>NC_058096.1:162132500-172132500 GCF_020171115.1 Neogale vison | reverse complement strand
CATAGTTGTATGCTTCATAAATGCTACTTCTACTCTACTGTATCCTAAAATGTTCCTGCTGTGCAATGATGAAATAACATAGGATAGGACTCCCTCCATCCCATATTTGCTACTCCTCCCCAGAAGCAATATATTTTTCTTTTCCAAATCCCACACTCTGGAATCCTAGTACTGACTGATGATTTACTCTTTGAGGTCAACAAGCTTTGTTTGTTCATAGACATGGACCAAGACTGAGACCTATTAGCCTTAATACTTCAGCCTGAATTTGTTCAAATCAAACGCCTTCTTTCCTGAGGGTAAGACATGGGGATGGGGAATGTGATGAAATGAGGACACAACATGGAACCAAGGGCTCTTCATAGGGGCCATTGGGTGGGCAAGAAAAACTGGAAACCTTCCAGGAGAGGCTGACTAACTAAACCTTTAATAGTCTAGGATTTTATGGAAAATAACCCTAAGGAACAAAGCTTAAACAATGTGTATTCTTGGGCATCTGCCAGCAGCTCCATGAGATTCTAAGTCCAGACTTTGTTCTACAGTTGTGGCAGGGTAGCCCAGTTGTTGTCCATCCAATAACCCTTCTCCTCACCTTGTCCATGCTGTCAAGACATAGCAAGTCATTTCTATGACTGACATTCACTTTCCCACACTCCCTCCCAGCAAAGGGTATCTTCTGACCCATTCTTTAGACTTCTGCTGGCAGGGTCCCAGAAAAGGATTCTTTCCCCAGTACAAAGACAGAGATACAAGGAGAGCTTTTCTTCCTTGCCCTCTTCTTCCTATCTTTGGATGCTTTCCTGTGAGGAAGTAAGGCCTGAAGCAATGGCAGCCATTTTGCAGTCATGAGGCTGACACAATGAGATGGCACTGGATCTTACTGAATCAACCTGGGGAGCTTCCACTACCAGGCATTTACTACTTTAGTACTTCCTTATATGTCCAGTTACTTGCAGGTGAAATGCTCCCTCCTCATGCTCAAGGCAGCTGAAGCCATTTGACCCACTTGTAGACAACTTGGGGTTAGCTGGTAATTGCATGGCAATACCATGGCTTCCATATCTGATATAGCACTGTATCCCAAGGTGACCGTACCAGGGGCTCTGTCCATTTCAGCCTTGGAGATATCACCAGGGGGCCCATTTCTCCACTCAAGTAGTGCACATTTCATGGCCAGATGCACCATCTGACCCCATCAGCTTATGATCTCCCAATGCCAAAGAGTCCCAGGACCTTCTCTCTGTGGCCTTGAGGAAACATGTTTTGGGGGATCATTGCTACCTAAAGAAAATATAACACACCCTTTTTAGAGCCTCCAGTCATAGTCTTTGAAGGCTAAGAGAACCCAGCATAGGCCATGTGAGTCATCCCCCTGCCTCCAGAGGGATGGCCTGTTCTCTCCAAGGAAGCATACATGATTGCCTTCTGTACCCTGACCCCATATCAGGCCAGCCAGTTTACCCAGAAGGACTCTTGTCCCCAGCAAAATACCTCCGTTGTGTATCTCCTAGGACCAAGAGCTCCACATGCTATGCCTTTTATGTAAGGCTTTGTCCTCTGCCAGAATAACAACTGCTCCATTTTTCCTAAGAATGAGCTTCAGATCAACTCCTTCAATGGGCAGGTTTGGTGGGGAAGTCCCATTGTATGTGGAGCCAGGACTTTTTGTCAGGGGGCTTGGAGGTTTGAGTTGGGTATACCAGGAAGACACAGCAATGTGTCAGCTTGAGGCTGTCACAAAGGAGAGGCAGATGACCCCTCACATGGAAAGTAGAGGAAGACGAGACCTATATGATGGAGGACAAGTCCTTCCAGCACTCCCAGGATTGTGAGCTGAGTGCCCACAGAAATCAGTGAGTACCCACTGTCCTCATGGTGTGGGAGGCAATAGGGTATGGTTGGGACTGAGCCGGGGGTGGCTTGGAGAGTGGCCACCACTCAGCTCACGGTTGCCATTTTGAAGAGAAGTTAGAAATCCAGATTTTTCCATGACATCACTCAGTTTGGGGATTCTGGCAACTAATTCCAGTTCAAAACAGCAGGCAGGATAAGGCAATGTACACAAAATTTGACATGTGTCCACAGGATTAGCCTGAAGACCTCCAGTTTGGAGGCAGTGGTTTAGAGTTTTGGTGGTTAGTGCTATAGGTCAAGTAATCAGGAAGCAGCTCGAAAGGCCGCATGTGGTCTCCCTCCCTTCACCAATGACATCCTGAGGACACAAGGCAATACGACTTTCTGGCTCTTAGGTGTGTACGGGGTGAAGTTTCTCCAGTATACTCATGTGCCACTTCTTGCCCTGTCCTGAGACTCTGAAGCCCACTTTATCCCTTCCCCCTAAACTCTCCTGTGTTCTAAGCACTTGGGATTACAGGGATAGACAAGAATCGGAGGCTGCTGTCTAGCACAGTCTGTGATTTGGCCTTGGTGGAAAATTCCACCAGCTCCTCCCAGGTAGCATTTTGCATGCAGTGACGGCACAGCATCCACAGGCATCCTTCCATAAAGCACTGCTCTTCCCTGACAAGAATGTTGCTCTCTCGGTCATCCTCATTGATCCCTGCCAGCTTTGCACTGACCAGACAAGGCAGACCTCTGCAAATGGTCCCCTGGGGGGCTGTTTCACTGAGTGCTCCTTGGCCTCAGCTCAGAGAGATTCCTGCCTGCAAGGAAGCTATGGCGGTGGCTCTGAGTCACTCCCAGGCCTTCCTGCTGGGCCTCCTAGGGGCATGGGCAAGGCCAGAGGACCCCACAGAGCCACCCTGGGCCTCAAAACCAGCACAAGTACTCAGAGACACAAAGTATGCCACTTAGCATCTGGGGGACCACCTATAACTACAGCCCCTAAGAAAGGGATAAAAGTCCTTGACCTGCTGACCGACAGGTCAGGATGTGGATGAGCCCGATGCAGAAGTGCTTCTCTAATGTAAAAGCTGATTTCTCTTCCTGTGGCCCTTGAATGTTGTCCTGGCATCAACTCCGCTGCTCTTGCCAACACAGTGACAAGTGGCTTCACTCACCCAAATGCTCCCTGCCTCTGAGTGCCAGGGACCTGCAGACAAAAATGTGAGGTGACAGCGGGGGAGGCTGGGCCACTTCCCAGGAAATGTACAGGACTGGTTGGGAAGGGCTGGCTTCATGCCCACACCACCTTTTCGGGCTGGAGGAGGTTGGGAAAATGAGCTCACTCGGGAAGATGGGCCCAGATGTCTAAGACCCCAGGGAGGTTAGGAAGAACTTCTAGAAACGGACTGTTCTAAAATGTAAAGCTGGTCCATTGCTTTCCTGATTTAAGCTGCTCAAGGGACTTCTGCTTCCAGCCAAGATGGAGGAGCAGAAACCAGTTTACTCTAACACTTGCAAAAAATCTGAAAATAGGCAAAACCTACAGAACTAATTTGTTTGCGATTGGATAACAGACAATGGTGCTCAGTGATAACTCAGAGGGAGCAAATCAGAAGTAATCCTACTGACTGCCCCAGATTACTGCCTGAGTGAGTCGTTTCCAGGGGGAAACTTAAATAGAAACTAGTAGGCTCCCTGAGTTGGGGAGACAGAGCTGAGAGTCCAGGGCAGAGGACTGGAGAGATGAAAAATGTATAGAGTGAGATCTCTGGAGATCAGGACACCCTCTACTATCCAGTTGAGTACTGATCTGGCCTGGGTGTGAAGAGTCCAGAAAAAGAGCAATCTGAAAGGGTAAGAGGAACAAGGCCTATCTTCCCCAGCCAGACTAGCAACCCTCAGGATTCATGCAACATTTAGTCAAGCACCCAGTAGGGTCTTGCCTCAGTAGCGGTGAGTAACTGGTCTTGAAATGAGCACTGCTCTGGTCTCACCTAGCAAATATACAAAATAACCCCCCACCACACACCCCAACCAAGTCAAACTGCTTCTGAGTAGCTTAACTGCATATCAGACAAAGCTGAAGAACACTGAGAGGGATACAACAACATCCAGCACCCACAAAGGTAAAAGAAAGTGTCTAGAATCGAATAAAAAATTATCAGGCATGCAAAGAAGTAGGAAATTATAATCACAGTGAGATGACTAGTCAATCAAAACTGATCCAGATGTTAGAATGGGTAGATAAGGACATAGTGACAGCTATTGTAACTGGATTCTATATGTTCAAAAAGTCAAATAGAGATAAGATATAAAAAAGGCATTAGTCAACCTCTAGAAATGAAAATGATAATGTGTGAAATGAACAAGACATTGAATGAGACAGGCAGCAGATCAGACAGCGTGAAAGGAAGGACCAGTGAGCTTGAAATCAGTAATGTTCTGAAACAGAACACAATGAGAAGAGAGAATAAAAAACCGAACAGAGCATTGGTGAGCTGTGGGACATCATTAAGTGGCCTCACACATTGTACCTGGAATTCTCAAAAGAAAGAAGGGGAGGGAGCACAGAAAAAGTATTTGATGAACTAATGGCTGAAACATTTCCAACATTTGATGAAAACTATAAACATTCCACCCTCAGCAATTCCATTGAATCTTAAGCACAAGAAACAAAGAAAACTACACCAAAGTTCAGAGAAAGAAAATTTCTTTAAACAAGTGATAAAGAGAAAATCTTATAAGCAGCCAAAAAAAAAGAAGAAATAAAGAAAAGAAAAGATACATTATATAAAGAGAAACAGAGATAATGATGACAAATTTCTCATTGAAAACAATGTAAACGAGAACACAGTGGGGGCTGATATCTTTTTAAAAGAGAAAGAAAAGAACTGTAAACCTATGAGCAAAAATATCTTTCATAAAACAAAGGCAAAATAAAGACATTTCCAGACATATAAAACCCCAAAGAATTCATTATCAGCAGAGTTGTACTGTAAGAAATGTTAAAGTCTTTCAGACAGAAGGAAAATGATACCAGATGGGAATACAGATAGAAGAATAAAGAGCATTGTAAATGGGAACCACATAGGCAAATATATAAATTTTAAAAATTGTTTAAAACTTTATAAAAGATATCAATTGTTTAAATAAGAAAACAGTGTGGTGCTTACACACTGAAGTAAAGTGCATGACAACAAGTACAAAGGTCCAGAGGAAGAAAATAGAAATCCACTGTTATAAGGCCTACTGCGAGTATAGTGGTATCATTTGACGATAAACTGGAATAAGTTCAAGATCTATTCTATAAAACCCAAAGACACCGCTAAATCAACAAAGGAAATAATTAGAGCTAAAAAACCAACAAAAGAAATAATATAGAATCAAACATGCCGTCAATTCAAAAGAGAGCAGAAAAGAGGAGAAAGGAAACAAAGAACAGATAGAACGATAGGCAGGTTGAGAGATTTAAAGCTAACTGTACCGATGACCTCAATAGATATAGGTGGTCTAAGCCCCTCAATTAAAAGGCAGATTGTCAAACTGGATTAAAAAGCAAGACACAACTCTATGCAGTCTACAAGAAATACACTTAAACATTAAGTCACAAATATGTCAGAAGCTAAAAAAAAAAAAAAAGGAAAAAAGATATACCATGCTGACCCTAATCAAACACTGGGGTGGCTACATGAATATCAGACAAAGTAGATTATTAGCAGAGAAAAAAGAAGGTCCTTTCACAATGATAAAGGAGTCATTTGTCAAGAGGGCATAACATTTATAAATGTTTAAGCTCCTAGGAAGAGGGCTTAAAATACACAAAGCAAAAACTGATGGAAATACCAGCAGAAATAGACAAATTCACATCATAGTTAGAGATTTCAGTGGACCTCTCTCTCAATAACTGACAGAACAAGGGACAGAAACTGGAGAACATTTCTGTAACCGTAGGCACAGATCTAGGCAAATATTTCTTAGATACACTGCCAAAAGCAGTATTCGTGAAAGAACAAATTGATAAATTGGACCTCATCAAAACTTAACTTTCTGCTCTTTGAAAGATACTGTTATGAAAATTAAAGGTCAACATTAAAAACTAATGACATACTGTATGGTGACTAACATAATAAAAAAATAAAAAGAAAAAAAAGAAAAAAGAAAATTAAAGGTCAAGTTGCAAACTCAGATAAAGTATCTGCAAACTTTATCTGCGAATAGGTATGATCAAAGATAAGTATCCAGAAGATATAAGGAATGCTCAAAGAAAGGAACAACCTAGTAAAAAATGGGGGAAAGGTCTAAACAGTCACTTCACCAAAGATATATAGATGGCAAATATATATTTGTAAGATGTTCAACATCACTGGTCAGGAGAAAAAAGCAAATTGAAACCACTACCCAAATGTTAGAACAACTAAAGCAAAAAAAGAGTCAGGATACCAAATGTTGGTGAGGATGAGACACAACTGGAATTCTTAAAACCTGCTGGTGGGAACGTAAAGTAGTACCACCACTTTGGAAAACAGTTGAGCAGTTTCTTTAAAAGTTTTTACACACCTATGATATCATCCAGCCATTTCACTCTAAGTATTTATTCAGGAGAAAGAAAAATACATGTTCACACAAAGATTTACACATAAATGTTCACAGCAGAATTATCTGTAATATTCCCAAAGTGGGAGCAACTCAATTGCTCATTAGGTGAACAGACAACAAACTGTGATATATTCATTCTTACAATGGAATACTACTCCATTGGAATAAAAAGAAATATTATGGAGGAATATTAAAATAATTGTGTTGTGTGAATAAAGCCAGCCCCCATCACTAAAAAAAGTTCAAACTGTATCTTTCTATTTATATAAATTTCTAAAAAATATAAGTTAACAATTTATGGTGATAGAAAGCAGATTAGTAGTTCACTGGGGATGGAGGAGGTGGGGATGACCACAGAGAAGGGACAACAAAGAGACAAAAGAAAACCTTGGGGTGATGGAGATATTCATCACTGATAGAGGTGATGGTTTCATTGGTACACACACATGACAAACTTTATCAAACTGTGCAATTACATATGCAGTGTATCATACATCAGTTGCACCTCACAAAAGTTACTAAACATAACATAATTTTAAAAATTAAGCAAAATAGAAATTTCTTCCAAGGTCTGCACAGCCCCTGAAATGAAACCCAGATTCCTGCAAGAGACTGCAAGACCCCAGTTGGGCAATGTGTCACCTACTGCCCTCTCCAGCCTCACCATGGCTATTTCTCAGGCCACTGCCACCCCTATCTTCCCATCCAACCTCAAGTGTCAGCCTTTAGCAATGCTCAAACTTCTACTTCCTCAAGGCAGTATATCCAATCTTGTCTCCAGGCTTTTGTATTCACTGTTCTCTCTGCCAGATATATCCTGCCTACTTTCAAATTCACCTGCTAATCCTCAGTTCTGGAAGCTTCCCTTAGGTAACTCTCTGGGCTCTTACACTCACCAGTCTCTATTATAATCACTCATTCATTTCATCTCCCACATTAGGTCTCAATCAGTATGTGTTGATTAGAAGAACCCCAGCCTTCTGCAGGCTATGTACTCCATAAAGGCAGGGTGCAGGTCTAGTTGATTTATCTTGGAATCCCTAACACAAAGCACACCCACATAGAATTTACTATGTGCCACACCCTGTTCTTACCACTTTGCAATAGATTGTTTAATTTTTTTTTAAGATTTTATTTATTTATTTGACAAACAGAGATCACAAGTAGGCAGAGAGGCAGGCAGAGAGAGAGGAAGGGAAGCAGGCTCCCTGCTGAGCAGAGAGCCCGATGCGGGGCTCGATCCCAGGACCCTGGGATCATGACCTGAGCCGAAGGCAGAGGCCTTAACCCACTGAGCCACCCAGGTGCCCCGCAATAGACTGTTTAATCTTCACTGTTTAATCTCATGGGATGTTTCCAAGGTAGACGAAATTTTTATTCTAATTTTGCATATGAGAAGACGGCAGCTTAGGACAGTTGAGTAACTTGTTCAAGTTCACACAGCCAGAAAGTGGGGGAGCCAGCACTTGAACTCAAGTAGTCTAGCTCTCAGTGACAGTACACTGTTGCCCAAGAAGTGAACATAAAGGGATTGTAGAAACTTCACATATTAGACCTCAGAATGGTTTTGGAGTTATGAGGTCCAACCTCCCCTGCGGTTCTGTAGGGCCTGTCCCCCTCTCATGCCAGATTGGGCAGCAGATCCAGTTAATCAGGTCATCACACACCCCTGGCCATGGTGATTGGTTAGGAATGGTCACATGATCCAAGCTTGATTGGTCAGGTTCAACAAGCCTAATTTCAGGATGTTGGCTGGAGCTCCTAAGCAAAGGGCCCTTGCTTTCTTATGTACCACCTGAGGTGGTGGTATGTAAGCTTGGATCTGCTGGGGGCACTTTAAATATCACAAAGAGTTACAGAAGAAACCACAGCTGACAGCTGAAGGCAAACAAATTGGTGGCCTAAGAGTTGGTGTCTCTGGATACAGTTTTGCCTGAAGATGTACAAGTTTAGTTAGAAGAAACTATATATTTCTTTTTTAAAAATTCATAGGGTGGTGAATTGCCTGGGTGGCTCAGTTGGTCGGGTGTTTGCCTTCAGCTCAGTTTATGATCCCAGGGTCCTGGGGTCAAGCCCCGCATTGGGCTCCCTGTTCACTGGGGAATCTGCTTCTCCTCCCTCTGCCCCTACCCCGCTCCTGCTTGTGTTCTCTCTATCTCTCTCTCTCTCAAATGAGTGAACAAATAAAATTCACAAGGTATACCTGAATTTGTACAACTTGCAACCAAAGTGATCAAATAATTGTACAAGGTACCTCTCTCTCTGAAGAGAAACTAATGCAATAGGCCATTGAGTTAGACAGTAAGGGACACCAAAGACTCAGAATCTCAGGGCTGGAAGAAATATCAAGATTCTAAGTTTGTACTACACTAATCATCTTCCTACCAGCCACATCAGGCTACCTGACTCAAGAAGGGTGTTTTCTAAACCAGTGTTATGTCCTGTACCCCTTGTTCTCTCCACACCTCCGTGGGAGACACACTGGCAATGCTCAAAGATTGCTACTCCGAGTTGGGTTCAGCTAGCACAAAGGGAATGAGAGAATGCTGAAGAAGTGCTGTTGCATCCCTGTTTCACTAATGGGAAGCTGTGCTGACTGAGAGTGGGCAGAGACCCACATGTCCCATCATCCTCTCCACCTGCCAGACGGAAAGGATGAGGGAAAAGGCTGCCATGGGCCCAGAGGCCAAGACAGAAACCTATAAAAATGACCTGTGTCATATTTGTCATCAAATGATTACTTGGGAACAAGAAAGGACAGAGAAACAGCCTCTCCTCATTCAAATGTATGTTTTGGGGGGAAGAAGTAAAGAGGGGTCTTTGTCCTGCTTATAGGACAGTAAAGGCCACAGGGAGGGTTTCACACCACTGACTATCACTTTGGACAACAGGCACAGATTCAAAATGCCCACCAGTCAACAGTCACAGCAGGGGTCATGGTTATGAACCTCATTTCACGGATGAGGAAAATGAAGTTCGGGGGGAGGAGGGAAAATGAAGGAATTTGCCCAAGGCCATACTTTCAGTAATTAAGAGTCAGGACCCACACTGAGACTTTTCTATCTATAAGTCCAGAACACCTCCTGAAACACCTAGGTGAAAAAAGCACCATCTAGAAACTGGCACAATGATAACAGTAAACAGATTGCTGAACTTTACCGAAGGTGGGCCACTGAGCTGGATCCCTCCTACAAGGTACAGAATTTAATTATTACTACACACCCAGCAGAAGTTATCCCAGATGGGTCAAACAAGAGAATTTAATGCAGGGAATACTTACAAATGTGGATGGGGTCCCAGGAAGGGGGTCAGAGGCCAGCAATTGGGTGGGGTTCCTACCTTACCTTGGCCTGAAGGGACAAGGAGGAGCATGAGTGTCATTGGAGCCCAGTGACAGCTGAAGCCATGGTAGAGGCCTCAAAGCAGACAGGGAGTGAGGAAGAAATACCCCTGCATTTCTTTCCTCCTACCAACTCATCTCCTGCAGCCAAGCCCCACAGGCTGAACCTGAGCTAAATCTGGAGGGCAGAGGAGCTCAGGAATATCATCCATAGGGTCAGTCTCCCAGGACATGGAGCAGATCTTCAGAGAGTAGATCTGGGTGGAGCTGGAGGATGACCAGTGATCCCAGTCCTCCTAGGGACTGTGTCTTAGCACTGAAAACATCATGTCCCCAGAAACCCCTCAGTCTCAAGCATACAGGGATGGGGTGGGTCTTGCTGGTGGTATGGCACATGGAGGGGAGTCAGCACGCTGGCCATGCCCTCATCCCTCTTGTACAGATGAGGAGAGTGATCTGGGGGGCTGAGTCACTTAGCCGCACAGCAAGGCAGCAGGATTTGATACTCATCTATCTATCTAAGGTGCCCTTTCATCCTATAGGACTTGCTCTGAAGATGGGGAATGATTTGGGAATTGTGCCAAAGGTTAGGACAACGACATAGGTGGTCCAAGAGGAGGAGAATACAGTGCAACAATTCCTCTGTAAATTGGCTTCTATCTTCTCTGTCACAAAGAATCATGCTCAAGCTGCAAACACCATGGAGGAGGGAACAGGAGTCAGTAAGGGTGTGATGCTGGCCTGGGACTGGTTAGTTTCTTTACAGGGACATCCTAGGGAAGTGAAGGCTCTGTGACATGATCTCCCAGTGGCTGTCTAGAATCTGAGGAACTGTGGGAGGGACAGAGGGAAGGAGGGTGAGAAGCTGCAGGGAGACAGCAGTGACCATCCTGGGGACTCCTATAGGCTTCAGCGATGGAGAAGGGTAGCTTGTAACCAAGAGAGGGGTAAGTCCTCAATGTCTTTAGCTCACCCCTCAATCCCTGCCTGGAATTCTCCTTCCTTCTTTCCCAGGGTTCTCTGGGCAGAGAAACAAGAACAGTTAAGGGATTGGTGTCTCCTGATACTTTTGAGGAAATGTTTGGGAGAGGAGGACCAGGGCATAGTACAACAGATGGATTCACAGTTTTGGGGTGACTAAAAGAATTTGGAATTGTTAACCAGAGGGATGTGTCTGAAAGTACATGACTCTGGGCTTCTTCAACATGATGATCACTGGTCTAGATGAGAATGTGAATGGCTTCTTGGTTAACAGTGAGGGTGTATAACCCAAAGCAGGGAGAATTAGGGCTGCCCTAGGGTAAGTAGCAACCTTGGAATCTCAATTGAACTCAGGAAAACTAACAACATTAGGACCATGTCTGGAAGGAAACACAGAAACGAAGCAGGATCCACTGTTCAGGTAGAAGATGGGGCAATATCACTTTTGCTTTTTTTTTTTTTTTTAAGATTTTATTTTATTTATTTGAGAGAGAGAGACAGTGAGAGAGAGAATGAGCGAGGAGAAGGTCAGAGAGCGAAGCAGACTCCCCATGGAGCTGGGAGCCTGATGTGGGACTCGATCCCGGGACTCCAGGATCACGCCCTGAGCCGGAGGCAGTTGTCCAACCAACTGCGCCACCCAGGCGTCCCGCAATATCACTTTTGTAGACAACTGTTCACTCCAAAGAATCAAAGGTGGAATACGGCATCCTAAAAAAGCAAATCTCATCTTGGACAGGTTGACTAGAAGGGCAGTGTCTTGATCAGGGATTGCAAATTCAGGCCTCCCAGGGACAACACAGATGATGAATGAAGAGAGAGGAGTGGAGACCACAGTAAATGGAGTCTCAAGTACTCAAATCACACAGACAGCTGATTCTCAGCCCAGCCCAGCCTGGCCTAGCACAGAGAAGCCCTGAGTTCCCAAATCTTCTGATTTTTCTTAAAGACAAGCTGGAAATCAAAATTCAAGGTAACTCTCCTGATCTTTAAATAGTAAATCCTTATTTATTTATTTTAGGATTGTATTTATTTATCTGAGAGAGAGATCACAAGTAGGCAGAGAGAGAGAGGGAGAAGCAGACTCCCCACTGAGCAGAGAGCCCGATGCGGGGCTCAATCCCAGGACCCTGAGACCATGACCCAAGCCGAAGGCAGAGGCTCAACCCACTGAGCCATCCAGGTGTCCCATAAATCCTTATTTTTGTTTTGTCTTGCTTTAATGCTCACTGGATCAAATAGAACATATCCAGGGGCCAGAAGTGGCCCTTAAGCCACAACTTGGTCACCTCTGATCTAGAACAAGGATGGCAGTTGTGTATTCTCTCCCTCTCTCATTCCTCAGTTCTAACTGGGAATGCATCTGAGGGTATAGCTCCTAGAGACACACTGTGAAAGGGAGCAGGTTCCAAGGGAGCAGGAAGGGAGGGAATGGAGATATTCCCATGAGAAGTTAGGTCAAAGAGAGGAGAGAAATGGATGAACTACCATGTCTGGTTGACTCATCTATCCATCCATTCATCAATCCACCCACCCAGCACATTCATCCACTCACCCATCTATATAACTATGTATCTATCCATCTTTCTATCCATCCATCTATCTACCTATCCACACATTCATCTGCTCATCCATCTATCTACCACCTATTCAATCACTTATCATCTAGCCACCCACATATCCATCCATCCATCCACCCACCCATCTATGCACATATTCATCCAGTCATCCATCCATTCACACACATATCATCCATCTACCTACCCACCCATACACTCATCCACCCACCCACTCACCTGCTACCCACACATTCATCTACTCACCCATCCACCCACACACATATCCATTTATCCATCCATCCACCACCCAGTCACCCTCTCATCCATCCATCCACCTGCCCACATATGCACACATTCATCTAGTCATCCATCCATTCACACACATATCATCCGTCCAGACACATATCCATCTGCCTATACATCTATCCACCCACCCACCCATAATCTCACCCACCCACCCACTCGCCCACTCATCCATCCATCCATACACATATCCATCTATCCATCCATCCATCCATCCATCCATCCCATAGCATGCTGTTGTACTTAACAGTATGGATTCTGAGGACAGGCTACCTGGGAGTGAATCTAGTTTTTCCATTTCCTGGATGTGTGAGCTTGGCCAAGGCCCTCAACCTCTTTGAGCCTCCATTTCCTTATCTGTAAAATGGGGAATATGATAGTAGAACCATTGTGAGGATTAAAAGAGTTAATTCACACACCTTGAATAATTCCCAGCATGTGTTCCATATGTAGGAGCTATACTTTTTAGTATTCACTTAATGGTTACAGAATATCAGGCTCTGCCAGGCACTATTGAGTGTTGGGTGGCAAATAAGACAGGCACAGTCACTGACCAGAAGCCTACAACCTCCTGGAGGAGACAGTGCAGTGAACAGGTAACTTTACATTCTCACCTTTTAAAAGAAAAACAGATATGCATGCATATGTACACACACACACACACACACACACACACACACACTCACAGGCACAGAGTGTCCAGTCTGTAAAACTCAGTAGAGCCCGGTGTTCACAAATCATCGAAATAATGTTTCTATGTTTAAAGAACACGTGATTTTTCATGACCCAGTGGGCCCACTTCTCTGGAAATAATTGCAGGTATGCACAGAGATTTAGCAAAAAAGACATGTAGGATGAGGTAATGCCTGGGGTCAATCTGTTTTGAGTACTTACCATGGCGGGTGGGTGTTTCACACCACAGAGGGTCCCTGCAGCATGAGGGTGAGGGCGGGAAGCAGCTCTGGCCACCATATCTTCCCCCCAACCCCTGTGCATTGAGGAGACCTGGTGTGTACTCAGATCTTGCTCTCTAAACCCATTTTCCTCCACAGATCTTTGGGCAAATGGCTAACTGCAGGGCTGGGCAGATTAGATTTAAGAAAGACCAGGAGGAATATGTTGTTATGCCAGAAAGTTAAGGAATTACTTACACTGCCCTCCCCCACTATAAGAACAAAACAAAGATGAAGGCCTGTCATAAGGACACAAACACCAGCTTGCAGGGGAACCCACTGGCCAGTTGGAGCATGAAAAAACCCTAAAGACAGTAATCAATTATAAGCCATTGGGGGGAGAATGGGAATTCATGAATCACATAGAAAAAACTGATAATCAGTGAATCCATGGAGAAAGGGAATCCTTGCTAGACTAGAATGGCATGGTCCACCTGGTAAATGCAGAGAGAGTGAATAAGTTGCAAAACCAGCATTTGGCAACCATCACAGTAAAGAATGGATCAGGCAAGAACTACCAATGGATGCTGCATCTAGGGCAGACTCTGTGGAGAAGATATTTACACGGTCTTCAAGTATTTCCCTGAGGTTGGGGATAAAATAGTAAGGATGGAGTAGATAAATTAAATACCTTGCCCAGGTAATTAAAATGAACAATTCCACTGCTAGGTATATGCCCAATAGAACTGAAAATAAGTAGTCAGACAAATATATATACACATGTTCATAAAAACTCTATTCACAGTAGCCAGGAGGTAGAAACAGCCCCAATGTCCATCACTGGATGAATACACAAAATGTGGTCTATCCACACAACAAAATATTATTCAGCCAGAAATAGGAATGAAGTTCTGATATAAGCTACAGTGTGGATGAACCTTGAAAACATTACGCTAAGTGAAAGAAAGCAGACACAAAATATCACCTATTGTATGACCCTGTTGATAAGAAATATCCAGAATAGATAAATCTATAGATACATAACATGGACTAATGGTTACCAGGAGCTGTAGGGAGGTGCCAAGTGAGGAGAAACTACTTAATGGATACAGGGTTTACTTTTGGGATAGTGAAAAGGTTTTGGAACCAGAGGTACTGGTTATATGGCATTGTGATGTACCAAATGCTATGGAAATTATTCACTTTTATTTTATTTTATTTTTTTTCAAGATTTTATTTATTTATTTGACAGACAGAGATCACAAGTAGGCAGAGAAGCAGGCAGAGAGAGAGGAGGAAGCAGGCTTCCCGCTGAGCAGAGAGCCTGATGCGGGGCTCGATCCCAGGACTCGGGGATCATGAGCTGAAGGCAGAGGCTTTAACCCACTGAGCCACCCAGGTGCCCTGAAATTGTTCACTTTTTAAATGGTTGATTTTGTGTTCTGTGACTTTCATCTCAATGACAGGCATTATATCAGTGTTAAGTTTATAGAATGCATAACTGCACTGTGGTTATATGAGAAAGTCCTTCTTAGGAAATATACAATATAGCATTTATGGGTAAAAGGAGAGGTTATATGCAAGTTATTCTCAAATGGTTTAGGAAATAAATGTTATATATGGAGATGGATAGTCTATGTAGGTGGTAAAGCAAGTGGAATAAAATGTCAATCATGGCCGAGTCTAGGTACAATATATGGACGTGCTCTACAGTGTTCCTGCAACTGTTCTGTGATCTTGAAATTATTTCCAAATAAAAATTTTAAAATAAGAAAGGGGGCGTGTGCTGAGAAAAAGCCTCAGATGGCATCGGGGGGGCAGTCAATGATAGGTGAATATGGACAGTGGATGAAGTAATAATAACACTGAATTAGTGTGAAATTTCCAGATTTTGATAACTGTACTGGCATTTTGTTTTTAGGAAACATACAATAAAGTAATCAGAGGTGAAGTATAAGGAGGTCTGCAACTCGCTCAGAAGATATAAACAGAGGCAAGCAAACATACAGAGAACAATTAAGGAAAATGTAAACAATTGGTACTTATAAATAAAACTGTAGGAGATCTTTTTATTATTTTTGCAATTTGAAACTACATCCCCAAAAAAGTTACAAAAAGAAAAAGAGGCCATTATGGAGACACGTGTGAGCAGCAAGTTCTGTGAATAGGGTTTGGATTTATCTCCTCAAACACTGCCCTGAATGATGCTGGGAAACATGGTCAATATGTCCCTCCCTAGCAGTCCCCATTCCTCCTTCATCTGCAGCTAGCTCCTGCTGGGGGGATAACATGGGTCTGCTTTCATCCTCAAGCATTTGAAAGTCTCCTCATGCACCTAGAGTACAGTCAAATAGAGGACTGGGAGGAGTCATCCCCCTGTGTCCTCCACACAGGGTGTGCACATCACAGCATTCACAGGATCTCTGACGTGACCCTGCTGAACCTGGGATACTCATCCGACTCCCAGCAGGATCCCTGTCGCAAAGATGTTGATGCAAGCAGCCTTACTCAGAGCTACTTGGTAGATTCTGTCTTATCTCAGGGACCAACAGATCACTCTTCCTAGAGACAAACACCCAAAGCCCACCTTTCTGCCTCTCTGGATTCAGATGCGACAGCTTATCAGGGGCCAAGGTCTGCCACGGTGACAGGAGGGGAGCTGAACTGTCAGGAGATGGGACAGCAAAAGGGATCTTGAGAGGGTTCTGATAATGTGACTGTTTGTGAGAGTTTGCATTTATAAGCTGAGCAAATTTCCCATTCGGGGACATTGATGTTCCTCCTGAAATCTATAAAGACTCCTAGGTTTCTGCAAATTACACTGGTTTCTGACCTTCTCACACTGTCCTTGTGATGCCTGAGAGGACACATAGGCTGCCATGACAGTCCTAGCTGCTATGCCACTTCCCTCCTCAAATTCTCCTTGCCAAGAACCCCTTCAGCCCTCCCTGTACCAAATACCCCCATCCTAGAGACCCAGCTCAAGCCCTTGTACCTCCCAAAGTCAGCCTTGATGATCAGAGCTCACAGGGCCCCCCCCCCACTTCTCTGATTTCCCATGGTCTTCATGGTTCCTCCATCCATCGCTTAATTCCAGATATGCCTTCTACTTGTGCTCTTCCTGTGCATGTCAGACCCATGGGGCCTCTATCAGCTGTTTTCTTCACTCACCCCTCCTTTACCCCCAAAAATCCCTACCCAGTACCACCCACCCAGCAAACACTCAATAATGCTGGCACACTAAATGGAGGGAGCCAGATGCGTTATGTAATGAGAACAATCCTTGAGAAAGATTTTTCTGACAGCAGCATAAAGGATGGGCTGGAGAAAAATCAACAACAAGCCCATCAATCATCACGTATTTATTGAGCATCTCCTGTGTAAGCCACTCTGCTAAGAGCTTTGGAGGATTCAAAGACAGATAAGGCACCCTTGCCTACTCCCCCCACTGCCACTGGAACTTAATTCAGGTTGAAGAGACAACACGTGGGGAGTTACATAATAATACAAGGCATGAAGCACCCTGCAAATCAACAGCATCAGAGACAGGGCACAGCAGGGTGTGATTAATTGCCAGGTGAATGATGGACTACAAAGAACATTCTATGATGCTGTGATTCAGCAAAGCAGTGGGACTTCGTGCATGGAGCATGGTGGGGGTGATGGGGGTGAGAACAAATGTGAGCAGCCCCTTCTGTGGTCTGAGGATTTGTGAAGGGAAGGACTGCAGAGAAAGAGAAATCAGAGTTGTTCTAGACCCCAGGAGGGCTTCCAAACGGTGAGAAGAGGTTCTCTTCTTCCTGGAGAAAATGAAAACTAGGAGGTGGGGAGCGGTATGCTCAGGGAGCTTGGGGACTAAGTCTGGGCAGAAGGAAGTGGGTATTGGACAGCAGCCTGGGGTGGATGGGAAAATGCCCTGAGAGCTGACTAGAATCTGAACAGTCCTTACCTATCTCTCTGCTTTATTTTATTCTGAGTTTCTTCTCTCTTCCCCAGTCATCTAGACTCAAAACTTGCCATCACAGAAGCTGAGGAGCAGAGTTTCCTAAAGGGGAGGGGTAAGGGGGACTGCCCCAGCCCATGTTATCACAGCTGCTGTGGGCAACTGGGGAGGAGGACACAAGGGAATGGGAGCCCTGCTAGGGTTTCTGAGGATGGGGGACAAGGAGTTAGGCAGCAGAGGTTCTTAGGCAGCAGAAGGAAGGAGAGGCTGAAAGATAATCCTTGGGCAGTGAAAACATTAAAAGATGGAGTGGTTTTTCCTCAGTAGAGGAAGACTGAGGGTGTCTGAGAAGAGAGGAAAAGAAGGCGAGGTTAATCAATCAAAGAGAGGGCACATGAAGAAATAAAACTCAGAGGTGAAGTGCAGAGAAGTGTACAAGAGGAGGATCTGCTTTCACAGAGGGAAGGCAGGTTGGACATCTGGGGAATGCATAAACGGAAGAAAAGAAGTTCACACACCATGGTTCTCATTGCCCGATTCTAGGCTGCTCTCTACTTTCCTCCATGATGTATTCCCAAAAAGATGACCTAACGAGGGAAAGTGGAGGAGGGGTTGCATTTGGCTGTAGAGATGAGAGCACCCAGGAGTCTCAGCTGGGAGATGATTGAAAATACTCTTGTCAGCAGAAGCAGGCAACTGCTGAGCTGACTGAGGTGTTGGGAAGTACTGAGAGGGTGGCAGTAATAACACGTGGGGGCAGTTATGGATCACAAGTCAGCTTTTCCAGCAAGTCTGGACCAACTGAGGAACTGAGGAAGGGGCTGGTGATGGTCCATAGACAGAAGGCATTTCATGGTCCATGTCTGGCTGGCCAGTTTTCCCCTCAGGAAAAGTTACCTGTGTACCCCTAAATCGGTGTTTAAAACCTCTATGCGGATTTTGCACCTGCCCAGCGTGCCCACCCATTTCAAGGAATTGTGTCTCACTTCACTCTACTATACTACATGGTTACTGAGCGGCCATATAAGTATAGTATGGACCCCGCCCCCTGGCAAAGCTGATTGGTTCAGGAGTAGGCACCTGACCCACCTAGACCAACCAGAGTCCTTCCCTAAAGCATTATAACTTGAATTGAGAAAGGAAAATTTGATTCTCCTTCCAGTGGACCAAACTGAGGATTGGCAAATTCAGTAGTTGTTGGTGGCCAGGTGTAATAAAGGACAGTAAAGAACAGCTAGCTGATGGTAAGAACAAAAAAATGAAAGACTGAGAGAATCTTCCATGGTTCTTAGTCCTCTTCCCTACATATATTCATCACACTTAAATAATCTCATTCCATCTTAAAATTTTTTTCTACACTGATGACTCCCTAATTTATATCTCCAGTCTGGACCATTGGACCTACCCACACTTCTTCTTATATTTCTCCTCTGATTTCTAACAGGCATCTCAAATTTAATATATTTGAAACCAAACTCCTAATAGTCCTCTCCTTGCTTTTCCTACGATCTCTTCCATCTCTCTTTATGACAACTTCATCCTTCTAGTTCTCAAACTCAAAATCTTGATGTCATACTCAACTCCTGTCCCATATCCAGTTCACCTTTAGGAAACAATCCAGAATCTGACCATCTCCACCATGACCATCATCCCTGTCCTTGGTTATAGCATCACTGGTCTACCTGTTTCTTCCCCAGGCCTCCTCCTCACAGTCATGGTCCTATTCAACCCAAGTCACATTATGTGACACCTTGGCTGGAAACCCTGGCTCTCAATGCCTTCAGAATGAAAGTCCTTGCAATGACCCTGTATGGTTTCACGCCCCCGACTGCCATTATGCCCTCGCCCATCACACTTGCGCTGCTCCAGCCACACTGGTCTTCAGAGACCCAGCCCATGCTAGCCTCAGCTATCCCTAGAGGTTTCCCCTTCACCCCTTTCCAGGCTTTCTTCAAATGTTACTTCCTTGAGAGGCTTTCCTGGACTACACTGCTTAAAAACTGTAACCCTTCGTTTATCACTTCCAATCCTCCCTTCCTGATTTTTCTATCTCCATAGCACTTGTCACTATATAACTTTACTTGTTTGTTGACTGACCGTCTCCCCTGTGTCCAGAACAATGCCTAGGATATAGCTGGTATCCTGAATGAGTGAGTGAGTGAATGAATGGGTTCCCTGCAGCATGGCAATGTCTCCATTTTGGCACATGGCAACCACAGTTAGATTCTATATCTACCAATCAGAGTTTGCTAACACATACAGAAATGATTGGGGAAATGAGGTAAACTGCACCTATGTAGGACAAGACAGAAGGGACCAGATGTGGAGTTCAGAAGGAAGTTCTCGATCATTCAGGCTTTAGATGTAAATAAGGATGGTGAAAACGCAGATTAATTAAGTAAATTAAGGAGGCAGTGGGGCAGAAGCAACTGCATTTATAACTAACCAGACAAGGAGGACCTTCCTTCTTTGTGACAGTAGCTGTCAACACTGTTTCCAGAACTTGGGAGCTATTTATGATGCCCTCAAGAATATGGACAAAAGGGAACCAGATTCTGGCTGAGAGCCTTACTGTAAAATCAACACAAAGTCACCTTCAACTGGTTCTCAAATCTGCAATACATGACTGCATCTCAGTGGAAGTTATTAGTAGCCAAAGAACTGAAGTATTGGGCAGACATGGATATGCAGAGGGAGGGCATAGAGGCATATGCTGACTGTCCCCAGATGATTTCCTTGACTAGGTCACTGCTGATTTCTATACCCACATGTCTGATGGATGTGGGTCTATCCTCAGCCTGCTTGACCTCTCTCCAGGTCCTGACCCCATTCCCTACCCCTCAAACTGGAAACAGTCTCTTCCCTTGGCTTCCATGACCAACACCTTCCTGAGTTTCCTTCAGCATCTCTGGTCATGCCCTCTCCATATCTCTACAGATGCTCCTTCCTCTACCCAGCATCAGAACTGAAGGCCTTTAAGGCTTGGGTATAGGTGTTCTCCTCTCCTCTGATCCTGTCCTGTCAGTACCCATGGCTTCAGCTTCTACCACTCATAAATGACTCACAATTCATACTTTCTGTCTGAGTTCTGGCTTCCCAAATGACATTTCTTCTTCAACAACTCAGTAACCACTAATGTCCAACATGACTCAAGCACAACTCAGGACTCCCAATCCTCCCCGCAATCGATTCTCCCTTCAGGGGTCCCTGTCTCAGAAAAAGCTCCACTCTTTGTCCTGCTGTATTTTCCAGAGACCCTGAGGGTTATTCCAACATTTTTTGCTTCTAAGTCACTGACATCTGGATCACCACATCCTGTTGATTTTCTATCCCAGACCTCTTTGCTTCTCTCCATCTCACATTTACCCCCAGTCCAGGCAGCCACTCTCTCCTGGACTACTGCAGAAGCCTCCTCACTGGACATTACCACATCCTTACTTCTTTCTTCCCCAGTCCATTCACCACACAGCAGCTAGAGACCACTGTGATCGTGTGGATTCACCCCTTGGTTAAACCCTTCATATGGCCTCCCACTATTTTAGGGTACAGACCTTCATGTTTCAGTGCTGAAACAGTGAAACAGTGCTGAAACTGAAACAGTGCAGCAGCCCCTGGCCACATGTGGCCATTTACATTTAAATTAATTAAAATGAAATGAAAACAAAAGTTCAGTTCCTTAGTCGTACCAGCCACATTTCAAGAGCTCAGAAGTAAAACATGGCTAATGGCTATTATGTTGAACAGTACGGTTACAGACTGTTTCCATCATCACAGAAAGCTCTATTAAATATTATAGCATAAGCAGAACTCCGTATGGCATCCCACACATCCATATTGTCTGGCCCCTGCTCACCCCTCCAGCTTTACCTTGTGCCATCCTCCTGTGCATCTCTTTGATCTAACTCTACTGACTGACAGACTTCCTCATACACAAACCCTTTGCACATGCTGTTTCCCTAGCTTGGGGCATTCTTCTGACTTAGACTAGTTAACTCCTGTTCATCTTCAGACCTCAGCTTATAGATGGGTGGATGGATAGGTGGATGCACTGAGAGAGATGAATGGGTGGATTGGTGGGTGGGTGGATGAAGGTGGTAGTAGATTGAGCTAGAAATCTTCTAGCCAGCCTTTACCTTTTGGGAGATTGAGTCTTTAAGCTTGATGACATTCCATACTCCTTCCATCTCACTCCCCTGCTTCAATTTGGGGCCATCTTTGATGGCCATGCAACCTTATAAAGCAGCAGATTTCCAAGTTTCTGGTTGGGGTGATGGTGGTTCCATGTACATGAATACAATGATCTTCTATTCTGATTTGGTTTCCCGTGGAGCTTGGGGCTCCAAGGAAAGAATACTGTGGTCCAGATAATGGGACTGCTTTTCATCATAAATGAATTAATGGACATTCTTGTGATCGCTCTAGCCCGGGAAGTGGCCTGGTTGTTGTTAATTGTTCTCTGAAGGATGTTGATCCCATATACTGCACATAGGGGCAGAAAGATTTGCATCATTTCCAGATAATCCGTCACCCATTCATAACTACATTGGGAGAAATAAATGATGGGCAGTGCCCTATAAGTGTCAGACACAAGATGAGGCTCAAAGGGAAGATCTTTTAAACTCACAAAGGGGAAATGTCCCATTCTGGTTATGCTCACTTTAGCAAATGAGACCGTAGCTTTAACTTAGTCACTTAAGTGTCATTAAAACACCACATACCAATGTTACAGAATGACCCAAACCCCAGGAGTTCTTGGCTGCATGAGTATTTGGAGAAAGGCAGCAAAAGGCAGTGTCCTTAGTATGTTCATTATGGAAAAACTATGGAGGTTCCTCAAAAAAATAAAAGCAGAACATCATGTGTTTCTGCAACTCCACTCCTGAGTGAATACACAGAAGAATTGAACACGGGGACTCGAATAGATACTGCTATACCCATGTTCATAGAAGTATTATTCACAATAGCCCAAAACTGAAGGCAACCCAAGTGTTGACCAACAGATGAAGTGATAAACAAACTATGGTCTCTACACAGAATAGAATATTACTCAGCCTTAAAAAGGAACTTCTGACACAGACTATAACATGAACAAACCTTGAAGCTATTGTGCTAAGTACAATGAGCCAGTCATAAAAAGACAAATATTATGTATCCATTTATATGAGGTCCATAGAGTTTTCAGACTCACAGAGACAGAAAGTAGGATGGTGGTTTGTTGCCAGGGGTGGAGAAAAGGGAGAATGGGGAGTTAGTGTTTCATGGGGACAGAGTTTCAGTTTGGGGAGATGAAAAAGTTCTGCAGATGGAAGGTGATGGTTGTACCACAGTGTGAATGGACTTCATGCCACTGAACTGCATACATAAAACAGTTAAAGTGGTAAATCTTATGATATGTATATTTTATCACAATAAAAAAAAATCAAAGCCAAAAAAAAAAAAAGGCAGTATACTTTCCTGGGTATTTCCAGGGTAAGAACTCAGAGCAACAGGCTGGTAGACCTCCCTGTGGGGCTGTGATGGTGACTACGGGGTTCCATTCAATGGGTGTGCCCCAAAGCAGTTCAGGTAAGATGGGAAGGCCAGTTGTGATTAATATCACACTACTGCTGACCTTCAACCCATCCTGGGAACATTCTTTTCTCAGGACCTAAAAGGGCCCAATTTTCACTGGCTGTGGGTGAGTTGGCTTTCTGGAGTCCAAAGTCTTCCTTAGTCAAGTCTGATTGGGATAGGGCAGGATGGGGTAGGAAGGTCCCTGAGTTGAGTGAGCCATCTGGAGGATCAGAGACAAGGTGGGGCTATAACATGACACTACCCACAGGCTTCCCATTTGTTCAACTTCTCAAGTCTGCTCCTGATGCAGTTTCCAGAATATTCTGCCAACATTTATTGAATTTTGCATACTGAGCTCTTATTACTATTTAATTTCATCCTATTCCTCCATAAGGGCATATGCTATGCTGTTGTTATCCTTACCTTTCAGAGGAGGAAACAGAAGTTCTGAGAGGCACCCCCCAACTCCAGCTCACTTCTCACCATGGCTCCATGCCTAGCCTCACAGAGCATCCTATATCACTGCTTCTCCTTCTTCTAAGCTCTTGTAGAAGCAAAGGCAAGGCTTTCCTCACTTCCTGGAAAGTTCTTCCTTTCTCAGCACAGTTTTGCTCATCCTGCACACCCACTTCCAGTATCTTCCCTTCTGTGAGGCCTTCTTGATTATTTTTAGTGGTATGAGGAGTCATCCCTTCCTTAAGGTCCCCCAGACAGCATCAACCCCACAATTACAGAACTCTTATTGGAGCCTGGAAATGTGTTAGGCATTCTGCATTGATTAGCTATTCATTAGCTCTGCCCCAGGCATTACTATTACTTCTATTTGACAGGTGAGAAAACTAGAGCAGAGAGGTTAAGATGCCTGTTCAAGGTCACACAGATATGGTGGGTGGACCAAGAATTTAAATCCAGGGAGACTAACTTTAAAGTCCTTTGTAGAGTATTTTTATTATTGTAGTGTGTGTGTGTATCTATGCGTTTCCCCACACTAGATCGTGAGCTGCTCTAAGTCAGTATTCATCTTGGAACCCAGGGACCTAGTTAGAACCTGACACATAAAAGGTCTCGATAAATATTTGATTCATTAGTGACTGACTGACTCAAGGAGTGACATTAAAATACCACTAGTGAAACAATTCTAGATTAATTCAGGGTGGAACATAGGCATTAACTTCTTTGACATCGTCTGAAGTAACTTTTTTCAAGATATGTCTCCTGAAGCAAGGGAAACAAAGGCAAAAATAAACTACTGGGACTTCATCAAAATAAAAAGCTTCTGCACAGCAAAGGAAACAACCAAAAAAAACTAAAAAGCAACCTATGGAATGGAACAAGATATTTGCAAATGACATATCTGATAAAGGGTTAGTATCCAAAATATATAAAGAACTTCTCAACACCCAAAAAACATATAATCCAGTTAAAAAAATGGGCAGAAGACATGAATAGACATTTTTCCAAAGAAGACATACAGATGGCTGGCAGAAATATGAAAAGATGCTCAATATCACTCATCATTAGGGAAATTCAAATCAAAACTACAATGAGCTATCAAGTCACAGTGGTCAGAATGGCTAAGATTAACAACCCAGAGAACAACAGATGTTGGCAAGGGTACAGAGAAAGGGGAACCCTCTTATACTCTTGGTATACTGTTGCAAACTGGTGCAGCCACTCTGGAAAACGGCATGGAGGTTCCTCAAACAGTTAAAAATAGAGCTACGGGGCGCCTGGGTGGCTCAGTGGTTTAAGCCTCTGCCTTCGGCTCAGGTCATGATCCCAGGGTCCTGGGATCGAGCCCCACATCGGGCTCTCTGCTCAGCAGGGGGCCTGCTTCCCCCTCTCTCTCTGCCTGCCTCTCTGCCTACTGTGGTCTCTGTCTGTCTATCAAATAAATAAATAAATAAATAAATAAATAAAAATAAAAATAGAGCTACCTTTCAATCCAGCAATTGCACTACTAGGTATTTATCCAAAGGGTACAGAAACACTGGTTTGAAGGGACACATGCACCCCAATGTTTATAGTAACACTATCAACAATAGCCAAATTATAGAAACAGCTCAAGTGTCCATCCACTGATGAATGGATAAATAATATGTGCTGTGTTCACACACACACACACACACACACACACACACACGGGAATATTACTCAGCCATAAAAAATGAAATCTTGCCATTTGCAACAAGGTGAATGGAGCTAGAGAGTATTATGTTAAGCAAAGGAAGTCAGAGAAAGAAAAATACCATATGATTTTAATCATAAGTGGAATTTAAGAAATGAAGTAGTGATCATAGTGGGGAAAAAGATGTAAGCCAGGAAGTGGGACTCTTAGCACTGGGTATTGTAATGCTGAATCACTAAATTCTACCCCTGAAACTAATATTACACTGTACGTTAACTGGAATTTAAACAAAAATTTGAAGAAAATAATATTCAAAAAAGAACAAAGCTAAGTGTCCAAATATATGAGATGGGGAAATAAATACTCTATCCAAAGAAGGAGAAACAGGTGTGGACTGGTAAGGCTTCCTGGAGGAGGCAGGCCCTAAAGCCTTAAAAGAGGAACCTGTCAGGAAGAAAATGTAGATGAAGGAACACTAGCATGGGAAAAAGTGGAGAGAAGGAAAGCCATGGAATCTACTCCCTCTAGCATCCATTACCTTGTGCCATCTCTAGGGAGACAGTCCCACTAGGAAAGTGGTAAAAGGATTGCCTCCAATCCTACAGTATGCTGTGTTGTGGAAGGATTGGTCCTCAGTGGGTTACAATCCCCTGGGGGAGTTGGCAAAATAATGCAGCCTCAGGGGTTCCCTGGATATTCAGTTCTGCAGGCAGGGAATCTGCATTTTCATACCTCCCAAGAGAATCTGATAAAGTTGTCTGCAAACTACGTTTAGAGAAATGTCACCACAGGGACCCACGATGTGGTCTCCTTGTCATCATGCCTCCATTCCAGGAGCTGTCATCAGGGACCCCGCAGACCTGGGCATGCTTAGAGGAGCTGCCTAGTTTTAAAATGCTGCCACCCTAGCTTTCTTATAAACCACAACTAGTAAAGTACAAAGCCTCACAAACCATAAATAACCCACTTGTCCCTATGTCAAGATACGCTGAAGAACAGTAGTAGTTAATGGAAAGGCGCAGGTTATACACTTGGGCCCTCAGTTTCACTAAAGTTCAGTTATACCAATCACCCTTAGCTTACCTCTGTTCTCCCTTTCCCCCTCCACTCTCCTGTTGGGATATGAAGTCCTTTATGGCAGTCTGGCCTCAATTCCACTCCCCAACTTTATCCGTAGGACGCCTTGGTGAGGGGACCCCATCACCAAGAGCATCTGCACCACTTGGGAACTTCTTGGAAATGTAGATTCTCAGGCCCCACCTCAGACCTGCCTAATCAGAATCCCCAAAGTCAGGGGCACATGAATTCTATTTTTCAAATTCCCCAGGTACCATAGAAGAATCCAACCCACCTGCAGCCCTGGAGTTCTAGTCCACTGGACTCTTGCTGCTCCAAGTGCAGTCCATGGACCAGCAGGCTCAGTGTTACCTGGGAGGCTCCAGCTTGGCAAGCCCACCCAGTCCTGCAGGCCACCAGCATCCTAGGTGACTCATGTGCACAAGACAATCTGAGAAGAACCTAGCCATGTTCCCTTGTTTCTCTGGAGTCGCCTGCCCACATGATCCTCCCAGGGCTCCCCTCCCACTGCCACTTAACCATTTTAGAATCTATTTTCTTGCTTTCTCTTCTCACCAAAAGAAGTTCCTTCTTGCCTTTCTTCCTTTTAAACAGCTTGCCTCGGGGTACCTGGGTGGCTCAATGGGTTAAGCCTTGGGCTCAGGTCCTGATCTCAGGGTCAGCAGGGAGTCCGCTTCTCCCCTCTCTCTGCCTGCCTCTCTGCCTACTTGTGATCTCTGTCAAATAAGTAAATAAAGTCTTTAAAAAAAACAAAAACAGCCTGCCTCGATCCATGCTTCCAGGAGTAACAGGAGAAAACCTTCCCCAGAATAAACTGTGCAAACCTGATTGGAACATCAATCCAATGTACACCCCACCTTCTTCTTTGTCATTGCTTGATTTCAGATTAACTGGTATATTTAATAATTCTTTTCAATTCTTTACAGGCCAGTGCCATGAAAGGACAACACATTTTTCCTCTTGGAAACAAATCCGAAGGACAGGGAAAACAAAGCCTTGATCAATGAGTCCAAAAAAAAAAGCTTTTAGCTGCACAGTGGTGTCCTCAGGGATGGGTTAAAGTTTCTGGAGAAACTTGACTAAGGCATCTGACGTATTTCAGAGGCAACGGGGGTGGCAGAGGCAGTGGTGGGGGTGGTTGAAGAGGAAGGCGGTGCTGAGCGAGCAAAGAGAAGAAGTCTCTAATGTGAGGGGAAGCTGTAGCTCTTGATGGGTCTGGGCCAACTTCTGTGCATGGCTTCTCTTTTATACTCTTCTAAAACAGGATGGCATCAGGAACGGAACACAGGGAGAAGTGGCCAGATCATTTTAGGATTGGAGGCCAATCTGTCTAGCTCTGGGCATCTCAGAGCATCCTAGAAATGCTCTTTCCTTCCTCTCCCCCCTGCAACTGGCTGAGGCAGTGAACTTAACTTGTAGCTCCTTATTACTTAAATGATGTCGAGATGCCTTATCTTGGCATTTAAGGCCTTCCACTGTCCAGCCCCGGTCCCTCCCCAGCCTCACATTTGATACCAGTCAAAGCAGCAGATACTCTTGAGCACCTACTATGCACCAGGCACTGCTAGAGGCGCTTGGCCACAGGGGTGAGAGAGATAAGATCCCTGACCTCAGACAGCTAGTATTCCAGTGGAGAAATGGGAGACAAACAAGGAGAGAATTAAACAAGCTTGGTGGCAGAAACTGTTGCAGATGGTGCAATGGATTTCAACAGGGCAATGTGCTGGGGTGGGAATTCTCTGAGGCCCAGCATAAACTGAGACCTCAAGGACAAAGGAAGCCAGCCCTGTGAAAATCTGGGGAAGAAAATTTCTTGCTCCACAAGGGAGCACAGCCATGCAAAGGCCCGTGAGCAGGAACAAGTTTCCAGTGTTCAGAGAGCAAAGTTGCCCACAGTGACTGGCGAGAGTAAAAGGGGCAACAACACAGGAGAAGAGGGCAGAGGCTGGCTAGGGCTAGGCATGGAAGGATCTTTGGTTTTTGTCAAGGGAAAGAGGACATCACTGGAGGTTTTTTGTTTGTTTTTGCAGGAGATTCAGGGAGACATGATCAGATGCCCATTTAAAAAGACCACTCTGGCTGCCTCTATTTGGAGAATAGATGGGAGGAGGAGCTTGGGGTGGAGGTAGGAAGGCAGTCAGGAGGTGAGGTTGGAGGGAGGAGCACATGTTTCCCCAGCAAGTGGTGTTTTTTTTACACCCCTGTGCCTTTGCACATGCTATTCCCTTTTCTTATGGTGCCCCTCCCACCATCTCCATCTGAAAAATCCCATCTGTGTGTTATGGGCTGCTCAGGGTCTGCACATACCATCTACTCTCTTGCTCACACATGGTAATCTGCTACCCCTCAGGCCTCGTTTGGAAATCAGTATCTCTGTTTTAGCCCTTATCCCATGCTGCAGTGTGGAAAAAACCTGGGCTTTTGGCCCAAGGACAGGCTCAGCCACCATGGGCTATGGGGCACCTGAGAAGGTAGCTCATCTGGAAAATGGGAGAACATTTACACTTCCTGCAGACCCGACAATGAGGATTCCAGGGTGAGTGATGTCTAAAGGGAACACTCCCAGGGGAGAGTAGTAAGGGACAAAAGAAGCAGGACAGGGCCAGAAAGAGAGCAAACAGTGTGTGACTTCAGGCAGAACTCCCTAGGGCAACTCTGGATGGCTAAGTCACCCCTCATGGCTGCCCAGCTTAGGGAAGGGAGCAGGGCTTTCACCCTCCCGCACCCACCAGTAACTCCTAAGTGTCCCCACACCAGAAGGGACATAAACTCCCAGGCATTTCTGGTTCTCTGCAGGTGCTGGGAAGGTGCCCCAGGAAGGAAGAGTTGCAGGGGCCAGTCTCTGAAGCAAAAGTACATGGCAGCTGGGGGAGGGGAGTGTAGACACAGCAGGGGATGCAAGGGGCTGGGGGCTGTGTTCACTACACCACCGGCCAGGTTGGGATACTGCAAGGATCACAGCTCCCTAGCCTCCCTGCTGTCCCTAGGGAGAATAGAGGCAAAGATCCAACCATCTCATTTAGGAGACTTTGGGCTCTCTGGGGACAGAACAGGCCCCCTCCATTTTCATCCATGGAAGGATGCTTTTGAGTGAGGGGATTCCTGCAATCCCTGATATTATTTTACAAAGATAACAACTACCCCACAGCCCTTGAGCCTGGCAAGACAGTGACATTTTTACAAGGGATCTCACTGACTGCTCATATGGACCCTGAAAGGTCAGAGCATCAGCCCTGTGTGCCAGGTGAGGAAACTGGACTCCAGAGAGGGCAGACAAGGTCTCAAAACTGAGGATCAGTCCACTGCTGGGACCCCATGTCCTGCACCCTGTCACCTCCCTGGCAGGCTTCTGGTGGAATGATCCCATTTTCCCTTCTCTGATGGGGCTCTGCAGCTATGAGGGCTCAATTTGGCTCTAACAACAGAGCACCTTCTAGGGTCCCTTTCCCCCCAAAGCAAAGTCCCTGTTGCCTGGCCCCCAACTCCAGAGCAGTCAAGCTACTTACTCATGAAGGCTGGGGCTCCTTTCCTGAGACATTTGTGTTGGGCGACAACCAGGCGTCACCTGAGAGCACCTCTGAAAGGCTCCTTGGTCATGGGACTCGGCTTCCCACAGGTTAGAACTCCCCCTCTTCCTGGCATGACCCCACAAGCTTTGTGAGGACTTAGGAACTAATCCTATTTCACCAAAACTCCTTTGTGAGCCTCAGACTTGGGTCTGCTGGGCATATTTTAAATTTTCTCTTTCTCAGAAGTAAGAGAGATGATAAAAGATTGTTGGAAACACGAAAGCAAAGGTATTTGATCTCTCAGGGGCCTTGGAAAGGGAAGGAAATGGAAAAGGCCACCTTTGCCTAACTTGGGGGAAAAGAAAAGGCTCTTCTGGGGGCACCTCTGGGGCTCAGTGGTCAAGCATCTGCCTTCAGCTCAGGTTGTGATGCTGGGGGCTTGAGATGGAGCCCCACATAGGGCTCCCTGCTCAATGGGGAGCCTACGTCTCTCTCTCCTAATGCATATGCTCTCTCTCTCTCTTTCTTTGTCAAATAAATAAAATCTTTAAAAAAAAAAAAAGTCTCTTCTCCCCCCAAAATTCTGGCCTTCATCCAGTATCCCCCATCTCTGAAAAATGCATTAGCAATTGCCCAGATGCCTCAACCAGAAGCCTGGCAGCCATCTGGACCCCTCCCCCGCCTTCATTCACTCCATCATCTATCATTCCAAGGCCAAGCTGCTCCCAGGATGGCCCTGCCTCCCTATTCCTCTCACTGCTGCTGCCCTCAGCTGAACTTCTTGCCCAGACCACTGCAGCGGCTCCTCCCTGGACTTCCCCATCAACCCCTGCCCTTTACCGGCCAACCTTCTAGGAAGACAAACTGGTCTGTATCACCTCATAAGTAGCTCCCTAGTTTCAAACAGCCATGAAACTTTCTTTGCACTGGGGATGAAGAATAAATCCTATATAGGGCCTGCCAGCCCCAGATCTGGCCTCACCCATCTCAGCCTGTCCCAGTCTCTCCTTGCTTGTGGAACTCAGACCACAGGCCCTTTGCACAGGAGGGCCTTTCAGTCTCCTCATTCTCCCCTTAACCTGGCTAAACTCCTCCCCATCCTGCATCCCTCAACATCACTTCACCAGAGAAGCTTTCCCTGACTGTGGCACTCGGGTTGCATCCGTATCCCCCATCATCCTCCCCCAGCTCTAAACATGGTATGTTTATATCTCTCACTACAAATACAATTTTACACATATACCTTGATTAATGTCTGTCTCCTAGCTGGCCTAGGAAGGGACATCATCTGGTTTTGTTCATCCTTGTAACCACAACACATCCGTGGTACCTGGCACATAGTTGGCCCTCAATAAATATCGCCTGGATAAACTAATGAAAGCAAAGATATAGGAGAACATATGGCTGAAACTGCTTTTGAGATGTACACAGAAGACATGCCAAAAATATAGGTTCTACATCCCTCCCTGACATCTTAAGCTCTTGAATTAGTGACAGGGATGGTTCGACCTCTGGCTTCGGGAGTTCCACCCACCCCAGCACAGGGATCACAGGTGTCAAAGCTGACAACAGAAAGAAATCAATCACAGAAGGAAGAATTGACTAAGGGCTGCCCCCTGAGCCTGCCCAGGGAGGGCTTTGCTTCTTACTCATTGTCAGGAAAACAGAGGGGAATTCCTTTGGATGGAAGGAACTTCCAAGAGCCTCTTGAAAGGCCCCCACAATCCATTTCATAGAGAAAGCAAGAAGAAGTCAGGTGTTTAGGTACCTGTTTTTGGCTTCAAGAAGCCTGTGGCAAAGCAGGGACAGAATCCAGTTCACCCACTTGGAGATTTCCTGTTGCACACTGCACCTCTGGCTGCTCAGGCTGGGTACCCAAAGATATTTAGAAGTACCCAGGAGGCTTGCGGGGGGTGGTGGTCAGAGATTCCCTCTTCCACTACCTGCCAATGCTGCTTCTAAAAGCAGAGACTTAAGCAATGACCAAAAGAGACAACCAAAGATTTGGGGGAAGTGATTCTTCCAGTTTGGGGCAAATACACAAGCACTCACAGCCTTGTGCCCAATGCTGAACACACAGCCTTGCTCTTCTGAACACACAGCCCTTCTCTGTCCTTCTCTACTACACTGTTTCTGTCCCCTACTAGAATCCCCAGTGCTGATGTGCACGGGGATATCCTTCAGTAATCGGTGTCCACCTGCCCCCTCCACCTCACCAAATCCCACCTACCATGCACTGGGGCCTGAATGGGAAGCCCCTCCAGGCCACTGCTGGTATGCCTGGTTCTCACCGGCTCACAGTCCTAGGTTCCTTGTTCAATAGGATTTTCCACATTTACATTCCACATTTACACAGGCCCTTCTCAGATAAAGAAATTCTAGGTAGATTGGATGGTCTCTTGTCCTCTCAGCACTCCCAGAGATGCCCTGCTGGAAATCCAGAAGAGTGGGTGGGTGGGTGAGTGGGTGTATAGATGGATGGGGCTCAGCTCCCTGGCAAGCTCCCTTGCCTGGGGGGCGCGCACATGCTTAAACTTGTTGCCCTGAAGAAGACCCCAAGTGTGGCTGAGGGGCACAGGCCCCCAAACCCCAGACTCGCTTTTCTCTGGAGACTGATAGGTATGACTGGCAAGGAGGAGAGGTTCTCTCCCCTTTAGGAACATGAAGTTCTGCCTGCACTACTCTCTGAGCCTTAAAATTCTACCACCTGATCTTTTCTAGGCTTCCCACTTTAGTGGGGTTACCAGGCAACAGGGGACTATTTCTTCTACCCCTTTAGACTCCTGTGAGGATCCAGGCAGGGTTTCCACCCTCACTGGGGCTCTGGAAAGATGGAGCCTTGGAGGCCTGGCCAGCTTGCTACTTGCAGGCTGTATCGTTGAGTGGGCTCTTCCCTATCTTGGGTCTCAGTTTCCCCATTTGGAACAGGAAGGCACTGGGCAGGACCATCTCAGAGGTGGTCCCTACCACCAAAACTTCTCTTCGCTGAGCACTGTCCAGAAGGCCCTGTAGTGACCAGAGGAGTTAGACATTCTTTTCCATTTTACAGATGAGGAAACTGAGGCAGAGAGGCACCACTGGCTTAAGGTCACCCAGCTGGTCAGTCGGGGGGGGGTAGTTTGTGTGGGTCTCTCTAATTCAGAACTGGCCACACTCTCAGACACCCCAACAAGATGCCTTCGACTGATGCTCAGACATCTCAGGGGCTGATGGGGTGGGAAGTCCAGATAGATTCCAGAGGTTGACGTTTCTTAGCATGAATCCCCCAGAAGCAAGGCAGCAGGGAACGGTGGCTTAGAGCATGGCCTTTCTGGATTTCCCAACTCTCAGAATGTAACCTGAGCTGCATTCCTTGCCAGGAAGTCCCACCCAAGTGCCATGCTACCTGACTGCTCACCGAGATCACAGGGAAGAAGAGCTTTCGTATCTCCCATGTTCTTTGATCTGCGCAGAATGCCAGAACTCAGTGAGGCACTTTCACTGGTGACCCCATTCTGGGGATGCTGGAATGAGGTTGGGAGAGGGAGGCCCCTCGCAAAGTTAACATGTGCCCCTGTTCAGACCCAGATCCTTCTACTCCAGATCCAGTGTGTGCTGAACAGGAGCCAAAGTTTGGGAAAAACAAGATGAAGAGACAGGCAGACATGATGGGTAGCCAAAATCTCCACAGGCTCAGGACTGACTCTCTCCAGTCCTCTGGGTGAATTCCGAGCTCCCTCCCTCACTATGCAAAATAAACAACCGAGACAACCTAATTAGAGGGAGGAGAGCGCTGAGTGATCTATTTTCAAAATCAGGGGCTGCTGTTTCACTTTTAAAAAGAAATAGCTGAGCTAGGATAGAAAGTATGGGGGTGGGCAGGGGTAGGGAGCTCACAGGCTCTCCTGGTGGCTGCTGCCCTCCCCCTCCAGCTTCCTGCCTCCTGGAGCCATGTGACCTCAGGGAGAGAGACCTCCCATTGCCAGGTGGCTTCTCAACCTACAGGTGAAAAGTTGCTGGCGCCTGGGTGGCTCAGTCGGTTGGACACCTGCCTTCTCCTCTGGTCTTGGTCTCAGGGTCCTGGGATGGAACCCCATATTGGGCTCTCTGCACAATGGGGAGCCTGCTTCTCCTTCTTCCTCTGTCTACCACTCTGACTCTGCCTGTTTGTGCTCTATCAAATAAATAAATAAAATCTTAAAAAAAAAAAAAAGGAAAAGGTGATGTGGGGGGTTCAAGGATCTCTCTAGTGCCCTATACTTTAAGGTTAACTCCCTGCTTCTGTGCATTTGATCCCCGTGGCAAACTGAAACTATCCGTCTCATTGTTACCACCACTGGGTGGAAGTTCAGAGAGGTTAAGTGACTTAGCCATGATCACACAATGTAAGAATTGCAGCGTTGGGATTCAAATCCAGACTAAGCTAACTCCATATTCATACCCTACCTGTCACAGGCTTCTGAAGAGAAACTCTATGGCTCTACCAAGATTATCAATACTAATAAGGATATTAGTATAATATGGAGTAGTCTAATCTCATACTATGTGCCAGATTACTTTAAACTGACCCTCATGCTTCCAAGCCTGCCCCTGCCTCAGGGCCTTTGCACTGGCTGTTCCCATTCCTGGAATTCTCTTCCTCCATTATCCCTTGGCTCCTTTTCTCACCTCCTTCAAGTCTTTGCTTAAAAGTCACCTTCCCAATCTCCTATTTAAAATTGCACCCCCATCTCCACCGCAAACTCCCAATATTTCTGTCCCATTTTACTTTCCTCTATGGCACTTCTCACCATTTAAAACTCTCAGTGTATTTTGTTTGCTGCCCACCTCCGTGAGAATTCACCCTTCCTTAAGGTAGGGTTCTCCATCTACTTGTCTCCCCCTATCTCCCCAGCCTCTAGCACAGAGCACAGCACACAGCGGTGGGCATAGAGTAGGCACTGAATGGATCATGTTGAATCCAGACCGCTCAAGGCAATCTAAGGAGAGGGGTACAGTTTTATCCCCACTTTACAAATGGAGAAGTTCAAGAACCCAAGTCACACTGCTTGTAAATGTAAAATGCAGCCCCAGAGGCAAACCCTCAACAACTGAGATACTAAGAACATAGTGGAAGGAGGATGAGGGGTTGAGGGAGTAGTGACTGAGGAGCCATGGTCCTCACCAGACCATGAAACCTACTTGTCAGATGCTTTTCTTGTCCAAAAGAGGTCTCGGTTTGGGACCACAGGCAGGACATTGATGACATTTTGGACCCAGGACCATGTCTATGCAGTTAGAGAACCTGGATGCTGCAGGGTGTTCCTGAGCACAGCAGGGTGGGGGACACTCCCACCCCACTTAGCAAGGTGGTCTGCAGCTCATGCCCCATTCTTACTCTGCATTAAGAGGGCTTCATTCCTCCCCTGGCTGCCCCTCCCCTCCCAGCTCCTCTCTGATCCCCTTGTCCTGGCCTCATCTTCTTCAGTCCTTTAAACTGGAGCAGATTCTAACTTTCGTGTCAGTCACCTGGGGAGTGACAAATTAGGGGCAGGGCCCCGCCCCCAGGCTCTGGGTCCAGGAGCTGAGTGGATCCAGATGCCTGTATTTTTTACAAGATCCTGGGCAGATGTAAGGTGGGTAATCCACAGACCTCCCTGAATAAGAGCTCCCTCACAGACTGCACCCGCAAACTTAGCCTTGGCTTGTGTGCCCCTCTGTGCCCTGGAGAGAAGTCCTTATTTTGCAACCAGACTCTAAATCCCCTAAAGGTGTTACACTTTCATCCTTTAACTCTGACCCTGAATACTCAGTAGATGTTCAATAAATTCTTGAGGGTTGGCTGAGGTCAGCCCGCTGGGAGGGATGAGTAATTCACAAGGTAAAGGACTCCAGAGCCAAAATTATCCTAGCAGGCAGAAACCCTGGGCCAGGCAGAGAGAATGATATTGAAGGAGAGATGAAAGGCAGGCACTGAACTCAGAAAATTAATTACAAATCAGTGGAGATTTGCTTGCTAGTAGTTTTTGTGAGAAAGATTTGAGAGGCATATTTGACAGGGTTAATAGGAATTAACAGTACGATACGGATTCTTAAAATAAAAAAGCCAAACCAAAATTAGGTCACATTAAAGGAGGTAGGGTGTCTCATTAAGGAAGGAGATGGTGCCCTTTTTGGACTAAGACAACCTTATCAAAGGGTCATACTGGACTCCCTGGAAGAGGAATGTTGACAGACTGCTGTCACTCTGAAGTTAATGACTGAGATAGCAGTTGGGAGTTGCAGGTAGGGGGAGGCATCTAAAAATCACTTCACCCAAAGAACAAAGTAAAAATAACAAAATGGGCAAAGTTTAGCCTGGAGAAGTTAAATCCTGATACCAGTTGTTCAATATCTGGAGGACTCTTGTGAGGAAGCGGGCCTGGACAGAGACCATAAGATGGGTGGATAGAAGCTGCAACAGGAAAGAATTAATTCTAATGCTGAAAATGAAGACAAAAATGGGGTTTTCCAACACTGGAGCTGGTGCCCTATGAGGAAGTGACTTCCCTGTCAATATAGGTAACTAAGTAGAGCTGGCTGACCCTGATACAAGGGGTTTATGAAGGGTTTTCTGCACTGGGTGAGAAGGAATAACAGATGCCTGCAATGTCCCTTTGACTCAGAGATCCCAGAATGTTTTAGGTTCAAATGGGGTTATTTCTCAGAGTTAGCCTCTGGGCAGCAGGTGTGACCTGCAGGCTGACCTGAAGTATGCTGCCCGAGAGATACTCTGAGAATCCAGGATACCTCGGGTCCTCCAGGCAGAAAGCACAGTAGGAATGCAGGCTTGAAATAAGGAGATAGTGTAGGGCAGGAGACAGGCAGAAAGCCAGGGGTCTCAGGAGTTGGCCTCACTTCAGATACTGACTTGCTGATGGTTTGGGGCCCTTTATGTGCCTCAGTTTCCAAAGTATACTGTGGGCCGAGTCCCAGGAAGCCCCATCAGAGACTGTGCATTTATGGAATGTCCCAGATGCTGCTACTGGATGAGGGCCCATGCTTTGAGCAGCAAGGGGCTAGCAGTCTCCAGGTATCTTGGTGTTTGGACAGTCTGGGATCCCAGACTCCCTGTTCCCTCCTCTGCAAAAGAAAGGAACTAGAGGGTATTACGTTAAGCGAAAGAAGTCAATCAGAGAAAGACAATGATTATATGATTTTACTCATGTGGAGTTTAAGAAACAAACAGAGGATCATAGGGGAAGGGAGGGAAAAAATCAAATAAGACCAAATCCACAAGGGAGACAAACCAGAAGAGATTCTTAACTATAGGGAACAAACTGAGGGTTTCTGGAGGGAAAGGGGATGGGATACCAGGGTGATGGGCACTAAAGAGGACACTTGATGGAATGAGCACTGGGTGTTATATGCAACTGATGAATCACTAAACTCTACCTCTGAAACTAATAATATACAGAGGTTAATTAATTGAATTTAAATAAAATTTTTTAAAAAGACAGAGAAAGGAAAAGCTTGGGGCAGAGGCCCATGTGACTTACAAATGACCCTTTCCCAGACTAGGAAAACTGGTGGTAAAGCTCCTGAACTGCCTAGTGTAGGGTGGAGGGATAAATACACTGGTCCGCTTAGCTACTGGGAGACCTGAGAACGCTGGTGGCTTTGTAGCAGCCCCTTCCCAAGAGGAAAACACATCCCTCAGAAGTCCCCCTGAAGCACTATCCCCACGAACCCCAAGTCCTAGAGAAACGCAAAGTCATTGGGACTCCCCACTGTATGCACTGCAGGGAGAAAACCCTAAGGTACACTGTGGTCTGTGCAATGGTCCAGATTTGCCAGTTAGCGAGCCTGATTTTATGCAACGCAACAGCCTGCAAACATTAGAAAGGTGTTTGGGGCCTGCAACCTTCCGGCAATCCTTTGAGATCATAAGACCCCGCTGGTTCAATCACACGCCAGGATTTCTGCTGAGACAGCCACGAACAAACAAGCCTCTGAAACCCCAGGTCAACCCCAGCTTTCCCAATCTCCTAGTGCGCCGATTTCCAGCCCTATGTAAGCAAAGTAGCTACAAACTCGGCTTTGGGAGAGGCCCTGGATTCTGTTCACAACACCAAGATATGTACGGGGCACAATTTATTTTTGGTTTCTTGCTCTGTTGACGTGGAGGAAGAGAAAGGTGCCGGCGGAAAGATCAGGCAGGTGTGGCTAAGTTGGGTTAAGGACTGCTTTAATGGGCTCTCTGGAAAGCCCAGGTGTCTTCCAGTTCCTGCTCTTTCTAGGATTCCTGGCCCAGTGGCCTGCGTCAAGAAAACGGCTTTGCATTCGGCACCAGGCGGTTTGGATTAATCATTATTCATGCCTTTCCCATCACTTGGAGCGGGACCCCTGGCGCAGGCCCAGGCATAGTAACTAAATTTTAAAGGTTTGCAGACTACCTAGCCAGGGAGTGACGATATGACCAGGGTGTGCAGAACAGGATTATTAGGGTCATAAATTTTTATTAAAGGTCACTAACAGATTTATAGAAAGCACTGTAAAATGACACTCGTTTTATTAGCAGGGATCCTAGCCCTTGACAGAAAGTGCCTGGGCTGAAGCAGAGCTGGAGGGCTTTCTCCAACAAGTGTGGCCTTTGATTCAAGTTCTTATAACCCACGGGGGAACTGGCACTGAAATCCCCAGGGTTCTCAGCTGAGTTGGGGGGAAGGACGCTCCCAGGATTATTCAGAGAAGGCGTGGTGAAAATTCAAGGCCATGATGCACAGAGCTGCCACAGGGTGTGGCTTGGCTCCTGCCTTGGCCACACGCTAGATGGTGGCCTGGGCTGGTCCTTTCTCCTCTCAGAGAGTCTGTTTCCTATCTGAAAAACATGGGTTGTCATGTCCACTCTTAGGAATGTTGTAAGGGTTAAGATATGTCGTGATTACCAATATGCGGTAAGTTGGAACATGCAAGGCTCCCCATTAATTCCATGACTACTGCTTTTCTTTGCCAAATATGTGTCAGATGCCTGAACAGACTCAGTTTACAAAATGGTGAGGGAAGATCTGGAACCCTGCCCTGGAAAGGGTTAACCTTACATTCAGGTTGGAACACCTGACCCTAGGTGTTCCCAAGTGGAGTGTATCCAGGTAGCTTAGGATCTTCAGAGACTCTCATATCAACATCTCATGTCAATGTTCTTTTCCCTTTTTTTTTTTTTTCTCAAGATTTTGTTTGTTCATCAGAGAGAGCATGAGCATAAGCACGGGGAGTGGCAGGCTGAGGCAGAGGGGAATCAGACTCCCTGCTGAGCAGGGAGCCCATTGAGAGACTGGATCCCAGGACCTTGGGGTCACAACCTGAGCCGAAGGCAGACACTTAACCGACTGAGCCACCCAGGCATCCCTCAATGTGCTTTTCTTGAAAAGAAAAGAAAAAATGCCTTTGAAGATGCAGACAGACCAGGAGAGAACCTACAGAAGTGATGGTGTCAGGGAGGAGTTCAAGTGTTCTTTTCCCTGCCATTTTCCCAGACTTCTTGGAAGAGGAGAGTTGGTTGTACAAAACGGAGGCAAGGATAGGCTTTGTGCACAGGCCAATCCAGGTTCAAATTCCAGCTTTCGTGTCCTTGAAGTAAGACTTGGACAAACTGCATAGCTTCTCTTGACTTATGGGTTCCTGATATACATAAGGGGGAAAACCATTTGCTTCATGATTACATGCAAATGTGGAAGCCATTTGAGGGGGTGGGGGAGGGCTTTCTAGCATCCTCCCCCTCCTCCCGTTAGAGAATCTACCCTCTGCCCGGTTTGGTCCTGGCAGTCATCTAATGCTCAGCAGGGGAGAATGTGTCTTAAAATGAAGGCAGGGCAGAAAAAAGGAGGGAAAGTGGGTCACACATTTTAGGTACTTGATCAAGCCTGACCTGAAACTAGTATTCCTGGATTGTTCAGATATGTGAACCAATCATATCCACTTCAATTATTTGGTTGGATTTTTATTACTTATAAAAACCTGACTCATGAGATTATATGTAATGCATACTAAATGCCTAACAGACAAGGGACACACAGATGTAACTTGGTAAGTAGTGGGGTTTTATTTTTCTTTTTTAAAAATAGAAAATGATGTTTTTTCTTTACTTCCCAAGCTTTTATTTTGAAAAATTTAATCCTACAGAAGATTTGCAAGAATAGTTTAGTGTGTGTTCACCTACTTTTCATTTAAGTTAACTAACTGTTAACATTTTACCCCTTTTGTGCTGCTTCCTCCCTGTCTCCCTCCCTTTCCCCTTTACTGAGACATTGGTCCATTTCAATCTGAAGTACTTGAGTGGGAATCTCCTAAGAACAGAGGCATCCTCCCACCCAGGAAATTCAACAATGACACCATAAATCTAATCTGCAGTCTGTTCAATTTTCTCCAGTTGTCTTCATGTCTTTACAACTACTTTTTCTATCCAGGATCATGCATTATATTTAGTTGTCAGTTGCTTTAGTCCACTTTAATTAGAACAGTTCTCTAGACATTTTCTTTCTTGTAATATTGGTATTTAAGAGAAATTCCTTACTTTGGATTTAGCTTAGTGTTTGTTGCTCATAATTTAGTTTCATATTCACCAATCTAGGCAGGTGATGTTGAGGGAAATAGGATTTAGTTGTAGTAAATATTTTATTGGAGTCTCACAGACATACAGATCAATGACCAGAGAATACATCTTCACAATGAATGTGTGCATCTGTGTGTCCAGCCCCTGGGCCAAAACACAGAAATGACCAGCCTCCCAGGAGCCCCCTTCATGCCCCCCAGATCCCCCTGCGAGTTCTGTCATCACAGATTAATTCTGCCTCTTCTTGACCTTCACACAAATGGGATAGTTCCGCAGGTTCCTTTTGGGTTTGCTTTCTTTCACTCAATGTTGTCTTGGTGAGATTCAATACTGTTACTGCATATATCTGCAGTTCACAGCATTTATGATTATTGGTTTGTTATTTTCAAAGGAATGAAGAATGAGTCAGGCCACATGTGCTTTCAGGTATAAGAACAAATTGGAGAGTCTGGTGCTACCCCTCTAAACTGACCTGACCTGCCACTCACTGCATACCTCCTTGCTCATAAGTCCAGCAGCAAATAATGCCAAGGGTCCCAGCACACCTGAGGATTCCTGATGATCTGGCCCTGGCCCACTATCACTAACATTGACTTTACCTAACTCAAATCTTAGCCTTCACCCTGAGCTGGGCCGCCCATCCTATCAGCCTCTGGATTTACTGCACAGAATGGCAAGGTCTTAGTGATCTGTCTTCATTTACTAGCTCTGAAACTGATACACTCCAGCCGTACTGGCCTTTCAATTCCAACCTCAGGGCCTTTGCACTTATTGAGCTCTCTTCCTGAAATACCCTACCCCAACTCTTTGCTTTGTGATCACGTGCTAATCTTTCAGGACTTGGTATCAATGCCACTTACTCAGAGATGTCTTCTTGATAGCCATGGTGAATGTCAGTTTCCAGTCATTCTCTCCCATAGCAATGTGATCATAACTGTGATCATAATTTGCCTAGCTGTATTTGTGAATTTTATCCATTTTCTATTCCATGAGGGCAGAGAATATGTGAGTTTCGTTTTTCTGGTCTATTGAACACTTAGTGTAGGATCTGGTACTTTCTAAGTTCAATGAAGAAAGAGGAGGAACAGAGGTAAAGAAGGAGGGAGGGAAGAAAGGAGGGAGAGAAGGAAGGAATCAGGTCTTGGTCTCTGGACATTGTTTTTATCTTGGACCTAGGCCAGCTCCTTCTTGTGGGTCCCAGTCACCTCTGCTGCCAGGGATAGGTGCCATATAACCCTAGGGACCCCTTGGCTACCCCCAATGGTCTAGCCTCAGACCCTCTGCTGAGTGAGACAGTGGCAAATGGCTGATGCGAGCTGCTGTCATACCCACAGAAATACCACTATGCTCCCAAAAGGCAGCAGTGCCTCGCTCACCTTCAGGCAGCACGTTTAAACCTTGATCCCCTGTGTGACAGGGTGGGAGCATGAGGGATAGAGACACACACACTCCTCGTGAGGAGTAAACTAGCTGCAAAGTGTCTCTGGAGGTCAGTTTGACTCCACATGCCTGACACTCCACAGGAGGTCCACAGGGATTTCTCCAAAGGACTGAATGGCCTTTGCCCCACGGATTCCACTTCTAGAAAGCCATGCTATAGGAAGGAAAAGGAAGGATGTGCACGAAGACCTAGCAGCAAGGCAGTTCCCTACAATGCTAGTTATAATAGTTAAAGAATGAAAAGATGTCTAGTTCCAAAATAAAGGATTGCTTAAATACATTATTTCGTATTTAGGTAGAAGGTGATTTAGCCATTTTTAAATACATTTTTTATTTAAATTCAATTAACATATAATATATTACTGGTTTCATGACTTAGCCATTTTATAGTATGTTGTGGATGACATTTATTGGCAAGGAAAGATATGTGATATACAGAAAGATAATAAGATAGTATGTTAAATATGATCCCATTTTTATATCAAAATAATATTGATGACTAACAATTACATAAAACTGGTGTGCCAGGCTCTGTTCCAAGTGTTGTCCCATTTTCTCCTCCCACCACCCTATAAGGCAGGTACTATCAACACGCCCACTTTATAGATGAGAGAACTGAGACCCAGAGAGGTTAAATGACTTGTCCAAGGTCACATTGCTGGTAATGGGGAAGCCAGAATTAACACCCAGGCAGTGTGGCCCCATTCTGAGCTCTTGACAGCTAGGCTTTGTTGCCTGCTAAAAGAATATGCTAGGAGTGGTTCTCATTATGGGCTGAGATTCTGGGCACTTAAAAATTGTTTTTCTTATGATTACTTGGTTCATTGATATTTTCTATGCTAAAATGAATGTGTATTGTTTTTATAATAAGAAAAGAAACCATTAAAATGTTTACTAAAGTTTGGATGGAGCATACTAAGTTTATTGGAGCATAATATCCTTGCCCAACTGTGAGATGAAATTCTGTAGCATAAACCCCATGCTCCTTGGAGAAAGAGATGTGCTCAGCAGTGCCCAGAGGCAGTCAGCTAGAGGAAAAAAATCAAAAGACACAGGAGTTGTTTGTAGCAAGCAAATATCTGCTGAGCACCAACTGTCCACTGGGACTACCTTAGAGCCTAAGGGGCTGGTCCTGCTTCTGGGAGTCCAGGTCTAGTTGAGGAGATGGCCTTTTTCCTAGCAGGGCTCTGGGGAGGTGGGGGGCAGGTCCCTTCTCCCCTCTTAGAAAAGCACTGAGAGCCCCTGGAGGCACAGAGAGAAACTGTGTTCCCGAGGTATTTGAATCCCAGCTCCACTGGCTGCTTGATATGTGACTTGCGTTAATCAATTCACTTTGCTGAGTTAAAATGGTGATATTAATAGTACTCTCTTGTGGTAGGTGGAATTCTAAAGAACCCTCAAGATACCCATCCCTCCCTGTACATACCCTGAATAGTTCCTACCCCTTGAGTGTGGGCAGAGCCTGTGGGTATACATGTTAGTCTATACAGCAGAGGTAAAAGGGTTTTGCAGGTGGAATTAAGGTTCCTAATCAGTTGACTTTCAATGAAGCCGAATGGAGATTATCCTGCATGGGCCTGGCCTAATCAGGTGGTCCTCTAAAAGAGGGTATGGTCTCTTGCTGTCTCTTGCTGGTCTTGGAGAATTAATGAATTCTTTAGATGCAAGGAAATGAGTTCTGCCAACAACAACATGAGCTTGGTGGAGGACCCTGAGCTACAGAGGAGACCAGCCTGGATCGCAGCTGTATAGGACCCTAAGCAGGGGACCCAGCCTAAGCCTAGTCTGGACACTTGCCCCATGAATACTGTGAAATAAATATATGTGTGTTGTTTTAGCCACTAACTTTGTGATATTTTGTTATGCAGTGACAGAAATATAATACACTATGTCACGGGAATATTTATGAGATAATGCCTGTGCCATTTCACACACACATATAAACACACACACACATCTGTGCTCAACTATTTGATTCTCTTTGCTTTCTTCTAAATGTCAGGACCCATACCATTTCTAGGGAAGACTGTTCAGCACTGATCTCCCATTAAACCCACCACCCCAGCCTGGGATCCCTGAATAGGCTTGAAGGAACCAGCAGGGTACCCTCCCAGAGGGGGTGGGGGTGGGGGTGGGGCGAACATCCTCCTGTCACCCTCATCACAGCTGTCTCAGGCCTTGCAATGCAGACGCTTGGTAACTAACAACATACTTAAGCAATAAAAAGAGCAGATATCCTTTTTGGCTTCCAGCTCCTGTCCAATTTGGGAGATAATCAGGAGGGGACGAGGCTGAAGTCAAAACTTGAAGGGGAGAGAGGCTTTTGCATAAGGAATCATATACAGGAAAGTCCACTGTAGCTTTGTCATTGTGAAACAGCAGAAGAACAGACAAACTGTCATGTCGTCTTCGGTGGGATATTATACAGCAGTAAAAATGAACTGGAACCTCATGCTTCAAGGTGGACACATCCTCAAACAATGGTGAGTTACAGAGACATATGTACAGTATGATGTCATTCACATAAAATTTGAAAACATGTATATGTACTAGAAGAATAAAAAAAAAGATGCTTGTGGATGCTAAATCTCAAATTTGGGCTTGTGGTACTTCCAGGGTGGTGGGGGTGTGTGTATGTGGAAAAAGCAGGCAGGAAGGCTCAATTATGTTAACGAGGTTGTGGTGAGCACAGAGGGATCTCTGGTTTGTTCCTTGCTGGAACTCAGCACCTAGAAGAGTGCCCGACACCGAGCAGGTGCACAACATCGTTAGCTGAATGAATCAATGAATGGTATCAGTTATGTTATCCTGTTAAATCCTGATCTGCATATTAAAAATGAAACCTTGACTATCCTCTGGCACCACAGACATCTATCTCCAGCCACCAACCTGCTCTGTGGTCCTCAGGGAGAACACGGACCCTTTTGAGGGTCACAACTTTGCCAACTAAAATGCAGCAGCACATGGACTGGCCTCAGTTTCCACTTGTTGCAGGCTTAGGTGAGGGGCGAGTCAGGTTATAGGGGTTGTCACAGACCAGTGTAGCTATCTGTCCCCATGAGATTTCCCCTTTTAATGAGCCTTAAAGTGACCCTCATTCCTTGTGGGGCTCAGATCAGATTTTGCTGGGGTGCATGGCCATGAGACCCAGCTCTGGCCCTCACTAGCGGTGTAACCTTGCACAGACTGTCCACTTCTTGATACCTTAGTGTTCTCAATGAGAAAGTGAAGACCATAATTTGTGACTGGGGTGACAGCCCTTTTAGGTCCCACTCTGTGGCCCACAAATGCAAGTACCCTGGTGAGTATGCTAATGTTTCTCCATGATTAGTAGAAAGTTTTTCCCACATTTTTCCACAACAGAGCTCCTTGGAACATACAAGTTACCTGGAGAGGAGAGAGCACTCTCAGAACTTGCCTGAGGCTGACATTCTGCAGGTGGGATGTCCCAGTCAGCCCATTCCTAATTTCCTTATCCTTCCCTGAGTGGCCATATTCCCAGGCTAGGTCCCATGCTGGCAGTCCAGAGACCCCAGGTCATTTGTACCTACAGCCCCTATAACACAATGGCAATCTCTCCACTGTAGGCAGGGACACCTCCCCATTTCCAAGGCACTGTCACATCTCATGCACCCCTACTAATCCTCACAGTTTGGGAAGCAGGCGTGTCTCCCTATTTCACATACAGGGAGATTCATGTACAAAAGAATGAAGGGTCCGACTTACTCACTCACTGCCCTGCCACACAGATATTCATGAGGCACCTGCGAGGTGCAGACACTGTGCTTGGTCCTCAAGCAACAAATACAAGAACAACCTAAATAGCAACTGGTAACATTTATTAAGCACCTGCTACTACCTGGCAACAATTATTAGGCACCTACCATATTTAAATGTATTAATTCACATAATCTTCACAACCACACCCTGAGAAGCAGGTGCTATTTTATGCTCATTTAACAGAGGGAGAAGCCTCAGGGCTTATCAAGGTTAAGGAATTTGCCCAAAGTCATACTGTTAGTAAACAGAGGAACCAGAATCCAAACACACAGTCTGGCTTCGAAGCCTACAAATTTAACTATTCTGTTAATCTGGTCCTTGCCTTTGAGGCTTTGCAGTTTAGTATGGAGAATTTATGATCTCCAGGTACACAGTAGGGGCTCAACAAGTGTTTTCTAGGTGAATGGATGACTGGCAATGTAAGGTGATCAGAAATGCCTAAAGCAGTCAGGGAAGTCTTCCTGGAGGAGGAGGCAGTGATGCTACATCATGAGAAATGAGTAGGAGTTCTTCAGGACTCTACATCCATATTCTCTGTCCTTTTCACAAGTAACACTGATTGTATAATGAACAGAGACTGATGAAAAGGGACCTCAGCAGTATGAGGTTCCCATCCCTACCTTGCAAAGTTCTGTCATGAAGGATTTTCCATCTACCTCCACTACCAGGTCTGAACTCCTCTTTGACCTACATCCGACAGCAAGTTCTGAGCACGGAATCCCAGGTGTTGCCTTAGAAGGTAGGGAGGGCCCCAAGATCAAAAGCTAACATGGGAAACGTGAATCAGGGAGGTGCAGAAACAGATACTGGCTAAGAACATGAGTTTGGGGATGATAGGCTTGGTTCAAATTCCAGCTTCCCCATTAACTGGCTGTGTGACCTCAAATAAGTTACTGTAACTCTGTGTCTCAGTTTCTTTGCCTATAAAATGATGATACGTACCTAGTAGGGCTATCATGTGATTAAGTAAGTCAGTAGATGTAAAGTATTTACAAAGCACCATGGGAAATGCTCAGTAAATTCAGCCTATCTTTTAAATTAATATTTGAAACTTGAGAGCTTTCTGGGAAGACAGAGCAGCTGCGTGAAAGTTTGTGAAGAGGATGAACCCTGGACGGGATGGAGAATGTCCCTGTGGCCTCTCAGTATGAGGACTTCTGACCAGGGCAGAAACAGGGCCAGGTGGGCAATTTGGGCCAATAAACCCAAGAAACGAAAGAAATTCCAGAATCCTCCATATGTAGTCTGGTCTGGCTACAGAAGGACTGAGGAAGAAGGCTGCACAGGTCAGTCTGTAAGCCCAATGGCTTCTGACAGGACAACCACAGGGTACCTGGCAGGAAGCAGTCCTGCAACTATAGTGACGACTGGAATGTGAGATGGACCTGTCTGTTCTCTGTATGTGCATAGTTCATAGACTGCAGGGCGCAGACTGTAGACTGCTAAGTGCTGAGCACATATTAGCTCTCTGTGGAATCTAATATGCTAAAAGATGGGGGTACAAAATGAATGCAGTTACTAATAATGATTAAACACATTCCCAGTGAGTCTTTGCTGTGTGTACTTCACCTGCATTATCTCATTTGACCTTCACAACATCCATGCCAGATAGGTACTATTATTGGGTCCATTTTATAGATGAGAGAACTGAGACTCCAACAAGTTGATCCACTAAGGGGTAGTTCTGGGATTAGAATCCAGGTTTGTGTGGTTGCAGGGCATGTGCTCTTAACCACATTTTGTAATCCCAAGGGTGAATCAGAGAAAGTAGCTCAGGCAGGGGACACACGGTAAGATAGTACTCCTGAATTATAATAGTAGAAAATGTCCCTGGAAGATGGGAATGAGTGTCCGTGTTAAAAGAACTTTGTGGACTGCCCATGACTTCATGAGGAATAGCAGTGAGGTGATGAAGTGGTTGAATAATACAAAATCCAACCTTAAGATTCTCTGCACCTCAGAGCCGTCCTCAGGAGGAACACAGGACTGGTTCCTTCTGGGCTGCGACCACTGAGAACATCACTGCCAACACCACTTTCAAGACTGGTGGAGAATAAGCCAAGCAAATAGGTCTCCCTACTTTATTTCTCATTTTGACCCAAAGCCTTATCAATTGATTCATAATCTTTATTAGACTGCCCCACTGACATGGTGCACTTTTCAAAACCTCTCTGCCCTTAAAAAAAAAAAAAAAAAAAAAAAAACCTCTCTGCCCTTGATGTGAGCATCTACTGTCAGCCATGCCCCAATCTCCAGCACAGAATGGTCTCTTCCCAATCCCATGGGGCTTTGGGTGACGCTGTCAATCCTGCTCCTCCCCTGGCCTATCATGGTAGCCCATCCTTCTGTCTACAGCGACTGGTCTAAGAGGAAGGCACATAACCCAAGCTGGGCCAATCCCAGTCCAGGCATGAGATTTGCTTTCTGCACAGGGATGAGAGAAGGCTGTTTTTGTGTAAGTATGTGAACTGACTATAAGAACCACATCTGCCAGAACTGCTTGTGACCATCTAATCTACCATGGGGACAAATCCCTGAGAATGAAGCCAACACTGGAGGTGGAACTGAAAGACGAAAGGAAAACTGAGCCTTCATAATGGGATTTGAGCCCCTGGATTCAGCTGTGCCTGATGCCGCCACCTCTGTGCTTTGCAGTTGTGTGAATCAATACATTCATTTTTAGCTTAAACTAATTGGTGTTGCGATTTGGCCACTGGCAACTGAAAGACTTCTGTTAAATACCACTCTCAAAGGATTCATCAATTAACTGTCTTATGCAACAATGATCTACTTATACCCATTTTGGGCCTGACACTGATACACTATCTGCCTAAATGAAAATTAGGATGAAGATTTATCACCTCAGGGTGTTTGGGGTAATGGGACCTGGGCTCTGAGGGCAGGCTCTAAAGACAAGTGTCCACCATGCCTGGGTCCAGGTCCAGCTCTTAGGAGCAGGTTTGTGACAATCATAACCACAGCAGGGATCACACTAGCAAGGAAAGCTAATCAAGTGTGTGGCAACAAGTTCCGATAGTGATCACTGCCAACTAAGTGTCACAAAGGTTTGTGCCACTTACTTGGGACAATGACAAAATCAAGATGATGGTTGGATTTCAGCTGTTGTGAGTTCATTCTGGAAGACAGACAGCATGAGGCTTTGGGTCAGAGAGAAAAGGGGAAGTGAAGCTAAGCCGGAGAGAGCATGAAGGTTCACACTTCCAAAGGAATTTACCAGAAGCTAAGAATCACTTAAGACAAGGTAACAGACTCTCTAAATCCAGATCACCCATGATGTTCTGCGACTCTAAGGTTTCTCTCTTAGAGCCCACCTTCTTATCTGTAAAGTGGGTGTATTAATTCCCTACCATCTAATCCTCAGGGTTTTTGCCAGGATCAGACAAAATGCCTTATAAATGGTAAGGACCAAAGCTTGCTTTCCAGTGTACGCAGGTACCAAACGGAAGGACTAAAATCTGTCCTGTGGAGTCAGACCAGTAAGTGTGCTTGCCATGGCCAGACAGGGGGTGAAGAGGTACAGAACAAAGCAGATTATCTTCAAGAAGGTGGCTGAGCAAGCAGAGCACAGCTGTGGGTTTTGTAGAAATGACTCTTGGAAAGCAAGTACTTGCACGCATCCCGTGGAGATTCTAGCTGAGGTGCCTCACTTCACTGTGAGATTGCTAGACCTCAGTTAAAGGCATCATCACCTGTCTGAGAGAGAAAGAAAGGGTGTGTGTGGCCACATTCACCTCTGCTCAGGGTCACATGGACCCAAGGCAGCCAGTAGGGTTCACTATCTGCCTACCTCACAGTGTGTCCTAGGGCTGCTCCTGCTCAGAGGGGGCGCGTTTTCCTAATGGGCGCAAAGGTGCCCTGAAGTCTAATGGTGGATGTGTGCGTGAACAAATAGGTACAGGAATTCATACACACACGAGAGCAGCAGGGACCTCTGTGTGAAAGGATATGATGGACAAATCTTTGGCAACTTGGGGCCCCTGGGTGGCTCAGTGGGTTAAAGCCTCTGCCTTCGGCTCAGGTCATGATCCCGGGTCCTGATATTGAGCCCCGCATCGGGCTCTCTGCTCAGCAGGGGGCCTGCTTATTCATTCCTCTCTCTCTGCCTGCCTCTCTGCCTACTTCTGATCTCTGTCTGTCAAATAAATAAATAAAATCTTTAAAAAAAAATCTTTGGCAACTAGAATTCTTATTCTTCACTAATTTGTTTTCTAAGCCTCAGTACAAAGACTTCCCATTTCTAAAATTAAATTTTTTAAAAGATTTTATTTGAGAGAGAGTCGTGGAGGGAAGGGCAGAGGGAGAGGGAAAAGCAGACTCCTCACTGAGCAGGGAGCTCAGGACTCCATCCCAGGACCCCAGGATCATGACCTGAGCCACCCAGGTGCCCCAAATTACTTTTTATATGACATCTGGATTTTTCACCCAAACACACTAAAGGACAACCTTCAAACATCCGTTTTGAGCAGAAGTAACTTTATTTTAACAAGCGACTCATTCTCCTCTCATGGCTAAAGTATAAAATGCTAAATCTGTCTGTTCTGCCTTCCTCTGTCCCTCATCTTCCTCTCCTCTCGTTTGATTCCCACTGACCTGGAACCTCATGATTACCCCCATTTGAACCATGTAGGATGGGAACTTAAATCTGTATAAACAGAGTGAGAGGTCGATGCCTCTCTGATAAAAGCCAGTCTGGCACATACTGTTCTCCACAGAAAAGCACCAAGAGACCAGTCAAACTCTCTAACTGGTTTCCTCACAGTAATGTTAGGCAAGGAGAGAATAGGCACCATGTCCTGGAACCTGCATGAGCCTCTGTGATGAGTATCTCAGCGGAATAGAACCACTTCTGTATTTTATTTTATTTTTTTTAAGATTTCATTTATTTATTTATTTGACAGAGAGAGATCACAAGTAGGCAGAGAGGGAGGCAGAGAGAGAGGAGGAAGCAGGCTCCCTGCTGAGCCGAGAGCCCGATGCGGGGCTTGATCCCAGGACTCTGGGACCTTGACCTGAGCTGAAGGCAGAGGCTTTCACCCACTGAGCCACCCAGGGGCCCCCACTTCTGTATTTTAAAGGGAGCAATTATTAACTAAGCACTCATGACGGTCCTGTGCTTACCACATTCTCAGTAAACCTCCACAACAACCCTATTTCACAGATAAGAAAACTGAGACCACCTCTTAAACAGTAGTTTCTCTGTCCTCGGAAAGATAAAACTAAGAACAAAGGAAGTTAGGTGCAATTCAGCATCTAGCTCTGGAACACTGGGGTGGAAGTGGTATGTGGTGCCCATGCCACCTACCACATTCGTTTCCCAGGTGCAGAGAATGTGGCCCAAACAGCAGCCTGAAGTGGTGTAGAGGCACAGCTTCGAGGGCTGGAGCCCTGTCTTCTGAAAGCACAGGGGGCACTGAGAACCTAGGGCTGAGGCTGACTCTCTTATGCATGGCTCTAAGTGGTGGTAGAGAGAAGCCGCTTCTACACGGAAGTCTCCCTAATACACATATGCCCTAAGAAAGGAAGAGCGTGCGTTTGGAGAATCCATTCTGCCTCTTAGGGGGGCCTTGGGTTGATTATTAACCTCTCTGTACCCCAGTTTCCTCACATATAAAATGGGAACAATACAAATACCTTCCTCAAAGTGTTGCTGTTGAGGATCAAGTAGGACAAATTGCAAAATGCTTAGCACATTATGCGGTGCATACCAAGTTCTCAAGTATTTCTGACTTGTATTATGTTGGTGGGCTGAAGAGTGCTCTTAATGCCTCTGTTCCAAAACGAATGAAATAGAAGATGCTGTGCCAGTGGCATTTCAGGTCAACACTTCTCTCCAGTTTTAGAGCTTCTGGGAACTACTTTAGAGGAAATTTGCTCTTATAAGACTTTTCAGTCTTAGTGAAAAAAACAGAGAGTTGGGTGATAAAATGATGAAAATTAAAAGGGTCACTGGGACTCAAGACATCTGCTGGTTATTAGTTAAGTGGCTTTAGAGATATTAATAATGGTCAGCTGCCAATATTTATTGACTACATCCTATGTGCCAGGCACTTGTTATGATTTGTATATTCACACGCGTACGCATGCACGTGCATACACACACACACACACACACACACACATACTCATTATCATTATTCCTGCCATATATTCATTAAATTCTCACCACAACCCCTGTGAGGAAGGTATCAGGTGTTTTTCCTATTTACTTTTCCAGCCTCTGTTTCTCCAGTTGTGAGGGAGGCCAGAGCACATTGGCCAACCTCATAGGGTTATCAGGAATATGTAAAAGACAAGATATGTGACGTTCTAGAAAAAAATGAGAGCTGTTCCCTGCTGCCAGATGTCAGCCAGTCTCTGTGGATCTCCAGCCACAGAGAGGGCCCCAGTGGCTGACTCTGGGTCTGGGAAGGACACCCCAATCCCCAGATGTGTCACGTGCCTCTAGTGAACCCGCCATCCATGGCATGTTGTCTTGAGAGCACAAATCAAGAATAATGGGCATGTCTTACTTTTCAACACCTTCCTGTATGTCCTTTGCCTCAAATTCCTACTGTTCAAGATCAGAAGGAAAAACATTGTGTTCAGAAATTAGTCTAAGTCCACTTTGGCTATAGATTTGTCCCTGATGCTAAATGCTAAATGACCCAAGTCCTCCAACAGAGCCACCAGAGAAAGGAAATTCACTCTCAGAGGGGGGACAGAGTTAAGGCAAACAGACTTCCAGCATGATTTACCACTTTCCAGGTCACCTATGGCTGGCCAGCAGAAGCAGCCAAACCAGCAAAGTCATTCTGCAAAATCTGCAAAGTGCTTACTCACAAATATGAAGGCCATTAATTTACCCTGGGCACTGGATGGTTAAGATGGAAACCTTAACTTGACTGAGGATGGAAATGCAGTAATGAGAATAGGGGATGCACCCCACAAAGTGTCAGGGTGGTCTTCAGTTGAAAAAGGCAAAGGGAAGGGATCATGAAAGTCTTTCCCTTCACTGCTCTGATGTGGAAACCGCTTGGGTCACACTCACGCTGTCATTACCTTGTATGAGGGGCTGGGAAGGAGGGCAGATCCATGAGGGGATCCACTTGGGCTGTGTATGAATATCAGGTTTGAAGGTGCAAGACCATCTAACCATTGGTTAGCATTATCCAGCTAAAGGGGTTACTTGGGCCTTCCTGCAGATCTAGGTAAGAAACAAAGCCTTGAGTTATCTAGTGCACATCTCAATATATTCTACTAGATCCATCACCCTGAGCTTCCCTTGCAGTAGCTCCTGGGCTGGGGTGGGAGGAAAGGGTAGGCTTTGGCATGAGTCAGGACTAGGACTGAGAATGGCCTTTGCCATTATGAACTCAGGGGAAGCCACCTCACTGCACTTCAATTTTCTCATTTGTGCAATGCCAACAGTAATGTCTATCTCACAGAATTCTTAGTAACATTAAATAAGATAAACCCTTTCCACAATAATATAACTCAGTGATAAATAAGATTTCCCAGACTGAAAGATGCCCTGGGCCAGTAAAATTAAAATGTGAAACAAAACCGACCAATCCAACAAAGAAGAAAACCATTAGATGACTCAATCTAGTGCTGCCAAATGCAAACACTAAAAATGTCCTTCTGGCCTCAGCATCATAGAAGAAAGGCCATTTTAGCACAGAAAAAGTAGGAAAGTGTAATCTCAGGACAAAAGGCCTCCTTTCTCCTTAGTTTTATAGAAAACTCCCCACCAGCCCCCTGCTTGCCTCAGATCAGAGAACCCTGCTGCAGACCAGCATTCTCATGCAGTTGCTGGGAAACCACTAAGATGATGTACTCTGCACATGGAGGAGCCTGGCGGATATTAGTGCCCTGCCTTATTTGTCACACTCTGCCTTGCTTTTAAGGTATTTACTGCACATCATCCACCCTGTGGTGGGCTTTGTATGGGCAGAACCCAGATGCTCTACAGAGTAGGTGCTCAGTGAGGGTGGGGCAAAAAGAAGGAAGAGCATTCTAGACAGAGCAGAAGGCCAGTCCCAGAGATCAGCAGAGATCAAAACTGAATGCAGGGAGGCCAATACACCCATACACACCAATCCATTCCTGCCACCCTCTATCCCACAGCATACAGAAGATTCTGTCCTCACGCTACAGAACAGAAACAAAGCTCTGGGGACAAACTGCAACAATGGTGTTCATGTCAAAAGAATGAGAAATTAAAAATAGAGCTTCCCTACGACCCTGAAATTGCACTCCTGGGTATTTACCCCAAAGATACAGATGTCGTGAAAAGAAGGGCCATCTGTACCCCAATGTTTATAGCAGCAATGGCCACAGTCGCCAAACTATGGAAAGAACCAAGATGCCCTTCAACGGATGAATGGATAAGGAAGATGTGGTCCATATACACTATGGAGTATTATGCCTCCATCAGAAAGGACGAATATCCAACTTTTGTAGCAACATGGACGGGACTGGAAGAGATTATGCTGAGTGAAATCAGTCAAGCAGAGAGAGTCAATTATCATATGGTTTCACTCATTTGTGGAGCATAACCAATAGCATGGAGGACAAGGGGCGTTAGAGAGGAGTAGGGAATTGGGGTAAATTGGAAGGGGAGGTGAACCATGAGAGACTATGGACTCTGAAAAACAGTCTGAGGGGTTTGAAGTGGCAGGGAGGTGGGAGGTTGGGGTACCAGGTGGTGGGTATTATAGAGGGCACAGCTTGCATGGAGCACTGGGTGTGGTGAAAAAATAATGAATACTGTTTTTCTAAAAATAAATAAATTGGGAAAAAAAAAAAAAGAATATGAGTCTTCATTTTCAAAGGGCAAAGCGGAAGAGGGACTGGGAGGGAGCTAAGTCATAGCCATGACTTTGTTCACCATCCAAGATTGACAAAAAAGAGGATACACTCCTGCTTCTTAAATGAGGTTCCTTTAAGATCAATAGGAGGTACAACATCCAATCCACACAGTGAGGCACTGTTACTGTGGAACATTGTGCCGTCATCCTCTTAACAGCTGACACTTGCTAAGCCCTCACTTGCACCAGTATAAACTAAAAGAGGGAGGGAGGGAGGGATGGAGAAATGAATGGATGGATGGAGAGATGGAGAAATGAATGGATGGATGGAATCCATGAATGGTGGGTGGATGGATGGAAGGAAGGAAGGAAAGAAGGAAGGAAGTTGAAATGGATGGATGTATAAATGGATGATGACGATGGGTTGATAGATGGCTAGAGACAGATAAACAGACATGGAAATGTATCATCATCTCTTAATCTCAAACTTACTACTCCTTCAATTTTACAGGAAACGAAGTCTTCTGAAGTTAGTCACTCACTCTAGTCACTCACTCAATCTGTTAAGTGACTTTACATTCCCTCCCTTTTGATGATTACACTGTGAGGCAGATGTGTACAACTTTTCTTAGAACCACTCCAGAGATAGAGATGTGGCCTTGGTGGGGCCCAGGTTTCCCCTGCATATAGTAACAGCACTGTACAGAGAGAAAGAGAAAGGCAGCAAAATCGACTTCTGGAAGAAAGTCTTTCACTTCATTATGGGAAAGGTCATGGTCTGATAATTCTCACCTGGATATGAATTAAAATATGTCCAAACTTTTAGAAAAGCTTTTGTATCAAGTTTTTAAAATTCAATCCATAATCACATATTAAGTAACTCTTTATTCACTGGTGAATCCCAAATACCTAGTACAGCATCTGACATACAGTAGGTCCTCTGGATACTTATGGAATTTTCTGGATCTTTACGGAATTTTCTACTTCCTGAAGGCTGACTCAGGGTCTTTGATTCTTCCTAACCAGATGCTTTCAAGTCAAAATGGGAATATTTTTTTAAAACAAGAATGGAAGCAGCACAAACCTTGGGGGTAAGTTCTGGTCAAGCTATTTGTAGTAAACTAAATTTGCAGAAGGCTCCTTAGCTTCTTGGAGCCTTAGGGTCTCATCTGTCAAATGGGAATAGAGATATCTCTTATTACAGGACTGTTCATGAATAACCACACAATAGATCATGCCTTGAAGGAAAGCATTCCAGGCTCTGATACCATAAGGTGGGATCTGAGGGCCCCAACCATTAAGCCACTCTCTCCTCTCTCTCCTCTCTCTCCTCGTGGGTTTCCATGCCCCATATTCCTGAGCAGCTGTGGGAGGACCAAACCAGCAGCTTCATGTGGCCAGGAGAGGGCCTGGGCCCCTTCACTGCTTCCAGTTGTATGGTTCTCTAGTTCCACCGTCAAGACAGCACTATAGGGCCCTGAGGCTTCACCCTGACAGCCTGTGTGATTAGCATCCAGCTCACAGTTATTTTTTCCGGTCCTCCACACCTGTCTACCTGGGGCCTGATACAGTCAAACAGCAAGAGGGGAAGTGCTCAGGTTTATCCATGAAAATGAACTGCTGCTTTTCAGAGAAACCCACTAAATACAGGTCCCCTTCCATGATGCATGGGCCCAGCACCAAAGGCCAGCACCGGAAGTCACCAGCAGGTTCTCACAGTTTCCAAGTGACTGCACTTAGGACACACTCAGCAAACATCTGATAATCAATTAATATTATATTTCCATTCTTCTATCCCAAACCTGGACTCAGAATGATGGAGATTTTCCATCCTTCTATGCCTCAAGTACATGAGCCCAGAAATGTTAAATTCCCCAGGGTCACACAGCAGCTCACACCCAAACCTTGATACCCCAAGATCACAGTCTTCCTATGAAGACTGGGAGGGTAATCATTTTCCATATATATATATATATATGGGGTCTGCCATCAATGATGGGGTTACAGGTGTTGGGAACTTTTCCATGCAGGGTCTCCCTTAATCTCCAACAGCGCTACTTCCTCATCTTCATGTCACAGTTGAGAAAACGGAAGTCCAGAGAAGTCAAGTGAGAAAAAGTGGAGAAGGCAAGACTTGAGCTCTGGCATTCTGACCTGAGTGTATTATATTGGTTGGTTCCACAAAGGTTTTGATGAATCCTATTAAAGTCAGAAAGAGAGAGAGTAAGAATCAGTTTTCACAGTTTTTTTTTTATTAATTCAAAATCTGCAGATTTTTACAAGACATACAAACTTGAGGAGCTTGGAGTTGGCGAGCTAACAAAAACCAAGCCAGCGTGATTTTGATTTGTGCTCCAAGAGCGGACAGAGTTAACAGACAGATGCAGGCATTAGGATCTGCTTTGGCGGAGGGAGCTTAAAATAGCTGCTGTCCTATTCCTTGCCTCTCTCTCCAACAGTCATTCATTAATTTCTGCTTTGTGGGCGCCAAGGCTCACTGGCTACAGACAAGTCATCTGGCCTTGCAGCCTTTTTCTGCAGCAGGGTAATAAATGTTTGCAAGGACCCAGCAGGAAATGGATGAGGGGACACGTCGAGGTCATGATCATAGCTTCTGGTTGCCCATGGTCCAGGGGGAATCCCAGAATCTGGAATGATTCCCTCCATGACCCCAAGAGCATCTTCATGCTACATCATCTCAGCCAGCACTTGGAAGGATGGTTTGTGGTCCTCTGATGGGGATAGCAAGGCTTCACAGAGACTTATTTGCTGTGGACCCTAAGGATACAGGTTTCTAGGGAACACTAAATGAACTGTGTGCCTGCTTCTTTACTTTGAGGATGGTGATGGGTCAAAGCCACATGGCCAGGACCAATCACAGGCTCACACCAGGCCCTCAAGACATATTTAGTGAATAAACGAATGAGTGAGTCAATGAGTGAACTTCTTTGAGTCTTGGTTTCCTTGCTGGTTAAGCCATCCTACCACAGAAACTCTCCTGTGGGTTAAAGATGAACACGTATTTTCTCTTACTTTAAAAGCTAAGTGTTGTACAAGTGGTTCCCTGTGATTGGAAATTCAGCACTTGCCTTCAAAAAAATCTCAGCTCATATCAACTCAGCCAACAGTCCCCAAGGGTCTGTTCTGTGTTCTGTTCTAAGCCACACTCAGGGGTTGCCGAGATGAAGACACACAGAGGGCTGCAGGAGCTCTGCATCTGAGAGAGATGCCTTCCCCATGGATCCCAGGACACACGGTAGATTCCCTAAGGGACCAAGTGGAGAGCAGAGAGACAAGAAAACACATACTAGCCCCCTGTGGCACTCCGCAGGTTCCAGGGAATTTCTCTCTGTCCCACAACAGATTCATCGGCTCTATCACTGGGTGATATCTATCACTGGGTGCCCAAACATTGACATGCAGGGCCGGGGCCTGAGATCAGACAGAAATTGTTATGAACATCCATTTTTCTCCAAACGGGACTAATAGGAGGATTAAATGAGACAAGGCAGGCAGGTGTTCCTGACACGCTGCCTCACGAACCACAAAACAGTGAAATCACTATACAACCAATACCAGTGTGAACAGGTAAGACCTAAGCCTTGATGATTGTGGCTTCTCAGGGTTGGGGTGGGAAATGCACTGGTGATGACAAAGTTGAAAGAAAAATATGTGGTATCCTCAAGGTCAAGGATATTCACTCAACATTCAGTCAACAGCTCTCTTGGGGAGTAAAGCCATCACTGGGTCTTTGAGTAATCTATGCTGCCACTGGGCAACCAACAAATGAGTACAATTCACTCTTTCCTTCCAGATATCTAAGTGCCTCCCAAGGGCCAGGTCTGCTTTAGGGTGGGGGGCAATGCAAGGAACAAAATAGCCACAACTCCCTGCCCTCGGGGACCCAATATTCTAGGGAGCTGGGCTGGCTTAAAAGTCAGCAAAGTGTACAGTGAATCTTGGTCCTTCATTTATTTGATCATGGTTCTTCATTCTCTTTTTACATAAACACCTGAATCTGCTTCTTGCTCTTTTCCCCAGGTGGTATGCTCTGGGGACAGAACCTTATTAGTACACAGAGATATGGGTCTACCTCATCTGTTTCTGTTGCAATGGAATTCCTTGGTGTAGCTACTCTGTGGTTTATTTAACCAGCCCCGTTTTGGGACAATCGCTAGAACGTGAACCCCACATGAGCAAGGACTTGGACTCTTTTGTTCATGGTTCTGTCCCTAGAGCCTGGCATAGTGCTTGGTACACAGTAGGCACTCAATGAATGATTATTAGGTGAAAGAATACATTTGGGTTGTTACCAGGTTGTTTCCAATGCTTTGGTATCAAACAGTGTCAGTGACCATCTGCACAAGCTTCCTGGGGCAGGAGACAATGTCTCTATGACAGACACGAGCAATAGTGTTCATTTGCGAAGCCAGGGAGTCTAGGTATTTATTTTTAACTTTTTGTTTGGAAATGATTATAGATTCACAGGAGGTTGCAAGGAAATGTGCAAGGAAGTCCCAGGATTCCTTCCCCCAGCCTCCCCCAAAGTCAGCATCCTGCATAAATCAAGTACAATATCAAAACCAAGAAATGGGCATTGGTACCCTCCACAGAGCTTATTCAGATCACACCGGTTACACACACCCTTGTCCACACACCCTCGTGTAGCTCTATGCCATTTTATGACATGTATCCCTATGTAAACACCACCACCACCAAGATACTCACTGTCCCATCACAAGACCCCCTTCTTACGGCTACGAGCCCCTCTCCTTACCCCCAACCCCTGACAACCACTAACCCCTGCTCCATCTCTATGTCATTTCACTAATGGACTCATGCACTATGTATGCTTGGGGGACTGGCCTTTTCCACTCCTTCAGGTTCATTCATCTGGCTGAGTGTATTGACAGTTCATTCCTTTTCACTGCTGAGTCGTAATCCATGAGCTGGTCATACCACTGTGTATGTAACTCTCACATGCATTTTTAATTTTTTTTTAAATTTTATTTATTTATTTGACAGACAGAGACCACAAGTAGGCAGAGAGGCAGGCAGAGAGGAGGAAGCAGGCTCCCTGCGGAGCAGAGAGCTCGATGCGGGGCTCGATCCCAGGACCCTGGGATCATGACCTGAGCCAAAGGCAGAGGCTTTAATCCACTGTGCCACCCAGGTGCCCCTGCATTTTTAATTCTAACAGATACTGCAGAATTATGCCCTTGATGGTCCAGGGCATGGAAACTCTGCTCAGCAATGACTATGGCATCTATTTCCCCCTTTTCCTTGCTAATACTTCAGAACGTCAAACATTTTCCTGCATCTCATGAGTGAAAATTGACCTCTCTTTGTTTGGGGGGCATCCATTTTTCTGATTCCACAGATAGGACTCTTGTGGAAAACTCTTTGCACAGTAAGGGGTTCCTGGGGGCCAGGTAGACTTTGGGAGGGAGGGCTACTCACTGTGACAGCCCTAGAGGCCAACACTGGTGCTGATGGTGGTGTAAACTAAAGGCATTGTGGGCCCCAGTTAAAAGTCTAAGTGAAAACCCTTTCCAGGGTGCCTTTGCCATCAAGAAGTGCCATCATATTTCCTCGCTCCTTGAATTCGGGGCAACCTTGTGACTTGCTTCAGCCAACAGAATGTGCTGGAAGTGACACTACACCAATCCCAGACTAAGATCTCAAGAATCCTGGTGTGCTTCTGCTCTCTGACATTGCCATGTGAACAAACCCAGGAGAGCTCCTAGAGGACAAGACACTGTGTGGAGGAGGGATGAGCTATCCCTAGGCCAGCCCAGAGTCTGCCGACCACCACACACGCGAAAGAGCCCACCAGGATCAACAAAGTCCCCTATATAACCAACAGCAGACCACAGATATGGGAGGAAACCCAGCCAGGACCAGAAGAACTATCCAGATGTCCTGTGGATTTTCCGGCAAGAGTATGAATTTACTGCTCTAAGGCACCAAGTTTTGGGCAGTTTGTTAGGTAGTAACAGCTAACGATACAGCAGTGCAAGAAGAAAGTCTCCAGCCAGACAAAGCTGCCCGGGCTCGGTGACAACTGTGCAAGATGGATTTGAAGGAGTCTCTGGCAAATGAAGTCTCAGATATCTCTGTTCCAATATACAGAAGTCCCAGATAAGTTCCCCCGCTCAATCCGCGGCCCTCAGCCACCCACTCCGAGTAAGCAACTTTAACAACTTCTGTCAAAGACAGCTCCCATCTTAATGTGGCAGTGGGTGAGAAACCCAAAGTGGCAAAGATGCCCCCTCCCCAGCCTCACCCTCAGAGACAGGGGGTTTGCAGTTAAAAATACCCTTTCCCCTCCTCTCAAACATGGAAACTGTCCAGGGTCAGCCTCCCACACACTTCCACTCGATTTCTGACTCTGGTTATAAAACCTTGTGCCTAAAAATAGATTTCAAGGGGATTTCATAGACATGTTCTCAGGCATAATTGCAGTGTTCCTGCAAACTTCGGAGCAATTCAATTTTAGTCTTTGAACACACACTCTTCAAAGCCCAGCCCCCAGGTATTAAGCATCAGGAAGAGCCATGATTGATTCCTCTCCCTCTGATTCTCCCACAAGGAGGGCAGGTGTCAGCTGCAGCTCTTCCCAATGCACTCCTGCCTCATTTGGTTTTAGTCATTCATCCATGTGCCCACCTCCAAATTGCCCAGCCCACGGTTTGCACACCTGCCTAGTCCTTGCTGTCTGCCTGGCCTCTGGCTCCTCCTTGCTCTTCCTTCTATCCTCTGACCTTCCCTTCCTTTGCTTCCCCAGCACAGAGTCAGTCCCAGACGCCCCCTCACTCCCTTCTGATCCCATTTGTCATCGCAGCCTCCCCCTTCTACTTCACACATGTGCAGAATTTAGAATGAGGGAGGATGCTAGAAATCAACTGGCTCAACCTTCTTAGTTTACAGATGAACCCTGGAGAGCCAGGATGATGGGAGGGCTGAAGTCAAGGTCAAACGTGGAGGCAGTGACCAAGGCAGAAGTAGAACCCAGGGCCCCTACACTAAGGGAGTCACCTCTAGCTCTGGTTAGTTACCCACCATATTCTAAACAACAGCAACAACAATACTGATAATGAAAAATACACGTATTAAATTCTTATTGTATGCCAGGCACTGGACATACATTTAATTATCAACATTTTATAGATGGAGAAACTGAGGTATAGAGAAGTGAGGTGTCCTGCCCAAGGTCATAGTTATTAACTGGCAGATCAAGGATCTGAAGTCAGGTTTAATGCCAAAGGCTACGGCTCCTCAAGTCTGCCCTGAATCCTGTTATATACACCTCTTCTATTGGGATGTTCACCTGCATTTTCACTGCACCACACATTTTCTAGGCCCTCCTGACAGTTTTTAGGCTCCCAATCCTGTTCACTCCACTGCCTGCTGGTCCTCAGTGGGCCTCCTTTGGCCATCATGGCCCCTTTGCAGAAGGGAGCCAGTTTTTCACAATGGGTTTGCTTTCTTAGACCAACTCCACTACCTCCTGGCTCTACCGTTGGGCAAGCAACCTCACGAAACCTCTGAGCCTTAGCTTCCCTGCCTACAAAATGCAGGAGAGAATGGACCACCTCATGGAGGCACGGGAAAGCTAAGACAAAATAAATCCAAGTAGGATGACCTGCACATAGTAGGTCCTCAAGAATGAGTCCCCTTCAGGCCTAATCAATGCTTTCCCTGCCTCAAATCCATCATACTCCCATCCATTCTCTGAGTACACAAGTGTTTTTCTCCACTACCCACTTCTACCTTTCATAGTATCTAGTTCCTAACGGGCCTCATCCTACTTCTCTGGGCATCTATGGAGGCATTTATCTCCCATGGCATGTCCAGTCTGTGCCAGAGTCCAGGCCCTAATTCCACATCGTTTTTTAGGTTCAAGTGTCTTCTCCACAACTGCACTACAATATCTTTGAGGGCAAAGCTGTTGTCCAAAATACCAAACCCAGAGCACTGGCATTCATTATCTTCCTCAATATCTACCATGTTCCAAGCCCTGTGCTAGCTTGCACAGGGCACCGGAAGGGATAACCCCAACCCCCTGTCCTCTCACAGCTTCCAGCCTAGTGGGGAGCCAGGATAGTGAGGGCACAGTTGGGCAGACTCTGAGGGCTGCCTCCCAAGGGGCCATTCCCTCCTCTGCCTGGCAGAGCTCTGACTATGCCCTCAATTGACAGCTTCAGAGGTAAGTCCTGGCCTTTTTAAGCTTTTGGTCCCATGCTCTTGGCTATGACTGGTTTAGGCTTGGCTATGTGACCCAATTCTAGCCAAAGAGACATAAGAGGAAGTCAGCAGGGGACTTCCTGGGAAAGAATTCCTACCTGATAAAAGAAGTGCAGAGATGCCTCCTGTCTTTCGTCTCCCATGCTCTGTGACACCAGCAGGGAATGCTCCCACTAAGGGAGCTCCTCCTGGCTGATGACTGCGGCAGGGGAAAAAGACCGTGGGCTACTGTGGTATGGATGAGCCCTGGAATTATCCACCTGCAGAGCTTTAGATTAGGTGAGATAAGAAAGGGTCTTACCATTTGTGAGTGGAGTCACGGAATCCAAGTCATTGAAACCAAAAGCCAACTCCCCGGTTCAGCAGTTAACACACAATAGTTCATGCTCTGGGGTGGGGTGGGTGGGGCACCCTGAGGAAAAGTTTCACAAAGAAGTCACATTTGACCAGTCTTCCTTTTTAAGAGGGAGAAAGAGTTGGCCAGGTCGGAGGAGTTGGCATCTGCAAAGTCTGAAAGGATGTGTGCAAAGGAAAGGTCTGGAGCCCACACACTATAAATGAAGACAAAGCTCCTTTTGCCACATCTTCTCCAGGCCTCACTTTGTTCCTCTGTAAAATGGGACAGAGACCTTCCTCACAAGGTGGTGGGGAGGCTTGAGTGGGACTGTGCTCATAAAAGTGCCTGTAATTGCCTGGCCCTGCCTAACACGAACTCAAGACTGTCATCTGCATTCAGTCTTTGCCTGAGGGATGGCTGTATCTAAAGCTGGCCCCTCCCTCCAAATTTCCAGCAGTGCTGTAATCCCCCTTTCATCTCTCCCTTCAACCTTTTGTAGGCTGCCCTTAAGTTAGAAATGATTTCTCTATCTGACTGTACCACAGTTCTTTTCTCTTCTTTCATTCTGGACAGTTTCACCTAATTCAGTGACTCCATTCAGGAATTCATCCTTAGGAGATGCCTGGCTGCATGCCCAGGGGTCCACACACCAGAACGTTTATCATGGTGTTGCCTATAATATCAAAATTCTGGACACAACCCGAGTGCCAATCAGGAAGGGATCTAGTAAATAAATTATGACAGGGCCACTTATAAAAGATGAAGCAGAGATAAATTTATTGATATTTAAGATGTCCATATTCTATTATTGAGTGAGATAGGTATCAAAAAAAAAAAACCCACTGTTTACATATCATTCATAGCAAAGACATTTGGCAAAATATTAGCAGAGATTAGCTCTTTTTAATGGAATTTTACTTATGTTTTACTTCCCTTTTTTTTTTAAGATTTTATTGATTTATTTGGAAGAGAGAGAGAGTGCAAATGAGCATAAGCAGGGGGAGAGGCAGAGGGAGAGGGAGAATCCCCCAATGTGGGGTCGATCTTGGGACCCTAGGATCATGACCTGAGCTGAAAGTAGACACATAACAGAATGAGCCACCAGGCACCCGTATGTTCTACTTTTTTTATACTTTTCAATATCACTTGCATTTTCTATAATCATTATGTAACATGTCTATAATCCATCAGTAAAAGCTATTTTTATTTTGAAAGCAAAAAAGAAAAAAAATAGAATTGAAGCTAAGATCTACCTTCTTTGGGCAATCTCACCTAAAGTCATGTGGATTGGAGTATTTATGCTAGTTCTGCTAATTGGAACCCGCTCCATGGCACCTCTGCTTGGACATTGGCTGGTGTGGTGAGTTCACTATTATGCCAGGCCAAGCTCATATAACTAGAGACTTCTCTCACTTTGAAAAAGAATCTCACTTAGTCCTAATGCTGCCTTCTGTGCCTCACAGAACAAGCCTGATGCTTCCCTCTTCCCCCATGCACTTGTCACACTCCACCCCAGCCATTTATCAAGTGACATGATTTCCTGGGGGATGCCCCATTTCTAGGCAGAGCATGAATAAAGACCTAGAGATAGGCAAGCATCTGTGCAAGCATGCCATGAACTTGTCCAGATGAGCATGGGGGCACATGTGGGGTCAGATAAGGCCAGGGTGAAATTGGAAAGGTCCATATATGCCATGTTAAGGAGACTAGCCTTCACCTCCAAGGGCATGGTTCTCACAAGTTTTGTATTCTTAACACCTTCATATACTAAAAATTCGGCATCACACTTGAAGGAATTAAAGGACTCAAAAATACCTCCAAATAAATAGTGATTATTTCAACTTGTTCCCTACCTGTATCAGTCAGGATGCGCCAGGTTATGTTGCAGTAACAAATAAGCCCAAAATGCCAGTGCTAAAAGCATGGTCTTCTCACTGATGCTATATGCACATTATGGGTTGGTTTGGGACTCTATATCATTCTCATTCAGAAATCGGATTAAGGGAGGCCACATCTCCATGCTGTTTCAATTGCCAAGGGAGAAACAAGGGAAAGTGGCCAACAGTGTGCTGGTTATTAGAGCTTCCACCCAGAAATGTCACTTTTTCTCAAAATTCATTGGCCAAAGAATTCCAAAATTCTATGACACACAGCCATAACTGATATCAAAATAGGCAAGGAAATTTACTATGTGCCTAGAGAGTACAGAGCTGGAAATATTTATCACTAATGACTAATGAAATTGCTATATTAAAAAGACGAGGGAGCAGAGAAAGAGGGGGAGGATGAAGAAGGCAAGGGAGGTGGGTATTTTATGATCCAGGCTTTTTGCTAAACACTCTACAAATCTCAACTCTTGAACCAATCCGATGCACTACTTTTATTTTCTCTCTTTCACTGCTAAGGGAACTGAGGCACAGAGAAGTTGAGCGACTTGCCCAAAGTCACACAGGTGGAAAGAGGTTCATCCAGAATTTGTTCTTAGGTACTCTTAACCACCATTACATTACTGAACAAATAGTCAACTGTGAATCAGTGCCAATAAAAACATTCAGTTATTTCAGAATTCAGCTGGTTGCCCTTTGTACAGATTTGCTGAGAACTTTCCAGGCCTCATGTTCTTATCTACTCCTGATGGCAACGTTTGGGAGATTCATTCAATGTGGTATCTATCCAATGTCAGTTTATTGCACACTGTGCCTCTTATATTCCACCTACATGTTGAACCCTCTCTACACCCCAGCATCTCATGACCCACCCCCCAACCCTGCACTATGTTATGACTACTGAACGTTCACCTCAACAATTCATTTCTTCAAACAGCATCAGAAGCACATTTTTCAAGTTTCTTACATAATGACAGCCCACCTGTGAGTTTTAGTCGACTGTAATCACTGCTGGGCAAGATGCCCTCATCTTAGGCTTTTGTTGTTGCTGTCAGGGGGTGGTGACTATTTGGGTTGTATGAGAAATCCATTCATCCAACACACATTTATTAACCATCCACTATGTGGTCAGAAAGTACAGTGACAGTTAGGCAACAGACGATGGGGTAGAGGCCTTTGAGCACTGCCTCCCTCCCCCTCACACCCTCCCCTACCAGGGCATAACACATCACTGCTCTCCAACATCCTGGCCCCATGAAACCAGGAAAGATCCATTAAGAACATCTCCACACCAACAGGCTTCCTGCTACCCAGCAGACGTCATGCAGTGAGGGCAGCTGGGAACTAGAAACATGGGGGCTGGGTTTGTGATGTGGCTTCATCAATGAGTAACCACCTTATGGGGAAAGGAAGCTGATATTTATCAAGCCATATTATAGGTTTGCTGTGAAGATGGAAAGATAGAGAGATAGGTGAAAAGTGCTCTCTAAATGATATGATGACGACGATAACAGTGATCACTGCCAACAAGAAAGTACCTACTGTGTGCTAGGCACTGTTCCAGGAACTTGACTGGTCTTAATTCTTGTCATTCATCACAAATTCCCAATAGTAGGTGCTCTTAGTATCCTGTTCTATATATGAGGAAACAGAGGTTGTTGAAGCCACTCATCCAGGATCACACAGATGTGATCAAAAAGTGACAGCACCAGGACTCTAAGCTCAGCAGGTTGGCTCAAATGTTAGATGCTCTTGTGTACACTTGGACTATTTTCTCTCTAAATGTGGATTGGACATTTCCTCTTTTTGATTCCTCAGTATTAGTCTGAACTTTAGGGGGAAAGGGGAGTGCATTCTCACCCGAAATCCTAAATATTAACTCTATCCTTGGTTCATTGTCATTGTGCATTGCACTGCGTCCTCCCAAGAGACATGGGGGAGTCCTAACCCCTGGTACCTGTGAATGAGACCTTATTTAGAAATAGGGTCTTTGTAGATGTAATCAACTTTAGATGGGGTCATACTCAATGAGGATGGGGCCTATTCCTAGTCAAGTATCCTTATGAGGGGAGAAAGATTTGGAAATAGAGACAGACAGAGGAAAGACGGCTGTGTAAAGACAGAGGCAGAAATTGGAGTGATATAGTTACAAGCTGAAGAACAGCAATGATTGTCTGATTCCATCAGAAGCTGGGAAGAGGCAAGGAAGGATTCTTCTCCACAGGTTTTATTGGCCCTGACGATACCTTGATTTTAGACTACCAGCCTCCAAACCTGAGAGACTATAAATCTGTTTGTTTTAAGCATACTAGTTTGTGGTATTTTGTTTTGGCAATTCTAGGAAACTGATACAATCAAGTGTTGAGCATCTCCTGTGTTCCAGACATACTGGGAATAGGACATTAAAAGAGACAGGAACTCAGACTTCAACACGTTCACAGTCTGGTGGGTCTGGCTTATATAGAACTCTGTGCTAGAGGGAAAAAAAAAAAAAAATAAGCAAAAAAAAACCCCAATAACTAAGTAGTGGTTTGAATAGCAGGAGACATGAATTCTAGGTCGAGTTCAGCTGCTTTAAAATGCTGTGTGACCTTGGGACACCTGGGTGGCTCAGCGGGTTGAGCCTCTGCCTCGGCTCGGGTCATGATCCCGGGATCCTGGGATCGAGCCCCGCATCGGGCTCTCTGCTCAGCGGGGAGCCTGCTTCCCTCTCTCTCTCTGCCTGCCTCTCTGCCTACTTGTGATCTCTGTCTGTCAAATGAATAAATAAAATCTTTAAAAAAAAAAATCCTTTAAAAAAAATGCTGTGTGACCTTGAAAAAGTTGCTTTCCTTCTCTGGACTTACCTTTTCACTTTTTCTATAAACCAAGGAGTTGGCCCAGTTACTTCTCAAGGGGTATCCTTGCTTTAAAGTTCTATGACCTGCTGGGGTGAGGACAACCAGGAAGGGGCAGGGAAAGCATGGGCAGCCTCCCATACTCCTTGCACCACCCTCTTTATGGAGCTCCATCACTCCAGGGCCCCAGAGCCAACCCTAAATCTGTTTACCCTGGCTTGCCTGTTCCTTCCTATGGAAACCACAGTAAAGTCTCCTGTCCATTTTTTCTTCCTGACTCCCTCTGCCTGCTCACAGATCCTGGTGCTTCCTTTGTGGTGTGGTGAGGCCCTTCCTCTTGGGAACTGTAACAAGCTCTCTTCTCAATGGCCATTGCTTCCAATCTATTGGCCTCACCATACCTACATCATAATAAACCTATATTTAAAAATAAGGACAATATCATCTGTCTCATAGGAGTGTCATGAAATTTAAAGATTAAATATGGGAAAACGGTCTCTCTCACACAGCATCAGGCAAATGGCAGGAGGCTTTCAAAATGTTATTTTCTTTTCCCTCTCCCTATCCATATTCTTTCCCCTAGGCCTTCCTACTCCCATATCTCTCTCCCTCACAGGATTGGCTACATAGTTTGTGGGACTCAGGGCAAAATAAAAATATGGGGTCTTCTGTTCCAAAAGTATTAAGAATTTTAATATGGTGACCACAGAGCATTAAATCCAATGTGGGGGCCCTTTTCAACACAGAACTCTGTGACTGCCTAAGTCAGGTGCCCATGAAGCTGGCCCCATGTCTTCCGCCTTTTCAACCTTCCATCAAGTTCCCTTTTGCTTCTCAAATCTCTCTAGCCTGATTTTCCAATCCCAAAGCCCCAATATTGACCCCCCACTTTTTTTGTTCTCTACTAACAGATCAAATTTTTAGATACCATAAAGTTTTAATAATTCCACTTCATTGTGAAGGGAAGAAAGGAGGCCAGTATAAATTAATTAAAGTCTGAGAAATAAGACATTACTAAAGAAAAGCTGTTTTATTGCCCTCCGATTTATATAGTGACAGAGGTGACATGGAGAGGCAGGAAGAGTGGAAGAAGTTGAAGCTTTTTGGATTTGATGTGACAAATAGAAAAGATTTCACTATAACCTGTGATAAGCATAATCCCATTTTGCAAGTGATGCTACCAAAAACTGTCTCTTTTAAGTAGGTTAATATTTTTCTTGCTGACAATTATTTTGCTTGCAGAGAACTTTTTGATGCTACAGATGCTGGTAAATTTCTTCTGCAGTGATCCTATATAACAAAATGATTTCCCTGACCTTGCAGGCAATCTATAGCGTAGATCGGGTTATAGGCAGTTTTTATCAAAGGGAAATCCAGTCCAGCAAATTCTCTCTGCTCCCTTCCTCTAGGATGGTCACATCTTCAGAGCAACCTTCAAAGAGGCAGAGCTCATCCCGGGCCACACTACAACACTCCTTGACTTAATCTTCACTGGCTGCTGCCATGTTTCAGACTTAACTACTGTCTTATCATAACTGGATCCGGACCTATATATTGGGGGTGGCATCCCCCAACAGTGCACACACCCCATATCTCCAAGTATTACCAATCTGGACCTGAACTGCCCTCCCCCCCAACCTGCACAGTCTGCCAAAATCCTAACTCATGTTTCATGGTTCAGCTCAAAGGTCCTCTCCTCTGGGAAGCTGCCTCTGACATTTCCAGGCAGAATCTGTGTGTCCGTCTGCCCCCGCGGCAAGTCTATTAGAGCCTTTGTGTTCCTGACTCACAGTCATCTATACACCTCTTTCAGGGGGGACAGGGGGTGCCTTTGGGTCCTGCGTCTGGGCCATCTCTGAGGAGGCCGGGCAGTCCAGCAGCCAAGCAACAGAGGAGGTCCCCGCTCCAATGCCAACCAGCAGCAGGCAGATGGGAACACCAGCTTCACAGCAGTGTGAGGTTTCAATCAGAGGATAACCCAAAAGTGCTTAGCACAGAGCCTACAAAAAGCAAGCTCAAAAAATATTAACAGTTCTCCCTGAACACTGGTATATAAATATGAGGTCACAGAATGGCCACACATCCCAGTTTGGCTGGAAAGTCCTGATTTATGCCTGTGGTCCTGGAGTTATTATTAATAATGCCCTCTCCCTTTCTCAAAAGTGTTTCAGGTTGGATGACAATTTATAGGGCCACCTTTGACAGTTAGGACCAGGTCTACTTTAGTTACCAGTGTGTCCCTGCCACACAAGCAGTGCTTAGTACTTGTTAAGTACTTAATAAAAATGTATCAAATTTATCTGTCTCCCATGCCTAGCAAGTGCCTGGCACCTAATAGGAGCTTTATAACTGCTAGACATGGCTGATTTCTCTGCATTTCTAAGCATCTTTTGACCCAGAGAAAACATGAAGCAAGGCTCAGTGAGTGAGTGCATGAATGAATGAATGAATGAATGAACGAACGAACGAACACACTCCCTCCCTTCTCCTCTATTGCCAGTAGGACATCTGGGGGAAGGAATTACATCTTACAGAGGTAGGAAGAAGACTGGGTCAGATGGAGGAGGTGAGGATGATGGTCTTCCCGCGAGACAGTGGCGAGGGGGGTTTCTCTTCCTGGGGTTGTATCAGGTCCCTGTTTCCATTTCCCAGCTAGAAACTAGGGATTGATGCCCCCCATACACGCAGCAGGAAACCACAACCAGTGCGTCCAGTGGGCTCTTGAGGGTGCCGAGACACTTGCCTCCACCAAACATTGCAAATAAATTAGGTGCTCAGAGTTCCAGCAGGTGCTGCCTACCAGCAGCTGACATGGCCACAGGGGAGAAGTCACCTAAATCTAGGTGCCAGAAGTAGAAGGAAGAGAACGGGAATTACTTCTGCCTTTCTAGGCTTGGAAAGGAAATTTCACACGTTGGTAGCCAAAAATATTTGGATACAGACCATGCACCAGACATGATGATAAGAACTTCACGAACATTAACTCAGCCATCAGAACAGCCCTATGAAGTAGTTACTCCCATTTTACACATGGGAAGTGAGTCAGGTAGGGGAAATGACTTGCCAGAGGTCACACAGCCAGTAAGACAGTGTCCAGAGTTCATATCGCCTGGAAGGCAGGGGTAGAAACTGAACAGGAGTCCTCTCCATCCCTCCCCAACCCAATATAAGAAAGCCCAGTTCTTGTTCCACCTGGTCTGGCTGTGTGACCTTGGGCCTGGCTCAACCTCTCTGAGCCTCACTTCCCTTTTCCAAGGCTAATGTTCTAGAAGGTTAGGATATACTCCATTTCCAGAATATTTGCTCTTCCTGAGACCACAGGCTCCAGGGTGATCAGAGCCTGGGTGAGTCCAGGCATCCAGGAACATACTAATCCACCATGGAGGCTGGGGTGGGGGGATACCTCCTCCACCCATTTTCGGAAGGAGCCCCTACAGCTGGGCTAAAAAATTAAGAGGCATATCTGAGAGCCCAACTGAGTATGGGGCTTCAGAGCTCTTGTATCACCAGCTGGGGTACTGCCGGAGGGTAGCTTCTGTTTGGAGAAGGGCTGCTGGAAGGGTGAGGGAAGCCAGAAAAATGCGAGAAGAGAGCTGCAGAGAGCACCTGGTGGAGGGTCCTCCTGCACTTTGGCTCTTAGAAGCTAGGACAGAAACCGCCTTTGGCGGGGGTAGAAGCCCCCAGCCCAGGGTCAACGTCCATAGCTCTGGTCATTTTTCCAGCCTTCAGGAATCTGGGCCTGGAGAAAGGGGGGCCCCTATACCGGGGGACGCCAGGCGTTGAAGTCAGAGCCAGCTGAGAAGGAGGAAATGGGGGGAGGTTGCAGCGCTCTAGACGCCCCCAGCTTCAGGGCTGTTCTGAGCCCGGAAAGTTTGCGCGCGGCAGGCGCGCGGTGCGCCCCCTCCCAGCGCCCGCGGGCGCCGGGTCCGCAGGCGCCCACCCCGGCCCGCCCCGCCCGCCGCTCGGTGCCCGCTCAAGGTCACTGCTGACAAGGCGCCTGCCTCCGCGAAGCTAGGGGACCCAGAATGCGCTCCGGCTTAAGCTCAGACTCTGGCCCGCTGGGGGTTCCTGGGGTCGAGCGCGTTTGGAAAGGAAGCAGGCTGGAAGGGAGATAGAGACCGAAGGAGAGTGGAGGAGGCCCAGAGCCCGGGCCCGGCCGCCCCTGCCTCACCTGCGCCGGCTCCGCGAGCAAGATGCTGCCGCTGCCGCTGCCGCTGCCGCCGCCTCTGGTGCGCGCCCGGCCCGGCCCGGCCCGGCCCCGCTGCGGCTGCGGCTTCTCTGCCGCGGCTGCCCCGCGCTTGCCTCGCCCCGCGGCCCCGCCACCGCCCGCCTGCCTCCCTCCCTCCGCCGCCGCCTCTGCCACCGCTGCACTGCGCTCTGCCCGCCTCCCTCCCTTCCTCCCTCCCTCCCCTCCCCGCTCCCTCCTCCCCCGCGCGCTCCCCCTCGGCCCTCCCCAAACTCCGCACGGAAAGCGCCCCGCGGGACCCAGAGCGCGCCGTCCCGCCCGCGCCCTCCTGCACGCGCACGTGCGGGTCGGCCTCGGAAGGGGGAGGGGTCTGCAGTCTCTCCGTGGGTGCTGTCTCCAGGTACCTCTAGGGCCAGCAGCCCCTAATTCTGCCCCATCCCCACCGTTAGCTTGCCCCTTGGAGGGACCCCTCCCATCCTTCTCCCCCCAGGGGTCAGGATGTCCCAAGCCTCCCCTGCACAACTGAAACCTGTGGTTGGGGTCACACAATTTTGGGTGAATTGAGGTGTGGAGCCGGCATCTGAAGAGACCTAGCTTTAGGGGAGAGGGCTGGCTGGACCAATCCTAGGGAGTTTAGGTGGAGGGCACTCACACCTTGAGAAAGGACTTGGGTAGGGCAAGGGCACCTGTTGGGCCCAAGCCTCTGGCCTCTCAGGCCTAAGGCCTGGAGGAGACCAGGAAGAGGCCCTGCCTGTCTCCTTCTCTGAGGAGAAAGGCGAAAACCCCAGACACACACTGAAAACACCTCCTCAAAGCAGGCTTCCCCTCCTTGGCTCAGGCCCCAGGTCTCTGAAAAGCCTAACTCTACCAGGAAGCTTGGCCACCTGACTCCAGCGCCTTGGTCTGCTCCATGCCATCAATTAATCATGCCCACTTGCTTATTTATTTATTGGCTTTATAAAAAGCCAAATGCACTGCTCACAGGAAGATAGAAGATGGGCTCCCATGGGGGTGGGGGGCAGGGAGGGCCTGACCAGGAGGACTCCCCCTCCCCAGGCCTCTGCTTGGTGAATAAGGAGGCAGGGCTGGTGAGACCCTGGGCTCTGGATGTCTGCAGCGCCTGCTTTCAGGGAATGCCTGGGGTATTGTCACCATTCACGGAGCCAAAATTCACCATGGGCTGTGCTCTGCAACCCTAGGATGGGGCAAAGGATATTCAGGCTTGGGGGTTTAGGAAGAGAGGAGGCCTTGGAGGCCAGTGACCAGAAAGAAATCTGACAGGTGTGAGAGGAGGTATCTCCAGGCTCTTGGCTCAGAGCACTCCATTCTCACTGCTCTCACTTGGCTTGGCAGACAGCATCTGTATCTCCTGCCACAGCCCTGCCCTATTTCTAGAGTGCCCAGAGGGTATCTCCCCATGGATACCCCCTCACCCAACCATATCTCCTCCCACATTCCCCATCCCAGTTAATGACATTGCCATGCTTCCAGATGGTCAGCTTCACAGTTCCCCTCACCAAAACCTCACTGATGGGTCCTCTGCAGTCTGCCCTGGAATCTGCTCACTGACCTTTGTTGAAGGGCCCTCCTTCAAGCCCCCAGAACCTCTCTTCTGGATTCTCACAGCTGGCATCCTACCTCTATCCTGCTGCTGCACTAACCTTCATGGAACCAGATGTAGATCATGTCTGCTCCTTCTCTAAAACCTTTCATGGCTCCCCAATGTCCTCAGAAGTCCCATAGCCTCAGGCTGCCATTTAAGGCCTTTCATGCTCTGTCCCCAAGTACCCTTTCCACTCCTTTACCACCTTAGTTCACAGTGTCCCTCCCGGACACACACTTAACTCTATACCATGTCTATGTCTCTTTTCTGTTCCTTCCATGAATATGCCTTTTGTCTTTCTCTGTCAGTCTCTGCCCAGTCATGGTGTCAAAGCTTGGCATTAGTTATGATCTCTTTTATGAAACTTTCAGAAACCAGCAGGTAAGTTGAAAAGTCAAAAGGAAAGCGTGTGAAAAGTCACAAAACGTGAGGCAACTCAGTGCAAAAGTGAGTGACACCACAAAAGTCCAAGTGACAAAACTCACCAGCTGTCTGACCTTGAGCATGCCCTCAACCTCTCTGAGCCTGTTGGTTCATCTGCTAAAAGCAATGAATTCCACAGCCTCCTCCGGTATAAGCACTCAACAAATGGTAGCTACAGTTATTCTTGAGCACTTATTGTGTGATAAGCCTCCGGGATTTACGAGGGTGATTTGGTAGGGATTGGAAGTATGGCAAGGATTGTAAACACAAATGCCTATAAGGACCAGGCAATACTGAGTGAGGTGTGCTGGTTCTGACAGTAGGGCTGTCCCTCCTGGAATTCACCCATAAGGAAAAGCAACAGTGTATATGAAATGGCAAAGAGCTAACAATGGCTCTGTTGGGGAAGGGGGGCAATAAGGAGTGGTGGGGACTGTGGCATCTGCCTATGTACATGGACATAGGCACTACTCAGCTCCATTTGACTCTGGACAAGCAGAGATAGGAACCCAGACTGCCAGTTTTCTATTTTTTCAAGAGAAGCTGGACATATGGATTTTTAGGTGAAAAATCTTGATCTTTAAATGTCAGCAACTAATTTAAAAAAAATTTAAAGCTCTGAAAGGACTGAACACAATATAGTTGTGATAGGTTTTTGGCCAGAGGGCTAGCGGTTTATGACCTCTGGGTTAACAGGAAATAGATCAATGTTACCTATTTACACACAGACACACACTCCCTGTTCTCCACTCTCTGGCAGAATGTGGTCATGTCCGCCTCAGAGGTACAAAGGGCCACAGGAGTGGAGTGGAGGGAGCACCTCACTGTGGTGAACATGATGGGGGGGTCAAGTGAAGCACCCGGAATTAGAAGCAGAAGGGAGGGCCTGGGTCTGCCCCTACAGCACAGAGGAGCTCACATAGACTGTCTGTCATCCCTGAGCTTCAGTCTCCTCAGGAGAGGACAAGGTGGGGAACTACTCAGATGTGGTAAAGGTTATGTGAGGTGATGAGCATGTGAGAAGTGAGGACATGGGAGGTTCCACTGACAACACAGAGGAGCATCTGCTAGTAAGAGAGTTTCAACAATCTGGACACCCAGGAGAAGTCCCACTCCACTAAAAATAGGGCCCTGACAGACTCTTAGAACTTGAAGACTTCTTGAGAGATGAAACTGGCAGCAAAGAGAGAAATGGCTGCTTCCCTCTGCCGGACACGACTAAGAAGAGCTGGGGAGGTGACTGGCACCTGGCAAGCCAGTGAGCATGTCATCTCTGAGTCCCAAATAAGAACAGAAAGAAGTACGGGGCCTCTTTGGTCTCTTAGGGAGACAGGGGCCAGAAATGGCCAAGAGCAAAGCTGGGAATGGCAGTGTGATCCCAGGGCCACGTGAAAGTCCCTCAAAAGGGTTTGATGGGATGGGATTAAAGCTGACTTTATTTTACAATTCTCCACAGGTCTGTGTCTTACTATTTTAGTCACAAAGTTATTAAATGCATAATGATAATCCTACTAAGCAAAAAGAAGACAACTAAGTAAATCGATGAGGGAGACATTCAGTAGATGGAAGCCACCTTTACAATAACATTCTTGGAGCTAGATTTTTACCTCATGTACCTGGAAAACTTGTTACTAGAATCTGTAAAGAGATTCCTGGGACTGGCTCAGGTGTCCAGAGTCGGAATCTCCAAGGAAAGGAGGCTGGAAATATGTATTTAACGTCCCACCCCATTTTGTGATCCAGAAATTTGGGCTGATACTGAACTAAGGAAACATTTACTGAGCAGAAGAAAGAAAGAACTCACAGCAGGTCTCTCCCATTAAAGGACTCCAAATGTAGCCAGGAAAACCCAACTCCTTAAATACAAGACAGGACGACACACTTGGGGCACAAAGTGCCCCCAATGAAGATCTAACAGGGATTTCCTCTGGGGGATGTGGGGCAGAGAGGAAGACATTCTACCCTATATATTTCAGGCTCTGAGAATCTTTTACAATAGTAATTCTCCCATGTCTTACTTGAGCTGTTTTAAAACTTAAAAAGGGAAAACCATCAAGTGCCAAGGCAGCCTGGGGGAGGGACAATGAATTCTCCAGGAAGTAAGTGAGCAAGAATTCAGAGGTGGGATTTGAGCTGGTGTCTGAAACAAGAGTTTAAAAAAAAAAAAAAAAGGCCGAAACAATAACCAAACTCTATAGGTATGGGTTCCTATTGTTAGCATTTTGGGTACACCAGTTTCACATTCCCCAGGGTTCCATAATGCAGGTGTTTGTTCAAAGATGCTCTTGAAGCTCCACCCTTCCCTCCCCTGGGGAAGGTACACCCAGCCCCTCTCTCTGTGGGTGTCATCTTCCCACACCTGAACCCTTCTATGGAGGACACCATCCTAGGCAGATGGGAACCACTAGGTGGCAACAACCCCTATGATGCAATTCACTCTTCAGGGCTCCCCCAGCCCCATCAGGCTGAGGGTGGACTTCTCCTGAGCTCCTTCACCTCCTTCTCCTGCCTCCCTCCTTCCCCTACAAGTTTCCCTGAGAACATTCCCTTAATAAATTCCACATACACCAATGCCCATCTCAGACTCTGCTTCTGAGGAAGCAGACACCAGATCATTTTCTGATCCCCATTTTCCTGTGGAAGAGGGGAAGGCACAGATCAGTTAAGACCTGGAGAGAGGATAAGCCAGGGAGTCTGACCCTTCTCCACGCCCAGAAGGAATTCTCTAAGAGGATGAGGGAGCAGGAGCAAGGACAACAGAGGCAGGAAGGAAGATGACCATGCAGCCCTAGAAGGTCTTGGGCCCATCCTGAGGAGTCATCGTTACATGGATTTGGTATGTGTGCACCTACAGGACCAGCCCCTTGCATTGTGTGCAGGATTCAAAGATGAATGTGTACAAATTCTTTTCCTCAGGAGGGGCTGGCAGGTTGGGAATGGGGTCAGGAAAGGGGACAGGCCCATACAAGCTCAGGTTTGCACCAAACCCAAATGCTCTGGAAAGCAAATCTGGGCAATTTTAACTGGGTTCTGTAATAAGAGAACCCTTCTTGGAGACAGAAGGAGGAATGGCAAAAATAAGGGAAATGTGTTGAACTCCACTTCTCAATGAAAGTGAATGACCCTTGAGCTGAACATTAGACCAGCCTGGCAAGGAGGGACAAGATGGATTCCTCTGTGGGACTGTGTTTATCAAGATGAAATTGAACACAAGATCAAGGTCAAGAGCCTTGTCTAACGCTGTGGATCTGCAGATGTGGCCCCTCAGATTCAGATGAGGGATCTCCGTTTCACTCGAAGTCATGGCTTTGAAGGGGAACCCTGGGGGATTAAAAGTTACCATGGGTTTAATACATGCCAGAAGAGGCTGCCAGGAAAACTGATGCAGTTGGAAGCGAGAAGACCTCTCTCCCCCAGAACTGCAGAGAACGCTAGGAGAGAGAGGAGAATTTTCAGGCTCAAGCAGAGGGGGTTCTGTGGGAGCTGGGAGGGTAGAATAGGGCCACCCAGGGATCAATTGCAGCCGCCAAGCAGACGAACTTCCCCCTAGAGCTGTGCTGAGCCCCTTGGCTGGGTGGGAAAGTGCACCAAGCATTCCTTGGGGCCTCCTCCAGCCTGGATGAAGGACAGGATCTAAACTAGACCTCAGAGGGTGTTAGGCCCACAAGAAGTGAGAAGAACGTGTGGGGGAGGAGAGCTGCTGAGCCTGGGGGAGGGAGGAGGAAAGGCTTTTCTCCCAGAAATATGTGGTCTTTAAATGTCGTCTTTGGAGAAAATACAGCAACCTTTTGATGGTGAGACTCTGAATGGCATCCCAAGAGGTGCTGCTAGCGCCCCACTCTATTCCCTTAGCAACCATGTGTGGCTCTGTGCCTGGGATCTTCTGTCTGACTCGGGGAGCTTCAGCCCACATGTGGGGCGAGCCAGGCCTACCAGACATGAACAGCCCCTGTGAGCACCCCTTCACGAGGAACTGGTGGGGGTGGGGGTGGGAGTTTGCCAGTCCCCTCACTGCTCAGGCTGGATAAGTTGGAGCCTGTAAGTCCACACCAGCTCCCAGATGACCCAATGCAAGTCAGCTCCAATGGCCACAGGGGTGAGCTGCTCGATGACATACCTTTGTTGCGCTCCTTCCCTTCCCTTTTCTGCTTCACTCCTATCTCTCCTACTGTCTTTTCCTGGAAGCACCTTCCACATCAACTACTTGGGCTTGAATCCTGGTCCCAGGGTCTGTTTTGGGGGAACCCAAACTTGGAAAGCTTCACAGTTAAATTTATGTGCTACACAGTCAGAGGGTTCAGGTTCAAGGCATGTTTGTGTGGCTTTTATCGGGACAAGGTACTTAATTTCCTTCAGGCCTCCATCTCTTCATGTTTAAAATGAGGTAGGGGTAGTAACTCTACCTACCCCATACATTTACTGAGATCATTCAGTCATTCCGCACTCACTGGGCACCTACAATGCACCAGGCACTGAACTAGGCTCTATGGACACAGATGTGGATAAGACTAAATTTCTGAGCTAGTGAAATTTAAATTAATGAGGAATCAGGTTACAAAGTAAATATATAACATCAAGCAGTGATTAAAAAGTCAAGGGAAAAAAGCTGCATAGATGACAATTGAGATTATTTTAAATGTTAGTGAATTAAACAACACAATTCACATACATATTGAGTATATCGCATGGCACACAATAAAGGTTTGCTAATAAAATCTTCACCATCATGCTCACCATCATGTCTGCTCTCCCTACTCACTCCCCCTGTTTGCTCACTGATTCACTTGAGAAATATTTCTTGGTCCCTTCTCAAAGCCAGACCCTCTACTAGGTTATGGGAATGTTTCAATGGACAAAACAAATATTATCTTGACTTTCATAGACCCATAGTTTAGTAGAGAAGAATAATAATCAGTAAAACACAAATTGTTGTATATTTATATCCTGAAGTAAGTACTCATAAGGGAAAATCAAATACACACAACACTATGAAAGAAGAGACATGAGAAGGTCTGTATGGTCACAAAGGCTTCTCTGATGAAGGACTGCTTGGTCTGAAGACTAAAACACAGTTAACAATATGTATAGGGGTGAGAAATACTCAGGAAAGTATGAAACACAAGTGCAAAGGGCCTGGGGTGAGGAAGGAGGACAAAACAATCTCTATCTTTATCTTAAAAACAAAGGGAGCAGGGTGCCTGGGTGGCTCAGTGGGTTAAAGCCTCTGCCTTTGGCTCAGGTCGTGAGCCCTACATGAGGCTCTCTGCTCAGCAGGGAGCCTGCTTCCTCCTCTCCCTCTGCCTGCCTCTCTGCCTACTTGTGATCTCTGTCTGTCAAATAAATAAATAAAATCTTTAAAAAATACAAAAACAAAAACAAAAAACAACAGGGAATAATAATTCAAGATGTTGCCAGTTGGGGAAACTGGGTTTTGAAAGGTACACAGGACCTCTCTGCTATTTCTTAAAATCACATGCAAATCGACAAAGTTTAAGTAATTAGAAAAGCAATAGATATATTTAAGGAATGATTTAGTATACTTACAGAGCTATTAAACAAAATGCTTGATGAGAATGGAGTTTTGATAAGATCCCACTGGCTTCCCTGTGCCCTGGAGGGGGAAGCAGTGCGGGGGCACTGCAGTAATCCAGAGGAGAGAGGATGCTGGTTGGGGTCCTACCTACAGCAGTGGAGGCAGTGGAGGGTAGGGAATCAAGAGATGTCTGGGAGGTTTATTGTGACTGGACGTGGAGCCAGTTGGGTTGGGAGTGAGGTAGAGAGAGAGGACAGTGAGGTTGGTGGAAAGTCAGAGAACCGGGCTCCAGGTCCCAATTCTCAGCCCTGAGTCTGGCTTCCCCGGGACCTATGGTGTTGTCACTTTCCTGTGTTGTCACAGGTACAATGTGGGGATGAGGGAGTCCAGACAGGTTCAAAGTCCAACCCAGGTTTGAGAAAATGCCATATGATGTTGAGCTCCACTGCAGAAGAGCGACCTGGGGGCCATAAAGACCACCCAGTGCACACCTTACCACATTAAATGCCATGCTGGTGTTTTTCCCTCTGTCCATCCAGGTGCCCTCCTGGAAATGCAGTTCTCTAAGGACAGATGGAAGCCATCTCAGTGCCCCCCTGGCACCTGGCACAGGGTCTGGTATCAAGGATTGGTTCCAGAAATGTTTGCCAAGTGCTGGGCAGCCCTTAAAGTGGCCTGATAACTTAAAAAGAGCTGACAGCCATGGACTGGCCCAGACTTGCAAAAACTCACCGGGGTCAGCGGAAAAGGCTTTTTTTTTTTTTTTTTTTTTTTTTCCCAGTGCAGAGTGGACACCAAGAGCAGGGCAAAGTGCCCTTCTTGTCATGTTGACAGACGAAAGAATAATTGGACTCCAATTCTACTTTCTCTTCACAAAGAGAAGGAACCTCCCACTGGACACAGAGGAGCTGGGTCAATGGGGCTTCATGACCAAAAGAGGAGAGGAGAAGCCAGTCCCTGGGGCCTTTTGAGTGTCCCAAGTCTGAAGAGGAGTGGCGGGTCCTGAAAAGACACCCAAGTTCGCTGCAGAGCCTCCAGCCCAGGTCCTGAGACATCTGGGCAGACTCTCAGAGAAATGCCAGAAGGCTCAAGGCAGGGAAGTTGTCTTGATTTTCAAATAAGGCAAAATGTGATGTGTGAGAAATCACAGTCTTGTGTACTTGAAGGAGGGATGAGTGTGGGTGTTGGTGGCTTGCTCCTTGCCAGGTCCCTTGCCCCAACCCAGTCATAGAGGGCAAAGCTCTGATATTAAGGAGCTTGCAGTCTGCTAGGGGTCAGAGGCATAAGGTGCATTAAGAGCAGAGGGGAAGGGATGTTTAATTTGTTTAAGGATATCTTGGAAAGCATCACAGAACAGGTGGATTCAAATTAGATTTATACCACAAAACTTCAATCATTAAACCAGTGTGGTACTGGCACATAAAGAGATGGGCATACCAATGGAACAGAGTAGAAAGTTCAGAAATGGGCTCAAATGCATTCAGGAAGTTGGTATATGATAAGGGCAACATCTCAAGTCAGTGAGGGTATAAATGAATTTATTACTAAATGGTGTTAAGATAAATGGGTAGTCATTTAGAAAAAGATGTGGTTGAATCCATACACCATACCATACACCAAATGGATCAAGCAGATCAAAATTATAATTTAATAGCAAAAGTATAAACCTGTAAATTATCAAAATAAAATTTGGGCAAATTACTTTAAAACCCTGGAGAAGGTAAGGTCTTCCTATCACTCAAAATCCAAAATCCAGGAAAGATAAGATTGGTGAACTTAATAAAATAAAAAATCTTTTAAGTTTCTGTGTGAAGAAAAAACACACAAGCAAAGTTATAAGAGGCAAACGACAAATTAGGAGAAAAGAATATCTTACAACACAGGCAAGGAATAATTGTTGCAATGTATTAAGAGTTTCTGTAAATCAAGATGGAAAGGGGCGCCTGGGTGGCTCAGTGGATTAAGCCGCTGCCTTCGGCTCGGGTCATGATCTCAGGGTCCTGGGATTGAGCCCCTCATCGGGCTCTCTGCTCTGTGAGAAGCCTGCTTCCTCCTCTCTCTCTGCCTGCCTCTTGCCGACTTCTGATCTCTGTCTGTCAAATAAATAAATAAAATAAATCTTTAAAAAAAAAAAAAGATGGAAAAGGCCAGTGATATAATAAAAAATGGCGTGAACAGGCAGTTTTCCCCCAAATGAACCCCAGAGACTTTTAAATATATGAAAATCTGCTCAATCCTACTCATTAGAGAAATATAATTTAAAACTGCACTGACGAACCATTCAAAAGTCTCTTGGTGAAAGCTGGGGAAATAGGTACTTTCAGAGACTGCTAGTGGGAGTTGTAAATCAAAACATCTCTATGGAGAGAGATTTGCAATATCTGTCAAAATTATAAATGCAGCCATTCTCTGACCCAGCAATACCATTTGTAGAAGTCTGTTCTACAGATACACCAGCCCACACATGGAACATGTTATTCCTCCAGCACTGTCCAGAACAGCAAAAGGCTGGAGTGACCCCAAGTGTCTATCAGCTGGGAGCCTGGTAAATAATGATGGAAATTTACACAATGGATCATTCCGCAGTTGTCTAGAGAATGAGGAAGCCCTATGTACCTTGGTTGAGAAAGAATGCCAAGGTATTTTGTAACATGGGGAAAAAAACCCAAGATGCAAAACAGTCATTCTTATATTTTTCTAAAAAATGGATCTATTTCAATAAATTTTAAAAATTGATTTATTGATATATAATTTACCTACCGTAATGTTCATCTGTTTCAAGTGACAGTTCAATGGCTTTTAGTATATTTACAGATTTGTGCAACCATCACCACCATCTAAACTTTGTAACATTTTCATAATTCCCCCAAAGAAACCTTAGTACTCTACCTTTTGTATAAGAAAGAGAAGAAATAAGAAAATAGACTTCCACATAGACACATATCTACCAGCACACACACCCCATAAACACATATTTGCATGTGTCTGCATAAAACCCTAGAAGGGCACACAAAACACTAACACAACAGTTTGGGGATTACAGAGTTGTGTGATTTGACTGGAGTTAAGTGTGCATGGGAAGAGCTGATGGGAAATGAACTGGGACAGGCCAGCAGAGGTCACATTGAATCCTCAAATACCAGGCCAACAAGTTTGAATTCTCTCTCATAAAGTCCAGTGCTGTCTGAACTTTCAGTGGTGAGGGAAATATTCTATACCTGTTGTCCAATATGGTAGGCATCAGGAGCTACTGAACACTTGAGGTGTGGTTCACATGACTGAGGATATGCATTTTAAGTTTTATTTAACTTTAATTAACTTACATCTAAATAGCCACCCGTGTTGAGTAGTTACCATGTTGGACAGCACAGGCTAGGTCATGGGGAGACATGGGAGGTTTTGCAGGTCAGGAGGCACACTGCCTGATTTGAGTTTGAGGAAGTCTGTGAAGGATGGATTCCAAGGAAGCAATGGAGATCGGAGACATTGGAGGGACATGGCTACATGTCACACTGACGGGTTGTGCAGAGGGGGGACCCTGACCCAGGGGACGGGCCCAGGGCTGGATCAGAAGGGTTGACTTAAGGAATCTTTTAGAAGGGGATATGGATCAGATGACAGATGGTAAGGGTGAGGGAAGAGTTGAAGATGACCTTGCAGTTATAGCTGAGCACCTACGGGGGTGGGGAGAACACGAATGGAGTGATCCTGGGGTGGATGGAGCAGGTGTAGGCAGAGCCACTAATAAGCTCACATATGGCCTCTTAGCCTCAGAACAACCAAGGGCATCTATATTTGGAATAGAATCTCAATTCCTCCGAGGGCAGAGGAGGCCCACAAAAGTCTGGCTACTACCCACATAACCATACTCATCTTCTCCTACTTCCCCAGCTTCAGCCACCTCCACTCATGCTACCCTCCCCTCTGTTCCCCAACCCAACAAACTCCCTTCTACCCCAGGACCTTTGTAATTGCTAGTCCCCTTATTCCAGGGCCTGACTCTATAAATAAGGAGAACTCAAAGAATATTTGGTGATGAATGAAGAAGGCAAAAGGAGGGAAGGATGGAGAAAGTTTCTCACCTCCAACTTCCCCAAGAGAACTTTCCAGAGACCTGGGGAGGAATGCTAGGGCCATCCTCGTGACCAGCACTTCTGCTAAAGGCACAGGCTCCATTTGGGAAAGACCCAGGAGACAGGGACCATCTTCCCAGCCTCTCACAGCCAACATCAGCGATGAGCTGGAAAATCAAGTCTTCGCAATCAACCCAAAGCCACTGCTCCTTGCTCAAGAGGGTGGTACACTTTCAAAGTGAAAATAAAACCCCCAGCAAAAAGACTCCCAAAGAAGGAGAGACCAGTGTGAGCACTGCATCTTCCAGTGAAGACACAGGGGTGAAAGAGAGCAGGGGCTCTGGCTCCAGATCCACCTGGGTTTGATTCCTGGCTCTGCCTCTGGCCAGTCAGGAGCCTGACCTTCAGTTTTCTCATCTGAAAACTGGTGGTAAGAATACTTACTTTACAGGGTATTTGTTAGGAGTAGAGGTAATGGATAGAAAAGGCTTGACACAAAATAGGGCTACAATAAGTGTTATCTATCAGGAAATCCCATGACCTGGATATCCTCAACCCCCTAATAAATAAGATAGTAGAGAGCCCAAAAGGGTGGGGTGTGAACATATTCTGCCTAGAAAGAACTTGTCTCAGTAAGAGACAATAATACTGAGTCATAATAATAAGGGTAATTATGTAGCATGTATTCTGTGCCCAGCACTGTATTAAGTAGCTTGCTTCTATCAGTATGTTTAATCCTCACAACAGCCCTATGAGGGAGATCCCATTTCACAGATGCAGAAACTGAGGCACAGAGAGGTTGAGAAGTTTGCCCAGGGTCATAGTCTGTAAGTGGCAGCACTGTCCCATCTGTGCTCTCAGCCAAGATTCTCTGCTTGCTCTCAGGAAATACATGCTTGGTATGTAGGGCCCATCTCTATCCCATAGCTGGGCTGCACGGTGTTTGCTGGGCAAGAACCAGAGTGTCAGGCTGATGACAGGAATGGGTACATGGACCTGTTGATTCAGGAACAGCCAAGATCCTAGACCCCAGAGCCCTCAGTGGCTGGTGGGCAAGCTGCCTCACTCTGAGCCTCGGTTTCCAGGCCTTTAGGAAAGGGGAAATTGCCTTTACCTATTGGGCGGTTGCAAGCACGAAATGCGTGCTTGTGCATAAAGCAATGAGCATGCGCCATACATATCAACTCCCTCCCACTTAGGCATCAAGGTAGGTTGTGGTGGTGGTGGTAGTGTCAAGGGGCTCGGGGGCAGGGTGGAGAGAGGAGAAGAAGGGGGGTTGGCACCCAGAATGAGGCCTGAGCACAAGAACTAGCATGGGGGGCTTCAGAAAGGGGCTGCCACTGGCTGCCCCCCATGGTAAAATACCCCCAGTCTGCCCATCCAGGACTGAGCCGGAGTCTGGGCCCCAGGGAAAATCTCATTAGAAGGGGAAATGCACAGTCCGAACTATGACTGCATAAAGTCAGGTATAGATATGGAGAGCGAGAAGAAAAGAGAATGAAAACAGTTTGGTGATTTGTCTTGTTTTACTATTTTCCCTTGAAGGCCACTATATCCTCTAAAAAGGAAAGTAAAAGAGAAGAGAAGAGAATGAATCTCAACGGCTTCTGCTCTTGGCCCTCTTCTTGTACTTTCTGCCCAACATGGGCATCTTTTTGTTGACAATGGAACGTGAGCACTGCTGGGGACCAAATCCTGTATTCCTGCTGACCTGCATGACAGATGCTGAAATGGGAGCTAACAGGGAGGAATATTGGAAGCTCTTCCCACAGTTACCAAGGGCCTCTGGATCATTCGTCTGTTTGCTGTGCTTCTTGTGAGACCCGGCCCTGTGCTGGGTGGAAAGAGACACAGATGAATGAGACCCTCTCCTCTCCATACAGAGCTCAATGGCCCAACAGAGGGGAAACAGGAGGACTGACCAAATACTCTTACTTTAGTCCAGGAACAGCTGGAGAGGTTCCTGGGAGGCCATCTTAGGTGACACATGAGAGATACCCAGGGGTATGTGGGTGCATAAGTGTGTGTGTGGACCTGAAGGAGACTGGGCGGAAGGGCGTGCCTGGTGGGCAGGTATGGCAGGAGCAGAGCCTGCACGGTGGGAAGCAGCAGGCTGCATGGAGATGCCTACGAAGCTGTGCAGCATTCTGGTGGGAAGAGGGAAGCTTGCATAATAGAACAGGGAGCAGCCAGAACACCCTAGGCCTCACAAGCCACTTGAGGGTGGTCAGATTCCATCCTAAAGGTGACCGGGAACTGCAAGTGGGCGTAAGCACCTATGACAGGATCAGAGTGATGGAGAGTCATTTCTGGGAGAAAGAGCTTTTTCAACTCTGTGCCCCTCCCTGCGACCAATACTCATGAATGCAGAGGCTTCGTGGGTGGCCCTGGGAACCTGGTTCTGTCCTTCAGGTTTTCACACCTCCCTGGCTGTGGCTGCCACCTATGACCTGATGTGATACAACCTGAAAAGTCTTGACAGTCAAGGCTTTGGGTGTGTGTGGAATAAATCAGCCACCCACTTTTTAATGCCTGAGCAATCTGATAAAACATGTACCCCTTTAGACTGTCCCAGGAAAGACAGATGGGGCAGAGCAAGGGCATGGAGGGTGTAGGGCTAGGAAGGCAGATGTGGAGCCAGTGGACTGGTGAACATTCTCACTGTCAGAGCTGCTGAGTGATCAAGTGGTCTTCCGTGAATCAGTCAGCAGAGCTGCTCAGACAGGCCTGGGATGGGTAGTCGTCCACCAATGCTAGCCCTGAATGAGAAAGTTTGAACAACCAGGGCTCTTCTGAACAAGAACAGACCATCCCTTCCCCAATCCCACTGCTGCACTTCTCCAAATTGTGGTTATTGTATTTAGAACGGAGCCTCTGACAGGTTGGCAAAGAGCAGATAAAGGCCTGAACCCATTTGGTAAAGGTAGTTTGTTGAAAATTGAGGTTGTTTTTCTCTCTTTGTTTTGCTTCCTACCCCATATATTTATTATCTCCTCTGGGATTCAACTAGATCCAAAAGAAGTTGATGGTAAAAAAAAATAAATAAATAAAAATAAAACCTCCAAAACCCAGAAAAACAAAACAAAACAAAACAACCACGACACACTCCAAATAATGAATCCTCTTGGGATGGAGGAAATGTTCATTTCAAAAATAACCTGAGAGCATGAAGAGACAGTCCTCATTTCTCAAAGATGAGGCACAATCTACATGACTCTGTTCAATGTCCCAGGGACTTCTGCGGGAGGCAGCCAATACATCAAGCCACATTTCTAAGGCATCTCTTTTCTTCACCTGTCATCACTTTTCCCAGTCCAGGGTTTCCTTCCTGAATGATACCATTTGAAGATGGCAGTGCACATACTTCCCTGGCTGCTCCAGACTTTCTGACCTTTCCTGTGTTCTCACATATTCTCATTCTCACTTCTTTGTCTTGAAGCACCTGGACTGTTTGTGTCCATAAGATGTCATGGTGGGAGAAAGAACTGGGCTTGGAATTTTTAAAAAATAAACCTGTGTTTGAGTTCTGGCTTTCCTCGTCAGTGGCCTTGTGAACCCGAGGAGGTGGTTGGCTACACTGAGATTCAGTTCACTCATCTGCGAACTGGAGTTAGCAATTTCTACCACTCTGGGATGTTGGAAGGAGAGCATGAGGGAAAACTGGAAAAACCCCTGCGACAGTCTGGCAGACACAGCTGCATGGTAGGCCCAACCTGGATTATAAAGGGCCATCTCTCAGTCAAGCCTTGGGTCTTAGGGTGCTTCAAATAGCACAGATGCTCCCGTGCATTACTGGCCTCCCCTCTCCCCTGCCATTGACTTCAGGCTGCATGGCTAGCTCAGGCCAGTTGGACTGCAAGCCAAGGGGATGCATGTAATTTCTAGCAGAACAATAAAAGAGACTAGAGGGAGAAACAAAACAGAAGTCTGAATGCAGGGCTCGTGTTGTTCCAAGATTTCAAGGTGACAACTGCCGCCTTGTTGGTGGTGAAGGGTCAAACACTTGTCTGCACAGCTGATTCTCTTCTAAAATGAAGATGTTCCAGGTAGAGCTCACTGTCGTGGATGTTTCTGTGAGGGAAGCTAGGGTGAGGGAGCCTGAAAGTTGACATCTAAATTGAATTAATGGCAGATACTCCAAACCATCATCCCTGCCGTTGTGGGGATCATAGGGCAGTGGTCACTTACCTATAGGTGAGTTGTGGTTTATTTGGGATATTTCTGTCTGGTGTGTTTTCCTTGTGGGACTAGGTGGAGAATCTGGTCTCTGTTATTGCAAATGTGTCCTCATCCACGCAATGACCATTTTTTCTGAAACTCTACTATGTGCCAGTCTTGTATTGGGTACTAAGGGATGAAGGGAGGAAAGAGCATATCTGAGGCTCAGATGCTTAAAGTCAACTTCCATAGGCTCAGGGATAAGGATGGGCTCAGAAGTAACTGATATCTTATTTATACCCCATTTCTGAGCCAAAGAATTTATAGATGGCCCCATGAAGTTTTTATGTGATTCACAGACTACTAATAAACCCAGAAGCTTTGTACCTACCTGGTGCTTCCTTCTTGGTTCTCAAAGAGCTTTCCCATGTTAAGATTGATGTCTCCGTTTACAAGTAAGAAGTCAAAACTTGTAGAAGACACACAACCAGTTGGGGAGAATGTCAAGATCCAAGCCTACATCTCTTAATTTCTAAACCAGGCTTCTTTCCAGTTTACTAAGGAGGAAACAAAGCCTCAACCCATCTGAATAGAGAAGACAAACCCTGCTGCCCAACACTGCAACATCCTGTTTACATGAAGGAGCACCCAATCCTAAATTTAGCAAACACCAGACCTCATTTCAGCCATGCCCTCATGTTCGAAAGTGCTGAGGAGGCTGTATTTTTTCCCAAGCATCCTGGAGGCACGGGGATGTAGGGTACTATTTGCAGCCTAAATGCATTAATCATTTAGAGGCTGAGATCCAGTTTGGAGAGTGGTTGGGTGTCCACTCATCCATCCTCTCAAAACACACTCCAGATCAATGTTCTCCTCGGAGCCAAAATCAGAAACGCAGCCAGTCTCATTGGGCAGGCCATTATTGGGAGCAGCTAAAAGTGGAAGGATTTGGAGATTGCAAATTCTGGACAGGGGCCAGCCCTTCCTGGTAATGTTTGATAATAATACCTAGTATGTGCAAAGCACTCTGAGTTTACGATGTACCTTTACTCCCATTATCTTGTGCAATCCTCCCAGCAACCCTGAGGAAGGTGAGCTGCAACAGCCCTATTTGCAGAAAAGGATGCTGAGGTTCAGAGGCTGAGTGACACACACAGCCACACAGCTGGTCAGTGAAAGAGCACAACAAGCAGGGGAGTAGCTCCCTACTATCTACTCTTCCTGCAAATCTGTATTATTGTCTTCAGGTTGGCCACAAAAAGGCCCAAAAAAGGTCCTCCCTGCACCCGCCCCCACCAACGGGTCAGTTGTGATGTTTCCTACATCTAGAGTGGGGCTACTGAGGCATATTACGTGTATGGAGGGACCAGTGTATCCCCCCCTTCTCCACATTGTGGTGCCATGAGCTACAGGACACATGGGCCCTCAGTAAGGTGGCCTTATTCTACCCTGCTCTTTTTAACTTCCTCCAGGTAAGCTGTGAAAACTGTTCTGTGAAAGCTGTTGCGTCCTGGCTTTGGAGAAAATGGCAGGGCCTGGGGTGGAATGTAGTTTGGGGTGCACAGGAGAGATGCCAGTGGGCAATCAATGGGCAACTGGGGTTTAGGAAGAGAGATGTACTAGTTCCAGTTGAAGAATCCCAGGCTGCACTACAATGGCTGGATAGGAAGCGGCAGGACTATAGGTAGTAGGAGGGAAGGAGAAGGAGGGAGGAACTGAGGCACTGCACTGGACGATGGAGGGTCAAAGAGGCTGGAGACAGAACCCAGAGATAGCACTTGATCAGAGTTGGTGTCTGTACCTATGGGCAATGTGTAGGGAGAAGGAGCTGACCACTGAGCTGACCTCAGTTTCATCAGGAACAGAATATTATATTAAAGCAAGTTCATTTATTCAAGGCATACTCATAGAGCATCTACTCTGTGCCAGGCCCTGAGGTTAAGAGTTTACAGTCTAGAACCAGAAGATCCTTAGAAAGCAATTGTTTTTGTTTTTGTTTTTGTTTTTTTGGTTTTTTTTTTTAAAGATTTTATTTATCAGAGAGAGAGAGCGAGCACAGGCAGACAGAATGGCAGGCAGAGGCAGAGGGAGAAGCAGGCTCCCTGCCGAGCAAGGAGCCTGATGCAGGCGGGACTCGATCCCAGGACGTTGGGATCATGACCTGAGCCGAAGGCAGCTGCTTAACCAACTGAGCCACCCAGGCGTCCCAAGCAATTGGTTTAAACCCAGCATCATCCAGGTAACACTGAGGCAGTGAGGGATGGAGGTTGACTCAAGGTTAGCAAAGAGACCAAAAACAAAGTGACACTCAGATCTCTGGATCCTTAGCCCAAATCCCTCAACACCAGCCTGAAGCTCTCTTCTCAACACATGGGCTGGTGGGACAAAGACATGGCTCTCTGGAGGCATTCTCAGGTCATGAATCCATCCATCAGGCTCATTCTTTGCAGCTAAGCAAAGATCCAGTGTCTATAAACATGTTAAGTGCCATTGCTTGCTTGGCTTTGCCTGGAGGGCTTAGAGAATCAGTAACCCATGTACAAGATGCCAGATCCCCTAGGTCCTAGGCTATGTTCCTTACCTTCCTGCTGTCTGATTTCTTTTCATTCCTCCCTTGGAGCCGAGATTCACATTGTGTCTCCCCAGCTTATTCTAAAAGCCCCTAGGGGTCTTTCTCTTGAGTAAATGACTCATCAAAAAACCAAACCAAAACAAAACAAAAGAAAGAAAGAGAAAGAAAAATTATTTCACACCCCAGCAAGTTGAGCTCAACCAAATGACCTTCTCCAAGCCACAAACAGATTTTTGCACATGTATTAAATAAGGTGCTATTTTCTAAACCACAGATTAGGCTGCTTGGATGGAGGAAAGCCAGCTTTCAGGCTAGGTATTTCAATGTTCTGGGCCTTGGTTTCCTCATCTGTAAGATGATGAGAAGAGCCCTGGCCCATTGTGTGGATCCCTGAGCCAGCCATGAATGGAACGGCTTAGCCTAGAGTCTGGCACACAGTTGGGCTTCAGCAACCATAGCCATCTCTAGCCAAGCAGGACCTCTATGGGAGATGCAGGTTGGCCACTGAAATGCTGACTGTTCTGCTGGTTCCTGGAGCTGTCTCTCACATGTTAGCCTGCCTAAAAGTCATCTGAAGAGACTGTGAAAATCTACAACCTACAGATTGTTAAATTTTTCTGCACCCCGCCCTCAGAGTTTGGAATGAGGTCTGGGAACCTGCACTTTGGTGAACTCCTCCTGGATTGCTGTGGATTCCAAAAGCCACACTGTGAGAAGGCACAATGTAGGTCACTAGATAAATCCTCAATGCAACAATGCAGTCTTTGAAAAATGCATTGTTCCAGGTCAATTCCATGTCCTTCTGTGATGATGTGATAGGACAGGGAGCTGAGGATGAAGGTGCCCTCTAGAATGGGTTCTCCATCAGGGGCGGGTAAGATACTATAGGTATCCAGGAGAAACCAGGACTTTCAGAGCTGTGAGTGTGAATCACACCTGGGTGTCGGGATATTTTCTTGCCTTGTCTAAATGACACTGTGGTCCTGTTTCTGTTCTGCAGGCCCCATAGGCTATTTCTGTCTAACTCAGCTCTGCTCTAGGGCTCCCAGATTTGTTCCTGGTTTTCTCATTCATTCACTCACTCACTCAATAAGCAAACAACTTGATCCCCTCCTTGGTGTCTGAACTAACATTTGTTTGGTGCCAGGCTCTGTGACAACAAAAGCATGGTGAACGTCAACTTGTCACACTTCTCTAAACCACCTGGAAGAGGGCAAAACAACAAGTATTTTAGAGGGTTACCGTGAGGATTTGATGAGAGAGTGCATGGGAAGTGCTCAGCTGGGGACCCGGTCCACGGAATGTTAGGAGCATTCACCTTTTCTGTAACATTTGATTCACACATGAATCAAATGTCCTCCCAAACCCCCCACTACACTCTGTATCCAGGTACAGTCCTCCCAAACCCTCCACTACACTCTGTATCCAGGTACAGTGAACTTACCTCAGTTCCTCAGGGACCCTATGCTTTCTAGCCTCCAGACCTTTGCAGTGCTGTTCTCTCTGCCGAGAACACTCTTCCACTCCATCACACACACATACACAATGCCCAGCTAATTTATCCTTGAGATTGCCAATGGCACTTCTTCAAAGGAGTCTTCCTTGATGCCACCACCCTGACTAGTACAGGATCCCCTGCCATGCATTTCTATAGCACAGTGTTTCTCAGTTTGGGTGTTTTGGACATTTGGAGAGGCTGAATTCTTAGTTGTGGAGGCTGGCCTGGGCAGTATATGACGGTTAGCAGCGTCGCTGGCCTGTATCCACTAGATGCCAGGAGCATTCCCCAGGTTGTGCAAACACAAAGATTTCTAGACATTAACAAATGTCTGCTGGGGGGAACAAAATTTTCCTTGTCTGAAAACCACCACGTTGACATCATGTTCTTCAATCATGAGCACAACAGCCTATAAGTTCTAAGTGTCCAGTGTCTGTCTGTCTTCCCTGAGAGAGTGAACTTCATAAGGGCAGGAGCTGGGATTGCCTCATCCATTGAAAAATCCTCTGTGCTGAACTTACTCCCCCACAGAGAAAGGACTCAAGAAATAGTTGTTGGATGGATGGATGAAGAGATTCACCAAAGTGACACAGGTAACAAATAGCTCAGCAGGACTGTGAACCTGGTCTCTTGCCTGTAGAGCCTACATAGCAATTGCTGAGGTGCTCCATCCACCGATCTCATTAAGAGTTCCTCCATATTCACAACAGGACTGATGTTTAATGCTCATGGAGAAAGCAGAAAGAAAGCAAAGAATACTCTGCAGATGACAGGAGGAGCAGACCAGCACGTATTCCAAGAGCAAAGAAAGATGGGTCATTTGTGTTGGAGACAACAAAATATCCAGATAGGGTTTAGCTCATAGTGGGCTGGGCTGAGGGGGATACGGTCTTACAGACAAATGATATTATAGCTCCAGGCTACCTAAATAACATGCAGAACTTATTAAAATACAACTTCCTGGGCCTCATCTCAGACCTGTGATGGAACCCATAATTCTAGATTTTTAAGAAGCATCCCCAGTTGATTCTTATGAGAAAAATTTGGGAAATATTGCTCCATGTCACAAACTAGAATGAGTGAGTGGTGCCAAGCTTTCATTCATTCATTCACTAACCATTTAATGATCACCTAGTATGTGTCAGGCCAGGTATCAGGTGGAGAGGAATGAGTAATAAACAAGACAGTTTTTGTCTTCTAGGAGCCCACAGTCTAGTGGATAAGGCATTAATGACTTAGTGACACAGATAATGAATTAGTAAGTGCTGAGAAGTCAGGATTACTATAAGCATACAACCAGGAAACCTAAACAAGACCGACTTTTTTTTTTCTCTTTTTGTCCATACAGGATCTGCATTCTTTTTCAGCAATGACCTAATTTTATCAATCAAATGATTCTACCTAGGAGTTTTTCTATCTGGAGTGAGTAATTTAAAGAAGGAAGGACAATGGCTGATTCATCCAGAAGGGTAAGAGGAAAGCATAAATCATCTGTCTAGTGACCAGGGTTTCCCACAGCAGTTGCACCCTATATTAGCTAATACCTATTGCTATGTAACAAATCACACTAAATTGTGTAGCTTAAAAGAACATTTCTGATCTCACAGTGTCTGTGGGTCATGAATCCAGGCACTGCTTAGTTGAGCCCTTCAGCTCAGGGTCTCTGATGAGGTTACAGTCAAGGTATCAACCAGGAAAAGGTCAGCTTCCAAGATCACTCATGTGCTTGCTGGCAGGATTTGGTTCCTCCCTGGCTGTTGGCCAGAGACCTCCCTCAGTGCTTTGCCATGTGGTCCTCTCCACAAGACAGCTCTTAAAATGGCAGCTCCTTTCCAACAGAGCAAGCAAGTGAGAGAATAAGATAGAAGTCAGAGGCTTTCTGTAATCCACTATGAGAATTCATATGCCTCCATCACTTTTTATGGTGTTCTACTCATGAAAAGTAAGACATTAAGTCCAGCACACACTCAAGAGGGGATTACATAAGGTTTTGAATACCACGAGGTGGGGACCCCTGGCAATCATTGCAGAATCTGCCTACCACATAACCAATAGGTCCTATGGTTGAATTTGGGCTATTTCTCATGTCTTCCTTCCTGGATCCCAGCTCACTCTCCAGTCTTCCAGGAGATTTCATACACTGCCTGATAACCTTTTCTGCTTAATGCTTTCCTGGTGTCTGTCACTGGAAATCAAGAATATTTAGGGGGACCTCCAGGCATGGATAATAATTTCATGTCTTACAAGGCAAATCAGCAGAGGGATGCTATATTAGTTTCCTAAGTATAGAGTACTACAAACTGGGAAGCTTAAAACAAAAGAAATTTATTATCTCTCAGTTCTGGAGGACAGAAGTCCAAAATCAAGGTGTCAATAAGGCTATGCTTTCTCTGAAACCTGCAGGGGAGAATCATTCCTTGCCTCTTCCTAGCTTCTGACAGTTTTTTAGAAATCCTTGGCATTCCTGGGATGGCAACTACAACACTTCAATATCCACCTTTATTGTCACATGACATTTTCTCCTTGTGTGTATGTTACTGTGTCTCTTCTCCTCTTCTTATAAGGATACCAGTCATATTGGATTAAGGTCCTACTCTACTTTAGTATGACCTCATCTTAACCTAATTACATCTCCAATGACCCTATTTCCAAATCAGTGAATCCTATTCACGTCCTGAGATAGTGGGGGTTACGACTCTAATATACCTTTTAGAGGGGCACAATTCAATTTATAACAGATGTCAAGAGTAGACTCTCAGCAAATATATACTAAATCAGTGGATGAATAATGTAGGCAAAAAGGTGGCAGATTTGATTTCAGCCTTGGAATGGACATCCATCCATCCATGAACAGGTTTCATCCATCCAATCCACTAATATCTACTGAGCACCTACTTTGTAACAGCCACTGTTCTAGATGCTGGAGACATAGTGATGGCAAAACAAAGTCCCTCCCCTGCTCCCCGAGTTGAAGTTACATTCTAGTGGCAAAGATAGAAAACAAATAAAGGAATATATGATCTTATGGCAGGTACCAAGCATTATAAAGAACAATAAAGTAAGAAGAGACAAATAGTCATGGCTATGGGTATGGACAGGGAAAGCTTCTTTATGAAGGTGGTATTTGCCTTCATTCTTTAAACCTTGTCTAGAGCTAAAGCCCAAAATAGTATTTGAGAGAAGAGAGGGACTGACTTTCTGGGGCCAAGAGCTGGGAAACAGGAGGTGTTTAGGGAGTTGTATAGAAGGGGACTGCAGGTAACGCAGGTCTTGGCCAATAAGAAGGCTAAAGCCCAGTTCTCAGAAGGGGCCAAATGATCAGCAAGATGGCCACCTTGGAGTCTGGCCCTCTTGGCAACAAGCTAGCACTGGAACTATGGGGCAATAATGATAAGGATGATATCTACTGATTTTTGCATGTGTTAAACATTTACATGAGCTCATTTAATCCTCAGAATAACCCTATAAGTTAGGTACTATGACTACTCCCATTTTATAGATGAGGAAACAAATGCCCAAAAGAGGAACAACTTGCCCCTGGTCTCACAGTTACTGGCAGAGGCAGGATTTGAATTCAGTCTTGTCAGACTCCATAGTCTTAGTCCCAGAAACCTATGTATGTGGGGAGGGTAAATTAAGAGATTCCATGTGTCAGCTTTGGAGAGATTCTGTAGCAGAGGACTCTAGGCATGATTTGGGTTACCAAAAGAGAAACTAATCTCTGTGTCCATAGCAAAGATTCAGTCTAAGCAGGGCTCACATCAATTCATGATGGGCAATAACAAATCTAACAAATGGAAAAAGAAATGTTAGAACATGTACCCTACTAGATGTCAAGGTTTATTATAAATGTGCAGTAATTGAGACAGCATGGTATTAAAACACAAATTGATAAATAGACCAGTGGAATGGAATAGAGCTCAATAATCTTATTGGGAGAGGGGGATGAGCCCAATCCCTACCTCCACTCCATATATAAGAGATCAATTCCAGCTGGATGTTAGATCTAAATGTGAAAGATAAAACAAAGCAGTATTGGTCAAAAAGCCAAAAACTGAAACAACAACAAAACCAAACCTCATTTCCATTGACAGTCGGATAGATGATAAATAGTGGTATATTTATGCAATATTGAATAGGAATATGCTACTACTAAATATTGCAGCAACATGAACAAATTCTACAATCATAATGTTCAATGAAAGAAAGACATAAAAGGACATACCCCTATGATTCTACTCATATAAAGTTCAAACAGACAAATTTAATTGGTATCATTGGAGGTCAGAATACTGATAGTCTTTGGGGAAGCAGTTGGGTGTCATTACTAGCAAGGGCAAAAAAGGAGGTTTCTGGGTGCTGGTAAGTCTCTACTTATGGACCTCAGCAGAATTCTCAGAGGTATGTTCATTGTGGCAATTCATCAAGCAACGCATTTATTACTTGTCTGCTTCTTTGTATGAATATCACAATAAAGTTATTTATTTTAAAGAGTGAGAAATGAAAAATTATCTGCAACAAATTGAAAAAGGGTAATAGTTTTAAATATAAAGCACGAATAAAAATCAGTAAGAAAATACTAAGACTTCTCCATTAGGAAAATCAGTAAAGGGGACATAAACAACTGATAAGAGAGGCCTTACAAAGGCTGTGTATATGCTTGAAAAAATCTTTAACCTTCGTAGTGAGGAAATAAGTTAAAAATTTAAAACAATGAGATATCAGTTAAACTTAACAGACTGGCAAATACTTAATAACAAATAGTAGGGACTTCTGCTTCTGGCCATAATGGAATAACAGAGAACACATTTCCACATACACTCTCACACTATTACCACCTTAAACAAGCAAAAATATAAACAAACAAAATTATATGAAATAATGGTTTTTAGTTATTGGACTATAAGAGCACTCTATAGAAATTCCTGAGAGAAGGGAGACAAATGAGGGGAGCCCTATGATGTCTCAACTTACTTACTGATGAGCATTTCCAAGCCACAGAACAGAGAAAAAGGAACCGACAGAGAGACTGGTAGTCCTTCTTAAGTAGAGTAGGCAGAAATGAGAGTTCATAGAGCTCAAAGAGGCTAGAATTTACAAGGTGGGGTGCAGAGTAGAATGCTGCTGAGACCTGGAGAGTTGGAGAGTGAGGCCTGGAGAGCTTTAGAAAGTTCCCCTTAAATCTTGGGCCAAGTACTGATCAGCATATGCATGTGAGTAAACCACCCAAGGCTTGGGAAGGAACCACTGAAAAGGAGTAGAAAGAATAATTCTTAATTTCCAAATTCACACAGGGTCTGTAAAGGTTCATATTCATACCAACCAGAGTTGGAAGACCTTCTAACACACAAGGCTTTTGGTACAGCTCTCAGAATGCTATTTCCTTGGTATTGGGGCCAATTTGGGCCTGAACTAAAGGATATTCTGTTCCTGCATAACAAAGCTTAAAAGCAAGCCTCAAAAGTATCAAAATGTTTCCTAGTAATTTAATTAAATCTCAAAACAAAGTTCAAATGTATTTAGAGAAAATTGAAGAAATCCATCACCCAACGTGAAATCCACAATAATTTTTAAAAAAATTACCAAGCATGCAAAGAAGCAGTAAAAATGACCCATAATGAGGAATAAACTCATTCAGTTAAAACATATCCAGGGGGCGCTGGGTGGCTGAGTGGGTTAAGCCCCTGCCTTCAGGTCAAGTCATGATCCCAGGGTCCTGGGATGGAGTCCCACGGCGGGCTCTCTGTTCAGCAGGGGGCCTGCATCGCCCCCCCCACCGTCTGCCTGCCTCTCTGCCTACTTGTGATCTCTCTCTCTGTGTCAAATAAATAAATAAAATCTTTAAAAAAAAAATATATCCAGAAGTGAGGCAGAAATAAAATTAGTAGAATGACATTAAAATAGCTCTTTCAAAAATATATGTTAAAAAAAGGGAAAGCAAGGAGAGGCGTGCATAGGAGAGATATGGGAGATAAAAAAGTCCCAAATCAAACAGAGATTAAAAGTAAAACATCTGGATATGAGTGGAATTAATAGCAAGTTAGCTTTAGCAGAAGAAAATATTCGTAAACTTTATAAATAGCAATAGAAACTATCCAAAATGAAATATGGGGAGTAGAAAAGAACAGAAGAAGAAAATGAACAAAGCATTCATGAGTTATGAAACAAGGGGCCTAATATTCATATAATTGGATACCCCAAAGTAGAGGAAAAAAGAGTTTTGTTTGGGGGAGGGGGAACAAAAAAAGGTCCTAAGAAATAATGGCCAAACATTTTTAAAATGTTGATGAAATCTACTAATCCACAGATTCCGGATGTTCTAGAACCTCAAACACAGGAATATTAAACAACTACACCATAATCAAACTACTTAAAACTAGTAAAAAAGAGAATCATATAGGCACCCAGAGAGAAATCACATTGTAAGTATAGAGAAACAAAGGAGAGAACAACTTTTCATTTTTCACTCCGGACTTTTCACTGGAAACAATGAAAGCTAGGAGGAAGTGACAATATTTTTAAAGTACAGGCAAAAAATTGGCAACCTAGATTACACTAGAAATATAGTGAAAACATCTTTCAAAAATGAAGGAAAACAAAAAAGGAGAAAATGAAACCCTAATATAGTACGGCTGGTGAGATTGCACTCGTGAGAGCTACTGTGGAAAACAGTCTGGCAGTTCCTCAAAGGGTAAACATAGTCACCATATGACCCAATGATTCCACTCCGAGGTATATACACAAGAGGATGGAAACAAATTTATACACAAAAGCTTGTACATAAATTTCATAGCAGAATTATTTATACTAGTCAAGAATGAAAATAACCTAGATCTTCATCAACTGATGAACAGATTAACATAATGTGGAATATCCATACAATAGAACATTATTTCACCATAAAAAGGAGTGAACTACTGATACGTGTTATAACATGGATGAACCTTGAAAACATGGTAAGTGAAAAAAGTCAGACAAAAATGCCACATATGGGACGCCTGGGTGGCTCAGTTGGTTAAGCAGCTGCCTTCGGCTCAGGTCATGATCCCAGCGTCCTGGGATCGAGTCCCGCATCGGGCTCCTTGCTTGGCAGGGAGCCTTCTTCTCCCTCTGCCTCTGCCTGCCATTCTGTCTGCCTGTGCTTGCTCTCTCACCCTCTCTCTCTGATAAATAAATAAAATCTTTTTAAAAAAATGCCACATATTCTATGTTTCTAATTATATGAAATGTCCAGAATACGCCAATCTATAGAAACAGAAAATAAATTAGTGGTGTATAAGACTAGGAGAGGAGGAAAATGAAGACAGAGTAGTGCAAATGGGTATAGGGTTTCTTTTTGGGGGTGATAAAAAGTGTTCTAAAATTAGTATTGATGGTTCCATTGCACATATTAAAACAAAGAACTTTACATGTAAATTATATCTCAATGAAGTTGTGATTTTTTAAAAAAACAAAGGTAAAATAAAGACTTTTCCAGACACAAGCTGAAAGACTTCATCACAAGCACCTTCAGAAATGTTAAAGGAAAAAAAAAAAAAAAGAAATGTTAAAGGAACTCCTCGAAACAGGGAAATTATAGGGGTGCCTCGGTGGCTCAGTGGGTTAAAGCCTCTGCCTTCAGCTGAGGTCATGATCTCAGGGTCCTGGGATTGAGCCCCACATTGGGCTCTCTACTCAGCAGGAAGCCTGCTTCTTCCTCTCTCTCTCTCTGCCTGCCTCTCTGCCTACCTGTGATCTCTGTCTGTCAAATAAGTAAATAAAATCTTTAAAAAACAAAAAGGAAATATAAACAGATGGGAAATAAGGATTGATACAATGGAATGAGAAATGCTAGAAATGAGTAAGAGATGGGATAATAAGAAATATTTTTTAGGGGCACCTGGGTAGCCCCACTGACTAATCATCTGACTTTTGTTTTCCACTCAGGTCATGATCTCAGGGTTGTGAGATTGAGCCCTGTGTTGGGCTCTGCAATGGCTGTGGAGCTTGCTTAAGATTCTCTCCCTCTGCCACCACCACCCCTAAAAAAAAGAAGCATTTTAAAAGACCTCTTTAAGAGAAAATTAACTGTTTAAAGCAAAAATAGTAATTTATTGGGGGAGATTATTATAAAAGTAGAAGCAAAACACAAGACAACACTAGGACAAAAGCCAAGAGAGGGAAGGTGAAGTATTCCGTATCAGGGTCCTTACGTTTCTTTCTTTTTTTTTTTTTTTAAAGATTTTATTTATTTGAGAGACGGAGATCACAAGCAGGCAGAGAGGCAGACAGAGAAAGAAGAGGAAGCAGGCTCCCCGCTGAGCAGAGAGCCCGATGCGAGACTTGATCCCAGGACGCTGAGATCACGACCTGAGCCAAAGGCAGCGGCTTAACCCACTGAGCCACCCAGGCGCCCCAGGGTCCTGACGTTTCTTGAGAAATGGTGTACTTGAATGCCAACTATGGTAAGTTAAAGATATAATCCATAAGCCCTACAGCAACCGCTACAAAATTACGGATATTAATAGTCTAACAAGGAGGATAAAATAGAATCATAAAAGATGCTTGATTGGTCCGGTGCAGGGGGACAAAACAAATAAAGAAAAAATAGGACAAGTAGAAAGGAAATAGCAATATGGTAGCTTTAAACCCAATTATATCAATCATCACATGATATTTAAACAGCAAAAACACCCCAGTTAAAAGGCAGATGTTGTCATACTGGATAAAAAAAACAAGACCCGATTATATGCTGTCTGCAATAAACCACGTAGAATATCCAGATCCAACTACCCAAATCGGGTTGAAGGGAAAGGATAGAAAGTCAATTATATGGTTTCACTTATTTGTGGAGCTTAAGGAATAACACAGAGGACATGGGGAGATGGAGAAGAGAAGTGAGTTGGGGGAAATTGGAGGGGGAGACAACCCATAAGAGACTGTGGATTCTGAGGAACTAACTGAGGGTTTTGGAGGGGAGAGGGGTGGGAGGTTGGGTGAGCCTGGTGGTGGGTATTATGGAGGGCCTGTATTGCATGGAGAACTGGGTGTGGTGCATAAACAATGAATTCTGGAAAACTGAAAAGATATTAAAAAAAACTAAAAATTAAAAAAGGAAAGGATCTACTCTGCAAATACTGAATCTATAGAAATTTGGGGTGGCTATATCAATATTACACAGTGAGGCAAGATGTCCTTGGGCAAGATGGTGAAAATGTAAATTCCTGGGTTCTACCTGGGGACAGGACTATCCCAAGGGGCTGGAAGGCTATAAGCCTTGAAAGCCAAGCTGAGAGCTGGTATGCATTTGGGCAGGCAAAAAATTCACTGCAGGGTTTGGAATGCATGTGTGGAATGTGTGGGGGTGGTGTTGCAGGCTGGAGACGGAGACCCAGGGAGGCAAGAGGTGATGGGGGCCTGGGCCACTGCAGAGTTATGTTTGACAGACCATAGAGGCACAATGGAAAAGGCAGAAGGTGGAAGAAACAGGGACAGATAGGAAGACTCTGAGCCAGAGGGACTGAGAGATAGGTCCATAGCATAAAGATGGGGAAATGAGGAGGAAGAATAGTGGGTAGGGAGATCCAGGTTGGAGGAAAAATGCTGATCCATTTAGCATTTACTATACAACTAGTATGTGACAAGACACCCTGAGCTGATTGATGGCCTATGGAGAGGTCAGAGATAAGGGAAGCTCAGCTCCCTCCTTCCAGAAGCAAAATACAAGTCTGCATTACTGGGATCTGTATTATTCTGGCCTGCATTATGAATCTGAGAGTGCTCTGGAATGCAGCATTTCCCAAACTCACTTGACTATCTGAAGAGCAGAAGCACAGCAGTGGTTATCAATTATTGAGCACCTATTGCACACCAGGTACTTTATCTGCAGCTGGGCTTTTAGGGAACACGTTCACTTTGCAGCGCATCTCTAAGATGTGAGAGCTCCCCCTCACAAAACCCCAGTTGCATGTATGTCTCATTCCTACAAATAACCATCTTCCCCCCCGATATGGTATTGGAAGATGGAATACAATTTCAAGTCCTGTTGGAAGGAATGAAGTGGCAACTTGGATAGGTAAAGCTATCCTAAAGGTAAGTGCAGCTGAGTTAGGGTCTCCACCCTGGCCCCCTACCCTGTGTGGCCACTGGGAATCCCCTTGTCAGTTTTCAGGCCACTGGCCACGTGCTGGTGCTGGGGGAGTGTTGCAACAGCAGCGGCAGAGTGAGCTCCAGGAGATGGCCACCCCTCTCCCCCTCTTAGGAGAGATTTCCCTCATATCTTCCACTATGAGGCCATAGAACTATTATGATCATTTTATAGATGAGGAAAGGCTTACACGGTTTGAGTGACTTGCCCAGGGAAACACTGCTACTAAATGGATCTGAACCCAGACCACCTTGACTACAGATTCCAGTTCCTTAACTCTTGCATGGTGAGTCTTCTCATGGCCGTGGGGTTAGGGCAACAGAGTTTGCAAGATGTCCCTCTGAGGACAATAAACTCATAATACAGACGAGCCTACAATATCTTGAGCCAGAAGTGTTCAAAGAATGCGGCGGGCATCCGAAAAAGACGTAAGAGACAACTCCCACGGGCCCAATCTGGGACAATTTGAGGATCAAAATAAATAATCACAGTAATGCACTATAACCCATTAAATAAAATGGGAATCCATGAGTCTATACTGAGTCTGTGCATAAATGAGTAAATAAATGGCAGAGGAGAAAGCTTTTCATTATGTTTGGATTGCCAACTGATGAATTTAGAAGGAATGATGGAATCAGAAAATCGCCATTTGGCAACCGTCTTTGTAATACTTGATTCAGGCAGGAATCATGAACAAATGCTGAAACTAGTGGGCTGAAAGTTTGATGGAAAATGGAATAGTCACCTAATTCCAAGGTACTTCCTCCACAAAACACTTCTTGGTGACAAAGGGGAACAAAGGGACTTTACTTCAGGGAAATCTGGCAGACACCACCTTAATCAAGTGATTAAAGCTAACCTGACCAGTGATGGGACAAATAGAAATTGTGTGCTACCTGACAGGAGGCCACAAGAAGGAAACATCCCTTCTGTGATAGTCCTAAAGTGGGCAACCTGAACTAGTAATGAGAAGTGGCAGCACAAGTGATATTGAGGGACATTTTATAACATATCTGGCCTGTAATCTTTGAGGTCATGCAAACCTCGGGAAGATTAAGGAGCTGTTCCAGAATGAAAGAGACCAAAGATGGAAGAGACATGATTCAGGACTGGATCCTCTGCTATCAGACATCATAGGGATAACTGGGAAACTTGAATGCAGTCTGAGGATTAGATGCTTATAATGCATGGATGTGATTTCCCAATGTGGGTACCTGTGGTGAAGTAGAGAATATCCTTATTTGTAAGAAATACACACAAAGTATTTGGGGGTGATAGGGCATCTTTTAGCAGCTTAACTTTCAGAAGGTTCAGGGGAACAATGCTCTTGGTCCTACTGCTGTGACTTTCTGTAAATTTGAAATAATTTTTAAAATGGAGTTGCTTTTTGGGAAACTTTTCTCTGTTATTATCTAAGGAAGGTGTTTACCTGTGGAAAGGAAGAGGGGAGAGAACTTTCTTTATTTATTTTTTGGGGGGGGGCAGGGGGAGGATTTTCTAAGAAGAGCCAAGGTTTTCTTTTCTCCTGTCACACGGGTCGTTGATGAGTTCCTGACATCTGGGGCAAAGACCTGGAGCTGATTCCAGAGACCTAGGCTTGAGGACAGCCTCCTGATTGCACACTTGCAGCAATGTAGAGCTCAGCACTTCTAATGTAAGCTGTCACTGTTGGCAACCCGCGACTCAGGTCTGAGCGAGGGTGATCTGCACCCTAGGAGGACCAGATCCATTTTGACTTAAGCATCACATCAGTTTTACTGCGAAGTATTCCTTCAGCCTTCCCGGCCAGGCTTTGTAGTAATGGTGCCCCCTTGTGTCCGAGGAAAGACGTGCAGCCACCTCAAGCCAAGATCCTTCCAGATACATTTATCCTCACCACCCCCACTCCAAATTTTACTCCTCCTTGGACCAGCCAGTGCTTTTGCTCGCATTCATTCTATATTTTATTTGTTTCCCCTGCCCCCTTTTTTCATTCAAGTAGCAGCTGCACTCCAGGTAACTGGAGCTTGACCCTGAAAGTACAAAAATGGATCATCCCCAGCCTTAACACCAACGAACCCTCAGTTGGATGGAAGGACAGATTGCTGTAACACAGCAGGATCTGTGCCCTCCAGATGTAACCACAAGGGGCTCTGGGAGCATCCAAAATGGGAGGGCTTCCGGGGGAGGTGACCACAGTCAAGCTCCTTTCTGCTCCTTGCTGCCACCATCCTGGAGTTCTCCAAAACTTGCTACTCTCTCCTCTAGGGCTTCCAGCTCTAGGGCTAGCTGATGGTGGACTATACTTTTCAGGTCCTACACCTAGCCACAGAGGCATCCAGGCTCAGTGAGCCCCTCTGGGCAGTCCTGAGACACAGCTTCCCCTGCCGGCATTGATGACAATGATACTGATACTGATATCAACATTAGTAACAGTAGCTACCATTTAGTGAAGCGTAGTTTGTTCCACTGTGCTCAGAACTGTGTAACACTGCATCACGTAATCCTCACAACTACCCCACAGGTAGTAAGATTATTCCCATTTCACAGAGGAGGCTCAGCGAAGTCACAGAGGGAATCTTGCCAATCTCCTTCCAGTCACTGAGTCTAGAGCTTTCCACAGTCTGCACCCATATTCCCCACTTTCCTGGCTGCACCATCCACTGAAGGTCCCCACTTTGATCACAGGTCAGCTCTAGATCCCATCACCTGGCACGCTTCTGGGGCTTGACTCAGGATTATTATGCTCTATGACTGGTGGGCATCACCTTCTTTCACAAGAGACTGGAGTAAACCACAAAGCTGGTGAACAGCAGTGCCTGTACCTATATCAGCAGTGGGGACATTTATACTTCTCTGTATCCCCCAAGTTTATCATCCCTCAATCCGTAGGCTTAATCCATATCTTTTGCTTAAAGGAAACTCCTTCCTGTTTTGACACCTGATATTGGTCTGAAGCCATCAGAACCTTTATTTCCAAAGCTCAAAGTGATTTTGTTTTTGATATATGTCTAGAACCCTCCTGTAATACTTACTATAGGGGATATTGAGCTGACTATTCTGAGGCAATGGTAAACATTTTCCTAGGGCCTGCTATATACACCACACTTGGTTATATTCATTATATCCTCGATCATTGACTCCCTACTCATTCCTGAAGGAGTGGAGTCTCAGAGATGTGAGAAACATGGTGTCTTGGGTGCCCTCAAGTGAATTCTTCAGTTCCTCCCACTACACTCAGCCCTGTCTCCAGGCCTTTGTGCTGGCTCTTCCCTCTGCCTGCATGCTTGTTCTCTGGAAGCTTCTCCTGGCCAGCTCTGGCTCATCATTCAGGTCTCTGCTCAGTGTCATCTGCTCTGACCATGCTACCTAGCCACATCACTCTGTTTGATCTGCTTCTTCGTGGCATTGACCACACTCTGAGATCCACATGCATTCCTTTGCTTCCTCACTGACTTTGTTTCCTACAAGCACATGCACTCCATGAGGGCAGGGACTCAGCCGTCTGCATCCCTGGTATCTAACACAGGTCCTGGCACATTGCAGGTGCTCAATAAGTATTTGCTGAGTGAATCAGCTCCTTTGCAAGCTCTCTCCACTTGGCCTCTGATGACCCTTTCACCCATCCCCATCCCTCTCACTGCTACCACTATGGTTATGACAGCAATCCCTGGAGACACCACCTCTAGCCATCCTATAGGTGCTCAAGCCATCCTATAGAGTTGTCTTTTTAACCCGCACTTCTGTTCACACCACTCCCCTCCTCAAAGGCGTTACCATAATTGTCATCATGACTCTTGTTTGATGAAGCCCGTGAATCTGTCATCATTGCTGCATTAAAATTCCCCCACTGTCCCAAGGTTATTATTCACTTGACAGATGGGGTAATAGATGCTTAGGGAGGCTGAGTGCCTTGCCCAAGCTGACAGAGCCACTAAGTGGCAGAACTGGGATTTGAACCGAGGTCAGTGTGGCTCCCAAGGCCTGACTTTGCTGCTGTGTCCCACTACAGAGCACAGCTTTAGTGAGCACCAGACTGGAGTGTGCATCGGAATCCCCAGGAGGGCTCATGACAACACAGGTGACCGGGCTCCAGTCCCTAAATGTGTGATTCAGTGGTTCTGGGGTGCACCTGAGAATCTGCATTGCTCATATGTTCCAGGTGAGGCTGCCGTTCACCTGGCGAGTGAGCAGTGTCGCACTGGGAGGACCACAGACCTAAATGAATGCATAGCAGCCCCCAAATCAGAATTTTGTCTACAGTTTCAGGAGGTTCATGGATCTCCTGCAGCCTCTACATGCACGCTGGAAGGGGATGAGGGCCCATTAAGAATCACTCTTCACAGAAAGGGTGTAAATCAGACCCATGACACCCCTAGCCTGGGAATTCTGTTTAGCAAGTTTCTGTTAACTGAGGGACACCTAAGTCTCACTCCCTATTCCCTTTGCACATCTGACTCTTTCTTAATAAAGTTAATTATCTGACCTTGAAAGGTACCACAGCTGACACTCCATGGAAAAGCCTCTGCTTGTCTTACCGACGCAAATGATAAATATAGGGCCCGGAGCAATTTCTCTGAGATTTTGTGTCAGTTTTTAATAACTGTTGAGCAGAGCCTTGGGAGCCAATTACAGAACTAGGACAGTTTCCCCCCCCCCCTAAAACTACGTGGTTTCCAGCTCCTAAAACTTGTGGGCGGCTAATACTGACAAGTCCAGAAGGGTTCTGACATAATTTCCCCCAAGGGTGAGTGGTGCATAGAATTTGAAATTTTGTTCCAGTAAAGCAGTTGCACTGATACTCTCCTCCTCCACTCCTTCTACCTCTCCTCTTCCCTCTCCTGGTGAAGAGATGCCCCCTCCTCCCCCTTCTTTACCCCACCCCTCCTTTCACCAGCCTGCTCTCTAAAACCAATTTATGCTAAGATATCCATCTGGAGGATGGATGGAGGTTCCATTTGGAACCTGCCTGTTGTTGATTGGGCACTGGGACCATTAGCCTTCTTCCTTGCTCTGGGGAATCCACACTGCTTGGCTGGCTTCAGGGGAGACCTGGACCAGTGGAGTTTTGGGGCCAGTGGTAGACCAGGCCTCCCAGGACAGTCAAAGCATACAGGAACTCCTGGGAGCTTGTCTGGCATGCCCTCCCTACCTGACGATTTCCTCTTCCAGGCACACACCTGGCCATGGCCTGCATTTTCCGAGGTGATTTCCATGGATGGGGGGAGCTGTCCCTGACTCCAGCAAGGCCAGCAACAGGCACTGGGTCCTCAGTGCCAGTCTTGGATACTGTCAATCACATCATGTTGCAACTTGCTCCCCACCTCCCCCTGGTCCCCACTGCCTCTGGAAAATGAGCATTTCTTCTCTGTCCAGCACCCGCAACCTCACTGACTCCACCTCCCCCATGGTTCTCCCTTTGGTCTGTCTGAGACACACTGGCCTCTGCGCTATCCCCAGGCATGGTCCTGTCTCCTGGCCTTTGATGGAAGGAAGGAGTTTCCTCCTTGCCAGAGAGCTGGTTCTTCACATGACTCAGGTCTCTGCTCAAACATCACCTTCCCAGACACCCCTATCCCTCTTCCCATACCCTCCTGTATTCTTTTTTATAGCACTGGCTATTATCCTCACAATCCATACTTGGTGTTTGTCTGCTAGCTATTATGTGTGTCCCTCACTAGAGTGTAAGGACCACAAAGACCAGGACCAGGTTTGGCCTTTACCTACACTTGTATTTCCAGTTCTAGGGTAAGAGGAGACACTCAATGAATGAATGAATGAATGAATGAATGCTACTGTTGATGGAATAGACCATGTACACTAGCCAGATGGTTCCACGTTTATCCTCTCACCCATCCTGCAAAGTAGATTGCTGGACCCCTTTTTTTTTCTTAAAAAAAACTTTTTTTAATTTTAAGGCCAGAGTTGTTTATTTACTTCTCTGTTTTTGTTACATTTTTTAAATAGGTAAAATATTCACTATTTATTTATTTATTTATTTATATTTTTAAGTAGGCTTCACACCAACAACTGTGAAATCATGGCCTAGGCTGAGATCAAGAGTTGGATACTTAACCTACTGAGCCACTCAGGCACCCCAAGTAGGTATTATATTTAATGGTTCCCAAATGAAATAGCACAAAATTTATATAGTGAAATGTCTAGCTCTGTCTCCAACTTGTTCCACTTTCCCCTTCTCTAGTCCCGTCGTAAGTAAACTCTTAACTTTCTTATGTATGCTTCTAGGATATCTTTAGGCAGATATAAAAATGCAAATATATACATTTATTTATTGCCCCTGTTTTTACACCAAGGTCGCACATCACAAACACCAACCATATGTCCTGCTTAACAATTTATCCTAGACATCTCTGCCTTGGGAAAAACTCCCAGGCTCCTACCTGAGGTCTGTCTGTCAGCTTCATGGAGATCACGAATTCCCTGAAATCAGAGGCAAAATTTTGTGTTAATGTGCATGTGTCAATTTTCCTTTATTTCTTTTTAAAGAAACATAATTTTCATTTTTTATTTTAAATTATATAATTTTTTTCAGGGGGAAAGAAGTGTATAGGAAAATGATATAAGAGGATTATTGTTACTGGGCCTCTTTTTTATGTGATAATGACTCGGCTAAGATTTCTCACTCAAGGTCACACTATGATAGGGGAACCTGGCCAGGAACCTAAGTCTGTATGACTCCAGGCCTGAGGATGGGAGGTTACCTGCTGGCAGCTCGGGCTGGCCTTGATGCAGGTGAGATGACTGCGACCAAGGCCCAGGCTCGTGCTGATGGAGTGCAGGTGGGAACTCAGAAATCAGGGCTCAGGCAGCATGGGGTGACTATTGCATGGGATCTGGGGGTGCCCCTAGAAGGAGAATGAAGGCTAAGGCAGGACCCTAGGCAGACCTCAGAGTAGACCCAGAGCAAACCCTAGTTCCCCAGAGTGGGGAGGGGGCTCTTAGACACTGGGGGCAGGGGTTGGTCAGGGTGGGCCAGGCCCAGACCTTTCCAAGCCCCACACACATGATTTATGGAGCTGGGCTGCTGACGTGGTCCTGCCCTGCTGGGATAAGCTTGGGCAAAGCTGATGCAAGAGATGGGGATGGTACTAGGTAGTTTCGCTGGACACATCTTTGCCACAGATGTTTCTCCTGCAAGCAATTTTGCCCCATAACTAATTGGCCATAGGCAGTTTTGCCATAAAAGATAAAAGAACTGTGACAGGTTGGTTTTATTTCTCCACTGACAAAGTTTCCATTTTAATATTACATAAATCTTAATCCTCATAATCTATACAGTGATGAGTAGATGGGATGCTTAAGATAGTAGATGATAACAACATACATACATAGAAAATACAGGGGTAAAACTGACTGGGGAGTGGGAAATATGAGAGCATGAAACCAGATTGTGTATTGTGCTTTACTAGAAAATAATGGTGCGTTAGTTAGAAATATGTATCCTAGTATCTGGAAAACTGATACCTCTCCTAACAGAGGAAGAAATAAATAATTGTATCAATTGTTTTCATGTCTCATTTCATTCATTATCCTTTCTGATGTCCCTCTTTTAGTTTTCACTATTTTATCCTTACAGCAAGATTGCCTTACAGCCAATTCTTTCTGTGGCGAAAATGCTTGCAGCAAAGATGTCTGTGGAGAAAATGCCAGACATGGAGATGGGGTGTCAAGATGTGGGGGGTCTGAAGAAGCCAGGGCTGGGGGTTACAAACCAGCAGAGCAGGTGGCAGAACTCTCACTGGATGCTCACTGCTCAGAAGCATGCTGGAATGACAGGCGTGCAGAGGGAAATCACAGGGATCTTGACTGTTAGGACAGCTCAGGACCCAACACTGCTCCCAAGAAGTGGGCAGGGCAGAGTGGTTGGGATTTCAGCACTTCACGCCAAGTGTGGAGTCAGGAGCTTTGTGGGGCAACAGCACTCAGCTGGAGCCTGGAAGGAGGTTCCAGAGTATCCCGATGAAGACAACAAAAATCAGAACCAAGAGGAACAGTGCAGGGCCTGCCAGGATGACAGACACATGCATCTTCCTAAGAAGCAGAGGAGATAAAACCGAGATGAAATGGGTCAGAATGACTTGACCAGGGCTTGGGATTTGGACCGCACGCAAAGCTGGGAAGCCATGGGCAGCAGTAACAAGACCCATATCGACAGCATGGCCAAGGGTGGGAGGCTGTGCTTTCTCTCCTGCACCTCCTAATGCATGCACACACCTGCCCCAGTTTCCCCATCTGTGAGATGGGACCAATCCAAGCCTTGAAGGGTGTGGTGTCCATGAGGCAACTCGGACATACTACTGGTCCCTTCAGTCTCTGACCCAAGACTTAGAATTGACCTCTGGGAGGAGAGCATCCGGTTGCCTCCAGGAAGTGCTGTGACTCCCTTTAGAATACTTCCTTCCCCAAAGCACCTGCAGACCAGGACTCAAGTGTCAGCGCCTAGGAGCATTTACAGAGCACCAGATCCCTGTTTGGCCCCAAAAGGTAAATCAGATATGAATCAGATGCTTGAGATCCAAAGCTGAATTGGATGTGACTCCTGCTTCACACAGACTGGTGGAAAGGGGCATTCAAACAAATAAATGATGGCATCACATTGTAGTCCTTTTGAGCATATTCAAGAAATGCAAACCATGGCCCTTTGGTAGTAGATTTAAGCCTCAAGGCTTAGAACCAAGGTCAGTCAACAAGGTGAGTGACCCAGTTGGGAAATTTTGACAGACATGGGTACAAGCTCTAGAACCAGACCTGGGTTCTCCTCACCCTGGGTGGTCAAATGCTCTGACTTTTCTAGGCCTCAGTCTGCTGTCCTGTGAAGTAGGACACCACGGGGACCTGGGGTTAGTGGCAAAGAGGACACGAGATTAAACACAGGAAATGTGGAGTGAGCCCCATCCCTGCTCCGTGATGAATGCTGTTGCAATTCCAAGCCTTTTTTAGGAATTGAGAAGGTGTAAGCAACCCAGATGAGCATAGAGGCATGGGGGGAGGGCTTGGAGGTCAGAGAAGGACAAGAGCGGAGGAGGGATAGTGCTCCTCCACACTTGCTTTGGGATGCTCATTAGGGACACTGTCCTTAAAAGCAGGACAAGCCTGCCACCCAGTGCTGCTAGGTGTCACCACAGCAGCCAAGCAGAGCCACTGTCTCTCCTGGCTCCACCGCGGTGTCCCCCAACCTGGGCCCGGCACCTGGGAACCTCAATGGCTTTTAGAATTCTGTGATAACTCAAGGCTGCTACACTCTCCTCTGACCCAAGAATTCCTCCTTCTGCCCAATTCTTCAGTCATCAACTTGCAGGTCAAGAGAAGGGACTTGAGACCCCAGGAGGGATGCCCTGCAGGTGCCACGAAGTCTGAGTACAGCTGGAGTCCATGATAGCCGCAAAATGACTGAGCAACCAGAGTGGCCATTGGGCGGGGGCTCCATAGAATATCAGGCTCCCATTTGAAGTGATCATTGTGAGAAAGGGAGGGCACAGGGAGAGTGAAAACAGCCAGCCGTACAACAATCTTCTGCCTGGTCCACTCAAAGGCATTTGGATTAGGTGGAAAAATTGAATACAACTTCTTGTTTATACAGCATATATTTCATTATTATATTTCCATATTATAAATAATCAAGCCTTAAATGTTTCATTATATTTTTATTCTTATTTTGCTGTAGTGCTTATGACTCTGAGCCCAGCACTGCAAAAGAGTTTGACACACAATATCTCATTAATGCTCACACTGCCCTATGTCTAGGAGCCATCATTCCTACTTTATATATGGGGAAACTGAGGCACAGAGAGGCAAAGCAATTAATCCAGAGTCATAAAGCCAGGATGAAGCAAAGCCAGGATTTGAACTCAGGTCTCCTGGCCCATCCTGTGCTTCTGAGCCTTGATTCCATAGTGGGTTCCTGGCCTTACAAGTTCCTTGGGTCATCAGTTCAAATCCTACAGACACTTCCTTGAGAAAAACATTTTTTAAAGTTCTACTAACAAATAGTTTTATACATACTTGTCCTCTTCAGTTGTACTTTATAAATGGTTCTCTGTGTTAAAGAGGGAGGGGGAAGAGGGCTCATCCACCATGAATTTGTGGAGGAAATCTTATCTTCTATTCTCTCTTTTCTCTCCCTTCATGGGGTCCTGTCTTCATCCTCAGCCACTCACTCTCTTAGTTTTTAAAAACTTAATCTCATGAAAAGTCCTGATGAATGGATCCAAAAAGAATGATGGGAAGTAAAGCTTTAATGGTGGGCCAGAGGAGGGGCAAGGAGAAAGAGAGGGAACAAAGGGAGAAGGGAGACTTGGTGTTTAGGAGCACCTGGTAAACCACAAACACACTTGCAGGTGTGTCCAACATTCTCTTCTTTGAACCCTGTAGCCAGCATACGGGATGGGATGGGCATTACTCCCAGTTACAAGATGGGGACACTGAGGCTCTCAGGGGTTTGGGGACTTGTCCGAGGCCACCCAGCTATAAAGTAGAGGAACTAAGACTCACACCCAATGTTCTTAATGTCATATATGGAGCTCACGGCGTGTTCTCTGAGTTCCTAGAGAGAGCCCAGCATGTGGTGGGAGCTGGGGGTGCCCAGAGGAGCATGACATGGCCTGATGCAACTCCTGGCCTCCAGCAGCTCAGGCTGGATTGGGCCCTCAGGTCCAGTGGGGTTCATGTGCTGTAGTTCAAGGCTGGGCCACTTCCAGCTTTTGGACTGTTTGGAACATTGGAATACAGTCACATAAAAAGGATCCTTAAGGAGACAATGGTCTCAGGGCACCTGGGTGGCTGAGGCAGTTAAGCATCTGCCTTCAGCTTAGGTCATGATCCCAGGGTCCTGGAATTGAGTCCCACATCAGGCTCCCCATCAGTGGGAAGCCTGCTTCTCCCTCTCCTCCTAGCTCGTGCTCTCTCTTGTTGTCTCTGTCTCTCTCTCCTATATAAATAAATAAAATCTTAAAAAAAAAAAGAATAAGACAATGCTCTCTACTTGGACACTAAAAAAATCTAGCAAAGGAAGGAGAGAGCCCATGTCAAGAAAACAGAGAGATGCAGAGTTGTAAGTGACTCTGCCTCTGGTTAGCTGTGTGACCTTGGGCAAGCCATTTGATTTCCCTGGGCTAAGATTCCTCGACTGTAAAATGGGTTGATGCCTAGACTCAGGCTTACCCCACAGGGTTCCAGAGAGTTATGAAATAACATAATGGGTGTGCACTCAATCTGTACACTGAAAAGCATTTCACTATATAGACAATGTTGTGATTATTTTAGTAAAGGATTGCCAATTGCTTTCTGAATTTCTCCTACAAGTGAAGCTGGTGCTAAGAGCTTGGTCATTGGATTGTGAGAATTTCAGAGTGGACTTGGCCATGGCTAACTCTCCTAAAAACCCAGACACAGCAAGAAAGGACTGTCATCCCCCACCAGCCATGCCTGTTCTCCAGTACCCATCATTAAATTGTTGATACCTCTCATCAATATGCTCTTCTATGCAGTAGACTTATCCCCCCATTTTACACAGAGGAAAACTGAGGTCAACTTGCCCAATATCCCTCAACTTGCAAACAGCAGAGTCCAGACACACTAGATTCTCTGTCTCTTTGTACACCTCTCTCCATCCTTCCCCATACCCCTCCCAGCCCCCAGCATTCACAAAGGATGAAGAAGAGAAGCGAGGTTGGCATGAAAAGGCAGCCCAGTGGCCTAGGACCAAGATCCTGTTGAGCAAAGACCTCATTTATAAACCAAAGAGAGTCCTGAGGAAAGTTAATTGAAGTGAACGAAATCCCGAAGAATTTAGCACTCAATTTGAGAAACTATTTTTGGCTGAACCAAGATGAAAAGACAAAAGAAAGTGCACCAAAATTGAAGAGAAACTAATTTGGAAGACATAATAGGGAGCAAACTTCTTAAATTTCCTCGGAGCCCAGGAGACGTGATTATTCAAGAAATAATTAGATGCTATCCTGGGGGTAATGAAAGCTAAAAATGAAGAGGGAAGAAATTGAAAAAACCAGAAAGGTCATGGGCTGCTCTCAATATTTTTTTTCCTTTACAGATTTGAAGATGCAAGAATTAATTTGCAAAAGAACAATAAAGCTATACAACTAATCAGAAAGGAAATTGAGTTGCGAGAATTTAAATATCTCGCCCATCTGTTCATGATGACTCTGTGGGGAAACACAGAGCCAGGTGTCTCTTGAACCTAGAAGGGGTAGGCAGTCCCTTCCAAAGATGGGTGGAGGGGCACAAAAGCATGTGCCCTACCCCAAAGCTGAACTGCTTCCTGGCCTGAGGGGTCAGCAACCTTTTTCTATCAAGGGCCAGATAGGGAATATTTCCGGCTTTGAGGAAGAGAGCATCTCTGTTGCAACCACTCAATTTTGCTGCTACAGTGTGAAAGCAATAGTAGCCAGTGTGTCAATAAGTGGGCAGAACAATGTTCCAATAAAACCTTATTTACAAAAATAGGCTGCAGGCTGGATTTGTCCTTCAAGCTATAGTCTACTCCATCCTACCTGAATTAAGCACCTGGTCTTCCTATTTGAGGACTGACCCTGCTCCTATATACTATCTACCCTATCCCTACCTACTATCTACTCCTATCTACCCCAAAATATTAGCTATTAGAAGAATCTTTCTAGGGGCGCCTGGGTGGCTCAGTGGGTTAAGCCACTGCCTTCGGCTCAGGTCGTGATCTCAGGGTCCTGGGATCGAGTCCCGCATCGGGCTCTCTGCTCAGCGGGGAGCCTGCTTCCTCCTCTCTCTCTCTGCCTGCCTCTCTGCCTACTTGTGATCTCTCTCTGTCAAATAAATAAATAAAATAAAATAAAATAAAAAAAAGAAGAAGAATCTTTCTAAAACCTAACATGGTGATGATGATGATGATGGTAAGAAAGAGGAAGAAAAGACTACTGGCATAGAAACACACAGTACTTAGTATTACTAGGTATGGTTCTTAGCATTTATATAACACCTACGATCTTCAGAACAATCTTTATGAGGAAGGTATAATTTTATAGATGGGGAACTGAGGCCCAGGGAGGTGAAGTAATTGCCCAAGGTCACACATTGACCAGAGTTTCAGAGGCAAGATTTGAATCCACACAGTCTAGCTCCAGAGTCCATGCTCTTAACCACTGTATTTTACTGCCTCTAATATAATTGAATCCGAATTCATCAGGAACTTCCCCCTGCTTATACCATCGAATCCAAATTCCTTAGCTCAGCACACATCATAGGTGACTTGGTATATCTCATCTCTCCAACCTCATCTTTCTCCAGGCCTCATCCCTGCCCCACACATCCATAACTACTTGAAGAGCCCTCTATTTCCATGCCTTCATTCATGCTATTCTCACTGCCTGGGATTCTCTTCTCCTCCTTCATTCACTAACATCTATTGTACCTTCCAGACTCAGTAAAACCATTATTTCTAAACAGCCATCCATGAGTCTATTGTCTATTCCAGGTTGATCGATTCACTTTCCCTCTAGTTTCACTTTCCCTCTAGTTTCAATGCCTATTAATTGGTGGAGGGTAGTGGAATGCCTGATTTTCCCAATAACCACTAACACTGTAGTATGAATTAGCCTATAAATTTAACTTGGTTTCTTAGGAGCACCTTGGAGGAGCGAGAAACAGAAGTAAATTTGGATGTAGGGGAGAGAAAGGTTGTATGTCATAGGACTCAGTTTATGTTGAAAACTGATTCTATCCAAGGATGGGGTGCAGCTCTGCTTGGTTGGGGGCCTGACAACCTGTCTCTCCAGCTCGTATTCCCCCAGGGGACTGAGTTCTGTCAGACTGAGCTCTTTCTTTCCTCTGTCCCCCTACTTAAGGGGAACAGCTGCTTCACTTGAACCCAGACTCCCTAACTCCAAGAACAGTGAGATCTCCCCAGCCTCACACTGGATAAAGAACCGCATTTGTCAGACTAGGCAGCTTGATTAAAGCATCCCTTCAGAATACCAACTCCTCTGCTCTAATTCTAATCCTCCAAGGAAACGTTGACCTATAAATTGGTTTCATCCACTCAAATCTGATTGAAATCTGTTATTCCCCAACTCACTGTTCACAACTTTTTTACTCTTTCACCCACTCCTTTATTTTAAAGTATCTTTGAACAAGGAGTTTCAACACGTGTTCTAGCCTGTTATTCTTCCAGCCTTCTATCCAACTATGCTTCCTTCCATCCATGCTTCCATTCATTTCATCCATTCATTCACTCAAACGTTGGCTGAGTGCCTACAGTAAACCAGACCCTTTACTGGGGTTTCAGTAGACAAGAGATGAACCTAGCAGGGAAGGAGTTCACCTTGAGGGGCTTATGACAGAGGAAGGACAGCTCTCCTGCCTGAGCACTCCCTTTCTCTGCCATTATTTGCAGGAAGCCCTGGGTCCTGTTTCCTTGGAGAATCCAAAGTCCTGCCCCTGCTCTTCCTCAGTCCTGCCTTTCCCTCAGCTCCTCCCCTATATGTCTCTGCTTCTCAACAGTCTGCCTCTCCTTCCTCCCCAGGGGAAGGGCAAGCCTCCCTCCCTTTTCAGGCTCATTCCTCACTTTCCTCACCCCAGTCTTCTTGAATTCATTCCCTTCTGCCTTCTGTAGCCTCTTACCTTATCATTAATTACTCCAGTAATGACTACTCATGTTACGGTTTATTTGGTGTTTATATTCAACGCCACCACTCCATGGCTGAGCCACTGAGATCTCTAGCCTGGATTACTACAATACCCTCCTTCCCCATCATTCATGTCCTACCCTGCAGTCTTTATTCAATTAGGTATGAAAAGTTCTGCACAAAAAATGCAAGTCAGATATCAATATTTCTTTGCTCCAAGCCCTCTGGTGGATCCTCTTTCATCCGGTGTAAAAACCTAAGGTCTTACACTGTCCTACCCTGCCCTACATGATCTCCAAGTCTTTTGCTGCTCTCCTCCCACTCATTCCACCCCGACCACACTTCACCTTCTCAAACACACAGCCACCTCGGGGCCTTTGTACTTGCTACTTCCTCTACTGAGAGAGCTCTTCTTCCAGATCTTTCACAGTTTCCCCTCTCACTTCAAGTGGGACTTATTTGAATACTCCTCCTCAGCAAAGCTTTCTTTGAACGACCATGAAAAAATAACATCCCACTCCTCCCCATTATTCTTGATCTCCATTTCCCTGCCTTATGCTCTCTTGTGACATTTTCTATCACTGGACATATGATAGACTTATTTATTTGATGTCATCTTCCCCACTTAGGATGAAAATCCCTGAATGTGGGGGCTTTTCTGGTTTTGTTCACTGCTGTATCTCCTGTACCTAGTATGGTTCCTGGAATAAGGAGGTGCTTAATACATACTATGGAATAAATGAATGCAGCATGAATTAAATGTCTACTTCTCTACCAAATCTTTCCCCTAAGCCTGAAAAAATGTCCAGGCCTCTATATTTTTCATTTTTTGTTTTTATTTTATTTTTTAAAGATTTTATTTCTTTATTTGAGAGAGAAAGCACAGAAGGAGAGGGAGAAGCAGACTCCCTGCTGAGCCAGGAGCCTGATGTGGGGTTTGATCCCAGGACCCTGAGATGGACCCTGAGACCATGACAACTGAGCCAAAAGCAGATGCTTAACCAACTGAACCACACAGGAACCCTGCCTCTATTTTTCTGGAGGGGGCTAAGGGCAGAGGTAAAGGGAGATAGAGAATCCCAAGCAGGCTCCATGCCCAGCACAGGACATAAGGCTTGATCTCACAACCCTGAGATCAAGGCCTGAGCTGAAATCAAGAATCAGATGCTCAACCAACTGAGCCACTCAGGTGCCCCCAAGCCTCTATTTTTAAAACAAATGAAGCAAAACAAAAACATTACCTTGCTTCAAATTTACTTTTCCCCTGTTTTCTCTTTCACCACCATCCACGTACACAATTCCTTTTTCTCCTAGTTGTTAATTAAAAAAATTTTTTTAAAGATTTGTTTATGTTAGGGAGAGAGAAAGCATGCAAGCCAGGGGGAGGGGCAGAGGAAGACTGAAAGGGAGAGAGAATCTCTAGCAGTCTTCCTGCCAAGCACAGAACCTGACCAACTGCAGGGATTGGTCCCAAGACCCAGAGATCTTGACCCTAGCAGAAACCAAGAATCCACAAGAGTCTGATCTGTCTAATCAACTGAGCCACCTAGGTGCTTCCAAGTGCACAACTCTTTTTAGCATAGTTGCTATCAATGTGTGCATACAATTTTGAGTTCCTTTTTCTCCCCAAATCATTCCTTGCACACTCTGACAAATGTTTCTGCTGCAAAGCACCTCAGGGCTGTGCTTCCTGTTTCCTCCACTCTGATCCCACTGTCCAACTTCTGCCACATCCATAATCTCCTTTACACTCTTTGACTCAGTATCTTCCTTTAAAACAAAAAACTCTTTATTTAAAAAATATCTTATAGGGGCGCCTGGGTGGCTCAGTGGGTTAAGCCGCTGCCTTCGGCTCAGGTCATGATCTCAGGGTCCTGGGATCGAGTCCCGCATCAGGCTCTCTGCTCAGCAGGGAGCCTGCTTCTCTCTCTCTCTCTGCCTGCCTCTCCATCTACTTGTGATTTCTCTCTGTCAAATAAATAAATAAAATCTTTAAAAAAAATAAAAATAAAAAATATCTTATAAATGTTACCAGAAATAGGAAACCAGTGTGACTCACTATAATTAGAATGCAGCTGTAAAAATGAAAACAAAAACAAAGTGATTAAATTCTAGACAGAGACTGTCACCTGCTGGGGGCTCTGGGCCAGAACGTCCCCTGCCACCTCTGCTCTTTGTGAAAAGAGACATCAGCAAGTGTCAGTGAGACATTAGGGACCCAGGAGCAATGCAGAGTTAATAATGCTGTACTGTACACTTGACATTTGCTTAGAGAAGAGATCTTAGCATTCACAAGCACAGGTATGATATGAGACAATGGATAGGTTAGTTAACTTGTGTTGATTTCACAATGTATATGGATATCAAATCAAAATATTATACACTTTAATGAAAAACACTGTATACTTCAAATATTAATTTCATTTGTCAATTATGCCTCAAAAAATCTAAGAGCTAAAAGAGGACTTAGAAGTTCCATACCAAGGTCTTATGGAATCCTTGAGACTGGAAGGCTATGGGAATGCACTGACATTCTCAGTGCCACTCAAAGGCACAGAATGTCCTTGATTTCATGGCACTTAATGTCCTGCCTGTATTCCCCCAAAACTCAAACTCATTTTCCAAGTGAAGCCTAAGTCTCCCTTTGGAAGATTCTAGAAAGGCAGAAAGGCAGCTACACTGCAAGGCAGCCTTTGTTTGGCGACTGAGGTGACTCCTTGTTTGGTTCTGGACTTGTGTGCAATTTCAGAGAAGTCACTTCTGTTCTCTGGAATTCAGACTCTTCACCTCTAAGAGAAACAGCTGATCTGGAGGATTTCTGACATTTGTAATCTATTGGGGCCCTATGTTTATCGTGTTAGTGATAAATCTAACATCCCACCAAATTAACAAACCATGATTCATTTAATCCAACTATAGGACATTTATATTGTTTTTGGTCTTTCACAGTGTTAATTGCCACTGCTACAATTCATATTCCCCTTAAAACACCATTTCCCTATTTCTGAATTCTTTCATGAGATAAATTTCCAGAGCTGCTATTCTTAGATCAAAGCATGTGTGTCTAATCTTCAGTGGACGGCTTGTATGATTTCACCACCAAATACACAGTGCTGGGAGTGTGCTCTGAGAACAGGCCATGAGCATTAGCAGTAGGGATATCCAGAACCTTTTAAAACCTGGGGCTTTAGGATGATGTGATTTTAAGGGAAAACGCAGATCCACCTTCAAATGGAGCTTTGTTTCCGAGCTCACACCTTGAAAGCCCCAGTGACCTCAAACCTTCTTCCTTCCTACTCAGATCACAGCCCCTCCATCTTCCCAAGCTCTGACACCTGGAACAAGTAAGGTATTTCATGGAAATAACCTTTTCCCTCTTGCTTTCTCTTCTGTGGACCTGTCACTTCACTACACTTTCCTCTAGTGGGGAGGCTCACGGCCCTGGTGCCCCTTATACTCACCAGGGTGGGTGTCTGAAACTGCATGAAGACCAGCACATTTGAGACCAGTTTGGATGTTTGGCAATATCTTATTCTTGGTTCTGAAGGGTATGTGATTTTTCTACATGACTGCTCACCTTCATCTAGTAATAGGAAATCTACGCTCTTTCCAGTGCAGTAATATCCTCTCTCCCACGAGTATGGCAGCTCCCTGAGGGCAGGGATTTGCATCTGTCTTGTTCATGGACACATTTTTTTTGTCCCTACAGCAGTGCTGAACACATACCAGGGGCATTATACATATTTACTGCATGAATGGATGATGCAACCAAGCTCCTCTGCTTCGATTTGGGCACAGGGTAGGAAATGGGCGAGGCCATTCCAAGTCAAATCTTCTGGGCCCAAAGGATGAAAACATAGTCTCAAAACATGGCAGCCTATGGAGAAATAAGGATTTTTGTAATCTGGAGAACTTCAGGATTACTCAAATTCAAATCCACACTGTGAATAAAGTGAAGTCAATCAGAATCATCTCTTAAGAAGATGGATAGACTCCTTCTTCCTCTGGAGGAAGGGGATATTCACTCTGAGAGGAGAAGAAAAGGTAGAGAAAATGAAAGAGGGAAAAAAGAAAGGTGAGAGAGCCCCCCCCCCCGCAGGTTTAGTTGGTAGAGCATGGGACTCCTGATCTCAGGGTCATGAGTTTGAGCTCCATGTTGGGCATAGAGATTGCTTAAAAATAAAACATATTTTAAAGATTGATTTATTTATTTGAGAGAGAGAGAGAGAGCACGCACACAATGGAGGGAGAGGCAGAGAGAGAAGGAGAAGCAGACACTCCACAGAGTAGGGAGCCTGATATGGGACTCCATCCCAGGACCCTGGGATCACAAAGGCAGATACTTAACTAACTGAGCTACCCAGGTGTCCCCAAAACAAAATCTTTTATGAAAATCTGAAAGCTGAGAGAAGTAAGAGAGACTATGTGATCTGACAGACAAATTAATCAAAGAATAAAAAGCAAAAAGTTCTAGACCTATGTTTTTCAATAAGCCATTTTAAAACATTGTGGGGGGCAGGGGAGGTAAAACCTGTTTTTAAAAATCAGTTTTAAAACCGATAGGTTTTGAATGTGTTCCAGAGTGATGTGGCAAACCTGTCCCTGAGCCCTTGATACTGCTACGGGGAACCTGGACTTTGGAGCCAGCATCAGAGACTGAAACCCAGGACCACGTCAGGACCCTGGAGAGCGCCAAGCCCATGGGTAGGTGAGGACATGCCCAGCAAACTAGGCCAGCAGGGCTAATGGTGTCTCCTTCTCCCAATCCCCTCTGAGTACTAAGGGACTGAAGTCTTGCACTCCTGACTAAGGCCTTGTGCTACTGGGCATGCAGACTCTGAGAAATGGAAACTTGGAGCTGAAAGTGGCTGTCGCTGATCTCCCTTGGAGATTCCAAACTCAGACCCCGCCGCATTCCCCAATCACCTACTCTACTGACTTCTGGGTCCTGTGTGTATCTGATTCCAGAGACCATTAGTCCTCTACTCTACCCACATTATAGGTGAGAAAACCAAGCCCCACTTGAGAAATGTAATGAACTACTCTAAGTCACCCTGAGATGATGCCTCACATTCTGAAGGGGAAGCTGGTGCGCAGCAGGTTTGAGGCCCATTGGACCAAAACTCTTTCTCAGGGCCCCCACTGGATCCTTTGAAATTCCTGCAAGTATCCCCATCTAAGGTCCCAGAACAGTTGTCTACAAAGGCTCTAGGCTATGAAGTTCTTTGTTCTTTATCTTGCTTTTCCTCTTTCCCCATCCGAATGCTTACAATCTAGGAGCTACTTAAAAACTAAAAAAATGGCTTACTTCCTGTGAGTAACAATCATTGTGCTTGTCCTCGTTCACTGGACAGTGATTGACTCCTTGCTCATTGGACAACTTAGGAGCCCCCACTCTGTCCCAAATTGTTCTGGTCTGGCTAAAGCTTAGTCCTTCCTGGGCCTCATCCCTGTGCAGCTAATCAGCTATAAATGTGGGAAAAGTTGAGAGGCTCTGGTAACTACAGCAATACAAGATAGCTGGATCCCAACGCCAACTCTATGAAGCAAAAGTCACTATACAGCATGGAGAGAGAAAAGGCCTTGCTCAAGGTCAACAGCAAATACAGAACTTCTGTAACCCAGAGCTAGGGACAAGGACAAAGAGGCTGAACTGCTTCAGACGCTGAAAGAGAGAACTGGGTCTCAAAGTAAAGCCACCATTATTCATCTCCTGGGGCCTGTGGGACACTCTTATGTGTGACTGGCACTGGGTTTTAATCCCAGTATATATTATGAGAGGCATAAAAATGTGGTCTCCTGTCTCCAGATGTCCCACATCTATATATCACGGGGTCAGAAATCCCAGCCTTGCAGATGCCAATCTTTCTTTTGGGTTGAGTACTACCCTTACCTTGGTGTCCTCATACAGAATGCAATAGGTGCTTCAAAATTGGCTCATGCGATCATGGAGGCTGAGAGGTCCACAATCTGCCATCTGCAAGCTGGAGGCCCAGCAAAGCCAGTGGTATAGTTCAGCCTGAGTCCAAAGGCCTGAGAGTCCAGGGAGCCAATAGTATAAATCTCAATCTGAGGGCCAAGTAAGATCAGATGAGATGAGATGTCTCAGCTTACACTGTGAGGAAGAAAAAAGAGACAGATTTCTCCTTCCTGTTCTATGCAGACAGATTAGACAAAGCTTACCACATTGGGAAGGCTATCTGCTTTACTGAGTCCCCCGGTTCAAGTGCTAATTTCTTCCAGAAGCACCTTCACAACATGCCCAGTAATATCCAAAATATGTTTAATCTGGACATGTGGTGACCCAGTCAAGTTGAAGTTGACATATAAAAATTAATCATCGCCCTGAGAGCTGAGTGACCTTATAGGGTCATTTGGGCCCAGGAGAGCTGGAGGGCATCCTATCACTGCCCTTCTTCTTCCACCCAACATATGAACTCAGATGAGGTCAGACAGAGCTGCATTCAGTGCAGCCTTGAAGGAGAAATTAGTACAACCAGTGGATTATTATTACTATTCTTCAGAGCAACAGCAGCTAACATTGAATATTCATCTTAGAACAATCTGACTACTCGCTACCATTTATTTGGGCATTGACTATGTACCAGGCACTATGCCAGGTGCTTCATTCACATTAGCCCACTTGTCTGCAGATAAGGAAATTAACATTAGTCTAAGTATCTTTCCAAGGTCACTCAGACTGAAGTCTAGCCGCGCCAGGACTTGGACTCAGGTATCCAACTGCAAAGACCATACTCGTCACTCTGACCTTGCCCTTCTTTGAGAACTGACCACCCCTAACATGCTGGGGTCACAGGAATAAACAGAACATATACAATCCCTGCCTGTGTGGATATAGTAATCCTGGGGGAGTCATTTCTGAGCATGCACTATCTACGTGACCCTGTGATTTGCTTGTATTCAATTATTTATATGACAACCCTACAAGGTAAAGACAGTATTATCCCCATTTGACATACTGAGGCAGGGCTCAGAGAGGTTAAGTCATTTTCCCCAGCATTAGATCGTAGGGTCAGGCAGGGTGTGGAAGGGGCTGGAGAACACCATCCATAGTGCTCAGTGACAGCTACAAAGTACTGCGACTCTTTCAATCTTCCCCAACCCCTTCCTGGTCTTCCGGAGCTAGGGTTCTCTAAACCCTACCAAGGGTAGTGTCCTCTTTGTCATATTGTGGAATTCCTCAAGGCAGGCTCCCTGTCCCCAATTTACTATTTAGTTTAACCCTCTCTAAGCCATCATGCCACCGACCTGGCAGGGTCAATGCAATGGTCAAATTAGAAACCACAGAAGAGCATCAGCAGAGGCATGCCTAATACAAGTCAGTTACTTCTCTCAAATTTCAGTATGGCAGTGAGGTCATGGGAGATCCACAACCCCAACTTGGAGAACCATTAGTTGATAGGGAGCATGCCAGGAAGTGGCCCGAGGTCCACAGATTCAGCCCCTCTGGACCCAGCATTGCCCTTCCAACATCTGAGGCCCGCTGAGTACCACCCAGTAGGCTCAAGGGCCCGCAGCCCTTCCAACCCAAGTGCAATATTCATCTTGGCCACATGAGGACAGCACATACCTATACAACACTCTGGTCACAGTGATTCCTTGGTATGGCACTCCTGCTGGGGCTCCCAGAAGAGCTCATAAAAAGAGAACTGGGAGACCTCTCCCCACCATGCCCACCCACCCTACTCCAACGTTCCTCCTCACCATTCACTCGTTCACAGATACCATCAAATCCTCTCTTTAGGCTAGACACTACTATCACTTCTCATTCAGCCAGTATTTATTGAAAACCTGCTTCACACCAGGCAGGAGTCTAAGGGATGGACACTCAGCCATCACAGAACAGGCAAAGATTCCTGTCCTTATTGAGCTCACATCTTAATGGAAGTTACTGCCTTCCTGCATACATTTTTTTTTTTTTAAGAAAAATTTCAAACATCCAGAAAAGCGGAATTTTACAGTGAACACCCACAGACCCACCACCTTTATCAAATATCCATCCACTTATTTATCCCTCTATTCACCAATCCTACTTTTTCTTGCATTTTGTGAAGTTGTAAACATCCCTATATTTCTGCTCTAGAGGTTCAGTGTTTATTCATGCTCTTTTAAAGGTACAATCAATATTTAGTGAAATGCACAAATCCTAAGTGAACCATTGTGTGGGTTTTGACAAATGCACATACTTGCACACCTAAATCTAATCAAGATAGAGCCACTATTAGCTGCTTTTTATGAGTTCTGCAATTTGGGGCTGGTTACCTAACTTTTCTGGACTAGTTTCACTAGTTTTTAAAGGAACAATAAAGTTGCTGAAAGCATTAAGTGAAGTAGTATATGAAAGCACCTAGAAGAGTCCCCCCTCGCGTTCTCTCCTGCTCACATTCTTTCCCTCGCCCGTGCATTCTCTCTGACGTAAACAGATAACATTTTTTTAAAAAGGAAAAAAGAAAAAAGAAAGCACAACCATGAAAAACACATGGGTTATAGAGTCAGCCTGCCCAGTGTGGAATTCTCTATTTTCTGGCTGTGTGACTTTGGGCAAGTTGTTTAACTTCTCCGGATTTCTATTTCCTCCTCTGAAGTCAGTCATAAAAACATATATTTTTAGCATCCAGACTGAACACTAGAATCACCTAAGGAATGTTTAAACATAATCAACATTCCCTAATGATCTGGAAATGTATAAATATGCTTTCAGAATGGAGAATGACTGACATTAGGAGAACGAGCTTTGGGTAATCCATCAGCAGACCTAGGCAGACCAAGGCAGACCTTGGTTGAGGAGGACACTCAAACTCTCTGGCCTCAATTTTTCTATCTTTACAATGGCTGCATCACGGGCTTGTCATGAAATAAAAATGATCTCACGAATATGAGAGAAGCCTGCGAAGGGTAGAGTGTTCTACCCGAGAAGATTGATATTCAGGAACACTGGATCAGAAAGAACCTTCCAGATCTTAATTTAACAGAATTAACTTTTTCAAAGGAGGAAACCAAAGAATGGGGAAGAATCAACCTTTTTATCACCCCAAGGAAATACAGCTTGGCCCAGATGTTAGCTCAGACCCCAGGGTGTGCAGTGATCCTAAACTACTCTCTTCTCACCTCCTTCAGGTGACCTTTTCTAATCACATGTTTCTTTCTCTTTATTCTATTGTCTGCTTTACACAATTAGGACCTTGTTAGAAACTCCCATGTTTTCCACTGCGTGGAAATGGGGAAATGGAATTTGTGGCACACATACGTCCACTACCCACTCCAGAGCTCCAGATGTTAACAATTAATCACTGACCTTTTCCCCACGGAGACCACGTCTGCCCTAGAGGCCTATCCCTAGCAGAACTCAACCCAACCTCACCAAATGATCAGTACCTACAGGTGAAATGACACCTCTCTGCCATTTTTCCTGATAATAAAATTTCAATTAATATTGGCTGGCAATATAAGTGGGTTTGTTCCTCTAAGGAGTATCAATTCTTTGAGGACAGGACCATATATTATTCTCTGCATATTCCAACAAAGTATTAAGCATTGTGGATGGTAGATGCCCTTAACCTACCCCTCTTTGGTTGGAAAGGCAGTGAACCAAGGGAGGCATGGTCTCTGGAGCAAGACAATCCTGACTTCTAGATATAGCTCTGCCACTTGCTGGCTGGGTGACCTGGGGCATAGTGGCCTCCATTCCTGGAGCACCACTTCCCACCTGCAAAACAAGGGAGCACACACGGGCTCTCTTGCAAGAATACTGCAGAAATCCTGTGAACCCATGCAGGTAAAGCCCCTAGCACAGTGCCGGGCACAGAGCAGATGCTCAGTAAAGAATGACTGTGTCATTAGCTTGATTGCTGAACTAGAGGAAGGAGAAGGTGAGCCAAGTCTATAAAATTACAAGCAGATGTGCTCGCTGGAGCCTGACAAGAAGAGAAAAGACATCCTCCAGTGCCTGAAACAGGTGAGGGCACGATAAGTACTTATCACTTCACCTGGCAGCTAATACAGGTATTTGTGACTGCAAAGGTAGCAATTTCTGGAACAGAGCTAGAGCAAAAAAGGCTTAGGTGAAATTTTGTCTCATGGTACCCAGAAGAGAAGGGAAGCTGAGGGCTTTCCCAGGCCAGCTAGCCAGAGCAAGGCAAGTGTGTCTGGGAAAGTACCTATCTGCAGGTGATGGAGAAGAAGAGAAGCCTGGTAAGTGGGGTGGAAACAGGTGAGACATTCCCACCCAGGTGCAAGGCAGGCAGCAAAGAGGAGGCACTCAGGATAGGGTGGTAGATAGTTGGAACTCACTGAGTGTGGACACACAGAGGCGGGTCAAAGAAGAATAAGAGCAAGATACACAGTAAGAGGCTCGGCTCTGAGAATGAGGCTTCCTTCAGTCCAAGAGCCAATGGACATGCAAGGTCAGGGAGCTTGGGTCATCCATGCCCATATCCCAGAATTGGCAATCAGCTGAGGGGCTCTAAACCCACCCCCTAGACTGCTTTCATTGCTCTCAAGGTGCCCCAGCCCCCCAAGCCTGGGAAGCTTCCCTGAGCATTCCCTCTGGCCCAGCAGAACGGTACAAACATTGCTTGTCTCTCCTTGTCAGTGGCTGTCAGAGCAAATTTGTGACAGCAGTATCCACGCATGTTTCAGGAAGTCCAAGGGGTTGGGTGCTTCAGGGGAATGGCCAGATTTAGCGATGACTAATATCTTTGGATGACATCAGGAGACTCATTCCACGGCCAAAGCAGTGGAAGATAGGGCTGGGTGGGTTTCCAGGAAAAAGAAAAAGGAAGAAAAGAGATATCTACTCAAATGCCACCATCTTGGGGCACCCGGGTGGCTCAGTGGGTTAATAAAGCCTCTGCCTTCAGCTCAGGTCATGATCCCAGCGTTCTTGGATCGAGCCCCGCATCGGGCTCCCTGCTCGGCTAGGAGCCTGTTTCCCCACCTCTTTCTCTCTGGCCTGCCTCTCTGCCTACTTGTGATCTCTGTCTGTCAAATGAATAAAATAAAATCTTTAAGAAAAAAACGCCACCATCTTGATTGCCGGGGGACTTCTAAACAGGTCCTGAGTAGAGTAAGAGTCCAGATTCCCTCTGTTCTCACCCTCAATTCTGTTATCAAGTTGTGGCATGCTGTGGAGGAAGTCACTTGGGGCCTCCTCCTCATTGTAAAATTAAGATAGGTACACCTGTTCTGATTTGTGGGGCTAAACTGAGAGTCAGAGGTGAGCAAGCTCGTCAGAAAGCACAAAGTAATAGACCAGAGATAACAAATGCATGTTCTTTTGGGCACCGACTCTGTTTGCTAGTTGTTGCCTGATCGCTGTGTTGAGAAGGATTCTGAAGCTGAGGCCATGCCAGAAGAGCAGTGTGGTCACTTAGCTATGTCTGCCACGGGTGCAAGATGGAGGGGCACCCCCTCCCTCGCTCTATGTTTGCCATATGTGTGCTAAATGGCTGTGAGGTGCCGTCACTATCAATTCTTCTTGTTCAGCCCAAAGCCAAAGCCACTCTGAGAAGGAGCCAATATGCAGCCTCTGCTCAGGAGGCTTTTCGTACTCATCTCACCTCTCCCTCCATCCCTTCCTTCCTTCCTTTTCCTTCCTCACTCCCCACTTCCTTATCCTTTCCTTTCCTGTTCCTTTTCTTCTGTTTCTCCTCCTTCTCTGAGCAGTAGGACCAGGTACAGTGGACTCCAGCCAGATTTCAGGATCACCAACATCAAACTCCAAAGAGCAGATCACCAACATCAAACAGGAAGCCAAGGTCAGGTTGGCAAAAGTCAAATGCATGGAGGGCAACGTACAGAGTCACACAAAGATAGCAAGTAGGCATAAACATCAGGACCCACAGAGGTGGACAAGAGGCTCTTTCTCTGAGTGAAGTTCAGGGACACGGAGACCTGGCCAGGCAGGGATGAAGAGCACCAGAAAGCCAGTCACGGTGAGCAAACCATTCTCTCCCAGCAGCTGCCTGGGAGTATGGGATGAGCAGAGGAGCTGCTATGAGCTCTGCTGTGCCATACCTGCATGACTCAGATGAGTCACTGCCACTCTGAGGCTCAGGGTCTTTACCTGGGACACGGAGATCACAATCCTTCTACCTCTCCACTCAGGGGGTTGCTATGAAGATTAAGTGACACCATGCCCACAGCAACCTGACAGTGTCCCAGTGTGTCCTGCCTCCTCTCCTCCACCCCCCTCCTGCCTGCATCAGGCATCAGGTCAACCCCCAAAGGCCTGCCCCACTTCTGCCCTACCCCCGTCTCAATCTGGGAGATCCAGGGCCAAAGACACAGAGTAAGCCTGTGAAAGACAAAGTGTTGTCTGTGTTATCCATTATGGATGCCCTCGCTTGTCCCTGTTTGCAGACCCTGGGATGTCTACAGTCCTCCAGATTCCAAGTTTTCCTGGGATTTAGACCCACCCCTGCCCAGTGGTTTCTAGCTCTTCCCGGGACTGGCCCAAAATGGTGCTGGGAAGGAAACCTGTAATTCTTTTCTTTGCACTTAATCTAGAAGTCCAGGGCACTGAGCAGGGAGCAAACATGATTATTTACTTGTCTCTCAGTGTCCCAGACTTTTGTCATGATCTCAGTGCCCACTGAGGGGGTACTGACATTATTGAGAAGCAGGTGCCTCCTCAGCCTCCCTTCAGAGGAAGAGCGGGCAGAGTGTGGGTGTCAGACTCAGGCCCCTGAATCACAGTCAGGCCACTTCATGGCTCAGAGACCTCTGGTGCCTTTCTGGGCCTCAGTTTCCTCATCTGCAGGTTCTTTCCAGCCCAGTGGCTATAGGATTATGTAAGACAATGTATGTGTATGAAAGGGTTCTGTAGACTTAAAAGTACTGGATATACATTAACTCATATTCTTCCACCCCCTAGGAATTTAAACTCAGAGTAAGTCCTGGGGACCTGTTCTGAGCAGTGACTAGGCAGACCACCCTTTGCTTCTCTAAGTCACATCACATGGTCATCCTACCCCCATTACTGCCTCATTTCCAGCTATGTCCCTTCTTCAGTTAAAAGAGACTTTCCAGGGCACCCGGGTGGCTCAGTGGGTTAAAGCCTCTGCCTTCGGCTCAGGTCATGATCTCAGGGTTCTGAGATCAAGCCCTGCATCGGGCTCTCTGCTCAGCAGGGAGCCTGCTTCCCCCTCTTTCTCTGCCTGCCTCTCTACCTACTTGCAATCTCTCTCTCTGTCAAATAAATAAATAAAATCCTAAAAAAAAAAATAAAAAATAAAAGAGACTTTCCATTACTTTACAATCACACCACATACTTTCAGGCCTCAGCACCTGTGCTCATGCTGATTCTTCTTTTTATTTTTTTAAGGTTTATTTATTTATTTGTCAGAGAAAGAGAGAGTGCACACACAAAAAGGAGCACAAGCAAGGGGAGCAGGAGGCAGAGGGAGAAGCAGGCTTCCTGCTGAGCAAGGAGCCCAATGAGGGACTCAATCCCAGGACCCTGGGATCATGACCTGAGCTAAAGACAGATGCTTAAATGACTGAGCCACCCAGGCATTGCCAAGCTGATTCTTCTGCCTGAAATGCCCTTTCCTTCCTGGCCTGGCAAACTCCTATGCATCCTTCAAGACCCAATGTCCATGACAGTTCCCCTGGGGAGCCTCCCTTTCTGATACCCCTTCCCCAAGGCAGAAATAGTATCCTGCTCACTGGGCCCCAACAGACTTTTATTTTTGCATGCTGTTTTAGAATGAGACTGGAGAGGGCAGGCTGAGTAGTTGGCTGGTTGCATGCATCTCCTGACCCAGAACACAATAGGTGCTTAGCTAGTGTGTGGACTTGCACCCATCACCTTCACCCACTCACCCAAGACTGGCCACATGTCTGGCTTTTGCAACTCTACCCAGGCTTCCTCCTGACTTTACCAGTCCTTGATTCTTGTTCGGCCTAGCTCATGTTCCTCCAGACGTCACGGAGCAAAGTCGCCCCGAGGCAACCACAGGATGCTGTGTCCCTGTGTGCAGGAATGGAGGGGCAGTGGTCATGGAGGAGCCAACTGGGAGCTCTGAAGGCCGTCCGTCACCATGGAGACAGGGCTCGTGGGCCAGCCAGGCCCAGGCTGGTCAGTGAATGAATAAACGTGGCCCATTTTTCTGCCTTTGTTTGGAGCCTCCCTGGGGCTTCCTGCTGTCAGCCCCAGCTGTGGGGAAGGCGGAATTTGCCTGATATCGCTGAGCCGCCGCCTGGCAGCGCCGAGCCTGGCCCGGGCCGCCCCACGCCAAGATTCATGCCCAGCTAACAAGCCCTACTTTGTTCCTGTGGGAAAGTCCAGCCCCTCAGGAAAGAGCCCTCACTCCGGCCGGCCCCTGGTCTGGGGACTCAGCGAGGCAAACAAAGCTCCATCCGTTGGCGACAATTCACAGGCCCCAATGTCCACCTCCATGCCCAGCGAGATGGACGGGTCTGCTCCTGAAGGCAGAACTCTGGTGCATCCCTGTGCCACTCCTCTGGGAGGCCAAAATGTAAACCCCTGCCAAAGGCTCCCCGCCTGCCCCAGACTTTGGTTTCAAACTGGGAGAGGCAGGTGGGCCTGGACAGGGGCTGCAGGGGCAGAACTCAGCTGACATGTACATGTGGCCTGGAGGAAGTCAGCCTGGTGCCCCCATTCCCTGGAGGTGAGGCCCAGTGGATCTGCAGACATTCCTACTGCACTCCACTCTTATTGCTGGCTCGTGCCCTGCTCCCACCTCCGTCCACACAGGGGGCCTTGGCCTCTTCACGCCACTTCATCAGCCTCCAGATAAAGATGCTGAGCCCAGCTGCCTTCTCTGATGTCATCAATACTGACAATGATAAGGAGTAACTTCATTTAGCACTAGTTTTCTGTCAGGCTCTCTGCAAATGGCCCCCCATGGGCTCTTTCATTGCAAAGGTTCTCACAGTGAAAATTCACCAGCTCTGATGTCTCCAGGGAAACATAGGAGGTAACATGAAGAAATGCCATAACCCAGAGGTGGGAGAGCAGGGGATGGTGGGCATTGATGGCACCCAGGGATCCCTGCCTTGCCTAGTGGGTCCCCAAGGACTCAGTGCCAGAAATTGTTCCCGTGTGGGAACGTACGTCCAGCCTGGCCAGATCTCCTGATTGTTGTCAGAGGAAGTTGGAAATCTGGATTTTGATGAGAATCTTCTCAATTTGTAAAAATGCAAAACTAAACAATATATCATTTACATTTAAAGTAAAACTGCATATAAAGCATGAGGAGGATAAACACAAAATTCAGCATAACAGTGACCTCAGCAGGGGTGGGAGAGACAGGCTGGGGAGGGGGACCCAGGGGCTCAACAGTCTCAGCTATTTCTTAAGCTGGGAGCTGGGTACACAGATGTTTTTTGTGATTCTATGCCTTATATGTATGGTATATATTTTCTTGGGAATGTATGACATGGACTCCATAATAACTTATTTAAAAATTACCAGGAGCCCACTCTGTAAACCTAGACTGTAGACAGATATTACACCCTGAAGGGGCTGTCCAGTGTTCCTATGATAGAATTAGAATCCCTTTAATGTAGATGAGTTCAGGGGCACCTGGGTGGCTTTGTTGTTAAGTATCTGCCTTCGGCTCGGGTCATGATCCCAGGATCCTGGGATCGAGTGGGATTGAGCCCCGAATCTGGGCTCCCTGCTTAGCAGTAAGCCTACCTCTCCCTCTCTCACTCTGCCTGCTTGTGTTCCCTCTCTTGCTGTGTCTTTCTCTGTCAAATAAATAAATAAAATCTTTTAAAAAGAAAAAAAAAAAATTACCAGGAGCCCAGATTAAAAACCTACTTGCAGGCCACATCTAGTCCCTGTGTGTGACACCTGCCCATAGCTTAAGTAATATTCTTCCCATTTCACAGATGAGGAAAACTGACTCTTGGGGTTTAAGCCGTATGACCAAGGTCCTATAGCTCTCAGTAACTGCTGTGGTTTGGATTCTACCAGAAGCAGAGCCTGAGACTAGGGTTCTAGGAAAAAGGTTTAATTGGGAGGTGAACCTTGAAAGCACAGCTGGAGAGGGGGAAGGGACACTGGAAAGTAAGGAAGCCAATTGAGAATGTGTCATCAAGCAAGTGACTCCCTTGGGCAGCTGGAGCTGAGTCCTGCTAGGACTCTCTGGGAGACAGCACAGAACACACACCTCCAAGCCATCCTGCCTGATGGTCGAGGGGGCTGGGGTGTTTATACCTCCTTTCCTTCAGCATTAATTCAGATCTGCTCTGGGAGGCATTAATTCCCCTGCTCATTTTGTGCTGCTGTTGATGAGGGCAGAGTAGCTCTGGGGCCAGAGAGAGCCCTCAGGAAAGAGCTACAGGGCTGGCAGGTGGAAGTCAGGTAGGTATGCATCACAGGGTTCAGGGCCAGAGGCCAGAACAGGACACTCATGACAGTGCCTACTACTGCGACTAGGAAATGCAGGTGGCTGGTGTCCTACACTATGAAGTCACTGGCCTGATCAAATTCATTTGCCTGCACAGCTCCCTACCCCACAGCTACTGAATAAGAGTTTTGTGAGGAGGGAAAAGGTACAGGCAGATGTGTTTTCAACAGGGTCCCGTATATTCCTCGTATACACTAAAATCTTGGCTTAGGAGACAAATCCTAGACTCTTAGCCTGCCATTCAAGGTTTCCATCACTGTTAGTTCCTGCCCATCCCTTCCTATCCCTGTTCCAGTCCCCTAGGCTATAGCTCCCTCAATCTGCCCCATTATTTCTTTTAGGAACAGCCGGCCCAGGGAACTGCAATACTTGCAGAAAAGTTCATGTGCCGCGATTTCAGACTTGTGGGATTTAAGCAACTGCCCAAACTGAGGGTTTCTGAAATTACTCCACTTATCTCTTATGGGCCTTAAGATTGCTTTTTATAAATTGAGACGACGGAAATATTTCTCTCTTCTACCGAGAGACATAAAGGGAACCAATTCCATTTTGTAACCCAAAACTTAGGCCTTAATGTTCTATTTCCTCTGCAGCCACAGTAAAGCTGTTAATCTTTAAGCCTGCACTGACAGTCCCCATCATGGATGTCAAGGGAGTCTAGAAGCTTGTCCTGCTTCCCTGAGGTTTATCTGAATTTAACTGTAAAGCAGACATAGACAACTTAAGTCTTGAAATCATTAGGGGTCCTTTAAGATGAAAGACATTTTTGCACTCCCTTGTACCACATTTATTGACCATCTACTATGCCCAGGCATTGTGCTGAATCATGAGGATGAATAGGTGGGTGAGTACCAGCCCCGATTTGAGGAACCTCAGGGTTCAGATGAGTAGATTACTTCCCTTTCCTATAGTTTGGGCAATAACTTAGTGGAGGAGGGGGATATGCAAAGGTGTGGTCCTGGTCCCATGAGTTACCAAGGGGTGCAGTGGTTACAAACTCAAGTCTCCTACCCAGGATGAGTCCAGGTGAAACCTGAGACAGAATACAGTTGTAGCAGTTTCTACATGAGCTCCTTCCTTACTCCTTCCAGACTCCTTTCCAAAGACCACTGATGAGAGGAATCTGAGCATAAAATGCTTCAGAGATTCATCTTTTGTTTTTCAACGTACCTTTCAGAGTTTCTGCCTATACCAGGGAGAGCTCCCAAGTTGGCATAAACACCTAGGGTGTTTTTAATATCAAATACTTTTCTGTTCAACAAGAAGATCCTAGCAATAACAGAGCTTGGTGGAAAAAAATCATTCAAACCAAGGAGGCATTTAGTTAATGGCAGCCTTTTGGAGGGGGACATCTCATCCCCGCAGGGGAGAATATCCAACACGCATGATTCAAGAGGTAAAAAGAGGATCTCCTTAACCAGGATCTTAAGTTCTCCTTACACACCTTAGGGCAAACTTATTCTATAGGGTGTAGGGGGTCCATGGAACACCAGTGCCTAAATAGCCTTCATGATTTGTTAAGTCTGGAAATATACACATTGTTATGTAGGTCCCGAAGGATGGAGGAAGATAGACAGAGAGACACTGCTGACATTGTTAAACAATTTGTTTCCTTAAAAGCAAAGGCTATAGAAATGGACCCATGTGGTATAGTTCAGAGACAAATCTGGTGATATTCTATCACGTGCCTTGGTAGAAACTCAGCCCTCAACACCACTATGCCCCCCTACATAAATATCCAGTCATTCTGCTATCACTTATCAGGTAGGAGGCTTCTGTCAGTATCAGAACCTTGAATCATCAGATTCTTTAGGGGCATTAAATACCTCTGGTCCATCTGGACTGTCCTGAACATTCTGGCTGAAGCTAGTCCATTAAACAGGTGCAAGAAACTGCTACAAATCAACCCTACTCTTTCTAAGTGTAGCTGCTAGCTTGAGCCTGTGGAAGGTCAATTCCCTAGGTTGCCTTTCCCCCCCCCAACTCCCTAGATTTAACATCCCCCTAGAAAATGTCCCCAACTTGGCTGCCATTGACATCACCAAGGGGGCTTTAAGAAATACCCGCACTGAGTCTCACCCCAGAGTTGCTTTAGCCATTGTTCTAGGATGTGGCTTGGGCATCAGGATTTCTTTAAAAGCTCAAATAGGTGATTCTGATGTGCTGCCAGAAGTTAGGAATGCTAACCTAGAGGGACCAGGCTATAGGTCCAACGGACTATCTCCTTTAAAATCAATAATGTGCATTCTCTTAAAGGTTCCGAGAGCCCCTGCAGTGAAGACTCCTATTCAACCCAAAGTCTCCCAAATGTACTTAATCATGGAATTCTTTTGTCTCCTAACACTTACTGACACGGGGTGGGGGGGAATTCTGTGGCACACACTCTAGGAAATGCTGTGGAACAGAGCACCCTGGGTGAAACGGTCCATAGAGTAGTGGGAAAAAGGGTCTGTGGAGGCAGAAGATCACCCTGACCTTTACCCATCATGAAACGTTGTGTAATTGATCAAAATATTTGCTCTCTCTACACTGACCTCTGGTTTGGCCCAGTAACTTGCTCTCATCAATGAAATGTGAGAGGAAGTGACACATGTCCCTTCTGGGCAGAAGCTGTAAGAGCCATTGCCTGATGACATTAAGTGCTCTCTTTTCCTTTTACTATGAGACAGCAGCTGCTCAGAGAGGGGCTGCTCTGTCAGCCTAGTTCCTACAGTGAAAGAGACATGAAATGGAATCACAGGCCATCCCTAGTGGATAAGGAGCTTGAGCAAGAAATACATCTTTATGTTCATAAGCCATTGATAGCTTAGGGTTACTTGTTACCACGGCATAACTTAGCTCATGCTGACTAATGCACCCATGAAAATGGTGCTGGTAATATACTTGTTTGTGCCATAAAGTTTTGAAAATTTAGGCTGAGAATTCAGATATCCTATATTATTTGCATTTTTCCCCTTGAGCATGTATTTCATTAAGAAAGAAAACTTCTTTTAAAGTATTCCAAGTTTTACTCTCATATTGACCCTTGCAGACAAAATCTTCCTTCTGCTCAGATTGGCTGGGTCAATTAGAAGCTTTAAGCACATTCTTAGTTCAAGCAATACAACAAAATGCCTTTCCCGGAGGAGATGCCTAACCTTTTAAAAATATTTTCAGAAATTTGGATGTGCAGAAAGAAATGCTTTGGGGGACACGACTTTAAAACCAGTGGATGTTATTTTTGGTCACTGCCCAAAACATAGGCTCTGGGTCACCCACCTCGAGGGGAAATGGCTCAGTCAAAATGTCAAGGCAATAATTTCCACAAGACCTTTTGGTTTCCTGCTCTGGGGACAATTAGATAGCAGAGAGCAATGTATATCCACCCTCTGAAAAGATGTCCAAGAACAGCATGGAACTCACCCTTTTACTGGTTCATGTAAGCCATTTGGATTCCCTAGGTTTGGACCCTTGTGAAAACACTCCCCCTAAGACACCTAACATGGTACCTAACACCTAACAATGGTACCTTTATTCCATCTGGCCTCCCACAGTGCTCCAGGACAGAGCTTAGCAAAGTGGAATCTGTGAGCCTACTGACTTGTGAACAGGAAAGTGTGATTGGCACTAACTTTGAGGATCTAGAGGGTACTGTTATGGGATGGAAGTAGGACAGAAGAGTAACTGGGAGGCATTCCTTCTGGATCCAGGCAAGGATGAGGCTAAGATGAGAATGAGCTTGGCACCACAGACCTAGTCAGGATTCAGCAATGAGTATGGCTGGTACTCAATGGGAATGGATGGAGGCACCTATATCCATTGTTAAAATACTGAAATAACTCCCTCATGTTGTCACAAGCTGCTGTCATTTTGGGTTAAAGCATTAATGGTGGTATTCCAGGCATAATGACAGGTGGTGAGAAGGCCCTGGACACTCCTAACTCCCAAACGCCAGCCCTCCTCTCTGTCCAGAAACCAAAGAGAATAGGGCCTCCTGGTCGACAGGCATCTTAGAAGTAATTTATTTTCTTGTCCACTAAGAGAAAGAGCTCTGAGAATGAAAACTAGGAGGTGGGCTACCAAAACATGAAGGAGAAGCACAGAGAAGGGTGGAGGTGGGAGGAAGCTGGAGACAGAGTTCTCCAGCTTCTCTCTGTGCAGAGGAACCACCCTTCACTCTGAAGAGGAACACAGCAGCATTCAGCTGTCACTGATAGCTGGCAAGGGTACGATTCTCAAATTGTCACACTCCATGGGTTTCCATCAAGACCACAGCAACCAAAGTACTCAGGGTGGAATGTCTGGGAGAAAGGTAAGAAGCCTTCTAAAAAGTGCTAAAAACTAAAGAGTACTTAGAATACATAAAGAGCTCCTGCAAGTCAAAAAGATGACAGCTTGCCCACTAGATAGGTGAGTAAAAGACTCGAACAGGCCCTTTACAAAGAAAATGTCCAAATGGTCAGTATGTACGTGCAAGGAGGCTCAACCTCATTACTGACCAGGGAAAGGCAAGTTAATACCACAGGCAAAGGCAAATTCACACTACAATGAAATGCTTCCCTACACCCACCAGAATGGCTAAAATGCAAGACAGACAATACAGGTGTTTGCAAGGATGAAGGAGCCCTGAAGCTCTCATATATTGGAAGCGTATGGATAGATCCCACCAACATAGCACGGAAGAAAAGTAGGCAAACATAAGACACTGCATACTGTATACTGTTCCAAAGCATAGTGGTAGGACTCAGGGTAGTGGTTATGCTTGCAAGTGGGAAGTGACTAGGAAGGGCTAAAGGGGGCTTCTGAGATGCTAGAAATAGAAACTCCTTGATCCGGATGCTAGTTTCGTGGACCTTGTTAGCTTGTGAAACCCATGGAGTTAAACACATATGATGTGTGCATTTTTCTCTTTACTTGTTACAGTTAAGTAACAATGAAGAGAACGGGACTGGAAGAGATTATGCTGAGTGAAATAAGTCAAGCAGAGAGAGTCAATTATATGGTTTCACTTATTTGTGGAGCATAACAAATAGAATGGAGGACAAGGGGAGTTATAGAGGAGAAGGGAGTTGGGGGAAATTGGAAGGGGAGGTGAACCATGAGAGACTATGGACTCTGTAAAACAATCTGAGGGGTTTGAAGCGGCGGGGGGTGGGAGGTTGGGGGAACCAGGTAGTGGGTATTAGAGAGGGCACGGATTGCATGGAGCACTGGGTGTGGTGCAAAAACAACGAATACTGTTATGCTGAAAATAAATTAAAAAAAATAAGTTAATCTATCTGACTGACCTAAGAAATTGGCCTTTTTCTATTTTTACTAGAAAAACCGTGGAGTAGACTCACCACTTTGCACCAAGGGAAGTAACTACCTAACTTGTTCTATAATTATACGTAAGGCGGGGGGAACATGTCTTTGCTGAGACACTTTAAACTCTGAACTGCTCAGCTCTGTTGCCTCAACTCCCCTCCCCGCCCCCACCCCGCACATGCCCAACACTTCATAGAAATAATAAAAACCTGCCATATTGCAAGAATGCTAGAGGGTCCTTTTCCCATACATGCTTATTTCTCACAGCAATTCTGAGAGAAAGTGATGATCATCCCCATGTTTCTGAGGAGACCACACAGCCTGAGGGAGGAGAAGATACCAGAGCTTGGATATTGGCTTTACCACTAAATACCCTCATGACCTTGGGCAAGTCGATCTTGGTTTTCTTATCCTTAAAATGGGAATGATAATAACATCTCCCTCACGGAGCTGCTGGGAGCTCACTAACAGGGAGTTCAGTCAATGCCAAGCACATACAACTCGGTCCATCTCAGACATGAGGTGTGGGCAGGTAACTCCGCTAGGAAAGTGAGTCTCACTTACCCAGGTTCACACAGCTGGAAAGTGACCGAACTGGAATCCTAACCCAGATACTTCTGACTTCAAAGTTGGCAACTCTTCCTGTTACGTAGCCCTGCAGTAGCTGAGGTTTTCTGTAAGATTTTATATACACATTTTGACGGCAAAGACGTGTAGTAGAGTTACCAATAAGAGACTTTTGAAAATGGGGCACCTGGGTGGCTCAGTCAGTTGAGTGGCTGCCTCTGACTCAGGTCATGATCCCAGGGTCCTGGGATCAAGCCCTGCATAGGGCTCCCTGCTCAGCAGGGAGTCTGCTTCTCCCTCTCCCTCTGCCTGCTGCTCTGCCTATTTGTGCTATGTCTCTATCAAATAAATAAATAAAATCTTTTAAAAAAACAGTTTTTAACCTTAAGGAAGGATGTGTTCATTAAATAAATGTTTGTGACTATCAAAAAAAATGAAGAGAAAACCTTTAAGGAAAGTATTACTGTGTTCATTCCCTCCATATACACAAATGTCTCAAGGCAGAAAAGGTATCAAGAGATAGCTTTCCTAGAAAACATTTACCCAATTCCATTTCTACCTCTTTTGGAAACACTGAAAGAAATAGCCATATCTGCTACAAGAGGTCTCTCCAAAAAAATGTGCCAGTGTGCAGAATCTGTGTGTGTGACAGGTTTCTCAAGAGGGTCTGCTCTGCAAACTATCTGCGTCCCCTGTTAGGATCAGATTCAGGCTCATATTTAACAAGTATTTACCCACCACCTAAAATGTGCAAAGGGATTTTCACTCCAGCATCTCATATCCTACTCCTAACAGGCTGTGAAGGAGATGAGGAGTCCTATTTTACAGATGAGGGAAGTCAAGGTAGAGAGGGGAAAGACGGCATGCACAAGGTCTCATGGTCATGTGCCAGAACTGGGATGTGAACCCATAGACTGGCTCCAAGTTCAGCACTCCTCTGCTGGGTCACAGCTGCCTGTTCACATTGGACCAAAAGCTCTGAAACTTGAAAGGAAAGGAAATTCTAAATCAAGCACCATCTTTCATTAATTGTACACTGTTCTCCTTCCATCCATCTATGTCTGTTTAATTCACACAAACACATGTGTAGGCACCATCAAAGCAGTCCACAAACAGGTTCACAGGATGGGGCAGGTCACAGGGACAGGCACACTGTGGCATGTCCACACAGCCTAAGGGCAGCTGCAGCTTTTCCCTCTAGGATAGCCTTGAAGCCTGCCCAGGGGCCCGACACTGCCTTGGAAATAACTCTACAGATACCAAGTCCTGACAAGGCTGGAAGCAGGTTTCTGTCCCATCTAGAGAAAGTGGGGAGGGTTTTCTGAGGCTGAGTGGTAGGGGAAAGAGAGCCTGGGCTCAGAGGCCAGTTCCAATTTCCCAGAGGCCTGAGTATTCACGTCCATCCATACCCAAGCTGGTGATACAGTTCCTCTGTTCCCCTTCATCTCTTATAGGCACCCAGGACCCCCACACCCCTGCCCTCTTCCCATCCTCAGAGAAAGACCCAACCACTCTGAAGAGTTACCTTGGTCCAGAGACCACCTCCCTCAGAGTCTCAATCTCCTTGGGTGAAAAATGGGAAATCAGGGCTGTGCAGATTTCACTGTCCCTTTCAGCTTTCACATTTGGGAGTTTCTCAGACTTCACTGAAAGCAAAACCCCCAGTCCCCATCCTTGAAATTTCAAGATGGGCGTCTATGTTCATGTTGGGGCTGGGGCTTCTGTACGTTTCTACATGATCCCTGAGCAACTCTCCAGTGCTTTATTAAAGTTGGCCTTCTATGACCATGGGTCCCAAACGTGGTTGAATCTGTATTTTTTAAAGGATTTATTTATTCATTTGAAAGAGACAGAGATAGAGAGAGAGAGGGCAAGCATGGGCAGGAGTGGCAGTGGGAGTGGGAGACAGAATCTGGAGCAGACTGTGCTGAGGTCAGAGCCCTATGCAGGGCTCATTCTCATGACCCAGAGATCATGACAGGAGCCAAAACTAAGAGTAGGACACTTAACCAACTATGCCGTCAGGTGCCCTGGAATCAGTATTTTTAAACACCTCCCAGAAGATTCTCATTAGTAGAGGTATGAGAAAATAATTAAGGAAATTTCTGCTGGCCCAAACTCCCTAAATTGGGACCCATGTCTAGCTACCTAACCATGCCTCAGGCCTCAGTTTCCCTACACATAAAGTGGGAATAATGGCTTCCTTGAGCCTCTGATGGGCAAGCAGAAGAGGCATAGTAGACTCCTGGAGCATGGCAGGGTGCCTGATCACGACCCCTTCAGAGAGAATTCTAGGCTGTATCTCCTGGACAAGGAAGGCTAGGAAGGAGGAAGGCAAGCCCAGTCCTACCTCATAAATCACGAGCCAGGAAATGCAGGGCAGTCGTCCTTGCCTCAATATATACTACACATTAAATGCTTCACTGGTGTCCCACAAGGGAGCTTTGTGAAGAGAGGGGCTAGGGAAAAGGGGTCGGCAATTAACATAAATAAAACCTTGGGCCAGCTCTCCCCCAGGGTCTTCTAGCAATAAAAGTCTTCTCACGCAGGGGCTAGAAACACAGCTCTTTTTTTTTTTTTTTTTGGAGGGGGACATTTGGCTCTGGGTTTGAGGGCACACAAAAGGCCCTCAAAAAGGAGACAGAAATCTATTACCCGCCTGGCCAGAAACAGCCCTGTTGGAGGCTGGGCTGAAGCCAAGGGCCAAGAAGCTGTCCCAGGGGGCCGCAGGGAGGTCTCTGCAAGGGGACCAAGGGTCCCCTGAGAGACTGCTGGCTGCAGGGAAGGGCTGTGAGGGAAACTGCCATCATTGGATTACAGATGGAGCAGAATGGAGGAAACCCAGGTAACAGTCCATATTTATAGCCCAGTTGGGAACCAGATTCCAGCCCTGAAACTGATGGGGGTATAACAAGTTAGAAAGAGACTATAGAGGCAACCCACGGAATGGGAGAAGATATTTGCAAATGACAGTACAGACAAAAGGTTGATATCCAGGATCTATAATGAACTCCTCAAACTCAACCCACATGAAACAGATAAACACATCAAAAAATGGGCAGAAGATATGAACAGACACTTCTCCAATCAAGACATACAAATGGCTATCAGACACATGAAAAAGTGCTCATCATCATTAGCCCTCAGGGAGATTCAAATTAAAACCACATTGAGATATCACCTTACACCAGTTAGAATGGCCAAAATTAACAAAACAGGAAACAACATGTGTTGGAGAGGATGTGGAGAAAGGGGAACCCTCTTCCACTGTTGGTGGGAATGCAAGTTGGTGCAGCCTCTTTGGAGAACAGTGTGGAGATTCCTCAAGAAATTAAAAATAGAGCTTCCCTATGACCCTGCAATTGCACTCCTGGGTATTTACCCCAAAGATACAGATGTCGTGAAAAGAAGGGCCATCTGTACCCCAATGTTTATAGCAGCAATGGCCACAGTCGCCAAACTATGGAAAGAACCAAGATGCCCTTCAACGGATGAATGGATAAGGAAGATGTGGTCCATATACACTATGGAGTATTATGCCTCCATCAGAAAGGATGAATACCCAACTTTTGTAGCAACATGGACGGGACTGGAAGAGATTATGCTGAGTGAAATAAGTCAAGCAGAGAGAGTCAATTATCATATGGTTTCACTTATTTGTGGAGCATAACAAATAGCATGGAGGACAAGGGGCGTTAGAGAGGAGTAGGGAATTTGGGTAAATTGGAAGGGGAGGTGAACCATGAGAGACTATGGACTCTGAAAAACAGTCTGAGGGGTTTGAAGTGGCGGGGGGGTGGGAGGTTGGGGTACCAGGTGGTGGGTATTATAGAGGGCACGGCTTGTATGGAGCACTGGGTGTGGTGAAAAAACAGTGAATACTGTTTTTCTGAAAATAAATAAATTGGAAAAAAAAATAAAAAATAAAAATAAAAAGAATTAAAAAAAAAAAACAAAATGAGATATCACCTTACATCTGTCAGGATGACTAGAATCAAAAAGACAAGAGATAAGAAGTGTTGGCCAGGATGCAGAGAAAAAGGAAACCTTGTGCACTGTTGGTAATGCACACTGATGGAAAATAGTATGAAAGTTCCTCAAAAAATTAAAACATAGAATTTACCATATGATCTAGTAATTCCACTACTGGGTATTTACCCAAAGAAAACAAAAACACTAATCTGAACAGATATATGCATCCCTATGTTTATCACAGCATTATTTATAATAGCCCAGATACAGAAGCAACCCAAATGTTCACTGACAGATAAAGAAGATGTGATATATACACATATACAATGAAGTATTACTCAGCCATGAAAAATGATGAGCTCTTGCCATTTGCAACAACATGGATGGATCTGGAAGATATTATGCTAACTGAAATAAGTCAGACAGAGAAAGACAAATACCATATGCTTTCACTTATATGTGGAATCTAAAAAATACAGCAAATAAACAGATAGCAAACTGTTCTCTCTGTTAAATGCAGAGAAAACCGGGTAGTTGCCAGAGGGGAAGTGGTTCTGGGGAATGAGTGAAACAGATAAAAGAGATTAAGAAGTACAAACTACCAGTAATAGAATGAATGTCATGGACATGTAAAGTGCAACATAAGAAATGCAGTCAATAATATTGTAATAATGCTATATGGTGATGGACGGTAACTGTACTTATCTTGATGAGCACTGAGTAATATAAGAATTGTTGGATCAATACGTGTACACCTGAAACTAATATAACATTGTACTTTAATTATACTTCAATTTTTAAAAAGTTTCATTTTATAAATAGCCATAAAAAGAAACTATACTAAATTAAAAAAAAAAAAGAGACTATAGAGAGAGAGGAAGGTCAACCTTGATGGGCTGAACCAGCATGTGTCTTCTGGGGAGCTCATCTCTGAGCTGCGACCAGCCAGGAGATTCTGGGAATGTATGTGAGAATGTCTTGGTGTGGTTCTCCCAGAAGCAGACTGAAGGCAAGTGTTCAAGGATAAATCGTTTATTTGGAAGGTGATCTGAGGAAATACCAGTAAGGGAGGAATAGGTGTTAGGAAGCACATAACCCCTGTGGGCAACTGGAGTCTGGTCTTGCTGGGGACCCTGAGGGATAGTGTAAAACATGCCCCAGAGCTAGTCTAACAAGGTTTTTTAACCACTGCTCCTCAGAGTAGGTACTGTCAGCATGCAGATGGGGGTTGAGTGAGGAATCAACAGTGCCTGCTCCCTGGGTATTATCCTGGAGCCCAGAACTGCAGGGAGGAACTGGCTGTTGGTGCCAGGACTGCTGTTGTATTTTCTGCCTTGGCTTCTATTAGCTTAGAAATTGGGGTGATTCTGTGGCTGTGTGTACCGGCAGCAATGGGCCAGGGATGACTCAGTGATGTGGGGGGAGAGGGAAGTAATCACATCCTCCAAGATGGGGGACAAAGGCATGGAGAATGCCAGAAGTACCCCAGCCACTGCCCTAAGGCTCATCACCCATGGGATGTGCCCATGTTCACTCTCCCTCCCCTCCTCTGTTCTTTCCAAGTCCAAGCCCAGACTGCTTCATTCATATCTATCAACTAGGGGGAAGTGGAGCAGGAAGTCAAGGGAACATAGCAACTCACTGTAAGGCAGAGGAGGGCAGCCAAGCCAGCATCCATGTAGCCTAGGTGCCAGGCGGTCGTGGTAGCCCCTTCTGAGGGGAGCAGTGCCTCCAGGTCAACAGCCCAGCCTGGGGGAATTACCCCTTGAAAGCACACCTCTGTAGTCCTTTCTCCCCTACTTCAAAAGATTCCATGGAAAACTGACATCAGCCAGAATGAATGCTTACTTATATTCATTGAAAGGTAATTAAGTGTAATTTTCCTGCCAGATATGCAAAAGCAACTGAGTTCTGGTGCAACAGCAGCATCTTCCAGCCAGCTCTTGGGGTCCCAGATTTGTGGGCAGAGGTTCAGAGAGTTTTGCAGAGTGGGAAGGGATGCTGGTCATGAGCCCATACTTTTGCCCTATCGGAAATGCACAAGGATGTGCAGAAGATGCCTCCATGTTCTATGGGCAAGAAATGCAGACTGACTTCTGTCAGAATTTGCAGAGAAAATCCTTAGCCTGTGTAGAGGGGGCTGGACAGGACTAGGGCTGAATCCCTGGTGCATCATTCACAGGTTATCTGACCTTGACCAGGTGATTTCACCGGTTTAGCCTCCATTTCCTTATATGTAAAACAGGAACTGTGATAGTAATACCTATTTTCCAGTGCAGTCAGGAGGATTAAATGGGAAAAGTTATAGAAAACACCTGATATGTAGTAGGCACTTAGTTATCATTTCTTAAGGAAGGCAGACAGTTGTAATATAATACAATTATTAGCAACTTATGGAATACTTACAATGTGTGGACACTACCAAATACTTTGCATGCACTTGCTCACTTAATTCTCTCAAGCAGGGAACTGGGATCAGGTATAAGTGGAGACTGGACACACTAACCCAGACATAAGGGAGGATCCAAGTAGATGGTCAGCAGGGGACAGTGGGCATATCACCCTTGGGGTTGGTTGCAATAGGTGCTTAAGTCAGAGGGTGCCCAACTTTGTGGGTGGGGCAGGAGAATCCAGGCAATAGTCATACCTGAAGTCTAGCAGGCAATGGACATGGCTTAAGAGGTGGCATGCACACCACCACTCCGTAGCCTATGTCTCTGGCAGACATAACTAATCCATCACAGACTGGTCCCCTGGAAGTCTCCAAGTCCTTCTCAGTGAGAGCTGACATATGAAGCTACGTCAACTTCTGCCTTTGTACTCACAGATGAACCCAAGGGGTTGGCCTAAGAAATGGGGGTCCTTCATGAGATTGGGGTTGCTGCTCTCAGGCCTCAGCCTTAGATGAAGTGTAACCTCCAAGTGCTGGTGGGGAGAGAACTCCTAATGCCTTCTTCCCCCATAACATAGATACCCCTGTGGGCCAGCCTTGACACAGGAAAACAGTAGGGGATGAATCTCTAAATTCAAGAGTACCAGGACAAAGGCTGAGCAAAGGCTGGAGGTGGCAGAGGCCACAGACAGCCTCTGTTTCAATCAGTTTCCCCATGTGGAAAGTGCAGCAATTGGAATAAAGCCCCCAGTAGCCTCCATTTTCCTAAAACCAAGCTGGCCAACCCCACTACATCAATGTCTCCAGAGAAGGTGTCTGCCCCAAAGAGGACAAACAAGTCTGGCCACAGGAGCTTTTCCCCCCGGGAGGACTCAAGGGTGCAGAGCCATGACAGAAGCCATGCTGCATCAGGCATTTTGTGGCATTTCTCCAAGCTGCCTATGTACTCCAGTCTCCTCTGAATATGAATTGTTTGCTTTATGCTTTCCCGACTCCATCACTCAATAGACAGTAGGAGCCAACTCCTCCATGCCACCTGTTGTGCAGTGTAGAAAGAAGTAGAAACTTCTGCTCTACCATGATTGACATTCTTCTGTTTTCTGTTCTGCTGCAACCAGGCCACTGTCCTCCCCTCCTCTTCTCCCTCACCTCTGTTTCCCACATGTGTCTTTTGTATTTCTTTGCTTCCACTCTTCTGAGCTTTCTTAGCTCAGGGTTGTGCAACTATAACTTAAATTCCTCTGTGTTCTTTGTTTTGTGTTTGTTGAGCTCTTCTTACACACCAGTCAATGAGTCAGAATGAACATATACATGGGTCTTCAGAGAGAAGGAAAAAATTGTGCACTTCAAAATGCCAAAGCCATTACTGAGATCATTCAAAGTGGCAAGTCTCTTCCACTTTACATCTAAAAGGCTCTTGTTCAACACCTCTGGCCTTCTATTTCCTGGGGATGGTTCTTCCCCTTACACTTGATCACTACCTTCCCAGAGTGACTTCTGTCTCATCACCAGCTAGAATCAGATCCAGGCAGGAGGGGGCCGGCTATGGTGGCACTGCAAGCACCAGCAACACAGGGCATGGAAAGGAGTCTGTGTATCAGATGGGTGACCTTGGCCACATTACCAAAATATATCAGAGTTTCATTTCTTTTAATCTCACTTTCAGAATATGTCAAAATATGGGATATTTCAGAATATGGGGTATTCAGACCCATATTAAATGTTCTACTTCCCGGGACGCCTGGGTGGCTCAGTGGGTTAAGCCACTGCCTTCGGCTCGGGTCATGATCCTGGGGTCCTGGGATCGAGTCCCGCATCAGGCTCCTTGCTCAGCCTGCTTGCGTGCTTTCTCTCTCTCTCTTTCTGACAAATAAATAAATAAAATCTTTAAAAAAAAAAAAATGTTCTCCTTCCCTCCTCCTTACACATCTCCATGGTCAGCAGAACAGAGCCTGAAATATTGGCAAATCTGAATCATCAAAGACAGATTCTGGGTTTTTGCATGGACACGTGGGTGGTATAAGGCCCCTGCTGTTATCCTGGGGCTGAGAGGAGAGGACCTATCACTGCGTGTGGGGAGTGTCAGGCCCTTGCCTCCATGCTGAGTAGGTGTTTATGAATTATAATTCCATGAGGTCTCTTACAGGTGCTCACTCAACATGTGTACTCTCGGCGGTCTTATCTCCTTCCTTGACTTCATGCCCACCTAAGCTCCAGGGGTGTTCACACTCATATTTACCACTCTGACCTCCTCACAAACTCAAATATATCAGAGTTACTGGGCAATCCACCTGGATATCCCAACAGCAATACACAGCTAACATGCTCAACACCAAAGTCCTCAAATTTTTCTCTGAGCTGGATTCCCCAGCTCAGGAGCACAACATCTGCTCGGTTACCCCATCCAGGATATGAGCACCACTCTTGACTATTCCTTTTCACTCATCAGGAACTGCCAATCATAGAAGGTTCTCCAAGTGGCTCTTTCATTGTCTGCCCCTTCTACCTCCCCCTCTTTCCCAGATAAGGGCCACCTGCATCTGTTGCCAGGACAACAGCAATAGCCCCTTCCTTCATACCCTTTTTACCATTGAAATCTTCTTCCTCACTGCCATCCAGGTGATTTTTCCAAAATGTAAATACGCAATCTGGCCATTCTCTTGAACTGCTTACACAATTCAAGAGGAGCTAGAACCTCATTTGCCACTTTTGAGTCATGGTCCTGAGAGGAGACAGTTGGCCTACACACCAGTCTGGATTACTGAGGACAGCTTAATACAGGGACTGCTTAGAAAGGTGTGGGCAGGGGCACCTGGGTGGCTCAGTCGGTTAAGCATCTGCCTTTGGCTCAGGTTATGATCCCAGGGTCCTGGGGGCTGCCTGCTTAGTGGAGAGACTGCTTCTTCCTCTCCCTCTGCCACTCCCCCTGCTTGTGCTCTCTTGTTCTTTCTCTCAAATAAATAAATAAAATCTTAAAAAAAAGAAAGAAAAAAAGGTGTGGGCAGTGTTTAAGTAGAGCAACAAAGATAGTGCAGTGCCCAGGACAAGTAATGGTGGGGAGCTATTGCCAGCTGAGGCCTGAGAATCAAGAAGAGGGAGCAGTTAATTTGACTGACAGAGTTATCAGGAGAGGGCATGCTGATGGCAGCTGTGGCCTGGAAGATTCAGGCACTGATAATCCCACAGGAAGGGAGCTAGGAGGCAGTAAGTACCCTGATCTCTCCTTTTACTCTCTGGTCTCTTGCTAATGCCTCTAATTCGCTACCTCCAACCACTCAGATAGCTGAATAAACCAATGAATCAGTAAATGTTTCGAAACACATGAGGAGGATGGAGACTAGTCTTTTCTGGTCAGGTATATGGAGACCTTCATAAATGTGACCTGCATTCTCTTTCCATTTGCTCTATACTGACTTCTAGCTAGGACACCGCCCCTTATCCAAGGCACTTTTCCAATGCCATCTCTACTGGGAAGCCTTCCCTCACCTCTCCAGAAAGTTATCTACTTTCCCATAGACCTTAAAGTCATTCTTTGCTTTTACGACATCACACATTGTTTTCTATTCAAATCTCTTAACAAATGTCTCTCTCCTCACTAGCATGAGTACTATCATGGAGATACTCTGTACCTTCAGCATACACTACAAGTGAGGTGTTTGATAAAGTGTGAAATAGTTAATAAAAATGGCAAGGTAGAATTATGGGAGATGGGGGTGCCTGGGTGGCTCAGTGGGTTAAAGCCTCTGCCTTTGGCTCAGGTCATGGTCTCAGGATCCTGGGATCGAGCCCCGTTATCAGGCTCTCTGCTCAGCGGAGAGCCTGCTTTCTCCTCTCTCTCTCTCTGCCTGCCTCTCTGACTTCTTGTGATCTGTCTTTCAAATAAATAAAAATCTTAAAAAAAAAAAAAAAGAATTATGGGAGATGATCCTAAATCCCACACTGGAAACAACAAATTCGTCTATTGCCTAAGATGGTTAGAGGGTTTTTTTTATCTTTTGATTTTTGGGAATCAATGTGAGGTTGTGTGGATGGGAGATCAAAAGTGGGTTTAATCTGTTTACTGTATAACAAAAACACCAAGTGAGAAAACTGAAGTGCTTCAATTCAGATCTAAGCAAAGCCAAAGAAAGAGAAGCTGCCACCAAGGGACAAGTTCCCCATCGACAGTGAAGTGCGCCAGATTGCAATTCCCCGCTTAGCTTCTCAAACATCCTGAAGTAATGGGATTGAAAGCCACTGTTTGGAAGCAAAGTTTACAGTCCACTTACTGATAGAGAGGCATTTTGTGGAAACGGTCTATGAACCTTGTTTTCATTTTGATGTTTTTAAAATCTAATTTCCATGCAAATAGGAAGGGATGTGTTCTAGAGTGTCGACTTTGGGATTTGTTTGAGCATCAAGCAGTATGACTCATATTTGGGGGGTTGGAACATGTCCAAGGACACTTAAGGAATTCCAGTATTACAAAGGAAACCAAATATGTTGTGATTAGAGCATTCGCTGTCCCAAGCAAATAAATGAGCTGGCTCAGAAGAGGAGCTGTTTTGCACTGCCCACTGGCTTCTGAGCAATTCTGTTCCCAAAGAATCTGTAATCATGTAAGAAGATTCATTATTCAAACTTGGGTTAAAAACTCATTTATTCAAATGTTTTTAAAATAGGTTTTTAAATATTCAGAGGACAAAAAAAAAAAATGCAAAAATGGTAGGCCTGAGGGGCAGTGGCTTGCTAGTGGAGTCTTAACCAGCAATTTGTTTTTGCATTCCGCCATGGTGAGCCGGAACTTACAAAGTAGGAGGAAGGCAGAAGATGGGGATTTAGATACTTCGGATCTCTCTCCTAAATTAAAAGGGAAAAGGTCATGAAGAATGTGGTATGAGGAAGTTGGGAATATGATTCAGGTTTTTAAGAAACTTTCTTGGATCATGGCATTTAAGAATTGAGCTTTATCCTGGAGTGGGAAGATAAGTCTTTGTATTTGAATCCAGAAGGAAATGAAGCAGGAAAGGTAGTTAGCATAGGAAGTTCTCAAGTTTGTAAGAGGCAATTACCTCATTCTATCTGATAACAGCAAATGAATAGTTAAAGGCTTTTAAGATAATCAATCTGAAGTCCCCACACAGAAAAGAAGTTGCGCTGGGGACCCAGATGGCCCAAAAAGCCACTGTGTCTTCATAATAACACACTAAGGACCGACCTCAACATATGGAATGTTAGAAACCAACTGAAATTTAACATTAGAAAATGTGCAACTTGGATCTAGATATTTGTACCTTTCCCTATCTTTTTCTAAATATGATATCAAGATATTATATTTTACAGTAGTTGAATAATATTTTCTACTGTTCTGATGAAGAGCTAAACCTCCTGTGTGTGTGCAGATGCCCAAAAGATCTCAGTTACACACACTGACTGGGTCCCTTGCTCAGAATCTGCACTAATCACTATTTCCCCTAGTGGCCATATCCATAATTGCAGGTCTGTGTCACTGCATGCCCCCTGGGCAAGGGCAATGAGTTTGGCCTTACCATGATTTCTTATCCACTTGCCATGATTTCTTATCCATGTTTGTCTCATGATGCCACTGGCATGGGCATATGATTACCCAATGCTCTAAATTAATAGGTCTGTGATATCCTTACCACATGCCTGGGGCTTCCATTTTGAAGTGGAACTTCTGGCTCTGGAGGACCATTTGCCCTTTTCCACCCCTCCCCCCCAATTGTGGGTAATGACTCTCCCAATTTCTTTCTTCTTTATTTCCTTCTTTTGTCTCAATTTCTTGATTCCCAGCACCAGAAGTATATCTACATGCTCCTTCTGCGTCCCAATAGGAGAATTATGTTCATTAAGGTTAAGTCTCCTTAAAGGGCTAGAGATCAGAAGCATTTGCTGTACTTGAAAGACCCACAACTTGATATCTATTGATCTACTGAATTTTTGCTTCATCCTCATTTCTGCTCAAACTCTGGTTTGCATTTCTGTTGCTGTTTTAGTCTAGTATCCTGGCAACCACTTCCAAGTTTCTTACTGTCTGACAAGAATGGTGGCCAGAAGGAGGAGTGGGGGTGCTGTCTCTTAGAGGTGGAGATAAAAGGGTGGACATGAAGGAGGGTAAGGTGGTGGAGAGAGGGGAGAAAGAGAGGAAAGGAAAGAAAAAGCAGGAATGATGAGAAGGGAAAAAAAACATGAAACTAGGAAGAAAGGGGATGGATGGGTAAAGGTCCTGGAAGGAAGAGTATGTCCACCAGGCAAGAAGTCACCAGGGCCCTGATACTCAGTAGTGACCTAAGTCAAGCAAGTGAGTAAATTAATATCCTAAGATCTACCCCACTCCAGCCAGAGATAGTGGCTCTCTGGTGACCCTGGGAACCCAGGACAGCCTCTGTTCCCTAAGATGGGAAGGCAAGGGGCCAAAATGCCTTCGGTTAGGAAGTGACTTTGGGTCAGGGTCTCATGGCTCCTCCTAGCCTTCACTTAGTTTCTGACACTGACTTTGCTGCTACCTCTAGCCTCAAGCCCAGATTCTGGAGAATTCTTTCCATTTCTAACTTATGCACTATTTTTCCTGGTCTCAGCTTTCAGAGAGCTGTTGGCCTAAGTATTTTGAGTGAATGAAGAAAATGATTTCCAGAGAAGTGTTCACCACCCAAAAGAAGCTCAATTCTTGGCTACTCTGGACATGGTAGTGCAAATATGTATAATAGTTTTCTCTGGACCTTGGAGGACTCCTAACAATCTTTATTTTCCACCCCATCTTAGCACAGCAGATAGGATTAGCAAAAGAGAGTCTCTGGTATTCTAAAAAAAAAATGTTGCCATCTTGCTAAAAACCAACAACAATCTTTAAACATGCATTTAACCACATATAAAGTATAATCACATACTATCATAATTTTTTTTCTTTTAAAATTATTGGGATGACTTTCCTGACTCTGACCACAATGGGTATGCTAATTAGCTAAAACAAACTTCTGTAATTCAGGAAAATTTACATGAAGCTGATATTTATGCTGCTGAACAGGGAATTTTTATGCTGTCATTCCTTGAAAAACACAACTTGCCAAAATTAAAACAAGAAGAAAGAGTAAATCTGAATAGACCGATATTCTTTAAAGAAAAGAAGGGTGCCTGGGTGGTGTAGTTGGCTAAGCACTAGAATCTTGGTTTTAGCTCAGGTCATGATGTCAGGATGGTGAGGTCAAGCCCTGTGTCAGACTCCAAGCTGGTTGGAAGTTGGCTTGAGCTTTTCTCCTTTTCCTTGCCCTTCTCTAGCTTGTGCTCTCTTGCTCTCAAAATAAATAAATAATTTCTTTAAAAAAAGAAAAAAAAAAGACAACTCTTTCTACATGTTCAAAAGACCAATATTATATCATCTTGTCCCCAAAGTAAAGAGGAAACATTTCCCAACTTTTTATTTTGAGACTAACACAGCCCTGATACAAAAACCAAACAAGGATATTATAAGAAAAGAACATTACAGGTCAATATTGTTCATGAATAGAGATGTGAAAATCCTATTTAAAATATTAGCCTGAATACAGTGATATATTTTCTAAAATGGATAATAGAGCATGACTGAGTAAAGTTTATATGAAAAATGCCTGCATCATTTAACATTCAAATATCAATCAATGTATTTCACCACAGTAATAGAAAATTCCTATCTCCAAAGATTTTTAGGAAACACTCAATAAAATCAACACTTATGCATGACAAAAATCTCTCAGTGTTAGAAATAAAAGTGAACTTTTTTTCTTCTAAATAGATAATGAGTATGTACAATATATGCACAGATTTTAATGACGAATTACAGCATTCTTTCACCCTGGAACAAGGTAAGAATGTCCATTATCTTGTTCACAATATTAGGGGTGAGGCAAAAGATTGGAATTAATAAATGAAGTTGTCCAGGCCACCAGATATAAAACCAAGTAAGAAATCAATAATTTTTTTTCCCCACCATGATCAAGTGGGATTTATTCCTGGGTTGCAAGGGTGGTTCAGTATTCACAAATCAGTAAATGGGATACACCCCATTAATAAAAGAAGGCAAAAAAAACCATTGATAATTTCAACAGATGCAGAAGATGCATTTGACAAAGTACAACATCTGTTCATGATAAAAACTGTCAATAAAGTTGGTTTAGAGGAAATGTATTTCAGCATAATAAGGCCCATATATGGGGATGCCTGGGTGGCGCAGTTGGTTGAACGACTGCCTCCGGCTCAGGGCGTGATCCTGGAGTCCCGGGATCGAGTCCCACATCAGGCTCCCAGCTCCATGGGGAGTCTGCTTCGCTCTCTGACCTTCTCCTCGCTCATTCTCTCTCTCACTGTCTCTCTCTCTCAAATAAATAAAATAAAATCTTTAAAAAAAAAAAAAAGGCCCATATATGAAAAACCCACAGTTAATATCATTCTTGTTGGGGAAAACTGAGAGCTTTTCCTCTATAGTCAGGAACAAGACAGAATGTGTACTCACTATTGTAAATAGTGTGTTATTTAGTCTCCTATATTTGAGGACTTCCCAGATCTTTCTAATACTGATTTGTAATTTAACTCCTTTATAGTTCAAGAATGTAATTCATATTATTTAAATCATTTTAAATTTATGATATGAAAATGTAATAAATTAAATGTATTAAATTAATTAAAATTTAAATTAAAAATAACACACTACTAATTAACCTATGGCTCAAAGAAGAAATCACAAGGGAATTTATAAAATATTCAAACTGAATGAAAATAAAAACACAATGTATCACAAATTATGAGATGTTGCTATGACTATATTTAGAGGGAATTTCATAGTAATATATGTTTACATTAGAAAAAAAGAATTTTAAATTAATGACCTAAGTTTCCAACATATTATCTAAACTTATTCTAAGAAACTAGAATAAAATGAGTAATTTTAACCTCAAATAAACAGAAAAAATAAAGGAAAAAATTTAAATCAATGAAATAGAAACAAAAAATTACAAAGAAAATCAAAAGCTACTTACTTAAGAAAATTATTAAAACCGGTAAGCCACTACCCAGACTAATTGGGAAAAAAAAGAGAGGACAAAAATCACCAACTTCAGAAATGAGATGGGGGACATGACCACAGATCCTACGGACAGTAAAGGTTAATAGGGAACACTATGTTTAAATCTATATCAATAAATATAAATGAAATTGAGAAAGACCTTGAAAGATACAAATTACTAGAGGTCACTGAAGAATAAATATGTATCCTAAATATCCCTGTATCTAGTAAGAAATTATTTTGTCATTTAAATGCTTCTCACAAAGCAAACTCCAGGCACAGAGAACTTCACTGATTCATTCCATGAAACATTTAAAATGGAGAATATTGATTCTATACAAAGTCTACTGGAAAAGTGAAGAGGAGAGTTTATTTCCCAACAAATTCTATTAGGCCAGCATTAACCTGAGAGCAAAACCAGATAAATACATTATAAGGAAATAAAAAACAAAATTGTAGACCAATCTGTTTCATGAACATAAATACAAAATACAAACTTTAGCAAATTATCACTACAATATAAAAAGGATCATGGCCATGTGGAGTTCATTCAAAGAATATAAGGTTAGTTTTACATTTAACATCAGTATAATTCACGATATTTATAGACCAGGGCCAAAAAAGAAGTGAAAAAAAAATATGATCTTCTTAATAGATGCCAAAAATAAAGGAGAAAGAGAAGGAGGAAAGAGGAAGAAAAACACATGACAGAATCCAACAACCACTCATGAATGGTGGAATGAACTAGGAATGAAGAGGAATTTCCTCAACCTGGTAAAGGTGACCCAAAAAAACCTACAACTAATATCATCATATCTAATGGTGAAAGATTGAAATCATTCCCCACAAAGATCAAGAGAGAGACAGAGATGTCTGTTCTTACACTTCTGTGTGACATTCTGTTGAAGGTTCTCTCCAGTGCAATAGGCAAGAAAAATAAATAAAAGGCATGAAGTCTGGAAAGAAATAAAATACAAAACATATTTGTAGGTAACAAAGTCTGTAGAAAATCCAAAAAAATACTGTAATAAGTAAACTTACACACAAAACTAATATATAACTATTATTAGTATTTCTATATACCAGCAAGAAACAATGGAGAACTGATATTTTTATTTATTTTATTTATTTGAGAGAGAGTTTGGGGCGAGTGGCAGAGGAAGAGAGTCTTCAAGCAGACTCCCACTGAGCACAGAGCCTGGATATGGGGCTGGATCTCAAAACCCATGAAGTCATGACCTGAGCCTTAACCAAGAGTCAGAAACTCAACTAACTGAACCATGCAGGCACCCTGAGAATCGACATTTAAAAAATACTATTAATAATGTCATCAAAAATATGAAATATAGCTTTGAATAAAAGATACACAAGATATATACATCAAAAACTAATAAACATTGCTAACAGAAATGAAAGAAAGCTTAAATAGATGTAGAAATATATCACATTTGTCAACTGGCAAATCAGTATTGTTAAGATGGCAGTGCTCACCAAATTGATGTTTAGAGTCAATCAATCTCAGGTGTTTTTTTTTTTTAATAGAAACTGAAAAACTGATTTTAAAATTTGTGTAGACATGCAAAGGACTTAGAATAATTTAAATAAATTTAAAATTTATTTTAAATAATAATAATAAAATAATTTGAAAAACAAGAATAATAATTTGAAAATAATTTGAAAAATAATTATTTTTCACATAATTTGGAAGACAAGAATAAAGTTAAAGGACTTGGAAAATCTTGGATTCAAGATTTATTGAAAAGCAATTCTAATCAAGGCCATGTGGTATCAGCATAAAGATACAATGCCAGTGAAAGAGAATGAAAAGTCCAGAAATAGACCCACATATACAAAGTCATCTGATTTTCAATAAAGATACCAAGAGAGTTCAATGGAGAAAGGATAATCTTCTCAACAAATTGTTCTGGAACAGTTGAGTATTTGAAAGTAAAAAAATAAACCAGGTCATTTCCAAATCACACCATATACAAAACGAACTCAAAATGGACCATAGATTTAAACATAAAAGCTTAAACTATAAAAGAAGAAGAAATTATGAGAGGAAAACTTAGTGATCTTAGATTTGACTAAAAAATTATTAATTAGGACACAAAAAGCACAAGTGATAAAGAAAAATTGTTTTCCATCAAAATTAAATTTTTGCTCTTCAACAGATAGTGTTGGAAAAATAAAAAGGCATGCCACAGATTGGTAGAAAATAATTGGAAAATAAATATTGAACAAAGGATGTGTGTGGAAAAAAAATCTTTAAAATTTTACAACTCAATAATAAGACAGAGTACAATAAAGAAAATGTCAAGTGATTTTAACTGGAATTGAACCAAAGAAGATAGTAAATAAGTGCATGAAAACATGCTCAACAATATTAGTCATTAGGGAAATGCAAATCAAAACCACAATGATATACCACTTCACAACCACTCTGAATGGCTAAAATTAAAAAGACTGATCACTCCAAGTGTTAGTGAGGATATGAAGCAGTTGGAATTTTCATCATCTGCTGTTGTGAACATAAAATAGTATAGTCACTCTGGAAACCAGATTGTAGTTGCTTAAAAATTAAATACACCCCTACCATATGATTCAGCCATTTTGTTCCTGGGTACTTACTCAAGACATGAAAAATGAAAGTAAATGTCCATAGAAAGACTGATTCACAAATGCTCACAGCTGCTTTATTTATGATAACACAAAACTGGTAATAGCTCAAATATCCATCAACTGGTGAATGGATAAGCTGTGTTATATCCATATAATGAATATTCAGCAACAAAAAGGAATCAACTATTGATACATGCAGCAACATGACTAAATCTCAAGATAATTATCTTAGTGAAAGAACTCAGACCCCCTCCAAAGTAAATATTGAATGAATTTCCATTTGTACAAAAATATAGAAAATGCAAACTGATATACAGTGACAGAAAGCAGATTTGTTGTCATATAGTGACAGGCTGGAGTAGAAAGAAATGCTTTATAAAGTGTTATAAGGAAAGTTTGGGGAGTGATATCTTCATTATGCTGACTGTGGTGATAGTGTCATACATAGTACACATGTATGTTAAAATGTATCAGTTGTACACTTTAACATGTACAGCTTACTGTACTTCAATAAAACCTCAATAAATCTATAAAAAATCAATTGTATTCAATTGTATTTTTCATATACTAGCAACAAGCAATGGGAAAATGAAATTTTTAAAATACCATGTATAGGGGCGCCTGGGTGGCTCAGTGGGTTAAGCCGCTGCCTTCGGCTCAGGTCATGATCTCAGGGTCCTGGGATCGAGGCCCACATCGGGCTCTCTGCTCAGCAGAGAGCCTGCTTCCTCCTCTCTCTCTGCCTGCCTCTCAGCCTGCTTGTGATCTCTCTCTGTCAAATAAATAAATAAAATCTTTAAAAAAAAAATAAAATAAAATACCATGTATAAGAGTATAAAAAATGTAAAACATCTGGGGCGCCTGGGTGGCTCAGTGGTTTGGGCCTCTGCCTTCAGCTCGGGTCATGATCTCAGGGTCCTGGGATCGAGCCCCACGTCGGGCTCTCTGCTCAGCAGGAAGCCTGCTTCCCCCTCTCTCTCTGCCTGCCTCTCTGCCTGCTTGTGATCTCTCTCTATCAAATAAATAAATAAAGAATCTATTAAAAAAATCATTAAAAAAATGTAAAACATCTAAGAATAAATCTAATAAAAGATGTGTAAGACCTCTACATTGTAAATTACAGAACAAGATTGAAAGCAATCAAAGTAGACCTAAATAAATGGAGAGATATTTCATGTTCATGATAGGAAGTTTCAATAATAATATGATGTTGATTCTCTTCTGTGTGATCTACGGATTAATATGTCCCAATCAAAACACTATTAGTTTTTTTGGTTTTGGTTTTTATGATTTTTTTAAATGAAAATTGAGAGCTTTAAATATATTTCTCCTAGACATATATATTCTAGGATAGTTAGAACAATCTTAGATAATCAGACACAATTAAAGATTTCAAGCCTTAGGAAAAACTATAGTATTTAAAACATTGTGATACCGGCACAAGGACAAATAGGTCCATGGAAAAAAACAGAGGGGCCAGAAAAGATCCACACATATATGATAACATAACAGTGTCAACTGCAATTCAGTGGAGAAAAGATAATCTTTTCAATAAATGTTGCCAGAGCAGTTAGATAACCATAAGGAGAAAAAGTCTTGCCTCCTAGCTCATATCATACACAAAAACAAATTGCAGATGGATTATAGATTTAAATGTGAAAGGTAAGATGATACAACTTGTGGAGGAAGCCTAAGAAAATTTCTATATGTCATTAAATATGCAAAAATTTCTTAAATTGAAAACAAAAGCATCATGATGTTTAATAACATCAAAGTTATTAAATAGGAAAGCCACATAGTGAGAGAATGTATTTGCAGTACATATATCTGACAAGACCTCTATCCAAGATTTAATAGGAATCCCTACAAGTAAACAAAATGGCAAAAAGCCCAAGAGAAAAATGGGCAAATGAAAAAAAGAAAGAAAAAGAAAAATGGGCAAACAACCTGAACAGGCTTTTCACAAAGAAGGAGATTTGAATGGTCAGGGGCAAAGTGCTAACCATCATTACTCATTAAAGAAATGTATAGGGTGCCTGGGTGGTTTAGTTTGCTAAGTGTCTGATTCTTGATCTCAGCTTGTCTTGATCTCAGTCATGAGTTCAAGCCCCACACTGGGCTCCATGGGCATGGAGCCTACTTAAGGAAACAAAAAAAAAAGAAATAAAAAAAATGCACATTAAAAACCCAGTACAAACCAGTACAAAACTATTACATACCCTCAGCATGGCTAAAATTAAAAAGGCATAAAATAGTAAGTATTGGCAAGAATGTGGAGAAAAAAGGACTCTCATAAATTGCTGGTAAAAGGGTTAATTGTGCAACCATTCCGAAAACTCTTTAACAGGATCTACTAAACTGAAATGCACTTATCCTAAGATCCAGCGTTTCTACTTCTTGGAAATAAAACCAACAGGAATATGTGCATAAGTTCATCAAAAGACATATACAAAAATGTTCACAGCAGCACTATTCCTAATAGCTGAAAGTGGAAACAACTAAAATGTTCATCAACTGTAGAATAAATATGTTGTAGTATATTAACATCAGAGGAACAAACTATAATCACAGGGATGAAGCTCTCCCTACCTGCTCCTCCCAGTAACGCTGAGTAGAAGAGCCAGCCCCACCCAAGAATACATACAGTAGAATTTTATTTTTATAAGGTTCATGAACAAGGAAGAATAATCTACGGTGTTGGAAGTCAGGACAGTGGCTCTTCTCAGGAGAAGCAGTGACTGAGAAGGAGCATGAGATGCTTCTGGATGCTGTTTATAAAGGTCTCACCCTGTGAAAATTCACCCAGCTGTATAATTATGGCTTATATACATTTCTTTTGTATGTCACACTTCAAAAAAAAGGGTTTACTTACTATGTGGTCAAGTTCTGTGATGGAAACCAACAGGGGACTTGAAAGAATTTGGTTGGAGTGGTCTGTCAGGGAGGTCTATCCTACTATCTTCTCCATCCTTATCAAATACTTGATGCACCATGCCTGCTACTTTATTTCCACCCACAGGTGCAACTCTTCCAGTTCCCCACTTGTCAAAGTTTTAACAACTGGACTATCTCTGCTCAGCTAACCACTGATGATGGCACTCTCTTGCCATCTAGTCAGTGAGTGATATAGCTTCCAAAGCCTATCTTATTACCTGCTTTCTCAGACCAGTCCTGGCACCAAATTTTGGAGGCTGGGTTCTTCAAAAGGAGATGCCCAGACAGAATTTGAGGTGAAAGATGTTTCTTAGGGATTAACATCCACGAAGGGAAAAAGAAGAAAGTCGGGTTGGACAGAGTGAGAAGTTGAAGTCTGATGAAAGCTTGAAGAAACGTTGGCCAACATGAGGGAGCTCTGTCTCTGTCCTGACCATCAGAGTATCCTGTACCTCAGAGATGGCTGGACCTTTATACCCTCACCTCACTTCCTCAGCAGATGCAGATGTAAAAGGTATGACTTTGGAAAGGGGGCACTTGTCCAGCTGAAGCAGGCTGTGCAAGAGTTGACAGCTGGAAGCTGCTTGCTGGTCACATTCCTCACAGCTGGGCAGCAATTCCCCACTGCAAGAGGACAGCAAGGCTCTGCAATGTGGACTGAAGTGCCCAAGATCACACAGCTGAGAGAGGTAGGCTGGTATTCAAATTTAGTCTCCCTGGCTTTAAAATCCCATGTTTGGGCACCTGGGTGGCTCAGTGGGTTAAGCCGCTGCCTTCGGCTCAGGTCATGATCTCAGGGTCCTGGGATCGAGTCCCACATCGGGCTCTCTGCTCGGCAGGGAGCCTGCTTCCTCCTCTCTCTCTCTCTCTGCCTGCCTCTATGCCTGCTTGTTATCTCTCTCTGTCAAATAAATAAATAAAAATCTTTAAAAAAAATAAAATCCCATGTTTTCTCCACTGTAGCCCACCACCTCTTGCAAAGCAATTACTGTGTACTACAACATTTTATTAATCAAAGACAAAAATAATGGGCTGTCAGATGTTTTAGACAGCTTGAGCTACTCAGAGTCACTCTTGCCCATACATAGGGACATGCACGATTGTGCACTTCCTGTGTGTCAAGGATGGGGGTAAGTGTTTAAGAGGGATAATCTCCATAGCAGCCCCTATAGTAGGTGCTACTACTATCATCATTTACAAACAGGGAAACTGAAGCTTAGAAGAGAGGAAATGACTTGTCAAAAGCAAACTGTCACACCGAAGTCTGTTTAATCACTGCACAGGACTTCTTCCGATCCTGTATGGAAGAAAACCTATCCTTAAGAAAAGTGAATGCTGCGTCAGTTTTCTTGTAACTTCCCAGTATAAGAAACTATAATTGTAAGCCTTTTGAAGTGATAAGAATAGCCTAAGGAATCCCATCATTGTCTTCAAAGATATCCAGGGACCCAGGCACACAGAATGGGAATGCCTGTGGTAACACAGGGCCTGGAAAAGGTGGGCTGGAGTATGTCTGAGAGTGAGGAGGGGTGCAGGAAGACATCCTGGAGATTTAGGGATCCCCTTTTGCTCTCCACCAGTTTTTGTCTGTTGATTTTCCCTTGAAGATACTGCATTAGAAAAGGCAACATTTACTCCATTTTGTTTGGTTTTGTAAGTCAGCGTGGGTTTGATAAGCATTCAAACACAGATTCTGATCCTTACTAACTGTGTGACCTCCACTAAGTAGCTTTACCTCTCTGATCCTCAGTTTTCCCACCTGTAAGGTCTGGCTTTTAACACCCCTATCTCCTGGCATTGTTGTGAGGGAACGCTTACGGGATAAGCATTGGACATAGCATGCAGTGACACTCAACAAATGGTGTTTGGGCACTGGTCAATATGGGACCCCAAATCTTGGTCATGCTAGATACCCACTGTTTTCAGTCCAGGATCCAACTTTTAGCACAGAAGTCCTGCCTCAGTTTACATGCAGGGTCTCTCTTTTCCTCTTCAATTACCAGAGAATACCCACCTCCTTTACTCCTGATCAAAATTGGATTCCTCCTATCGCCTCTAAAGAACTACATCTTGAGGAGATGGGAAGAAGTTGGTCTCTGAAGCCAGACTGGTCTGAATTTCATCTGAGTCATTTATTAGCTGTGTGACCTTGGATAAGCTTCTTAGCCTTTCTGGACTTCCAATTTCTTACCTGCACCATGAGAATAACAATCATACCCACTTCATGGGATTTTGGTGAGGGGTCAATGGGCATTGGATGTGAAGGCTCCTTGCACATTGACTGGTATACTGGAGGTGCTAAAGTGATATCTGAACTCTTTTGTTTTCACTTTTTTCATGTATTCTAAGGTAGCATTTTCACCAGAGACCTCTAAAAAGTCCATTTTAGTTCACATCTTTTTACAATCTTGGTTACAGATTGGTATAGCTATTTAAAAAGACAAAATTCGGGTACCCTGGGTGGCTCAATGAGTTAAGCATGTGCCTCTTGATTTTGGCTTAGATCATGATCTCAGCGTTGTGAGATTGAGCCCCATATCAGGTTCCACATTCAACACAGAGTCTGCATGAAATTCTCTCTGTTCCCCCTCTGTCCCTTCCCCCACGCTTGTGTGCATGCACACGTACTCTCTAAAATAAATAAGTAAAATCTTAAAAAAATAAAAAGACAAAATGCAATAGTGGCTTTAATAATAATAATGGCTAACTTACATGTAAAAGTAGTCCCAGTTCATGCCTCCATGATGTATACAGTCTAGTGGAGGGGGAGGTGGACATTGATCCACAAACCACAAGCTCTGGGAAAGAGAGGGGCATGTGACAGTTCATTTACTTCTCAAAAGGACCCTATGAAGTGAACAAAATTATTCGCTTTTTAGATGCAGAAACTGAGATTCAGGGAAGCTGGGATTCTTATTCAGGTTCACCCAATTAGTAAAAGGCATAAGCAGGTTTTGAGCCCAGGTCCTTCTCATACTCTAGTTGTGAAACAAGTATAAAGACTGTAGGTAGCTATCATCAGACTTCTACAAGATAGAATCTCTGTTAAGCAGAGACTGACCATTCAAACTTTTAAAATAGGAACCAGTTGCAGTTAGTAAAACTGTTACTTGAAGTATATCTGAGAAGGGGTGGAGACAAACTGCCCCCCTCCAAGAAGCTAGTGCTCTGATGCTTTGTTTTGAAAAGCTGGATCTGTTAGTTAGCGGTAGCATGTGGTTTAAACCCTTTGTTTCACAGATGAGTAAAACAAGGCTCAGAGAATAAAAGGGACGTGCTCCAGGTCACAAAGAAATCATTAAATAACTAGTTTCTTCCCATGTCTATATATCAATCCCAGGGAAGACTCTGATTGACTCTTTTGGATGATATACTCATCCTTGTATCAATCAATGAGGCCAGACCTAACACCATGAATGATAGCCCCAAAGCCAACCAAACACTCTTCCTCGAGATGCGACAGGATTGCTCCTTCTCAGGTCTTGAGCTACATTGCTACCAGTTAAGAAGGGCCTTCCTCAACCACTCTACCCAAAGGAGCCCCCTTCCCTGACCCTACTGCCCTTATCATTTTCCTCCATATAATATAGAATATAAAGTACCTCCTTGAAAAGAGGGACTTTGTCTAATTTTTTGACCACTGTATCCCCAGTTTCTAGAACTTAACATATAGCAATGATTGATAAATATTTTTTAATAAAAATAAAAAAAAGTTGGGGAAGAATTTCCCAAAGGATCTGGAAGAAGACAAAAGGGAAAGCATGCTGGACAGTCATATAATACCAACACAACAGTCACTGCAGAATTCTTAGCAATTCATTTTTAGAAAAATTGATAAAGCAACTACTTTTTCAATTAGAGTTAAAAAAAAAGTCATTGGGAAGGCTGTGATCTTTGGTTTATCATCTGTATCTCTTATTAGCCTGGGACCTTCTTGAAGACAGAAATGAGGACTTAATTATCTCTGCTTGCTGAGCACTTCTCAGAGCCTGGCACATAGTAAAAGTGTTCAAATAGGGTTTTGGATGAATAAACACAGTTATAATATCTTAATCAATGTTTTGGGATAAATTACCAGGGGATCTTGTTAAAATGCAGATTCTGATTCAGTAGGTCTGGATGGGGCCAGAGAACCTCCATCTCTAACAAGCTCCCAGGTGCTACTGCTGCTGGTATGAGCAACACTTTGAGAAGCAAATCTCTGTCTACTGAGAAGGCATCTGTGAATATCTTACAATATAAAGAAATGAAATAAAGAGTCAAAAAGGGCTTTCCACAAAGAAAAACAGTAGGAGGATCTGGAGACCTGGATTCTAGCCTCAGGTCTTCCGCTATGTGCTGGTGAACTTGGACAAGTTTCTGCACCCTGTGAACCTCAGTTCCACTTGTCAGGTAAGGACTCCCCAACCTGCCCTGCCTTCCTCATGCATGGTGTCTGAGCTGCAGCAGTGAGGGCAGGGATTTGGTGGGTGCTAGAAGAGGGCTGTCTAAAGCTGAATCAGACACAGCATTTCCTGGGTAAACTCTAAGAACTTATATGTTAGCATATCCTACAAGAATGTGAGGAAGAATTAAGATCAACATATATTGTAGAAAAGAACCCCTGAATTCTCAAGGCTGCAACCAGCATGTGGCTCTCAAATGTTATACTTAACCCTACACTATAAATTCTCACATCTACTTACTGATTGTTTTCAGTTTCTAATGCTGCTCTCCTCCACTGGCTGGACTCTTTAATAAGAACTTTTTTCCTGACCTCTGAATCTTACCCTACTCTTTCTGAAAAACAAACACACAGAAACACAACAAAACTCCTTCTTGTGCCTTTGTTTATCCCTCACAAACAATAGTAAAAATGAGAAATGACAAAAATGATAGCTTATCACTTCGGAAACATGAACTCTGTGCCAGAGGTATCAATAGACCCTAGCCTAGATCATATTGGTGTTTTCCCAATTATGGTAGACATCAATTACAGCATGTGATACACTGACAAGTGTCATTTTAACAGTTATAGTATTAATGGGTTACCTTCTACTGGAGGTAAATAATACTGTTTTTCCATTTAGCATAGCAATATAAAGTCTCCTTTAAATACAAACAAAATTAATTAATAGAAAGGAAAAGTAAATCAAAACCATAATGAGATACCACTTCACACTAATTAGAATGGTTATTACAATAATAATGTTACTCATAATTACAATAATAATGTCACTAATTGTTGAGAATGTGGAGAAACTGGGACCCTAATGTATTAGGTGAGAATGTGAAGTGGTGCTGCCTCTTCATGCAACAGGCTAACAGTTCCTCAAAAGGCTAACTACAGATTTACCATATGATGCATATACTGCATATTATGCAGTAGCAATTCCACTCCTAGGTATGGACCCAAGAGAATTGAAAACCTACGTCCATGTAAATCTTGAACATGAATATTCACAGCACTAGTCATAACAACCAAAAGCTGAAAACAACCCAGATGTCTATCACCTGATGAATGGAAAAATAAAATGTAGCATATCCATGCAATGGAACATTATTCAGCTATAAAAAGTAATGAAGTACTGACAGATGCTACAATGTGGATGAATCTTGAAAACATTACTCTAAGTAAAAGAAGCTAGACACAAAAGACCCTATATTTTATGATTCCATTTATATGAAATGTCCATAATGGGTGAAACCCATAGATATAGAAAGTAGATTAGTGGTTTCCTAGGGATGGGGGAGGCATGGGTTGCAGAAAAATGGGGAGTGACTGCTAATGGGTACAGGGTTCTTTCTGGGTTGATGAAAACTTGGGTGTTCAAAAACTATGGTAATGCTTGTACAACTATATGAATATATTAAAATCACTGAATTGCATACCTTAGGTGGGTAAGTTATATTATGTTATTTATATATCAATAAAGTTATAAATACATATAAAGGAAATATTAGATAGTAGTACAGATGGCATACAAATATGAAAAAAAGCATTAAGGAGACAGATATGGCAAATACGAGTTTGGGAAACACTGGATCAGATCAGTAATCCTCATAACTCTATGAGGTCAATGTTAACTTTCTCCTGTTATACAGGAAACTGGACTCCAAGAGGTGAAAAATGTTCAAGAACAAAGAGTTTTAAGAAATCTTTGAACTCAGGCTGCTCCTGCTCCAAAATTAGTACTCTTATCTGACATGTTCCTGGACCACCAGCCCTTGAGTTCAGCTCCCAACCCTACTTTTCTGATGATGCCTCTCCCCTTACTGTGCCTCTCTGAAACTTGGGTCTGTCCTATACCAATGAACAAATGACCATCAGCTATGATTTTTACTTGGGCTAGAAGCCAAGACAGGGATATAAGAACTTGTTTCCAGGTAGTAGGAAAGAATAAGATCATTGTACAGAAGGGAAAACTGAGGAAAAGGTCACATAAGTAGGCAGAGACACCTCTAAAACTCCTGGGGAGAGGTCTATGGCCAACACAACCAGTTGTCCACCAAATATCACCCCTTCTACGTATAAAATTATTGCTGGGAAATGGCTGCTCCAGACAAGAACCACATTTCTCAGATGCAAGAACCTCAGCAGTATCCAGACTTCAAGACAGTCCCAAATGACCCCTCCTCCTGTTATTCATACCCCTGTGCAGTCTCCTCCCACACTGAATACAACTGACCTGTGTAACCAGTAGGATATTGCAGAAATGATGATGTATAATTTCTGATGCTAGGTTGTAAAGAATACTAAAGTGGCTACTTTGCTTTCTTGGATCACTTACTTTGGGGAAAATGAGCTGCGATGTTCTGAGGACACCCAAGCAGCCCTGTGAAGAGATCTACTTGTCCAAGAACTGAGGACTCTTGCCAATAGCCATGTGAGTGTGCCATCTTGGAAGCAGGTCCCTCAGTGTCAGTCAAGCCTTCTGATCACTGCAGTCACAGCCCATTTCTTGACTCCAGTCTCTTGAGAAGTCCTGAACCACAACTACTCATTGATGACTCTCCTTATTTACCAACTCATGGAAACCATGGATAGTAAATGCTTATCATTTTAAGCCACTAAATTTTAGGGTAATTTGTTATTTAGTAATAGATAACCAATATACTCTGTGACTAGTTCTTGCCAGTGAAATGTGAGCTGAAAAATTATATGCCACTCCAGACTCATGTGGTTAAGACATGAGTATACCATTTCTGCTTTCTCTTCCTCTTTCCACAGAGATCTTTTTCTTTTTTTCCCAAACAGATATTTGCACACCCATGTTCAAAGCAGTATTATTCACAGTAGCCAAGAGGTGGGAGCAACCCAAGTGTCCACTGATAAATGAATGTATAAACAAAATATAGTCTATACATACAATGGAATATTACTCAACCTCAAAAAGGAAAGAACTTCTGACACATGCTACAACAAAGATGAGTTTAATAACATCATGCTACATGAAATAAGCCAGTCACAAAAAGATAAATTTTGTGTGAGTATGATTCCATGTATATGAAGTACCTAGAGTAGTAAAGTCATAGAGACAGAAAGTAGATTGGTGGCTGCCGGGGTTGGGGGAGGAGGAAAAGGTAATTAGTGTTGAATGGATACATAATTTCAGTTTTTGAAGATGGAAAATGTCTGGAGATGGATGGCAGTGATGACTGCACAATAATGTGAATGTATATAATGCCAATGAATCGTATACTTAAAAATAGTTAAAAGAGTAAATTTTATATTCTGTGTATTTCATCGCAATTTTTAAATGTCATCACGTGCTCAAAAGGAGTTACTCCCTCTGCTGCCTGCCCCTGCCCCCCAACTAAGCTTCTATGTGGAGGGATGGGGCTTTGGGTTGCCTAATTCTTGTTTCAGCCACTATTTGCCAGAGCACTGCTGAGGACAAAAAGAGTAGAATCTTGTATTGACAATACAGGTTCAGTTGCATGAAATATGTCCCCCCCCAAAACAGTAGCTAACACAAGTTAAAAATTCAATTCTCCCCTATATAGTGTGGAAGTAGGCAGTGCGGGACTGGCACAGTGACTCTGCTCCATGCAGTCATTTAGAAATCCAGGCTCCTGTCTTGCATTCTGCCATCCCTAGGTGTTGACACAAGAGGGCTTATCACCAGGATGCCGGGTGGCTCAGATCATTAAGTGTCTGTCTTCAGTTCAGGTCATGATCTTCGGGTCTGAGATCAAGCCCCACATCAGACTCCTGGCTTGGTGGAGAGTCTGCATCTCTCTCTGCCTCTGCCTCTCCCCCTGCTTGCGTGTGCTCTCTCTCTCTTTTTAAAAAAAGACTTTATTTATTTATTTATTAGTAATAATTATTATTATTTGACACAGAGGGAGAGAGATCACAAGCAGGCAGAGAGGAAGCAGAGAGACAGGGAAGCAGGCTCCCTGCTGAGCAGAGAGCCTGATGCGGGACTCGATCCCAGGCTCGATCCCAGGACCCTGAGATCATGACCTAAGCCGAAGGTAGAGGCTTTAACCCACTGAGCCACCCAGGCACCCCAGCTTGCACTCTCTGTGTCTCTCTCTCCCTGTCTCAAATGAATACTATGATCTTTAAGAAAAAAAAAAAAAAGAGGACTTACCACCACATCTATGTCCTAAGCAGCAAGGTGAGGAAAGGAGAGAAGGGACATGCCTCCTCTTTAAGATACTGTCATTTGGGGGCACCTGGGTGGCTCAGTGGGTTAACGCCTCTGCCTTCGGCTCAGGTCATGATTCCAGGGTCCTGGGATCGAGCCCCACATCAGGCTCTCTGCTCAGCAGGGAGCCTGTTTCCTCCTCTCTCTCTGCCTGCCTCTCTGCCTACTTGTGATCTCTGTCTGTCAAATAAATAAATAAAATCTTTAAAAAAAAAAAAAAGATACTGTCATTTGGGTTCCCTGTATCAGAAGTAGGATGTAATTGTTTCCTGATGTATAATCCCTTGCATGCTCCAACAGGACATCAACTGCATTCTGTCTTGCCATGGCAACCATGAAGGTGCCCTGCAGATATCTCGGGAGCCCCATGTTGAACATAATAGAGCTACAACATGGGTGGAACCTGGGTGCCTGCATCCCTACATGGAAGGGTGCCTGTCAAACATTTGCACAGGGCTTTGCCTGAGTGAGAATAAACCTCAAATGTGTGAAAGCACTGAGAGTTCAGAGTTTATCTGTTATAGCAGCTACCATTCTCTTAACTGACACAGAGCTTTACAACTAGAACTTGGGAATTTGAATAATAAATGAAGGCTGAGGCTAGGCTGGACAATGAAAGATGGCTTTGGAATCAGGGGACCCAAATCCAAACCCCTGCAACCCCACTTTAAGCTGTGTGGGTCATTCAAACTCATCCTGGTTTGCTCAAATGTAATTTGGAGATGATGATAATATAGACTACACACTATTATTAGTGGTATGGACTGAGAAAGGAAATCTGGAAGAGAGGCATCTAAGAAAGATCTGCTTGGGCCCGTGACAGACACCTGTCCCCTTGCCATCCTCCAAAGAGGAAAACAGATGGGCAGTTAGAAATGGGCACAGCATATCGTAACTCATGGCTTGATGAGAAGCAAATGGCCCACTGGGGGTGCCTGATCACTAAGTCATGGCTGAATACCCAGCCTTGGGCAGGAAACTGTCTGGTTTGGATTTGGCAATAGCTTTGATTGGAGACTTCAAATAGCCCCTTGAGAACTTACTTGGTTGGGACTCAGATTGGGTTTGCAGCATGGATCAACTTTTTCCAACATTATATCTCAACTGGACAGCCCTGGCCTAGAAAAACTGAGACACTAAATGCTTTGGCTGCCACTTTGAGAAGTGTGGCAATCACATAGGTCTGCACAGTAGAACCAGAAGCACAGATGCTTTAGGGACTGATCAGAGAACCTAACAGCATGAAGAGGCTGGGCGCCATGGAAAGCGAGTGGCTGGTACTATGATTTGTGTGGCAGGTTGGATGAGTCTACAAGCTCATTTCCAAGCTCAAAGCTGAACTAAAAGCTCAGTTCTGTATTTATTGCCTCCTACTGCCTAGCTTTTCTGGACCAGTACTGTCTAATAAAAATATAAGTCACATAAGTAATATAAAAATTTTAGTAGCCACGTTTTAAAAGTATAAGGAAAAAGTTGAAATTAATTTTGAATATCTTTTACATAACCCAATAAAAGATTCTGATCACCAATTCCAATGCATGTGGGTCCCCCCACCCCCACCACCAAGCAATTCTCAAACATCAGTTGGGTATCCTACCACTTAACTCAGTTCTGACACTATCTACTAGAGTTTGCATCAGATTCCACAGGTTAAGGATTCAATCCCACAAGCCTGGCCCCCCATCCCCTTCTGACACCAATTGCAAGTTCAGGTTGTCACCTCTGCTTTTGGCTGATAAACTATATACAAAGGTTCCCATGACATCCTTCTTGGGTCGGATTACTTTGCTATATTGGCTCACAGATCTCAGAGAAATAGTTTACTTACTACAATACCAGTTTAACATTTTTTTTAAAGATTTTATTTATTTATTTGAGAGAGAGAGACAGTGAGAGAGAGCATGAGCGAGGAGAAGGTCAGATGGAGAAGCAGACTCCCTGTGGAGCTGGGAGCCTGATGTGGGACTTGATCCCGGAACTCCGGGATCATGACGTGAGCCGAAGGCAGTCGTCCAACCAACTGAGCCACCCAGGCGTCCCAATACCAGTTTATCTTAAAAGGATATAACTCAGGAAGAGCTAGATGGAAAAGACGCCTAGGGTAAGGTTTGAGGAAGGGGTGTGGGCTTCCATGCTCTGTCCCAGGACACCAATCTCCCCAAACTTAATGTGTTCATCACTCCAGAAGTGATCTGAACTGCCCTTTTGGGTTTTTGCAGAGACTTCATTACATAGGCATGATTGATTAAATCATTGGCCATGTAACTGATTCAACCTCTAATTCTTCTCTGTTCTCTGGAGGTCAAGGGACAGGACTGAAATTTCTTATCTTCTATTCAGGTTTGGTTTCCCTGGCAACCAGCCTCCATCCTTAGGTGCTTTCCAAAAATCACCTCATTAACATAAACCCAACCATGGTAGAAAAGAACTTGTTATAATAACAAGACACGCATTTCAACTTAATGGCTCTCAAGTGATTTTAGGAACTGAGGGCAAGAGATCAAATATTAGGACAGAAGATGATTCCATTGCTCTTTTCCACTCAGGAAATTCTAAGGGTTTGGGGAACTGTGAGCTAGGAATCATGGAGGGTGACCAAATATGTATGAAAAATGTATTTTGGTCATCTGAATGATCAAATATATATTTCTTATAAATCACAATATTGGGCCCAATATAATCCAAAATATTATAATTACAACATGTAGCCAATATTGAAAACATTGATTAACTATTTTACATTCTTTTTTAGAATAAGTCTTTGAAATACAGAATGTGTTTTAACACATCTCAGTTAAGACCAGCCACATGTGAGCGCTTAGTTACCACAGGTAGCTGCTCTGTTGGGACAGTGCAGTTCTCGGTAGTTGGCATCCCTCAAGGTTACTGGGCAATAGCCTCAAGGCTACAAAGGCAATTTCAAGCCTTTGCCTCTGTCTGGCATAGCTTCCTTTCCTTTCCCCACCTGCACTCCCACTCATACTTGAAGGGATTAATGTGAATTATTACCTCCTCCCTGAAGGTTTATGCAGCATGGAAGGAGAAGGGGTACCCTTTCCTCTGTATTCTCATAAGACCTCGCATCCATCTCTATTCTAGTGCCCACCATACTGCATAATTGTTTGTTATCTCACTGAAAGGAAGGACCATTTCTGAGCCATTACCAGCATGTAACACATTGCACAAAGCACAATTGTGCTGTGCTCCAATCATAACTGTTCATTTTAGAGACAATGGTGGGACTCAATCTGGGAATAGGATGTTAGGGCATTAGGAAAATTTCTTTAAAATTTCCCCCCAATAATTTCTTTCATAGTGAGTCACATAAATAAAGTGGTAGAAAACATTGTTTGAGGTGTCATTTTTATCAGAGAAATTCTGAACCAGAGAACTGTGACTTGGGGATTCATGTATCTTTAATGCTCAATCAGTTCTTAGTTTATGATCCTCTCTAGAATAAACAACCTTGATATATAGCTACAAGGCAAAGTATAGGTGGGACCAATGGAGAGTACAGCATCTTACCAGCTAAGTAACTTGGGTTCAGTGTGGACATCTGTAATAGGAGGACCAGGACCCTAAGCAGGGTCGGGCCTGGTTAGTACTTGGATGGGAGGAGGACCAGGACCACCATATTGCACAATTCCAGAGTAACAATGTGAATGGTACCCCCAGCATTAGCACTTAGTCTGGGTGGCTGGATGCAGTGGTCCTATGAGGTCTAGCTGTAGGTAAACGTAAATATCTGTGACATGCCACTGGCTTTAGGCATCTGAACCAGGTTATCTAGGAGATTAGCTATAAACACAGGGAAAATCAGATCACAAGGTGCCATGTGTGTTCACACACAGAGGTATTGCCCAATACCAGAAGGACTATAGCTCAGAGTCTAAGTGTAAAATCAGTGTGTAGAACTTGGAAATCATTCTCCTATAGCAACAGATCCCAGATGGGAGATTTGGTTCCTGGGTTGGCATCCAGGATATATTAATTAAGTTTTGAATCAATGTTCTTGGACTTAGATAAGGAAAGAATATAAATTCCTTCTTTGTCCTCTCATTTTCCCACCAAGATCAAACAGGGAGACACAAAGTTCATGTGGGTAAAACCAGTGACCAGAAGAGGACCACAGTCAGACCTGGCAGGTCACAGAGGAGATGCCAGAGAACTGGGTTTGAATTCTGACTTGACTGTGGGATTATGGACAATTTGCTCAACATCACCAAGCTTCAGCTTCGTGATCTGCAGAATGAAGATATTTCCATCCCTACCCCACAATGGTTTTGTGCAGCATAACCGAGATGGGGTACACAGGCCAATGCATGGCTTGTGGTAAGCATTATCAGTCAGTTTTTGGCGTATAAAATCCTCAGAATCTCAGTGCATTTATTTTGCAGTCCCATGCCTATGGCTTGGCAGCTCTGCTTCAAGCTGTAGGTCTGAGGTTTGGCTGGAGCATCTCTGCTCCACTGTCTCCTTCTAGGGCTCAGGCTAGATGGGGCAGCATCTATTTGGGGTACATTTTTTCTCATGACAATGTCAGCAGATGAGAGGGGAAAGCACAATTACACAAGCACATTTCAAACCTCTGCTTGGCCAATGTGAATGACGTAGTCAAGGGGTGGGGAAGCACACTCTGCCCACCATGGGGCCACAGCAAGAGTGATAATGACAGGCAAGTGAACACTTGGAACCAGTCACTCAATTTACCACAGTATACAGATAGAATGACCATCTACTTGTTTTTACTTAACCAAACATTTCAACAGAATGTTCTTAGAGATATCCAGGTAGTTCTTACAGTATTTCCTTCTTTCAAAAGAAGGCTGTCCTAGGGATTGTTGCAGAAGATAAGCAGATGAATAAAGACTTAGGGAGAGAGATGGCTAAAGGACAAAGAGAATAAAATGTTCCCAAGCAGGGTCACCCATCCATCTTAATTCTGGCCCTAACAGTAAAGATCTTGCCCTGAACCAGCACTGAGATCATTAAAAGAAGAAATTTTCCACAGCGACCTGGTGAGAACATATCCTAAGTCTGGTGGTGTAAAGGCTACAAAATAATGCTTCTCCTCGAAGGTGTGGTTATCAAGCCATGTTGAGAGTTCAGAAGGTGAAAAAATCATTTTAGAATTCATGAAGAAGATGAGCATTAAAGTGGGCTTAAGAGAACCAGTTCTGCCTGAGAAGTAAAAAGGAGCACTGGAAAAGGGGAAGGACACGAAAAAAAGTGTATAAACCTCATTGATACTCCATGGCTAAATATAACAGACATTGATTTTTACACTTCTTAAGTCAGGAGGTGGGAGGTGGACTGGGCTGAGTTTGCTCATACCTCTGTGGTCCCTGGCGTCTCTAGTCTGGGCTTGCCTGGGGGCACGTAGTCTGAAGCAATTCTGCTCTGTGTGTATCTTGTTTTCCTACTGGACCAGTGGACTGACTTGGAACATCCTTCACAAGATGATGGTAGAAGCAGAGGAAGGCAAGCAGAAACACACAGTGGCTCAAGGCTGAGAACCGGCACAGCATCACTTCTTCCTCTTTCTTGTGCCCAAAGCAAGTTAGATGACTGGACTCTGGGAGGGTCCTGCAGAGTTACATGGCAAAATCTCATGGATACAGGGAAGAATGAAGAATCGGGATTGCTAACACAAACCCATTAGAAAAAAGTAGAATGGCAGCAGTGAGGAATAGTTTTTGCAGAGATCTGTGTTCTCAAAGGCTCTTGTAATTGAGAAAGCCCACCCATATGTTCTCATGTGGTCTCCTTGCTATGGCCCCGTCTAGCTTCCATAGCAAAAGCTCAGGTGAGAGGAGTTTGCTACCCCTGGGACAGATTATTCAGCCTAGATGATTTGTAAGAAGTTCTATCTGGTATCTAATGCCTTTTTTGTTTCCCTTCTTTGATACTGGTTCTGTCGTGTAGGTTTTTGGTCCTGCAACAGTTCACACAATTGAGGACTGTGCACTGGTCCAGTGGTTCTGGCTTATCTCTCCTTGAGCAAGCCAGCGGTGGGTGTATATGCACAAAGTGGAGCAGGACCATCACCCCCACGGCAGAATGCTGGGGTTCTACTAACCTGGCAGACATACCTGATACCTTCCCTTTCCTCATCTTCCACATTCAGCCCCAGGTCAAGTCCTGTGGGTTTTACCAACTCCTTCTTCCTCACTTCCTCTCCACTGCCACCTCCTTCATGTAAGCTGCCATCATCTCTTGCCTGGACTACTGCAGTAGTCTCTTCATAGCACCCTCCTCACTTCATAAACCACATTTCACAGTAATCTCTTTAAAATGCAAATATCCCAATGTCACCCACAGCTAAAAATATTCTCCCTTCAGGTACGTCTTGTTCCATACTCTGCCCTCTAGCTTCAGCCTCAGTGATCATCATCTTTCAAGACCCCCAACCTCTCCTACTCCATTCATTGTTTCTGTCCCTCTAGGCTTCAAATCATCTGTCACTTGCTCAGAGAGCCTTCCCTGATCTCCTTGACAAGGTCAGGTCTCTCAGTTACAAGCTCCTCTAGCACCACAGTCTCTCTTTTGTGGCATAAACCAGAATCTCCAACTTCTATTCATTTCTGTGATTATTTAACCAGAATCTGCCTCCCCCACTATTCCATAATGGTGGGCTGGTACATTGGCTATGGGTGTAGGGTTGATGTGTAGCTTTTATAGATTTCTGGGGTACAACTACCACAGAAGGCTTCAAGTTCCCAATTATGGCTTGCAAAATTTCTGAAAACTTAAAAACTGACTCTCACGAGCTTGTATGACCAGGCTTCAGCATACTCCTAGGGCAGGCTTTCTCTCTGGTTTTGCACCCTCAAGACCAATAAAGTGTCTAATTGAAGATCCACAAGTATTTGGAGAATGAATGAATGAGCAATGCTGAAGTTTAAATGAGCCTTCAGGACAGCTATTTACAGATTAAAGACTTTGAATGCTTGCCCCAAGAAAAAAATAAGAAAGTCATGACATTTCTCTCCTCTGAAGACTATATATTCATTTAACAGAAATGTTTTTATCAGGCACAAATATAAGTACTTTACAAATACTAGCCCATATAACCTTCATAACCTTCATAACAATTAAAGGCAAATACTATTAGTACTCTCATCTGGTAGATAAGGAAACTGGAGCTCAGAGTAATGTGCCAAGTTGGCAGATGTGGGCTTTGACCCAGGAAGTATGACTGTACAGCCCATGTTCCTAACCACTATGCTATGCTGCATCAGGACCAGCTCTGGAGATGGTCCATGGCCCACATTCCTGACTTGCTCCAACCTCAGTACATCCATCCAAGAACATGAGTGTGTGCACTTTAAGTTACTGCCACTCAAGAAATAACAAAATGGAAAAAAAAATTTAAAAAAGGCCCAGAGATGAGGCTCTGAAATGTTGGGGGAGATGTGGGTTCTTCTGCATAAGCACAGAGGAGAAAGAATTAAGTGTTTTCCAGAGCCATGATACAACCACAGGGAAAGACTTTAAACATTTATTTACCAAATTCTAGCAAGAGGATACTGACTTGGTCAACTTCTATAAAAGGAAACAATAAAACCTGAGAAGTGAATTTGGGACATTAGTGTATGTGCAATGCTCTTCTCTGCATGTAGTCTCACTTTACCCCTAAGACCACCCTGGGAGATGAGGAAAGTCAGGCTCATTATGACAAGGTAACGACACCAAAGCTCAGAAATTAGGGGACATACCCAAGGACTCATAACCACCTATAAGCAAAACTGAGCCCAGTCTGTGCCAGAGGTTGGCCAGATACAGCCCTCTTACACTGCTCAGTGTTACTTCCCTAACAGGTCTCATAAAATTATAGCTGCTCAGAGGAAGTCAATTCCTAGAGCTAATTATGCTGAGGAGCATTATAAAGCAAAATGTAATTAGATTTGAAGCAAGGTGACAAAGGTTCTGGGATGATAGCCTAATACTGCAATAAGGGTTGGAACTGTGTCTCTAACTTTTGATGTAGTTGTTAATTTAAACAGTAGGACTCCTAGGCACTATGTGCCTACTGTGTGCAGGCACTGTCAAGGTCAGACATGAATTCCTTCCTTCATAGACCATTCTATGTGCAGTATTGAGGATCACGCCCCCCTTTCCCCCAAATCAAAGTACTAATATGGAGTTTTTGTGTGGGATAGACACGGCATCCGTTTAGAAGGAAAGGCTAGGGCAATCAGATTGTGGGGTAGTCTTGAATGTCAAGATAAGCAATTTGATTTCATCCTGTAGGCAAAGAAAGGCCAATGAAAACTTTTAAGCAAGGGAATGACATCACCATCAACTTCAAAATAAAAATAATAGCTACTATTCACAGAGTACCTATTGTTTTCAAAGCTTTCAGCCTGCAAACCCTCACACCATCTCATGGGGTCAGAACTAGTATCAACGCCACGTGGCAGAGGACGGAGTCTGAGGACAGAGATAACACAGCTCCTAAGGGGAAGAGCCTGGATGTGACCCCACATCTACCTGAATTCAGTTTACTCTTATCCTAAATACTCTGCAGGATCTTTGCTTTTGGACATACCCTGTACAGCACATGGGGACAGAGGTGTGGGAGGTGTGGGCATTTTTTTTTTTTTTTTTTTTTGGGTGATAAAGGCATGAGATGAAATTTAAGAGGAGAGAAAGAAAGAGCTGAGAAGCAGGGAGAGAAACAGCAGCTGAGGCAGGCAGTGTTAAAGAAAGCATGCAAACGTGAATTTTAAGACAGAAAGAAGAGGACAATGGTACAGAAAGTTACCTAGAGGTCAGGCAGGATGGGGATGGACAAGGAACTGTAAGATCTGCCAAATGAAGAGGATTTCAGGGACTTCACAGCGCTTTCAAAGGAACTGTGGGGGTGGGCACCAGATTGCTGTGGGCTGAGGCGTGAGTGGGAAGTGAAGACAGGGCCAGCAGCATGTAAACTTACTCTTTCAAGAAATATGATAGTGAGGGGGAGGGGAGGAAGAAGGCCTGAAATGGGAAGATGGTGGCAGGAATGGTTTTCTAGAGGGGTGGAGGTGGGGAGAGACTCGAGCAGTTGTAAGCTAGAATGAAAGCAGAGGCTGAAGGCTACCAGATGGGGGAAGTTTTCCCTCAAAAAGCCCCAGAAGGAGCTCCAAGGGATGGATGGAGAACACAGAGAGTGGCATTAGTAAGAGATCCTGTGGTTGGGCTCCTCCAGCGCTGTGAAATGACTGAGGTGGATCTGATGATCTCTGTAGTCCCTTGCAGATCTAATTTTCTTTCCCTTTCCTTCTTCCTCCCTTCCTCTTTCTCTCTTGCCATAGTATTTACTGAACACCTACTATGTGCTAGATCTTGCGCTAAGCTCTGTGGCTATTATAATGAATGAGACAGTGTATATCATCCTTACAATTTAAGTGACATGATAGATATTAAACAAGAAGATGCACAAATATAGACATTGTGTTACTACACATTATATGATATTGTTAAAAAGTGTTAATGTTCATTGAGCTCTTCCAACATACTCAGTACTTTATAAGCATTTTCTCATTAAGTACAAACCCACACACAACCCCTAAGAAAGGTATTATTGGTTTTTCCTTTGGCATATCAGGAAAACTAAGGCACTGAGGTCAGATGACTTCACACAACTCAGGTGGAGCATGATTCAACCTATACTTGCCTGTCTTCAGACAGATGCTCACCTGCCACACTGTCCTGGTTCCTTGTGTTTAGAACAGTGAGCACCAGGATGGACAAGTTCTGTAGGCGTACCCATACTAGGGAAGTTTGCAAACCTTGAGAACTGGGAAGAAATCAAGAGTTCATTTACTCTCCTTTTCCTCCAGGTGTAGTTCCTGAACCAGCAGCATCCACACCTGGGGATTGTTAGATCACAGAAGCTCTAGCCCTGCCAGACCCACAAGATCAGGATCTGCAGGTGCTTGGTATGTACCTTAAAGATCGAAGAAGTCTGGTCTAGAGCCCACTTCTCTTATTTGAGATGGGCAATCTAGGCCCAAGCTTTCAGAGGTTAAACACTTGAGGGACTGGTGCCAGGAGCCCAACCTAGGCCCTTCCTCTCTTGTCCTGAGGCCAGAGGGTAGGAGAACAGCAAGGAAGGGCGCGCAAGGTGCTCGGCGCGCGCAAGGTGCTCGGCGCGCGCAAGGTGCTCGCGGGTTCCCGGGCCTTGCCGGGCTGAGGCGGCGTGGGCGCCCTGAGGGCCGGGCCCGCGGCGCGGCGTTCCAGTCCCCGCGCTGGCCGGGCCCGGCCCCTCAGCTCCACCCCCTGCTTCCCCCTCCCGCCCGCTCGCGCCTCCTGAAAAGCCAGCCCGCCCGGGGCGGCGGCGCAGAGCCGGGCCCGGCGCACGAGGCAGCCAGCGCGGCCATGACGGCGGAGAAGGCGCTGCCTCTGGGCAATGGGAAGGCTGCCGAGGAGGCGCGGGAGTCTGAGGCGCTGGGAAGCGGCGGCGGCGGCAGCGGGGGCGCGGCGTCCGCGCGGGATCCGCGCGACAAGCGCGACAAGGCGGTCCACGAGCGTGGCCACTGGAACAACAAGGTGGAGTTCGTGCTGAGCGTGGCTGGGGAGATCATAGGGCTGGGCAACGTGTGGCGCTTCCCTTACCTGTGCTACAAGAACGGAGGAGGTGAGGCGGCACGCGCGACGTGAGAGAGAACGGGGAGGGGAACTCAGTCCGGTGGGGGCGGGGAGCAAGGGGGCGAGCGCGCGACCCCGCCCGCGCCTGCGTGTAGCGGGACCCTCGGGGGAATGCCCTCTGTGGGCCACCTGGCGCGGGAGCATTTCCCAGGGCTAGACTCGCCTCTCCCAGGGCGCATGTGCACGCGCCTCTTCGCACCTGAATGTGCCGCCTGCTGGCACGCGGGGACTTGACAGCCAGGTGTGTTCTGTGGCAACTTGAGGTGGAGGCCTAGGCTAGGAGCCCTTGCTTTTTGTACCCGTATCACTGATAAGGGCAGGAGACAAACCTTTTGATCCTCCGCTTTCCTCACTGGAAACCAGCATGAAGGAAAGGGACTCTCATCGTGATCTGAGTAGGCTCAGGTTTTGAGCGCTTACTGAAATGCCAGACTCTGTAACAAGCTTTACCTACATCATCTCCTTGCATCCTTCAAGTCATCTTTGCGGGCATTGGCGTACCCATTTTGCAGATGAGGATACAAAGGTTCAAAGAAATAACCCTGTGAGAGGTAAAGATGGAATTCTGCCACCAAGGCCTTGTTTTAAACTGGAATTGGACTGACAACAGGGAAAACTTTAAGTTGGGGCATTAATGTTTGATCACCTGCCCAGTCTTTCATTTGCCCTTAAGGCCTTCACTAGGTCCCCTTCCTGGCCCATCTGGTGGAAACATTGGCCCCAAGCACTTCCTTTCACTAGTCTCAGAGCCACCTAAGACAAATAGCAACAATACTGATTTAATGTGTAGGAGATACTTAGAGGTATTGGAGCAGGGAACAGGGAAAGGAAGGAGATGAGAGAGTCTTTCCTAGTGACGTTCCAAGTCAGTTTGGTGGTGATGCTGCAGTGAATCCTCAAATCTTTCTGCTCAAGGACTTTAGGAGTCTCCACCTATCATATTTGTAGGACAGAAGACAGGTGCATGGCAAGGGACCTTGTGATACCTTCTTGGGTGGCAGTTTCTCTAAGGAAAAGCCTGTGTCTATGCATTCCTCTCTCTCCCTGCTGTTCTCCTGCTCCTTCAGCAGATCCCCAGATCCCACTGAAGGTGGCTCAAAAGTTGGCTGGCAGGGACCACACTGTTAGGTTGCATGGAGCTGGACTTCCTGTGCGAGCAGCTGCAGGGACAGCGAGAAGGGTACTGCTTGGCCCGGTCCCTTTCTTTGGAGACATTCACTCTGAAGGCACAGGCTGCTCCAAGCCTGTTCTGCACTGGTAATGAAGTGGCCGCCGGTGTTGGTGGCTTGGCACAAGAGAGAGAGGGAGTGGCCTTGGAGACCCGGAATGTGCCCTATGGCCTCAGCTGTGAGTTCTGCCTCTGCAGATTCAGCCTTTAGTAGCTGCCGTGTCTTCTTAGAAACCTGTGGAAACCCTTTAGGGTAGTCCCAGACAAAAACTGTTTTAACACCTTTTTTTAAATACAGGAAATTATTATGCCAAAACCAAATGCATGCCTAAAAGGAGAAAACAGAGTGAGTTGGGTTAATTACAAATTCTGCACAGATTAAAAAAAAAAAAAAAAGGTGTAGTGAGCAAAGTTTAAAAATTAGTTTTTGTTTTTGTTTTTCTCTGTAATTTGCCAAGAGTCTCCATTAGGTACACAGATAACCTGATTTAATTGAGCTAGTTATCTTAAGGATTGCTAGTTTTGTGAATACATAGGCTAAAAGTTTTTCAGAAAGTGCCACCTGTTAGGTTCTAGAGGGTTCACAAGTATACTACAATGTATTAGGGAACCTACTGCAGCTTGTTGTAAACACTTAGATTTATGTTCAGCAAACAGATCCTCTTGTCCCTTCTCACACACTTTTTGCTTCTGGAAGGCAGCTATGCTCACCACTATACCACCAACGCCCGCTCACTTTTTGCTTCTGATAGAGTTGGGGTATCTGATTACCAACTGCTTGCCTTTAAAAAAAAAATACACAGTTCTATTCATAGATCCTAACAATAGTTTAATGAATTTCTTTCCCATTGTGAAACTTTAAAAAAAGTATCTTGCCCAAAAAAGCTAAAACCCTTTCAAAATCTGGTAGATGCTGTCCTACTATCAGGATTGATCGAAACTGTTGTTATTAATTCTAAGGTTAAAGAGACTTCATTTAGCAAAAAGCAATTTCAGTTAAAGCCTTCGTTTGTGAGATCAGATGGTGGGCAATAGCATGTGTTTTCAAGCTTTGTTATTAGAAGGGTGAGAGAGAATGACGGATTTGAAAAAAATCCCTTTCTGGTTAAAATAGCTCATGTTCACCTCAGTTATTTAATTTGTTTCACAGAAAGGCCCAGGCAATGGGTATTATGTGTATCAAGATAGGAGCCCTAAAGCTTATGGTGGTCTTTTCTCAGACTGATTCAAAGTCAACCTTTCTGAATAGATAGATTCTTACAGCAAACCTCTTATAACTCAGCTCCTTTATCAGACCCTCATGTGCTGGGGCCTGAGGCTGCTTATTGCACATCTCCTGGAGAATGCATCTCCTAATGAAAACATTCTTTTTGTAGATTACTTCCAAAGTAAATAAGAAGAAGGGGTCACCTTTCCCTAGCCTGTTGAGGTTACTTTAGAATACAAAAGGACAATGTAATGTTCAGAAAGGGAATGGATTTAACCTATGCTGGAGGGTGAAATATATAAACACAGAATCAAGGAAAGAGAACACTTTTACATTATCATCTTAGATGTACATTTCTGTGAGAAGAGTGGTATAGATATTGATTTTTAAAGCCCCATTTTACAGATGAAGTTAAGGCTGGGAGATGGGAGGTAGATGTACAAACAGCACAGACCCAGGGACATGTTTTCTGACTCAAGGTGTGGACTTGACTTTAAGCTCAGAGAACATGTCTCACACATAGGAGGTGCTTACTAAAGATTTCTTGTGTCAAACTTGAAATAGTCGAGGCAATTTTAACCGCATTCCCTTACTTTGCATCCTTGTAGGGGCGTTCCTGATTCCCTACGTGGTGTTTTTTATTTGCTGTGGAATTCCTGTTTTTTTCTTGGAAACAGCTCTGGGACAGTTCACTAGTGAAGGTGGCATTACATGTTGGAGGAAAATTTGCCCTTTATTTGAAGGTAAGCATTGAGTTAGAAAATTAAGTGGTGCCTGAGTGATGTCAGGCTGTGAAAAGTAGCTGAGACTGTTGTAACAAGGTGGAGAGAGATGCAAATCATTCCCTTTGTTCTTTCAGGCATTGGCTACGCAACACAGGTGATTGAGGCCCATCTAAACGTGTACTACATTATCATCCTGGCATGGGCCATTTTCTACCTGAGCAACTGCTTCACTACAGAGCTTCCCTGGGCCACCTGTGGGCACGAATGGAACACAGGTATGGCCCCCAGGGAGGGTCTGTCTGCTGGTGCTGGGGGGCTTGGCATTGGGGGTATGCCCATATCTTGGAGATCAATCAGCCTTTGGCCTTTTGACATGAGTCCAGACTCCACTGAAATTGGAGGTCAGTTCTTAACTGGGTCTGGTTTCATTCTGTGGGTTGCAGCCCTGAGCCTGAGCTGAGCCCTGGCCCAGGAATTGGCACAGGTAGTGGAATGGTGATGTTCTTTCCTCACTTTGCCAAATATAGAGACTGAGCCCTGTGCAGGCAGGTATGAGGGGGTCAAGCTCCATTTCCAGCCCTGCATTTCTGGATATCAGATTTTCCTCTCTAAAATGAAGGGGTTAGATTAGATTAAGGGTTGGAAACCAGGGGCCTACCCACCATTAGGTTTTTGATCAGTGATCAGTGAATTTCAAAAATGTATCTCGTTGACAAAATTTAAAAACCAGAAGACCTCACATGAAAATCCAGATTTCCAATTTCTCTTGAAAAATTAAAAAAACAACCTGGCAACAGCAGACCCACATTGCCAAATTCTTGCTTGGCAGCAATTCTGGGGCTAATAAGCAGTTGTCTTTGGATAACATCTCTGTCCTCAATTTGGCCACAGTCTCCACTTAGTCCACATTACATATTTACTTTACCTGTCTAACTCAGGTAGATATTTGAATTTACCACTCTCCTACTCCCTCGAGTGGATAACTTTTTAGATTACTTTGGATTCTAACGTGCTGTTGGCTTTTCAATTTGTCCATCCTATTAAGATTGAGTCTTATAATCCAGGGAAGGCAAATAACACGTTCAATCCCTATCTGATGGCCAGGTTCAGAGCAGATATCACCAATCCATTGTAGACCTCTTCCCTTTTTGAATCTAGTCTTGGCCTCAGAACCCTTCTCCGCTCTGCTCCAGGGAGCCACTGCCTTTTGACTGGAGTCGGCACACATGCTTTAAGCTATTCATCATCTGTGTTATAACCTGTGGTTAGGTTGTCTCTGGAAGTGGTCTGTCATCCTGAGATACAGTAAGACTGGGTAGGATATTGGTTACCAGCAGAAGGAACAGTATCAATTAGGCCTAGGAAGTGCTGTGAAGTAGCTTCTAGTCCTGCATGACTTTATCCAGCTCCCACCCATTGCATTTTGTAGAGGTCTCTCATTGTCTCTCTTTAGGGTCGTGGTTCTTAACCTTTCTTTGGCCAGGGATTTCATTGGGATGTTTCTCAAATTAAAATTCAAGTGTATACTCTAGGAGGCCTATGAGTCCTCCATGATAATTTAATTCTGTGTGTTTATTTTGAGGACACTCTAAAAATATGCACCCATGGATTCTGTGCACAACCATCTTATAACCAAGGTCAGGCAGGAGGTTGCAGTGCCTGGCTGTGCGTGTTTGCAACTTAAGATTTGTTTTTGATAAATAGGATGGTGGCCAGTGGAGAAGAGCAGAGAGATTTAATTTATAAATGGTGCTTCAGTACTAAGTGAAGTCCAGTTAAGAATGTAGCAAACTCTAAGAATAAGGATGTTGCGCAAGAGTGACCAGAAAAAAAATGGTAGTAGCATTGAATCTCAAGTAGCCAGTGGAAGAACAGGCAAGCAGAGCTCCATAGACCCTGCCTCCTCCCTGTTAATTCCATTTTTCTGTTGGGAAGTCCATTTAACTTCACAAAATGGCATTATACTACACATCGATTTTATGCTCTCAATCTGAATTGTCTTTTGTAGTTGATACTTAATGTATAAACTTAATTCTGCTTTTATAGTTGTATGATTACCATAATACTATAATCACTCATTTATTTGTACATAACTAAATGTCATTTTAATAAAAACACCTTGTCCATGTCGAATGTCTGAGAAATTTTTTTTACTCTAGGGGGGAAAAAAACCCTTGTTTTAGAGACTGATCAAAACTAAGGACTCCTCTCCCTGGATAAAGGCACAAGGGCATCTATAATCTCGGGTTTTCAGACTCTTTTCAGGACTTTGTGGACCCCACACCCATCCCCCTCTTCAGAAGATGATTAGCACTTGCCAAGGGAGCAGGAAGGAGGCCAGTGATCAGAGGACATTTCCCCAGCAGACAGTGAACCTGTCTGCCCCTGGTTTGTAGCCCGCTTTCACTAAGAATGTGTGAACACTGTTGATGTGGTGAACATCAGGTATAGGAGGGCTTCCTGCTCCAGAATTCACAGATGTAGCTGGAGAATTTGCTCACGTATGAGGAGAGAGTAGTACCTGACTGGGCAGAGCACTGGCTCTATGCAGACTCTGTTGCTGGGTGCAGGGCCCCTGCAGTGAATAGCACAGCTGCCCTCAGGGAGTTCCCAGTCTGGCTGAGGTGGCTCTGTAACCAGGGGTGCTGTAAAGAACTATGGGTCCCCTGGTGGGGAACAGAGCTGGGTGATGACCATAACAAAGCAGCTGACTCCCTGGTCTGTCCACAGTTGGCTGGTGACTTTGTAGAGGAGGGAGAGGGTATAGGTGCAGGTCCGTTGACTATTTCTGGACCTTAAGGTTCTCCTCTTCAAAATAAAGGGAGTTAGAGAAGGTGGTTCCTTGGAGGGCCTTTAAATCCTAATTTTCTTAGCATTTGAGGGGAGGGAGTTTGAGTAAGTCTTCCTGGAGGAGGAGGTTGATCTGGGCCATTAAGTTTCAACAGTTGGATGTTTTTACCTGAAATTCGAATCCCCCTTGGTCATTAAGTTTCATGAAATAAAGAGACATTCAACAAAACTTTCCTTGGACCAACGGATCAATTGAGGGAATGGTGAAGAAAGCAGAAATCCTTTACACATACAGGCTCATGACATTTCATCCAGTTATCATGTCTTTTTGAGGCAGCTACAATGTTGGTGTTCTACATGAAGGAGAACTCAGTCTCAAATGTATTATTATCCTAGTGACCCCATGACTGACACAACTCCTTTAGTCCCGCCATTCCTGCTGGGGCCACTAGGCAGGACAGAGATGCCATGGGCAGGCCTTCAGTAGAGAAATAGAAAAGAGGGAGCAAGGCAGGAAGGAAGAGTTGGATAGGACGTATGGAGTGGGACTGAGAGAAGGTGCCCTGCCCCCCTCCCAATTTTGCTCCTGTTCTAATCTGACCAGACCTCTCTCTTAAACTGACAAGTTATTGATCTCCAACCCCAGTGTTCTCTGAGGCATGTTTGCTTGGAGCGGCTAGGTAAAACCAGCTGGTTGCATCATCAAATCTGAATGTTTCCCAAGGTCCAGCCCTTGCAGAGGTTAATCTTCTATTTCTTGTCTTGTTTCCACTGTAGAGAATTGTGTGGAGTTCCAGAAACTGAACATGAGCAACCACAGTCATGTGTCCCTGCAGAATGCCACATCTCCCGTCATGGAGTTTTGGGAGTAAGTGGAAAATGATTTGTGTCCCTTGGCCTGTGAGGCCTCTGTCCTGGTTCTGCTCAGTTAACGTTGCCCCACTCTGGGAAAAGCCTGACCTCTTCTTTCTTTGGCTTTGCACTTGCTAGCTTCTGTGGGCATTTGATGGCTTTGGAGATTTTAGAGGTTTCCCAAAGAAGCAGCTGAGAGAAATGATTTTTTTGTTCTTTGATGACCTGTCAGCATGCCTGGTTGCTTATTAGGGTAAGAAGCACTCGTAAAATGATAGTTAAAAAAGAGGCATTTTTAACAAAAGAGGAGACAGCGTGTTTGTAATAACCTAAGTCAAAACTATAGTCTGGAAAGCAGAAGTCTGGGTGGGGGACAAGGGGGATTCATTTTCTTTCAGTAGCTGAGGTGTCATTCTCAAGGGAAGCAGATCAGCATTGATGGATAGAGGGAGAGGCTGGTTTCAAATGTGCTTAAAGCAAGAGCTTAGTTTCACAGCACTATCTGCAAGTACTTCTGAAGCTTGTGATCACCCATCTCTGAAAGTGTTCAGCTAGTGGAGGACCTCTAATCATTATTGGGGAGGTGTTTGAATCTACCCACATTATAAGCAGTAATTGTGTGGATGGTCATTTTTCTTCATCAGCATTCCAGAAGGGTTTATGACCTAGTGGTTATAGGGCTGCCAAAAATGGTTATAGAAGCTGTTCACTGCACAACCCTAGAGGGCATCATTTATATAGTGAAATGTGTGCTCCAGAATTGTGCATTACCAACATGCATAACAGGACACAGTGGCTCTGACTTAGCATCTTCTGAGTAGAGGTAGGAGGATCCCTTGTTCCAAGTACTGAAGAGACGCTTCCTCTCTGAGTCAGAGGTTGGGCTAAATGCTTTTTGAGGCTTTCAATCTGAAAAAAATATGGCTTTATTCAACAACATCCCTTACCTTAATCCCTAATGATTATTATAAGTAGTGTAGAGGGCCAGTGGTTTTATGAGTGATATTAATTCTCTCCCCAGATACCATTTATCTCCTTCCCTCTTTAGAGGTCACGATGCTGAATTTAGACTGAGCATTCTCATGTTTACACATGATGTGTGTGTGTGTGTGTGTGTATCACACACATATGTATATACACATGATATATTAATATATAATTATACATTTTAATAAGTAACCATGTAAGTTTGTATAAAATTATATGTTACATATAAACTGTATGCTAATAATATGTTATATATTCATCTCCCAAATAGTGCCTAGACCTTTCTTGCATTTTTAAAAATTTCGTATTGATGGTATCCATTATTTATATTCTCTCACAACTTTGTTTCTTTGCTCAGTATTGGTTTTAAGATGTTCCCATGCTGATACATATAGGTTTGGTTCATTAATTTTTTTCTGCCGTGTAGTATTTCAATGTATAAAAAGACTACATTGTGTTTAGCCAGCTCCTCTTGATGGGGATTTAGACTTTCTCCTGTTTCCCACTGTTACTAAGCACACAATAAATGTCTTTTCCATGCTTCCCTGTCTGTGTGAATGGAGGTTTCTAGGCGGTATACCTAGTAGTGGAATTGCTAGTAGTAGGGTGCATGCATCATGGGTTTTATCAGATAATGTCAAATTGCTTTCTGAAAGGATCATTCTGGTTTACTTTCTAAACAATAGTGTATGAAAATTCTTCTGTTCTATATTCTAGAAAGCACTTGGTCTGGTTGATTTTTTTTTTTTTAATTTTGAATCTTAGTATTTTAAATTTGCATTCCTCTAATTACTTTCGTGTTTTTTCCTCTGTTTGGGTTTCTCATCTGTGACCTTCTTGCTCATATCTTTTTCTCCTTGGATTGTCTTTTCTCATGGGTAGGAATTCTTGATACATTCTAGATATTAGTATCTTGATACATTCTGAATATAAGTATGCTGCAAATAGCTTTTCTTACTGTGTGGCTTTTCTTATTTGTTTATGGCATACAGGAGTTTCAACTTTATTAAAGTCAAATTTGCCAGTCTCTTCTTTTTGGTTTGCATAATTGGTATCTTTTTTTTTTTTTTTTTTTTAAAGATTATTTATTTATTTATTTGACAGAGAGAGATTACAAGTGGGCAGAGAGGCAGGCAGAGAGAGAGAGAGGAGGAAGCAGGCTCCCTGCTGAGCAGAGAGCCCGATGCGGGACTCGATCCCAGGACCCTGAGATCATGACCTGAGCCGAAGGCAGCGGCTTAAACCACTGAGCCACCCAGGCGCCCCATAATTGGTATCTTATTTAAAATGTATTTCCCTACCCCAAAGTTGTAAAAATCTTCTGTATTTTCTTCCAAGAGTTTTAAATGTTTTATGTTTTCATATTGAGGGATGTAACCTACTTTGAATTTTATTTTTGCATATGATGTGATGTAGGAGTTCAGGGTTTTGTTTTTTTTTAAAATATAAATTATCAGTTTCTTCAGTAGTATTTCTTTTCCCTATTGATTTGTAATGCTGTCTTGCATATATAGTTCTTCTAAAAGTACAGGTCTGTTTTGGGCTTTCTGTTCTATTCTGTTACATTTTCTCTTTGGCTAATTGTATGTTAATACCTCACCTGTACTTTAATCGTAAGTCTGGAGATAGTAAGACAAGTCTCTCAGTTTGTTCTTTTCCAAAATTGCCCTCCAAATTAATCTTAGATTCAGTTTTCAGGTTAAACAATAATAAAGAAAAAAAAAAACTCCATGGGGATTTTAGTTGGAAGTATATTGAATTTATAAGTTAATTTGAAGAAAATTGACATCTTTGTGATTGAGCCTCTCTATCCATGAACATGGTATAGCTCTCCATTTATTTAGGTTTTTCAAAATGCCCAATACAGTAGTATTATTTAAATGTTTGCAGACTAGCAGCACGAGAATCACTGGGTTAGACATGCAGATTCTCTAGTCCTCCCCAGACCTACTGAGTCATTGTCCCAAATATAGCATAATAAGATGTGTGCTAGAGAGGAGGCTACTGTGGTGGGTAGGCCTGTGTGGCCTTTCCCAGCCCTCCAGGGCCATGATTTCCCAGAGTAATGTCACAGAGACTTATTTTTGACCTGCACATTTGAGGATCTGTAAAACAGGGTCTCTGTGCTTCCTCAGAGAACCCATCCTGAAACCCCACACTAGACAAGATCTCTGTGTAACTTACCATTGTTTTGCACCATTTATTTCCTTTGTAATATAGATAGAAAACCTTAATTAAATCATTTTTTGTGCAATGGATTTGTTTATTGTCTGTATTCCCCAAAAGGTAGTCCTAAAGCAACACCTTATTTGGCTTTACTTACTACTGCTGATCTATGGAAGACCCCCCTCCCCCCAGTGAATATTTACAGAATGGATAGATGAATGGGAGCAAGGCAGGCAGGCAGTATTTTTTGCATGAGGAGTCAGAGTGGGCTCTGGCAAGAACTCATCCTGTCACTAAGCTGCTCACCCAACAACACTGATTACTTCCAGGATCTCTTTGTAATATCCCTATCACCTACTTACATGGGCACCAAGTGGTGGGAGGAGACAGCTAATCTACATACTCATGTGTAACTGGACCTTTTGGCTTTCCACTTGGCCATTCCAGATGAAAGTCTATCTGGACTTTTTTATGGGAGAATAAACCAGTGGTTCCAGTTTTTTCCTAGACTGCGTCTGTACTATATGTGCAGTGTTGAATTTTATGTTCTAAAAGTACTTAAAAACTGGTGTGACACTCCACTTTTCATAAGATGCTTTTGTCAGCTCTAATTCATCTTTTCTCACAGATGAGCTTAGAACAGAGACTCTGTGAGATATTCATAACATCCTATGGAAAGCTGTTGGGGCCACATAAATTTGAGAAGGGCCAAAAGCTGTGCTCCTCAGCAAGAACATCTGTTATCTTTGATTAACTCAAATTCCTCAACATATTTTCCTGTGGAATCATTTGGAATCTTTCCCTTCCTTCTCGTACTGCACCCCCACTCCCGGAGTGCTAGCAGTCCACAAAACACAGTTTGACACATACTTTGCTGGGAAAGAATTCTTCCTTAAATTCAGCTGACAGTTGACTTCTGGGGCTTTGGATAGAGCATGCCTAATTCCTTGCCAGTGTGACAGCTCTTCAAGTATTGGATCAAGTTTCCTCAGAAGCATTTCTTCTTTGGTTCTTTTTGCTGTTTCCCTGTGTGGCCGGCACACAGATGCCTCCCCTTGGTTCAGGTCTCACATGTGCTCCTATTGTCCTTCCTCACTGACTCTAACAACAGGGACCTCATTCAGGACCACACTGCTTGATAAAAATAGATCCTCAGCTGCCTGCCTGTTCACTCATTCCACAAATGTCTGAGTTCCTGCACAGACATGAGCATGTCTGTGAGCATGTTCTCCTATGAGCATGCACATAGGAAGGACTATTGCACATTTGGGGGAGGCAGAAGCATGGGATACAGTTCTAGTCCTCTAGAAGCAGAGGGGAGACAAGCCCCTAAACTATCATAAAATCAGTAACAAGATATTAGTTACTTCCCTGCCCATGACTGCCCATGGTTTACCTTGACCTTGGACACCTGGCCCAACCTGATCCTCCCCACCCCATCTTAAAGGTTCATTTCCTTTTTCAGTATATAAATTGTTGGTTTAGGCAGTGAGAACAGTTCTGGCCCTGGGTCAGTCTTGGGTTCTTGCTCAGGCAGGAGGTCTAGGGGGCAGGAGCCATTTGTCTTTCTGATGTCAGATTTCAAAATTAGGCCATCCTGGTTTTCTTAATAACTTATTATACATCTGGCATCTGAGCATTTATCTAAATATGTTTGTAGTTCTAAATGTTAAGCCCATGTCCTCTGGTGGGATCAAGTACTGTCAAGCATGTAACTAGCATCATGATATCTGGTGGGCTTTGGTCTTTCTTCACTTAAGGCCTTGAATCCCATTGGTCTGCAGGTTTTCAGCAAGTCCATGTTTGCTGTGTATGCAGTTGAAATCACTTTTGCACAGTGTCCATTCAACTAGCATTTGTTGAACACATACTGTGTGCTGGGCCTAAATTAAGCTCTAAGGGTTTTCAGTTCTATATCTTTATTCAGGAGGATGAGGTCTTATCGTCCTGGTTTATCTTCACTGGATGAGTTTTTAAAATTAAATTATTTCTAAATCATTTTGGCCACTTGATTTTCTTTGGACACAAATTCCGGGAGGCAGAGGAGCTGGAGAGAAACCCTGATTCTTTCTGTGGACCTAGCGCCCAGCCCTGCCTCCCTCTCAGACTCGTTCCCCTTACCATTGCCCTCCTCTGCACTGGCCTTCTTTCTGTCCTTTGTATGTATTTGTCCCACGCTCCGTCACAGGCTTTTGTTGTTCCTTTTGTTTAGAAGAGTCCTCACCTGTTCCTTGGGTGTCTGGCTCCTTCTCATCCTTACATCTTAATGCAGATGTCATTTGGGATGCCCTCTCTGACCATCCCACCTATATCAGCACTCAGCTTCTCTCAACCGCATTTCTGTTATTGTGTCTACACAGTACTTACTGAAATTCCGTTGTCTTTGTTTATTTGTGCATTTTCTCCCTCCCTCCATTAGAATATAAGCCCCATGCCAGCAAGAACTGGCCTTGTTTGTTCTCTATTGTTCGGCCAGCACATTCTAGATACTTAATAAATATTAGCTGAGATGGATGAGTGGAGGAGGGAATAAATGAATGAATGGATATTTTTTAATCCCTTGGAGGCAGGTGATCATGATAAAGCCCATCTGCAAGCCTGAGATGATGATTAAATGAGTCCTCACCTATATTGAGCCCAGGATAGCTTAGGCCCTTTGGAAAGGGTTGAATGCAGAAAGAGAATATTTGTGATTGACGTTCCTGTTTGTGAGATGGAGATTAGCCCTGTTCCTTGCCTTGCCAGTTTCTCTGGATCACTGTGAGGATTAAAGGAGAACTTTCATGGGTTGTAAATGGGGTGCCTGAGTTAGCTCCTGGTACTGAGGCTCCATGCCCCGTTTTTCCCCTTCCTCTGCAGGTATGGATTCATGGCTGATCCTTGTGCAAAGTTGGCTTATATGTCTGAAAGAGCCTTTGCGTCTCCTACCGAAGGGTCAGAAGTGCCTCCCAGACCCTTTCCCTAAGTCAGAACCCAACATCGGGTGTCACTGTCTACTTCTGCTAGTTTGGAGTACCCCAATCCCAATGTATTACCCCCTTTGTGTACACAGTGTAGACTTCAGCCAGCAAGTTCTAGAACCCAGTTTAAGTCCTCACTTCCTCCACTAGCACAGCATTCAACCCAAGGCAGCTACCCTCCTGAGTCTCCATCTGCATCCCTGAAAATGAGATGGTAATAGGACCTAACTCTCAGGGTGGCCAGGAGCATTAGATGAGATGAGGCCTATGTGCTTTCCATATGGTGAGTACTCAGTATGTGGTAGCTAATTTTTACAAGGAAGCTATCATTCAGCTCTTTGAAAGCCTATGTGGATTCTTTTCAGGATTCTTAAGAGAAGTTTCTTCAGCCTGGTCTGTTTGCCTCTCAGAGTGGACCTGAACAGCTCCCAGTGCATTTACTTCATTTGATTGTTCTTTTGACACTTTCGGAGAACCTACTGGGTGCTGGGCACCTTATCAGTAACTAGAAGATCTCCGGGATGCTATCTGTCCTTGAAGAAGCACATAGCTTAGTGGAGGAACCTGGAAAGTAAACATATAATAATGAAATAAAATAAAATATTTTTTTTTGAAATATAAAGCAAGAAATATTTGTAGGATGATTGCATTGAGCTAAAATGAGGAAGCCTGGATGCCTGGGCTTTGGGGAGGTTTCATAGTGCTGATGAGGCTTAGTGGGGTTTTGCAGGGAGAATAGAAGTTTATGTGTTTGCCAGTGGAGTGAGTGAGGAGCATGCCTGGTGGAGTAAATAGCACAGGCAAGAACCCAATGACCTGAAGCAGTATGTTGAGGCTTCTAGACTTTACCTGTAGTGTCCATGCCTGTGGAGACTGGGGAATGGTGGGGGCTTTGCTGAGGAAGTAGACAGGGCCAGAACATGTAGTCAGTCCCAAGTCTTTACTGAGTACCTACTGTATGTCAGGTATCATTGTGGGTTCTGGAATACAGCAGGAACAAAACCAAAGACTTGCCTGGTGGAGTAGATGTCACAGACAACAAGGTAGGCAGAAAGTATTAGGTTCAGTCAGGATTGGTCTGCTGGAGAATAAGCAAGCGGGGAGCACGAGCGTCACAGGATCAGGGAAGGCCTCTTTGAGCAGGCACCCGAGAGAAAGGAGGCAGGCAGCCTGTTGGATATTGGGGATGAGCCTTCGAGTCAAAGGAGTAGCAGGAGCCGTGACCGTGCAGTGGGAGTGTGTTGGAGGTGTTTGGGGAAGAGCAGGCAGCCAGGGAGACTGGAGCCAAGCATGAAGGACTTTGATGCCTTTCTAAAGGGTTTGAGGGGTGCCTGAGTGGCTCAGTGGGTTAAGCCTCTGCCTTCGGCTCAGGTCATGATTCCAGGGTCCTGGGATCAAGCCCCACATTGGGCTCTCTGCTCTGCAGGGAGCCTGCTTCCTCCTCTCTCTCTCTCTCTCTCTCTCTCTGCCTGCCTCTCTGCCTGCTTGTGATCTCTGTCTGTCAAATAAATAACTAAAATCTTAAAAAATAAAATAAAGGGTTTGAAATCATCCTGTGGGATGCCTCCAAAGGCCATATCCGTGTGATAACAGGGTGGGATCTGGGAGTAAGACAGATCACCCATGCTGCCAGGTGGGTGCAGGAGGCAGGAGGCAGGGGTCATGGGAGCACTTTCTTGGTCTAGGCACATGAAACTGAAGTTTCTGCATGGAGAGAGGGCAGGAGTTGGGGGTGTGGGGAGGAATGGTGCCCTTACCTATCAGGAAAGATGGGTAGAAACAAGTCTTATGGGGATGAAGGTAATTGTGCTTGGCCATGCCATGCCCTGGGAGAGTAAGAGAACTTGCCCTTCTGATCCGCTAATGCCTTCCACCTACCCACTGGCACTAAGATACCTACTACCTATACACATCTTTGGTGGGCTTTTTCTGATGAGGGCAGATGGGAGGCTCTAAATTTGCCTGGACTCTCCCGGCTTTTACACAGCAGTGGAAGCCAACTTAGCAGTAACCCTCAGTGTGTGGGCAGTGCATTTGCTTTGTCCCCAAAAACCCACTTGTGGAACTTTATTCCACTGGGGTGACCATGCTAGTTATGAACAGCAGGCCAACAGCAACAGCGTTTGTGATCATTTAAAAAAAAAAAAAAAAAAGGACACATGTAAAATGTTCTTAACTATGATACTGATTAGATAAATTATGGTATTTTTGCAAGAACTGCTAAAAAGAAATGAGCAGAAAATGTATTGATACGGGAAAGACCTCTAAGGTATAATTAATTAGAAAAAGCACAGTGTAGAAAGTTGTATATAATACCATAATTATAAAAATATATGTATATACCTTCTTCCCATAGATTTTTTTCTGGAAGGATACACAGGAAGCTGTTAACCATGATTTTCACCCAGGAGTGGGATGGAAGGCAAGCAAGGATATTGAAAGAGATTTATTTTTTGCTTTATACTTTTTTGTACTATTTGAATTAAAAAAATTAAAAACAAAAGCATGATTATTTCATAATTCAAAAAAAGAAGATGAGGAGTTACTGAATACATTGTAATTTATTACAATGATCTCTCCTGAGTGACTAATCCCAATTACAACTCTGGTTTCACCTTACTAGTCATTATTTATCTATCTTACAAGTCATTTTTGTTAACATTGTCTCATTTAATTTTATATCGGCCCAGCAGATTGGTAGAAGAAAAAAAAATATCCATTTTTCCGTTAAACATTATCTTGGAGAAACTGAGAGATTGTCCACTTCGTATACCAGAGTTCAAAACTCTCAGCTCCCACTGCCCCCAGGCAGCCCTGGTTTTTCCAGAGGGCCCTGCTCTGGGGTGTGCATCAGAGGGAGCAGCTGCCTTTCCTTACAGGTCCTTCCCCCAATGGACTGAGGAATTCCCTTAATTCCTGCTGCTCAATCCTCACTGCCAGAGAGACACGAGGGGCCCTGACTTAAGGAGAGCAGGGAGGAAGTCCCCTTGAGATGTACAAGGTTTTGCCACACCAACCTCAGTGCAAAGGAGCTGGCCTGGGCAGCTCTTCCCCGCCCTCAGGAGATGCACCAAAGCAAACCCGAACTGGCATTTTGTGTCCTCTTTATTGTAATTATTTAACATTTCACTGATTGTAAAAGTAGTGAGTGTGGTAAGTGATTCAAACACAACAGCTACATAAATGTGATACTTTTGTGTATCACATATTAAATATGTGTTTTCACAGGTTCAGGCTGCTATAGCAAAAATACCACAGACTGGCAACAATTTATGTCTCACAGTTCTGAAGGCTAGAAGTCCACAGTCAAGGTGCTGATAGATTTGGTGTGCTGTGAAAACGTATTTCCTGGTTCATAGACGGCTGTCTTCTCACTGTGTCCTCACCTAGTAGAGGGGATAAGGGAACTCTCTGGAATTCTTTTATAAGGGTACTAGTCACATTATTAGGACTCTACCCTCATGACCTAATCACTTAACAAAGACCCCATATGCTAATACCATCAATTTGGGGATTATGATTTAATGTAAGAATTTGGAGTCTGCTGTAGTATGTTCCTCCTGGCCCCTCCCCCCAAGAAACAACTATTAACAATTCAGAATCTCTTCCTGCCAATATTTCCCTGTATATTTAGTAACATTTTTACTTTTCTTTTTGCCATGTCTATTGAAGGAAATCAGTTCCCAGGTTCAGGAATTTAGATCTATTAATAAAGGTCAACTCTCTTTTACAGAAGTGGGTTCTCCAGTGAACACTGGGATTTCCTTATTGCAAAAGTAGTTTGTGTTTTGTTTTGTTTCTTTTTTGTTTTTTTGGCAGAAAATATAGAAAGTCTGTTTAAGTAAAAGAAGGGAAAAGAGCACACGCAAGAGGGTTTCCATTTCCACATTGCTGAAACTCAGAGGGATTACTTGCCAAAGGCCACTGTTGTGACTCTCTTGTTTCCATCAGATCCACCCTGGTAACCACCCCTGAGGCAAGACCCAGGTGTCCCATTCAAGGAACAGCAGGCAGCTCTCCCCCACTGCTAGAAATGGAGGCCCAAGTGGGGGGGGGGTCCCCCCTCACCCCAGCTGTGAGCTATTTGCCCTCAGTTGTCAGCACTGGGGTGCCAGCTTGCAGAGAGCTCCTGCCTCGAGAAGGACCAGTTTGTAGCTCTGCTGCTGATGCAGTCTAAACACAGCACTGTGAGCAGAGCAGAGGGTAGAGGCCTGGCTCATATACAGAATTACAGAAATGCTCTTTTAAAAGAACAGTGATGCAGTATGGGGATGCAGAGACCTGGGCTTTGGGACCAAACAGCAAGAATCTGAATCCTTTTGCTTGCATTTATTAGCCTTGTGTTCATTACTTAAATCTCTCTGCAATTCACTTTCATTGCCTGCAGAATGGGAGCAGTAGTATTTGGTTAGTAAGTGCTAAAGAGCTTGATCTGCTCCTATGATCTTTTGTTGATTGGTGGAGTAAAGGTATTTGTATATAAAATCAGCCAGGAGTGTATTTGTTTTCACAAAAAATGTCTTACACTAAATAATGGGAAGTTGCAGTTTACAGAGCCAGAAGGGCTTTGTCTGAGGTTCCTTTTATGTCTTGTTGGGTACAGCAAGGGAAGGAAAGCACTGGCTGTGTGCGCCGCCCCGAGCATGCCCTCTCGCCATGCTACTTCAATTTAATCCACCCATCCCCGGGATAAATGGTGTGGCATCACTGTGGGGGTCCTCCTCCTACAGAGGGGATTCTGAGGCAGTGAGAGGTTAGGGTCTAGTCCAAACTGCCTCTCTCGGCAAGCCGAGGCAGACCCGGGCTGAGAGCAGATTCTCCAGTCCTCCCTGTGTCACTTCACCCCTCCGTGCTCCTCCTGCCCATGTCTGATATGCCAGCAACTGCCTGTTCTATCATGTGGCAGAATTTGACCGACATGTCCCTTCTCTCTGTAGGCTGGTGGACTGATGCTCTTGAAGGAATAGTTTTTAGCAGATGGGCAGATATTATTGATGTAGGAAGGGAGAAACTAACAGGGGAATGAATGAAGAGAAAGCTCTGGAGCCCAGCCAAAACAAAATAAAATAATCTTTGGGGTTCTGTCTTTGTTGGATTTCAAGAGGTTCCTTTAGGAAAAGGCTTGAACCTTTATTTTATTTTATTTTATTTTTTTAAATTTATTTGACAGAGAGAAATCAGAAGCAGACCGAGAGGCAGGCCGAGAGTCAGGCAGAGAGAGAGAGAGGGAAGCAGGCTCCCTACCGAGCAGAGAGCCCGATGTGGGCCTCGATCCCAGGACCCTGAGATCATGACCTGAGCCGAAGGCAGTGGCTTAACTCACTGAGCCACCCAGGCGCCCTTGAACCTTGATTTTAAAAGAATATTGTGGTTTCCAGCTGAGCCAGGTATTGTGTGTGACCCTGGCAGACTCTGATGTGCTATGATGACAGATGTAAATTGATGCCGGCCTCCAGCATATGGCCCTGCAGCTGGTGGCACGGGCGTTCATAAATGACTATAGGCACAGAATAACGCATAAGTTAGGGACTGTTATCAAATCTTAGTGCATTATGTCTAGTCTAGACACACACCCTCTTGTCTGCCCTATACTTCTCCTGGAAGACATCCAGGATGGGGAAGAAGCACCAGAACTGGGGGACATGTCCCTCCCACTTACTGGTGGGGCCCCGGGCACGTGATCTGAAACCTCTATTCCCTTATTGGTGAAATGGGTGTACCTGTCCCAGGCTTCAGGGTGCAGTCCATGTGAAATGACGGGCGTGAGTAGTAAGTAACTGGCCAGTGGAGTGCCTCTCACTCCTGCATCCAGCCTACCCGCCACCCCCCCACCAAGGATAAGGTGACATTCAAAGGATGGAGATCTCCTGGAGGGAGACACCGGAGGTGGGGGCAAATCCCCACTCCCTACTCTGAATCTCCTTAGTCACCAAGGACTTTTCCTGATGGCATGTGTGCCTTTCCTGCTTGCTGTCCCTCCATGGCAGGCAGTGACTCCTTGCCAACCTTGACACAGAACATCTCAGAGGGGCCAGGGCTGGCAAAGATGGTCAGACTCCATCAGAGCTTTTGGTGGCTGATGATGCAGAGGTGGGGTATTGTGGGAACCCATGGGATGGGGCTGGAAAGGCCTGGGCAGCAGGTTAGGGCTAGGCAGAGTCCTGGAGAGGAGGAGAAAGGCTCAGGAATTGGAGGGTCCTGGGACCCCAGCCATGGGTGGCAAGTCCTCTCTACTGCAGGGGATCCGTGTGACCCGTGTGAGGATGGACTCTGTTAAGAACCAGTGGGTTTTCAAAAGCTGTGGCAGCCCCTCTGCTGCTCAGTTTGTCCCTTCTGCCCTTTGCCTCCTGACCAGCAGTACCTCTGTTTTACATCTCTCCATGAAGTACAAGTGTTTGGGAGCCTTCCCTGAGTTTCGATGTTTTAACAGTCCCTTCTTCTATACTCACTCTCCTCTTTTCACCACCTTCTACTTCCGTGGGTCTCACCCACCAGCAGCTGCAGCCCAGGAGGCTGGGGTGCAAGTCCAGGCTCTGCGACCCAACAGTCTGTGATCCAAGGCGAGGTCAGTAATGACAGGGAGCCTCCGTTTCCTCTGAACAGTAGGAGCAAAACAAGCTCACAGACACAAGAGTACCAGAGTGTTCTTCCAGCGCATGTTCTGTGTCATGCTAGCAAGTAACACTTTGGAAAGGCAGAATGGTGGCAGGGGACACTTTCTTCCTAACTTCTTAATAACTGACATCTCGTTTACATGCCATACACTGCTCCCCCTGTAGGTGTGCAAGTTGGTGATTTTGAGTAACTGCCAGTTGTGAGATCCTCACAATACTGGTTGAGAACATTTCCAGGACCCTCTTCAGGGCTTTGGTACCCATTTGCAATTCATCTCTCCTCCCACCTCTGTCTTCAGGCCACCACTCCTCCACCTCTCTCTGGGTTTGCCTAGTTAGGACTTTGCATATAAATGGGCCATTCAGTGTGGGTCCTCTGGTCACTGACTTCCTTCACTTAGCATGTTTTCAAGATTCATCCATGTTCTGACATGTTTCCATGTTTCATCCCTCTTTGTGGTTGAATAACATTCCATTTTATGGATATCCCACATTTTGTTTATCTATCAGTTGATAGATATTTAGGTGGCTTTCAGTTTTTGGCTATTATGAGTAACCTAGGGGTGGAATCTCTGAGTTTTATGTTGAGTTACTTTCTTTCTTTCTTTTTTAAAGATTTTATTTATTTATTTGAGAGACTGAGATCAGAAGTAGGCAGAGAGGCAGGCAGAGAGCAGGGGGTGGGGAAGCAGACTCCCTGCTGAGCAGAGAGTCCAATGCGGGGCTCGATCCCAGGACCCTGAGATCATGCCTGAGCTGAAGGCAGAGGCTTAACCCATTGAGCCACCCTGGCCCCCTTATGTTGAGCTTCTTAGGAAATTGCCAAACCATTTTTCAGTGTGGCTAAGCCATTTTGCATTCCTACCAGAAATAAATATATGATGTTGCATTTCTCCACATCCTTGAGGACACTTGTTATTGTTTTATTGATTACTGCCATCCAAGCAGCTGTACCCTAATGGGTGTGAAATACTATCTCATTATGGTTTTAATTTGCACTCTAATAGGGAACACTTCTGAGTAAACTTGGGAAACATTGGGTGAATGAGAACTATGAAGGTGTCTTTATTGCAGGAATTCTCAGAGCCTTTAATATTCTTATGATCATTGAGACTCTCAAAGGAGAGCTACAGTGTACATCATTTTCTCCAGTGAGGGCCTGGTGTGACCTGAGAACTTGGAGTGATTGAGGGATTAGTGTTCTTTGGAAAGCATTAGCCTAGGACAGGGGTCTGGAGATTACTGACCAAAACTCATTTGCTGTTTGTTTTTGTGAAAAAAAAGTTTTATTGGAAGACAGCCATACTCATTCATTTATAAATTGTGTGTGGCTGCTTTCACACTGCAAGGATCGAGTTGCGTAGTTAGGACAGTGACCTTATAGCTTGCAGAGCCTAACATACTTACTATCTGGCCCTTTAGAGAAAAAATTTGTTGCCCCTGACCTAGGAGTGCCTGGTGCAAATTAGATGCTTGCTTAACCTTTAAATGAAAGGAGGGACTGACCCTAAGGGTGAAGAAAGCACTTAGTGAAGTTTTGTATTATTTGAGCAGGTGCTTAAAGGACCTGTGGAGTTTTTATAGCTTGGGAGAATTGAGAATGACATTCCTGGCAGAGGGAACAGCAGGAATGAATGCTATAAAGTAGAGAAGTCAGAGTGTGTTTGGGGGCTGGTGAGGACTTCTGCTTCGCCTACAGGGATTTCTCAGGCCAACTTGGGTCCCTAGTTGTATTCCCTGAATGACACGGTTCTGGCCTATCTTCCCCATGACCAGACAGTGGGTCCAAGCTCTGCCTCTAAAGTTGAACAAATTTGGCTTCAGGTTCTGCCTCAGCCTTCTTGGGCACGCAAATTTGCATAAGCCATAGTTTTCTCATATGTGAATGGGAATAGCGGTTGCATTCCCCTTGGGAGTAAACATGAGGGAAAGCCAAGCTTTTACGTCCTTATTATTGTCTTTATACCCCTGGGTAGTGAGCTCTCTTGAGGGCAGAATGCCCTGCTTTCCTCTTCCTTGTGGCTTTAGTCCTCAGGGTACTCGGAGTAGCATAGAGTTTGCACCTGCTCAAAGGTTGCATGCTGAGGAGGCCTCATTTTCTTGATAAGGGGGTTCCTTGCCCTGAGCCTCCAGGGGGTTTTAGGACTCCTGCTAGGGGCTAGGGATGAGCCCCATATGCAGGAATAGCTGGGGGCTGCTCTTCTTTCTTCCCAGAGAAGTGACAGCAGAACCCTGGAGGCAGAGAAGTTCTGGAGGGGGCAGGGAAGGCACATTTGTTTTGGTGATGGGCCCTTTTTTGTTTGTTGCTTGGGGAGACCAGAAGGGAAGACCAGCAAGGCTATTTATAGCCAGGCCCCTCAGTGCCAGTTTTTAGGGCGGTCTCTGCGTCCCTGGCAGCACTTCCTCCGTGGCAGGTTAAAGAAAGGTGATGTGTTTGCCGGCTCCGGCTCCGTGCTGGACATTAAGATGAGGCCTCCCCGACTGACCAGCCGTGCTGGGAGCTGTTCCAACACAGCCTCTCCCAGGCTCTTTGGGGGTGGGGGAGGGGGGCCTGGCTGCCTGCTCCCTCTCTGCTCTTCTGGTTCAGACCATTCCTGGCTCTGGAAGCTAGGGAAGCCCCAGGTGTGAGGCTGTTTCCTTCTCACTGGACCCAGTCTGTTTGAGTATGAGACACTGAGAAGGGAGTGATGCCTAAGGACTAGATTTAGGATTCCAGCAATTTCCCTAGGACCCTGAAAGTTGGAGGAGGGCCCTTGAGTGAGATGCCTTCTCTCCCTAGGTCCCTTTCTGAAGACAGCAGTTGGGGGATGCGGGATGGGCTCCAGAAGAACCTGATTTCAAGTCCTAATCTGGGCAAGGTGCTTTACCTCATTTGGCCTCAGTCTCCCCATATATAAAATGGGTCTAATAATCCTCAGCCCTTCCTCACAGGAAGCACTGAATGTAGCAAGCTGTAGGGCTTTTAGTGGCATCTGCCATTGCCCCCTCCACTGCCAGCTCCTTCCAGTCTTCTCCTGACAGTCTCTTAATAAGGATGGTTTGTTTTCAAACTGGCCTCATGGTTTCCCCAACTCTTTCCCTCCTGTTCCTGTAGCAAATGGCAACATCTATACCAGCGTGTTCTTTCTTTTACCCCCCCTTCTCCCTTACACCCTATCCCATCCTATGTTTGACCCCATTCCCCCCTTACCCATTAACTACCCCACTTGCACCAACCTGAGAACAAAACTGGCATAGCAAAACCGCTTTTGTACTCTGTGGGACCCTTTTAGCTACCACAGCCTCTGATCCACAAGAGCCCAACTTCCTCAAAGAGCCACCTCACCAGGGTCCCATGGTGTATCTGCTCCACACCCAGGGCAGCCTGAAGTCTGTCCTGCCCCCCCCTCCCCAGCAGCCTGAAGTCTGCCCCATAAGGACCCTCTCGCCTTGCCTCAACCACACCTTCTGGTTGCAAATCCCGCAACACCCTCCCTCTCACCAGACTGCCTGCCAGCACGTGGCAGATGGGCTGCTTCCCCTTCTGGAATGCCCTCTGCCTCCAGGGATACCCCCTTTTCCTGTTGCTCCCCTGCCTTTCTGCCTGCCTGCGGCAAGGACTCCTCCCTTCCTCTTTCTGCGCTGTGAACGCTGGGGTTCTGGGAGCTCCGTGGCAGGGCCTCTCCCTCCTCCTCCAGCTCTCCCCAGGAAGCCTCATGCTCTCCCAGCACACCCTGAGTTCAGGTCTCAATCTCATCCCTGCAGCTCTTTTCAGAGCTTTATAGCCAGAGCCCCAATTGCCTCTGGGCACTGCAGCTTCCTGGGTGTTCACAATCCTCAGAATCATCTTGTCTAAAAGATCGATTCTTTACCACCTCCTCCTCCTACCTGCTCAACCTCCACTCCTGCTCAACTAATGACCCCACATCCAACCAAGTCGGCTGAGACCTCCCTCTTCCCTGCTACCTGCCACCCGCTGGCAGTCACTTTGTACCTGTGCACTTTTCAAGTCCACTTATTCCTTCCAGGACCATTCCCCTACCTTGGTCCAGACCCTCCCCCTTTAGTGTCTAAACTAAGGGAGCCCTGCCCCATTCTACTGTTACTGTCCATTCTTCCCACTGCAGCCAAAGAGTTTTAAGATTCTACTAGGCTTCTGTTGCCCTCAGGACGAAACCCTAGCTCCTTAGCAAGGCTCATAGTCTAGCCCTTGTTCACACTCCAGCCGTGTTCTCACCCCTACCTCTCACCCTAGCTTCTGGTACAGTGACCCAACATGCTATGCCCTTTACTGACCTCACCGAGCCTTCCTTCCAGACTTTTGCACCTGGTGGCCGTTCCGCCCCAATGCTCTCTCTGCCACTTCTTTGCTAATTCTCTTCCTACCCTCTAGGACCCCCTGGCTCAGTCACATCTCCACATCCTATTTTTGGCCAGATCCCCAGTGAGGGTCCCTGCTTTTCTCCATCCTGACCCTCTCCATGCCCAGTTCTGTTTTCTTGTCTGCTTTCCCCTTTAGAACATGAGCTTTTTATAGAACCCCAGCTGTAACACGGACACACTAAGGACACCTTGATAAGTGCTACTTGAATAAATTAATAAATGTATGAAGGACATATGTACTACCTTTATGTCATATGCAAAGACATGTAATATAGCTTTGGGGCATGCATTTACCAACAGCTTTAATTTATGAAGAAGAGAGGAAAGCCGTCATTTTACAGGGTAAGTGTACGGGGGGAATCTAGGAGCTAACATTGAGCCTGAAGGTGTGGCCTTTGGAGCCAGGAGCCCTAGATTCAAATCCCAGGGCTTTTGCTTGCTCCTGGTATGACTTTGAAATGATGGTGATTGTACTTAATCTCAAGGATTGTGGAGAGGGTTAGATGATGGTTGAAAACCTATCAAAGGGAAGTATTGTCATTCCCATGTTATGGATGAAGAAGCTGAGACTCAGAGAAGTGATGTCCCTTATCCAAAGGCACACAGCTGGTAAGGAGCAGAGCTCAATCTGAACCCAGTCCATCTCTATATATGCACAGGGGTGGAGAAGCAGAGGCCTCATACTTCCAAGCTCTGAGATTTTAGTCTCTGGATAGCAATCTCCAGAAATACTCTACACTTAGGGCCTGAAAAAGATGCCTCAGGAAGGATCTGCTTCCCTTCCTGGCTCATAGTAGTTGTTCAGTATAACTCGAGTAAAGGTCTCCAAAGAGTTCTGTCTAGTCTTCAACATTTCCCGCTCCCTGGACAGTGTCGGGAGGTCTGTTCCTTGGTCCTTTTTTTTGCCAGGGTGTTGGCAGCAAACTCTTCCTTATTCAGACCTTTCTCCTGTCCCAGCTCTTCATGGGGGAGGGTCATTAAGAAAGCTTTTTCCCAGGAAGAGCTGTGCCTTCTCCAAGTCTCCGGAGTTGAGTGCCCCAGTCCCTGGCTCTCAAAGACTGCCCTTGTGGGTTTCAAAACAACCCACAGGCCTGCAGGCTGAGAACCTGGCCCCCGACCCCCCTATCTTTAGAAACCCAAGGTCCATTGCTAGCTAGAGTCAGCTATGGTAAAACCTAAAGAAAATCATTTGGGAATGTTTTCAAATAGCGTCTGGTGGAACAAAAGAGCAATTCATCCTGCGTAGCTTTTAGTAATCTGCTTCCCATTTTGGGAATTAGATTGTTCAATTAAGCGAGAGGGCATCAAGGCAGGCTGCATGACTCAAAAGTTTGCAGCATCCAAAATGTGGAAGAGAGAGGACCTGAGCCAGCTCCCTCCTGGCTGATCTGCCTCCTCTGCTGCCCCTCTACCCCTGTACCATTTCCAGTTTTCAAATTCCAGTTCAGAAAACAACCACATCAATAAGAAGGCATGTGTGTTTGTGCCCCCCTGGTAGCTAGGGACCTCATGTAAGTGTTTCTTTAATGAAAAATTCAGAGCCTGGGGTGGACTGGGAAAAGCACACCATCTGCACTGGCCCACTTTCTCTCCTGTGTGGGCTCACCCTTCTCATTCACCAGCTGCTGGGCATTTGGGTTGCTGTTGGGGGCAGTGGGCAAGGTGGTAGATATATGTCGCCTAGGAGACTCTTAATCTAGAAACAAGGTACTTGATGAACACCATGAGGTTCCCCTGCAGAATTTTGGCAGTGAGTGGGTACATTACAGTATTTTGGTGGGGAGAAAGTCGAGCCCTTCAGTAGCTTCTCGAAGGATACAGGATACTATCCCCAGGTCCTCTTCAAAAATACTATTCAGGTGGAATTTGTAGGTCATTCCTTCATTGCCAGGGAACTCTACTTCTGTAGTGTAGAAGCCTTATCATGCATAAGCAGTCCTTGGGGAAATGTGGCAAAATGCAGCTGCCAGGGAGCTGTACAGAAAAGATTCAGACTCCGTGGGTCTGGGATGAGGTGCAGGAATTTTTGTATTTTTAGCAAGTGTTCCACAAAGGCTGTGCTCTTTGGCCCACTACTCTGTCATGATAATAGATATTCTTGAAGGTTTTATTTAATGGCCTGTAGGTCTTAAAAGAATTAAAGCCAGAAACTACTAAGACATAAGAAATGAAATAAAACACAAAAAACTGTTGCTGGGGCGCCTGGGTGGCTCAGTCCATTAAGCCTCAGACTTGGTTTCTGCTCAAGTCATGACCTCAGGGTCGTGAGAGTGAGCTGAGCACAGAGCCTGCTTGAGATTCTCTCTTTCTCTCCTTCTGCCCCTCCTGCTACTGCTCTCTCTCTAAAATAAATAAACCTTGAGAAAGCAAAAAACAACCTATTGTAGCTATGTGGCTGTCTCCTTCCTTAAATAACTTGGATTTTTTTTTTTTTTTTGGTCTAACATACTAGTAGAGGGCAAAACTTATACACGCTTACCTTTTTATCTGTAGTTTTAGTCGTGCCTGGTACATAGTAGGTGCTCAATAAATGTGTATTTAAGTGGATTTTCCCACTAGTGGCTATAGATCTGAAAGCTGGTTTCCTTTCAGGTGGGTCCACAGCTGCACACAGCCCAATTTTGTTTGGGGGACTGCCGGATTTCTCCAGCAGGGACTGGGGCTGGAGGGAGCCTGTAGACCAGGGCTAATTGGTGTCATTGGATAATTAATGCAGAATCAGGCCCTGAGCAGATTCCCAGGGAGACAGACACTGAGGGAGGCTTTCATGCTTGGTGGGATGGGAGCTGCTTGCTCAAAGGACGTTCCCAGAGCGCTGAGGCAACCGGCGTGGTCCAGCGGGGGTGGTTTGGCAGCCAGAATGGGGTTCGTGGAGTGAGTTTGGAGGGGGTTTGTTTTGGTGCCATGGTTCTACACAATATGGAGCGTGGCAAGTTTGACTTTAAAGAAACACAAACCCCAGGCGTGGGCTCTGGGAGCCAGGCCTGTGTCAACCCTGAAGAATTGATGGTTCTGAAGGAAGACTGGGGCGGGAGGCACTGGCTCAGTGTAGCCAGGGGTCCTCCCCCTCCTGTGGATAGCCCATCTCTCAGCATGTTATTCAGGGCTCCCAGGGATACTCCTCTGTTTACCTTTTCTGCGTTTCCCTTCTGATCCCCATGCTCCAGCATTCCCCAGGTATCCCATGCTCTGTTCTGGCTAATCCCTCGATCTAAAACAACCTTAACTCCCTCTCTCTCCTGACTAAATCCCATCATCCTTCAAAGGTTAGCTCAAATATCACTTTTTCCAGAACGCTTTCCCTGACCCCCTGTATCGGTCAGGATTGGTTGGGTTTTGCCACGATAACAAACACCTCCAAAGATCTCAGTAGCTTAAAGCAACAATGTTGCTTTCTTGATCACACCACATCTTGGACAAGGGGTAGCAGAAGGGCCTCATGAAGTCACTCAGGAACTTAAGCCTCTAGAAGCTTCATCTTGATACATACCCTGTCATGACAGCAATAGTAGGGAAAAGGGAAAGAGGGGAACTGCAACACCTGGCCCTGGAAGTGACACAGGTGCCACTGGCCAAAGCAAGTTCAGTGTTCACTCTTTAGTTCAGCAGGCCAGGGATGTATAATGCTTCTGCTGAGGGAGGGACCTGGAATGTGTATGGACAGTGCTACAGTCTCCTGGCAACCTTGAGATAGGCTAGATGCTTCCTGGTCTCTCCAGAGCCCCTACAACTTCCTCTCCTTGCCCCGCTTACCATAAACCATCTACTAACTGGCCTGTCTTTTTCCCCATGAGTGAATCAATGAAGACAGAAGGCTGGGTCTTGTTCTTCTCTGGGGTCCCCATACCCAGCCCTGGGTTTGGCTCAGAGGAAGTGCTCAGCAAATGGTAGAGGGCAGGTGAATGAGTGGGTGGCCCATCCCTGCCCCTCTATAACACTAGCTTTGCTGGGGGTTGGTCAGGGTGGGTTTCCAGCCTCCGTGACTCTCCCTACTCCCCTCTGCAGGCGCCGGGTCTTGGCCATCTCAGATGGGATTGAGCACATTGGGAACCTCCGCTGGGAGCTGGCCTTGTGTCTCCTGGCAGCCTGGACCATCTGTTACTTCTGCATCTGGAAGGGGACCAAGTCCACAGGGAAGGTAAGAGGTGCATCTTGAAGCAACAGCCATGGGCAGGGGAGGATATGAGCTGTCCTTGTGCGAGATCACACGTGAACTGGAGAGTGCCAGGGAGTTCACATTGCAAAAGGCAACTCTTCTGTGGGGTGGTAGGAGGAACATTGGACTGAGAGTCCACTCAGGAGCCCAGAGCTAGAATCCCAGGGTACCACTCACTTGCTGCACACCTCAGGGCTATTCAGTTCCCTTCTGAGCCTCAAGTTGCTCATCTGTGAAATAACAAAGCCCATTCTGTCTTATGGAGAGCCATGCAAGGAAGGGGGAGGTAAAGTGCTTTGAACCCTGGAAGAAGTGCTAAACTACTACCATGGGGTTTTGTAATGAAGACATGTGCTCCAGGCACATGCGAGGGCAAGAAATGCTGGCTGCCTACACTGATAGACCCCGAGACCTCACCCACCTGGAGTCTGTGGAGGGAAGGGCAGATGCTTCCATCTTGTTACTGTGCCATCTATACCATGTAGCCTCCAGGACCTCTGTCTCCTTAGGAAAGAGAAATAGGAGGAGGCAGACAACTCTCAATAGGCCTGGTCAGAAGGTTACCACGGGCCGCTGGCCAGAACCTAAGGCTTGGCCTCAGCTACCTGTCAGGGGGGCTTGAAACATAGAGGAGCAGGGGGACGTCTTTAGCAGAGCCATCTGTGTTGCAAGGATCAATACAGAGGTTGTAGGTAGCTCATAGACAAGTCCAGCCCACTTGTGTGTTTTATTTAAGAAAAGAAAGTAAAGAATTAGTTGCAAGGGCTATTCAGTTCATGGTGACAAAGTAAATATGAGTCTGGTATCCTTTGGAAAGTTGAAAGGTTTGGTGACCTAGGGCCTGCATGCCTACACAGCAGCATTTGGCTGAGCTGAGCAACAGCCACATCCTTCTAGGGATGCTCTGCTTGGCCACAGTCCCCACCATTCCCTATTGCCCTGACCCTTTGGCTGAATGTCAGTGCCATTAGTGTCCTCATTTGTGCTGTTCCATTTTTTCTTGTGGGAAAGAGGACATGAAGTTTTACTCACTTCTGGGTCACTTTGACTATGTCACTCCTTGCCTGCCTGTTTCCAGCAGGCATTTGCTCATCACCTTTATTCTAATCTGTTAGCTTGGTCAGGAGCTGGAGGTCAAACCTCCAAGGAAATGGGAACTTAACAACTCTGGGTCCTTTTACAAAAGATGGTTCCCTCAGCTGCCACAGTGGTAAGTGTTTGGCAGGTGGACAGACCTGTTGGAGGGAAGTTAGGAGAGCAGAAAACAGGTACCAACAAGCCCCCATGCTGTGAGCTGTAAGGGAGCTGAGGATATACTAGAAAGGAATCATAATGTGCCCGGGGGGTGGGGTATCAGAGAAAAGAGAACGGACACCCATGTCCTTTTGGCCAAGATGATTTTGCTGATCTTTGCTTTCTCTAGTTTGTATCAGGAGAAAGCAATAGATAGCATGCAAGACTATGGGGAAGGGGAGGGAAAACTGAATGGGAAGGAATCAGAGAGGGAGACAAACCATAAGAGACTCTGGGCTCCAGGAAACAAACTGAGGGTTACAGAAGGGAGGTGCGTATGGGGATAGGGTAATCAGGTGATGGATCTTGAGGAGGGTGTGTGTTGTGATGAGCACTGGGTGTTATACTCAACTAATGAATTGTTGAATGCTACATCAAAAACTAATGATGTACTATATGCTGACTAACTGTACATAATTTTAAAAAAGCAGTAGGATTTTTCTGTTTTTCCAAATCTAAAAATCTGTGCGTTATTGATGTACTTCTTTAGACTATATACACTTTTTTCCTGTTCCCCTCTTTGCTGCCTCTTGTGGCTAAGGAGGAGGAGAAAGACTTGGAGGGGTGAAGACTTGGAGGGCTGAAAGTCTGGAATCAGGATTCACATCTTAGGTCTGTCACTCACTAGCTGTGACCATAGCATGTCACTTAACTTCTTTGGGCCTCAGTTTCCTCTTATGCAAAATGGGGATTGATATGAGGCTTTTCTCATGGAGTGGTTGCCAATTATGGCAAGTGCTGAATAATGGGGTGATCTTAAAAAATCTTGTTATAAAGATAAAATTTATCCATTTGAGAAGTAGTTTCTGGGTATCTATACCTAGCATTGTTCAGTGGATATCCAAAGATGAACAAAACACAGCCTTTACCTTCCCAGTTAACATATGCGAGAGGGCCTTGTGAATGGTAAAGGGAAGGGAGGAGGTGTCATGGTTGATACCATGATTGCTTCTATCAAGATTACAACTTTCCTGGGAGTCAATGCCGAGGCCAGTGGACCTGGCTGGGTGGCAGTTGTGTGTGGTGAGGTTTGAGGGCCACTGGACAAGGTGTTAGTGCATGCCTGTGCTTGGGTTGTCCATGTGCACATTTGGCCTTGAGTTCTTGGGCCCAGGACATGGGCCTTACCAAAGTTTGGTTCCACCCAGCCCTCAGGAAGAAGCTGAGTCCCACAGTAGGCCACTTGCCTTTGGTTGAGCCATCAAGCCTGTGTGTAGAGAATTCTAATGCAGGGACTGGGGTTTAAGAAAGGACCAGCAGGCTGCATTCTTGGAGATTTCACAAGAAGCATATGGGAAGGCATGGGAGAGAACATTCATCCACAGCCTTCTGCTCCCTGCACACTCTGCCAGGAATTTTTCATCCACATTAGCACACACAATCCCACAACCTGGGGAGGTATTACCTCTTAGCCTCTGGAGATGGAGATCCAGAGGCTAAGAGGTTCAGGAACCTGGGCTCAATTACTTGAAGACTTTGCACTGCAACACTGACCCAGAGCTGCTCCATCTTACCTGTCCTTAGACTTGATCAAATTTTAGGCTATTGTGATATTTTGAGTGATGTCCTTTTATACATTCTGCCTGAGCCTACTTGCTCTTGCCTCTAGTAGATATGGTAATGATGGCAACAGTCGAAGTGCTCGTGGTAGTAACAGATAATCATCACTGAGTACTTCACAGGCCCACTCCATTCAGATCATGAAACAAGCCCAGGAGACAGGGGCAATCATTATCTCTGTTCCAGATGAGGAAACTGAAGCTTGTGGGAGGAAGTAAGTAGCTTGCTTAAGGACCCTCGGGTAGGAAGCAGACCCCACGTCTTGGTGACCATATAGTCTGTGCCTTAGATGAGTGTACCGTCCTGCCTGTCACTTGTGATGTAGGGACAATGACAGTTTTCTTATGGGCTGGTTATAATGAGGCAGTTAATAAGTTAGCTTAGCACACTGTGGGTGCTCAATGGTTGTTGGTTGCCAGTGGATCTAGATGGTGCTTTTAAGGGAAATACTGAAGTCAGATGAGCCAATGAAGCATTTTTCCTGAAGGCTTCGTTTCAAGGGTTCTTCCCCCTATACTATGCTCAAGACCAGGGTTAGCATCCAGGATGGGATGTGGTTTTCCAGAGCTGCTTGATTTCTTAGAAATTATCTGGTCCATCCCCTCCCTTATTTTATCACTCAGGAAACTGAGGCTCAGAGAGCAGAAGCGACTTACCCAAGGTCATGCAGTAAATGACCACTGTCAGGCCAGGAACTGAAGCCTGGTGGCCCAACTTGTCAGCTGTTTATAAATGATGAGATTCTGATAGTTTTAGGGGACCAGGAGTCTCTGATCGGCACACGGTGTCTTCTTAAGAGAGGGGGTGATTCTTTTCTTACTGTTTATTGTGCACCTCTTCTTGGACACAAGCCCAGAGTCCAAAGGTTTTTTAGGCTCTGTACAAAAACAGCTAAGAATAAACACAGGTCATCTGAGTCTCCCTGAGTGGGCAGCTGCCACCCCTGTCTCTTGCTTGTGGGGCCCTGGCCAGAGCCGCTTTCATGAGGCTGTCCAAGGAAGGAGAACCCTGTTTTTCTGCTCTTCTCCAGGACATGGCTGAGTTCCAGCCCGTTTCCCATACTCAGACCTCAGCAGAAATTCTAAAATTTCACTCACTTGAGAAAAGTTTCCTGGTCCCCTCTTTTATCTAAGGGAAAAACAATAACCCCAGCTTTAGCTTAAGATCCAGCAAACTTGGCCCCTGCTCCTAGAGGCAGACATTGCAGTCCTGGCCTGTTAGCAGGTGACTAAGAGGAGATTTGGGATCAGTTCACAAATGAGTAGATCACAGATGAATCTGTGACAGGGTCCCAGGTGAAGGCCCAGCCCCACTCCCGCAGCTCAACAGGCAGCACATGGGCTCCCGAGTCTGCTCTGGCATTAGAATTCCCCACCCCTGCCCCACCACTGATAGTCTCTGCAGATGTCCTTTGGGGCTGTCCTCTTCCACACCACATTCAAGTGCTTTACAGTCCTCTGATGTCACAGAACCCAGCATTTGGTATCTCCCCAGGGTCAGAGTGAGCAACCTTTCAGAAAAAGCTGCTCTAGGTTGGAGAGACACTGTGTTCCAGCTTCAGAATGTAGCAAGGTGCCACATCCTGTTCTTAATAAGCATTTGTGGAATGAATGAATTCTCCCTGCACCTGGGCGCTCCCCACAAGGTACTGGGATGTCGTAGAGGGGATGGTGGGCCATCTTGTCCCTATAGAGCGTGCAGCCTAGCAGGGCAGGCACAGACAGATAAGCAATTGCAATTCAGTGTATTAGTGCTAGCATTCACAATAGGACAGTTGGAGAATCAGATACTACAAATGTTGGGGTTCTGATGGCTAACAGTTGGCTCTGGAATATTAGAGTGTAGCTTGTCCAAGCTGGGAGAATATTGGTTTTTAATTTCAAACCCTATTTTATAAATAAGGCAGTAAAGACCCACAGAGGTTGCACTAAGACCACCCTGTTCGGAAGGAGTGGTGCTGGGATTCAAGCCCAAGTCTGTCTGCCTTCCCTAAGCCTGAGCCTCCTCTGTTCTCATGCCCCCAGCTGGAGTCCTTATGCAGGCTCAGTGTGAACACGTTGATTGTAGTTCTCCAAACATGGTAGGTACTCAGAAAGCTGTTTATTTCCCCCACCCCAGTCCAACAGCTATGGTTTTAGTTCTGCACAGTGATCTTTTTATCTCTTTAGACACTAGTGGAAATGCTAGAAATCTGGATTAGAAAAATAAGTAAAAACCTTTCTCAATTATTTATTAAATTTTGCAAAGATGTAGGATCCTAAGATACTTGCTTTCTTTCTTTCTTTTTTTTTTTTAAGATTTTATTTATTTATTAGACAGAGAGATCACAAGTAGGCAGAGAGGCAGGCAGAGAGAGGGGGGAAGCAGGCTCCCCACCAAGCAGAGAGCCCGATGCAGGGCTCGATCCCAGGCTCCTGAGATCATGACCTGAGCTGAAGGCAGAGGCTTTAACCCACTGAGCCACCCAGGCACCCCAGATACTTGCTTTCTTTAGGAGGAAACTTCCAGGCTGTTTGTACCTTGTCAGCCTCTGGATGATGAACAGTTTTACTCTGGATAATTGAAATCAAGTGACCACAACATGGAGACATCTTTGTGATTTTTCTGTGTCCTTGGTTTTTGTAGTTTGTTTTTAAAAGACTTTATTTTTTTCCTCTCTTTTTAAAATTTTTAAAAGATTTTATTTATTTATTTGTCAGAGAGATAGAGAGAGTACAGGCAGGCAGAGTGGCAGGCAGAGGGAGATGCAGGCTCCCTGCAGAGCAAGGAGCCCGATGTGGGACTCAATTTCAGGATCCTGGGATCATGACCTGAGCCGAAGGCAGCCGCTTAACCAACTGAGCCACCCAGGCATCCCAAGTCTTTTATTTTTTAGAGCAGCTCTAGCTTTACAGCAAAACAGAACAAGAGGTACAGAGACTTCCCATATATCCCCTGCCCCTATACATGTGTAACCGCCCTGAGATCAAAATCCCCCACCAGAGTTGGGCATTTGCTATAACTGATGAAACTACAGATGCCTCATCATCACGCAAGTTTCCAAAGTCCGTAGTTTCCAAATGCCTCACTCTTGTTGGTGTACATTCTGGACATTTGGATGAATGTATAATGACAGGTATCCACCCTTAGAGTATAATACAGTATTGCCCTAAAATCCTTTGTGCTCCCCCTTTCCGTCTCCCCTGCTCTCAACCCCTGGCAACCCCTCATCTTTTGACCATCTCTGTAGCTTCTGCTTTTCCAGAATGTCGAATCATTGGAACCATACAGTATGTGGTCTTTTCAGATTGGCTTCCTTCACTTAGTAATGTGCTTTTAAGGTTCCTCCATGTCTTTTGATAGCTTTCTTTTTAGTACCAAATAATATTCCATTGTCTGGGTGTGCCACAGTTTATCCATTCACCTTTTTTAAAATTGGCTTAGTTGAGTATAGTTGACACACAGTGTTCTATTAGTTGCAGGTGTACAACATCGTGTTTCAGTATCTTTATGTGTTACACTGTGTTCGCCATATGTGGAGCTGCTGTCACCACGGGACACTGTTGTAATACCAGTGACTGTAATTCCCTGTGCTTACCTTTCATGCCTGGGACTTAGTCATTCTACCCTGAATCTCCCATCCCCCTACCCTGCCTCCCCTCTGGCAACCATCAGTTTGTTCTCTGTATGTATGTATATGATTCTATTTTTTGTTAGTTTATTCATTTGTTTTGTTTTTTATTTTATTTTTTAAAAGATTATTTATTTATTTATTTGACAGAGATCACAGGTAGGCAGAGAGGCAGGCAGAGAGAGAAGGGGAAACAAGCTCCCCGCGGAATAGAGAGCCCGATGTGGGGCTCAATCCCAGGACCCCGAGATCATGACCTGAGCTGAAGGCAGAGGCTTTAATCCACTGAGCTACCCAGGTGCCCCTGTTTTGTTTTTTAGATTCCATATATAAGTGAAATCATGGTATTTATCTTTTCTGTCAGACTTATCACTTAGCATAATACCCTCTAGGTCATCCATGTTGTTGGAAATGGTAAGATTTCATTCTTTTTAGAGCTGAGTAATATTCCATTCCAGCTTCTTTATCCATTCATTTATTGATAGACACTTAGGTTGCTTTCATATCTGAGCTATTGAAAATACTGTTGGAATAAACACTGGAGTGCCTATCTATTCGCCTATTGATACACATTTTGGGTACTTCCAAGATTGGCAGTGATGAATAAAGCCATTATAAACATTTGTGTGCAGATTTTTTTGTGGACATAAGTTTTCAACCTTTGGGTAAATACCAAGGAGGGTGATTGCTGGATGGCATGGTGAGAGTTTTGTTTTAAGATTTATTTATTTATTTATTTATGAGATCGAGCATGGTGGGGGGGTGCAGAGGGAGAGAGAAATTCAGATTCTGCATGGAGTGCAGAGCCCAATGTGGGTCTCTGTCTCAAGACCCTGAGATCACAACCTGAGCTGAAGCCAGGAATTAGACGCTTAACCGATTGTGCCACCCAAGGATCCCAAAGAGAGTTTTTGTTTTTGTTTTTGTTTTTTAATTTATTTATTTGACAGACAGAGATCGCAAGTAGGCAGAGAGGCAGGCAGAGAGAGAGAGAGGAGGAAGCAGACTCCCTGCTGAGCAGAGAGCCTGATGTGGGGCTCGATCCCAGGACTCTGGGATCATGACCTGAGCTGAAGGCAGAGGCTTTAACCCACTGAGCCACCCAGGCACCCCCCAAAGAGAGTTTTGTAAGAAACTGTGAACCTATCTTCCAAAGTTGGCTGTACCATTTTGCATTCCCACCAAGAATGAATTATGCTTTATATGCTCACCAACATTTTGTGCTGTCAGTGTTTTGGAGTTTGGCTATCCCAATAGGTATGTAGTGATGTCTCATTGTTTTAATGTTTAGTTCTCGATGACATTATGAAGATCATCTTTTCATATGTTTACTTGTCATCTGTGTATCTTCTTGGTGAGGTGCCTGTTAGGGTCCTGGGCCCATTTTGTAATGGGGTTGCCTTTTCATTGTTGAGTTTTAAGGGTTTTGGGGTATTTTAGATATATGCCTTGCAGCTGTTTTCTTCCAGTCTTTGGTGTGTCTTCTCACTATCTTGACGTTATCTTTAGCAGAACAGAAATTTTTCACTTTAATGTAATGTATCCTATCAACTGTTTGATGGATCCTGCCTTTGGTGTTGTGTCTAAAAGTCGTGGCTGGGGGGTGCCTGGGTGGCTCAGGGGGTTAAGCCTCTGCCTTTGGCTCAGGTCATGATCTCAGGGTCCTGGGATGGAGCTCTGCATCGGGCTCTCTGCTCAGCAGGGAGCCTGCTTCCCTTTCTTTCTCTGCCTGCTGCTCTTCCGACTTGTGATCTCTCTCTCTCTCAAATAAATACATAAAAATCTAGAAAAAAAAAATCATGGCTGGTGCTAGGTTTTCTCCAGTTATCTTCTAGGACCCTTATAGTTATGTGTTTTATATTTAGGTCTGTGATCATTTTGAGTTACTTTTTGTGAAGGATGTAAGTAAAGTCTGTTCTAGATTTATTTTTTACATGTGGGTGTCCATTTGTTGAAAAGACCAACTTTGCTCTGTCCTTTTTTGTTTGTTTTTGGTTTTTTTTTTGGCATTTCAATATTACTTTATTTTTTTTTCAATTTATTTATTTTCAGAATTCATCAATCAACCAAATTCATCTTGACCACCCCTGACACCCACTCTTCCTCCGAGTTATTTTTGACATCTTCTCCCTTTCTGTCTCATGCAGTTATTGACCGAGTCTCCTTTTGTAATACCCCTGGCAAACATCCTGTCCTCTCCGTTTTTGTTGTTCATTCATCTACTCACTCACCCACACATGCAACAAATATTGAGCCTTTGGTGGCTCCCCAGTACCTCCAGAGTGAAAATTGCTCTTAGAATTTCCCACTTGTACAAACATATTGATGACATGCAGAATAATACAAATGCTGTGTATTCTATGAAACAGCAATTTCAAATAAATTCTGTGTATTCCTGTCTTCATTCTGTTTTATCAAGTGATAGCATGTGAAGCAATGTCATGGTTTTGCATTATTTTCTCAATACCTCCATGCATATTTGTTGAAGATGGAAAAATTTGGTCATTACTAGTTGTCCTTCTTTTGTGGCTTTGCTAAACCTTAGTCTAATTCAGGGATTAGTCAGATCAGGCCAATGGCCTGTTTTTATAAATAAAGTTTTATTGGAACACAGCCACATCCATGTCTATAAGCAGAGTTAAGTGCAACAGAGTTAAAGTGTTGTGACAGAGACTGTGATCCACAAAGCCTAAAATATTCACTGTCTGGTACTTAACAGAAAACGTTTGTGGATCTGTAATCTGTTAAACTAACTCCGGCAGACTCCTTGCCATTTAACAAGAAACTAACATAAACAGCTGTCACCCAAAGCATGTTCCGATCCAAACACTGCAAAGCTACAGTGATAATTGCAATGGGGAGCTCTTCTCAAAAATCCTTAAAATCTCACCCCCAACATTTTCAGCCCCCAAATGTGCTATTTCTTGTATCCAAATGCTCACTTGGTATAGATGTTGCTCATTCACTCATGCGTCCTGTAAGTGTCTGTTGCACACTTATTGTGAGCCAGGTACCAGGGTGGGGCTCTTTGCAGTGGTGAGAGAGCCAGGTCATGGAGCTTACAGCCTGGTGGGGGAGATAGAGAATGAACAAGTCACTGAAATGCAGCGGATGGAAGAAAAGTGGGGCTGGGAGAAGAAAGAACAAGGGCAGGAGGCACCCCTGAGTGGGGTGTCCATCTGTGATGGGAAGGATGAGAAGGGATTGGCCAGGTGAGCGGTACTCGTGAAGTTCTCAAATGGGAACGACCTTGTTAAGGTGCAACTGAGCAAGTTGGGGCCCAGACAGAGTCCAGGGTGGCAGGAGATGGGGCAGGAGACATCGGCAGGGGTCAGACCTTGTAGGCCGTGGGGAAAGCTCGAGATTTTATTTTGAGTGTGATGGAGAGCCACAGAATGTTCTTAAGCAGGAGTAGCATAATCTGAATTTCATCCTGAAAAGCTGGCTCTGGCTGCTTGTTGTGAATGGATGGGTGGGAGAGAGAGAGAGAGGTTGTAGGAGCCGTATTAGCAGGTGACCAAGGCAGAGGTGGCAGCAGAGTAGAGAGAATCAGTCACATCAAACGCCTTTTGGTGTAACATCCTTGTTCTGTGGGGGTAGAAGTTTCAAGAACTTGTAGGGATTCAAGAACTTGTAGTACTTTGACTTTTGAATGGGGGTGACTCTCCCCAGCCTCTGCCTTCTGCAGGCAGCCATCCTGCTCCCCAGATAGGGTGTCCCCTCATGTTGCCCCCCACTCCCTCCCCAGCCGGCTCCTGTCCTTTGCTGTCTCCTCTGCCCAATTTCTTCTGTCCTCCTCTCTGTGGATGATTTATGGATTTTTCCCCCTCGTTTCCTGGTCTCCAGGAGCAGAGGTTGAGAGGGGAGGGCACAGCAAAAACAATTCTGGTCCCTTCCCCGCCCCTTGCTATTGCCACTTTAAAGGAAGCTGCAGGATTAGCTGGGATTTTAAGAAGAATCCTGCCTTTTCACTGCTTTGGGGCTCTGTTTTTATTCTTTTCAGAACTCTAGGACACCAAGACAGGAGAAAAGAAAACACACACACACACACACAGACGCACTCACACAGAAACAGCTGCAAATAGCCTTGAATTGATTTTTTTTCCCCTTTCCTTTCCTTCATTCACCAACAAGTAGAGGAATTGGAGGTGGCACAAGGACTCTTAAACAGCCCGCATCGTCTGCATGATGATGATAGCAAAGCAAATGCTTTATGTGGCACTTTGATCCAGACCCTTTTCTAAAGCCCTCATGACGTTAACCCACTGAGTCCCCACAACAAGCCTGTGAGAGAGGTGTGTCATTCCCATTTTGCAGATGAGAGGACCAAAGTTCACAGTGCTTAAACTGTGTGCCCTAAGATATTGGGGCACCAGAGCCCATCATGGTGGGGAAGGAGCATGGTGGGGCCTCTGGGCAGGCGAGGGCACCTACTCCAGGCAGCCTGCCCTAGAGCTGCCTCAAGGAGGCACAGCTTTGAGGGGCCCTTGGAGGCTCCTCCCTGGAGTGCCTGCCTTTTTCTCCAATGCCTCCCCCCAGATTAAGGCGTGTTGGAGCCGCCAGCAGGGAAACGACCAGGAGCCCCACACAGAAAATTTATTCTTCGGGAGCACCCTATAAAGTGGCTAATGGATTCAATGAGGCATAAAGCAGGAGTAAAGGGAGCAGGGGAAATAAAAGGGAAAGATGTGTGAAAGGGAAGAGAACGGGCCCAGGGAAGGAACTGGGCAGCGCTGTCTCTCGGCCCTCAAGTGGCCTTTGTTGCCGCCCAAAGCGAGTGGGGCCGGCGTTGGTGGCAGGGCTGTCCCAGCGGCCCGGCTGATGTCCGCATTCAGAGCGGAAACTAGAACACTCATGAGAAGCATGCAGAGAGCCGGCAGCCGGCGCGGGGTGAGCCCTGCCCTCGGGCCCCCAGAGCCCGAGGACACCCCAGGCCGCTGCTGAGAGGTTTTGGTGCCCAGTGGGGAGTGCTTCTCCCACAACTGTGGTTTGGGGAGAGCCACAGATTGTCACATTAAGTCAAAAGAGTTTAGCGTCTTGATTCAAGCCTTTCTTTGGCCTTGACTGACAGTGCTTCACCTTTAGCGGGAACCCTGGCAGCGAGGAGACTTGGAAAGGAGGGAAGCTTTGGGACTCAGTAATACTGTCTTTATTAAAGCACAAAGGCCCCCCAAAGTCTGAGTGGTTGCTGGATGGGAGGGGTTCTGCAGGGGCTGGCCGCCTTCTGAGAAAACCCGTTGGAGCACTGCAAGGGGGACCTAGGCAGGGGCAGCGGGCACTCTTAACCCGTGGGGAGCGGAACGCCTCCGGTCCCCAGCACTCGGTGGAGCGGCCCATGTGTGTGGCCTCCCTGGGAAACGGGAACCCACCCTCCCTGATGGCAGGCATAGAAGAGTCGAAGTGGCTTTGCTCTCCGTGTGAGACAAAGCACAGTGCTTTTGGAGAACAAAACCAGAAGCGAGTGGCTACTCCTTTTGTGCCTCTTGAATATCAGCACTGTGCTAGGCACTCACAAAGAACTGTGTGCTGTGTATCCTGCCTTCAAGAATCTGGCAGAGGAGAGGAAGACGACAATGAAGAGGAGTAGATAGAATAAGCCACCTTTTGGAGTCAAGAGTCGCACCCCACCACTTGCAGACTGTGCGACAGAGTGCAGGCCACCATTGCCTTCTCTGGCTATTCACACACTTCCTCTTGCAGGGCCTCAGTTTCCCCTTCTGCCAAAGTTAGGGTGACATGTGCAGTGTGCAGGTGTCACTCGTGAGATAACAATTGAGGCGGGGGTGGGGGACGGCAGCCCGAGCCTGCTGGAGACAGGAGGAGGACCAGGGATCGGGTCTAGGAGGTTCTGGGCAGGGGTGATGAGGGAAGGGTGATGCGCATAGGCCCAAAGGGGTGTCCGGGGGAGCACTGAGAGGTGATATGAGCTGGGTGAAAGTCACCCAGCCAGTATTGTAGCAGCGGCTATTTCAAAGCAAAAAATGGTCTCTCCCCACATGCTGCCTTTTGATGCTTATATACATGTAACCATAGCTTATACCCTGTTTAATCATAAGAGGATGTAATTCAATATTTTACATTTTGATTTAACAGTCCTTCCCAAAGTATGTTCCCTCATTTAGCCGTAATATGATTTCTAAATTCCACTGAGTAAATATCCCATGACTTAATAAGCTACTCTGTGACCACTGGGCTCTTAGGATACTTCACAGTTTTCCTCCATCGTTGAAAATGCTAAAGGAAATACTTTATTCATATGGTTTTCCTTCCTTCTGGAAGGTCATTTTGAAGGGAAGGTTAAAAGGGGTGAAACCTAAAAAAATAAAATAAAATAAAATAATTAATAAAAAAAATTTTTTTTAAAAAGGGGGTGAAACCTCTGCCAAAATCACCGGTCTCATCCATCCAGAAAATCTCTGTCCACTACCTGCCTCCCCCAGCAAGGCAGGCACCCCCTACCAACTACCCCCTCACGTCTGGTTGACTTCCCTCTGCCCTGACATTCTGGCCATGGCTGACGGTCCACCTCGAATCCCTCCTTGGCATTTGGGAAGTGCTAGCATTGGATGGAGAAGATTTAAGTTTCCTTCGCTCCAAACAAGTCTTCCCTCACACGTGCTTCCCTGTCTCTATGCCCGTCTATGCACCACCAGTCCTCCCTGTGTCCCTGGCAGTAATGGGCATTGGCTAGGTAATGGGCAGCACCATGCCTTCTTCCAGCTCCTGCTTCCTCATCCACTGTTTTTCTGCCCCTCCCTGATGTCTCTTTTTCCTCCAGGAAGACTTCCAGACCCCCTCCACACTCATCCTTCTTGGCCGTCTCTTAACTCCTCCGCTGGCTCTTGATGGCAGCAGCACACAGCGGCCCCAAGTTTGCCTCTCATTGCCTCATGCCTGCCAGGCTTTTGGGCTCAGGGAGACTTCTTAGTTTGAGAGACAAATATTTATTAAGCATGCCCTGTACCTGGGACTACAGATATCAACCCTAAACAAGTTAAGAGGCTGGAGTGTTGGCAGGCAAGTAAACAGGCAGTTATGAAATGTCCCTGTGCTGGGGATGGTCCCGGGGAAGCAGTGGCATCCAAGCTGGGTGGTTATTAATTACCCCAAGGCAGAGGAGAAAGGGGATTCCAGGAAAAAGGAACTGCATAAAAGCCAAAAAGCTGGCTTACATCCTTTTCCCCTTCCTCCTCTCTTCCATTTTCCTTCTGTCTTTTCCTCTGTCCCTTCTTCTTCCCTCCTCCTCCTCCTTTGGTTAGTGACATCCATTGCTTGTCAGGGGTTCTTGTGCATTTCTTTATCCCTAGGGTAAGCCACTTGGTAGGTGCTGGGAGAGTTCGCTTATTAGTTGATCCAGTCAGCTGACAAGTATGCGATGCCTGTCATGTGCTAGGATCTGTTTGATTGATTGGGGTGAAAGTTCCAAAGTATTTCCTGACAGTCATACAACCAAGCCCTGTTTCCTGCAACCCCCCTCCCAGTGGCTAGGAAAACAGCAGAAGGAAGACCTGTCTTGGAGGAGAGGAGTGAAAAATGTGGCAGTGTCCCTAGGAATTGTGTGTGAGCCCAAGTGTGCAGCGGTAGGTGTGAGACCTTTGTCTAAGGTCCAGCAGCAAAGGGATCACAAAGATCTCACAGGTCTAGAGAGGGGATGTGGGGAGATGGTGTCCCAGAAGCTATGGAGTCAGATTGACCCAGGTTCAAAGCTCGGGTCTTTGCCCTAAGCTGAGTAAATGATTTACTGTTTACTGTGCACCAGACATTGGGGTGGGCATTCTACATTCATTATTTAAGTTAACCTTCACAACGGACTGTCAGGTGAGTGTTAGTAAATCCACTTTATAATTGAAGACACTGGGGCCCACAGGTGCACAGGGCCACACAGCTGTTGGAGGAGTCAGGATTTGAAAGCAGGTCTGAAAAGGGGATCTGAGAACCACAGTGTTCTTTTCACTAGTGTATGTGGAGCCCTGAATAAGTGTTGGCTCCCTTCCTGACCTAGGTGAATATTCGTCAGCCCAAGTACTAACCATGTGCTTGGCACCATTGGTGGGTGACATGGAGATAGGTAGGCAGGAGAGAACAGAGCTGAGTGGTCCTGAGTTTGAACTGAAGCTCTGCCCTGCAGGTCTGGGCATGGCCCTTTCTTTGCCTCTGAGCTTTCCTCGACCTTCACTGGGGACAATAGGAGGACTCATGTCAGTGGGTCACTATACGGCTTAACTAGGGTGAGGCATGCAAATATTTGCCCGGCACTTGTCACATGGGACACACCCAAATTGCTGTTGTTTTTATTTAATTGCTTGTGATTTTTATAAACCTATTCTCTATCTTAAAAAAGTTCTCGGTCTAGTGGAGAAGGAAGACTGGATTCCCTGACTGGAAGATAATTAACACGATTTTGTAGTATACATTAGCTGTTCCAATAATGGTACTGTCCTGCTGGTACAGAGCTTGGATAAGGAAGCTCCTGTGGCCCAGAGTGGTCTGGAAAGGCCTTTTGGAAGAGGTAGGACGTGAGCTTCACTTTGAAGGGCAGGCAGGTAGAGGGCTGAGCTGGGCCTTCCATGGAGGAGGGGTAAGGAAAAGGAGAGTCAAGAGTGGCTGTGGAAATTGGGAGGCCATAAGGAAGGCCAGATTTCGAGGGAAGGGAGCACAAGTGCCAGACTGAGGTCACATGGGCAGTGGAGATCCATAGAGGGTCCTTGAGCAGGGGTATATTTTGGGAAAGTGGACGGGGCACCTATAGGCCTCACACTGTGTGCTTTGTAGTGGCATCAGCTTTCTTCCTTCCCGTCTGAAAACCCCCTAAGTGTAATGAACTAGAGTCCCCCAGTGAGAACACTGAAGCAGAAGATAATTCACTCTGCAGAAAGCAAATGTAATCTTTATCCTGAATCACAAGTCTGTGTGTCACAGTCAGGATCAACCCAATATCTTGCCAATAGTGGTATCAACACCAGGAGGCAAGGGCTCACTCCAGGCTGCGTCTGAGACCTTTACAACCCATCCCCAACCTGTACTGCTTCAGCCTCTCACAGACTCTGCAATCTTTGGGTATGAAGAAGATGTGCAGTACTGCCTTTACCACCCTGAAATGCAATTCATAATCTACCTACACAGATAAGTTCAAGAAAGCTGATATAATAGCCCAGCTATATTTTAAAGGAAAAGCAAAAAGGAAGCAATGCATAAAACAACATGTGTTTCAGCACGTAAATGCTCAGGCACACCACAAAGGCGGTAGTGTCGTCTGGTGCTGGCAACAACCTGGCATGAATTCATCTGGATAGAAGGCAAGAGAGCCAAGTTGCCGTAGGATGTTACCAATATGTTTTCTTCTGTCATTGACATCTTGAAATAAGAGCAACATTAGGGAATCAGCATGAATGCAACAGCTACAGATGTGGACTGATGGAAGGGGGTTGCACTGACCACAACTGGGGCTCCATCTGTGGCCTTGTCGTTAGTGATAGGATTTTCTGCAACATGAATAATATTAACACTCGATAAGGAAAGAGTACAGTCTACCCTCAATTTACATGGGGATTGTGTTTCTGGAAAATTCAGTTTCCAGAGTGGGGGATAGAGAGAGAGAATCCTCAAGCAGACTCTCTGCTGAGTGTGGAGTCTGATGTGGGGCTCAGTCCAAGGACCCTGAGATCATGACCTGAGCTGAAATCAAGAGTTAGATTGTTAACTAACTGTGCCACCCAGGTGCCCCTGTAAAATTCAGTTTATATTAAAATGAAGTAAAATATACTTTGAAGTTATTTGTAGAGCAGTTAGTTTCTAGGCTTAATAATTATAAACACCCCCCACCATACACCCACACATGAATGTCCGGTGGTGCATTTGGAAATCATGAGAAACAGAGCATTTCTTGTTATGTGGGGACTGTCCCATGCATTGCAGGATTGCCAGCTTTCTTACCCTTTGGTTATTAAATGCTGTATCTTAATCTTTATGATGTCCTCAAATGACCCATAAGTCTCCAGGTTACCCCTTAGATACCAGTACTGTTGTTGTGACATCCACCAACTCACATTATGTTGTTTAATCTTTACAACAATCTGTTGAGTAGGTATTTTCATTCCCGCTGTTGGGTGTGCACTTTGAGGGTTAGACAGGTGCTGTCCCCTGCTCATGATCACAGAGCTGGAACTGGAACCCACTTCATTTGTCTGCCTCACCATGGCATTTAATACTACATTAGTGTTATATGGAACCGTATGTTTTTTTTTGTTTGTTTGTTTGTTTGTTTGTTTTAAAGATTTTATTTTATTTATTTGAGAGAGAGAGACAGTGAGAGAGAGAATGAGCGAGGAGAAGGTCAGAGAGCGAAGCAGACTCCCCATGGAGCTGGGAGCCTGATGTGGGACTCGATCCCGGGACTCCAGGATCACGCCCTGAGCCGGAGGCAGTCGTTTAACCAACTGCGCCACCCAGGCGTCCCAGGAACCGTATGTTTTAAGATGAATTCAGCGTGCATTTATTAAACACCTACTAGATTACAGACACTGGTAATTCTTGGAGACACAGAAGCAAATGTCTAAGATGCAGTCCACGTGTAACACATGGGATGGTCCAGAGAGAGAGAGAGGGAACATCTCTCAGGAATGTAATAGAAAGAAGTTCACCATGGCCAGAGCGTCTACTCCTTGACGGGGAACGGAGAGCGGCAGGCTGGATTGACAGGCAGGGACCAGCTCAGGAGGGGTTTGTAGGCGAGCCTTGTCAGAAGATGAAAGTAGTGGTGAGAAACTGAAAGGCTAAATGCAGAGATATGACCAGGGTTTCTTATAAAAAGGCCCCTTTGACTGTGGTGTGGAGAATGGGTAGATGGAGCTGAGGCTGGATCCCACCGTGGTGGTTCAGCAGGACATGACGGCAGCCTTGTGCTGGAGAGAAGAGGACGGGTTTGAGAACAAGAGTGAGCATCAGCCCCCGCACCCTGGGACTGACTGTAGAGGGGGAAGGGGACAGAGACATCTACAAGGAAACTCAGGTTCCTGGTTCAAGTGCATGGTGCCCGGTGCCGCTGCTGGCTGAGATGGGGGACGTGGCAGGAGGACGAGGCGTAGCTGGAGCTGGGGGAGATCACTGTCATGTCTGTGATGCCGGTGGCACCGCAAGTAGAGGTTGTCTGCACCATGGACAGGGAGGTCGAAATCCCAGGAGAGAGGGGTGTGCAGTGAGGGGTCAGCATGTATCTCAGGGTTTCTTTACCTGGGATCCACTGAAGCTTCAGGGGGCCCCCAAACCTTTTGGAATTGCAAAAAATTATGGGACACACTCTTCTAGGGTGAGGGTTCATAGCTATCTTCTGATTTTTGAAGGGGCTTTTGTCCCCAAAATGTTGAGAAACTTCTGATATTCCAAATCTCATCTGATCTAAGTTACACCACTATTTTATATGCCAGTTCATAATACTACCACTGAAGAAGGACGTTTGCCAGAAGCAGAAATACTTCAAGTTCGTCTGCTCTGCCTCTCCTGAACTTCCTATGTGACACCTGAAGTGACCACAGGAGACTTGCATACACACCTACTGCTTTGAAGTTTCTTTGGCAGATTCTCCTGTCTGCAGGTGTATTGCGGGAGGCTTACTAGCTATCAGTCTGCATGTACCGCAGTAACAATGTAATACAGCTTCATCTACTGGGAGGCATTTTCTTAGATCCCTAAAATGCAGTTGGCTCTTGGGCATCATAGGGTGCTAACCCTCTGCACCGTCAAAAATCTATGTATAACTTTTGACCCCCCCAAAACACTTAACTACTAATAGCTTGCGGTTGACCAGAAGCCTTACTGATAAAATAAGCAGTTGACTTACACATATTTTGTATGTTACATGTATTATATACTGTATTTCTATATAAAATAACTAGAGAAAACAATGAAGAAAATCGTAAGAGAAAAGTACATATATAGCCCTACCCTTATTTATATTTTTAAAAATCCCCATATAAGTGGACCTGAGCAGTTCAAATCTGTGTTGTTCAAGAGTCAACTGTATTTGGTTTTCTCTTTGCAGGAAAATATGAGATTGTGATTATTTTTCTAGTGATTTATATTTGCTTTTCATTATCAACTTTCACCCCCCTTTTCTGTGCCTTTCTGCAGAAACATGGTATAATCTTTTAAAAAGACAATTTAAACATCAAGCAGCAATTGATTCAAGTTAATTTAATTTAAAATATTTTAACCAACAAAGCCACTCAACTAAAGTGATGGTAATAGGAACAGCTCTAACCCAAGTCCCTTATACTCGGGAGCAGCAACTATGTTGCAGCTGCCACCTAGAGCAGGGGTAGGGGGCATCCTAATTTCAGAGATAATAAGGTGAACAGTGCTAAAGGCATGCATCTCAGAATGGATGGAATTGAATCCCCAGGAACAGGTGGGCTACCCAGGGTGAGAATGCAAGAGAAGGATGGAGGGGCCAAGATAAGGGGTTTGGGGAGGCTGAAAGGCAGAGGAACCTGAAAAGGAAACAAAGTTCTCTGGAAAGTAGTGAAAAGCCAGGGTGGTGAGGCCTTTGGGGAAGGTGGGGGGAGAGCCCACTCTAGCTGGCCACATGCCATGAGAGCACGTCCAGCCTCGGTGCAGTGAGGGGGCTGTGGGACAGTGGAGTCCAGCTGTGAATTTCTCTATTCATGAAGAGTGGGGGACAGAGTAAGCGTGATGCTGTTATCCAAAAAAGGTACATATAGGAGAGACCTATTTGGGGGAGAAAGTCATGGGGTTGGTTTTGAGCATGTGGAACTAGTGGTAGGAAATCCAATTGGATATACACATAGATAGTTGAACGCCTCAGTCTTCAACTTGAGATTCAGGTGGGCCAGTGAGGGAGACTGATAGGCCATCAGGGCATCGGTGACTCCTAAAACTGTAGGAGTAGGTAAGAAAAGGCAGGAGAGTGGGTAGAGAGTGAATAGACGTGCAGTGAGGCCAGATTTGGGGAAGTAGCTTCTTGTGAAACAGAGGGCGGGGCTTACCCCTGATCTTTGTTGGCATCCTCTGCCTCCTACAGTGTCTGGCACAGGACAAGGCTCATCAGAGTTGGCTGATCGGTTAATTGCTGGAAAGAATGAGTGAAGAGATGAGCCTAAGATGAGACTAAAACCATCATGAGGAAAAGAAGCAGACTACCAGAGGCATCATCTAATGAGGGAAAGTTAAAGCTGCAAAATTGGAAAAGTCCTAAGAAATTACTGCATTTGACTTCATAGGTGTGCCCGGTGTCCTCCGGGATGGCTGCTGACTGAAGAGGTGGGAGGCAGAATGTGGGTCTCCATCGATAGAGGCAAGTGTAGATTCTTCTTTGAAGACATGAAGCTATTTTAGAAGGAGTGTGTTGCAGGCAGCACAGTGGTCTAGGAGGGACCCCTGTTGCTCAGGACTCCTGAAGAAGACCCAGGAGAATGCGTGATTGGCCTATAGGCTGGAAGGGAGGCAGTCGGTCTCAGAGAGCAGGCAGTGATTGCGGGATCCAGACAGCACACTGTCTGACTGCAGACACAGTCCCTGCATGTCGGCTCTCTCCCCTCCACTCCTCCGTTGCCATGAGCAAGCGTGTTGAAGACTAGTATAAGAGGATGTGGGGTGGTACTTCTTAGCTGACAGCCTCCCTACACTGGTAAAGCCCTGCCTGGGATTTAATGGTGTGCCTTAATGGTGCTTTTGATCTCCATGGCAATGCCAGCTTTCTAGTCTAAGAGAGATGGATAGGGTTTAAATCATTATTAGCCAAGGTACCAAGTGTGTTTTCCAGGCAGTGAATAATAGCTCCTAATGTTGGTGTAGGCTTGGCTGGGCACTGCATGGAATATTTATGTCACTTGAGCTTGTTTGGGGATTTGTTTTCATTTTTGTGGTCTTCATGGTGGAGCTATGTAAAAATCAATAGCATTGCCTTTCTAGTTAATTCACCATGAAATAGGCTTAAACACTAGAATCCCCCACCCAGTGATTTTTAGATATACTACGGACAGGGATTTGAATTGGGCTCTGCTGTCTTAATGAGCATGGTTGCTGTTTAAGTATCTTCTCACCTCTGGGCCTCCACCTCTGCTCCCATGCAAAGCTTATCTCTTTCCCTGGAAGTGCTGGTCCCAGGCTGAAGCACCCCACATGCTCCATGTCCTGACCCTTCTTGCTCTGAGGAATGCATTTCCACAGCACATTCTAGAGCAGGACTCTTTGGAGCAATAGGGACAATTTGTCCCCCTTTAAAGCGCAGGTCCATGAGGAGCTCTCTAGACACATCATAGGCACCTGAGCTGCCTGCTCCCTGATCACTCTGTCCCTGAGCTCCCACTGCTGCCACTGAATGGTCTACCATTATGGCTATCTGTGTCTGTGGCCGGCTCTTACGTCCTTGCAGGCAGAGGCCTGATTCATTCATCAGCATGCCTTCCAAAACCAGCACAGGCCCCGGCCCACAGTGGGCTATATGAATGGCTGGTGAATTGAATTAGAAAGTTCTTTATCCTCAGATGGGGAGGCTTGTAATGAAAACTGTTTACACTTAAGGCCCATTGTGGCTGCATGGGATTATACCCTGTTTTTTGTTCCGTTGTGTTCACACTGGGTTATTGAGGTCAGAATGTGTTTATTCATCAACTATTACAGTCTTTGTAGGTCTTTGTGAGCAGCATTCAGGATGGGCCAAAATTAATAAGCCCTTGCCCTTCAGTAGATCCCACTCTAGAAGAGAGGCTGGTGTATGAGAAGGTAGAATGAAATAAAAGCTAAGTGAAAGAAGTATGGGAGGCAGCTTGCTACAGGCTGATGGGTCAAGTCTCCATGTCTGGTGCTGTGTAAAATTGGCTCATTTAATTCTCACCCCTCACCATAAGAGGTAGGAGCTGTTATCCATATTCCATAGATTTAAGAATCCACAGTTCAAAGGGATTGAGTTAATTGGCTGTATTATTATCCCCATTTTATAGAAGGAAATATCAAGACCTAGAAAGACGATAACTTGCCAAAAGTTGATTATGTACATAGAAAGTGCTGGAGGCTGGATTTGAACTTGGTTATTCTGTGGTCAAGACTGATGCCTCTGTCTGTATGCTGGACTGCCGAGTGTGCTGTAGGCTACAGGAGAAGCATTTCATCCTGTAGCCTAAGGATGATTCATGGAAGACATAATAATTGACCACTCTTGAAGGTTGGCAAGATTTTGTTAATTAGTCCTTCCAGTTACTGAGCAGCGTCTGTGTGTCGGGTGCTTTGCATGGTGACCTCAAATTCTCACATAAACTTTTGAAGTAGGCATTATCCTCATTTCACACATGGAGAGGATGGAGGCTCAGGAAGACCTGAGAGACCTTCTTGACTCATGTATGCACCTTTGTACTTGATGACGGTATTCACACCGAATCTGGCTACTCACCCTGTCAAGTTCATTCTAAACTGTGGCAGAGAAGGTTGAAACAGTGGCTTATCAGAAATGGTGATCTCTTTGACAGGTCTGTTCTGACCGCTCTTTTATTGTTACTAACTGGGTCTTTCTGAAGACTTGCTGACTATATTTGTTGCATTCCTGGTTGATTCCAGGTGTGGAAGGATGTTCGCTCTGAAGAGTTCACCTTCAGAGTCCTAGGTCACCTTTGGAATCTTCTCTTCATTCTGAGCAGGAAGGAATAGTGTGGATCATTTGGGCAAGTACCTTCATTTAAGAAAAATGATACAGACTTAGAGCAGTAGTGGGACCCATCCAAGATCACAGAGGCAATCGGTGGTTAGATATTTCAGTTCCATGTTTGAGTTTTTACAGTGGAGACCTCAAAGAACAGTAGTGGAAACAAGACAGTTTATTTCTTTCTCCCGTAACAGCCCAGATATGACTGGCCTGCTGTCAGGGACCCAGACTGTTTCTGTTCCATTGCTCTGCCTGCCTTTGGGTGTTGCCCTCATTTCTGTGGTTGAAGATGGTTCACTACTTGGTCTTCATTCCAGCCTATGGGAAGGGCAAGAAGGGAAAGATAGAATACAGCCCTTCCCTTTAGGGACACAACCTGGAAGTTGTACACGACACTTTCATGTGTATCTGATTGGCCATAATGTAGTCACATAGCCTAGCTGCAAGGGAATTTGGGAAATGTTGTCTTTATTCTAGGCAGCCATGGATCCAGTCAAAAGTAGTAGTTTTGTTACCACAATAAAGGGGAAAGTGAATCTTGAAATGAGGCTCATGGTCTCTGGCACTGTGGTAGAATAGGGACAAGAGCCAGATCCTCCCACCCTGGGTGCTGCTTCCAGTCCTAATCCTGTCCCTCTCCTCCTCCTCAATCCCAAATATGCCCTGAAGCATGGATTCCAAGGCTGGCCGGTGTTTTGGTATATTATTTTAGGCTCCACACCGAGGCTAACTTTTATAGATAATGATAAACCATTTATCGTTGCATAAAAACTGTAACTTCAGCTTCTCATGGAAATATTTCTGCATTGCTGAAATACCATTATCTCCTATAACAGTGAATATTTTCACTATTTTCTTGTGAAAACATGACTCCTCCCACTGATTTAAAATTTGGTTGCTTGAAACAGAATGTGTTTTCTTCATTTCCTATTTCTGTTAGAATGGTCTGAAGAATAATTACTCTAAAAAAGGGTGAAGAGGCCAGGTATGCCCATGGTGACATCCCTTCTTTGGCTTCACATTCTCTTAGCACCTTGTTCCCAGAGATCAGTAACATCTTATGGGAGGTCATACCAGGCTATTTGGTGCCTGCTCTGGTGTTTCTACCTCGGAATTCAGGTAGTTTTCTCTCGGAAATTATGTTGATATTCAAAAAACTGATTCTCTAAGGGTTGATGTTTATTACCGTGCTTTCCAGCCATATGTAATGGGCATATGTACCCTACACACAGAGGCAAGCCCAGCCAGAGGAGAAGTTGGGGACAACTGGATTAATACAGTATTTCCCACGCCAGGGTAGTGGGCTATGATGAGTTGCTGCCAAAAAAGTAAAGCAAGCCAGACATTTGTTTGTTTGGATCTTTGAAGTGAAGGACAAACAGAAGAAGTAACGGGAGTTGAAAACAGGAAGATGTGTCTGGTCAGGTTTGCGGTGTGGAGCACGGCACGTGTGTTGGAGAGAGCTGACTTCTGATCTCATAGTTCTGTGACCTGGTGCAAGCCACTTCTTTCTTTAATCTTCAAGAGTTTTTGTTTGTCTTTGTCTGCAAAATGGGGATAGAACCTGTTCAAATGGCATGGATATCGGATAGTGGTACCGTATGACACATCTCTGGCTCCCAGTGGTGCACAGTTAACAACAGCCTCTTCCAAGGCCCTGGGTAGCTTGCTCTCAGAAGGTTCAGCCTAAATTAGTGTCAGGACCTTGGATAGCTCTAAGGAATCCTGATCCTTTGCAAGGATTGTGGTTAACTATGAGCTAACTGTTCCAGAAAACACTTGTTTGCTGGGAAGGACCCTAGCAATCATCCATCTGGTCCTTTCCACAGGTTTGGGAGATGTTCTTTCTACTGGAAGTCCACAGGATGATTTTAGTGACACGTGAAACTGTATCAAAGAATATTCAATTATATAATGAGATAATAGTCCTTTTTCATGTTGCTTAAGGCAAAAGGTACAGTAAGCTGTTTTATCTTTTAGCACCTCCCTGATACTTGCCACTCTTGCTTTTGAACAAATGGAAAACACAGGTCAGACTCAGAGCCTTTGGCTATAATTTAATCATATTTTATTCTCATTGTATTTATTTTTGTACTTACCTTCTATATTTGTGGTTAGAGATCATGATTTTCTGTTTATGGTGGTAATTCAGTTTTTCCATTAATATATTTATTGAACATAAGAGAGAATATTGAATTCTAGAAAATATTAAGTAAACAGTCCAAAGGCAAAAAAAAAAAAATTGGGAAAATGGTACAAGAGTGATTGAAGCTTGGATTAGTTCACCCCTGCCTCTTGTAGATGGTAAAATGCCAGCCCAGAGAGGGTATGGAACTTGGCCTAGCCACTTATTATTTGGATCTTCTGACCCTGTGGTTCTGTGTCTTTGCCCCCACACCACCCTGCTTTCCCAAAGCCTTTTGAACAAGGTTCAATTTTCCAATTTACCCCATTATCTTGGAAAACTTAGGGAGGGGCAGCCTTTCTGCAACCTTTGTCATGTTCCCAATGATCAGACAATCTCCCTGCTATGAAATAAATAGCTGTGTCCTGGAAGTAGGGGGAAATGCCCCACAATTCCAGTATTGGAATGCAAATGAGCAATTAGAGTCAATTAAGCAGGATACAGTATAATTACCACCAATTGTGCTAACCTTTATATTCAGGAGGACTTGACCTGCTGAAAGGAAGTTAAACAATAGTAAAAAAAAACCCTCTTCCTCAACCAAGGCATGTGCTTGGGGCAGGAATCTCCTTTCAGGGGCCTCAGAGGTCTGACAGATTAGACCCTCCTTCTTCCACACCCACCTCTCTGGGTCGGAGCCATCTCTGGCAGCAGCCAGCAGCCGGAAGCAGCCAGGAAGCAGCCAGCCTTTATCCTACCTTCTCAGTGACTTATTGTGTCTGTCACCAAACACTGCATAATTTACCATAATTCCTGAGGCCTGCTTGGCTCATCCAGAGAATCCTGTAGCGGCAGGCCTCTTGAAAGTGATGAACTTAGCTGGGCATTACCTTATATCTGAACTTTCTTGCCCTCTGTATCTGGACTGATCTGTCTTTTGAAGCCAAATCTCTTACTTCCTTATTTAGAAACCCTCCTCTCTTGCTCTCTCTCCATGTCCCTCTGCATGTTTGTGCTCTCTCTCAAATAAATAAATACATCTTTTTAAAAAAATCAGATTCAATTTTCTGAATCCCATTTTATGGGCCTAGCATTTCATAGGACAGAGCACGCAGTGGTGTTCTGAGGCCTGGCAGCCTCACCTCAGGATCCAGGATCTCCGCCTGCTGATTTGTTTATCCTTCCACCAAATATCTATTGAGCATGTTTTATGTACCTTATACTGTCCTGGGCACTGTGGATACAGCAGGGAAAGTAAAAGACAAAGCTCCCTTACCTCAAGGAGGCTATGATGTAGAAATCTGAAGCTTACAAGGCAGTAGCACAGCTGATGGAGAGCTGCTGGAGGTGCTCAGAGGGTGCCAGAGTGATGGGGACATGCGTGGAGTAGGGAGTTGAGGAGGACGTGGTACTTTAACCCCTCAACAATGGTGGGCAGATGGCATGGCCTCCAGGCTAAGAGGATGGGTTCTGAGGTGAGACTGAGGTACAGTATCTGTCCCCCAATTCATGGTTTCACTTTTTCCCATTTCAGTTCCTCACTGGAAGCAATGATCATCCTTCTGATGTCAGGAGACTGGTAGTAGCCTAACTCTGTGTCCCAGCGTCTGCGCCATTCCTCTCACTTCTCATCACATGTGCATTTTATCATGCCAGCCTCACTCAAGGATGGGTATAGTACAGTGGGATATTTGGAAGAGAGAGACCACATTCATGTAACTTTTATTGTAGTATATTGTTATAATTATTCTAGTTTATTCTCGGTTATTGTTTTTCACTTTACTTTGCCTAATTTATAAGTTAAACTTTGTTATAGGTATGGACATACAGGAAAAAAACATATATAACATTCGTATTACCCGTGGTTTCAGGAATCCCTTAGGGGTCTTGGAACGTATCTTCTGTGGGTAAGGGTAGGGGGCTACAGTGCTTCCTCCACTCCTCTGGGCCTCAGCTGCCTGACATATAAAGCAGGTAGGACAATGATATTGCACCTAGAAGGCAGGGTCCCTGACTTGAAGGAGTCCTAGCCTTGTGGGATTTAAGATATACTCAGGATGAATACCTAGGACTGGGTGTTACAGATAAAAGGGGACATGAAAAGACAAGGAGGACTTAGATAAGATAAGAAAAGATAAGGAGGACTTACCCTCAGGGAGGCTGGCACACTCCCTGAGGGTAAGGAAGCTGGCACAGCAGAGGACAGAGTGGTTGGGGGAAGGATGGAAGCTAATCAAGTCGCACAGCAAGTCGGGGCAGAGTCAAGGTTAAACACAGGTCATCTGACTCAGACCCCAACCCTTTGCACTGTATCCCACAACCTTGAATGTGAGCCTGGGGAGATCAGGAAAACACAAGCTGGACTCAGTTTTGAAACCCAGGCTGCAGCGTGGATAGCATGGGGCTGTCACTGGAGGGAGGAGAAAGATGACACAAGTTCCCAGTGATGGGGCTGAAGAGGGGGCGTCATGTCAAAATATAGCTGGAGATCAAGTTGTCCGGACTTGTTGCCCCTGATTGAATGTGGAAGAATTTGGGGGAAGAGGGGAGGCAGGCTCCAGTTAGAACACCTGGAGCACAGCCTGGGAGACAGTATTCTCAGCCCCTTTCCTCACTGTTGGCTAGTTTGACATCTTTCTTGGCGGACTCAGCCTTTCCAATTCCTGCTTAGCATTGGAAACCCAGCTTCAACTCCACTGTCAGAGCCATAAGGCTGAAACTATCCATAAAGAAGCTTCCAGCCCATATCTCTAGCCTCCTTTTCATGTTTCACATTAGTCCAGTGGGTGTCATGATCCCAGGACTGTCATTCAGGCATGCACATTCAGCAGTTCTTTCTTTGAGCACGAGATCTGGGTCTTACCACTCTGGGGGCAGGGACTAAGGGCCTGCAGGACACTGTGAATGCATCAGTGAAAAAATGGGCTAGAGCAAGAGTAGGAGATCGTGGATTTCTTCCCAGTTGATTATGGAGGCTGCCCAGAATACTGTGGAGGGTCTTGAGGCTTAGCTACATCCAGGCTTAATTTCAGAGAGTATTGTAATCAATTGGTGATGTCTGCCATGAGCACAGGCGGGATGTGGCGGCGTGCATGCCTTTTATGTGCAATTTCTTAATGACAAGGTCTGTATTGTTTGCACAGTCTATGGCTGTTCTCAGGAAAAATCAAAGATATTTTCCAGGTGTCTAGTATAGTTGAGGGTTAAAGGGGCTGTTGGGAGAACTAGGACCAGTGTCAGATACAGGCTGTCCTCAGCATTGCATTTTCGACTTTCATACCATTCTCCACTTGTGTCCATTACATAATGATGCCCCTAAGCCACCTTTTGTTCCCTGACTCAAAGCTCTCAAACCTCAGCTCACAAAGGGATTTTTCTAGCTAACGCTTGCCAGCCCGTGGTTTCATTTTGGCAGCCTAGGTCATTGTCTGCACTGTGGTCTTTGGACAGTTCATCTGAATATTTTCTTTCCCTTATGGTTTTATTTTAAAAACTTGAAAAATGAAGGTATGGATTTCAGTGGAGGGAGTGTAGTTCTCCTCAATGTAATGTAGAAGCAGAGCATGCATTTAGAGCTCTAAACAATGGGGTTACTTCAGAAGAATCATTGGCCATTTAATAAGTCATGCCAGTTTGGACCTTGAGGAACAGTCCACATCCATGTGTATTGCTGAGGGCATGGTCAGGGCTCATTTGGCCAAGTTATAAGTGACCCCTTAATGACACCCTGGTGGCCCAGTATACTCAAAACAGACCAGACTGAGGGATGCCTGGGTGGCTCAGTCAGTTTGCGTCTCCTTCAGCTCAGGTCACAATCTCAGGGTCCTGGGACCAAGTCCCATATCCGGCTCAGTGGGGAGTGTGCTTCTCCCTCTGCCTGCCTCTCTCCCTGCTTGTACTTGCTCTCTCCCTCTCTCTGACAAATAAATAAATAAAATCTTTACAAAAATCCAAACAGATCAGGCAGAGCATAATCAACAGGTTTAGTCACATCAAGGTGGTCCCACACGGTAAGGTTAAAGTCCTATAATTTTTAATTGTTCTTCTGTTACATGGTTAACATTCTTTCCCTTAGATTTTATGAGCATGGGGAGTTAAGACAGAAATATCATTATTCAGAGCCTGGGCATTCTGGATAATTAATCTTCTGCCATACCACAGAGACAAATGTGGAAAGTATGCAATTAAAAGCAATAGATTTTAGCGTACCCCCCTGACTTTTCATAGACACAAGCTGGGTTGGAGGAGTGTGGGGGTTCATTGTGAAGGGAGAGAATCCACAATTTATATGAAACGCTGAGGATCCATGATAGGATATGCCCACCAGGCTAAGGGAAACAGAGAGCACAGCACAGTTTACCTCTACGGGCAGGAACCGTCAACCCTGTTGATTGCTGGCCTCTGATTTTTACTGTTAATATCAGCCATGGGCTCTTGTTCTTATATATCTAACTCACATTCACCTTTTCTGGATTACATGGTATATTACAGCAAGAGATTATTTGAAACAATCACGTGGCATGTGGTCTGGAAGCAGGACACTGAAATGGCTGCAGCCGGGTTGTGAGCAGGCTGAGGCTGGTTCTGGCCTTGTAGGTTAAGGACAATGTCTGGATGAAACAATCCAGCCCTCCAGACAGAAGCAGCACCCAGTGACACCCCCCCCCCCACCAGGTTCTTATTTCTTGTTTTTGAGGACTGGGTTTCCTGCTGTGCCACTCACCAACTCAATGATTTACCTTTGCATGTATGTGAAGTATGGCCTCTTACCTTTTTAGTTTACAGGCTAAATGCAACAGGTTAACTGTTTCTCAACAGTAATGGTTTTTTTGTTATTGTTTCATTGTGTTCCTGTCCCCTTCCTGTCCCTCCACTGCGCATAGTGGAGCATTCTTCAATGAAATATAATAGGGCAGTTAACACAAGGATACTGGTGTTATACTGTATTTAATGTTTCTTTAAAAAAAAAAAAAGATTTTTAGGGGCACCTGGGTGGCTCAGTGGGTAAGCCTCTGCCTTCAGCTAGGGTCATGATCTCAGGGTCTTGGGATCCAGCCCCGCATCGGCCTCTCCCCCGCGTCGGGCTCTCTGCTCAGCAGGGAGCCTGCTTCCCCCTCTCTCTCTGCCTGCTGCTCTGCCTACATGTGATCTCTATCAAATAAATAAATAAAATCATTTTTAAAAAATTTAAAAAGATTTTAAAAACTTATTTATTTGCCAGAGCAAATGAGAAAGCACCGGCAGGGGGAGGAGCGGCAGGCAGAGGGAGAAGGATAAGCAGGCTCCCCGCTGAGCAGGCAGCCAGGACACCAGGACACGGAGCTTGATCCCAGGATCCTGGGAACATGACCTGAGTAGAAGGCAGATGCTTAACCGACTGCACCACCCAGGCGCCCCCTGTATTTAGCGTTTCTATTTCAGTTTTTCTAAGATGTTAATTTATATGAAAATAAAATAAATAATGCAAGGAAAAAATCCAAGAGGAAATGCTGTATAGATGTGGCTATTTCTTTTGTCACGTGTGAAGTGATTGGCATTTAATAGGATTTTATTCTCTTCTTTCCTCTGTCCCCATTTCCCATGTCCTCAACTTCTGCTAATCCTTTATGGGCCAATCCCTGGATCACCTCCTTGGAGAAGCCCTTCCTGACTGCCTCTGTAATTAGTTCCTCTGTGCTCCTCCATCCTTTACTTTCTCCCCTAATCACATAATGCATTACCTATATGTCTGTCTGTTCTCCTAGTGGGGAAGCCTCTTGAAGCAGAAACTTCCATTCAAGACTCATTCTTATTTGTGTATTCCAGAATCTAACTCAGTGCTTGGTACGTAGGAGTGTTCTGGGTGTGTGAGTGAGTGAGTAGGGGAGGAGTGAGTGAATGAATAAACACACAGAGTGAAGGACTGGACTGCCGTAAAAGAAACCCTGGGTTGAGAAACGATTCCACTAGAAGAATTAAGACCATAGGTCGTAGAGCACAGGTCCTTGACTAGGGCACTCTGAGTCTCTGAATCAGTCTGAAAGTTGGACACATATCTGTGTCTGTGCACCTTTGGGGGAAGGGCAGAGAGTCTGTAGCTGTCCTCGGATCCTCAGAAGTGTCCGTGGCTCCCACGTGTTGACAAGTTGCTGATCTAAACAGATGGAACGGGCAGGCCCCACTGAGAGGACATGATCAAGTTACTTCAGAGGAGAACGTGACAAAGGAAAAAGTGAGAACTGGAGGGGACGCAGAGTCCTGCAAGGACCTCAGGTGAAGGTGTGGCCCCAGGACAGGAACTCCCAGAGTGTAGAAGGTGTGGCTGTTTCCTTGTAAACAGTTCTTGTATAAAGAAACCCAGGGGGGATTTTGCTACTTGTACAGAATGTGTGGGCTGAAAGGGCTGCCCAGGTTCCTTGGGTCCTCCAGACACACCCCGCGGAAATGAGCCCTGGCACACACTGGGTCTTTCTCGCCTCCCGTAGTGCCCTCCCTGACTCCTCTCCTGCACTTTTCTATCCTATCCTTGACTGTGAAAACTCGATTTTACTCAAGAGCATTGTTTTTTAAAAATGTGGATCATGGCCCGTTGGTGGATTGTGACTTGCATTTAGAGCATCATGACCAGCTCTTTTTTAAAAATAAGAAATCAGATATGGTAGAAAATATTGAGTGCGTCACACATGGAAGAGTGAGTATTTTGTGAAACATCCTGTTTCGGCTCGATGTGCATGGAATTTTGATATCCTGTGTATTACCTTCTGTGGGGTATGGCCACAAATGACTGAAAAGCACTGATCTCAAGCATCTTTGTCAGCACTCAGTAGATACTCACTGAAGGAACTGGCCCTTGAAGGGTCCAGATGGTGAGAGATAAGATGGGAGAAGAAGCCATGTGGGGTGTTCATGTATCCCTGCACTGGGAAGCCCTTTGCTCCAGGCCGGGATTTAGGAGCCTGCCATGTTGCCCCCACATGACCACCCCTTCTTGATTCTTTCCTCTCCTCCCCTGGGCAGGTTGTGTATGTCACTGCAACATTTCCATATGTCATGCTTCTGATCCTCCTGATCCGAGGGGTCACGTTGCCCGGGGCCTCCGAAGGCATCAAGTTCTACCTGTACCCCGACCTCTCCCGGCTCTCCGACCCACAGGTAAGAGTTGCTTGCTCAATGCCCAGTTGCCCATCACATCTGGGAAGCCTTCTGTGGGCCTCTGCTACTAACCCGGGGGCTCACCAGATGGCTGAACGTGGAATTCTGTAGACCCTTTCTCACAGCAATAATTTTCAATGCATACATTAACATTAACAAAAAACGAATTTGTTACGTGGTAATAAAGTATGTGCTTATTTATCAATATATCAAATAACAAGATTCTGCAATAGGTCCAGTCATTTTCATGAGTTCAAAATAGTGATGATCATAAAAGACCTTTGGAGATATCTGTACTGTGATATGAAAGTATCTGGAATTTCTACTGCTAACAATACTGTAATTTGTTGTCTGCCTTCATAATTGAAGAAGTGCTGAATTTCAGAGGGTAGTGACAATAAAACACACATTTTCCTTCCACCTAAGGTCACAGATCCCTGCAGCCATGCATCTCAGCCAGAGGAACTGGGTCTGTGTTGGTGACTGATTTTTCTAATGGGTGTAGCTCACAGAAAGAAGACAATTGGTGAAGACTGGCTCCCCTGTTAGTTGTCTCCAGGAAGGCATTGGCTTCCTGTTGTATATGTGTATATGTGTATATGTTGTATATGTGTATAGGATAGTGACTGTTTATACCTAAACTTCTCTAAGTGGGTAGTGGGGGTGTGCCTGGGGGTACATTAGACGAGAGATGAAACCAAACATCTTGCAGGCCCAGGAGTATTCAGCCTCATTACTTGTTAGAAGCTCCTGGAAACTTTCGAAAAATCCCAATTCCCAGACCAATTAAATTAAACTTTCTGGGGGTGGGTCCTAGGTATCAGGATCTTCTAAAGGTCACCAGGTAATCCCAGTGTGTATGTCAGATAATGTGCTCAAAGACATTTGATGGATGTGGAGACATCCATTTTTTTTTTAACTGAAGTGTACTTTACATATAATGTTACATTAGTTTTGGGTGTACAACACAGGGATTCACCATTTTTATACATTATGAGGTGATCACCATGATAAATCTAGCTACTGTCTGTCACCCTACAAAGTTGTTAATAATATATAACAACTTTGTTATATAACCTTGTATCCCTGTGACTTATTTATTTTATAACTGGAAGTTGTACCTCTTAATTCCCTTCCCCTATTTTGACTACCCACTCCCCAGCAACCACCACATTGTTCTCTGTATCTAGAAGTCTGGTTCTGTTTTGTTTTGTTCTTTTTTTTTTTTTTAAGATTCCACATATAAGTGAAATGCATTATTTGTCTTTCTCTGACTTACTTCATTTAGTGTAGTACCCCAGGTTCATCCATGTTGTCACAAATGGCAAGATCTCATTCTTTTTTATGGCTGAATAATATCCCATTGTGTCTCTACACCACTTCTTTATCCATTCATCTCTCCATGGACACTTGGACTGCTTCCACAATTTGGCTATTGTAAATAATGCCACGATGAACATAGAGGTACCCATATTTCTACTAAAACAAACATAGATGGATCATGCATTAGAATGTAGAATCTGTATTCATAGAAGATGAGCCTGCAAGAAATTCCAAGTGTGCAGTCTGTGGCTTCCAGCCACCCCCTGTTAGGAGAAATTGGATGGGAAGGTTTATGGAGGGTGAGTTACTGTAGCTCAGCTGTACTCATTACACTGATTAAGTCCATGGTGGAGTGGCAATGTGTACTCATTTCTATCTCAGTTTGCTGTGCTGTGAGGGGCCCCCGAGGCTCAGGGCACCATCGGGCATCCGAGGCAGCATCCTGAATTGCATGCAGAATCCCTAGGAAGAAGGAAATGAGCTCCTGACTGTTGGCCTTGCCAATGCCAACCTATGATGGCAAAGGCTCAGTTGGAGAATCAGTTTTGGAAACCTATTTCCAGAATCACTGGTCTGTGCATTTGTGTTAGATCCACAAATTCTTGACAGATTTCCTGTTCTTTCCTCTACTCATGGGCTTCCTTATCCTGGTCAGGCAAGAGATTCTGAGCATCACCCAGAATTTCCAATCCTCAATGATTATTGAAACACCTTGGAACATGTTAAAAGTGCAATTTCAGGGGTTATGGGATGGAAACTGCACATCTATATTATTAGAAAGCTGTAGAGGAGATTCTGATGGTCAGAAAAGTTTGGGAAAACCCAGCCACCACCTATAACCATAGAGCCCTATCTACACATGTGCACACGTGCACCACAAACTCACACCCACACACAGAACAGAAGTGAAGCCTGATAGTCCACCATTCACACTGCCTGCCCATACCATCCCGGTCTCCTGCCATCTTGGCTCCCAGGCCAGCACTTACCTGCAAGGCTGTTCTGTGGAATGGCCTCTTGGAATTGTGGCCAGCACATTGGGCCAGCAGTCTGGACCTGGTCTTCCTCTGGCTCTGCTGCTGATCCTGAGTGACCTTGGACAACTTCTTCCTCTTTCTGGGCCTCAGTGTTCCCACTAATGACTTGAAAAGATTGAATTCAGTCAGCAGTTTCAAAGTAGATCCAGAGAATCCTGCATTTTCTGTGAACGTGGGTTGACAAACTGACTTATAGGCCAGATTCAGCCCTCTGCCCTTGTTTCATAAATAAAGGTTTATTGGAATGGAGCCATGTTGTTTGTGGCTGCTCAAAGGCATAACCCAGAGGCAATATGGAGTAGATGAGACAGAAACCATATGACACCTTGTGTCGAGGGTGCCAAGACCCCACACACGTTGAGTGATTGACTAGAAGGGCTCAGAGGACTCAGCAGTTACACCCTTGAATGTAGTCTATTTCCATCATCAGATGAAGTCTGGAGGAATCCATGCTTAGGCTTCCCATGGTATTCTGCTGGGAGGAGACACCCTGAACATCTTCCTTCTTGTAGTATCAAAATGCAGCAGCATGTGGGCAGTATTTCTGCCCAGAGGAGATTGCTCAGGACGTGGTTTTTTAATGAAGAAGATTGATTAATTGATTGATAAATATTTTATTAATTTATTTGTCAGAGAGAGAGCATGCACAAGCAGGGGGAGTGGCAGGCAGAGGGAGAAACAGGCTCCTTGTAGAGCAGGAAGCCTGATGTGGTGCTCAATTCCAGGACCCTGGGATCATGACCTGAGCTGAAGGCAGATGCTTAACTGACTGAGCCACCCACACGTCCCAATGAGGAAATTTTATTAAGTGCACAGATACTTTCTGGCCATGTGGTCAATCACACAGATCCCAGAATTCCCGACCTTCAGAAGGAAAGCAGGTGCTCACCGTAAATTGCCTTGCTTGCATAAGCAATCCAGGCAGGCTGGCCCAGCAGAATTCAGTGCCCCAGACATCTGAAATGACTGTGTGACTTAGTACCAGGGGGAACATCTTACCTAAGTTCCCAGACACCAGTCAAGAGCCATTCCTGCCAGCAGGCCCTTTTGGACAACAATGTCACGCTGACTGTGGTAACTCTTTCCTGAACACCTGCAAAACCTAAAATATTTACTATTTAGCCTTTCCTAGAAAAAGTTACTAACCTTGAGCTGCAGTTACTACAGATGCCTATAAGGGGAGAGTTGATGACCTCTGATCTGCACACACCCCCCATTCCATCCATGTTGCTCTCTACCTGTGCTGCTACCAACCTGGTCCAAACACCACAATCTCCCACTTAACAGGAGCCTCCTAACTGGTCTTCCAGAAAGATCTTTTGACCCTTGTTGGCCACTCTCATACAGCAGCAGAGTGACCTTTCCAAAATATAAATATGACAGATACCTCTTCGCTTAAATCCCTTCTGAGGTTTCCTGTGGTCTTTGGAATAAGATCCAAAGGGAAGGACCTCCAAGGGCTTCCTTGAACTGTCTCCTTGCTTCATCCCTCCTCCCTCCCCGCCTTTCTTAGTTCATCCAGATACTGGCCTTCTTTCTGCCTTGGGACCTTTGCACATGCTGTCTCTCTGTTGAGAACACTCCCTCTTTCTTCCCCAGATCCCCCTTCACTACCTTGCCCCATAGCCACTCAGTTTAAACATCACGTTTTCAGGCAAGTCTTTCCCAGCTGCCAACCATTCACCCCCAAGGATTTATACTTGTTTTCCAAAGCATTTACCATATGTACAATGGAATATTTATATATATACATACATATATGTCTGTATTACACGTATGATTCACTTGACACCCATGCATTTGTTTAGCAGATACTTACTAAGTGCCTGCTCTATATCAGAGATTATTATAGGTATCAGGGATATAGTAGTAGACAGCGGACAAAACAATGACATTTATATGCTAGTCAAGGAAGAAGGCAGAAAACAGAAGTAAAAATAAAATATGTAGTCCATTAAATGGTGACAAGACCCATGGAGACCAAGTATGGAGTGTCAAGGGGAGAGCTTGAAAGAGAGCTGAAGTTTCCAGCGTGGTGGCCAGGGAGGACCTCCCAGAGAAGACAGCTTGGAAGCAAGCACTGTAATCTGCCTTGTCCACCACTGTGTCTCCACAGTGTCTACCAGTGCCTGGTACATAAAAGGTGCTCAGTAAATATTTGCTGAATGACTATAAGAGCCAAAACTATTTTGATTTTTGAAGGAAGGTTCTATTGTTTTAGCTAAAATTCTAAAAACCTCCAGCTCACCAGATCTGAGAGTTATGTTTTTGATCCTTCATCACCGATGGCAAGGAAATGTGTATGTTTGTGTGTGTGTGTGTGTGTGTGTGTGTGCACCCCAAAATCAACATGAGAGTTAACTGTGTGGGGCAGAGGTAAGGATAGTGACTGCAAGACTGAAGGTAAACAAAATTCCATGTAGCTGGTGTTTTTTGGAAGCTGGGGGTATGTTGCGGGATGGGCCCAGCATGGCTGAAAAGGGAGGAGGGAGCAGCCCTGAGCCTGCTTTCTGTCTGCTCCAGGGAGCTGAAAGGTTGGTGGTGGGATGTAGGGAACCCCTGACTCTGTGGAGGGGTCTTCAGACTTTCAAGGCTAGCACATCACACAGGTTTATCTCAGTGTGTGGAGGGAAGGCGGCCTATGGGTGGGTCAGTAGAACCACAGATCCAGGTCAGAGAGGCTGAGCTACTTGCCTGTTCACACAGCAGCTCAGTAGTCCAGTTAGGACTTAGAGCCCAGGGTTCCTGGGTTTTGGGCAAGAGAATACTAAATGAAGGAAGGTGATGTCTGAAGAAGAAATCAGCAGATCCACTCGCCCCAGTTCTAAGCATTCTCATTTGTGCATGCCCCAGGCCATGGTTTCCATCAGGAAGGCCCTGGTTTCAATTCCCACTCTCCTCTTACTGGTTGTGGGGCATCTAGCAAGGCTCCTCCCCTCTCCAGTGCCAAGTCCGCCTTCCCTACAATGAGGCTTATAGTTCCTGCCCCATCAGATGACTGGGAAGGTGAAGTACAATGACCCAGTCAGTGGAGGACTGTTTTTTTTTCTTTTTATTATAGTTATTTATTTGTTTTCATGTGCATTAGAAAGAACAAAAAAACAAAAACCTGGGATATCAGTCAACCACATCAAAACCATGACTTTGTAGTTATTATTGCTAGAATGAAGCTATATCTATGTACACTTACACACACATGCATATACATACTTGTATGTGATAAGGAGCCAGGTTCACTGAAAAGCAGCTATTCCATAAATACTAGAATGGGCATGGACTTGGCAAAACCAGTACCAGGGGAAGACGGTGGGCTGCAATTTGGGGCAGAGCCAGGGCTGGAGAATCATCTTGCAGTAGTGTTAGGACTTCAGGTAGCCGTGTGGTCCTGCTCAAAACAATGGAGGCATGACTCAAAATTAGAGAAAGTAGGTCAGGAGAGCTGTCGGCTGGAAATCCTTAATCAGGAGATCAGAAAAAGGCTCAGTCTCTTGGTAGTTATCTCCTTTTATCAGGTAGTATCTCCTTTGTTTTTTGTTTTTTGTTTTTTTGAGTAATGATCCTGACTTAGTTTCCCTTTGCCCTTCAAACTGCACCAGAAAGAAAAGTTCCCAGGGAGGTCTAGTGGTTTGGGTTGTCGAGGGGTGGGAACAGCCTTGTTTCTTGGGGTTGATCTAGAAGTTGCAGTGTTCAGGCTTCCTGCAGCTACCAGGGACAAAAGGGTTGATGGTGGAGCTACAAAACGGCCTCTTGTGGGTAAATAAATAGGAAGGAGAGGGGCTGGAGGAGGTGAGCCCCAGGAACTGGGGTTGGTCAGAGGGGCCGCTGCCAGAGACGGTCAGGTCTCCGGCCTCAGAGCCCCATCTGTTCCCTGCACTGCTCTAGCCATTCCCAGAAGTGTGTGTGTTGGCGGGGGGTGGGGGATGGGGTTGTTGCTCTTAGGTGGACTGAGGACCAGCAGAGGTAAAATGAGCACTTCCTGGGAGTCTCCTCTAGGCTGCAACTCCAAGAGGACAGGGATCACGACCAGGATCCTGTGTACCACTCACCTATTGCCAGAGCCCAGCAAAGCTGTTACTTAGTGCATCTCACAGATATTTGCTACATGTCTACTATGTCACATATTCAGTACATAGAGTGAATAAGACTCTCTCCCCTTGTCCCCAAAGAGCCCACAGTCTGGTGGAAGAGGAAAGAGCCTCACTAGTACTTGACTGGGTTGGTTTCCACCCATATAAGTAGGAAGACAGCTGGAGGCGATCAGAGCTTCTTATCCTTCCTTTGATCTGTTGAGAAGAACGTGCACCTTGTTCTTGGTGATGGTCCTCATGGCAAAGCATGTGAATAAGTCATGTCTTTTACATACCGAAGAAGATCTAAAGTAGCTGCATCCATGCCATCCCTTTCCCTCTTTTGCTTCTCAGGAGAGTCTGTGGGCAGAGGCTTCATGGGAGGGCTGACCACTGGTGCTCCAGGCACTGGATGGAACCCCCACTTGCCTTCTCTGTCCTGCTGCTGGAAGGGCCAGCCCTGTCCCAGCGATCCAGTAAAAGCTGTGAAGCCTGCCTGTTATCATCAGAGCTTTACTTCTCTGGAAGTAAACTCCTCAACTTCTCTACAGTTGGGGTTTTTTGAAGTCTTGGTGCCTGTGCACGTTAGCCAGGTAGGACAGGTAATAACCCACAGAAGGAAAATAACATTTGGGGTATCTCTGCCCCATAGGACACTATTGCTCCCTGCAACCCACATCCCAGCCAGAGTGACAAGGATGTGGGACCTTTCTGTGACACAGGATCTGCATGAATTCCAGCCCTGGCCTCCAGCTCCCTATCTCTGCTGCTTACAAGGGGTTCAGACATGCCTGTTTGCAAAGTCATTTACATTTCTAAAGGAACACAGGGCTCCTGACAGGTGCAGCACTCTGGACCTCAGCTCCCTGGGGCGTTAGACAAGGGAAAAATCCTTTCAAGGGGTGCCCCTGGCCCCTCTGGGCTTGCGTGGCATTCTGCAGGAAGACTGATGAAGTGTTGATCTGGATAGGCAAATGCATTCAGAGGGTCCCTCCTTCTGTCTCCCCAGCCATTGAGGCAAGAGAATTCCAGAAAGCAGGTAAAGAGAGCTCAGCTGTGGGGAGCCGGGGAGCCAAGAACACCTTCCTCACGGAGTAACTATAAGGTCTAGAGAGAGAGTCGTGGAAGTTGTTTTAAGGTGTAAAGGTAGTCTCCGTGGGAGATTCCTGAGAGCCACCCTCTCTAAAATCACACTTTCCTTCACCCACCCCGCACTTCCTGTTCACCACCCTGCCTTTGGTTTTTGCCATGACACCTGCCAACATCTAAGGCATCCTTCATTTTGTGTCATCACCCTCTCCTCACTAGAATGTTAGCTCCAGGAGGGCAGAGGACGAATCTGTTACATTCACTATTAGATCTCCCACCCCCGGAAACCGTGCCTGCCAACATTAAGAGCTCAGTCAGTATTTTTTGGAAAGAAGGAAAGAATGGAAGGAAGGAAGGAAGGAACTGAAGGTAGGCAGGAAAGGAAGAAGGAAGGACGGAGAGTTTCAGGAGAAGCCTCTATGACTCCGCATTGCAGTGACCTAGCATGTCCTGCAGTCGGTCATCAGCTCTCCAGAGACAGGATTTGTAGTGCAGTGGAATCTAGTTTCCAGGAAAGGAAATTGAGTCACTCTGTTGCCATTGACCAGCTTGGTGTCTGTCCTTCAGCTGTTTTCCCTTTACCTTTCAGGACTCAGGGTTCTCACCTGTCCATTGGGGTAAGAATACCCACCACAGGGCCTCCTGGGTGGCTCAGTGGGTTAAAGCCTCTGCCTTCGGCTCAAGTCATGATCTCAGGGTCCTGGGATCGAGACACGCATCAGGCTCTCTGCTCCGCAGGGAGCCTGCTTCTTCCTCTCTCTCTGCCTGCCTCTCTGCCTAGTTGTGATTTCTCTCTGTCAAATAAATAAAATACTGAAGAAAAAAAAAAAAAAGAATACCCACCACACAGTGAAGTAAGTGTGCACATGGTTACAAGAGCACTTCTGGTTCTCGTTTTCGGTGCCCAGCCCAGGGTCTGGCATATAGTAGGTCTCTGGGGACACTGGTGGTGTTCTTCATTTGCCTCTATGTCACTGGCTCTGGGCAGGATGAGTCGGAGCCCTACAGCCCAAGGGGGGAGGCTTTGAACTCGGAACCGAGTGCCTTTATTGTGAATCCAGTAAATTAAGTTTCTCGTCAAGAACTTGAAGCAACCCAGCAGCTTGCCTTCTTTGTCCTCCGTCAATTTGCATTCTGTGGTCTCTTATAACTTTCTAAACATCTATTTGTCTTCACTGTCAGCCCTGTGTTCTCTCTGAAGTGTAGAGTGCTTCCACTCCATTTTTTTTCCCCTCAAATTTTTATTTTCTGTCTTTTCAGTCTTTGGGGGAATGGAGGGGCTTTTGCAGGAAATCACATTTTCCTTGTCCCAGATTCCTGCCACTCTCACTCTTCATTGTGTTTCAAGTGTGTGTTTTCAGGGCAAGAACAGAAAGGCCTGTCACAGATCCAAATCGTGGGGTCCGCTTTCCCAGGGTATCCTCACATTCTCCAAGTCAGTCTCTTCTATGCAGGGAAGTGGAGTCTGTGGCTAAGGTGCCCAAGTTCTGAAGGTGGGGTAGAAGGATGTCCAAACAGTGAGAGCATCTCAGAACACTAGAAATCTACTCCACCTACCCACCACACAAGAACAAATCAGGGAAAATAAGACCTTCGTTTAAAATCTTACCTGATATACCTAATGGATGTGCCCATGGAATTGCTGCCACCTGGTGGCAGTGTACTCTGGTTCCAAATGGATCCAAGGAAAAATGGGTTCTTGGCTGTTGAACTTTGAAACCAAAATGTAAATAATGACATTGACTTACAGATGTTGGAAACATTTTTGAAAATATTGCAGACCTCACTGAACATGAGGGCTAGTCCATGAGACTGAAAATCAATCAAGGTTTCCTTTTAGTATATTTGATTCTGGGTTAGAGTCCCTGTTCTACTAGCATTTATTATTGTCTCCTCAGTACCAGGTACTGGGGATACAGAATCAGATGACACGATTCTTGTCTTCAAAACGATGACAGTTTCTTGGGAGGCACACATAATTAATTAAGTCAGCGATAAAAGTGTGAAGGGAGTTACTGGGGTTGGAATTCATCTGACATGGGTGTTCTCCTTCCAGTCACCAGGTGAACTCAAGAATTAGAGACGCATTACTGATCTAACTCACACACTGAGAAGTAGTGAACATTTCCTCTTTTCTTGACTGCTTGAAATTCCTTAAGAGTTGCTACTCTGTGGAATCAGAATTCTGATATACTCCAAGGAGATTCTGTGTATCACTGGGGCTCCTCATTAAATCCTTTCAGTCACAGGTTTACTCAAAGGGAGGTTTTATGAATTTTAGTTCTGAACTGTTTCAGCAGCCCCTTATTAATCTAAGTCTCAGTGGTTGAAGAACTGCTTCACTGCACAACTGGTACACGTGAGAGTAGTAATTTTAGTTATTGTTTCTTTAAGGCTGGTTCTCTGACAGATGCTGTGCTTCACAAACTCACCATTTAATCAATCCTATTCACTGAATCAACAAATTCTTACTGAAAATTACTGTTTTCTAGACTCAGGCACTAAGTCCTATATATAATAAGTACCTTAAATTCTTAGGATCTGTAAGAGAGGACCTGAGGTTCTATTACCCTAAGAAAGGTTCTCTCTTACAGGTCATGAGAGTTTTAAAAATCTTTTTCCTAAAGGTTTTTCAGATGAGGGGACTGAGGGTCCAAGAGGTTAAATCACTTGTCTTCTGCTGGCAGAGGTAGCACTTGAACCTAGGTGACTCTGACTTGGTCATGTAAAGGATACACTCCTAAAACTCTTTGTCTTATCTGATTTTTCTGGCCTTGCTCTTACTCTGCAGCCCTGGGCTGACCATCTTGGCTCTGGCATCTTCGAGCATCTCAGACCTACAGGACTACTTTACAAGAATCCTAGAATCTAGCATCAGGTGGGTTTAGTCCCCACCCAGTGCAGGAATCCAGTCCATAGTAACCAGATCAGTTTCTGATTGGCCTCCCCTACAAGGAAACCTTTCACCTCCACTTTGGAACAACTGTCCAGCTCACCTGGTTCCCAGTGTTGAGACAGTCACTTATTCTTGCATTTGCTTGTTTTCTCTTGATTCATCTGCCCCAATTTGTGCACCAGGGTTGAACATACTAATTTAAGTGCATCTCAGACAACTAAGACACAAACCAGCCTCCTCTGGGCTAATAGAATAGCCTCCAAGTGGACTTCCTGCCCCTTACCAGTATTCCCTTCTTCACCCTGCAGACTGAGGGAGCATTGAAAAAGGAATTCTGGCTTATGTAACTTCCTGGCATTCTTCTTTTTTTTTTTTTTTTTTAATTTTTTTTTTTTTAAAGATTTTATTTATTCATTTGACAGAGAGAGGGATCACAAGTAGGCAGAGAGGCAGGCAGAGAGGAGGAAGCAGGCTCCCTGCCGAGCAGAGAGCCCGATGCGGGACTCGATCCCAGGACCCTGAGATCACGACCTGAGCCGAAGGCAGCGGCCCAACCCACTGAGCCACCCAGGCACCCCTCCTGGCATTATTCTTTAAGGTGTTGCACTTTAATTCCTTGAGTGTGTTTACAATAGCTACTCTAAAGTCTTTGTTAAATCTCACATCCCTTTTTCTTAGTGAATCAATCATATCTTCCTGTTTTTGTGCATGCCTGGTAGTTTTTGATTGAATACTGTGGATTGTAGTTGAATATTGTGGATACTATATTATAGATGCTCTGGATTCTGTTGTCTTCCTCTGAAGAGTGTTGGGTTTTATTTGAATAGGTATTTCAATTACTGATTGACACCTTAAACTTCTGTAGACTCAACTTTGTGTTTTCTTAGTACAGATATGTGGAAATCCCAAGCTGTTTCTTAAGACCCTCTAACTTAGTGGGACTTTGGTTCTAAACTCTTTGTGCTCTGTACAGTTTGTCAGGGCTCTGCTTCAGGCCTTTTTAGGATGGGTCTAAAGTAGTTATCAGTAATTCTTACTCTAGAGCACTGGTTCTCAACCAGGGAAAGTTTGCTTCCCAGGAGACATTTGGCAATATTTGAAACAGTGTTAATTGTCACTGCTATGTGTGCTACTGGCATCTGGTGAAAAGAGGCCAGGGATGCTGCTAAACATCATCCACTACACAGGACAGTCCCTGCAACAAAAAATTATGGGGCTCAAAATATCCATAATGCCATGGTGGAGAAACCTTGCTGGAGGCATTGTCCTTGCTCCTCAGTGGAGGTTGTTCTGAGTCTCAGCCAGATGCCAAGGCTGAATACTTGGTGCTGGCCAGATCTGTCCACTTTTATAGGCAGGATCTCCAGTCTCCCAGCCCTGTTCTTCCTCCCCACTCCACTCCCTGTCCAGACTCTAGTGTCTATGTTCCACTCACAACCTGTAGTAGCACCATTTGGCCTTGGATGGGCTCACCCTGGACCTTTATAGCTCAGCTGTCAACCACAGCCTCACAGGGGACCTTCACATGGACTTCTGGGGCCCTGCTTTATACAGGTCCCCCTTTGTGGTGCCCAACACTATAGATTATAACTGTGCCAGCTGTCCCACACTCTGGCCCTGCCTCCTTGGCCCGGTGAGACTATGTGTTCTACTTGGACTCTAGCCCTCTGTGCTGTGGTGAAGAAATTGTTCCCAGGTAGAATGCTGGGCAAAACCCCTGTGGAATTTCCCATCTCTTAGGAATACCAGCCCTGACTAGCATGTTATCCAATGCCTGAAACAGTTGCCGCTGCTATTTTGTCTGCTTTGATGGTTGCTAATGGAGGAGGACTAGTCTAATACCAGTCACTCAATCATGACTGGAAGCAGAGGTCTGACTTTTCTGCTTACAGTCCCCCCAGCAGCTTCCCCTTGCACAGGGATTAACATCCAAACTGTTCACCATGGCACCTTTGTGGCCTTGTTCCATCTCCCACATGGCCCTGGGCATTCTAGGCTCTTTCCTACCACAGACCCTGCCTGTGTGGATTAGTGTTCTCTCAGATCTTCCCATGGCCTGCTCTTTCTTGCCCTGCAAATATCAGCTCCAAAGTCAGGTCACCTCTGGCCGCCTGAGCTCAGACATCCCCTACTAAACCCCATGACTTTCACCAAACCACTGTTTTCTTTTATTCATGGGGCTAATGGCTCTCTGAAGCAGTCTCATGTGTTGGTTGATGTGTTCACTGTTGGCCTCCCCCGTTAGTATGTAGCTCCATGTAACCAAAGAACTTCATGCACCATGGATTCCCCCACCACTGTCGCACACAGCCTGGTGCATTTGAGTCCCCCAGTCAATACTGGACTGGTGGGTGGGTGGGACGCCCTACGGTGGTTCAGATAAAGGACCATACATGGACAGGATTATTATTATTTCATAATAATAATATAATATAATATAATATAATATAATATAATATATTTTATTATATTAATATTATTATTATATTATATTATATTATATATATTATATATTATATATTAATATTATCATTTATATAATATATATTTATATAAATAAATTATTATATAACTGTAATATATTTAATATATTATATATTATTATATTAATATTATTATTATTGTAATTATTCCCAATTACACATCCTTTAGAGACTTTGTGAAACATATAGCCTTTGATTGGATCCCTGAAGGATGGGGAAGAGAAGGCTGTTTAGAGATCAACAAAGACCAGACATAGGAAAGTCTGCATATGCAAAGTGAATGATGGTCAGTAACTCAGTGTGGCTATAGGACAGGTTTTGTTGCAGGAAATTATAAGAAATAAGATTGAGACAATAGACTGAGGCCCCATCACTGAGACCTTGGGTGCCAAGCCCAAAGAGCTTAGGACTTCATTCACTGGCCAGGAGGGAGCTGTTGAAAGTTTCTGGGCCTGAGGTTGGTTGGCATGTATAGAGCTGTAACTTCAAAAGACTGCTTAGACAGGAGAGGCTCAGTAGAACTTGGCAGCAGAGTATGAGAGTCAGAGCTGCGTTTGAATGCCTGCCTCTCACCCACCTCACTATGTGACCTTGAGCAGGTACTCACCCTCTCTGAGCCTCAGTTTCCTCTCTTGTAAGCATCAACATCCAGTCTTTTACTCATCTGCTTCCCTTGTAGACATAGTAAGATTAAATGAATCAGCAACATGTAAACTTCTCTGGGGCAGAAAAAGAGAAAGCAAATAGGATGAGTTTGGAGGTGAGGAAAGAAGTGGACACATGTGTCAAATGACCTTGATTTTGGAGTGGGTGGGTAGAGTAAAGCAAGGAGGAAGCCCATCTGCCAAGGACAGTGGGGACTTTGTAACATCATAGGGAACACAAAAAGTGGCCCTTCAGTTGTGACCTCATGGGTTTTTGCGCAGATGTGGTGGAAGTTAGTGCCATTGTTTGAATTCATCTGGCTACTTCCAGAAGCCCAACAGGTGCTGCAGAGGAAAGAAACATGGGCTCATTTCAAAGAGATGTCAGCAAACCCTGAAGAGGCACCTGCTCTCTGCTAGGTCTGACCATGTACTGGGATTACAAGGGGTGAGTTGGGCAGTGCTGTTGCTTTTGAGGATTTTGCATTCTCATAGGGAGAGAGAGATGTCACCAGGAGTGGCTGCAGTGGGGGCCAGAGGGGACCATGGACGGTCTTGACCCCAGCTGTACCAGCACAGAAGAGGAGTGACCATGAGCCTTTCTCCTTGGATTCTTAGGCTGTTTTTTGTTTTTGTTTTATTTAGGATTCCAGCCTTATGTTTTTTCATCCAGCAAGTATTATTGAGCACCTACTGCATACTGGGCATTGTGTTAGCTAGGGCTTTACTTTTAAAATGAATCAGCAGAGGGGTGCCTGGGTGGCTCAGTGGGTTAAGCCTCTGCCTTTAGCTCAGGTCATTATCTCAGGGTCCTGGGATCGAGCCCTGCATAAGACTCTCTGCTCAGCGGAGAGCCTGCTTCCCCCTCTCTCTCTGCCTGCCTCTCTGCCTACTTGTGATCTCTGTCAAATAAATAAATAAATAAAATCTTAAAAAAAAAAAAAAGAATCAGCAGAAATGTGCCAAGTATCTATTCTTGCTGGACATTTGCTGGGCTCTATGAAATGGAGTGGGGTATGAGTAGTGTTTTCTAGGACAGGGGTTTTTGTGTGTTTTTTTTTTTTTAAGATTTTTTTATTTATTTATTTGACAGAGAGAGATACAAGTAGGCAGAGAGGCAGGCAGAGAGAGAGGAGGAAGCAGGCTCCCTGCTGAGCAGAGAGCCCGATGTGGGACTCGATCCCAGGACCCTGAGATCATGACCTGAGCTGAAGGCAGCGGTTAACCCACTGAGCCACCCAGGCGCCCCAGGACAGGGGTTTTTAATTGGGAAGGGTTTTGGCCCCCCTCCCCACAGTTGGACATAAAATTTTGTGCACTGAGCATGTTCTTTTTTTTAATTAATAAACTTTCTAAAAGTAGTTTTAGCTTTACAAAAAGATACAACAAAGAATTCCCATATACCTCTTCACCAGTGATCCGGTTTTCCTTATTATTTTCATTTTATATTAGTGTGGTGCATTTGCTACAGTTGATGAGACAATCTTGAGACATTGTTATTAACCACAGTTTACATTCAGGTTCATTCTTTGTGTTGTTCACTCTGTGGGTTTTGAGAAGTGTGTAATGTATCTACCACTATAGTGTCATACAGAAGAGCTCCACAGCCCTAAACATCCCCTGTGCTCCACCCACTCTTTCTTTCCTTCCTGAACCTCTGACAACTGATCTTTTTCTGTCTCCATAGATGTGCCTTTTCCAGAATGTCATACAGCATGTAGCCTTTTCAGATTGACTTGTTTCACCTAGTAATAAGCATTTTAGGTTTAGGCATATCATTTTGTGGCTCAACAGCTCATTTCTTTTTATCAGTGAATAATATCCATTGGCAAGATGTATCATATTTGTTTATTCTTTCATTTATTGATGGATGTCCTGGGTACTTCCAAGCTGGGTAATTATGAATAAAGCTGCTAGAAACATTTGTGTGCAGATATCTCCTTAAGCATGTTTTCCTTTAAAGGAGTCCAGCCACTCTCAACAATCGAGATCCCTGTTCTTGAGCTTTTGACCAGAGCTCTTCCATAGTATGGGGGTTACCATGGCTCATCCACTTACTTACTATAACAACCCTGGGCAAATTACTTAAGTCTCTGTGCCTTGACTGTGTGCTTTTAAAATCTGTAACAAAGGTTGTTGTGAGGATTAAATGAGATAGTCCTCATTCCTGATGTGTGTCACATCAAGTCCAGTGCATAGTAAATGCTCAGTAAGTGTTGACTGTTATTTTCTCTAAGAGATGAATGTACCTTTGATTTTATTTTCTTGACCAACACTTAAAGTTTTTTCCTACATCTGTTCTTCATAAACTTATTTAACCTTCTCCTGTTGTCATAGAGTTTGCTTTTAAAACCCTGTGGAAAACAGGTATGGCAAAAAGAGAAGATACACATATTAGTGGAAGCTGCTATTATGCTAGGTGTGGTGGCTGAGTTAACTGACATTTTAAGACAATGGCTCTAAAACCATACTACTCAAAATGTAGTCCCCAGACCACCAGCAGCATCAGTGTTATTTGACAGCTTGTTGAAAATGCAGACTTTCAGGCTCCATCCCAAACCTATTCATAAGAGTCTGCATTTTAGCAACATCTCTCTCTGGTTTGTATACATATGAACGTTTGAGGGGCAGTGGTCCAAGAAAGTATGCAGGGCAGGCTGAGAGCTGTCAGACAAGCAGTGAGGGCTGTGGAAGGAATGGGGCTGGGGCTGAGTGTTGGTGCTACCCACCTGCTCTGTCTCACACTCCAGAGCAGAGGGTAGGAAAGACCACTCCAGGGATTCCAGCAAAGGTGGGGAGCTACCTCTCAGGAATCATTTGGGAATAGAATGAACCTCTTCAGGGATTGCCCACCCTTTAGAATTATGTTGTCCGTTACAGTAGCTGTAAGTCATATTTCACTGTTTAAAGTAATTTAAATTAAATAAAAATTAAAGTTCAGCTTCCTCAGTTTGGTTAGACAAATTTCAGATGCTCAATAACCAAAGGTGGCTAGGAGCTACCATGTTGTATAGAGCAGATATAGAACATTTCTATCATTGCAGAAAATTCTATTGGACAGTAGTGCTCTAGATGAAAAATGGCCTAGGTAACAGGGACTTGTGGAGGTGACAGTCTGGAAACTGAAACTCAAACTGCTCCAGGCACTTGGAAGTGGAGTGGTGACTCCTGGCTCTTTGAAAGAATTCTGTCAGCATTGTGAGTTCCTTCCTGTTCCTATACCCCATAAGGGCCAGGTTATTTCCAGAAGAGTTCAGAGAATGCCCATTGAAGAATCAGGACTGGAATTGTGGCCACTGTTGTCTTGGGCAGAAAGCACAGCAACTGGAAGGCCATCCTGTGATGTCCTGAGAAGGTGGTGATAGCTGCTCATTCAGAGGTTCTAGCTGAGAAGAAAGGTCTTCCCCAGAACACTGTGAAAAGATAGATGATGCCGAGTTCATCAGAGTGGCTGTTGGCCAGTCTCATCCTTTTTTCTGAAGAAGAAAATGCCTAAGATACAAAATTCCCTTCAAATTCCACATCCCTCTCCATTCTTGTTATGGTTATTTACTACTTTTTAAAATTCTGCCTTGTTACTTTCTGGAGTTGATACTTGGATTTTACAATGTTTACCCATTTCTTTGCTTCCTGTTATTTTCACTCCTTTCTACTGGATTACATTTCCTTCGTCCTGAAGTACATCCTTTAATAGTTCTTTGAGCAAGCCCCATAGGAACTAGCACTCATAGTCTGTTCATGTCTGAACAGGTATTTATTTTACTGTCACTCTTGACTGGTAGTTTAGCTGGGTATGGAATTCTAGGCTGGCAATGCTAAGGTTGTAGTTTAAGCTTAGGTGCCCACTTTACAGGAGCCAAGTTTGATCATACCCAAAGCTGGAAGTTCCGTGTTGAAAGTCCTGGTCTAAAGGGTAGGATTTTCTAACAACTCATTCATCATAGAACAGTCCTTTTCCAGCTCCTTGCCTTTGCAGTAAGCCCATTCAACTTTAAGTCATACTCAAAGGTTGTAATCTTAATTCTAGCCTTGAAAAGGAGTTTAAGGGCGCCTGGGTGGCTCAGTGGGTTAAGCCGCTGCCTTCGGCTCAGGTCATGATCTCAGGGTCCTGGGATCGAGTCCCGCATCGGGCTCTCTGCTCAGCAGGGAGCCTGCTTCCTCCTCTCTCTCTGCCTGCCTCTCTGCCTACTTGTGATCTCTGTCTGTCAAATAAATAAATAAAATCTTTAAAAAGAAAAGAAAAGGAGTTTAAGCATCAGTCTTCTCTCTCTGGTTGGATATCCCCATGGGTTGCTGGGTCTATTTCTACTCCTCCTCTTTCAGCTTTTACTTCTCTCATTCTGGTATCTGGGAGAATTTTCTATCTTTTCAAAGTAGGCTGTAATTTTAAATGGCTATGTTATTTTATGTGTTTTTAGTATCTCCCACAAAATTATGTTTAACTCTCAGTATTTTCTTCTCTTTACCTGCTAGTCTTGGATATGACATACTGAGTGTTCAGGTAGCACATTAAGGGAATTGGCCCTTAGTCATTTGTGCTTAATTTAGCAGCTCAGTCTTATTTGTAAAGTGATATGTTTGTGGTGATTTCATATTTCATACTACCCATTGAATATATTTTCTGACAGTAAATTTGCTTCCAGCACATAGAGTAAGATCATATTCATCAGGATAAAAAGCCCCATGGAGCCCATTTATTTGCTATTTTAACAAGTTTGAAAGTCAATATCTAGGCTTATTTTCTTCTTTTGTGGATGAGTAGCTGAGTGCCCGAGAGAGGACATGACTTGCCCAAGTCCTCAGTTACTGGAGAACTGGACTGGAATGCAGAACCTACGTTGAAACACCTGTCATATTTCTATCCCTTTGAGCTTTTTTTCCCATCTGTGAAGTTAAGAGGTTAGACTAGACATACACTGAGCTCCTGACTGCCTAGTTTTGTGACATGGGCAGACCACTTAACCTATCTAGGCATCTCTCTTTGTACCTTGGATGACCGTCAAGAGTGACAAACATGTTGATATGTACAACAGAACCCTGAGAAACGCAAGGGTTGCAGAGAGGTGCATGTAGTTCTTATAATTAAGATGCTGTGACTGCCTCCTGCAACTCCTCCTTAGTTAGGAAGAAGTCTGCTTTGCACATACAATGTGTTCTGAGGATTTCTGACCCAGCACAGATTGGAGCAAGGAAAGCAAGGATCTCTTTTGTCTGTAAGTAGCAAGTGACAAGGCTTTGATACATCTTAGTTTGCTGGGATTGTGACATCTGATGTTCTTCTCTGTGAAAACTCACTGGTGTGTGAATCTCATGTTCCACTTCCCTCACTTCTCATATGCAAACCAAGCACTGGAAACCCCTGCAGGGTGAGTGCTGAGTCCTGCAAAGAGGACAAACTGTTCACAAAGAGGACAAACATATCTCCTTCTCCTTGATGAGAGCCTTAGAGATGTTCTAAATATGAGGGGCCCGTGGGGAAAGCTCAGCCTCCAATGTTGTAAGGGCCTTGGTCCTTGCATTTCCTACCCTCCTCTGCCCTGAGAAGGCAGTGTTGCATAGTAGGGAACCCCCATGCTTAGAATCAGCTCTATCCCTGACCTTGAAAAGACATTGTCCATCCTTGTGCCACTGTTCCCTCAGGCATAAAATTAGGGTATCAGGTAAAATCACTGGTTTTCAGTGTTTTCATTACCAGTAGCCCTTTACTTTTCTTTTCTCCCTTATGAGCCATTCCCATGGGCTACTTCATGCCAGTAGGAAGCTTCTATTAGCAATTGCATGTGTCCAATTAATAAAAGATAGCAGAACCCAGGAATTATTCTTTAAAATGTTCTTTGTGAAAATGAGACCCAGAGATTTGAGATGATTTATCTGCAGTTGTGTGAATGTTTTTATGTTCTAAATCATCCACATGCCTCCAAGGTTATGCATGATAGTGCATTAAGATTTCTCCAGGCCATACAACTAAGAAAGGAGCATCAGGTGAACATCATTCTAAGGAAGTATGAGGTTAAACTTCTTGCGGAGAAATCCAAAGTATACTTGATCATTATCCAAGACTACCCTTACAGAACATAAACAAGATCTTATTCAACCAGACCTCTCCCATGGTGGGGACTTGCATATGGCCCAGCACACAGCAAGTGCTCACTAAATCCTTCTATAGAATATGGTCATCATCTCAGTACTTCATTCATGCCTGGGACAGTTGATGCCATGATAACTGTTTACACCTCAGAATGGGCAACAGTGAAGACACAGAGTGGGAAAGAGAGAAAGGGTTCCGTCTAAGAAATACAGAAAAATAAATAAATAAATTACAGGCATGATCTTCTTAGTGAATGCCTCAGAACCAAATGTTAAATGAATCTCTACAGTTGTACATATATGACTGGGGACTGGGGACTACATACCTTGTCCATTGCTCCTCCTCCTCCCATGAACCCTGGAAGGTTGTTCCACCTCATCCAGAAGAGAATGGTGGCTGAAAATGAGGTTTAACAACTCAGATAAATCCATGAATTACTGCTATATGACTTAAGGAATTCAGAAGTGTTTTCAATCATTGAGGTGGTGTCAAGGAGGAGAGAAAAGGAATCTCAGAAAAACTCACATGTTTTCAGATTGGTGGCTGACTCTGGGTTTGGCTCCTGACTGTCCCTAGAACAGCAGAGGGATTGCCTCAATTTACCCCTCACTGATGTGATCATGAGTTACTGGTCACAAAGCATATGTCTTCTCACTAGTGTATCCCTGGGAAGCATTTCCCTCCTGAGTTTGTGGATATGAGTCAGCTCAGTGAGCCCACCACTTCCCGCTGCTGACATGGGAGCTTCCCCTCTTCATCTTGTTGGTTCTGCCTGCACAGGGAGCACCCACAAATCCACCACCTAGATTCTATCATCAGTATTTTGCTGTGTCTTCTTCATCACAGACCTCTCTAAGCCTTCTATCCATCCATCCATCCATCCATCCATCCACTTAATTTATTTTTAGAAACATTTCAGAGTAAGCTGCAGATATCCGCACACTTTGCCCCCTAGATACTTCAGCATTCATGTTTGATTTACTTTGTGGAAATGATCACTCTTGTGTTCCTTAAGCCAGTGCCCATGGAAGTTGCTAAGAGAGGCATGAGGAATGTGGTTAGCCCCTCTCATGGCAGCTTTGCCCAGAGCCAAGGCCATAGTCATGGGCATCATTTGGGAGGGAGTGTGGTGGCAGCCTGTCAGTGCCTCCTATTAGTCCATGTGCAAGGTTAGCCAACCTTCCTGGGTTCTCTCCCTCTAAGACCTTGCTGTGGTCAGGAAGGTGGGGTCAGTCTGCAGGTGGAAGGCAGCCTGCTGTGCCACTGTGGTGACTCACTCACTCCATCACCTGGATCTGCTTTGACTCTCTGCCCTGAGCTCTCTGGGTACCAGGGTTCCCAAGGATCTGGTGTTGTTTAAAACTCTTACCTCTCTATTTGAATGTGAGAGCAGAGGCACTGTGAATTAGGTGGACTTGGGCCATGAAGTTTTTGTTTTTGTTTTTAAGATTTTATTTATGAGAGAAAGGGTGAGAGAGAGAGAGCGTGCACACAAGTTGGGGGAGGCAGGGAGAGAGAAGCAGACCCCACTGAGTAGGAGCCTGATGCAGGGCTCGATCCTAGGACCTTGAGATCATGACCTGAGCTGAAGGCAGACGCTTAACTGACTGAGCCACCCTGGTTGACAAGGATGTAGGAAGGTAGAAGGAGAACCATATGTGGGTGGATGTGGGCAGGTCACATGTCAGGCACCAAATCTATCCGGGCTTTGGGCCTGTGAGGCTGGTCATCCTGGGCACTCTCCTCTTGGTTGAGGTGGTGGCAGTCTCATGGGACAATTCAAAGGAGGGCTTTGGGATCAGACAGATCTGGGTTTTAATCTTCCACTTACTGGCTAGGTGATGAAGGGCCACCTCCACAGCCTCTCTAGGCTTCAATATCCCCATCTGTAAATGGAGAAAATCGGAGTACCAAGCTCAAAGCGTTGCTGGAGGGACTAGGATAATCGTCAGCCTTGTAGGGCCCCAGTGAAAAGAATGAAGCATGTGAGGATTTGAGAGCCTTGTTTTCTACTGCTGAGATAATAGAAAAGAATGCACTTATCTTTTTTAGGAGCAAATGGTGTCTGCATCCCCACGTGGTACTCATGTAAACAGCTTGCATAGTTCCTTGAAGGCCCATACGGAGATGACAGGTTTCCCCTCTGTTCTCACTCCTGATGCTGCTCGCACGTGCAGTCCTAAATGAAGCCTGGGGAGCCCAGTTCCCTGGGGTTTGTCTGTGGGGTGTGGGAGAGGATGCGTGAGCTTGGGAGTTGGCCTGGCCCCTCCTGGGAGCACTCACCCCAGCGTGAAGAGGCCAGGGCTCTGGGGCCTGTCCAGAATAGATGACTTTTCTTCTGCTTCTCCCCTGGGACACACCTACTCAGCTTCCCAGACTCTTCAAAGACTCTTTCTCAAGCCAGAAGTAATGACCCCTCTGTGGCCCCTCAGCCCCTCCCACTAGATGCAGCATTTACTGTGAGCCAGGTATCAGTGTGTACTCTATGCACATTGTCTTGTTTTGTGTTTGGAACAAAGCCGGCACCCTGGAGCTGTTGTTCTTCCCCCAACACCCATAAAGAAACTGAGGTTCAAAGAAGTGGCTTCCCTGAGGTCACCCAGCAGAGCTGGCACTGAACCAGATTTGATACTGTAGACAGGGGAAGGTGCTTGTCTGACTTCCTTTTCCCTTGTTCACTTGCTAGATTGCAAGCTCCTGAGCAGGAAATAGGGATCTGAGTTGTTTGCATATTCTCCACCCCAGCAGATACCTGATGCTCAGAAAGTATTGTGGAGGGGATTAACTGTTTAAAGTTTCTTAGCAGCAGAAAACCTCAGTGATTTCTACCCTAACTTTCAATGCAATGCAAGAATTTCCTCACTGCATCCCCAATTACTTAGCAAAAGGGAGCTCATCCTAAGGCTGAAGCTCTCTGCCAGGGACAAAGCTTAGTTGCTGCTATGACTGTCCCCACACCCCCACCACCATGGATCCCCTTTCCCCCCGGGAGGCTCTTTGGAACAGGAATTTGAGTGCTTTCCCATTCACTCTCAGAGTTCTGTTTCCCAAGGGAGTAAGTAGCATCTTCCTGCAACCTCTGTATGGCCACCACAGGCATTTTCCCAAAGTCAGAGCAGCTTCCAGCCAAACATACCATGATGAATGAAATACCAGCTCTGTGAATCCATGGGGCCCGGGAAGGTGTGTTCCATCCCCTCTCTTGTCCTTTGCTTACCTTAGAAGCATCTTCTGGGGCAACTTCATATAGATCTTTCTTTTCCCTGACTGCTAGGCCTTTGCTGATACCATTTACTCACTACTAGAACACCCCTCCTCTTCTTTCTGGCCTCCAGGCCAGGACAAGTGCTGAAAATCCCTTGGAAATGTCTATTTCCATGAGTGGGACATCATTCTACTCTTTCCTTAAAAAAGTCTCTCAGCTCCTGTGTTTGATTTGAAGTCTGTTCCTGGAGTGGGGCAGGAGCATAAACTCTGGGGTGTCACAGTGTCTTCCTGGGCTTTCAAGACTGGAAGGTTGAAACATCCCAAGGAAAATGAGTCTCAACTGACCCCAAAACATATCGTTGCTCTATAAGCCTGGGGCATCAGGGCTAGAAGACCATCTTTCACAGGTTTTAGCTCACTTACCAATTCGGACTGGTGGTAGAATTCTACCACAGCTAGACGGAGGATAAGAACATGTTGCAAGTGATTAGCAATATCGTTCATGAGAGGAAGGGTTGGGGGGGCCACGTTACCGATTAACAGTGTGTACCATGGACAGGAATTGGAGTGGGATTGATTAACAATGTCTGCCGTAGGAAAGAAGAGGAGTGAAATCGATTAGCAATGTCTGCCCTGGACAGGAATTAGAGTGCGATGTGTGTGCCCCATATTTATCATCTGTGCTGCAATCCACTTTCCTTACAGATTAGAAGACTGAGGCTGGGAGAGAGAATTTTAGGGAGAACACACAGGACCTATCTGGGCAACCTGGGATTGGAACCCGGTGTTCTGAACCTGTCAATCTGGCTCATACTGTACTTGGTCTTGTAGCCAGGACTCTGCAGGAGGCTTGAATACTCTGTTCCTGTGGTCTGGAGACGCTAAGCAGCCGTGGGCTTTCAGCACATAGTTTTGAGTGTTTACCATGTGCCAGGCAGTGCGTGAAGTGCTAGGGGAGCATCAAAGAAAAAGTAAATGAAAGTCCTTGCTCTTATTGAGGCTTTGTTCTAGTTGGAGGAGACAGACAATAAGCAATGAATATAATGATGTGACTCAATGTATTTACTTCTTTGTCTCTGGGCAGATGCAGAGGTAGGTGCCTTTACCAACTGTGGCTGTTTCCTTTTTCATGTTCCTCCCAAGGGAGTCCTTTCTCAAGACTGCAGTGTATGTGACCACTTGGCTCTCCCACAGTGTGGGGCATCCTGGCGTGCCTTTGCTTTCCCTGGCTCCCTGCCTTGAACCAGCTCCATGATTCCTAGAGAAGAGAAGCGGTTATGGCAGGAGATGATGAGACTTCATCTTGGCTGCTTGCTCCTCTGACACAGGACAATGAGCCACTTTGGGGCTGGGTTGGGAGCTGATGTCTGGTTTGGCCCAGAAGCCCCTGGCCTTTTGCTCCCAGGGATGGGATGCAGGTTCTGCAGCCCATCCACTGATGTCAGTTCAGATTCCTCCTGCCTCAGTGGTTCTCAGCCACTTAGGATCACTTAGAAACACATGGGAGCCTGATTCTGGGTTCTGCAATGACTGAGACTGCCTCTAGCATTTGGAGAGTGGGAGCCAGTGAAGCAACGTCCCCTGCAGTGAATGGGACATTTTGCACAGTGCTTTGTCCTGCCCAAAATGCCAGTTGCATTTCCCTAGAGGAACACTGTTAGCCTAAAATGCAACCCCTCAAGGGTGCATGGACAGCTGTGAGACAAGCTCAGGACAGGGGACATGCTATCTTCAGGCCTTGCTCATGTTTTCTGGTGCTCAGAACCTCTTCTGTTTAGTCATTTGGTAAAACAGGGCGCAGTTGTCCCATGGGATGGATTAAGGGGTAGACATGCACAGGCCTCAGGATTCTACCTCAGAAGGCCTGGAGGTCATTGCCATCAGCCCAGTGCCAACAACCACCCATCCACTCCCTCAGCGCTCTGTGACTGGAACATGGCTGTCCAGCCTCCGGGCAGAGACCCAGCCACAGTGACCCTGCTCCCTGCTCCACACAAAAGGGCCACCAGGGTTAGCCTACACACCCAGGCTACCCCCCCCCACAGAACTGAACGGCTCCTCACCGCCCGCGGTGCAACACTTCAGCCCAATGACACTTTACTGGCAGGGCAGTTGGCAGGGCCCCAGGTGGCCCCTGGGGCCGGCTGCCCAGGGAAGCGCTTGGCTTCAGAGCCAGAGGCTGCAGAACATATTTCCAGTGGGCCTTCCAAGCCAAGAGCTTCTGCCCCTTCCCACCACTGTTCCCACTGGCCCTGCCTGCCTGCCCAACACATTAGCATTTAAATATATCCAGAGTAGACTCCCCCATAGCCCTCTCCCCACCATTGAATCCACCAGGGAGGGAGCATTTGAATCCTTCTCCCTCCCGACTCCCTTCCCGCATAATGGCCATACTGTATTCATCAGCTTCTGTATGTGGCATTAGCCGAAAGAAGGAGAGAGGGCGCCTAGCAACCCAGAGGGGGCTGAGAAAGAGGTGGGAAGGAAGTGATTTTCATGTAATTATTCACTTCTACAAAAGCCGTTGTCAGGTACACACTGGAAACACAGCTGTTATATTATTCTCCTAACCTACTTTTAATCTTTTGAGAATCTTTACCAATATAAAAGGAGAAAAGAAAGAGCTTAACTCAGCCATTTTCTGCTGGGCCATATAAGTTATGTTTCAGCCTCTATCAAAGGGTTTGCTTACAAAAGTTGTGTTGTGTATGTGTGTTTGTGTATCTGTGTGTGGCTGCCTGTATGAAAAGAAAATGTTAAAGAGACAAATGGCTCTGGGTTGTGAGCCCCTGGAGGGCCACCAAGCCCTGTCCTGTCTACTCAGGTTCAAAAGACAAATGCTGCATGTGTTGTTGGGGCTGGCAGTTTTCATGTATGTTCTTGGCCTGGCTTTAGGACTGTAAGGAGTCTGGGAGCGATGAGATGTTGGTTCCTTCTGCCCCTCATTGTCGTGTCCATGTTCCAGGCCCTAAAAGTAAGTGAGTCTACGGTAGTGGAGGGTCGCTGCAGTGTTTGGTGCTGCTCAGAAATCTGATTGGTTCACCTGGTCTAAGGGGCTGGGATGGTAGGAAAGAGGCAGGAGCTGGTTTTCATGGTATAGTTGAGAAGTGTTAGCCCTGAAAAGAAATGAGATTAAGGGAATCTTACCAGGTACCCCACTGTGTACCTTACACTCACAGTATCTTTCACGGATGAAGTGGTTGAAGTTCAGAGAGGTGAAGTAACTTGCCCGGGGTTGTGTAGCAGGTCAGTGGACAAGCAGGTCTCCAACCTGGGTCTTCCTGATTCCAAAGCTCACACCCTTTCCTTAAGCCACAGCAAGGCTTGGAGTCAGGCATCTAACGGAAACCATCCTATTTAACTTATTCCCCCTGGGCATGGTCTCCCAGAGGGCAGGCCAGGTTCCAGAGGCTCATTTATCAGTAAGGCTAACTCCTCACACAGCAACCAGTATGTACATCTCTCCAAAGCTAGAGGGACATGTGATTTCACCTCTCCAGGCATTCGTTTTTTTATCTATAGAAAGGGGATAATCATAGCTCAACAGTGAGTCTAATACTTGCAAAGCCTTTAGAATAGCCCCTGGTGTGTTCTAGGCGCTAACAGAGATGAGCTGGGATGGTGATGGCTGGCATCACTGTCACCAACTCCTCCTCCTACTAGTGGCAGGATGGGTTGATGCTGCATTGGTCGGAGACCTCAGAGGATCAGTGCCACACGTGCCACCAACTCCAGGACACAGAGATGGACATAGCAGGCCTGCCGACTGGCATCAGCTTTGACGCTGCACAGAGGCACTGCCCCTCTGCTCTGACGGACAGCTCCGTGTGTAGGCCTGAAAGTACATTTCGCAGGGGCTTCTTCCTCTAGTCCATGCTGCACGAGACACCATAGAGAAGACCTTCAGTTCCAGTCCCCCCTCAGACTCCCAGGGCGGCAGCTGCATCTTTACCGAGCAAGGCCCTGGGCCCCACGGCCCTGCGACCTCAGCCTGTGTTGTTCCTATTTTCTCCTCTCCACCAGATGCGGGGTTGCTGCTTCTCTGCATTGGTGTGTGGTCCGTCCTGCTAGAATGTGAGCCCCCTGAGGGAAGATGGTGCCTGGCACAGGGTGGATACCCAGTGCATGGGTATTAGAGGGAAAAGGAGAGAGAAGAGGCTTTTTTTTTTTCTTCCAGACTTTTGAATATTGGTATATCCTGAGGCGGGATGGAGGGATGAATGTTGACTAAACACCTACCATTTGTTAGAGCTCATGGCTGGGTTTCTGAGCACTTCCTTAGTGCCCTCCAAGAGCTAGGCACTGTGTTGAATATCTGTTGCACACACATTATCTTTTTAAGCTTTTGTATATAAGAGAAAAAGAGGAAGATGCTAACCACATATGCCCAAGGACCTTCTCCTTGGTTCTGCCTAAGCTGGATAAGGCTTTTCTCTCTAAGACATGAAGCTTTCACTCACAAACATCTAAGAGATGAGACATTCTACATATATGGACAAGATGGGCATGTGGGGAGAGAGTAAGTATGCATCTGGCCCTGCACACAGCTGTCTCTAACCTGAGGATAATCATGCCCACCTCAAGGCAGCTGTGGGTCACGGAATATAAGCAGGTGCTTTATGAACTGTAAAACGATATCCATGTGGACTGGGCCAGCCAGTACTGAGCATCTATCTTGACAAATGTGGCTTCTAAGTGGGGATAGGGAAGAATTTGTCCTTGTCTGCCCATCCTTCTTTGCTCTCCCTGCTTATATCATTGAGGACCTACTCTGTGCAGCACAGTGCTTGGCTTTGAGGGTCTAGTTGGGAAATCTGGTTGTACTCTAACCCATTACTTTCTGTACCTGCTGTGCACCAGGGCTCATTGGAACTGGTTGCCCTGAAAGGGATGAGGTTGACCCGAAGCTAGAGGGAGGGACCACCTCTCTTGTAAAGGGGCCCTGCTCCCCTGTTCCCATGCAAATCTGTTCTCCAAACCTCTGAATGTGGACCGCCCACATTCATGCTGCCAGAACGCCCCCCATTCATTGCTGTAGAACATGGGGAGTGATCCGTTTCTCAGCTACTGACCCAGCTTCCTTAGGGTTTGTTTTGTGGAGACTATTTTCCCTTCAAATTGTGTTGAGAAAAGGAAGCCCTTTCTCCACTGAGCTGCTCCCTTTCTAGCATCCTGGGAGATGCTGGTCAACGGGGTTCAGTTGCCTGGTCTTCCTTTCATTGAGGTGGGGTTGCCTTTGTCTTTGACTGGACAGCTACAGAGCTGTTTAAATCCTAGCTGAGACTCCAGGCCTACTCACCACACTGGGAGGCCCCAGTTTTTCTCTGTAAAACATGGAGCCAGGGTGTTATGTGTTCAAACCTGACTCTACCTGATAAGCTGTTTGACCTTGTATGGATTCATTTCCTCATTTATAAAAATGGAGAAACTACTTATGTTACTGAGATGCTTATGTAAATGACGAGATCATGTCCACAAAAGCCTTGAGTACAGGGTAGGTTTTCAACAAACATTAACTCAAGTTTTCCACTTCTTAAGACATCATCAAACTGGTGGAAGTGTTCATAAATATGGCCAGTCTGTTTTATTAGTCTCTCTTTTCCCTTTTTATCAAGTTATTCCAGTAGCCACCGTTGATCTTACTTGATCTCTGGGTGCCTATGGAAATCCAAGTTGAAGAGAGAAGTATGGAAATAGACATTTGGGATAATGCCTGTAGCAGAAATAATGCTATGTGTTCACCAACCAGATCAATATTTCCTTTTCTCATCCTTGTAAGTAGGAAGTCTACATTTCCCAGATTCCCTTGATTTTAGCTTGGGACCATGCAATTTGGTTCTGCCCAGCTCTATGTGGGCAGAAGCAATACATGCAACAACTACGTCTAGCTCTTAAAACTTCCCAGGCTAACCTCCAGTGTTTTGTTCCTTGCATCAGAGGGTGTGTTGATGTAGATAGAAGTATCATGATAAGGCAGATGGTCTTGAAAGGCTAAGTCACTGGATTGAAGAACACCCCTTCACAATTTGGGTCTGGCTTTTTGTCAGCAAAAAAATACATTTTTGTTGTGCTAAGCCATTGAGATTTGGGGGAATTCATTGTTTATTCCTGCATAGCCCAGCAGTAATTATCTTAATACATATAGCAGCTCCCTGGTAAATTAACTAATTCCTTCCCTGATGAAAAGGAAGGCTGACAGCTGGAGCCCTGTTGCATTTTTGCAATGACAGGCATATGTTTAAGAACATACACACATCTCAGTTATGCAAATCTGTTAAGAAGTCTAATGGTACAGACTCCATGCAAAGATACATGCTTCTTCATGAGACTTTTTCAAGAAATCTAACCCTGAAGGTTCTTGGTTCTTGAATGCCCAGTGAGCATGTGTCTAAGAAGAAAAGTTTTATCAACCTGAGTTTTCCAAATGTAGGAAATAGAAAAAGCCAGTGGAGAAAGGTTTGGAGCTGAAGTCAAGGAGATACAAAGTTACTCCTGAAATTCTGAGGACTTCCAAATCTTTGTCTCCAGCCCAGGCCACAGTATTTAACCCTGACTTTCCATCTGTCTCTTGCACATATCACTTGGATGTCTAAAACTTGCCTTATCCAAAACTATACTTCCCCATTTCCCTACTTTATACTTCCATCCTCCCTTTAAAAATACAGCTCATCTTCTTTTATACCCCATCTACCAAATTGCTGAACCATGGGTGTTCTTTTCTCACCTCCAGTCAGTACCAATCTTGTTTCATCTGCTCCCTGAACATTCTTGAGAACCAAGTAGATAAGATAGCAACAGGAAGGGGAAAAAAAAAACTTTAAAAAAATATTTCAGAATCTCACCACCAAAAGAGAAAAACCAGGATAGTAAAACAAAACAGAACAAAAAACATCTTCAGCATAATTAGGTAACTCCATTAAGCACAAAATGTGAACAGGTGGAGCCAAACACTGATACCAATAACATCTGCATGATGTCAACTCTATGAGGTGAGATGAAGATGAAGGCAAAGGGAATGTGGAAGGCTGAGAGCCAGCCCCTAGAAGGAGAGTATTCACCCCTAGAAGGAGAGGACTGTAGGAGAGTAGGCTTGGTGGAGCTATCTTAGAATGTCAGCCAAAATTAAGAGTGATATATGTGGGCCCCAAGTTAAGGTGAAAGTAGGAAAGCTGTATGAAGCTTGGGCAGAAGTCTGGGACCTGAGCAGTCTAGGGACCAAGCAGCTGAGGCTCCATAGCCAGAGAGAACCTCACACTGGGGAGAAGCCACTAGGAGCAGAATACAATTTGAGCAGGATGGAGATGCTAGAGGAAACAAAAAGAGAAATTTTGGATGGGAATGAGGGAAGGGAACAGAGAGTAATAATTTCAGAATGTACTGTCTGAACAGTCTCAGTTTTTATACTAATAGAAGTGGTAACCTAGAATGTAAGGCTAGACAATCTACCCTGGATCATCCCTATTCCTCCATACAAGAAACCCTCCTCATAAGAGGACAGGGAAATGTGTCCGACCTGCACATGAACGATGGAAAAGGATCATGTCAAATCCCATTAAAAACTAAGAGAAAAAGAATTCTGAGCATAATCGTATTCCTATAGATAATGTATGTATTCCAGATAGGGCCACAAAACAGCTGAATACTCAAAGCTGATATTTCAAAATAAGCTAAAAAAAAAAAAATGAAGAACCAACAGATGTAATTAAGTAATAGTGTAGGTGAAATTGTGAGACAAAAAGATTTGAAAAGAAAGCTAACCAAAGGACAGCTTAAGAAAGGCAGAACATTTCAGGAGGAATAACTGAATAGAAGGAATAAAGAGGTGAGTAGACACCATAAGGTGAATAGGGGGTGGAAAGGAGGAAAATAAAAAAGTCAGAAAGGAGATTATTTAAAGAGTAGAAGAAAAGGTGATATAAAAGACAAAGAAGGTCCAACATACACATGGGTCCCCCAAAAAGAAATGCAAAGCAGGGGAAAGGAACAAATTGTTTATCTAAAATGGTAATTCAGGGATGTTTTTCCTTGAAATTAAAGAGAAGACTTGAATTATATCTTGAAGAAGTGCACCACAAGCCTGGGAATATCAGCCCAGGGTGATAAACGTTAAGACCTATTTTAATCAAAATGACCGAATATTAAAGAGAAAAGAAAAAACCTGTTGGTCATTCAGACAAAAAGAGTAAGTGAGCAAGAATGGTATCAGATTTTCCTACAGCAGCACTCAGTGCCAGCAGACAACTAACCAAAGACATTATATAAAGCCATACTGATGTTCAAGTATGAAAGCTGTTGGTCAACTGTTATGAACATGCAAGACTCCAGGAAGTATTATTTCCCATTAGCCTTGCCTAAGGAACCTACTAGAGGACAAACTACAGGCAATCAAACTGACTGGAGAGGTATAAACATAAGGACTGGGGGCGGGGGTCGGGGAAGCATTAAATTTATAGTTACCTGTAGAACTCACAGTTCCATGGCTGTCAAGGAGATAATGCAATTGTACATTCTGATCATGCAGATATAGACAAGTATTAAAAGTTGGGAAATTGTCTTTCTCTGCTTGAATTATTTCACTTAGCATAATCCCCTCAAGTTCCATTCAAGTTGATACAAATGGTGACAACCATTTTGAGGAAAAAAAAAAAGGAAAGAATGGAGTATGTATGTGAAAAATAGAATAAATTCACATATTGCCTTTACATATTAACTGGAAACAAATGAGTATTTCTTCTAATTAGGATGCTAGAGGAAAGGGACGGAAAAGAAACTGGCTAATTTCAGTATAGTTGGGAACCAACCCTCGGTGTCTCAAAGGGGGAGGACTAAAAGTATTATATGAACGTATTGTTTCAATGCTAACCATCAGAATAACAGTGACAGGCTTTTTACCATAGAGGTAGAACAAGAGGGAAAAAACATTTGAGAATACATCCTCCTCTCACATGAACCTCCAGACCCAAGATGTCCTTTATCATCCTTTCTCTAGTCTTTAAAGTTATGCCTCCATCCAGACAGCCTTCTCTGATTGTTCAAGCACATGTTAAGTGTGCCCTTCATCAACCACTCCTACGTACTGGCTCCCTTTGCCTCTAAATGTCTCACCTTTTCTCACCAAGAAACAGGGACGCAGTGCTCTATATAATTGTATAGTACTTCTTTCAGATTATGTCACAGGGTTTTGCATGCAGAAGGCCTTCAGTAAGTGTTGGTTCATCAGTAATTCAGAATTGATGGAGGGATTTGGGCTTCAGCCCCTGAGTTTTTCTAAGAACTTAACGTTGATGCTAGTCAGAATTCTTTGAGTTTTGAAGTGACAGCAGTCCTATTCAAGTTGACATAAGAAAAAGAGGAATTTATAGGCCTCTGAAATTGAAATGTTTTAGGGTAGGATTCATATCAGGTATGGCTGGATCCAGGTACTCAAGTCATTATACCAATAGCAGCCTTTATTTGTTCTACTTTTTTTAAAAGATTTTATTTATTTATTTATTTGAGAGAGAGACAGTGAGAGAGAGCATGAGAGAGGAGAAGGTCAGAGGGAGAAGCAGACTCCCCGTGGAGCTGGGAGCCACATGTGGGACTCGATCTTGGGATTCCAGGATCATGACCTGAGCCAGAGGCAGTTGTTTAACCAACTGAGCCACCCAGGCACCCCTCTTTCTTTGTTCTAGACTCTGCTTTCCTCTGTGTTGTTTTTATTCTCAGACATGCTCTTCCCTCATGGTCAAGGATGATCCCCAGCAATTATAAGATTAACATCTCCAGGAAAAAAAGATGTGTTCCATTTGCAGTAGCTCCAGTAAAAGTCCCAGGATTAAGTTTCATTGGCTTGGCTTGCATCATATGCTCATCCTTGAACCAATCACTATGGCCAAGATAAATGCTTTTGTTGGCTAGACCTGGGCCATGTGAACACCCCTGAAGCTACATCCCGGTGGAGAAGAGGGGCTTTCCCAAAGGAAATTAGGGCACCGTGTCCTGAAAAGGGGAGATGGATGCTGGGTGGGCAAAAACAGCAGATGTCTGTTTTAGTGTTGATGTGTTCAGTGAGAAGACTGCAAGGAAAACTACCACAGGAGAAGATCATTCTTCGGGGTCCCAACTTTGAGATGTGTGGATGGAAATCTCTCTGGTGTTTTCAGAGTCACAGAGGGCTTGTTTACCATGTTTTGGGTGGAGAGGAACCAATTGCCATGGGGCCCAGCCACGATGAAGAAGCCAGATTTCCCACAAGTTTTGTGGTTTTTCTCACTGTGGCCCACATGCTCAGCCAGAGGACAGTGAGGGATCTGGGAGGAGGGACATTTAATTTGCAGAGGCATTTTCAGGAAGGGTAAGGGACTTGAGGAACAGGGCTCGACTGAATGCTGAACGTCCTGCTGAGTGGCTCCTGTGATCTCGTCTTCTGTTTCCTGGGTTAGCATCTGTACTGTGTTTTACCTTTCCTTATGATTTACTACTAGTCTTAGATTAGAGATTCAGTGAAAGTACCAGTGCCCTTGGACACTAAAATTCTTCCCTTCTCCAGGGAAAATACCTCTGTTTTCTTCCTCTTGGAGATTTGAGTACCTGGTATAGATCATTACCCTGGATTGGGGTAGAAAGAATCCACTGAGGTAGCAAATGGGGAAACTGAGGCAGAATGGGTGGACTTGAAAATGCATATGTTTCTCTCCTACATATTTAATACTTTCATCTGCACTGGATCCCTCAACATTTAAGCATCCTTGAGTTTCTGCCGTTAAAAAAAAAAAAAAAAAAAAAAAAAAAACTCCCTAAATTACACTACCATTACCTATCTCCCAACTCCCCTTCATGGCAAAACTTCTTATAAAACCTTTTTTTTTATTCCATCTTTCCATTTCCTCCTCCCCATGTCTCAGTCCACTCTGATCTGCTGGCATCCCTGCCCTACACACACACACACACACACACATACACCATGAAAGAGCTCTCCTTAAGTTCCACATCAGTTCTAAGACACTCCAGTGAGGGAGAAAAATGTATTCATTTCTTAGGTTGAAAAGCAACATTATGATCTTCAATTTTAATAAGTATTTGTTGAATGATTTCACCAGCTTGAGCTAATCCAGGGTACAGTGACCTGTACTGTTATTATAAAATCCCTGAGAGAGGAAATAGAATTATTTTGCCTAGAGAAGGAAGAGTTCTAGGATCCAAGGGGCACAGATGCTTTCTCCAAATCTCTAAAGTGCTACCATACAGGAGAGGAAGGAGTGGTCTGGATGGTCCCAGAACTAAGAACACCTTCAGGAAGGGGGATTTCCTCTCATTTTCAGAAATATTCTAATGGACAGAACTCTGTAAATAAGAAAGAACCGCAACAGGATATAGTGAGTTACCTGTCACTAGCAGTAATCAAACAAACTATTCTGTCAGGAGTAGTCAGAAGAGAGTCTTGTGTTGGGTGGGAGGTTACCCCAGAGGACTTCTCGGTGGTCTCCATGGACCTGCCTTTGCCACTCCCAGCTGTGTGGCCTTGAATAAGTCATGCAACTTCTCCGTTTCTGTTGCCTCAGCTGTAAAAGGGGGTGCATAATAACACTTACCACAGGGGGTTGCTGTGAATATCCAAGTGCCATAACGCACAGAGGGCTCAGCACCGGTGCCTGGCATGTAACAAGTGCACAATAAATGTTAGTGGGTATTTGTACTTAGTGCAAAGCCTTGTTCTCTAGATGGCACCTGATTCTCAAGCTTCAGTGTCATCGGCTGCATTTAGCTTTTAGCTATGGATTTTCCTTGGAGCTGAGTGCAGAGAGAGCTTGAGGAAAAGTGCTAAAGAAGCCATCATAACTCCTGGTGTGCACGTCGTGCCGTCAACAGCAGTTTTTGCCAGAGAGGAACCTGGAGACTAAGAAAGTGGTTTCCGTTATGTACCACATAGGAAGCCTAAAATGCATCTGTTTGGAAAGGTGAAAGATATAGGTGGGCCTCCCCCTTCTCCTATTCCTTCACTGCCACCTCTTAAGCTCAAAGCAACTATGCAAATATTTTCCTAGGGACAGAATCCTATGACAGTTTACTCATGGTATTCTTAATTGCAAAGATAAGCAGTCACTCATTTTGGCTTAAATATGCCTTAGCTTATGAGCTGGGTCCCACGAGCTTCCGTTCCATATCACAGGAATCCTCTTAACAATTCTGAGAGGGTAGTTCATTCCCCAGTTTGCAGATGAGGGGACTAAGCCTCAGAGAGGTTAAGTAGCTTTTCCAAGGTCACATAGTTGGAGCAAGGACCTAAACGTCCAAATTCTTGCTGTTCAGTGAACTGTTACCCATAACCTCTGGAAAATTCTGGTATTAAGGACATTTGTATTTAATGAAGCAGTCTCCAATAATAGAACTCTTAAAGCACATTCCCGAGAAGGTTAGGAAGTTTATATTTTTGCTTTGCCTAGACTTTTTGGAGGACAAGGGAGGGTGGAGGATTTCCAAGAATGGGGCCACCCCTAATCTGACTTCTCTTGATGCTGACTTCTTTGTGCCCTCCTGCAGGTCTGGGTAGATGCTGGGACGCAAATCTTTTTCTCCTATGCCATCTGCCTGGGTTGTCTGACTGCTCTGGGAAGTTACAACAATTATAACAACAACTGCTACAGGTGAGCACTTCACAGCCCTACCCGCTGTCCACCAAAGCCCTCTGTGCTGCCAGGCTAGTTCACGTTTGTCTTCCCACTGTGTGGGGCCAGGATGAGACAGATGGCTTGTTTCTTAGACTCTCCCTGCCCCAGGGTCACAAAGTGGGCCACCTGAGGAGCTAAGAAAATAATGAATGTGATCAGAGTACATTGCAGGCTAAAAGCAAGTCCACTCCAGGAATTTTGTTCAGGCCTCCATCCCACCCTGTATGGCAAACATTTATCCCAGGGCAGGTAAGTGACTTGCCCACAGTGACATAGCTAGTAAGTGGCAAAACCAGGACTTGAACCCAGATCTGGCTTTGTTCTTCTGTCTTCTGTTCAGAAACCAGCTCCCTGCCCCTTCTCACTTGAATGTAGGCTCCTCTCCTCTCCTGTCCCCATCTGGAGTGGCCAGTGCCCCATCTTCCCCCATAGCCTTCCTTCCTGGCCTCCTGCATGTGGCCACACCCAGCACTGGGAAGGGAGGTGCCCAAGTTGGGGCCTGAGCCTGACACTGTCTCACCCTGGCTGCCTGGTTTCTCATGCCCGCAGCCTGATTTCTGCTCTGAGGCTGAGACGCACTGAGGGCCAAGAACCCACCCAAGGTCCCCTAGCATAGCAGTGCATGATTCACATGCAGATGGCACCCTGAGCTCTAGCTCTAGGCCAGTGGTCTGTTTGCTGAGGTCTCTGCACCCCTGCATCCAGTGCCTGGTCATGATAGGTAGCTCTTTGGGGGTTTTGTACCTAATAACCAAATAACTTGATTGCTCAGTGGCTCAAGTGAGATCATGCATTTGAAAGAACATTTCGCAGTGATAAAGTTCCTCCCACATTATCTCCAGCTTCACATAGCAGAACCTGGACTCTGGCTGAAGTCTCCCGGTTTCCATCCCAGGACTCCCGCACATCTCTCTGAAAGCTAGCTTCATGGTCACTTTATTAATCCATTCACTAAAACCATGTGCATTGTGGCACTCCAGAATCAGGAGTGGCACAGCCTCAGTCTACAGAGTTCATAAGTTGGGGAAACTGAGGACAAGGAAGTGACAGTGGGCAGGTCCAGCATGCTGTAAGGAAAAGCCATGGTAGAATCCAGTGTGCCACTAGACAGCAAGTTCTGTTGTTCCTGGGGGAGCTTGGGCAGAGAGGTATTGGGTAGGGCTGGACAGAAGGATGCTGGAGAGGTGGTTGACCATGCCAGGTTGTTCATAAGATCCTCTCTACCTTCCACGCATTCATGGAGAGGCAGGTCTGAGGGATGAGAGGTGGAGCACTGTGAGCCACTATATGGACAGTCACCATGGGCAGGAAGAGAAAGGCACTGGGACAGGGAGAACAACACAGCAGGCCTCTGGTTTGCATTGAATGTGACCCACTTGGGATGTTAGGGAAGATTGCTGTTTGTCTACGGCTGTCACCCCGTCAGCAGCCAGCACTCAGCATGAGCCCTCCGTGCAGGGTACTGCAGAAATCATTTGGTCACTGCTCAGCTGTCAGTTCTGTGAGGACACAGTCTGGGTCTTTTTTTTTTTTTTTTCTTTTGTTTGGGTCCTCTCTCTCTTTCTCTCAGTCTGGGTCTTCTTGTTCCACACTGTCCCTAGTACAGTGCCAAATGATGTGTCAGGAAGCGAGGAAGGAGCCATCTGTTATACAGATGAGGAAACTGAGGCCCAAGAGTAGGTTGCTTGCTCATGTTCACATGACCAGTGGTGGAACATGTCTTTGAACCCAAGTTTTTCTGGTTCCTGCACCCCTGTTCCTCACTAACAGGGATGGCCAGTTTTTCCCCAACAACTGCAGCTGACAAGAATTCGGCCAAGACCGCCCTGTCTTCAGGCTGTGTTCTGGGGCCGTAGCGACTGTCTTCCCTACCGAGCATATGCGTAAAATATGCTGGCTGCCACAGTTCCCTTCTGCTCGCCCATCCAATAGGCAGGTTATTCCCCCTCCCCGCGGCAGAAGAAAGCAGATGATATTGCAGGTGATATTGCAAAATCTGAAGGCCCGTTTTATTTCTATTTCCAAATTGTTCTGCGAGAAGATCTTCCCAACTCAGAGGGAGTAAATTAGTACCCTCTCTTCTGACAGCATAATAGCTTCTGGAGGTCTTCAAAGCCCAGCTCAGCTCCTGCCAACTTTAAAGCGCTTGTTACATAAGCTTTCACCTAGAAGGTGCCCTGCAGGAAAGAAGTGGAGGGATGGGGAAAACAGCGAACCAGGCGGGGGCAAATCCTCACTTCAGAACACAGGCTGCTAAGCCCCTTCTTCTTGAAAGTGCAGGTGCTCTGAGGACTGGGGTGTGGGACGCAGTGCTGGAAGGGACCTCAGGTCTACCCAGTGCTTTACTGTGCTTCTGTGGTGGGAGGCAGTCACTCGGGAGACCTCTGGGGATAGATGGGGACTTTGCAATAAGGGATATTAGTTTTTCAGCAACCACATGGGTACCCACAGATAATTGTCCACGAGTCAAGATCTGAAAGTCTTAATTCTTGGGGGATGGGGGCTTTGTTTTTGTGCAGCTCTGGAAGATGCATGGGTTTTAGTGTCTGAGATAAATGGATGCACATTCCATCCTCACCAGTAGAAGCCCCTGAAACCTTAAGTATGTGTTTCTCCTCCCTGAGTCTTGAGATTCAGTGACACTGAATGTTCAAGAAACCCCAGCATAGGACTAGGCACATTGCAGATTCCGGTTACACAGAATTCCAGAATGTAGAAGATACAGAGAAAGTGCTTTCCTCACCAGGACCACCTTGTTTCTCACTGTTTGATGAGGCAGGGTCAGGAAATAAGCATGAGGGAACATCTTCACCCTAACCTTGGGCATAAATCTCCCTTTACCTTACCTGAGTTGCATTTCCTCTAAGGAGAGAGGAATCAGGGGCACCTGGGTGGCTCGGTGGTTTAAAGCCTCTGCCTTCAGCTCGTGTCATGATCTCAGGGTCCTGGGATTGAGCCCCACATCAGGCTCTCTGTTCAGCAAGGAGCCTGCTTCCCCCCACCTGCTTCTCTGCCTACTTGTGATCTCTGTCAAATAAATAAATAAAATCTTAAAAAAAAAAAAAAAAGAAGAGAAATCTGGCTTGCAGATAATCTTCAGATCTACCAGCCCAGCCCTCACCCATAGTGCCAGAGGAGTTCTTTAAAGAGACCTGTAATCAGTCACTCACTGCCACAGTAAAGCTGTATAACAAACAGCCCCCAAAACTCAGTAGTTTAACATGACAAGCGTTTGATTTTATTGCTCACAAGTCTCCTGGCCAGCTGGGGAAGCCCTCCAGTGGGCTGTGAATTGGTTGGGTTTGGCTCCAAGGTGTAGGCAAGCTCAAATAGGCTTCATGTGTGTACATTGTGGAGTGCAAACGGCAAGGACAGCAGCTCCCCTGGGGAAGTTCCTTTCCTTGCAAATCACAGAAGGCATAAAGGACAAGTTCAGTCACATAAGCATATTTCAGACCTCATTTGTGTCACATCTGCTAATATCCTGTGGCCAAAGAAAATCATGTGGCTAAACCCAAAGCCTGTAGGGCAGGGAAATAGACTCATCCCTAAGGAAAAAGGTAGGGGGATATGACTACTTGCTAAAAAATTAATAATCTGTCATAAGGCCCAAGAAACTCTGTTATCAAGCATTTTGTTCTATGGTGAGATTGGGTCCAGAGAAAAGAATTGCAGGGGGAAGTGGAGCCCATGTCTCTGGACCCCCAGGGTAATGCCTTCTCCAGTATGCTCAGAGTCATTGCAAGGCAACTGGGTGTCACAGTCACCAACGTTAGTGTAACCTTTGGTTACATTACAAAAAGTATGCTGTCGGGAGAAGAGGAGGTGAGAGTCCTGCCCTGTTCTTGAGTCTTGGTTCTGGACATGGCGCTTGAAGAGGGGTCAGACAAGTTGGAGTGTGATACAGATCACTAGCAGGATGAGACAAAGCCATGCTCCTCCAAATCCCTGGTAGGAGAGGGAACCAGGGAAAGCAAGAGAGGAGTGATTTCCTGGGAACTCAAAGCTAGGAGGGCAGGAGAGGCAGGATGAGTATCTGGTAAAGGAACTGGGACAGTTAACTGAAGGAGCAAAAAACTCAAAGGGGATGTAGGGCCACTCTCTTCAGATCTCCCAAACCTGAAGGAGGTGTAGGCTGGTAGGAAGGGCAGAACTAAAACTCACCCGAGAAGGCCAGTTTGGGATGAACACACGTGAGGAAGTTCTTAGTGCTGTAAGCAGCACAGGAGGGCCAGCCAGGGGAAAGTGCCATGGAACCAGGGCACAAGGCTTGCTAGGGTGTGAGCCGAGGCAACCCTGTGGTAGCATGAGCCACCACCACCATGGGGACACCCCAGAGCCCTACCTCAGACCAGAGACTGGCCAGATCCTCTAAGAGCGCCTCCTGGGAAAGTGTGGCATCACAGATGCCCTAAGCCTAACTGGCCAGTGCCTGCAGCCAGCAGCTGAGAAGACTCTGTGATTACCCTCTGTGGCTGCGTGAGGATGCCAGGCCTGAGGAAGGAGAGGCTGGGAATTGTGGGTTCTGCCTTCGTCTTGGCAAAGCCCCATCATTTGCTCTCATTTCTCCTGGGCTGCAGCTTCATGCTGGTGCTTCTGCTGCTAAGCCCCTCCCCAGGGCAAGAGCCAGGCACTGCTCTGATAACCCCTCCATGTGGTGTCCAAACTAGAAGGGTTTCTCCCTCATGGGAACTGAGCCATGAGGGCTCTGAGGCACTGCTCCAATAAACAGTGTGGTGTGACGGGGTGTCTCCTCCTGAAGCAGGTGGGAGCTTCTAGTGTCAAGTCCATGGATGCTCCCCTGACTGAGAAGCAGCTGTTTCTCAGAGGCCTCTCCTGCCCTCCTAGCTTTGAGTTCCCAGGAAATCACTCTTCTCTTGCTTTCCCTGGTTTCCTCTCCAACCAGGGATTTGGAGGAGCATGGCTTTGTCTCCAAATATCTTCTCAGTAGTGCATTTTCTCACATGCCAGCCTTTCTTCCTTCCCATCCCTCTTCCACGCTTCTGGCCCATAGTCACCTTATCTTCTAGAAATGGAAGAGAAGCTGTGTGACCATGGGCCAGCCACCTAACCTCTCTGAACCACAATGGCTTCAACAGGCATATGGGGCTATCTGTGCCCACCGTGCCCTGCCTGCTCCACAGGATGGCTATGGTGCTCAGAGAGAATGTTCGAGCAGTGTACCTGTTCCTCCCACTCTGACCTCAGCCCCTCTCACTGCTTCCCCGCAGGGACTGCATCATGCTTTGTTGCCTCAACAGTGGCACCAGCTTCGTGGCTGGCTTTGCCATCTTCTCAGTCCTGGGCTTCATGGCATACGAGCAGGGGGTGCCCATTGCCGAGGTGGCAGAGTCAGGTAAGTCTGCCAAAGGCGAGGGAGGCCTTGGGGGACTGGTGGTCAGGGTGCAAATACGATTTGCCTCCTCAGCTCATTCTTCTCCTGGATTCAGGTCTTAGAAGGTGGCCCCACCATCCATCCTCAAGCTAGGATCGTGGGAGAGAAACTGTGACACCTCCTCACTCCCATATCCAACACATCCCCAAGTGGTATAGCTTTTGCTTCCTGGGTGTTGCTCCACTTCATGTACTTTGCCCCAGCAACACTCTCCCCACTAGCCCAGACCCCCATCACTGCTCACCTATGTGAGTGAGTGCAGGAACCTTCCACTGGCCTCCCAGCTACCACTACTGCCCCTTCGGTTCCATGTGCAGACTGGCTTTCAAAATGCAAATCTGAGCATTTCTTTCTCTGATGAAAAGCTTTTCTTAGGTTCTCACAGTGCTGGATTCTTAGCAGGGCCCCAACGCCATCGTTGCCCAGCCTTTGTAGCTTCTCCACCCACATCATTCCCTCACCCTCATGCTGCCCTGCTGTGGTGGTCTGCTTTTGCAACATGGCTTGCTTCCTCCTACCCTGGGGTCTTTACACATACTGTTCCCTCTGCTTGAAGAATCTCTCTCCCTTCCCCTCATCTAAGATGCAGAATCATGATGAATGAGACATTCTTAAGTATAGATTGATGTGTGTTTATTTCAAACACACTACAGACAGAGTTATTGTTGCTAATGTGATTACGCAAAATGGTGAATTACTCTTGCCTTGATTTTCATGGTGTTTGAATTCTAGAAAAATTCAGTGTGTATTTTTTTTAAAAGTGTGAAAATAGTTTGTGTTTTTATGACAAACACATTCTAACCCCAATTAAGTCTAAAGTTTTTCACCCCCATGAATATGTAGTAGAACAATTTGTCGAGAGTAACATAGGTAGCTTAGCATTCTGGCCTCCATCTACTCCATGCTAGTCATGCCCCAACTTATTGAAACCACCCCCAGGCACCCCTGGGAGCCACACTGCCTCTCTTGAAAATGCTGGTCCACAGTGTCCTGTTTGATGTGGCATGCACAGATAGGGAAGCATCCCTCTAACCCACCAAGCTGGCAGAGTGGGGTATCTGGACATCAGAGCCGGTGCATAGCTGCAAAGCTCTTCTGTGTGACCACTCAGGGTCCCCCTTCCTCTGGATAATGTATGTCAGAGATAGAGACAGTCCCTGCTGAGCTCAAGAGTCCAAATCTAAACTAGAGAATATTAGTATGACTAAAGGTCTCACTCAACGAGTGCTGGCTCTGGGCAGGAGCAGTCTCAGCTCAGCCCTCCAACATTTGCTTCCCCTATTTGATAGATAAAGAAGCTGAGGCTCAGAGCGGTGAAATGACTTATGCAAGGTTATAGAGGCTGGAAGGGACATAGTTGGGACTTACTACAGGCCATCTGGCTCCAAAGCCCATGCTCTGACCATGCCATCCTACTGCCCACTGTGGTCACCTGACACTTGACCAAACATCCATGCTCCTTCCTGGCATGAAACTATATTGCAGCCCTGTGAAGAGAGAGCATTCTCTACAGGAGGATTGCCCTCTCCAAGAATCCATTTCCTCCTCTATAAAATGAATTTCCTAACACCTACCTTAGGTAGTAAGTGGAATAAGATATCTGCAGCACTATTTTTTCTCTTTATATCACCTTTTCAATTTTATAGATGAAATTTCAATTTTATAGATGGAAAGGAAAAGAGCCAACTAAAAATAAAGTTTGTTAATTTTTTCCTAATTTCAAACTGAAAGCATATTCATAGTAGAAAAATGTAGAAATCTTAACAAAGGAAAAACTCTGCACTCTGAATATGACAACACTTTGGGGTTCTCCTGTCAGGATTTTCCATGCATATATATCCATACTTGTGGTGATGGAAACCAGATCAAATTATCCTTGGTATTCTGTAGGCTGCATTTTCCCATTTACAATAAAGCACAAGGAGCTTTCTGCCTCCATGAACAGAGATCTCAATCATGAGTTTTAATGGTTATGTGGTCTTCCATTGGATGGATGGATGGATCGTAACTGATTTACTCTGTCTCACTTGTCAGGCTCTGGGGTGGTTGTTTTTAATACTCTACCTCACAAACCGCTCACAGCTCCTCTGCAAGGTAGGCTTTAAAAGGTCCTGCACTTGTGGCTGTGCAGAATATGCACCACAGTCCTGCAGAGGACACTCTTCACATAAACAGCAGCCCTAGGCTTTCGAACCGTGCCCACTGCAGATGAGGAGCCTGTAACGCAGAGCTTGAGTTACCCAAGTGGTTCACCCAAGTTCACACAGCTCACAGGCGGTGCAGCCTGGCTCTAGCCTTTTCTGGTTCATCTTCCTGTGTTGCTTCTTATATCCAGCAGGTAAATCTGCTCAGTGCCCCTGTTGGGCAATGTGGGTCAGGCTAAGATTCTCCTTAGGAGTCTCTGCCATTTGGAGAAATTGCAAGTTGCAAGTGCATGTGTAGCCATCTCACCTTGCTCAGAAGGACCTTGGCATGCTTTCTGATGAGTGATTTTTGGAAGATACCTAATTAAATGGCAGAATGTTCAGTGGGATGTCCCGGCATACCTGGAACCTGATCCAGGAAGGCAACATGCAGTTGTCACAGGGCTCAGATTTTGTCATGCTATGATCCCACCACTGAAATTTGTGGCCCTCACCCACATGTTCCTTGGTGTGTTTCTGTGATTCTTTTGTCAGGTACCCTCTCTTAGAGATTGAAATTTTAGACAGCTTAGAATTGGGTCTTGCTTTTTTATACTGTCTTGATTATCCATGTCTTTTAATTGGGGTATTTGTTTTCATTTTGTAAGTACTGATGTGGTTAAGTCCTAAATTCTGTTTCGAGGCAGAAAATGTCAGAATGATCATCAGAAGTGGAAAGTGTCAGATATGTGGTAGCAGGATTAAGTGATATGTTGTTAACTCTAGGTAGACTTTGATGGGTTATGGATGCATATTGTTGGCCCAGCTGCTTAGAAAATAATAATAAGAGGTAGAGCTACAAAGCTTAGAAGAAATACAATTGAATATGTAAAAATATTGATTAGCCCAAAAGAAGGCAAGAAAAACACAACAGAGTAAATAAATGAACCCCCCCCCAAATTCAGAAGGAACAAAAAGAAAACAAATATGAAATGGTAAACTTACACCTACCCGTATCTATAATTACATTAAATGTAAATGGGCTGAATACTTCAAGTAAAAGGCAGAGATTATCAGACTGAGTAAAAAAGCAAGACTCAATATAAGCTTTCTAAAAAGAGACACACTTTAAAGACACAGACAACGTGTAAAACAGAGGGAAAAGACATACTCACCAAACAACAAGCACAAGAAAAGTAGCTTTGGTATACTAATATTAGAGTAGACTTAAAGTCAAAGACTATTACTAGAGATAACAGGGGGACACTTCATAATGTTTATAAAAGCAGTTCATTTGTAAGCTATCTAATTTGTAATGTGTTGCTACATAATGACAGACATTTAAATTATATGAAACAAAAGCTGAAAGACTAAAACAGAAAATAGACAAAGCTATAACCATAGTTGAAGATTTTTAATATCCCTTGCTCACTAGTGTTAAAACAACTATACAAAATATTAATAAAGAGGTAGATATTGGAAAGCTACCAATGACTTGCCATGATTGACATTCATAAAACACTGCACCAAACAACTGCAAAGTACAATTCTTTTCAAATGAGCATGAAGCATGCATCTAGATAGGATATAAATTGAGCCATAAATAAAGTCTCAATAAATTTCAAAAGATTGAAATTTTAAGGTATATTCTCTGACTACCAATTAACTAAATTGTCCATAACAAAAATATAACTAGAAAATTCTCAAGTATGTATAAACTAAGCAACACATTTCTAAATATCCCACAGGTCAAAGAAAACTGCATGGTAATGAAAATACAACATACCAAAATTTGTGGGATGCATTTAAAGTACTTACAGACAAATTTATAATTTTGAATGCCTAATTAGAAGGATTTAAAGTTAAAAAAATTAAGTTTCTATCTGAAGAAGCTGCAAAAAAAAAGTATAAATTAAACCCAGAGTAAGTAGAAAAAAACAAATTTATAAGACACACACAATACAATTCCAAAGCCAAAATTTGGTATTGAAAAAGATAACAAAATTTATAATTCCCTAGCAAGACTAGTCAAGGGTTAAAAAAAAAAAAAAACCATGAGAAAACACAAATTACTAATATCAGGAATGAAAGAAGAGGTATGACTACAAATTTTACAGACATTAAAAATAAGAATAGGAAATATTAGCAATTATGAACAATTTCAAGTTAATGTATTTGGTAATGTAGATCAGAAAAATCCCTTTAAAAATATAATTTACTCAAAATGACTCAAGAAGAAATAGAAATACTGAATAGCTCTATACTTTTAAAAGACATTGAATTCATTATCAAAAATATTTCTAGCAGGAAAACTTGAGGCCCTCATGGTTTCATTGGTGAATTCTACCAAACATTCAAGAAAAAATAATATCAATCTTATACTTTTTAAAGTATAATCTTATACTTTTTAAATAGTCTTTTAAAAATTAGCGGAAATAAGACATCTGAATATCTGAGTATGGTGACAGCTGTATAGCCACTTTGTAATCCAGTTTTCTCTCCAAACAAGAACAAGAAGGGAAAATATATTTTATACAAAACCATGTCCCTGCATAATTTGAAGACAGGAAATGTTGAAGCTACAGATAGCTCTAACAAAAAGAAAAATTATCAATCCAGGTGCACAATTTCTCCAGCTACCACCTATGCCTTCACAGCTGATAGGGTAAACTGAGAAAAACTGTGGGCGAGACAGAAGACAGGCTGGTGAAGGGACCTAAAAATGATTTGGAACAATCACCAGAAAGATTAAATCCACTCTTAAGTCTGAAAAATGCTGGAAAAGATCCAGACAAACCCCTTAACCAGGACAACGGAAAAAGGATTCAGTGTGTGATTTAAAGGAATAGGGACCATTCATAGGAACAGACACAATTTAAAGGAGAGACTATTTGAAACACAGAACTTCTGGGGAGAAAAAGACAGAAATATGCACCCTTCAATAATTAGACAGTGAAGAGAAAACCAAAAAAAGGAGATAAAGTCCTGCAAAACAAAAGAGAACGGTTAAATTAGGGTGTGGAATGGGGAGATCACCTTCCCTCCACCATCAACACAAAATCCTGTTAACTACCTGGACTGGGTGCCTGGGTGGCTCAGTGGGTTAAGCCTCTGCCTTCGGCTCAGGTCATCTCAGCGTCCTGGGATCGAGCCCCACATTGGGCTCTCTGCCAGTGGGGAGCCTGCTTCCTTCTCTCTCTGCCTGCCTCTCTGCCTACTTGTGATCTCTCTGTCAAATAAAAAAATAAAATCTTTAAAGAAAAAAGAAAACTACCTGGAATTTTTCATACTTACAAAAGAGGGCACTATTAGTTGGGAATATTATAAAATACCCAAGAACATGAACATGAACATTAGAAAATTCAAGCCTTGCAGAACTACTGCAGAAAACAGGCATGTAAATTCCCCACATATCAATGACCATGAAATCAACCATAAAATAAAGCAAAATTATGTATCAGCACTCCAGACAGAAGTAAATAGATCTGAACAAGCATATGAGGATGTTGGGAAAAAACATCTTGAACCTGGAATTTTAAAACTAACAAATGGGCAAAGGGGATAACAGGAATAAATGAAGAGAAGGTTGATCAAACTCGGGAAAAAATGAGAAAAAAGAATGACCAAGGTATCTTAGAAATAAAGACTAAATTACAAAGTGTCCAATGGAGAATAGTCTCAAAAAGGGGGCATTTTAAAAAGGAAAGAAAACAAGGAAGTGAATGAAAATGACATAAAGAAGTAAAAATGTAGAAACGGAAGACTAGGAAAGAAGAAAATATTAACATTATAAGAGTCCTTAAAGAAGAAGAAGAAGAAAAAGAGACAATGAACAGGTAATATTTAAAACTATAATCCAAGAAGACTTTTCAGAAACAGAAAAAGAGTTAAATCTATACGCTGAAAGGACTTCTTAGGGACTAATGAAAATTCACATAGATTGATCAACTCCAAGACATTCTGGCAAAGATACCAGCTTTCAAAGAAAAAGATAAAATCTGCAAGGCTTCCAGAAGAAAAAAATTAAATAACTTACAAGGGCAAAAGAATTAGATGGGGTATCACACTTTTCAAAACCAACACACAAGGAAAGGCAACTACGAAGCAGCATTTTTTTTTTTTTAATTCACACAAAGAAGTGTGAATCAAGGCTATAGAAAATGTCAAGGCTATAGAAAAACCATTTTAAACAGAACTTTGAGGCTTCTACATTCATCCGTGTTTTGGAGTAATTTATTAGAAGGTGAGCTTCTCCCTACCAATAATGACTGGAAAACTTCAGAAAAAGGACTGATAGTAAGCATGTAAAAATGTTTAAGCATACATCTAAGACCAAAGCAAAGGTGGGGAAGAGGACAGATGACTAATACAGACATATGTTGTGTACTGTTAACAAAGTAGAAATCATTGAATTAAAAGATGGAGAGACAAGGCAAGAGGAAAATAGAAAAAGCTCATTGTTGTGTGGGCCATAAGTGGTGTCAAATGATATGGGGTGGGAATGGGGATGAGGGGAGCCAGAAAGCCGGACAGTAAAGATTTAGATAAGAAAATAAGGGTTTAAAGGCCTTTTTAAAAGATGTAAATATAAAGGTAACCACTAGAACAAAAACATAAACCTTCCTAAGTACCAAAAAGTATTTACAAATAAAAGAACAAAGAATGCACAACTCATAGAGGAGCATAATAAATATTTTAAAATACACATAACCATAAAAGGTTTTCAACTTCCCTCACAAAATATGACCTATATATATGCTGTATATATAAGAGACACACCTAAAACAAAGTAGACTCATAAAGACTAAAAATAAAGGGGTAGACAATAATAGTAATCCTTATATCAGGCAAAGTAGAATTCAAGCCCCAGAGCACTAAGCACTACAAAAGACATTTTTTTAATGGTAAAAGCTACATGTAACACATAAAAATATGTGCACAAAATAACAGAGCAATAACCTTTATGAAGTAAAATTTCAGGAAGTAAGTAAGTAAGGAGATATAGGTAGAAATAAACCAATACGAGAAAACTATACTAACCACATTTATCAATAAAAATAAAAATAAATGAATTATATCCCTTGTTCAGAAAAACAAGAACAAAATGGACCAAAAGAAAACATGAGGAAGGAAATAATAAAGAGCAAGAATGAGTGAAATAATTATAGAGAAATAGCAGATCTAATTAACAAATTAAAATTCTGGGTCTTTAAAAATAAAAATATACAAATTACCAAATTTCCAAGAAAAAAAAGAGAACATACAAATAGTGAAATAAGAAATAATAAAGGATAAATAACCATTGAAGCAGAAGACATTTTTTTAAAATTACAAGAGACTGCTTTATTGTCTTCTCTACACATAAATTTGAAAACTTAGATGAAATGAATACTTTCCTAGGAAAATAGATTGCCACAACTGACTGCATTTGATTTAGAAAGCTTAAACAAGCCAATAGACAAAGTCTCTGAGGAACTACTCCACCAACAAAACAAAACAAAGGAAAAACAAAACACTAGGTCCAGATGGTTTTTCAGATAATTCTATCAAACCTTCAAGGACCTGATAATCTCAGTCTTTATAAATTATTGCAGAGCATTGAAAGGGAAGGAAAACTTCTCAACCCCTTATATGAGGTATGTGTAACACTTATACCTACACCAAATAAGGCAAAGAAACAAAATATTACTCATGCATATTGATGGAAAATAGTAAATAAAATAATAGGAAGCCCAAATCGAAAATATTAGAATCCAAAATCACATTAAGAAGGTAATATACCATGTCTAATTTGGATTTACTCCTGGACTAATGCAAGACTGATTTAATGCTAGGAAATCTACTAATAGTGTTCAACATATTAATAGCCCAATTGAAATAAATTACAAAATTATCTTCACAGCTACAAAAAAAATTATTTGAAAAAAATTCAACATTCATCACAATATAAAAATAAGCAAATGGATATTGGAGTGTATTTTTTAAATGGTAAATGTGTGTGTAAGTTTAAAAAGCAAATATCTATAGTATCCCATTGTATAAGAAAAGAGATATAAGAAAGCATGTCTGCTCATCTCTGCAGAAGAAATATGTTAAGGATGAACTAGAAAATAAAGAATGATTACCTACAGGGGATAAGTGGACAAGGGATAGAAGGAAGGGTGGAATTAAGTAAGGATGAGAAGGAAACAATACTTCTCTTAATATATTTTCAATACCTCTGACTCTTAGAGAACCATGGTAATAGTAGTTTTTCACATAGCACCCAAAATAAACAGTTCTTTTTTGTGGGTGGAATTAAAAGGGAATACAAACAGTAATAAATGAGCCTAACTGTATTATGAATGAAAATGTAACCACACTGAAGAGAATGGGAAAGAAAACACTTAACCTAAGTAAATTTCAGGAAATAGTATTTTAACTGTACACTATAAGGCTAAAAACAAAAATTATTGTACTATTCTCTTGTTTGTACAGGGATATGGTTTTGTAATTCCATAACTATTGTATATGTATATGAGGATTGAACAAACAAATGAATATAGATCATTGGGGACAGATTTTACACTAAGAAAGAAGTTACAAATGAGGAAAGTGGAGAATCTACAATGAACTGTATTAGAATTTGAGGTATCAGGAGACTCATATGTTTAATATACAAACAGATGGATATATATGTGTATGTATGTGTAGATATACATACATAGGTCTCCTAGCTTTGTGTGCTACAAGAAGTGGTACCCCAGCTGCAATGAACACACTGGAAGCCATATCTTGGTTTCTGAACACCACTTTCCATGAAAGGAACCAGGGCTTCTTGGAGAAGCAGTTGATTCCAGTGCCAGGGCAAGACATGATGAAGCTGGAATATTTAGTGGTACCAGAAATAAGGAAGTGCTCAGAAAAATGATGAAGGTATGTCAAAAGGACATAGGAACCAACTTGAAGACGCTCCTAGTAGCAAAACCTAGAACAACTTGAATAGCAGAATAAATAGAATAAATATAGTATTGGATTGTGATCCATAGAATAAACCGAATACACAGGAGTCCATACTGAAATAAGTAAAAATTGAATAAATAAATGATTGTGAAGGGATAGTTCTTTCTTACAGAATAATTCTAACTAATAAAATGTAGAAGGAATGACAATAATAGAAACCTGTGAGGCAAACACCGCAGGAATAATTGTTGCAAGGAAGATCTACCAATGGATGCTAAAATCAGTGGGTATAAGTTTGACTTGAAACAGGATATTTTCATAATCTCAAAGTATCCTCCCAAGATATTTATCACTTAGAGAAACACAGTAATTTTACAGTGGAGAAAACTGATATTAACCAACTTAACCAAGTGATCAAGGTAAGCTTCACCAATAATACAGTTTATGGATATCATGTACCCCTCTCAATATAATGCACTGAGAAGGACACAGCATCACTTCTATGATGTCCTTGCTCCCCAAAAATGTAATAATGTTTGATAATGAGAAAACATCAGACAAATCCATACCAAGGAACATTCTGCAAAAGAATGACCAATACTCATCAAAAATATCAAGGTCATAAAAGACAAGGCTGAGGATCTGTTGCAGATTAGAGGAAAGTAAATAAATATATCTCTGAAGTGCAGTGTGGAATCCTGAATTGGATACTAAAACAGGAAAAAAAAAAACAGAAGGAGAAAAACTGGTAGATAATGAAAAAGGTCTGTAGTTTAATCAATAGTATTGCACAAATGTTAATCTGAACACTAAATATTAAATGCTTTCCCTGCAAATCAGAAACAAAACCAGGGTGTTTTTATTCCATATGGTTCTAGAGTTCTTAGTGCAATAAAGCAAGAAAAATAAATAAACATCATTAAGATTAGAAAGGAAGAATAAAAACTGTATTTATGCATGAGCATGATTGGCCACTTAGAAAATCATACAAAAATTAAGTGAACTTAGTATTGTCACAAGATAAAAGGACAAGAAACAGAAATCTATTATATTTTTTATATGCTAGCAACAAACAAGTGGAAAATTTAAAACATCTGCTCTTCACAAGGTACCATTAAGTAAATGACAAGGCAAGCCACAGAGTAGGGGAAAATATTAATAACACTTCTCTGATAATGGATTTGTATTCCAAATAATATCAAGAATTCCCACAGCTCAGTAAAAAAAAAAGGTGGGGGGGGGATAACCCAATACAAAATGGGCTGACTCAACAAGGACTTTGCAAAAGATCTATGAATGGTCAAGAAAGATATGTGAGGAGAACGCCACATCTGATAATATCAAGTGTTGTCACAGATGTGGAGCCACTGGAACCCTCAAACATTGCTGATAGAAATGTAAAATGAAAAAAAAAAAAAAAGAAATGTAAAATGACAGTGAATTTGGAAATCAATTTGGCATTTCTCAGAAAGTTAAACTTATGTTACCAAATGACCCAGCAATTCCACTCCTAAATAAGATGGGCAAAGCTAATATGAGGCAAAGAAAAATCAGATCAGTGGTTATCTGGAGCTAAGATAGGGAATGGGGAGAGAGAGAATACAGAGGAGCCCAAGGGGGCAATAGGAATGTTCCATATCTTGAATGCAGTTATCTGGATATACTTCAAAACTCATTGAAATATACACTTAAAATGAGTGCTTTTTGTAGGTAAATTAGATTTTAATAAGGTTGCTTTAAATTAAGGTAAAAAAATTAATGATCAGAGTTAATGTTTATTGAATGTTTACTTTAAGTGCTTTCCATATTCTGCATCATCTTACTGAATTCTCAAAACCACTTTATTAGGTAGGACTTTATTATCCCCATTTTTCAGCTGAGGAAACAGATAGAGATCCCAGTAAAGAACAAGGATTTGAACCCAGGCCATCTGACTGCAGAACCTGTGCTCTTGACCACTGTGCTACAGGGCTAGAACATCAGGTATCTCTCCCCTGATATTAATTAAAAAATTAATAAATCTCATCCTCAGGACATGCTAACCACGCTTTCTGTTTGGAGCAGCCAAAATAAGTGAGTGTGGATCCAGGAAATGAGGGGAGGAACCAAAGGCAGAGGCGGCCTAGGGTAGAACGGCTTTTGTCCAAGCCTGGACTCCAGTTCCTGCATTGGAATCACCTGGTGCCTGGTCCTTGCCTCACCCTAGACTGACCCAGTCTCTGGGGCGGGCCTGAGATCTGCATCGTTTATGTGCCCTAGTGAGAACAATAGAGACAGGACTGTGCAGAGGGAAGTCTGTGTGTCAGACCAGCCTGGGTTTAAATCCTGGCCCCTCCTAACCCTTTCTCACCTCTCTGTGCCTCAGCTGGCTCATACCCACCATGGGCGTCATAATAGAACCAACTGCATAGGGTGGCTGGGAGATTTACGTGATGTGAGGGAGAATTAGGCATAGCACCTGGCACAAAGGCACTGGATATATGATGGATTAAAGTAACAATTGAATGAGGGACTGAGCTCCACCCAGCACCTCTCTCTCTCTCCTTCCTCTCCAGGCCCTGGCCTGGCCTTTATCGCTTACCCCAAGGCTGTCACCATGATGCCTCTCTCCCCACTGTGGGCCACTTTGTTCTTCATGATGCTCATCTTCCTGGGCCTGGACAGCCAGGTAAGGGGGGATCCCAGGCTGGGAGGGCAGGGAGATCACATGCTACTCTCAGGAGCGGCTCAGGGACCTTACTCACACCTCAGTGCTGGTTGCTGGGCCCCGCCCACTGTTCCCACCCTGCTCTCCTCTTAGCACACCGTGATCTCTATGGTCACCCTCAGACACAACTGTATGGCTCCTTCCACAGCTTCCCAAACATACTTTTCCTTACCTGAAATTCTCAACTCCCAATCCAAGTTTTAAAAAATTGCTAAATTCTTGCATCCTGTGAAAATACGTCTGTGCAATAGCACCATCTAGCAAGCAGAAGAAATTCTCAGAGAGAAGGCAATGGTTAACGGTATCCAAGAGCTCTACCACCATGTGTCCCTGTCCCAGGCAAATCGTGGGGGACACAGGATCACAGAAAAGTACCCTCTCCTTCCTTCCTCTGTCTCTGTTATGCCCCCCGACACGCTCCAGGTGGCCACGTGGGTCCTCGGCACCACCGTCAGCTCCCCAGGGCCCCTTGTCCCACCGGCCTGCTCTCTTCCTTCTCATTGTTGCTGATCCGGCTCTCCCCACCCACCCTCCTCTTGGCAGCCTGCCTTCCTCAGCAAAGGGTGTATAGTTAGAACTAACAATTTAAATGCGTACATTTTCCTTTCTCTCTCTGTGAATTCATGCCCTTCATCTTCTCACACTGTAAAACTCACCTCTGCCTGCCCTCCCAGCCCTCCTCCAGGGCTCTTCTGGATTTTCCAGCCAGATGTCTGTGGCCTCCGGTCACTCACCACTCTCCAAAATCTACCCTATTTCCTGCTATTCCAGCATGGTGGGTTTCTCTAAGAGCCCCAGTGAATGTCTTCCACCTAAAGCTGTCCTGGCACAGAGGCACTGGATATATGATGGATTAAAGTAACAATTGAATGAGGGACCGAGCTCCACCCAGCACCTCTCTTTCTCTCCTCTACCCATGACCTTGTGCTAGTCACTTAGCACCCAAACCTCATACCAGTATGTCTGTCAACCCAGCCAAGTCCAATTTCTTCTCCTGGGTGATTTCTCAGAAACTGCTGAGCCGAGCTGCTAAAGCACCGGGTGTTTCTGCTGATAATCTTCTCTTCCATTGTTACGGGCAGAGGCCTTGGGAAGGATTGGCAGCTTGTGCGTGACAGTGACCATCCTGCATAGGAAGGTGGGGGCTGGGGCCTTGGTTCTGTGAGTCCCTGAGGGTGTTGAGCACTTGGGCCAAGATGCTGTGTTAGGAAGGGGGACTGAAGTGGCAGACTGAAGTTAGCAAGGGGCCAAGTGGGCAGGTGGCCACACGTGTGCTGCACTTGCCGAGCCTGGGCCACACCCTCCTTTCTCTGTCACAGTAGCCACATAGACTGGGGGCCCCTTTTGTCATCCCCATTTTGCAGATGAAGAAACTGAGGCTGAGTGAGTTGCTAGAAGATGGACTCAGGTTTTTGTACCTCTTAGCCTGCATGTTCTGCTGTCTCTTCAGTTTGGGTCCTGGATAAACAGCCTTCCCTGAATTCTTCTTTTCCCTGAGGACCCTGAAGAAAGAAGGACTGAAGACAGCCTTGCAGTAGAGGCAGGGTAGCCCGGAGGCTGGGAGCCTGGGCTTTGGAGTCAAACAAGGCTGGGTTTGAGTCTCAGATCTACAACTTTTACCATCTGTGCTCTTCTGGGCCAGTCACTGCACCTCTCTGTGCTTGGTCTCTTTGTTCAGTAAAGCTGGAAATATCTTTCCTGAGGAGTTAGAAATGAATCGGAAAGGATTTGGGGCTAAAAAATGGCTCCAGGGAAGGAAATGTCTCCACACTGCAATCAGCAAAGGAATCCTTTGCTTTTTTTTACTTCTCTTCGCCTTGGCAGTCCAGCACAATGGTTAAAGTCCAGTCTGTGGAAAAAGATTGCTTTGGTCCCCACCCAGGCTGTATCTCTGAACACCTCTGTGCTCTCAGGCAAGTGGCTTACCTCCTACGCTTCCACATCATCACTTACAAAACAGGGATGATAATAGTACTACAGAGATCAAATAAATGAATATCTGTTAACTGCTCAGAAAAGAGCCTAGCTCACAACAAGCACCATGTATTCACCATTATTTATTATTATTTTTATTGATTTATCAAAACTTTTCTGAGCATCTCCTCTGTGCCACTGGGAATAGATGAAAGTGGCATGCATGGTCCCTGCCCTCCAGGGTCCCAGCTTATAAGGCGATAGCTGTAAGCTCCATGGGCACCATGGGGTGAGGTGGGGGGTTGGCTGAGTATAGAGGAGAGGAAGGGTCTATTCTGCACAAGCTCAGGGCAAGGAGGAGCTGTCAGGGAAAGGCTGATGCAGGAGATCTGCATACAACAGTGCTGGGAAAACCCAGCAAGGGGTCGCTGGGATATTTGGGCTGGCTGTTGATGGGTGAGCAGGAATAGAATGGATACTGTGCGTCTTGCCCAGTCTCAGCATGGTGGGATGCAGACACTTAGTGGCACAAGTTCTGCTGTCGTAAGCCTGCACAGTCTGGCTAGGCCCAGAGAGTCCCATAGCAGAAATGTAAGAGCTGGGTGTTGGCTCACCTCTGATTGTTCTCCACCCATCAAAGGGGGAGCTTTCCCAGAAGCGAAGGACAGGAGAACTATTACAGTCCTAGGGAATGAGGAAATCCAGCCCTGCTCACAGAGACTGAGCAGAGCCTGCCACTAGCGAGCGCCCAGCTCTCAGGACAGTTATGGAGACTCCCATCTTGCCTCCCAGACAGCGTCTCATTTAAGTGGTTGACCCTGGAACAGGGCCCAACACACAGGCACATGACAGGAAGCATGGGGGAGAAGGAGTACTAGCTTTCGAGTCAAGAGTACCCAGTTGAAGTTCTGACTCTTCCACTTCCTGTCTGAGCAACCTTGGGCGGGCTACTTCCCCTCACTGAGCCTCAGTGTTCTCATCTATTACATGGGTTTGCTGGAAATCTGTAAGTGCCTGGATCATTATTATTATTCTCAGGCCCTCTTGTCTGTGTGAGTGTGGAAAGAAGGGTAAGGCCCAGTGAGAGGGAAGCCCGGGGGTTAGGTCTGTTGCACTTGTCCAGAGCTGGGACCACTAAGAACAGACTTTCTCTCAGGCATGATGCCATCCTATCTGCCTTCTGCAGTTTGTGTGCGTGGAAAGCCTCGTGACCGCTGTGGTAGACATGTACCCCAAGGTCTTCCGGAGGGGTTACCGGCGGGAGCTGCTCATCCTGGCCCTGTCCATCGTCTCCTATTTTCTGGGCCTTGTGATGCTCACAGAGGTGAGTGACATGGAAACAAGTAAATGATGTGAACACAGTAACTTAAAGGTTAAGTGCTGGGCTCTAGGTTAGGCAAGTCTGATGTCAAATCCCAGCTCTGGGATTGGTCGTGTGACCTCAGCCAGGTCTAGCATTTCTCTAGGACTCATTTTCTCCTCTTTGGAGATCCCTGGAAGTTCTCATTGAGCCCTAAGCATAACGTCTTCACGTGTGTGAAAGCTCAGCTAACAGTCACCGTAGTCACTACCAGAGGGGAGTAAAACTCACAAAGAGAAAGACTGGGGTTATATGGTCATTATCCACCCTTACAGTACTTTTGGGTGAAAGAGACAGTGTCAGCCACGGACCCCTCAACCAGGTACTGCTCTTGGGCTGAAGTTCAGAGCAGGCTCTCCTGGAATTTCCATGAAAACAGACGTGCATGAGGACATTTGGCACCTCAGGCCCCTTGTCTCTCATCTCTGCTGGGCCTGTGAGTGAGGAAGTGTTCACCATGACCCCCCACATTAAGACTCTCATGATACCATGTTTCTCCCCCCGCCCCCGCAACCATCCTGTCTAATAAATATTTTTTGAAGTACCTTGGGAAGGTGGGATGAGATATCTTTCTCCCCACGCTGACAATACTAGTTAATTAAAACACACACACACACATGCATACTCACACACATGCACACACAGAAAACTGTTGCCTAGAGACAAGAAGAGGTTTTGAAAGAAACATGGAAAGAAATGAGGGAACTCCAGTCCATTGAAGCGGCCGGGGTGACCTTGAGGTTGGTCTGTGGATCCTCTGCTTCTTAGCTCAGAGGCTGCCTCCTGGAAGGCTCCTCTGCTTTCCTTCCTCAAGCACTTAGCTCCAGGCTTGCCCCAGCCTTTCTCCCACCTTAGAATGACCACTGTGTTCACCCATCTCTCTGCGTCCAGGTCCTGAGGTCTATGAAGACAACAGCTGGCCTTCACTAGCTCTGTGCCCTTGGGGCCTGGCAGGGGGTGGACACTGAGGGCGTGGTGGCTGGTGTTATTACTGCTCCTAGTCATTGTCACATTAATGGGAGTGATAATCAGCTTTGAGCAAATGAATGGTGTGGCACTTCCCGTTTCCATCTCTCCTCTCCCCACATGAGGAAAGCAGCCCTGCAATGAGCAGGGCTTCATTAAGTGCTGATTAATTACACAAAGTAGAGTCTTTGTCACGTACAAATTGGGGGGTTCATGTGATGTGTTAACGAGGCTGATGGGAACGGGGCTACAAGAAGAGTGGGCATTGGCGTGGGTGTCACTGGCTTGGAGCAGACAGGCAGAGGACCCTCCTGGACCTCCAGCCCCAGTACCCCCGGCCTTGTAGAGCCTCCATGCCCACTCTTCAACCTGAGGCCATGGGTCTGCCCAGGGGTGCCTCACGGCCCCTGGGGCCCATCAGGGAAGGAGCGCTGTGGTGACTGTTAATCAGCATACCCTTGGGCTTCACATGCCAGCCCTCTGCCTCCACGCAGGAATATCTGTGAGTGATTGCACCAGTGAAGTTCAGATTGCCAAATGGGCCATGTGGGCCTCAACCTTCACAGTAATTGCTGGCAGGATCTTATCCCTCATTTACACACATTTAAAGTGTGGCTTTAGGAAAAAATAGGCCACAGATTTCTTACCCTCCACCATGGTGGTGTGGTGGAGAATTAAGAGCATGGACTATGCAGCTGTACCATCTAGGTTCAAGCCTCAGTCCCATGGCTGGCAAGCTGGATGACGCACCATGAGCATTCTTGCTCCTCTGTGCCTCCGTTTCTCCTATGAAGACTTGAGGACAGCAGTTATGCCCTCCTTTTAATTATACACGCTGTAGGGATCTGGCAGACTGAGACATGGGAAGCAGCTCAATCAGAGCCCAGTACTTGGAGAGGGCTGCATCTGTATACATGATATTCATGGGAGAAGATATTCTGGAGAGCAGTTAGGAGCATGGTCTGAGCTGTTAACTCAGAAAGCTGAGCACATTCCTAGACAGAGAGGAGCCTCAGACCTGCTTCTCACTCTCATCGCCCCGAATATCCACCACAGTCAGCACCAACAGGAGGCCCTAGACCAGATATGTCCCAGAGATCCCCTTTGTTTCACCCCTGCTGTGTTTTTAAGAACATAAAGAGGTTGCCAACACTTGAGAAGGACTTCTTGTGAAAATCTGATTTCTGGCTTCTTCTAGAAAAATCTGCAGATCTGACCACACCCAGGCTTGCCTCCCCCAGCAACTTTCTTTTTTTTTTTTTTTTTTTTTTTTTTTTTTATATTTAAAGATTTTTATTTATTTATTTGAGAGAGAGAGACAGTGAGAGAGAGCATGAGCGAGGAGAAGGTCAGAGAGCGAAGCAGACTCCCCATGGAGCTGGGAGCCTGATGTGGGACTCGATCCCGGGACTCCAGGATCACGCCCTGAGCCGAAGGCAGTCGTCCAACCAACTGCGCCACCCAGGCGTCCCCCCCAGCAACTTTCTTAAGGCATTGCGTGGCCACATGGGGCCTGTGCTCTCCAGTGACCCCCAGTCCCCCCACTTCCTGGGGTCACACACCGGGCCTACCTCTTTTCCTCATGTCATCTGTATGGCCCTCTGGGCATCGAGATGCTGCCCCAGATCCAGCCAAAGAGATGAGTGAGGAAACAAAGAGTCCCAGCCTGTGTGTGGTCTCAGAGAGGCCCTAGAGGCCGTGGGAGCACTGGCTGAAAGCTTAATTCCAAGGAACAGGAAGCTGTCCAGGCTTTGTCCTGGCCTCTTACCTCCCTGTCCTGGCATTCACAATGCCTCCCCCAACCTGACCCTCCTCTTTTCCACTTTTATTTCTCCTGCTGTTGATTGTGTTCTCCTAAGGGCTGTCATGTATTATAAAGATTACCTATATAGATCCAAACCCTTCTGAGAGCTGCAGCTGCTGCTCTCTTCTCCTGCCCAGATGCCATCCCTCCTTTCTAGAAATCTTCCTGGTCATCTGGCCTCTGAGACCTTTCCCTCTCACACTGGCAGTAGATACAAAGAGAACCAGTATGGGGGCCTCCCCAGCAGAAGCCCAGAGCTAACAGAGCACCTGACGGGAAAACTTTAAAAAAAAAACTGTGAATCCATAAAATGTGCTGCAGAGGCCTGAAGAGAAGATAAGTCTGTCAAAAGGGGCTTCTTGGAAGAGGTGACATTTGAGCTGAACTGTGAAGGAACTTACCAAATAAAGGAGGGACAGCATATGCAAAGGCACAGAGGCAAGACTATCCCTTAGCCTGTCAGGGGGAAGCATAGGGGGGTCTGCTGGGAGGAGGGGGAGACAAGGCCAAGTGAGAGGGTCGCTCTTACTGGCAGGCTGACAGGAGCCAAGGGGTAGTGTTAAACTGTGGAGTGACATGATTGGATTTGCATAGTAGAAAGGTCCTAATGAAGGCTGATGTACAGGGAAGGAGGTGAGGCTCCAGGCAAGGAGAGCGGTGGGGAGGCTGTCAGAGCCATCAGGGAAAGGGGCTGAGGCTGCCCAGCCTCTAGTCTCAGGTTTTCTGTGTGGTCTCTGGCCTTTAGGGAGCAAAGACGAGAGAAACCTTCGCAAGCCCAGCCACCCCAGAGGGTGCTACCTTCGGGGTGCCCAGGTGCAAAGGCTGTATTGTTTGAGGAGACTAGGAAGAAGCCGTCTGCTCTGGTGGAAGTGACCCTGAGCTGATGGTAGCCCCAGGGCCAAGCAGAGGGCCTTTCCAAGTCCAGCTGGCCAACCTGCTGTCCCATGTGTCTTTGCATCCCCATGTCCACGTACCTGTTCTCCTGCTCTGCAGGGTGGCATGTACATCTTCCAGCTCTTCGACTCCTACGCCGCCAGCGGGATGTGCCTTCTCTTTGTGGCCATCTTCGAGTGTGTCTGCATCGGCTGGGTGTATGGTAAGTAGAGGCCGGGCCCACCCACACGCCAGCAGCCTGTCATGGTGCCCAGCATATGGACGCCTGGGGCTCTCTGCACTGGTCTCCTTCTGTATCCACCCTTCCTCCTTTCCCTCAGAGGATCAACCTGTCACTTTTGTCAGGAGAGCTTCTTGATCTTATGCCCCTGCAGCACAGGTAGGAGTTCCAGACTCAGGCACTGTGACCTTGGGCCAGTGCCTCAGCCTCTGAGCCTCAGTTTTTCCATCTGTAAAATGGGGTAATCCTCCCATGTCTCCAGGTAGGAGATAGTGTGGACAAAGCCGTCAGCACGGTGCCCGGCCCTCATGATCACCTGTCTTCTGGTCCTCCTGTGTCCTAAATCAAATGAGTGGATGAGGATTGCTGGACTCGGTGATGATGGCTATTCCCACTGTGAGCATAGCTTGGGAACAGGCCTCTCTGTGAGCTGCCCCTCTCATTAGCAGCCCAGCCAGGTGTCCCCTTCAGAGCCCTGTCCCCTGCCCCCACGTATGTCAGCCAGGCCTTGGCCCTGCCTCTCAAAGGGACCATCTTCGACCTTTCTCCAAGAAATGTTTCCTTACGCACTGTTTCCTGGGCCTCACTGACCAAGGTCAGGAAGGGTCTTTCCAGCACTGGTCCGGAATTCCTTCTACTGCAGTATATTCTGAAAACTCACATAGGTAACATCTTGGTAGTTGTTAAGTGGTAAATAAAGTCCCTGCTGTCATTTGTCTGTTGGGCTGGGGAAAGCAAACCCTCCTAGCCCTCCCTCTGAGTCTTGTACAAAAATTCTCTGGGGTGTGTGTGCCTGTTTGTTTTATTCTGGACAGGAAGCAATCGCTTCTACGATAACATCGAAGACATGATTGGCTACCGGCCATTGTCGCTCATTAAATGGTGCTGGAAGGTTGTGACCCCCGGGATCTGCGCGGTAAGGGCCCTGCCAGAAGCTGCCTCCAGGCTGGCCACCCACTCTCCCCTTCTAGCACCGCATCCCAGCTGAGGCTGGCCCCCTGGGAGACCCTCTGTTCTTCCAGAGAGTCCGCGGCACCCAACAGCTTCCTAAGTGGCAGTCGTGGGGACAGTTTCTGGGCTTGGCCAGGGAGGGGCCTTCCTGGGATCCCAGCTCTGCCACCAGCTTGCTATGTGACCATGAGCAAGTCCCCTCCCTTCTCAAGGCCTCGGATTCTATACCTGCAAGCTAAGTGGCTGGGGCCTGTCTCCATAAGGGCCAAGGATTGTATGAGAGACAACATTTAGCTTAGCCTTTAACAGAGAAAGCTACAGAACTGAGGTAAAGCCACACCTTGGAGAGGTCTTCACATTTAATAAACACAGCCCCACGTTCTCCACCCAGTTCTTGGCACTGAAAGTGTCTCAGAACATCTTCACAAACCATCACGGTTCTGCAAAGGCCACTTTGAAAGCAGTCCCAAGAAGGAGCTAGAAAATTCCTTACTGGGCAGAGGCTGGGGATAAGGCTCCTGGGGTGGGAAGGGTCTCACAGCCCTGTTAAGGTACTGGGATCTGTGAGAGTCCATTCCTTATGTGAGCTGGCACAGGGCCTCGCCTGTCCAGGACTGCCACACGGGGTGGTCCCTAACCCCGCTGGCCTCCTGCACGCAGGCCTGGGCCTGGGCCTGAGCCTGTCACCGAAGGCTAGCCCTCAGCGACCTCTCCCCGTCTCTCGGCAGGGCATCTTTATCTTCTTCCTGGTCAAGTACAAGCCTCTTAAGTACAACAACATCTATACCTACCCCACCTGGGGCTACAGCATCGGCTGGCTCATGGCCCTGTCTTCCATGCTCTGCATCCCACTCTGGATCTTCATCAAGCTATGGAAGACAGAGGGGACGCTGCCTGAGGTGAGACAGCCCAGGTTGGGGGAGGGGTAGCGGGGTGGCAAGAATGGCTCTGAGGATGCTGAGGCACACGCAGGGCCTGGCTCTACCTCAGGTGGGCTGAAGATCAGGAGCAAGTCCATGGGTCTTATCTGAGCAATGAGTGTATGAAGAATGAGCCCTCATGTGTCTCCTGGGGAAGCCACGGCCAGCAACTTCCTGGCAGGTGTTCACTCTTACCATGGTGTGAAGTCATCTCTGTGAGGCCTGGAGAGTGTGCCAGTTTCTCTGAGTGTCTTCATCTATAAAATGGGGTCAACAGCCGTTCCTGACCTACAGAGGTTTTTATAAGGACTCAATGAGTTCATGGAAGGAAAGTACTTAAACTGGGACCTGGAACAGAGTGACAAAATGTTGGCTTTTACTGTTCTGTTAGTTCATGAAGGACCCCATCCCCAGGACAAAGGGAGAAAGTCTGATGTTGAGGGAACACCTATCCCCTGTCATCACCATGCTAAACTCTCTACATGTTATCTCCCCTAGTCCTCAGAGAAAACCAGGGTGCTCGCCTCATTTTCTGCCTTCAGCAGGTAGAACCTGAAACTAAAGCTCAGAGAAATGAAATCGCTCAACCAAAAATTTGCATCGCACAGCCAAAACTTAGTCAACCAAATTTTTAAAATTGCGATATAATTGACATAAAGCATTGTGTTGGTTTTAGGTAACAACATAATGGTCTAACATTTGTATATGTTGTGAAATGACCACCACCCTAAATCCAGTTAACATCCCTCAGCACAGTTAAAAATTCTTTTCTCGTGGTGAGAACTTTTGAGGTCTTTTATCTTAGTAACTTTCAAATATACATTACAGTATTATTATCCATAGTCACCGTGTTGTGCATTACATACCCACGACTTGTTTATTTCCTGACTGGAAGTCTGTTCGTTTCTGCCCCTTCACCCATTTCACCTCCCATCCCCCCCGCCCACCTCTGGCAACCACCAGTCTGTTCTTTGTATTTTTGAGCTCAGATAGGTTTTGTTTGTTTGTTGGGTTTTGGGGTTTGGGGTTTTTTTTTTTTTTTTTTTGGTTCCACATATAAGTGAGATCATATAGTGTTTGTTCTTGTCTGGCTTATCTTGGCATAATGCCCTCAAGGTCCATCTGTGTTGTCACAGACAGCAGGATTTCCTTCTTTTTTATAGCTGAGTCATATTCCATTGTGTAGATGTACCATAACCTCTTTATCCCTTCATCCACTGAGGAACAGTAAGGCTGTTTCCACCTCTTGGCTATTGTAAATAATGCTGCAGTGAATGTTGGGGGGCGTGGTGTACATAACTTGTCAAGCTAGTGTGTTCCTTTCCCTCAGATAAATACTGGAGTGGAATTGCTGGATCGTATGGTAGTTCTATTTTTAATTTTTTTTTAAAGATTTTATTTATTTATCTGACAGACAGAGATCACAAATAGGCAGAGAGACAGGCAGAGAGAGAGAGGAGGAAGCAGGCTCCCTGCTGAGCAGAGAGCCCGATGAGGGGCTCGATCCCAGGACCCTGCGATCATGACCTGAGCCGAAGGCAGAGGCTTCAACCCACTGAGCCACCCAGGCATCCCTATTTTTAATTTTTTGATGGAATTTCATACTAGTTTCCACAACGGGTACCAAATTTTATTAGAAACAATTTTATTAAAGTATGTTTAACGTATCCTAAGATTCACCCATTTGGAGTATGCAATTCAATGATTTTTTTTTAAAGATTTTATTTATTTATTTGACAGAGAGAGATCACAAGTAGGCAGAGAGGCAGGCAGAGAGAGAGAGGGAAGCAGGCTCCCCGCTGAGCAGAGAGCCCGATGCGGGACTCGATCCCAGGACCCTGAGATCATGACCTGAGCCGAAGGCAGCGGCTTAACCCACTGAGCCACCCAATGATTTTTATTGTAACTTTCTGTGTTCTGTGTATTAGAATCATCACCACGCATCAGCTTTAAAACATGTCCAGCACCCTAATAAGACCCCCTCATGCTCATTCACTTTACCCTCTTCCCGCCCCAGACACCACCCATCTTCTCTCTGTCTCTGTGGATTTGCCTGCTTGGACATTGCCTGTCAGCAGCACCGTGTGTTGTCCCTTGGGGGCAGGCAGGGTGGTAAGCCGCACCGTCCTACTCCAGAGCACTCACAGGCTCTTTAATCTCCTTTCCCACCTGCTGGCACATCACATGGTTTGAGTCAGTATCTCACTCATTGAGCAAACTGCTATGTGCCAGACACTGTTCTGTTTCAGCTGTGATGCCATTTAACCCTCCTAGCGGTCCTGTGAGGTGGAGACTCTTACTGCCCCCACTTCACAGAGGAGGAAGCTGCAGCACAGGGAAGTGAAGCAACTTGTCTAAGGGCACACAGCCTTGGAGTGGCAGAGCAGAAGCTCTGAGCTCTTGTCACCTGAGTTTCGCTATCTCCTTCCTCTGCTCAGACTGGGCACCCTCCAGAGATCTCAGGGGTTCACCTTTTTCTCCCAGAACAAGGCCACAGGGAGATGGGAGTGGATGTGTATGCAAACACCCAAACATGAGTGCTAGCTCAGGGCTTCACCCAGCCCGCCTGCCCACGGGACGGCCAGAGCTCCAGGAAAAAAGCCACATATTCAGCCCGAAGGACCAACCTGAGAAGAAGTAACTTCCTCAAGCATGCCCATACCCCCTGGGAAAGTTTCCTTGGCTCCTGCAGGGAATTTAGGTCAAGGGCAGTCAGTTCTGTTCTGGAACCAAACCATGTCCTTGGTCCCTGCAGGCCCCTGCCCAGACATCCAGTGGCCTTTGGTTTTCAGGAATGTTCAGTGTCAGGTGGGCAGGTGGAAGGAGAGGCTACTTTCCTGAGCTTCTTCCATCTCCCTGAGCTCACGCATCTGCCACCACAGAGAGCAAGGTTTATTAATGACAGCAGAACCAATTTCCGGGCCTTGCTTACTGAGGAAACTTGTGCCAGTTAGTTCACCTTTCCAGAAGGTTCTGACAGCTGAAAGAAAGGATCTGGATGGAAAAAGGGGGTCAGTGGTACTTACCTGAGAGAACTGCTGTGAAGATGGATAATCTGTGCTAATCTGTGGCAAGGTCAACTGATCTGAGCCTCGTGTTAATCCCAAGAGGCAGGTGCCCTTGTTCTCCTTTGACAGATGAGGAAACTAAGGCACAGAAAGGTTAAGTTTCTTGCCCCAGTGAAGTGACAGAGCTGGAATTCAAACCCAAGCACCCAGCTCTGGAGCCCATGCTCTCAATCCTCTCCTGCGTGGTGCCTGGCACACAGAAAGTGTTCAGCCTGGGAGATTTGGCCTGGTAATCCCACCTGGGCTGTGTAGATTCAACCTCTTAGTCATGGCAGCATCTGGAAGAGAAGACAGAACCTTGATCATGAGAAATCAGACCTCCAAAAGTCTTTCCAGACTTCCTGGGAAAGGCTTTATGCCCAGAAAAGACCTCCTAAGTCCTGGTCCAGTGCCTTCCCCTGATGGATTCTGCAGGATGTCCGTGGATCTGGGGTGTGGGGCCCCAGGCAGCACTGTGACAGCAGAAGCCTGCGTCAGGAGTCTACCTGTGATCTCTGCTCCTTCCCTGGTACAGTAGGGGTGACAGCCACACCATCTGTGCCCAGCCCAAGGCTGGCCACTTTGCCAGGCAGCATGGGGCCACCATGGCTGCGCTGATGTTTCCATCTCCGTGCATGGCAAAAGGAGCACACAGCACACACCACATATTCCCCTAGACAGTGGCCCCATGATGCATCGTCTTTGTGGGAAGCATACCCATTTGCCCGGCAATCACAGAAACAGGGCCAGAGGTACTGTAGCTCACTCCTGCAACACCCCTCTCAGGCCAGTATTGTTCTCCCATTCCACAGAAGAGGAAAATGCAGCTCCTAGAGGTTATGTGAGCTGCCTAACAGAGCTAGTGAGAGGCCAAGCAGAGATTCAAAGCCAAACAGCTGTCTCCCCTGGAGGGAGAGGTGAGGCCATCAGCCCCAGTTATACCTGCAGTAGGCCAGGGACAGTACTAAGCATTTCTGTAAGCCATCACCTCACTCCTCAGCAAACCCCAGGAGTGGGTACCTCTGTCCTTCCCATTTCCCAGAGGAGGAACCTGAGACCAGGGAGGTCAGTTCATCATGCAGAACAGAGCTCTAAGTAACAGTGCAGAGGCCCAGACCTTGGTCTCGATGGTTCTGTGGCCTGCAGTATCCACCCGTGCAGTTGGGAGAGGCCGAGCCAGGCACCCGGACCCTGGCAGTCCCTCTCAGACAGTTCTTTTCCTTTCTAATCACATAGAAATTCCGGAAGTTGACCATCCCCAGCGCTGATCTGAAAATGCGGGGCAAGCTTGGGGCAGGCCCACGGACGGTGATGGTTAATGACTGTGACGCCAAACTCAAGGGCGATGGGACCATTGCAGCCATCACAGAGAAGGAGACACACTTCTGAGCCACACCTGCCACCTCGGATGCCTCTCCTTTCTTCCCTCCCCCGACCCCATGTGTATAAATGAATACCTGAGACACGTACTTCACCTAATGATAGAGGCTTGCTTGTTTTGCACAGGATTTATTAACAAGTTAATTTTAAGGTGGCCATGTACACTCTGGTTTAAAGTCCCATTCCCCTCCTTGCCCCCAGTTATCATGTAAGTAACATTATGAAGAGATAATACTGTACAGGGACTAGCAGAGTCTTCCGTGGTAGGATGGTTTTAACCAATGTTTTCTAGGGGTTAGGGAGAAGTTGTATCATATGGTCAAACTTTTATACTTGGACTGTGGGGCAGGTGGGGTGGGAGTGATGCCTGATCTCTGTCAGCCTTTTAGCTGACCTGTCCATGTCCCATGTTCCTCCCTGACCATTACAGCTGCCCCTCTTCATGCCCCCAGGGACAGCTTTGCCTTCAAACCCTGCCGTTGCCATCCCCAACCTCTTAGCAGTGGGTTTGCAGACAGCAAGGCTGTGTCAGAGAAGAGAAAGTGATCTTTCTGCCCTGATCCCACTAAGTGACCTTGGGTGCTCCCATCCCTTCCCTGGGCCTCAGTTTTCCCATTTCCTAAGTGGGGAGGACCAAATCAAGTGATCTCTGAGGTCCTTCCTGACCTGGCCAGGTCTCTTGGGGATTCGCTTGTTATGTCTTGCTGGCTGTCAGGCCTGACCTTGACCTTGACCTTTAAGTGTTCTGAAGGCTCCCCCCTGCTTATTTAAAATCAAGTTTTTCATGGAAATGATGTGGCATTTTCCCCTTACACTCTAGGTTGATGCATCTGTGAGTGGTTCCATTCTCTGGAGTCTGGCCAGGTCCTCAGCCCCCGTGACAAGGCTCCTCCTGTCCTGTCCATCTGCTCTCCCTGTCATGTCTGCCTCTCCATCTTCATGGGGCTGACTGGAGTCACCTGCATGCTGGTTTTCGGGGTCAGGAAGCAGCTGCTATTCCCTTGCAGCTGTCTGTCCTGCCGTTGCTGCTGCCTCAATCAGGATCTGTGTCTAGTACCTTCTACCAGCTTTCCAAGGGAGAGAACCCCATTAAGGCCTAGAGCCTGGTTTTGTCCTCTGGCCCCTTCATCTGCCTGCCACTTCCTCTCTCTCTTATATCCTCTGCCCTCTTCTCTCTCCTGCTTTCCTGCTACCTCTTAGTCTTCCCCATCCTCCTCCTTATCACCAGCGGAACCTTCTCTCCCTACCCATTTTTGGGGAGCTATCCTACATGCATCTCTCACCCGGAGGGGCTGAGAAGCCTCAGCCCTTATCCTGGAGGAGAGAACTGGGCTTCCACCTCTCCCTCTGTGCAGGCCTGGGGTTGGTGGGGGTGAGGCCAGTGCTGCCTCAGACCTCTCTGCCTGACTTCTCTAACTGGATTTCCTTGGCCTTTTGTCTTGGATTCTGAGTTATTTGGGAACTAGGACGGTACAATCTTCATCCTTTTCCTTTATGTCTCCAGTTTTATTTGGTGGAAACCAGAGCTTACTCTAAACCAAGGCCTTAGTTTCCTATAGGGAACCCACATGTTTGATTCATCTGAAGCTTTCCAAACAGCTTCTCTGGTCTGGCCAGCCCCCATCTGAAGCCTGAGTTTGTTAGAAGGGATGCCCAGTGCCCTCTCTGAGGTAGGCTGGGATACCTGCTTCTGGGCCCCCTTTTGCACACACTGTCCAGGACTACCTGGCTCTCCCTGAGCTATCGAATCTGGTGGACCCAGGAAGTGGACCCAGGAGGATCGGGCCTCATGCTGAGCCTTCTGCTGTGTCTGTCCTCGTCTACTCTCTCCCACCAGGTGCCGGGGAGAGAGAGTCCCCACTGCTGCTGCTACTGGTTCTCCACCTACAGCTCTGAAGCCTCACTAGGGATGGGATGCACTGCACTGTACCTGTGGCACTTAACATTTCACTCACTTAACACTACTCATGGGGCAGGGTGGAGGGAGGGCTTTTACTCTTTGTTTTTTGTAATTTCCTACTAGTATTTGGGCAACTTGGGGCAGGGCGGGGAGGGAAACATGGGGGCAGGGGAAATGTCATTGTGGTGACTTTTTTGATATTCATTAGAAACAATACATCCTTTCTGAGATATTTACAGAATTATTAAAAAATGAAAAAGGTTGTACTGTTTTACATAATGAACGTTTTTATTGGGTATTCAAAGGGCACACGATTGTCTGCTTACTCATTTTTAAAAATTAAAGGAATGAACAAACTGTGTGTGGCGGTTCCTAGCAGAGTGGTCTCGCTGAGTTGTCCTTCCTGTGTTTTATCACATGCATGATTTATCTGCAAAACCCTCTTGGTTCCATCCCTGGGAGTCGTAGTTTCAACTCAGGATTATAAATTAGAAGCAGCCAGGGGTGTTTCAGGAGCCCACACTTCTTCCTTCCATTGCTCAGCATACATTGAATGTCTGCTGGGTGCTAGGTGCTCTACAGAAGTTGTCTCTTTACTCTTCAAAACAATCCTATAAAGCAGGCATCTCCCCATTTTACATTACTTCCCCCACTTTACAGATAGGGGAGGTTGAGGCACAGAGAAATTGGGTCTATCTGAACTCAAAGCCCGGTCTCTTAATCACTCTGCCTTTCTGTGTCTCATGCTGTGAGCCCCAAAGAAGGCAGCAGCTGCCTCGTCATGGCCACAGTGGCTGCCACAAAGCTCATGGGCCCGACCTGCTAGGGAGACCTGCATGTCTGAGGCAGACAAGGTGGGGTGGAAAGACATTGAGGTTGAAAGCGTGGAGTCCTGATTTGGGCTCCACCCTCTGCCCTTGCCAGCCTCAAATTTCTCATCTCTACAAAGAAGATAGTAGCTCCTGTTTCAAGCTTGGGGTGATTATGAAGATTATGAAGATCTCTGAGTAGGAGCAACCAATTCACATTGGTTATCATCGTCCTGAACCAATAGTGCCCAGGCTCTAAAAGTGTAGCATTGCTTAGAACTTGGGCAGAAATCTCTAAATCTGCATCTGCGATTTCCAAAGAGTTGCTTGGGACAACAAAGCATGTTTTGTCCTGCCAGTCCGTGGAACAGTACGATCATTACACACAGCGTCTGCTTGTTCCTGTGTGGTTGACTCTTCTACTTCAAATCCCTGATCTCGGGATCCACTAGAAACTGTCTTGACCCTCGCACTCTGAAATGGTAACATCTGCTCATAGGGAAGGCATCCTACAGAGTTCCAGGTTCAGAAAATCTCTGATCCCCAGAGGGTCCCTGAGAACCTCATAACTTCATAGAGCTGTGGGGATTGGTACAATCACCTGTCTGCCACTATTCCCTCCTCGTGTCCAAAGTGGTACAAAGCATCAAGACCCAAAAAGCCTGGGTCACAGAAATGTGGGTCTTCCTCATTCCCAGAAAATATGATTGATGAGTGCTTAAGCTTATAGAATTGGCAACCTATGGCATTATTTTACTCAGTAGACCCTGGAAGCTGCAGTGTATGCTGGTGACCCTGCTGGCCAGGCAGGACTCTGCAGCCTAGCTCTATTAGGCACTGCAAATAACCAGAGCAGAGGAAGTGAAGTCAAAGGCTACTTCAGACCTAGGAGATTTTCCTCTGATTTTGGGTGGGGTGGGGGGCAATGGGAGTCAGGCGCCAAAGACCTGACATTTTCTGCTGATGGCTGCAAATTTTGGAAAAGGTCATGTATTCAACAGGCTTCTACTGAGTATCCATCATGCTCCATGTCTGGACCTAGAACCACGGATATTGAGACAAGTGGAACAGCCCCTTTTCCTTGAATGTCCTGCTCCTCTAGGTCAAGAGGACAGGTGTCCACACTCCTCTGGACAGGGGTAAATACATGCAGAAGCCATTCTTCCTTCCAAGTCTCAGCCTTCTCCAGCCAGTTTGAGTTCTGTGGTGTGGCTCTGGGCAAGTCTGTCCATTGTTCTGGGCCTCAACTTAGCCATTGGGAGAAAGGCGAAGAAAATAAGACCCAGGGAGGAAACCTAGCTGGCTCAAGATCCCCCTAGAAGCCCTCTGCATCTTCTCAGACTGTTAAAAATCAAATGGGCCCTTGACCTGGACATCTTGCTACTCTTTAGGGAGCCAAGTCAATCTGTTGCCAACTCTTGGCCTTCTCTGCCTCTCACTTCTGGATAAAATTCATGTTGCCGGAGATATACATGCACTTTTCTCAGCGCCTCCAGGTCAGCTGACATGTCAGAACCATAAGAAACTACAGGCAGAATGTGCCAAGGACTGAGTGCTCAGGGAGTGCCAAGCAGAAGAAAAGGACTATTTACTGAGCAGCTATTATGTTCCAGGTATCACACCTGCATTACCTCATTGGAGCCTTACAACAAATCTAAGAAGAAAGTGTTATTTATCCATTTCTCATATGGAGGAACTGAAGTTTAGAGGCTAAATAATTTGCCTCCAAAATGATATCAAATAGATCTCCTGGTGGGTGGAGAAGCTGGGCTGAACCAATGTTTGCTGGTTCTAAATAGAGCCCAGGTACCCAACCACCTAACCAAGGATATGGAACTTGAGCTGCACCTTGAGGGACAGGGAGATTTCACCAGGCAGGGAAGAGCATTTGAGAGGAGGGAACGGCCTAAGCAAAGGTAGAGGCGGAAGAATGTCTTTAAGCAAATATGGCAGAAACTAAAATTTCCCCATCCCTGGTCTACTTTTACAAGCCCTCGTGCAACTTCACCAGCTATGAGGGTAGCCCCTCCCCCTTCTCTCAGAGAAAGGGGCTTAGGTAACACCCTGCTTATCAAGGATGGCATCTGGTGTGACACAGTGGGTGCTCCACGGAACAGGGCCTTCAATGAACAAGTGCTTGGCTGGCCCTGGAATGGGGAGCCGCTGGAAAGGAAATCAACAGACACTGAAGACCCACTCAGTGCTGGAAATCATGCTGGGTCCCTTCTTATGTATTATCTTGCCCTCAGTCACCTTGTGGATTGGCAAGGTGTTCATATTCTACCAATAAAGAAATGGGCTGAGTGAAGTTGAGTTAGCTGCCCAAGGTCCCAGAGCCGGTTAATAGCAGAGCTGTGGTAGTGGTCCCATGGGGCTCTGGCTCCAAGTCCCATGCACTTTCCACAGACCACTTTTGGGAGCCTCCAATGGCCACCACAGCCATCAGCACTGATGAATCATTGCAGGCCATGGAGAAACAGATGGTGGAGACCAGGTGGAGAAGGTTGGAAAGTCTTGAGGACCCTTGAATAATCTTTTGGACACCAGGGACCTCTGGAAGCCTCCTTGGTATCCCAGAAATGATAGAAGGTCACCAGGGCTCTCTGAGGTGGACAAAGGGATATTTGGGGCTAGTGAGAGGCACTGAGAGTGGAAAGGACCATTGGAACCCTGGAGACCTGCAGGAGAGATTGAGAGGTCCTGACTAAGGAGCCAGAATTACGTGGAGTCAGCAGTGAGAGACAGCCCTTGAGGAATTACGAAGTGTTGAGCATACTGGAGGGTGGGTATGGGAGGTCCAGGGGACTGCTGGGGAAAATGAAGTTTTATTGGGGAAGCACTTCAGAGTTGCTGGGGATCATCAAAAGCTGTAAAAATATATTACAGCCCTTGGTCATTACGGGGGGCACTGGAGCCATGCAGAGTTCCGGGGGTACTTAGGGTCACTGTGGGAAGCAGTATCTGAGGAGCACCCTGCAGGATGCAGCCTTGAGGAAAGTGAAGGAGAGGAGGACGGGAACTTGGAAATCCTCCTAGAGGTGGCACATGGACAGTGTAGCTGCGGTGACAAGGGACTGAGGACCAGGAGGGCCTGCCTGGCAGCGATGGGGAGGCCCAGCCAGAGCTGCAAACCTTAGGAAACAGCAGGCAAGTTGCGCCTGGGCACAGGACTCCATGACCTTCATCTCACAAGAGTGGAGCAGGCTTGACTCTTCCCAGAGATCCCACACCTGGATGTGCCAACCAGCCAACGCTTGGCTTTTCTGATCTCCATGGAATTTCCTTTGTCTTCCTTTTGAGTATCTTTCCAAAGCCAGCCGTTTCTGGAAAGAACAGGCTCTGGGAGTCTGGTCTGAGGGGGAGCTTGGGCACAGTAGGGAGGTCTGGGCCTGATGTGTGGACAGTGGAGAGAAGGGACAAAGGAAATAGTAGAGCAGGCAAGTATCATTGATCACCTCAAGTATCATTTATTCAGTACCTACCATGTACCTGCGATAGGTTCAGGTATTTTCCGCAATGAACACAGCTGCTGCAATTCCAATTTATTCCCATTTTACAGACATGGAAACAGGCTCAGAGAGGTAGGGGAAGGAGTTAACCAAGGTCACATAGACTGAGTTGGAATTCAAAGCCAGGTCTATCAAATCCAAAGCTCTTAGTTTTTTCTCTATACCAGGTGGCTATTGGGGTGGCCAAAAGTCTCTAGCAGGGAAGAGTGGGCCCTGGGCCTCCCTTCCCTCATTGCCGCCCTCCCACCTGGAGCCCGAGGCTCAGGCAGACTCTGGTGGCAGCAAATCAGCCACCAGGTGGCGCTGCTGGTAAGCCCAAGCCCCCTCCCCAGGGTCCAGGCTCTGAGTAGTGAGGTCAGAATTGGAGCTGGGACCACAGGACTACTAGGCCCTCTCTAGATGCCCAGATGAGGGACAAAGAGGCTGCCCTTGACAAAAGGATGCAATTCACCCTTCTCACCCTGCCCTATCCCTTGCTCCTGTTCGAAGTATTACCCCAACAGCCAGGCACACCTGCTTTCAGTTCTCAACTTCCCCACTAGTGGCTCTATGGCCTTAGGCAAGTGACTCTGACTATAGTTTCCTCATGTGAGCAAATGGACAGAATAGCGGCCTTTTGGCAGGGATGCTGAGAGAATTAAATGAGACCATAATTCTATATGGCTGACACAAAGAATCTTGTTCTTCTGTGTCACTTTTCTCAGGATGACATCGGAAGGGCCCCCACTGGCGTCAGGAGACCTATGTCCTAGTTCTCTACTCTCTGTCAGCCTTGGACAAAGTTACTTTGCCTCCCTGGGTCTCAGTTTCCTCATCTGTAAAATGGGGCTAATTACAGGAATTCTCTTATTCGGTTATCCTGAGAATTAAACGAGACAGTGGCTCTATGACATTTTGTTTTATAGAGCTCCAAAAGAACAGGAAAAATGGTTAGTGAAAATATTCACATTCCCCGGAGTAGTAGTTAGGTGAATATGCAATGATGATAAGGTATGCAGGGGGTAGGGCAGCCCCTCAGGGACTGACTGAGCCTGTGGGCCAGGCTGTGGGTTTTGCCCTGACCATGTACCAGCAATTACACAGGCCCTGTCAGCCAGGGTCCGCCTGTGCCTGCTCAGTTTCCCCCCAACCCCTACCTTCCTCTGTCATCCCTCAACTCCTGCCCCCAACACACTGGGACACAAAAATATAGAATAGAGGTGAGAAGGCTAAACAATGAAATAAGAGGATGATTATCTCTAGATGATAAAATTTGGGCTGATTTTTATTTTCTCCTTTATTTCTGTACTAATTTTTCTTTAACAAAGAACATCTATTGCTTTTATATTCCAAGAAAATAAAATCAATAAAGCTATTTTTAAAAATCCTCTCCTTGCCACTTGGAGGTTGGTTACAAATGAAGACTCAGGGGCAATGAGAAATTATTCTGATGTGGCTGGAAGAAATGATGAGCGGGAGAAGGGAGGGGGTGTGTCGCCACTGCAAAAACTCCTCCAGTCCTCTGGCTCCAGCCTCCCCTGGGGATTCTGAGCCTCAGAATGAAGGAGAAGCAAATGGAGCAGGACCTCTCCACTGGGCCACATATTCTCCACATTTCCGGGTGGTCCAGGCGTTCCAACATCTTCAAGCATTGCAGGAAGCTCTTGCAGCTGTGTGAGGAGAGAAAGAAGCAGACAAGCAAGGCAGCCACCCTTGGTTGAGAGCTGACTATGTGCTAATTACTGCCACTGCTTTTTATCTCATCAGACCCCACCCCCCACCGTAACTACACATGCCCATTGAGGGAGCTGGGATTATTCGCCAGATGAGATTATTACTGCCTTCTGGGTATCTCCAGTTGGGTGTCTGTTGGGGCCTCTCAAACTCCATTTTCTCAATTGAATGCCTCCTCTAACTCCCATACCCACCCCCAGTCTATCCCTCCAAGTCTCAATAAATGACACCATCATTCTCCAACTTCCTTCATTTAGCAAATACGATTTAGCAATCACTATGACCCTGCCCTCAAGAAGTTCTATTGAGAGAACAAAACAATGACCTTTTTAAAAAGTAAACATATATCATATAGCAGAAGATAAATGATCTGGGCTAAAAACAAAGGAACAAAGGTATAGGGAGGAAGAGGAACTATGGGTTAGGGTTGGAATTTTACATAGGATGGTGAGGGAAATCCTCACTGAGAAGGTGAGGGACAGAGCCTGTGATTTCCTGGAAAAGAGCAACCAGGCAAAGGAAGCAGCATGGGCAAAGGCCCTGGGGTGAGAGGTTCTCTGCAGTGTTCCCAGAGAAGCTAGGAGACCTGGGTGGCTGAAGCAAAGTGAGCAAAAGGAAAATTTTAAAGTGAGGTAAGAGAGGTGGGGCAGCAGATGACAAAGGACCTGGGAAGCTGGTGTAGATGTGAGATGAGGGTATTGAGCTGAAGGACATAACCTGATTTGTTTTAATACGAATTTCTGGCTGCAGTGGTGGACTTGAGTGGAAGCAAGGAGACCAGTAGGAGACTGTTCTAGTCCAGGCAAGAGATGATGCTGGCTGGACCAGAGTAGACAGCAAAGAGAGACATGATCAGATTCTGGGCTTATTTTGAAGGCAAATTAACAAGACTTCCTAGTGGATTAGAAGTGGGTTATAAGAGGAATCAAGGATGACTGAGTGTAGGGCCAGCTAGTCAAGTGAGAAATCCTCCTCACTCCCCTCCTTCCATCAGTCAGTGAGTTTCCTTGGTTCTTCCTCATCAAAATCTCTCAAATCCATCCACTGTCCTCCATCTCAGCCACTGCCCTGAACCACTCACCATCAATTGGGCCACCCAATTGTGGCCTCCTGCCTGGCCTGCCTGCACACCTCCCATGCATTCTCTTCTTATAATAAAGCATTTCACACCTTGTGCTCCTGGCTGGGTGGACCTGAACCAGAGTGCTTCCCACCTCACTCATAGCCTCTGTCAGGGAGCTTTCTTTCTGCCTGAAAGTTACCACCCCAAAAGGAAATTGGGAGGCACTGTTACCAACAGAAGAGGAAAAGATGCTGGGTGACCAAAAACCCCACAAAGTTTACCACCCAGTCATACCCACCTAGTTCCATGATAACTAAGCATCAATCAAAGGGGAGAGGATGGTGGCCCCAGAGGTAGTAGGGAAGGCTTCCTGGAGGTGGTGGCAGGGGATGGGTCTTTGAAGAAGCTCAGAGCTTAGTGATTTCAAGTGGTGGGCTCTGGCATTTCACAAATGTGGGTTTGAATCCTGGCTTTACCACTCACACACCCTCTGGGTGACCTTCAGTGTGTCCCTTCATTTCTTGGAGCCTCAATTTCCCTCATCTGCTAATTGGGACCAAGAATCCTCAAGCCTAGAGATTTTTGCAAGATTTGGGAATTTCATTAGGCTGTTGGCTTAACCTAAGATGATGTCTCCTATAGCCTGATGGTACCCTCTACCCCATAAAAGGAATAGGCACAAAATTTAGAGTTAGACAGACTCAATTCCCACCCCAGCTATGACACTTACCAGCCCAGTGACCTAGGGCAAAGCCCCACCATTTCTGAACCTCCATTCCTCCCCCTGCAATGAAAGCAGGGCAAAAAATGGAAGCTGTCCGTGCACTCAGCCCATAGTAGGTGCCCAGCCAAGGTGCAAAAGAGTTAGGACCTCACCCAGGAGGCATCTGGCCCCATTGCATGAACGCCCCCCTTCCTGGGCCAAGGCAGCTGCAGCCCCCATGCAGCGTTTTTTATCTCCAAGCTGCAGTGGGCTCCAAAGCGCTCGGCAGAGTCCCTGGACAAAGGGCTGTTTCTCCCGCGGATCTAAAATTGCCTCCCTCTGATTGCCGCTATACAAACCCAGGCGGCTGCTCGCTTCCCCCATCCAGTTGGGTCTATTTCAAGAACACGCTGATTAGCGCTGATTGCGCCTTGATTATGGAGAACGCATCACTCAGCCCCCTCCCCAGGCTCTGTGGGGAGTACATGCTCCCACCCCCACCCCCCACCCCACCCCCAGTGAGTGGTGCAGCCTCCCTGGGTTGGGGTCCTCATTCAGCCTCTACCGCCCATCAGACTTGGTGCAGGTCACTTTCCCTCTCCCTGGCCTCTATTTACTCCAGGGCAAAATTTGCCTGTGCTAAAAAAAAAAAAAAGAAAGAAAAGAAAAGGCACTAAACAAAATTGTGCCCAGGGAAATGTGGCTTTAATGGTGGGCTTTTAGACATTGTGATAGGTCATGAGGAGGTAGGACATGGTTTGGGTCAGGGGAAGCAACTCTTCAAAATACACCCATTCACACACATATGTCCACGCGCACCTGTGTGTGCACGTGCGCTCGCACACGCGCACACACACACACACACACACACACACACATAGATTGTTCCTGCCTCTGCCTGTACTTGAGGCTGTCCTTGGCAGGGTGGGATTGAACTTTAATAATGAAAGCTTCCCTTACTTTGCACATGCAGGTGCCTCGGGCACCTTCTCAAGTGCAAATGCCATAGCTGTTTTTGAAGCATGTATTTTGTGTCCACGTGCAGGTGAGGACCCACAGGCTAACAGAGGTGAGGTGAATTGCCCAGCATCACCCAACTACAGATTGGCAAAGTCAGAATTTGAACCAAGGTCATTGTGAAGGAAAGCCTGTGCTTCTCACCATCCCACAGCATGCTCTGGATTCTTCACCAGGTTGAAGGGACACCATAAATGGGCATTGTGTATCAGATGCCTCTTGCTAGTTATTTCTACTATGCCAGTCCTGTGTGGTCCTGGAAAGTATTCCTCCCCCGCCCCAGGGACCTGAGTCTTCCTCTGTACAATGGGGTGTGGACTCAGAGTGGTCCAAACTCTAGGCCATTGCCCATGGCAGATGGACTGATTCTTGGAATAACCCAGAAGCAGGCTTTTAAAAGGAAGATTCTGGACTTCATCCTTAAAGATCTGAACTCTATCATGCTGGGATAGGCCCAAGTATCAATATTCCAAGACACTATTCAGTGAGGGTCAGTGGTTCTGACATCAGGCAATTCTGCCCCAAACTCCATCCCCCACCAGCCCCATTCCTACATGAGATCGTCTGTTCTACTCTCTAATAGGTCAGCAATCTGGCTGCTTCTCCATATCCCTGTTGCTCCCTGCCCCCAGCCCCAGCCCCCATTGTCTTGTGCCCAGATCACCTCAGGAACCTCCTCCCTAGACTCCCTGCTGTCATTCTGGTCCTGTTTGGTCCGTTTTTATGCAAAAGATTGAAGGATATTCTTGAAATGCAAATCTGAATACTGACACTACCACCAATAGCCAATCTCCCTGCCCCCAGCTTTAACCATCAAGGTCTCCCCATTACTCCAGGGATAAAGACCGAACCCCACACTTTGCCTAGAAGCCTCTGCAGGAATGTGCCCCTGCTCCCTCTCCAGATTCATTTTTTTGTCACCAAAACCCTCCTTGCAGCCCCCACCCCGGGCTTCTTTTAAATTTCAGACTTTGACCCACTGCGTGCCGGCCCAGCAGAGAGGGCTTTGCATTGCTGTTCCTTCTTGGAACACATTTTCTCCCTTCTTTTTCTAGTTTAACTCCGGCTCATTCATTACATACAGCTCAACCTCACTTCCTAGAACTGTCCTGGGAGGGATTGGGCCGCCCTGGGGGGAAAACAAGCTCCCAGTGCAAGGAAGCATAGAAGAAGATTCTGCTGACCTACCTAGAAGATACCTGCTTTGGGTCTGAGCCCTAGATCCTTCTCCCTACCTAGGAGAGCCTGTGGTTCTCTAGGACAGGGAGCCCTGCCCTCGCTGGGTATGGGGAGCTAAGGGGATAGTGGAAACCTGGCTCCAGTCCCCAGAACCCCAAGGAACCTAAAGAGAGCCTGGTTGGCAGCAGTGGGGTCTCCCAGGCTCTGGCAGCAAGACTGGAATTCTCATTAGATTTTCCACTCCGCTCCTGGGCCCTGGGCAGTGCCAGGCAGTGGAACAATCTGTCACTGACATCTGGTTGGTGAGCACTTGTACCTTCAAAGGGGATTGTTGTGAGCTCCTCTCTTGTCTACTATCTGAGACCCCTTCTTTCTCCAACAGCCCTCATCCTTCTCCTCATCCTCCAGTCTTCAACAGTTCATCTCCCCTCCCCCCCCTTCCCTCTTCTGAGTGCTCTCTCTTCTTTCTCACCCCAACTCTCACAGGTGGCTCTCTCCTCTGCACACTCCCACTGCCTCCTCTCCCCTTCCCATCCTCACTACCCAGTCCCTGTTGGTCTCTCTCTCTGCAGCTGCCCCTACTCCCATCTCTTTGCCAGACTGGGGACCTCTGTCCACCTGGACCAGGGTGCCAGGGAGGGCTGCAAGTGCCAGGCCAGGCCAAGATGTTTCTACAAATAGCCTGAGGAATGGCCTCCCTATGGACAGGACAGGCAGGAAAATTGACCTGCTGCCCCTTGCTGTTATTCCGGGACTTCAAAGCCGCCTACACCACTGTTAGGGGATGGGCTCTAAAGTCACAATCTTGAGGAAGAAGAGAAGGGAGACACAAGTCCTCGAAAGCCCTCCCATGATGTCCCTGTGCAGAGCACAAGGCCCTTGGGGGAAGGACGGAGTCCCCGCTGGTAAGAGGAGGGCACAGAACAAAGAGGAATCTAGGAGAGGCCTTGTCATATTGGGGTTTAAAGAACACAGGCTCTAGAATCACACATGCCGGGGTTCAAATCCTGACTCTGCCACATCCTGGCTGGGTGACCCTGGGCTAGTGACCTGACCTCTCTGAGCCTCAGTTTCCCCATCTGTGAAATGGGATAAAGCTAGTTTCTGCCTCCCAGGGTTGTTGTGAGGAGTCCACGAGCTAATGTTTGCAAATGTAGCACCAGGTCCAACACATAGTGGGTGCTCAGTAACTTTAATAGGCAACTAGAGACAGGTCATGGTCTCAGGCTTGATGTCTGGGTGGGCAGGGGACATCTGAGCCAGTCTCTGAGTTTTTAGATGAGCTCTCAGAGTGAGGAGGTAGGTTCCAGAGTAAAAACTGCAAGGCATCTTCCCACCCGTCACTGTTATAACCCAATGCCTCCACCAGTTTGAGATGATTCCCTCTCCCGTGTTATACACGGAGAAACTAAGGGTGAGCCCGTGTGCCCTAAGCCTTTCAGCGTGTCTCCCACAACCAGGCCTGGAACTCAGCTCGGTCGCCCCATGAGACCTGTCTCCCTCTGTTACTTGGTGCTGGGCCCCGGCCCTGAGGACTCTCATGGGGCTGGTAGAGAATGTTCAAGATCCAGGACTGGGGTATGGGAGATAGGCAGAATGTTTGCCCAGATTCTGGGATTGTGCAGAGCCCGCCAAAAACCCCCATCCCTCAACCCCCGTTGCTAGGCAATAGCAGCTCATCCCTGAGGGTACAGCGGAGGGAGGCTGAGCAGCTGTTTTTGTCCTCCATGAAGAGGCCAGGGGAGGCTGTTCCCAGGGCAGGCCTTGTGAGAATCTGTGCCTCAGAGATGTGCAAGGACTTGCCCACGACCACTAGAGATGAGGGTTAACATCTCAGCGCCCGAATGTCAGAGCTGGTAAGACCCTAAGAAAGTCAGCTTTCAGACAGCACATGCACTGTCACCCCTCAGTTCCTCAGCCAGGACAGACGTTACTTGTCAAAGACGTCCACTGGGCCCAGCCTTAGCATCAGAATTCTCCACACGTGGTCAGTCATGGGTCAGATCTGGCATGCAAGTTAATCTTTTTCTCATCTCTTCTCTGTTCCTGTGGTTTCATTTTATAGATAGGGAAACAGAGGCCCTGAGACACGTGGTGGAACAAAATGCACATTGAGCTTGGGAGTCAGAACCTCAGGACCTAGCTCTGTACTAGCCACCATCTTGCTATGTACTATCTTGCTATGTGACTGTGGGCAAGCTGCTATGCCTCTCTGAACCTCAAACTCTACTGTATGTAGCATGGGTTTGATGAAAGCAAACCTTCCCTATAAAAATTAAATGGGGAAGTGGTTGCAAGGATCCCTGGGAGTATCAGACAGGGAAGTGGCACTCAAGGAATTTCTGACCCCATCCTTCCTTTCTTGCCTGTCTCTTCTAGGTCTTGGCAGCAGTATCCTCCATCTCCAGGACATACTTTCCTCTGTTGCAACTTTGCCAGCAACTCCATTCCTGAGGCTCAGATGTTTGCCCAACAAGTGGGTTTAACTATGAGGGCCTGGGGGAGGGTCAGTAGTGGAACTCACCAGGTCCTCAGTTAGCTGGAGAGGGAAGGAAAAGATGGCCACCCATGAGGGTGTGGACTAGAGATCAGGCTGGGGAGGGGGAATTATTGCCTGGCAACTGCGGGGGTTCAGCTGAGCATCTCACTGGCTTAGGTAATTTTGAGTCCTCAGCCTTCTCTCCCCTTCCCTAGACTCAGATCCCTTTTCTAGTTCTGCCTCCTCCTGGCTGCTGGAGAAGAACCTGGCAGGCTTCCCCTCCACACACCACACACCACACATACCACACATCACACACATATCACATACCATACACACACCACACACATATACCACATACCACACACACATGCCTCACACACACCACACACACAACTCACACACACCACACACCGTACATACACTACACACATACCACACACCATACATATACCACACATACCACACACATACCACACACACCTCACACATACCACACATACCACAGCACATATCATCACACACACAACACACATATACCACACATACAACAGATATTTGTCACATACATACCATACACACAATACACACAACACATCACCACACACCAAACACATACCACACACCACACCACAAACATGCACCACACACGTACCACATAAACTTCCCACACACCACACATCACATACCATATACACATACCCACATACCACACCACACTGCTTACCATACTACACACACCACATATACTACATACATACCACATATCACCCTGTATATTACACCCATACCCCACACATCACAAACCACACACACCATACCACACATTACACACACCATGTACCATACATACTACATATCACATATGCAGCACATACCACACACACCCCACACATATCACACACCACACACATCTTAAGTGAGCTCATTCAATCCCATGACACAAGAGCCAGGCACTTGCCAGTGGACCACCGGGTCTCAGCTCCTCTGACCCATGGTGGGCACACAGGGGACCAACAAACATATACACACCAACCCCAGGTCTTGAAATCCCTTCTGCAGCTGCCCTCACAGGGAAGGGCTGAACCTCTCACATGGGTACTCATCAAAACCAGGGTCATCCTAGGCTCCTAGCCAGGAATCCCTGAAGGCAAGGTCTTGATTTGGGTAGCCCTGTTCACCCAGAAGACACAGTAGGTGGTTTTAGTAAATGTGCAGACCAGTGCAAACTGAGTGATGGTATGAACAAACAAGCATACATACTAGACTGTGACTTCCCTGAAAGCAGGAAGGGCTATGTCATAGCTCAAGGGCCAAACTGAGAGTAGGAAGACTGGGTTCTGTCCCTAGTGTGCACCTGACTATCCGACCTTGGGCAAGTCCCTCCCCTCCCCAGCCTCCATTTTCTCATCTGTCAATTGATGGGTTGGAACAGATGATCAGGTTGTGCAATTCAGAATATCCAAGGATGTGGGGCGCCTGGGTGGCTCAGTGGATTAAGCCGCTGCCTTCGGCTCAGGTCATGATCTCAGTGTCCTGGGATTGAGCCCCGCATCGGGCTCTTTGCTTGGCGGGAGCCTGCTTCTCTCTCTCTCTCTCTGCCTGTCTCTCCGCCTGCTTGTGATCTTTCTCTCTGTCAAATAAATAAATAAAATCTTAAAAAAAAAAAAAAAAAGAATATCCAAGGATGAGGTTTGTAACTTGCAAGACCTGCCCCTCTGGATGCATCTGGATTGGGAAGTAGCTGACATGGGGGAGCACAGGGAGAGAATCTTCTCCTCCCCAGCGGCTTAGCTTGGGATCATCCCTTGCTAGGGAGAGGCCCCTCTGCAGGTAAGGAAGGACATGATGGAACGGAGATGAGGGATGAGAAGGGGGTTTTCGGAGAAGAATCATGCTGATGGGAGTTTCCTGTAAGGATTCCCTAAACACAAGGTGGAACTTGAAATGAGAATGTCTGTGAGAAATGTGCACGTCTCCTCCAACATGTGCATACATGGGCATATACATGCATATACATCACAACATACTCCACACACATGTACAAGCGCGCACACACACACACTGTTTTCCCTGTGGAGCTGTTTCTTTCTCCCCTTGAAATGTCTCCATGGTCTTCTGGATCTTCTCATCTCAAATATGATCATCCCTGACCCAGCTGAGGAACAGGGGGGCTTTCTTTTTTTTTTTTTTTTAGATTTTATTTATTTATTTGACAGAGAGAGATCACAAGTAGGCAGAGAGGCAGGCAGAGAGAGAGAGGAGGAAGCAGGCTCCCCGCAGAGCAGAGAGCACGATGCGGGACTCGATCCCAGGCCCCTGAGATCATGACCTGAGCCGAAGGCAGCGGCCCAACCCACTGAGCCACCCAGGCGCCCCACAGGGGGGCTTTCAATGTTGGGCAGCCAGCAGCACGGCCACCAGCAGAGGGCTGAGGTGTGCAGTCCTGCGTTAGTGTCCAGGGCCGCACTGACCCACTTTGGGGCTTGGACTCACCCACCCTAGGACTCTGGGTGGCTGAGAGGAGGTGACCATCTGTGGGCCCTGAGTGGTCAGCTCTGCCCTGGGGCCCAGGTGTGATGCCTCATCTCGTCGGCAGGGAGCGGCCCCAGGCCTACCTGGGGAAGAGAGGGTCCCCTGGCCCCGCAGCCTTCTCTGCCTGGGCTCTCGCTCTGGCTGCACTGGTTCTCACTGCACCCCATTCAGACAAAGAGCTTTGTCACAGCCTTTGCATGTCTGTTCTGCTGGGTTCAGAGATTCAGTTCGAAACCACTGTTCCCCAGTTTTCTCTTTACATTTTGTGAAAGTCATCTCTTCACTGCGATTATGTGAGCCCCTTTTGTCTTGTTTCCTAAACAATCCAGTGAGCCAGGAGCAGGAGTGAAGACATCCAGTCAGAAGCAATGAGTTTAAGATTGCTTGTTAATCTTTCATTAACTCACTAAACAAAATTTTATTGAGCTCCTACTGGAAGCCAACCACCATGCTGAATGCATGTTTCTCGCCCCATGGGAAATATGCACTAATAAGTCTAACCCTAAAAAGAACAATAATGGTAATGATGTGTGCTAGGAGGGGGTCAAGGGCCCTAGACCGGGCATGTTAAGACCTAGGGAGGGTTGCTTCTGACAGAGTACTCAGAAAAGCCACTCTGAAGGACACACTCAAGGGAAGAAGGGAGGGAGCCCAGAAGAGCAGAGGAAACAGCATTATAGGGAAAGGGAAATAGCAAAGGCAAATCCCCAGGCAGGAGGTGCATAGTGTGTGTAGAACAGAGAGGAGGCCAGAAGGACTGGTGGAGAGTGGGGGCAGATGATGTCATAGCAGTTAGGTGGGCTGGACTAGGGTTAGGTCTGGTGTGGCGGACGGGGAGTGGACGTCTGGGGGAGAAAATGGAATCACGAAGAGTAGGTTTCTGCTTAGGTGACTTGAGGCCATGGCTGTGATCTGTTGAGGGCCTACCATGTGCCAGATCCTTGTGCTTTGTCAAGCTGGCGGCCGGCCTGTCACTACCTTCCCCAACACCCAGGACTGAGTCTGCTGGCCAGGCAGGGCCTAGTCAGATCTACAGGGTGGCAGCTGCAAACACACGCTCCCTCGCTGCCTTTCCCTGACCCATAGCAGCTCCTGGAGTGTGGGCCCCAGGCACGGACTCTCATCTGAGACTCCCCTTACTCCCCTGGTGGGATCGAAGCTAGAGAACATTCAGGAGGCCTGGTGCTCAGAGAACAAATTCCCTCACATCCCAAAAATTTCTGCTGCTTTGGTCCCGGTCTCCCATTCCAGGGGACTCAGCCCAGATAAAGATGGACAAGCACTTGGTCTCAGGCTATGAGGATCCCACCCCCTTGAATTTAACTTGCACTTTCAGATTGGGCACCTCCTTAAATTGGGGCTCCCAATCCCACCAGAAACTTCTAAAAAAAAATCCAGTTTCCCAGGTCCCATCTCTGAATTGCCAGTTCAGTCTCTCCAAGGGAATTCTGGATTCTTAGTAAGTTTTCCTCTGGGAACCATTGTTCTAGAATAGAGAGCTGATGAGCCCGAGCATAGGACAGAGGGAAAAGATGGAGGTCCTGGAAGCAGAAAGCCCTGGGCTTAAATCCCAGCAAACCTACTGTGTGACCCTGGGTAAGTCACTGAACCTCTCTGAGCTCCCTTTCCTCACCTATAGTGGAGAAATTGAACATAATTCCAGTCCCTCCACCCCTCGCAAGGATTCTTTCCAAGATACGTCAAGTTTCTGGCACCTAGTAGGTGCTTAATTAATATCAACAGCTTTCACAGTTGTCTTTGAGGTATGTCCTTTTCATGGATGTTTAGACAGAAACTGCCGGCTTGTGCTGACTCTCCAAATGATCCCCAGGGCCCGCCAAGCTGGCCCCTTGTTCCTGCTCAGACGGGCATGCTGAAATCTCTCCGGCAGGTCTCCTTGACGCTGAGGGTGCCAGGCACGTGCTTTCCCCAGCAAAGGCAAAGAGGAAAAGATCTTTCTAGTGTCCCCAGTTGCCCTGTGGATGGGGGACAACTCCACTCACCCAATCCGGATGGGCAGAGAAGGAGGGGCCTGAGGAAGGCTTAGAGAGAGGAAACAAGTCCCAAAGTGGGTCAGCGCGGCCCTGGACACTAACCCATTTCCATTCCCTCCTGCCCACAGGCCCGCCGGCCACGGGACTGTCATCTTGCATTCACTCCTCTCTTGCCGGAGACTTTGACCCCATTTTCTACCTCTTGGCAGCGCAGAGGGAGAGAGCTTTGAACAACCTGAGCACAGATCATGGGAGCTGTGGGGAGGGCTCTATGGTTCACGCTGGATGTTCTAGGAGGATTTGTCACCCACATATCCTGACTTTACTTGGAGTGGGGATTATGGGGTGATCTGGGAGGACTGTGGCAATCAAAATAATACAGGCTTTAGGGCAGCCAGATGTGGGTTCTAAACCCTACTTCCAAACTGTGTGGTTTTGTGCAATTGGCTTCGTTCCTTCTGAACCTGTTTCTTCATGCACACAATGGGCTGTCACAAAGGTTCGATGAGAAGGTATCTACCAAAATCCTTTCTGGGGCCTTGCTCAGAGGAATGCTCCACCAATGAGACGAGCAATGCCTACTGTAGCGTAGCAGAGGCTGAGAGGCCAGGCCTGGGAGTCAGCCAGCCCCGGGCTGGAATCCTTGCCCTGTTGCTCCTTGTGGTGTGATTTGGGATAACTGGCTTCATTTTTCCCAGCCTCCATTTCTTTATCTGTAAAATGGAGATGCTCACCTCCCAGGCCCAAGGGGATCCCACACAATGATGTTTGTAACAAAGCCTCCTTGTGCAGAGGAAAAAGCATTCTCAGCCAGTGATAGTCATTCATAGTGATAATTGGGGCTTGGATGTGAATCCCCAGGCCCCAGAGACAGAGCTTATTGACCATTGGGTGACCAGGGGTGCACGGTCCCAATGTGGAGTGTGGCCCTACTCTGTCCTCTGTAACCTTGAGTGGGGAACCTGATTTAGTCCAATCCCTTTGCTCTCCAGAGGGTCCTGAGGATGGTGACGGACCCCAAGGTCCCCAGCCAGGGAGGGAGTCAGGTGCCCCAGTATACCATGTGGCCTCTGCATCATATCTGCACTCTTAATGAGCCTTGAGTCCCTTCCGTGTGAGCAGAGGGGAGCAGGCCATGAGCTTCCAAGCAGCCACACATCCAGAAGCCATCGGCTGGCACCTGCGGCTTGGCTGGCTTCCCAGCTATCAGTGACCTAGTAACGCGATGCCACAGCTGCTGGAAACCAAGCTGTAGAGGCCACTTGACCTAGGTGCCTATCTCTCAGCAGTTCTCATGCCTGCATCTCCAGGATGTGAGACAAGGATCTGCTGAGACCCAGGCCCAAATGGGCAGCCAGAGGCAGAAGAGCCGACAAGAGACCTGCTCCTGCAAGAGACACCCCTAGGCTATGAGGGTCAGGGGGTCCCATTCCCTGGGGTGCTGGGGATGCATTTCACCCAAAAACCCTCCCTGGGAGTGACCTGAGCCACCCGCTGGCCACATGCTGCTGAGACAGAAATCTCTCAGAATTCCTCCTGGGACACTGGGCCACTTGGAATCTGGAGTATCGTAGGAAAGGAACTAGAGACTCAGACTTTGGACCCAGGTTTGTATCCAACCATGACACCTCACTAGCTGTGCCTCCATTTTTTTCTACTGTAAAATGGAAACAATAATACTGATCCAAGGGATGGGGGGATGTTGAGAGGTTTAAATGGGTTCGTATATGTGAAGTGAGGAGAACAGGACACATAGCAAAGGTCTAATTAATTAATTATTTGAAGGAGTGAGAGAGCGAGCGCGCACAAGCGGGTGGAGGGCCAGAGGGAGAGAGAGAGAGGCAGACTCCCTGCTGAGCAGGAGCCCAAAGCACGAGGCTCAACCCCAGGACTCTGGGATCGTAACCTAAGCTGAAGGCAGGCGCTTAGCCAACAGGTGACACCCTAGCAGAAGTTTACTAAGTGTCATATAGTATTATTATTCAGAGTGAGCAATCCTGCTAGTGGCAGGGGTACAGACAGGTGAATTGTCAAGGAGTTACCCAAAGGAAGCCAGTATACATAGCAGGTACATTTGGTGTCCAGAATACATCTGACTCCTCTGCCTTTGACTCCCATGCTCTTGACCCCTCTGATATCCACCATGGCTGTCCTCACAATCTCCTTCTCACTTTGTTCAAGGACATGCCAGAGCCTTTGCCTAAATGTGAGGTTGCCCAATGGAGATCATTGGCACCTCATGGACGTGCAGCTCGGAAGTACAGGGAAGTCAATACCCCTGTCGAGCAATCCTTGATAAATGGGGGCCCAGACCTGATGGACAACTGGGAGGACTTCTGTATACTCCACAGAAGATCCTAATGGATTTGAGCTGCTGTTGCCACAATGGCAACCCAGATCACACAACCCTGCATTGGTGTCTCCTTTCTGGCCTCCCTACCCTCACCCCCACTTCTATGTCCTACATTGCCTTTCACACAAACCACCTCAAGGAAATCCTGGTCTCAAATTCAGAGTTCAGGGGAATCTGAGCCTAGCTTAGGAGCATGGGTTCTCCCTGACTCTTCCCTCTACACACAGTGTGACCTTGCATAGGGCCATGTCCTTTCTGGGTTTTGGTCTTTGTCCACTCCATGGGGGGTTAGGTCTTTGTGACTGTGACATGTAGCCCTGGAGGGAATTCTGGGTGTTCTCTGGGAGACCTCACCCTCCCCTTATTCCTCTCCTCCCTGCAAGCCTTGGGGTCTGTCCTTCCCCCAACCTCAGGTTAAATCCCTCCCCTATCTGCTGTGGAATTCTCCCAGCACCTGCCCTCTGTCTCACCCAGCAATGTGTGTGATGGCTCAGGGGCAAATGTCTGTCCATACGCAGGGTCACATGCACGTGTTCACGCACACATACGTGTGTGTTTAAGTCCTGCACCCGCATGAACACCACATGTGCAAGTGCACGTGTGGGGATATGCAAGTCCACTGTGCATGTGCACGCATATATGTGCACACTTTCTCAACATCCACATTGCAGCCTAGGAGACCTCATGAAGAGGAGGCTCAAGATACCCACAGCCTGAGCCAGAGCCCCACAGGTCATCTGCCTGTAATTCAGACCAGTCAGCCCAGGGAGAGCAAGGAGGCATGAAGCAGCAGAGACTCTGGGAAGGGGGGGTCGATTAAAGAGGAAGAAGGAAGAAATAAACTTAGTTAGTGGTACCAGGTGCCTCACAGATGTCATCCCCTTTTAACCCCATAACTGTGGGGTAGGGATTATAAACTCACTTTACAGACTATGTAAAGTGGCAAAGGAGAGGAGACGCATAGAGGCTCTCAAGTTCAGATCCTAGATTCAGCACTAAGAAGCTTTGGGAAAGAACCTTGATGTCTTTGAGTCTCAGTATCCTCATCTGTAAAATGGGGCTAATGATTCCTACCTCTCAAGATTCTAGTGGATGTTAGGGGGAAAAGAAATGACATGCAAAGTGCTTTTAGCTTAGTACCTAGCATAGAGAAAGTGGTTATAAATGAGGGTTGTGATTATAACTAGGATGACATAGATAGGGTTCAGAGACTATGGTCCAGACTTTCATCCTTTGCTCAAGATCCTCTTCTCCCTCCTAACAGGCCCTTTGGTGGTACTGGTCAGCCCCTTGCCCTTAGCTCCTTATGGTAGAAGATAGCTTTCATGAAGGCATCATCCTCACCCCACCAAATGCACCCACTACTCAAAAGCAGAGTCTTGGAGAAGGCAGTGAAGGTCATGAGAACCCCCCTCCCAACTTCTCAGAGACAAAAATAAAGTGTGGAACTGTCAGAACCATTATGGAACTGTCAAAGGTATATGAAATCACTCCCGTGAATTATTAATAAGTCACGGGCCTAATTATTCAGTGACAGTATAAAAAGAGAGAAAATGTTTATCAAGAGATAAAGAATTCAAAAAACCAAAGAAAAGATGTGAGCTATGAGAATAGTTGGCCATGAGTTTCCAGAGCCAGGAGCCGGGAGTTAGGAGAAACCAAGAGCGATAGAACATAGTGTTTCAGGACCATGGAAAGCAGCATGGATGGGAGAAAGGGGAACTCCTGCCACCATGCCTCCTCTGACCCAGGCCAACAGCCCCAGCTGTCTGGATCTCCACTCCTATGCCTTTTGCTCCAACTGCAATTGCCTTTGCCTAGACCACATTTGGAGCTGGCTACCCCGCTGGCTGTGACCTCACCTCCCTAGATTCCCGCTCACTGTAGAAGCCATGGAGCCTAGTGCCCCCTTCATGGCAGGAGAGGCTGGGGGTGCAGCCTGAGGATAATAATCTTTCTCTGAGCAACTCGAAGTAACTAATCAGCTCCATGATGTTGGCAGCTGTGACTGCTAATGGAGTTAGAAACTGTCAAACTGAAGGTAATAATTGTCTCCTTAAGAAAAAAAATAGTTAATTAGCATAATCAGGGCATAAATGGGCCAATATTCCTAACCCAAAGTGGGAGGTGAATATGAATTGTGGTGCCTTCAGGGACTCCACGAGAGATATCGACACCAGCCAGGAGTTGGGGTCACCAGTTTAGAAGGAGAAGAGGGCAGGAAATGTGTGTGTGTTTGGGGCTCTTGCTGTGTGAGTTGTCCACAGGAGATGTTATTTTATGTAAAAATGCACCCTTGTTTTCAAGGCATCAATGCTCATTTGGCATTTTTCCAATCCATCCTTTGATGTGTATTTACTGAGCACCTGCTGGGAAGGCAGCCAGGATTCATTTCTGGGGAAAAAAAAAAAAAAGGAAAGAAAATTTAAGTTCACAGACAGTGCTTCCCATCCTCCAAGCCCCTCATCCCCTTTTCCATTCTCAGAGAGATTTGCTATCTGTTGTGGGTAAGGTGAGAGCTCACGCTAAGTTACATGTGTCTAGTAAGTCGTCCTAGGAGGCTCCGGGAATTGAAAAAAATCATCTCTATGTCTCTCAAGGTCTTCTCTCAAATCATGGCAGGTAATGGCTCCCTGCGCTATGTGCCCTTCAGACGAGAATGAATAGGGAGAGTGGAGACAAGCATGACACCGTCCTCATAAAGCAAACACTTACACAGTACTTCCTGTGTGCTGGGCACTAAGACTATACATACATTCATTTAATCCTCCTCACAACACTATGAAATGGATACTATTATCATCCCTATTTTATGGAAACTAAGGCACGAAATGGTTAAAGGACTTCCCAAAAGTCACTGTGCCAGTGAGTTCCAGAGCCAGGATTTGCATGTAGCCTAACTCCAGCGTTAGGCTGAAATTTCAGTCTAAAAAGGGGGGGGGGGGATATGCTCAATGCAACCAAACATCCATAAGAAAGGATGAGGATAGCAGAAGGGAAACAGCTTATACTGAGCACCTAGTTCTTGGGAGGCCCTGAGCTGGATACTAAGGCCCCAAGGGAACTGAGCCATCCTCCCTATAACCAAGGCACTCGCAGGATGAAGCTGAGAGTGACTGACACGCACAGCACTGGGCTCTTGCACAGTCACTCCAAGGGCTCTGCATTCAAATCCTGGCCTTTCACTTCCCAGATAGGTGCCCTTGGGGAATGATCTGCATTTGAGTTTCCCCCTGGTGCTCATCTTGAAACAAGGTTTTAAGTTTAAATAGTTTAGTTGAGAGGTGAATGAATATAGGAAGCATCAACAGTGAAGGGAGACAATGTATTAGTTACCTATTGTCATCACAAATTACCCCAACACTTAACAGTATAAAACAAGGAATGCTTATTATCTAACAGTTGCTGAGGGTCGGGAATCTGGAGGAAGTTTAATGTGGCAGTTCTGGCCCAGAGCCTGGTGTGAGGTTTCAGTCAAGCCGTCAGCCAGGGCTGTAATCATTTGGAGACTCAACCGAGGCTGAAGGGTTCACTCCCAAGTTGGATCTCATGGTTTTTGTCAGATCTGGATTCCTGACTGGCTACTGGCTGGGGGCTTTAGTTCCTTATAATGTAGACCTCTCCCCAGGACTGCCCATGATGTGGAAACACGCTTTTCCCAGAGCAAGCACGGGGGGGGGGGTGGGGAGCGGGGGGCTGGGTGGAGAGATCCAGAGAGATCTTAGCCAACAGTGTCTTAACCAACCTAATCTCAGGCACAACATCACTTTTTTCTTTTTGTATTGGCCCCACAGACTGGCCACTGTGGACAGCTAAGAGCTTAACCCCACCAGGGGACCCTGGAGAAGAATGTAGAACATTCCTCAGCGTCATCTCAACCAGAGCACAAGGACTCTCGTCTGTCATCGGCTGAGATCTGTTTCTCTGGCACTGAATCCATCATTTTTCGCTTGCTCTGTGGGTTGGGCAAGCATGATGGGGGATGATGGTCCGGTAGAATCTACTGCAGTAGTGACTTTCTCTTGCTTGAGATTCCTTAGGCGAGGGTGATAAGAGAGCTTGGATGACACAGTGACTGTGCACTGCTGGGGTCTGGCAAACGGTAAGTGTTGAATAAAGCATATGATGTGGCCAAAGGGGTCATTCTGATGGATGGTTGTAAGGATGAAGGAGATGATGTCAACACCACTCTAGTGAAGTCCTGGTTTCCTGACTCCCATTCGTGTGCTCTTTCCAGCTCAGTACATCATTTCCCAAACTCCAGACAATAACACTTCGGGTCTCAGTGCTCTGCAGCTTCGAGGAGCCCAGAGACAAACTGCAGGTGGGAGTAGATGATTTCAAAAGTTCCTACCTACCTCAGCATCCATGACAAGCACAGGAGTCAAGGGATCCCCACCTGGGATCACCGTGGATAGCTCCCAAAGGCGTGGTCCTGGCACAACCCCACCTTTCCTGGTTTGATCCCCAACTTGTTAGCAATGTCTCCAAAGTAGTAATATGTCTTAAGGCCCTCCTGTGTGTCATTAAAGTAATTTGTCTGAACACAGCTACACAGGGGCAGAGCCAGGACTTAAAGACCAGGTCTTGGATGAGGTGTCATTTCTCTCTGCCTCAGGTTCCTCATGTATAACAAGGGAGTGAGGTTGGCTTGTCATGGGCATACAAAATGGTTTAATTATCTTTTGTCACTGTTCTGAAATTCTCATTATATTCTTTTAAGATTTTATTTATTTATTTGAGAAAGAGACAGAGAGAGCACAAGTGGGGTGGGTGGGGCAGAGGGAGAGGGAGGAGCAGACTCCAGCTGAGTAGGAAACCTGGGGCAAGGTGGCACTTGACTCCACGCCCTGAGCCGAAAGTAGACACTTAACTGACTGAGCCCTCCAGGTGTCCCGCTTAATAGTTTTTTCACAAGGATATTGGCATTTTCATTTTTGCATTAGGTTCTGAATATCACTGAGCCAGTCCTGCCTGGGAATGATCATCATCTATTCCCCACTCCAGGTCCACTCTCCAACTTTCTCCACCCTGCCCAGTGGCCCAGGAGGCTGGACTATGAGGACTATACCGTCAGGCTCCCAGGTCTTCTGACACACCGTTGTATTCCACCAACAGGGGGCACTGGTGGGAGATGAGAAGGCCAGGAAAGCAGCGTACTCATGTCCAAGGGCAGGCTACCCATCCCCCAGTGGGGTGTTTTCCTTGGGCTCCCTCCTTCTTGGGTCATTTCAGATTGACTACATTCTCCTGTTGGAGCCAGAACGCCTGCCAGGCAGCCCTGCTGGGGTTATCTCCATTCTTACCAGGTTCTAGTAACATCTCCTTCCCTTGATCCACATAGGCCCATGGTTGCTGACCTCAGGTGCTTCATTTTCTTTTGTTGGTTTCCTTGGACCTATTGCTAAGCTCTCCAACATTTCTCCATGTGTGTGCACCTTCTCTTTCACAACAGGACCAGCCTGTCACATTGTCACATGGGACTGCTGGGAAGGCTAAGAAGAACCCCACCCCTGGCTCACTGGGTATGGCTGCAGGTACACAGTAAGCACTGAGTAAAAGTTCACTGTTGTCACTATTGATTATGTAGCTCCAAAGGCCAAAAGCTTTTTATCATCCTGCTTGGCACAACCCTCCCCAAACGCACACAAATCTGCATATACATACATACCACTCCACTGAAAACAGTTTATTTGGTGGAAAATAGACAACCAGAGAGTGCTCTCTAGAAGTTTCTGGCTCTGGGAATGAACCTTGATGTAAATCGCTCCAAGGACCTCTTGCTTCCAGCCCATGGGCTCTAGGGTAGTCTCTGAACCTCATCTTCCTCTCTTTCCCCCTATTCCCTCTAAGACAGCCAGCTGACCAGCTCGTCTGTGGAGTCTTCCCTACCCTGCCCTACCCCCCACTCACCCAAAGCTTGGATCTCTGCAGTCTTGAAGCCTCCTCTACAACACGTAAGCTCTGCATGAAAAGACAGAAGCCAGGACTTGGTTCTCTCTCTATTTGGATGAACCAATCACCTCTCAGCATTATTGCCCCTTTCCGAGGTGGTGGAAGGGCTCAGTCAGTTAAGTGTCTGCTTTCGGCTCAGGGCGTGGAGTCAAGCGCCACCTTAGCTGGGAGAACTTACAAGACCAGAAGGTATAAAAAGACTTCTACATGGTGGCCAAGACAGTGCGAGCACCACCAGCCAAGGATGCCAACTGATCACTGCTATTTCCCAGAGCAGTGTTAGGAACCCTCAGAGGGCGTGCTCAGCTCCCTTCACCAGGGCCCACATCCACCAGACTCCCAACAACATAGATCCCCAAAACCTGGAGCCACCACAGCCATGAGATGGCCCTGTTGTCCCAGAGCTATATATGCCTTGTTCTCCACTGCATCATTGGATCCTGATACATGGGGTGGGGGTTCCATAAATGTACGTTGTGTGAGTGAATGAATGAGTGAATGAACACTTGAGTCCATAAGCTGGTACAAGAGCCAGATGAACTTTTTCTGTATTTTAGAACCAACCTATTTCAGACAAGATCTTCCTTCATGTAAGGCCTGAGGATGCCTTGGAAGAATCCCCGCAGAAGGCATTTTCCTCCTTGTAGCCTTTTGACTCAACCAAATATATACTCCCCTGGCCCGTGGCAATTCTAGTTTGAGGGAAGAAATCCTCAACTACTTTAAGTTGTTCTCCCTCTCTCATGCAGCCCCATTCCTGACCAGGAACCCTATTGTGAGGGCAGGTGGAATTTCAAAGGAGAACTCCAAGGGCACTTCTGAGAAAACCACAGAGACAACTTTTGGGATGGAGAGTCTTGGCTGGGCTGGCAAAGAAAAGATGGCAGATGTTCCCCCATGGAGACCACTCCTGCCAAGAATCCACCTGCCTTGAGTTGACTTCCCCCAGAAACAGACCTTGAGACAAGGGTTCAAATGCAAGCAGCTTATTTAGGGCATGACCCAAGGAAGCACTGGTAGGAGCCTGGGGAAGGTGGGGAGGGGAAGGAGTAAATAAATGGCTAATTACTGAGTAGGTGACCACTGTGAGTAACTAGGGACAATCCTCCCAGCATAGAGCACACCTCAGCACCATCCCATGGAGGGGCAGGAAGGTGGGTATCCATCCCCCACTGTCATCCCTCATTGGCCAAAGTTTGCTTCCAAGAGCAAGAAGTTCTAGAGTGTCCAGGCTGCCCAGCATGGCCAAGAGAAAACACTTGTCTGGAGAGGTGCAGGGCCTTGCAGGGGGAACTACCCATACTACCATCACCTAATATGCACCATCAATCACCCCACAATAGGACAGAACTTTCTGTGAGGTGTATCTGGGTCACTACTGGATCCATGGGTCTGCATCACTACCCTAGGCAGAGCTTTACCCCTTACAGACTCACCACCACAGTCTTCACACAACCTCGTGAGGCTGGGGGGCCAGCCATCTGCACTTCACAGATAAGGAAACTGAGGCATAGGGATGCCATCACTTTCTCAAGGTCTTCTAGCCAGTATGTGAACAAAATAAATGAAAACTCCTACTCTGACATCACTTTAATTTGTGGAGAAGAAGATAGACAGTAAACAAAACAGTTAAGTTGAATGTATAGGGCTTTTAAAGCCGGCAAGCTCTGTGCATGTGTGTGGAGGAAAATAAAGGAGCTATATATACATAAAATACAGGAGCTATATATATGTGAAAAATGCAGAGCTATATATATGTGTAAAATACAGGAGCTATTTATAAAATAAAGGGGATTAGGAATACTGGGGGGAGCAGTACAAAATGAAGGATGCGATCAGAGAAAGTTTCCCTGAAACCATGGCCATATGCCAGGGCCTAGCGAGGGAACCAAGTTCCAGGAAGGCAAGTACAAACTCCGGAGGCGAGAATCTACCTGAGTATGGAGACAGGAACCTTCGGGAGGCTAGAGTAGGCTCCCTGACCAGGAAGTGGGCTTCCTGGGGACAGGGCCACCAGCCAAGATCACGCAGGGCCTCGCAGGCTCTTGCAGGTACTTGGATTTCCACTCTGAGAATGGTGGCTTTTGAGCCAAGGGGGGCCAGTCTGACAACATTCAACACCATCCCTCTGGGGACAGGTTTGAGAAGAGAACAAAGTCATATGTGAAAGAACGAGTGCGTGAGTGAGTGAATGAGTGAATGCATGAGTATCCTTGTACCTTCTCACAGATCTGTCCTGCCCCCTTCCTTTATGGAGAGGCGGGAAGGAAGCAAGAGAGGCCGAGAAGCTGCTGGAAGCCTGGGTCGCACGCGGAGTCTGGAATGCGGGCCCTGCAGTCAGGCAGCTGGGCCTGGCGGGAAGCTGATGGTCTTCACTGTGTTCCCAGCTGCCCCAGCCATCCCTGTGTTCTCGCCGCCAGCACCACCTCAGGGAGCTGGTGTGATCACGGACATGAAAGGGAGCTCCACGCAGAGAAAATGATCCCACATCTTGTGACAACTGTTTTCCCTCAGAGTGTGCCTTTCAAGAGGCCTCAGGCCACCCCTGGCAGCCCTTCTCATCCTCATCCAGCCCCAGGCTGGTGGCCCCTGGCAGTAGGCTGAGGGCTGACCACTCGCAGCCAATAGGAGAAATGGCAATGCTGTCACTGAAGTCGTAACACTGTGAGGCAGGCACCCCTGCTCTGAAGGAAGGAGGCTCCCAGCTGCCTGGAAAGCCTGGGTAAACATGGGGCCACAGAGGCCCGAAATTCCCCCAATAGAGCAAGAGCTCCTTTGACTTAGACATTGCCTCCCTGCCCCTCCCCGACTCTCTCTGCCTTTAATTGTCAGTTGGGAAGGTTGAGAGAGAGGAAGACAAGGAACAAAGGCTCAAATGGGAAAAGGATAAGGGAAGGAAGAGAGAGAAGAGTGGAAAAGAAGAAAAAGACAGAAGATCCCCAACTCTGGGCAAACATATTGCCAAAGGCTTTCTATTCGTGATTTCACTTAGTCCATACAACAGCCCTGGGAAGTAGGCCTATTTCACAGAAGTGGACAATGGGGCCAAGAGAGGTTAAGTCACCTGCCCAAGGACACAGAGCTGGGGTTCTGTGTCCTGCCACTGACCCTGCCTGCATACAGCAGTCTGATGAATGGTGCATTCTGAGCCTGGTTCCCTGGCAGGCTGAGGATCAGCAGCCCGGGCTTCCTCCGGGCCTCAGAGCCTGAGAGAGGGAAAGATGCTAGGTGAAGGGCTAGCATCCAGCCACCAGGTCTCACTCAGTTCCAAGCACCCTGGTTTCCCCACTCAACTACCAGTCACAGGCTGGGCTATACTGGGGACTCTGAGCTGACTAAGACACCATGGAGCTCATGGGGTTATCAGTTCCGGGGGCACACATGACCAAAACCCAAGCTGGAAGTTTCCAACTACTCCCAAACTCCTCTGATCCTCAACAGGATTTGACTAAGTCTATCCATTCCCCTCCCAATTCCCAGAGCACCTCTGAACCTGGGGCTACAGTGGTGAATAAGATGAGGTCTCTGTCCTGAAGGGGCGCTCTGCCGGGCTACAGGGGGAGGCAGGTATGTACACAAACATATGCAGATAAAAGTTTACAAATGCCTCTCAGGCCATCTTTTCAGACCTGAGTGGAAACCCATAAAGGGCTGATTGGAGAAAGTAGAGTGGGCTTTGAAGCATGATTGAAGCATGATCACAAGTGTTCTCAGATCAAGAAGAGAGACACAAGCATTCCAGAAAGAGGGCACAGCCTGGGCCAAAGTCCAAGGACAATGAAGGTCATGATGTGGCCAGAGAATCGCCAGGAGACCAAGGCAGAAGGAGCAATTTTCAAGGCATGCCCCAAATCTCTTCCCTTCTCTTCTAGCCACATGGTCTCTAAAAGTCCTCTCTACTGTTAGAGCGTGCCCACCCTGCACGCAGCTTACATTCCTCAACTGGTCATTTGCCCAGTATTGGGGATCTCACTCCTAATCCCCCCCCCAAATATACAGGTAATCATCCAAATAAATCACCCGTCTTCCTGGATAGAAAATGAGCTTCTGAGAGTGTAGGATTTTCTGCACATGGTTACCCAAGAGCTAGGAAAATGTTATTGCATTCAACTGAGGAAAAAGAGCAGGGGAAGAGGCCACCATTGGAGCTGGGGAGGCTGGATGATTTATCGTGTTATGGGAGTGGATTAGGGTGCTCGCTTCGGCAGCACATATACTAAAATTGGGAGTGGATTAGGGTGCAGGGAGTAGTGATGAATGGAAAGGAGAGAGAGGCTGGGTCCAGATTAAGAAGGCCAAGAACCCCGGGCTGAGCCGCTGACGTGCTGCTGGCAGAAGTGTGTGCCGTGGGCAGCTAGGATAGACTTGGCTCTGGGTGACTCAGCCAGTGGCCACCCTAGGCGTGCCTGAGGTGAACACAGATTTGGCATTCGAAGCTGTCAGAAGTGATTAATTCATCAGCAGCACAGCCCACGGGACAACTGGCTCTGACTCAATGGTTCATTAATACCCAGATTCTGATAGGGCCACAGATGCTAATTCAAGCCATCTGAATAAAGGTCTGGGATTAACCTCTGCCTCACTCCCCCTGGCAGGGCACACACTCAGAGCCTAGAGGAAGTGAGTATGGGTGTGGGCTCTGGGCTGTCAGCAACCCTCCAATGTGAGAACAGAGAACAGACTCATGCTTGGCAACTCTTGAGAGACAGAGCCCAGTGGTACTTACAGATGATCAGGCCCAACCCCTGCCATTTTGCAGATGGAGAAACTAAGGCTCAACAAGAGGCAGGGACTTCCTCAAGGCCACTTAGCACAAAAGTAGCAAAACTTGGACTTGACTCCAGACCTGAGCCCTTCCACTCTGTCCCTTTGTCTCATAGCTCCTGAGGTACATGTATATGCCAGCACCATACCAGACAGTTGCAAAAAAAAAAAAAAAAAAAAAAAGAGCCTGGCCAAGCTCTCAACCCAACTGCAGGCAGATGGAGGGGACATTGCTGGGAGGCCAGCCATCTCATCTTATTCAACTCCATATCTTAGCCCCCAGCCTAAGGCCTGGGATAGTGAAGATGCTTAATAAAATGCAGAACAAATCCATGAATGAGTGAGCTTGGTCATGCCAGAATGCGGACAGGTGTACAAACTGCCCTGTGAGTTTAGAAGAGGAAGAGATCAAGAAAGGCTTCCTGGAGGAAGGAGCATCAGAAGTGGACCTTCAAGTAAAGAGACACAGACTGCTCTGCCTGGGGCTTCCCTGGGCACCTTCTCATTTTATCTTCACAACAGCAACCCAATGATAACCATAGTAATAATTATACCCATTGTACAGATAAGGACACTGAGACACTGTCAGGGTAAGTTCTTTTCTCAAAGTTCCACAGCCAGGAAACAAAGGAGTTGGGACTTCTTGTTGAAGTCCATGTTCTCACCAGCGTCTGGAGGCCCAGCTCAAATGCCCCTGCCAAAGGGAGTCTTCCTAAACTCTCTCAGGATATGGCCACTCAGGCCTTAGGATGCCCGCGTCACTCCATCCCAGGATCAAACTTGCCTTCTTCTTCTGTTGGCTCCAGTCATCTGCGTCTAAGATGGGGTTCATCATAGCATCACCAGCATGGGAACGTTACAGCCCAGCTGCCACCCACACATGTTTACCAAGGGGACTTTAATCCGATGGAACCTAAGATCACAGAGCACTGCTGTGAGGAATCCATGAGTAGACACTTACGAAGTGACCATCCCACTTGCCACAGGAGGAGGCCACTGCTGGGCTGCTCACTGTTATTGGGACTCGCTGAGCCCCCCTTCCTGGATACAAAGCAATTCTTGCCTCCAGGAGAAGACCAGAGAAGATCAGATAGCCACATGAGGCTCAAAGATCAGTTTCCCAACTCCCATCTCCCTGGCTAGTGCTCCTTGGCCTTCAGAAACCTCAACATTCACTCATGGCTGGGTTCTCCATCCTTTGGTTACATAAAAGCTCTTCTTAATAATTCAACCTCAATCTGATCACAGAAGCCCATATCTGTTCACTTTTTATCCTGTCCCTGTCCTATCCCTGCATGCCAGACTAGCCTGGAGTGCTGTGGGGGATGTGTGAGCCCAGGGTAGTGGGTGGGCACCTGTGTGTGTGAAATGTACGAGCCCAGCAGGAGTGTGCATATATGTGAGTGTATGTGTGTAATTGTTGTTTCAGTCAGTGAAGGCTGCTATGCTGCTGTAACAAATGGCCCCCAGATCTCTGTAGCTCACAGCAGCAGAGATTTATTCCCCCGCATCTCCCAGTTAATTTACAGGTAATCCATTGCTTCCTGTCAATTGTGCCCTGAACCAGGAGTAAATGGGTAGCCTTCACCTGGAACACAGCTGGTTGCCATGGCAGAGGGAACAGAGAACACAAGGAACCATGGATGGGCTTTGAAATATCCTCTCCAGGAGTCACACACAGCTCTCCCACTTTCCTTTCATGGGCCACAGCTGGTCACATGACCAGACCTGACTTCCATAGAATGGGAAGCGGAGCCCTTCCCCAGCAAGAGCTAGGAAATCTGTGAATAAGGAGATTGTCTAACACACTGTGATTCCAGTGTGTTGTGCAAAGCCAATTCAAATGAGTGTTTTCATCTTTATGGGTATTGGTTTGTGTGAGAAAATGCAGGTGTGCAAACTTACCTGTTGGGGTGCTCTGTGTTCAGAACGTAGACAGGGGTAGGTTGGCATTTCTAGATGTAAAAAAAGTGCTTAAGAGGTGTGTACAAGAGCCTGTGGATGAATGGACAAATGTGAGTGTGTGTGTGATGGGAGGAATGTGGGTTAGGGGAGTGTAAACATGTGGTGGGGTGTGCATGGGTGTCCACATGTATGCATGTGTGTATATGATATGCAAGCATGTGGGGATGTGTGCATATGTAAACATGCATGTGTATCCACATGTGTGTACACACTCGCCCTAGCCACAGCACCGTCTGAGTCTGTTTGTACGTATGCCGAATGCCCCCCACACTCACACCTAAACATATGCTCCCTTCCACAGGGAAGAGGCTCTCGCAGATGGGAGGTGAGATGCTCAATTTCCCAGCTGATGATTTAGCAGGTTCATTCACCCCTCATTTGTGGCCATCTGTCACCTTCCACACGGTGGCTGTTTCTACCTGGCCTGTACAATGTGGCTGCAAAGGGATGCTGGTAGGACCAGAAGACAGGCATTCTGCCTTTATCTACCAACTCCAGAGAATGGGTCCCCCTCCCAGGCCAGGACTAATTCTCTTGGAGCTTCCTTGGGGGATGGGATCCCAATAAGATAGCAGCCCAGAGCAGTCCCCAAGGGTAGAAGGGAATTAAAGGTCTCCAAAATGCTTTGATTCCCCTAAACCTCCAGCAGCCCTTCCCATCACCCAGCTCATCCCCCCACCCCTCTAGGAAGCCCTGACCAAAACAAACCAGACCCTAATCATTGCTGAGAGAGTCGCCTCCTCTGGGCGCTGATCTGATGCCAGGCTCTGTGCTAAGTGCTTTATATGTATTGTCTCATTTAATCCTCACAAAACCCAAGAGACAGGTGATACTCTCCTCCCTGTTTGACAGATAAGGGAATAGACACAAAGATCTATCCAAGCTTTCATAGCCCACTTGTAACAAAACTGGGTCTTGTGCTAACTTCTCCCTGTTCAGCTCTTCTAGATGAGTCTAGGGGTGCTCCAGGTCACCTCCTCCAAGAAGCTGTCCCAGTTCACAGCCTGGAGGGGTCAGGCCTGGGTCTATGGCTGGAGTAGCTCTCAGTGTGGATTCTGGGGAAAGGAGGTGGAGGAGAGAGTCCAAGACACCCCATCTTCTTCTCTGGCAACCAAAGAACCATCCCCTTGGACAGGTTACTACCCTTGACCCTGCCTTCTGATTCTAACACATCCTTGAAGTGAACCTTCTAAGCCTATGGCTGATTTTTGTCATGTCCCAGCTAAACTACTGCTTGGGGTACCACTACCCTCAGAACGAAGTCCAGTCCCCCCAACATAGTGTATCAGGCCCACTTGTCTAGGCTTATCACTCAAATCTTCCTTCCCCTCTTACTTTGAGTTCCTCACTGACACTCCTTCATCTCTAATCCTTTGCGTACATAGGGCACTCATGGCTGAAGAAAGAGCAAGTGAAAAGGCCATGGGGTAGGAGTAGGTTTGGCACATTTGGATTATGCCCAGGTAACTGGAGCATAGAGAGCTAGGGTGGGGGTAGGGGAGAGGATTCAGAACGGTAACAAAGCATTTTCTGAACATTTTAAAATTTTGCCCTTGAATGCTCTAGACAGCCTCCAGAAAACCTTCTCTGGATTGCCACCCCTTATACCTCTGAGCTCTCCCAGTCCCTACCCTCATGACCCAAATCATCTCTTGGCTCTTTAGATGGAGGAGTCTCTAAACCCCTGCCTTGTCTTATTCAATGGATGGTAAAAACCTTTTTCAACTGGGCCTTCCTCCAGTCCTGGGTCCCAGGGTCAGGAGAGTTTCTGCAGGATTTGGATAGGTCCCAAACAGGACAGTTGTCCTCCACATCAGCTCCAGCTCCAGTTAGCAGGTCTCTGGGGAGGCAGGCTGGACTGGCTGGGATGTGAGGCTTGGTTATTTATGGATTTCAATTTCCCCGGCTCCCTGTGACTCCCAGGAGCATCCGAGGGAGGCTGCAAAAACATATTTGTCTGGGACTAGAAGAAAGATTCAACTGTCAAATGAATCAAATATCCCCAGAAGGACCCATGGTTATTTCAGTGTCTGAGAGACCAAGAGAGACAGTGCAGAGGGCTCTGGCTGGGAGTCAGAAAACCTGGGTGCTAGCTCTGGCTCTGCCCCAATTTTAGGCTAGCTCTACTCTGGGACCCACTTTGTAGCTCAGTAAGAGGTGAAAGAGATTGATCTCAGTCAGAAATTGACAAACATTTTATAAAAGTCCATATAGTAAATATTTTGGGGTTTGTGGGATATAGGGTCTATGTCACAACTACTGAACTCCAGTGTGTTGTGCAAAATCAATCGTAGTTCAAGTAGTCATGGACAATGTGGAAACAAATGGGCATAGCTATGTTCCAATAAATCTTAATTTATAACAAAGAGGTGGTAGGCCAAAACTTGGCCCATGGAACGTAGATTACTTACCCCTGATCCAGGTGACCCTCCTATTATATCAGTTGGGAGAATTTAGGTTACAGGCAACAAAATCCCAGTGCATACTGGCTTAAGTTAAACATTGTCTAGGGGAGGAAGGATTACCCTCTCAAACAAGAGAAACATCTGAGTAGACCTCAGGCATGGCTGGATCCAGGGGCCCAGATGCTATCTTTAGGACTCATTGTGACTAAGTTTCACTCTCACCATCCCTTGCCTACAGTTGCCTCTACTCTGGCTATGATTTTAAATAGACACTCTTCTTATGGAAGCAAAATGGCTGTTAAAGCAAAATCCCTTAGGTTCGCTCTGATTGGACGAGCTTTGGTGATGTGCTCCTTCCTGTACCAATCACCCAGGTGAGGTTGAGGTAGTTACTCCAGTTGGCCAGGCTTGAGTCATGTTCTCATCTCGAGAGCTGGAGATGAGTCCAGTCCCACCAGGTTTATATGAGCTAGCAGAGGTAGAAATATGGTTCCCCAGAAGGAATTTGGGATAGTATATGGACTGTACTTACCTATAGTGTGCCTTCATGCGAAATAGAACAGCTCTCTGTCCTCTGTGTAGACATAGTTGTATACTTTAGCTTGGCCTGCAAAGCACAGAATGGATTTCAGACCCACTTGCCCCCATGGTGGAGTGTGATGAAAGACATGCACCACAGTATATGAAGCAGACATATAGTCAGAGTGGACATCACAAAATGTCCATGTGGTCCTCCCACTGACAGCTGGGGGTTCTTGGTGTGGGACTTATATTCAGGGTTTCTCCTCAAGATGTCACCATTCTTCCTTAGAGGACCTCTTAATCCCTATCCACTCTCTCTCCATCCAACCCCCACCACACACCACCACCTGATTAATCTTCCCATATCTGCCAAGTCACTCCCCTGCTCAAGAACATTCCTTGGCTCCCAGTTGCCATCAGGATAAAAACTTCATACCTTAGTCTGATGCTCAAGCCCACAAGATCTCACCTTACTTCTCCTTCTCAACCTTTTCTCTTCTAATCGTCTATGCTGGACTAAGAGTCCAAAACTTCCAGGGAACAGTGACCTTGTGCGACCTTAAACAAATTTCTATCTTTCTGGGCCCTCAGCCTCCTCATCTATAAATTGTGGGTGACAATGGCTATGTCTTGAAAAATGTGAGTCAAATATTCTATAAATAAGAAGGATTATTATAGCTTGAGTTGCCCCAGGCCTCCCCAGCTTATGGGTTCAGATGGGGCCCTGGAAACAGTCCTAGTTCCTGTTTCATTGGCTCTACATTCCCCTCACGTGGGCTCTGTGATGTCTCCCCAGTGCTCACCAGCCAGCCCGTCTGTGGTAGTCACCTGAGGCATCCACTGTGCTCTCCCTCTCTAGCGGTCACATGGTCACATGGCTATTGCCTGCAAGGCTGTCCCCAGCTGTCTTTGCTGATCTCTGGGCCCGGGGTGCTGTCCCCACGTGTCTCTCAAGCTGCTGTATGGGTGCTTCAGGCAAGGCACAAATGGAACAAGAAAGTGCCTTCTCTCCTTCTCCATCACTTGCTCCCAAGCCTGGGCAGAGCTACATGGACCCAGAGCCTCATGAGAACCCCCATGGAAGGGATTCCCTCCAGCTTCCACAGTAGCCCCTTCCTCCTGGCCTATAGACCATGGTGCAAAGAACTCAGGGGTTCTGTGGTCCTGCATGGGTAAAGCATCATATCGTTATGTTCATTAATTCCCTTCCGCTATGAATGAAGGTAACAAACCACCGTCATGTTGGCTGTACCTGTGCCTTTGTGTGACCAACAGAAATCACATGTATAGCTCACAAAAATTAACACAAAATGGATCATAGATTTAAATGGAAAGTGAAAACCATAAAGCTCCTAGAAGATAACAGACAAGGAAATCTATATACTTTGGGAATGGTTTTTAGATATAACACCAAAGGCACAGTCTAAGATGCCTTTGGTAGGTGAATAGACAAATAAACCATGGAAAGTCCAGACATTGGAATATTATTCCACACTAAAAAGAAATGAGCTAGTAAGGCAAGGAAAGACATGGAAGAATCTGAAATACATATTACTAAGTGAAAGAAATCAATCTGAAAAGGGCACATACTATACAATTCTGACAACATGGCATTCTAGAAAAGGCAAAAGTATGGGGAAAATTAAAAGATCAGTGGTTGAGATTCCCGGGTGGCTCAGTGGGTTAAGCATCTGCCTTCGACTCAGGTCATGATCTCAGAATCCTGGGATTGAGCCCCACATCTAGGTCCCTTCTCAGCATGGAGTCTGCTTCTCTCTCTACCTCTGTGCTCTCTCTTTCTCAAGAAAATAAATAAAATCTTTTTAAAAAAAGCTTTAAGAAAGATCATTGGCTGACAGGGCTTGAGGAATGGGGGAGGGATGAAAAGGCAGAGCAAAGGATTTTTAGGGCATTGAAAATACCTGGTATGGTCCTATAACAATGGATACATGTCATTTTACATTTGTCCAAATCCGTAGAATGTACAACATGGACAGCCCTAATGTAAACTGTGATCTCTGGGTGACTATGATGTGTCAGCTGTAGAAGATGTACCTTCTGATGGGGGATGTTGGTAATAGGGGAGCCTATGGATGTGTGAGGGTGAGGAGAATGTAGGAATTGCTATACCTTCTTCCCAGTTTTGCTGTGAACCTAAAACTACTCTACAGTAAAGTCTTTTTTTAAAAAAAGCAAGTGGCAGAATGATAACTAGAGTACGGTGCTATATTTAGAATATAAGCGCACTCACAAAAAAAACCCATTGTTACATGTTTTCTAGGTATATATAGATGTATGCAACTGGAAAGGGAAAAGTCTAGAGCTTTTCTACACAGCACAGCACACTCTTCATGTTGTATCTGGGAAGGGAGGAAGAAGAAATGAAGATTAAGTTGTTAATCCAAAGGTCTTACATATTCTAATAGTTTACAAGGAGTGTGTACCAGAAGTATTAGGTCATTAATAATATTTTTTTAAGAGGGAAAATGAAGGAGAACAAAATAAGGAACTGAAAGAAAGAGAGAGAGGAAGAGAGACCAGGGAGTTACAAGGACAGAGAGAGAGCCAGGGAGAAAGGAAGGGAGGAGAGGCCACAGGGGTGAGGACTCAGGTTGCAGAAACCCCTTGCAGTCCACTTCCTCCACATCTGCCAAGATCTCTCCATCCCCACCAGCCTGAGGCAGACAAGCTGAAATCCCAGGGCTCTGCAGTGTTCTCTCCCATTAAGATGTCAACTCTTCTCCTGTCCCCCCACCTGCCCTGAGCCTGGCCCCCTGCAAAGACCTTTATTCCTCTTATCTGAGAGAACCACATGGCTGGCCCCATGCCTGGCCCACTGATTGCAAATTGTTTCTGAAGGCGTGTTTAGCAATGGGTTTTCCCTCTCCCAGGACTATTCTAGGAATGTCAATAGCTTCCGTTTGGAATAAAAATGCTGAATCCATTTTTCTCATAAATACTGATATTGTGATTATCTGCCATTCTGATGGCAGATAATGAAAGTAGAGCATGCATTTGCTGCTTCTGGATCTCCTAAGATAGAGATGTGTGGGTGCCACAAGCCCTGATGGGGCATCGGCTCTGCGCCAGGCTTTGAGTCCATGCACTCCTTCCACCTCTTCTGGGTCGTCATGGCTGTGTCTACAGAGAGGAATAACTATGGCCCAGTGACAACATCCACCCTCAAAGTCCTAGAATGAACTGAGGACTTCTGTCTCCAAGATCAGAATTCACACCTCTACACTCCAGCTGCCCATTACTCTTGGACAGCAGAAATTTCAGAAGATGAGTGAAATGAGTAGACTCAGAGTGGGGCTTCCTGGCTCACCCCAATCAGGCATTAGCCCACCCCTTCCCTAGTAGAGAAGATACAGTATATTACCATAACCCTGGGCTTGACCTTTCTCAGGGACTCTGACCAACCTCCTACTCCTTCACCTGCATCTCTGCCTGGGGGCTTCCACACAACACCCACGAAAACTACTGTGCCACATGCTCATTGGTCCAAAAGTGTCAGGAAATTAATACCATTAGAGCAGTCCTCAAACAATGGCTGTCAGGAGTGGGTGTGTGGATACCCCAGCTCCCTCTCCTTTCAGGTGGGGGTGATTCTGAAGTGCATGTGCCACACTCCTTCCTAGAGTTTCCCCCTGGAATTGAGTACCAGTTGTCTACCAGCCAGTGGGCTGGGTCATGCACTCCATGCTGGCTGCCTTCCCTTCCCAATCCTACATCCTACTTCCTTACTGTATTCTCAGAGTTTCCCAAATAGATCACTTGCACTCAAGACCTTGTCTGGGGGCTGTCTCTGGCGGGACCCAAACAACGAGCCCCTTGGAAGCCAAGATCCAGATACATGGTAACAAAAGCATCAGTCACCCGCAACAGATCTCCTAGCAGGAACTTCCCAAGACTCAGATCTAATCACATCCTTCAAGTCTCTCTAGGTTAAGTTCAAGCTTTTTCAGTTTTGTTTTGTTTTGTTTTGCTTTGTTTTGTTTTCAATTGAGGTACAATTGACATATAGCATTATATTAATTTCAGGTACAACATAATGATTTGATATATGTATTTATTGTGAAATGATCACCACAATAGATCTAGTTACTGTTTGTCACTACACATAGTTACAAACATTTTTCTTGTGATAAGAATGTTTAAGATGTACTTTCTTAGCAACTTTCAGTTGTTCATTACAGTATTATTAACTATAGTCGCTATGCTCTACATTTCACCCCCATTACTTAGCTACTTGATAACTGGAAGTTTGTACCTTCCCACTCCCTTCACCCATGCCCCACTCCCCCTTTTCCGGCAATTTCAGGTTCAAACTCCTTAAGGTGGTATTTGGACATTTAGAGGTTTTTCCCACTTGGTAATCCTTTTCCCTGGTCTGCTTACAACCTCTCAGTTTGGGGGTAGGGGTGGAGAATTAGTTCTCCAAACTCAGTCCAAAGAGAGCATTGGATAGATAGCATCCTTGACAAGACCTTGTTTAGGAGTGTATGGATTCGAATCCTGTCTGGTGATGGAGCATCTGTTCTTTAAGTATTTTCTTCATATGTTGGGCAATAAGGAGAGGACCTTCCACATAGTCTTGTGTGGATTAGATGAGCTCATACACACAAATTGTTGAGTATAGTGCCTGGTCTGTGGTTCAGGTGGGTTGGTTCCACCAAGACTCCATGAAGCTGGAGTGCATATGAATCAGGTTTAGCCAAAGGAAACATGAAATACCTCTGACCATAGTGACTGGCTTCAGAAATACACCCAAGTTAGTCCAATGAATGTCAACCCTGGGAATTTTCTAGGAATGCTGGGAATGAGATGGCTTTTCCTGATGAGAAAATAAAGATGTTTGTCTGGAGCTGTTGGTAGCCATATTGTTAACACATGGGGGAGAGGCTGCCCAAGAAAGAAGCCAAACCTGAAGAAAGCAGGACTAGGAAAGGGAAAGGAGAGAGGGAGAGACAGAAAGACAGATATAGGCAGAGGAACCGAGAGACAGAGAGAGAGAGATGGAATAGATCCAGTTATGTGACCAGGATATATCCTGACATTTTGATTATGCAAGCCAATAAATTCCATTTGGTTTTCAGGTGGTTTGAGTTCAGATTTCATCTCCTGCAACCAAAGGAATCTGGAAAGGAAACTCGCTCAAGAACTAAATTGAATGAGCCAGACAGTCCTTTAAGATACTAAAGCCAATGACTTCTAACTTTTATCTCTAGCTGCACATAAATTGTATCAAATAAAATCATAAGTAGAAGCCCAGATTATAAAAGTGGAACTGTTCTGGCTGAATCAGAGATGTGGATCCTTGAGTCTGCCTACCTCCACCCCCAAACACCTCTCACATGTTACTGCTCCACAGAGGTACCTCCAAGATCTAGGGACCAGTGGGACCTCAAATCACTCTCCTATCCCAGCCCTAGAACTCTCCTGCTGAGGAGTCAGGAAATTCATAGTCACGTAAAACCTTCCAAAGCACTAGACTGTGGCAGAATCTCCCTTTACCTCCCATGACTTCTCCCTCACCTCCTATGACTTGCCCAAGGTTACACATTCAGAGCAACAACTGGAATTCAGGTGATTCTCTGACTCCACCCTCAACCCCCGCATTTCTTAAGTTTCAGCCATTCACATGTCACCTTTATTTCTGTTTTCAACATTCACACTCCAATTTAGGAATTTTGCCATATCTGGGCAGTACTCAGATTTCTCTTTAAAGCAACTCTCCTTTAAATGACAGTAAATTTATTTAAAAGGAAACATTTTGCCACTGCAAATGGAAAGCCAATAATCCCTTGCCAAAATAGAAACCAATTTAAAACAATTACAATAACAATAATAAGCAAAGAGCAATGTTATTAAATTCTATGTTACAGAAGGGAGGCTGAAGCTAGTTCTTTGTTAAAAAGGGAGATTAGCAAGCATTGGAAAGGTGTTAAAGGCATGGTAGCACTAATCTGAGACTTTCTTTTTGATGTGACAGCCAGAAGCTGAGCTGAAGGAAGCCAAGAAGATAAATCCACCTGCCATCTTAGGCAGCTTAAGGCTGGAATCAAAAAATTTTTGTTTTTTAACAAATATAAATAAAAACAGTGATATAGAATGCAGCAGGGACAAGAATCACATCAAATGGGTAATCATTTCGATGGGTCAAGCAGCATAGCTGTCAGATGAGGGAATTAAATAGCCATTGAACCTTCTCAATCAAAGACACTGGTGTAGACCCTCCCTTTGGCACTGGTGAAGTGTGAAACCAGAGCCCTGCACACATCATCTTCAGTCTCCCCATGGCTGGGTGGGGACTTAGATAGGAGTCCATTTCAAGGGCTCCTTCTTCCCTGTCAAAAGAGGCGGGTCTGGGATCTTACCACCAAGGATCCAGAGCTCTTAAACAGGCTGCTGACATACCCACCAAAGTTAAACACACACCCATGACCAACAATCCCATTCCAGGGATGTGAAAAACAATTCTGCAAGTGACTCTTGGCTTAAAAATATGTGACACTTTATTAGCGAATCTGTAAGTGTGAAAGAAAACCACCAATCAGAAATGCATTCATATATGCACCAAAGGGCATATATGAAAAGATTCCCGGTGGCACCATCTGTAATTGCCCCAAGCGGAAAACAACATAAGTGTTCATAACAGCGGGGAAAAAAAAATAAAGAAATTATAGCACAGTCATATAATGGAATACCATATAGCCCTGAAAAAGAATAAACTAATTCCTACACCCAACTGTGTAGATGAATCTCACAGTTGTGATACTGAGTGAAAGAAGCTGCACATATAGAGTGTGAGTCTATTTATATGAAGTTCAAGATCACAACTTCTTTCTGACACCAGAAGTCCGAAGAGTTGTTACCTCTTAGGGTGATGTATGGAGTGGGAATCTCTGGAGAGTTCAAAATGCTCTATATCTTGCACATGGAAGTGTGCATGTGTAAAATTGCACTGAGCTGTCCACACAAGGTAAGTACTTTCTGTGTACTTTATTTTAAAAATTTTTAATTGCAGTATAGATACCTGTAATATTATACTATTTTCAGGTGTACAGTATAGTGATTGTGTACATTACAAAATGCTCACCACAAGTGTAGTTACCATCTGTCTCCATGCAAAGCCATATAATATTATTGACACTTTAACACATGTATATTACACCTCAGTTTGAAGACCGTATACCAGCTGCTGGCTGAGCCAGCAGGTAGAGTGAATTGACTGCTATGGGTGAAGAAGTGAGGTTGGTACGATCTGGTTGCTGGTGGATTTTGTCACCCAGTTGTGGGTTAGGGTATGATCAAGGAGGCACCCAAGAGCATGGTAGGTAGGGAACTACTCTCCCTCCATTTTCTTAGAAGTGCCCATGTCATCACTGACGCTGATCTCAAAAGCTGCACCAAGATGCCATCAGTTTTAAAGTCACCAAAAGCTCTCTGTGAGGGGCTGCCATTGTACAAACTGCTACCGTGGCTGGGCACAAGGCACTTGGTGGCCATCACCTTACTGAACTCAGACCACCAGCCCAAGGAGCAGAGACACGGCAGAAGGTTTGAACAACTTGCCTGAGGTCAGCCAGCTGGGAAGGGGTGATGTGGTTTTTACCCCTTTCTTAATTAATTGTAGGGAATCACACCTGCATCTGCTTCATGTATGAAAGCTTTATAGATAAAGCTCCCCCCAAATTCCTTACATAGGTGTGATGAGATGAAGTCAAGTGAATGACATAGGCATTGTGACACAATGTTAGGCTACCACTTGGCCATTGGACAATTCTTCAAAAGGAGGATCATCTGCTTCCCAGGTGCAGTTGACCAACCCTGGGTAAATGAACCAGAGGAAAACAAAAGCAAAACCACTGTACAGGGGATGACTATACTCAGACTGAATACACCAGGAAACTGGCCCACACCTGGAGGGCAAGATGTGTCCCACTGGCATCCAATCTGAAACCTGCAGACTGAAGAAGTGTCCATATCAGGAGAGAAGGATAAGGGAACAGTGTCCCTGGCAGAGGGAACTGCATATGCAAAGGTCCAGAGGTTGTAACCTTTTGAGGGAGCACTAAAAGTAGCCTCATGGCTGGATGCAGGCAATGAATGTGGAAGGAATCCAAATTCTAGGTTCTCTGCACCAAGAGAGGATAGAAGCATCACTGTATATTGAGCTGCTACTGTGTGCAGGGCTCCAAGGTAAAACAGTCCCTGGATCCACCAAAAGGAGAGTGGTAAGTATCTGCAAGGAGGCAGGAACAAGACCTACAAGGGGATTTTGGGAAGAAGTAATCACATCCATTTGGCTTCCCGGAGGTGGTAGCATTTAAGATTGTCTTCAACCCTCAATTAGGATCTTGTCGATTGCAAAGGGAGAAAAAGGAGATTCCTTGTGAATGGCGCCTGAATAATCAAAGTATATTGAGCAGACACCGTGCACCTGTTCTTCCCTGTCAAAAGAGGCGGGTCTGGGATCTTACCACCAAGGATCCAGAGCTCTTAAACAGGCTGCTGACATACCCACCAAAGTTAAACACACACCCATGACCAACAATCCCATTCCAGGGATGTGAAAGGCAATTCTGCAAGTGACTGCAAGAAAGCTTGCTTTCTCCTAGCAACGCTGTCAAGGTGGATGCTATTATGATTCTCATTTTATGGATGAGGAAACTGAGGCCCGGGAAGGTGAGGTCACTTGGCTAAGATCTGTCCAGCTGCAAAGCCTGCATGTTATCCAAAACGCTGCACGCTGTGGAGAAATGTTTATTGGGCTGTGTCCTCAGGGACAGGCTCCGCCTCCAACCATCTTTTGGGGGGGTTGCCTCTTTGGAAGTGGCCTTCTGTAGAAGCATGAAAGTATTGATCCCAGCATGGTATGACACACACAAATATTTGAACATTTGGCAGCGAAGCCACAGCCAAGGATCTGCCCCAGCGTGACTCACGGGCAGGGTAACAAAATGATCTTATGTCCTATTATCTCCCGTGAGGTTTATTGTGGTTTTTCAAGTGATTACACACATTAAAGCTGTGGCTCTTTAGCTAATGGGGGAATTTCTGGCATGGAGGGGGGTGTGGTTAAGATAACAGCATCCCTTCAGAAAACAAAACAGGAAACTCTGTTTCCCCACAGGGGAGATTTTCTCAGGTGGAAGGGATGCTTCTCTGTTTTACTATAATTTTGGAGAAATTCGAAGAGGGAATTCTATTGTCCACGGAGACAGTTCACTACAAGCAGCAGATGGGGGTTCAGGGTAGGAGGCCTGGGCAAGGCAGTGAGGAGTGAGGAGACTTGGGCGTGGCCTTCGCCCTAAGCCCCTCCCCCAGCAGCCTGGTGACTCGGGATGGCAGAAAGGCATGCTGTCTTTTTAATTTACAGGTAGGTGAGTAACCTGGGGCTCAGAGAGGGAACAGGGTTTGCCCAAGGTGACCCAGAGGGTGGGTGACAGATCTCAGCATCCTGATCCCCAGATCAGGTCTCTTCCCACAGCATCACCTGTGGCACAAAAGGAGGCCACCGGAGATGGCAAAAAACCCCAATGGGGCAAGATTCATGAGCTAAATGGCTCAGTGGATTTGAAATGGCCTAGGTGGAGCTGGGATTCCCAGCTTTGCTCCTCTCCTGCTGTGTAACTTTGGGCTAGTGACTCTCTGGGCCTCTGTTTCCCTACATGTCAGTGATTAGCATGCTGCCAGTGCTCCAAAATGTTGCAGGAAGTCATCGACTTCCGACTCTTCCATCACACTGCAAGAGGCTCTCACTCAAGTCACTGCCTCTCTCTGGGCCTCGATTTACCCATTTCTAAAGCAAAAGGACTTGACTAGGTACTATCTAAGGGTCGACTCCAATCGGAAGCCCTGTAAATATGACTTCATGAATTACCTCAAGTCAGGGAAGGAGGAAGACCATAACAATAATAGTACCAGTAATAATTTCAATCATTTATTGGGTGCCTCCTGTGGGAGCTCTGCTAGGTGCTAGCCCACCCCATGTTCCATCTACAATGCTAGAGCAGTTCCCTGTTCATCTTCTGGCTTCTGGTCTTCCACCCTTCAATCCACCTTGCACATCTGGCCAGCCTCAGCTCTCTTAGACCTTAACTTTCACTTCTGCTTCAGCACAGTCAATGGCTCCCCAGTGCCCCCAAGGTCAAGTCCAATTCTTTAATGTGGTGGTTAAGCTTTCCATGCTCAGGCCATGCCCTCTCTAGTGGAATTTCCTATCAACTGTATTGTCTCTTTGCCTGGTCCTCTCCTGTGCCTGGTACTCGGAGGTGCTTAATAAACATTTGTTAAGTGAATGAACACGTGGGTGTAATGTTTCTCTAAATTAGGCTACTCAAACTTTAGTCATTTGCAAACCACTTATAAGAGTTTTGTGAAATCTGTGCATCATGTCTATTTTTATTTACCTAAATATTTTTCATTTTTAGATTAAATAAATGTATCCCAAAAGGAAATTGTACATCATGCTATAACTAGAAGATCAGTATTGCTTGCCAGAAATAGGTCTCCATTAAAAGAAACGCAAGGACAAATGAGCCAAGCATTCAATTCTAACTAAATATTGTTGTCTACCAAGGCTGGCCTCCTAGGGCTTATCTCTCTCTTAAATGGGATTGGTCAGTACTTTGGAGAGGTGTTAATGAAAAATTAGCATCAACCTGAGACTTATCCATGGACAGAAATCACAAGAATGTTACAAGGAGATGAACAGAAAAGAGCTTTTCCCTTCCAAATTATTCCACTCCTCTGACAATTATCCTAGCTACCACCCCTCGTTGCCAGGCCACATTGTGGAAACGCTACTTAATGGAACCCACCACACTCGTCTATGGGGGACACCTGTGAGTTCTCTGGAAGATTTTACCTGGGGATTTTAAGAAGGACATGAAGGTCCTCCATATACCGACGTCAGCTTTCTAGTACAACGGCTCTTACCCAAACCCCACGGCACAGGTGACGGTTTTCAGAACTCCACTGAGATAAGAGTTTGTTATTTGAAACCATCTGCCTGATGGAATAAAGAGCTCCCATCATTGGAGATGTGCAGACAGATGCTAGACAATCATGGGGGGAGAGGGGACCCGGAGCAGGGAATATTGTGAAGATAATTCAAGCATCAGATGGCAGCCGATGAAACTGACCTGACAGCCAGGATTTGCTTTGGTATGTAGGCAAAACACATGTACTGAAATGAAAATAGCAGAGAATGAACTTCTGATCAGGAATCTAGGGAAAAAAAAAGAGAGAGAGACAATTGCAAACAAGGTGGTCCAGGAGACCTAAAGGCAGGATGGAAGTGGGAAGATGGAAGTGCTTATGATTATTTCTTTATATAGGTGATGCTTCATGTTTCTCAATCCAGCCCTGGATTCATCAGGACAATTTTGATTTTAAGCACCGGAAGCTGAACTCAAACTTGCATAATTGACGAAAAGGAACTTAATGGGTTTTTTAAAATAACTATACAGCCTTCAGGCATGTCTAGATTCAGAGACTCAAACGTTATTCATCAGAACTCAGTCCCCTCTCCATCTCCCAGCTCTTCCGTACTCTACGCTGGTTTCATTTTCAGGTAAGGTCTGCTCCAGGTGTGACAAAAATGGCTGCTAGCAGCTCCAGGCTTAAGAGCTGTGGTAGAGGTCAAGCTTCTGTTTGACAACAGTTTTAGCAAAAGTCCCAGGAAGAGTTCTCACTGAGCCAGTCTATGTCATGTGTTCCTTCCCCCCTTCCCCACAGAGGTCAGGGTGATGTACTCTGGCCCTGCTTGGGCCACATGTCCAACCGTGGAAGGAGGGAACCCCACCCAGCCACAGGAATGTGAGTGGAGGAGGGCAAGTTCTCCAAATCAAAACTGAGGTGCTATCACCTAAAAAGTTGAAAAGAATGTCAGGCAAGCAAAAACAGCTTCCATTTTAGTTAGCCTCTTATCCTCCCTCAAAGCTGTGCCCCACATCTCCATCCACACATCTCCTAATCATTCTTTGGCCCTCAGTTCAAATAGCATTTCTTTGAGGAAACCTTCCTGAACCACCCAAAGCTGGTCTGAGTTCCCCCCTGAAATGTACGCTCCTGGAAGAGCTAGTCACTCTGGGCTTATCTGGCCCATCTCCCATGCTGGACCAAGACCATCCTGAGGTTTCTCTTGTCTACCACTGTGTCCCTGGAGCATAGGACGGTGCCTGGGAGGTAGAAGCACAATATATATTTATTTGAAGTACCAGAGGAGGTTATAAGCATATAGAAGCTGGTGACCTGTGAAGGGGGGAGGGATGGATGGAAGACATCAAGAAAGGTATCAGGATTCCATGCTTGTGGGTGAGTGTGGGGAAAGAACCAGGAGAAGCCAGGGTGGCCTTGGGGAGCACTGTGTGTCATGGGATGCCAGGATGGATGACCCAAGAGAAGGGCAAGGTGGCGTAGAGGATAGCAAGTCAATCAGGAAATGACAGCCTAGGGGAAAAGAGAGGAGGCAAAGAGTAGGTCAGGGCTGGAGAGAAGGAATCCTTTCTATGAGTCCTTGGGGGAACGGAGAGGGAAGGGCAGTCGTGGCCCCATTCCCAGGAGCCTTTGTGAAAATGGAGGTGGATGGGGGCGATGTCAGGACTTGGCAAAGGGGAGGGAAGGAGTCCTCAGGCACTGGGTTGGGACCCGCTAAGAGAGACGCTTCTCTGGGACAATCCCTCAAACCTCAGAAACTGGAAGTAGGAAGATGTCTTGAGGGTTCTGAGGTCATCCCTTGGGTGTTGTTCCAGGCTCTTTCCCCTTTTTAGTAGTCTGTTTATCCGTCTGTCCATCCACGTACGTATCGACTTGTGTTTCTAAGACCAAGCCTTGGTAGCAAACTGCCCCTTCCTGCCACAGGCATACCCCCAGCCTGGCACCAAGAGCCAATTAGTTAGCTTCAGATCAGAAGTTGTGTTCCCCTCCTAACAGGAAGCAGGAGGCTGACCCGCCAAGAGAGGAGAGGGGGCCAGGAGCCCACTGCCACCCCCACCTCCCCTGAGGGGGCCTTGTGACCTACAGAGAGAAAAAGGTGCCAGAAAGAGAAACAAAAAGGACAGACCAACAGAAGTGGTCTGCAAGGCAGGAAAGAAAAAAGCCAAGAGATAAATCCGTGTTGAGAAGGAATGGGAAACAGAGACCAAGACATGAGGGCTGAGGACCCTAGGCCAAGGCAGGAAAGAGACCAATTGACAGAAGAAGGAATAGGGGAACGGGAGGAGGAGGGGGAGAGGGGAGCAGGCGAAACGGATGGGGGTGGGCTGGCAGAGGGGGAGAGAGAGGAGGGAGAGGGGAGGGAAAGCAGGAAAGAAAAGAGGAGGAGGGGAAGAGGGGACAACTGGAAGGCGGGATGGAGAGAGAAGGGGGCAGAGGAGGGGAACGCAGAGAGAGCAGCGGCGACCGCAAGGAGAAGGAAGGGGGGAAGCTGCCGGCGAGGAGGCTGCGGGGTGGGGAGAGTGCGGCGCGGGCCCGGGGGTGGGGGGAGCGCGGGCGGGGGGCGGGCGGCCGGCGACGCCCCTCCCCGGGCTGGGCGGGCTCCCCGAGCAGTGCCCCGCCCCCCGCCCGCGCGCGCTCCCGCCCTCCGTCCCTGGCTCCCCCGCCCGGCCCCTTCCCGGTGTCCCTCCGCCCGCCCTCGGAAGACCGAGCGAGCGGCGAGGTTGCGGGCGAGCCGCGCGGCGCGGAGCCGAGGAGCCGAGGAGCCGACAGCGCAGCGCGGCCAGAGTCCGGAGCGGCCCCGCGCCCGGAGATCACCGGTGCGGCCGAGCTGCCCGCGCAGCGCCCGCTGCGGGCAGCGCCAGCCCGAGCCGCAGGTAGGAAGGGGCGACCGGCGTCGGGGCGCGGGGCGCAGAGCCCCGGACGGCCCGGGCAGATTCGGCCGGGCGGGGTTGGGGCGGGCATCCGGATTCCAACCCCCGCGCCTCGCCTCGGCTCGTCTCAGGGCTGCAAGAAGGAGCCCGGGACGCCGCTCCCACCGCCGACGTGAGCCCGGGCGATTCACCCGGGGTGCGCTGGGGGCATGGGGACTCGCGCGAGGGTCGCGAGAGTCCTCCTGCCCCTTCCCTGGCGCGGAGTCCCTTTGCACCTCCTAGCTGGCGCTGGATTCTCCTAGTTGGAGCCGTCGAAGCGCCGCGTCCATTTATTTCTCAGGGGATGGCGGGACCCCGGGAGTGAATAATTCGAAGAGCGTTTGCGGGGTACGTGGCCACTGGTCCGTCTCGGGGTCAGATGCGCCGAGGTAGAGCCCGTGCGCCTCATTTATTCTCTAAGGGCTCTGGGGCGAGCGACTTGGGGGTGGGTCACCCGCTTCCCATCCTGGGGCAGTTCAAGCTCTCGGGAGACGTTGGCTAAAAAGCATTTACCTCAGTCTGGGTGAGCGCACACTAGCTCGCGCCGCGCTCTCCACTCCTTTCCCTGAGGAATGTGGGGTGAGGGGAATCCCTCCGAGGGTTTGAGGACAGTGTCCCCTTGTCGCCGCAGAAACTGTTTTCACCTTCTTGTGTCCCGCATTTTCTCACTGGGGATGGGGAAAGGGAAACTGCCTGCCAGGTTTACTTACCTCAGGGCAATGACCCTTAGGTCTCCGTGTCTGGTCTCTTTGTGCCCACCATCCCCTATGGGGGGGCACCCACAGATGCCCTGTTCCAGTTTGACTTAGTCTTCAGACAAGGAACTTAGACCGGGCAGTCCCCCACTGAGGCTCTTAGCTAATCTCTTCCCAAAATAGACATGGACCCCAAGGAGAAAATTTTAAAAAGCCAAATGATAAAGCCCTGTTTCTTGCCGATATGGGGCTGGAGCACTCCCTGAGTCTCCTAGAAACCCCAGCCCATGAAGAGCTGGGGTGGAGGGGGAAACACTGAGTAAAATAGCTCCTGAGCTTTGGTGACACCCCCAAATCAGAGGCTGTCAGGTTATGTGAGTGGCCTTTGGGGTCGACCTTCATTTTTCTGTGACACACAAAGTGGGTGTTTGGTGAGAGGGGGTGTTGGGTGCTGGGTATTGCTTAGATTTTTCTCTTTCTTTGGGAACTTTGGGAAAAATGTATTCATAAAGGAGTCTGAAAAGACTGCCCCAACTCTCAAAGTCCAGAACAAAGGAGATCAGTGGGAACTACAGGCAACTTGTACCCTCTGTCTCCCTCTTTTTCTCTCTTTCTCTCTCTCTCTGTTTGGAGCACTCTCTCTGGGAAGGGTTGACCCAGCCTCTGCTTGGATCAGGGTCTGAGCAGTCTCAGGCCCTCCCCCAGGCAGAGGAGGAAGAGGAGACTTATTAGCCCTTAGAGGTACAAGTCCCAGGAGGAGTGGGAGGGACCTTTCCCCAGAGCATCCAGGGCAAAATGGCTGAGCCTCTCTTGAGTCTCGGAAATAAATTGTCAGGCAAGCAGCAAACAAAGAAAACGCTCTCTCTCTCTCCAGCCAAGCGCTGGCTCGGTGGCCAGGGCTTGGAGGACAAACAGTGAGTCCCAGGCCGGGGCACACAGCCGGGCTTGTCTGGCAGAGCCTCTGGAGAGTGGGGCAATTCCTGAGAACCACACGGGAGAGGGGCAGCTGCTGTGGGAGAGGAAGCAGGGACCAGCTCTCTTGTGTGCATCCCTTCATTCTGGGGCTGGAGGTGTGGGAGGTGGGTCCCCAGAAGCTTGGGATGGAGCTGAGAGGGGCATCAAGAGGCCCAGAAGGAAGCAACTCAGAGGGTAAAGAGGAAAGAGCGACTCCATCAAAGCAGAAAGAAGCACAATGGCTCTGTCTCTGAGGGATTTCTCATGCCTGGCCATCAGGAACTCCAAATGCCATTTGTTTATGCATGGCCCAGCCCAGAGAAGCACTTACAAAGTGTCTTACAATAAAGCCTGAATGGATGGAAGGTGCCGGCATGGACTGACCTGCAATATCTTTCTATGTCACTGAGCCAGGGAGGCTCTGAAAAGTAGACACTGAGACAGAACCGGCCCTGGCTGGGTTGGCTTTGAGCTGGGGTGCTGCCATTTTCTGGCCCGGTGGTGACCTTGGATAAGTTCTTATCCCCACTGAAAGGAAAGACTGGAGTCCTGAAAGCTTCCAGTGTGGCCAGCTCATAATTCCTATCATAACTTTGCACAGTAGGTACTCTTCTAATCCCCACTTCGGAGGGGAGGAAACTGCAGTATAGAGAGGGGAAGTGATTTGCCCAAGGTCACCCAACTAGGAAGAGGCAGGACAGGGATTTTAACCCCGCTCTTCTGATTTCCTGGCCAACACTCAGCCCCACTGTTGGGTCTCTAGGCCTCGGTTTTCACCTCCACAGAATGACATAGAAGGGTGGTGGGGACTGAACATAGAAGGGAAGAGGGTACAAGTTGACAGTTAGGCCTTGGGGTCTGGTGTCTGAGACCAGACACCATCTAATGTCAGATGGCTTCTTGCCATCACATAAAGACACTGTTCCTAGGCTTGGCTGTGAGCTCAGCAGCTGAGACAGAGCTGTTTCAAGACACTTGGAATTCGGAGATGGCTTTCTCCTTCCTCTCTTAGCACGTATATGCATCACAGGCCAGGTGCCAGTCATTAAGCTTTGTCCACCACCTCTAGCCCCCTGCATCTGAAGTCCATCCCCAAGTCTGCCCCCTTTGTCCTTGGGAGGCCCTCTCTGTCACCTGGCCTCAGGTGTGCCCAGCTTCCTTGCCTTTGATCACTGAAGCCACACCACCCCAGCAGCCCTGTCCCTCCATCCCTCCTCCCTCTGCTGTAGCTACGGGACAAAACCCAGTTAGAGCCCCTTAATCGCCTTATTCCCCCGAAGGAAATGGAGATGTGAGTGTCAGCAGGCATGATTTTGCCCGTTTCAGACTGCCCCTTCAATTTCCCTGTTGCGCAGTCGCCTGAGCTTCTCTGCCTGAGCTTCTGTGTGCCCAGAGAACAGTGGACAGAGCCCAGCCCCTGCCGGGATGAAAACAACCTTGAATTGACTCCAATTGCAAAGAGCAGCGGGGCCCCTCTTGGTGAGGAGATTGGCTTCTCCGTAGCATTCCTCTGCACTCTCGCCTCAAAGGGACCTAGTGCATGTGTTTCTTTGTGTCGCCTTTTTGCCCCTTTCCCTGAAGGTGGCTGGGAGATGGAGGGAAAGAGTGTGTGGTATCTAAGAGCAGGAAATGGCTGGGAGGCCAGATATGGACCCCGAAATAGGGCTCCCCAGGAAACGTGCCTCCAGGAGCTTTGTGAACATGTAACATCTTCACTTGGAGCTCACCTGCCGACCTCAGAGCCAGGGGGAAGGTCGGCGTGAGAGTCAGTAACGAACCCAGCTAATAGTAGGGATAAGGGCTGCCTGGTGTAGATGGTAGGTGTGAACACAAGCTGTGATATTTCAGCACAGACTTGGATTCAGTCACAAACAGCAAAAAGAAAAAAAAAAACAACACACCCCACTAAATATTATTCCAGTGATAATATCATCAATAATAATAATAATAGCTAACAGTTATTGCATGTTGATGATCTTCCAGGGAATGTGCTGTGTGCTTTACTTACATCATTGCATTTAATTTTCACAAAACCCCGTGGGGTACATAGGATTGTCCCTGTGCAGGTAAGGAAACCGAGAGGAAGAGAGGTGAGGGCGCTTGCTGCAGGATTGCTAGGCTAGTAAGTGGCCCCTGGAGCCCCAGCTCAGCAGCCCTATGTTGACATCCCAGCCCCGGAAGAGCTCCCCACCCCCCCCACCCCCAGTGCTGCTCATTTGGCAAGGACTACACACCCCATTTATGGAGCTGCACGGTTGGAAATTACCCCCCCCTTTCCCAACAATTGAGCTTTGCCACAGCTCTGGGAGGCCGGTGGTGTTCCTTAGGGGAAGCGGAGGCAGGGAGAGATGAGTTTGTGCCCGAGGTCCCTCAGCTGCTAGGGTGCAAACTGGGATCTGCACTCAAGTGCCCTGGGATCTGCGACTTAGTGCCCTAAGTCTTTGTGAGCTAGACTTCCAAGTTCATTGAAAGGTGGCTTCAATATTGTGCACCCAGCCACCTTACCCTAACTCTTAGGTGTCCCCCAATTTGTCTCCTACCCTCTCACTTCTCTGGAAGCCATTGAGAGCAGCTGACTAAGTCAGTCAGCTCCATTTACCGTGATCTGACATGACACGAAAAGCGGCATCCAATTTGATGCGAGCCGCCTGCATCGAATGGCCTTCTATTTTTACATTTGTCACAAATTGGAAATTACAAGGAGGCCAGGTCTTGCTGAGTGATTGGCCGTGGCTCTTTGAAAGCAGGGGGTATGCAGCTAGGTGGAACGGGCCACATTAGGGTGTCAGGGGCCCTCTTGGCTCCAAGAGAGGCCCCCAGCTTCCGGGGCCGGATGGAATCCTGGCATACAGACCCGGCTGGAGGATGCAGGAGTTGGTGGCTGTCTCAGATGGTGACCTGCAGCTCTGCCCACCTGTCAGTGCACGGAGTCTGCAGGATCAATGTTGCATGCCAGCTCCTGACACAACTGAGCCCTGACCAGAGGGACGTTCAAGGTCAAAGACACCCCGAAAAACGTTGACAGCATGCTGTTTTGGTACCTTATTGTTTGGTAAGGAGGTTCTGTCCAGGGAGAGGGCAGCAGCCACGGGAGGTGAGCAACGACATTTGGTATCAGAATTGCAGTTTGCCAGAGCTTAGTGCCGAGAAAACTCCGGATCATCAGAAAAGTACTTTGCAGTTTGTGGAAAAATGTTCCTGAAGCTGGTCTGTCTTTTGATCCTATAAGTATTCCAGGGGAAGAAAATAGGGTCCTTGATATCCTGGAGAAGAATCCTCTGTCAAACAAAAAGAGACATTTTTTTAAAGCTAGTTTTCTCTTAAAGCCCAGGTCAGAATGACCTTGATTCAGATGAGGTCTCTGTGTACACACATGAGTTCATGCACTCTTAACACTTAGGTAGAATTTTATAGTTGAAATTTGCAATAGCCCCGGGGGTTCCAAGTGAAACTGTTATTGTTGTTGTTGTTATTATTATTATTATTATTGCCATTATTATCTCCATCCTTTGGATGGGGAAACTGAGGCTCAACAAGCCCTGAACACACTTATTCCTGACCTCTGGATTCCCAGCTGATGGGATTCACTTTGATGAAACCCAAGTTCAAATTCAGCAGGTTGCCCCTTGAGAAGGAGCCCGATGAGCCCGATCTGTGGCGGGCAGCACCTCAGCCACACAGGGACTGACGGCAGGATCGTGTGGGAAGGCACAGCCATGCAGTGTGGGAGAGAAGGCCCCTGGCATCGTTTTAGTCTTCCCTGTCGTTTGAGCTCCGGCCAGAGGCTAACATCTCCTCAGTTATGCCCAGAGTTTGTGGAGTCTGACGTGTGCTCATTTGGCCAGGGGGCCCCCAGCGGTAGCCAGATTTGGGAGGAAAGGAAGGGATGATTACTCTCAGACAGTGCTTGAATATCTAGGTGGTTTTGGATGAAAACAAATATACCAGGGGCCCTGTGAGGTTGTCTAGAAGGATCTCAGGGCCCTGGCAAACCAGGAAGCATGTGGGGCAGTATTCCTAGGTGAGCCTTGGGTTGTTTGGGACCTGCTGGAGGAGCAGGCTGATTAGTTCTGAGTCCTTCCCAGCCAAGAAGGTAGGAGAGGGGAGGGGGGTCAGTCAGTTCTTCTGGCCATTACCCCCAGTTCTCCTCTGCCCTTGCTGGAGATAATGAAAAATCACAAGTTCTGGGAGCTTCCTACTAGGGTGTTGTGGGGTGGGGATGCCTGAGAGTTTGACTCCCCCCCCACCCACCCAGCCAGCTTTTCTTCAGCCACTGAGTTTGGCACATCCCCTGGGCACCAGTCCTGGGCCTCCTGAGGCAGATAAGAAGGATGCTAGGCATAGGGGGTCTAGGTGCTATGGTCTTCTTGGCCAGAGGAAGATCTGGAGGCTGAGGGAGATGGAGTCACTTACCCTGGCTTGCACAGCAGAGTTTGAACCCAAGCCTTGCTGATGCCAGCCCCCATATGCCTTTTCATGCTTACCACTACCTCTGGAAAGCACGTGAATAGAGGTTACAGTGGAGGAGACAGGGGCTTTGACTCACTGAGGCAGAATGTCAGCTATGCAAAATAAAAGTGACCAAAGCCAAAGGCTCCCATGCCCTTGTCCTGGGTCCAGTTCCCCTGCTGCCTGAGTCCCTTTGCCCCTTTGCTCTCATGTCAGATGTTCTCAGAACTTGAGATCACCTAGGATTTAAAAAAAAAAAAAAGTGAGCTTGGGAACAGGGAAGAAGTTGTCATACCGAGAGTATTATGTGAAGATGGAATTTAACTGCATACATTTTTAACAGGTTGGTAGCAAATGATCAGATAGCTACAAGCCCTTTCTGGCCTTTGAGCTCTGGCTGTGATCCCATGATCCAGGCACTGAGCTGAGGACTTAACAAGCACTATTCTAGGATCCTCCATAAGGAAACTGAGGCCCAGAGCTCACATGGTTGCCCAGGGGTGCCCCACTGATGTGTTGCAGAATTGCAACTCAGATCTAGGTCTATGGGACCCGGAGGCCTGTGTTTGCACTTTGGGATGGCCTCGAACTTGCAGGGAATAAAGGGCAGGGTCCTTACCCCTCTCTGGACTTTGCTTTCTCAGTCCATAAAGCCAAGGGATTTGGACTGGACTGGATGATGGGCTGCTCCCCAAGCCAGGCGCCGGTTCTCCAGGCAGGGGAAGGGTGGCTGCATGCCCCGTTTCCTCCTCCATTTCCCCCATAATAGCCTCCCGAGACTAATGACTGGGGAAGATAAGAGCCCTTTCTCCAAATGGCAGTGAATGCCACTAATGACAGAGCAGATGCAGCACTGTTAATTATGCCACGGGTATTAAATGAAAATGCCAACTCGGGATGAGTTTAATAGCGCCACTGGGCTGGCTGTGGCCATGCTGAAAAGCGGTGCTGTGGACCCAGGCTGAGGCAGAACCACCCCCTCCCCAACTGCAGGGCCAAGACAAGAGCCACAAAGCCTATCCACACTGGTCCCCTCCCTGGCATGGGGTCCACAGTGGCTCTTTGTGGCTAGGGATGTTGGTGGCCACTCTGGAACATTTTCATAGAGGCCTCTGGAGGCCTAGACAGGTTACCTTCAGGGGCCGCAGCAGACAAACAATTGTGCCCGGTAAAATTTTGAGCACCTTCTGTATGCCATGTCCGACTGTAGGTTGTGGAGACAAATCAGACATGTTTCCAGCCTTTGATGATCTTCTCACAGTCAAAACTGTACATACCCTACCAGCAGGAATGCAGTGTCTTCTGGCATCTCTGGTGCCCAGCATAGTGGGACACATTGTAGGTACTTACCTCTTGCTTTTTGTGATCTACAAGTCTTTCTCAGTGTGAGCAAGAGGCCACAAGCTGGGGACCAGAGCACATTCGGCCGTGGGCTGACGGGGAGGCACGACAGGCAGGTGGACCGGCTCTTTTTCCCTGGCAAACCAACCTGGCCTTCCTGGACAGCTGGACTTTCCACCTGCTGGGTGACCATGGACAATCCTTTTGCCCTCTGAGCCTCTGTTTACACATTTGCAAAATGGGGAGAATAGGGGCTGGGATGGCTGCAGGCAAAACTGTGTCTCTTAACCAACCCCAGCTCTGAACTCAGAGATTGCATAAACATCTGAAAAGTGACATTCTGGTGGGCAATTCAGTAGAAGGAGAGTGTTTGGTCACTAAAGTAGCTTCTGGTTCTTCTCATGGATATAGGATATTACTTAAACCTCCACCCACTCTCTCGTGGCTCCAGTTCCCTGCCTTCTGCTTCCTGGACCTGGAGAACTGTTTCTTGGGTTTTTCTAGGCCAGAGAAAGTCACAAAATCCACTCCTTTCAGACCTCCCTGTGTTATAGATGAGTAAACTGAGGCCCAGAGGGGAGGAGTCCTAGGGCCACAGGCGCTAGGACCCAAAGCTTCTAACCCCTAACCCAGTGCTCTTTCCCCTGCCCCAAGCCAGCCCAGCTTCACTGTTGAGAAATTATTAAATAGAGTTGGTGGAAGGACTCTGGTTGCCGTGACAACGGAGCCTGTGTCCTCGGGAGATAATGGCGTTGTACAGGCAGAGTGATGTGTGTTGAATGCTGATTCGGGACCTGCTGGAGGAAGTGAGCAAGAGTGCAGAGGGGACTGGGTCTGGGGTTTGAGCTTCCCCAAGGAGACTGAAGCTGGGTGGATGGGGAGAGCTGCGGGGGACACTCGTCTCCCCTAGTTCCATCCTTCCCACAGCCTTGGCAGAAAAGGATAATTACCAGCCCTTCATGGAGGTATGAAGTAAGGCAAAGAGAGGTGGCCTGACTCTTCTTCACCCAGGTCACACAGCCAGGCGAGAAGTGGAGCTGGGATCTAAATTTCAGACAGGTGTCGGAAGACTAGGCCCCGGGGCGGGCCTGGAGCAGCACCTGGAGAGTACGAGCAATTGGTGGGAACCTGAAGGGAGCCAGCTCTGAGCTCTGCACTCAGGGCACCTCAACCCCTCTAAAGACTGCTGAAGAGAGTGCTCATGGGGATTATGATGGGCCAGGGATGACAGTTCCAGCCCAGGAGGAGTGAGGAAATAGTATGGCAAGACAGCTAGCTACCCATATCAACTTTGGAGCCAAAGTCCAATCCCGCCCTGCCACTTCCTAGCTGCATGACCCTGAACAAGTCACTTTAGTTGTCTGAACCTCCGCGTCCTCATCTGCACAGCGGGGACAATGACAGACTTCCCTCATAGGATTGTTCTAAGATCAAATAAGGTAAGGTAGAGAGCTCGTCAAACCCCGCTCCTAAGCACAGTGCAGTCAACAGTAGCTAGGATTATTAACCAAAGGGGAGAAGCTAGGAGAAGGAGCCACTCCCAGCTGGGTAGCAGCTTGGAAATTGTGGTGTTGGAGGGGTGGAACTGGCTAAGATGGGGATGAGAATGATGAATAGCAGAGCTCTTCATTTCAGGCTAGTGAATATCAGTGGAACAAATGAACAGTCCCCGTCACCAAAAATATACATCAATATTTTGCATTGGGAAAGCATGATTGATGTACCTCACTGCAACGTGCTCTCCCTAAAAGCCCATGTGCACACCACGCTGGGGAAAATTGCCTTTTCTCTCTGCCAGCTATCTAAATGACCCCATGCTGTGAACCCTTTTGGAAAATAAATACTCGCACCCACGCTCTTCCATTTCTCCCTCCTGCGCAGCTGGTGCAAAATATTTACTCCCCTCATCGGGGACTGGAGAGCATGGGGTTAACACCCTGAGAAACCCCAAAGTGTATCATTTGCATGCTGGCAAAGATGTGATGGAGCTGGCAGACAAGCCCACTCCTTTTGGGAAGCAGAAAGAGGGTGCCGGACTTGGGCATTGGGCTGCTTTAAAAGCAGTGGTGAGAGCTGGGATCCTGAAGGCTCGGAGGCAAGCAACCATTTTGTTTGTTTCCGCAAACCTATCTGAGCAAATCCACCCCCAGAGATAGCAACCTGTTTCTGGATTCCCAGAGAGAAAGGGTCATTTGTTTGCTGCTGATCCTGGGGCTGGATGACAGGGTGTGAAGCAAGGAGCCTGAAGACCTCAGATTCCCACACCTCCGACTCGGGCGGCGGGAGAGGGGTCAGGGGGACTCATCCAATGGACACATGAAGATGGCTGACATTTACTGAGATTTGAACAGATGTGCTAATTGCAGGAAAGGTACACACATCCACTTTGGGAATCGTGTTTAAAAAAGTATTTGCTCTGAGATTTTGATTTGATTAGCATTTCCCGACACTGGCACCGTTCCCTTCTATTGATTGCCTATAGGTTAAGATAACTGTGGCATTCTGCCCAGGACTTTCTCCCATAACTATCGAAAACAAAACAAATAATATTAGCCCTAATCAAGTGATTTATGATAATACCAGCCAGGTAGCAAGCATTTTTCTCTGTACCAGGTTCTGTGTCAATCACTTCACGTATTATCTCAGTTAATCCTCATAGTAGGTATCATCACCTCTGTCTCAGAGAGGATGGGGAACTAACCTATAATCACACAGCATCTGACGGTTTTCTTTCCCCTGGGGCCATTGTCCTTAACCACTCCCCTGTTCTGCTTGTCCCTGTCCTCACAGCCAGATCAACCTCCAAATACCCTTTGACATGCCCAGTGGAAGATGTTCATGAATTTTTTCATAGACCATGGACTTAAAATGTGCTCAGTAAAAAATCCCATTTTCCCAAATGGGTAGGTTTTTTTTGCTGCATGTGGTTTTTCACTTTACAAAGAGGGGAGATGCATACTCTAAAGATTCCTTTAGAAAGCTAAGTGAAATGAATCAAGAACAGATGCATTGGCTAAAGTGAGCATTCATTTGAGTCTCTTAAAAATAAAATCAGCTTTCTCTTGTGGGAAATATTCAAGACCCTGGAATCTGACCCACAATCAACTCTGAAAATACACACCCTCCTCATTCTTGCAAAACATTCTCAAGCAGTGTCTCTCAACGCTGTTTTAAAATCCAGCTGAGCTTTTATTGAGAACAATAGGATTTGTTGTTTCTCAGATACAAAATTACGATTACAATACAATTTTTTTTTTCTAATCCCTACCATCCCCAATAGTTTTGCCCATCTCCTAGAGGAGAAAGAGTAACTTTGTCCTTCTACCACTTAGAGGAAGAGCTTTCTGGACTGACTAGATTGCAAACTAGAGAGCAGAGAGCCAGGCAATTCAAAGAAATGAATCAAGAGATCAGGGACAAGATATCACTCGTGGCAGGACTTGCAGTAAATTGGAAAACACATGCCTATTCCCCCCGCGCCTCCCCCACCAAAACCTGCAAATGCAAGTTTTAAAATTCTGATACCACTCAACCAGACACATATAGGGGACCCAGTTGGCCCCCACAGGCCATCCGTTTGAGATCCCTGCGGGTTCTTACTGTGAGTTTGTGTGATCTTGATGCACACAGTTTATTTCTGGGGCTTCAGTGTGTTCATCCATAGAATGGAGCCCATAAAGCCCACAGAGTTGGAAATGGAGCCCCAGGTGTGGACGCTTGATAGGGAACTGAAGAAATGGCCCGCGCCCCTGCGGCGGAAGTGCTATTCCGTGACGCCAAGTGGGCTCTCTGTGTAGGCGGCGTGTCTGCATGTGACTTATTACAGATCATCATTTCGTTCAGCCCGTCTCTGCAGTACTGTGTTTTCCTCCCCCACCCCCAATCTGAGTTTCTAAAGGCCATTTATCCTAACGCCCTTCAGAACGCCCTTCAGAGTCCTTCAAGCACATCTCCCAACAGGAGAGAGTGGTAATTTAACCCCCTGGTTTTCTTACAAGTGTGTCTTAGAAGGCAAAGATGAAGAATGGTGTACAAGAATGCCAGGTGGTCAGCCTGTCACTCTCATTTCCCGATCGCGGTGGATCCTTTCTGACTGGGTGAGCCGGGGCCTTTGCTGAGGCAGCCCCTGGAGCGCAGAGCTGCAAAATTGCACGCAGCCAGCCAAGGAAGGGAGGGGGAAAGGCTTAGCCTGGAACAGGACAGATCGGCCAGGGCCCCGCGCAGGGTACCTGCCTGGCACTAGGGGCCTCCAGCCTTCCAAGCTGTTAGGAAGGCACAGAGGGATGGGCTGGCCCCCAGCAAGTCCAGTTACCAAAGGGAGGAAGACCCTGTAAAAAGCGGGGCAGACCCTGTAGCCTGCGTCCTGGGTCACAGCTTTTCAACCACTTGAGACTATGGGCTCTGCCACCATGTTTCTTTCTGCTCAAATGCAGGTCCCCTCCTTCATTGGTTCTCCAGGGGCTACTGTGAGATCATAGGGTAGAGCCTAGCACAGCCCACAGGAAAAGGACAGCACCCTGTCTCCCCCTCCCTCCACTGTCATTTTTTTCTTTTTCCTTCTGTCTTCCTCCCATGCCCCTGTTCTCACCTCTCTGCTACTCCCCTCCCTCCGGTTTTCTTTGCTCTCCTTTCTTCTCCTCCTGCCTGCCCTCCTCGCTACGTCCCTTCCCTCTCCTCAGCACCCACAGAGGGCTGGACTGGGGCTCCACACACCTGCGGAAGCAGCAGTGTCCACTCCAGTGACTGTGGAGGAGATGAGGTGAGCTTCCCTACAGGAAGCACACAAGAGTCCGCTCCCAGAGTGTGCTCATCTTCTCCCAGTCCTGTGACCTCATGGTGGCTCCCTGAACCCGCTGAAGTGGGAGCATTTACACCCCAGAATCAGCCTTCCGGTTTGCTTTCCTGAGGGCCTGCTGGTAAACACAGCACACCGCTGCTTTGGAGACCAGTGCCACCTTCTCCGAGGCAGACGTTTCTTGAAGGCTTTTAATAACAAGGTCTGCTGTCACAGAGAGGAACAGAGGGACAGGTGGGGATGGAAGGTGGAACTCGGTATAGCATGTATGCATCTATCACTGTTTGAGGGGTGTGGGGGAAACAGAGCAAGTCTTGGACTTCTGAGTCCCATCTGTGTAGAGGATACAGTGTACCTGGGGAGATAAGACCAAATAGCCATTAGTCAGAATAGAAGTTGAGTTGTGAATAGTGACAGGGCCTTCCCCTTCACCTCCACGGTGATCCCAGCTGTGGTGCTCTCCTCCCCCACCCCAGGTGCCAATCTCCTGCCAAGTCATCGCCGGATCAGATCTCCCCACTTAAAGGCTCCAGTGGCCCCCCAGTTCTCCCCCAATACCCAAGGTGTGGAGGAGCAGTTAGAAGTATGGGCTCTGGAATCTAGCCTCCTGGATCTGGGACCTCAGGCAAGGTGTTTTACTGCTTTGAGCCTCAGTTTCCACATCTGTGCAGTGGGGTGTGGTGAGAGGTAAATATGATCATCTATGAAATGCACTAACCGTATTAAGCACTTAATAAACATTCAGTGTGATCACTGCTCTTACTACAGGATACAGTGCCCGCCCTTTTCCTGCATTCAAAGCCCTTTGCTGCTGCTTTCCACCTCTCCAGTCACACTCCTTCAATCAACCCAGCTTCTAGCCAGCCACGCCATGCTCCTCAGTGGTCCTAAGTGCATTATGCATGTTCACCCTCTTCTCTCTGCCTGGAATGGATCAGCAGCTAGGCTTGAGGAAAGGCAAGGATCCCAGTCCTGCTCTCTCTGGCTGTGGTTATAAAGAGAACCTCCCCACCTCTGTCCCCTTCTGTCAGGGAACACAGTGCCATTCTCTCCCAGGTGCCTGTGGAGAGGGCCATCCCTCCTCTGGGCTGATGAAGAATTTATCACATGCATGCTGGTTACCTGTGTCCCAGCTGTCCTGAGAGCTCAGTGGCAGCAGGCCCAGACTCCGACTGGTATCTTTCTTCCCCTGCACCTAATGTGGGTCCTGCTACCCTCGTGTGTACGGTCCATGTGGGCTGGATTGGATTGAAAATTGCCTGGATGAGAGGAGGTGCTCAGTCGGGCTTTGCAGACAGTTAGGGACGAGGACAGATGTTAGCACACCACTGACTGGGTAAGCTAGACTCACAGGGTGAGATGAGAATGAGGACACAGAGTAGAAGGGGCACTAGAAGGCACAGTCTGGCACCTGTCCTTGCACACGGAGGAGAGCCAAGACAAAGAGCAGAAGGGGCTGGCTGGAGACCACACAGCTGGTAATGGGTGGAGTGGATTCCCACACGCAGCTTGAGGCTCCAGAGTCTCCAGCTGGCCATGCCCCCTCTTTGCTCTGCAGACATGGCCCGAAGGCAGGCCTCCTTCCAGCAGCACACAGGACCCATATGTGCAATTGGGGGAAAACTGGGGACTCCCAGAAGGGATCACCACTCCTTGAGCCTGGTTGCCCCTGCCCCTCTGAGGGACGCTAATTAGAGCCTCTAGCCCCTGGGGCCTGGGGAGAGCTGATCATCCTGGATCCCATGTGGCCTCTTGTTGGCTCCTGGGACACTGGCAGTTCTGCCCAATATGGCCATGGGAACAAGTTAACCTCTCGGGAGCCAGACCTCAGCAGCCTGCCTTCAGTTTCATAAAAAGAACAGCAGGCCTTGTCCTTGTGGGGATTTGTCCTAGAGGGAGTTGCTTGCTGGAAATGGGCCACTCTTCCACACCTTAAAGATGGAGTTTGGGGATCACCTGGGTGGCTCAGGGGTTCTGGGATTGAGCCCCGCGTTGGACTCTCTAATTGGCGGGGAGCCTGCTTCCTCCTCTCTCTCTGCCTGCCTCTCTGCCTGCTTGTGATCTCTCTCTTTCTGTCAAATGAATAAATAAATAAATAAATAAAATCTTTAAAAAAAAAAAGATGGGGTTTGGGGGTTCCACTGGCATCCCACTGGAGATAGCGGAATAGAGTGTTTAAGAGCATGGACACCAGGAGCCCAGCTGCCTGGATTCGTCCCAGGTCCCCTCACTCCTAGCTGTGAGACCTTTGGCAAACCAATTTAAGCTCTCCGTGCCTCAGTTTATCATCAGTAAATGGAGAGGGAGTGAGAATAGTTAACATACATAAATCATTTAGAGCAGAACCTGGCATGTTAAGTGCTGGGCTCACTTCCTTCCTGTGCTCTGATCTCTTCTTTTTCTTTCCTTCTTTGTTAATGAAATTTGGGGATTTTTTTCTGTGTGTGTCACCACGAAAGAGAAGCTTGACTCCTGGAGTTTATTTCACCATTAGATGGGTCTCTTAAGCCTCTAGCAGTTATAAAGCTGACATTTTTTTCCCTTCACTCTGCTTGTTGGGGGTGGGCAGGTGCATTCTCTAGCCATCTCCCACATTCTGGTTTGGGGAGCGCCCCAGAAAACCGTAATTCCAGGCTCTTGGGGCTGTAAGTGGAGGGGAAGGGCTTGAGCTTGGGTTTCTTATTTGCATGGGTTTATGAGGCTGGGGAAACTCATCTACGTGTGGTCACATATCTTCCCCTGGGGACCCAGCAGGAAGGCTCGAGTAAGTGGTAAGGCTACATCTAAAGGCTTCAGAGAATTTCATACAGGCCCGTGTCTGGGAGGTACCTGCTGGGTGAGTTAAATCCCATGTGACTTTGCACAGGTCATTTGACCTCTCTGAGCCTCGGTACCGTCATCTACAAAATGGAGCCAGTAATCATTAGTAATCATTAGTTTCAGTGTATTTAGCATTTGCTGGGCTGGGCACAGCACTAGAAAATTCAAATCCAGTCCTTATGCCTCATGAAGTAGTTACTGTTGGCTCCATTTCCTGATGAGGAGACGAACACTTTAAGGAGATAAGTGACTTACTTGAAAGTCACAGTGGGATATTGTGAAGCATAAGTATACAATAGATGCTATTAAGAATTGCACCTGGGTCTGCAAATTACCTCTCAGGTATGTTGAGTCAGGTGAGAAGTTTGTGCAAGATGTGGAGCTGCTTTCCTTCATCTCTTGACTTGAATGTGTAATGAGCTGAGAATTGAGGTGGTGGGGGTCTCCAAGGATCATACTGTTTGTGTCCTGTGCGACCTTGGGCCAGCAACCAGCCCTCTCTTGGCCTTGTTCTCAATCTGTAGACTGCTGGTATAGACCAGGTGTACAAGTGTGGCAGAGAACAAGTCTGGAGCAGGAAGGAAGCTGCATAGGTCCTGGCTCTGGCTGAGGGTTCAAGGAAAAGGACTTACCATCTAGACCTGTGGCCGGCCAGTTTGCTGCAGCTCACACGCTGGTGAAGATTGACTCTTCGCCTCCAGACTCGGGTCTCTGAGACCTGAGTCCTGAGGCCTCATAGACCCTCTCCAGCTGCCCCCTCTCCATCAAAACACCTTCTCTAGGGATCCCTACCTAACCTTCAGGGCAGGTGGTGTCAAAGGCTGCCCACAGCACCTGCATCCACCTGCCCACATCCATCCTCCCTCTAACCGTCTGCACATGATTATCCGCTATTAATCGGTCCTCATATTTGTGCAGTGTTTTTCAATTACAAAGCACTTCCCCGGCCATTCATCTCTTTGAATAGCAATCGAAACTGCTGTTTACTGAGCACTTCCTGTGCACGAGGCCCTCTGCTCTCACCAGCCTCTTGCCATGTATTATCTTGATTTGGAGTTTCACAGCCATCCTGTGGGGCATGGGAGTCCAAAATTATCACTGAGGATACCTGATACTCAAACACACTAAATATCTAGCCCCTGCCCATACAGGGAATGGATGCAAGCTCTGTGAAATAATCGGGGTCATCCCTAACCTACAACCTCCAGAGCTTCCGTGTGCACCCTTGCAAAGCTTGCATGGGCACTGGGACTTTGTTAAAATGCGTCTTCTGATCCCATGGGGCTGGAGTGGGGCTCAAGATTCTGCATTTCTAACAGGCCTCTGGGTGATGCCAATGCTACCTCTTGGAGAACCACACTTTGGATAGCAAGGGCTTGAAGCACCAAGCCGGCTGAGACTGCCGGCTACAGACTGGCAAGCCTCAGTTTCCCTATCTGTCAGATGGGTGAAATAGCCTTTGGCTTACAGAGGTGGAATGAGTACTGGGTGATATAGCACCTGTTAAATGCTTGGCACACAATAGGTGCTCAGTAAATGCTGGCTCTTCTCCCTTGATAGGAGCTGGCATGGGTCTGGATACACAACAGATGCTCAATGAAGCCTGTCCAATTTATTGAGCCTAGCATTTTTCCCTAAAGCAGAGAATAAACTGCATTATGTTTCCCTTTGGAATGAAGCCAAACCCAATATTAATTTTTTTCTTGAACTGCAGAGTTCCAAAAAGAAATAAAAGCAAGTAGAGTGATTGCAGTTTGAAGCAAGCCTCTGTAATTTCTGTAATTACAGAATGGGAGCAAGACAAAGCAGGAGTATGCACAGTGTCATGGGAGGGAGTGGGGGCCCCTACCCCCAAGCCTGCTGCTCCCCCTCTTGCCTTCCTGGCTCTTCATGGTGCCATACTCCCTCTGAGCCTCCTTCTGGACCCAGCCCTAGCCTTGGACAATGGCAGCCCTGAGACATTGGCCTTGGCATTTTGGCCTCTGCCCAAGTCCCCACCCCACGCAGCCACCAGTCCCTCTGATGCAGTGGGACAGAGGGGGGATTGTCCAGGGTGGCTGCCACACACTCCCCTCCCCCCAGCCTGCCATCTGCGCAGGCCTAGGCTGCTGATAGCCAGTCTGCTAGCAAGGCCTGTAGGGCCCACCTCTAAAATAGATCCCTGGTCCCACTCCTCACCACCTCTTCCCTAGCTGCCACAGTTGAAGTCACTGTCTTCTCTCACCTGGACTCGCAGCCTCTTAAGGAGCCTCCCTGCTTCTACCTCTGTCCCTCTGCCTCCTCTTCTAGGCAGCGACAATGAGACTCTTAAATATAAGTCAGATTTCTCCCACCACGTACACCCTCTACTCTTCCCCATCCTGTTTAGAAGAAAGTGTAAACTCCTTGCTGTGGTCTCTGAGACCTTGTGTGAATGTGGGGCTTGCCTGCTTCTGACTAGTTCTGTTCCCTCCCATGTTGGACTCCAGCCAGCCCAGCCTCCATGCTGACTCTCAAACATGCCAAGCTTCTTCCAGCCTCAGGGCCTTTGCAGTTGCTGTTCCCTCTGTTTGAAATCATGTATCCTAGAGAGTCATATTTCTGGATCCTAATTCAAAATGAAAAAATGTTGTTCAGGCCAAATAAAATAAGCCTAAGGGCTAGTTTTGACCCATTTTGCCACTTCTGGTCTAGAGCTTCCAAACTTCTTCTTCTTCTTTTTTTTTTTTTTTCTCTTACAAAGCATTGCCTCACTCAGGGATTAGCAGAGGTATTCTTTCTGCTTGGTTTGGCCCCATTTTTATTAATGGCTTTAGGACTTGGTCTCCAACTGCACACTGAGGAAAGAACATATTCATGGGAACATTTTCACCACTTTCCTGCCTTGAGTCTCGTTCTTTCACTCCTTCCCAGAGCCTCCCTGAGTGAGTCTTCTATAATAATAATCTGTTCACATCATCACCCCAGTTGCATCCCTGCAACTGGTCCCGAAGTTCCTTAGCCTGGCTTTCAAGGTCTTTCACAAACTGACCTTCCTATCTTCAAATCTTTCTACTTCTGTTCCTGCATTCTCTCCACTTAGGATGCCCTTCCCTCTTTTTGAGCCTGATGAACACCTATTCAACCTTCAAAACCCAGTTCAAATGTCCCCTCATCAGGGATGCCGCCTTTTTTTTATTTTAGAGAGAGAGAGTAAGAGCAGAAGAGGGACAGAGGGAGAGAAAGAATCCTGAGCAGCCTCTATGCTCAGCATGGAGTCTGATGTGGGACTCGATCCCATGACCCTGAAATCATGAGCCAAGATTTGGAGGCTTAGCCAACTGAGCCAATACCCCTAGGATGTCTTCTCTGGTTGAATTCCATCATTCCTTCAAGGCCTGCACAAAGGCCTCTTTTCATGTACTCTTGCTAGAGTATATGAGTTCATATACTCTTGCTACACATATCACAGGTACTATGATTGGCTATAGGCAGAGATATTTTTGCTTATAGGCTGTGACCTTGTGAAGGTCACGGACCTTGTCTTATTAATGCTTGCGACCCACGTGTCCAACCCAGCTCCACGAACACATTAAGCCCTGGGTAAATATTTACAAAATGGAATCTTTCTGCTGGCTCCTGTTAGTTCACTGATTCAGACTCTGCTGCAGAATACAAAGGGCTCGAAATGATTGTTCCATCCCCATTTCAGCACACAGCGCGTGCTGAGCAAATAATTGCTGAATTGCTGAATGAAGGAAGGAGTGAATGAGTAGGCGAGTGAGTACAGAGGACGTGTCACGGGGGTCTCACATTAACGATGCCCTGTTGAACGTTGCTTCGGAGGAATTCAGTTAATATGGGGAAACGTTAAGGACTTGGAGGAACGTGTATACAGATTCTTCATCTGCAGAATTCTGTCATCTGAAGAGGAAGAACCAGAAGAGTCTGGAAGAAAGCCTTGGAAAAATGCCCCACATCATGAAGGGGTGAAAGGCATTCCTTTTACCCATTCCACCAGCGGGTAGAGGAGGCCCGTGCTGCAGAGGGGGTGAAGAGATGCATGGTCCTTCTGCTATGGACCTGCGGAGCTGTCCTCCGACACCGGGCAGCCCCTGCCTGGCAGAGCAAGGGAGTCTGTTTCAGGAGAGGGGAAGTAACTCCTGGCTGACAGGTGGCTCCTCCTTCTGAGATCATTCTTTTTCTAGAAAGAGAGCCAGCTTCCTTTATAGGGCACTTGTACATGCCTGTGCTTTTCATGTGCCATTTTTGATGAGACAGGGAAGCAACAGGTTAACCAGCTGGTGTCAGGAATGAAAATTCACCAGCAGCTATACTCCTGGAGTGTCTGAGCGAGGCTGCTTCCGGAAGTGCTGTCTGTAAGCTCCAGGTCCCAGGCTTTTTAACTAATGGGGATCCCTTACTCATTTTCCTCCCATCTACTAGACTTTTGTTCTTGCCAGACTTATTAAGGAATAATCCCTTATTTTATTGACCAGACACACAAATGTACCACTCCCGCCTTCTGCCTGGCCCAGGGTGATGGGCTAGACCACTCATCAGTTAGTATACAGAGAGCCCAAAGCAGGAAGATGTGAAATCTTTATTAGCTAGTTTCCCCCATGGAGGCTAAAAGGACAATTTCCATCAGTCTTCTGAAAGTGCTGCCAGTCTCTGGAGGGCATGGATAATAAGCCCACGATAAATGTTAGTCGTAATAGTGTCATCATTGCTGTACCTCCCAGGTTAGGAACCACAATCCGTATACAGTTGGTAATCATCACCATGATGAGAATGGCAGAGATGGCCTGAGCCCTCGCTCTGAGCCCTGTAGTCGCAATGATTTATGTGTGCGATCTCATTTATCCTTCACTGCAACTCTACGAATAAAAGATTATTATTATTTCCCCATTTTACAGATGAGGATCAAAAAGGGGAGGAACATGCCCAATGCTAGCAAACCTCAAGGGGAGCCAAGGTCTCTGATGTAGCTCCATCTCACTGTCTTGTGACCCAGGGAACCTCCTCCCTAGGAATCCCCGAGGAAGCACAAGGTATATCTGTTCTAAAAGGAAAGCTCTATCTGGCTATGTGGCTCTTCAGAGGGCAGTCACAGGCATCTGCCCAAATCTTTTCCCATATTCTGAAGATAACACATATGCCTTCCTCACGCTGAGCTCTTCAAGCAGCCGTGGTCTCTGATCTCTCTGGCCTTTGCATGAGGGGATGCTAACTGTGCTCAGGGAGGGGACGGTGGAATAAACCTCTTGGTGAACCGGAGCTCTCCTTCCTCCCAACGTTCCACCTCTCTTCTGTGTTGGTGTTGAATGATTTCTTTAAAGGACATAAACAGCACATTTCACCCCATTAAATGCACCTTGCCATCTCTCCTTCTTGCTGGGAGTGAGACGGACCTGCACCTGTCTCTCTGTCTGTCTGTCTCTCCCTGAGTGGTGTGGGGCAATCTCAGGTCTAGTGCACAGTAGGTGTTGGAATTGGCTTGAGTCTCCGTGGATAGTCAACAAAGATATCCAGGGCAGAGGCCAGAAGTTGTTGTTCCCATAGGGCTACAGGCCTTCCTGAGAACTTAAGCCGAGTGTTAAGAGAACAGAGATTCAAGACGTTAGCAGGAATCCCCTGTGCCAATGTGAGCAAAAGGAGGGAATTTTATTTTGGCATGGTGGAGATGCTTTCTTTATGAACTCTGAGCATTTGAATGTAGCCAGGCTTAAGAAAGCCTGGAATGGCAAAGACAAATGCTTCCAAGAATCTCCATCTTTTTTTTTTTTTTAAGTTATTTATTTACTTATTTGTTTGTTTGTTTGTTTGAGAGAGAGAGAGAGATCATAAGCAGGCAGAGAGGGAAGCAGAGGGAGAGGGGAAAGCAGGCTCCCCGACAAGCAGAGAGCCCCGATGCAGGGCTCAATCCCAGAACCCCGAGATCATGACCTGAGCTGAAGGCAGAGACCTAACCCACTGAGCCACCCAGGTGCCCAAGACTCTCCATCTTTTGACTTCTCATTTCCGTCCTCCTCAGCAGACCAACTCTCCCTGATACTCTGAGTGCGGATGGGCAGAAGACAGCTGCCTAAGAGTTCCCAGTTCCCCGGACAGCCTGGCCTTCTTTCTCAGCCATGTGCCAAATTTCCAGGGGAGGAGCTTTGATAGACTAGCCAGAGTTAGGTGATCAGCCCTGGTCCAAGGTAATTGGATCCTTCTGAAAAAACATGGCGACTAGAGCCTACAAGGGTAGGTGATAGGGACAGTTAAGGGTCATCATTGATTTGACAGTTAATGGCTAACCACCAACCCCCTCCCAACACACACCCTTTCCTAAGGCTTCTCTCTCCCCTGCATATGCCAAGACTTTCTGGTAGACCACAAGATGGGCTACCACTCCTGACAATGGGAGGTCACCCTACTTGAGTCAGGAGTTCCTTCTGATGGTGCCAGACCAAAGTCAGGAAGCAGGTAGTAGGCATCTGAGACAAGCCTGTGGGTCCTCTTGAAGAGTGAGAAACAGGGTTGGAAACTGTCCAGAGGTAGTCTGGTTTTCTGTGAACTCTAGGCAGAGACATTGGTGTCTGGGGATAAGGACTGAGTGTGAGGGGTCTAGAAGGTGAGAGCACGGCAGTCCAGATCCCCCAGTGGGGCAGAGCTGAGAGAGGAGACCTTCTGGGGCCATGTGCTGCTTTTGCTCTGCTCCTACATCTCAGAGGCCCCAGATTATTGTTTCACACAGTCCTGTTTGCTCTAAGCGTTCTATAAGTTTATTCTGTGTTACTTGATTAATGTAAAAATTTTGTAGAAATTTAGAAATTATAAAAATCCAGAAAAGTGCAAAAAAGGAAACAGAAGTCACATATAAACTAATCACTGTGTAAGCCTTAGAATATATCTTTAGGGTTTTGGAGGGGTTTTTTTAATGACTAGATTGCAGCGGGATGGGCAAAAAAGATAATACTAAAACTATGATACTAAAGGCCATGCTTACATGGCCTTTTACAACATTTCTGCACTTTTGGTTAGGGGATGGAGAAAAATCTCAGCTGCGTTTGTTGGCTCCCAGTTGGATCTTGAAGGGCTTTTGCCTCTCTGTTGACTTCTCTTTTTCTTCTGATGAAATAATGGAAGGCCGTCCTCGCATTGCCCTCATGCCCGTCCCCACAGCTATCCCAAGAAGGCCACAGGCCCCTTCCAGCATGTTCTAGCGCCCCACGGCTGGCATGGAGGCTCGTGTGGTCACCTGTGTGGGGGGCTCCCATGGGCTTTCTGCATCCCTGCTACTCTCTCCCTAGGGCTGCCCATTAGCCACCACCTGCCAGCTCACTGGGCTCCCTCCCCATCTCTGCTTTGCAGGCGTGCACCCAGAGGTGGCCGAGGAGCTACTCTGGAGCTGACCCACCAGCAAGTATCATCAGGTAACATCCACAACCAAAATAATCACAACCATATGCAGAATTCTCTTTCTAAACCAGTCCGGTGAAAAATACCTGTACAACCATGAAAGCTTATTTTTGCTGCAATTCTACAAGCCAGATAAGATTACTGCCGTTTTATAGGTGGAGAAACTGAGACTAGAACAATCAAGAAGCATGAGGCTAGAGCAGGACGTAGGGTCACTCGTTTATAAAAGGCAGACTGGAGATTTGAACCTAGGCCTGGGCTGAGTCCGATGTCATACATCATTTTCTACTCCATGCTGCCTCTGGAACTAAAGAGGCAAGCGAGTAAAGAGCGTAGATGGACTTTCTTGGGTCAGGGAGGTCAGGTAAACCAGTGGTCCTTTTTCAGCTGAGGGCTGCGACTGGCTCCCAGCATAAGAATCTCCTTTTGCAGAATTTATTACATGTATAGATTCAGGACTCATCTCCAGATTTAGGACTCATCTCCTTGAGATTCTCATGTGTGACATCTGGGGTGGGACCTGGGACTCTGTCATTACAGAGCTTCGCAAACAGCATGGAAGCACAGCAAGGTTTGGGGACTGCTGACAAAATAGTAACACCACTTGCCAGGCACAAGAGACTTGCTGAGTAACAACCTGACGTACTATTATCATACTCAGTTTAAAAGGTAGGGAGAGCAGGGCTCAGAGAGGTTAAGAGGTTTTCTCAAAGTCACACAGCTCAAATGTGAAAGAGGACTTCGATCGTGATTAGAGTCTGTGCTTATCTACCACCTTCAGCCACTACCCATAGCTGGGTCACCTCCCTATTTGGCCCCATGGTAAGCCCCTCCATGGCTTACAGTGACCATGGTTACTGTGCCTCAGGGTATGAAAAATCTAATTGTATCCTGAGAGGCAAAGATGAGGAACACTTGATATTCCTGTCTGGAAATTTGGTCTCCTCAGCTTTCTTTGCTGAGCAAGACACATAAGAGAGGGCACATGACATAGATTTGCAGGTGTGAAGCTAGTCCAGGAGCCATAAAATCACCACATCCTCCCCACACAAGTCTAGGAACAGAAGGCACTGTGCTTCCTCCAGGAGAAAGAGGGTGATGAGAGAGCCTTCTCTGACCCCTGGTTGGTTTGTGGGCCATTTTATTCTTGTTATTTTGGGACAACTTCAGGATTTGGCCACTCTTCCGTGCCTGTCACCCCACCCCTCTGTTCTCCTAGGGTGACCCTGAGCCGCAAAACTGCTGTCTGCGTGGACTGGGGCAGACGTCACACGTCCATCTGCCAGGACCTCTGTGTCCAAACTCCGAGACATGGCAACCAATGGCAGCAAGGTGGCTGACGGGCAGATCTCCACAGAGGTCAGCGAGGCCCCCATGGCCAATGACAAGCCCAAAACTCTGGTGGTCAAGGTGCAGAAGAAGGCGGCGGACCTTCCAGACCGGGACACATGGAAGGGCCGCTTTGACTTCCTCATGTCGTGTGTGGGCTATGCCATCGGCCTGGGCAACGTCTGGAGATTCCCCTATCTCTGCGGCAAAAACGGTGGTGGTAGGTGCTGTCCTGGCCACATCCCAGCTGGGTCTGGACCCCTTGAAGAGTGTCACACTTGGGCATTTTCTGAGGGAAACTTAGGGGAAGGGCCCCCTAAAGACCAGGCCCCATTTCCTGTTTTTGTCGCTTTACCAAAAGTTTCCCAAAGGACGATTGTCCTTTGTTAACGATACCAAACAGTTCACCTCTTCCTTTTGCAAAGAACAAGGGATGTAGTTTGAGCAAAGGACATCCTGGACTGGATTTTGGCTGTGGGTGCTACTCTGAAGGCAGAGGGTAGGGAGATTGTGGCTGGGACCCTAGAATGCCCCGCCATTATGCTCTTCCTGAATGGGGCTTCTCCAAAGCTTTGGGACCATGAGCATCTCTATTCTCTCCCCCACAGGGGCCTTCCTGATCCCCTACTTCCTGACACTCATCTTTGCGGGGGTCCCACTCTTCCTGCTTGAGTGCTCCCTGGGCCAGTATACATCCATTGGAGGCCTGGGGGTGTGGAAGCTGGCCCCCATGTTCAAGGGTAAGTCTGCAGAATGGGGCCACGTGGCAGTGCTCCTGCCCACAGAACTGTGGTGAAACCAGGGCCATCCCGACACTCTCAGCCCTCCTGGAGAGAGGGACCTTGTTCACTTCTGAACAGAGTGGAGCCCTCAAAGGGGCCAGGTGGCAGATGGCAGCCCCGGCTAGGATCTAGGTGGACAGGAGGCCCCAATCCAGAGACGCCCCCCACCACCCCGCCGCCGCCCCTGTACACACATCAGCCTACCCTGTCCTGTGAGCTCATTTCCCCAGCCAGGGCTGGGTACGACTTTCTTTGCTTCCTTGCTCAGTTGCTTGACAGACCCTCAGATGGATACACGGAGGGCCTGGCAAGCCAAGACCCCCACCCCACTTGCAACCTGCCAGTGCTAGGCTCCAGACCCAAGTCCTCCCTTGCCAGATGTGTGTGACCTTAGCTAAGTCTCTCCCTCTCTCTTAGCCTCAGTGCCTCCATAACATCTGTTTCCAAGGTCCAGTGACCTGGTGGACATCATGGAAAATAAGAATGACACTTCCTAGGGTAGTTACTGTTATTGCTCTGTTAGACCAATGTCATGATGCCGTGTCCGCCCGCAGGTGTGGGCCTTGCTGCTGCTGTGCTGTCATTCTGGTTGAACATCTACTACATCGTTATCATCTCCTGGGCCATCTACTACCTGTACAATTCCTTCACCACAGTGAGTGGCCCCTTGGACCGCTCCTTCCAGAAGGAGCCAGACCCAGAGCCCACCCTCCGTCCGCTGGACTACCATTCTGCTAATAGGGCTGTTCCTTGGGTTGGGGGAGAGGGGTGGGATGGTGTGTCTTCAGCAGCCCCTGTGTCCCCACAAGTTATAGCACTGTGAACCAAGCAGCTGCTCCAGGCCAGACCCTGCTCCAGGCCAGACCCTGAGCCATGGGCTTCGTGTGGACTGACTTCTAATCCTCCTGACTTCCCCTCTTAAGGTAGCTGTTGTTAGCTCATTTCGTGTGGACTCAGACTGCCTGGGTTTGAATCCTGACCCCAGTATATACCAGCTGTGCAACTTTGGAAAAGAGACTTAACCTCTCTGAGCCACAGTGCCATTATTTATAAATGATGGTGAAAATGAAACCTGCTGCATAGAGTTGTTGTGAGGAGTAAGGAGTAAATATGTGTAAAGGGCTTAGCACTATACCTCACAAAGAACAAGCACCGTTCAGTGGTCACTGTTGACATCGGTGTGCAGAGTGTCAAACAGGTGGGATCTCTTACCTGAGGTCACAGAGCTGGGAAGTGGCCCCAGGGCGAACACACAAGGCATTACGGCACAGCTTGGAAAGCTGATTTTCAAAGCAAAATGATCAAGGTTCAAATTTCAGCTCTGACACTTAGGAGCTGTGTGATCTCAAGCAAGTGGCTCCCCCTCTCTGATCCCCAAAATGGGGATCTCAATATGACCTGCATCTGGGAGCTGTTGGGAAGGGGAGGTGAGATCATGGATGGCTTGGAAGAGGCTCAGGGGACGGTGAGGATGGACAAAGTGCGCTGAGACCACTGTTGCCATCCCCTGGGGGCTCAGCAGACCTTGTCTCTGCCACTGTGCCTTTGCAGACGCTGCCATGGAAACAGTGCGACAACCCCTGGAACACGGACCGCTGCTTCTCCAACTACACTGTTGTCAACACCACCAACATGACCAGCGCTGTGGTTGAGTTCTGGGAGTAAGTGTGGGGCTGTCAGAGGTAGGGGGTGCCTGTCAGCCAGGGCCAGCAGGAGACAGAGGCACCCTCAAAAAGGTAATGGGAGCTGGTGAGGTGTTCCAGCCTCAGGGAGAAACAAGAGATAGTGAAGCCTTCTCTTTCCCTGTAAGAGCTGGGCTGTGGAAAGGGCCACTAGACACAAGCTAGAGAGAATGAATTCCTGCCTTCTTGCTCCTCTGCCCAGTGACTCCTGCCATCCGTCAAACCTACTTAGAAGCCAAAGGGCCAGGGAGCCAATGAGGTAGCCCCAGCAGCCAGCCTCCTGGGACACGGAGCAGGGTGAGGAGGGTGGTGGGTATACCACTGGAGGGCAATAGCACAGGCCAAGAAGAATCGCTAGGACAGGCCAATGAAATCCCAGTTCATCCGGAAAACCAGTCCACTCTACTGAGAAACGTAGAGATGTTTGGAATAAAGGTGTGCGTGCACACACACACACACACACATCCACACATACGCACACACAGTTCTTAGTGAGGGCTGTGCTGATTGCATCTTCAGAAGAGCACATTGTAGATGTGTGTTTTGGTATTGATTTTACAAAAGGAGGTCTTGGGATCCAAGTCTCTTTGGCATGAAGGAAGCATCTGTGCTGGGCAGCTTGCAAGGGTCTGGGAGCACCCAGGAAGGTTCCACGGCACCTTGCATAAGCTGCCAGGAGGAGCCATGCTCAGGAGCTGTCAGAACACATGATGCGAGTCTCTTTGTGCAGAAATGTCCTTAATGAGGCTATCTCCTTACAAATAAGAATCAAATTCTTCTCCAGCTGCTGCTTCTTTCCAGCATGTGCTACATACAATTCTCTAACGCACCTTCAGCACTGCATTGAACCATGTAGTCAATAAACGTTTCTTGAACACCTGCTATGTGCAGTCTGGTTAGAGACATGGCAAACAAAAGCAAACAAGCAGAGTGGCAACACCAGATGACCAGTACTAACAGGAGGGGATGCACGGGGGACTATAGGGACACCAAGACGGTACCTGGACTAGCCCAGGTGAGGAGCAATGTCTAAGGTGAAAACCACATAGGTGAGACCAGTGTTGGCAGGAGGAAGAGAATGCATGAAGGCTTGGAGGCAGGTGACAGCAAGCCAAGCATGGGTGAGGGAATGGGAGTCATCCAGTCTGATGAGCGTTGGAGGGGTTTCAGGAAGAGCTGAGACTGGAGAGAGAAGCAGGGTAAGCTCAGAGAGCCTTGCAGGGTTGACCTGGGGAGGTTGGGCTTCATCCTGAGGACAGTAGGATGCTATTCATTGCAGGGTTTTGAGCAGGAGGGGACACAGTCAGACACATGATTTAGAAGGTCCCTGGAGCTGGAGTGGGGATAGAGCAAAAGTGAAGGTGAGGGTCTTGCTAGGAGGGTACCAGCAGCCAAACAGGTGAGCAATAATCCTGGACAAAATAAGGAACCATCAGGTCCCTTGAGCAAATAACACTTCTACCGGTTAGTATAATGGACCCCACAGTCACCTGCCAGCTCCTGGGTCTCACTGATCACAGATGTCAGTATGGTCACAGCGGAGGATATCACTACCTGGGCACCCTGAGGCCATTTCAGCTCCCGCCAGCCCCATGTGACTTTCTGCTCCTTCCACTATTCCACCAGGCGGAACATGCACCAGATGACAGATGGGCTGGATAAGCCAGGACAGATCCGCTGGCCTCTGGCCATTACCCTGGCCATCGCCTGGATCCTTGTGTATTTCTGTATCTGGAAGGGTGTTGGCTGGACTGGAAAGGTAAGATATGTGCACAGTGGGGACCAGAGAATGGGACTACAAGGGGATTTCCGTCCTGCACAACGAGTCTGCACTTCCAGGAACCCCACTGAATCTGGAATGCAGCAGGTCCCTACATCCTGCCCTGCCTTGGTTTTCTTTCCTGTAATATGGGAATAATAACATTACCTACCTTCTGGGCAGTGTGAGGATGAAATGCAATAACGTGTAAGTCAGTTGCACAGAGCCATCACAAAATAGATAGTAAACTTTGCTCAAGGACCATTGAGCAGACCGTCCCTGAGCATTGCCACTGTTGGGTCCGTTATCAAAGGAACGAGACGGAGACTAAGTGAAAGTTATGTAAAGCTTTATTCTATGCCAAGCATTAGAAGTCAGACTGACCGGCCAGGGCCGCCTCCGAAGAGAGCGACCCCCGCCTTGGTCTTAGAGTTTTATAGGGCACAACCTCAGACCTCTACGTATGTGGCTTTGGCTGATTGGATGTCTCCTACCTGTGTGTTTTAGTAACGGTTACCCGGAACTGATACTAGTAACTGCTGAGGCGTTTATTAAACAACAAAATGGACTTGTTTTAGGTATGTGTTTTGGCAATGGTTAAACGGTTAACTGATACCGGAACTGGTAACAACAAAATGGCTACCTAGGCAACATGGAGTCACTATGGCTAAGTAGGCCCAGACAAGCCCTAGGGGTTTAACAGGTTTTAATGTGGAATTGGCCCCAACAGCCACCATACCAGGTTTTGTTCCAGGGTGATCCAGAGATGAACATTCCACATCCCAGCCTTGGAGGAGGAACAGAGATGGATCAATGAATGATTAAATTCTCGGCCTTTGTACTGAAATAGCCCTGAGTTCAGATCCCACCTTGGCTGTTAACTTGGCTAGGTGGCCTCAGGCAGATCACTTCACCTCTCTGAAACTCAGTTTCCTCCTCTGAAGAATGGGGCTTATCTGTTTGTTTGCCAGGAGAGTCAAATCGAATGGGATTGGGTAAAGCACTTGGTAGCTAACAAGAGGAAATGCATTTGTTTTTGTTTTTAATATCGGTAAGGGCAGAGCCAGGTCAAGCTGGGGGGCCAGCCTGGGGGGACACCTGGGGATCTTTCCAATTAAGTTAGGGGGAGGGGCCTGGCTTCACTCCCACCCTTTTCCTCTTAAAGCTGCACCCCAGGGGTGTAGGGACAGAAGGTAGCCCAGGCCCTCACTGGACCCTGGCCTGAGGGAGACTTAGAGGAAACCTGAATTCTGACAGCAAGTAAGAGAGAGAAGGAATTTGAACTGAATCATGCTGGAGCAGGGAGGTTCAGACAACCCAAGCTGTTATGAACAAAAAAGAATCTTCACAAATGCCATACTTGGACATGAATATGACTGATGAAATAAGTGCCCAGTTCCAGTCTGGTGGGACCTATGGACTTACCAGTTCTCAGATCCGAAGCCAGTGTCTAAACCTCTCTGATGCATCCCTATTTTAACAGGCAGGAGGAAGGCACAGGTGTCTCCCAACCCAAACTTAAGAAGCAGAAGAATATAGAGCCTAAGGCCTCTACAAGAGATAGACCAGAGCTTGAGTCTCAGTCTTCCAATACCTAGCTATGTGCGCTTGGACAAGTCATATCAACTCTCTGTGCCTCATTTTCCTTATCTATTAAATGGGTACAATAATAATACCTTACAAAGGTTGGCATAAAGACTGAGGAGAATAATCTATGTGGAGTATGTAACACCTAGTAGGTAGACAATACATGGTATCAATTGTCTTTTGACTGAGTCATCCAAGCCATCAGTAAATATTTATTAAGCACCTTCTACATACTTGGCTCCATACTAAACATGGAAGATAGATTAAAGTGCAAGACCTAGGCAATATATATTAGGCATGCTCTATATCCTCATACAACTGACCTTTTCGAGTAGGCAGGTTGATTGTATCCATTTTCCAGACCAGAAAGAACAAGGGTCAGAGAGGATAAGAAATTGACCCAATTCACACAGTTTATAGGTGCCACAGATGGTTTTGAATTTCCTTTTCCTAATTCCAAGCTCAGTGGCTTTTCTAGTGGATCTTGGCTTCCTTTCCTAACCCTGAAGAATCTCGATCCAACCAGGGAAATGAACCTAACCCAGAGAACAGTTCATGCTGCCCAGAAAATAGGGTCACATCAGACTGTGAGATAACAAGGGTTATTAAACTTGAAAATGACTCTTTCACAACGGCAAACAAAGAAATGCCATTTCAGACATTCAGACAATGACATTAGTCTTTTGATTTTATCAATTTGGCAAAAAAGAAAATGTTTTTAATTATTATACTCAGTGCTGGCAACTTTGTGGGGAAGGTGTGCTCTGAAATGCTAGACAAAGTTCCCTTTCTGGAACATAATTGGGCAATATGAATCATAAGCCATGGAGAGGTTCATCCCTTTTAGTCAATAATTCTACTTCTAGAAAATTTTCCCAAGAATGGTATAATAATTTTGTAGACCAAGTTTTATACACAGGGGTTTCCAATATAGTATTAGTGAGATTCACATGAATGGATAACAGTAGGAGAGATTTTAAAGAGGATGGTAGAACCTCCTGGAGGACTATTTTGCATAATTAAAAACCACCTTGTTATGAGACAATAAAACAATATTTAGTAAACAAGAAGTTAAGTATGCACTTTTTAAAAAATTTTAAACATGTTAAATGAGAAAGCAAGCACATAATTGGAGCATCATCTTGTAAGAAAATGTGATCATACATGCATAACAAAGTCTCAAAAGAGGAACATTAAAATGTTAACATCCATGCATTTATGTATTAGGCATTTATTAAGAGTCTCCTATAAACTGTGGATTGTTCTAGGCACTGGGAAAACAGGTGAACAAGACAAGCCCTCTCCTTCACATAACTTAAATTCTAGGGGCTGCTGAAGGGAACTTTAAGTGTGTGTGTGTGTGTGTGTGTGTGTGTGTAACTTGAAAATTTTCCTGACACCATGTTTTACTTGAACAATTAGACAAAAGTCAAAAAATAAAGGAGGGGTTGGGGGGAAGGGAAAATCAGGTGCTGAGCTGGTTGGTTGAGATTCTAAGGAGAGACCTCAGAAAAGTGGATAAACACAGTCAGTTAGGAATCCAGGAAGGTTTCCTGGAGGAAGACGAACTGGGAGTAAGCCCAGGGCCACAACAGACATGGATGTCAGTGAAGTGGGGGGAGGACAAGAATGGGCGCGCTGGAGGGGGCATCGTTGTCAACTTTACCCCCAGGTGGTTTACTTCTCCGCCACCTATCCCTACATCATGCTCATCATCCTGTTCTTCCGTGGAGTTACGCTGCCTGGGGCCAAGGAGGGCATCCTCTTCTACATCACACCCAACTTCCGCAAGCTGTCCGACTCAGAGGTGAGTGGCCTTCCCAGGTTCCTGGCCCCCAGCGGCTGAGTTAAGGGCCTGCCTGAGTCCTGAGCCACAATTTACCAGCTTTAGGATAAGTCATTGGATCTCTCTAACCTCATATGTAAACAGAGATGGTTGCCAGGTACAGCTGGTTACCACGTGTAAAGGGCCATGGGGCCCGGTGGCTAGGATCATAATTTTGACTGTTTTTTGTTCATTCTACCTATAGGTGTGGCTGGATGCGGCAACCCAGATTTTCTTCTCCTACGGACTGGGCCTGGGATCCCTGATCGCTCTTGGGAGCTATAATTCTTTCCACAACAACGTCTACAGGTGAGAGAGCCCAGGAACCTCTTTCTTCCTGGCCACGCCCCTCCAGCGCCACGCCTCCTGCAGCCACGCCCCTTATAGACCCCGCCCCGGGGGAATTCTTGTGGCCACTCTTTCCGGTTCCACCAGCTCCCTGGGTGGGGTGGGGGCACCCTCCCTCCGGCCCTGCGGCTCTGCTCCCAGGCACCCTCTTCTGCCCCTGCCGCTTTTCCCTCGCTGCCACTGCTCCTAGCTCACCTCCTTTGCCAGCCCTACCGTCCTTGAGTCCACCCTTTCTTCTCTGCAGGGACTCCATCATTGTCTGCTGTATCAATTCATGCACCAGCATGTTCGCGGGATTTGTCATCTTCTCCATCGTGGGCTTCATGGCCCATGTCACCAAGAGGTCCATTGCTGACGTGGCGGCCTCAGGTCAGCGCTACACATGGGAGGGCCGGGGCTCCTGGGATGGGAGGGGCTAACACGTGGGCTTCTGTGGTCATTACCGCCCTCACCAGTGGGAGCCAGAGGATGAGCGTGTTGACAGAGGGAAAAGCCCGTAGAAGGACGGTGAGACAGGGATGAGTGTGGTGTGTTGGCTCCAGGCCTGTGAGCATCACTAGGTACCAGAGCAGGGAGCATTTTATGTGAAACGATCCCAAACCGTGGAGTCCATGTTTTTTTATTCCCTTTACTAGGTGAGGAAATGAGGCCCAGGGACCATGTTCACCAAGCTAGAGAGGTGATGGAACTAGAGTTGAGCACAGACCTGGCTGATCAAAAAGCTTGGGCTCTTAATCACCTGACCATACTGGCACTTCCAACACAATCCTGCCTTTTGCAGGGAGAGGACCGACTCTTGCCCCCCGAGATATAAACCTTCCAACTCAGACATGCTTAAATCTTTGCTTTAGTCCCACTTCCAGATATGTTCTCACCAAATAGTCAGCAATGTTGTAGGGTCCGAGGAGAGCCCCAGGCACGCCCTGCTCAGCTGGGAAAGCAGTGAGCAGGAGGGACCCAGTCTGTATACAGCAGAGGCCCTGAGACTTGGGGAGGCAATGAGACTAGCCCCTTCCCCATCACGGAGAACTGGGCTGCTCATGTGGAAAGGAACTTTCTCCACTGATGTCCTCATCTTCTCTACAAGGGCTAGCTCGTTTCTCTGGCATTCCCCAGCCACCATCCCCCTTTCCTGAGCCAGACCCAGAGAGCTTACAATTTCTTTCCTTCTCCTTCCAATGGTTCTCCTCCTCTCTTGACTAACCCCCACCCAGACACTCAAACATAGTATGTCCCAAACTGACCTCCTTAAACTTACTTCTTCCCTGTGCTCCCCACTGCAGCAAAGAGTGCCAAAGTCCTGTACCCAGGACAGCCCCAGCATCATCCTGAACCTTTCCTTCACCTTCACTCTACAAACCAACCAATACCAGGACCTGCCCATTCCACCTCCTTAGTATCTCTCCATTTGGGCCCCTCTCTGCACCATCACCATCCCTGTCACAGTCTATCCTTTCATCTCACTGGTGCCCTGGCTTCTGGACCCAACACTACCACCTCCCCCACCCACGCACACTCTGTATCCTCACCTAGGAAAGGGGGTGCTGACAACACTCACCCAAAAATTTACTCTGAAGATGAAATGCAATAAAGTTTAGAAAGTGGGGGGTGTGCTGGTATGCTGTAGGTGCTCAGTACTTTTCTTCCCTTTTTTTTTGGCTTCTTTTTGATCCTTTCCTCCACAGGCCCTGGATTGGCGTTCCTGGCATACCCAGAGGCGGTGACCCAGCTGCCCATCTCTCCCCTCTGGGCCATCCTCTTTTTCTCAATGCTGCTGATGCTGGGCATTGACAGCCAGGTGAGGACGCCCTCCCTGGCACCTGGTGGAGCCCCCACCCAGCCTTGCTGGTCTGGGAACAAGCAGGGAGAGGAGGCCATTGGCCATTGTCTTGGGCCCACAGGAAGATGACCAGAAGTTTCAGACCCCCTAGACTGTTCCACATGAGACTTCAGGGTAGAGCAGCACAACCACCTTCCGCATTTTCCATCTCGGGAAACTGATATCCAGAGGGAAGGGACTCTCCTGAGGTCACAAAGAGAGGCAGAGGCAGAATCAGGCCTGGATCCTGGGACTTCTCTGGCTCTACCGTCCCGAGAATGCCAGACCCCTTTGGTCTTGCCCCAGAGAGTCAAGCCCTGGGTGGGTCGGGACTGGGGTCTGCCACACTTGGCTGACCTTCGTCCCCCCTTGAAGTTCTGCACCGTGGAGGGCTTCATCACGGCCTTGGTGGATGAGTACCCCAGGCTCCTCCGCAACCGCAGGGAGCTCTTCATTGCGGCTGTCTGCATCGTCTCCTACCTGATTGGCCTCTCCAACATCACTCAGGTGAGCTCACCGGGCCCCGAGCACACCTCTGGTGCACTGCCCCCAGACCCACTCCCAGGTCCACTCTACCCCAGCCTCATGCCATCCCACCCTTCTTCTGTTCCTTGAGCACCGTCTCTGTCCCAAGTTCTGTACAAACAGCAGAGAGGCAGATGGGGACCCTGTCCTCAAGGTGAGAGGGTGGAAGACACAGATACTGAGCTAGAAAAGATAAGACACAGCTGGAGAATACAGCCCCTAACTCAGCCTGGGGCACTCAGGACTGCTTCCAGGAGGAGGGGATACAAGAATTGAGTTTTTTTAAAACACACAAAAATTAGACAGTCCATTTGGAGTTGGGCCTTTGACATTGACACTGCTCCCTTCTTCTCGTTCCCACTTTTCTTTTACTATTGATATTGATGATCAGTCCTCTCCGCATTCAAGGCCCTCCTGGTCTAGCCAGAAGGCATACACATAACCGATGAATTGTACAGCAAACATAAATGACCTGAAAGCCATGAACTCAACCCTGTGGGTCTGCTTTATGATCCACAGAACTACCCCTGGATTCAAATACAGTTCATCCCTAGAATATTATTCATTTGTCCTTTTATTCCTCCATGGTTGTTAAACACTCACCATGGGCCTGTCATGACCTTGGAGATTCAGCAGTTAACGGGACAGACACAATATCTGCTCTCTTAGAGCTTGTGCTTTGGTGGACAAGACTGACAAATTAAATCATCTCAGAGTGTGTTCAGTGCCATGAAGAAAAGATGATAGTGAGACAGGGAATGACCAGTGAGGGTGGGAGGGATGCTACCTCAGACAAAGTCATCAGGAGAGGGCCCTCTGAGGAAGTGGCAGTTGAGCTAAGACTGAAATGATGATGAAGAGACAGCCAGGGGAAGATGAGCATAGCAGGTGCAAAGGCCCTGAGGTAGGCATGGCCTTGTTAAGTTTGAGGGGCAAAGGGAGTGATCAGATAAGTAAAGGGAACAGAAACAGATCATGCAGGAACTTAGAGGACAAAGCCATTTGTATTTTGCGTTTTATTTTATTCTCTCAACTTTTTGATGTGTTAAATTTATGTCCTTTTTAAGCCGTGGAAGGTTTTAAGCAGAAAGAAGACATAATTGGTTTAACTTTGTGGAGAGATGGCCTTGATATCTAGCTCCTCTTTTAGTCTAGCATTCCTAGAAATGGGGCATTTCTCTTCCCCAGACATCTTCTTCCCAATTCCCAGGGAGTCGATGATCACACCATCTCCTAGTTACTAGGCTCTCATGCTTCTTTTAGTCTTCCCTTGAGCCTCCTCGCTGCAGTGTTATCTCACATGTACCTCGCCAGACTGAAGAGCCCCTGAAGGCTGTGAACTGAGTGTCTTGGGCCCCAGTGGGAAGTGGACCCCCCTCACTGCTTTTCCTCTTTTAGGGGGGCATTTATGTCTTCAAACTGTTTGATTACTACTCTGCCAGTGGTATGAGCCTGCTATTCCTCGTGTTCTTCGAATGTGTCTCCATTTCCTGGTTTTATGGTGAGTGTCAACCCTCCTCCTTCCTTCCCTCCCTCTCTCATCCATCCATCCATTCATTCATTTCTTCAATCATCATTCAACAGATAGAGCTTGAATACCAAGCCCTTTCTGTACATTAGCTGACAACTGACCCTTGAACAACCCGAGTTGCAACAGCACAGCCTTCTTGTTCTGTGTGTAAATGCAATACAGTATTTTTTCGTACTCATTTTGATACAAAATAGTACTCTACAGGTAATTTCTCTTCCTTAGGATTTTCTTTTTTTTTTTTTTAAGATTTTATTTATTTATTTGACAGAGAAATCACAGTAGGCAGAGAAGCAGGCAGAGAGAGAGGAGGAAGCAGGCTCCCCACCGAGAAGAGAGCCTGATGTGGGGCTCGATCCCAGCACCCTGGGATCATGACTCCAGCCAAAGGCAGAGGCTTTAACCCACTGAGCCACCCAGGCGCCCCTCCTTAGGATTTTCGTAATAACATTTCTTTTTCTCTAGCTGACTTTATTGCAAGAACACGGTATATAACACATAGAACATACGAGGTATGTATTTTTTTTTAAAGATTTTATTTTTTTTATTTGACAGATAGAGATCACAAACAAGTAGGCAGAGAGTCAGGCAGAGAGAGAGGAGGAAGCAGGCTCCCTGCCGAGCTGAGAGCACAATGTGGGGCTTGATCCCAGGACCCTGGGATCATGACCTGAGCCGAAGGCAGAGGCTTTAACCCACTGAGCCACCCAGGCGCCTCTCCTTAAGATTTTCTTAATAACATTTCTTTTTCTCTAGCTGATTTTATTGCAAGAACACGGTATATAACACATAGAACATACGAAGTATGTATTAATCAATTGTTTGGTATTGGTAAGGCTTCTAGTCAACAGTAGGCTATTGGTGGCTGTTTTGGGGGAGTCAGAAGTTACATGTGGATTTCGACTGCATCAGTTGGGGGGGGTAGTCAGTGGCCCTAGCTGCTGCTTTGTTCAGGGGTCAACTGTTTTCAGTCCTCACAGCAATCTAATGAAGTTAGTAGGAGGGTCTTATGTTTAGGAGATACCATAAGACGGGTTAAATAAATTCATTTAAAGTGGGAGCCAAAATGTCTTCATAAATTTGGGGATAAGAGGGTTTGAGATTTTATCTATAAAAGCGACACGAAAACTACAAAAGAAAAAGTCCAAAGTGAAATATTTAACAAAAGTGGGGCTATGGTGAAAGGTACACACTCCCTTAGAACAAAAAATGGAAGAAACAATGATTTTATTTATTCTGTGGTCTGAGTTTCCAAATCCCCCCTGCACAATAGTCAAAAGGCTGTCCTTCCCTGCGCTTTGATTATCCCAGCAAGACAATGTGTTTGAAATGTTTTCCTTGGTCCTTGATATTCACTGTACTTTTTTTTTTTTTTTTCCATCTGCCCCTCCTTGTCATCCCCTCTCCCCTCAAATCAGTTTCCTTGCTAGGTCAGGGGCTTTGCACAGAAGCTGAGGGATGCCCAGTAACAGTCTTGGAAACTTCATGACACTGGTGGTGTTTTGCAATATTTGTGGTTCTTCTTTGCAGCCTATCTCCAGTTGCTTATAGCATCAGAGCACTGGGGAAAACCGCTCTGTCCAGCAGAGCTTTGAAGGAATGGCTGGGCTAGCTATTGGGTGGGAGGGTCACTCAGAGAGGTGAGAACACGCTTTATAAACATAATCTTTTGTTGGTGGATATTTTCATGTGAGGTGCCTGGCTTTCTCACTCAACCCACTTGCTGGGTGTTATTGAGTGCTTAGCTAACAAGGACCCCTTCAGAGCTCTGGCTGCTGTTACAAAGAGGCTGAAGCTCCTAGAGGTTGGGCTGCAGTCATACTGCCAGAAAGTGGCAGATTGAGACTTTGAGCCTGCAGTGCCCACAGCTCATTCATCCCTTCTGTTCTCACTCTGAATGTTATAGGTGTTAACCGATTCTATGACAACATCCAAGAGATGGTTGGCTCCAGGCCCTGCATCTGGTGGAAACTCTGCTGGTCCTTCTTCACCCCAATTATTGTGGCGGTAAGGAAAAGTCCTGGCCAGCCCTGTTGGGATCAGGCCAGGCCGTGCAGTGACTCCGGCCCAGAGAGAAACTTCTGGAGGCAAAAACGCCCATTCCCTAATAATACTACTCCATCCCATTTGCTGAGCATCTGCTCTGTGCCCTGCATGACACCAGAAACATTATGTCATCCTCGTAAACCTCAACAAAATAGGCCTTCTTTTTTTTTTTTTTTTTTTTAAGATTTTATTTTATTTATTTGAGAGAGGGAGACAGTGAGAGAGAGCATGAGCGAGGAGAAGGTCAGAGGGAGAAGCAGACTCCCCATGGAGCTGGGAGCCTGATGTGGGACTCGATCCCGGGACTCCAGGATCACGCCCTGAGCCGGAGGCAGTCGTTTAACCAACTGCGCCACCCAGGCGTCCCCAAAATAGGCCTTCTTGCCCCACTTGACTGCTGAGGGCCCTAGGCTCCCCGCTGGCAGCATCCCCCAGCTAGCTGGTGCTGCATTCAAATCAGGTGGGCCTGATTCTGAAACCCAAGGCCATGGGCTCCAGGAGACTTCTCATCCTCAGCTTCCTTGATTCCTTTAGGCAGGAGGAAGCTGAGGTGTGAGCAGGCCTGGGACGGCTGCCCCTAGTGCATGGGGTGGGTTGGGCCAGGGGGTAAGTTGTGTCCTACACAAGTGCACTCGGCAGATGGCAGACTAGAGCCTAAAGTCCAGCCCTTGCTCTGTTTGCCAAGCTGGTCAACTTGGAAGAAGAGGAGCCTTTTTTATTGTCCTCCCAGAAAGGATCCCTTTTTCTGGTGGGCAGAGGGCACTAACTTCAAATTGTTTCTCCCAGAAGGGGTGCCTTTTTCTATTCCATACAAAAAAGTCTTATGTAGTAGCAGTGGCCTTCGGTGTCGGATTCCCATGATGCTGGACCCTTGTGAGAGTCAGCCTCATGGCAAGGGAGGTGGTCAGTAGACCTATCAACTTCAGAGTCTAGGAAGGGGCCTTTGTTGTCCAACTGGGGAGACTGACTGTGTCCCATCCCCTTTCCTCTCCCCTCCCTAGGGTGTCTTCATTTTCAGTGCTGTGCAGATGACTCCTCTCACCATGGGAAACTATGTTTTCCCCAAGTGGGGCCAGGGTGTGGGCTGGCTCATGGCTCTGTCTTCCATGGTCCTCATCCCTGGGTACATGGCCTACATGTTCCTCACCTTAAAGGGCTCCCTGAAGCAGGTAAGTCCCTTCTTCACCCTTCAGATTGCTTAGTCCCCTTCCCCTACTGTGCTGGACACGACCCCTACCCTTGTGGAGCTCACAGTCTAGTTAGGAAACAGACAACTCAATATCCATTGACAACAGAATGTTGGAAGTGTCATGATTTGAATAAACCAGGGAAATGGGTTAGCCCTGCCTGGCTTGAGGAGGATTAAGGAAGGCTTCTTTTTTTTTTTTTTTAAGATTTTATTTATTTGACAGACAGAGATCACAAGTAGGCAGAGAGGCAGGCAGAGAGAGAGGAGGAAGCAGGCTCCCCACAGAGCAGAGAGCCCGACGCGGGGCTCGATCCCAGGACGCTGGGATCATGACCTGAGCCGAAGGCAGAGGCTTTAACCCACTGAGCCACCCAGGCTGTGGGGTGGGCTAAGGAAGGCTTCTTAAAAGAGGGGATAGCTAAGAAGAAGCCTACAGATAAGCCAGAGATAAAAGTAGAAGCAGAAAGAATGTTCCTAGAAGGGGATGAGAAATAAGTGCAAAGGCCCAGGGGTTTAAACAGCTTTCGGTAAACTGAAGGGAAATCAATGTGGCTGGAAGGTAGAGTGGAGAGGGATGCAGAGGGGGTGATAAGAGAGAAGGCTGGGGATGTAAGAAAGTCAGGCCAGCTCATGAAGGGCTTTGAAAATTAGGACAAGAATTCTTTTTTTTTTTTTTTTAAGATTTTATTTATTTATTTGACAGAGGTCACAAGTAGGCAGAGAGAGAGAGGGGAAGCAGGCTCCCCGCTGAGCAGAGAACCCGATGCGGGGCTCGATCCCAGGATCCTGAGATCATGACCTGAGCCAAAGGCGAGGCTTTAACCCACTGAGCCACCCAGGTGCCCCTAGGACAAGAATTCTTAATTTTATCTTGAAGTTAATGAGGAGCCTCAAGGGTTTGAAACAGATGAAGGGTGGGGTTCTTGTATCGTGGGCTTATTCTAGACCCCTTTTGTGTGTTTGATAAAGACACAAGGTGGTCTTGCCCTCAAGGTAATATAATGTCAGGCACGCTGTCCTTAGAAGGGGCCCTAGTGGCACATTCTAGGTCCACACCAGCTATTTGTTAAATTATGTAGAATTCTCAAGTGACACAAGGCAGTGCTGCAGGTACTCAAGAGACCTCACTAGATTAAGAGTAAGCGGAGAAGATTTTACTGGGGAGAAGTCGATGATCAGAATATGAAGGGCCACAGCTGGGAGGCCTTGGATCTGTGGCTCTCAACCTTATTTCTACGAAGATGGGCCTTCCAGACCAATCAGAGCCAGAAGAGGGAGCTCTATGGTCTGTGGCCTAAGGAAGGTGGGGTCCATGTGCAGCACCTGGACCAGCCTCCTCCTTTCGCGGATGCAGAAACTAAGGTCAAGCAAGAAGCCACTTTCCCACCCCTTGCCATAAGTTATTAGGAGAGCAGAGGTTTGTAGCCCCTTCTTCCAGCTCCAGACCCAGTGCTTTCATTTTCCACAGTCCTCTGCTGAGTGGCAAAAGGCAGTGAGTTCTGGGAGGGGCAGAGAGGCAGAGGAGGCTCATTTGACTAGGGGATCACAGCCTGTTCAAAGGCCCAGGAGTGGGCACATCTGATGACAGCACATGCTCTGGGGGGACAGGATTTCAGGGAATATGTGGAGAGAAGGTAGGGGGAAATTAATCCATTCAGGAAATAGGTATTCAACACCTACTCTGTGCCAGACAGTATTCTCAGGGCTACAGACACAGTCATGAGAAAAACAGGCAAAATTCCCAACCTCCTATTCTAGTAGAGGAAGACCAACAATTAACAAAATAAAAACATGTTAGATGGGGATGAGTACTGTGGAGAAAAATAGAGTTGAAGGGGGTTTCAGGGAGGGCTGAGTGAGGTCTTGCTGAGACCGTAACACTGACCCAAGACCTGAGGAGGTCTTGAGCGGGATCAAGCTGTGTAATTATCTAAAAAGCAGGATGTCTCAGACAGAGGGCACAGCAAGTGTAAAGGCCCTGAGGCAGGTACATGTTCGGCATGTGTGAGGAGAAGTGAGGGGGCCAGAGAGTATGGAGGATGTGGGGACAAGGCCAGAGTCTGGGTGCATTTTGAAAGCAGAACAGGCAGGATAGACTTAGAAAGAGGTGGGGGGATGGAGCCTCCAGTCTTCCTTTTCCCCACCCAAATTCTCCCTGGTGCCTGCAGCGCATCCAGGTCATGATCCAGCCCAGCGAAGACATCGTTCGCCCGGAGAATGGTCCGGAGCAGCCCCAGGCCAGCGGCTCAGCCAGCAAAGAGGCCTACATCTAGGGGTGTCTGGCGGCTTGCCAACCCGCCACTCTCACCCCCCAACCCGGCTGAACGTGACCACCACTTGATGTCTGAAGATACCGTCTATCTCAACCTACCTCGAGTGGCGAGTCCAGACACCATCACCATGCAAAGAGAGGGGAGGTGGGGGACAGTCACACCCCTGGTGGGCCCCGCCCTGGGCAAAGTTACCCGATGGCTCCAGCACCTGCAGGCTGGTGACCTTTTGAATCCGGGCCCCATAAGCATCAAGCAATCAGCCTTCGTGACTGCGCCGTAGATCATTTTTATCCTGCCAGCGAGTGCGATGCGGCGAGGCCACACACTCCTGGCGTTTAGTCCTGTTCCTGACTGTTCTCTTACTGCCGAAACCTATGACTCTTATCTCGGACTTTGCCGGAGTTCGGTTCCGTTGGAACGCCGCTCTGTACACATAAAAAGGGCATTTTGTATAATGGGGATTTCCAGGGAGAGCTCCCTCTTAAGTGCAGGGAGCCCGCGGAGCTCTGACTTTCATTTTTTCAGTTGATCCTTCCCGAGGCAGCTTGACAAAACAACCCCCCAGGACCTCCATCAGTATTCCCCTGGAACTGCCCCTGTGTCCCCAGCAATTTGCTGAGCGTCCTTCCCTGCCCCCTCCTAGCCAGGCCAGGTGGATTGCACCTGGCCCAAGATCGATCATTCCAGATCATTCCAGGCAGCCCAGCTCCCTCACTCCCTCCTTGGAAAACTGCCACAAGCACAACTGATTTTTGTTTTATTATTATTGCCATTCTGGGGGCCTAAGATCCCGCTGGGGAAATTCCCTAATCAGGAGCCCCAGTTTCTCTTAGACTGCCCCGTTTTATGGAGCACGAATCAGGTGCAGAGGAAATCAAGGTGAAGGTGTGTCTGTCCTTGAGTCCAAATGGATGTGGTTATCTTCCCGGCTTTCCCTTCAGCTGTGTGCTCACTGCCGTCCCCCTCAAAAATGCTGCCTTCTTCCTTCATATTCCTCAGCGGGAATCCCCTCACTACCACTAAAATCTCCCCAGCCCACTAACTGAGGAGCTAGGGTTCATCCAGACCACCCCCACGCCCCCTCCCCGCAAAGTGCTTCCAAGATTAAACTGCTTCATCGAGAAGTAGTATTTGTTTCTGGAACTGGGCTCCGTGGCGATGGCGGCGGTGGCAGGTGGCAGATCAGGCAAAGACAGTTTCTGGCAAGCTCCAGTGACTCAGCGTTTCTCCTTTGCCAGGAAGATGGGTTCCCATGTAGCAAATCGTATGTTGTGCCCCGTAGCTCCTTAGCTAGTTAGCTCACAAACTGTGTTTTACAACTAATCCTTAATAATTATGGTAAATAACTGTGACTGTGGGTTTTTTAATCTCTTGTCATTCTCATCCGACAGTGACCAGCATACCCGTTCTTGCAATAAGGTATTACTCTCAGAATAGTAAGCACATTCTTGTAGAAAAACATACTGTACGTGTACACATATAAAGGCACACACATAAACGTTCATCCTCACGCGTGGTATATAGGGTCTTATTTGATATCGTGTAGGAAATATCAACCCTTTTCCTGAGGTCATCTGTAAAATAGTCTCATTGCTAAGGCATCCCAAATGCCAACTGGTGAATCCATGATCAAAATGCATATGTGTTGTTAAATTATAGGGTTTAGAATGAAAGGAACCCTTCACTGTGTCTCATGGTCCCATCCCCCGCCCCATCCTGTGTGAACTCCTTTAGAATAAGGGCAGGAAGACTTCTGACTTTCTCTTTGTTCTCTTCCATGTGAAACTAAGACCAAGTCTTTCTAAGACAAATGCAGTGTACTTAATGTTTGTATGCAAATCTAACGGAGATGTTTGGCAAGAAATCCCCTAACCGATTTCCATCCAAACCTACTTAATATAGCACAATATTACGTGTCGTACAATTCCAGTGAGAACTGTGAATATGTGTACCTTTTTTTAGTATTTGCCCTGGGGGAAAAGATATTGTATTATCATATATGCTTTTTTTGCAATAAGGATTTATTCTCAGAACACCAAGTAAATCTATCTCTATATAAAAAAATATATGTAATATATACATATTCAAACTATATACAGAGCCTGTTTTAAAAAAATTACAGTATTATTTAGAAAAATTATCTGTTCTATGGACCAAATGTAAAATATTTATAAATGAAGATGCATTTTAAATGTCTATAAATGGTGTCATAACTAGAGCACGAGCGTTATGTACGTTTCTAAGAATTTAGAGGAAAAATAATAAAGGTTCTATGATATACGATGTCAGACCTTCAGTTCTTTGGGTTGGGGGCAAAACAGCTTCTTTCATTGCAACAACGACATATACACACAGCACTATTTCTTCCCCAGCAGAGAGAGAGAGTTTGGGGCTCAAAAATCCAGCAAGATACAGCTGGGTTTCCCCAAAGTCCTGGAATGAGTGATTACCAAATGACTCTGAGCTCCCTAAGGGAGGTGTTTTCACTGGGAAGCAGGGCCCTGAGAGGTCACACCCTGCTCCAACCAGAACCTGCCTCCAATGCAGAAAAAGGCAGCGGTACACTAAGAGACGCTCAGCACCCAAGGACCCCCGTCACGTGCTTTCTTACTCCAGTTACTTCCCTATTCAAGCCAACCACTCACACTGAAAATGATGGCCTAGAAGGGAAGGGAAGGATATGGGACCCCATACTCTCCCCAAGCATCAGGAAGTGGAGGAAGTGAGTATGGGCGGCATGTGCACATCTAAAGAAGGAAAATCAAAACAACCTAGTTTTGTGCAGGTCTCTCCTGTTCTGGAAAGAACGGAATGACAGGCACGTATAAGTTTTGAAATATGTATTGTGTAATTCACACATGAACTAAATGCTCTCCTAGTGGCATTTGTGCAGTATAAAGATGAACAATAAAATGCGTGCTGGGTGATCACGACTGGTTTTGGCGAGTCTAGAGTGCCAGTGGGGTATTCCTCTTTGTGTCCTCACAAACCATCCCCTTCGTGAGTGATCTTCGAAAGAGCTTCCTGGGGTCACACCTCAAGCTGGCTGAGCTGTTGCAGGACCTCTTCAGACACCACCCCCTGGTGGGTAGCGGACAGTGGTAATGAATGCTTATGAGGTCCTGTGCCCACAACCTTTGGAGCACTTTCTCATTGAACCTTAGGACACTCCATGAAGTGTAGGTGATCCTCATATTGGTGCCCCCTTGGGTCCCTTTCCCATTTTCATGTTGTACACATGTGCCTTCACTCCCATATCCGGCACCTCCCGTCTGTGCCACAGACACAGACATTACTTTTTAAAATGGGAACCACATAATAAACTGTATTTTTTTTTTTTTTTAAATCACCGAGCCACATGGGTTTGCCAATCTGGAGGAGGACAGTTTACTGACAAGCCCATCTCATTATGATGCACATATAATTAAAGACTGCGCATATTTTCCTCTTGGAGGAAAGTCTTCTTGTATTAAAAAAAGGCTGATGGGGACATGGGTGAGCAGCCCAGGCACGACAGGGAATTCTAATAATATCTAATAATATCAGAACACCATCTACGAAGAAATCAGGGGCTCTAGTGACATGATCACTGGAGATTTCTTTCATCTGATGTTTTCAAGAGGATTTGCTGGTGTTTTCCTTGAGGTTTGAGTCTGTTCAGGTCCAAAAAGAAGCAGACAACAAGACAGAGTCAGAAGTACAAGAGATTTACTGGGGTAAATATCTCTGAAGGACATGGGAGACAGGGCAGGAGCAGGCAGAGGGACACTCAGGCCACGGTGGAGGTTGAGCACCTGTGCAAGGAGGGAGAGAAACGGAGGGTGGGGAGAGCCTCAGGCCACGGGGCTACAGGACAGTTCTGGCCAGGCCCAGGAAGAACCCCAGGCCAGAGGCTGTCATTAGAGGAATGCCACACGAAAGAACTGTCCCTGCCCCTGCACTTCCACCAGGCTTGGTCCCTGACTGTGGCTTGCCAGGGGGAGTGCAGACTTGATCAAAGGTGCTGCAACCGGAGGCCACCGTAACTGTACTCTCCACTGCAGTTCTGCAAAATACAAAAGTATAGGGACAAGAAAAGTGTAGCCACATTTCCTAAAAATGTTTTATTTGCCCAACACCCTCTCAAGAGATGCTGTTGCCTTCCCATGGCCATCTTGCAAACAATCACAGGTTATTCTTTTCTCTAAGAGATGAGTATCCTGAGGCTCAGACAGGGACAGCAACTTCCCCAAGGCCATACAGCTACAAATCATGGGACCTAACACCATAGTGGCCTCCTTGGGCAGAGAGACACCCACACAGGACACCGGGCAAAGGTCTGAGAGCAGGCAGAGTTAAGGCCAGAGGGTAGTCAGGAAAAATCCATGGCATGAACTTCAGGGGCTCTTGACTCTTTTCTGATGGAGCTTCAGGGATTAGCCCCACCCCTTGTGCCTGCCCTGTGGGTGAAAGGGCCTGCGCTGGCCCCGTGCATGCAGGGAGCTCCCCTGTACAGATGCCCAGTGAAGTCGACAAGGAACGTGCCACCTCGCACCCGCCCGGAGGCCCCAAGCACAGAGGGTGCTAACTGCACCTTCAGAAGAAGAAGGCTGTAAGCCTGCCATGTACAGGGGAATCAGGAAGGCTGCCAGATCAAAAGCTGATACCCAGGCCCATTTCAAACATTCTGATGCAGGAAGCCTGGGCTGGGGCCCAGAAATTGCCTTCTAAAAAGCAGCCCCAGTTTTCTGAGAAAACTGACTGCCAATCGCATCAAGAAACACCGTTCAGAACAATCCAGGAACCCAGATCGAGGGTCGTTTTACAAAACAACTGGCCTCTGCTTTTGAAAAATGTCAAGGTCTTCAACAACATAGATGGGAGGATTTTTCAGATTAAGAAGTGACAACTGAATGCAACACATGGTTCTGAGTTAGATCCTGGGCCAGAAAAAAAAAAAAATTTGTTTTCTTTTGCTATAAAGGGCATTGGTGGGACAATAGGTAAAATTTGAATAAGCTATGTAGATGAGATAATTGTGTTGTATCAGTGTTAATTTCCTGATTTTGAGCAACACACTGTGGTTATGTAAGAGAATGACCTTGTTTTAAGGAAACACACGCTACGGTATTCTGGGCTAAGTGGACCAGGTCTACAATTTATTCTCAAATGATTGAGATAATCATAATGACAGACACACGTGTGCATGTGTGTGTATGTGTGCTAGGGTGAGAAAAATTTGAGTGATGAAGCAGGACAACATGGAGAAATAACCCTTGAGGGATCTGGGTGAAGGGGATATAGAAATCCTTCACACTAGTCTTGCAACTTCTAAGTCTGAAATTATTTAAAAACATGACCGGGAAGGAGGCTGGGTGTCACCTGCATTCGATGAAAGCCATCCAGGGGTCCCTGCAGGGCTTCAGGGGGCCCGGCCATGGACACCCAGGCTTCGGTTTGGAACAGGGTCACTCCTCACCTGCACACATTCATCCTGTAACTGCCCCCTCCTTCTGGAAAGCAACTCCTTCAGGTCTCAAGTGAGAAGGCCCTCCTGCAACCTCTCAGGGGCAGCAGTGCCCAGGGTGCTGGGTGCCCCCGCCATGCTCCCTGGCAGGCGCTCCTCTCCCTGCTTGCTCACTTGTCTCCCCCACTGGCCCGAGGGACATAGACTGTGTCTCATTTGCCTTTGTGTCCCCGGTCCTGGTACAATGTTTGCCACAGACCCATGCTCAAAAGACTGCTTTTGGTTTCCTATGGCTGAAATCCAACATTTTGCAATACACACTCACTAACAGCTTTGCCTTCCCTGTCTCGTTAGTACCCAGAAAACTTGTTAAGGTAGGTCTGATTACTCCCATTTGATGGATGAAAAATGTTTAGGAAAATGAAGTGGGGGCACCTGGGTGGCTCAGTGGGTTAAGCCTCTGCCTTCGGCTCAGGTCGTGGTCTCAGGGTCCTGGGATTGAGCCCCACATGGGGCTCTCTGCTCAGCAGGGAGCCTGCTTCCCCCCTCTCTCTCTGCCTGCCTCTCTGCCTACTTGTGATATCTCTCTCTCTCCAAGAAAAAAAAAGAAAAGAAAAGGAAAATGAAGTGACTTCCTTGGGGAAAAAAGTCTATTGGATGTATAAATGATTAAGTAAATAAGGCAGAAGGTGCAGAGTGTTCCTTGACCCAAGAGAGGCCAAAGGTGTGTGTGTTAGAAGTGAGAGAGGGTCCACAGGAGATACACTCCAGTTCAACCGAAAGAAGCACATTCTCATATTCAGAACTATCCTATAACACAACCAGCTGCCTTGGTAGGGAGTGAGCTCCCCATCCCTGGGCTCATGCAAGCAGCAGGTCCTACCTTGACAGAGATGAGAGGAACATGAGAGGTGGCTGACAGCCAGCAGGGAGCCCATTCTGTGATTCTTCTAGCAGCAGATGGTTTCTGAGCTGATCCGGTGGAAGAAGGGCCGTGAGACTGGGATACATGAAGATATGCCTTTGTTCCCCTTCCTCTCCCTCGCCTCAACCCCCTCCAAGAGCAGCATTTCCCTGAGGGCATGTGGCCAGGTCCTTGCCCATCAAAACATGAATTTAAAAAATTTGCCCTTGGGGCGCCTGGGTGGCTCAGTGGGTTAAGCCGCTGCCTTCGGCTCGGGTCATGATCTCAGGGTCCTGGGATCGAGTCCCACATCGGGCTCTCTGCTCGGCAGGGAGCCTGCTTCCTCCTCTCTCTCTCTCTCTCTCTGCCTGCCTCTCTGCCTACTTGTGGTCTCTCTCTGTCAAATAAATAAATAAAATCTTTAAAAAAAAAAAAAAATTTGCCCTTGCCCTTCGAACATTTTTAGGCTGAGGCTTTGCAACAAAACAATGGCCTCCTTCGACTTCATCTGAAACGAGGATGCTGACCCTCAAGCAGACTCCTGTTGGTCAGGGGACCTGCAGCTGGTCCCCTCTGGGGCTTGAGGGCCAACTGGGGCATTCACAACGGTGTCCTCTCAGCCTTGGCCAGAACCCTGCTCCCAGCACCCATCCCTAGCCAGCTCTCTGCTCCAGGTGCCCACAAGACCTCGATGTGGGACATTTACCTGCGGAGGGGGGGACCCCCCTCAATATATCTCAACTCAGGTCTCTCTTGCCCCCACCCAGTGCAGACCACCCATGGCCTGCTGGCTGCTCTCTGTCTTCTGCTCTTCTCCCTCCAACCCATTCTGTACCCACAGTCAGAGAGCTCTTTCTAAAGCTTACGTCAGGAGGTGAGACTCCTGCGGAAAACCCTCCAGCATCCTCCCACGGCCCTGAACATCATGTTCGAACTCCTTGCTGTATTCTGCAAGACCCTGTCTGACCTGGTCTCCTCCCTACCACAACCAGCTACCCCTTGTTCTCGGCACACTCACCTAGCTGTCGGCATGTCTGGTTTGGCTGTCACCTGTCCCCACTCCCCTTGTAAACTCCTACTCATATGTCAAGAGCCTTCTGGAGCACCCTCTCCCTCCAGCGCCCATCCCTGAGCCAGGGCCCTCCCTGCACTCCGGCGGTGTCTGGCCCCATGGGCTGTGCACAGAGATGCCAGTGTTGCCATCAGCTCACTCCTTCTACAGCTAGACTGTCAGTCTCACGAGGACAGGGACTGTCTTGCTCACCATCATTCCCGCCACCCCAAGTGTCTGCCTGTCACATTACAGAGGCCCACTAACTATGTGTTGACTGAAGTGGGTACAAATCAGTGAGGATACCAGAGGAGAGGTTAAACTCTACTCCCCACAGGAACAAACCAACAAATACCACATAAATACAAATGAAGCCTCACATGGATGAATGCTTACATGTAAGTAAACAAGTAAGTGACAGAACATTTATAACAACATTTCCCAAACCTGGCTTCATGTTGGAACCTCATGGGAGCTTTTTTGTTTTTTTAAAGATTTTATTTATTTATTTAAGAGAGCCAGAGAGAGCATGAGAGCGGGTCAGAGGGAGAAGCAGACTCCCTGCTGAGCAGAGAGTCCCCAGACTCTAGGATCAGGAACTGAGCTGAAGACAGTCGCTTAACAGACTGAGCCACCGGGCACCCTCACATGGGAGCTTTTAAAATATCCTGGCCCAGGCTCCTCCGCATCAGTTAGCTCAGAATCTTCAGGTGGGGCGGTGGGGCCGGGGCGGGGCGGGTTGGGGATGGGGGCGGTTCAGGTTTTTCAAAGCAAGTGATTGTAACACACCGTCAGGGTTAAGTGGTTCTCCTGGTTCTTGACGTGGTCCGTGAATCAGCAGCAACGGCTTCCCCTGGAAGCATCCGTGTACCTCAAATTTAGCCTGGCAATCTTCCAATTCCTGGGCTCTGGTCATCTGCTTATCTGACAAATTCCCAGATGCTGTTGGTGGGGGTGACACTCGAAAGCCCAGAGCTCTAGAGGCATTCTTTCTCTCCAGTCCTGAACAGAAGAAGGAGAAGGACGGAAGGGGTGGCAGATGATGTTTGCCGTTCTGGGGTCAGGAACCCATGGAAGGAGGGTGTGCAGATATTATTATATCATTTTTTTTCCTTTTTCTTTATTTTTTCATTTTTGTAGATGAGGAAGCTGAAGCCTGGGGGGAGCAGCAATTTGCCCAAAGGCTGGGATCAAACCTTTTTAAAAATAATGTAATGGGGCGCCTGAGTGGTTCAGCAGGTTAATCCTCTGACTTCGGCTCAGGTCATGATCCCAGGGTCCTGGGATCGAGCTCCATGGGGAGTGTGCTTCCTCCTCTCTCTGCCTGCCTCTCCGCCCACTTGTAATCTCTGTCAAATAAATAAATAAATAAATAACATCTTTTAAAAAAATAATGTAAGGATATTTATTGAGCCCTTGTAAGTACCAGACATGGTTCTGAACTCAGGGATCAGGCCTCCTAGCTCAGTCCTGCTTCTTTGGAGTTGACACCAGCATCCCAAGGGCAGAGCCTAGGGGTGGGAGGTCTCTGGTGCGGACCTAGCTCCACGTTAGCTGGGCCAGGCTTCCTGCTCCTCCCATACCCTGGTACAAAAAGTAGATTTATCCTCTGCTTCTTGAGCTCCCAGGGTCTGCCAAGACCCAAGGGGAAAATGATGAGGAGCCAAGGAGGCAAGGCAGCCAACTGGAGGCTCCCGGCTAGCTGCCACACAGGATGCTGCCTCCCTTGGGTAAAGCTCCGTGCCTGCACAGTCCATTTTCCTGTCTGCCAAGGTGGTCTCTGGAGACTGTGAAAGACACAGTAGGCTGGGGAAAGCAACAGCCGCTCCCCCACTTCTCCCGCAGGAAGAAACCCTGATCTTGTTCAGGTATCAGGCACCCTAGGTCTACAGGAGAGGTGGGGCTCTGCCCAGCTCCAGAAGGTAAATCTTGATTGGTCTAAGTCAATTAGGTGATTTCATTCTCCAGGGCAGTGATTGCTGGAGTCCTAGGCAGGGGAGCAATTATGGTAAATGGAGGGGTTTTGTTTTGTTGTTTTTTTGGTTTGCTGTTGTGTGTTTTGTTTTGTTTTGTTCTGCTTTTGAAAGTAGATGCTGAGAAAGGTGAGTGGGTGCAATTTGCCTAAAACACAGTTGGGAGGTTCAGGGCTAGAGCACTGGGCCCCTTATCATGCTTCCCAGGGCTGCGCCCCCAAGGCTAAAAGCTGGCTTCTCCTCTCTGCAGTTACTTCTCCACTGCATTCAGAACCCACCTTGTTCTCTGTTGTTGACCAGCTTGCCTCCTCTTGTCCAGGCTGGGATCTCCTGAGGGCAGGGTGGGGCAGAGTAGGTGCTCAGGTTATCTTGTTTAACCAGAGGAAGTGTGGGGCTCATGGTAAGGACTGCCCAGCTCTAATCATTCTTCCCTCCTTCCATGCTGAGGGGACCCAATGTATTTGGGCAGCAATGGACTCTGTCACTGAGGACAGATCACTCCTGGCCTAGTCTGGTAGTTCTCAACTCTGGCTGTACATCAGAATCATCTGAGGGAGATTTTAAAAATACCCAGTCTATGCCTCGAGTCCAAAGATTCAGGTTGGTTTAGCTGGGGATTTAGGTATCAGGATTTTCTGAAAGCTCTTCAGATTACACTGAAGGGCAACCACAGCTGAGGACCTCTGGTGTAAACCAATCATGGTAAACTGACCCTCCTTTGCCAGAAGCTCACTTCCCAGTCTCTCCTAGCTACAGGGTTGCTTGTGACACAGTTGTGTTCAGTGGGAAGTAAGAAAGTATCTGGGAGAAGGAGGGAAAAGGAGTTTCTGGGAGGGATGTTTCTCCTGAGGAAAAGATGACAGAGCACTCTTCTCCTTCCTGCTTTGAATACAGGTGCAAGGAGTGTGATGTTTGGAGATGTGGCAGCCATCTTGTGATCATGAGGTAGGAAGACAAAAAGCGAAGGACACTTGTGCTTAATGACATCATTAAGCTATTGAATCAAATCTGCCTCTTGAGTTCTAGTTATGCAAGATAATTAATTATGCTATTTGAGCCTCTATTATTTTCTGTAACCTGTAGTTGTATATATACCAACCAATACCAAAAAATAAGAGAATGGATGAACAAGTGAATGCTTTTTCCTACTGGCCCCCTACTAGGACCTAGCCAGAAACATCTTTCCTCTCAGATCCCCCCTCTACACCCATATATTTTCCCCAAAGTCCCTCCTTTCATTCTTGGAGCTCTTCTGGGTAGCACTGTGCCAGACCCTCCTGGGTTCAAATCCTGTCTATGCCACCCACTGCTTTGTGACTTGAAAATAGGTCTCTCCCTCTCTGAGTCTCCATGCTTCATTTGGACCACCTTGTAGAGAAGCTGTGAGAAAGAGACAAGGTGCTTTCTCTGAAGGTCAGCATTCAACACACAGCGTGTGCCCAAGAAGGAGCTACTACTAAATGTTATTATTTGTTAAGCCACATTCCCCAGAGATCACTCCCATATACCACTTCCTTTCCCAAGTCCCTCCCTCGAAGTCTCTAACCACCCTTCACACAATATTCTTGTAGCAATAATAACTACAATTCATTGCACACCTACTCTGTGGCCGGCAGTGTTATGAGCCCCTAACACATGAGAGTTCATTGAATCCTCACTACCAGCATAGGGGGTAGGTGGTAGGAGTAGATGCTATCATCATTCCTGCTTTATCCCCCCAGGACCCAGAGGCCTACAGAAAAAGCTTAGAAAGTCCCTATACCACCGCGCAATTTACATTCTAGTTTTCTTAGGGCAAGGGTGGAGTAGTGGTGCCAAACAGAAGTTCAACAGAAAAGATGTTACATGCAAGGCAGAGCAGAGAGAGCTCCATGGGGGTGGGATGGGTAGACCCCTATGGGCTGAGGTATCCAAGAAGCCTTTCTTCACAAGTCACATCTAAGAGGCTCCTTCTCTTCTCTCCCCATTCACTGTCCCCCCACTCACTGAGGTCACTGAGGTCCCCAACCCCTGAGGCTCTTTGCACATGCTGTTTGCCCTACCTGGAGCTTCCTCATCCTCTTGTTCAACTGGCTAACTCCATCTCTTCCTTCAGGTCTTGGTCTAGGTGCCCTTCCTCCAGGAAGACCTCCTGGACTGCCAGCGAATCTCTTGGGAATCTGAAACCCATGAAGCAAGAAGAGAGGCAGTAAACCTGTACATGCCCAGCTCTCTGAGAGGCAAGTCCATATTTGGTTCTTCCAGTGACTTCCCAGACCAGGCAAGACAGGCTTTCTCAGCCCCACCTGGAAGATTAAGAAACTGAGGACCAGAGAGGACAGGAGACCTACACAAAATCACACAGCATTCTCGCTGTCAGAATACAGGCCCTGGACCAGGCCTGTGAAATTTGGCAACAACAGCAACAAAGATAATAGTACACGCTGAGGGCTATTTGGCATTTATTGAGAAGAGATCTAAAAAGCTTTATATGTATTCGTTCCCTTAGTCTTCACAACAACCTATGAAATAGATACTATTATCCTCAGTTTATAAGTAAAGAACCAAACATGCAGAGAGATGAGAAACTTGTTTTCCCAACTACCAAATTTTCATCAAGTTCCAAAATACTCCTCTTTTCACCCAGGAGTTAAAGCAACCAGAGCGATCTTCCTCATCCATTAAGTCCATAAAACTTTAAAAAATCATAGACAGCGGTATCATCAAGGAAAAGAAACACATTCATGTATGTTGGACCGATACCTAAACTGATTTTTTTAAATCTTTCTGGATACATTTTGGCAATAATAAACAGTAGGATACATAGTGAGAGTATCTGTTCCCTTTGACACAGCACTACCACTTCAGAAATCTCTTAGGAGATACTCAGAAATGGGGGGCAGAATTGCAGTGAAAAGAAAGGAATTCACCTAGAAGTTTAAGAGTAACATTAGTGGGATAAACCATGGCACCCCCAGCCCACAAAACATGACTCAGCCATCGAAGATGATGTTAGGAAAGAGAAGTAGATGTCATTTTTTAAAAAAATGTCCAAAATTCAGCTATGATTAAAAATAAATGAGATGCAAAATTATGTGTATATAATATCATAATATCATTCACATTGTGCTGTGCCGTATTGTCATCTACTTGGAAGGAAACATCCCCAAAGGTTGACACCTGTGCAGCAGAATGGCTGAATTTATTGAACAAGCTGGACTGGGTACATAATGACCTCATTCCTCCTCCTATCAGCCCCTAACACAACCACTGTTGTATTGTATTCCCATCCCACAGATGGGACCAGTGAGGCATAGGAAATTAAGCTCCTTACCAAGGCAAGAACTGTCCAGCTCCAGAGCCTACACCCAGACCCACACCTTCTATCCCCTATTTCTCTGTTCATGGTCTCTCAGTATGACACTATAGGTAGACAGCTGAAACTTCTGGGCTTTTAAAACTTTTTCCCAAGCTGTTTATAATAAACATCCATCTTTATATAATGATCAAAGGTGGGAGGCAATAAAATCATTCATGTATGCAAAGTGTTAGAAAGTTCCAGAAGGCTACACACACTCAGGTGTTAGCCGCGATTATCTCAAGCTGCCAGGAGGACAAGAGCACACCGGGGCTCTTTATTTTGCTCTTTTTTGTCATTTTTCCGGAGAAAGTAAGCACATGAGTTGTTTAGAAGTTGGATATCTTTAGCATCTGGAGTTTGCTTATGATCAGCAGTGGCTTTGGGGTGGGAAGGGACTGCTCTGATGGAAAAGGGGGTACCCCAGACCCCTGCCTGCCTCCTGCCCACCAGCCTGGGCCATGGCTGCTCCTTCCCACGGGAAATGTGGAAAGCCAGCACCAGCTTGTGTCTCTCTTCCTTCCCTCCCAAGAGGGCCATGTCCTTGCTCATCTGTAACTTTCAATTAACCAGACACCAGGCTCTGGCTCAGAGGCTGAGCAAATGTTCCAAGGAAGAAAAGGAAAATCAGCCCAACAACTCCAGGAGGACATTTCCTTTTAATTAAAGTGAGGATCCAGGCGGCCCTCAAAATCCCTTTCTGATGAAAGTACAGTTGGCCAGGAAGGCAGAGTAGGCAGGGGTGGGTACCAGAGGGAGCAGGATTCTGTGGGGAGGGAGCCCCCCTCCTGTCCCAGCAGTTCTCTCCTGAGCCCCTTTGCAGCACTGGGATCTTCTCACCACGGTGAGGCAAGGTGGCTGATCTCAGAAGCCAGGACTCCCTGAGAGAGCCCATCCCCAGAGATGGGATTATTGGCTACTTTCTGACTGGCGGTGGTGGAGGTGGGGACCGGGCAGGTACAAGCCATGCTGGAACAGGGCTTTGGACTTGGCCCATGAAGGGCTCTGGGTCTCCAGGCTTGCTTACTCCTCTGGCTTGCTCAGCCAGCCTGGTTTCTCAGCGTCTGTTCCAACATAATGAAGGGGAGGAAGGAGACAGTGTGGGGTTGTGACTTCTCTTGAGCCAACTTCCCAGAGGCCTGTCAGCCGAGCTGGAGGCCCACCAGGCAGTGGGTGGGAATGGCTACAATCATTGCAGTAACTTCTATTGACTGTAACTACTGCCCCTGGGGGTGCATCAGGAAGAGCACAGACTGTGGGGCTCAGCCTGTGTGAATGTGAATCCTACCTCTGCCACTCCTGAGCTGTGTGGCTAAGGGCAAACTTAATTCACCTCTCTGGACCTCAATTTCCCCAGCTGTAAGGATAATTAGTGAGTCCTGTCTCACAGAGAATAAAATTAGTAAAAATGGATCCAGTGTAAGAACAGTGCCTGGCACGTGGCTCACACTCAGTAAATATTAGCTGTTATCAAAGCATTACATTTAAACCAGTTAACTCAGTGATCCGTCCCAATTCCCATGTGGGTTCATTTTCATGAGGTCTCTTGGCGGATGCAAACACAGGCACAGAGGTTGGTAACTTGCCCAAGTTCACACAGCTCCCCTAGTAAGGAGAGAGGGAGGGTTCAGACCCAGGCCCTCTGGGCCTCATCTTGTTCTGCTTCCCAGTGCGGATATGTGAATGCGGAAACATAGATGTAAATAGTGCTTAGCTGCAATTTTTTAAAAAGATGATGAATATTAGGGGAGTGGCTATCAAAGTTGAAGATCGGGGCTCAGGAGTCCGGCAGACTTGCATTCAGGCCTCACTGGGGGCTGCTTTCAAGGTGCGTGCCTTTGGGCAAGTCTCTTGGGCCTCTCTGGGCCTCCATTTCCTCATCTGCAAAATGGGAACCCTGTCCCTTCCCAGGGCTGACGTAGAGTAAGAAGCAGTGCAAGAACAGTTCCTGGGAAGGGTTCCTGGATGAGATGGGATGTGAGGGGCACCAGGAGAAGGGCCTATCCCCTCTGGGTCCTGGACTCCTGCCCAGAAGGGATTCCTCCCTCCTCTACTCTCTGCCTCTTACAGCAGCCCAGAGCCCACAGAGGAGCCAAGGCAGAGCCCCAAACCCCCAAAGACAGCCCAACATAAAATGATGAAACATAATGCTCCCTCATTGCACCAGATCCCAGCAGGGGCATAGCAGGCTGAGCCTAAAGGAGCTAGAAGGGGGGGCCCTGCTGAGGGCAGTGGGGACAGAGGCGGGGGATGGGAGGAGACCAGTGAGAAGACCCTCCTTGCTGGACCCTCTCGTTCCTGTCACTTCCACAGATATGCTAACAGTCCAAGACTCCATCATCTAGATTGCCACCATGTTTTTTCCCCCACACCCCTCCTCCAGGCCTGCTTCCTCCAATCCAGCCTCCGTGCTACAGCGGAGGGGTCTGTCTAATGGTGGGTCTGATCTGATCTTGTCACTTTGTTGTCAAAACTCTCCAAGGTTCCCCACTCTGCATCATGTTCCATATCTTTACCATGACTCTGAAGCCTCTTTCCCTCTGGTCTGGTCCTTCCATCCTGACTGGCCTCTGCCCTTCCCACTTCATCTGCTAAGTTCAGACAACACTGAACATTGCTTGGTGCCATGCTCTCTCACCTCTGCCTTTGAACATACAGCTCCCTCTTTGAGAAGCTCCCCTCCTGCCCACTCCCCCTCCCCACTGCACTGAGACTGCTACACCACTTCCTTGAAGAAACTCTTCCCAGCGCTCCCCAAAGTCAGCTGCCAAAGGTTTCCACAACCTTCTAAGCTTCCCTCATTGAGAATTTACCACACTCTGTTGTAAGTATTTGAAAAGTGTGTCTCCACTGGACTTCGAGGACTTCGAGGATGGGGAGCAAGTTAGAGTTGCTTATTGCTGAAATGGTGGTGCCTGGGACAGAGAAGATGCTAATGGGTCTGCTGGATGGATGGATAGAAGGACGGATGGATGGATGGATGGATGGATGGATGAATAGATGGATAGATGAATAGATAAGTAGGGGAATGGAAAAAAAGGAATGATTTATTGGGAAATGAATAATGGAAGGATAGATTAATAAATCAATAGTGGATGAGTGGGTGAATGGTTGGACAGATGAGCAATTAGTTGACAGATGAACAATTAGTCCATCATTAGTCCAACAGGCACAGTTGGACGCTGGTCCTTCCTCTATCATTAGAGGTGGCAATCTCCAGTCTTGGATATCAAGGTTTGTAAGGCTCTGTGCCTGCCCCTAGCTCTTGTTTTCAGTGGTCACAGCAACAGTATTAACATATTCTTAAACCAGGCTTCTTTTTTATTAATTGAGGTAAAATTCATATAACATAAAATTTCACATTTTAAAGTGAGCAATTCAGTGGTGTTTTTAATACATTCACAATGTTGTACAACTACCACATCTAGCTGCTTCTAGAATATCTCATCACCCTAAACTAAAACCCCATGAAGCTGCTTCTCACCACCCTCCCCTCCCCCAGCCCCTGGCGATCACTAACCTACTTTCTGTAAAGGGCATTTCATAGAAATAGAATCATACAATATGTGACTTCCCCTGTCTGGCTTCTCAAATCAGACCCCTTGTGGTCAACAAAAACTAGCATCTGAGGTTGGGGAGGAATCCACAAAAGGGGAATGTGACAGCCCTGGCCCAGCACTCCTGCTGGGAAGACAAAAGGACTGGTGGAAACATTAGGGGCTGAGAAGCCTGCAGAAGGACCCCAAGGCTCCAGGCTATGAAGTGGGCATGGAGAACATGTTGACCTCACAGGGTTTGCCAAGCACCTGGCTTAGGGTCTGACAGGCAGTGAGGGCTTGAGAAGTAGGAATTGGAGTTAAATAAAGGGCATGAGGAGGAATAAAAATTCCCCTCATCTTCTGGTTCTGTAATCGTCCCAGAGGGGAACTTTCTCTTTCTACGTCGATAAACACCAATAAATGCAAAAAAAAAAAAAAAAATAGGTTACTTGCTGCGTGCCAGCAACTCCACCATACTCTTCCCCGAAACCTGGCAGAGGGTCATCAGAAGTCCACTTTTACAGATTTGGAAGGGCAAGCTCAGAGAGGTGAAGACATTCATCCAGTGCCTCGGAGCAGAAAAGAGCCTGAGCTGGGCAGGAGCTCATGCTTATTTGACACCAACCCACAGGATTCAAACCCTGTAGGATGTAGGCCCCTGTATCCCACCTCCTGAAACCTTCTTAATCACTTCCTGCCGCTGGTGGCATCCCAGGCTCCCTTTCCCCCTAGCAGTACGCTACTCTCCTCCCCGCGGCAAAGTTCTCTTCACGGCCCGAGGCTGCCACCTGGTGTCTACGTCGGGTACAGCAGCCACAGAGGGAACCCGGGCGGGAGCACAGGTTCCATCTCGCTACGCAGGGCCGGGATGGGGGTGGGGGTGGGTTGTAGGGTTAGGCCAATTTTATGTGGGCTCCTCCTCTGTGACTGGCCCTATGCGTGGTAGGTGCTTCACCTGCACCGATCTCATTCAATACACACTTTAGCCCTGTAAGAACTACTCCCCATGTATGTAGCAGGGGCTCGAGAAATACATACAGCAGATAGATCAATGCCATATGATTCCATTTATATGAGGTTCCTAGAGCAGTCATATTCTAAGAGACAGAAAGTAGGATAGTGGCTGTCAGGGGCTGGGGGGAGGGGATTGGGGAGTTCATGTTTCAAAGGGACAGAGTTTCCGTTTGGGAAGATGAAAAAGTTCTGGAGATGGACGGTGGGGATAGCTGTACAACAGTGTGAACGGAGTAATGCGTCAGAACCGCACACTTCAAAATGGTGAAAGTGGGGAGTTTTAGGTCATGTGCATTTTGCCGCAGTAAAAAAGAGAAATATACGTGAATGAATAAATTAAGAGCAGAGCAAATGAACAAAGGAATGCATAATCACAGGATGTCAGTCATCCTTGTAACACGTTGTTTGATTCTGAGGGAATTCTATCAGGATATGTCTCAGGGCTAGAGGCTCTTGGGGTACAGCAGTGAGCAAAGTCCCTACCCTGACAGAGCTGGCATTTTGTGGGGAAGATAGCAAACAAGGGATATGAAAGTGTCCAAAGCTGCCGTGAGCTGATGACATGAGTTTGTGTATCAGGAGCCTCGATATGGTGGCTGCCCCAGTGGCTGGGTCCACACAGCAAATGTGACCCTAACCTGGCCTGTGCTTACAGGACACACACTGCCAAGAAAGCCTGACGTGTGCCCGTCCAATCCTCCAACTCAGCTTTAGCTAGCTCGCCTTTCCCTGGAAAGTAGGACCTGCTAGGCTCCTAAAGAAATCTCCCATTTCATAGTCTATTGTGTCATATTTCCACATTGCCTCTTCCAAAGTTCTATAAAACTCGCAGTTGGCCAAAATCCTCCCAGAACCGTGCTCCACTGCTTGCGAGGCACTGTCCTCCCCCAATCCATGGATTGTTACCCTTGCATAAAGGACACCAAACCTGTTACAAAATTTTTTTGTTTTGTCAATTGACAGTGCTATAAAGAAAAAATAAGGGGTGCCTGGGTGGCTCAGTGGGTTGAGCCTCTGCCTTCCGCTCAGGTCATGATTTCAGGGTCCTGGGATCGAGCCCCATATCGGGCTCTCTGCTCAGCAGGGAGCCAGCTTGCCCCTCTCTCTCTGCCTGCCTCTCTGCCTACTTGTGATCTCTGTCAAAAAAAAAATTAAAAAAAAAAAAGAAAAATAAGACAAAGTAAAAGAATGAAGGAAGGAAAAAAAAAAGAATGAAGAACATCTTGGATGGAGATGGGGGAGCTTTCAGGTGGATGTAACTTGGGAAGCCCTCTCCGAAGAAGTGGTATTTGGGCATCCTGGCTTGATCCTCACCACATGCCTATGACGTAGGGACTATGGTTATACCCATTTTACAGATGAGGCACAGGGCGGAGGTGCTCAGGGTTGCCCTACCAGGAAGTGGTCCAGCCAGGAATTGAATCCAGATCTGTTGGAGCCTAGTTCTGAAGGTCTTAACCTCACTGTGAGTAAATGAGGACATGATAGAGCTTCTTGGCCTGCAAATCTTTTAAAATTTATATGTGTGTGTGTGTGTGTGTGTGTGTGTATTTTTTTTTTTTTTGAGAGAGCGCAAGCAGAGAGCTTGACCTCACAATCCTGAGATCATGACTGAGCAGAGTTGGACGTTTAACCGACTGAGCCACCCAGGAGCTACTTGGGGCTTCAATCCTTGAGGGCCTCAAGGCTCTGTTTTAGAGCCTGAGCCTGGTGCTTCCCTCTCCACCATCAGGTGGCAACAGGAGGTGCAGACGGTTGCTGGTGTCCAGCAGGTGGCGCTGCTGCCCGACCCAGATACGCCCGCCTGCGGAAAAGCCCGCTGCGGACCTCTCACAGGCCAAGGTCCACCCAGGCTGCACGGAAGGGGTTGGGGCGAGGGATCTAGGGGGTATGGGATCCGCCTGAAGTGAGACTAGGTGGGCGCTTCAGATGAAGATGGAAGGCTCCTACAGTACTGCCCTGGTGCTGTGAGTGAGAGAGACAGGCCCAGGGTCAGAATGTCAGCCTTGTGTCACTGAAGCCGAATTCTGGCAGATGCTGGTTCTCTGCTTCCTTCTGGGAAGACGGGCTAACAATCCTTCATAGGTCATTGGGAGGATTCAGAGAGTTCGTGCATTCATTCATTTGAATGAATTGCCTCCTCTATGCCCTGCCCTTGGGATTCAGCAGGGATCAAAGCTGACAAAAATCCCTGCTCTAGGGGACACCTTATTCCAGTGGGGAGACAGACAGCAAAGAAGAGAAATAAGGCAAACATTAACTCAGGGAAAGGTGATAAGGAAAAACAATAATAAAGCAGAGAAGACAGGTGGGATATGTATAATCGGGGAGGGGGTGTCAAATGCTTCGTGTGGGGAGCTGAGGAATAGTTTGCTGAAAAAGTGACATTTGAGCAAAGGAGGTGAGGTGGCAAACCATAAGGGAACACAGGGCCATACCACTTCAGGCATTCCAGAAGGAATAGCAAGGCAAAGACCCTGAGCAGAGAGCATGTTTGGTGTGTTGGGGACAGCAAGGAGGCCAGCAGGACCAGTGGAGTAAGTAAGTGGAGTAAGTAGGGGAGTCAGAGGAGAGGGGGTCTGGGCAGGGCACCAGAAAATGAAGGGCTTTCCCTGTCATAGTGGAAGGAATTGGGCTTCCACTATGAATGAGATGGGAAGCCAAGAAGGTTTTCAACAGTGGAGTGCCGTGACTCTTACGGAGCTCCAGGGTCCTTCTAGCTACTCTATAAGGAAAAAGCCTGGTGCATAGTTGGTGCTCAATAAATGATGTGGGGGGTGGTTAATACCAGTCAGAACAAATAATAACTGTAGTGCTAGGCCAACTGTAACCTTATGTCCCCACTGCTTGAAGCAACAGAGGTGTATTTCTTCCTTGTATTACATGTCCAACAAAGAGTTGGTCCCAGTGGATTGGGGTTCTCTTCACGGTCCAGCAGATTTCAGTGCCACCAATCTATGGTGCTGATGCTTTGACAGTAGCCTTCAGGGTCCTTCAAAAGAATGGTGAAAAGCTGAACAGCAACTAGAGGCTTCTGACTAGATATGGTCTATATCTCTGTCTCTCGCATTTCGGGGGTCAAAATTAGTCAGGGACCCATGCCCAGGGCTTTATTAGTCAGGATTCTTCGAAGAAACAGAACCAACAGGAGGCATATGGATATCTCTGTCTATCTATATTTCCTTTTATATATCTCTCTATCTGTGTCTATATACATGGAGATTTATTACAGGAATTGGCTCATGCCATTATGGAGGCTGAGAAGACCTACGGCCTGCTCTCTGCATGCTGGAGACCCCGGAGAGCTAGCGGTGAGGGTCTCGTCTGAGTCTGAATGTCTGGCGACCAAAGAGCTGATGGTCCCAGGGTGAGGACAGAAGGACATCGTCCCAGCTCAACAGTCAGGCAGAGGAGAATTCTCTCTTATTCTGCCTTTTTGTTCTATTCAAGCCTTTAACGGATTGGGTGATGTCCCCCTCCAATGGTGAGTGAAATCTTCTTTACTCTCTCAGTTCAAATGCAAATGTCTTCTGGAAACAGAAGACACAGACACACCCAGAAATAATATTTAGCCAGACACCTGTGTACCCCATGGCCCAGTCAAGTTGACACATTAAATTAGCCATCACGGAGTGGGAGGGAAAGTGTCATCCTCAAAATATTCAGCATGGCGGAAGTTGGATTAGCAATGGATTAACAATAATAATAATATTATTATTAGCAATAATAGCAATATTAATATTTCGATTAATAGCAATTTTAATAGAAAATTGCTATTATTATTTTCTACTATTGTAATATTTTAAAATATTATAAAGTTATAGAACTCCCATTGGAGGGCTGAGTAACTACCTCTACTTCCCAGGGAGAGAGTCTGGGCTGACATCAGGTGGGACCCTGTTTGAGTAAATGGCTTCCCCTTCCACCCAGCTTCTTACGTCAGAAACCCGGGCATCATTGTGGACTCTTCCAAAGGTCCCCCTCCCATGTCCGGTCATCACTTCCCATGCATCTTGCCTCTAAACCACATCACAAGCATATCCTTCTCTCTCAACTCCAATCAGAGACAGCTTTCCGGCTCCGACTGCAACCATCTCTCACCATGTAATAGCCGCTCTCCCGCTGGCCTCCCTGCCCTCGTCTTGCCTGCATGGTCTCTTTATGTGGCCACTCTGAGCACATCACTTCCCTGATTCTCTCTAGTGGCCCCAGATGGTATCATAAAAAAAAAAAAAAAGAATGAAAAAGTGCTTTTCCTGGCATTCAGACCCTTTGGGATTCAGCCTTCTCTTACTCTCCAGCCTGATCTCATACCATTTCCAGCCACACTTTTCATGCCCCAGGCTCTCAGGGGTTGTGGCTCTTCTCTCTGCTTTTCCTTGCCTCTGTGCTTTGGTCCTGCTCCTGCTGTTCCCTCTACTTGCAATCCCTTCCCTCTTCCATTAGGGAAAAAACTCCTGCTCATGGTTCAACCATCTTTTGTGTGAAGCCTCCCCAGTGTCACCCAGCAGAGGGATTGAGCCCTGCCGGCACCGCCCCTCCCTCACCCCCGCCCTCACCCCCCCCCCCCCCCCCCCCCCCCGTCCCCACATCCTGCCATCTAGTGCCCACCATGCAGTGTCAACATTTTTTCCACAACATCTACCCTCCCCCAGAAAATACATTTCACATCAAAATCCCATACCCACAATCACACGCACCCTGGATGCAAGAGTTTCTCAAACATTATTTTCCCTTGCTACCTGCTATGCACGCTAATATTTTCAATTACGGTCTATTCTATTTCATTTTATAAAAACGTGCCAGTCAACCCATTAAATTCATTTCGCTACAGTCTGAAAAACACTGGCCTAGGACCTCCTGCCGGGCTGCAGGGACTGCGTCTGTAATTCTCTCTCCATCTCCCAGAGCTGAAGGCATTAATAAATGTTGGTTTAAATAAATCGGTAAATAAATGAGAGAATGGTTATTTAAGTGTGAGTGGAGGTGTGAATTATTGAATGAGTGAGTGAAGAAACTGATGAGTGGAGAAGCGAACTGACGCATCAGTGAAGGAATGGAGGCGGGGCCGGCTCTGGTGCGGGGGCAGCAGTGTAAGCCGGTGGGCTGCCCCGGGGCCCTGCACTGAGGATGCGGGCTTTCTCTGGTTAGAGTTCCTGGGAGCAAATGAAAAATGCAGGTGCACCTTAGACCCATGGAACCAGACTCTCTGGGACGGGGCATGGGAGTGTGCATCTTTGATGGTGCATTTCTCCCTGGTGATGCTGAGTTGTGCTCAAGTTTGAAGACGCTGCTCCGGCACCAAACCAAGCTATGGTTGGAAGAGGCATAGCGAAAGGAGCAGAGCAGAAGCACCAAAGACCGATAAGTACCTCCCCTGCATCCTTCCCTGACTTGCTTCCAAAAGGTAGGGACTTCCGGTGACCCTGCTCCTTCACCACCTGCAGCGGGTGGTGAGGGGGCGACAGAGCCCCAGCCCACGCAGCTGACAGAGGAGCAGGAAGCAGTGGTTGCCATGACAGCACATTAAGAGAAGCAGAGCCACCTCCAGTTTCTGCGTCTGGAAAGGGTCAAGCCTTTGGAACCTGGAGTGGGAAGGGAAATCGCTCCCCCAGGATCTTTATAATTAACAAAACCATAGCACTGTGCCTGTGACAAAGCCCTTGTGGGGGATCCCACAAGGTAACTGGCAAATGGTGTTCCCATTTTACAGATCAGGAAACTGGGGCAGGAGTCGCTTGCCAAACCAGTCAGTGGCAGAGGTGGTATTTGAATCCAGCCTTCCAGATTTCAAAGCCTGTGCTCTTGTCCTTCTTAGGAAGTGACAGACAAGGGCACAGAGACTCCAGAATCCTGTTGGCATTGGAGTTTGGGGGGATGGGCGTCACATGCCTTGACTTGACACTACCTGCAGCCCACTATGCTTGGCACCCATCTGCAAAAGCTCACATTTGCACAGACATACAAGGAGGAAAGCTTCCAAAACACGCTTATGCATGCAGGGCATGTATACACACTCAGAGAAAGTATACACACACAGCAACCTCACACGCACACACACTGATGCCTGAACACACTTACATTCACAAACAAATACACATATGCCTATAAGTATAGAACACTTGCTGAGGTTTTGTGGTTGTCTGTTATACAGATTTATTATAGCAAAGGTTACATACACCACAAGGGAATTTGTCACACAGTGTGCTGGCCTTTTAAAGGCCCTAGGAGGGGATTCTAGCAACGTGTTTGCCTAGTCATATCGTTTTGTAAAATTTGCAAAATTAATATTCTTCTTTAATAGCTTGAGATATAATTCACATACCATAAGACATACCCACTTAAAGTGTACAATTCTGGGTGGCTGTTTTCTTTCTTTTCTTTTTTTTTTTTTTTTTAGCATATTCACAGAGTTAGACAACCATCATCCCTATCTTTTTCCAGAACTTTTTCATCACCCCAAAAAGAAACACCATACCTATTAGCTGTCACTCCCCCATCTCCCTGCCCCCAGCCCCAGGCAACCACTCATCTACTCTATAGATCCGCCTACTCTGGACAGTTCATATAAAGGGAATCTGGCAATATTTGGCTTTTATGTGTCTGATTCCTTTCACTTAGCATAAGTTTTCAGGGTCCATCCATGTTGTAGCCTGAGTCAGCATTTCATTCATTTTATGACTGAATAATATCCCATTATATGAACATACCACACAGGGTTTATCCGTTCATCAGTCGATGGGTTGAAAAACAGGAAAAGTAGTACATTCCAACTATAATCTGTTAACACTACTAGCTCTTTCTTCACAAACCCCCTTGGTCACATGACAGGTAGCATTTTGGGGGTACCTTTAGTTTGGGAACCAGAGGGGATATACGTGTGGTTGACCTTCCCTTTCATAGACAGTTTATTATTAACCATACTGGCATAGTGGTGGCTTCTAGAAATCATGCTTATGTCCAGGTTCATGACATGAAGCAGTGAGACCCATGGTTGTGCTGAGAGAGCGGTGTTCCCTGGTGCCTCCTATGCTGGAGATTTCTGGGTAACAAGAGAAAAGAGACTGGTAATGTATGGAGCTGGAAATAAGGCTTGGGAGTGGAAGTGGGACACTCTTCTCATCATCAGATATGTAGTATTATAATTGGTTTCAGTTCTCATTGACATCTAGTCAAAAATGGATTGCCTATCCAGGAGGATACAGCCAAAAAGAAAAAAAGAAGTAGGAAATCCATTTCAGAAAGTATCCAGAAGGTAATTAATACACATTATTTTTCTAGGTTCTGTGATGTTTCTGGTATTTGTGAGTTTAAAAAAAAATTGTAACATTGCGACTTCTTTTTTAATTTCAAATAAATATTCACATGGGCACCTAAATTTGTATTGTTTTGAAATCTTTTACTTAAACAGGGTCCCCCAAATTATGTAAACTTTAAATCCCCCCTCACAAAATTTGAGACCACCCTTGCCACACACCAGTGCCTGTCCATGTGCTTCCGTGTGCCTGGAGCAAGAGCTCTTCGAGGTCAGGGATGGAAGGAGGAATGGCAGCTCCATTCTTAGGAGGCAAATGAACCCCAAGTCACATATATGATCCCGCCTGACAAGCCTTTCTGTAAAGAGCCAGGTTCTTAGTATGTTACGTTTTGGGGGCTATGGACAGTCCCTGTTGCCATGACCCAGTTCTGCCACTGGGAGAAAACAGCCATAAACACTATTCAAATGAATGAGCAAGGCAGTATTTCAATAAAACCTTGTTTACCAGAACATGCGGTGGGCCAGACTGGGCCTGAGGGCTGGAGTTTGCAGACCCTATGCTAGTCTAAGCTCCATGTTCTTCTTCACCACTAAACCTTGGGGGTGTCCCAGCATGGCTGGTGTGGAGTGAGATCTCAGCAGTATTCATTGGCTCTGACTGTGTGTGTCTATCTGTTTACTGCTTTGTTTCCTACTCCTCTGTCTCCCTCTGTCCGTGAACACTCACCCGGCCTTAGCCTTGCAGAATCACAGCCACGTGCTCCCAAGTGAGTCAGGCAAGGAAAAACACCTCATGCTCAGGGGATCAACTAATTGCACAGCTCTCCCAAGGGCTCAGGCAGAGAAGGGAGCTCGGCACTTAATTCCTCCTCTCTCTTAAGCCTCACCGCCAACTTGGGAGAGGCATTTAGTTGGAGGGGCCCAGGAAACCTCAGGGACAGGCAGAGCTGACCTGTTGCCAGCTGTGAAACGCTTTCTCCTTTCTTGTTATTCATTCATGCGATCATTCAGGATTTCCTGAGTGCCAACACTGTGCTAGGCACAGGGCACTCAGCTTGTGGTCCAGCAGGAGAGACAGAAAATGAACACTAACACAGTCAGCGATGCATGGAAAATAGCCAAAAAGTTGTTAATGAACAAAAGAATGGAAATACGGATTGGTTCCACCAGTGAAAAACAGGCAGGTTTTCCTAGGGCTAAGCACAGGAGGACAGGGCCTCGGGATGAGCGACTACCGCCTCCTGAAAAAGGGAGGCCCAACTAGGAGGCAGCACTGATTTGCCAAAAACAAGGTGTTAACAAAAAATTTGATAAGAAAAATAGGCAAGGGATCTGAACTGACATTTTCCTGAAGAAGACATACAGATGGCCAACAGGTATGTGAAAAGGTGCTCAATGTCAGTCATCATCAAGGAAATGCAAATCAAAACCACCATGAGGTATCACCTCATACATGTGAGCATAACTATTTTATTTTATTAAAGATATTTTTTAATCATTTGAGAGAGATACTGAGACAGAGATTGAGAGAGAGCACAAGCAGGGGGAGAGGCAGAGGGAGAAGGAGAAGCAGACTCCCCACTGAGCTGGGAGCCTGACATGGGGCTTGATCCAGGACCTGGAGATCATGACCTGAGCTGAAGACAGGTGCCTAACCATCTGAGCCACCCAGGCTCCCTGTGCATGGCTATTTTAAAAAGACAAAAGACAAGTGTTGGTGAGGATGTGGAGAAAACGGAAACCTCATGCATTGTTGGTGGGAATACAAACTGGTACAACCACTGTGGAAGACAGTATGGAGGTTCTGCAAAAAAGTTAAAAAATGGAATTGCCATAGGATCCTGTAGTTCCTCTTCTGAATATTTATCAGAAGGAAATGAAAACATGAATCCAAAAAGATATCTGCACCCCCATGTTCACAGCAGAATTATTTACAATAGCCAAGATACAGAAGCAACCCAGTATGTGTTGGTGGATGAACAGATAAATAAAATGTGGCATATATGTATAGTGGAATACTATTCAGCCATAAAAAGAGGGAAATCTTGCCATTTGTGACAACATGGATGGATCCTGAGGGCATCATGCTACATGAAATAAATCAGATAGAGGAAGATAAATACTATATGATCTCACTTATATATGGAATCTTTTTTTTTAAGGTTTATTTACTTATTTGACAGAGGGAGAGAGAGAACAAGCAGGGCGAGTGGCAGGCAAAGGGAGAGGAAGAAGCAGGGTTTCTGCTGAGCAGGGAGTCCAATGCAGGACTCGATCCAAGGACCCCAGGATCACAACCTGGGCCGAAGGCAGATGCTTAAACTGACTGAGCCACCCAGGGGTCCCTATATGTGGAATCTAAAACAAATAGATGAAGGGATAAGGAAGATGTGGTCCATATATACAATGGAATATTACTCAGCCATCAGAAAGGATCAATACCCAACATTCGCATCAACATGGATGGAACTAGAGGAGACTATGCTGAGTGAAATAAGTTAAACAGGGAAAGACAATTATCATATGGTTTCACTTATTTGTGGAACATAAGGAATAGCATGGAGGGCATTAGAAGGAAGGGAAAAATGAAGAGGGGATATCAGAGTGGGAGATGAACCATGAAAGACTGTGGACTCCAGAAATGAGACTGAGGGTTTTAGAGAGGAAGTAGATAGGGGGATCTGTTAGAACAGTGATGGGTATTTAAGAGGGCATGTTTTGCATGGAGCACTGGTGTTATATGCAAGTGATGAATCATGGAACACTACATCAAAAACTAATGATGTGCTGTATGATGACTAACATAATACAATAAAAAATTTAAAAAATAAAACAAAGTCATTGATAAAGAGAACAGATTGATGGTTGCTAGGGATAGGGGATGGGGTATGGGGGAAATAGGTGAAGGCGATCAAAATGTACATACTTCCAGTTATAGGATAAGTAAGTTTCAGGGACATGAATGCAAGCATGGTGACTATAGTTAATAATACTTTATTGTATATTTGAAATTTACTAAGAGAGTAAATTTTAAAAGTTCTCATCATAAGAAAAGAATTCATAACTATGTATGGTGATGGATGTTAAATAAACTTATTGTGGTGAACATTTCACATATACATACAAATTTCAAATCATTATGTTGTACACTTGGAACTAATATGTTATATGTCAATTACATCTCTAAAAAAAAAAAAAAGAAGGGCATTGCATAATGATCAGCCTTGTCCACAGAGAGCTTGGAACAGCCTTGCCAAGACTCCACCTTCAAAGAGGAGCCTGTGCCAAAGGCACGGGGCACAGTCTCTCTAGAGATGGGACAAGGAGATCCAGTGGGGTACCTGACTGTGGGAAGGTTACCACCCTTATATTGGAAAAGTGTAACACACTTCAAGGAGCATAATATGATATAAGTTTGTGTTCCTGCTCAAGCTACAATTCCACGGGAGTTGTCAGTTGCTTATTCTGGAATTCACAGTCCAGAGGTGGCCAGTTGGCATCCTCTTCAGGAAAGCCTCACTGGCTCCAGAAGGCACTAGGACAAGAGCTTCATTTATCCTTGATGTTGATCAACACTAGAGGTTTTGCTGATTAGCATAATGACTGTTAAAAATAAATAGATTTTCAGAGGTGAAATCAGTGGCTTGTTAGCTAGCTTAATGGATGCTAGAAACAGGCACTTGTTGTTGAAGTTGATGAGATTCAGATGATATAGCCTGGCTTAAACATTTTAGAAATGCTCCCTCCCTGGCATGAACAAAGTGTGAGTCCCACAAACACTTAGGAGAGCACCCCAGGTGGGTCCCTGTGGATCTGCACTCAACCATTGGTGTAGGATGATTCTGGTTGTCTGACAGGGATTCTAACAGTCACAGAATGTGGCTCTGGAGTATTTTTATGTCTGCCTCAGATTTATTAAACTTAATAATATATTATATGCACTGTTTGGGGGCTATTTGCTCATGACAATTGCTAAATAAATGCCATTGAAGGAGTAGAATTCTGTCCACCACTTGCTTTCATTATAGACTGGTAGCAAGACTGTGAGGAAGCAGCAAATCCTCCCTCAGTCCTAGTTGTTGGCTATTGCTGTCATCCACCAAAAAGAACTTTGATTGTGCATTTCAGATCAAATTAGATATTTTTGCAGTAAGGGCCCAGAGAGTTGGTGGCTCTGGAACGAGGTCTAACTCCCAGACCATTGCTCTCTCCCTGTCAGCTGGGAGGTGACTAGGTGTAGCTCTGCCACGTACTAGAAGGCATCTTTCCTACAGTCCTTGCCAGAAGCCATTTTCCTAGCAAATGGGATGGCTGGGGGAGAACAAGTAAAGGGAGAAAAATATCTCAGACTTCCTGAATTCCATTAGAGATAACTGTGCTTGAGATCCATCCTCTTTGGTCACCGAAGGGCATTCCAGAGCTACCCCTCCATGATCCTATGGAAATTAATGAAAGGAAATCTCATACAGAATGGAGTGGGGAGGGACGCCTGGGTGGCTCAGTGGGTTAAGCCGCTGCCTTCAGCTCAGGTCATGATCCCAGGGTCCTGGGATGGAGTCCCACATCAGGCTCCTTGCTCAGCAGGGAGCCTGCCTCTCTGTCTGTTTGTGTGCTTTCTCTCTCTCTCTCTTTCTGACAAATAAATAAATAAAATAAAATAAAATAAAATAAAAAAGAAAAAAAAGAATGGAGTCACCGCCTGGGTGACTCAGAGGGTTAAGCCTCTGCCTTCAGCTCAGGTCATGATCTCAGGGTCCCAGGACCAAGCCTTGCATCGGGCTTTCTGCTGTCTCTCTCTCTGCCTACTTGTGATCTCTCTCTCTGTGTCAAATAAATAAATAAAATCTTAAAAAAATGAAAAAAAAAAGAATGGAGTGGGGAGGCTAGCAGGGGTCGCTCTCACGCCCTACTTCTCCTTGTTGACTATAGACCCAACAGGAAGAGAGGGATTTTTTAAAAAATTATGTTCAATTAGTCAACATATAGTATGGGACCTTGCACAGGGATACTACTTTACCATCTCAGCAGGAGGAGGAAAGGCTTTTCTTCTCCCCTGGCAACAGCCCAGCCAATGAGAGGCAGTGACGACTTAGCCAATGAAAAACCACTATACTTCCAGAGCCCAGTTTATCCAATGGATGTTTTGTTTATAATAGCCTGCCAAACTTCACGCTTTCCTCTACAAAAGAGCCTCGCTCTGCTTTATTGTGTGGACTTGCCTATGGTTTTGGTGGGCCTTGCTTGTTTGGCTTCCCAGCTCTCTGCTTTTCCCAAACAGACTCATCTTTTGCCTGTAAAGGAACCGGCAGTTTTATTTTTAAGATTAACATTACTTGGTGACCAGAAGTGGCAGGATCCTGAGAAGAGTAAGCAAAACCGGTGCCAGGACCGCAGAGCCAGCTTTCTTGAACTTAGTGGTTTTTTTTTTTTTTTTTTTTTGCCCACCCTGGAGTCTGAGGGTAAGTTTTCTCCTGGATCTCAAGCCTCTCTCTCCTGTTTGAGCTCTCTGGACTTTATTTAGGATCTGTTTCAAGGTCTTGGGGGTTTTTTTCCTCTGAGAGTACTCGTTTGCCCTTCAGTCTGACTCCTTTTCGAAACCTGACAGTTCCTGTTGAAACTGTGTTGTTTAGGAATTTCTTCTTTTTGCTGTAGAGAAAAACCTCCTAGAAATGGGATACCAGTCATCGAAATACTTTGAGGGTGGTGCCTCCGCCCCCCTTTTGGGACCCTGGCGGGCTTTACATTTAAAAAGTATGGTCCCTCCACCTGCGCATGTATAATATAATTAAATGGACTGACTTAACAAAAAGTAATTTCAAACACAAATGGCCATTATGGGGAACTGAGATCTCTCCCAGCTTGTTTTGTTCAAAATTAAGTGAGAGAGGCACTCCAAAACCAACCAACAAGAAACCGCATTGGATGCCTATTTTACTTTTTTTTTTTTTTTTAAAGATTTTATTTATTTATTTGAGAGAGACAGAGAGGGAACTCAAGCAGGAGAAATGGGAGAGGGAAAATCAGGCTTCCCATGAAGCAGGGAGCCCTATGCGGGGGTGGATCCCAGGACGCTGGAATCATGATCTGAGCCAAAGACCATGTTTAAGGACTGAGCCACCCCGGCGTCCTGGGACGCCTAAAAGGTACCTCGAGGCTTCCAGATGTTTTCAGGATTCTAAGATTGCCTCTTTGTAAAATACTGTTTCTAAATTAACTGATGTAAACAAAAAATTGAGAAGGAATCAAAATAGCTTCTTAGGCACCTTTTTCTTCCCCTCCCTTGTCATCTTTGTCTGCAGCCACTTCCTGCTTTGGTCCCACATTTGTTGCCATTTTCCTCTGTCCTCTCTGCCATAATTCCATTTTCCTGAGGCTCCCCCCACTCCCTTCTCTTATGAATCCATTAAAACCTACCTTTTTAAAGTTAAGTCTTCCGAAGATCTAAGTAAAACTGAAATTTCTTATCTTCCCTGGACTAAAGCCGAGTTGCAAGCCATAGTTAAGGAGTTTTCTAAAGTGATTGAGGAACCCTCTTAAGTTTGCCGGAAATTTTAGTGTATTCCAACTTACTAACCTGGTTTCTCAGATTTATTTCAGTTAGTTCACATGCTTGTGGGTGAAGGCCGGGCCAAACACTGGATGAAACTAGCTGGACGGGAACATCTGAAGGTTGTTTAGAGAAACCACTAACTTTTGGCAAGATGCTAGAACACTTTCTAGAAATCTCCACTGCAAAATTGCAGTAGCTTTTCCCAAGCCTGCTGTTTGGAACAAAGTTCCAGCTTGCACACAAAAGCCTGATAAACCTGTTCATAACTATTACAATCCATTCCAAATTGTCTTTTAAGAAAACTCTGGTCTTCCTTTAGATATTGAATTTATTCACATAGATATTGATGCCATGCTTATTAACAGGATGATCTGGGATCTTTCTCCTTTAGTTTAAAGGGCCAGGATAGAATGGGAAACTGGCCCCTCCAGATTTAGGTAACGTGACAAACCAGCTCCCTCGCATCCTGGATTAGTCATCTAAGAGAAAAAACACTAAATTCTCAATTTTCCATTCCAGCAAGTGAAGACCCCCAAACACACACTCAAAAATCCATAGTTTCTGTTTTTGCAAGGGGCTAGGGCACTGGAAAAAGGATTGTTAGAAATGTATGTGCTCCAGGTACTTAGAGCCTTCTAGTCAGTATTTTCAGTGCTCTCCTAATTCCCATTCAGAAGGATCTGAGAAACTACAGGGGTTCTTCCCAATCCTCCTTCTCCATAGGCTTGGAGAAACCACTCTCTGGTTTGGGAATGGCTCTCTGTCCCTGTTAACACCAGAGCTACACTCTCCAGTGTTCAGCTCAGCCCCACTGCTGTAAAGCAGCTCCTGCCTCAGGGTGCTAGAACAGCTCAAATAGTGGCTCAACTAGGTGTGAACAGGTTCCTGTCTCTGAACCTATTATCCCTAAGCCCTTGGAGAGACACACATCCTTTTCTTCTCAGTTCCTCTACCCCTAGTCACTTACTGGACTGAGATTTCTTAGGAGTATGCCAGAATTTCTTTCTTCCAAAAGGAGGAAACAATTCTAGAATTTGATAGTGGTAATCAAAATAGCTAATGAAGAGAATTAAATGACCCTTTCACATCTTTTATCTGTTCCTGTAGGATCAGCTACTGTTCTCTTTATGGGCAAGATCCTCAGCTGATGTTGGCAGAATCCACAGTGCACCCCCATTGAGATTCAAATAGATCCCTCAAAAGTCTCTTCTCATAATTAATCACTGCTGTACAAATAAAGAAGCCCTTTAAGGCATCAAGCCCGCAGTAGAAGATTACAAGGTTCAGGGCCTCATTATCCCCTGCACTAGTCCCTGTAATACCTGTATTTTATCTGGGAGAAAACCCAGTGGCTGAGGTTGGAGGGTTTTCCAGGACCTCTGAGCAATAAATATCATTGTTATCCCTTGGCACTCTGTTGTTCCTAGCCCCCAGGTGCTACTAACATCCATTCCCACTGAAAGCAAATTGTTCACTGTAATTGATCTATGCAGTGCAGTTTTAATATTGATGGTTGAAAAGGGTAGCCAAAATCTTTTTGCTTTTACTTGGGAAGCACAGAAATACACCTGGACAGTAATGCCAGGGTTTCAGAGAGTCTTTACTTTTCACAAACCTTACAGACTAATATGGACGATCCGAGGTTTTCCACAGGCTCTACTTTGTTACAATATGTAGATGCTTTGCTTCTCTGCTTCCCTGGCTAAAGGTATTCACAAGAAGACAGCACCCATCTCTTGGCTTTAAAGGGACATAAAGTTTCCAAAGAAAAATTGCAGTTTACTCAAACTCAGGTTCTATACTTGGGGCATCTGGTCTCAAAACAAGGACTATTTTGGATCCAGATGAAACCCTCTTGACTGCTTAATCCTTAATCCCAAGGATTACCTTGGGAATCCCTGTGACAATTCACAGGAAGCTCCTCTAACCTGTGCAGGTTTTCATGGTTTACCAATAGTTCTTATAAAAAGGATGAAAAGGATAAATACTGTGCTGGTTTACTGTTGCAGATCCTTTTGAAGTCATCGAGACAGCACCTTTACATTTTGATTAATTCAGCCCAACAGGCAGAATTAATATGCCCTTTCTCAAGCCTGGACCTTAGCCAAGGGTAAAACAACCAGAATTTATGCTGATAGTTGGTATGCATTTGGGGTAGCTCCTGACTTTAGAATATTATGGAAACAACAAATGGCCCTTACCTCCTATGGGAATAAATAAAAAATGTAGATGTCCAAAATTTATTAAATGATGTTCTTTTGTTGGCTGCACTGGCTCTTAAGGCTCCTGGGCATTCTAGACTTGACTCCGCCTTGATGATATTTCCACCAAAAACTGCCACTCTCAGGAAAATTAGTAGCTAAATCTCTGTCATGGTCCAGTGGAACATTATCACAGATAATAATTTTAGAAAAAAATGACAAGAGATACCCAACAATTGACCCCAGCGAGGAAGGAAAGAATATTGGAAAACTAATAATTATCAGGCCAATAAAAAGAGAACTCTGGTTTTGACCAAATCATAATCTGGCCTTACTGGAAGATTTTAAAATTCCCACTCCTTACCATTGTACATGCATCAAGCCACTGGTCTGCTGACAAGACGATAGTGTTCATGGACCAGCACTGGTGGGAAAATGTATAAGGCCATGAAAGGTGCCTACCTCACCTGTCCCACCTGTCCAAAGTACAGTCCAGGGAAACCTGTTGGCAGAAATGGATTTCATACAACTTCCTCCTCTCACACATAATTATGTTTTAACCACGGTCTGTATATTTTCTCACGGGACCAAAACGTTCTCCTGTAGACCGTCCAATGCTGCTTCTGTTAGAAGAGAAGATCCCTACCTGGAGAACACCTCTCAAACTCGTTTTGACAACTCTCTGCTGTTTGCTCAGTTTTTCCGCACCTTCTATCATGCACACCACTCTTAGTCCTCAGGCTTAATTGCATGCACTTGTGGTTCTATTAAGACTCAACTGGCAAAATTTGTAGAGAACCTCTAAATACCTTTTCCTAAAGCATTGCCATCAGTCCTTCTAAATTTCCAACCCACCCCATTGGGAACTCATAGACTCTCCCCGTTTGAGATGGTCACAGCCCAAAGCATGGAGCCCCTGCCACCTTTGACCCAGAGTTGATAAAAGGAAGTCTGTTTCAATAATGTACAGGCCTGATTGCTTCTATTTAAAATAACTGTGCTTTGGTAGAGCAGTCTTCACAGTGCACTCCTGGGAGTTGACCTTAAGCATCAGACCTTGTAACCTAGAGATTCTGTCTGTTAAAAAATACACCCCAGAAAGACTCTTCAACCTCTCTGGAAAGGCCCTTATGGGGAACTGCTAACCTGTGCCACTGAACTCTAGGGAGTAGACTGTTGGATTCATGTGACACACCTAAAAAAAAAAAAAAAAAAAAAAAAGATGCCAAACCCAGACTGGAGCCGCATACCATCTGGTGGCCTGAAAGTAAAGATTTCCTGGAATTGAAGAGGGCGACATCTGACAGCACAGCTTTCCCAAGACATCCAGGGCAGGCCAGGATACCTTTGTCTCTCCTTCTTTCTGAAGCCTTTGAGAGTCCCGGAGGCAAGAAGTCCAGAGGGGAGGAGAAGGAAACAAATATACTTCTCTCCAGTGCACCCCACACCCACCTGCATCAGTAGTGCCCCACTGGACCATGAGAAATGCAGCTTTAGGTGGGTGTTGGGAAGGAGCCTGGGTTTTGGGGAAGATGTACCTCTCCAGGAGATACTTCTCTGGGACTCAGACCAGCAGAAGCACTGAGGGCTGGGGGTATGGCAGATGAGTCACCCCTCTGACAAGCTGGTGAATTTGGAATTGTCCCTCCACCTGGCATCCTTTCCAAGGCCCTCCCAAACTGCTTGGAAAATGTCACCTCCTGTGCCTGACTCATCTGGGTCCAAACTCTCAGCCTGGGCTGGACTGGACAGCTGCCCTTGGGCTCCTTCCATGGATGGGACTCTGAGGAATCTGGCTAGGCCTTCTGCAAGGAAGATCTCACTCTTCCCTTTGGGGAAACACTGCCAGGAAGCTCTGTGCCTCCTCTTCCAGAGATCTCGAGAGCTGGCACAGCTGCCCACAGTAATAACCTCGATAACACAACTTTATATTTTGGCTTTTCTCCTGCCCTATCCCACTACCCTTCTTCCTCCTTGCTATTGCCCAGGATACCTCCCTGACCAAATAAACCCCTCAACACCAAGTCCCTGCCTAAAACTCTATGCTCTTGGGGGACTCAGGCTGAGACCCTCCTCATGGAGGTGGTCTTGACCCCTCAGAGGTGCCGGGATCATCCCTACACATTCTGGCAACTCCCTACATTTCCCATTCATAGATTTTAATCACCCTTGCAATTAAACTTTTATGTAGTTATCTATTCATGTCTCCCTCCTAGTTAGACTATAAACTCCATAGGCTGAGAAGAGTCTGTCCTCTTAACTCCTTTATGCCCAGAGCACATAGTGTGTGTTAAATAAATATTTGTTGAGTGAATGACTGATGGATGGGCAGCAGGTGGAGTGGATATAATTGCTATCACATACCAACTCTGCCATGTTGATGAAGCTACCAAGAGCTTCCCTGCTGCATGTCCTCCCCTGTGTGGGAACAAGGCCCCAAAGGGCTGACCTGGGGGCTTAAGGAGACTTCAAGCCCTTGGCATTGTAAAAAGCTGAGCAGAAGGAAATGAGGACCATGGTACCCAAAGAAGTGCTGGGCCCTTCTTTAGGTTACCTGTGAGAGGTTGGGGGCAGAGGAATTAACATTTATAGTGCATCTCCAATGTTCTAAGCACTCAGTTGACATTGTTAAGTGCACATGTGCTACCCTGGGTTCTACCACACTCCCTAGCTCCCATGAAGAGATGTGAAGGAGAAGGCCTTCCTCTGATCCCACTGGAGAATTTACTGTTCGGTCAGTAAACCATGCATCAGACCCTTATTTCTCCCAACAACAATAGAAGATACCACTCACTGCTCACAAGTGGGGTGCCTCAATAACCCTCCAAGGGGAGGGCCATCAGTCTCCCCACTTTGCAGGATCTGAACAATGAAGCCACTTCCACAAGTGCGTACCATTTAAAATAAGACAGATTCAAGCCAGGTCTGTCTGACATCAAAGCCCAGATCCTTCAGCCTTTCCCTGGAGAAGGCCTCATTAACCATGTTTCCAGATGGCCAGAGGAAGGCATAGGAGCCAGGAACCTTGATTGTTTCCTGGAACCTGGGGCTGTGCCTTTCTTTGCCTTCTCCTCCACGTGCAGAATGCAGGCGTGGAGGGTACAGGCTGAGAGCCTGAAGAACAGTAAACAAATGCCAACATTCCGTGAAAGGCAGGGAGTCATCTTGATGCCCTTGAGCTAAACTTTTACTACCGGGACAACTACATCACAAAGACGAACAAGGAAACTCTACTCTGGGATGCTGATCCTGGGCCAGAGGGTGGGCTAGGATTGGGCCCCAACTGTTTCATCTCACCCTCAAGGGAGCCATATTCAACCCCATTTTCCAGAGGAAGAAAGTAATGTTCAGAGAGGGGAAGTACGTGCCCAGTTTCCCACAGCTGCTACGTGACTGAATCAGGATTCAACACTCAGTCTGAACTCAACGTCCCCATTCTTCCCAATTACCACATTTCCCTGTTAAAAACAAAAATTCAGCTGTGTAAATTTGAAGAACAAATTGGCTTTATTCACTGATTCATGAATCAGGCGGCAGCCCATCTAGCAGTAGAAAGGAGCTCCACTAAGCTGTAGAAAAGGCAAGGTCTTTAGAGGTGAAAAGGGGAAATAAAGAGGAAATTATTAGCAAAGTGTGCATTGTTTCAGGCAAGGTCGTCCTCTTAAGGGGAGAAAAAAGGGTCTGTCAGGTTATCTCACCAGTGCTGACCAGGTAGTTTTATGATGACTGATTAAAGTTTACATTTCTGGGGGGTTAAAACTGGTTAGGTTAGGTATTAAGGTTTGCTGTCTTAGGGTTTAGCGCGCATGACTCCATTTTTCTTGCTGTCTTTTAAACAATCTCCTCCTTTTGACCTATCAGCTTACCTGAGAGATGTCCACTCTACTCCCAGTTACTGCTCTCCAGTTCTTGAAGCTTTTGTTAATTATTTTTGTGATATTCACAGGTCATGATATTTTTGGATTAATCTTTGTGATATTCACAGGCCAAGACCTTATGTTCACAATTCTTAAGTTGTTCTCGTCTTCCTTTCTTGACATTGCAGTCTTCGGGAGATTGCTTGGTGGTTAGTGGCTGCAAATAGGTATTTAAATAGTTGGGAGAATACACTACACCAGGGAGATTATTATGATTATTATAAGTAGGATAATTCCCAGTGTTTGGACTATACTTCAGGACCATTGACCCAACACCCAAGCCAATCAAAATCAAGTAAGTCAAACAAAGACTTATTGAAGGGGGTCACCATTTTAAGCCAAGTGGTTTGTTCAGTAATCTTACATGACTGAGTTTCAACATTCCCCAGAAATGTTAATCCAGGTGTAGCAGGTAGAGTTGCTCACTGCACAGACATCTCCCTGCTCAGCTAAATGGTAATCAGGCTGTCCTGTTATCAAGACATCTTTGACGAGACTCAGGATTTTGGGGGGTCAGCTATTATTTTAACAGTGGATTCTGTAATATCAAGAGTTAAGGAGAGATTCCTGAGCATAGCCTCATTTACATTTCTAATCAGGCAAGTATTGCAAGTGAATCCTGAGTTATGACTGACTCCTGGCAATTCCTAACTCAATGGTGTAAAGCCAAGAGAGTTGACCAATCAGGTGTGTCTGTGTTTGTTTGTGGGCAGTTAGGGGCACAGTTAAATAACCTAGGAGGCACTGTCCAGTTACATACCAGCTGTCTCAGCATTCATAGGTCCACGGAGAATGATAACGACTACAATGGCAATCCCTGTTGGGGCACACACTGCTCCCTGCTCAGGTGGCATTGTTAATGGACAGACAAGGTTTTGATGACAAATCCAGCAGTCTGAGATGTAAAGGCTACCCTTCTCAACAGTGACTGGGGAGATTTGCATGAGGTTGTTACCTTCCCAGGCCAGTGCCAGAGTAAAGGAAAGAAAGGAAGGAAGAGAGCGTTTTATGTTTCAAGTTTGAAGTCTTTATCTGGCATCTTGGGAAGAGGCAATCTATCTCTATGTCAACTCCTTCTGCTGGTCAGTTGGATTTGGAGGTCTCCAGTGTTTGCACAGAACAGAGCCTTCTTCAAGTGGAGCCTTCTTCAGCTGTGAGATGTGGACTCAAGGTTCAAGTCCCTGAAGGGGCTTGACTGCTGCCTTGGTTGTGAGGAGGACCTGGAATAATTCTTTCCAAAGAGATTCAAGGGCTTAGTTCTTAGTGATTCCAGTCAGAAGGGTGGGAAACAGAAATGTTAGTTTGATGCATCATAGCCAGATATTTGAAGAAACTAGAACTCAGAATCTAGTCCAGGTGAAAGATACATTACAAACTTCAAGAGAGTTAACAGTATTAGAATCTAATAGCTACAAATGTACAAACATAATTTTTCTTCCTGTAATTATTCCTGTTTTTTTTAAAGATAATCACAGTAAAACATGGGTTTGCGTTAAACTTGGCCTAATCATAAGTGCAGCGAGGTTAGTGATTGACCATAAAAGCTCTTTTTAAGACTGTTTTTCTAGAACCTTGTGAGTAAGGTACAAGGCTGATTCAAGAGATTTTATTGGCTCCATAAAATCAATCTTAAAATGGGGACTGTAGGCTGGAACCGAGGAATTGTGGTCTAACCCAAAGACCAGGGATTTGGGTTCAGGATGGAATTTTCTGCCAGCAAGTTGACACATTAAGCTCTGGACTGGAAAGTCCATTAGATTGGGAGTTCAATGCAAAGAGAGCAGAGTACAGAACCAAGAGGGATTGATTTACTCATGACCCTCAGAAATGACAGTGATCTCAAAAAGGGTTTACAGGGTACCATGCCTGTATTTCTCACCATCCCCAAATACCATCAGAAGTTCACTTTGGTTCCTACAGCTATCAACCAAATCTGATAGGAAACAAATTCAACTGAGTAAGTTTAAAGATTAAATAGGCTTTATTCAGTGATTCATGAATTATATAGCATCCCTTCTATCAGTAGAACGAAGCTCCACCAAAGCTGTAAAAAGGAAAAGTTTTTAATGACAGAGGGGAGTGAACAGAGGAAATTATTAGTGAAGAATGCAATGCATAGTGAAGATCACCCTCCTGAGGGGAATGGAAGGGGTCTATCAGATGGGTTTTTCTCACTAGTGCTGACAAGGTAATTCCATTTGATTGGCTTAAGGTCACATTTGGGGGCAGGGGTGGTGGTTGAAACTGCTCTTAGGTTAGGTATTACGTCTTGGTTTGCTGATGTGGGGTTAAGCACAAGTGGCTCCCTTTTGGGCCTACTTGTCTAATTTCTAACACCCTCTTCTAGAAAAGAGAATAATTTTAAAAATAAAAAAGATTCTGCTGTAAGACTATAAAGTTCAATTATATTGCTCCGATTATAGCTCAATTATATTGTTATGATTGGTAGACAGGGAGATTAAGGAATAAAGAATCTTTAACCATTACTACCCCACCCAGATGGCGTCTCCCCATTGTCCAAGAACTTTAGTCAGCTTCAGACTGTTTTATTTTTTCACATCTGTGACCTGTTGGTGCTGCTCAACCACTGTGTGAAATGGGTTCCAGTCATTCTCCCAGTTTACAGATGAGGAAATTGAGGCCCAAAGGGCTTAAGTAGGTTTTCCAAGGTTACACAGGTAGGAAGTAGTGGGGACAGGGTCCAGCCTGAATCGCATACTGGTTCTTTAAGTTACTTCATGCATCTGCTTTGTCAATCATTGCTTCACTTAATGCTCATGATGATCTTGTAGCAGAGGAGGATTATTTAATCCCATTTTTTAGGAAAACAACAGAATTTGGGAGCAAGGAAGACACTTGCTCAAGTCATATGGCAGGCAGCATCTGTCCATCAAGAAAACCCTAAGACAGGGGCGCCTGGGTGGCTCAGTGGGTTAAGCCTCTGTCTTCGGCTCAGGTCATGATCTCAGGGTCCTGGGATCAAGTCCCACATCAGGCTCTCTGCTCAGCGGAGAGCCTGCTTCCTCTTCTCTCTCTCTCTCTCTGCCTGCCTCTCTGCCTACTTGTGATCTCTCTCTGTCAAATAAATAAATAAAATCTTAAAAAAAAAGGAAAGAAAACCCCAAGACATCTATTTTGTTTCCCCTGAAGAATGACAGATATGTCCTTCTATTGTGGGTGCAGGGCTTGTCTCCTTGTCCCTGAGCTACACAGATGTGAGCTGTGGAGGTGCCTGCGGAAGCTGCCTGGCTGAGCCTGGATCTGGGATGAGAGTGGATCAGTAACTTCATAGCTCAGCTAGCTGTGTGGCCTGGAGACTTATCCATCATCAGGTAGGGAAAGACAAAGGAACTCAACCTGACCTACCACCTTTCTCCCATTGTCAAGTCATTGCATGTTCCTAACTTCCCATCTCATAGATGAAGAAACTGAGGTCCATAGAGGGAAAAGGATTTACCCAAAGTCACATGGCTTATTGAGCAGGGATCCCCACACAGGCCTGTCCAGGAAGCTGGGCTTCCTCCTTTGGTCCAGATTCCCCAGTTCTTGAGGCTAACCCTATTCATGGGGGTCTCCTAAGGCCCTGAAAAATTAAAAAAAAAATCAGAGTTACCTACCTGGGGCCTTCTCTTCCTTTTTTCTTGCTGTTCAGTCTCCCTGGGTTCAGTGCCAGGCTGAGGCTCCACACCACAGCTGTCTTTGCCCAGTTCTGTGCCCTACAGATCGCACAAGCCTTGCCCTTTTCCTGGCCTCCCTTTCTAAGATGTGACCCTGGGAAGAGCAGAGCAGATGGACAAGGTCAGGTGCCAGAGGCTTGAAAATCTTTCAGCTCTTGCCAAGGAAAATGTCAACCTTTATAAGGAGAAAATGATCTCCCACCCACTCCAGACTGAATTCCCACTTCCCTGCCACTTACATGTCTAAAAGCATATGTCCTTTTAGGAAATAAAGGATTCATTTTTCCATATTTGCTTAAAAGATATGGTGAGATATGGAGAGGAATTTAGTCAGAGAAGTAGAAAATTTAGCTTGGATCTTAGCTCTGTTTGGACAAAGTTGTGGGACCTTAGGCTACTCACTTTCCTTCTCTGGGTCTCATGTAAAAAATAAGTTAAAACAGATGATCTCAAGCTTTCCTCCACTCAGCCCTGACATTCTGTTCCTTGAAATTTAACATGACATATATTTGCTTTGCTTAAAGTAAGTTGGCCCTTGTTCATCCACTGGAGACTGGATACAGAGAGGTACAGGGGTATAGTGAAATACTATTCAGCAATAATAAAAAATGGCTACAAATAAATGCAACAACATGGATGAATCTTAGAAAGCTATCATGTTGACCTATCATACCTAGTGAAAGAAATTACATAGGAAGGACCATGGATTACATGAGCTTATTACACAAAGTTCAAAAACAGAAAAAACTTGGGTAATAGTGGTTACTTTGGGGGTGGGGAGGGTGATTATTGAATACAAAGGAGCACGGGGAGATGACTTGTTGCACACCTTGATCTGAATGAGGGGGTTATAGCGATCTAAACAGCTAAAAATTCATTGAGGTGTATGCCTAAGATATATGCATTTTCCTGTACTTTAATAGTAGCTCAATATATATAATTACATAAATTGCAATATGTAAACATTTACATATAAAAATATTAAAGCCTGGGTGTTTTGCTTCTAGAACTATACATAATTAAAACCACTAGAAGCATCCAAGTGCCAAGTTTTCATAAAACAATTGACAAACTATGCCCATGGGTGTGATCATGCCCTCAGAGGAAGAAAAGTGATTCGATCCTTCTTGATAAAAATTTCTTTGTGTGACCAAGCTTTGGAAAATTCCACTGTGTCCAAGAGGCAGGAGGAAAAAAAAAATTCAGGTTTGAGGAAGTCGGTTTAAGGCCCAGGGCAGCCAAATCCGTGCCACGTGGTGCGGGGCATGTGGGAATATGCTGGAGAACAGTTTTCCAGATGTAATCACCACCCGGCCCTGCCCTTCTTGACACAGCTAGAAGTTTTTGGGAAGTCGATATGTCTGGTCCCAACCTCACCCAGCTGTGGGCTTCTGAGCGCCTATGGGGGCCATCTGCCTCTCATCCCCAGACTGAACTGTCATCTGAGGAGTCACAACAGTTGCCCTGGCAGCGTCCCAGGGGCCACTCTTAACTTGTTGTACATGTCTGCTCAGGCCGCTGTCTGTGACAGCACCACAGACTGGCCAGCTTAAACCACAGAAATGTGTCTCTGCATGGTTCTGGAAGCTGGACGTCCGAGATCATGGTGTCAGCAGGCTGGATTTCTTTTGAGGCTCATTTCCTTGGTTTGCAGATGGCCATTGTCCTGCTGTGTCTCTTCACATGGTCTCCCTCTGTCTGTGTCTGTCCTAATTTGATCTTTTTATAAGGAGATGAAACATCTTGTTAGGGCCCATCCATATGACCTTACTTTACCTTAAGGACCTCTTTATTTATTTTAATTACCTCTTGAAAGGCTCTGTCTCCCAAAGCAATCACATTCTGAGTTTCTGCGGGTTCCACCTTCAGCATATGAATTTGGGAGTAGGGCATGATTCAGCCCATAATACCCATCAAGGACACTTTCTGCCTAATTGCCAAAGGGAGTCTTCTAAAACACAAATGTGACAGTGTTGCTTCCCACTCGAAGTACTTCATGTCTCCCTGCCATCCTCAGGACACTTTTTAAAGTGGTCTGGCAACTGCCTACCATCCCAATCTCATCTCTCTCCACTCTCCCCTTGTTCTCCCTGTCCACCCCCGCCTCCTTATTGTTTCCCTACTGCCCCAGGGCCTTTGCACAGCAGGTCCTTCTGTCTAATGTGCGTGTGGCAAAGTCATTCATTGGAGAATTTATTTCTAATTCTCGCTCCTGCCAATGAGTCAGAAAAGTTACTTGTTTTTATCAGTTCCTCCTCTCTCCCCCAAATCCCTATAATTCCTAGTATGTATTCTGATACTCCCAGGAGCGTTTGCGTTACAGAGCCTCAAACAGAACTTTCCAGGCCTCTAGAAGGGCCCTCACCTATACCAGATTTCAGCTAGACTTCATAAGTCTATGTGGGGAGGCTGGGATGGGGGCTGAGATCTGATTAGGGAAGAAGGGGCAGGGAAGGAAATGGAGGGGTTCTCAGGGTGGTCATTTTTGCAGGGAGGGAAGATCCATAGTGTCCCTGCAGTTGCAGAATGCCTAGGGAAATAGCCCTGAGTCCATGAGTAAATTCATGAGGGTTTCTACATCCAGGCATGTGGCTGGTGGTGAAAGAAGACTTCAGAACCAATAGAGACTGATGGAGCAGAGAAGCAGGCCAAACAGCTACCTTGGAGAGCAGAGGGAGAAATGGCCACAGTATTGGCCACAGAGATGGCCGCAAAAAAATTCTTGTTTGAATCTAAAAAGGGTAGCCTGAAAAAACAGCTGAAAAAAAAACATAGCTGAGCCTGAAGTGTTCGCCAATCCTGGTGAGTGTGGACAGAGGGACATCCTTAAGTGACTGAGACAAAATAATAGGATTTTTTGTATGTCTTTATGTTGTGGAGTATACTGGTACCCACCTGTAATAGCCAGTGTCATGTGTCAACTTGGCTGGATGACAGTGACCAGGCATTTGGCAAACATTGTTCTGGATATTTCTGTGAAGGTATATTTTGGATAAGATCAACATTTAAATGGGTAGACTTTGAGTAAATCAGATTGCCCTCCATAATGGGAGTGGGCCTCTTCCAATCAGTTGAAGACTTTAATAGCATTAGAGACTGACCTCCCCTGAGCAAGAAGAAATTTTACCAGCAGGAGGCCTTTGGACTCAAACTGCAACTCTTCCCTGGGTATCCAGCATGCTGGCTTACTCTGCAGATTTTGGATTTACCACACTGCCACAATTGTATGAGCCGATTCCTTAAAATAAGTTTCTGTGTACATATGTGCATGTTCTGTTGCTTTTGCTTCTCTGGAGCATTCTGACTAATACACCACCATAAACTTTTTAGCTCCCCCCAGGGAAGACTGCTCACATTCTGGTTAATTCTGTTCATTCTTCCTGTCTCTGCTTAGACTGCACTTCCTACAGGAAGTCTTCTCTGGCCGCCACCAGCCTCACCCTCACGCTGCTTTAGGTGCCTCCTTCATGTTCCCATAGCAACATGTACATTCCCCATTGTAGAGCTTTCATTTTCCCATGGCAGAGATTGCCAAACTGAGGAGTATTTTCTGTGTTCCTAGTAGATTATGAGCAGAAATGAAATCCATTTTGCTAACAGAGCCTGATACATAGTTGCTGAATGATGAACGAATGAGAAGAGTAAGTAAATGTGTGAATGCTTGTATGAATTTCTGTCACTGCTATTAACAAATTACCACAAACTCAGTCGCTAAAAACAACATAAATTGATTATCTTACAGTTCTGGGGGTTAGGAGTCTTAACATCGGTCTCCCTGGGCTAAAATCAAAGTGTTGGCAGGGCTGCGTTACTTTTTGTAGAATCCATTGCTTCACCTTTTCTGGCTTTTTAGAAGCTGCCACATTCCTTGGCCTAAGGTCCTCTTTCTCCATCTTCAAAGCCAATAACATTGCATCTCTGACCTGATTCTCTGATTTTTAAGGACTCGCATAATTATATATTCTAGGAGAATCTCTTCGACTCAAAATCCTTAATCAATCACATCTGCTGAAGTTCTTTTGCCAGGCAGTGTAACTTACTTACAGGGTCCAGAAATTAGGATGTGGACATTTGGTGAGTGTTCTTCCTACCCCAGTCCTTCCCTGTTAATTTAACAGACTGCTCAGATTTCCCCATGGTCTCCATCTCCACTAAGAGCATTGGGACACAGTTCAATGTACCCATCTAACAAATGAGAAAACAGGCCCTGGAGAAAGGGGCATTTATTGAGTGCCTACTCTGTGCCAGGTGCTGTGCTAAGAGCCTCTCACAGCTTGTCTTCAAACAACTCAAGAGAAATGTATTATTGTTATATATATGACACTACTGAAGGACTCTTCAGCTGCAAAGGACAGAAAACCCAACACAAACTGGCTTTAGTAAAAAACAGTGATTGAAAACCCTGAGGCGATGTTCAGGTCCTACTGGATCCTGATGTTCAAAGGATGTTATCAGACACATTCTATTCCATCTCGTGGCTTTGTGTTGTCTCCTTTCTCAGTCAAATTCTCCTCTCAGGGAAGCAAAATGGCCATGAGCAGCCCTGAGTACAAACCCTCCTGGGAGAGCCCTGAAACACCTGTGGAAAGAGCTGTTTCTCAATACGTCCAACAGAAGTCCTGGAAATGAGGTCCGCTGAACCTTCAGGGGTCCAGCATCCATCTCTGCACAATAAAGGAGGGCCTGATGATGGAGTACACTTGTAGGCCAGGGCTGAAATGCATGCCCAGTTTGAAGACCAGCCTTTTCTGAACCTAGGGCCTGGGTGTGCAGGGGCTACTCTCCAGGAGAAGCAGGTGCTCCTACCAGAAGTGACAATTCCTGTGTATCAAGGAGGAAAACCCCCACTTCAGGAAAAAATGCTGATTATCATCATATCTGTTTTATAGGAGTAGCAACTGAGGCACAAAGTGGTTTGGTAAAATGCTGTAGATCACAGAGCTGGTTCAGTGGTCCTGCCAGGACTCAAGCCGTGATCCTCTCCCCCTGTAGGGGGCAGTCTTAGAATTCTGGGCAGGGTCCCTGCACACTTGGATCTCTCTCTCACTTGGTCTGAACTTCTAGACTCTGTCAAAAGACACACGTGACTTGTTAGCTACCTCCCTGGACCTTGAGATCAGGCTGGAATCCTGCTGCCTGTCCCTGATATGTATGACCTGTGAGTGTCTCATCTCCTGCAGAAGCACCTCTAGTAAAGGGAGGAAATAGGCACTGACCATCAGCCCCTTTGAAGTCATCTGTGATGGCAGATTCTACGTGGGCCTTCATCCTGTCTTACTGGGATGCCGAACAATGGACACAGCTTATTGGCAAAGGCCCTACCTCAGAGAAAACTGTCTTTCCAAGGAAAGGGAGGCCGGATGGAGTGGACAATGAGGGTGCTCATAAAAGAAATGAGTCTTCTGGAAGGTGTAAGAGCGAGCTAAGAAAAAATAACCGAACCTTTGTGGGCAGTTCCTGGAACTGAGGCCAGAAACGGAAAGGACAAGAGTCCCTTCCCAGAGGGTGAAGAGTTTCAGTAGGGTAAGCAAGCAGGATGAGCAGGACCCCCTAGCGCAGATGCTGAACCTTGGAAAGCTGCCCCCGCCCAGGGATGACAGGACCAAAAATACATTGTTCCAGAAGAGGAAAGGGGCAAAGAGCAAACATTTATCAAGTGTTTACTGTGTGCTAAGCACATCACATCATGAGGCTTCCTCTCCCCTGTCATTGTTCTGAGCAGGCACATTAATTTATTCCTTAAATTTTTTTTTTTCCTTACAAAGAGGGAAGCTGAGGCTCAGAAAGATAAGGCAACTCACTCAAGAGCACACAGCCAAGAAATGGCATAGTGGGATTCAAAACTAGTTCTATCTGCTTCCAAAGTCAATGCTCTTCCCTCCACAATGTACCTACAGTAGGTTATTAGAGAAAATGTGGACCTCCCAAGAACGTTTTAAACTCACTGTTTCTAGAAAGCCCTCATCAAAAGCAGAGTCCTGGGTTGAATGGACCAGATCATGCTCAGTGGTCAATGCTCAACTTCTTAGAAGCAAATGATAGAGAAATGTCGGGGTTGGGGAGAGCGTGGGGGCAGGTGAGCAGAGGCTCCCCTGTCTCCAATAGGTGTGCATAAAGATCATGCAGGTGCATGGCAGGAAGACAGAATGATGTGGCAAGCTGGTAAGACCAGATGATTGTCAGCCACCATCCCAGGTTCTTAAAGTGTTCCCCACCACTGCCCCAGCCAGTGTCTTCAGGAACCCCAAACTTCCCAGGAACTAAAGAAGTTCTCCAGGGCCCAGCTACCCTGCCAGCTTCTTTCTGCCTATTGCTCTTGCTTAGATGCATAGACTTTCGACTCTCACTCTGCCATGGTCCCCAAAAGGTTGGATTTGCAGTAGGCGGGGCATGCACATTTGCAGTACTAAGTGCCACTTCTCTTGCACCTACGAAGTAGTTATTATTTCTTCACTGCCTGTTGTGTGAACTTACAGAAGCCCTGGGCAGTGGGTATTTTACCCCTTTAATAGGTGCTGTTGGGGCCCCAATCAGGTCTCCATAACCAGGCCATCATACCCACCCACCAGCTGTGTAATTGTTGGCTGTCAAGAGCTCAAAGCTGCACCCCTTCTCTGGAAAATTGCCCTAGGTTGACAGGAATCTCACTAGTTGATTACATCCCTCCAAGAACATCTCACAGTCAGTGCTGAAAAGTGGGTACAAAAGACTGGCTCCCCATCTCATCTAGGGCTGTGAATAGATTTGGAGTGTGATTGTCCCACAGCCTCCAGTGGATCAGGCTGCGGCTGGACCTTCCTTACCTGGGGTGACATTCCCCCTTGGCTCCTCCCTCTTCCCTATCCTATTTCCCTTACACTTTATAGATTTTTCTTTAGAGCACTCCCTCAATAAATCACATGCACCCAAAGCCCTAAAACACCCCTGCCACATTTTACGGAACAAGAAACTGAAGCTTACCTATGATGACCCCAACTTGGTCTGTCCCCAGAGTTCAAGCTCTTTCTGCTCCTTTCATCCTGTCTGGACAGAATGGGCAGCATATAGGTCAGGAGCAGAAACCCCAAATGCCCACAGGGATGGGCAGATTTCCTCCCTCAGCAGCAGCCCTGGGCCACTTGGCAGCAGCAAGTCTCCTGTTGCCTCCCCCACACTGAGTCATCACCCATGCAGAGCGGTGATAAATCAGAGCAGGAATGGGCGGGTGACTGGCACTCAAAATGAGATTTCTCAGAAGCCTCAGTCCTGCTCAGTTCAGGAAAGCAGGGGTTTGGGATGGAGGTGGGGGAGGGGAGGTGGCTCCTCTTCACTCTTAGTTCACCCAGGGCTGGAGACAGGAGGCCCAGGGGCTCCTCTGCCTCCTGTTGAGCCTCTCCCCAGGGACCAACTCTCCAGGGTGTTTCAGGAAGAACGGGGCAGATGGCAAAGCCCAGGTCCTAGGAGCTAAGCTGACTCAGCCACCAAAGCTATATAGCAGGGTAACAGGAGGCAAAACAAGGTCCCTGGAACACACCAAAGGCTAAGCTACACCCCTGCTTAGACACCTCCCAGGGCCCTAGGGCATAGAACATCAGAGGCAAACTGTGGAACTTTGAATTCTGGGTCTTCCAATTTGACTCCAGACACTTCTCTAGTCACCACTTCTGCCTCCCACCTTTTTCATTTCTTTTAGTTGAAGAAAAATTTATATACACTCAAATGCACAGATCTTGGATGTACCAATAGAGTTGAGAAAATGTACATACCCATGTAATTAACACGATTCTCAACATACGAAACATTTCCATCACCAGAAAGTTTTTTCATGTTCCTTTCCAGTTAACCCCCATAGGCAATCACTGTTCTGATTTCTATCACCATGAATTAGATGTACCTTTTCTTGACAATCATATAAATGGTATCACACGGTCTGTACTTTTGGGGGGTCTGGATTCTTTCATTCAACATCATGTCCATGAAATTTATCCATATTGAGCAGTCGTGCATTCCTTTCCATTACTAAGTGGTATCCCATTATGAATACACCACAATTTGTTTATCCATTCTCCTGTTGATAGCCATTTCTGTTATTTCTCCTTTTTGACTTACGAATAGACTGCTATGAATATTCTTGAACAAGTCTTTCTGAGGGCGTTTGTTTTCATTTCTTAAGGATTAATAACTAGGAGTGGGATGGGTGGGTTGTGGGGTAGGTATTGTTTAACTTTATAAGAAACTAAACAAACTGTTCTCCAAAGTGGGTGTACCGTTTTACACTCCCACTGGCAATGTTTGACATCTTAAACTGCTTTATGTCCTCATAAACATTTGGCATTTCAGTGCTCTTGATTTTAGAAGTGGCATTTCCCTGATGACTTATGAAGTTCAGCACTTTTTCACATGCTCATTGGCCATTAGGATAAATTATTCTGTGAAGCATCTGTTCAAGTCTTTTGCCTATTTTCAAAAAAGCTTTTTTTATTATTTATTTTTGTTAATAATTTGTATTTATAAATTGAAAAGAAATACTCTTCAGCTCATCCTGTCTTAGGAATAATTAGAAATTGATTTATTTGTGTTGAGATACACATAACATGTTAGGGGATGTGCAGTTATTAGAAGATGGAACCTGTCTGGGGAAACTCTGGCAGAGAGGATGGAAGTCATGCTGTATCCTTGGTTAGTACTATTACATCTTAAATCTCCATGGAGAACACTGGATTTCATATTGTGCATGTACTTTTTTCTAGCTCATTGATTGAATATTCTAATACTATGTAATCAAATTTATAAAAGTTGAATCAGTCATCTTCTATTGAGATAACCGTTGGCTTCTCATCCAGCATCTATTTCCCCCTTCCTTCCTAATTCTTTCTATGTCCAGTTCTCATTCTTCTCCCACTCAGCCATTTGCTTCAGGGAAGGTTGATAGCACCCCAAGATCCAGGCTGGTCCTCAGTGGCTTGAAAGTAATACTGTTCCTGATTGTAGCAACTGGCTTAGGATGGACACACAATCTACTTCTGGCCGTAAGATGTGAGGGCATATATCTTGGGGACTTTGGAGGAAATTTTCCTCTTTCTGAAGAGAATATCTTAAGAAGATGAGCTCTCTTTTTTGCCTCAGGACTTTTTTTTGTCCAGATGTGATGCCTGGAGTCACTTGAAATTGCTTGTTACAAGTTTGAAAAAAAAATCTCTCACTGAGCACTACCGAGATGTACCAAAATCTGAGTCCTTGACACCAACATTCAGCTACTGAATCAGTCTATCTGGAGGGGTCCTTCTCCCTTTGGACTGCAAGCTTCCTGAGTCAGTAACCTTTCTTACTGGTTAAACTAGTGGAGGTTGTATTTGTGTTACCTGCAGATGCTAAGTGTATGCTCTTTTAATTATTTCATTAAACTATGTAACAAAGAACAAATATACAGTTCAATGATTTTAGTGTATTCATAAGGTTGTGCAACCACCTCCACTATTTAATTCCAGAACATCTCATCACCCCAAAGGGAACCCTGTACCAGTTAGCAGTCACTCCCCATTCCCCTCCCCCAGCAGCATCTGGCAACCATTAATCTACTTACTGTCTGACCCTATGAATTTGCCCATTCTGGAACTTACATGTATATATGGAATCGTACAGTATGTTCCCTTGTTTGTTTGGCTTCTTTCACTTGGTACAATGTTTTTAAGATTCATCCATGTTTATATCTTCATTCCTTTTCATGGCTGAATAACATTCCTTTGTGTGGATAGATCATATTTGTTTATCCATTCATCAGTTGGTGGACGTTTGGGTTGTTTCTACCCTTTGGATCTTATGAATAATTGTGCTGTGAACATTTGTGCACAATTTTTGTGTGAACATATGTTTCCAGTTCTCTTGGAAATATACCTAGGAATGATATTGTTGGGTCATATGATAACTCCATGTTTAACTCGGAGGAACTGCCAACCTGTTTTCTACAGCAGTTTGCATACTCTTACATTCCCACTAGCAAGGGTCCAGGGGCTACATATCCTTGATAACTAACACTTGTTATTGGTGTTTTTTTTAAATTATTCTAGTCATCATAGTAGGTGTGAAGTGATACCTCATTGTGATTTTGATTTGCTTTTTTTTTTTTTACTGTGTTGTGTTAGTCTCCATAAAATGCATCATTAGTTTTTGATGCAATGTTCCAAAATTCATTGTTTATGTAAAACACCCAGTGCTTCATGCAATGTGTGCCCTCCTTAATGCACACCACCAGGCTCACCCATCCCTCCACTCCCCCTTCTCTAAAACCCTCAGTTTATTTCTCAGAGTCCACAGTCTCTCATGGTTCACCTCCCCCTCCAATCTCCCCTAATTCACTTTTCCTTTCCTTCTCCTAATGTCCTCCATGTTATTCCTTATGTTCCACAAGTAAGTGAAGCCATATGATAATGGTTTGACTTTCTCTCCTTGACTTACTTCACTCAGCATAATCTCCTCCAGTCCCATCCATGTTGATGCAAAGTTGGGTATTCATCCTTTCTGATGGCTGAGTAATATTCCATTGTGTGTATGGACCACATCTTCTTTATCCATTCGTCTGTTGAAGGGCATCTCAACTCTTTTCACAATTTGGCTATTGTGGACAGTGCTGCTGTGAACATTGGGGTCCATATGGGCTCTTCTTTTCACTACATCTGTATATTTGGGGTTTGCATTTCCAAATGAGTAATGATGTTAAGCTTCGTGTGTTTATTTGGCACTTGTGCATCTTCTTTGGAGAACTATCTATTCAGATCCTTTGTCTATTTTTAAATTGGGTTATTTGTCCTTTTTTTGGTTAAGATTTATTTATTTATTTGAGAGAGATAGAGAGCATGTGCACACAATGAGAGAGGGAGAAAGAGAATCTCAAGCAGGTTCCCTGCCAAGCATGGAGCTGGACGTAGGGCTGGATCGGACCCTGAGACCATGACCTGAGCCAAAATCAAGAGTCAGACACTCAACTGACTGAGCCACGCAGGTGTCCTTGGGTTGTCTTTTTATTGTTGAGTTTTAAGTGTTCTGTATGTGTTCTGAATATTAGACCTTTATCAGAGATATGATTTGTAAATATTTTCTCCTATTCTGTGGATTGTCTTTTTCACTTCCTTGATGGTGTTGTTTAAAGCACAAAAGTGTTTAATTTTGATGAAGTCCACTTGATCTATTTTTTAAATTTTGTTGCTTGTGTTTTTCATGTCATAGCTAAGAAACCATTGTCGAATCCAACAAAAATAACACCCGTGTTTCCTCCAAGGGTTTTGTAGCTTTGGCTCTTTATACACTGGAGTCTCTGATTCAACTTGTATGTGGATATCCTGTTTTCCTACTACATTTTGTTGAAAAGACAATTCTTTACCTGTCTTGGCACTCTGTCAGAAATCAGTCATAAATGCAGGGGCTTATTTCTCAACTCTCAATTCCATTCCAGATGGACATATCTATCCTCATGCCAGTACCACAGTCTTGATTACTGTAAGTATGAAGTAAGTTTTAAAATTGGGAAGTATGATTTCTCCCCCTTTGTAGTTATTTTTGAAGATTGTTTCAGCTATTCTGGCTCTCTTGTATTCCCACATGAATTTTAGGACCAGCTTATAAAAGAAAAAGGATAACTCTAATTTTAATAGAGAATGCATTATGTCTGTAGCTAAGTGTGGGCACTATTGCTGTCTTAACAATACTGTCTTACCCATGAACACAAATGCCTTTCCATTTATTTAGGTCTCTTTTAGTTGCTTTCAAAGTACTTCATAGTTTTCCATGTAAAAGTCTCTCACCTCTTTTTTGAAATTTATTCCTAAGCATTTTAATCTTTTGATTGTAAATGGAATTTTTTTTTATTTCCTTTTTGGGCTATTGTTGCTAGTACATAGAAATAGAGTTGATTTTTGTACGTTTGTCTTGCATTCTGCAACCTTCCTGCACTCAGTTATTGGCTCTAATAGTTCTTCCTTCCTTCCTTCTTCCTTTATGATTTCTTCTTCCTCCTTTTCCTCTTTTCCTTCTTCTCTACCTTCTTCTTTCTGGTGTTCTTCCTTTAGGATTTTCCATATTCATGACCATGTTTTCTGAAAATTGACAGTTTATTTCTTTCCTATGTGGAGACTTTTCTTTTTCTTGCCTAATTTTCCTGGCTAGAACCTATAGTACAATAGTGAATGGAAAAGATGAGAGTACATACACTTGTCTCATTCATGATCTTGGAGGAAAAGCTTTCAGTATTTCACTAATAAGTAAGCTATTAGATGTTGCTTCTTCATAGGTGTCCTTTTTCAGGCTGAGAATGTTCGTTTTTATTCCTCATGGGCTGAGAAATTTTTTTCATCATGAGAAGGTTTGGGTTTTGTCAAATGCTTTTTCTGCAACTATTGAGATGACCATGTGATTTTTATTTATTGTTCTGTTGATATGATTAAATGATTTTTAGATGTTGAACTGTCCTTGCCTTTCTGGGATAAATCCACCTTTGTCATAGTGTATAATCCTTATATGTTGCTGGATTTGATTTACTCATATTTTGTTGAGGATTTTGCATATTTATTCACAAAGATGCAATGGTTGGTCTGTGGTTTTCCTATGTTTTTTTTTTTTTTCTGGCTTCTGATATCAAAGTTAACACTGGCAATTTTTTATTCTGTAAGGTTGGTAGTAATGCCCCCTCTTTCATTCCTGATCTTAGTAATTTGAATCTTCTCTCTTCTGCTTCTGGTCATCTAACCAAAGGTTTGTCAATTTTGTTTATCTTTTCAAAGAGATAACTTTTGGTTGTATTAATTTTCTCTATTTTTTCTGTACTCTTTTCATTCATTTCCACCATGATCTTTATTATTTTTTTCCTTTTGCTTGGTTTTAGTTCAGTTTGCTCCTCTTGTAATTTCTTAAGGTTGCTAATTAAATTTGGGTTATTGATTCGACATCTTTCTCCTTTTTTATAGGTATTTACAGCTGTGGTAATTTTCTAATCTCATTCCAGTGTGAGCAGAGAACACACTTTATATGATTTCAGTCTTTTAAAATGTATCAAGCTTTTGAATTTTATTGAGACTTATGGCCCTGTTTATGTTCCATCTTAGTGAACATTTCATGTCCTTTAAAAAAAAGGTATTCTGCAATTATTTGGGGTAGTGCTCTTAAAATGTCAACTAGATCAAGGTGATTGATAGTGTTTGAAGTTTCTATATCCTTACTGATTTTTGTTTATTTTTTCTTCAATTACTGAGAGTTTTTAACCTTGCCAAACATGATGATAGATTTGTTTATTCTTCCCTTAAACTATGGGGTTTGCTTTATTTATTATGAAATTCTATCCAAATTCTTTTGGATTGAAGTCTGTTCCGTAACTAATTAGCTGAGTCACTTTGGGCAGCAGAATTACATTGAATTGAATTGGCTTTCTTGTCCTTATGAAAAGTCTCTCCTTATCCCTGATTGCTCTCCTTATCTTAAAGTTAGCTTTGTCTGGTATTTACATAATATCACTAGCTTTCTTTAGCTTGCCATTAGGGCTGTATGTTTTTTTCTGTCTTTTATACTAGGACACAGCCCCAAAGTTTGATCTTTACTCTTAAGGTGTGGCCTTTCTGAGCTGTCAGCTCAATGTCCAAGATACTCAGTGATGACTGTCAACTCAGATTGGGATGGAACTCCATCATGTGACCAACCAGTGTCTTCATTCTCTGCTGGGCCTCTCAGAGTCTCCCTGTACATGTGCATTCCAGCCCTTGGCCAAGGACCTATCAGAAACCCCCACATGGACTTTTCCCACTGCCATCCTCCCCTGTATAAATCCCCACCCACCCGGCACTCTGTTCTGCAGGTGTCAGCTACTTCAGCAGATTCAAACTGCTGTCTGCCACCATCATACATTATGATCTGGAAAGTGCCTCTAGGCTAAACATCAGGGTGAACATGAGGGTTCACTCATGTGTTTGCCTTCTTTCCACCTGGCTCTTAACTTTTTTAATCAGTGAAAGTGGAATTCCCATCCTTACTTCCTTTAATTTCATAAATCAAAATGCACACAGTAAAAAAATAAAAGGATAAAGGAGCCTTTTGCCTCATTTGTAATATGGGGACAGCGATGCTAACCACAATGGCTGTGTGCACTGGGGTTCCACTAAGGCACCTGAGGCAGAATGAATGCTGAGTATATATGACCACACTAGGCAAATATTTATCTAGCACTCCCCATGGGCCTGGCATCACAGACAACCCTTTATCAACACAATCTCCTCTAATCCTCATGATACACCCCACCAGGAAGGTGCCATTATCACCTACATTTTACAGGTGAAGAAATTAAGGCTAGAGAGGTAATGTAATTTTGTCGCCCAAAGTGACCCAGCTAATTAGTTACAGAACAGACTTCAATCCAAATATGTCCAGCCCAGAATCTGTGCTCTTAACCATGTTCTCCCCCTTTCTACAGCCTTTCTCGGGGGTGCCCTCCCTTCTCCTGCCCCTCAAAGAGCAGGAGATAGCATTACCTAGAGGTCAGGTACCTGGGTATTGACTTTTCAGCTCTCATTATGGACTGTATAGCATTGAGCAAGTTATTTGCCCATTCTGAGCCTCAGTTTCTATACTGATTTCCCAAGGCCTTTGTAATGAATTACCACGATCCAGTGGCATAAAGGAACACAAAATCATTATCTCAGTCTGTAGCTCAGAAGTGTAAGGGGTTCAGCTGGGTATATGCTTGGAGTCTCACAAGGCTGCAGTAGAGATTGTAGGCCAGCCCAGGCCCTTAGCTGGAGGCTAAGTGGGGGAGCCAACTTCGGAGTGGAGTCGGGTTGTAGGCAGGGTCCAGATCCTGTGGCTGTAGACTGAGGTCCCTGTTCCCTTGCTAGCTGTCAGCAGGGAGCCAGCCTCTGTCCTAAGGGCTGCCAGCACTCTTTCTCAGGTGAGTCTAGTCTGTCCCATGCTTTGGATCTCTCCAGCTTCTCTTTCTGCTGCCTCACTCTCACTCCAGCTTGGAAAAGTTCTCTGCTTTTATTGGCTCATGTAATTAGATTGGGTCTCCCAGATAATCTCCCTATTTTAAGATCTGTAAGTTCAATCACACCTGCGAAGTCCTTTTGCTAGGTAATGTAGCATATCCACAGGTTCCTGGGATTAGGCCACTGACATTTTGAGGGGCTGTTCTGCCTTCCACGGTTCTTTTATTCCTTCATTCAACACACATTTGTGAGCTATGGAGCAGATATTTGGGTGCTGTTGGTGCGTGTCCAGCCCAGCTCCCCACTGCCGGCACCTGTAGCGCCTGGCTACAAGCTTTCCTGAGATGCCAGAGTGATCTTGCAGAGCCTGTACAGTAGGACAGAAGTGCTGGGGAACTCACACCTACCCAGGGGCAACCTTCAACCTATGGCTGGTGGCATTAGTGGATAAACCCCCAACTCCATCCACCTTGAGATGGGGTAACTCGGAGCCGTGTGTCTACCCTGGCTCCCGGCAACCTTCTTCACCAGCTGCCCATACTGGTCACTTAACAGAGCACACTTTCCCTGCTGCCTCCTTCTTCTCCCTCACTTCTTCCTCCCTGCCTCAGATCTCACCAAACAAACAATTTCTGCTGGTACGCTTGTCTCAGGCTGTCCATTTGTGGTGACCAAGACCAGCACTTGCAACAGACAGACACTATTCCAGGCCACATGATTAGCTCTGTTTACAGATGGGGAAACTGAGGCACAAACGGACTGGTTTGCCCACATGGTTAGCAACTGGCAGGCTGGGTTCAAACCTAGGCAGCCCAGTCACAGGGTTCCCACTCTTATTAAACCATACTGGCTTTTTCCTGAGCCATTAATCAAAAACTATGTTCCCATGTCAATAACATCACTGTTAGGATTAAATGAGATAGTGCTTGTGAAGGCTTCATTATTTTACTGGCATGCAGTGAGCACTCAAAAATTGCCCACCTGAAACAACAACACCCCTGCTAATAGTAATAATGCTTCAGACCCAACTCTGAGACCAAAACCTGAGCCAGTGGCTGGCCAGTTTAAGGGGAACCCGTCACTCTACAGGCAGATCCATTATCCAACAGGGACTAAATAACCCAGCTAAGTGCAGAGGAAGGTGGTAGGTGTTGTTATAGCAACTGATGAGCCTTTCTGTGTCCTCACAGCCAAGTGGGCGGTGGAGCAGGGGAGGAAGAAGCTCCTCTAAAGAAGCCGGCAGGAAGTGAAGGGGGGGCACACTCAGGGAAGCCCCACCTCCCTTCCCCATCCTGGCCTGACAGCCTTGACTTCTATGCCCTAAGGCTGGCAGGGGGCAAGGCAGGCTGCTTCCCTCCTGGGGCAAAGGGCACCGGAGGTGCTCAGAGGCCAGGCAGGGGGGAAGGCATGGGAGTCATAGCGCTTGGGCTCTCAGTGCTGAGTAACCACAGGCAGTAAGCTTTGTGGACACAGGAAGGCAGGTCTTCACTGTGCCTGGAGTGAGTGCTTTGGAAGCACTATTCTAAGAATAGAATCTGGCAGCTCCAAAAAGGGACTGCTCTGGCCCCTGTGGCCCTGGATGGAGGAGCTTGCTAATGGCTAGTGGTGCAGCCACATCCTAGCTAAGAAGCCAAGTCACCTCTCTTCCTCTCTCCCTCCCCCTGCCTGGTGTGGTACTGACGCTTTTCTTGGGATTGTTGTCCTCCATGAATTGTGTGACCTCCCTCCCATCTGTCCTTCCATCCATCCATCTTCCACCCACGCATACTGAACTCTGCCGAATGCCAAGGAGTGAGCGAGGCATGTGGGATTCAGCTGGAAACAAGAGAACCTTGGCCTTCTTGAGACTTGTGACTTATGGGAGATGCAGACAGACAGGCAGATGATAACCATACAGAAAGGAAGGCCCACAATGTAGGTGGTAGACCAGGAGTTTCCAACTGATGGCGCATGGGAGGAATTCATCCCATTGATACATTTTTAGAGTATTTTATTTTTTTATTTAATTTTATTTTTTAAGTGTTCCAAGATTCATTGTATATGCACCACACCCAGTGCCCCATGCAGTACGTGCCGTCCTTAATATCCACCACCAGGCTCACCTAACCCCCCACCCTCTCCCCTCCAAAACCCTAAGTTTGTTTCTCAGAGTCCACAGTCTCTCATGGTTCATCTCCTCCTCTGATTTCCCCCAATTCACTTTTCCTATCCTTCTCCTAATGTCCTCCATGTTATTTCTTATCCTCCACAAGTAAGTGAAACCATATGATAATTAATTCTCTCTGCTTGACTTACTTCACTCAGCATAATCTCCTCCAGTCCCATTCATGTTGATACAAAAGTTGGGTATTCATCCTTTCTGAAGGAGGCATAATACTCCATTGTATATATGGACCATATCTTCTTTTTCCATTCGTCTGTTGAAGGGCATCTTGGCTCTTTCCACAGTGTATTTTAAAAATAAGAACATTTAACATAAAAGTCTTATTTTTAGGTTCTCATGAGAAATAAGGAGGTCTGGTGACCCTGAGCCTCATGGTGACAATCGTGAGAACCTAGTAGCAGAACCCTTCAAGTTCTCTCCAGTTCCCCCTGCTCCATATTGTCCTACACCTGGTCCAGCTCCTCCAGGGACTTTGGTCAGCCTGCCAGGAGTAGGGTCAGGACAACTCAATACAGAAAACAAAACAAAACAAAACAAAACAAAAACCTCAGCCTCAAAGGTCTATCCTCTGAATAGCTAACAAGGGTGAGCTACGGTGAAAATCACAGCCCTTTCTCTGGTGACGTCAGAGAAGAGGTGTAAGCTGGAGAGGGGTGGCAGAGAAGGATTCAGGGAGTACATTCCTAAGCCCAAGCTCCAGGACCCTTTGGCTGATATCACTGGGTAGGCGGTCCTCAGGAACATCAGTAACCCAGGTTAGCCTCAGCATGGGTGTCCTGGCTGCCACTTCCACTTCTCCAGCTTTGCCTGATTCAGGGCTTTCTCCAAGCTCACTTCACCCCTCAGATGGTTCTGGCCTCTCACTTGGGGCATGTCTTATCAGAATCTGGATTAAGTACTTAACTATGCCATGTGTTGCTGGAGGTCTGTGCTTAGGGTTCTTAGGATGCAAACAGTAGAAAGGGACTCAGACTAATGGAAACCAAAGGGAACTTAGTGGATTCATACCAGGGGCTTAGAACTGAGTGAAGGCTAAAGAACTTGACTAGGGTGGAGGCAGGAACCAATGTCAGAGGGCTAGGATGCTAGGACCTCTGCAGTGAGACTATAGCAAGGGCAGTCTGCTCAGGGGGCCACCACCTGATGAGTCAAATCCAACTACCTTCATGTTTTAGTCCTTTTGTCAGAGTTTTCTATTGCAAAGACAGATGATCAGTGAGCTTGTTGGTGGGTCATGGGCCAAACTTTCAGGCAGGAGGAGGGTCCCTGCTTTTACTCCTGTAAGCTATATCAAAGGGTGGAGGTAAATCCTCAAAAGAAAATTGTCAGGAATTGGAGTCAGACTCCCTTGAATTTGCCTTGTTTTGTAGACTTGACTTGGAATACATCCAAATATTTTACATGATTATAAAATGAAAGTGTAAAAAAAAAAAATCACCAAAAGTAAAAAACTAAATAAAACAAGACTTAAAAAAAAAGAAAGCAAAAAAAAAAAAAAAAAAAGAAAAAGAAAGAAAGAAAGCATTGCTGATGTAATCACACAGAGAAGAATTATGATGAAGGACAGAGTGATTTGACTGTACACCCCGGTGGGATATACCTGAAGAGCTCTAAGGACAGAAATAACTGCAAAAAGGATGAACATACTAAGTACCTACCATGTGTCAATCTCTGTGTGAGATGCTGGGAGACACTGATGAATAAGGCAGACATCCCTGCCCTCATACAGTCTTGTTTTGTGGCCTCTGCTACCTATATCCCTTTGCAACATGATGCCAACTTCCTTAGAACATTTTTTTTTCCCCTACAATGCAAAGTGTCAGACTTCTACAAAGTAGGCAGAATAGTTAAGAAGATCCAAGTGTCTTTTACCCGGCACCCCCATTATCAATCCTGTTTCTTTTCACCCCACCCCCATTATTCTCTCCCTTCCTAGATTATTCTGAAGCAAATTCCAGACTTCATATTATTTCGAAGTACCTCCATAAATATTTCAGTATGTCTCTCTAAAAGATAATGACACTCTAAAAGAATAATAACCACAACACCATTATCACACCTAGAACAAATAACAACTCTTAACAGCCACCAAATATTCAGTGTTTGGATATCCAATTTTCTCATAAACACTATAAAATATTTTACAGATTGCTTCCGCCAGGATCCCATAAGGTTCACATACGGTGATTGGTTGATATGTATGACTCTGAAGACTCTTAATTTATGGGTCCTCTCTCCATTAATTTTCCCCCTTTAAAATGTTATTTCTTACCAAAAAAAAAAAAAGCTAGATTGCTTTTTCTGTAGAGTTTTCCAGAAAATCAGAGTTTGTTGACGTGGCTGACTGCATCAGGGTGGTGGTGTTCACACAGTCCTCTCTCTTCTGAATTTCCTGGAAACAGGTTGTTGAGCGGAGCTGTGGTGTTTGGGACAGTAGCTGCCAGGCGCTTGTGGCTATGAAGCTCTTGAATTGTGGCTCCTCTGAGCTGAGACGTGCTCTATGCACACGACACACACCAGATGTCAAAGACTGGGTATGAAAGAAGGATGAAAAGGAGTTTCATCGGTCATTTTTTGTATTGATTGTATATTGAGATGATAATGTGTCAGATATATTGGGTTAAGTAAGATCTACTAAAATTAATTTCACCTCTTTTTCAGCATGCTTTCTAGAAAATTTAAAATGGCATATGTGACCTAAGTGACTTGCATTTGTGTGTATTTCGCTGAATAGTTCTGCGCTAAGGATTTGATCAGATTTAGGTCCAATTTTCTGGCAATTTCAGGGTGATGCCATGTTCTTCGCTTAGTGTCTGCTGGCCGCCGTTTTTGTGATGCTTGTGGCCACTGATGTTCAAAGCATTAATCCTTTGGGAGTTGCAAAATTATGGTAGGTGCATGCTATTATTTTATCTTTATTTATTAGCTGCCATTCTATAGAGAAAAACTTAATATCTTAGGGAATGTAAGTCAGCCCCTTAGAGAGGTTTTCCCAGCTGCCCTTTGTAGGGCGTAGTACTCCCTTTCATTGTACTGTTGGTCTCCTTCGTGGCCCTTTTCACCATTTGTCATTATCACCATATCTGCTCACTTGCCCATTGATGGCTGCTACTACAGCATAAGCCCCCAGAAGGGGAAGGACTAGCTCTGCTTTCCTCATCTGTGAAATCCCAGTGTCCCACCCTGATGAGGTGCTAGGGAAGTACCTGTGGAACGAAGGGAGGGATTACAAACGGATAAAACCCCAAGCCATAACACAGGAAACCTGAGCTTGAATCCCAGCTCTGCTGCCTGCTGAGGTTCAGTCCAGCCTCTTCAGGCCTCAGTTCCCTCAAATGGGACAAGCAAGTGGTCAGTCCAGTTGCTGGAGCACAGTTTCAGCTCCGGGGGCTCTCATTCTGCAAGACTGGCCTCCCTTCAGTTCATGCTTCTAAAGGCCTCTCTCCCACCAGGGCTGAGCTGGGGCCAGGTGGCAGATGATTAAAGCGACACCCCACAGCTCAGAAATCCAAAAGCTAATTAACTCCAGCTCAGCAGACTCAAAGGAAGTCAGTCAGGCCGCAGCACTGATGGTGGGTGGTGTTAATACCTAATGGTCTATTCTAATCGCTATCTTTCCCCAAGTTCCTCCTGTTTCCCAAAGCACTTTCAATCAAGCAAAGAGCATCCACAGAGCGCTTGTGAGGCCTGTCCCCTGGAGAAAAGAGGCCAGGAAAAAGAAAGCCTCCCTACCAGGAGCTAACGAGGAAGCTGGCCAGATGAGATTTAACATTCAGGGAGGAGTGAAATAGCTGAGCAGGGCAGAGTGAGGGTTTGTCTTCCCTAACTAGTATTTGTCCCTCACAGCGTGCAGGGTCATCTCTGTGAATGGGACTAGCTTACCTGGCCTTTGGGGAAACTGAGGCTTAATACCAGGACTGCCTTAGCCAAGGTTATGTAGCTAGTGAGTGGCAGGGCTGGGAAGCCAACCCATATGGATTTATTATTCATTCACTAACAATAGTGATGGGACCCCTGCTGTGTGCTGGGCAGTATGCTACGCATGGCATACTTAGGGCATACTGAGAGCACCCAGGCATCTTAAGGCAGGTGCTCAGGAAGGGGAGCCCCAGTCAGGGTAGTTATGTACATGTGGGGTGGGAACTAGGTGAGAACACGACATCCCAGGGAGGCTGGCTTCACCCAGGCCCTGCAAATGTGCATCACTGAGCTGGTCCCATCTTGAGGCAAGGGGCAGGATTTTGTATCTGTGTCAGTCCCTGGCTGCAGACACTCCCAGGTGTGGAAGGCCAGATCTCCCAAGCAAGAGGGCTCCCATCTGGCTGAGGGTAATTCTCAGGAGAACTGGGAAGGGCACCAAGAGCACACACAATAGTAGGTAATACAGAAGGTGAACATGCTTCCTATTCTCAGGTCCTTGCAGTTGCAAGACAATGTATCAAGGAAAACCCTTAGAAAACTCACTGAGACCTCCTGACACCACCCTATAAGCATGCTTGCACTTACACTTCTCGAGGAGAGTAAAAGAGATTAAGAGTCATTAATGACAATTTCGTGAGAACTTCTATGTGCTGAGCACTCTTCTAAGCACTTGAGATAGAGTGGTGGAGGAGGAAAGTCAGAGCTTATATTCTGATGGGGGATAGGGCCACCCTACTGCACAACTCTAGGAGCAGCCATTGTCCTATCACATTTCAGTGTGTGTAAATAGTGACTTCTGGAACTGTGCAGTGCGTGCCCTGTGCAACAGGACACAATGGTTTCAGTTGGGGGAGACAAAATAAACAACATAGGTAAGTACAATATGTGCTACAGTAGATGGTGAGAAATGCTGAAAAACATAAAACAGAGAATACAGAGGGGGTGTGGACAAGTGGGAAGGTGCAATTTTATACTGGGTGCCAGGGACAAGCTCACCAAGATTACCACACCCAACAGCATCCCAGCAGGGAAGAGCTGGCACACTGAAGTGGATCACTGGATGAGAGTTAGCAGAGAAAGTATTCATAATGATGTGGGCAGGATGGAGAGAAACCACAGGGACAGTGACCCTGAGGCTGGCAGGGCACATGACAGAAGACAGAGGCGGTGTAGAGAGGCCACCTGACAGGGCCACAGCCAGCCTGCAGCAGTTACCTGGGAGTGCAGGGAATAAATAACTGACCTCACTCCTTCTTGAGGTGCCCTTTGTAGACCAAACCCAGTGGAAGCCAGAAGGTGAAGGCTCTGTTGTTTAGTCCCTAGAGTCAACACGTGGGAGACAGAGCAGGGTGGAAATAGGTGTTGAGTCGATCCAGGCATGCAAACAGAAGCTACACAATGACATTAAATCAGAGACCTGAAGGGAATAAGTTTGAGTGGATATGTGGAAAAGAGTATTCCAGGCAGAAGGAAGAGCATGATCACTCCCTGTGGTGGGAGTGTGCCTGGGGCATCTATGCCACAGCAGACTGGCCTCTAGCTCTCGCAGAGTGAGGGGAGCAGATGAAATCAGCAGGTAATGGGAGGTTGCACGGGAGCGACTATCTAGGCTTTTGAATGAGATGAGAAGCCCTTGGAGGGTGCTGAGCCGAGGAGGGGCATGCTCTCCCTTCCGTCTTGACAGGTCCTCTGGCTCAGTGCAGAGATGAGGCTGTAGGGGGCAGAGGTGGAGGCAGCAAGAGCAGAGAGGAGGCTGTGCGGCAGCCCAGGTGAGAGACGGTGCAGGCTGGGACAATGACGGGAGCAGAGGTGGAGACATGGGGTTGGATATTGATTCTGTTTTGGAGGTAGAGTGAGGGATTGGTTGTGGGGTCTGGGAGAAAAAGAACTTGTTATTATATTGTCTGTTAACCTTTGGCAACTTATTCATGGCCAACGTGTGCCCTTTCCTAAGATGTAGCTTGGAGAAGCTACAATATCAGCCAATTCCCTGGGAATCCCTTTTTGGGGATTATTGCTGGCTAAGGGCAGGGGATAGAGCATAAGGGTAGTATTGTGGTTCTGCCTAAAAGTGATGCATTTTTCTCTTAAACTTAGTCTGATATGTTTGCAGTTGAGGTGATGAGAAGCCTGGGATTTGCTACAGAATAATATGGGAGGGGGCAAGGCTACAGAGGAAATGGAAGCAGCTGTAAATTGGGAGTTACTGAAGTTAGCTGATGGCATATGGTGTCAGTAACACTATGCTCTCTACTTTTGTGTAGTTTTAACTTTTCCAAAACAAAAGGTTTTTTTAAATCCCTATTGTAGATCCTTGTGATGGAACTGTTCTGTATTTTGACTACAGAGGGAGGGTCACATGAATGTACACAGAGGATAAATTTGCAAAAAACTGCTTCTATACACACACGCACATACACATACATGAGTGCATATAAAATTGACATCTGAACAAGGTCAGCGGATTATATCAACATCAGTATCCTTGCTGTGATATTAAGCTATACTTGTGAAAGGTGTTATCATTGGGAGAAATTGCGGGAAGAGTATCTGAGGTCTCTCCACAGTATTTCCTAAAGCTGCATGTAAATCTATAATGATCTCAAAATTTTAAGTCCCTATAAAAAATTAGAAGAGAAATTAACAAATGTTGGAGAGGATGTGGAGAAATTGGAAGGCTTATAGATTGTTGGTGGGAATGTGACATAGTGTAAATGCTGTGGAAAACAGGTAATGCCTGAAAAAATTAAACATAGAATTACCCTATGACCTAACAACTCTACTTTCGGGTGTAAACCCTAATAATTGAAAGCAAGGACTTGAAGAGATACTTCTACACACATGTTCATGGCAGCATTATTCACAGTACCCCGAAGGTGAAAACAATTCATGTGTCCCTTGATATGAGAATGGTTAAATAAAATGTGGTAAATTCATACAATGGAATATTATTCAGCCTTTAAAAGGAAGGAAATCCTGACACAAAATGGATGCATCCAAGGACAGACACTGTGCTAACTGAATTAAGCCAGTCACAAAAGCACAAATACTGTATGACTTAACCTCTGTGACTTCCCTAGAGGAATAAAGTTCATAGAGATGGAAAGTAGGATGGTGGGTGCCAGGGGCTGGGGGAGGGGACTGGGGAATGAGTGTTTAACAAGAGTTTCAGTTTGGGGAGATGAACAGTTCTAGAGGTGGATGGTGGGGCTAGTTGTACAACAGTGGAAGTACTCAGTGTCATGGAACTGTACACCTAAAAATGATTAAAATGGAAAATTTTGTTATGTATTTTACAACAATTTTAAGAAAGATACGTGGAAAACAGTTTCATTGATGTTTCAAAAAAGGTAAAAATGGGGGCATCTAAGCGGCTCAGTTGGTTAATCTGCCTTCAGTTAGTTCATGATCCCAGGATTCTGAAATCAAGTCCCATGTTGGGCTCCCTGCTCAGTGAGGGGCCTGCTTCTCTCTCTCCCTTTGACTCTCCCTGCTATTCATGCTCATGTTCTCTCCCTCTCTAATAATTAGTCTTTCACAAAAATAATGGAATACTACTCAGCCTTCAGAAAATGAAATCTTGCCATTTGCAATAATGTGGATGGAACTAGACGGTATCCTGCTAAGCGAAATAAGTCAGTCAGAGAAAATGTGATCTCACTCATATGTGGAATTTAAGAAACAAAACAGAGGATCATGGGAAAGAGAGGAAAAAAATAAAACAAGATGAAACCAGAGAGGGAGACAAGCCATAAGAGACTCCTAATCGTAGGAAATAAAATGAGGGTTGTTGGAGGGAAGTGGGTGGGGGATGGGGTAACTGGGAGATTAAAAGGGGCATTAAAGAGGGCTCGTGATGTAATGAGCCCTGGGTGTTAGATAAGACTGATGAATCCTGACCTCTACCTCTGAAGCCAATAATATATTATATATTAATTAATATGTAATTATATATTATTATCAATCATTATAAATTAATTAATATATATTTGCCATGCAATTAATTAATATATTAATATAGACTCAATTAATAATATATAATATATAATTCAAATACTGTGTATTTGTTAAATTATAATTTAGATTTAATGTTAAATCAAAAAATAAAATAAAATGTTTGAATCATTTAAAAATTTTTATGATACTTAATTTATATTAAATTATTAAATATATAATTAATTTATATTAAAATAATTTCTTAAAAGGAAAAAATTGGTTATAATCAAATGTCAACAGATTCCCTTATTCTCTTTCCAGAATAACATAATCAAAGGCAGAAGGAGAGCCACTGACAGATTCTTTTAGGTGCCCTTGTTTCCATTTCAGTGCCATCAGAAGAATCCCAGGCAGTGCTCTTCCAGGCTATGGAGACATCCCCGACATGGGAGTCCTTAAGACTGAGAAATCAATCAGCAAAGGATGAACTGGCACCTATGGTGGCAACCATACAGGGGGCATCACCAGGCTCTGATCACATATAATGGCAGCCCAAACCACTGGTCAACCTCTACATGTCTTTCAGATCCTACCTCCAGCATCCCTTTCTCAAGGTAGTCTTCCCTGATTCCCTGGCTTGATGGTGCTTCTCTATGTTGGAATTACCATATATCCCAGTTTGCCCAGAATAGTCCCAGTTTATGCCATTTGTCTGGACATAATTATTAACAGCCCTCATGTTCGCTTTCCAAAGTGTCTAGATTTAGATGGTAAATCAAGTGGCCATCCATTCATTTTGGACCCTTCTAACATCTCTTAATTCTGACTACTTCACTGTGTAATGCTGTCTCTCCAGCTGTGGTGTAAAGCTCCTGGAGGGCAAGAACATGCCTGCCTGGTTCACTGTCATAGTCACGCTGTCTTTATGTTTATCATGAGCTTAATAACATTGCTTGGATGAATGAATGTTTCCATTGTTGGGTGTCTGTAGGGGCCACAGAGCTGCCCCTTTAAGTCTCCCTGCTGGGATGCATGCTGTTGGCTGACTGCCTCCAGCGGCTGTCCCAGTTGGCTCCCAACTCCTGAGCACAGTGGGGATACCAGAGCTGGGCCTTCCCTCCCAATGGTGACCCCCTCTAACAGCCAGTCTTTCTCCTGAGTCTCCCCATCCACCTGCCCTCGGCTTTCTCAGCACCACTCTTCTCGCTCAGCTTTCATGAGTGTCCAGCTGCACTTGGATCGGAGGCTCTCCTGTCTCCTCTGCTCCTCTTCTCCTTGATTATTCCTCACAGGTGGCTTGCCCCCATATCCCTTGCACGCCTCTTGTCTTGGGGTCTGCTTCTCAGAGGACCTGAACTGGTGTACCATCGCAATAAGAACATGAGGTGGGAACCTGGGTCCAAGGCTCTTCTTCTCACCAAGACACCCCCCCTTACCCTGGAAGGAGGGGAGGGCCTGCCCAGCATACTTTCTCATCGCTCATGTTGGGCACTGGGGAATATAATCTCTGGTCAGTGCTTTTGTGCTTCCACAGATTTTTCTTTGCTGTTTCTCCACTTACTCTTCTTGGCCAGTTAGCTCAAGAAAATATCTCCCTTTCTCTCCCTCCCTCTTCCTCCATCTTCCTCTCCCTCCCTTTCTCCATCTCCCTCCCCTCTCCCTCTGCCTTCTTTCCTCTCTCTCTATCCCTCTCTCTCCCTCCCTCTTCCTCTCTCTTTCTCTTCTCTCTGGGTCTCAGCCTTTGAGGGTTTCTCTCCATCTCTTACTTTGTTTAACTCACTCCTCCAAAAATAAAGCTTTATGAACATAGTTTTTCCCATGACATAAGCTAAGTCAAAAACAAGAGTAAGATAAGAAGAAATGTGCAACTTGTGAGGCCCTTGAAAGTGTCCACACATTGTCTTCAGCATCTTTGTGTCTTGTCTCCTCTAATTAAATCGGCTTTTCTCCAGCTGTAATATTCAAAATCAATTAAATAGATAAAGGGCATTGATTAAATGGCTCTAGCTCCAGCAGTACACAGTACTTGTGTACTTGTGTACTACACTAATGTGCAGTATTTGGGTGCACATTAGAATCCCCTGGAAGCTTCTAAAAATAGTAATTCCCAGGCCCCACCGCCAAATGATTAAAATGCTGATGCCTGGGCCCTACTCCAGAAGGTTCAGATTTCATAGTATGGAGGTGGAGCCTGGGCATCAGCTTCCTGAGGGGTAGAATGTGCAGCCCAGATTAAGTACCACAGGTACAGAAAGTTTCCCACGTGCATTAGTTAATTCCGTCAAGCGAGTGCTGCTATCTCCTTTCACAGATGAAGAGACTGGGGGTTGGGGACATGGAAGGAAGTAGAATACAGAGGTCCCAGACCTGTACCTGCTGGGGGTAGGCCCAGGGGGAGGAGGGTGTCCTGGTGGGAAGAGGAGCCTTGGAACCAGTTTCCCAACTCATGGTCTTATTGCAATAGGATGCCAGTCCAGGTCCTCTGAGAAGCAGACCCCAAGAGTCAGAAGAGCCAGCAGCCTCCCTCTTCCCTTGCCCCAGTTCACCTGCATCCAAGAAATTTGCCAGCTGTCCTTTATGGTGTCATTCTTTACAGTAAGACTTGAGGCCCTGTGGTTATGGGTTTTTTCTTAGGCAAACATTCTGTAACAGTTATCTCATTACTGCCACCTCAGGGGTCAGAATCTTACTGTCATGGATTTGACTCTAGAGCCCAGCATAGTGCTTGGCCCAAAGTCAATACTTTAAAAATGTTTGTTGAAAGATTGTTTCGGAAATATGTTGGATGGGATGAATGGATAGATAAACAGACAGGTGGACAGACATGAATGGATGGTGATAAGCAGATAAATGGATATGAGCAGATAGATAGGCAGTAGATTGGATGGACGGATGGACGGATTGATGGATAGATGGATAGATAGATGGTTGGATGGGGAGGTGAATGCAAGAATAGATTTGTCTACACCCTTCCTTGTGTCCCAAAGGATTTGAGATACGCAAAAGGTTTCAAGATACTTAGTAAAATTAAAAACTAAAATTTTAGCAATCTCTCTGCCTGGCTTTATTCTAGGCAATAGGATACATCTGTGAACAAGAGATAAAGATTCTTCCCCTTGTGACCTTTCCATTTTAGCACCATGAAACAGACAATAAACAATAAACATAACAAATGAGTAAATTATATAGATATGTTAGAGGGCTAAGAGCTATTGATGAGAGAAGACAGTAGGGAAAGAGAGGTTGGAAAAGATGGGAAAAGCCAAAGAGGCAGGAATGGAATGCCATTTTAAACAGGGAGATGAGGGAAGGACTCATGTAGAAGGCCTGAATGAGGTAAAAAAGGGAGTCCTGAAGGGATCTAGGGGGAGAGTGTTCCAGGTGAGGGAGAGGACCTATGCAGAGGTTTTGGATGAGAGTGTGTCTCTGGTTTAAGGTATAATATCAGAGGCCAAGCACCTGGAGCAAACTGCGTGGAGGGGAGAGCAAGGGGTCAAAGGTCACAGGGTGGCCAGGGCACATAGGACCTTGTAGGTGATGGTGAGAATTTTGGTGTTGTTGCTGAGGGACATGGGAGCCACAGGAGAATGGATGTGACCTGGCTTAGATTTTAAAAGGATCCCTCAGGAAACTCTGATAAGTGAATAGACCATTGGAGGTTAAAACCAAAGCAAAAAGAGCTATGAGAAGTCTCCTCCTAAGAGGGGATGGTGGCTCACACCAGAGTGCGGACAGTAGAAGGGATAAGGGGTGGTCAGGGTCTGGGTATACTCTGAAGCTAGATCCAGCAGGATTTCATGGCGACTTGGATATGGGTGTCAGAGGAAGAGAGGGATCAGTTTTGATGCTGGGATTTTTGGCCTGAGTAACTGCAAGTCAGGAGTTGCCACCCACCTAAATGGGGAGAGCTGGGGTCAGGTCAAGGTTTTGGGAGGGGGCACAATCAGTAGCTGAGTTTTGGACATGAGGGGTTTAGCTGTGCATTGGGTATCTGGCGGAAATGTCAAACAGGCAGTCTCTGTGCTTGGAATTCAAGAGAAGTCTCGGCTGTAGACATAAACGTGATCACTTACATATAAATGGTATTGAAAGTGATGACATTGGGCAAGGTTACCCAGACAGTGATACAGATGGGGAAGAGAAGAGGATCAAAGACCAAGCCTCAGCTCTTCTCAGCATTAAGAGATAGGGGAGAGAAGAAAGCCAGTGAAGGAGTAGAGAAGAGAGAAGGAAGAGAAGAAGGACGAGAGACCAGAGGGAGGACCGAGACCCCACAGTGTCCCAGAAATCAGACAAGAGAGAAGGGAGCAGTCAACTGTGGTTACCCATGTGAGAGATGAGAACTGGGAAAAGAGCATGGATTTTGCCACGAGGAGGCCACTAGCCACCTTGACAAAAGGGGCACCCATGGAGCAGCAGGAATAGCCCCTGGTCAGAATGGTTTACAAAGAATGGGAGGGAGATGTCAAAAGGATTGAGCACGGGCAGTTTCTTTGAGGACTTTTGTTGCAAAGGATATTGTGGCATTTTGTTGCTCAGTGGCCCCAGGGACCTTGTCTCCTGTTATTCAGGTCTTTGTATAGTCCCTTCTCTTGCCTCTCAGCTGTCCCTGGGACTGACTTTACCCCACAAAATGTGGCAGAAGCCACACTGCCCTGTTCTAGGCCTAATTCTTAAGAGAGCCCAGCAGCTTCTGCACTGCTGGAACCTAGGTGGATGCTGTAAGAGACCCAAACCACAGGGCAGGTCATGTGGAGGGGAGCAGGGAGGCCCTGCACTCAACAGGCCAGTCAGGCTCCAGCTACCAGCCAGCACCAAGCACAGGCCTCCAGACTTCCCAGCCCAGGGGAGCCTCCAGGAGCCTCCAGTGCAGCTGATACCACATGAAGCAGAAGAGCTGCCCAGTGGAGCCCTGTCACCCCATGGTATAGAGACATGAGAAACTGGTTGTTGTTTGAAAGTTATTAAGTTCAGGGTGGATTGCTATACAGCAGTAAGTAATCCAAACAGGGAGACATGGAGGGATCATCAAGGGGGAAGAGGAGTCAAGATTTTTAGTAGTGATGGCATCACTCTTTTTTTATTGAGTTATAGTTGACATGCAGTATTATATTAGTTTCAAGTGTACAAGATAGTGATTGGATATTTTTATACATTACAACATGATCACCAACATAGGTCTGGTTACCACCTGTCACCATAAAAAGTCATTACAATATTATTGACTATATTCCCTATGTTGTGCATTATAGTTTTCTTTTATAAGTAGAATTTTGGACCTCTTAATCCCCATCACCTATTTCACTCATCCCTCCCACACCCTCCCCTCTGGTAACCACCATTCCTTCTCTGTAACTGTAAGTCTATTCCTGTTTTGTTTTGTTCGTTGTGTTTCTTTCTTTCTTTTTTAAAAATAAACATATAATGTATTTATATCCCCAGGGGTACAGGTCTGTGAATTGCCAGGTTTACACATTTCACAGCACTCATCATAGCACATACCCTCCCCAATGTCCATATCCCCACCACCCTCTCCCGTTCTCCCTCCCCCCAGAAACCCTCAGTCTGTTTTTTGAGATTGAGTCTTTTATGGTTTGTCTCCCTCCCAATCCTACCTTCTTCCTTTTTTTCTTTTCCTACCCCCCAAACCCCCCAACATTGCATCTCCACTTCCTCATATCAGGGAGATCATATGATAGTTGTCTTTCTCCAATTGACTTATTTTGCTAAGCATAATACCCTCTAGTTCCATCCACATCGTTGCAAATGGCAAGATTTCATTTCTTTTGATGGCTGCATAGTATTCCATTGTGTTTATATACCACATCTTCTTTATCCATTCATCTGTTGATGGACATCTAGGTTCTTTCCATAGTTTGGCTATTGTGGACATTGTTGCTATAAACTTTAGGGTGCACGTGCCCCTTCGGAGCACCATGTTTGTATCTTTAGGATATATATACCCAGTAGTGCAATCACTGGGTCATAGGGTACCTCTATTTTCAGTTTTTTGAGGAAACTTCACACTGTTTTCCAGAGTGGTTGCACCAGCTTGCTTTCCCACTAACAGTGTAGGAGGGTTCCCCTCTCTCCACATCCTCGCCAGCATCTGTCATTTCATGTGTGGTGTAAGGAAATAGTCCAATTTCATTTTTTTGCATGTGGCTGTCCAATTTTCCCAGCACGATTTGTTGAAGAGGCTGTCTTTTTTCCATGGGACATTCCTTCCTGCTTTGTCGAAGATTAGTTGACCATGGAGTTGAGGGTCTATTTCTGGGCTCTTTATTCTGCTCCATTGATCTATGTGTCTGTTTTTGTGCCAGCGCCATACTGTCTTGATGATGACAGCTTTGTAATAGAGCTTGAAATCTGGAATTGTGATCTGTGTTCATCAAGAATATTGGTCTGTAATTCTCTCTTTTGATGGGATCCTTGTCTGGTTTGGGGATCAAGGTGATGCTGGCCTCATTAAATGAATGTGGAAGTTTTCCTTCCATTTCTATTTTTTGGAACAGTTTCAGGAGAATAGGAATTAATTCTTCTTTAAATGTTTGGTAGAATTCCCCTGGGAAGTCATCTGGCCCTGGACTTTCGTTTGTTTGGAGATTTTTGATGACTATTTCAATCTCCTTACTGGTTATGGGTCTGTTCAGGTTTTCTATTTCTTCCTGGTTCAGTTGTGGTAGTTTATACGTCTCTAGAAATGTATCCATTTCTTCCAGATTTGTCGAATTTGTTGGCATAGAGTTGCTCATAGTGTGTTCTTATAATTGTTTGTATTTCTTTGGTGTTGGTTGTGATCTCTCCTCTTTCATTCATGATTTTATTTATTTGGGTCCTTTCTCTTTTCTTTTTGATAAGTCTGGCCAGGAGTTTATCAATCTCATTAATTCTTTCAAAGAACCAGCTCCTAGTTTCATTGATTTGTTCTATTGTGTTTTAGTTTCTATTTCACTGATTTCTGCTCTGATCTTTATGATTTCTCTTCTCCTGCTGGGTTTAGGCTTTCTTTGTTGTTCTTTCTCCAGCTCCTTTAGGTGTACGGTTAGGTTGTATACTTGAGACCTTTCTTGTTTCTTGAGAAAGGTTTGTACCGCTATATATTTTCCTCTCAGGACTGCCTTTGTTGTGTCCCACAGATTTTGAACCGTTGTTTTCATTATCATTTGTTTCCATGAATTTTTTCAATTCTTCTCTAATTTCCTGGTTGACCCATTCATTTTTTAGAAGGATTTTTTAGAAGGATGCTGTCCATGTACTTGGGTTCTTTCCAAATTTTCTCTTGTGATTGAGTTCTAGCTTCAGAGCATTGTGGTCTGAATATATGCAGGGAATGATCCCCATCTTTTGATACTGGTTGAGACCTGATTTATGACCCAGGATGTGGTCTATTCTGGAGAATGTTCCATGTGCACTAGAGAAGAATGTGTATTCTATTGCTTTGGGATGGAATGCTCTGAATATATCTGTGATGTCCATCTGGTCCAGTGTGTCATTTAAGGCCTTTATTTCCTTATTGATTTGTTGCTCGGATGTTATGTCCATTTCAGTGAGGGGAGTGTTAAAGTCCCCTACTATTACTGTATTATTGTCAATGTATTTCTTTGATTTTGTTATTAATTGGTTTATATAGTTGGCTGCTCCCATGTTAGGGGCATAGATATTTAAAATTGTTAGGTCTTCTTGTTGGACAGACCCTTTGAGTATGATATAGTGTCCTTCCTCATCTCTTATTATAGTCTTTGGCTTAAAATCTAATTGATCTGATATAAGGATTGCCACCCCAGCTTTCTTCTGATGCCCATTAGCATGGTATATTGTTTTCCACCCCCTCACTTTAAATCTGGAGGTGTCTTTGGGCCTTAAATGAGTTTCTTGTAGGCAGCATATTGGTGGGTTTTGGTTTTTTATCCATTCTGATGCCCTGTGTCTTTTGATTGGGGCATTTAGCCCATTTACATTCAGGGTAACTATTGAGAGATATAAATTTAGTGCCATAGTATTGCCTGTAAGGTGACTGTTACTGTATATTGTCTCTGTTTCTTTCTGATATACTACTTTTAGGCTCTCTCTTTGCTTAGAGGACCCCTTTCAATATTTCTTGTAGAACTGGTTTGGTGTTTGCAAATTCTTTCAATTTTTGTTTGTCCTGGAAGCCTTTTCTCTCTCCATTTTCAGTGATAGCTTAGCTGGATATAGTATTCTTGGATGCATGTTTTTCTCGTTTAGTGCTCTGAATATATCATGCCAGTTCTTTCTGGCCTGCCAGGTCTCCACTGCCAATCTAATGTTTTTACCCTTGTATGTTACAGACTTCTTTTCCCGGGCTGCTTTCAGGATTTTCTCTTTGTCGCTAAGAGTTGTAAATTTTACTATCAGGTGACCAGGTGTGGACCTATTTTTATTGATTTTTGAAAGGGCGTTCTTAGCATCTCCTGGATTTTGATGTTTGTTCCCTTTGCCATATTAGGGAAAATCTCTACAATAATTCTCTCCAATATACCTTCTGCTCCCCTTTCTCTTTATTCTTCTTCTGGAATCCCAATTATTCTAATGTTGTGTCATCTTATGGTGTCACTTATCTCTTGAATTCTCTCCTCGTGGTCCAGTATTTGTCTCTCTTTTGCTCAGCTTCTTTATTCTCTGTCATTTGGTCTTCTATATCACTAATTCTTTCTTCTGCCTCATTTATCCTAGCAGTAAGAGCTTCCATTTTTATTGCATGTCATTAATACCTTTTTCTATTTCAACTTGGTTAGATTTTAGTTCTTTTATTTCTCCAGAAAGGGCTTTTATTCTCTCCAGAGAGGGTTTCTCTAATATCTTCTATGCCTTTTTCGAGCCCAGCTAGAACCTTGAGAATTGTCATTCTGAACTCTAGATCTGTCATATTACCAATGTCTGTATTGATTGGGTTCCCAGCTTTTGGTACTGCCTTTTTTTTTTGGGGGGGGGTGAGTTTTTCCAGCTTGTCATTTTGTCCAGATAAGATTTGCTTTCTCCTCCTCTGGAATTCCGCTGTTCTCCTTGGTGAGTGAAGTTGGTCTTGGCTGGGTTTCTTGTTGATCTTCTGGGAGAGGGGCCTGTTGTTGTGATTCTCAAGTGTCTTTGCCCCAGACAGAGTTGCACCGCCCTTACCAGGGATCAGGCCGGTGGGGTTTGCTTTCAGGAGCTTTTGTCCCCTGAGCACTTTCCATAGAGTTCTGGAGGACGGGAATGAAGATGGAGGCCTCCCAGTCTCCGACGCGGAAGAGCCGAGAGCTGGGGTCGCGCTCCTCAGTGCACCCTCAGAGAAAAGCACCCAACCGCCCCCGTCTCCCTGGTCTCTGCTGGCGCTTGGAGGAAAGCACTCAGTTGCTCGCACTTGGAGAAAAGTGCCCGGTCACTTCCGTCTCTGTGGCCTCTGGCCGCACTCCGAGCTCACCCAGCCTGCGACCGGCTCAAGGAAACCCCGAGCTGAGAGCTTACTTCTCAGCTTTGTCACTGTAGCCAGTTTCCCCGCTCTAATACCTGCGAGCTCTGCGACACTCAGACATCCCCGGGCCTTCTGTGACCCCGCAGGACCTGGGGTTATGCTGACCCTGTGTGGTCTTCCCCCCCGTTTAGCCTCTGGAGCAATGTCCCTCCATGGAGCAGACTTTTAAAAGTCCTGATTTTGTGCTCTGTTGCTCCGCAGCTTGCCGGGAGCTGGCCCCTCCCCCCGCGGTCTATCTTCCCATCACTTTGGATTCATCTCTCCGCCAGTCCTACCTTTCAGAAAGTGATCAATTTTCTGTTTCTAGAATTGTTGCTATTCTTCTCTTCGATTTCCTGTTGGATTTGTAGGTGTTCGCAATGGTTAGATAAGCTATCTAGCTGATCTCCTGCTACCTGATGTTGTCTCAGCCTGCTACTTCTCCGCCATCTTGACTTCTCCCCTCATTTGTTGTGTTTCTTAGATTCTGCATATAAGTGAAATCATACCATATTTGTCTTTTACCTTTGACCTAATTCACTGAGCATAGTCTCACTCGTTTATTTTTGTTTTTTTTTTCCTCTTGTGTGAGAAGACAGATCCAAAAGAATGTTGCTAAGACCGATGTCAAGGAGATTACTGCCTATGTTTTCTTCTAGGAATTGTATGGTTTGGGGTGTTACATTCCAGTTGTTAGTCCATTTTGAACTTATTTTTGTATATGGTGTAAGAAAGTGGGTCAGTTTTACTCTTGCACGTAGTGGCCAGATTTTTGTTGTTTTAAAGGATGGGGGAAATTAATGGCATATTTGTGTGCTGATGAGAGTGATCCAGAAGAGATAAAAATGATGCTGTGGATCAACATGGATGGAACTGTAGGGGATTATGCTAAATGAAATAAGTCAAGCAGAGAAAGACAATGATCATATGGTTTCACTCATATGTGGAACATAAGGAATAGCATGGAGAACCACAAGGGAAGGGAGGGAAAACCAAGTGGGAAGAAATCAGAGAGGGTGACAAACCATGAGAGACTCTGGACTCCAGGAATGAAAATGAGGGTTACAGAAGGGAGGGGGATGGAGGATGGGGTAAACGGGTGATGGGTATTAAGGAGGGTACATGTGGTGATGAACACTGGCTGTTACACACAACTAATGAATTGTTGAATGCTACATCAAAACTAATGATGTACTTACTACATGCTGGCTAATTGAGCCTAATAATTTAAAAAATCCTATGGGGGGGGCACCTGGGTGGCTCAGTGAGTTAAGCCGCTGCCTTCGGCTCAGGTCATGATCTCAGAGTCCTGGGATCGAGTCCCACATCGGGCTCTCTGCTCAACAGGGAGCCTGCTTCCTCCTCTCTCTCTCTCTCTGCCTGCCTCTCTGCCTACTTGTGATCTCTCTCTGTCAAATAAATAAATAAAAATCTTAAAAAAAAATAAAAAATAAAAAATCCTATGGGGGAAAAAACCCCCCATCAACATAAATAAATAAATAGAATTTAAAAATAAAAATGATGCTGTGGAAAAAGAGGGCAGATGAATGGGGCTGGAGTCCAGTGCACAAGGACAGGCCATTCACCTGTGGCAGCAAGTAGGAAGCCTGAGTACATGGGAGGGTCAGCACATGCTGGGTATGTGGACATTCTGAGGGCTTTGATTTTGTTGGTGAAGAGGCAGTGGAGTGTGTGGGTGTGGGACACTAAGGGTTTAGGGGAGCAGAGGAGTGGAGCAGTAGTCTAGCAGAGCTGGAGAGCCAATGGGTAGGTAGGTAGAGCCTAATAGCCAGGCAGCACCAAGGGCCCTCTTGATGTTCAAGGTCACGAATTTTAAAGTGAGCACAGTCGAAGCAGTTGTTAAGCTGCAGTTGCATGGGGTGGATGCGGCGTTGGCTGAGAGTGGACCTGACCAGAGTTGTAGCTTTGTCGAGTGAGTATGGAAAACACAAATCATAAATGAAGAAATAGAGACCTGGGGAAAGCAATTCAAATTAAGAGCTCAAGACCAGAGTCAAAATTAGAAAGCAGACCATGGAAGGGGTGGGGGAGGGAGGAAGGAAGGAAAGAGAGAGAAAAGAAAGAAGCATTACAATGTTTTGGATTTGTATTATTAGACAACTGCACTTGAGTGTGGATGAGGTTCAGATCCTGTCCAGAGAACACGTTTAGATGGAAAGAGCGAACAGGGAACCAGGAAGGTGCCAGGAGCCCGAGACAGGCAAGGAGGTGACCGCTGAAGCCCTAGCCAGCCCCCTCCTCACCACAGTCCCACCCTGACCCAAGAAAAACCTGTCTTCTGTTTATTTTGGTTTCAGTTCTATTCATTGTATGATGGAGCTTCCTATTTCCCTCCCTCCCCAGACCTCCCCTTCCCATCTCATTAGGGTCTGCACCCCAAGAGACTTTTCTCCCCAGAACATCCTTAACAGCCAAATCCAGCAAGGAGAAATTATTTCCAGCAGCTTGGCATCAGGGAATCCAGCTTTTGGCTGCCAGTCTGGGAAAGTAAGGTGGTCAATCACACACAGCTGGGACCTCAGTGACCTCTCACCAGAGGCACATCTCAGAATTCTGGGAAGAGAACCAGACCTCCTCAGAAGATGGGGCCCCCTTGCCCTCTCACACTTTTTTGTGTATTCTCAGAGCAGTCAGCTACTCCCCTGGTTCCCAGGAGAGTCATCTGTTAAAAAATACAGATAACAGAACACCTGCCAGAAGCTACAGTAAGATCCAGGGATCCTTATTCTCAACAAATTCTTGTAGTGATCCTCTACCACAGTCAAGGTCGAAAACTACCAATTTGTCTCTTTGGGCCTCAGTTTCCCCATGTGTTCTAAAAGTTAGTGGAAGAGTCTAGTTGTGCTTTCCAGGCACACATGTTCTTTGGGCTTCACAACAGCCCAGAAGGTGTTATCATTTCCATTTTTGAGGTGGGAAGAATGGGGGTTTTAATAGAGGCAAAGGGATGAGTGGTGGGCCACAGAATCTCTAAGGCTTTTTCAGTGCTATGGTTTGAGGAATCTGAGAGGGCCGGGGTAGGGGTGGTGGGCAGTGGAATCTGCCTCCCAATACCTAGGGCTGACTCAGGCTCTCACACACCCCAGAGACTCAGGTGAGTCCACTGAGCCGGCCTGCACGTCTAAGTCCAAGCGCATTACTACGCATGCATGAGTGAGGTTCCCTTCCCCCCCCCCACAGCCTTCCCCTCCCCGTTCCCCACACAAACCAGCTCCTCCCTGACCTGTTGCTGCCCAACCCATGACCTATTTTGGAGTTCCCCACTGCCATCTCTTTATGTCAGAGTGAGTGATTTCTGCACAGCGTGGAGGCGGGGCAAGTTGGGAAATTGGGAGCAGGTTCGGTCTGGCTGAGTCATTTCAGGAAAGAGGGTAGAGAGAGCAGTCTAAGCCAAATGCCCCTGCCTTCGCGTGGGTCTTCTCTCTTGACTTTAGCCATTGAGAAGTTGGTGAGGGGAGAACCATGATGAGATACGTACCTAAGAAGAGTCACTCTGCTTCTGCACTGAGGGAAGAGAGAATGGACTGGAAGAAGAAAGCAGGGAGGTCTACAGACAATTATGGAATGACTGAAATCCTTCAGGTAACCTGGGCCTAGACTGGGGTGTGGAGGGAGGAGAGAAGAGGGGAAGTGAGAGCTATAGTGGCAAATTGACTGGTGGCCTGAGGGGCTGGAGTTTTCCCTTGAAAGTCTGGGTGATGGTAGGTATTGTTCATGGAGACAGGCAGCTGAAGGGGGAAAGGACATGTTATTTTCAGATTTATGCCCTGAGTGCCTGGCATGTGGGGCACTCACTGTAAACGTACAGAGGTACTAACATGTTCTCTTGGGTAAGACCTCTGAGGAACCATTTGTTTCCACAGTGGGAGAGTGTTCAGTGCTCTGGCACCAGGAGTAAGGTCCCTACCAGAAGAGCCCTACCCATCAGAGAATGGGAGGAAAGAAAAAGGTGATCCCCAGAGAATGGGAAGAAATATTTACAAATCATATATCCAATATTGGTCTAGTATCTAGAATCTATATAGAATTCTCACAAAACAATACTAAAGGCAAACAACTCAACTACAAAATGGACAAGGGGTCTGAATAGACATTTTTCCAAAGGAGTTATACAAATGGCTAATAAGCATATGAAAAGATTCTCAATATCATTAGTCATTAGAGAAATGCAAATCAAAGCCATAATGAGATATCATTTCACCCTCACTAGGATGACATATAAAACACAAGACAACAAGTGCTGGCAAGGACATGGAGACTTTGGAACCCTCAAACATTGCAGTTGGAAGGGTAAAATAGTGCAGCTGCTCTGGAAAGCAGTTTGATGGTTCCTCAAAAGTTAAGCATAGAATTACCATATGATCCAGGTGTTCCATTTCCAGATATATACCCAAGAGAACAAAAAACATATTCACACAAAAACCTGGACAAGAATGTTCACAGCAGCACTATTCATAACAGCCAAAAAGAGGTAACAACCCAGTGTCCATCAACTAATGAATGGATACACAAAAATGTGGAATATCCCTATAATGGAATATTATTCAGCCCCCAAGTGGAATGAAGTACTGCCACAACATAGATAAACCCTGAGAATCATAGATAAACTTGCGCTAAGTGAAAGAAGACAGTCACATTCGGCAGCATGTGGTAGGGTTGATTCCATTTATCTAAAAGTGCAGAACAGGGAAATCTATGGAGACAGAAAGTAGATTAGTGGTTGCCAAGGAATGAGGGAGGGCGAATGGGGAGATACAGAATTGTCTTCTGAGGTAATGACAAATAGTGGTGATAGTTGCAAAATAATGTGAATATAAATCCACCCAAGAAGCAAAATAAGCTCTTCTTCTCACTTTAGGCACCATGGTTGACTTTGGCCCCAGCTCCAAGATCTCTCACTCTGCAAAACCCTCCTGCTGCAATTGTACCTACCACTGGAATTCCTTCAGCCAAGCCTCTTCCACACACCCAGGCTTGCTCATTCTTTCCATTTCATCTATGTTCCCTTTTTGTCTTCATACCCCTAAGGAGCCTCCCAAGGGCTCACCCCGCCCCTTTAGGTCCTCCATGCCCCATTCTCTCCACCAGGCCACTCCCCCCCCCCTTTTTCAGAACCCTGCTCCCTGCTCACCTCTTCCTAGAACTTCCCCTTAGAGGAACCCCTGACAGTCCTTTGCACTTGTAAGAACACCCAATGGCCAGGCTTTAACCTTGACTCTGCCACTTAAAGCCCATGTGACTCTTTGAGAATCCTATAACTTTTCCAGTGCTTCAGTGTCCCCATCTGTAAAATGTACATTGCCATGTGTCTTAGCCTGTTTAGACTGCTGTGATATACCACGAACTGTGTGACTTAGACTACATAAATTTATTTTCTCACACTTCTGGATACTGGAAGTCTGAGATCAGGGTGCCAGGTAGTTGGGTTCTGGTGAGAGCTCTCTTCTTGGCTTATAAACAGCCACCTTCTTGCTGTGGCCTTTTCTCTATGTGTGTCCTTAGGAAGAAAGAAGGAGGGGGAGAGAGAGAGGGAGGATAGAGAGAGAGAGAGAGAGAGAGAAGAAGAAGGAGGAGGAGGAAGAGGAGGAGGAGGAGGAGAAAGGAATGAGGGAGGAAGAGAAAGTTCTCCATGGTGCCTGATCTTATAAGGCCACTAATTCTATCATGAGGTCCCACTCTCATTATCTCATCTATCCCAAATTACCTCCCAAAGTCTCCACCTCCAAATACCTACCATATATTGAGGGTTAAGGTTTCAACATATGAATTCGAGAGAGGGGAGACACGTTCAGTCCATAAATCCATGCTTTACTTGCCAGGTGGGAGTCTATGGATTTCTGTAGGTATGAAGCCTTATATATGCAAAGTGCCAGACCCTATGAAGGGTTATCATTTCTCATCACTCCTGTGTAAACATGTGTGTTTCTCAGCAACAGAACACCATATGCTATTCATTAGCATCTGACCTCCTGTAGTCAGGTACTCAAGGGAAGGGAATGTGTCTGCTGCTTTTGGAGTGTTCTCCCTCACTATGAGAAACTACCAGAAACCAGAATCCAAAATTCATCTCTCCTTCCTGGGATCCTAGAGCTGTATTTGCCTTGGGTCATACACACTGAGTTTCTGACTCTCAGACCTGACCATTAAGCCCTTAAGTTCAAGGGCTCTGCACAGAGAGATTTCATTGCCCTACACCTCAGTTTTCTTGTCTTGTCATCTCATAGCATGACTGGAGGGTTCAAATGAAAAACCACATGGTAAGCTCTCAGTAAATGTCAGTGATAAAGATGAATATGATAGATTAGTTACTTTTTACCGTAAAACAAATTGCCCACTTAGTAACTTGAAACATCAATAATCATTTGTTCTCTCATGGTTTTAGTGGGTGAAGAATTCAGGATTACCTTGAATGGGCAGTTTTATCTCAAGGTCTCTCACGAAGCAGAAGCTTTAGTCATCTGAAGGCTTGACTGAGCTTAAGAATCCAGTTCCAAGTAGCTTGCTTATATGTTCCCAACCTGGTACTGGCTGTTGGGAAGTGTGGGGGCCTTGGTCCCTCTTTCCACAGAACTCCTTGAGTGTCCTTACAATGTGATAGCTGGTTTACCCAATGAACCATCCAGGAGTCCCAGAAGGACCTGCAGTACCTTTTATGATCTAGATTCAGAAGTTACACGCTGTGCCTTCTGCAGTATTCTGTGCGTCAGTGCAGGCCAACCCTAACTGAATGTGGCTACACACAAACATAAATACCAGGGGGTGAGGGTCATTGGGACCTGTTTTGGAGACCAACTATCACAGAGGATGGCAAATATATTCTTCATGTGAGATCAGATGTCCAACAACTGGAAGGTGGCATAGCCAGGATTTGAATTCAAATCTATCTAGCTCAGACTCGGAGATCTTAACCACCAGTCTTTGTTGACACCCATTTTCTTCATGCAAGCAATCACTTACTCATTCAGGAAACCTTGCCTAAGCACCTGCTGTACTGTGAGTGCACTGGGTGCTAGCAAAGCCCCTGTCCTCCAGGAGACCCCGTCTGAAGGGTGTGTGGATGGCGGAGCTAGATCCAGCTCCCAAGTTTTTTGGCCTCTAGTTCACTGTTCTTTCTGTTCTGATATGCTTGCTTCAGAGGGGAAAATCGCTCAAGCCTTACAAGTCTTTTGGCAAAAAGAGGTGGAGGGGAATTACAGAAAATGAACTGAATGTGGAACCAATTGTCCTGGGTCTAGTCCTGTCTTTGACAGTGATTTGTAGGATGCCTTTGATAAGTCCCTTCACCTCTCTGGGCTCAGTTTTCCCCACTTGCAGAATTAACTGTAAGGAGCTTACCTGTGCAAATAGTTCATTCAATACCATTTATAAAGCACATACTGTGGCCCACATGCTCTTCTAAGTGCTGGGGACACAGATGGGAACAAGCTAGTGTTCTTGCCCTCTAGCTACTCTCTTATATTCAAATGTAGGCTATAAGACAATAAACAAACCAGCAAGGAAAAAGATCACTGCAGACACCTATGACAACCACGAAGGTTGAAATGATAGGCAGGGACCACTACTTTGACCAGGGTAGGCTTCTCTGCAGGGTGGCAACTGAGTACAGAATGGTGGTGAGGTGACCGTGGAAAGACTGGCCTGGGGTTGGAGGCATGGAATAAGTATCCCAGGCAGAAGAATCATCAAGTGCAGAGGCTTCAAGACAGGACAAAAGATTGTTCTGTGTTTGTCTGCAGCAAAGAAACTAGCATAGCTGGAAGGTAGTGAGCCCAGGGAGGAGGGTGAGACATGAGGACAGGGTACAAGGGTGGATGATAAGGAGACTTATAGACCTTGGGAAGGTGTGTGGGCTGAATTTTAAGTGGGATGGGAAGCCTCTGGATGATTTTCAATAAAGATGATCCAATGTGCATCAAAGGAGCCCTCTACCTGTTCAGTGGGAAATGGGTTGCTTTTCGCTAGTAACATGTTGTTTAAAAAGTTTCTATTAAATTTTCTTGTTGTGATAAAATACACACAGCATAAAATTGACCATTTTAATCACTTTTAAGAGTACAATTCAGTGCCATTAAGAACATACACAGGGCGCCTGGGTGGCTCAGTTGGTTGAGCGACTGCCTTCAGCTCAGGTCTCTGGTCCCGGAGTCCCGGGATCGAGTCCCGCATCGGGCTCCCAGCTCCGCGGGGAGTCTGCTTCTCCCTCTGACCTTCTCCTGTCTCATGTTCTCTCTCTCTCTCAAATAAGTAAATAAAATCTTTAAAAAAAAAAAAAAAAGAACATACACAGTGTTGTGCAACCATATTCCCAGAGCTTTTACATCATTCCTAATAAGCTCTGTACTAAGTGAAGTTTTTCAGTGGTGCCTATGGTCATCAGAATTCTCTCAGCTCAAAGTGACAAAAAACCCAACTCAAATAGAATTATTCCAAGAAGAGAAGCCATTGGTTCACTAAAGTGAAAAGTACAGGTTTGGGGCACCTGGATGGCTCAGTGGGTTGAGCCTCTGTCTCAGGGTCCTGGGATCAAGCCCCACATCAGGCTCTTTGCTCAGTGGGGAGACTTCTTCCCCCTCTCTCTCTGCCTGCCTCTGCCTACTTGTGATCTTTCTCTCTGTCAAATAAATAACTAAAAAAACTCAAATAATAATTTTTTAAAAACTCACTTAAAAAAAAAAAGAAAAGAAAAAAGTACAGGTCAGTCTTCAGACATGGCCAGATCTAATAGTCCAAGCAATATCATCAGACATAGGACTCTGTTTACTCAAGTGCTGGCTTTAGTCTCAGGCAGTCTTTCCCCCCTTCTTAGTGGCAAAAAGAGCCATCAGCAGCTTCAGGCTTCCAGTCCACCAGCTCAGCAAACATAGAAGAAAGGAGGGGATTCTTTGCCAAGAGTTCCAGCAGAATTTCCAGGGCTCTCATTGGATCAGTCTGAGTCATGTGTCAATCCCTGAACTGCATTCCACCAGAGAGCTGGAACTTGCTGATTGGCCAGTGTCACATGTCCTACACCTGAGAGGTGGGATCACCCCCACTTTAGGCACATGACCTGAGATTAGGAAGCCATAAGTTCTCTGTAGAAAAAGCAGGGTTCTATCATAAAAGAAAGGGGGAAATAGGCACTGGACAGGCAAAAGTACATCTAGCCAACCACTATAACACTTACAGATTTTACCTCCTCTGATTTTTTTCTCAGCAGTTGGCTGGCTCCTCCCTGACATGAAAGGCGAGATCTTGACAGTTTCTTTAACTTCCTGCCAATCTTATCAGTTGGCAAAGCCTTTCTCCCCAGTGTCTCTGGAAGCTCTTCCCTCAATCCCAGTCCCCTTTTCTTCTGCCCTAGCTCAGACCACATACCCCACCTCCTGGATTATTGCAACCCCCTCTACACCACTGTCCTCCCTCCCTCCTGAGGGAGCTTTTCTAAAGCTCAGATCTGACCACGACTTTTTTTTTTTTTTTTTGACAGAGAGAGATCACAAGTAGGCAGAGAGGCAGGCAGAGAGAGGGGGGGGGGGAAGCAGGCTCCCTGCTGAGCAGAGAGCCAATGCGGGACTCGATCCCAGGACCCTGAGATCATGACCTGAGCCGAAGGCAATGGCTTAACCCACTGAGCCACCCAGGCGCCCCCTGACCACGACTTTTAAGGCCCTCCCCATTTGAGCTTCCATCTGGCTTATGAGGCTCCATCAGATCTGACTGCTGCTTCCATCTGCAGTCTTATCCTCCCACTCTCACCCCCCGTCAGGTCCTCCTGGGACTCACCCAGTGCCTTTGCATGCAGTTCCTCTGTGCCTGGAATGCCCTTAGAGACATCTTTTGCTTAACCTTCAGTTCATACCCTTTGACATTTAGCTGAGCCATCCCTTCCTCAAGGAAGCCTTCGTTGGGGAGCCCTCCATCCGTACACCTACCCCATACATAGTGCGGTTAATACTCACCCCCCTGGGCTAGCATACAGTGCTATGTGTTTACCTTGTCATAGCACCCTGGGTAGCCTATTATTTTCTAAATATTAGCCTCTGGGTTTTTTAATTAAAATAAAATTTTAAAAACTGATTTCTACATATTAAAATGCACAGATATTAAAATTTTTACCTATCTATGTACGTGTGTCACCATCCCAAAGATCAAAGTATAGAATTTTTCTAGCACCTGCTTCCAGTGCCTCTTCTAGGTCAATAATAGCACCATTCCCCATCCCTCTCCCAGAGGTAACCACTTCTAAAACCGTAAATTAGTCCTGCCAGTTATTGAACTTCATATGAGTAGAATTATACAATATTCACTTATTTTTTGCATTTGGTTTCTCTTATTCAAAATAATGATTTTTTTCTTCTGTGTTGTGGGCAGCAATAGGGCCTCTACTTGGATTGCTGTATGGTATCCCAGACAATGAATTTGTTTATTCAAACTCTTGTTTGAATGGATATTTAGATTGTTCCCAGTTTGGACTATTAGGAATAAAGCTGTTATAATTTATGTACAGTTTCTGTGGATATGTTTTCATTTCTCTCGAAGACATACCTAGGAGTGGAATTTCTGGATCATAAGGCAGATCTATGTTTATTAAGGTTGCCAAGCAATTTTCCAAAGTGCCTGTGCCATTTTACATCCCCAACAGGCATGTCAGAGAGTTCTAGGGGCTCCACAGCCTGGCCAACACTTGATGTTGTCACTCGTCTTTATTTCAGTCATTCTGACAGGGGCATGGAGGAAGCTCTTGGAGTTGTTTTGCATTCCTGCTAATTTCTGTTACCCAGAGGTCTTATCTTAAGCTACTGTCTCAAGGCTATTTTCTTTTTCTGGCCCTCAGAAAGAAAACAAAATCTTTTCCTGCCTTTTGGGTTTCAAAAATCTAGGGTCTCAGGAGCTACAGGAAAAGGTTCTTACATACTGATGACATGATTAAAACAAGGAAATGCAGTGTATTTAGGAGGAAGGTTCCACTTCTCTGAAACTAGGCAAGAGTTTCCAGATGTGAAAACATGTTAGGGAAACTGAATTCAGAATTGGAGTAGGGAAGCCATGGTCGCAGGTTGCATAGAGCAGCAGGAAGAAGGAAGCTTTCTTTTTAGTCTGGCAAAGGCAAGCTGCCCTCGCCTGCAGTCAATGAGAGACTGCCCCCACTTCAAACTCTCATTTTCTTCTAATGAACTTTTGTTCAAAACAATCCCATCTACTCCCTTTTTCCTTCTATAAAAATCACTCCTCCTTTGTTCTGAGACTTGCTTATGGTCTGTTATAGTTTGCTTGTCCCAAATTGCAATTCCTCTGCTATTTCTGAATTAACTGGATTTTGCTGGTTGAATCACTTACCTTGTTATTTTAAAATGTTGACAGAGACAAGGGTAGGAGAGAGAGAGCTGGAGCTGCAACAAAAGGGGAGATGGATGGTACAAGTCCCTTGAACTTGCCCCTTCTCTGGAGATGGCCCTGAGGTTGGAGAAAAGCCCCAAAATCTCCAGATAACTTCAGAGAAGTTGAGTGTAGAAAAACCTGTAATCTTCTCCTAAGCATACTCTTGGGCAGAAAAAATGGCTTTGTGTGGCTGGGCAGAAGAACCTCAATGTCTAATAGAGTTCTCTCTGCCCCAGGGGCTGTGGGAGGCAAGCAATGGCTCCTGTGCACTTGGAAGGACCCTGGGAGCAGCTGAGAGAGGAAATGAGACTCAGGAACAAGAGATAATGTAGCAGTGCCGTGTGTCTGTGTGTCTGTGCATGCACACGTGTGTGTGTGTGTGTGTGTGTGTTTCCACAAGATCCTTAGAACTGACATACTACCCCCAGAGAAATAGGAAAAACCCAACTTAACTACCATTAAGGACTCCCACCTGAAATGGGAGATCATAGTGGAGACTGAGCTTATGTAACAGAAACTAAAGTTACCTTTCTTGCTTACGTGAGTTTGTGAATTGGAATTGTGATTTTTAGGATTTTTGTAAGTTAGGATTGGGTTTATCTGTATGAAAGAGAAAATCCAAAATATTGGGGTGATAAGGAAAATAAGTTTCTTTTTTATATAAAAGAAGTATGGAAATAGACAATCCAGGGCTGGTATAGCAGCTCCATGGTATCAGTGACTGAGGCTATTTTATTTGCTCCATCATCTGAGTCTGGGGCTCCCTTCCCAATGTGACATCATAGGTCAGAATGGCTGCTAAAGTTCCAGCCATTGCATCTACATCCCAAGCAGCAGGAAAAAGGAAACAAGATTTGCTTTTTCTTTTTTTTTTTTGTAAGTTCCTTTTAAAAAGACTTTGCACTAACCCCCACAACATTTACCCTTACATCTCATTAGCCAAAATTTAGTCATATGACCACACCTTGCTGCAAGAGAGGCTGGGAAATCCAATCTTTTGGTTGGATATTGAAAGAATGGTTATTAACAGGTCAAGCACGGTCTCTGCCACATTATTCCTTTAGCATTTTCCACGGCATACCTGGGAAGGGTTATTTTGATATTTTTCTCCACAGCTAGAATACCCGAAGGCAGATTCTTGTCATCCTCATCCTCATATCCCAAAGTCAAGCACATTTGGAGACACTTGAGATGGAGGAATAAGTGACTAGGTGTTACCTTTCTTTAGATGCCCCAGGAGCCTCTTAGCATGGATCTCTGCTCACAGCAATCCTCCAATAATTGTTTGATTGACACGAACTTACATGTTCTTGACCTCAGTTTCCTCATTTTTTAAATGCATATAAATGACCTCAAAGATCAATCCCAATTTAGACATTACCAGAGTCCACTCTATAAAATTTGAAGAATAAAGCTAACCATTAAAAAAATGAAAACCCAGCCAGAGATAGAAGCTATAGGTAGCTTTCACTCTTTCACTGTTTCTTCTGCATAAACACATAGACCTGTTTTGCATATGAATAGGATCCCACTATGCACATGTTTTATAACTAGCCATTTTTACTTAAATAATATAAGACCAAACTTCCTCTTCTGCGCAAGAAAACTAGTTTGTAGAGAGCAGTGCTCTCCATATTCAACTACAAAACCCGGCTAGAACTGTTAAAATGAACATAAAAATCTGTTCGAAGGCATCAAAGAGCTCTCCAGGAAGCCAAGACCTGAAGGATCAAGATCCCAGAATGAAGAGGAACACATGGAGGTAAGCCCAGCATTCCATGTGTTTTCCCCTGGAATTTGCCAATTTCCAAGAAATGGTAAAGCTAAGCAGAGCTTTCACATAGTCGTATAGGGTTAGAGGGGCACAAATAATTTATACTGAACCCATTTCTAGACCATACATGTTCTCCCCTAACATATACGGACATTCATTGGAGCTCACAGACATTTTCCATACATAGGGTTTTAGCCTTGGAAAGAACTTCAGAGATAATGTAAGCAAACACTTCATTTTAGCAATGTGGCAACTGAGCCCAGAGACTCTGAGTGACTTGCCCGGGGCCACATAGCAAATAGAACACATAGCACATAGCCTCCTGGTTCAACCTTCTTGCACTTCCCTGGTCTGCATCTGTTGCTGCTACTCCCGCCCTAAGCTCCCCATTCCTTTTCACATGTCCTACCCAGAGAGAGAGAGAGAGAGAGAGAGAGAAAGGGAGATAGGTCAATTTAATCTCACTTCTGGTTTGTGATTTTTTAATAAGTGAAAGTGCTTTTCTAAAAGGAAACGAAACATAAATCCTTTTATAACAGTTATTGGGCAATTACCTAATTACCAAAGTAATACAAATTTACTAAAGAAATATTAGGAAATACAGAGGAGTAAAAACCAAAAGCATCCCACTCCTTCCCACTATGCCTTATACAACTATTGAGGTTTTTTTTAAGGTATTTTTATTAATTTATTTGTCAGAGAGAGCAGGAGCACAGAGAGCTGCAGGCAGAACAGGCAGAGTGAGAAGTAGGCTCCCTGCTAAGCAAGGAGCCCAATGTGGGACTCAATCCCAGGACTCTGGGATTATGACCCAAGCTGAAGGCAGATGCTTAACCAACTGAGCTACCAGGCGTCCCAACGATTGAGGTTTTTTTATACATAGGTACACTTTTTCACAAAATGAATTCATACATACCAGTCTTTTGTTACTTGCCCCTTTAACTTAATATTCATATCATCACCCATTTTCACATAATTCTATAGTATCTAAGATGACCTTAACAGGTCCATTCGATCTGTATACCATAATTTATTTCACCAGTTTCCTATAGTTAGACATTTGGATTATTTTCTTTTCCTATTACATGCAGTCCAGCAATGAACATCTTGATGTATATCTTGGTGATATTAATGATTATTTTCTCAAGAAAAACTCTTCGAGCATGGAATAGTAGACTGAATGTTTTTAAAGTCTTCCACATTTGGTTCCAAATTGCCCTCCGGGAAGTCTATATCAATTCATGCTTCCGCTAGCAGTGTGCACTCCAAACCTATGTGCTTTACTTAAGTGGGGAAGGAAGGGGTCAGTCTTACTCCAGGTTGATATTTGCCATTCTTGCTCACCTTTTAAATAGATAAGCTTCACAGCATGCCAGTCTAACTAAATTTAGAGTGGAGAAGTCACACTAATGGCCCAAGGCCAGAAACTTTGGAACTGCATCAGGGCCAAGTTGAAAGGGTCAATTTTGATAATTCTAAATAACATTCTTGCTACTTGGCCCACTTCGGCCCTGAAGGTCGAATATCTGTTCTTACAAACTGAGCAGGAAATAAAACAAGAGAAAGGCCATTTTGCCTTCTTTGGGCAGCTATCTGAAAAACGACCTCTTGGATTTCTCTGCAACCAGAGTGCAGAGTCCCCAGAGGAAATGGCTGAGTTCATAACGTGTTGGGTGGGGAGCTGGACTGGGCATTCTGCCCATCAACCCGTCCATAGCTTGTTGCACGGTCTTGGAGTCCAACATAAGTTGTGTTCATTTCCTCTGGGTCTTAAGGATTTTGTGATTTCCTGTGCCCCCTGTGCAAATGCAAAGAAAACTCCTTTGGCTAGTGAGCGATCTCAAATTTCTCAGCTGAGACTTTTAACTGGGATTTGTTTCAGTTTGTTTCTGTGGCTGGTCACCTGGGCCACCTGGGCCATTCTCCTCTCTGGACCTTCTTGGTTTCCCCATGTGAAGGAGGAAGCAGTTGGCCTGGATTTGGTGGGCCATGAATCCTGTTTCCCAAGAGTGAGGTCTCAGTTCCTGAGCACCCACCACAGCCAAGCACTTCACACACACGAATGTATTTAATCCTAATAATGGTTCCATGAGAAACTGGACATCTGTGCCGGTCCAGGCCCAATGCTCCCATTATTCTGCTAATAACTCCCTGATTTTCTTTTAGGGACCCATCACTTATTTGGGGCTGACCCCACTCCCTGACTCTAGGAGTATATAACTCCTAACAGGCATATAACTCAGGCTTTGCTAATCAGAACAGCTGGGATGCATTTGTCTGACCATGTGACCCAATCCAGGCCAATGGAGATCAACCCAGGGATTTTGGCTGGAAGTATTGGGAAGGAAGTGATCTCTTTGCCTTGAGGTTGCTTAATGGGCTATTCTTGCTTGTCTGTGGAAAGACCCAGCCTTCTAATAAAGCAGACACAAAAGAAAACAGAGTCAAGACACAGAGGGAAACAGATTCATGACAACTTCCTTTGAGCTTCTGGCATGGACTATGTCTGAATCCAAAATGTCTTCTGAAATTTTTCAGTTAAGAACAGTTTTTGGCTGAACCTGGTTATAATTGGGTTTACGTTCCCTGCCACCGGAAGAATCATCATTAAAATCCTGGATATGGGGGCGCCTGGGTGGCTCAGTGGTTTAAGCCTCTGCCTTCAGCTCAGGTCGTGATCTCAGGGTCCTGGGATGGAGCCCCACATCGGGCTATCTGCTCAGCGGGGAGCCTGCTTCTCCCTCTCTCTCTGCCTGCCTCTCTGCCTACTTGTGATCTCTCTCTGTCTATCAAATAAATAAATAAAAATCTTAAAATAAATAAATAAATCCTGGATATGACCCAGGTGTTATTCTCATTTAACAGATGAGGTCACTGAGGCTCAGAGAAGCAACGCGAACACTGACTTAACCAGTGGTAGAGCAGATATCTTTCATCTACCCTTTTAATCCATCTACCTTTCATCTACCTATCTTGACTCAGAGGCTCAAATAGTCCCCCTTTTCTAGCTTGCCTCCAAAAAGCACAGAAGTAGGAACAGGCTTGGGGAGCCAGGCCAATCCAGGTTCCAGACCTGGTTCAGCTGCTTCCTAACCATCTGATCTTGGAATGACTTACTAGCTGTGTATCCTGAACCAGTCTCTTCCCCAATTTGTGCCTAGCTTTTCTCATCTGCAAAATAGGAAACTAAGAGTATCTTGCTAACAGCATTGTTGTGCAGAGTAAGTGTATTCAATTATGTCTAATGCTCTTAGAGCCTGGCACATGATAAGAGTTAACAAAAGGCTTACAATTATTTTTCTTCTGCTGCCTGCATGTTATTAGTAAGTTGGTTACCCACCTCCGTCCCACACACCCAGGATGCAGCCTGAGTTATGATATATCAGTTCCACATGCCACAGTGAAAAAACACACACCCTGCTCACCCAGGGCTCCAAATAATATCTGACGTGCTGGTTCTAAAATGCTGATGTTTCTAAAAATGGTGATCACTATGGGCTTAGTAGGCCTAAAACCAGCCCAGGAAGTAAAACTTTGGAGAGGCATTCCAAATAATCAAGCTTTTGCTGACTTGCAGAAATGAGAGGGGATGGGACTGGGCCCAGCCATTTCCAAGCTTCCCCCAAACTCTTATCAGCCTCACAGCTGCGGGAGGGAGTAGATTACATTTCCCTTAGAATTTATAGCAGTTGCTCCCCCAAGGGCTAACTCAATTCCAAAAGTGGCATCAGTCTGGCAAAATATAAAATATGGAGGACCTAGAGAACCACCAGGGAATAGAAAGGGGCTTATGGATTCATTGAGTCCCAGTGGGGGAGGGTTGCTCATCAACAGAGGTCAGAGGAACAAGGGAGGAATCCCTTGCCTCTCTGATTAGTGAATGTCAGAACTGGTACCCTGGATGATAACATGGATTGTCAGCTATCTTGAACCTAAAGTTTCCTATCTCTGTGCATCACCGTCAGTCCTTTAATCCCTAACTTGCAGAAAGGCTCAATGGTCTCTGAGCTACCATTTATGGACTTGCTAAGTCTCTTATGTAAATGATCTCATGGGATTTTCCAGCAGCCCCAGTGAGATGAAGATGACAGCACAGTAACTATGATCTTGGACCTTGTAGCTGAGTTGTGTAGGGTGGATTCCCAGTTCTCCTATATACCAGTTGTGTGACCTTGAGCCTGTTACTTAACCTCTCTGTTCCTCTGTGAAATAGGAATAGTTATCGTTCCCACTTGTTCAGGGTGTCATGAAGATTAAATGCGTAAGCAAATGTGGTACTTAGAAGAGTACATGGCACCATGACAGCTGTTTTTATTCACCCTCATTTTGCACATGCAGTCCAGGAGGCCAGAAAGATACTACATACCACACACAGCTTGTGATGCTGGGCCTCAAACTAGCTCTATGTGATCTCACTATTAAGTGGAATTGCTTTCTACTCAGAGGAAGCTAAAAGTCCCACCACGCCCCAAACCCACACCCTACCTGCCCCCCAAATTCCAAACACAGGGTTCTTTCCTCCTCAACACCTTTCTCTCCCTCTGAACTTGAGTGTCTCTTCTGAAGCACTGAGATAAGATCTGAGGTCCTAACTGTTTAGAGGTTCAGATGGAGTTTTCCGGGTACTGAGGAAAGAAAACTTTGCCTCTCTTCCCTGGTTTTGTAAATGAAGGCAGCCAGTAAGAAGAATTCTCAAGTTGCCAGGAATAACCCACACCCCCCAAACCTCCCCTGGCCCCAGCTCTAGATTCAGTCTAGCACAGGATGCTAACTGAAACATATTGTAATTTTGAAACTTGAGCTCATCTGGAGGGGCTGCGGAGAAATAGAGGAGGGTTGTAGTGTTCTAGACTTTGGAGGTCTCTCTAGTTCCCCATGAAACCTCTAGGGTAGGGTGCCTATTTGTCAATCTTACTGTTTCTTGGTCTGGCTGGCTCTGCCTGTGTTTCTATTTTGGCCTCTCCAGCAAGGATAGTGGAGGTGGGTTATCACTGTGTCTTTGTCTATCCTTCGGTCTGTGGTTGACTTTGCCAAACATCATCTCCTCTCTGACTTTCCATCTCCTTCTTTATCTGGACTTACCTATTTTGGTCTGCCCACCGTCGTGTGAGAGTGGGAGGTGGGGAGTTCTCGCCAGGGTTCTGACCAATCTTTTTTTTTTTTTTTTTTTAATTCTGACCCTCTGTCACATCGCTCTCCAATCCTGAGGAGACATACCGCGGCGCCGAGCCCGAGGCTGGGGTGCGCGGCGGGAGGTGCGAGAAGGTGTCAGAGCCCAAGGCGCCCCATAGCGCCCGTTCGCGCCCCCTCCCGGTGTGGGGGCGGATGTGGGAGCTCAGAGCCCGAGGTGACCGCGCTGCAGGCCCGCGGGCCTGGGTCTCCGCCTCCCTCCCTCGCTCACCCCCCTCGGCGCGGCTCCTCCTCCGGAGCCCCGCCTCCGCAGTCCGCTCACTCTGCGCCCCCGCCGCCGCCGTCGCCGCCGCCGCCGCGGAGCCCCGAGCAGCCTGGCAGCCGCACCCGCGGCGCCGCCAAACTTTCCCCGGAGCCGGCGCCGGTGAGTCAGAACGGAGCGCGGGCAGGGCGCGGGCAGGGCGCGGGCAGAGACCGCAGCGGGGCCGCAGCGGCGGGGCGAGGCTGTGCGCTGGCCGTTGGGATCTGGGCATCCTTATGGAGCATCGGAGACCGCGGGAGCCGGCTGGCGCGGGGTGGGCGCGCTTGGGGTCTCCAGAGACCCCAGCGGCTTTGGGCGGGTCCCGCAACACGGCTCGCTGCAGGGCACCCTCCCTGATACACCGTTCTGGCGCCGCGTCCCAACGCGCAGACACCTGTGGCTTCTACGGGGCTCGCCAGGGTGCGCGCCCCGGGCATCTGCCTTCGGGCTCCGGGACTGAGAGGGCGAGTCTCCAGCTTTCCCAGAGCTGCCCCTGACTCTGAGTTGGATGCTGACCGCAGTCCCACCCCATCTGTTGAGTGCGTTATGTGTGCCAGGCGCTGGGCATCCATTACCTCTTGGAATTCTCCCTGTAACGCCAGGAACCGGGTATTATTACACCCATTTTACAGAAGAGGAAATTGAGACTTAGGGAAAGTTGTGCGCAGGGGGGTCAACCGAGTCAAAGAGAGAGTCAGGGTTTTGAGCCCCACTTGGCCTGACTCAAATCATTTAACTTCACATGGGCAAGCCCTGGGTTCAACGTCACCAAGCGTCCAGTATGGGAAAGTCAAGACCACGGCCAGCGGCCTTCTGCGACTAGGCTGCAAGCCCAGGAGGGATGGTACACATCCTCAATGTACCTCTAGGACGATCCTTTGGAGAAATGGTTTGTCATTACTGCCAGGGTGTGGATTTTGGTTGCCAAAGTGCATTGGGGCTGCTCTTTCAGGGCAAGAGTGAGAGGGGACCAAATTCTGGAAGTTGCTCTAGATTTTTCTGGAAGGAGACAAGGAAGAGAAGAGCAGGATCTGGGGCGCAGCACTCTTTTATGGAAGCCACTTCCTCTCTCTGGATGATTACCGCCCTCCTACCCACTCCCCCACCACCAATCCTTCAATGTCTTTGAGGTGTCCGCTCAGCTTGGCTGCTGATAGTTCAGAGATGCTCCTGGCAGGATCGCTGTTCTCCAGCAGGGGGCTCCCACCTCAGACTGGCACTTGATAAGAGAGGACCAGCGCTTGTCTTATTATGTGAGCCTGACTGGAATGCACTAGGGTAACTCGTTCCTGGGTGGGGGGTAGGCCCCTCTGAGTGGAGCACAGATGGAGTCTATCTCCAGAACATGGAAGAAAGGTGGTTTGGGGTTCTGATATAGCCCCATTCTTGGCAGCCAGGAAAGAGCGTAGACTGGGAGAGGGAGAGAGAGAGTGTCATTATGCATTATCCCATTTAGTTCTCACAGCAACTTTACAAGATAGGCACTGTTATTACAAGCCTCAATGAACAGATCATTTGTTGAGGCTCGGAGGAGTTAAGTAACTTACCTGAGTTTGTCCTGCTGGTCTCTGGCAGAACTGGGATTGAACCCAAATCTTACTTGATTCCTTCCAGATTATCAGTGAAACTCAGGCTGCAGATGGGACCTTAGGGCCCTCCTACTTGTGGCTGGCAGCAGCAAAGGTAAAGAGTAGGGTCCCTGATGCGTGTGCACCACTCTCCTTTTTCTCTGTTGGGTGTCTTGCAGGAGGCATGCTGCTGAGTGGGTTATCATTCACAGGAATCCCTCACAGCCCTATATAAATATGCTAGTATGATTCAGGGCTGGCTGGAGCTTCATCAGAGCCCAAGGCTGTCCAAGGCTGCCTGGCTCTATCAAGAGGCCTTTCACCTGGAGGAGAGAGGATCTGTGGACAGGGGAGGGACAGCCTGGTACCATTTTCAAGTGTGAGGCAGATCCTTTCTGAAGCAAGAGATGGCCCAGCAGTCCCTGTCCTTGATTTCAGAGCCGGGTGGAGACTGAAGCTACCTGCAAAGGAACCTGTAGATCTGAGGAGTCTGGGCAGTCCCTGGCTGGAAGTGCTCCCTCCTGGCCCTCAGCTGAATGTCCAAGGGAGGAAGAACTTGTATCCAAACCTCCTGCCCCTGGACTCTCTCAGAATTCCATGTTTACACTTTCCTTCTCACAAGTGAGTTGTACCTAGTGGAAATGGAATGACCTTTCCTTAACAAAGAGGAGGGATGGGGAGGAGAGCAAAATTGTGGACGCTGGAACTGGCTCAGATCCCAATGCTGTTTCTGAGCTCTGTGGCCTTGGGTCAGTTGCTATGACTCTCTTTTCCTCAGTTTCCTCATTCTAGAATAGGAAGATTCAAAGCACCTTCCTCACTGAGTTGCTGAAAGAATTGTGTTCATATTCATGAAGCACTTAAATGGGATGTGTAATATGTTAACGTGCTATTTAAAAGTTAGTTGTCATGATTGTTAGTGTTAAGGTCAAACAGACCCTGACTCTGCTGTCTGCAAGCTGCCTCACAGTGCAAGCCTCTTGCTTTCTCGTTTGTCAAGTGGGAGACATAAGTGTGTGTCCGGGAAGTCTTAGTGCAGTTCCTGGCTTTAAATAGCCCAAAACTCAAGGTCCTGGGACAGACTTATCAAAACTTCTGGCACCCTGCAAAGTGCAATCTGATGCAGATGCTGAACATGACCACAATTATCCCTGTTATGATGCACCTCATTCCTTCACATAGTAGCTTGAACTTCATACTTCAGCTTGGATCTATGGGCCATGGGGTTTGGGACAGTTTTCTGACTTCTCTATTGGGAAGTGAAGGGTTCTGCCTATCTTTTAGCCAGGCTCTCTTCATGATCATTCTCAAGTCTGAGCCTGGGCCTCTCAGTGGCTGTGCATGGTAGGTTTGAAATTCATTTCATAAGGTGTACTGTCCTCACCAAGGCAAAGACCTCAACAGAACACACCATCGAGCTGCCTTTCAGATTGTCCTACTGACTTGGGATATTTTGTGCACCTTCCAAGTGAATGGACACAACCAGAGTTCTGAAAATGTTGTCCCTTAAAGATAGAATGGTGAGATTAAAAACAAAACAAAACAAAAAAAGCCCTCAGGGTTAGAACCCCAACCCTTTGCGCTTGGGCATTAGTCTTTTCATCTGCAAAATGGCCCTAATCACATTTCCCAGTGTCTGGTTCTTGGAATCATGTCAAGATGGAAAAGCAGAGAAAAGGAAAAAAGCAAAGAATTACATGCAATTGTAAGTAATTCTCATTAGCATTCAGGCAGAGCATTAGCTGTAACTGCTCCTGATCCAAGATGTTGTATCTGAAGGATGTACCTGGCAGAGGATCATTCAAGCCCCAGTCACCTGCTGCCCTCCCTTTCACAGTGATGCTGAGCATTTCTGAATCTCAGGATGGAATTATAATAAAGCTCCTGTATCTTATTTATAAGTGACTCACTTCTGCCATTAATGGTGGCAGAGGACTCAGGCACACATTCGGGAACAATGTCACTGATGTCGTGGGAGGGGGGGCCAGGATGCCTCTCCTCGTTTATGCATTCATCTTCCCTGCTGTAAATCTCCAGTGATAATGCACGAGGATCACATGGGCTGGGATCGAAGCTGACAGCTCTCAATTTGTGCAGCAGCTTGCATGGCAAGGCCCATTGAAATTTGCCTCTGCCAGCAGAGTGGATGTTAGAAATCAGTACATCACAACAGAGGGAATGGAGTAGCGGAGGTTGAGGAAGACACCTCCAGGGAGTGGTTAAAAACGTGGACTCTGGCGTTCTATAGGCCTGAGTTTGAATGTTGGTTCTGCCAGCTCATTAGTTGTGGTATGAATTTTGGCCATCTTCCCAGCTAGACTATCACTTTTGGTCAAGCAGGGTCCATCTCTATCTTATTCTCCGAGGTATTCTTATCTCCTGGTACATAAGGGGTTCATGAATGAAGAAATGGGTATACAAATGACAAGTTGCTAGATTGAGTCTCAACTTTCTCATCTGTAAAATGGGAGTTAATATAGCACCCACCCTGTAGGTTGCTGTGAGTACTGAGTGAGGAAATGCTACACACAGAATAAGCACTCAGCAATGCGCTTGGTGACAAATTGATGAACAGAATCTGCAGAGTGAGAACCTTTTCCCCACCCTCAGACCAACAAGAGGTCATGAGAATCCCTGTATTTACACAGCACTCTACAAAGTGCTTTCATATCTGTTGACCCCTGACAACTAGGGAGAATAGCTCTTTCTGTTTTACAGGCGACGAAACAGGTTCAGAGGAGTTGGTGGGATGCCCAGAGTCACAGTTAGAAGCAGCAGGAAGTAAAATATAAGCGAGTTTGCTCTGATCTGCTACCTAATACTGAGAGCTTTCTGTTGCCCCACTGGGGGCCAGATAGTGCAGTATTTAATCTTTCAAGAACATGGTATCTCTCTGCATTATTTAAGGTATCTTTAACTTCTTCCCAATTTTGCCTTGGTGGTCTTACACATCTTTTGTTAGATATATTCCTACTTATTTGATATCTTACATACATTATAAATTATATACATACATATATATTTTCATGTTCCGTTGTTTACATTTTGGAAAAATATGTTTGCATTTTGTATGTTGATTTTTTATCTGGAAATCCTGCTAAGCTGTCTTACTAATTATAAAAGTGTATTTGTAGATTCTTTTGGAAACAATGTGTATAGAATTGTAGCTGGTGCAAATAACAGTTTTTCTTCCTTTCCAATCCTTTCAGTTTTTTTTTCTTTTTTCTTTTCTTTTTTACTTGCCTTATAGCCCTAAGACTTCACCTTCAGTACAAGAATGACTTGAAAAGGGGATAGTGGACATCTTGCCTTTTGTAGTTATTATGGAGGAGCTGTCCACAGTTGACAATTAGGTATGTTTAGTCCAAGGTTTTGGTAGATAATTTTTATCAGATTAAAGGAGTCCCTTTCTAATTCAAATTTGCCACTTACTCTTTTTCTTTCTTTTCTCCCCTTCCTCCCCTTCTCCCCCTCCTTTTCCTTCCTTTTCTTTTTGGTTATAAATGGACAGATGTTTTTTTCTGCATCTGCTCAGATAGTCACATGATTTTCCTCTTTCCATCCGTTAACACAGTGAAGCACAATGACTTTCACATTTCTGAAATCAACCCAACTTGGGTCATCCTGTAGTATCATTATTACTGGATGATTTCTGCTCACTTTTTTTGTTGAGGATTTGCACGTTATGTTTTCATGAGTGAGATCTACTGGTGATTTTTCTTTCTGGTGCTTACTTGTCAGGCTTTGGTATCAGGGTTATGCTGGCCTCGTGAAATGAGGTGGGCAGTGTTCCCAGTTCTTCAGTTCTCTAGAAGAGATTGTGTAAGCTGGGTGTTGTTTTTGTAGACTATTTGGTGAACTCACCAGTGAGGATCCAGAGGATAGAAGCTGAAGAAAAGGGTGGGGAGGGCAGCTGCTTTCAGCTCTGTCCAAAGTGGAACTTCCTAACAGCAAGAGGTTCAGGCTGCCTCAGGTAGGGGTTCAGGGATTGTGAACCCCAGCTGACCTGAGTGCTGCAGGGGGAGCCCAGCCTTGGATACTGGGTAGGGCTTTTGCAACCAGGGATCCTGGGTGAAGGGAGCTCAGCCCAGGGTGAGAGTCTGATGCCTATGAGCTTCGGTTGAGTGTCCTCCTGCTTCTAAAATTCCCATGGCTGCAGACAGTGTGCTCACCATACATTATTAGTCTCCGGTGTCCACAGATGGAGGGACCTGCCTCCACAGACCATTTGTCTTCCAGCTGGTAGGACAGGCTTTCCCTCTCTGTGATGTCAGTTTGCTGGAGTCCCCAGATTGGGACCTGGGACCACACCCCTCCTGCTGATTCCCCCAACCCACTGTCCCACTGGGGTAGCTAGATCCAGGCAAACCTCTCAGCCCAGTCTTCCCTCCACCTTCTTTTACCCAAAGCACCAAGGTGCTATGCTAATTTGGATCATCTCTCTTAATCCCCAGAACAATGCTTTAAGGTAGTGACTGTTATCCCCATTATTCACATTAGGAAAACAAGGTTTAGGGTCATCATTATCTCAGTGGTTTCCAATTTCACACTAAATTATCCTTCTCTAAGCTATTTTGAGTTTGGGTGTAAATTAAAGGTGCATCTTAATTTGCTTTTCACATCTTTAACCAGCTGCCCCCATTCTGCTTATGGCCACTTTCTTCCCTTTCTCACCTGTACGCCACCTGTATCAGACACTAATACACTCCGTATGGTCAGAGGCAGAACCACAGCAATGCACAACTCCAGGGGACACCAGTCATGGTCTCTGATCTTGGGCCTCAGGGTGTATGAGCTGGAAACCTTGTCATTACTAGCAGGTCTCTTCCCAGGCTGTGTGTTCTGGTGTTGACCTTTCTGATGATTCCAGCAGTCGACCAGCTGACAGGATTATGGTGGGAAGCAGAGGGCAGATGCCAGCTGGGCATAGGAGACTGGTGGGGACTGCGTCGCAATGCTCCTGTGATTAGCTATGTACTAGATGTGTTAAGAGTTGGCAAAGACATCTTCCTTTGTCTTCATTTTCTTTTCTTTTTTTTTTTCCCTCCCTTTTAAACTTTTCTAGGCAGTTTTTGCTCAACTTATTCCTCCTGAGAACTTTGTTTATTTACTAGCTGCCTTTTCTCTGTTTCTGGAGGATATCATCATTAAATAAATTCATCCTACTGTCCTTCGCCCTGACCTATGTGAGACGTAGCCCATCACCAGCCCACACATGTGGTCTGAAATGTCTGCCAACATGACTGTTGATCCTGGGCCGAGACAGAAGCCTCACTTTTTTTCCTTTGTCCTCGGCACCTAACTGCCTGAATGGTGGGTCCACCCTGATGGGCCCAACATGGGCCTCTGGTGGATCTAGTTTCAGCCTCCCTGGGGAAGGGCGGTCTAGCTTTTCGAAGTGCCTCCAATGGACTCCCCAGAACATATTGGGGGGAGGCAGGGAACTCTGAATTCTGGATTTAAATCAGATCATCACAATCTCTTGAAAACAAGTTCCTGTGAGACAGAAAGAGAGAAAATGTTGTGTAGATAAATTTAGTAGGGTAAGTGACACTTGTAAATTCAGCTTATGGTCAGAGCAGAGATCCCAGGGCCAGATGATGCAGGTTTGGTGTCTGGACCCACCACTTACCAGAGTATGTCCAGGGCAAATCATCCCACCTATGCTTCCTTTGATCCCCTCAAGTATAAAGTGGGATTAGTGACTGTAGTAATTTACAGCATCACTGTGAGTAATAAGTAAGTCATGAATTTCAAAAGAATTAATATTTGAAAAGGATTTATCACAGAGTCTGGCAACTCATAAATGTTTATAAAATAAACCAATTAGTAAGTAAACATAAGATGGATTTTTTTCTCCCCTAAGAGATCAGGAGTCATTTTGTCATGTTCCTGAACAAGCCCCACTGGGTTTTAAAAGTTGGAATGGCATTAATCCTATGCATCAATTTCTGATCCTCCCTGTGTGATTAGTGTTTTTGGCATGAAGATATTTTCTCAGATTACACTGGAAGCTTCTTGAAGGTGTGCTGTATGCCACTTAGCTGAAGCACTCCAAGATAAGATTCTTTTAAAAGTTGCCACAACCCAGAGATAGTGGGTTTAGTGGCAGTATTTGGGATTTCACATCCTGATGCCATCAGTAGTTACCTCCTTGGCCTCAGAGGAAGCACTGTAATCTCCCTGGCCTCAGTTTCCATATTTATAAAAAGGAATAATAATAATAATTATTATTATTATTACTTTTCTCATAGCATTAGGGATCACCTCTTCTCCTAAGCCTGCAGTGACTGATCTTCTCATCACCGAGGACTCAAATGTTCCCTCTTTGGAGAGGCGTTCCCTGACTACCCTGTTTTGTCTTCCTGTCCCCACTCCAATCCGGTTCCTCTCCACTGATTTTCTTCATAGTGCCCATCAGACTTCCAGCCCCAGGGGTAGGGATGTCATCTGCCTGGTTTACTGCTATACCCACAATGACTCCATTAGTAATCCCTGAGCACCTAGTAGGTGTGCATTAAAAACTTACTAGATGAAGAAAGTAAGGTCACAGCTAGAGCCTTAAAGACAAAGGCATGCCTGGATCCCACGGAGGGTGGCAGACACTGCCGAGATGGGGGATGTACCTGGTACTTTGTAGTATTCACACACCCAAAAATGCTTTTAGGCATTTTAAGAGTAGTAAGAAACACTGAACAAAGATGGGTTCTTTATCATGGTTATATCAAGGATGCAGTCAATATTTGTCCATTATTGATTGATCGGTTCTCCCAGCACCCAACACCAGACTTGACGGAGACCCCGAGGAGCTCGATAAACAAGTTGGGGACAGAGGGCAGGGTTTCTCCTTCTCTTCCCTCTTTTGGGGCTGGAAGGGGGGGTGATACATAGCACTCCTTTGCCTGACTTGTGTTCTGGCCCAACTGAGAGTTCTGCTCAGCTGGACAGCTAGAGAACAATGTGTCACCATTAGCACTGATTGCAGTAACCCTGGCTGAAGGCCAGAACAGTGTCCCCACCTGTCTGGGTGCAGGCAGTGCTGGACCTCGCAGGGGCGTAGCCCCGCCTCCTTCCTGGTAGAGAGCCCAGTTAGATACATGCTTCCTGCAGGTAGGCTGGCTTCTAGGGGAAGCGGAGAAAAGAGTGAGTAATACTTGCCTATTTCATCTCTGCAACTCACTCATAAACATGTGGTATGCAGCACAGACCCAGGAGATGAGCAAATGAGGAGGTGGGGGAGGCCAGGGATATGAAGGTAGTGAAGTTCCCATTACCTGGAAGGAAACATGTGGAAGGAAATAGGACAAGAAGCCTCCACAGAGGTAGGGACAGCTGGGGGCCTCTGACACCTGCTCATTATGTATACCAGCGGACTCTGAAAAAAGGACTTCTGAGCCTTCTGATCCAGCTGACCAGATCCAGCTGACCAGGGAAAAGAACTGCAGTCTGTCGAGGAAAGCACACCAGGCCAGGGCTTTCCATTCATGATGTCGCCAGTTCCCGCCACAGTCCTGTGAGATAAGAATGAGTGTGCCCATTTTATCAATAAGAACACTGAAGTCTGAGATGTTGACTAACTTATGCTAGTGTGGAACTGGGGAGACCTGTAAGGAGGCTATTGCAGTCTCCAGATGAGAGAATGTGGTCACTTGGACCAGGAGGTAGTGGCAGTGGGGAGAATGGGACGCACTGACACTATTTTGGAACAGATGCATTGGGACAGACAGGTGGTTGAGTGTGGTGAGTCTGGCTGGGGCATTACTTTAGAACAGTGTTAAAGCAGTGCCATCAGGTAACTAACTCATGGGTTTTTCTGCTTGTTTTCTTGCATTTTGGGTAGAATAGACAGGGTCCTTCTGGGGAGATTACTCGAAGAATTAAGAATTCCACAGGCACCACATCTGCACGTCTCAGGGGAACTGAAACTGATGATCACTCACTCTTAATTGGGAGTGCTAGTTGGAGCATGCTGGGAGAGAATGAATGAGAACACACAGGGGTGAGGTTGGGGCCAAGGGAAAAGATGCTTGGGTCTGTGAGAGGTCTTGTAAAGAAGGGGGTCCCACCCTCCGCCTCCTGCATTTCCTCCCTCCCTTAGATTGACAACTGCTGCATCCACTGCCCTGTCCTGTTCCCCGAAGCTGAGCCCCCTCCACAGCCCCCCTATTCCAGCCTGGGTTAGGCCTTCCCTCCCCCTAGAAACCCCTACAACACTCTGCTGCCCGCCCTGCTCCCCCACCCCACCACCAAGGGCTCTTTGCTAGGCACAAATCTGATCATGTCAATTCCCTGCTCCATCCTCTGTAGCCATTAAATAGAATGAAACCCGAGTATCACAACTTGGAAAGATGTCCATGGTAAACATGTCATTAAATGAAAAGAGAGTGTGGCAGGGTAGCTCTGACAGTGTAGGATGGCACAGTGCACCAGTCAGAAGTGTGGGCTCTGGGGCCATGCTGAGTTTGAACCCCAGCTCCGCCCCTTGGTAGCTGTGTAACCAGGAGCAAATTCTTAGTGTCTCTGTGCTTCAGACTTCTCATCAGGACAATGGGAACGAGAGCAGTGCTCACTCCAAAGGGCTGAGAGGGCTAAAGGAGGGCTTAGCCCAGTGCTTGGCTCCTAGCAGCACTCAATAAGCGGTCATTATCATGGCCGTAACTGTATATATTCACATATATTAAATGTGAATATAAACCTCTTTCTCCTTTCATCTCATTCTTCAGAACTCAGATTCAGAAGTCTCCTCTTCCAGGAAGCCTTTCTTAAACACTGCCCGCCCCCTTAAAGGCTAGGCTGGACTCACAGTAGGCTTCTCTGAACTCACAGTACCCCCTGGACTTACCTCTACCACACGTGTTACTCCTTGTTGTAACCATCTATCTGCTCATGGCTGTAAGCAGCCTGAGGACACAGGCTGTGGCTGTCTCTCCCATTAGATCCCTGGTACCCATCACAGTGCGGGGGGGCATAGTAAGCCCTCAGAAAATATTTGTCGAATGAATGCATGGGTGAATGAGTCAATGTGAACAGGGCTTTGAAATAGAAGTTTTCGATGGATAGGGGTGTGGAGGAAGAACATTTTGGGCAGAGGGAAGAGCGTGAGCAAAGGCACGCAGGTGGGAGGGACGGAACAGTCTTCTGGAAGAGTAAGTAGGCTGGTCAGGCCACATCATAGAGTGTGACCATGGAGGGACAGGAAGTACTGAAGGTTGGAAGGTAGGTAGGGAACCCAAGAAATGTCATGTAAACAAAAGGAAAGTAGACGTAATGAGGGTGGGCACAGAGAAGGAAGTGATCTATTTTGTGTTTGTGTGTGGGGGGTGGGGATCATGCCCTTCTGTCATTCACATGCTGATCCCCCAGACTGGCTGTATCCTCAGCATCACGTAAAACAAACACCTGCTTTACCTGTCTCTTTCCACCTCCAGACTGCAAACTTCGCAAGAGATGGAAATGTATGTTTTCTCTCTCTTTTTTCTAAAACTCTTCTTGCCCACAAAGATCAGCTCTTTCCTCCTCCATACTTGCTTTCCTCTGCCATATATGGCTATAGACATAGATTGTGTTGTGCGTTCTGATATCTGGATCCTAGTATAAATCACTCCAGTTTTTGTGGGAGTAGAGGATTTATGGCTTTTCTGCTTAATTGAGACCATCCGTGTGACTCTGCTTCCTTTATGGCGTTCCTGTATCAAACCAGCAACAGAAACAGACTGCAGTTCAGTCCTGGGTCAGAAGCAAACATCGGTCTTTTGACCAGAGCTCCTGCAAAAGAAGTCCTCGCTTACGGTCTTAGAGCTGCATGGAGCCCTTGCCAAACCTAAACAGGCAGAGCTGCCTGGGTTCAGCAGCAGGTGAAGAAAGGGAAAGCAGGAGTTGGAGTCTGTTGTGGGGATCGTGCTCCTGCTGTGTGCTTGGGATGCTGCAGTGGACAGACAGATACACCCATTGCCTTTACAGGGTGGCAGAGAAGACAGACACTGGAAAAGTCACAGTGAAACAGGATGTGAGGTTCCCAGCTGGGAAAGTGCAATGTTAAAGGAGGCTCAGAGAGGCTGAGTTACTCGCCCAGGGTTTCACAGCTAGTTTAGCCAACCTGGCATTTAAACAGAGATCCTCTGACCTTTTTCCTTAGTGCCATGATGCCCCTAACGTTAATTGCCCAGAACATTTTAGAAATCGTTCAAAGTCAGGCAATCCTGACTCTTCCCTTGGTATCCCAGGATATATTCCTTCATTCATGCCTCTATAGATACAAAATGTGGCTCTTTCTAGATGTAAGTTCTAGGGTGGGTGGCAAGAGTCAGTCACAACCCTAAACCCTGGGTTCCCTGTGTGGAGAGCTCACTGGTACCAAGAGATTTCACTCTTTCCTTTCTGTTACAAGCTGGAAAAGCAGGCAGGCAAGTAGGGAAAAAAACTCAAGTGGGGCATTTGGCTCTGCAGGTTGAAGCAGGGAGCTTGAGTGAGGGACAGGGATTCAGATGCGCAAGGTTTGGACACCCAAGTTGCCCCGTCAGTGCTGAGTTCTCTATTGGCGAGCTCAACAATGCCAGTTCTGAACACCCAGGGCTCTCTGCGTCCTTGGTTGCTAGGGGAAACCAAGCATTTTCCTGGTGAATGCATCTTACTCCCTTTCATCCCAGACACAGAGCTCTGTGTGTATCTGTGCACTTAATGTTACTTTGTAAATAGTGCAGTAGGGGGCAGATCTCAACTTCTAGGCTTGTTACCTTACATTATTGCCCTCACACATCACTGGCATCACCCAACACAAGGCACTGGTAATAATGGGACACACTGAGCATCTACTATGTGTCTGATGTCGTGCTGAGCACTTTATATTGTCAGCTCATCTGGACTCTAAATAGCCTCATGAGGTCAGGACTGTTGTTGTCCCTGTTTTAATGATGAGGAACCCAGAATCACACAGTCAGAAAGTGGAGGAATTAGGATTCACAGCCAGATCTGGCTCCCAGCCCCTCTTCTTTACCACATTGTTGAGGGGACATTAGAGCTACAAAGGTCTCTCCTTCAGAGGAGGAATGTGGGCCTGGAAGAGGGAGGGAGACTAGCTCAGGGTCTCACCTCCTATAATGACAGAGCTGGCTCTAGAACCCAGGTCTTGTGGCCTTTGTGGGCACCACCGCTGGCTTTGAACAGACCGTTCTCTTTCTGAGACTTCCCACATCAAATCTAGACTCCAGGCCAGAGTTCTATCCATGGGCTCTTTGTGCACTAGTCCCCATCCATGCTGGACAACTCACCCTTCCCCGGACACTCCTTGTGGCTCCTCGTCACCATGACTTTGCTGCCATCATACCTCCCACTTCCCCTGTCCACTCAAGCCCTAAGATCCCACTGAATTATACACTTCAAACAAGTGAGTTTTATTCTAGGGATTTTTTTTATTGTGATAAAATATACATAGCAAAGTGAGGGAATCTTATGGTTTGTAGATTATATCTCAGTACCACTGTCTAAAGAAAGAAAGAAAGAAAAGGAGTGAGGGGAATGCTTGTTCTGGGTTCCCCCTTCCGTGGTGACTCTTCCAGGAAGCCTTCCCTGTTAGTTATTTGGGGCTATAGCGACTGGACTTGAGATGCACCCTGGGGTGTATGATCTGCATATAATGGAATGTGAGAATGACATAAAAGAGTGTCCTTGCTGTCAGATGACAGTGTCAGGCCCCATGGGGAACTGGAGGGTCATTCAGATCCAGTGTCCTCTATTCCCCTCTCTAGGACAGGGACAATGAAGGGCCTCCACAACCTGCTCCTCAGCTTTGACTGTTCCTGCTGATGCCAACTGGTTCTTCTTTTTGCTCCACGGCTCCTTTCATTCACTCAACAAACATTTATTGAGCATCTACTGTCTACCAGGCCCTCCTCTAGGCGCTTGGGACACTCAGCAGAACAAAGCAAGCAAAGATGTCTACCCAGGCGAGCCTCTGTGCTGCTTCCAGGATCCTGCTGGCTCGTTTATGACCTCTGTGTGTCGTGTTTCTGTGACCTCATGGCTTTGGATGTTTGTCCCTGATTTCTACCAACTGCGACTGTTCTGTATGTTTCACATTCTGCATTTCAAGAGTCAGATTTATACTTGGGGTTAGACTGTTTCTGGTTGTGCAGAAACTTTGCCCCAGGCCACCCCACAGATAACCCATGAATGGCTGTTCTGGGGGCTATGATACAGGGATGAACGAGATGAAAGGTGCTACCTTCTTAGGGGAACAGGTGGGAAATACGTCAACAAGTGAATATAAAATGCAGTGATAAAGAGTGGTAAATGATAAACAGGGTGGGAAAATTAGGGGTGTCCATTCATGTGGGTAGGCAGGGTAGCATATGAATCAAGTGAGGAACTGAAGCATGAGGGAAAAGCCTTCTGGACAAAGGAGATAGCAAGACCCTGAGCTGGAGTTGGTCTGGAATGTTCTAGAAAGAGAAAGGAAACTTGCGTAGCTAGAGCAGAGTGTGCAAGGGCAAGTGTAGGGGATCGAGTCAGAGTCATGGGGTCAGGCAGGCGAGGCCTCGATAGCCATTGTGAGGACCTGGCTTTTGTTCAGAGGACATTGGGAGCCTCCAATGACATGATCAAATGTGCAATAGAGAGCATCACCCTGGCTGCTGTGTGGGCGATACACTGTAGGGAGGGAAGAGTGGTGGCAGATGACTCCAGGGAGGCTACTGCCATCTTTCAAGCAGAGGGCAGTGGTGGCCTAGTCTAGGGTATAGTGTGGACACGATGAGGCGTGATAAGCTCCCAGGCCTATTTTGAAGAACTGAGCATAATCAGTCTGGTTACCCGGTTATCCGGGCAGACGCAAAGGGTGCCTCCTGCCTAAGAGGCTTACTTTGGGTGCCACCAAGGAGTTTCCTGATCTGCAACCAGAGAATAATAACTGTGCCTCCCTCCTGAGGTCATTGTGAGCATGCAGGACCCCAGCAGGTCAGGGGGTGCCCAGTAAACGAGGGTCATTATTGTTAGGAACACGGGAAGTGGGGCAGCATACAAGGGACACCTCTGGGTTGGACTGCTCCTGGTGGATTTGGGGCAGCCCTGGCTCTGCTCTGCCCAGAACCCTGGGGTTGGGACCTTTCCAGTTGGAAATGGAACACAGACCCCTTTACTGAAATCCAAACAAGAGCCTGGAGCTTGCCCTAACTTATTTCTGTCCTCACAGTCCCTTGGAGCAATGGAACTCACCGATCCCATTCTAGAGTCTCAGAGAGGTGAAGGGATTCATCCAGGGGCCTATGGCAAGTATCAGACTTCAGGCCTTGACCTGTGGCCAAGGTGCAGAGTGATATAGTGATTAAAGGCCTGGACCTGGGGCCCACAGAAGCCTAAGTTTGAATCCTGGCTCTGCTCCATGTAATCCTGAGCACGTTGCTTCCCCTCTCAGTGCGTCAGTTTCCTTAACTATGAAATAGGACAATACCAGGTTGCTTGCTTCATTGAGGTGAGCTGTAGGGAGGGGCTGGGTGTCAAATCTTGGATGGAACCTACACAGAGTAGGTACTCAACAGCCTATCACCCCCAGGCCTGTGTCTCTGTGGCTCCTGCCCAGCATCTTTGCTAACATTTTGAAGTAGATGCCTCATTGCCAGATGCTGTCATGGAAACCAAGAGGTGGGGGAGTAGGAGAGGCCTAGAAGAGGTCCAGGGGGAGGGAACATCATTCCCTTGCTCACCCTCTGGCCCACCTCAGCCAGCTCATTATAACAGAGATGGCTCAGAGAAACAGAATGGGGGTAGGAAGCCAGGCCGTGATGGGGGAGACAAAGGCTAACTGGGCTCATCTGGAGGCTTTGTTCCTGTAGGGAGTGTGGGACACAGGGCACCACCCGTGGGGCCAACTTGCAGCCACCTCCCAGGCCCCCAAAGGCTTGGACAGGCAGAAGCCCGGATGTGACTCATTCTGGAATCCCTTATCCACCTGTGTTCTTTCCACCCCCTTCAAGAGGCAGTACATTCATTGTCTTGCCCTTTGAAACAGCCTCCCTACTGCATCTCTATCAAGTCAAAGCTGACAACCCTTCTGGCTGTGTCTGTGAATTGATATCAAAATTGAGTTGCTCACTGTTCTTGCAGCAAGAACCGCTCCATTTGGAGACCTAAACCCCCTATCCAGGTGCCCTTCAATAATTAGATCCCTTTGACACCTTGTCTCAAGGAAAGGGTCCCCTACCCCCTTCTCCATACCCCAGTCCTCTGGAACTCCATCCCCAACGCCTACTGCCTCCTTCTCCCCCAGCACGTGGACACTCTTAAGCCTCCTCTCCTGTATTTAGAATGCATACCTCAAGCCCTGCAGTTTTGGAGGAATTCAGAAGAAGGATCCCAGAGCTTGGAGTCACACAAAGCTTGGAATTCCCACTTGCACACTCCATGACAGGTCAGCGGCCCCTGGAAGTCCCAGTTTTCTTATCTGTCCAAGGGGCTTTGATAGGTGGATCTGCCTCACAGGACTCAATGATTTAACCCAGGCAAAGCAACTGCAAACTGCATTACTATTATTTTCACTTCACACCTTTCTTTAAACTCAGGAGCAGGCAAGGAAACAGGAAAAAAAAAAACCCCAAACACACTTTGTTTATAATATTAAGTCTTTTCTCTTCAAGATGGAAAGAATTTGCTGAACTCTTTTCTTGGAGGAGATGTTACCAGCTTTGGATCAGAGTACCAGATGTTTATCACATGCCTCCTATGTGCCAGGCTTTGTACTAGGCGCTGGAGAGACAAAGGGGACAAGGCATGACCCATGCTTTTGAACTCGCAGCATGGTGGGGAAGGCAGACCTATATCCACTCAGTCTCCGTGTAATAAGATATGTGTCATGGGTTAGATGGATGCAAGGCTCACAGCTGCACAGATGTCGGCAGTGTTAGGTGGGAGTACTTAGCTCAGCCTAAGGGTGTGCCTGCCTAGTTTTCAAAGATGAGTAGGATGAAATTCAGCAAAATGAGGTAAAATGAGCTTACAGGCACGAGTTATGGTCTCAGCAGAACAAAACAGCATTCCAGCTAAATAGCATGGTGTGTGCAGGAAACTATAAAGAATTAGGTTTTGCCAGAGCCTAAAATAAAGCTTACGGGCAGGGAGGTGGTTGGAGATGGACACACCTAGAGAGAGAAACAGGATGGTTAGGGATTGCTTCCCTTGGTTTAACCTAGAATCTTCTCATCACAATGAGTGAAAGATTCAGGGTTGCCAGGTGGCCCAGTAGGTGGGTGGAAGGGTTTGCATGGCCCATTTATTCTCTAGAAACTTCCCCTTCGTAGAGTGGTCCTAGGACCAGGAGCAACAACATAACTTGGGAGAAAGGAGGAGCTGCAGGCCCTACCCCAGACTTGCAGAATCAGAATCTGCATTTGAACACGATGACATGTACACGCCTTACAAAATGAGGTGATGCTGGGCCTGGAAGCATCTGGACTTCACCTGCTCGGCCTCCAGCTCTTGCTGCTCTTCATCCAGTGCAGGACCCTGAAATAGGCATGTGGCATTGGTCTTAGATGAGGACTGGGAGTGCATGGCCCCAGTTTGGGGACTACCCTCCAAGGGGACATGTCTGAATCTCTTTGACCACCTCCCTGGGGTCTCTTGCTTGTTCTTAAGCAGGATCAAGTGGGATATATCAATACAACTTTCTTACTTATTTGTTAAGTAGAAAGTTTTTCTTTGTTCCTTATTAAAAAGAGTGTCCAAAATAAAAGATATATGGACAGGAGATGTGGCAGGTGTTACTTACTTGGCTCCTTCTGTGAGTTGGTCTGTCTTCAGGGACAGGGTACCTAGACCCTGTGCATGTCACTTTTATAGCCCCTTGGTTCATCCATGTGTTCTCTTGAGAAAGGGAAAAAGACTAAAAAGTCTGCCACATCTCCCAGGACCTTGAAAATCAGGCCAAGTGATTTGGACTTTTACCAGAGCACTAGGGAGATATCAGGGAGTTCCAAGGAAGGGAGTGGCAGAATATAGCTGATTGAAAGGCCACTCTGCCAGCAGCGAGGAATTGGCAAGAAGGGTCTGGAGACATCAGTGCAGAGGCTGATGTCAGGGTCCAAATAAGAAAAGATCAGGCCTGAGTCTAGCCAGTGGCCCCATTTGGTGATACTGCACCAGCTTTCAGAGGCCCATACTTTGTCCTGCTAAGTGGGTAATGACACAAGAATTCTGAGTTCATAACCTATTTAGTCTGCTGGAGACAGAAGTGGCTGCTAAGTTTGAAGCAGTCACTTAGAACTAGCTGAGAATAAAATTTGGAACCCTCTGTGTGTGATCTGTACCCAATGAGGTCATCTATTTAGAGCCGGACAGTTTAGGAACTGCTGGCTGGACTCTTGGCTTCTCGGGGGAACTCCTCTGGATTCTCACAGTGACCCCTGGGGTGAACATAGAGGGGCCTGCTGAGGACTGTGGACTCCTGGGCCCAGCTGAGAAGGGAGAAGAAGAGAGAGAAACAGAGCCTCAGAAGTCCTTCTGTTACCTTTACTGCATCTTGGTAAGAAGAAAGAACAGTGTTTCCCAAAGTTACTCTGCAGAATCCTGACTAGAAGAAGGATCCATGGCTGCTTAAGTCTAGGAATGCTGCATGTCATATCCCCTTCTTAGGGATTCACAGTGCCCATTAAAGCATGAGGACTTCAGGTCAGACAGAGCCTGGCTTTGACTCTGAGCTTCACTGTTTACTGTGATCTTGCCAGTGAACTTCACTTCTTGGGTTGATTCAGTCTTGTCTGCAAAATGGGAATAATAGCAGTACTGATGCCGTAAAGTTACCATGAACATTCATGAGATAATGCATAGCATCTGTCTTTCACATTAGGAAACATTAAACAAAGGATAGCTGTTAAATTATTATATTTATAATGGTATTAAATTATTTATAAAAATTTATTCTAAATATATAAATTATTATTGTCTTATTATTTTACCTTTAAAGGCTCTGAGAAATCCTGCAGTAGAATCTGCTTGACATTGCTTAACTTAAGGTTTCTGAAATTTACTTGATTTTGGAGTCACATTTTTTATATAACATACAGTCTGGGGAAGCCAATATCTCTGAACCAGAATCCTGTCTAAATATGGATCATTTTGGGTGTAGAGTTGTGTTTCATTCTCAGTCCCTTCTCCACTGCCTCTTCCTCCATGGTTGTGACTCAGAAAGAAAGGCATGGGCTAACCATGCCAGAGTTGTAGGGCCAGCAGAATGAGGTGAGACTTGCGAGTCTAGCCCAAGACTTAGAGAACTCCTCCTCATCCCTCAATATCCCATTCCAATGTTAACGTCTCTCAGAAGGCTTCCCACCTTGCCTAGGCGGAATTAGTTGGTTATTTCCCTGTGAGATGACCTTTAGAGTGAATGTCATACTCAACATGTACCACATTTAATGATAATTATCTGTTACATGACCAGCTCCTCCCAGCTAGACCATGAACTTCTTATCTTGGTCCTCTCAGATGACAATTGATCAAGACCAGATTTCCTTCATCACCTTCTCTGAATTAATTTTTTTTAAGCAGGTGCTTTTAAGATTTTTATTTATTTATTTGACAGAGAGAAACAAAGCGAGAGAGGGAACACAAGCAGGGTGAGTGGAAGAAGAAGAAGCGGAGCAGGGAGCCTCTTGTGGGGCTTGATCCCAGGACCCTGGGATCATGACCTGAGGTGAAGGAAGATGCTTAACGCCTTAGCCACCCAGGCATTCCACCTTCTCTGAATTCCTAATGACTCAGCCAAAGAGAGGAGGTGTAAAGAGATGGCTCTCCGGTCTCTTCTGAGACTGGGAGGGGACCTCTCCATTCTTACAACTCTGCGGGTTCCCATTGCCTTGGGGGAAGGAACCAGTTCCCGCTGATGGCCAAATGCATCAGCTGCCTGGGGTTCCTGAGAGCAGGAGATGAAAACTGGGATTACTGTGAGGAATCGAGAGCAAAGTTCAGTGAAAGAACGAGAGCCACCAGAATGATAAGGAAAGCCAGCTCCCAGGGCCCACTCCAGAGTCTGTATGCCATGAACTATCACTTGGTGGCTTATGTAGAACCAGTTGAGGGCTCCATGGATGCCTAACCATGGGAGGACCACAGCTGTCTCCAGCACTCTGAGGCTGACATGGGCCTGGTGCAGAGGGGCCTGGCTGATCCTGGAGGCTCAGGAGCCAGAGCCGGAACCTAGGAGGCGGCTCCTGGCAGGTCCCCAGAGCCTGCGGACTCAGTGCAGGGCATGCCAGGGCCCCAGCAGTGGTGGGAAAAGTGGGGAAGCTGAGCTCAAAACCAGTGCAGAGACTGGAGGAGCTTTGGACCATAGAACACATTCCACCCACACCACCGGGGCAGCACGCAGTAGTGAATCAGGCCTGATTCGCATGATCCCAACAGGGGTGTCTTGGTTTCATGGTTTATATGGATCTCTCTCAGGTTCTGGAGATCAGAATGCTGAGCCAGGCTAGAAGTGGCTGGTGTGGTTGAAACACTAAGGCCCGGTCACAGCTCAGTGTTCTGCGCTGGGGAGGACTCCATGGAGAAACAGCAACAAGGACATAATGGTGAATCTGTTCCTGTTGTTACTGAGCACTTAATTTGTGCCCTTCCACAGTCAACCTTATTGAACCCTCACTACAACCCTTTGAGGTGGCTATTTTATCCCCATTTTGCAGACAAGGAAGCTAAGGATCAGCAGGATTATACAGATCCCCTCAGGTCGTATAATTGTGAGCAGTAGAGCTGGGTTTCAAATTAAGTTTTTCTGGCTCCCAAAGCCTGGCTCCTAACCTTCGGCTCTACTATCTGTCATCCCAAAGAAATGGGAAAGATTCCCATTTCATTGGGATGGACTTGTATGCACTAGACCAGTGATTCTGAATCCCTCAGACCCAATGCTCCCCCCACTTTAAAAAAAAAAGATTTTTATTTATTTGACAGATAGAGCGAGAGCACAAGTAGGCAGAGCAGCAAGCAGAGGGAGAGGGAGAAACAGGCTCCCTGCTCAGCAGGGAGCCCGACGCAGGGCTCAATCCCAGGACCCTGGGATCACGACCTGAGCTGAAGGCAGCCGCTCAACCAACTGAGCCACCCAGGTGCCCCCCAGTGCTCCCTTTTATTACCAAAAGTTTGTGATACCCTCTTTACCGTCCTGAAATGCAGTTCAAACATAGATCAAACAACCTATCTACAAACACTAAGAATAATAGTAGAAACTGCAAGAATGTAATTACCAGAATGTAATTCATAGAATGTAATGTACTACTACTAATGTAATTAGTAGAAACTAATCTTATGGTAAAGGAGAAATGAAAGGAAAATGATTTATAATGTAATAATAATACAGGTTTCACTATGTAAACACTTGGGCATGCCCACACGTGAAGATTTTCTGAAGCAGACAGAAGCCTGCAGCCACATCTAGAATCAGGGAAATGCAGAGCTACAAATACAGGTGGATGTAGGTGTGTTGAATTGGCAGATCAAATGTCACCAACTGATTCAACCCATGGTCAAGCTCCTTCAATTTCAGAATGTATCACCTTCCTCAGTCAATATTAGACAATTCAGAGCAGATCAAAACATGTGTGTGTGTGTACATGAGTTCTTGCATGTGTATGAGTTCTTACATGTGTATGTGCACGGAAGTAGGGGTTCTTGCATGTGTATATACATGGAGGTAGGGGTTCTGGATTTAGATGATTATATCATGTGCTTCTGTCTACATGTAGTCCAGGGAACCTTTGAAAGGTAGGCAGGACAAAGGATGGTGCTTGTTGCATGGGTCATCACGGCCACTGCCCACAAAATGCCAGCTGTGCCCTCCAAATTACTGTGATAACTCAGAACACTCCCTTCACTTCCAGATGCTCCATAGGAGATACCCCCCAAACAACACCACCACTGTCTATTGAAAGCATTTTTCCAGGCCAGCATGGTGGGGTGGTGGGCCTGAGGGTTAGAGAGGTACACAGGCGCTGTGATTCTCACCCCACCACGCTAGAATATGCATTGCAGGCCTCTGGCTACAGTTCCAGGTGCCACCTACTGGTGAACCTGAAGGTGTCCAGTGTCTTAAGTTGGCTCAGGGACTGGGCAGGATAAGCCCATAGCCAAGTAAGAAAAGGGGAGAAGAAATGAATGAACATTGAGCGCTTACTTTCAGCTAGGCACAAGGTCATCCTGTTCATGAGGGGCGAAGCCAGGATTCAAACTGGACCAACTCCAAAGGGGATAATATCTCTTGTACTTTTTTAAAATTAGGGTTGTAATGTGGGAGATTAATGTGATGGGAGTGTCAAGATAGTGTTATATAATCCAGAGTACAACCTGGAGTCAAGTACAACCCAGTCCCGCTACTCATCAGCTGAGTAACTTTGAAATAGCACTTCCCTCAGTCTTTTCTGGTGAACTCCTACTCATCCTTCAAAACCCAATTCCAATATAACCTCATTTGTGAATTATCCCTAGTTCCTCCAGGATGAGGGAGTAGTCCCTCTGAGCTCTATGCTCCCATCATTAACTCTCATCATGACACTTAGCACCCTGGGTTGTGATTCCTGCTGTGTGTCTGTCTCCCCTACTTGATGATGAGCTCCTTGAGGGCGGAGACCTTGTTTGAATTCCTTTTAACACCTCCATCCACTCCCCTCCACCCCCAGTGTCCAACACAGTGCCAACCAGGTGCATCACGGGCATGAAAAGTGCAGAATTTGTGTTTGATTGAATCAATTCACTTTGCCTGCTAAGTTGCTCACAGAGCAGACCCTTCATGCTGGGTGACTAAGTAGAACAGGTCACAGTCACCTGGGATTTGTGAGCTGTTTATGGCTTCTCTTTAAACACAGCAGCTTCTCAGTTGGCCCAGATAGAGACAGGAGTCAGCCTGTCCCTGTGGCAATTCAGCCTCCCTCTGAAGAGGTTTATCCAAAAGAGTTCCCTCTGTGGGGTTTCTTTCTGACACATCTGCTTCCTGCAGGCATCTCTGTTACCTCCGCCCCTCCATGCCCACACCAGAGCTTCCAGCAGCCAGGAAGAGGTGGCTGGGTTGCATTAGGACCCAGGCCTCGGAGGGAGGAGGTGCTGTCGACCTGCCTCTGTCATTTTCTTTCAGCACACAGCCCTTTGCCTCATACATACTTCATCCTCTTTTCTCCCATGGGGTTCAGGTTCATGTCCTCCCCAGACTGTGGCCTCTGGGTGCTGTCCTCCTTTCCTTCTGGGTCCAGCTTGTCCTCCTGCCTCCTGGGGGCCTATATATTTGGTCCATTCCCCAACCTAGTCTATAGGCACATCCCTCCTAAAGAGGGTGCCAAGGTCTTTGGGAACAGACCTGGTTTCAAATCCTAGGTTCCTTATTTCCCACCTAGGTGCCTGAAATGGATGGTATTGGTCAACTACCAATCTCCTTTACAGTTTCTGTGCAACCTCCCTCCAACTCACTGTGATTTTGCTCCAAAGGTACACACTGGTACCCTCCCTAGACCTCAGTTACTTTTTCTTTTTTAATAGCCTTATTAAGACATAGTTCACATACCATAAGGTTCATCCATTTAAAGTGCACATTTCAGGGTTTTCAGTATGTTTACAGAGACGTGCAACTTATCACCATGATCTAATTTTAAAGCATTCTTACCACCCTGCAAAAAAGCTCCTACCCATTACAGCTACTCCACATTTCCTCCCTCATGCTGGCTCACCTTCCGGCCCCTGGCAATTGCTAATCCACTTTGGGTCTCTGTGGATTTGCCATAGAGAGGGACATGGGACATTTCCCATAAATGGAGCCATATAATATGTGGTCTTTTGTGGTATCTGGCTTCTTTCACTTTCACTTTTTCACTGAGCATAATGTTTTCAAGGTTTCGTTCATGTCGTGGCATATGTCAGAATTTCATCCCTTGTGGCTGAGTAGTATTCCATTGTGTGGATGCACCGCATTTTGTGGATGGACATTTGGGTTGTTTCCACATTTGGGCTATTATGAATAATGCTGCTGTGAACAAGTTTTTAGGTGAATTATGTTTTTATTTTTCTTGGGAATATTATGGGAATAATACTCTATGGGAATAATATATATACATAATATATGTAAATATATATTATGCATCTATATATATACACTTAGGAGTGGAATTTGTGTCATATGTAACTGTGTTTAATTTTTTGAGGGATTTCCTATTTTTCAAAGAGACTGCACTATTTTACAATCTCATCAATAGTATGAAGATCTTAATTTCTCCACATCCTCAACAGCACCTATTTCTTTTTTATTTTAGTCTTGCTAGTGAGTGTTAGTGATATTTCATTGTGGTTCTGATCTGCATGTCTCCCCAATGGCTAATGATGTTGGGCATTTTTTCATGTCCTTATTGACCATTCATAGATCTTTGGAGAAAGATCTCCATTCAGAGTCTTTGCTCATTTGTTTTGTTGTTGTTGTTGTTGATTTGTAGGAGTTCTTTATATTTTCTGGATTATTACTTCCTTATCAGATATATGAGGACTCATTTCCCTCATCTTTAACTTGCTATTCCCTAAGTTATGATGCAAAGTATATAAGGTGCCTGTAAGTACTAGGTAGCTGTTAGTTGGTATCATTAATGGAACATTCTTTAATTTTTAAAATATTTATTTATTTATAGTAATCTCCTCATGCAGCGTGGGGCTTGCACTCATGAGCCTGAGATCAAGAGTCCCATGCCCCTCCAACTGAGCCAGCCAGGTATCCCAATAGAACATTGATTTCATTCACAAGGCCAGATAAGCCTTCTGATATCATCCAATCTGTCCCTCCCTTCTATCTACCCATTTCACAGATGAAGCAGCTCAGGCCAGAGAAGGAAAGTTATTTCCTGCTCTTGGCTTCAGATATGGTCCAAAGCAGATCTGCAGTGGAGTTCAGCTATGTGACATTGGGCAGGTCACCCCTCTCCATGTACCTCAGTGTTTTCTTCTATAAAGTAGAGGTGGCAGGTGGTGGGGTGCGGGTAGTTAGAGCTAGCCTGCACTGAGCAACTCCTCTGCGGCAAGCACGGTCTGAAATGCTTCCACGAACATCATCTTGTTCAGCCTTCCCAACTTCACAAAGTCATAGGTGTTCTTATCTGCCCATTTCACAGATGTAGAAACTGATACTCAAAGAGATGAAGTCCCTTACCTGAGGCCTCCTGTCTGGGAAATGACAGCATCAGGATTTTCCAACCTCAATGACTGTCCTCTCTTTGGCTGACACACCATGACCCCTGGGGTACTCCATCTCCTGGATCACTCCAGGAAAGCACTTTTTTTCCTTTTTCTCTTTTCTGTTCTTTATTGTGATTATATCAGAACTTTCTAATCACCACAGAGGAAACCTGAAGAAGAAGGAAAAGGTACTCCCACTCTGGTCATATCTGTTGCTTATACTACCTCTGGCAGGATTTTAAACACAATGTAGGCCCAGCCAAGTCCCACCATATTGAAGTGGTAGCCTGGGGAGGCTAGAAGTTCACCATTCCCGGGGCCAACCCTGGCTTAGACTGTGCTGGTTTTGGGAAGCGAGATCCCTTAGGCCTTTCCTTCTAGAAGTGGGCAGCTCTGAGTGCTCACTGGCTGGGGGGGGGGGGTTCTTGGGCAGAGGGGCTCCGATTCTAAAACAGTGGTTCTCAGCCCAGAGTGGTTTGGCCCCCACTGGGCATTTTTCTACAGGTATTTTTGGTTGTGGTGCTTTGGAAAGGGTTGGGAGAGTGAATGCTACTGGCATCTAGTGGGTAGACGGATGCTGCTGAACATCCTGCAGATGCCCAGGACAACCCCTAGACAAAGCATTCTCCTGCCCCAAAGTGTCAGTAGTGCAGTAGTGTATCTGTTCTGGGCAGATACAGCTGCAGGATTGGTCCTGCTCTTCCCCGGCGCCGGGACATGTGTCTATGTACATGGGGGTGACTCTACTCTACAGGAAGGTCTTTTTCAGTTGGTGCCTGGGCATTCTTTTCCTCTCCTGCCCCCTTCCTGTGTTCTAGGCTGGACATCACAGATAAGCTTGTGATGAAGCCAGGCAGTGGGAAATCACAGATAAGCTTGTGATGAAGCCAGGCAGTGGGAAATCTTGCTTTGTTGTTTAAAAGCACACAGGGCCCTGCCCTCCAGACAGGTCCCTGCCACTCAGAGAGGCAGATGATGCAATGGTTTGCTCGTTTCTTGAAACCTGGCTCCTCTTGAGCACAGGCACTGTGTCTCATTCACTGGTCTATTTCCAGTGTCTAGTGCGGTAAATGAACATAGCTGGTTTTCAGGAAGAACTTGCTGAATGAAAGCAGTTAGTCTGAGAAGATGCCTCCTATTGGTTTAAGAGCTGCCCCAGTCTTGGTGATGCCCAGCCTCCCACCCCCCAACTTTCACCTCTAAACCCTATGGTAATATAATGAAAGCAACTAGTTATATAAAATGTATTATATCTGACAGGCACAATTCTAAGACCTTTAACATATGTGAGTTCTGTTAATCCTCACACAGCCTATGGGATGGATATTATTGTTGTCCCCATTTTATGGATGAAGGAACTGAGACCAGAGAAGTTAAGGAATTTGTAGTCACACAGCTCAGAAGTAACAGAGGCAGAAATTGAACACAGGCGGTCCAGCTCCATGCTCTTTATCATGGAATGTTTTCTCCCTTTCTTAAAAACTACCAGGGAGGTATAGCCTGCCCTCCCTCCCTGCCTCACGTGTCTCAGGCCAACTTTCTCCCAGATAGACACAAGAAATTCCCGGAGCTCCAGGCTTTTCTAACATGTTGGGCATTATTAATGGGAGTGGAGGAAGCACTTTCTTAATGTACCCAGATAATGTTTTTCAAACACAAAGGAGAGAATCAGACTAATTATGGTAGGATAAATGGGCATGGGGTTTATCCCTGGGGTTTCTGGCTTTGTTTTTCCACTGGATTTAGTTTTTCTTAAAATGAATAATGCTCCTAAGAAAAAAGTGCCAATAGCTGCACCCTTGGATAGCAGGCCCCAAATACACACCCTCTGATGAAAACCGGGGGGCTAGGAGAAAACTCAAGTGCCTCTGGGTACTAGCACTATAAATTCAGACTCAGAAGGTCTGGGATGAGGCTTAGGAATGGGTATTTCTAACACAGTTCCCCAGAAATTCTAAAGTACAATATAGCAGTGAGGCTCAGGAACTTGACTTTTCAGTCATTGAGGAATAGATCAACTCCCACTCATCAGTGATGATGAAAGCATCATTCAAGGTCTGTCTCACAATCGCCTCCTCTGGGAAGCCTCCCCAGATACATAGTAACTAATGCTCCTTCCCTGACCTCCTGCAGCATTTGGTACACTCATTATGCTTGACATCACAGAATAGTTACTTATTTATTTGGCCCTTTTGAGAGAGAAAGATCTTATCAGCCTCTGTATATCTAACACTGATTCCAGTCCTAAATATGAAGTTGGTGCTGAATGAATGTTTATTGAACAAATAGATGACTAAGTGGACAGGCCACTTTGGCCTCTGTCTAGAGCATCTCATCGTCTAGCCTAAAAAACTGAAAAGAACTGAGTTCTCACTTAGTGCATTTCTAGCGTCTTGAGTTTGGGCTACTCATGTGCTCCAAGTGAATCTTAGTTTACTCATCTGGAAAATGGGAATAATATTAATGTGTTGCTCTTTGGGGAGCTTAGATGATACAGGCAACAGTGTGATGATGGTTTGTAAACCTAAGGGGCCATGCTGGTGTGGGGTGAAAGAGAAGGGAGAGGATATGGTGCCTGTCCTGGAATGTGGGCATTCTGAGAGATGCTGGTTAGGGCAAGTTGTGGGCTCAGAGCCTGGCTTCCCCTGGGCTCCCAACACTCAGAGAGGGCAGATAGGTGTTCCAGATATGAGTGTATATAGCTTCCAGGGACTGACATCACTGGATCATTTGGTGTTGTATGGAAGCCATGACCTCCAACCACCATCCCAGTTTTCTGCTCTTTCTGCCACCCTTGTGGAACTCTGAAGCAGGACCCCTTCGGAGCAAGACTGGCCTTTCCGTTAATTTTTTTTTAGCTTTGCAGCTCTAAGGTCAGATTTAACGTTCCAATGGGCAGGCCCTTTCTTCTTCCAAGGAACTTGCCCTTGGGAATCCTATACCCTTGGGGTGTGTATGGCCTGAACTTCAGATTTGTTAACTAGCTGTCAGGAAGCTGCCCAGGTTGGCCCTGTGCAGTGATGGATGTTAGTTGCCTGAGAACAAGGGACAGCGGCTCTGTCCTGGTGGCAATGCTCTTGGTGATTATAACTGTGACTTTTACTACCGCACCTCCATTTGCTGTTAGCAGACTGAATCCTGGAACCATGACATAGGTGTTATTATTACTACCATTTTGCAGATGAGAAAACCAAGGCTCCAGGATGTGAACAAACTTATCCAAGGGCAAACTCCTTGACTCTTGAGAAAGCTAGAATCCAGCTCAGAGCTGGCTGATGGCCTTCACTACCTCTGAGTGAACAAAGGGAAAGAGGAGTCTGACTTTTATGCTTGGTTTATCTCCCTGTCTTGGTGGATCAGGATCTGGGGCCTCTCTGATCCTCCACCCCCAGGATCAGGAAAGCGTCCTCACCAGTTATGGGAGATAAAGTAGCACAGACTGAGAGACCTGGTTCTAGCTTCATCTGCACCATAAGTGTGCAGGTTAATATGTCCACATGTGAAGGTGTCTGGCTCCAGAACAGATAGGCACAGACACAAAGAACAGAAGAGTCTGGAAATAGATATATGAGAATTTAGTATGTATTAAGTGTGGCATTGCAGACCACTGGAGAAGAGATGGATCACTCAATAAATGGTATTGGAAAAATTGGAGAGCTACCTGGAATATATTAGGGTAGACCTCAAACACTCATTTCACCAGAATTAGTTCTGTGTTGATCAAAAACTTTTTTAAAAAAAAGATAAAATACAATTACTTGAAGAAGATGAGAGATTTTTTAAACAACCTCAGAATGCGTGGAAAGGGACTTTCTGAGTATAATATACAATCAAAAAATGTACCAAAAATGTTTGATAAATTCTAACACCTAAAAAATATAAATATCTTCATTACAATACTATAAGCAAAGTCAAAAGACAAATAACTCACCTGGAAAGAAATAGCTATTAACACATCTCACACATGAGCTAATTTTCTTAATATATAAAGAGTCCCTACAATCAATAAGAAAAAGACCAACCCCATAGGAAAAAAAGCAGTCAAAGGAAAGGGGATACAATGGCAATTATGTAAAACAATGTTCAACTTTCCTTATTATGGGAAGTATGAATAAAGTACAACCATATCACTTTAACTTAACAGACTGGCAAGGATTTAGAAGTTGGACAAGATATCTTGTTACCAAGGTTGTGCAGAGAGAGCCTGAGAAATTGTGAGTAGTGCACAAATGGTCCAGCCTATGGAAAGCACTTTGGATCCTACAGAATTTTAAATGCACAAATCCTTTGACCCAATGATTCTACTTCTTGAAGTCCATCCTACAGACAGACTTGCACATGTGTGAATCAGTGATTGTCTGAGGAGAGTCTGAAGTGGGAAAAACTTGGAATAACCATAAATATCCACCTCTAGGGTACTGGTTAAATAAGTGATCATGCAGCCATATATGTCTTACTATGCAATTGTGAAGAAGGATGACTCAATTCATAGAAACTGACACAGAATGTTTTTCAAAGGCCATTTGTTTAAAAGAAAGAAAGGAAGGGAGGAGCAAAGAGTTTATGTCAACACATGGACTTCCATGCCCATAGTCTGGGTGGGAAGGGGACAGAGGATGCTAGAAATGGAGGTGCTTCTGGGAATAAGATCTCAGTAGCTGGAAGATAGGGCTTGGTTTCCATACTCTATTTCTTCTTCTTCTTCTTCTTCTTCTTCTTCTTCTTCTTCTTCTTCTTCTTCTTCTTCTTCTTCTTCTTCTTCTTCTTCTGATTGAAATATAATTAACATACAGCATTGTAGCAGTTACAGATGTACAATATAATGATTCAACAATTCTATACATTTCTCAGTGTTTATCAAGATAAATGTGCTCTTAATCCCATCACCTGTTTCACCCACCTCCCCTTTGGTAACCAGCAGTTTGTTCTCTCTATTTGTTTTTTTGTTTGCCCCTTTTATTGTTTTTTCTTAATTTCCACATATGAGTGAAATCATACGGTATTTGTCTTTCTCTGAGTTATTTCACTTAGCATTATACTCTCTATTTCTGATCCATGTTATTGCAAGTGACAGGATTTCATTCTTTTTTATGACTGAATAATAGCCCTCTGTGTGTGTGTGTGTGTGTGTGTGTGTGTGTGACATCTTCTTTATCCATTCATCTGTCAGAGGACACTTGGGCTCCTTCCCTGTGTTGGCTATTGTAAACAATGCTGCAATTAATAGGGGCATGTATATCCCTTCAGATTAGTGGTTCTGTTTTCTTTGAGTAATTACCCAGTAGTGGAATTACCAGATCATAAGGTCGTTCTATTTTCAATTTTTTGAGGAGGCTCTGTGCTATCTTCCAGAGTGGCTACACCAGTTTGCATTCCCACCAACAGTGCATGAGGGTTCCTTTTTCACCGTATCATTGCCAGCACTTGTCTTGTGTTTTTTATTTTAGCCATTCTGACAGGTGTAAAGTGATCTCTCATTGTGGTTTTGGTTTACATTTCTCTGATGATGAGTGGTATTGAGCATTTTTTCAGGTGTCTCTTGGCGATCTGTATGTCTTCTTTGGAGAAATGTCTGTTCATGTCTTCTACATGTTTTAACTAGATTATTCATTTTTTTGGTATCGAGTTGAGTTGTATAAGTTTTTTTCTATATTTTGGACATTAACCCCTTTTTGGAAATATCATTTGTAAATATCTTCTCCCATCCAGTAGGTTGCTCTTTTGTTTTGTTGGTGGTTTCCTTCACCATATAGAAACTTTTTATTTTGGCATAGTCTCAATAGTTTAATTTTGTACTCTATTTTCTTTAGTATCTTTTTTCCTAACCCTATACACAAATGTGTTTATCATAAATCTAAATAAATAAATAAAAAAATAGAACTATGTAAAAATGCCTGGCTCATAAGAGGTACCTAATATAACAGTTTTCTTCACCCTCACTGAACTTCAGTGTCCCCTTCTACTAAACTGGAATACTAAATTCCGGCACTGCCATTCTCTGTGGGCCATTGTGAAGATCAAATTCGAGAGTTAAAAGAGGCCATGCTTCGAAAGGGGCCTAAAGGTCTAGTAATGTAGAGTTTCAGTAGTAGTACTGATGATAGCACCATTATTTCAAGTCATTATGGTCCCCCCAGATGTGGCACCACATAGGACCCAGCCTATTTATCCTAGTGACTGAAATTCTCTCTCTCTGGGCCTCAGTTTTTTTTTTTTTTATCTGTAAAAAAGGTCCATCCAGAGCTCCCATTGGATGATTTCTGACCCTGGGGTCTGCAAGACTTCCTGCCTGTTCTGGTAAGAACTGTTCTGTCTCCTCCGCTCCTCAGTGGACTAGAGACCACCCCAGATTCTTCAGTTAGCTTTCCATCCACCCTCGGGATTATACATTTCCAGACCTGTCTTCTTCCCAGATCTCAGGGTGGAGAAATAGAGGGAACCCAAAGGCTTGGAAGAAACCAACCTCAGGGTCATTGCATTGAGCCTTGCTTGCCACAAAGATTAAGGTAGCAACAGAATGACCTTAGTAAATCACAGATTTTTCATCTCCTGTGACATAAACACAGGGGGCTCCTAAGAAACTAGATTAGCCCATTTGGAAAGTCACCTGGAAGTATATACTTAAAGTGGTTTTTGGTGGCAGCATGCAAATGCCAGGTCTCCATAGCTCCCCTCCCACCAAGTTCGCTTGTTTCCCCACAGACAATCCCTGTTGTCTGTGCCTGGGCTGCTGGTATAGGCAGTCCTCATGGCCCCACTTGACCTATTCCTCTGCTTGGAGGTCAAGTTCATGGCTTTGTCATCTGCACATTCCCAGCCCTTCAGTCAGGCTGCACTCCATGCATGTTGACTTTATAAGTGAGTAAAGGGATGCCCAGGGAAGAATGGTATGTTATCCAAAGTCACCCAGTAGCAAGTGGCAGAGCCAGGACCAGAACACATCTGTGAGGCCAGAGGAGAGTAGGGTGCTTGGTGTTTCCTTCCTATGGGAAGGAAAAGAAAAGTACCTGTGGGAAAGAATCTCTCCTGAGCCCCCTTTTCCACCTAGAATAAGCAGGGCATCAGTGGCAGCTCTCAGGAGTTCACTTGAGTAGAGGTACTGACATCTTGTGATCCACAAAAGTTTCTGTGAATGTTGCGCAAGAAGGAAGACTTTGCCAGGGTTTGGGAAGAAAGGAAAAGTGTGGCAGGGACATTGGTCTACTCTTGGCTGGTTTTGGGTCCATGGGCAAGCCATACTGTATCCCTGAATTGATTTTCACAGCCATAATATACCCACCAACTCCCAAATGACCAAAGGGCCCAGAGGAAGGGCTCAAGAAGCACTGGAAGCATCATTGAGAGATGCAGATGTCTTGTCATCTTGTCCCGGGCAGTCCTGTCCCCTCTTCTCTTCTTCTTCCAAGTGTGAACTCATGGCCTGGACATGACCTAGGAGTTTTCCCTTCAGTTAAAGGGCATTTACAAACATCTCAAAACAACTGTTGTCTATAAAACTGAAATACCTGTGTCAATGATCAACTGTAGGGTGAGAATAGCAAATAGCTCTTTACAGTGAAAAAAGAAAAGAGAGAAAAGAAAAAAGAAATGAGAGAGAAACCCATTTTTGCTAAGAAATTATGACATCATCAGAGAAGCCTTCTTTTTGACCTGGTTCTTAATTTCTCTTATAAGCCTGGTACGATGTTAATCATCTCTAATATGCCTGGCATGGTGCTAAGAACTGTGAGAGAATGTAAAGTGAACAAAATTTGGCTTCATATCACATAGAGTAATGCTCATCTGATAGAGCACGTGCTTCCCTACTTTTCCTGGCCTCTTGCAGCCAATCAGGGCCAGTAACTAGTTCAAACTAGTTGAATCCAAAGCACTTCCTTGGTACTCTCTTCCGCTGTGGTGTTAATATTTCAGATGATAAAGCCTCTTCATCCTGGATCCCTGAGTGACCATATGGAATAGCATCCCCTGCTGACTTGCACTGGCCACATAGCGTGAGTGAGGAATTAACCTTGGTTGATTATACCTTGAGATTTGGGTGTTAATTTGTTTCTGTAGCATAACTACTCCTGGGCTGACTAATTCAGTCCCTATATTACCTCGGCCATAACAGCTGCCATTTATTGAATGCCTACTATATGCCCGAGCACTTGACTTGCTTGATCCCATTTAATCCTCACAGCAGGCCCGTGAGAGAGCTCCTACTGTTTCCATATCCCCAATGAGGAAGCAGAAGCTCCAGGAGTCTTGCCCAGCCAGGGTCATGCAACTATGAAGTTGCAGAGTCAGGGTTCTACCTCAGGTCTATCTGATTTTGAGGCTAGTGTTTTCCTTCTAAACTAGTTTCAAGTTCAAGGGAGCTTAGACGAGAAAATACATTGTGTAGGGTGAAGGTTGGAGACTAGGGAGGCAGGACAAAGGGGAAGTAAGTCCATAGTGCAGGATAAGAAGGAACATCCAGGCCCCAGATCCCAAATTAGAATGCTAATATTATTGAGAGACCAAAATACAACTTTAAATATTATTTTGGTAGTGACCATCCCTTGATGTTGCACGTAAAGAGGCCATTAATGTCGACACATAGCTGCTATTTACTCCCACCAACAAGAAGAATCCCTATTGTGAGCTGTTGGCTGTTTCACAAATATGTTAACCCAGAAACAAGATTAAGTCATAAGACATTAGAACAGAAAGGAACCTCCTCTTACCCTTGGCATCAAGAAGGGTGAAGCCCAGGGGCTCCTGGGTGGCTCAGTGGATTAAGCCGCTGCCTTCAACTCAGGTCATGATCTCAGGGTCCTGGGATTGAGCCCTGCATCGGGCTCTCTGCTCAGCAGGAAGCCTGCTTCCCCCTCTCTCTGCCTCCCTCTCTGCCTACTTGTGATCTGTCTCTCTGCCAAATAAATAAATAAAATCTTAAAAAAAAAAAAAAAAGGTGAAGCCCAGAGAAGGGAAGTCCCCTGTTTCACACAGTGTGTTCTTGGTAGCTGTCCTTGTTGTGCCTCAGACACTTTGCTTGAGTGTTTGCTAAAGCACTCAGAAGAAAATGCATGGGTGCTCTGCCTTTCCTCTCCTGTAAGGTCCTAAATGTTTCCTGAAGGCAGGAGTAGCATTGCACTTATCCATTTGTCTCTTTCCCTTCATGCATACATTGTCCAAAAACTAAGTATTTGCAATAGGAGTGATCTCTTCTGACCTTCACAGAAACCCTTTGAGTGAGCAGGGCAGATTTTTGTCTCCATTGTGCAGATGCCAGAAAAGTCTCAGTGAGGTGAAGTGTTTTGTCCAAGGTCACACAGCATATGTGTAACTGCAACCTGATTCTTTGCTCTCAGATGAACTTGCTATCCTTTTGGATCCAGAGGACACCCTTAGGCTTATGTTGTAGACCAGCCCTGTGATTAAGGTCTTGGCTCTGCATTCATAATCTAGCGAGTCAGTCCTTCTGTGACTCACTTTCTAAGTTAGGAGGATAATAGTAACTATCTATCTCAAGAAGAATTAGGTAAATAAACACATACAAACCTCTTAGAAGAGTGCTTGGGACATAGTTAGTGTTCCGTGGGTATTAGCCAGGACTCTAACAAGATGCTTGGCATCAGTGGGTGGATATTTTGGCGGTTCTCAAAAAGACCTCAGTGGTCCATGACATGTAATCATTTGTTGTTTTTCTGAGACAGAAGTTGACTACTCACATGGAATGATACGGTGATGATCATCTTCCAACACTCACACATTCTTTTTTTGTGACAAATGACCACTATGTGAGTAAGAATAGTATAAATCCTGGTAATTGGGGGAGAGACAGGCAGGAAGCATGTGCCTCTAGAGCAGCTATGTGTAGGCAGAGAGCAGGAGCCTTTCTGGAGCAATCAGGAGGTCTTTGGGAAACCCTATGGATGTTGGTAGAAGAGTGTCATCCAGATGGCATTTTGCCAGAGGTGCTGGAACACAGGGCCTGCCTTGCAAGTCCCAAGAGGTCATGTAAGTGCCCAGAGGACACAAAACGAAGTATCAGTCTCCAACTGTGGCTCCAGAAACCCCCCAGACACGGAGTGAGCGTGACCAGACGAGACTGGAAGAGTCCCTTCCCTGTCCTCACTCAAGGCCCAATGCTTACCACCCCAGTAGCTGGAAGAGACCTAGCCATCCCACGCTGTCCCAAGACCTAGCTGCCCTGGTCTGCTCATTCCAGGCCTCCTGAGGACAGGGCGGTGGGCCTGCTACATGGCAGGAAGCACTGGTTCTGAAATTTGTTGGGTTGATACTAGGTTATCCAAGCACAAATGCAAAGAGATAATGTGGCATAAATTAGAGCATTGGGGTAAAATTGGCTGTGTCCCAGGTATGGCATTGATGAGGTTGTTTGTAGGAAGGACCGTGTCCTCCCTAGAGGTGACAGAGAATGATACATTGTTCAGGGTGGGACAGTGCCCTCAGAGATTTTTGGGGCCTGGAGGCAAACAGACCCAAGTCCAGATCCCAATTTGGTGCTGTATCATACTCTGCATTTGGATGAGCGATCCCATTTCCCCAGGTCTCAGTTTTTTCAGCTGTAAAATAGGAACCCGAATTCCTCCCCCTCCTTATTGTAAGGGTGATCGCTGCTCTAGGCACCTGCTCCATGGCGACCGTCATGCCGGGGCTTCTGCTCTGCGCCGATCCCTCCCAACACTTTGTCCCAGTATCCTTTTTTTTTTTTTTTTTAAGATTTTATTTATTTGACAGAGAGAGAAACAGCGAGAGAGGGAACACAAGGAGGGGAAGCAGGAGAAAGAGAAGCAGGCTTCCTGCTGAGCAGGGAACCCGATGTGGGGCTCGATCCCAGGACCCTGGGATCATGACCTGAGCTGAAACGACTGAGCCACCCAGGTGCCCCTTGTCCCAGTGTTCTGCAGATGTCAACTTTGGGTACACTGATTTGCTCGCTATTATTTACTTAATCACTTTCTAAGTCACATTTTAGGTTAAGCCTCATCTTTAGCAATCGTAGCCGTGAAATGATGGGCTTGATATGCTTTTTTTTTTTCCCCTAACATGCCTTAAAATATACGCATAAGCATCAAAACAATATTCTTTGTGTGAGACCAAAGAAGAAAAAGAAAAAAGAATCAGTGTGCTCAGCAACATTGATATGCACACCACACTTGGGGACGCCCGCATGTCCGAATTTAATTCCCGAGCTGTCCTGTCAAGAGGAGAGCTCTTTTTGAGATGAAGGAACGGATTTCCCACTCAACAGCCTGCATTCAGTCAGTACCTTTGAGAGGTCAGTTTGACATTCCTTCCAGTCATTTTCTTTTTAAGAGGAATCTTTCAGATCCTCAATCTTCTTCTTGCCAGGAACCAAAAAGAGCAAAACATTGTGGGGAGTGCTCCTCGGAACGCGCGCAGCTTTCTGCAAGGTTGTTTTCCTTTTGAAAAGATTCATATTCATCTCAGTCCCTTGTAAATCAAACCCAAACCTCCAACGTGAGGAGAAAACATAAACAAGTTTGAATGGGGCTGACTGGATGGTGCCAACAGTGAACCTTCCAAGCCAATCTGTCCAATCTGTCCAAGCCAGCCAGACCATATTTAGGCATATCTGCCCTGTGATTCCTTTACAACCTTCCCTCCTTCCCAGCTCACCTTCGCATTCCTGGGTTGACTAGAAATCCCACCTCCAGGGAGCACGTGGGGTGACCTCACAGGGCCCAGGCATAGCTCAGGAATCTACACGCATTCATCAGAGCCAAGCAGCTCTCACGACGTTTGGGCTTCAGTGATGGGGCATCCGGAGACCCCAGTCCTGGGGTGTTGCCCCTTGCCTTCATAGTGCTGTCCCACTTGTGAATGCCTCAGCTCAGCTGTGCTGCAGAATTCTCCAGCGCTCTCCGGGCCGCAAGAGACAGAAGCCACCTCAACCAAAGAAGTCCTCATAAGGATACAGAGGCATTCCCAAGGAAATCAGCACAGGACAGCAGAGGAGCCCCAGGAAGGGCCCACAGTGTCCCACAGCTCCCCTTCCCCTCCCCTGCAAGCCCTCTCTGTCCCAGTTACTTCCTGTGTGTCTCATTCATGCCCCGGTCTGAGCAGATCATCCGTCCCTGCCTCCAGCGTTCTTGGGGCAGAAAGTGGCCATCCACAGTTGTAGAATTTTATGCCACCCAGAGAGAGACTGGAATGTTCTCTCAGGCCCAGTTCCATGCTCCCAGGGAAGGGGCTATACAGTCTGGCCCACAAGTCCATTTTCACAATAAGTGATCTTATTTTTTTTTCCTTAATATTTATTTATTTATTTATTTATTTTAGTGAGAGAGAGAGAGTATGGAGTGGGGAGGGGCAGAGGGAGAGTGAAATCTCAAGCAGGCTCCCCCCTGAGCGTGGAGCTGGACTCAGGGCTCCATCCCAGGACCCTGGGATCATGACCTGAGTCAGACGCTTAATCCACTGAGCCTCCCAGGCGCCATGTCCTGGTCATCTTTTCAAAATGTAATCTGGTTATAGTCTTCTCCCCCCCCACCCCGTATTTGTCTGTATTATGATTTTTGGATTTTTATTTGTCTACCCCCATTCAACTGCTCACTCCATTAGGAACAGGATAGGTCCGTTTATTCTCCTAGCTCATAGCGGTGTTCCTCAGTAACAGCAGTGTTCATGCCGGAGCCTTTAACTGAGTCATCCCTCAGAACCTTTCAGAGCAGCCAAGTTTCAAAGGTGGATAAAATATTTGAGATATTGCCTTTTGGGAATCTGCATGATCCTGTCAGAGGAAATTATATCCCAGATCATAAGAAGCCATTCAGCCACTCAATTTGTGGTCCATGCACCAGCAGCACCTGAGAGTGTATTAAAAATGCAGAATCTCAGGCCCAACCCCAGCCCTACTCAGTAGGAATCTGTATTTTAACAAGTGGATTCGTGTGCACATTGAAGTTTGAGGAACACTGAGTTAGGACATCTTTTTCTATGTTCCTTTAACCTCCCTTAATTTCTTTCCATTCCCTTTAATTTCTTTCCATTTCTTCCTTAGTGTTGGACTTCTTTTCTAGCCTGTGAGGCTCCTGAGGGTCGGGACCCTGGCTGCTTTGCCTAGCTCTTTAACCTCGGTGCCTGGGACACAGCCTGGTATACATAGGCATACATAGGCCTGGTATACATAGGCAAGGATGGTTTTTCCCTGAAATTGTCCCCCAGGAAAGGGTCCATCCAACATTCTATTCATATTATAGAATGCTCTATAATATAAATTATTTTGTTCTGAACAAAAGTTACTATCTGGGAAAGTCACGTTAATGTGGAGATGACCTCAGTGCTAGCTAGTTTGGATGTTTGCGGAGGTCACTCAATGGATTCAATGAACAAGTGGGTAAAGAAATGCAACCCAGTTTAGTCATCATTTCTGGAAAATGTGACTTCACAATAGTAATTACTAGAAAGCACTGTACATTCCTTTTGAAGATCATCTTAAAAAATATTACAGTGTGTGGTTATGTTTTAGGGTTATGACATATAACCAGAGAATCTTTAAAAAAAAAAAATCAGACAGGTCATCCAAGACTTCCCTCCAGGCTGCACACTGGCTAATGCTAATGAAAGCATTTGCCTTCAGGAACTAAGGAAGAAAGACCACATCTGGCAGGTCATGGGACGGTCCCTGCCCTGCCTTTTGCCAGCCTGTGATTGTATGTGATCCATTTTACTTCCTTACCTGGGAAACAGGGATGCTGCTCTCCAATTCTACCTGTCTTTTGATTTCACATATTCCACTAACTAGTGGAAGGCTGGGTTATCCAGCTCTCTGCAGGGCCCTCAACTACCTTCAGTACCCTCAGTCATGTGCTCCCTGCACCACCAGTAGCCTGCGCTATGTGTAGCATGGGGGACATGGCGACCCTGACTCAGCCTTCTGCAAAGCTGTGAGGTCATACCGGCTGCAGTAGGTCCTGCATGCCCTCAGGATTTCTGTTCTCGCACACTCACCCAGATGCTTGCCCATCGCCCCGCCCTACACAGTCCCACCCAAATCCACTTCTGTCTCCCCCCACCCGACCACTTTCCAATTCCCCAGGCTCCAAACATTCACTCTCTCTGATCTGTCTAATTTCCATTCTTCAGGGCCCTGCTGCTAGGATTTATAAGAAGGTACTAAATGCCAAGAGCTTATGAATGACTGAGAGACGCATCTTTTAGTATTATAATAACCACTACAGTGGATCGGACATCTGGTTTTGCCCAGCTTTCTGGCTGGATGTGCAGCTGGATGGTGGTGCCATTCTCTGGGATGGAGAAGAGGAGAGTGGGGACTTGCTGTTGAAATGTCTGACTGAGCTGACGAGGGAGAGCCCCATCCCTGGGCCCACACCTTACAGACTTGAGGCCCAAGGCAAGAAAGAATACAAATAGTCTGGGGGTGGCTGCAGCCATGGGTTTTCTGGGGGAAGGTGGAAGTGAAGGTTGTTTGGACCCACATTATAATGGATCTTTATGGAATTCATCCTGGAGGAGACAGAGAGCCAGTGAAGAGTCAGAGAGGACGGTGTCATGATCTGATTGGCATCTTAGGAAAATTCCATAGAGGGCAAGACTGCAAGCAGACAGACTAGTTAGGAGAGAGTCAGAGCATTCCTGCCAGGAGACCTGGACCACCTGAACAGAGGCAGTGACATGAAAACAACAAGTGAGGTTTCATGTGTAAGAAGTTTCCAAGGCAGAAACGGAGGCGGCAAGGAAAGAGAATAACTGAAGGTGACTTCCTGCTTTCCAGGCATGTGGTTGATAAGGTGGGGCGGGGACCTTGTTACTGATGTAGGTGCCCCAGAAGGAGGCTTGGAAATGCCAAATTTGAGGTGCACGTCCAAGAGGAGTTGTCCAGGAAGCATTTAGATAAGGCGGGGCTTGGCAGATCTGGGCAGATTTAGGAGTCACCAGGATCAAAAGTTAAGGCAGGGATACAGAACGCTAGAGCTGCTTCCCAGGTGAGATACAATGGTGGCCCAGCCCAGAAATGGTAACGAAATGGCACAGAGAAGTGGATGGACTTAAGAAGCATTTAGAAGGCAGAACAGACAGCACTTAGAGATGGTTGGAATATAAGAGGTGAGCTGGAGGGGAAAATCAGTGGTGATTCCCAATTTTCTAGCTACAGCATCTGAGAGGAGAGCAGTGTCGTCCATGGAACAAGATGTAGTTTGGGGGAAAGATTATGACTTAGTTTGGGTTCTCCTCAAAGCAGAGCTTGAGGCAAGGATTTAGGTAAGCACTTTATTAGGGAGGTATTCCAGGTAGGAGTGGGAAGTGAGCCAGGGCAAGGTGGAATGCTTATGGAAGGCGTGTTGGTGCACAGATTACTGCTGTGGGCAGTGCCACAGCTCTCAGTGACAGACTCTGAGTGACAGACTCTAGGCCATGCCTGAGCATGGTCCCCACTGAAGCTGGTTGTGCTTTGTTCTTGGGGTATTAACTCTCCAGCACTTCCATCCCATGCCTCATTGAGGGTGAAGAGAAAACTTTTCTCTGGTGGTATAGACAGCTCTCAGAGTAGACCAAGGTTGTATGGGTGGGACATCAGAGGCATTCGCTACAGGTGATGAGACGGCTCAAATGGATTGAGTTTCAGGCATCTGAGACTTCCAGCTGGAGATGTCCCCAAACAGAAAATGGTAGTCATCAAAGATTCCTGACACTGTACCCTGGAAAGGTAGAGGTCTTTATGTGTGTTTATTTTATGGGGTTTTGTTTTGTTTTAAGAATTTTATTTATTTATTTTGCTAGAGAGGGCAAGGGAGAGAGAGAAAGAGTATGGCGGAGGGGGTGGGGCAGAGAGAGAAGCACAAACTCCCTGCTGAGCAGGGAGCCCAATGTGGGACTCAATTGCAGGACCCTGGGATCATGACATGGGCTGAAGGTAGATGCTTAACTGACTGAGCCACCCAAGTGCCCATATTTTATGTTTTTTTTTAATATTTTATTCCTTTATTTGAGAGAGAGAATGCATGAGTGGGGGGATGAGCAGAGGGAGAAGCAGACTCCCTACTGAGCAGGGAGCCCAATGCAGGGCTGGATCCCAGGACCCTGAGATCATGATTTGAGCTGAAATCAGATGCTTTGCTGACTCAACCACCCAGGTGCCCCATGTGTGTTTAGAGCCCTTGAGTATCAGTGGTCTGGGGGACCCAGCCAATGAGCTCCTCTCCTGCCCCTGGGGCTGGCTACAAGGCCAGTATTTGGGGCTCAGTCCACCTCTCACAGAACAGTCACCGGGTGTTGGTATAGCTCTCCCTCCCTGTCTGTGTATCGAGAGTGCCACTTGTCAACGGTTCCAAAAAGTGGGCTCATTAAGCAAAGAGGAAACGGGATCTGGAGAAGACAAACTAAGGACAGAGCAGAGACTGAAAAACAAGAGAGCTGGGGGGTGGGGTGGGGAATGCCATCATCATGACATCAGTTAAGTGAGTGAGAGGAGAGTGAGTGGAATGAGCGCTAGCCAAGGATTTGAAGCCGTGTCCCTTGTCTCCACCATACCCTCTTAGCCACAGAAGGCAGGCATTGAATGCGTTTGTGTTTCTGTTCCTTGACATTTGCAGTGGGATAATTTACTTCGCCCAGCCCATCCAGTAGAAATAGGACGCCATTCAGAAATGTAATTGTTAAATATCCTAGTAGCCACATTTTAAAAAGTAAAAAGAGCAGGTGCAGTTCACTTCAATAGCATATTTTATCTAACACAATATATCCAAAATACTATCATTTCAATGTGGAACCATTGTAAACAATTATGAAGATGATTATCAGATTTTTTACATTTGGGGCTGTGGGGTTAACTCTTCAAATGTGTGTGTATTTTGTACTTAGAGCCCATCTCAATTCGGACCCACCACATTCAAGGACTCACTAGTCACATAAGGTTGTCCCACTTATTGGGTGGCCCGAGTCCAGCCTGTCTGCCTTAGAGAACCATGGGGAGGAGCGAGTTGAGCTCCACCCACCTCTCTCATCATATCTCTTCATTGTAGGGTCCCGTCCTCACAATATGATAATTATGATAACTGAGGATTTACACTGTGGTGGGAGGTTTATGGACTTGACCTTATTTGAGCCACACATCCTGTTAAACATAAATTATTAACCCTGTATTATTTATGGGTTAAACAGTTCAGGCACTGTAAGGTCAAGTAGTTTGCCTGTGGTCATATTCCTCATTAGTACTGACCTCAGGATTGGAAAGTAATTCTCGTTGACTCAGAGGTCATGCACTTACACATGAAACATGCTGCCAGTCCTAAGAGTCATCTCTCTCATTCCCCCTCAGGGCCTTTGCACACATTGTTCCTTCTGCTTGCAATCTCTCTCCCTGACTCATTCCCACTAAGGAAGACACACATAGAAAGGAATGGTTTTTCTTCAGGATGTTGACTTGTCAGGGTGTGACCTCTGTGCCAGTGGCAACCATCTTGATACCAGGAGGTGTATTCCTGACAGATGAGGATATTCCTGACAGATGCTGAGGATGGCCAAGCCAAAAGACAGAACTGAAGTCCTTGATGATGTCCTTGAGGTGTTGAATTAACCAACACTGGATTTGCCCTACCTCAGGACTTCTTGTTAGAGGGAGAATATATTTTCTTATTACATAAGCCAAGTGAATTGAGATTTTTCTGTTACTTTTAGCCTAACTCATCCTAACAATTACATTGTACCATGGAGAGAGAGTATAGTCTGGGACCAATTGGGGAATAGAGCAGGGACGTGGACTCCAGCTCCAGCACTGGAGGGTCTGGGATATCTTTTATGCATGGATTGGATGCCACTTCCACACAAAGCCTTCTCAGAGTGCCACCTGTCCCCCCCACCCACCCAACCTCCCGCAGCCTCCCAGGAAGTCATTCCTCCTTCCTTTGGACTCTTCTGTCTACGTATATTGGTAATCCATGTGTATGTCTTCTCTCCCTGTTGCTTGTAAGCTCCCCAAGAGGAGAGCCTGTGTGTCAGTCATTTCTGTATCCCCCCAGTTATACCCTGCACATAGCAGGTGCTTGAAAAATGATTGAGGAATAAATGGAAGTGCGAATAAGTTAATATTAATATCTCTATTTCCTATCATAAGAGAGAAGGCATTTCCCTAAACATTCCACCTGGCTGACAGATGAGTAAGTCATTTTTCCTGCTGTAGGCTCAGCTTTTCCATCTGTAAAATAGGAAGGTTGGATTAAATCTCCAGCTCAAAAAAACCTCCGTGACTTGATAGTACTTTTTATTAAGGTTCTGCTCTGTGCAGTCTGTGCATTACAGGAAAGAATCAGACACATTCCCTTCCATTGAGACACTCAGGGTCTAGGGTGAAGGTTCTTTACCTTTGTGGGGGGACTAGATCCCATTGATGGCCTCTCCGCAGAAAGATGCTCTTGCCCTCTTTACATCTGTGGGCAGTTTTAGGGAATCCATTGAGCTATACAAAAGCCTCCAGAGGCCCACTCCTGCCTTCCAGGCTTGTCTGAGTTGGAGCTAGAGGGCACGGAAGAACAGCATGTTTCTCAGAGAAGTCCCCAGTGCAGAAGGGAAGGCAGATATGTCGATAAACCACTGGTCTCCCGTGTGAGAGGCGCTGCAACAGGCAGGCTCTGGTGACAGCAGGAACTGCTAGGGAATGCAGAGGAAACACTGCTGCTTGTGTAGGAGTTCACCAGGTTCTTGTATGAGGAAGACCTCTTGGCGGCCAAGCAGGGGGAACAGGCACCTGCCCATGGGCTGTGAACGGGCACCAGCTTTTATGGCCGTTGGGTAACTGGGCAGCTAGAAACCAGAGAGATGGTAGAGGGCGGCAGAAGGTGGTGGGTGGGAGAGAAGCCAACAGGAAGTGGCCAAGTTCTGCATAGTTTGGGGCATGCCATAGGAGTGGGGATCAGAGCAGGAAATCTCTATAAATGTTCATGAGGACCTCAGGTCAGATATGGGCCTTCCAAGAAGCAGGCTGAAGATTCAACACAGCCTTAGACTCTATGGGACAAGGGCTATCTGTAAGTTCATGGTGTTACCAAGGCTGTCACTGTGCCCTGAAAGGGAGCCTTCCAGGCAGAAAGCTGTCCTAACCGGGCCTTGTCATGTGCCTGTGGAGCTGCCAACAGGAAGCAGGTCTAGCTAGGAAAAATAAAAGCAGAAAGCTTTTCCCTTTGTGTGGTCCCCTGGTGACTCTTAACTCTGGCCCTTGTCCTCGGCCTCCAAAGGCTGTTGTTAACATTTTGGGAAGTTAAAGGAAATCATTTTTCCTGCTGCCCAGGCCCCGGCGGGCCTTCCTTTTTGCTGGAAATGCTTGGCAAGGTGTCTCCACATGGCTTCCCTCACACTGGGCAGGCACCAAGGGGATAAAACAGAATGCCTTTGAGTAATTCAAAGCTGGGAGAGTGGATTTTTCCTTAATTCATGTAGTTTTGTGGTAGATGAAATTATTTCATAATGGGAAGATTAAAAGGAGCCTTTGAGAACAAATTAAGGTTCCTTCCAGATTTCCCATCCTGATCGTATGTGGTGTCAGCCTCCAGGCTCCCTCTAGGCTCTGCTTTCCCCTAGCCAAACTGCTCTTTGAGCTAGCTACCTGGCTGCTTCTGACTCTTCCTTAATCAAAAGGAATGGGGGCATGGAATGATGTTCCATGGGAACCTGTTGTGTGCCAAATATTGTTTAATCATTTCACAACACCATGAAGTGAGGGTGGGGTGATGGTTCCCATTTGATAGATGCATTCAATGAGGCTCAGGGAGGTGTGCACATTAAACAAACATGAAGGAAGGACCTGTGCGATAAACCCTAAGCTGGGAGCTGGAGAAACAGCAGAGGGCACGATGGAAGTGTTTCCCAGACTTACAGAGCTTATTGTCTAGCTGGGAAGAGAGGGACTCTTGTGAAATAATCCCACAGATAAAGGATGTTAGGAGAGTGTCATCGGGGTTGGGGAAGGCTTCCTGGAGGAGGTGACACTTGAGTGCCGATTGGAAGCACGAGTAAGCAGAGAGCCACAGCCCAGATGATCCAAGCAGAGGGAAGAGCACTTGCAAAGCCCTTGAAGCAGGAAGGAGCTTAGAGCTTTCCAAGGACTCGGAGGTGTGTGTGGCTAGAGCATGGAGGGGATGATATGAGATCATACTCACTGAATCAGGAAAGGGTAGACGGGGATCGGCTCCACATGACCTCCTGAGTCTGCAGTGCAGAAAGAGAGGGCATGAGAAAGAGAACAAACGAGATACTAGGTTCTGGGCCAGGCGCTGTGATCCTATCTGATTCCAGAAGCCACCCAGGGGCAAATGTTTTCATTATCCCATTTGTTGCCAGACAAAACTGAGGCTCAGAGAGGGCACACAGCTGCAGTTCCACCGCTGGTCAGAGGTGGACTCAGGCTTCCTGCCACATCCAATTCCAAAGCCCAGGCCAACCTCAGCTTCTCATCTTAGGGGCCTGGACACCCCGGCTGCCATCCCCCCCAACCCCTGCCTGGCCCCTCCTCTTTCAGGTGGGAGATTTCCCACGGGGAGCGCCCAGCCTGGTTCTCCTCAGCCCCATGTGTTTGGCTTCTGGCCTGCCTCTGTGGCATCCTTGCTTGGGATCAGAGAGGGAGAAACTTGGGTTCTGGTAATTGTATTCCATTAAGCCTAATTAAGATGCAAATTTGTACAGTTAATGAAGAAGGCAATTTGGAGGCAATTTCGCTGGTGACACAGGACTCTCATCGGTGCCTCTCAAGAGGTAGGGCTGAGAATATGTGAAATGTATGCACTGCCACCCCCGACACGGCCTCTGGCCGCTCTCCAGGGATAAATTCTTCCTGCTGGAGAAGCACAACCCACCCCAGGTAGAGCACATTGTGCAGAAACTGCTCAGATCGCATAATCCCTGACGTGGGGATCCCCTGGTTCTGGGTCCCTGGGCCCCCACTCATGGACTCTGCTCTGCCCAGGTCCCTCGATGTGGGGCTGGAAGATCTGAGCAGTTTTCTGGAATCAGACTGCCTGGCTTCGAATCCTGGCTCCACCCACCAGCTGGGTCTTTGGGCAAGTTTCTTAACCTGTCTGGACCTTAGTTTTCTCCTCTGTGAAATGGGACACAAATAGTATCACCCGTTAGGGTTGCTGTGAAGACAAAGTAAGATGATGCATGGAAAGCACTTAGCAAGACCCCTGGCGCATGAATGTGGGGCATTTTCAGTAGCTTGGCCACTTTTCCACACTCTGCTTGGGTGGGGGTTCTGCCCCCAAGCCCTAGGCTCTCAAACTTCTTTCTGTGGCTGTCAGAGGTCTGTTGTCTTGGAGTGGGACTTTACTCGGGTCCTGGATGCCCTGTCTCTGTGGTCCACCTGGCTGCAAAGCAGTGACCTTTGACACAGATTGCTGCTTGGTGGTTTTCCCATTTATGGATACCAAAACTGGCCTGCTGGCCTGGACTTCAGTAGCTGACTCACCGTCCTCCTGCCACCTGGCTCCCTCTGCCCCTATGGCCAGATTCATTTATAAATAAGTTACTCAACTGACATCATCATGAGCATAGCTAGGATTTGTTATGGGTTCGCTGTGTCAAGCTCTTTGCCTATCATTATGTTATTTCGTCCCCACAACAATTTACAGATGCAGAAACTGAGGCTCAGAGTAGAGTGACTTGCTCACTCTACTGTGCTCCACGTGTCAGGGTCATACAGCTGGTGTGGTATGGAAATGGAACTCAAACTGTGTCTCTCTGGTTCCTAACCTAAATTGTAAACCCTCTGGTCAAGTCACTCTACAGTTCCCAGGTACCTGCTGGGGGCCAGGCGCTGTGCACAGTGCCTGGGGCAGAAAGCCCTGTCTGTAACCTCTACGGGCATATAGATTTGTAGGAAGGAGCAGACAGTAGGACAGACAATGCCAGCAGAGTGGAAGTGCTGTGATGGAGGGACCCTGGAGGAGTGGGGTGTGGGGGAGCTCTAGGCTGGGGAATTGAAGAATGGGTGGAAGTCTCTGGAGATTTGCAGGGGAAAAGGCATTCCTGGAGGTGGGGACAGAAGGAACAGTGACAGGGAGGTGTGAGACACTTGAATGTATTGAAATTAGGGATCAGGGGTAGATGGTGGGCATGGAGCGGCAGTGATAGGCAAAGGGTGGGAGGAGGCAGGAAAGGCAGGTAGAAGCAAGATCATGCTAAGCGTCCCAGGCCAAGTTAAGACAGAACTCAACAGAGATTTAGAGTGAGGTGTTCAGGACTCAGACAGACCTGGGCTGGAGTCTGAGCTTTTCTACTTATTGGCTGTGTGACCTTAGATAAGACTCTTTACTTCTCTGAGCCTTGGTTTCATAATCTATAAAATGGAGGAGGGTAGTGATCAAAAAGTCTCCCTTCCAGTGTGGTTTTAAGAAGATGCACGAAAGATTAGCAGTCTTTACAAAGGGAACCTTCAGTAGGTACCCAGGGAACCTTCAATATGTACCCACTTCTCCCCTCATTTGAAGGGTTGGGAGATGGGGAGCCACTGCAAGACCCAAGGAAGGAGAGTGGCCATCCCTGCATGTCCAGTGGGTCTGTCTAACCTGTGCCCTGAGAGCTGTCAAGAAGGGTGGGCGTGTTGGGCCACCAAAACTAGATTAGTGGATAAACAGAAGGAGTTTTCCTCACTCAGTAATTTATTATTTAAAGGTGAGAACAGTTTTTCCACTTTGTGGAACACACACAAGAGCAAGGCAAAGAAGAATTTAAAACTGTATTTCAAACTTTCACACTCCCTTTGCAATAAATTCATGTCTCTTTACTCCCTGCTCTACCTGTTCTTCCTTTAACACTGTTCTTTAAATCAATTTTTTTTTTTAGATTTTATTTCATTTATTTGAGAGAGAGAGACAGTGAGAGAGAGAATGAGCGAGGAGAAGGTCAGAGAGCGAAGCAGACTCCCCATGGAGCTGGGAGCCTGATGTGGGACTCGATCCCGGGACTCCAGGATCACGCCCTGAGCCGGAGGCAGTTGTCCAACCAACTGCGCCACCCAGGCTTCCCTGTTCTTTAAATCAATTTTAAGTTGACTTTTTTTTTTGCATAACTTGTCCTGACACAATACTATCGATTAAATAAAAATCCAACGCTTTTTTAAAAAGTCACTTAACATCCTTCTACCAAGGAAAAACCAACTACGAATTTTTAGGCACCTTTTCTCCAAGGATACACACTCATCCGATTTCACATAATACAGTTACGTATCATTCTGTAACCTTCTTAATTTGACAGCTACGAACATCTTCCCACATCCACATCATTATTAACAGCTGCATATGTTCTTAGTGTTCTTATGAGCCCGTACTTAACCAATCCCATGATAACTGTTGTTCATGTAGCTTCTGGTTTTCTAAGAATGTAAATAGCTAGACAAAACTCACATTAAAAGCATTGCTCTAGCCTTCTGTTTCCCAAACATATCTTCATGGAAGATGCCACGAATTGAATGCTTGTGTCCCCCTGATTCATATGTTGAAGCCCTAACCGCCAATGTGATGACATTTGGAGATGGGGCTTTTAGGAGGTAATTCGATTTAGGTGCAGTTGTGAGAACGGAGCCCCCATGATGGGATGAGTGCCTGTATAAGATGAAGATACCAGAGTACTGTGAAAGTGTTTTCTCTTCCTTATGACTTTCTTACCATGTTCTTTTCTCTAGCTTACTGTAAGAATACAGTATATAAGACACATATACAATATGGGTTAGGAGTGCCTGGGTGGCTCAGTGGGTTAAGCCTCAGCCTTCGGCTCAGGTCATGATCTCAGGGTCCTGGGATCGAGCCCTGCATCGGGCTCTCTGCTCAGCGGGGAGCCTGCTTCCCCCTCTCTCTCTGCCTGCTTGTGATCTCTGTCAATAAATAAAATCTTTAAAAATGAATAAATAGATAAATAAAATATGGTTTGATTGACTGCTCACGTTATCAGTAAGGCTTCCAGCTAACCGTAGGCTATTAATAGTTCAGTTTGGGGGAAGTCAAAAGTCATACATGGATTTCCAACAGCACAGGGGTTCAGTGCCCAATGTCATTCAAGGGTCAACTGTACTTAACCAAGAGATTTGGAAATTATTTATTTGTGATGGTAAGTTTTAATTGTGTAGAGATTCTTGATTCTTTTCTTGGCACATCTGATCTGGTAGTAAAACAGCTTCTGATCTGTATGAAGAAATTTAATCTATCGTAGTTTACAGTGTTTCCCTAATAATACCCCTGTGACTTCCAGAATCTCTTGTCTTAGCTCAGGCTGTCACAACAAAATACTGCAGACTGGATGCATAAACAACAGATGTGTCCTTCTCACAGTTCTGAAGGATAGGAAGTCTGAGATCAGAGTATCCATATGGTCAGGTTCTTGGCGAGGGCTCTCTTCCTGGCTTGCAGACAGCCACCTTCTCACTGCGTCCTCACATGGTGGAGAGAGGACCCTCTGGTGTCTTTTCTTCATCTTATACAGGCACTCATCCCATCATGGGGGCTCCGTTCTCACAACTGCACCTAAATCGAATTACCTCCTGAAAGCCCCATCCCCAAATGCCATCACATTGGCAGTTAGGGCTTCAACATATGAATCAGGGGGACACAGCATTCGATTCATGGCATCTTCCATGAAGAGAAGTTTGGGAACCAGAGGGCTAGAGCAATGCTTTTAATGTGAGTTTTTTCTCTCCCGCAGTAGCCAATAAACTCGATTGTTTATTAAGTGCTAGCTACATGCCAGGTTCTCTGTTTGGTACACTCTCTATGTATTGTCTCAGTGGACATCCCTACAAGGAAAGGATTATTAGCTCCATTTTACAGAGGAGGATCCTGAGGCTCAGCTAATAAGAGCTAGAGTTCAGATTTGGAGACTGACTCCAAGCCCCTGCCCATTGTCATTCTACTACATGGCGGGGTAGACTGTAGGTACAATTTCTGGAGGGTAGGGGTTTGTCTTGCTCATCTCTGGATCCTATCCCAGTGTCAACATAAGGCAGATAGCATCCAGTCCAGCTGTTAACAGGTAGAGTAAAGCCTTAGCCTTAGTTGTCTTGGATTTGAATCCCCCCTCCCCCATACCAGCTCTGTGGCTTTGGCTTTGGTTTTCCATCACTTAAATGGGGTTCATAATCCCTACCCTGCAAAACTGCCTTGAGGACAAAATGAAATATTGTGTGCAGCTGGTATGTAGTAAGCACTGAACAAATTCATTATTTTTGGTGTATTCATTTAGTACCCCCAAAGACCCCAGGATCCCATGAGTAGAGCACCTTGGAGTTCGAGATAGTTCCATGGACTCTCAGAGTATAACATTATCTGTTCACTTACCCATGCACTCAGCAAATATCAATGGAATACCTATTACGTGGCAAGCATCAAAATCCAGCGGTGAACAAGATAAAAGCCCAGCTCCCAAAGAGCTAACCTGCTAGGGGGATTGAGATAGAAGATAAAGTAGCAAATAAAGTGATTCTAGTAATGCTGGGTGCTATGAAGAAGAAAAAAAAGAAAACAGAAGAGGAAAAATAAAGTAAGCTAAGAGGTTAGAAATGAGAGAAGTCTTGGGGAAGAAGAATTCGTTAGACAAAATAGACAAGGAAGGTGACATCTGAGCACAGACATAAATGAACTTGAATGCACCATGGGAGAATTTTAATTAGCAAATCTGGTGCCTGAAGCAAGCAGCTAACAGGGCTCTCAAACTACTATTGTAAATCCCAAGGAAGGGGTGCCAGCCAGGAGCTCTAGCTGGTGGCCCCTTCTTCCAGCGATTATAATAATAAATGTTGCCCCTTGAGCTTTTTTGTTTCCAACTATTAGGGGAGTACCTATTGCCAACATGTAAATTCATCAAATTGAGAGATGAAACAGCATTTCATAATCAGGATTAGACCTTGTTTTCCTTTTAGAGGAGGACAGTCTGGCACCCTCTCAGATATGCCTGTCTCCAGGGCAGCTGCAGTTTCAGGGCGTGGGTCTTCCTGTGAAGGACCCGGAGAGCAAACCCTGCATGTTGTTGGTAGCTCAAGTCAGGAACATCAGCAAAGACTGGGATTTCAAGATTCTCCTCTGCTCAGATTTACCCAGGAGAGTTCCCACCCGTGTCGGGAGTCAAAACATGCTACTTGCGGTGTGAGAAAGGATTTGGGGCCACTTCCTGGAAGGTTCAATGCAGAAAGATTGGGCTCTTGGAGCTATTCATGGGGTTTGGGTCAGTGTCTCTCAGACTACCAACATCAGAATCACTGAGGACTCCTTATTAAAGACTCAGCTTCTGGGCCTCATGCCAGACCTCCCGGGTCCAGTTCCCTGGAATCTACCTTTTAAGAGTCTCCTCAGAGGTTCCTATGCACTCCAAAGTTGGGGGATGGTTGGTGGGTTTGCCACCACAGGACGGTCCTAGGACCACCAGTGCTTCCAGCTACTGTCAGACAACACTTCCCAGTTAGACAGGGCAGGGAGGGGGGCGGTTTGGGGGCCTGGCCACATCCTGGGGCTGTATTTTTATCTCAGAGAGAACTGCAGCAGGAAGGAAGGCAGGAATTTCAGGAGATGGTTTTTGTCATGCTGTGAGACAGTGTGTGTGAGAAGGCTCTGCCATATTTCTAATGAGAAGGAGGAAGAAAAAAAGACATATATATATATGTGTATATATATATACATGTATATATATGTATATATATATTCATTCTGGAGGCAAATGTGTGACTTTCAAATGGATTGTTTTCCAGCCTGGACAGAATTTTCATTTCTCTCTGGTGAGTCACTATAGACGTTGCCTTTTTCTCTCTGCCTCTTTCAAGCAAAGGACACATTTCATGGAGGGGCTGAGACCTCCCCAGGAACAGGCCTGAGAAGTTTACACATCGCCAATCCAGTTAGAGGACCCACTCAAGTCACCCCAGAACCCCAACCAGTCCTGTGCTGTGGGGGCCGCAGATCCTCCTGACTAGCAAGGGGATGGTTATGCCAGCCCCGTTAGCTCAGATCTTGCCATCTCTTGTTGTTTTGGGCTGTCTGGCTGCCATCCTGCTGGTTTCAATGAGAAAATGTCTGCAAGTACCTTTTGGCACTCATTCAAGTAACAATCAGAAAGTATAGCATAGTAATGAAGAACATGGCTTCTAGGAACCATCTTCCAATGGCTCCCTATCTCACTCAAAGTCAAAACCAAAGTATCTAGCCCGTCTTTAAGGCCCCAGATGATCTCATCTCTACCACCTTTCTGCTACCATTTCTCACTCAGCTCCAGCCATACTGATATCCTGGGTGTTTATCAAACATATCAAGGATGTGTCCACCCCAGGGCCTTTGCCCAGGCTGTTCCCTCCTCCCGTCATGCTCTTTCTCCCAGATCTTTGTGTAATTCATTCCCTTGCTTCCTTTAGGCCTCTGCTCAAATGTCACATCCCCCTGACCATCCTTTATCCAATAGCACACCTACCTCAGATATAATATTCCCCTTGTTTTCTCAAAGCATTTGTTATCACCTAATGTAGTATTTACTTTTTTTTTTTTTTTAATGAACTGTGTCTCTGTGCTAGAATGATGGCTCTTTGTGGATGGGAACTTTGTCTGACTTGATTCCTGCTATTTTCCCAATATCTAGTATATGTAGGCCCTTACTAAATAATGATTTATGGAATGAATGAATGAATACACGTATGTATGCATGCCTGGCTTTGTTCCTTGCTAACTCTGTGACCTTGAACATCTTAGTATCTCTGAGCCTCAGTTTCCAGGTCTTTAAAATGGACATGGTTATAGAGGTTTACATGTTAAATGAGACAATGCATGTAAGTTCTTTGCATGGTGACCAGCACAGTGAAAGTTCTCAATAATGATGATTGACCTTAGATAGTTATTATTTAGACCAACAAATTCAGATAGAATGTACTAAAGAAAATGAGAAAGGTGTGCAAAGGGCTGTCCTGTTGAGAAATGACAGTGGTTCTGACCGGGCCAGGTAGTAGGAATCAGGAAAGCGTCTCAGGAGGGGTAGCCTTTGAGCTGGGCCTCTGGGTTGGGCAGGATCTCAGTAGGTCAGTACTGATTTTATAGAACGGTGGTGCAGGAAAAAGGAACAAGCGTGAGCAAAGAGGCAGAGAGTTCAGGGACTGGTCAGGCTTGCTTCAGGGATTAGGGGTGGTGGGGTGGGGCAAAGTCCTCTTTCTTGACCTTGGTGGTATGTATCTTACAATCATCTATTGAGTAAACTCATTACATTAGTGTTGTTTCCTGTATTCATGTTTTGTTTTTAAAAAAAAAATAAGAAAAAAACCACGCACACAAAATAAGAAAGGAAGAGGTATTGGATACAATCAGATGCAAGTTCACTGTCTGCCTTCTGCCAGCTCTCTGACCTTTGGCAAGTTATTTAACCTCTCCCAGCCTTGGTTTCCTTATCTGGAAAGGAAATTATAACAGCACTTAGCTCCTAGCATGTGCTGGTTATTTAGTAAAAGAATGCATGTCATCCACACCCAGACCCTTGTAAGATCTGTCAGTGTGAGTTGGTGGTCCTAGAAAGAAGCGGACTTGGGTATCAGAAGTCCTGAGTGCTGTCTCCACCTCTGTCCACCTCTCCCCCTGACTTGCTTTGTGATCTTGGCAGAGTCCTTTCTCTGAGGTCTGATACCTCCTGATTCTCCTGAAAATCCCATCTCTGGTAAGAACTGTAGCTGAGATTGGTAGGCTGCTTGCTGGGACCTGGGGTGCTCTGGGCTGAGCCTGCCCATACTTGTGTTACCTCCAAACACGTGGAGCACCCAGTGGCCCTGGGAAACAGCAGGCAGTGAGAGGTGTGGAATTCCCGACGTTTCCCAAGCCTGCCCATGGCAGGTGAAAATGCACCAGAGACACAAGACCGAGACAGTAAATTGCTTTCTGGTGTTTTATGTAGGGGAAATGGTGCTGCTTTTACTCTTCTAGGCTTGGGCTGCATCCTGAAAGCTTTGTTTGCCTCTACTGCCTTCACCAGGTCATGTGGGCTTAAAGAGCAGACAAGTGGAGGGTAATTACCTGGGAAGGGTTCCCTGCCTCTCTAAGGGTCACTTTTCCTAGCCGGTGTCCTACACAATCCTGCTTCCTTAGGAGCAGAAGAGAGATGACCAACTCCTGATTTTTTGACTGAACTGAGAGGAGAAATCAAGGCAGATGAAATCACTGGGGTTGCTGCTTCCTGAAGTATCTGGAGGTGGGAATATGAGTTTATAAGAAAATGTAAAATATAACAACTCAGTGAGCACCCTGACATCTGCCAGGAACTCACATTCAATCGGCTTGAATTCCCAGGAAGATTCTGTCTAAAGACCCCCTTCAACTGACAAATCCTTTTGTATTAGACACCCCACCCCAGAGTGTCGCAAGGAGTTGCTTGGCCAGAACCTCTTTCATCTTAAAAACCTGAACCTCTGTATCCATCAAACACCAACTCCCCATTCCTGTTTCCCCCAGCTGCTGCAACCATAACTAGACTTTCTATAATAAGCTCTAAATAAATGTGCTCGACATTTCTATAAATGTGCTCTTAGAACCACACAGTATGTCTTTTATGACTGGCTGGCTATTTTACTTAGCACAATGTCCTCTAGGTTCATTTTTGTTGTAGCAAGGATCAGAATTTCCTTCCTTTCTGAGGTTATATTTCATTATAAGAATAGACCATATTTTGTTTATTCATTCTTCTGTTGATGGACACTTGGGTTGCTTCAACCCGTTGAATAATGCCACTATGAACATGATCAGTTTCTCCTTAAAATCGTCCATTAATCCTATATGCCAATGGTAGTATAGTTGTTCTGATGGGCTGGGGTACTAACAGTCAGCCTCTCTTTAACACCCATACCCTGGGCCCAGAAACTGGGGAGATAGCCATGTAGCTGTGGAGCTTGGGCAAAGGACAGGAACAGAGTCTTATCTGAAAAACATGGGTGACAGGGTGCCTGGGTGGTGAAGTGGGTTCAGTGTCTGGCTCTTGATTTCAGCTCAGGTCTTGATCACAGGGTCATGAGATCAACCCCCGTGTCGGGCTCCACACTCAGTGGGGAGTCCGCTTGAGATTCTCTCCCTCTCCCTCTGTCCCTACCCGCTAAAAAATCATGGGTGATAATAATAGTTCCTTCCTGACCAGGTTCCCATAAGGTTTAAATGAGACTATGCATAACAAACTCTCAGCTTCCATAGATGCAGCTCTCATTTCTCAAGTTTACAGATAAGGCGGTGGTGGGAGAGAAACCTTCCAGACAAAGGCACAGCCCAGGTCCCTGAGGGCAAAGCAGGCAGCCTTGCATGGGGCACGCCATGTGCTGGGGGTACAAGCAGTGGAGAAGGTGTGCTGGCAAATGCCATGGGAGGTCGCTCTCGGAGGCAGCAGGGCCCCCACCCAAATAAGGACCTAGGGCCCCCATATTCATTTATTAGCTCTGATCATTTTCTTGTAGAACCCTTGGGATTTTCTAGATATAAGATCCTGTCATCTGCAAATTGGAAAGTTTGACTTCTTCCTTTCAAGTCCGCGTGCCTTTATTGCATTCCCATGCCTAATTGCTGGTCTGCATTTAACTTCATTTATTTCAACTAGGCGAGAACCAGGCCTGGCTGGGGTCAGAGAGAGGGACAGACACCCCTTTGGAGGGCTGGTCAGACGTAGCCCTGTGAGTGCCAGCACCGATCTCTCAAGCTCCACTGTGATATGAGCTCCCAGGCTAATGAGCAGAGGGGAGAACACTGGGAAATGCTTTTCTACAGCACTCATAGCTGGAGCATATTTCTAGAGAATTCGGTAACTGTTTATTGTGCAGCTCCCTGGTTCTTGGGGCTGAGGACACAGAGATGACTCAGACTTAAATTTGGCACCTACAGTCTAATGAAAAGTCTGGTCAGTAATTAAGAAATTACAACCCAGCTTGACAGGGGTTATAATTGAGGTCTGTACAAAGTTCAGAAAAGCCCTAGAGAAGGAAGCCAACCGACTCTGTCTCATGGAACTGAGAAAGTCTTAGAGGAGGTGACATCAGAGCTGGTTGTAAATAATTAATTGAATATGTTGTCAGGCTGAGAGGGAAGAAACAGGCAGCCCCCGTAGAGGCAACGGCATTTGGAAAGGTACGGGGATGCTTGAGAGCCAGGTTTATGGAGGCAACATGGAATTGCAGGAGAGGAGGCCACACAGGAAATTGGGTACATCCCAATGGAAAAGGCTCTTGTGTGAGGTCAAAGGTTTTAATATGCCACTGCCGGTCCCTGTCCCTGTCTCTCGGTTTCCAGAGTGGAATCTGTTTTTGAATGCTTGTCTCTTGGGCTTCTCTTGTGCTGATTGGAGTAATTTATGAGTAAAGAAAACATCAGGAAAGCAAAGTGGATTTCTGTTAAAAATGCAAGGTGACTTCAACAGGTCAGAAAGATTGGAGTGTGGATGGAAGAAAGGTAGAGTAGAAGGGGGAACCAATGCAAACTACAGTTTTTGAGAGGAGAAGAGGAGATTCAATGGCAGGCAGATGACCCAGGAAGTGGCACAGTAGGGTAATAGATGGGACAAGAGGTGCTTTAGGATTTTTTTTTTTTTTTGCCTTTTTCAGAGTCTTCAGAAGAGGTTTAAGTTATTTTCCATTTGTTTTCTTCCTGGATGTTGGAGTTGAATTTCTTCTGAATGTAGTACCATGGTTAGACTGGGCACAAAACAGCCCAGTTTCATTTGGGTTATCCTTGTATTACACATAGGAGGATTACCCAATGTATCCAATTGTGGCCGGACAGCCATGGTAAGCCATTAGAGTTTCCGTAAGAGAAAGAGGTGATTGGAGGTGTGGTTTTTTAGAAAGATTATCTGGCTGCTGCATGTAGGATGGGCCGAGGGCACCCAGATCAGAATCAGGATGACCAATTTGGAAACTGTTAAAACAGTGGAACAGAGAGCGAAATAAGTCAATCAGAGAAAGACAATTATCATATGATCTCTCTTATATGAGGAATTTGAGAGGCAGGGTGAGGGGTTGTAGGGGGTAGGGAAGGAAAAAATGAAACAAGGTGGGACCGGGAGGGAGACAAACCGTAAGAGACTCTTAATCTCATGAAACAAATTGAGGGTTGCTAGGGGTTGGGGAGGGTAGGGATACGGGTGGCTGGGTTATGGACATTGGGAGGGTATGTGCTATGGTGAGTACTGTGAAATGTGTAAGCCTGATGATTCACAGACCTGTAGCCCTGGGGCAAATAATACATTATAAGTTTAAAAAAAAAAGTGGAGGAGAGATATTATCAAAGTCTGAACCAGAACAGCAATGGCACAAATGGTTATTATCTCTGCTTTTCAGTAATCTGTGGTACAAATCTTAAAGCAGCTCTGAATATGAGAAGGCAGTAACTGGGAAGGAAGTTCTCTTTAAGTGTGAGGTAGTTCAGATCTTAATCATATCCTAAGGCCTTTGACTTTCTTTGTGTAAATACACACCCAGAAGGAAGTTTATTTAAGTAGCACAGGGTTTCTCCTGCGAGACTCACCTGAGTTGGCCACCTGTGAGATTCAGCAGTCACTTCTGCAGTGCTTGGAGAGATCTAGACAGGACCACTTTCTTTTTGCTCGGTTCACTCACTCCTACCCTCCAGGAACTTTCTCTCTGGGAATTTATATAGCCTGTCCTTACATTTGCCGAAGGAAGCAGCCAGGAGGAAGGTTTGCTGTCAGCCACTGGGGAGATGATTGCTGTTGGTACTGGCCAATTAACCAGCAGGACAGAAAGTTCTTGGACGAACAAGGACACAGCCCCAGCTTTCCCAAAGGCACATTGGAACAGGGGAGAAGTGAGAATCTTACTCATGTTTTCATCTCCAGCAGCGTGGCCTAGCATAACACCTGGTACTGCATTATTGCTTAATTATTAGTTCCTGAATATATTAATGAATTAGCATAGCATGAAACCCTAAAAATGGTCATGTTGGGTCAGGACTGTGATGTGTTAGAGTAAGAATTCATCCATTCACTCATTCTTCATTTACTGAGCTCCTCCTACCATTCAGCTTTGGTTAAGCAATGGTTCACAGTCTTGGCTGGATCTGGAGAGTTTTCAAAAATCCTGATAATCAGACCACACTTCACAATAAGAAAATCAGAATCTTGTCTAAGGGTGGGAGCCAGACATTAGTATTTTTCTTTATTTTTTTAAAAGATTTATTTATTATTTATTTATTTATTTGAGAAAGAGTGAGAGAGAGAGAGAGCACAAATGAGGGCAGAGAGAGAGGGACAAGCAGACTCCCCGCTCAGCAGGGAGCCTGATGTAAGTCTTGATTTCAGGACTCTGGAATCATGACTTGATCTTGGGGTCATGAGATAGAGCCCCACATCAGATTCCTCTCTCAGCATGGAGTCTGCTTGAGATTCTCTCTCTCCCTCTCAAATAAATAAAAAGATCTTAAGGGAAAAATAGAGATATGGAAACAATACTGTGGGAACCCAGAGGAAGGAATGCTTAGATGTGGCTAAAGGATATAGGAAAGCTTCAAAGAAGAAGGAAATTTGAAGATGAGTTTTGTGTGATAAGTAGAAATTCAGGGGTATCTGGCTGGTTCAGTCAGAAGAGCATGCGACTCTTCATCCTCTAGTTCCTTTGTCCTTCCATATAAATTTTAGAATGGTCTCCTTCATATCTACAAGACACCTTGCTGAGATTTGGGCATTAATTTCATTAAATCTGTACATCAGTTTGGGGAGAGTTGACACATCTACTAAGCCGAATCTTCTACTCTGTGAACCCCGTGTATCTCCTCATTTATTTAGATCTTTTATTTCTTTCATCAGCATTTTGTAGTTTTCAGCATACAAGTCTTGCACAAGTTCTTCTTCTGAGAATGTATTGATTCCCCTTCATTTCCTAAGGGTATTTTGCCAAGTGAGAGATACTGGGTTGACATTTCTTTTCCTTTGGACTCTGAAAATCTTATGTCACTTCCTTCTCATCTCCACATTTTCTGATGAGAAATCTTCATTCTCATTATAGTAAAGTGTTTTTCTTTGGCTGCTTTCAAGATTTTTTTCCTTTAGTTTTCTAAAGTTTAACTATTATGTATCCTGGTGTGGGTTTCGAGAGGCAGTTATCCTGTTTGAGGTTCACCCAGCTTCTTGATGAAGGTTTATGTTTCTTACCAAATTTAGGAAGTTTTCTTCAAGTGCCTTTTCATATGTACACTCTTTCTTGTCAACTTCCAGGACTATGCCTACATGAGTGTTAAGTCTTTTGTTATATATATAGTCCTACAGATCTCTGGGACTTTTTTTTTTTTTTTTTTTTTTTTAGCTTCCAGTCCGTTTTCCTTCTGATGTTCAGATTGGGTAATTTTTATTGTCCTGTCTTCCAGGACAATGGGAAATTGTCCTATCTTCGACAACAATAGGTAATTTCTGTTGTCCTATTTTCCAGTTCACTAATTTTTTCGTCTCTTCCTCCATCTTGATGTTGAACCCAACCACTGAGTTTTTATTTTAATTACCAGATGTTTTGGTTCTAAAATTTCCATTTTGGTTCTTTTTTCTTCTGTTTCTTTTCCCAGACTTTCTATTTTCTCATTTGTTTCAAGGATGCTCCCATATGCACAATGAAGCATTTTTATGGTGGTTACTTTAAGTGTTTGTTGCATCATCCTAGCATCCCTGTCATTTTGGCATTGGTATCTACTGATTGCTTTAAGAAAAATTCTGTATGAGCTCTTCCCAGTTTTTTATATGAGAAATGATTTTCAACTGAAATGTGTGTGTTTTAGGTGGGTATTTGAGACTCTGTATCAAATTTAAGTCTTCTGTTTTATCTGGTGTTATGGGACACTGCTCTGGCAGGGGAAGCAGGAGGCAGTGAGAAGGGGATATGCCATCTCATTACTTCCAGGTGGGGGTAGAAGTCCAGATTCCCTGCTCAGCTTCTGTGATACCTGAAGGGGAACGGGTCTTCATTACTCATGAGCATGAACAAGTTCTGGCTCCCTCCCAGGCCTCCAGGAATAACTCCCTGGCTGGGAGGGATAGAGGGGAATCCTTACTGCTCCCCATGTGGCCTCCACTGACTCTGGGGGATGGGCTGCAGGGCTTATCTCTACCTGATGAGGATGAAAGTCCTTATTAAGGACAGTAGGGATACGTCCCCAGCAAGAGAGTCACGTCATCTTGTAGTCTGACAACGGTGGACATCTTGGCTCCCCTCAGCCTCTGCTGGCCAGGATGGGAATGGGACTCTAGTGTTTTCTGTGGTGTTTGACTGCAAGTAGACCAATTTTAGTCTAGAAGTTTTCTATTTTGCTAGGCTTCTCCTTTCCTGGTCCTTTGGCTAGACACAGCAGGCTTTTGGGGGGGGGCTTTTTGTTTATTTATCTGTTTTGTTTATTTATCTGTGCCCATTGGCATTTCTGATCTGCCATCCTTTGTAGCTCAAAGTCTCAGATATATATGGCCAGACAAAAACCCAGGGAACTAACACTGTGTCATTCTTTGGGTCCAGGGATCCCTAGCTGGTCTGCCTTTGCCTCTCTGCCTTTTAGAGTTGTCTTATGTTTATTTTAAATATAATGTTCAGGGTTTTTTTTTTTTTAATTGTACTTACAGAAAAATAGGGAAAAGTACCTGTACTCAGTCTTCCCTGAAATAGATGTCTCAGGTAGCCAAGGTTGAGAACCATTGGTATAGGCCATGAGTTCCATGAGCAATGGGGTTGTGTCTATCTTTCACCTAGCATAGCATCTGTGCCTGATGCCTCAATAAGGAGTTTTGAATGGGTGGATTGGTGTAAAGAAGAGAAGATGGATGGATGAATGGATGGATGGATGGATGGATGGATGGATAAGTAAATGCATATGAGAATGCAGCGAGCCACCACCTATGCTCCTGTACACGTATAACCTCAGTCTAGAGACAAGCCTGGCCCAGTACCAGTAGGAGGCTTGGCCAGCAGGTGGCGCCGAAGAGCCCCCGGTATGGTGCTGGCATGGCTGCTGCACAATCAGGCAGGGGGTCACTTGACTGAAAGAGACAGACATTAAAGAAACTCCCAATTATCTAGGAGCTTTCTCTTGTAAACATCTCATTTGCCTCTCCTTTCTCTTCTGCCAGCTCTTTTATTTACTTCAATATCATACATAATTCTCATTTTTCTCAAGAAGAAAACAGGCTGGATAACTTTGTTCTTTGAAAGTACCTTTCTCAAGGCTTAATCTCCGGGATTTGGAACAAAAATAAAACATATTCATTGTGTCCTGAAGTGATACGTGTGTGTATGCTGGGCCTGGTCTTGTGTACAGTGTCCTTGTCTAATGTTAGCACAAATGTTCGTAGTACCAATGCCATGAAATGCTTATTTAAAGCATGTATTTACTTCTATCTCTTTCTTACTATAGTGAAAAGGTAGGTGGGTTAGGGCAGGTGGTCTGAAGCCCCTTCAAATAGCCTAGAAGGCGGGTATCACTTGGGCCATTAAGGGACTTGTTCTTCAGTCATCTTTGGATCTTAGTGCAGCACCAAAGTGTATAAACTCCCGAGACCTCTGTTTCCACATCATTAAAATAGGGGCAATAAAATGATTCCTTTATCATAACCTGCACTGCGAGGATTCAGTGAAGCAACATGGAAACCCTCCCATCCCAATGCTGGTATGTCATAGGAAGCCTTTGAAATACTACTTTTTCTTCTCATTCATTGCTTTTCAATATCAGAGGGTAAGCGAGAATGGAGTTGGGCTTTTTCTGCTTCTTTTGTTTGACATTTAGTGATAATTATGCTTTGGCTTCCCATTCCTGGCCTAATTTCAAAATCCCAGCCTGTCATACCAGTGGTGGGGCTTGGAAAGAGCAAATAAACAAACCCAAAGTCTTAAACCAAATTATAAAATGAGAGAGGATCATGGATGCACAGGAGGAAAGAGATGATATAGCTAAGTTTTGTCCACTCTACTGCCTAAGGATTAAGGAGTTACAATGTAACATCTCAGTGTGCCTCCCACTCTAAGAAACCATTTTATCTAAAACTGTAGTTCCAGCTAAAGCTGTCTTTCTGCTAAGCAACTATTTTGCTTATGACATTGCTAATTATGACATTGCTAATGACACTAGAATCCTGTAATTGATCCTGTTTTTCCTCTTTGCTGTGGCTCCTGGGAAGCTCAGAGTCAAAATTGTGACCCAACTCCAGTGATTCTCTAGGAGCTACCCTTAGTTTAATCCTTATCTACCTAACACCCCTTTATTTCCCTTAAAAAAAATTCTGGTGCTGGGTGCCTGGGTGGCTCAGTGGATTAAGCCGCTGCCTTCAGCTCAGGTCATGATCTCAGGGTCCTGGGATCAAGTTCCGCATCGGGCTCTCTGCTCAGCGGGGAGCCTGCTTCCCCCACCCACTCTCTCTGCCTGCCTCTCTGCCTACTTGTGATCTCTGTCTGTCAAATAAATAAATAAAATCTTTAAAAAAAAATTCTGGTGCCTGGTAAGTATTTTAGAAAGCAATACTAGTGTACCAAAACAAGTTTTTAAAACAGACAGAAGTCTGGAAACCTAGACAGCCTCTTGCTTGGACCACCAAATTTCTTTTTTTTTTTTTAATTTTATTTATTTATCTGTCAGAGAGAGCATAAGCACAAGCAAAGGGGCGTGGAAGAGGGAGAAGCAGGCTCCCCCGCTGAGCATGGAATCAGATTCGGGACTAATCCCAGAAGCCTGGGATCATGACCTGAGCCTAAAGCAGACACTTAACTGACTGAGCCTCCCAGACGTCCCTGAATTTATTTTTAATCAACTTTTTTGATATATTATCTATATACCACAAAATTCACCCATTCTGAGTAAATCATATAATTCAATTATTTTTAGTAAATGTCCAGAGTTGTATAATCATCATCAGAATTCAATTTTAGAACATTGCCATCACTCCCAAAGACTCCTTCCTGTTTCCACCCCCAGTCTCAGACAACCACTAATCCACTTTCTGTCTCTATGGATCTTCTATCCTGGACTTTTCCTGTAAGTGGAATCATACAATGTTGTGCCTTTTGTGTGTAGTTGCTTTTACTTGCATGATGTTTTTGTAGTTCATCCATGCTATAGCATACATCAGTACTTTGGGGGTTTTTTATTAACAAATAATACTCCTTGGCACAGATATACCGTATTTTGATTATCCATTCACCAGTTGATGAATATCTGGGTTGTTTCCATGTTTTGGCTATTTTTATAATACTAGAGACATTCACATACAAATTCTCATGTGGATGAGTATCTTCCATTGTCTTGAGTAGATATCTAGGTAAGAATCACTGGTTATCATGGTAACTCCATTTAACTGTTTGAGGAACTGCCCGATTTTTCCACAGTGGCTGCACCATTTTTCATTCCCACCAGCACTATAGGAGGGTTCTAATTTCTCAACATTCTCATTAATGCTTATTATTGTATGTCTTTTAAAAGTATAGTCAACCAGTGGGTGTGAAGTGGTATCTCAGTGTGGTTTTGATTTGCATTTTTCTGATGACTAATGATGTTGAACATCTTTTCATGAGTTTCTGAGCCATTCTTATACTCTCTTGGGTAAAATGTCTATTCAGATCCGTTGCCAATTTTTAAATTGGGTTTTTTGTCTTATTACTATTGAGTTGGAAGAGTTCTTTATACATTCTGCATCCATCAGATGTATGATCCAGCAGATACATGAGGTACAAATGTTTTCTCCCATTCTATAGCTTCTTACTCTCTTACTGGTACCTTTTGAAACACAGGAGTTTCAAATTTTTTAAATTTTGACAAAGTCTAACTTAATTTTCTCCTTTATGGGTTATGCCTTTGGTATTGTATCTGAGAAATCTTCAGCTAACTCAAGATCTCAAAGCTTTTCTCCTGTGATTTCTTCTGATAGTTTTAAGACGTTTAGCTGTTACATTTAGGACTATTGTCAATTTTGAGTTGATTTTTATATATGGTGTGAGGAGGAGAGGTCTAGATTCATCTTTGCACAGGGAGAGATCAGTTATTCCAGCACAGGTCATGACATTTGTTCCCTGCCTTGTTACAACCTTTCCTCTGCTTCAGGGTGTCTGCATATGACCGCCACTGCCCCTTAATGGCAGCCACAATCCCTCCCCTTTCTTGTCACTTCAGTTCATGAGACCAGTAGACTGTCTTGGCTGCACAACCCCCATCCCAGTTTTCTAGAAGAAAGAATGCAACTTAGCCCTTCTAGCTCAGATGACATCCTATCGTCCAATCACATTATTAGAGGTCACGTTTACATGGTATAAATTTGGCTGCCAGTATCTACTCCTAGCTGGATGATGGTTCCCCGAGAAGGAAGCTTGTGAATTGGGCAGCTACCCCAAAAGGGGTCTATTCTAGGGTCATTATCTTGTATCAGCACTCCAGATTCCCTATGAACTACCTTGACATTTCCAGCTCGGGGCTCACAGGTCACATCCTCAAAATTTCTTATTGCTTGACCTGTTTTCAAGTGCTCATGAAAACAAATGAAAAAACTAAATAAGGTATATTTTATTTATTTTTAAAAAATATTTTTTTATTTATTTGAGAGAAAGTCGGGGGGGTGGGGGAGACAGAGGGAGAGGGAAAAGGAGAGGCAGGCTCCTTGCTGAACAAGGAGCCTGATGCCGACCTCAATCCCAGGACCCCTGGGATCCTCAGATGCTTAACCAACTGGACCACCCTGGGGATGCAATAAGTGACATTTTAAAACTAAAAGATTCCATGTAAAAATCCAGCTTTTATGCTTCATTTTTAAAACAGGCAGATCTGGGCCTGCAGCCGTTGGTGGCATCTGAGCAAGAGTTGTCCTCTTCAGACAGAATGTGCTCTTCAGGTTGCCCCAATCCCCACCATTTCCTCTTCCTCAAGACACACAGTCCCTGTTCTTACTAACTTTCCCTTCCTTACTCTTTAGACATTTAAATGTGCACCTCCACCCCCAGAAAAAATCTTCAGGGCCACTCTCTCCCCACAAGGTCATCTACCTCTTGCATCTTACCCAGAGGCTAATTCTCAACCCAGCACTGCCCTACATTCAAAATCAGGCATGTTCCTACAGCATCAGGTTTATAATGGGATTTTGCTATTTGCAGTCTGCTCTCTGCACCACAGCCAGTGGCAGTGATAAGCCTGGATGTTTTATGGAAATTATACCTTGGCGACACTCAATGGGAATATGCAATATTTGGGGTACTTTCATGCATGGCACCTCACTCTTAGAATTGGAGCGAAGAAACTACTGTTCAGACTGAACTGACTAAGATAAACATCCAATGCAAATGAGTCTCAGAGGGTAGAGCAGTTTGGAATGAGGAGTGGTGGGTGAGGCAATTTAGAATGTATCAAGAAAGGAATCCCAAACTCTCACTCTTCACTAAAGAAAATAAAAGATGTGCTAAGAATGTGGAAGACCTTTCCTTAAAATTCTTTCCCCAATGGAATAAATCTATTTTATCTTGTTTTTTAAAAATGAATGCAGTTAGTTCTTATTTTCCCCTGTTATAAAACTAAGATGCTCTTATTGTTGATATCTTGGGAAATGCCAAAAATAATAAACATCACCCACCACCCATAGAAAATCACTGTTAATATAACCTAACCGAGACTCACCCTTATACTAAACCTAATAACAGAATGGACATCATCCAGGATAAACAGCATCTGTAAATTTAATTTCATTGTAAGCATTTTTCCATACTACAAATGGTGGTCCATAAATGTGATTATCAGTGACTGCATGATATTCCATTCTGTAACTATCCCATAATGTGTTTAGTTCCCAGATGTTAGATTTCTTTTCTTTTGTTGGCTATCTTAAATGATGTTGCAGTAAGCATCCTTGTGCGTAAATCTGTATTCATGTTTTGGATTACCATGAGAGAAATTTTCAACAGTAAAGTTTCCAGGAAAAAATAGAAAAGTTAAATGAAGGTTATCAATATTCATCAATAGCATAAATCTTACCTCTGATTTTTGTTGATGTAGGCATCTTTGTGAAAAATAAGCCCATGCTTTCCTTTTTTTTTTTTTTAAAGAATTTTATTTATTTATTTATTTGACAGAGATGACAAGGAGGCAGAGAGGCGGGCGGGGGGTGGGGGGGAAGAAGGCTCTCTGCTGAGCAGAGAGCCCAGTTAGGGCCTTGATCCCAGGACCTGAGATCATGACCGGAGCTGAAGGCAGAGGCTTAACCCACTGAGCCACCCAGGCGCCCCAAGCCCATGCTTTCTGCAGTTGGATTCTTCCTCCTGCATCTCCTGCTACTCTTCATTCATGTCTTGCTTTTCAGAGCCCATCCAACAAGTGTCCATTGAGCATCCCTCATATACCTGCATGGTACCAGCATGGGACAATGGTGGTGGAGGAAAAGGGGTGGCCCTGCTGTAAAGAAGGGGGTGTCTCCTTGATGGTAATTGGTGTCTCACATTGGAAACAGAAATAGTAGACACTTTCCATGCCCCAGAGGTACTCCCTGTTTAGTTAGGGACAATCAGCTGAAGAAAGAATGATAAGCTCGGTGATATCAAGGGGTGTTAGAGGCATTGTGGGGATGCAGAGGGAGAGCAACTAAGAGTTTCCAGGCAAAGGGTGCTCCATACAGGGAAACATCACAAGCAAAAGCATAGAGGTATAAAAGAGCTTTCTGACACCTTATCCCCTGATGCCTTCCCAGATTCCTCATTCCAACAATTCCCTCCCAATTCCTCACACTCAGCTCTGTACTTTTTAATTTTTATTTTATTTATTTGTTAGAGAGAGAGAGAGATCACAAGTAGGCAGAGAGGCAGGCAGAGAGAGAGGGGGAAGCAGGCTCTCCACTGAGAAGAGAGCCCAATGCAGGGCTCGATCCCAGAACCCTGAGATCATGACTGAGCTGAAGGCAGAGGCTTAACCCACTGAGCCACCCAGGCGCCCCTCAGCTCTATACTTTTATTCTTTTTTTCTTCATCCTTAAATTTCTCTTCTTTCCTCCTGGTGAACTTTTACTCATCCTTTGAAGCCCAGCTCACACATCACTCCTTCGCCAATGTTCTTCTTGACATCTGCACTCTACCTTGAGAGAGGCTGTCCCTCCTTCCTCTGTCCTGTCACCTGCTTTGATCTTACTTCAGTAATCATATTTGTGCAGGTTACATTCTAGATTTTTTTAATTTTTTGATGCTGTTCATTTATCTTTTGTCTTTATTCTCATGTTAATGGACAAACTCCTTGAAGTCAGGGACTGTGTATCAATTAGGATTTGGTTTGGCTGTGTGTGATAGAAAACCTAACCTATCCCAGAGAGGGAGAGCTCTGACTGGTTTGGCAGCTTTGCAGTCATCAGAGACCTCAGCTCCATCCAAATTGCTGCTTCTCATTTTGTGGCCCTTCCTCATGGTCCCCAGGAAGGCTGCTTAAGCCCTATTCATCCTACTACCATTCCAGCCAGCTAAAAGAATGAAGGGCCAAAGAAAATAATCTATCAAGACAATTCATTGCATTGTTAGATAACCCTTTTTTACCTTGAGCAGAAAGCTGTATTCTTTGGCAGTTCAAGGTGTTTATTCTTCAGTTAGACCATAGATCTGAACTAAGGGTCATTTTTGGCTCCCCGTGGATATCTGGCAATGTCTAGAGATATTTTTGGTTGTCACGACTGGGAAGAGGGGGAGGATGCTACTGGCACCTAGCAAGCAGAAACCAGGGATACTGTGAAACAGCCAAGAATGCACAGAACAGTCCTTCACAACAAAGAATTATCCAGTTCAAAATGTCAATAGAACAAAGGTTGAAAAACAGATAGACCCAGGTAGGAATCTTGAGTTTATCAGTGTCTTCCTAGCTGTGTGACCCTGAGTTGGTTACTTCACCTCTCTGAATCTGAGCTGACCGTTTCCTCATCTGTACTTTGGAGATCTTCATAAGACCTCCCTATGGGCTTGTGGGAGACATTTAATAACTAATATCTGAAACACCTAGGGCTTGGCTCCTTACAATCTTAGCTGCTCCAGTCAGCATTCCCAAGGAACTGGAAGAGACGCGGACTACCTTTGTTTACTTGCTGCCACATAGGCCTGATTGGATTAGACTATTTGTAATCATGCTGGAAAAAGTCCCACTGCAGCTAATGGTTTTGGAATGGAGCCATTGCCTTAATTCAAAAATGATGGCTTGCTTGTGCACACAAACCTCTTTAGAGAAAAGGGATTCATTTCTGCTTGTCACCCGGTCCTCATTACCTGGGGAATTAGCAGAGCTTTCCCACCCCACTGCCTCAGAGGACCCTCTCAGCAGCCTAGGGAGGGAGGTAATGATGTTTTCCCTGCTTTACAGGTAAGGAAATTGGAGGCGTGGCTGTTTATCCAAGCTCCACACAGCCCATCAAGTGGCAGAGCTAGGAGGAGAACCCTCTCCTTCCTCTCCTGCTTCTCTAGGGACACAGTGCTCTAAAGGATTTATAGGTACCCACCTTTCTTTCCAATTGCCCTGTCCGAAGTGCCTCCTCAAGCTTCCGTTCTCTCTTCTCAAATAACAGCCCATTGCCTTCACCTTTTCTGTAGGCTTGACCTTGATCCCAGAGAGAGCCCGTCAGAACCCTCTGGGGTTTGGGCAGACTGAAGGGAGCATGGCCTGTGTAGCATGAGGTACAGTAGGATCCATGTCCCCACACAATCCCACACTCAACTTGACGTCCCTTTGGCATTTGTAGAGAAAAAAACCATTCAGTGATCTGCGTTTCAAAATGCAGATCCCTGAGGGAGGTGAGAGCACCTTACATTAGTTATCTCACCAGTCAGGGCATGTTCGGGATTGGGTATAAGGACCAGAGAGCAGGAGTGGCATACGGCAGCCACACAGACTCTTGCTCAAGAGGGCCCCTGTCTCTGTTTCATGTTCTGCTGTTGCCATCTTGAAATTCTTAATGATTGTTTAATTTTTAATTTTAAACTGGGCTCCGCAAATTACATAGCCAGTCCTGAGTGGGACAGGAGGTCACAGGAGGCAGCAGCCAAGATGGGTCTGCAGGCAGCAGAAGGGTGCTGCCGTTGCCTTTCTAGGAATCCTCCCCAATTCCATAGCTTCAGAGGGCAAGAGTGGATTCTCTTGCTTCTGAAGCAGATCACTGAGCTGAAGGGAACCTTTTACCGGTAAATATCTATTGAGTGAGTAAGTTCTTTTTTTTTTTTTTAAGATTTTATTTATTTACTTGACAGAGATCACAAGTAGGCAGAGAGGCAGGCAGAGAGAGAGGAGGAAGCAGGCTCCCCACTGAGCAGAGAGCCCGATGCGGGGCTCGATCCCAGGACCCTGGGATCATGACCTAGGATGAAGGCAGAGGTTTTAACCCACTGAGCCACCCAGGCTGAATGGAGATGCTTTGTGGCACCTGCCTCTCCCTCACTCACTCATCCATTTGACAAATATGTATTGATCTTTTGCTTTTATGTTTATGCAAACTAACATGTCTGAGCTACGAAGGAGAACATGTGATAAAGAACTGAGCTTACAGTGATAGGTGAGAAGGATAAACGTATATGTGCTACGTTAATTTTCCCCAACGTCTTCCTAGGAAAATTACTGATAAAATAGAAAAGTTGCTCACAGACCTGTACCCCTGGGGATAAAAATATATTATATGTTTATAAAAAATTAAAAATTAAAAAAATAGAAAAGTTGGAAGCATTGTACAGGAAACACCTATATATCTATCACCAAGGTTAGGAATTGGCATTTTGCTCTTTCTGCTTTATTTTATGTCTGTTCCTTTATCCCTTCTAACCAACCATCCATCTAATTCTTTGATTCATTTCAAAGCTGTAGACCTCATAGATTTTACCTCTAAACGCTTAATATGCTACAGTAATTTTTAGTTCAGTAATCTCAATTCAATCATCACAACTTTTCTTTTTAGTCAAAAAGGGAAAAATCAATGATTTTTTAAATCAAAAAATCATTTTCTGTCACATTGTTGAATGACAAATAGTATACATACAGTGAAAAGAGATTCTCTGTGTGCAATGAGGCAGAGAGAGAAATGTGGAAAGAGAACTTTCTTCAAGGCAACAGAGATTTGCAGAGGGTGGTTGGAGCTAACTTGAAAATACCCGCCTGTAGGAGTGTTTGGGGAACTGCTTCTGTCTTTGTCCCAACCAAAATCCAAAATAAAACTGAGATGAACCTCCCTAGCCTCTTTCCTCCTTCCTGTGGTGCCTGTGGACAATTCCAAGGGGTGTGATCTTGGTCAGGGCTGAAGGTGAAGCTACGAGGTCCTGATTCAGGATGTGAAGGTAGAGAAGGAGAAGGCTAAAGCTGTAGATCTGGGGCCTATTATCCTCACAAAGCTGATGGCTGAGGCTGACAGGGGTGAGTGGGGAAGGCAGGCAGGCAGACAGCAGAGAGTGACAAGAGCAGAGAGCAGGGCTGGGTCACAAGAGAAGGTGAGGCTGTTCAGAGGAGGCACACTCGAAGAACCTGGAGTGTTGCTCTGATGGGCAGCTCTGAGCTGGAGGAGAATATGGAAAAATACCCAAAACAAAACTCTAAACAGAATACCTGGAAAAGCCTTTAGAGATCACCCACACCACCTTTCACATTTGACCCGTGAGAAAATGCAGGCTGAGAGATCACTCAGAATGTCAGTGGCAGAGCTGGGGCAAAATCAGTGCTGCTCACGTGGTGCTTTTACAAGAGTAACTCAAGGATTCCTCCCAGAAGGATCAAATGCCTTAGGGCCTTCCTTTTTATGTTTAAGAAATCATACAAATTTATTTTTCATCTCAAGAATTTATCTGGCTTTGTCCTAACATGAAAGTAGTTTGCTTTTGCTAAGTTATTAAGAGAGATTTACACTCTGTTAGGGCTTCTCAGTTTTCTTCAAGCTAGAGTGCCATATCCAGCCTAGACCAGTCAGAATGTAGTCCATCTTCCCAGAACACGTGCAACATGGGACTTATACAAACTTTGTCCTGCTTTTGCCCAGCTGCCTCACTAGAATGTAAACTCTAGGAGGGAAGAGATTTTTGTTTTATTCACTGCTATATTCCCAGTGCCCAGAATGATGCTGGGAGTTCACTAAATAGTCATTGAATGGTGAAGAATTGAATGACTAAGGAAGAAGGGTATATAGACTGTAGGTAACTAGCAGTATCTACTGCCCCAAACAGCATACAACCCCAGTTAGATAAACCTGATGGTCCCAAGTGACTCTACTGATCTCCAAGGCTCTGACCTTAATCCTTGTGTCTTTCTTCCCAGGGAGGGAGCCACAGCTGGAGGCTGCTCTTGTGCCAATGACCCTTCCCAATTCTTCCTGCACCTTCGAAGACAAGATGTGTGAGGGGAACAAGACCACCATAGCCAGCCCCCAACTGATGCCCCTGGTGGTGGTCCTGAGTGCCATCTCCTTGGTCACAGTGGTACTCAACCTGCTGGTCCTGTATGCTGTGCGGAGCGAGCGGAAGCTGCACACTGTGGGCAACCTGTACATTGTCAGCCTCTCCGTGGCAGACCTAATCGTAGGGGCTGTCGTCATGCCCATGAACATCCTCTACCTCCTCATGTCCAGGTGGTCCTGGGGCCAGCCTCTATGCCTCTTTTGGCTTTCCATGGACTACGTGGCCAGCACAGCATCCATTTTCAGTGTCTTCATCTTGTGCATTGATCGCTATCGCTCTGTCCAGCAGCCCCTCAGATACCTGAAGTATCGTACCAAGACCCGAGCATCAGCCACCATCTTGGGGGCCTGGTTTCTCTCCTTCCTGTGGATTATTCCTATTCTGGGATGGCATCACTTTATGTCACAGTCCTCGGGACACCGGGAAGACAAGTGTGAGACAGACTTCTATGATGTCACCTGGTTCAAGATCATGACTGCCATCATAAACTTTTATTTACCTACCTTGCTCATGCTCTGGTTCTACGCCAAGATCTACAAGGCCGTACGACAGCACTGTCAGCACCGAGAGCTCATCAATGGATCCCTCCCTTCCTTCTCTGACATAAAGATGAAGCCAGAGAATCCCAAGGCAGGGGCCAAGAAATCAGGGAAGGAGTCTCCCTGGGAAGTTCTGAAAAGGAAATCAAAAGATGCCAGTGGTGAGCCTGTCTTGAAGCCACCATCCCAAGACCCAGAAGAGATGAAATCCCCAGGTGTGTTCAGCCGAGAGGAGGACAGAGAAGTGGACAAACTTCCGTGCTTTCCACTTAACATTGTGCAGGTGCAGACTGAGGCAGAAGGGAGTGGCAGGAGTTATGTAGCTATCGATCAGAGCCAGAGCCCACTCGGGATGGAAGAACAGAGCCTGAACATGCATGGGGCCAATGAGATATCAGAGGATCAGATCATCGGTGATAGCCAGTCTTTCTCTCGGACAGACTCAGACACCCCCACAGAGTCAGCATCAGGGAAAGGTAAACCTAGAAGTGCATCTAGCACAGGCCTGGATTATATCAAGTTCACTTGGAAGAGGCTCCGTTCACATTCAAGACAGTATGTCTCTGGTCTGCACATGAACCGAGAACGGAAGGCCGCCAAACAATTGGGTTTTATTATGGCGGCCTTCATCCTTTGCTGGATTCCTTACTTCATCTTCTTCATGGTCATTGCCTTCTGCAAGAGCTGTTGCAATGAACGTGTGCACATGTTCACCATCTGGCTGGGCTATATCAACTCCACGCTGAACCCCCTCATTTACCCCTTGTGCAATGAAAACTTCAAGAAGACATTCAAGAAAATTCTGCACATTCGTTCCTAAGGGAGGCAACAAGGGGATGCAACCAAAATGATGTTTCTGAAGAAAATGGAGGATGAAGGCCTGTGAGTTGCCAGGCACCTGGGCTTTCTGGAGTCAAAAGACTAGTCTTAAGGACTAGGTAACTTGGAAAGTGCTAAGGGACCGTTGGCAGAATAGCAGATGGCGGAGGTGGTCAGCAGACAGACTGTGTACGCTGAGTAAAGAGCAGGATATTTCCAAGAGAATCAGATCTGGATGAGTTCTCCTGCTCCTCAGGAAATGTGGGAACCTCAGACTCTCATTGTAATTCAAGCTTGCAGACTGGAATTAATTGGAAACTGAAGGGACATGTAGAGAGAGTTTCACTGCTGAATCAGTTGGAACTCTCAAGCCTTCCTTCCTGGAATGGAGTTATAGGACTGTGCAGAGACCTTACATATGCAGATAGATGCTGTCCCTTCCAGGGGTCACCTTGATAGGCATGACAGCAATTTCATTGTGACTGTCACTTCTCAGAACATCTCTCCTCTGAGCCCCTTCTGCAGCTTTCTGCAGTACCTGTGTCTGAACCAAGTTGGAAATTCTGCCTTATTATTTCTCTTTCACACACACACATATAGAGTTGGTAGGAAATTATGCAGCTTGTACATTCATTGTTTTCAACCCCCAATTCCTTTTGACTAGTAACAAAATAATGATAAAAGCTACCCTCGAAAGAAAGAGGAAAGGGGTATTTTTTTAATGTTGCACAATAAAAACAAACAAAAAAATGGGAATGGGGAGAAGAAAGCCATATTTCTTGAAGGCTGGGTCATGCTTATCTCATTGAGGCGCTATGACACTCCACAGCAGGAGGACGGTGTTATTGAGGAGCAAATTGAGGTGTGGTGAGGTGAAATAAGGTGCCTGACATCACACAGTTAGAATGAAAACCCAGTGGGGTTCCAGCTTGTTGTCATATGTTACCTCCAAAAGGCAAAAATTTGTCCTGTTAAGTAACAACACACACACACACACTTCCTGAAAGTGGTGGCAGTTCCAAAAAGATGTGTTGAGAGAAGGAACGGCTGACGTAGACTATGCCCGAGGCCGCAGAAAGTGGTACTTGAGGGCATAGTGTGCATTTTTATCTGTGAGTTCTGCTGTGTTTGTTGAAGAAAAGTTGTCATGTTCTTTTATAGTCACACTTCTTCAGTAAAAACTAGCAAAGGCATGGGAACATCCAGTTTTCCTTGGGGTTTATATCGCAATTTGGTTGTGATTTGTATTTTAAAACTTAATGCCAAACTGTCATATATGTAGTAAAATGGAGTGCGTGCACAAGCTGGTATTTTGTCTCTTGTGTTCCTGTTTGCATGATCTGTTAGAATGACAGATTTTTACCTACCTAAAATATGATATTTGAAACTATACTGAGTTTGATTTATTTAATTCTACCTTCCTGGGTCTCTTCGACTGAGAAGATATATTGAAACGTACTGTCAGATATTATATAGGGTTTCTCTTTGGTTTCTGGTTACATTTGTAAATGTCTTTAGGAAAGAACTTACTTTTTATAACAAGCTTCACTCTCAGCTTGGCATCTCCCAAAACTCCTCTTGCTCAAAACTGGGAGAGTGAAAGAGACTTTTATGCTGGGTTTAAAAGCTGCAGCTGGTCTGTTCCCAAGTCAAAAAACATTTCCCGAATGCCCATTATTTATGTTGATAAATGGTTGAGGCAACTAGTGAAGAAGACAAATGTTTATGAGCTCTTGTTTTGGGTTGAAGAGACCTGGATTTGAGTCTGACAAGAACAAGAAATGGTCAATATAAATTGTCAGAGCATTAAAAATGAGGCCCATGCATTACTGAATACAGTGTTTATGGTGCCTGATGAGTGTCCTGTACACAGTGGGGACTCATATGTAGTTTTAAAACATGCTGAAGATACTGTGTGCCAGGCCCCATGCTTTACCACTATTATCCACTTTAACCTAAAACCAATATTATGAGGGAGAGTTCTGTGATTTTACAACTAGGCAAACTGAGGCACAGAGAGAAACTGGGGAAAGGGAAAGTAGAAAGTGGGGGACAGAAAGAGCACAAACCAAGTGGCATAATATTACTACACTCAAGAAAAATCTACATTCAAGAACATATTCTGGATTAATGTATTCAGAAGTTAAATATATTCAAAAGAAGAATAAACCATCCTTAGCTTTTGATAAATAGAAATTCCTTCAAATGATTCTCTGAAGACCACATGAAAATCAGTCAATTACCGCATCACATAAATCTTTAAAAGATTGTGAAACTATTCCTTCTAACAGAGATTGCTATAGATCTTAGAAGTTGGTAATGTTAATAAAGTGTTCATTCAGAAAATCCATTAGTCTGCAGATTGGCCATTTGATGAACTGGCCATTTGGCTACTTGGCATGTAGAAAATTGCTGGTGTCTCTTTTGAAAATGGGCATTCCAGAGGTAGATTTCAGTCCTAACACAGGGTGAAAAGGATGCTGTGGCTATTCTGGCTGGGGTGCATTCTAAGTCCTGGGAAGAAATAATGCTGTTAAGATCTAATTTGCCAACATGTCTTCACACAGTCTCTTGTCAAAGCCAAGGCTGTGCAGCATGTGGTTCCCATTGTGGGGAGCATGTGCTCTCCTCAACTGAGCTGCAAGTCAAATGATGAAGGTGGATTGATCTGAATTGCTGTGGTCTTGGTTAAGTGGCATGGGCTTCATTGCCTTGCTGTGTCTGAGAATGTTCTCTGCCTTTTTGAGAGTCCTGATCTTGAATCTTTCGTGATGCTCATCATCTTTGTGCCCCAAGGCATGAGCATCAACTCAAAAGTCCAAAGCTTAGAGGAAAGAATCATCCTGTGTCTACCTCTGCTGCAATGAACTCTGAAGGGAGGTGGGGGCCAGATGGCGGATGTGGTACAAACATGGCTGGAAGACCAACAATTCCCAGAGAAGCAGAGACATTGTGAGCTGGGCAGAAACTTCCAAAAGGTGTTAATTATAAGGATCTGTAAGTCCAGCAGAGAAAACGAGCTTGTAAAGAACTAACTTAAATGCAAGCTCATATGTGCCTAATAGAGGGAAGCCTAGAGGTAGGTGGGTGTCATTCTACTGGGTATTTTAAAAACCAGTTTTGTTACACTCAATATATACAGTAAAATGAACCCATTTAAAATGTTGAGGTCAATGAGTTTTGACATATGTATCCACCCATGTCATCTCCATCTCAATCAAGATACAGAACATTTCCATCAACCCAGAAAGTTCCTCATGCCCCCTCTATGTCCCAGGCAACCATTGATCTAACTTCTAATCACTACAGATTAGTTTTGTTGATTCTAGAACTTTGCATAAATGTAATTACATTATATATATATATTCTTTTTTTCATTTTTGTCTAAGATTTATCCACATTTCAATGGGTTTATTATCATCATCATCATCATTATGATTGAAATATAGTTGACATGCTTTCGGTTGTCCATATATTGATTTGACAGTTCTATGCATTATTCAGTGTTCACCACAGTAAGTCACCATACAACATGATTATATTATTGACTATATTCCCTGTGCTGTACTTTTCATCTCCAAGACTTATTTTACAACTGGAATTTTGTACCTCTTAGTCCCTTTCACCCTGCCACCCCCTCCCTTCTGGCAACCACCAGTTTGTCTCTGTATTTATGAATCTGTTTCTGTTTTGTTTGTTGACTTGATTAGTTTTTTTAGAATCCATATATAAGTGAAATAATATAGTATTTGTCATTCTCTGTCTGACTTACTTTACTTAGCATAATAGGTCTTTCCATGTTGTTGCAAATAGCAAGAGCTCATTAATTTTTTACAGCTTAGAAATCGTCCACTGTATCTTCTTTATCCTTTCATCTATCAGTGGGTACGTGGGCTGCTTTCATATATGTTGGCTGTTGTAAATATAGGGGTACATGTATCTTTTCAGATTAGTGTTTTTGTTTTCTTTGGGTAAATAACCAATAGTTAAATTACTGGATCACATGGTATTTCTATTTTTAATTTTTTAAGGAACTTCCCTACTGTTTTCCACAGTAGTTGCACCAATTTATATTCCCACCAACAGTGCACAAATATTCCTTTTTTTCCACATCTTCGCCAACCCTTGTTATTTCTTGGTTTTCTTTTTCTTTTTTTTTTGATACTGGGTGTTTTGATTAATGTGAGAGGATATCTCACTATGGTTTTGATTTGCATTTCCCTCATGATTCGTTGATGTTGAACATCTTTTCATGCATCTGTTGGCCTTCTACATGTCTTTGGAGAAAGGTCTATTCAGGTCCTCGCCCATTTTTAATTGGATTGTGTGTGTGTGTGTGTGTGTGTGTGCATTGAGTTGTGTAAGTTCTTTTTATGTTTTGGATATTAACCCCATCTCAGATACATGATTTGCAAATATCTTTTCCCATTCACTGTATTGCCTTTTTGTTTTGCTGGTGGTTTATTTTGCTGGGAAAAAGGTTTTTATTTTGGTGTAGTCCTAATAGTTTATTTTTGCCTTTTCTCCCCTTGCCTGAGGAGACATTTCCAGATATTGGTAAGGCCAATGTCCAAGAGATTACTGCTTATGTTTTTTTTAGGAGTTTTATGGTTTCAGGTCTCACATTTAGGTTTTTTTTTTTTTCAATTTATTTATTTTCAGAAAACAGTATTCATTATTTTTTCACCACACCCAGTGCTCCATGCAAGCCGTGCCCTCTATAATACCCACCACCTGGTACCCCAACCTCCCACCCCCCCGCCACTTCAAACCCCTCAGATTGTTTTTCAGAGTTCATAGTCTCTCATGGTTCACCTCCCCTTCCAATTTACCCAAATTCCCTACTCCTCTCTAACACCCCTTGTCCTCCATGCTATTTGTTATGCTCCACAAATAAGTGAAACCATATGATAATTGACTCTCTCTGTTTGACTTATTTCACTCAGCATAATCTCTTCCAGTCCCGTCCATGTTGCTACAAAAGTTGGGTATTCATCCTTTCTGATGGAGGCATAATACTCCATAGTGTATATGGACCACATCTTCCTTATCCATTCATCCGTTGAAGGGCATCTTGGTTCTTTCCATAGTTTGGCGACTGTGGCCATTGCTGCTATAAACATTGGGGTACAGATGGCCCTTCTTTACACGACATCTGTGTCTTTGGGGTAAATACCCAGGAGTGCAATTGCAGGGTCATAGGGAAGCTCTATTTTTAATTTCTTGAGGAATCTCCACACTGTTCTCCAAAGAGGCTGCACCAACTTGCATTCCCACCAACAGTGTAAGAGGGTTCCCCTTTCTCCACATCCTCTCCTACACATGTTGTTTCCTGTTTTGTTAATTTTGGCCATTCTAACTGGTGTAAGGTGATATCTCAATGTGGTTTTAATTTGAATCTCCCTGAGGGCTAATGATGATGAGCATTTTTTCATGTGTCTGATAGCCATTTGTATGTCTTGATTGGAGAAGTGTCTGTTCATATCTTCTGCCCATTTTTTTTAAAGATTTTTTCTTTATTTATCTGACAGAGATCACAAGTAGGCAGAGAGGCAGGCAGAGAGAGAGGAGGAAGCAGGCTCCCTGCAGAGCAGAGAGCCCGATGCGGGGCTCGATCCCAGGACCCTGGGATCATGACCTGAGCCGAAGGCAGAGGCTTAACCCACTGAGCCACCCAGGCGCCCCTCACATTTAGGTTTTAATCCATTTTGTATTTGGTGTAAGAAAGTGCTCCAATTTCATTCTTTTGCATGTGGCTGTCCACTTTTCCCAGCAGCATTTATTGAAGAGACTGTATTATTCCCATTGTATATTCTTGCCTCCTTTGTTATAGATTAATTGACCATATAAGAATGAGCTTATTTCTGGGCTTTCTATCCTGTTCCATTGGTCTGTGTATTTTTGTGTATGTGCCAGTCCCATACTGTTTTTATTACTACAGCATTGGAGTATATCTTGAAGTCCGAGATTACGATACCTCCAGCTTTGCTCTTTTTTCCCAAGATCACTGTGGATATTTGGGGTCTTTCATAATTCCATACAAATTTTATGAGTATTTATTCTCATTCTATGAAAAATGCTGTCAGTGTTTTGACTAAAATTGCATTGAATCTGTGGATTGCTCTGGGAAGTATGGACATTTTAACAGTATTAATTCTTCCAACCCATGACCATGAAACATCTTTCCATTTGTGTCATCTGCAATTTCTTTCATCATTGTCTTATATTTTTCAAAATATAGGTCTTTCACCTCCTTGGTTTTATTTATTCCTAAGTATTATTTTTGGTGCATCAACTTGGTTTTGAATACAGAGAGAATTACACAAGCAGAGGAAGTGTGAGGGTATTGCAGGGATGGAGATTTGTATAAAAGAACAGAGTGTGCTTCAAACATCAGAATTAGTTTGGTGTGACGCAAGCGAGCAGTCTGAGGGGGCATTGGCAGAAGAGGAACCTGCTATAAAGAAAGAGTTTACAATATGGAACTTTATCTGATTGCTGAGCTCTTGAAAAAAGTATTGGTTTTTCAACACCCTTCCTCCACTTTTCTGTCCTCCCGGAAGGGTTTACTGCAAAGAAATATCCAGTCCTCTGTGACCTAGGTTAAGACTCATGGATATCGTCCTTGTTTACCTGTGACAAGGCAAGACAGTCCTTCTGAACTGCTCCTTTTTGTCTTCTAAATGTTTAGCTGAACTACTTGTATCCACTGATGAATCAAAACAAAATGCTTTGTTAACCAACTTTAGTTAAGCTTCTCCCATACCCTCCAAGCCCCTTATTTTTTTTTAAAGATTTTATTAATGTATTTACAGACAGAGATCACAAGGAGGCAGAGAGGCAGGCAGAGAGGAGGAAGGAGGCTCCCTGCCGAGCAGAGAGCCCGATATGGGGGCTCGATGCCAGGACCCTAAGATCATGACCTGAGCCGAAGGCAGAGGCTTTAACCCACTGAGCCACCCAAGCACCCTCAGCCTGAGCCACTATACACCCCCTGCAAAGAATAGACTGACCTCACGGTAAAATAGTCTCTGACCTACTACTATCTGATCAAGCCACCTTTTCCTCCCACTTTCCCACACCCAGTTCTTTCTAGCCTTCTTCACTCTTCCCTATTAAGGAAAAATTATCTCTTTTTCTAAAAAAGAGTTTATTTATTTGACAGAGCAAGAGAGCACAAGCAGGCAGAGCAGCAAAGGGAGAGGGAGAAGGAGAAACAGGGCTCCCCATTGAGCAGAGAGCGCAATGGCTCCCCATTGAGCAGAGAGCGCAATGCAGGGCTTGATCCTAGGACTCTGGGATCATGACCTGAGCTGAAGGCAGTCGCTTAACCAATTGAGCCACCCAGGAGCCCAAGGAAAAACTTTTTTTGCCTAACCCTTAGCCACTTGCAGATCTTTTAGTCAGAGTGGTCTCCCTATTACAATAGTTCCTTCTCTTCCCCTTTCCTGCCCCCTTGCCAATATTCCTTTCAAATAAAGTATCTCCTCACTAAGTCTGGATTTGTTTTCTTTTTTAAAAGATTTTATTTACTTATTTTTCAGAGAGAGAGAGAGAACAGGCAGACAGAGTGGCAGGCAGAGTCAGAGGAAGAAGCAGGCTCCCTGCGGAGCAAGGAGCCCAATGTGGGAATTGATCCCAGGACGCTGGGATCGTGACCTGAGCTGAAAGCAGCTGCTTAACCAACTGAGCCACCCAGGCATCCCTGGATTTGTTTTCTTATTTGGCAAAGTCAAACATGCTTCCATTAGAATGCTCTCCCAGGGATGCTTGGGTGGCTCAGTGGGTTAAATTTCTGCTTTTGGCTCAGGTCCTGATATCAGGATCCCAGGATCAAATCCCGCATCAGGCTCTCTGCTAGGCAGGGAGCCTGCTTCCTCCTCTCTCTCTACCTGCCTCTCTGCCTACTTGTGATCTCTGTCAAATAAATAAATAAAATCTTAAAAAAAAAAAAAAAAGAATGTTATCCCTAAACCTCTGAAACCTTCAGCAAATCACTTAACTTTCCCTGGTCTATTGATCTACATCTGAGTCACTTTCATTCCTTATGAACTGAATGGCCTTATATGTCACATGAAGTTTATACTCACTATTGTGTCTTCAATATCTGACAAATTGGAAATGCGCGATAAATAATTTGGAAGGAGTAACTTCATCCCATTTGCAGCAGGGAGCTATGAAAATAATATTTGGTTTAGAAAGAACAGGTTAATCACTGACGACCTTCATGAGATTTTACCTGTTAAAATTCTCATCTGTCTCCACACCTGTCTCCTTAATGGCACCTAGGATACGTTTAAAGCTGCCTCTCCTGGAAAACAGAAATGATCATAATTCCTGTCATGCTCTGAAATCGAAAGAGAGAAGGTGAAGCAGTTTTTTTTCAAAGCATGACTGGCGTATACACATTGCCACAGCTAATGAACTAGCTCATCTCTCATCAGGGAGACTCGCCCACCTCCTGACGCTCCGCCTTCGCTGCAACTGAAGTTCCTCCCATTCAGCCCGGTGCTAGGGGCTCATTTACCAGGTTGGCCCGTGCCTCCGTGTGCGCAGGCGCACCACTAACCCTGGAGAACGGGCGGGCGGGGCCATATTGCGTCATCGGGGCGCGCGCTGCGGACGGCGCTGTGGTTGCCGGAAGTTGAGCGGCGGTAAGTGAGCCGCGCAGGTGAGGGAGTGTGGGGGGTCCTGTGGGTTGAGTTTTGGAGGCCTGGTGGGAAGGGGCGAGCTCGGCAGTGTGGGCGAAAGTCTTGGTGGATTTCAGGATCCTCCCTTCTCCGGGGAGTCACTGACTCCGGCTCTCACCCTCCTTCTCCAGCCACATCCCCGGGAATTGTTCAGTCCGGGGTCTTCTGACTAGAAAGCACCTAGTGTCCCATGTCAGCCCCTCCTGTCGTCTGGCAAGGAATCCTTTGAATCTTCGGTGTTGGGATACCGGAGATAGGACGGCAGGGTTCTTATCCTGGCTTTGCCTGCATTTGCTCTGTGACTCTGGCATGTCACCTCTCTCCTTGCCTCTCTTCCTTCATCTGTAAAATGGGAGTGATGATGTCGTTTGTGAAGCGAGGGCGTTAAGTGAAGCCAGTTTTTATTTAAGGGCTTTCTGAGCTAAGATTCTCTACTCTTCAGTTTAACCCAGGGTTACAAAGTTTAATGTTTATTCAGTCAGGTAAGGTAAATGTAGGTGTAAGAAATATATTTTCATATCAGAAAGAGTCAAACGTATTTTTACTGAATTGAACTTATGAGCACAGCACTAACATGTATGAAGTTGGAGAAATGAAAACAAAACTCGTGTGTTGCACTCGTGTAATCTCTTGATTTTTAAACACTGACGACTACAGTTTTTTCAAAACCAATTTTAAAAAGATGTTTTTTAACTACAGCTGGAACCCGGCATATCTGTGACTGCCAGTTTCAGGCCTCTGGGTCCCAGGTTCCCTTTCCCATTGAATACTTGGATTTCTTTTGTGACACTCCTGCCCACGGGTTAAGTTTCTTAAGTGGCAGAAAACTCACTATTTCTGGTTATTGTTGTTCGGTCTTTCCCTAGTTTTGACTTAGGCCGTATGTTGAGCTGAAAGCGCCTACCCCATAATCTCAGCTCATTTTCCCTCTTTCAGGCCCTTGGGCTTTCCCTTCCACTTTATTGCGCACACACCTTTGAAAGCTGCTAGTTTATCTTCTGCTTCACACCGTTTCTTTTCCAGGCTGAGCACATTTAATTTATTTACCCATAGTATATGCTACAACAACTGAGAATTTTGTTATGTTCAAGGCATCACTGTAAGCACCGCTGATGTAGAGGTGCTGTTCATGAAGCATACCTTTTGATCGTGGTGGTGGCAGTTGTGGCAATTGTCAATAATATAGTGCTTTTAGTGGATGGTAGGTGTTTCAGATCCTGTTGGACCCTAGAAAAAAGAAACAGTAATGTGATGGAGAGTAACTGGGGATAAGCGGAGGGAGCTATTATAAAATCTAGCTGGTCAGAGATGCACTCTCTGAGGAGATGACTTTGGAGCTAACATGCGAATGAAGAAAAAGCCAGTCTTGTGAAAGTTCATATTGCCTAATTGTTTCTCCATCCCTCAATTCTGTGCTGTGGTCTTGTTAAACTGTTTACAGGTTGTGTCTCACTTGTAACCCTTTGCTCCTGTTGCTTCTACTGCATAAAACATCTCTGCTTCCCCTTCCATTTTTCTTGGCCAGCTCCTCCCTAACCCTCATGTGACATGATTTTGAAATTCTTTAAGGAGTTAAGTACAGGACTCTCAGTCAAGATGCACATCTCTGGCCTCAGGGAGTTATGTTTTAAGTCAGGGAGATAGACCACAGCACTATGGTATGAAGCTATTGAGATTTGCCAGAAGAGGACTTAGAGCGATCGTTAAGTCAGGCTGAGGCGTCAGAGAAGGCTTCTGTGAGGACATATTGCCCATAGGCCTGAAGGATGAGCAAGAATAGTTAGGAGAAGAGGAGTGGAGGTGGGATGAATTGCAGACATTGGGAATGTTGTGAGCAGACGTACTTGCAGGTAGTTCACCCAGGCTAAGATATGAATGTGGAAAGGTAAGCAGGAGGCAGATCACAAAGGGCTTTGTGGGCAACATGAGATTGTATAATACATAATTAAGAACACAGATTTTGGAATATAAGTTACTTGTGTACCTATGCCGGCTTTGCCATTGAACTAGTTTTGAGACCTTAGGCAATCACTCTAAACTTCAGTTTCCTCACATAAGCCAACCTTCCAGGGTTGCTGTGAGAATTGAATGCTTTATGTTACCTGCTTGATGTTGGTAGATGGTAAATGATAAACTGTAGCTGTTAATATTGCCATGCTAAGATTTCTGGACTTTCTTGAAGGTATGGTGTTGAAAGTTTAAAAAGGGTGTGACATGCTCTCATCTATTTTAAAGTACCCAGACGGTTCCATGGTGATTACACTGGACAGGGTAGGGCCAGCAGGGAAACCAGTGAGGACACTGTTGCTTTGGTCCAGGTGGCAGAGGAGGGAGGCCTGAACCAAGGCAGTGGCTGTGTGGAGGGAGACAGATGGGTGGGTTTAAGGGACAAAGGAGGGGGTTTACTGGACTGGTAGTTACCACCACGGATAACACCACATGGGGAGAGGAGGAAGATGAATTGGGATATGGGGGATGGAGGGGATGGATCCTGTGTGTGGATGTAAGTAATAACAAAGTTCTTTGATTAGTGGTCCTTGATTTGTTATCCCTGATCTCCTCTGAGATTTTATTTGAAAGTCCAAATGGCCTCTTTTCTCCACTTTGACCCATGGGAAGTGAAGTTCTGAAATGCCTTCCTCCTGATCCTTCTACCTATCTCTAGTGTAAGGCCTGGTTGTGTATTTGAGGGAGAATAATGAGATGCTGCCTTGTTACCCAGTAGACATTATACAACCCCATGGTCCTGGCCGACTGGGTACCAACAACTCGGTGTCAGGCCAACCCCAGATGATCACCTCTGGGGTTTTCTCACACCTTCTTTGTTGTGATTACCCTCCCTTGAACTTTTCCTGTTTGACAGTCTGTCTTTGAGAGTGTGGTGTGTAAAAGAAGATCTTTTTCCTCGGGGAGTCTGACCATACAGACCAGGGCTGTACTTCTTTTGTGGTGACCTGAGCACCACCCCGCCCCACCCCCAGTCTTTGTTGTAGACACATCCTGTCCACTATCATGCTGTGGGCTCCTGGTGCTACTTGGCACTCCCCATCTGCATTTGGACGGCTCTCTTGCCCATCTCCTCCTTGTCTTTCAGATTTTCATTCCTCTCCCAGCTTCCTAACCTTACCTTTGACTTCACTAAGTTGCAACCATCAGTTAAGGCTCCTCAATTGCTATCATTTACAAACTTACCTCCAGCTGACCATATCACTTTGCCTAATTTTGTGAAAGAAATATGTTTAAGGCTAATTCTTTTACTTGTGCTGAGATTCCATCTCCTCCTTTTCCTTAGGACTTGTTTCCATCATTTATTCCGTTTCTTTCCTGCTTAACCATATCTTCTCGTTTAAATATCTGGGAAAAACAGAACACCTTCCTGTTAACTTCTGTCATCACACCACCTCTTCCCAACCACATTTCTTGACTTCCTAAAGTCGTCATTCACTAAAATCCTGCTTCCACCCACAGGTCCTCCAAAATTGCTCTCCCTAGTCTTCACACCTCTGTGTTACCAAAACTCCTGAACATTTTTTCCTTACTTGTCTTGGATTCTGAGCACATCTGATATTGCTGATACATTGCTTCATTTATAAAAACCACTCCTGCTTTGTGCTATCTCTCTGGCTGTTTCCCCTGTATCCATTGTATCCTTTTTTCCTCCTTTTGTCCCTTACATGCTAGTTTTCGCCAAGGCTCTGCCTTATACTCTGTGCTCTTCTCACCCCCAACTGTGCCAAAGACCCCTGTTCTGTGCCCTGAGCTGGGATCTCTCCTGAGAACCAGTCCTCAAACTCAGTCCAAAATGAAGCTCATCAGCTTCCCTCCTATAGTTCTTTCTACATCCATTCTGACTCATTCTCCTCCTTCCATTTAGTCATTCCGGCCAAAGCCTTGGAGTCATCTTGGACTTTTCCCTCTCATCCCGTCCCATATAGTCATCAGAGTTCTACAGATTCTCCTTCTTTGATATCTCTTAACACATTTTCCCCTCCATTTTCTCTCCTACTGCCTTAGTCTGGGCTCTTCTCACTTCTTTCTCTATACCTGCATGGCTCTGAGCTGCTTGCCCTGTCTGGCCCTTAGTGGTGCTGCAGTGCCCTTTCTAAAATACCGATCTTTACTAAAATATAAATCCCTGCTTTTTCAGTCTAATTTAGATACCTCTCCTTCCTCCTCCCTTAACAGTCTGTACAAACACTTATACTCTACAGCACTAGTTTTATGCACAGATTGCTATACTGTCATTCCTGGTCTGTCTAACCCTCAAAACTTAGATCCTAAAATGCAAAGACCTTAGCTTTTTGCCGTTAAATGCTGAAATATAGCACAAGAACTTGTACATAATATATTGAAGTTTATTGAGGGAATAACTAAGTGGAAATCCCTCTGTCTCTGACACATTTTATTGGAAACATTAACTATGTTTTTGAATACCTCCTGTGTCAGAAACATGCATTGATGTCCCATCTTATAAGTGGGGAAACAGACTCAGAGAAATTAAATGACTTGCCCAAGGTTGTGTGGCTAGATGTAGCAGAGGTGGGATTTTAACTCAGGTGTCTCTGGCTTATGAAGCTAGGCCCTTCCGTTACCATACTGCCTCCAGTGTATCAGCCTGCATTGTCCAATTTTTTTTTTTTTACTTAGATTTAAGACCCTATGTTTACCTCTATGAAGTTTTTAGTCCTACTAAAATAGGCCTGTTATATCAGCTGGTCAAAACCTTTTTTATTCTGAACTTTTATTATCCATCATATTACCTATTCCTTCCTGCTTAATGTCGTGTATAGAATTGATAAGCAAACCTTTATCATTATCCAGGTTATTGGTAAAATGCGGTAACTGTACCTTATTTAAAATATTTGTTTATGTGATTTCTGTGTCTGTTTCCTTGTTCCAGACCCCTAACACAGGGTTCAGCACACATGAAATACTTAGTAAATACTGATGAATATTTGTCCACACAGACAAATAAAAATAAATTGGGCAGAACCAAAGAATGAGCCAGTGAACACCTATTAGCTCCTTATTAACATCAGTTAATACCTTAACCAACATTCTTTGAATAAGATTACCAGTTTTTGATCCCTCTGATTATGTCAGTATATCTAGTTATGACATCTTCATCTTGTCTACTAGGATATTTGGAGCATTCTTGTCAGAGACCTTGCTGAAGTCCAGATATCCTAAGTCCTATGTCTGGGGTTCTTTGACCAAGAAAGAAGTGCTGTTAATCTGTTATGACTTGTTCTTAAACCATAGTGGCCTCTTATAATTACTTGGAACTGCTTCATTCAGTTGTACAAGTTGTACACTGAGTGAGAGGCCACACCTGAGGGGTGTTTTGTATAGGTCATAGGCATCATGGGTTTGTTTTTGTAGCACCAACTTTCTGGCAATAAAGGGTAAAATGTCTTGAGCCAACCTATCAGTGTATTACAGCAGTTTTCTAGGTGAAGGAAGTAAAACGTCTTCAGGAAGGGTTGCAGTTTCCTAATTGTACAAAAGTGCCACGTGATCTAGAATGACCCACATGACACTCCTCCTGGGAGCAAAATCTCTGTCCAGTGGGATGTAGAATCCAACCCTATTCTCATCTTTGGAAATCAATATTTTGAATATCTGGTATCAAGTATTGGCTTGGCCCAGTCTTCAGCCCCTCTTCCTTTTCCAGGACTCCTTAAATATCACTGAAACTGAAAACCACAGAGCCTCTGTTATTCAGAAGCTAGCCTCCATAACTCAGCCACTTTCAGGAAACCATCACGGGTTTTACTTGTTGGTTGACACAAGGCTCCATAGTGATTCGGGTGAATCCAGGTGGCTGTCCCTCATATACAGAATGGAGCAAAGTGACACTGTTGATTGGTACAGGTAACAAAAAGGACTCAAAAGCAGGCAACCAGTCTCCATCTTCCTTGTATTGTCTCTCCTCTCTCACAGGCCTTCTCAGCTTTTACAGCTGTCACTACCTCTCCCTCCTAGGTTTGGACGCCCTACAGTGCTGGTAGCCAGTGGACCCACTCTCAAAAACAGGCTGAACAAGAACAGAGTGTGTGTGAAGCTTAAGGTTATTAAAGCAGAAGGAAAGCCAAAGAAAAACAACTTGCACAAGTAGCCAGTGAGAATGAAGGTTATAGTTTGAAGAGTTTAGAGGTGACTGTCAGTTCTCTGATTGACTTCTTGAAGAAGCAAATAATGTCGATTTGTAGGGGTAAAGGTGGCATATGTGACGCGAGGGAGACAACTCATCTGCAATAGCAGTTATCTTCTCTGCGTATGTGATCAGCTGTGACCACTTCACAGTACAATCATAAAAAGAGCCATTTTAGATGACTTGGTGTCTTGTGGAGACATCAGTTTGGCTCAAGGGCATCTTGACTATGATGTGATTTTTTAAAAGGAATCGAGGCTTCTGAATCCAGCTGGTTCCCCTGTAGGAGTCCTGAATTTTCGTCTTCTGGTTAAGCCTAATCTGTCTTCGAAGTTTGGAACTTTGCCCCACCTCCTTTTGGAAGGGAGGGTTTGTAAACCTCCCTCTTTGGCAGCCTTGCACATTATTTCCAAAACTCATGAACTCACAGAGCATTATTAGCTGACAAAACATGCATTGGCTCCATATGCCAAAGGGGCCCTCTCCCCACTCCTGACCGTCTCCACCTCATTTTTTTTTTTTTAACCCATAGCAGCTAAGAATATACTCTGTTTGTCAGTAGGACTTGGCCATATGGTTTGGTGCTTATTTTAATGACTGCCAGAGCTCGCAGCTGGGAGAACGAGAACAGAAGTCTGCTCTTTGTGCTCCATTTTGGCCCAGAGAAGGTACTTTGGGGCCAGACTGCGGTTATTCTGGCACTTCTGCTAAGTGAATGGCCCCACACGGCCTCAGGGAAACTGAACACAAAGTGCTCCTAACCCTTAGAACTTACTCCTCTGGACTTCTTGATGACCTATAGCAGGAGACCATCCGTTCCATTTTAATTAAACCTCTGTTGTGACTGCAGTGCTCCTTTGAGGGAGGGGAGGCTTCAATGAGGCGTGTTGGAGGCAGAGAAAATTTTCATAGTGAGTATGGGGAAGGGCAACCACATTAGTCAGATGCTATTGGCTAACGTGGGAGGATGTGTTGACAAGAACTAATAGCCGTACCATTAGTTGACTGCTGACTGTGCCAGGCACTGGAACAGGCACATCACACACTTTCTCATTTAGCCCTCCCAACAACCTCAGGGCTTGGGTACAAATTATCCTGATTTTGCAGATGAGAAATCAAGGCACAGGGGATGAAGTTCCTTGCCCGTGGTTCCTCAGCCAGTGAGAGTTGGAACTGGAACTCACACTTGGGTCTATCTGAAGACCAGACCCCCAATTGCTATCACTTTAGCCTCCCTTCTCTGAACCATTAAAAGTCCCCCTGCCCTCCCAAAGCAGACAAATAAAACCCCAATGAACATAGGTGGAAAGTGATAGCAAGGCGTTTTTTTAGTACATTGAGGCTGGTCTCTTTTTCTGCTGTCCCTCCAAGGGTCTAGTTTCCCTGAACACAAGTTTGTTTTATCACCATGATTGTTGTTTATCTTCTACCAATTTTACTTCTTCATTTTTACAAAAATCCTATACTGGCTTAATATTTGCTGTGTCCAATCCTGTTGGCCCCCCACCAGAGGGAGACCAGTTGGACAGACTCAACAGGGAGCCTTCCTGCTCCAATTAATTATCTAAGCAGCAAAGCCAAAATATTTCCTTCTTTAGCTTCTTTAATAACAGATGCCAGGGAAATTTATGGAAATGATACTTCGTTTAGCCTTATTTAGAGCAATGAATTTCTTTTCACTGAAGCTAGATTTAAATAGGTCATCTGTTAACTATTAAATGAATACAGGAAGGTTCTTTGTAGGGTCATGGTAGCTTGAATACTGGGGTTTCTGTTTTACTTTTTTTCTTTAAGTATAGTATACATATATTAAAGTGCACTAACCATAGATCTATAACTCATGTGTTTTTACATATATATGTGCCCTATAACCAGCTCCCAGCTCAAGTTATATAGACTATGTCCAGCTCCCCAGAAGGCTTCTTATTTCCCCTTCCCAGTCATTAGCCCCACCCCAGCCTATAATTACTCTTCTAACTTCTATCGGTTTTGCCTGCTGAATATAACATAGGCTAGATGTGTGCAGGCATTAACATTGTCTTCATATTTTATTTTGGAACAGTTTCAAACTTGCAAAAACCTTACAAGAATAAGACAAAGACCTTTCATATACCCTTCTCCCAGAGACTACATCCAGATTTTGTCTCAGTAGCAACCTTTATAGAAGCAGAGTGTCATGCTCGCTTCGGCGGCACATACACTATAGAAGCAGAGTGTCAACCCAAGATCACATGTTGCCCTCAGTCATCATGTCTTTCTCTTTCACTCTGGAACAATTCTGTAGTCTTCCCTTGACTTTTAAGATCTTGACACTTTGGAAGATTATAAGCCAGTCTCAGTCACTGTATGGAATATTTTTCAGTTAGGATTTACCTGACATTTACTCTCACTGAGCTCCAAGTCATGTTTTTAGCCGAGTGCTGTAGATGTTTGTGCTTTTCATGGCATTCCATCAGATAGCATGCATGTCTGTTCGTCCCACTGATGCTGGTTTTAACTTTATTCCCTCCATGAGGATGGTGTCTGCCAGATTTTGTCACTGTAAAGTGACTTTTTCTCTCCTTTGAAATTAATCATTTTTTTGTGGAAAGCTACTTTGTGACTGTGAATGTAAGCTTTTAACTCCTGTACCATGGGAATATTTTCAGGAAGAAAGATCTATTCTTTACTAATGTTGTAATTTTTTGATTAAGGTTTCATTTCAATTGATTTGTACATGCATATCTCTTGCCTACTAAGGTCTTAGTCCTAAAAAAACAATAGGTTTAGAGACCTTTGGAGTATATGGACTATTTCCATATGTTGTTCATGATTTCTTACTCTAATCATCACATTCCGTGGTAATGAGCTTTGTCTTCCCAATTGCAGAAGCCTGGCTTATTTCTTTCTCTTGCTTCTCTTGTAGAAGGTACCCATAAAAAGGTTTCTAGAACTCATCTTAGTAACGTTTGAGAGCCACTGTGCAAGAGACTATGGTATATTGAGAGGAATATGATCCAGGATCTGTAGCTTTAGAGTTTACAATCAGATTGACGGGGGTAGACAGATCAGAGAAGAGCTGGACAATAATACTAAACGTGGAGGTAGCTCAGAGAAGAAGTGATTAACTGTAGCCAATGGAGAAGAGCAAACAGAGTAATGAGAGTGAAGGGCAGCTCCGGGAACGCTTTCTGGAGCAGATAACCTCTGAGCTGGATTTTGAAAAGTGCGTCAGTCACAGGGACAAGGGTGTCTTTTAGACAGCTAGCTATTTGTTCAGAGTTGAGGCGGCAGGACAGCAGGCATGTGAGGGGAGCACTAAGCAGCTTGATGCTTCTTCAGCATCAAGTCAGAGGTGAGGAGCAGTGGGACCACCAAGGTGGCTCCAGAAAAGTTGGAAGGTAGTAGTAGGGGTCCAGGAAAAAGTAGGAAACATCAGATGTGTGGTAATATGCCAGTTTTGTATGTGACATGCCACTAATGGCATTATTTATTTATCTGAGAGAGAGCACGGGGAGGGGCAGAGGGGGAGGGAAAGAGAATCCCCAAGCAGACTCCCCACTGAGCTCATATACCTATGTGGGGCTCGATCCCAGGATCCTGAGATCATGATCTGAGCTGAAATCAAGTCAGCCACCCAACTGACTGAGCCACCCAAATGCTCTGAGCTTCAGTAAATATTAACTGGGCTTCATGGTAGCTTACTGATGCTGACATATGTGTGAGTGTTCTGTGTAGACTTAGTTTTTCACTTCATAAAGATGTATTTGCAACATTACAGGGTTTCTACTGTAGAACAGCAACTGTGGCCTTGCGGACTGCTTCACCAAATGACAGGTGTGGAAGATCGTCTAGTGCGAGGGTCCTCAAACTGCAGCCTTCAGGTCAGATCCTGACCAAGGCCTTTTTGTGTGTGTGCAGTCCATGAGCTAAGGATTGTTTTTACGTTTTTCAAGCATTGTAAAAAAGGAGAAGAAACTATGACAGAAACTGTTTTGGCATGCAATGACTAAAATATTTACTATCTGGCCCTTTTCAGAAAAAGCCTGCCAAAACCCTGGTCTCATCTGACTGCCTGATACAGTAATCCTTTGTACAATATGACTTGGCAAATAATCATCTAATATATGCTCGGACACTTCCACTAATGGAAAATTCATTATCTCTCCAGCCAATCTGTTTCTTATTTGGACAGTTCAGGCTATTAGTAATATTTAAAGTCTGCTGTAATTTGTCTCATTATAGGATCTATTGGCCTTTTTTGGGGGAAGAGGACTATTATTGTGTGTCAACATTTACTGAGCTCCTAATATAGTCTAGGCAGTGTGCTGAGGGCTGAAGAAAGATGAGTAAGACATGGTTTGCACCAGGGATCTCTCAGGTGTTGTTTCTTGGAATTAAAGCTGCTATGCTGGTAGTCTTGGGTGTCTTTCATTCCCCGTCTTGCCATTGGGTTGGGACTTTTTCTTTAATTATTTTATTTATTTCTCTATTGTTATTCCACATACACAAAATTCATTGAATTTTGAACACAAATTCAGAGAGAATAAGCCATACAGTGAAAATAAGTCTCTCTACACCCTTGTCTCCTGACTCTATGTCGCATTCTTGGGAGGCAACCACTGTCACCCATTTCCTGTGGGGATTTGACTTTAAAGAACAGCACTACCCAAGGTTTAGGACCATTTATAAAAAACACTTTCGGCAAGTACTCAGACATTGGTGTTTTATGAGCTCCTACTTTGTATAAGTTGCTGAGTGTGACTTACTTTTATTTTCATAAAGTCTGAAATTTGCACCACGTTTGGGTGGTACACATAGCCCCAGAGTTTGTATTTACCCACCTGCTATTTAAGTTAAATCTTGACTGGATATTTTGGCTACTGCTGGGATTCTTGCTCCTGACAGTGTTGAATCCTCATCAAAGCCTCTCTCTTTCAGTGGAAGTGACACAATCCCATTTTGTGTAACTTCCGGTTTCACATCCTGAATGTGATAGAAATAGTTAGAAATGAAGTTGAACCACATTTATATTGATGCCCCTGTCAGTTTCCTTCCTTGATTATGTCTGTTTGTAGTATTGAAGTATGGTAGATATAATCTTTAACTTTCTAAGCAAAGCAGAGGCCAGAATTCTCACCTTGTGCTGTCTAGGGCTGTACAGGCACATCATTTTTTTTTAGGAAACAGGTGCTGTTTGGATCTAGGTTAGTGACAAATAACTTTGTACCTATAACTCACTACTCCTTCCAGAATTCCATTCTGATCATTACTTCCTTAGATCTTCCCTTCCAGCTTAAGGAGATGGCAATGTGATACAGATGTATGGGTTCTTAAATGATGCAGTTATACTTGAGTGTGCTCTTCAGATGTTTCCAGCAATGTCCTCATCACATATTGCTGCTGCTGAGGACCTTTCTGTTTTCTTAGCCTGTCAAGCAGTAGTTCAATGGCTGAATACCAACCACTTTCTCTTGTGAAATAGGCTCTTGGGTTCTGTTTGAAATTTCTAAAGGCTCAAATAAGTCAGAAAATGTTTAAAGGATGTGTCTCTTATGCATATCACTTTGTTAGTATGCCCATCTGTCATCTTCTAAGTGGTCTTCCTGAGTCATTTTTTCCCAGCTGTTGAAGTGTGGTATAGGAGAGAGTCTTCTCTTTCATCTCTGGCACTGGCAAAATTCCATCTTGATGACCTCATCGGGTCATCCAAATGATGATGAGTTACCGCTGACCTTTAAGAGTAAGTTGTGGATGACTAAAGCGTGTAGGAGCCTGATGACCCATCACACAGAGGCTTTCAGAGATCCATTTGTACCACTGTCTGCTGCTGTGTTGATTTCCTTCCATAGTGGATGATTACTCTGGCTATGACCTTTTTCTTTTGACTGTTGGAGAGTAAGTTAGTATGAAAATGTTTTTCAAAATGGTTTTTTCACATATGTGTGGCTGATAGGCAATAAAAAGGCTCTGAAAAGGGGTGTCTCCCTTCGAGGCAGTACAGATACAGTGATGAGAGAGTTGGGGCTTTGAAGCCAGTCAATGTGGATTATAATCTCAGCTCTTTTCCTTCCTAACTGAGTCACTTTGGGCAAGTTACTTGATACCTCAGTGCCTCCATTTCTCTTCTATAAATTAGGCATAATGCAATCACTTTAGAGCTTGTCCTAAGATAATGTGTAAAATGTTTAGTGCTTGGCACAGAATAAAAATTCAATTAGAATAGTTACTACTACTACTGCTATTATTTAAAAAGTTTTGAAAAGCATATAATCAAAAAAGCAAGCATGATTCATGATGGCAAACGCCCTAATGAAGTTTTCATCTGTCATCACAGAGAAGGGACCCATTGATGCCCACTGACTGTGGGCGTTAATGAGAGCTTCATAAAAAATCTTAATAGATGAGAAGGAGTTTTCATGGTAGAGATGGGGAGAGGTTTCCGAGAGAAAGGCGTAAGGCTGGGAAACAAGCAAGCTGAGACAGTGTTGACACCTTATTCTTTCTGGGGGTAAGGCTGGTAAGATTTTGTTTGTTTAAACAAGGGAGTGCCCTGTGCAAATCAGTTCCAGTAGCAACATAGATGTCTTGTTTGAAGACAGAATAGTGGAAAGCATTGAAGAAGACAAAGGCAGTGACCTGTGAGCATGTTAACTCAGGAGCTGAGGTATGAGATGGTGGGCCTGACCTGTGCAGGGGGATGGAGGAGAGAAGAGAAGCTGACTTGGATACAGGAAGCACAAAATTGCATGAAGAGTATGGGCATATGGAATTTGGATCCTCGCCCTCCCCACTTCACTGCACTTTCCTACCTGTATGTCCTTCTATGGACTTCTTACCTCTCTGAACCTCAGTCTCTTCCTCTGTAAAACCGGAACTGTCACTTATTAGGGCCTTCGAGAGGAGTAAATTCAGATGCATGCCCTGCTGCAGTGCCTCATCCTGGTCAATGCTCTGTAGCTGTCACCTTCATCTCATTCCAGAGGCCCGTTTAAGGTTTAGCTTCTAGCAATTACTGATTTACTGAATGTGAAAAATAGAAAAACTGAAGATGACTTTGAGGTTTTGACCTCGGATATAGTTGGTACTATTAAGTTAACTAGGACATACTGGGAAATAGGCAGAATTTTGGGAAAAGAAATGTTTAGGGTGCCTGGGTGGCTCAGTGGGTTAGGCCGCTGCCTTCGGCTCAGGTCGTGATCTCAGGGTCCTGGGATCGAGTTCCGCATCGGGCTCTCTGCTCAGCAGGGAGCCTGCTTCCCTTTCTCTCTGCCTGCCTCTCTGTCTACTTGTGATCTCTCTCTCTCTGTCAAATAAATAAATAAATAAATCTTTAAAAAAAAAAAAAAGAAATGTTTAGTTTGGGGTTTGCCAAACTTGAGTTGTCTGTGAGAAATCCAAGTCTTGGCTTTAAAACATACAGATGACCCTTGAACAATGTGGGGGAGAGGGGTGCCGACCCCCACATAGTCAAATCCATGTATAATTTTTGACTCCTCAAAACTTAACTACTTATAGCCTCTTCTTGGCCAGAAGCCTTACTGATAACATCAACAGTCGATTAACACATAGCATTAACACATAGTCGATTAACACAAACAACTAGGTTATAGGTATTATAGAGTATATTCTTAAAATAAAGTAAGCTAGAGAAAAGAAGATATTATTAAGAAAACCTTAAGGAAAATACATTTATAGTACTGTACCTTATTGGAAAAAGCTCCATGTAGGTGTGGACTCGTGCAGTTCAAACCTGTGTTGTTCAAAGGTCAACTGTTTGTTTGGAGGGTAGCTCTCTAGAAATGTAGTCCTAAAGTTCACTGGCATATAAATAGAAATTAATGTAGAAAATGAATTTTGCTTTTGAGAAAACTTACAGACCAAGAAGAGGGCTGAGCATGGATTCTTTCAAAAACCAATAGCAGAAAGCATTGTGGAGGAAGAGTAGAAGGGAATGATTGGAGGAAGCCATTTGGGTATTCTAGACCCACGTTTCTCAGTGCAAAGCCCCCAGATCACCTATATGAGGGTCTGTTTCTCCTTTGGGCACTGAAGTCTCAGTGCATGGGATCCATAAGCTTTCCCTGGGCCAATGGAAATAGATGTGACCTAGAAAGAGATGAACATTCTGAGAGTACAGAATTATAAAAAGCCTTTCAAATAATTAAAAGCCAGAAATTATTTAATATGGGATGAGGGTACATTTAAATATATTTGAAATGATTTAAAGGTGGGCCCTCCAAAAGTAAGAGTGCCAGTGGCCTGAAGCCATCAAGTAGTACCATACTTGAATCAGACCTGCCTGGGCACTAGTCAAACCTGGGGACTCCTGGTCACCCTCATCCTCCCTTCTCCTCTCCAGCAGCTGGAGCCCAGGCATCCTCAGTTTAGTTTCGTTTTGTTTCGTTTAGTTTTGTTTAAGATTTTATGTATTTATTTGTCAGAGGGAGAGACAGAAACCGGCAGAGGGAGAGGTAGGCTCCTCTCTGAGCAAGGACTCCGATAAGGGATTCCATTCCAGGACCCCGAGATCATGACCTGAGCTGAAGGCAGACACTTAACTGACTGAGCAACCGAGGTGTCCCTTCATCTTCAGTTTTTAATAAGCCCTCAAGGTGGGGAAAGTTTGAAAACCTCGGGTCAGGCATTGTCTAACGTATGATACTGAGAATGCATACTAAGGTGGTGGGGAGTTTTAAAGAGCACCTTCTCTGAGACTTCCTCCCTACTCCATACTCATCTCCTCCTGGAATTTTAGCATTTTCATGTAGTGCTAACTTTGCACTTTACCATCTAGTTATTATCAGTCGAAAGCTTGTTATCTCTTTTTTAAAGATTTTATTTATTTATTTATTTATTTATTTATTTGTGAGAGAGAGAGAGAGAGAGAGAGAGAGAGATAGAAAGAAAACATGTGCATGCATGCACACTAAGGGAGAAGGAGATGCAAACTCCCTGCTAAGCAGAGAGCCCGACCTGGGGCTCCACCCAGGCACCCTGAAAGCTTGCTAGATCTTAATTCCCAAATCCAACAAGTTTGGAAAACGGAAAGCTATGTAATAATCTTGGCTTAAAACTGTGATGTGGTTGATGTGAACTGTTGTCATCTAATGTGACTCTTCATACATTCTGCTGCAGAAATATTACTCTGTCTGGTCATAGGGAAGTTAGAGTGGAAAGTGAAGAGACCTCCCCCACTTCTGCTTTTTGGAAATACCAAGGTCCTCTAGTATTGTGCTTCTCCAGCTGGCAGTGGTGTCCCCCTGAGTGTGCATGCAGGAGTAGGAGAGTTACAGTGTGCGCATGCCTGATTGCCAGGAGGGTCCCATTTATTTGATGATTTCAGGGGAAGAATGAAATATTAAAATATGTATATACAGTAAAATGCAAATTTTCCATGCATTTAAAAGATAAAAGATGGGATGTAAAAAAAATTCAGGTTAGGTGGGCAGAAATTTTTTCATTCTCTCCTCAGCAGGGGCAGGGGGTGCTCAAGTACAGCTCTCATTCAGAGCTTGGATAGTTGGCCTCGTGTTTCTGACCTGCTGGACTCGGGTTTTGCATGTGTGAAGTTCTCCAGGACCACACAGGAGGACAGAAATTTCTGGGACTCTGATTATGTCTATGAAGGCATAGCAATTTTGCTGCCATCAGACTGACTTGAACAAGAAAGGGAGATACCCAGAGGTAAAGGTCAGAAAGGCCTAAGAGAAAGGATTTACTTAGAAAATCATTTGTGTTGTCAGGAGGTAAAACTTAGCAATATAGGCCAAATCAGGGTGATTTTCAGTTAGGTCTTTAGGTAGCCTGTATACCTCCCATCATTTTTTGCTTGTTTGTTTTGGTTATGCCTTATTACAATTTTTTTTTTTTCCCTCACCATATGTTGTGCTATTTTGCTGTGTTCTGTTTTGTTTTCTAGTAGGCAGCAAATAATGGCAGCAGCTCCGGGGGATCCTGGGCTGTCCAAATTGCAGTTCGCTCCCTTTAGCAGTGCCTTGGACGTTGGATTCTGGCATGAGTTGACCCAGAGGAAACTGAATGAGTACCGGCTGGATGAAGCTCCCAAGGACATTAAGGGCTATTACTACAATGGTGGGTGACAGTAACTCGGTATCCCGTCATCTTCTGTTATGCTCTCTGCCCTCCAGTATAGGGTCAGCTTTCCTACCTTTGTCTTTTATAATTCATGCTCTTCACTGGTTTCTATTTTACTTCCTGACCGTCTTTAATTAATTAGTTTTTATTTGGATGTCGTTTACACATAGTGCTACATTAGTTTTAGATTCACAGCATAGTGATTTGGCAAGTTTATACATTATGCTCTGCTCACGACAGGCGTAGCTGCCCTCTGTCACCATACAGTGCTATTACAGTAACATTGATTATAGTCTGTGTGCCATACCTTTTATCCCCTTTTACTTCCTGGCTTTTGACACAAACTCGTTTTCACTTCTTTTCCTCTGTCACGGGGAAAAGAAAAGAGAGTAGTGAGACTCCTGTTATTAACCCAAAGAATTAATACTGACTACTTAAAATTGCTGAGGGAGGAGATTGGAAATTTTTTTCTCAATGAATCTTTTTTTATAGTTTGGGCAAATTCCTCCAATTTAGAAAAGCTCTGGCATCTTCTGCTAAGTCCCTGTTGAATATGGATGACCAGGAATTGGACAGGGCACTTAGGGCTCAAAAAAGAGAACAAAATTATTCACAGACATTTTAGTTATGAATGCTGCTATTACTGACTCATAATGGAAAATGTGATAATGCTTCTGTCCAGGTGATTCTGCTGGGCTGCCAGCTCGCTTAACATTGGAGTTCAGTGCTTTTGACATGTGAGTATTTTTTTTCTTTTCTTTTTTTTTATTGGCTTAAAATCTAAAGTGTTTGCTTTCTGTGAGGAATGAACATTCTTAACTTTAAACTTAGGTGAGCCACAGGGGGACCCTGGGGAGCCCCCAGAAGCAGGGCCAGCTTTTCAGTTCTCTTGTACCCCCCAGAGACAAGTGCTAGATGCTTAGGACTATTGTATATACCTTTTTCCAGCAGGTAATTATCAGAGCCTATAAGGTGTCAAATATCATCTAGATTGGTTGAGGTGGAGATAGTAGCCCTTCTGCTTTGGATTTTATTTAATATTTTGTGATTCCTTATTGATACTTCTTGACTTACTCCTTCAGTTGCTTATCCATGGACATCAGTGAACATTTATTAGGCTACTTCTACATATAAGCCACTGTGAAGGCATTATACAAAGAAACACGACATACACTCTCAAAGAGGTTTTTTGGTTTGTTTGTTTTTTTCCCCTGGTTGGGAGCCATAGGTACTGCTGGAGAGAAGAGAGACATTTATTGACTTAATTATGCAGGTGTTTTCGTATACATAATCCTTTCAGACCTGCCAGATGTGATTTTTCTCTTTTTTTCAGACGAGGAAACCATGGGTCAGAAGGTAAAATGGCTTGCCCAAGGTGGCTAAATTTAGAAGCAGAGTGAAATAGATTTCTGAAGTTGTAGTCTGAGTAGCCAGGGGCATTTTGTTATATTCTACAGAAACAGAAAGACCAGGAGGGGGATACGATTTTAGGAGGAGGTATACTTGGTTTAAAACATGTTGAGTTTGAGATGACATCATCTGGTGGAAATGCCCAGGAGGCCCTGGAGTCAGGGAGAGGGTCATCCATGCAGAGGAGATCATGAGGCTCTAAGAGAGGAAGACTATCACGTAAGAAGAACAGAGGGCCTGACTGGTGAGTGGATCTGATCAGGGGGTGTAAGAAGGAAGATACAGAACTATCAAAGGAAATAAGAATTCTCAGAGAGGAAGAAGAACCAGAAAAGTGCTACAGAAACCAAAGATGGATGCTTTCAGGAAGGAAAGAGTTGATCAACAGTGTCAGAAGCAGAAAGGTCAGCATTCAATGCAAGGGTCATTGGATTTGATGATTATGCTCTTTGCAGTCTCAAACTGAATTCCACACAGAGAAGTGGAGCTGAAACCATATTGAGGGGTTCTGAGATGATTAGTACTTGAAGAAAGGCTTCAGTGTAGTCAGTGCTTCCACATTATACAGTGTTGTATTAGTTTCAGAGGTACAATATAGTCATTCAACAATGTCACATTGATATGTGCTCTCATCATGATAAGTGTCCTCCCTAATCCCCAATACCCATTTAACCCATCCCTTCACCCCTTCCCCTCTGGCAACCATCTGTTAAAGATAAAAAACAGAAGAGTCTGTTTCTTGATTTCTCTCTCTCTTTTTTATCCCCTTTGCTTGTTTATTTTGTGTCTTTAAATTCTCAAGTTTAATTTCTTAAATGCAGGAAATCATATGGTATTTGTCTTTCTCTTATTTCACTAGGTATTATACTCTCTAGCTCCATCCATGTCATTGCAAATGGCAAGATTTCATTCTTTTTTTATGGCTGAATAACATTCCATATATATATGTGTATCTCGTCTTTTTTATCCATTCATCAGTCGGTGGAAGTTTGGGCTGCTTCCATAATTTGGCTATTGTAAATAATGCTGCTGTAAATATTAGGGGTGCATGTATCCCTTTGAATTAGTGTTTTTATATTCTTTGGGTAAATACCCGGTAGTGCAATTACTGAATCATACAGTAATTCTATTTTTAATTTTTTGAGGCGCCTCCATACTCTTTTCCACAGCAACTGCAGCAGTTGGCATTCCCACCAGCAGTGCATGAAGGTTCTTTTTCTACACATCCTTGCCAATGCCGGTTGTTTCTTGTGTTGTTGATTTTAGCCATAGAATATATTTTTAAAATCTCTCAAAAAGTCAACACATTTGATTCTTCTATCTCAAATTGCAAAATTTAATGGTGTAACATAAATCTAAAATGGTACTAGTCCTTTTCCCTATACCAGGTAAATCAGGGATCTGATATGCTGAAATAAATAACATGTCGCACTCTGAGGGGAAAGAAAGGCTTAGGAAAAATAAACAAAACATGGTCCTAGTAAAAAATATATTAGTCTTTTTATCTTTAAAAGGTATGTGTTGGTGTTTCTTGTTCTCTTCAGACCTTTCTTGCTCTGTAATAAATTTCTTGTGATTGCTTGTCAAAACAAGTCAAATCCTGGTAATCTCTCGCTTGTTTTGGTAGAGATTAACTTACTTCTGAAACAATTACAAGATAATAAGGAAAAAAACTGACAGTGTATAAGCATTAAATTAGCTGGAGTTGTTCAAGGGGGCATATGAGCAGTCTAGTTTTAATATTATCTCAAGATTCTAACATTAATTAAAAGCTAAACTCGCTCCCATCTTTACTCTGGACTAGACTGAAGGGTTATGTTCTGTTTTTTTTTTTTTTAAAGATTTTAATAATTGTATTCTTAGGAACAATTAGTTACAGGAAAAAAGTAGTTCATAGAAGTTAGGTTTTGATCTTATTACAAAATCCAAACATCTTAAGTGATCTAGAAATTTTAGTTGATGGAGGTAAGAATATCTGTGATTGCGCAGCTATGACTTTCACAGAAATTGCTTGATCTGACTGGTCATATCTTTTCATTGCGCTGTTGAATACCTGCAGTGTTGGAGGCTATGTGGTTGAGGAGATGGGCAGGAATGAGGCGTGGCCCTAGTGGCAGTGCTGGATCTGGCAAGCCTCTTATCTAAGGCGGGTTAACTCTCTTACCTAGGATAAGTGCTTTTAATTTCCTCACATTCAGTTTCCTCATCTCTGGCACTTGGCTTCTGATGTTCCTTCCAGTTTTACAAGTCTGTGATTTTCTGAATCTGTCTTAGGATGGTTAGTGTTTTGGTCTGAGTGTTTGTGTCCCTGCCTTTCCTATGTTGAAAACCTGATGACCCTGGTGATGGTGTCAGGAGGGGGGGCTTTTAGGAGGGGGTTAGGTCATGAGGCAGAGGCCTCATGAGTGGGATCAGTGCCTTATAATAGACCCCCAGAGAACTAACACGCCCTTTCCACCACTTGAGGATGTGGAACTAAATGGGCAGTCTGTGACTGGAAGAGGGCCTTCACCAGAACTGGACCTTGCTGACACCTTGATCTTGGGTTTCCAGCCTCCAGAACTATGAGAAATAAATTTCTGTTGTTCATCAGCTACCCAGTCTGTGATATTTTCTTATAGCAACCCAAACAGACTAAGACAGCTAGGGAGTTTAATGGAAGTACTTGGAGTACCACAGAAGAAAGGAGTTCTTCATATGCAAATTATTTTCATTATTATTCTTTCTTTGTTTTTATTGCCTTACACCTGCATGGGTTTGTAGGGGAAATCGTTATAAATTTACTCATCAGATGCTGAATGCCTCTTACATGCAGGATGGGTAGGTGGTAGAAATACAAAGACTTAAGAAACATGGGGAATGGATAGAGGTAGAAGATACATGTTTGCATTTTAGTGTGCTCTGTGCTGTAATAAATGTGAAAAGGTAATGGTTATTTCAGAAATACTTATTGATTGCTTCCTCTGTATCTTGACAATAGAATGTGCTAGGCACTGGGCATGGAGAGAGGAATAAGGTACAGCTGAAGAGCTAACAGTCCTAGTACTCATTTGTAGATGCCAAGAGTATCTCAACTTTGCATAGCACCAGATAAATCCCTTATTCTCTGAGTCCCTGGAAGCCTAATGGGTCTCTGCCAGGGGTTAGCACCATAAGAATCCTGTTCTCCACATTGTATGAGGTGAATTAGCAGTCAAGTAGTATTTTGTCAGGCATCAACCATTTTGCACTGGAGAGAGCTGTCTTAGTGTAGGGTATACTGCTAAACCAGACTCCAAAACGTAATGGCCCAAACACAAAAGAGGTTTATTTCTTGCCCACTTAATAGTCTGGGACTGGAGTTCGGTCTTCTTACCTCTAAGGCTCCCATCATTCTAGAGAGCTTGTATTTGTGTATTGCTAATGGTATTTGTGTAATGCTACAATTCCTAAAACGGAATTGTAGGGGGCACTTGACTGACAGTTTGTGGAGCATGTAACTCTTAAACTGAGGGTCGTTGAGTTCAAGTCCCATGTTGGGCATGGGACCTACTTAAAATAAAAGTATCTTAAATTCCACATAGGAGTGGAATTGTATGGTATTTAAACAAAACAGATAAACATAGGGGAAAGGAAGGACAATAAAATAAGAGAGAAGGAGACAAACTACAAGAGACTCAACTAGAGGAAATAAACCGAGGATTGCTGAAGGGGAGATAAGTGGGGGGATAGGGTAACTGGGTGATGGGCATTAAGGAGGGCACATGTGATGAGCACTTGGTTTTATATGCAAGTGAGGAATTACTAAATTCTACCCCTGAAACTAATACTATACTATATGTTAGCTAACTTGTTTTAAATAAAATCTTGAAAGAAAGACCAAACAAAAAGTTAAAAAACAACAGCAACAGCCCAACAACCTGAATTGTCACTTTGCCTTGCCAGGCAAGGACATGCATCACTTTGCTCAGGTTCCACTGGGGAGAGCATGAGTCTGGGAAGCGTGGTGCCCCACCTCAAACAGCATATATGTACTCTATTTCTGTTTAAGAATGGAAGAGTAGATTTTGGTGGACAATCTCTGCATAATTGTGAAATTGACTCATTAAAACATTAGTTTTCTGGGCTTCTTTCCCTTGAGGAACATTTATCTTTGCAGTCAGAAGAAATATTTTCTTTACTAAGCTTCAAGTTGGACTTAATTAGAGAAATAGAAAGCATAACCCTTGCCCTCAAAAAAAACTCTAAAAAATAGTTAAGGAAATTAGACTCATATGCAAAATCATCAGCACAGGACATAGGCTCTCTTAATCTCTGCTATCTCCTTAGCCCCTAACACAGATCTGACATGTACTAGTTGCTCACATAACTGTTGAAATCAATTACAAGCAGTCTAAATGCATGGCTGTCAAAATGGGATGTGGTGCAATTGGTGGAAAGACAGCAGTGGAATCTGTTAGAGATGTTGCAAAACAGACACTCACAGATAACTACACATGGGGGCATGATGCATGCCCCCAGACTAAGTATAACTTCTAGGTTCCCAAAGTGCCTCGTAGGCCTGCAGAACTGTGCAGTTAGAACAGAGATTCCTCCAAATAATGCAGAATCACCTCTGTCTGTCTTCTGGGGAATTTATTCTGTCCTGGCCACCACCCTGCCTGTCTGTCCTGCCTTTGGCCAGGTGTGAATAACAGGTGCAAACCAGCTTCAGAACTTCCCTCACTCAGGGCTGGGAGACTGAGTAAAGTGCAGGCTGAGTTCCTAGAGATAGCATCCCCAAGGAGGTCCAGACTTGAGGCCTTTCTAAGATCAGTCCTTTACCTGGTTCGTCTACATCATTGGGAGTTCATAGTTGGCTTTACTATCTGGGAAAGATTTCTAATTCTGATCTTTTAACAGTTTCATTGAGATATAATTTACATATCATAAAATTCACCCTTTTAAAATGTATAAGGCAGCAGTTTTTACACTTGAGTATTCACAAGGTTGTGCAGCTGCCACCACCAATTCTTGAACATTTTCATCACTCCAGAAAGCAAGCCTATACCCATAAGCAGTTACTCTACATTCTTCCTTCTCCCACTCCCCAGGCCCAGTAACCATGATCTACTTTCTGTCTATGGATTTGCTATCCTGGGCATTTCATATAAATGGAATTTTTGGAAACTAAACTAATACGTGTCTAGGACCAGGATGTGGACTAAATTCTCTTGTTTCGAAGTCCAGGACTCTTTCCACTCTTCGTCTGAGCCATCTATCTTCACTTGTTGTAGAACAAGTGAACTTGAACCTGGAGAGGTTGGCAGAATGGCTTTCCCTCCCACTATCACTTTTTAAATTTGTTTCCTTGGCTACCTCCCCTGGTGGGACTTTACTCATAAAAAATTCTTTCCTTTGAAACTTCATCTTGTGCTCTCTGATTAACTTGCACGAGCACTAATGTTCTAGGAGCCTGGCCAGCATGCTGGCAGTTACTTGACTTCCCATGATGACTTCAGCACTGCATTGACATACGTGGGACAGTCAGGCACTTAGGAAGAAGGGTCCCTTCTTCTTGTGCATGTATCACAATTAGAGCAGAGCTTTGTCCCTTCTAGTTCAGCAGTAATCGCATAAAGCCAGGTCTGAATGTAGGGGGCCTAGTGTACCAACCACTACTGTGCTCCTTCTTCCTCCCTCTAGACTGAGTCTTGCTCCTTTGTGATTTGTCTTTCTCTTTAAGACTGTCTTTGATGTCCTCCTCCCACATGGATGAAAAATATTTTATTGGAGTAGAGTTGTGAGAAACAGCTTATGATTTGCTAACTTGTCAGCCCCCAAGGGAAGGCTCTGGCCATTGAAAGTTACTTTTGCCCAGGACTTGGCATTTACGCCCCAAAGACAACATTTGGCATGGCCACCTTGGCCACCCATTACACCCCCACACACCTGGTCTAGGTTTCGATCTTCTATCCTCGCAGCCCCTGTGAACCCAATTGTACAGATTCCAAGAGACATGAGGTCTTTGAAACTGTACAATCAATAAAAATGCATTTTCTCTGCAGTAGTTGTAATTGACAACAATATTAGGCTCCTAATGAAATGAGTATTTTCATTTAGCATCTGTAACCTCTAAAACACAAGTTAATCATTTCAGAGAGGAGACCAGATATTTCCACATCTGAGTTTGTACTTAGTTAGAATTAACTTGTCTTCTTCTCCCCTGATTTTGATTACTCTGAAGACCGTAAGGGGACAATATAGAGTGTGATACACATGTGACACGACAGATTGGCAGGTAGCCCAGGTATGACACATTTTGTCTGTGTGACTCAGACCACCACCAGAAGTTGGCTCAGTAGCATCTCTTTGTGGAGGCTGTTTAGGCTGGGTGAGGTCTGGAGACAGTCAGAAGAGGGAGACATGTTCCCTGCCCTCAGGGAGCTTACTGTCCTCTAGTCAGTGTCTCTGATGGTCAGTCTTAAAGATACACTAAAATGTAATGCTCAGTTTCCTGTGCCAGCCATTACCAGAGAAAATGGGAGGGTCTTCCAGGAAGGAGAGGGTTTAGAGAAGGGCCTTGAAGCCTGTGAGGGTTTGAGTAGGGATTAGGCAGCTCAATACCTTGGAGTCTGCTAGTTTTGGCTTTAGATTCCTGCCCCGCCTATCTTATGTGACCTTAGGCGAGTTACTTAAGCCTTTAATCAGGAGAAAGAGTTGTTGCAAAAATGCAAAACTTGTACAGTTCTTGGTGCAGTAGAAGTTCCATAAATAATGTTTCCCTTTCAGGTTAAAGATGAGAAAGGGTAAAAACTAGATAATGGATGTATATTTGAGGTGAGGTGGGAGGTGGTGGGCAGTGGAAGAACAACAAGAGGTGAGGGTAAAGAGAATATAGAGATTTTGTGTGTGTGTATAGTTACAGTTTTTTAGTTCTTAAGCAAGGATGTTCATGTTTTCCCAAAGAAATGTGTGTTTGATTATCTCTTTGCCCTGCAGAGCACTTTTTTCTCCCACTGCTGTCCCATCTTTGCCTGCCTAACCATGTTTCTCCTGTGTCTAGGAGTGCTCCCACCCCAGCCCACTGCTGCCCAGCTGTTGGAACGCTCTTTAACACCAACACACTCGAGGCTTTCAAGGCTGCAGATAAGAAGCTACTTTTGGAGCAAGCAGCAGATGAGGTTAGCTGGGAACTGATGATATATCTCTCCTGTCTTTCCTGGTCTTGGTAGGCCCAGTGGTTCTGATCAGCTGTCAGGGAAACTAGCATAGAGTCAGTACTTAAAGATCCTTGCAGGCTTTGGTTTATTTCCCAGAGGGGGTTCTTACAGTCTCCTGCATTGGCAGGAAGTTCAGGGAGAAGACATTGAGCCTCTCAGCTGCCCTCTCATGCCAGGGCAGTTGTGAAAAGCTTTGCTGCTGTTCTCCAGTTAGCATTTGGAAGCAGCTTGACCTGTCTCTAAGAGTTCTATCCCTGTGTCTACATGCCTTTGGGTTCTCTCTTCTTTGTGCCACATGGCTTTCCAGTCCTAAGCACTGTAATGCTGTCAGAGATGATTGTATTGTCTCTTTGTATCTTTAAGGCTAAATCTGAACTACTCCATCTAGGGCACCTGGGTGGCTCAGTGGGTTAAAGCCTCTGCCTTTGGCTTAGGTCATGATCTCAGGGTCCTAGGATCCAGTGCCTCATCGGGCTCTCTGCTCAGCAAGGAGCCTGCTTCTCTCTCTCTGCCTGCCTACTTGTAATCTCTCTCTCTCTCTCCCTCTGTCAAATAAATAAATAAAATCTTTAAAAAAAAATGAGTATGGGTGCCACGGTCAGAGAAGGAGATCTTCTGCCTTTGGTCTTAAGGAAGGCATCCCTAACATCCCTTGAGATGGATGTAGCTTGTGACCCAGGTGATGATGGTGGTTTTTCTTGGCCTGTAGCTTGACTGCTCCTGGGCTCCTGGTCTGGCAGCACATTTCAAAGACTGTCTCCAAGGAGCTGGGTTGGGTTCTCATCCATTTTCAAAAATCACAGATTGTTCCCCACAGAAATCCCACCCCTCACCCTGTGGCTCAGCCCTCACCTTGCGGCTCAGCCTTCACCCCGATTCACACTCCCGAGCATTTCCCCCACCCTCTTAGTTTTTCGGACATGGGGCCTACTCTTCTCTACTCCAGCTCCTCCAGGGCTATTATGTCAATAGTAGGAAAAGAATTCTCTTTGTTTATTTCCCTCTTCCACCCAGTGGCTCCTTTGGTGCAGCTGTTTGTCTTGCATAGTGACATAAAGTTTAGCAGCTAATCTTAGCTACTAAAACCTTGTGATCAGCAGCTACAGACCAGTACCAGCTTCTGCTTCTGGTCACACTACTTGCTGAGTATGCATAAACTCATTCTCTTTCCTTCATGTCTCAGGGCAAGATAATCCCAAGTGATACTTTCAGAAATCCCCTATACCTAGGTCAAATCACTGCCTCCTAGAACCCCTTCCCAGCCCATTTCAATGCCCCTCCCAGGAATTCCACATCTTTTTGAGGTAGCATGTCCTACCTGGTGGTGTAGCTGGACATTTATGCCTGTCTCCCTCACTGAACCCAAAGCTTCTTGAGGGTAGGGACTGTGTCAGGGTTTTTGTTGTTGTTGTTATTTTTAAAATTTATTTATTTATTAGAGCATGAGAGGGGAGAGGGTCAGAGAGAGAAGCAGACTCCCCATTAAGTAGGGAGCCCAATGCAGGACTAGATTCTGGGATTCCAGGATCATGACCTGAGCCAAAGGTAGTTGCTTAATCCACTGAACCACCCAGGCACCTGGGACTGTGTCTTTTATTCTATAATCCTGATGTGCCTATAAGATAGTAGACAATCAGTAAATATTTGTTGGAGGAAATAATGAAGGCATGAAAATGGCCTGCTTTCCTCCTTGGTTGCTGAGTCTGAGTGAGAGGAGGCTCCTGGGTTCTGTCAATTTCCTCAGCCCCCACAGGGAGTTTGTGGTGGTAGAGAGGCCATCCAGAGTGGCCAGAGTGAGGTAAAAACCCACTCTAAAGCCTGGGGTAAGTGATGCTGGGCCTGGAGGAAAGAAGAGCTTGGAGCTTTTCACCTCTATACTTCATTTGTGAGAAGCTCAGCGATACCTGAGAACTGCCTTGACTCTTCTCTTTCTTCTGACAGATATGGGAAGCTGTAAAATCAGGTGCTGCTCTTGAAAACCCTGTCCTCCTCAACAAGTTCCTCCTCTTGACCTTTGCAGTAAGTAAATGTACTCTCAGTCATATTTAGACTGCTGAAATGCCCCAGTCAAGTCCAGGGTCCCAATAGGACAGTCTGCGCTTTTCTCACTGAAGCTACTATCTGGTGTTATTGAATTCAGAGCTGTTCAAGAAACACTCATTTGATAAGTCACCCAATAGTGTTGGCACTTAATCACCAGTGCAAAGTTAATTCCTTCTGACCATACTGTTGCTAGTTGCGTGGTTAATGGAACACCGAGACCCATGTCTTGTTGTTCGGGACAGTCAAGTTAGCTTCAGGGAATAGTGGTTCTTTGTTACCATTGTCTTTGTTCAGTACAGTCCTACAGAGCTCAGTTGCTGGGTCCATCAGCATAAGGAAAAGATGACATCTTGGGGATCCTGGCTATCCCCCAACAGCTTTCAGACTAGAGGAGTTCACACTGCATAGTTTGTCCAAACAGCTCTGTTTTTTTAAGAGTGAAAAATGTTTTGTGTAAGTGTAGCATCAGCTGCCTAGGGAAGTAGGGCCAAGGACCTGGTCTCTGGTGGGCAGTGTGGGGAAATGGAAGGGTTGGTTATAGAGACCAGCCATATACACTGCACACGTGTATGTGCATGTGGTATATCTATATACATATATATCTCTGTGTAAAATAAAGTTAGCCTTTCTAATTAAGATGACTGTGTAATATTCTATCAAGTGTATGTTCTTTAGACTCTTGTACATCTAGGTTGTTTCTAATATTCACTACTTTAAAAAATGCTGCAGTGAACAGTATTGGCCACACTGATTTTTATTTCTGCTCATTTTATTTCTTTAGGATAAATTCTTTGGAGAAGGCATATAAACATATTGATGTTAACATATATTGAGTGTTTTGTTTTATCAGCTTCATCAGCTTTGGATATTAATCCTCTTCCCCACATCTATCTCTCCCTTCCTTTCCCTCCCTCCCTCCCTCCCTCCCTCCCTTCCTTCCTTCCTTCCTTTTGCCCAGTTATAGGTCTTGCCTTTCTTCTTCCTTCATGAACTAATCCTCTGTTTCTTCTGAATGCTGCCTATCTGATTTGCTGCCCAAGGCAAAGGAGAGAATGATAAAAATCATACTGAAGGCCATGCCAAAGGGAGGCTATCTATAAGGAGCACATTTCCTAACAAGTTATAATGCTCTCTGTGTAATAGTGGGAGAGATATAAAAATGTTTAAATTCTTTATGAGATTACTAGCTGTAGTTTGGAATTAATTGTATAAATTTGAGCAATTTTGTAGATCTGCTACTAAGAGATACATAAGTAGTGCTAGTTAAAGATTTCTAGGTTTGTTACTTTAACATCAATAAGTTTTCTGTATCAAGAATTCTGTGTGTTTGCCCTGCTGCCCTTTTTACTGATCGTTCTTAACCTGCCTTTTAAAAAAACCAAAAGTCTCTTCAAACACTAAAGGCTTTATGTTTAATTTAATTGAGGTCCTTTGTATCCTGAGAAGAATTTCCAAGAAATTCAAGCCTTTTTCCTTTGAAGATAATCTGATAAAGCTTCTTAGAAATTGTGAGGTCCTTCATCTTGAATTGTTTAACCTTTGACTAAAGATCAGTTATGACAAATCATATAAGTATAAGGAAGAGAATAATCTGATGTTTTACTTTCCTTTCTGCTATTTTTAGGACTCAAAGGAACGGACACTTTAATTTCTGTTTTGTAGTTTGTTTTGCCACCATTAAAAGGGAATTTGTTGGGGTGCCTCAGTGGCTCAGTGGGTTAAAGCCTCTGCCTTCTGCTCAGGTCATGATCCCAGGGTCCTGGGATCGAGCCCCGCATCGGGCTCTCTGCTTAGTGGGGATCCTGCTTCCTGCTTCCTCCTCTCTCTCTGTCTGCCTCTCTGCCTACTTGTGATCTCTGTCTGTCAAATAAATAAATAAAATCTTTAAAAAAATGGGAATTTGTTCTTAGTTGATCAGTTAATAGCAGAATTAGAGACTGGAAACTATAATTACTAAATTTCCTCACCCAGACATATGTTTATATATACATTTATATTTAAAAAGTTATATGGTAAAATTTCATTTATATGAAAAGCCCAGAAAAAGCAAATCCATAGAGACAGAAAATAGATGAGCGGTTCCCAGGGGTTGGTGAGAAGGGGGAATGGGAAGTTCTGTGGATGGGTGTTTTTGGTTTTTTTTTTAAAGATTTTATTTATTTATTTGACAGACAGAGATCACAAGTAGGCAGAGAGGCAGGCAAAGAGAGAGAAGAAGAAGCAGGCTCCCTGCTGAGCAGAGAGCCCGAGGCGGGCTTGATCCCAGAACCCCGAGATCATGCCCCAAGCCAAAGGCAGAAGCTTTAACTCACTGAGCCACCCAGGCGCCCCATGGGTGTTTCTAATTAATAAACTGATGGCGGCTTTTTACACTTTAACATGGTAACTTTTATGGTGTATGAATTATATGTTAATAAGAAGTCATCAAACAACTATCTATTCTTTATTCTTAGCAAAATTCAAGAAGAAATACTGATTAGCCAAATAAATAAACTGATGGAGAAGCTATCAAACACCCATAGAACTATGAGATCCACCATAGGAGTAACTTAGGCCACAAAAGCTGTAAGAATTCAGAGGCAAGAGCATCCAACCTGAGTGGGAACAGTTTTCAAGAACAGCTTCATGAGTCATTGTCCCTGCCTCGCTTCCCCTGGTGGAAGATATACCTTTAAAGATGTAATCTCAATGTTGCTGATGCTCCTTTGTTCTCAGAACCTCTTTTGTGACCCATGGCTATTAATCATGGACTCACTTTATCTCTGCCGTTATAGAGAGTGAGCTGCCTGAGGGCTCGACTAGCTTTTATTTATCTTCTTATTGTCAGAGTGTCTAATATATTGCTTTGTACATGGCAAGTGTTTAATAGTTGTTGACTCAAATTACACCAACAAGGCATTTCTGAAAGCAGTGTTTTATTATCACAGGCATGTAGAGGTTATGGATGGCACAGCCTTTTCAGTAATATGCTCCATTCATTTGACTCTGAAGAATGTAACCATGTCTGCTGGTTGGGCCTTCCCAGATAGTATAGTACATACTAGTACCATAGTATGTGTGGTACTAGGACAGAACTTAAATTTCGGAAACAGAATTCTACCCCCCTCCCCACCACTCAGTATCTTTGTTTTGTTCAAGTACTTCACCTTCCTTTAAGCTTCAGTTTTCTGTCCATAAAATGGGATAATAATCACGTCCTGGGGTGGTTTTGTGTATTTAACAGTGATGATGGTAATTGCCAGTTAACACTTTCTGTTAGCAAGTGGCTAATATGTTTATCATGAGGTATTAGTGTGTGGTGTATGGGAATATTTTAAGAGAAAGACAAAAATTCTGTATTCTATCATGAGCTCTGTTGGAGATGAGACTTTCTGACCAGCTGATCCTATTTTGTGTGCATCAGTGTGTCTATCTACATGACAATGGGGATTTACATTAATGGATGCATTCCAGTTTAATCATAGGTGCTAATCTCATATCTTCTGTTATATCCTTTCTTCTAGGATCTAAAGAAGTACCACTTCTACTATTGGTTTTGCTTCCCTGCTCTCTGCCTTCCAGAGAGTATACCCCTCATTCAAGGGCCAGTGGGCTTGGATCAAAGGTTTTCACCAAAACAGGTATCAAGAAATTAAATAAAAGGCAGGCAAAACTGGGTTTAATACATTTGAATACTTCAGTTCATTCTAAAGACAGACAGGTACTTGTCTGAATGGAGAGATGGTCACCATGGAATCCTACAAAGATGGTACTAGGAGCATACTTATTTACAAAATGTAAAAATCATTTTGAAGGAGTACTGAGTGATACTTTTTTAAAGTTTTCAGTGACATTTGGTGAAAGGCTAAGCTGGTAGGGAGGAGTTATAGGAACATGTTGAAAGTCTGCAAGAATTTGCCAATATGTGGTTTTCACTTTCACTATAGAGGATCCTATGGCAGTATACTTTGGGAAGAGTCTTTGAGAACAAGTAGAAGACATTCTACCACCCTCACACCAGGTTGTGGAACTTCTACATCAGAAATGGTAGACAGCGATCTAGTCTTTTTGGTCTATGAAAGACAATATAGTCATCAGAGATGGTCTAGTGGAGAGCAGTGAAAATAATCAGGCTAGTAGAACACAGACCCTAAATCAAAGAATTCCAGTTGTGGTTGAGGCAAGGATTGAGTGGCAAGATGATTTGAAATCATGAAGCACATCAATCATTAAACCGTGAATTCTAACACCAGGGAGAAACCCTCATTGATGAAAAAATAGTAAGTTTGTTTAGGGCAAATTGAAGGTTGTAGTTTTGTGGAACTAATTTCCCAAGAAGAAAGACAAGTAGAGGAAAAGGAAATGCCATGGGACTGACTGCTGATGTAAACAAGATTTCTTTTAGGAGTGACATAAATATTCTAAAATTATCCTACATTCTATAAATATTCTAAAATTATTGCACTGATGGTTGCTTAATCCTGCAAACATGCTAAAAACAGCACTGAATTATGCACTTTACATGGGTGAATTGTCTAGTAAGTGAGGTATGTCTCAGAAATGCTGTTATTTTATGGAAAGGTTCAAGGTAAAATTCATCAGTGGTGGATTCAGTGCTTGGTTATTATAGGAGAGAAATAATGTTTGGAGCTCTCTCTACACCACGGTGATTAACATCTTAGGGAGCCACCATGCTGTACTATAAAGTGTCCCCTCAAAACCTCGTGCCCCTCTCTAAGACACACCACCATGCACGTGGAAAGGGTTATGTAGAAGTGAAGAGGTATTATTTGGGTACTTCTATGTTCATTTGCTACAAAAGAATAACAGGGGTATGCTCAGTCATTTCTAGTCTTCTGGCTTTAGCGTACCTTTTATATTAATTTTTAGCTCAGAACTAGAAAGTAATTGTCTGGAGAATAATTCTGTGTTTCCTGTTCTTAGATTCAAGGCCTTGAGCGTGCATATGATGATCTTTGTCAAACAGAAGGAGTCCCAGCGCTACCTTACTTCTTAATCAAGTATGATGAGAACATGGTGCTGGTTTCCCTGCTTAAACACTACAGTGATTTCTTCCAAGACCAAAGGACAAAGGTCAGAAAAACTCTTGAGTTTTGTTTTATTATTCTTAAAAAAAAAAAAAATCTGATGTTCATGTCTTAATAGATCATTGCAAAATTCAAAATCACTTAGATTTCTTTAGCCCTCCAAGGAATGTTGTGGAACATTCTTTAATATTCATCCTCTCTCAGCCCTGCTGTTCCCAGATCAGCCTCTCCTCCAGATTTTCCTAGCTCTTTACACCTCAAAGTAATTTTGGGTTCCTCCTTTCCAATTCGTGATAAAGTTATTTCAGTTTTCCTTCCTGATATATTTTGTATCTGTATTTTAACTTGTTTCCAGAGTTACCACCATAGTTCAGGCCCTGATTACTTCTGTTCTGGACAGTTAGAGTCTTCTTGCTTCCATCCTGTTTACCACCACTTGCTTCAAACTACTCACATTCACCCTATCATTCAGTGATCAGATTAATGGTGTCTTCCATCTGGCTCCAGGCCACTTCTCCTGCTTCATCTTCTGCTGTTTTCCTCATAAACCATTGCTCTCAGGTGAATCCTCACCCTCACCCCTACCCCCACGAATCAAGTCTATGTAGGACTTTTTCTATAACTCTCTTTGACCTCACACAGTATCATCTGAAACATACTCTATGTGAAAATCCTGAGAAACTCTCCTTGTTGGAATTCCAGCTCCGTGGTGAAGCCTTCTCACAGGGTGGCCTGGCCGTGTGTAATCTTTCCTTTTTTGATCTCACTGCACTTACTTTCTGATCCTCATTTGCTGTCCTGTTTGCTTATATAAGTTACTTTTTATTCTATCCTAGATGGTAAGCTCCTAAAGGGCAGAGCTTGTATCTTAATGTATCTGCATCTACAAAATATCTTAAACTGATCTTAGGTCCTCAATAAAATTCTGAACAAATGAAAAAGTACTGTGTCTTTCAGAAGTGTATATAGTGAGCTATCTCAGTCATATAAGGGATTGTAAATTAAAAATAAACAATTGATGAATTTTATGAGCTTACGAAGTCAGGTGGGATAATTTCATTAGCCATGTAGATAGATCAGAGTTGAGAAAAGAGAGACCTCTAATAGATGCCCTGATTATTTCTTAGCCTGAACTTAAGATACCTTTTTTTAAGTGCATTTTTTTCTCAACTATATTAACATTTTCCTTCACAAAATAATACTTTATTAGGCACTAAGTATTCCGTTTTCTATCCTCTTTTTGATCTTTTTTGAAAGAGCCACTACGTGACTGGAACTCACAAATAGCTTATCACTTTAGTTTGGACAGTGCTGGTTGGTTGCCCAGTGGGAGAGTACTGGCCAATAAATGAACTGCACTAAGGATGGTTCCATTTGTGATTTTTATTTCCAGCTGCATCTTTCTGTTTTTAAATTTTCATGATGTTATTCAACTATTATTTTAAGATATCAGGTTTTTTTAAAGTAAACATTTTGTATATTTCCTACTAATCTTTTTCTATTTTTTAAAGGCTAAGATGATACCATATTATTTTTTATTGTAGCATTTAGCATAATACCGTTACACTCTGTATCAACTTCCTTTCTGCTAGATAACATCAAATTTTTGACATTTAGTTTTCTGATACTTTTTCATTATTAGGAGCTTCCCTGTGCATCAGATTCCTGCCCTCTACCCACTTACCTTGAATTATTTCCTTAGGAAGGATTTTTAGATAGAGAACTACTGACTTAAAGGGTTTGGACATTTTAAGGTCTATGATCAGTGGTGTGCTCGTAAATGTTTGACAGCTGGCTCTCCGGTGGGGCAAAACCCTGATTGTGTATGTTTGCTTCTTTTCATGGTGTCAGTCCTCCCACCATGGCCGAGTTCAGGCTGCCAACATGAAGTCACAGAACGCAGAGATGTGAAGAGATGGTAACAGTTGGCTTTCCCAAGTCTGTTCAGGCCAGCTCTGGCCTACCACTGCCTGTCATAACTATGGCTCACAAACTGTGCTGGTTTTTCCTCCTGCCAGCCATGCACCCAGACCAGCCCTGGGATGTTACACATTTTACACATTTGAACCAATTAAAAAAGGGCCTCATTTACATACTTCATTCCCTCGGTGAGACTATAATTCCACTTACTGGTCATGGTGACAACCGCATCATTAACAATTAGTTGTCTTTCAAGCCAGTGTTTGTGATTCCTTCAAAAACAGCCCATATCTCTGTGCCATTGCCAGTCTTTTGGGAAAGCTTGCTTGAGTCTTCTGCTTTCCTCAGAGCAGTTATTGAAGATTGGGTGTTTGGGAAACATTTTGTAATTTTAACAACATTAGCCTTTAATTCTGGGGTTTTAAAATCTTTGGACAGGAGCGAAGCAAAGGAACAACAATTGGTATGCTATTAGCGGGCCTCTTTCTTCACTTAGCAAGCTCCACATCTTGGCAGCTGTCTGTGACATTGCAATGCATTAGATACTTGGGTTTTTGTGTCCTGTACTTTTAAAACATGTAATCGCCTTTGCGCGTTTCCTGTTACATCAAGTATTTGAGTAGTAGTTGGCCATTTGTCAGATAAGTGTGTTTTAAGGGAGCAGTGTGGAAATTTCTCCAGCTGAAGGTACTCAAGTTGACAATTTTGCCCTCTTTTCTTTCTCATGTACTTTTTCAGCAAATAACTGGGTGGACCATAGCCAGAGCATGACTGAGCTACTTCAATGAATTGTGTGCTCTTGGCCAAGTAGAAGGGAGCATTTATTTTGACAACCTTCTAAACAAAGTTTTTTTTCCCCCAATTACATTTTGCTTCTTTCGACTGATTGGTATTATAAAAGAAGTGATTTGCCCAGCTTGGCACAATGATTGTGTGACAAAGCCAGGTGGAGAAGGCAGAACTCCTAGCCCATGATGATTTCTGACTGCCACTACCACCAACAAAAAAATCTATTTACCCAAACAATTAAGCTGGCTTACCTAGCATTGTGCTGACTAATTCCTACAGTGATTGAGGTTTCTGATTTGGTTCCGAAAGCACTTAAAGATTTTGGAATCACTTTTGAATCATCAAAGAAATATTAAAGGATGTTCAGCCTAATGTCAAATGGATTCTGTCGTTTTCCTGTCTGGATGCTTGCTTTTTGTATTCATGCATGCCTCATGTGGGTAGGAGAGTTACTTTAAAGCATCTCAAAGTTGACCTCCCTTTGTGGTTGATAGATTTCTCTTCAGCAGTTCACTCCTACTCTGTAGCTCATCTTAGGTCAGGTTGCTCTAAGAAACTGATTCCTGTTTTTTTCTGCTCAGGAAAAGTTGGGGTTTTTTTCTTACTACCTTCCTATCTCATTGCCTTTCTTTTTAGTGTCAGAAATGTACTCATTCTTTGAAATTAGGCACCACTTACAGTATCTAATATGACATTCTTGTTTCTATAACTTCATTTAGTCCCAACTCTGCACTTATAGATGATAAAGCCTAAATGTGGAAAGTGTTTGATAAACTGGAACTTATCCCCTTCTTTTCTCTGCCAGTTAGGAAAAAGGGAACTTGGAGATGGAAGGTAGATCGCTACATGACAATAACAGATTGAACTATACAGAGGGGTCAGTGCAGGTACGACATAGAGTTTATTTACATTGCTGTTATAGTTAGCATTCGTTGAGCTTGCCTCGTGTGCAGTCTCCATGTGCAGGCAGAGTTCTCCAAAGAGGAGAAACCTAAGGTACAGAGAAATTGTATGAGAATAAGGCATCTGCTAAGAGTCCAGATTTATTGAGTCACATTTGAAAATTGAAACTCAGAGTCTCAATACGAAGGTCATGCATGCCTGCTGACCTCTGGATTTTTCTACCACATCAGGTCATTTTCTTCTTCTAAGCTGTTTTAAATGTTATAGAAATAGAATGCCAGCCTCCCCCTTCTCCCCCTTTTCTTGCTGGATAATAGACTTGTAAATGTCTTTGATAAATTTTTTAAAATGTGAAGGCAAAGCAATGATTACTTAAATATAATTTGTCCAGCAGATGCCATCTGTCATGATTGACAGAAGGGAATAAAGCTGAAGGGTGTCCCAAGTGGTGGTGATTGCCAACAGGACCAGAACAACTCAAGGGAGACAATTTCTTCATTCAGAGGGAGCCCTGGGGGGAATGCCTCATTTTTCGGGTTTCGGGTTTTCTCATCTCTCAGAGCAAGTCCTTTGAGATTAAACTGTCACATTCTCATCCAGGGCAATCCCAGTGTGGAAATGTCACTGTAGGGGGAAACTGTACTATTGAGAAAAGAAAAGGGAGGGAAAAGGGCCAGCCAAGATGCTGTACCATGGCTTTATATGTGAGCTTCAGATCTCTGTTGGTTAGCCATCATCTCCCTCCCTCCAGCTGCCTCCCAGGATCCCTGCCCAAAGATAGGGTATAAGGGGCAGAGCTTCCCATATAGTGGGGCCTGGAGAAATGGCCAGTTCTGTCATTTATTCAGCAGAATTTGCTGAACATCCATTACTGTGCCAGGCACTAGGGATGGAAAGATGCATGTGATAGACATTGCTTGAGCCTGCACAGAGCGAGGCCACTTTAAGCAACCGCTGCACTCTCAAGAGGTCTTTGTAACTTGTTGTGCTTTAGAATTACCTGGCGAGCTTTTAGAATAACTAATGCTCAAGCCACAGCCCAGACTAGCAAAACCAGAACCTCAAGTGGTGGGACCCAGGCAGCAGGATTTTTGAAAGCTTCCCAAGCGTGATTGCCACACACATTCCAATATGAAGACCAAGACAGGAGAGAGTTGAGGAGCAGGGCAGTGCTGCCTAGCCTGTCGTAAGTGTGCAGTTCACCTGGGTCCTTGTTAAAATGCAGAGTTGGATCCAGTGGGACTGGAGACAAGGAGCCTAGGATTCTGCATTTCCAACAGATTCCCAGGTGGTACTACATGTGCGTGGACCACATTTAGACATAGAGCCAGTCCAGACTTTCCAAGGTAATGAAAAATGGCCCCACAGACTTCTCTTTAGTCTACAAGATCACCTTCTCTAATGGCTCTCCGAGTAAGTGTGTGAACTGATCCAACGGCACCAGCATCGCTTCAACACTTTATACAGATACACGTGGCTAGGCTCACCACTGGAGATTTGGAAGCATGAATAATGTTAATAGCACTACACATATACAGGGCTTTTCATGTCAGTACCATACCCTGTCATCCTCACTGTGTCTCTTTGAAGTAGTTGCCCAGAGATTCAGGTTTAAAAAGCTGAGACCTGGATGCCTGGGTGGTGCAGTCAGTTTCAGTGTCTGACTCTTGATTTTGGTACAGGTCATGCTCTCAGGGTCGCAAGATTAAGCCCTGGTGTCAGGCTCTGCGATCAGTGGGGAGTCGGCTTGAGATTCTCTCTTTCTCCCACTCTTCCTTTGCTTACTGCCCTGCCCCGCTCCCACCCCGTACTCTCTCTCTTTCTCTCAAGTAAATCTTTAAAAAAAAAAAAAAAAGTCAAGGCCTAGGGGCGCCTGGGTGGCTCAGTCAGTTAAGATCCTACTCTTGATTTAGGCTCAGGTCATGATCTCAGTGTCCTAAGACTAAGCCCCACGTCAGGCTCCATGCCCAGCATGCTTAAGATCCTTTCTCTCTCTCTCTCTCCCCCTGCCCCTTTCTGACTAACCCCCAAAAAAACCAGCTGAGGCTTAAAGGATTTGACTGATTTGCCTTAGCTACAGTCATGTAGCAAGGGGAAGTACTCAGAATAGTCTGTGCAAACTCTGTTTTTAAAAGCTTGGATGCTGGTGTTTTTATCTTCCATGGAAAAGGGAAGTCTCAAATAAAGATATTCTGTGTTTCCTGAAAGGATAGTTATATGTTTGAATCTGTATTGAATAAAATATGAATATGTCTGTTTGCATTAAAGACAGGAAATGCATCTACACAAAAAGCTTCAGTGTTAAGAATAAGAAAATTTCACATAGAGAAGGTAGCAAAAAAAGAGTACTCTTGGAATAATGCAGTAATTATCTGATAGTACTAGAGTAGAATTCATTTTCAGAGATTTTTCTTAGCACAGATGAAGGTTAATTAATTGTCCTTCCATATAGGAAATAGAAAAAAAGTTGTGGTGCACCAGTACAATGGAATGCCATTCAGCCACTACTGACAGAGGTTGTAGAAAGACATTTATTGGCATAGAAGACAGTTAACAATAGAATAAGAGCTATAAAACAGTATTTATAGCACTGTCTCATTTTCATTTTGTAATAAAAATTATGCTAAAATTATATAATTGTATAAAAGTTGTGGTAAAAATATATTTATGCAAAGACAAAATTAAGGGGGATTATATACCAAGGTGTTAATGCTGGTTTTTTCTGGATGGTGGACTTCTAGGCCTTTCCTTCCTGCTTGCCTGCCTTCCTTCTGCCTTCCTGACTTTCTATCTTTTGTTTCCTTTCTTTTCCTTTCTCTGAGTAAGGGTTAAGCTTCTGCTTTGTGTCTGATATTATATTGAGCATTGTAGTAAAATAAATGGAATTGTTTGGCCTGGCCCCATTCTCGTGGAACTTAGTGGATCTAGAGTAACTAAAATTCTACTGTGTTTTTATTTATTTAACCCAAAACTACACCTATAAAGGGAACCTGTTGGTTGATTTATGGTTCTCTCCCAGCCATCTTTCCTCTATCCCTCCCTTTCTCCCTCCTTTCACACACCAACCCATCCACCCTCACTCCCTCCTTCCCTCTCTCCTTCCCACCCACTCATCCATCCATCCATCTTTTCATTATTCAACATGCATTCACTAAGTATCTGGTATGTATACATGAATTGATCATGGGGAGATGAAAAAGATATTCCTTGCTCTCCAGATGCTCATTGTCTTCTTTTCTTTGAAATAAACTTTTTATTTTGGAGTAACTTTAGATTTATTTAAAAACTAAAACTACAGCGCAGAGAGAATTCCCATACACTCTCACCCAGTTTCAGTTTTCTCTGATGTTATCCATAGTACCTGAGAAAGCAACTTTGGTGGATTACTCTTACCTAAACTCTGGACTTTATTCTCCTTTTCACCAGTTTTTCCCACAATGGCTTCCTTCTGTTCCAGGAGCCATTCTAGGAGACTACATTGCATTGTGTTGTCATGACTCCTTGGTCTCCCCTGGTCAGTAGTAATTCCTCAGACTTTCCTTGTTTTTGATGACCTTGATAGTTTCGAAGAGTACTGGACAGTTATTTTGATAGAATGTTCCTTAATTTGCATTTGTCTGATGATTCCCTATGATTAGACCGGGGTTATGGGTTTTTGGGAAGAAAGCTGCCAAGGGTGAGCTGCCCTAGTCATTACATCATATCTCAGGTGCCTGATAAGCACACGGCATCCATGATGATGTTAAACTTGATCATGTGGTTAAGGTAGTCTTTGCCAGGTTTGTTTTTTGTGAAGTTACTGTTTGTTCTTTGGGAGTAGGTCACTGAGTCTAGCCCCCTCTCCAGGAGGAGAAGGATTAAGCTCTATTCCTAGAAAGGGCAGTATATTGTTTGGAAATCTTCTATAAGGAAGACTTGCCTCTTCACCTTCTTACTTTTATTTATCCCATCATTTATTTATATCAGTATGGATTCACAGGTATTTATTTTATACCTTTGGATTATAATCCAGTCCTGCATTATTTATTTGCATTGTTCAGATTGTTCTAGCCTTGACCATCAAATGCTGGTTCAGTTCGTTCTGGTGTCCCCTTGGCATGGCTCCATGCCTTTGTTGAGCACTTACTTTCTGGTGTACAAGATGCTGCAGGCTCATCTTGTATTTTCCCTGCCTCAGCCCTAGACTTAGCCATGTGTTCAAGGAGCCCTGATTCCTTTTATTGGAGAATGGCATTTAGAAATTAAGATCTGGGTGCTGCGTACTCATTGTCTTTTGCAAGGAAGAAGAAAAAGTAAAAAATGGTATGTATAATCTACAAATTGTTGTGGAAGCACAGCAGAGTGATTATTCCCACCAAAGGGAGTCTTCACTGAAGAAATGGTATTTGAAGTTGGATAGAGTTTTCTAGACAGAGGTCAGTGCTGAGGGAGTTGGAGGGGATGGAGTGGAAGGAATACATATTAACAATATCAAGAGCATCTGACTTTTTAAAAAAAAAATTTATTTATTTATTTGACAGAGAAAAAAAGAGCACAAGTAGGCAGAGAGAGGGGGGGTAGGCAGGCTCCCTGCCGAGCAGAGAGCCCGATGTGGCACTCAATCCCAGGACCTTGAGATCATGTCCTGAGCCAAAGGCAGAGGCTTAACCCACTGAGCCACCCAGGCACCCCCAGAGCATCTGACTTTTTCGTTTGATCTGACTGTAGGCTTGTAATGGTAGTGGCCCCTCTTTGATTTTTTTTGTTACATAAACATTAGTAGTTTTCACAGGTTGTGTCTCTTTATGAGAGGATGTTCTCTATGTGAGCCCTGACAGTTGACTGTCTTCCCTCCCAGTTACTTTCCCTGCAATCTTTTTTCCTTCTGAATGTATCTAGTTCCTACTATGCCAAGCCTACTGCAAGGTGTGGAGGCTCAGAGAAGAATTCGATAGCCCCTCCATCTAGAAGCCCTGTGGTCTGGTGTGAGATCCTTTTGCTTTCTTCTCTATTCTCTAGCCCTTCAAGTGTCTAATTGTTAATGCTTTTGCAGAATAGCATAAAAGGGAAGAGGAATTGTTAGCAGTGTCTGTACTGTGAACCTAACATGACACTTGACTCACTCAAAACATCTTTTCTCTTTACAGATAACAATTGGTGTATATGATCCCTGTAACTTAGCCCAGCATCCTGGATGGCCTTTGAGGAATCTTTTGGTCCTAGCAGCGCACCGATGGTATTTACATGTGTGTGTCTGTGTCTGTCTGTCTCTGTCACTCTATTTTTGACACTGTGTATGCCTCTGTCTGTGTCTCTTTTTTTTCCAATGCATTTTTTCATTTCTGGCATAGAAACCAGATAATAAATTAATTCATCAGTCATGATCCAGTTTCCATCAGTGGGAGCCCCTAAGCAGGTATGTTACAGAGCTGCAGACTGTCTATATTGCACTAAAGACATTTCAGAGTAGGGCAGAGTGAGCAGCCAGAGGTCCCAAGCTGGAAATTCCAGCCCCTCCCTCCAGCTGTCTGGGTTAGCTTCACATAGGATTTTCTTACTGCTGCTATCTTCCTTTTCTTCTAGCCCTAAAATAATGAAAACAGAGGGTATCTAAGAGGTCAATATACATTTAAAAAGATGCTCAACATCATTAGTCATCATGGACATAAAATATGATGAGATTCTACTCAGTAATAGAGATAATGAGGTACCATGCTGAGATACTACTACATGCCTACCAAATGACTTGAAAAAGATGACAGCACCAAGTGTTGCCAAAGATGTGAGTCAATTGGAACCCTCAAACTGCTCAAAAATGGGCAGCATCCACCAAAGTGAAAACTATCTCTGGCTCAACAGTTTCTTTCCCAGGTAGATAATGCATAGAAATGTATGCTTAGAAGCAACACACACATGCAGGGATGTTTACAGCAGCATTATTCTTTATAATCAAACACGAGGAATAACCCAGATGTCCTTCAACAGTGAAATGGTCAATAAATTGTGGCATATTCATTCTGATGGAATGTGATGTCATAAATCTGAGTGAACTGCTGATGTTCATGTCAACACGGATGCCATGAGGTTCAGTGGAAATAATCCAGCCCTTAAGAGAATAGGCCCTCTGATTCCTTCTCTGTAAAGATCAGAGCAGGAAAAACCCAGGAATAGACTTAGACATTAGAGTAGTAGTTACTCTTAAAGGGGCTGGCCAGTGACTGGGAGAGGCAGGAGATAGGCTCCTTTATGTTTAGGATTTGTGTACTTGTCTTCATATCTGTTTTACTTACATAAAAATGCTTTTAAAAAAATGAAGATGGTTAATTCTAGATTGTCCCCAGAGGGAGAATTGTTACACTTGCTTACCCAGGTAGTGTGTCTGGAGAGTACACATAGGCTTGCTAACTACTTTTGACTGAGGTGCTATTTCATAAAATATGAGTTCAGAGGGAGAAGGGGGGCCAGGAGAACCTGTGAATGTCTTAAAGTTTCTTTTAATGTCTTGTAAGCTTTATTCCCCCCTGTATTTAAGATGCATTTGTCAGAATTATTTATTTATTTATTTATTTAATGTGATTGTTACATAAAATCCATTTAGAAATTACAGCCAATTCATTGTTCGGTCTCTAAGCATTTGGACAAAGAAAAGCATACGTGAATGTGTTCAAAATCTCTCAGAGGTTAAGGCCATGCCCCAAGAGTTCAGGGAGGCATAATTAACAATGAATTGAATACTCTCCAACTGGTTTTGCTGAAGCTCTTATGTGAGCTCTTTCTTTTCCCTCCTTAAAAAAAAAAAAATGAATTAATTCAAACCTGGGACCTGACATCAAGGAGTAGCAGTTTCCAGTCTGTTGAAGTCCTCTGCTTCCGGGACCGCACCATGCAGGGGGTGAGAGACATTGCTCACAGCATCGTCTTCGAAGTGAAGCTTCCAGAAATGGCATTTAGCCCAGGTAATTTGCCAGTCTTTGAGAATGCATATAATTATCATTTATCAGGAACTGAAGCAAGTTTGACTTTCCTTTCATTCCCTTCACAATGGCAGCAGAAGATAGAGAAAAGTACAGCGCCTACCTCTTTGCCCATGGGAACACCTCCCTTGAACAGAGGGCACACTCTGCTATTCAGAAAGGAACAAAGGCAAAGATGGTCCTCAGGAAATTTCCTTCAGGCCTTTGTTTTTTCCCTCCAGTCTTGAAGATTCTCCCCCCACCACCTAGCTTTTGTTTCATATAAAATCTTTATTCCTGAACTTTCTTACAGGAAGAACAAAATACTATACTTACATATTTATTTGTTGTGTAAAGTTATGTGATCTTTCTCTCCATATAGTAAATCAGTCAGCAAAAGTGCCATTTCTCCTTCCACATTTAATATTCTTCACCAGATCCTGAATGGTAGACATCAGCTGTTATCTCCAGTTCATAAGTTAGGAAACTTGGGCTCATGGATATTTTATAGATTTGTGTGTGTGTGTGTGTGTGTGTGTGTGTGTATACATTTATGTATTTTTATACATGTTACAAAGATAGAATACATACTCAAATCCAAGTAAAATAAAGATAATACTTACCTCATGGAGTCTCCCTTAGGACAAATGTGTGTCCTGTATAAAAGACAAAACACTATCTGGCTTATTATAGGCATTTAGTAAATGCTAATTAATGTTAATTTCCTATTTACACAAAGCCCAGCATTCTCCAAAATGATCTCTCAGATTTCTATGACTTACATGCTTTCCAGGGTACCTTTATACATATTGTTTAATTTGCTTTTCGGCACATCTACATTGTTCCACAGCACTTTGTTTTCTTTCTTCTGGGGGTCCTGTGCCTCAGAGAGAGAGAGAATGTGTGTGTGTGTGTGTTGGGGAGGGCACTGTTAGCTTCTCTTCTGAGATGTCATTTCTATAGTGATGTCAGAAGGTTTCAGGATTGGCTCTGAGGGCATTTTATTGGTGATTCTTTGCCATTGCACTGATAAATGTCTTAAATAGATTTCCTGGATAAATTTACAGTGGATTCAGCTTGGTTAGGCAAAGAAGGGTATAGGTTGTAAATTGAGAGCCTTAAGAAATCCACAGCTTTCCTGCTGTCTTTAGATCCATGCATCTGATTTAGCACCCTCTTCTGGCACCTTCTAAAATAGCTTCCATGTGCTGTTAACTGAGGTGCCATACCTGCGTGTTATTAAGCCACAGTTGTAGATAGTTCTAGAGGAATAAGTGAGTTACCTAACAAGTGATATGTGCCTGGTCTGTGTCTGGCAGGCCACCAGGTGCCTTCCACACTTCTTCACTCACTTAATCCTGCCAGCTGTCCTTCAGAGGAAGCACTTTTTTTTTCCATTTTTATGATAAAGTCATTGTATGATTCTTCCTTCACGGTCCCGATGATCTCGTTGATGCTTGGTGAAGCTGGCAAAGCCTGGAAGCATTGTACATCTCCTTTTGAAAAAGGTGTTTCCTATCACCCAATAAATACCTTCAACATATCTTTTTTTTTTTTAAGATTTTATTTATTTATTTGACAGAGAGCGCAAGTAAGCAGAGCAGCAGGCAGAGGGAGAGAGAGAAGCAGGCTCTCTGCTGAGCAGGAAGCCTGATGTGGGGCTCAATCCCAGGACCCTGGAACCATAACCTGAGCTGAAGGCGGCTGCTTAACCAACTGAGTCACCCAGGCACCCCAATATATCTTCTTTATACTTGATATCGAGTGTAGATTATTTAGTTTAGAAAAGGCCAATTTTCTTTTTTTCATGTAAATTAATGTTTTCCCTCTTAGCTCTAAATAAAACTTGAAATAAATTTTTGTAAAGAGTTATTCTGTATCATAGTATGAAATGAAGGCTATTGATATGGTAGTATTTTTTATTATTTCGAAGACAGTGCAAAATTGCAATGACAATGGCATAAGAAGCACAATTTTAATCATCTTTTGCTCCTTGTGGTGCAAGAAGCCCACTGTCCATTGTTGATACAAAAAGTATACTGGCAGCCAGAGGAAGGAGACAGCAGACTCTGCTCTGAGTGGGACATTCTTCATCTTAATTCTTGTCCTTGATGTTCTCCTCCTGCTTGTTCAGCTGTGGGAAAGCAAGACCTGATTTTCTCCTAAAAAATATTTTTCTATTATTTGGGGCATGGTTTATGGATACAGTTTATATAGAGGTAGATAGGACTGACTAAATACTATTGATGGATTAAATATATTTTTCCATTGTTAATAAGCTATATCTAATATATATATATATAGATATATCTAATATATCTAGTTTTATATATATTTCTTAGAAATGGCTGTGACATTTTGAGTACAGAGATGTTTTCATTTGAAATGAAATTTTGTTTTTGTCTATGACTTCTTATCTGTAACAGGAGAAAGCTTAGGCCAGAGTTGTTAGTTACAGTACTAAACTGTTCTGAAGTTCTTTCAAGTTTTGGCTATATGTTAGAGAGGTATTTTTTTATTTAATGTAAGAGTAGTTAAGGAAAACAAACAAAATATGAATTTAGTAACATGTCTGAACTCCTTTTCCTAGAAAAAAATAATTTTGAACTCTTAACCTCTGTAAGAACTCCTCTTTTATAGCAGTTTAACTTTGTTACATTTAAAAAAAAAAAAATGGACCACTTCAGAGTGCCTGAGTTAAAATGGGAAGGAACATTCGTTTTCTGGCTTCTTGCTGTGAATGATGTCTCCAGCCACAGTGGGGCCCAAGTAGCTTTCGAGGATAACTGGCCCCAAGGTTTTCCAATGGTCATTCTATCCCAGAAAGGAAAGATTGCATTAAGAAAATCTACACCTACTAGGTCCCATAATTATATTGAGCAATACTATTTTAAAAAACAGAGGTCAAAAGCTAAAAAGTTCCCAAGGAAGGAAAAATAGAAGTGTTGACAGCAATCTAAAAGTAGGAGAATTGGGGCACCTGGGTGGCTCAGTGGGTTAAAACCTCTGCCTTTGGCTCAGGTCATGATCCCAGGGTCCTCTCTGCTCAGCAGGGAGCCTGCTTCCTCCTCTTTCTCTCTCTCTGCCTGCCTCTCTGCCTACTTGTGATCTGTCAAAAAAATAAATAAATAAAATCTTTAAAAGTAGGAGAATGGCCAAAGAACACCAACACACAAATTAGAAACATACAATTCTTCCCAGCAGTCCTATACATTTTTAAGTCAGGGAGTTCCTGTTCCTTCAGAGAATGTTACTTAAGGCAGACATTGGAAGGGATGCTAGCAGCATAGATTGTGGCCAAGTGAATTCCATATTAAGGGGTTGAGGTTTTAGTGTGAATTTCAGGTATTTGGTGAGAATGGGAGAGTGACAAAGGTCCTAAGATGTGAGGAGTGTAAGAGAGGCCCCCATTAGCAGGTTTCCGCCAAGGAAGTCAGATTACCATTAAGGTGAGAAAGTAGCAGGAGCTTTCTAGAAAGCAAGCGAGACACTTAAGAGATTTTCTAATAGTAGAATAGAGCAACCACAGGACCTCTCAGAGCATCACACAGAGCACACTTTGAGAACTGGAATTAAAGTTCTGAGGCACCCATAGCAGAGATTAAGAGAGGTTAGTGGAGAAGAGAGAAGTCAGGGAAGGGAAAGGTCTGAATGGATAAGGATAAACTTAAAGGAGAGGGCTTCTTAACAGAGGAATAGGCCAGGTGCTCAGTGACAGGCTTGGGAGGCTGAGCAGAAGGACATGGTAAGGATGAGAAACAGAAAGGAGGAACTGAATGCAGAGGTTGAAAGCCTGGTGGGAACTTCAGCAGAAAAGTGTAGTCACACTGGCTGGTCTTCCTTGGTTAGAGAGCCCTGCACAGGGTTATACATAGCCCAGAGGGGATCGTCTTATTTTGAGCAACTTCCAGGAACTGGGGAAGTGGAGGCTACTCAGATGAAAATCAAGGTTTATTTCAGAAGCCCTTCTACGAAAAACCATGCCCAGGTCTGGTGGTCTCTCCACAAGGGTGTGGGTAGTTGGGGCAGATGGCCAGCCACTTAGCAAGTACATGCAAGTTCAAGCCCTGGAGCCTTTGTGAAAAAGAAGTGAACTGAAGGCTTATTAATGTTTGGCCCTCTTGCTACTTGACTTACTTGTTTTTATTTTTCCTTCCTTCATTCAACTCCCTATTTTATTTGCTTTAAGATTGTCCCAAAGCAGTTGGATGGGAAAAAAACCAGAAAGGCGGCATGGGACCTAGGATGGTGAACCTCAGTGAATGTATGGACCCCAAAAGGTATATTTTGGAAGCTGTTTTCTCCAGTGGGGCTGTTTGTCACCAGGACACACAGAAGGTTCCGTCAGACTAACCACATCACTCAGGGCAGCGCAGGGGCTGCTGTTTATAATGACAAGTGTTACTCCAGTCGTTGCTGCCTGACTTGATTTAATCGTGGTTGTGAAAACTAAATATCACCAATGGAGATTTGGAAGGGCACACAGTTCATCTACTCTTCTAGACATTATAAATTTTGTTCTTGCTTTGAGCTGAGACACTCAAACCTAGTTAGTTACAGGTACCTACTACCTTTTAGTCCTTTATTCATGGTCTTTGATTTTTCCTATTAGCCTACATTGAAGGACATTGTAAGAAATATTTAATGGAAACTAATGTTGTATTTAAGGGATGTTATAAGTGCACCCTTTTTTGAGGGGATGTGGAAAATATTTCTTGGTTTTCAGTATTAGGGAAAATTTCCTCTTAAGTAGCTGTGTTTTTTTTTTGTTTGTTTTGTTTTGTTTTTTAAATTTATAGTTACAATGACTCCTGTAAGCGGCCATGTCTGCATTTTCCCCTTGGCTGCTAGGGGCTCAGTATCAAATTCATGGCCTATCACTAGCAGTTGCAGTAGTCTATGGTGGCACAAATTGTGTGCCATTTCTCCTCCCTATTGCCCTAAAGCTTCGTCTTATTTTCCCTTTGATCCCATTTTGTTCAGGATTTGTTCCTCAGTTTCTTACTCAGATGCTTTCTACCTTTTTAGGATAAGATGGGGCATAAATGAGTGACTGAATGAATAAATAATTCTGTCATTTTTCTAGGTTAGCTGAGTCATCAGTGGATTTAAATCTCAAATTGATGTGTTGGAGATTGGTCCCTACTTTGGACTTAGACAAGGTTGTGTCTGCCAAGTGTCTGCTGCTTGGAGCTGGCACCTTGGGCTGTAATGTAGCTAGGACATTGATGGTAAGTTTATGGGAGCCAAATGGTACCTCTGAAGCTGTGGCTTCTTTTCTTATTTTCTTATTTTCTTTTCTTTTCTTATTTTGCTATACCATATTGCCTTCCACCTCCCAGATTCCCTTTCCCTCCTTCCCTTTCTTCTTCCCTACCTCTCTCCCTTCCTTTTTCTTTTCTCAGTTATCTTTTTAACAATGTAAGGCACTCATACTTTTATTATAAAGTAGAAACAGAAAGTCTTTGTCCACCCTCATCTCAAGTCCCATTTCCCAGAATTAAGAAGACTTCCTAGATTAATACACAATATCACATTCCTTGAACTTTTCATAGGCAGATGCAAACATATAGAGGGACATTTGTCATCTTTGCTGCCATTTGTTTATATTTATAAAAATTGGATCATAGTATACTGTCTGTAACAGGTTTTTATTCTTAACTTTATAGAAAAGTAATTGTGGTTCTCTGTGTGTTCTGTATACTTATAGTTAGTGACCATGTCTTCAATTTTTTCCAACTTCAGCATATTTTTTTGAGATGCTGTTGAAATGAACATTTTTATATCTTTACATATGTCTAGGATTATTTCTTTAGGAAAAAAGCCCTAGAAGTAGAATTGTTATTTTAGAGAGAATGTATGTGTGTATGCACATGCACACATATGTGTGTGTGTACCTGTGTGTATACTCACATGCACTTAAATGTACAATATATACTATGTACAATATATTTATATGGGTTTTTTCCCAAGCTTAATTACCTTCCAGAAACATTTTACTAGGTTGTACTTTTAGGAACTTGTACAAAACAGAGCTTTTTATTTCGCATTTCTTTTATTAGTGAGAGTAAATCTTTAATTTCATTTCCTTTGTAAATTTTCTTTTATTCATCTAAATTTTCAAAGTAATTGACACAAAATACATATGGTATTCTCTTAGCATCTTTTAAGATTCTCTTTGTCTTTTTTTTTTTTTTAAAGATTTTATTTATTTGGGGCGCCTGGGTGGCTCAGTGGGTTAAGCCTCTGCCTTCGGCTCAGGTCATGATCTCAGGGTCCTGGAATCAAGCCCCGCAACGGGCTCTCTGCTCAGCAGGGAGCCTGCTTCCTCCTCTCTCTCTGCCTGCCTCTCTGCCTACATGTGATCTGTCTGTCAAATAAATAAACAAAATCTTTAAAATAAAAAAAAAAAAGATTTTATTTATTTATTTGACAGACAGATCACAAGTAGGCAGAGAGGCAGGCAGAGAGAGAAGGGAGGAAACAGGTTCCCTGCTGAGTAGAGAGCCCAATACTGGCTCAATCCCAGGACCTTGAGATCATGACCTGAGCCAAAGGCAGAGGCTATAACCCACTGAGCCACCCAGGTGCCCCAAGACTCTCTTTGTCTTTTTAGAAAATCTTTCCTTATCCCTAAGGTTGCATGTTTATGTTTTCTTTTTTTTTCCTCTTATTCAGACTTGCTAGAGAGGCGTGTCTATTTTATTAGTCTTTTTGGAGGACTAAGTACTTGATTTATTTATTAGTTCTATAGTTTTTGCTCTTGTTTTGCTTTGCTTTCAGATTCATTAATAATTACTTTTATCTTCATTAATATCTTCCTGTTTTGTGGAATTTATTTTATTGTTCTTTACCTGGCTTCCAGAATTAGGTGCTTAGGTTTTCTTAACATTTTTAAAAATTATAAAGTCAGTGGAAAGCTACTGTAGAAAATTTGTAAAGTGTCAAAAGTTATAAAGCAGGAAAAGAAGACATCCATTTTCCTACCAGTTTTTCACTTATTTCCTTCAATGTTTGTTAAATATATATTTAAAAGATCTTATTTATAATAATGCCCTTGCTTTCATATATTAACATTGTAACACTTTCTCATGTAATTAAAAATGATGCCTGTCAGGCATTTTTAATGACTATAGAAAATGCCTTCTTAAATGATGAAATATAGTGTTCTGAGACATTCCCCTAGTGGTAGATGGTAACATTGTGTCCAGTATTTTACAACTGTAAATTATGTTGTGGAACATTTTTGTTAATATTTCAGGTTACTTCCTCGGATAAATTGCTGGAAGCATTTACTGAGGATAGATTGCTGCAAATAGACCAGAAGATAGGAACATTTGAAAGATTCTAGAAACATATTGCTAAATTGTTTTCCAGAAAAATTACATCAGTTTACATTCTCATCCAGTACAATAGATTTTCATCACCACACCCTCACCAGCATCAAGTGTTACAGTTTTCTTTAATCTTGGCAGGTTAGCCATTTAAACTGTGTAGCATTCCAAAAAGCCAGAAGCAAATACCCGCCTGCAGGTGGCTAACCTGTGGTCTGTTTGTAATTTACCTGGCTTTCTTCCCACTGCCCAGCACCTTCCCAGACTGTCTTCCTTGCTGTCCACTCAGCATTGCTTTAAGGAAGGTAAAAATACTTCAGAAATAAATGTCCCCAAACCAAGCACAAGTGACTTTTAGATTTCCCATAACTTTATTCTGCCTCCATGGTAGACTGCTTTGCTGGTAAAAGTCACTTTACCAAACTGGGTGAGTAGACCAAAGTTTACTAGTGGGCTTTCAAAACAGATAACCTAAAGTATACTTTTGAAAGGATGGATTCTGGCCTGTCCTTCTCAACCCTGAAAATGAATCTTGGATTTCTGTTGACTGTGCCCTTGGAACCATCAGTCTAATTGAGTTTCTGAATCCCTAATGGAAAGATATTGAAATAAGAGAGAGAGCAGAATCAGCTTTGTAGCCAGTCATAGCAGGGCTGCTCTTAGATCACTGTGCTTTCTTATGATCTGCTAAAATACACACACTGCACCTCACTCTTCAAAAAGTAGGCATCTTCATTTGGTTGCAACTCTGGATTTCATTCCTTCCCAACCATTAACCAGATCTATGACCTTAAATGATTTCCGGGCTACTCTTGCCATCTCTGTAGAACGAAATAATTGGACTAAGGATATTAGAGATTCCATCTCACTTCAAAATTGTGTGGTTCTATAAGACTTTCTAGGAGTTATAATTGAAGTATATGAAATCGTGCAAACTGTTTCTGAGAATATAGAATTGTCTGGTGGATTACTGAATATTAATAAGGCCTTTATGTCTTAAAAAAGTAGTACAAAATCTTCTTTGATGTTATACGATGGGGAATAACTCCTAAGTTATTTTTCTGAGGAGTTAATTCAGGCTTTAAGTGAGTTTTAATGTGAGCTGTTATTTATACTTAATTATTCATTAAGGGAAAGCAAGGACTTTTAGGGGCTTATCACTAATCCTTTTAAGACAGTAACATAGACAATTCTTACGGGACTCATCTCCAGATCTTCCTCTGATGGCACTGTCAAAAATAATGAGTTATTATTCAGACCCACCCTGACATTTCTTAGTCTCATTACTGCAGGAAGCCAGGCACCAGGTATATAATTATTTTCTCTTTTAAAGGAAGTTGACCCTCTGTGGATCAAAAACTGAATTTGCACAATTCATTTTCTGAAGTTTCCTGTATTTGAGGTTCCCAAGCTACCCCCAAGCAATACCTTACAGAGAGACATTCCGTGACATGTTCATCAGAAACACACCCTGATCTCTTGTTTCCATGCAGGGCTGGGGCGTCAGACACATCACATTTGTGGACAACGCCAATATCTCCTACTCCAATCCTGTGAGGCAGCCTCTCTATGAATTTGAAGATTGCCTAGCAGGCGGTAAGCCCAAGGCCCTGGCTGCAGCAGACCGGCTTCAGAAAATATTCCCTGGAGTGGTACGTGATGCTGTTTGGGAACGTCAGAGCTTGTCTCCTGTAGCTTCTCACGATTAATCTTGGGGAATGGATGTTTGTCACTTACTACCCAGGACTCCATTATATGGCCGAGCTTCTGTTTCCTGTTCTCAGAGATGGGCATTAAAAAAAACAAAACAAAACAAAACTCTCATATATTTGAAAACAAAATGAAGCACTTATGAAAAGTTTTTGTAGGTTTTGTAAGTTTGAATGTAGTCTATGCAGAAGGAGTATCTGGCTAAATATTTAGCTTTTTACTCAAGCTGTTTTCTTGTTTTTGAGTTTCATTGTTTACTTTAAAAATACCAGATAGTAAGAGACAAGTTTGTTCGGTTCATTTGATTCAAAATCCTGGCAGGTTTTTTTTTTTTTTTTAAAGATCATCCATAAAAGAAAATGTGCATCTTGCATGCTTAATCAGTTTATCTGACAGAAGTTAGGTTAGATGTCTCCAAAGCATCTGCTAACACTTAAAGTGGCATTAGAGATTCTCAGTGCTAGCTAAAAAAAAGAAAAAAAACAACAACAATCAAAACACCCCTTTCTCAAGTTTTTTCTGTTTAATCACTCAGTCTTAGATTTATTCATTTTAGTTCTTATAAATTTTTTTTTTTTTTTTAAGATTTTATTTGACAGGCAGAGGTTGCAAGAAGGCAGAGAGTCAGGCGGAGAGAGAGGAGGAAGCAGGTTCCCTGCCTAGCAGAGAGCCCGATGCGGGGCTCGATCCCAGGAACCTGGGATCATGACCTGAGCCAAAGGCAGAGGCTTTAACCCACTGAGCCACCCAGGTGCCCCTATTCATTTTAGTTCTTGCTTTAAAAGAGCAATGTTGTTTTGTCCATTTTACCAGTGATCCAGAGGAACATCATCTATTGGGTTTAATTTAAGACTATTGATGAATACCAGCTGTGTCCCCAGCTAGGACTGTGATGCCAAAAGAAATAAGAATGTTACAACCCCATCATATTAGCTAGGTTTCTGCTACATTATTGCATACCGCACAATCCTCACATCTCTGCCTTACTATTATAAGCATTTATTTCACATTCACAGGTCTGCAGATTGGCTGTGGCTTAGCTGCTGGTCTAGGCTGGACTCCAGGTTTTAAGTCAAGTTCCAATCTGTGCTATGTGTCATTGTTTTAAAATCTAGGTTCAGGGAGCAGCAGTCTTCTGTGTCATGCTCTTCTTATGGTAGAAGGTGGAAGTATAAAAGGATTGGTAAAAACTTAGACCTCTAAAAGTCTCAGCTCACCAGTGACACAGTGCAGCATTCTCCATTCCCTTGCCAAAGCCAGTCACAGGGCCAAGCCCAAGGTCAGTGGAGTTGGACAAACTCCTCTGCATTCCTAGTGGGAGGTCCTGCAAAGTCATGTGGCAAAGGGTGAAGACATTTAATTCTATTAGTGAGAGGCAGTGCATAGTTCGGAGGAATAATCCAGTCTGTCACTGGAAAGTGTTACAAATTCCCCTCAGGGCCCAGACAGACCTGGCTTTGAAGCTGACCTCTGCTACTAGTTGCCTGAAATTTTTCCTTGTCCAAATGGTCTGTGATCCAGTGCAGTCCTCCCTGTTTATTTGTTCAGTTATTCTTTTACTTAGTCATTAAATATTTAAGGCCTTCTGTGTGCTAGAGACTGGGGAACAAAACAAAGTTCCGTCTTCCCTGCATGGGGCTACTGTAGTCCAGAGGGGGAGCATGGTCAATAACTGATGTCATAAATAGTTATAATTGTAGTAAGTGCATGAACCAGGAGCTCAGTTGCTGTGAAGATGTTTGCCAGGCAGCCTGACCTAAGTTAGACTCCCTTGAGGAGGCTAAGTCCTGCAGGATGAGTGGGGATCAGCTAAATGAAGGGTATCAGAGCTGTCTGTACAAATGCCAGAGTCAGGAGGCAGCGCAGCGCTTCTGTGGCACCAAGGAAAACCAGGGAAGCTGAAGAGTGGAGGTCAGGGAAGACAGAGAAAGGCCCTGGGGTAGAAGCTAGGGCCAAAGCTAGGGCTGACTCTTGCTGGACATTTGAGATCAAGTTTACCTTTTCTTGAAATCATTAGCCCACCAGGTCAGACATCTTCCTTGGCACTTACATTGTGCTACTTTGCTTTCCTTACTAGGTTATTCAGTCCTTGAGGCCAGGAACCAGGTCTGTTACAGTTTTATCCTTCCTACCTTATAAAAAATAATAGATAATGTGCAGAATCCATTTAAGTCCTGGTGCAGTCCATCATAATTTCACTTACAGGTTACTCAGGCTTATGGTGCTTTCTTTGTTTGTTCGGTGTGGTGTTTTTTTTGCTTGAACAAATACTTACTCATCACCTTCCTCATACCAGGCTACAGACATGTCTTAAGTGAACAAGACATGGAAAGAACTATTCTACTGCAAATACCCTGTGTAATCCTGGGGTTGAATTAACTGAGTAGGAAAAAACCTGACCATTAATAAGTCAAATAACTATGTGAAGTTCCCTTTTCTAAGACAAGGCAATAGAATATAGGATTGTGGAACCACCATAGAGCTTTTAAAACCCAACTCTGGATGTCTGTTTTTAACTCTGATGAGTAACTGTTATTGGACCAGTTCTCCTGCCATAAACAATTATGCAGCTGGGTCAAATACATAAAACGACTCTCTCCAGTCAATGAACAATGGAAAGACAATGGTCCTAGACAAAAAGGAAATAAAAAATGTTTGTCCCAGCCCATTGCATGGAGGCACTTTCTGGCTCATGCCAGAGCCCAGGAGGAGCCCAAGGAGCTGTTCCTGGGCTTGATGAGCTGAGGAAACTAACATCCAAGTCCAGAGCAGCTAAGGGAGCTGGAATGCACAGGACAGAGTATCAGACATGGGAGCTGAACAAAGAAGTATTCTGGGCGGCACCTTGAGTCTTTGACCAGATCAAGCTACATGAGCTCAGGTCGTGACTTTGTGAGGCTGGGCAAAAAAGCATCACTGTCTGCTGTGAGAGTGGAGATTCCAGAGCTCCCCCAAGGCTGGAAGACATTGGAATCCCACCTATCCAGAATGGATTGCCCTCATGGAGCACCCTAAGCCCTTAGATGACACTCCAGTAAGTTCAGAACTAAGCATAAAAGCTGAACTACCGAGCTTCCAGGAGAAAGTGGTACAGTGTTCTTGTGATACACAGAGATTTCCTAGGGCCCAGAAAATACTGACCGTAAGTGAAAAAATGGATAACTTGGACTTAACTTCATCAAAACCTGAAACTCCTGCTTTCCAATCAGTTCCATTAAGAGAGTGAAAAGTCTGGCCAAAATCCAGAAAACATTCATGGTATGTCTACTTGGCAAACAGCTATTAAACAAAATCCATAAACAACCTCTACCACACTCAATAATAAAAGGACAGACAAGGATTTTTTTTTAAAGGGGCCAAAGACTTCTGCAGGCATTTATTTCATAGTGAAGACCTATAAATGGCCAGTGCACACACAGAAATGCTCAACATCCGTGGTCTCAGGGAAACAGGAATTAAAACCATGAAGATAGGGGCACCTGGGTGGCTCAGTGGGTTAAAGCCTCTGCTTTCGGCTCAGGTCATGATCCCAGGGTCCTGGGATCGAGTCCCGCATCGGGCTCTCTGCTCAGCGGGGAGCCTGCTTCCTCCTCTCTCTCTGCCTGCCTCTCTGCCTACTTGTGATCTCTCTCTGTCAAATAAATAAATAAAATCTTTAAAAAAAAATAAACAAAACAAAAAAAACCATGAAGATATGCCCACTAACGTGGCTCAAGTTAAAAAGACTGACAGGGATAAATGTTGTCAGGCTGGGGAGCAACCAGAGCTCTTGGTCTACTGCTCAAACAACCATTTTATAAATCAGTCTGGCAGGTTTTCATGAAACTAAACTAACCTAAACCCAGAAATCCCACTCATAGATGTTTATCTAAAGGAAATGAAAACATACATACTCTAAAACACTTACAGAAGAATTTCCATAATGGATTTATTCATAATAGCCAAAATTTAGAAATAACCCAAATAGTGGTCAGTGAGACTTTAAGTAAAAAATTGAGGTATTTTCATACAGCAAAAAGGAACACACTCTTGATACTTTACTAATATGGATGGATCTCGAAAGCATTATGCTGGGCAAAAGAAGCCAAACACCAACAGGTATAGACTGTGGGATACCATTTGTATGAGGTTCTAAAATAGGCAAAACTAATCTAGGGTTTTAAAAAGTGGTTGCAACAGCAGTTGTCCCAGTGGGGATGGGAACGGTGTGAATTGACTGGAAAGGGGCACACAAGCACATTCAAGGGTAATGGAAGTATCCTGTGTCTTGCTGGGTGTATGCAGTGGTTAATATGTAGTTTGTTGAAATACACCCAACTGAAATCTGTGTGTTATACTTTCTGTGAACTTTCACCCTGGCTATACATTTGAATCATCTGGAGAGTTTTAGAAAATATTGATGGTAGGGCCCACTCTCAGAAATTATGATTTAAATAGTCTGGGGAAAAGCCTAGGCATTAGGAATTTTAAAACCTCTCTATAGAGGTGGTTCTGATGTGTAGCCAAGGTTGAAAACTGCCATGTTGAAACTTGCTGAATTCCAGCCTTAGGTATGTGAATCTAAATGGTGGGCTGAGAGCCAGTCCTGAATAGGCTTGCTGGCTGAAGTTTTAGCAAGCAGAGGATCATGGAGGTCAATGAAATGGGTATGGATCTGTATTACTGAAAAGATCCGAATTGGTGTTGAGTAGTTATGCTTTAATCTTGGTGTCATTAATATACCTAAATAATACCTTTTTTGGATCAAGCTACCACCGATTAAAATGCTTTGCCAATTGTAATAAGACAATAAGGTAATAACTTTACTGTAGTCTCTGCTATTGTTTACTATAGTATTTGGTACCTGGTAGATGCATAATGCTTAATGAGTTAATTAATTAATGAGGTCCAGATAACTGCCTCTGTAGTGTTCTCGTTGTTAAAATGGACTTGTTTTGAACCCTCTTTCTGAAGTCCTTTCTGTCTGGCATCTTTTCCTACTTTGCCTACAACTTTTTTTCATTCTTTTAAATATCACTGCTTTTGTTAGTATTGTCTGTCTCTTCCTTGAATCCTGGAGATTAGGTTTAAAGTTTAAGATAAGAAGAACAGAGCTACAATCCACAAAAAAAAAAGATTTTTTGCTTTGTAAAAGGACCTATTTATTCTGTCCTCCCTCCCCACCCTCAGCTGTTCTTCTGGTAGGTGACAGGTTTTGGGAAATGAATGAAAAAGCTAATGATTTCACACTCCTCCCTGTAGCCAGCCCTATGCAGGGAGTTAAGGGTGCAGTTTGTGATTCTAGAACACTTCCTTTTCTGTGGACAGTTAATATCCCTGGCTTCATTTGACACCCATATGTGACTCACTGTTAATCTGCCAAGACACTGTGGGGCCTTCAGGGGACCAGTGGTAAATTACAGAGCTGTTCTAAAGCCCCTATGAAAACTCCTGAGTCCCCACACTTGAAGAGAATCCTGGCCACCTGACAAATTCTTTGGACAAGGAATGAAGTTTCATTTGAGTACCACACTCTGCTATAGCTCATCCCCCTTCTGTCCCCTCCAAAAAAAAAAAAAAAAAATCTATACGCTTCTAAGTAGATTTTCTTATTGTAAGTTAGAGAGTTTTTTGGTTTAGAGAGCTTTTTTAAAGTGCATATACCTCTAAGATTAAAGTGTAACTATCAGTCATTCTAATCTTATGTGAGTTTATTAAATCATAAATGTTTTTTGTTATAATATCCTATTTGGAGATGTTAAACACTAAGGAAATGGTGGAGGGGGGCAGTTTGGGAACCAGTAGGGAGAGACAACTGGACATAGGACCTGAGCAGGCACAGGGCATTTTCATAGAGGTTCCTGGCCTCAGATTATAGGAAAAACCAAAGTTACGGTTTTCTTCAGTGTCCTTGCCTCAAAGGGGAAGTACTTACCTCCTTCTTTGGAAGTAGGATCTGTATGTCTCTGTTTGCTGCTTTATCCAGGCTCAGGGATCCTGAGATGACAGAACAAGATAATCTAGAATGCAGAGGTAAAGAAGGTACAGGGCACAGGTAGCAAAAGGGACAAGCAACAAAATCATGCACAGAGAAATTTTTGGTTGCAAGTGACCACACATGCGTGCTTGTAGCTATGGGGAGAAATGGGCTCTAAGATATCACCTATATGTTTGCTTCAGACATCTGTATATCTGGGTGTTTCCCCAGAATGCCAGAGGGTTCAACATGAGCATCCCGATGCCTGGACACCCAGTGAACTTTTCTAGCGTCACCCTGGAGCAAGCCCGCAGGGATGTGGAACAACTGGAGCAGCTTATTGAAAGCCATGATGTCATTTTCCTGTTGATGGACACCAGAGAGAGCCGGTGGCTCCCTGCCGTCATTGCTGCGAGCAAAAGAAAGGTAGATTGTGTGGATCTTGGGGCTCTTGTGTCTGGTTGTGACTTGATGTGCCATTACCCTGGAGGGAGATCTGCCTTCCCTCCAGAAGAGAGATGTGCTGGCAAATGACCTAGTGACATGGTGCCAAAAGGCTTCCGCTGGCAGACAGTGTCTTTGTCTCATATACCACCATCTAGTATAATAGGTTTCTTCTGTTTCATTTTCACAGCAACCCTTTGAGGTCTTCTAGAGGGGATATTCTACTTAAATTAAAATGTAAGCTCCAAAAGGACAAGGACTGTCTCATTTATTACTCTTTGGTCAGTGACAGCTTCAAGGGCCAACAGTATTGAATGGTTAAATAAATCATGATACATAAATGTGATGGAATACTATGCAACTGTGCACAATTATGTTCTCAAAAACTTAACATGGAAAATATCACATTATGTTCAAAAAGCAAGATATGATATTGTATACATTTAATAAGAATTGTTTATATCTGTAAATATATAAACATTTACATCTGTTTAGCAAAAGGCTGGGAAGGACACAAGAAGAAGGGAGAAAGAGGGGGGAAGGAAAGAGAAAGCATGAAAACAACAGGAAGAAATACCCCAAACTATTAGTAGTAAGTGTTTGAGCCATGAGATTGTGAGTGATTTTTTTTCTAGTGAACTTTTTATTATCCAACTTCCCATATAACCAGAAATTTAGGAGAATAAGTTAAATCACAACTAAGAGAAATTCTAATATAAATGAGAAAAAAAGTGTCCTTAAAAAATCTCTGTGAAGGTTGAATTGTAGTGTGTCAGTTATGTCTCAGTGAAGCTATTATTAAAAAAAAAAAAAAAAAAGTCTGGTAGGGCCCCTGGGTGGCTCAGTCTTCAGCCTTCAGCCCAGGTCATGATTCCCAGTCTCCTGGGATCAAGCCCCATGGCCAGCTCCCTACTCAGGGAGGAGCCTGCTTCTCTCTCTCTCTCTCTCTCTCTCTTTCTGCCCCCTCTCCCCAGCTCGTCGTGTATTCTCTCTCAGTCACTCTCTCTCACTCTGCTCTCTCTTTCTCTTAAATAAAATCTTTTTTTAAAAAAATGTGTGTAGACATGGCAGATGATAGCACAATGGTAGAAAGAATATGACTGAGAACTCTCAAAACTTGGTTTTATACATTTACCTCTTAACAGCTAAGTGACCCTGGGCAAGTTATAGAAGTAACTGCTCTGACTTTCATTATCCTTATCTGTAAATAGGATATATAAAACTGTAAATATCCTCATCTGGGACTTCTAAATGAAACCAAAGTAGATAATTAGTGATAATCACTGGTCAAGCAAATCCTCAGTATTGGGTAGCTTTTACTAACATTGGCTTCTAGACTCTAATTACATTCAAATGCACATATTTATAAAATAAATTTTAAAAGTTGACCAAATATGAAATTAGCCATGGCTTAAAATGTAAGTATCTCTTAATTCTAGACTTTTATTCCTTGAAATCCACAGCTGGTCATCAATGCTGCCTTGGGATTTGACACATTTGTTGTCATGAGACATGGCTTGAAGAAACCTAAGCAGCAGGGAGCTGGGGACTTGTGTTCTGGTCACCTTGTGGCGCCTACTGACCTCCTGGGCTCATCACTTTTTGCCAACATCCCTGGCTACAAACTTGGCTGCTATTTCTGCAATGATGTGGTGGCTCCAGGAGACGTAAGTAGATTTCTTTGTGCTTCCAGGTATTTCCTACAACTGTCTTGCCCACTGGGGCAAAGAGACCCAGCTTTTTCTTTTGTGACTATTTAAATATTGTCTTTAAACAAATAGAAGAATTCTCTAATTTGGGAGTGACATTATCTCCCCACGAGCCTTGATTGGTGTCATAAACTGTGCACAGCTCTTCTTGTTCACCAGTTTAAACGTAGTGACCAACCATTTTTGTGGAAAGCTCAGCAGGGAAACTGAAGGATAGATTGGTCCCTGGAAGCACTCAGCACTGTTTCCTGTGCTTGTATCACTGAAGACAGCATCAAGTGAGGGGTTTGAAGACCCGGATTCCAGTCCAGGCTTGGACACTGCCTTGTGGGGTGATTCCAAATAACACTCATAGACTGCCCATGCGTCTGCAGAATGGGGCCGAGTCCCATAAGATTGTCAGATTTAGCAAGTGAAAATACAGGATTCCCAGTTAACTTTGAATTTCAAGTGAATAATATTTTAGTATGAATTTGTCCCATGCAATATTCAAGACCTGCTCATATTAAAATAATATTCGTTGTCTATCTCAAATTCAGATTTAACTGGGTGTCTCTTATTTTACCAGTAGGAGAGGGGAGAATACTTTAACCTGATTGCTCATAGTGTAAGGTGGGTCAAATGTGAAAGTGCTCTGAACAGCAGGCAGTACACTGTGCAAATGTAAGATTCTATAGCGTTAAAGCCACCACAAAAGGCACAGTCTGTAGGAATGGTCTTTTATCAGAACAGATTATCACTTCTGGTGAAACAAAGCATAGGTGTTTCTTTATGCTTCCCTTCATTTTCCCCTTCTTTAAAAACATGTTCCTTAGTAATTCCTACCTCTTTTGGATGACTGGCTTTTATGGCCTTCCTGTATAAAGAAAAAAAGATAAATATTCTTCGTGTGAAGAAGGATGACTTGATGATCTTCATCAGAGGTGTTATAATATACAGCTCATCCTCTTACTTCATCATTACCAAGAAGTAGGATTAAGAGTCAGTTGCAACAAAGTTGTATCTGTTCATAAGGTGAAAATTTCAGAGTCAAAATCAACCTTAACAACCTCTTAACTTGCCTAAAGTTGGAAGATTAGAATTTCTCTTGTTGCACTAATGAGGGCTTGTGTTTGGAGCCATGTTGTAGCAAAAATACTTGTATTTCAGCCCAAAAATCACACTCAGTGTGACATGATGTCCACACTATGAGAGGCACACAGGAGCTGAGGACTGCAGAAAAGGCAAATTACCCCACATCACAGGCACTCTGAGGCATTGGCTCAGTTAGAATGGCAGGGCAGAATCATTTGCATTATTCAGAAGATTATTCCTCTCCGTGTGTGTCTCAGTTACCAAGCACAGTGAGGTTGATTTGAATCCATTAAAAGAGAACGTGACAAAACTCCATATATGGGGCAGCTAGGTCCCAATCTTTGATTTGTTTATTACTGTTATTCCCTTTTAGCAAAATACTTCATTTCGTTACCTAAGTTGTATATTTTGTTTTTCTTGGTATTTCCAAGAGGTGGTCTTATTTGAGGCTGAATATTCTTTGCCCACAGTGAGCAAGTGTCTGGTTATCTTATGTAGCTTTAACATGGAGGCAGACAATAGTAAGCACTATTATATAGTGCTTACCTTATGCTAGGCACTGTTCTAATCACTCTGCTTCAGACAGCGCAGTTGAGTGGACTGAAACTTTGAGCACACATCAATGATTGTTCCTCTAGTCAACCAGAGACCGGACCTTGGACCAGCAGTGCACTGTGAGCCGCCCAGGACTGGCCATGATTGCAGGAGCCCTGGCCGTGGAATTGATGGTTTCTGTTTTGCAGCATCCAGAAGGGTGAGTTTACTCTGTAGAGATGGTCATTTAAACAAAGAAAGCTTGGCCTTTTCTCAGCCTGACCCTTCTGAGAATTTTTTTCTTCAAAAATACAAGGTTGAAAAACCCAGTCTGATTCTTTGGCCTGGGGGAGCTTATTATGTGATCTTCGGGGCTCTGTCTCTGCATCCTTTTGGAACTGAACTCTCCTGGAGTTATTTGGTAACTGATGAAAAGGAAAAATAAACATTTTGGTGGAGGCCTTAGGGACCTTCATGCTTTTATTCTGTTAGTAGGTTTTGATCTCCTTAGCAATGAACATTTGCAAGGCAATACATGAATCACATGTGATAGAAATTGCATTGGGCTTTATGTAACATCCTCGGTGACTTGACCAAATGGGAGTTTATTTTGCTTATGCAGCAAGAAGCCTAGAGGCAGGCAATCCAGAGTTGGTACAAAAGCTTTGTTAGGCCATCGGGACTCAAGTTTTCCTTCTTACCATTCTCCCAGATACTGTCAGCTTTTCTTCCTTATGCTTGCCACCTCCACCTCCAGTACTTCTTCTGTGTTAAAGTTAAGAACACCTGTCAGCTCAGTTGAGGCTGCTCCCTTTTAAAGAGCTTTCTTGGAAGACTCACCCATTGATTCTAACTCCTATTATCATGTGGCCACACTTTGCTGAAAGGGAGACTGACAAATATGGTTGTTTTATCTGGGCACATTACCTCCCTGAAAAAAGTTGTGATAAGATAGATGTGCAGAATGGATGTTGGGTTGGCAAACAGAAGTGTCTGCTCACTCATTTTTTTGGAATTATGTATATATTTTAAAACCCCAGAAGAGATTATTATGAAGTGGTATTCATTATGTTTGCCTGGCATTTTCCTTTTTTGTTACTTTTCTTTTTTTTTTTTTTTTTGTATCTTGGAGCTTCCAGCCAGGGCTATTATCCTTCTGCCAGAAGAATGCCCTTTATTATTTCCTTTAGGAATACTAGTGACAAGATACTTCAGTTTTTGTTTGTCTGAAAATGACTTTGTCTTCATATTTGAAAGATATTTTGCTGGGTATAGAATTGAAGTTAATGGGGGTAATTTTCTTTTAGCACATTGAGAGTATAGTCCTATTATCTGTGGGTGTTTTTATTGTTGTTGAGGACTTGGTTGTTTAACTCACTGCTGCTCCTCTGATACAGTTTGTTTTTCTTCCTCTTTCCCTGCCCTTAGTTGCTTTTAAGGCCTTCTCATTGTCTTTGGTTGTGAGAAGTTGGACTGTGATATACCTAGTTATGTATTTTTCCTGGTTGTGTTCTCTAGTGCTTCTTGAACCCATGGCTTGATGCCTTTCCTCTCGTGTGTAAAATCCTCAGCCATTATCTCTTAAAATATGGCTTCTGCTCCTTTCTGCCTTCTTTCCTTTTGAGTCTCTAATTGCATGTCAGATTCAACCTATGCCCTTTTCTGTATTTTCCAGTATTTTGTCGTTCTTTGCTTTAGTCTGCTAGTTTGCTTTTGGGTTATCTTCCAGTTTGCTAATTCTTTCTTCTTCTGTGTCTAATATGTGTTAAACCATTCACTGAGTTTTAAATTATTTTATTTTTCAGTTATAAAAGTTCCATTTGATTTTATTTTATACATTGCCTAATCTGAAATTATACATTGCTTAATTGCTGAAATTGTGATTTTGCTCTTTTTCATTCCTTAAAAACATTTAATTATGTTTTTCCTTTTAATTCTTATAAGGTATCTCCATTATCTGGATCTCCTGTGATTCTGTTCCTCTTGCCTATTGGTTTTGTTTTTTGTTTATTTGTTTTTTGACCTTGACCTTAGCTTTTGGTTATGTATTACCTCCTCTAGTACCTGGTATTTTTTTCTTTTTTTTAGACAAATCATTTTGATTATGGAAAATTCAGACATATATGAAAGAAAAAGTATATGTAAAGTAATAAACCCCATTGTATAGACCCCCTAGCTTCAATGGTTACCAACATATGGCCCATCATCATTTATCTATACTATTATCCCCATTTTTTCTCTTCCCACTGGCTTATTTTAAAGCAAATCCAAGATGTAGCAATTCATTCATAAAAATGTATCTTTTTAGTAAAGATACTTTACATATAAAAATAAAAGTAATTCCTTCATATCACTTCACAACCAGTTAGTTTTTCAATTTCCCCAGTTTCTCAAATCCACTTTTTTTTTTTGCTTGATTATTTTTTACTATTAGACATTAAAAAATTGCCAGATGATGTGATTTCCATTTCCTTCTGGAAAACTGCAAGACCAAATACATTAGTAGTCCTGGAATACTTAAGTCTGATTAGGGGTTGCCTATTTCTGGTTCACTCTTATTCCTAGAATGTAACCCCCATTGCTCCCAGTCCAACACCTGGAATATTTTTCATGATTCCTCCTTATTGGCAGACCTCAAACTCTAGTTTTTCCTTCCAGTCCATTTGTCTGTCCATATAACTCTTCAGCTTCTGGATTCTATAGCCACTGCTTTTTGAGGTTCGTAATCACTTTATGACAGAAAGTTGCCGTTGAGAATGCTGTGGGCATTAGAAGCTCTATGGGCTTCTCTCCTCTCACAGATCTTGGCTCTGCATTTCTTCCCTACTTTGGTAGCTGTCATGCTTTCAAACAAAAGTTTTAATATGGAATCTAGCTTTCTGTTTGTTTTCAGTGGAGGGTTGGTCATGACTATGTAGCCTACCAATGCCATACCACTTTTTAAAAATATATTTTTTAATTTATTAAGCACTCCTAGTGTACTAGCTTGCATGTGGGAGTAGAGAAGTGAGTGACTTGATATGTTTTGTTTCAACTGGACCTTGGCTTTATGGTACTCTGTATGATTACTATACTGTATATGTGTTACATTAAAGATACAAAGCTTAGAATGATTGTGATCTGGACACCCTATCTGCTCCAAGAAAGAAGCTCTTATATAATGACCTATAAAAAATATAATTTATTCATCTTGTAATAAATAGAAGTGAGGTAAAATTAAATTAATTTAAAGAATAGAGCCAGTAATTTTAAGAAAGAAAGAAGGAAAGAGGAGATGAGAAAGGGGTGGAGGAAAGAAAAGGAAAGGAAACAAAGAAAAAAGTAAAAGAAAAATGATTAAACAGTTTAAGATTCTCTCTATACCTGCTCAAGGGTCTGCTGCCAGGCGTCAGCTAGCAGAATGAAGTCAAATGGATTTTTACACCTAATTATCTGACAAATACACTGTACTTTATTTTGTTTGTCAGATGCTTATTATATAGTGCTTACCTTGTGCGAGGCACTGTTCTAATCACTCTGCAAGAGTAACTCACTTAATCCTCATAGCCAATCTATCAGGAAAGAACTATTACCTGTCCCATTTTTGAGGGGGAAATTGAGTCATAGAGAGGATAAGTTGCAGGAATTCACAAAGCTGGTAAGTGGTATATTTTGGCTTTCACCCAAGACAGTGTTGCTCCAAACTCTTTTTAATCATCCTGCTATGCTGTTTGTAACACAGAAAGGAGAGAATTGAATTTTTGAAAGATTTGTTTTTCTAATTCTCAGAAAATAACATTGAATATTCTCTTTATTCTATGACTCAAGAGTTTTTCTGCACGATTGAAAAGATGACCTCTATACAATATTGGTAGAATGCATAGTTAGTCTAGGTGTAACAGAGTTAAGTGAAAATAAGCAGCTTTCTTCTTCTTCTTTTTTTTTTGTCTTCCTCTCATCTTGTCATCATCTCCCCCCCCGCCCCCCGCCCCCCACCTACCGCTGCCTTCTAAGTGTCATGTGGCCTCCTGACAGGGTGTTTCTGGGATAAATTCTTGGAGAGCCGATTCTGCCATTCCTTGACACTGCCCCCTCAGTCTGCAGTGTTCGCCCTGGTTGTAGGCTGAAACCAGGTCCTGTGTCACATATCTTCTGTGCCATAAGGAGACATCACACTGTCATTCGGGAAGAGTGCATTCGTTCTCCTGCCCAGTTAATTCCTCACTGTTCTATCTCCTTCCTCCATTTTTGTAGCATTCATATCACCTCCAGAAGTTAAGGTTGGCAAGTTTTCCATTTCAAAATTTCAGTACAAAAACGTACCCATGTTTTTTTTTACAAGACTATCTCAGAGTAAGGGAGTTAACAATCTGCTTAGCATATGCCAAACATTGTACTTGGCAGTTTGTCTAATTTATTCCTAATTTATTCCTCATAATGGTCTTATTCCTGTTTTATAGTTAATGGACCGAAAGCACAGAGAAGTTAAGCAACTTTCTTGTGGTCACAAGCTCTGGCCTTTCTGACTTCAAAATTCAGGCATTTTGTGTGTGTGTGCTCTTCTTCCTCTTTCCCCCCCATGGAAATTAGGTTTTTGCTAGTTCGTGCTTTCTCACAAGGGACATTTTTGGTTATCCTTATAAATCTCACATGGCCCCCTTCCAGATCATCCTCATGGGTCTTAAACCTAAACTTTTATTAGATGAGTACCTGTAGGGTGCCTGGGTGGCTCAGTGGGTTAAGCCGCTGCCTTCGGCTCAGGTCATGATCACAAGGTCCTGGGATCGAGTCCTGCATCGGGCTCTCTGCTCAGCAGGGAGCCTGCTTCCTCCTCTCTCTCTCTGCCTGCCTCTCTGCCTACTTGTAATCTCTCTCTGTCAAATAAATAAATAAAATCTTAAAAAAAAGATGAGTACCTGTAATTGTTTTCTTTTTTCAGGGGCTATGCCATTGCCAGCAGCAGTGATGACCGGATGAATGAGCCACCAACCTCTCTCGGGCTTGTGCCTCACCAGGTTAGTGATTTGGAAGTGAAGTCATAATTTTGGACCTGGTTCCAGTGGTACAGGGGGAACGCATGTGGGGTCACCTCATCATACCATCATCAGTTCAGCCCACCTTCTTTTCCACCCTCTTTCTCCTCCAGCTGCTTTGAGTTTCGGTGGGAATGCTTTAAGACTACCTGGCAAGTATTCCATTTTGCAGGGATGGTAATGAGGAGAAATTGTAAACAAGCAGCATCACCCAGAGTCTTGGATGCATTTAGCATGTTGACTGGAGGTCTCGTAGTGAAGAAGCAGCAGCAAGAACATACTCTGGAATTGGCCAGACGACAGTTTAAATCCCAGCCCTTCAGTTAATTAAGATGGCCTTCCTTGGCCAAATCCCTAAACTTGTCTGAGCCCTCGTTTGCCTGTCTATAAAATGGAGACAGTAATACTGCCCTCGTGTGGTGGTTGCAGAGATCAGAAATGATGGGTACAAGAGTGCTTGACAGTGGTGCCTGGCGTGTCATAGGCCCTTGGTGAAGGATGCTGGCTATTTTTGTTGCTGTTCTTTATTATTCAGTCCCTAGCCACATAAAAAGCCTTATGGGCATACATAGGAAAACCATTAGAAGTGTCAAAAAGTAGGGCTTCTTTTCAAAAAAAGAATCTGAAGTATGAAGAAGATCCATCCCATAGAGAAGGAGAGAGAAAAAAAAGTGATGGAATGAACACTTCAAATTCATGTTGCCTTGTCACTAGTTTTCATTACTGGAATGAAGATATTTTCCAGTCTTACTTTCTGGAAGCCATTTATCCAGGTGCTATCTGTGTATTTCTGTGTATAAGAGGAAGGCTGTCTCCACACAGAAAGTGGTGACAGTGCCCGCCAGTCCCATCTGGGGGTTCTGAGGACAGGCTCACAGCTTAAGACAAGAGCAGGGTGGCCCCTCAGCCCACATTGGTCTCCCCATGCCTCCCCACCTCCTGCTTCCTGTCATCTAGGACAGCCCTACCATTTTCCAGTGGACGATTTGAATCAGAAGAAGGAAAAGTATTTGCCCACAGTCATAGAGAGGTAGTGGATGAGCCAAAACATGAACCTAAATTTGGCACACCTACTGGTGCTCTTCGTGAGGCATTGTGAGTGAAACTTTCCCGGCCTGTCCATGGGGAGTGTTACCTTCTGGTCGACATTCCTGCCCTCTTGCACTAAGTCGCCCGTCAGACACCGTGTGTTAGGTCACTTATCCTCTCAGAGCCCCTTTCCATGTCAGTAAAAGCAGGTGCCTTACCTGGTGTCCAAGATTATATCTATGATGAGGCTTTGCAGACCATAAAACACAGTGCAAATGTGGCTTTTCCAGTCTGTCTCACACAGACTGTGTGCCACTATGCTGCATTTATTTGACATGAATATGTTCATCTTTCTACAGAAACATTTCAGACAGAACCCAACAGACACTGTAATAACCTTCCATCATAAGAAAGCTGTCTTCTGGAGCCGACCTCTGCTATTTACGCTCGAATGTCATTCGAATCCCTATCTACTTCCCCTCTTCACATGTCTCTGTCCCTCTTTTCTGACCTTGAGATGTGCCCTTATCGCCCTTACAGATTTCATACTGAGAAGGGCCTTAATTAAATTTTCAGTCATGCCCCTGCACTTCTCTCCTTCTTTAAGTCCTTTATGTTAAATCATCACAGCTGTAGTTTTCTTAGTGCCAAGGCCAGAGGGCAAAACAGTCTCTTTATAGAAGGGTCCAGTGTCAAAATGCATGTGCCCATGTTTTTAAAGTACTATGGCAACTAATCCCTCTCAGCGTCATTTACCCCCATTGAGCTTCACAATTGTTTGTCATTCACCAACTCTTCTAGTTCTTTCTCCTCATTTTCAAATGTCTGAAGGATTATTTTGGTTGTTGGCCATCTCTTCATTTGGTCTTTTCAAAGGCTGAAGAATAACCCAGCCATATATGGGAAAAGCCCTGTGCTTGTGTGTGATTAGTTGCTTACATTATTTCAAGTTTCAAGCTTTTATTTTTAGCTACTATCTAAAAAAGTGGAGAAAGAACTTTAAAATTAATCAGGGTTGTGTGGTTCCTATTTATAGGCTTTAAATTTCTTCTTCTTTTTCTCCTTTTTTTTCTTAAGTGGAGTGAGTCCATTTATGCAACTCTGTTTTGATTAGGGGAACATCGTTTCCACAAAAACACTGGGCTATGTTGCAATGCCCTGCTGCAGACTCAGCACTTCCCTCCTCCTCTTCCTGGCTCTCCAGATTTCCTCTTGGAGAAGAACTTGGTAAACCCCTTTGTGTGCATTGCATACAAAGAATGACCCCATGAGTTCCAGGGGCTTTTTTTTCTTCTGTCCCCCAAGGAGACTGTGTTAATTGGCCCCTGTGGAATAAGCTGTAGTAGAAAAGTGATAGCCCTTGGATAGAAATGGCAAGGCCCCCCACCAGCAGCACATTGTGTAATCTGGAGAAAGTTGCTTAACTTAGCCTATGGGCTCTGTATCTCTTGCTTTCCTTGTCAGACCAGGGAGGCCTGAGGATGACTTAGTTGATCTGCTTTTGGGACCACAGGCAAATTTTGGCCCATTCAGAGGTTGACCAAGTGCAGGAAAGGGCTTTATTAGGCCTTGATATTCATAATAGTCAGCCTGAAAATAACCTGACTGATTTTGAAAACTGTGAAAACACCATTTAAAGATAAGAAACTAGGCTTATGGGTTTATTCTTTTTTAAAAGTGGCCCAGTGTACATGGATGGGGTTCTGCAAGCAGCCAGCAATAAGCATAATCCTCTTTCTGTCTGTATAAAGCTCATCAACTCCTACAAATTGTTAAGTATACAACCTGAGTTATCACAAAGTAAACACGGACTCATGTACCCAGCACACAGGTTAAAATAAAATCTTCTCAAGCATCTCTGAAGCCCCCCTCATGCTTCTTCCATTTATTGTCACATCCTTCCTACACAGAGGCAAGCATCGCTTGACTCTGGGCACTGTGGGAGACTTTTGTCTAATTTCGAACTTTCTGTAAATGAAATCATATAGTATAGTATACTATACTGTACTGCCATACTTTGGAGTTTGGCTTCTTTTGTAGAGAGAACTTTTTCATTGCAGAGCTTAGCATAGTCTTGTTCCTTCTCTTTCCATCTAATGGGATCCTTAAAAAAAAAAAAAAGCCTTTTCTTGGCTCCTGGGGTGGTGGCTGAGTTCCATGAGGTCAGACCCTTTTTCTGGTTCTTTGGTGCAAGGCACAGCTCAAGAGTTAGAAAATGTATGGGTCACTCCTTATATCTCTAGGAAGTTGGTTTGCAGGTTCATGAGAGATCCTGAATGTGATGGAAATTGGCAGCCTGTGGAGCTGCTGATCATTTGACTGGACGTCCCTCAGAATATGAAAAACAAGGTGGCAATACAACAGTCCTCCAAACACCATGGTCATTAATCTAGCAGTCAGCTTTTATCCCACTTGTGGACCAGGAAGTTCACATTTTTTGTCTTTGGGTGAATGTACTCTTGGCTCTCAAGTACTGATGAATAAACACCCTGAATGTGTATGCCATTCCTAGGGGTTTGGACTTGCCAACCTCATGGTTCTCTTGGGCTCTTGAATTCTTTATTTTAATTACTTTCAGAAAAGCAGAACAAAGGTGGAACTAGGGCAGAACCCTGAGAGAGACCTGACCTGGGAAACCTCTGAGACATGTCTGAGATAGAACTTGGGTCCCTACCCATGCCTTGGGTTGCTAGTTATCTGGCCTGTCTGCACAGGCTATACCCCCACAAATCCTCAGGCCTTTTTTAATAAGCTCTCTTTACTTTGCTCAGAAATGTTTATCACAGTGTGCCTCTAGGGGTATGGATGGACTGACTGCTGAGGAAGGAGATTAAGAAGAAAATCAATAAAAGCCCATTTCCTGAGCTATAGCCCAAGAAAGGGAGTCTTCTTTCCCTCTGGTTTTATACCCTTCCAATAATGATAATGGGAATGGCAGGAAAGACAAATAGTCTAAATGTCTGCTGTTTCTCCATATCAGATGTTCTAGTTTGTGACCCATCCATCCTCCCAGACCCCCTTGCGTTCAACCATCCCTTCAGCAGATGATTGCCAAACACTGTGCCAAGCACCATGATGTTCTGAGAAGTTCAGTAACTGACACAAGGGCACCCAGTATTTATTTCCATTTGCTTTTGGAATCATCTAACTCGGTGGATATACCCCAAGCCATTTGAATGTGGTGGAACTTCATTCCAGAGGGAGGCCCTGATTAAAAGGAGGGATCTGGGTACAAAATCTGACAATATCTGTGCTTTCTGTGTGGGGCCGTAGAAGAAGAGAGGGTGATAGGCCTTCCTTGGTGCATGATAGAGGGGATGAATTACACATAGTGCAGAGTTCAAATGTGTATTAGAGAGCATCTCTTGTCCCAGAAGACTTGGGCATAAGTTTATCCATCCAAGGATGTTATTTGTGCCTCCCGAGTTTTGCTCACCTGATGAGTCCATCCTGTTTGAGAGGTCCCATGTGGGAGGCAGCCTGTAATCTTTATGATCATATAGATCCAATTAGAATCCTGGGTTTTCTTCTTAATTACATTTTAATCCATTCATTCTTTAGCTCCTTTTACAAAATATTTGAAACAGCTCTTGTCACTTGTTAGTGTGTGGCCTTGGGCAGGTTACCAGTTGTCTCTGAATTTCCTGTTTCATGTCAGTAAAATGGGGATAATTATATAATAAACTCCTGGAATTAATATACAGGTTATATCACATTTACTAAGCACTAGCACAGTTTTGGGCACATAAGGGATACTAGTAAATGTTGGTTTTATCTTTCTCTTTCACTTTTAATTAAAATGGTTAAATGGAACTTCTATGCTCTTCTAAATAGGGAGTTACAAAGAATCTCCATAAAACTCTGGAAGCCTTCCAATGAGTACATTGGGAAGGACTGAAAAGATTAGCCAGCATCATTCTGCAGGATTTTTCTAAGAACGTTGCTGTCTCATGTGCAGCTCAGTCCTTCCGTCCCTTGCTGTCCAGTTCACTTAAGGAGAGGAGGACTATTGGTAGTCATCGATGCCATTGTCTGAAATGAGGGTGACTGTGCCACGCCTGGGGTGTTGCAATTTCTCCACTCCCCATTTTGGCATTGATTTTCATTAAGACCCTTCAACGTCCAAAGTTCATCTCTTGGAGTTTGGAGTTCGTTTTTATTTATGCAAATTCCAAGCTCTTGAAGTGTTGCCAAGTCTGCTGGAAACTGGTGTGAAGTCAATGCAGCTGGTTCAGTTGTGGCCACACAGTGCCTGCTCAGCGTGGGCACTTTGTGGGCATTGGCTCTCTGCTTCCCATAGAGGCAAGGTGGGCTTAGAGCTCAAGCTGATTTTACTCAGTTTTGCTGTACACACTGCCAGCAGCAGCCCAGAATGGAAGCAGCTTCTTTCTAATCCTGATCTATTGATTTTGTAGCCAACGAGGCATAAAGGACTGAAGATGATTTCATTCACCCAGGCCCTAATAGCTGCCATGTAGGTATTGAGTTTTTGTTTTTTGCAGGACTTTTTGTTTGTTTTATTCTTGTGGCCTTCTTTTCCTTGCCTTCTTTCTTTTCATCTCTCCCGTGCTCTGCAGCTCTCTTCCCCAGGCTTTGGAGCCAGAATGAACAAAACTCAGATTCCTGGCTTTGCCACTGGTGATTGTGGAACTTTGGGCAAGCCATGCTACTTACCTGAGAAAGTCACAGGATGATTGTGAGGGTAGATTGAGATAAATGAGCAAAAATACCCAAGAGCACAGGACACAGGGATGGCACTTAATAGTGCTGTCCTCCCTCCCTTCCCATTTTCTGCATTATTTCAGGACATGCCTTCCCGCACAGCTTGCAAGGAGAGGAGGGAGCAGCTGTTTATGCGGAAGGGAAAAAGGAGAGGGGTAAGCACTGTAAGGGAAGCATAGGAGAGGCAGAGAAGATGGGCGAGAAGGGTGCTTGGTGAGTTTGAGGACCTGCAGGGCTTCAGGTGTGCCTATAACACAGGCCTGGAGAAGCACGGGGGATGGGGTGGAGGGGAGGCAGTCAGGATCCAATAAACTATTTAAAAGGCTTGGATCCTCACCTCAGGGGCGGCGGAAAGCCAGTGGAAAGTCATGAGCTGGACATAACATGGTAAAATTTGGCTGCTGCCTGAAGAATGGACCGTAAGAGATCTGAGTGGGTCTGGATGTAGACTTGGAGTCAGCTAGCCTTTAAGAGGAAGACAGCTCAATCCAGGGGTTCCCACGTCTGGCTGTGCCTCATGAGTTACCTCAGGAGCCATTTCAGAATCAAATTTCCTGTCCCTCTTCCAGATCCACTGAGTGACAGCCTCCAGGGATGTTAGGCATTTGAGAACGACAGCTTCAGTCTATTTAAAAAAGAGGGGGAGGGACTTCTTGGTGCCATCCTGTGGGACAAAGTACATTAGTCGTCAAGTTAACACAGATCAAATCCTGCTCTTTGAACTTGCCTTTGAGTTCTGTGCTTCCACCAACCCAAGTTCTATTTCCAAAAGGACCCTTGACACCTTGCCCCAGTCCACACCTCCAGCCCAAGCAGGTGTTCTTGCCAATGAGTCTGTGGAGCTAATTAGGCAAGGCACAGGTGTGTCTAATGCCTTGGGGCTGGGACCACCCACTGTCCTGAAGGGAGGGCCAGGAGGAAGGCCAAAGAGAGTTTAAAGGCCCTGCTCTGTGGCTTTTTCATATCTCCTAACAGTTTGTTTGTCTGTTTGTTTCTTTTCTTCTGGTGAGGGGAGCTTGTCCTTGGGCAAATACCAGCAATACCTTACTAGTGTTTGACAATGGGGATTTCAACTCAGTTTGGGCCGCTTTTGTCCTTGATGGGGCCTGGGGACCATGAGTGCTAAGGGAGCCAAGAAACCACAGCTAATTGTATTTCTTCTAGGTTTTGTCTTTCCTGGGTAGACTTTTACATATTCAGGGGGTTTAGCAAAGATACATTGTAGAGCGGGTTTGTGCATGAAATATTTTTGTTGTTGTTGTTAGAAGGCAACACAGGAAGCTGATGCCGGAGGTTGTTTTGAGGACAAGGGGGTTGAGGGCAATAGGAACTTACACTTTTCATTTTGTGCCTTTCTGTACTATTTTGAAAATGTTAAGATTAGAAAGAGGTATAATTTATATAATATAACTTAAGTGTGCATTTCAATGAGCTTTAACAAGCGCATACACATATATAACCACCACCCCAACTGAAATGTAGAACATCCCAATGAACCCCCAAATTTCTTTTTTGCATTTCCCAGGTAATATCCCCACATTCAGTCCCAGGCAACCACAGACCCACTTCCATATGGGCCATCTAAATTTTTCCTTATTCTTTTCTGTTTTAAGAGGGAAGAAATTTAATGTAAATTTAAAATATAAAATGTGTAGGATAGGAGGCAAGGTTTAGCCCATCTAAGGAATCGCTCTTACTAGCCCCAAAGCTAGGTATAGAGGCATGTGTGTTTGTAAAATCGGCAGTTTTCCCCTCTTGGTGTTCAGAGGAGACCATTTAGAAGGAAGTTAAATATTTAATTATTATTTTTTTTAAATGCAAAAATGGGAGTAAACATCTTTTTGGAGCATGGGTTATTTTTTGTTGTTTGCTCTTTTGTTTTCTCTCATGTGCTTAGTGTTTATTTCAGGTAGAGTTAAAATTTTAAAATAGCTGTTTAATGCCTACCCTCCTGTACAGAAAGATTGACAGCAAATATTAGAATTAGAGTTTATAGTAAACTGTGTGCAGTCCCAAAAGTAAGAGAATTTACCTTGAGCAGTGTCAAGAGTCCTTACTTTTTAGTTACTGTGTGAATGGAGAAATGACTTTAATGTCATTTCATAAAGGCTTTTCATTTGAATGTTATTTTAGATGTGGGCAAAATTAGGTAGGTGTGGTGGTGCTATTTTTAGAAAACGTGGAAAGAATGAGAACTTTGCTAAAAGCTTCCATCTGTTTTCTGACCTCTAACAGGTGATGTTGAGTGGTATACAGCAAACTACAGGAAGGTGTAAATAAGTTTGGTAACTGAAAGCTCCTGTGTCACCAGTTTGCCTGATAAGAATCACCCGGGGCTCTTGTTAACATATAGATTCTCAGGCTTTATCCTAGCCCTTTTGAATCAAATTCTAGGGGATTCTTCTCTCTGCTCTGGCAAGTTTAGAAAAACACTGAGCATATTGCTTTGCATCCTTTGCGCACTTCTAAGTGGGAAGATGATGGTGAATTTTTCCTCACCCAAGCTAAGAACAAATTGTTAAAACGTCTTGGATGTGAATTGGGGACTGGCCTCTTACATATGTGTGAGTATATTTATTAGGATTTTGCATAGAGTACCTGGATTTTAGATTGCTCTGCGATTTCTAACCATGTCTAAGGAAAGTGCTGAAATTTTAAGTAGTAATCCCTGCTCTTTAAATTTTACCCATTTCTTGTAAGATCGGGGGAATGAAGAGCATATTGTGGAAATTCAGTGCATTTTTAATACTGGGGATTTAAAGCATTAGTGATGTGGGAAGGGCTTCAGATTGCCTGGAAAATGTGAATGGTGCTACATTGGAGTTTTTCTTGTGGTTTATTTCCGACTTGTTTTCTCTGTATAGTTGAGATATGAATAATTTGGTAGGCTTTGGGATGTTTGTGTTTTTTCTCATTCATTCATTTCATAGTAATATGTAGTCTCTCTTAAAAGTGACATAATATGTATGTCACTGTGCTATGGCCAAGTGCAAATAGTTCAACCTATGTCTTGCCCTTTATAGGCAAGAGAAATAAATATTTTTGTTCAGTGTAGCATACAAACTGATCCTAAAATTCATATGGAAAGGTAAAGGACCCAGAATAGCCAAAATAATCCTGAAAGAGAAGAACAAAGTTTCAAAACTTAGTACAAAGCCACTCTGATCAAGACAGTGTTGTACTGTCATAAGGATAGATATATAGATCGACAGAATAGAAATGAGAGTCCAGAAATGAATTCTTAAATTCATGGTCATTTGATAACCATTCAATTGGGGAGAATAGTCTTGTCAACAAAGTGTTGGGACAACTGGATTTCTACATGCAAAGGAATGAATTTGGATGCTTATCTCATACCATATACAAAAGTTAACTCAAAACGGATCATAGACATAAATATAACAGCTAAAGCTATAAAACTAGAAGAAAACATAATCCTCATGACTTTGGGTTAAACAATGGTCTCTTATATATATATGACACCATAAGACAGGGCAACCAAAGAAAACATAAATAAGACTTCATGAAAATAAAAAGTCTTCCACTTCAAAAGGAACACCATCAAGAAAGTGCAAAGATGACCCGTAGAATGAGACAAGATATTTGCAAATCTTATCTGAAAAGAAACTTGTATTCAGAATATCTTTTTTAGAAACTCTTAAAATTCAACAATAAAAAGAAAAAAAAAAAGCACCCTATTTAAAATTGTTCTAAGAATTTGTGTAGTCATTTCTCCAGAGAAGATTTACAAATGATCAAAAAGCACATGTTCAGCATTATTAGTCATTAGAGAAATGCAAATCAAACCACAGTGAGAATACCACTTCAGACTCACTATGATGGCTGTAATCAGAAAGACAATAACAAGTGTTAGCCTTGTAGGTGGGAATATAATATGGTACAGTCACTTTGGAAGACAGTTTGGCAGTTCCTCAGAATGTTAAAAAATACAGTTACCGTACGACTCATTAATTCGTAACATAATGGGAATTACTGTATATCCAATTTTGTCGATACCCAAAATAAATGTCCCAACTGATGAATGGATAAACAAAATGTGGTATATCCATATAATGGAATGTTATTTGGCAACAAAAAGGAATCAAGTACAGAAACAGGATATAATATAGGTGAAAACATGCTAAGTAAGGGAGGCCAGTCTTGTAGGATTTCATTTATAGGAAATATGTAAAATGGACAAATCAGAAATAGAAAGTAGATTAGTGGTCACCAGGGCCTGGGGAAAGTGAAGAATGAGGACTAATTGTTTCTGGGTTCTCAGTTTCTCTTTGGGGTAATGAAATGTTCTGAAATTAGATATTGATGATAATTGTATTATTCAGTGAATATACTGAAAGTCTCTGAATCATATACTTTTAAAAGATGAATTTTATAGTACACGAATTATATTCTACTAACCTGTTGGGGTTTCTAAAATAACTATTACACAAGGTATTTAATAATAAATATCAAAAAGAAGGATTTCATGTGATGGAGACATTATCTCTAAACTTGATGATAGGTAGATTAAGGATTTATGAAAGGTCTGTTTGCATTGAGTGGTTTTTAAGGAAGATGGAGATTTGGCTATGTAGCTGTTTCCAAAAGGAAGGGTTCTGAGTCACAGAATTCAGCATGAGACAAGGTCAGGAACTCAGAAATGTCTTTGGAAGGAAGTTGTATTTCAGCTTAGTTAGTAGCTGTATGAGGCCTATGAGCAGACTGAATTTAAGACATAATTAGAAAGGCAGGATGGTCCCAGGTTAGTGGGGGATCTTGAATGCCAGCATAAGGAATTCTCTGTCGTGTTTGTTTCAGCTCTAGAAAGTTGATTAAAAAAAGAAAAAAGTGACACACCCAGGAGCTGTGTATTAAAAAAATACATCAATGGCAGGGTGTGGCATTATATGGAAAGATGGGAGCTCACCTGTGGAGATACCCATTAGGAGGCTGATGCATTAGTTTGAGAAAAAGGCCTTCCTTTTTAAAAGTACCTAACACTAGGGGCACCTGGGTGGCTCAGTGGGTTAAAGCCTCTGCCTTCGGCTCAGGTCATGATCCCCAGGGTCCTGGGGTCAAGCCCAGAGTCAGGCTTTCTGCTCAGTAGGGAGCCTGCTTCCCTTCCTCTCTCTCTGCCTGCCTCTCTGCCTACTTGTGATCTCTGTCTGTCAAATGAATAAATAAAATCTTTAAAAGTAAAATAAAATTACCTAACACTAATTACTTTGAGCTCTAGGCCTTCTGATACCAACTTGGTGAATTTAAAAGGCCTCATACACAGATGTTACTTTACTTCATTTCCTGGGAAAATGAATCACAGTTTCCTAGTAAAGAGCTGTCTGGGGGTGCTAAACAATAGTGTGTGGCCCATACTTGGCCAGTCCATTCATTTTGGTTCCCTTTTCTTCTCTTGCTCACCACCTGTGTTTTTTGTTTTTATTTTCTTCTTTCCTGCCTTTTTTCCTGCTCCTATCTTGGTCTTCTGTCTTCCTTGCCTTCAACTTTACCTCCTATCTGTAATCATGAGACAGTTTAGCAGAGAAAATTACCAATATTTCTTTATATAGCATAAAGCTTGATGTTAGGTGTAGGAGAAAAAAGAATGAAGAAAACCTTTTTGTGGTTTTCTTCCACAAAATGCCTGTGGAGGCATTTACATAGGCTATATCAATGAACATTTTAATAGAAAATGTGCAAAATATGGTCACTTTTTTTGGAACTTAGTATAAAAGGTATTTATATATAAACATATATGTATGTATATATATAAATGTAATATAAAAGTAACTGAGGTATGAGAAGACTCACTTTGAGAATTCTTTTAAGCCTCTCACTTCTTCATCTTATGAGGATCTCAGCATTCCCATTTATGACCTGTTAAAGTCTTTCCTAGAAGTTTGATGTCTCCTGTTTTGGTGTCCTGAATAGCAAACTTAAACCCTGATTGTGCCTCCAGTACTATATAATGAAATGGTTACCACATTCCTGAGATTTAGGAAACTAAAAGATTGTTGCATTTTTCGGAGGTTCACAGTGAGGCCATCTAACTAATACAGCTCTCTAATTTATCATTTCTACCAAACGCTCTTTTGATTTTGGATTACATTGAAAAGGGTATTTAAAAGACAGCCAAGCCATGTTCGGTTTTCCAGAACGAACGTGGAGTTAGACTAGGTGCAGTGAGGGCATGAATATGGGAGTTATCCCAATCCAGGAGAAAGCTTTTTTCTTTGAAGATTTTGTCAGGTTTTACTTGTTTTTATTTTGGGGAAATTGTTGGTAGGGTAGCTAAAGACAATAAGAGTGTGTGGCTGGGTTGTTTTGCTCTTTTCAAGTGAGATTGTCAATTTATGTTGAGATCTAATATTGAAGACAAAACTGTGATGTCATGAGAGAAAGGGAAGAAGGGAGGTAAGGTAAAAGGAAGAGGCTAGACCGTGTTTGGAGTAAAGACGCCTACTTTTGAATCTTAGCTCTGTCATTTTCTGTTTTCCTGAGCCAAGTTGTGTCACCTTTCTGAATCTGAATTTTATCAACATAAAATGGAGACAGTGGGGAAGATCAAATAATTTAACTCATGAGAGGATTCATTCATGTTGTCTGACTTATTATAAATGCCAAGTCCTGTGGAGACTTAACAGTTTATCATTCATGTTTTTCATAATAGTATGTTATTGATCTACACAACAGCTTAAAATTTCCTGTTTGGCATAAGTATAGTTCTAGAGAGGTATAATGTTCTCAGTCAATTACTTAAATCCTAGTTTTTGAAACCTGGTTATAGCGGATTCCTTGAAAATGGCAGTTAGTTGTAGTCCAGAAGTTTATGCTTGAGGTGGCGCTGTTTCCCCATAAATTTGGTGATGTTTTGCATTTTTATCCCTATCTATTCCAAGTCAAGCAAATAACTAGATGTAAATTTAGAACCATCTCTGCCTGGTATAATCCCCAGGCCTCACCTATGAAGCCCCACCCAATATCATATCCTGTATACAAAGTTTGTAGGTTCCTAATGGAATAAAAGACATGCTATAATTCTTCTTCAAACTGATTACAGTACAAGGAAAACTGTCCATGCTGTACTTCATTTTTGCTGGTAATCTGTCAAGACCACCATATTATTTCCCACTTTTTGTCAGAAACTACAAATATATTTCACAGGTATGGGCTTTCTGAGCTTGATGTCAATTGTTCTGTTTTGTTTTTAGATCCGGGGATTTCTGTCACGATTTGATAATGTCCTTCCTGTCAGTCTGGCGTTTGACAAATGTACAGCTTGTTCTTCCAAAGTAAGTCATTCTGCATTTGAGGGACTTGTTTTTCAAAATGAATCTGTTACCCTTACCAGCAAGAGGCACTGAAACCAACTGAGGACTTTTTTGAGGGGGAGGGCTGGGGTCTAAAAAACTGGAGGGGATTTGTCATTTATGTATATTCATTCTCACAGAGAAACCAGCCTGAGAAAGTTTGATTTATAGTACAGAGAGAGACTGAATTAGATATTGTAGTTCTGTATCAATACTTGCATCACAATAATTTTAGCTTGATTGTGAACTTTTAGGTTTTGCTCCTACCCGGAGGTTCCTTGCTCACATGGACCATCATGGAGCAATTTTTAAGTGTTCTTAGAGGAGGAGGGATAGATACTAGGCAGTCCTCATGGTTTGTCTTTTGGAGATCTATATAATGACAAAAAATAAACAGAGATTAGGGGCCTGGCTAGGGAGCACATAAAAAGGCCCCTTCAGCTTTGATCTTTCCAGAGGCTCTAAAAATAGAGCTGGCATGTCCTCCATTGTAATGGGAACCGGCTGATGTATCTCCAAACTACAGTGATGGCATCTCACTTTTTCATAGGCCTAGAGACAGTCTGAGTTAATTGTGCCTGTATACTGTGTATTTATAGCTAACTTTCTTTTGTATGCTAATTTTTATAGCTAATTTATAGCTAATTTTCTTTTGTATTTTCTTTAAGCCATTGATGCCCAGTGATTTAAACTGGGCTTTTAAAACTCAAACTTCTCGATAAGATTTTCATGTTCAAGTATTGGCAAAATAGTTTTGGGATCATTAATCCCAAACCCTCGCCTCTTACTTCTAATTTAGGACTTTTTTTTTTTTTTGCCATGGAGACTCATCTGGTAGTACAGAAAGGATTGGATTCTGGTGAAATTCTCTCCACTCTGAGTTGATAAGCTTACCCCCACCCATCCCCGTGTATGTTAGTGGGCGAGGACTTTACTTGGTCTGTAAATCTATGAGAAGCTGAGAAGCACAATGCTAACCAGTCTAAAAACTTAACTCAGATTTGAGAATGTTGATAAATTTGGTTAATTTTAGGTGCTGAAACATTTAGAGTAATTTTTTTTCTTCAAGAAGTAAACTAAGCTGTTTTATCATTATGCATCCCAAGTGTCAGTGTTTAGATTTAAAGCTTACCATTTCTCAGTAGTGACCCACGAGCTCGGTTGTTGTTGTGTTTTTTTTTGTTTTGTTTTGTTTTTGTTGTCTCTCTGTTCAAGTCAAGGCCTTAAGGATGTCTACTTCTGTGTTCAGAAATGCAAGTTTTAGAATTATAAGCTTTTTAGTTAGCACATTTTTTTTCCTTTGAATGGCTGAGCTAATTGGTCTCAGAATAACTTGGCAGTATTAATTTTCATGCTGAACTCATTTGGCACAGGTACCAGTTTTTCTGTGGCTTTTTGTAGATCAGGCATTTCAGTGAAATAAAGGTAACTGGGTTCTGTAAGTGAAATGCAAACACCCATTCTTTCTTGTTCTATTTCTAATTAAATTACTTGAGATACTGTTTGTGAAAGAATCACAAACATACCAGCTAACTGAGGTCCCTTCTATTCTTTGAAAGAGAATTGCTTTGCAGTTTTAATGCTTTCACACTTATTGTAAGCATTAAACTAAATATAGGTATCACTTTTTTTGTTAGCAAAGTTAATTCCTCTTGGTGGTCATTCTGAGAGTCCTGCTATACATAAACATGCTGGACAATTTAATACAAACTGCTTTGGATTTTAACAGCTGTGCTATTCCCATAGCGATCACTTTTCATGTGGTCTGGGTATTAAATTTCTTTTGTGCTGAAAAGGTTGCTTCACTGGTGCACGTATTTCCTTACAGTAGAAACACAGTATTTACTTACTTGGCTAACTTCTTAATTCGCTTAGGAGAATGTCATTCTCTATTATCTGCAAACCCAACATTAATACTTTGAAATGACAAATCCAATTATAGTTTCATCGCTGTGCATGCGAATTTTTCTTAATGCGTACTTAGCATAATATTTTTATACTGAGACATATCATAGTTGTTATTGTTTCAAAAAGATTCTTTGGGGCTAAAATGACTTTTTAAAAATTCTGCTTTGATATCTATGAAGTAATTTTTTCCTTTGGTAGTGTTTGGTATTTTTGCCTCCATCCCCCAACATCCCCCCCACCCTCAGGACCAAGGTCATACTTATATCTAATTTAACACAAATACAGACAGAAAGATGGGGGAGTTAGGGGCACCTGGGTGGGTCAGGGTGTTAAGCCTCTGCCTTTGCTCGGGTCATGATCTCTTTGGGATCCTGGAATCTGCCCTGTGTCCTGCTCTCTGCTCAGTGGAGCCTGCTCCCCCGGCCCCCTGCCTACTTGTGATCTCTCTCTCTCTATCAAATAAATAAAATCTTTTAAAAAAAAAAATGGGGGGAAAATGGGCGAAATAGAATAAGCTCTGCTGAGTAATATGCTCTGTTCATTACCATATTTATATGTATGTATAGACCTTTTATAAGGTGGGGAAGAGTAGAGTTCTCTATTATGTCAGGGAAGGCCGAATCATCTACACACAAATAGTTTCTTACCTTGTTTGGTTTTAACTTGGCAGGTAGCCAGATTAATTGTTCCATCTTACAGAAAAAATACTGAAGAATCTGGAGGGAGGAGGGTAATGAAGAGGCATTTTCATTCCAATTTCTGATTATTGTGTTAAAAGACTTTCTTAAAATGATAGTATCTGCCCCAGAATTTCAAAAAGTCTTATTTGAAGCTATATGAGTTGTTTTTAGTTCCGAAAAGGAACTTAGAGCTAACTGAAGTTTTTGTGGATTGCTACCAGCAGGGAAAAAAATGGAATTTTAAAACCAATATTCTTGAAAGAATTTCTCATAATACACTGAATTAGTTATTATTAGCCTTTCATCTAAATATTTTGGGGGTAAGTTAGGGTATTTTTTGGTAGTTTATATTTTGATATAATTTTATACTTACAGAAAAGTTGCAAGAATAGTACAGAGAACCTCCTTATACTCTCCAGACTGACCGTTTGTTTGCATTTTGCCCCATTTATGTATGTGCACACTCCCCTCCCTCCCGCCGTGCTTCCTCCTCCTCACCCTTCTCTTTTTTTTTTGCAACTTTGAGAGTAAGTTGGAGACATTGTGGTCCTTTCCAACTAAATGCTTCAATGTGTATTTCCTAAGAAAAAGGATATTCTCTTACCCAAACATAATATATTTTCAAATTCAGGCAGTTTAATGTTGCCACAATACTATCATCTAATCCACTGTCGGTATTTCAAATGTTGTTATTTGTACCAGTAATGTTCTTTATAGGTTTTTTTTCCTCCCAGACCAATTCAGGATCCACTTCAGGATCAAGCCTGCCTGCATTTAGTTGTTCTGTCTCTCTGGGTTCCCTCAATCTGGAAAAGTTCCTTAGCCTTTTTTTTTTTTTTTTTTCTCTTAACCTAAACATGGTGATGTCTTGCCGGTTTTTTGGTAGCATTTCCCTCATCTTGATTTTGTCTAATATTTCCTTATGATTAGAGTCAGGTTATGAAATTTTGGCAGAACTACAAAAGACGTGATGATGTATCTTCATGTTAGGAGCCTTATCCCCTTTGGTGAGGTTATTCCCCCGCTTCCTGTATTTGTAACTACCTTCTCCAACGGTGAGAAACCTGGCTCTTACTATCCTGTGTGTATTTACTCCCTGCTCAAGTCTAGCATATACAGAAAGTAGTTTCAAAATTGCTAGCTCATACTACTGCAGAAAATAAACCTATTAATTAGAGTTCAATTTTTATGCATGGTCCTTTTTTTCTAGGTAAAATTTATATACAGTGGAAGGCATGAATCTTAAGAGAGAACAATTCTGTAAGTTCTGACAAATGTATACATGTGTGTACCCCTCATTTCAATCAAGATCTAGAATGTTTCTATCACCCCAGGAAATCCCTGTGTCTCCCTTCCCAGACCATATCGAGGAATGAGAACAGTATGATGAATACCAGTATGTTGAATACCAAGCTAGGCACTTTCTGGTATTTCATGCAATAATAGCCTAATTTCTGGGTCCTGGAAGTTGACTAGAAACTTATCTCAAATCTATATTCGGGAGCAAGACTGTGCCTGACATGACTGCATGTGGATATTGTTCTCATTGCACAATCTGTCACCCATAACCTTTGTGATTCTGCAGGAATAGCCTTGCATGAAGAAGCAGGCCCCAGTCTTGGTTTTCATACCATCTGGGACCTGCCCACTGCACAGATGTAGCAAGCTGTGCCCAGAAACCTGATCTGGGGATTTTAATTAGCAATTAGCAACCCTAATAATACACTTTGGTGTTTACCATGCCATGAGCTCTTCTGTTGATGAGTTATGATTAAACTTCCCATGGTGACTTGCTATTAACTTTTTGTATGTATCTGTGTACATGTGCCTTGAGTGATCGAGCGGGTGTAGGAATAATACACTTTGGCTGGTATCCTCATGTAGTAAATTACATGTTGGTTTTTTGGGTTTTTTTGGGTTTTTTTTTTTTTTTTTTTTGCCAACCTGTCCATTTATTTTTCTTATACTATGTAATCCTAACGTTTCTCTATCCTATTTCTTTGTTATTTAAGTGTGAAATAATGATACTCAATTTAGCTTTTTAAACTTTAAGAAAAACCTCTCCTCCAAAGCAATCTGTTGCCTCAGGTTCAACAAATATGCCCTTTTGAGGATAGAAAGGCAAGTCATGGATATGCAAAAAGAGGTTAAAGTCTTCCTGTATGGCTGTTAGCAGGTGTTCATTTATTCAGCTGCCATTTGAGTCCCTGCTGGGTGCCAGAGATACAAAGATGATTAAAATGAATGCTATTTAGAGGATGTGGCAGACTTGTAACGCAGCAGCAGTCATCTCACTTATATAGTAATACGCTGTGTGGTCAAGGTGTGTCCTCCTGCAGTGGTGTGCTAGTACCCCCTACTTTTTCAAACAGGAGAGACCAAGGATGGCGTTGTAGAAGGTGACTTCGGAGTTGATGTTAAAGGATGAGTAGGAATTTTTAGAAACACATGGGAGACAGAACAAGAGGGGAAGACCCTGCAGATGGGGAATTGCAACAGTAGCCAGAAGAAAGAAAGCCTGGTACAGGCACAGAGTCATTCAGGGTAGTCATTCAATGTAGCCGTTGCGACAGAGCATCAGACATCCAGTTCTCTCCCAACCCTCCTCTCTGAGTGCCGTTTCAATTTCAGCTATTCTTGAGTTGGAATCTAGTGTACTTTGTCTGACATTGGAGGCTGCTGTTTTCAATTTTACAATGCCGTGTAAACTTGTTTCTCACCTAGCACCAAGCTTAGGGGGTTTCCTAGCCTAAGGAATCCAGCAGCTGCAACAGTGTGGTGTGGAGGCCAGGAAGTCGTTCTGGGGATTTCCAGGGTCTTGGCTCCGAGTCCCTTGCAGGCTGCCCGAGTGACCACAAGCAAGGTGCTCCCTGCTCTGCTTGCCTCCATTTCTTCTTTTGTTAAATGACTCAGTTGGATGAGATAAGCTCTGGCTCTCTGTTGCCTATTAGCACTTATATTTTCTTTAGTTAATTTTATTTTTTATTCCACAGCAATCTATTTTAATTATAGTAAAATCAGAAAATATATTTAAGGTTAAAGAAGATAATCAACAGTATTCTAGCCACTTAGCCCACGGTTAGCCATTGACCTCTACTCTTTCTGACTTAAGAAAAAAAAATTTCTATGTAAGGAGGTATGTGTAGATAATTTTTCTCTCTGAACATTCCTATTTTATGTTTGAAATTAGCTTTAGAGAGAGAGATTTATGGTTCTGCACCAAGGACACTCCCTGCTTCTCTGATTTGATAGGGTTTTAAATCTCAATCATTTTTAAGGACTGGCCAGAGCCCAATCGGAAGAGCTCTCCAAAGTTTGTGCCAGGAATTTTTGCATACAGCTTCTCAGTGGCAAATATTACTCAAAACTGGGCTGCAGCCAGGTTTTCCTTCTCCTTTCCAAAAGGGACATAAATCTCTGATTTGGAAAATGATGAGTAACCCCCAGGTTCCTTTTTCCTATCTCGTTTACCTAGTGAGGCTTCAAGTCTTCTGTTGTAATGTGTGATGGATTTCATATGCACGGTTGAGTGGTGTAAACTGTATCGCACATCTTATGCTTAGCAACTAGTGTTTCCCCAATCTCCAGAGCCACTTGGTTCCCTAAAGGAGCCAGAATATCCAGCCAGAGCCAGTGTGGAGTATCATAGCTGCAAGCTCTAACCTCGGAGCTCTTGGCTCTTCACCTCCTTGAAAAACCTTGGACATTTCTCCCTTTGCTTCAATTTCCTCATCCATAGAGTAGGGAAAATATTTTCTGTTTCCCAGGGAAATTGCAATGGCTGACGTGTGTTTAGTTCCCTGTGACCAAGTACCAAGGCCTTTGCCCACTTCTGGGACTGACGTTGACATCAGAAATGAGAAAACAAAGAGCCCTATGATTGAAATAGGTCACCCCGGGTATGTGGAACCCTTCCGGGCTCACTGTACAAGCAGGTAGAATGAGAAGCCTGATTGAAGGTCAAGGCTGCCCTGGTTTTGAGAAGCTGCAGAAACCTTCCATCATGACTCATGACAAATACTGCCAAAACCTTCCCCCTTGATTCCAGAGAACTGTGCCTTGCTTGTTACTTCTGACCAGTGGTCTTCTGAGACCACCTAATTAGTAGTTAAGTTTGTACTGCTTGCTCTTCTCCCTGTCACCTTTGGTCACAAACAATCCAAGTTTGCTTGAACACATGTTTTTCTTATAGGATCCTTTGACCATCCAGACCAGAAAGTTTATCTTACATGGTTCCACTGGCTGTCTGGCCCAAGTAAAATCTTCAGGTTGTTGAAAATCTGGGTTCCTTTTAGTTTGGAATTAATCTCATTCACTTTTAGCCTCTCCCTCCCTCCTGCACCCCAAGCCCATCCTTGACAGAGTGGTGCCTAAAATTTTTGAACCCTGGACCTAGTTCAGACTGACCAAAGCAGCAGACCCTGCTTCCCTGAAAAAAACAAACAAACAAACAAACAAAAAAACGTAAAGCCATACACAATTTTCCAGACAATTTCAGTGGTGTTATAAAGTGCCTGAAATATGCCTGTGGATCCTAGGAAGGCACCCTTGTTCTATGGGTTTTTCTTTGATACCATTCCCAAAATGTTCTGGATAAGACACTGGGGAACAAGTGTTGTAACCAGCTCCACCATGACCTCTTCTATGGCTTTGGAAAGTTGGCCATCTCTCTCTGGAGACTCATTTTCCTCAGCTGTTGTAAAGAGAGATTCAGGAGCTCATCTACCACTGGGTTTTGTTTTATGACTAAGATTGTAGAATCTCTTGATCTGCTAATCCATTTCTTTAGGCCCAGCTACATTTAGGATGGGGGAAGATACTGACCCTTTCAGAGTTCTAGGAGTTCATTGTCACTATTCTAGTGGTACATTGATTTGACTCCTGATGAACAAAGCCCCAGTTATCTGTTCATGTTTCTTCTTTCCTTTTTACTTACATAAAATATAACTTATGTTTTATATTATTTTTAGATTCATAAAATATTTTATATTATCTTCTTTACTTCTCCCTCCACCCTTAAAAGCTTTGGAAAGAAGGGAGGGAGGGAGAGAGGATCGTGGTAGTAACTGCTGGGTTTTTAAAATAAGGGAGCCATCAGTTTGAAATAGGAGATTTTTTAATGGATGTACATGCTTGTACATACAGAGTTTGTATACAACATATAACTAAGCTGAATACTGAACACACCCAGATAAATATTTCCATGAATTTATTTTAATGACTACTGTCCCAGGAGTTCACTTGAATAAACATTAGAACTCTTAATTCATGATACTGTGATTTTGAATGATATAGAGGTGAAGAAGAGCCTCTGAGGTTTCCAATGATATCCTTCTAGATAGGATAGTAAAATTTATTACATGATAAAATAACTTGTTATACCAGAATTATATAAACATCCTTACTCAAGAAATATACCTAGCTTGGAAGGCGTAATTAGTTTTTAGTAACTGGTAGGAAATGATTAAATGTTTTGAATGTCAGGAAAAGTTTATGATTTAATAGATGAATAAATGAACAGCAAAACAGGTTAAGAAAGAAGTAGGATAGTCTATACTGTCTAGGAACTCAGTCGCAGAATGCCTTTGCCTGTTAGTGCAGAGGTGTGATTTATCATTGTGCCATAAGTGGTAGTTATTACTGAATATTATGTATTTCAAGGTTTTGAATGTTTATCCTTCTGATCTTCTCTTTCAGCTTTTACTCTCTCCTTTGCTTTAGTTGATGCTTTTGATGTTTTGTTATTATGTTGGAAGATCATTTCCAGGGTATATTAAAACGAGGAGCCTTTGGGATTCATCAAAGATGACCTAACATTTTATTAAAGGACACATTTTGGCAGTGGATTCTTAGAAGAATTTTGCTTGCTCTTCTGCAGGATTTTTAAGAGTCTCCATTTTATTTTTTCTAGAAGGCCTTCCAGTATCCTGTCCAGGTATTTCTAAAAGAACTTAATCTCTGCAGCCTTTTTTTTTTAAAAAAAAGATTTTATTTTATTTTATTTTTTTATTTATTTGACAGAAAGAGATCACAAGTAGGCAGAGAGGCAAGCAGAGAGAGATAGGGGATACAGGGTCCCTGCTGAGCAGAAAGCCCAATGCAGGCCTTGATCCCAGGACCCTGGGATCATGACCTGAGCCGAAGGCAGAGCCACCTAGGTGCCCCTCTGCAGCATTTTTTGCCATAGAAGTTGTGAACGAACAGTTTGAGAATATCCTAATCCTAACATTACTATCCTTATGACTTGCCTATGTGATATTTACGTGATGACAGTGATAAATTCTAGAATATCTAGCTTTCCCTCGTTTTTAAAAAATTTCTTTTGAATTTTAAGTAAACTCTATGCCACACAGGGGCTTGAAGTCATGACCCTGAGATCAAGAGTCACATGTTCTACAAACTGAGACAGCTAGGCATCACTGGTCTTCTCTAGTTTTAAGTAATTTTTTCATCCTAGAAACTGAAGACTTTTTTCTTCACAAGGAAGAAAAGACAACATATTTTTTTCTAGAATACCTAGTGGGTAATTAAAGGGTAGACCCAAATTCGACCTCTTGAATTTATAGCCATCAGACTAAAATTGGAAAATACCTTCCCTGTGATCCTGAAATGGCTGCAAGTGTGCCAAATGTAAACAGTCAGTGGGAGAACAGACATAAGAACCACCGTGTTAAAACTTCATGAGTGCATATCCAGTGGGGTCTTGAGGAATGACAGTATCTCTAGGATAACTGCCTCGCCTCCCATGAGGGCTCTGTGGCATAGTCCCAAGGCCTGTAGTCAGAGATTACCCATCTTCATGACTCTAGACAGCATTCGTATCTTTGTAGTTGACTCTGGATTTGCTGGAGCATTTGGATACTCTCAAGGACTTTGTCAGCACTCCAGCTTGGGATAGAAATCCATGTAAAATCATATTTTTGTGTTCTTTGTAAAGGGGAGAGAAAATTTGGGTTTCTCTCAGTTCTTAGTTGTGCTTGACATTTCCCTATGGCAGCTCTTTCAGGAAGGACCCTGACGTGGGGAAAAGATGGTAACAAGTGGTAACTGAGTTGAGTTACTCCCTGTAGAGTTAATACCTCTCACATATCCCAAATGTGGGACGTGAGCCCAGCTTCACTCTTTATGGGCCCATATCTAGATTTCCTGTTAGTTCAATTTGACCTGACAGATTGACTTCAATCATAATGCAAGAAGATTTTTAAAAGTAAACAAGTATAAACTGACTTCCTAGTAGAGTAATGTGTTAGAAAACAAAAACACACACGTCACTTGGCTCTATTGGAGGAGTCAGTTTTATTTCCTAACATCTGCTGTTCTTTGCCTAATCGCTCAACTGCTTATTTTTAAGAATATTCCAATAGGCCCTTGATACCTGAAAAATGAGACCTGTGACACCCTATCACACTGTGCAAAAGGACTGCAAGTCCCAAGAAGTGGCCCTTTCACAGTGTCCCTGGGGGAGGCAATGTGCTTGTTTCAGTTCTGCTGTGCTCACTCAAAACAGTTGACATGTTCTTCTTGGGAAATTGCTTCAGATCTCACAATATTTTCCCTTAATAGCCTCAGCATTCGTGAGTTCTTGACCTCTGAAGGGTGGGTTTGGTATTTTGGGAAGGCTCGAAGTAATTTGAAGCTGCATGTTGTGAATCAAGGGATAAAGCAGTTTGCAAGGAAAGCTTCAAGAATTAAAAAGCTGCAAGAGCTTCAGTTCGTGGGTCTGAATAAATGAAAGTTCCAGTGCGAGGAACTAGGAGTATGCTAACTTTCTGTCTATGAGCTGGCTGAGAGACAGCAGGACATTTTAGTATGGTTTGTGCCATTGAAGTGGGCACTGGCTTTAGAGATGACACTGCCCACTGTGTGACCAAAGAAAAGTATCTCAAACTTTCTGTGCTTCACTTGAGTGGAAAATAGTTAAGATAATCTTTTTAGTGGCAATGAAGATTAAATGAGAGCTGTGTGCCAAGTGTCCTATAGTTGGTACTATAAATTTTTTTTGTCGTTTTTTATTTATTAGAGAAAGTGAGAGAGTACAGGGGGAGGGGCAAAGGGAGAAGAAGAAGGAGACTCTGAAGCAGACTCCTGGGCTGAGCATGGAGCCCTCTATGGGGCTCTATCTTGTAACCCTGTGATCATGACCTGAACCAAAATCAAGAGTCAGACGCTTAGCTGACTGTGCCACCCAGGCACCTGGTACTATAAATCTTCTTAATTGCTCCTTCTTATAAGCAGAAATCAGATGTCGTTCCCATTTCTTTTCATAAATAGGCTCACTTAGTAATTTATAGCCATAAAGTCTTTCTATCCTTAGAGGCTGCAAAGGTTTTGGGAACCAAAAAAGGATGAGCAATTCGTTTAAAAGGGCATGGCCTCAAGAGGTGAGCAAATATGCAAGGTATTAGATTCTTTGTCTTTTTCTTTCCTTTTCACTTTTCTTGTCATGTAGGCATTTAATCTAGGGGTTTCATTATTAACCAGAATGAAGCTGAGGTTTAATGTTCCTGGGAATGTGCACTAGGGGAGGAGGTGAATCCTCTTACTTGCTGAAGTTCCTGTGTAGGTATCTGGGATTAGTATCAGGCCCACAACTCTAGATGAGCTGGCATGACCTTGGGAAAGACTTCTTGGAAGGCAGCTATGCTCACCACTATACCACCAACGCGGGAAAGACTTCTTGACTGTTGTCTTTGAATTGTGAATTCCTCTTCACCCTTAGAGGGCAGGGGCATAAGAAACTTATGATGGTGGTTCTCTGACAGCGCCAGGCCTGCTTCTGCCAGTGCTATTATTCTTGCCCTTGTCCCACACTGTTCCTCGGAAGCCTTTCTCCAGCCCCAAGCATCTTGCCTTTCCATATTATGGCTGTAAGTGGATGAAGAGTTGGCTTCATCCTGTCAGATGCTGCAGTGTTTCTTTCTTTGGTACCATTTTGTGGATGTCTTCTCAGTGTCCTTTTCAAGCTTCCCAGAAAGTGTCCAGCAAGAGGGCTACCCCATCTTACCCCAGCCAAGAGCTCATTAGGATCAACGAAATGACATGGAGGTCCACGATTTCCAACCCTCTCAGTTCACTTACCTACCATATTAAGCATCTCCCAGACAATGATGTGGCAGGAATAACACTAATAGAATTCCACTGTACTGTCTTTGGGAGAGTAGGGGTGGGGAAGATTCCATGTAAAATTTTAGCAGTTCTGAGGACTGGTTGGTTAAATTTGGTAAACCAACTAGGAGACTTGTCCTTTTAAAGGAGACTTGTCCTTTTAAAGGAGAATCCTGACCCAGAAGAATGTATTTCAGACTGTGACATCAGGAAAATTTATGTGCACTAGAGCAACTTCGAGGTGCCCTCTGGCACAGGTGTTGGGGGCAGGGATGGGAGTTTCAAAGTTTTTCTTAAAGGAGTTGTTTATGACAAACAGTTCACTTGGCTGTTTTAATTTTCAACTTAAATATTTTTAAAAACGTTTGGAAGGTAGGGACATGCAGCTGCTAAGAATCTAAGACAGTACTGTTTTAAAAATGCAAATACTTCTTTTTTTCATCTACTTATGAAAATAGGATACTTGCCTCCCATCTATCTATTCCTTTAAATACAGATATTGTTTAAATGACATCATTTTGAATAAAATACAGAGTCCAGGTGGTTTGGGGGCAATCAGTGGGAAAAAGTTATTAAAAACAAAAAAACCAAAAAAAAATTTGGGTATCATTGCATTCCAGGGGCTGAGACAGAATGATAGTATTTTTGGCAGGCTTCCAGGCCCAGCAAAACCCACACCCCAAGGCTGTCTCTGTAGCTTCCTGTGGTTTTCCCACTGAAGAGAAACAGCCTTTCTCTTGGATGGTCCAGGATGGCAAGTCTGTACATTAGCTTAATCAGCATGATGTTCCTGCTTTGAGGTTACTTCCCAGCAGGATCCATTTGGGAAATTTGATGCACCATAATTGTTGCAAACTAAACTGCATTTTAATCTTCTTGGTAGAAATTGGTAGCTTCCAATGGTTACAGGTTATCTTGCTACTATGTGGTTTGTAACAATAAAGTCAAGTCTTGGACCAAATTTTGCCACAGATGTGAACATTTATTAGTAAACAGACACAAAAGCTGGTCAGCCAGTTCTTACAGACTGAGAAAAGCCCAAACTCATCTTTTTCATATGTATCTCACATCAGATATTCAGTAGAGACAGATACAAACATATTCTCGTTAAAGGATATATCTAATCTTTCAGTCATATCAGATGATGAAATCTTCTATTAACTGTCCAGACCCAGGAGCAGAAGCTTAGGCCCAGAGTGCCACTGCAAAGAATGGTAGGCTGCCTCGTTTGCCAGATTCTTAGAATCCTCATGCATATAAGGTTATATTTCCATCCAGCCCATATATCTTGAGCACTATTACTTTCATCAGAAAAATTATTCCTCCTCCTCCTCCTTTATACTCACTAGGAAAACCCTCCAGTGTCAATGTAGGTAGCTATAATTAGTATACTCAGATTCAGGAGGTTGGATCTCTTCTACTTAGTCTTTCAGATGTGATCTATACCTAGATGATACATTCCTCATTAGGGTGCCTCAAATACTAAGTAACTACCCTTAGGATGTAGAGAATATATAGTGCACATTATTCATGTACACACTATGTATGCTGAAGTATTTTAAAATAAATTATAACCTAACATTATCTATCTCTTTATTTGCACCTGGAATATTGTGTCTTGCATAATGTTGCTAGCCATTAACGAGTGACCTGAAATGTCAGTTGACCACTGGCCTACTATGATGAGTTAACTAGAGCCATGGATGAATAGTTCACCTGTGGGGAGGAGAAACAGAATTAGTTTTAAAGGCTTTTTCAAGCTCTTTTCCATTCCTCCATCTAATCTTCTGATATGCATGGAAGTATCTCCCACCCAATTTGCAGAGAAATCTTTGTCCAGGGTCACAGAGGAATTATAGGAATTGTAACTTGAACCTTAATTCTTTATAGTGCCTCTGTACTAAAAGGCTGCTACCAGGAATACCTATCCTGATCTTCAAGGAATACCATAGAGCTTTCACTTTGGGGCAGGTATGGACAAGGTTAGGCCATGTGCTAAGGATATAATACATAAAAGAATGTTGGAAGATTAGTAATTTAACTCATGGGAGCCATATAATTCAAACCACTTCTTTTACTGCAGTCACACAAAGAAACTAGATATATCATTGTTTTTTAATATTCTAAAACATCGAAGAACTAATAAATTATGAAGAATTATTAAGTTGAGATTTGGGAGAGAATGTGACAGAGAGGAGTGAGCCTGAAATTGGGGGCTCTTTTATCTTATGGGCATTTGCTGATCAAGAAAAGGAAGTTGAGAGCCTGAGATCACCTTTGGTATCTTTTCAAGGTTAAAAACTATAGTCTGGATCTTGTCAAGCTTTGGAAGTCTGATAAACCATTCCCCACTTTGAGCTGGGACTCCCTGAAGAGATACACTGAGGTGTAATTGTAACTGGAAGTAAACCAACACTCATATTGACTGCAGCTCTGTTTCACATTATCTGAGTGGCCCACAAACTTTAAAGTTGACTTGGATTAAGATGACTGCATGTAGCTAATGCCCATAGGTAAAAGCAATGAAATCTTAAAGGAGAATATGATAATACCAGTCCTCAAATTTACTTCCACAAATAATTTTTCAACTATAGTATCCAGCCATAATCAGAGGTAACCAGGTACACAAAGAAAGAAGATACCAAACACAAGAACTAACAGAAGCAACAGACAACAGAAATAGACTCTGAGATTCTAGATACTGGAATTATCAGAAGCAGACTATAATGTACTACTTTTGCAGAATTAAATAAAAGCCAAAGTTTAGTTTCAGCAGGGACTGAGAACTTTAGAGTGTGGCTTTGTACATTAAAAAAAAAATTAAATTCTACAACCAAAGTATAAAAACAAAGTGAATAGTTTATAGACTTATAGAGAAAATCAGTGACCAGAAAAAAATTGGTATGAAAAAATCTATTCAAGGTGAAGCATGAAGAGACAAAAAGATGGGAAATATAAAAGACAAGGTAAGAGTGCTCTTATCACTTAGTAAATTATAAGGGTTTCAGGAGGTCTGCGCCAGAGACTGGGGGCAGAGATCAATATATATATATTTTTCTATTTTTTTCTATTGTCTCACAGATGCGTACAAGATAAGGTCAGTGTTGGTAATTGAAAATCTGATCAACATGATAAGAAGCCTAGTGAACACATTATACCAAACTGAAGTATCTATTCTTGTCAACCACACATATAATATTTTACAAAAATTTACCATAGCCTGGGTCATTGAGCAAGTCTCAACAAATATCAAAGATCAAAACTTATACAGAATGTTTACTTTTATCCCAATGTAATTATGCTAGAAATCAGTAGTAACTAGATAACTAGAAAATCATCCCCATGTATTTACTTGGAAATTCAAGTATATGCCCCTAAAAATGTCATGAATTGAAGAAGATTTAATGGAGGGTGCCTGGGGGGCTCAGTCAGTTGAGTGTCTGCCTTCAGCTTGGGTCATGATCCTAGGGTCCTGGGATCTAGCCTCACGTCGGGCTCCTTGCTCAGCCGGGAGTCTGCTTCTCCTCTCTCTGCCTCTCCTCCAGTTGTGTGTGTGCATGAATTCTCTCCCTCTCTCTCTTAAATCTTAAAAAAGGAAGATATGAAAATTAAGTATTTTAAGTGAATGATAAGTATTTCATATAAAAATTTATAGGATATAGGTAAAAGAGTAACCTAACAGGAAAATGGATAGCCTTAAAAGAAAAAAAAAGGCCTAAAATTAATGAGCAAATATTTATCTCAGGAGGTCAGAAAAGGCAGCATAACAAATGCAAACAAGCCAAAGGTAGAAACTAAAGAGCAAAAAAAGATGAACAAAGCCAAGAGTGGAAACAGAGCACAATTAGCATGTATCTTAACATAGTATTGAAAAATGTGGAGCACCTGGGTGGCTCAGTGAGTTAAAACCTCTGCCTTCGGCTCAGGTTATGGTCTCAGGGTCATGGGATCGAGCCCCGCATAGGGCTCTCTGCTCAGCAGGGAGCCTGTTTCCCTTCCTCTCTCCCTCTGCCTGCCTGTCTACCTACTTGTGATCTCTGTCTGTCAAATAAAAATTTAAAATAAATTTAAAATAAAAATTTTTTAAATGTTTTAAAAGAGCTTATTTATTACACAGAGAGCACATGCACATATGTGCAAGGTGGGGAGAGGGAGAAGGAGAGAATCTCAAGCAGACTCCCCACTGAGCTCAGAGCCTGACTTGTGACTCAATCCCATGACCCTGAGATCATGACTGGAGCTAAAACCTAGAGTGGGATGCTCAATCAACTGATCCACCCAGGTGCCTCCAACATGGTAATAAATTTTTTAAAGGTCAGATACAAATGAATAAATGTCTGAGTTCAGCATTCAAATATAGTAGAGCTAAGGGATGGTGTTCGGGAAGCACAAGCGCACTTAGGTGGAAGAATTAAAAAGAATAAGGAAGTGGTTATCCTACAAGTCAGTGTTTACCTCAGAGAGGCAAGTGGGGTGTTGTGATTGTAAAGTGGGCTTTGTAGGGACTTCTGACATATTGGTGTTCTTGATAGTATTTTAAGCTGTAATGGTTTATGTCTGTTAATGTTATAACATTATATTAATGTTATATGTTATATATTATATACATTATATGTTATAATGTTATATATAATGTTTTATTTCATGACCAAAAGATTAAAATAATGTATAAGCTTTGTGCTTGCAGGTGTTTTCAGGTACACACCTGAAAATCATTTACATTATTCTTTTGGCTATACATGAAAGAGTCTTAACCTGACACACTGCTTTTTAGAGAATGGGTCCTTCTAGGCTGAATGTTTCTAACGCAAAAGTAGAGGTGGCCTACTGGTAGGTCACACAACTCAACAGCTTAGGCCATAAGGGATTGAGTCCAAAGGAGCTTACCTATACCATACTTTATTTAAGCCAGAGTATAATACTTTCTGAAGTTGAGACTCTACCACATATTCCCTCTTATGCTGGGCATCCACATATACAAGCCTATAGGGCAGGCCAATAAATACATGAATGGAGTGAACCAGTGTGAAGATGACAGAAAACGAATGCAGACTATGGCCAGCTAGAGCTCAGGTTCTCTCTGAGGGGCAGCTAGGGTCCAACTCTAAATGATCATTGACCAGTAGAAATCTAGGAATAGTGTTGCCAGATCTTCTATTTTTTTTTTCTTGTTGTTTTAAGAGTAAATGGAAATCTGAATTCTAAAATCAAAGCATCTGATTTTTTAGTTTTAATTCAAGTATGTGTTTTTCCCCAAATATTCCATGAGTCAAACCAAACCTGTGTCTGGGTTATTTCCAGTCAAAGGCTATTAGTTTATGGCAGTGACATCAAGGGCCATGCAGGTGGAGATAGAGAATAATATATGAAATAATATAATCAAATGCCTAGTTTTTCTCAATGGACCTTGCCTGCCAAATATATGCTTGTATAAGTCTCAGTTCCAGAATGAAAAGAAAGTCACTGAACCAATATTCACACATTACAAAGTCACTTGAGGTAATAATTTTCTTAATGAGAGCTGGCTCTCTATGCAGGGCACCTAAAACCTTTTTACCACAAAGAGTTTATTAAGGGAATTGACTAAAACTACTAAATAAACAGTATCACACAGTAATTTCTTTTAGGAGGAACAGCTTAAGATGAGTTTTTAATGTTAAGGGAACATACATGCTTCTTCATGGGTTGAGTCTAAAAGAAGGTCCTCCTGCTTAAAGAAAGAAGATGTGTTCGAAAGTGTGGTCCTGTGACCCACAGCATCCATGTCTTATGGAAACTCACAAGAAATGCAAGTTCTTAATTAATTAATGAGGAACTGGGGATGTGGCCCCAGTCTCTAGGGGATTCTGATGTGTGCTTTCAGACCAAGACTCTAGTTCTTGTGCCTTTGAAGAATGACTTTAGAAAGCTGTACTTTGTTACATCAGGGTTTCAAGTGTACTCTTTTTAATGTCCTGGGATCCTCCAAATGATCCTTAAAAGAATATCTTTAGTTTATTATAGTCATGAAAAAATATGACTTAGGTTAAAAAGAGGACTGAGAAAGAAAAGCTCTATCCCTAAAAATTTCATTTTTAAAGTAGTGACTGGTATTCACAGTAGATAAAATTGTAATCTCTCTTTGCCTTCTTATCCTCTATTCATAGAATGAAACGTAAATTTTTCGATGACATTTTTTACTGTTGAGGTCATTGGGGGAAGGTGATAAGATTATCAAGAGAGATTATATTTTTTAAGATGGTGGGTATTTAAGCTTGTTTGTGTTCAGATGAGAATATAGAGAGGTAGAGAGAGTTCTTGTCTGATTCCTTCTGTTTAGGCATTGTTGAGTCACACAACTCAACAAGCTTAGATGATAAGGGATGAAAGAAGGTCACTTAAGAAACCAACTTATACTTTTTTTTTGAAACCAACTTATACTTAATGTACATGTTTTACTTTTGTATTTTTTAGGATTTTTTTGTCTTGAGTTATTTCTATTTAATTGGGGTGAAAATTTCTCTTAGTGTTAATACTTAAATATTAGTGTTAATACTTAAATAGGTAAGGTAATCCAGTTCTTTTTCCCCAACCTGGTTATATAAATTAGAATGATAATGAAATGATACAATAAAAACAAACCAACAAAACATTAGGTATTAATAAGCCTGAGACCAAAGAATGAATATCACAAGTGTAAAAATAGTGCTGCAAAAATTGTGCATTACAGTGAATATTTGATTATCTCCTTGGCAAAAATAACACCCCTGTACACTTCTGTTCATAGCAGGATTATTCACAATAGCTAAAACACAGAAGGACCCCAGTGTCCATCTGTAGAAGAATCAACAAACAGAATGTGGTCTGTCCATAAAACAGAATGTTATTTAGCCTTCCAGAGGAAGGGAATTCTGACACACACTACAGCATGGGGGAACCTGGAGGACATTATGCTAAATGAAATAAGCCAGTCCCAAAAAGACAAAAAATGCATGACTCCACTTAAATAAGGTACTTAGAATAAATAGTCAGATTCCTAGAGAGAGAAAGTAGAATGGTGGTTACCAGGGCTAGGGGAGAAAAATGGTGAGTTTGCATTTAACGGGTGTAGAGTTTCAGTTTTGCAAGATGAAAAGAGTTCTGGAGATGGAAGGTGATGGGGATGGTTGTAGAAATCATTAATGTACTTAATGCCACTCAGGCCACTGACCTGAACACTTAGAAATATTTAAGAAGGAGGATTTTTTATATTTATTTTACCACAACAAAAAAGATGAGAAAAAAATAGGATATTTCTCATACAGAAACATAGTGAATGTCCCCAAGAAGCCTGTATCCTGGAGCAGGCTCTGTAAATATTCAAATGAATGTATTGAACGGCTTGGGTAATAGTCTTTCTTAGAAAGGCTTCTTGTTAGCATTTTTACAGTTCATCTCCTTGTTGACTTTTGTCCATATTTAAAATAAACCCTCCTCAAATTTATGACCTGCCATGTGTAAGTCTAAAAAGATTAGATTAGTTGGTCAGATCATCTATTTGTAAATATTTTGATCATTATAATATCATGCTTATTAAGCAGCACAATTTTGTAAGGTCAAATTATTATTATTGTTATTGTTATTATAGTTTATTTTGCTTTTATGGTAGAATTAAAAAGAGAGCTATTTTAGATTTTTTTAATTTAAATTCAGTTAGCCAACATATAGTACATCATTGGTTTCAGATGTAGTATTCAATAATTCATCAGTTGCATATAACACCTAGTACTCATCACATCACGTGGCCTCCGTAATGCCTATCACCCAATTACCTATCTCCCCACCCACTGCCCCACCCTCTGTGGCCTCCGTAATGCCTATCACCCAATTACCTATCTCCCCACCCACTGCCCCTCCCTCAGTTTGTTTCCTATAGGTAAGAGTCTCCCATGGTTTTCTTCCCTCTGATTTTTTCCCATTCAATTTTCCCTCCCTTCCCTTATGATCCCCTGCACTATTTCTTATATTCCACGTATGAGTGAAACTATATGATAGTTGTCTTTCTCTGATTGACATATTTCACTCAACTGGACCTCCAATTCCATCCATGTCAATGTAAATGGTTAAGTGTCCATCCTTTCTTATAGCTGAGTAATATTCCGTTATATATACCATATCTTTATCCATTCATCTGTCTTTGGACATCTCTGCTCTTTCCACAGTTTGGCTATTGTAGACATTGCTTGCTATGAACATTGGGGTGTGGGTGCCCCTTTGGATCACTGCATTTATTCTTTGGGGTAAATCCCTAGTAATGCAATTGCTGAGTCCTAGGGTAGCTCTATTTTTAACTTTGAGGAACCTCCGTACTGTTTTCCAGAGCAGCTGCACCAGCTTACATTCCCACCAACAGTGAGGGTTCCTCTTCACATCTGCGCCAAACATTTGTCATTTTCTGTCTTATTAATTTTAGCCATTCTAACTGGTGTGAGGTGGTATCTCACTGTGATTTTGATTTGTATTTCCCTGATGCTGAGTGATCTTGAACTGTGATATTGTTGCTGAATTTTCATGTGACTATTGGCCATTTCTGTATCTTCTTTGGAGAAATGTCTGTTCATGTATTGTACCCATTTCTTGACTGGATTATTTGTTTATCGGGTGTTGAGATTGATAAGTTCTTTATAGATCATGGATACTAGCTCTTTATCTGATATGTCATTTGCTAATATCTTCTCCCATTCTTTAGGTTGCCTTTTAGCTTTGTTGACTCTTCCCTTTGCTGTGCAAAGATTTTTTTTTTAAATTAAGATTTACTTAATTATTTGGGTAAATTGGAAGGGGAGGTGAACCATGAGAGACTATGGACTCTGAAAAACAATCTGAGGGGTTTGAAGTGGCAGGGGGGTGGGAGGTTGGGGTACCAGGTGGTGGGTATTATAGAGGGCAGGGCTTGCATGGAGCACTGGGTGTGGTGAAAAAATAATGAATACTGTTTTTCTGAAAATAAATAAATTGGAAAAAAAAAGATTTACTTAATTATTTGACAGAGAGAGATCACAAGTAGGCAGAGAGGCAGACAGAGAGGGGGGGGAAGTAGGCTCCCCGCTGAGCAGAGCCCAATGTGGGGCTCGATCCCAGGACCCTGGGATCATGACCTGAGCTGAAGGCAGAGGCTTTAAACCACTGAGCCACCCAGGTGCCCCTGTGCAAAGGCTTTTTATCTTGATGACGTCCCAATAGTTCATTTTTGGTTTTGTTTCCCTTGCCTTTGGAGACATGTCTAGCAAGAAGTTGCTGTGGCCGAGTTCAAAGAGGTTGCTGCCTATGTTCTTCTCTAGGATTTTGATGGATTCATGTCTCACGTTTAGTTCTTTCATCAATTTTGAATGTTTATCTTTGTGTATGATGTAAGGAAATTGACCTGGTTTCATTCTGCTGCATGTGACTGTCCAGTTTTCCCAGCACCATTTATTAAAGGCACTTTTTTCTCCCCATTGGATATTCTTTCCTCTTTTGTCGAAGATTAATTGACCATAGAGTTGAGGGTCCATTTCTGGGTTCTCTAGTTTTTTCCGTTGAGCTATGTGTCTGTTTTTATGCCAATACCATACTGTCTTGATTATCACAGCTTTGTAAAATAGCTTGAAGTCTAGCATTGTGATGCCCAAAAGCAGCTTTGGTTTTCTTTCTCAGCATTCCTCTGGCTATTCATGGTCTTTCCTGGTTCCATACAAATTTTAGAATTATTTGCTCCAGCTCTGTGAAGAATGTCGGTGGTATTTTGATAGGGGTTACAGTGAATATGTAGATTGCTCTGGGTAGCATAGACATTTTAATAATATTCTTTCAATCCATGAGCATAGAATGTTTTTCCATTTCTTTGTGTCTTCCTCAACTTCTTTCATAAGTGTTTTATAGTTTTTAGAGTAGCTATTTTAGATTTAGATGAAATTGTGTCCGATTAGCTTTTCTTTTTTCGGGTCAGGGGAGGTGAAGCAGATTAATTTTTCCACAAAGGGTCTGCCGTGGTTCTTTGATCTTCTACCACTATCCAAAACTTGAAGGTTGTGAAACCTTCTTAGGAGACCTTCCTTTTTCTTTTCTTTCTCCTCACTATATATATTTATCTTTGCAAGGATCTTAAGAAGTACTGCTCATCTTTTAAGATGATAAACTAGACTTCATGCTTACTTAGTTTCAAACAACTCTAATTGGAAATGACACATTTTTAAGAAGCCGTCCACAGATCGATGGGGGGGAGGTTAAGTGCATACATCCATCAATCCACCCCTCAATTCTTCCTTCCAGATAGTGTTTTTTATTACTCAATCTGCTTTACAGACACCCTACACTGAATCCTCATACTAACAGTTCATATAGGTCTTTTATCTTATTAAAACTCAATTCATGGGTGCCTCGGTGGCTCAGTCATTGGGTATCTGCCTTTGGCTCAGGTCATGATCCCAGGGTCCTGGGATTGAGTTCCACATCCGGCTCCCTGCTCAGCAAGAATCCAGCTTCTCCCTCTCCCACTCCTCTTGCTTGTGTTCCCTCTTTTGCTATGTCTCTCTCTGTCAAATAAATAAATAAATAAAATCTTTAAAAATAAAAAAAATTAAACACAATTTATATATCATAAAATTCTTCACTTTAAAGTGTACAATTCTTGGTTTTTTAAGTATATTCATAAGCTTGTGCAGCCATCACACTATCTAATTAGAATATTTTCATCACCCCAAACAAAACCATAACCCCAATGCCAATTAGTAGTCATTCCCCATTCCCAACTTCCTTCAGACCCTCGCAAGCACTAATCTCCTATCTGTATGTATTTTCCTATTCTGGACGTTTCATATAAATGGAACCATACATAGACTTCTGCAAAAGGTTTCCTTCGTTTAGCATAATGCTTTCAAGGTTCATCCGTAATGTGGCATGTGTCAGTATTTCTCTTCTTCTTAAGGCTAAAAAATATTCCATTATATGGATATACCACATTTTTTAATCCATTCATCAACTGATAAATATTGTGTTGTTTCCATTTGGCAGCTTTTATGAATGATGCTGCTATAAACATTTGTGTATAAGTTTTTGTGTGAACATATGTTCTCAGTTCTCCTGGGTATATACCTAGGAGTATGATTATTAGGTCATATAGTAACTCTGTTTAACATTTTATAAAACTGCCAAACTGTTTTCCACAACAGCTGCACCATTTTAAATTCCCATTAGTGTAGGAGGATTTCGATCTCCATCTTCTTGTCAACACTTGTTTTTGTCTCTTTTTTATTGGAGCTATCTTACTGGGTGTGAAGTGGTATTTCGTTGTGGTATTGATTTGCATTTCCCTAATGACCGCTGGTGTTGAGCATCTGTTCATGTGCTTGTTGGTCATTTGTGTGTCTTTTTTGGGGGAAATGACCATTTAGTTCCTTTGTCCATTGTTAAATTATTTGGGTTTTTATTTTTGGTTTTGGCTTTTTATTGAGAAGTTTTAAGAATTATTTATATATTCTGGATACCAAACCCTTATCAGATATGTAATTTGCAAATATTTCCTCCTATTTTGTGGCTTGTCTTTTCACTTTCTTGATGTAACCTTTGAAGCACAATAGTTTTTAATATTGATGACATCCTAATTTGGGTGGGGTGGAGGGGGTTGAGCCTCTTACGGGATTTTGTTGCCACATCTAAGAAACTGTTGTCCGACCCAAGCTCATAAGGATTTATTCTGATTTCTTCTACGAGTTAACTGTTTCAGCACTTAAATTTAGATCTATAATCCATTTTCAGTTAATTTTTGTATATTGTATGTGGTGTTTAATTTCATTCTTTTGCATGTAGATATTCGATTATTGCTGTACTATTTGTTGAAAAGAGTATTTTTTACCCCATTAAATTATCTTGTTATGCTTGCCAAAAATGTAAGGGTTATTTTTGCACTCTGTTCCATTGATCTGTGTGTCTATCCTTATGCTAGTGCCATCTAGTAACCAATACTTACCCTTTAGTAGGTCTTGGAATAATTCTTTTTCAAGATTATTTTAGCTGCTCTAGATCCCTTAGGTTTCCATATGAATTTTAGGATCAGCTTGTCAGTATCTGTCCTCACTTATTAAAGGCCAGCTAGGATTGCACTTAATATTAGATCAATTTGGACCATATTGCTGTCTTACTAACATTAAGTCTTACAATCCATGAACTTGGGATGTCCTTGTATTTATTTAGTTCTTTTTTCAGTGTAGTTTTCAGTGTATTTCTATTGCACTTCCTTCATTAAATTTATACCTAGATGTGTTTTTGATGTTGTATAAGTGGAGTGGTCTTCTTTTCCTTCTCCCTTTTCCTCTCACTCTTCTACTTCCTCCTCCTCTTCTTCTTCCTCTTCTTGTTCCTTTTTAGATTTATTTATTTATTTGAAAAAGAGTGTGAGCAAAGGGAGGGGCAGAGGGAGAGGGAGAGAAGCAGACTTTCCCTGAGCATGGAGCCCCCAACGGGGATCAATCCCACAACCCTGAGATCATGACCTGAGCTGAAATCAAAATTCAAATGCCCAACCGACAAAGCCACCCAGGCACCCCTAAATAGAGTGGTTTTTCTTAATTTCTTCTTTGAATAATACAGAATATCTAATATCCAAGAAATACAGTTGATTTTTGTATATGGCTCTTATATCCTACAAGAGTAGAATGTATTCTTGTACTCAAGAGTAGGAGTCCTTACTTTTTTTTTTTTCTTAAGAACATTTTGTGGATTTCTTAGGCTTTTCCATGTATAAGATCATGTCTTCAAGATCATGTCTTCTGGAAGTAGAGTTTTACTTTTTCCTTTCTAGTTCAGATCCAATCTAGACAGATGCTTTTATTTTTCTTGCCTATTGCCCTGACTAGAACATCCAATACAATGTTGAATAGAAGTGGCAAGAGCAGGAATCCTTGTGTTATTCCTGATATCACTGGGAAGGCTCTCAGTCTTTCACCATTAAGTATAGTATTAATGCTTATTGATGCCCTTTAGCAAGTTGAGGAAATTGTCTTCTATTACTAGCTTGTTGTTTATTAGTATGAAATGGTGTTGGATTTTTGTCAATTGCTTTTTCTGTGCCTTTTTAGATAATGATGTGGTTTTTTGTTCCTTACTCTATTAATGTGATGTATTACATAGATTTCCATATGTTGAACCAGCCTTGCTTTCCAGGGATAAGTCTCATTTTGTCATAGTGTGTCATCCTTTTTATACATTGCTGGAGATTCAGTTTGCTAATTTAATTTTTTTTTTCTTAATTTTACTTAAGTAATCTCCACACCCAACATGGGACTCAAATTCACAACCCCATGATCAAGAGTCATGTGCTCCTCTGAGCCAGCCAGGTGCCCCAGTTTGCTAATATTTTAGGTGAAGATACTTGCACTTATATTCACAAGAGGCATTGGTCTTTGGTTTTCTGTATTTTTAATGTCTTTGTTTGGTTCTGGTAACAAGATAATACCTGTCTCAAATGAACTGAGATATGTTTCCTTCTTTTCTGTTGTTCAGAGGGATTTGTGAAAGATTGGTTAATTCTTCTTTAAATGTCTGGTAAACAGCAAGGCCACCTGTTTCGGGGCTTTTTTCTCTGTGGGAAGTTTGTGATTACTACTTCAGTCTCTTTACTTTTCATGTGTCTATTCAGATTTTCTTTCTTTCTTTCTTCCTTTTAAAGATTTTTATTTATTTATTTGACAGAGAGAGAGAGAGAGAGACATCACAAGTAGTCAGAGAGAGAGGGGAAGCAGGCTCCCTGCTGAGCAGAGAGCCCGGTGTGGGAGGGACTCGATCCCAGGACCCTGAGATCATGACCTGAGCCGAAGGCAGAGAGGCTTAACCCACTGAGCCACCCAGGCACCCCAGATTTTCTTTTCTTTTTAATCTCTTTTCAGTGTTCCAGAATTCTTTGTTTATGTACCACACCCAGTGCTCCATGCAGTACGTGCCCTCCATAATACCACTACCAGGCTCACCCAACTTCCCACCCCTCCCCCTTCAAAACCCTCAGATTGTTTTACAGAGTCCACAGTCTCTCATGGTTCATCTTCCCCTCCAATTTCCCTCAGCTCCCTTCTCCTCTCCATCATCCCCATGTCCTCTGTGTTATTTCTTACACTCCACAAATAAGTGAAGTCATATGATAATTGACTCTCTGCTTGACTTATTTCACTCCGCATGATCTCTTCCAGTCAGGTCCATGTTGATACATTCTTTCTGATGGAGGCATAACACCTCAGATTTTCTATTTCTCTTTGAGTCAGTTTCAGCACTTTGTGTCTTTCTCAAAATTTTTCCATTTTTTATCTAGCTCATCTAATGTATTGGCATATAGTTGTTTGTAGTATTTCCATATAATTTTATTTCTGAAATATTGACAGTAATATCCCCTCTCTCGTTTTTGACATTAGTAATTTGAGTCTTTTCCCTTTACTTTTTGGCCAATCTAAGTAAAGCTTTGTCACATTTGTTGTTTTTCTGAAAAGATTTTTTTTCTACCCAATTTTTTGTATTTCCTTCTTCATGCTTCATGCTTCATGTATTTCCTTCTTCATTGTGTTTAGGTCATTTTTTTGTTCTGTTCTTAGGTTGGAAAGTTAAGTTATTGATTTGAAATCATTCTTTAATACAGGCATTTGTAGCTATAAATTTCCCTCTGAGCACTGTATTCAGTGCATCTCATAACTTTTGGTATGTTACGTGTGTATGTGTGTTTGTTCATCTCAAAGTATTTTCTAATTTCCCTTGTGATTTCTTATTTGATCCTTTGCTTTTAGGAGTGTGTTAATATCCACATATTTGTGAGTTTCCCAGATTTCTGTAATTGATATCCAATTCCATCGCATTGTGATCAGAGAAAATAATTTATATGATTTCAGCTTTTTTCACTTATTGAGACACATTTTATGGTCTAACACATGGTATATCCTAGAGACTGCTCCATTCTTTGAGAAGAGTATGGATTCTGCTGTTCCTGGATGTAGTGTTCTATAGATATTTATTAGGTTTTATTGATATATAGTGTTCAAGTCTTCTGTTTCCTCAATGATCCTCTAGTTGTTCTATACATTACTGAAAGTACAGTATTGAAATCTCCAACTATTATTGTTTAATTGTGTATTTTTCCTTTCAATACATTTTTTCAAAAATTTTCAATTTTGAAAAATTCAGGGCAAAATACATTTTTGCTAAATGTATTTGGGGGCTGTTTTGGTAAGTACACCTCAGATTATAATTTTTGTATCTTTTTAATATGTATCTCTTGTATCTTTTTATTATGCTTTCTTTGTCCCTGGTAACAATTTTTGTATTAAAGTCTATTTTGTTTGATATTAGTATAGCTTCTCCAGTTAACTCTCTTTCGGTTTCTGCTTTCATGGAGTCTTCTCTTTCTTTAAGCAGCTATTTTTGACATATCATTAATATATATGAATTAGACATTATTTAAGGGCTGTAACTTGCTGTGTTTATGTATCTTGAAATGATCACCACAACCAAGCTAGTTAACATATCCATAACCTCTACATTTTGTGTGGGGGTGGGTGGGGGTGTATGTGTTGAGGAGTTTAGTATAAGATCTCTTAGGGATTTCAAATATGTAGTATGGTACTGTTAACTGTCGTCACCATGCTCTGCATTAGATCTCCAGAACTTATTTATCATGCATAATTTAAACTGCATGGAATATCTTTTTCTGTTCTTTTACTTTCAACTTATTCATGTCTTTGAATTTAAAATGAATCTCTTATAGACAGCATGTAGTTAGATGATGTTTTTTTGTTTTATCCATCCATTCTGCCATTCTGCCTTTTAGTTGGAGGTGTTTAATTCATTTACATTTAATGATAAAATAGAATTTACATCTGCCATTTTGGCTTTTGGTTTCTATATGTCTAATGCCTTTTTTTCTTTCTCTATTCCTCTATTTTTCTTTGATTCACCTTTTTGTGTTAAATAGATACTTTCTAATGTGCCATTTTAATTCCCTTGTTTTTTCTTTTACTATATATATTTTTAGTTATTTTGGTGTCTGCTCCAGGGTTTACAATCAAAATACTATTCATAACCATATGTTTGGGTTTAACATCACTTTAATTTGGATAACAGTAAAAACTTTACTCTGTTGTATTTTGGTTTCCCTCCCCTTCCTTTGGGCTTATTGTCCCATAGATTAAATCTTCATGTGACAACACAGATGTATAATTATTGCTTTATGCATTTTTATACTTGCATTTTATTTGATTATATATCTGTATTTTAAATCACATAGAAGAAAAACATCACAAAGAAAAAATTGCAGTTTCCTTTACCTGCGTTCTTTATTTCTTCTTGAGGATCTGAGTTATTGTCTAGTGTCCTTTCATCTCAACCTACAGTACTCACTTCAGAATTTTTTACAGGATAGGTTTGCTGGTGATGAATTCTCTTGTTTTGTTTATCTGGCAATTTGTTAATTTCTCCTTCATTTTTGAAAGTCCGTTTTGTTAGATATAAAATTCTCAGTTGACAGTCTTTTGCTTTCAGCACTTTGAATATTTCATACCAGTACTGTTGGTTCCTATGGTTTCTGAAGAGACATTAGCTGTTAATGATTCCTTTTACATGATAGGTTATTTCTCACTTGCACTTGCCTGATCATCCCTTTGTTTCTGGACAGTTTAATTTTGATGTATCTAGATATAGATCTCTTTGAGTTTATTGTTCTCGGAGCTGAGCTTCTTGGATGTGTAGATGAATGTTTTTCATAAAATTTGGGAAGTTTTAACCATTATTTCTTCAAATATTCTCCCTGCCCTTTTCTTCCATCTCTTCTGGAACTCCTTTATTAGCACATGTTGTTGTATAGGTCTCTGAGACTTTTGTTCATTTTCTGTTTCTCAGACTGGACACTTTCTTTACTTTTTTTTTTTTTTTTTTTTTTTTGAGAGAGAGAGAGAGATCATGCATGCAGATGGCAGAGGGAGAAGGAGAGAGAGACTCTTAAGTAGATTCCACTCAGCACAAAACCCAGCATGGGGCCTGATCCCACAACCCCAAGATCATGACCTCAGCTGAAATCAAGAGTAACGAACTGAGCCAACCAAACGCCCCCACAGACTGGATATTTTCAGTTGATCTATCTTCAGATTAACCGATTCTTTGTTCAGCATGCCCAAAACTGGTTTCAGTCTCTCTAGTGAATTTTTCAGTTGTTGTATTTTTTAACTCCAGAATTTCTCTTTTGATCCTCTATATTATTTCTCTTTATTGAGGCTCTATTTTGGCCAAGCATCATTTTCATACTTTTTTTTTTTTTTAGGTACTTAGACATGGTTTCTTTCAGTTCTTCATATTTACTTAAAATAGCTATAGCTGTTTTAAAGTCTTTGTTTAGTAATTTCCTTAGGAATGGTTTCTGTTGACCATTTTTGTTTTGTTTCTGTATATGGGACATATTTTCTGGTTTCTTTGCATATCCAGTAACTTCTTTTTTTTTTTTTTTCCTTAAAGATTATTTATTTATTTATTTGACAGAGAGAGAGAGATCACAAGTAGGCAGAGAGGCAGGCAGAGAGAGGGGGAAGCAAGCTCACTGCTGAGCAGAGAGCCCGATGCAGGGCTCGATCCCAGGACCCTGAGATCATGACCTGAGCCAAAGGCAGAGGGTTTAACCCACTGAGCCACCCAGGTGCCCCTATCCAGTAACTTCTGTTGAGAACTGGATGTGTCACATAATATAGTGTGCTAAATCTGGAAATCAGATTCTCTCCCCTGCCCATGGTTTATTTTTGTTCTTAGCTATTGTTTGTTTGTTTGTTTGTTCGTTTGTTATTTAGTGACTTTGCTGAACTACTTTCATTAAGCTGGTGTTCTTTGTCTTGTGTCACCATGAAGTTTCTGCTTGGTTAGCTTGGTTGCCATCTAATGATTAAACAGATTTTCTGAATTTCCTGGAACCAGTAAATCACAGTCTTTGCCGAGGTGCTCTGTGTGTATATTGGGGAGTGCCTTCGGTGCTGAGCCAGGCATTTAAGAACTCTGCCTTACCTTTCATCTCCTGCTTGCACAGATACTCAACTAGAAGTGAGAGCTTAGGACTTTCTCAGATCTTTCCTGAGCATGTGCACAGCTTTGGGCATACATATCACCTTGTGCCTATGCAGTCTTCTAGATTCTCAAGAGTATGTTGGAACTTTTCAGTGTCTCTTAATGGTAGTCCCCAGACTTTTGTTTACACTCTTTGGTTAGCACATTGTTGCAGCAACTATTATCCACCATCTCAGGAGATCATGATGTTAAACAGTTGTCCCTGATACTTGTTGACAGCTAGCCCTGGGAGAAAGGCTTTCACACTGGGTGAGTTCTGAGTCAGGTCAAATGCAAGGAACATGCAAGCAGGGTTTCCCTGGGAATCACCAAACAGGTGGCATTTTTCTGAAAATGGAGCTTTAAAGGAGCTTCAGTCCCAGTCTACCCCCTCCAGTGGCTGCCAGGCTGGTTTCCACTGTGACTGTGTCCTGTTAGTGTTCAGGGCTACATTTGAGCTAGAAAGGGGAAGGGGTGGGAATGGAGCATGTTGAAAACCTCAAAGCCCATTGTTTTTACAGAGATTCACATGTTTTCTGAATAAATACTCCCCAGACTTTGTCACTGTTCTGTTTTCTCTTACAGAGGAGAGAGTTTGCAGAGATCCTTGCTCTCCTATTATCATTGACACCGTTATATGTCTTCTTGTCATGTATTTTCTGTATTTACCAAACCCTATTTGGCAATAATATATTTTTTAAAGATTGTATTTATGTAATAGAGAGAGAGTGAGCACACAAGTAGGCAGAGCAGCAGACAGGGGGAGAGGGAGAAGCAGGCTCTCTGATGAGCAGAGAGCCCCGATGTGGGACTCGATCTCAGGGCCCTGGGATCAAGACCTGAGCCTAAGGGAGATGTTTAACTGACTGAGCCATTCAGGCACCCCTTGGCAATAATATTTTTAAAGTAATAAATGCTTAGTATGTTTACTTCCCTTTATAAACCATTCTTTGTCAGTGATTGAAGTCATGAAATTCTTTTTGTATCTCAGTAGGTAGGGAAATAGGCGTGGAGTTGCCTCCCCATTTTAGAGATGAGCAAACAGGCTCAAAAAGGTGAAGTGTCTTGCCCCATGTGCCAAGTTGCTCCTAGTTGTGGGATAATGCCCAGTTATAGTTTGTTTTCCATTGCCAGTTGACTCAAGCAGAATTGTGATTTTGGTACATGAAAAAGCTAAGATACAGTATTTGATTTTTTAAAATGCAGTTGTGTATTATACCATAAGAAGTTTAATTAAAATACTAAAGTGTTGGTACCTTTATTCCATAGTCTGTTATCTTGATGTTGATACTATTTGGTGTTTTGGCTTGAACTCTTCCACATCCTCTAAATTATAGTTGTGCCCAAATTTTGCATTTGGATGCCTAAGATGGTACACTATACAGTGACTTTAGGGAAAGAACAAGATACTTGTTCTATATTTTGGCATGCCAGTAATACCATTCCATGTCTCGAACTCAGATCTTTCTTTTTTTTCAAGTTTGGTCTGATAAATCCTGCCTATGTCCAATAGAGTTAACAGCAACAGATTTAATTAGATTGATAGCTATATGTTTCCATATGAAGCTGTTTTCTATTCCATTATCAGCTTTGTATCACTGAGATATATGGAAACTGAAACAAAGTTACCAAACATGTGGTTGATAGTTGGAAACGCCAGCAACTCTCAATTACCAGGGATACTGTGAGCATTTCCTTCAATTCATTTGGCAACTTAGTGTGCCCTGGAGAGTGGGGTCAGAATATAAGAGGGAAGAAAAGATCATAGGGAGTGGAATTAATCAGGCAGGACTTGCTGTGGGAACTGGTACTTGAGCTGAATCTTGCTGGAAGTAAAAGATCTTATTTGATGGAGAAGACAGGTCACCATCAGTGTTTAGCACCAAGAGGAAACAAGAGCTGGGAGCAGTGAAGGTGGGACAGTAGTTGTAAGAGCTGCTGAAATCAGAGCCTTTTTCCTCCTCTTTGATTCCTTTTTATTATGATGAGAGAAATCCCAGACACCAAAAGACAGAAACCGGTTGATCAGGGTGTTTCCTGGTTTTATTAGTGATGCTTCCAGCTCATTATTCAAAGTGAGGCTTTTCCATGCTGGAATGGCTCCCTTAGCAACAAAACAGGGTTTGCCCTCCTTGGAGCAAAGCCCCTGCAGACTATTGGGTGACTCTCCATCAGATGGGAGTATTTTGACCCTTCTCTTGTGGATTCTCCTATGTAGGATGGGAATTAAAGGTCCTAGTGGCTACCAGCCATACTTTCATTACTCTATCTGGGATATTGGGCTAGCTTTCCCTGAGAATATTAGAAATCATGACACATGTATATTTTTAAATAATTTAGAGTAAATGAATACAATTTCTAAACAACAGAGACTTAAAATAAGAGATTTGCAGACACTGCATGAAAATAGATAAGCTGAAAGTAGAAAACACAAAAGCTATTTTTTTGTTGTTGTTGAGTACTCAGTTCCTTGTATCCTTATTTAAGAATAGACAAGAGTTGCAAACCATGAATCTCTTCTGCTTCTCATGAAATGTAAATCATTGCATGTTATGCAAGGTCAGATGTTAGGCCCTATGAAAGGCATTCTCCAGAGAGTTGTCCAAAGTTGGAGGCTTCTGGAGGGACTGAAATGCCCCATAGCTGTGGGCTATGGGTTTGATCTAGTGAAGAGTCCTCAAAGAATCTCAGCAAGAGAATGGCTACTCCTAAAACCGTGTCTTAAAAAGAGATTCTACCGTCTTTGTCCAGCAGTACGCATGTGACACGAGTAAAGCTCACCTAGCCTAAGAGAACAGTGAAGTAAGGAAAATCATGTTCATCAGGAAAGGATCCATATCTTTGTATTAAAAGTCATTATTTCTCTACTTAGAAAACTCTCCCAGTACCTTTAGAGTACTTAATAACCTGTCAAAATGTAATGTGCACACTTCTCAGGACCATGTATTATATAATTACTTAGGAGGTTCAGTGTGTTTGCAGACTGACACATTGTAGCAGTGCTCATATTCATTGTGATGGTATCTTTTTGAGGCTGGGGGGTAATTTAAAACACATTTTCCTTTTTAAGAAGGTCAAACTGTAGGGGAAAATATCTTTGTACCTTTTATAAGCTGCTTATACTCGTAACACAGATTAACTTCCCAGCACATAAAGGGAATACTAGAAAACCCTTGCATGATTAAATATGCCCCTGGAGGATTAAGTTTTTCCACATATTTTTGAAGCCAGAGCTATGAATAGTGTTTCAGCATTAAACTTTCTGTACATCTTGATTATGGGGGAAGGCTTTTATTCCTACTGCTCTTGCTGTTGGTTTTTCTGCTATTCAGATTTGTAGCACTGCAGAATTATCCGTGGAAACATGGACTTGAAATCTGAAAGATTAATTAAGGTCCAACAAAGTGGACCTGGAATTCTAATTTTTAAAAAATTTTTAACCCATTTTTTCAAACCTGTTTCTTCTTTCACCTCATTGAAAACGTGGTACAAACTAGCTAATTAGTGAGCTTAATAGTTCAGAAATAAGTGATCGCCAAGCACAAAGTATTTATCATTTTGAAAAAGATCATTAATTTTCATGCATAATTTTCCTAAGATAAAATTCTTGTTTGTAAGGAATCTCTTTATTACTGAGGGATTCAGTTACTAAGTGCCTTTTTATCCAGGCATTGGGCTGTCAGATTAATTTACTGGGGCTCATCAGCCAAAGGCTTTGCTGTGTGACCTTGAGGCATACTGATTCCTCCATGATCCCCCGTGTATCTCTTCCCTCCAGTCTGCAGGTCTTACCTTACCTCCCTTGGCTCCCTTCACTGGTACTCAGCAGCCCCTTGATTTCTTTGACCTCCCTGTTGCCTTTATCCTATCAGTGCCCATGCTTACATGGTCCTTAACCACATTTCTCCCAAAACGTATATTATCTGTCCTGAGCAGGGTCCTCCACTTCCTTTCTCACATTCCCCACACAGCTGTCCCAGACCATTATTGCCATGGTCCACCCACCCCCTTCTCTGGCAGCCCATGACCTTGCTGCCTGCTGTCAGACCCCAGAACTTCTCAGCCCCCAGTTCCTTGCTTTCCTAACATCACAACTGCTGTTTTGTTTCCCATGGCTGAAGGGGAGGGCTGCCCCCCAGCTCAGCTCTAGCTTCATCAGGGCTTTAGGACTCTTTTTCCTCCTCCTCTGCTGGGACTTTTCTCCAGCATTAAAGGGAAAAAAGAGAGACTTTAATATTATTTAAATAAGTAATATATGCACACGATTTTAAAAATTCAGGTAGTAGAGAAGAATTTGCAGAGCCAACTACTTGATGCCAGTCGTGTGTATGCATACTTCCAGAGATCTTATTATATGCAGGAACAAGCATACACACAGCTGCATTTCCCTTTCATTTTCCTTACTCCTCCATCTTTATTTTTAAGAGATTACTACCAAACACATGGTCTGGACATTGCTTTTAATATACCTGTATGTCTTGGAAACAAGTTTATATAAATACTGGAGAGCTACCTCATTCTTTTAATGGATCTAACTTATGCCCTTAATTATAAATACACCATAATTTTGTCAACCAGCTCCCTGTTAAAAAGTAGTGGCTTCTAATCTTTTGTTGCTGCAAAGAGTGTTTCAGTGAGCATCATTACAGTCAACTTCTTTTACCCATGGACAACTGTATCTGTATGAAAAGTCTTTGAAGAGGAATTATTGCATCAAAGCGTTTATACATTCTCATCTCTTTTATGGAGAAGTTTTAAAAATTGTTTTCTTGTGTTACTGCTTCTCCAGCCTTTCTATTCATGTGTAATTGATTTCTTGGATTTATCTTCAATGTCTGCTTTTGAGACATTCATCTATTTCTTCTGAGTTCTGAGAGAATTTTTGAGGCACTCTGGTTTACTGTTTCCAAACACTCACAATTCCTGTGATCTTTGAATTTTTAAATACAATAATCATTATTTTCTTTGCTTCTGAGAACTCAGACATTCTTGTATTGTTCTCCTGTCAAGACGCAGGCTTTAAATCCTTTTACCAGGGGATAACATATATACAAAAAAGTGCTTAATGGCTTTTCACAAAGTATACCAACACCCAGATAAAGAAACAAATGTTATCAGTATCCAGGACCTCCCTGTGCCCCTTCCAGTTACAGTCCCTCCATGGGTAACCACTCGCCTAACTTAGATTCATTTTGCCTGTTCTTTTTTTAAATTTTATATATAAAAATGTAATTGTGCATTAAATATTGCTTCTCTCTTTTTCGTTTAACATTATGTTTATGAGAATTATCTATATTGTTGCAAGTAGATACAGTTTGTTTTCGTTGCTAAGTAGTATTCTATTGCATGAATATACCCTTTTGTTCATTCATTCTACTATTGATGCACACTTGAATAGTATCTAGTTTGGACTACCATGAATAGTGCTGCTGTGGACACTTTGTTTGGGTCTTCTGATACATAACCACATACCCTTTTTTGCAGGGTATATATATCTAGGAGTATAACTGCTCGATCACAGGGCATATAAGTCTTAAGCCTCTAAAATGGCTTTCTTTTTTTTTTTTTTTTAGTATTTTAAATATACATTTATTTATTTTTTTAATTAAATTAATTTGTTTATTTTCAGAAAAACAGTATTCATTATTTTTTCACCACACCCAGTGCTCCATGCAATCCGTGCCCTCTATAATACCCACCACCTGGTACCCCAACCTCCCACCCCCCGCCACTTCAAACCCCTCAGATTGTTTTTCAGAGTCCATAGTCTCTCATGGTTCGCCTCCCCTTCCAATTTCCCTCAACTCCCTTCTCCTAACACCCCTTGTCCTCCATGATATTTGTTATGCTCCACAAATAAGTGAAACCATATGATAGTTGACTCTCTCTGCTTAAAATGGCTTTCTCATTTTGCACTCCCATGAGAATCCCAGTTCTACATTCTTGCCATTACTTGAAATCTTCTTTTTTACTTTAGCCATTTTGGTGTTTATAAAGTAAGATTTCATTATGGTTTTAGTTTACATTTCCCTAATCACTTGTAATGTTGACCAACTTTTGATATGTTTATTGGCCATTTGGATATCCTCTTTTGTGACATGCCTAGTGAAATTTATTTTTATGTTTTGAACTATAGTTTTTTAAAAATCTGTATGCCTAGCCAGCAGATCACATTTCCCATCCATTTGTCTGTTTGTCTTTACCCTTTTTAATTTTTTTCTTGGCTCTTTTCTGGCCCATTTTTTTTTCCCCTCCTAATAGGTGAACTTTAGAAGTAGGAAACCCAGCCTTTACAGAATTTTTAGTGAATTTGCATAAAACTTATTTGACTAAAATTGTCTTGTGAATTGGAAAAGGATATTGTCATTGTTTCTAAGAAGGGAAAGTGATAAATACTAAGCCCTCCCAGTTTTTGCCCTCCAGATTGCATTATTATCCCCATGTTTAATTCTAGTTTTAGTTTCATTTTTGACAAGTGCTTATAGAAGTGAAAATCTTGTAATATACTTTTAAAGCCTGCAGCCCCTTTTAACAAATATAAATGTTTTACAGGTTCTTGATCAATATGAACGAGAAGGATTTAATTTCCTAGCGAAGGTGTTTAATTCCTCACATTCCTTCTTAGAAGACTTGACAGGCCTCACTTTGCTGCACCAAGAGACCCAAGCTGCTGAGGTAAGAATAAAACAAGCTTTTTGTACTGAGGACTGGTGTGTTTGAAACCTACTTGATACTCAGATTTATGGCATAGTAAGGAAGCAGTGAATTATGATTTGACAAACATTGGTGAATAAGTCTGCTAATTATCAGAAAAGAAGGAACCTTCTGCAGTCATTGTATGTTGATGTGTGCAGATTGTTGTATAGCAGGTGCCCAGTGCACATAATTCAAGGGAATATGGGTTATGGATTTTCAAGCACCTCTGGTCCTGTCTGAAAAACAGTGTGCCTGTGGCCATTGAAGAGTTGTTTCTGATGTCCACACATCAGAATGTCAGATAGGGGAGACTGGCTCTGGCCATGTTCTTCAGAGGATATATGCCTGGCTTTTATTTAATAATTGGATACATCTTAGGTCACTGAACTCTACTATAAAATGGCTTCCCCAGTCACAACCTGAGAGAGTTATGCTTTGCTTGTCAATTAGAATATATTGCAGATCTTAATTTCCATGAAGAAGTTCTTAGGAGAAATGTGGCCTGTCTTATCATTTCCACAAGCTGCATAAAGAAAACCTTGAGCGCCTGTGTCCCACAGGAGTGGAACATTTGCAAAGATGCCATTAGTCCTATTGTCCTATTTATTGATGACTACGCCATTCCTACCCCTGCCTGGGGTTGTATGTCTTTACTACTGGGGCAGGCTCCAGTGGTCATTGAGTAGGCATTCAGTCTGGATACTGGACTAGCTGGTGGCAAACTAAGGCTGCTGTTTGGAAGATTGGAGCTAGTAGCACTAAGTAAAGAAAATTGAATCTACCAGAGTCAAATCCTTTGAAACTTTTAGCAGATTGAGGTGAGAGTTTCAGGCACACCAGAGAGGCAAGATAGTACATCTCTAGAACTACATTTAAAACTAAAATCATGGGGTGCCTGGGTGGGTTAAGCCTCTGCCTTCAGCTCAGGTTGTGATCTCAGGATCATGGGATCGAGTGCCGCATCAGGCTCTCTGCTTGGCCGGGAGCCTGCTTCCTCCTCTCTCTCTGCCTGTTTCCTTCCTCTCTGCCTGCCTCTCTGCCTGCCCACTTGTGATCTCTGTCTGTCAAATAAATAAATAAAATCTTAAAAAAAAAAAAAAAAAAAAAGAAAAGAAAAGAAAAGAAAAAATAAATAAATAAAACTGAAATCAGTTCTGGGGTACCCGGCTGACTCAGAGGATGCAACTCTTGATCTGGGGGTCATGAGTTCAAGCCCCACATGGGGTAAAGATTATTTAAATAAATAAAACATTTAAAAAAAAAAAGCTGTAACCAGTTCTTCTTTAACTTGCCTTGGTGTCCTCTGGGCATTTAATGGATGTAGTACTCCACTTATAGCCAATAGTAAGGCCACATAGTCTCTTAGCTTCAGTTTCAGAAGATGAACAGTATCTGTGCTGAATTTGAAGAGAATTTGAGATTTTCCCCAGAGTTGTTATTGGTTCCCAGACATGGTTCAGAGTATTATGTTGATCATGGCTGCCATTTTATCCTTTGTGTAGCACTGTACTGCCTGATAAGGTTAAAATAACTTACAGGTCTTTTCAACTATGCAATTGTTTGACTAGTTTGCTGAGGGAATATTTCTACCGAGCTGGAAATAATTCATATACTTCTCTTTTGTTGGCTAGATGAATTGCAACTTGAAAGTGACTTCAAATTTCACTCTTTAAAACAGAGCTGGATGCTAGGATAATGGGCATATTCTTGGTGAGCTCTGACTTGCTTTGCATTTTAGCTGGTCAAACATTAATAGCCTTTTCAAAGACCCAGGAAGAAAAGGGGAAGTTTAAGAGATCAACAGTGATTAAATAGATGGTGGAGCAGGAGGGAACATGGTTTCATCCATAAGTCGGAGTTTTCTGTTTGAAATTTTCCTCCATTCAGTTATATTTATTGTTTTTGGAATCATTCGCCACACATCAAATTTTTTTTTAAAGATTTACTTATTTATTTAACAGACAGAGATCACAAGTAGGCAGAGAGGCAGGCAGAGAGAGGAGGAGGAAGCAGGCTTCCTTCTGAGCAGAGAGCCCGATGCGGGGCCCGATTCCAAGACCCTGAGATCATGACCTGAGCTGAAGGCAGAGGCTTTAACCTACTGAGCCACCCAGGCGCCCCCACACATCAAATTTTTGATTAGAGATGGTAGACTGGTTGGCCTGTGAGCCAGATATGGCCTGCAGGTGTGTTTTGTTTGGCCCTCCCCTGTGTTCTGAGTTCTGAATAAAGTCAACATTTAAAACTTATGAGTTTTTGGGGCGCCTGAGTGGCTCAGCGGATTAAGCCTCCGCCTTCGGCTCAGGTCATGATCCCAGGGTCCTGGGATCGAGCCCCGCATCGGGCTCTCTGCTCAGCAGGGAGCCTGCTTCCCTGTCTCTCTGCCTGCCTCTCTGTCTACTTGTGATCCCTGTCTGTCAAATAAATAAATAAACTCTTAAAAAAAAAAAACTTATGAGTTTTACATAAAAATCTGAATTTTCCCATTTCTAACTTCTTTGAAAAATCAGATACGGCGAGCCTGGGCCTGCATTTCTTAATAGTGATGGTTAGCTGGAGCCAGGATGCAAATTTTATAGATAAATAATGTACTTTATATGAAATTTAAAGGTATAAAAAATATTCCGCGTGTAAAGTAAATCTTCTACACTTGTTCCTTATCACCTGGTTTCCTTTTTGGAGACACACACTTGTTGTTTTTTTTGCCCAAAGTTATTTTTTAGGTGATATTCTCCATTTAAAAGAAGCTCTTGAGTTAATGACCCTTTCAGGTGTTAGAATTTGTGATCCTTATATTAGAGAAGGATCATTTATTTTCTTAAAAAGCTCTATATAGGGCTGTGAAGGGCAGGGGGCCTACCTGGGTGGCTCAATTAGTTAAGCAACTGTCTTCACCTCTGGTCATGATCCCAAAGTCTTGGGATCGAGCTCCCTGCTCAGTGGGGCGCTTGCTTCTTCTCCCTCTGCTGCACTGCCTGCTTGTGCTCTTCCACTCTCTGTCAAATAAGTAAATTTTAAAAATAATAATAATTAAATAAATAAATAGGGTTGTGGTTTTCCTTTTTAGTTTAAAAAAATTTTTTTTTTTGCTTTTTAAAAAAAATATTTGTATTTATTTATTTGACAGAGAACACAAGTAGGCAGAGCGGCAGGCAGAGGGAGAGGGAGAAGCAGGCTCTCTGCTGAACAGGGAGCCAGATGTGGGGCTCGATCCAGGACCCCGAGATCATGACCCGAACCAAAGACAGCTGCTCAATAGACCCCTTTTTTTGCTTTTTTATTTCATCTTATTTTCCATCATAATAAGTGTACTCTTCCTACCTCAACCCCATTTCCCCCATGCCTCCTCTCTGGTAACCATCAGTATTCTATAGTAAAAAGTCTGTTTCTTGGTTTCTCTCTTTTTTTTTCCTTTGTTTTTGTTTCGTTTCTTAAATTCCACGTAAGACCGAAATCATGATATTTACCTTTTTCTGACTTACTTCACTTACCATTATACTCACTAGCTGTATGCATGTTGTTGGAAATGGCAAGATTTCATTCTTTTTTATGGCAGAATTGTACTCCACTGTATTATATGCCACATCTTCTTTATCCATTCATCTATCAGTGGATACTCGGGCTGTTCTTGTAGTTTGGTTGTTGTGAATAATGATGCAATAACCAAAAGGGTGCATGTATATCTTTCAATTAGTGGTTTTATTTGGGGAGGGGTGTAAATACCCAGTAGTGTGATTAATGGATTGTAGGGTAGTTCAGTTTTTAATTTTTTGAGGAACCTCCATAATGTTTTCCATAGTGGCTGCACCAGTTTGCATTCCCATGAGCAATGCACAAGAGTTCCTTTTTCTCCATATCCTCCCCAGTACTTGCTGTTTCTTATGTTTTGTTTTGTTTTTGTCATTCTGACAGTTGTGAGGTAATATCTCATTGTGGTTTGATTGGCATTTCCCTGATGATGAGTGATATTGAGCATCTTTTCATGTCACTGTTGGCCATCTGGATGTCTTCTTTGGAGAAATTTATCTGTTCATGTCTTCAGCCCATTTTTAAATTGGATTATTTGTTTTTTGGATATTAAGTTGTATTAGGTCTTTATACATTTTGGATAGTAACCTTTTACTGGATATGCCATTTGTAAATATCTTTTCCTATTTGTAGATCATTTCCTTAGTTTTGTAGATTGTTTCCTTCACTGGGCAGAAGCTTTTTATTTTGACATAGTCCCAATAGTTTATTTTTGCTTTTATTTCCCCTGCCTCAAGAGATATATCTAGAAAAGAATTACTACTTCCCATGTTGGAGAGATTACTATCTGTGCTCTCTTGAAGGATTTTTATGATTTCAGGTCTCACTTAGGTTTGTAATCCATTTTGAGTTTATTCTTGTGTATAGTGAAAGAAAATGGTCCAGTTCCATTCTTTTTCATGTTGCTGTCCAGTTTTCCCAACACCTTTTGTTGAAGAGATATTTTTCCATTGTATATTCATTCCTCCTAATTGACCATATAGTGGGCTTATTTCTGGGTTTTCTGTTCTATTCCAATGATCTGTGCATCTGTTTTTATGCTAGTACCATACAGTTTTAATTGCTACCAGTTTGTAATGTAACTTGAAGTATGGAATTGTGGTATCTTCAGTTTTGCTTTGCTTTTTCAAGGTTGGTTTGGTTATTTTGGGTCTTTTGTGGTTCCAAAAGGATTGTTTGGGTGGCTCACTTCGTTACGCTTCTAACTCCTGATTTTCACTCAGGTCAAGACTTCAGGGTAATGGGATCAATCCCGGCATTGGACTCTGCACTCAGCACAGATGTTGCCTGCGATTCTTTTTCCTTCTCCCCCTCCCCCCACTTGCGCTCTCTCTCTCTCTCTCTCTCTCAAATAAATAAATAAAATCTTTTAAAATAAATTTAGGATTGTTTGTTTTAGTTCTGTGAAAAATGCTGTTGGTGTTTTGATAGGGATTGCCCTAAATCTGTAAATTGCTTTGGGTAGTATAGACATTTTAATGATATTTGTTCTTCCAACTCATGAGCGTGGAATGTCTTTCCATTTCTTTGCATCATCTTGAATTTCTTTTATCCATGCTTTATAGCTTTTTGAGTACAGGTCTTTCACCTCCTTGGTTAAGTTTATTCTTAGATATTTAATTTTGTTGATGCCATTGTAAATGGGATTGTTTTCTTAATTTCTCTTTCTGCTGTTTGATTATTAGTGTATATGAAGGCAACAGATTTCTGTACATTGATTTTGTATCCTATAGACTTTACTGAATTCATTTATCAGTTCTAGTAGTTTTTTTTTAATCTTTTGGGTTTTCTATACAGAGTATCATGCCATTGCAAATAGAGTTTTACTTCTTCCTCACCAATTTGGATGCCTTTGATTTCTTTATGTTGTCTAATTGCTTTGGCTAGGACTTATTGTACTATATTGAATAAAAGTGGTAAGAGTGGACATCCTTGTCCTGTGACCTTAGGGGAAAAGCTCTTGGTTTTTTACCATTGAGTATGATGTTGGCTGTGAGCTTTTACCATAAGGTCTTTGTTTTGTTGAGATATGTTTCCTCTAGACCTACTCTGTAGAGGGTTTTGTTGTTGTTGTTGTTTTTAAATCATAAATGGATGTACTTCATCAAATGCTTTTTTTGCATCTGGTTTTTATCCTTTCTCTTACTGATGTGCTGTGTCACATTGATTGCTTTGTGACTATTGAAACTACGCTTGCATCCCAGGAATAAATCCTACTTAGGAATGTTGTATGATTTTTAAAAAATATATTGCTGGATTCTGTTTGCTCGTATTTTGTTGAGAATTTTGCATCTCTATATGGAGATATAAAGAAATATCTCTATATACATGAGAGATATTTGTCTGTAGTTTCCATTTTTGTGGACTTTTTATCTTGTTTTGGTATCAGGATGATACTGGCCTCATAGAGTGAATTTTAAAGTTTTACTCCTCTTATATTTTTTAGAATAGTTTGAGAATAAGTATTAACACCTCTTTAAATGTTTGGTAGAATTCACCTATGAAGCTGTCTAGTTTTGGACTTCTGTTTGTTGGGAGTTTTTTTAGAATAGTTTGAGAATAAGTATTAACACCTCTTTAAATGTTTGGTAGAATTCACCTATGAAGCTGTCTAGTTTTGGACTTCTGTTTGTTGGGAGTTTTTTTACTGATTCAATTTCTTTGCTGGCAGTCTGTTCAAATTTTCTATTTCTTCCTGCTTCATTTTTAGAATATCATGTTTCTCAGAATTTGTCCATTTCTTCTAAGTTGTCCAATTTGTTGACATATAAGTTTTCATAATATTCTGTTACAAGTGTTTATATTTCTGTGGTGTTGGTGGTGGTTTCTTCTCTTTCATTAGTGATTTTGTTTACATGAGTTTTTCACTTTATTTTTCTTAATCAGTCTAACTAGAAATTTATCCATTTTGTTGATCTTTTCAACTAACCAGCCTCTGTTTTCATTGATCTGTTCTAAATTTTTTAAGCTGCTTTTTCACTTATTTCTGCTCTAATCTTTATTATTTCCTTCCTTTTGCTGGTTTTGGGTTTTGTTTTTTTCTTTTTTCTAGCTCCTTTATGGGTAAGGTTAGGTTGTTTGAGATTTTTCTTGCTTCCTGATGTAGTCCTGTATTGCTATAAACTTCCCTCTTAGAACTACTTTGGCTGTATCCCAAAGATTTTGGACATGTGTCTTCATTTTTAATTGTTTCCATGTAATTTTCTTTTTTTAAAATAATTATTTTTCAGTATTCCAAGATTCATTGTATATGTTATTTGTTTCCATGTAATTTTCAATTTCTTCTTTGATTTCTTGGTTGACCCATTCATTGTTTAGTTACATGTTATTTAATCTCTATGTGTTTGTGCTCTTGCCAGATTTTTTTCTTGTGGTTGATTTCTAGTTTCATAGCATTGTGGTTAGAAAAGATCCATGGTATGACTTTGATTTTTTTGAATTTGTTGAGATTTGTTTTGTAGCCTAATATGTGATCTGTTTTAGAGAATGTTGTATGTGCACTTGAAAAGAATGTGTATTCTGCTGTTCAGGATTGAATGTTCTGAATATGTCTGTTAAATCCATCTGGTCCAATATGTCATTCAAAGCCACTGTTTCCTTGTTGATTTTCTGTTTGGATGATCCGTCCATCAATGTAAGTGGGGATGTTAAAGTCCCCTACTATTACCTTATTAATATCGATTATTTCTTTTTATGTTGGTTGTTAACGATTTTATGTATTTCATTTAAATAGGGCTGTGTTTTAAGATAATGCTCAGTAAAAGACCTCATAACAGTAAAATTCCTTGTCCTACCTACATTATTTTACATTACTATGAAAAATATGCACATATATGTAAATAAATATATTTCAAAAAAATATATAGCTCTGTGAAGATACCATTTTGATTCACATATTTGATTCCTCATGGAATAACAGATGTTGAGTAATAAAAATACAGAGTTCTTCTTTCCATATAGAAAGGTCCTGATTTATTTATTTTAACAATGTAACCAAGAATGCCCAATTTTCCTCTTGGACTCTTTTTTTTTTTAAATTATTTTTATTAATGTATAAGGTATTATTTGCCCCAGGGGTACAGGTTTGTGAATCGCCAGGTTTACACGCTTCACAGCACTTACCATATCACATACCCTCCCCAATGTCCATAACCCAACCACCCTCTTCACACTCCCCTCCCCCAAGCAACCCTCAGTCTGTTTAGTGAGATTAAGAGTCTCTTATGGTTTGTCTCCCTCCCGATCCCATCTTGTTTCATGATCTTGGGCTCTTTTTTTTTTTTTTTTTTTTTTTTTTAATTTTAGCAATCTTTTAATGTATAGCACCGAACATACTATAAAACATATTATATGTCTTCTGTATGTTGAACTGATTTAGTGTTTTTTTTTTTTTCCAATTTATTTATTTTCAGAAAAACAGTATTCATTATTTTTTCACCACACCCAGTGCTCCATGCAAGCTGTGCCCTCTATAATACCCACCACCTGGTACCCCAACCTCCCACCCCCCCGCCACTTCAAACCCCTCAGATTGTTTTTCAGAGTCCATAGTCTCTCATGGTTCATCTCCCCTTCCAATTTACCCAAAAGCACATACCCTCCCCAATGTCCATAACCCTACCCCCCTTCTCCCCACCCCCCTCCCCCCAGCAACCCACAGTTTGTTTCGTGAGATTAAGAGTCACTTATGGTTTCTCTCCCTCCCTATCCCATCTTGTTTCATGGATTCTTCTCCTACCCACTTAAGCCCCCATGTTGCATCACCACTCCCTCATATCAGGGAGATCATATGATAGTTGTCTTTCTCCGCTTGACTTATTTCGCTAAGCATGATACGCTCTAGTTCCATCCATGTTGTCGCAAATGGCAAGATTTCGTTTCTTTTGATGGCTGCATAGTATTCCATTGTGTATATATACCACATCTTCTTGATCCATTCATCTGTTGATGGACATCTAGGTTCTTTCCATAGTTTGGCTATTGTGGACATTGCTGCTATAAACATTCGGGTGCATGTGCCCCTTTGGATCACTACGTTTGTATCTTTAGGGTAAATTCCCAGTAGTGCAATTGCTGGGTCATAGGGCAGTTCTATTTTCAACATTTTGAGGAACCTCCATGCTGTTTTCCAGAGTGGTTGCACCAGCTTGCATTCCCACCAACAGTGTAGGAGGGTTCCCCTTTCTCCGCATCCTCGCCAGCATCTGTCATTTCCTGACTTGTTGATTTTAGCCATTCTGACTGGTATGAGGTGATATCTCATTGTGGTTTTGATTTGTATTTCCCTGATGCCGAGTGATATGGAGCACTTTTTCATGTGTCTGTTGGCCATCTGGATGTCTTCTTTGCAGAAACGTCTGTTCATGTCCTCTGCCCATTTCTTGATTGGATTATTTGTTCTTTGGGTGTTGAGTTTGTTAAGTTCTTTATAGATTTTGGACACTAGTCCTTTATCTGATATGTCGTTTGCAAATATCTTCTCCCATTCTGTCAGTTGTCTTTTGGTTTTGTTAACTGTTTCCTTTGCTGTGCAAAAGCTTTTGATTTTGATGAAATCCCAAAAGTTCATTTTTGCCCTTGCTTCCCTTGCCTTTGGCGATGTTCCTAGGAAGATGTTGCTGCGGCTGAGGTCGAAGAGGTTGCTGCCTGTGTTCTCCTCAAGGATTTTGATGGATTCCTTTCTCACATTGAGGTCCTTAATCCATTTTGAATCTATTTTTGTGTGTGGTGTAAGGAAATGGTCCAATTTCATTTTTCTGCACGTGGCTGTCCAATTTTCCCAACACCATTTATTGAAGAGGCTGTCTTTTTTCCATTGGACATTCTTTCCTGCTTTGTCGAAGATTAGTTGACCATAGAGTTGAGGGTCTATTTCTGGGCTCTCTATTCTATTCCATTGGTCTATGTGTCTGTTTTTGTGCCAGTACCATGCTGTCTTGATGATGACAGCTTTGTAATAAAGCTTGAAGTCCGGAATTGTGATGCCACCAACTTTGGCTTTGTTTTTCAATATTCTTGGGCTCTTTTTATGCCTCAACTTTGAAAATGCAGAAGATTCAACCAGATAATTATATGCGTCTGTATCATTTTATATATTTTTATGAAATATGTATTTGTACAAATACTCTTTTTTTATAACTGGAATTATTGAACAGCTTTAAAAAAATTTGATAACAAGTCACTGTGTTAGTAACTGAAAACAGAAGTTAATGAGATGTACTCATAGTCTAATATGAGAAAGATAGGAGAAACAGATGTAAATAGTACATTCTAATATCATCAAAAATATTTTAGTCATTTATATATATTAAGTGCTCAGAGAGCAGTTACTTCTGCCTTGGGGAGTAGGGATGTCAAAGAAAGCTTCACACAGAAGGGAAACAAGTATTCCAGTTAAATTTTAAAATTAATTTCTAATTTAATTTTTACTGAGCTATAATTGACATATTACATTATATATTAGTATCAGGTGTTCAGTGTGTAATGATTTGATATTTATAGGTATTCCAAAATGATCACCACAACAAGTCTAGTTAACATCCATCACCAGTTAGTTTTAAAGGATGAGTAGGCTGTCTTTAAAAATAAAAATTGGGAGGGAAATAGGGGAGGGCTGAATAAAGGTCTTAGAGGCCAAGAGTCTTTAGTGTGTTACTCAGAATCATGAGAATGTAGTTGGAGCCAGGCTTATTCGAAATCAGATAAGGTGTTTTGTTTTTTTTTTAATAACAACTTCATTGAGTTGCAATTCATATACCATGAAATTTACCCTTCTAAATTTACCCTAGTGTATTCACAGAGTTGTTGTGCTACCCTTACTACTAAGTTTAGAACATTTTCATCACCCAAGAAGAAACTCCATACTCATTAAACAGTCACTGCTTATTTCCCCCCTTCCTTCCAGGCCTGGCAACCACTACTGTACTTTCTGTTTCCATGGATTTGCCTATTTCTGGACATGTCATGTAAATGAAATCAAATGATTTGTGGTCTTTTGTGTCTGCTGTCTTTAACTTAGCATGATGGTTTCAAGGCTTATCCATGTTACAGCAAGATAACTCTTTTTTCATTAAAAAAAGAAAAGTTTTGATGCTTTTAAACAATCCCCTATCCTTTAACACCTGTGGTCTATCTCCCAAAATATAGACCCTTTATAAAGGAAGAATGCAAAGCTGATCCTACTAGAGACTACAAATCCCTTTCTTTTCATAGAAAGAAGTGCAGGAATAATGGATTGGAAGACAGAATCGCCTAGATCTAGGAAGATTGACTAGTGCAACCCAATCTTTTGCACCCACCTTTCTTCCATCATCAGATAACCCCAGATGATTGCCATTATTTTAGTCTAGGTTACTAATGTAATCACATTGCTGTTGAGATTAAGATTAACAGACAAATCACCAGGTTGGTTTCTGTGGGAGAAGGGGTTGAGATGCAAGGTGCAGAGTGGGGCTGGAAGCATGGTTAAGGAGGGAAGGGAAGGGTGGATAGACCAGACTTACAAAGATGAATTTATTTGGGGTAATGGTGATTTTGAGGTAATGGAATAAATGAATGGAAATGACTGAATGGTATTAGAGATAGGATGATGATAGATTTTGGAGAAAAAGAGGAAGACTGGTAGATGAACTTAGCAGGTAAAGAAATTATCCTGTTTCATTGAGTATAGTGAGGAGAAGCTATAGAGCTAGGATGCAATAAAAAAGTATTTAAATGAGGAATGTGCATGGTAGATTAATTTTGTCTTGAGTTGTAGCTTAAAATTTTAAAAATGCTCCCTCATAAATGTTATTACAAATGTTGTGTTTCCTAAAGAAGGGGTCTTAGACAGAGACCCATTTCCCTAGTCTATAGCCTATCTAGCTGCCAAATTATGGTTATATTCTACTCATGAGGTATTAGAAGGCCCCATGAAGGAGAGCCCCCCACCCCCAGCTTTTGCCCTCTTAAAATGTTGCCATCCGAATAAGGTGTTTTGCATGAAGTTCTGATCTTTACTTTCAAGAGCCTTTTTGAGAATGGGTTTGGATACTTGGAGATTGACCCGAGTTCTCTCTTGTTCATCTCTGTCTATTTATCCCAGTTGGAACAAAAGGAAATGGCCTTAAAGTTGATGAAGCACAAGATGTCCAAGTCATGAAGTTGTTGAAGTGCTGACCAAATGCTTTTAAAACTGCTGAATTTGTTGAAGAAAGAAAGGCTCAGTATAAATCAGACATGCAAATGACTTAGCCATCTTTCCATAAAATTTGCTGTGACTTATCTTCTTAGGGTTATTTTTCAAGTACCTGTTCACATGTACTGAGTTAGTTCCAACTGTGGGTTCAACATTGTGCTGTGGGAAATGCCAAATAATGTCAAACCCCATGTAAGTAGAGAGAAAAGACTGGTACATAAGAGAGGTAATAAAGCAAGCTATATCCCTGAGAAATTCAAATAACAAAATTTCATAATCCAATTCCCCTGAAATGCTTCATTCTCATTTTCGAAGGTTTGCGCATTCCATGACTCTAGGTTTTCCTCCCTCGCCTTGACTATATCATTCATATTTGATGCTGTGTCATGCAGCTATGATTGCAAGATTGCAGTTAAAGCACTTCATTAATAGAATTTGCATCTTTGTCCAGCATTTGCTAAGCAGAACTTTCTTCCTGCAGAATCAGAAATTAACAAATGATCGTTTAAAAATAAAGTTTAATGTCAATAATAGCATAAGATGTAAAATCATGAACAGGCTGGCAGAAATAAAGAAGGCTGAGAGCCAAAGGCTTGATTCTGAATTAAAACTCGGGTTCTGACTCATCTACTACAGAATTCAGAATTCTAGAAAATAAAGTGCCCATTTCTCTCATAGCTGGAAAGTCATATGAAAAACATTATTTTTAGTCATGTGATATGACTTCATTGGCATGACAATTTACTATTCAGCAAAGTAAATAACACAATTAACAAGTGTTTCTGCTGGGCCTTTTGCACTTACACTGAGTTTTTGGCCTCTCCCCCTCACAGATGGTTTTGATTTGGTTCCTGTGGAATATTTTTTTTGTTTTGTTTTGTATTTAACAACAGTCAGATATTTATGTACAGCTTCATCAAGAGCCTCTGATGACAAATATGCCTTTGGAGGCCAGTAGAAGCTGTGGGAAACCCCCGTGTCAGCACTTAGACCTGTTTCCAATGGAGAGAAATCACTGTGGGGACTGACCTAGCCTGCTCATGAATCCAGTTCACTTTTCCCACAGCCTGTGCTCGCCCACTTCCAACCTGCACTGGCCCATCCTTAGACTGTATCCTGCCTTGATTTTTCCTTATGAAGCAATCCCTGGAGACACAGCCTTGGCCTTCTCCCCTAATTGCAGAGGAAAGGCAGAAACAACAGGCAGAAAGCCATTTAATTCTTAGATTGGAAATGAGAGCCTGGTTTTTGAAATAAGGCTTGGCAGTATCCCTTCAGAACTCACTTCATAAAATGAATCCCTTTTATTTGCTTTCAGAGTTATCTACATGGATTTGAGATGTTTAGATAAGTTGGTGTTGGGGAAGGATCCAATTGGAGGATAAACAATGAAGTTTGGGCAGAGTCTCCACCCTTCCAAAGAGCAGTCTTGGATGGTATAATCCACTTAGAGGTGTATGGGAGAGAGAAGAGAATCATAAATGCTAAAGGCAGAGTTAAAACAGCAGATATTGAGAAATAGAACATGGAAACTGCATCCTAAAATTTTAGTTCTTGATCTGCTCATGTTCTCCTGAGTACTTATGTGAATAACTTGAAAATTTTGTGTATCAACTTCCCCCTTTAAATTAAAGTGATTGAACCATATGTGAAGTCCTTTTTAGCTCTAATAATCTGATGGTTTTGTTTCAAATATAGCTGGTATGAGCAAGAAGTAAAACGATGGCCAGTTTTTATGTCAAAATGTTTTAAAATATATCAAGATGATTACTTTTTATACATTTTCTAACTGTTCTAGTGTCTATCCTGTCTGGGTTGTCATGGCTGGGAACATTTTTTGTTGTATTCTTTAGAGATTTAGATCTATTTTGAGCCATAAAATAGTATTTCTCATACTTTATATTGATTGGTATGTATTGTGGTGTATTTAAATTCAATATGGTGTAAGCCAGCTTAATTTAACTTACCTCATTGTCCAGTCTTTTTTTTTTTTCCTCATTGTCCAGTCTTGATGCCCTGAACTTTTGGCTTCTTCATAAACTAGAGTCTCCCCACACCATAATCAAGTGTGTTCCTTAAATCTGCCACTTTGGCAACCTCTTGGTTCCAACGATGAATTCCAAAGCCCTTAAGTAATGGCAACATCTTTAGAATGTTCCATGTATAAAAACCAAGGATTTTCTTTAAAAACAAACCATATTACACTATAATACTCATAGTACCTGAACTCTGGCTGGTGAGATGACCTGAGTCCATATCAGAGCCCCAACAAATGGCCAAACTGCTGCCTTTCAGCGGTTTGCAGTGTGCAGGGTAAGACCATATGTAGCAGCCCTGTGTGAGACCTTGGGTCATTTGCCTAACTTTGAGTTTCATTTTCTTCATTTGTAGAATGAGTTCAATAATTCCTACTCCTCAACAACTATTGTGAGTGTTAAATTAAAAAGTACCTAACAAAAGAAAAGACAAATTGGAGCACATCAAAATTTAAAACTTTGTGATTTAAATCATTTTTTGCAAGTCATATATCTGATAAGGAACTGGTATCCAGACTATATTGGAAATTCTTGCAACCCAATAATAAAAAGACATAAACCCAATTAAAAACTGGGCAATGGATTTAAATAGACATGTCTCAGAAGAAGATATAACCATATCCAATAAGAACATGAAAAGAAGGATGTCTGGGTGGCATAGTTGGTTAAGCATCTGCCTTCAGCTCAGGTCATGATCCTGGAGTCTTGGGATCAAGTCTTGCGTTGGGCTCCTTGCTCAGCAGGGAGCCAGCTTCTCCCCCTGTTTGTGCTCACTCTCTCACTCGCACTCTCTCTCTTGCAAATAAATAAATAAAATATACATATTTTAAATGGGTGAATTATATGGTATGTGAATTATATCTCAATAAAGGTGTTTAACCAAAGAGAAAATAAAAACAACATGGAGCCCCAGTGCACATAGCTGGGACCCTGTGTGCTTCCTTCTCTCCTTTTCTCTCTCTGGCTTCTAAGGGCAGTGTTGATTTTCTGTTGTGACAGGCTGTCAGAGCATGTTAGCTTATTGTTTGTAGAAATGAACTTTGTCTAGATGAGATAGTGATTTTTTCCCCCATTTTTATTGTGCCTTGGTTTCCAAGCCTTAGTCTCTGCTCACCTCCTCTCACCTTTTTTCTGTGGCTAGCACATCCACACAACACATCACAAACACACTCACATACCTTCTCTTTTCCCGAACGATTTGAAAGAAAGTTTCACATACCATAACACCTCACCTCTAAATTTTTGGCATGGATCACCTAAGAATACAAATATTCTTTTCATATAGACAGAATACCATTATTGTTACAGAATAGTGAAAAATCATTCCCTCATGGCATCTAAAATGCAGTATGTGTTTCTATTTTCCCAGTCATCCACAGAATTTTAAAAGCACCTTTTACACCATTGTTTGCTTTTTTCCTCATTTATATCTGTATACTTTAAAAATTTGAAAAAAAAATTCAGCATCAGTCACTTGCTGTATGAACTTCATCTTTTTTCTTAGCACTTAACACCCTGATTTCTGAATGGGGAGAGACAGTTCCCCTGTTTGGCAGCGTAGCTCAGAGGTTCTGCTGCTCCAGGCAGGCCTCATGCCAGTGATGCATCTCCAGGCATCACGTTGGCATCATAGCCTGATTGAGCCAAACTTCATAGCCAACTGGCCCTGAGCAGTGGGTTCCTGTTCATCCTCCCATGTGGTTGCCCAGTGCCTGAGGCTTTTGAGGAGGTAGGAATGGGACTGTGAAGTCTATTTTCAATATTTTGTAAAGCCAAAGCAGAAATAAAATGTTTAGGACATGAAGTTACGTTGATCAAGTTGGTTTTCCTGAATTCTGTTGTCTCAGAGTGGAATGGAATGCCATTTAGCCTGATCCAGTCAAAAGTTCTTATTGACAGTTATATATGCCTTTGAATTATAAAAACAGTAAGATAAAAGTAGTGCATTTTATTGGATGGGAACAGTTTTTCAAGATGTAGTCTGACACGGAGAAAGTAGGGGTTAGGAAGAGGAGGGCCACTGGCCGAGGGCACCACTGGCCCTGACTTCCTGACTGTATCAGCAGTAGAGGTCCCGGGGAGATGTTCCTGCAGTTTGCCCTGTGACCATTATTCCAGGGGCTATATTTTTACAGCTGACCCTTCTCATTTGCAAACGTAACAGCTGCTGTGTTGAATTTGGGGGGTTTCCATGTTTTGGTATTATAAAATTAAATTGACTCTTGGTTCTGAAATCTTAGTCTTGATCCGTCTTGTTTTGCCATTAGCTGTAGGAGACCAAGGAGGGAAGGGATGTGAGATGTCCTAAGATGTATATTGTTTTTAAATTAAATATTGTTCGTGTTTAGTCAGGGCTTCTGTCAATCAACAAATGTTGACTCCTTGTCAAGTTCATGGCAGTGTGGGGATTCAAAGAGGTACACACACCAGGTGTTCAGGAGGCTGACGTGGCACAGTTAGGTTGGTAGAACAGATGAGTAACCAAGGCTGCAGGGCAGTAGGTGTGCACAGAGAGCTGGACACATGGCACAGGAAGTTCCTGTAGGTTTCAGGAACCTAGGATGGGCTCTGGGAAATAGTTGGATTTGAACTGGTTCCTGAAGATTGGCACTGCAAGTGTAGGAGAGAAGGAGAGAAGGCAATCCAGAATGGGCTGTGGCATGGGAGCATCTGAGATCCCTGATGAAAATTACCAAGAGAGACACAGCAACTAAGGCTGATTACATCATCTCCATTTTTTTTAAAAGATTTTATTTATTTATTCGACAGAGAGAGATCACAAGTAGGCAGAGAGGCAGGCAGAGAGAGAGAGAGGAGGAAGCAGGCTCCCTGCCGAGCACAGAGCCCAATGAGGGACTTGATCCCAGGACCCTGAGATCATGACCTGAGCCGAAGTCAGCGGCTTAACCCACTGAGCCACCCAGGCGCCCCCATCATCTGCATTTTTCATGGAACTTTTATACCTAGCCTTTGGTGCCATACCAGTCTTATGAGATGGATCTTACATTTTTTTTTTTAAGATTTTATTTATTTATATGAGGGAGAGACAGGGAGAGAGAGCATGAGTGAGGAGAAAGGCAGAGAGAGAAGCAGACTCCCCGTGGAGCTGGGAGCCCGATGCGGGACTCGATCCGGGGACTCCGAGATCATGACCTGAGCCAAAGGAAGTTGTCCAACCAACTGAGCCACCCAGGCGTCCCAGATGGATCTTACATTTTACAGCTCAGAAAACTGAACCGATATGCTAAGTTGACTGGACACTGTTAAACTTAACTTGGCTCAGTGTTTATCTATATCTTGAGGTTTACAATACGGTTCATGTGCCTGAGAGCAGATAGGAAGATACGGATGCGTTCTGCTTTACAGAGAGTACCTCTGCTTTCAGATTGAGCAGTTTCAAAGAGTAGTTTTGCTTTTTGTCTGTTTCCTTCCAACGGCATTCTTGAAGAGCATGTTTTCTTTCACTCTTCCATCCTGGACCCTGGTCAGCCAGCCTCCCTTGTGCTTTCTTAATCTTGAAATGTCTTTAAGAACAGACTGGCATCTTAAAATCTGTGGGAGTGAGGTTTTACTCATTCATGATTCTATCTCCAGACTTAACCAATGGGAAAAGGACAGATAAGAGACAACTTGTTTGTTCCTGACCTTTACTTTTTCCTAATAAGAGAAGTTAAAATCTTGCTCCCATTTGTCTTTATTCAGTCATCTGGTTAAAAAAAATCAGTGCTAAATTAGAAATATTTAGATCTTATTGTTGCAAGACAAAATCATTGAGTTTTGAATTACCAATATAGTAAGCTGCTATGGATTGATTTGTTTGTTTTGAAGATTTTATTTATTTATTTGACAGACAGAGATCACAAGTAGGCAGAGAGGCAGGCAGAGAGAGAAGGGAAAGCAGGCTCCCTGCTGAGCAGAGAACCTGATGCAGGGCTCAATCCAGAACCCTGGGATCAGGACCTGAGCCGAAGGTAGAGACTTTAACCCACTGAGCCACTGTGCCCCAATTGATTTGTTTTTAATTATGCTACTAAACTTAAGGTATAATGGGATAAATGGGATAACACCTACCCCCACCAAGTTGGTGTTACAGTGTGCTTTGAAATCTTAGAAGTGTAATAGAAGTATCAGTTCTCATTAGGCTAAATGCAAATGAGCCATATGGAAAACTGCTATAGTTTTTCTAAATACATTTTTTTCTTGCTACACCATAGGCCTTTGAACCTAAATGTCTTGAATTAAACTTGAAACATTCATTAACCCTTAAATAATTTGTATTAACTGGAACTTGAGCATCAAAAACATTAGCAACAAATGCTTTTGTTGTAGAAGAACCTATAGAAAACCACTTGATTCCAGTCCAGGTATAAGAAAACACATTAACTTTCAAATAAATCTGTGTGAAACCTCCTATTAACAAACAGTTGCAACTTCTCAGTTCATCATGATCTTTAAAAGAATATTCTTATTCTATTCTGAAATTAACTCTTAAAAAGGACTGTTGAATAGCTTTGTCTCTCACATGCCCCTGTGCGTTCTCTGCAGTTCTGTCTTGCGTACTTCTGTCCCATTGCCCCATCCTCTTCCCACTTGAGATTTGGTTGAGCCCGTCCATCTGGTCAAGTCCTGTTTCCTTCCCCCATGGGGTCTGGCTGGTATTCCTGCAGGCCCGTCTAACTCAAGTGCCAACCTCCTTTGAAAGATGGTTTCTGACTCTCTACCCAAGGCTGGGGTACTCATGAGATCATATAAGGAAGGTCTGAAAGCACCATGTTCATTTGGAGCAGAGGAATGACCACTGATCCAACAATGCTTTAGGAAAATGAAAATGGCAAAGATCAAGAGCTTTCTCCCCTCCCTTTTTCTTTTTATCTTAATATTTTCCCCTTTTTAAAAAAAAGATTGCATTTATTTATTTATTTGATAGCACAAGCAGAGGGAGTGGCAGAGGGAGAGGGAGAAGCAGTCTCCCCACTGAACAGGGAGCCTGACACAGGGCTTGTTCCCAGGACCCTGGGATCATAACCTGAGCCGAAGGCAGCACTTAACCAACTGAGCTACCTAGGTGCCCCTATATCTTAATATTTTCAAGTGAGCTATTACATAAACCAGAAGAAAGCATAAAACATTATGTATATGATATAAGAAGATGATTGTCGTATTCACACCCAGATCAAAAAGTACAGCATTCCCTTTTACCCCTCTCATGTTTGGCTTCCTGAATCACAACCCTTGAAGTAAATGCCCTGCTGACTCTTATGATAGTTATTTCCTTGCTTTACATAACAACTTTAGCTGGGTGTATGAACAACATAATTCACTTTGCCTGACTTTGAACTTTTATATATGGGAGTGAGCCCTATATGATCTTTTGTGTTTTGCTTCTTTTGCTGACCATTGTGAAGGTTACACATGTTGTGTGCAGCTGAAATTTGTTCCTTCTTGTTGCTGTATAGTATTTTATAGTTTACATATGCTGCAGTTTGTCGATTCTACTGTAAATGGATACCGGTAGCCTGTCCGGTTTGGACTATAATAAAGAGTGTGAGTCAGAGCATTCTTACATTTATCTCCTAGGCTACATAAGCAGTGTTTCTCTGTCAGTGTTTCTCAACCTATTTTTCCTATATCAGCTCTCCTAAGTAGAAAGCTTGATTAATTTTAAACTAAAAACTGTAAAATTAATCCTAAAGAGTAGGATTTTATTGGGCAGAGTTGAGCTTTGGAAGGCCACAAGCCATTGTGATAGCCAAGATTTTTTCCCTTATCAAAAATCAAATTTTGTTCTTTTGTGGAAATAATATTACCCACATTGAAAATGCACATTCTAGGTTGTATAACTAAGATCAGAATTGTTGGGTCATAGAAAATGTGAATCTTGAACATTATTAGATCATGGCAAACAGTCTTTCAGAGCAATTGTACCAACTTAAGTGATTATATGGGAGTTTCTGTGGCTATATTTCCTTGCTAAAATCCTGGTACTGCCATATTTAAGAATTTTTGCCAATCTGTTAGATATGTAACAATATGACATTATGCTTCTTTAAAAATTTGTAGTTTCCTAAGATGGAATAGGGAGGGAGACAAACCATAAGTGACTCTTAATCTCACGAAACAAACTGTGGGTTGCTGGGGGGAGGGGGGTTGGGAGAAGGGGGGTAGGTTATGGACATTGGGGAGGGTATGTGCTTTTGGGTAAATTGGAAGGGGAGGTGAACCATGAGAGACTATGGACTCTGAAAAACAATCTGAGGGGTTTGAAGTGGCGGGGGGGGGTGGGAGGTTGGGGGTACCAGGTGGTGGGTATTATAGAGAGCACGGCTTGCATGGAGCACTGGGTGTGGTGAAAAAAATAATGAATACTGTTTTTCTGAAAATAAACAAATTGGAAAAAAAATTTGTAGTTTCCTATTATCAGGAGGTTAAACAGCTTATGTTTATTAATAATTTGGAATCCTCTTCCCTGATGTTTTACTTCTCTATTTCTCTACTTCAACTGTAAAAATTCTTGTATGTCCCACTTAAGTAGCCCCTGTTAAAAGAAAACACAATAGGATGACCTGATTATTCACTTGAAAGATACAATGAAGCCTGGAGACCTGTGTTCTAATCCCAGATGAACTGTTTGTCTTAGAGTCCCATATCTCTGGGACTTAGTGTCCTCATATAATAAATAAAGGTACTGACTGAGTTAGAGGGGTGGTTCTCAACCCTGGCTGTCTGTTAGAATTGACTTTTCAAAAATACTGATGTTTAAAGCATACGTCTACTAGAAAATCTGATTGAGTTGGATTAGAGATTTCCATAACCCTTCTAACATAATATTCCATGATATTGATAAAATAGTCTTTGAATCATCCTCCTTGTGTGTTCCCTATATTAGGTATTCCAGGACACTATTTCTCTGTTGAACATTAATGTCTTTTTGTAAATGAGTTTTAAAGAGGAAGAAACTTGGGGCACCTGGGTGGCTCAGTCGGTTGAGCATCTGACTCTGTTTCAGCTCAGATCATGATCTCAGGTTGTGAGGTCAAGCCCTGCATTAGGCTCTGCATTCAGCAAAGAATCTGCTTGAGATTCTCTCTCTCTGTCCCTCCTGCTGGTGTTCTCTCTCTCTCTCTCAAATAAATAAATACATCTTAAAAAAAAGAGGAGGAAACTCCTTAATTTAGTCCACAAAGGAAAGGTAGTGTCAGTGTTCAAAAAAAATTTTTTGTAGCTGATTTTCTTGCAACACTAATAGGGTTTTCTATCATAACAAAATACACATCCAAAGACAATGCTAAGAAATCATAAATGAGCTTTGGAAGGCATGAGGCATATGTCAGCTTATGAGTCTGGGCCGAGTACAGTCTGATAAGGCTGAACTCATAAATTCCTGACTTTTGTTTTTTTGCTATAAGATTCTGTCCCATTGCCAGAAGCCAGACTTTCACTTCCAGTCAGACAAGGGGCTTCTCAGGCCTGGAACCAAGGCACAAAGGGAACAGCTGTGCTCCAGGAAGAGTTGGTCAAAGCCCCTGCTATCCTGGCATGCACATGGGTCAGTGGTTACTGGACCTATGGAGGGGTACTGAGAGAAGGCATTGTACCATTCCATGTACCTCTGTGTGTCTTTAGAAGTCCCCCAAATGAGAATTTTTTAAAGAAACCCCTCTCCTGGTGTCTAGTCAGCCATTTTTCTAGTGCACACCTGCCTCTAATAACGTGTGATTGTATGCGATCACTATCTGACACTTGCATGGCACGTGTTTTTCAGTGTTTACTTGCATTTACTTAGTTGGCCATCATAGCCATCATTATCAGAGAAACACCACTGGTAGCCCTCTAGACCCAGGTCATGATGGCAGAAACCAAAAACTCAAATTGGCTTTAACATATATAAAGAATGTGTAGCTAAGCCATGGAATCTTGGCTCCAGGGACTTTACAGAGAGGGATTTAATGTCACAACCATTTTTCTCTTTATTGTACCTCTTTGTTCCCTCTTTGTTGGCACCATTTTCTCTCACTGCAAATAGGTACTCTTTCTTTCCCATTTAGCAAAAAACATGACCTCAGGCAGTTCCAAAATCTCGTTCTTCCTTTAGGAATATTTTCTCTGGTGGCTCCAAAAGGGAAACCCTGGGACATAGTCTGTGATTGACCAGGCTTGAGTCACATGCCTTCTCTGGACCACTTGCAGTAGAGAGGGATGGACTGCTGTGACTGGCCAGATTGGGCCACAGGCCAGGTTTGGGGATTGGCAGCCTCCCTCAGAACCATGTGGTGAAGGTGAGAGCAGCATCGTCCCCTCCAAAGGAGAGGCTAGTCCCCAGATTTGCCCCCAAACTTGACTTACTCTGCTTTCTGAATTTACCTCATCTTCTCACCTAATTACTGGTATCCCTAAGTGCTCTTTATTCATTGAGGCCTTAGCAAACTAGCTGCTCAGTCTCCCTCCCAGCCAGCCTCCAAAGGGAGAATTTTCTCCTAGAGCGAAGCATAGGGGTTCTCCCTTTTTCTGTAGTACACAAATGTCTAATTCTAGGATAAAACTCAGCTATTCCTTCTCCCAAGCTCCCACACACCATTATAAGGCCACACCTCCTAGGGTGGGAAAGGGTTGTGCTCTGGCTGCCTCTTCTGACCAAATGGGGGCAGGGGACCTGTGGACAGGGCCCAGTGTGCCACTTCCTCTTTCAGTCCAGACGGCAATGGTCAGTAGCAGTGTCCCTGCCTCAAGACATGGGCCTTTAGTCTCCTCTGCAGTCTTAAAAATTACTTACCATGCTGAAACTTGTTGATAAACCCAGATCTGTAATTAGGAACATAAAGACACAATACAGGCTTCACACAACTGAACAGTTGTGGGGGATTATGGGCCCCTGTGGATTATTTGACTGAAGTGAAGGAGGGGGGAAAGCTGGTTGCTGTTGAACAAATTGCTACCAGATGTAGAGTTCAATAAACACCACACTGTTGTTCCTTTGCCCGAAGGTGCTATGAATTTCTTGAGGCAACAGAGCAATCAGTAAACTGGTGACTATTCCAACCTGAATGGAGCCTCCTGGTGTTCTTTGGTGCTGGGTATTTGTCCACAAAATGCAAGGCAGACCAAGGGGCCTCTCTCCCCTACCTGACATTTTACAGGAGAGTAATGTGCTTAAAATGCAGCAACCAGATCCTGTGGAACCTAAAAGAAGCCCGGAATGTGGTTGGAATGTCACAGAAAGAACCCATCAAGGTGGGGAGAAGGGGATACTCTAAGAGAATAAGGATCAGTGGTTTTTCTTACAGATGTTACTTATAATAGCCAGGGGGATAAACCTGCCTTATTCAATAAGTATGTGAGAGCCTGTCTGTGCTACATGATGAAGAAAACCCACTTGTCTTCTCTGGACTTAACAGTTGAGAGGCAGAAGGATATTCAAGCAGTAGTTACAAATAAAAAATAGCCTTCAGTGTCCTGCCAGAGAATCCTGTGTGAACTCACAACATGGAAGCAGCTTGTCTACCTTCACTAGTTGTTGCCATGGGCCGGCCAGCACATGAGCCTGAGAATTTGAGACTGGAAGGTCCCAGAGCCATCGTGCTACTTTGCTGCACCCTGAAGGGAATGGAAAGGAGAGAGAGAAAAATGGAGAAGGAGATTGAGAGATGGAGGGAGAGAGAATGTGATTGATTTTGGTTTAGTATACTAATAGGTTTGTCATGTTCCATAGAATGAAATGAGTTCCCTGAGCCTTCTCTTGGTGATGGCTCTCTAATAAAAAGTTAAGCGCCAATGTATGGTTGGCCTAAATCCAACATACATGTCTGTATCGCTGTGTGATTCTGTGATCCTCTCTTTTCCGTTTGATGTTCAGCTTCTTGAGGGCAAGGACCACCTTGTCCCCTTATTATTTTTGACTAACAGCTGCTTTGTACATAAGGTATACATAGGTTGAATGCCCCCCCAAAAAAAGACAGTTTCACATGAGCAACACATTGGCTACTGAGATAGCTTTTTCGTTTTGAATTGTATGTAGCAGGAGTTTGAGGGGCTGAGGAGCTAATTGGAAGTCCTGGGCTTTGAAGTAAGTAAGTTTGTATTTGGTCCTCAGTTGACAAATCTCTCTGCCTTGATTTGAACTCTGGGAGACGCCCCCTCTCACAGGGTGGTCTGTCGTCTTTGGACAGTGATGACATGATGGCTAACTTCTGAGAACTTACTGTGTTCCAGATGTCATACTAAGCATTTATTTGGATTATCTCATTTAATCTTCACAACCACTTTATTTTACAGAGGAGGAAATTGAGGTGCATGCAGGCTAAGTTGTCCAAGTTCATGTAGCTAATAAGTGTCAGAGCCAAACAGTTTGGCTCCAGAGCCTGTGTTCTTACAACTGCTTTGTTGGTCCTGACTAGAACTAGTTGTATTCCTCTTCTAAATGGCAGACCTTTGTATGTTCAGCCATGGTTTTCATACCTCTCAAACTTCTGTTCTCCAGATTTGTGCTTTGGTAAATCATCATGTTCTATGGGTCCTACCTTTTCAAGTCAGAAACTGGGTTCTGCCAGAGCATGAAGACTCTCGGGGTTTAATTCCCCAACAGCCAAACTCATAAGAGATTGATGTATAAGTGAGGCTGTTTAATTTGTTCTGTCCACACCCCCCGATATGTACCTGGGGAGACATATAATCAGATTTCATGATCACTGCACTGGAGCTGTGATACCCCAAGTTCTGCAGGGATCTACTTTCCAGTGAGATCACCTTGCTAAGTTCTGGACAGCAGCAGAGACATTAACAAATTCTTTCGTGAATTCTGAGACTTCTTAAAAATCCACATGGACCCTGTTACCAAATACGAACAATCTAGGGTTACGTAGGTTGTAACTCTCTTACTTAAAATATATCTTCAGCCATCAGTCCTTTGTCACTTTGATTGAAGATGGAAATTCCCAATCTCCTCGACTGCATTTCTACAGTCTCTTCAGATGCCTCACTTCCACACATGGCTAATGTCTCCCAGGGCATGTCAGTTCTTACTTGCTCCATTCTGCAAGGCTAACCTTATTTTCAAGATCTACAGCAAGACCTCAGTATATTCCACCTTGGATATGCTAACTATGGTCGTTATCACACAGGAAAATCCCAAATACCTTATTGGAAACCTGAGAAAGATACTCATTTGGGGTGTGTGTGTGTGTGTGTGTGTGTGTATTTCTGTTTTAATTCCAGTATAGTTAACATACAGTGTAATGTGAATTTTAGGTGTAAAACATAGTGATCCAACACTTCCACACATTGCCTGGTGCTCTTCACCACAGGTGCCCTCCTTAATCCCCCATCACTTATTTAACCCATCTTCCACCCACTGCCCCTCTGCTAACTGTCCGTTTATTCTTTATTCCTTTGATTTCGATGGAAAGAAAAAGACAAGTTGGGTGCATTTAAAAATAACGCCAAACTTCTGATTCTTTACCAAAGACAGAGTCTTTTGAAAAGGGCAGGTCAGGTACAGGTGCTGCTTGATCAAATAAGTAGGAGTAAAGGTAGACATTTGTAGGCCCAATCAGCACATGAGATGGAGCACTGGGTACCATCTACCTGGTAGAGTTGAACCCAAAAGGAAGTGATGAGCCTTTTGGCCTGAGTATCCCACTGGTACAGAGGACCTCTGCCAGCTAATATGCAGTGTGGCTGTTATGCTCAATAGGAAACGTAGAGAGTTCTGCGTTCAGCAATTGTTGTTGGACTATGAGTGGCTGGAAGGCAGGCACTGGATTTTACCTAAGTCCATGATTCCAGCACTTGGTATGAAAGCTCATACATAGAAAATACAATAAAGGGCCTTTAAAAAAAATGAGTGATACTCAATTTATATAAAATATCCAGATTAGGAAAATCGACAGAGACATAAAGTAGATTGATAGTTGCCAGGAGCTGGTGGGGGTGGTGGGTTAGGGGTAGGGAGAGAGTTGGGGGGGAATAGAGGAGTAACCACTAATAGGTACTGGGTTTCTTTCGGAGATGGTATGTCCTGGAATTCTATCGTGATGACGGTTGCATAACTGTGAATAGTGCACTGAATGGTGCACTTTAAATGGGCAGATTGTATGTTAATGTGAATTAGAGTCCTTTGGAGTTAGCCCTTGAGGACTGGGAAATCAGTTAACTAACTTACATTTACATAACCAGTTAACTAGTTTACACAGGCTTGAGACCCATAATAAAGAGCACTTTAAAGTTGAGTCACCTTAGAGTTGAGAATTTGTTAAGATTGGGAGACTGAGGTTTACTGGGTAAAGTCAAAGAGCTGAACACTTTATTGGAATAGCAAGTATTGCAGACATTAGTGTTTAGACCCATTCTGTTTAGTATTTTTTATGCACAGTCTATCTCCAAGTTACCAATAATATTCCACAGTTGACCGTCATTCAATAAGCACCTACTGTGTGCCAGTTGGCAAGCCGAGGGAGGCCCAGTTCTTGTGTGCTGGAAGTGCATAGTCTCTGGGCTCCTGCAGGCCCCGTTCCAGTCCGGTAGGGGATAGGCCCACTGACTGCTGAACGGAGCAATCCAGGAAACCCAGAGAGGATATTGCAAACAGCCCCTCCTTTCTTACCAAGCATGGAATATCTGCAACAATTTCCACCATGCCTGGAGAGCCACACTCCAGTGAGAACATTCGCTGTACAGTAGAAGGAGGGGTAGTCACTTTGATGTTGAGGGGACTGAGCGGTCTCTGGATTCCCAGAGGAGAGCAGAGGGAGTCATGGGCCTTCTTGCCATGGGGCTGAGCACTGGATGTCCTCGAAATGCAGAAAGTCCTGTCCACGAGCTTTATTAACTTTTTTTCCACCTAAAAACAAGCCAAGGAGTTTCAGAGTAATCCAGAATCATCTTCACAAAAGATAATACCAGAAAACTCTGAGGGATAAAACGATATGCTTGCTAAAAAGACTATTTCCCAGCTTCAGCTAGCCCTTGGAGCCAACAAAAGCAAAGCCTCATCAGTGTTTAATGAGAGAGAGGGAACAGCTAGAAAGGGGTGGAGAAGTAGACAGAAGGAGGCTATTTAAAAGGCCCTAAAGTGCTGCAGCTGTTTTGGCGAATTTTTCTCATTTCAGTGATGTTCCAAGCTCTTTGTCTTCTCTGTGGGGTGAATTCATTTGTCTCTCTCGTGAGTCATCCTGCCCACAAATAATCTCTCTTGGAGTAGCCCTTATGAAAATAGACAATTCCCATTGCATTGTGTGAATTGGCAGTTGTTATGTCCCTTCCCTGGGTGGGCTGCGTTGTGTCTGCTCTGCCTGCATCCACACATGTCAGGACTTCTAAGGTCTAGCACACCCTCGGTGTGCTCGGTGACAGGGCGGCACAGAAGGAGACATCTGGACTCCCAGATTGAGTCAGGCAGGGAAGGCTGCAGACAGCAGGCCCTGGTCACCTGACTGCTCCCTCCTAAAGGTTTCTAGATTTCATAGATGTAACCCTCAAGGGTTTTAAGGTATGGAGAAGTGAACATCAGTGGAAATTCTGTGTAAGTAAACATTACTGTCATTTCAGTATGGATCTTGCAAATTGAGTATTTCTTTTAAGATAATATTTTCTTTACTATCTGGTGAACAGATCTGACCAACCAGCATTTTTCTTTAAGATTTCCCTAGGGAGACACAGAGCTCTTCAGAGACTACAACAGATGTCTATTGTTTGCTACTTAGCAAAATTGACTCTTCCCTAATGATCACACCTTGGCTTTATTCTGGGAGGCCATCTAGGACATTAATTTCATCCCATGTGCTTTTCTGGTGGAGTTGGCTCCACCCTTGGCTAAGGGTTGGAGCGTGTAATTGTGGCCCAAGTCAGTCAATACATCATATTTCCCTGGCCGTGATGACTGGTGCAGAACTGGGCATCTGTTCTGACCCAGTCATGACCAAAGAGATCTAATGAGCCTTTGGCTTGGGAGACTGGGGTCAGGGCTTGGAGCTTTGACAGTGTGAGCTCTGGGCTGGGGCAGCTCTCTAGCGATTATGAGTGGAGAGCCAGTTTGAGCATGGAGACCACACATGGAAGAGAGCCGAGTCTAACTGAGGAGGGAGAGGGTGAGGACAAGGATGGTCATGGTGTTATCCTTGAAGCCCTTAGCCAAGCTGCCCTGAAGGCATCATTATCCTAGTCTTTCCAGGCATGTGAGCCAAAAAGTTCACGTTTGGCTTGAGTTTATCAGGGTCGAGTTTGCTGTCCCTTGCATGAGTTTTAACTCATTCGGGGTCAGTGTTTCACTCATATACCCAACATCCAGCAGAGTGCCTGCATATAGAGGAAGCTCAGAATTTGTTTATTTATGCACAAATTTTCTTTCAGTCAACAGATGTTTATTGAACACTTAAAAGAAACAAATGTATTATTCTGGATCCTGTAGGGCTGCACTGCGGCAGCCACAGGCCACATGTAGTTCTTTAAATTTAAGTTAATGAAAATTAAAATAATAAAAACTCCAGTTCCTAAATCACACCATCCACAAGGCAAGTGTTCAATGCTCCTTTCCTGGACAGTGCAGATACAGAACATTTCTATCATTGCAGAGAGTTTTATTGGACGGCGCTGCTGTAGAGAATACAAACATAGATAAGACTCAGACCATAATTCCAGGAAGCTGTATTTTTGCAGATGTTTGTTATGAAATGATCAATAGTGATCAATAGCACAATGTATAGAAAAATAGTCTGGCTTACTGAAAGAAGTGATTTATGAAGGGTCAGCTTTATTTCTCTCATGTATGATTAATGTATAAACAGTAATTATAGTAGTGTAATAAAAAAAATTACCACGTGGAGCCACACATTATACAGAGTGAGGTGTGCATGAACATTCTTTCACGCAAGAGGAACTAACATTTCCTAGACCTGGAAACTGAAGATAATTAAAATGCCTTGTTGACTTTTGGAGGCTTTTCAGGAAATAAGTCATTAATTTTTAAGTGGAATGTCTCTCAAGTAGTAAAGTCCTAAAATTTCTCACAGAATTCATTCCTTCCCTTTACCCAGTAAGACTTGTACATGCCAAACAATAATGATGGTGATATAAAAAATAGCCTGGTCCAGAAAAATCAGTTTCTGGCAAGTGGCTCCCAGACACCCAGTGATCCTCTTCTGCCCTTTGATGTCCCACATCCAGCTCTTCATCGCAGGTGAAGGGTAGGGTGTCGGAAACAGATCCTGACTTCAGCAGGACTCATTTTGAAGAGGAGTGGAAGCAGCCTCCCAGCAGCTCCTTGCTCCAGTGTCCTCTATTTCTCCTAACAGCTGTAGGAGAGGCAGACAGAGAGGTGATTAGCATGCTGCTCCTTGTTGACCTGGAAGCAGCAACACTCATAAGGCTGAATGGATTCTGCCCTCACCAGGCCTGTCATCCACCCCTCTGATTTCACTCATGCTGACACCAACTATATTTTCTTTTTTCAAGATTTATTTATTTCAGAGAGAGCAGAGGGGAGGAGCAGAGGGAGAGAGAATTTTAAGCAGACTCCCTGCTGAGCGCAGAGCGCAACACAGGGCTCAGTCTCACAACCCTGATTTCAGGACCTGAGGCAAAACCAAGTGTTAGACGCTCAACCGACTATGTCACCCAGGTGCCCCACAACTATGTTTTCAGCCTCATGTCCCCAGTCCCGCTCCCACCTTAACAAGTCTAGAGCACCCCTGTCCTTTGGCTTGTACTGTGTTGCTATCCATCCACCCCACCTCCAGTTAAGGATTTCTCCTCAAAATGTAAATACCTCTTTTCAAACCATCTAAGCCAGAAAACTCTTTATCCCTCCTTTGAGCCTGTATAGTGTTGTGTGTGCTTTTGTGTTTTTTTTAATAACAGCTTTATTGAGATCTAATTCACATATCCTGCAATACACCCTTTTAAAATACACAGTTTAATGGTTTTTTTTAATATGTTCAGAGTAACACAACCATCACCATGGTCTGTTTAGAATATTTTCATTGCCCCAAAAAGAAACCCAGTACTCCAGTCCTCATTTCCTCCCTCCCTAGGCAGTGACTTATCTACTTTCTGTGTCTATAGATTTGCCTTTTCTGGACAAGTCCTATCAATGGACTCCTATAGCAGCTGGTCTTTTGTGACTGTCTTCTTCTACTTAGCATAATGTTTTCAAGAGTCATTTGTGTTGTACCGTGTGTCAGCACATCATTCCTTTTTTTTTTTCTTAAAGAATTTATTTATTTGACAGAACGTGAGAGAAGGAGAGAGAGCACAAGTGGGGGGAGCAGCAGAGGGAGAGGGGGAAGCAGGCTCCCTGCTGAGCAGGGACCCCGATGCGGGACTCGATCCCAGGATCCTGAGATCATGACCTGAGCCGAAGGCAGAGGCTTAACCCACTGAGCCATCCAGGTGCCCCAGCACATCATTCCTTTTTAAGGTCAGGTACTATTCCTTTATATGGATAGATCCCATTTTGTTGAGCCATTTTGATGTACATTCAGGTTGTTTCCATTTGGGGGCTATTATGAACAATGCTGCTGTGACCATTTGTGTGTAAGTTATGTGAGCAAACATTTTCACTTCTCTTGGGTATATACCTAGGAGTAAAATTTCTAGGTGTTACGGTAATTCTGTGTTTTGGACCTTTTTTGGGGGGCAACATTATATATTCTAATACTTAAATCCCATGGTATTTAGTTATCATTACTACATCTTGTCTTACTTAGGAAAAGTAAACATTTGAGGGAAGGGGAAAAACCTTGTTTTTTCTTTATACTCTACCCAGTACCAGCCATCATGTCTACCTAACAAAAGAACACCGTTACTGTTAGGACAGGAATATGTAATGGAAAGTGGAGACCTGTGGCATTCTCTTCCTTGTTTAAGCCTAATTTATGTCACCCTTTTCTCTTAGTGCTACATCTGTATTTCTAAAGTCTTTGGTCTCCCTGAGGCCCAGCTGTTGGAGGTGAATTACCTGAAGATGCAGATGATCAGTGTACAAAAGTCTGCACATTCTGAGGGAGATGTACTTTGGGGCACAAAGAAAGGGCACCTTCGAACCTGTCTCCTTGCAGACAGCACTGTGCTCTGTTCTCCACTCAGCTTTTGTGGGGTAATAACATACCTCCAGGAAGCAAGGCTTCTCAAGGCCTTTATTCATCTATCACTGATAATTAAAATGTTTAAAGATATTATAAAAGCCATTAAAAGGAAAGGACCTCTTCCTGTTCCCCCCCCATCCGACCCCCCAAAAACTGCTCTAACAAAGGACGAAAAGATGCCAGGCTTATAGAACAGAGGCCCTACATCTGTCTTCGAGTCCACCTTGAAAGGGAGGAGATCAGAAATATTTTTTCCCAAACTCTTGGGGGCAGGAAGAACCATACTAGGCGGCACTGTCGGTAACTGGTTCTTTCCTCAGTTGGTGAAATCACTAAATGTGAAAAGCAGCTGCTCTGGGGCAAGGGGTGTGACTGACTCTGCAGCAGCAGATGGCAACCATGGGTGATGGCAGACAGAAGATGGAGGGCTGTGCTGCCCAGGCTGAAAGGGAATGTTCTAGTCAAAGAGGAATGCCTCTTATTGGGACATAACTGGTCTTTCGTGAGCCTTTATCAAGGGTTCTTATGGTACCTAAGGGAATTGAACTCCATCCAGAACTTAAGTCAACGCTAAATAAGAGTTTACGTTCTTTTGCTCTTTTGCATGGGGGAACTAGGGTTCTAGTACCTACCATAAGGACTTCCAGTTGCTTAGCATCTAATAACTATGTAGTAACAATACTAGTGCCGAGATGACAGATAAATTTGGTTGCCTCTCTTATCGCTTGCTCATGGCCACATGGAGGGGGTCTCTTGAAAGGATTTTTTAGGCCAATTTCAAGCTTAGCTGGAAAGATGGTCATATATTGAATTAGTGATGTCTGTTATGAACACCTAAGAGATGAAGAAGTAACACTTGTGTTGAATAGTTGTCCAAGACCTTGAGCTCCTCGACAACAAGGACAGTCTAGTCTCTGGACCTGGCGCGGAGTAAGTAGGTATGTATTGATTGAATGAATGAACTGATTTCCTAGTTTGGGAATTGGCCCATAACTCTAAGTTAATGACTCATGTTGAATGCCTTTAACAGTTAATCAGTGTTTTTGCAACAGAAATATTTCCGAGAGAACTTTGATTTTTGTGGAAGTTTTGCCTTAATGTTTTCAAAACAGCTCTCCATTTTACTACAGCAAAATAATACATTTTAAGAGTTTCCATTTAGGATGCCTAGGTGACTCGGTTGTTAAGCATCTGTCTTTGGCTCAGGTCATGATCCTGGGGTCCTGGGATCAAGCCCCACAGAAGGCTCCCTGCTCAGCAGGAAGCCTGCTTCTCTCTTTCCCACTTCCTCTGTGCCTGTGTTCACTCTCTCTCTGTCTCCCTCTGTCAAATAAATAAAATATTAAAAAAAAAAAGAAAGAAAAAGAGTTTCCATTTATAACTGACTACTCAAAGCAGATTTCCTTATTTTCTGTTTCAGTGGTCTAGAGAGGCATCTTGGTATTTTAGAAGAAAAACCAGCTTAGAATTTTGGGTCTTATCAACATCTTATTAACACACTTGGCAATCATAAGCAAATCACTTCTCTACTCTGGATCTCCATGCTCTCCAAAAATATTTATTAGAAAATTGAAGACAGTAAACTCTTTGATTCTGTGAATCAGGATAGAAGATGAAAAAGAGTATGGGTTTCAACAAGATAATCTTTCTCTCACAGCCTAGCTAATTGCTTCTCTGACTTCAGCTTCACTTTCTATCCTAAGAGTCGTGATCTCAGGGTAAAGAGGAGGAATGACATGTTTAATGATGATCACTTACAGTAAAGTGTCAACATAATGAATGCCTTTTCTGATATCTCTGCAGAGTGTTACATGAGGTTTGCCCCATATTTCAATATGATTATGGTATGCATGATACATAAAATTATAATGTATCATCTCAGACACATGTCTTGGTTGACATTCACCAAGAATCTGACAAATATTTTTATATTTATGTACATCCTTCCTGGTTCAGAAAAAAAAGATCTAAGAAAGTTATCCTCAATACCATAGAAATAATTAAGCCTAAAAATCTTTAGAATGAGAACGGACAAGAGCCAAGTTGTTTTTTGTGGGGTTTTGTTTTGTTTTTTTTTTTAAAGATTTTATTTATTTATTTGACAGACAGAGATCACAAGTAGGTAGAGAGGCAAGCAGAGACAGAGAGGGGGAAGCAGGCTCCCTGCTGAGCAGAGAGCCCGATGTGGGGCTCGATCCCAGGACCCTGGGATCATGACCTGAGCTGAAGGCAGAGGTTTTAGCCCACTGAGCCACCCAGGTGCCCCTGTGGGGTTTTTTTTTTAAGTTATTATTTTAGAAAACTTAAAGAAAGGCTCCTGAAGTTGAGGAAGGAAAGGAAAGGAAAATGCGAGCACAGTTTGTCATCCTGCCATGCTTGTTCTAATAGCCTCTTATCAAAGCAATAGCTATCAGTTAATAAAGAAACCACTGAATCATGAATAAGAGAGCCAGTGTAGACCAAGCCTTATTATACTGATTGGTTGGTAGCCTATAGCCAGGCCACATATAATAATAGCTGCTGGTGCTTACTCTTAATGTGCTTATGTGCCAGACACTCTTTTAAGTACCTTACCTATATTGATACATGCAATCCTTATAATAGTGAGGCCATGTGAGTTAGGAACAGTGCTTTGAGCTCTGTAATCATAACCACTGTACTATACTGCCTCTCACATCTCTGAAATCACACAGAGATTTAACTCACCACCAGTTACACAGCTCAGCATCTCAGCTCTGAACCACCTCAGGGCAGAATGTTTCATTTATAGCAGCAATAACCAGTTTACAAAGTAGGCAGCTGTGGCGCTTCATAACGGGGTCTGAGTTACTGAGTAACTGTCTGAGTTACTGGGTTCTTTTCACATTGTTTTAAGATGGCATCTTGAATTCCAAAGAACAGTGTAGCATTGCTTTGCACATCTCCTTGTTGGCGTGAAGAACATCATACATCAGCCATGTGTCCTCTCGTCCCAAGATGTCTTTAATCTACTTCAGGGATGTGAAACCAGCCTGCTCCAGCAGGAGAGTTGTCTGCATGGTAAACTATATTGAAAAGGGTTCACAAGCCTGGCTCAGATGTCATGAGAGAGAGGTTCATGGCTGAGTAATAACATCTGCCTTGGACAATCACAAGTCCATATCTTTGCTGTCCATAATCTAGTTAAGGATGAAACTGCATGATTTCTGAGGTTACTTTTCTTTCGAGAGGATAACAGGATGTTGTGATACACATAATTCATTAATTCATTCTACAAAAATTTATTGAATTCCTGCTTTGTACAAGACACACAGTAGAAAAATGAATAAGTCAAAGTCTCTGTCTCCACAAATTTCATTGCAACCAGAGACCTATAAATTGTAACAATTTTTATACAGTGAGATAATAAGCATTCTTAAAAAATGCTGTGGCAGCACAAAGAAAAGAGCTGCTGTCTATGCCTGGGAAGAACAGACAGGCTTCACAGAGAGGGTGCCAGTTAGTTCAAACCTGAACTCAGTCCATGTGTATGAAGCCATTAAGGGAGAGTGTTTTGGCAGCCACCTGGCATGACCATCTCCACTGTTTCTGTAGCTATCCTGTTCACAATACATACACTACCACCATTACTATGGCATTTTTTTTTTTTGAGTCTCAAAACAGTTACACACCCAGGAAGAGAGGATGAAATTGATCCACCATGTTGGATCAATATTTTACAAGTTTGGCTGTATGATCTTTGGGTAAGATGAAGCCAGGGAAACAGGGATCCAGTTCTGGACAGGTGAAATAGGACACTGAAAGGGAAAATCAGAAATGCCAGGGATGAGGCAACATTGATATTTCCCCCAGGCCAGTTCTGTGTCCATTGGGGAACACATTCTCTGTAGACATATGAAAACTATAGCAGTGTTTGGGGTCAGAAATGGCTTCAGAAGGGCTGACAATCTTTGTATTTAGAAAGGGTGTTACCCTAATCCAGTTAAGGATTTCTACAACATACTCTCTCTTAAGAGAAGTCACAAGGCTTTCGTTTTTTCCTTCTCACTGCCGCATGAAGACAGGTATCTAAGATCCCCATTTGCGGGTGAGGAAATTTGAATTTGTCGTGTGAGAGTGCACAGTGAATTGAGCAAAGACTCACAAGCAAGTGCTTACTCTCTCTTACCCCTACATTTATTTGCCTTTACATTTAATGCTTAAAATGAGGAGAGTTGTCCCTGGTAGTTTTAAGAAAATAATAAAGCTTTATATTATATTTAATCATCAAGAACAAAAGATTAAAACCAAGAAGACACTTTGGAGATAATCTTATCCTGTGCTCTCATTCTAAGATGTGGAATCTGAATCTAGGGAATTGCTCTAAACCTTGAGAGGTCCAGTCATTAAAACCTACTCAGGGTTTTAATGTATAGCTGTATACATCATATAGCTCAGTTGGTTGAGCATCCAACTCTTGATTTCAGCTCAGGTCATGATCTCAGGGTTGTGGGGTTAAGCACCACATCCGGCTCCATGCTTAGGACAAAATCCGCTTGGGATTCTCTCTCTCTCTCTCTCCCCACTCTCCTTCTGCCCCCCTCTCCCATCCCACAAACAAACAAACACACACACATCTTTAGTAGTAAAATAAAATCTACTCAGTCATCATGGTTTCTGTTTGTAACTGGAGACCAGTGCCTCTAAGAGTGGTTTAAAAGGGTGCCTGGGGGACTTAGTTAAGTGTCTGCCTTCAGCTCAGGTAATGATCCCAGGGTCCTGGGATCAAGTCCCCACATCCAGCTCCCTGCTCAGTGGGGAATCTGCTTCTCCCTTACCCTCTGCCCCTCCTCCCCACTCTTGCTCCCTTTCTCTCAAATAAATAAATAATAAAAATAAATGAAATGCATCTTTTAAAAAATTATTTTAAAAAAAGCTGTTTAAGAGCCCCTGCTTATCCTTTTGGGACTTAATTTAAGGACTTCTGCTGGGTACCTGCTCTCAGTTTGCATTTGGGTTCAGAGCAGCCTTCCTGTAGCCATTGATAAGAGCCCTGGCTCTTCCCATAGATTGCTATCCATTTATCAGACCCCCACCATTTCTGTAACAACAGCTCACTTCAGCTTGCAGGGAAAAAAAAAAAAATCAGCCTTTGCAAGTCAAAAAAGACTCAGAGTGCTGACCAAAAGCATAAGAGGTCTACCTTCAAGGTATTAGATACTAGTTGTGCTGTCCTTATCTGCTTCTGGCTGGGCCACCTTTCAGGGAGGCATCTCTTTCTTGCCCTGTATGAAAGGTTGCAAGAAGTAGACAGTGCCTCCAATAATCTGATGTTTCCCTAAATCCCCTAAACCTCTGGCCTCGTTAAACTGATTGTTTTACTGCCTGTAGCAGCAATTGGGAGTTTTTCCACCCCAGATGTGGAAGGTTCTTATGGCTCCCCCTCCCACCTCGTCTTACACTTTTCTGCATTTAGGCTTGCTTCCTTTCAGCTCTCCATTCCTGGTACTGTTTCTAAATTATTCAGGACTCTGTTGGTTTCAAGTGAAATAGACCCAACTTGAATTACCAGAGGCAAACAGAAACAATGGAGCATTGCGCACAACTGAAAGAGAGGTTAATCAGGCACACCTTGGGAAAAGTTGCAGTTCAGGAATAACAGGAACAGGGGTTGTCCCTGCAGACAGGCCTCTTCCGCAAGACAGGAAACATGGCTGCTGGCAGCTCCACAGCCTCCTAATTTATAGCTGCATCATCTGACATGGACCGGCCTCTCGGGTCCCTGACTAAAAACCCAGGGCCCAGCTTAGGTCTGTTGCTCATTCTGGGACCAGTCAAGTTGGGCCAGAGAGGCAGGGTCTGTAAAGGAGCATGGTTAGCAGTGGGTTAAGCCGCTACCTTCGGCTCAGGTCATGGTCTCAGGGTCCTGGGATCGAGTCCCGCATCGGGCTGTCTGCTCAGCGGGGAGCCTGCTTCCTCCTCTCTCTCTGCCTGCCTCTCTGCCTACTTGTGATCTCTCTCTGTCAAATAAATAAATAAAAATCTTTAAAAAAAAAAAAAAGAAAGAAAGAAAATGTTTGCCATTACTAGAAACCCCAACGGTGCTGGGCATTCAAAACTAAAGGTGTCCAGGGGCGCCTGGATAGCTCAGACCTTTGAGTGTCTGCCTTTAGCTCGGGGCATGATCCCAGGGTCCCAGGATCAAGCTCCAGGCTCCCTGCTCAGCTCCCTCTCCCTCTGCCTGCCACTCCCTCTGCTTGTGCTCTCTCTGTCAAAGAAATAAATAACATCTTTCTAAATAAATAAATAAAGGAGTCAAACTAGCCTGAGAGTCCATCCTAACTGAAAGCAGGTTGACAAACTAGAGGCATAATGTGCTTTTTAAAATTATTATACTCTTGGGGCTCCTGAGTGGCTTAGTTGGCTAAACATCCAACTCTTGGTTTTGACTTGGGTGATCTTAGGGTTGTGCGATTGAGTCCCATGTTGGGCTCACGCTCAGCACAGAGTCTGCTTGAAATTCTCTTTCTCCCTCTGCCCCTTTTCTGCTTGTACACACAAGTGCACACTTTCTAGCTCGCTCTCTCAAATAAACAAACAAATAAATAAATAAATAAAATCTCTGAAAAAGTATTATATAGTCAGTACAGCTTTCCTAATTGACTTTCCCTTTATTGACTCTCTAATTAACTACACTCTCTTGTTAAAGCATTATCTCGTACCCACAGAAGCTGGATGCCCCCAGCTACTAGGCTGGTTTCTAGAACACCTGCACATTTCTACTCCCACCAGTGGAGGGGTATGCTTTCCACAGCCTGGTAAAGCCAGATGGACTTGTAATTATACCATTTAATTAAATACTCCCTGAGTGAAAAACAATGTTAAGAAGAAAGTTATTGCTATGAAAATCAAGTTTAATTCAGAAAGTTTTGGTGACAGCCAGAAGCTAGAAGCGATGGCTCTTCTGTAGTGGGGGAGAGGGCTTTGAACTTTTTATTCCAGAAGAGGTTCTAGATCCTAGTTCCCTATATTAAAGTTCTAGCTGTGTAACCTTGGGCAGTAGTAGTAGCAGCATCTTGAGACTTAGACCTTCATTGTAGAATGGAAATAATAACAACTTTGTTGGGGGAACTTTAAGGGTTAAACAACTTATTTCTGTTAAAGAATTTAATAAATTTATCTTAATAACAATTAGAAGTGCTTAACCATAGAGAAAAAACATTTACTTATCAAAGAAATCCATGAAAACCTAAATAATTTTTCTTTTTTTAACCTTGATAAAATACTAATTTTAATAATTTATGTTTTATTCTTTATATATAGAATTATATATACAGAATTACATTAGCTACAGATAAAAATGTCTTTTTTCTTTTTCTCATTTTTTATATTTTTATTTTTTTTAATTTTAAAATTTTTTATTAACATATAATGTATTATTTGCCCCAGGAGTACAGGTCTGTGAATCGCCAGGTTTACACACTTCACCACATTCAATATAGCACATATCCTCCCCAATGTCTGTAACCCAGCCACACTCTCCATACCCTCCTCCCCCCGGCAACCCTCAGTTTGCTTTGTGAGATTAAGAGTCTCTTATCCTGATCCCATCTTGTTTCATTTTTTCCTTCCCTACCCCAAAGCCTCCACTTTGCCTTTCAAATTCCTCATATCAGAGAGATCATATGATAATTGTCTTTCTCTGATTGACTTATTTTGCTCAGTGTAACACCCTTTAGCTACATCCATGTCATTGCAAATGGCAAGATTTCATTTCTTTTGATGGCTGCATAGTATTCCATTGTGTGTGTGTATGTATGTATGTATGTATAGAAACACACACACACACACACACACACACCATATCTTCTTTATCCATTCATCTGTTGATGAACATCTAGGTTCTTTCCATAGTTTGGCTATTGTGGACATTGCTGCTATAAACATTTGGGTGCATGTGCCCCTTTGGATCACTACATTTGTATCTTTAGGGTAAATTCATTTTTCTGCATGTGGCTGTCCAATTTTCCCAACACCATTTGTTGAAGAGACTGTATTTTTTCCATTGGACATTCTTTCTGCTTTGTCAAAGATTAGTTGACCATAGAGTTGAGGGTCTATTTCTGGGCTCTCTATTCTGTTCCATTGATCTATGTGTCTGTTTTTGTGCCAGTACCATATTGTCATGATGATGACAGCTTTGTAATAGAGCTTGAAGTCTGGAATTGTGATGCCACCAACTTTGGCTTTCTTTTTCAACATTCCTCTGGCTATTCAAGGTCTTTTCTGGTTCCATATAAGTTTTATGATTATTTGTTCCATTTCTTTGAAAAAAATTGATGGTATTTTGAAAGGGATTGCATTAAACATGTAGATTGCTTTAGGTGGCATAGACATTTTCACAGTATTTATTCTTCCCATCCATGAGCATGGAACATTTTTCCATTTCTTTGTATCTTCCTCAGTTTCTTTCAGGAGTACTTTATAGTTTTCTGAGTATAGATTCTTTGCCTATTTGGTTAGGTTTATTCCTAGGTATCTTATGGTTTTGGGTGCAATTGTAAATGGGATTGACTCCTTAATTTCTCTTTCTTCTGTCTTGTTGCTGGTGTATAAAAATGCAACTGATTTCTGTGCATTGATTTTATATCCAGACATTTTACTGAATTCCTGTACAAGTTCTAGCAGATTTGGAGTGGAGTCTTTTGGGCTTTCCACATAAAGTATCATATCCTCTGCAAAGAGTGATAGTTTGACTTCTTCTTTGCTGATTTGGATGCCTTTAATTTCTTTCTGTTGTCTGATTGCTGAGGCTAGGACTTCTAGTACTATGTTGGAAAGCACTGGTGATAATGGACATCCCTGATATGTTCCTGACCTTAGTGGAAAAGCTCTCGGTTTTTCTGCAATGAGAATGATATTCGCTGTGGGTTTTTCATAGATGGCTTAGATGATACTGAGGTATGTACCCTCTATCTCTACACTTTGAAGAGATGTGATCAAGAATGGATGCTGTACTTTGTCAAATGCTTTTTCAGCATCTATTGAGAGTATCATATGGTTCTTGTCCTTTCTTTTATTAATGTATTGTATCACATTGATTGATTTGTGCCTTGCAGCCCTGGAATAAATCCCATGTGATCGTGGTGAATAATCCTTTAAATGTACTGTTGGATCCTATTGGCTAGTATTTTGGTGAGAATTTTCGCATCTGTCTTTATCAAGGATTTTGGTCTGTAATTCTCCTTTTTGATGGGGCTTTGTCTGGTTTGGGGATCAAGGTAATGCTGGCTTCGTAAAATGAGTTTGGAAGTTTTCCTTCCATTTCTATTTTGTGGCACATTTTTAGGAGAATAGCTATTAATTCTTTTTTACATGTTTGGTAGAACTCCCCTGGGAAGCCATCTGGCCGTGGGCTCTTGTTTGTTGGGATATTTTTGATGACTACTTCAGTCTCCTTACTGGTTATGGGTCTGCTCAGATTTTCTATTTCTTCCTGGTTCAGTTTTTGTAGTTTATATGTCTATAAGAATCCATCCATTTCTTGCAGATTGTCAAATTTGCTGGTGTAACTTTCTCATAATATGTTCCTATAATTGTTTATATTTCTTTGATGTTGGTTGTGATCTCACCTCTTTCATCCATGATTTTATTAATCTGCGTCTTTTCTCTTTTCTTTTTGATAAGTCTGGCCAGGGACTTACAAATCTTATTAATTCTTTCAAAGAGCTAGCTCCTAGTTTCATTGATTCGTTCTGCTGGTTTTTTGGGGTTTTTTGTTTGTTTGTTTAGGTTTGGGGTTTTTTGTTTTGTTTTGTTTTGTTTTTTGGGTTTCTGTTTCATTGATTTCTGCTCTGATCTTTATTATTTCTCTTCTTCTGCTGGGTTTAGGCTTTCTTTGCTGTTCTTTCTCTAGCCCCTTTAGGTGTAGGGTTAGGTTATGTACTTGAGACCTTTCTTGTTTCTTGAGAAAGGCTTGTATCGCTATATACTTTCCTCTCAGGACTACCTTTTCTGTGTCCCACTGATTTTGAACAGTTGTGTTTTCATTATCATTTATTTCCATGAACTTTTTCAGTTCTTCTTTAATTTCCTGGTTGACCCATTCATTCTTTAGTAGGATGCTCTTTAGCCTCTATGTATTTGAGTTCTTTCCAACTTTCCTCTTGTGATTGAGTTCTAGCTTCAGAGCATTGTGGTTTGAAAATACGCAGGGAATGATCCCAGTCTTTTTGTACCAGTTGAGACTTGATTTGTGACCCAGGATGTGATCTGTTCTGGAGAATGTTCCATGTGCACTAGGGAAGAATGTGTATTCTGCTGCTTTGGGATGGAATGTTCTGAATAGATCTGTGATGTCCATCTGGTCCAATGTATCATTTAAGGCCTTTATTTCCTTGTTGATCTTTTGCATGGATGATCTGTCCATTTCAGTGAGGGGGCTGTTAAAGTCCCGTACTACTATTGTATTATTGTTGATGTGTTTCTTTGATTTTGTTATTAATTAGTTTATATAGTTTACTGCTCCCATGTTAGGGGCATAGATATTTAAAATTGTTAGATCTTCTTTTTGGACAGACCCTTTGAGTATGATGTAGTGTCCTTCTCATCTCTTATTATAGTCTTTGGCTTAAAATCTAATTGATCTGATACAAGGATTGCCACCCCAGCTTTCTTCTGATGTCCATTAGCATGGTACATTGTTTTCCACCCCCTCACTTTAAATCTGGAGGTGTCTTGGGTCTAAAATGAGTTTCTTGTAGGCAGCATATTGATAGGTTTTGTTTTGTTATCCATTCTGATACTCTGTGTCTTTTGATTGGGGCATTTAGCCCATTTACATTCAGAGTAACTATTGAAAGATATGAATTTAGTGTCATTGTATTGTCTCTAAGGTGACTGTTACTGTATATTGTCTCTGTTCCTTTCTGGTCTACTACTTTTAGGCTCTCTCTTTGCTCAGAAGACCCATTTCAATATTTCCTGTACAACTGGTTTGGTGTTTACAAATTCTTTTAATTTTTATTTGTCCTAGAAGCTTTTTATCTCCTTCTATTTTCAATGATAGCCTAGCTGAATATCATATTCTTGGGTGCATGTTTTTCTCATTTAGTGCTCTGAATATATCATACCAGTCAGGTCTCTGTGGATAAGTCTGCTGACAATCTAATATTCTTATCATTGTAGGTTACAGACTCCTTGTCCCAAGCTGCTTTCAGGATTTTCTCTTTGTCACTAAGACTTGTAAGTCTTACTATTAGATGACGGGGTATGGACCTATTTTTATTGATTTTGAGGGGCGCTCTTTGTGCCTCCTGGATTCTGATGCTTGTTCCCTTTGCCATATTAGGGAAATTCTCTACTATAATTTGCTCCAATATACCTTCTGTCCCCCTCTCTCTTTCTTCTCCTTCTGGAATCCCAATTATTCTAATATTGTTTCATCTTTTAAAAAAATATATTTTATTTATTTATTTGACAGAGATATCACAGTAGGCAGAGAGGCAGGCAGAGAAAGAGGGGAGGAAGCAGGCTCCCTGCTGAGCAGAGAGCCCAATGCTGGGCTCAATCCAGGACCCTGGGATCATGACCCGAGCCGAAGGCAGAGGCTTTAGCCCACTGAGCAACACAGGTGCCCCATATTATTTCATCTTATGGTATCACTTATCTCTCGAATTCTTGTGGTCCAGTAGTTGTGGTTCAGTAGTTGCTTGTCTTCTGCTCAGCTTCTTTATTCTCCATTATTTGGTCTTCTGTATCACTAATTCTCTCTTGTGCCTCATTTATCCTAGCAGTAAGAGCCTCCATTTTTTATTGCACCTCATTAATAGCTTTTTTTGATTTCAGCTTGGTTAGGTTTAAGTTCTTTCATTTCTCCAGAAAGAGCTTTTATTTCTCCAGACAGGGTTCCTTTAATATTTTCCATGCCTTTTTCAAGCCCAGCTAGCACCTTGAGAATTGTCATTTTGAACTCTAGATCTGACATATTACCAATGACCATATTGATTAGATCCCTAGCCTTCGGTACTGCCTCTTGTCCTTTTTTGTGTGTGTGTGGTGAGTTTTTCCACCTTGTCATTTTATCCAGATAAGAATATATGAATGAGAAAATAAAATACTAAAAGGGTGGCAAAGACCCCAGAAAAATGTATGCTAACCAAATCAGAGGAGACCCCAAATTGGGGGGAGAAGAAAAGGGGTAAAAAGAAATTTTTTAAAATGTTAAAAAATTAAAAATCAGAGGAGACCCTAAATTGGGGGGAGAAGAAAAGGGGTAAAAAGAAATTTTTTAAAATGTTAAAAAATTAAAATTTAATTTAATTTAAAAATTAAAATTAAAATTTAAAATGTTTTAAAAAATCAGGCTGGTGAATAGAACAGAACCACCTACTTGATTTTGGGTGTATTTTGGTCCCTTAGAAGAAATTACATCCCAAAATTTTAAAGAAAGAAAAACTTAAATATATACAAAAATAAGGGTAAACATGATGAAGGGATGGAATATGACTGTAAAGATGAAATTTTTTTTTTTTAATTCTAAAAAAGGAATTGATAAGTTGGTTGGAAAAAAGAAAGAAAAAGAAAAGTGGAGAGAATTTGCTCAGGCTGGAGACTAGAACAAACCCTGTGGTAGATTTAGGGTATATTTTTATCTATGGGAAGAAATTGTATCCAAAGATTTTTTTAGAAGAAAAAACCCTATATGTATACAAAAAATAAAGTTAGATACAATGAAGGATAAAATATGACTATAATAATGAAGGTTTAAAAAGATTTTTTTAAGAAAGTTATTGTTAAGATAAAATAGTTTAAAAACATTACAGAGGAAAGAGGAAAAGTTTTTAAAATTAGAATAAGAAAGAAATAAAATTTAACAAATTTAATTAACTTTGCAAGACTAAGGAGTCTTGGTGAGAAAGCCATGAATTCCATGCTTTGGTTTCCCCTCCTCTGGAATTCCACTGTTCTCCTTGATCAGTGAGCTTGGTGTTGGCTGGATGTTCTTGATCTTCTAGGGGAGGGGCCTGTTGCAGTGATTCTCAAATGTCTTTGCCCGAGGTGGAATTGGACCATGCTTGCCAGGGGCCAGGCTAAGTAATCTGCTCCAGTTCACTCTCAGGAGCTTTTGTTCCCTGAATGCTTTCCGTAGAGCTCTGGAGGACAGGAATGAAAACGCTGGCCTCCCAATCTCCAGCCTGGAGGAGCCGAGAGCTCGGGTCCCCACTCCCCAGTGTGCCCTCGGAGAAAAGCAGTCAATCACTCCCATCTCCCTGGTTTCCAGCCACCCTCCAAGCTCACCTGGCCTGTGACCGAGTGTTTGTGTCTCTGGCACACAGCCCCATTTGGAATCTCCAAAGCCAGCAGATTCCTGCTCTTCCAGCAGAGGAAGATGGGTCTCCTGAACCTGCCACTTGGTGGTGGGGGGGGGGGGTGTCCCTGCTCAAAGAGCAGTGGTACCACTGTGCCATGGATCACAGTTTAAGGAAACCCTGAGCTGAGAGCCCACTGCTCAGCTCCGTTTCTGTAGTCAGCTTTCCTGCTCTGATACCTGCGAGCTCTGCTACACTCAGACACCTGTGACCCCGCGGGACCTGAGATCACACTGTCCTTGTGAGGGCTCCACCCCACTTAGCCTCTGGAGCAATGTCCCTCAGTGGAGCAGACTTCTAAAAGTTTGGTTTTTTTGCTCTGTTGCTCCACTGCTTGCTGGGAGCTGGCCCTTCCCACCACGGTCTATCTTCCCATCCCTTCAGATTCACTTCTCCACATGTCCTACCTTTCAGAAAGTGGTCGATTTTCTGTTTCTAGAATTGCTGCTCTTCTCTTTGATCCCCTGTTGGGTCTGTAGGTGTTCGGAATGGTTTGATAACTATCTAGCTGATCTCCTGCAACCAGATGTCATCTCAGTCTGCTTCTCCACCATCTTGACTCTCCCCCAAACCTAAATAATTTTTCTAATGTAAAAGGACACCTCCAGAAAGTTCTATAAACCCAGTTTATTAGGATGAGTCTGTAGTACATCCTCCTTCCTAAGTATGTTTGGCTTTCGTAAGGAAAAAAAAAAAAATTTAAAGTCGGGGGAACAAACTTTAAAAGGAGAAGAGATGATTGGAAAGTTCCGGGTAGCTTTAAGGAGTCTTTGAGTTGCAGCAGAACCCATACTGGCTCTATTCATAATTTTGCTTTCTGAACTAGTATTCTAGAACCTGGTACATTCTTCTCATTTGTGTCTCTCACAGAGGGCAGTACAATTTAGTTCTAAATGTATTTCGGGCATCTGGATTCTAGTCAGCATTTCTGGCACCGTTTTAGAACCTAAAGTCTGTGGCTTATTCCTAATGTGGAAAATGGAATAATCCCCCAGGCACAAGAAGAAGAACTCCAACATTCAGGCTGCTGTTACTATAGCGAGACAGTGCTACAGACATCACAAGACTTGTTATACAAGGAAACATGATTACAACGGATTAGAGAAACTCGCCAGAGCCTTGAAGGATTTATTGCTTTTTGAATTTTGAATGAGACATAAATATGTTTTTCCCCTCTTAATTTTGGACCCCATATGGAGAAGGTGAGAAAATTCTTCAGCAGATTCTAGAATGCTTAGCTGCTAAAGATTGGTTGGGTATTGTGTCCAAGTCATATTGCAAAGGGCATGAATGCTTGCTTGGCAGAGATGCAAAACAGTCACTCCTTTCTGTCTGCACTGCCAAGTTAGTTACTGCCTTGTCTCCCAGTGGGAGAAAAATGTAGCTCCTTGGGGAGTCTTCTGGAAGGCAGCATGGTGTAATGGAAAAAGCAATGCACTCAGAGGCACGAGGCCTGGATTGCAGCTTCCACACTTCTAAGCTCTGTGATTTTCAACAAGTTACTTAAACTCTTTTATCAAAGTATAGGGACAGTAATTCCACTCTCAGAGGATGGCATTAAGGATTAAAGTATGTTAAATATCATGTAGAAAATTTCAGATGTTAATTGCATTAGCATCAAAATGGCAACTGTAGTATACTCCTTTGAGTTCATAGATCTCAGAGTTTTGCTGATATCCTGGAGAGGGAGTTTTAAAAATAAGGATGGTTTGTCACCTTCTGTGTTCTCCAGTTTCTTTGGTTTCTCTGGAAGCTGAAGCAATATTAATGGGTTAGTGGTTAGGGTAGCTTTGGAATCAGACATACCTAAGTTTAAATTCACTACTTGCTCACTGTGAAGCATTGGACAATCCACGTGACTTCTGTTATCCTCAGTTTCCTCATCTATGAAATGGATATAAAAACAGTCCCTCAGCCATTCTTTATCCCTTTCCCTTGATTTATTCTCTAGATGGCACTTAATCACTATCTGAAATTATCCATTTTTGTTTATTTCCTGTCTCCCACTCCAGCCCCCACTCAAATAGAATTCCCACAAGGGCAAAGTCTTTATATGTGTTCTTTACCACTTTACATGTCTTGCCTAAGATAGTGACTCGTGGTACTTTGTTATCCTTTTCACCTTTGACTCCTGGTTGTTATTGTTATTGTTGTTTTTAATTCTCATGCCAGTATCATGGCTAAATTTATATACAGTAGCTGAGTTAGAGACTGGGCTGCGATGTTTTGCATTTGGAAATACCTGTGTTCTTACAGTTGAGTTTCTGTTTCCTAAAGATGCTTACTCAGCCTTCCATGGCTCAGTTTGACTTGTGACATCAGAAGATTGACAGGCAGAAGTCTGACTCAGGGTCTCAGCTAGGAAATAACATGACTTTCAGCCCTGCTCACGCTTTGAGGGATGGCTGGACAAGGCTCAAAAAGGTCTTGGATTTCAATTCATCTAGGAAGGTATTTAGCAAATTATTTTTAACCATTTGGATCTGAGACAGATCACCCGAGGAATCTGCTGTCTGTGCATAAGAGAAGAATAGGAGAACTAGTTGGAGCTGAGGGGAAGAGACCAGGCTTTCTTACTACTTCCCAGGGAAACCTGGTGACTTTAATGTACCTAGCACGTTGGACACCACTAAGATTCCAAGATGCTCCATAAACCCTTAGAGTTAGGCACTACAGACAGATCAGTGTTCAGGCTAAATTTACCCTCATTCATTAGCTGTCTCCCTGTGAGGAGGTGGCATTCGTGGCAATGAATTGTGTCCTAGAAAAAACTGAGCCCCAAGAAGAGGAACTCTTGACTCTTCTACCTCTTCTTTCAAGCCCTGTGAACTGGTTCCTCTAAATTCCTGTGGGACCAAGATGGGCCTGCAGGTGAGGCAGGGGTGGTTCCTGAACACCCAAGGGTTGTACACCAAAGGTTGCATGTATGTGTGTTATGGAGGGGAGGTTCAGTGTCATTATACTCTCAAGATGTATCTTCGGTCTAAAGTAGGTTTGGGACCATTGCCCTCGGTGGCTGAATGTGTTTTTTTAGTGTTTGCAAACTCTGCAGCTTTGCCCCTCTGGCGCCTAAAGTTCTGTGTGTGTGGCTTGAGGATGGAGATGGTGAAGCAGTGTACAGCTGCCCAATCTTGTTGGATTTTTGCATTATGGCTCTCTCATCTTTAACTGAGTTTGCGCATTTTCACAAACCATTAAGCCAGGCCCAGTGGTAGCCAAGTCCCAACTTGTCCACGGAGGGTTTAGTTAAAGAGGATTGTAGGAAATTCTATAAACAAGCTATCTCTGTAGGTTTGGCTTTAGGAATAAGATAAAGCCACATCATCAACAGACCTGTTAGTCTTCTGAGTTTCTTTCTTCCGTCACAAAACATTCCCCAGCTTTTAAAGGAGGAGTGACAATAGAATGACATTTTCACTGAGAAGGAGCAGCATGTATACTGCATTTCTGCATCCAAGAGCATGAACATGCATTCCCCTTCTGCCCAGCACCCTCCACTGCAGCCTGACCAGATTGCTATGGATCTTCAGAGTTACTGAGCTTCTGTTAGTCCCTCTGTTCTAACTAACCAGTAAAGTGCTCCCGCCTTGCTCTTAACACAAAAGTCTATTAACTGTAAGGTCCAGGAGTCCCTAGAAATGAAAAGCTGCTGGTAGGTGTGAGTATCTTTGCCAGTGCAGTGAGCTCATCTTCAGCAGGAGTGTGGCTGCTTTTGTGTAGTGAGTATTTATTACGTGCTGGGCTCTGTACAGCACTCTTGGAAATTTGTCTTATTCAGTCCTCACCCTGAGGTAAATGTCAGTATTCCCATCTTACAGATGTGGAAGTTGAGATTCAGAGAGGTATAGTCACTTATAAACTGTTTTTTTAAAATGTAGAGGGCTCCTGGGTGGCTCAGTTGGGTAAGTTTCTGCCTTTGGCTCAGGTCATGATTCCGGCATCCTGGGATCAAGCCCTTCATCGGGCTCCCTGCTTCTCCTCCTACCTCAGCCTGCTGCTCCCCCTGCTTGTGCACGCATGTACGTGCACTTTCTCTCTCTCTGTGAAATAAATAAATAAAGTTTAAAAAAAAAAGTGTAGGGATGCCATAGCATAGAGGACTCCAAGGGTTACCAGAAGATGTGAAGCAAAAGCCCTTCCCTGAAGCTGAGTCATGAGGTGGATGGACATTAGTTTGGAAAAAGAACTTAGGGTGGAGGTAGTGAGATCCAGAGTCTGAGGAAAGTGCAGACATGTATTACCATTTTCCAGTATTATTCTTGTTCTGTCTGTGTCATTTAAGATGCAGATAATCATCTTGACGAGCATTCTTCTCAAGTCACCTGTATGGGATTAGCATTCATTGTTCTTTTGAGTTGGAACCACAAATACTTGCCTCCTAGTTTCATCTGGCTTTTCTCCATCAAAGTCCCACAGCCATTTCCCATTGACAAGCACAGGCCCCAGTGAGTCCCACCTTCAGTCCCTGTCCTCTCCAGTCCTGCCTCCAGCAGCCACCAGGCTTCCCTTTCTGACACAGAGATCTGAGCACGTTACTCAGGATCTTATAGAGGCTGAACTTTGCTTTGGGGTAAGGTAGGCTCCTCAGCATGGCAGTCACGGACAGGTCCTACATTAGGCTCCAGTGTACCTCTCAAGCTTGTTGGTCTTAGCTGCCCTACACCTGTCCCTTGGCACTTATTCGCTCCACCTGGCAAATGTGTGCCCATCCTTTAAGCTTTCATCCTTTCTGAAGGCCCCCTGGTACCTGTCTCACGCTTGTCACACTGGACCACAATTATTTGCTAGCTTCTTGAGAATAAGAATGTGTCTTAATTATCTTTATATCCTCAGTACCTAGCATAATACCTGGCACATGCTCAGCACTTACTAAGAACACCTTTAAAAGAATGAATGACTGCCTGACTCTGATGGAGAGCTAAGGTGAAGGCTTGGGGACATAATAAATAGAAGGTCCCTTTCTGTTTACAGAAATCTCACAGTGCAGTTGTCTCATGCATATTCACGTCACATATATATATACGTATTTGGACCAATAGAATTGTTAGTGTGAGAAATTTAGGAGGTTTCCCAGCATCTCACATATTCTAACTCTTACTCTTTTTTTTTTTTTTCTTTTTAAGAGAACTCAGAAAAGTACTTCATGGATTGCTTTTTTAGATATCTCCTTTAGGGTTAAACTCTAGAGGATTAATTACTGTATCAGTCAGATTTTTTGGGTTGGAAATTAGACACTAACTCAAATTTAAGCAAACGTGAGGATTTATATGTTCAAATAACTGAAAAATTCATGATAGTTCTAGCCTCAGACACCCCTAGATCTAAGTGTTAAAAAAATGTCTGTGGTGTCTTCTTCTCTTGCCTGGCTTTTCTCTACACTGCTTCACTGTTCATTCTTAGGAAGGCTCTGGCCTTGCAATAACAAGATGGCACTGGTAGCCCATCCCCAGCCATAGCAACGACCAGGTAAAGCAAGCCTTCTTCCCATTGGTGCTAGCTAAGGTCCTGCTTCACTGGTTTCTAGTGACCCAGTTACCATGGTGGGGGCAGGGAGGTGGCTTTCACTAGTCAGAGCTGGAGTATGTTCACATCTCCAGTGGTATTAGGGTAAACAGTCCACCAAAATCATACAACCTGAGAGTCAGGGAGAAATTAGTGGAAAAAATTAGGAAACTGGTGTGGTTATCATAAAGATAATGATACAGCAGGCTGAGCATACAGAGTGGCAGATATCCTTTTTGGTTACCTTTCCTTTCTTTTTTACTAATATTTCTTTTTTTTTCCAGTATAATATCCATTTTTTTAAATTTTTCATTTTTTATAAACATATATTTTTATCCCCAGGGGTACAGGTCTGTGAATCGCCAGGTTTACACACTTCACAGCACTCACCAAAGCACATACTCTTCCCAATGTCCATAACCCCACCCCCCTGCTCCCAACCCCCCTCCCCCCAGCAACCCTCAGTTTGTTTTGTGAGATTAAGAGTCACTTACAGTTTGTCTCCCTCCCAGTCCCATCTTGTTTCATTTATTCTTCTCCGACCCACGTAAGCCCCCATGTTGCATCACCACTTCCTCATATCAGGGAGATCATATGGTAGTTGTCTTTCTCTGCTTGACTTATTTCGCTAAGCATGATACGCTCTAGTTCCATCCATGTTGTCGCAAATGGCAAGATTTCATTTCTTTTGATGGCTGCATAGTATTCCATTGTGTATATATACCACATCTTCTTTATCCATTCATCTGTTGATGGACATCTAGGTTCTTTCCATAGTTTGGCTATTGTGGACATTGCTGCTATAAACATTCGGGTGCACATGCCCTTTTGGATCACTACGTTTGTATCTTTAGGATAAATACCCAGGAGTGCAATTGCTGGGTCATAGGGCAGTTCTATTTTCAACATTTTGAGGAACCTCCATGCTGTTTTCCAGAGTGGTTGCACCAGCTTGCATTCCCACCAACAGTGGGAATCCTCGCCAGCATCTGTCATTTCCTGACTTGTTAATTTTAGCCATTCTGACTGGTGTGAGGTGATATCTCATTGTGGTTTTGATTTGTATTTCCCTGATGCCGAGTGATATGGAACACTTTTTCATGTGTCTGTTGGCCATCTGGATGTTTTCTTTGCAGAAACGTCTGTTCATGTCCTCTGCCCATTTCTTGATTGGATTATTTGTTCTTTGGATAGAACAAATAGATTTTGGACACTAGTCCTTTATCTGATATGTCGTTTGCGAATATCTTCTCCCATTCTGTCAGTTGTCTTTTGATTTTGTTAACTATTTCCTTTGCTGTGCAAAAGCTTTAGATCTTGATGAAATCCCAATAGTTCATTTTTGCCCTTGTTTCCCTTGCCTTTGGCGATGTTCCTAGGAAGATGTTGCTGCGGCTGAGGTCGAAGAGGTTGCTGCCTGTGTTCTCAAGGATTTTGATGGATTCCTTTCTAACATTGAGGTCCTTCATCCATTTGGAGTCTATTTTTGTGTGTGGTGTAAAGAAATGGTCCAATTTCATTTTTCTGCATGTGGCTGTCCAATTTTCCTCAACACCATTTATTGAAGAGGCTTTTTTCCATTGGACATTCTTTCCTGCTTTGTCGAAGATTAGTTGACCATAGAGTTGAGGGTCTATTTCTGGGCTCTCTATTCTGTTCCATTGATCTATGTGTCTGTTTTTGTGCCAGTACCATGCTGTCTTGATGATGACAGCTTTGTAATAGAGCTTGAAGTCCGGAATTGTGATGCCACCAACTTTGGCTTTCTTTTTCAATATTCCTTTGGCTATTCGAGGTCTTTTCTGGTTCCATATAAATTTTAGGATTTTTTGTTCCATTTCTTTGAAAAAGATGGATGGTACTTTGATAAGAATTGCATTGAATGTGTAGATTGCTTTAGGTAGCATAGACATTTTCACAATATTTATTCTTCCAATCCAGGAGCATGGAACATTTTTCCATTTCTTTGTGTCTTCCTCAATTTCTTTCATGAGTACTTTATAGTTTTCTGAGTATAGATTCTTAGCCTCTCTCGTTAGGTTTATTCCTAGGTATCTTATGGTTTGGGGTGCAATTGTAAATGGGATTGACTCCTTAATTTCTCTTTCTTCTGTCTTGTTGTTGGTGTAGAGAAATGCAACTGATTTCTGTGCATTGATTTTATATCCTGACACTTTACTGAATTCCTGTACAAGTTCTAGCAGTTTTGGAGTGGAGTCTTTTGGGTTTTCCACATAGAGTATCATATCATCTGCGAAGAGTGATACTTTGACTTCTTCTTTGCCGATTTGGATGCCTTTAATTTCCTTTTGTTGTCTGATTGCTGAGGCTAGGACTTCTAGTACTATGTTGAATAGCAGTGGTGATAATAGACATCCCTGCCATGTTCCTGACCTTAGCGGAAAAGCTTTCAGTTTTTCTCCATTGAGAATGATATTTGCGGTGGGTTTTTTATAGATGGCTTTGATGATATTGAGGTATGTGCCCTCTATCCCTACCTTTGAAGAGTTTTGATCAGGAAGGGATGCTGTACTTTGTCAAATGGTTTTTCAGCATCTATTGAGAGTATCATATGGTTCTTGTTCTTTCTTTTATTGATGTGTTGTACCACATTGACTGATTTGTGGATGTTGAACCAACCTTGCAGCCCTGCGATAAATCCCACTTGGTCGTGGTGAATAATCCTTTTAATGTACTGTTGAATCCTATTGGCTAGTATTTTGGTGAGAATTTTCGCATCTGTGTTCATCAAGGATATTGGTCTATAGCTCTCTTTTTTGATGGGATCCTAGTCTGGTTTTGGCATCAAGGTGATGTTGGCCTCATAAAATGAGTTTGGAAGTTTTCCTTCCATTTCTATTTTTTGGAACAGTTTCAGGAGAATAGAAATTAGTTCTTCTTTAAATGTTTGGTAGAATTCCCCCGGGAAGCCATCTGGCCCTAGGCTTTTGTTTGTTTGGAGATTTTTAATGACTGTTTCAATCTCCTTACTGGTTATGGGTCTGTTCAGGCTTTCTATTTCTTCCTGGTTCAGTTGTGATAGTTTATACGCTTCTAGGAATGCATCCATTTCTTCCAGATTCTCAAATTTGTTGGCGTAGAGTTGCTCATAGTATGTTCTTATAATAGTTTGTATTTCTTTGGTGTTAGTTGTGATCTCTCCTCTTTCATTCATGATTTTATTTATTTGGGTCCTTTCTCTTTTCTTTTTGATAAGTCTGGCCAGGGGTTTATCAATTTTATTAATTCTTTCAAAGAACCAGCTCCTAGTTTCATTGATTTGTTCTATTGCTTTTTGGTTTCTATTTCATTGATTTCTGCTCTGATCTTTAGGATTTCTCTTCTCCTGCTGGCCTTAGGGTTTCTTTCTTGTTCTTTCTCCAGCTCCTTTAGGTGTAGGGTTAGGTTGTGTACCTGAGACCTTTCTTGTTTCTTGAGAAAGGCCTGTACCACTATATATTTTCCTCTCAGGACTGCTTTTGTTGTGTCCCACAGATTTTGAACCGTTGTGTTTTCATTATCATTTGTTTCCATGATTTTTTTCAATTCTTCTTTAATTTCCCGGTTGACCCATTCATTCTTTAGAAGGATGCTATTTAGTCTCCATGTATTTGGGTTCTTTCCAAACTTCATCTTGTGGTTGAGTTCTAGCTTCAGAGCACTGTGGTCTGAAAATATGCAGGGAATGATCCCAATCTTTTGATACCGGTTGAGTCCTGATTTAGGACCGAGGATGTGATCTATTCTGGAGAATGTTCCATGTGCACTAGAGAAGAATGTGTATTCTGTTGCTTTGGGATGAAATGTTCTAAATACATCTGTGATGTCCATCTGGTCCACTGTGTCGTTTAAGGCCTTTATTTCCTTGCTGATCTTTTGCTTGGATGATCTGTCCATTTCAGTGAGGGGAGTGTTAAAGTCCCCTACTATTATTGTATTATTGTTGATGTGTTTCTTTGATTTTGTTATTAATTGGTTTATATAGTTGGCTGCTCCCACATTGGGGGCATAGATATTTAAAATTGTTAGATCTTCTTGTTGGACAGACCCTTTGAGTATGATATAGTGTCCTTCCTCATCTCTTATTATAGTCTTTGGCTTAAAATCTAATTGACCTGATATAAGGATTGCCACTCCTGCTTTCTTCTGATGTCCATTAGCATGGTAAATTCTTTTCCAACCCCTCACTTTTTTTTTTTTTTCAACCCCTCACTTTAAATCTGGAGGTGTCTTCGGGCTTAAAATGAGTTTCGTGGAGGCAACATATAGATGGGTTTTGTTTTTTTATCCATTCTGATACCCTGTGTCTTTTGATTGCGGCATTTAGCCCATTAACATTCATGGTAACTATTGAGAGATATGAATTTAGTGCCATTGTATTGCCTGTAGGGTGACTGTTACTGTATATTGTCTCTGTTCCTTACTGACCTACCACTTGTAGGCTCTCTCTTTGCTTAGAGGACCCCTTTCAATATTTCCTGTAGAGCTGGTTTGGTGTTTGCAAATTCTTTCAGTTTTTGTTTGCCCTGGAAGCTTTTAATCTCTCCTATTTTCAATGATAGCCTAGCTGGATATAGTATTCTTGGCTGCATATTTTTCTCGTTTAGTGCTCTGAAAATATCATGCCACCTCCTTCTGGCCTGCCAGGTCTCTGTGGATAAGTCAGCTGCCAATCTAATATTTTTTACCATTGTATGTTACAGACTTCTTTTCCCGGGCTGCTTTCAGGATTTTCTCTTTGTCACTAAGACTTGTAAATTTTACTATTAGATGACAAGGTGTGGGCCTATTCTTATTGATTTTGAGGGGCGTTCTCTGACCCTCCTGAATTTTGATGCTCGTTCCCTTTGCCATATTGGGGAAATTCTCCCCAATAATTCTCTCTAGTATACCTTCTGCTCCCCCCTCTTTTTCTTCTTCTTCTGGAATCCCAATTATTCTAATGTTGTTTCGTCTTATGGTGTCACTTATCTCTCGAATTCTCCCCTCGTGGTCCAGTAGCTGTTTGTCCCTCTTTTGCTCAGCTTCTTTATTCTCTGTCATTTGGTCTTCTATATCGCTAATTCTTTCTTCTGCCTCATTTATCCTAGCAGTGAGAGCCTCCATTTTTTATTGCACCTCATTAATAGCTTTTTTGATTTCAACTTGGTTAGATTTTAGTTCTTTTATTTCTCCAGATAGGGCTTTTATATCTCCCGAGAGGGTTTCTCTAATATCTTCCATGCCTTTTTCGAGCCCGGCTAGAACCTTAAGAATTGTCATTCCGAACTCTAGATCTGACATATTACCAATGTCCGTATTGATTAGGTCCCTAGCCTTCGGTATTGCCTCTTGTTCTTTTTTTTGTGGTGAATTTTTCCGCCTTGTCATTTTGTCCAGATAAGAGTATATGAAGGAGCAAGTAAAATACTAAAAGGGTGGCTACAACCCCAGGAAAATATGCTTTAACCAAATCAGAAGAGATCCCAAATCGTGAGGGGGGAATAAGGGGATAAAAAGAGGTTCAAAAGAAAGAAAGAAAAAAAAGGAAAAAAAAGAAAAGAATTTTAAAAAAGAAAACGAATGAAGAAAAATATAAAAAGAAAATATATATATATTAGATAAACTAGTTAAAAATGTTAAAAAAGAAAAGGGTAAAAGTTAAAAAAAATTTTAGCAGAAGAGGAGAAAAAAAAATGAAAAAGATAATTAAAATAACTGTAAGACTAAAAAAATCACAGGGAGAAAGCCACGAGTTCCGTGCTTTGCTTTCTCCTCCTCTGGAATTCTGCTGCTCTCCTTGGTATTGAAACTGCACTCCTTGGTAGGTAAACTTGGTCTTGGCTGGATTTCTTGTTGATCTTCTGGGGGAGGGGCCTGGTGTAGTGATTCTCAAGTGTCTTTGCCCCAGGCGGAATTGCACCGCCCTTACCAGGGGCCGGGCTGACTAATCCGCTCGGGTTTGCTTTCAGGAGCTTTTGTTCCCTGAGCGCTTTCCGTAGAGTTCCGGAGGACGGGAATACAAATGGTGGCCTCCTGGTCTCCGGCCCAGAGGAGCCGAGTGCCCAGGGCCCCACTCCTCAGTGCGCCCTCAGAGAACAGCGCCCAGTAACTCCCGTCTGCCTGACCTCCAGCCACGCTCCGAGCTCACCGAGCCTGTGGCCGGTTCAAGGTAACCCGAGCTGTGAGCTTACTGTTGGCTCTGTCTCTGTAGCCAGCTTTCCGGTTCCAATACCCGCAAGCTCTGGGACACTCAGACACCCACGATCCTTGTGACCCTGCGGGACCTGAGGCCACGCTGACCCCGCGTGGGCTTCGCCCTGGTTTAGCCTTGGAGCTATGTCCCTCAGCGGAACAGACTTTTAAAAGTCCTGATTTTGTGCTCTGTTGCTCCGCCGCTTTCTGGGAGCCGGCCCCTCCCCCCGGGTTCTATCTTCCCAACGCTTTGGATTCACTCTCCGCCAGTCCTACCTTTCAGAAAGTGGTTGTTTTTCTGTTTCCAGAATTGCTGTTCTTCTCTTCAATCTGCCGATGGATTTGCAGGTGTTTGCACTCTTTAGATAAGCTATCTAGCTGATCTCCTGCTAGCTGAAGTAGTCTCAGCCTGCTACTTCTCCGCCATCTTGACTCCTCCTCCCTTTTTTACTAATATTTCTAATATTTCTCTTATTTCTTAGAGCTAAATGGTGTGATAGGCCTGAACCAGGTGGCTTTTCTTTTCCTTTTTCTTTAAATACCTGCCCCCTGGTATTGTTAAAAATAGTCACCTTATTGCTCTCTTTCACTTACTTTTCACACTAGCTTCTAAGTGCTATGTGATACAGTATAGGTGATAGTGCTCTTCAAGTTCAGAAAATGGTGAATTCTGCCTCCACATCCCACTCCTATCTGAAACTGACTGGAGATATATATATATATATATATGATTTAATAATTTTATATATATTATATATATTAAATTTTAATATATATATTAAATCAAGAGTTTACTTTAGGGGCACCTGGGTGGCTCAGTCGGACAAGCAGCCAACTCTTGGTTTCGGCTCAGGTCGTGATCGATCATAGGATTGTGAGATCGAGCCACATGTCGGGCTCTGTGCTGAATAGGGAGTCTCCTTGAGATTCTCTCCCTCTGCCTTTCCCCCTGCTCGAACACTGTCTCTAGGATGCGCATACATGTGCTCTCTTGCTCTCTCTCTCTCTCAAATGAATAAATAAATCATAAGAAAAAAAAGTTTATTTTAACTGTTACCCTGGTTCCAGTTGCACAGTATTCTCATTTACCACTACCACTTTGTTTACAGTGCGCCCTAAATTTAGGCATTTATGTCTCCTCACCCTTCCGATGAACCCAGAAACATTTGCCTAAATATCTTTATACATGTTCACCCTTATGACTGCTGCCTTTTAGGTTTCATAAACTCCTTGATAAGCACAGGTCACAGTTATGAGCTCTCTCCATGGTCCACCTGCTTTGGCAAGACTGTGGCCAAGGGAAGATTTTTAGCCACGCTCTGGACATCTGTGTCTTGGTTGAATTCAGTGCATTTCAGCTCAGTGGAGGTTTCCTGAATGCCTAGTAAGCAGCAGCCAGTGTGCAGGGCTCTGTGGGGGGAACACAGCATATTCATTTGGTGTCTGCAGTTCAGCCCCTTGTAAGCGCTGGTAGTCAAGACACACAGGGCAAGGTCTCTGTTTTCATGGAACTTCATGCACAACAAACAAAGACCCTTTCAGCTAATGTTGAACACAAAGATGCAAACAAAATGGGATGTTGGGGTAGAGTGAATTGGTGTGGGAGGAGAAGAAAATAGAGGTCAGGAGTTAGTTTAGACTAGCAGGTTAGTGCAGGCCTGTCTGAGAAAGCGACTTCTGAGCTGATACCTGAAGGCAGAGAAGGGATCCACACATGTGCGTGTCTGGGGAAAGAGGCTGTGGACAGGGGGAGCATCTTGTGCAAAGACCTATGGTGGGAACAAGCTTGTTCAGTTTCAGAAATGGAAGAAATGTAGCCAGCATGGCGAAAGCACGGTGAATTGTGGGGGTGTGGTAGGAAGTGAGGTTGGAGACAGAGGCAGGGGACAAGTGACCAGAGGCTCTCGTAGGCCATGAGAAAGAGCTTGTATTGTGTTTTAAGTAGGAGACTGTCAGAGAGTGATTTGCATATTTTTTAAAGCCTTGACTGCTATGCGGGGAATGGATTGGGGTGTAAAAAACTAGAAACAAGAATGTTTGGGGTGAGTGGCTGAGCATGATAATTTATGTCATTTTAATTATCGATGTTATCATACACCTGATGGAGGAATTTGAATTTGGGTTTTCTCCTAGATGCAATGGTGTGCATCATTAATAGCTTCTGCTTAGTGAACATTTATCAGTGCCAGTCACATGGCTTTCTGTGCATTTTTCAAGTCTTCTCGCACGCAAAAAACCCTATAAGCGGAGTTTAGTGTTCATGTTACCTTTTATAAAGGAAGAAACCAATGGGGAGAGCTAGATGCTGACCACTCCTAGTGAGGAAAGGGAACAGGAGCAGCAGGGAGGCTAGGCACCAAACTCCTGGAAGTGGGGCTGGGAGGCTTGTGGGATACACACTGGAGTTTGGTGATGACTTTGAGATGCAAAGAAGAGCTGGTCCTAGAAATGGTGAAGAGCCTGCCCTAGGAGCACACGTCCCAGGGCAGGCTGCACACTGTCAAAGCCTGTGGTCAGTGCCGTGGGAGAGCCTTGAATAAAACAGAGGCCGAGGCTGTTCCCCCTGGCATTGTACAGGCTGGTGATGAGATGCCGCTAACACAGACTAAAAAGTGGGAACTTCTTGAAGGAGAATTTGTTAATTTGTTGATACACTTAACTTACAATGTCAGAAAAAGTCCTGGTGTCTTCACTGAATTCCTACACCTTCTCCTAGGTCAGTTTTAAGTTAGAGTGGTCTCAGAAAATCTGTTCTGACCTGTCTGTGCCCTTTACCCCCAAATGAGCAGGTGGGCATTTTTTCCTACCCTCAGTTTATCTGTGTCCTTCGTCTCTGTCTCACTGTCTGCATCCCACCCACCCCCACCCCCGCCAACACACACACATACCAAAACTGGGCTTTCTGGGGCATTTTGAGAGTACCAGGGGAGCCTGTTCTGCCCTTTGTGTTTACCTTGACACAGAAATGATCCCTGGCTGTAATAGGTTTCCCTCAGGCGCTCAGGGTCTTTTCATAGCCTAAGACATCATCGTGACCTCCAAGGACTGGCTGTTTCTGTGGGCACCTAACAGGGGTCAAGTCTGCTCTTTTGTACCCTGAGGTACTAGGAAAGCTGTTGGAGCCTAATCTGCTCTCATTTACGGTAACTTCTTTTGGTTTTCTATGAGTCCCTTTCTTCTTTCTTGAGAGTACTTACTATGTTGCCTTTAGCTTGCGCCCAGCATTCATTCTAACAAAATCTGGAGTCTCTGGCGTTTATCGTTGGCCAGGCTCCATATGAGCTGGTAGAAAATGGTTGCAGTTCTAGGAATTTCCAGCCTTAATTTGTTAGCCAAATACATCAGCAGGGGCGGTAGCTGTTAGTTGATCTGAGTTTTTTGTGGTGAGATTTGTTTTGTTTTGTTTTTTGTTTCTCCCCCTCCAATGAGAACTACTGTTTGTTAGCACTGAGATCATCAAACCAATTCAGTTTAGGACTTTGTGTGAGAATATAATTATACCTCCCAAAGATAAAGGTCTGGCCTAGTTAAGTGAGGGCAAAAAATGAATAGGGTCCATAGAGGGGAATGATTACTGGTACCAGGTACTCTGAATGGCAACTCACTTATTTTCAGTGATATTATACAAATCAAATAAAATCCTATTCCCTTTTATTTTAGCTAAGTATTCTTGTCCAAATAAAAATCAGATGTTTTTCTTCTTTTTCTTTTTTTTTTTCCAAACCAAATGGTTACAAACACTTACTTAATATAATTTACTGGAGCTTTTTATTTTTTTTTAAGAACATTTACATTACTTTCTTTTATGCATGCAGTAACTTTTGATCAAAACATGACTCCACGCTCTTGTTTAATGTTGAGCATCTGGATTAAAGGCTTCTTTTAATCTTAAATACAGATTATGACTCTCTCCCTTTAAGCAAACCACCATAAAACCTTGGCCCTTTTCCAGTTTTCTTCATTAAAGCTCTCTTTATTATAGTGTTTTCGGATGGCAGTCATTAAATGATTGTTATGCACAATGGGCACTTGATTATAATTATTTAACTGGCAATCAGTTATTGCAGCAATTTGGTAGTGTAATTAAAAGGGAGCATGTTTGTACCTGCCAGCATCTTTGAGATGTTCAGCTCTGGATTAGGGAAAGAAGCAGAATCTAAACATATGGACAGGAAGAATCAAACACTTCTGTGAATGGAAGCTTTTCTTTTATTCTTCCCCAGTCTGGTTCCTGGCCTCTTTTGTTCCATAAGGTAGACGAAGGATAGTGATGAAATGTGGGGAAGAATTTTTGTGCTACAAATTCCTGGATCAATCAATACATTCAGCAAAGATTGTAAATTTGCTCCATGTGCTGAGAAATGCTTAGTGGGTAGAAGTGAACTTAATCTAATTCTGCTTTTTTAAACACAAACATTTTTCCCAGCTCTGATTTAGGCATTTCAGCATTTCTTTCTTGACCTATAAATTGATAAGGAATACAACTAGCAAAATGTTGGCATAAAAGACAGCTGGCATTCACTTATTAACGGAAAGTCATCAATCACTAAAGAAGTTAGTAATACTATGATTCCCGAGTTAAGATCATCCACAGCATGATTCAGAACCCTTTCCATGTGACAAACATCTAATCCTAACCAACCTTAGCAAAGAGTAAATTTCTTGGTTTATGTTATGTTATTGGAACCACTAATAGGATTAAAGGGAGAGCTGTAGAAACCAGGGCTCAGGGTTAGAAACTGGGATTCAGTCCCTCTTGAGACTCACCTTCCATTCACCTCTCCGCTGAGTCTGACTGTGCTTGGCTTTGTTCAGAGGACAGGTCTCTAGGCTTTTCCCTGTGGCAGGAAAAATGGCCATTACTAGCCCCAGATTCTGATCTTCCTTGCTGAGCAACTCTGGTGGTAACACGTGTCTTCTTTCATACACTGGCCTCAAGGAAGGGCTCTGATTGGCCCTACTTGGGTCATACTCCACCTCCTGGACTAATTACTTTTGCCAGGGAAATGACCCCATCTAATTGGCCAGGTCTGGATCACACCCCTGTGGGTAGGGTAGGGAAGATGGAGTCTGTATCAGAGACTCTCTATCATATCAAAGAACTTGATATGTTCCCATAGGTGGGATTCCCCAGTGACCAAGAAAAACACAATGGTTATTTTAACAAATGAATATGAAAATCTGAAGTATCCAAACATAAAGAATATTCTCTGCATGTTTTCCCAAAGTGGTTCTCCTTCTTTTAGAAGTATTTCACCTTTGTAAGACTGAATTATAGAAGAGTCCATCTCGGTTTCAAATGATTGCCTAACCTTACCAACCTTACCTTCTTGAGCCTTTAATAGTGTGCTCTCAGGGGAGGGTCCTAAAGAGATGGAACAGAAATAAAAATGCCTGTTGTGGTGGCCCAGCCACCATAGCTACCTTATTACAAGGGACTAAGGATCAGGGTTCCATACAGCACAGTATCAAACCACTTACCTCACAGTATCAAACCACTTACCACAGTTCTGCATGATAAAATTTTCCATTTTTCTCTTGATTTAGTTCCACATTTGAATCTGAGGGAAAGGCTAAGCAGTCTGAAAAATGGCAGACTTAAATAGCAAAAGACCTTTAAAAAGTAAAAGAGAACATTAAGTGAAAATGTAAAAATGCTTTTCCTGATCCCCCCAATACCAACCAAACATGATCTAATCAATAAGAAAACTATGAATCATCCTATTTATTAATCACACAAGGAAGATAATCAAAATATCCAAGCTCAAACTTGAATAAAAATAAATTCTCAATTTCCTATTTATCTTATTAATCGGTGCACAATTATTTTTTGTTATGTATTTATTTGTACAAATGAGATATTTAAGCTCATGGCAACTTAAACTACTAATGGAATACCTGAACTCTGGGACGGTTTTGGGACATCAGCTTCTTCAAGTCAAGTAAGTGTGTGTATATTTACACACACACACTTTTTTAGTTTGTGGATATTGGACAGTGCTAGAGACATTTCTTGGGAACCTAATCTTCTCAATGGCAAGTTCCAGCATTGCCTTTGCCAGTAGTTGAGTTCATATGGACTTGATGCCAATTTTCTTCTCACATATGTGAAATAACAGTTGGGCACATAACAAACAAAACAGTGACACCACAGAGAAGCCTAGTGCTTTTTAAGAAGTGAAATGGGTGGATTCAGAACTAATTTTTTCTTTAGGTGAACTGAGTTTAAATTAAATTCAATGTTGCAAGAGATTACAGTATTTGTATGACTCTCAAAAAGTCAAAGGCTGTGGCAATAAAGTATTTTCATTTTATAGAGTTTTTCTTGGAGAGGCTGCGTACCATGTGACAGCAGAGTGCTTTAAACCCGGAGGCTGGTGCCAGCACAAAATCCAAACATCATAAAGTTACTTCCAAAGCACAGATAATTATCGGTCCCCTCTCTTGGAACAGAGCATCTCTCAGCTAATCCAAATCTGCCAGTCCAGAATCACCTTCCTAGTCTAGGGTTTTAAGTATGAATCGATGGGTAAGGCATGTTTTCCGGGAAGGAAAGGAGAAGTTATTGAGCAACAATGGTCAGAAGAGTAAAAAACCATAGACATCAGTACTTTCCCAATTTTTTCTCTAGCAAAATTTCTTTTATCTTTTTTTTTTTTCTTTCTTTTGCCAAAAAAAGACAAGGGAGGCCAGCCAGTGGCCCAGTGGCCATTGCTATGTGCATGCCTGGTCCCTCAGTCAGTTTTTGAAAATCCAGCTAACTTGTCTCCAACAAACAGCTTACCTCCAACCCTGTCCACTTAGGGCAGTGTGTCTTTACCACACTAGACCTTTCCTAAGTAAAGGGGTTGATTGTCGAGGCTTTGCATGCTTTTGCAGTGCCCGAGAATCAGTAAAATGCCTTGTGATCCATACTTCTCTGCTTCCCCAATTCACCCAAAGGGTACTGGGGAAGACTTTGCCTTCTGTCGAGGCTGCTTCTATACACAGAAGCTCTTTGAAAGCTTTGCTCACCAGGATTTGAGATCCATGCTCTTCAGTGAATTTCCATCAGAGGATCACTGCCAAGTCACACAAATCTGTCAGAGGAGGCTTGTCTAGGAGTGCACCGAGTCCCTCTCCGCAGAGTGACAGCTCAACAACTATCCCTGAGTGCTGGCCGGCCAGCCATCTCTTCTTTCCCACCCCCTTCACTAGATTTCACTACCACCTGCTAATGCATCTAAAGGGAGCAAGAGGAACTCAGTCACAACAGATGATGAGAGTTGATGCCAGAAGAGTAAACAAGTCATAAATTACTCTTAATTCCTCTTGGCTATGAATGCTGTTAGTCTTTAGCGATGGAAAAATATACTCGCTTTAATCTCTTTTATTTATATAATATAATAGTTGGTCCTCTCGTATGACTATAAATCTCACTTTTCTTCAACAAGCATTTCCTAAGCATGTGCTCTGGGCAAAGTACTGTGTAAGCTGCTACTCTTAAGAACAGATATGAGAGTTCTTGTTTAGTGGGGACAGGAATTTGGGAAGATGAAAAAATTCTGGAGATGGATGATGGTAATTGTTGTGCAACAGTGTGAACATACTTAATGCCATCGAACTATACATTTTTATTTTTTTATTTTTTTTTATTTTTTTTTTAAAGATTTTATTTATTTATCAGAGAGAGAGGGAGAGAGAGCGAGCACAGGCAGACAGAGGCAGAGGGAGAAGCAGGCTCCCCGCTGAGCAAGGAGCCCGATGTGGGACTCGATCCCAGGACACTGGGATCATGACCTGAGCCGAAGGCAGCTGCTTAACCAACTGAGCCACCCAGGTAAATGACTAAAATGGTAGATTCTATATTTTTTAAATGGTAGGTTATATATTTTATCACAAAACAGATTAGGGATCGTAAGCATTTTTTTTCAGTCAAGATTAGCTGTTTGTTGTAAGTTGTAAATTCTATATATATCCTATAGCAAAATAACAAATGTGTGGGACTCACCACAAAAACCTGGAGTTCCCCATTTCTTATATTTTACATAGCAAGTACTGAGTTCATTATGTCCCTAATTTCAACCATTGTCAGAGTACTATATAGGTCTTTTTTAATGCTTATCCTCTGCAATCAAGGTGAAAACAGAGTCTCAACAAGAGCACTGATTAATGAGCCCTGAGTTAGGCTTTATGCTTAGCATCCATACCACAGTGCCCCAGAATGGCCAGAACTTTATTGAGCGTGGAGAACAAAGACTCAGATCCTGCCTTGAGGCCAGCCAATGTGGAGAAAGTCATGGCTTTCCATCTCTGTCTGGTTCCTGCCTCTGCCTTTGGTGCTATGACTGTGGGCAAGTCTTCTCATCTTCGTGAACTGGCTGCTGTGTCCTTACCTATAAAATGGGAGTGAAGTTGCCTGCTATGCAGGCTGTCAGGACCAAACAAGCCAACATTTGTGAGAACACAGTGCTGGACTGGGGGCAGGTGGTAAATCAGTGCCACCCCCCTTGCCCCTGCAGCTTCTGTGACAACAGAGTGAAATGCAGTGGGTATCTGAGACAGCCTCCAGAGCGCTCTTCATTCCACACATGTGGGAGTGTGTGAGACACCTCCTGAAAATCTTTCCTTCCTCTCCTGTTACTCTCTAAACTCTGCTCTCCTGCTCTGCCTGCCTTTGAACTATAGGAAGTTCATGATGCAAATATATTGGTACTCTGGGAGAGGAGAGATGGCCCGCCCCTGGCCCAGTGCCAGCAACATCTTGGAAGCAGAGCAGTGCTCAGGGTCTTGTGGTGTTTGGGCCTCTTGCTCTTTCAAGACCCCAAGGCCTCAGTGTCTCGCTTCTCAGACCCACTACATTTCCCTAGGGTTAAAAGTTGTCCCCTTGGTTTCCTTTGACCTCTTGTCCCTCAGTTGGGAGCTAGAAGCAAAGAAAGGTCCTTATTACCCCAGACCTGTGTCTCTGCAGCCAGTAGTTTGGCCCCCCGCGAGCCCTTTTCCTGCAGGTCTGAAAGGCTGTGTCTGGGAATGTCACCCTTCCTTCCTTCTGTGTCCATGCTATTTCTCCTTGCTCCGGGGGACAGCCCAGCTTTGTATCAGGTCTCACCAAGACATAGAATCCAATTTGTAGAAAGATTAGAGTGCTTTGATGAGTGGTATAATTTATCAGCTTCCCCAAGTTAATGACATTCTTTGAGCTGGGTACCCCTTCTATACCAGCACCGTATGTTAAAGGGGATGGCCAGGCTAGTGCCAGGCTACGAAGCCAGTGGTTCTTAAGCCTTTTATTATTTTTAACCTTTTTATTGAGAATTGTATAATTTATATACAATTAAATATGAATTCTGTACAAATCTTAAGTATACATCTCAATGAATTTTTGTGATCTGCACACCTGTGTAAATACTACCCAGAATAAGTTTCAGAACATCTCCAGTACTCCAGAGCCTCAAACCCATTTCTAGTCAGTATCCCCAAAGGTAACTACTGCTTCAACCTCTTCTCATTGGACTGGGTTCTTGACTTTCTCACACTTATGTCCACCCCTAAGTCTCAATTTTCTACTTAATATCATTTAAGAATTCAAAACCTGTTATTGCCTGTTTTAACCAAAAAGAAACAAAGAAGTGGTCATCTTAGAAATGCTTTTCCTGCCCTCACCACCGATACGCATCCCAATATACCCTTCTGGCCCCACCAGCCCCACCCCCGCAATCAGGTCATGGTCAGGGAGGTAAGATCCCCATCCTTTCTGGTCAGTCATGCTCAATCCCAGAGTCTGAAAAGGGACAGAAGCAGATTCCCTAGGACCTTGGTTCTGTTTTCCCGGTGCCCAAACTTCAAGGTATAGTGTTTTCTAAGCTGAACAACGGTACAGTTCTTAGAATCATCAGATATCCACTGAGCTTCTAACACGCTCAGATTCCTGCTTTCCTTTTTCTGTCAAAGTAGGATTATCTTTCCCCTGATTATGTTTTCAGTTTTCTTGAGAATGAGGAATGTATTTGAAGAGAAGTATCACCATTGCATTCCCTGTGTTAATGTTGACCGTATTGAACTGTTTCTACTAAAAAAATTACAAGAAAATGATTTTACAGGAGGTACACAGAAGCCCCCATTTTGGCGTGCACTGCCATACTCAAATCCTTGTATTTAAAAGTGGAGCTTAGTCTGTTTATCCTACAGTAAAAATATCTACAAGAAGCTATTATTATATTGACATTAGAGCCAAACAGGAAATCAGAGGAATCACAGATGTTATCTGCTTTAATGCAATGGGTTTTCTACAACTCTGGCTTTGCAGCCAATCAGGATAGACTCCACAAAAAGGATTTAAGAAACATATTATTGATATAATGTGTATTTATTGGACTCTGCAAGCTACATTGTGTTCCCAGAATTCTGAGGGCAAAAGCAAGAGGGAGACTTAAGAGAGAGAAGATGAACCCAACAAGAAGGAATTGAGATAGATTCCATCATTACCATGGATATATAATTATAACATATATGGGGGAGAATTTAGAATAATTCAGGAGTATGTGTAAGCATTTATTATATGCACAGTATTGGATAACATAGTTTGCTGCCCAAAGGGAAGATGATATGTCAAAAGAAGTAAGTCCTCAAAACTTTTTCAGCATTTTTATCCATAATTAAGATTAGGACAAAACTGGCACATCTGGCTAATTCGTGGGTGATGCTAAACCTGGAAGAGCACTAAAATCAGGATCTAAAGAGATAATGACAGACACAAGGCTGAATCTGAAAGGTTGAAATATAGCAGGCACAAGTATAAGTCCTTAGATTATTTAAAAAAAAAAAAGAAGAAGAAAGTTTCTGTGAGTCTCGAATGGGGAGACTCAATAAATAGCACCTGTGAGGAGAGATCGTGGCTGCTTGTCCGTACAGTGCGGGTATATCAGTGGTAAGAACGGCATAACAAATAGCTTCTGCACTGTGAACTCTCATTTCTCAAAATTGAATGGCTAGGACCCACACCTGGATACAATACTGACCTCACTTCAGATGACTATACTTAAAGATGCTGAGAGATGTTGAGAACCAGGATCAGAAATTATGTTACCTGCTTTCACTGATTTCACTTATTTGCGGAGCATAACAAATAACATGGAGGACAAGGGGAGATGGAGAGGAGAAGGGAGATGAGGGAAATTGGAAGGGGAGGTGAACCATGAGAAGACTATGGACTCTGAAAAACAATCTGAGGGTTTTGAAGGGGTGGGGGGTGGGAGGTTGGGGGAACCAGGTGGTGGGTATTAGAGAGGGCATGGATTGCATGGAGCACTGGGTGTGGTGCAAAAATAATGAATACTGTTACGCTGAAAAGAAATAAAAAATTAAAAAAAAAATTATGTTACCTGGAACATTCTTAAATAAAAGAATGAGTAGTTAGTTGAAAGAACAGAAGGGATGCCCATGTCCCATCCTCAGATACCTGAAGGCTGTCCCACATGTGAGGCACATGAGGCTTGTGCCCTGGAAGGCTTTGTTAGGATTAGGGAGTGGTTACAGAGAAGGGACTCTGGTTCAATTACTCACACTTGAAGCTGCTAAGTGGAAGGAGTATGCGGCCTCATGCCTGTGTGTGGGTATAGAGGACTCACATTTTTGGAGGTTGGACCTCATACCAATCATAGGGCTCCATTGAGTGCTTCTCAGAGGGGTTGTGGAAGGGATTCACACACTTTGTAGAGCTTTGGAAAAAATGCCCTGTGAGGCCTTGTCCAACCCTGATAATCTATGGTTGCTCACAGGCACATAGCACAGGCTCAGATGAGTTCTAGTAAGATGGCCGTGGGCTAGAACATCTGGGGAAGGAGGCAAGGACTGTCATGGAACTTGAATTGTGATGGAATTGAAGAGAACAAGGTAAAGATAGCAGGCAAGGGGTGGGATTGGGAGATTATGAGAGAGAATTTGGGTAGATAGGGTGGGGCAACAGAGTGGGAAACCGTAGCAGATGGAGATTTGGGTGCCCTTGCTCTCATGTGATCTCCTACAAGGACACAGAGTGACAGAGACCCCAACCCCACAACTTCAGTGATAGTGGCAGTTCCCTCTTCTATTGGTTGAGAGGCAGTGGAAGTGCCCAGACCAAACCGCTCAAAAGTTATTTCTGCTGCAGAAGAGTCATAGGCAGTTTCCTAACGACCGTGAGGGGAAGGCACCTTGCTAGGACATGGACAACAAGGCTTCTTTATCCACCTGCAGCCTCATCGGAGGTTTTACATTTGTACTAACATTGCTAACTCTGAACATTCCAGAACTTCAAGGTGTTATTTCCAGTGGCTGTCATTCTCACTAAGTTTGTGTTTTGCCTGTGTGGCTTCAGAGAGCCCTTCTGTAGTTCTGGTCACCAGGATACTTGTCTGAGTGGCCAGTAGCAAGATGAAGAGTGTTTTCAGGGGACTCAGTTCGTTTGTACTGTAAGGACTTACAATGTATTGCAAGTGTATCACATTTTTATCTCCAGGCATTTTCTATACAATGGTGCTATGATGTGAGTAAATTAGGGCTCATTCTCCGTCTAGCAGATGAGGAGATTAATGCAAGAGAGGTAAAGTGAAGCAGGGAGAGTGGTTTCATAAATGTGGAGAACAGCCTGTTTTATGAACGGAAAGGCCATTGGAAGTAGGACGTTATTGCTCTTTAACTAAAGAAATGTTTGCAAGGCCAAGTTAAACAGGATATGGCATTCTCTCCAAGCGTTTCCACCACCACGCCCCTCTCCTCACTCGGGTGCTTGTGGGTCACTTCCTAATCTATGAATGGGTTCGCTGACCTGTAAGCAAGGGTGGGAGGTAGAGATTGCGCTTGAACAAACTCATCAAGGGAAGTCATTCTGCAAGTTTCCCAGGGATGAGAGATTGTTTTTTCTTCCCCCTCCCTTGCCACTCCCCCACCTCCTCCACTGTAACCTACCCTAGCAAAAACTGTAACCCAGAGCTGCATTTAGAAGACACCATGGCCATGTTCATCCTGTTCTTCTTTGGGGACTACTGAGGCTTTGTGCCCCCACTTGACGAGTGCCTCTAAAAAGATGTTTTAGGGCTATCAAAGAGACTGCAATATCTGGGGGCCATTTAAAAAGCCAGAGACTTCTATGACTCATCACCAAGTCCTGACATTTAATAATCCCATCACCCTAGGGGGGGTCTCCAATACTGTCTCATTTGATCTTCTACCCAATTTGAGTAAAGAATCAGAAGTGCTTTATGGGCTGATTGCGTAGGATGCATTATCATTCCTTCTGAAGTTGGAAAGGAAAAATAAAGCTGTCATTGCTTGAATTAAAATAAAATAAACACAGGGCGCCTGGGTGGCTCAGTGGGTTAAGCCGCTGCCTTCGGCTCAGGTCATGATCTCAGGGTCCTGGGATCGAGTTCCGCATCGGGCTCTCTGCTCAGCGGGGAGCCTGCTTCCTCCTCTCTCTCTCTCTGCCTGCCTCTCTGCCTGCTTGTGATCTCTCTCTGTCAAATAAATAAATAAAATCTTAAAAAAATAAAATAAAATAAACACAAACCCATAGGACTTGGCTAATGTCTCTTCTGATGTGGCCTTTATTGGGTATTTCTAGTGTTTGTAACTGTGTCAAGTTCTAAGCAGTCATTCTGCTCCCTGATTTCCCCTGATTTTCCATCATCTTCTCCCTGTCATACTTGGATGCTCCTGCTCTGTCTTCATGCAGGTTATACAGAGCTTGTTTATTCCTTTGAGACACAAAGCAGATTGTTTGCTTAATTTTTATTTTAAATATTGTCTGTGAGTCGTCATCATTGGGCAGCTTTGGTAAATGGGGCTGATTTTTGTTCCCTAGAAGTCTCTGCCAATATTCCCATCTATTGTATACATTCAGTGCTATTATAGTAATAATAGTTTACAGAGGCCCAGATTATGATATTTTAATAGTATAGAGCCCCTTGTTGACATAAATGCTTCATGCAAATTGGAATGAAGTATTGAAACCGCAGTTTTGGCTCTACTTATCAGTATACAAAAAGTTTGGACTTGATTCCTTAGATAGAAATGAGCCCTCTTGGGCGCCTGGGTGACTCAGTGGGTTAAAGCCTCTGCCTTCGGCTCAGGTCATGATCTCAGGGTCCTGGGATCAAGGCCCGAATCGGGCTCTCTGCTCAGCAGGGAGCCTGTTTCCTCCTCTCTCTGCCTGCCTCTCTGCCTACTTGTGATCTCTGTCTGTCAAATAAATAAATAAAAATTAAAAAAAAAAAAAAGAAATGAGCCCTCTTTGGCAATTTAGAATTTCTTCGTGTCTCACATCATAGAGCCCTTGTTTTAAGAATGAAGAAGAGGAGTTCTGGGACTACTCTTTGGTGAGTTTTTGGTCAAATGAGATTGAATTCCAAGTATCCTGGCTCTTAATCCAGTATTTTTTCCCCTCTTATTCTATGTTTAACCTCTCTTTTTGTATACTTTCCTAGAAGCAAGGCTATGATCTCCAAGCAGAATTTCTGTAAAGTCAATTCCAGCGTGCCCCAGTTAGAAAGAATCCTAAAACAGCAATTTTCCAAGCATGCAATCAAGGGCTATGATTCATGTTCTTAGGATATAGCTCTAGGAACTTTGCAGTATGGACTCCGTGTAGTGTGGCTGCTGAGGGAGGGAACTGACGCCTACTATGTATTGTATCAAACTTGTCCTATATAAGTGCACTCCTATCTCAGGTGATATAATTTCTTACCATCTCATCCTCCAGTTCATCTACTACCCCACTGAATTAATCTTCCTAAAACATTGATTTTTAATGTATCAGTGCTGGGACCAAATACCCAATCAAAACTCTAAACTCCTTAGCGTCTCCTCCAAGGCTCCCCACCAGACCAATGTCTTCACTGTCTCATATTCATTCCCAGTCCTCTTTGCTCTTGTAAAGGATCTCCTTCTCCTGTCTGTGCTTCAGGCATTCCCAGCCCACAGGGGCCTGGCCAGTCCCACTTGTTTGACTCTGTTCTATGTTGTGCTCCCGTCTGACTATACTCCTTCCATTCTTATCTCCTGAAACATGTACTGATTCTATGAGAGTGTATAACCATGACATTTGACATCCTGATTACATTGCCATCGTGAGTTCTGGTCTCTGAAACTCAGCTATGAGTTCCCAGAGAAATTCTCAGACAGTGCTCTCGGAGTTTCAGGAATTATTTCACAGAGCCCACGAGACCAAAAGAAAAACACAGAAATTTCATTTATGAAGCAGTTAGGACTCAATAAATAGTCCTGACCTAACAATTAATAGCGCTTTGAGAAAATACTGCACATAAATTGAAAAAAAAAATCATTGTTTTATTCTAAAAACAACCATAGTTATTAGTAAATCTAATAGGCTTTATGTTCCCGTTGGGTACTTCATAGTTTCCCAAAGCTTGGAATCAGATGGGATACTACCACATTCCTTTCCTGTTCTGTGTTGTATTTCACATAATACCTTTTGTGGTACAGTTGCCAAAACCCCAGTTTTGCAAAGATTTGAGATCATCAGAAGGAATATAGTACAAACTAAAATGTCAAAGCTATAAACTACCTTGATCTGGTAGTTTCTGCAGTGTCTGACAGATACTGTGTGTGTCATGCTTTCCTGAAAAATTTAAAATATCCCATCCTGCAGTGCCCTGAGGGACACACTTTGGGAACCACAGCTCTAGAGTAGTATCAACCTTCCCTTGTGTGTTCCACAAAGTGTATTGAGCAATGTAGTCCTTCTAGTGGATAGCCAGTTAATACTTGTTGAGGACTTTAATTCTTGACCCTCTGACAGAGGCCATAAGCACCACAGCTTCAGCAATGTACTGAGTTGCCCAGCATGGCAATAATTCAAGTTAAATCCATTTGAACATCTTTTGGGTATGCTGGAAGGGAAATTCCTGTACAAAATGGAGGTTGGCTTAAGTGCCCTTTAAATTCTTTTCCATCACTCTTAATTCAGTAGAAGCGATGTGCCATGTAAGATCAGCATTAACCACAATTGCATGACAGAGTAGTAAAGATAAAACGTCTCAAACTCTGAGGCCAAAAATATAAAAATATTTGAATTCTAACATGCTGAATTTGGTATGGATGTAGGCGCATAAAACTACTGCATCCTAAACTAATAAGGGAGATTCGTTGAGAAACCTTTTTCTTTTCAATTATCACAAAAATTAACCATATAGTAGGAACGAAGAAAACTACGGTACTTATCAAAAAAGTAGAAATAGGGGTGCTTGGGTGGCTCAGTGGGTTAAGCCTCTGACTTCAGCTCAGGTCATGATCTCAGGGTCCTGGGATCGAGCCCCACATTGGGCTCTCTGCTCAGCAGGGAGCCTCCTTTCCCCTCTCTCTCTGCCTGCCTCTCTGCCTACTTGTGATCTCTCTCTCTCTGTCAAATAAATAAAATAAATAATAAATAAATAAAATAAATAAATAAATAAATAAAATCTTTTTTTTTTTAAAGTAGAAATAGCGCAAGAAAACATATCTGATCAGAAATAGCACAAGAAATAGAAATAGCACAAGAAAACGTATCTGATCACTCTATAATACAATTAAGAAACACAAATTTATAAAATTAAAACACAAAAAACACCACTGGTATTTTTTTTAAAACTCCTCTTGAGTCATTGAGGAAATCAAAATGAAAATTGTAGACTATCTGGAAAAGAATGTGAAAATTCTACACGTAATTTTTTTTTTTTTGACACAGCTAATGTAGTACTTCGGAAAATTCACCAACCTCAGTTCTTATATAAATAACAAAAGTGAAGGAAAATAAAAGAAATTATGTGTCAAACTTATGACATTATTAAAAAAGAAAAAATTAACCCAGGGATGGCAGAAGAAAAAATCTTAGAAGATTGCCTTATGCACCGTAAGCACTTAATAGATGTTAGCCATTATCTGAAAGATACAGAAAATTCTCCTGGATAGAGTAGTAAATTTGAAAAGCAAGGTTCCCTTTTCAGACAGTTGGGGATATTTGAATATGGACTCCATATTAAGATGATAGTATTGAATTAATGTTAATCTTCATGGGTGTGGTGATGTTATTATGGGTGTGTAGGAGGACACCCTTATTCTTACAGGACACATGCTAATGTATTCAGAAGGTAAGTGTCATGATGTCTGCAGTATACTTTTCAGTGATTCAGTGGAAAAAAAGTAAACATAGATTAAGAGAAAAATGTGGGGAAAATATCAGCATATTTATGGGAATAGGATAGGGGTACTGATTCAAATTTTCTCTAAGTTTTAAACTTTTCAAAAGAAAAATTTACCAAAACCAGGGTATAGAACATGTGTAGCATATTTTTTAAAGAATCATATGTGTATGTATGTGTGTGTGTGTTTATAAGTTTGTATATGCATAGTATAAGGTGTATACCAGAAATTGAAAACAGTGGTTGCTACTGGACAAGAGAGCTGTTTGGCTGGAGACAGGACTGGAAGGAGACTCAGTTTGTGAATCTTGTACATGTGCTTCCATTTTCTATCCTAATCGGTGGGGGGCTATTATAATTTTTATTTAATTTTAAGCTCCATGTCCTATGCTCAGTTTTACTGTTGGACAAATGAAGTAATTTATGCCCCAGGGAGCAGAGACTGCTTAGGAAATGCCTTATCTCCGGGCAGACTTCTTGGACGGATTCCTCCTTGGACTGTCCAGACTTTGCTGCGGGTTTCCTGTGGGCAAGCAGCCTGCATGCCTCCTGCCCCAATATCCCACCCCCTCCCGCACACAACACCCTTTGGCTTTGGCTCCTTGGGGGTTTCATGAAGACGTTTTTACAGCTGGTGGAAGGTGGTAAGCACATGGGATGGTCCTCAGAAGAAAAAGGTGTGGGCTTCCTGTTTTCACTGTGACTCAGGCAAGTGGGGGAGCATTTCTGTGGAACACTCTTAATAAATAACTTGCTCACCCTGACACCAGTGAAACTCCCCAGTGTCAGAGTTCAGGGCAAGAGGCAAATGGTGGCAAGCTTTCCTCCTTGGTAAGAACCAGAACTGAAAGTCTTTTGGATGCAGCTTGTGGGATGTACCCGAGCGATCCAAACCATCCACTTATAAGTGAAGCCACCAAGGCCAGGAAAGTTCTGCACATGTGGACAAGTGGCACAGCTAGTAACCATACACCCCCTGAGCCATCTCTGCAGGATTCTTTCCATGACACCACAGCCACCTGAGAGGCCCACAGGGACTCGGGACTCTGTGGCGGGTGTCAGGCTCATTTCATTGGGCAGGTGGTGTTACAGCTGATCTGCTTGCTCGCTCGCTCTCAGAAGAAAAGGGTTCAGTACGTCTTAAAGCTGAGGGAGTCGGGGAGGGAGATGGGGAGGAGTAGGGAGGCAAGGTTCACTAAAAACAGTATTTTGCCTGTGCAAGGCCTGGCAGGGAACCCAGTTCACCTCTTACTTAAAAGAGACTGATAAACTCAGGATGGATTCTATTTCTGCCCTCAGAGCATTAAAATACCTAACCTAGAGATTTTGCATAGAATGCTTGAGAACTTTTTTTTCACTATTAACCTTATTATGAAATACCTCAGGCATGCAGAAAGACTTAGTGAATGTAATGAAAGCATGCATACCACACTCAACCAAAGAGTGACTGGGATGGGGTGCCTGGGTGGCCCCATGAGCCAAGTATCCAACTCTTGGTCTCGGCTCAGATCATCAAGCCCAGTGTGGAGCTTTGCTCAGCACAGAGTCTGCTTGTCCCTGTCCCTCCGCTCCTCCCCCTGCTCATGCTTGCTTTCACTCTCTCACAGTCTGTCTCCATCCACCCCTAAAGTGAATACATAAAATCTTTTTGAAAACATAAAAAATAATTTAAAAAATTTTTTTAATTAAAAAAAAAATGGGATATTTGGTTGAGGCCCCACCCCACTTCCCTGATCACAGCCTTCCCTCACCCCTTCCCCCAGGGATAAGCCCTGCCCTGAATATGCTCCTAATGATTGCTCTGTGTGCCTTTATTACCCTGACTGCATGTGTGATGTCTCCCTAGATGAGGTATCACCTTATTTTCCATAAAATTCTATGTTGATGGGGTCACATTGTATGTTTCCTTACACAGCTATTTTTTTCCCCTCAAGAATATAGTGTTGAGGGTGCCTGGGTGGCTCAGTGGGTTAAAACCTCTGCCTTCAGCTCAGGTTATGATCCCAGAGTCCTGGGATCGAGCCCCGCATCAGGCTCTCTGCTCGGCAGGGAGCCTTCTTCCTCCTCTCTCTCTCTCTGCCTGCCTCTCTGCCTACTTGTAATCTCTGCCTGTCAAATAAATAAATAAAATCTTTAAAAAAAAAAAAAGGAGGGAGGAGTCAAGATGGCGGAGAAGGAGCAGGCTGAGACTACTTCAGCTAGCAGGAGATCAGCTAGATAGCGTATCTAAAGAGTGCAAACACCTGCAAATCCATTGGCAGATCAAAGAGAAGAGAACAGCAATTCTAGAAACAGAAAAACAACCACTTTCTGAAAGGTAGGACTGGCGGAGAAGTGAATCCAAAGCGATGGGAAGATAGACCCCGGGGGGAGGGGCCGGCTCCCGGCAAGCAGAGGAGCAACGGAGCACAAAATCAGGACTTTTAAAAGTCTGTTCCGCTGAGGGACATCGCTCCAGAGGCTAAACCGGGGCGAAGCCCACGCGGGGTCACAGAAGGATAGGGGGTGTCTGAGTGTCGCAGAGCTTGCGGGTATTGGAGCGAGAAAGCTGGCTGCAGAGACAGAGCCGACAGTGGGCTCGCAGCTCAGGGTTACCTTGAACGGGTTGCAGGCTTGGTGAGCTCGGAGCGCAGCCGGAGGTCAGGCAGACGGGAGTTACTGGGAGCTGTTCTCTGAGGGCGCACTGAGGAGTGGGGCCCTGGGCTCTCGGCTCCTCTGGGCCGGAGACCAGGAGGCCGCCATTTGTATTCCCGTCCTCCGGAACTCTACGGAAAGCGCTCAGGGAACAAAAGCTCCTGAAAGCAAACCCGAGCGGATTAGTCAGCCCGGCCCCTGGTAAGGGTGGTGCAATTCCTCCTGGGGCAAAGACACTTGAGAATCACTACACCAGGCCCCTCCCCCAGAAGATCAACAAGAAATCCAGCCAAGACCAAGTTTACCTACCAAGGAGTGCAGTTTCAATACCAAGGAGAGCAGCAGAATTCCAGAGGAGAAGAAAGCAAAGCACGGAACTCATGGCTTTCTCCCTGTGATTTTTTAGTCTTGCAGTTAAAGTAATTTTTTTCTTTTTCATTTTTTTTCTCTTCTTTTGCTAAATTTTTAAATTTTTTTAAATTTTTTTAAATTTAAAATTTTTTTTAACTTTTACCCTTTTCATTTTTAACGTTTTTAACTAGTTTATCTAATATATATATTTTTTCTTTTTCATACTTTTCTTTATTCATTTTCTTTTTTTTAATTCCTTTTTTTTTCCCTTTCTTTTTTTTGAACCTCTTTTTATCCCCTTACACCCCCCTCACGATTTGGGATCTCTTCTGATTTGGTTAAAGCATATTTTCCTGGGGTTGTAGCCACCCTTTTAGTATTTTACTTGCTCCTTCATATACTCTTATCTGGACAAAATGACAAGGCGGAAAAATTCACCACAAAAAAAAGAACAAGAGGCAATACCGAAGGCTAGGGACCTAATCAATACGGACATTGGTAATATGTCAGATCTAGAGTTCGGAATGACAATTCTTAAGGTTCTAGCCGGGCTCGAAAAAGGCATGGAAGATATTAGAGAAACCCTCTCGGGAGATATAAAAGCCCTATCTGGAGAAATAAAAGAACTAAAATCTAACCAAGTTGAAATCAAAAAAGCTATTAATGAGGTGCAATAAAAAATGGAGGCTCTCACTGCTAGGATAAATGAGGCAGAAGAAAGAATTAGCGATATAGAAGACCAAATGACAGAGAATAAAGAAGCTGAGCAAAAGAGGGACAAACAGCTACTGGACCACGAGGGGGAGAATTCGAGAGATAAGTGACACCATAAGACGAAACAACATTAGAATAATTGGGATTCCAGAAGAAGAAGAAAAAGAGGGGGGAGCAGAAGGTATACTAGAGAGAATTATTGGGGAGAATTTCCCCAATATGGCAAAGGGAATGAGCATCAAAATTCAGGAGGGTCAGAGAATGCCCCTCAAAATCAATAAGAATAGGCCCACACCTTGTCATCTAATAGTAAAATTTACAAGTCTTAGTGACAAAGAGAAAATCCTGAAAGCAGCCCGGGAAAAGAAGTCTGTAACATACAATGGTAAAAAATATTAGATTGGCAGCTGACTTATCCACAGAGACCTGGCAGGCCAGAAGGAGGTGGCATGATATTTTCAGAGCACTAAACGAGAAAAACATGCAGCCAAGAATACTATATCCAGCTAGGCTATCATTGAAAATAGAAGGAGAGATTAAAAGCTTCCAGGGCAAACAAAAACTGAAAGAATTTGCAAACACCAAACCAGCTCTACAGGAAATATTGAAAGGGGTCCTCTAAGCAAAGAGAGAGCCTACAAGTGGTAGGTCAGTAAGGAACAGAGACAATATACAGTAACAGTCACCCTACAGGCAATACAATGGCACTAAATTCATATCTCTCAATAGTTACCATGAATGTTAATGGGCTAAATGCCGCAATCAAAAGACACAGGGTATCAGAATGGATAAAAAAACAAAACCCATCTATATGTTGCCTCCACGAAACTCATTTTAAGCCCGAAGACACCTCCAGATTTAAAGTGAGGGGTTGAAAAAAAAAAAAAAGTGAGGGGTTGGAAAAGAATTTACCATGCTAATGGACATCAGAAGAAAGCAGGAGTGGCAATCCTTATATCAGGTCAATTAGATTTTAAGCCAAAGACTATAATAAGAGATGAGGAAGGACACTATATCATACTCAAAGGGTCTGTCCAACAAGAAGATCTAACAATTTTAAATATCTATGCCCCCAATGTGGGAGCAGCCAACTATATAAACCAATTAATAACAAAATCAAAGAAACACATCAACAATAATACAATAATAGTAGGGGACTTTAACACTCCCCTCACTGAAATGGACAGATCATCCAAGCAAAAGATCAGCAAGGAAATAAAGGCCTTAAACGACACAGTGGACCAGATGGACATCACAGATGTATTTAGAACATTTCATCCCAAAGCAACAGAATACACATTCTTCTCTAGTGCACATGGAACATTCTCCAGAATAGATCACATCCTCGGTCCTAAATCAGGACTCAACCGGTATCAAAAGATTGGGATCATTCCCTGCATATTTTCAGACCACAGTGCTCTGAAGCTAGAACTCAACCACAAGATGAAGTTTGGAAAGAACCCAAATACATGGAGACTAAATAGCATCCTTCTAAAGAATGAATGGGTCAACCGGGAAATTAAAGAAGAATTGAAAAAAATCATGGAAACAAATGATAATGAAAACACAACGGTTCAAAATCTGTGGGACACAACAAAAGCAGTCCTGAGAGGAAAATATATAGTGGTACAGGCCTTTCTCAAGAAACAAGAAAGGTCTCAGGTACACAACCTAACCCTACACCTAAAGGAGCTGGAGAAAGAACAAGAAAGAAACCCTAAGGCCAGCAGGAGAAGAGAAATCCTAAAGATCAGAGCAGAAATCAATGAAATAGAAACCAAAAAGCAATAGAACAAATCAATGAAACTAGGAGCTGGTTCTTTGAAAGAATTAATAAAATTGATAAACCCCTGGCCAGACTTATCAAAAAGAAAAGAGAAAGGACCCAAATAAATAAAATCATGAATGAAAGAGGAGAGATCACAACTAACACCAAAGAAATACAAACTATTATAAGAACATACTATGAGCAACTCTACGCCAACAAATTTGAGAATCTGGAAGAAATGGATGCATTCCTAGAAGCGTATAAACTATCACAACTGAACCAGGAAGAAATAGAAAGCCTGAACAGACCCATAACCAGTAAGGAGATTGAAACAGTCATTAAAAATCTCCAAACAAACAAAAGCCCAGGGCCAGATGGCTTCCCGGGGGAATTCTACCAAACATTAAAAGAAGACAAGGGGCGTTAGAGAGGAGTAGGGAATTTGGGTAAATTGGAAGCGGAGGTGAACCATGAGAGACTATGGACTCTGAAAAACAATCTGAGGGGTTTGAAGTGGCGGGGGATGGGAGGTTGGGGTACCAGGTGGTGGGTATTATAGAGGGCACGGCTTGCATGGAGCACTGGGTGTGGTGAAAAAATAATGAATAATGTTTTTCTGAAAATAAATAAATTGAAAAAAAAATTATTCATGTAAAAAAAAAAACCCTAATTCCTATTCTCCTGAAACTGTTCCAAAAAATAGAAATGGAAGGAAAACTTCCAAACTCATTTTATGAGGCCAACATCACCTTGATCCCAAAACCAGACAAGGATCCCATCAAAAAAGAGAGCTATAGACCAATATCCTTGATGAACACAGATGCGAAAATTCTCACCAAAATACTAGCCAATAGGATCCAACAGTACATTTAAAGGATTATTCACCACAACCAAGTGGGATTTATCCCAGGGCTGCAAGGTTGGTTCAACATCCGCAAATCAGTCAGTGTGATGCAACACATCAATAAAAGAAAGAACAAGAACCATATGATACTCTCAATAGATGCTGAAAAACCATTTGACAAAGTACAGCATCCCTTCCTGATCAAAACTCTTCAAAGTGTAGGGATAGAGGGCACATACCTCAATATCATCAAAGCCATCTATGAAAAACCCACCACAAATATCATTCTCAATGGAGAAAAACTGAAAGCTTTTCCGCTAAGGTCAGGAACATGGCAGGGATGTCTATTATCACCACTGCTATTCAACATAGTACTAGAAGTCCTAGCCTCAGCAATCAGACAACAAAAGGAAATTAAAGGCATCCAAATCGGCAAAGAAGAAGTCAAAGTATCACTCTTCGCAGATGATATGATACTCTATGTGGAAAACCCAAAAGACTCCACTCCAAAACTGCTAGAACTTGTACAGGAATTCAGTAAAGTGTCAGGATATAAAATCAATGCACAGAAATCAGTTGCATTTCTCTACACCAACAACAAGACAGAAGAAAGAGAAATTAAGGAGTCAATCCCATTTACAATTGCACCCCAAACCATAAGATACGTAGGAATAAATCTAACCAAAGTGGCTACGAATCTATACTCAGAAAACTATAAAGTACTCATGAAAGAAATTGAGGAAGACAGAAAGAAATGGAAAAATGTTCCATGCTCCTGGATTGGAAGAATAAATATTGTGAAAATGTCTATGCTACCTAAAGCAATCTACACATTCAATGCAATTCTTATCAAAGTACCATCCATCTTTTTCAAAGAAATGGAACAAAAAATCCTAAAATTTATATGGAACCAGAAAAGACCTCAGATAGCAAAAGGAATATTGAAAAAGAAAGCCAAAGTTGGTGGCATCACAATTCCGGACTTCAAGCTCTATTACAAAGCTGTCATCATCAAGACAGCATGGTATTGGCACAAAAACGGACACATAGATCAATGGAACAGAATAGAGAGCCCAGAAATAGACCCTCAACTCTATGGTCAACTAATCTTCGACAAAGCAGGAAAGAATGTCCAATGGAAAAAAGACAGCCTCTTCAATAAATGGTGTTGGGAAAATTGGACAGCCACATGCAGAAAAATGAAATTGGACCATTTCCTTACACCACACACAAAAATAGACTCCAAATGGATGAAGGACCTCAATGTTAGAAAGGAATCCATCAAAATCCTTGAGGAGAACACAGGCAGCAACCTCTTCGACCTCAGCCGCAGCAACATCTTCCTAGGAACATCGCCAAAGGCAAGGGAAACAAGGGCAAAAATGAACTATTGGGATTTCATCAAGATCAAAAGCTTTTGCACAGCAAAGGAAACAGTGAACAAAATCAAAAGACAACTGACAGAATGGGAGAAGATATTTGCAAACGACATATCAGATAAAGGACTTGTGTCCAAAATCTATAAAGAACTTAGCAAACTCAACACCCAAAGAACAAAAAATCCAATCAAGAAATGGGCAGAGGACATGAACAGACATTTCTGCAAAGAAGACATCCAGATGGCCAACAGACACATGAAAAAGTGTTCCAGGTCACTCGGCATCAGGGAAATACAAATCAAAACCACAATGAGATATCACCTCACACCAGTCAGAATGGCTAAAATCAACAAGTCAGGAAATGACAGATGCTGGCGAGGATGCGGAGAAAGGGGAACCCTCCTACACTGTTGGTGGGAATGCAAGCTGGTGCAACCACTGTGGAAAACAGCATGGAGATTCCTCAAAATGTTGAAAATAGAACTTCCCTATGACCCAGCAATTGCTACTGGGTATTTACCCTAAAGATACAAACGTAGTGATCCAAAGGGGCACGTGCACCCGAATGTTTATAGCAGTAATGTCCACAATAGCCAAACTATGGAAGAACCTAGATGTCCATCAACAGATGAATGGATCAAGAAGATGTGGTATATATACACAATGGAATACTATGCAGCCATCAAAAGAAATGAAATCTTGCCATTTGCGACAACATGGATGGAACTAGAGTGTATCATGCTCAGCGAAATAAGTCAAGCGGACAAAGACAACTATCATATGATCTCCCTGATATGAGGAAGTGGTGATGCAACATGGGGGCTTAAGTGGGTAGGAGAAGAATAAATGAAACAAGATGGGATTGGGAAGGAGACAAACCATAAGTGACTCTTAATCTCACAAAACAAACTGAGGGCTGCTTGGGGGAGGGGGGGTTGGGAGAAGGGGGGTGGGATTATGGACATTGGGGAGGGTATGTGCTTTGGTGAGTGCTGTGAAGTGTGTAAACCTGGCGATTCACAGACCTGTACCCCTGGGGATAAAAATATGTTTATAAAAAATAAAAAAATTAAAAATAAATAAATAAAATCTTAAAAAAAAAAAAAAAAGAATATATTGTTGAGATTCATCCATGCTGCTTGGTGCAGCCCCAGTTCAGCTGTGTTCACCAGAGCAGAGGTTTTATTGGCGACATACTTGAAGACCTTTGCATTCTTCTGTTGAAAAACATTTGTTTCCAAGCTTTGATACAAATAATGCCCCAACAAACATCCTTGCACTTGTTCCTTGTGCACATAGTACCTGCCTTTTCTCACTATTGCTGTATCCTTCACTGATCCACAGACTGAACAAACGGTTCTCTCTGTTTCAGAAATTCATGATTCATAGAAGCAGGTGTTTATCTGGGAGACAGCACTTTGGTTTATCTCAGGGTTTTTAATTTGGAGAGTGGAATTTTTTTTTTATTCCTTCAACGTAAACTGAGGTCTTTACCTCAGTTTACCTACTGAAGTTGAAATATCTTTGTGGGCAAGAAAAGCTCCTCTTGGAGATGCTCCTAATGACTGAAGCCGCCCACTGATTGACTACCCTGCTGTACTCCGGCAGGCTATGCCCCTCTGACCCATCTCCCTAGACTCTGGTCATGGGCAGACCCTGTGAGAGGAAGTGCCTTTTCAGCAAAGTAACCACCGTGAATAGCAGATACCGCTGTGGTGCCGTCAGGGCGTGCCGGTGATACCATTTCACTTCCACCCATCTCATCCCTTCTAGGCACCTGTATTTATGGCAGCTCAGCTGATGTTTGTATTTCTTCTATGTTAGAAAAGGCTTATCCTCTGTAACCCCAGATCTGGGAGCAATCACTTACTCTAGTATCAAGCTAGATATAGGGGTTACAGCCCTGCCTCCGGTAAGATTGTATTCTGGTGCTAGAGGCTTCAGGCACATGCATTTACCATTTTATTTTTTATTTTATTTTATTTTATTTTGTTATTTTTTTAAAAGATTTTATTTATTTATTTGACAGACAGAGATCACAAGTAGGCAGAGAGGCAGGCAGAGAGAGAGAGGAGGAAGCAGGCTCCCTGCTGAGCAGAGAGCCCGATGCGGGACTCGATCCCAGGACCCTGAGACCATGACCTTAGCTGAAGGCAGAGGCTTAACCCACTGAGCCACCCAGGCGCCCTGCATTTACCATTTTAACACCAGAAATGTGATAAAGGCTGCTCGATATGTACAGGGGAAGGGTAGAGAGTGCCAAAGACGGAATGATTCCAGTATAAGAACAGGGAAGACTTCATGGAAGAGAAGCCATTCAACTTTACTTAAAAGGGCTAACAGAGAAGATGAACAATGACAACAATGACGCAGAGAGATGAGGCTTGAAAGGCAGGAAGGTGGGTGGGTTGAGGCAGGGCAGGGAAGCATATTGGAAGGACTTCACCCTGATGAATTGGGGAACACTAGAATTGTGTTAAGCAGAGAAAAGACTCTGTAGGGACTGTTAGAAAAATGCCTTTGGCAGCCAGGAAAGACATGAATTGGAAAGGGACAGCTGGAGGCCTGAGCAGGAGACAGGAGGAGGTAGTAGCGATAGGAAAAAGGAAGGAAAGAATAAATTTGAAGGCAACTACTCGATCAGGAATAAGCAAAATGCAGATTGGTGGACAGAGGGCAGCTTTTGTTATTTTATTTACTTTATTTATTTCGACTTTATTTCTACTATTCTACTTTATTTATTTCTAATCACCAAAATGGAGTATAATGTGGAAGTAATTGTATAAACATCTAATTAAGGATAAGAGTTTGAGGCATATGAAAGAAATGAGTATCCATTAGAGTCATGCCACATGTCTTAACTCTCATGTGTTGATTTCTGCACATGCTTAAGTCAGGAAAGGGGGCAAGTCTGCATTTGGAATCAGGGAGCCAACATTTAGTGTCCCTGCCCTGCCTCTTGACTATCTGTGAGACCTTGTGCATGCCACTCGACCTTTCTAAGACTGCAGTCCCTTGCAGCGTAAAACAGGATTTGTCTACTGCCCCAGGATCCCTTCCAGAGCTAACATCCTCCAGTCTCTTTTTCATGCCTGACTGCCCTGGCCCTGGACAGGCCCTGTTAGCTTTTAGAGATCAATTCTAGTTTCTGTTGTGACTTCTTGGACCTGTGGGTTACTTAGACAGGTGTTGCTTAATTTCCAGTTATTTGGAGATTTTTCTCATCGTTCTTTTCTTGCATTTCATCTCATTTCCAAGTGGTCAGAAAACGTGATTTTAATCCTTTGAAATTTGTTGAGATCTACTTGATGGCTAAGAATATAATCTGTTTTGGTAAATGTGCCATGTGCACTTGTAAAGAATCTCTATTCTGCAGCTGTTGCATATGTATGTCAGTGAAATTGGGTTGGTTAGTCATGTTCAAATCTTCTGTATCCTTACTGATGTTTTGTCTGCTTCATCTGTTAGTAAGAGAGGTGTGTTAAAGTCTCTAGTGAAAACTACATATTTGTTTGTTCCTTCTTTTTATCCTCAACTTTATTTCTTTTAAAGCTAAGTTATTTGATCCATTAATGTTTAGGACATGTATCTTTCTTTTGCATTGACCCTTTTATCATTGTGAAATGTCTCTAGTTATTTCTCATGCTACTTCTTACTTTAATATCTATTTAGCTCATATTGCCATACCCAAAACTTTCTTTTTGTTATTTGCCATGGTATTAATCATTTATTTTCAACCTGTTGAAAAGTGAATTGCTGGGTTTTTTTAGCTGCATCTCTGTTTTTTTAAATTCCAATATTATAGTTTTTGTCTTTTAATTAGATTGTATATGCCGCTTACATATAATTACTTAGTTAGATTTAATTCTCTTGTCATTTGTTTTGTATTTATCTGCTCTGTTTTTCCTCTTTATTCCCTTTTCTCTGACTTTATTTATTTTTAAGCATCTTTCATTTTTTTATCCTTCTTTTTTTTTTTAAAGTCAGCTCTACCCCCAACGTGGAGCTCCAACTGTTTAGGGGTTATTATAGAAATTCCCAAATTAATCTATTACAGTTTACTTCACCATTGCCAAAGCAAGCAAGAAACTTAAAGTATATTCCATTTCCCCCTTGCCAATGTTTTTGTTACACTTTCCATATATTTTATTTCTACTAAGTGATAAGCCCCACAAGGCAGTATTACCCCTGTTGTTTTTAATGGTCAGTAGTCTCTATATTTATACATATGTTTACTTTTTGAAGCTACTGATTCCTTCTTAAAATTATATACTTCCATATCCATGTCTTATAGTCATCATACCCTTTGGTATTACTCATAGAGGAATTCTATACAAGAAATGAAGACTCATTCATTTTCTTTTTCTGAGAGCATCTTTACTGCACACTTCTTTCTAAAGGACATCCTCCTTGGGTATAAAATTTATAGTTGACTTTTTATTCTTCAGAACTTTTAAAATCTTTTACTTTATGTAATTTTTCTTAAATCAACATTCCTCTTCTTTTTCACTTTCTAAAAAAAAATCCAGTATAGTTAACATACAGTGTTATATTAGTTTCAGGCATACAGTAGAGTGATTCAGCAGTTCCATACAACTGTACATGACTCAGTGCTTATCACGATAAGTGTTTTCTTAATCCCCTTCACCTAGTTCATCCATCCCCCTACGAACCTCCCCTCTGGTGACCATCAGTTTTCTATAGAGTCTGTTTCTTTGTCTCTTTTTCTCTTTGTTTGGTTTCTTAAATTTCACATATGAGTAAAATCATATGGTATTTGTCTTTCTCTGACTTACTTCACTTAGCCTTATACCATCTAGGTCTGTCCACATTGTCTCAAATGGCAAGATTTCATTCTTTTTTAAGGCTGAGTAATATTCCCATGTGTCTGTATGTGCGTGTGTGCATGCGTGCATGCTCAGGCCACATCTTCTTTATCCATGCATTTATGAGTGAACACTTAGGCTGCTTCCATAGTTTGGCTATTGTAAATAATGCTGCTATAAACATAGGGGTGCACTTGTCCCTTCAAATTGTGTTTTTATACTCTTTAGGTTATACCTATTAATGGAATTACTGGATAATATGGTAATCATATTTTTAATTTTTGAGGAACCTCCAAAGTGTTATCCACAGTAGCTGTACCAGTTCACATTCCCACCAACAGTGCAAGAGGGTTCCTTTTTCTCCATATCCTTGCCAACATTTATTGTTTCTTGTGTTTTTTATTTTAGCCATTCTGACAGGTATAAGGTGATATCTTATTGTGGTTTTGATTTGCATTTCCCTGATCATGAATGATGTTGAACATCTTTTCATGTATCTGTTGGCCATCTGAATATCTTCTTTGTAGAAAAGTCTTTTCATGTCTTCTGCCCATTTTTAATTGGATTACTTATTTTTTTATTGTTAGGTTATATAAATTCTTTATATATTTTGAATATTACCCTTTATCAAATGTGTCATTTGCAGATATCTTCTTCCATTCAGTAGCTTTCCTTTTAGTTTTATCGATTGTTTCCTTCACTGTGCAAAAGCTTTTTATTTTGGTGTATTCCTGATTATTTTTGCTTTTATTTCCCTTGCCTCAAGAGACATGTCTAGAAAAATGTTGCTATGCTCCATGTTAGAGAGCTTATTGTCTGCGCTCTCTTCTAGGGTTTTTATGGTTTCGGTTCTCACATTTAGGTCCTTAATCCATTTTTTAGTTAATTTTTGTGTATAGTGTAAGAAAGTTGTCCATTTTCATTCTTTCGCACCTAGCTGTCCAGTTTTCCCAACACCATTTGTTGAAGAGACTGTCTTTTTCCCATTGCATATTCTTTCCTCCTTTTCAGAGATTAATTGGCCATGTAAATGTGGGTTTATTTCTGGACTCTCCATTCTTTTTCATTGACCTATGTGTTGACTTTTATGCCAGTAACATACTTTCTGATTACCACAGCTTTGTAGTATTTCTTGAAATCTGTAATTGTAATACCTCCAGTTTTGTTCTTTTTTTCCTTTTTCAAGATTGGTTTGGCTATTTGGGGTCATGTGTGGTTCCATACAAATTTTAGATTTATTTTCTCCAGTTCTGTGAAAAATGCTGTTGGTGTTTTGGTAGGAATTGTATTAAATCTGTAGATTCCTTTGTGTAGTATGAACATTTTAACAATATGTGTTCTTCCAGTCCGTGTATATGGAATATCTTTCCACTTCCTTATGTTATCTTGAATTTCTTTCACCATTGTTTTATAGTTTTCAGAGTACAGGTCTTTCACCTCCTTGGTGAAGTTTATTCCCAGGTATTTTATTATATTTGGTGCAGTTGTAAATGGGGTGGTATTCTTAATTTCTCCTTCTGCTACTTCATCATTAGTGTACAGAAATGCAGTTGATTTCTGTATATTAATTTTATATCCAGTGACCTCACTGAATTCATTTATCAGTTATAGTAATTTTTTTGATGGAGTCTTTAGGGATTTCTATATATATTATCATGTCATCTGCAAATAGTGAAAATTTTACTTCTTCGTGACCAGTTTGGATGCCTTTTATTTATTTCTCTTGTCTGATTGCTGTGGTTAGGACTTCCAGGACTATGTTAAATAAAAGTGGTGAGAGTGGACATGTGTTGTTCCTGACCTTAGGGGGAAAGTTCTCAGTTTTTTCCGATTAAGAATGATACTAGCTTTGAGTTTTTCCTAGGTGGCCTTTATTATGTGAGTTTTTTTCCCTCTAAACATACTTTGTTGAGTTATTATCATGAATGGTTATACTTTGTCAGATGCTTTTTTTTCTCATCTGTTGAAATGATCATATGGTTTTTATCTTTTCTCATTGATGTGATTTATCACATTTGTTGTCATATAGGTTTTCATAATATTCTTTTGTAATCCTTTATATTTCTGTGATATTGGTTGTTATTTCTCTTTCATTTCTGATTTTGTTTGAGTCCCCCTTTTTTCTTTCTTTCTTTTTTTTTTTAATAAGTCTGACTAAGGGTTTACTAATTTTGTTGATCTTTTCAAAGAACCAGCTCCTGGTTTCATTGATCTGTTCTGTTGGGGTGTTGTTTTGTTTTTTTTTTTTTAATAGTTCTATTTCACTTATTTCTACTTTAATCTTTATATTTCCTTCCTTCTACTGGTTTGGGGTTTTGTTTCTTCTTTTTTTTCTAGCTCTTTTAGGGGTGAGGTTAGGTTGTTAATGTTTGAGATTTTTCTTGCATCTTGAAGTAGGCCTGCATTGTTAGAAGCATCCCTCTCGGAACCACTTTTGCTGCATCCCAGAGATTTTGAACCATTGTGTTTGCATTTTCATGTGTCTCCATACAGAATTTTGATTTCTTGGTTGAGCTATTCATTGTTGAGTAGCATGTTTTTAACCTCCATCAACATTCATTCTTATTGTTGTTTCCTGGAGTATAATGTGTTCTACCCCACCACTCCCACCCACCCCCACCTCCCCACCCCACCACCCTCACCCCCCACAGCTACTTTTAAGATTTTCTCTTTATCTTTGCTTTTTATCAATTTGTGATGTACCTGGGTTTGGTTCTGTTTATTGTCTTGCCTGAGAATCACTGAGCTTCTTGAATCTGTGGGGTAGATGTGTTTCCTCAGATTTTGAATATTATTTGGCATATTTTCCAAAACTGTCTTCTTTTCCATTCTCTCTTTTTCTACCTAATGTGAGTCCAGTGGTATGCACGTTGGATCATCTGACTGTGGCTCAACTCTATATTACTTTCTGCTTTTCTTTTTCTTTTTTTTCCTCTTTGTGCTTTATTTTGGATATATAATATTGACCTATCTTCTGGCTCATTAATCCTGTCTGCTGTGTATCTACTCCACTGCTGAACCCATCCAGTGAGTTCTTAATCTCTGATTTCTGTTTTGGAAGTTCTGGCAAATTTTCTGGATTTTTCCAGAACTTCTGGAAGTTCTGGCAAATTTTCTGGATTTTTTTATTTTTGTGGCTCCTAAGTTCAAATATTCTATTTTTTCATCTTGTTTTTCTACCTCTTTTCTTTTGAATATAGTAATCATAGTTATTTTGGAGTCTTTGGTTAAGTCAAATATCTGGATCAACTCTGTTTTTAATCACTGTTTTATCTCTTGATAATTGGTGTGTTTTACAGTTTTTAGGGGTAAATATTTATTATATGCCAGACACTGTAAATGCTAGATTTACTCTGAACTATATAATAGTAATCTACAAAGTATTTAAATTTGTTCAGTCAGCTAAGTGACTAGAAGGCCTTATTTAGGGAAGATCTAGCATCCCCTTAACTAAGTATGACTGATAATCTTATGGGTGACTTTTCTGAGTTATAAGTAAATGTTTGGTGTGTTCACCTATGTCTTCCACTCTGCTGTTGTCCCAAATCCCACATCTTTTCAATACTGTTTAATACCTGGCATTTCCACTCACTTTCAGCTTCACAGCACATGCTTTCTCCCAGACCTTTAGGAGTCTCAGCCACTGCTCAGTAGCCTAAAGAGTTAGCCAGGGATCCAAGGGAAATTTCCATGTAAATTTCTGGGTTCCCTCCCTCACATTCAACCATCTCTACCATTTTGCTCCCCAAATCTCAGCCACCTTCACAGCATCGAACTTTTATTTCTGCTTCATCCCTCTATCAAAACAATTGCTCCCTGCTTGAGTTTCTGTGTTGGCTGCTCTCTGAGCCTGATAACTGTTATTTTATATATTTTGTCAAGTTTTGATTGTTTATAGCAAGAAAGTGAGTCTGATACTATCTACTTTATCATAGAACTGGAAACTAACATTTTGCTATCTTAGTTTCAGTTACATTTTTTAGGACACTCATTTTAAAAAGCACAGTTTATGGATAATTTTTATTCTAAGTTTACTTCATGGTAATTTTGTTATTCAGTACTGTTTCCCAACATTATTATTTAGTTGGAAAATGACTATAAGCAGCATCTTTATTAATGTATGAATGTTTCATTTGGCCTATTCAGCTTTGGTGCTCACTATATCAAGAGATAGCTTCTTTGGCATTTGCCTAGTTTGAAAATCATCTAGTATTGAGAGTCTGCTCTGGCTTGACCCTATTTTCCTGGTAAGCATAGTCCCAGTAACAGCACATCTTGGCAAAAGTGACCTGTTGTCCTGGGTGACTCCCAAAATGGCAGCCACTAGAGTTTAATTCCTTTGGCCTTAAGTTTTATCTCCTGTGAAAATTCAGCCACTTCGGGGGAAGAATGGTAGAGTAGACTGTATTAGTCATTAACATGAAAACAGTTTCTCAGATTCCTTCTTGTAGAGCTGGTTTAACAGTAGCTGTGGAGAAGCTTTTGTGGTTACTCCTTGGTGCCTGAGCAGTGAACAGGGTCATACAAGGTGAGAGAGTGTACATAAAATAGAAAGGATTAAAAAAAGATAACTCTTATCATTGTTTTAATCCTCCCCCAAAGAGCTAGGCTACTTCAGTTTTTTTATGTTTCCTCAAGAAGTTCTTCATATAATATGATAGGAGCTATAGCAATAAAGCAAAGTCTAAAATGATACAAAGAGCCTGATAATAATAGAGTAAAATCTAGAGTGATTAAGGTAGGCTGAGGGATGCCAGAAATTGGCGACATTGGTTTCTTCCTAGGAGAGCTTTTGGGTAACTTGGCATTAGGGTTGGGAGACTACATTATATAATCTTTTTTCCTCCTGAAGCTTGAACCATGTGAATGTGTTCCTCAAAGAAAAAAAAAGAAAGGGAAAGAAAAGATCAAGCATGTTTATTTGTTATCCTTGTTATCCTTCTTATGACACCCTGAGAGTAAAGGGATATTTTTAACCCTCAAAGTTAATAAGAATAGGAGAGTAAACAATGGCAACAAAAGATTTGGAGTCTGGAAAGATAATGCAGCAGACTGACTGAATGTTTGCGTCCCACTAAAATTGATAAACTAATTTCCAGTGTCATGGTATTTGGAGATGTGTGGCCTTTAGGAGTTGACTAGGTCATAGTGGTGGACTGCTCATGAATGGTATTAGTTGCCTTATGAAAGGAATTTCATTAAATACTTAATGTGTCTGAGCATTTATTTAGGAGATTTAGACAATTGGCAGAAAGTTGGGGATTAAATTATGGATAGGTACTTAAGAACAAAGTAAAACAAAAAAGACAGTTGTTAACTCCAGGGAAAACTACCTCGTAGAAGAAATGAAAAGTAATCCTAGCATATTACACAGTGCACGTTGATAGAGCAATTAGATACTGATCTAAATGGAATTATAATTATGTTGACAAGATGAAAGGAGGGGAAGATAAGAGTTTGTGATTGTAGGGGTGAGGGGGCACTTAGTGGAAGATAGCTGAATTCTCATTTACCAAAATGGGAATTGGATACACAGTGCTTCAGCCTGAGGGGGGAAAAAATCATGAAGTCAAGAAGTAACACTGTAGACATTAAAGATTTAGTACCCAGTTCCTATTGGGGGAGGAGTCTCCCACACCACACCACGCAATTTTCTGATACCAGCCAGGTGTCCTACAGTTCAACTCAATTCTGACACTGTCTACGCAGGGATGATATCAGCTTGCATCAGTCCTACAAGACTGCATTCCACTTTCAATGCCAGTTACAAGTCCACGTGATTATCCACTGGGCTAGAAATCAGAGGTTCCCGTGACCCTCTCCTTGGGTTCAGTTAATTTACTAGTGGCTCACAGAGCTCTGGTTATCATCTAAGTAGATTACTGAGTTATTATAAAGGCTATTAAAGGATATAAATCAGTAGCCAGGTGAAGAGATAATGGGGTGAGGACCCAAACAAAGGAGCTCTGTCCTTGTGGAGTTTGGGGCTCAGCACAGTGGTACATGGGAGTGTTCTTGTTCACTAACCTATAAGGTCTCTGAACCTCATCCTTTTGAGTTTTTATGGAGCCTTCGTTGCACAGGCATAAGTGATTACATATTTGGCCATTGGTGACTGATTGAACCTCCACTGCCTCCTCTCTCCTCCCCAGGAATCAGGGGGTGGGACTGCCATCCAGAGTGTCAAAATGCTGCAAAGTACATGGTGTGGTGATGGTAAGATATGGATTTGACTCCTGGCTATACGCTCTGTGTGACTTCAGCAAAGTCACCTAACCTCTTTGAGAATAAGATAGGGGCAATAATAATCACAGGGTGATAATAGATATCAGGCAAAATAATGTATATGGGAATGACTTGTAACTAGAAAATTCCTATTACAATTCTTGGTTTCAATTTGCAAGTATATTTATGTGTTGAGTTTGTACAAATGTACCTTCTATCCCTGGTATATTATTATTATTATTGACTCTAGGTAGGGTTGTGTATTAGTTAAGGTATAGGTTAAAGTACTATAACAGGGGGAGGACCAAAAATACGGCAGTTCAAACAAGACAGAAATCTGTTTCCCTCTCATATAACAATCTAGAGCTGTGCTATCCAATATGGTAGCCACTACGTACTTGTAGCTAGTTACATTTAAATCAAGTACAATTAAATAAAATTTAAAATTCAGTTCCTCATTTGCACTGGCCACATTTCAAGCACTTAGGAGCCGCTTGACTGGAGGCTGTTGTTTTGAACAGCACATATAGAACATTTTCATCATCCCAGAAAGTTTTGTTGGGCAGCCCTGATCTAAAGGAGTGGTCCAGAACTTCAAGGATAGTTCTGCTCTACAAAGTCATCCACAGACCTGAGTTTCATAAATATTATTGCTCTGCCATCCCCTAGGTAAAGCTTCATAACGTATTTTTGGTGCCATCGATCCCTTTGGCACTATGACAAAACCTACAGACTACTTCACAGAGTAATATTTTTAAATGTCTAATGTAAAATATGTAAGATTATAATAGAAGTTAATTAATGTTGAAATATAATTGTCAAAGTATAAAAAAATAAGATGAACTCATGATACTACAACGTGTGCTTCATTAATACACCAAGTAATGATCTAGTGGCAAATCTAATGGCCACTATAATTTCAAAGTATTGAAATTGCAACTCTGTGCATATGCCTGCAATCACCGGCAACATTGTTATTAGCTCAGAGACCACAGTCTCATCCCTGTCAGGGTGTGTTTGTCCCTTATTCAAAGTAGACTCAGTATATCACCATCTGTACTGACAGAACCAATAACAAATAGATATCTGGTCCTGTCACCAGTGACCAGTAATAGGCTATGTGCAAGAGAGCATAAAAAGTAGAAGGAGGCAGACTTTTACCAAACAAACAAATCCCTTGAGCAAATGCCCTTTAAAGTTTAAAATAACAACTCCTTCAGTTGTACATGCAGCTTTTAACTTTTCAGAGAGCTTTAAATACCTTAACTCTTCTCATTTTATTAAGGTACCCAGATCATGAGGGTTTTTCATTTTTCTTTTTCTTTTTTTTTTAAGTTAGTTAAATAAATAGCAATTTTGATACAGCACCACATAGCCGACAGCTTTTAGTTTATAAAAAAAAAAAAAAAAGAGTCTGAAAAGGCTTACTTAACGGGCAAACCCTCTTGGCTCTGGCAGGAGGGAAACAGAGCTGGTCCGAGCCCAAATAGCACTTCAAGGGCCAGGCAGCCTCTCATGCACACTTCTTGTCTCCATCCCAGGGGGTGTTTTCTGATGGAACATGAATGCTCAATGTTATTTTCTTTAAAGTCCGAGATTGTGAGCTCCCAAGGGGAACCCCCACAAAGCCTGGTGCAATTCCCTATACATCATAGGCACTAGGCGTATATTTGCTGACTGATTGCTTCTATTTTATGAGCATTTATAATGGCCTTTTAAATAAGTGTGATTTTAAAGTTTGCTGAATGAAGAGTGGTTTTTATTTAGTTTTAGGGTCACCATCGTCTTGAGTTTTTTTGGTCTCCCTTCCCCCCGTCCATCTCTAGTTTTAAAATGTGATTCACTAGGAAAATATGACTCTATTAATTGAATTAATTTTAGAGCCAACTTTTCAGGAACCTATCTATTTCTGTAAAGTGAGATCCACTTGCAAGTGTACCATTTGGTGCCAGCACTCAAATTTTCCCTGACTCAGTTGCTCCGGTGGTGTTTCAAATATCTTTCCATAAATCAGGCAGCCAGTGCCCCATACTTGTGAGGATTATTTACAAGGTCTTGTGATTCAGCCCAGTATCTGATAGTGATCTTGGTCGGGTGTTATAAATAGGCTAGGCTTTGCCAATGGCTATTTTTATAAGGGAAGCTTTCTAAGTTGATTTTCTTTGAACCCAGAATGACTTTCTCCCTCTGGCTTCCCCTGTTTTCCTCTTCCACTGGGGAGATCCTCTCTTCTGTGGGCCTGTCTTTCCACCTCCCCCCGCCAGCTGGTGTCTGCAGAAATCAGAAGGAAGATGCATGCCTGTCACAGAGTTGCCTGAAATCCTATATCTTCACCCCCTTTCAGTATTATCTTTCTTTCATCCGGCGGGAGAATGGCACCCACCCCGCCCATTAGGCCACAGGATCTCTGGGACTAGCCACCTTGTCTGAAATAGATACCGGCTTTCAGGCAGAACAATTCCCTACATTCATACCCGAATGTATATTTTACATTACCTTTTGTTTGTCTTTGTAGACTTGCCCCTTCCCCAAGTTGGGGGAAAAAAAAATCCTGAGTTACTGCTGATGAACCAAATTGCCTTGTTTGAGGTAACCTCAACCCCATGTGTGATTAACACCTCTGCCCCAGGTGATAAACTAGACACCTGCTCAGGCCTTCCCCAGGGTTGTCTTTTCCCCAGGTCTCCAGAGCTCTCTTTCCTTCTGGTGGGATACCCCTATGTATGCCATGTGCAGTCAGACAGGAGAGGCTTGCCTTGGGGCACTGCCCTATCTTTGCATCCTTTCCCCACGTTTTCATGCCGAAAACAGCACATTCTCAACATGAAGCAAAAATTGATCCTGCTCTTTTTCATCCTGTGTTTTTGACCATGCTGTTCTTGGCAGTCAAATTTCCAGGCTTGGGGGTAGAATTGATAGCTTCAAGCAGAAGTTAAATTGGTCGGCAGCATGCCATGTGTAGCCTTAGTCCCCCTGGATAATTTACCAGCATCTGTGGCTTCACCCACCCAATGGCCTTGAGTGTCTCCTTAACTTTACAACTGGCTTGCCTCTTGGAGCCCTGCCCCCACCCTTCCACCCACCAGCCAGCTCTGAGGGCTGGAGCGCTTTCTCACTTCTTGGGCCAAATACTGGATGTAAAAGAGATTGTTTCAACCTCTGAGTTCCACCACAGGGTCAAGGGCCCTAGAGCCTGGTGCTGCAGTCTGGCCAAAGGGACCACAAAACAGGTCACCAATGATGTCCATCCATGTTCTGAGCTTTTGTTCTGCCTTTGCCTGGGATTAATGTCCCATCTTATAATAATAGTGAAGATCAAATAAAATAAGGCATTATAATTGAAATGCTTGATGAAAAGTAGCATAACAGCAGCAAAAATAAAAATAGTAGGTACTGTTTTATAGGCATCTGTTGTGTCCCGGGCACTTTGTTTAATGCTTTAAAGGAACTGCCTTTTAATCCTGATAACTACTCCTTTAAAGTATTAGTATGCCCATTTTACAGAAAGGAAAGTAAGGCTTAAAAAGATGAAGTTATTTGTTCGAATCACATACTTAGAGGAAGTGGTAGTCAAAATTTGAGTCTGGCCATGCTGACTTTAAGGCCCATATTCTCATCTATTAAGCAGAATATTCCCCTTCCCACTTCAGAATTGGTAAGAGAAACGTAATAAACTTCAAAAATGGGCATTTACAGTGTTTTGTTTGGGCTATCCATTTTACCTTCCATTTTCAGATCAACAAGCCATTTCCTGTGCTCAGGCCTTATTTCCAGAGCAGAAGGAACTCGGTGGTTTTTCCCCTGGGAGAGGGAGACTTGAGATGTGTCTGCCTGTTCCAGGAAATGCCACCCACTCTTGTCACCCACACTATACCGCCCAAGTGCACTGACTATACATTAGCCAACACAGTGATGACTCTTGTGTAAGCCACTAGCTGTCAACATGAATAAGGCTCAGACAGTGCTCACTGCATTTCTATTTCTGTGGTTGACAGTGGATTCAGTAGGGCATTTAGACCTGCTCTGCTTTTAAGAGTCATTGGCCAGGTGTGAGTTCATCAAGTCCCTGGCAGAGCACATGTCTAGCCACAGAAGAATGAGGCATAAAAGCCTTGGTTCCTGTGTGGAGCCACCATCCTGTAGCAGAGACAGGACAGGCATTGTGACTAATCAATGTGCATATGTTTGGCAGTTTTGGAAGAAGTGCATCCATCGAGAGAATTCAGAAAAGGGGACGGTTCCGTGAAAGTGTTTGATCTGGATGCTGGCATGTATGGGTAGAATGGTGAGGAGAGTGAAGAATGTTCCAAATACAAGAAACAGGCAGGGGTATCTGGTCAAGGTTTCAAAATTGCTTCATTCCTGGGGGGATTTGATATAAATTGGGTTTTCATCTTAATTCAAGAAAAGGCACCTAGTAAAACTTGCCACTTTTCAGAGTGCTTATGTCTTGAGAAATAGTGTAGTTCTGTTCAACATGTCTTTAAGTGTATAGTTACAAGACCAAGATGCTGTCCCATGGGCAGGAAGAGAATCAGAAGTGAGTGAAATTGTATTGGTCGTGACACAGACATAGGTGTGTATAAAACTCACAGAATTGTTTACCCCAAAATTTCAGTTTTTTGCTATTTGTAAATTTTAAAAATATTTTTTAAGTGTGTAAGGTCAATCCTTCCTCTCAAACGATTTACAGCTTAATGAAAGATAAGCTAGAAAACTGTCTTCCATGTTTAAATACAGTGCGCATGATAACAGAGATTAAACAGAAGAACATTGTGGGAGCTTGAAGCCAGCACAGAGCACTGCTGTCTTTGGGAAACCCAAACCATCCTGACAGTACGTGGCATATGCAGTGAGATGTCAAAGTGGGAAACTGCCAGAAAAAAGGCATGGGAGCAGGGAGGTGTGTTTTGGAACAGCTGTCATTCCTTTTGGTTTGGCTGGGTTGGGTTGGGTTGGGTTGTTTTTTTTTGTTTTTTGGGTTTTTTTTTTTCTTAACATAATTCCTAAGCTGGTATTTGTTGAGTACCAACTCTGTGCCAGTAGAGTACTGAGACTCTGAGCTGAGTCCCCATCTGCACCCCCACCTCAGCAGAGAACATACACAGATGGCAAAACAGCATGTGAAAAGATGCTCCATATCATCTGTCACTGGGGGATTTGCAAATTAAAGCAATAATGAGATTCCACTACAGATTTATTAAGATGGCCCAAATCCAAAACACTGACAACAACAAATGCTGGAAAGGATATGGAGCAACAGGAATCCTCCTTCATTGCTGGTGGGAATACAAAATGCTCGAGCCACTTTGGAAGACAGTGCAACAGTTTCTTACAAAGCCAGACATGTCCTTACCATCCATCCAGCAGTCTTGCTCCTTGCTTTTTACCCAAATGAGTTGAAAACTTATGTCCACACAAAAGCCTGCACACAGATATTTATAGCAACTTTATTCATAATTCCCAAAACTTGGAGGCACCAAGATGTCCTTCAGTAGGTGAATAAGCTATGATACATCAGACAATGGAATATTACTCAGTGCTAAAAAGAAATAAGCTGTCAAGCCACGAAAAGACATGGAGGAAACTTCAGTGCATATTACTAATTGAAAGACGCCAGCGTGCAGAGACCACATACTATGATTCCAACTATACGACGGTCCAGGAAGGGAATAACTGCGGAGGCAGTAGTTATCAGTGGTTGCCAGGAGCTGGTGGGGGAGGTGGTGAGAGAACAAGAAGGTAGAGCATACAGAAGTTTGAGGAAAAAACTCTGCCCCTGTTCTTTTTTTTTTTTTTTAAGATTTTATTTATTTATTTGACAGACAGAGATCACAAGTAGGCAGAGAGGAGGCAGGCAGAGAGAGAGAGGAGGAAATAGGCTTCCCGCTGAGCAGAGAGCCCGATACGGGGCTCAATCCCAGCACCCTGGGATCATGACCTGAGCTGAAGGCAGGCAGAGGCTTTAACCCACTGAGCCACCCAGGTGCCCCTCTGTCCCTGTTCTTAAAGATGTCTGACCTAGATAGGGGACACAGGCGCCCAGCTCAGAGGGAGGTTGAGGACATACCCAAAAGAAGCCATAGAAGGGAGCTGGCTGGCCATAGGAGGCTTCACTAGAGGCTTTCTAGGGGAAGAGGTACATCTAAGGTGTGACTAGAAAGAGCTGCAAATAGAAAGAAAGCAAGAATATTCTAAGCCACAGAAACTTCACATGCGAAGGCCCAAAGATAAGAGAGAAGAAGAGAAACCATCTGTGACCTGAGAGCAGCTCAGCACTGCTGGGAGGGATGGGCAGGGAGGCTGAGGCACAGATGGGCTAGGTCATGCAAGGTTTGGTCAGGCACACAAGTACATGGAGAGTTCCTGTTGAGAGCTGGAGGGAGAACCTTGGAGTTCTGCTCAGGATGACATGATCAGCTAGATCCCTGCTTCAGAAAGATGGCCCCAGGGCAGAGGACAGGTTGCAGATGATAAGCTGGCTCAAGGAGGATAGTGGCTTGGCTAAGAGCAAGCCAGAGAGAAGTGGATGAATTTGAGAAGGTAGAATCTGCAGGTGCCCGTGATTGGTTGAGTGGTGAGTGAGAGAGAGGAAGGACTCTGGTGCCTCCCTGGGCTCTGGCTCTGGCCTAAACAGCCAGCAGGGGAGGGAGCTGTGGGTGACGGGTCCACGAAGAGGAGGATAAGGATCAGGGAAAGGAGGGTTGGGGAATAAGGCTAGAAAGGTGGATTAGAATGTGCTGTGTTTGCCAACGTGCGGACTGTGTGAGGGAAACCCAGGGAAGGCACAGTCTCCTTACAAATCACTGTTTTGTTACTACTCTTTTCTTTGATACATCAGACTTCAGCCAGACCCTGGAATATAGATGGACATCTGGGAATTGTTAGATTTTAGAATAAACACTTGACAGCTTTTGCATTCCCAAAGTAGCCCATACCCAAACTGACAGTTGGGGGCTTGCTAAGGCCTGGAGAAAAAAACTTGATATGAACCTCAAAGCCAATGGAGTTAATTAAAAGAGAATAGCTTTTATTGAATTTTAACAAATCTTTCTTAAAGTATTGATTTTTTTTTTAAAAGATTTTATTCATTTATTTGACAGAGAGAGATCACAAGCAGGCAGAGAGAGAGAGAAGGAAGCAGGCTCCCGGCCGAGCAGAGAGCCCGATGCGGGGCTTGATCCCAGAACTCTGGGATCATGACCCGAGCCGAAGGCAGCAGCTTAACCCACTGAGCCACCCAGGTGCCCCTTAAAGTATTGATTTTAAATGATAAGGTAAACAATAGAAACAACCTTAATCTTTCTTGACCCCAGTTTTCCCATCTGGTAAATGGAGGAAAAAGAACTGTTGATCTCAGAGTTCCTTTCCAGCTCTGAAATTCTAGCCCTATAAAATTTTTCATCAAGATTTAAAAAAAAAAAAAAAGGCTCTATGTAAATAAACACAGAGTACAGGGCTATCCCTTACTGAGCCTCAAACATTTTTTAATCCAAAATTTTAATGTTGAGACTCCAACTTGTCAGATTTCCCAGAGTGTCAGTCCTCTGACGGGCATGCTACTATTGTTTGAAAATACTGTAACCTCTGAAGCTCTGACTGAGGGAGGAAGGGAGGGGGAGAAAGAGGGAAGAAGGAAGGAGGGGAGAAGGTATGTTTCAGGTTTTCAGCGATGAATTTCCTGTACTAATGCTACCAAAACCTTAAAACCATCTTGTGTCCCATAAGGAACCCAGGTGCAACTGTAATTCCCAGTTTTGTTTGTCAGAACTAACTTTACATTCTCGTTTCATCCTCGAAGTTCCATGATGTGGGTAGGTTAAGTTCTCTTCCTCGCTTTATATGAGGAAACAGGCAGAAAGTGGTAGAGTGACTTGTCTGAGTTTACAATTAGGAAATGGCAGTGCCAGGACTCATCTTAAGGCAGATGGGCTCTGGAGAGCCTGCTCCTGACCACTCTGTCCTGCTGTTCTCACTGCAGTTATCATAGGTATGGAGTGTTCGGCATCAAATATTCTCCCCCGTGGTCTTTGTCAGCCGATAAATGAACTGTGTGGATAAAACCACTCTTTGGTTATCTAAACAACATATTCCATATGCCTATGGCCAGAAACAGCCGCAGTATCTTGGTTCACATCTTTGCCCATATTTTAGGCCTAGCTCTTACAATGACCATATGACTGCCTCACTTGTGAAGTTGAAGCCTTGACAGGTTAACCTGCAAGTGTTTTTCAAGGCTGGGGGCGTGGGCCAGTGAGTGTGCAGGAAAGTATTGGGTTGAGGGTAGGATTCAGGAATACCCTTTCTGCTTTTGCTCAAGGCTGAGTGGAGATTTGGTTGCTAGGTATTTTTTTCCTGCTCCCCTAAGTCCCCCACACTGTTGCTGATGAGAGAGGCCCTTTCCTCTTGTGACTGCTATGTAGGTAGCTCAAGCATAAAGAGTCATTCCTAATTCTTGCCCCAGTGGCAGTGTTATGAGGAATTGCTAGGGCAAAGGGAATGATGCTTTTGCCTGAGAACAATAGGGGCCCTACGCCTGCCCGGAACCTCAGATATAAATTGAGGGAATGCACAGAGGCAAGTACCGAAGAGAAGTGTCTTGTATTCTTGGGAACCCTCAGGCCCCCACTAATTTTGATTCAGGCCAAATAAGCATCCTGCTTCCCAGGCTCTGCTTCCATCAAGCCCATCTAACGTGGCCCATCCGGCCTAATTACAGTCAGTAGCAGTAGCAGAAGTACCATTTTGTATTTAACAGTTTATAAAGTGCTTTTTTTTTTTTTTGAGCTACTTTTTTTTTCCAATTTATTTATTTTCAGAAAAACAGTATTCATTATTTTTTCACCACACCCAGTGCTCCATGCAAGCTGTGCCCTCTATAATACCCACCACCTGGTACCCCAACCTCCCACCCCACCCCCGCCACTTCAAACGCCTCAGATTGTTTTTCAGAGTCCATAGTCTCTCATGGTTCACCTCCCCTTCCAATTTACCCAAAAGCACATACCCTCCCCAATGTCCATAACCCTACCCCCCTTCTCCCAACCCCCCTCCCCCCAGCAACCCACAGTTTGTTTCGTGAGATTAAGAGTCACTTATGGTTTGTCTCCTTCCCTATCCCATCTTGTTTCATGGATTCTTCTCCTACCCACTTAAGCCCCCATGTTGCATCACCACTTCCTCATATCAGGGAGATCATATGATAGTTGTCAGCGGGGAGCCTGCTTCCTCCTCTCTCTCTGTCTGCCTCTCTGCCTTCTTGTGATCTCTCTCTGTCAAATAAATAAATAAAATCTTTAAAAAAAAATTTTATAAAGTGCTTTAACTTGCACTGTCTTCATTTGATCTTCACTGTCTCATTTGTTCTTCACAAACCTGTAAAGCTAGTGATACTCACATTTTACAGAAGAAGAGGTTCAGAGAGGGCCGGAGTATAGTGGCACAGATGGCACCTATGTCAAAGTCAGCAGGCTTTCTCCTGTACTTTAGGAGAGAACAGGGGCATAAGGAAGTCTGTGTGTCCTTTCAGGGATAGGTGGCAGTAATTGCTAATCTCTGACATACATCAGAATCACCTGGGGGATGTTTAAAAAATAAAGATGCAAGGACCTTACCTCAGATGTAACATAAGAGAACTCCCAAGTCTAGGTATCTGGCATATGAATCTTAGAAAAAGAAAAGCTCCACAGTCAATTCCGGTGTGCACCAAAGGTCGAAAAACTCTTGCATTCAGAGTTCTTCTAGATGTACCAGAATAGTCTAATAATAGACTATTATTTGATGGGAATGCTTTGCTTCCCATCAAAGGAAAGCAAGTAAATATTCCCATGGAGAAAACAAATCTAAGATTTGGTCCCTGATCTCCAGGAATTTCTAATCTGCTTGGGGGTAAGACATGTGCACAGCCACATGTACACTGGTCTCCCAGTGTCTAAGACCTGAGTAGTCAGAGTATCAGAGCAGTCCCACAAGAGAGGCAGGGGGAGAACATAGAAGGAGATTTGGGCCAGTGAGGTGATCAGTTTGGCCTGAGCAAATCATTCACATGAGCAAGATGTGGGATACAAAGCTGCTCACATAGGCAGAAGCCATATCGTATAGGGGTTTCCCTGCCAGGCTGAGGGACTACAGATGAACCTTGGCACTGGATAGACTCGGGGTGGGGGGGTGTTTAAAGCAGGGTGGCGCAGTTGGTTGGACGACTGCCTTCGGCTCAGGGCGTGATCCTGGAGTCCCGGGATCGAGTCCCACATCAGGCTCCCAGCTCCATGGGGAGTCTGCTTCGCTCTCTGACCTTCTCCTCGCTCGTGCTCTCTCTCACTGTCTGTCTCTCTCAAATAAATAAATAAAATCTTTAAAAAAAAAAAAAAAAGCAGAATGTAATTAGACATGTTTTACAAACAATCCCCATTTTAATGATGAAGAAATAAGTAGATGAGGGTATTTCAGACCCCTCGCTTCCTTGGTGGAATAGATTTGGATAGTGAATCTTACTCAGATTTTGTTCTAATGATCGCAACCAACCCTCCTTGGGGTAGAGGGATACAGTGCATACAAGTGTCTTACAGTCATGCATACAGAATTATTTACTTACTGTCAGTGAAGTCAACTGGTGAGAGTTTTCATACACCTTAGCCATTTTTCTCTCCCTACTTTCTCTCCCTACTTTCAGATAATGATACTTCATATTGGCATTTTAAAATGGATATAGTTTGGAGACCACATTCACATAGGTTGAGGCTGTGCTGGTCTTGGAGTGAGTGATGGGAGGAGGGAGCCTAATACCTCCCCAAATGACAGCTCTTGCTTGAGACTTTGCACACACATTCACTTAATTTTCATAAGAATCTCCGGAGGCCAAGAAACTGAGGTCAGCAAAATTCAGTAAACTTACCCAGAGTCATGCAGCTAAGAAGGGGCACAGCTGGATTTGAACCCACTTCAACCAGATGCTCCCCCCTCCCCACCATACTTCTCTACTAAGCATGCTGCTTTACCATGACAGGGGCACCCCTGGATAAAACTCCTTCTCCACCAGTATGCTGGTAGAGAACTAGCATGTCTGAAATCCACCGCCTTCCTTTTGTTTATTCATTCAGTAAACAAGGGAAGATGATACATCCACCTCCCTCATCAGGACATTTTTTTTTTAAGATTTTATTTATTTAGCTGAGAGAGAAAGACAGGGATAGTGACAGCACAAGTGTAGAGTAGAGGGAGAAGCAGGCTCCGACTGAGCAGGGAGCCCAATGCGGACTCCATCCCAGGACCCTGCAATCATGACCTGAGTTGAAGGTAGGTGTTTAGCTGACTGAGCCACCCAGGTACCCCAGGACATTTTTTTTTTTAAAGATTTATTTATTTTTAGAGCATCTGCGTGTGCGTGGTGGGGGATGGTGGAGGCAGTGGCAGAAGGAGAGGAAAAGTGGGCGAGAGAATCTTCAGCAGATGGGGCTGGATCTCATGACCTGGAGGTCATGACCTGAACCAAAACCAAGAGTCAGACTCTCAACATTTTAAAGATATTTTAAGGATTAAAGAGATAGAATCCCTTTAAGAGTATTGGCTTATAGCTCAGCAGTACATACATGCTAAACAGTAGGCCTTAGGGCCACTACTAGTGGCTGCTATGCCAGGTGCTATGCCAGATGGGCTGGAGAACCAGGTGTGAGGAAGTTATGTCCCTGCCCTGGAAGAGCTCACACCCCATGGAAGCAATGACCCCCAACAAATAACGAGCATATACTGCAAGCAGGACCTCAGCTCAGACCCTGCACCTCTGAGGCTTCCCTGTTGCCTCACAGCAGAAATTTCAATGACCTGACAAGCTTGGTTCTGAAAACCATTGTGGGTCCAGGCTTCAGCTTGTCAGTAACCAGCAGTGTGTTTGGGATGCAACTTTGCCCTTTTTTAAAAAGTCAGTATTTGGTAGGATCCCTCACCTTCCAGTGCCTCACATCTCACTCACCCCTGAGAACAAGGCACAGTTCACTGTGAGTCCTCTCCAGGGCACCAACACCCTGCAAACATGCAAGCATCTCCTAGTATGAAGGCTGCCATGTTAGCTTAACTTGAGGCCACTGTCGTTCCAGGCCATGCGTGGGGATTTGAGGGGAAGAATGTGGAGTGGACAGCTGTAGGTTGTCAGGTTCCCAGTGGCCTGTTCTGTAACAAGGGGATGATGGTAAAAATGTCTAACAGAGGTGTTGGAGGGGGAGCCCCAACACACCACCGATGGTGAGATAACAGGTGTAGCACATTAGGGATCTGTAAAGCATGATGCAGAAATGAGCTGCCATCAGTAAGGGTGAGGTGGGGAGGCCAGGAACTCATGAAACAGCTGGATGGACGAGAATGCCACTGTGCACACCACGTGCTGACGAAGTTCTAATGGAAATCAGCGTGGCTGGCACCAGCTTGGGGAAGGGTGGCTGAGAACAGCGTCACAGAGGTGGCGACTCAACCTCAGAGATGATGCATATGCTGTCAAGGAGAAGAATAGGCCTACGTTCTAGGTGAGAGGCAAGGCGCGCAGAGTGGTAGGATAGTGAGCGGCGGCAGGTTGTGTAAGGGACGGTGAAGACCCTCTAACGTGAGACTCTGCCCTCTGCACCTCTTTCGGATGTGCTGCCAGGGCAGGCGAGGGGATCAGCTTTGCATGGATGTCCCAGGAAGCTTTATGGGGAATTTTCCATGCATTTAGTGACTATAGATGGCAACTGCTGACAATAGTAACAGAGTAGATAAACCTTTGAGTGCCTCCTGGCCCTGTATGTCCTGAGTCTTCACCACAGCTGCTTGAGATAGTGACCATTGTTATTCTCATTGGTTAGAAAGGACACTGAGGGGCAGAGAGCTTATGTGACTCACCCCCAAGTAATTAGCTAGTAAGTGGCCAAGCTAGGGTTCCATTTCAGAGTGATCCATCCCCACAGCACAAGCCCTTAACCCAGTGGTTGTTCTTGGGAGTAGGAGATTTTTTAATGCCCCCGACCCCATTCACCTCCTTTTACCTGCTTATCTTCTGTTTGGGAGCTTTCCTTGGAAGGGTTAAACTACAGCAGAGACTGGCAAATCTCTTTGGCAGAGTGTCAGGGAAACCTGACATCTAAAAGCCAAGAGTTGAGTATTTTTGGAGCCAACCATCCTTTTGTGTGTTGGCTACTTTCTCCTAGCTACAGGTGAGTTTTCAGTAATTTGAAACATGATTCTGTGCTAGGAGACACTGGGGAATTCCTGAATAAGCTCAGAACTTGCTAATCAAAGAGGAGCGATGAGCCTCACAGAGTTCACAGCTCTGCAGGTTGGCCAAGTGAATCAGCAGAGGATGTGCAAGGCTTTGACACACCTCTTCTGTGTCTGCACAGGGCTGGGAGTGGCTTGGAACAGAACCGGTCATGCCCCAAGGCAAGGAATTGAGACTAAATTCTATCAAAATGGCCCACCCAATTTTCAAACTGTTTACTGGGCAATTCCATGTGACTGTCAATAACAAATTCAAACAAACCTCAACCTTGGGGCTAGCGTGTTGATTGCTCATTGTGTGTCCACTACTCTGAGTCTGACGCGTCTTGCATTCAAGCACAGCCGTGTCAGTCGGTAGCAGGGCTGCCAAGTGCTGTAGGCAGGCGGTGATCACCCTCACTGTTTTGATTCAGTGTCTGAGTGGCTCAGTGGGTTAAGCCTCACGTCATGATCTTAGGGTCCTGGGATCCAGCCCCGCTTGGGGCTCTCTGCTCAGCGGGGAGCCTGCTTCCCCCACTCTCTCTGCCTGCCTCTCTGCCTACTTGTGATCTCTCTCTGTGTGTCAAATAATTAATTAAAATCTTAAAAAAAAAGAAAGAAAGAAAGCTCCTTTTCACAAATTCGTAGACAGCTCTGGATCTAGAATCAAACAGAGCAGAGGTCTGGTCCCAGCCAACTACCCACCAGCCATATGGCCTTAAGTCACTTGCTTTTCCTGTCTCCACCTTGTTTCCCCACCTGTAAAATGATCACACTGAGACCTCAAAGGGCTTTTCAGAGGGGCTAATGACATTGTGTGATTACACTTTGTAAAGTACCTGGAAAATGTTGGTGACATCATTTTGTGTCATATAGGAAATGCTTCCTCCAGTGCTTATAACACCCAACTCAGGTCCTTCCTTAGAACATCTTCAAGTTGTAAGGATCAACCAGACATTGTGACAATGATCTGTAAACGTTTGGTGTATAAACTAAAATTAGTACCTTTCCCTCATTCTTTGGTGGAAGGCTGGAGGGAGGGAGGGAATGTCCAATTCTGTTAAAATGATCTTCCTAAAGTTCTTACCCAACCATGATTTTACCCTCTATCCTGGTGACTCATCGCATACAAGGCGTAGCTATCTAGCTTGTCTCTAGGGCTAGAGAGAGGAAGGGGGGGGATGCTTTCTAATTTGTACCATATGCAGGACTCCTTCCTCATGTACCTTTGGGCAGAGGTGAAGTACTCCACAGTGTTTGATTTAGAGTAATGGGGAAATCTGCCCTACCTTTCCTCTGGGAGCCCTAAATGTTGATTTGCCTTTCGGAGAGCAGGGGCTTCAGTGAAACCTGATTTACTGCGTCGCCCTGGTACCAATTTCCTTTCACATACTCTAAAGGAAGTGCTCTGGTAATATTGGCAAAGGTTTTAAAATGTCAGCTCTGGAAATGAAACTGTACCTTGTGATGTTAGAATAATTATACCACACTGGATCTCTGATTACAGCCAAAACAACAGTTGCTAAATCCAGCTAACATGGAAAAACTGGACAAGAAGGGGAAAATTCAACCATGCCTGTGGAAAGGGTTGGTGGGACACAAAATCTTGCATTTCTGCTTGTCTGGTTTTAACTGGAACACCTTGTGGCCCCCGGCCCAGGCCCCCACCCCTTTGTTTTCTGTAGCCACAGCCCGGCATGTTGATACTAGCTGTGGGAATTCTAGGATTTAACAATGAATTGAAAGAACTGCTTTTATCATTTCAAGTATGCAGCCCTAGGCTAAAACAGGCAAAAGAGTTTGTAAAAATCTTGTTCAAAAGCAGGCTTCAGAAGAGGCTTGCCTCCAGTGTCCTCCGCTGTGGCAAAAAGAAGGTCTGGTTGGACCCCAACGAGACCAATGAAATCACCAATGCCTATTCCTGTCAGCAGATCTGAAACTGATCAAAGATGGGCTGATCATCCGGAAGCCTGTGACTGTCCATTCCCAGGCTCGGTGCCGGAAGAACACTTTGGCCCACTGGAAGGGTAGGCATATGGGCATTGGTAAAAGGAAAGGTACTGCCAATGCTCGAATGCCAGAGAAGGTAACCTGGATGAGGAGGATGAGAATTCTGTGCCGACTACTCAGTAGATACCATGAATCTAAGAAGATTGATCGCCACATGTATCACAGCCTGTACCTGAAAGTGAAGGATAACGTGTTCAAAAACAAGCGGATTCTCATGGAACACATCCACAAGCTGAAGGCAGACAAGGCTCACAAGAAGCTTCTAGCTGACCAGGAGGAGGCCGGCGGATCAAAGATCAAGGAGGCTCGCAAGCCCCATGAAGAGCGGCTTCAGGCCAAGAAAGAGGAAATCATCAAGACTCTGTCCAAGGAGGAAGAGACCAAGAAATAAAACTCCCTCTCTTTTGTCTGTACATAGTGGCCTCAGCAATAAGACAGATCAGTAATTCAATAAAACAAACTTTTATCTGAAAAAAAAAAAGCATTTGAAGCATTCTCTGTTTTTCTCACCCATGTTTCTCCATTAGAAGGAGCCCTACACCTTTTCCTGTTCTGTGTACCCTATTTTTGATGATCTGCCTGGCAGGCTTCCCCCTCCCCCTCATTTAACAGAGGGTGAAGCAGGCATTTCCTTCCAGCCATTGGTAGAGCAGCCCATTCCACTGCATGGCACCACCAGGGAAATCTGCATCAGAGAGCTGAAAAATGGGATTAGGGTTTTCCTGACTGTGGCATGTTAGAGAACCAGAAAAGTGCCCTATAAAAAATGGTGGCAGCTGCTGCATGTTTCTCCAAAAAGTGGAAGAATTCTAATAAAGGATGTGCAGTCTGTTCTTACGGCCACCAATAAATACCATGCATTCTGAGTCCATAGCAGACCGCCCCCCTCCCCGTTATCCTGTCATCTTTCAGGTGAGGGTACCTACTCTGTACATCATTAAGAACACAGCTCCCTATCAGTGGGCAAATGCTTGAAACAACGCAGCAACAAGCCCACATTCTGTGTTGTCCCCAGCTGCTTCAGGATTGAGGATGGAATTTAGGCACATTTATTCCTCCATTCAAATCTCACATTAGCTATTTCCAGGGGAGTAGGAAAAAAGTGCCGCTCCTCTTTGTTCTGAGTGGTTGACTTCGTGCAGAAGAGATTTGCAGTAAATCCTCGGTGGGATTTGTTTCTGCCTTGCCCTGGTATTTGGTAGGTACTCACTTGTTTGTTGATGAAGCATCTATTATGCAGCAGGAATGAATATCTAGTTATAAACTTTTTTTGAAGCAGAGGACTAGGGACTGAGAAACTCTGTAGCCTTTGTTTCCTCACATGTGAAATAGATTCACCCCTCACAGGACAATTTGAGAATCTACAGTGTTACTGTGCAACTTGACAAGCCTCTTTGGAAGGAAAAATGGTTTGTCCGACTCACAGAACATCTCTATCCTCTAAATTTGTAGATGTCCACACTGAGCTGTTCTCCAGTTCTCTCCGGACACAGCCTATGTGTCCTGCAAATCAATCTGACTCTGACGCTGTCTGCCCGGAGGCAGGTTAAGGGCTCAGTCACACAGGACTGCCCTTCCACCACACACCTTCCTTAAGGTGCCACTTGCAAGTAGTAATTAAATTACTATTATTTAAAAAATAGAACTCAGGGGTTCCTGGGTGGCTCAGTTGGTTGAGTGTTTGACTTGGTTTCTGCTCAGGTTGCAATCTCAGGGTCATGGGATTGAGCCCTGCGTCAGGCACTATGCTGCTTGGGACTCTCTGCCTCTCCCTCTCCTTCCGCCACTCCCCCGACTCTTGTTTTCTCTCTCTTTCTAAAATAAATAAATAAAATCTTAAAAAAAAAAAGAATTCAGGAAAAGCCAGATAGAAGAGACCATAGGGCAAGGTATGCGGGAAGAGTTGTGGAGCTTCTGTGTCCTCTGCCACCTTCCCAGCACCTGCATGGGTTCAATCCTGAAGGTCTCCAAACCCCATACTTTAGGGGTTTTTTATGAAGCATTTGTTATGTAGGTATGATTGATTATTGATTATTAATTAAATCTCCAGCTCCTTTCTCCTCCCCCAAGGGTGGCAGGTGGGGTTGAAAGTTCCAAGTTTCTGATATGGTTTGGTCTTTCTAGGGACCAGCCCCATCCAGGGGCCCACCAAGGCTCACCTCATTAGAACAGAAGATGCTTCTGTCACCCAGGAAATTCCAAACATTTTAGGAGCTGTAGCCAAAAGCCACAGACAAAGACCAAAATATGTATTTCTTTTTTGTTGGTGGTGTTTATCCATTTGTTTATTTATGTACTAAAGAAATATTTACTGAATCCTTCCTTTGGCTGAGACTCTGACTAGGTACTAAAGGCACAGGTGAAAGTTCAGGAAGTTTCCAGGCTAATCATCTCATTCACACTTTTTCTTCCTCAATAAAGCTGTCAGTTTTTATCCTCCAGACCTATTTTCTTCTTTAGGTTCCCCAGAACTTTCTAGGGCAAACAAGATCCACTTATTTCCCTTTCTCCATGAAGCTTTCCCAGACTGAGCAAGGTTCTGCATTTCAGTTTCTCCAACTATAAAATAAAGCCCAAAGGGAGTTAACAGTATTTCCAAAAATTCTTCTGAAGTTAAAGCAGAAAATAAAAAAAGACTTTACACCTGTTGGGAAAAATTTACCAAGCAGATGACACTTAACTGTCAGCTCTAAGATGTGTTCATTTGGAGAAGTTCTTTTGTTTTGTCTTTTTGTTAATTTACTGTTTTTTAATAACAGCTTTATTGAGATATAATTCACATGTCCTACAACTGACCAACTAAAAGTGTACAATATTTAGTATTTTCACAGAAAATATTGTGCAACCATCACCACAATCAGTTTCAGAATATTTTCATCACCCTAAAAAGAAATGCACACTTGTTGGCAGCCACTTCAACTCTTCTTTACTGATATATTTCTTACTATACAAAGTAAATATCGTACTCAGTAAACCGTAGAATTCTGTGCCAATACAGATTGATTGTTGCTGCTCTTTTTTTCCAAATTGATAGGCAGAGAATAAGATTCTGTAACCTTGTACCATACCCTCCATCCATGATAGAATTTTGACTTTGTTTTTAAACTTCCAACTTATAAACAATGAGATTTTTAAATAATGTCCTGATTCCTTCTGTTACATTTTTGAAATTGATTTTTATTGGCATATAGCAAAACTGTTGGTTATTGTATGTTGCTTATATGTCCAACAACATTGTTGTCCTGTCTCATTAGTTTTCACAGTTTGTCTGAATATTCTTTTATTATTTACTATTTATTTTTAAAGGGTTTATTTTTTTAAGTAATCCCTTTACCCATCATGGGGCTCAAACTCAGAACCCCTGAGATCAAGAGTTGTAATCTCTACCAACTGAGCCAGTGAGGCACTCCTGAAATTCCTTTCAGATTCTCCACATAGACTGTCGTACCTTTTTTCAACTAACAGTAGTTTGGGCTCTTCTTCTTCGATTTGTATACCTCCTTACTTTTTCTTGTTTTATTTCATTCACTAAGGCTGCCAAAATAATGTTGAATCAAAGCCCTAACAGCAGATTTCCTTGAATTGTTCCTGACTTGACTTAGAATGCTTTTCAAGTATTACTATTTTCCATGATACCTGCTGTAGGTTTTATTAGATTAAAGAAGCTTCCTTTTGTTAACAGATTTGCCATTTTGCTAAAATTGTGAGTGGATGTTAACTTTTCCTGATCTACTAAGATGTTTAAATTTTTTATCCTTTTATAAAAATGAAAAATGTGGTATACTAAGATACTAGGTTTGGGTTTTTGTTTGTTTGTTTGTTTGTTTGTTTGTTTTTTATGTTGAGCTATCTTAGCATTCCTGAGACACTCTCATTCTCCTCCACCTGTCCCTGAATAACTATCTCCTGTAGTTAAGAATTTGCATTCCTGGGAACTCCTGGGGTATCGGTGACACTGGATTATTTTTCATGTTATACAGACACCTCACATTTATCAGTGTGTACCAGGGCTGGGTGGGAAGGAACATAGGCATTCATGTTTGTAGGTGCAATTGTTAGAGTGTAGGACCCCACAGAGTTTATTTAGGAAGCAAACATATCAAAGTTTGAGAAACTTATGTCCTAGAAAGGACTTCAACTGCAGTGGAAACAGTACACTGCCTTCCTGCTTTAGGATTTCTCATCCTTATCTATGCAGAAATGCAATAGGAAGTGATTTGGTACATATTCTGTTTCTGTGCCTATCTGCGTGAATCATTCAGTCTTCCCCACTTTGCCTGTTGCTTGAAGGCCTCCAGTGCATTCATTTCTACTTCAGTTATGGGCTTGCTATCACCTTCTCATTTGGGGGACCATGGGAGTATATGCAGCAAAGTAAATAAATACTTTAATGAAGAAAGGTTCTGTTTACCATTCTAATTTCACAAGACAGTGTTGTTGTTGTTTTTTTAATTTTATTTATTTATTTGACAGACAGAGATCACAAGTAGGTAGAGAGGCAGGCAGAGAGAGAGGAGGAAACAGGCTCCCTGCAGAGCAGAGAGCCCGATGTGGGGCTCGATCCCAGGACCCTGGGATCATGACCTGAGCAGAAGGCAGAGGCTTTAACCCACTGAGCCACCCAGGCGCCCCAAGACAGTGTTTTCTATATTGAATCCTGTTTTCAACCCACAAGAATATTGACTTCATTCACCCCATATCTATTGACACTGCTATTAAATCAGCAAGTGGCAACCCCTGCTGATGTGTCCAGGTATATCCAAGTTTCAATGGCACGTACCTTACAGAAGCATAAGTCAACTCTCCTGCCTTCCGGGAGTTTAGAGTTAGTCATTTATTATCATTAATATCTACTGAGTCAGATGGCTGTGTACCTCCATTGTGCTATTCACCAGCAGAGTCCTGGAGAAGACTATAGTACAGAAGGCTTGTCTCTGACATCATAGTGTAACATCAAGTCCAGTAGGAGGGACAATACAAAGAAACATAGAAAAATGTTAAATAACAGAAATTCAACTGAGTATATTTTAAAGATCTGATTGGCTTTATTGAGTGACTTATGAATCAGGCAGCCTCTGTATTGAATTGCAAAAAAGGAAAGGTTTTTAAAAGAGAGGAAATGGAAAAAAAGGAAATTATTAGCAAAAAATACATTGTTTTAGGCAAGAATGTCCTCTTCAGGGGAACGAAAAGGGTCCTATCAGCAGATTACCTCCGCGTGCTCAGCAGGGTTCTCCATATTGACTGGTTAAAAAGTCCCATTTAGGGGGAGGTTGTAACTGCACTTAAGTTGGGTATGAAGTCTTAGTTTCCTTATGTGGGGCTTAGTGGAAGTGACTCCATTTCAGATCTGTTGTTTCTTTTTGATAAAAGTTAAAAGCAACATTGCAAGAATGAGGTCAGAAATCAAGGACACAAGAGAAGTCATACATAGAATGTTGTTGAACTCTCATAACTACATAAACCATCAGATGTGGGGGCAAGAGAGGTGGGAGAAGGCTTTTTGCAGAACAGATAGGAATTGCAGAGGTGGGCCTGGGGGACATTGTGGTGAGAAAAATACTCCCTTGAAAGCAGGGAATGGTACATCGGGTGACAGTGGGAATCATCCAGCATAGCTAGGCAAGAGGGCATGTGAACCAGGTGGGAGGAAGAGGGTCATGTTCTGGGACAATGGAAAGCCAGCCTGGGTAAGGAGTTTGTATTTCCCCCTGAGAACATTGGGGCAGAGGTGGCTCTGTGACATTGTCACCTTCAGACACCAGCTCTCTCCCCTGCTCGTTGCCCTGTTCTTACCCTCACTATGGCTGATGAGAGAGGAGGAGCCTGCAGCCTTTTCTCATACTCGCTCCTTTATAATTAGAAAGTGGTGGAGAAGATGTGTCCTTGGCATTTGTGGCTCTGCCTCTTGCTGTGGCTGGGGGAGATGGGGGTTGTTAGAGGCAGGCCTGAGGACCGCACAGCCTATGCAGAGAGCCAGCACAGATGTGCTGTATGTAACATCCTTCCCACCTCAGCAGACGTGACTAAACAAACTGTCTGCTCTGAACAGTTCATCCAGTTGTCAGAGCCACTCACAAGGCGAGCAAGGCCTCGCAAGCAGCAACACGTTCTCTGCAGCAACGCTTCTGGGTGTGTATGTGTGCATGTGTGGACTTCCTTCTGTTGAGCACGTTGTGAGCCGATGTGTTCAACACACTAAGATAAACTTTGAAGGAAGTGCAACATTTTGAATTTAAAGAGACACAGTGACCTGCGTTATGTCTTCCCAGAAGTTACTTCCAGAAGAACGGCTTTAGTTGGTTTTCTGAGAAACTTGGATGCTGCATTGGGAAGTAATGATTTTCTCTAGTTGAAAACAGGCCAGAAAAATCAAATTCTTTCCAACTAGTACCCAACCTGGACATCATGAAATGTGCTCCCCTCCTTTGCCTTCCTAACTCCCCATCCATTGGTGACCTCCATTTAGTCAGGATTGTTCTCTCTCCAGTTCTCTTTAATGACGACTAATAACTCATTTGTTTTATTCTTTATTTTTAAAAAAAATTTTTATTAACATATAATGTATTATTAGCCCCAAGGGTATAGGTCTGTGAATCGCCAGGTTTATACTTCACAGCACTCACCATAGCACATACCTTCCCCAATGTCCATAACGCAACCACCCTTTCCCTACCCCCCACCCCGGCAACCCTCAGTTTGTTTTGTGAGATTGAGTCTCTTATGATTTGTTGCCCTCCTGATCCCATCTTGTTTCGTTTATTCCTTTCCTACCCTCTAAACCCGCTACGTTGCCTCTCAACTTCCTCATATCAGGGAGATCATATGATAATTGTCTTTCTCCGAATGACTTATTTTGCTAAGCCTAATACCCTCTAGTTCCATCCCCATCGTTGCAAATGGCAAGATTTCATTTCATTTGATGGCTGCATAGTATTCCATTGTGTATATATACCACATCTTCTTTATCCATTCATCTGTTGGTGGACATGTAGATGTAGGTTCTCTCTATAGTTTGGCTATTGTGGACATTGCTACTATAAACATTTGGGTGCATGTGCCCCTTCGGATCACTACATTTGTATCTTTAGGGTAAATACCCAGTAGTGTGATTACTGGGTCATAGGGTAGCTCTATTTTCAACTTTTTGAGGAACCTCCATGCTGTTTTCCAGAGTGGCTGCACCAACTTGCATTCCCACCAACAGTATAGGAGGGTGCCCCTTTCTCCGCATCCTCGTCAGCATCTGTCATTTCCTGACTTGTTAATTTTAGCCATTCTGACTGGTGTGAGGTGGGATCTCACTGTGGTTTTGGTTTGTATCTCCCTGATGCTAAGTGATGTGGAGCATTTTTTCATGTGTCTATTGGCCATCTGGATGTCTTCTTTGCAGAAATGTCTGTTCATGTCTTCTTCCCATTTCTTGATTGGATTACTTGTTCTTTGGGTGTTGAGTTTGATAAGTTCTTTATAGATTTTGGATACTAGCCCTCTATCTGATATGTTATTTGCAAATATCTTCTCCCAGTCCATCAATTGTCTTTTGGTTTTGTTAACTGTTTCCTTTGCTGTGCAAAAGCTTTTGATCTTGATGAAGTCCCAATAGTTTATTTTTGCCCTTGCTTCCCGTTTCATTCTTTAAAATGAGGATGCCTTTCTCCCTGTGGTGGCCCCTCCCCCCTGGGGAGCGTGGAGTTCCTTAGACCCAGCTTCACCTCCCTCAGCCCCCTGCTCTCAGCTAGTAGGTCACAGTCAAGACTAAAACCTGGCTGTTCTGATCTGGGCCTGGCACTCAGGGTGCAGGGGCTGTGCATGGTCGCCAGCCAATGCTAGGGTCCTGGGGGAAGTGAGGAGGAAGAACGTGAGGTTGGGAACCTAGGCCTGCTGTCCTGCCTGAGAGGTGGGAGAACTTGGGGACTGGAGGGGACCTCCCCTCACTTCATGCTTGGCATTTACTTACCTCTCAGCCTGTGTGTGTGACCTGCCTGGTGAGGCAAATACCTTCCTCACAGGGACACCCCACCTCCATGCACCAGGCCTTTGCTGGATGGCACTGAGTGTGTCACCCTTTTGTAATCCTCCTTAAGCCCAAGCAACAGTCACATGGTCTACAAGTTTGTGTGTCAGCTTTCACTAAACTTCACCATGACAGCACAGCATTTTGAAGCTTCTTAAATAGCCAAAACTGGACTTGATAAGAATAGTAATAACAGCACCTAACATGTATTGAGTGCCTGTTGTATGCCAAGCACTCTTCCAAACACTTTGCTGGCATTATCCAGTCAATCAGTTTAATTTAATCATCACATTCAATTATTTGATTTTCCCCAGAATCATCCTGTAGGAAGCGACAACTTATTAAGACTTAGACAGGGCAAGATGGCATGTCACGCCTGCAGACAGACAAGTGCATCCCTGAGCCTCCTGTGCTGGGCAGCGTGCAGGCCTGTAGGCGCTGGTGTGGTGGGGGTGGTGAGGGGTGGGGCGGGGTTCCTGCCCTCAGGGAGCTTGAGAAGCAAAATGGTAAGGAGAGAATTGACACAGTGTGGCCCGTTCTTTTATGCCTTCATTCCACAAGCATTCGCTCACGCCAACTTGCTGCTGTATGTCTGGTTTATGATTACTGAGCCGTTACTAGCACTGTGTGAGAGTTGCAGGCATGCCACAGAGATGCAGCCCCTGGCCTGGAGCATGTCGTCTGCAATGAGTAAACCACAGGTGCCCTGTGCTGGACCCCCAGGAGAGGAAAAGGACAGAGGGTTGGGCCTGGGAGGATGAGCCAGAGGTACAGAGAGGGAGATGGAATGGGTAGCGGAGAACACAGGCCCCTCTCCTCTCTCTCCTCTGCTCCCCAAGTGAGCAGTCACACCATCTCCCTGTGGGCTGAGGATGGATCTAGGTAACATAAGAGTGGTGTTTTACCGCCATGCCCAGCAGGCAGGAAGAACAAGCTTTGTTATTAATAAGAGTAAAAGTGTTCTGACAGAGGCCCTGAGTTTTATTCATTTGTCTGTATGCCATCCCCTATCCCCCAGTGTTGGAATTGGCTCCTACAATCTGGGTACCCAAGTGCTAAGCTGGAGGGTTTCCCAGAAGGGTGGAAAAGAGGAGTAGGTCCAGCCTGAGAGGGGAGGGCTGGAGGAAGGTCCCCAAGATAGGAACAGTCTAGAGGGGTGCCTTTGTACAGAGTAGAAGGAGAGTGTGGGCTTAGTGCTCTGCACCCAGAGTCCCTGACCTCAAGCCCCCCAGACCCCAGGGACGCCTGGGGCCATGATCTGGAGTGGTCTCTCTCTGGTGGCCACACTGGGCTCTTGTCCCCCAGCCCTACTCTCCAGGCTCCTTTCATCGTCATGGTGCATGTGCATTTAAACTCAGCAAGACCCATGCCAGCGAAAACAAAGAAAATGATCTCTTAGTGGTTATTTATATTGTAAACCTTCTCTGGAATGACTTTTTTCCTAGTTCAGCTTGCAGTAATTTATTAAGAAAGATAAAGTGATTTTTAAGTGTGATTTTAAAAAACTAGGCCCATACACGAGTTTGCTTTGTGTTATTCTTCTGCTTGGGTTTGATGCTGCTCCCAGTGTGAACTTTCATTTACCTCCTTCTCAGGGTAGTTTGGGACCACTGAGAAGCGCCCCATTCAGTGAAAATAGTCACCCTTTACATAAATACATTGAAGCAGAAACTCTTTTCTAAAAAGACTGAAACTGTCATTAAAAATTATTTTCGGAGAAAGATGGGAAGGAAGACACAGAGCTGATTCTTCAAAGATTTTAGTTTTTGAATCCATAGTTGTTCCTTTGTTCTTTGTTAACCAGAATGCAGCCTTGTGGACTTCATGCCTGGTGTTTATCAACAAACTAAAAAAAAAAAAAAGAAAAAAGGAAAGAAACTAGAAGCAGGAAACACTGAATTGTTTATAAAGTGGATTTTTTTAAAATGTTGTTGGTTTTTTTTTTTTAAGATTTTATTTATTTGAGAGTGAGAGAGCAAGCAGAAACCCGGGTAAGGGCAGAGGAAGAGGGAGAAGCAGACTCCCTGCTGAGCAGGGGCTTCTTGATCCCAGAACCTTGGCTGGGATCATGACAGGAGGTAAAAGCAGATACTTAACCAACTGAGCCACCTAGACGCCCCAAGAATGTATTTATGAAGAAAAATTGAACTACCCTTCTTTTCTGCTCTTAAAATTTTAAGTTCTTTCAAGTTATGGCAATTTTAAAAACTTGCATTGTATCTTAAAGTACAGGTTTCCCACCATCAGAAATGTGTAGCCACAAGGGAAAACTTGAGAATTACAGTATTTCTGAGCAATCTGGGCTGGAAAAGTACTGACCAGAGAGGATAACCTCAGGCTGGGGCCCTTGGGCTCCGCGTCTTCTCCTCCCTCCTAGTGAAAATCTGCATGTCTAACCTGCGGGCATGGTTGTCTCCTTCTGCGGCGGCTGTGTGTCCTCTTCACCTGTAGCTGAGGATGTTCAGTCTGAACAAAAAGGAACTTGGGATTCTAACAACACACAGTGAAAAGCTTCTAGAGTCTTAACACTGGGCCCTTCTGCTGTAAGTTGGACTTTACCAATTCTGCGGCAGCAGGCAGATGTTCCGCACAAGCATCTATATTTAGGTGTGGGCATGAGATTGCCAAGGTAAAGAAAGGCATGGTTGGTGTCACTTCAGCATGCTTTTTGTCTTGGAACAGAGGCCCTGTGTTGCCCCAGGGGCTGGACACTCGCACAGAGGAGAAGGCCTCTGCCCAAAGCCTAGGCAGTTTGGAAGGCAGCAGAGCCCTTCCTGAATGACTGTCCTTCATGCTGGGTGGCTACGTGCTGCCAGGCAGGGACTGCACACTGTGCTTTCCTATTTGCTGTCCTTAAGGGAGCTGCTGCAATGCTTTGTTAGCAGGGCGGTGGTCAAGCCCTAAACGACCCAGCCGCGTCCGGTGGGTCATCACCTCTCAGAAGCAGATGTTCTTTAACCCACAGAGGGAAGCTGCTCTCAACCTGGCTCTGTCTCCTGTGTTGCTCAGCATCTGGGGGGGCAGAGCCCCAGTCACTGCCGGCTAGCACGTACCTGGCTGCCTTGGGACCTCTGTAGTGTCCTTCCCACCCCACAGTGGCTCAGCTCAAGCAACCTTGCACTAGCCTCAGCAGGCCTTACCCAACCAGTAGCCTGGACACTTCTCCCTGGTTTGGACCCCTGTCCCAGAAGCCTTGCTTGCCTTGCTTTCCTTACTTCCTGACAGTATCTCCACCTCAGCTGACCTTCAGTCCTCTTCCTAAACCTCCTCACCCAGTGCCTTTGTTTTCCTGTGTTGTCCGGCTCTGCTTTCAATTCATACTCTTATTCACTTGTTGATCACCTCCTCCTCTATAAAGGGCCAAATGGTTTCTTCCTTGACTGCCTTGCTTGGAGTCCTCCCTCTCAGGAATTCCCTCTGGAATGTTCCATCCTTTGGGTTCTAGACCCAGACCATCCCATGCAGAGCCTCAGCTTAGCTTCTAGCCCTCTGCTCCATCAGGCTCAGAACAATCCCCTGGGCCCATCTATCAGAAATCCTGTGTAGTGTAATCCAAGGTGCATATCATTTTCCTGGGCAGATTGCAAGCTGCTGGGTCAGGGATGGGGAGTGAGGGATATCTCATCTTAACCATCTTTGTGTCCCTAGTGATACCTACTACTATGCCCAAGACCCTAGCATGGACCCCCAGCTTCTGTCAACCTGGAAGTCTCCTGCATTGGCCCCTTCCAGAGCAGGTGGAGGAGCATGTGCCAAACAAGAGGAGGTTCAGAGAAAACCTCCTTTTGTAGGTGTGGGGAGTGATGATGGGACAATGGCCTTGATTGGGGGCCCTCGGGCCAGACTGAGATGACTGCTATAAACCCAGCTCTTCAGGTGGATATGGCATTTGAGGTCCAGGCCCCCTCTGCAGAGGGCTTGGCCCTACCAGTTTCCGAATATCCAGGTCCAGGTTCTTTGGCACAGAGGTTGGGGGAGTCCGGGATGAGGCTGGGCTTTGCCTCCTGGAAGAGCTGTGTGCTCTGTCATGCCTTCCAGAGTACTTTGGAACTCCCCTGGACCAGGGCTCCTGCTAGGCTTATATCCTCACTCTCATAGTGAAACACATCAGTCCTTTTTAAAGAATTTTTGCTGAGCCCACAAAAAATGAGCCTCAAAGCTTATCATCTTCAGAGGGAAAAAGTGGTTCCATATGGATGAGCAGAGTCCCCTGCCAAACCCCTCTCAGGCCTGGCCGCCAAGCCTGGCCATGGGCTGGACCTGCATTCTCGGGTTCAAGAGGGACAGAGCCTCGAGACAGGCCAGTGGGATAGTGAGATTTCCCCTCTCTGCTGAGTAGGTCAGAGCCAGCCAAGCCAGTAGGGGGAGTTTGGAAGGACTGCCTCCCCCAAGGGCCCACGGGAGCAGGACTGGAGCAGAACTGAGAGCCTTCGGGTGGGTTTGAAAGAGCTCATTAGGGACAAATTAGGGAGCGAAAGAACTGTCTTTAAGGACTGCTCCTAGGGAGTATGGCCATCTCCTCATAAGCCCTGAGCTGGCCCACTCAGCCCCCGACCCATATGGGCTCAAGAAAGTGTGCCCACCCCGTTTCATCAGTGGTGACCATCAATACGGACTCCTTTTGTTCCATCCTACCCGTGGAGCCTGGATTATAGACCAGGTCAGTGCCTTCCCAGGACCTTCTCTGGGACTGCAGAGGAAGAAAGCCAAAACTTCCATTTCCCAAGGAAAGTGCCGAGTTTCACGCACACCTAGGGAGGATGTTTGTGTTCCATGGAGGTCATTGCCCTTGTTTTCAGAGTAAACCTCTGTGTGTGTGCACTCCAAAAGGGGGTGTCCGTGGAGAGGGGACCCTCTTGCTTCTGTTTTCACAGGCATGGACCTATCCCGAGCCCATAGCTCTGACCTAGGAGAGCCAGGGACCACCCTGGTAGTTTAGGGTTCTAGACCCAGCTCCATCTATGACCTTACTTAGCCCATGTCCTTTTCTCTGGGCTTCAGTTTCGCCTTTGGTAACACCGGGAGCTGAACCTGACACATGTAAGGTTGTCTCCAGCACTGTTGTTTTAGGATTCTGATCTTCGATATTTATGAATATTCTGATTATCCCTCCAAGATATATTGCAGATATGCACTCTGGCACGTTCCATGATCATGTCACTTCTTGCCTAAGTTCAGTGGTTTAGAAGAAGCCCAGACCCTTCACTGTGGACCATGTGAAGGAAGTCTGTCCTTCTGTGTTCCTCTGTCAGCCCCGCCCTCTCCAGTTGCAGGTCTTGCTCCTATTCTTTCCTCTACCTACAGCCACCCTCCCTCTGCCCTTTGATGGGCTGGCTCCTTCTCACCTTCAGATCTCAGCTGAAATGTCACCTCCAAGAGGCTCTACTCAAAATCCCTATCTAAACCCAGGGCTCCTCTGTTTTTCCACATCTCACTCTGCGTTTATTTTTCCTTCATGGTACTTAAATGTCTTGGAGCTCTTTTCTTAGATTTGGTTATGTGTTTGTCTCTTGTTTGCCTGCATTAGAATGTGGGCTTCACACAAGCAGGAACCCCCAGGACTAAGGGCCTTCCTTCCCTGTCCTGATCAGCTACTTAACACCCAGCACCTAGCATAGTCCCTACTACACAGCAGCTGTCCCATAAATGTTTGTTGAGTTGAAGGGATGGGTACCCCTCCGTATGAAGAGCTCTGTTCCTCCTGACCACTCAGGCCCCATTTTCCCTCAAGGATCTGGATGTAGCAGAAAAGGGGGGTTATGAAACAAACCAAATGTCCGTTACAAAGCCCTTAATCAGTAGCCAGGAGGTGTTTTCACTCCCCACTCGGCTTTTCGCTCCTGCAGGCTCACGCAGTTGGACCAGACGCCTTGCACATTTCCTAAGGACCTGCTCAGTGCCAGGTTCCGGGTTAGTGCTTTCCAGTCATTATTTCATTTACCCTTGGTGACCTTTGTGAGTTTGATGATAGAAACTGAGTCTCAGGGACGCCTGGGTGGCGCAGTTGGTTAAACGACTGCCTCCGGCTCAGGGCGTGATCCTGGAGTCCCGGGATCGAGTCCCACATTAGGCTCCCAGCTCCATGGGGAGTCTGCTTCGCTCTCTGACCTTCTCCTCGCTCATGCTCTCTCTCACTGTCTCTCTCTCTCAAATAAATAAATAAAATCTTAAAAAAAAAAAAAAAAAAAAAAAAAGAAACTGAGTCTCAGAGATTAAGTCTCCTTGCCTAAGATTGCAGAGCTAGAAAGTAGTTGAACCTTGCCAGCGGTCTGTTGCTGTTTCCTTCACACCCCATGTCACTGAGCCAAGCCACTTCCTATACATCGCAGGGGTCCGGGAACGGTACCGGGCCTGGGTAGCCTGGCAGGTCCTTGTGTGTGACTTCACACTGCCTTTATGGTCCTCCTAGCTCGGGGAAACATGCGGCCCAGGCAACTGACATCCGTGTGTTTCATGGGAGCCTCAGGTAAGGACTTGGCAATTCTAGAGCCCCAGTGTGCTATAGAGCATGGGGGTTGTGTCAGGATTCGTGATAATGGAAAGCCTAGGGGTTGGGCTGGGTGATGCTGCCCCCTCCGAGGTGACCTGCGGCCATTTCAGGAAGGCCTTTCTGAAGGTCAGCACAGGCGGTTTCATACAGCTGCCAGCCCTTCAGGGTACAGTTCTCTTGGTCAGACACCCCCATGGAGCCTCAAAATAGACCAGTGCTCAGAATATAAAGTGCTCAGAAGGGTGCCTGACTGCCAGAAGGTGTGGTGGAGAAGAGAACACAAGGCATGGAAGCACAGACCTGGGTTTGAATCCTAGCTCTGCTCTTTCCTGGCTGTATGACCCTAAGCAAGTCATCTGCTCTCTCTGAGTCCTATTCAATATAATGCAGAATCAGCACTTAATAATTCTTGTGCCTGAGTGAGTGAGTGAATAACATCTAAGACATCCTCATCCTGAGGGGACAACAAAAAAAGAGGAAATAGCTTTGTGTTATTTTCAGCACGGAGAGCTTTTTTTAGGGTATTATAGGAGATTGATTACCCACAACTTCCAAAAGCTTCTCAAAAAATGTTAATGATATGAACAAGGATTTTTTTTTTTTGCTTCAGGTTTAAAAGTTGTGTTCTCAGCAATTTTAAACAAATAACAGCACATATGCATGTGTTTATCCTGTCAGGCACTCTTCTGAGCACTTTATATTCCGTTTAATTATCACAACCCTATAAGGGAGGTACAGTTTGGGCTTTGTTGTTGTCATTGTTGTCATCTTATTATTGTCAAGTCATCATCATCATTATTATTATTATGTTCAATTAGCCAACATATATACATCATTGGTTTTGATGTAGTGTTCAACGATTCATTAGTTGTGTATAACACCCAGTGCTCATCACAATGTGCTGTGCTTTGTTTTTAAGATGAGAAAAACAGGCACAGAGAGATTAAGCAAGTTGCCCAAGGTCACAGAGCTAGCAAGTGGCAGAGCAGGAACACCATCCAGGAAGTCTGACTTCAGAAGCAGAGCTCTTAGCTCCTGGGCTAAGCGATTTAATGTTGCTTGGCGACTAAGAGAATCCCAAGCAGGATGCACGATGAGAGAAGGCGTGCCATTTAGCTGAAGAAGCAAGAAACACTAGATTGTAATGATTCTGTTCCCCCTTAAGAGACTGGGAAGCAGTCTCTTCTAGGGAAAATGTCTGGGAAACTGAAAGGGTAGAAATGGGGTTCCCCTTTAGGATTGCCAACCCTCTGCCGTTTTGGAAAGGACAGTATTCCTCTTTTCTGTCTTGGGGAACTATTACAAATATGCATTTATATTCTGTGAACTGCCCCTATTAGCTGTGTTTCTTTTTTTTTTTTTTTTTTTGCTGAATTTTTAAAAGATCATATTCCTTATATTTATTGTAATTCACTACAGTAAAATGTATGTAAAAGTGTACATTTCTATGGGTTTTGACAGTCTTACACATCTTCACACACTTTTACACACACCTTTACACACACCTTATACACAGTATTGCACCACCACAAATAGGGACAATTTCTATCACTCCAAAAGGTAAAGATTTCCCTGGGGCCCTTCACAGTCAGATCACACCCAGCCCACATCCAAGGGTCTGCTTTCTGTCATTATAGATTCCATTGTATTTTCTAGGGTTCCATACAAATGAAACCATATTTTTCTTTTATCTTTTATTTTTAAAATTTATTTTTGTCAAGATATAATTGACATAGCACACTGTATGAGTCTAACGTGTACTATGTTAATTTGATACTTTGTTATATGGCAATAAGTACCACCTTAGTGTTGGCCTCTACCAAGTTACAGCTGCTTCTTTCCCATGGTGGGAAAAGTTAAGATCTAGTCTCTTATCTGCCTTGAAGTGTATAACATAGTATTGTTGACTATAATCACTGTGCTGTGCATTTGATCTCCAGGACTCATTTATCTACTGATTGCAAGTTGGTACCCTTAAACCACAACTCCCTAGTTTCCTCACCCCCAGTCCTCTGGTAGCTACCATTGAGTTGGGCTTTTTTTAGATTCCACGTATCAAAGGAACATACGCATTTGTCTTTCTCCAACTTATCTCATTTAGAATAAAGCCCTCAGGGTCCATCCATGTTGTCCTGGATGGCAGGATTTCCTTCTTTCTCTTGGCTGAATAATAATTCAGTTGATCCATCCAGCTGTTGATGGACATTTAGGTCGCTTTCACAGCTTGGCTATTGGGAGTGATGTTGCAGGCGGCGTGGGGGTGGGTCCATCAGTCTCTTCAATATCATACCCAGCAGTAGAATGGCTGCATCACATGGTAGCTCTATTTTTAATTTTTATCTATCTATCTATTTATTTATTTTTTAAAGATTTTGTTTATTTATTTGACACACACGCAGAGAGATCACAAGTAGGCAGAGAGGCAGGCAGAGGTGGGGGAAACAGAGAGCCCGATGCGGGGCTCGATCCCAGGACTCTGGGATCATGACCTGAGCCGAAGGCAGAGGCTTTAACCCACTGAGCCAGCCAGGTGCCCCTCTATTTTTAATTTTTAAAGGAGTCTTCATACTGTCTCCATGGTGGCTGCCCCAGCTTGTGTTCTCACCAGCAGTGTGTAAGTGTTGCCTTTCTCCATAGCCTCTCGGAAACATCTCTTAGCTTCTTGACAGTCATCCTAACAGATATGAGGTGGTATCTTATTGTAGTTTCAGTTTGCATTTACCTTACAGTTAATGATGTCCAGCACCTTTTCATGTACCTTGTGGCCATTTGGGTGTCTTCTTTGGAAAAATGTCTATTCGGTTCCTCTGTCCATTTTGTCATTAGATCATTCAGTTTATTGTTACTGAGTTGTAGGAGTTCTTTATGTATTTTGAATACTAATCTCTTATCAGATATGTGGTTTGCAAATATTTTCTCCCATTCCATAGGTTACCCTCTCATTTTATGGGTTTTTGTTCTTCTTGTTGTTGGTTGATACTGTTGTCTCGATTGGTTTGCTGTGCAGAAGCTTTTTAGGATGGCATCGTCTCACTTGTTGAGTTTCGGTTTTGTTGCTTTTGTACTTTTGGTGTCACAGCTCAAAAAATCATTGCCAAGACCAGCATCAAGGAGCTTCTTTCCTGTGTTTTCTTGTAGGAGTTGCACAGCAGGAGGTCTTGTGTTTAAATCTTTAAGTTAACAGTAAGTCTTGAAGTTAACAGTAACTTCAAGTTATTGTTTGTGAATGCTGTAAAGTAGGGGGCCGGCTTCATTGTTTTGCAGGTGATTATTTGATTTTCTCAGTGCCCATTTTTTGAAGATACTACCTTTTCCCCATTAAGAGTTCTTGGCTCCCTTGTCAAACATTAGTTGACCATCAGAGCGTGGATTTATTTCTGGGCTCTCAATTCTTTTCTGTTGGTCTGGGTATCTATTTTTATACCAGTACCATTCTGTTGTAATTATTGTAGCTTTGCAGTACAGTTTGAGGTCAGGATGTATGATGTCTCTAGTTCTGCTCTTCCGTATAATTGCTTTGGCTGTTTGGGGTCTTTTGTGGTTCCATACAAATTTTAGGATTATTTTTTTGAGTCATATGCCAAGTCTTCTTTTTTCTGGCTTCTTTTGCTCAATGTGATATTGTTGAGACCCAACCGTGTTGTGGTACGTCTCAGTTGTTTTTACCACTGAATAGTATCCTGATTTGCGAATATACCACACTTGTTCACTCACTCATTGTTGAGTATTTGGATTGTATCCTGTTTGGGACTGTTCCAAATGCAGCTCCAATGTGTGTTTATGTACCAGCCTTTGTGTGGACCGCATCTTTTCATTGCTCTCAAGTGATTACCTAGGACTAGAATTGCTGGGTTTTGTTTTAAGTATAGGTTTAATCTCTTAAACTGTCACACGGTTTTAACGTGGCCATACCATTTGCTGTTCCCACCAGCAGCATTTGAGAGTTCCAGTTGCTTGCCTCCTGGTCAGCACTTAGAGCTGGCAGTCTTTCATTTCAGCTAGTTAGCTGGGTAGGTGGTGGTAGCTTGTGGGTGTTTTCTTGCCATCCTCTGATGACAATGGATGCTGAACGTCTTTTCATGTACTCATTTGCCATCTGTGTGTCTTCTTTTCATGACATTTCTTTCAAATCTTTTGCCACAGTTTCTGTAGATTATCTTATTATTACTGGGTTGTAAGAGTTCCTTATATTTCCTGGACATGGGTTCTTTGCCAAGGATAGGTACTACATATATTTTTTCCATCATATCTTTGGCTTGCCTTTTCATTTTTTCTTGTCTTTAAGAAAGAAAAAGTTTGGGTTTTTTACAAAGTCAAGTTTCTTAAGTTTTTATTTTATGTTTCATACTTTTAGTATCTTAAGCATCCTCTGCCTGCCCCCGTGTCTCATTAATTTTTTATTTTATACTTTTATATATTTGTCCGTGTTTCAGTCATTTCAGGTTAATTTCTGTGTATGGTTTGAAGTAAAGGTCAAGGTTTGTTTTTCTCCACGTGGGTATGTAATTGTGCCAGCACCATTTGTTGAAAAGAGTCTCCTTTCCTCATTGGATTACCATGGCACCTTTGTTGAGAGTCCATTGACTCAGTATATGTGTGGGTCTCTTCCTGCTCATTCTTTTTCTGTCCTTACTTCAGTGCCGCACTGTCTGATTTCTGCAGTTTTGTACAAGGTCAGGGCCAGTGTCTGTCTCATCCCATGGAGGCCACGCCTTCATGACTCCATGTAGGGATACCAGCCATTTTCTCGAACATCTGCCGGGGATTGAATCAGGGCCCTCTCGTGATGTTCCAGGTCACCTGCCTTATCATTTATAAAGTTTCAAAATTATCTCTTGCCAGGTACAGTCTGTATTCATCTCTCTCTAGAGCTATGAGTCCTCAAACATTTATTTCTCCCTTCCCTTCACTGTCTCTCCAGTGTTGACCCCAAAAGCCCTTTGAGGTAGAGAACAAAGATGCTAAAGTGTCCGTCTTTTTACAGGGGCACTTTTCAGAAAGTTCTCTAAGGAACTGAAAAGAAGAACTACATAATGGAAACCACTTTGCAGCCTCCAGCATGGCCATTTATCTCAATAACCATTTCATTTAAAATGTGGGCCAAACATATAAATCATATCTTGAAAGAAAGTATGTTGGTGCCACAGAAATTGCCCTGTATTCTTACCACCTAATTTGAAAAATGTGTTTTGAAGCTGGGAAGAAAGCAAATAAGCCTGGGGCCCGGCCGCCCTTCTCCCACATGTCCCCTTCCTTCTCTCTGTCCCCAAAATAAATCTGCATTACTCCCCAGACCAAGTAGAGAGGCTGAAGCACGCCACACACACCCTGTTGTTAGTCATTCTCTGGGGCCGCCGATGCTATTTTGGAGGCTTTGCCTTTGAATGTCACTTGGTAATGAGGAGTTGAGAGCCCAAAAACCAGGCTGCTCCCCGCCAGTCCTGCCGGTCCTTGGACTCGACTGACCCCTCTCAGGCCTCAGTCGCACCCTTGGCCTTGGGCAATAAACAATCCTTGGAGCTTGCAGATCTTGGTGCTCCTTTAAGGACACATTCAGAGGGAGTGCACTAAATACGGCAGGGCTGCGAGTCCCATTTTCCAGACTAATCATTAAGGGGAGATGTTCCGCAGCTGGTGCTGGGGGCTGGGAATTCCAGGGTCTCCCGTGGAAGCCTCACCACGGAGTCCATTGTTAAGATGGCAGCCTCTCCTCCCTGACCCAAGGTTTCTTACGGTTCTGGGCGCTTCAGCAGCCAGCATGCTCACCCCAAGGGGCCCTCGGGGCATAGCGGCCCACTCCGCAGCCGCCTCTTCTTCTGGTCGGGAAAGTGCCTTGTGCGCTTTGTGAAAACATGTAAGGTAAAGGAGAAATGCGACACCCGTGACTCTATTACTTGCAGGTTATTGTTTGATTTTGCTTTTTTCCTTCTTCTTCTTCTTCTTCTTCTTCTTTTTTTTTTTTTTTTAAAAAAACCTTGAGTGTATGTGATTGGGGCACATGGTTTTATTTTCTCTTTTAACGTGTATGTTTCTGATGATTTTCTCATATTATTTGAACTTGCTTGAAAACATGTTAAATGCCTGCCTCCTACTCATCCAGTACATGGGCCAAGCTCTGCAGTCCAGTCTGCCCTGGTGTGGGGGCAAGGAAAGGGGTCCCACTTTCTCTCTTCTGCCCCAGGGGATGGCCTGAGACTACTGTCCCCCGTGAAACATACCTTCTCTGCTGCCTGCCTCCTGTCCTTCTCTTCTGGCCTTGGAGGCCCACTCTGCCCCTGGTGGGAAGATGGAAACAAGCAGCCCTTCCTCAGGTGGACTGTCATGGAGCCTCCCTGTCACTGAGTGTTTTCACCTGAGCTCTGTACCTCCCCACATGGAGGGGAGCTGAGCCTTGACTTTGTTTTCTATTCTCCCTCCCTCAGGCCTAGTAGCTGCTTTTAGCAGCCTGTTCTCCACTGCTTACCTCCCGTGCTTCCTTTAAGATGACAGCCCCCCCAGGAACCCCTTCGGGGGCATCCTATCCCTGTCTTTGTGTTTCAGGTGTTAGCTGGGTTCTTGGTACCTCAGCCAGTGAACTGAGCGCCTTCCCAGCACTTCTCTGAGTGCAGGGCTGGTGTGTTGGTCTCTTTCGCTGCATCTAGGTTCTGAAACAAGAGGCCATTTTTTCAGACCCTTCTCTTGTCAGTTGCAGCCCAGAGCATCTTAGTTGGGGTTGCTGTGGGGGAGGACTGGGGACAGAGGCCCCACGAAGGTGGCATGCAAGCTGCATGTGTGCACAGGCCCAAGCCCTGCCCCTTCCCTCTGCCTTTGATCAGTTGTGTAGCCAGACAGAGGCGTCCTCCCCACTCCACCCCACCGTAGGGAGAGAGGTACCCCATCCTGCCGCCAGCATGAAGCATTTCCTTTCTCCTTTGTCGTCCCTCACGACTGGCTACCCAGTGCTTTGTATAAGCCATTGTTTGCATCTCGCCAGCTGCCTGGGCCACAACTATTTCTTTCTGGTAAAACCTTACCCTTGTGCTAGAACCCCTGAGGCAGTGGGGTCATGAGACAATGCACACTGGGTCCATGAATTGGCACGTGTAGGGGTGGAGATGGGGCAGTCCTCCACCAAAATTTACCCCAAAGTTCAAGCTACCCCTTCCCACTTCCTTCCCCAGCCCTCAGCTGCCTGGTGTCTGGGAGACTGAGTTTGGGGCTGGGGTTCTGTGAGAAGAGGGGCTGAGTCATAATTCCTCTCCCAAATCAGGTGCCCAGGAGAGGCCAGGTTGGAGGAGGTAGTGAGTGCTTGGGGCCCAAGGGTGGAAAAGTCAGCAGGTATCTTTAAAAAGGAAGGTACCAGAGCAGTCCTGTATAAAAGAGCGTGCAGAGCCCTGTGGATGGGGTGGGGAAGGGATCGGTTCATCTCCACTGAAGGAGGGTGGGAAAGGCCTGTGGATGGAGCAAGAGCAAGGGTCCCCTGCAAGGGTGCCTGGAAGTACCCTATAGGGTGGGTGGTCAGTCCCCAGGGCCGCCTTAGCTATCTGCTCTAACCGTCCTTCTGTAGACTTTCTGCCCTTTCTCTTCTCCCTTGTTTGTCTGTTATGGCCATCATCTGCTTATACCAGCTGGCCTAAGCAGTTCACATCGACTACATCCGCCTTTGCAGAAGGGCAGAAGGATCGGAAGTTTTCAGATGTCATGGTAGAGACATGGATACTGGGTCACATAGTTCATCCTCTGGAATTCTGGACTTACTGGGAGAAAGAGCACAGGATTATTCCTGAGTTGGCTCACGTCCCCATGTGTGATGTAGTTCCAGGTGGGAATCTGGGAGCTGGGGAGTCAGAACCTAGGCCTTTACCCAGCGGCACCTCCTGCAGCCCTCCCCAGGCCCATGTTGCATGAATGGACCTGGGATGGGCATGGTCACAGATTAGCCTGAAAGGCCCCCCAACTAATACCTGCAAAGCATCCTTTCAGACTAGCACCCATCCTGCATTGGGGCCTTAGAATCCAGAAGCAAGAATTATCCACCACTGTGCATTGCCATGGCCTGGCTTGGGACTTCATGGTGGGCCCCAGGAAGGAGAATAAGGGTCTCAGTGGTCTGGAGCCCAGGCCTCCCTTTGGAAAGTCGGCTCTGGTGCCTGTTTAGCCCACCAGCTCCTGCCAGGAGATACCCAGAGGCTTGCCCCACCAGCCTTTGGGGTTTGGAGGGCCAGGGCTTGACTTGCCAGAGTCCCCAGCAACCATCTGGACTGAGGGACCTCTTTCTCTACTGTTTGGTTCTTGGGTAGTATGTTCACACCAAAAATTGCCCTTTCTTTTCAGACGAGACAGTTCGGAGTCACTGTTCAGAGGCTGTGTATTGGGTCAGACTCTGTACCAGACCCTGGAGTGCATCAGTGGGCTGAGCCTGGCCCTTCCCTCAGGCGGCTCACATCCCCACGGGAAGTCAGGCAGATACACAGTCTAGAATGGTGACAAATCATGGTAGGGCGCTGAAGGAACCAAATGGGTTGTTTGCACCAAAGAATGAGGGGAGGCTGTTTCAGATGGGTGATAAGAGAAAACAGCAGCTGCACAAAGGCAGGAGCCAGCCAGCCAGGCAATGAGGTCCTGGGGAGGGTCTTCCATGCCCAGGGGAAGTATGGGCAAGAGCCCTGCAGAAGGGAGGAGCTGTCAAGCTCAGATGGCTGGAAGCAGGTAAATGATGAGTCATGGGAGGTGAGCTTGGAGCGGTCAGCAGGGCCATGCATGGGGGCCTGGGGGTGCAGAAACCAGTGTGGACTGCACTGCGCTCCCCCTGTGTGAACAGTACTCCAGGACTGTGGAGACCCAGGGAGAGCAACCAGGGGCCAATGACGTCTGAGGACAACAGATCCTATTCTCTGCTGGGCCTCAAGAGTCTACTGAGTGGCCCTGGGAACAGTCCTTCCCCTCTCCTGAGGATACCAAGGTGTCTGTCCTCAGGAGCTGTGGCAGAGACCTGCAGGATGCCTGGGGTGGGCGAGGGACTTTGCCGAACTCAGGCCTGCAGCCTGCCATCTGCTCCTCCCCTGTCTTCCTCCTCCTGCTAGGCCATCTCCTCCCCTCCCTTCCTGTCCTTGAACCTGACCTAGGATGTCAAGGACTGAGGGTAGGTCCACAGTCTGCTGGCGATGGGAGCCCTACAATCTCTGTCATCTGTCTGGTTCTCAGCTCTGATTGGGGAGCCTTACCTGGCTTGGCCCTTTGGTGGGCATGTCTCTGCTGGCTGCCTTCCAAATCTGTTCGGGGCTATCTTCTGGGTGCCTCCTAGTCTCTTCCTCTGCTGGTCCCATAGTCCCTTGGAAGTGCTCTGAAGGGGCTCAGAGATTACCACACTCCTGCCCCTCAGACAAAATGCCCCTCAGAGATTACCACACTCCTGCCCCTCCATTTCCCATAGTTTAAAGGAAGGTACTGACCGACAGGACAGGCAAGAAATGGAGAACAGCCCCCTCCATGCCCCGCCCCACCAGCCTAGTGGTGCCTACCCAGTAAACCTGTTTCTGAATAAGTGATTGTAGATGAGTGAATGCATGAATGGCTATAGTGGGATCCATTCCATTTGGAAACATGATGGGGACTTCATTCTTTCCCAAGTGGACCTAATGCAGCTGGGAATTCTGCTGGGGAAATCCAGGCAGATGTCCTCATCTGGTCCCCAGCCAAGGCCACCCCCTAGACCTCTCTGTTCTCTGACCTTCCCGCAGAAAGACGCATACCTATAAGGATCCCAGAGAGGAGGTAGGGGGAACAGGGCTGCTCAGAGGCCCAGAGAGATCAGGATATTTCCATTTTTATATTAAAAAGTAAAGAAATGCCCAAACTGGGTTTCAGAAACTGTGGTATATTTTAAATGTTTACATGAACACTTTTAAACCACGCACACAAATATAATCATGCCATTCACAGGGTAATTACCATGTTTATAAAAGAAAAACCTTAGTTCGTGGCAGGCTCCAGGCAGTGCGCCCCAGAAAGGGGACCCAAGTTTAGAATTGGATGATGAACGGCTCCTCTCAAATGTGTCTGTCTCATGTGGAGAGAGCAGAAAGTGAAACCATAGGGCTGTCTGGGGGTGTGTGGTCCCGCTGCCTGTTCTGCCTGGCTTCTAGTGAGTCCTGATGTGGGAGGGTCGTCCTGCTGCAGAGCAGCGCCCTGGCCGGGTCGTCCTCAGGCCCACCCTGGCTTGAGGTGCCGCAGTGCCACCTCTGGCTGGGCCCAACTCCGTGCTGCGCGGTGCGGCTGGGGCCCCGCGGGCCAGGCCCTGGGCCAGCCAGGGGCAGCACAGGCCTCAGGGCAGGAGTGAGGGTTCAACTCCCGACGGGGGTCAGAAGACAGCAGGCGGGGGGCCGTGGCGGCCAGGACAGGTAGGAGGCTGGCCTGGGTGGGTGCATGGTTCCCCGCGTGTGCGGTCCGGCTGGGCGGCCACTCATTGGGCGTCAGCAGAACCGAGCGTCGGGCCAGGAAGCAGGTTCGGAGACTGTTGTCCTTCATCGGTTTGTTTCAGAAGAAATTGTGTTGAACAATAAGGAAGTGGTGAGATCAAGTGGAAAAGCCTCAGTTTGACCCTTTCTAGCTGGGTCTCCTGGGCAAGTTTACCTAATATCTTCTGGCTGCAGTTGCCTACTTGGTAAATGGTCACACCACCGTCCTCGGGCCCTGGAGAAGACTGAGGACACGCGTGCATTTGGCGAATGAATCCGTGCCGTCCAGACAGACCCCATTCCCACTCAGCAGTTGGGAGACATCTGCGTTGTTTCCACTTTTTGACTTTTACAAATAATGCTGTGAATGTTTCTATACGAGTTTTTGTGTGGACGTGGGTTTCCATTCTCTTGGGTACACACCCAGCAGTGGGATTGCTGGGCCACAGGATCACTCTGGTTAACTCTGGGAGGAATGGCCAGAGTATTTGCCACAGCGGCTGCAGCGTGGCATCTGCGCCCAGCAGCATCGATGGGGTCCAGCTGTTCCGCATCCTTCCCAGAACCGAGTCTCTGATTTTCTGACCAGAGCCATCCTAACGGGTGCAATGTGGTGTCTCTTCACGGTTCTGATTTGTATTTTCTTAATGACCAGTGATGTTCAGGTATATTTTCATGTTGTTCTTGGCCATTTATGTCCTTCTTGGAGAAATATCTACTCAGCTTCTTTGCCCGTTCATAAATTAGGTTGTCTTTTCACTACTGTTGTAAATGGTCTACACACAAATTGCTTATCAGGTGTATGAGTTGCAAGATTTTCTCCTGTTCTGTGGATTGTCTTTCCACTGTCCTACTAGTGTCCTTTGGGGCACATTTACTTTCAATGAGGTCCTGTGTATCTGGTTTTTGTTTAGCTTGGTTTTGTTGCTGTGCTTTCAGTTATTTTTCTTTTTAATTTTTTGACTATATAAACATGGACTTGATGCTCAAATTACAAGGGATGCACAGACAGCCTCTCCCCCATCCCACCCACCTACTGTAGGGAACCATTAAAATTTACTTTTGCAAAATTGTGAAAGAACGTAAAGATGTTCTTATTTTCTCTTCCATCTCACACCAAAGGTGGCTTGCCACAGACACTTGCATTTTTCTTTCCCTCACTAAGGAGATCCTGGAAATGGCGCCCTACTGTTCACTGAGCTTCCTCGCTGTATTTTAGGGCCACAGCCCTAATGTGGCTGTGAGCAAACAGCTTAGCCAGCGATTCCCCCGTTGGCGGCCCCTCGGGCTGTTGCCAGTCTTTGCCTACAACGACCCATGCACCAGTGAATCATATCCTGTTGTATTTGTGAAGGTGTAGCCCTAGGACAGACTAAAATCAGCCTGCTGGGTCAGAATCCAAGACGAGGAGTTCTGTCGGAGAGTGCCGGTTGCCTCCGTAGGGCCCTGGTGCTGTTTGTGTCCCATCAGCTTCCACCCAGAGGGCTGCTTTCCCACAGGTTCACAAATACAATGAATGAATGTATTGTCGAGCTTTGGGATTTGTGCCCATCTGATAGGTGAGAAAATGTTCTGTGCAGCTTTTAACTTTTTTATTAAGATTTTCTTACTTATTGATTTTAGAGAGAGAGCGTGCACTCACGAGCGCAGTGGGAAGGGCAATGGGGGAGGGAGAGAACATCAAGCAGACTCCGTGCTAAACAGGAAGCCCAACTCAAGGCTCGATCCCACGACCCTGAGATCATGACCCGAGCTGAAATCAAGAGTCAGATGTTCAACCAACTGAGCCACCCAGGTGCCCCTGTTCTGTGAAGCTTTAAAAAAATCAACTTTACTAAGATATAATTTGTGTAAAATGAGACACCATTTAAAGTGCATCGATTGGTGAGTTATCTACCTTCTGTCATCATTGATTAGTTTTGCCACGTCTACAATTTTACGTAAATGGATCCAGAGGGTATGTAGTCCTTTGTGTCGGACTTTTTTGACTCAGCACAATGGCTCTGAGACGCGTACGTGTTGCTGCACGCATTCGTGGTCCGTTCCTCTGATGGTGAGTAGTCCCCATTGTGAGGTGATACCGCTCTTTGTTTCCCTTTGCTGCCATTGGCCATTTGGGTTGAGTCCAGTTTGTGCCTCTTATGAATAGAGCTGCTGTGAACACACTTGCACAAGTCTTTTTGTGGACATGTGTTTTCATGCCTTTGGGGTAGAGAGGAGTAAAATGGCTGCATCATATTATAGGTTTAACTTTAGAAGTCAGCAGCCTTATTCTCAAGTGGTTAGGCCAGTTTCCCTCCTGCTCACCACAGTACGGGAGCTCCTGGTGCTGCACGCGCTCACAGGCCGTTTTCATTTTGGCAGTTCTAGAAGGTACAGCGTGGTGTTCTCTTTGTGGTTTGCATTTCCCTGAGGACTAAGGATGCTGAGCACCTGTCCAGGTTCTTACTGACCATTGTATTTCCTTTTTTGTGAGGTTGTCTACATCTTTTGTCAGTTAACAACAAAAAGGTTGCCTGTCTCTATATTATTGAACATAGGAGTTCTTTGTATATTCTGGCTACAGGTCCTTTTTATGTACACTGTGAATATTTTCTTCTAGTCTCTGGTCTGCCTTTGCATTTACATAGTGGTATCTTTTAGAAAGCAGAAGTTTTGATTTTTGTGAAGAGTCAGTATTTTTCTTTCTTCTGAGTATTCTTTGTGTCCTAAGAAATTTTAGCATTTCTTTTATTCTGAACAACTGAGCCCCTTTTCTCAGGTTTAAGGGCTGTTTGCCTATCTTTTTCTGGGGACTGTCCATGTATTCTACTTAAAATAGAGTTCTTTTATTGCTCTTTCTCTTCTTGATTTGTAAGAGCTATTTGTATATTAGGAAGATTAGCCTTTTATGGGCTGAAGTGGTATTTTCTCTCACTTTGTTCTCTTTCCAACTTTGCATGTAGTTTTTCTGTGCAAAATTGCACACATGTGTTTTCACATAATCCATTGTATCTGTTTTATTGCTTATAGATTTAAGGCCATAGGCTCCTCACTCCCAGGTTATAAAGGAATTCACTGATGTTTGTTTTGTATAGTTTCACTGTCGTACATTTAGATCAGTTCCATTTGGAGTGGATTCCAATGTACAGTGAAGCATGGAATCAATTTTATCTTTTTGCAAATGACTGTCCAGCTGTCCCCATATCATCTATTAAAAAGTCCGTCTTTTTCTAATGACTTGTGATCACCTTATCATTAAGATACTAAGTTTCCATATGTACTTGGATGTTCTCTTCTATTGTCTCTGGACTCAGGTCTTGCCATGGGCCCATCTGTCTGTTGCAATGGTGACGCAATCCTCTTCTGAGTTGTTTGCTTTATGACCTGCTTGAACATAGAGCAAGGGAACCTCCTTAGCGTTTTTCTTCTCCAAAGTTTTCCTAGACATCTTTGCTTATTTATTTTTTCCCCATAAACCTTAGAACCAGCTTGTCTAGCTCCAGAAAAGATACTTGTTGATTTTTTTCAAGTGGAGATTGTGGTAAATCTCTGTATGGATTTGGGTGAACCTGACCCGTTTCTTGCTGCTGAGTCTCCCTGAGTTCACACGGGAGAACTTTCTCCGTTGATTCCAGTGTGCTTTTCATAAGGCCCTGGAGAGGACCGCTGTGGGGCTGAGCTGACGGGTTTTTTTCATTTGAATGTTATACATTTCATGTAGGTTTATTCCCTAGGAATTTATTTTTCATCACTCTTATGATGGGTTCTTCTCTCTCACTGTTTTCCAACTGGCTGCCGTTTGCATATATGAAGGTAGACTTGTTGTTGGTCATTTTATACCTTGCTATCTTCTGAATATTGTCTTTATTCATCTCTTGAATTTTCTGGGTGTACTTGCATATCATCTGCAAAAAGAGATCATTTATCTCTTCCTTAGGGTATGAACATTTTAAAGCTTTGTGTTATATTTTGCCAAATCTCTTCTTTTGAAAAATATGGTACCAATTTATGTTGCTGCTGGAAGTGTTTTTGCCACTCCCTTGCCAGCACTGAGTATCAACATTTTTAAAAAATCTTTGCCAGTTTTAATACAACCTTCATTCGTTACAAAGAGGACGTTCATGGGGTCCCTTGTCCATCAGGCGCTTTGAGGGAGGCTAAGGTCACAGCATTCCTCCCCACCTCCAGGGCCTTATTCTAGGGTGAGATGAGATTAAAGTTTGTTTTTTTCTCCTCCAGCTTTACTGAAGAATAACTGAAAAATATGTGTACAAATTTAGGTTTTACAAAGTACTGATTTCATATACATTATGAAATGATTGACACCATGAGATTAATTACCATATCTGTCCCCTCACATGGTTAGTGTGTGTGTGTGTGTTGAGAACACTTAAGATCTATTCTCTAGGCAAATTTCAAGTATATATTATTTTTAAGTGTAATCACCATGTGTACATAGGATCTCCAGAACATACTCCTCTTACAACTGAAGGTTTGTACCCTTTGGCCAACATCTCATTTTCCCCAGTTCCTAGCAACCACCCATCTGCTCTCTGGTTCTCTGAGTTCAGCATTTTTAGATTCCACCTATAAGTGAGTTCATATGGTTGTTGTCGAGGCCCAAGCTTCTGGAAGCTTACAATTAAGACTGCTGCCTTCCTGGACCCAGCCTATGGGAAAAGGACTGGCTGCCCTAGTGGAGGAACCCATCTCAGGCCCAGAGAACTCTTTCTCGAAAATCCCTGAGCAGTTATAAAAAGTCCATTATCCGCCACCCCTTCTGTAGAGCCCTGTCATAGTAAGCCCTTGGAGTGCCTAACTTGATTCCCTGCACAACCTGGGTGATGCCAGGAGCAAGGGGCAGAGCCAGCACCCCTCCCAACCCTCCTCCCACTATGTGCAAATGCAGGGCCTGGTGCTGAGGACCCTTCCCCATCAATGAGATGAAGTACAACAGATGGAGCCTCTGGAGCTCCTGCTTTTCCATTGTGCCCTTCCCTGGGCCCAACTCCCCCAGCCCCCAATGTCCTTTAAAAAACCCCATCCATTCAGAGAGGGCACTGCTTGTTGACATAGATGGCCCAGGCCCTGGCTAGCATCCCTCTCATCCCCAACAGGTTTTAGCACCCCCCACACCAACCATGGGCCCCTCCTTCACGCAGCCTGTCCCAGGAAGCCTCTGTTGTTCATGTAACCTTTGCCCACACACCTGTGCTCCCAGCTCTGTACCTGACTCGCTCTGCGATCCCAGGCGAGCATCTTACCTCTCTGAATTTGTCTCCCTCTGCACCTCCAGAGCTGTGCTGGAGTCAGGGAGGGCAAATTTGCATCAGCTCTGTGCAGCCATAGCCCAGGGGGCCCCCTCCACCAGGGGCTCCACCAGTGTGTGTCTACTGGATGTCAGAGTGAAGGAACAGATGAGCCCCAGCAGTACAGCCCTCTGGGAGCTGATTTTGCACCCAGGTGGTCTGGACCAGGGGATACTCACATCCAGGGGCTCCAAAGCACAGCCTCTACTTGGGCTACAGCCACTCCATCCCATCCCCCATCAAACCCCATCTGAGGGTCTAGGTCCTGGAGTCTATTTCAAACCATGCCCTGGAGCAGCTTGATGGGCAGCTGGGCCCCAAGTACAACAGGACTGGCCTGATCTCACTCTGGTCACCGGACCCCAGCCCAGGCTCCTCCCCACCCTGTCCCTGCTCCTACAGGCATCTGGATCTTTGCTGGTGTATCTTGGGGACAGTAGGGTGTATGTAGAAAGGGGGGGATGGGTGTGCAGCCCAGGCAGCTGGGACCTCAGGATAAAGGAAATTTCCTTCTCTGTATTTATTTTCCACATCCTTGACTTTGAAAGCCAAGCTGGTGTTGATATTTACCTTGGCCGGGCCTCCCCATCTCCCTGGGCCAGCCTCATGTAAACATCATGTTCCTTCTCTCAGCTCTGCTAGGGTTGAGGTGGCCTTTTGCAACCAGTTCTAGGAATTTTGAAAGTTTGAAGGCTTAAGTTCAGAGACCAGCCCCCTAGGGAGCCCAGGGTGCGAGGAGCCCCAGGGGCTGCTGTACTGGCCTCCGGTTCCCTCCCAGGGATCCAGGCAGATGGCAGCAGAGAAAGAGGCAGTTGGGCAGGGCCTCCTCACTCCTCTTAACAGCGGTGATGCTGTGAGAGCCCCACTGTCCCCTTATTCATGCTGCCCCCTGAAGGTTGGCCCCCAAAGTCTTGGGCTCCCCATAGACACACAGGGACAGAGGCCGGACCTGGCTGTCTCCCCTGGGACTGGTGGGCAGAGAGCTAATTCCCAAGGGCCAGCCATCACTCCTTGTCCAGGTGTGCCATCTGTAGTGCATTTGGCACCTGGACCACAGCTGACGTGCTGCCCCGGGGGTGGGAGGCTGCTGAGGTGGGTAGCGTGTGCACAGGCATGTGGGGCCTCCTCTGAGCAAGTGCACAGGCCAGAGTCTCAGCCCCAGGGGACCGTGAGGAGACAGGATTACTTGGATTAATTTGAGAGGATGACGGGACAGGGGTCGGTGCAGCAGGAAAAAAAAGCGGGGCAGTGATGGCGCTGTGTGGTGGACATCGGAGGTGAGGGGCACTCACAATCCCCATGCGGATTCCAGCACCCCAGCCCCCGGGCTGGCCGCCATTCACTCACTTAGCAGTGAGACCTCAGGCAAAAGACTTCCCTTCTATGTGATTTGCTTTCATTATACAAGAACTGGGGTGTCTCTCCTTAGCGACAAGGGTGTTGTGAAGTACGCGGTGTGTCGTCTTCAAGTGGGAGCAGTCATTCTTTGCTTGCTCACACACCACACAGATTTGAGGCCACATCAGTGAGCACCACTGGCCATCTGGACACTGAATGTCTCCCCTTCTCCTCACAGATCTGGGACATGAGCGACGATGAGACCGTATGATGTGGCCCAGCCTCGCCGCCTGCTGAGGAACCCTTGGTTACTAGAGCGGGACTGCTGCCCCCAGGACCGGTGATTCTGGGCCCTGCACCCCCCCCCAACCTTTGTGGTCTCCTCCTCTGCATACCTCGAGGACCAGGGCCCCCGCTTCGCTGCCCAGGAGCATCTGGCGTTCTCCATTTCTTATGACTCATGATCCTACCAGTTCTGAGCTGAATAATAACCTTGGCTTTGGCATTGCCCTTGATCTGGGACTTGGTTCCCTCCACGAGTTTTTTTTTTTTCTCTTGTTGTCAAATGTTTGATAGTCAAAACTCCCGGGATCCACCAGCTTGGCCCCCACAGGGCGGTAGTAAGGACGGGGAACAGTGAGCCCAACACATGCCAAATGCGGGACAGATCAGAGTTCCTGGGCTATTCTACAAACCCCAGAGAGGGGCCTCTGGGTACCAGTGAGGGCGGAGATCCTTATAAACTTTGACAGTCTGGCCTGTTGGAGAGGGAGGGATTTGTGGGACAGAAGGGCCCGCACCTATCCCAGTGAACCCAGAACTCCAGCCCGGAGTCTGCTACCCAGAAGGTTCCTCCACCTCCTGGCCTATCCTCAGCTGTCGGCAAAACACCTGTGCCGCCCTGCCTTCCTGCTCAGGAGAGGAACAAAGTTGCTGCTGCTGCCTTGAACTGGTGGAAGGGCCACATCCTAGTAATGGCCTGGGTGGGCACCCCACCTGCCCTGGAGGAGGCCTCACACCCCCAGAGCCCACTCCTCTATGGCCAAGGGAAGGAGACGCCTTCCCTCAAGGGCCCTCCTCAGTGGTACTCAGAGGGTACACCCAGAGCTACACCTAAGGACTCGGTGGGGATGGGGGACAATCTCTCCCCAGTTGTGATCTTGGGGCATTTTCTTCTGCCTCAGGCCTAGGACCCAAGTCAACAGTGAGTCTGAAGGCTGACTCTGAGAAAGGTGGGGTTTCTGCAGGTCAGGTCATGAATGGGGCTTCTTGGGGAGTTGGAGCTACAGACGATGTCTGCCCGCCTGCCTGGGGCAGAGGGGGCGCCGTTGGATGCAGGTGCAGGCCCGCTGTGCCGTCCCCCGGCCCGTTGGTCACACGCACAGCCTGTGGTTTAAGAGCACTTTATTATTGTTCTTAAGGCTACTTTTAAGTACAAAAAAAAGATGGCCTGCCAAACCTTTTTTTTCTTCTTCTTCCAGGAAAAACAGGCCACAGAGAATGGTATATTACAGATTTACAAACATGGAGAGAGAACGGTCAGAACGCACTGCGACGGCGTGGCTCTGTGAAGAACTCACTGTGCTCCTCCTGAGGCCAGGGAGTGTGTCCTTTCCCAGTGAAATGTTTGGTTTTCTGCTTCCCTGTGTGCCCGGGGCCCCTCCAGGGGCCCGCCTATCCCAGATAGGTCAGTGCCGGGCGCCGACAGGCCACTGCCCGAGGAGCCTGCCCTTCCCAGAGCCCGCCAGCGGCGGCTGCTTTTCCGCCACAGCGCTCAGTAGCCTGGAGCAATAACAAACTAGTGGCTATTAAGGCAGATGCAGTGTTCTCATAGAGTAACTGTGTTCCTGCACTTTTACAGACAAATCTACGACACAAAAAAAAAAAAAAAAAAAAAGATCAACTTTTTTTTCAAAAAAAAAAAAAAATGAATGATTACAATGGGAAAGGGGAAATTAAATAGCTACATATCATTAACAAATTAATTGTTCTTCAAAAAATACCTACAAATTTCTCTGTACATTCTTTACGCACAGCGTAATGATGGTCTTAAAGTTACCTATATAAAAAAAGTGTTCTCACCGATTTTTCCTACAGAAAATATAGGGGCCCGAATGCGAAAGCCTGGAAGCCCAGTTACGGGGGGTGAAATGTGTGCAGGGGCAAGAGGAGAGGGCTTTTCTTCTGCCTGTGGAAACACCTGCAACCACCCTGGGACCACAAGAGCTGATCTGCTGACCTTTTTGCCCAGTGACAATTTTTACAATTAACCAGCTAACCTGTGTTTTTCTTATACAGAAAACCAGCCTCGAGGGCTCCCGGGCGTCCACAGTGCCTCACAGGGGAGGCGGGCGCACCTGTTGTCACCTGGCCAGGCAACTTTGTAAGCCCTCTGGTGGCCTTCTAGAGGCTGGAACGGGGCGGGGGGTGGGGTGGGGGTGGGATAGAAATGTACATTTACCAAAAAAGAGGAGCAGCTGTTGAACATCCACAGCTGTGTCCGTCATGCTTTCTTCTTTGCCTAATTTCTAGTTAGTAGCTATTACTCTAGCAAACGATAATAAATGCAGTGATAACTGTATAAAGTCAGAGGAATGTATACTGCCTTGGCCCCAGAGTACGAGGAAGCACACAAAATACCATATCACAGATTGTCAGTAATCTGCTGTTCAGCCAAGAAGGTTGAAAGGGAGCAGTTTCTGCATGGAGGGAAGTTGGAAGACACAAACCCCAACTCCCCTGGTAGCTAGTAATAAGCAGACAGGGATGCAAAAAATAAACGTCAGCTGGCAGCAAAAACCTCCAGCATCCTAACATGGCGGCTGACCCACAACTGGCCTGCCCGTCTCCAGGGCCTGCCAGCCCCACACGACTCAGGAGTAATGTGAATATCAAACAAATCTCAGAGTACAACTGTACCAGCAGTAAGTATATCTAGGACTGTAAATGACAAAAATAAACTAATTCTGAAAAGAAGCTAGTAAGTATTAAGGTTCTTGTTTACTATATCTATACAATTAATAGAAACCAGCTATTTTTCTCCATTAAAACATGCATCACGTTGAAAGCACTACAGAATCCTCCAACCTCAGCTCTAGTCTAACAAACTGCAGTGTTTAGGAAAGGGAGAATGCCCGTGATTGGTAGAGTCTGCAGTCCAGTTGCAAGCACCTGAAATCTAGAGAGAAAGACCTATAACCTGTATGAGACTTCCCCTTCCAAAGCTGTTTTGTCTAAATTTAAAAAAACAAACAACACACAAATGGTCAGAAATGTCATCCTTAAACCCTTTGTTTTTCAGCAGTTTGCCCTCAGAGTACTAGCATCTCACAGAAAGCTGTCAGGCAGGCAACTTTAGCCCTCCTCCAATAGTGCAAATCAGACGCGACAGTTCTCTGTTCTCTTCAAGTAGACGCACGCACGCAGACGCACTCACATGCGGCCCGGACCAAACACGCAATGGAAGCGAAGCCACACACACACCCCGGTCTCAAGAAGCAAATTGAAAAGCACGAAGCATCTGGGTCACCAACGTCATGGCTTGTGACTGAGAAAGCGTGCGCCATGGAGTCCTGGCCCCCGACGGGGCAGCAGACCTGCATCAGAGATTTCTTTGGTAACTGAGGCAGGAAGGCAGGACGCTAGGTTAGATGGTCCACGGGCAGCTCCCGGTATCGAGTTTGAGGGCCCCCGGGTATTAAACCAAGCAAGTACAAAAACAGAACAAAAATCCAACGACATGGTTTTTGCGAATAAACCATCCCTTCCCTACCCTTCCCCCTACCCCACCCAGACAATTTTTTTTTGTTGTTTTTGTGTTTTTTTTAAGCACTGACTGTTCAAAGCTCAGGCAAACCATGCAGATTGACATCTTGTTTGAGGGTGGCACTCCCTTCATGAGACCACGGAGGGGGAGTGACTGTGGCTGACCATGTGCGCGGAGGGGCTGGCTGGCTGGCCCCTGCGCGAGGCTGACTCAGGGCTACTGGACGCGCCATCCTTGGCCGCCTTGATCTGAAGCCACGTATCACCCAGGGCCTTGGCAAAGTGGTCGTCCACGGAGCCTGTGATGGACACGGAGTTGGGCGCTGGCTCAGGCTCCTTGTAGTTCTTGCCCAGGCTCCTGCGGAAGTGCTCCTCCACCACGGGGTCGCAGGTGGTGGTGGCTGTAGGGAAGGAGGACAGCGGTCAGGACTCTGGGGACAAAGGGCCCGTCCCCACCTGCCCTGGCTTGGCACTTAGCCAGATCTCTCTTCTGAACCTGTAACATGGCAGCATGCCCACCTGAGCTAAGGATGAGTTCAGAGAGAAAACCTGGCCTTGATAATAGTAGATCTGGTCCCACTACAGCTTCTTCCCCGGAGGTTTCTTCCCTCTGTCCCACTCAAGCCAGACACAATGCTGGGTGCATGTGTGCTCAAAACAAAACAAACAAACAAACAAACAAACAAAAACCCCAACACAAAACACTTTTTCAACCTCAATAAAAATACAAGCTCCAGAGGCCACTTGTTCTGTCCACAGCAATGTAGAAGGAATGCAAACACTCCACTTGAATCCTGTCCAAGGAGGAAGCCCGAGCCCCCACCCCAGCCGCCCCACGTGCAGGGTGACTTACAGCTCGGGGCCCTCCGGTAGCTGGCTGGCCCCGCCGCGACACAGCCGCTGTGCGCAATGGGGCAGTGGGAGAGGTTGCAGTTGCGGGTGCTGGCCGAGGCGCACGTGATCACCGAAGGCCGGTTCTGGGGAGAAGAGGAGGCTGCTGTCAGCTCTGGCTTGGGAGGTCAGATAAGGAGCAGTGGTGCTCAGCCCTGCTGATGACCCCAGTCCTTATACACTTGCCACAGCTGGGACGCAGAACAAGTCTCTGTCCCTCTATCACCACCGAGAGCACTCATCCTGCCTGCAAGGAGCCAAGGGCCACTGTCCTCTGCGCCATCAGGTCCCTGTCCTCTGGGCAAGGCTACTCTGAGGTAAGCCTGTCCTACAGCCCCTCCTGACAAGAGGCAAAGGCAAGGCCGGCCTGTCTGCCACCTCCAACTGCAAAACCACGTGAACTTGCTAAGCTACAGCAAAATCAGAGTGAGTGGGCCTCTGTGGGTGTGTGAGAAGCCTCCACAGCTCCTGCCATCAAGTCCCCGGGGCAACCCAGTCCCTGCCCTTCTCAGCGTGTGCCCTATAGCCCAAGGGCTTCTAGGAACCCTCCCGGTACCCTCCCAACATACTCCCAGTTTTTGCTTAAACTAAAGACAGCTCAAGTTGGTTTCTATTATGACCACACAAATCCTGATGGAGACGGAAATGCACGAAGTCCATCCAAGTATGAATTTAAATGCACCCCACCCCCAGTCCAAATTGCTCTACAGACATTCTCTCCTTCCCCACGACCACCTCCCCATTTAGCAAGTCAATCATGCCTTCCAAATGCACCAGGAAGACCCCAGCACCTGGCTCCTCTAGCCCACGCACACTTCAGAGCAACAACCAGGAAGCGTTTCTGGAGCCCCAGACCTTGGCACAGTATCCAGGACAGAAAATATTTGTGAATCAGCTTCCTCAGGTTCCATCCAGGAAAGACCTCTCCTGACAGTACTGAAGACAAGATAGAAGAGGACATGCCCCAAGTTCCAAAAAAAGTAGAGGGGAGCTGATGGAAGGGCCCCTCAGAGAGCCATCAGGGCTTCTCTACCCCCGGCCTTTGAAGAGTTCAATCAGAAGCCAGGGTAAAGACAAAAAGGCTTGCACAGCAAACCTTCCCACGATGGGAAATGAACAGGAGTGAAAAACATGTTCTGTGATAAAGATCTGGACCTGTAAGGATGGGCCAGGACGTGCTTGAGTCTAACACAAAATTACTCACATCCAAGATGGGGGAAGGCATGGCTCGGCAGCAGCATGGAAAGGAAAAATGGAAGTTTCAATGCTACCTCAACACATCAGCCACAGGCATGGAGTCTGAGCCATCGCAGCACGGACAAAAGTGGTGCAGACAGAACATGACTTTGAGTCCAGGTCCACTCCCCCTTCATCTGACAGCAACCTTCACCCTCTTCCCCTCCGTTTCTCCATGTATGAGACAGGAAGAGTGGCAGCTGAAGAGGGCATTGGAGGACCGCCTGAGGTGAGAGTTTGGGGCCAAGCCTTGGTGGCAGGAGCCCTGCCCTGCAGGGGCTGGTCTTACTGTCCCTGGAGGGTAGCCTGCAGCCTGAAGTCCACCTTCTGAAGATTCTTTTTAACCCTGAGCCTGTGATCTCCCTGGTTTCCCCTCTCGTAGAATGTGCCCTCCATCCATGAGACAGGGCTGAGGCAGCCATGTCCATAAGTGACCTTGCCCCACTGGCCACGCTGGAAATCTAACCTAGGCTTGGGGCCAACTACTAAGCCAGACTAAGTAAGAGATTCAGGTTGACCTCAGAAGTCATGGGATGGTCATACGAGAATGGCTGTGCAGGTTAAGCAGAGAGAGAGAGAAAAAAAAAAAAAAAAAAGAGAAGAGAATGTGGAGACTGGACCAGCACAGAGCCAGGGAGGGAGAATGTGGCTTCCTCACCAGCTCTCAGAGGCAAGGGCTGGCCCTTCCTTCCTGATCCTGCCATACCCATGACCCTGGGCTCCAGGAGACGCCGCAGGTCCTCCCAATAAAACTCCCTTCCTTTTGTGCTTACGTCAGCTCAGGCTGGTTTTTGTTCCTTGCAACCAGAGTCCTGGCTGACGCAAATGTCACCAAGTGGGGTCATGTTTTGGGGAAGGGGTCATGGAAGGGGAAGAAAGGTAAAGTATAGGAGAACAAATTTGGGGAAGCTCCGAATAAAGCTAATAAGAATCAAGTCAATGTCCAGCTTTTATGATAGCCACTCTAGAGCAGAAGGTGGCCCCTGAGCAGGGCCCAGCAAGACAAAACCACCAGTGAACACGTGGCCACCAAGAAGACATTCCAATCTCATTCCTAGTAGCAGCAGATTATCTCCAGGACCCCTCCCGGCTGGAGATGAAGGAGTGCAGGCCTCTGGCTGAGTGCAGGCCAGGGCTTCGGCACCACACACCCACCTGGAACAGGCCTCTGCCTCCAGATGCTGAGTGCAGTGAGGTCCCGTGACCAAACTCCTCCCTACACACCCTCGTTTTCCAGATGGGGAAAACGGAGGCCAGAAATGAGTAACCTGCTGGAGCTTCCCCAGCCACCCTGAGGCAGGGCCAGGCCCAGACGGTCACTCACACTCCCTCAGCCCTCGCCCCACCCGCTCTGGCTGTGCCCAGAGCCGGGCTGCCCTCGGGGGAGAGCATCCAGAAGAGAACCATCCTACTATTCACTGTCCCCGGGGGCTTGTTCATATGTAACTTTAGCCTGCGTCTCCTCATTTGCCCATTCTCGTGGGCTCTTCTGCAGCTTTCTTGAGGCCACACTCTCCTCTCTGAGCCGCCATTACAGAAACATGCAGTGGGGTGACACTTTCAGCAGGCTCTCCACACATGCCTCTCTGGGAACTTTCCTATCCCAGTTCCCAGAGATCTGAGTCACAGTTTCCAGCCAAGAGAGGCAGGCTTCCACTGCCTGCCCGCCACCCAGAGCCATGTCGTTGCTCCAGGAAGCCCTGTCCGCGTCACTGCCCTGGCTCCGAACTGCGCAGTGGCAGGCCCCCTTCCCCAATGGAGCCACCCTGACAGCTCACAAATAAAACCCAACCCCGGACAGGGGCGGATGCTGCCAAGCTGCCCACTGCTGTGTGGCCAACACAGGGCCTGGCACAGAACTCAGGAACCATCCAAGAGAAAGCTCAGGCCCCAGTGACCATCCAGGCCACACCATGCTGGCATAGGAAGGAGCTCGATGAATGGTCACCAGGTGCACAAAACACATGCTGACCCGCAGCCACGGGGGGTGGGGGGCGCAAGCTGATAACCTCTGCTTCACCACCAACCCCAACCTTGAATTAAAGTTTAGGTCTGGGCCACCATGTCAGGAAAGCCAAAGCCACTATACCCAGGAGAGCTGTGAACTTATTCTACGGCCACTGGCTTTGTTTTCCAGCCAGGAATCACCCAAGATTTCAGGTTCTCAGTCCCAGAAAACACGTTCAACAGCCCCACAGCTCATCTGACGGGTCAGGGACCCTCTTGCTGGACTGGGCAGCCAGGCACACTTTATAGACGGATCGGGGAGACCCTGGTTAAAAGAGCCAGGTCACTCCGTCCAGCGGCACACTTCTCACACAGCAAATATGACCAGAAGCAACCAGAAGACCCTCAAAAATCACAGAAACCCGTTCCAAAGCTTCAGACATAGCTGTTCTGGGCAGAGACAGTTCCAGGGGTTCTGGGGAGCTTCTTACCCAAGTCATGGGCTTAGAGGCTGAACTTCCCCATGGAGTCCCACCCCCTACACACACACACACACACACATCAAGGGACTCTCTACGGCACTGGCCACAGCCAGAGGGCTCAGTTTCCTGATCCTAGAAACCAAGTCTCTAATACTTAAACCACCTCTCCTGTGGTCCGAGTGCAGCCCCCTCTGCACACACCCACCTCCCTGACCGGACTGCAAGCTCCTTCCAGGCTGGACCTGTATTCTACATGCGTGTCTCTGTGTCTCCAGGGCTTTGCGAAGCCCCGGGGCACAGTCCACACTAGTAAGTGCAATCCGTGAGTGCAGGGAGAAGTCGGCCCGAGCTGCTATCAGAGTAAGCGGCCATCTGCTGCCACATTAGTAGCTGAAGTACTACAGTCACTTGATAACCAGACTTGTCGAGACTGAAACGGTCAGCGCCTCTAGCTTACTTGACCAGCTTCTACATCCTCCCCTTGCACACAGTAGGCACCTACCAAGTTTTGTTAAATGAACGAATGAAACAAAGGAATTGAGATGTTAGCCTTGCTGGGATTCCCAGGCACCAGTACCATCTGTCCCAACGACAGACTGGATCAGCGACAGGCGCCGGGCAGTGCTGGCCGGGCCTAAGCACAGCTGGGGCAGGCACGGATGCTGTCGTGCATGGTGGGGTGCTGCAGGGAAGCCGTGGCACGCTCAGCAGCAGAGTCTCCAGCTGCGCCCAGCATCTCCTCAGGACATGGCACCTGCCTCATTCACTGCCCGTCAGTTTTCAGCAAACACCAACCGGGGATGTATTGGGCCACAGGCCCCAGAGGTTCACAGAGAAACACCATGGCTTGTGCAGGAATTCCAAACCTCGATGCAAAGGATTTCCCCAGGAGCCCCAATTTTGAAATATTGTTTTTTTTAATCAAGCAAACTGTGTTCATTAAGTAATAATTAATTTCCTTATTTTCCTTTAATAAAAAACAACCCTATCTGCCAATGAGAGTTTTCTCACCAGCAGGAGCTAAGAACCGCTTTAACCACTGACTGTAGAGGATTCCAACCCAACGTAAAAGAACCTGACATTTAACTTTGTGTGAGGTTATAATAGGTAAATGCAGGATTTTCCTTGATCCTCCTAGAAACAGGATTCCCGAGGAAGACTACTGAAAACCTGAACCGACCCTGCCTTGTGCAAAGACACTAAGCCCCAGAGATGTTAAACGTCTTGTCCAAGACTGTCAGTCCTGGGAGGTCAGGCCCAGGCAGGTCTCAGTGGGAATTAAACACAAGGCAGCATTTGGTAAAAGGATCCGTGCTGCTGCCACTCTTCTTTCTAAGCACAGAACCGAGGGTAAGCACCACCTCTCCTGCCACCTCCCTCCTGGCCCTCCATCCTGCACGCTCCGCCTGGTCAGCCACCAACGGGAACCCTATGGCCAGAGGCATACCTGCTGCCGCTCCACTGGGGTCAGCGTGGGCGAGATGCCAGCCGGCCTGCTGGCGTCCATGCTGTTCTTGGTCAGAGCGAGGGGCTGCTCCATGCTGAGGCTGGGGAGGGACGTGTACAGGTGGTTGCCGTGCAGGCTCATGGTGGGGGCCACGGCACGCTCGATGGGGCTGCGGCTCCGTTCCCGGGGGTCTTTTCGGCAGTCTCCATTGGCAGTCTTGTTCCTGAAAGACAGGAGAGAGCACTCAGATGGGAATACCTGGCATCCCCTGAATGGCAAATGGGACGCCAGCCCTGTGCCAGGTGCTACAAGCTCATTATTTCATTGAATTCTGCTCCGTGCTGGGGATAAATATTTATCATCATTTCCGTTTCCTGAGGCTCAGGTCAAACATCTCACCAGGAAGCTGAGGAGCCCCAGCACTAAACCAGGGTCTGAAGTCGGCTCTGCAGGGCCATCCAAATGAAGATGGTACCCCTCTGCTCCGCATGCCGCCCCATGCATGGCTGCGCCTATCAGAGCCCTTGTATGAGAAACTCTTCGTGCTCAGAGCCTGGAGAACCAGCCTATGCACCTGATGCCAGCTTGGTTAGATAAGGATCTGCCATTCAAAAGGATGAAGAGGATGACGATGCAGTCACCAGACACCTCCTACAGGGTGGATCCTGTTCTGGGCCTCCCCCAGCAGGAGCTCTCTAGGTCCTCCCAACAGCACCAAGGAGACGCCACAGCGTTCTACTCTCCAGAGGACAGAACCGAGACTGGGGGGCAGGGGCGTGTGGCTGGTAAGGGGTGGTGTCTGCCATGGCTCCCTGTGTGCAGCTCTACCGCCCAGAACACACCAGCCACGGCAGTCGGCTTCAGCAGAGTCCCAGAGACCTCGGCCACACGTGTAGCACCCAGCAGGTGCCGTGTGAACATGGACGGGCTGCCGACACCAACCCTCCTCACAACCTGAGCGACTGCGGCTCAAGGCAGCATCCTGTGCGGCATCTGTCAGACAATGACTGGCCAGGCACAGCGGATCAAAGCCCAGGAACACCGGGTCGGCCCAGCTCCCTCCTGCCCCGTTCTGCAGGGGTTCTTTCTGCCTCGGGTCTCAGCCCCTGCCATCTACCATGTTCTCAGCTGCCGGCACAATCTTATTCTCAGAACAAATGAGAAGTCTTTTAACTAGAAATGTGGCAGATAAAAATTTCAGTGACTTTTCTTTAAGGAATGCAAATTATTCTCAGAGTCCACAAGCAACCATCCTCTTGCCTCCGTGCACAATGTTTTATAGCAGAGAAGCCTAGGCTCACACACTAAGAAAACCAAAGAAAGCAAAAGTCACAGCCTGCCTCTCTGCCTGAATAAGAAAAGAGGTCAGTTGGAATTTTATACACACGGGTAGGTGCCTGTGTGTGACAGGCATGCCTTCTTGTCGTAGGCTCACGTGCATTTGTAGGAAATAAGACAGAGCGATCCCATGTGCCCTTTGCCCTGTTCCCCCCGATGGTGACATCTTGGACAATTACATAGAGTGTCACAGCACACCCAAGCTACAGACACTCAGACAACTGGCCAGCCTGATTCACATGCCCCACATTTCTTGAGTATCTCCAGCATGACCTTTTTATAAAGCAGATCAGCCCACATCCCACCCTGAGTTACAAATCTCAGTAGCTCAGCACCCCTTCGAGGCCTTTCCCACTCTGGTCCCGACTATTTTTCTATTGTCGTGCCCCCAACCATGGTGCTCTGCAGTTACAACCAACTTCCTGCCATTCCTCAAGTAAGATGTGCCACTTTCGGCCTCTAACTGTGTGACCCCCGACACACAAATACACCACTCACTGCTGACCGTGCCCGCTGACCTTCCTCAGCTGCTCTGTTCTCAATCCCTAAATGCCCCGTGCATACCTTTCATAAAAAACCCAACACACCATTAGCAACGTCTTCATCTATGCACTGCCCCCCAACCTCCCTGGGGGCTTCTGCGGACACACCAAGCCCTGTTGCACCTTGTGGTACCTTCCCCGCCCAGCATGCTGCCCTGTGCGGCAGGCCCACAGAGAGCACGAGTGAACACAGAGAAGCAGCACGCAGGTGACCGGGAAGGAAAGGCAGGCACTGTGGTAATGGAACCAAGGACAAGCAGAATCGGGAAGTGAGGGCTGAGGAGCCAGCTACAGGGGTGTTGACACCCTATGGACGTGGGACAAGCTTGGATCAATATGCCCGTGGGGGCGAAGGAGAAAGAGTACAAGACGTGGCGAGCTCTGTAAGCACCAAGCTTTGGTCCTACACATCATCTCTCGGGCAAGCCAGGGAGCCCAGCATCCTCATCTACCTGTGGTCACAGCAGAATATCCCTCCAAGGGTTTTCAGCAAGGACTGAACAGAAGACAGACACCAACAATCATGCTAGCCCAGTGCAAGTGAGCAGGGGACATGGTGGGACCACATCAGCTCTAAGGTAGGGTAATTCACTGCAGAAGGCACAGTGTTTAATTTATGGGTGGTTTTTCTCCCTCTTACCCTCTGGTTGACTATACAGAATGACTTAAAAGCAATTAGAGAGTACACTGTCAGCCTATTAAGACAGTCATGCAAGAGTATGTCCTGGTCACACAGTTTAATGCTACACTGCACACAGCCACCGGCAACCCCAGCCATTTTCAAAGAACTACAGTACCAAACAAATACAAAAAACCTTAATTTTGAAACCAGCCCGTTCGTCATCCCATCTTCCTCTGACGATTCAGAAGACACGACAGGCTTTTCCAGGGAGGGCCACAAGGGCTGCAGAAGCACGTAGCTGGCATCAGGCAGTCCCGCTGAGGAAGTAAGTCCCTGCAGCCAGCCCACCAGCCTGTCCCACTCAGGATCGACAGGACTTTCTCCAGATGGGTGTTTGTTGCTAAATATACATTTTCTCAGACTAGGAAAAGACAACATCATCACAATACTCATCCTCAGTATCAGGTTTTCTTCTCAATTTGGATAAAATACAATATTTGACGGATCCATAAACTGCTTCCTTGACACAATCTTCTCCCTGCTCCCCACCCACCAAAACAACGTTCCTGGAGGCCACTGAATGAACAGCAGGAGCTCAGGGCACGGACCGGTGGCCTTCTTAGTCCCAATCCACCTCTGTCCGATTCGGACTCCCAGCTTCTCAAGCAATGTTAACGGAGCCCCTATTCTGTGAAGGCTATAGAAAGGAAGACACGACCTCACCTTCTTGCAGGTTGGTGAGCCGGCAGGCCAGGCGTGGGCTCCCAAGGGGCAGCTACAGCCCCGCAGTGCCAGCAGGGCCCCGGGCCCCGAGGGGAGGCAGAATGCTGGAGAGTCAGAGGACAGAGCCGCCCAGGGCTGACAGCAAGGAGCAGTTTCAAGCTCAGGCAGCACCTATCTCCATCCAATGTCAAAGTCCCCAGTGCAGACAGAGGGCAGCCTGCATCCCCCAAATCTGACATCCTGGGGCCCTTCAGTGTCAGCCAAGTACAGTGACAGGTATCAACCCATCAAGCCTCGGGATGGCCAGACGACAAGGCCTGGGGACTAATAAGCCACATCCCAGGGGAGAAGGACGCCCCAAGGCAGCAGGGAATGGTCGAAAGGCATCCAGCTAACAGGGCAGACAGCAAGACAGGCCAGGGCCATACCCACAACCTGCACCCCCGAAGACCTGCTCTGCACCCATCCTGCCCCCAGGATTGGGAGAAGAGAACTTTGGGGAGGTTAACCCAAAAAACAGTCAACTGCAAGCATGACACAGTCGGGCGTCACGGATCAGGCAAGACACTGATAAACACAAAGAGAAAATGTCTGAAGAACTTGGTGTTCAATTTTAGCAAAATTATACATTACTCACATTTCCAGCTCATTTTCCTGGTTCCTAGAGCTTAAAGACCGACATTGTTTTCCACGTTTCCCCCCTCCTCCAGTGAATCATAGCCCAGGCTCCCCAGCTTCCCAGAGAATCATGTGCTCTCACTGACAGCAGACAGACCACACGCTTTCCGCCCGGGAGATCCAAGTCGCCCCCGTTCTAGTCAAAGGCAAAGTCTGCTCGTGAAAAACCAACTGCAGGCCCGTCGGGGCCCAGGGGCCTCCCAGGTGCCTCGCCCCCACCGAGGCCAGGCAGCTGACTCCGCAGCACGCTGGCCTCTCGCTGGGAACATGCACTCCCCCTGGGGCAGCCCCCCACTGCCAATGTTCAAGGAGAGGAAGCAGAAAGGGGGACAAACATGGAGAGGTGGTAAAAAGGCAGATGTCTATTCCGCGTTCTTCCAGGACCAAGTGTTCCAGGGAATGGACAGAGTATGCCTCTCTGCCCTCTCTGAGTTAAGAAGCCAAGTGTCCACTGGGTCTGGGGAAAAGTGCAGTGAGATGGCAAAAGAATCCCTCCACCACACGCAGAAAGGGCGCTGTGTGCATCTGTGTTCTCATTAGAATGAGGTTTCCTGCCCTTAGACAAGCAGGAGCTCGAAGTTGAAACCAAACCCTTGAAAAGGATCACTTGACATTCTGGGGCCTTAGCTGAATTCCATGAACTACCGATGGCTATTAAATAAACCAACACAAGCCTGAATTCTTCTAGCAGGGGAGAGGCAATGGGTAAAAGACATTTTAGTTGGTGCTTTCAAGGGCATATTCTGGGACCCAGGGGGCCGCCATGGCTGCGGGTCTCTCAGCCCAGGTGAATGAGGCAGGGCCCAGCCAGCCCCTGCAGGAGCAAACCAAAGGCCTGCCATGGCCTCCTCCATGGTGCACGACAACAGAGGTTCAAAGCAGAAAGGAGCCCGAGCAGTGGTGAGGCCCTGGGGAGCAGGGGCCATGAGAGGAGGGTCACAGCCAAGACCCAGCCCTCCCCCTAGTGCAGTCCTTCCGCTTCCACTTCACTCCTTCCTGGAGCAGTTGCCCTCTGGGAAACCTACAGGACAGTAACAGACCTTTATGGCCCAGCACCAATAATAATAAAGTCAGGGGGCACCTGGATGGCTCAGTCGGTTAAGCGTATGCCTTAAGCTCAGGTCATGATCCCAGGATCCTGGGATTGAGCCCCACATCAGGCTCCTTGCTCAGCAGGAGCTCACCTGCACAAGTGCACACCCATGCTCTCTCTCAAAGAAAATCTTCAGTAAAAACAACAATAAAGTCAGGAAAGCATCTTCAATTTTAAAAAGCTTCCTCAGACAACATACTTAATGCCACTGAATGGAACACTTAAGAATGGCTACAGTGATGTCTGGTTGGCTCAGACAGTAGTGTGTGACTCTTTATCTCAGGGTATTGAGTTCGAGGCCCTTGGGTGTAGAGATTATTAAAAAAACAAAATAAACTTTATTAAAAAATGGCTAGAATGGTACATGGTATGATAAATATGCTTTACCAGGATTAAAAATAATAATGATTTTTTTTTAAAAAGCCAAAAGCATCAAACAGCCATTACTTACTGAGTTCCTCGTGTTTATGATGGGGTGGGTGGTGCTGCCCCAGTTTTACGGAAAAGAGGAGCAAGATGCTGAAGATAAACACTTAGCCAAGAATGGAGGGAGAGGCAAGGCATCAGCCAGACATACCAACTGCTCCTCCATTGTCCCCCCAGGCCCTTGTAAGAGTCCTTCTCTACCGCCTGCTCTGCCCAAGCTTCTCGGAGGCCTTCCCTGGCCTCTGGACTGCATGGATAGAGGGAACAGTGGACACCCATGAGGGGACCAGCCCTCCACTGTGTCGCCTTGCCTTGCAGTCAGCCAGCTCCAAGGGCACTGACGAGGGCCCTGCATCCCTCGTGCTCTGCCCTCTCCCCAGAGGCCTGCGCAGGGCCAGGCACATGGTGGACGTTTCCCTCTTCACTGAACAAGGGAATTACTGAAGTACCTACGTTATGCATGCCTCCAGAGAAGAGCATCTGTGGTGAATGAAAGAGGGATTAAGGAAATTTCAGCGGCAATTCCCAGCAAGAGAAACTTTCTGAACAAGCAGAATTTAGGGAGCTTTTAAATACTGAGAATAAACAGTAATGAAATGTCTTCTCCCTGTAACTACTTTCCCCAATTTTTGTCCTCCTGCCCCCCAACTGTCTCCTAGGCCGACACACACCACCCCACTTTCTCCTAGTGAGCAGGGTAATAATCACAGCTTCCTGACAAGCAAGAGGGCATCGGATGTGTCCCCAAGACACTCTGTCAAGCCTGTCACTCCTTGGTACCAACTACAGACAGGAAGCAGAGGGGTTGTGACACCACCAGGACGCTGTGCGGCAGAGGGAAGGCAGAGGTCCCCTCCTGGATTCAGGATGATGAGCTGTGTGTCACAGGCAGGAAAAGCTGGGAAATACTGGCATTCACAGTGCCCCAAAGACACAGAATAATCTGGGACCTCTGCTTTAATCATAAGCACATCCTGCTTGGCAGCGGAAAGGGGACAGAAACTGCCTTTGACTTTAACTGTGGGGAGACACTGTGTTGCAAATGAAATTATCATTGCTTAACAATCAAGACAAAAGCCAGAGCCCTAGCACCATCCAAGGTCCAATCTGCGTGGGAAGGGCACTGCAGTTGGTGAATTACACCGTTGCCACATCTATCCACCCACATAACCGGCTTCCCTGTGAGCTCCCCACAAAGGTAGCATCCCTCTTCTGCTAGTTCAGCTTTCAAAAAGCACACTGTAGGACGTGTGTGCCCTACAGTCCCACTGAGGAGCGTATACCACTGGTATGTTGCCCTTAGAAAGTAGTGTCCAAAAATATAATGCGTTTAAAATCAGGGAATCGCTCTATTTACCTTTATTATCTTTATTATCATGAACTATCACTTATTGAGTGCTACATGCCAGATCATATTCTAGCCCTTATTGTCACTAAACCCCTCACTACAATGTAAAGTATCATCCCCATTTTATAGAGGAGTAAACTGAGGTTCAGAAAGGTTAGGCAGTTCTAAAGTTGCAAAACCAATACAGTACAAGGATTCTAATTTCTATGTGACTGGCTCCAAAGCCTTTCCTTTGCACCTTTCCCTCTCAAGAGAGAGGGAGTGCAGCAGAGGAAACGACAACGACCTATGTACCTACCACCCAGGACTGACAAATGAAATCCCATACGGTATGTGCTTCTGACATTTTCTTTCCTCTTATGGGAAATGCTGGCAGCAGTCGATGCAGCAGAACATGGGAGACACGGCTGAGGGCCTTCCTTCGTGCTCCCCGGCCCCAGCTCATTCCCCTTCTTCAGCCCTAGATGCACCGCTGTGCTGTATTAGGGGCGTCTTCCTATCTGTGCTCAGGAACTCGCACCACAGAGGAGTCTGTCTGTAAGTACTATGTAGCCAGCCCATTCTAAATGTACATTACGGTCTCACACTGTCCGTACTGCCTCACAACCATATGCTCTCCTCCCTGCGTGGTTTTGGGGCTCTACCCATGCCCTGACCTACAGATCCAGTCGTGCGCCTGCTGTGTGGGGTTACTTCACATCTCCACAGGAAGTCACCATAATGTATTTACCCATCCCTCTACCACCAGGCACCCCGATCATCTCCCTGGTTTGCCTCGTTATAAATAACCCACGGTGCTTCTGTCCTTTGACATCTCTGCCTGGGAACAGGGTTTCTGAGTACCGCTCAGGTAGATGTCTAGAAGCACACCACTGGCTGCCGAGCTCACCACCTTCCAGACTTCAGCAGATGCTGCCAAACCCATCATGACATAGCGTCCGCTCTGCCCGGCCTCGGCCAGCGATGCGTCACCAGCCCTAGCCACGTGCATCTTCCACGATGTCCGGCTTCGACTGCCTGTGGATTTCTGCCATTTTTGTGGTGCACAGTCATTCCTCCTTGATGTTTTAACTTGCATTTCTCCAGTTACCAGCGGAGTTGAACATATTTTCATACCTCTCTTGGTCATTCATTTTCCCATTATAAATCGCTTTTCATTTGTTATGGGTTGAATTGTGTTTCCCCCCAAAAGATGTTGAAGTCCTTGCCCCCAGGAACTATAAATGTGATTTCATGTGGAGTCTTTGCAGATAATCCAGTTAAGATGAGGTCATGAGGAGCGCCTGGGTGGCTCAGTAGGTTAAGCCTCTGCCTTCAGCTCAGGTCATGATCTCAGGGTCCTGGGATCAAGCCTCGGGTCAGGCTCTCTGCTTAGCGGGGAGTCTGCTCCCCCTCTCCCTCTGCCTGACTCTCTGCCTACTTGTGATCTCTGTCAAATAAATAAAAAAAAAAAGAGGTCCTGAGGGTGGGCCCTAATCCAATAGGACTGGTGTCCTTATAAAACGTGGGAAATTTGAATAAAAGGGCAGACAGGAAACGATGTGAAGACGCAGGGAGAATGCCACCTACAAGCCAAGGAATGCCTGAGGCTACCAGAAGTTAGGAGAGAGGCAAGAACAGATGGACACTCAAAGCGCTCAAGAAGGAACCGGCCCTGCTGACACCCTGATCTGGGCCATCTAGCCTCCAGGACTGGGCGACAATCTGCTTCTCCGGAGCCCTCTGCTCCACAGCACTTTGTCACGGCGTTCCTGGGGGAACCGGTACAACTTCCATGGCTTTTCCGCACCACTGCTTTATACTTCTTTAGCTATTCTCCACAATCATGTTTTTTCCTGCTTTATCTGTAATTAACATACCCCATCCCCCTGCAGACACATGAATGTCTTAAAGCTTCATTTTCAAAGAGGCTCCCAAGATCCACTGGACCTTGCCATCCATGCCTGTCAATAGGAGGGATATTTAATAAAAGTGCCAGGAAATGACAACACAAGTTGACATAGTATGTGTGAGGCCAGGCGTGCCAGGGGAAGCTGGAGGGTTAAGCTATCCCCTGACTTCACTTCCAAGAGCAATTCAGGAAGTCAGGAAAAGGCATCCCCAGCTGCCCCCACATACAAGAGGGAAGAAGCCTATCAGCCAAGTTATAATCCAAAACCTTTTGGCTCAGTAACATTTTGGACAAATGATGGGATGAATGACCCACCAGATCGTTCCAACATGCTGCACTGATAGGCTCACCGACAACCAATCCCTCCAGCCCACAGGCCAACTGTGGGTATTGTTCTCCTTCCCGCATCAGTGCTTGTGTAAGCCGTCTGGGGTGCCCACCACCATGCCCTTGGAACACGGAAGGAACAGGAGCTGAGAGGTGGTGTGATCACTGGAGGTCACCAGGCGGGTAGGTGGTGAGGCAGGGACTCAAACCAGACCAACCCCTTCCTCTTCTGCCAAAATGGCCTGCAGGGGCTTGAGAAACAGCCCCTTCCTCTAGGGCAGGGAGTGGGGGTGAGATCACAAATAGTGTGGAGTGGAAGAGGAAGTTTGTATCTAAGTGACAATTCCACCGTTAAGGACTCGGACTGTCTCTATAATTGAGTCAAGGGTTTCCAGTCAAAGTCTTCCCAAGAGTGAGAGGCACTAAATTAGTAAAAGGACATCTCTGCATACTGTCCAGGCTTCAAGATTCTTCAGACTTCCCTCCATTCCTCCCGCAGATCAGCCCTCATGAGCATTCTGGGAACTCCTGCAGGAGACTGGAAGGAACTCCAGTGGATAGCAAGTCCCTCCTTGAACACAATTACTCTGCAGATCTCACAAGAGACCCTGGGGAACCCAGAAAACCTGACTGACATCACCAGAGTCATAGGGTTGCACACACCCAGCACAACCACTTAAGTAAAGCTTCTAGAGAAAACCCAAATGTGAGCCTTAAGAGAATACATTTCTTAATGATTTTGGTTAGAAACCTCTCTAAACCATCCTATGACCTCCTTCCGTTCTTGGTGACTCGGGATCTTCAGCATAAACATGGCTCTCGGAGGCAAAGGAGCAGGCCTCTGTGACAGGCCCGGCCCGAGTTCTCTCAGACGGCTCAGCCGCTTGCATTCTTGGGTCAGCGACTACAGTCACTCCTGGAGAAGCCACCGCCCGTGCTCGTCACCCTGCTCCTCATGGTGGGCCAAGAAGCAGGGCAACTAGGTATGATAGAGCAGTGTGTAAAGGAAGAGTAGATAGGCCCTGAGCGAGTTCAGGGCTGGACAGGGCGCCCTCCCCCGTCTCCCACCCCAGTGTTCACAGAGCTGACCTGCTGCACAAAGAAGAGCTTTCCAGAGCTGTCACCCACAGGAGGCCAGACACCCGGCGATGCTGGCGGGCAGGGCAGAATTGCCACAGAGAGTCGGGAGACTCAAGCCATGGTTCCAAATAGCTCAACCCCATGCAAATAAGGCATTGGTTTTCTTTGACGAGAAATGTCTGTACATGTTTCCCACCATTAGCAGAGACACAAGGAAAAACCCGAGAACATGACTTGTAGAGCATCTCATTCAACCCTCCCCACGCCCGCCGCCCCCGTTGGCAATGACTGCCAACAGTGGGCGCCTACCTGAGGGCTGGGGACGCCAGAGTCCTCGTGCATGGCAAGCCCTGCTCGCCCCTCAGGTGAATCACATGCCCCACATGTGTACCCTCTTGCACTTTTCACAAGAATGGATGTGTGGCTGAGATTCATAAATTAATTTAAAATTCCTACTGCTAATAAATTGGTAGGAGCTTTGGACATTATGTATTCTCTCGATATGAATGATGCTTAAAAAATAGAACCACTATCATATTTTTGGCATCAAACAGAGTCCTTGTACCAGAGATGGGATGTAAAACACAATGTCTCCCCTTCTGTAACTGAGCTACAATGTCTGAGGTGGACAAAAGCCTCGAAAAGACCATCTACCTCCCTCCACAACAAAGAGGAATCAATATGGTGCTATTTTGCTCTGCTGGCCCAATTTGGGGAATGCTTGGGTCAGCTGGGGCCAGGTCAGGAGAAAAAGGGGGAGCAAGGGACCTGCCCACCAAGACTGTCCAGTGTCAGCACTGGCTTTGCTGGGGTCAACACAGAAGCACAGCTGTCCCTGCTGCTTCCCACCCCACTTTCCACGCCCTCCGTCTGATTCTAAGATCCATAGGCAAGACTTTCCTTATGCTAGAAAAGTGGTAAGCGACCCATGGCTTTATGTACCCTCCTCGGGAAGGCGGAGGATGGAAGCACCCCCTTTCTTAGCTATCCACTGGTCTAAGACCCAGAGAAGAAAGGTCCCTCTAGACACACCTGGGGTGAAACACACTCAGGAAAGTGACTTCCACTCACAGTGTACTTCTCAGAAGGCTCCCCCTGTCGGTGTGTGAACCGGTGTCTGGCACACAATGACTAACTTCCGAATGAACCAACCAAAGAGCACATAGATTCTTAAGAAAAACCAGCACTTACTGGTCCAAACAAGGTAGAGGAGCTCACAAAGCTGGTGACCAGAGCAGCACCGGCACAGGGGGACCTGCAGAGCCCACTCCAGCCATCCTCAACTCCCCCACCCCGCTGCAGAAAGGAGTGGTCTGGAAATACTTTCCATCATTATTCCTCCTTCCATTCTTCTGGGCTGGTACCGAGCCATCCTTCATAACTCCATTCGAGTTCTTCAGAAGGCTCATTCTTAGTTTTTACTCTGCATTCTGCTACAAATCATTGGAGAATATTATAAAGCCGTTTAGCAAAAAGACTGGATGTTCTGTCCTACTCAGAGGAAGAAAGCTTCATGGTAAGATGGCTGTGAGTAAAGGAGAGGCGAGGGATCAGAGCATCCCAAAGACGAAGACGGCCATACTGCTGCTTTTTTAACCGAAGTACAGTTGGTGCACAATGTTGCACTGTCTCAGGTGTGCCACAAAGTGATGCAATACATCCGCTACGTTCTTCTCTACTCACCCCAAGTGTAACTACCAGCCGCCATCACACAACCCTATCACAGCACCACTATGCTCCTTCCCTATGGCATGCCTTTCACACCCTTGACTCATTCGTTCCATCACTGAGGGGTGGCTCCTTCTCAAACACTTCTGGAGATGGGCATTTACTTTCTCTTCGGGCATTTCACTCAACGACTAAAGAGCTTCAGTGAAATGATCTTCCTCACAGTGAATGAAATCTGTTTTCCAGCATGATTCTTTGGACAAAGGTCCAAACCTCTGGAAAGCCTTTCGAAAGACTCAATGAAGTCTCTTTCCTCTTCTAGCTCCTGGAAAACTACTATGTCAGCCCTGCCACGGACAGATTCCTCTTCACCAGAGAATTGCTCTCAACTGTGCCGGAACCCCCACCACCCTGACACCCACCCCCACACGCCCTACAATGAACACTCATTGGTGAGTATGGTGCCCAGAACTAAACATAATACTCCAGAGGTGACCTAACGCAGAGCACACAGGAAAAGAGAACTCCCTTCAATTTATGGTAGCATATTTCTGAACCAAACATCAGGACATAAGGTCTAGAACGAAGGTCAACAGAATTGAACACTCCAGGAGGACTTCAACACTCCCAGTCATCTAGAACTACACTTTCAACAGCATTACCCAAGATGCACCTGGGTCATAGAGTAAGTGTGTGGTTTTCTTTTAACTCAGCTCTATGTGGGACCCCACCGTGGCAAGGACAGAGGGGTGCCAGCCCTATCTGCATCACACATGCATGCATGTCAGAGGTGCACGGGCCAATGTCCTTCCTGTGCTGCTGGGTTTGCCGCTGCCTCTCTTCCCCTATGGGCACCCCACACAGTCACCTTCCTGTACCTGATGCTGGTGGCAACCAGTTCCAAATGATTTCCTGACTTCTCGGTATGAGATGATAACCTCTAAGTCAGTACATGTATTCAGCACCAAACAAAATTTGGCCAGTTTTTCTCTCAACACCACCCGCCTACCCTGACTCACATCAGAAACTTTTCGGCTAAATTACTAAGTTACTATATAACTAGACTAAAAAGTTTGAAAATAGAAGTAAGGTTAAGTGAGTAAATATTCATCTAATATAATGAGGGACCTACCAATATTCTTTAAAATGGTTGTAGCAAAGAACCTCGAAGAACTTTTTTTTTAAAAGATTTTATTTATTTATTTGTGAGAGAGAGAGAGAAAGCGCACAAGCAGGCAAAGTGGCAGGCAGAGGTGGAGAGAGAAGCAGGGTTCCCACCAAGCAAGGAGCCCGATGCAGGCCTCGATCCCAGGACTCTGGGATCATGACCTGACCTGAGCCGAAGGCAGAGGCTCAACCCACTAGCCACTCAGGCATCCCTCGAAGAACTTTTATTGGAGAGTAAATTATGTAGGGCATTGATGCTAGGCATTTAGTGCATTAATTCCCTCTGAGCATCTAGATAGTCTAGGCTGTCTTTCGAAGCCTAGAGGGAAAGTTGGCTTTTTTTTTTTTCAACACAGATTACACGATAGGAACAAGATGTGAATTAATGATTATTTTGAGGACCTGCAGGTGCTTGGAAAAGGTTATTACAATTGATAGGCAAATCACACATCAATTTCTATTCTTAAAGCAAAGTTCCCAACGGACCTAAAAAAATATATATATATCTATATATATATGGCCTATTTCATTATTTCATTTTTCTCTGAGCTATAAAGTTGTATTTCCTTACAAATATTCTCATTTGCAAACCATGGAATCCAGAACTAATCAAGCTGCCCACCTGGTTCTATTATAACATCACTAACATTTAAGAGCCATCCCCTGGCTATTAAAATCATGTCTGTATCCCAAACCTGGAACCTGGAAAAGAAGAGGGAAAAGGAACCTCAGGGAACCTGGTGATTCTGTTCCATGCTGAGGTGGCATTTTCCCCAAACTCCTGAACTGATGATTCTAGAACACCTTTGGAGAATCTGGAAGACCACCATTCCCTAATACCCCAATGACACCACCCCTCTTCTCTCCTTGGGGAATACTAAACCAAATGGTAATCATTAATCCTAACTACCCTTTAAATTGCAATTACCAACCCTCCCAAGAGTCATCATATTGTGACTCTCTAGTATTAGATACTAAATATCATATCCCCAGGGAACTGGACGTCTGCTGTCCTCCAAACCATTTACCTCCACCTTACACACCTCTCATCCCAGCTGAGTATGGAACACATAATAGAATCACTATTGTTTATTCAAGTGAACTGAAGTTCATCACACATTCTTAGATTATTTTTTTACTGTGGTAAAATACACACAAAATTCACCATTTTAGTCATTTTTAAGTATGCCACTGAGTGGCATTAAGAATATTCACAGTGTTGTGCAGCCATCACCACTATCCACCTCCAGAATGTTTTCAATCTTCTCAAACAGAAACTCTGTCCCCATTAAACACAAATGCCCTGTTCCCCTCCCCCTTTGCCCAAACCACCATCCTACTTTCTCTATGAATCTGACTCATCACATAAATGGAAGCACACACTATCTGTCCTTTTGTGACCAGCACACTTCACTTGGCAAATGCCTTCAAGGTTCATGCATGTTGCAGCGTGTGTCAGAACTGTGTTCCTCTTTAAAGGCTGAATAATATTCCATTGTGTGCATATTCTGTTTATCTCTTCACCCAGTGATGGACATTTGGGTTGTTTCCACCTGTTGGCTATTGTGAATAATGCTGCTATGGACATGGGTGTGCAAATAACAGTGTGAGTCTCTGCTTTCAATTCTTTGGGGCACGTGCCAGTAAAGTGGACTTGCTGGGTCATATGCTAACTTATGTTACATTTTTAGTCCTTACAAGTTTCGACAAATCAGCTACATGTTTGTCCCTCTCTACTAGAGAAAAATAAAAGGCTTCCAAAAGGATAGGTCTGGCCCACAACAATAACGACAAGAATGGAAGGAAGCCTTGGTAACCACAGTCCAAGTGGTCCATGAGAGAAATGCTCATGAATAATGTAAATATCTGAAATAAAATTAAGTAAACAAAGAACATCCATCACCCAGCTCACCAAAATCAGCAAAGCCAGGCACACACAGGGACGGCAGTCAATGACGCTGTAAGCACCAGTGAGCATTTTGGAGACTCACAAGATACAAATTTGTGGTTTTCATTTCTCACTATGGGCCTTTAAAAATTACTCCAAGTCATCCAAGGATGGCTAATGTTAATAATAGTAATAACTACCACTTGTAGAGCATTAGCGTAGTGTTTTACAAAGTGTTTTGCACATATATTATCGTTAACAGATCTTCGGCCTGCAACTCCTCCGTGCTGCCCAGAAAATGTGTTTTTCCAATGATGGAGCTAAAACCCCAAGTGTCTGCCTGTGCTGACAGGTGAGGGCACCCGGATGCCCAGCTCTCCAGGAGGCAGTCCCCTCACTCCGTTTTAACCTGGGCTTTGATTCGGAGCAAGGAGGGGCGAGGAGGTCACTTTGTGGAGTGACCTGACAAGTTACTCACACAAAAGCCCTCATTTTCTATTAAATGGGAAGGATCTCTCCATCACTAATTGATCCAACCTACAGAGAGGGGACTCGAGTATAATTTCCACAGAGGGAAGTGGTCAAGTAGCTGAGGTCAAAACCTCCAGACTGCAATTGTGGCCATGGGCTTTTATTTCCCTTGTAATTTTCTTGAAGAATATATGTTAACCCTTTTGGAGGCGATCCTGGCAGTTGAAGTGAGTAGGAAGCAAAAGTCCCCTGTACTCCCTAATCAGCAGCCCCTCAAACTACGTCCCATTATCCTGAGCAGTCCCACGACAGCCGGGCCTGGCAAGAACATGCCAGCCATCACCTGAAGCCCAGTTACTTCCACTCCATCAAGGCAACAATCACTAGTGTGCGTTCGCCCCTCCAGCTCATATGTGTCCTCGGGGGCCAGCGCGGCAGCCCAGCACACGGCCCCCTGTCTGCACCCAGGTCCCTCTCTGAAGCCGCTCGGGGGACATGGCTCTGATTGGGACAAGGTGCCATCTGGTGAGGGGAGAGGGCTGGGCAGGAAAATCACTGCTGTCCCTTCTGAGCAGAGTCAACTCTACCTCTCCCAGGACTCGCTGCCTCATGGTTTAAATTAATTACAGCTGAAAATACAGGGTTGCCATCTGGTTTGAAAAAGCAAGGATAAGGGAATAAAATGAAAGGGTTTTTGGTACTAACCTCACTTTAATCATTGCCAAAGAGCATGAAGACAGCCCAGCGTCCTCCCACAAGAAAGCCTTGGGCCTCACAAACTTGGCAAGCAGGCCCAGGCACAAAAGTGGGTAGGCAGATCGCTTGTCAGAATAAGAGTCCCCATCGGCGAGGAGAGCTGCAAGGTGAGGGGGCCTGCCTGCCCCCACGCTGCAAGCCAAGCCTCCTGCGGGTCCTGGGGTAGGTTAGCAACTCCTGGGAGGGTTTATGTACACAGGGTGTCTTGCCAAAATGTTACATGCATCATTACAGTTCCATTCGGTGCGCAAATAGATCTGCTGTCAGAATTATAGCATGCGATTTCCGCTTTCTTTGTTTCTCCATCTTCCATAACATAAGGCTTTTATAAAACTCTAAATAAGGCTAAACAAAACACAGGAGGGGAAGGTTGCTGGAGAAGGGAGCCAGCTCTGACGGAACCGCGCGTGCAACTCTGCGGCACCCTTGTATCTGGCCCCTCTGTGAAGGAATGTCAAAAATCTCATTTTTCTTCCCATGCAGCCACAACTAGTCTCACTTGTGTTTTGTAGGAAGCAACTTCCTTCTCCTTTCCTCCCATCAGCAGGATCCTGGATGAGAGGCTCTTCTCTGTTAGGACTCGGGCTACAGAGAACTGCTGACCGTGGGCACTGGGAAGGCAAAGATACCACAGCAGTCCTTGCTTTGTCTCAATGGGCTTTTGGTGGGTACAGAAAACTGTCAAGTCTGCAACTTTCTCCATCAACCGCCAGCGTCAGGTGGCCCATCAAGGGAGGGCATCAAGCCAGATTTTCAACCCAATTTAAATCTCCTGCCCACCACTGGAGGTTTTTTTTTTTTTTTTTTTCTTCCAACCCAGGTGAGTTTTGCAAACGAAACCTGGATAAACCTGAGTCCAGCTGTTTTCAGAAAGGAATCCCCACTGAGGCACAGTGGTGTTGATTGGAATAAACTCTAAATAGTAGGTTACAGTCTTTCATAAACCACCGATCAGAACACTAACAGAGAAGGTAAAAGCAGATTATGAAGATAAGCATTTCTGTTCTGGCAAAAAAACACATCTTCAACCCAAAAATGATTTGAAAGTTGTCTTCCAAATCCTGCCCTGATAGAATCATTGTCTATAGCAACAGTGTCCATAACATTCAGAATCTCAGGAGTGTAACTTTCGAGTAAATGGTACATCTGTCAAACCACAGGAAACATCTGGTAAAATGGTTAAATAAAAACAGAATTTAAACTTTTGATTTCAGAGCTTACTTATGGTACCCAACAAGAGGCTATTGAAACAAACACCGAAAGCACTCTGGCCATGCACAGTGCTCAGTGATGGTGAAAAATGTCCTTGAAGGGGAGGGAGGGAAAAAGCAGACAAGTCAGGAAAAGCAGGCAGTGAGTGTTCCTTCCCCACAGGGCTCTATCCTGCACATCACCAAGCACGGCTAAGTTCCCTCCCCTAACCAGGGCTGACTCCTTCCCTGCACACCCACATCCCCCATGCCACCAACAAAGAGGCACTTGGGAAATGCCAGATAAAATGGACTAATGAAGTAATACACAGACAACAGGCCCTTCTCCATTCCACAGCAACCATGTATTAAGTAGATGCAATTATTCCACTATCAAAACACAGCAGACATGTTACAAGGTACTAACCAACACATTTCAGTCCATCCCAGAACACTTTAAAGAAGATCTTCCATTAAATAAAAGATTGAATGATTCAGCCCCCCCCCCAAAAAAAAGATTTCAAAAACCCAGTAATGTTGAAAAGCAAATGACAAACTAGGAAAACGGTTATTTTCTTAACATAGCTGATGGAGGATGCTTGACATGAAAAGTTGTAACTCAGAAGAGAAAGAAGATGAATGGCCTAATTAAAAGAGAGAGAGAGAGAAAGATACAAAGTCACAAAAGAAGAAATCCAAATATCCAATAAGCATGTGAAAAGATCACTCAAGCTCCCTAGTGGGGGCGGGCAAGTTACTACAATGATTCCCCTGCAAACCTTGCAAAAATTAAATACATGTTAACAGTCACTTTGTGCTGATGCAGGGAGACAGGCACATGCATACAGTCACCAGTGGGAATGCAAATCAGAGGAACTACTAGAGACCAAGCTGGCAGAATACACCAAAGTAGAAAAGGGTACCCCTGGACCCAGAAATCCCACTTCCAGAAAAATGGGAAATATGACCTATGAACAAGGACAACTATACACACATCATCCCAGAAGTTTTGCAAACAACAGACTGCAAACAACACAATATCTGCATTTGTCAACAAGTTCTTTTGGTTACAAGCAACATAAAATAAGGCTAGCTAGTTGAAGAAAAAAAGCGGGGGGTGGGGGTGGGAATTAACTGGAAAGATACTGTGCTACATTTCTTGGAAATGAAAGAAGAGTTAAACAACCAATCCTGGAAAAGGACAAAAATGAGGCAGCCCCACAACCTCAGCAAAAGGAGGCAGAAGGAGCTCCATACCCCCGTGAGCAGTCCACAGCTCCTGCTGCCCAGAGCGTGCCTGCCCTCTCTCAGCACCACCAGGGCAAGATGCTTGGCTGGGAGGCACCATGGCCAACAGCTCCAGGTCTTAGCACCTGGTCCCCTTTCCAGGTCCTACCCACATACCTGAACCCAATCAAAGCACCATTGAGGAGTTACTGACATAAAGTCTTAAAAATTCTGAGACTGTTTTTACTAGATACCATACATGCTGCTGAAAATTAGAAGACACCCCTGCCCCCCCGACCATGGCACCAGTTTTCAGCCAAAAGACTTCACCTGAGCTTTACATGAATTATTTCTCAGTAAGAAATTGGGGATCTTATAGGAAAGCAACCTACTGAGGTTCTGTTTGAGTTGTGTAGGTATGGGTAGAAAAGGAACAGGGAATGTTCCATCTTCGCCATGAATAAGTGAAGGTATTGTTTTGTTTTAAGTAAAACTGTTGGAATTATGGACTAGAAATAGAAATGAGCCTTAGGGGCATTCATAGTAAAAATCTATGAAAAGGTATCTTTGACTGGAGGCATGAAAATTTTTCATTTGTTCCATTAATCTCAGCCGTCTGTGTTCCAGATCCTTTGCCTCCCCCCTCCTCTACTTCTCTCCCTTTCCCTCATCGCTGGATTCTGAGCTCTCACAACCCACCACTTAACAACCACACACATAGCCTGAATATGGCCTTTATGTATCCTGTACAATGCCACCCCTCCCAGCTTCCCAGACAAACCAACTACCTGCCAGAGGACCCAACGGAGTCCCAAGGGAGACCTCACAAGGTGCTGACACTTGTCCCTGTCCAGGTCCCTTCTCCTTTAGCCACCACAATGCCATCACCCCCCACCCCCCACAAAATGGGAAAATCTATCCTAAATTAAATGCAAAGTATATTGTGTAAATGAATCCTGAATTAAAGAGAAAACATCTATAAAGGACATTACTGAATGTGAATAATTAGCATATTAGGTCTTATCATTGTTAAAACATATATACAGGGGAAAGCAAATATGGCAAAATATTAACAACTGGTGAATCTAGTGATAGGTACTCACTGAATTAGTTGTTCAGTGTTTCTGTAGATCTGAAATTTTTCCAGAATAAAAAACTGGGGTAGGGGATAGTGGAGGGAGAGAAGGATGGCAAGTCAGATTATCACCAAATTTGGATGGTATGTCTAAAATGATCTAACCAAGTGTAGGCCAAGTGGCATGTCACACAGTCTTACAGAAAAGCCAATACAGGGATATGGGGAGGAACAGTGGGATGGAGAGGTCATGCCATACACATTAAGATGCCATGGGCAATGAAAATGTTAGTTTCAAATATAAGCCTCAAAATGGAAATCATGAGGCAGGTTGGACAATCCAAACTGACCACCCTGAATTCTCCACGAGCCGCTTCCCGCACTGGAGCTTGCCTGAAGGTATGTAACAGCGTGAATTCAAATAAATTCTTTTAAAATTTAACCACGGTTAAGGAATAGATCAATGATCAATAGTCCATGAAGGCCATCTCCTAGGAAGCAAGTGGGAAAAGGGAGTTTGGGACAGATCACCCAAATCCCTGAAAGTCACCCTAAAGAACTTGGGTTTTATCTTGTTGTCAAAAAGGAGCCAGAGCCACCCCCACCGCCACCCCTCGCCAACAAACTCTGCCAGGTCCTCCAAATAAGCTCTCAAGGTTATCTGCTGACCACGGCATTCTGCAGCCATCAGCAGCCTCTTGCAGCGAGGTCTCGTTTCACCGTTGGCTCCTAGAGAGCGCTGTCTCCATCACTTGCTCTCACTTGCTCTCAAGCTGAACGCCTAACGCAGAATGATGCAGATCATTCAAAACCAACACGGAGGGACCTCGGGCTGTTGGCAATGCCAGCCCGAAGCTATCACACACAAATAAAATAAGCACAATTTAAGCACAACACATCTACTAGAATAGCCAGTAAACACTTTGGCTTTGAGAACTTTCTTTTTAGGTAGATTTGAAAAAAACACCAAAAGCAATGAACACTTGGGCAAGTATTTGTTTGCTTTTCTCAGAGGAACAGATCTACTCTTTGGGTTGATTTGCACCCCGAAGAAATGTCTGGCCATCCCTCTAAAGCATGAGGTACGTCCAGCTGAAGTGAATTTCTAATTTCCACATACCTTATATTACATTACGCATACATTGGCATCAGAGCCTGATGCATAAGAAGAAATACAAATAGAGAAGTAAGGAAAAAACACATTTCATTCATGTGATAAACTCTGAAGGAAAAGATCATTTGATCCCAAACAAGCAGCCCAAGTAGGGCTAGTGTTTCACCTTGTAAACTGTGCCTCTGCCCAGGTACTAGGTATATGTACTTTCCTGTCTTGGGGGAGCAAGGGATAGATAGGGAAAGGAAGGCAGTGGAGGTAGTGACAGTGGGGTTCTCTCTGTTCCAGCAGCTTCTCTGAACTAAACATCAAGGCTTCAAGGAAAACCCAGAAGCACAGTAAGTGGTGCCATGCAGGGGTTATTACATAAATTCTTAAAATCTTTCCCAAAGGGAAGAGAGTTTCAACAGTATTCTCCTAGTGACTTTTCATTCAAACACTTACTTAGCACCTAGCAGGTGTCAGGCATGGTGCTGGGTGTTAGTGGGACAGACGTGAGTAAGACTCAGCTCCAGCCCTGGAAGGATGTGCAGTCTGGGGAGAGGGATACAGACATTTGCACACAACTACAGCAAAGTGTTACCATTTATACAAAGACATGTTCATCGCAAAACAGAAGGAATCCCCATTCGCCAAGAGAGGGAGGCAAGAAAAGTGTACCAGGAAAGAGTGAAGGCCCAGGGGCTCACTTCAGCAAGCCGGAGCATAGGGGCAGAAGCTCCTGCAGACAGATGTCTGTGTGATGTCTTCTAGGGCGGACTGGAGTCACAGAGGAGGAGAGGAAGATGGCAGAAACCTTCTGAGGTGCCCAGACCAGGAAAGAGGGCACTGTCGTGGAAGCAGGGTCTAAGCTACGGCTGGGACCCATACCGACATGGACGATATTTAGCAGGGCGTGCCAGTGGGTTTGACATGAGGGATAAAGTGGGAGAAAGCCACTTCGAGAGCAAGTGGAAAGATAGGTGTCCCATCATAAAGATGGGGGACAGACTGGAAGAAGAAGAAAGAAGGTACTAAAATCAATTCCAGCAAAGCAGCACCGACCCAAGGAGCACCTCCAGTATCTCAAAGGCAGGCGGCTCTACAGGTGCAAAGGGCAGGACTCGGCTAGACGTGAAGATCTGGGAACCCTCCACCTGGAGTGGTAACCCAACCCACGAGCTGGCATGTGGCTTCCTCAGCAGCATCTGGACAGTGACCAGGACATAGCTCAGCAGAAGAGCAGTAATGCCAAGTCTCTAAAAGATCCTGAGTGGAGCAGGCACAGAAGTAGGAGAAGAACCAAAGAAAGCGAGAAAGGGGCCATAGAAACCAAGGGGTAAGATACAAGGAAGAGGAAGTTCAATCAGATAAGGAATTGCAGGTTTTCTTCTAGATCTGGTGACGAGTGGGTCACCAGGGAACGAGTTTCATTAAAACTGTTGGCAGAGGCGCACCTGGGTGACTCAGTCGGTGAAGTGTCTGACTCTTGATTTCAGCTCAGGTCATGATCTCAGGGTCGTTGAGACTGAGCTCCACAGGGGGCTTCCACAGAAAAGTATGCTTCTCTCCCTCCCCTCTGCCCCTCCTCCCACTCGGGCTCGCTTGCTCACTTTCTCTCTAAAATAAACGAGTCTTTAAAAATACATAAGTTGTGGGGCACCTGGGTGGCTCAGTGGGTTAAGCCGCTGCCTTCGGCTCAGGTCATGATCTCAGGGTCCTGGGATCGAGCCCCACATCGGGCTCTCTGCTCAGCGGGGAGCCTGCTTCCTCCTCTCTCTCTCTCTGCCTGCCTCTCTGCCTACTTGTGATCTCTGTCTGTCAAATAAATAAATAAAATCTTTAAAAAAAATACATTAAGTTATTGGCAGAGATCACAGTACTGGACTGGGAAGTAGATATGGAAGTAGAAATAATATGCTTTCTAGAAAGAGCTGAGAGAGGGGGAGAGAGCCAAGGATGGAATATGAGAGACACAATATCAAAGGAGGACAGGACCACAGCCTGCCTCAACCTCTCTAGACTCACGGAACTTCCCCAAGAGCCCCAGACAGGAAAGACGGCATCCAATAGTCCCAAATCCAGGAATGACACAATCATTTCATTCCAACAGCTGCTACAACAGTATAGGAGCACCAGACCTTTGTGAATCTGAATGTTCATAACAGAATTTTGAAACCAAACAAAATGCTCATTATGTTAGGCAAATGTGCTTCCTGGAATATTCCTGACAGGTCTCATGAAAAAGGCGTGAAGGAGTCCATGGATACTTACATGATCAGTCGTGGGCTAAACAGTGTTTCCGTACACTGGACTTCTCAAAGCCTGCTATGTGCTACCATGAGCAAGCAGACCTGCAAGATCGGGTTAGGTACTTCCCAAACTTGGGTGAGGGAACACTTTTTTCCTTAGAGCATGTGCAGGCAAGAGCATTCTGAGACAATCTATGGGCAATGGTGCCTTGAACCTGTGAGGAGTGGGACTTCAGTGGTCACATGCAGCTGAGGAAATTATTCCTGATAAGTTAGAAAACTCCATAACCATTCCTTGATGGGCTCAATGCCAGCAAAAGATTTAGGGAAGCAATGAGGTTTCAGTTCTCAGACTTGGTTCTACAGTGACCTGACATAATGAGAGCTGGTTTGTTTCTTCCACTTGACCTTCACCCAGTTTCTGGAGCTGGTTTCTATGTGGATCCATTAGTTGCACTTCTTAGATCTCTTCAAGAAAGGGAAGGCAAGAAGGATAATTTTGAGGAGTGCACAGTAGTGAAGTCGGTTTCCTTCTTCTTCTTTTCTTTTTTTTTTTTTTTAAGATTTATTTATTTATTTGACAGACAGAGATCACAAGTAGGCAGAGAGGCAGGCAGAGAGACAGGGAAGCAGGTTCCCTGCTGAGCAGAGAGCCCGATGCGGGACTCGATCCCAGGACTCTGGGATCATGACCTGAGCCAAAGGCAGTGGCTTAACCCACTAAGCCACCCAGGCGCCCTCCCCCTTTTTTAAAGATTGATTTATTTGAGAGAAACAGAGTGTGTGGGGTATGTGTGTCTGGGGGGGTAGGCAGAGGGAATTTCCAGCAGAGCCCACCGAGCCTCATGCACCTGAGATCATGACCTGAGCCAAAACCAAGAGTCCAATGCCCAACCAGCTGAGCCACCCAGGCCCCCCACATCAGTTTCCTTCTATTTTGCAGTACGTTTTGCCTCTGTCAGGGCTATGAAGGCTGAGATCCAGAATTCAAATCCCTTGCTTGGCAAGGATTCTAGCTACTGCCAGACTGAGAACAACTACTGCAACATTAAGGTCTCTAATTACGCTTTGCAGACAATTTGTGAAGAAATTTCAAAATGGAGGCGGGGTGGGAAGGGTTGGTTTACCCAGGGATTTAGCAAAGAAGATAGAGACCGGGTACTGGCACTTCTCAAATGAAAGCTATGCCAGACACAGATCAGTGGGTCTGTAAACTCCTTTGCTATATTCCAGCTGCATGTAGCACAGGCAAATGATGGATTTACAAGCAAGACCCGAAAGGAAAATAAAAGAACCATCAGCACTTACACACAGGCAAAAGCTTCTCAGCATTTTATTCCTGGTCCTTGGTCCAATCTACTCAAGTGACAGCACTTTCTAAACTTGCAGGACAGCCTGGCTTTGTATTGCAACAAGAGGTCTCCGTGGCCATAAAGCCACCTCAAGATTAATCCTCTAACTATATATAAACATAGCTGCCATTGTGTCCAGACGCACCTTCAAGACAACAGCACTTGGAAAGCTTCAGATCCCAGAGATCCGGGCAGGACAGAGAAACAGCCAAAGGCTGTGTTGTTTTGTTTCCTCACCTTTGGAACAAATGCTTCTGACTTACTCTGTAAATAAAAAGAGGTTGTTCCCCCCCCCCCAAATTTTAACATGCCATTTTAAAAAGTGACTTTACATGCTAATGGAAGTTTTCCGATATCCCAAATGTTCTCTAATTCCTCTCTAGGAAAAAAGTCCTCCTTTCTCAAGGTTCTTGTCCCACTTTTATATTCTCGGCAACAAAGATAAGCAACACAGAGGTCCCCAGAGTGGACCTGACAAACGATAGTCTTATTAATTCTGCTCCTTTGACTCCTGGCACTCCTGTCATTTCTTTACTCTGTGTGTTATTTGGCCAGAAAAAAATACCAGTAGCAGGATGGGTATCTCCCCTTCCAGCTTTCTGCAAAGACTCTTAAGGCAGAAGTGATGCCTGCTGGGAAAAGGCTGATGTCAGCTTTTAAGAGCATAGCTCCCTGCTCGGATAAGGAGGTCTTTGTTTTCGGCTGAACTGTGAAAATGAGAAAATGCCTCTAGCCTGACAAACAAGCAACCCACACAACACAGGTCAGGCCTGTGACCTTTATTTAAAGGTACCACACTTCATTAGCAAAACACTTGCACGGAACACACAGATGCGCCTTTAACGTCACAAGGGAGCAGGGGCAGCCATAAAAAACCAGCTCCGTGTCCGTCCCTGCTGAGGCTTGAGGCTGGCCCGCAGCTCCAATGACCGTGGTAGGGGCAGTCTCACACGAACCAGTTTTTAACATGCTTCCCAACTGTGAAACATTACTAAAGATCCAGGCTCCCTTCTCATTTACCTTTTTTTTTTTTTTTTTTAAGTAAATACACCTATTTGCTGTACGTGGAGGGGAGAGGGGAGAGTTTTTTTTAAAAACCCTAATTTAACATTATCTAGGTTTCTGAGTTAATTATTTAGGATAACTAAAATTAAGACTATAATACATATATAGTATATATACTATATATATATATATATCCATATCCTCCTGAATCCCCCAGAACACTTTTGGGAGTACCTATAAGGCTGTGTATAGAACTACAGAAAAATACAGAATATTTCAAGGCTAAAATGTCCCGAATTTGGATGACGCCAAGAAGGATGTGGGAGAGAAGAGACAGCACATAGTCTGAGGGATTCTATTTCAAGAGCATTTGATTTATGAAATCTGAAAAGGATTTTGTGTCTGATCCTGAACGGGATCCTGAAAAGGATTATATATATCTCTATATACTTAAACCAAATTTTAAACTGCTCCAGTGCGAGTCTGTTAGACTAAGTTTACTATTGGCCTGTGCCTCTAACCCACTAAAACTGGGTTACAACTTTTAAACAAGAACTAAAACAATTTTTTCAAAAAGATTTTTTTATTTATTTGAGAGAGGGAGAGAGAGTGAGAGAGAACACAAGTTGGGGGGGGGTGTACAGAGGGAAAAGCAGGCTTCCTGCTGAGCAAGGAGCCCGATATGGGGCTCGATCCCAGGATCCCAGGGTTGTAACCAGAGCCAAAGGCAGATGCTTAACCAACTGAGCCACCCAGGCATCCCCCAAGAATTAAAACACTTTAAAAAGCACTTTCCTTGGGGCACCTGGGTGGCTCAGTGGGTTAAAGCCTCTGCCTTTGGCTCAGGTCATGATCCCAGGGTTATGGGATCGAGCCCCGCATCAGGCTCTCTTCTCGGCAGGGAGCCTGCTTCCCCCCTCTCTCTGCCTGCCTTTCTGCCTACTTGTGATCTCTGACTGTCAAACAAATAAACAACAACAACAAAAAATCTTAAAAAAAGAAAAAAAGGCACTTTCCTGGGCATAAATGAACAAACAGACAAACACACACCCCTTCCTGTCGGGCGCTCGCCACACAGACTCACCATTAAAGCCTCTTCTGGGGAAGCTAAATGGCAGCTCTCTTTTGCCATCTCCGAAGGGACCCATCACTGCTCAGAGAGGATTTGCCTTGCAGAGTTACTGTTACTGCAGTGGCCACAGTTACCGTTACTGTTACTACTGTGTTTCTTGTTACTGACAGCTCTTTACCACCTCATGCCCCCACCCCGGCTACTGTTAAAGTGAAGTCTCCACCTCTCATCTCCAAAGCATCATCGGTAGCATTTTGAGAGTGCTTAACTAGAAGATTGTCTAAAACCAAAAGGCGCTAAGGTCCTGGATCAGATGGTTCAGAGCGACTAAATACTGACACTATTAATGTAAATGTACCGTCCTCGCCAAGAGGATCTGGCTCTGGGACCAGAGAGCCTGGGTTTTGATTCCTGGCCTAGTGACCTATTAGTGAGCTGTGTGACCTTGACACAGGACCTCTCTGGGCTTCAGTTTTCCCATCTGCAAGCAAGGGATAATCACAGCATCCACATCCTGGGGTTGTGAAGATGGGGTGAGATCATGCCCATGAGGTGCTCAGCACAGTGCCTGGTATACAATAATCAAACCTCACTGTTATTAAGAAGCCCCAAGGCAAAGGCTCTCATGATTCCGGGGATGCTGCAGATCCCGAGCGGTCACCATTCTTGGTGGTAAAGTGTGCCCCCTCTAAGGTTTATGTGGACATGAACACATCTGTAAAGCATGCTGTCTATAAGTATGTATTACTGTTTACCTGACCAGGTCCGAGATGCCCGCAGGGTCAAGGTACCAAAATAACCCCAACTTTTCAATTTCCTCTGGGTCTAGTTTTAATATGAAATGAGGGATTGTCCTCATCACTTTCATGGAGTTTGTGGAATAAACTCTCGGTAAAGTATGTCCATATGTATCCAAATTAAAGGTACTAAAGAAATACAAGAAACACAGCATCACCAAAGGGAGCACGACGCTGCTGCCAAGCATTTTACACACAGACGCCACAAACAATAGATACTCCAGAACATCTGAGGTAACCATTTATACAATCAACCCTACTGCAAAAAATAAAACCCAGAGGAAAACCCCAAAACCCATTTTAGCCAGTAGTTAGTAAGTTTTTATGTTTTGTTTTGTTTTACTGAGATTCCTTTATAGGACTATCACTAAATTTCAAAGGCCACCTCCAACCTTCTGTCAAGCTGAAAGAATCACTGGTTTTGAGTTTGTCTGTTTCTCCCTCTTTTCTATTCATGCTTATGGAGGGAAGAGAAGGCAACTAGGGCCAGGGGGTTGGTGGGAGGAGTAAGAATAGGGAATGAAGGGAAGGAGAAAGCAAAGACCAAAGGAGGAAACAGAGGAAAAGGAGGAGTAGAGGAAACAGAGGAGCCCAGAGGCTGCATATGCATTCAAAGAGAAAGCAGAATTGGCTACATTAGGCTTGAGAAAAGACTTCAAAAGAATGGCCACAGAAGCAAAGACAACAGCACTGGACACATTTCACACCAGGACAGTATTTCAAAGGAGCGCCACCCGTGAGGAGAGGCACTGTTTTCTTTCACTAGCCCTTCCCCATTCAGTGTGGACTGCTAACTCCGTCTGTGGCAAACCCGGCTGGTTAGAGCACAAGCCTAGAGACCATGGCTTTGATCCCAGTGTGAGCTTAACAGGGTTTTGCCCCATCCCAGGCCAGGGGCAACTACTTTGCAACTGCATAACACTGATCACAAGGGGATGCCTCCCCCAGATGGAAGAGGAGCACAATCTCTTGCAAGTGGGTCTAATTCAGTTCAACATCTATAGAAATTATTTAGTCCCTACCATGTACTGGACATTGTACTGGTGAAGTGTCATAAATATATGATGTCCATATTTAAGATGCATGCAATCCTACCTTGGGTAAAATACAGTTTTGGCAAATGGCCTTTGGTTTCACACACAACAGGGCTAATCCCAGCTCCACTGCTTTGGACCACAATTATCTCAGAGTATCAATTTCTGCTTCTCTAAGTAACAGAGCTCTCTCTCTCTGTCTCTCTGTCTCTCTCTCTCTCTCTCTCTCTCTCACACACACACACACACACACACACACACCCCTACCTGTCTTAAAGGGTCTTATTTATTATGAGAGTCAAGTAAGACAGTATCTTTAAAGTATCGAACACAGGATGAGCATACAGTTGTATGTATGTATGAGCATACAGCATCAGCACTCAATATATGCTCCCTCCCGCTCACAGATGACCCAACTCAACTGTTCAACGGCAAACCTTTAACACACATAAACCCTACACATACCTACACACACACAGAGAGAGCTGAAAATGGCTTTCTTTGCAAAAGTCACCTTAGACTGTACTCTTCAGCACAGAACTCTCAGCCAAGCAGCCCAAACCAGGTCACAAAACCAGTCTGAATTTAGCCTGTTGTTTTAACCCCACCAACTGTCTGCCTTCAAGAGTTTTTATAGTACTGCAAATACACAAGACACTACAAATGCACAAGTTTACCTACTGCAGCATTATCAGGATTGTAAAATGCTGGAAATTACCTTTATGTCCAGACAAAGGAGACTGGTTAACTGACCTCTGGCACGTGCACACCGTGGAAAGCTATGCAGCCATAAACTAGGAGAAGGAAGGGCATGCAAAAATGTCTACCGTATATGGTTGAATGAAAACACCAGAAGTCACATGAACATATTAAGTATGTTAAGAAAAAAATTGGGAACTGAGAAACCATTTGTGTATCTGCTTACTTTAACTTTAACAAAAAGAACCACAAGAAGGATAATAGCCTACAAGAGGAAGGATCAAAAGGAAAGTACTCCTCCAAGTACTTTTAAACACAGTTTTGACTTTTAGAAGCATGGTAATGTTTTACATATTAAAAAATAAAACACAATCAACAAAGATAGATCTACAGCTAGATGCAAAAAGAAATGAATGAACTCAACTATATATTCTGGTTAACAGAACATGGAAAGGTGGGGAGAGGAAGCAACTGACTACAAAGTTACAAGTACTTTGTTACACAGTCAGCACAGACTAAAAAATGAACTGCCAGCAAATCTTGAACTCTTCTTGGTAGGTTTGTTTTTCACAGTGGTATGGGCACAGCAATTCTGAAACTATTGTATGTGAACTACAGGAGTGAACAATTAGTAAATGTATTACTGGGAAACAGGGAGATGCAAATTAGGAATGGGGGATAGTGAGGAAGAATTCTGTGGAACTGGGATTAGAACTGGGAGTAGTAATATGAACTCATGATTTCTTAGCTCTTTCCCCTGACAGAACTTTCTGTGATGGTAGAACTATTCTATATCTGTGCTGTACAACAAGGTAGCCACTAGCCACATGTGGCTGTTGGGCTTGAAATATATCTACCGAGTATGAAATGTGGCTAGTGCAACAGAAGAACTGAATTTTAAATTTTATTTAATTTTAAATTCGAATTTTCACATCTAGCTAATGTCTATAATACTCAACAACTCAAATCTAAAGGCAATGACAGACTGTGGACTCTGAGAAACAAACTGAGGGTTTTAGAGGGGAGGGGGCAGAGGGATGGGTGAGCCTGGTGGTGGGGATTAAGGAGGGCACATATTGCATGGAGCACTGGGCATTTACATAAACAATGAATCTTGGAACATTGCATCAAAAACCAATGATGTATTTATGGTGACTTAACATAACAATAAAACAATTTTTTTAATTAAAAAAGCTTGGGATAATAATAACAACCAACAACAAAAAGACAAAGGCAATGACAGCATAAAAATACTTAGCACCCAGATTTTGGCTTCTAAATCCTATTAGCCACAAAAAGGAACCAGGGTCCCCTGGAGAAATGTTTGATTCTATGGCTGACACAGGTTGGTTACAAGAGGAGGATTATGTTTGCCAGAAAATAAGAAGCACTTTAAAAAAAAAAAAAAAAAGGCCCGTAACAAGGACACAGGAGCCAGCTGAAGTACTCCATGAGTCCATATGGGTCATGGATACAATAAGAGAACTCTTCCTTAGCAGATCACACCTGAATACCAGGGTCATAGAAAAAAATTACTTTTTGACATTTCCATGAGAGGAATCCCAACACCCATGCCCCCATACCTTACTTAATCCACTTTCTTTCTAAGAAACACAGTATCTTTCAACTTCTAAATTAAACATTCATGTTCTTAACACTTTTCTTAAAAAACAAGCAAAAAAATACTTCTTTGAGTCACCATATCAAGAAAGTCAATGAAGAGTTCAAATGACCCAGGCTATACAGAGTTGGAATAAGAGTCCAGGAATTCTCAATTTCCAAGTTCTGGAGAAATCACTAAGGAAACCTCTCTTCTTTGTCTTCCTCCTCACTGAGTTAAGTCAGATAAAATTTAGTCACTGCCTGTAGCTTCCTATTCTGGCTCGGAGACACCCAACCTCTCCTCCTCTCTACTGGAAAGTATCTCAATATGATGATTATAATGAAATGCAGCCAAGGCGTGCATCTTTGAAACTCTCTTAGTTGTCAAAACTGTTTTTCAACAACACTCCATGCCCAGAATTATTGTGATTTCTTCAGTGATAAGATAAACAAAACACATTTTCACTACACAACATGAACATGTTCTAAGAAGATAAAAGCAAAAAATCATTTTGTAATTTCCTTAAAGAGACAAATATACTAGGCCATTCTTTTCCAAAGAAATACCAATTTGAAATTTATTATTTTAAAAAAACTCCTTAGACATATCAAATAAAAAGGAGGGAACACCCTTATAGCTCAAAGAGGAAATGTTCCCTCAAATCCAACAATAGTAAGTACAATATATAGAGAGATGTAGCATCTTTCCAATTTGCCTATAAAATCTGTAATTCCACTCTTAGAAGATACCAATAGAAATACTGTTACCCTTACTGAAACAAATAATCATCACGGGAGAACAGTGACAGAAGAATGAACAGGGGCGCCTGGGTGGCTCAGTGGGTTAAGCCTCTGCCTTCAGCTCAGGTCATGATCTCAGGGTCCTGGGATGGAGCCCCGCATCGGGCTCTCTGCTCTGCAGGGAGCCTGCTTCCCCTCAATCTCTCTCTCTCTCTGCCTGCTTCTCTGCCTATTATGTGATCTCTGTCTGTCACATAAATAAATAAATAAAATCTTTAAAAAAAAAAAGAAGAAGAAGAAGAAGAAGAATGAACAGACCACATGCTGATCACCTAGAAGTCCAAGCAGCAGAAGAAGAATGAACAGACCACATGCTGATCACCTAGAAGTCCAAGCAGTGTGGCCCAGGGGGCCACTGCTCTTTCTATTTGCCTAAAACACTGTGTGATGATGTCAATTGTGAGATGCACATGAAACCCAGCAATTCTATTTCTATTATGTATACTTTAAGTCATTTATAGTGTCCTCATTATAACATAGTATGAATAATTTATAGTCATCTGTACTTCAAGATCATATTTGCAACAACCCAAGGAGTTACAAAATCATTTTGTTAGTTTTTTTTTTTTTAAAGAATTTATATATTTATTTGACAGAGAGAGCGCATGCAGGGGAGTGGCAGGAGGAGGGAGAGGAAGAAATAGACTCCCCACTGAGCAGAAAACCTGACGTGGGGGCTCGATCCCAGGACTCTGGGATCATGACCTGAGCTGAAGGCAGATACTTAACCAACTGAACCACCCATGCACCCCTCATTTTCTGTTTTAACGTTATAATAATAATATTAATGATGACTTTGCCTGAGTGCTTACCATCTAGACGCCGGCACTGCAAGAGGCATTACAATCATCCTATGATGACGTAACTATGATGACTTCCACCAAAAGATAAAGAAGCTGAAATTTGAGTCCAGACATTCTGAGTGCAATTCAGACACACTCAGAAATTAAATTCACCATAATAGTATTTTTATTCTTTACCATTGTTATCAATATTAGAATAAGGGACTTAGCAATAATAAAAGTAATAAAACTGCACCAAACTCCCCGCACATGCTGACTCTCATGCTCCTGACAGGTGTCTCGTGAGCTAGTATCATTGCCAGTTTACAAAGGACAGTGGGCCCAGGTACATTAAGTGGCAGAATAGCCATTTAAACCAAGGCACGTCTGCTCACAAATATACTGTTTCAGGGCTATCTCCCCTTTGGTTCCAAAAAAGAAAAAAAAAAAGACCAACTGTCTCCTAATTGGGTTTCAGGAAAGAGGAGGCAGAGGAGAAGAAACTGCTAGTAACAAGAGAATGAACAAACAGTTGAGCGCCCAGAACCTACATGACCAGCCTCTCCCTATTTGGGAGAGCTCATTGTTTTGCAGTGCCTTGTTGCTAGATTCCTGATTGTAGCAAATTCCAGGGCTCCAGACTGCAGGCTCAGCCTCTGACTAACACTACCGTGATTTATTTGAGGATAAATACCTCTGTCAGTATGTCTTATGACTGAACACAACAGTCCAAGCGGGCTGGAATGCACGGAATGCTCGGGACTGGGGCGCTGAGGCAGCACGGGGCTGCTGGCCTTGGCGGCGGCCTCTCCCTACACAGGGTCTCCGCCAATGAGAAAACAGGAACTCTCTGAGCAGTCACGCTCCTGCCAGAAGCAGCAGCATCCTCAGAAATCAGAACTGGGGAAGCCAAGCACTGTGAATAATTATGAAATATCAATTCCTGCCCAGGGAGGGGAAAAAGAGTAGGATCTTTTAACCTGAATCTACAAAGATACACCTTCTAATCATCAGGGCTATCTCACCCCCTCTGACAAGCTCCCTCACTCCGACAATACCAACTCGCTGCACAGTTGCCAGAGCAGACCCTCCGGTCAGCTGGCTGGCTGTCTCCAAGCGCTGAGAACATGGGAAAAGGCATTCCACTCCCTTTGTGGGACGTGAGTGTTCAGAAGAGAATGCAAAGGGGAAGCCGGACAAGGTGCACAGAAGCAAGCTATTTTCCTAATAGATGTATGGATTCAGAAAACTTTCATTTCAACCCCTCTGTTTCACAAATAAGCAAACTGAGGCCAAAGAGTAGGAGCAACTCATGTCATGACTGTAGAGAATGCTGGTGGCAGAGGGAGGACCAGCCCCAAGCCAAGTGCTCTAATGGCTACAACAGGCTCACATACCAGAAGCGACGAGCAGCACCTTATCGTAAACACAAAAAGCCATCTTTCCCACTTAGGAAGGTCTCAAGTTTATACTCTGAATATACACAAGGTGAAAATTAATTCAATCACTCCCCGGCTTTTCTGCAGTTTGCTTTCCACAATCAGCTGAGGCCTGGAAGCAAATGATTCTCCTTCTAGCCAATAGCAGCTGAATGCTCCATCCCAATGCCTCTGTCATTCACCTCCTGGCATCACACAGACATTTTATGATCTCACACCACCACAAAAAGAAGGGTGAATACAGTACAACAGATACTCTGAGAGAAAGACCACATTCACATAACTATTATTATAGTATATGATTATAATCATTCTATTATTGTTGTTGTTAATCTCTTACCGTGCCTAATTTATAAATTAAACTTTCTCACAGGTATCTATGTCTAGGAAAGCACACAGCTTATATAGGGTTTGGTACTCTCTGTGTATCAGGTATCCACTGGGAGTCTTAGAACATATACCCCTCGGATAAGGGGGGTGCGCTACTGTACTTTTTTTTTTTTTTAAGATTTATTTATTTTGAGAGAGAGAAAGCAAGCATGAGAGGGGGGCAGAGGCAGAAAGAAAGGAAGGAGCAGACTCCCCATTAAGCAGAGAGCCCGCCGTGGGGCCTGATCCCAGGACTCAGATCACGACCTGAGCTGAAGGCAGACGCTTAACCGACTGAGCCACCCGGGTGCCCCGCTACTGTACTTCTTAATGTGTACAAGCCTAGACTCCTAAGCAAAACATTTTACATAGGTCTGCTCAGGGGCTAACCTTTCCTTCCATTTCCTGGACATTTCCATAAGACATTCACCAAAGATGTATTCTCCTAACACCCATCAGTGATACAGGCAAGAAAAGGCAGTCTTCAGACAACCACTGCTCAGAAGCTGGAAGAGAAAGCTAACATCCATGGGGAACATGAACACACACACACACACAGTCATACAAATAATTTGGAAGGAAAGAAGATGTCATCTCTCATGTTATTAAAAACAGTTAATCTCCCGCCTGGCAGGTAAGCACTGTTCATTCTTTCACTTCACAGCCGGCACGAAGTTGCAAGAGAACACGGCCCCAGCACAGAGCACACGGAAGCCACCACCAGAACGCCTTCACTTCAGAAAGAAGGAACTCACAGATGGGGGTTGAAGATGCGACTCATCTTAGAAGCATGGTCGTTTTCACAGTCCAGGTCGTCGTCCCCTTGCTCCACGCTGAACTTCCGCTTGCTGGGACTGATGGGCGGAGGGCCTGTGCGGTGACTGGTGAGGGCAGAAGCCACAGGGAGGGTCTGCATCCTGGGTTCTCCCCTGAGAGCAGCTTCACCTACGCAAAGAGAGATGATGTCGTCACCAAGGAGGTGAAACGCCCCCACCTCGGTGCGCCGCTTGCCCGCCCACCCCTTGCAAAACTACTCCCAGTGGAAAGTTTTGGCAACCGAACGGGCGGCCTGCCATTCTCGGAACATGGCCTGAGCGCGAGGTGAACTGCCAAGCACAGGACGTTTTACACAAACGTGGTTTTCTACACAATAACGCCCTCCCCTCCCCCAGCTTTACTGAGATGTAAGGGATATAGGGCACTGTGCATGGTTAGGGTGCACGCCGTGCTGATTTGCTAACACCTCCATCGTGACACGCAATTACCACGTCTTCACCAACTCTTTAGGGTAGAGTTTAAAATTGAAAGTTGCAGTGAAGTAACAGATGGGTAAAAGTACTGACCACAAACCATCTCAAAAGTTAATTTAAAACAACAAAGATCTTTTGATGTGTGGGTATTGGACTCTATACCTAGAAGAGAATGACCTAACACAGGCTTCATTAGATCACGACTAGAAACTCACTTTTCTTGCCTGTTTCTTTTTTATTACAATTTTGGTATGTTATTTTTTTTAAAGAATGAGGAAAATTTATGGGTTAATAATTCACATATTTGCCCAAAATGTTAAGAGAAATGAAAACACACTGCTTAATAAAAAATAAACACTAAAAATGGCACATTAAATATATATTTTTTTTACTATTATCAGCACAAAGTATCTGCATATAATTTGTCATGAGTTTAATACACAGGTGCAGTTCTCAAACACTTTCAAAGTTAAACGCTCAAATTAGAATCCACATTGTGATTTGATTCAACATCTTGGAGCTTTTCATTCCTGTAATTAAAAAGATTTTGTACTAAGTAATAACTTTGTGCTTCATTATTAACTAAAATAAACATAACCCTTTATTGTCATAAATGTTTTATACCTAAAATTTATAAATAAGAATTATACTTGAAGAGAAAACTTCTAGTTTTTTTCTAAGTCATATGAGGGTACCTAAGTTTTTCACAAATAATCACCCTTTTGTCATGTCACTATTCATTCATATTGGCCTCTAAGGCGTGGCCGATTTTGTTTTCACTTGGTCACAATTTGAAAGAAATATTAGGGTAAAGTCAACTTCATCTGAGACCCTGGGGTACCTAAGAAAGGAAATCTTTGTTTGCCGCCACTAATTTTCATATCATCACAGATGTGTGGACAGTTTTAACAGTCGTTTCCTTCATACACATACGACAAATATGATTTTGTTAGGGAGAGGAGTGAGGGAAAAGCCTCCTGAACGTTTACCAGGAAAAATAAAACTTTTGCCAATTTAGTCAGCAAGATATAAACTAGCAAATATACAGTGACCCCATAATACACCTCCAGGCAGGATTTCTTTTAGAGATTTTGGCCCCAAAGCAAACTGGAACTTTCCATTTTAAATGAAATACCTAAAAACAGGCCATATGCTGGCCTGCCACACTTGGGACATTCAGTAGAATTTTTGGTTGTCCTCTACTTCCTATTTATGAATTTTTGGTTTAAAAAAGCAAGCAAACAGGGGCTCCAGGGTGGCACAGTCGGTTAAGCGTCCGACTCTTGGTTTGGGCACAGGTCGTGATCTCAGGGCCATGGGATGGAGCCCCATGTGGGCTCCACACTCAGCACAGAGTCTGCTTTAGACTCTCTCTCCCTCTGCCATTCTTCCTCAAATAAATAAATAAACCTTAAAAAAAATGCAAGCAAATAAAAAGCCATACTAGTATTTATATTGTGATAAATCAGAAAATATTCTTTTCAAATAGGCTCCCCTCTCTTGTACCCTCCAGCTCCACAGAAAAGGGAGAGGACGTTTCCAATGTAAAGTGTCAGTAGCTCAGGTAACTTTTGGAGGAACCCTGATGATACCCCCAGGAACTCGGCAATTGCAAATCAAGCCTCATCAGCATGGCACAGAGCCACCATGCCCTCCTCCCTGTGTTTCTCCACATCCTTGGCAGGTTCAACAGAGATGACGAGCACTTGGGCTCTGTGTGGACCCCTGGGCTTTGGGAACCATTTTATCAGATGCCAGATGTGTAGCAACAGCTGTTGCCATGGAAACCTGCCGCCACCGCAACAAATTCAAATCACTCCAAAAAAAGAAGAGTTGCTCAGTACAATACGCGCACACACTGCTATGCAAAAGGCAAAACTCTGAGTGAGAACAACATTCCCACCGCCCTCCCCAATTCCCATCGTAATATAAGCTTGTTTGTGCTTGTTAGCAGTTGAAGCTCATCAAGTAGATGCCACTCTTATCTTTAAGACCGAGTGGCTGGTGTCTGACATAGAAAGAAGAAAGTCCACAAGAATCCTTTGGAAACACTGGGATTTCTAACCTGATAGGTAAACTACCCACAGAGGAACCACAGGTGGTTCTTTTCCCCTAAGGGCTAGGACAAACTATACCAAATCCCCTACAGACAAGGGACATGCATGTTGTTAGTGCTGGAAGGGGCCCTGGACACTTGAATTCCCTCACTGGACAGAGAAAACTGTGCCCCTAGACATGGAGGGAGCTGCTCAGGTTCACAGATGAATGGTTTACTATAAGCAAGAAGCCATGGCCTCTGCCCATCAGAGTAACATCCCCTCATAAACACTGTGAAAGGCCCACACATGGTCAGAGCAAAGAAACCACGGATAGAAGGGAAGAAATTCACAGTTACAAGTATAGAAATAGTTTTTTTCAGTTATGTACCATCGTTCATTTGGGGGCCTCCACTCAAGGACCCTAGAGCAACACCTTGTATTACAAACTGGGATTTGCTTTTATTATGGTCTAGGTGGCAAAGGAAGTTAAAATTATTTTAGAAAAACTGAAGAGAACCCATAGTCTGGGAATCAGGACACTGGCAGGACATTGGCACTGTATTGAGGGCGAGGTGAATATGGGCACACACTTCCCTCTACAGCTTTGCCTAAACTACAGGCCTTCTTGGCCTCTAAAGCACTTCTCCGTTCCCAAGCCAGAAACACAGCAGTGCTGCTTTTAGTGATCCCCCCCTACCCCCATCATCCTACAGATTTCTGTAAACTCAGTCTTCCATGGCAGCACTCTGGCTATGTCAACCCAGCAGGACCCCAAACAGTCACTGATGAAATAAACTCCAGGCTGCTTCTGCATTCATACCCAACAGGTGGCCCCACGGCCTTCCCAGTCTCTGTTCCTAGTATCCCCCTTTGTAAGCTCTCAAAGTGTCAGCCCTAGAGGTTAAACCAGACTGGACACCACAGCTCAGGGATCTCACCATCTAACCCCAAGGCCTTTGCTCAGTTTCTTCCTCTGATCTTTTGTACTTAAATTCTATGCAACCAGCAAAGGCCACTTAAAATGCCTCCTCCTTCAGGCTGTCTTCCTTGACTGCTCAATCTAAAAGTCATCACTTCTGAATACCCACAGAAATGTATCCCTATGATACTTGCCCTCCTACTTGGTTTTGTGCTCCTTGAAGCAGGGGATGTTTAATTCATTTTATATACTTGAAAATGCAGAGCACAGTATCCTCCACATAGTAGATGGATGGTAAACACTGCCTGAAGGACTCGGGCAGTGAGGCGGGGCAATGGGGTGCCCATATTAGAGAGTTACAGGATATGTTGAAGATCAAAGATGCCATAAAATAAGAAATTTCAAAAGATTTAAGAATATATAAAGAACTCTCAAAACTCAACAATAAAAATAACTCAATTTGAAAATAGGAAAAGATCTAAATAGCCGTTTCTCAAAGAAAGATATGCAAACAGCCAATAAGTACATAGAAAGATGTCTACGGGCACCTGGGTGGCTCAGTGGGTTAAAGCCTCTGCCTTCAGCCCAGGTCATGATCCCAGCATCCTGGGATCGAGCCCCACATCAGGCTCTCTGCTCAGCGGGGAGCTTGCTTCCTCTTCTCTCTCTGCCTGCCTCTCTGCCTGCTTGTGATCTCTGTCTGCCATATAAATAAATAAAATCTTTAAAAAAAATTTAAAAAAATGTCTAACTTCATTAGTGGTCAGGAAACCAGAAATCAAAACTACAATGAAATACCACTTTACACACACTAGTGGGGCTATAATCAAAAGACAGAAAGTGACAAGTGTTGACAAGGATGTGAGGAATCTGGGACCCTCATGCACTGCTGGTGTAAATGCAAAACAGTGCAGTTGCTGTGGAAAACAATTCTGGGCAGTTCCTCGAATGGTTAAACACAGAGTTACCATATAAGCCAGCAATTCCACACCAAGGCATTTAACCAGGAGAAATTAAAACACGTATTCACATAAAAACTTCTATGAATGTTCAGAGCAACATTATTCATAAGACAGTCAAAACCCCAAATGCTCAGCAAGTGACACATTGGTACAGAAAACATGTAATCTATCCATATGATGGAACATTATTCAGCCATAAAAAGTAATGAAGTACTGATTCACAGATGAACCTAGAAAACAGTAGGAGAAGTGAAGGAAGCCAGATACAGAAGGCCACATACTGCCTGATTCCACAGACATGAAACATCCAGGATAGGCAAATGTGAAGAGGCAAAAAGTACAGTAGTGACTGTTGTGGGGGGAGGTGTTACACCATTTGGAAAGTAACTGCCCGTGAATGCAGGGCTTCTTTCGGGGATGATGGATGAAAATGTTCTAACATGGACTGTGGTAAAGGTTGCTGAACTCTGTGAATATACTAAAAACCACTGGATTGTATACGTTACACAGGTGAAAATTACACTGGTGTGTGAATATCTCAAAAATATCACCCCTAAAAATAAAAATATATTTATAAGTAGATGAAAAAACCCTCCAATATTATTAGTTCCTTTCCTGCCTCGGGTTTTTCACACTGAACTGTTACATAAGAACAAGCATCTATTCATTTATTTCTCCTGGAATAAAAAATCAACCTTTTGCTATGACAGCTACAAGCTCTCTACAATGTTGAAGTCAAATTATTATTTTTTTAATATTATTAAGTTAAGAAAAGGCAAAGCAGGGAAGGAACCGCTTGAGGCTACGGAGACACTTGGATTCATCAGAGTTCTGTTAAGCTCCAGCTCGGCTTGTAATTGGACTGCATGTGTGAGCGCCTGCTGCATGCTGAAGGCTGTGTGAAGGGCAGTCGCAGAGACAACTGATGAAACTTATACAGACCCTGACCACAAGCAGGGGAGGAAAGAATACACGCCAAAAGGAACTTACCTTGAGGTGCAAAGGACTTTTTGCTCTTGAACTAACGTGTATTCTAAATTTCACAATGGTTTGGTAAATGAAAAGGAAGAAAGGATTATCTCTCTTTTTCAGGATTAAGCAGGAGAAAAATCTCAGTAGCCTGGTGTTTCAAGTTTCTCAAGTTGCCCTCATTACAATTGTCAATTTAACTTAAAAAAAAAAATTCTGATTATAACAAAGGACGTTCAATTTTCAAAATGTATTTGGTATTTTTTTTAACTTTTTAAAATGTATCTGTCTCAGAGAGAGAGAGAGAGAGCACAAGCAGGGAGAGCTGCAGGCAGAAGGAGAAGCAGGCTCTGGGGCCTCGTTTTAGAATCCTGCAAAGATTCTAACAAGACGCTTTACTTCCTACATTTTAATAGAGCTAAGCCTGAGTTTGTCTTAACAATCAACTGGCATATTTTAATAAGCAAGGCAGTTTCTTTCTTAGTGGGAAAACAAGATAATGGTGCATCTCAGAATGGATACGCATGGAACCCAACTGCAGAGCCTTCAAAACAGCATCCACCTTGTTAGCTCTGCTTCTTCATTTATAGAATTAAACGGTTTGATTACATGGCCATGATGGCTTAACTTCGGCTCAAAAGATCTCTGTTCTCGGTAATGCACATCTTCCAAAGTTAAGTTACACTTTAACCACTGATCAAGAAATAGTCAACTTTTATAGGGCACCCTTTACACAATAGGGAAAAAAAACCAGACCCCACTAAGTATTCCTAACTTACCTCATCCTTGAAGGAGATGCAATTAAAAAGCAAGTATACTAGGGGCGCCTGGGTGGCTCAGTGGGTTAAAGCCTCTGCCTTCGGCTCAGGTCAGGATCCCAGGGCCCTGGGATCAAGCCAGCATGGCATCGGTTCTCTGCTCAGCAGGGAGCCTGCTTCCCAACCCTCCCCAATCCCCCCCACCCCGGCCTGCCTCTCTGCCTACTTGTGATCTCTATCAGATAAATAAATAAAATCTTAAAAAAAAAAAAAAAAGACTGTGGCAAGCCTCATGAGGAATTAATCAAAATCAAGGCATTTTTTTGGTCTTTTTTTTTTTTTTGAAGATTAGTCAAATAATACAAGGCTGAAATGGCAGTGTCTGTGTTTTCGGAGAAGGGGAAGGTAACGACTGTAGGAAAAACAGAAAAAGTATCTTGCTTTAATTTTTAAGGGTAGATTTTTCACAAAAATCTGTATTGCCTTCCTTGCTCCAAAGCTTTCTTCCACAATCTAAATGGTTGTGGTGTTTAAGACTTGATGTTCTACTCCCCACCCCCAGCCCTTTTATCATGTTTGAACCTAAATCAAAGTAAAACCACAGCTCAGTTCCCCCCGACACCCACAAGCCTCTGGGCTACGTGGAAACGTCTCCTGTCTGACCACAGCCCACGGCCACCAGACTGACATCACCCCACTGGCAAGAGTCACCCAGATAAACAGCAGCCCTCTCCTCTCACACACGAGACTGTGCAGGGCAGCAGCCCCGGGCTTACTCGTTCTCTTTCAAATAATACTTCTTTGTCTCAGGGACTAGCAGCTGGAGAGAAGACCGTGAAGTCAACCCCTTTCACACAGTTCAACTGGTGGCTATCCCCATTCTGGTTCCTTTTTTTCTTTTTGTGAGAAGGGCTGTTAGGCAACATGATGAAACCCGGGTGAGCCAGCAGAGATAAAAGACGTGACGTAGTGTCTGCCAGCAGAGCAGGGATTACAATTGATTCTACAACTCAGTGACCGCGCCCCCTCGCCCCCACCCCGCCCCCACCCCGCCCCCACCCCTTTCCCACCGCCACTCTTGTGCCACAGCAGGAGACCTGCAGAGCCCAATCTCACATCTGGAGGCCAACCCTCAGTGAAAGGTCACTCTTGTACAGTCAGCCAGGCAGGGGAGGCCAGACCCCCAGCTGTGTATGATTTGAGCAGCTCTGGTCTTTTCAGAGCAACAAGAAGATTGCTCAGGAAAAAAAGAAAAATGCTTATGGTATATTGCTGGCTGCTAATAATATGATTAAGGGTAAGAAAACACAGTAAATGTGGAGTTGAAACATACCCCGTTGTAATCAGAATTTCAAGTAATCCAAATAATCCTGTAAACATTACACTTCGTCTGAGCTTTCCTGTATCTTATGTCAGTATATTTTACTTTTAAAGCATTTAAAAATAGGATCTGTCACTCTGGTTTTTTCTTACTAAAGTTTTATATTGCAAGAAGGGAAGAATGATTCCTGAATTGTAGCTGAGGAAACTAGTGTTTCAAGAATTAAGTGAACTGCTCAAGGTCATAGAGCTGACCCAGAGAAGAGCTGGAAGGACAAACACGGCATTCAGATCCCTCCATTTTCATATTCTTTATAGCTGTGCAGGATGCTTTATCAGGTTAAGGAAAAGAAGTGGGAGGGACACCTGGGTGGCTCAGTGGGTTAAGCGTCTGCCTTTGGCTTAAGTCGTGACCTCAGAGTCCTGGGATTGAACCCTGTATCAGGGTCCCTGCTCAGTGGGGAACCTGCACCTCCCTCATCTCCCTCCACCTGCTGCTCCCTCTGCTTGTGCTCTCTAGCTAACTCTCTCTCTCTCAAATTAATAAATAAAATCTTTAAAAAATAAAATAAAAGTGGGACGAAGGAAGAGAGAACAGGAGGGGAAGTCCAAAAGGGCAGTGTTGTGGGCTGAGTTTTGTACCCCCAAAATCTGTAAGTCCTAACCCCAGTATCTCAGACTATGACTGTATTTGGGAACAGGGTCTCTACAGAAATAATTAAGGTTAAATGAGGTCATTAGGGTGGGCCCTAATCCTGTAAATTGGTATGCTTCTAAAAAGAGATGAAGACACAGACACGCACAGAAGGAAACCATATTAACATGAAGACCGCCATCTGCAAGCCAAGGATAGAGGCTCCAGAAGAAACCGCCTCTGCTGACCTCCTGCCCTCAGACTTCCAGCCTCCAGAACTGTGACACAACAAACACTTGTTAAGCCCCCAGTCTGGGGTGCTTTGTTATGGTGCCAGAGCTGAAGAGCACAAGGAGGACCAACCAGTAGGGAGGGAAGAAGAGTGGTGAGGACAGGTGTAAAACCCTTGTCTGTTTTCAAGAAGAAAGCTCTTCAGTTTGGAACCAAACAGTTCCGGCCACCTCATCTATTCCAGCTCACCTAACACAGCAGGACTGCTCAAGATGCCTGGATGCTGCTTTGGGATTAGAAGTCACAGAGGAGAGGAGACCAATGGGTCAACACTGAGAGAGAGTGGAGTGGACATCTTGGCTGGGCTCCTGGAAAAGTGTAGAGCTTCAGCACAAATGAGCAGGGTGTTCTCTTAGCTGCACAGGTGAAGGAGAGAACCCTGCAGAGCAGGTCTGGGTAGTACCTGCTTCAAGACAGTGCTGGTGCATGTGGAAGGGTGGGAGGTTGGGGGGGGCTGGTGTCCTCAATCCTTAATGGTTTTAAACATCTGTAATTCTATAAGGACCGGTATAAAAAGGGTAAAAAAAAAAAAAAAAAAAAAATCCAGGGGAACACTAAAATGTCTAGAATTCTCAAACTCCGTTCTGAATAGACAATATATGTTAAATAAATTGACTAGAAAGGCTAATCTGAATATAAAAAAGCACTAATGGAAGATATTCTGAAGTCAATTAAAAATTATTATATTCACATCCATATGTTGCTATTCATTTAATTACGTTTTATACCGCTTAAAATAATGTTGTTTTGGGGATTAAAAAAAGAAAATCCCTGCAACCTCATTTGCTCTTCTGAACTCAACTTTACAATTTAACAGTAGCTTCAGGGAATATGCAACACTGTAATCTCGGGGGCGCCTGGGTGGTTCAGGCAGTGAGTTAAGCAGCTGACTCTTGGTTTCGGCTCAGACCATGACTGAGCCCCACTGAGCAGGTGGGGGTTCCATTCAGTGGGGAGTTTGCTTCCCCTCTGCCCCCACCATCCCCCTCAAATAAATAAATACATCTTTTTTAAAAATATTGTAACCTCGGTGAAATGATCACCAAGTAAGAGAACTGAAATTAATGTCTTACTATACATATCACTTCAGCTTAAAGAAAAATTCAGGTATCTAGCAACGACACAATGAGGCTAAAGATCAGATTTCAGAATCAGGCTGGGTTTCAGCTTTCATAAATCACAACTGGGACTCAAAAGATCTAACAATTGTCTGTGTCCTTGGTTTCCTGAGCCAGACCAGTGACCACACCAACTTCTATTCCTGGTCCTCCAACCCTAGACTGTGGTTCTGACTGAGCTGCAGAGGATTCAAAGTCAATCAGGAAGCCCAGTCTCGGGGTGTAAGCACTGCTTTCCTCTACCAATGAAGCCGGAAGGGCTGTGTCTGCCTGGATATTAGAACATCGACATAATGTGTCACAGTTCCTCGCAAATCCCTGTCAGAGGGTCCAGCACCAACATGTGACCCAATAAAGGCAGCCCAAGAACCTTTTAGTCCCAAACGTCCAGAAACTTCCTTAATGGATAAGACCCTATAACAGCAGAAATTCTTCACTATATTTACCAGAAAAACTACTTTTGTGACAAGTTACTGCTAATGAGAAGGAGGAGAATTACAGATTTTACAGATGGTCTTAGAATCAGGCTCAATTTCCTCCATGGTAGAGCTCATAAATGTTTAGAAGGAATCACCAAACAAGCTGAAGAGAAAAAGGCTTGTTCTAGCCTCTTCAACAGTTGAGCTGCCTCCTGAGGGACTCTAGTTTCCATAAAATAGAGAAATTAAGCTGTGGAGGAAATGGTAAATGGAAGTGGGTAATGTATGTGGGGAAAAATACCCAAAGAAACTCTCTCTTTAAGACCTCTGGTGTGCAACAGGTTAAACATCGAAGGTAATGTGCTAGTATCTGTGTTCTCAAAACATTCTTCACGTGAAAGGAATTCTGGAGAGTATGACTGGGCCAGGAGCTTCTGGAGGATTAAGCCTTATGATAAATCACTGACCACTGGAGGAGGAAAGGGGAAAAGAAAGGGAAAAAAAAAAAAAGACAATGTTGGGAGGGAAAGGTGAGCTTGGAGACCTTCCCTCCTCTGATACCTCATAACCTCTGGAATAGACTCATAACAGTCTGCCTATAGTAGAGTCTACTGGTGCCCAGCTCACTCTATAACACCATACCCATGGGCAGGAGTACCTCACTTCTTTCGGTACCCCTCACTACAGTAGCCCAGCAGAGAAACTCTACAGAAGAGGGTTTGGGAATCAGAAAAAGTGATCTTGGCAAAGTCTCTTCACCTCTCTCAAGAGCCCCCATTTCTTCATCTACCTTCAAGGACTTCTGCGTGAATCACTGAAAACTTATCAAAAGTTCCCAGCCCAAAAGAGGCCATGTACTGTACTGTGTTTAAATCTATCAGATAACATTTCCATTTAAAGGATGAGATGAGGGGTGCCTGGGTGGCTCAGTGGGTTAAAGCCTCTGCCTGCAGCTCAGGTCATGATCCCAGGGTCCTGGGATTGAGCCCCACATCAGGCTCTCTGCTCAGCAGGGAGCCTGCTTTCCCATCTCTGTCTCTGCCTGCCTCTCTGCCTACTTGGCTAGTCATCTGCCTTCGGTTCAGGTCATGATCCCAGGGTCCCAGGATCAAGTCCTGCATCAGGCTCCCTGCTCAGCCTCTGCCTGCTGCTCCCCCTTCTTGTGCTCTTTCTGTGTCAAATAAATAAATAAAATCTTTTTTTAAAAAATTAAAAATAAAGGATGAGATGATGGGGGCAAAAGAGACTTCTCCAAACATCACTCTCAGTATTTGTGAACGTTCCTCTTCTCCCATAAAGTTCGCACATACACAGTTTCCACCAACTAACTTTAAAGGTCAGGAGACTGTGCCGAGGAGCATGGGTGAGTGAGCATTTCCAATGTGTTCCACTGGGGACCAGCAGGTCAGCTGGGGGCAGTTACCCGATTTTCTATGACTTTTTCCACATGTGTGAAAATGACCATGGGAACCCACACATAGGCAGGCCCCGAGCTAGTTCAAAGATTCAACAAGAAACTCGGCGGAATGGCTGGCACATAGTTGGTGCTCAGAAAACTGGCACCACTTCCACCCCAGGCACACACTCAACTCCATATGCTGGCTTCCATACACCTTTCTCCCTACCAGAATGCATTCAGAGTCCCTCTCGGCCAATTCATATTCCTCTTCACTTCCCAAAGCCAACCCAGAGGCACACTGCCGCCCCCTGCCCGGAGTACCTCCTCTGACACCATGTCGTAAGGCCGACCAACATCACAGTCCAGGGGACATTCTAACACTGTCTGCCTCCAACTCAAAAGCTTCAGATTTTTTGAGCCATACCATCACGTTTGCTATAGTCTCTGAAATATATTCTAGTCCAGACCCTGAGGAATAAAAGGATACTACCAGGAACCAATTCAGAATCGTTACACACATTGGCATATTGACTGCTGAAGGTCACATACGGGCCTACCTATTCCAAATATGAAATCTCATTATCAGCTCCAAACCACCAACAGAGCTGAAGAGGGCAGGTTGTCAAGATGGGACAAACAGGGCACCTGGGTGGCTCAGTGCGTTAAGCCTCTGCCTTTGGCTCAGGTCATGATCTCCAGGTCCCGGGATCAAGCCCCCCTGCATCGAGCTCTCTGCTCAGCAGGGAGCCTGCTTCCTCCTTTCTCTGCCTGCCTCTCTGCCTCTCTCTGTCATATAAATAAATAAAATATTAAAAAAAAGAAAAAAAAAGATGGGACAAACATCCTCATGGATGCTGTTATCCCACAGAGATGCATTAACTCACTGTATTACTTATCATTGCTACACATGCTGGTTTCAGAAGCCACAGACTGAATTTCCCAAGGATTGAAATAGGACGCAGTTCAAATACTGAGAGTGACACCCAAGACTGGGAGAGTGAAAGCAGCGTTAAGAACTCAGGCAAGCACACAATTCAAGTGCCTAATAACCAGGAAGACTGTAAAACAAGCCACTTAAAGTAACATTCTGTAAACTTTATTGGTGAAAGAATTAGGTATTTGAGTCATTTTCTTCCAACTTTTTATTTCAAAAACATTTTAAAGCCACCAAAAGTTGAACGAACAAGGAGCATCCCATCCCCTACACCTAGATGCATCTAGGATAAGCATCTGGTCGGTGTTTTCCCTACACACATACACTTTTTAAATTTTTTTGCTCTAACTGCTGTTAAGTACTTGAAGTAACTTGTACTATATCATATTTCACCCCTAAACACTCCAACAATTGTCTTCCAAGAACACGGACATTCTTCTTCATCACTACAATACCATCACTGCACCCAACAAGGGAAAGCGGATAAACTGCCATTTTCTAATATCCAATTGATATATCCATATTCAGATTTTCTGACCTGAATGCCTTTTCAGAGACCATGGGGGAAGTGGTAGGAGCATCCAGATAAAATCAAGAACCTCACACTGCTGTATGTAGCTGTCATGCCTCTTTACTTTTTTTTTATCTAAAGGAATTTTATCTTTCCTCCTCTTTCATGGCACTGCATTTAAAAATGATCCAAACCAGGGATGCCTGGGTGGGTCAGTCAGTTGAGTGTCTGACTCTTGGTTTCAGCTCAGGTCATGATATCATTATGAGATCGAGCCCTCATTTGGGCTCCAAGCTGAAACGGGAAGTCTAACAGAGATTTTCTCTCTCTCTTTCTCTCCCTCCGCTCCTCTCCCCCAATCCCTGTTCGTGCATGCTCTCTCTCTCTCCGAAATACATACATCTTTAAAAAAAAAAAAAAAATCAAGGCCAATTAGCTGTCCTACACCTTGTTGTGGCCTGATGAGATTTTCTCACAATTACAATCAAGTTGAACATTTTTTGGCAAGATACTAGGGAGATGATACTGTGCACATCTCACTGACTCACAATGGGAGGCACCTGGTGTCACTTTACACCATTGCTGGTGAAGCTAAGCTTGATTACTTGCTTCAGATGGCGTCCACAGGGGCGCCTGGGTGGCTCAGTGGGTTAAGCCGCTGCCTTCGGCTCAGGTCATGATCTCAGGGTCCTGGGATCGAGTCTCTCTGCTCAGCAGGGGGCCTACTTCCCTTCCTCTCTCTCTGCCTGCCTCTCTGCCTACTTGTGATCTCTCTCTGTCAAATAAATAAATAAAATCTTAAAAAAAAAAAAAAAAAAAAGATGGCGTCCACAGATGTCTCCACTATGAAAAAGTGGCCTTTCCCCGCTGTAGTAACAAGGGGTGTATGCATCTTGTCATTATCACTCAATCGTTTGCTCATTTATTAAGCACTTTTTATTTGTTATACAAGAGACCAGAGCTAAGCTGGATCAAACATAAAGTTTCTGATTACAAATCAGCACAAGTCTGATTTGGGATATAATATTTTCATATAAAAGACAATTAGGGGTGCTTCGGTGGCTCAGTCAGTTGAGCGTCCAACTCTTGGCTTTGGCTCAGGTCACAGCCTCATGGGTTGTGAGATCAGGCCCCGTGTCAGGCTCTGTGCTCATTAAGATGTCCACTTGAAGATCCTCTCCCTTTGGCCCTCCCCCAACTCATGTGTGCACACTATGCCTCTCTCAAATAAATAAATCTTTATTTTTTAAAAAAGACAATGAAAAAAATACATCATGAAATACCCAGTGTTATCAGGGGTTGGCTATACTCTCCCTGGAATATAGCAGGTACTCAATAAATATCTGTTGAATAAGTGATCTGTATAGCTCAGGCAAACAAAAGCTACTGGAACTAACCTCGTGTTTCAATTCTTCCTTCTCATATCACCTATACCTTGGGCCAAGAGTCTTCAGCCATGAGAGATTAAAATCCCGGAGGGACTGGACTGCTGAAATAAAGTCTGAAATTCTTCAAACTGGTAGTCTAGACCTCCACAGCCTCTAGCCTTGTGTCTCTCTCTCTGGGTTTCACTACTTCTCCCAAACTTCACTGCACGTGCCGTTCCCTCCTGCTGGGCATGGTCTTCCATCTCCCCTCCCACCTGTCTAAACCATACCCTCGCTTTCACTCGGATCTGGGCTAGGGTACAAATCCTACCTTCTTCAGCAAGATCCTCCTTGGCAAGTCAGCATTCCTAGGTTTTTACAGTCTTTAAAATATCTCTAAACCTGGCTCTCTGGGTCATATACTGTGTTCTTAATCACATCACCTAATGGAAGCACTGCTTCACAGAAGCTTGGACCAAGCTGGTAAGCCAATAGGCCACTGGTCAGACCCAGGTTCCAGGGGCCAACTTTAGTCTGGTCTCCTTTGCTCTGAAAGCTGCCACCCAAGCTCTGTTCTTGAAATGATCCTCATCCCACAATGATAGTTAAAAGTGGGATTTGTATCCCTGCCTATTATCCCAGAAACGGACATGTGGAGCCTTTATTTTAAGGCTAATTGCTAACTGTTGATGTTAGCCCCAGCTGAAAAAAAGTAGGAGATGTTAGAGCTGGCAGAAGAAAAGAAGGGATACATTTCACTCAAAAGCATTTTCGTGCCTGGTATGTTTGGAGTACTATGCCAGGAATGGAGGAAAATACAAAGATGTTTTCAGATATGGTCTCTGCCTCAAGGAACTGTAGTTCTATAGGAGTGATAAGTCTTGGAGATAAATAACTACAAGGAAAAGCATTATAAATGCCAAAATAAAAGAGATATTCTTTAACTGAGTGAATCGTGTGCTATATGAATCAAAGCTCAATAAAGCAGTTACAAAAAAAAGTAATAACTGAGGACTGCAAAGAGTTTTTTTTATTATAGGACTCTATCAATAATTATCATATTAGGAAGTACAACTGAAGAAAGTGTTCAAATATTAATTTGAAGATAAAAATAAACTTAGTACATTAAAAAAAAAGGAGGCAAAGCAATGGGCATTTAGTAAAAGGAAGACATTAATTCTAGCTCTAATAGTAGAATCTGAAAAACAGGTAGGATTTAAATGCTTGAAATGATGGGTAGGGGTATTCGAGGAGGGGACAACTGTTTGAAAAAATGGAGAGAGCAAGGATGATGCCATGTATGTGCACATGTGCACAGGTCAACCTAACTGGAATGAAAGGCTCATTCCTTCCAGTAGTAAAGAGTTAGGACTAAGGAGACAGATGGGTCTGATAAATCAAGGGCTTTGAACACAGGCAGAACATTTAGACTTGGTGTGACAAGCATCTGATAGGGAGCCATTTTAAGTGTTGACACAGCTAAAGCAAATCTTCAGACACTATGCCAGTGACTTCCGGGATGGACACACCTGAGCCACGGGACAAGGCAGTACTGCACGTGGAAGGGGGAAGGGCAACTCTGTTCACATCTGTGAGGGTAGAGAAGAGGCAAGTCCAAGAGACATTTTAAGGAAAGATCTTCCTTATAAATTGAGAAACTACATAAACTGGAAAAGCCAGAAAGCTACACTCTTTTTCAACCTTATCAATATATAAGTGGAAAAATTGAGTTACAAGTGTAAGTCTGTATTTTAGGCTTGCCAGGTTGATGTAGAAATCTAATTAGCCTTCTACATCCACATTTTTGTTATGACATCTTTATATTCTAATAAGATGATTTTTATTGCTGGACGAAAAAATTCAACACACCAAAACTCATTTCCTTTAAATAAAATAGCAGAGATGTCTACTGTTTTTAATTGCAGGAGTTTTGCTAAGAGTTTCCAACTGTCCATGAATAATCCAAATTCATTTAATAGATATTTCCTGGATAATATCTGAGTTGTGAAGAATACCAAGCTTCTCAAACAATAATGGGTACGTAGAGAAGAAGAAAAACATTTTTTTGAAGATTTTATTTATTTGTCAGAGGGAGAGCTGCAGGCAGAACAGGCAGAATGAGAAGCAGGTTCCCCACTGAGCAAGGAGCCCGATGTAGGACTGGATCCCAGGACCCTGAGATCACAACCTCAGCCAAAGGCAGACACTTTAACCAACTGAGCCACCCAGGTGTCCCAAGAAGAAAAATTGTTTACAGTGATTTAAAACAGACTCAAATGAAATCCACCCTGTGTTAAAATAAACCAATTCTAAAAAAAAAAAAATTAAACATCCTTCATTAAATTAGTGTCAAGCTAATACACAGTTGTTAGGGTTTTTGTTTTTTTTTTTCATAGCATGCAGTATATTTTGGGGTCCTTTTATGGAAAAATTTTATTAATTACAGTTTACATAAGCTATTACTGAAAGATGTTTGCATTCCCCACCCAAAAACTAAAACACTTTTGGGCTTGGAGTCTAAAAGTATACTAACCAGTTTGAGAGAGTATCAAACCATTCATTGCAGATTTACTGGGCAGGCAAACAATTAATTTCATCTACAGATAAAAGTAATTATCCCCAAATTTATTTTTATCTCATATTAAAAACAATGGCATGGCAGCCATATGCAGCCTAACCAAAGGATATGTGAGTCTGAGGGGAAAGGACCAATGCAGATTTGTTTCCTAGGTGTTTTTTTGTTTGTTTGTTTGTTTGTTTGTTTCCTAGGTTTTAACAGTAATTGGAAATAAGATCCTTATGAAAAAAATTATACTCAATCAAGGGGAACTTTTTGTATCCCTATCAAGTGCCAAGAGAAGAAAGTGTTAAATAATCAACTAAAAAGTGGTTAACAGTTTATCTGGAAACAAGTGACACCTCCGTGACGCTAAGAAGTTTTATAGGGGAGTCTGAAGGCGAAGGGGGCTTCCCCAAATTAAAAAAATTTTAAAACTGCAGAAGGGAATGCTGCTTACATTTCACTTCTGCTTCTCCCCATCCTGTCTACACCCCTCCACCTCTCTTTTAAAGTTTACATTAGCCAGTGAGCAAATTTTATCAATGAAAGGCCAGGAAGGAGTGACTCCTCTGGCATATTTGCTTAAGATATGAAGGTCAAACAACCACTGTGCTCATAAAAGTTGTGGCTGGTTCAGGGCCTACACTTCAAGTCTCTCCTTACCTCCAAGTGACTCATTAGGAAGCCAAAGAAAGAGGAAAACTGAGCTGATCAAAGGCCGGGCTGTCATTAAGTGAAAATGAGCGAAGATGAAAGGCTTGCCCTCCACTTCAAAGGTTCAGCAGAGGCTGGGTGAGCTGACAGCAGGAGTCCCTGGATCCGAGGTGCAGACAGCGGAGGAATGGACCAGACATTCCTGGAGCTCCTGTGTGCCCGCTACACAGAGACCGAGGACAAACAAACTCCGGGGGTTTCCTCCTGAATGTACAGAGCGGTGGGTGACCCAAAGTATAAAGGGGCAAACACCATTCCCACACTTCCAAAAATGAAAATTTAAAAATGTGGTGCAGTTCACGGACTGCTGCAGCTGGTGGTGTCTCTGAAACAGTGCATTTACGCTGACGGAGAGTTTCTCCGTAGGCCCCGCAGGTGTGTAAGGAAACAGATCCTGATTCTGAGAGGTCTTTGGTGAAGCAGTAAGACTCATTTTTCTCCACAAATTGAATGCAGGATGCTTAGTGTGTTGATGCAGAAGGCCACCCCAGACTTGCCCGAGGCTTTTGGGTATGTGAGCAGAGCTGGTCTACAGTCACAACAGGGCTAGGGAGGAGCCAGAAAGATGCACGGATTTAGGATTTCACCACAGTTTCCTATTCTACCCTGTCCCTTCCTTGTACCCCAACTTCCCACCCATTCCCAGTACCTCCAAAGACAGAGGCTTCTTCAGGCAGGAAAAATTTTACATTAGAAGGGGCCATTAAGTCAGGTGGTCTCATCTCCATCCCAAGACAGATTCCCTGGAATGACTACAAAGTACGGTAAATGTGCACTCCCTATCTCACCCCCTTTAACACATGGTACAACCTTATCTGTATGGTTTTGATCACACTGGAGACTTTTCACCAAATTTGCAATGTCGGGGCGCCTGGGTGGCTCAGTGGGTTAAGCCGCTGCCTTCGGCTCAGGTCATGATCTCAGGGTCCTGGGATCAAGTCCCACATCGGGCTCTCTGCTCAGCAGGGGGCCTGCTTCCCTTCCTCTCTCTCTGCCTGCCTCTCTGCCTACTTGTAATCTCTCTCTGTCAAATAAATAAAATCTAAAAAAAAAAAAAAAAAAAAAAACAAATTTGCAATGCCCTCCCACCCTGTATTTACTGTTAATAACGGAAGTGCACGTAAGGGCAGAGGGTGAAAGGACAAGGGAGCCCCCCACTCTGCCCGAAACGAATAATCAGGTCGATAGAAGACACTCAGGAGCATTTACTTAGTGTTCCAAAAGCTTATATACATGAATTCATTTCATCCTCCTAATTACCGTGAAGTAGGTATTCTTACGAGCCTCATTTTAGAGAGGAGGAAATGGAAGCAAAGAAGTGGCTTAGCAAGTTGCCCAAGGTCATATGCCATTCAGAGAGGCTTAAAGGAGCAGATGGTGCCCCAGCTGGGTCTTGAAGGATGAACAGGAATTTTGTAGAGGAAAAAGTCCTGCAGACCAAACAAGCTCTCAGTGCAGGGTGGGAAACAGCATGGCACCGCCAAGCTCCTGGGATGTACAGGGCAAAGTGAAAGAGCAGTAAGTGACGAAGCAGGGAAATACAGTGATGGTGGGGGACAGGTTGGGCTTTGGCCATCTAAATGCTTTAGCACCTCGAAGGCCCCCTCAAATAAATGTTCATTATAAGAAAAATTAGCTTCTATGCAGACAAGCACAAGGCAAGGCCATGAGCCCTGCCTTCTCCCACTTCCAGTCAGACTGCTACCACTAGAGTTCTCTTGCATGGAAATTCTGTAGCAGCTTCCTCTCCCAAGCCATGCTAAAGCAAGTGCGGGCTTTATTTTGGAGGCAATGGGGAGCCAATGAGGACACTCAACTGGAAAAGCAACATACTCACAAGTTTATGTTGCCATCTGCACATCTGCCCTTGGCAGTCAGCTTCACCTAGAATTCCATCCCCCTCTTCTGCTAATCCTTATCCCCAGGCCCCAAAAAACTACCTTAATTTACAACATGCATGATGCCTAACTTGCTTCTTATACAATAACTAGTACAGATTATAAAGAAAACATACTAGACTGTCAGCTCCTTGAGAAGAGCAGTGTGGGCCCCCTGCACCAGACACAAAGCCTGGTGCTCAAATATTCATTGGATGACCTACAGGTGCCATTAGTAAGGTTCATCACCAAACTAAGGATATTTGGCAAAATGTTTTCATGTAAGCAAATCACACATGAAGGACTTTGCAAATAATCGAATGAATGGAATAAGAGTACAAACAATATTCTCCCCTTCAAATCTCCAAATTGTATAATAGCTTTATTAAGAGATAATCCATATACCACACAATTTACCCATTTAAAGTGTCCAATTCAATGTTTTTTAGTGTAAGCACAGGGTTGTACAACAATCATTAGAATACTTCTTCCCCGCAAAAAACACTGTACCCTGTAGCAGTCACTACCCACACTATACCCCCTCTCCAGTCTCTGGCAACTATGACCATACTTTTTGTTTCTTTATAATTGCCTATTCCAGATATTTCATATAAGTAGAATCATATCTGTGGCTTTTTGTGTCTGGCTTCTTTCACTCAGCATAATGTTTTCAAGGCTAATCCATGTTGTAATATATATACCAGTACTGCATTCCTTTTCATCGCCAAGTAATATTCCATTCTACGGGATTTACCACATCTTATTTATCTGTTCATTGGTTGAGGGTTATTTGCATTGGTCCTTTTGGGGGGGGCTATTCTGAATAATGCTGCTATGGATGTCTGCGGACAAACTTTTGTGAGGCTATGTTTTCAATTCTCTTGGGTGTATACCTAGGAATGGAATCACTGAGTCAAATGGCAGCCCTAAGTTTGACATTCTGAGGAACTAGCACACTGTTTTCCTAAGTGTCTGTGCCATTTACAATCCCACCAGCAGCATATGAGGGTTCCAATCCCTCCACATCCCTGTCAGCCCTTGTTACTGTCTGTTTTAGCCATTTTAGTCGGTATAAAGTGGTACTTCGCTGTAGTTTTAATTGCACTTTCCTAATGACTAATGATGTTCAATCTCTTTTCATGTGCTCATGAACTTTTTTTTTTTATATCTTCTTTGTATATTTGTATACCTTCTTTGCATTTGTATATCTTTGTGTATCTTCTTTGGAGAAATGTCTATTCAAGTCCTTTATCCAATTTTAAATTGGGTTACTATCTATGTTATTGTTGAGGTGTAAGAGTTCTTTATGTGTTCTGGATTCAAGTCCCTTACCAGATATATAGGATTTGCGCAAATTGTTCTTCCAGTCTGTGGGCTGCCTTCTCATTCAAGTCTATTATTACCAATTATCTATTCCATGGCCTTCAGACTTGGGAACAAAAGACGCTTACACAAAATCTGACCCTCATTCTTACCTCTTTTACAAGGCATGCAAATTTTATAACAAACGCTCTTTTAAAAGCCATTATCTTTCCATCCTGTTTCCTTTTTCTAAGATTTTATTTATTTATTTTCGAGAGAGAGAAAGAGAGAGAGAGAGAAAGAGAGAACGTGAGCAGGAGTGGAGGGGAAAGGCAGAGAGAGGGAGAGGAAGAAGCAGGTTTCCCACTGAGCACGGAGCCCGATGTGGGGCTTGACCCCAGGATTCGAGATCATGGCCTGAACTGAAAGCAGATGCTTAATCGACCGAGCCACCCAGGTGCCCCTCCACCCTGTTTAGTGATAAGCCAATCTATGCTGAATGACAAGGACCCAGCTATTACTAAATACCCACCCGGGTAGCAAACTCCAGAAAAATAAATAACGTGATGTTCACCACAGACATTCTGCCATTTTAGAAATTCAATCCATCCTCCCAAAGCCTTGTTCTAATGGTTTTACAAAATAAAGAAATCTAATGTCATGCTATTAACAGACTGCAGAACGTACATGCATCTTGCCAACCTATTTTCTTTAAAACCATGCTGACAATGATTGTTAAAACTGCTCCCATGCTAGAATGCTCCTAAATTGTTTTAGCCTTGACACAAGGTCAACAGGAATTAGACTAATGAAGAAATAAAACAAAACGGAAACATTTTAATTTGGGGCCTACTAGACTCTATTAGGTTTTTGGCAAATAAAATGGATGAGTGGTTGCAACCAGTGGCATTTATATTTCACTATTAGTTCTCCAAGGTCCACATTCTCTCTGTGCCATTAACCTTCAGGGTCTAGGTCTCTGTCGATCTCACTTCAACCATGCTTTCTCAGGATTACAGAATCAGTAATTCCAGAGCACATTATGGCACAGACCCAGTCAAATCAGAGAGACAGATGTGAGCTCATGTAATTGAGAGGCTTCCATCTGTTCCACTGAAAACCGAGGACTGAGACTCTCCCAGTTTCTTATACTCACTCAGGGCTATTCAGGCTCTGGATGGCCCATTTACTTAAGCGCTCAGTAGTTCAGCAAATATCTAACACGGCTGAAGTTTCTATCTTTCTTGCCAAAGGTGGATGGACATTTATTGAAGATGCTCACATTAGATCTATTACGGATCCCCAATGTGGCTGAAAGCACAGAGGTGCTAATCCCAAATGGAGAAAGTGACATCACCTCAGACATATCCAAATCCTAGCTTCCACATCAACCCACACATCATCAAGTTTCCTCACTGAGACAGCCGATTATCTACTGGGATAATATCAAGGCACTGCAGACTTGCTGGAAGGAAAAGAAGAAAGAATCCACAAAGCAGAAGCAGTAAAGGTTTTTGTTTTAGCAAAGAGTTAAAAACAGGTGTTGTATACAGAAGAGAAATTGCATTTTTTAATCTCAGGATTTTCTGTAAATTGCTAATGAATATTTCTAGGACTACTGAGATGAAGCTGATTCTCTGTGACAAATGCTATTACTGGAAATTTGGAAATAAATTAACTTTCACTTAAGTACAATCTTGATCTACTGAGCTCCTATTTGGAGCAGCAATGGTTCTCCGTTTACTTTTATCAATCCATGGAAATTCTCCTTTTTGTTTCTCATTCAGTCCCTCCTATTCCTCACTTAGCACAAGGCTTTTAGAAGTGTGGTCCCTGGACCAGCTGCATCAGAATCACCAGAGACGCTTATTTAAAACGCAGGGGCACCTGGGTGGCTCTGTCAGCTGAGTATCTGACTCCTGGTTTCAGCTCTGGTCATGATCTCATGGGTGGATTGTGAAATGAGTACCAAGTCAGGTCCCACGCTCAGTGGGGAATCTGGTTGAAGATTCTCTCCCTCTGCACCCTGCCCTGGTCACGCACATGCACATTCTCCCTCTCTCAAATAAATAAATCTTTTTAAAAAAATAATAAAATAAAATAAAAAGAATATTCCTAGACCTGACCCCAGTCCTAATGAAAAAGTGAGAGACCCTAAAAATTTTAAGTCCAGCATGCTCCCCAGGGGGGTTCCTGCACTTTGCTTGAATCTTCTCTTGTGCCCCTTCACTCTCAAAGCTGATCCATGATATGATTAAGCAATACTATGATCAAATGTACATTTCCAACAGCCTAAGGGACGTTGCAGCAGAAATTGGTGGAAGGGGAAAAACTGATGATCGCGAGTATCTGAATCCTCAAGCATCCAGTCAGGAAATTTCTGAAGAGCTGGGGTTCAGAGAATAGAGTTTAGGCTCTCTCCATTACCACCAGCCAACAATAACATGTAAAAGAGCTAAACATAGCCTTGAGGAGAGCTCATCTCTGTTTTCAAACAAAGACATATTTCTCTCACTGTTTTTAATGTTCACTTCTTCAGATGTTAGAATGTTTAAGTGAAATGACTCTCAGTGGTGTCTCAGTTTCCTTACATGTAAAATGGGCATACCAAACACCTGCTCCCTTATACTCTCTTTAATGTGTATTCTGCCATATACTTCCTACACGTCTTTTGCATGACAAAATAACTCATCCCCACAAAAGCTTTGAACTATGCAATAAAAGCTTCGAGATAGCTGATAAAAGCCATATAGATCCTTCTGATCACCAGTTTGTAAATTTCTCAAAGCCTAGAAAAACAAAAGGGGAAGGAAAGGGAGCAAAGAGAAACTTCTACTTTAACCCCAGAAACTAGCCTTAACTTGCTCAGCAGGAAACAGCTCGCCTTCTTCCAACTAGCTCCTCATGTTTAAACTAAGACCAGCTACAAAAGCACTGTGATCACTCTCTGAGAGGTCACAGCAGGTAAACTGAGGACGGCATTAAGACCTGCTCAGCATGACTGGTGTCAGTGAAGGGAGAAATCAAAATCCTCTGGTGGATCATTTCACTTCATTCTGTAAATACTTACAGCAGAAGAAACAAAGTAAAACTAATTAAGAAATAAAATAATAATTTAGGGGAAAAAAATCACATGCTGACTTCTAAAGGGTTCTCTCTTCAAAACTTCAGAAGTACCAGAGGCTTTTCCTTTTGTCCCAGATTATTTCCCAAATGCTACTTTCTGACAGAAGGGTGCACTCAGGAGACCTGCATGTTGCCATGTGTGTCAGATCATTCATCTGAGGCCCTACATTTCCTTTAAATCCTACAAGCAGGCCTTCTAAGTAGGATTGCTAGCATTTGGCAGTCTTCTCTTTCTGACCCCATGACAACGTAGAACAAAATTACAGAACACTTAGTTTATAACCCATTATGGGTTCAGGTTGAATGCCATTTGGTTCTGAAGTCTTTCAAAGTACAGTCTTGAAAATGTCAAAGACCATCCATCCATCTATAGCCATACAGATAGAGATATTGACGAAGATACATATTTTTAAACTTATATATAATGTGTTTCTTTTTTTTTTTTTTTTTTTTTTTTTTTTTAGATTTTATTTTATTTATTTGAGAGAGAGAGACAGTGAGAGAGAATGAGCGAGGAGAAGGTCAGAGAGCGAAGCAGACTCCCCATGGAGCTGGGAGCCTGATGTGGGACTCGATCCCCGGACTCCAGGATCACGCCCTGAGCCGAAGGCAGTCGTCCAACCAACTGCGCCACCCAGGCGTCCCTATAATGTGTTTCTATTTTACATAATATAATTTCCTAAGTATAGATACGTATCTATAGATAGCCATGTGAAATTACAGATCTGAAATAAAAAAGCCAGTTTCACTGCCATACACACAGACACGTATATATAAAATTTCATACACAAACACCACAGAATCACCACATCTACAGTGTGAATTACTCCAGAGCAATTCACAAACAGTTATGGCTCTGTGCAACATATAAATAGGGGAGCAAAGCCAAATGGAGTAAAGACAAAGCCAGAGATTGTCAGCCTACCTGTAAGCAGAAATTATCACTCAGATACTCAAAATAAACCATGCTATTGCACTAGAGAAGTTATTCTCCTGGGTTGGGACCATGACACCTTGCTGGGGTTCATATGCTAATCAGCAAATAAAATGACATGTTTTCTCTTGCTTTTCATAGCTGAAGAAGAGTGAAGAAGGCGTTGTAGTCAATATACTGTTCAGCCCAACCTTCACCTAGGAGCTATTACATATATATATATATTTTTTTAATTTAGTATTTTTTTTAAACAGACTTATTTATTTGAGAAGAGAGAGAAAGAGAGTACGTGAGCAGGGGAAGGGGCAGAGGGAGAGGATATCCAAGCAGACTCCTGTGGAGTGTGGAGCCCAATGCAGGGCTCAGTCCCACAAGTCATGAGATCAGGACCTGAGCTGAATCCAAGAGCTGGACACTCAATCAACTGAGCCACCCAGGCATCCCTCTATTATTGCTTCTATTATTGCTTCTTTTTTTTTTTTAAATTTATTTATTTGACAGAGAGAGATTACAAGTAGGCAGAGAGGCAGGCAGAGAGAGAGAGGAGGAAGCAGGCTCCCTGCCGAGCAGAGAGCCTGATGCGGGACTCGATCCCAGGACCCCGAGATCATGACCTGAGCCGAAGGCAGCAGCTTAACCCACTGAGCCACCCAGGCACCCTCTATTATTGCTTCTTAAAAAATACTATTGTTTGGATAAATAAAACATGGTATACCCATACAAGGGACTGTATTCAGCAACCAAAAGGAATGGAGTACTGACTGATACATGCTCCAGGACAATGAACCTTAATCATGCTACATGAAAAAAGCCAGTCACAAAAGACCATATACTATATGATTCCATTTATATGAAATGTTCAGAATAAGCAGATCTATTGAGACAGAAAGTAGACTTGGGGGTTACCACGGCCTGGTAAGAGAGGAATGGAGAGTGACTACTAATAGGTACAAGGTTTCTTTGGAGGGTAATGAAAATATTAGATCATGGCGATGGTTGCCCAACTGTGAATACACGAAAATCGGTAAGCCGTAACATTTTACAGGAGTGAATTTTGTGGTATGTGAACTGCATCTCAGCAAAGCTGTTTAAAAATCCTAGGTTTTAAAGTAACTATCGTCTTTTAAAAAAAACTATAGCAGGAGGATGCCTGGGTGGCTCAGTTGGTGTTGGTTAAGCCAATGCTTTCCGCTCAGATCATGATCCCAGAGTCCTGGGATCGAGTCCAGCATCAGGAATCCTTGCTCAGCGGGGAGCCTGCTTCTCTCTCTGCCTCTGCCTGACAGTCTGCCTGCTTGTGCTCTCTCTCATTCTCTCTCTCTCTCTCTCTCTCTCTGACAAATAAATAAAATCTTTTTTTTTTTTAAACCAACTATAGCAGAAACAGAACCAACAATGAGGCGAGTAAATAGGGCAGCTTTGTATCTTTCCAAGATTCTCAGTAAACCCTGGGCATTATAAGGATTAGTTAACCAACTGGCACAGCTGCTGTGGTAACTAAAATGAGGTAAATCAAACGTGGCAGGGAAATTCTGAATACACACACACAAAATGTGCCAAGAAAGAAAGAAAGAGAAAGCCCTACACACATACAACACAAAATCAAAGCAACAGGAGCCCTCATATGGGTGGATGAGTGTTTAACTGTCACTCATGGTACCAGGGGTTCTCTTGTTCCCCTCTTGTTAATTAAAAGATAAGACCTAGGAAAGGCAGGAGCCTGAAGTTTTGTTTCATTATGACATGTAAAATCTAGCATAGCTGGAGATTTCATAACATTAACAAGGCAGTAATAAGTATTTTAAGGTGCCATGCATATTTCCCAGGCTGTACTCTAAACACCACTATGACAGCTATGAGCTGTGATGATCCCACCTCTTTAAAGGGAATGGAAGAGTCATGCTACAGAAAAATCACTTACAGACAAACTAAGTGGCATTCCCATCTTCCACAAAGTGAAGTGAAAAACAGGTTGTTAGAAGGTCACAAACAGCCACTGTACTGTGTGACACACAAATCAGTGAGCAAAGTGGAACATGATAAAGTCAAAGCCGGAGATTGCTGGTCTACCCAACAGACCCAACTGTTACTTGATAACAATCATATTATCTCAGCCCTCTAGCATAAGGGCTCTATGATCTTGATTTATCACACATTTACTTAGTACCTGCCATGGTCACAAACAATGAGAAATGCTACTGGCAGAAGGATACAACAAAGATGGTGTTCTCCATGCCCTCAAGTAACTTGCACTTTAGATGTGATGATTTCCTATCTAGATGGCAGTGAAAGTGAATTTGAAAGTTTTTGTTAAACATACAATTGAGTCTTGTCATTTTTCAAAGCAGTCATTCTAGAATGATGCAAATCTACCTATTCCAAAGAAAATGGTCACTGATTTTTTTTTAAAGATTTTATTTATTTATTTGACAGAGAGAGATCACAAGTAGGCAGAGAGGCAAGTAGAGAGAGGAGGAAGCAGGCTCCCTGCTGAGCAGAAAGCCCGATGCAGCCCGATGCGGGACTCGATCCCAGGACCCTGAGATCATGACCTGAGCCGAAGGCAGCGGCTTAACCCACTGAGCCACCCAGGCACCCTGAAAACGGTCACTGATTAAAAGGTATTTTCCAGGGGCACCTGGGTGGCTCAGTGGGATAAGCCTCTGCCTTTGGCTCAAGATCTCTGTCTGTCAAATAAATAAATAAAATCTTTTTTAAAAATGGTATTTTCCAGCTTTTCTTGTGAAACTGGCTTTAGAGTAACAGGAAAAAAAGAGTTCATCATTTTATAGGCATACCTACACAGAACTGTGCCTGGCAAACAGCACTCTACAAGTGTCTAATATTATATGGAACATATAATATGTAATACTTACATGTATATATATATATATGTATATACAATGTATACACAATATATATACAATCACTAGCCACCATATAAAACAGTCAAAAGAATGTACCTCAGACCTTAAAGGCAACTTCTTAAAAAAAAAAAAAAAGCAATGTTCTGAGAATGAGATCACCACAATGTTAGGTTAAATGTGTAATTTTCCAAGGTAATTATTTTGAAGACAAGTTTGAACACCTTACTTATTCAGATATATAAGATGTTACATTTGTTTGCTTTTAATGTCATACTCTATTTACATTAAAGATAACAAAATACAGGTGATATAACTGCCAAATGAATATTACAGGCTATAAACCCTACAGAAATTCACAAGAGGGGGATATAAACATTGTCATACATGAAAGAAGACGAGGCGTCTTGTTAGACATTGAAGACTTAAAAGGTTACACACAGTACAATTCCTGCCTTTAAAAAAGTTTTAGATAAAGTTTCACAGATGGAGGATGAGCCACACCCTGAAGGGTATATAGAATTCATCTAGCTGTAAAGAAGCAGGAAGGGCATTCCAAATTAAAAGAACCTACCGGAGGGAATGGCTGTGCAAACCAGAAGAGAAATCAAACTGGAGCGAGGAGAGCTTAATCCCTGAGCTTTACTTTAACAGGCCAGTGGTTGGATGAATCATTACTAAATACAAAATTAGGTAAAGCAACACTATACTAAAGGAAAGTGTTCCCAAAAAAAGAGTCCTCTGTGCCACGTTGGTGTTTGTTCACATCCCTCAATCTGGCTGCCTGCTGTTTTCCAGGGCTTGGATTTACCCGTCTGGAAAAACAACCCCTTTTTTGACAGTACCAAAATCACTACCTCTGCTTGTGATTTGACAAGCAACACACAGATTCCAGCCTTGCAGATGATCAACCCACCGAAAGTAAAGAATACATCTTTTCGCACAAAATACCAAACAGCAGTGTCATTCCTAGTATTCCCACAAGTAATGCATTTTAAGTTAACAATGAAAAACACGTTAATATTGTCCCGAGACCTCCAGCAGGACTAAAATTTATAAGACCGGCTACACAAAGTACCAGTGAGGACGTATAGTTCCTGGAACCATTATACAACACTGGTAGGAGAACAGGATGGTACAACCACTTTGGAAAACAGATGAGAGTTTCATAAATAAATAAATAAATAAGAAAGAAAGAAAGAAAGTGAAACGTACCAATGACCCAGCAGGTCCACACGTATGTAACCAAGAGAAAGGAGTGCATTTATCCCCAAAAACACTTGGACAAAAATATTCAGAGGCTATACCACCAAGTGAATGAATTTAAGAGCTATATGCTAAAAATGGTTAAGATAATACATTTCAGCATATGTGTATTTTGCCACAAAAAATGTTTAAAGCAATTTTATTCATTTAAAGCAAATCTATTCATAATAGTTAAAAACTGGAAACAACACAAATGTCCCTCAACCTTAGACTAGATAGGGAGATTGTGACATACTCCTACAATGGACTTCAGCCCAGCAATACAAAGAACAAATCACTGATCCATACAACACGCCACTCAAAAATATGTTGAGCACAAAAAGTTGAAATCAAATGATTCTACTTATATGAAGCTCAAGAGTAGACAAAACTAATCTATAACTACAGAAGTCAAAATAGCAGTTATCGTTGGGGGATGTGTATGGCCTATCCAAGGAAGCATAAAGGAATCCTCTGGGGTGATAGATATGTTCTGTATCTTGATTTGGTTTGTTCTTACAAAAGTTATATAAAAACAAAGTAAGAAAAACAAAAATTAAATAGGTAGAACACCCCAGTAGTCCTTTATCCATATGAAGCCCAAGGCTTGCATTTTTATCTAGTCCTCCCCAAATACGCTTTTCACAGAGTAAGAGCTCACAATAAAAATCTCCCCCTGGGGTATTGTAAGATCTATTCTATTCAGGGCAATAACTTTAAAGATCTGACCAGAGTCCTTTAAGAAGGACTCTTCTGACCAGAAGTCCTTTAAGAAGAGCATATAAATTTGTTTCCAGACCCTTTTTAAAACTCACTGATTTTTTTTTTCTTTTTTCCTTTTTTTTTTTTTTTTTTAGAGGAGGGAGAGAGGGAACTAGGAGGGACAGACGGAAGGGGAGAGAATCTTAAGCAGGATCCACACTCAGCATGACATGGGGCTTGATCTCATGAAATCATGAACTGAGCCAAAATCAAGAGTTGGAAATTAACAAACTGAGCCACCCACCAAGGCACCCTAGGTGCCCCAACATTCACTGACTTTTTAAATTCTAAATATATTCAATTCTTCTAAGGACACAAACAAATCATTTGACCTTTGTTAATTTAAAAAAAAAAAAAAAAAAGAGGGGCGCCTGGGTGGCTCAGTCAGTTAAGCATCAGCCTTTGGCTCAGGTCATCAGGGTCCTAGGATCAACCCCCACATCAGGCTCCCTGCTCAGTGGAGAGCCTGCTTCTCCCTTTCCCTCTGCCTACTTGTGCCGTGCTCTCTCTCTCTTATCTGTCAAATAAAAAAATAAAATCTTTTAAAAATGAATGAATGAATGGAAAAGAGCGGGGGGGCTGGGTGGCTCAGTCGTAAAGCATCTGCCTTCAGCTGGGGTCATGATCTTGGCGTCCTGGGACTGAGCCCCGCATCAGGCTCCCTGCTCAGCGGAGAGCCTGCTTCTCCATCTCCTACTTCCCCTGCTTGTGTTCACTCTCTCACTGTTTCTCTCTGCCAAATAAATAAAACCTTATTTTTAAAAAAATTAAAAGGAAAAGGTGGTAACGCTACAATAAATGTTAGGTCCCAATATAAAAGCCAGGTATAATGGAGTGAAGCAGTCTGATTCTTTGACCATTGGGGGGGGGGAAACAAGTAAAAGGGGTGCCTGGGTGGCTCAGTCATTAAGTGTCTGTCTTCAGTTCAGGTCATGATCCCAAGGTCCTGGGTTCGAGCCCTACATCGGGCTCCCTGCTCAGTGGGAAGCCTACTTCTCCCTCTCCCACCACCCCCCCGCTTTTGTTCCCTCTCTCTCTGTGTCTCTGTCAAATAAATAAATAAAATCTTAAAAAAAGGGGGGGGGGGGGCTAAAAGACCTGACTTCTCATATTCCAAAGGAAATTTTCCAAAAGTTTCTTTGATGTACTTTAAATCCTTCACAACACCATGAGGGAAATAAATCACCTACTCAAATCTGTACTTTGAAGCTTGAAGCTTAAAAATAAAAGCAGTCACTTTTTAGGTATGGATGCAACTATTCTAAAGAGTAAATCAGCTAACAGACATCAACCTGTTAATAATGACACTTCAAAATCTGTAATTATCTTCTTTATTTATGTACCTGTTCACAGTCCATCTCTCCCGCTAGAACACAGACTCCAAAAACCCAGGGATACTGCTGTTTGTTTTGTTAAGAGCTAAGTCCCCAGCACATAAACCAGTGCCTGGCACACAATAAGTATTAAATAGTTTCCCATAAATGTTCAGTTAGTTAATAGACAATCCAGAGTGCAGTAATTAGAAAACAAAAAGAACAGGGGCAATTATTACAACCAACTAGTCCACTTGGTAAGTTTCTCTATAGAAACAGTCTTAAACAGTTTTCTTTCTTCCCCTCTCCTTTGCCAGCTGCCATTCCTTCCTCTAAGGACATTCGAAGAGTTAACTAACTTTCTTGTGTTACCAAATAACTGACAATCCCTGGGTTAACCACACAATTTCAATGTTTCTTTCTTTAACAAAAAGACCCTGGAGTAGATTCAGACCTAAGCAGACACCACGGATGCTTGGTGCTAACAACAAAGAGATGAAAGACAAAGTCCTAGCCCTCCCAGAGCTTATAGAAAGGCAGACTGAGGAGTATATAACACAGTGAAATAAATTCTCTGACAAAACCATGCTCGGCATGCCACAAAACTACAAACAAAACACCTAACTCAGCTAAAAAGGCAGGAGTGAGGAGGGTCACTTTCGAGGAGTCTCTGCACTTGAGGGACTAAGAGAAGTCAAGAGAAAGGGCAGGGGACGCGGATTTCAGAGAGAAGCAATGGTTCACTCAAATACAGCTGACCCTTGAACAACATGGGTTTGAACTGCTCAGGTCCCCTTGCATGCAATTTTCTTCCAGTAAATACAGTACAGTACTGTAAATGTACTCCCTCTTCCTTACAATTTTCTTATTAACACTTGCTTTTCTCTAGCTGACTTTATTGTGAGAATACAGTATATAACACACAGGATATACAAAACATACATGAATCACTCTTTGTTATAGTATCAGTAAGGCTTCCAATCAACAGTAAGCTATTAGTAGTTAAGTTTTTGGGAAGTCAGAAGTTATACACATGTTTTCAAGTACACGAAGTGGGGGCAGTAAAGGGAGGGGTGGACAGGCACCTCTAACCCTCAGCTGTCTGTGAACTGTAGTTTGATGTATCTGGGCTACAGGGTGTGGGTGAAGGAATAATAAAAAATAGGGCTGTAACAGTAAATAAGGGATGGCACTCTGGTAATACTATGGATAAAGGCTTAGAAGAGAACAAGATTAGAGGCAGGGGTCAGTTGTGGGGTTATTTTAGGAATAAAGAAGAAAACTGATAGAGACCTAAGAGAAGAGTTCCTAGTACCTCTTCAACTCCTCATTCTGTTCTTTGCTCCCCAGTGACCATTCTTGCCCAGAGCTTCACTTATTCTCTCTCCCAAACTAGTATCACCAGCAATGGCCTCTTGCCTGAGCTCTAGACCCATATATCCAATCCTATAATATTTAGCTCTTCTTCGAAATTTTAAAGATCCTTCAAACTCAACATATCTGAAACTAAACTCGTGATCTCATCCCAGAACCCAGTCCTCTCACTGTATTTCCCACCTCTGCAAATGGCAGAACCTTCCTTCCACTCACCTGGACAAGCTAGAAACCTAGGAAGCACTCTCCATGTCTTCTATGTCTTCTCTCTCATCCCCTACTCCAGCCTCTCCCCATGTACTGCCAGTCTTCTCTCTAAATTTTTCTTCTACTCCTCTCCTTTTCCATGACTGCCACCACAATCTGAGTGACTACCATCTCTTGCCTAAACCAGTGCAGCACATTCACATTCTCTCCTATTTCTACATTCTCTCCTTCTTCCCTTCCAATCTGTTCTCAAGCTGCAACCACGGCTTGTCTTCAATATTTATCAGCCTGCCTCCCTCTTTCATACCCTCCTACCAACACCAGGAGCTTCATAAAGCCCCTGTCCATTTTGCTCACCACATGCTCACCAGCACTCAATTCCCAATGGAGTGCATATTCAAAGAGTATTTGAGCCAAGGGATATAAGAAGTTTAAGATTTTGGAAGGAGTCAACACCAAATGGTATTAGGAGATTCAACTAGGTAAGGACTGAAAAGTGTCCACTGAACTTTCCACTAGGATATCACTTAGTGGCTTCAACCAGAACAACTTAAGTGAAGCTGTGGGAGCAGAAATAGGATGATGTGAGATGACAGTAGATTGAGGAGAGACTGGACAGAAGAAGTAGAAACAAGTTGACCACATTCTTCTAAAAACTTGGATGGCAAAGATAAGAGTCTGCAACAGGGGTGGGGGGCAAGAGAGTGGGTAAGATTTAGGGATAAGTTTGGTTTTGTTTTAAAGTTGGGAAGAGCTTGTGTGCTTAAGCACATGATAAAGAGAAAGAACCAGGAGAGGAAGAAGGGGAAATCAGAAGCAGATCACAGAGAAGTCCCTGAGGCCAGAAGAGCTGGTATCTATGAGCACCAATAGAAGAATTAGCCTTTCAGTGAGCCTAAGGGAAGGGGAAGAAGGACGGAGGTGGATTCAGAAGAGTCTGCAGGTGGAAAAGCAAGATGTGGTGGTTCTTCTATCTTTTCCTTAAAGGATACACAAGAGTTCTTCCAGCTCTATAAGAAGGCCCTCTCCCAATCTGTGTTGGACAAAATATAGAACCAAGTGAGTGTGTATGTGTATTACATTTATTGCTGGACACCAAGAGCAATGTCCGATGTCTGCTGTTGGTTCTAGAACTCTACTCCACCTCCTCCCTCCCCAAATCAGCCATCGTTCACCAGTATAAAGCCTCTCAGAGAAAAAGTGCTCCCATCGTGGTCTCCAGAAACTAGTGGTCATTGTTACCGATTCTGAATCCAGTAGAGCAGTGCTGGAAAACTTTTTATAGGTTTTATCCTGAGAAGGACTACTATTTTCCAACTCTTTTGCCCTCTGCCCAACAGAACTTAGAGCCTGGTACAGCTGCTACTGGATATTCCTTTAAGAAAGCTACTCAAAGCCCTCTCATGGGTGATTTTAAGCACTGGCAAAGATGTCATAACTTTTCAGCAGAGAAATAAAACAAGAGTTTTCTGTGAGTTCAGCCAACAGTTTATCAGTTGCTCATCAGAAAAAAATAATCATTTAAAAGGACACACATAGTAAGAATGGGAGAAAATGGGTACCGGAAAGAGCTGCTGACATTAAAATAAAATTTTAAATTAATCCCCTGCCACTCTAACAGTGCTGCCATATAATGGAAGACATGTTTGTTTTCAAAGGGGAAAAAAAATGTCCAGAAATTTGCACTCATCACTCCCTGAACTGTTATCAGGGAAGAAGCCTTGGCTCGCTCTGTCCAGCTGGATTTGGGGTAGTGTAAACAACTTTGCTAAATTGCTTGGCAGAATGCATCTGCAACAAATCATTAAATTCTGGAATTCACTCTATTAAAATCGAATCATTAGCCAAAAACAATTAACAGGCAACTATTTTCATGCAAAGCAGATATAAAATAAAAATCAAGAGCCATACATATGGATGATTCTTTTTCATTCATAATTTTAGATGGTGCATAATGCAGATGATTGTTTCAAATCTTTGTTGCCCTCAGACAGCCACCTCTCTACAATGTAGAGTATTGTTTGACTACTGGAACAACTTAAGCTTTTTCTGTGTATCTGAAAGTCCCTGGATTAACATCCAAAGAAATCTGGCACTGTAACAAAGTTGACTTGTAACAAGTCTCAGCCTTTAAGCAAATTGCTTATTAATGCAGAACGAAAGCCCTTGTTCAGACCCTAATTAAGCTATGTATCTCCTCGAGCATCCCCCACTTTGCACTCTCCCAAACTGCAGTTTCTCAGACACATACAAGTTCCCATTACGACCTGCATGGTAGAGGGCTTTCAACAGGTGAGGAAGACTGTGAACAAAACACTGACTGAAAAAAAAAGTTTGGACCAAAGCATCACCAGCTATGTTTAGTAGACAGTGAGCAGCAAGTGAATGAGAAAGACACTGGGGCGTCCACATATATTCCACAGCCAAGATTCCCACACATGAAGATAAGCTGGCTTCACATGGAAAAGACAAGGACATCTCCACTATAAAAAACCTCAAGCAAGACACAAAAGAGGACATAGGAAATAATTTCAATTGGGCTCAAAAAAAAAAAAAAAAGAAAAGAAAAGGAAAGGAAAAACACACAAAACTAAGTTAATTTGTTTAGAATTGCACATAGAGGTAGTAGAGATAGGAAGAAAAGACATGTTATAATTGTGATGACCTCTTGGGGCAAGGAGGAATTTGACAAAGAGAGAATACTTGAAAGAGGCAAATTATTATTTCCTGACCTGGTGGTGATTATAAGGTTGTTCATTTTCAAACCACACATGTCTTTTATACATGTTTATGTACATATGACATATTTCATAGTAAAAAGTGTTGCAAGAGAGAGGGACAACCCAAGACTTAGTATACTCCAGCACAGCACACACGCATTCCATATACCTTTAAGAGAACGGATACTGGGTGGGAAAAGGACAGGACTGAGTTTTCTGTGATGACTTTTACTAAATATATTTCAGTTTGTTATGTTTACAGCTTCTTTGTTAACAAACAATTTATTAAGAGTTCAGAAAGATCATATAAATTAGCCACAAATTAAAGGTAGCTTTAAGAATAGATTTTCTACTTTATTTAGGGTAAATAACCTTTCAACTAGTAGTAATTTGCATTGTTAGGATTTAAACACATTCTGTACACAATACCCTGAAATTGTAACAATCTACAGTATTCTTTAAAAAAAAAAAAAAAAGGAAAAAGGAAGGCAAGATAACAAAGCAAACTGACAGAAAGAGTTCCTTAGAACTTAGCAGAACATGAAACATTTAGGAAGGCAAAGAGAGAACAAATGGAAAAAGTAAAATCATTTTCAGACTCTGCTTTTAAAATTAAGCGTCCATGGTTGGGGTTTCTTTGAGGGGGGGGATAGGGGGCTGACATATGAGTTCATTAAGAAATAAAAAAGGGATTGTGCGCCTCTTGATCTCAGGGTTGTGAGTTCAAGCCCCACGTTGGGTGTAGGGATTACTTAAAAGTAAAAGCATGCGGGAGAGGGACTATTCTATAGAACAAACTGATGTTGATGAGCCCAGCTAGGGAATACTTCTAATAAACTCAATATCCGATACAGAGATACCACTAAACACAAACAGTCATTGAATAAATGTCAGATACGGAGATAAAACACAGCCAGAAACAACCCCTGGTTAGACCGGTTTTACATATTTGTATATATGCAGAAGTGCTAAGTCTGGATCTAATTTCTTCAGACAAAACCAAGTTTTCTGCAACATCCTCACAATTGAGCGGAAGGAGGCTATATTGAGAGGTTTTGAATCTTCTCACAAGCCGCGGGGGTATTTTTTGTATCTTATGGCGTGTTTAAAAAACCTTCACAGCAACAAATCCCAACACCCTAAGAATAGAAGGCCATGCAGACAATAGGGAAGGAAAGGAGGAAGGAAGGAAGAGAAATCTGCCTTCCAAAACAAAGCCATGTGTAAGCTCCAAGAGATAAACAGCCAAGTAAAATAATCTTTCCAGAAGAGGCCAGAGAAACAAGGGAGGGGAGCTGGAAGGAAGGAGGGTATAATCACACCTTCCCTTCACAAACTGTAATTAGAAGAAATACAAACTGGCTGGATCTCTTGCAGGAGATCTCCTGGGCTCACCTAGGCATGTTTTACTAATCAAACTCCTCTCAGCCTCTCCCCCAACCACCTCCCGTTCCTCTCCCCCAACAACTGCTCCCCTCCCCCCCAACCCCTCCTTCCTCTCCCCCCAATTTTCCCCTTCCTCTCCCCGCCAACTCCTCCCCTTCACCTCTCTCTCCTGCAAACAAAATGCTAAAGTAAAATGAATTTCCACAGCAAAATAGTTGCAGATGTTCGACTTCAGAATACACCCCAGGATCAAGAGCTGGTCACTTGATACACAGGGCTGGAACAGAGGCGGGTTCAAATGGCTCTGCTCTGTGGCCTTTTCACCTTAATAGTACCCAATGCTCTAAGTTTCCTGGATGCCTCTGAACTCATTAGACAAAGAACACTAAACTGCTTGCTGGTTAGACTGGCAGAAAACAAAAGGAATTCCGTCACCCAACTTTACTCCTAATTCTGGCAAAGTCTCACTCAACAACTCGTCTGCATTTTCCCTTCAATTCCAGAAAATTAATTTTAAGTGTACCCTGTGATGAAATAAGTGTAATTATGTTCTAAAACAATGAGTAGCTCAAAATGTGAGGAACTTAGAATACTCTCCTCTTAAGCTTTCAGATGATCACAATATGCAATTTATTCTTACTTTCTCCCAATATAAATCGCACTATTAAATTAAAAGGGGAGAATTCTTCTACCAAATTACACACTAATGGCTCTTAACCCATAATTAAAGTATCACTAACAGCAGCTTAAAGCCACGGCCAACCATGAGCACATTTATTAGGACCTATGTTTTCAGCACCACGTAATTATGTAAATAGAACCGTCAGCCATCTTGAGAAAAATCAATGGTCTAACCAGTTCTCTACTCCCTTGGGAAAACACTCTTTGTGAACTGGCATTACACAGGGCCGCCTCCTCTGCACAATCAGGAAAAAAGTAAAGCAAACCAGAGCAGCAAGGAGAACAAATTCCAACAAGGCTGGTCACCTAGAGTTCTCATACTCTCCTTCCTGACATCACAACAGCCTGGAAATCTAGACCAGCAACTGGCTTCTCAAGGCAATGAGGACTCCAGAACAGGCTCACTGTGCACTGTAATCTCAGATGTCCCCTGCCACCCCGTGCTGGGAGGGTCCCCAAGACCGAGCACAGTCCCTATCACTGACAAGCTAATAACTAAGGAGACAAGACATAAATGATTGTGGAGAGGCAGTAATGCTACAGAAAAATCACAGACTAATGAAAACCACTCAGTCCTCATAACAACTCATTTCTGCTACAAACTTTCTGAATCAACTTGAACAGACAATTTACCTCTCTGGGCCTTGGTTTCCTCCCAGGGGGTGGGGGGAGTCAAATGTCTAAAATATACCTAAGGCCCTGTACAGCTCTACAATAATTAGAGAATACGAGATGTATATATAATGAAGTACTAAATTATACAGTAGTGACTACACTGCTATTGGAGAGATTTCATGGTTTTTTTTTTTTTTTTTTCAGTCAGCCACTTTCTGGGAGCCAAATCCGGCACGGTGGCAGGATTCCAGGATCCAGTGGTGACCAAGGCAGAATGCCCTGCCTCCAGGAGGCTTTCAGCCTACTGGCGGAGTATTCTCAGGAGTTACAGGGGAAAAAATGAAGGCTGAGGTTGGCTTATGACCTTTACATGGAGATAGAGGCAAAACTGGGGTTCAAATGGGTATAACATGAACATGCAGTATGGTCATGAACGATGAGCTGGTTAACTGTTGAGGGTTGTGGTAATAAACCATGAGGTTTTTTTTGAACAGACTCATTAACACAAGCAGAGTTCTGCTAATTTGCTCATTACCAATGAAAGTGATGGGTTTCCAGAAATTAGCCAGACTGAGATGCTTTCTGCCCTTTGCCAATCTCCTTCTCCTACCCAATGGATCCCACCCCAAGCCTATTTGCAGTTAATTTTTTCCTTTATTTTCTTTTTCAATTATGCTTACAGACTAGTATGGGGAAAGTCAGATGCCAGAGAGCAGTCACCAAGCAGAGTCTGTGTCTGAACCAGTTAGAGTTGCTCTAAATGTAGGACTTTAGGAAGGCCTTGTATGCTGCAAGATAACTAGCTAAAAAAGATCTATTTGTGTATATGTTGCCAGAGAGGCTGAAAAATGACAGTGTGGACACATGGTTTATTTGGCAGAGTAGAGCTGTGAACAACAGAACCAGGGAATATGGTACAACTAACCTGGAGAGTAAGAATAACCATCAACATCTTAATTGTTAAAACTAAAACTTCGGGCGCCTGGGTGGCTCAGTGGGTTAAGCCGCTGCCTTCGGCTCAGGTCATGATCTCAGGGTCCTGGGATCGAGTCCCGCATCGGGCTCTCTGCTCAGCAGGGGAGCCTGCTTCCTCCTCTCTCTCTGCCTACTTGTAATCTCTCTCTGTCAAATAAATAAATAAAATCTTTAAAAAAAAAAAAAACTAAAACTTCAGAAAATTAAATTGTCCCTTATTCTTAAAGAGATGTAAAGCCTGCCTGTGCCCTCAGTGAAATTAAATGCTGCCTACCAACTGTACATTCCATTTTCCAAATAACTTCCCTGGAATGCTGGTGAGCTGCTATGCTTAATACGAATACTTCCAGAGTATTGGATTTAAAGGAACAGTAATGGTTCCAACTTTTCTTACCAAAAAAAAAAAAATTCCCATCTGAGATTTATGCCCATCCTCAAAACACCCCTCTGAGTTCAGAACAGATGTGTGCAGTGTTTATACTAAGAAAACCACCAGGGCATAAACAACCCACTAAAAACACCACTCAAGTTTTGCTGTGCTTTTCTTCATTTCCTGTGTATTTATTTTGGTGTTAAAATAATGTTAACTTTCATAGCAAGGAAAAGAGCAGCAGATGTTTAAACCAAACAGACTACAGCAAATCATCCTACATATCTACTCAACTTTCAAAATCAAAGTTTCTTCCCCCAAATAAAGAGGGAGACTACAAAGCAGACTACTCTCAAGTATATTACAGACTACAAAACAACAAATCAACCTGGACAAGCTTTCCATAAGCTTTTCCTCACCACGCTGCAACTGGAAACATACAAAATTAATTGTGGTATCAATTTCCTTGCAGTCCGTCTACTCCTCAGTTAGGCTGATAATTAACGTTTTGTTTTGTTTTGAAAAATATCATATTACACAATGACAAAGACAAGCCAACAGATATTGCCTTAAAAGTCTGTGATTTCTTATTCAGTGAAGAAAGAAATGTTTTTTAAAACTGCAGTATGTTAATTTCACAAGAAACAAGCCCAGTTACTTGTTGCTGCCCAGTCACCAACCCGAAGAAGTCTGCTTTTAAGATGAGTGACTTCAGAAGATGATCTACTTAAAGCAGCAGATTCAAAGAAAGCTATCCACCATAATTCTCATCAGTGAAACAAGCAGGAGTTAAAAATATTTATATACCTTTTTTTAAAAAAATCTTAAGTATGAAATCCTTATCCAGAGTTAAAAACACACACACACACACACTACACACACTACACACACACACACACACACACACAGAGTATGAATGAGATTTCATTTTCCTTGAAGGGGAAAGGGTAAGTTTTCAACTGATTAGGCAACAGGCCTGAAATTTTACATGCAAGTTTCTTCAATGTTTTCTTTTTCAAAGGAAACGTTCAGTTCACTATTAAGAGAAAACATGGAAACTGGTTCGACTGAATCAGAAAGGAGATGTCTCCTCCTCGATTTGTATGTGGTTACAACAAAAAACACTCCTCCTGCCAAGCTAAATTCCCCCGGAGATGCCTCTCCGGCCACTCAAACCTAGGCCATTACCACTTTTTCAAATTGCACGTAGATAATGTTTCCAACAGATTAAGAAGTTGCTTTTTCTCTTCTTACTACCAACAGTTCGAAATGCTACAAGGCAGTGGAGAAACACCTCATGGTTATAACAGGAGGTAATAAACAATAAGAATTCAGAGTAGGTTCCTTTCTTTCTTTTTTTCTTTCTTCCTTTCTTTCAATTTAGCTTTCTGGTTGGTGTGTTGTGCAATCACTTCCACAAGGGACCGGAGTGTGGAGGGAACATCCTTCAATGTCAGAACTCTCTCAGAGCTGTACAGGAAATGGGAAATCAGACAAAGAGCCAGCCTGTGCTTTGTGACATGGGTGCCCTTTCAGTCCCCCAAACTGAATAGAAAAATTCTTCATTGTTTGGGACAATCGCTCCTGAAAACAAAAACTCACTGTAACTTTCTGTTCCCCTCTACATGAAAATCCCAAGTACTGATTGGAATACAACATGAATACTGTAGATAGTGCATGTTTAAAATAAGTATCAAAGCGGGGGGGGGGGGGGGGGGGGCAACATGTTTAACTTTTCCTGGTCCTAGAAGTTCTTCCTCTAAAGAGAACACCAACAGAATTTAAAAATAATCATATTACCAAGAGTTAAAAATGTGAAGAGTTAATATGTTGCAAGCAAAAAGGAAACTTTTAACAGTTTATATTTCACTGCCTTCCCTCCCCCACTGTTACCCTGAAGGCTAAGATACAAACAACAAACTCTGTACTGAAAATAGTACATAATCAACACTCGCCTTTCAAATCACCCTGAAATCTCAAGAAAGAGAACAAAATACACAGAAGGCATTCAGAACCCTAAAGGAGGAGTGGCCTTGACAAAAGCAAGAGAAGAGCAATTTCTAGAACGGAACCTCTACCTTCGTAGCAGAGAATGCCGATATTGTTGTTCATCTTGTCCAAGTACTGGTAGTTCAACAGGTCCATCTTCATAAATAGCATTTATTGGGCTCGCACAGAAAACCAGCTCTTTGCTTTTGCCCCAAAAGAGTACGTTTCAAAAAATCAATTATTACTGAGTAGCTCCTGGCTCTTCTCAAACTTCACAAAGACTGTGAGGCCCAGCCTCAGATGATCAAAACAAAGTATGTAAAAGTTTAAAAAAAAAAAAGAAAGAAAGAAAGAAAAAGAGGAAAAAAAACCCACGCACGAAAAATCAAACACAAAAACCCTTCAAGGGCTTAATTGTAGACGGTGTATGTTTTGTATCCTCAATCGAGCACTTAAAAACGTTTCAGAAGTCTTTACGAATCTTTCTTCGAAATAAAAAAGGAGTGAAAAAAGCAAAACACGAAGCACATTTCCTAGGACAAAGCCGCGCTCGCTTTCCTCACAGCCCGCTGCAAGTTAACTGCGCTGACATGCTGGCTATGCCTGGTATGACTCGTATGTAAACGAGCTTCCTCTTCCCAGCGGGAGGGAGCACGGAGCATGCTCACTGAATCCCTGGAGCTCTTCAAATGTCAGGGATATTTTCTGCACAAGATCAGTCTCTAAATGTATTAAGTGTTTGAAAGAAAGAGAAAGAGGAGGTGGAGAGTCTGTGCAGAGGGGCTGCGGCTGAGCTGCTCTCGACAGGAAACAGCCTTGCCACTGGAGAACCGTAGGAGGAGAAAGAAAACCCAGGAAGTTTCTTTTTCGGGAGCTGAGTAAAAAGCAAAAAATCCATCATGGAAGCAAACTTCCATAGAATTTAACTTTTTGGTGCATCTTTGCTGTCAGGGTCCAGAAACACACACTGTTTTTTGCTGTGGTACATACACTGCACATCTATGTAAGGTTTCTTTTTTCTTTCTTCTAAAAATTGTTTTATAAGGTCCATTTATACTTGAACTGTGTGTTTCAAATTTTGATGTTAATGTTACATATAACTTCCCTTATAATCTTCATGACAAGTCACATGAACAGGGCAGAGACAGTATCATCTTTTTACAACAGAGGGATTAAATGACTGGCCCAGGACCCCAAAACAGTCGGTAGAACTACTTCTAAGGTATTTTCCGCCCTAGTAAGTTTTCAAAACACAACAACAACAACAAAACCAGGAGGGAAAAAAGAGAAAACAGAGAGAAGTTTAAGCAAGTAAGAAAGGTATATCCAAAACCACATGCCTATTTGAAACGATGGGCTGTGGGGGAGAATAAAAATATTTTCACTTTGCGTGTGTGAAAGTTGCTCCATCTATGTATTAATGGCTAGTAGTATGCTGCTGTGCTGTTCCTATCCTGTTCCTTTAAGAGCCTTAAACTGCATATCTCCAGTATCTAGCACAAGTAGGCACCCAAAAGCTGTTTACTGAATGAGTAAATCACTGAATGTTCAGAGCCTTCAGCACATGAAGAGCACACTAGCAAACAGAGGGGAAAAATCATTTTATCTTTGCAGACTGTAGCTAGCTTTTGGCACCACAAATAAACTAATAATTGACCACAGGAAGTGTTTGTATATTGGTATATTGTATGCTATTGTATATGGGTATATTGTATGCTATTGGGAGATCTAGAAAATATTAAGCAGTGGCATAGAGTAGACCAAGACCTGAAATTTTAATACTCTAAAGTAAGAGTTGAACAAATAATTTCAAGGAATTCGATTTTTAAAATCCAGCAATAATTGCACTTCAGATGTTAGACATTCATGGCAAGTTGTTCTAATCATATCTTATTAGGAGATTAATAAAACACCCAATACCACCACTATCACTGGATAGGAGCAGGTGAAGCAGACAACTCAAGATTTCACAAGCTTTAATTTATAACTAGGTTATGTATTCTAGATACTGAATAAGCTATACTGAAAGACATATATACCATCAACCATAATTAAAATAATGGTATTTGGCAGGGAGGGTCAGAAGAAGCTCTGATAGCATCTATAATACACTAGATTATTACATCTCAAACAGTCCTAATATTTTTAAGCACCACATTCAAATTCAAATGATAGTTTTAGCATATAATTACTGTGCTGTTCTTTGACATCAGGTCTCAATCAGAAAACATGATGAGTCATTAGCATGTCCCCTATGGGAGAAAGTTGGCTGCATGTTAGAATCAACGTGGACTTTTTAAAAATCCTGATGCTGAGGTGGCATCAAACTTATCTGAGGAGGTGGGACCCAGGATCAGTATCATTTTTAGAGTCTGAGGTGATTCTAAAATGCAGTCAAGGTTGAAAACCCTTGTTTTTATCAAAGAGGAAAAAAAATTTACCTCCCTTAAGATACTTCATTTTATTTTGAGGAGGAGAGTTTTCTATTTTAAAATATAGTGATTGGGCGCCTGGGTGGCTCAGTGGGTTAAGCCGCTGCCTTTGGCTCAGGTCATGATCTCAGGGTCCTGGGATCGAGTCCCGCATCGGGCTCTCTGCTCAGCAGGGAGCCTGCTTCCCTCTCTCTGTCTCTGCCTGCCTCTCTGTCTACTTGTGATTTCTCTCTGTCAAATAAATAAATAAAATCTTTAAAAAAATAAAATAAAATAAAATATAGTGATTGAGGGGCACTTGGGTGGCTCATTTGGATTAAGCCTCTGACTTCAGCTAAGGTCATGATCTCAGGATCCTGGGATCGAGTCCCACATCGGGCTCTCTGCTCGGCAGGGAGCCTGCTTCCTCCTCTCTCTGTCTCTGCCTGCCTCTCCACCTACTTGTGATCTCTCTCTCTCTCTCTCTAATAAATAAATAAATAATCTTTTTAAAAAATAAATAAAATAAAATATAGTGATTTAGGGGTGACTGGGTCAGTTAAGCGTCTGCCTTCCACTCAGGTCACTATCCCAGAGTCCTGGGATCAAGTCCCAAGTCTGGCTCCCTGATCAGCGTGAACGCTGCTTCTCCCTCTGTGCCTCCTCTTGCTCAGGTTCTCTCTCTTTCTCCTCCCAAGTAAATAAATAAAATCTTTTAAATAATATAATATGACATAATATACAACTAATATATAACCAATAAAATATAATATAATATAAGTGACTTAGCCAGATTCAAACAGTACAGCTGTTCAGGAAGGTATGAGTACTTTATAACTTCCCCGAAATGAGGCTGTGTCACTTGCAATGTGGCCTCTGTGTGGCCATTATCTGTGTGGACAGTCCCAGAGGTATATACTTTGACTTGCATTTACAGCCATCAGTGGCAAAATTTCCGGTATCCAGGCCCATGGATGGGTTCTAGAACTGGTTGCTACTATCCATAAGAGATAGATACGGAAATGGAAAGTGAACATTTCAAAACTTTCAAAGCAGTTTGACAGAGCAATTTCATGCCTCTTTGTTTAACATTTAATTTAAATCTTAATTTTAAAAAATGAGGGTTTATTTTTTCATAGTTTTAGTTACTGAGTTTTATTGCATTTTATAAAAGCTGGCAGAAAAAAAACAAAACACAGAAACCCAGGTTCCCCCGTCCTCCCCAGGCAGTCTGAGCAGCCTGGCGCTGGCAGCTGGCTAGTTACAAAGGTGGATTGCAGGGCAGTGACCTCCCTCGATGAGTCCATTCCCAGCTCCTCGGGAGTCTTTCACCTCATGCTTCAAGCACACCGAATCACACATTTTAACACCACATTATTTCACTCCTCGTGCATATGCTCTCTTCATGCAAGACTTTTCCAGCCTGTCTACTCAGCAAACACCTATTCTCCCCTTAAGACTTGGCATACGCCTCCTGTCCTGTGGGACCCCCGACCATCCTTCCACCTTCTTGCTCCCTGTTCTCCGTTATTGTGTTTCCAGATACACACCTCAATCCTGAATGCATCTAGACTTGAAGAGCAAGGACTATGGACTCCTCACTTCTTCAAGGTCAGTCTGGCATTAGCCTGGCACAAGGTAGGCCAATCAGCGAATATCTGTTGGACAAAATCAGTATGATTAAAACACCTCACAGGGGGTGGCTCAGTTGGTTAAGCAGCTGCCTTCAGCTCAGGTCATGATACCAGGGTTGTGGGATTGAGTCCTGCATCAGGATTCTTGCTCAGTGGGGAGTCTGCTTCTCCCTCTGCCCTTCACCTGGCTCGTGCTTTCCCTAGCTCTCTCTCAAATAAATAAATAAAATCCTTTAAAAAAAAAATGTGAGATTTTAAAAATTAAGTGATCCTGTATCTGCCAAATTAATAACAACAAAAAGACTTTTCAGTCTTATTTATGTGCTGGTGAGGTGAGATCCTAGTAGACTCTGTGTTTACTGCTAGTGAAGTGTAAACAGATCATGCCTTTCTATAGAGCAGTCTGACATTCATATCAAGCTATTTGTGGTGTTGAAAATGCACACACTGGGGGGTGTGGAATGTTTGTATTCCCTTCTTTGCACCAGACTCTACTTCAAGAACTCTGTCTCAAGGAAATACTAAGATTTGATCAAAGCGTTACATAAAGATGCTTACCACCCCTTTATTTACAATACTGAGAACTTGAAAACCTGAAGCCAAAGAGACTACATTTAAACTACAGTATACAGAGGCACCTGGGTGGCTCAGTCAGCTAAGCATCTGACTCTTGATTTTAGCTCAGGTCATGATCTCAGGGTTCTGAGATGGAGGCCCATGTCGGGCTCCATGCTGAGCATGGAGCCTGCTTAAGATTCTCTCTCTCCCTCTCCCCACAACCCCCAACCCCCAACCCCCACTCAGTTCTCTCCGTTGCTCTCTAAAAAACAGTAACAACAACAAAAAACCTATAGTATATTGACAGAATATTATGCAGCTGTTAAAATTCCTTCAAAATTATTACAACATGAGGAAAGGCTATACTATGATCTGTATGATAATAGTACTACATGTTAGCTGAATACAATCAAAATAGGATGTAAAGGTAATATGTACACAATATACCAGTTCTGCTTCTATATTAATGAGACAGACACATTTATAGGAAAAAAGTATACATATGTATTATAAACATAATAAAAAATACCAAAACGACAGTGTTTCTCTTTGAGGAATGGGCATTCTGACATTTTTTCTGTATTTCTAATTAAACTACAAATATACATATATTTCATATATAATCAAGGTGAGGGTGAGGAAGGTTCCCCACTTATTAAAAAGCGCATAATGAAAAAACATGCCCTGGTAAGGCACGAGCTTGGATCATTTGTATCTTATCTGTAAACACCTCAACATATCATTTTGATTCACGTTTAACAACTAAGGATTCCAAATATTTATTTAGACCCTTGTGAGATTCAAAGATGTTTATGATGTTTATTCGAACATGTCCTAAAGGGACAAAAGAGAAGCTCTCTGTGCTTTAAGCTTTCAGAGCAGGTAGACACATAGGCATATGCTTTCTGTCTCCTATTGTTTACTAATTATTTCACATATTAGTATCAATTCCCCAAGACCTCTCTTTCTTCTGGAGCACAAGGAAACAGAGCTTCAGGGCTTGGCATAAAGCTCCCCACGGCACACAGCAAGTGTTCCGTGCACGTTCACTACGGCGGCGTCTCAGCACCTCTGTGGGTAACAATGACAGCAGTCCAGGCTGATTACTAGGTTAAATTGTTCAATTTGCTAGAGTTGACTACCAGTTTAGAACAGAATCACCAAAACTGTGAGCTGCTTAAAAGCCAGAAGATCAAATTCACTCTCCAGATATGTTTTTAAAAACAAAATGTCCTCGTTAGAGCATGTGCAGGGAAGGGAAATTTGTTTTAACTTGATTTTTTTAAGTTAAAAACTTAAATTCCAGTTAGTTAATGTACAGCGTAATATTAGTTTCAGGTGTACAACACAGTGATTCAACACTTCCGTACAACACCCAGTGCTCATCACAGTTAAGTGCCCTCCTAAATTCCCATCACCTATGTCACCCATCCCCCCACCCCCTCCCCTCTGCTAACCATCAGTGTGTTCTCTGTCATTAAAAGTTTTCTTTGTTTGCTCCCTCTCTCTTCCCCCCTGCTTTGCTCATTTGTTTTGTTTCTTAAATTCCACATGAGTGAAATCATATAGGACTTGTCTTTCTCTGACTGACTGATTTCACTTAGGATAAAACTCTTTAGCTCCATTCACACTGTTGTAAATGGCAAGATTTCATTCTTTTTGTGGCAGAATAATATTCCATTGCATACACACATACACATACACACACATCTTCTTTATCCATTCATCAGTGGATGGACACCTGGGCTGCTTCCATCTGGCTATTGTACATGATGCTGCTGTAAACACTGGGGTGTATGTATGGAGAAGGGGATATTTTATTTTATTTTATCTTATCTATCTTATCTTATTTTATTTTATTTCTTAAGAGAGGTGGGGATGGATAGAGAGAGGGGAAGAGAGAGAATCCCAAGCAGGCTCCATTGCTGGGCTCAATCTCACAATACTGAGATCATGACCTGTGCTGAAATCAAGAGTTAGATGCTTAACCAACTGAGCCACCCAGGCACTCCAAGAAGGGACTCTTTTAATGTTAAGTCTAACAATAATCTCTTCAAAGACACAGGGAAGTAGAAATAAACCTACTATTCTATTTGGTTCCTTTAGTGGATTCAATTGCTCTCTTCCCAGGATTCTAGGTAAGCTAGATATGTAATTAATGCTCTTGTTTAAGTTTTCTCTTTACCACACATTTATTCTCTTTAAATAATTTTAATCTGATACATGAATAATAATCAAAACAAACCTAACCAAAGGAAGAAAGTAAGTTTGACTATACCTTGACCTAAAGTCTCAATTGAACAAGAAGCTCACTGTAGAAAAATACTTAAGAGCATCTCTAGAATCCACTGTCATTTATGGTTACATTCCTCAGTATAGTATGAACAGCAAGAGTAACAATGATGATGATGCTTGTACAACATTTCCTTGGGTAAGGCACTTTCCCTTTTTTATCTAATTATATTAATTGCTAAGATGAAGGTTTTAGAAGGAAAGCACAGAAAAAAAGATTAAATTAACACCTAGACTGTCAAGAAAAAAGATTTAAGAAACCAAACTTTCTTTGCTCTTAAATATTGTTTAGAATGCAAAGTTTCGTAGGTCCTTAAAGGCCTCCTTAAAACCCCAACCTCAAGAACCCCATTAGCTAGGATTAATCTGTATAATCCACCATATTTTAGGCATACTTCACTTAAATCTAAAACAAAGGAGATTATGAGATAATTTATATATCTGTCACCCACCAGTTTATAAAGACTGCTTTGTACCTACTAGGTCTTCAACAACATAGCTGTTAAACAATAAGATACCAAAACAAAAACAATTTTCAAATGCCTCAAATATCAATGAGGTAAACCTATATATCTGTCAGGTTTCCTATGTTAACTTCATTTTCTTTCAAGAAAAGAATTCCTAAATATATAATAAAATATTGCTTTTTCTCTAACTTGGAGTTGCTCACAGAGGAATGATGAAAAATATGCACTATTTTATCAACTTTTTCACAAAAGCAAATACTTTTGATTATAAAATAGTCCCATTTCTAAGTTAAAGTGTTCTCAACTTTTTTTTTTTTTTAATGATTTTATTTTTAAGTAATCTCTACACCCAACATGAGGCTTGAACTTGCAGCCCCAAGATCAAGAGTCATGCGCTCTACGGATTTCTCCAGTCAGGCTCCCCAAAACACTCTCTACATCTATTAAGTACTACTAGATTATTTGCTGTAATATAGTGAGATTTTAGTACAAATAGAAGTACTTTTTAAAAAAACTTAAAAAGGTGCTGCAAAGATTTAAACTTTCAATACAACAGTGCCCTCTATGGGTGAATTTTTTTTTTGCTTCTATTTTTTTGTTGTTGTTTTTTTTTGTTTTTCCAATTTATTTATTTTCAGAAAAACAGTATTCATTATTTTTTCACCACACCCAGTGCTCCATGCAAGCCGTGCCCTCTATAATACCCACCACCTGGTACCCCAACCTCCCACCACCCCGCCACTTCAAACCCCTCAGATTGTTTTTCAGAGTCCATAGTCTCTCATGGTTCATCTCCCCTTCCAATTTACCCAAAAGCACTCTATGGGTGAATTTTAAATATAAACAACAATTTTGAGAATTCAAACTGCACAATTTGGGCCATTTTCACCTGATAGACATTATATTTCAAATACAATGAGCCTCTTATTTAATTTTAAAAGTCCCAGAAAATATCTTTTTTTTTTAAGTAGGCCCCACACCCAGTGTGGGGCCCCAAAGCAAATATTTTTTTAACAAACAGCTGAACTATCACTAAACTATGCAACATTAAAATACTAACAAGACCAATTCAATTATTATCAAATGAATGAATATAAAATCTTCCTTTATTAACATGAATTTAAGATATAAATGGTTCTTAAAGTATTATTTTATGTTTTATATATATTTTGAAGCATAGTGGATATACAATTCTATATTGGTTTTGGGTGCACCACATAGTGAATCAACATTTATATATATTACCAAGTGATCACCATAACAAGTAGCTAACATCTTGGGATTGAGGTCCTCTCTCTCTCTCTCTCTTTTTTTTTTTTTTTTTTTAAAGATTTATTTATTTATTTATTTGAAAGACAGAGATCACAAGAGAGCAGAGGCAGGCAGAGAGAGGAGGGGGAAGCAGGCTCCCTGCTGAGCAGAGAGCCCGATCCCAGGACCCTGGGACCATGACCTGAGCTGAAGGCAGAGGCTTAACCCACTGAGCCACCCTGTGCTCCAGGACTGAGTTCTTAAATTGGAATAAATCAGTACTGGGAGAAGGAACTGAATCAATCAGCATTCCCAAGGAAGGAGAAATCTCTTGCAAAACACCATGCCTTATTAGTTTACAACTAGAACCTTATACATTTGACAACATATAAGCAAATGTTTTGTTGCAAACGAAACTTTTACCATAGAGGTTTTCATTACTAAAAACAACTTAGGTTCAGTAAATCCCATCCAAAGAAACTTCACAAATAAAATATTAATAATAAAAGATTATGCTGGGGGCGCCTGGGTGGCTCAGTGGGTTAAGCCGCTGCCTTCGGCTCAGGTCATGATCTCAGGGTCCTGAGATGGAGTCCCGCATCGGGCTCTCTGCTCAGCAGGGAGCCTGCTTCCTCCTCTCTCTCTCTGCCTGCCTCTCTGCCTACTTGTGATCTCTCTCTCTGTCAAATAAATAAATAAATAAAATCTTTAAAAATAAAAAAAATTTAAAAAAAAAGATTATTCTGCTATTCGCATTCTCACAAACCATAATCATCCACAGATGTATTCCTTCAAGGCTAGAACTGCCTTCCACAGTAAAAATCAGAGAAGAAATCCAATGGAGGAAAAGTCCCCAAGATTTAACATTTGAAGGGCTAAGATCACCGACCATCCCAACGTCTGGCCTAATCTTCAAGTAACAGTTCAATCTCCCTTCACAGTACCTGAGTATGCAGCATTTTCTACCTCCAGAATCACCCATTCAACCAGTTAGGATCCCATCCAGAAAATAAACCCCACACCAAGTATTTTAAAGGAGGATTTTAATGCTTCCCTGCCTTGTGCCCCCTTCTAGGCACTACCCCCATAAGGTAACTAATACCCTAATCTTTCACAACATAAATTAGTTTGACCACCTCATATAGAGTATGTCCTGTATTCTTCTGTGACTAGATTCTTCCACTCAACTTTATGAGTATTACCCTTGGTTTTTTTTCTTTTTTTAAGATTTTATTTATTTATTTTAGAGAGATAGAGAGAGAGAATTGCTTCTTAGGCTTTTGCGTAAGATCAAGTATAGAGAGAGAGAGAACACGCAAGCAGGAGGAGGGGCAGAGAGAGAAGGAAAAAGAGAATCTTAAGCAGAATCCATGTTGAGCATGAAGCCTTTTGTGGGACTCAATCTCATGGCCCTCAGATCATGATCTGAACCAAAATCAAGAGTCAGACGCTCAACCGAGCCACCCAGGCACCCAGTATTTCCTTATTTTTATGTGTAGCTTTAAAAAAAAAAAAAAAAATCATTCCCTTTCATGGCTATATAGCATTCCACTGCCCTAATAGATGACCACTTCTTTCATTCTACTATTAATGGGCATTTAGGCAGTTTTTATTTATTTGGGGGCAATTATAATGTTTGACACAAATCTTCTAGTACATGCTTTGGTGAGCATATAGCTGGGTTTTGTTGTTGTTATTGTGGTTGTTGTTCTGGTAAGTCTTAAAATCAGATATTGTGTGTCCTCCCACTTTATTTTTTTGCAGCTTTACATTTTTATGTTTTTCCACTGTAGTTGACACACAATGACAAAAAAGCAGCCATACCAACACACAGTCCTGCCAGCAATGTATGGGATTACAGGATGTTCCACACCCTTGCCGACACTTTCCCACCTTTTTCATTTCCACTACTCTGGTAAATATGGAGCAGCCACACTGTGGTTTTACTTTATACTTCTCTGACCAACAGTAAAACTCCTAAATGCTTTAAGAGGCAAAGAGACAGGCTCCACCACACAGAACAGAAGGGGGAGAGTCTAGGCCACTGGCTCTCAACCAGAGCAATTCTGCTTCCCCCCGGCCTGGGGGACATTTGGTGATGGCTGGTTGTCACAACATGGGGGATACTACGGACATCTAGCAGCAGATGGAGGCCAGCGATATGCCAAAGTTGCTACAATACACAGGACCAGCCCCCCACAACAAAGGATCTGCTAGACCAAAATGGCAACAATGTCATTATCAAGAAACCCTTTAAGCAAGCCATTATTAGAAATTTTCTCCTTAGCCATATAATCAGTGGCCAGTACAGCTCAAGAGGCCAATTTCCTATTGTCTCAAAATGTTATTTTCTCCCTAAAGATGAAGAGATGAAGGGATAAAAGACAAAGGATAACAAAAGCCAAACTATTGAAAGAGCCTAGGTGTCTATCAACAGATGAATGGATAAAGAAGATGTGGTGTATAAATATGTGTGCGCGCTCGCGCACAATGGAATACAATGCAGCTATCAAAAAGAACATGAAATCTTGCCGTTTGCAACCACATGGATGGAACCAGGTATTATGCTAAGTGAAGTCCATCAGAGAAAGAGAACTATCATATGATTTCTCTGATATGAGGCATTTGAGAGGCAGGGTGGGGACTCATGGGGGGAAGGGAGGGAAAAATGAAACAAGATGGGATGGGAGGGAGACAAACCATAAGAGACTCTTAATCTCAGGAAATAAACTGAGGGGTTGCTGCGGGGGGGGGGAGGTGAGGAGGGGTTGGGGGGTAAGGGTGGCTGGGTTATGGACACTGGGGAAGGTCTGGTGAGTGCTGTGAATTGTGTAAGACTGATGATTTATAGACCTGCACCCTCGGAAAAAAAATACATTATATGTTAATTAAAAAAAAAAAGACTAAGGACAGTACTAGATGGTGGGCGTGATTCACAGAGTAGAGCAGCATGGCTGTCACGTTCTTTCTCACACCTGGTTTCTTTTTTAATCCCCACAACAATGTTATCAGGGACATCACAGTTTTACGGATGAGGAAACAGGTATCAGCTAGCCTAAGTGGCTTGTCCAAACTCACACAAACAGGGGTGGGCTCTGGATCTGAAGCTGTGCTTTTCCACTACACCCAAAATCTTACTTTCAACTAAAAATAAGAGCTTTTAAAGTCCACAAGGATTATGAACTTGCGAGGGACAAGTTTCACATCAGATCTGCAAAAAACAACTGAATAAAAACGGTATGGGGACACCTGGGTGACTCAGTTGGTGAACCGTCTTGCCTTAGGCTCAGGTCATGATCTCAGGGTCCTGGGATGGAGCCTGAGTTGGGCTCCTTGCTCTGTGGGGTGTCTGCTTCTTGCTCTGCCCCTCCCCCACTTGTACTCATGCTCTCTCTCTCAAATAAATAAATAAAATTTCTCTAAAAAAATTTTTTTAACTGGATATGAAAATCAGATCATTTGCAATGTTAAGATTAAGACAGACCTATAAGAACTATACCTTTAAACTTTTAAATAAATCCACCTTCCTCACCACAGTGAGCTCTTTGAAGCTAGATTGTGTCTTTTTTTTTTTTTTTTTTTTTTAATTTGCTCCAATACATATAGGAGTAGGCATTTAAAGTTCCTTGGATTACTGACCTAAAACCCTGGTGAGGGAAGTCAGAGTCTTCACAAAGCAAGCAGATGGTTCAGATTTTTTTTTTTCACCCAACTATATTTAGTAAAATAGAATTAAAAGGTTATTGTTGCAAATATTTAATTAAGTCAAACAACAGTCAGTACCATCAAATTTTTTTCACAACACAATCAAATTTTTCCAAGGATGGATTTGCACACATTGCCCTGTCAATCATCCTTCAGGTTGTGATGCATCCATTAGTGAGGACTTCACAGCTTTAAGGCCACCATCAACTAGAAGAGCAGTTTGCAATCCTGGTCACATATCACAATCACCCAGGAGACTCTGAAAGCCATGGATGCCCAGGCCCTGTGTCTAGAAGGTGATTTAGTAAATCTGGGGTGGGACACAGTGGGGCCCAGAAAGATGTATTTTCAATTTATGCCCAGGAAACAGCTGCACTTGGTACTGTTTGAAAATAGTTCCCTATGTAATTTTCACACGTGCCCCTCTCCTTGAGGTTCAGGAGCTCTGCACTGGGAATGTTCAGTGGACTTTAGTAAAGCACCTGGGTGAGGAAACCCCTTACCTTCCACACTCGCCAGAGTTCAAGGACATCCCAATGACTTATTCCTGGGCAGGACTAGGGGGCGACATGAGCCAACCTTAGGGCTCAACTTCCTTCTCACTGGGAAGCAGGACTGTGAACGCCATCATTTGAATTTACACATTGTGTTTTGCTTTACATGGAAGAGACAAAAGAATCCCCACATTCTCAGCCTGTCTTCTTTAACCACTGATACTCAGTAGCCAGAATAAAACTAGAGATTTATAAACTGCCAATACTTAACTGTTTTAATACCAGAAATGTACAAACCAGGCTTTTCTGCCTCTCCCCACATGGGTAAGTGTGTGTTAGTGTGTGAGGGGTCCTGGAAATGAGACAGGGCAATTACTGGAGAAGCAGAAAAGCATTTCCACAGTATATGTGTCTAAGTCAAGGCTGGCAATGGTGAATTTGTAGTAACTCAGCACCATGAACCTTCCTGAGGAAGACTCGGACAGCTGTAATGTCACATTTGTATGTGCCTGTGATTAATGTCCATCTCCCTCCCAGTCTTTTCACTATTTTCCCAGAACCTACACAATGCTGGGTACTTTGGTAGCTGACCAATAAAGAAGTAGGCTTCGAAGGCTAGCTACACTCCGGCCTCCCAGAGAAGCACGGACTACTGTGGCCCCAAGCAGTAAACCACAGCTCTGGGGAGGGAATGAGACCCAAGAGAAAGAGAGAAGAGGGCCTAAGAATTAAGGACGAAGCCAAGGAGGAAGGGCTGTGAGGAAACATGGCTCTCCACAGAGGAAGTCAGGAATGGGGAGGTGAAGGAGGAGAAACAAGGTGAAACTGGAAACTGGTAGCAATGACGAGCCTAACCTTTTCACTCTCCAACCTCAGACTGGCTTTCCAGTAATAATTTAAAAAAAAAAAAAAAAGGCACTAGACTCAAAGTCAGAAAAGTTAGGTTCCTAGTTCCCAGAGAATTCTCCCTCTCTCAGCCTTAATTTCCTTATCTGCAAAAGGAGAATAATAAAACTTCCCTTGCCCATAACAGGGCCGGCGAGGACCTAGTGAACAACAGCTATTACAGTGTTGCATCAACTACAAAGCAGGTACAAATGTAGAGACTCATTATTGCCATTCTTCCCACAGATGAGGTTTCTTGGTATCCCATGTGGAGAAGCGGAGCCTGTTCAGACAGTAAGACAGCCCTGCCCACTCCCCCACTCCCAAAGAACTTCAAACAGAAACATCTATAAAAACGCGGGAACAAAGGTCGTCTTCTTGTGGGTTAGCAGTTTCCTTATGCTTAATTAGACCTCTGTGGATTTCTGAAAGGGGAATCCAGGAAGGCCCGTGACATGTACCTCTTCTGTGTATCCTGAGGAGGGAAAAGTAATTTAAGACGGCTGTGGATCTGCAAAGGAACACATCTCTTTTTTTTTTTTTTTTAAATCTGATCATGATGCATGCTCAGTTAAATTTAGTATACTTAGCCTAAAAGTTGTCAAATATTTAAAAATCACATTGGCTAGGTATCCATTATTTGGATGAAACAAAAGCCTAACCTGTAGACTGCATTAAAAACAGGGATCTAGGGGTGCCTGGGTGGATCAGTTGATGAAACATCTGCCTTGGGGTCAGGTCATGATCCTGGGGTCCTGGGATAGAGCCCCACGTTGAGCTCCCTGCTCGGCGGGGAGTCCGCTTCTCCCTCACTCTCTGTCCCTGCCCCTGGCTCGTGCTCCCCCACTCTCTCACTCAAATAAATACAATCTTTTGAAAAATAAAATAAAAATGAAAACGGGTTCTAATACTAGAGCAGATTTATTCTCTTGACTTCACACAAAATGTACATTTACTAACAAATCTCCCCAAGCTTCTTTCTTCTTTCTAATGTACTGTATGTCCCACTTCGATAGACAACATCCTTTCTCCAATCTCTGTGGTGCATGAATCAGCCTGAAAATTCTAGGGTTCCAGATAATTCCTCCCTTCCTTTTTACTCCTTACCCCTACTCAACCACAGGTTGCCACGTTCATTTGCAATCTCCTGACAGAATTTCATGTTTTACAATAAATGGCAGTATTTACTATTTAGAGAGGGCTGTTTCAGCTGGGTTTATGGGTAGTTTTTCTTTGGTTTTACTGACTGAAGTCATGTGGAGAGAGAGCACACTGTCTTCCCAGGGCAAAAAAAAAAAAAAGGAGAGAAAGACACACACACACACACACACACTTTTAGCCTAACAATGGGCATGAAGAAAATTGTTTAGCTCATTTTCCTGACGGTTTGAATTAACAATACCAACAATAACAGCAAGAGGTCTTGAAGTAATCAGAAGTTTTACATTTCTTGGGGAGAACATGAAGGCAAGTCTTCTGCTACCTAGAGGGGAATCTGGCTTTTCAGCTCAGTAAGAATAAAAAGATCTAAAATTCCTGGTGGTCTTTAGTTCTAGGTTTAGTTCAGTTCTAGCTAGTTACTAGAGGGTTAAGGAGCCTAACCAGTTCACCCATAAAAGTTTCACATATAATCCTATTACTTTTGAGTGGCTATCCGTGTTCTTTGAAATCCTCCTTGCTCAAAGACTCCTGTTACAGGATATCTGTGCTAACAACCCTGTGGTACAGGTTGCCAAGAAGAAAATTACGATCCTTGTTGCAATAATGCCAATTTACGTGGCATCAAAATAAATGATCTTCCTACTCCCTCTTCTCCGTTTTCCCAGTAAAACAAGTTTTAAAATGAGAGAGAGAAACATGAGAAAATACAGCTTTGCATCTGCACACTCAGGGCTGTCTACTTCCCGTACAAATAACCAAATGGCGGGATTTTATTTATAGATGCTCTAAAAGTACAACTGTTTCCAAAGAGGTTAAAACACTTCTAGTTTTAGAAGTGAACCTGGAACCACCAAGGAAAGGTACACCAATATACTTTCCTTTGGAAAGCTGACACATAAAATAGAAGCTTGCTTTCTCTTGTTTAAGCAAACCTTCCAAACCTCTTCTGACAGTCACTGCAGTGTGTTTGCTGCTTTAATATCATGATTAATTAAAGACCCAGCTGCCAATTTTAATAAACTGGGAAGGCCAGAGTGAAAAGGAATACATGAACTCTTTCTAGACCTTTCTTTTTATTCACCTGGCATGTGACCCACTAATCTTCATGAAAGAAAAACCAAGCCTTCAATTCTCACTCGTAAATACACATTTAGTAACAAGGAACAAAAAAGATAAGAGGCTCAGAAGAACTTGCCTAATATGCAATTATAAAGTACTGAAATGCCTACTATGTGCACTTAGTGCCTGAATGGGAAAATATTTTGAAGACCTGAAAAGTGCTATTTGGCTGTTGCAAGAAGACACTACATACAGACACTTAGAATTTCTGTTGTTGATAAAAAAGTGTTGCTGAGCCCTAGAAGCAGAGATATCCAACAAGATTTCGCATCCACATCTGAGGCCTACCCTCTACACCTCAGGTACAATTCATCCTGCTCAGGATTACAGAGGAAGTGAAAATCCACCCAGCACAGATACGATTTTTAGTATCCCACCTCCAAGTATTGTTTACTTGTCTTTGGGACCCCAGACATATGACAAGCAAAACATCCATAAAAAGACAGCAAGAGTGCCCTGTTAATGCAGGTACCACTTTGCTGGCCTAGAAGAGATGGGGACCCAAAGGTAAGACAGAATCCCTGTCCTTGAAGACTTTATACTGGAGGACAAACAACAAGAACTACTAACAACAGGAAGCAAAGGAGGGAGGAATTCTATATTCTGAAGGGACGTAGGTACGGCTTCATCAGGAAAATGGCACTTATCTAGATCCTCACAAGAACAAAATTTCAAAGCAGAGCTGAGGGTAAAGGCATTCCCAATGGTATTTCCTAAGACATAAAAAAATAAAATATTTTATATAGCTCAATGAGTTTTCCACAGATATAGTAAGTGAACTTGAAGGGATTACTCATGGCAAAACTAACTTAAAATACTGAAATACTTGAAGTGTCCCATCCTGGAGGCCGGGAGCTCGTCAGAAGCAGGTTTCAAGCTTGTTCTGTTACAGAGTAGGTACGTGAGTCTGGCAGGTGTGTTACATAATGCCTCTGATCTAGCTCCCCACCTTTGAAAAACGAGGATAATGCCAGCAAAAGACCAATCACCCTCCTGGGATGCCACTCCTCCTATTGTGGCATTTAATACAGCCTGGTTTTATCTCCCGTACAGACCAGGTATCCCTGCGAGCAGACCTCTTCGCTCATTTACTCTGAAACAGGCCGGTGCTCATGGCAAGGGGCACCCAAAAGATGCCAAATTCTTTTCCCTTCTATTGAATTTCTAGTCACTATGAAAATTCCGTCCTTTGTACTATGAAGTAATTCTGAAATATCCCTATTTCAGACGAGATCGGGCGCGTTCAGGGTGGTATGGCCGTAGACTGAAATATCCCTATTTCAAAATTTGAGTTTCATCTTGCACATTTCAGCGTATCTCTATCCCAGAAGGATTTTTTGTTTGTATGAATAATGTTATAGGTTAAAAACATATCTATCTCTTTGGAGACCTGGCTGTATGAAATGCCAGTGAAAATCATTTACATTTAGTTCTAGAAATTAAAAAACTTTGAGATCCTAACACTCAAGCTTTATAACCGAACTTTCATTTCAGCTCCGCTTCCATTTTAGATCCAGAACACAGAACACCAGGGCCTCCTGAGTGGCACAGCTGGTTAGGCATCTGACTCTTGGTTTCGGCTCAGGTTGTGATCTCAGGGTCGTTCATGAGGTCTAGCCCCGTGAGAAGTCTGCTTAAGACTTTCTCTGGCCCGCCCCCACCAGCGCTTGTAGGCACAGCTCTCTCTACAATAAAACACAAATCATAAAAAAAAAAAAAAAAAGAAAATAAAAAAAAAAGGAAAGAACACAGGACACCAAACCACAACAAAAATGGTCCATCATATGGTTCAGTTTCATCAGGGCAGCTGTGGGACCAAGCAGCAAAATTATCAAACGTGAATGTCCTCACAAAAATGAATACATAGACCTGCTTATTTATCTATTCAAACACTAAATAAGAAGGACCTGGGTTTAAGGGCTTCATGGGACAGGGCAAATTCCTGTTCCACTGGAGAAAAGAAAGACCCTTAGGAGGGAGTGCCAGTAACCACGTGCTGTGAGGCATCAGACTGAAAGTCAAGCTGCCTCTAGCACCAGCACCCTCCCCAAACACGCCCCACTCACTGCTGTTGGGCAAAGTGCCACCCCAGAAAGCCCCATTTAAAACTGAGCAGTAATGAGAAAGATACCATCACCAAGTGATGGAAGATAAAAGAAGCAAAGAAGGGGTGCCTGGGTGGCTCAGTGGGTTAAGCCTCTGCCTTCAGCTCAGGTTATGATCTCAGGGTCCTGAAATCGAGCCCCACATTGGGCTCTCTGCTCAGCAGGGAGCCTGCTTCCTCCTCTCTTTCTCTGCCTGCCTCTCTGCCTACTTGTGATTTCTCTCTGTCAAATAAATAAATAAAATCTTTTAAAAAAAAAAGAAGCAAAGAAAGGGTGCCTGGGTGGCTCTGTTGGTTAAGCATTGGACTCTTGATCTCAGCTCAGGTCCAGATCTCAAGGTCATGAGTTCAAGCCCTACACTGTGCTCCATGCTGGGCTTGGAGCCTACTATAAAAAAGAAAAAGAAAAAAAGCAAAGAAACATTACAAGTAACAAGGTGTTTGCGAAAACACACCAGGGAAATTATGCTGCAAAGAATTTTGAAAGTTATAAAACAGTATTTCTCTATGAGATTTACAAGAAGAAGAAGAAAAAGAAGGAGGAGGAGGAGAAGGAATAGAAGAAAAAGAAGAAGAAGAAGGAGAAGAAGAAGAAAAGGCATAAGTCCTCTGAAGAACTCTGTTTTTAAGAAAAGTATGACCACACAATGAGATGAAAAAAAAGCTAGCAAAGTTCTGGAAAGGAACTGGAAAAAAAAAAATTAGGCTGCAACAGAAATGGATGTCACATTAAAAGCAATAAAAGAGACAGGCATGAATGAACACCCAATTAGGTGTATGAAGGACAGGCTTCAGGAAATCACAAGAGTTGGTTCAAGGAGGAGAACACTCCTTGCACATGTTTGCTGTAGGCTTTCTGGAAAGAAGCTAAGAGAGCTACGAGAAGAGAGAGTCTTCTTCTCTGGCTCATATGATGAAGCCATGCTGCTTCTACAGATGAGGTTGGCCCAAGGACAAAGCCACACACTCAAGAAAATCATAGGGAAATAAGCCAGAACCTGATAACACCAGGAACCTTTGAATCTTACTGCCCCGAAGCCCGTCCTACCTTTGGACTTTGAATTAATAGGTTCCTTTTATTTTTAAAATCATTTTGAGTCTTTCCGTTAGTTAGAACTGAAAGCTTCTTGGTGAGATTAAAAAACAACTGAAATAGAAAAGGCAGAATTTTCATAATTTAAAATAACACACTAGGAAGCCAAAAAAACAAAACAAAACAAAAAAAAAACCCCACACCTGAAGAAGTATTCAAAACAATAGACTATAGTAAAGTGGCTTGTTATAAAGTCAATTGTTATAAAAATTCAGTATGAAAATAATATTTTGTGTATGACAGCCACAATCTGATGGCTAACTCAAAATATACACCCAACTCCCTTCTCTCTATTACCTCCACTAGGAAAACTAGGAGTAGGCAGAGAACACAGGCCTGGCCAGTGAGACATAAACATAAGTCTACTTTGGGCTTCTAGGAAAGCTTTTGCTTTTCTTAGTAAAAAGACCAGTTATGAGACTCTTTTTTCTTCCTTGCCTGACTTACTGTCTGGAATGCACATGTGATACGTGGAGATGTGGCAGCCATTTTGTGACCATGAAGCAAAAAGCCTGAGAAGGCTACAAAAGAAACTTACCAGGAGTTACCTCAGAAAAACTAGGAACTTAAGATGGGAGCGATTTTCTTCACTGACTGAATTTTTTTCTCTAAACATTTTTTTTTAAAGATGTTATTTATTTGACAGAGACTGACAGATTACAAGTAGGCAGAGAGGCAGGCAGAGACAGAGAGGGAAGTAAGCTCCCCACCAAGCAGAGAGCCCGATGCGGGGTTTAATCCCAGTCCCTGAGATCATGACCTGAGCTGAAGGCAGAGGCTCAACCCACTGAGCCACCCAGGTGCCCCTTCTCTAAACATTTTATAATCAAACTGATAAATAAAGAATTATTTTGTAACCACAGGAGGAGAGATTACTAAGAGTCATCCAGAGGTAGTTAGGAGGTTTTAGACAAGGGACGAGTAAGAGCTGGATAGGCAAAAAAGCAGGGGGCAAAAAATGTTCAGGCTACCAAAATGACATGAGCTGTAAGTTTAGGGAAGGGTCAGTAGAAAATATACCTGAAAAGATAAAAGGGGCCAGAGGATGAGGACCAGTACTAAATCATACTTGACTCTGCACAGTAACACACAGTAATACAAAATTGCCATTGGCTCCTTTTGGGGAGATGGAGATATATATATATATAGCAATGGCTGAATCAGTCTAGGATACAGAATAAGCCAGGAAAGAAGCAAAAGGAAAAGGAAGTAGAAATCTTAACTAATTCATGCTGCTTAATTCTCAGGTTTCAAGATTAAATTAGTACTAATACTTGATAAAAAAAAATTATGTTGAAGAATTTGGACAGCTCTATCATTACATACTCTTTCTTTATATATCGTTATTTCTGAGATTAGCAAAATGATAGATTCCATTTTTCTGTGCAAAACACAAACGTAAGAGAACATATTTGCCATTTCTTTCTCCATTTCACTGTAAGACTAAATCCCATCTCAACAGCTCCAAAAGGAGAGCAGCTGGACACAGAACAATCCCTGGATGGAAGGCAACCTGAGTCCAAACTACTACTTCTGCAGAGAGGTAATAAAAGAGCATGAGGTTAGGACCTGGGTTCTAGTTCCAAGTCTACATCCAGATGACAAGGGAGTCATCTCCTCTCTCTGAAGCTCAATGCTCTCATCTATAAAACAAAGGGGTTGGATCAAAAGTGTACTATAATCCTTTCTAACTGTAAACCATTACAAACAGGTTAAACTTAGAGCTGGCGGTAATAGCAGCTGAGAACCTGGGGCCAGAACCAGAGAGCTGGGATTGAACAACAGAGTCTGTGTAATAACAGATTACCAATGACACCCACAGTGAACATCTCTCCAACATCTCAATTAATTAATTGAATTAATTAATACTTAATTCAAGAAGTATTAAAACTTCTTGAATAATGGGACGCCTGGGTGGCTCAGTTGGTTGGACGACTGCCTTCGGCTCAGGTCATGATCCTGAAGTCCCGGGATCAAGTCCCGCATAGGGTTCCCAGCTCCACGGGGAGCCTGCTTCTCTCTCTGACCTTCTCCTCGTTCATGCTCTCTCTCACTGTCTCTCTCTCAAATAAATAAATAAAATCTTTAAAAAAAAAAAAACTTCTTGAATACTGAGGAAGTCCTATCCTTAAGAACCTATATGACCCAAGTTCATATTTACCTTGAATATAGAGATCTTAATAGCTATAATAAAATATATCATTCATTACATATATAAGACTTTTGAAAAATTGTATAACTAGTAGCTTGATAGTAGAGAAAGTAAAAATTCACCCAGACTACCACCATCTTAATGTATACATGGCTTTCATTTTTTTATACCAATTCTTTCTATTTCTTTAATATAGTCAGAAAATACAGTGTATGCATCTAATGGAGTATGATTCGGCCTTAAAAGGGGAGGAAATCCTGCCATATGCAACAACACGGATGGACCTGGAAGGCATTGTGCTAAGTGAAGTATGCCAGTCACAGAAGAACAAATACCAATCCCACGTAATGAGGAATCTAAAACAGTCAAACTTGTGGAAAGAGTAGAAGATTGGTTGCCAGGGGCCGGGGTGCGGGGAAGGGAGAAATGGGGAGGTGCTGTTCAACAGGTGCACAGTGTCAATTCTACAAGATGAGTAAGTTCTAGAGCTCTGCTGTACAACATGGTGTCTGTAGTTAGCAATATTCTTGTGTGCATTTAAAAATGTGTTAAGGGGCGCCTGGGTGGCTCAGTCAGTTAAGCGACTGCCTTCAGCTCAGGTCATGATTCCAGGGTTCTGGGATCAAGTCCCACATCGGGGCTCCACCTGCTCTGTGCAGGGCCTGCTTCTCCCTCTCCCTCTGCCTGCTACTCCCCCTGCTTGTGCACTCTCTCTGTATAAATAAATAAATAGGTGTTAAGATGGAGGGGCGCCTGGGTAGCTCAGTAAGTTAGGCGTCCAACACTCGATTTCAGCTCAAGTCGTGATCTCAGGAGATTGAGCACTGCATCAGGCTCCACACTCAACAGGAAGTCAGCTTAAGGTTCTTCCTCTGTCCCTCCTCCCACTTGCATGCACTCATGCTCTAAATAAATAAATAAGAAATGTGCTAAGAGGGTAGGCTGCATGCTGACTGTTGTTACTATAATTGAAAAAAAGTACCCACTGAAGAATATTATCCACTATCACATTTTTTGCTCTTACAGTGCTGTGATGAGTCACCTTGTCAACAAATTTGTATGCCTTTAGGTGAAAAGGTTAGTTAGATAAATTGCAAAAATCATATTCAGTCTTTCCATTGGCATTTTCTTTATATCATCAATGTCTTAAAAAACAGAGTGTGATTTTTTTCATTGTTAATTAAATTAATTCAGTGATATAATTTTTTACACTGAGATACTCTCTTTTGTAAATCTTCATCCTCAAGTACCTTAATAAAGATTTTTTCCTTGGGGCACCTGGGTGGCTCAATCAGTAAAGCGTCTGCCTTCAGCTCAGGTCATAATCTCAGGGTCCTGGGATCGAGTCCGGCATCGGGCTCCCTGGTCAGCAGGAGAGTCTTCTTCTCCCTCTCCCTTTGCTCCTACCCCTGCTCATGCTCTCTCTTGCTCCCGCTCAAATAAAATCTTTAAAAAATAACAAAAAATTAAAAATAAAATAAAAAATAATAAATAATTTTTTGAAGATTTTTTTCTTTAAAGAGATTTCTGACTGGAGAAGGATATTTATAGCACTGGGATGCGACTTATGCTCAGGCAATAGTCAGGTCACAGCGAGAGGCACCCAGGCTGTGGCTACCACAGGTATCAGAAGTCTCGCTAGAAAAGCATTTAAATGTTTTTTAACTAAATGGTTTGAAATAGACTTAAGTGGCTAAGCATCTGGTTTAAAGCATTTCATTGACCAATGTATAAAACCAAAACATGTCAGAGTTGGAAAGGATCTGGGGGTTACCCAAATCTCACCTCCTCACTAGAGCTGATGAAATCACTCTACAAAAGACCAGTGAGTGGTGGCCCCCTTAGCTCCAGCTGCTGAGGGCTCAGCATCCCACCTGTGAGCCTTTTATTCCACTGCTAGACAACCCCTACTATTAGACATTTCTTATTTCCTGTGAACTAAATCAATTCCTGTCATTTCTGCCCACAGATCCCAGTTAAACCCACTGGAAAAAACACAGGATAAGCTAATCCCTTGGCTAAAACAAGAATATCTGTCATGTAGAAACCAGTTCTCTCTCACCTTTAGACCTCTCTCTCGATTAAATAACCCTAGTTCCTTCCACGCATATCTCAGTTTTAACCCCACATCCTTCTGTTCCACTTCCTTCTTCATGGGAATGGAGTTTGTTACTGACCCGCTTTTAAAAATGATATACAACCTAACACAGTATTTCAGCAAGGAACTGGCCAACAGAATGGATTGCTGCATCCTACAATCTGGTCCCTCCATATTATTGAGACTACTTTCTTCTGCCGCTTCCTCTTAGATTATGGCGCTCTAATTCCCTCCTTTAGATTCCTTGCTCCTTGCTCCCACGAGCTATTGCAAAAACAAAACAAAGACACCACATACCACTGCGGTACTATTTGCTAGGTAAGTTTAAAAATGTATTTGAGAAAAATTAGAACTGGTAGGACCTGTCTGAACAGAGAAATCCTATGCATCAGAATCCAGTGAGTAAATTACCTGATAATTGAAATTCTATTTGCTTGTGTAATTTTGCCAAGTAAAACTATGGTACAATCACATTTAGAAACAGACTCCTTTAAATTGCTATTAACTCGTCAAGATAAACATCTTAACTTCTTGTCAATTTAGAATACCTAAGTAACTAAACTCAGTGACACAGGCATACACAGGCTTCACTATCCACAGTAGATACAAGAAGCAACTGCTATAAACTCCTATTTATTGGAAGTTTGGGAGAAACAGAATATTAACTCAAAGCTCTGGTTAACTAAGTTAGCCCTTATAAATAATTTTCAATTACTTGGGAGATAATCATGGAACGACTATTTAAATAAACACCTACAGAAGAGCACACAAAGAATAACAGCTCAGCCTTCCTTTGGCATCCTGAACCCGTTAAGCCAGGTCATCAATAGGAAGATCAATTATCTCAGCCCTGGGTTAAGTATAAAGCTGGTAATGAGCTCAAACCAATATATACTAAAAACTAGCAAACATCTATCCCAATTTTCTAAGACAATCCCAACTTTACGTATTTTTTCCAATACAGGCAATTTCTTTCAAATACAGCTAAATAGATTTAGTTTCTCTACCTTAGTAATTCTCTACCTTAGTAATAATGCCCATATGACACTCACAAATCAAAAAAAATTTGCAATGTGTCTTAGTATTTTATTTGAAGAAAAATGATTATACCTCTCACATATCTAGCAAAGCACCTTAAAAAAACCTCCCTAATACAGAAACACACATAGATATACAAAAATGTACATGACCACATTATTTATAATAAAAAACTAAAAACAACCTGAACTTATAAACTGACAAAATAAATTACAGTACATCTGTATAATGCAGACATTTAAAATGATTCAGGGGGCACCTGGGCAGCTCAGTCAGTTAAGCTTAAGCGTTGGACTGTTGGTTTTGGCTAAGCCTGCATTAAGCTCTGCACTGGGCATGGAGCCTGCTTAATTCTCTCTCTCCCTTTCCCTCTGCCCCTCCTGCTCACACTCTCCCTCTGTAAAAAGTAAAATAAAAAATAAAAGCTTAAAAAAACTTTTAATTAAAAAAATAATAAAATGATGTAGATCTATACTTCATGATATGGAGAAATGTTCACAATAATTCTAAGTGAAAAAAGTAGGCAAAACATATGCTTTTACTCCAGTTTTGTTCATATGTGTGGTTCCATTTTTATATACATATTGCATATAAAAAACTGTATATCTAACAATACATAAATATTTTATATATATATTTTGTGATGTATTATATATTTGTATGGAAAACTGAAGCGTACACACTAAAACTAGTAGGTCATTTTGTGGGCAGAAGGGAAGACTTCAGATAGTTTTTGTTACTGTTTTATTTTTTTTTCTAATTTTTAATAAGCAAAAAGCAAATGACCATAAGCTTACATCATTTTTTAAAATCTCTACTACTGGTTTAATTTCATTTGTCTTTCGTTCGTGGTCATAGAAGTTTACAAGTTTACTGCATTAAAATCTCTTAAGATCTATCTATACACATACACACACACACACACACAGAGTCATTTGTAAAAATAAACTCCTCCAAGGGCTTCTGATATGCCCTAGAGGTAAGACGCTTTCCACATAAAAGAGACACTAGTCTAGACTTTGGTGAGAGAGGCAGACTCGTCAAGAATTATTACTGGAAACAATTTCCTCAAAGAGAACATAGTTCTGGAACTAAATATCTCACCACAAATAAGTAGAAAAGAATAGATGTTAAACCTTGATTTGTCCAAAATGAAAGTCTACCAACCCCCAAATGCCTGCAACTCATAGAATTCTCTCTCAGAAAATAAAACTGACACCCCAGTTAGCCCAAGTGTGTTCCCATTCTCTTTTTTCCTCCAAACAGGGCAGCATCTTCCCACATTTTCTTACAGGACATACATAGCCCCTTCTAGAGACTGCATAGTCACTGCTGGAGATTTCCTTTAAAGTCTCCCTAGTTTAGTTTTTGATAAATTTGATTAACTCCAAAATAAAGTTCCAAATGTTGCCTACCAAAATGAAAGAGATTTTAATGTCTTCCCTTACTCTAAAAATTTCACCATATTCAAATCCCAACATGCCTTCATGCACCTCTAACTTTGCCAAAGCCAATTTACACCATGCTGCCAGCCCACAACCTAGAGGATGAGTAACTTCTGAGTGGGCAGAGGGAGCTGACTGAGCAGCTGTGGAGGAAGGAGAACCTTTACCACATCTATAAAGAAAGACCCAGATCTATAAAGAAAGCCAAGTCCCACCCATGCATGAAGGTGCCTAACAAAGTCTGTACCAAAATACCGCCAGAAGGAGAAGATGGTATTCCTTCATTCAGCACGTATTTATTGTTCACCCACCATGTGCCAGGGCCATTAAGGCACTGGAGAGTCTACAGTGAATAAAGTAAGACAAAAATTCTGTTCTCGTTGATGATACATTCTAGTGTACGTGAGAGACAAATTAGATAAAAATAAAACAGAAACATGCAGTTAAGTCACAGATGGGGAATAGGCAGGGTACAAGGAAGGCTGCACTGAGAAGGTGCATTTGAGTGAAGATATGAAGGAAGGGAAGGAACAATCCCCGAAAATATCTGAAGGAAGATGATCCTATGCTGAAGGAACAAGTGCAAAGTTCCTGAGGTTGGGGGAGGGGGCGCAGGCCGCATGCTTCCAGGAGTAGTGAGGCCAGCTTGCCTCAGAGGTTATATAAGAACATCAGGGTTTTTGTTTTTGTTTTTTTTTTCTTTAAATTTTTATTTATTTATTTGTAATTTTTTCTTATTTTTACAAACCCCTATGTTGAGGGTCTTTTTTTTTTTTTAAACCTTTTAAATTTGGGGGCTCCTGGATGGCTCAGTGGGCTAAGCCTCTGCCTTCTGCTCAGACTCCTGGGATCAAGCCCCACATTGGGCTCTCTGCTCAGCAGGGAGCCTGCTTTCCCCTCTCTGTCTGCCTGCCTCTCTGCCTACTTGTCATCTCTGTCTGTCAAATAAATAAAATCTTAAAAAAAAAAACCCTCTTAAATTTTAACTCAATTAATTAACATATAAAGTATTATTGGTTTCAGAGGTACCGAGCTGTGGTTCATCAGTTGTATATAACACCTAGTCCTCATTACATCACGTGCCCTCCTTAAAATCCATCACCCAGTTACCCCATCCTTCCACCACCCCCCCCATCCAGCAACCTTCAGTTTGTTTCCCATGATTAAGAGTCTCTGAAGGTTTGTCCGTTTGTCTGTTTTATTTTTTCCTCTCTTCCCCTATGATCCTCTGTTTTCTTAAAATTCCACATATCAGAGATTATATGATAATTGTCTTTCTCTGATTGACTTATTTCTCTTAGCATAATACCAGCTCTTATCTCAGCATGAGAGGGAAAGCCACTGGAAGGGTTTTGAACAAAGGAGTGACATAATCTGATTTACATTTTTCTGAAGTAAACACCATGCCCGCCCAACGTGGGACTTGAACTCAACCAGATCAAGAGCTGTGTGCTCAACCAACAGAGCCAGCCTAGGGCCAGATGTGATTTACATTTTTAAACAATCACTCTAGCAATAGGGCTGACAACAGACTGAAAGGGGATCCTTAGTAGGTGACAGCAGCTGGGAAGCTTCTGCAGTAGAGGCAAGAGGAGAGAGTCTGTGGCCCAGGGTGGTAGCAATGACGATGGTGAAAAGTGGTCAGATTTGGGATACATTTGAAGGTAGATGCAACACAGTTTGCTGGTGGGTAGTTTGTGAGATGTGAAAGATAGTCAAGAATGACTCCAACTGTTTCGGCCTCCATATAAAGATTTTTAAATGTATATTTGGTATAACTACTGCTGAAATACTGAAATCAGGCTTGGAATCCAGAGCCAAGGAGACTGTAAACTGTAAAAGATCTTCTGCAGAGACCTATAAACCTATAGGCTTCTAAGGCTCCATAAAACACACAACTTACAAATAAATTAACAGCAATAGTCACAAAATGTTAACAGCTTTACTTATTACATAGTTTTACTTATTCCCACTCTAGACCCACACATTTTTCAGAAATGTATTTGTTCTCACAAATCACTAATAATACATTCTTTAGTTCTCACTCTTAGTAACTTCTCCAGCAAAAACTACTAACTCCCCTTCCCTGAAGAAGTCCCCCTCCCTACCTCTGCAGTGCTCTCCTGCTTTCCCATTTCCTTCCCTCCTTTCACTTTCTCATTCAACACACCTTGATGCTGATCTTTTCCAAGTTCCATCCTCCTCTATTTCTTCTTCGATCTCAACAGCCTTTCACTCAGCAATTTTAAATCACTTCACACAATAACCGCTTAAAAGAGCACACAGATTCCCATCTCTAGCCTGACTCTCTTCAGACCACAGTTTGCTATTTCAAACGGCATCCCTGACACATGGGCGTTATCTCCCACAGCCTCTCACGTTTATTAAGTCCCAACTAAGGTTCTACTCTTCTTCACCTGCTCTGATCCACTAAAGCCAGGTGAGCCTGACTCTGAAAGACAGGCTGCACTGCCTGGGCTTCCTTTGATAGCTAATATGGAACAAAACAAGACTGGTCAGTTTCCTGATAATCTTCCCTTATCTTTCTTCCTGAATATACATAACATGTTATCTGTCTTGTTTTTGTGGTAAAACTGTCACATTCTATCTGATCTAAAAAGTGACATATCCTATTTATATATCTATATATATTACTTACACACACACACACACACACTACAATATATAGTCGTTACCATTAATCTGCTTGTTTTATCTTCCCTACCAGACTACATAAACATTCTAGGAACTATTTGAATCACTTTATATCACTTCTGTGTAGTACCAGGGCATACAGACTTGGTGTTCCACATTTTCACAAAGAAAGGCCATGATATTTGTTGTATCACAAACAAATGTAAAAGACAATGGAAAGGGACCAAACATCAAAGCCAGGTCATTAATAATTTTTTCAAAAGGCACTTCATTTTAAAACTTTCTAAATACCATTACCAAAGGGATTGCATTTTCCTCATTCTGCAATTAACAAAGGTTCCTTACCAACAGAGAACCCTTCTGACATATTTCATGAGGGTCTCGAATTCCTACCTATAAGCCACAGGAAGTGACCCATTTCTTTAAGATATAAACAAAAACAAAAGAACAAAAATAAGCAAACTTAGGAGCGTATTTTGAAGGGAGACAGAATTTTAAACATCAAAACAGCTTTAGTCTTATCTTCTGAATCCAAAATAGAGCCTCTTAGATTTCCAAAGGCATCTTCCTTTTTAAAATGGTCAGATCCATTCTCCCCTTACTACTAAAGTGAGGCCACCAGCAGTATCAGCAATACCTGTGAGTCTGTCAGGAAAGGAAACTGATGGAGCCCTCTCCAACCTACTGAAGCAGACAAGCTCTTCAGGTAAAACATTGGAAGGGGACGCTTGGGTGACTCAGTGGGTTAAGTGCCTGCCTTAAGCTCAGGTCAGAATCCCAAGAGCCTGCTTCTCTCTCTGCCTGCCACTCCCCCCCGCTTGTGCTCGCTCTCTCTGACAAATAAATAAACAAAATCTTAAAAAAAAGAAAGAAAGAAAGAAAAAGAATTGGAAGGATAGCTCTGTCCCACAGCCAGAGTCACATTTTGAAAACCATCCTCAAATTGTCATATCTTTCATCAAAAACCTTCAAAGGCCACAGGATAAAGTCCAAACATCTTAGCAAAAAGGGAAGGCTCTTTATAATGTGATTGCAACCATCTTCCCATTATATCACTAAGCATTTGTGCTGACCACCTGTTATAGGCCAGGTACTTCTGCAGGAAGCAAGGATGTAACTGAGGTCCCCGCTCTCATGGAGCGTACCCTCCAGAGGTGTAAACTGCCCCACCACCCGCATTCTGGTCACACTACCTAGTCTCCCTTCTCCAAATGTATCCATGCATTTTACTGACTTCACACCAGGGTTCACACTGGTCCCTTAATCTAGAACTCCCTTTACACCTGTAAAAACACCTTTCAACTCAAAGACAATGGATAAAATCACTTCTTACCCATCCCATCTACAGGCCCATTTATAGGCCATCCCATGGCCTGTGTCCTTGACTAAATACCAACTAGGCTGAAATAATCTCTTCTTTCTCTGGAATTTCATTTATTCTCTAACACAGTGAGGGCTGTACCCCTACATTGTGATTCATATTTAAATCTCTCTTTCTCCTCCCCTGGGCAGTGTGCACCAGGAAGGGGCAGGACCATATATTATTCATCTTTGTAGCCTTGGAACCCACCACATGGTTTGAAATAAATAGGCACTTAATTAATTGCTTTTCCAAATGTAACTCAGACAGAACACTGTCTTTGTTCAAAGCTCTTCCTTGGAAATCTTTACATTCTCCTCTATGTAAAAAGTCTATGATCTTTTTATTTTTTCCAAAATGACTTTATTTTAAATGATGGAAAATATTCTTTGAGGATGTAATTAGAATTTTAGTAAATACCTGATCATTAAAAGAAGTGGTGTGGAAAAGGATAATTAAAATAGGTAATAGAATTGCTATTCCAAAACAAAGCTTAAATACTAATACAACTGATTATTTGTGCATATTTCATAAACTCTTCCCTAAGGCAACTCTAAAATAATGTCTTGAACCATGACAGTAGTGCTATAATATTTTTATCCTAGAGTAATGGTTAGAACATTCTTTTGAATGTACCACTCTGGCATGCTTCTTTAAGACTAACGAGAATCCTGGGGCGCCTGGGTGGCTCAGTGGGTTAAGGCCTCTGCCTTCGGCTCAGGTCATGATCTCAGGGTCCTGGGATGGAGCCCCGCATTGGGCTCTCTGCTCGGCAGGCAGCCTGCTTCCTCCTCTCTCTGCCTCTCTGCCTACTTGTGATCTCTCTGTCAAGTAAGTAAATAAAATCTTTAAAAAAAAAAAAAAAAAAAGACTAACGAGAATCCCGCTTCCAGCAAGTAAGACTTCTCTTAAGAAGTCCACATGTTTGCAGGAATGCGTTACATATGAAAGCGGTCATCTGTTTCTAAAACACCTAAAAGTAAAAATATTCAGATCGGAGACAGGCTACCAGAACCCCTTCCTATCATCCTACCTCTTCCCACCCACATCTTTGGCCTCTGAGGACCCCAATGGAACCTCTAGATACCTCAGAAGGCATTCAGAAGCCAAAGGGACAATGAAAAGAAAACCGAAGCATAACATGGGAAACCATTATCCTAATTCCTAATATCAGGACTATTTCTGTTGTTTGGGCCTCAGTTTCTTCACATGTAAAGTAAGGAAAGCTTATGTTCCTTCCAGCTGAAAATGCCATAATGTTCAAATATCTTCAACTCTGGAGACAGAGCATGTGACAATTTTCCCAAATCCTGTGGGTCCTTTCAGGATATATACACATGGTTAATACTTGGGATTTCATTTAATGAAGTACTATCATTAAAGACTTTCCAACATTCATACTTCAAGTATGTATCTTCATTGCTAAATTATATTCAATATCATCAATATCTATAATATTACATATAGGGGGTACCTGGGTGGCTCAGTAGGTTAAGCCTCTGCCTCCAGCTCAGGTCATGATCTCAGGGTCCTGGGAACAAGCCCCACATCAGGCTCTCTGCTCAGCAGGGAGCCTGCTTTCCCCTCTTTCTCTCTGCCTGTCTCTCTGCCTACTTGTGATCTCTCTGTCAAATAAATACATAAAATCTTTTTTAAAAAAATAGAAATAAAAGACAAAGTATTACATATTAATAATATTACATATTAATAAATGCCCACCTTCTGTTTTAGATAAAAAGAACTACAAAAAGAACTTCTCTAGTGAGCTCTGCCATTGCCTTTGGTGCCCACTAATTGAGGAGAGCCCTATTCTGCACCACAGGAAGGACCCGGTGCCAGGAGCGGGTGGAGTGAAGACAAGGAGCAGCAGCAGGAGTCCCTGTTCTTAGGAAGATTATCATCTGGTCTCAAGCACAAATGCTGTTTTCAGAGGTTAATGAGGCATTTAGATAAACCTCCAAACTTTTCTTTGCAAGAAAAGTACTGCATTATAATTTCACCAGGTCAATTAAGAAAACGTCAAAAAAATTTTAAAAAGTGGTAATTTATGAGGTGATGTGTTATTCACTTAATTGTGGTAATTATTTTACAATGTATCCATGTATCAAATCATCAGTTTAAATATGAACAATTTGAAGGCATCTGGGTGGCACCATCGTTAAGTGTCTGCCTTCGGCTCACGTCATGATCCCGGGGTCCTGGGGTTGAGCCCCACATCAGGCTCCCTGCTCAGCGGGAAATCTGCTTCTCCCTCTCACTACCCCTGCTTGTGTTTGCTCTCTTGCTGTCTCTCTGTCAAATAAATAAAATCTTTAAAAAAAAAAAAAAAAAGCAAATATGTACAATTCTATTTGCCAATTACAGCACGATATGGCTGGGGGAAGAAAACTGAGTCTCCTCCCTCTCCTTATCTCCCCCCAAAACGAAAGAAAATATAAAAATACAGAGAAGAGGGGTGCCTAGGTGACTCAGACATTAATCGACTACCTGAGGCTCAGGTCATGATCCCAGGGTCCTAGGATCGAGCCCCGTGTTGGGCTCCCTGTTCAGCAGACAGCCTGCTTCTCCCTCTCCCTCTATCTGCTCTCTCTGTATCTCTCTGTCAAATAAATAAATAAAATCTTAAAAAAAAATATATAGAGGGAACATTTTTATTGTGGTGTAGAGCTGTGCTCCTAAATTTTAGAGTGCACAAGACTCACTGGGAATCTGGTCACAATGCATCTTCTCCATGGGTGGTAGCTCTGCTGTGAGGACTATGACAGCATTTCTTTTTTTTTTTTTTAATATTTTATTTATTTGACAGAGTCACAAGTAGGCAGAGAGGCAGACAGAGAGAGAGAAGGAAGCAGGCCCCCCACTGAGCAGAGAGCCCAATGTGGGGCTTCATCCCAGGACCCTGGGATCATGACCTGAGCCAAAGGCAGAGGCTTTAACCTACTGAGCCACCCAGGTGCCCCAAGGACAGCATTTCTAAACAGCTCCCAGGTGACCACTGACCAGAGTGGAGCAGCAAAGAGGTAGAGAATACACTCTCTGCAGCAATATGTTTCTGAAAGGGACTCGTTTAGAATATATAATCTAAAATTTCACTTTTTTTTTTTTTTTTTTAATTTCAACTGGGAAAATTCCACAAAGCCAGACCCTGGCTCAAAGCCCAGGATCCCAGCCACACGCCTCTTAAAAATAGGTTTTCAAAATGCCTAGCATTTTTTCAAAAAAGAATAGGATATTTGGCTAAAATTCTAGCAAAGTTCTTGATATCAATCCAATTACTATTTTTTTTTATTAACTTCATCCTTGTTTCAGTTTTCACATCCTGCTCTACCCTGTCCGCAGTTGGTTGGTCGACTGCCTCCGGCTCAGGGCGTGATCCTGGAGTCCCGGGATCGAGTCCCACATCAGGCTCCCAGCTCCATGGGGAGTCTGCTTCGCTCTCTGACCTTCTCCTCACTCATTCTCTCTCTCACTGTCTCTCTCTCTCAAATAAATAAAATAAAATCTTTAAAAAAAAAAAAAAAAAACGTGTTACAAAACTTCTAAATCTCAATTATTCTTGCTTGCCAGGTAGATAAAACCCCTTTTGCCATCTGCTTATCTCCTACAAAACAGAGGAAGACTTTTTTCCCTGGCAAGTTTTCTATATTCTTTTGGTTTTTTTTTTTTTTTCAGCTTTATTGAGGTATGACTAACATATAAAATTATAAGATATTTTAAGTGTGCATCGTGGTGTTTTGCTATACATATATATATATTGTGAAAGGATTTCCCCCATCTAGTTAACGCCCCTATCACCTTACTTGTTTTTTTATTTACTTAGGTGAGAACATTTAACTTGTCTTAGAAAATTCAATTTTACAATGCAATGTTCTCAACTCTAGTCACCATGTCTTACATTACAGCCTCAGACCTTATTCGTCTAATAGCTAGAAGTTTGAACCCTTTTACCAAACTCTCCCTCTTTCTCTAAATTCTTCAAGATTCCCAACAGCATACAGTATTTTGCTGCAGAGTCATGGAATTAGGAAACCAAGAACTTTTGGACTTTCTGAAAGTTCAAGGTTACTTCAAATCATCATCCCAGAGAGAGGGCAATTAGGAGTCCTCTTTGCAAAGCACAAACTCTATTTAACAATACAACTAGAATTTAAGTACAGGTCAACTTCAAGTGAATTCAGGTTGCAAAGATATTTTCAGACACCCAAGCAATAACTTGACTTTCTAAAGACTGTACTCAGTATTAAAACAACTCAAGAAGAAAGCATATGCTTCTGTTCAGTGTTGTTGTTGTTGTTGTTGTTTTTCCTGTTGTAAGTTCTACTTTCCTACTATTTTCTTTTTTTTTTTTTTTTTTTTAAGTTTATTTCCTTATTTCAGAGGGCAGGGGCAGGGGAAGGGCGGTAGGGAGAGAAATCCAAGCAAACCCCATGAAGGGCTCAATCTCATGACCCTGAGGTCATGACTTTAGCTGAAACCAAGAGCTGAATGCTTAACAAACTAAGCCACCCAGGCACCTCTATTTTCTTATTTTGAAAAACATCTTCGTTCTCTTATTCACTATCTCTGCAATCCTCAGCAAATTCCTCACAATTCCCCATGAGTCTTCCAGCAAAGACATAGGTTTGCAAGTCAAAACCTGTGCAAACATCACCTGTCAAACTTCTGTAAGGTAATGACACATGCATCCTGAGCTTTATTCACCATTCCCTTGCTGAGACTTTGCTAAAATTCTTACCTCGGAAGAGAGCCTTTCAAACAGCTTTCTCCAGGCTCTTCATTGTACAGGTGAGGACACAGAACCAAAGACTGCGACTCTCTCAAAGCTATACTGCTATTGAAACAGAGTCTTCCCAGCTTCCTCATCTGTGCATTTTTTAATACTCCCCAGGGAGGCAGAGCCTCCCAACCAATTTTGAGAAATAAAAGCTATCTGTAAACACTTACCTTAGAAATTACCAGCAACCAAAATCTATGAAAGGAAAAAAAAGAAGACTGAGCTCCTTACCTTAACTGATAAAGGGCAGACATCACACTGAATACTTAGGTCAGCTACTCACCAACTGAATATAAAAAAGGAAATTCTCCCTCATCTATTCTACCAGCCCAGGTTCCACAGCAAATCTCTGCTATTCAGTGAAGGGAGGAAATATTTTTTCATCGAGTACAATTGACCAAGCAGAGCAAATGACAATCAGTGAAGGATCATTCATAACTACAAGAATTCAAGTTGAATTTCTGAGAAATAATTAGAGTATACAACTAACTTTTCAAAATAGGAACAAAGACCACTGTACTTTAGTCAAGATATTCATTTATTATTTTAATTACATATTTCTATTTTATACTGGATAAAAGAGGTATCCCAGACTGAAGAAAGCTGAAAGCTCCATGTAATTCCATGACAGAAGGGTTTCGGGATTGCTCACTATTGTATCCCAGTACCCAAAAGAGTGACAAATACAGAGCAGATGCTCCACACATAGTAACTGGTCGAGTGACTCAAAGGGAAAAAGAGAAGCAAGTTGCAGGATACAGATAGACCCCTTAAATCCACTGGGATGGCTGCTTGTGGGGACAGAAAATGGGGATACAGTGTACTAAACAGATAAATCAGAACTGAACTTTTTATGGATCAATGACAGATGGTAAGTCATGACTTATTTGGCCAAGGAAAAGAGAAAAAACCTTGGAGGAGATAGGAAAAGGTTGGGATGGAGAAGAATGCTTAGCTTTCAGGCATTAGCAAATGACTCTATCTTCAGAGGCCTCAACAAAAGAAGCTGAGGGGCTAAAGCCTGCCTTTAGGTTCTCTGTCCCCCACTTAATGACAAATACTTATCAGTAAACATAAATAGGAAGCTCAATTCCAAATAATAATTACTAGTTTGGAAAGAAGGAATCTTGGAATCCCAGCTACCTTTATCCCATCCGGAAAAAAAAAAGTGCATTTTCAGATTAACCTGAACTAACCTGAAGATGAAAACAAATGATCCTGCAACAAGCTATCAAAAACAACATGGTACTGGTACTGTGTCCTCAGCCAGCTGTCATTAGTCAGCTACACAAATTTGTCTGTTTGAGAGTTTTTTAAAAATCTACAACATAATATTTTGTACAAATATTGTACTATCACCTTCTAAATATTGTATTATCACAACATTCCCTCTATTGCCAGCCCTGACCCCCAAAGACAGCATTACATAAGAGATTCTGCTTTTACTCGTGAGCTCAATATATACATTACTTATTCTGATCGCCTTAAAGGCTAGTTCTGTTATCATTAATAATACCAACTTTCAAAAGTTAAGGGCTTAAAAATAAGTTAACGAATGTATTCCTTATTTTTTTATGCTTTTTATTTTTTTTTTCCTTAAGGGATCTTCAGTTACCCTGATTCTGACTACATTTATTTATTTTTTAACTGAAATAAAATTGACATATAACTATGTTAGTTTCAGGTATATAACACACTGAAGCAATATTTGTATGTATTGGAAAATATCACAACAGGCCTAATTAACATCTATCACCACACAGTTAACAATTTCTTCTGAAGAGAATTTTAAATGGCTACTCTCAGCAACATTCAAATATACAATACAGTATTGTTAACTATACTCACCAGGCTATCATACATCATATCCCAGGACTTAATTATTTTATAACTGGAAGTCTGTACCTTTTGATACATTTTACTCATTTCATCTACTGTCTCTTTACTCATTTCATTACTGTCTCTGGCAACCACCAACCTGTTCTCTGTACCTATGAGTTTGGTTTTTTTTATTTTATTTTACTTTTAAGCTTTATTTATTTATTTATTTATTTGAGAGACAGAGAACACTAACAGGGTGGGGAGAAGCAAAAAAAAAAAAGAGAGAGAGAGAGAAGCAGACTCCCTGCTGAGTGGGGAGCCTTATTTGGGGTAGGAGTGAATGGGGAGGGAAGCCTCCACCCCAGGACTTCAGGATCATGACCAGAGCGGAAGGCAGACACTTAACCAATAACCAACTGAGCCACCCAGGTGACCCTGTTTTTTTTAAGACCATACCTAATTAAATGAGGTCATATGACACTTGTGTTTCTCTGCCTTATTTAATTTAGCATAATGCCCTCAAGGTCCATCCACACTGTGGCAAAGAGCAAGAGTTCCTTCTGTGTATAGCTGAATAATATTCCACTTTATACAGAGACACCACATTTCCTTTAACCATTCATCCACTGATTGACATTTAGGTTGCTTCCTGGTCTCAGCTAATGTGACTAATGACACAATGAACATGCAACTGTACATGTCTCTTCAATATCCTGTTTCTGTTTCCGTCAGATAAATAACCAGAAGGAGGACTGCTGGATCAAATGACAGCTCGATTTTAATTTGGGGGGGGGAACCTCCAGACTGTTTTCCATAGTGGCTGTGCCAGTCTACATTCACATCAATAGGGCACCATGGTTCCCGTTCTCCACAATCCTGCCAGCACTTGTTTCTTGTCTTTTTGATGAATACCATTCTGACAGGAGCAAGGTGGTATCTCATGTGGGGCTCAGAGTACAAGCTTCCCTCTGCCTTTTACTGACCTCACTCATTTCTTCCCTGACAAGCAGATATTTGACGGAAGCTACTAACATGCAAGAAAGAGACCAAATCAAACCAAAAAACAAAAAAACAAAAAACACCACATACACACACACACACAAACAAAAAACAAAAACAATCTAAGCAACCCAAAGACCACTGAAAAAGGAAATTTTTTTCAATGTATCAATTGCCTCAGAGAGATAGAGCACTGGTGAAGATGGTGTGGTGAAGACAGTGTGGCTTTTAAAAAGAGCACCAGAAAATTAAAATAATAGAAGTTATAAAAATAATCAATAGAAGGGGCACCTGGGTGGCTCAGTGGTTTAAGCATCTGCCTTTGGCTCACGTCATGATCGCAGGGTCCTGGAATCAAGCCCTGAGTCAGGCTACCAGCTCAGAAAGGAGCCTGCTTCTCCCTCTCCCTCTGCCTCTGCCTCTGCCTCTGCCTCTGCCCTTCCCCCCAACTCACGCTCATGCATACATGCTCTCTCTCTCTCAAATAAATAAAATATTCAAAAAATTAAATATATATATATGTATAATTTCATGGGCTAACTTCAATGAAGGCTACTGTTCTCAAAAGCTCAGGTCTCAAGAACAGAATCCCTAAAGATTCACACCAAATAAAATACCTCTGACCCATAGCTAACTTCTTATTACCATGGTATTTTTTCCTCCAGAGATAACATAGTATTAATTCTGACCTACATACTAATTATGTTCCAGCAGGAATGCCATTCCTGGTCACAATGTTGCTTTCCTTTTCAGCTGGCTTTTGTTTAGCACTGACCCTCAACATATCATCCTAATTTAACTGAAAGTATAAGAGAGCCCATTACAATGTTCTCCCTACTTGTTTACGTTGTAAAGTTTCCACAAAACAAAGTATATTCATTTTTTTAAAATTATAGGCAAGAGATGTTCCTAAGCCATCTCATTTTTAAATATTCCCTAATATTACAACCATGTGCTATTTTCCACAGCAGTATGATAATCAAATATACCAACACACTAACAAATTCATACCTACTAAGAGAAACAATAATATTCAATTGTAAATAAAGTAATTCTTTTGCTTAAAGTACTATCCAAAGATCCTCTGTGATATCAAAATGTGTGGGAGGGGCGCCTGGGTGGCTCAGTGGGTTAAAGCCTCTGCTTTCGGCTCAGGTCATGATCTCGGGGTCCTGGGATCGAGCCCCGCATCGGGCTCTCTGCACAACGGGGAGCCTTCTTCCTCCTCTCTGGCTGCCTGTCTGCCTACTTGTGATCTCTGTCTGTCAAATAAATAAATAAAAATTAAAAAAAAAAAAATGTGTGGAAGACAGACTGACAGATAACAAGTTTGAATGCAAGGCAGACTACATTAAAATACAGGGTCTCATAATATACTAAGATAAATTCCAGAAAGGCAGTGGGGAGGACAGGGGAAGACATCACTTAATGCCTTGGTGGATACTGTTTTTTTCTCATGGATAGCACTTACACCAAGTCCCTTACAAAATTCTAAATAAAATGTCCATGATTAACTCCCAATAATCAATTCTTTTTTAAGATTTTATTTATTTATTTGACACAGAGAGAAAGAGACAGCAAGAGAGGGGATACAAGCAGGGACAGTGGGAGAGGGAGAAGCAGGCTTCCCGCTGAGCAGGGAGCCCAATGTGGGCCTTGATCCCAGGACTCTGGGATCATGACTTGAGCGGAAGGCAGCCACTTAACCGACTGGGCCACCCAGGCGCCCCTCCAATAGTCAATTTAATGTTCACCTATGTCGAAATAGCATACTAGAAAGGATATGCACTATGAAGTCAGTGAAGTCTGATTACCCACCCCATCTCTGCCACCAACTGGCTAAAGCAGATGATATCTCCATGTCAGTACTTAGCACGGCACCTGTTGTGCCAGAAACATTCAATAAATAGTTGTTGAATGGATGGATGGAAGGGTGGAATTACTGTGAGGACTGCATGTAGAAATGCATACATCACTGTAATAGTACTTACACGGCAGCATCCTTCCCCTGCCCTTCCTTACCCTTCCCAGGGCTCATTTGCCTTGCTTTTATCTGCTTTGATTTTCTCTCCCTCACAGATGATCCCTTCCCACGGAGTTGACTGTTAATCTTCCTGGAATAAATTCCAAATGCAGACTGCTAGAAATGATCATCTGAACAGATATCAATAATGTTTGTCATCTTTCCCCCAGAATTAGCTTCCTCTCTAAACTTCCCCTTTTTTCACAACCAAGCAACCAAAACTGAGCACCCACTAATAAGTTCTATACTGTGCTGGGATGAGAATATAGACTCCTACCCTCAAGAATTTCATACATACTTGGAAATAATAAACTAACAACATCTAAAACAATAAAGAGAAAATAGTAACTGATTCGCACCACATAACAAAACGTTACTTAACTGAAAATTCAACTATATGTGATAAAATAAGAACCAGAGAATGGTGTTTTGTTTTGTTTTAAGACTAGAGGACAGCCATGATAGAAGCATACACACAAATTTGGACCTAGTAATTCCTGTCTGGAAACTCACTGTAAAGAAATAACCCTAAAGGGAAAAAGATGGAGAAGTTGTCTGAATAAAAGATGGTTAGGATCATGCATAAATGGAAAAATTAGAAATAACCTTAAAATTGAACAATATTAAAAAAAAAAAAAGTAGAGGGGAGGGCATCTGGGTGGCTCGGTTAGTTGAGCATCTGCCTTCAGCTCCAGCTGTGATCCCAGGGTCCTGGGATGGAGCCCTACACTGGGCTCCCTGCTCAGCGGGAACCCTGCTTCTTCCTCACCCTCTGCCCCTGCTCATGCTATTGTTCATTCTCTCGCTCTCTCAAATAAACAAAAATCTTAAAAAAAAAAAAAAACAACTTAATAAACGTTTAAACATTTTAGGAATATGCAATTCTCATGTAATTTAGCCAGAAGAGAATTCTCCACTTGGAGCCTAGTGTCGCTTGGTTTCTTCTTACATTCATGAGCGTGGCTCTCCTCTAGACACTAAGCATACAGCAGGAAATATAATACATACCATAATATCATGCAACAGAGCACGACCCTGCCCTAAGAAGGGCACAGTGCCTAGAGCCTGCACTATTTTGGGAGGCCCATGAAAATGGTTTGTTTCAAAATCAGAAGAAAATGTGAACACTTAGGCTACAGAGAATGTTTTAATATGTAATATTAATATATTCATCTTTATACCAATACAGTCATAAAGTATAATCTTTAATGCTTTTTTTTTTTTTTTTTTTAATGACAAAAGACATCTGCAAAGGCAAAAGTGCCTCAGACTCATGAAAGCAATACTGCGGCCCTGGAAAACCTCCATATTGAGGACCAAATATGAAGAAGGAGCCAGCAATTCTGATTTGAGAGAAGATTATTTCAGGCAGAAAGAGCAGCTGAGGGCGCCTGGGTGGCTCAGTGGGATAAGCCTCTGCCTTTGGCTCGGGTCATGATCTCAGGGTCCTGGGATGGAGCCCCACATCAGGCTCTCTGCTCATCAGGGAATCTGCTTCCCCCTCTCTGCCTGCCTCTCTGCCTACTTGTGATCTCTCTCTCTTGGTGTCAAATAAATAAGTGAAATTTTAAAAAAAGGAAAGAAAGAGCAGTTGACACAAAGGTCCTTAAAATGACATAATAACTGATAATATGTATAGAAAAGGGAGTAATATGACAAAGGCCTGGTTTGAACCACATGTGAAAAGAATAATAACCATGTAGAATAAAATTAGTAATGCTAAGGGATTTAGAAATTTAACTGAAGAGGTGAAAGTTCTGAACATAAAAAAAACACAAGAATGAAAGAAATTGATGACATACAAAAAAACGGAAAGAGGAATGCCTAGAAGGCTCAGTCAGTCAAGCATCCAACTCTTGATTTCAGCTCAGGTCATGATCTCAGCAGCCTGGGATTGAGCCCCACATCAGGCTCCACACTGAGTGTGGAGTGTGCTTGTCCCTCTCCCTCGGCTCCTCCCCCCCTACCTGCTCATGCACTAATAAATAAATAAATGCTCCTCAATAAATAAATAAATAAAATATTTTTTAAAGACTGGAAAGCCATGGATTGGAAGATTACTACCATTAAAATGACCATACTACCCAAAGCAGTCTACAGATTCAATGCAACCTCTATCAAAACTCCAATGGCATTTTTCACAGGTACAGAGAAAAACAATCCTAAAATGTGTATGGAATCATAAAAGGCCCTGAATAGCCAAAGGAATATTGAAAAAGAACAAAGCTGGAGGCATCACCTTTCCTGATTTCAAACTATATTAGAAAGTTATAGTAATCAAAGTGGTAAGGTACTGGATAAAAACAGACACTTAGGGCAATGAAACACAATTGAGAATTCAGAAATAAACCTACACATATACAGACAACTAACCTATGAGAAGGGAGCCAAGAATACAGACTGGGAAAGGACAGTCTTCAATAAATGGTGTTGGATCATTCAGCATCAGGGAAATACACATCAAAACCACAGTGAGAGACCACCTCACACCAATCAGAATGGCTAAAATTAAGTCAGGAAACAACAGATGTTGGCGAGGATGTGGAGAAAGGGGAACCCTCCTACACTGTTGGGAATGCAAACTGATGCAGCCACTCTGGAAAACAGTATGTTGGTTCCTCAAGAAGTTAAAAATAGAGCTACCCTATAACCCAGCAATCCCACTACTAGGTACTTACCCCAAGGATACAAACACAATGATTCAAAAGGGCACACGCTCCCCAATGTTTATAGCAACAATGTCCACAATTGCTAAAATATGGCAAGAGCCCACATATCCATCAACAGATGAATGGATAAAGAAGATGTGGTATATACACAAAATGCAGTTATTACTCAGCCATGAAAAAGAATGAAATCTTCGTGTGCCTGGGTGGCTCAGTGGGTTAAGCCTCTGCCTTCGGCTCAGGTCATGATCCCAGGGTCCTGGGATTGAGCCCCACATCGGGCTCTCTGCTCAGTGGGGAGCCTGCTTCCCCCCTCTCTCTGCCTGCCTCTCTGTGTACTTGTGATCTCTCTCTCTCTGTCAAATGTGAATAAATAAAATCTTTGAAAAAAAAGAATAAAGGGGCACCTGGGTGGCTCAGTGGGTTAAGCCGCTGCCTTCGGCTCAGGTTATGATCTCAGGGTCCTGGGATCGAGTCCCGCATCGGGCTCTCTGCTCAGCAGGGAGTCTGCTTCCCTCTCTCTCTCTGCCTGCCTCTCCATCTACTTGTGATTTCTCTCTGTCAAATAAATAAATAAATAAATAAATAAAATTAAAAAAAAAAAAAAGAATGAAATCTTAACCGTTTTCAACGACGTGGATGGAACTAGGGGGTATTATGCTAATCGAAATAAGTCAGAGAAAGACAAATACCACATGATTTCATTCATATGTGGTATTTAAGAAACAAAACTGATGAACACAGGGGAGGGGAAGGAAAAATAAAATCAGAGTAAAACAGGGAGAGAGGCAAACCGTAAGAAACTTAACTGTAGGAAACAAACTGAGTATTGCTGGAGACATGGTGGGTGGGGGGATGGGATTCCTGGGCGATGAGCATTAAGGAGGGCACTTGAAGTAACGAGCACTGGGTGTTGTATGTAACTGATGAATCACTAAATTCTACTCCTAAAATTAATAATACACTATATGCTAATTAAATTGAATTTAAATTTAAAAAATTTTAAATAAAACAAACAGTGTTGGGAAAACTAAACTATTCATGCAGAAGAATGAACGGGATCCTTATCTTATACCTTATACAAAAATCAACTCAAAATGGACTAAAGACTTAATTAAGTATAAGAACTGAAACCATAAAACTCCTAAAAGAAAATACAGGGGATAAGTTCTTTGATATTCGTTTTGTCAATGATTTTTTTTTAATATGACACCAAGAGCACAAGTAACAAAAGTAAAAATAAAAAAGCAGGATTGAATAAAACTAAAAAGCTTCTGCACTGAGAAAAGAAAAACAACAAAATGAAATTTCCTCTTCCCATAGAAGAGGAAAAAAATTGCAAACTATATATCTGATAAGGGGTTGACGTTCAAAATATGCAAGAAATTCATACAACTCAATAGCAAAAAAAAGCAAATTACCTGATCAAAATGTGGGCAAAGAACTTGGATATTTTTCCGAAGATATACAAATAGCCAAAAGATATATGAAAAGGGGCTCAACATCAACTAATCATCAAGGAAATGCAAATCAAAAGCACGATGAAATATCATTTCACATGTGTTAGGAAGACTATTATCAAAAAGACGAGATAACAAGTATTGGCAAGGACATGGAGAAAAGGAAACCCTTCTACAACTGTTGCCAGGAATGTAAATTGGTACAGCCTCTAGGGAAAACAGTATGGAGTTTCCTCAAAAAATTAAAAAATAGAATTATTGTATAGTCCAGCAATCCCACATCTGGGTATATACACTAAGGAAATGAAAATAACATCTGGAGGAGACACCTGCACTCCCATGTCCACTTTAGCCTTATTCACAATAGCCAAGATAGGGAAACAACTTAAGTGTCCATCAATGGATGACCAGATAAAGAAAATGTAATGTGTATATGTACACAGTGCAGCATTATTCACACACACATGTGCACACACACACAAAGAAAATCCTGCCATTCATGACAACATGGATGAATCTGGAGGACAAGCTACATGAAATAAACAAAATATAAATATGGTATGTTCTCACTTACACATGCAATCTAAAAAAGTCAAACTCAGGGGCGCCTGGGTGGCTCAGTGGGTTAAAGCCTCTGCCTTCAGCTCAGGTCGTGATCTCAGAGTCCTGGGATCGAGCCCCACATCGGGCTCTCTGCTCAGCAGGGAGTCTGCTTCCCCCTCCCTTCCTGCTGCCTCTCTGCCTACTTGTGATCTCTGTCTGTCAACAAATAAATAAAATCTTTTAAAAATATATATATATTGCAGAGGGCAGCTGTGCATCAGAAAGAAGGCTGAACAAGAGAACAATCAAGGTCCTCACCAGCCCAGTAATCCTAAACTAGCATCTGTTTGCACAGAGGTCTGCTATAAGCTGGGTTCACCAGAAGACAGCCTGAGGCAGAAGAAAGTGGCAGGACCTGCTGGGACTGCCCAGGAGCCCAACTTCTCCTTCTGCTCCTGTGTGCTTCCGCTCCCCCAAAGGGACAATCCTGACAGCCCCCCCCAACAAACTTCCTGCACACTATCTCCATTTATCCTATGAATTCGGATAGTCAAATCTGATTTGACTGTAAAATGCATTGCAGCTATGGATTGCAGTTTTCTTTTTTTTTAAAGATTGTATTTATTTATTTGACAGACAGAGATCACAAGCAAGCAGAGAGGCAGAGAGAGAGAGAGAGAGAGGAGGAAGCAGGCTCCCCGCTGAGTAGAGAGCCCGATGCGGGACTCAATCCCAGGACCCCGAGATCATGACCCAAGCCGAAGGCAGAGGCTCAACTACTGAGCTACCCAGGCACCCTGGATTGCAGTTTTTAAAAAATTTAATAAATACTGCTGTAGGTATCCTGACGCCAATATTACCGCTATTTTAATTGCTTTATAGTAATACAATTTATAGAGTTTTTTAGTGCCTGACATCACAAGTCCCTTCCCTCCCTACCCTTTATTTTTCAAAAATTTTGATAATTTTGTCAATTTAAAATACCTTTGATATTCTGACAAGGATCATACTGAATCACGCAATCTCAATAGGATTAAAAAGATTAAAATGAATGTAACTGACACCTTTATTTGACTGAATCTTTATACTCAGGAATATGGCATTTTCTTTTATTCAGATCATCTTCATGTCCTTCTATGATTTCTTCATGTGGGTCTTACGTGTTTCTTGTTAGGTATTTTCCTAAATATTTTATATCTATGGTTGGTATGTGAATAAGACTTTTCTAGAGGTAATTTCTAACTGGTTATTACAGGTGAATAGGACAACATTGATTTTTTTTTTAATGCTACTCTTATAATCAGCCACCTTATTTGAGTCTTTTATTAGTTCTAGTAGTTTTTTCGCATTATGATACATGGGGACGTTATGATTTTTCTAGTAGACTATTTATAAACATCTGAAAATTACAATTTTGCCTATACCTTTCAGTTTTCAAAAATATGCTGGCCAGAATTCAATCCCTATCAAAACACCAACAGCATTTTTCACAGAACTAGAACAATCCTAAATTGTTTTTTAAGATTTTATTTATTTATTTATTTAACAGAGAGAGAGAGAGAGAGATCACAAATAGAGAGGCAGGCGGGGGAGGGGGGAGCAGGCTCCCCGCTGAGCAGAGAGCCCGATGCGGGGCTCGATTCCAGGACCCTGAGATCATGACCTGAGCTGGAGGCAGAGGCTTAATACACTGAGCCACCCAGGCACCCCTAGTACAATCCTAAAATTTATGTGGAACCACAAAAGACCCCTAAGAGCTAAAGTAATCCTGAAAAAGAAACAAAACTGGAAGTATCACAGTCCCAGATTTCAAGTTATATTACAAAGCTGTAGTAATCAGGCACCTGGGTGGTTCAGTGATTAAGCCTCTGCCTTTGGCTCAGGTCATGATCCCAGGGTCCTGGGATGGAGCCCTGCATTAGGCTCCCTGCTCAGCGGGAGGCCTGGTTCTCCCTCTCACACTCCCCCTGCATGTGTTCCCTCTCTTGCTGTGTCTCTGTCAAACAAATAAATAAAATCTTAAAAAAAAAAAAAAAAAAAAAAGCTGTAGTAATCATAACAGTATGAGGCAGGCATAAAACAGACACAGAGATCAATGAAAAAGAACAGAAAACCCAGAAATAAACCCACAAGTATACGGTCAATTAATCTTGAACAAAAGAGGCAAAAATTTGCAATGGGAAAAAGTCTCTTCAATAAATGCTGTTAGAAAACTGGACAGCTACATGCAAAAGAATGAAACTGGACCACGTTCTTATACCCTAAACAAAAGTGAACTCAAAATGGATTAAAGGCCCAAATGTAGTCCCTGAACTATAAAAATCCTAGAAAAGAACACAGGTAGTAATTTCTCTGACATCAGCCACAGCAACATTTTTAAGCTATGACTCCTGGGGCAAAGGAAATAAAAGCAAAAATAAACTATTGGAACTACATAAAAATAAAAAGCTACTACACAGCGAAGAAACAATTAACAAAACTAAAAAGCAACCTACTGAATTGGAGAAGATATTTGCAAATGACATATCCAAAAAGGGTGAGTATGCAAAATATATAAAGAACTTACACCAGAACAAATAATCTAATTAAAAAATGGGCAGAAGACGTGAACAGACATTTCTCAAAGAAGAATCCAGACGGACAAAAGGCATTCAACATCAGTCATCATCAGGAAATGCAAATCAAAACTACAATGAGACATCACTTCACATGGTCAGAATGCAAAATAAAAAACACAAGAAACAAGTGTTGGTGAAGATGTGGAGAAACAGGAACCCTTGTACACTGTTAGTGGGAATGCAAACTATTGTGGAAAACAGTATGGAGGTTCCTCAAAAGTTAAAAATCTAACTACCCTATGATCCAACAGTCGAACTACTGGGTATTTGCCCCAAAAAGTACAAAACACTAATTCAAAGGGATACATGCACCCCTATGTTTACAGCAGCATTAATTACAATAGGCAAATATGGGAGCAGCCCAATTGTCCATTGATAGATAAATGGATAAAGATGATGTAGGGTGTGTGTGTGTGTGTGTGTGTGTGTGAGAGAGAGAGAGAGAGAGAATATTATTGAGCCATAAAAAAGAATGAAATCTTGCCATTTGCAACAGCACAGATGAAGCCAGAGAGTATAATGCTAAGCAAAATAAGTCAGAGAAAGATACCATATGATTTTGCTTATATGCAGCATTTGAGAAACAAAATAATTGAACAAAGGAGAGAGAGAGAGACAAAGACTCTCAACTACAGAGAACAAACTGATGGCTACCAGAAGGGAGGTGTGTGGGAGGATGCGTGAAAGAGGTAAAGGGGATTTAGAGTATACTTATCATGATGACCACTGAGTAATGTGGAGAATCATTATACACAGAATGCTGAATCACTATACTGTACACCTGAAACTAAAATAACACTGTATCTTCGCAATACTGGAGCTAAAATAAAATTAAAAACTGAAAAAAAAAAAACCTGAAAAAAAATTTATTACCTAGAACTTCAAGTTCAATGCTATTTGAGCTGTCTTGATCCTGACTTAAACTGTCTTGTTGTCAAACATACTGATCATGGGCTTCTAGTGGGTTACTTTTATTTACGTCAGAAAGTTTCTTTTGCTCATGCTAAGTTGTCACCATATATGGATGCTGATAACATATACTTTTATCAATGTAAGAAAGTTCTTTTCTCCTAAGTTTTTATCATTTCTGATGCTGAATTTCTGAATTTCTTTTTGATTTTTGTCATGTACCTTACATGAATTTTTCTTCTTTAATCTACTAAAGTAATACAAATAATTTATTACTTTATAAGACTTCCTTGTTCTTTAAAAAAACAAAAAAACGGGGGCACCTGAGTGGCTCAGTGGATTAAGCCTCTGCCTTTGGCTCAGGTCATGATCTCAGGGTCCTGGGATGGAGCCCCGCATCTGCTCGGCAGGGAGCCTGCTTCCCCCCCCACCCCCGCCTGCTTCTCTGCCTACTTATGATCTCTGTCGAATAAATAAATAAAATCTTTAAAAAGAAAAAAGACTTCCTTGTACTGACCAATCCTTGCATTCCTGTGATGCAAACAATTTATCTAGACATGTAATATGTTGTTCTTTTAATACACTGCTAGACTGACTTTTTTTAATATTTAATTTGGGATCTTCATATCTATGTTAAAAAGGAAACTGAAAAAAAAAAGGGGGGGGGAGAATTGATTTGTAAGGTATACATGTGCCCTGTGCTTTCCCTGTCCACTTCTGGTATCATAGTTATACTATCCTTACAGAAGGAGTTAGAAAGTGCTCTACACACTAGAAGAGTTTTATAGGGAGATTTGTTTCTTGAAGATTTGATAAAATTTACTTATAAAACTGGCTAGGACTTGTATCTCTGACTACCTCTTCAATTTTTCCTATAATTATCAACCAATTCAGGTTTCTGTCTCTCTGTGATTCAAATCATCCATTTCACCTAGATTTTTTCATTGTTCTACATGTATATGTGTTTGTGTATTATTCTCATCTATATTCATCATAATGCCCCTTTGTCATCTCTCATGTTCTATAACGGCATATATCCTCTTTTCCCTAATCAAATTGCCCAAAGATTTGTCACTTACTGGCCTGTTAAAAAAAAAAAAGTTTTTTATCATTTAGGTTTATTGATTTTCATTTTTATTTATAAAAATAAAAGACCAATTCTTTTCTTTCTACTTTGGTGTTATTGTTACTACTACTATGACTATTACTATTTTGGTTGTTCAGTGGGCCCATTAATTTCCTATTTTTCTAATAAATGCATCGTCCCTGTACTTCTTTGGCTTCACCCCACCAGAACTTCCAGTTGGTGGATGTTTCAGATCTCTATTACTTCCTAAGTTCCTTGTGATATTCTGCAAACTTTTGTTGCCTATCTTCCAGATCATTAAATTTGGCTTTAATCATATCCACCCGATTCTAAAGCTGATGTATTTAATCTTTGAAGTTCAATAACCCTATTTTAAATTTCCATGAACTTTATTGCAGCAATAATACTTTTTCAAAGCAGGCTATTATCTAACATAGTCACTACCTCAAGTCTTTTTGAAGATACCAACTAACATGTTTTTAACTTCTCCTATATTCCCCGAAGTCTCTTACTCTGGGTCTTTCTCTTATCCTATTTGTTTTCCTTGAATGTCGGATGATCCTTTGATTTTCATTCATACTTCAGCAGAAAAGACTAGGGCAGTCAACAAGGGCAGCTCCCGCACATCTGTGGGCTGGCTAGCAATGGGTCTCTCCTTGGGGAGTAGGGTCTCTTACATAGAGAGGAGTACCTCTACTCTTATATAGTAGAGGAGTGTCCAGGGACCCAGCTGTGCTTTAGGGCATATGAATGGGAAACCTGCAAGACAGCAAGCTGGGAGACAGACACAAACCTGCAGAAATAAAGTCTTTCCTCTAGTGGTGAAGATCCTGCCTACTGGAAGGCTTACGTTGCTTTGCCCACCCTGCTTTTTGTTGGGGGTGCCCATGCTGATATCAAGCTCTACTCTGCTTCTCTCATATCCCTACACCCACTTTCTTCAGAGCACAGTTCTCAATTCTTTGCCAGAGAGTCACTGTCATAAATGCAATACTTTATAGTTTCCTGAATTTGGCTCTAGGGCCCCTTCCCCTCAGTTGCAGTTAGTCACTGTAAGCTCTGCTATTAATTCCATTTTCTTCTGCACCTGTGTTTTGGGTTATGTTTTTTGTTTTTGTTTCCTTTTGTCAATATAATCCAATCTGCCATCTGTTTTCAGTTTTCCAGGAATTCTTCCTAACTTTTGGTCTACTGAAGGTGGGCACCTTTTCTGGTTTTCTAGCAGTATAACAGATTTTTTTTTTTTAAAGATTTTTATTTATTTATTTGACAGACAGAGATGACAAGTAGGCAGAGAGGCAGGCAGAGAGAGAGGAGGAAGCAGGCTCCCTGCTGAGCAGAGAGCCCGATGCGGGACTCGATCCCAGGACCCTGGGATCATGACCTGCGCTGCAGGCAGAGGCTTTAACCCACTGAGCCACCCAGGAGTCCCAACAGATTTTTTTTTAATGTCTATATTTTGTTATTTTAAAGGATTTTTATAAAGATGGGAGTTAAAAGCATGTGTTCAGGCTGCCATTTTGCCCCCAAATTCCAGTCTATCCTCCTGAGTTACTGAATGAAATATTCTTTTGCAATTTAAACTGTTTTATTCGAAGCACCTCAATGAACACTTTGCTAAGGAGAAGAAAAATCATTCTTCTCAATCCCTGCTTACTGGTGAACAAAACAGATTTCTGCTTTGTCAAGTTCATTAAAAAAGCGACTACAATCTAGTTAAACATGGCAAGTTCCACGAAAGATGTGACATCTAACCAATATTTTTCTGAGGGAGAAAAAACAACACATACAAAGTTTAAGAGAAAGGTAGTCTTAGAGAAGGAAATGGGAACTTCCCCAGATTTCAAATGGAAAGATTTATTCATTTCATTTACAAGGAATCAAGAGTTTGATCCAATAAAAAGGCAGTTACAATAAATCTAAAGCCACTAAGGATGTAACAGTTTGATTTTTCTAAGTTATGCTATTTCCCTAAAAGTGTAAACTGAAACGTATTCCTTCTGCAAATTACATCCACATCCCATATCAAGTCAATAAGTATTTTGTAAGCCTGAAACATAAATCTTTTTTTTTTTTAAGAAACAAACAAGGTGAAGCAAAAATGTGGCCTCCATCTTTTAACAGAAAATCTGAATTCAAAGAAAAAATACACACATATCCAAATTAGCTTCCATGTTAAACTAATGAGAGATACTAGGAGGTGGGTCAATGTTTTCAGCTCTTAAAGAATTGCTATAGTAATTCACAACTACAGTGAGAGGAGGGAGAGAAGCTGATGCAGATTGCTTTTTTTTTTTAATCTACTATGATTTTAGATTATGTTAATAGAAGTATTGAAACTAGACCACAAAGCACATACTAGAGTGACACTTAACAGGTCCGATCTTGACAGGGAAATGATTGTTTAGCTCACATGGCATTTTAAAAAATCTACACATTTTACATAAAAATCCAGGATTCAGTCTGTCTTTAAGAATCAGAAAATTTGGCAAATCTGGCCCCATATTCCCATGTAAAAGGAGTCACAGGGATCCCGTGAGCGCTAGTAAATGTAACTGGTTCCGCTGAGAGGAAAGACCAAAGAAGCCTATGTGCCCACAGAGGCTGGCTGCAAGTTCCCAGCATGATGTCCTGAGCTGAGACAGCCACCTCCCCATGAGCTGGCTCTGACAAGAGAATGACTGGAGCTGGGTTGTGGCTGCCTCCTGAAAGGGGGCAAAGAGCCCTGTGTTCTGCAGGATTCCCCTGCTCTCTACAGTCTGACGCGTGGCCACTTCCCGCCCTAGGCACCAGTCTGCCCTCCCACTTCCTTTGTCCCTCCATCCCAAAGAACTCCAGATCAAAGCTGGTGGCAGTACCGGGGATACAATCCCCAGACCACACACAAAAATCATTGTTTACTCTGAATGTACCTATTACAGGAGGGACATGAAGGAGCCAGAGGTGGCAAAGGAGATAGTGACTCCCAACGGTGAGTTCAAAGGCCTATGCAACAGAGAAGGGTTGTGGGTACTGGGGATGATCCTGCTTGGGGGCGGGGAGGGCAGGGAGAGGGGGGCGCAGGGGAAGGCAGGGGGGCGCAGGTAGTGATTCTCAAGAGGCAGGGAGGGAAAAGAGGGTGCATGCTGGGACACTGAAGATGGGTATCAAATGAAAAAAATAAATACTTCATCCAAGGATTCTTGACTCTGACATTTAAAACTGAATTCCAAACGACATTAAAGTAGCTCATTACATTTTTATGTGTATTAAAGGAAAGCATGGATTTCTAAAGACTGAGAAATATTGGTTTAAAGGAAACATAATTAATCACCCTCAAATGGCTGAAGAGCTATTCGGGAGAAGAATCTATTTCCAACATCCATTATGCTAATTAACGAGCCATTATTTTCACCAGTGGAGATCCATTTGTAACATTTATTATGCTAATATGAGCTGATATAAAAGTACAAAAATAGCAGAGACATTTGTAGTAGCTGTCTCTGGAGGGGAGCCCTTCTGATTATATGCCAGGTGCTTACCCTGGGAGGCAAACTTTGATTAAAGCAGCTGACCACACCTAGAGTGTCTTAAGTTAGCACAGAAATACTCTCCCACCTTACTTACGCTTCATGGACTTTTTTAAAGTAAAATAAACTTCTGGGAGATGACATTTTCAATGCCACTGTTCACAAAAGGCAAAATAACTGAAAGCACAAAGCATATTATTAATGACTCCAACCTTTAGAAAGGGCAGTAAATACAGTCCTTAATTTCAAAAAATCCAAAAGAGGCTTGGGAACATGGAGTCAGAGAAGGAGGCAAGCTCCCCCAAGACCTCGTGCCTCCTTCCCCTGGAGTCCTGCACTCCTCAGGAACAGAGGATTGTCTTTGGCAATCACAGCATGACTACACATGAAGGCATTGAGAGAAGGGTCACACATTTTTTTTTTTTTTTAACACTTTAATCTTGATTTAGGCATCCAACTTTTTCAGGCTTAATTTTTTTTCTCTGACATCTCCCACTCAGCCTACTACAAAAGTTCCCGTTATAACCATCAAATGAAAATGTTTCACCAACTATTAATTACTATCAAGTGGAATATAGTACTCCTTTCAATTTGTACATTATTAATAGTAATAATGATAATTATAATGAGTCGTGTTTGCTAGTGTAAAATAAATTAATTCCTTAGAGATGAGCCTTTCACTACAGTGGTTACTTTATTACCAACAGATGTTTATTAAATGCCAACCATATGTATGAAATGGTACAAGCTTGGAATACAAAGCAGTATGGAACAGGATCCTGGCCTTGAGCAAGTCTAGGATATAACAGACTCACAGGACCTGAGGTCAGCCAGTGTGGCCACCCACCCCCCCACCAAGTATTTCCTACAATGACTCTGAACAGTGGTTATCACATCTCGACTTGAACTACTTTGGCAATAAGGGATCTGTTCTTCTGGGAGGCCACCCATCCCCATCAAAGTGTCTTAACTGAGAGAGATTTACCAGAAAAGGCGGCTCCATAGAAAGAGTTCTGTGGCTGCGAGCATCTGAGCCACGGACATACATGGCAGAGTCCCTGCGGCTCCTGAATAACAAGCCACCACCCCTCCTCTCATTTGGCTGATTGCAGCTACTTAATACTCAAGAAATGCTGTTTCACTGGTTGGGAAACATCTTCCAAAGAAAAACCTCTTGGCTAACTTATTAGTGGAGGTGGGCTTTACAGAAGTTATGTGTATGTGTGTGTGTGTGTGTGTGTGTATATGCATTTATGCATTCACTCAGCAACCCAGTCTTCAATGAGAAGGCAGACAGCAGAGAAATTATGGGCGTGGGCTTTAGACTCGCACTGCCTGACTTCAAATCTCAGTACAGCCACTACCAGCTGTGGATCCTTATTGATTAGTATAACACATTACTATAATTAGTATCCAAATCATTTAAACTCTATAAGCCTCAGTTCCCTTATCTATAAAATGGAACTAATCAGAATACCTACTTAATAGGGTTTTTGTGAGAACTAAATGAGGTAATACAGTGATTAAACTGAGGTCCACAGACAAAGCTCAGAAGTCTGTGAGGAATTTTAACTTGTGTTGTTATTTTAATGAGAATCTTTAAAAATCTGACATAGCAGGAACAAATGGCTCACTCAGTCAAGAGAGCATGTGACTCTTGTTCTCAGGGTAGTGAGTTTGAGCCCCATGTGGGCCACAGAGCTTACTTCCAAAAAGGAAAATCTGGGAGGAAAAAAATCAGACATTTACTGTACAACCAGGTACTGGCACATGATTTCAGGGACTCTGCATTTCTTCCTGGCCTAATGAGAAAAGGATAGAAATAAGCCTAATATGAAATCCAAACAGGCACTAAAAGAAGGCCAACTTATGTCACCACCATCTGTACAATGGAGTATTTTAGAAGAATCTGCAATGATCAACACGGGGAAGAACCTGTGTCAAAGGGCACTTTTGCAGTACAGGCACCTGACACTGAAGAATCAAACCCAGCATGGAAGCAGGACCACACTGGAGAAACAGGCTTTAGCTGGAGCAGATTACTATTCACCATATCACGGCTAACTTCTTTGGCTGCATTTAAATTATAAATTCATATCCTGGTTAAAAGTTGCTAAAGTGCTATATGCATAAAGATTTTATGCCTATATATATTCAAGTAACATTTTAATAAGGATAACCATATTGTGATTATGCAAGAGAATGTTCTCATGTGTAGGAAATACATAACTGAAGTACCTAGGAGTACAGAGGCACGATATCTCCTGCTCTCAAGTGTTTCAGGAAAAAAAAAAAAAAAAAAATATATATATATATATATATATGCCGATATATATATATACACACACACATTTATACAAATATATGCACATATATATGAGAGAGAGAGAGAAAGATAGAGGAAATGGGACAAAATATAAACCACTGGTGCATGTGGTGGAAGAACATATGATAGCCAAGGAATTTTAGAGCACCTCACACTTAGGTGGACCAAGCCCCTCCTTCTTCAAGATTCAGATCCAGAATTGCCCACAGTATCATAAGACCATTAACTCAGCTGGGAGAAGGGATCCAACAACAGAATCACCTGGTAAGGCATTTTCAGAATGCTTACAAACACCCCTTCTTCCTCTCTTTGGAAATCACTGCCACAACAAGCCACTGTCATGAATGGAAATACATAGTATCCCTCTTGGGTGTTTTAAGCTATGAAGAATAAAAATCACCAATGCAATGATCAAAGCCATCAAATTAGGCTACAGATGATCAGATGGCTGTCCTCTCAATTAAGGTCTACTAGGCAATCTCAACACAGCCATGGTTCAGCTAGGAGGACACTTCAGGGAACAAGATGGAACTAAATAAATTTAAGCAAAGGAGAATGACCATTTTCCCCTCTAAAATTTGGAAACAACAGAGCCTGAAAGAGGGAGGAACTGCCTCTAATGGAATAGTCACGTTTGCTCATAAGTGGCGTGCCAAGTCCTCCAGTACTCTTGAAAGAGAATCTGATGATGTCACTCCTGTCTAGTCACCAATCTATTCCAGCATGTCGGAATACCAGAGTATTCAGACGTGCTCATGATATCTTCATGACCCATGTGTTAGTCAGGTCTTCCCAGTACATTAAGGGAGGAGCCAGCAGCAAGTTTATCCAACAAAAGAGATATAACCAAATCATGTTCTTTCAAGTGCAGGCCCCAATTCATCAGTGGATCCTAAAGTCTATTTAATGAGTCATGACCCCACTCTCCTTTAAATAAAGTAAAATATAAAGAACAAAACAGGCATCTCACCATGCAAATCAGGGTAATCTTTGTTGCATGCAGCTTTTGTATCATTTATATCAATGTATCAATGCAAGGGTCACAATGTTTTTGTACTGTGTGCATTGGCAAAAATGTTTGAAAGCCACCCTAACAGATGCTGAGAGGAAAAACAGGAGACTAATAAACCTCAGTGTCTTAAGTCGTGTCCTCAAATTTTGTTCAATTTTGACTGCTAAAAAACAGACCTAGCAAAAGGTTGGGGTCTTCCCAGCACCAGCATTAATCACGACTGAAAGGAAAGATTCCTCCAGCACATGGAAAACGGGCAATCTCACGTTGTATTTTCATAAGTACCTTCCAGGATTACCCTGGATGCTGATTAAATCAATGTCTCATGAGCAGTGGAATAATTATTTTAAGTAAATGTACTCCTTCTAGGCCATCCAGATAAATGACTATTGTGTTACTACAAAACCACCATTTCACTATTGACTTCAGCTCTACAGTCTACCATTGAGATATTTCTTTTATTCTCTGCTAGTAGACATAATGAAGCCTTAAGGCTATCAGGTATAATAGACTCGAGTCCTAATAGCCACTGTTCTCTTCAAATGCTCAAACAATAACATCTTCAAAAATGCCTGAGTTTTCGGTTCTCTGTGAGCCAAAGAGAAGACAATCATTCAGGTCACCTACAGGAGTCGGGAAACTGATCTCAAGTAGTAGGACATTTTTCTGTTTGTAATAAGACACCTAAATCAGATTACATACACAAGACTTTCTTAAAGTGTTGAGGAGAATGTTAAGTGTAATAGCAATTTATAACAAAAGCTAAAATAGAATTAATCTGGGGCAGAGAGAGCTGATTCAGGCTGAACAAGACCAAGTAGGTCTTAAGAAATCTACTAGAAGACTCTGAACTTAATGCTCAACTTTGCCTATAACCTGCATAAGTTTTCACATACTTCCATTACTAGATAACAAAAAATACAACAAATGCCTAGTTTTTTAACTCTGTGCTCTCAGGGGTGGTGATCCACACACCACCACTGTAAAAAAAGTTTCTAAAAATGTTGTCTACATGTTAACAATAATAATTACAGACATCTTTGGACTTTTTTCCTCTCCTTTAAATATAAAAAAGGGGGGTGCCTGGGTGGCTTAGTGGGTTAAGCCTCTGCTTTTGGCTCAGGTCATGATCTCTGGGTCCTGGGATCGAGCCCCGCATTGGGCTCTCTGCTCAGCAGGCAGCCTGCTTACCCCTCTCTGCCTGCCTCTCTGCCTACTTGTGATCTCTCTCTCTGTCAAATAAATAAATAAAATCTTTTTTAAAATAAATAAATAAATATAAAAAAGGATCCTGAGAAACTGAAATTATTTCAGAGGGATTCCGGAATCATGACAGCCCATTCCTAAACCAACTGGAATCACGAGAGTCCAAAGAAGAATATTCTAGAATAAATTCTACTCTGTGTTCTTTCTGGCCTTGCATATGCATAGATCCTGACTCTGCAAATCACTAACTGCTGTGTTAAACACAGGAGGTAAGTAAGAATTCCTCTAGCCCTTGAAATTATCATTCTATTTTTATCACCAAGTATGCCCAGTCTCCCCCTATTATACATTTTACAGCTGCAAGAGTTAAGTTCATCAGCTCCATAAAGGCAGTGTCTGTCCAATCATTGCTCATTGAATTGGTCTCCAGCCTGAACACACTGCCCCTGAAGCTGGGTTCCAGGGCTGAACCTGAGAAAGTAGCACAAAAAAAAAGAAACTTTTACTCTCTACCCCCAAGACACAAAGGGCTGTCCCGAGGTCATTACTTCTATTTTTTATTTGTATAAACACCATCTTGTTTTACTAATCCTAACTAAATGTGGGCATTATAAAACAAATATAAAATACTGTCTTATAAAGTATAAAAACTTCTAAAGTAACTACTTTCATACTTAATGAAGCTTGTAACTAGCTATTCAAGTCAATAACATGTATCGCAATCTTAGAGGCTTAAAGGAGTTTTTGTGGGTTAGATAAAAGCCTACAACCTGAGCTGCCTCTCCTTAGCTCAGTGTCCTTGGGAATGACACTTAACATCCCTGAGCTTCAATTTCCTTACAAGGGATAATTATACCACACCAAAGGGTAGTTATATCCTCAGAACAATCAAAAGCTAAGTAAATGTAAATTATGGAAGAGGTTGAAAAGAAAAAAAAAAAAAAAAAAACCTCTAATTGTTATCTCATCCAGTCACTACTCTAAAGATAACCTTGCAAGAGTGTTGGTAGTAAGAGAGGGTCGGAGGATAGAGACACACGGACAAATACAGAGACGAGAGTAAATCCTACCAGAAGCCAACAAAGTGCCAAGAGAGCACAGAATGTGGCAGTCCCCATCAGAAGCTGAGAGCTAAGACAAGCACCATCCAAGCAATACCTCATTGAATCCTTACAAATACCTTCTAAAGCGTTGCCATTTCCTGTTACTAATGAGGAAACCGAGGCTCAGAAAACCAAGTCTTAGCCCATGAAAAGGCAGAGCTTACATTTTAAAGACAAGCACCTTTCAGCCTGCCAATTCATTATGCACTAAGCTCGAAAGCAGTTCATCTTTAAGAACTTACAATGTATATTGGGGCACCTGGGTGGCTCAGTGGGTTAAGCCACTGCCTTTGGCTCAGGTCATGATCTCAGGGTCCAGGGATTGAGTCCCGCATCGGGCTCTCTGCTCAGCAGGGAGCCTGCTTCCTCCTCTCTCTCTCTCTGCCTGCCTCTCTGCCTACTTGTGATCTCTCTCTGTCAAATAAATAAATAAAATCTTTTAAAAAAAAGAACTTATAATGTATAAAAGCCCAACCTCAGATATTTCTTTTGTTATTAGCATTTTATTGTTTAGGAAAAGAACACTTAACTTTGTTCCCGGTCATTCTCACAAATATTGTTCAGGAAGCAATCTTAACATTGAACAAGAACGTTTAAAAACCAATTAACCGGGATGCCTGGGTGGCTCAGTGGGTAGCCTCTGCCTTCAGCTCAGGGCATGATCCCAGAGTCCTGGGATCGAGCCCCGCATCGGGCTCTCTGCTCCACGGGGAGCCTGCTTCCTCCTCTCTCTCTCTGCCTGCTTCTCTGCCTACTTGTGATCTCTGTCAAATAGATAAATAAAATATTAAAAAAAAAAAAACATAAATATAACTTAGGGTGAGCAGGAAAACCACTTTAACGCATTGTGGTGTTATCTCATGGAGGACCATGTCAAGTTCTCTTTCCTTTTCGTCTGTCCTCCACCACATTAGTGAATTTTTCCCCAATATTTGCTCTTTCTCACCGATACAAATGGAATTTTCAAGACTGTTTTCCATTATATGCATTGCATATTCCTATGACAGGAATGATCTTGATTTTTTTCCACCTCTAATTCTCTCCTGGTCAATTAGTCTGTCAAGCAACATACATTTATCTAAACTTCCAGAGACACTTAAGGACTATCTCCACTCAAGAGGCAGGAAGCCAGAAAGCCAAAAATTCCTAGAGTTAATCCTTAGAGCTCCAGCATCCAAAGATGACATTTATAAAACTTACATATTCTAGCATTTGAAAATAAAAATGAGGGTACTAAGCTGTTATCCCTGAAGAAAACAACCAAAATGAACTGCATGGAGAAACACATGAGTCTATTATAATGTGGGAGACAAGAGGCTACAGGTAAAAAGCACTTTAATACAGGTTTCTGACTTACGTTTCTCATCATCAGCATGCACCAGAGATGCTGCCCTTGACAAAACATCCAATGGTGTCTCCATTCCTGGTTGGAGCCTAGAAGGTAAAAAAGAGGATAAAGAACTTAAGGAGAATTCAAACGACTCATTTAAAATTGCGGTAGTTAACAATTAGAAGGATTCCCCCACCACATGCAAATCAAGGGTCAGAGGATGAAATTCTTCCCAGTCTGAAGAAATTCAGTGGATTTGGTCCAGGCACAGCTAGAGCAAAGGGTTAAATTCCACTCTGTCTACTAAGCTCAACCTTGCTGATTCCAGGAAGCAGTTGGTTTTAGAGCTAAAAGAAGGGATATTGTGAATACTCATGCCCATGTTATTTGCGCTTATAAACCTTTATGCATGTGCATAATAACATGCCCATACAGACATACCTAGTAAAAAACAGCTTCAGAACAAAGGCTGTTCTATGAATGTAATATTACTACCAGTCTGAGATTTTGTTGTGGTGATGTGTGTTGTTGGTTTACTAGTTTTAACAAAAATTACTAAGATTGAACAGTTCTGTTCATTCACCTCCTTAGCCGAGACTCTGCATGACCGTATCACTATATTCGATGTACTCATGAAAGGTCTGTGAATTCCAATGCAACTGGTATTTTCCATTCCAATAGGAATCTTGGTTTTTAAATATCATATTATGGGGGCGCCTGCGTAGCTCAGTCGGTTGAGCATCCGACTCTTGTGTTTCAGCTTGGGTCATGATCTCAGGGTTGTGAGATCAAGCCCTATATTGGGTTCCATGCTGGGTGTGGAGCCTACTTGGGATTCTCCCTCTCCCTCTGCCTCTCTCCCTCCAAAATAAATAAAATGCTTTAAAAAATAAATAAAATACCATATTTGGGGGCGCCTGGGTGGCTCAGTGGGTTAAAGCCTCTGCCTTCAGCTCAGGTCATGATCCCAGGGTCCTGGGATAGAGCCCCACATCGGGCTTTCTGCTCTGCAGGGAGCCTGCTTCCTCCTCTCTCTCTGCCTGCCTCTCTGCCTACTTGTGATCCCTGTCTGTCAATTAAATAAATAAAATTTAAAAAAAAAAAACCATTTAAAATACCATATTTGTATGGTACACCAATTTATCTAGTACTGTGTTTTTTAATAAGCCTAGGTTTTACTTTAAATTTTGTTTTCTTAAATTACAGCATACATATAAAAGCAATGACTGCAAAGGACTCAAAGATGGTGAAAAACCTAGAAAATCAGGCCACTTTGCCCAATTTTCCTTTTCTGGGTTATTTAAACAAGTACACATGCACACACACACACACACACAATTATTGGAAAAATAGGCACACCCTATTAGTGCAACTTAAGTACACCCTTTTAAAGGCACTGAGTACTGGGGCGCCTGGGTGGCTCAGTGGGTTAAGCCTCTGCCTTCGGCTCAGGTCATGATCCCAGGGTCCTGGGATAGAGCCCCACATCGGGCTTTCTGCTCTGCAGGGAGCCTACTTCCTCCTCTCTCTCTGCCTGCCTCTCTGCCTACTTGTGATCTCTGTCGGATAAATAAAGAAAAAGTCTTTAAAAAAAAATTAAAAAAAAAAAAGGCACCGAGTACTGACTGTATATGTGTCAGTTACAAGACATGGCAGATCAGCTTGCTTTGTTAATATCATATTTCAGGTCTCCGAAGAAACATTAAGTCTTGCCCGGCAATGCAACTTCATTTAATAAACGTTAACTATGTACAAGGTGCTAAGGCAGGAAAATAATAAAAGGCCAGTACTTATTTTCAAAGAGTTTCCAATCTGTACAACAGACAGGCCTACAAGAATCTAGTTTAAGTATCTTCCAAGGTGTTTTGCACTATATGTTCTAGTTTATAAGAAAAAAAATTTTTTAGAAGTTTGGGAAATGCTGAAGTAAACCAAATTAAGCTGCTTATTTTCCTTCCTGTGCTTCAAATATGTTGCTATGCCTTCCTTCTGCATGAGGCTTAGGCAGTAGGGATAGTAGCTCTCTACATATGAAATCCCTTGGGTGCCTGGCTGCCTTAGTCAGTAGAGCCTGTCACTCTCAACCTCATGGTCTCAACACAGGCATGGAGAGAAAGGAAAGGAAAGGGGAAGGGAAGAAAAGGAGAGGGGAAAGGAAAACAGGAAGGAAAGGAAAGAGGAAAGGAAAGGAAAAGGAAAGAAATCTCTTAAATTGCACCATTCTTTTTTTTTTTAAATTATTTTTACTAACATATAATGTATTATTTGCCCCAGAGGTACAGGTCTGTGAATCATCACTCTTAAAACAATTCGCAGCACTCACCATAGCACATACACTTCCCAATGTCCATAACCCAACCATCCTATCCCTACCACCACCCCCCAGCAACCCTCAGTTTGTTTTGTGAGATTAAGAGTCTCTTACGGTTTGGTCTCCCTCCCAATTCCATCTTGTTTCATTTTTTCCTTTCCTACCCAATACGACCCCTCATCCTGCCTCTCAAATTCCTCATATCAGGGAAATCATATAGCAACTGTCTTTCTCTGATAGACTTATTTCGCTCAGCACAATACCCTCTAGTTCCATCCACATTGTTGCAAATGTGGATGCAAAGATTTCATTTCTTTTGATGGCTCAAACTGCACCATTCTTTTAACTTAAAACATCTACTGGGAACACTTAGGAAAATAATGGATTAAGGGAAGACATGCTAAGTACCAAAACAGTGGTATAAACAAAGCCCTATAGAAATAAGGAAATAAAGATGAAAAAAAATACAAATGAATTCTGAAAGACTTTGTGGAGAAAACAGAACTAAGAGCCTCTGAAGTATGGATATATAAGTTCTTCCAAAGAAGAACAAAAGAAGAATCTATTAAGGAACAAGTTGCCCCGATTGGCTGGAAAAAAAAAAGAGTAAAACAAGGACAGAAGTAAGAGACAGGGATGGGAGTTTTGACTGGGGCCAAACTGAGGACAGACTTTGGCTGTGGACAGACTGAGACTTGGGTTTGATCCTGTGTGCATTAAGGAGCCACTGAAATCTCTGAGCAGAGCACTAGCGTGGTCATTGACGTGTTCTATGAAAATTATCCTGGTAGCATCACGTAGTCCCAATCTATGGAACGGGAAGCCAAAGGCAAGGTAAACAATTGGAAAGATACAGCTATGCAGCATTACAGGAGCTGTGGGGACAGGAGAACACTGGAGACAGACTGACAGGTCTGGAAATATGAGCAGACAAATACTTGAGAGTCGCTCCAATGCGAAACCTAGAAAACAAACTCAGAGCCAGCAAATAGTTTGGAGGCTGCAGGGGGAGGGGGAAGGGGATAGGTGAAGGGAGTTGGAAAATAAATAAATCGCAATACCAGAAATGGGGCAGTGGTGGGCAGGGGAAGATGTAAGTGGAAAGTCAAAGCAGGCTGTCAGTGAGGGCAGCAATGTCATCAACCACAGTTCATGTCTTTTTTTTTTTTTTTCCCAGAGACAAGGGAACATGAGTAAAATCAGAAGGAAACAAAAAATGACATTCACATTCCTAATCTTCTTGGTAAAATAGAAAAGATCATCTCTTGAGAGTAAGGCCTTTTGAACTTGTTCAAAGGTAAAGAAAGCAAAGAATAGTTTGAACAGGACAGGAAAAGGTTTGCTCAACTCTCAAGAACTCAGTTATATTCTCTTCATCTAAGTCAGTTTCCTATTCAGGCAAGAATTGGACTTAAAAGTCTTTTATTCTGATTAAGTTAATGCTGATAAACATTCTACTCCAGAATACAGTATTTAGACTCAAATTCCTTAATTTCCCGGTGAAGCTGAAGGACACACCCGTCCCAATCACACAGTCTTAACTCTCCTCTCACCTGGTGAAAATTCTAACCTCAAACAGATACCTGTGAACATATCCCTTAAGTTACGAAAATTATACACATAAGTGTTACGCACAGAAGTAAAATACCAAAACATAAAAACATCAAATACACAAAGAAGTAGATGCAGAATTCTAGCATCATAGGACATTACATATTTAAGTTTACTCAGATACCATGAAATCCAAACCTCCAAGCAACTGAACGTTCAAAGCAGGCAGGTAAGGGATTAGGTGTTTAAGGTTCACCTACAAGGCACCTGCCATCTGCTGCAGCCTTATTTAATGAAACCAACCAATTTTTATTACGCAATTATCCTGAGTTCAGGGAAGTACTCAGAAGTAAAAGAGAAACAGAAGATACAATCTCTGCTTTCAAGGAGTTATGATCTTATTGGCGAACCTAAAGTATAAGGAATAGGTTAACAAACAAAATTTTTTAAAGGAATGGGGTAACGAACAGACACATTTAAAAGAGCATAATAAAAGACAAGATATAGTTTAAGACCAGAGTGTGTATTTTGTGATAAAAGAGAGATCAGAGTCAGCTGAAGAGTATATACCTTGTGAACATTTACTCTTTGCTTCGAGCAGACATGTGTGTGCTTCAAAAAGCCACTTCAAAGATCTCCTTCCCTAGTTTCTCTCCCTCAGGCTGTCATGCTCCTCCCTGACCTCTCTTACTCACCTGGCTCGCAGTGTCGGAGCATCTCCTGGGTGCAAGGACCCTGTCTTATCCTTACATGTACGGTCATGTTGGATCAAAAGCCTGAAGAAAGGTGCAGAGACAGGAATGAAAACCCAAGACAGGGAAACTGAGACCATTCTGGTCAGAACAGAGAGTCCTGGTTAAGAGAAGGGGAAGCTAAGTGTGGGTGAGCGCGATGTGGGTGGCTGTAGGAACCAGCCAAAGGCTAGCTGGACAGGTTTACACTGAACATAGTAGGCAAGAGGCAGCTACTATTTAGTCTCTGAGCAGGCTGGTGATCTGATATTAACGAGATCCTTGTTTAGCAGTTCTGGAGAAGATGGTTTGACATGACAGAGTGAAGTGAGAGGTCAGTAGAACCAGATCAGTTAGGAGGCTTCTACAGGAACCAGGTGTGAGACAAGGACAATAGGGGCTGGTTCAATATATGCAGGTGGGAGATGAAGGCCAGCAACTATCTAGCCACAAAAGACCTAAGCAAATACAGGTGGAAGAAAACAGTAATAAAAAAATTTTTTAAACCTTATGAAAAATTAAAAAAAAAAAAAACCTTATGGGTTTTACAGCTCTACAATATTCACAACGCAATTAAAAAAAAAAATGTCAGTAAAGTTGTGGGGGTTGGAGGGAGACAATGGTTACAGTGTTTGATGGAGGGTCACACCACACTGAGAGACAAGTTAGCATAGTGGTTCCTGAAGAGGATGATCTTTAGACACCAAACCATCTGAGTTTGAACTGGGCTCAGCCACTTCCTATCTGCGTGTCCCTGGAAAATGACTTTACCTCTGTGGGTCTGTTTCCTCGTCTGTAAAATGGGAATATGAATTCCTATTATCCCTCACAGGGTGTTATAAGAAGTGGATGGGCTTTATATGTATTAAAATAATCTTTGTCGGGCGCCTGGGTGGCTCAGTGGGTTAAGCCGCTGCCTTCGGCTCAGGTCATGATCCCAGGGTCCTGGGATCGAGTCCCGCATCGGGCTCTCTGCTGAGCAGAGAGCCTGCTTCCTCCTCTCTCTCTGCCTGCCTCTCTGCCTGCTTGTGATCTCTCTCTCTGTCAAATAAATAAATAAAATCTTTTAAAAAAAATAAAATAAAATAATCTTTGTCAAAATTTTTTCAAACATATTAAATAAACTGCAGATGATGATGGTAAATGTTTTGAAAAAGGGTGCTGACCACCACTTTACACGGCGACATCTCTGAGATGAAGGAAAGTTGAGACCTCAAGGAGAGGAATTAGTCTTGCAAAGGGAGGCAGGCGGGAAGGAGACAAAGAGCACTTGCAAAACACCCAAGACAGACCCAAGATGGGCTTGGAGATTTGGAGGGAAAGACCTCAGTTCAAGGAACACAGGAGAGAGGCCACAAGGTGGGACAAAGTAGTGACTGGTGGGGTATGACAAACTGAGACTTTATTCTCAGTGCAAGGCTAAATGGTCTTACACAAGGGAGAGAGACGCCTGGTTTATTATACATCCTTTATGAACCATAAATCATCTACTACCTTTTGCCAAAGATTACGCAGCATCCAGAAAACAAAGCCAAGTATATCCCAGTAGCACGTTCTCCTTTGTTCTCCTTTCCGTGATGGTTTCCACTTTATAGTATCATGGTAACCAAAAATGCAATCACTTGAAATGCTCACACCTGAAACATAACATCACTCAAGTGAAAAGAAAGTGGTTTTGGAAAAAGACATCATGTGTACCTGTGAAGGTGTTCTACCCTCTTGCAACTCATTTCCAGTCTAACCATTTACCTTTCCTGGGGATGACTGACAAATATGACCATAAGTCATCATGAACAGAACATACATTTTGTTTCATTTTGCAAGCAATGGTCTGTATTTTCTCTGCCAGCCCATATGCTCTACTTCAAGCTTCCTTATTGCCAAAACTAATAAGAAGCTTAAGGTGGAGAATAGAGAATAACAGGTCAGTTCTAAAGCTACTGAAATGTAGGGACATTCAGTGCTAATGAAAAGCTCAGCTATAAATCTGAATGCCATTATTTTGGACTTCCACAAAGAACTGTCCCTTTTTGATCAACAAGAGGACAAAAGCACCTATCTTGGAAATAGAATCACAGGGTGTATTCGATTATTTTTTTTTTTTTCCAGGCAAGAGAACAGAATTTCAAGACATGTTACAGAAATGTTCTAAGGAAATTTCCCAAGTGAAAACTACAGCACCAGGCCTGCCTCACTCCGTGGCTCTGCCAGGAATAGTGGCCTGACTACATATTAATTTGGGGAAGACTAGGAGAACATGGAGCAACCACCCTAGCAAGGACGGGAAACCAGTGGGAGTGGGGAGAAGCACATTCAAACTGATGTTCCTGCCACACTGTCACTTGGCCAAAAAACACAAACAGGAAGACACCACTATCCTGAGATACTGATGACACCTCCAGCTTCCAGATGCACGCTAATCAGGATCTCTAACTCCTGTTGGTCCTGCTCCATCCCTCTATCCTCTGTAATCAGGGCCACTTCCTGGAATAATCTAAACCAGCCTCAGCTAATAAAGCACAACTGGAGGGCAAATTTAGGAGTATGAACCCTCACATCATAGCAGGGGATTATGGCCCTTTGGCCATCAAGAATTTAGAGGCTTTCATTGTGTATCTCCTATTTCTATTAAAACTATATCCAAAACAAAACAAAACAAACTATACCCAGACCTTACAGGAGTAACATACACGAAATACATATCACACTGTGGTCAATTTGGCCAGCTGTCCATCTCAGTGAGGAGGACAACTGAAATAAAATTTCAGACCAAATCACCACCAGGTTCCGGCAGCCACATGGAAGCATGACTCTGGGCACATCATACAGACGAGCATTACCCTCCTCACTGTTTTCTTCTCCATAGTGTGTCCAGCTGATGCCCCACTAACTTCTTGCAACACACATTCTTCCCATTAACACCCAATTCTCAACCATTCCTCTATGTTCTTGCTGAAAATATCTCGTTTGTGCGATCCTTTTTTTTTTTTTTCCACACTTTACCATCTGTTAAATCAATGGAGCCAGGACTTGAGCCCTATTTTAACACTTTCACTTGTTCAGTCAACAACCACCGCTTTGTTCTAGGCTTTGCTCTACACGCCTAAGCCTGATTGCATGGGGCAGCCATTTAACCTCTCCAGGCCCAAGGTCCCTCACCTAAAGAAACTGGCAATAATGTTGCTCGCTTCCTAAGTCACAAACTTGTCCTGTGGACTAAATGATACAACGAAACTCCGGCCACCACATAAGGCTGTAGAGCACATGCTTTTCCAAAACACACTCACGTAAATTATTTCACTGGATTCTCGCCATAAGTTGGCCAAAGAGTATTATTACTATTCTTCTGCAGATGAAAAACCCAAGTGCTGAGAACGTAAGTGACTTCCTGAAGAAACTAAGACTAGAATCCAAGTCCCCTGACTCACCATCCGTGCTATTTTTACTACACTTAAGCTGATTTTCATAAAGACTTCTGGAGAAAAGCAGTTATTTATTTTTAGTTTTTTATTAAGCTATACCTCCTTTCCCAAAAAGAAATCCCTTCTATCATCAACCAAGGCAAGACTTCCAGTCTGTGTACCTCCCCTATAACTTGAGATACATCAGCCAATAACTTCATAGTTTCTAAAGTGAGGAAAGGGAAACCAACCCTCCCCTCTTACAAATGAGAAAACGGCATATTTTACTTTCTTTGAGGAGAGACAGGCATGGAGTCTCAGGAATGGTAAGCAAGCCAGGTGGAAAAATGCTCGCAGTCAGCGGGTTCTGAGAGTGGAACTAGTGACCCTGGCCACCACCAGCTGCACAGCTACAGAGCAATTAAAGGGAAGCCCTCAAGGCTTCAGGCTCTGAAAACAACTTCAGTATTAGGAAGGACGGTTTCCACTTAGTCACGCTCAAGAGAACCTGCTGTTGAGCTCCCATGGATAGCTATTATGGAGCAGTGAATGATATTTTCAAATCTGCTCCTTATTTGTATTTCTCACAACTGTAAATTGTACACCACACTACTAAAGAGAGGCCAACCCTTACTCAAAACACTCTTCCAAGAGTCATACTGTCGGGATGCCTGGGTGGCTCAGTCGGTCTGCAGCTGCCTGCAGCTCAGGTCATGATCCCAGGGTCCTGGGATAGGGCTCTGGGTTGAGCTCCTTGCTCAGCGGGGAGCCTGCTTCTCCCTCTTCCTGCGCTCCCCCTGTTCAGGCACAGGCTCTCTGACAAATAAATAAACCTTTAAAAAAAAAAAAAAAGAAGACGAAAAAGTCATACTGCCAAAGAAAGAGCATGAACAGACGGATCCTCTGCCAGGCCTATGTGCCTCACCTGGGCATAGGGCTGGTATGTGTAACTGACCCCTACTGCCTAATGTACAGCACCCCACCAAGTACTGTGTCAGGGCCTGGCCAGCTTCCACTTACACCCGGTTCCTCACTTCTACTCATAGCCACTCCTGAAAATCTATTCCAAGGCCAAGTGTATTAAATCTGAACAATATGCCTAAACGTTCTATGCTTATTTCCAGAGAACTGAAAATACATATGTATAAAATCCCTAGTTGGGCTTTTAGGTGCCTACCAATCTCAAACAGAAGCCCCAGAATAAGAGACAGCTGATGGCAGTCCTTCCATCCTAGAAAACTAATAAAACCTGGCAAGCTGGGATAGTCTTATACCCTTTCATAATGATATAAGGCCCCCTCCTATGAAAGCTCTGCAGGAGGCAGTCTACGGGTTGGGCAGCCATCCATCTCTGGTCCTCCAAAGTGGGATTCGTTAGATGGCGAAACAAGGTAAGTTCAGGTGTCTGCCATCAACTTGGCTATGCCTACTTCTGGTCTCCACCTCCCATCGTCTCAATAGAGACTGAAATCCCAGACAGCGGGGGCTGAGTAAAGGGTACCACTCTGGATAGAAACTCCTGAACCAATGCTCAACTCAACCACTTCAGGTTTTCCGATGCTAAAATGGCCCAAGGATTGGCTCTGTGGACCCCCTTGACCGCCCCTCCCCCGGGATATGATATTTAGTCGTCTTGATGACCCTGGCAACAGGAGCTGCCAAGCAGTGCTACCATGAAGAAACTAAATCCTCCGGTCCTATAATACAGTTTGGTATCAGTGTCAGCTCTACACCTGCACAGACAGTATGAAAGCCAAGTCATGTGCCAGTTGAGAGTAATGTATATAGCAAGCCCAATGTTGCACAACTAAACTTAGGTTACAGCATATTTCCTGACCTTTTAAGTGAGACTGCCTGGTGCTGGTAAAAAATCCTCATTGCTGTCTGAAGTCTACTTATCTCCCCCAAAGGATCCCCTAGGAACTGTACGGGCCCACACTAATATGTGTCTAAGTAAAAAAAAAATAAAATTCAAGTCTGGATTTCTGAGCAGACTACCGATTCCCACCATTTCTTGACACTGTTGTCAGATAAAAATGAAGTATCCTTGGGGCACCTGGGTGGCTCAGCACAGCATATGAAATAAAGGAAACTGGCTGTTTTTTTTAATTTACTCTGGATATGCCTGTTCCAGCCATTTCTTTTATTTGGAAACTTAGAATTTCCTATTCACAAATCCTAAGGTGCCCCCTTCCTCTCAGCCTGTTTTGGGGTTTCTTTTTGTTTGTTTGTTTGTTTGTTTAGTGGAGCCCAAAATGGAGCCCAAACTCACAACTCTGAGATCAAGACCTAAGCTAAGGTCAAGAGTTAGATCTTCAACACACTGAGCAACCCAGGCATCCTTCTCAGGGACCTTTTACCCCCAAGAATGAGAGACATGAATTTGCATCAAAGTCTAAGGTGGCATACTTCCCATAATATCTAACTGTCCACTGTTCCAAAATCTCAACTCAGCCTATTAAAGCCTAGATAAAACCTTCTAACCCGTGACACACTATACCATTAGGAAGCACTCTACTTATCAGCATCAGTATATATGCTCAATTCTCATCATTCACGCAGCCATGCTCTCTAAAGTCTCCAAGAACGCTGAGTTACTGAACACTGAGCCACTGCTCCTAGGGGAAGCACATGGTTAGGTTCCTTTGAGCCACTGGTTACATTTTTGTCAACTGATCAACAAATCTTGTTTTTAGGTGTGTTTCTGTTTAAAGACACCTTATGTGATATCTATTACTGATCCATTCACATTGCAGGAAGCACATGGTTAGGTTCCTTTGAGCCACTGGTTATATTTTTGTCAACTGATTAACAAATCTTGTTTTTAGGTGTGTTTCTGTTTAAAGACACCTTATGTGATATCTATTACTGATTCATTCACATTGAGTTTATGGCCAACAGCACTATAATTCATGCCTGAATGAAGCTTATCTAATGCACATATTTTCACCATGTATTTTTTCTAAAAGGCACATCACAGCCTCCTTGCTCCTGGGATCACTATGCTGGGAGGGCCACTGTAAACACCAAAACTAACAAAAAGCCCCCAAAGGAGAAAAATATGGCACTAAATAGACCACAGGTAGGGAGTACAGTGTGAGAGCTGAAACAAGAAGTCAGAGTAGTTTGCCTTGTCTGACCTCGCCTGAGAAGTGTGCACTTGGTTAGACTCGTATTTTTCACCACTCAGTGCATGTGCAGTGACAGAGAAAGTCTTGCAAGTTCAGCTTCAGGCTTCCAAATAAATCTTGGTAAGTAGATGAAGTCAGAAATCCAAGGAGGCACCGTATCTGGTTATCAGACCTGAGGCATGAGACAATGCATTTTACAAGGTTTTCCTCCTTTGCAAAGCAACTGTCATACTGCGTCCCAGGTAGCAAGAATTTTTCTGGTTTCAGCACCTCCCACTTATGCTCCTGCTTTTCTTACCTTGGCAGTTTATACTCAGTATTTGGCAGCCCATTTCTTTCTTCCTTCTCTTCTTTCTTTCTTTCTCTTTCCTTCCTTCTTTCTTTTGATCTTATTTATTTGTCAGGGAGAGAGAGAGAGAGGGCGCGCGCACAAGCACAAGCAGTGGGAACAGAGGTGGAGGGAGAAGCAGGCTCCCCATAAGGAGCCCGATACGGAACTCAATTCCAGGACCCTGGGATCATCACCCAAGCCAAAGGCAGACTCTTAACTGACTGAGCCACCCAGACATCCCAGTGGCAATCCAATTTCTAAGCAGTTGTTGTTGCTGTAGTTGTTTTAACATGGTCAGAATCTAAATGGCTACAGACTGTTGGCAGCACTCCCTCTTCTCTATTAGGCTCTCACATATCGACTTCATTACCTTTAGTTTAGATGGCCTCCCTAAAACAATCACAAATGAGCTTCAGTTATGCACAAACTTAACACACAAATATTTTCTCTCACCAGGTTCTGCAAGAGTTTACCTAACGCAGGCCAAATACCAGACTTGATATGTGTTAAGACCGCTACAGTGTCGAAATTGTAGTTACATTAAAATTTTCCCCAATGTATGACTTTTACCTCCTGAATTTACAACTCTTATTATTTTATGAAGTCGTGGTTACTTTACTTATATTTCAGGAAGGCAAACTAGAACCTGCACAGCAAAACTACCCAGGAAAGATGCTGAGAAAAGACACAAAGTAAAATCTTCCTTGGGATTTGTTTTGGCAACCACCAAAGGTTCTTAACAAGGCTAACTCCATAAGCAGTTAAAAGGAATTTCCCCTTACAGCATTCTTGTCAAACTGAACATCTGAAAGTGAAAGTTTTGGTTTCAAAATGATCATGTCTGTAAGAACGGTTAAACTCTGCAGGTAAACTCATAGTACTAAATCAGTTGGGGGAAGTGGCAACAACTGTCATTAAGAAGCTCTCTCAAATCTTTAAAGGCTTCTATAATAACATAATACAAACTACTTTCAAAGCACATTATTCCCTCCAATTCCTGGACTTCTGTGATATGTTGGGAACAAATACTATTACCCTCTCACAGAAAGAAAATCAAATACAAAGGATAAGTAGAAGTAACTTCTTCTGGTCACAAACTTAATAGGTGACAGAGATTGGAGTTGAAATCAAATCTCCAGAAATAAGCCAGAGCTGTTTTTACTACAACATTCACAGTTTTGGAATGTAGTCCATGGTTATTTATAGCAGAATTATCTTCTTAATTGTATTGTGTTTGGTCAACATAAAAATTAGTTTGCATTAGCTTCCAAATGGAAAGCAAAAGCAAGCTGCCCCAAACTGTGACAAAAACAGTGGCAGGGGAAATCAGCCTGGGATTAAACGTGCACGAAAATCAAATAACTATTTGAGGTGTTTACATCATTTCTACCACGAGGGAGATGATTTTCAGCCAGATGCAACAGGAAACACACAGAAGAAAAACAATCAACCAGTCAACCAACACAAAATTGTGTCTTGAGTATAAGACAACAAAATTCTGAAGGAAAGTATTTCTAAATGCATTGTTTAAAATTAAAGCATTGAGATTTAGAGATGATAAACAACTTGTTCCAAGTTCAAGTCGTACCCCATAAGGCTGTACCCCAAAGCTCTCTTTCAACTACCCACGCTACTCCTTACAGTCATGCGCGGCAAGGAGGAAACAATGAACATTGCAAGTTAGTGGACTAGAGGAAAGAGTTAAAGTTTGGTATGCTAAAATGGTATGCAAAACGGACCTTCAAATACTAATAGAAAAGTATCGTTTCTTGGTTTTGTCTTTGAAAGTTCAGAGGAAACAAATGCAAGCCTTTGCCTTTATTCTTGGATTTAGAAAAAGATTTGCAAAATCTACAAATTGGAAGATAGTACCTTTCAAACAGAGGGAGCAACTAGCTGCGATAAAAGCTAGAAGTGGCCCCGGGGCTGCTGGTTCTTATTAACCACAAAGAAGGAAATACAACCAGCAAACATACAGCACCAATGATCAAAGTGAAACCGATTTTTTAAATCTCCAACATTAAATAGACGAATATATGCCAGTAAAGTGCAAAGAAAGTAAGTTAATAGCCCCAGCAAGTACTGTCATCCTAACCTAAGACATTTCAATGCCTCAGTGTCAGGAATCAAAGGAGACTTTAAGCAAAAAAAAAAAAAAAAAAGGAAAAGACGTTTGCGTTTCGTTGAGGCCTGCACTCAGTGCTGGAAGTGTGCCGTTCTGTTTTGGAGAGGGTCAGGGAGTATAGGAAGCGAAAAGAGAGACCCGTCCCAGCAGCCCATCCTCAGCCCCTTCCCTCAGTCCTGCACCCAGCCCTCCTTTGCCTCCGGTCAGGACCAAGCGTCTACAGGGCGCGCCGAGCCTCCTTCCCAGCCCCGTGCCTCGCACTCCCAGGACGCCTTGCTCGCGGGATCCCCCAGGAGCCGGACCTCCCTCTGAGAGTCCTGGAGCTTCGGCTCCAACCCGGAGCCTCGAATTGCCCCGCGAAAACCAGCCGCCGCCTCCCTCTAGGGGGACGTCCTCAGTCCTGCCCGAGTCAGCCCACCCGGAGTTCCCCAGCAGGCCAGCCCTCGCGGGCCGGGTCCTCTTGCACTCACCGCCGGGCGGCTTTGGGCTCGCCCGCCTCGGGCCAGCCGGGCCCCGTCGGGGGCAGCCGTGGGGTGGAGGCGGGACCGCCGGGCGCGCGGGGCGCACTCCGAGGGCGCGCCGACGCACAGGCGCGCTCGCGCCCGCGCTCCCGCACCGACTCCCCCTCCGCACACCCACACGCACACGCGGGCGGCGCGCGCCGAGCCGGCTCCGCGGCGGACGCGAGCGCGGAAGCGCGAGGAATCCCTGGAATGAGGCACCGCCCGCCCTCAGCCGGGCACTGCCGGGCTCCGCCTGGCCCGCCAGACCACGCCCCCGGACACGCCCCTCCCACGAGCAGGTGGGCGGCCAAGGCCAGGTGAGCGGGCAGGGAGGCGGGGGCGGGGCCTCGCGCAACGAGGAGAGGCGCGTTTCCCCTCCCCCGCCCGCCGCACGCCCGGCGGCGGCTCGCACCTACTCGGTGGGTGAGGACGCGCTCGGGCGGGGAACCGCCGGGGCGGGCCCGGAGCCGCGCTGAGCCCCCGGGAGGAGGCGCCAGGTCCCGAGGGCGCGAGGACCCGGCATCTCACACACATCTATGCCCCTCAAGGCCCAGCCGGTGGAACACCTTCAGTGTGAGTGTACACGCACAAACGAAGCTTTTGTGCGCGCCCAGGTGCCTGCTGCTCTGGGCCAGGCACGTTCCCCACACGCACACAGTGGGCCCACGCACCAATGGACACAGCACACGTGACACCAACGTCCACGGCTGAGCCGTCCTCCACACCCACTGGACCTGCCGCCCCTGCCCCACCACGCGCGGCCGGCAAGTGCCAGAGCCTCTGAGCATGACCCGCAGCACCACGGCTGCCCTCGGCTTCACACCCGCACCCGTCCTCTTTTCGAGAAGCAGCCGCTGCCAGGGCGTCCAACCCCTCCGGCGCCCGAGGACCGGCTCTCCCACCCGGCTCACCGCGGGACCTCAGCGCACACGGGTGCCTCCCGCACACCCCGGGCTCCCAGCTCCCCGGGACTCCGACCTGGACCGCTGCCTCACTCTATCGTTAACCACACACCCAAGCCAGACTGCCCAGACAGGCCGGCGGCCACACGTACCTGCAGGTACAGGTCGCACTTGCTCGGGGAAGTGTGTGCTCAGGTGCCACTTCGATCAGAACGGCCGCTGCAGTCCCGGGCACTCAGACGCGGCTCGGTTTCCTCCCATTACAGCATTTTACACTCCACCACTCACTTCTCTCTCTCTCTCTCTCTCTCTCTCTCTCTCTCTCTCTCTCACACACACACACACACACACACACACACACGCACTCACGCCCCAGGCGCCCAGCAGCGTCTTTCCTCCCCCTCCCTCGCCCGGAGGAGGAAGTCCTAGTAAATGAAAACAGTGTGGAAGGGAGGGAGCGGAGGAGGGAGGGAGGGAGGTGGGAGTGGAAAGAGCCCCTTCCAGCCGCTCACACCGCCGTGTTTGCTGTGTTTGGCAAACTCCAGGAGTCCACAACCCCGGCTGCTCTGAAATGTGCCCGGGGAGGGGCAGAGGGGAGGAGGTGAAACATTTCTAATTGGTGCAGGTTCTCATTACAGCAGCAGCGTAGACATGTGACCACGAAAAGAAAAGCCCTGTCTTTAATTTTTTCCTGTCATTCTCTAGAGATTTGGGGGGAGGGGGGTTAGAGGGGGTGGAGGCCTGATACTCCGGTCTCCGGCAGCCCTTGCCCCATTGTTTTCTCGTACTGCCACAATTAAGAAAACATTTGCTTAACATATCCAGCCGCTAACTTCATAAAATAAATAGTCAGAGACTGGACTTCCTCTGGTTTGCTTTAAATGGCTTCGTGTTGCTCGCCTTCTGGCTGTTCTCAAACCTGGGTCGTTATTAGGAGCTCCTGCTACTATAGGGCTTTCCCTGGGAGAAGGCTCTGCTGAGAGGCAATGATAACAATAAAAAGAAATACCAGCTTACATTAATGCTGGGGCGGGGGGGGGGGCGGTGTAGAAGAGGGGGTGCTTTGCCATTTTTAAACTCTTACGGCATCTATGACCTAATCTGATCATATCAGATCACAACATATTACCTCATTTGATCTTAGCCCCTCACCCCTGGATAGCAGGACAGGTAATAGTTCCATTTTACAGCCAGAGTAGATGTTCTCCCTAAAGCCGGTAGAGGTGTTGCCTGTACCAGAACATGGATCTTAGGGCCCCTGGTGAAATATACTCTCCTCCAGGCCACACAGGATGACTGTAAATGGGAACCCAAGTGACAAGTCAACCCTAGCATAGCCAACCCTGGTCTCTCAGTCCCCAGATTAAAATTCACAGATTAAATCTGGGAAGACTCCCAGTCTTCCCAAAGATATTTTTACTTAGACTCCATGTTACTTCATCACTAGTCTTAGACAAGGAGGGAAAAAAAACCACCCTGAAAAGATCATAAAGAGGAGGTTTTCATCCTGCCAAGTTAGGGCAGGGCATGAGGAAAGAATGAGGACTGCATGGGCAGATTTCAGGAAGTGTGGCAAGACAGAAAAAGGGCTTGGGATTTGGACAGACCTGGATTTGAATCCAAACTCTGTTTGTGTTTGTTATAGGATTTTGGGCATGTCATCAAGCTCAGGTTTCTCATCTGTGAAACAGATAATTCTTACCTTGAAGATCCATTGCAGGGACCAAGGATTATGCAGAATATTGAATGAATACTCACATCTTCCTCCTTCACTCTTCCTACCTTAAATCCAGTCCTGCTGTGGCACGTTATAAACAGACACCCACTTTAACATGGGGGGATGGGAATATAATTTGCCCAGATAATGCAGATGAATAATGATAGCAATAATAATACAACTACACATTTATATAATGGCTTTGGGGTTTGCAAAGTGTTCCCACATCATTATCTCATTTGATTTTTATGACAATTCTGCCATTTGTATGCTGCTAAATGATTTCCATTTGGGGTCAGTGTGGATGTCCTAAAGCTGCCTCTTTAATTTCCATCACTGCTCAGTGCAAACCTTACTCTGCAGATAAATCATGGGACAGAAGGCCTTTTCTCATGGATGTGACCAGTCTTCGACCTTTCCAAGAATTAATCTCACTGCTTCCCTTACATCAGCATTAGTGTGAATTGCTCTAGCAACATCGAAGCATGGTTGTTTGAGCCTGGCTGTTTTAGTTGTGCAGAAGAAAGACACACTCAAGTTATCCTAAGAAAAAGGGGGTGTGCCTTCAAGATGTAGGTGGACCGGAACTGGAACATGTCAGATACATAGACTATTCACACAATGGGATATTAGCAGCCTAAACAAATGACATATGCTAACACATAACAATAGGGATGAATCTTTTTTTTTAAAAGACTTATTTATGTTAGAAAGAGAGAGAGTGTGCATGCACAAGTGGGAGGGGCAAAGAGAGAGGGAAAAAGAATCTCAAGCCGACTTCATGCTGAGCTGATTTCACAATCCTGAGATCAGCACCTGAGCCAAGTCTGTGGCTCACCCTACTGTGCCACCCAGGTACCCCAATAGGGATGAGGGTTGACAATATTAGGTGAAAGAAGTTAAGTCCCACAGGATTACATAACAGCATAATATCTTATTTGTAATGTTACAAATAAAATGAAAAAGAATTGTAGGAGAGCATACACCTACAGTAACACTAATACAAAAGAATAAGAGGATGATGACCAGAGGATTCAGAGTGGTAATTACCTAGGGAGGGGACTACATTGGATGGGTGGGAGTGGTCCCTGGTTAGATGGAGGTTATCGTCAATCTCCACACTTTTGGATGGTGGATTCACAGGTTCACTATTAACAATAACCACTTAAATGATGATGGCACAACAATATGAATGCCTAAACCACACACTTAAAAATGGTTAAAATAGTAAATGTTGTGCTATGTGTATTTTACCATAATTTTTTAAAAGGGGGAGGGGCGCTTTAGGAAAAATACATTGGGCAACTTTCTAAAAACAAAACAAAAAAAACTTGCTGAAGTAGCTAACTGAAAAAACAAAGGTTGTGCAGGGACCATTAATGAAAATGTGCTTCAAACCAAGGATTTTATAAATGCACCAGAAATTTTTTTTTTTTTTAAGTAAACTCTAGACCCAATGTGGGGCTTGAATTCAGGACCCTGAGATCCAGAGTTGCATGCTCTACCAACTGAACCAGCTGGGCACCCCAGAAATATTTTTTAAAGATTTATTTATTTATTTTAGAGAGAGAGGGAAGGAGTGGGGGCATGCAGAGGGAAAGAATCCTCACACAGACTCCCCAATGAGTGCAGAGCCCAAGGCAGGGCTCTATCTCAGGACCCTGAGATCATGACCTGAGCCAAAATCCACAGCCAAACGTTTAACCAACTGAGCCACCCAGGTGCCCCCAGAATTTTTTTTTTTTTTTTAAAAGAAAGAAAGAAAATCCAGGAGGTAGGCGAGCAGAGGTTGAGAAAAAACAAAATTTGCCCTGAATTGATCATGGTTGAAGCCAAGTGGTAGGTACAGGGGGTTTGTTATACTGTTCTGTCTGCTCTTGCCTGTGTTTGAAATTTTTATATTAAAATGTTAAAAAATTAAAAGGAAAAGAAAGTACGAAGGACCAAAGAGACTCTGTGGACTATTATCCTTACTCCTGCACAGTCCGCAGTATCATTGGCCAGTCCTCCTCTCCGTTTCTCTGGGCCCCTCCCTAGCTTAATTCCTTACCCTTCCACCAAGGAGCTTCCTGATCACTACTGCTCCTCTTGGCTTTTGCTCCCCTGGTAATGGACTCCCTTTGTATTGTCATAGTTCACATTATTCATGGAGACAATCTGATTCTTCTCTTCCTGCTTGTCCACAGAAAGGGCATCAATCTGATCTACCTTGAAGTGGGGTGTCCATGAGGGTCTGTGAGGGCCCGTGACATCAGGCACAGTCCAGGAGGAGAAAGGATAGGGCAAGGGAGAGTGGAAACTATGGGATATATAACAGCCGCCAGCAGCAAGACTCTGACCAATGCAACATGTTGAAAGGCCCTCAGTTGTTCAATCAAGTGAGAGTAAGTCCTTTGCTCTTTCATTTGCTCCTTACAATTTAAGCCTCTGCAATGACTCAGTATTGTTAAAACAGGGTTGTTGTTTTTTTTTCCCACCACCAACTTCCCAATAAGTAGTTTATTTTCCAATATGTACTCTCATGTCATACTTCCAAGAGGGAAATTGGGGAAACACCAAGATGGCTGCCAATATGAAATGCTCATAGTATGTAGAGACTCATTATTCTCTCAGTACATTAACCTGCTGAGGAAGAAATGTCCTTTTCTACCCCATGGCCCTTTGCTTATAATGTGCTCACAGGAATTTCTCCTGTTCTCCTCTTCACACGAAATTGTTTTCACAAAGAGCGCTGAGGGAACAGAAGATATGGGTTCTCATTCAGAAGATGTGTGTTCTCTACGTGACGATGTGGGCCCATGAAAGTCATTTTACCCCTATGGGTCTAAGTCTCCACACCTGTGAAGAACTTAGATCAGATCAGATTTGGCAAAGAGGTGGCATCTTGAGCATCAGCTCTGTCTGGAGTCCTCTCTTAAGAAGGACTCCAAGCTACAACTGAGGTTCAATGAAAACAGAAGTGTCATGATGGATTAGTAATGTCTGCTCTGGGGAGGGAACAGGAGCTAGTGTATTGATGTTTGGCATTTCCTATTAGAGGAGCTCTAAAAATTCCTTCTAGCTATAACTTCTCTTTTCTCATCAAGTGGGAACAGGTGAATTTCTACTTTTCCAGAGACCAAAGTAACCAGTGGAAAAACTCAAATGATCTTATTTCAGTGCAAGAATACAGAATGAGAAATTAATGAAAGTAATAATGATACCTAACATTTAACAAGCACTTGCTATGGTCTGGACACAGTTCTAAGTGCTTTTTTTTTTTTTAAGATTTTATTTATTTATTTGACAGACAGAGATCACAAGTAGGCAGAGAGGCAGGCAGAGAGAGAGAGGGAAGCAGGCTCTCTGCCGAGCAGAGCCCGACTCGGGGCTTGATCCCAGGACCCTGAGATCATGACCAGAGCCAAAGGCAGAGGCCCAACCTACTGAGCCACACAGGTGCCCCTGTTCTAAGTGCTTTAAAACAAATATCTGGTTTAAGCCTCACAACAGCCCAGCCCTATGAGGTAGGAACTGTAAATATTCCCATTATTTAAGTGAATGAAGAAACTGAAGCACAGAAATGTTAAGTAACTTGCCCAGGGTCAAGATAATAACGGTGCAACTAGAATTGAACCTTGCAGTCTAATTCTGGAATCTGCATATTTAGCCTGTCACTCCACATCAGATATGGGTGGGGACCTTGATAGTAATGCAGACTCTTAGGCCCCACCCAGACCACCCAGACCTACTGAATTAGAATGTGCATTTCAACAAGCTCCCCAGAAGATTCATATGCACATTACCCTTTGAGAACCACCGGTCTACACTGTATTATCCCTAGCAGGATATTAGCCACCATTTATCAAAAGCTTACTATACACATATACTGTGCTACACATTATGCCCATATAATTGTGTTTCATCCACATAAAAATCCTAGAAGGGAAATCCTACAAGATCAATGGATTGACCAATGTCAATATTCTTTTTTTTTCCCCAATGTCAATATTCTGGTTGTGATATTATATTGTAGTTTTTGCAAGATGTAACCACTTGGGGAACAGATATGTAGGATCTCTCTGGATTACTTCTTATAACTGCATGTGCATCTATAATTCTCTCAAAATAAAAAGTGTAATTTTAAGAATCCCATGATGTAGGTTTTATTTTTTCTACTTTTATTGTTGAGGAAAAAGAAGCTTTAAAGGAGCTAAGCAGCCCAACTTTGCAAATAAGGATTGAGATCCTACTATGTAAAAGGGACTTTTGTAGCCATTGGGGACACAGCAGCAAACATTGCTCTCACTGAGCTATCATTCTGTTGCAGGTGGTCAGAACTCAAACCCAGATCTGGCTTGCTAAGTAAGTCCTCTACTGCTCACATTTTGGAATGTGGTAAATTAATAGGGCTATGAGTGGTTAACATATTTGCAGAATTTCTAGCAAGATGTGTATGAAAGCATCTAACAGTGCCAGGCACAAGGTAAGCACACAGTTAATTCCCTTTCTTTCCTTGCAACCTGTTTCAGAGCCCACAAATGAGCCTCAACCTCCATGATGACCAAAAAGGAATTTTACCCTTCACCCAGCTGGATGGAGTCCAGTGATAGGACCATTTTGAGTAGCAGTAACCCAAGTCTCAAATTGTTTGTGGAATTCACTGAAGGTGATATTCCAAGGTTTGGAGAAGTACCATTTGAAACCCATCAAGGAGTCTGTGGTGAACATTTTTCTGAATGTCAGCTCTTTTCCTAGAATGGTTCTGAATGAATGCTCTTAAGCAAGACCAGAATTATGGCCAAAACAATTACTTAGACCTCAGATCTCTGAGTGATATCTGTCTAACTGATCCAAGGATTGGATTTATCCTCACACAAGGAATTTTCCTTCAAATGCCATAAGAACAGCTCATCTTGGCAGTAGATGCTTGCCATCTTTCTTAAAGACAAACCAGTGGGCTGGGGCAGGAGATAACAGGAGCCATCTTCCAGAGAAAAGAATGTTGCAGATGCTGCATTCAAAGTCATCGAGAATTTGACCACAGGTAACTAGCTTTCAGACAGAGAATGGTTTGAGCCAGGGAACTTACCAGAAATGAGTATGCACTTTTCCTCTGAGTATAGAATCACTCAGAGGACAATACCACCTAGGAGAGAAATTCTTCAAACCAAGATTGCCACATCTCTCTTGGCTCCAGTTTCTTGCTTTGCATTCAGCTCTTACAAGCATGTGCTATATATAGGCAAGAAGAAAGTAAACAAGGAAGGAAGAAGATCAACATTCCTAGGTGCCAACTATGTACAAGGCATTCTACTGAGCCTTCCCATTTAATGCAGCTTAATCCTATGAAGAAGACATTATCTACCCCATTCTGCGGATGAAACAATGGGGGCTAGAGAGGGTAAAACTTTTGCCTTAGTAGTGCAAAGCCAGGATTCAAACCAGCTGTCCTGATCCTGATTCAACCTTTCAATCATATCATTTTTTTACCCAGAAAAGACCCTGTTGAGAATCTCTAAGTAAACCATTAAATCTACTCTTACAGATCAACACCTCAACTCTTAAGGGGAATGTCTCCTTTTGGTGGTCCATCCCCTGTGGGCTACCATATGGAACTGCAATATACTGAGGTTCTAACATCATTTTTCTAAAAGATTTTTTAAAGATTTATTATTTGACAGAGAGAGATCACAAGTAGGCAGAGAGGCAGACAGGGAGAGAGGGGAAAACAGGCTCCCCGCTGAACAGAGAGCCCAACGCAGGCTCGATCCCAGAACCCTGGGATCATGACCTGAGCCGAAGGCAGGGCCCTCACCCACTGAGCCACCCAGGCACCATAACATCATTTTTGACCTAATTTGTCAAAGGATAGAGAAACACTTGGCACATGGGAATTACTGAGATGTCAGCATCAGCCAGACTAGAGTTCAAACCCCAGTCCCACCACTTTCCAGCTTTATGACACAGGACACGTGCTTGGACACTGCCCACCCTTCCACCCTTCTATCTTCTCTCCTGTGCATTGGTGATGATTCCTACTTAGAAAGAGCTGGTAAAACAAGTACTGACAGACAAATACAGACAGAGAAAGACAAATTTTGTATGATCTACTTATATGTGGATATGCGGACTCTAAAAGGAAGGAAGGAACAAACGAACGAATGAACAAACCAAACTCATAGAAAAAGAGACCAGATTTTTGACTGCCAGAGCCAGGGTTGGGAATAATAGGAGAAAGGTGGTCAAAAAGTAAAAACTTCCAGTTACAAGATTAATGTGCAATATGATGAAATTGTTAACACTGATGTCTGGTATATATTTGAAAGTTAAGAGAGTAAATCCTAAGGATTCTCATCACAAGGAAAAAAATTTTTTTTCTCTCTTTCTTTTTTCATATCTATATGAGATGATGGATGTTACCTAAACATCTTGGTGATCATTTCACAATATGTGTAACTCAAGACATTATGGTATCCAGTGTTCTGTGTCAATTATATCATATTAAAACTGGAAAAAAAGAAAAAGCCCTAACTGGGGGGAAAAAAATATTCAGGGTTTTGGGTTTTTTTTTTTTTTAAGCTTTAAGTACTTAAAAAGATCGTAAAATTATTTAATGGCTGTTTTTTCCACTTCATCATTCCTCTGTTTGACCCTACAATTGATTACTTAAGACATCTTTAAAATCCAAGTCAACCCTACTTAGGCTGATGAATCCATATTAGATTGTGTATTTTTAAAAAATATTTTTGTGTACATTAGAACAGTTGCATATTCAATAAAAGTGGCTCCAGTTCAAAGTCTAATGCACTCCTACTGTATATAATGCTGGCATCCCCAATAAGCAGATTGTGTTTGTATTTAGGGCACCACAATGTACAAACCTATTTTTGAAAGAATTTGATATATGTAAATAAATAAATACTCATCTTGAGCAACCACGTCTTCATTATACTGTGTTTACAGTTTAACATGCTTCTGAATTACATATATAAGGAGGCCCCATAAACTTTCCAATACTTATTGGCAGTAGGGAAAATAGGTTTGGGTCCAAAATAGATGAGGTTTCTGCACAGAAGGAAAAAAGAGAAGGGTAAGGGTGTTTTTTTTCCCTTCCAGAGTGGGAGCTTTGCAAAGAAGAGTAAGCTGATGCCTCAGGGTGGTAGGAAATGTCATTTCTATACCCTCAAGGTTGCTTCAGAAGCCAGAGGGCTGCTCAGTTGCCTTCCATCTGTGTCTCCACAACCCACACCTCCCCCACCTCCAGGAACTTGGTGTGGACCCTGGGTTTGCACAGTGAGGGGCCTTGATCTAATTAAGGCAATTCTTCCTCTCTTCTTCCTTCCTTCTCACTTCCCATCCTCCTTCCCTCCCCCGCTTCCTTTTGTCTAGAGCACCCTCTGTTTGCCAATTGCCACTCTAGATGTTAAAGCTGTGGCTATCAATAAAACAGACAAAGGTCCTGCCCTGAAGGAGCTTATACTCTAATGGGGAGGAGGTGGGAAGAGAGACAGTTAGCTGGGAAACATAATTTAAGTCACATAAGTTACTTTAAAAGAGTTAAAAATAGTAGTAGTAAGAGCAATGAAAAAATACAACAGGGACATGGAATAGAAAATGACAGGCAGTGGCAGCAGAATGGCCTCAGTCTGACAGCGTGATCAGGGAGGGCTCCAGTGAGGAGGTAACATTTGAGTTGAGAACTGAATGTAACAAAGAACCAGTCATGCCACAGTCTGGTGGGAGGATTTCCAGGCAGGAGAAATAGCAAATGCAAAGGCCCTGGAACAGGAGCAGGTGTGCCATGTTTGAAGAACCATGTGAGGGCCAGAGTGGCTGTACCATATGTAATCAGTGAGGGAGAGAGATGTTTGAGATACAGTTGGGGAAGTAGGCGGGCTATAGGGAGGAGTTCAGACTTTATTCTGCATGTAAAATGAAGCCATTTGAGGGGGTTTAGAGAAAGGGTAACACAGGTTTGAGTTCTTAAAAGACTTCTCTAATGGGGCACCTGGGTGGTTCAGTGGGTTAAACCTCTGCCTTGGGCTCAAGTCATGGTCTCAGGGTCCTGGGATTGAGCTCTGCATAGGGCTCTCTGCTCAGCAGGAAGCCTGCTTCCCCCTCTCTTTGTCTGCCTCTCTGCCTACTTGTGGTCTCTCTCTCTCTGTCAAATAATTAAAATCTTTTTAAAAAATAAATAAAAATCCCCTCTAATGACAGTGTGGGGAATAGAAAAGTGCCATGCATGGGGGAGCTTAAACAGCAAACATTTATTTCTCTCAGCTCTGAAAACTAGAAGTCCAAGAGCAAGGTGTCCTGTATATATTTGCTGTCTGGCGAAAGCCAGCTGTTTCTTAAGTGAGCATCTCTTTGCTGTGTTCTTAGATGGTGGAAGGAGCAGAGGGGCTCTCTGGGGTCTTGTATAAGGGCACTAAATCCATTCAAGAGTGTTCCTTCCTCGAGACCTGATCACCTTCCAAAGGCCCCACCACCTAACACCATCACATGGGACAATCCCTTGGAACCATGTATTGTAATATACTAAATTTATTTAGGGTTTTTAGGGAAGTACCATATAATGCATGCCCTGATATGGGTCTTCCCAGGCAATGTCAAGTAGCAGAGATGGCATTCCACCCCCCACCCACCCCCCCACCCCCCGCGCCCTACCTAAGACTTACACCATTAACATATGTCAAACTTCTTTTGATGTCACCTCTGCTGATATTTCTCTTCTTAGCTTTAAGGTTACTGCCGTGCTTTCCGGGTTTCAAAGGTGCTTCCTCCCAGTCTGTGTTACAATCAACTCTAAGAATCCAAGGACCCTCTATTTTTCCTTCTTGACATTACAGCTTTAGCCTGAATTTGTGGGGGTGGGGAGAGGGGGGCTAGAATTTTGCCGCTGATGCCCTTGGGTGACAGGCTGGGTGCACATCTGCTAATTATCAAGCAGCTCTTAAAAAAAATCCCATCTAATGACTTTTTGGGGATTAGGCTTCAGCATACAAATCTGCAGGTTGCAAACACCTGATCTGTAGCTGGCAGGGAGACAGAGCAAGATCAGGTAGGAGACTTTCACAGTCTTTCAGATCCTAGAGGATGGCAGGTCAAAACAAAACAAGAGATTAGGGAAACCAGGAGAAAAAATTTGAGGTGTGTTTTGGTGATATATTTATCAGTCAAGGCAATGTCAGCTATTGCAAGAGTTGACCCCAAAAGCTTGGTGACTTTTCACATAAAGTCCAAACAGGTATTCTAGAAGAGCCAGGGGGCTGTCTTGCAAGTGGTGACTCAGGAACCCAGGATCCTTCTGTCTGTGGCTCTGCCAGCCCCAGGACCTCAGAATCCTTTGCAGGATCTTCTTCATCCAGCAGATGGAGAAAGAGAGCATGGAGAGGACACACACGTTTCTTCCTGGGCCTAAGCATAGATCACTTACCCTTAATCCCATTGGTGAGAACCAGTCACATGACCTCACCTGAATGATGCGGGGCTTAGAAATGAAGTCCCCACGTGGGCAGCCACTTCCGGGCAACGATTCTACTCTATGGGAAGAAAACTCAGATTCTTAGTGTCCAACTGGCCATTTCTGTTATGATAGAGTTGGCAAATTTTCTGGAGGATTGCACATGGGGTTTGAAAGAAAATGAGGCCCCTAGAATGACTTGTTGGCTTTTGGACTGATTAAAGGTAGAGGTAGTCATTAGCTGAAATGGGAAGTTGGGAGAGAAGCAGATTTATACTAGAGGCAGGATATATCAAAAGACCCATTTTGGCCATATGCAGTATGACCTGCCTATGACATGTCCTAAAGGAAATGTTGAAAAGACAGTTGGTGATAAGTCAGGACTGCAAAGGAAGGGTCAAGATTGAGGGTTTAAATGTTGCAGTTCCTTTTACCCAAGACTTCTGATCCCCACACCTTCTTATACAGGTGTGGGACCCTCATTACGCTTGACCCTCAATGCATTAACTGCATCAGCATAATTTTACCCCTCTTTAGAGATAATGTAATTCTATAACCTATGAAATGATAACTGTTATTATTACATGCATTCACTCATTCAGTACATAATTTATTGAGTGTCTAATGTGTGCTGAGTCCTCGTGGTTAGTCAGTAGTGTCTACCCCATGAAGATGCCATTCTAGCAGGAGAAGATGATATAAAATAAAGAAGTATACTGTGTATCTGTGGCCCTAAAGAACAACAGGGTGGGGTAAATGAGAAAAATACCAGGGAAGTCAGGCACTGGAGTTACTAGAGGCAGGAATACTTCTATAATAAGAAACACTTGAGCAGGGGCACCTGGGTGGCTCAGCAGGTTAAAGCCTCTGCCTTCGGCTCAGATCATGATCCCAGAATCCTGGGATCGAGCCCCGCATCGGGATCTCTGCTCAGCAGGGAGCCTGCTCCCCCACCCACCCACCCCCCCCGCCTGCCTCTCTGCCTACTTGTGATCTCTGTCTGTCAAATAGATAAGTAAATAAATCTTAAAAAAAAAAAATCATCCACAATGAGGGGTGCCTGGGTGGCTCAGTGTGTTAAAGCCTCTGCTTTCAGCTCAGGTCATGATCTCAGGGTCCTGGGATCAAGCCCTGCATTGGGCTCTCTGCTTAGCAGAGAGACTGCTTCCCCCTCTCTATCATGCCTGTCTCTTTGCCTACTTGTGATCTCTGCCTGTCAAAATAAATTAAAAAAGAAAGAAAGAAAAAAAGAAACACTTGAGCAGAAACCTGAAGGAAGTTGAGAGTTTATACAAACAAAAATGCAGATGCAGGGGCTCAATCAGCCAGAGGGGTTATCCAGATAACCCAATATTTGCTTATACCAATTTTGTGTCTATATGTCTTGTGCCTATATGGCACAGAGTGTGTGCCAGGAAAGGGCAAAGCAAATGCAAAGGCCCAAAGGTAGAACAGTACCTGGTATGTTCTAAAAGCAGCCATGAGGCCAGTGTGGCTGGAGTAGGTGGGAATGGGGAAGAGTGATAGAAGATGAGGTCAGAGAGGTGGGGGGTGGGCAGGCCATGCAGTAACCAAAACAGATTTTTTTTTTTCCCCCAACATCTTCATATAACTGGAGAAGGAGGGAAAAAAACAAACCTATTTCCTCTTGTAGAAATTCTTGCAAAGAAAGTAACACACAATCAACAACTTCCTGTGCAACTCCCAAAATGAAACACTCTCAAAGTGGAGGATTTGCAACCAAAATAAGAAAGGGTAACAGTTTCACAACAGGGAGCACAGAATGCACAATGTTTCCTCTCGCAGCAGGTTTTCTTCACAGTTAATTGCAGCCACATGTGAAGCCCACTCCAATCTGAGGGGAAGCATTTTTAGCCAGCACCATAAGAGACCCAGCCACACACTTCCCATCCCTCATGCTCCAAGCAAGACCACTTGCTAGATTAGCTCAGGAGGATGGGAACCTTAAAATGCTGCAATAATAAATACTCTGTTTTCTGAATCTCAACTCCAGAAACTGAGCCAGAGACCTTTTATTAGCTGGCTTTTAGAACATTAGAAGAAGCTGGTTTAAATGAAAAACAAAACAAAACGAAGAAACAAAAAACCATTTTTTCAAGGGGTTCTCAAGCCCGTTAAATCACCTTGCATGGTTCTCTCTTGATCTGCCCACTATGGTGAGAGCCATGAAATGGAAAAAACAGCGGTAGAATCTAGGCCTTTTGAAGCTCTCTTCATCATTGTGGGACTTGTCAGACAGTGCTCAGCAATGACTGCAAACATGTGGGTGGGGCTCTACAGGTGATGCTCATGGGGTTGTCTTAGTTAATGCTGACATCCATGCAACCGGTCCCATTTTCTCTGTTTTATAAGTAAGTGAATTGTGGATATCAATGAGGCTTTGGCTCCCCAGCATCTAGAGGTCCTTCCTATTTGGGAGAAATTCTTCATTGACTAGGTTTACAGAAGCCGAAAATTACCTCCATGGTCCCTCCCTGGCAGCCAGGAGGTGGCAAATGGTCTTGGCTTAGCCAACCGGTTGTTCCTGCCCAGGATCTTGGTGGTGGCAGTGTCAAGGCTCTTGGAATGGCAATGCCTGGGTCAAACTGGGGAATCTGGTGCTGGGAGAGTCAGAGCTGCTTCCGTGGAAGCCCTGACCATCCTCTCCAGCTCTGACCACTTTCTGAGTCTGGTTCTCTAGCCTTCCCACTTGTTTTTCAGCCACCCAATCCCTATTCACTAAACTCCATTTCTGCTTATATTACCAGAGACCATTTCCGTTCACTGTAACCCAGAGCCCTGGCTTAACGTTAAGTAATTTGCAGATACCTAATAAAGTACAAAAATTCTGGACTCCCAGAGTTGATTTACATTATCCTTGTTCTCATGTCACTTTTATATGTATAAGCTCCTTAGAGGCTTGTAGCTCGGTCTTAAGCAGCTAGCGAACACAAACACATTAACAAGGTAAATAAAGCAATGCCACAAAATTACCAATGTTGACATTAACAGCATTGACCTAATATGACAGATGGTGCTGCTTTATGAAATTAAATAGCTGTTAATTATATGAATGTGAAACTGACTGATATGGACTCATCTGTTTTCATTTTATTACTACCGTGGACCACTTGATGACTTCTCTTTTTTCCATTCAAACCTCTGTGAACACTTCATTTGTACAGCTGATCTTGAGGTCATTTGCTCTTTACTTTGCATAGGTGCACCATTCATTAATGAAGACTGGTGATGTTCTTTGGTTCTTTGGGCTGGGATCATTGAAATTGTTCTACTTGCCTCTAATCCCATTGTAAGCATAAACACAAATGCAAGGATTCAATCAGCTAAAAGGGTCATCCAGATAGCCTGGTATTTGCTTATATCAGTTTTTTAAAGGTTAACATCAAGATTACAAAATTTTAAAAATTCTCCTACAAAACTCACAAATTCCTAAGAATACATTTGTAAACTCAGTTTCAGAAATCATGGCAATGTAGTTAAGGAGCATAAGCTTTAAAAAAAAAAAAAAAGAAGAAAGAAAGAAAGGAAAGAAAAAAGGAGTGTAAGCTTGTGAGTTAAAGGAAAAAAATTCTGGTTTTGAGTCCTAACCCCATCCTGTAATAGTCTTGGAATGGTGAGCAAGTTGTAATCTGAGCCTTAATTTTCTTACCTATAAAATGGAACAATAATACCTATCTTTCAGGACAGTTATATTAAACAAGATGATTGTGTAACTATAATAAATGGTAGTCATTGTTGTTATAGATGTCCTAATTGACATTCAAATTGGTTAACATAGTTGCCCCAGTTCATACAACCAGCTGGTCCCAGAGAAAGGCCTGGAACCCAGATCCCCTCAACACCTCACGTTTTGTTTTTAAAAGCATCTGTGCTGAGCAAGGCGAGGCCCCTAGGAGCAGCAGCCTACCTTATAGGGCTGTGGTCCTAGGGAGCTGCTGTCTGGGAGATTTACAGTCCGCAGGAAATTACTCATTCTAGGTTAATTTCGTGGATGATCATTCAAAAAACACGTGATCACATTATTCCCCTACTTGGAAACTATCCATTTCCTATTCTTTATACCTATGGTTCTCCAAAAGAGGTCCCCTGATAAGCAGGGACTTGTTAGAAATATAAATGCAAATTCTCAGGCCCAATCCCAGACATACTCCAGCAAGGTCTGGTGGTGAGGCCCAGCATTCCTTGTTTCACAGAGCCCCTGGGATGATTCTGAAACATGCCAAAGTTTAAAAAACTGCGGCACGATAGGACCAAGTCCAGACTTCCTTAGCACAGCACTGAATGGCGAGTCTTTTCCTGTGCTAGTCCCAGGTTACTCTTCTAGCCTCTCCACTTAACACTCCTGAAAACACCTTATGCTCCAGAACCATCAGACTTCACTTTCTGTCTTCAACAGGATAGACCCTCTTATGCCTTGGAACATGCAGCACAGTTCCCTCTACTGGGCATTTCTTCAAAAAGTCTCCTCCTCTGTGAAGATTTCCCTGATTGCTTCGAGGCTAGACACAGCCTCGATGTCATATTCCTATGACAGCCCTTATGCATATTTCTATGACAGCCTTTATGTCCTATTTCTATTACATACACAGGCAGTTGTCACACTGTATTGTTTCTCAGAGTTGCTGAGACTGCTATTTACCAATTATTACCCATGTTCTCCCTGCCCCAACAAGAGAATGCTGATTTCCCAACTCCTTTGCAAGACCGAGTGGTCAATGAGATGCAGGTGGAAGCTGGTGGGTTTGGGGAGTGTTGATGATTCAGCTGGCAGGTACTCTGCTGCTCTTCCCTCCTTCCTCCTTATACAAGCCAAGCTGCATTGCCCACCTTGCAAACTTCGGTAAGCTTGAGGCTGGGGGACCATGCTAAAGAAGGCAGAGAAAAAAAGACAGCAGGAGCCTGGGAAATTGGTGACATTGTGAGGTCACTGCTCCATCTCTGGACCTTTGTCCCCTGGCTTTAGGTTACATGATAGTCAAATAAATTCTTTTTTTCTTTCTTTCTTTCTTTCTTTCTTTCTTTCTTTCTTTCTTTCTATAAGTCCCTTTCTTATTGGAGCCACTTCCCTCCCCCACCCCACCCAGAATCTAACAACACAGTGTGTCTCAAAGGCAGGACTGTCTTTTACTCATTGCTGAATCTATGTGCCTGGCACAGAGCCTAGCAGATGCTTAATAAATGCTTGAGGAATGAATGAAAGAACAAATCCTTATTATTTCTGTTGCCGGAGGAATCAGAGTTTGCATATTGGGCCTAAAATTGCCTTTCTGGAAACTCTGGGAAACCACATCAGGTTAAAAATGAAGACAGATCTTTTAAATTTTATTTTAAATTAAAATGTCACAGTTGTAACTGAAACCAGGATAACATTATCCTACCACTGGACAGAAAATAGGTGTTAAATGAAGACATGTGTCACTCCTGCTTAAAAATCTTGCAATATTTCCCGATGGTTCTTAAAGTCTTAAGTTCCTAGTATTTTCTGGTTTTTCACTGTTTTTTTTTTAAATTTTTATAGTGATAACTATAGATTTATATGTAGTCATAATAAATAATAGAGATCCCATGTACCCTTTGTCCAGTTTTCACTGACACAAACTATTGTACACTACCATAACTGGAAAACTGACATTGATACACTCCATCAATCTAATTCGGTTCCCAGTCTTTGCTTATATTCATTTGCGTGTATTTGTGTGCATATGTGTGTTTAATTAATGTGTGTAGGTATTCACATATCCACATCCACGGTCAAGACACAGAATATTTCCATCACCACAAGGATCCTCTGCATTGCTATTTTATACCCACACTTAACCTCTCTTCCGCTGTGCCCTCTCTCCCGATCCCTGACTCCTGGCAACTGCCAATCTAGTCTCCATTTCTAAAAATTGTCATTTTATTTTATTTTTTTTAAGATTTTTTATTTATTCATTTGACAGACAGAGATCACAAGTAGGCAGAGAGACAGGCAGAGAGAGAGAGGAGGAAGCAGGCTCCCTGCCGAGCAGAAAGCCCAATGCGGGACTCGATCTCAGGATCCTGGGATCATGACCTGAGCTGAAGGCAGAGGCTTTAACCCACTGAGCCACCCAGGCACCCCTAAAAATTGTCATTTTAAAAAGTTTTGTAAATGGAATAACACAGTATGTTACCTTTTGGGATTGGTTTCTCTCCCTTGACATTATTAAGTCCCTGGAGATCCGTCCAAGTTGCTGTGTGTATCAATCTTTCCATTCCTTTCACTGCTGAGTAATTACTGCTCAGTGGTATGGATGGACCACAGTTTGTTGAAGCAGTGGCCTGCTGAAGGACATCTGGGCTATTTCCACATTTGGGCTATCACAAAGCGAACAAGAGAGCACAAATGGGGCGGGAGGTGGCAAGGGCACCAGGAGAGGGAGAAGTAGGCTTCCCACTAAGCAGGAGCCTGGGGCAGAGCTTGATCCCAGGACCATGAGAGCGTGAACTGAGCCTAAGCAGATGCTTAAGGAACTAAGCCCCCTAGGTGCCCAGGAGTGAGAGAATCTTAAGCAGACACCATAGTGAGTAAAGAGCCCAGTGGGGGGCTTGATCTCACAACCCCAAGATCATGACATGAGCTGAAATCAAGAATCCGATGCTTGACTGACTGAACTACCCAAGTGCCCTGTTCTGTGCATATTTAACAGTTTTTTGTGTTTGTTTGTTTGTTTGTTTTTTCTGAGTTAGTAAAAAGTCACAATGAGTCACCATTTCATATCTGCTAGCATGGCTAAAACAGTATTAGTGCCAGCAAAGATGTAAAGCAATTGGAGTTCTCATGTACTGTTTGACCCCCTCCATAAACATTTAAAAATTTAAACATACACTTATCATGTGACCCTGAAATTGCAAAGCCAGATATACACCCAAAAGAAATGAAATGTTACAAAAAGACTTGCACACAATGTCAGAACAGCTTTGCTTATTATAGTTAAGGACCATAAACGAGTTAAAGGTCCATCAACAGGTAAATAGGGGCACCTGGGTGGCTCAGTCAGTTAAGTGTCTGTCTTAGGCTGGGTCATGGTCCAGGGTCCTGGAATCAAGTCCCACAACCAGCTGCCTGCTCTGTGGGGATTCTGCTTCTCCCTCTCCTTCTACCTGCTTCCCCCCTGCTTTCACTTGTGCATGTGCCCTCTCTCTCTTTCAAATAAATAAAATCTTAAAAAAAAAACAGGTAAGTAGATATAAAACAAATTGTGATCCATCCATGCAATGGAATACTCCTCAACAATAAAAGGAATGAACCACTAATACATGTAACCACGTAGAAGAGTCTCAAAACATTATGCTAAGGAAAAACTCCTCAAGATATAAAAGACTACATACTATATGATTTTATCTATATAAAATTCCAGAAAAGACACATCGAATATGTGGTGATAGAAATGAGTTCAGTGGTCACCAGAGATAAGGCTGGAGGGAATGACTGACTGTAAAGAGGCATGAAGGAACTTTCCAGAATGGTGGAAATAGTTTTATCTTGATTGGTGGTTTCACAGGTGTATGCATTTGTCAAAAGTCCTTAAGCCATACACTTAAAATAGACCTAGATTACACTTCAATGTTGAAAAAAGTTGAAAAAGTTGAAAAGTTGAAAAAAGGCAAGTGGGACACAGTATTTACATATCAAACACTAGAATCCCACTCTTCAGCCTCAATGTCTCATATTAATATTAATGTGTCTTATACTCTTACATGTGGTAGTAAAATGATGAAGAAAAGAAAATGAAATTGACTTTCTTTCTTTCTTTTTTGGAAGAGTTCTCTTCAGTGGGAATTAACAGAGGAGTCATCTGGATGAGGTTTGAACCCTTGCAATTATTTTGTTACTACAATGAGAGCTTAGAGTGGGTCCTGCTTAGCACTTATATCTATGGTCTATCTTTTGACCCTCAATATCCTAAGAAGCAAATTTCATTGTATTCATGCTTAGGATTGAGCCAAGTGGCTTATATTTGCTAAATAACTTCCTTGTCACACACCCAGAAAGTGGTTGAACTAGGGCCTGAACTTCATACTCTTGACTACATATCAGGAAACTAGAATCCTATATTCATATGCCTTGGGTTCTGGCCACCAAAATCCATTTTCTTTGCTTTCCAATGATTAGGGTCCCCCAGAGGGTCCCTGAGTTCTCTACAACTCCAACCTACATAGTTAAGGAAAAGGGACAATGGACTGCCTAGTCCATTAGTTACTACAGTTGGTCAGGATCTGTTGCCAGATTTTTTTTCTCTTTCAGCCATTTATTTTTTTTTTTAAGATTTTGTTTCTTTATTGAGAGAGAGGGAGAGAGAGAGAGCAAAAACAGAGGGGAGGGGCAGAGGAAGAGGGAGACGCAGATTCTCCGCTGAGCAGGAAGCCCTATGTGAGGCTCGATCCCAGGACCCCAGGATCATGACCTGAGCCCCAGGCAGATGCTTAACCAATTGAACCACCCAGGTGCTCTGGCCATTTATTTCTTTTTATTTACAGTTATGTTCAATACAAACCAATTCCATAATATGAGAAGTTCTATGAATCAAAGAATAAACACATGAATACAATGTACTATCCAAAACAGATGTATAGCATTCAGATATGAAGCAAGAGGAAATATTCCTTCACACCCAAAGTAGCCTGAGATCGGCTGGGTCTGTTTTTCTCATGCTGGTTTCTGAGGATGGAAAGAATTGACTTTGGTTTTTAAGACTACCGTGGCCATATTGGATACTGGAACATCTTGGCATCAGTTTTGTGCCCACAAGATCAAAAGACTTTAGGGAGAGTCTATTTCTAAAAAGCTTTCTTTGTATTGAGGCAGATATATAAGATCCCGTTTCCAGAATCAAGCCCAATAGGCTTCCAACCCTTTCAGACTTACGTTCCCAACCTCTGAAATATTTACCAATTGTGACAGCCATTCTGATTCTCACATCATTCTGGTACCCAAAGACTTGTGGTTCGGATTGACATTCTACTTGAATAAAATCTGCCGATGGCTTTGATGGTGGTGATGGTCACAGATACATATGTATCCCTAAGAGCACTGAGTTATATGCTTTAAATCTGTACAGCTTTTTACATGTCAATCACACCTTGGTAAAATACTTAAAAAAAAAAGACCCAGGAAAGTGGTGGATGTCAAAAGGAGTAGACCTAAAACAGGATGGCACTCAGTGTACCAAGGAAAGAGGAAGGTCATGTGTCTGATCTGAGTAAGGAAGGGCAAAAGACAAAGAGGGAACTGGGCAGGGCAGTATCTTGCTGGGCTTTGTGGGCAGCAGTACAGCAGTAAGGAATTCAGATTTATTCTCAATGCTCTGGGAAGCCCCACATTCTCCTCACAGGTCTCTTGCATGTCTCTGTGGTTTTTTGTGAGCTGCTGCTTCTCTGCCTGAACCTTAAGTGTTACTGCTCTCATTCTTTCCTGAATCCCTTGCTCTTCTCATTCTACCTGGATGGGTGGGAAAGTGATGGATCTTGATTGTTCTTAGTTGGCAGTTGAGACCTTTCTCTGGGGCTTTGGATTCATGTATCAAACACAGCCTGGACCCTTCCGCTGTCTGTCCCATGGGCTCCTCAAACTCATGCAAAGCCCTCTTACAACCTTCCCTTCCATCCATTCCATGTGTTGTCTCTCCAGCTCAGGTAATAACACTACCTATTACCCAGACATCCAACCTAGAAACCTGGATGTATCACTGTGAGTAGCCCTCCCTCACCTTGTACAGCCAATCGATCACCAATTTTTAAAAAACCTCTGAAATACTTTCAAATCTCTTTTCCTCACTACCCTGCCTGATCTAGATGATAGTGCTAAACAGATGACCACAGCTCTTCCACAGATGGCTGCAACAGCCCCCTAATGAGTCCCTCTCTCCCGGGGTCCTGTTCCCAACAAATGTGCTATTCACACCGACCACCAGGGTGAAACTGCTAACATGTGAGTCTGCCCATGATGCAACTGGGAAAGTCTAACTGCTTGTGGGGTGGTGGGATCCACTTTCTCTTCCTTCCTCCCCCACACTGTTCTTCCAGGCCTTGGCAGATGCCTTGGCTGGATAACAGAAGAAAGTCTTGGGAACTGGATTGAAGGCAGAGAAAGGATGAGAGGAAGCAAGACAGTGCACGGATGTAGGAGACAGACAGAGAGGGCCACTCTCAGTTTTGTGGAAAGTCTGGAACTTGCAGACACCTCCTTGACACAACTTACAGCTCCCAGGCCACTCACTGCCCTGTCCCAAGGATCCAGGCAGAAACTAGGAAGAGTGAGATCCTGGGGAGAGGGGATGGGAAGAGCTAAGGGACTGCAAGACCGTGAGGGGACGGCATAGGGGTCCAAGCACCCATGTCAGAGGACACATTTCTGTGCAGGAGCTGAGAATGGGAACTGACATGAGGAGAACCAGCTGTAAGCCCTTAGAGCACCCTGCAATAGTCAGGTGGGAATGTTCAGCTTGAACCTGAAGACCAGGACCATTTCCCGTGCCCTTACGACCCATGTTGACTCAGTGGCCAATGTGAAGGCTGCTTGATGACCCGACCCTGTCTCTGTGTAGAGGTCTCAGTGCTGCAAAAGACCCTCACCACTGCAGTCCTCCCATACGCCTCTCCCGCCTCTCCTCTTGCCTTCCGCAGACGGACTTCTCCAGTTCTGTAAAGCATCTGATTGCTCATGCTTCTCTCATACACCACATTGTTCCCACTACCTGCAATGATTTCACTCCATAAAACACACTCCCCTGCCCATCTCCTCACTACTGTATATTCACCCTTACAACAGACGTTGGATGTTTGAATATTTTATAACGGGGAGAAAAGCTGTGTTTGCTCATCACACAGTCCTGGATTAGAATTCTAGCTCAGTTGGTTGGGCGACTGCCTTTGGCTCGGGTCATGATCCCGGAGTCCTGGGATCGAGTCCTGCATCGGGCTCCCAGCTCCATGGGGAGTCTGCTTCACTCTCTCTGACCTTCTTGCTCATGCTCTCTCTCACTGTCTCTCTCTCAAATAAATAAATAAATAAATAAAATCATAAAAAAAAAAAAGAATTCTAGCCTTTGTGTTCACTCACTGAGACCTTACAATCATTGTATCTATCTTATTATCAGTAAAATAGAGTGACAATCCCTACCTTGCACATCTTTCTGGGGCTCAAATGGACTTATATAAAGTGCCTGGCACGTAGTAGGTACTCGGTAAATGTTAGCTCTCTTTCTTGTCCTTGAGATACTCAGTAAACATTGGTTCTAATTCCAGAGTCAATGAACAGCCACTGTTGGTAGCATCCTACAAACAGTGTTTGTAGGATGCTACCAATAGTGTCTGATAGCGTTGCCTTTCCCTTTTTCCTTGGCTTCTCTTTACTGGTTAGCTTGAATGCAATTCTCAGTTACTATATATTGGAAGTGATGCACTTTCCATGTGGAATAATAGGATCTATCATTTACTAGATGTCCACCCTGTGTCTGGTCTTCACTAGATGTTTTCCGGATAGTCTCTTGACTAATATTCACAGTGGTTCTCAGGGGGCTCATAGTATTAACCACTATCCTATAATTGACCAACCTGAGGCTCTGAGAAGTTAAATAACTACCCTGAAGTCACACAGCCAAGTAATTGTTAGATCCAAGATAGAAACCCAGTCTTCTGATTTCCCCGGGCCCATGTTCTTTCAAATAGACCACATTTCCTTTCGTGAAATATCATAATAATATTAATAGTAATCGAAATAGTTAAACATTTAGTGATTACCTATGTGCTGGGAACTATGATAGCTCAGTATATATATTAATTAACCTTGGCAAGTCTCCTACGAAGTAGTTACTATTACTATTCTACTTCACAGAGAAGTGAAGCATCGAGAGGTTAAAATATTTGCCCAGATCTCCAAGCTGAGTCTGTGTGTATATATAATGTCATAGAACACTGCAATTTCAATCTATCTTCTTTCCTCAATGAGCATAAGATCCATGATCAAACAGCAGAGAGAAAGTGGGAGAGTTTTACAAACAATGAAGGTTTGTTAGAAGGATGTGCGCTGTTACACTGCAGTGCAAGTGAGGGGACATTGAGCAGAGGCACTGGTCTCCTGAAGCTCTAAATGTACAGTGAAGGGCACCAACCCAGAGGGCCAGGCTAGATCCTGAGGTCACAGGGAGGGGGGAAGGAGCCCAGAGACAGAAGTTTGTTGCTCATCTCTGGAGACCTCCAGAATCCTAAGCCTTACAAAGATGATTAGCAGCCCAAGATAGCAAGGACAGACCCTTCCAACCAGCAAACAGAGCTGGCAACTTGCACGATCCCTTGGGAGTGTGTCACCATGATGTCATTTTGTTTATTCCCCGCCTGGGAATCAGGCCCCACTGGGGTTTGATTAACTGCCCGCTCCAGGCAGCAAAATGACAATGCTTTTTAACTTATTCTTCAGACCATCAGGAGCTCTCCATCTGAAAGTCACTCAGAAGTAAATCACAGGGTTGTTTAATCTTTGCTCTGATTCTGCGATTTAGAAGCAATTCTGTGTCGCTTCCCTTCAATCACTGGGCATGTCAGCACTTAAGCATTGTTTGAAAATCATTCATGCAGAGAACATGTACTCACTGAGAGTGTCTTATATGTCTGTTCCCTGAGTATGTGGTCAGGATGTATTAGTGGACAAGGATGGTACAGTCCCAGTTGGTTAGGGACTGAGTGTAGCTGGGAAGGGGGCTATTTAAGAAGCAACTAGAGTTTATTAGCATTTATTAAGGGCAGAGTACAGAGAGCCATGGGAGCACACAATGAAGGTCTCAATTCAGTCTTAGGAGGGCAGAAGATGCTTCTTTGAAGAACTGATATCTAACTGAGCCCTGGGGGTTGAGTAGGAGTGAGCTCTGTACAAGAAGGAAAGAAAATCATTATGAAGGCAGGAGACAGCAAAGTCCAAAGTGGCCAGCAGGAAAGAGGCAAGAGGGAGAGCACTACCTAGAGGCAGGACAGCTCAGCTGGGGCAGATCATGCAGGACTCTGTCGGGCAGGTTAAGATGTGAAGGGCTCCAGGGGCTCCTGGATGGCTCAGTCTGTTAAGCTTTGGACTCTTGATTTCGGTTCTGGTCGTGATTGCAAGGTGGTGAGACAGAGCCCCGCCTTGTGCCCTGGGACAGGGAGACATGGCTTCAGATTTCCTCCTTAGCACCTCCTGGAAAATTTGATAGACTTAGGCTCAACTTTTGGAGTCTCAGTTTCCTCATGGCCACATGGGGATAAAAAGAGCTGACTTCTGAAGTTGATGTGTGGATCAATGAAAATGTGTGGAAAACAAGTACATTGTGTGGTTCAGTAAAAACTCCACCCTTCTACCTCACCCCAGCTCCTCCATCTTCTAGGGTGAAGAATCTAGACGAAAACCAAGGCCTCTTATCTAGAACACTGAGGAATACAGACCCATCCACCCCACCCCCCATCCCTGGTGACTTGCACAAATTCTGGCACAAAACAGGTGCTCAGTTAATGTTTGTCAAATGACTTCGTCTTAGACGCCCACTGCTGTCTTCTAGATAAATCGTAGTCTTTCTTTGCTTTCTTATCTATCCTACCCTTCCCCTTCCCATGCCAAACAGCACAATCAGAGAACTCTCTCATCACCCAGGCCTTGCTGCCTGACCCCTCCTTACCTAGCACTACTGGCACTCACTGTTATTTGATGAGCATTTGCCTCCCGGTGTGGACACAAATTTCTGCTTTATGAATTGAAGATCTTAAGAGGTGTCCTTCTATTGTTCTGGAATTTGTTTGGTCTAAAATGTGAAACAATATAATACAAAATAGTAATACAGTTCTGTAATCCTGGGTTATCTGTAAACAGCCCATAAGTGAGGACATTCTCGATAACTTCCTATAATGTTACCTTATATTTGAATAAAATTCAATTTATCTGAGTTGATTTCACACCAAAGCTATGAGGTACATATTAGTATTCATTTCTTACAGATGAGGAAAGTGAAGCACAGAGAGTTTAAGTGACTTGGTTGAAGTCATACAATAGGTAAGTATGAGAACCTTTTCATTCTAATCTTTGTATTGCCTAGTACAGTAGTGATATTTCTACTGTTACGCTGTTTTTCTAAAACTATCCTTTACAAGTGCCAGAAACATGAAGATGACCTTCATTATCATCTTCGTGTTAATATTATCTCTGAATGAGAAGATTTAAAACATTCATAGAATCACTGATTTTTATTTATTACGGATCTCTCTGGGTTCCCTCCTCCCCGCCCCGTGGGTTTTGTTGCTGTTGTTTGTTTGTTATATTTTATAGGTACAGTACTAGGTGTGTCTGAGGACAGGGACTATTTTGCCTCCTCAGTGCTCAGTGAGGCGCCAGGCCCTGAGGCATGTTTGCAGAGATGTTCCAAACCGTTCTCCCAAAGGTTACACAATCACACACAACCTTAAAGCTCAGGTTTGCCACGCAAGAGCCGATGTCACACAATCCTACACTTTTCAGTTAAGAGTAAACGTGTAACCAAATGTGATTTAAGTCCTATACAAACCTTTTCATATATAAGACACCACAAAACACACACATTTCTAAAAAAAGAAAAAAGCTTTTTTGGAATAGGTTTCTGAGTTTTAGCGAGGAAAATACAGTCAGATTGTTAGATCACGATTTGTATGAAATGCTTTGTGACTCAGTCAACCACCAGCCAATCTCAGGACGCAAACCTTAGCTGGCCTCATCCCTTCTGTGTTTTTTCCCCCACACTGTTTTTGTGGCTTTCATTTAAAATAATATTAGCTTGAGCCTCCAGTGTAATCAGGCCTTTGTTCTCCTCTTCCTATTGATCCTGTAGCAGAAGTGACAATAGAAGCCTTTTCTCTGGCTCTGGTGAAATACAGCCCATTATCAAGAGGGCCCAAGAACCTACTGGTTTTACAAAGACACGTCAGGGACAACAGTGCATAAATTGCCACACTTGGTATTATCATCATCATCATAACTACCATTTTTTTAGTTCTTGCAATGGGGCAGTTACTCCACTGAGCCTTTTACATGAAGTAGTTATTCTTGTAATTTTAACTTTCACAACAAGTCTATTGAGTAGATGTTATCATTTTCTTTTTACAGAACATGAAACTGAGATTCAAAGAAGTTAAAAACTTATTTATAAGAGGTAGACATAAGATTAAAAAACCAAGTCACCTCTGGTTTCAATCCTCCTAATATCCCACATTAAATATTATGCATATAATACACACACATACACACACAGAAATAAATGTGTTGCATTGCACCTCACTATTTGATGTAAGATCATATTGGGTAGCCATTTAAACCAACATTAATGGGGTGCCTGGGTGGTGGTTCCATCAGCCAAGCCTCTGCCTTCGGCTCAGGTCATTATCCTGGAGTCGGCTTCTCCCTCTGCCTCTCCCCATCAGCACATGCTCCCCTCCAACCCCCTACTCGCATTTTCTCTCTCACCTGCTTGCTCTCTCTCTCTCTCAAATATATAAATAAATAAAAATCTTTAAACATTCATTATGAATTTTAGTTTTTTTCCCTTCTTGCAGACGATAAATTTTTTTTAAAGATTTTATTTGTTTATTTGACAGAGAGAGATTTCAAGTAGGCAGAGAGGCAGGCAGAGAGAGAGAGAGGGAAGCAGGCTCCCTGCTGAGCAGAGAACCTGATGCAGGACTCGATCCCAAGACCCTGAGATCATGACCTGAGCTGAAGGCAGAGGCTTAACCCACTGAGCCACCCAGGCACCCCAGAGACGATAAATATTTTTATTGCATCCAACATTCTGGTCATTTTTTGAAAAATTCATAGGTCTATGAGCTAGCTAGTTCTGTGGTTTCTAACCAGTAAAAGATGCCATTAAATAGCAATATCATTTAAGGAACATGGACATCATGCTCTGAGAAATTCTTATTTGGGGAGGAGAGAAATAGGAAAAAGATAGAGTATGTTTTTAAATTAAATTTTTTATTTTTAGAACATTATAGATTCACATGCAATTATAATAAAGAATAGAGAGAGATCCTATGTGCCTTTTACCCAGTTTTTCCCAGTGGTAACATCTTGCAAAACTATAGTATAATTTCCCAACCAGGAAGCTGAATTGATAGAATTCACCAATTTTAGCTCTTACTTGTTACAGAGTACTTCAACAACAACAATATGTAATCCACTACCATACAGTTAACCTATTTTTAAAGTGTACAGTTCAATGATTAAACTGTACAGTTCAATTCACAGAGTTGTACCACCATCACCACCTGCCTAATTCCATAACATTTTTATCAGCCCAAAAAGCAACTCCTGAGCCTTTAATGGTTTCTGCTCATCTCCTCCTCCACTCTCATCCCCACTAAACCTGGCTACCATTAATCTATTTTCTGTCTCTATGGATTAGTCTATTTTGAACATTCTATATAAACACAATTTTAAATACGTGGCATTTTGTGACTGGCTTCTCTCTCACCGAGCATAATGTCTTCAAGGTTCATACATCTCACAGCACGGGTCAGAATTTATTCCTTCTTAAGGTTGAATAATATTTCATAGTATACAATATACCACATTTTATTTATCCATTTATCAGTCAATGAATATTTTTATTGTACATTTTGCTATTTTAAAAAAAAGATTTTATTTTTTTTTTTGAGAGAGAGAGAGCAGAATGAGAGAGAGAGAGAGCACAAATGGAGGTAAGGGACAGAGGGAGAAGGACAAGCAGACTTCCTACTGAGCAGGGAGTCTGATGCAGGGCTCAATCCCAGGACCCTGGGATCAGGACCTGAGCTGAATTCAGATGACTAACTGACTGAGCCACCGAGGTGCCCCACATGTTTACTATTGTTAATAATGCTGCTATGAGTATTTCTGCGCATGTTTCTGTGTGGATGCAGGATCTCATTCCTCTTGAGGATGTACCTGGGAGTGCGTTACTTGGTAACTATGGACCTGTCAAGTTGTTTTCTGCAGCATCTGCACTGTGTCATGCTCTCACTGGCAACATAGGATGTTCCAATTACTACACATACTCACAGACACTTGTCACTATCTATCTTTTTTTTTTTTAAGATTTCATTTATTTATTTGACAGAGAGAGAGATCACAAGTAGGCAGAGAGGCAGGCAGAGAGAGAGGGGGAAGCAGGCTCCCTGCTGAGCAGAGAGCCCAACGCAGGGCTCAATCCCAGGACCCTGAGATCATGACCCAAGCGGAAGGCAGAGGCTTAACCCACTGAGCCACCCAGGTGCCCCGCTGTCTGTCTTTTTTATTTACAGCCATTCTGGTGGGTGTGAAGTGGGGTCTCGTTGTAGTTGCTGGTGATCTTGACCATCTTTTCAGGTGCTCATTGGTCATTTTCATATCTTTAGATGAAGGAAGACGTCTTTTAAAAGCCCTGAACGTACTTGATGATAAAGTAAATGAGACAATATGTTTATGGTGTTTTGATATTAGAACAGAAAGAAAAAAAAACACATGTTGTTTTATACATTTACACAGTCAGTAAGACATTTTCTGAGCACCTGTGATATTTGTATGGAGTATGAGATGAGTATAGAGATGAGAAGAAACCAGAGATCATTAGTGAGAGGACTTTTACAAAGTCAGGTTCCTGGGACTTTTATAAAGGTCTGTTTCTGACTGACTTATAACATCCAGATGATTCATCTTCTTTTCTGTCAGAGGCAGAAAGGCAATGAGACAAGGTCCCTGATCTCTAGTAGTTCATTGTCTAGTGGTGGAGACAAACACATAAACACATCACACAATCCCATTCGGTCAATACAGTGGCACACATCCATCCGAAGAGCTGTGGGAGCGTAGAGGAAGGAGCAATGAATTCTGCTGGGCATGTAGGAAGGGCACAGAGGGGAGGTAATATTTGTATTTGGTGTTAAAGGATGATTAGGGGTTTGGCAGATAGAGAAAGTGGGAGGGCATTCCAGGCATCCTGCATGCCACGGACAAAGGTGTAACTGGTGATGTCAGAGCTGAGCAAGGGCAGAGGTGAAGGGTGGGCAGGAGGGATGGAAGGGGGTGTGGGCAGGTTGCGGAGAGCGCACCAAGGAGCTCTGTTTATAGACTGCTGATTTTGAGTTTCCTTGTTTTTGTTTTGAAGCAGAAGAATGGCATGGTTGATTTGAGCCTTGAGAGATCACTCTGGGGGTGGCCAGGTAGATGAATTAAGAGGTTTGCAAACTCTGTGAAGGACCAAATAGGAAATATGTTGGTCTTGCCAAAACATGATCTTTGTCATAACATCTCAGGTCTACTGCTGTCACATGAAAAGCAGCCATAGAAAATACTCAAATGTATAAGCCTGTGTCCTAGTACAACTTTATTTCTAAGGCCAGGTGGTGGGGCGCCTGGGTGGCTCAGTCAGTTGAGCATCTGCCTTCGGCTCAGGTCATGCCTTCAGCAGGGCTCCCTGCTCATAGAGTCTCCTTCTTCCCCAACCCCTCCCCCTGCTCCTGCTCTCTTTCTTTCTCTCATGCTTGCTCTCTCTCAAATAAATAAATAAATTCTTAAAGACAAATAAAACCAGGTGGAATGGGTATGTTTGGGGGCCTGTGGCTTAGTGACTCTTAGGTTAGACCAAGGGAAGAACAAAAACCAGTAGACGCCCTCCCCCAACTATCTAAAAGTTCTTTCATTAGTGGTGAAAATCAAAATGGAGCAAAGGGAGTGTGACTTTTAACTGAGACAGAGGGTATATTTAGACTTCAAGAAGAGTCAGGTCCTCAACACAGTCTGGGCTGGGGAATGGGACTCTTCTTCCACCCACCAGCCAGCATTTCCTAAAAGGCCAGCCAGTACCCCAAAGCTGTGCCAAAGCACATCTTTCATTCAGGCCACTGGAATTTTCTGCAGGGCCCTGAGCAAGGTCAGCAAGGTGGGAGAGACAGATTCTGTACAAATGACAAGCCTGCCAAGGAACCCACAGCCCAGGCAAGGAGAAGCCTAGATAATAAGGTCAAAAGTCTTGGCAAAGTGCCATTTGCTCTGACACAGAAAGGCTTGATCCCAGTTAACTTAAGTAAAAATAATTTAAGTAAAGAAGAATGTGTTCAGAGCCCCTCCTAGAACTCAGAGGTGGGATGTGTCATGCTCCGGCCTAGAGCCAGGAGCTGCAAAGTTAGAAGCAAATGCCTCTCTTGGTCTGGCAGTGTCTACAGCAGGCTTTGCATATCAGTTTTTTACCCTGGTGTGCAGATGGCTCAACAGTCAGCATGGGGTGGAGACACGGAGCAGGTTTATGAGTGGCCCTATAAAAATACACAGGCTTTCAAACAGCCGTTTAAAAAGTTCTGCTGCTGACAAAAATTGTCAAGCTTCTTTGCTCTCAGCTAGGCTTCTGTCAACCCAAGGTAGTAACACCAGTTATTCCACACTAATCAGCCACTCTGATTGGCTGCTAGTGACATAACAGAAGTTCATGGACGTGATTGGTGGGTCGCCATCCCAGACCCGAGCCTCTGAGCAGGAAGGTGGACGACAGGAGTGGCACATGGCCAGGATGGGAACAGAAGAGCAGGGGGGTCCTGTTGGGGGTGGACAGCCACAGTCTTTGAAGGCATGGAGCCGTGTTTCAAATAATAAGGTAGTGAAGGTAGTGAAAACTGTGCATGGCCCCCAAGGTACACCTGGGTTCTTTCGTGTTCTTTCTGCCTCCTCCCGTACCAGGTGACTTTCTCTCCCTGGTGACTTGCAGACAAGTGCTGACATGCCTCCCTTCACTCCAAGTCCCTTTTCCTCTGCCCCAACCTGCTCACTGGAGCCCTGAGGCAGGCAGCCAGCCTCCCCGCTCTGCCGCCCAGGCCAGCCTAAGCTCCCGGGGCTCTTCCCTACTCCAAGTGGCCACCATATCAGCCTCCTGGGCTGTGGCCTCATGGAGGGACAAGACACCTAACTTGACAAATTCTCCAAACAGAGCAAAGCCACAGCAGGAGGACGAAACATAACAAGAAACACAGACGTGTGGGCAGTCAGGAGAGGGATGTTTTCTCTAACAGGAACAGTAACTAGGGACTGCAGACGGGCTCACCTGGTGAGTCACTGCACACTCTCTCCTCTTGGCTGGCTACCAACAGAGCACACGTGCCACAGCCAGTGGCCTTGAGGGACAACCTGGGGCGTTTGAGAAAGGCTCTGGGTTTGCAGAAGAAAATAACACAGCAGGGCAGTGAGGCGCTGGGAGTTGGGATTCTATGGGCTCACAGCAAACTGGCTGTGTGACTTTGGGATCCTCTGTGAGTCTCTGTTGCCTCATCTGTTGCATGGGGTACACAATTCAATTGTCTCTAGGCCTTTTCTAGCTTAGTTTTTCCCTACCACTAAACACTGGTGTTTTGGGAGCTGGACAAAGCATTCCAGTGTCAATAACGCTAACAATATTGGTCCTTTATTAAGCCTCCTACTGTGGGCCTGGCACAGTGCCAGGGACTTCACATACAGGAATGTTAATCTTGAGACTAATCCTGCCAAAAAGGTATTATCTCCATCCTAAAGAAGAGGAAGCAAGCAAGTTCCAGAGATTAAGTAACTTGCCCACTGTCATGCAGCTAATACTCTTGATTTGAACCCAGGTCTTTTCGGGCCACTTGGATGGCTCAGTCTATGGAGCACCTAACTCTTGATCTCAGGGTTGTGAGTTCTAGCCCCATGGTGGGCAGGGTGCCCACTTAAAACACAAAAGAAAACAAAACATAAGCCCAGGTGGATTTTTTTTTACTTTTTTTTTTTTTTGACTCCAAAGTACCTTGCATGTGATCTTTTTTTTTTCTATTGATTTGCTTTAAAAAAAAAAAAAAAAGCTAAAAGCTAGTATTTTGTTAATTTTTTTCTCCCAGAATTTTTCTTTGATGACTACTATCAGGTACTAGCAAAATATCCAAACTTACTGGCAAGTGAATACTGGAAATGAATATTGTGGAGACACTTGGAAACTGGACACTTGGAAATAGCTTGTTTCTCCCCAAGCCAGTATGCTTACAGCTGTGATTTTATTTTATAACAGTATGCACAATTAATTAAGCAGATGTTTCCAGCCCAACCTAGAAGCAAAATCCATCAATATATTATGAGCTAAGTCATTATTCGTATAGTGAGGCATAGAAATGCCAGTGTTTCATCATCTTCCGCAAAGGACGCTGACATGCAGGTGCCTTGCCATCTAAAACAGGTTTGAACACCCTTGCTCTCTGACTCTGTGAATGCTCAATTTATGCACAGGAAAGCTTCCTGGACAAAACAGAGCAAGGGAGAGTTCTCTCGCCATCTTCAAAATCTCAGCTCTGGGAGGTATCTTTTTTTTTTTTTTTTTTCCTTTCCTGGGAATCAGAAGGTATCTTTCCCTTTGTATGTGCACCTGGAAATTTCTCTATCAAAAAACCAAGCTGACCCAGACAGGCTCCCCACCCTGCCAACAAAAGCAGTAACTGAGTTCCAGAGTGGCTCTTAACTAGATGGCTAGGCTAGCCCAAGGCTGACTTGTACAATGGGCAGAAAGAAAGCAGGAGCTCATCCAAAGTAACCACATGCCAGAGGCCAAGGAGTGGAGACTGCACTCTCCTGGCTCCCAAGACTGCCCCTGGACCTTACCTCTCACCCTTTGAGGCCCAGGCCATGAGCCAGAATACTTTTTTTTTTTATTACTGTCTCCAAATGGCCTCCCTACATTCCCTGCAGGCTTTGGAATCCTGCTTACCATCTTCCTTTCTGTCACATTCCCAGCCACCATCTTGGAGATCTCTTTCTTGTTGTTTTTTTTAAAGATTTTATTTTTTATTTTATTTTATTTTTTTTAAAGATTTTATTTATTTGACAGAGAGAGATCACAAGCAGGCTGAGAGGCAGGCAGAGAGAGAGGAGGAGGCAGGCTCCCTGCTGAGCAGAGAGCCCGATGCGGGCCTCGATCCCAGGACCCTGAGATCATGACCTGAGCTGAAGGCAGCGGCTTAACCCACTGAGCCACCCAGGCGCCCTTAAAGATTTTATTTTTAAGTAATTTCTTCACTCGAACTTACAACCCCGAGATCAGGAGTTGCACACACCATGAACTGAGCCAGCCAGGTGCCCCGAGATTTCTGATAGCCATGTGAATGTGAATAATTCACACTTGGATTATGTCTTCCGGACTGTGTCACGATTTTTCATCAAGGTGGCTAGGACGTGGCCATTCTGCAGTCACATCTCCATATATAAACTATCACAAATTTCAAGAGACACATGTGCTGAGAAGTTTTAAAATCATTCCACTATGCCAGTGGAGGTAACTGAATTCGGATCCAGATGTCATGATTATTTACTGAGATCCTGCTGTGATGAGCTAGGTGTTACTAGGCATGTTGTTCCATTCAATCCTAAAGGTATTCAGAGCTAATCTAAATGGGGTTGAGGTGCCACTGTGTGATGTCAGGATTAACACTGCTGCTGTTTTACAGATAAGAAAACAGTATTAGAATAAATGTTGTCCCTAAGCCCACTGAGGACTTGGCATACTAGAAACTTGAGCTTAAATCTGAGAGGTACAGTGACCAGAGCAGGGAGCAGATGGGACAATTACCACCTACCTGCAAGGTTATTATAGAGAACTTGATGCTAAGGTGAAGTGTAGGACACCAGGAGATACTGATGCAGTGTTACCATCCTTTCTTGTGGTCCTTCGGAATTAGAGTCACACTTCTTCTTACTGGGATGCATCAAGGAAGAAGCTTGTAAGCTTTATGGTGGATAAAATGCTACCATAGTGAGTTATTCTGCACCTCACGCCAACCCTTGCAAAGTAGTGATTATCCCTATTTGCCAGAAGAGGAAGTCCAACTTCTTGGAAGATAAGTGAGGTCTGATAAGCAGTAGGGTTAGGATTTGAACCCAGGTCTGATTACACCCAGAGGCCACATTTTTCCCTTTAAACAACAGGGTCGCTTTCTGAGTTAATAATTAATTTTCTCAGAGCCATAAGCATAGAGAAAATATGTATTTCCTTCCAATATGTTGACACTATGTAGAAATATTTGAGAACTGGAAAGTGGAGATGCTTCTTCTGTCCTGTGAATATAAAGGAAGGAGAAGTTGAGAAGAGTGTTAGCTACATAATCATATGTACATACGTAATCATGTATAAAATAATCACATAGTTTAAGGTTCACATGCCAACCTGATGAAAACAGCCTGCTTAGTACATATTTTTAAAACAAAATGTATTTTACATTTATAAATGAGTTAAACATTTCTAAAATTCTCATTCTTTTATTGGAAAAAAATCTTTTGCTTTTTTGGTCTTGAATAAAAATATCTGGAAAACATATGTTTGTTGTTCTAGTTAAATGAAACCATCGACATCACTACAATGATGCTAGCTGTCATTGTATCCTTAATTAAAATAGTGAAAAGACGACCTCAAATCCGCCCCCATCTGACCTGCAGAATTGGAAATGGGTCACCTCCCAGTGAATTCACAGTTATCTGCTTCGATTAGCTTCATATTCTGGAATAGCTCCAGAATTTGGAAAAAACAAATTATTTGCAGCATCTGGTCCTCCCAAAAAGGAAACCTCAAAATTAACTCTGAGTTAGGAAAGATGCATAATAAGTTTATGTTAAAAAACTCGAGTGTGCTTACAAAAGAAAAACATAAATGGAATCTTCCATCAGGGATCAAATCAGGTCGAAGTAAGTATTTAAATCACTATGTAGATGCATCTGATTAAAAAGTTCCATCCTGGTCTTTGAACTAAGACCTAGACTGGAACCCAACTCACCCGCTTACAATCATTTTTCAATATAAAAGACATGCAAATGGCCAAGGAACAGGTCAGACTTTCTAATCCCATAGGGCCAGTGAAAATATACATGTCACAGTACTTTGTGAGGATAGAATTAGATAATGCCCAGGAACACACTCACAGATTTCTTGTGACTCTGAAGACTGCACAGACACTAGCCATTAGTGTGGGAGCAAGCCCACTTGCTTTCTTTGCGGGACATCACTACCTCCTAGTAAGCTCCACTTCCTTTCACACACCCTTGACACACCCACATCTTTCTTCTTTCCCATCTGTGAGGAAACTAAGAATCTGACCAACAAAATTATGGAGCAGCATCTGAAAGAGGGAAGTGAAACTGAATGGGATGTTCCTGCTTTGTCATATTCCTGAATCACATTTTGTGAGAGTTTACTCCAGACAAGGTATGGGTGACTGCAAGAAACGAATAGAGTTCTTACCAGCCATCAAATGAAGAGAGACCTTCTTCCCACAATGTCCAGACTGTCAGAAAATATGTGTTAAAGTGCTGCCCAGTGGAGATCTAATGGAAGCCACACGTGTTAATTTTCAATTGTTTAGCAGCATATAAAAAATAAATAAATAAAAAGGAATAGGTGAAATTAGTACTAATAATAGCATTAAAATGCTAGTATTGTATATTGCATACAATATATGTTTTGTATTATACATACGATTAGTATTATACATATAACTAGTATTATATATACTAGTATTAGTATATTAATAATATTGGGCCAACGTATTCCAAATACTAATTTCAACATGCAATCAATATTAAAAAATTATTAACGAGGGGTGCCTGGGTGGCTCAGTTGAGTGTCTGCCTTTGGCTCAGGTCATGATCCTGGGGTCCTGGGTTGAGCCCCACAGGGAACTCCCCGCTCAGCGGAGAGTCTGCTTCTCTCCCACTGTCCGTCCTCGCCCCCAGCTCATGATCTTTCTCACTTGCTCTCAAATAAATAAAATCTTTAAAAAAATTAATGGGACACTCTACCATACTAAGTCTTTGAAATGTGGTGTGTAGTCTATCCTTACCTCCCACCTCAATTTGGACCAGTCATATTTCAAGGGCTCTGTGACTACATGTGTCTCGTGGCCACCACATTGGGCAAGAGGTCTGTGAGACTTTCAGAGAAAAGTGCTCAAGAAGAGTGTTAGCATATAAATGTTTCATGTTTGAATATTTCTTCTGTATATATTTTATGGTGGGTGGGTCTGAGGTTTTACCAGCTAAAAAAGGTCCAGAAGGCCCTTTGGACTTCAGCACCATTCAGATTTCCTTCCAGAACCAGATCAAACGTTCCTCCAGCTGCTGGGACTGTTGATGGCTGATGGCTCCCAGCTGAGTCTTTCTGTGAGCTCTGTCACCGGCCAAAGGGAGTTGCCTCACCAAGAGTAGTAGGCCCCACATCCAATAACCAGTTGTTGCCTTGGTAAGGCCTGCCTGCTTGTCTTGATTTGGGACCACCCTGCAAGGCCACCCAGCTCCAAAGCTACCCTGGAAGAATGACTGAAGCCCCTGTTGCTGCTGCTTCCCAGCTCAGCTTGTCCCTCTGCCTGATCCCATGGCTGCCTTACCTTCACCTCTTGAGAGCATGCTTCCACACACTCCTCCAGGCAGACCCCCTTCTCGTAGAGCCTGTTCTCCCGGGAATCCACCTAAGACTTCTCACCAGTGCTAGGTTGTCCTTCACGAGGACAGCAGCTGTGTTAACAGACTGAGGCTTTTGCGTGTCATACTTGCACAAGGACACTGAAGTCTGTGGGCCTCTTGTCAGCTGATTGGCTACAGAACTACACTAAAGGAGGAAAATTTGTAATCACGGCAAATTCCCTCTTACAAGTTGCTCCAGTTTTTGTTTTTTTGTTGTTGTTTGTTTTAATTTGAGGGAGAGAGAACGAGAACACGAACAGGGAGGAAGGACAGAGGGAGAGGGAGCAGCAGACTCTGCGGAGCAGGGACACTGATATGGGAGTGGATCCTAGTACCCTGCAATCATGACTTGAGCGGAAGACAGCTGCTTAACCACTTAACTGACTGAGCCACTCAGGCCCGCCAAGTTGCTCCAGTTTTAGGAATCATACTCGTGTCTCCAATTTCTGTAAAAGAATAGGGAGAAACCTGCTACTTGATACACCGGTCAGGTAAGATTGGATGTCACCATGGCCCATTACTTTAGCTCTGCTTCCTCACATGATGAGGTTCATAGATTCTCAATTCAAAGGTCCCAGCAACCTCTCTGGGAGCAGGCTGAGGAACCTTGTCTTCTAGTAGAGGGGTACGAGCAATGTAGCTATTAACCCAGGTCTTCTTTGGCATAGCACTAGAGAGGAAACAGAGTATGACACTTAGATTTGTCTCCTTGTCCTCAAGACTAGTTTGACTTAGGAGATGACAGGAAGGGGTGCCTGGGTGACTCAGAGGGTTAAAGCCTCTGCCTTCAGCTCCGGTCATGATCCCAGGGTCCTGGGATTGAGCCCCGCATCAGGCTCTCTGCTCCGTGGGGAGTCTGCTTCCTCCTCTCTCTGCCTGCCTCTCTGCCTACTTGTGATCTCTGTCTGCCAAATAAATAAACAAAATCTTAAAAAAAAAAAAAAGAGATAGGAAGTTCTAGTGTGAGACCCTCAAACAAAACCCCTAAATTTTCAGACACACACACACACACACAGAGTACTACTTCTCACTCCGACTCCTCCTTTTTTTCCCAGCCTTTGTGCTCATTCTTACTTGCTCTTTCTCCACTTACTCCTCACATTCCTTTGAGACCATCTCAAGGGCCTTCTCCTCCATGAAACATTTCCTCCGTTTTATTTATTTTAAATTTATTTTTATTTTTTAAAAGATCTTATTTGTCAGAGAGAGAGAGTGCATGTATGTGTGTGGACAGGACCAGGAGCAGCAGCAGGCAGAGGGAGAAGCAGGCTCCCTGATGAGTAAGGGGCCTGACTCGGAACTCAACTCCAGAACCCCGGGATCATGACCAGAGCCGAAGGCAGACACTTAACTGAGTCACCCAGGCATCCCCATTTCTCCCATTTTAAAACACTGATATATGATTCACACACCATACAACTTACCATTTAATGTACTCTAACCACTGAATTTAAGCACAATTCAATGGTTTATAGTACATTCAGAGTTGTGCAACCATCTACCAAGAAAATCACTTTTAGAACATTTTAAAAAACCGTAAAACACCCTGCATCTCTTAGCTGTCACTCCCAAGCCCCCCATTACCTACTCCCAGCCACAGGTACACCACTAATCTACTTTCTTTCTATATTTGTCTCTTCTGGGCACTTAATATAATATCAAATCCTTCAAGATGTCATGTGTGGCTTATTTTACCTTGCATGTTTTTAAGGTTCCTCCATGTGGTAGCATGTTGTCAGAACTTTGTTATTTATTATTTTATTAAAGATTTTTATTTATTTATTTGACAGAGAGAGATCACAAGTAGGCAGAGCGGCAGGCAGAGAGAGAGGGGGAAGCAGGCTCCCTGCTGAGCAGAGAGCCCAATGCGGGGCTCGATCCCAAGACCCTGAGATCATGACCTGAGCTGGAGGCAGAGGCTTAACCCACTGAGTCATCCAGGTGCCCCACTTTGTTCTTTCTTAATGTTTAATCATACTTCATTGTGTGGGATATACCACGTTTTATCTGTCCATTCATTAGTGATGGATATTGGGTTATTCGCACTTCTTGGCTATTGTGGATCATGGTGCTATGAATATTCTTGTCCAAATTTTTGTGCAAGTACATGTTTTCAGTGGAATTACTGGATCATGTGATGAGTCTGTGTTTAACCATTTGAGAAGTTACCAGCTGGTTTTCCACAGCATCTGTGATGTTCCCACAAGCAGCGTGTATGAGGGTTCCCGTTTCTTCACATCTTCACCACTACCTGATATTTTCTGTCTTCTGACGATAGCCACCCTGGTGGGTATAAAAGTGGTTTCTCATGGTCCAATTTGCATTTTCCTGATGGCTAATGTCAAGCAACTTCTCGTGTACTTATTGGTTGTTCATGTATCTTCTTTGGAGGAATATGTATCCAGACCTTTTGGCCATTTTAAAATATGGTTGATTATGTATTTATTGCATTGCAAATGTGTTTATATATTCTAAGTACAGCGCCTTATCAAATGTATGATTCACAATTACTTTCTCCCATTTTTCTGTGGGTTGTCTTTTATTGATTTTTAAAAGATTTATTTATTTACTTGAAAGAGAGAGAGAGAGATATATATACAGAGAGAGCGCTTCAGTGAGGAGGAGGTCAGAGGGAGAAGTAGACTCCCCATGGAGCTGGGAGCCCAATGCAGGACTCCAGGATCATGACCTGAGCTGAAGGCAATTGCTTTATCAACTGAGCCACCCAGGTGCCCTGTGGATAGTCTTTTTTTTTTTTTTTTAAGATATTATTTATTTATTTGACAGAGAGAGATCACAAGTAGGCAGAGAGGCAGGCAGAAAGAGGAGGAAGCAGGCTCCCTGCCAAGCAGAGGGCCCAATTTGGGACTCGATCCCAGGACCCTGAGATCATGACCTGAGCCAAAGGCAGAGGCTTAACCCACTGAGCCACCCAGGTGCCCCTGTGGGTAGTCTTTTCAACTTCCTGGTGGTGTCTTATGAAAACAAGATTTAAACTTATTTTTTTTTAGTATATGTGCTGCCGAAGCGAGCACTAAACTTATTTTTTTTTTAAAGATTTAATTTATTTGACAGAGATCACAAGTGGGCAGAGAGGCAGGCAGAAAGAGGAGGAAGCAGGCTCCCCGCTGAGCAGAGACCCCCAATGCTGGGCTTGATCCCAGGACCACGACCCAGTTAAGGGCAGAGGTTTTAATCCACTGAGCCACCCAGGCACCCAACAAGATTTAAATTTTGATGAAGACCCATTTATCTATTTTTTCTTTTGTTGCTTGTGCTTTTGGTGTCTGGTCTAAGAAGCCATTGGCTAATCCAAGGTTATGAAGATTTAATCATGTTCTCTCCTACGAGTGTTATACTTTCATTTGTTATATTTATGCTTTGACCCATTTGAGTTGATTTTTATATATGGTGGGAGGTAGAGGTTCGATTTCTTTTCTTTTGATGTGGCTACTTAATTGTCCCAGCACCATTTGTTGGAAAAAATAATTTCTCTAATTAATGCCTTGCTGCCCTTGTCAAAACTCAGGATACCAACCGACTGCACAAAACCTTTCTTGACCCTCCCAAAGGACCTGTGCCGAGGGAGCAAGCTCTATGGGGAGCACTCCCAGTCCTGTGGCAGAGGGAAAATGAGACATGATAAACTTTGGGCTGGCTCTTAAAGTTTTTGCTCAGAAGTGACATGTCAGTCCCATTCTTCATTGGCCAAGAAAAGTCATAAGGCCACCCTGAGGTCCTTGGAGGTAGGAAAATTAGTCATCCTATAGGGTAGGGGCTGCAGGGAGGGAAAAGAGATTCTTACTGGGAATAGTAATACAATTTAATTCTTCCTCACCATCTCCTGTATGACTTGACATCTTGTTCTCCTAGTTTTCTTCTGATCTCTCCTTATTCCTTAGTTTTCTCTGCCTGCTCCTTTCATGTTGGCATTTCCCAGTGTTGTGAACTTGGCTCTCCTGTCTTCATACTCTACAGACTTCCTGGGGAAAGCTCACCCACTCCCTCATCTACTACCTGCCAACTCTCACAGTTACACTGTCAGCTTCTGACCTGTGTAGCCGGTGTCTATTGAACATCCACAGACATCCCAAATTCAGCATGCCCAGGCCCGAATTTATGATGCCACCCCAAATCTGTGCCTCCTCCTGAATCCCCAGCTTGGGAAATAGCACACCATTGTTCCAGTTGCCTCAGCCAGAATCTTGGCACTTTTTCTTTAGTATTTTATTTATTTATTTAGAGTGCGAGCACGGGGGAAGGGAGAATGAGAATCTCTAACAGACCAACCATTAAGCGCAGAGCCTGAGGCAGGGCTCAATCCCATAACCCTGAGGATCATGACCCAAGCCAAAATCAAGAGTCAGATGCTTAACCGGCTGAGCCACCCAGGTACCCCATAGTCTTGCCTCTTTTCTTTTCTTTTTAAAGATTTTTATTCATTCATTTGAGAGAGAGACAGTGAGAGAGAGCATGAGTGAGGAGAAGGTCAGAGGGAGAAGCAGACTCCCCATGGAGCTAGGAGCCTGATGTGGGACTCGATCCCGGGGCTCTGGGATCATGACCTGGGCCGAAGGCAGTCGTCCAACCAACTGAGCCACCCAGGCGTCCCTAGTCTTGCCTCTTCTAATCCATTCTTTATGTTGGCAACCATAATGATTTTTATAAAATTCAAATAGTTTTGCCACCCTCCAGCCCCCAAATCTCTCACTGGCTTTCCACTGCTCTGGGGATAATGATCAATACGCTGACAGGCTTCAGTAAGACCTTTTATGATCTGGCCTCTGTTATTTCTCCATCCTTACTTCTGTACAGCATCTGCCTGGTATTTTATTCATCTTGAGCTAAATTTAGTTCCCTAGACACACTGTGATCTCTTCATTCAGGGCTTTTGAACAAGCACTTCTCTGTGTCTGGATACTCTTCCTTCTCCTCGGGGTAATGCCTACTTGTTTTTTTTTTAAAGATTTTATTTATTTATTTGACAGAGAGAGAGATCACAAGTAGGCAGAGAGGCAGGCAGAGAGAGAGGAGGAAGCAGGCTCCCTGCTGAGCAGAGAGCCCGATGCGGGACTCGATCCCAGGACCCTGAGATCATGACCTGTGCCAAAGGCAGCGGCCCAACCCACTGAGCCACCCAGGCGCCCCTGCCTACTTGTTCTTAAAGTAATGGGCTGGGCATCGTTTGCTCCTTCTCTTCAAACTGTGCAAACACAAAGTGATTGAAAGATATTCTAACTCAGAGGTTAAGAGGGAGGGCTCTGTGAATTGATGGCTTAGTTTTGAATCCTGGCTGTCATCTACCAGCTTTGAAACGGTATGCCAGGCCTCACTCTTCTGTGCCTGTGTTTCCCCTGGCATAAGTTAGGGAATAATAAGAGTCCCTATTATATAGTATAATCTAATATATATAATATAGAGAGCCTATTATATAAGGCTGTGGTGGGGATTAAATGAATAAATCTATAGAAAGTGCTTAGTATAGTGCCTGACACTGTCAGGGCTCAACCAGTATTTGCCATTACTTTTAGGCATCTCCAAAGCACCCTATAGTTACCTCTATAATTAAGCATTTATCAGATAAATATAATTCCCAATTTACTTACCTGACTACCTTACTGCATTTTAAGATCCTTAGATTTGGGACAATGTCTTATTCATTAAGCTTCAGTTCCTGACACGCAGTATTTATTAAATATTTGTTAAATGACTGAATGAATGAATGAATGAACTTGTCTTCATGCAACAACCACTTCTCATCTTCTATTATGATGATAAATTCTGTCTTCCCCACTTGATGTACTACAAGCATCCTTACTCAGGATCACAAGTATGGTTATCTTGGCCAATCCCATCTCCTTCCAACCTAATGTTGCTTAGCAACACTGAATTAACCAGTTGAATTAAATTCTCCTCCCTGAGAGCCTTTAGCCTTCTCCTGGCTTTTCCACTTGCCATAACTTCTGATCTATTTCTACACAACCCATTATAACCTAAAATTCCAGGCAAAGACATTCCTCTATCTCCTGACCATTTTGTTAGAGTAGGTTAGTTATACAAGAATGGGTTGAGGGCAGTTAAATTCAAGTTAGAGTTTGGAGTTATATAGGGTCAGGGGTCCTGTGATTTCTGAAAATAATACTGAGCTGAGGGATTTTATTTTTCCTGATCTTGTAAAAGCTACTGAAATCCAAGGCCTTGTTATAATTTACTTACATGCTGGGTGGGTAGAACAGGCTGAAGTGAAAGGGGATTAAGTAGGATGTAGGAATGCAAGTTTTAGTCTAGGCTGTCGACAAATATATGTGACTTTGGAAGTCACCGCCTTTCTGGGCCTTATTTATCCCACCTGTAAAGTGAAGAAGCATAAATGGTGTCTAAGTTTGCCATAAATTCTGACGTATCATGCATCATCTCTCCAGAAGTAGCTCATTCTAGGAAGGAATTTTCTGCTCTTCCACTTGATCTCAAGACACAGACTAGAAATGGTACAGAAGAAACCATAGCTCCATGTCTTTAGCTCCATGGTCAGTAATAACTGAAAATAATCAAAGAAATCGTCTGAATAAACCAGGAAAGAATTATTCATATCTTGCAGGTGAGGCCTGAAGTGGGATGTAATACTGGTCTTTTGAGTAAAACAGGCTTGAATCAAGTCCCAGCTTAGCCATGTACTAGTTTGAGGGCTGTGGGCCAGTGGGTCTGTGGTTAACTTCTTTTTAAATTTTTTTCTTAGATTTTCAAAATTTATTTATTTGACAGAGATCACAAGTAGGCAGAGAGGCAGGCAGTGAGAGAGGAGGGGAAGCAGGCTTCCTGCTGAGCAGAGAGCCTGATGCAGGCCTGGATTACCAGGACCCTGAGATCATGATCCAAGCTGAAGGCAGAGGCTTTAACCCACTGAGCCACCCAGGTGTCTCTGTTGGTTAACTTCTTTATCTTCAGTTTCCTTGGCTATAAAAAAGCAGGGCTCAGGGGCGCCTGGGTGGCTCAGTGGGTTAAGCCGCTGCCTTCGGCTCAGGTCATGATCTCAGGGTCCTGGGATCAAGTCCCGCATCGGGCTCTCTGCTGGGCAGGGAGCCTGCTTCCTCCTCTCTCTCTGCCTACTTGTGATTTCTCTCTGTCAAATAAATAAAGAAAATCTTTAAAAAAAAAAAAAAAAAGCAGGGCTATATCTATGTTGTAGAAGTAGGGTAAGGATCAAAGAAGCAGTTCATGTATCACACCTGGTGTGTAGGCCTTGAATGAACATTAGGTCATTTTCCCTGTTCTATTCAATCCTTTGCTAGTCAAAACTACTTTCACAGATTCCCACCTGGGCCTGTGAAACTCTTCATTTGCTTGTCCTCAAAGGTATTTGGGTCCCTTGGATAAATGTCTAACACATACATTTCAAATTCAAATATTATACAAACCTAGGTATCTTCAAATTCAAGCAGTGCGTCAAGGTAACAAATACTGTGCTGTGAAAAAGGATCATTTTATTAATCTATACGTAACACATATAAAAGCAAGCAAAATCAGGATGTTTTCCTTAGCCATCCTTTCCACATTTTGTGCAGCTTTAGTGAACTATAAACCACTGTTTTCTTCACACCTAAAAGACAAAAAGAAGAGATGGTGAAAAAATTGGTGCTTGCTGACTACATACTCAGCTGGAGCTTCCATGATATTCTAACTAGAGACCTGACTTTGGAGTGGAGCAGTAATGGGATGACTGGGGAGCCCAGGAGACCGTTTTTTTTTTGTTCTGTTTTGTTTTGTTTTTTTAAGATTTTATTTACTTATTTGACACAGAGAGAGAAAGATCATAAGTAGGCAGAGAGGCAGCAGAGAGAGAGGGGGGAAGCAGGCTACCTGCCGAGCAGAGAGCCCAACACGGGGCTCAATCCCAGGACTCCAAGACTATGATCCGAGCTGAAGGCTAAGGCTTAACCCACTGAACCACCCAGGTGCCCCTGGAGTAAGTGAATCTTTTGACTCACAGGTCTATCATCAACCTTTGACTTGAGTAGCTCTTTCAGAGGAGAAAGGAAAACAAAGACAAAACTCTGTATGTAACTAACTGGATGTCCTCAGCTTCCTTTCTATGCCGGCATTCCGACCACCCCAACCCAGCTCCCTGCTGCTGTGTAGCTGCGTGTGTCACCAGTCTGCCCAGAACAAATGTCATTCTGTCACTTTCTGCGGGTACACTCCTCAACCCCTTTCAGATTCCTTCTATAGAAATGCCTCCCTGGACAACCCAGGCCAATTCAGACACAGCTCCTCCTGGTCCCAGAACAGCACCCGTGCTGACCTCTCATACAGCACTTAACCACACTGTGTGCTGCTCATCAGCTTACTGATCTGTCCCTCCACCTAGACTGGGAGCTCCTCAAGGACAGGGAGCCCGTCCCACTCATCTCTGTATCCCTATCACCTAGTACAGTACCTAGCACATAGTAGGGACTCAGTAAATGCTTTTGAAATGATGGAACAGATGTACCTCATTGAGATATCTGACCTTCTAGCACCCCTCACCTCATTAATGACAAGCAGCTGATGAAATGGAGAAGAGACTCTCTGGGGGCTAATGGGACAGAAGTAAAATGGGGTAGAATATGGGGATGCTATTTGTCTGTCAGGTCTAACTGGAGCCTATTTGCAGATGGTATTATGGGCTCGACTTCCTTTGTACTGAGGATGAGATCACTTAGTCTGTGTTTCAGGGTGTGGCCCAAAGATCCAAACGGTCTTTTTCCCCAAGAGATAGGAATTGTGGTCTGTGCTGCCAGTCTGAAATGCACACCTCTGGCAGTGCACTTTAAGCACAGGTAGGCATTGTGGATGAGGTAACAGGACTGAATTTGGAGATTGCTAGCATTGGGGTTTGAGTAGTCTCTTGAAAATACCTGGGCCTGTTACCTGTAAGCTGCCTAGTCCACTTAGAATCTTTGAAGAGGCAGTGGCAGGCAAAAAGGCTGCAGACCAGGAAAACTGTTAGCACATACTTCCAGAAACTCTGGCCCAGCTTGCGTACTATTTGCAAACGAACTGAGCCTAGTCAAGAAACTCAGAGCTCCTTTCCCTGCCTCCACCTCTTTTAATTTTCTCCCTGGAGCAACCACTTTGGCGAACCTCACCCACTTGAGCACTGAGACTGGAAACTTCTTACGTAAGGTGCTTTTTAATATTCCAGCCAGAATCAATCAAGACACTAAGCAGAACACAGGTAGGTACATACAGTAAGGTTCAACACAGCAACCCCAGGGCACTAAGTCACAGCTAGAGGAAGGTGCACTGGCCATGATAAGTCCCAGCTCAGCTTCATAAACCTTACATACAGACATGCTGGACTTCAACATTTAAGGTAGATATCTAAAGTATCTGAGTGTCACCATGTAGCCATATCTTGTTGCTACTGCAGAGAAACTTCCCTTCATTGGGGCACCTGGGTGGCTCAGTCAGTTAAGTGTGTGCCTTCAGCTCCAGTCATGATGTCCTGGGATTGAACCCCACATCAGGCTCCCTCCTCAGCAGGGAGTCTGCTTCACCCTCTCCCTCTGCCCTGGCTTATGCTCTCTCTCTTTCTCTTTCACTTTCACTCTCAAATAAATAAAATCTTAAAAAAAAAAAAAAAGTCTCTCCCTTTGACAGCTCTGCCTGAGATTCTTAAAAAGACTGTAGCAGGGAACTGTGTTAGAAAGAGCACTGGAATAGGAGTCAAGAGACCTGAATTCTAGTCCCAACTGGGCCATAAACTTACAGTGTGACACACCCACTCTGGGTCTCAACTTCCTCATCTGCAAAGAGACTGGTTGGACTAGTTCAGGGTTCCCTGACAGGGGGCTATGGGCAGGTTTCAACACTGGTCTGCAGGCAAGTTAGGAGGAAACCAGGAAAGTTTGCTGTGTGTGTGCATGCGTGCACTTCTGTGCCAAGGGTACAGTTTTCGTTGGGTTTTCACAGAGAGCCAGGATTTGCAGAAAGTTAAGAGCCAATAGACTGGAATGAAGGATCCTTTCTGCCTTAACAGTCTAATTGCAACACAGGTGGAAAACTAAAACTCCATGAAGTTGTGGTGGGCAACCTTTCCTATACAGGGCACAAAACGTTACCCATAAAGGACAAAACTGACAAATTGTATTGAATAAAACTCAGAATGCCTTTTCATCAAAAGACACCATCAAGAAAGTGAAATGACAGCCCCCCAAGTGGGAGACTTTTGCGTTCCATATATCAAAGGACCTGTATCCAGACCAAATAAGGAATTCAGTAAGAAAAGGCAGATAATTCAAGAGAAAAACAACCAAAACACTAGAATAGGCACTTCACAAAAGAGGATATCCAAATAAACATGAACAAGTGCCCAGCTTCATGAGTCATCAGGAAAATGGAAATTAAAACTCTAAGATGATGCCACTACTGACTTATAGGAGTGCCTATAATGAAAAAGACACAGAGTATTAGGTGAGGAGTAGCTGTACCAAGAGCTCAGCTAGTGGTAGTAGAATGTGGACAACTGTTTGATAGTATTACCAAAGTAGAACATTCACATACACTAGGATGCTGTATTCTACCCAAGTATGTACCTAAGAGAAATGTATACGTTTGCTTACCAAAAGACAGGCACAAAAATGTTCACAGCAGCACCACCGGTAAGGGCCCCAAACTGGAACCACTCCAAGAAACAATCAAAGAAGAGCAGATAAACTGTGATATAATCATACAATGGGTTTGGTGCAATGAAGATAAATGAACTATTGCTGCTCCCAACACTATGTTAAATCTCACTGATGTAAAGAGGAGTGAAAGGCCCGGGAGACTACAAATTTATCTAAAGTTCAAAAATGGGCACAATAGAAGCATGGCATTGGAGGTCAGAGAGTAGTTACTCCTGGAGGACTAGTGACTATGACTGGCACACCATCTGGGGGACAGTCCTATTCTATTTCTTCATCTTGGCCCTAGGTTCATGGGCATGTTTACGTGGTGAAAATTCACCAAATTTATGATTTGTGCACTTTTCTGTATCTATGGAGATTTTTTTCCTACTACCAGAAAACCTAGAATCTTTCATTTACTTAGTCACTGAAATACACTGAACCAGTACTTATTAAGCATCTATATAATATAAAAGACATTGAACTAGATGTTGAGGTTATGCTTATAGTCTCTGCTCTCACAGAGTTCACAATCCTCAGAATTCTACTTGGCTTACATTAAGCCTACTTTTGGTTTCTGCTCTCTTTCTAGAGAAAAGGATGATGATTTAGGAAGTCTGCATTTAGAATGTGTCTTTAGGGAAGACAGCCTGCTAAGAGAGAAACTTTAAGAACAATCATCCTCGTCTTTGCTCCTTCCCCAATGGATAAAGATGCAACACCTCTATAGATAACAACGTCTTTAGAGAGATCCTTATCCACTGAAAGTGAGTCATTATGAATTTTGACTAGTATCTAAAGTCAAGTCTTTTTTGGAAGTGTATAGAAATCCACTTCAATATCTGGATCCTCAAGTTTTACTTTTGTTCATTTCCAGCCTGTTTCACATGACCTGCAGCAAAGTTACTACACATGTAAGACCACGAGTCCTTGTGTGACCTTAAATAAGATGCGTCTAGTGACAGACATGGTTCTCCAGGAAACATTGTGAGGCAGCGATATGAGTAGGTTGTGAGAGGTCTCTCCCTTCCCATAACTCTACATTTCAGATATTTAGGAGGGAAAATCAGTAAGCCCCCAAACATTCTTCCAATTATTTTCTAACCACAATTAGATATTATCTACAAAGAAGATCTCTTGAAGCAGAAGTACAAACTTATATTAAAAGGACTCTCAGGTTAAGTAATAAGCAAATCAGTAGGAAAAAAAAAAACCACCTTAACTATTATTATGTGTTCTTCTTATTTAATGTGTAGGTACCAAAAAACGGAAGAAGTACTTTAGTTATAAGAAATCAGAAGCGGAGGGTAATTGACAATCCATTCTCTTGTGTTCCAGGAAAGGGCTGGTAAGGAACCCTTCAGGCATGCCAGAAACTTCTCAGGAACAAGATCAAACCTGTTTTGTTAATTCAGGTGAATCCTTTGAAGCTAGAGAGGTAAACAGGTATTTGTCCCCAGAGTCAGTTCTGACTGACCAGAAAGTCAGGTGGGGAAAATAAAGCAAGATTTCAGAAATTAAGCTCATCATCCTCCCAACTTCCCCCACCTCTGGGAATGGCACCACTGTCCACCACTTCCCAAGCCAGACACGGAGTTATCTCTGACTCCTCTCTCTCCTTCACTTCCCATATCCCTCCAACCACCTGGAACAGGTAACTTGACCTCTAAAAATTGTGTGCATCTCTTCTCTCTACCTGTACTGCAATGACCTGAGTTCAGGGGGCAACCACAGCTCCTCTCTGACTGGCTGCAATCACAGCTAATCAGTTTCCTGAGCAAGAATGTTATTTTCCTTCCATCTGCTCTCTACTCTCTAGCCATTGAAGTCTTTCTACAGTCCTTCCTTGGCTTCCCTCCACCCTCAGAAATAAACTCTGAATTCCTCTGCCTGGCTTTTCAGGCTCCCTTCACCAGCTGCTGCTTACTTCTCAGTCTTATCACTAAATCTCCCATCTCTCTCCTATTCCCGTACGAGAAGACTCAGACAGGTTAGTAATGTGAAGGCTGTTGCTGATCAGAATACAACACTTTGCTTTGCTGGTCTTCTGTGACCAGTCTGAGAAGTGATGCCATCTGCTGCTACCACGAAAAGAAGAGAAGACAAGTATCAGGAGACTAAATGGCCTTTCACTTCTCCTGAGCTGTTGGTGAGTTAGGCTAAAAGAGGGAAATAGTGTTTGGGTTTGGAGGCATTTCTGTACTCAACTTTGAACATGGGTGTATCTGATGAAGGGATTGAGGGAACTAATAAAGACAGAGTGTCAGACCACATGAGAACAGGCAACTGTGTTATCCAACACACTTTATGAGAAAAGGCAATCCTCTGGGCTGGTTATAGATTTCTGGCCTCTATCTTGTCTAGGAATATAGAGTTGTTTAGATCTAGACTCACCCAAGTTTATAAAGCACCTACTAGGTTCATACTGGACACGCAGAACTCATAGTGGCCTGGGTATTAGTATCCCTTCCACTTTAAGGAAGGAGGACTAATTAACATGCCAGGGTTAGAGAGTGAAAAATAAGTAGCTACAACTCAAATCCAGGTCTTCTGACTCCAAGCTGAGCTCCTTGGTTAGTGCTCTCTCTGAACTGAATTTGAATATAAAAGGTATTCACTAGCTAAAAGGGAAGACTGAACCTTCCTTTTCACCCCCACTGAGTGGGATGGTGAGAAGGGGAGGGGTGAGAATGGCTACTGTGGAATACAAACTCCATCAAATACACAGGTTCTCCCCCATCACATGATGTATCAGCCAGCTGAAAAACTGAACACAGGTAGAACTTTGAGGGTCTTGCCTTAGCAAAGTGAGCAGTGTGACAGCCACGACCACAATGAGACGCTTCTAAGGAAAACATGCAGAAGCATAAAGGTTCTGAAACTTGCTGTGAAGTCAGAGGGAAAAGAAACAGTAAACCAGCCACTTGGGGCCTTTCGTTGCTAGTTTACTCCAATTGGAGACCTGGTTAATGGGTCAGCAAATGTCATCTGAATATGACACTGCAAAGAGGCCTATTCTTTTTTCTTTTCTTTCTTTCTTTCTTTTTTAAAAGATTTTTATTTATTTATTTGGCAGAAAGAGTGAGAGAGCATAAGCAGGCAGAGCAGCAGAGGGAGAGGGAGAAGCAGGCTCCCCACTGAGCAGGGAGCCCAATGAGGGGCTCGATCCCAGGAGATCATGACCTGAGCCAAAGGCAGTCGCTTAACCAAATGAGCCACGCAGGCCACCCCACAACGAGAATAAATTTTATTTATTATTTATTATTATTTATTTATTATTATTATTTATTATTAATAAATTTAGAATAAATATTTATTCTAAAGAGGGGTCAGGAAACTTTTAGGTAATGGTACCAAAAAGAGAAAGTCCATGTACAGTGCTAGATGGGTTTGTTTATTGTAAGATGTAATTTTCACAACCTGGTGAGGCAGGTATAATTATCCCTATGAAATTAAAACTAAAAAAAAAAAAAAAAAAAAAAAAATTGGGTAACTTGCCCAAGTCACAGTAGTTATATTGGAATATGAGCTCCAGGCTCTAGGCCTTTGGCCTGGGTCAACTTCACAGCCCACAAGCACCATAAAACCAGAGAAGCCAGACCACAAGGTAAGTAAACCCACACTTTGAAGGGATGCCCATCTCTTTCCACAGTTTCTGCACCTGCAGAGCAGGCTGCATACATTCAGGTATTTTGGCCTTCCATGATCCAATAAGGCATCTTTAGAAAGGAAAGGGAAGTAGGCAGTGAGCACACGCAGGAAGGAACACTGGGCACTAGCACGGCCACAGGAAAACGGCTGCGGCTTGTGTCACCCACTGCCCTCTGCTGGCCACTGGAAATAACAAGTGGAAAGAGGACCAAAGATTCATTTCACGTTGAAGCGTCAAGAGGTGATGATGACGGATTTCTAAAAACATTTTATTAGACAAAAACTCAAACTTATAAAAGAAGAGTAGAATATGTCTCATGTTTCTTCACTCAGCTTCAACAATTTACCAATTCAGGGAGAATATTGTATCATCTACCCCAACCCACTTCCCTCCACTATGTTTTTTTATCCAAGCAAATCCCAAACATTCTGTCATTTCATCTGTAAAAATTTTAATATGTATTTCTAAAAGAAAAGAAAAATTTAAAAACCCCATAACACATGATCACAGCTTTTAAAAAAAAAGTCCGTAAATCCAATAATTCCTTATGGGCCAAACAGCCCAAAATGGAGTGGGGGGGGTGGAGAAAGAAAGAAAGACCTAAAGCATTCAGCCTCACCCAAGAAGCTGCAATCATGCAAATCACAGATTAATAGCCTGAACCACCCAAGCAAACAAAAACACCTCATCTACAGCCTTGCCAGGATAAACCACCACAACATAGATAAAAAAACTATGTGAACTGGAAATGCAAAGCTATGTACTTCTGTATAGTAGGAAGATCTTCAGCATATGGGCTACTAAATCTTTGTTGCATTTTTGGCTAAATCTTTCCAAAGACCCAGGAGGGGCAGCACTGTGTCCTTGGGGCCAAACATAGCTGGGTATCCATTGGGGTGAGAGGTAAGAGGGTGAACACACCCACTTCCTGGCAATCTCAGCCCAGAGATCAGAATCAGGCTGAAAGAGTACTCCCTACTTTGTATTACCTCTACTCCATCTATCACCCAGTATTGCAAATTTCTATTCACACATCTGCCTCCCCTTCTAGATAATGAACTCCTTGAAGGCAGAATGGTGTTGTGTTCATTTTTGTATCCTGCATGGCTGACACATTAGAGAGGCTCAGTAGATGGTCACATAAAGAAAGACTGAGTCAGGAAAGTCCATCATTTGACAATACCAAGTGTTGGAGAGAAATGGGGAGAAAAGAGAACTCTAATTTCCTGCTAGTAGACCTATACATTGATGTAACCACTCTGGAGGGCAATGTGGCAATATCCAAAGATATGTTCAAATGCTTAACCCTCTAAGACAAGAACAGAATATTTAAATTTTTTTTTAAAAATATACATTCCGGGGCTCCTGGGTGGCTCAGTAGGGTAAGCGTCTGACTTCTGATTTCAGCTCAGGTCATGATCTCAGGATCATGAGCTCAAGTCCTACATGGGGGCTCTGTGCTCAGCATGGAATCTGCTTGAGATTCTCTGCCTCTCCCTCTGCCCCTCCCCCTGCTCATATACACACGTATGTGCACACACTCACTCTAATAAATAAATCTTTTTTTTTTAAAGATTTTATTTATTTGACAGACAGAGATCACAAGTAGGCAGAGAGGTAGGCAGAGAGAGAGAAGGGGAAGCAGCCTTCCTGCTGAGCAGAGAGCCCGATGTGGGGCTTGATCCCAGAACTCTGGGATCATGACCAGAGCCCAAGGCAGAGGCTTTAACCCATTGAGCCACCCATGTGCCCCAATAAATCTTTTTTTTTTTAAAGATTTTATTTATTTATTTGAGAGAAAGAGAGTATGAGAACGGGGAGGGTCAGAGGGAGAAGCAGACTCCCTGCCAAGCAGGGAGCCCCATGCGGGACTCGATCCTGGGACTCCAGGATCATGACCTGAGCCGAAGGCAGTCGCCCAACCAACTGAGCCACCCAGGCATCCGCCCCAATAAATCTTTAAAAAAACAAATTAAAATGTACATTCAGAGAATAAAAAAGAACAAAGAAAGAGCTCCTGAAAATTAAAAATATAATAACAGAAATAAAATACTCAAGAAGGGTTGGAAGCTAAAGTTGAGAAAATCTCCTAGAAAGCAGAGCAAAAAGACAGAGATCAAAAACAGGAGACAAAATAAAGAAAGCCAAAGGGCTCTTCAAGGAGGTCCAATATTTGAATAAAAGGAGTTCCAGAAAGAGAAGAGAGAAAACAGATGGGAAGAAGGTAAAAAAACAATAAAAGAAAAATTTCTTATATTCTTATTTTCTAAGTTTCCAAAATGAAAGGCCAATAAGTACCCAGTAAAGTAGATAAGAACAGATACATTATCAAAGCATATTAATGAGAAATATCAGAGCCCTGGGGGCAAGTGAAGACCTAACCAGCTTCCAGAAAGAACATACACAAAGGACTGAGAATGGCTCTGGGTCTCAAGAGCAATCCTCAAATGAGAAGATAATTGGAACAATGATATCAAAATTCTTATTTTTTTAAAAGATTTTATTTATTTATTTGACAGAGAGATCACAAGTAGGCAGAGAAGCAGGCAGAGAGAGAGGAGGAAGCAGGCTCCTTGCTGAGCAGAGAGCCAGACGTAGGGCTTGATTCCAGGACCCTGGGATCATGACCTGAGCCGAAGGCAGAGGCTTTAACCCACTGAGCCACCCAGGCACCCCATGGTATCAAAATTCTTAAAGAAATTATTTCTAATCTATCTCCAGCTTAAATGTCCATTATCTGTAAGGATTAGCTAACGAGATTTCTAGTTATACACAGTCTCCCGATTTGCCTCCCTGCACCCTTACTCAGGAAGTTATTGGAGGCATGCTTCATCAAAATACAAGTATACACCACAAAAGTAAAAGACACAAGAGATGGGAAGATAGGGGATCCCTCCCAAAAGACAGGGGAAGACAATCTCCGTGGGAAAATAAAGTTGTGCAGGGAAGGAAAAGCGTATGATACGGCTCACCTATGAATCACAGTAAGAGAGTCATACATTGTAAATGCTGACAAATGGCTTCACCGAAGGTGCACACCAACTACCGAGGACTGAGGGATGGGAGGGGTGAGCATGTGTGGCCCGGTGGGTACAAGAGCTGAATTCTAATCTGCCACAGTGAGAAGTCCACAGATGATGCCAACAACCGAAAAGGAGAGAAGCGGCAGTACACACCTACTATTTAGCAAACTCGAAGTGGAAATAAAACCAATCCACTAGGAGAGTTAGCAGCAGTTGTCTCTGGAGAAAATGCAGGGGTCGGGGGTTGTGTGGAAGGGCAAGGTACTGCTGCTTTGATAACGATCTGCACATGTGACTTCCATAAATCCTAAAATGAGGGGATAACCTGCACACAAGGAGTTATTCGGAAAACTGAGAGGGGCAGTAAGGCTTCCAACAGTACCTCACATGGTTTTGACTGTTTCAGACTGATGACAGTGCTGTTTTGCCAGTCCGTACACCAGTGCTATGTCCTAGTTCATGACCGTCATAATTTAGCACTTCAGAAGTACTTGCAGGATACAGATACAGCTTTACATTTTAATCAGGAATGCTGAGACCTTTGATCCAACAGGTACATTAAGCCTAGATCTTCAAGAAGGAAATGATTTTACTTTGCAAATAACTAATGTCTCTAAGACGATGTTTTTAGGTGTTGGTTCAGAGGCTCTTCCCTGTCCCCTCCCTTGAAAGAGAGCTCTTATAACCCAGGACTCGGCCCAGGTAACACATACAGGAGACGAGGGTAGCAAATGGTGATAGGAGCTTTGTATAGAAATATGTACATTTGTGTTATAGGCCTTTTCACGCTTTATGTGTAGATTTTTACCTGTAACCTTCATTACATTGTGAATTAAATGTAAGTCTTGTCAAAAACAGAAACAAAAAACGAAAAACAACCATGGATTTTTGGAAGTTCTTACCAGCAGTGAAAATGCCTTTGGTGCTCTGTTTCATACTAGAAGGTCTCACAATTGCTGAAAGCCCTGTGAGAGAAAACCAACAAAGATGCAAAAAACCCCAGATGTTAGTCATCTTAAAACCTAAAACATAACATAAAACCTAAAACAAAATACTCTTTCCAGTTATCTATAACACCAGCAAATCCAGCTCTGCCCTGGTGTCACAGAATGACAATGGAAGGGGTATCAGGATTGAGGGCCAGGAGATCAGAGCTGCCAGCTGTGTCATCGACCAGCTGTGTCACCGACCAGCTGTGGGAGCTCAGAAAATGCCTGGTCCCCTCTGCGCCTGGGCCTCCTCACCTTAATTAAAACAGGAGGTAGATTAAATCAACCTCGAAGCTCATTTTATGACTTTTAAATCTGGTTAAGGCTGCTGGTTCTCAACCCCAAGATCTGAAATGATTAGAAAGAACCCAAAGTTTCCATCTAGGAGCTTTCATTCCTCAGTCCTCCATCCTCTCACAAAGGCAGAGGAGATCATATCGTGACAGAATCATGTTAAAATGGAAACAAACAATGTGCCTCCTCACTTATCTTCAGAAATAGGTACCTGGGAACCTAGACGCATGCCCTGATAGCCTGGGGCAGGTCCCCGGCAGAATGCATCACTGGGTAGGGTATCTAAGCCAGTAGCTTGCATCCTTGAGGAGCTCTAGAAATATTTACTCAATAAAACAGGAGAATGTGCTCATCTGGAGAAGGGAGTCATTTTTAGTCATGATTATTTCTTTACGGACAGCCCTTGTAAACACCTCAAAGGGAAGCAGGTCTCTGAAGATAAGATTTTTGGGTAAACAGGAGCACCTGGGTGGCTGGCTCGGTTGTTAAGCGTCTGCCTTTGGCTCACCAGCATCCTGGGATAGAGCCCCACATCAGGTTCCCTGCTCCTCGGGAAGCCTGATTCTCCCTCTCCCTCTTCCCCTGCTTGTATTCCCTCTCTCACTCTGTCAAATAAATAAATAAAATATTTAAAAAAAAAAAAAGATTTTTGGGTAAACATTGAGAAGGTCCCAGGGTAATATGTGGAACATGGGCCATGTCAGAGGGAACTGACGAAACACATGATGAGACACACTGAACAGGAGTCAGCTGGTGAAAGCTGTATTCCTGATGTTATAAAAGCACTAAAAATGTCACCAGTCTCCTTCCTTCTCAGACCACCATGAAGGACATGGAGGAGTCTTTGGAAAAACTTCTAGAAGTTATGTTCTTAGAACCAAAACAAATATTGTTTTCTCCTTTGACAGTGATTTAGGATCCAGGAATCTGAAAACAGAAGTACTTTCACCACCCTACTTCAAACAAATGACAATTTAGATTTGGAAAAACCCCAGACTATTAGTGCTTTCTTCTTCCCTGAGACAATCTGTCTCACCCGGAAAGGAAGAATAAAGAATACATTTCAGTCACAGAGTTTGCTTTTTTACCCATGGCCAGCATTTCCTTAACATCAAATCCAGAAACATACCTAGTCGCACCACTTCTCCACAGTCAGGATCATGAGCAACTTGCAATAAAGTTTCTTCCACATCTCTGTTCTTTCCAGGAGGGTCCATAATATGATTAATTTGTTGCTGTAAGGTTTTGGGCAATGTCATTAGCTGAGTGAATTGTCCTTCTGGGCTTTTATCTATCTAAGGGGGGGAAAAAAGATAATGTCTATGCAAAGTTCTTTGAATTTTATAAAGTTTCAATGACACATGGCTTCTCTTTCAAGTCACATAAACATACACTGAACCTATTCCCTAGGGCAGCACACTAAGGAGACTTGCTCCTTTCTGACACTGAATGCACAAGAGTTCACATGCTAAGTTCCTTCAAAGAAGTCAACTCCTTTCCTATAATGTTCCATTTTTACATGAAAAAAGTATAGAAGCTTCTATCAACGATCAATTTCTGTCTCTCAGTTTTGAAGTTTCTATGGGTCTTATATCCAGCAGCTGAAGGAACTGAGGCTGCTACTAACATTCACTGAGGCTCAGCAAATCCAGGTACTCACTCTCTCCCATTTTAAACACAGGGGCACTGAGTGGCACAACCAGGGTCCTACCGCCACTGCGAGAGAGCCACCTCTAACCTCGTGCCTCCTGCCTTCTGGGCCTTTTTATTCACCAGGCCGTATTTCATTAACTGTAGGAATAAACTGAAGACAAGGACTAAGTTTATTTGCTTTCAACCTTCTGGCACATAGTAGGTAGTCAAAAACCCTAGCTGAGTAAGGAATGAGTAAGTGCATCAATAAAACTTAGTTTTCGTTATTTCTTAAGGAGGATTAAATTACACCAGTGCTTTCTTTTCTTTTTTTTTTTTAAAGATTTTATTTATTTATTTGACAGAGAGAGATCACAAGTAGGCAGAGAGGCAGGCACAAGAAAGAGGAGGAAGCAGGCTTCCTGCTGAGCAGAGAGCCCGATGCGGAACTCGATCCCAGAACCCTGAGATCATGACCTGAGCCGAAGGCAGCAGCTTAACCCACTGAGCCACCCAGGCGCCCACACCAGTGGTTTCTGTGCCCCACATATTCCAAGGACATCAAATTAAAAGATAAATACAGAAATAAAACATACAAACTACACATCAGACTTTACTTTGAATCCAAATTTAGCCACAGAGCCAAGGCCACACCTAGCTTCCCTAACTCCTAGTCTAATATACTTTACTTCATGGAACTAAGTTTTTACAAAATCATGTAGACACTGCCTGCCTGTCAATGTGAGAACCAGTAGCACTGCCCTTAACGGCTCATCCCATTATTTTTCAGGTAAGAATCTGTCTTGTATTCTTTCACCAAATGTTTAGGTTTTAACTTGGACTAAGAGGAGAGTAAGAAAAAATGAGACAAATGAATGTATTACATTTTAGATCCAGATTTTCTAGATATGACTATCTTATTAACACTTAGTTTCACTTAGTCTACTACTTTTTTTCATATAACAAGTATTTGTTGAGTATTAATGTCTGGATTTTCCAGTTTTCTATAAAATTCATGCAAAGAAGAGCAAAGTTCTATTATCCAGTGGCTCCAGTAAAGGTTTTTTTTTAAAAAAAATTCATATTTATCATTAAAATGATTCTAAATCCAAAGAATTGTACTCTATTTAGATTTGTTTCAATAAATGACAGAAATGTGGATATTATGGGGCACCTGGGTGGCTCAGCGGGTTAAGCCGCTGCCTTCAGCTCAGGTCATGATCTCAGGGTCCTGGGATCAAGCCCCTGCATTGGGCTCTCTGCTCAGCAGGGAGCCTGCTCCCCCTCCCCCCCGCCACCCCGCCTGCTGCTCTCTGCCTACTTGTGATCTCTCTCTGTCAAGTAAATAAATAAAATCTTTTTTAAAAATGTGGCTATTATTGTAAAATATATTAGAAATAAACATTTATGGACTCATACATTGGGGCTAAGAATTGAGATTAGTAAAAAGGATCTTATATTTCTGTAAGGCTTTATCTATGAATTTCAGAGATACCAAAATGGCTTGAGTAATATCAAGAGTTAAAAAATAGTATTTGCCACTGCTTTCTCTTGAGGAAAAGAATGCACTGGAATTTTTGCTTGAAAGACAGAACATTAGGTGACATTTTCAAATAAATTGCTAAATTCTGTGTAAGTATCCTCTTTGATTCTCATTAAAACATGGAAGTGAAAGCATTTAGTTAAATCGTGAGAGTCAGTAAATAAAGGAGAAGAATTTGAAAAAAAATCGTGGAAGTCAAACTGCATTTTAAAAGCAGATAAGAAAAGGCCACACACTGTATGGTTCCATTTATACAAAGTGTCCAGAATAGACAAATTCATAGAGGCAGAAAACAGATTAGTGGTCGCCTGTGGGGTGGGGAAGATAGAAACTACAAATGGATGTGGGATTTCTTTCTCAAGTGATGGAAATGTTGTAAAATTAGACTGTAGTGGTAGTTGCACAACTTTGTTGAATATGCTAAAAAACACTGAATTTTATAGTATGTGAATTACATCTCAATAAAGCTGATGTTTTAAAAAAGCACATGTGGGTGTCGGAGCCGCTGCCGCCAAGTCTGGATCCAGTCTCGCACGCCGCTGACGCTCGCCCTCCCGACGTGCACTCCCGATTCCTTTTGGTTCTAAGTCCAAAATGGCAACTCTCAAAGACCAGCTGATACAGAATCTTCTTAAGGAAGAACATGTCCCCCAAAATAAGATTACAGTTGTTGGGGTTGGTGCTGTTGGCATGGCTTGTGCCATCAGTATCTTAATGAAGGACTTGGCCGATGAACTTGCTCTTGTTGATGTCATGGAAGACAAACTGAAGGGAGAGATGATGGATCTCCAGCATGGAAGCCTTTTCCTTAGAACACCAAAAATTGTCTCTGGCAAAGACTATAATGTGACTGCAAACTCCAAGTTGGTTATTATCACAGCTGGGGCACGTCAGCAAGAGGGAGAAAGCCGTCTTAATTTGGTCCAGCGTAACGTGAACATCTTTAAGTTCATCATTCCTAATGTTGTCAAATACAGCCCAAACTGCAAGTTGCTTGTTGTTTCCAATCCAGTGGATATCTTGACCTATGTGGCTTGGAAGATAAGTGGCTTTCCCAAAAACCGTGTTATTGGAAGTGGTTGCAATCTGGATTCAGCCCGGTTCCGTTACCTAATGGGGGAAAGGCTGGGAGTTCACCCGTTAAGCTGTCACGGGTGGATCCTCGGGGAGCATGGAGACTCCAGTGTGCCTGTATGGAGTGGAGTAAACATTGCTGGTGTGTCTCTGAAGAATCTGCACCCTGACTTAGGCACTGATGCAGATAAGGAACAGTGGAAAGAGGTTCACAAACAGGTGGTTGACAGTGCCTATGAGGTGATCAAACTGAAAGGCTACACTTCCTGGGCCATTGGACTGTCTGTGGCAGATTTGGCAGAAAGTATAATGAAGAATCTTAGGCAGGTGCATCCAATTTCCACCATGATTAAGGGTCTCTATGGAATAAAAGATGATGTCTTCCTTAGTGTTCCTTGCATCTTGGGACAGAATGGAATTTCAGATGTTGTGAAGGTGACTCTAACTCCTGAGGAAGAGGCCCGTTTGAAGAAGAGTGCAGATACACTCTGGGGGATCCAAAAGGAGCTGCAGTTTTAAAGTTTTCTAATGTACCACTTCACTGACAGGGTTTTAGTTGGAGGTTGTGTACATTGTCCTTATTATCTGATCTGTTACTTAAATAATATCAAAATGGCCTAAAGAAAAAACATCAGTCTCCTAAATTTCTAAATACGAATGGTTCAGCAAATCCTACAGCTATACCCTAGCGCTGGATGATAGCTGCCTTTATAGTCCTAAATGGGTTCATCTCAGAGGCACCACTGCCAACACTGCATATGCAGCAGGTGCTTTTCAAACCAGATGTGTATTTCCTGTGTGTTCTAGGACTTGTGGTTCCTTCACCCAACACGTCTAGTCCATCTTTTCCAGTCAGTCACATCCTGGGCTCCAGTGTACAAATTCATTATTGCACGTATCGTGAGTAACTGTTCCAAAGGCTTACTTCATGTACCATGTATGTCAGAATATAGTGTACATTGCCATATAATGTAAAAAGACCATACAACCAACTAAGTGTTGTACCAATTAAAATACCAAATAAAATTTGAACAGTGACTTTTTTTTGAAAAAAAAAAAAAAAAAAAAAAAAAAGCACATGTGGTCACAGGATACTGGATGCTGCATTATACCACACAGATCCTGGCTTAAGGGCCAAGGTATCCACTCTACTAGCTGCTGGTAAAGTTGGCTGACTCCCTCTCTTAGAGTCCCTCCCAGACTTGTCCTCAGCCAAAGGGAGGGCTTGGACCCAATGACTGGACAATGCAGTAGTACAAAGGCCTGGCCTCTTTGCCCCAAGATGGGACAACCAGGAAAGGCCACCTAGTTCCACAGTGCCATCGTAGGATCAGATGACGGCTTGTTTCAAATCAGCTCAATCCTGATCCTACACAATAGGTACCAGGAGTGGGCCTAATGCGCACACTCTGTGTTGGTATTTTAGAGCTGTCATACTAAGGAAGGCCAACTGGAAGCCTCTGAAGCTGCCATTTTACCTCTTATGCAAGACAGTGATTACAAAAACAACAACAACAAACACCATATCTCAGGAGGAACGGCAGAGTATCAGTGTTATCTGTATACCTAAAGGATACAGGGGTGTGATGCTTGATTTTGTGTCACTTGGCTAGGCTATTGTGCTTAGGTGCTTGGTCAAACATTAGTCCAGATGTTATTATAAGAGTATTTTTAAAGATATAATTAATATTTAAGTCAGCAGACTCTGAATAAAGCAGATTTCCCTCTATAATGCAGGAAGGCCTCATTTAATCAGCCAAAGACCTTAAGAAAAAAAACTAAAGTCTCCAAGGAAGAAGGAATTCTACCTCTAGATTGCCCTGACTTAAAACTACAACATACTCTTCCCTGGGTCTCCAGCCTGCTGGCATGCTCTGTACATTTCAAACTCATTGGTCTCCACAATTTAATTCCTTAAAATAAATCTCTTTATATATATATCCTACTGGCTCAGTTTCTTTGGAGAACTCTGACTAATACAAAGGCTAATGGTCTCCATCATACTTCCTTTAAGGCTGGCCTTCACAAAATCCAAATGTGTTCTGGAAGATTACAGCAGACTACCACAACTCAACCAAGTGGAAGTCCCAGTTCCATCTGCTGTGCCAGATGCAGTAAATCTATTAGAGCAAGTCAAAAGAACTGCAGGTATCTGGATGGGGCCAAAACTAGGGAATGCACTCTTTTCCATCTTTATTTGGAAGGAGGATCAGAAGCAGCTGGCATTCACGAGACAGACAATAGTATATCTATGTTTGCCTCAGGGCATTCTCTGTTGTAAGATCCCCCAAGGAAACCAGACTGTGTGGCCATTCCGTGTAATCTTGGGCTGACCCACTTCATCAATGCTTTGCTGCTGCTGTTACCTGGTAAGCAACAGATGCAAGTACATTGGAGTGCCTGGTAGATAAATGCACTCCAGGGGGTAGAAGATAAACCCGATGATGTTTCAGGAGTCTACCATATCAACGAAAAGTTTGGTGGTCAAGTGGTCTGATGCATGCTGGGACATCCTCTCCAAAGTAAAGATGGACTTTGTGCATCCTGCACCTCTTACTGCTAAGACTGAAGCATGATGCTTGATAAGCCTCTTCAGGTTTTGGAGGCAGCAGATTCCACACTTGACTGTAATGTTCAGACCCACTTATGAAGTGGTATAAAAGGATGCCAGTTGTGTGGGCTCAGAGCAGAAAAGAGCTCTACAACAGATCCAGGCAGCAGAGCAAGCAGACCCTCACTTGGGCCATACACTCCATATACACTCCATAATGCTAAAGGTATCTTTGGTATAAAAAGAAGCCACAGGGGCACCTGGGTGGCTCAGTGGGTTAAGCCTCTGCCTTCGGCTCAGGTCGTGATCTCAAGAGTTCTGGGATTGAGCCCTACATTGGGCTCTCTCTCAGCGGGGAGCTTGTTCCCCCCCACCCCTGCCCTCTGCCTACTTGTGATCTCTGTCTGTCAAATAAATAAATAAAAATCTTAAAAAAAAAAGAAAAGAAAAAAGAAGTCACAGGAAGCTTGTGGTAGGCTCTCAGTAGGAGAATCACAATGTAGACTGCTAGGGTTCTGGAGATGGTCATGCCCTCTGGAGTGAAGAACAATACATCATTTGAAATCAGCTCCCAGATATGAGACCCTTCTAACCGTGGAGCAATAAAAGACCATGCATCAAGAACCGCCCATCATGAACTGAGATCTCTCATATTCACCAACTGTTAAGTTCAGGCAGGCCCAACAGTAATCCACTGTAAGATAGAAGAGGTACACCAGCATTCAACATAAGTAAGACCAAAGGGCATGAGTTAAACTGCACACGCAGGAAACCCGGGCCCCATACCATCGACTATGCACTGTTGCACCAGTGCATGCCATCCTATTTCTCCACTGTTTCATGCATATGGCTACGTGGAGGTTCCCTTATGACTAGCATGTGGTGGATAAAGGATGAGTTTGCTCCAGGGATGACTTGGCCTGGTATGAACAAGCAAGCCAAAACTGATGCATTACAGCCTCACTCAGGGGCAGCCCTGAAAGACACTAATGAGGGGAAATCCTCCCAAATGGGTATGCTTCAGGTAGTGCACCTGGCCATCCACTTTACATGGACAAAGTGGCCCTGAGTAAGAATATACAAAGACCCATGGGAGTGAAGCATGGTTCACTGGTTGGCTAGACCTGAAAGGAAAAATACTGGAAGACTAAAGACGAAAAACTGAGGAGAAGAGGTATGTGGATGGATGTACAGGAGGCATGCACAAAGTGTGAAGATCTTTGTATTTTGCTAAAGTCCACGAGAAAGTATCTTTCACAGAAGAATCAACAATAACCAAAAGAACAATTCAGCCAGTTAATTCAATAGCCTCTGGCACAATGGCTTAAAGGAGTAGCCATTGTGGCAGGGAACAAGGTTCTGCCTAGTCCAAGACTGACTTAGCTACTGCTGTTGTTAAAGTCTATCCTGACAGCAACAGAAGCCAAAACTGAGAACCTGATAATAAGACCATCTCTTGAGACTAACCAGCCATTTGGTGGACGTTAACTACATTGGACACCTTCCATCTGGGAAGGGGCAGTAATTCATCTTAACTGGAAGTTACACATGTTCTGAACATGGGTTTGCCCTTCCTGCCTACAGGACCTGGCCAATACCATGACAAGGCCTACAGGATGCCTGCTTCACCAACATGGTTGTACCATGGAACATCACGTATGGCACTCATTTTAGAGCAAAAGAGGTACAGAGGTACAGCAACGGGCACAGGACCATGCCTCCACTATAACTACCATATACTTCACCAAAGCCGCCAGACTGATAGAGCAGTTCCCAAAAAGAGGAAATCTGGGGCCCATACAGCAAAGAATTATCTAGCCCCAAATGCTAATAGTTCTATCATTAAAAAATCCTGACAGAGCAATGAAGAACAGGTGAGCCAGCAGCTTGGCGATGATACCCGGTGAGAATGGGGTGCAGTACACATCCTAAATTAATGCCTGTTACAGAGTACCTCATTCCCAACCAGTAGAATGCATAGGTCTGGGAACCAAGGGATGGAAGAGGTAGCCTTGCTTCCCATTGTTCCCAGTGACCCACTCAGAAAATGTGTGCCTTCTATGCCTATGACTTCAAGACTTTAAACTTAAAGGTATGACTGCCACCCACTCTCTTCAGATCCCATGCCAAAAGTCCAGCAGACACAGAAAGGAGTCACCACAGTGGCAGAAGTAATTGATCCTGATCATCTGAGGTAAAGCTGCTGGTGCACAACTCTCAGCACCCCTTGGCCAATTTTGATGGTAAAGGGAAAGGGCAGCAATCGTAGCCTGAAATGGGGAAGGTGACCGGGTCTCAGATGCCTTAGGGATGAGGGTCTGAGCCACCTCGTCTAGCCCAGCACAAGTGCTAGATAAGGGTGAGGGGAGTTTGGAATGTGTAGTACGGGAAGGAGCAGGGGGGTGTCAGTGACAACCTCAGTAGTGCTGGGAACTGTAGTTTGGTCCATAAATCTTACTCTTGTAAGCTTCCCCAGGATAAGAGATCAATTAGGACTTAGATCATGCAGGCTTTCACAGGCCATAGTGAGGAATTTGGAAGTATCTTCAGGGTTAAAGAAAATTCCCAGCCCTTTTCCCTTGCTCAGTTTCCCAAAAGTTGGCAGCTAGGCAATCTTTTCTGATTCCAAACCAGGGAGTAGATGATGTCTCTGGAGAAATCCTACAGATTCTGACAGTAAGAGAAATAGAAACAATGTAGAGAAGAAGATAAAACTTCAAAAATTATAGTGAAGACCACTAAAGGGGTGATAAAAGATAATGCATTTGGAAAACAAAAACAGGATGCTATAAGAAAAAAAGAACAAAGGAAATTAAAAATTTAATAGCGGCGCTAGAAGATCAATTTGAAAAATTCTTCTGGAAAGGAGAACAAAAACCCCAAAGAAAAAGGAAGGAGAAAAGAAAAATTAAAAAGATCAAACCAGGAGGTCTGACAACCAGCTAACAGAAATTCCAGAAAGAGCAAAGTAAGAAAATGGATATGAAGAAATTATTATAGAAGTAACAAAATTTCTTAGAATTGGAGCTCAAGAGTTTTCAGATTGAAAAGGCTCATGAAGTGCCAGAATAATAGTGAAAAACACATATACAAAGACAAATCATCATGAAATTTAAGACTAGAAAAAGGGAAAGGAGCCTAAACACTATCTGAGCGCTAAAAAGGTTGTATCCAAAGGACAGGCAATCTGAAAGTCACTGGACTTTTTTTTAACACAACACTTAGAAACCAGAAGAAGGATGCTGTGACTTAAAAAGTCTGAGGGAAAAATTATTTCCAACCTAGAATGTAATACGTACCCCAAACTATCAATCAGTGCAAGAGTAGAATATGCAGAGGTACATGGTCTCAAAAAATTTACCTTCCTTGCAACCTATGGTAGAGAGGTATTAAAAGGTATATTTCACCAAAATTAAAGCGTAATCATGAAAAAAGAAGACAAAAAATGCAGAAAACCAAAACCTAGGAAAGGAGAGAAGGCGGAAAGAACACTCAGGGTGATAATGAAAAGATGGTCCAGGAGAAGAGCTGTGCCACACGGACAGGGCACACGGAGCTCCAGGAAGAAACACCCTCAAGAAAAACAAGAAACAGAAAATACCTGATGTGTTGGTCTATGATGAGAGAAGCTATACAGATCTGTAAGAAGGTATCAATTAGTGACAGGTATTAAAAAAATTAAGCAAATGAAGAAAATGAGACAATTATTAACTCCAAGAAAAACACATTTGCACACGAAAGAAGATTTCATAGTAGTGTATCCCAGCAATGAAGAAAAAGTAAGTTTCACAATAATGTAAATAGAAAACATTAACTTAACCAAAAATTATGAAATAACTGTATGGGGAGCAAGAGGGAATGAGGTGGGAAGGGAAGTGTGTGCATGCGAGTGTGTACCCGTTGATGGGAGTGACAAAAGGGAGTAAAAAAATCTTCATCTGGGCGCCTGGGTGGCTCAGTGGGTTAAGCCGCTGCCTTCGGCTCAGGTCATGATCTCAGGGTCCTGGGATCGAGTCCCGCATCGGGCTCTCTGCTCAGCGGGGAGCCTGCTTCCTCCTCTCTCTCTCTGCCTGCCTCTCTGCCTACTTGTGGTCTCTCTCTGTCAAATAAATAAATAAAATCTTAAAAAAAAAAAAATCTTCATCTTCCACAGAGGAGGACAAAAATAAAGTATAAAACAGAAAAAAAAAGTCAACAAATAATAGTGACATCATATTGTTTAGAAACACGGAGGTAAACATTGGACCGCTAACGAGATGAAAGCAGTTGCCTCTGGGAAGAAGCACTGTGAAGCAGGAAGGTGCCAAGTAGGGAACTGCTACTTTTTGTTATAAACCTTGAGGTCCCATTTGGTTTTTAAACCATGTGCGTGCATTACTTTGAGAAAAGTAAAAAGTTTAAAAAACTTGCAAAATTCTGGCCATTTCATGTTACTCTCTCTTTTAAAAAAAAAATACTTCCTTTTTTTTTCAAGGTTCCCTTTCAGTTGTAAAAGTTCCATTAATTCTATATTTAATATAATATTAGTTGCCCCTAGGGGCGCCTGGGTGGCTCAGTGGGTTAAGCTGCTGCTTTCAGCTCAGGTCATGGTCTCAGGGTCCTGGGATCAAGTCCTGCATTGGGCTCTCTGCCGGGCAGGGAGCCTGCTTCCCTCTCTCTCTCTCTGCCTACTTGTGGTCTCTGTCTGTCAAATAAATAAATAAAATCTTAAAAAAAAAAAATTAGTTGCCCCTATTATTTGGAAGAGGAAGAGCATTAAAATGCAGTGTTCTTTGTGCTAAACATAAAAAATAATTCTGTGGTCTCTAGAGTTTTAAAAAATCTTAAATTCAAATTACTTTCCTCAAAGGAAGAGTACTTTAATATTTACTTTCAAATATTTAGTAATATAATTTTTGGGGGTGCCTCAATCGGTTAACGTCTGTCTTTGGTTTAGGTCATGATTCCAGAGTCCCAGAATCGAGCCCTGCATCAGGCTCCCTGCTCAGCAGGGACTCTGATTCTCCCTCTGCCCTTTGCCCTGCTTGTGCTCTCACTCTCAAATAAATAAATACAATCTTTAAAATATATACATATATAATTTTTAAAGATACTCGGGAATAAAGTTTCATTTGATGTATCAAAAGGAAAGCCAAGATATAATAAACCCAACGAGTGAGGAAAACAATAAGCATCAGAAAAATATATGTAAGTGAGAGCCCATTTACATAAAACCAAACCAAACAAAAAAAAGACCAAACTCATACATGTGTATATGTACAAATAAATACAAAAATGCACACAAAAAGAGATCTGGGAGAATATATGCTGAACTGTCAGTAAGGTTACGTCTGGGGAGGCAAGTGGGTTTGGGAATGAAGAATCTGAGAATTTATTTTCACTCGTTTTTGACTGGTAATCAGTACACATAGTAAGAATTTCAAATGGCAAAAAAGATATACATGGTAAAGACAGGTCCTTTCCCACATCAGCCCCTGTTCCCTTTCCCAAAGGTGGCCTCTTATTACTTGTCTCTTACGCTACCTTTGGCATTATTCCAAATACATGGACTAGTATGTTTACATATGAAACCTACCTTTTATGAACTGTAAATGTTATCACACTAATCATATTGCTCTAACCCTTCTTCCTCTTAAAATAGCTCTTGCCTTAGAAACAATACAAATTATTTCTCATATACAGTTTACCTCCAATCTGCCGTGCTGGATCTTATACACCACTTGGGGATTCTCCTGTAGTATGTTGCCATAGAGCTCACGAAAGTGGGCTATGTTGGGCTTCACAATATTCAACACTTTTGTCTTATCCTCTCCAACCACCATCCGAAAGTCACCTGGTTAAAACAAATGGAAAAACAAATTTTCCATTGAGAGTCCACATCCTGACCTACAAAACTACAGCCCCATATTCATCCTATGCTAGTTCAAGATGGTGGCATCCCACATTCAAATCATTTGCTTTTCCTCTTTAAAACTGTGAATAATACATTACCCAAGAAATGCAGGCACTTGTTCAGGGGCAAACAGAGCCTCTCAAATCATAAAGCCCTTTATTCTGGTTAAAATGCAGTTACCTAAGTACAAAAGGTAATCACCATTGAGAAGCTGATTTGTTTTTGTTTTTCCAACGCAGATGCACCTATACTTATAATCTTCCATCCTGTGAGCAAAATTCTGTGACCAATCATTGAGCTGGTGGCTGTGTGTCACCTTGGATGTGTCCTTGCTACTGCTTACTTGGCTTGAACCTCTTTGGTGTGTTTGTGCAAGGGCTTTGAGGTACTTTATGAATATAAAGAACTTTATCTATCATATTTGATAAGAACAAGAGCAGCGAGCATTAAGAGTCCTAGCCACTGGGTGGCTCAATGGGTTAAGCCTCTGCCTTCAGCTCAGGTCATGGTCTCAGGGTCCTGGGATCAAGCCCTGCATCTGGCTCACTGCTCAGCAGGGAGCCTGCTTCCCCCCACCCCCATCTCCCCTGCCTGCTTGTGATCTCTGTCTGTCAAATAAATAAATAAAATCTTAAAAAAAAAAAAAAAAAAAGAAGTCCATATTCTTAAAAAAAAAAAAGATTCCTAGTAAGAGGTTTACATTTAAGATGAAATTCTTGAAAGCAGATACCGTGTTTTACATCGCAAGTGGTGAGAAATGAGGAATGTTACACTTGCCTGTGGGATGAATTGAGCTGCAGAATAAACAGTTCTGAAAGACAAAGAGCCAATTCTGACACAAATTTGAGGTGCCCTGGCCTGCTTATGCCATTGACAGTTACAGGCAAGATGCAGAGGAAAAAAGATAAGGAAATGTGAAAACTTGAGGGAAGCCCTACTGGGCCAATCCATGTTCAAAACAGGCTGGGTGCATGTGAGGGCCTCCCAGGTGAAGGCTGGTAAGAGCACGGTGATGAAACCTTCCTGACAGGTAGAAAGTCATCTGGGAAAACAGTGAGGTAGTAAGAGTAGGCAGGTACCCCGGGTGCTAACAAATTCCTAGGCATCAGGTGACAGTGTAATTCATCATCTGAATAGGTCGCTTTTGAGGGTGAAGTGGGCGTGATGGATAATCGTACCAGGATAAGTAAAAACTGGGCAAACCCAAACATATGGTTACTCTTGCCAATTCATTTTCTCGGGGGGTAGGGTGGGCAGGAGAGGAGGGAATAACTGAAATTATTATGTATCACAACAGATATTACTAGACCAAACTATCGCTTTGTTCTAGAAAAAATACCGATACCCAATACTATGTACTTCAGTAAGGAATAAAGTATGGTGGGTTTTAAGGGTTCAGAGGACCAACTTAAACCACAATTTCGTGGAAAGCAGCTGCGGACTACAAGCTTTAGGAAAACAAACATAAAAACAGCCTCTGCAATCCAACTTTTGTGACATGAGGTCTGTTCAGGGCAGTGAGCAGAAGAGAGTTCCAGTTGTAACAAGCTGCCCCAGTATGGGCAAACTTATTTTTTCACTATCATTTTATTTTATTTTAAAGAAGATTTTATTTATTTGAGAGAGAATGTGAGACAGAGAGAAATCAGAGCAGGCAGGAAGGGCAGAGGGAGAAGCAGGCTCCCTGCTGAGCAGCGAGCCTGATGTGGGGCTCAATCCCCAGACCCAGGGAGCATGGCCTGAGCCAAAGGCAGATGATTAACTACTGAGCCACCCAGGCATCTCTTTTCACTACATTTTGAAGGGAAAGAGAGTTACACAGTTAAATCCTGGGGTACTGAGGGTGTAGAGAAATTGGTCCCTTTACATAATACCATTGAGATCCTAAACTGGTAAAATCCTTTGGAAAGCAGTGGATGAAACAACTCCATCTCTATAGAGTAGTCCTAAAGGAACAGACCCAGAGTTCCGGAGGTAATGTTTGCTGAGCACCTGGTAAGAGCCAGGCACTGATGCAAGTGCTTTGCTGTATTCCTTCATTTAATCCACACATCCCTGTCCTCTCAGATACCTATTCTATCCCCATTTAGCATCAGGGCAACAAAGACAGAGATGAAGTCACAGGCCTGAGACTTCCCAGTAAGTAAATGAATACACTGCATACATACAACTGTTTTTTTTGTTTTTAAAGATTTTATTTATTTGACAGATAGAGATCACAAGCAGGCAGAGAGGCAGACAGAGAGAGAAGAGGAAGCAGGCTCCCTGCAGAGCAGACAGCCCAATGTGGGGCTCGATCCCAGGACCCTGGGATCATGACCTGAGCCGAAGGCAGTGGCTTAACCCACTGAGCCACCCAGGTGCCCCCATACAACTGTTCTTGAGGCACTATTTATAATACTGAAACACTGGAAGCAGCCCAAATGTCCAACAACAGGGGAATGGATAAGTTACAATGGTACTGCCATATCCTACCACAAAACAGTGTGCAACCATTAAACATTATAATAACCATACATAGCAAGATGGAAAGTGATCATATAATAGTAAGAAACTAAGAAAACAAAAGTACAACAAGAAAACAACTTGGTACAAAAAGAGGAAAAATGAGACAAAAAGATGACATAAAAATGTTTTTACTCTAAAAAGTACACATTTATTGTGGCTTTTTGGGGGCATGCACGCTTTATACTGTTAACTTGTTTAGTCCTGGCAAAGCCTCCTAAAGAAGGCACTAAGTATTCCCAATTTTATAGATGAGGAGATTGACGTGCAAAGGTACAGCCACCTCTTGATATCAGGGCAGTGACATTTTAGGTGACTAGTACAACTGTACTTTGCAGTTGTCCTCCATTTCTCTCACTTCCATAATGCTGGCATATTACTTCTGCATTTTTAAATAGATGCATGGGGTGCAAAGACGTGCTAACTTGGCAAATGTGCATGGAGAGGCAGCTGGGTTAACTTTCAATCGTGTAAATCCTTAGGCTTTTATTTAGAGCCTATAAATGGATTCTATCAATCTTGGAAGGGAAAAAAATGTCATCCAACTCTGAAACCAATGTGGCTGGCTCTGAAGTGAAAGATCAGTTCCAATCACCGTTGAATTCTAAACATGTGTGTTGTTTTGTTTTTTTTTTTTCTTGTACATTCAACAAGGAGTTCTTACATTTTAGATAGTAAGTTTCTAATAGTGGCTGTATTTTACCAAAATGTAAAACAAACTAATCCAAAATCTACCCTAAAGAGCATCTGCATGTCATGATTAAAGGGCCTGGAAAATACTCTGGACTCTATGAGAACAAGGACTGGGGTGTATTCATCCCTGTATCTCCATCTCCTTGTGCACTGCCTGGCACATGGAAGGCACATCAATAAACGTCTGCTGAATTGAATTTCTCCAACTGCTGTGCAGCAGAACTAGCTCAGCCACAGGGAACAGCAAGCAAATGGGCTTACTACCCATTTCTTCTGAACAAAATGAATAAAATTGTGGGCACAGCATGACCCAGCATTTTGATCATAAGAATCAATTTTTCTTACCTCAAGAGATGTTTGCAACAAAACACAGGGATTGAGAAAAACCGACTGCTGACTTTTATTTTATACCTCTACTGGTAAGTTTAACTCTTGACTGCTCAAGCCAGAAAACTGCCAGTCTAATAACAATGGGTAACCAAAAGGATGATTTCTCTTCGACTTTGAAATGAAATAAACCCAGAGGCTTGTAAAGCATCTGTGGTCGGCCTGCTCTGTGATTCCAGCATGCTACCAATGGCCAGGGGCCTTATTATGAATATAGGGATGTAAGGGGCTGCACTGCCCAGTGGAAAGACCCTGACTTTCAAGTCTGGCAGTGTTCTAGGGTGATTGGAGATTAACCCTTCTGAGTCAGTTTTCTTATCTGTAAAATGGCTATAATCATCACACTGACCTCACTAGGTTATTTATTATTATTATTTTTAAAAGATTTTATTTATTTATTTGACAGACAGAGATCACAAGTAGACAGAGAGGCAGGCAGAGAGAGAGAAGGAAGCAGGCTCCCTACTGAGCAGAGAGCCCGATGTGGGGCTAGATCCAAGGGCCCTAAGAATCATGACCTGAGCTGAAGGCAGAGGCTTTAACCCACGAGCCACCCAGGCACCCCTATTTTTCATTATTTTTTAAAAAGATTTTATTTATTTATTTGGCAGAGAGAGAGAGAGACAGTGAGAGAGGGAACGTAAGCAGGGAAAGTGGGAGAGGGAGAAGCATGCTCCCTACCGAGCAGAGAGCCTAATATGGGGCTAGATCCCAGGACCCTGGGATTATGACCTGGGCCAAAGGTAGACACTTAACAACTGGGCCACCCAGGTGCCCAGGTTATTTTTAGATTTAAATGAGTTAAGGCAGTAGCAAATGCTTTGTAAGTAGTAAAGCAGATAGTACTGTTGCTATGATATGCATATGGGATGTGGAAAGGACAGCAGGGTAGAGGAAGCCCTAAGTCTTTGAAAATAAAAACTGGCTAACTTTTTTCCTCTTAAACTCATTGTAATACTGCTGTTATTTCAGTTCAGTAAATATCTGGGTGGCTAGTAAGTACTAGGAGCTGTGCCAGATATTGGAGATATAAAGATCTTTGCCCTACCTGAAGCAGGAAGTGCTATGAAAACAGGTCTTTTCAGTGTGGATTACAGAAGTGGGGATTTCTTATGTGGTAGTGTTTAAGAACAGTAGCCCAAACTGGATGTTGATATGGCTGAGTAATAGTCATTTAAAAAAATATTTATTTACTTATTTGAGAGAGAGAGAGAGAAGGTGCACACACAGGCCAGGGGGAAGGGGCAGTGGGACAGAAACTCAAGCTGACTCCATGCTGAGCTCAGAGCCTGATGTGGATCTCGCAATCCCAAGGTCATGACATGAGCCAAAATTAGAAGTCAGATGCTCAACCAACTGAGACTTCTAGGGGCCCCAAATAATATTCATTTTTTAAAAGATTTTACTCATTTATTTGAGAGAGAGAAAACAAGAGCAGAGGGAGGAACAGAAGACAGAAGGAGAGGGAGAAGCAGACCCCTTGCTGAACAGGAAGCCTGTCGTGGGACTCAGTCCCAGGACCCTGAGATCATGACTTGAGCCAAAGGCAGATGCTTAACCAACTGAGCCACCCAGGTGGCCCCAATATTCATTTTATAACAGGTTATTTTTTAAAGATATAATTTATATACCACACAATTCAACCATGTAAAATATATAATTCAATTTTTTAAAGTATTTTTAGTATATATTAAAGGGTTATGCAACCATCTAATTTTAGAACATTTTGGCCTCCCAAAAAGAAACCCTGTACCCATTAGCAGCCACTCTCTGTCTCCCTCCATCCTTCCATTCCCAGTCCTAGACAAAGACTAATCTACTTGCCTTTAGATTTCCTTATTCTGGACATTTTATATAAATGGAATTGTACAATAAGTGGTCTTTTATGACTTAGCATTATGTTTTCAAAGTTCACCACATTGTAGCATGTATCAATATTCATTCCTGTTTATGGCTAAATAATATTCCATTGGATGGATGTACCACATTTTAAAAAAGATTTTACTTTTTTATTAGAGAGATCACAAGTAGGCAGAGAGGCAGGCAGAGAGAGAGGAGGAAGCAGACTCCCCGCCAAGCAGAGAGCCCAACATGGGGCTTGATCCCAGAACCTTGAGATCATGATGTGAGCGGAAGGCAGAGGCTTAATCCACTGAGCCATCCAGGTACCCATATGTACCACATTTTTTTAATCGACTCCTCACCTGATAGACATTTGGGTTGTTCCCACTTTTTGGCTATTTATTCTGAATAAAGCTATGATGAACATCTGTGTAAAGGTTTTTGTGTATATATGTGTTCTCATTTCTCTTGGGTAGATACTTAAGAGCAGAATTGCTGGGCTATATGATAACTCTATGTTTAATATCTTCAGAACAGCCGAACTATTTTTCCAAAGCATCTTCACCCTTTTACAATCCTATCAATGATGCATGAGAGTTTCAATTTCTCTGCATCCTTGTCAACATTTGTTCTTGTCTTTCAATTATAGTCATTGTACTGGGTACGAAGCACCATTTCTGGGGTTTTAACTGGCATTTCTCTAATGATTAATGATGTTGAGCATCTTTTTAAGTGCTTACTTGCTATTTGTCTACTTTCTTTGAAAACCTGTCTATTCAAGTCCTTTGCCTATTTTAATATTGGGTTATTTGTCTTTTTATTGCATTCCAAGAATTCTTTATATATTCTGGTGTTATTCCTGATCAGATATACAATTTGTAAATCTCTTCTCCCAAGCTATTGGTTGCCTTTTCACTTTCTGGAGGGTATTGTTTACAGCACAAAAGTTTAATTTTCATACAGTTTTCCCATTTATCTATTTTTTTCTTTGTTGCTTGTGCTTTTGGTATATATCTAAGAAACCCCTGCCTAACCCAAAGTCACTCTGCTAAAAGCTTTCGACTTTTAGATCTTACATTTGACTCTTCTATACATGATCCATTTTGAGTTTATTTTGTGAATAGTATGAGAAAAGGGCCCAAAGTCATTCTTCTGTATGTGGACAATACAATACTTCTTTAAACACAGATAACTAGGACAGTATTTCTAGGAGGCAGTCTACTGCACCATTCAAAATATATTCCCCCAAATATCTCCATGGCTGCAGAAAAGACACCATATCATACCACTTGCATGTGGAAGACAATGAGATAAGAATAAATAGCTTTGGGGTACCTGAGTGACCCAGTCAGTTAAGCATCTGACTTTAGCTCAGGTCATGATCTCAGGATCCCTGAGTAGAGCGCAAGGTCAGGCTCCCTGCTTCTCCCTTTCCTTTTGCCCCTCCCCCTATTTTGCACCCTCTTTCTCTCTCTCAGATAAATAAAATCTTTTTAAAAAAAGGAATAAACAGCTGATGCACACGGTGATATAAATTTGAATTACCTTTTCTTTTCCACACTTTAGCGAACACAAAATAGATCAGTGTAGTAAGGGAAGGGGAGAAATCAGGTTGACAATACTGGTTCAAGAAGGAACCAATATTACAGTCATCCATCCATTCATTCATTACATATTTACTAAACACCTAGAATGTGTCAGGTACCACTCTAAGGACAAAATAAGACAAACATTTCTGCCCTTTACATTCTAGTAGTGGAACAAAGACCAAAGACAAACCAACTAACGAACAAATAAAATAATCAGTATTTCAGACAGTGCTGTGAAGAGAACACAAGCAGAGAAAGATGACAGGGTAGGGGCAGGGGAGCGGCTGGGGGAGGGAGATAAGTCACCCAGGGACCTGGGAGAAGCCTGTCCCAGGCATGGACCAGGACCACCACAATACACCATTTGTAGAAGAGCAAAGGGTTCTAGAACCAGACCCCCTGTGTTTATGTCCTAGCTTGGTACTCATAAGCTACCTAACCCAAGGCAAGCTACTTAGCTTCTCTAGGCTTCAGTATCCTCAAATATAAAATGGAAGCAGTAACAGTAGGTAGCTTATAAGATTCAGGAATTAAATGCATTAATACACATAATACAGAACAATATCTGACACATAGTAAGTAATCCATAAACATTAGGTATTATTGATGATTAATATCCCTTCTGGAGTACTCAGAAATTAACCAGTGACTGAGTATAGAGGTCCAACTGAGGCTTCAGCAAAAGCTCAAGCTTGCCAAGCATAGAGAAATATGCTTCCAAATTACTTAGTCTATCTCTAATAGTCAAGTAATCCAATGGCACCGTTTGCAAGGTTTCAGATATTTCGACTCTCGTGCAATAAATCTTAATAGCTCTCCAGAGAAGAAGTTTCTTTACTGGCTTTTACTAGGATCCAGAAATGAGGATGTTTACTCATACTTCAGAGGGCTGGCACCCAGTTCTAATTTTTTTTTCTCCAAGAATCACTCAACTGGCAACTTCCTCACTTTGTCTTATTCCTAGAAGTAGCTGAGCTTGTGTTCAGACAATCTGGCAGTGAAAGAAACCCATTCTCTCTCTTACACAAGAGTGCTTGAAGGTGTTTTTCACTCCGTAAGGACAGGAAAGGACCAAACAAATCCATCTGATCTAAGTGGATTCTAATGCCTGCTAATTTTTGTCAACATGTAACAAGTTTTGTAATTCTTTTAACTAACAACAAAACTCTGTTTTGGAGAACACATCCCAGGAAGTTAGTGACCCCCTCTCCCCCATTTCCCTACCAAAGTAATTTCTCCAAAGTGATTCACAGCTGTGGCATTAATAAAACAATGGTAAGTGGAGCCAACCTGAGTGTCCATCTATCACTGAATGGGCAAATAATGGTGTATCAACCTAATAAAAAACTGTGTGGCCAGGAATACTATGTTAACAGAAATAAATAATGATAGCAATAATTTTCTAAGCACCAACTATCAAAGAGGTATGATGTTAGGAACTTTTTTCTGTATTATCTCACTGAAATAACAGGACAGTTATTCTGTTTTATAGATAAGAAACGGGCTCCAAAAGGTTCAAGCACCTCTGCAAAGCCAGTATTCAAACTAAGGTTTGACAGTGGTCTTTCCCTTTCTTTTGTTTATTACATTTTATTACATCAAGGGGCTGTGTGAGTACAATCACGTATCCAAAATGACAATGATAACACTTACTGAGCCTTTACCAAAAGCCAGCCACTGTGTTAAGCACTTTACATGTATGATTGCATTTAATCTATATAAAACCCTTCTTTAAAGATGAAGAAAACTGAATTACAAGGAGCTAAGAAACTTGCCTGAAGACAAAAAATAAAAAATACAGCCAGGTTTTGAACCCAGATCTCTGACTCTAGAGCCCCAGTTTTTAAATACTTCCCTAATTCTGCCTCCCATGAGTAGAATGTTTAAAAAAAAAAAAAAGCAGCATGGTACAAAATAAGATACTTAATTTAAGAAGTTAAGGGCTGAATGTCAATTCTTCTCATAAGAATTTGTGCACTTTGCTGAGATGCTACTCTAATTCAAGGCCTCATCACCACTCACCCTATCAATAGCCAACAAATATGGACAGCGTGCTGTGCCACTTTGTGCCACAGCACTGTTCCAGAGGCCGAGGACGTGAGGCTGGTTGGACATGGGCACAGTCCTAACTAGACCCCTCTCTGCCTAGACAGCTCTCATGTGGGCTCTCCTCGTGGGTCCTTATCCATTGGTGCTCAGTTCAAATGTCACCTTCCACCAAAGCCTCCCCTGGTTATAAGCCACATTAGCTTTCCTCCCCTATTCTAGCACTGCCATGAGTTTGCTGTCTGACTTTTCAACTGGAATGAAAGCTCCAAAATGTCAGGGACGATGCCCGCCTGATTTACTTCCTTCATGCACAGAGGTTAGAGAGTGCTTGGCATAGGAGACTCTTGTCCTTATTTGCTCAATGAGTAAGGCCCTTCCCTGTTTTTAGTCTCTCTCCCTCCTGAACAGTGCTGGCAAAACGATCTTTCTACAGCAACAAATCTCATGCCATCTCACAATGTCTGGAACTTCCTGTGGTTCCCAGGTGTGTACGGGATATCAAATTCCAGTCTCATTTGACTTTGTATTCATTGCCTTATCTGGCCTGGCCGGGGCCTAACCTCTTCTCCAAAATACCTGAGAAGCAATGAAGATAAATGGTGAAGAGCATGGGCTACAATTCCAGCTCCACCACCCATGAACCTACCAGAAAGATCTGGGCCTCCGTTTCTTCATCTTAAAACAGGGCAATAAATGAGCATGCAAATCAAAAGAAGACTGCAAAGATTAAACTAGTTATTAGATCAGAAATATTGAGAGTTGTTCCTGGCACATAACAATAAGTGCTATTTTTTCCTGTTATGAGGCATGGACTTCAGTCACATCAATCTATTCCTTCTTCCCTAAATAAGCCGTCTTCTTTCACACTCCCTGCCTTATTCTATATGTGTTGTTTTTTAAGTCTATCACTGACTCACTATGACTACATGTTTATTAATGTGAAGTTCTTTAGAGCAGAAATTATAGCTTTAAGTCTTCATGAGGTATGGGATGCTGATTCATTTGATAAATGTTAAACTAGGATTATGTAAAATTAGTCATTTTAATAGTTTGTACTTACATGAGAAAGGTCAAGGTGACCCTTTAAAGCTCATTTGGTTTTCCTTTTCTGTTTACTTAAATGCTGACTTCTAAGAATAACCGAAGGATTAGAAAGCTTTCTCCTCCCCTATTCTGCAGGCTCTCATCTTCCACCTACTCCTTTCTCACCATCATTTACAACAATAATGTCATCAATACCGACCCCCCAAGCCAGTCAAAGTGATCCTTAAATACTGTTATTACTACTACTAGTAATACAGAGAGATCTTGCCTCTGCTAGTAACTACTGGCAGGAGCTTGTCCAATAACATGGAGAGATGCTGTTTCCTGTTTCCCTATCCTTACCCCATTCCAGGGAGAAATGCTGATCTATGCAGGTTAGGAGCAACATAGAAAATAAATGTCAAAGTTGTAAATAAAAATGAAACTGGTGAGTTAATTTGTAGTCTGGAATATTCTGGGGGCCCTGGGAGGTTTGCCGACAGGATAGAATCCAATTAGTTCAAGGATATTGGGTTCTCAGAAATCAAGGAAGAAAAGCTTGCTTTTCAACACATGGCCTGGGGCAGGTCTCACACCCATGAAAGGTATCTACCTGTAGGGCCTAGATCCTTCCCCATCCTCACTATTCTACTCTAATTTCATTATTTTATGGAGTAGGTAACCATAAATTATACAGTGTCCTGGCTTAGGAATATCATATACTGTTGTCTTGGTGGAAAAATATGTTCCCAGTTCTAAACAACTGGCTGATAGACTGCTTTTTGGAAAATGTCTCATTTATAAACTGGGGACTGCACAGGTTTGGAATCAGTTCCCTCTAGAGAGGATGTGCCAAGTATTGTGTCCTAAGCTTTGCAGTAAAAAGAAGCCAACCTCAGCAAAATGAGTAATGTAGGATCCTTGGCCAAATTCTCAGATCCAAATCTGGGTTAAGCAATAAATAATATAATGGCAAGGGAGCAAGAGGAGACAAGATGAGAAATGGGAGAAACTAGAAGCTGAGAAAGCCAGAATCAGGCGCACCAAGGTTAGGACCTGCCCCTTAGGAAGCAGCTCTCCCCATGTGCCCTTCTCCCATCAGCTCAGGGTGGGCTTCCTGCCACTACTAGATCTGGACTCAGACATCACCACTTTAGAGGGCCCTCCCTGCCTATCCAAGGTAAAGGTGACCCTCCTCAGGATTTCTTTTCTTCTCTTTATTACACGTGGTGCTCTTTAAAATGGCCTTTCTGCTTCTTTACCACCTGCCTCTGCCTAAGGGAACACGAACTCCACGAGGAGTCTTACTCATGTCAGGCTCACCAGTGTATATCCAGGGCCTAGCATAGTGTGTGGCACATGGAAGGCACACAGGAAATATTTATTAACTAACAGGGTTATGGTGTGAGAATTCAATGATCAATTTATCTATATATCTATGCCCCCGGACCTACTGATTTTTTAATCTTTCTACTTAACCCCCTCCCCACCTACTATGTCTGGTATAGCACTGCTACACACCAGTCCTTCATAAAAATTATAAAAGAAGCAAAACAGACAATGATACTGTTATGAGTCAGCAAGAACTCACTGAACACTTTGTACATGTCTCACAGTATAGGAGAAACCAGGAATATAAAACACGGCCCATCCAGGAGGCAAAACAGAATCAGCTGAAGACTGATAGCAGCTTGCATGCTAACTTGAAATTTGCTAATACATAAAGGCAGTTATGCCATTCAAGACACTTCGAGTCAATGTTCAGAATTTATAGGAACTCCTGGTATCCACCTGACACTATGCTGATGTTGATCACAGTGGAGGAAACGGAGGAGTGGCAATGGTGTGGGCAAAGGAGAAATCGGCTCTGCATCATTCTCCCACAAAGTTAACCCTTTATAAAAGGTTTTGGGCCCACCTTTTTTCACAAGGGAACAAGGGGAGAGAATCATCTTATCAGGGTGACCCCCTTCTCCTACATGTTGCACAAAGGCCCATTTATTCCGGTACCCAGCCACAGCAGCCTCTGCCCCTCCATTTCCTGTTGAAAGGCAGGGATGCTGCCATGTGGAGCTGACCAAGTGACCAAGACCAAGGGCATGTCACTTCCCTTCTCTCCAGTGTTACAACTGCAGCTGTAGTTCTGTTAGCTGCACTTTGGGGAAAAAACTCAAGAACAAGGCCTTCACGGTCTCTTTTAGCATTATAGTTTCATAAAATCTTATCTGTACAGGGATTCAGAAAATGAGTAAACTGCTTTTGAAATGTTTTCAGCACAGAGTTCTTTGACTCACACTTAAAAGTTGGGAAAGAAGATACTTATTTAAGACAGTGGTTTCAAACTTTTTAAGGCAACGGACTACTTTTTTTGTAAATAAAATTTTACATGGATCCTTAATACATTAAACAGGAAGGGGAGCTCCCCTCTGGTTGCAGCTAGGGTGAGAGGCCCCGGGCTATATCCTCTCAGCTTTCCCCTCTCCCTTTGAAGTGGCCCCTGACATCTCTGAGGAACACACTTGTCTAAGAAGAAAGGGAAAGGAAGTTAAGATTTAGATAAATAAACCAATGAATGGGTTAGATGGGAAAGCTTTTTCTTAATGGTCAAGGAGTGGTGGAGTTGTAAAGTCCCCACTTGTAACCATCATAATAAAGACTGGTTGGAGCATGAATCTTCAATAAATGCTCAATCTAGGACGGAAAGTTTGATAAGAAGCAGGAGATTCGAATGATCTTCAAATGTCTCCTCTTGGATTGCTTAGAAGAGAAAAAACTCTGCTTATCAGGGCACAAACATCACTGGTGTAAGTCTTCAAAATGGAACGTCATGTAAGACAAAGAAAGGCTAAGAAAGTGTTCCTGATTAAAAGATAGAAGAGAGAGGGCATTTTAATAAATATGATCCTTGACTGGGCTGTGTACTTATGGGGGGAAAGAACATCACTGCAACATATGAACTATGGATCATCTATCTGATAAAAGTACTATATCAGTGTAAAGTTTCTTGAATTTGGTAACTGTCCTGTGGTTATAGAAGAGAATGTCCTTGTTCTTGGGAAACATATATTGGAACTATTTGGCTTGAAGGGAACAGGATATGTGTGAGCTACTCTCTAATATTTCAGAAAAAAATACATGATATAATATTTACAGGTAAAGAGAGAGCAGTGGTTTTCTGAGTGGGATTGCTGCAGGAGCATCAGCTTCACCCACTTGCTAGAAATACAAATTCTTCAGTTCTATCCCAGATCTGCCAAAGCAGCTGTGTGGGGGTGCACCCAGTACCTCTAGGGTATTCGGATGCACACTCCAGTTAGAAAACCATTGGGACAGGGGGGCCTGGGTGGCTCAGTGGGTTAAGCCACTGCCTTCGGCTCAGGTCATGATCTCAGGGTCCTGGGATCGAATCCCGCATGGGCTGTCTGCTCGGCAGGGAGCCTGCTTCCCTCTCTCTCTCTGCCTGCCTCTGTCTACTTGTGATCTCTGTCTGTCAAATAAACAAATAAAATCTTTAAAAAAAAAAACAACAACAAAAAACCATTGGGACAAAGAGGATGATAACACAAATGTGAGGAAACACTAAAATTGGCAAAGGGCAGTGGAGGGCACATGGGAGTTCTTTGTTTATTAATGAAACTTTTCTGTCAGTTTGGAATTGTTTCCAAAAGAAAATGAATAGTAACAACTGTAAGACTACCCTGGGGTGATTTACATACAGAGGTGGAGAGGAAGAGCCCTTGGAGGCAAGGAGGCAAATCCTGGGGTTCTGGCAGTCCGCCCCGCCTCCCCCCCAAGAGGAAGTGGCGGGATGGGGGTGAGGGGGTTGTGGGCCTGCAGCTCCAGCAGGGAGTGAGAAGCAGGATGTCTGTATGGGTGGTCTTCAAACAATGCATCTTCTGGGGAACCTGGGTGGTTCAGTGGGTTAAGCCTCAGCCTTCAGCTCAGGTCATGATCTCAGGGTTCTGGGATGGAGCCCCCGCATTGGGCTCTCTGCTCAGCAGGGAGCCTGCTTCCTCCTCTCTCTGCCTGCCTCTCTGCCTACTTGTGATCTCTATCTGTCAAATAAATAAATAAAATCTTTAAAACAAACAAACAAACAAACAAAAAAACAATGCATCTCCTTCCTGCAGAAAACATGAGCACCAAGTCTACTAACCTGAATAAGAGAGTCCAGCAATCTCTATAAAGAGGTCTTCTTCAGAAAAGCTTTCAGGGAGCATGAGGAAGGCTGTGGTCACAGCACTCTTCAGATTTTTATCAAGGGCTGACCTAAGAGCAACATTCTCATTCATTGCTATGATTTTTACCTGCAAAAAGCAGAACATTTAGAAGAAAAATGTCAAAGTGGGCTACTGCTCAAGCTATTGGTTCATGCATGGACTGAAACTATCCCAAACCCTTTGCGCTGAAGATCTTGAAATATTAGGCCAGTAGACATGAAATAATTATTCTAATAAGAAATCCCAGAGGCTTGTGTTCTTTGCCAGAATCAAAGATATCATGATACAGGGAAGAAAGCAAACTAAATATTTCTCTTAAATGAGGAAATTCTCCATAGGTTTTGAAAAAGAAGTCAGTATAAATGAAATAAACATCCTTCGGGAAATTTTGTATTTTTAAATTTTATAATCTCATGGTTATTTACTTAATTTTATGGTAAACAAAGGCATTTTACTTCTTTATTTAGAACTCACCTCTACTCTTATCCATATATAATCTAAGAACTTCATGTTTTATTTTGAACTTATTTTGAACCTGGCTAAGGAAAAAAGGAAAGAAAATTAGCTAGAGTAGAAACAGCATGCGTTTGGGGGTAGGTATGGGCTCAGGTCCAGGTATTTACTAGCTCGTGAATTTGACCAAATTACTTGATCTCTCTGAACTTAAGTCCTCATCTATAAAATGGCGATAAATGTGCATCAAAGAATTGTTGCAAAGATTGAATGAAATAATAAATGCAAAGTACCTAATGTACTAGTGAATGCCTTGATCAATAAAAAGGATTTTTCTCCTGAATACACAGTGGAAGGTGCTGTCTTTGACTTTCTTCAAATCCATTAAAATACAAATAATTCCGGTCTGCTCTGAGATTCGGTTTTGAAGACGGCACTGTAGTTAGGAAAGTGTTCAAGACCCATCTCCATCTTTTGCTAGCTCTGTGACTATGACCATAATTCCTTATCAGTAAAATGGGGTTAATAACAGAACCAAATTGATAAGGTTGTTGGTTAGATTAAATGAGATACTGCATATGACCCTCAGCTGAAGTGAGCTTCCTTCTCTATCTTTGGGCACAATACAAGAATTTCCCTGGCCAGAGCTTCTCACCTTTAGCAAGCACCAACAATCACTTGAGAGCTTATTAAAATGCATATTATTAGGCCCATTCCCCAGCATTTCTGATTCAGGAGGCCTAAGCCAGGCCTGAAAATGTACATTTCTGACAAATTCTTAGATGGTCAAGGAACCTTCACATTTTGAGAACCACTGCTTGCAGGTATATATTTAGAAGTAGAAATGCCACATGGCTCTTCAGAGTGCTTGTGCCAATTTACACTCCCGGTATAATCTTTTTAAACCATCAGGCTGCTTCTAACTGATTGTCTATAAACAAGGGAAGAGTCTGCAAGTTCCTAATAAGGACCCTCACCTATCTGAAATGTATCCACCTTCTGTAAACCATTTAGTGCTGTCACCAAATCTTCCCCAATTCTAGAAAATGGGGCTTAAGTTGCCTTTTATTTGTCAAATAAAGATGATTTCTGAGAAAAATTAAGATGGCATTAAAAGACATACACTATCAGAAACAAAATTAAAATTTTATTAGACTGCAAGGAGAAAAGATGATGTATGTCTCAAAGTAATTTCTTCTTTTTATTGTCAAAAACGGTATTATAAAACAACTATTTTATTAACTTAAGAACCTTACTTCTATCTTTTACCTTTTGTCCCTACTTTTTTCCTAAGGGAATATTTATAATAACCAAACCTCTCTATGGAAGGTAAGATACCTTATTCAATACTCCCAACTCCTCCCTTGTAATTACAGCACTTAATAGCCCTTAATTAGGCCTTTCAGCACTTGGGTGAGTTTAGCATTACTGCAATCATCTGCAGAAAGGAAAATGAAGGTGCAGTCCAGTAGCATGACTTGCCCAACATTGCATAATGAGTTGATGGCAAAAATCAGGGTAACACCCTTATACTTGGCAGATCCAGTTCTAAATTTTTTGAATTATTTTCATGCATTCAGTTAGGGATCTGTTCTGGTTAACTTTTGTTGTTGTTGTTGTTGTTCTGGTTAACTTCTTATCTGGAAAGTTGATTAAAAGAAATGTTAATTAAGTTCCTATATAACTCCTATGTTCACTCCTTGAATAACTTTCCCAAACTTTGTATTCCATAAAGAATCAGGTCTAGGAGGGCAACGTCCTCATTTTCCTAAATGGGGGAACTGAGGCCCAGAGGGTTAAAAGATCTTCCCTTGAGAAGTAGTGGCACACCAAAAGAGGACCTAGGTCCCTGATTTATCCAGAGCTCTTTCTAAAATCCTGTGAAGCCTGTTTATTTCCTTATTCCTGTTCTTCATCCTCATTCACCAGGTCCTTCTCAATAATTCTTCATCCTCTCTCTTTTTGGTGGCTTTTACAGAAACTCAACAAAAACAAGTTATTCCGAGATGCTAACAAATCAGAGTAAGTTTGGGGAAATTTTCCTATTCAAAGCAATACACTTGTTCTCCAAGAAAGTCACTCTACTTAGTGAAAAAAACCAGTTTGCTAAGTAAGGTTAAGAGAATAAAAATAAAAGCATCCTTACTCAAAGGAAAAATGTCAATTCAGAAGACTCTGCTACTGTGCTGATCTGGCTCTCCAGTGTAAGGTGACCTAGGCACTTGTCTCGGCAGCACTGTTATTTGTGGTTCAGAGTCAAGCCAGTGAACTCCTGGGACACTGCCAGAGAGGCCTGGGAAAAAAAGAAAGTCCTTCGATTTGTGAATAGCTGTTTGTATCTTACTGGGAATGCCCCGACCTGAACCGCATAGATAGCATTAACATTACTGCCAAGGGGAGAATCGTTACTGGAGAGAGGAAGGAGAAAAGCTTGAAGGGACTTTCAAAAGCTCAACTTGAGAGATTTGTGAGTACCTTTCAAGATAGAAAAGAGTCACACGCGGTGGTTTCCTCTATAATACAGTCACATGGAGACAGTCCTTGAATTGTAATCAGTAAAGTCATAGTCACAAAGAACACAGCCCTACCTAGTGTTCACTCAACTAGTAACCAAATGACACTTTCCACAGAAGTTTTCCATTCCAAATGGCCAGAAACATTAATTTTTCTAAATGGTCACTGCTTGAGGACCAAGAAGAAACCCTGAACATTCGAGCTGGATGAAACCTTATCATCTATCTGTTGGACTGTGGGTTCTTCCAGGATCAGCAATATGGTGGTATTTTTCTATTCCTTTAGCACCCGCAGAGGGGAAACTTAGTCGTCTCTTGAATAAGTAAATTAATGGCTCAAATTTTGCATTTCAAAGGCTAGGGGCACAAACATTTGCTCACAGCTGGGCAGAGCCAAGAGCAGTAAGTCAGGTTTTCCAACTCTCTTTCAGGGATCTTTAATACCACTGGGATTTTTCTAGCTACAAAAAGTAAATCACTGAAGTTACAATATGGTAATAATTGCAAAACGCTGAATGTACTAAAAATCGCTGTACACTTTAAATGGTTGAATTGTATGGTATGTGAATTATATCTCAATAATTTAGGTTATAAAATATCTATATTACTAGCAAAATAAGAAAAAGTACTGCAATGAATATATTAAATTAAAATTCTCTTAACTAGGTAGCAAAATGCTATGACATATCAATGAGAATGCTTTAAAAATTCAAACCAAATTATCTATACACTAAAAGCATGAAGTACAAAAATCTAGACTTAGGTTAAATAAATAAATTTAAATAAATAAATTAAATAAATTAAATAAATTTCTTTAGAGTTCTTTTGACTTAAAAAAGAACTGACCACAAGATCCTATTAAATACTTCAAATTTCATTGCTCTTTCCTTGAAAAATGACTTGGTAAGTGACTCAGAAACTTAAAGCTACACTAGAAATAAAAGTGACTTATCTAACCTCAGTTACGAGGTAAGTTAATGGTAAAGTATGATAGAAATGTAATTTATACTTATTTTTTTCCCCAGAAATGTCCATCTTTTCAAGCAAGGTATTCCTTTATATTTTTAAAATATTATTAATAAACTTTATGATTTTTTAAAAGATTATTTATTTATTTATTTAACAGACAGAGATCACAAGTAGGCAGAGAAGCTGGGGGAGAGAGAGAGGAGGAAGCAGGCTCCCCACTGAGCAGAGAGCCCAGTGTGGGGCTTGATCCCAGGACCCTGGGATCATGACCTAAGCCCAAGGGAGAGGCTTTAACCCACTGAGCCACCCAGGCACCCCCAAATAAACTTTATTTTTAAAAACAGTTTTAGAGTCACAGCAAAACTGGCCAAAAAATACAGAGTTCCCATACACCCTCTGTGTACTCCTTTTAAAGACCTGAATTGAGAAATTTTGTTCTATTTGCAATATGGAAGATAATTTTAAAGGTTGAGACAATATAATTTAAAACAACTCCTTCTTTTAAAACACATAAAAACAGAACTTGTACTCATTTCACAATTCCAAGACCTTCACTTATTTTTTTGGGGAGGGGGTCCACAAGGTTACCACCAACCCTTTCTCATGAGATTTGTTCACGTTTGATTACTATTTGCTGCCACCTAGCGGTAAAAAAAATCATTGGTTTAAAGATCGTTACCACTGACCATTCTCTGGTTAGCAGTGATTTCCATGGACAGGGAAGGAAAATGCTAATGGGTAAAAGAGTTAATTCACCCATTCATAATTTTTTACCATGTGCTGTGCTCAACACTTTCAAATGAGTCTTAATATAGCCTAATTTTCTTCAGTTATTAGTTTAATAAGCTTGAAAGGCAGTCATTGTCCTCAATAACATTTTCTTTTTCAAGTTAGCTGAGAAATGCAGTTGTGATCAAGATGAGTATAGCAACTACTACTTGTCTTGAGTTGCTGTTTTTATTTTATCAGGATATGTGACATTTAGATAAAATCTGAGGTTATTTCCAGTGCTAAATTCTGAGACTTTATGGCATTTCATTTTTTAAAACTCATCTTAAAAAAAATTGAAATATTCCAAGTACAAAGCATAGCACAGAGAATAATAGAACATTTTCATATTAAATATCTCATTTATCTCAAAATAACTCTGAGATAGGCAAGGACAAAGAGAAAGGAACAATCATTTCCTAAGTATCTATTAAGTGCCAGGCATTTTAGATCGAGGCATTTCTCAAATGCCTTTTAAGGTTGATGTTGTCAAACTAATCCACAGAGGAGGATATCCCAAGGCTCAGGGAAATTTAGTCACTGGTACAGGGTCACATAGCTGGGGTTTGTCATAGCTGGGACCCAAACCCTAGATCTCATTCTAAAACACCCGTGTTCTTTCCAGCATTATCATTCTGCTTCCACTTGTCAACACCTTTGTGAAGGCAAGTACTTTCTTGTTACTCCATCCTACAGATAAATTACCTGAGGTTCAAAAAGATAGGAACAAGTTTCCCAAGTTCACATAAACAGCTAACAAGTGGCAGGAATGAATAAGACCTGAAGGTTCTAATTCTGTTTTCATTAGTCTTTCCATTAGGCTACACTATTTTATAAATTTATTTTATTTTTATTTTTTATTATTATTATTTTTTAAAGATTTTATTTATTTATTTATTTGAGAGAGAGAGAGAGAGAGATCACAGGTAGGCAGAGAGGCAGGCAGAGAGAGGGGGAAGCAGGCTCTCTGCTGAGCAGAGAGCCCGATGCGGGGCTCGATCCCAGGACCATGAGATCATGACCTGAGCCGAAGGCAGAGGCTTTAACCCACTGAGCCACCCAGGTGCCCCAAATTTATTTTATTTTTAAATCTCTTTCATGTTTTTAAGTAATCTCTAATTACATCATGGGGCTTGAACTCACAACCCAAGATCAACAGTTGCATGCTCTACCAACTGAGCCAGCCAGGTGCCCCCATGTTTTATAAACTAAAAAAAGAAAAAAGAAAAAAATTTGGGAAGATAATATCTACAAATTTTCAATTATATCTATTCATTAAATTATTTTACTAATTATCCAGTTTCACTGGATTATCTTTAATAGTTATCCAGCTTAGAAATGAGAAATTCATTTATGTATATGAAATTAATTCAGTAAGCCTATTGTTTCTGAAGTTTAAGAAAAATGTTTTACTGGGGTACCTGAGTGGCTCAGTCAATTGGGTGGCCAAACTCTTGATTTTGGCTCAGGTCATGATCTCAGGGTCCTAGGATAAAGCCTCTCAAGTCAAGCTCTGCACTCCATAGGAAGTCTGCTCCAGAATTCTCTCTCCCTCTGCCTCTCTTCTCGCTTGTGCCCACATGCACACACACTTTTTCTCTCTCAAATAAATCTTAAAAAAAATGTTTTTACTAAAGTAAAAATTACATAGTGAAATGCACCAATCTAAAGGGTACAGCTTGACAAATTTTATATATGGACATACCTATATACCTATTGTCCTGATCAAGTGTTTCTGATCTTTTAATGAGCTATCCCATTAAATTCTAAGTTCAGAAGCAAGGTAAGAGAATTGCGTCCACCCATGTATATCAATGGAGATTTGGGTGGGGGGAGGGGCAGAGGAGAGGAAGGAGAATCTTTTTTTTTTTTTTTTTTTTAAGATTTTATTCATTTATTTGACAGACAGAGGTCACAAGTAGGCAGAGAGGAAGGCAGAGAAGAGAGGAGGAAGCAGGATCCCTGCTGAGCAGGGAGCCTGATGCGGGGCTCGATCCCAGGACCTTGGGATCATGACCTGAGCTGAAGGCAGAGGCTTTAACCCTCTGAGCCACCCAGGCGCCCCTCTTTTTTTTTTTTTAAAGATTTTATTTATTTATTTGACAGAGAGACACAGAGAGAAGGAACACAGCAGGGGGAATGGGAGAAGGAGAAAGAGGCTTCCTGCTGAGCGGAGGCCCAACTCTGGGCTCAATCCCAGGACCCCAGGATCATGACCCAAGCCAAACGCAGACAGACAGCGAACCAACCCATGCGCCCCAGGGTGAGAGAATCTTAAGTAGGCTCCACACCCAGCACAGAGACCAAAGCAGGGCTCAAACTCATGACCCTGAGATAATGACCTGAGCTGAAATCAAGAATTGGATGCTTAACCGACTGAGTCACCCACATGCCACTCAATAGACATTTTTATGACACAACCAAGTGAGCTAAGGTTGTATAAATCTCTAATTTTTTTTGCTATAACTGACAAAAAGAGGAGCAGCAGAATCACTCTTATGGGAGACGTTTGAGAACAAACCATGTACCTTGTTTTGGGGCCTGAGACCCTCTAACAGCACAAAGAAAATTGTTCCTTGCTGTGATATTAGCAACTATTATTATTCTGCATAGTTCTTAAACTATGAAAACACTCCTTCATAGAAAATGGGCTATATATCTGCAAAAAGAATACAATGTCAAAAGTTCAAGTCCTTTGGGAAGACTGGGCGGCTCAGTCGGTTGGGCCATTCTCTTGATTTCACCTTCCTGTTTTGTTTCTATTAAAACCCAGGGGACTCTTACCCACCACAGCCTCCTCTGGTGGCAACCCAAATGAAGGAAGGACTTTAAAACAGGATCTCACCATGGGCCTGAGGAGGGTAAGAAAGGGGATCAGAATCTACTCCCTTCTGAAATACTACCTGACTCATTCATTTACTCAAAAAATGTTTGCTGGATGCTTACTATGTCCCAGGCATTGTCCTAGGCACTGCTGGGATACATCAGTGGACAAAAAGTGCTCCGTGGGCGCCTGGGTGGCTCAGTGGGTTAAAGCCTCTGCCTTCGGCTCAGGTCATGATCCCAGGGTCCTGGGATCGAGCCCCGCATCGGGCTCTCTGCTCAGCAGGGAGCCTGCTTCCTCCTCTCCCTCTGCCTGCTTCTCTGCCTACTTCTGATCTGTCTCTCAAATAAATAAATAAAATCTTTAAAAAAAAAAAAAAAAAGTGCCCCATGGCACTTACATTCTGGAATGGTGACTTGGGTCATGCTGACAGAGGTTCCACTGAGCACTGGGCACCTCTCCTGCCATCCTCCTGAGCCCAAATGGACTGATTCTGAGCCTCATTCAGACAAATGGGGTATCTTTAGAGAGAAGGCAGGAGTAGTATGGATAATATCTGGATGTTGTTTGGCACTAAATTCTACTAAATTCTATATGGAGTAAAAGGAGTCTGAAATTCATTTCTGTTTTGGAGTTCCATCTCATTGTAATCACACAGATCAAAGCAAGGTCAGGTTCAGAGAGGAGAGACATTCCTAACTCTGGCAGCCAATAAGACACTTGCTCACCGGTTTTTGGAGTCGTCCAGCAACATACAAGTTATTCCAGTTGAGAAGATCTTCAATCAAACTGTTAGTGCTAATGACCCCGTATTTGATAAGCTAGAAAAGAAAAGATATGGGCATGAAAGAGAGTAAAGTACCACACTGTTGCTTTTGCAAATGCAAAATATAAGAGAAAAATTCTGACCAGAGTAGCACTTTGATTTCCAAAACCACTTAAAACTTCTGCCTTGTGAAAACACACATCTCCACCAGAATCTTTCACAAAGGATTAGTTTCCAAGACTCATCTGTCCCCTCAGGGATGTGAGGTGAAGCAATCACTATCTTCACTCAGGCTCCTGTGATGATAAAGGCACAATGGCTCTCTACTGCCATCTAGCACATACTGGTCCTCACCGAATTGGAAATAAAAACTGGGTCTGCACCACAGTGTGAGAAGCAAAGATATAGTTCGAGTTTCTCATTTCAGAAATAAGAGACCTAATAAATGGTGTGCCCAAGGAGGCACCATTAATAGCTGAGCAAAAACTAGATCCCCGAATGTCAGTCTGGGCTTCCAGTGTTCATCACAGAGTACAAGAAATTTTCTTTACGTAGAAGTTTTCACCAACATCCTTTACATGGTGAATTTCTCTTTCACTATTAAGTATTTCAAACACTTATAATTTCAAAGCCACATCTAAAAATTAAGCCCCTTTATCAGAGCTAAACACATGGAATTATGGCCAAGCTCATTTCAAAAGAAATGTGTACAAATCCTGAATGTAGTTGTTCCAGGTTACAAAATCCCATTTGCTTCAACAAATAACTTCAGACTCACTCTGCTAAACTTCAGTATTCAAACAGCCTTCTCAGGCTACAAATATCTAAAAAGTAGCTTAAGAATTTTAATTAAAAAGTACAGTCCCTTTGGCATATAATTATGCCCCAACATTTGGCTACTGGAGCTTATAATATTGTTGAAACCACTAATTAGAGATAGGCTCAGCATAATACTAATTATGGAGAAAGAACAAAGTTACATGTTTGGCATGACTAAAGTAGATGTGAAACACTGCACTGAGCCACTATCGACCCTACAGTCTGGCCACAATACAGCAGAAAGCCCTTCTTAATGCAGGCACAGAACAACTGGGTAGTAATGGAAACACCACTGACCTGGAAGTTAGCGGCCTCTCACATTATAACGAGTTGCATGACCTTATAGAAGTCATGTCCACTCTCTGAACCCTCATTTCCTCAACTGCAAAATTCAGGTTGGAGCAGGTTTAGACCCCAATCAGAAAAGTAAACAGAGGGCCTAAAGGCTACACAGACATCACCAATCAATCATAGTACTCATTTCTGCCAAGTTCAGACAGGTCTTCAAAATCCTTAAGTCAGTACTCCAACCTCCTGCCCTTCAAAGCCTGGTCCTTTGACAGGCAGTATCAGCATCACCTGGGAGCTTGTCAAAATACCCAAAATCCCAAGCACCATTCCAGACCACCTTAATCACTATCTGCATTTCAAAGAGATCCTCACGTGATTCATCAGCACATCAAAGTAAGATTGCTCGAAGCCATCAGCAGCACAGAGCAGAACTGGCAGAGCTGATGGAACCTGTAGTCACCAGTAGCCCGGCTTATCTCGAGGGGATATATGACTTAGTCCCCCCCTTGGTCCTCTTAGGCTGCAGTCCTGCCTAGTTCTTGGCAGCTCTCTTAGAGATTGGGCCCCTTCATGTGAAAGTTTGGCAGGGTTCCTGCCATCAGACAATCCTCTGCTGTGATCTGTGCTGTTTAGCTACTCTCCAACAGGGACATGGGGTGCCTCCTCAAATTCTACCCATTTGCTGGCACCAAAAGGTTCCTATTGCACAGCATCACATGCTCTTGACTACCTGTGATACCCTCATCCTGAGTGGGCCTGAGTATTTGTCCCACTAACCAAAGCAGTGTTTCTCAAAGTGTGTTTTCCAGACCAGCCGCAGCAGCGACATCATTTGAAAGCTGTCAGAAATGTAAACCCTTGTTACTAAGGGAGTGAAAGTTCTCCTTATCAGAAAAAAACAAAAAAAACAAAAAACAAAACCTGTGTGTGGTGATGAATGTTAACTAAACTTATTGTGGTAGTAATCATCTTGCAAAACAGACATATATCGGATCATTACATTGTATACCCAAAATTAATGCAATGTTCTATAATTAGATCTCACTTAGAAAAAAATTCCTCAAACATCACCACAGATCTACGGAATTCAGAAACTCTGGCGGGGAGCCTAACAATCTGTGTGCCCAAGGGGCCCTCTAGGAGATCTGATGCTCACTCAAATTCGAGAAGCACTGGCCAAAGGCAGTAATTAACAGTCTCTCTCAACCACCTTTATCCAGCAGGAATGTGAACACTTCCTGACTGTAAGAACATACATATTTAGCTGGTATTGTAATATTTAATTTAATAACCACCCAAGTTAAGACAAATGTCCAAAGTCACTTACCCTACCATCACACATGATCAATGGATTATAGTAGACTCCAGCACCATAGTTATTCTGGATAGTGGTGATAATCTTGGGTCCCAAAACTTTTAGGAAAGAGTAATGGTTCCAATTTTTTTTCAGGTTCTTTGAGTGCCATGTGACAGGGTCATCTACTGTGAAAACAAAGTCTAGCATGGCATTCTGGGAATGAAGAAAAGAGATTTTAGTTTTAATTCCTCGAAAGGCACCTAGATAGAGTGGAAAGCTCTAAAATTCTATGCCATTATGATTAATAAATAAAAGACCTGAGGCTGTCATCAGAAATCTAAGCAAGTCTCTGGAACCAGTCTGAGCTTGCTTTCATCAACGTGCATAGTGAGGGCAATGCTTGCTCCACATGTCTGGTCCTGCCAGCACTCTTCCAAATACTTTGTATGTATCATAGTTCAGTCTATCCTCAAAACAATCCTACAAGGTAGGTACTGACATTATACCAATTTTATAGGAAAGGAGACCAAGGCACAGAGTAAGTTCCAGGCCTATGGACACAAAGCTAATGAGTGGCAGACACAGTCTGGTTCCAAATTCTGAGTGCTGAAGCTTAAGCCACACATGGCCTTTCATCTAAATGTAGCTACATGTGTTCCACTTTTCTTCCAGATCAAATAACACAGGATGGATAAGCTCTGAAAAGCATTATGTAATGGAAAATAAGTTATTTTAACTCTTACCCATTCACCAACCACTCACTGAGCACCTACGAGGAGCTCTGATAGATCCTGGGGTAGAAGTAAAGAGAGTCTACTGGGGAGAATAGACAAATTATCACTAAATGAACTTGATAGAGGAATGCAAAATGTACTAATTTTACTCAAAATGGGGTCAGAACAGAAATGAGAAACTTTGCTATGAAATTACATTCTTCAAGACTCTGATAAATCTGAGTCTTGAAGAAGGTACAAGAGTTAAGCAGGCTTGGTGGAAGGATAAGTGTGGGGAAGGGAAGGAAGGGAGTCTTGTTAAAGGAAAGCACTCTTATGTATATGAGAGCGAGGCATGTTCTGGATGTTGCATTTACTTTGATATGCTGGAAAAGAACACAAGCAAGGGAGACCAGAGGAGGGCTGGGTTGCCATGCTAAAAAAATCTTTCTGCAGAAGAGCTCACTGAAGGGAAGGATGACTCAAAGTGGGAAACAACACAGGGGGCTAACTGCAAAAGTCTGGGTGAGAAGTGAAGACATTAAGTAAGGCACGGAGGGTAGGGACTGATGGGATAGAGACTTTGTATTGCAATCTATAAGGCTTGTTATCTTGTAGGGAATGAGGGTGAAGGAAAGGGAAGAAAGGGCCTTTTTTTGGAGGAAATTCCAGGCCTAATCAAAGGAAAATCTCCATTGAAAAATGAAGTGGCTATTGAATCAGGAGGCTAAAGCCTGCTCTAAGTGTCTCAAAAACCACAAACCACTGGTGAAATTTGGGGTGGACATGTTTTTTAAAAAAATGTGTAACCAGGGGCACCTGGGTGGCTCAGTGGGTTAAAGCCTCTGCCTTCAGCTCAGGTCATGATTCCAGGGTCCTGGGATGGAGCCTCTGCTCTGCAGGGAGCCTGCTTCCTCCTCTCCCTGCCTGCTTGTGATCTTTGTCTGTCAAATAAATAAAATCTTTTAAAAAAATGTGTAATTATGTTAATTATGTTAGAAAAAACTAGCCTACAATAATCTATAATTTCTTACATACCTACAATCTATAAATTTTCATATGTTGTCAACTTAAAACAAAGCATTACTTAAATACTGTATAGTTGGAAAAACAGAAATTCAAGCAACAGTATAGATGGCCTTACCAGTAAGTGAACAGGCAAACTTTAACCTAAAAACAGATTACAGTCAGGTGTCCAAATCAAGGAGGCCCTATTGCAATCATTTCCTTAGTTTGTGTGACAATGAATTGTTGGACTGGGCGTTAACCACAGCAAATAAAAATCCAGTTCACCAGAAAACATCTCTATTTAGGTTCTTGCTCTTTTTATGTTGATTTAGCAAAAGCTTTAAAGCCTGAGTGGAGAAAGTCAGTAACAGCCTCATTTAAATGAAAATATTTGCTTGCTACTCCACTTCTACAGGTCTTGAATCTTGCTTCCACCTTGGAAGCAAACTTTCCCCCCCCATTGACAGGAAAAAGTCTGCAATCATAATGAAAACTGTACCCTCACTGCTACTGCACTCAGGCAACTTTGAAGAGTAACAACTCCTAGTCCTAAATAGACTCTTGTTAAGGCCTGAGCCTGCGTAAATACACTGGTCATCCACTAACTTTTGCTGGTAACTTCACTGCATCTGCCCTGGCCCTAGAACCACCCGCCATCATTTCGTACTTTCTCCCACAGCTATAGAGGAGACTCATATTTGGTTGCTCATCAGACTCACCAGGTAAGTTTTTTTTTTTTTTTTAAATTCCCGAAGCCCTGGTCTTATCCCAGACCAAATAAATCAGAATCTCCACAAGTGGAACCCAGGAATCAGCATTTTAAAATTCTCAGAAAACCCTAATGTTCAGCCAAGGTTAAGGACACTGAACAGGCAAATTATTTCTTGTCTTCCATCTTGCCTCTCCATCAGCTTTGCCCTCCGCATAACTGCATCTCCTGTTCTACACCCAAGTGAGCTCCTACTTAGCCTTCAAAACTCAGCTCATGATGTCATACCAGGTACACTTTCCTACAGTTTGTATTCTGCTAGTGGATACGTAAAGTGCGCAGAGTAGAGGGGCAGCTCTAGGGCTCTGGAGGGATCCAGGACAAAAAGGACCTCGTGAGAACAGGCAGATTCCCGGCGTGGCGCCTGCCCCGGGGCCAGCTCACCTTCTGGTCTGAACTGGGCCCCACCTGGCGGTACACCCCGGAGCCGTAGGCGAAAGCCAGGCTCAGCTCCTCGGGGAAGTGAGACAGGATCTTGCGGAAGGCCACCCCCGAGCTCTGCAGCGCCTGCAGCGCCATGGGGCCGAGGATCAGAGACAGAGACACTTCGCGGAGCACGAAGGGCAGAGGACAGCGGGCCGGGGAACCGATACTGGGGCAGCCGGTTCAGAGTGGGGAGATGGAAGTTGGGTGACGGCCCGGACAGCAGAAAGCTGCAGCCGCGGGGTGGGAAATGAAGGGACCGGTGAGAACTCGGGCCGAAAGCCACACCCCGCTGAAGCCTCAGGAGCCGCGCGGATCGACGCCGGAGCAGGGGGCAGTCTTGCAGGCTGAGAGGCCAATGCTCCCCACGCCTCTCGCGTGCACACGCGCTTCAAAGGCGCAAGAGAAGACGCTCCTCCGCGGGTGGGGACGCGAGGGCTCTGCGGAGACCCCTCGCGGTCGGAGGAGCGCTCTGCAGGCTGGCTGCCTCGACCCGTGACTTGGAGATGTGGGTGTCAGCTAATTGAACTGCCTTTGAGGCTTAAGAATCCGTTTTTGGTGCTCGCTTAGGCAGCACATATACTAAAATTGGAAGAATCCATTTTTGTTCTCGACTCAAACACATTTCAGTAAATGGCTGTAAATTCATGCATGTATATAGCAGAATTTTTTTATAAGGTGGAATTCACAAAGCTAACATAAAATTGTGCACTTTATGTGCACTTCAGTGGCATTTAGTGCATTCACAATGTAATACAACCATCATCTCCAACCAGCTCCAAAATCGAAGATTTTGATGGTTTAGGAAAGCACACATAAAATTAAAATCATGCCCAATTCCACCATCCAGAAATTATCACTGTTAAAATTTGGCTGTGATTTTCCCCCCCCACAAAAGCCCGTTTCAAATCCAATGATGGACATGAAAGTGTTCCATGAATGATAAAGGACTGCACCAATGTTCTCTGATATTTGTATTTAATTCTAAGGGTAGAGAAGAGTTTTTGCCTCTTTGCCTGAGGAGCCACGCTCCTCACAGCAGGGCATATCAAATGCAATTTCTGGAGGAAACAGGCCCCACGAGAGAGCTCACTGGTTTAGGTATAACTAGAGAAACTTGTTCAAAATCACAGGATGTACTTTAACTTCCAGGACAGAGACTTTTCAGATACTCTTTTCTTCTTCCCTGGTGCACACTGCCTTTCAAAAAACAGAAATAGTGGGGAGCCTGGGTGACTCAGGCAGTTAAGTAGCCAACTCTGGATTTCAGCTCAGGTCATGATCTCAGGGGCTTGAGATGGAAATCCCTGTTGGTTCTGCACTGAGCATGGAGCCTGCTTCAGATTCTCTCTCTCCCTCTGCCCCCCTTTCTCCTTCCCTCACTAATGTAAATAAATAAGTAAGCAAAAAGCAGAAGTAGCAAAGGTCAAATCTGGGTAATGTTGATGCCCTTCACCTGCAGTTTTCCTTGAGTCCCCTCCACTACTGGCTGGGAGGAGGTTATTGTCTCCATTTTACAGATAAGGAAACTGACAGAGATAGAAAGCAGTGTGCTTAGATCACATTAGCCTGTGGCAAAAGTGCAGCTAAAATTCAGAGCTGAACGTCAGCCTGGATTGGGAGGGAGAGCAGTTAGGATGCTGTTACCATAGTTTCCCCAGGAATGAAAGATGACTGGCCAGGGGTAATAGAGGCAGAGAGGGGATTAATTCAAGTTGAAATAAAGGTTATGTGAATTCAAACTTTGAGCCCCGTACTGAGGTTAAGTGCTGAGGATTTGAGATGCCTAGACCAGGGCTGATGCCTTGCAGGAGGTCAGGGTCTGTAAAGGAGACAGACAAGAAAACCCAGAACGTCACACGCAAATGAAGCTGGGGTGCCCAGGACGCTGTGGGAGCTCTGACAAATGTTTCAAAAACATTTGAAAATGTTTTTTTAAAAGTTTTTAAATTTTAAAAAATTTAAAATACTAGATACTGTTTAGCAATGTGCCCTTTTCACTTAACATATCAGAAACATCTTTCTGTGTCAAATATATAGATTTATCTCATTCCATCCATTAGCAGCAAATTTTTCTAAAATATGGATATGTCATCATTTGTTTAAATATTTTCAAAATGGTTACAGAGGTTATTTTCTTTTTTCATACATGCAAACAATGCTACAGTGATTATTCCTCATACATAGACCTTTGTGTACATGTACAAATATTGCTATAAAGTAGATTCCTAGAATTGGAATTGCTGAATCAAAGGGTCTGCACCTTGCCAAAATCCCCTCCAAAAGATTTTACCAATTCAGATGGCCACCCACGAGGTTCAGCCCTTGATATAAAATTCTGCAATGTTTCTCCATTTTTTTCCCTTACAGGCATTCACAACTAATTATCAGTAATTTTCTTTTTCACAAACACTTTCCTTCCTGATAATGCAAAACTATCAACTGGAAAGTTCCATCATATGCCTGTGTGCATTTTGTCTCTCTCCAGCAAGAGGCAGAAGCAATGGCAGAGAATGCATTTGCATTCTTCAGCAGAAATCTCCTTGCTTCTAACAGTTCATCCGTTCCCTTTTAAATTACCATGGCTTGCTAAGTTAGAAGGCTATTAAAAAGGCTTGGTGTTCTATGTAATCGCTTTAGGGTGCTGTTAGAACTCTCATACCAACGAAATACAAACGTTAGAGAGCCGTTTAAACTGCAGGTAAATGCCACTTGATTTCAGTGAAAGTTGGGCCTCATTTTTCTGATTTATCCAGCTGTTGGTTTTGTATCTTTAACAATGACCTTATTAGGTTGGGATTCACTAGGACAAGGCTCAGGTAGTCTGTCTTTTAAAAAACCCCGTGAAATCTCTTGTTACAAAATCCTCAGAAATGACACTAGATCACATTAGCCTGTGGCAAAAGTGCATGGTAAGTGTTAGGGCTAGGGTCATGGCAGGCCAGGTCTGCCAGTGCTCTTTCGATCTTCGCAGAGGAGTTGAGAGCCAAGTTCAGGGTGAGGGTCAGGCTCTGGGTTTGTGTCCATGGGCTGGGTAAATGTGGAGATGGCCACAGCTGCGCATGAAGGTTTCTGCTAATCTGAATCCCTTCTGGAGTTCCAAATGGCACAGTTTCCTTCTGGGTGACATGCTGAGTCCTCTGGTATTGCTCACGTGTCCCCAATGCCTGGGGCTTTGGAGTCAGGATTCTGTGGATGGACCTCTCAGAAACCAACCTAGGGTTAGGGTTAGGGCCTGGGGGTATGACAGGCCCTTTGTGGAGGCAGTTTTGATCTTTACAGGAGGCTGAGATGAAGGCACGAGTCGGGGGCATTTCTAGGGTCGGGTTTGTGTCCAGGGGCCCACTAAATGCGTGTGTGCCTCTGGTGGCCATGTTGATTTCCCTACACTGAATCTTTTCTGGAGCTCTGTATGTCACTGTTTTCTTCTTGGTGATAGCCTGAGTCCACAGGTAATGCTCAGGTGTCCCCAATCTCTGGAGATTTGGGGCCTCGCCCTTGGGGATGGAACTCTCAGAACCCAACCTAGGGTTTTCAGCAGGGCCTTGGTGCTTGGTAGCTCTGAACTGAAGGTGCTGTAGGAGCCTCCCAAGGGGTTGAATTGATGGTGCGAGTTATGGTAGTGTCTGGCTCTGGGTTTGTGTCCATGGATCCACCAAATGTGGGTGTGGTCCTTCTGGGTGGCAGGCTGAATCCTCTGGTATTGCTCAGGTATCCCCAATCGGCAGGGCTTGTGTGCCAGGACTCTCAGGACAGAACACTCAGAACTGAACCTAGGGTTAGGGTTAGGGCCTAGGGGCATGGCAGACCTGATCTGCTGGCACTATGCCCTCAACTCAGCAACCATCACCATAGAAATAGCGTTGGAAGATTGGGCCTGCCATGCCCCTGGACCCTAATGCTAAAAGTATTTTGGGTTCTGAGAGGTCCATCCCCAGGATCCTGTCTCCAAAGCCCCAGGGATTGGGGACACTTGAGCAATACCAGAGGACTCAGCCTGGCAGCCAGAAGGAAACTGTGTCATTTAGAGCAATGAAAAGGATTCAGAGTAATAGAAATATGATGGTCCACCTGAGTCAACCCCACCTTTCAGCAGATCCTGGACAGAAACCCACAGTCTGACATGCGCTCTAACTCATGTACTCCACTCAGCCCCTGTAGAGATAGAAAAAATGCCAGCAGATCAGGACTGAGATCCCCCTAGGTCATAATGCTAAACCTACTTGTGGTTCTGAGAGGTCCATTCCTGGGACTCTTGCTCCAATTCCGCATGGATTGGGGATACTTGAGCAATACCAGAGGACTAAGCCTGCCACCAAGAAGGAAACCCTGTGATTTGGAAGTCCAGGAAGGGATTCAGATTAGCAGACATCTGCATGCCCATCTGTGGCCACCACCACATTCACTTGGCCCATGTACACAAACCCAGAGCCTGACCCTCACCCTGAACTTGGCTTTCAACTCCTCTGCGAAGATCGAAAGAGCACTGGCAGACCTGGCCTGCCGTGACTCTAGGCCCTAACACTTACCATAGTGTTGTTTCTGAGGGTGCTGTAACGAGAGGCCTGGCACAGAAGCTCCCAGACTGGGGAGACCTGAGCAATAACAGAGGACTCAGATGCCACCCAGAATGAAACCAGGCTGTTTGGAACACTGGAAATGATTAACAGCAGAAGAAATCTGTCTGCCCACCTGAGGCCATGCCCACATTTAGTGGACCTCTGTTCAAAAAACCCAGAGCCAGGGGCGCCTGGGTGGCTCAGTGGGTTAAGCCGCTGCCTTCGGCTCAGGTCATGATCTCAGGGTCCTGGGATCGAGTCCCGCATCGGGCTCTCTGCTCAGCAGGGAGCCTTCTTCCCTCTCTCTCTCTCTGCCTGCCTCTCTGTTTACTTGTGATTTCTCTCTGTCAAATAAATAAATAAAATCTTAAAAAAAAAAAAAAACCCAGAGCCAGACCGTCTCCCTGACCCACACCCTCAACTGAGCAGCCCTGGAAACTCTCCACAGAGCCTTCAGATTGGTCCTGCCATACCCCTAGACCACAATTGTAACCTTTGGTTAGGTTCTGATAGATCCATCTCCAAGGGCCTGTCCTCAAAGCACAAGGGACTGGGGACACCTGAGCAATACTAGAGGACTCAGTCTGCCACCCAGAAGGAAACCATGCCATTTGGAACTCCAGAAAGGATTCAGAGTGGCATAAATATGCATGCCCACTTGGGGCCACCCACACATACACTGGCTCCCTGGACAGAAACCTGGAGTCTGAGGCTCACCCTGCCCCATACCCTGATCTCAACCACCCTGCCCCATAAAGTTTGAAATAGCACCGGCAGATCAGGCCTGCCATATCCTTAGGACCTAAGCCTAAACCATAGTTTGTGGTTTGGCCCATAGTTTGAAGGTTCTGGCCCCAGAGGCCTGGCACAGAATCCACACAGTTTGGGGACACGTGGGCAATAGCAGAGGACTCCACCTGCCACCCAGATGGAATCCACACCATTTGGAACTTTGGAAAGGATTAACAGCAGTAGAAATCTATATGCCCACTTGAGGCCATGCCCACATCGAGTGGACCTCTGGACGCATACCCAAAGTCAGGCACTCACCCATAATCACACTATCAACTCAGCCCCCCATACAGCTCTCTACGGGGTCTTCAGATCAGTCCTGCCAATGCCCTAGTCCCTAATCCTAACCATTGGTTGGGTTCTGAGAGGACCTTTCCCTAGGGTCTTGTTTCATATCGCCAGGGATTGGGACACCAGAGCAATACAAGATTGCCAGCCATAAGAACACTGTGCCATTTAGAACTCCAGAAAGGTTTCAGAGCATGAGAAATCTGCATACCCACCTGAGGCCACCCCTAGATTCAGCAGCCCCTGGTAGAAACCCAGATTCTGAGGCCACCATGGACCTGCCCTCACCTTAGTCCCCTAAGAAGCTCTCCTCTCTACCTTTAGAGTGGTCCTGCCTGGCCCCTAGGCCCTAACTCTATGTTGTGCCCTGAGGGATGCATCACCAAAAGGTAGATCCAAAGACCCAGGGTTTGAGGAACATGAGCAATCACATAGGACTCAACCTGCCATCCAGAAGGAAACCATGGTCTTTGGAACTCAGGAAAGGATTCAGAGTAGGAGAAATCTATAGGTCCCTTGAAGCCACCCCAACATTCAGCAGCCCTATGGGCAACAAACCAGAGCTGGACACTCAATCTTAACCAAGTCCTCAACACAGCCCTCTATATCGGTTGAATCAAAGCCAGCAGGAACGACAGCTGGGGAATCTGAGTGTGGAGATAAAGCGTATTTGTGCCACTGTAACAAGTTGACTGCACTTTGAAATCACCACAGAGGAAATGACTCCTCCAAGCATCACATCACAGAAGCAGAGAGGACATCAAACTTCAAGATAGAGGCCAAGGCCTCCCAGATCCAGTTCACTCACCATGGAGAGACCACTCACCCTTGTAGGAGGCCATGTGTTGACAAGAGACTCGTGGGAGGATTAAATTGGGGGTCCCCATGCAGTAGAAGCAGTGGGATTTGGAATTCTAATATTCTGATATTCCAGTATTTCACAATGTTCCACCACAAACTGTTAGAATGGTGAAAAAACATGAGGAGAAGCCTCAGTAAACTGGGCTGGGGATGCCATAAGGGGAGGCTGGAAGGCAGAGCCTACCACTCAGTGTCCACTACAGACCCCATTAGAATCCACCACAGGAGAAACTTATCCATTCCAGGCCCCACAGGGGAAGCTGGAGGGTTCATCTCCTGCAAGAAATCCACCATCCCCACAGCTCAGCCAGTGAGAATCCTCCATCACCCTGAACCCCTACCTTTCTTTCTCCGGTGGACTTTCCTTCCAAACAACTCCCTCAGTCTCTTCTTCCTTCTCCATGAAATAATGTTCCTCTCCTTTGTTTCTTGCACTTGACTGTGATGTGACTGTAGCTTGCTCATCCAGATTGCAATTCTCTGCTATTCTTAAATAAACCCATTTTGCTGATCCGATAACTGGCAGTTTGAGTTTAAGGTGAACAGAACTAATAAATTCAAGAAACTTGCAAGGAACAAAATCAATATACACAAATCAATTGCATTTCTATGTGCTCCTAAGGAGCCATCAGAAAGAGAACTATGGGGGGCGCTTGGGTGGCTCAGTGGGTTAAAGCCTCTGCTTTCAGCTCAGGTCATGATCCCGGGGTCCTGGGATCGAGCCCCGCATCGGGCTCTCTGCTCAGCGGAGGGCCTGCTTCCCCCCCTCTCTCTGTCTGCCTCTCTGCCTACTTGTGATCTCTCTCTGTCGAGTGGATAAATAAAATCTTAAAAAAAAAAAAAAAAAAGAAAGAGAACTATGGAGAACAATCTCATTTACACCTGCATCCAAAAGAACAAGATACCTAGGAGTCCTCTGAACCAAGGAAATGGCAGACCTGTCCTCTGACAGCCGTGAGGCACTGATTACAGACATGAAGGGAGACACACGGAGACAGGAAGACACTCTGTGCTCAAGGAAGAACCAACACTGGGAAAATATCTACTCTCCCTAAATCCATCCACAGAGTCTATGCTGTTGCTATGAAACTTCCAGACACCAGATCAACCCTGAAGCAGGTGTGGTTATGGGAAGGACCCCACAGTGCCAAGTCTCAGAGGGTAGCATGAGCACCAAGGCGGGCATCTGCTCCCTTACTGCAGACTGTCTGAGGAACCCCAGGAACCAAATCCATGTGCACATAAACACAGATGGGGGACCCAGGGAGTAGATCCGAGCCCAGAAAGGGGAGACCTAACAACCCCATGCACAGCACAGTGGGAGTCCACGTTACTGCACACAAGCTATGGAAACCTTACCATCTACACAGCACGCTCTTCCTCTGTGGGGTCCTGAGACCATGCACCCCCCTTTCCAGTCCCACTCAGGTCGATTCTCCTCACCTCCTCCAGAGGCAGGTCCTGAGGAGGCTGGACTGCTGTCAATATGGAGGTGGCCCCACATCCCCCCTGAAGCCTCCATGGTGGGTCCTGAGGAGGCCAGGCTCCTGTTGGTGTGGAAGCAGACCTACATCCTCCACAGTGGGTCCTGTCAGTGTGGACGCAGACCCACATCTCCACAGCAGGTCGTGTCAGCATGGATGCTGCCGCAGGTCCTCCACAGTGCATCCTGAGAAGGCCGAGATCCTGTTGGTGTGCACATGGACCCACATTCCCCCCTCCAACAAGCCTCCTCAGAGGGTCCTGAGGAGGCCAAACTCCTGTCTCAGCTGAGACGGCGCATGCCAGGCTCCAGGTGGGAGGTGGGGTCCTGCGCCCTCTGCAGGCAGTGGAAGCAGTGCAGGACTAGGTAAGCTCACCTTTAAAAAGGAAGCAAGCACCTTCTCCCTCCCTGGGTCCAGCTGGAGCCATTTCATTTTGGAAATTCAAGCTGTAGGGAGACCAGTATCCCCCAACTTCTCCAAAAATATCTAAGGAACAATAAATTGAAAATATATGGAATGACAACAGTCCCTGACCCAAACAGTGACACTAAACTTGACCCTGGCCCTGACGCAGACCCACACTCTGACCTCAGCTTGGTCTCCAGCCTGGCCCTAATTCCAACCCAAGACCCTAACCCTAGCCCCCAACCCAAACAATGTTCACAAGAATCAAAAGGTAGAAACTGCAAATATCCATCAATGGTGAATACATAAACAAAGTGTGGTGAAGGGTTTGAATTTGGGTTCAGGTTCAGGTTCCAGTCAGAGTTCTAGATCAGGGTTTGGGTTTAGGATCAGGGTGAGGATTTAGGGTGAGGGACAAGGGAATGGTTAGAGTTAGAGTTAGGGCTTTAGGTTTATGATTTAGGGTTGAAGACTTAGGGCTTACAGGATAAAGTTCGAGGTCAAATTTGGGGTTTGGGTTCATGCTGTGTTTTGGGTTCAGGGCTTATGACTCAGAGTTCTGGTTTAGGGTTTGGGTTTGTGGTTCAGGGCTTGGATCCAGGGCTCAGGTTCAGAGTTCTGGCTTCAGGTTCCATTTCAGGTTTGGGATTCAGGGTTCCAGTTTGGGTTTTAAAGTCAGGTTAGGTTTCAGCATTAAAGTTAGGGGTTAATGTTAGGTTTAGGGATGACATATTTTCTTTAGTTGTCATCATAAACACAAAATTTCTATCTGATGTTTCTAATGTTTCTAAATCTGAAATGTATTTCATCTGGGTGTCAGGAGCTGGTTTAGAATTTAGGATCCCAATAACTCTCTACTGAGAGCATTTGGATTTTAGAGTCTCCCAGTCACCCAGAAGCAGTGTTTTTCTTGGCTCAAACATACCGTTGGCAGAGAAGGGCAAGCTGGTGCCAAAGTTGGGATTGATTTCACAATGGTAGAAGTGTGAAACCAAATATCATGGAAATGTTCATGGAAAAATGAATCAGGAGACAAATAATTGGTCAACTCCTGATTCTTCCACAATAACAAAGTCCAAGTTTCCAACAGAATCTGATAATGTGCCCTAGGAAGGCCTACGGTACTCATTACCAGTACCAAAATAGTGCTCCTCCCCTGGTTTAAACTAAGAATCACAGCAGGATACTTCCTACTTTGTGTCAAAAGCAAAATTTTATTATTTGGCTGTTCCAGTGTACAATTTGTGGAAGCATTGACAACATTTCCCATTCTCAAATCCTCATTAACACATGAGTAAATTGCAGGCAATGTTGCAATGCACTGCTCATTAGGGTACCAACTGGGCTATTTTTTTAAAAAAGAATTTTGTTTATTTATTTGACAGACAGAGGTCACAAGTAGGCAGATTGACAGGCAGAGAGAGAGAGAGGGTGGGGGGAAGCAGGCTCCCCGCTGAGCAGAGAGCCCGATGTGGGGCTTGATCCCAGGACCCTGGGATCATGACCTGAGCTGAAGGCAGAGGCTTTAACCCACTGATCCTCCCAGGTGCCCCTCAACTGGGCTATTGGAAGTAATAATAATAAAAAAAAAATCGAATATGAAATTCAGAAAAAGCACCCTTTAAGGGCACTTAATGAGGATCCCTAACCTTAAGATCTAACATCTTATCCTGTGGAATTCACCCCTAAAAATCATCAATAAAAATAGCCTGCCGACCACTGTAACCACCCCACCATTGACCTCTAGGCTTGTAATACACACTCCAACCACTAGAGACACACTTCTCAGCAGCAGAACTGGACTTGCCCATTAGGTCCTGGTGGACCAACTCTTACTTACAGTGATGCCAAAAGAATCCCTGGAAATCCCAGCCATTAGGACAATGTCACAGAAACCACACCCAGAACTCAATAAAGACAGACATCTCATGAAGCAGTTGCTGCAGATCACTGCCACTCACACGAAGTAACTACAGTGGACTCCAGATCTCTCCTCTTCCCAGGATTGCAAGGGGCACCACATTCTTCCAATACTCCATCCTTAAAACAAAACCTTGAACTGTCCTCATCAGTTCTATGTGCAGGCTCACAGTGATCCCTGCAAAAGCCAGACGCCTTCTTGAAAGCTCTCAGTCTCTCACACCTATCCTAGCAGATGGAGCGTGCTGCTCTCTCCAACTTCTTTACCAACTAGAAAATACTTGGAATGAGTCTTGCCACACTCCATGCAAAAGGCATATTTTTCATCTGCAAAATGATGGATGGTGAAACACCATGGAGTCCCTGCACCTTCTTGAACCTAGGTAAATTGGAGATACAGCTTGGCCAGAGCTATTATCCCCAATCCCCTACACACGCACACACACACACACACACACACACATGCATGCACTTCTCTTGTGCATGCTGAACCATTCATCCACTTTGCTTATTTTCAGCCATTGTCTTTGCAGAGTAGTACAGTAGTACCAAGGTGCTGGGACAGGTGCTAGATGCTAAGCCAACATCTTGGACCCACTTACTATCATAATTTAATGTTCATTTTATTAACAGATGCATCCCAGAAGATCTTGTCACCACGACCATTAGAAAAGTCATTACAACACAGGTTCTAACAACCTGTGCCAATCTCCGTGGCTCCACTCCCTGGCTCCGTGGCTCCACTCCCTGGCTCCAGATTGGATTATCCATGGGCATGTGACCTGGTCCCAGACAATGAGGTGGCAGGAATCTTGGGTCTCAGCCTGCAGAGCCAAGCATTTGGTGAGCCACCCAGGACAGGGGCTTTTCCATCACAACTGCAAAAGTGCCCTAGGCCAGGCCTGTGCCAGTGTCACGGAGGGTCCAGGAAGCCGGGTGCTCCATAACATTGCTGAGGGCTGAATCAGACTCATTCTGAAGTCTGCACATGCTAGATTCTCTGCTAACTCAGGAGAACCCTAAATGTGCCCATGGTCTTGGCCTGAACAAGATGACCATCTGTGTGGTATATAACCTGCAAGATATACCCAGGCAATGGGGACATACTCAACCAAACAATACCTACATGGAATTCAACCACAAACAAACATCTCACGGGAAGCTTGAGGCCTACAGAGAAATGCGGGGGAATTGCTGAGGCCTTAATTATTGGTCAATCTCACTATCATCTTTTTTTCCTTTCAAGTGGAGGGCTTGGGGTCAGTCAGAATAGATCCCAGTGTATTCCTACTCTGCCACTTGAAAAGAAGTGCCCTCTCTCCCATCATCCATCATGTTGCAAATCAAGGGTGTGGGAAACTACCACCCATGGACCAAATGGGACCTCCCCCCGTAATCTGTCAACCAAGTATGGCTGGAACATAAGTTATGGACAGTCTGTGGCTGCTTTCAAGCCACAATGCAAGAGTGGAGTCATTGTCAGAGAGACCACATGGATTGCAACACTTGACAGAAAATCTTTATAGAAGACTTTACAGAAAACTAGGTGTGGATCCCTGGTCGCAAGATCATAGGATCATGTCACTTCTTTGAGTAGAACGTAGTGCCTTCTGGGTAAAATCTAATTTCTTCACCCCCAGAGGCAAGAACTTCCAACCTTTTAGCCCGAAATTCATACCCATCCTCCTCTATTTATTGAATGGCATGTCTACATGTCTGCAGCCCAACAGGAATTCACTGTAGTTTACATGGTAGTTATGCTCAGAAATGGAGGTGTAAGTGTGAACTTGTGAGTGTGAATGTGTGTTTCCTCTTTGATAGCCACAGTGTGCAAGGAGAATACAATACAGTAGCATGCTTTCTGTCTCACAGGAATGGCCACTGAGATCATTACGTGGTTCCATAGTGATCTCAGAAGGAGTCCACCTTCATAGAACAAAATTCATCTGGGAGGACCCTCAAATCCCTTGTCCTAGGCACTATGTTTCACTGAGTCGGGGGGCACACAGAGGGAAAGAGATTCACCCTGCCCATCAGGGTTTTGAAGGATGCCTGCTGTTCCAGGACAAAAGATCCCAAAAGCATTCATCCACCTGTCATCCAGCCAGGCATCTCTGAGAGATCTACTCCAAGAAGAAAGGACAGACCGAGAGACAACAAATGACAACCTTGTGTGACAAGTACCATGACAGAGGACACTCAGGAGGACTGGTGGTGTGCAGGGTTGGCAGAGCAGGGGGCAAAGGGACCAGGAATGCTCTAGGAGGATGATCTCAGCTGTGTCACTATGGGGGATGCTCAGGAGGACTGGGGGTGTGCAGGGCTGTCCAGACCCAGGAGACAGGGGGACCGGGAGTGCTCCAGGAGGATGTCACAGTTGTGCCTTTGTGTAACTACATGTGTCAGTGTGACTGGGCATTGGCCAGACTGAAATGACAGGGCAGGGGAGGGGTAGTGTCCCTAAACTGTCCTCTGCAAGGCAAAAGTTCGGTAAGGAATTTCAGTTTACATGGATATATGCGTCCCTAAAACTGACTGTGTAGAACATGAAGTATGTAGTTTGCCCTTTCTTTAAAGTCTGAGGTGATGGGGGCAGAGCACACTTGATATTTCTTTTTCTTGCTTTCAGAGTAGAATGACTTTTCCCACCTTCATCTCTGACTCAAGAACAGGGAACAAAGGCAACACAGATCCACACTTCAAAACGTCAACAGAAATCTGAAAACCCAAGTTCTCACAGGAGCTAAAGGTTCAGGACCAGGGTGACAGAAAGGGGAGGCAGATAGCAAGGAACCAAAAGAACATGTCATGTGTATGTGAGCTGACCCACTTCTCTACCTGTCAGAAGGGAGCCATGCTTGCTTGCTAGCAGGGAGTCACACCTGCACCTGGTTCACCTGTTTGCTGCCCTTGAGCATAGTAGAGGATGTGCTGAGCTGGGTGTGGGTGTCGGGGGGAGATGGGCAGCTGGCCACAGATGCTACCTGCCAAGTACCTGTAGGACCAGCTCCTTGTCCTCAGCTAAGATGAAACAATAATTACGTTTAGTTACCTACTTCCTGGGACAGGTAATGTACTCAGTGCTTTGGTGACTATATCCTCTCCTATTTTATTTTTAAAAAACTCTTCAGGCAGGTAAGATTGACATACAAAAAGCTGTCCATAGTTAATGTATGCAACTGACCCTGACCCTAATCCTAATATTTAGTTAAGATATATCCGTTTTAGAATATCACTCATAAATTAGAGGATGGTTTTTAGGAGGTGAGGAATTCAGGGACCAACCTTATCCTGTCTTACTCTCCCTTGAATCTGGAAGTTGGAACACATTGGGCCAGGTGCTATCTGGAGAGTGGCCACATGGGGGAAGCAGTGAGTAAACATTGGCGCAAACCCCACTCTAAAGCCAATTCTTCCTTCATCCTGTCAAGCCTTGTTCATTCAATGTTTACAGATCATTTTATAGATTATGAAAAGAGTGACTTTGTTGAATTTTTTGAAAACAAAACGAGTTCTTTCAACCTGTTAGAAATAGAATATGTTTTCAAAACTCTCAGACTTGGCTAGCAGATGAAGGCCCAGGGGCCTGGGGAAAGGCTATTACTATCAAATATATTCAGTTCTACTTAGGAAACAAGGATGACTTCTATTCCAGTTCTTTTCAGGAAGAATTTGTGTCAACTAACAGTACTGAATCTACACAAAACAGTGCAGCTCAGAGGAAAACAAAAGGAGAATCAACAGCCTCACCCAAGAAGCAGAGAAAGAGCCACAGCCAGGAAACAAGAAGACATACTGTGGAGGCTCTGCTCAGGCCAATTTGCAGTCTGTAGATCCCCTGGAGCTAGACTGCCCCCAGTGCCCCTGGGGGTTGTGGGTCAGGCAGAATGCACACTCTGTCACTGTTGTAACCTGTGACAAGCCTCCCTGTCCCTTCCTCCACCAGATATCCCCTGCCCCCTGACTACTCCAGCCTGCTTCTTGAAACTTCCATTCTCTTTTCTGACCCCATCGTTCTCTTTTCCCTTCACTGTCATAGTACAGAGCACATTTAACTACATACTACTCTGTCATTTAAATGTTTTTTGTCATGTTTGCTGTGAAACTATACTTTGCATCATCTACCCTGATGTAGAATCACTTATCGCATAGCATGACTTAAGTCTGGATTCAGAGTACCCTCACAGTGTCATGGGGCTAGTGTCCTGGGCAAGATACTCACTAAGCCAGCTCAGCTGTTTCAGTGAAGGCCTGATCCAGACACTGCTATTTAAGTACAAGTAAGACAGCCCAAGGCCAATTAGCCAAAACATTGGTTTGAGTTCAGAAATGCTCATGGTCCCTCAGTGACATCAGATGGCCTGGGGGCACATCCTGAAGACACTTGCTAGTCCAATGTTGCCCTAGGGAATTTCCATGGAACAGCCATTTTGTCCAATGGAGGAACTCAATAGGAGCGGAGAGGATGGGAGTTAGAACTCCTGAGATAGAATCCATCTTGGAGACTGCCCAGAACTTCCTAGAAGTTCATTCCATAGTCTTGAGTGAATCAATTAATTTAAAAACATTTCCTCATTTTAGAAATGATGATCCTGATGAAGTGACTGTCCTATGTTGTACTGGAAATCAGTGAAAGAGCCAGACTGAGATGTGAGATGGCCTCCAACATGATCCCCCAGAGTGGCTTTAGCTAGAGCTGCAATCACCAATTTATCTTTCCTGGACTCCCAGACTCTAATGGGACTCTTCATGTGGCATATTCTGGGAACAAAGGTCATGTCAGTGCCACAGAAACCTCTGACACTGGTTATAACAAGACTTTGTGGTGGTAATGGAATCCCAAGCCATAGGCCATCTCAGAGTTTGTCTGCAAGGACATGGGTGGTTGGGAAACCCACATGCTGACAGAGGGTAGAGGAAGATGGGAAAAGCTAGGGAAAGAGAAGGTGCTCATGTCACATCTGGCCCCATATGACATGGTGGTGTCCAGTAGGACAAGCCCCCCCAGAGGCCTCCAGCGCCTTCACAGAACTCACCCCTAAGGTTTGAAGCTGAACTTCGTACATGGGTCATAAGTACCCTGGCTAGCTCAGGGAAGCATGACACAAGACATAATAAAGCCACAGCACTGACAGATGTATGTTCATGGAACAATAGTTTTCTCCAAATATAGTCTGAAATGGTAAAAAAAAAAACTCACGGACAAAAAATAAATATTTTTGATTAAAAAGAAAGACATATTTGTTCAGTTAATAAATATTTATGGAGTATCTACTTAGTGCAAAAGCATAGCTCTAGTCCTACCTGGGAGTTTGCAAAGAGTGTGGGATATAATCAATAGATCAGTGATAGGAAGGAAAGTAGGCTAAGGGCTAAGAAAGCCATCCTATTCAGAGAAACCCATTAAGGAAGCCCACTGAAAAGATGCTTTTCAGCCAAGACCAGAAAAACATGGTTAGCAAATCCTGTGTGAGAAGAGTGACAGAGCAACTCAATTTTTAATTATTTTGACCATAAAACATAAATGCCAAGAAATATCTTAAGTGTTGCTTTGGAAGATTTTGTTCTTCTTCATAATATTTGGGTTACATGCTAACTTTTACTCACTGTAAGATACTCTAAGAAAATGTCTTATTTAAGCATGGACATCTTGTATTAAAAGGCAAATAAATTAAGCTTAGCAAACACCTAAACCTACCCCTACCTCCACCCCTACCCCTAACCCTTGCCCTGACCCTAACCCATGACCCTAAACCTGACCCCAATGCTGACCCTAGGTTGTCTGTCCCCAGAGACCTGGCACCAAAGCCCTAGGGACTAGGGACACCCAAGCAATTCCAGAGGACTCTGCCTGCTGCCCAGAAGGAAACCATGCCAATTGGAACTCCAGAAAGGATTCAGAGCAGGAGAACTCTGCATGCCCACCTGATGCCACCCCCACATTCAGTGGCCCGCTGGACACAAACCTGGAGGCTGACACTCACCCTGACCCATACCTTCAACTCAGGCCTCCAGGAGTCTTGTCACACAGCTGGAAGATTGAACCTGCCATGATTCTAGGCACTCACCCTAACCCCACGTTGGCTTTTTAAAGGAACACTCCCAGAGGCCTGGCTCCACATCTCCAGGGAGTGGGGACACCTGAGTGAAGCAGAGGGCTCATCCTATAACAAAGTCAGAAATCATGCCTTTTGGAACTCCAGAAAGGATTTAGAGCAGGAGAAATCTGAATGAAATCTAGAACCAATCCCTGCTTATTTGTACTTTCATACCATACTGAACACAAAGCCTGAGGTTGATACTCTCCTTAACTCTAGACCTCAATTCAGAGGTCTGTGAAGGTCTCCACACTTAAGCAAATCACACCTTCCATGCTCCCGGGACTACCCCTATTCTAGCTTAAGACATAGGTGTAAACATGAACACAACTTTCTACCAAGAGGACATACCAGTTACCAAGAGACACACAAAAAAGTGCTCCACATCAATAGCCACCAGGGAAATACAAATCAAAACCACAACGAGATATCACTTTACAACAGTCGGCATGGCTGAAATTATCAAGGCAGGGAATAACAAATGTTGGCAAGGATATGGTGAAAGGGGAACCACTCTTACACTGCTGGTGGGAACATAAGCTCATACAGTCACTCTGCCAAATGTTATTGAGTTTCCTCAAGAACTTAAAAATAGAGCTACCCTACAACCCAGCAACTGAACTACCAGGTATTTACCCCAAAGATATAGATTGAGTGAAAAGTAGTGGCACCTGTCCCCCAATGTTCACTGCAGCAATATCCACTCTAGCAAAACTATGGAAAGAGCCCAGATGTCCACGGACAGATGAATGGATAAAGATGTGGTTCGTATCCACAATGGAATATTATTCATCCATCTGAGAGGGTGAAGACTTACCATTATATCCAGGTGGTTGGAACTGGAGGGTATTATGCTGAGTGAAATAAGTCTATTAGAGAAAGACAGTTGGCACATGAGTTCACTCATATGTGAAATAGGAGAAACACCACAGAGGATCAGAGGGGAAGGGAGGGAAAACTGAATGGGAAGCATCAGAGAGGGAGAAAAACCACGAGAGACTTTTCATTACAGAAACAAACTGAGGGTTGCTGGAGGGGAGGTGGATGGGGGATGCGGTAACTGGGTGACGGGCATTAATGAGGGCATGTGATGCAATGAGCACGGGATATTATACACATCTGACCTATTATTGAATACTACATCTGGAACTAATGATGGCACATCGGTTGGGTCATTGAATTTAAGTTAAACAAAAAGAACTTAAGCAAACACTCCTAAAAATTTGTATGGAACTGCCAAAGATACTGAACAGTCAATGCAATGTTGAGAAGAAAAACAAAAGTGGAGAAGTTGTAATTCCAGATTTCAAGTTATACTGCAAAGCTGTAACAGTGTGGTACTGGCACAGAAATACACACAGTGACCAAGGGAACAAGATAGAAGCTCAGATATAAACCCACAATTATGTGGCCAATTAATTTTCCACAAAGAAGGCAAGAATATAAAAAAAAGAGGACAATCTCTACAACAAACAGTGTTGGGCAAACTGGACAGTTATGCACTAAAGAATGAAATTACTTTGATTCCTTATACCATACTGACAAATAAACTCAACACAATTTCGCGACCTCAATGGAAGACATGAAACCATAAAAATCCTACAAGAAGGCAAAGACAGTAACTTCTTGACATGGACCAAAATAACATTTTTCTAGACTGTCTCCTGAGGCAAAGGAAATAAAAGCAAAAATAAATTACTGGGACTATATCAAAATAAAAAGTTTCCATACAGCAGAAGAGCTATGAAGAAGTAATAATAATAAGACAACCTACTGAAAGGGAGAAGATATTTGCAAATATCCTATAGAATAAAAGGATAGTGTCCAAAATATACAGAATGGATACAACTCAAAACCCAAAAAAACAAATAATCCAGTTAAAAAATAGTCAGAAAACATGAACAGACTTTTCTCCAAAGAAGAAATACAGATGGTCACTGGTCTTTTGAAAAGATGTTCATCATCACTCAACCTCAGGAAAAACCTCAGAAAAACCTCAGCAAATAAAAAGTATAATGAGATATTACCACATACTGTCAGAATGGCTCCCATCAACAACTCAAGGAACAACAGGTGTTGGGAGGATGTGGATAAAGGGGAAACCTTCTGCACTGTTGGTGGAAAAGCAAGCTGGTGCAGCCTCTCTGGGAAACAGTATGGAGGTTCCTCAAGACGTTAAAAATAGAGCTACTCCAGGATCCAGCAATCACCCTACTGGGTATTTACCAAAAGAATACGAAAACAATAACTCAAAAGGATATATGCACCCCTATGTTTCTTGCAGCATTATTTACAAGATCAAAATATGGGAACAACCCAAGTGTCCATTGATAAAGTGCTAAATGAGCTGAGAGATGTATACACACACATGCACATGCATACACAGTGGACTATTACTCAGCCACAAAAAGAATGAAATCTTATCATTTGCAGCCACATGGATGGATCTGAGAGTATTATCCTAAGTGAAATCAGTCAGAGAAAGACAATACCGTATGATGTCACCCTAATGTAGAATTGAAGAAACAAACATACATAAATAAAGGAGAAAAAAGAGACAAACTGAAATACAGATTCTTAACAAAAGAGAACAAACTGATGGTTACCAAAGAGGAGGTGGATGGAGGGATGAATGAAATAAATGAAGGGGACTAAGAGTACACTTTTCTTGATGAGCACTGAGTAATATATAGAATTATTGAGTCACGCTATTGTACACCCGAAACTAATATAATGATGTATGTTAACTTGACTGGAATTAAATAATAAAAAAGATTTTTCTTTCAGTAACCTATCTGAAAAAGCTTTGGCATACAATGTTTATATGCCCTACTTGGGAGTACTTCCTCAACAATAATTATTCATTCTATGCCTTGAATTCAAATTTTACTGAATTCTTATATTTACTATTAATCCTAGCCCACAGGAGCCATGCTCCCCTTCCATCCAGGATCAGCACCTATGCATTCAAGAGAGGGTAAATAGAGATAGGTGCCATTTCATAATTCAGAAAGCTATTATTGTTTCTGTTTTAGTATGAGATGGTCACAGAGTGTAGGACAGGTTTCAGAGCAGGTTTGTTCTCTATCCTGGATCACTAATTCAATGGTTTTTACCTGGATCCATTTGGCTAATAGGTTCCTTATTAGGGAGCTTGCTTCCAAATAAATCCATGGAAGACAGAACGGTGGGTGGGCTCAGTGCGGGATAGGAAGAAGATCAAGTACAGACAAGAGTATGATCCCTCCCCTGATCCAGGAACTGCCATGGGTGCAGGTATGGGAGACAGAAGCAACAGGAAACCACCAACCTCACCAGCTGAATGCAGGAGGCACAGGTCAAGGGATCTAGAGAGGTAGGGCATGGGGGCTATTCTGAGCTACCTCTGGGAGAGAGAATGGTGAAGGAATGAGAAAGAGAAACTGCTTGCACCTGGCCCAAGCCAGCTGCCCACCGCTTCTGGCACACATCACTCTACAAAGCTGACTAAGACTGGGCTTAGGATGGGCCGGCTTGGGTCCCTCAACACTCAGTGGGACAGCTGGTCCAGGGCTCAGGGACATGCTGAGGGAGGTGGCAAGGAAGGCAGCTCCTCTGAGTTCATTCCCTCTTTGAGCAGACAGCCCTCCAGGACTGCTGAAAACCCAGTGAGAGGTTTGAAAGAGATGCCATGGATGAACTAAGGCATGGAGAAACAGAAAACAATGTTGGTTTTTAAGGTCAGAGTTGTCAGCTCAGGAATTTTCTGAGGGGGACTGTGGGGAGGGCAGGCCAGGCTGAAAAGAAGGATGTGGCTTTCCTGAGGGGGGGCCTACAGTGCCCTTCCAGGTCAGGGTATCACCCTCACCTCACAGGGGATCCCTGGAAGTGTTCCATCAGGGGACTGAGAGAGCTGCCTCTCAAGAAGGCTATCCTGGCATTGGGTTGCACAGGGCAGAGGATGAAGGCCACATGGAGGGAGGGCAATACTCCGGGGGGGCCATGGGGCAAGAGCAGAGGCTCATGACCATGAAGATGTGAAAAGTAGGAGGCAATAGCATGGGAGCCGGCTGGCACAAAAGTGCCATGGGCACAGTGCCCACAGGTACAGTGACTGGGTGCCTTCAGTGCCAGGCATGGTTCATTTCAGTGGGCTCCAGACTAGTCCTGACCACAACCCAAGGAAGTGTGCACCACCCCTCCTTTCCCCATGTTGCTGCTAGGAATCACAGTCACCAGATCCCAATTGATTTTCATGGAAACTGAGCAGTGGCTCCCACCACACACTGGGTCTCTGGTGGTGGTCCAGTGTGACCCTCATGCCTGGCCAGAGACTGCTGTCTACCTGTCTCCACACAACTCAACAGACAGGAGGGTTTCCCTGAATTCCACAGATTCTAATGAGACAGATAGATACACAGGCCCCACTACCCCACCCACCACCAACACCCCAGTGGGTCACTTGGGATCTCAGCTATTGTCATGAAATTCAACATGTCCCATTTCTGTCACTTCCTACAGAAATTTGGGTTGTGATCCCCCAATTTACCATACTGGGGGCCATGCCATGAACTCACATGGCACCTTTCTGTTAGAGAAGGCCACCCCTGCACCTCCTACAAAATGTTGCTAAGGAAGTACAAGTCCATCAGGATTATAGTGTGAATGGTGGTACACAGACTGCATGGTAGTAATCAGTAATCCTAACAAGGGTTGATCACTCCCCTTCCCAAGTCTCACAAAACCTTTCTATGTCCCCATGGAAGCCAGGGTTGCTCTTAGAAAATACCCTAGGAAACTAACCTTTAAACTGCATGCTCCCTTCATGCTCTGGTTCAAATCATGTCCAACTACAGTAGTATGAAAGTAGAAATCAGTTACAAGAAGAAAATGGGACAGTCAAAAATACGTGGAAATTTAACAGCATCCTAGTAAACAGCAAATGGTCAAAGAAGAAATCAAAGGAAAATTTAAAAGTACCTTGAGACTAATGAAAAAGAGAACCTATGAAAAGTTATGGAATGCAGTAAAAGTAGCTCTAAGGGAGAAGTTCGTAGAAATTCAGGTCCTCATCAATCCACCTGAAAACTCTCCAATAACCAATCTAATTTTACATGAGAAAGAAGTAGGAAAAAAAATGAACAAAGTTCCAAATCAGTAGATATAAGGAAATAACAAAATGGGATGGGGAAATAAATCCAATGGAGACTAAAAAGACAGAAGATCAATGAAAATACAAGCTGCCTTTTTTTTGAAAGATAAACAAAACTGACGAAATTTTAGCTAGACTCACCGAGAAACGAAAGATAATTGATTCCTGCCTCACATCAAGATCCTAGGGAGAACACGGGCAGCAACCTCTTCGACCTTGGACACTGCAAATTCTTGCAAGACATGTCTCTAAAGGCCAGGGAAACAAAAGAAAATGAACTATTGGAACTTCATCAAGATAAAAAGCTTCTGCACAGCAAAGGAAACAATTAACAAAACTAAAAGGCAACTTACAGAATGGGAGAAAATATTTGCAAATGACATTACAGATAAAGGTCTGGTATCCAAGATCTACAAAGATCTTCTCAAACTCAACCCCCTCAAAACAAAGAATCCACTCAAGAAATGGGCAGAAGACAGGAAGAGACACTTCTCCAAAGAAGACATTCAAATGGCCAACAGACCATGAAAAAATGCTTCACATCACTTGTCATCAGGGAATTCAAAACCACAATGAGATACCACCTTACACCAGTTAGAATGGCTAAAGTTAACAAGACAGGAAATAACAAGTGTTGGCAAGGATGTGGAGAAAGGGGAACCTTCTAACACTGTTGGTGGGAATAAGCTGCTGCAGTCACTCTGGAAAACAGCATGGAGTTTCCTCAAAGAGTTAAAAATAGAGCTGCCCTATGACCCAGCAATTGCACTCTTGGGTATTTACCCCAAAGATAGAGACATGTGAAAAGAAGGGGCAATATTCATTGCCTATGAATATTCATTGCAATATTCATTGCAACAATGTCCACAAGAGCCAAACTGTGGAAGGAGCTGAGGAATGGATAAAGAAGATGTGGTAAATACATACCATAGAATATTACTCAGCCATCAGAAAGGATGAATGCCCACTATTCACATCAATATGGATGGTGGTTATGCTAAATGAAATAAGTGAAACAGAGAATGACAATAATCATATGGTTTCACTCATATGTGGAACACAAGGAAGAGTGTGGAGGACCACAGGGGAAGGGAGGGAAAACTGAATGGGAAGGAATCAAAGAGGGAGACAGACCATGAGAGACTCTTAATTATAGGAAACAAACTGGAGGAGGGGTAGGTTGGACGATGGGATAACTTGGTGATGGGTATTAAGGAGGAGACATGTGGTGATGAGCCCTGGGTGTTATATGATACTAATGAAACATTGACCATTACATCAAAAACGATAACTTGGTTAACTGAATTTAAGTTAAAAAATGTGAAAAACTTAAAAAAAAAAAAAGAAAATGAGCTATTACAATGGTCGACCTAGAAGAAATGGATAAGTTCCTAACAACAACCTAGAATGACTGAACTGTGAAGGAAAAAAAATCTGAAAAGACTGATCACTAGTTAAAAGATTGATTTGATGATCAAATCCTCCCAACAAATAAATACCCAAGACCGGACAGTTTCACTGAGGAGTTCAAACAGACAGTAGAAGAAGAAATAATACCAACCCTTCTCAAACTGTTTTAGAAAAAGGAGAGAAGGGCATACATCCAGACTCATTTTATGAAGACAGCATTATCCTGCTACCAAAACAAGACAAGCATGCTACAACAAAAGGAAAGCTCAATATCCCTCATGAATAAAGATGCAAAAATCCTCAACAAATTACTGGCAAAATTAATTCAACAATACATCAGGAGAATCACACAACAGGATCCAGTGAGATTTATTTCGGGGATGCAAAGATGATTCCAAATCTGCACATCCACCAATGGGATACACCACCTAAACAAAATAAAAGATAAAAATCCTAGGATTGTTACAATAGATGCAGAAAGAACACCTGACAAGACTCAATATGCGTTTATGATAAAGACCCTAACTACTGGGTATTGAGGGAACATACCTCAAACAAACAAAGGCCCTATATGAGAAGCCCACAGCAGACATTATACTCAGGATAAAATGTTGAAAACTTTTCCACTATGATCAAGAACAAGATAAAGATGGCCACTCTTAGCACTTTCATTCATCAGAGTATTGAAAACCCCAGCCAAGCTATTTAGACAAAAAACAAAACAAAAAAAGATATGACATCTAAATAGGAAAAGAAAACAGTCACTCTTTGCAGATGACATGATACTATGTATAGAAATCCCATAAGAGTACCGGATAACTGTTAGAATAAACAAATGTCAGTAAAGCTGCAGGATACAAAGTCAATATACAAAGTCAATATACATCAAAGAACTGTTGAATTTCTGTTTTTTATGTATTTTATTTATTTATTTGACACAGAGAGATAGAGAGAGAGAGCACAAGCAGGGGGAGAGGCAGAGGGTTGGGGAAGTGCAGACCCAGTGGTCATCAGGGAGACCAATGCTGGGCTCAATCCCAGTATCCCGGAATCATGACCTGACCTGAAGGCAGACACTTAACTGACTGAGCCACCCCACCACCCTAACTTGTTGTATTTCTATATACTGATTACCAAGTTTCACAAAGAGAGATTTAAAAAGCAATGTCATTGACAATTGCATCAAGAAAAAAATATCTAGGAATAAAAGTAAACAAGAATGATAAACACCTGGTATTGGGAACACATGGTGGAAAAGAAAGGAAAAAAACCATATTTGTGTTGGGGGGGTGAATGCATGGGCCAAAGATTTGGAAAAACACAAATAAATGGAAGCATATGCCATGCTCATTATCTGGAAGAGTTAATACTATTAACATGTCCACTATACCCAAAGTAATCTACAGATGTGATGAAATCCTTATCTGAATCCCAATGACATTATTCGAAGAAATAGAAGACAATCCTAAAAGTCGTATGGAATCACAAAAGACCCTAAATATCCAAACCAATCTGGAGAAAGAAGAAGAAAGAGAGATTCCAAGATGGTGGCAGTGTAGGAGAACTTAATTTCGTCTGGTCCAAGGAATTCAACTAGATACCTATGAAACGATTCTGAACACCTGCAAACTCAAGCAGAGATCAAAGAAAAGAATAGCTGCATCTCTACAAACAGAAAAGCCACCACTTTCTGCAAGGTAGGAGGTGTAGAGAAGTGAATCTCAAGCTATATATGGAAGATAGACTTTGTGGGGAAGGAGCTCTCTCAGCCAGTACTGGCAAGTGCTAGGGTCAGCAGAGCACAAAATAACAACTTTTAGAAGTCTGCTCTGATAAGGAACATTGCTCTGGCAGTGAAGCAGGGGGTGGAACTCTGGATGAGACAATGTGGTCTCAGGATCCTCAGGGTCTCAGGAAGATCAGGGGTGCTTGAGGGCAACAGAGTTCCCTGGTATTGGAGCAGGGAGGCCAGCTGCAAAGAGTGAGCCCATGAGTGGGCTGTAAGCTGGAGGTTGCCATAAACTGTGATTCACAGCACAGTCTGACTACTGCTCTTTGAGAAGGAGCGACAGAACTGGGGAGATCCCCTTCCTTCCCAGAAGACTGTGCAGGAGCATGCTGCAGGAGTCTGCGGGGCTTGGAGACCCCAAATGGGGTCATGTGCCACAGGTAGAAATGCTCGGCCACAGGCCCAGTGAGCACAGAGTGTGGACAGAGACCAGGGATACATGAATGATTTGAACACTTTTCTGTGAGGGTGCACTGAGGATTGGGCCCCAAGATCTCAGCTCCAGGGCCAGAGATTGGGAGGCTGCCACATTCATGCTTCTCCTCTAAAGCTGTGCAGAAAGTCTTCAGGGAACAAAAGCTACAGAGAGCAAACCTGAACACAATACTTACCTTGGCCCCTGGCAAGGGCAGTACAATTCCGACCTGGGCAAAGACATTTGAGAGTCAACGCAGTAGGCCCTCCCCCAGAAGATCAGCAGGAGTATCCAGACAAGACCAAGTGTACCAATCAATGAGAACTGCAAAACATCAGCACTAAGGGAATACAGCACATAGAATTCATGGCTTTTTTCCCAATGATTCTTCAATCATTCAACTTTAATTTTTTTTAATTTTCTTTTTTGTTTCTTTTTTTTCTATTTCTTCTTCCTTCCTTTTTTCAATCAACTTCTCAATGTCTTTCTTCAAATCTTTTTTAATTTTCATTTTACCATCATATTCTATCCCTTCATTGTATTTAACCTTACCTTGTGTATATATACGAGTTTTTCTTTCTTTAAAACTTTGGGATGCTGTTTCTTCTAACACACCAAAATATGTCCCAAATCTAGTGTATGGCTTTGTTCCTATCATCCACCTGATCATATACTCATTTCCACCACTGCCTCCCTTGGTTTTGGGTCTCTTCTGTATAGTGTGTATTTCTCTGGGGTCATTGTTGCCCTTTGAGTATTTTTGTCCTCTTATTCGTCTCTTCTTTTCTGGACAGAATGACAAGATGGAAAAACTCACCTCAAAAAGAGAACAAGAGGCAATACTTATTGCCAGGGACCTAATCAATACGGACATATGTAAGATGTCAGAATGAGAGCTCAGTATAATGATTTTAAAGATACTACCTGGGCTTGATAAAAGCATAGAAGATACTAGAGAATCCCTTAGAAGAATCCATAGAAGACACTAGAGAAATAAAAGAATTAAACTCTAACCAAGTCAAAATAAGAAATAGCTATTAATGAGATGCAATAAAAAATGGAGTCTCTAGGGGTGCCTGGATGGCTCAGTCAGTTAACCATCTGCCTTTGGCTCCAGTGATGATCCCAGGGTCCTGGGATTGAACCCCACATTGGGCTCCCTGCTCAGCAGGGAGCCTGCTTCTCCCTCTGCTTCTCCCTCTGTTTGTACTCTCTTTCTCTTCCTGTCAAATAAATAAAATATATTTTTTAAAAAAAACTGGAAGCTCTAACTGATAAGATAGATGAGACAGGAGAGAGAATTAGTGATCTAGAAGACCAAATGGTGAGAAGCTGAGAGAAAGAGAGATAAACAACTACGGGATCACAGGGGGCTAATTCAAGAGAGAAGTGGTACCACAAAGTGAAACAATATTAGAATAATTGGGATCCCAGAATATTAGAATAATTGGGATCCCAGAAGAGGAAGAAAGAGAGAGAAGGTCAGAAGGTATATTGGAGTAAATGATAGCAGAGAACATTCCTACTTCGGGAATGGAAACAGGCATCAAAATCCAGGAAGCACAGAGAATCTCCCCCAAAATCAATAAAAATGGGTCAACACCCCAACATCTAATAGGAAAACTTGAAAAACTCAGAAACAAAGAGAAAATCCTCAAAGCAGCTTGGAACAAGAAGTTGCTAACCTACAAGATTAGAAATGTTAGATTGGGGCGCCTGGGTGGCTCAGTGGGTTAAGCCGCTGCCTTCGGCTCAGGTCATGATCTCAGGGTCCTGGGATTGAGTCCCGCATCCGGCTCTCTGCTCAGCAGGGAGCCTGCTTCCCTCTCTCTCTGCCTGCCTCTCCATCTACTTGTGATTTCTCTCTGTCAAATAAATAAATAAAATCTTTAAAAAAAAAAAAAAAGAAACATTAGATTGGCAGAAACCTAGCCACAGAGACCTGACAGGCCAGAAAGGACTGGCATAATCTATTCAGGGTCCTCAACAAGAAAAATATGCAGCCAAGAACACTTTCTGTAGTTAGGCTGTCTTTGAAAATAGAAGGAGTGATCAAAAGCTTCCAGGACAAACAGAAACTCAAACAATTTGTGGTTACCAAATCAGCCCTTCAGAAAATATTGAAAGGGATCCTCTAAGCAAAGAAAGAGCTTTAAAGGAACATAGACCAGAAAAGAACAGAGACCATATACAGTAATACAATGCAATACAATGGCACCAAATTCATACATTTCCACAATTCCCTTGAATGTAAATGGGCTAAATGATCCAACCAAAAGACATAAACTATTAGATTGGATCAAAAAGCAAGACCCATTGGATATGCTGTCTGCAAGAGACTCATTTTAGACCCAAAGACACCTCCAGATTGAAAGTGAGGGTGTGGAAAATAATTGATCATGCTAATGGACATCCAAAGAAAGCTGGGGTGGCAATCCTTCTATCAGACAAATTATATTCTAAACCAAAGACTGTAATAAAAGATGAGGAATGACACTCTATCATACTTAAAGGGTCTATCCAACAAGAAGTTCTAACAATTGTAAATATTTATGCCCCTACCATGGGAGTAGCCAGTTGTAGAAGCTAATGAAGAACAAAACCAAAGAAACACATGGACAATAATACAATAATACTAGGGACTTTAACACAAACTTTACTGCAATGGACAGACCATCTAGGCAAAGGATCAACAAGGAGATAAAGGCTTTGGATGACATACTGGACCACCTGGACTTCACAGATATATGCAGAACATTCCATCCAAAAACAACAGAATACATATTCTTCTCTAGTCCACATGGAACGTTCTCTAGAATATATCACATACTGGGTAACAAATCAGATCTCTACCAGTACCAATAGATAGGGATCACTCCCTGCATACTTTCAGACCACAATGCTTTGAAACTGGATCTCAATCACAAGAGGAAAGTTGGAAAGAACTCAAATACATGGCGGCTACAGAGCATCCTACTAAATAATGAACAGTCAACCAGTCAGTTCAAGATAAATTTTAAAAATTCATGGAAATAAATGAGAATAAAACACAGCTGTTCAATATCTTTGAGATGCAGCAAAGGTGGTCCTAAGAGGGAAGTATATAGCACTACAAGCCTTTCTCAAGAAGCAAGAAAGGCCTAAAGTACACAACCTAACCTTACACCTAAAGGAGCTGAAGAAAGAGCAGCATAGAAAGCCTAAACCCAGAAGAAGTGAAATAATAAAAATTAGAGCAGAAATCAATGAAGTAGAAACCAAAAGAATAGTAGAACAGATCAATGAAACTAGGAGCTGTTTCTTTGAAAGAATTAATAAGATTGATATGCCCCTCGCCAGACCCTCCAGAAAAACAGAGAAAGGACCCAAATCAATAAAATCACGAATTAAGAAGGAGAGGTCACACCCAACACCAAAGAAACACAAACAATTATAAGAATATATGATGGTAACTCTATGTCAACAAATCAGGCAGCCTTGAAGAAATGGATGCATTCCCAGAAACATAGAAATGACTAAAACTGAACCAGGAAGTAAAGGAACCTGAAGAGACCCATAATCACCAAGGAAATTGAAGAAGTCATCAAAAATCCCCTAGGAAACAAGAGCCCAGCACCAGATGGTTTCCCAGGGGAATTCTACCAAACATGTAAAGAAGATTTACTACCTATTCTTCTGAAACTTCTCCAAAAAATAGAACTGGAAAAAAAAATCCAAACCCCTTTGATGAGACCAGCATTACCTTGATCCCAAAACCAGAAAAATACCCCACTGAAATGGAGAATTACAGACTACTATCTCTGATGAATATGGATGCAAAAATTCTCACCAATGTACTAGCCGAAAGGATCCAACAGTACATTAAAATTACGATTCACCATGACCAAATCAAATGTATTCCTGCCTGCAAGGGTGGTTCGACAAACTCAAATCAATCAATGTAATACATTACCTTAATAGAAGAAAGAACAAGAACAAGAACCATAGGACCCTCTCAATTGATGCAGAAAAAGCATTTGGCAAATTACAGCCTTTCTTGATCAAAACTCTTCACTGTGGAGAGATAGAGGGAATATACCTCAATATCATAAAAGCCATCCAAGAAAATTCTGCAGTGAATATCATTCCCCTAAGGTCAGGAACATGGCAGGGATGTCCACTATCCCCACTGCTGTCCAACATACTACTAGAAGTCCTAGCCTCAGCAATCAGACAACAAAAAGTAATAAAATGTTTCTGAATCAGCAAAGAACAAGACAAACTCTCACCCTTTGCCGATAATAGGATACTTTATGTGGAAAACACAAAAGACTCTGCCCCCAAATTGCTAGAACTCATCCAGGAATTCCATAAAGTGGCAGGATATAAAATCAGTGCACAGAAATCACTTTCATTTGTTTACAGCAACAATGTGACAGAAGAAAGAGAAGTTAAGCAGTTCATCCCATTTATAATTGCACTGAAAACCATATGATACTTAGGAATCTATCTAACCAAAGAGGCAAAGGATCTGTACTCAGAAAACTAGAATAGTCATGAATGAAATGGAGGAAGACAAAAAGAAATGGAAAAACATTCTGTGCTCGTCGATTGGAAGAACAAATATTGTGAAAATGTCTATGCTGTCTAGAATAATCCACAAATTCAATGCAATCTCTGTCAAAATACCATCCACATTTTTCACAGAACTGGAATAAATAATCCTAAAATTTGTATGAACAAGAAGAGACCCCGACTAGCCAAAGGAATGTTGAGAAAGAAAAAAGAAAACTGAAGCTGGTGGCATCCCATTCGCAGACTTCAAGCCCTATTACAAAGCTGTAATCCTCAAGAAAATATGGTACTGGCACAAAAAAAAAGACACATAGATCAATGGAATGAGAAATGGACCCTCAACTCTATGGTCAACGAATCTTCATCAAAGCAGGAATGAATATCCAATGGAAAAAGGCAGTCTCTTCCACAAATGGTGTTGGGGATATTGGACAGCCCCAAGTAAAAGAATGAAAATGCACCACTTCCTTACACCATACACAAAAGTAGACTCCAAATGGATATAAGACCTGAATGTGAAAAAGGAATCCATCCAAATCCTTGAGTATAGAGGCAACAACCTCTTTGACCAAATCCATAGCAACTTCTTGCTAGACAGTTCTCCAAAGACAGGGGAAAAAAGCGAAAATGAACTGTTGGGACTTCATCAAGATAGAAACAGTCAACAAAGCAAAAGACAACCAACACAATGAGAGAACACTTTGCAAATGACACATCAGATAAAGGGCTAGTATCCAAAATCTATAAAGAACTTATCAAACTCAACATCCACAGAACAAATAATCAAATCAAGAGATAGCCCAAGACATGAAGAGACATTTCTCCAAAGAAGATATATAAATGGCCAACAGACACATAAAAAAGTGCTCGACACCCCCTCGACATTAGGGAAATACAAATCAAAACCATAATGAGATACCACCTTACACCAGTCAGAATGGCTAAAATGAACAAGACAGGAAACAACAGATGTTGGCAAGGTTGAAGAGAAAGGGGAACCTTTTCATACTGTTGGTAGGAATGCAAGCTGGTGAAGCCACCCTGGAAAACAGTGTGGGGGTTCCTCAAGAAGTTGAAAATAGAGCTACCCTATAGCCCAGCAATTGCACTACTGGGCATTTACCCCAAAGATATGAAAGTAGTGATCTGAAAGGCTACCTGCACGCCAATGTCTATGGCAGCAATGCCCACAATAACCAAAAAGAATTATGGATGTCCATCAACATATGAATGGATAAAAAAGGAGATATATCTATATCTATACTATATCTATATCTATCTATCAATCTATCTATCTATCTATCTATCTATCTATCTATTCTTCTATATATAGGAGCCATAAAAACGAAATATGCCATAAAAATGAAATCTTGCCATTTGCAATGACATGGGTGGATCTAGAGAGTGTTATGCTAAGCAAAATAAGTCAATCAGAGAAGGACAATTATCATATGATCTCACTGATATGCAGAATTTAAAAAACAGGACAGAGGATCATGGAATCAGAGGAATCAGAGGATCAGAGGAATAAAGGAAGCAAGATGAAACCAGAGAGCGAGACAAACCACAAGAGTCATTTAATCTCAGGAAACAAACTGAGGGTTGCTGGAGAGGGGTGGCTGGGTGGGTGGATGGGGGTGGCTGGGTGATGGGCATTGAGGAGGATAAGTGTTGTGGTGAGCACTGTGTGTTGTGTATGACTGATGGAGCACAGACCTGTACCCTTGAAACAAATGACATTTTATATGATCATAATAAAACAAAGGAGTGAAAGAAAAACATTTAGAATACAAGTTTAAACTGAGTAAAAATAAGTAAGTCAGTAAATCAATCAATTAATAAGTATCTGATGGCTCATAATCTCATACTACTTGTACACAATCTTGTATCTGATGGAAGAATATAATACTACTTAACTAGTTCCACCCAAATGTTCAACCTGTTGAAAGCTATAGATCCATTTACTCATTTACAAAAATACAGATGTCACAGAAATGTCCTAAGAAATAGTATGAACACATCATCAATAAAGTCCACACTGCGTATTTTCTGACAGGAAAAACATTTTCCTAGCAGATAAACTGTAAGAGCAAAAGGAAGGAAGGAAGGAAGGAAGGAAAGAAGGAAGGAAGGGAGGGGAAGGAAGAGATGGAGGGAGGGAGAAAGAAAGAAAGAAAGAAAGAAAGAAAGAAAGAAAGAAAGAAAGAAAGAAACCCATACATATATGGTCTTAACTTATGACACAACAGCAGAACTGGAAACAACTGGAGAAAGGAATGTCTCTTCAGTAAATGGTACTGGGAAAACTGGACATTAAATGCAGAAGAATGTGACTGGATCACTTTCTTACACTGCACACAAAAATTACAGGTCGATGAATGACTTAAACATAAGACCTGCATCCATAATCCTCTAAGAAGAAAACGCAGGTAGGAAGATTCTCGACAGTGGTTTGGTTAAGTTTCTTTTACATCAGATGCCAAAAGCAAAGACAACAAAAGCGAAAATAAACAAGTGGAATGACATCAAACTGAAATTCCTACATAGCAAAAGAAATGATCAAACACTTCAAAGGCAACCTATGCAATTATAAAAAATATCTGCAAATTATATGTGTGAAAAGAGGCTAATATCCAAAACACTCCTTCAAATCCAAACAAAAACTGAATAAAAACTGGGGAGAATATGTGAATAGGTACTTTCCAAAGATGGTATACATGTGACCAATAGACAGAGAAAAAGTTGTTCAACATCACTAATCATTGTCAGGTTAACACAAGTCAAAACCACAATCAGCTATTGCCTCACAACTGTTGGAATGACAATTGTCTCAGAGACAGACACCAGGTGTGGTCAAGGATGTGTGCAAAAGGGGACCTTGTGCACTGTTGGTGGGACTGTCAAGTGGTACAGCCATTGTGACAACGTTATGGAGGTTCCAGAAAAAATTAAAACAACTACCACGTGACCCAATAATTGCTCTACTGAGTATTTCTTTGGAGAACACCAAAACACTCCCTCAAAAAGGGAGATGCACTCCTATGTTTACTGCAGCATTATTCACAATAACCAGACATGGAAACATTGACCTCGAGAGCATTATGCTTAGTAACTCAGACACAGAAAGACAAACACCAGAGGGTCTCATGGACATTCCACATGGAATCAAAAAAGTACCAAACCCGTAAATACTGAGAACAGATTGGTGAATGCCAGATTCAGGGAAGGGGGGGGGAAGGGAGAAGGTGGTCAAAGGTGCTATGTTTTTTTTTTTTTTAAAGTTTTATTTATTTGTCAGAGAGAGAGAGGGAGAGCGAGCGAGCACAGGCAGACAGAATGGCAGGCAGAGACAGAGGGAGAAGCAGGCTCCCTGCCGAGCAAGGAGCCCGATGTCGGACTCGATCTCCAGACACTGGGATCATGACCTGAGCCGAAGGCAGCTTCTTAACCAACTGAGCCACCCAGGCATCCCGAAGGTGCTATGTTTGAGTGATAAAATCTGCAAGTCATGGAATGTTCTGTGCAGCATGGAGACTAAAGCTAACCCTGCAGGATGAGGTACAGGCTCCCCTGCTATTCAAAAATGTGGTGTTCCTAGGAAATTCTTCACAGCAGAAATGGTGTAAACTGAAGAATGAATTACCATTTATTTCTACAGAAAAATTGGTGAGCATGCTGAGTCCAAAAATCCCTTCTCTTTGACTTATTGTAGGCCTCAGGACACAACAACCTAACAGATGTCAAAAATAAGTGGAGATAAAGCACAGCAAATGCTCACAGACAACAATTCAAAGTGCTGGTGGCTGGATGTGGAGAGCAGTGCCCAGGAATGAGCTGGTTGGAGTGCATGCCACCTCTGTAGTGGTTCCACACAAAACAGATGTTGAACGCGATGCCCACTTTTTGACTATTTTCATAAGAGGGAAATTCTCATCAGGTTTCTTCCTGCTACTGGAGCTGTGTAATAATGTAATCCTTCCAAAGAGCCAAGTGTCTTACCACGATCTTTGAGAAAAGTGGGGGAGACTTGTACTTGAAAGTTACTGAGGGAGTAGATGTTAACCGTTCTCCCAGACACAAATATCCACAGATCCACCATGAAAGACACCTTCCTCAGCAGATGGAACAAGGACTACTTCTAACCCCAGAAACTTCCTCTTTTGCCTTGCTCAGAACAACCAAAAAGAGCTGCAAGTTACCTCAATTCCTCCTTTCTCCCATTCCCAATAGCAAACATGTCAGTAAATCCTGTGAGCTCCATCTTCAGTAGGTACCCAAAATAACCACTCCTTCCAAGGCCACCTGTCTGATCCATGCTGGAGCCTATCTCTAGCCTGAGTTCCTGGAAAAGTTTCATCATTGACCTCCCTTGCCCATCCTCAACCCTGTGTCATCCATTCTCAACACTGTAGCCAGGATGGCTCAGTGAAAGAGTGTCCCATGGGGTCATGGCCCTGCAATGCCTTTCTGTCACCCTATTGTCACCTCACTGAGGTCATGTCCTAAGCTGTCTTCTGTGGCCACATTGCCTTTGTGCTTCTCCTGGACATACCTGGTATGCTCCTGCCCCAGGGTCTTTGTATATTCTTTCCCTTCCATTTAGATCACTTTTTTTTTTCAATTTATTTATTTTCAGAAAAACAGTATTCATTATTTTTTCACCACACCCAGTGCTCCATGCAATCCATGCCCTCTATAATACCCACCACATGGTACCGCAATCTCCCACCCCCCCGCCACTTCAAAACCCTCAGATAGTATTCATTATTTTTGCACCACACCTAGTGCTCCATGAAGTCCGTGCCCCCTCTAATACCTACCACCTGGTTCCCCTAACCTCCCACGCCCCTGCCACTTCAAACCCCTCATACTGATTTTGTTTTGTTTTGTTTTGTTTTGTTTATGGGTGCAATCTTTTTTTTCCAATTTATTTATTTTCAGAAAAACAGTATTCATTATTTTTTCACCACACCCAGTGCTCCATGCAAGCTGTGCCCTCTATAATACCCACCACCTGGTACCCCCAACCTCCCACCCCCCCGCCACTTCAAACCCCTCAGACTGTTTTTCAGAGTCCATAGTCTCTCATGGTTCGCCTCCCCTTCCAATTTACCCAAATTCCCTACTCCTCTCTAACGCCCCTTGTCCTCCATGCTATTTGTTATGCTCCACAAATGAGTGAAACCATATGATAATTGACTCTCTCTGCTTGACTTATTTCACTCAGCATAATCTCTTCCAGTCCCATCCATGTTGCTACAAAAGTTGGGTATTCATCCTTTCTGATGGAGGCATAATACTCCATAGTGTATATGGACCACATCTTTCTTATCCATTCATCCGTTGAAGGGCATCTTGGTTCTTTCCATAGTTTGGCGACTGTGGCCATTGCTGCTATAAACATCGGGGTACAGATGGCCCTTCTTTTCACGACATCTGTATCTTTGGGGTAAATACCCAGGAGTGCAATTGCAGGGTCGTAGGGAAGCTCTATTTTTAATTTCTTGAGGAATCTCCACACTGTTCTCCAAAGAGGGTGCACCAACTTGCATTCCCACCAACAGTGGAAGAGGGTTCCCCTTTCTCCACATCCTCTCCAACACATGTTGTTTCCTGTTTTGTTAATTTTGGCCATTCTAATTGGTGTAAGGTGATATCTCAATGTGGTTTTAATTTGAATCTCCCTGAGGGCTAATGATGATGAGCATTTTTTCATGTGTCTGATAGCCATTTGTATTTCTTGATTGGAGAAGTGTCTGTTCATATCTTCTGCCCATTTTTTGATGTGTTTGTCTGTTTCGTGTGGGTTGAGTTTGAGGAGTTCATTATAGATCCTGGATATCAACCTTTTGTCTGTACTGTCATTTGCAAATATCTTCTCCCATTCCGTGGGTTGCCTCTTTGTTTTTTTGACTGTTTCCTTTGCTGTGCAGAAGCTTTTGATTTTGATGAAGTCCCAGAAGTTTATTTTCGCTTTTGTTTCCTTTGCCTTTGGAGACGTATCTTGAAAGAAGTTGCTGTGGCTGATATAGAAGAGATTACTGCCTATGTTCTCCTCTAAGATATTTAGATCACTTTTGATGTGATATCACTTGCATTCTTTAGGTCTTGACTCAAGTATCACCTTCCTGGTGAAGTCCCATCTGGCCCCTATGTGAATAGCAAGAATACTCCCCTTCAGCACCCGGCCCTGTCTCCTGCTTTATATTTCCAGAGCAGGTATCACGATCACTAGTCCATCTTGGCAAGGGAGAAACAGAGGCCTACACGGATGGTTTCACCACTGAAACCCTCTGATTTCCTAGTCCAGAGCCCTGGGGGAAAAGGTGACCAGAGCTCTTGCATGGCCAGGATGCCAGGGACAAGGGTTCCACCTACAGCACCTGAAGACCATCAGGAAAATGAGCCATAAGAGGAAACCACTTGCACATGAAACCTGAAAACAGACACCTTCCTTGATCCAGTGAGCACACACACGTCCTCCCCTTGCCTGATGTGCTCACCTGAGAAAGCTGATCAGAGAAGCATCCCAGGGTCTAAATCTCCCTCTGGCTAATGTCCTGGGAAACAGACATCTCTCCCCGCTACACTAACCACCTGTGATTGACATCTGGATTCCTCCTGTGGTCAGACAGAGTGGTGACTTGTCCCCCTTTCCTGGGATGTCATCACAACTCAGGCTTTGCTGCATGGTTTTCGGGAAGGAACCACGACCACCAGCAGCAATAGTAGCAGCAGTAGTAGGCTGCCCAGCTTCAGCCTCAGTCTCTTATGTCAGGCTCCACATGGAACTAGAGCTTCAAGGAGACTGGTGTGCCACGTGGCCTTGGAACCTAACGGCAGGAGATGAGATTCCAGTCCCAAATGAAAACTGGCCTCTTCCACACAGCAAAGCAAAGTGGAGGATTTCTCATGGGTGTGGCTCTGGAAGAAGTGCTTCTGCTCGCTGAATTCACAGATGCTGGGCAGAGGACACCTGTAGTGCCTCCTCCGAGGAAGCAAGGGGCACACTGGGCAAGAATCCATAATGCTGCCTGTGGGCTGCTTCCCACCAAGCTCCCTGCTGAGATGAGGGCTGGAGAACCAAACAGGAAGCAAGTATCCTATCACATCTGCAGCAGGAGGCCTGATTGGGGAGCAGATCCCTGTCCCTGGAGCAATGGCCCCAGAGCGATGGCCCACTGCCGCAGCCTCATTATCTCCCAGCTATCTGATCTGACTCCCCTGCCAGGCTCACACCTGCTGACACGGTGACTCCTAAGACCAGAGACTGCTTTCCACCCCAGCGCAATGTTACTCACAGAGAAGCAAACTCCAGCCTCAGAAACGTGTTCATCCTTAGCTCTGGAATTCCCTGGGTTTGTCTACACTGGCCTACCCAGGTGCTCCTTCCAGATCATCCCTTAAGTGCCCTAGGGTTTCAAGCCACTTTCAGGCTGCCCTTCAAAAGGCAGGAACTGGTCTGATGAGGCAGACCAGCCGAGTGACTCTGTGTGTGGGGAAACTCAGACAACATCCTCCCTGAACACCAATGTTTCCAAGTCCAAGCTTCAAACCCTCACTCCCTGGGCATGGAGCACCACACAGCATGAATACTGCTCTTTCAAATCTCTTGTCTCCCATTCCTTCAAATCAGAAACCAAGCCCCAGTCACCAATCTATTTTCCCTTCAGAGAAGTAAGGGGAAAGATAGCATAAAACACCACGTGTGCACAGCACATTTCTATCCAAATAGAATTCCTTGTTCTTTCTTATACGGGCAGCCCTACATTACCCATTCTAAAGAGAGATACCACAAATTCAGTCCTCATATATGTATTTGTCCTTATGTTTTTCATTTGGATATTTGTATCTCAAAGTCAATGTCTAGGTTGCTTTCTTAAAATAACAAGAATAGTAATGACATGGTCATGTAAAGGTCTGGATCTCCATAACCAGACAACATGGCTCTGGTTCAAATAAAGGTGAAGACACAGCTTCTTCCCATGAAGCAAAGCCCACAGCCTTGGGGACCCTGACATGACTCACAGGTGATGAGTTCCTTTGCTCCATGGAGTTGTCTGAGTGCAAAGGATACAGGCACACTCCAGGGTTCATTCTGCCTTCTTCATAAATTCCCCAGGTCAAGTCACAGCTGATTCACCGGGTCAGGTTTCAGAGCCCAGGATGGGCCACCAGGTGAGCAGCACCCCTCCTCCCCATCAGGGAAGGCTAACAGGGGCTTGTGCTCCAGTGGGAGCACAATGAGCCACTCCATGGGCTCCTAAACAAATTACACTCCTTCTCCATTTCTCCCCCTCACGAAGGACACCACACCCTGTTACAGTTCTGAGGCTGTGCTTTACTTTAAAAAGTAATTTCTTTAAAAAAAAAGATTTTATATATTTATTTGACAGAGAGAGACACAGCAAGAAAGGGAACATAAGCAGGGGGATTGGGAGAGGGAGAAGCAGGCTTCCTGCCAAGCAGGAGCCCAATGCATGGCTTGATCCCAGGACCCTGGGATCATGACCTGGGATCATGCTAAATGACGAGTCACCCAGACACCCCTAAAAAATAATTTCAAATATCAGAAAGTGGTTCAAGGAAGAGGAAAACATGGACCCCCACAAAGGATTCTTTGACGATTTCAGAAGCCCATTTTTTCATTGTTTAATTAAATCAGGAAAGAAAAACACAGATTGCCCCTTCCACTAGCAGGTCTGATTCACTTCAGTGATTGAAAGGAGAGCAGGAAATAAAAGAGTAACAGATGTTTGATGACCCATCGTTTCCACCATCTAACTTCTGAAACTTCACCCACATGCAGAGAAAGAAGCATAAACCAACGTCTCTGCCTGGTAACATGGAGAAGTCTGGATTGGAGTGACAAGGAGAGATGATGAGGCTGTGTGTGTTGCTGAGGCTTGTGGCACAGAAGAAGGTGCTCTGGCTGCTCTCCACCCGGGTCTCACCTGTCCTCAGCCAGGAACCTGCTCACAGCACTGACCTGTCACAACTGTCACACGGGAGCCACTCAGCCACCCCTGGAGACAACGTGCCCACAGCCTCCTGCAGAACATACTGCGCTCTCCTCTGGGACCTCCGAGAGCTCTACCCAGACCTGGAACTCCCTTGTCTGCTGCAAAGCTCCAGGATCTCCACCCCCTTCCATAATTACACTGGCCCAAGGCTTTCATGAGAAAGACAGAAGGCTACCTCCTGAATGGTTAACAACTTCTTTCCTCTTCTGTCATATTTCTCTGCACTTACCTTTCTACCTGGGCAATCTGTAAGTAGCATATCAATGGAACATGAACATGCCCTGAGATCTGAATCTTTCATTGCAGCTTTCTGAGGACTCCTTATGTAATAGGAAGCTAGCATATTCTACCACAGAAAATTATTTCATCTACAGAATAGGAGAGTGAAAATCACTGCATTTTTACCTCACTCTTCATGAAGCAGAACATGGTCTTTTTCTTTTCTTCATTGATTTAAATTCCAGTTAGTTTCCATGTAATGTTAATTCCTTTGCTTCAGGTGTAGGATTTAGTAATTCCTCACCTGCCTACAACAGCTAGTGTTCATCACAAGTGCCCTCCCATCATCCATTTAACCCTTCCCGCCCATGCACCTGCGCTCCAGCAACCTTTGGTTCGTACTCTAAGGCTGAGTCTCTTTCCTCATTTGCCTATCTTGCTCCCTGAACTATGTGTCTGTGTTCTTTCTGAAATTCCATAGGCGTGAAGTCAGTGGGTATTTGTCTTTCCTTACTGATTTTGCTTAGCTTAACTCACTGTAGAGCCATCCACTAGATTGTTCTAGTTTTAGAAAATTATGAATAAAGTCTATATTCTTAATCATTATACAATGTGTCCTAGAACAATGTAGTTAGATTTGAAAGGAACCTTCAAAATGGAATGGTTTAGTTAACTCCAGAAATCTTAATGATGATTTCCATTTATTTACTAGATGACAGACTCTGTGCCAGGGTCACCCAGGACACAGTTTTTATGAGTTCCTGATGAAGTATTCATTCAGCACAGATTTCATAAGTGTGTGTCTGTGTGTGTACGTGCACCCATGTGTGTGCCAAGCACTGGCTGGACCCTGGGTCTATAACAGGCAAAAGAAGAGACATGGTATCTGCCTCCTTAAAATTTACAGTCTGCTGTAGCTATGCCCTGTGGACGCTACATTCTGAAATAATTGCTATCACACAAACCACATCATTTATTAAGTGTAACCCATTTCTTCATCTGTAGAACCCTTGGGGTAAGAGGTCACAGAATCAGCAAATGAAACATGTCTGTTCCCACTCTTGTGCTTTGAGAGATATAGCCATTTGGCTACTTTCTGCTACATGAAACAGGTCTGGCTTCAAAGTAGCTTTGAATAAATTCAGCAGTAAAGTGTTTCAGGTATAGAGCAGGGTTCTGGCTCCATTTTTCTCTTTTTCTTTAGGTTCTATTTCCTAGCTTGGTTTCTTGGTTTCCATTTGGTTGCGGATGTCAGCTGAAGCCACATGCTTCCTGGCTCTAAGTCTGGTAGTATAGATCAAAATTCTCTCTACCCTCCTTATTCCTTTCAGCTTATTGGGTCACATGCTCACCCCTGGACCAATAACATTTGGCAAGAGACTGACATGCACTGATATTGAGCCTGGGCTTGAGCCTGGGCACCTGAATTAATCATGAGCAAGGTGGACTGTCTTCATCTAATAGGTAGTCTCCTTGAGCTGAAGGTGGTATCAGCTTTCCTCTCTCCTGGAGGAGGAATAAATCCTTTGTATAGAAACAAATTCTGCTAGTATGGATCCAGCAATTCCACTTCTGGGTATATATCCAAAGGACATTAAAGAGATAGATGCACTCCCATGTTTATAGCAACATTCACAATAGCCAAAATATGGAAACAACTTATGTGTCTGTTAATGGGTGAATGGATAAAGAAGATGTGGTGAATATATACAATGAAATGTTATTGAGTCCCAGGAAAGGATACCCTGTCATGTGTGACAACATGGATGGATCTTGAGGACATTGTGCTAAGTATGAAAAGACAAATATTATATGATATCACTTGGATGTGGAATATAAAAAAATCAAACTCATAAAAACAGAACAGAATAATGGTTGCCAGGAACTGGGGGGTGGGGAAATAAGATTTTTTTGGAAAATTTTATTTATTTATTACAGAGAGAGAGAGCGCACACAAGCAAGATGAGCAGCAGGCAGTGGGAGAAGCAGGCTCTCCACTGAGTAGGGAGCCCGATAGGGGACTTGATCCCAGGACCCTGAGATCATGACCTGTGCTGAAGGCAGATGCTTAACTGACTGAGCCATCCAGGTGCCCTAAGAAAGATGTTGTTTAAGTGTATGAATTGCAACTAGTAGCAAATAAGTTCTTCTAGAGCTTACAACATATACATGTATCAAACCAACATGTATCAAACCAAACCTTACATTTAAACATTGCTTTTTTTAAAAAAATATTTTATTTATTTGAGAGAAATAGAGATAGTGAGAGAGAGCATGAGTGGGGAGGAGGGAGAGAACCAGACTCTCTGTCGAGCAGGGAGACTAATGCGGGGCTCGATCCCAGGACCCTGGGATTATGACCTGAGCCAAAGGCAGAGGCTTAACTGACTGAGCCACCCAGGTGCCACAACGATGCTATAAATTAAATGTATTTCAATTAAAAAATAATCTGCTACTGAGAAGGAGGGGAGGCACAATGGGAATGGACAGTAGGTTTGTGTGGTAGAAATAAAGTTGCATGTTTACCACACTTTTTCCTTCTGTCTGGGCACCCAGGTACATTTCTCAGTTAGATTGGAGTCATGATTGAGATTTAGCCAAACACAGAAGGAAGCAGAGGTGATTTGAACCTCTTCCAGGCATCACCCTTTATTTATTTTTCTAAAGATTTTATTTACTTATTTAACAGAAGGAGAGAGATCACAAGTAGGCAGAGAGGCAGGCAGAAAGATTGGGGGAAGCAGGCTCTCCGCTGAGCAGAGAGCTATCGATGCGAGGCTCGATCCCAGGACCCTGAAATCATGACCTGAGCTGAAGGCAGAGGCACAACCCACTGAGCCACCCAGGCACCCACAGGCATCACCCCTTAAAAACATCTCATGCACATTCCCATACTCTCTTTCTTCCCTGTAGTTAAGTTAGCATATGTGTGATAAGGGAGAAGGCTATGAAAACTATATTGGACTGAGGTGTGAGCAAGAACTAAACTTCTATGGTGTTAAACTCCTGAGATTTAGGGAGTTATTTAGTACTATAGAATAGCATACCTAATCCTGATAGATACAGTAAAGCAATGGTTTTTAAAATGTGGTCCTCAGGGGCCCCTGGGTAGCTCAGTCAGTTAAGTGTCTGACTGCTTAGGTCATGATCTCAGGGTCCTGGGGTCAAACCCTGCATTGGGTTCCCCATTCAGCTGGGAGTCTGCTTGTCTCTCTCCCTCTGACCCTGCCCCTGCTCATGCTTTCTCTCAAATAAATAAATAAATAAATAAAATCTTTTAAAGAAAAGTGTGGTCCTTAAACCAGCGGCTTGGGCTACGATTTATTTAGAGATTAATCTAAGACTTATTAGAGGTTAATCTAAGGCTTATTTAGAGGTTAATTCTTTGGTCCCCACCTAGGGCCTATTGAAACAAAATATGTGGGGGGCAGGACCTAGCACCCTGTGATTTAGCAAGCCCTCCAGGTGATTCTGTGGCATGCTGTCATTTGAGAACCCATAATTTAGGGAATCAAGAGCATCAGGAATGGCTCTCTGGTCCTCTTGGCTGCCTTGTGGCATGTGCTGTGTTCCTCCTCTCCTCCCCCAGCTGCTGAGCCTGACTCCAGTTTTCATAGAACCTGAGGGCACTACTGCTTTAACTGGGATGATGTGTTTGTCTGCCATAAGGACCATCTGTACCCATCAGGTGTGACATCCTTCTCTTCTTCTCTAGCCATAGGGTAGTGTGGCCCAGCGCAAACTACCAAGCCTTTGCTGTCTCTGAAGTACTACTCCAGTTGGCTTCCATGGTGACAGTCCCCTCCCCTGCACCAGTACTGTTACATAAGCAGCTTAAATCTGTCCCTCCATCCTCTATAAAAATTATAACTAATAACCTGTGAAGCCTGATGTTTTTTATTGCTCCAGGCAGACTTTTGGAAGGTAAAAGAATATTTCTATTAAATTTTATTTGGAAATATTGAAAGTAACCAGAGGATCTTTTAAATTGTATTTGAAGTCCACAGGGGTCCTGATACTCTGAGCTAGGAGTAGGACTGATCTAATCCTACCCAACTCATTATAAGAGGAAGCCATGAAGTGCACGGGCCTCCCCAGTGCTTCTAAATTTAGTATCAATGTCTTTAACAGTGTTTTGACTTTTGAATGATCAACATGCTATCTCTTTAAAAACACAATAGTGGGTCAACTGGGCGGTTCAGTCAGTTAAGCATCTGTCTCTGGCTCAGGTTATGATCCCAGGGTGTCCTGGGATTGAGCCCCATGTTGGGGTCCCTGTTCAGTGGGGAGCCTGCTCCTCCCTCTCCCTCTGTCACTGTGCTCTCCCTCTCTCTTTTTTTTTTCCATCTTTAACGTTTATTGAGTGCCTTTTCAGGCAGTGCAGAAGGGAAATTTTGGAGCATGGAATTCTCCATAGAACACAAGTCTTCTCCCCCAAGAGACTGTGGCCATGGTCCTCCTTTTCCTGATTTTTTTTGTTTGTTTGTTTTTGTTTTCTTTTTTTTTTCCAATTTATTTATTTTCAGAAAAACAGTATTCATTATTTTTTCACCACACCCAGTGCTCCATGCAAGCCGTGCCCTCTCTAATACCCACCACCTGTACCCCAACCTCCCACCCCCCCATCACTTCAAACCCCTCAGATTGTTTTTCAGAGTCCATAGTCTCTCATGGTTCACCTCCCCTTCCAATTTACCCAAAAGCACATACCCTCCCCAATGTCCATAACCCTACCCCCCTTCTCCCAACCCCCCTCCCCCCAGCAACCCACAGTTTGTTTCATGAGATTAAGAGTCACTTATGGTTTGTCTCCCTCCCGATCCTGTCTTGTTTCATGGATTCTTCTCCTACCAACTTAAGCCCCCATGTTGCATCACCACTTCCTCATATCAGGGAGATCATATGATAGTTGTCTTTCTTCGCTTGACTTATTTCGCTAAGCATGATACGCTCTAGTTCCATCCATGTTGTCGCAAATGGCAAGATTTCGTTTCTTTTGATGGCTGCATAGTATTCCATTGTGTATATATACCACATCTTCTTTATCCATTCATCTGTTGATGGACATCTAGGTTCTTTCCATAGTTTGGAATGCAAACTGGTGCAACCACTCTGGAAAACAGCATGGAGGTTCCTCAAAATGTTGAAAATAGAACTGCCCTATGACCCAGCAATTAATTGCACTACTGGGTATTTACCCTAAAGATACAAACGTAGTGATCCAAAGGGGCACATGCACCCGAATGTTTATAGCAGCAATGTCCACAATTGTCACTGTGCTCTCTTGCTTGCTCACTTGTTCTCTTGCTCAAATGAATAAACAAAATCTTTAAAAAAATAAAAATAAATAATAAAACACAAGGGTAAGTTTAGGCAACTCTAAACATTCTTTTTCATTGTAGTGGTAAGATGTACATGACATAAAACTTATCTTTTTAACCATTTTTAATGGTGTGGTTCATTGGCATTAAGTATATGCACACTGTTGTGCAACCATCTCCACCACCCACCTCGAGAATATTTTCATCTTTCCAAACTGAAACTTTGTACCCATGAAATGCTAACCCTCCCTTCCTTCCTCTCCTGGCCCCCCAAAACCACCATCTTATTTTCCATCTCTATGAACTGGATGACTGTAAGTGCCTCACATGAGTGGAATCGCACAGTGTTTGCCCGTTTGTGACTGATTTACTTCACTTAGCAAAACATCCGAGGTTCATCCATGTAGTAGCATGTGTCAGAATTTCCTTCCTTTTCAAGGATAAATGTATTACATTGTATGTGTAGGCCATACTTTATCTATTCATCTGTCCATGACACTTCTGTTGCTTCCTTTCATTGTTTGGCTTTTGGGAATAATGCACAAATGGTGAACGTTTGCATACAAATATCTGAACATGTGTGTACAAATATCTGTTTGAGTCTCTGCTTTCAAATCTCTTGGGTACGTACCCAGAAGTAGACTTGCTGAGTCATGTGGTAATTCTATTTGATTTTTTGAGGAATTATTGTACTTAGTATCTGTCTTTTTGAGTAAAGCAATCCTAGTGGGTGTGAAGTGGTATCTCACTGTTGTTTTGATTTGCATTTCCATGATGAGAAAGAGGTTCAAATTTTAGCCTTGGCTAAAGCTTGTTTTTCTTCTAACAGATTTACAATTTAAGCTCCTATATGTATGTGTTTGATCCATTTTCTATTATTTTTTAATTAACATGTAATGTATTATTTGCCCCAGGGGTACAGGTCTGTGAATCATCAGGCTTACACATTTCATAGCTCTCACCATATCACATATCCTCCCCAAGGTCCATAACCCAGCCACCCTACCCCTCACCCCCACCCTCCAGCAATCCTCAGTTTGTTTTGTGGGATTAAGAGTCTCTTATGGTTTGTCTCCCTCCCAATCCCATCTTGTTTCATTTTCTCCCCCAACCCCCCACGACTACCCCCTGCCCCGGCCCTGCCTCTTAAATTCCTCATATCAGAGAGATCATATGATAATTGTCTCTGATTGACTTATTTTGCTTAGCATAATACCCTCTAGTTCCATCCATGTTGTTGCAAATGGCAAGATTTCAATTATTTGATGGCTGCATAGTATTCCATTGTGTGTGTGTGTGTGTGTGTGTATCACATATTCTTTATTCTTTCATCTGTTGATGGGCATCTAGGTTCTTTTCATAGTTTTGCTATTGTGGACATTGTTGCTATAAACACATGCCCCTTAGGCTTATTACATTTGTATCTTTGGGGTAAATACCCAGTAGTGTGATTGCTGGGTTGTAGGGTACCTCTATTTTCAACTTTTTGAGGAACCTCCATACTGTTTTCCAGAATGGCTGCACCAGTTTGGATTCCCACTAACAGTGTAGGAGGGTTCCCCTTTCTCCACATCCTTGCCAACATCTGTCATTTCCTGACTTGTTAATTTTAGTCATTCTGATGGGTGTGAGGTGGTATCACACTGTGCTTTTGATTTGTATTTCCCTGATCCTGAGTGATATTGAGCACTTTTTCATTTTTCATTCATGGTCTGTTGGCCATGTGGATGTCTTTTTTGCAGAAATGTGTGTTCATGTCCTCTGCCCATTTCTTGATTGCATTATTTGTTCTTTGGATGTTGAGTTTGATAATTTCTTTATAGAAAGGGCTAGGGATACTATCCCTTTATCTGATATGTCATTTGCAAATATCTTCTGTCATTCTGTCAGTTGTCTTTTGGTATTGTTGACTGTTTACTTTGCTGTGCAAAAGCTTTTGATCTTGATGAAATCCCAATAGTTCATTTTTGTCCTTGCTTCCTGTGCCTTTGGTGATGTTTCTAGGAAGAGGTTGCTGCAGCTGAGGTTAAAGAGTTTGCTTGCTGCCTTTGTTCTCCTCAAGGATTTTGATGGATTCCTTTCTCACATTGAGGTCTTTCATCCATTTTGAGTCTATTTTTGTGTGTGGTATAAGGAGATGGTCCAGTTTCATTCTTCTGCATGTGGCTGTCCAATTTTGCCAGCAGTCCTTGTTCAAGAGACCCTTTTCCACCTGACATTCTTTCCTGGTTTGTCAAAAATTAGTTAACCATAGAGTTGAGGGTCCATTTCTGGCCTCTCCATTTTGTTCCACTTGTCTATGTGTCTATTTTTGTCCCAGTACCATACTGTTTTAATGATTACAGCTCTGTAATAGAGTTTAATGTCTGGAATTGTGATGCCATAACTGTTAGCTTTCTTTTTCAACATTCCTCTGGCTATTTGGGGTCTTTTCTGATTCCAAATAAATTTTAGGATTATTTGTCCCATTTCTTTGAAAAAAATTGATAATATTTTGATAGGGATTGTGTTAAATGTGTAGATTGCTTTAGGTAGCATAGAGGTTTTCACAATATTTGTTCTTCCAATCCATGAGGATGGAACATTTTTCCATTTCTTTATGTCTTCCTCAATTTCTTTCATGGGTACTTAATAGTTTTCTGAGTTCAGATTCTTTGCCTTTTTGGTTAGCTTTATTCCTAGGTATCTTATGGTCTTGGGTGCAGTTGAAAATGGGATTGACTCTAATTTCTCTTTCTTCTGTCTTGCTGTTGGTGTATACAAATACAACTGATTTCTGTGCATTGATTTTATATCCTGACACTTTATTGAATTCCTGTATGAGTTCTAGCAGTTTTGGAGTGGAGCCTTTTGAATTTTCCACATAAATTTCATGTCATCTGCAAAGAGTGAGAGTTTGACTTCTTCTTTGCTGATTCAGATGCCTTTAATTTCTTTTTGTTGTCTGATTTCTGAGACTAGGACTTCTAGTAGTATGTTGGACAGCAATGGAGATAGTGGACATCCCTGTTGTGTTCCTGACCTTGGTAGAAAAGCTCTCAGATTTCCCCATTGAGAATGATAGTTGCTGTGGGTTTTTCATAGATGGCTTTGATGATATTGAGGTATGTATCCCCTATGCCTACACTGTGAAGAGTTTTGATCAAGAAAAGATGCTGTACTTTGTCAAATGCTTTTTCAGCATCTATTGAGAGCACCATATGGTTCTTGTTCTTTCTTTTATTAATGTATTGTATCACATTGATTGATTTGCAGATGTTAAACCAACTTTGCAGCCCAGGAATAAATCCTACTTGGTCATGGTGAGTCATCTTTTCAATGTACTGTTGGATCCTATTGGCTACTATTTTGGTGAGAATTTTTATATCCATGTTCATCAAGGATATTGGCCTGTAATTTTCCTTTTTGATGGGGCTTTGTCTGGTTTGGGGATCAAGGTAATGTTGGCCTCATAAAGTGAGTTTGGAGGTTTTCCTTCCATTTCTATTTTTTTGGAACAGTTTTAGGAGAATAAGTATTAGTTCTTTTTTACATGTTTGGTAGAATTCCCCTGGAAAGCCATCTGGCGCTGGGCTCTTGTTCATTGGGAGATTTTTTTAAAAGATTTTATTTGTTTATTTGACAGACAGAGATCACAAGTAGACAGAGAGGCAGGCAGAGAGAGAGAGAGGGAAGCAGGCTCCCTGCTGAGCAGAGAGCCCGATGCGGGACTCGATCCCAGGACCCTGAGATCATGACCTGAGCCAAAGGCAGCGGCTTAACCCACTGAGCCACCCAGGCGCCCTTCATTGGGAGATTTTTGATGACTACTTCAATCTCACTGGTTATGGGTCTGTTCAGGTTTTCCATTTCTTTCTGGCTCAGTTTTGGTAGCTTATACTTCTCTAAGAGTGCATCCATTTCTTCCAGAATGTCAAATTTGCTGGTGTATAGTTGTTCATAATACATTCTTGTAATTGTTTATATTTCTTTGGTGTTGGTTGTGATCTCTCCTCTTTCATTTATGATTTTATTAATTTGGGTTCTTTCTCTTTTCTTCTTGATAAGTCTGGCCAGAGGTTTATCAGTCTTATTAATTCTTTCAAAGAACTAGCTCCCAGTTTCATTGATTTGTTCTACTAGTTTTTGTTTGTTTGTTTGTTTGTTTCTATTTCATTGATTTTTTCCCCCCAATTTATTTATTTTCAGAAAAACAGTATTCATTATTTTTTCACCACACCCAGTGCTCCATGCAAGCTGTGCCCTCTATAATACCCACCACCTGGTACCCCAACCTCCCACCCCCCCGCCACTTCAAACCCCTCTGGACTGTTTTTCAGAGTCCATAGTCTCTCATGGTTCACCTCCCCTTCCAATTTGCCCAAATTCCCTACTCCTCTCTAACGCCCCTTGTCCTCCATGCTATTGGTTATGCTCCACAAATGAGTGAAACCATATGATAATTGACTCTCTCTGCTTGACTTATTTCACTCAGCATAATCTCTTCCAGTCCCGTCCATGTTGCTACAAAAGTTGGATATTCATCCTTTCTGATGGAGGCATAATACTCCATAGTGTATATGGACCACATCTTCCTTATCCATTCATCCGTTGAAGGGCATCTTGGTTCTTTCCATAGTTTGGCGACTGTGGCCATTGCTGCTATAAACATTGGGGTACAGATGGCCCTTCTTTTCACGACATCTGTATCTTTGGGGTAAATACCCAGGAGTGCAATTGCAGGGTCGTAGGGAAGCTCTATTTTTAATTTCTTGAGGAATCTCCACACTGTTCTCCAAAGAGGCTGCACCAACTTGCATTCCCACCAACAGTGGAAGAGGGTTCCCCTTTCTCCACATCCTCTCCAACACATGTTTCCTGTTTTGTTAATTTTGGCCATTCTAACTGGTGTAAGGTGATATCTCAATGTGGTTTTAATTTGAATCTCCCTGAGGGCTAATGATGATGAGCATTTTTTCATGTGTCTGATAGCCATTTGTATTTCTTGATTGGAGAAGTGTCTGTTCATATCTTCTGCCCATTTTTTGATGTGTTTGTCTGTTTCGTGTGGGTTGAGTTTGAGGAGTTCATTATAGATCCTGGATATCAACCTTTTGTCTGTACTGTCATTTGCAAATATCTTCTCCCATTCCGTGGGTTGCCTCTTTGTTTTTTTGACTGTTTCCTTTGCTGTGCAGAACCAAAAGACTGAGATTATTCCCTGCATATTCTCAGATCACAATGCTTTGAAACTGGAGCTCAATCACAAGGAAAAGTTCTGAAGGAACTCAAACACCTGGAAGCTAAAGACCACCTTGCTTAAGAATGCTTGGATCAACCAGGAGATCAAAGAAGAACTGAAACAATTCATGGAAACCAATGAGAATGAAGACACTTTGGTCCAAAACCTATGGGATACAGCAAAGGTGGTCCTAAGGGGAAAATATATAGCCATCAAAGCCTTGCTCAAAAAAATTGAAAAATCCAGAACACACCAGCTGTCTCTACGCCTTAAAGAACTGGAGGATCAACAACAAATCAAACCAACTCCACACATAAGAAGGGAAATCATCAAGATTAGAGCTGAGATCAATGAGGGAGAAACCAGAGATACAGTAGAACGTATCAATGAAACTAGAAGCTGGTTTTTTGAAAGAATCAATAAGATCGATAAGCCACTGGCTACACTAATCCGAAAGAAAAGAGAGAAATCCCAAATTCATAAAATTATGAATGAAAAGGGAGAGATCACAACTAACGCCAAGGAAGTAGAAACAATCATCAGAAGTTATTACGAACAGTTATATGCCAATAAGCTTAGCAACCTAGATGAAATGGATGCATTCCTGGAAAAATATAAACTACCAAAATTGAACCAGGAAGAAATCGACAACCTGAATAGACCGATATCTAATAACGAGATTGAAGCAGTGATCAAAAACCTCCCCCATCTGTATCTTTGGGGTAGATACCCAGGAGTGCAATTGCAGGGTCGTAGGGAAGCTCTATTTTTAATTTCTTGAGGAATCTCCACACTGTTCTCCAAAGAGGCTGCACCAACTTGCATTCCCACCAACAGTGGAAGAGGGTTCCCCTTTCTCCACATCCTCTCCAACACATGTTGTTTCCTGTTTTGTTAATTTTGGCCATTCTAACTGGTGTAAGGTGATATCTCAATGTGGTTTTAATTTGAATCTCCCTGAGGGCTAATGATGATGAGCATTTTTTCATGTGTCTGATAGCCATTTGTATTTCTTGAAGGGCCATCTGTACCCCAATGTTTATAGCAGCAATGGCCACAGTCGCCAAACTATGGAAAGAACCAAGATGCCCTTCAACGGATGAATGGATAAGGAAGATGAGGTCCATATACACTATGGAGTATTATGCCTCCATCAGAAAGGATGAATATCCAACTTTTGTAGCAACATGGACGGGACTGGAAGAGATTATGCTGAGTGAAATAAGTCAAGCAGAGAGAGTCAATTATCATATGGTTTCACTCATTTGTGGAGCATAACCAATAGCATGGAGGACAAGGGGCGTTAGAGAGGAGTAGGGAATTTGGGTAAATTGGAAGGGGAGGTGAACCATGAGAGACTATGGACTCTGAAAAACAGTCCAGAGGGGTTTGAAGTGGCGGGGGGGTGGGAGGTTGGGGTACCAGGTGGTGGGTATTATAGAGGGCACAGCTTGCATGGAGCACTGGGTGTGGTGAAAAAATAATGAATACTGTTTTTCTGAAAATAAATAAATTGGGAAACTCCCCCCCCCCAAAAAAAACCTCCCAAAAAACAAGAGCCCAGGACCTGACGGATTCCCTGGGGAATTCTACCAAACCTTCAAAGAAGAAATAACACCTATTCTCCTGAAGCTGTTTCAAAAAATTGAAGCAGAAGGAAAACTTCCAGACTCTTTCTATGAAGCCAGCATTATCCTGATCCCCAAACCAGGCAAGGACCCTACCAAAAAGGAGAATTTCAGACCAATATCACTGATGAATATGGATGCTAAGATTCTCAACAAGATCCTAGCCAACAGGATCCAACAACACATTAAAAAGATTATCCACCATGATCAGGTGGGATTCATCCCTGGGCTACAAGGATGGTTCAACATTTGCAAATCAATCAATGTGATACAACAAATTAATATGAGAAGAGAGAAGAACCACATGGTCCTCTCAATTGATGCAGAAAAAGCATTTGACAAAATCCAACATCCGTTCCTATTTCATTGATTTTTGCTCTAATCTTTATTGTTTCTCTTCTCCTACTGGATTTAGGCTTTCTTTGCTGTTCTTCCTCCAGCTCATTTAGGTGTAGGGTTAGGTTGTGTACTTGAGAACTTTCTTGGTTCTTGAGAAAGGCTTGCATTGCTATACTTTCCTCTCAGGACTGCCTTTGCTGTGTCCCAAAGATTTTGATCTTTGTTTTCATTTTTATTTGTTTCCATGAAATTTTTAAATTCTTCTTTAATTTCCTGGTTTAACTTTACTCTCAGGACTGCCTTTGTTGTGTCCCAAAAATTTTGATCTTGTGTTTTCAGTTTTATTTGTTTCCATGAAATTTTTAAATTCTTCTTTAATTTCCTGGTTGACCCATTCACTCTTTAGTAGGATTCTCTTTAGCTTCCGTGTATTTGAGTTCTTTCCAACTTTCCTCTTGTGGTTGAGTTCTAGTTTCAAAGCACTGTGGTCTGAAAATATGCAGGGAATGATCCCAATCTTTTGGTACCAGGTGAAACCTGATTTGTGACCCATAATGTGATCTATTCTGGAGAATGTTCCATGTACACTAGAGAGGAATGTGTATTCTGTTGTTTTGGGATGGAATGTTATCTATATCTATATCTATATCTATATCTATATCTATATCTATATCTATAGATATCTGTGAAGTCCATCTAGTCCAATGTGTCATTTAAAGCCCTTATTTCCTTGTTGATCTTTTGTTTAGATGATCTGTCCATTTCAGTGAAGGGGGGTGTTAAAGTCCCCTACTATTCTTGTATTATTGTTGATGTGTTTCTTTGATTTTGTTATTAATTTGTTTATATAATTGGCTGCTCCCATGTTAGGGGCATAGATATTTAAAATTATTAGAACTTCTTGATGGATAAACCCTTTAAATATGATAAAGTGTTCTTTCTCATCTCTTATTATAGTTTTTGGCTTAAAATCTAATTGATCTGATATAAAGATTGCCACCCCAGTTTGCTTTTGCTCTCCATTAGCATGGTAAATTGTTTTCCACCCTCACTTTAAATCTGGAGGTGTCTTTGGGTCTAAAGTGAGTTTCTTGCAGACAGCATATCGATGGGTCTTGGTTATTATTATTATTTTTTAATCCATCCTGATACCCTGTGTCTTTTGATTGGGGCTTTTAGCCCATTTACAATTCAGGGTAACTATTGAAAGATATGAATTTAGTGCCATTGCATTGCCTGTAAGGTGACTGTTACTGCATATTATCTCTGTTCCTTTCTGGTCTGTTACTGTTAGGTTCTGGGGGGAGAAGAAAGGGGAGGGGGAGGAAAAAAAAATATAGAAATATATATATATATAGCAGTCAATCCTTCCCATCTCCTGGTCTCCTGCCACACTCAGAGCTCACCCAGCCTGTGACCAGAAAGAGTCAATTATCATATATATATATATATATATATATATATATATATAAAATATATATATATATTTCTCTCTCTATATATATATATTTTTTTCCTCCCCCTCCCCTTTCTTCTCCCCCCAGTTTCAAGTATGTATATATATGTATATATATTAGACTGGTGAAAAGAACAGAGCCACACACTTGATTTTGGGTGTATTTTTGGTCTTTTAGAAGAAACTACCTCCCAACATTTTAAAGAAAGAAAACCTTATATATATATACAAATATAAGGGTAAACACAATGAAGCGATGGCATATGACTGTCATGATAAAAATTTTAAAAGATTCTAAAAAAGGAATTAATAAGATAAAAAGTTGGTTAAAAAAAAAAAGAGGAAAGAATGAAATCGGGCTGGAGACTAGAACAAAGCCATGCACTAGACTTAGGGTATATTTTGATCTAGTAGGAGAAATTGTACCCCAAAATTTTAAAGGAAAAAAAACCCTATAAACTCAAAATGGATAAAAGACCTCAACATGAGACAGGAATCCATCAGAATCCTAGAGGAGAACATAGGCAGTAACCTCTTCTATATCAGCCACAGCAACTTCTTTCAAGATATGTCTCCAAAGGCAAAGGAAACAAAAGCAAAGATGAACTTTTGGGACTTCATCAAACTCAAAAGTTTTTGCACAGCAAAGGAAACAGTCAACAAAGCAAAGAGGCAACCCATGGAATGGGAGAAGATATTTGCAAATGACAGTACAGACAAAAGGTTGATATCCAGGATCTATAATGAACTCCTAAAACTCAACACACACAAAACAGACAATCATATCAAAAAATGGGCAGAAGATATGCAGACACTTCTCCAGTCAAGACATACAAATGGCTACCAGACACATGACAAAAATGTTCATCATCACTAGTCACCAGGGAGATTCAAATTAAAACTACATTGAGATATCACCTTACACCAGTTAGAATGGCCAAAATTAGCAAGACAGGAAACAACATGTGTTGGAGAGGATGTGGAGAAAGGGGAACCCTCTTACACTTTTGGTGGGAATGCAAGTTGGTGCAGCCTCTTTGGAGAACAGTGTGGAGATTCCTCAAGAAATTAAAAATAGAACTTCCCTATGACCCTGCCATTGCACTCCTGGGTATTTACCCCAAAGATACAGATGTCGTGAAAAGAAGGGCCATCTGTACCCCAATGTTTATAGCAGCAATGACCATGGTCGCCAAACTGTGGAAAGAACCAAGATGCCCTTCAATGGATGAATGGATAAGGAAGATGTGATCCGTATACATTATGGAGTATTATGCCTCCATCAGAAAGGATGAATACCCAACTTTTGTAGCAACATGGACGGGACTGGAAGAGATTATGCTGAGTGAAATAAGTCAAGCAGAGAGAGTCAATTATCATATGGTTTCACTTATTTGTGGAGCATAACAAATAGCATGGAGGACAAGGGGAGATGGAGAGGAAAAGGGAGTTGAGGGAAATTGGAAGGGGAGGTGAACCATGAGAGACTATGGACTCTGAAAAACAATCTGAGGGTTTTGAAGGGGCGTGGGGGGGAGGTTGGGGGAACCAGGTGGGAGGTATTAGAGAGGGCACGGATTGCATGGAGCACTGGGTGTGGTGCAAAAAACAATGAATACTGTTACGCTGAAGAGAAATATGAATAAAATAAAATAAAATAAAATTCTCTTATAAAAAATCCCTTATGTATATAAAAAATAAGGTTAAATACACTGATAGGATAAAATATGATTATAACAATGAAAATTTAAAAACATTTTTAAAATGTTTAAAATGCTAAGATAAATTAGTTAAAAATGTCAAAATAAGAAAGAGGAAAACTTTTAAAAAATGGAATAAGAAAAAAATAAAATTAAAAAAATTTAACTTTGAAAGACTAAAGAATCATGGGAAAAAAGCCATGAATTCTATGTGTTGCTTTCCCCTAGCTCTGGAGTTCACAGTTCTCATTGACCAGTAAACTTGGTCTTTGGTGGATGTTCTTGCCGATCTTCTGGGGGAGGGGCCTGTTGCTGTGATTCTCAAATGTCTTTGCCCAAGGCAGTGTTGTACCACCCTTGCCAGGGGGTAGTCTATGGAATCTCCTCGGTTTTGCTCTGGGGAGCTTTTGTTTCCTGAACACTTTCCATAGAGATTTGGAGGACAAGAACAAAAATGGTGGTCTCCCAATCTCCAGCCAGAGAAACCAAGGGCTTGGGGCCCCACTCCTCAGTGCACCCTTAGAGAAAAGCAGTCAATCCTTTCCATCTCCTGGTCTCCTGCCACACTCAGAGCTCACCCAGCCTGTGACCAAGCATTTCTATCTCTGGTGCATGGCCCTGTTTGGAGTCTCCAAACCCAGCAGATTCCTGCAGTGTACTTCCCTGCCACTCCTCCTGGAGGAGGAAGGTGAGTCTCCCCAGATCTGCTACTTGTGGGGTCCCTGCTCGAAGAGCAGTGGTCTGATTGTGCCTTGGATCATGGTCTAAGGTAACCCAGAGCTGAGAGCCACCTCTTCAGCTCCATCTCTGCAGCCAGCTTCCCCACTCTGATACCTGGGGGCTCTGCCACACTCATGCACCCTGGATTTTTCTGTGACCCCATGGGTCCTGATATCACGCTGTCCCTGTGAGGGCTCCGCCCCCACTTAACTTCTGGAGCAACATCCCTCAGTGGAGCAGACTTCTAAAAGTTCTGATTTTGTGCTCCTCTGCTCTGCAGCTCACTGGAAGCAAGTGAGTGAAATAAGTCAAGCAGAGAGAGTCAGATTCGCTTATCTATACATCCTACCTTTCAGGAAGTGGTCGATTTTCTGTTCTTACAATTCCTGCTCTTCTTCTCTTTGATCTCTTGTTGAGTTTGTAGGTGTTCAGAATGGTTTGATAACTATTTAGCTGGCTGGGACCTGATGATATTTTGTATATGATGAGGTAGGGTTCCAACTTCCTCCTTTTGCATGTAGGTATCCAGTTGTTCCAGCACCATTTGTTGAAAAGACTGTTCATTCTCCATTGAATTATACCAACGCTCTTGTCAAAAATCAATTGATTATACATGTAAGGGTTTATTTCTGAATAGTCACTTCTAATCCATTGATTTATATGTCTACCCTCAGCCTAGTACCGCACTGTCTTGATTACTATAGGTTTGTCTAGTTTGGATCCTTTGAATTTCTACATAAATCTTAGGATCAGCTTTTCCATTTCTTCCAAGAAGTCAGCTAAGTTTGTTTTGTTTTGTTTAGAGAGAGAGAGAGATGGAGGGAAGGAGAGAGAGAGGAGGGGCAGAAGGAAAGGGAGAGAGAGAATCTTAAGCAGGCTCCACACTCACTGGAGAGCCTGACATGGGGCTCAGTCTCAGGACTCTGAGATCATGACCTGAGCTAAAATCAAGAGTCAGATGCTTAACCAACTGAGCCACCCAGGCACCCCAAAGCCAGCTTAGATTTTTTATAAGGACTGCACGGAATCTGTAGATCTGTTTGGGGAATCCTAATGATTTCACAGAATCTAGTTTATGTTGTGGTTGAGACAAGCACAGAGAGAATAAGGAAGTCAGCTTCTCTAAGTCTCAGAGGTGATATTTGGAAAAGAATTTTTTTTTGAAGATTCATATGTTTGGATATTTTAAAAATTTTTTAATAAAAATTTTTTAAAAGATTTTATTTATTTATTTGACAGACAGAGATCACAATAGGCAGAGAGGCAAGCAGAGAGAAAGAGAGGAGGAAGCAGGCTCCCTGCCAAGCAGAGAGTCCGATGTGGGACTCAATCCCAGAACCCTGAGATCATGACCTGAGCTGAAGGCAGAGGCTTAATCCACTGAGCCACCCAGGCGCCCTTAATAAAATTTTTATCTTTTATTAACATATAATGTATTATTAGACCCAGGAGTACAGGTCTTTGAATCACCAGGTTTACACACTTCACAGCACTCACCATAGCACATACCCTCCCCAATGTCCATAACCCAATGTCCATCACCTTCTCCCTTCCCCCTCCCCCAGCAACCCTCAGTTTGTTTCGTGAGATTAAGAGTCTCTTATGGTTTGTCTCCCTCCCGATCCCATCTTGTTTCATTTTTTTCCTTCCCTACCTCCCAAACCCCCCATGTTGCCTCTCAAATTTGGATATCAGGGAGATCATATGATAATTGTCTTTCTCTGATTGACTTATTTTGCTCAGCCTAATACCTTTTGTTCCATCCACATCGTTGCAAATGGCAAGATTTTATTTCTTTTGATGGCTGCATAGTATTCCATTGTATATATATACCACATCTTCTTTATCCACTCATCTGTTGATGGACATCTAGATTCTTTCCATAGTTTGGCTATTGTGGACATTGTTGCTATAAACTTCTGGGTGTATGTGCCCCTTTGGATCACTACATTTGTATCTTTAGGGTAAATATCCTGTAGTGCGATTGCTGGGTCATAGCATAGCTCTATTTTCAACTTTTTGAGGAACCTACATGCTGTTTTCCAGAGTGGTTGCACCAGCATTCCCACTAACAGCGTAGGAGGGTTCCTCTTTCCTTGGAAAAGTATTTGAAGCATAAATAGCAGTTAGTGAGAAGAAAGGCAGGGGGAGAGGGGAACATTTGAGACTGGTGAGGAAGCATGCACAGAGCCTGGTGTGTGTGTGTGTGTGTGAGAGAGAGAGAGAGAGAGAGAGAGAGAAAGAGAGAGAGATGGACAGACAAAGAGAGATTGAGAGATTAGGGACATAGAGATAAAGAATAAAGAAATAAACAAGGACAGAAAGAAAGATCTAAGGGGTCTGTGGGAGAGAGAGAAGAGTGATGAGGCACAGACAGAGACAGAGATGGAAAGAGATGTTGGGGCTAAGAGAGAAAGGGGCCAGGAGATGAAGCACTAAGGAAGAGCAAGTAGCTCAGTTCTGTGGAGTCTGTGGAATAAGAGCTGAATGAGAAGTCTGGAGAGATAGCAGAAACTGGATCATGAAGGATTTCTAAAAGCATATTAAATCATTTTCCTGGTTTCTGGAGTCAGGACCCTATTTATTGCTTGTTCTTTTGTGCTCCCACTCTAATGGGGGAAAATGACGCTGCAGGGCTAGAGTTAAAATGTCAGCTTACACCATGGGTTGAACAATCCTTGTGTATTCACCTTTCTTTAGAGAACAGTTACCAGATCAAATGGCTGCAGATCCCTATAGGAAAGGGCAGGAGGGTAATTTCTATGCATACAGGCCATGTTGTTGCAAGTGTCTTTCCTCCATGGGACCAGTCTCCTATTCAGTCAATGAATTATAGGTCCAAAAACTGGTTCAGGTCTGGAACTGGGCAAGCAATCAGGCTTTTTCTTAAGACAACTGTCTTAAGCCTCCAGATCATTCCTCCTTGATTTCCTCCAAATGCACAAGCTGCCCATCTATTTTGCCAAGGATGTTGTACGCTATTAACCAGCTCTGCAGGTCAGGCCCCTTGGCTGACCAACCCTGCTGTTCACTATGATAATTGCATCCACATGGCTTCTGGCGATTACATGCCACCACCTGGCCTCTATTTTGGGGTCCTATCACCTCCACTGCTATCAATGAGCCTAGCTCTTACCATTCCTCCCAACTATCAGTTCTGGCTTATGGAAGAGTGCCATTTATCACTGAATTTTTAGTGATGCCAGTATTCCCCTCACCAACCCATTCTTAAAGTCTTGGTAAATGGTGTAGCCTCCGGGCCTTTCTATGGGATACAATCTTCTAGGGAGTCTTTTGGCGTGTCATAGTACATCCACTTCCTTGAGCATTTTAATAGTCTCTTCCATGGTCAGCCATGACAATTGAGACTTTATTTAACATGGACCAGTGATTTTTCCTTGTTTTTCAGAACCATGCTAAGGAACCATTTCCTGGAGTTCTCTGCCAGGGTGTCAATTCCTGTATCTAGGGAGAGTTCTTGGCAATCTACAAATACTCTGGAATCCTATCTTGTGTTCTTGATCATAAGGTGCCTTGATTAAACATTCTTGGAATCCAATCCTACCCATGTTTCCCTAGCTCCTGGAAGCACATGTTTGCTAGGTCTTAGGGCTCTTTGTGGATATAGCCCCTTTCCTCCCCTTCCAGGCCCACCATATCACCTAGCTGTAGGCTTGGTGGCCAGGATAGGAGGTGGGGATAGATCCTAAGCAGAGGTATTTGTTGTAGAGAGGCCTCTCCATGGTTTCCAAGTAAAAGGTGGGGTGGGGGGTTAGCAATGTTAGCTTTTAATAAGAAGAGTGGACCACTTATGCTAGCTCAGGACTTCTAGAGGAGATCAGATGTCCCCTTCCTGAGTGTCAGAAGCCCAAGTTTTCCCAACCAGGGCCCTGACCTTGACCTGACAGAACTGCCTTAATCAAGTAATCTTCCCTGGAGCTTGGACACTCTATTAGGTCTGGGCCTGGTCCATAGTTCCCCACCATCCTGCTGCCATAAGCTATCAGGAGGTCCCTTGGGCTTTCACATGTGGCTTTCAATTGTCCCTTGATCCAGCAGCTTTTCATGATCACTATCAAAGGCATCAATGGTGTTATGCAATAACCATCTGTAATAGGTTGAATTGTGGCCCTCAAAAGATATGTGTACCCCAAACCTCAGAATGTGGCCTTACTTGGAAATAGGGTCTTTATAGAAGAAATTAAGTTAAGGATCTTGAGATGAGATTATCCTGGATTAAGGTATGCCCTACATTCAATGGTGATGTCCCTTAAGAGAAAGGAGAGTGAGATTTGAGACAAAGAGGCACAGAGAGAAGGCAGTGTGAAGATGGAGGTGGAGGCTGGAGTCACAAAGCCCCCATGAGCAGCCATGAAGAGAGAGGCATGGAACAGATTCTTCATCAAGAGTCTCCAGAAGGGGGGCGCCTGGGTGGCTCAGTGGGTTAAGCCGCTGCCTTCGGCTCAGGTCATGATCTCAGGGTCCTGGGATCGAGTCCTGCATCCGGCTCTCTGCTCAGCGGGGAGCCTGCTTCCTCCTCTCTCTCTCTCTGCCTGCCTCTCTGTCTACTTGTGGTCTCTCTCTGTCAAATAAATAAATAAAATCTTAAAAAAAAAAATGAGTCTCCAGAAGGAACCAAACCTGCTGACCCTTCAATTTTGGGCATTTGGCCTCTGGAACTGTGAAAGAATATATTACTGTTTGTTCAAACTGCCACATTTGTGGTAGTTTGTTATGACAGTGATGCAACACTATTGCTCCAACCAATCCCATTGTCCTCATAGCTACTACGTGCCCATACTTCTAAACGCCTGATAGGTCACACCAGCTCATGCATGCCATCAGTATGTGCCATCCCTATTCATCACAGGTGCATGTTTTAACAATTGGACCATGGTGCATGTTTTAACAATTGGACCATTATCACCTTGTGGCAGGGGCTGTCTGTGCTCCTCCTACCATTAGTGATGGGGTCTTCATTGGTGAGTGGTTTAGGTCTAAACCCACATCTATTGCCCATTTTCTGAGACTCCTCCTGATACCAACTGTCACAGATTAGATTCTCCATAAGCAGTTGCTGAGATAAGGTTTGGCATGCAGGATATTTAATGGGGATCACTAGCTGTGGCAGGGAAAAGGAGGAGGAGGATTGGGCAGGGGGAGAAATCGAACTGTAATGCAGACATGAGAAAACCTTGGCCAGCCCCATCAGGACTACACTGCAGAGGGCTAAGGTGGGTGCACCCTTCCCTAAATCCTTGCTGCACTCAGTCTTTGGATGAGGACATGCCCTGAAGCCGACCCTGCAGGAGCTGACAGCTGGGGCAACAATCTTTCTTTCAAGCGGAGTGTGGGCAGCTCATGTCTGTGTTCACCACTTCAGCATAAAGATGAGAGAAGTTTTATCCTCATTAGCACATGAGAAAACTGAGTCTGAAAAAGGCTAAGTAACCACCAGCCCACCATTAGCGATTGGCAGAATCAACCATGAATCTTCCAGCAAGAAGGAAACCAAGACTGGGAGGGTTACTATGTACCAGGCTCTTTAGGAAATTTCACATATATTTCCTCTTTGTTCCTCATAATCTTTAAAGGCATTCATAACTTTTTCTAATTTTAGAAGACAACTAAAGCCTAGAGGAGGTGTTTTGCCCAAGGCCAATGGGGTTGGTAAGAAATTGAAATAGCTAGAATTTGAACCTAGGTCTGTGTGATTTTCATAATCCTTTAAGCAGCCAGGAGGGAACATTGCCTCTCGTGTACTTATAATCAAAAATCCAGAGAGGAGCATTCCATAATTAGCTAGACCTCAACTATTATCTAGTGAAAGGCAAAGTGTATTCCTAGTCTTTATTTAGAACAACAGGATTGCAGGCAAAATCTGAATCAGAGATATCATCTGGCAGCTTTGCAGGAAGCTCCTTGTTGGAAGGTTTTATTCCTTCTTGGATGATGTGGAATGAGATAAGTGGTTAGTCATACATGTGACAGAAAAACAAGACTGGCTTACTGGAAAAAACTAGAAAAAAAAGGCTTTTTAAAATAAGCACTGACAGTTTGCTATGAGAGAATTCTGGCGTTACAGTCAGAAAGCCTCAGATTTTTAAAATAAATCTTTTTCTGATCACAAAAGTAATGTATGTTTATTATACAAGAATACCGAGCAGCAAGTAGAAGAAAATTATAATCATTTAGATCTCTACCACAGAGATAATCATTACAAACATTCTGAGCCTTCTAGTTTTTCCTCTTGTGAATAAATAACTACTGATATAACCAATATATTTGTGTAAAATATATGTGTGTATTTACATATAATTATAAGTTTTATAGGTTTTATTTTACCAGTATGGTACCTATAATGTACAGATTGTTTTTTGTTTTTTTTTTCAGATCACTTTTTAAAAAAGATTTTATTTATTTATTTGACAGAGAGAGATCACAAGTAGGCAGAAGCAGGCAGAGAGAGAAAGAAGGAAGCAGGCTCCCCGCTGATCAGATAGCCCGATACGGGGCTCGATTCCAGGACCCTGGGATCATGACCTGAGCCGAAGGCAGAGGCTTTAACCCACTGAGCCATCCAGGCGCCCCTCAGATCACTTTTTTAAAGAAGATTTTTATTTGACAGAGAGGAAGAGAGAGTGAGAGAGAGAGCGAGAGCAAGCAGGGGAGAGGGGCAGAAGGAGAAGGAGAAATTGACTCCTCACTGAGCAGGGAGCCTGATGGAGGACTCAGTCTCAGGACCCCAAGATCATGACCCAAGCCGAAGGCAGGCACTTAACAAACTGAGCCACCCAGGCGCCCCTCAGATTACTTATTTATTTATTTTTTAAAATTTTTAAATATTTTATTTATTTATTTGAGAGAGAGAGAGCATGAGAGAGAGCATGAGCTGGGGAAGAGGGAGATGGAAAGGGAGAGACAGACACCCCACCGAGCAGGGAGCCTTATGCAGGTCTCAATCCCAGGACCCTGGGATCATGACCTGAGCTGAAGGCAGATGCATAACTGACTGAGCCACCCAGGTACCCTTCAGGTTACTTTTTAAAATAGCAACTTTCTGTCTGATTAAAAAGCAACACATGTTCATGGAGAGAAGTGGAAATTGCAGAAAAATAGAAAGAAGAAAATAGAAGTCATCTGTAATGCTACTTTTCATACTACTGCCTGATATTTTTTTAAAGTTAGTGCTTAAATGGAACTCTTGAATCATATTTACAAGATCCCATTTTCTTTCCTGAGATATAATTGCTATACAACACTGTAGCAGTTTTAGCTGTACAACAGAAATGATTTGTTGTATGTATATATTGTGAAACAATTACCAGAGTAATGTTTAGTTAATGTCCATTACCACATAGTTACAGATTTTTTCTTGTTGTTGTGATGAGAACTTTTAAGATCTACTCTCTGGGCAATTTTCAAATATAATATATGGTATTAGTAACCATAGTCACTACGTGACATCCCCAGAACTGATTTATCTTAGAACTGGAAGTTTGTGCTTTTTGACCCCCTTCACTCATTTTGTCCGCCCTCACCCACAAGACCCCAGTGTTGCCCCCACTCCTTCCTGTATAATCAAAGGCAAATCCCTAATCCTCTCTCAGAGCCTCAGTTCCCTCAGCTGACAAATCGAAAATTATGATAGTGCCTGTGTCACAATATTGTTGTGACCAATGCAGGTAAAGCTCTGGGTGTTGTGCATGGTACATCATTAGTAATCAAAGACATTTGTCATTACAAATACAATTACTGGTTGTTATCAGAGGAGAACATATTTAATACGATAGTAACTACTTTGGGTGCCCTTAGTATTTTCAATTCCTTCTTGGCTGTTTCTGAACCCACCCCACCTCACCATGCTGTCATCAGCTAAGCAATTGTTTCCAAGTTATAGCTTGTGTCAGAATGGCCTGGAGTGCTATTAAAATGTTGCTGAGACCTACTCCCAGAGTTTCTCACTCAGTAGGTCTGAGGTAGGAGCCAAGAATTTGCACTTGTAGCAAATTTCTTGCTGATGTAGTTGCTGCTAACCACCAAGCTAGATTATTCTGGGACAAATTATCCCAGGAAACGGATGTGTTGGCAGAGGAAAGAGTGCTGCTTCTGGCTTTTGAGTTCCCAAAGCTTAGGCTTTCAAGAGAGTGAAAAGAACTCAGGCCATATTTGACACATCTGAAAGAAGAATTTGAGGCCTCTTGTCCTCAGAAATGACAGAACGGTTTTCTGTGCCAGGTGAGAAGGAGAGGGACAGAGATGGCATGGCAAGGTAGAGGATTTGTGGGTTTGGACCTGAAAGAACCACGTGGATGGGAGTAGAGCCAATATCTGCTCACCATCCAGCTTCCACCTGTGTGAATGTTGTCCCTTATCTGCAACCAGGAGAATTTGGGAAATGAGTCAATGTCTATGGGCTACTCCGCCTCTGTTTTAAGGGGCCTGCTCTTTCTTGCTGGCGAGCAGTGAGGACCTCTTTCAAAAACCTACCTGTGTCCCAAGACTTGGCTCTGTTCCTGTCCAGCTGCGTTGTGCAGGGCATGGGTTAACTGGGTTAACAACTCCCCTTAGCACATTCATAGACACTCCTAATCCTTCTAAGATGGAGTGTAGGGGCTGGCTTTGATTTGAAGGCCCAATATCCATAGAGAACCCCATAAATTATCTCCTTAGATTTCTTTTAAGTCTCTGACCTGAACATGGACAGATGCTAAAATAATCCCATTCCCTTCTAAATCATCTTAACAGGTGCTGCTGGTTTGAGCTCCTCAGTGCATGTAAATAAGCTATAAATATTGTGACTTCCTGCTTATAGGTGAATTGAGCTTTGGAAGGACAGGAACTGCAAAAAGGAAGGGAGAGAAAAGTTACATTTTGTTGAGTATGTGCTATGGACCATCCTCATGCCAGGTACTTTCACATTAAGTATCTCATTAAATCCCCACCATAGCTTACTCCAACAGGCATGCCCAATAAACCACATTTAACAGAGAAGGGAAGTGGGATTCAGAAAGTTTTCAGAAAGATTCAGGTTTAAGGTCACTTTGAAAAATGGGAAAGCCCACACACTATGAAGATTCTTTACTTGTCAGGATGCTTTCCAACCCCAAGCATCTTCTACCTCAGTAACAGTATCTCTAATGTGCCTGGATTGTGCATTGCAACACATACAGCCTGAGGCTTCATTTGGCAAAGGGGGGTACCTGGCATGCTTGGAAACTTTCCCTGAACCAGTTAGCAGTGACAAGAGCTAGACTGGAGGTATACAATAAAGTCACTTACTAGCTTCGTGTGTTCTTGGGCATGCGACAATCCCTTAGTTTCCACAACTATAAAGTGGGGAGAAGACTAAGAATCTCTGATAGCTGTTGTGTGGGCCAAAGTAGATAACACTTGAAGAATGGAATTTTTGACACCTGGAGAAGGAATGGGGGACTAAAAATATTGCATTCTGTAGACTCCTTTTCTTGGCTGTGCAACCTGATATTTCTGAATCGGAATTTCTTTGTGGGATTGGGAGAATTGAGTGAGGAATTTTAAATGAAAGTATTTTCCAGAGTACCAGTAGATCCTCCACAAAGTGAATTTATTGATTCTTCCCTTCTCATCTCAAAGGGATCAGCAGAGGATGGATGGGTGGATGGATGGAGGGATTGATGGATGAATGGATGAACAGATGGGTGGACGAATGGGCAGATTGGTGGATGAATGGATGGATGGATACAATGGCACTCTACTTACACTACATGTTTCCCAGGACACAGTACCCACCTTCACTTATGTTAGCTTTTTTTAAAGCACCCACAGAAACTTCCTGAGAGATGGATATGATTATCCCCTGTCTACAGTTAAGGAAACCCAGAAACTGAGGCTTGGTGAAGTTGAGTAATTTGTCTAGGATTCATCTGCTGGGAAGTAGCAATGCAAATTTCAAACCCAAGTCTGGTTTTATTTGAGAAAAGGGAGGGAAAATAGAGAACAATCAAAAAGAATGGGAAAAATGACATTCTTGGTGGATTTCCACAGATTAAAAAATGAATAAAGACTAACAGAACTCAATTTACCATACATTACCATCTGCATTCCATATTAACATTGTTGTTAATGATTTCTAAGTAGTACAACTTTCTTCAGTTAAAAAAATTAAACCAGGGCGCCTGGGTGGCTCAGTGGGTTAAGCTGCTGCCTTTGGCTCAGGTCATGATCTCAGGGTCCTGGGATCGAGTCCCGCATCGGGCTCTCTGCTCAGCAGGGAGACTGCTTCCTCCTCTCTCTCTCTCTGCCTGCCTCTCTGCCTACTTGTAATCTCTCTCTGTCAAATAAATAAATAAAATCTTTTAAAAAAATTAAACCACAATTTATATACAGTAAAATTCACCCTTTCTAGTGCTCAGTTCTGCAAGTGTTGACAAATGTATACAGTTGTGTAACCACCACTACAGTCAAGATATAGGAAAGCTCTATCTTCCACCCAAATTTCCCAACCTCTCAACCCCTGGCAGCTACTAATCTGTTTTCTGGCCTTATAATTTTGCCTTTGGAATAATGTCATATAAATGGAATTATATGATATTTGGCCTTTAGAGTCTGGCTTAATTCACTTGGCATATCTGCATAGTACATCTCCAAATGTTTCCTAGGTACAGTCTCTTTATTATAATTCTCATAAACTCTTTGTTTTTTCTTCGCTAGGATACAGGGGGGAAAAATACTCTGTAATTTTCCAAAGACAATTTATCTTTAAACAGTGAAAGGAAGGGAAGAGGTGGGGAAGGAAGGAAGATTTGAGCTGTTTTCTCTTTAAATCTTCTAAACCCTTGGAAGCACAGCACTGAGTCTGGTTAACTTTTCAAAATGTCAAACACAAAAACCCGCTTAATCCTTTGTGATCAGTCATTCCCGATTAAACCTTCAGGAAACTCTTAGGAACTGGGGAAACAATAAAGAGGAATGAGTCTTGATTTTAAGCAATGTAAGGACTAACCCCCATAAATAAGGTACTTGCTTGGGAGCCACAGGAAACAGTGAATTGGTTAGAAGCGAGCAGAGCAGATAGGTGATGACAAGGATAATAGAAGATGTGGACTTTCATTGGCCAGGAGACATGAGAACCAAGGGGGCAAATTCTGTACTCATCTGTCCTCCCATGAACCCATTAATCATCCATCAACAATTATTTTGAAATAATTCAACAATTATTTTCTGAGCACATGTGTTATGCAAGTGAGAACAAAATGTAGTTCTCTTGTTCTTCTGGGATCACATGGATCACATGCCGGGTTTCCAGATACAGTTGTGTAGGATGTATACTGCATAACTTCAGAGGCACTCTTTACATCATTGTCTCTTGTGAGTCATGCAATATATAACTCATGATGTCCTGCCACAGTCTAGACAGAAAGAAAAACAAGTTAACAGCCAGTTATGGTATAGTATTTAAGATAAGTAAGAAGGGAGACTGTAAACAAAGAGGAGGGGGTACTTAATCAAGTCATTGGACATGGGGGTAAATTTCACTTAAGGATTCCTGGAGAAAGTAATATCTAAATTGGAGCCCTGTGGAAAAATGGAAGTTAGCCAGGTGAAGATGTGGGAATACAAAGTTCCAAGCCAAGGAAATAGCATTTGAAAACCCCTAGAGGCCTTCTCTTCCTTGGTACATTCAGGGATCTATGAACAATTTATATGGTTGGAATGAAAAGGGAGGGATAGTCAAGGAACATAACAGATCGATTTAGAGAGACTGGCAGGGCCACATCAGAAGAGGTCTTGTAGGGGAGGCTATGAGCATGGACTTCATCCTGAGGCCAGTGAGGACCAACTGGAGGAGGATGTGATATGTCCAGAGCTCTTCTTTAGAATGATCACTGTGGCTACTGTGTGGAAGATGGGTTGGAAGTGGACCAGACAGGAAGCATGGAGTTTGGTGAGGAGGCTGAGCGAGACAAGAGGGGCTGGAGTAAGGTAAGAGGTGCGAGACAAGAGGGGCTGGAGTAAGGTCGTGGTAGTGGGTTTGTAAAGAAGGGGACAGAGATGAACTATATGGGGAGGTAGAATCGTTAGGATTTGGTGAAAGATCAGGTAACTGAAGTGACAGAGGCTAGGAATGAGGGGTGGCCCCAGGTGCTGGTTTGACCTTTGGGTGGATACTGGAGCCATTTACTGAGCTGAACGAGAGAGGTGAGGTTTGTGGATAAGATGATGAGCTCCATTTAGGATATGTTGAGTCTGAGATGTCCACGGGTGTTGAGAAGGTAGCATTACAGAGCTCTGATGCTTGGGAGGGTGATATGGGGGGTCCTTATCCCCCACAGTCATTGGAGGTGATCCTCCGGGGACCTTGTGGAGTGAGAGGAAAAGAAGACTAGAACTCCAGGAAGCACTGAGTGTTAGGGACACACTGAGATCAAGAAGAAGGAGGAAGTCAAGGAGAGCGACCCCATTTTTTTCTTCCTGCTGCTTCCTGGGTTGTCAGTTTGACTTTGGCCAAAGTGGAGTGGGGTCAGGGTGATTTCTGAGCTCCTGAAATAGTCCTCACAGCACCCCCAATACTTGGTCACAGAGCCTGGCAAGTGAAGGTACTTATCTGATGGTGGTTAAGAAAAATGACTGAATGGGACGCCTGGATGGCTCAGTGGGTTAAAGCCTCTACCTTCGGCTCAGGTCATGATCTCAGGGTCCTGAGATCGAGCCCCCCATTGGGCTCTCTGCTCAGCAGGAGCCTGCTTCCCCACTTCTCTCTTCTCTGCCTGTCTCTCCACCTACTTGTGATCTCTGTCTGTCAAATAAGTAAATAAAATCTTTAAAAAAAGAAAAGGAAAAATGACTGAATGATTAAATTAAAAAGTGTGACTATACAGCACAGAGACTTTAAAAACAATATTCCAGTGAATATACATCCAAAATCATGTTCCCTGCAAAGCAGTTGCCTTAATGAATATTTATCTCATGTAGGAAAATCCTCTCAAAGTATGCAAGCAAAGACAGATACCATTTAGAAAATGATCTACATATCTGACTACATGAAGTAAAAAAAAATATAATTGAGAAAATTATTAAAGATTGAAAGGCAAGGGACAAATTAGAGAAAGCAAAGTATAGGACATACAAAGTGGGTTTTCTTACTATATAAGCATGCCTACCGAAAAGATAAGGATAAATACTTCAATATGAAAATAACCAAAAGTTATGAATAGACAACTCACAAAAGAACAAATACAAATAAGAAACAAACCCATAAAAATTTCCATCTTATTAATAGTCAGAACACTCACCTTAAAATAAGATAACATTGTTCACTTACCAACTTGGCAATGAATTTTGAAAGTTTTAAAAATATATATCTACTCTTTCATCCAGAAATTCCACCACTAGAAATTTGTACTAAGGAAATGATCGGAGATGTGCAAAAAAAATACATGAACATGAAAATATTCACTGCATCATAATTTTAATAGCAACAAAATTGGAAACAACAAAACAATGACAGGAAATCACAGATGACTTTTTTTTCTATTTTCTACTTTCTGCAGTAGAGATAAATGGTCTTTGCAATTTAGAAAACAAATGCTGCTTTAAAAAAAAGGTGGGGGGACCTGTTACCTTGACTACAAATATTCTTTTGGAGGGCTGCCACTGTTCAGAATCTTCCATGACCCCCTGTGCAGTAGTCTTAATAGCTAGTTTCTGAGACATATAAGAAATTGATTTTTTAAGGTTTTATTTATTTATTTTTAAAAAATATTTTACTTATTTATTTGACACAGAGAGATCACAAGTAGGCAGAGAGGCAGGCAGAGAAAGAGGGGGGATACAGGCTCCCTCCTGAGCAGAGAGCCCAAAGCAGGGCTCAATCCCAAGACCCCGAGATCATGACCTGAGCCAAAGACAGAGGCTTAACCCACCAAACCACCCAGACACCCCCAAGAAATTGATCTTATTATTCCCTAAGCATCACTTCATTTGGATCAAATATAGGCATGATTCATTTTCATCACCCACCTAATTCATCTACTTCTATAACAAATGACTTTAGGGTCTTGTGAAAAATCATTTTCCTAAAGTATGAAAATTTTCCCTTCACTGAAGAAATGCAAAGGAATGTTGTTTGGATTTTAGGAATATATATACTTAGGAGTATATATATATGTATCTGTATATATATATGTATATATGTGTGTATATATATGTTTATCACCGTGCTCAGCATATGGAGATCAATAAATAGTAGCAGTTGTTATTCTCATTTTCTTATTTGGCTTTATTTCCTCAGTTGTCTAGGAGGCCAGATTGCTGAGGCCAGATGGGTGAATACTCCAGCTAATGCTTTTGATAAAATACTGAATCATTCCATCACTTTTTTTGGGTGGACACTCAGTAGCCTATCACTTTAAAATGTCAAGACTCCAGAAGCCGCAGAAGCAAATGAATAATGTCTAATCAACTGCTTTAGCAACACCCACCGACTCGGAGCGGACATTGTAGTTCCTCCATACACATCAATATATGATCTTTGAGGTAGAATGTGGAATTTGGAGTCGAGCCTTGGTCTGCCCTCTAGTGCCATCTAGGGGTGTGGAGGGGAAGTGCTGACTGTCCTAGTACCACTTAGGGAAAACCGTGGGTTGCATAGTGTCACCTCTAGAGGGAGCTCAAGCGTGTCTTCCCCTACTGTAAAGCTGGGTCTGGTTGGAGGTGAGACTAAAGAAATCTAAAACCAGACCTTGGAATATGACAGATCTTTGATCTAAGCTCTATCACTTACAGCTGCATGACTTTGATGACTTTGTCACTCTCCCTGAGTTTCATACTATGTTAAAATGGGGATATAATAATGGCTGTTTTATAGGGGTGTTTTATGATTGATTGAGATAACAAGAATAATCACATAAAATAGCATCGGATACATTGTTCCACAGATGGTGTCTCTAGTAAAAGATTCAAAGCACATGATTAATAAACGCTGCTGGGGTGGGTGTAAAGAGATCATAAATAAAACTGGCTGGTGGGGTGGGGGAAGAATTCTCTTGACTATTTCTTTCCTTGAAATTTCAGAATCCCATTTCTCTTTCTTCCCTTCAGTGAATCCAGTGCTGGGGCTGTGTCCCAAGCAGGCAGGCTCTAAACCCTTGGAAGACCTATCCATGTTTGGTAGAGTGGAAAAGAGGGCTACCTAGAGTAGATGGCTCAGCACAGCAGCTCTGCACCGAGTCAGAAGAGCTGGATCAGAGTGTGGGCTGGAAAGAGGGAATAGGAAGAGCCATCAGTTCTCACTTTCCATACCCAATCTGATTTGGGGAGTGGATGAATGTGTTGAGAAGGAATCTGGGGCTGCATTCAAGAATGAGTGTTGTGATCAATTAGCAATGCCTGGTGTGGTTGCAGAAGAGGGAACTGGAGGCACATCCGCCACATAGCTGCCACCCTGTGACCTGACAAAGTGTGGCTGAAGAACAGCTGATGTTTAAGCTGTTAGAAACTGGTCTGTGATAAAGTAAGAGCAGAATTGAGAGTACATATTTAAAAATTTTTATAGCCATTTGACAGAGTAATTTTATTGAATCTAATCAAAACTATTGAATTTATTGAATCTATTGAATCTAATTATAAAACATTCAGGCTTTTATTTTGAATGTCTTTTTTTCTTATTTTTTCTAGTAATTCACTTTTATTACATTTTATGAAATTATCAGTCCAAGACAGATTGAGGGAAAAAAATCGTTCTTCACCAAAGCACTGGCTGAGAGCTTTGGTGAGAGGGGCAAAAGGAGTCTTTTCTGCTCCAGTGTGGACTACCAAGCAGACAACAACATAAGAAGTCTGTATTGCTAGGGCGCCTGGGTGGCTCAGTAGGTTAGGGCCTCTGCCTTCGGCTCAGGTCGTGATCCTAGGGTCCTGGCTCTCTGCTCAGTAGGGAGCCTGCTTCCTCCCCATCTCTGCCTGCCTCTGCCTACTTGTGATCTCTCTCTCTGTCAGATAAATAAACAAAATCTTAAAAAAAAAAAGAAGTCTGTATTGCTTTGATTTCTGCAAATCTCCCTTAGGAACCTGTAGCAGTTAAGTAAGAACTGGGGCAGAGTTCAAGTTTGAAATTCTGGCTGCCTTTGCTTTGGAGAATGGTTAGTAATCTGAATACTCCCATTTGCTTTTTTTTTCTTTTTGTCCTCCTAAAAGTTGATTGCTTTTGGAAAAACTGAGACAGTTCAACCAATACAACATAAATTCTCACAAAAAGTTTCCAAGGTAGAGTTGTTGGTATGTGTATGTAGCTTCCCATGGAAACTAAGGGAAGAGATTGTACACATGTAGATGTGGCAGGCCCTAAGATGTATCACTGAGTGAATGACACAGATGGCAAGTGTGGTGGACTGCTTGCTATCTTTTCTGGATCCTTGGAGCTAAACATATGTTTACTTCCTCTATTCAACTTAGCTGTGGATTTGTGCAATCCGATTTCTATAGCAGGCTGAGCAGGCTAGGGAATGACAATTCTCAGGAAATCATTTATATTGAAATCATGAAATAAGACGTGCATGGTAGGGGAAAGCAGATGAAAGCTGAAAGTTTAACAGAAAATTGTAATCATGTAGGCAGACAATGCAAAGGAAGAATGGGTAGGTGGATGACAGCCCTCCCCCTCACCTGGGAGCTGTTTCAACTCACCCAGAAGCAAGAATATCTTTGCTGCAGCCAAGGTTTTGCACAGTGGTTCCCAAGACTTTATGCTCAGAGAATATGGGACCAGTATTGGTAGAGGTCACATGATGTGATCTAGAGGTTGGGATGGAGTCAGACAGATGCAAGTTCAAATGCCAATCTGCTGCTTACTAGCTGTACCATTATTGGCAAGTTGCCTTACTGTGGTGACTCACAATTTGCCTCATCTTTAATATGGGGATAATATTAGGACTGCTTCCTAGGGTACTTGGGGTATAAGCTGACAAATACTGAGGGCCCACAGGGACATTTCTTTAGCACATTCTTGGGGGAGTGTGTTCTAAAAAGAGTTGAGCTGAGCTGAACATGAGAATCTATCTGGTCCAACTTCTTTATGTTTTCAGATGGGGAAACTGAAGCCCAGAAAGGGGAATGAAATTGCATAAGATTAAATTTGCCAAGTAGTGCCAGGATTGGGTTTAGACTCCAGGTTTCTTGATTTGCCAGCTAGCTAAAAAAAAAAAATCAAAACTGCTTTATCATCCAAGTTGAAACATGGTCAAAACCAAAATGGTTTCCTAGTTTTAAGCTTCCTTGTGTGTGCAGCCAGGGTCCAAGCTCCAGACTGAGTGGGGATTCAGATGATAATTCCGGCTCACTAGCATCCCAGTGCCTCCTGGGAAGGAACTTATCCTAAGGAGAGAAGGCACCTAGCATAATGAGCTTGACTCACTACTATATTATGGTCTCCAGGTAGGGCCATGTGCCCAGAGTGGTGGTTTTCACTTGGTTTTGGGTTCAGATTCAGACACTTATGTTGAGGTCCTTGCAAAGGAGAGGATTTTAAGTGTTTTATTTTACTAAAAATTCTATGATGTTTTGAGCAAAGCATTATTCTCTGACATCTCTAACAGAGGGTAGCATGAAAAGAGGTGGAAAGCATTGACTTCACTTGCCGGCTACCTCATGGGGAAGTTTGCCACAACTGACCAGGCTTCAGCTGTGGCAGAAGATGGTGTCCAGAGGGGACACAGGGATATTTAGTGGGTATAAGAGAGAGAGGGCAGAAGCCTGTCATGGTGGAGGTAAGTCTATTTGAGTTGTAGACACGGCTAGTTGTCCACCCAATACCATTCTCTCTGAATTACCATCTTGTTCAAAGAGGCAATGTGTCTGGCCCAAATTATGGATTTGGTCTAAGTCAATTATCACAATAGCACGTCCCCCTCTTTCCTTGTCTCCCTTGAAGTTGAAATGACATGTGACATAGTCCTGGTCACGGTGCCTTCAGGGGTAATCGGCTCTGGGGCTTCTGGGAAAGTGTTCAGGGTATCAGCGTGGCCCCCTTTCTTTTTTTTTTTCCTGCACGAATGTGGATTTGATGGCTGGAGCTGCAGCAGCCATTTATTTAGACTCCTCATTAGGTGACTCTGGCAAAACAAAGTAAGACAAAACAAAATGAACACCCTCCTATTCGTTTATGCCACAAAGATCAGGTTTTCTGTTCTTTGGGGTGGAAAGCACTTGTAATTTGATAAGTAAATACACATAAAGAATATGAGCTGTGGGATCCCAGAAATGCTGGAGTTGGGAGGGAAGTCTGTTCCACAGAGAGCTCTGGTGTTCTGTATAGCAATTTGGATTATACCGTTGTACTTATGAATGAACTCTGAAGCAAGAAAGACTGACAAGAGGCATAGTTATTGGAAAGGAAGCAACAAATACATCATCACTTCTAGATATTATGATCGTGTATATAAAAAAATCCAAAAGAATCCACACAAAAATGATTACATTATGTAATCATAATGTACATTATGTACATGAATTTAGCAAGGTCACTGGCCATAAGACCAGTTTATAAAAAAATCTTACTTCTAAATACTAGCAACAAACAAATTGACAATGAAATAAAAAAAATCCATTTATAATGGTGTACAAGGCACCGACTATCTAGGAATAAGTTGAATGAAAGTTTTATAAGGGCTAAAAATACACCAAACCTGAAAAACATTATTGAGAGAAATTAAAGAACTAAAAAAAAAGATATTTCACTTGAAAGACTCACTATTGGGCGCCTGGGTGGCTCAGTGGGTTAAGCCGCTGCCTTCAGCTCAGGTCATGATCTCAGGGTCCTGGGATCGAGTCCCTCATCGGGCTCTCTGCTCAGCAGGGAGCCTGCTTCCTCTTCCTCTCTCTCTCTCTCTCTGCCTGCCTCTCTGCCTACTTGTGATCTCTCTCTGTCAAATAAATAAATAAAATCTTTAAAAAAAAAAAAAAGAAAGACTCACTATTGTAAACATGATAATTCTCACTACATTTAGTCATAATTTTAGTGCAATCTCAATTTTTAAAAAAATCCCAACAGGTATTTTGGGAAGATCAACAAACGTGGCAAAGAGGAATTGTCAAAGCAATCCTGAAGAAGAACAAAGTTGTCTTAATTACTAGAGCTTTATGCTACTATCAGATGTGAAGATACAACATGAAGCTTATAATCATTAAGACAGTGTGGTACTGGCCCAAGGATAAGCCAACAGAATGGGATAGAGCCATCTGCATTATCATTACTTAAGGACATTCTTTGAAAGCAAAGGAATGAAAAAAGCTAGACGCAAAAGGATACATGCTATATGATTAGATTCATATAAAGTTCAAACAAGGGCAAAGATAGTAGGATGTTAGATTGTAGGAAATTGGGTAGAAGTTAGCTGGGCTGGGGTTTAGCAGCTACAACTGAGCAGGAGGACACTTCTGTGCTATGTCTCTTGATCTGAGTATTGCTAATGGGCAATATTCACCCAGTGAAAGTTCTTGACTCACGCACTCTCCTCATTTCTGTTATCCTTCTGTAAAATGTTTACAATGAAAGCTTTAAAAGAGTGTGGCCTCTGGAATCAGGTGGGTTGGGTTCAAGTCCTGACTTGGCCTCTTACTGTCTGTGTCTTTGGAGAAGTTACCAGTACCACTGTCTCAGTTTTTTCGCAAGTCCATTGGAATGAAAATAGTACTTTCTAATAAAACCCTTAAAACCATCTCTGGTAAATTGTAAGCATTCTCTGAAGACTGGCTATTATTATTATTCCTATTATGTGACCCATTTGCAAACTAAGCTGGTGAGAAGCAAAGGTTACACTTGATAGCTGGGGAAGGAACTGGGAAGAGGTTAGTGTCTAGGTTTTGAAGCCAGAATGATAAAAAAAAAAAAAACACAACAAACAAACAAACAAACAAAAAACCCCACCAAGATGGTCTCCCAAACTATTTGCTTGTATGCTTGCTAGCTGAAGAGTTTCCCAACTGACATGCATTCAAGTCAACAAAAGAGCTTGAAATCCACCATGGATTCCAATTACTCACTTGTTTGCCTGTTGGCTCTGAATTTGAGGGAAGAGGTTTCCTCATTAATTTGCAAGTTAAAAAAAAAAAAAGGCAATTCAAATCCTTTGCTCACTACTTTGTTAGTGAACTAAAAGCCTAAAACTGAAGATTGGTCCCAGCGTTTTCCTTAGCTTCTTTTGCTAAGACATTCTTAGTTGTTAGTTGCGAAAGGCAGACTTAGGATTCTTAGGTCTCAGCCGGCTCAGGGGTTGGAAAAGGCCTCACCTTGTCTGTCTTCCAGCTATCCCTTAAGGCCTTATCTGTAATTATGGAAGGAAAGCTTTTGTCCTTCTGTGAAAGGGTTTTGGGCTTCAGAGATCAGCTGGGTGGTAGATAACACTGTATCCTGGGAATCACCTTAGTAGAGGACAGAGAACCACAGTGTGCCCTGGGGTGGAGACATCAAATAAGAACTAGGAACAATCCTGCTCTTTGGAACCCAAACCTGCCAGCTGGTTCAAAATGTCACCTGCTTTTTTTTTTTTTTTTTTTTTTTTTACTTTTCCTAAGATAGGAAATTAAATGACCACACCTGTAGTGGTTTCTGCTTGAAGCCTTTAGAACAGAGCTTGTCTTTCCAGATCCCCAGGGCAAATTAAAACAGCAGAAAGCTCTGATGAAAAACCAAAGACAAGCAGCTCGGAACGACCTCGCTTTCTCTGGAGCTGGTACCCTTCAAAGCTGAGCCTTATATTCATTTGTTCCTCTCTTTGGGGACTTTCAGCCATCTCAAAATCAGTCACTCTCCTCGCTGGAGGGCAGGCACTTGGAGAGATGGATGTGGGTACAGAGAACAGCTGGGCTCTTTGTCTCATTAGCTCAGTGGGGATAATTATTACACTGCTTAGCTGGAAGAATATTTCTTTCTTTGTTTAAAGGCCAAAGTAGGCAGTGATCTATGAGGCTCAGCTACACAGAGTGAGAAGGAAAACTTAGAGTGAGGTTCAAAACTCAGCTCTGCCACTTACTAGCTCTGTGACCTTGGGGGCTGGTGAACTTGAATCCCAGTTCAGAAGGGCCAAGAGCACGGATTTCATCAGGTGGTGAGGATTAAAAGAGATAACGTGTGGAGACTACTTAGCATGGGGTCTGGCACGTGGCAGACCCTCAGAAAAGGACAGCTTTTAGTTTTATTATTCATGTCAAGTGATAACTCTTGTGGCTTCTGAAATTATAGCCAGTTTTCTTCTCTGCTTTGAATCTTCCAAATGAATTTTACTGTTAAAATGTTTGTCTGTCTCCAGTGGTCTGGTATCTTAGCTAATCAGGCCGGGGATGTCTGTTCCTTGGAGACATTTTGCCAGGATAATTGGCAAGAAATTGAGTTAGGGGCTGCTACAATTTTCTCAAGGTTGTCCAATCATGCGTCTCTCGTCTCACGGCTAGGGCAGTCTGGCTTTTGTCTCCATCTTCAAAAAGCTGTAAGCGTGGGTGTGAGGTGACTTCAGGCCTCTGGAGCTGCTTGCGCCATTGGGAGGCTTGCCAAAGGGAGAGAGAAGTGGCATACATCCATGTCTGTCTGCTTTTGTCTGCCCACAGCTGGCAGAGTAAGAGCAGGCGTCTGTCTCCTAAACTATATCCTGCTTGTGCTGGTGGTCTGGCTCACTTTGTGGTTGCAGGTGGAAGATTTGGGCCCAGCCTAGGCTACTTCTTTGTGCCTTATTTCTGGGACTCCCCCCTCAAATAATAATAATATTAGTAATGATATCCATTACCATTTTGTATTCTCTTCTCAAAAGATCCTTGACTGTGGGGTCACATCTTGACCTGGCCATTTATTAGCTCTGCAAATTTGAACTATATGGCTTTTACCTAAACTGGTTGTTCTCAAACTTTGCTGTTTAGTAGAATCATCCAGGTAGGTTTTGAAAATTCCAATGCCCAGGCCCTACTAATTGCATCAGAATCTGTGGGGAAGGAGAGGGGCAGAATCCAGGCATAATCATTTTTAGCTAACCCCAATATGTAGCTCTGGGGACCAGTAAGCTGATTCCCCAGGCTCTCGCCTTCTACTTGGTATGGTCCTCAGACCAACTGTGTCACTAGCACCTGCAAAGATGGTAAAACTTGGGGTGCCTGGGTGGCTCAGTGGGTTAAGCCTTTGCCTTTGGCTCAGGTCATAATCTCAGGGTCTTGGGATTGAGCCCTGCATTGGGCTCTCTGCTAAACAGGGAGCCTGCTTGTGATCTCTCTCTCTGTCAAATAAATAAATAAAAATCTTTTTTTTTTTTTTTAAGATTTTATTTATTTATTTGACAGAGAGAAATCACAAGTAGATGGAGAAGCAGGCAGAGAGAAAGAGAGGGAAGCAGGCTCCCTGCTGAGCAGAGAGCCCGATGCGGGACTTGATCCCAGGACCCTGAGATCATGACCTGAGCTGAAGGCAGCGGCTTAACCACTGAGCCACCCAGGCGCCCCAATAAATAAAAATCTTAAAAAAAAAAAAAAGATGCTAAAACTTGGGGCACCTGAGGCCTCACCCTAGACCTACTGAATTGGAATCCCCATGTGATTCTTCTGTACACTAAAGTACATGGGGGAAGCACAGATGGAAGACTTGCTCTCCTTATTAATGAAGTTCTTGAACCTAGGTGAGGTTCGGTGGGCTGAGGTCCGGAGCGGATGACCAAGAAAGAATTCTTGAGACATCTTTGGTGCAAAATGGTGTTTTATTATAGCACAGTGACAGGACCCATGGGTAGAAGGAGCTGCTGCCCTGTTATCCTGAGAAGTGGCTGATTATATACACAGGAGTTGGGGAGGTGAGAACAAACGGGGTGATGTTAGTCTCTAAGGAATTTTGGAAGCAAGATCTCCAGGACCTTGAGGGGCTAGCTATTGTTGGGAGAAAGGTTATTCATTACTAGTAGTAAAAATCTTCTTGTTGATGAAGTTCTTGAACCTAGGTGAGGTTCAATGGGGTGAGGTTCGGAGCCGACGGCTAAGAAAGAATTCTTAAGACGTCTTTGGTGCAAAATGGTGGTTTATTAGAGCATGGGGATAGGACCCGTGGGCAGACGGAGATGCTGCCGTTTTCCTGAGGAGTGGCTGATTATATACACAGGAGTTGGGTAGGTGAGGACAAAGAGGGTGATGTTAGTCTCTAAGGAATTTTGGAAGCAAGATCTCCAGGACCTTGAGGGGCTAGCTATTTTTGGGAGAAAGGTTATTCATTACTCGTAGTAAAAATCTTCTTGTGAGACCCTTTAGATGTCTATCAGTGGGCCATATGCTTGGGAATGATTCTCAACACTATCTTGAAGATCTAGAGATAAAGTTTCACATTTCTCCTATCAAGTGTCCTTGTTAGGGAGATTTGGGTTTAGAAGAAATATAACTTTATTTACTTTTCCTTCTGCCTCAGCCTCCTTCAGTTTTTATGGAGGGGAGGGTAACATTAGGGCTTGAGGAACTGAGTTATGTGCCTTTGGAAATTGGGCTATTGATAAGGTAACTTCTTTGTTGTAAATCTCAAAGATATTTGTAAACCAAGGGAGACTCCTGCCTTGCAGGATTGTGATCTCTGCAAATTAACTATTTATTTTCCTTCTAGGGTAGTCAGGGTGCCTGAGGAATGTGACACATATTACTGAGGGGAGCGGGTGGAGAGGGGTGCAAGGTACCAGCTTTTGCTTTGTCCTCAGCCAGCCTCCTGCTCCCTCATCATTATTAGTAAAGTAGAGGTTGTAATAACACCCGTAGTGTTTCTCAAACTTACCTACTCAAAAGAGTCACCTGGAGTGTGTGATGAAAATACAGATTTGGGACACCTGGGTTGGCTCAGTTGGTTAAGTGTCCGCCTTCAGTTCAGTTTATGATCCCAGGGTCCTAGGATCAAGCCCCACATTTGGTCCCTCTGCCTGCCGCTCCCCCTGCTTGTGCGCTCTCTCTGTCTGACAAATAAATAACTACAATTTTTTTTTTAAGAAAATACAGATTAATTAGACCTCACAGCAGTCCCACTGAATTCGGGCAAGACTCTCTGAATTTATATGAATGCCTAGTGCTCCCTCCAGGTGATTCTTATAACTAGGCAAGCTTGGGAAATACAGACTCCTAATCCTCAATGGAGTATTGTCAGGACTGAGAAAACAAAGCTCGATTTTTGTTGTTATTTATTATTGTCAGTTAGCAAGGGTTTACTATTGTGTGAGGCAGTGCTAGCTGCTTTGTGAACATTCTGATTGCATGAGATAAATAGTCTGCATTGTACAGAGAAAGAAACTGAGTTTCAGAGAAGGAAAGTGACTTGCTCTAAATTGCACAGCTGGGGCACAGTTGAGTCAGGCTGGCTTTAAAGTCTGAACTCTTCATCACTTCCTGTCATCATGTGAAGTGCAATTCATGCTTTTCTTCTCCGTCAAGAAGAAGAAATTTTGCCTTCAAGTAGACTATTAGAATTTCAGATTTACCTACCAATTCCTGAACCCCCTCATCTGGTCACCAGGTATTTATTGAACACCTACTGTTTGCCAGGCACTGTACTGGGCAGTGGGGATGCAGCTGTGAGGAAGGCAAGGGCTGCTGATTGGAGCTTAGAGTTCAGTGAGGGAGACAAAGAGTCTTGAAGTAATCCTACAGATGGTCATTAAATACAACTGAGACAAGTGTGGAAGGACCACACACTCTAAAAGTGGAAAATAAGGTACCCTAATCTAGTCTGTGGAGCCAAGACAGCTTCCTGAAGGAAGTAGCTTTGATGCTGAGGCTTGAAGGGTGAGCAGGAGTTACCAGGCAAAGAGGCGAGGGGGACAGTGTCCCAGGCAGAGGCACCAGCATGCCTGAAGGCCCAGCAGCAGGATGTGTTCGTGGGACCTACAGACTCAAGCTGTCAGCTTCTGACCCAGGGTTTCACTGACAGGAAGCCAGCGTCTGCCCAGAATGATCTAAAATACAAATAATCCCACTCTAACCCTCTGTAAAAAAAAAAAAAACAACCCTCTGATTGGATCCAGTCCCAAAACCTTGGCCAAGATTGAAGACCCTTTGATGATCTGTATCTCCCAGCCTACGTATTGTTTCCTCACTACTTCTTTCAGTGAGTCCATGTCTTACCATCAGTGACTCATGCTCTGTCTATCCACCCATCCATCCACCCACCCACACACCCAGCAATCATCTATCTACCTATCCATCATCCATTTTGGGGGAGGAGAGGACTATTTTACTCATTATTCAATACAGAGCTCGGATGTTGTCAGTACGGTGCAGCTGGAGTTACCTGACCCCTACTCTATGCTCCCGTGCTACTTTATTCATACTTAAGTGTGGCCAAAGCTGAGGACACACCTGTGGCCACCTTGGACAGCGTTTTATCTGTGCTGAACCAGATTAGGCTTTAGTAGTAACCAATTAGCCATGAATCTCTGTGTTTGAATGTGAGAACATTTCTTTTTAACAACTATATTGAGATCAAATTCATCCACTGTAAAATTCACCCATTTAGAGTGCACAATTAATGGCTTTTAGTCTGTTCACAGAGTTGTGCCACTGTCACCACTGTCTAATTTTAAAACATTTTATCACCTCAAAAAGAAACTCTCTACCCATTAACAGTCGCTCCCTCTTCCCTCTCCCAACCCAGGCCCTGGCAACCACTAATCTATTTTATGTCTCTGTGGATTTGTCTATTCTGGACATTTCATATAAATGGAATCCGACAATATGTGGCCTTCTGTGTCTGACTTCTTTCACTGAGCATCCTGTTTTCCAGGTCTGTCCACCTTGTAATGTATGTCAGTAGTTTTTGTATGGATAGACTGATTTTAATTTACCCACTTATCCATCGATGGACATTTGTGTTGTTTTACTCCTGGGCTATTATGAAAAATTTATTTCTTGATTGGTCCAAGTCCACTGAGACTCCATCCGACCCCTAGAACTGTGTCTTCCATGTGCCCACACTCACTGGGTTGGGCCACTTTGGTTTTGTAGCTTCATTATCTCAACATAAGGCCTCTGCATTCATCATGGCAGGGGGAAGAGAGAAGCAATGAGAACTCGTATCTGCTGGTAGGTGCTTAGGCCTAGAAGTGACACCTGTGGCCTATGCCTAGGGCCTTCTGTCCAGAACTAGACATGTAGTCCCATAGAGTTGCAAGAAGGCTGAACAGCATAATCTTCTTGTGAAAAACAAGGTCAGATAATGGTGGGTACAAGTACTGTCTATCCTAGGCAGGCTAATAATTTGGCATCCCTTCAAACCATTATTCTTCAAATATTTGGTAAAGGAATTTAGTGAAGAGGCTGAATGTTGTTGGGTGTTAAGAATGCAAACAAATATTCCTCTTGGCAATAATCGCTCTGTTGTCCCAGCAAACAGCTCTGGGTTCAAACTCACATCTCTGTTCAGCAAAACAAAAAGCCTGCTATGCATCTGAACCCTCCTCCCTAAAAGGCTGATGAGTGGTTAGAAGAGCTGATTCAGAATCAGTGCTGAGTGTAAATCCTGGCTTCATAACCCTGGACATGTAGGGACATGTAGCAGGTGTTCACTACAATATGACAATAATATTAATAGCAAAGACTTATGTAACACTTTTTTTTCTTTTTTGAGTTATATAACACTTTAGTGTGTCAGGCACTGTTCTAGGTGCTTTACATATATTAATTCACTGACTTCTCACAACAGCCCTGTAAGGTTAAGTACTGTTATTATCCCAAGCAAACGGTGACACAGAGACTTCAGGTAACTTGACGCAAAGCTGATAAATGTTTGAGCCATGATTTCCACCATTTGTGCTCAAAACTCTACGATACTAAGAGATTCCTTTATGTAGCAAACTGATTGAGTTCTCAAAATCTGCTCCTAAATTCATTTGCTTTAAGTCTAAATGGCACTGTACCAGTGACTGCTTTGTTAACAGAGAGTAGTCAATGACTTTCTCCTCTGGCTCATGCTTACCCTAGTTCCTAATAATGCAAGGTCAAAATTTCCAAAGTGGTTGAGCTTCTGTGTTATGGCAAGAATTACTATTCTTGTGATTAACTGAGCACATACTAAGCATCGGATACCACATAAGAAGATTTCATTCATGCTGTTTCATAAAATTACTAAATTAGCTCTATGAGATAACTATTTTCATTTAAAAGATAAAGAACTTTAGACCCAGAATGCTGAAGTAACTTGCTCAGGGTATCATGGGTTCGAAGGAGAGGAATCAGGAATCAGACTCAGATGTAGCTGAAGGCAACGCTGGAGCTCTTTCCACTGACTGACACTTTCCTGGAGGTGGCAGGTGGGAAAGGCTGGGCAGAAAGTGTGAGAGGGAGGGCAGAGGAAAGGGAGGGAAGGATGGAAGTCAAGAGGCATGGGCAGTACAGGCTTAATGGGAGCAATGGGTCTTTTGTGTTGTGCTTAATTAACCTTCACTTGCCTTTTTGTCAGTATAACTGTGAAGATGCATTTATAAAGCCCCTGATGTTTAATAGCAAGTTGGTTTAGTGCAAAAATCAGAGGACTTGAAGTCTGGGTAGCCGCATTCTTTGTTCAGTGTTATCAAAAATTTGCCATATGTCCTTGGAAGAGTCATTTTACTTCTGAGCTTTATGTTCTCTTAAAACAAGGGTCAGATTGGCAGGACAAGGCATTGGGAGGATCAAATGAGGCAGTGCATTTGATTTCTAAGCATTATTTTTTTTTTATATTTAGTTACAGATAGCACTTATTATAAACACTATTTGTCAATAGTGGAAAATTTGGAAAATACAAAGAAGCAAGCATTAAAAATTGTGTAAATACTCTTTGTGGTAGGCACCATGGGCTGGCTAACCTGACGCCAACATGCCCCCTAGTTTTTCAGCTTCCCTCAAACCTGAGGTAGCCATGTAACCCAGTTCTGGCCAAAGAGACAAATGTGTCAAGCTGTTGCTTTTTCAGCTCAAATGAACAGATGAGGTTTGTGCCATCCTGACTTCCTTGAATATGGAGTGTAATGTGTGAGTTACAACCATCTTGAGACCACAGGGAAAGGCCAAGAGAACTGCACAGATGCTAGTCCTGACAATGTTGTATTGCTGAACCAATGCCAGCCAGCATCCACCTCCCTCCAGATTTCTTATTTTGTGAGAAGAATAAACCCTTGTTATTTTAAGCCACTGTTAGTTGGGCTCTCTGTAACTTCTATCATAACTGTTACATTAATATACTCTATCACCCAGAGATCATAACTGGTAACACTCCAGCCTGCATCTTGTTAGATATTTTCTCATGCAAACGGGTCAGAAAACTTTTGTTCTGTTTTGTTTTAAAGTGGGCTCCACACCCATTGTGGAGCCCGGTACAAGGCTTGAACGCACGATCCTGAGATCAAGACCTGAGCTGAGGTGAAGAGTCAGATGCTTGACCCACCACTGAGCCACCCACGCACCCCCAGAAAACTATTTTGAATTATTAAGAGGTTGTTCTCTCCTAACACATGCTGCCTCCTAACACACATGCTACAGGGTATATAGACCTGCACTTTCATGTTCTATGCTCATTATTCAAGCATTTTCTGGGCATTACCCAGGAGGGAAAATAAATGAAAAAAAAAAAAAAAGGCCTAATTCTTGGTTACTCCTAAGGTGATTTGAAATGTACAGCAGGGACAGAAATTTGGAAGCCAAAGTACTTTTGATACACAAGAGCCAGGACTTTTTGCCAGAAAAAAAAATGTTTATCTCTAGATTTACAGCAGTCTGATTTTATATATAAAAGAGCAAACCTGAGAACCTTAGAGAAGTGTTTGGAAGATAAACCCCAGATGAAGAAAAATGCAGGTCCAAAAAAAGAGATATAAGTTGGAATATCTGGAGATGAAAATGAGCATTGGAGGGATGAAAGCTGAGCTGACATTATACCTAGATTTGGAGGAGGGACTCAGAGCTCTGGCCCGCCCCTGAGACTGCAAATGGGTATTAGGAATTCTAAATAGGTTCAGTGAGAATTCAAGTACAGAGGCACTTGAGCCTCTCTTACCAGGGTGTAAATTCACTGAAGTCACTCTGTATCAAACCTGACACTTTGAAGGGCAAATTGGCTTGGGTAGGGGTGGCTGGGATGAAGGCATTCTTTTAGATGAGGGAAAGCATTTAGGAATTCCCCAGTGACCTTCTGTGATGGGTACCAAAGAGGCTGAGAATAAATTGGGAAAATTTATTTATAATGAAATAATAATTATATTATGTAATAATATCTATAATAAGATTTATGATAATTGGGAAAAAGGCCAGGAGTACATAGACTTCTCAACTGACAGCCAGAAGAGGACTGTAGACGTTAGCAGCAGTTACCAGAGCTTGATAATGGGGACCAGATAAGAGAACTGCAGAGGCCAGGGAAGAGCAGAGGGTAGCACAAGACCAGATTCCACTTCTCTGAATTCCAGAGCAATGCATCTGTCCATGGAAGAAATAGGAAGGAACAGGAAGTGGGGAGGATCTTGAGCTGTCCTCCTTGTATCAGGAAGTGTCTGAGTTACGTTGAATTGCAAGATTAACTTTTCTACAACCAGCAGGAATGTGGCTAGGAGTCTAAGACAAATTCAGTTTAAAGAAATAAATAAAGTTTTTTTTTTTTTGACACTTAAGTACATATTCTGTAGCTTTTAGCTCACTACCATACATACCTATGTTTATAACATGAATGTAATTTTTCTAATTTGGAAGACTATTGCACAAACCATTTTATAAATGTCTGTTTCTCCAATCTATGGAGAACATCTTTCTACGTCTATCAATATTAGTTTGTAATAGTGATATCTAAAATGTTTTTGGAAACCTTATAGAATCTGATAAAAACGCAAATCTGAAAAATGCAAATGTGCATCCACCCAAAAATGTCTCTCTATAGTTTAAGGGTACCATTTGAGAACACAACGTTAAGAATCCCTTGTCTGTAATATAAATTTCCAGTAACTGAATGTTATACATTGTATGGCCACCCCACCATTTATTTCACCAACGTATTATTGAGTAGACTCTAGTTTTTCTCTATTATTGATGATTTTTTGGATAAATTCATACAAGCAGAATTGCTAGTCATGATAGGAATGTTTGCGTTGCAGGTAATAGAATACCCAAGTAACAATGGTTTACTTTTCTCACATAACGAAAGGTTCAGAGGAAGCAGCTGTGTATGGACTCAATAATGCCACCAAGGACTCATATTTTGTTCTGCTCTTCTTAGTGTTTTGTCTTGTCACCTCATAGTTACAATATGGCTACTGCAGCACCAGATACCATATCTTTGTTTAAGGCAAGAGAAAGAGGGTAAAGGCAATTATTTTTATTGGGAAAGCACACTTCTGGGTAAGTCTCAATAGTCAGAACTAGATTACATGGCTGTAGGTTTCTTTTTTCTTTTTCTTTTTCTTTTCTTTCTTTTTTTTTTTTAATGGCTGTAGGTTTCTAAGGGAGGCTGAAAAAGTGAATATTTAGTTTTTCCAGACTTCTTTAGTGGAAGCAGTTACGGGAGGAGAGTGTTGGTGGTGGGTTTTGGATTAACTAGTCTGCCACACAGGGCCCCAGTTTTAAAGGAGTTGATCTACAGAGGCAACATAACTGAAAGGGCTTTATAAACCAAAAACTTCTGTACAAATGTGAGGTATATAATTTATTAGAAGTGATGCTGTGTTTTCTCAGTAGATCAAATACGTAGTATTATTGCTAACCCCTGGGCAACTGCCTTGTTAATTGGCCACCTCTGCTCAGAAGTACGTTGTTAAAAAGCTCTTTTTATAGGAACAGCTTTTCCATACCCAGTGACCAAATTACTTGTTTACATTCTGTTTTGATATTTCAGTCACCTCCTACAGAGGTATTAGGGAAACAACATCGGGCATGGGGCCCAAAGACCTGAGTTTCTTTCTTAGCTCTGCTCCCTGATCACAGGGAAGACACTCCCTCAGGCCTTGGATTCCCTAACAGTAGGATGTGAATAATAATTTCTACTTTGAGCATTGCTAGAGGGACCTGATGAGATTATGGTTGAGAAAGTGCTATGAAGTGGGATGTTGATATGGGTTGTTGTTGTTGTTGTTAAGCAGTCATTCTTACTGGCCACTTTGGGACCTGTTAAACCAACCCCAGGGCCTATGATTTGCTGGTAAATGGACTCTTCAAGCATTTTGCCCTATAGTTTTGTAGTGTTTGATGATATTCATGGAATAAATACTCCCACCATGGCCAATTTCAAGCTACCAACAGTTTAACAAGCAGCTGCAATTTTGCAGATAATCTGCAGATATTTAACAGATCTGCCTGTTAGTGGGTATAACACAGCTGCCGTGTACTACTGGTCCGGAGCACAAAATCGCTGCCGTCTTGTAGCCAGGTGTCCTGGCTGGGTCTGAATCAGCATGTAGATGCACCTGGCAGGAGTAGTTACAAGTCAGTTCTCATTTCATCCCCACAGTCTATCTTCACACACACACACACACACACACGCACACAACTGGATATGTGGAAGGTATTTGCAAACTCCAAAGGACTATCCTCATGCCAGTTGTCTGATGAACTGATTTTTAGTAGCATCTAGTTCTATACCTCTGAATAAAGGATTAGATTTGTAAGAGGAGGGAAGTCATTGAGAACTAACCCTTACCTATACCTTTGGTTGGTCAGTGACAGAAACCCAACTCAAACTGATTAAAGTAGAAAGGAAAGCTTCTCATACGTATATTAGTATATGGCCAACTAATCTACAACAAAGGAAACAAGAATATACAAGGAAAAAAGACAGTCTTGAGTAAATGGTGCTGGGAAAACTGGGCATCTACATGCCAAGAATGAAACTGGACCCCTTTCTTATACCACATATGAAAATAAAGTCAATATGGATTGAAGATATGAATGTGAGACCTGAAACCATAAAACTCCTAAAAGAAAGCACAGGCAGTAATCTCCTGGACATCAGTCTTGCTTAGCAAGGTATTCATGGAAATGTCTCCTCAGGTAAGGGAAACAAAAGCAAAAATAAACTACTGGGGCTACATCAAAATAAAAAGCTTTTGCATAACAAAGGAAACCATCAACAAAACAAAACCATCTTGTACTGGATGGGACAAGATATTTGCAAATGATATATCTGATAAAGGGTTAATATCCAAAATAAGTAAAGAACTTATAAAACATAACACCAACCCCCCCAAATCCAATTAAAAAATGAACAGAGAACCTGAACAGATATTTTTCCAAAGAAGACATACACATGGCCAACAGGCACATGAAAAGATACTCAGCATCACTCATCATCAGGGAAATACAAATCAAAACCACAATGAGATATCACCTCATACTTCTCAGCATGGTTAGTATCAAAAAGACAAGAAATAACAAGTGTTGGTGAGGATGGAGAAAAGGATCACTCATGCACTGTTGGGGGAATGTAAATTGGTGGAAAGGTAAATTGGCACAACCATTGTGGAAAAGTCTATGGAGGTTCCTCAGAAAATAAAAAAAAAAAAAGATTTAAGAAATAGTAATTCCAATATGGGGTATTTACCCAAAGAAAACAAAATCACTAATGCATAAATACATATGCACTCCTATGTTTATTACAGCATTATTTACAATAGCTGAGATATGGAAGCAACTCAAGTGTTTATTGATATATGAATGGTAAAGAAGATATGGTATACATATAAGTCAAATACTACTCAGTCATAAAAAGAATGAGATCTTGCCATTTGCAACAATATGAATGGACCTAGTGGGTATTCTGCTAAGTGAAATATGTCAGACAGAGAAAGACAGATACCATATGATTTCACTTATACATGGAATCTAAAAAACAAGCAAATTAAAATCAGACTCCTAAATACAAAGAACAAACTGGTGGTTGCCAGGAAGTATAGAGGGGGAAATGAGCAGAAAAAAAAAAAAGAAATAAGAAACTTATTGACTCATATAACCAAGATGTTCAGGGCTAATGGCTTCAGGCAAGACTGGATCCAGGTGCTCTAACAATGTAACCAGGGTCTCAGGCAGGCTTTCCCCCTATAGTGGCAAAGTAGTCACTAGAAGTTCCAGTTTAGTGACCCTGGTGAAAAGAGAGTACTTCTTTCTTTTTTTTTTTCTTGAATATTTTAAAATTTATTCATCAGAGAGAGAGCACAAGCAGGGGGAGCCGCAGGTAGAGGGAGAAGAAGGCTTCCTACTGAGAAGGGAGCCAGACACAGTACTTGATCCTGGGACCCTGGGATCATGACCTGAGCCAAAGTCAGATGCTTAACCAACTGAGCCACCCAGCCATCCCATTCTTTCTTGATAGTGTCAGTAATACCCTCATGAGTTGCTGCTTTTTCCAGCTGGAATCATGTGCTAATCTCTGAGGCAACCCTAGTTTGCCGGAGATTGTAATACTTTCATTGGCCAGGCTTGAGCCATGCGCTTATTCCTAGGAGCTGCAGGTGTGGTCTGCCCATCTAAAACTACATGGGCTAAAAATGGATGAGGGTGCATCCCCAAAGGAAAAGTGGAATTCTGTTACCAGAAGAAGGGGTAATCAGTGATTGGCAGATCATAACAGCAAATTCCAGTATAAACCTGATGTGCTTCCCGTTGTACTGGGGTGATCTACGTGGCACGAAACACATGTTCCAAATATAGCTCAAACATCCTTGGGCTTCATCAGCCTGTGGTTCCCATGAAGGTTGTATTAACATTAATACTCTCTGTCTTTTTTATAGACTGCTTTTAAAGGTTGCCCCTCAGATATTTCTCAAAGTCCCTCTGGGATATGGTCATAGGGACTCACGAATCAGTCTGGGCTATTGCTTCAGCAAAACTTCCCAGACAGCACCCTGCTGTTGTTCATTGCTACACTCCAGAACCACGAGTTGAAAAACTGTGTGTCCTGCTCCCTGAGCTCCCAGTCCAGGCAGGAGATGAGATGAATAATAAACACTACATACTGAACATTTACTAGAGAGCAGGAATTTAACATGCCTTTCTCCTTCAGTCCTCTCAACAATTTTTTGAGGTATGTATTAGGACCTGCGATTTACACATGGCAATACTGGTGGCTGGAGATCTTGTCCATGCTGACTCAGCCAGAATAAGGTAGAGTCAGGATCTAGCTTTCTTTCTCATCTCCCTATTTGCCAGAAGCAAATCTAACTCAGTTTGATAATACCCCCCGACTCTGAAACAATGTTTCCCTCACAAGAAATGCTCAATTGAAATTGAATGGATATAAGAACATGTCCATGTTCCTCAGATGGGCACTGATCTGAAGGAGTGAGTTCTCTGGCATAGGACGGTGTTATGGACTGAATTATTCCCCAAATTCCATTTATTGCAGTCCCAACTCCCACCCAGTACAGCAGAATGTGACCATATGTGGAGATAGGATCTTTAAAGAGGTAGTTAAGTTAAAATCAGGCCATTAGGGTGGGCTGTCATCCGATATGACTGGTGTCCTTCTAAGAAGAGGAGATTAGGATAAAGAGACACATGGAGGGAAGACCACACAAGGACGCAGAAAGAGGATGTCCATCAGCAAGCCAAGTGGAGACACTTCAGAAGAAACCAACCCTGCAGACACACCTTGACCTTGGACTTCTGCCGTCCAGAAGGGTCAGAAAATACATTTCTGTTGTTTAAGGCACCCAGTCTGTGGTACTTTGCTGTGGCAGCCTAGCAAATACAGCCAGGAATATCTTGGAAGAAGAAAAGTCAGGATGAAATGGTATTGAGAGAGAAGAACAATGTCTTTTGCTGATTTAAAAAAAATTACCTAGGTAATAATACATGCACATTCAAAAGGCATGAAGCCTCCCTCCTACCTCTGCCCCGCCTTCACCGCCACCTGCTTTCCCTCTGAGAGGCAACCGAGAGGCAACCGGTTACCAGTCTCTCAGGACTCCTCCTCTTCATTTTTTTCTCTCTCCACAAATGTATATTTAAGTTCTTTTTCTCACCCTCTACACACTGTTTTGTACCTTGCTTTTTTGTTTAATAAAACATCCCAAAGATCCTGCAATAATGACTTTAACAAAGCATGTTTGGAGAGTAAGAAAAATACCCTGGTGAATCACCAACATGATTAAGAAGTGAAAGCAGTGCATTGAAACAGCACAGCCGCCTGCCAGGTATTTTAAGCCTGCTGCGTTCTGTGGAGCAGGGAGGAGAGGCCTCAGAAGCAGGTGAGATGGCCACTGGCTGGAGAGGAGCCTGCCTCTCTCAGGAGGACAAACCTTTGGTTATTCACACCACCCTCAGCCCTCCTCTCTGCCCTTCTCTCCCTCACACATAAAGTAGGTCAGCTTGAGAGACGCTGCCTTGAGCGAGCAGGAGGGAGAACGGTCCATGCTGAGTGGGAGGGCACGATTCTGGGCCCATATTGGGATGCCATCTGTAATTGTAGACTCTCAGAACTGCAAGAGATCTTAAAGATCATCTTGTCTAATTCCTTCATTTTACTGATGGGGAAGCTGAACCCATGGCAGAGGAGGGGAAGGAAACTACCTAAGGTCATATAGGTAGGTGGGAACAGAATGGGGACTAGAATGTGGACGGCCTGCCACTCAGGTCAGTGACCTTTTGATGTTGCCACAGTGCCTCTGTTGGCTCTGTAACCTTTGTCTGGATGTTCAGATTTTACTTTGTCTTCTTTGTCATCTGTACCTCCCTTCTGCAACTGAAAGCAAGAAAACAAACCCTAAAGTCAGACTGCTTGGGTTTCAATACTGGTTCCCCTTACTAGCTGGGTGATACCGGGCAAGTTAATCAACATTTTTATGCCTCAATTTCCTCTTCTACAAAATGGGAATTATTAGAATATCTACCTTTTAAGGTTGTTGACAGGGTGGCCATGTTGTATAACTCCAAACAACACCTTTCATATGGTGAAGCCCATGATGTAGACAAAACAGGAGTAGTACTCTCTAGAGTTGAGCAGTGCACAGCCTATAAGGCTGTCTATGGTGGTCCTGGCTGTGATGGGTTAATGAAAACATGCTTGTTAACTTTTTAGCATTCAAAAAGCTCATTAAATGTTGGCTATTATCACCATCGTCATTTTCTTGTCATCATGAAGGACCACTCGCCTTGTCTTTAGAAGCAGCAAGGAATGGGAGAACTGAGGAGAAAAGTCATTTTTCATGAATTTCATTTCTATTGTAAAGGCAATAAGCACTCAGAACAGAAAACCTGGAAGACGCATATAAAAAAACCCCAAACAACAAAAATCATACCTCACCAACCAGAAATAACCTTTTTTGATGAATGCTGTGTGTTTTTCCAGATCTTCTTTTTTTTTTCTGCCTGATTTTTTTTAAAAAAAGATTTTATTTATTTATTTGACAGACAGAGATCACAAGTAGGCAGAGAGACAGGCAGAGAGAGAGAGGGGAAAGCAGGATCCCTGCTGAGCAGAGAGCCCGATGTGGGGCTCCATCCCAGTACCCTGGGATCATGACCTGAGCTGAAGGCAGAGGTTTTAACCCACTGAGACACCCAGGCACCCTCCTGCCTGATTTTTACTTACTAATACATTGGGAATGCTTTCCCATGTCAATATATTCTAATCCACAACACTAGCTTCAATGAGAAGATTATAGCATAAGGGTTAAGAGCATGGATTCTGGGGTGCCTGGGTGGATCAGTCCATTTAAGTGGCTGCCTTTGGCTCAGGTCATGGCCACAGGGTCCTGGGATCGAGCCCCATGTTGGGCTCCCTGCTCAGCGGACAGTCTGCTTCTCTCTCTCCTTCTGCCTGCCTTTCTGCTTACTTGTGCTCTTTCTATCTCTCTGTCAAATGAAAATATTAAAAAAAAAAAAAGTATGAATTCTGGTTCTGGATGGCCTGCATTCAAATGTCAGTGACTTTCGGCAAGATAATTAACCTCTCTGTGCTTCAGTTTCCTCACTCGTAAAAGGGGACTAATAATTATTACATCTACCTTGTACAATTCTAGTGAGGATTAAGTGGGTTAACATATCTAAAGTCCTTAGAAAAGCACTTGGTATGGAATGTCACGTTATTGTTTTTAGATCAGTCCAGTTTTAAAAATAAACCATAATTTGCTAAGCTGGTCCCCCTATTGTTGGCTCTTTAGATGGTTTCCAATTTTTTCCTATCCTAAATAATGTGGCCACAAATATCCCCAACCATGTATCTTTGAGCACATCTATGCTTATTTTATTAAATTCCTAAAAATGGAATCACTGATTTATAAGAGGGTGGGCTTGCCAAATTATCCCAAGTTTGTACCAGTTTATATTCTGGCAGCATTTGAAAGGACAGGATAGAGCATGACTCCCTGAGATCCTGGGAAAACAGAACAGGGGACTGAGGATACAAATTGAGACTAGTGGACATGTCTTTGTTGTCAGTAGATCCATGCAATTTCCTGGAGATTACTTGTCTACCTTTGTAGCCTGATACCATGTTTTCTAAACGTCAATCATTTTAGTACCACCTTCAAGATTTTTCCCCCATATCCAAGAAACATCTATACTATATTTAATATTTAAAAATATACTTACTTTAAAAAATACATTTGAAGTTTAAAAGAAAACTTTAAATCACTACTATAAATGTAAAACCAGAATCACTCTCATAAAAAGAAAGTAACTATAAAAAATAAATATGACAAAAATGTAACAAAAGCAAATGTTATTAAATTGTAGCTAGACACTGTTGCCTGGGAAGACTCTGAGTTGCTGGCCCTGAACTTTGCACTGTTAGAGAGGGGATGAGAAAATTAGCAAGTAGTAGAGAGGTGTAAGAGACTTACTAGCACTAAGCTGATGCTTTCTCCTTGGTATAGTCAGAAGGATCAAAAGTGCATTGAAAAGTGATTTTTTTTTTTGGAAGGGTGGGGGACACGTGATTTTATGGTAGAGGAGCTTTGAGTTTGCCTCCTAAAATTATCTCTTTAACCATTATTTTCCTCACTTGAGAAAGATCAGACAAAATTGCCATAATGAGAACTAGCGTCCTAAGTGTGAAAGAACTCCTACTGCCCACACTCATATCTTCTCAGTAACTTCTAGTAAGAGTGCTGTAATTATCACCTCCATTTTACAGATGAGGACACTGAGGCATGGAAAGATTAAATAAAATGTCCAAGATTGCTACAGCTAATCAGTAGGAGAGCTGGGATATAGAACTAAGATGTTTTGGCTCCAGAGTCTAAGTTCCTAAATTAGATATATTTTTTTTTTTTTAAAGATTTTATTTATTTATTTATTTGAGAGAGAGAGACAGTGAGAGAGAGCATGAGCGAGGAGAAGGTCAGAGAGTGAAGCAGACTCCCCATGGAGCTGGGAGCCTGATGTGGGACTCGATCCCGGGACTCCAGGATCACGCCCTGAGCCGAAGGCAGTCGTCCAACCAACTGAGCCACCCAGGCGTCCCCCTAAATTAGATATATTGATATATTATCATATTTGTATACTAAGTATTGTATATATAATAAATATACATGAATGGTAATAGATGGTCCTATTACCTGTTATGAGCTGCATCTATGATCTCTTATAGCTGTAAAGGTATATTTAGACAATGGGACTCATCTTGGACCCCCTTAACCCTGTCTGATAACTGGCTTCTCCCCTTACTAGCTTGACCCTGAATTGACCTTGCTCTGACCTTGACCTTTCCTTGTCGACTACGCTGGTGACTTTGAGACTCTGAAACCCTCTGTTAGCACTGATAGCTAAAGACCTTGCACCAAGGATGCTTGGGTTTAGAGGTGAGTACTACATTTGCACAAGCTTTGTGGGGTTACAATGGAGAAAGGAACGACTTTGCCAAGGATGCCAAGGGTGCAGAGTGAATTACTGGCAAATTCGGATCTAAAACCCAGATTTGCTGAGTCCCACTTGAATCTATCACACCCTGCAGCTTTCTTAAGTTACATGGACAATTTCCCTTCATATCAATTGTGTTATTTGCTTTTCCCAGCAATCTTGGGAGATAGGTAGGTATTATCGTGAGTGCTTTATAAATGAAGTAACTGAGGCTGTGTCTAAGGTCATATAGCTAATAAGTGGGAGAGCCTATTGTATATACCAGGAGAAATTCTGTCGGAAAGCGGGGCTTAGGACTAGAACCCCAGTCCTACTGGCTTTAAGTTCAGATTTCTTCCTACAAAATGCCTCATATCTATTTTAGCTTCCTCAGCTTCCTAGGTCCTCATGCTATTCCCCATTTCCTAATTTTCAATCTTATCTCTTTTCCAGTAGGGTTGGGGAATGGTGCCAAGGATGAGTGACTCATACTGATGTGTAAATTACTATACCTAACTTCATCTGGATGTTTTTGCACTTAGAGAGGTTGCTCTTTAGTGCAACTGAGGAATTGACTCATATATTTGCAATCTATTGCTACATAACAACTCTAAAACTTAGTGGCTTGATATAATAAATAATCATTCCTTGTCTCTTATAATTTCTGTGAGTCTGGAACTTAGACGTGGCAGAGGAGAAGTCTTGCCCCTGCTCCATGATATGTTGGTCCTCAGCTCCAAGACTCAAAGCCTAGGGGTAGAAATCATCTAAGGCTCACTCGCTCATTTGTCCGGTGGGTGCTGTTGACTATCAGCTGTAAGTAACATGCTGGCGGGCTATCCACATGACCTGAACTTCCTTTCAACATGATAGCTGGGTTCCTGGGGCAGGTATGCCATGAGAGACCAGTTGGAACTCCTATTCCCTTTTGTGAGCTAGTCTTGGAGTTCATACAGTATTTCTGCCTCATCTCACTGACTGAGGCAGTATTCAAGTCTACCCAGTTTCAAGGGGTGGTAACATGGACCTCACTTCTCAACGGAGGAATGGCAATGCCATATTATAAGAACTTGTAGGGTAGATATGTACTGGTACAACTGACTTTGGAAACAATTTGGTTCAACATTCTAATGGTGGGATTTCGTGTGTGTGTCTGGTCTGTGGGAACAGGTTTTTGGACAATGAGGGGTCCTTTTAGTGTGGCTCCAATCAGATCTCACTGCTCCTGGCGTCACTTAGCTCCAGCTTCCTACATGCATAATTCTATCTTCTCTGCTCTGCATTTATCCTGCAGGAGGTTGTGATCCATTTTTCTCAAAGGGCTCAGACAGCCCTCACCACTGATAGGCAGGGGCATGATCCTGCCTGCCAAGAGGACTTGACATTGACAATGAACAGAAATAAAAAGTGCTGATTTTCTTCTGGGTCACTGGATGGAGCCCAGCCAGCAGTGACTAGAAAGTCTCCTCCTTTGAATCAGGCCTTCCCTGGGCCTTAGGAGAAGCTTATGTCCTGAAGGTGGGCTCTGGGTAAGGGTATGTGTATACTGGGGAAGGGTGGTATCAAGATTTGTCCAGCAAAGTGGCAGTAGTTCCAGAATTTCTATATGGGGAGGGGGGTGCCCATAAAGCAACAATTTGGCAACAATTTGGTTGGAAGGAAGGATGGGAAGTTCCATTTGCATAACACTTTACATATGTTTGAGAAAGCACTAGTTGTCTATTTCAAAGATGTGGGAAAGGGGTTTTTGTCTTTGGATTTGACCAGAAGCAGACCCTGAGATAAAGAGTGAAGAGTGGGGAAGTGAGACAGCAAGGGAAGGCAGGCAGTAAAAGGCATGTTATCCAGCCAGTTATCATCACTGGTGAATGGAGCTTCTCTTGCTGGGAAAACAATAGAAGCCCATATAAAACTCTCACCTTTGGAGTTAACCCACCCAACAGGTGACAGAGCTGGGGGATTGGTGTTCCAGCTGCCATCAGAGCTGCTGCTGTAGAGCAGGATTTAATTCCATCTTACTTCTCTGTTCAGAGCAAGCTTGCAAGGCTTTGGAGAAAGTCTTTTTAGACCGAGATGAAGGAACTCACAGTGGGAAGGTGGATGGTAAACATGTAAGTGCTAAGAAATATGGGCAAGGCATTGATGGTGTTTCCTATAGGGAAAGAGGGGCTTCTGGAATGTGGGACTTTCAGTTATAAAACCAGGAAGGTCCCAGACAAACCAGGATGAGGAGGTCACCCTACCAACAGGGTTAAAACAAAATGAGATCTTAAAGCCCATCCATCATTCGAAACTCCTGTCTGAAAAGAAAGGACCAAAAAGGATTTACAGATGATAAAAATGTTCCAGAATTACAGGTATACCTCATTTTATTGCACTTCGCTTTATTGCACTTAATAGGTCATTATTTATTTACTTACTTATTTATTTATTTTTTTTATAAATTTGTGGCAAGCCTGTGTGTGGAGCAAGATGCTCAGTGCCATTTTTTCAATAGCATCTGCTCTCTTCACATCTTTGTGTCATGTTTTGGTAATTCTGACAATAGTTGAAACTTTTTCATTATTATTAAATTTGAATTCTGCAATCTTATGATAAAACTATAATGAATGAGGAGTTTTCTTCTTATGGATGGGCAAAGAAAGTGGTGCTGTGAAATAGAATCTACTCCTGGTGGAGGTGCTGTGAAGATGTTGAAATGACAACAAAGGACTTAGAATATGATGTCAACTTAGTTGATAAAACAGTGGAGGGGTTTGGGAAGATTGACTCCAATTTTGAAATAAATTCTGCTGTGAGTAAAATGCTGTCAAACAGCATTGCATTCTACAGAGAAGTCATTTATAAAAGGAAGAATAATTTGATGCCACAAATTTCAATGTTGTCTTATTTTAAGAAGTTGCTACAGCCATATTAGCCTTCAACATCTGCCACCCTAATCAGTCAACAGCCACCAACATTGAAACAAGATCCTCCACTAGCAAAAAAAATTACAACTCGCTGAAAGCTCAGATGATGGTTAGTATTTCTTAAGCAATAAAATATTTTAAAATTAATATATGTGCACTTTTAGACATGTTATTACACACTGAATAGGTTATACTGTAAACATAACTTTTACATTCAGTGGGAAACCAAAAAATTCTTTTGACTTACTTTATTGTGATATTTGTTTTATTGTGTTGGTGTGGAACCAAAGCCACAAATATTCCCAAGAAATGTCCATAGATAGTGGGTGATGATTGCACAATTTTATGAATATACCAAAGACCACTAGATCATATACTTTAAAAAGTGAATTCTATGGCATGTTAGTTATATCTCAATAAAAAATGATTTATGCAGGATAGACATATGGATCAATGGAATGGAATAGAACTAGGGAATCTCAAAATAAACCTTCATTTAAAAAAAAGTTTTTATTTATTTTAAAGAGAGCAAGAGCATGCATGTAAGTAAGAGGAGGGGCAAAGAGAGAGGGAGAGAAAGAATCTGAAGCGAACTACCTGCTGAGCACAGAGCCCAACACAGGGTTTGATCTTACGTCCCTGAAATCATGAGCCCAACCCTCAACCAACTGAGTCACCCAGGTGCTCCATAAACTCTTATTTTTATAGTCATTTGATTTTTGACATTTGTCATTAGATTTAGGGTCCACCAATTAATCCAGGATGACCTCCCCTCCAACCTCCCTCCAGGATCCTTAGCTTAGTTCTGTCTATAAAGAATTTTTTTCTCCAAATAAGATTATGTTCACAGGTTCCAGGGATTAGGACGTGGACACACATATCCTTGGGGGGGTCACCATCCAACCCACTATAAAACCAATACAGATGATGAAACTGAGTGACTTACTAAAGCAACACAGCTGGAAACGGCAGAGCAGAGATGTGGATCCAGGCAGTTAGACTCCAAAGCCTATCTTTTTAATCACAGAGAAACTAGGGGACAAAACCAGATAAGATTTTTCCAGCTGCACGGTGAAGGATGGCTGGGAGAGAAGAGATAGGTGGCACATAAACAAATTAGGAGGTAATTATGAGAATCCCAAGCAGACATTGAGGAAGGACAAAGACACTAAGACCGTGACAAAATGAATGGAGAGAAGGGGAGAGGCCCTGTATCCCATTCTAGTAACTAGTAACATCCTAGTAACTAGTTCTTCCCCAGCCTTTAATGGGGTAGGTTGGATGGTCCACATGGGCTTTAGGCTTTAAGACTTGTTTCCTTAGGGGTTGGATTATGCCTTTCGTGCCCAGTGTGATGGAGATGAGATGGAGGATGTCGCTAGAGATGCAACTATGAAATCTCTTATCTCCCCATCCCTCCTTGTACACATATTTAAGTAAAACTGGGGAAAAGGAACCTCCAAAAATAGTCTGAATTTGGGTTTATATCATAGCTCAGGTGTGTGTCTTGCGTACTTATCTGAACTTAGGTATGTGTCTTAGCTTTAGCCATACCAAAATGCCACAGACTGGGTAGCTTACATAACATTTATATCTCACAGCTCTAGAACCTGGAAATTCAAGATCTGCAATGCAAGCTGGAGACCAGGATAGTTGATGATGTAAATTCCAGTCCATGTCCAAGTATGAAGGCAGGAGAAGACCACTGTCCCAGTTCAGAGACCGGCAGAGAAAAAGAATTCCTTTTTGCCCAAGTTTTAATCTATCCAGGCCTTCCATGGATTGGATGAGGCCTACTCATGTTGGGAAGATAATCTGCTTTATTCATTCTACTCATTCAAATGTTTATCTCAGAAATACCTAGACAGACACACAGACATGCCTGGACAATATACAGACATACCTTTTACATACTTTTTTAACAATGCTCACCCAAATATCTGTTTATTCTATGACCCAATAAAGTTGACACATAAAATTAACTATTATGAATCAAAATATGTTTTAGTTCTTTCAGGCTGTCATGATAAAATATTATAGACTGGGTAGCTTAAACAAGAAAAATCTATTTTCTCAAAGTTCTGGAGGCTGGTGCCAGCATTGTTTGGGTTCTGGAAAGAGCTGTCTTCCTGGCTTGGAGATGGCAACCTTCTCACTATGTCCTTGCATGGTGGAGAGAAAGTGCTCTGGTCTCTCCCTCCCTCTCTCTCTCTCTCTCTTTTAATTAACATATAATGTATTATTTGTTTCAGGGGTACAGGTCTGTGAATCATCAGTCTTATATAATTCACAGCACTCACCATAGCACATACCCTCCCCAATGTCCATCACCTAGCTACACTATCTTTCCCCCTGCCAGCAACCCTCAGTTTGTTTCCTGAGATTAGGAGTATCTTATGGGGGCGCCTGGGTGGCTCAGTGGGTTAAGCCTCTGCCTTCGGCTCAGGTCATGATCTCAGGGTCCTGGGATCGAGTCCTGCATTGGGCTCTCTACTTGGCAGGGAGCCTGCTTCCACCTCTTTCTCTGCCTACTTATGATCTCTCTCTGTCAAATAAATAAATAAAATCTTTAAAAAAAAAAGAGTCTCTTATGGTTTGTCTCTCCATCTTGTTTCATCTTATTTCATTTTCTGGTGTCTCTTTTCTTATGAGGGAACTAATCCCATCATGAGGGCCTGACCTTCATGACTTCATCTAAACCTAATTATCTCCTGAATGCCCCATCTCCAAATATCATCACATTGGAAGTTAGAGCTTCAACATAAGAATTTGGCAGGGGGACATAATCTAGTCCATCAAAGTATGAGAACTCAGAGGCCTCTCTTAGCATGACTTTCCTCTAAACACCAATAGCTCCCTCAGACCACAGCCTAAAAACCAACTCCTAAAAATCTAGCCCCTCCCTACTTCCCAGGACTTAGCTCCTATGCTAGTTTCTGTACAATTACCCTCTGTTCTACCAGGTGACTTGTGGCTTGTAGCCGTTATTTGAGAAGTCAGACTGATGGCAAAGTCACAGAAGTAATGGATTTTGTTTAGCCAGTGAGACTTATGGGTGAATCTTGACACTGTAGAATCAGGCATGGCCTGCTTGAAAGAATAGGGGATTGAAATCCAACAGACCTGGGTTCATATTATGGTTCTGTCACTTACTTGTTCTGAGACCTTGGCCAACCTACTTAATCCTTTGAGCCCCTGTGTTCTTATTTATAATAATAATAATGCCCATCTCAAGGGGGATTTTGTGAGGATTCAGTGAGATAGTGCTTCAAATTCTACCATTATGAGTCTTTCTAAATTCTTCACTCTGCTTATTTGCATAGGCAAATCCGAGGGAAACCCAGTAAAGGGTTGAGTTGACTAAGAATTTCTCTGAAGGCAGCAACCTCAGTTTGGAGGAGAAGAACTTATTCCAATGAGCCCCCCTTTGCTGGAGGGAGAAGCGTTTTGCTTGAATTTAAAATATTCCCTCACTCTTTTGGTCCTCTTTGAGGCTGCCTCCAGGGTGGAACCCTGTAGCACTGCGATCACCCATCTGGCTTTCTGCCTTAAATCTCCTCTTACTCACAGCCTTAACATCACCCTGACTTCAGGCAGAACCTAAGGACACCAAGGACAGAGAAAGAGCATCATCATTACTGATGAAGTACTATTCTCATGGCTTACATTTATTCTGTATTTAATACACTCTGGGTACTATGCTTAGAACTTTACATGTGTGATCTCATTTAGTCCTCCAATAAACTTGTAGGTTCTGCTAGTACCCTCATTTTACTAATGAAGGAATCGAGGTCTAAGAGAGTTATGTAAATTGCCAAAGCCCCCTGAGCCTCAGCTCATTGGATCAGGATTGGACATCTGTTGTAGCCTGAATCACTCAGAGTCTCTCCCCCAGAAATGGAGAAATGGATTTGAGATGCTTGATATTCTGCTGGTCGTGCAAAATGAAGACATGTAAACTTGGGAGCTAAGAGGTGTTCATTAATGGTTAGGTACACACAAAGACAGAAATTCTATAGGGAGAAAGAAGGAGGCAAACACAAAGAAAAAAACACATGACTGAGGCTGTGGAGAGGGAGAAAATGAGACAGACTTCCTGGATTTCCCAGTTGGATTTCTTGCCTGTGTTAGTCATGATTCTAGGATGTAAATGATAGAAATCTGACTCCTACTGGCTTAAATGAAAAAGAATCAATCTATTGGCTCTAAGAATAACACTGGCTTCAGGCACACCTTGATTCAAGATGCTCGATGTTGTTGGGATCCTATCTCTGTTCTTTGGATTTGCTTTCTTTTGTGTTGGTGTCAGCTTCAAGCAGGCTCTGTCCATGGTAGAAAGATGGCTACCTAAAGCCCCAGGCACAGATAATTCAATTTTATCTCTGCAGAGAGTATCTCTTTCCCAAAAGTTGCAAGAAAGGTCTTACCATTGAGTCGTTGGCTGGCTTGGGTCATATGCCCAACTCTGAGGCTATCACTATGTTCACGGAGACGGAATGCATAATTGGCCAAACATGGTTCCAGGGATTAGAGTTAGTTCTACTCAAATCACACGCACTGAGAGGAGAACAGTGGCTCCTCAAAGAAACACTCTTCAGAGGAAGTAGGACTGGATATAGGGCAATAAATACAATAGGTGTTCATTGCATGTTACTCTTTTAATAAATTTCTTTGCTTTCTTTTAGCCAGTTTAAAATGGTTTTGAGGAGAAATTTGTTATTTGTGACTTAAAGAACCTTTGAATGAGATAGCCAGATTTCTACTATATGCTTCCAGATCTCCTGCCCTACCTTGTAATATCTTTTCTACCCAGCCACCACAAAGTCTTGTCCCACTTGCTCTAATACCTATTTGTAATTACAGATAAAATTGGTACATTTTATCCTACTTCACTAGCCTGATGCAAACCAACATCTGGAAGCCATGCTGAAGGTGGCAGATCTTCAAGGTAGAAAGAACTTGATTTCTTAAAGAACCACCTGTCACTCAGGAGCATACACGTTGGAGTACATGTACACAAGAAATAATCTATTGTGTTTAGCTGAGATTTGAGAGTTGATGTGTTTCAATGGATACTTTTACCTTAAATAATACAAAAATAAAGAAGGCCAGGTTAAGGACTTTAGACTTGATTGTCTCTGTTGAACACTAGACATTCCAGGTTGCACAGCCTATGTGCAGCCCTGGGTACCTCTCCCACTTCAACCCCTAGTAACTGGGTGTGGTGGTTGTCACTCTGTGTTTGTTTCTTTTCATACCAACTCCAGGGGTGGAGGGTGGGCTAACTTCTAACAAGTTCTCAAGTGATGCAAATCTTACTGGTCCAGGATCATATTTGGAGTAGCAGGGACCTAAGTTAGGCAGGATGAGAGCTTAATCTTAGGTTAGTGGCAGTGGGATGGAAAGGTTCCAGATTCTAGAGCTATGAAGGAGATGGAATTGACAAGATTAGACAATGGTTCTGATATGTGATAAAATCAAGAATGAATTTCTAAGTTTCTAGTTTGGGTAACTAGATGGCAGAGTTGGGGGGATTTTCTTTTCATAGATCTACATTTCTTTTCTTTTTTTTTAAGATTTTATTTATTTATTTGTCAGAGAAAGAGAGAGAGGGCGAGCGCACAAGTATGGGGAGCAGCAGTCAGAGGGAGAAGCAGGCCCCTGCTGAACAAGGAGCCTGAGGTGGGATTCATTCAGCCTGGGATCATGACCCAAGCTGAAGGCAGCCACTTAACCGACTGAGATGTCCAGGCGTCCCATGGATCTACATTTCTCATAAAGGACTTGCATTTAATTGTGCATTGAAGAGGGAATAGAAAAGAAATTGATGATATTGTAAGGAGCCCAGGTAAGTAAGAAGGTATTTTAAAATACAATAAATATATTTAGCTTTTGATGAATAAAATATACACTTTTCAGTTGAATAGTTTCTTGGGTGTGATCCATGCTGAATTGTTACAAACTATTCAGCTGCTGGAATCCAACAGCATTCCCACAAAGACTTAATAAAGTATGATATTTTTTGTTCCTTGTTAATTTAAGAACTAATCATGGTATAATGCTGACCAGGTGTGACATACTGATTTCTCTTTAAAAATAGTTTCCAGGGAGCTGATTGTGAAAACATAAGGCAGATAATGTGCTTCTTTCAATACTGAACCCAATTAATTTCAGTGACTCATAAGTGCTAGGGTGAGAACTTAGAATATTAAAGCTACCTTTGTTTAAGAAAGAAATAATTTTTCTTCTTCTCAATAGACTTCTAATTGTTTTGTACATAATTTTCTCTCTGAAGTCAGGTTGGAGAATTCAGTAAAACTAAAGGAAGGTTCATCCCTAGTCTTTACTAAAAGAATATCCAACGACCTGGTGACAGTCTGGGGGCTGAGGACGAACTGATCACCCTTTAACAGGAAGCAATGATGATAATAGTAAATACTGAGCTCTTTTACGCACCACACATCTTGTTGAATTTCTCACCACACTCTGAGATACGTACGTTTATTTTATTTTATTTTTATTGAAGTATAATTGACATTTAACATTATATTAGTTTCAGGTAGACAACCTAATAATTGAATGTTTGTATACACTGAGAAACGATCACCACAACAAGTCTAGTTACCATTTGTTGCCATACAAAGTTATAAATTTTCTTCCTGTGGATGAGAATTTTTTAAGATTTCCTTAGCAACTTTCACATTTGCACTACAATGTTACCAACTACCGTCATCATGCTGTACATTATATCCCCATGATTTATTTATTTTTATATCTGGAAGTTTGTACCTCTTGAGTCCATTCACCCATTTGCTCACTCTTCCACTTCCCCTCCCCTCTGGTAACCTCCAGCTATTCCCTGTAACTATGAGTTTTGTTTTGTTTGTTCATTTTTAAAAATTCTATCTATAAGTTAAATCATACAGTATTTGTTTTTAATATGACTGACTTATTTCACTTAGCATAATACTGAGGTACGTAATTTTAATTCCCATTATATAAATGGCAAAAACAAGGCTTAGCGAGGTTCAGTGATCTGTCAAGTTGTCTTGGATGGTAAGTGACAGAAATGACACTTTCATCCAGGTCTGACGGCTTACAGGACTATGACCCTGGAAAATTCTGCCTCTGAATTCTAGAATGTCAAACAAGGGAATAGAAGGTACATCTTCTAAAGCTTACGTATGAGGAAAGCAAAGTTCAGGTGATTCCTGGTCTAGTGTGGTTTCTGATGAGGCACCACACTGCCTTTTAGAGCAACCGGTCAAAGCTATAAAGTTAGTGAAATAGATCTGATTTATAATGCATATAAGTGGTTCCTTATTGGTATGACTTTGAAAGCCCTGGGAAGAAGACTGTTTTCCCCAAGATATGCTTTCCCCCATTAGATGGTCTATGAGGTTCTATCATTAAATATTAATTACTCTAAGTTAAGCCATTCATATATCCTTGTTAAAATACAGTTGCTCAAGCATTCCAAAGTGAATGTGTGCATACCCTTTCCTTGAGAGAGGTTTTAACTGGGGAGGGGGAACCAAGGGGTGAGGGGGGATAGGAGCCAAGTGAGATGAGTGTTGGGGCAAGAGAAAAGGAATAAGGAAAAAGATGAAACATAGGGGATCTGAGAGCCTGAATGACAAATCTCTAAAACTACTTTTTTTTTTTTAAAGATTTATTTATTTATTTGAGAGAAAGAGAGAGAGAAACTCAAGCAGACTCTGTGCTGAGCATGGACCCTGACATGGAGTTTAATCTCATGACCCTGAGATCACCTCCAAGTGGAAACCAAGAGTCAGATTCTTAACCAACTACATTACCCAGGCTCCCCTCAAACTACTTTGTTGAAGAACTGATTTAGACTAAAGGCGGACTCTTTTTTTTTTTTTAAAGATTTTATTTATTTATTTGGCAGACAGAGATCACAAGTAGGCAGAGAGAGAGAGAGAGGGAAGCAGGCTCCCTGCTGAGCAGAGAGCCCGATGCGGGACTTGATCCCAGGATCCTGAGATCATGACCTGAGCCGAAGGCAGCGGCTTAACCCACTGAGCCACCCAGGCACCCTGGACTCTTAAAGTTAATGATAAATTTTTGTTTTGAATAGAGATAGAGACAACATTAAGCAGACCTGATTTCTGTCACCGAGATCGCCTACAAATATAACGTGGGTATGCCACGCAGTTACAAAGAGCGAGGAGAAAAAGCCCTGAATCTGACTCTTCCTTATTTTCTGACCCTGAGCAAGTCTCTCCACCCCCACTACCCAGCTTTAGCTTTTTTTTTTAGATTCTATTTATTTATTTGACAGAGAGAGATCACAAGTAGGCAGAGAGGCAGGCAGAGAGAGAGGAAGGGAAGCAGGCCCCCTGCTGAGCAGAGAGCCCGATGCGGGACTCGATCCCAGGACCCTGAGATCATGACCCGAGCCGAAGGCAGCGGCTTAACCCACTGAGCCACCCAGTCGCCCCCCAGCTTTAGCTTTTAACATGAGTTGCTGTCAGGTGGGGCAAGAGAGGAAGGGCCAGAACTGAGAATTGATTTGGTTTCTGAGTAGATGATATTTTTGAAACACTCATTAATCTGTTCTAGCATTAAATCCTCCTAGAGCGTATCCATGCTGGACATGCTTCAAAAAGGTTGACATTAAGCATTCTTACAGAGCCTTCTCAATTCCCAGAAGCTTCTCTGGTTCACATTTCTCTCCTGTTAGGGATCATTAGTGGAAGAGTCTCAGCTGTCCTTCATAGCATTCTTGTTTGGCCAGAGAAGCCTCCACTACACACTTTTTCCTAGAGGGGTCCTTTGTCAACTCTGGATAAAGCAGGAGAAACAGTTTACATAATGGTGTGATCACATCGATGCTTCAAACTGATTTTTCTCCAATTACCACATTTTCTGACAGCTGGTTTAGAAGTTGTTACCGTTTTTTTTAAGCTGGAAAGCTTTCAGTTATAGATCTAAGTTTATCAGAGCATAGCTTTAAAGAGCACATTTAAACAGATCTTCAGATTTTAAAACAGATAATGAGAGCTATTTCACCAATGACACAGATCGAAAAGAGGGTGATTCCTCCTCTGAGGAATTTAGTGAAAGATATTAATGTTTGGGAATTTCCCCAATTAAACTCATGGGTGAAATTCTTCACAAGGCATCTTACATTAGATTGTGGTTCAGCTTGGCACAGACCTATCTGAGTGACAACCTATTTGAAAGACCTATTGACACAGCTGATGGAAGAGGAAAGCCTGACAAAATCGTCAAGGCCCTGGCCACTAGCAGGTGTTTATGCAGTTGGTGAGAACAAGGGTTTGACATAATCCATCAAACCTTGGATTTAGTTGTCCCCTGTTGTTACAGGGCCATGATGGGAAAGAAGAATGAGTTGATTCAGATAAAAATGAGATAAACAGCTTTCTGTTATGAAAAGAATATGGGTTTAAGAGTCAGAAGTACCTAGGTTAAGAATCCTTGCTTTGCTGCTAACCAGCTAGATGACCTTAGAGTGAGACCCTAGACTTCTCAGCTTCAGAATCCTCATGCATATGGTGGCATTGTGTACAGGTGGATGGGACAAGAGGATACAATGGAAGGTGCCAAACACAGGGTCTGGTGAATGACAAGTTCTCAGTACTTGGGTTAAGAGCAGCTTTAAAATCATTTCCTGGGGGTGCCTGGATGGCTCAGTGGGTTAAAGCCTCTGCCTTTGGCTCAGGTCATGATCCCAAGGTCAGGGGATCCAGCCCCACGTCGGGCTCTCTGCGTGGCGGAGAGCCTGCTTCCCCCTCTCTCTCTCTCTGCCTCTCTGCCTACTTGTGATCTCTATCTGTGAAATAAATAAATAAAAATCTTTAAAAAAATAAAATCATTTCCTGGCATCTACCCCTAATTTCATTCGTGATTTTCATTTGGCTTCACCCATCTGCTATAGTCAGGTCACTCTGGCCATACTTCAGCCCACTTCTTAGACTCTGTATGTTGAAGAAGTATAGAAAGCTGTCATTGATGCAGTGTAGCTTGAGGGCATCACACAGATCTTAAGTGGCTCTGATGGCTCCCCATTGCCTCAGAATCAATTAAAACTCTGTAGCAAAGGAGGCAGTATTGTGGTGAAGAGCTCTGCCTCTGGAATTAACTGGGTTTGAATCCCATCTCTGTCCTTATCCTTCTTGTTTGACCTGGTGAAGTTACTCCCTACTCTGAGCATCAATATTTTCAGTGGTTTTTTTTAAAAAAGGGATTTTAATAGTGCCAATATCATAAGGTTGTTGAGATTATGTGAGATAATGCATGTGAAGTTTTCAGCATGGGCCTGACATACATCAATCATGTAGTGTTTGCCATTGTTGTTACTATTTATTATTATTATTACTATTATTTTATATTGTTGATTTTAAAAATTCTTTTTATTTTTTATTTTTTTAAAATTTTTTTCAATTTATTTATTTTCAGAAAAACAGTATTCATTATTTTTTCACCACACCCAGTGCTCCATGCAATCCGTGCCCTCTCTAATACCCACCACATGGTACCCCAACCTCCCACCCCCCACCCGCCACTTCAATCCCCTCAGATTGTTTTTCAGAGTCCATAGTCTCTCATGATTCACCTCCCCTTCCAATTTACCCCAACTCCCTTCTCCTCTCTAACACCCCTTGTCCTCCATGATATTTGTTATGCTCCACAAATAAGTGAAACCATATGATAATTGACTCTCTCTGCTTGACTTATTTCACTCAGCATAATCTCTTCCAGTCCCGTCCATGTTGCTACAAAAGTTGGGTATTCATACTTTCTGATGGAGGCATAATACTCCATAGTGTATATGGACCACATCTTCCTTATCCATTCATCCGTTGAAGGGCATCTTGGTTCTTTCCATAGTTTGGCGACTGTGGCCATTGCTGCTATAAACATTGGGGTACAGATGGCCCTTCTTTTCACGACATCTGTATCCTTGGGGTAAATACCCAGGAGTGCAATGGCAGGGTCATAGGGAAGTTCTATTTTTAATTTCTTGAGGAATCTCCACACTGTTCTCCAAAGAGGGTGCACCAACTTGCATTCCCACCAAAAGTGTAAGAGGGTTCCCCTTTCTCCACATCCCCTCCAACACATGTTGTTTCCTGTCTTGCTAATTTTGGCCATTCTAACTGGTGTAAGGTGATATCTCAATGTGGTTTTAATTTTAATCTCCCTGAGGGCTAGTGATGATGAACATTTTGTCATGTGTCTGGTAGCCATTTGTATGTCTTGATTGGAGAAGTGTCTGTCCATATCTTCTGCCCATTTTTTGATATGTTTGCCTGTTTCATGTGTGTTGAGTTTTAGGAGTTCTCTTTTTAGAGAGAATCTTATTCAGGGCTTGATTTCATGACCCTGAGATCACCACCTGAGCTGAAATCAAGAGTCAGACACCCAACTGACTGAGCCACCCAGGTGCCCCTTTAAATTTAATTTTATTATTATTTATTACCACTTGGTTTCATCTTATTGTTTAGCCTTATTTTCCTCTCTCTATAATTCACAGAACACCATGCTTCAGCCACTTTGAAATACTACCAAAAATGTATCGAACAGTATAGTGGTTATAGTTAATAATACTGTCTTATATAATGTAAGTTGCTAATAGAGTAGATACTAAATATTCTACCATAAAAAGAAATGGTGATTATGTGATGTGACACGGATGTTAGCTAGTGCTATGATAATCATCTTCAATATATAAGTGTATGCAACTGACATGTTGCTTAAACTTATACAATGTTATTTGTCCATTATAACTTAATAAAGCTTGGGAAAAAATCTAAAAAATGCATTGAGATCCTACTATATTCTAAGCCATTTCTAAGTGTTAAGTACTCATTCAAGAATACAACTCATTTTTTTTTTAAGATTTTATTTTATTTATTTGAGAGAGAGAGACAGTGAGAGAGAGCACGAGTGAGGAGAAGGTCAGAGAGCGAAGCAGACTCCCCATGGAGCTGGGAGCCTGATGTGGGACTCGATCCTGGGACTCCAGGATCACGCCCTGAGCTGAAGGCAGTCGTCCAACCAACTGCGCCACCCAGGCGTCCCTACAACTCATTTTTTAAGAGATAGGGACTCATGGTCTAGTTGAAGACTACTTGCTGTTTTTGCAAGTTTCTCATACTTTTATGCCATCATCTCTTGGTGGATGCCCTTCCTGCTGCCTGGCAAGACCTTTCTTCCTTCTCTCAGTGGCGGTCTTGTTTATCCCTTAAAGTCCAGCTTGATTGTAAATATTTCCTGATCCTTGATGTAGAGCTAAATGTTCTTTGCTTTTGGATTATATAGCAACTTGCATGTAATTCTGTTATAGTACTTACTGTACTGGGGTGTTTGTATATCTGTTCCAGCTACTAGAGTGGGAGCTCATTGAAAGCAGGGGCTCTGTCTCACTTATATAACAATTATTTATTAGCCTTATGTGCCTGGTACCACTACACATGTTCAGACATCAGAGATCTAATGCATGTTCCTGCTCTTAAAGAATTCATAGTTTAGTAAAACCATTTATACATCAAATTCAATTCAGATTGTTATAGGGCATACTCACATCAGTCTTATTAGTCTGTACATTCCTCATACCTAAGCTCTGTGAGTTGGCTTAATTTGATTTCCGTCACCAAAAATATTTCCCTTAATTTCCCTTTTAGTTTGTTTCCTTCGGGCCTGTATTAATCAGTATTCTTTTGGTTGCAAGTGACAGAAACCTAACTCAAATGAGTGTTAGTAGAAAGAGGAACTTACTGGCTCACCAAGGAAAAGGTGAAGAGCCAAATTATGTGAAAAGGCAGGGGACTCTGCATTTCAGGAAGAAGTAGCATCAGAGGCTTACTGTATTTTTGCCTTATAGTTACCACTACCATCAAGATTAATTATTATTCTTTAATTTAATTATATTTTTTAAAAAAATTTAAAAGATTTTATTTATTTATTTGACAGAGATCACAAGTAGGCAGAGAGGCTGGGAGAGAGAGAGGAGAAAGCAGACTCCCTGCTGAGCAGAGAGCCCGAAGTGGGGCTTGATCCCAGGACCCTGAGATCATGACCTGAGTTGAAGGCAGAGGCTTTAACCCACTGAGCCACCCAGGCGCCCCTAATTTAATTATAAAAAAAAAACCTCCCAGGGACACCTGGGTGGCTCAGTCAGTTAAGCTTTTGCCTTTGACTCGGGGGTCATGACCCAGAGTCCTGGGGTAGAGTCCCACATGAGGCTCCTTGCTCAGCAGGGAGCCTGTTTCTCCTTCTGCATTCCTCTCCCCCTGTTTGGGCTCTCGCTCTCTCACTCTTTCTCTGACAAATAAATAAATAAAATCTAAAAAAAATCCCAAAAACAAAAACCAAAAAAACAAACTCCTAGAGAAAGATTCTGATTAGGATGGCCTGGGTCAGGTGAACCAATCAACTGCAGTCAAGAAAGTGAGTCATATGAAACATGGCAGCCATGTGGATGAAGTCTGGGAGAAACTACCCAAGATAATGTTGGGGAAGAGGATGTATACAGACTCACAATTAAAAATTTCCACAGGGTCGGGGCACCTGGGTGGCAGAGTGGGTTAAAGCCTCTGCCTTCCGCTCAGGTCATGATCTTGGGGTCCTGGGATTGAGCCCCGCATCGTGCTCTCTGCTCAGTGGGAAGCCTGCTTCCCCCCCCCCCCTCTCTCTGCCTGTCTCTCTGCCTACTTGTGATCTCTCTCTGTCAAATAAATAAATAAAATCTTAAAAAAAATTTCCACAGGGTCTTGGAGACATTGTAGGTTTTCAGAACTCCTTGGAAAATCCATGGTGAAAAAGGGTGTTAGACTCATTCTTAAACATTTTCAGGTGGTGTCTTGTGGGTACTGATGATGGTCAACTGAGAATAAAGCATTATGGATGGCACCCACAGGAGAACAGCAGCATCAAGTACTGGCCAGGAGCTCTATAATGAGAATGGGAATGCAGTAGAGGCAAACTTATACCTTCTTCTGTTGGGGGTCAGCCTTATCTGAGTCCCCCTAAAGGCCCAATGAAGGTACAGTCCTTACTACTCTAATGGTTATGCAAATCAAAAATTATTCAGGAGCCCTAAGGTTCAAAGCCCAGAGGATAAACAAACAAAACCGAGAAAGGGCCAGAGGAAGGGATCAAAGTCTGGGAATGGAGCCAGGAGTTCAGGTAGTTTGATTGGGTAGGCTGATTAGACAGCAGTGGGGATCGACAGTCATTGAGGGATTGCCTAAGGTATCAGCTACCATTTATAGCTTGCCTTTAAGGTCTGGCAAGAATGTGCTATGTGGGTGGGATGGTCTCATTAAAAGATCCAGTGGTGGAACAGCCATGGCACAGTGCAAAATGCACACATCAAACTCTTACCGTGAGCCCAACTGAGCCATAATTATAGATTAGTATATTTGGAGACTTAATGGAATTTTCCAGGAGAATTCAGGACCAGAGAGCCCTGTGCAAGTCAATAGAATCTGTAATTCTTGGGTATCAGAGGCTTTAAGAAAGAAAGAGAATAACAGCAGAGAAGGATTTGAGGTATTTGTTTCATATGGATCTTCTGAGATAAAAGGATATTGTGACTGTCAGCGAGAAATGCAGACTAGGCCTCACAGGTGTCAGGCTTGTGAAGTCAGAGATCTAGGACCCTGCATTCACCCTGCACAGCCACTAAGCTGTGATGCACACTCTCTTCTGGACACATGGCAAGGCGACTTCATGCATTTACTGTATACCAGATATTGTCCTAGAATTTTTCATGCATCACTTCTTTGAACCTCAGAAAACCCCATGAAGTAATTACTAAAATTGCCCCATTTCACATGAGAAATGAGGGCCATAAATTAATTGCTGAAGTCACACAGTTAGCATAAGGTAGATCTGGAGATAGAACATCAAGCTCCAAGTGATTGGTCACCTCACTAAGCTCTCCCACCCTACTTTTAACTCCCTTAGTTACCAACTTTGTTATTCCATGTATCCCTTCAATGTCCACAGTTACTCATTCAGCTAGTACCCAGTGTCATATTGATTATTACTAAAAAAATTATTCTTTTTTTCAGCTTGAATTCTTTTTGAAAACTAGGTAATATAGGCAGATGGCATAAAATTTAGAGATATGAAAGAGTAAACAGTTATTTCCTATCACCCAGTTATCTTATTAAGCATGTTAAAAAAAAGACATCAGGCCCAAATGGAGTCACATGTGCTAGATCTCATGTCAGCAAACCAAGACTTAATACCTAATCTAGTGGCAGTTTTCAATTCTCCAGGAATGTAACTTAAAAAAAAAAAAAAAAAAAGATTTATTTAAGTACTCTCTGCACCCAATGTGGGGCTTGAGCTCATAACCCCAAGCTCAAGCATCACATACTCTACCAACTGAGCTAGGCAGGTGCCCAGGAATGTAACCTTTAACCAGTCAACATGGAATCACTTGGTCAGGACTAAAGAGAGAATCTTCCCAATAGACCCCTTGCATTCCCCTTAGAAGGGTGACCTTGCCTGAAACAATGTATTCTTTGCTACTAATTTCGACTTTCTGCCCCCTTTCTGCCTTTAAAAACTTTTCCTTAAACATATGGAGGTTACTCAAAAAAGTTAAAGTGAAACTATCCTACGATCCAGCAGTCTTTCTATTGGGTATTTACCCAAAGAATATCAAAATACTAATTCAGAGGGATATGTGCACCCCAATGTTTATAGCAGCATTGTCTACGATAGCCAAGTTACGGAAACAGTCCAAGTGTCCACTGATTGACGAATGGATAAAGAAGATGTGGAGATTATATATATATATATATATAAATATATATAAAATTACTCAGCCATAAAAAAGGAGTGAAAGTCTGCCATTCAAAACACATGGATGGAACTAGAGAGTATAATGCTAAATGGAATAAGTCAGTTAGAGAAAGACAAATACAATATGATTTCACTCATATGTAAAATTTAAGAAACAAAACAGATGAGCAAAGGGGAAAAAAAGGGAGAGAGAGGCAAGAAACAGACTCTTAGCCATAATGAACAAACTGATGGTTATCAGAGGTAGGTGGGGGGATGGGTGGAAGAGGTGATGGGGTTTAAGAGGGCACTTGTGATGAGTGTCACATGGATATATTGAATCAGTATATCGTACACCTGAAGCTAATATTCCACTATATGTTAACTAAATGGAATTTAAGTAAAAACTTAAAAAACCTTTTTCTTTCTACAGTTTAGCAGAGCTTCTTTCTATTATTTGATGGGAAGCTGCCTGATCCATGAATCGTTGAATAAAGCCAATCTGATCTTGAAATTTACACAGTTGAATTTTTGCTGTTGAAAATGCACGAGGTTTACAAGTCATTTGTGTCTTCTTTCTTTCATGTCTATTATCTATTTGCTATAGAATTGTTTTTGTTCTTACTAGTATGTAGAATCTTTTATTAAAAGGGAATTAGTCCTATGCCTGTGGTATGAATTGTCAGTATTTTCCCCAGTTTGTCTTTTTGCCTTTTGAATATATGAAGGTTTTTTTCCATGGAAAAATATTTTGGCAGTCTAATTTATCAATTTTTAAAATTTTATGATGGAGATATGTTATCCTTAGATAGCTATTCCTTACTCCAGGATTATAAAACAAAATACTCTACGTTTTCTTCTATTACTGTTTTGGTTTTGATCCAGCTGCAAAATTTTTGATGTAACATGTGAGATATGGATCCAATTTAATTTGATAACTTTCAAGTTATTCCAAAAATGTTTGTTGAATAATCTTTTCCCCCACTGCTTTGAAATGTCGCATTTATTCTACACTAGATTTCTGGATGTATTTAACTTGTTTCTGAGTTTTCTATTATTGGCCTCTTTTTTTTATTTTTTAAAGATTTTATTTATTTGACAGAGAGAGAGAGAGAGAGAGAGAGAGAGAGAAAGTGCACAAGCGGAGGGAATGGCAGGCAGAAGGAGAAGCAGGCTCCAGGATGAGTAAGGAGCCTGATACAGGACTTGATCCTAGAACCCTGAGATCATGAACTGAGCTGAGGGCAGATGCTAAACTGACTGAGTCACCCAGGCATCCCTACTGATCTGTTTCTTGATGTGTAAGTATCACATTGTTTAAATTACTGTATCTCAATACCATGTTTTAATATCTGGTAGAGCCAGTCGTTTTCTTTCTACTCTTCCTTTTCAGAATTCTCCAAGCTATTCCTGCTTGTTTCTTACCTTTTCTTTCTTTTTTAAGATTTTATTTTTAAGTAATCTCTGTAACCAGCGTAGGGCTGAAACTTAAAGACACTGAGATCTAGAGTTGTAGGCTTTACTGACTGAACCAGCCAGGCGCCTCTCTGCTTCCTTATTTTCTATATTAATTTCAAAGTTAGCTTGTAGTCACCCCCCCTGCCAAAATCTTTCAGTATCTTTTCTATTGAAATCACATTAAATTTACAGATAAATTTAGGGAGAAATGACATCTTTATGAAGTTGAGTCTTCCTACCCAGGAAAAAGATACAGCTTTCTTTTTTTTAAGTGTACTTTGGTGTCCCTTAGTAACATCAGGTTTTTTTCAAATAGAATTTGAGTACATCTTTTTCAGTTTACTGATAGATAATCTATCTTTTTTATTGCGATTATAAATATTTGTTCCCTTCCTCTGTGTATTCTAACTGCATGTTCTTTTGGCAACAATTTAAAATCTCTACTGTGGCAGTATTGCCTCAAGCTATGTTGAGAAACATCATATCTGGTTTGATTTGGGTTCCAGTTCTTGCTGCTAGCTTGCAGGCAAGACCTAGACCCCTTGAGATTGAGGTGGCCTCTGAGGGTTCTGGCCCAGGGAATGCCCTATCCATTCACCCTAAGCTTTTCTAGAATGGGTGCCATGGATACTAAAACAGGTTGATGATGTTATATATGTTATAAACAACTACAAATCTACATGAATCGAATGACTTTTCATCCACTGTAAGGTATCTGCCCATACCAGGGCAGAATATGGCAAATTAAAGCTTACGCTGCTTCAAGCTGAAAACTCGAGATAGATTTTTCTTTGCAGTCCTGACAACTGGTCACCTTGAGGAAATTGATGCAGCATTCAGTATTACACTTTCTAAAGATGTGACATGATTTTCTACTCAAATCACAAAAGGCAGTAGGGAGTCTAGTATCCTCCCAGAAAAATGGAATCTTGGGCTGGCATTGGAATTTGTCGATATTCATTAACATTCTTAACCAACATTAATATTTAATAAGCCCCTGCTATCTATGTACCATCCTGTGCTGGAGCTCCAGACCCATAAATGAATAAAGTCACAATTCTTGCTCTAGAGGAGCTTGCGGTCAAGTGGGAACAATAGGCAGAAACTCACTGTAATGTACTAGCTTAAACACTCAACAGAGTTAAGATCAACATGCTCTGGGAATGCAGAGAAGGGGGTTGTGAAATTTATTTGGGCTTAACAGTATTGGCTTTTGAGCTAAGCCCTGAAAGGTAAGAAAGTAGTTAGTTTGGCAAGGGTAGCAGGTGGTACTGGTACCCTGTAACTCTCTACTTAAGCACTAGTTTTGGTGAAGAGATATGCCTAGCTCTTGCAGGCTGCTGGGGGAACTAATGATTCCAGGAGCAATACTCAACCAATCTTGAATGGGATTTGGTGGATAATTGCCCTAGTTTTCTCACCTGTTGAGTGGCATAACTCCAAGATATGCTTTATCATATCTACAGGGTTGCTGAGTAACACTGGACCCCAGCCACCCAAAGTGGTGACCTTCTCAGTAAGGCACATTTTCCTGGCTTTCTTTCCCTCATGGTCTCACTTGTCCATGTCTGCACTGGGGCTTCCTGGGAATCACCTCCGAGCAAACTATTTGCTCTCAACTCCTAGTTTCAGGGTCTGCTCCTGGGAAACTAACCCAACAGAGCAAAGCATAGGCAGAGGACATTCCTGGACGAGGGAAGAACATCAGTAAAGGCACAGAAATATGACAGCATGCCTTCTTTTGGTCCCAGAAAGCAGTTGCAGATGATTGCAGATCTGTGCAAGAAAGGCTAGGAGATGAGCAATTTGAAGGAAGGATGGTGGGATTAGAATGGGATTTTTTTTCTAAGTAGACTCCACACCCAGTGTGGAGCCCAATGTGGGCCTTGAACTCATGATCCTGAGATCAAGACCTGAGCCGAGATCAAGAGTCAGACGCTTTTTAAATTTTTTTGAGTACTTGAATATTTTATTGCATATTACATTGAACATTTCAGTAAGAATCTTTCTAATACTTCTTCACATCAAGGAGGATCAGTTGGTTGATTTAACACTGAAAGTGTTTTCCAGAGTAGGGTTCACATTATGAAATAGGATTTTGTGTTATATGACACTGATTACAATTGCAGAAATAATCCCAAACAAGTCTCACACAACCAAACTATTCTTATATTCCTGCCCTTGCTCACCTCATTATTTGTGTTATTCTAATTTGAGCACTGATTCTATCTTCTAATAGAAGTCATTTTTATATGCTCCTAGTCAAATATCAGAAGATGAAAGTATGCTCATAGAAGCGACAATAGGAAGTCTAAATTCGTAAATGTAACACACCAAGAGTCGATGCTTAACAGACTGAGCCACCCCGGCGCCCCTAGAATGGGATTTTATAAAAGGCCCTCAGAAGATTTGGTAGTGGGCAGGGGCACTGTTTGGGAGCAGGGAGAAAAAAGATCTTCATTTTCTCCTCCCTGGTATTTTTGTCAAGGACTGGGGCTCCAAACTCCAGCTCTCTAGAGCTGTAGGGCTCACGCCCTCACCTGGTCAATCCTCACGCCTTTCTCCTGATACCGTAGCTGCCTTCATCACCTGCCAGACCAAGCCAAGCCGTTGCCGGGATGCAGCGGCGCTTGCTGGAGGTGGGCGGAGCTTGGTCAACAGCCGGCACTGTTGCCAGGCCCTGGCGGCTGTCTTATCCCCAGCGGCTGTACAAACGGAATTTTCCTTCCTGCAGCTGCGCCTTAGCACTCACCACTTGCCTGTCTCCGCTCTCCATGCGGGGCTCATCTGAGGCTTTCTATTCAGACAGTCATTGATATTCCCATCCTGTTGTTGGCTCCTGTCAATGGCGGAATGGGGAGACTTTCGCAGAATAGGCTGGGGAAGGACCAGGTGCTTTTCCTGTTTGCCTGGATAGTGAGAGGGGGTATTTTTTAAAAGCAGGTTTCATAAGCAGTCTCTGGCCTTTTTTTCTTTTCCTTCTGCCTTTTATTCTTCAATCTTCCTATCTTCTGCCTGTCCTCCCTCCTGCCAGACCCTGGATGAGGCATTCTGGATTCAGAGATGACTTAGTTGAGATCTCAGTTTAGTGAAGGAAACAGAACATGACCCAATAACTTCAATACTGTGTGCTGAGTGCTACAATTCACTTATTTATGTATTTTAAGTATTTGTTAAATGAAAAAAGAAAAGAATGAGTGTTAGGGCATAGAGGAGGGAGGCATAGTCAGGAAGGGCTTCACAGAAGTGGTGGTGCCTGAGCTGCATTAGGAAAGACTGGTTAAAGTCATGAGCACCTGCTAACAACCAAGCACCAGGCTAGGCCCTTTTACTCGAATCCTCATGACAACGTGATGAGGTAGATAGTCCTATGTTACAGAAGAAGAAGAAAAACCTCAGGGAGATTAGATAAATGATCGGAGATCATAGATCTGCAAATGGGACCATCAGGATTCTAAACTAGCTCTGTGTGCTGCAAAGCTTGTTCCACTGCACCATGCTGCAAGGCATGGGGAAGGGTACCCCAAGTAGAGGGAATAGCTTGGCAAAGGCTTGGAGGCACACCAGAGATGACATATAGGTTAATTTTCTGGAGCTGTTGGCTGCCGTGTTCTCTAGTCCCTACTACTTTCCAATGTGCTCACTGTGTCTTGTAGGAAAAGCAAGTGGCAAATGAGTGTTCAAGTCTCTTCTAAATTGTCTAGCAGAGTTTGAATCTCAGCTCTTCTGGGACAGGCTGTAGAGCCTCTGTTTCCTCATTTCTTTAAGTAAGAGCATGATTCTTACCTTGTAGAGTTGTAGGAATTCAAAGCAATGTGTGAAACAATCATTACAATTGATTTGTTCAAGGTGACTTTAGGATACCCAGGACTAGCTCATGATGGAGGAGTTGGCTGAATCATCAGGCAAAGGGAATTTTAGATAATTGGTTGGGGGAACGCCTTCCATCCTTCAAGAAATGAGAACGCTGGCAGAAAGCCTACTGCTAGCCTGTTTCAAATTGACCAGATGCTATTTTGGAGATGAGAAAAGACATTCTATTGACAGTGTAGGGAGAAGATAAAAACCAAGGAATAGGAAAACTGACCCCACTCCTGATCAGGAATGGGGACAGGCAAGCCAGCCAGGTGTCTGCAGCTCTCCAGAGAGCCTCCAGCCCTGGCAGAGTCCTACAGATTCTGGGACTCAGGGGAGGGGATGGAGAGAAAGTGCTGATGGGCTTTCAGGCTGAATCACACTCATTAAAACAACAGTCAAGTGTTTGACCTTGGACTATGACTCTGTTTTTCTCAGGTCCCTGGAGCTGGCTGTTTTCAAGAGAAGAAATGGGGTCATCTGCTCAGAGTTGGTCCTGACATTAAGAAACCTTCCCCTTGGGACAGCTGTGCAGGAACTCATATAATGTGGTGTCAAGGGTGGGGGTGGGGGAAAGATTCTTCTCAATGTATAGATACATTAAGTAGTTATGCTATTGATTCTTTATGGCCTTTCAGCAATAAAGAAGTGGATGGCTTTTTCACAGAAATCCTCAGATATTATAAACATATCTTCAAAATAAATCTTCACTTAGAAATCATAGGTTTTGGCAAGCTCCTGATGCCCCACTCTGCTCTGCTAGCTCAGCCTGTCCACCTGCACCCACCATAGCCACCATTCAGCAGCTAGTAGGAAGATGGTGCTTAGTGGAGAGCAAAGGTTTTGATGAATATATGTAGGAAGTGGGAGTGAGATTGGCTTTGCAAAAAGTGGGTGCAATGGCCAAACCAGATTGTATCCTCTTTTCTGGCAGCAAAACCTCACCATAAAAATTGAGAGCACTCTGGAAACAACAGTTTTCATGTAACCTGGGAGAGAAGTGTGAAGAAACTACAGCTGATGGCAGAAAAACTCAGACTGTTTGCAACTTCACAGCGCATTGGTTCAACATCAGGAATGGGATGCGAAGGAAAGCACAATCACAAGAAAATTGGAAAATAGGAGACTGGTGGTGGAATGTGTCATGAACTCGAGTCTATGAAAAAGTAGAGTAAAAAATTCCATCACCATTTTAGACAGAAATTAGCTGTGAGGATGAACAAGCTCAGTTCAGTGAGCAAATCTCTATACTGCCTTTTTTTCCCCCCCTCCATTACTGTGTTCAGTTATCTTTATCACATTTTACATGCAACTGTTTCAAAGTGTTGCTTTAATTAGAATCATCTCTTTGGTTAGTAAATAAATGTGTTTGTGTTAAGAAAAAAAAGAAGAAAGAAATCATAGGTTTTGAGCTTATGAATCTATATAACCTCTTCATTTTACACCTGAAGAAACCGAGGCCCAAAATGAAGTTGACTTGGGGCGCCTGGGTGGCTCAGTGGGTTAAAGCCTCTGCCTTCAGCTCACCTCATGATCCCAGGGTCCTGGGATTGAGCCCCACATTGGGCTCTCTGCTCTACAGGGAGCCTACTTCCCCCTCTCTCTGTCTCTGCCTGCCTCTCTGGCCACTTGTGATCTGTCTGTCAAATAAATAAATAAAATCTTAAAAAAAAATGAAATTGACTTCAGGATATTGCATAGCTAGGGGCGCCTGGGTGGCTTAGTCTGTTAAGCATCTGCCTTTGGCTTGGCTCATGATTCCGAGGTCCTGAAATCAGCCCCGCATAGGTGAAGGGGAGGTCCCTGCTCTCCCTGCTCAGCAAGGAATCTGCTTCTCCCTCTCCCTCTGCCCCTCACTCCCTGCTCCTGCTCTCTCTCTCTCTCTCAAGTAAATAAATAAAATCTTACATAGCTATGAAGATATTAAGTGGTGAACCAGGGGTTCAAATATTGTTTCTAAATCAGAACATCTGCTTCATTATATTTCTTTCTTTAAAATAATTGGTGTCATGAGAATGTTCCAGACATTGTATTGAGCACTGTTTATAAATGTTCTCACTTAATTTTCTTCAAAAACTCTGCAAAGAATGATTAACCCCACTTTACTGATAAATAAACTGAGTCTCATTAAAGAAATTGCATGAGATTGTTTTGCTAAAAAGCAGCTGAGGCAGAAGATAAACCCTTATGGGTCTAAGAATCTAATTGGTTCACAATTTAAGCATAGCTGAGATTACAAACACAACAGCTCATTCACTAGCATCTTTTTAATATCTCTTCCTATCACCTGGCAGGAGCCTCCTTGAAGAGGAACTGTAACAGAAGTAGAGGGAGGGGGTTGCCTTCTACACCCAATCAGTACAGAAAGCTCAGTGTTGTCCCTGGGGTGGGTTGAATGCTAAGTGGAAAGGATGCTCTTTCACTTATCCATGAAGTGGTGTGAGGAAGCATCAGAGGTTGCATCAGAAGCAATCTCTGATGAATCCTCTGAGTTTCCCAGGCAGGGGAAACCCACTCTGTGCTGCTCCTGTGTGTGTGTGACAGTAATGTTCCTCTATCACCATGGCAACAACCAATACACCCGCATCCCATGAGAGGCCAGAGCTGCTTTGTGGGGAGCTGTGGTCCAAGCTGGGTGGGAGGAGGAGTGGGCTGTATCGGGAAGGGGTGTCTCATTGGCTTGATTCTTTTTGCTTCAAACTAGCTTGTTCCTGGGGGCAGGAATGTTTATATAGGATGCCAAGCCTCCTAGGTCTGCAGGGTTTGGGGCAAAGGGAGATGATAGGGAAGCTGAGGAGAGGCCGGGAGTCACATTATTTCTTGTATGGTTTCCAATGAAATGCATTTATTAGGCAAGCTGCTGCTGAATGGCATCTTTCTAAGGGGCCTGCCAATATACTCTAATGGGGAATCTCATGGGTTTTGTAAGCAACCAAACCTGCTTTATAGCTCTTCAATATTTCAGTTCTAAGATCTCATGTTAGTTAGTATAATGTCTTTGAAGTTCAATTGCTTTAATGGTAAAAAGGGGACATTTAACACCTCCCTTGGGGGAGATTAAATGAGATAACACACGGGCAGTTTCTGGCATGTGGTTGGCATCTCATCAGTTGTAGACATTATTATGTCCCCAATATTGCCAGAGAAATGGGGACTTGGCAAGGGGACCATCTCTGACTCCTTTAAGTCAGGGGAAGACTTGGAATTAGAATTCATTCCATCCATTTCTCCTGGGTGCCTCTGCTTCTCTCTCTTTATCTCTCTCTCTTCCTAAAGCCATGCTCAGTGTTGGCTCCCCAGGCTCATCCCCTGTATTCCCTTGCTCAGCCTGGTGACATCAGGTGCTTATTTTCCTCTGTGGGTCTCCACTCACAGAATCTCACAACACTAGACCTTGGGGATTACTCAGCTCATTTTCCAGGCCAGGAAATGAAAGCTCGGAGAGAGAAGTGCATTGTTCAAGGTCACCCAGGAAGATAGAAGCAATTAGCTGAAATGATTGTTGCATATATTTTAGCATGTATGACTAAGCTTGGGAATGACTGCAGAAGATCTACCTCATGCTTTCCATGAATTCTCCTGGGTGTGTAACTTTAGGATAAGTATGTGTGGGGAGAGTCCTTTTTTATATTTCACTTGTGGTGCTGGCGAGTTCTGTGATTCCCCTGGCGTCAGAAATATTAATAGCTAACATTTGCACAGGGCTTTACTGCTTATAAAATACACTCATAGACTTGATCTTATTTAGTCTTCACAATAGCCCTTCAAGGTCATTATGATCATCACGCCTTTCTTTTACAGATGAGAAAACTGAGGCTAGAAGTGATCTGTTCAAAGTTACACAGTTACCATGAGGTAGATTTAGGAATTAAACTTATATTTGTGTGATTCCTAATCATAGCAAAACGGCCCAGCTGACATGGCCATCTTTGGAGAATTCAACGTCAGGGACAAAGCTGTCCTCTATCCAGAGGCAAATGAGGAAGGTTATCCACAGGGCTGATTATCAAGAAGGGTCACCTGAATGAAGGTGACAAACTCAACTCAATTGCGTTCTCCGAATGAAAGGTAACATGAGTGTGGAAAGCAATATTGATGCCTTTTCTGGTTAACCTTTTCACTTTCAAGGTGTTCCCATATTATCTCCTCAGAGGCCCAAGGCACACCTGTCCCTCCCTGTTTACGTAAGAGGCCTAGAGAGCTGAGCAACTTTTTGAAAATCACAAAGCCAAGTAGCGATGGAACTTAACAGTTTCTGGAATTCCAAATTCCTTCTACATCTCTTTAGGGCAGGTGGGCCTGAATGGGGTCCCCCAATCCTGAGAAGTGAGCAAAGGCCAAAGGACGCATGTTCTAGCATACTTTCTTCTTTGAGAGGACACCTGGGTGACAAGTGTTTGGTCAGGTGGCTTGGTATGCCAGCTTTTCCTTTAAGCTGTTTTTGAGCTCTGCCTGCCTTTCTCCCTGTGAGCATTCTCTGCTGCATTGTTGTTCAGGGAAAGAGAGAAATCAGAGAGGCGATAAAGCATTTATATTAGTTCCTGATTTTAGCAGGATTCTTTCATCTGTAGTCACCAGATGTGTGCCTGTGTTTACAATTCAGTGGGAAGATAAAGATTATGCAAGGAAGGGACTTACAGAGTTCTGGGCTTCTAAAACTGGTAGAGATCCCCGAAATTCTGATATTTGGCTTAGTTGGACCCTGAGTGATTCAGAAAAGCGAGGGAGACCCTTCCACCAATTGCTTTGGGAGAAATGCCTTCTACCTAGAGATGGGAATGACTGGTTGGTCTCAGAGAAAGACAGAAAAGGCCTGAACAGTGCCAGAATTGTATATTTTATAGAATTTCCAAGCCCTTTTGTAGCAACATGGACGGGACTGGAAGAGATTATGCTGAGTGAAATAAGTCAAGCAGAGAGAGTCAATTATCATGTGGTTTCACTTATTTGTGGAGCATAACAAATAGCATGGAGGACAAGGGGCGTTAGAGAGGAGTAGGGAATTTGGGTAAATTGGAAGGGGAGGTGAACCATGAGAGACTATGGACTCTGAAAAACAGTCTGAGGGGTTTGAAGTGGCGGGGGGGGGTGGGAGGTTGGGGTACCAGGTGGTGGGTATTATGGAGGGCACGGCTTGCATGGAGCACTGGGTGTGGTGAAAAAATAATGAATACTGTTTTTCTGAAAATAAATAAATTGGGAAAAAAAAAAAAAGAATTTCCAAGCCCTGTTTCTCCTTCAATTCCAGAAAAAAGGCAGGACATAAGATAGACTGAAAGTGCTATATTCTTCCTGCATCTGGAACCTGGATTCGCAGGTAGGGATAAAGGAAAGATTTTCATTATGGCTCATTAAAAACACAAGCCCACTTATAAGTGTGTCTTTGCATGCTGCACCGACACTGGCAAGAACTTAGCATATAGAAAATATTAGTTTAAGCAGTTGTGATTTATAGTTATGCCAACTAATCAAAATCTTCTGCTCATATACAACTGATTAATGACCATACATTCCCAATTATAAGAAAATGGTCTATTTTCCCATAAGAATAATATTCTTATTAAAACCTACCAGAAAGTAACAATAAATCCATGGAGTATTTGATAGATATTTTTCAATGGTCTTGTAGGCTTCCATTGTATCAATGAGGGAATCTAAATCAAAGGAGTTCTTTGGGCATATTTTGGTCTAGCACCCAAGACTGTGTGTTAGATATTGTATCAGGCTTTGTAGAACATTTTGAGAGGAGAAGAAGAAGAATCCCTCACCTTGAGGTACTTGCTACCTAAAAAGAAACCTGGATAGACACTAGCAACATAAACATACAAGTATAACCTGCAGAGCCTCCTTACAAATATGTAAGGGCATGCTTCAGACCAGGAACTATTCTAAGGTTCAAAAACTATAGTGATAACACAGGTGAGGTCTTTGCCTTCAAGGAATAGATCAATACATTCTCACCACTTACCCAGTTTAGCTTCCCTGTCTTTGCTTTTCCTAGCCTTTCTGTCTTGATTGTTTTCTCCACCCTGTCCTGGGTATCAGAATTCCACTCATTTCATAAGGACTGAGTCCTACCTCCCCTGTGAAATCCTCTCATCCCTCAGATCCTTTCTTCCTCGGACTCTTTTTTTTTTTTTTTTAAAGATTTTATTTATTTATTTGACAGAGAGAGAAAGATCACAAGTAGGCAGAACAGAAGGCAGACAGAGAGGGGGAAGCAGGTTCCCTGTGGAGCAGAGAGCCGGATGCGGGGCTCGATCCCAGGACCCTCGATCCCAGGACCCTGAGATCATGACCTGAACTGAAGGCAGAGGCTCAACCCACTGAGCCACCCAGGTGCCCCCTCCTCTGGCTCTTTTAACACTCACTGCCTGCTCCACTTTCTGGTCATTCACCAACTGCTCTGCTATTGCTGGTTATGTGTTCACATGTTTACGAGCTGTCTTCTTAAGGGTGTAACTTGGGTTTTATTTATTCTTGAATCTTCTTTATCCATGAGTGCTTAGCATAATACCCTGCATGTATTAGATACTCACAACATGTTTTTTAACTGGTTGATTTAAAAATACAATACATTCACTACTAGCTTCATGATTAAGGGGAATTACTTAGTGAAATACGAAAAAAAAGATAACCCAAACATCTGAAAAATTGAAGTGATAAAAGTATATGAAGTCGCATCAAGAGATTTATCCTTTGGAAAAGATTCATCTGATACTCTAAAAAATACGTATAGGAAGGGCAGTACATTAAACTAAGTTTATTTAGTTATTAGTGAAGTTATCAGTTTTATTCTCCAATAGACACAAGAGCTGAGTTGGATAATAGTACAGTTCGTCTCTCAAACAGCTGAGTCCTTAATGCAGGCCAAGGACCATGCTTCATGCTGGAGTCCAAGATGGCTCAAACATAATCCTCTCCTTGAAAAGCATACATTCAAGCCACCAGAATATTTTATTATAAATTTTTTAAGGGGCTATGACAAACCAGACACAGGTTTTGTCTACTGTGAAACACTTTGTCTATCTGAAACACTTAGTCTATCGTGGAGGATTGAGGGAAGGCTTCCTGGAGGAGTCATCAACTAGCATTCCTCAAGTCCTTCTCTGCCAGAGTGCCTTCCCTACTTCTCTGCTGGTAGACTTATAGCTGCTTTAAGACCCACTTCAAATGTCACCTTCTCTGAGAAGCCATTCCTTAACCTCATAGGCAGAATGCATCCCTCACTCCTTGGTGTCCCTAAACCACTGAGCCCAACGATATTACAGCATTTCTCACATATTATTGTAGTAAATCGTTCCTGTGCCTATCTTCCCTGCTCTCTGCTCTCATAGATTGTGAAATTCCCACGGACAGGATCTACTTTGCGTTTATATCAGTCTATCAAGCACTTACCACTGCCTGGCACGAGGTGGACGGGAAGACCACTGTATTTATTACAGCTGGCTGGAGACCTCTTGAACATCACTGGGTCTCTGGCTCAGAGCCCAGTTGTGCATCTACAGGTCCCAAGTTTGTGCCAGCTGGGAGGCAGGACTCAAGAACTGCCTGCCAGTATTAGTGAGAAGATGTTCACTGATTCTGTTTAGTCCAACAGATACATACTGAGAACTAGTTCACATAAGAATAAGAATAAGAATCTAGCCACTGCTACTAGAATATCTACGCCAGAATATGTGCGCCAGGTGCTTTATATACACAATCTCATTGTGTAACAACTTTGAAAAGTTTTATCTCCGTAGAGCATAATGTATAAACTCCTTGAATCACTATAATCACCTGAAATTAATGTAACATTGTGTGTCAATTATACTAAAATAAAAAAATTTTAAAAGCATTATCTCTTTTTATCAGATAAGGAAAAGAGGCTCAGAGGCTAATTTGCCTGAGGTCACACATCACCCAGAGTGGGCTGAACGTAAAGTACTATATCTGCTGTGTCCTCTTCCCATACAACACATGGATTAAGTATATATCTCATGAGAGGTGAAAACAAAGGTCCAGAAGTCAAAACAGATTTAGGGAGTGCACATGGAAAGGTGATAATCAGGTCTTCATGGAGGTGGAAACAGATCTAGCCAATTAATGAACTGGAAAAAACATATAGAAAGATTTTTGAAGAGATAAACTTCTTGATACAATATAGGACGCATCACTGCCTATCAGGGAGGCAAGCACAGAAAGGGTGGGGGACCCTTAGATACCCCATTTGGGGGGAGGGGTCTCCAGCCTTAATGCACGGTTTCGCCTCTCTGGTCCATGAGGATGGGAAGAGAAGGTGCTCGTAAGTGAGCCATCCCTAAAGGGCAGGCACCAAAAATGTGCCCACAGACCCAGTGGAAGAAGATCTGTCAAATCTCTGTCACCAAAAGGATGAAGGGGTGAGGGTGGGGGGTGGGGGGTGAGGATGTCTTTCTCACCTAATATTGAGGAGGGAGTAGTTCTTCTTTTGTCTCATCATATGAGTGTGTGTGTGTGTGTTGTGTATGTGTGTGTGAAGGCGCGCGCGCGCGCGCGCGTGTGTGGGCAGATTATTCTTTCCTCCATCACCTGGAGGTTGAGGAGATGGCACCTTTCTCCCAGCTTTGGGAAAAGAGGTGGTTCTTTTCCTTCCCATTACAGGGAGTATGTGCGTATGTGTGCGTGTGTGTATGCGCGCGCGCACCAGGGGAATGGGTCCATTCTCACCTCAGGCTGGGGAGGCTGACACCTCTCTTCCTTCGAAAGGGAGTGGGGACAGTTTTCTTCGCCTCCATCTCTGGGTGGGACATGGCTCTTTTATCCCCAACCAAAAAGGTGGTAGGGGTCTCGGCTCCTTTTTTCCTGTTCTTGGGGAGCAAGACTGGCTCCCACACTCTCTCCACAGAACTCCGCTCAGGTTGCAGGAGACCTGGCAAACCCCCTGCCCCCAAATCTCCAGAATAGGGACCCCACCGCTAAGTGCGGGGCGCGCAGGCAGCGAATAGGGGGCGGTGCCGGCTCTGCGGAGAGAGGCGGGGCGAAAAGTAGCTCCGCCTCCGGCCCCCGCCCGCTCCCTGGCGCGGCGCCTCGCGCTGCCCGGCCCGCCCGGCCCAGTGCACCGCGGCTGTCTGCTGGGATCGCGCGCCGCGAACCCGGCCGCAGCCGCCTCAGCCACCTCAGTCCCCCAGTCGCCGCCGCCTCAGTCTCGTCCTCCGCGCCGTCCGGCCCCGCCGCCCCGCGCGCCCCCAGCCTCTCAAGCCAGATGATGAACTTCCTGAGGCGCCGGCTGTCGGACAGCAGCTTCATCGCCAACCTGCCCAATGGCTACATGACAGACCTGCAACGGCCCGAGCCCCAGCAGCCGCCGCCGCCGCCCCCCGGTCCGGGCGCGGCCTCGGCCTCCTCGGCGCCCCCGGCCGTCTCGCCGGGCCCCGAGCGGAGGCCGCCGCCGGCCCCGGCCCCGGCGCCCGCGTCGCATCCCGCGCCGCAGGCGACCGCGGCGCCATCGGTGGGCAGCAGTTTCTTCAGCTCGCTGTCCCAAGCCGTGAAGCAGACGGCAGCCTCGGCCGGCCTGGTGGACGCGCCCGCGCCCGCCGCCGCCAGGAAGGCCAAGGTGCTGCTGGTCGTCGACGAGCCGCACACCGACTGGTAGGTACCCGGCCGCCGCCGCCGCGCGGTGTTCCCGGGGCCTGCCAGGCAGCTGGAGGCCGCGGGGAAGGTGGTCCCGGGCGCCAAGGAATCGTTCCTGACACCTGAGAGGGAGGGTCTGCATGGTCCCCCTGTGGGGAGATGGTGGGGGGGGTGGGTTTCAACGTTGTGTCTGTTGGGGGGGGCAGTGTGTTCTGGAAAGGTGATTGCTGAGGTGAAATATTGCCTCGATTCTCTCAAATCCCTCACGACACGTAAAAGAAGGAGCTACTTTATGCAACACGGAAGAATCCTAAAAATACAGAGTTCTGTTTGTTTGTTTGTTCTTGAAGGGAGGGGGCAGAAAGAACAGACTTTCAGCCTAGACACGTAGAAGCTCAGGTGAAACATTTAAAGCCAATACAAAAGATTGTACACATCGTGAGGCACGGAGTGAATTTGCGGTGGAAATGAGTGTTTTGAGGGAGAGGGTGATGGGGTAGTTTTCACCTGGCTGGATGAAGGCTTGTGTCAGTATTGACATCTACGTTGGTCAAAGCACGGATATGAGAGCCCAGGTGTATGTACTTGAGCTTGCGGCAGAGGAGCATGGCTGAGGTCCGTTTAAGAATAATAAAATGCTTGTGTTTTTTGAAGCAGGAAGGGGATTTGTGGTTTTTTAAATTTGTTTTTGTTTTAGTGTAAAAAAAAAAAGTGTGTGTGTGTGTGTGTGTGGCGGCGGGGTGGGAGGACGTGGAAAGTTGTGAAAGTGAAGGTGGTTTTTTCCAGCTGGAAAGATGATGACTGAGGTAAAATATTCTGGATCATTAAAGGGGTACAAACAAATAAAAGGATCTACCTTAATGCAGTAGACAGCAACTTGGAGAATTTCTTTCTCTCTCTCTCTTTCTTTCTTCTTTCTTGGGATATTGCAACTTAGAATGGTGAGTGCTTCTGGAAAATGTTACCTCTAGTTAGTAAAAGCATGAATGGGGTTCATTCAAGACAGATCAGGTTAAAGAGGTTCTATGTCATGTAGCAGGAAGTTGGCCCAGGGGATGGTTGGGGTTGGTGGTGATGGAAGAATTGACGGGTGAAGGGCTTGAAGAAGTGAAGAGGCAAGAAGTCTGGGTTGCTGCTTCTTCAGGAATATGGGAAGGGTTTTAATTTTTACTTTCTTAGAAAGGTTGAGGTAAAGAGCCTGGACCCAAGTGCTTCCTCCTGAGAGTGAGGCACAGAGGGACCACAGAATTGTTTTTCTCCATTTCCTCTTTTGGCTGCTTTACTGCTTTTTCTCTTTCATTTTCTCACAGGGAGACTTGGAGGGAGGGAGTACTGGCGTGGGTGTAATGGAAGTGAGATGTAGATGTGGAGATGCACTCTTGCTGGCTCCTAATATGACCATTCTGAATAGTCATTTGGGTGACTTGTGTAGTTGCCTTTCCTCAGAAAAATGGAGTAGAAAATCTTAAGGGACCTTTGTTAGGAAATGACAGAGGCACCGGCAAGAGTGTATGAGGAAAATATAAGAGTATATGATGGTACCATTGGTAGTCCCATAGGAAGATTATTCTTAGTTTAAATTACAAGTGCTTATTAAATGGGAAAGGTAGGTAACTAAGTTTCATTGAGCAACTGTTATATGTCAGACCCTTACTAGGTGCTCTTATATATGTCTCATTAAATTCTAAACACAAAACTAAGGCTTACAAAAAGTGAGTAACGTGTTCCCAGTCATACAGCCAGCAAATAGTTGACCTAAGATATGAATTAGGCCCATTTGACTCCAGTATTGCCATTCCACTATGCTGTATTGCCTCACAGTATATATAATAATAATAATATATTATCATTATTGCCAATAATAAGTTTGCCTTATTATTATATTATTGGCAATATTAATAATAGGCTCCCTCTACAGGGTAGGCAGAGTAGGGGCCTTACCAAGAACTCACATTGAAATTTGGAGACAAAATGGAGACATGAACAGTTAAAAAAAATTATTCTGCAATTATTATTTCAGACCAGTGTTTTAGGCATTCAATAAATAGAGTGATTGTGAGAGCCAGAGTTATTGGAGAAAGCTTTATAAAAGATGAGTTTTTTTTTTAAGATTTTATTTATTTATTTGACACACAGAGAAATCACAAGTAGGCAGAGTGGCAGGGGGAAGCTGGCTTCCCGCTGAGCAGGGAGCCCAATGCAGGGCTCAATCCAAAGACCTTGAGATCATGATCTGAGCCGAAGATAGACGCTTAACCAACTGAGCCACCTAGGTGCCCCTAAAAGATGAGTCTTGAAGAAAGGCCAGGAAAAGGAGGGGAGAAATGGGAATATTGGTGCTTCATTTTTTATGCAAGAATCTGACACTCATGTACCTTTCCTGTCCTGATCTGTTCTGATGAAGACATTTGTTTTGGGTTTAATTACCAGTTAGGTACCAACAGGTAGGAAGATATTCATTTGTATGGGCATGATGTAGCTGCTGAGATTTGTGTTTAGCACTAACTGCTTCTATTGCTTAGGATTCCAAAACTCTTTTTGGATACTGTTTTTCTCTAGGAAAACTGCCTGCCTGGCATGAACCAGAAAATTTGCCTTGCCCTGGGGACTAAACTTCTGATGGAAGTAATAGAAGCCATTTTCCTTTGGGCTGACTCCCAACTGTTTTCTGATTTTCTTTGTAGTAATAACATTGATTTATTAAAACTCATAAACCCAGTTTGAGTCTAGTGCTTGACGACATTTGATGCTTCTCTGTTTCTATGTTTAATAGCAACTCTCAGGATTGCAGATTTTGTTTTCTTTCTTGCCTGAATTTGCTAAAAGCATCTCAGATAAATATTTTTGAATGGTTTTATTGAAAGTTCTCTATAAGTTAAGGAGCAGGTGTCTGCTTATGACAAGCACAGTGACTTGAAAAGGTGCTTTTTCCTCTAATGGCAAATTTTAGCAAATTTGTCTCACTGTTTAAGTTATCTAGATAGCATTCAGTGAACAGGTGTCATATATGCCCAATATTATTTTCCTGATGCTTGAATAGGAAGTCAGAGTGTAGCTTCCTGGTAGAATTTAAGAATATTGGTCCCATTTGAACTATAGATTGCTAAAATAAAGAGGGTTTTAAGAAGCATTTAAATAATTGGAGATTTAAAAGAAGGGCTTAAAGTTGGCAGCTTCTCAGAGCAACCTTAATATATAGCAGATTCCTTCAAATTTTTATCAGTGTATTGTGGACAATGGAATTTGGGGACTTTTCCACAGACTAAGTTGATGGGAAAATTGGAGGTTGTCTGTCTCTTGTTTAAAATGTGTTTTCATTGGTTGCTTGAGATCTTTAGATTAATTGCATGGTAAAGAATCATTGAAAAAATGTATCTGCTCCACTAAAAAATGAAATCCCTTATTAGTAATTGTTACTAGTATTTTAAATATATATACGTTTTGCCTGAAATGCATGTCTTCTTTTAAGGTTCATACCTAAAGTGCAGTTAATATTGAACTCTAATTATCTTTGTGCTTAAACAAGGAACAAATGTCCATTTGTATGTTGTTTTTTTTCTGCATCTTACACTCTCACTGGTGAAGAGGTAAGTTTTCTCTCAGATTTTCCCCTGCCTCCATTTTCAGCAATTCAATTCCACTGACCAAGTGATCTTTTCCATCTCAATAGCATGTCTCAATGTTTGATTTGAAAATCAGCATAGCACAGACATTTTAGAGATTATCTGATGTTCTGGGGACTGTAGATATGGTAAGTCCACAGGTGTTTTATTGAGCACCTTCTTATGGGGTGTATATGCTAAGAAAAAGGAGTTGTAGTATCTGTCTTTGAAGATTTTTCTGTTCAAGTGGACAAATAAGATAACACACTTAAAAAAATTAACATATAATGTATTATTTGTTTCAGGGGTACAGGTCTGCGATTCATTAGTCATATTTATATAATACCCTTGCTCATTATAACACATACCCTCTTCAATGTCTATCACCCAGTTACCCCATCCCTCCACCCTCCTCCCCCCAGCAATCCTCAGTTTGTTTCCTATGATTAAGAGTCTCTTGGGGTGCCTGGGTGGCTCATGTGTTAAAGCCTCTGCCTTTGGCTTGGGTCATGATCCCGGGGTCCTGGGATCGAGCCCCACATCAGGCTCTCTGCTCAGTGGGGAGCCTGCTTCCTCCTCTCTCTCTCTCTCTCTGCCTGCCTCTCTGCCTTCTTGTGATCTCTATCTGTCAAATAAATAAATAAAAAATCTTAAAAAAAAAAAAGAGTCTCTTATGGTTTGTCTTCTTCTCTGGGTTTCATCGTGTTTCATTTTTTCCTCTCTTCCTCTATGATCCTCTGCCTTGTTTCTTAAATTCCATATCACGTATCAGTGACATCATATAATTGTCTTTCTCTGTGACTTATTTTGCTTAGCATAATACCGTCTAGCTCCATCCATGTTGTTGTAAATGGCAAGATTTCATTTTTAATGGCTGCATAATATTGCATTGCATATATATATACACAACTTCTTATTTATCCATTCATTTGTTGTTGGATATCTGGGCTCTTTACATAGTTTGGCTATTATGGACATTGCTGCTATAAACATTGGGGTGCAGGTGCCCCTTTGGATCAGTACATTTGTTTCTTTGGAGTAAATACCCAGTAGTACAATTGCTGAGTCTATTTTCAACTTTTTGAGGAATCTCCATACTATTTTCCAGAGTGGCTGCACCAGTTTGCATTCCGCCAACAGTGTAGAAGGGTTCCCTCAAACTTTTTTTTTTTTAAAGTTTACAAAAACTACCTCTTATATTCAAAGAATATAGTCCTTGGATCAACAGTATTGGCATCAAACAAGAACTTTTCTTTTTTTTTTTTTTTTAAGATTTATTTATTTATTTTAGGTAGAGAGCATAAGTGGGAGGGGCAGAGGGACAAGGAGAGAGAATCTCAAGCAGACTCTACACTGATTGCTGAGCATAACCTGGGACTGGATCCTGAGACCCTGAGATAACCACCTGAGGGGAAACCAAGAATGGGACACTCAACTACTCAACCCACTGTACCACCCAAGTGCCCCAGGCAGGAGCTTTTTGAACTACAGCTTATCAGGTCGGCATACCTATTGAGTCAATTTGCATTTGAATAAAATGTCCAGGTGATTTACATGCACATTAAATTTCAGATGCACTGAACTAAAGGATATGTGATTAGTGCTAAAGGTGTGGCAACCACACTACTATGATTTATTGAGCCTTTGCTATACGGGAAGCATAATAAGCTCTTTACAAATATCATTGAATCTCTGCCACAGCACTGTAGTACTTTAGAAGTTCAAAAGAGTGAAAAATGGGTGTGGGCTACAGTGAGAAGGGAGTGCTTCATGCAAGTATCAAGATTTGAACTGAACTTTGAAGATTTTGAATCAAAAGAGATAGGTTTGACTCAGTCCAGAGAGTGGATAGTAAAAGGAAAGTACAGTGGTAGAAAAGAGAGAGACCATGAAGAAACTGGACTGATGCATTATCTAGGCAGCACCTATTTTCCATGCTTTTATGGTCTGTCTTTGGACATATCATTAAGAATAGGGGATTTCAAAGTACAGTAGTCTGGATCAGTGCTTGTGAGAGACTCTAGAACAGTATTTGAATTAGAACTTGGGGGGAAAACTCAAGTGAGATTTGAGGCTTCTGTCTACTAAATGTTTTATCTGTATGCCCTGTTTCTGACTTGGAACACAAACATACTGATTCTACAAAATTGCATTGTTCTTAATAGCCATAGGCTATAGCTTAGAATTTTAGATTAGTAGAGCTGGAAGATCATCTGGGTACTTTATACATGGAAGAAATATGATCTGAAGAGGGAACATGACTTGTTCAGGGTTACTCAGCTAGTTAATGACAAAACCAGAACTACAATCTAGAACTTAAGTCTCTCTACTAAGCTTTTTACCCCAATTTACCCTCTATTTTACTATCTTTCTACCTTCCTTTTATCTTTCTCCATTTCAAGGATTGATAGGGACTTTTTACTTTTATAATTATAACAATTGAACTTGAAATAACCTGAAAGAGCAGTAGTAGTGCAGAGAAATGGAATGATTTGGCCAAGGTCAAATAAGAAGTTGGAGAATGAGGACTAGAATTTATATCTTCTGACTCCAACTCAAGTTTCTTTCTATTCTCTCTCTCTTTTATTATTTTTTTTTAAACAACTGATAATTTATTTAAAAGATTGATTTAGGCATCTGCAGTGGTGACTTCAACCTTGACTCCTGGCTCCATACTGATGGAGGTAATTTGCTTAACAATCTCAGAAGGACTGTGCAGATCAATGAGTTGCTTGTGGATCTTCATCTGAGAACAATCCCAAGTCTTAGAACCGTAACCACAAGCAATTTTTCTTGTAGTAGTGATTCTTAGAATCTTGGTAGGTATCCGAACTGGTCCTTTCACTTTGAGATTCTTTTCCTTTGCGCCTGTGATCAGGTTAGTATACACTGTTTCCCAAGATTTTAGGTTGCAGCTGGGTAGAGTAATTCTAAATTGGTGAATCGCCATCTCTGGTTCCAGGGTGTCTTCCCAGTGCCTTTAAAAAATATGACTGTGGAGCGGCTTCCTGACTGACTTGTTCCTGGAGGAGAGCAAGCAAGGGTGAGTCAGGAGCAGGAGCAGGGCATCCAGGACTCCACTGCAGCTGCGACCATGTCTTTCTCAAAGAGGTTTTTTTACTCTTAAGTCACTCTTTAGGCAGGTCCCTCAAATATAAGCCCTTTCTCCTTAAAAATACTGTTTTTATCTATTTCTTTTAAAGATTAATTGTGGAATGCTTAGTAAATATTTTAAAAAGAGCCACATGAACACCACACTAAAGTCACATGGACAATTGCGTTATCTTATATGTTACTGTTTCAGCCAAGGTCATTGTAAAATGGTTGAAGGAAAGACTGTTCGAGAGTCTAGTAATCAAAATCCAACAATATATAAAGTTAGTAGGACAGTGGTACAATGATGACCTTCTTTCCAGGGACACATTTTTATTGTAGTGTTCCTGTCTACCTGAGATTGCTTCCTGTCTTTCTATACCCAAGTTCGGATCTATAATTACGTTAGCCTTTTCAGTATCTTGCTAAGCAAAAAGTAGTGGAGGTCTAAACAGTAAGTTTTCCAGAATTATATACCTTCCCTCACGTTGGTAACACAGTTTTAACTGGGACATGTTCAGTGCAGTTGAATATCTAACACAAGCCAAGTGCTGGGGATATAAGGATAAGTTTGGTATAGGCCTTGTTTACTAGAATCTTCCCACCCAGTAGGGGAGAGGACAGACATTTAAGTAAGATTTATTATAATAATGATTTATTATATAATGATTATATAAATAATAAATGATTTATTATATAATGATTATATAAATAAATAATGATTATAATAAATATTGATTTATATATTGTGTATTTATATATTTATATATTATATATTTATATATTTATAAATATAAATAATGATTATATAAATAAATAATGATTATATAAATAAATGATTTATTATATAATGATTATATAAATAAATAATGATTTATTATATAATTATATACATAATAAATAAATAATAAATATTATATAAAGATTTATTATATAATGATTATAATAATAAATAAAGATTTATTATAAGTTATTATAATAATAATAGAATATATGGTAATTAATGTGCATAGGGTACTATGGGAACACAGGTGGGCTGTCCTAATAATGATTTATTATATAATGATTATATAAATAATAAATAAATAAATAATAAATATTATATAATGATTATTATAATAATAAATAAAGATTTATTATAAATAATAATAATAATAATATAATATATGGTAATTAATGTGCATAGGGTATTATGGGAACACAGAGGTGGGCTGTCCTAGGAAATGAAGTTATGTTAGAAATGTTGTGCTATTAAAAATGAGCCATTGTATATCCTTAGGTAAACCACTTTGCCTCTTTGGATTTTGATTTTCTAAAATCTGTCAGTTGATAGGTTGAAAAAGACACTCTCTAAGATCCTTTGCAGCACTACTTTATTTCCATGTTACAGTTTATGTGCTATTTTCTTTAAAAAGCTTTATAATTTACTTTATGGCATAATGCTTGTAAATTTTTGGAAAAAGAGGCCTACGTCAATAAATGACTAAACATGTTTTTGATGAAAAGCTCATCTTTGAGTACGCTTCATTTAGTACCTCTTTCTTACCTCCTCATGATGGGAACTGGGGACTTGTGGTTAAATTCCTGTCTTCCTGATAGATCTAAGAACTTTTGTAAACATATGTTGAAGTATTGGCTGACAGAGTTTATCTCTTGATCCCTGCCATGTACACTGTGCTGCTGAGCAGTTTATACAACATATGTATACACATTGTCTCATTTTATCCTCACAGTGATCCTGAAAAGTAGAAATAATATTTCATAGACGAATAAACAAACTCATGAAAGTAATCATTTGCCCAGTAATTAATAGCTGTTAAGCTGAAATGTCAGGTTCTTAACCTAAGTTAGTAGAGTCCTGCACACAAAAGACAAATTTGCCAGCAGAAAAATTAGATTATTTTTTGTTATAAAAAAGGTTTCTTTTGCAAAAGGATTTACCGCATGATTCACTTAAATAGTAAGCACCCTACTGCTTTTGAAATTGCTCACTTTATAAAAATTTTATATATACACATGTACATATGTATATATACATATATATGTGTATATACATATACACATATATATGAAAAATATATTTTTCAGGATCATATTACAGGGAGTGACATAGTTAAACATGGTTAAACATAGTGGCCTCAGTATGGAGAGTTGCATCCTGTTTTTGGTGTTTAATGGTACTCACACTGTGTTTGCCCTTCTGAATCCTGTGAATAAGATCTTCTGCATACTTCTTGGGTGGCATTGTCATCCTTTGTTTTAGCTTTCCACGTAGAAGCAATTGAATACCAGAAGGCTACATATAGCTTTCTAGAGAGAAGAGAAGATGACATAAAGGGCATTTCTGTCCTTGCAGATACTACTTCTGTGCAGCAGAAGGAAGTAACTTATAATAGGGCAGGTGACCTATGGAGAGAATAAAGTGTACAAATACCATAGATTTCTGAACTCAAAAGATGCCCATGCAGCATAAGTAAGAATTACAGAAAGTATACTGGCCTTGGTGTTTGTTGCTCAGTAGTAGGCATTTCTGAAGTTTAATCAGTTTACATAAAATTGTAAAGCAGATTACGATTATATTCAATCACTCCACCCTTTTCTTCTCTTTTCAGGACCATGAAACAATGTGAACATACAGGATTGAGGCCCAACCCCACCCTTAACTGTATGACCCTATCAGAGTTACAAAACCTCTCTGAGCCCCTTTTCCCTCTATTTGACACATATGGGGAATTACCATATGCCAGACACTGTTCTAGGTTCCAGAATAACACAGACAAAAATTAGTTCCCATATGTGTGAAATGGAAGTGAAAACATGTATATCCCATAGTGATGTTGTGAGAATTGAATAAAATAAGGTTTTGGAAAAGCACTTTGTAGAGGGTAAAGAGCCTTACTAGTGATTGTTATATCCTTCCTTATCTTTGTTCCTTTTTTTTGATTTCCCTTATGTATTGTCTATTTTGCACACTTCGAGGATGAAGAATATTTTTATTTTTTTTAAAATTGAAGGCTACTTCTTTAAAGCAAAATTTTTGAAGACTTTTTTTTTTTTAAAAGATTTTATTTATTTATTTGACAGAGAGAGACACAGTGAGAGAGGAACACAAGCAGGGGGTAGTGGGAGAGGGAGAAGCAGGCTTCAGGCTGAGCAGGGAATCTGATGCAGGGCTTGATGCTTAATGACCGAGCCAGCCAGACGCCCCTTTCTTTGGTATATTTTGAAGGGAAATATAATTTTAGCTTTTTTTTTTTTTTAATAAGAGAGATATTACCTATTCGACTCAGCTGATTAACAGTTATGGACAGGACCACATAAATCCTTATTTTGTTTAATAAATAAATTCTAAAATAGCTGTGCTTCAGTTTCACTTGTGACTAATTAGGGAAGGGTGGTTACAGAGGGAAATGAAGAGAGAATCAGAATGGCTTTAAAAGTTATGTTTGTGCAGGGCGTCTGGATGGTTCAGTTGGTCAAGCCGCTGCCTTCGACTCAGGTCATGATCCCAGATTCCTGGGATCGAATCCTGAATTGGGCTCTCTGCTCGGTAGGGAGCCTGCTTCCCCCCCTCTTTCTCTGTCTGCCTCTCTGCCTACTTGTGATCTCTCTGTCAAATAAATAAAATCTTTTTATTTTTTAAATTTTTTTTATTTTTTTTCCCAATTTATTTATTTTCAGAAAAACAGTATTCATTATTTTTTCACCACACCCAGTGCTCCATGCAAGCCGTGCCCTCTATAATACCCACCACCTGGTACCCCAACCTCCCACCCCCCCGCCACTTTTTTAAAAAAGTTATGTCTGTGTTCTTTTCTCCTATTCAGTCTATCTTTCACATTGCATTCAAAGTATTAAACAAAAGCATCCACAAATCTTGTAATTTCTTTTAATGTTCTTCTCTAACACATTGTTGCTCATGAAGCTTATTTACAACATGCTCCAGTTTATCTTTTCAGACTCATTTGTCACTACTCTCTCTTTTTTTAAAAGATTTTTTATTTATTTACATGACAGACAAAGATCACAAGTAGGCAGAGAGGCAGGCAGAGAGAGAGGGAGAAGCAGGCTCCCTGCTGAGCAGAGAGCCCAATGTGGGGCTGGATCCCAGGACTCTGGGATCATGAGGTGAGCTGAAGGCAGAGGCTTTAACCCACTGAGCCACCCAGGTGCCCCTGTCACTACTAATCCTAAACTTTTGCTATATCCTGGGTTATACTCTTCTAAACACATACTCAGCTTTTAGGATTCCATGTGATTATTTCACAGTTCCTTTAGAATGTTCCTGTTGTTCTCTGTCTTACCTCAATGATCATTTTCTTTTTTCCATTCTCAGAGCATGAGGATACTGTCTTGTTTTTAAAAAGACCCATTCTGGGTGCCTGGGTGGCTCAGTGGGTTAAGCCGCTGCCTTCGGCTCAGGTCATGATCTCAGGGTCCTGGGATCGAGTCCCGCATCGGGCTCTCTGCTCGGCAGGGAGCCTGCTTCCTCCTCTCAGCCTGCCTCTCTGCCTACTTGTGATCCCTCTCTCTGTCAAATGAATAAATAAAATCTTTAAAAAAAAAAAAAAGACCCATTCCCTCCTCCATGTCTTTGCTCTAGATTCTACCTCTTCTTTTCCCTTCTGTTCATTCTCTCATTTTCTGCTGGTTGCTCTGTCACTGCAAATAAAAAAACAAGCAAAATCTGTTCTCCACCTTAGTCACTCTTCCAGATGTGAAATAGAAATCTCACTCTTGTCTTTACTCCCTTATCCTATATTTCCCCCTCTGCACTGATGGCTTCTACTCTATAATACTGATTGTTCTTGATAAATCCAAAGGAAGGTGTCAGTCTATACTTTCATGGATTGGTTTGACATTGTTTATCTTCCATTTGGAAGTCCCTTCACTTCTGAATATGGCAATCTTTGTTCATATCTTTTTAAAGTTCCTTCTCACTCTTTTTGTTCTTTTTCTTTTCTTTTTTTAAAAGATTTATTTATTTATTTGTCAGAGGGAAAGAGAGAGAGAGAGAGAGAGAGAGAGAGAGATAGATAGATCACAAGCAGGCAAAGAGGCAAGCAGAGGCAGAGAGAGAAGCAGGCTCCCCTCTGAGAAAGTTGCCTGATGCGGTACTTGATCTCAGGACCCTGGGATCATGACCTGAGCTGAAGGCAGCCGCTCAACCAACTTGAGCTACCCAGGTGTCCCTGTTCTTTATCTTTGATTACCTCATTAAATATAAGTGTTCCTAAGGGCCCAATCTTCTGCCCACTTCTTTTTTCACTCTACACACATTCCCTGATCCATCTCCTCTCAAGATGTCATTTATCTTCTTTTTTTTTTTTTTTTAAAGATTTTATTTCTTTATTTGTCAGAGACAGAGGGAGAGAGAGCGAGTGAGCACAGGCAGACAGAGAGGCAGGCAGAGGCAGAGGGAGAAGCAGGCTCCCCGCCGAGCAAGGAGCCCGACGTGGGACTCGATCCCAGAACCCTGGGATCATGACCCGTGCCGAAGGCAGCGGCTCAACCCACTGAGCCACTCAGGCGTCCCATCAAGATGTCATTTATCTTCTAAATGCAGTCAGTTCCCAGACCTCAGCCTTCAGAGCAGAACATTGTCCTGATCTTTACGTACATGTTTAGTTGCCTGCTGTATTTCTCCATTTGGGTGGTTACAGGCATCTCAAGGTCATTTGTTCCAGTATTGAATTCCTTATCTCCTCTATGTCTCAACTGAGGACACTGACTGTTGCCTATTTCAAGTTCTCATTAATTTCACCTAGAACTCTTATAAGTTTCATAATGATTTCTACTTAATAGCTTGAATGAACTATTTAAAATACAAGTCTGACTCATTCACTCCTTTGCTTAAAGCTTTTCATGTCCTATCTCATGTCTGATAAGTAAAGTTCATCACCTTCCCATGATTTGACCTGTGCTTTCTTCTTCAGTGTCCTAACCATTTCCATCCCTAAACTTCAATTTACAGCAATATTGAACTATTGAACTAACACACATTATGGCATTCCTTCCCCTTGTCTTTGTTTATGCTGTTCACTCCACATGCAATTGTTGTTCTCTTTTCTTCCTTTTCTTGACTGAACTCATATGTACCTTTTGAGACTGAGATGAATATTTCTCTTTCAGAAATTCTTCTCTTACCCCTGGATATATTGGGCATTTCTGTCCCCTTCATGCTCTCCTTTAGTCATACGGTTATCTTTATCACCGGACTCAAAACAATGATCTGTTTTGTTTGTGTGGTGAAGAATTCTTTGTGGCAGGCTTAATGTTTTATTCATTTTTATATCCTTAGCATCCAGCAATGTCTGACACATAGTTTAAGTTCAATAAATCTTTGCCAAATTGAGCTAAGGAGAGAGAGATCCAGAGAATAACAAAAGGGATAGAAGGGAACGATGGTGAGAAAAAGTATTCTAGGATAAGAGGTATATGTTGGAAAACATCTTTATTCACTGCAAATACAAGCACTAGAATGTGTTTGCTCTTACTTATGCTCTATGAAATGCAAATTGACTTTATTAGTTTTAACCAGTCCAAATCATAACTCTTTAGAGATTTAGCTCTGAATGAAATCCAATAGCAGCCTGCAATACCGGAAAGTGTTACCTGGCTCATGGTAGCTTTGAGCAGAATAAAGGCAAATGGAATAAAATTACGGACCGAAGCTCTCCTTTGTGGCCTATATTGACACTCAGCTCTCCTGGAGCTCATTTTTCTGAAGTTAAACCTGCTTTTGTTTTTTGTTTTTTCCCTGTCCAGCAAACACTCCAATCTTGGGCCACCCAAGCTGCCTTTTTTTTTTTTTCCCCTCTTTCGTGAGAAATTCCTTTGGGTTATCCTAAGGATAATTCTGGAGAACTAAACAGCATTGTGACTGATGGGAATGTGTTGAAAGGAGATACACAGTAAGCTTTTCATGATCTGACTCTGCCTACCTCTGTTCTACCTTTCTTTGATTTCTCCATCCACTTTGATAACCATGACAAACTACTTAAGTTTAACTGAATGTGCCATGTCTCTATGTCTTTATACTACTCCTGCTACCTGAAAGGCTTCTTCTGTGTTTTTGCCTGGATCATCTTTAAGACTCAATTCAGTTGTTGATTATTTTAGAGTCAGGACTAGACTTACTCCTTTATTATCTTCTAGTTTGTGTTAGAATCTATAATATGTTTGTTTATCTCATAGTGATTAACTTATAATCATATTTTATTTGTCTGTCTTCTCATCTCCTCATCTTCAATGCTGAGATCTCCTTGAGGACAATGACTGTAACTTATTTTTTTAAGTTTTTTTTATTTATTAGAGAGAGAGAGCCCACAAGTAGGCAGATTGACAGGGAGAGGGAGAGGGAGAAGGAGGATCCCTGCTGAGCAGAGAGCCTGAGACAGGGCCTGGGATTATTACCTGAGCTGAAGGCAGATGCCCCAATGACTATAACTTTAACCTTGATGTCCCCAGCATTTGGTATGAGAGAGAAGGTTTTCAGTAATTATTTATTGGATCATTCAATGACTTGTGAAAAAAATTATGAAAATATGAATGATGAGGAAAAGCAACTATTCAGCTCCCTATAAATTTAAACAAACAAGAGTTATGTTAACAAAAGTGATTATTCATTAAGAAATGATATGCATATATATGCATGCCTGGGTGGCTCAGATGGTTAAGCGTCTGACTTCAGCTCAGGTCGTGATCTCTAGGTCCTGGGATCAAGCCTTGAGATGGGGCCCTGGCTTACTGGGGAGTCTGCTTTTCCCTCTGCCTCTGTTTCTCCCCCTGCTCATGTTCTCTTTCTGTATCCTTCTGTCTCAAATAAGTAAAATCTTTTAAAAAGTGATACATATAAAAATCTTTTTATAAGCTGTAAAATGCTGTAAACGCATTAATTATTTTTACTGGCCTCCCTTATAAGAGGCTGATGATGTACCTGTTCTTTCCCTCTCTAACACCTCTTCTGATGGGCATAAACACTCCATGCTTGTTTTCTGGAGAATAGCCATGTGCTCTCTCTTTCTATCCCTGTTTCAGCCTAGGCACTAGGATGTCTTTGTTTACTTGAGCCTTTCTCAAATTTTTGAGTCTGTTCTTTCTTTTTCCTTCTGTCTAGGACCATTCTTCCATTCCAGTCCTCCTAAGTGCAGCTATAATACCTTTCTAGGATAAATACCTCTTATTTATTTGTTCAAGGGACCTAGCAACTTTATGCAGTAACTTTAGCCTGAGGTAATCCTGCAAAAAGAGACTTGGGCTTTATGGAAGGAAATTGAGGTCTCTTTTCTGTTGTAGACTCAAATCCTTGAAGGGCCCTAATATTAATAATGAAAAAGTAACTGAAGATTGTTTCTTTCATACTTCCAGATTCCAGTAATAATCCAGAGAGGGAGCTGTGTGTGTTGAGGGGAGGCAGGGGGACATGCTGGAGTGTGCTGTGCTCCAAGTCTCATGGTGCAGGGCTCCAAATTTGAGGGTGTGCAGTGGAATGTGATGGACCCTGTGATGCAAATGTAGGGATACATATGGATATGTTTCCCTCTTTGGCCCCTATCACTCCCTGATGGTGAGAATTTAAGTTCCATTGCATCCTATGTTGCAGATTGTTAACGTATTAACACTTCAACTATTGGACCAAAGGGCATCAGGAAAGATTGATCTGCTAGTTAATTGGCAAACATTCACTAACTTCAGTGTGTTAGTTGCCATGAAGGCCACAAGACCAGTTAATACTTTGAATCAGGTAATTATAGAATAAAAGCTTCATGGAAGACAGAAATTAGGAGAGTAGAGTAGAAGGAGCTTTGCAAACATTTAAAATATCCAGATTTAGGTGTCTACTCTGCCAGTTAACTTTTTGTGTCACCATAGGCAATTTAGTTCTTTAAGCTTCAATTTCTATTTCAAAATTTAGGGATTTGGGTTAAATCACCTACAGAAGCCCTTAGAAATCAAGTGATTTCTTTTTTTTAAATTATTTTTTATCATGTTATGATAGTCACCATACAGTACATTATTAGTTTTTGATGTAGTGTTCCATGATTCATTGTTTGCGTATAACACCCAGTGCTCCATGCTATCCATGCCCTCCTTAATACCCATCACCAGGCTCTCCTATCCCCCCACCCCCTCCCTTCTAAAATCCTCAATTTGTTTCCCAGAGTCCATAGTCTCTCATGGTTTGTCTCCCGCTCCAATTCCTCACCACCCCCCCTTCATTTTTTCCCTTCCTTCTCCTAATGTCCTCCATGCTATTCCTTATGTTTCACAAATAAGTAAAACCATATGATAATTGACTTTCTCTGCTTGACATATTTCACTTAACATAATCTCCTCCAGTTCCATCCATGTTGATGCAAATGTCGGGTATTCATCCTTTCGGATGGCTAAGTAATATTCCATTGTATATATGGACCACATCTTCTTTATCCATTCATTTGTTGAAAAGCATCTCAGCTCTTTCCACAGTTTGGCTCTTTTGGCCATTGCTGCTGTGAACATTGGGGTGCATATGGCCCTTCTTTTCACTACATATGTTTCTTTGGGATAAATACCCAGTAGTGCAATAGCTGGGTTAAAGGGTAGCTCTATTTTTAATTTATTGAGGAACCTCCGCACTCTTTTTTCCAAAGTGGCTGCACTAACATGCATTCCCACCCACTGAAATCAAGTGATTAAAAAAAAAAGAAAGAAAGAAAGAAAGAAAGAAAGAAACCAAGTGATTTCTACAGGTTAGATTGACATTATGAAGAGTTTTTCAGAGAAGGAAGAAATTACTGTGGGCTAATGAAATCAGAAAATGTTTCATATAAGGGGTAGATCTGAGCTAGCCTTTGAAGGCTGAGTGAGATTTAGATTAGTGAGGAAAGAAAGAGGCATTTCACTTAAAAGGAAAAGAAAGAGCAAAAGCATAATAACAGTAATGAGTAATGTGTATGTAGAGGAGATTTAGGCTAGGTAGCATACAGATTTCAGGGCAGTGAAAAGAGAGAAGTTTGGGTATGCAGTGTGGGAGAAATGATGATAATAATACCTAATGTATCGGATATACCATGTGACAAGTGGTGCTCCAAGTAGATGTTATTAACTTATTTATTAGGTTATGAAATAGGTTATTATTATTATGAACTTAATTTTACAAATGAGGAAACTAAAGCTCGTAGTGAATCCAGGTTTGAACCCAGGTTGTCCAACTTTGAGTCCATGCTGTTAACCAACATTCTGTGTGATCACTGAATAACAGTGTTTGTTTCAAATTTCTTGCCACTAAACACCTTGCTGTTTCTTATCCTCAATGACATAAACACACATTTGACTTTGGACAGTTTCATGTTCTCTCTGAACTTCAGTTTCTTCAGCTAATAAGGAGGAAATAAATATATATCTCAAAGGGTTCTTATGAGAATCAGTCAAACTGAAAATGTCTAATGCAGTGTCTGGGACATGGAGAGATTCAGTAAATGTTCCACCATGATGAGCAGATTTTCACAGCAGCTTTAAGGCAACAGTTTACCATATGAGTATTTATAGAAGACTTCAAGTCAAGTAAAATAATTTGTAGACAGATTTCCATGACACCAAAAATAATTTTGAAAAATAGGACAAACCTAAATGAATATTCCTTCATTTTAGTTATAGTGGTTTGTTGCATATAGTTTAGAAAACACTGATTACTAGTGTTTTGAAACAGTCTCTCGGGAAGAAGTTTTTGAGATGGCTTATTAGTAGAAGCTTTATTCTTTGAGTGCTGTCACATCCGTTGTCTCAGTCCTCCACACAGTAATATTTGTGGGGCATAATTAATGTTATTCTCATTTTATGTATAAAGGAATTAAGATGGAGAGGTTACTCAAGATCGCATAGCCAGGAAGTGATAGAATCAAGACTAGAACTCAGGTCTTTGACTTTGGGTCTTGTGTATTTTTCTATGAACTTTCTATACTTTCTATGGAGATGCAGGAGCCATAGAACTAGGTGGATGGCTAATCTAGTTGGAAAATGGATAAGAATATCAGTTCTTCCAGCCATTTAACAAACTTCTTTGTTTTCAAGGATATTTATATTTAGCTTAATGATTTCCCTTTAATGCTGCCTCAAGTTTCTCTTGCAGAAACTGCTGCATTCTTACACAAAAAGCCAGTGAACATTGCCATGGAAAGTGATGACAGGAAGGTTGAGACTGGTATTCTTTGGAAAGAATGGAGCCAAAAGCCCTCAAGAAGCATCATGGTGTTCTGAAAAGCATAGATTTGGAATCAGATGGCCCAGGTGAATTCAGGGGCAAGTTTCTGAATCTTAATGTCCTTATCCTTAAAGCTGTAGTAATAATACCTGCCCTTTTTTCTTCATAGGATTGTTGTGAGGTCAAATTGCAAACTGTACCACACAGATTTAAATATATATGGATTGAAACTGTTGTAACAAGTGGGATTGAGAGTTGATATGAGGAAGAATTTCCCACTTAATTTCCTCTTAAGTATTGTCATGGACAGTTTATCTAGTTATGAGAAGTAGGAATTTAGGGGAGCAAATATATTTTTTCTAGAATCAAGGCTGTTGATTATAATCAACTGTGGAGGTGGTGAATTTTTTTCCCCCACTTTTCTGTGCCTTCTCTCCTTGTCGATGCCTTTCCATGGACACATGTCCTATGAATGACCTAGGTCCCATTCCAGAGGTGAACATATTTTCTGAAACAAAACTGGGATATGAGGTCTTATTTTTCAGTGCAGGAACTAGTCTGGATGATTTTTATGTGCTGAAATGTGGGAATTGGGAAATTTTGGTGGTTGGAGACATTGGGGGTTGGAACCTCCTTGAAGTCAGGTGGTTCTTGGCAATTGGAGGCCAAATTATTGTTGGCTTCCCTATTTCCTGGCCTTTAATATATTTTCAGCAGACTGGGTTAATCTTTGCTTAGCTAGGAGTTGTTAATGGTTATTGGCAATAACTTTTCATAGGTTTTTGCCTTTTCGTAAAAAGAGCTGGAAAATAGAAAAACATCTCTAATCCTACCTAATGAATAGTGGAATTTCAGCACCAATGTGGGGGGTGGGGAAAGAGAAGCATTCTTATTACACTTGCCCTCATGAAAAGTCTACTCTTTGAAAGAATAAACTGTGAGTTAACTTGGTAAAGTGGGATAAGACTGATTTTCCTGTAGCTTTCAGATAGCGTATGCATTCACATTTGGTTGAAAAAAATGCACTCAGCTTAACTTTGACCCTGGAAAGAAATTGTAGCATTTAGGATTTTGTAATAAGGTCACACATTTAAGTAAATCTTGGTAATTTATTATATGCTTTGACTTGCGTGTGTCCCCTCACTTGTCATCTTAATCTTATAAGTTGGTATAACTTCCTGTTTTGATTAGGAAACCAAGGCTCAGGTAGATAGATGGTGATTCACTTATAGTTACAACGTGAAATAGGTAGAGCTACATCTAAAAATCTAGATTCTTCTTTGTGCTCTTTTCTCCTTACTCAGTGCCCCTTTTCTGAGCTCTGCATTAGTCAATTATGATGCTTTTGCCTGAAAGCACTAAGGATGGATAAAAAAATTGCTTAAGCTGGAAAGAGCCTGTATGGTCTATGACAGGTGCCGTGTAGGTTGGTTGAAAAACAACTTAAAGATTAGCTCCTTTCCCTATGTGTTTTTGTTAATGCTTATAATATTTTTATGATTTGAATCCTTCTGGTTTCCTTGGTATATTTCAGACTGATTTTAAGTTGTTAGGAAAGGGGATTTTTCTCTCCAGAGCTCAATTCCTTTAAAGCTTCTTATTTTCCTTTGTACCTGGGATTTATTTCTTAGCCAAAATTCGGAGTGCTATCAGACTTAAGTTCCTACCAAAAAGACTGTTCCCTGCTGATCTGTTTTTTTTCTGCCTGCTTTTTGCCTACATAACCTGTCCCTTTTGCTACATTCCACCCCTTAATTCCAGCTTTAATTATGTGCAAGTTTCTGAGAATTAAAGGACAGTGAATTTGGGGGTAGGAAAAGGATATGAAGCTCCTGTCCTTTTTGATTCTGTGTGTCCCCCTACCCACCAAATCCTGGGAATACCTTGCTATTCTGTCCACTTCCCAGCATCCTGTGTCTTTCGCCAGACCCTTTAGGAGCATCTCTGCAGTGGTCTTGAAATAAAGACTTCCCAGAGATTTTTTAATGGTTGGTTTGGTTTTTCCCATATTAAGAGCTTAAAAAAAAAGAGACACATAGAGATCAACCTTTTGCTTATTTCTAGTGGTCCACTTCCCCTCCGCTCTTGAGGACATTTATTGTGAGGTTTCCCATGTATTTCATTCATTCTTTCATGAATTATTCTGTAGGAACTTGTGCTAGAATACTGAGCACAAGAGATGTTGACCCATCTTTGCAAAGCTTATAGTTTTTTGGGGAAGATAGTCAATTAAACAAGCAGTGTAGTAAAGTGGGATTTATTATTCTATCAACATAATTAAAGAAAGTTTTAAATAAAACATTTTTCTCATAATATCACCATAGTAATAGTGTAGCTGCTTCACATTTTTCCATATTCTCTTCCAGTATTTGTCCATATGCAAACATATTTTTTATATATTTGTGGTGGTTGTCTAGCTATAATTTAATATTTTTTCTGCTTATAAATTTTATATGTTGTTACTTATATATTTTTTCATAGCTATTGTACCATGATTTATCCAATCATATTTCCTTTTTTAAAAAAAAGATTTTATTTATTTATTTGAGAGAGAGACAGTGAGAGAGCATGAAAGGGGAGAAGGTCAGAGGGAGAAGCAGACTACTTGAGGAGCTGGGAGCCCAATGGGGGACTCGATCGTAGGACTCGATCCTGGGACTCCAGGATCATGACATGAGCCTAAGGCAGTTGCTTAACCAACTGAACCACCCAGGTGCCCCTATCCAATTATATTTCTATTAGAGAAGTGTGTTGACTTATGTTTTTCATGATTAGTACATAGTAAGGCTATAGGCATTCTCAATTTTTGGGAAAGGAACTATTTGATCAAAAATTACAATATATTTGGGCTCCTGGATGGCTCAGTGGGTTAAAGCCTCTGCCTTCGGCTCGGGTCATGGTCTCAAGGTCCTGGGATCAAGCCCCACATCAGGCTCTCTGCTCAGTGGGGAGCCTCCTTTCCCCCCCACCCCCCCCACCTGCCTCTCTGCCTACTTGTGATTTCTGTCAAATAAATAAATAAAATCTTTAAAAAAATTATAATATATTTAACACTGATAGAAGCTATACTGCTTCCTATAAAAAGTTTTTACAGTTTGTAGTCCATCAACCTTTTTACCACTTTTCAGCACATTTATTTTTTAATAGGTATAAAAGCTATATTTGAGTGTTTTAATATGTATTTCTGTGAGTACAGGTAAGATTGAATGTTTTCCCTAATGTTTGTTTATAAATATGTGAAACGATGCTCTGGACTTTAGCGGTTTACTTGTTGATTTTGCTTACTTGGTGGTTTGATTTTAAATGGGACATTCATTGTTGATGTAGAGGAATGGATGACAGTGGCTAGAAGGTCTTTTTGGGGGATTTGATCTAACTTAGCAAAAACTTCTGTGATTGTGGAGCCAAGAGTTAGATTCTTTGAGCTAAAGTCAGTACTCCAGGGCTGCCTGGGTGGCTTAGTTGGTTAAGTGTCTGCCTTCAGCTCAGGTCATGATCCCAGAGTCCTGGGATCAAGCCTCATACTGGGCTTGTTGCTCAGCAGGGAACCTGCTTCTCTCTCTGCCTGCAGCTCCCCCTGCTTGTGCTCTTTTGCTTGCTCTCTCTCTCTCTAATAAATAAATAAAGTCTTTAAAAAAAAATAAAGTCAGCATTGCATGTAGGGCTGACACATGTGGGGTCTATACTAGGTTGAGAGTTTTTTCAGAGCAAGGGCCTTGTTTCATTCTTTGCCTCAGCTTTTAGCACACTGGCCAATAGTAGGCCTCAAAAAATTGTTGCAGAAATACAAATTTCTTGGGGGTAGCAGATAAACTCCTCTAAATATTATTCTTACCTCTTCTTAAATTGCTTAAACTTTTCACATTTTAGATTTGTCCTTTGGATCTTAACAATTTTCTAATCTTGGAGGCCTCTGGGAATTTATTAATATCTATAAGAGGATGACTATGGTGCGCTCAGGCAGCATATTGAGGATTATAACCACACTATGAAAGCAATACTCTGTTGAGAAAGAATATAGAATAGACACCTGGTGGTGGAGGAGTAGAGATGGGGTGAGAGAGATGCTCAGAAGAATAGTAGGAAGTTGTCAGAAATAAATCTCATCTATTGCAGAGAATCCCAAGAGTATGAGAACTGGATAGTAATCTTAGTGTTCACCTGAGCCTTGGTGTCATTATGCATAAATGTCAGTGAGAATGCCTGCTTTCTAGGGCTGTCGTGAGACTTCATTGAAATAAAGTAGATTATGAAAGTGCTATGTGAAAAGAAATAATTGTTACCATTACTATCTCATGTAAGAAACCAAGAATAGGGACGCCTGGGTGGCTGTTGGTTGGACGACTGCCTTCGGCTCAGGGCGTGATCCTGGAGTCCCGGGATCGAGTCCCACATCAGGCTCCCAGCTCCATGGGGAGTCTGCTTCGCTCTCTGACCTTCTCCTCGCTCATGCTCTCTCTCACTGTCTCTCTCTCTCAAATAAATAAATAAAATCTTTTAAAAAAAAAAAAACCAAGAATAGAGAGATAAAGTTACTTTTATTTTTTTCCCAGAAGCTGGATTTATTCTTTATATTTTGCTGCCAATCTTTATCATTTGAAGATGAAATAGAACTTTCTTTCTTTCTTTTTTTTAAGACTTTATTTATTTATGACAGATAGTGAGAGAGGGAACACAAAAAGCACAGGGGAGCTGGAGAGGGAGAATCAGACTCCCCACCAAGCAGGGAGCCCAATGTGGGGCTTGATCCTGGGATACTGGGACCATGACCTGAGCTGTAGGGGGATGCTTAACAACTGAGCCACCCAGATACCCTGAAATAGAACTTTCTAAAGTACTATTTTCCCCCAAGGAAATAGTGAGGAAGGATGGAGGATGGAATGGGGGTAACCTTGGGAAGTGAATAGACTTTGTTAGCTTTTTATCACTTTTGCAAATGGTGAGTTATCTTATAGTTAGTGGGAATAGTGAAGGTTTTGGTCCAAGGGAGTATTCGATCATGATAAGTGCCTTCTTAAGGGAGGCACTTCCTTTAAAAATTATAAGTGCCTTGCTAAGGGAGGCACTTCCTTTAAAAATTATAGTATCTGGAGACAGTATTGAAAATTGGGAGGAGGAAGAACTTGTGTCAGCCTGGAGACTTTAGGAGCGTGTTTTGGTCGTTCATCTCTGAGATACTGGAGGCTTGGAATAGTGGGACCATGACAGTGAAGAAGGAATGGATACAAGGAAGTCAGAGGGTGTAGTCCTAGGCTAAAGGACCTCTGTGACCTTATGACCTTCAATCTGTTATCTCTTCCAGAGGTTTGTTTTCCCTGAAAAATTTTTAAACATTGAAGTATAAAGGTGTATAGCCCAAAGAATTTTTGCAAAGTACAAAGTACAACCCAAGTCAAGATATATAATATGACCAGTACCTGCTAAGTTTCTTTGGTACCCTCTCAGTCATTACGTCTCCTCACCTAACAGGTTACCACTATTTTTACTACCTTCACCATATATTAATTTTGCCTGACTTGAGCTTATATAAATGGAACCATGCAATATAAACAGTATTGGGTCTAACTTCTTTTGTTTGACATTATGTTCATGAGAGTCATCTGTATTCTTTTTATTTTATTTTATTTTATTTATTTGTCAGCAAGAACATGCACAAGCAAGTAGAGTGGCAGGCAGAGGCAAAGAGAGAAGTAGGCTCTGCACTGAGCAAGGAGCCCGATGCAGGACTCGATCCCAGGACCATAGGATCATGACCTGAGCTGAAGGCAGCAGCCCAACCCACTGAGCCACTCAGGCATCCCAAGAGTCATCTGTATTCTTATATGGAGCATTACTTCATTCTTTTTCATTGCTCACTTATATTCTATGGTTTGAATATATCATAATTTATTTATTTATTCTGCTGTTTGTAGATACTTAAGTTGTTCCCAGTTTGGGAATGTTATGAAAAATGCTGCTATGAACAATTTTTGTATATGTCTTTTGGTGAATATAGGCTCTTTCCCTACCCAGGAGTGAAATTTACTGGGTAAGGGCATAATCACATTCTCATGAATGTCCTCTTCTTGGTTTGTAGATGTTGCCTTCTTGCTATATCCTCATATGGTGGAGAAAGAGTTCTGGACTCTTCAAACTCTTAAAAGGTCACAAATCCCATTATGGGGGGCTTTACCCTTATAACCCCATTTAAATCTAATTGCTTCTCAAAGGCCCTACCTCTAAATACCATCACACTGGGGACTAGGGTTTCAGCATATGGATTTTGAGGGTTGAGGGCAGTCATAGCTTTCAGTTCATAATGAGTTGTATAATTACTCAGTATTGCAGTATTTTAAATATCAAAGGCTTTTATGTTTTAAGAAACTTGAACAGAAAGGGCTCTATTTAACATAGGCGGAGAAAATAAATACTGGTTATTGAATGCCTGCTATATACCGGGTACTGCCTAAATGCTTTTACTTATATTATCTTGTTTAATCAAGATAATACTCATTTGAAATCAGTGTTTTTGTGTTGATTTTATAAGCCATAAAACTGATGATCACAGGTTAGTCAGGCAACTCATAATTGCCGAAAAGAATTTAACCTAGATCTTGAATCCAAATCAGTCACATCACATAGAAATTACATTTTGTCAGTGAGGTGCCTTTTGCTTTTTTTTTTTTTTCTCCTTTCTTTTTTGTGGGTGGAAGGGGGTCTTCTTGAAGACCCTGAAAGCCGGTAGTATAGGTGGCCCCCTTCTAAGAATCAGTTCTTAGCTGGCCCTGCAAACAGTAGCCTCCTAACCATGCAACCCCCTCTCCCCACTCTCCACTCCCAGTCCCTTAGGCCCTTTCTGGCTCCCCAATGAATCTCTTAGCAGCCAGTCATTAAGACTGTCTTAAGGTAGATATTATACTGGCATATCCTCTGCTCCAGCTGGCAGGCTAATGGAAGAAGCTCCCATAGAATTTTTAAGGCTAGTTAAGCCTCTTATTTCTCTCTCATACCACTTTTCTTCATGTAGCTTTTTACCCCCAAGAGTAGGAGATCAAGAATGACATGTAATAGAGTAGAAAGCAGGAGACCTGGGCTGTGGCCCTAATACTAAATTGTTATATATTCTTAATCTTCTCTTGATCAAAGTTTTATAATTTATAAAAAGAGGGGGTTGGATTGGAGTTAGTGGTTCCATTGATCATCCTCAGGGCCTACTGTGGGAAGACCCAAGTAGGAGATACTTTGGATACTGTTTATTATTACAACCAGATCAGCCCTGGTTCTATTTGTTGTGTATGTATTGATCTTCCACCTGAGATTTTAGTTAAAGCAAAGGATTATGTAACAAATATATGCTTGAAATCCATTAGACTTAGAAGATCTCTTATAAGTGAAAGTATTACTTTGTGAAAGATTATGAATGGCATAACTAGAATGAGCAAAATTTCACCTTTGACATTTTCTTTTTTAAAAGATTTATTTATTTACTTTTTGGGAGAGACAGCAGGGGGAGGGGCAGAGGGAGAGAAAGAATCTCAAGCAGACTCCTCACTGAGCATGGAGCCTGATGCAGGACTCGATCTCACGATCCTGAGATCATGACCTGAGCCGAGCTCAAGAGTCCAACGCTTAACCAATTGAGTCACACAGGCACCCCTCACCTTTAACATTTTCTTGGTGTATGCAAGGCCTTCACGCTATCCTCTGACCACCATGAGGGAATGGAGGAAGTATAAATAATTTTGTCTAGAGTAGGAGAATGGGAAAGATTAATCAAAGAGGAGTCATCTGACCTAGAGTTATAGGAAGAATACAAATTCACTGGGTGGATTAGGAGATTGGAGGGGATAAGGCATTTCAGGTAGAGGAATGCGGCAGGAAAGCATGAAAAGACACTATTATTTTGGTAATACTGTGTTCTTAGTTTAGATATTCTGTATGATGAAAACAGGAGGAAAGAGGAATGCTAGATGATATGAGTTGAGAGGTGAGGGCTCCTTTGTAAAGGGACTTGAACATCATATTTATAGTGATGAGGACTATTGAAGAATTATAAATATCACTTGAATTAGTACTGCTTTATGAATTTTGGGTTCCTCTAGACTCTGCATCCTTGATTGACACAGCAGTGTTTGGATGGTAGCTATGGCAATTGTGAAGCCCATACACTTAGAAGTAATTTTGATTAGAGAGAGCCTTGGTGACACTATATTTTTCTTCTTACTTGGCTTAGAGTATTGGATATATGTGTAATGCTTGTGTGAAACAAAAGGGTAGGGGAGTGGAAGAGGCCCTGTTGTTGGGCAGCAAGTCTCCACACTGTAATAAACTCAGTGGTGTCCTTACCATTAGAACTGTCATCACAGGTAGAAGTGGCAAGGTTGTAATTTTACCTCCTTTGTGAAAAATTAGAGTCAGACTTGTGGCTTGTGCTTCTTCCTAGCTCTTCTCCATAACAGATCTCTTCAATTCTGTCACTGGAAACATATGTTTATTTGTAATGCATTGCATTCATGGTAATTGGAGCAGTGTGCCTTTTCATTCTTCTAACACCCATTTCCCTGCTTAGAGAGGCCCAGAGCATAATGTAATGAGCCTGTGAATTGCATTAGGTTGGGACTCAGTTTCCCAATTAAACACATATAAAGATGTCCCACCTATTTGCCCCCTTTTAAATCATCTATACTCTTGAAATGTCCCTAGATTCCATGAGTTCTATACTGGTTGAGGACAGCTTTTACATTGAGGCATAGTATCTGCCCAGTTGGGGCCAGTGTCAGCTTCCATTTTACAAAACTGAGGAGTGAACTGACATTGAAAAGTTAAAATGACCAGGCACTTTACATACATTTTATCATTGAATTCTTACACTTACAAAGAAGTGTTATTGCCATTTTACATATAAGCAGATGGTAAAGTAACTTCCCCAGAGTTGCGTACAGCTAGAAAGTGGTAAGTGAGGATTTGAATGTTTGTCTAAATTGAAAATGTGTGGGTTTTTTTTTTCCCCTACTTCTTGACTCTGAAAGCAGAATAATTGTGCTATTAGAGTCATAGAAATTTCATCTCTGGATGGGAAGAAGCTTAGGGGAAGAACTTTGGCATAAAGGTCAGGAAAGAGATCATACAAAGTAATGAGTTATAAGCAGTTCTACTATTTACGCCATTTGGGAATTAAACAGGTTATGCTGGGACCAGTAGTGAGTTTAGATAATTTCCAAGTATGAGTCAGAGTAGGGAGCAAGAGATTGATATGATATGTATGTAGCTGGGGCTTAAATTAAGATGTAATTTGCATATCTTAAAATTCACCTTTTTAAAGTAGACAATTCACTGGTTTTAGTATAGTTCCAAGGTTGTGTAACCATCAGCACTATTTAATTCCAGAACATCTTCATCATCATACCCAAATTCCCTTTTCCTAGCTCCAGGCTAATCTACTTTTTGTCTCTGTGGATTTGCCTATTTTAGACATTTTATATATGTGGAATTATATAGTAACCCTTTCTTAAACAGCTTCTTTCACTTAATATAATATTTTCAAGGTTTATCTACATTGTAGGATGTTAGTACTTTTTTATGGATTTTATTGATTTTTTCCTTTTTATACAATATTGTACGGATTTACATATTTATCCATTTCTCAGTTGATGGACATTTTGGGTTTTTAACACTTCTGTGTCATTATGAGTAACATTGCTATGAGTATTTATGTGCAGGATTTACATATATATATATACATATATATGTATATGTGGATATATATATATATATATATATATATATATATTTCTTTTCAGCGTAACAGAATTCATTGTTTATGCACTACACCCAGTGCTCCATGCAATACGTGCCCTCCATAATACCCACCACCTGGCTCCTCCAACCTCCTACCCCCGCCTCTTCAAAACCCTCAGATTGTTTTTCAGAGTCCATAGTCTCTCACGGTTCATCTCCCCTTCCAATTTACATTAATATATGTTTTGAGTTCTTTTGGGTATATACCCATAAGTGGAACTGCTGGATCATGTAGTAAGTCTGTGTTTAATTCTTTGAGGAACTGCCAAATAGTTTTCCAAAGTGGCTGTACCATTTTACATTCCCACCAGGACTGTATGATGATTTCCCTTTCTCTACATCATCAACAATGCTTTTTAAAAATTTTTAAAATTATTTTTATTTTATTTTTTTAAAAAGATTTTATTTATTAATTTGAAAGAGAGAGAGACAGAGAGCATGAGCACTGGGGAGAGGCAGAGAGAGAGGGAGAAGCAGACTCCCTGCTGAGCAGGGAGGCCAATCTGGGGCTCGATCCCAGAACCTGGAGATCACAACCTGAGCCAAAGGCAGCCACTTAATTGACTGAGCCACCCAGGCAGGCATCCCTTTTTTTGTTTTTTCAAAATGGCTATTTTAGTGTGTGTGTGTGTATGTGTGTTTTGAGATTTATTTATTTATTTGAGAGAAAGAGAAAGTGGGGGAGAGAAGAGCAGAGGGAAAAAGAGAATCTCAAGCCAACTCCTCCCTGAGCATGGAGCTTAATGCGGGGCTCCATCTCACAGCCCTGAGACCGTGACTTGAGCTGAAATCAAGAGTTGGTCGCTTAACCAACTGAGCCATCAGGCATCGCTAGTATATATGGTTTTGATTTGCATTTCCCTACTGATAAATGATGCTGATCATCTTTTAATGTATTTATTGACTATTTGTATGCCTTCTTTGGAGAAATGTCTATCAAAATTTTTTCCCCATTTTTTAAATTGGGTTAGTTGGGTTGATTTAATTGGGTCTTCTGGTTGTTGTTAGAGTTCTTCATATGTTTTAGATGTAAGTACCTTATCAGAGATATGATTTGTTAATATTTTCTCCCAATCAGTGGGTTGTCTTCTACTTTGTTTTTTGGTCCTTTCATGTTTGGGTTTTTGATATTTTTTTTTAAAGGACAAAAGTTTTTAATTTTGATGAAGTCCACTTTATTTTTTCTATTATTTCTTGTTCAAAGTCACAAGTATTTATATGACCTGTGTTTTCTTCTAAGAGTTTTATAGTTTTATCTCTTAAATTTGGGGTTTTGAAAATCCTGGGAAATGCAAAAAATACATTTAGATTTTGGATTCCTGAAAAGCAGTTTGCAAAAGAGGAAAAAGAACCCAGCAATATATAACATAATAATAGTTTAATTATACAAATTATAATTGAAGAATTGTGTCTTTTGTTGATAATGTGTTTCTTCTCTCAAGTTACATATCTAGAACATAATTTCAATTTTTTTACTTATGAATTTCAAACTTTTTACTTAAGAATTTATCTATTGAGTTTTGGGAGCTTTTTTCATTAATTTTATGTAGAGCTCATTTTCAATTATTTATTTGGCTTGTTTAGTTTGTGGAGTATACATTCCTTTTGTTTCTGAAGCTGTGTCTTTTTTTAACATTTGAATCACATATGTTTTTGTTAGCAATGATCTTAATAGATAATAAAAATCATTATTACCTATTAAAAAATTTGGGGTTTTGAACCATTTTGCATTAATTTTTATATGCTGTGTTCTTATACATGTGGATATCTGCTTTTCCCAACACCATTTGTTGGAGATGCTTTCCCCATTGAATTGTCTTGACATACTTGTTGAAAATCAATTCATGATAGAATTATGGGTTCATTTTTGGATTCTCAGTTCTATTCTATTGATCCAGTGAATTCCAGTGATTCATTATCTATCCTCATACCAGCACCACACTGTCTTCATCATTTACTTTTATAGTATGTTTGCCTAGTAATGTTGGAAAGTGTATGAGGAAAGTGTAAGTCCTCCCAACTTTGTTTTTTCCAAGATTTTGTTCTATTCTGGGTCCCTTCAATTTCCTTACGGATGTTAGGATCAGCTTGTTAATTTTTGCGACAAAGCTGGAATTTTGATACCTTAACCTATAGATTGATTTGAAGATTATTGACATCTAGTAAGTCTTACAATCCATGGACATAGTTGTTTTTCCACTTGTCTTAATTTTGTTTAATTTCTTTTAAAAATGTTTTGTAGTTTTCATTGTATGAATCTTGTACTTCCTTTTCAACATTTATTCCTGATAATTTTATTCTTTTTGATGCTATCCTTAATGGAGTTCTTTTCTTAATTGATTTTTATTTATTTAGTCTTTGTGTTATTCATTACTATATATAGAAATACAACCGTTTTTGCATATTGATTGTGTCTCCTGCAACCTTGCTGAATTCTTTTATTATTAATTTAATTATCTAATTGTGTGTATGTATTCCTTAGAATTTTGTATGTATAAGATCATGTCTTCTGTAAGTAGAGATAGTCTTATTTCTTCCTTTCCAATTTGGATGCTTTTTATTTCTTTTTCTTGCCTGATTGTCCTGGCTAGAATCTCTAATACAATGCTAGGTAAAAGTAGAGAGAACAGACATCCTTGTCTTACTCCTGATATTCAGGGAAAGCCTTCAGTCTTTTACCATTAGCATAATGTTAGTTGTGTTTTTGTTTTTCATAGATACCCTTTATAAGGTTGAGGAAGTCCCTTTGATTTTTTGATTGCTAAGTGTTTTTATGATGAAAGGGTGTAGGATTTTGTCAAATGTTTTTTCTATGTCTATTGAAGTGATCATGTGGTTTTTATCATTTATTAATATGGTGTACTGCATTGACTGATATTCATATGTTGAACCAACCTTGCATTCCTGGGATAAATCTCACTTAGTCGTGGTATATAATCCCTTTTATATATTGTTAGATTTGGTTTGCTAACAATTTGTTTATAGCTGTAATATATTTAGTAGATCTTCTGACATTATACAAAGAGAAATGTAAATTGCCTCATATTATTCCACCAAGTGCTGTGTGCCACCACCTTGCTAAAGGCCTTATATAATGTTACCTTATTTAAACTTCTACCTTTGTGCTAGGTGGAGGTCATTTAATCTTCCATTGTATGCTAGGTAATGGTGTTCCTGTCTTGCAGATGAGGAGACAAAGGGGCAAAGATTTGTTTTTGTTTTGGTTGTTCAGCACTTATCCTCCCTTAAATAGGGATTGAAACTGCAAGGAAGAGAATTGAGACAGAACCAAATAAAGCAATGGATTTTTTAAAGGTGGGTCCTGAGTTGTTAAACTAGTTTTATGTATATAGTAACAGAACTGGACCTGGGTACAGTCATAGAGTAGAGATCTTATATAAGGTGAATGGTTGGGGGTAGAGAGAAAGAAATTAGTTTTTCTTAATTACATGGCCAGTCTTTTTTGAGATCAGTTTGGATCAGAACTTAGCCCCTAAATCAAAGCCATCTTTAAACCTCAGGCTTAAAGAAGACATGTTTCATGCCCTTAAGTAGTTAGTGGTCTACTTGTGGATGACATACAAGCTGTACAGTGAGATTCTAGGCCTCTAGCAATGGCCCACATTAACCAGGTAGGCACTGGTGTTGGGGGAGCCTGGAATATTCACTGTATACTTAGTTGTTAATAAGAATAATGATAATAATAACAGTAGTATGGAGTGATTTGGTATAGAGTATACTGGTTTGGAACACAGGTTGGTGATTTGGGAGATTTGTGCTTATGTTTGAGGAGGAGAGACTCCCTGAGTGTTCAACAGGTTGATTATCATGAATTAGGATTGTGTAGCCATTCAGCTTCCCAAAGGTGATTGGAATTTGATGAGAGATGGGCTGGCAAGTGTGTGGTTGTAAACAGAAATGGCCTTGAAAGTAGATTTTGGAGTGACAAATAGAAGGTCTTCAGATGGACAAATTAATCTAGCTTTGATGAATAGGAAAGAAGAATGGTGATTGGTTACTTCTGATGGAAGCCAGGGTGAGGCAGGAGGGTGTGGTAGAGAACTTTAAATGGAATTGGCAAGTTCTTTTCCTTAACGTGAATGGTAAGTCCATGAGAGTTCTTTTTATTAATATGTTTTATAACTTCTGTGTATATTACAATTTTAAATATATCTCGTATTTCATTCAAAAAAAGAGGAGAAAGAAAAAAAGAGGAATAAGGGAAAATAATTCGGTCTCAGCAAGGAACTAATGTGTTAACAGTGGAAATGCCAGGTAGCCTTTGCTTAATGTGTGTTTTATTATCGCCATCTTGCCCATTTGGAGACATTAGGCGATTATGTGCTTCTCTATTCTCTTCCATAACCTATAACTGAAAAGGTAATTTCTTAGAGCTGGGCTTTGGGAAGAACAGAAAAGATGAAGGTTTGAAACAGATTTTGTTTCTGCTTCTCAGAGGAGAAAATGGTGGGCGTGGGAGTGGGAGCTCATGTGTTCAGGCATCAAACTTGGCAGACGACTCCCTCAGAGCAGATGGAGTGAGGATTTCATCGCCTGACAGACTGACTCAGACCTGCCTCCCTGCAGCCAGCCACTACTGGGTATGGTTTGAGTCTTAGTCAAAAGCTACAGGATCATGTTATTCCTCTTTCTATTCTAGTAGTGGCGAACTCTAACTTTCCTAGCAGCCCAGGACTCTGGAGGACCAAGTATTCCTTCAAGGAGCTGATGATGTATTCAACCTTGGTCATTGCAGAGAGCATGGCTTTGATGACATGGTCATTTCTTAGGCTGAAGTCTATAAGCAGAGGCTGTAACTCCAGTGGATATTACTTCCATCCATGTTGCTTTAGAGAGGATTTTACATTGGATTGGATTGCCTGTGTGTCCTTTATGCTTCTTCTCTGCCCTAAGATGATGAGATTTGAATTGGAAGATTTTAAAGATTTTTTTTTTTAATTTGACAGACAGAGATCACAAGTAGTAGGCAGAGAGGCTGACAGAGAGAGAGGAGGAAGCAGGCTCCCTGTGGAGCAGAGAAACCGATGTGGGGCTCGATCCCAGGACCCTGGGATCATGACTTGAGCTGAAGGCAGAGGCTTTTACCCACTGAGCCACCCAGGCACCCCTGAATTCGAAGCTTTTATACAGTCCAGTAATTGGTTTAGTGAGGTCAGCAGAGGAAAAATCTCTGGGAAAGACTTGGAATTACCACCTGAGAAGTAAGTGGTTTTCCAGAAATTATAGATCTTGCTGCCAGTCACGATTTTAGCAACCAGTGAACATGAACATATTCTGGATTAGGGCCACAGCCTTTTAGTTGCTATCCTTGCCTTTAGTCTCTCTCCTGCCAATCTAGATGGTAAATGCTGCCAGGCTTTTTCCCTAAAACCCTGCTTTCATCATGGCTCTCTTCATTCAGGTACCTGTGGAAGCTGCTGCTCTGCTTCAAGTCTAGCCATACTGTCTAGTTTTGAAATTTGTTATATCTGGCCTTAATGTCTTATCTTCTTCCCTAGCATTCATTCCTTTCTTCTTTAGCTAAAACCTACCTATCCTGTAAGACTTCACTCAATTTCTTCCTCCTTCAGGGTACCATTAGTCGTTCTGTTCTTGGCTCTGTCAAACATATATGGTCATTTCCAAATAATTTAGTGGTAAATTATTTTGTAGTCTTTATGTGTATTAGTATTGGACTATGAGCTCTTTGAAGCCATGGATCATGGTATTTAAGATGATGCCTAGCAATTATCAGTCTATTTGTTAAATAATTAAACACTGAAATTTTTAAAAGAATAACTAATATTTGTATATTATTTTAGAATCCCCAAATGCCTTCACCTTTATTATCTTACCCCCCCCATTTTTAAAAATTCCATTTAAAGATGAAGAAATTGAATCTTGAAGAGTTGATGTAATTTGCCCAAGGTCTCACAGTTGCTGCTGGTAGAGAGAGAACTGGAGCCTAGGTTTTTGGGTCCATTGCAAATGCTGGCTTGCTTTGGGCTTCCTTAAAATCCCAGTTTTCCTTAAAGCATTCATTGAATAATATATTCAATTCCATGGAAATATTACAGGAGTAGTGAAAAAGTAATGTCTTCCTGTGACCTGGATAGTCACAAAAGATGTAGTGAGTGTTTCAAACTCAAATGAATCTGAGGAAGAGGTTGGGTGGGTTGAATAGTGTCCCCCCTCTCCCCCAAATTCATGTCTACCTAGCAGCACCTTAGAATGTGACCTTTTCTGGAAATAGAGTCTTTGCAGGTGTAGTTAGTTAAGGATATTGATATGAAATCACAGATTTAGGGTGGGCTCTAAATCTGAAGACTGGTCATACTTACAAGGAGAAGAGAAGACACAGAGAGAAACAGAAGAGAAGGTCGTGTGAAGGTGGAGTCAGAGATGGAAGCCACATAGCTACAAGCTAGGGAGCAAGTATTGCTGATAACCAGTAGAAGCTGGAAGAAGCAAGGAACCCATGGTTCCCTATAACCTTCAGGGGGAACATAGCCCTCCCAATACCTTGATTTCAGACTTTTAGCCTCCAAACTGTGAGAGAATAAGTTTTAGATTTAGTGACTACATTTATGGTGATTTGTTATGGCAGCCTTAGGAAATTGAATCAGAAGGGAAGAAAAATTAATATTTACTAAAAGGTCTGTTATATACCAGACATGTTCTAGGCATTTTAATATATTATTTTCCTTTGTCTTCCACCAGCTTTATTTGAGTGGTAAAGGTTATTTATCCCTATTTCATAAGTCAGAAAAATAAGGCTAGGAAAGATAAAATAAAAAGATTGTGTTTTCAGACTTTTTTAAAAAATGGGGGGTGGGGAAGGGCAGAAGGAGAGGGAGAGAGAGAATCCCAAGCAGACTCCCTGCTGAACACAGAGCCTGATTTGTGGGTTCATTGTCAAGGCCCTGAGATCATAACCTGAGCCTAAATCAAGAGTCAGATGCTCAACTGACTTAGCCACCCAGGTGCCCCTTAAGAGTATTCAAGACTGCTCTATGATGTGTTGTCTACTATGTGGTTTTTGTTTTGTTTTGTTTTTTAATCCTGATGATTGCCTGAGGAGCTTATTTTGTGGCCATTAGAGTGACTGGGTACTGAATTATGGTGGTCCATCCCTCCTAGATTGGTAAAAATGTGAAAGGTGGATTAGGCAAAAGAGGGCCAGAAATCTCACACAGCCTTTCTTCTGGGGTTAACTTTCAGCATCTGTGTACCCTAGCGTTTTTACCTATTCTTCACCCTTGCATATTCACACTTCCTTCATGATACTTTCCTAGATTCTGCTGTAATATTCTTCTATCTCTTCATCTCTTTCTCATCTGAAACTATAGCAATTTATCTGTTTCAACTTTATTGCACTTTCAACAGTCTGTTTTTTTATTAGGTGATTTCTGACTGTTTCTTATTTCCCCACATATATTGTAGGCTTCTTGAAGATGAGGATCTTCTTTTTTGTTTTTATATCTTCCATATTACCTACCAGGAATCCTTACATGTAACATCTGTTAATTAATTGTTGGTTGAATTTCTGTTTTCCTTTTCTCCCTCTTCTCCACTTTCCAGTTATAGTGCCAACCTTTGGATGGAAGGCATAATTTATCTTTAGTCTCTTCCTGTCTTCCTTCTCAGTAACATTATTACCCTTTGTGATGTACCTAACACCATCTCTAGACCTTCTTGTCTGCTGATTCTCATTTAATTCTTTTCTGAAGTGATTGCTGTGTTATGGCCCAAATCACTTTATAAGAGATTTATCATAGCTCATTCACAATGTGTTATAATTATACTAGATGTCTTTTTCCCAAACTGCAAACTCCTCAAAAGGAAGGGTTTTCCTCGCTCATTTTTTTTTAAAAGATTTTATTTATTTATTTGACAGAGAGAGATCACAAGTAAGCAGGCAGGCAGAGAGAGAGGAAGGGAAGCAGGCTCCCTGCTGAGCTGCGGGACTTGATCCCAGGACCCTGAGATCATGACCTGAGCCGAAGGCAGCAGCTTAACCCACTCAGCCACCCAGGCGCCCCTCCTTGCTCATTTTTATATCCTAAATGCCTCCTAGCTTTTTTCTTCACATTCTTTAATGTTGGTTGAGTGGACAAATTAAAGGTGTTTTTCTTGCTAGGATGTCTGTATTTTTCTAGGAATACTGGTAGCTCAATAGATGTTCCAAATCCTATTGAATTTGTGGTAGAATTAAAAAAAATAGTAATAATTAGTAATAAGTAATAGTAATAAGTAAAAAGCTCCCTGAATTGGGAACTTTTTGATTCCCTAACTATTCGACCGTATAGGTTACCCACTATTTTATATGGCTGATCCTGCCAGGTATAGGTGGAAAGTAGATCATAAGGCCAAGATCATCTTGAAAAGTGATTCTGAAACTCTACAAATGGAGTAGAATTACTTCTTGGAGAGTTTTATGATGCTGTCTTTTCATGAAAATAGCTTTTAAGAAGCAAAGCAGAAGATTTTAAGGTTTAGATAATTCAAAGCTTAGAGCTGATTGAGATCCTCTTTTACAATATCTTCTTACTGGAAGAATAGTATAGTATAGTATGATAGCAATGTATAATAGAAAGAACACTGAATTGGGAGTCATAGTGCAAGTTCTGGCCCCAGATATGGCTCTAATTAGTTATATGATTGTAGTGGACTTCCGGGTTTTTTGTCTTCCAGTGTCCATTTCCCCTTCTTTTAGCATCAGTACCCAGATTTTACTCTGGGGAACCATCTCTTCTCCAGAACTCAGGCTTGGGGCTTTGGACAGAGCCCACTGCACTCCTTGCTCAAAGGAAAGATATGTTATTCATATTTTGCTAACGAAAGTATTATATTCTGATCAAGGAGATTGACTTAGGAATGGTACCAACCCCAGTTTGGATCTATGACTGTGATTTTATATCAGTTTTTTAGAGAAGATAAGTATTTTTTTAATACTGGACATGAACCTGGAAGGATATAAGACTGGGGTTCTCAGAAGTTTTTTTTTTTTTAAAGATTTTATTTATTTATTTGACAGAGAGAGAGAGATTTATTTGACAGAGAGAGAGAGATCACAAGTAGGCAGAGGCAGGCAGAGGTGGGGAGGAAGCAGGCTCCCCGCTGAGCAGAGAGCCTGATGTGGGGCTCGATCCCAGGACCCTGAGATCATTACCTGAGCCGAAGGCAGCGGCTTAACCCACTGAGCCACCCAGGCGCCCCATAGTTCTCAGAAGTTTTGCTTAAGAGTAAAGCCAGAACAGATGAAGAGCAACCAGGTTCTTTGAAGTCCTAAAATCCGTTGAACTCAAAACCTGGACTTTTCAAATATGTGAATTAGTAAAATTATATTTTTACCTAGTTTACACTTGTAAATATAAGAGTCCTAACTGAAAATCAATTTAAATAAGATTTTCTGAGTCTTTATTTTATTATTTTTAAAATGAGTACACTGGGCTCATTAAGAAGTAGATTTACTTCTGTCTTGATACCTGTTTGAAATAAACTGGATTTTTTTACCAGAATAATTCAAGAAAATAATTTTTGAATTATAATATAAAAATATTTTTTGATTATTTTGATATAATAAATTTTGAAAAATTTGTTTGAAATTTTGAAAAATTTCAAAAAATTTGTATGAAAATTTATTTGATATAATAAAAATAATTTTTTTCACCAGAATAATTGGTGGTGTAGATTTTCTTGGTGCTACTAAATTGTTAGTTTGTTTCCCTATAGTTAAATCTAACCACTGATGTTTCAGTGGATTTATAAAATTATAGTAATGGCCTTGATCAGCTTTGTATACTTGGCCAAATCTCATCCTCTGAATTTTAGTTTCTTCTTTTAGGACACTGATGCTGATAGCTCTTTTGTTCAGCTCATAAAGTCAAAAGGTAGAATGAAACCAAAGGTTCGGAAGAAAAGTATAATTTGGGTCTTAAGGGATGGGTAGGATTCAGATTAGGAGTGTAAGGCATGAACATGAACAGTATGAACAAAGGCAAAAAACAATGGGAATTCTGGAAGTCATACTTGTTTGTGCTCTGTAGAATATTATATTTTATTTTGTCTCCCATTACATAAATAATTAGGATATTAAAAGATTTGAAATTAGATCCTTGTGGAAAAATAAAGGGTTCCAGAAACATGACTTAGTAATTCTCTAAAATTTTTGACTCTGTGCTCAAAATAATTCTAAGCAACCATTTTCTATCCTTTCATAGGAAAGAAATAAGGAAATAGGTATGAGATATTTGGAATCTTATGAAGACATTTATTTAAACAATAGAACCCCCCAAAAATAGGAGGAGGCTTTTTATCTTAGGTCATGATCATCTAGTTTTATGGAAGGGTATGGAGGCACTGAGCTCTCTAGACAAGCCGTTGGTATCCCTTTTAACTGTAAGCCTACCTGGTCATGATCTTTTGTTGTGAGCTATAACACATTCCTGCTAGCTGGGAATAAGAACAATATAAGATGGGTTTTCTATATTATATTGTGCTCTATGGCATTTGGTTTGTAGAATTCTTAGGACTTCAGAGCTGAAAGGGTAATAAAATAGTAACTATTTATTGAATACTAGCTGTGTGCTATATACTATGCTAATATCTTTACATATTTAATTCTTAAAATTCTGTGAGATGGTGTTATTTCTATTTTATGAATGAAGAGATTGAAGATTATAGAAGTTAGGAAATGTACACCAGGTCATTTATCTAAGTGGCAGAAGTAGAATTATTAAAAACTAAAAATCTGTATGCCTTAAAGATTATATGGTCCAGAGGTTCCCAGCCTGGGCTTTCCAAGTGGTCAGTGATCTTGAGTCTTAGTCCCCTAAATTTCAATCCATTCATTCCACTATACCACTACCAGGGGGCTGTATTTGTGGTGTGACCAAATCTGTGCTAAAAATGAATTTAAAAGGAGTTTACTACGTTTAGTATTTTTTTTAAAGATTTATTTATTTATTTTAGAGGGAGGGGGCAGGGGGAGGGAGAAAGAGGAAGAGAAAGAATCTCCAGCATACTCAAGGTTGAGTACAGAGTTTGACTGGGGACTCCATCCTACAACCCTGAGATCCTGATCTGAGTGGAAACAAAGAGTTACCTAATGGAGCCACCCAGTGGCCCCTGCATTTAATATTTGTGTGTGTGTGTGTGTTTTAACTACGGTGACTCCTTAATGATTGAGATGTGATTATAAAATATTAGAAGTATCAGAACTTAAGATTTTTTATGCAATAAAAGTAAGTAGATAAAAAAGTAAAATACATAATTTTTTTTAAAAAAGATTATTTATTTATTTATTTGACAGAGAAAGATCACAGGCAGGCAGAGAGGCAGGCAGAGAGAGAGAGGCAGGCTCCCTGCTGAGCAGAGAGCCCGATGCGGGGCTCGATCCCAGGACCCCGAGATCATGACCTGAGCTGAAGGCAGAGGCTTAACCCACTGAGCCACTCAGGCGCCCCCAAATACATAATTTTTTAAAAAAGATTTTATTTATGTGAGCGATAGTATGCACGTGAGAGCAAACACGAGTTGGGGGAAGGGCAGAGGGAGAGGGAGTAGCAGGTTTCCTGCTAGAGGGGAGCCCAACATGCAGTTTGGTCCCAGGACCCCAGGATCATAACCTGAGCCAAAAACAGACTCTTAACCAAATGAGCCATCCAGGTGCCCTTCAGGTACATAAATTTGTCATTGGCTGCAAATAAGAATTTTGTTTGTAAAATGTAAAATGAGTTAAAATGGGATACTAAGAGTGAAAGAAGAGAAATATATTTCACATTTTCTTTTCTGGGTTAAATAAGCAAATGGCCATACTGTTTTTTTATTTGGATAGATGGTTTATGTTTTATTTTGTTTTTGTCCTTGGAGGATTCTATTGCTTAGAGAGATCACTACCACAATTGCCACCACTAATAACAATCATTTGAGTAAACTTTTACATTTTACAGAGTACTTTCACTTATGTTATTGCCCTGGACAAAATTAGTTTTTCCATCTTTTATGTTCCCATAGCCCTCTGCTCATAGCCCTGCACTGTATTTAAACTATTTTTTATATGCCATAAGCTCCCTACCCCAATCCCTACCTACCTTATTCCCAGAACAGTATTCATAGTCAGCTGATTTGATGGTCTTGTGAAGCTGGAGAATTGGATGGTAGGGAGCTCAGTACTGCCTCCCAGAAGCACAAGAGAGAATTTGAATCTGCTGGAATTAGGAAGAAAAAGGTTAAAATCAGTTATGGGTAGTAATAAAATGAAGCTTGAATTTATAGCATAGTGTAGTGGGAAAAGAAGTTTAGACTTTGGATTTGAATTCCTTCCTTTCCGCATTTACCAGACATTCATTCATTCTCAAAGCACCCTGTACTTCTCCTTAATAGTGGTATTTATCATAATAAAAATTAAGTAATTATTTGTGTAATGATTATATTTTCCACTAGGATATTTATTCAGTCAGAAAAGAGACTGTTAGTATTGTTCATTTATATCCTCTGCACCTAGCACAACAGCTGGTATAGTTTGGGTGCTCAATAAATATTTGTTGAATGAATAAATAACTGGTAAGTTAGGGGGAGGGTTAAAATTGGCTTGATCAAATCTGAAGGTTTAGGAAAGATTTCACTGAGGATATTACATTTCAGCTGAGACTCTAAAGGTAGAAGTTTGCTAGGCAGATGAATAGAATCACATTCCAGGAGAAAGAACATTCCTGAAGCTTCTGTATGGGAAAGAACATAATTTAGAGATACATATTTCCATATGACTGGAATGTAGATATAGGGGACAGTGGTGTAAAATGATATGAGAGTAAACAAAGTTTAGATCATGCAGAGGTTTATAGGCTTTGCTAAATATTTTGCACTTTATTCTCATAGAAATGGGAAATTATAGTAGTTTTGATAAGTAAGAGCCATGATTAGATGTTCCTTTTGAAATGACTGCTCTGGCTGCAATCTAGTGGACTCAGAATTGGAGGAGGGGAAATGTGGATGCTGGGAAACCATTAAAAGTCTGTTGCCAGAAGCCCAGGTGACAGATGATGTTGACTTGGACAAAGATAGCGGCAGTGGAGATGGAGGGAGCTGGAATAACGTAAGAAATATTTAATAGATAAGATTATGAGAACATGAAGATTGATTAGATAGGAGATGAATGAGAGGGTTGTAGCAAAGTATGTCAGCTAGATTTCTGGGTGAGCACTTGGATGGATGTGGGTGATGTTTCCTGAGATAAGGAGTATTAGAGCCTAAAGGAACAGATTTTAGGGAGAGGTGAGGAGAGTTATTTAATTTAATTTAATTTATTTTTATTTTTTCAGTGTTCTAAGATTCATTGTTTATGCTCCAGAGGAGAGTTATTTTAGACATGTTGAAGTGCCTCTGAGACATCCAACCAAAGGATGATTATGGGCAGTTAGGTATATGGATTTGAATTTCGGGAAGGCATATCATATTCCATATGAGGACAGAAATAACTACCTTATTCTTTTTTTCATGACTGTATTGGATTTCACTGTATATACTAAGGTACTGATCATGTGTCATAAGTAACTAAAGGAAAAGGTAAATAATATGGAGAGAGAAGAATTGATAATGTGATTTATTTAAGAGCAAGAGGGAATGAGGTCTAGCTCACAGGTGGTTTTGGTCTTAGATAAGAGGAGGGCCACTTGATTTATTTAACAGAAGGAATGGAGGAGAATATGGATGAAGATACAGCAAGTTGTGTAGATTGGATGGTGGGAAGTTGAGGATGTATCCATCTGGTGGATTCTATTTTCTCTGTTAAGTAGGAGGCTAGGTCATCTACTGAGAATGAGGAAGGAGGAAGAAGGAAGGAATGGGTGTTATTTGAAGGGAATGAATAGGATTTAAAATTACCATTGTCTTTTGACCAAACACCTGATTTATTGACAGTTGAAGGCCTTGTTGAGGTGATAGTATGCCCTAGTTTTTTTTTCATTTCTCAGCAACTTGGGGATACACTTGGAGAAGGTGGATAATTGAGCTTATCAGGGGTTTTTGAGGTTTTATCAAGTGGAGATGATGAAAGGGAAAGGAAATTTAGGTTTCTGAAATACTAGATCATGGAATCAAAGTTGAACAGAGAGGCAAAAGAAGATAGGGGAGTGGGGATTGGGACACTGGTTCTCAGACTTTAGTGTGCATCAGAATCATCTGGAGAATTTCTAAGATGAAGATTGCTTTCATTTGTAGAACAGGAGGTAAAGTTCTGATGACTTTCTCACTTGGTTGGTATAGATATTAAGGAGGCAGCATGTGGACTTTCTAATTTGAAGAGAGCTATTATTTTTTAAAGATTTTATTTATCTGAGAGAGAGCAGAGAGGGAGAGAGAGAGAGCGAGTAAGGGTGAGGGATAGAGGGAGAGGGACAAGCAGACTACCCATTTAGCAGGGAGCCTGATGCGGGGGTTATCTCAGGACCCTGAGATCATGACCAGAGCAGAAGATAGCTGCTTAACCAGTTCCCTGAAGAGAGCTATTAACATACTTTTTGCTCTCAGCCGTTCAAATTTAAGGTGGTTTAATGAATTAGCAAATAACTAGTATGAAAGTACTTTAGTTTTTTGTTTTTGTTTTTGGTACCTGATGGTGATACCCTCTACAAGTTACATACTTTGTGTATTCCAGCCTTTTGCTTCTGACTTAAGGTAAAATTCCCATTACTTGTCTTTATTGGACTGAGCATTTTATTTGACCCCAAGTGAAAACTTTAGCCTGTATCTGCCTTTAAAAAAAAAAGATTTTATTTATCTATTTGAAAGAGAGAATGAGAGTATATGAGAGAGGGGGAGAGAGAGTATGAGTGGGGAGAGCGTCAGAGGGAGAATCAGACTCTCCTCTGAGCAGGGAGCCCAATGCAGGACTCAATCCTAGGACTCCAGGATCATGACCTGAGCTGAAGACAGTTGCTTAACCAACTGAGCCACCCAGGCACCCTGTCTCTGCCTTTTTAAAATGAGGCAAACAATGTTTCCTATGTTATACTTTCCTAAAGGGATGGTGTGAGATTTCATTATTTTTTTTAACTACAAAATTTTCTAAATTCTTTTGAGACTGTTTTTAACATATAAAGTCTCCATTTTAGTTATGAAGTCCAGTAATTTATTATAAAGCTGGTGGCAATAGCTAACATTTATTGAGCACAAATTGTGTACCATGCATTTTGCCAGTTACACAGTAAGGCAATCTAAGGAATGCTTACTTAGTAGGTGCCTTAATGCAATATTTAATTTGATCCTCTCAGCAGACCTATGAGGGTATATACTGTATTTCCCCATTTTACAAATAAGTAAGTGTCACTTAGGAAAGGTAAGTAATATGCCCAAGTCATGCAGCTAGTAAGTGATAGCTAGGGTTCAAATTCAAGTTTGTCCAATCTCAAACTTCTGTTTATAATCACTGTAGTGGAATTGCAGCAACCAACATAGTAATGTCTACTTTTAGTCACTGTATGAGCTTGTTTATTAATTTTGCAATCACACGCAGACCTAAGCTCTAGAAGCATTACATGTCAGTCTTTTTAGTTCTGTGTAAGATGGCATTGTCAGGGTTTCGTGTATATGCAGTTGAGACATGGTGAAACTGGTGACACTTGCTGTTTAGAAATGCTTATGGTCCCCATCTTTATCATTCATTCAGCAAATATCTATGAACACTTAGGATATGTATCAGGCCATTGTTCTAGGTGGATTATGAAACACTCTGAATTCTTCCTGGTTTAGTGTAACTTTGAAATTTAACTTTAGGGTTCAAAAGAGAAGGGAGAGGAATTATGGAAAGAACATTAGATTGAAGGTGAAGAGATCTGGGTTTTAGTCTGGTACTGGAGTGCTATAAATGACTTGAATTATATAGAAAATGGTGTAGTGCTTCCTGTAAAGTGGCTAGTATGTGTTGAATGAAAACTGGTTTGGAACTCATTTTGTTCTGCAGTCCTGTGATGTTCTCTGTTAGGACATTCTTCTCTTTTGTTCACTCATATATCCATTGGGCAATGCATATATTTGTGTTAAACCTCTGCCTGGATGGTTAATAGATTTGCAAACAACATGCTTATGTCGAGTAGAACAAATACCAGACAGAAATGAAATCAGTACCGTGGATAGCTCCGACTGACGCTGGACCTACACAACACAAACCAGTGCTAGTGGTTCTTAGGCTGTAAATCATAATTCTCTGCAGCAATCTTTGCATGTTTGCAGATCTTTATGTTACTCACTTAATTTAGTGTAGATTCCTTGACAGTGATGGCTACAGTTTGGAATGATTCCATAGTTTTGTAGATTTGAAAAGATATTTAGGATCCTCTCAATTAACTTTCTCATTTTAATGGTAGAGAAAATAGAGATCCAGAAGAAGAAAAGCAAAGGTATAAGTGCCTTGTCAAACGGATTATAGCAAGTCATTAGAAAGGTCTGGACAAGAACGTTAAGTCTGCTGACTTGCAGGCCAATGCTTAGTATATGACAGTGGACCTACCTGTATGACTATTTAATTGTCTCTCAGTAAAAGCACTTCAAATTATTAGACTACAGAATATGACTACCAAAAATTTTTTAACTTTCTGGATGAACAGGAATTTAAGATGACCTCCCTTGGGGAATTTCAGTGGAGAATATATTTTTTTAAAGATTTTATTTATTTATTTGAGAGAGAGAGACAGTGAGAGAGAGCATGAGCGAGGAGAAGGTCAGAGAGCGAAGCAGACTCCCCATGGAGCTGGGAGCCTGATGTGGGACTCGATCCCGGGACTCCAGGATCACGACCCGAGCCGAAGGCAGTCGTCCAACCAACTGAGCCACCCAGGTATCCCAGTGGAGAATATTTTTTATTGGAATGTAAGCAGAGGACACTGTGCTGAGAGATGAATTGCTACATTGTTCTGTATCTCTGACAGAGGCACAGAGACTGATAATTTCTTCTCCAGAATTACTGCTGATCTTCTAGTTTTGGGTAGTGGTGGTCTATTCCTCAAATTCTCCTGCCCCAATAAGTTTTCTTAGTGTAGACAAATCTCCAATCTTTAAGAACTTAAATGTCATAGACTCCTATGGTCTACCTCCTTTATATTGTGGAATACTTTTGGTTTTGAGCTACTATTCAACATTAAGTGGATCCTAGGGCTCTGAAATGGAATACTCAGACTTATGTCACCCTACTTGAAGATGGCTTGACAAAGATCTTCTCTGGACCAGAGGGAATATTTCTTAAATGCGTCAGTTGTAAAAAGATGTCTGTGGAATCATACTGTATAACAGCATCTGCCTCAAGGCTTGCCTGCACCTGAGGTTTTAGGATCTCACCTCTTCAGGGAAAAACTCAGGTATTCATTTCTCCAAGAGAGAAGCTTTTCAGAGGCCAAAAATCTTATTAAATACATCATATATTTCCCATGGGGCTACTGCTTTTGAGTTGGTTCCCTGCTGCGTTCCTCTTCCATTCTGTTTCTTTATGTTGTGCTTTCTAGTGATGATAATTCTTTGCCTTTGACGAGTGTTTTGGTTTTAAAGCACGTTGACACATCCTTACTTAATCTTCACACCAATCATATAAGATGAATATTATTCACATTTTAGTATCTATATTCAGCAAACATTTATGGAATGCTAGCTACATGCTAGACATTTCGCTAGATTCTCTCATATGTATGATTTTTAAAAGTCCCATGGTATTTCGGTAAGGTATTGTCCACATTTTATATAAGAGAAACTAGAAGAATAAAGTGGTTAAGTAAGTAACTTCTATTCATTATTTCTTCCCCTTCCTCCTCCTCCTTTCTTCTCCTCCTTCTTCTAATACCTGCCACCTGGCTAGAATTGCTTAGAACTTAGGGAGAAGTAAAAGTCATGTTTAATATTCTCAAATTCATGCAGTGTCTGAGGGAGTCAAGATTTGTAAAGATAAGGTAGACTGTAATCTAATATTAAAAATTAACTGTTGGGGTGCACCTGGGTGGCTTAGTCAGTTGAGTGTCTGGCTTTTTTTTTTTTTTTAAGATTTTATTTATTTTTTTGACAGAGAGAGAGAGATCACAAGTAGGCAGAGAGGTAAGCAGAGAGGGAGGAGGAAGCAGGCTCCCTGCTGAGCAGAGAGCCCGATGTGGGGCTTGATCCCAGGACTCTGAGACCATGACCTGAGCTGAAGGCAGAGGCTTAACCCACTGAGCCATCCAGGCACTCCGAGTGTCTGACTCTTGATTTTGGCACAGGTCATGATCTTGGGGTCCTGGGACTGAAGCCCACGATAGGCTCCCCACTCAGTGAGGAGTCTGCTTGGGGAGTTTCTCTCTCTCCCTGTGCCCCTCCCTCTGCTTGCCCATGCTTGCTTGCGCGCGCTCTCTCTCTCTCTCACAGATAAATAAATCTTAAAAAAAAAAAAAAAAGTTAACGGTTCGTAAAACTTCCAAGAAAAAAAAATTAAGTTGACTCTTGGAAGAGAGCAAGAAAAAACAAAATCTGAGTGGACCAGAGAAATTAATACAAGTTTATGGTGAGAAGACAGAACCTTAATTGAGGGATCTGAAGCCTTTATAGGTCCCTGATCTGTGGATAACAAGATAAAGAGTTATGTTAGGAATGGTAAGGTAGATAGGGATATTGGTAGGAATAGAGATTAGAGGCAGGAAAACAAGTTGGGAGGTTGTTTTAATCAAAATTACCCATGGAGCCAAGCATGGTCATATCTTCCTCCTTCCTAGGGAGAAGAGAGCTTTTTTAAAATGCCAAAGAATCATAACATTATTGAATTTTTAGCTTTGCCCCATTCAGTTCAGCTTCCAAAGAAGTGGTAGGTAGGGAATTGGTACACCTATCCCACTTCTCTACCTTTGATCCCCAAATGCTATTTTTTTTTTCAATTTATTTATTTTCAGAAAAACATTATTCATTATTTTCTCACCACACCCAGTGCTCCATGCAAGCCGTGCCCTCTATAATACCCACCACCTGGTACCCCAACCTCCCACCCCCCCGCCACTTCAAACCCCTCAGATTGTTTTCAGGCCAAATGCTATTTTGACCTTACTGTGGTTCTTGTCCCTGTTTCTGTTTTTCAGTATGCTTCCCCACACGTCTCATTTTACCTTTACAACAACCCTGCTGCAAAAGGCATGACAGGTATTGTTTACATTTGGCAAGTGAAAAGACTGAGACAAAAGTATTTTAGACAACTTGTGCAGGAACACACGATTGAATCACTTTAGAGCTGAGAATAGAATTCTGATTGTATGATCCTTCTTTCTCATTACCTGGTAGAGATAATTTTAGCTCTGGTAGAGATAATTTTCCTCTGCTTTCCATTCACCAAATTTAATTATTCCACAATTTGTACTTGTATCAGTGATTACTGTTTACATTATTAAAACTGTGTAAATATTTTCTGCAGAACTAGAGCATATATTGTACTATGATTACAGGGCTTACCTTACACCCCTCCTATCCCTTGGGAGTTAATAATATTCTGATGTTTTTCCTTGAATAATTTTTACAGAAGAATTAAAAATTTACTAGTTTCCTCAGAATCCATTATACATTTGTGACTTGCTCCATGTTCCTTAGACAACAGCTTGAGGCAAGCATTAAATGCTAATTGTTTATTGGGAGGTGCAATCTTAAGGCAGCAAGAATGAAGGTAGGGGGAAACAAGGCAGAAAGAATGGGAAGCAAATGCAAGGTTATGCATTAACTCACTGGCTACTGCTTTACAGCAAGCCATGAAAAACTAACAGCTGGTCATTTGGCAGGTTCATCTACTCACCCACTCAGCACATTTCCATATGGGCTGTACTGAAATATGTTAGAATAGTCCACCAGAAAGAGGGAAAGGGATTTTATCTGTTACTTTCCCCATATTTTGTGTCTCCCACTGGCTAAAATTTGCCCTATGAGGAATTAACCCCCTCCCCACCTTCTTGTTTGCATCATCAAATGTGTGTTTGATATTTTGGGGGAAAGCAAGATTCTACCTTCCCTAGTGTCATACTTCATCTGAATCTGGAAGTTGAGGGAGGAGCCAGAGACACCCTGAGTAGAACTTTTTGAGCCCACAGAGAATCACTGTGGTGGCAGTTGAAGATAAAGTGAGTAAAACAAAGAGAATCTGATGAGGAGGAAGAAATGTGTCTAATACAGTCAACTACTAACAATATCTGAAAAATCTACCAGTACTCCCTTTTCCCATCCCCTCCCTGGAGATCTCACGTCCAGAAATCTCTGTTCTCTTGCAATCTGTACTATTTGCTACTTAGTCCTATTGTATTCTGGGACTTTTTTTTTTTAATTTTTTAATTTAATTTTATTTTTTTACCACTGTCCTTGGGAGTAGCTACTGTTTCATGGATCCTACTTTGTCCTTTTTGCTTTACCTTACTGTCTCATTCTTTCGAAGCTCAATTTCCAGGAGTTTTTCAAGAAAGGGTGCCTAACAGATGAATCTTCTGAGAAATTGTGTGTTAAAAAATGTTGTTATTCTACTCATATGTTTGTTTTACAATTTAGTAGCATATAGAATTGTAGGTTGAAAATAGTTTTTCTCCAAAATTAAGAAAATTATTGCTTTTTTTCCTAATATATTACTATTGGGAAGTTTAACACTGATAGGTCAAGAAGGCAGAATTAAAAATTTAAAAATTTGGGGAGCCTGGGTGGTTCAGTCTGTTAAATGTCTGTCTTTGGCTCAGGTCATGATCCCAGGGTCCTGGGATCAAGCCCCTCGGGCTCCCTGCTCAGTGGGGAGTCTTCTTCTCCCTCTGCTTCCCCCACCCCCACTCATGCTCGCTCTCTCTCTCTCTCTCAAATAAATAAAATCTTTTTAAAAATATAGATTTTATATCTAACAGTTCAAGAACACACCTTTTCCTCAAATATACATGGAACATTTATAATAAATATGAACAAGTCACAGAGTCCATCAACAAATTTTAAAAATAGATATTATAAAAATGATCTTTGATTATAACACAATGAAATTAGAAGTTAATACAAAAAGATAAGTTAAAATTGTCCATATATTTTGAAAAATTAACACAGACTTAAGGGGACATCTGGGTGGCTCAGTTGGTTAAGTGTTAGACTCTTGATTTGGGCTCAGGTCAAGATCTCAGGGTGGTGGGATCCAGCCCCCTGTTGGGCTCCACGCTGGGGTGAAGTCTGCTTGAGATTTTTTTCCCCTTCCTTTTCCATCCCCCTCTGCTCCTGCCACCCCCCAAATAAACAAATAAATAAAATCTTTAAGAAACACACTCAGACTAAGTAGATAATGTAATTAAAAAATATTAAGGCTGAATGATAATGAAAATACTAAACAGCATTGAGGCATAAAACAGGAGTGGAATACAGAAGAATATCTATCTTTTAAATACATATATTAGGGGCGCCTGGGTGGCTCAGTGGGTTAAGCCTCTGACTTCAGCTCAGGTCATGATCTCAGGTCATGATCTCAGGGTCCTGGGATCGAGCCCCACATAGGGCTCTCTGCTCAGCAGGGAGCCTGCTTCCCTTCCTCTCTCTCTGCCTGCCTCTCTGCCTATTTGTGATCTCTCTCTCTGTCAAATAAATAAACAAAATTAAAAAAATAACGACATATATTAGATTTGAAAACCTTAAAATGAATGAGCTAAGTATCCATTTTATGAAGTTAGAAAATGAAGAGAATGAACTAAAAGAAAAACAGAAATAAATTTAAAAGAATGGATTTCCATATATACAAAAAATACTTGATGGGATTTTGTGATTACATTGACTCTGTGTATTAGTTTTGGGAGAAATTATATCTTTACATTTAAGCATCTTCTAGTTCACAGACATGATGTATTCCACCATTTATTTAATGCTTCTGTAACTTCTCTCAATTTCATTTTGTGGTTTTTCAGTGTGGAATTCTTTCACATATTTTGTTGTGTTTATCCCTGGGTGCTTGGTGGGGTTTTGCTTTATTTTGTTTTGGTTTTGATGCTGTTATAAATGACATTACTCTTAGTATTTTATTTCTTTTTATTGGTTGACAAAAATTAGAGCATTAGCATTTGTAGCACCTAGTGAACTAATGTATCTAGGCATTGAATATCAGCTTCTGTTAACATCACAAAAAAAGGGACTAGCAGAAATCATGCACTCCTGATAAAAGAACATAAAGTGATCCAACATGAGTCTGATCAAGCCTCTGAGTCCAGCTGCCAATCTGTAGGAAATACAAAGGGCTGAGGAACATGTTGATTTTCCTTGTGGAAGATTCTACATATGGGTCAATGCCTCTAGGTTCTTCAATGCCTTCAGATGTACCATAGAGAAAGAAACAGATTAAAAAAGGAATCCTGTGACTTGAAAGGGATTTAGAAGACATGTACAGTTGTTTTTTTTTAGTGGGCATCTCTAAACTATAATTTCTAAAAGTGTGCACTTGGGTATAAACTTAAGAATGTGATTATTATAAAGTCAAGATAAAGGTTACTTTGTGGGGATGGGAGTAGGTTGAGGTTATAATAGGGGACTGGGGAAGCTGCTGGGATAGGCAAAATTCTGTTTCTTAACCTGGATGGTGTATACATGGGTATTTACCTCATAACAACCCATCAAACTCATTAAGCAATATATTTTTTGGTGTGGCTTTCTGTATGTTTGTTTTATTGTGCAATATAAAGGTTAAAAAAAACACCTTCTGTGGTCTGAAATAATGAACAAGAGAATTAGTGGATAGAGAGGAGGAAAGAAGGGACCTGTGCTTGGCTTTCTGCTAGGGCCTTTCACAGATATTAATCTTAATATTCAAAACTGTCCCTGTTTCATTGAAAGTCAGCCTTTGACCCACAGGTTTACCAAAACAAACAAACAAACAAACACAAACAAACAAAACCCAAACTATCCTTGTTTTACCAAGTCTTTTAGAGGTTAAATAAATTGCTCATGGTAATGAATAGTAGAGCAGAAATTCAAGCCCAAACCTGTTCTAATTCCAAAGTAGAGTCCTTTTACTCCTCATTAGACTGATGTTGGCAAGTAGAAGTGTGGGTGGCATAGTAATTTCTTTCTAAATTAAATGGCAGTAGTATCTGTCCTCCAGTTAGTCACCCTTCTGAAAAGTTGTGTGCTTTGTGTATGTTAAAAATTCTATGGAAACATGTATATTAAATTCTAACTGAAGAAAATAATAGTTTTTAAGAAGATAATATCGGATAGGAAAATACAGCGATATCTTTGAATCTCCTGTTTCTTGGGCAATTTTTTTCTAGTGAAACATACGAGCAAAGTTATTTGAAGTAAATTTCAAGTACTCAGCTGCCAAGCAGTACCCGAACAATTTTAAAAATATAGAAATTGAGGGTGCAGGGAGGGATTTTATTTCAGTATTTTATGTGGTATTGACTTTAGTCTTAAACAAAATAAACTTGGATTAAACATGCCTGTAGGTTGAGTAAGAGTTAATTTGTTATTTCTTTGGTTACAGTTTTATATTCAGAAAGTTGGTTTTATATTTATATTTTTAATTTTTTTTAAAGATTTTATTTATTTATTTGACAGAGAGAAATCACAAGTAGATGGAGAGGCAGGCAGAGAGAGAGAGGGAAGCAGGCTCCCTGCTGAGCAGAGAGCCCGATGCGGGACTCGATCCCAGGACCCTGAGATCATGACCTGAGCTCAAGGCAGTGGCTTAACCCACTGAGCCACCCAGGCGCCCCTATATTTTTAATTTTGACTTGGATTCAGTTCTGTCAGCATCTTATCTGTCAATAATTTAATTTGTTCTCTTAATTTACAGGGAACCAACATTTCCTACACTCTCTGCTGTTTTGCTTTTCCACTCCCTTGGCTTTCTTTTCTTGTTACTGTGAGACAATCAGGGAAGATTTTTATGAAAAAGTATAATGCAAATACTTAAGTACGTAAATTGAGTTGGTTCTATAATTTTAAAAGCATTTAAAAATAATTATATAAATATACTTGAAAATATTTTTTGTTGTGGCCATTTTAGAACATAGTTTCTCAAAGTGTGGTACTTCTACTGCCTACATCAAAATCACCAAGGATGCTTACTTTAAAGCATACTCCTTAGGTCCCACCCTATGAATCAGAACCTCTACATTTTTTAACAAGTGACTGTTCCTATAATTTGATCTTTATTTTTTTTCCAGTTTCCCTATTTATTTCTTCATTTGCTTAAATTTATTTTTTTCTTTCTTAGATATAATTTTTTTGTTGTTCTTTACTTCCAGTATAGTTAACTTATAGTGTTGCATTAGTTTTAGGTGTACAATACAATGATTCAACAATTTTATACATTACTTAGTCCTTATCATGACAGATGCACTCTTTTTTTTTAGATTTTATTTCTTTATTTGACAGACAGATCACAAGTAGGCAGAGAGGCAGGCAGAGAGAGAGAGAGGAGGAAGCAGGCTCCCCACAGAGCAGAGAGCCCGACGTGGGGCTCGATCCCAGGACCCTGGGATCGTGACCTGAGCTGAAGGCAGAGGCTTTAATCCACTGAGCCACCCAGGCGCCCTGACAGATGCACTCTTAATCCCTTTTACCTATTTCACCCATCCTTCCACTCACCTCTCTTTAAGTAACCATTAGTTTGTTCTCTGTAGTTAGGAGTCAGTTTTTTGGTTTGTCTTTTTTTTTTTTCTTTGTTCATTTGTTTTGTTTCTTAAATTCTACATGGAAGTGAAATATGTCTTTCATGTTTGTCTCTGTCTAGTGTTTTGTCTTTCTCTGACTTATTTCACTTAGCATTATACCCTCTAGATCCATGTTGTTGCAAATGGTGAGATTTCATTCCTTTTATGGCTGAGTAATGTTCCATTATATATACATACACCACATCTTCTTTATCCATCTGTCTATTGATGGACACTTGGGTTGTTTCCATAATTTGGCTATTGTAAATAATGCTGCAGTAAACATAGGGGGTGCATATATCTTTTTGAATTGGTATTTTCATATTCTTTGGGTAAATACCCAGTAGAATTACTGGATGATATGGTAGTTGTTTTTAATTTTTTAAAATAATTTTTATTTATTTATTTGAGAGAGAACAGAGCAAGAGGGAGAGGGAGTAGAAGGTTCCCTGCTGAGCAGAGAGCCCAACATGGGGCTCGATCACAGGACCCTGAGGTCATGACCTGAGCCGAAGGCAGATGTTTAGTTGACTGAGCCACCCAGGAGCCCCTGTTTTTAATTTTTTTAAAGAAATTCCATACTGTTTGTCACTGCAGCTGCATCAGTTTGCATTTGACTTAAATTTTCTTATCAATAATGTCTGTAAGGACATGTAGATGTCAGTAGGCTATCTGGAGTTGATTTGCTAGATCTTGCATGTTTTTGAGATAATAGGTTTGATGTAAGTGGGAGATCTTGACAGCATAAATACATTTTCTTTCCAACAGATTAAGGATCCCTTTAATGATAGTAAATGATTTTTGAATGATTCTCAGCTGCATTACTAAAGGCATGAATTAAGATATGCTTTTATGCTGTAGGTATATATAAGGCTAAAAAAGGAATCAAGACTTAGGTGGTTTTTTTTTTTTTTTTCAGAATGAGCATCAGTTATTCCAGTCATTAACCTTTGAATGTTTGTGTGGTGTAAGATAACAGTAATTTACTTCTTTTCCTGACAAGCAATTGTTTCTTCCTTGTTTAAATATGCCAGTGGCAGGAAATACTCTCTTGGAGCAAACTGTTCCTTGCAATGATGGGTAATTTGCCTCTATTATTTTCTCTTATTCTAGTATCAACCCTTCTGATAACATTTAAGCTTTAGCATTTAGAAGTGGGCCCAGTGAGTAAGTCAAGATAAAAGCATTGGGGTATTATAGAGGGCACAGCTTGCATTGAGCACTGGGTGTGGTGAAAAAATAATGAATAATGTTTTTCTGAAAATAAATAAATTGGAAAAAAAAAAAAAAGCATTGGGAGAGGGAATACAAAGGCAGTGCTGAAACAAGGAGAGAGGCCTGGGTAGAGAGAAACCGAGAAAGGAGACTGGGTACCAAAAATCTATTTGACAATTTTGCTTTCCCCAACCTAGTCCAAAGATTCTGTTGTAGTGTCATAATAGTGAGAATTGTTTCTAAAAAGAACACCTTTATCATTCCCTCTCCCCGTCACATGCCATGTCCCAAGCGTACCTTCTCATTCTGGTTCTACACTAGTTTCAACTACTTTCTCATCTTAAAAGCCATCTCCTAATGATAGCACTTGGGGCCCACATCACCAGTAGTTGGAATGAGAGAGCCTTAGTATTTGGCCGAGAGCTGAATTCCCAACACAGAGGCATATCTAAATCTACCTGCTAGGTTGTATGCATCCCACATAATATGTTGCTCAGGTGATTTCTCAAGAGAGCAACTGATTAGGGGTACCTGGGTTGCTCAGTCATTAAGCATCTGCCTTCGTCTCAGGTCATGTTCCCAGGGTCCTGGGATTGAGCCCTGCATCAGCCTTCCTGCTCAGTGGGGAGTCTGCTTCTCCCTCTACCACTCCCCCTGCTTATGTTCCCTCTCTTGTTGTCTCTCTCTCTTTGTCAAATAAGTAAATAAAATATTTTTAAAAAGCAGTTGATTAAACCACAGGATGAAAATGCAAGCAGCAGGTATCATCTCTGACTTGTAAAGAGCTTAAAAATGATCACTTCCATCCTTACATAAGAAACAACTGAACAAAATGAAAATCAGTAATTTTTCTTGGACAGTAAAAAATATGTAATAAGTAAGTTTTATCAGTAAGTTATATCAGAGGACTGAGATTACTACCCTAAAATATGAAGAGACAGGTGAACCCAGAAAGTCACAGTTGAGATCTGCTTGCCTGGAACAGAAGCTGCTGGAGTCATAAACTTGGTAGGAGCACTTAACTGATAATTTTGATGAATTGCTAGAGGCTGAGGGTAGACTAGTTTGAGAATGAAAAACTTCTGGGGTCCCAATCTTTGTGAAGACTAAGATTCTTCTTAGAGGAAAAAAACCCACACTTTCATGGGTTTTATATCCAGGAACCCCACCAGGTTCTCACTGTGAAGAGCCAAGAAGGATCTTATCTTGGTTCTGGCAGAAAGAGACAAGGAACCATTATAAGATATAGATATAGGTATAGATATAGATATAGATATAGATATACATATACATATACATATACATATATAGCCTTCATAATAAGGGTCTCCTCTCCAAGGGAAACAAACTACTAGAGCCTTATCCTACCTGGGGAAGGGACATTTCTTTAACTCCACCCCTGTCCACTCTTAATATTTCGCTTACGTGAGGAGAGAGGAAAGAAGCTGAAAAACACTTGTGAAGGTCACAGCATAGAGACACAGCCCCACTAAAAGCCTGAGATTTAATCATAAGATTATAGAATGCTTTCCCCATTTTACTACCGCACCATTAGGGCTCTGATAAAGTAACTGGATTATAGCCAAAAGAGTTGCAATACATAGACTCTATCTGAGGTGGAATTCTCAGGGAAACCACAACAGGGGAGACACAAACAGGGATACTAGGGGAATTTGAAGACTCTGGCACCTACTGCTACAGCAAATATTATACAGCCATGCTCATAGCCATAGTAGCACAAAACTTCACACTAAGGGTCTATTTACCCTAGTTCTGATTCCTGATAAATCATGTCTGGCTTTCAGCAAAAAATTCCAAGTCATGCTAAGAGGGGTAAGAAAGCACAGTCTGAAGAGACAAAGCAAGCATCAGAAACACTCATATGGCACAAGTTTTGGAATCATACAGGAAATTTAAAGTAACTGATTAATATATTAAGGATTATATGGAAAATTAGACAAAATGAAGGAACAGGTAATATAAGAGAGATGAAAATCACAGGATTGAAAAATGTTACTAGTGACATCAGAATAGTTCCTTTTTTCACTTTTATTTACAACTAATTGGATGTTTATAGCCTAAAAAATCACCCCTATACAGCATTCCAGGACATCCAACATATCCACCCAACTGTGTATCTGGAAGTGGGTGGATTGAACCTTGGAGGAAGCTGTGGAGCAAGGCAAGTGGCAGTGGAACTTGTGGCAGCAGAGCTTGTGGTAGCAGAGAAAGCAGTGGCAGGTCCAGCGGAGGATCTTCATGGCACAGGAGGTGGAAAGTGAAGGTGCTTTTAAAACGTGGTGTGCTCTCAATTTTAGTGGCCAATCAACGCTGGAAAGAGAAACTAAAAACTTGTGCTATGGCACCACCTACTGGAAAACAAAAGAAAGGTGCCTAATTACCAATGTGTTGAACTGTTAGAATCAAAATAAACAAAGCCCTTCCTAAATAAGAAAGGTGTTTGCTGCTTCAAATGCAGTGGCAGAGGCAGTTCTCATCAACACCTTGAAAGGTCATGGTAGTATAGTATCACAAAAAGAAAATGACAAGTTTTCCAGCGTTGAACCCAAAGATGTAGAATATAGTGATCTGATAAATAATTCAAAAGAGCTGTTATGAAGAAATTCAGCAAGTTACAAGATAATTTAGAAAGGCAACGCAGTGATTTCAGGAGTAAAATTAATGGATGTAAGGAGTATTTTACTGAAGAGAATGAAATTCTAAAAAAGAACTAAACAAGTTCTGGAGCTGAAGAACTAAAAAGATAACCTGAAGAATGCATTAGCATGCATTGGAAATAGAACAGATCAGAGGAAAGAGAGAATTAGCATGCTAAGAGACAGGAATCCAGAAGTGATTCAGGTGGAAGAAGAGAAGTAATATTTTTTAAAAGTGAAGAAAGCCAGTGAGAGCTATAGAAAAGCCAACATAAGACTAATGAGTATTCCAGAAGAAGAGAGAGTGAAGGGGGCAGAGAGAGGTGTGGTTTTGGTGCACAAGCAGGAGGTGCAAGGAGCCCCATGTGGGACTCAATCCCAGGACCATGGGATCATGACCTGAGCCAAAGGCAGCCGCTTAACCAACTGAGCCACTCAGACATCCGAACAGAGAGTTTATTTAAGCGAAATAATGGCTGAGAACTTCCCAGACTTGGGGAAGTAACCGAATATTCAAGTCCACAAAGCTAATAGAACACCTTATTATCTCAATGCAAAATAAGTGTCTCTAATACACATTATATTAAAACAGTTAAAAGTTTATGGTAAGGAATTTTAAAGGCAGCCAGGGAAAAAAAGACAACCTGCAAATGAACATCCATTAGGCTACCAGCAGATTTCTGTGCAGAAACTCTACAAGACAGTAGAGAGTGAAATGACATATTTAAAATACTGAAAGATAAAAATTCCCAACCAAAAGGCAACCTAGTGAATGGGAGAAGATATTTGCAAATGAAATCCAATAAGGGGTTAATATCCAAAATATATAAAGAACTTATATAACTCAACACCCAAAAAACCCACAAAAAGACAAACAATTCAATTAAAAACAGGGCAGAGACCTGAATAGCCATTTCCAAAGAAGATATACAGATACCCAGCAGAAACATGAAAAGATGCTTAACATCACTACTCATCAGTGAAATGCAAACCAAAGCCACATAAAAATATTACACCAGTCAGAATGGCTAGTATCAGAAAATAAGAGATAACAAATGTTGGTGAGAAAATGGAGAAAAAGGAACCCATGTATACTGCTAGTGGGAATGTAGATTGGTCCAAACATTAAGAGAAAAAATGTGGGGATTCCTCAAAAAAAAAAAAAAATTAGAAATAGATCTACCATATGATCCTGCAATTTCACTTCTGGGTATATATTCAAAGGAGATGAAAACAGGATTTCAGTGAGATATATGCACTCCCATGCTTATCACAACCCTATAATAGCCAGGATATGGAAATAACCTAAATACCCATCATTGGATGAATGGATAAAAAAAGAGGTGGTACATATATGTAATGGAATATTATTCAGCTATGAGAAAGGAGGATATTCCTCTGTTTGCAACAACGTGGATGGCCCTTGAGCATATTATGCTAAGCAAGATAAGAAAGAGAAAAACAAGAACTATACGATACCACTTATATTGAAATTTTAAAAAGTTAAATATGTAAAACACAGTAAAATGATTGTTATCTTGGAATGGGGGCTTTGGGGTAAGAGTGATGATTCTTAAGGGTACAGACTTATAACAAATAGGAAATAAGCCTTAGAATAAGATTTAGAGACTTAATGCACAATATAATGAATATAGACAATAATCTTGTGCTATTGATTATGTAACATAAAATCACTACATCACAACTAAATTGTAGTATATAAATGTGTCAAAATAACATGCAGTATACCTTAAACTTATACAATGTTACATATTAAATTTATTCAATTAAAAATGCTAGAAATAACACCATAACAAATGAAGAATGCTTTTGTAGGGTAAGCACTAGACTGGACACAGCCAAGGAAAGTATCAGCATGCTTGAAGATATAGCAATAGAAATTTCTCAGACATAAATGCAAAGAGAAGAGTTAAAAAAGAAACTAGAACCGAACATCCAAGAATTGTGGAGCAATTTCAATAGATTTAACATATGTATGATTAGACTATCAGAAGGAAAAGAGAGAGCAGAATAAATATTTGAATAATGATAACCAGAAATTGGTGTTGAAAAAGCATTTGACAAAATGCAACACCATTCATGATAAATATTCCCAGCAAACTAGGAATAGAAGTGAATTTTCTCAGCCAGATAAAGAAATCTTACCAAAACCAATAGCTAATATCATAGTTAATGATGAAAAACTGTATGCTTTCTCCCTAAGATTGGGAATAAGAGGACATGTCCTTTCTCATCGTTCTTATTCAACATTGTACTGGATTACCGAGCTACTATAATAAGACAAGAAAAGGAGATGAAAGATATATAGATTGAGAAAGAAGACATAAAACTCTTTGTTTACATGACATGATTGTCTGTGTAGAAAATTACTAAGAATTGACAAAAAAACTTCTAGAATTAATAGGCATGTAGGGCAAGATTTCAGCATGCAAAGTTAATATATAAAAGTCAGTTGTTTTCCTGCATATCAGCAATGAACAATTGGAATTCAAAGTTGATAAAACTCTATAATTTTTAAGAACATTACAGGAAAAAAAACACTTCAGTATAAATTTAACAAAATATATGCAGAATATTTATATAGAAAAAAAATCCCCAAAACTCTGATGAAAGAAATAAAAGATCTAAATAAATGGAGAGATATTTTATGGTCGTGGATTGGAAGACTTAATATTGTTAGGATGTCAGTCCTTCCCAACTTGATTTTTGGTTCAATGGAATCCCAGTAAAAATCCCGGCAAATTATTTTGTAAATACCAACAAACTGATTCTAAAGTTTATGTGGAGAGACAGAAGATATGAATAGTTAACACCAACATGAGGAAGATCAAAGGTTGGAAGTTTCACATTACCTGATTCCAAGACTTACTATCAATCTGCAGTAATCAAGATAGTATACTACTGGTTCAAGCAGAGGCAAATGGATCAATGGAACAGAATAGTCAATGGAACAGAATAGTCCAGAAATAGACCCATACAAATATAGCCAAGTGATAGCTGACAAAGGAGTCAAGACAGTTAAATAGAAAAAGGGTAGTCTTTTCAAAAAATAGTGCTAGAAAAAGTGGGCATCCATATGGAAAAAAGAAACCCACAAAAACTAGATACAGACCTTATATCATTTACAAAATTAATTCAAAGTGAACCATTCTATTTATTTATTTATTTATTTGTAAGATTTCACTTATTTATTTGACAGAGATCACAAGTAGGCAGAGAAGCAGGCAGAGAGAGAGGAGGAAGCAGGGTCTGCTCAGCAGGGATTGGTGCGGGGCTCAATCCCAGGACCTTGGGATCATGACCTGAGCTGAAGGCAGAGGCTTTAACCCATTGAGCCACCCCGGTGCCCCCAAAGTGAACCATTTTAGACCACAATCTAAAATGCAGAACTGTAACCCTTCTAAAAGAAAACACAGGAGTAAATCTAGTGATCTTGGGTTTAGCAGAATGTTTAGGCACAACACAAAAAGCACAATCCATAGATGCTAAAATTGAAATGTTGGACTATATTAAAATTAAAAACTTGCTCTATGAAAGACACTGTTAAGAGATTCATAAAAGCAAGCCACAGGCTAGAGGAAAATATTTACAGAGCACATATCTGATAAAGGACTTATATCCAAATATACAAAGAACTCCAAGTCTCAACAGTAAGAAATGTAGACTTTAGAAGTCCATTTGGCAGTTTCTTACAAAGCTAAACATAATCTTGTTATAAAATCTGGCATTCATACTCCTAGGTATTTACCCAAGTGATTTGAAAACATATGCCCGCACAAAAACTGACAAGCACATATTTATAGCTATTTTATTTATAGTGGCCAGAAACCAGAAGGAATTACCATGTTCTCCAATAGGTGAAGGAATCCATACAATGAAAGTTATTTAATGATAAGAAGAAATGAGCTACCAGTCACATGGATGAATCTTTAAAAAAAAACAAAAACAACTTATTTTTATTTGACAGAGAAAGCGGTCACAAGCAGGCAGAGAGGCAGATAGAGAGAGAGGGAAAGCAGGCTCCCTGCTGAGCAGAGAGCCTGATGTGGGCCTCAATCCCAGGACGTGACCTGATCTGAAGGCAGAGGCTTAACCCACTGAGCCACCCAGACACCCAAGCATATTGCTAAGTGAAAGAAACCAATTTGAAAAGGCTACATGCTATATGATTCCAGTTATACGACATTTTGGAAAAGGCAAAACTATAGTGACAGTAAAAAGATCATTGGTGACCCAGGGAAGTGAGGAGGAAGGAATTTAAATTAGGTGAAGCATAGGAGATTTGGATTTTTTTTTTTTTGCTGGGCAGTGAAACTATGCCATATGTTACTATGATTGTGGATACATGACACAATGCATTTGTCAGAATCTTTGGAACTTAAAAGCTCAGAGTGAACCATAATGTTTGGAAATTAAAAAAGAAAAAAGGAGGTTGAGTGACCCCAAGGTGAATACAGAATGTAACAGAGTTACAAAATATGAAACAGTCTCACTGTGAATGTGGAGAAGTGAGGAAAATGTACTGACCTAATTGTGACATTGAGTAGAGTTTTTAAGACTAAAGGCAAAGGAAACTACATAAGCACTATACTCTAGTTGATAATATTTTATCCCCTTGGGGTATGGGTTAACAATCTGATAATGCTATGGACATCTACTGAAACCAAACAATTAAGTAAATGGATGGCAGATAGTTGAAACCAGGTTTCTTACTATTGGAGTGTGAGCTTATGGAATAGCATGGGAAGGAGGCTAGAGTAATCCATATAGTAATGGATTAGAATTGGAGGCATTAATGTGAACTCATGTTTAGCTTAATACAGGTAAAGATAGTAATATATGGAAATGTTTATAGGTGAAGACGTGTTTGAGGAGCACAGAAGTCAGTTGAGAGAGTTTCCAGTGGCTAAAGATAGAATAATTCGAGCAAAAATATAAATAAAGTTCTATTGGGTTATAACCTAAAATATGTAATAAATATGCATGGGTCCATATTGATATAAATAAGTGGTTGAATAAAAAATAAATGGGGAGAAGAAAAAAATTTCCTTATAGCATAATTACAAATAGTTTATGTAGATTGTTTGTCATCAAGGAGGTGGAGCATAACTCCCCACTTTTAAGTGTGAGCTGTGCGTAGTGACCTCCAGCCAAAGAGCACATTGAAAGTGGGAAAAAGTAACTTTAATTTGGAGAAATTTGACAAACACTATCTCAGTTAGTTGATCAAGTTCATCATTCACAGTAGTAAGTCATGCTGGTAGTATGTACCCCTGCCATGTTGTGACTAGAATAGCACATTCTTTCCCTGCTCTTTCTCCCCCAAACCCATAATCCTACCATAATCATGAGAAAAACATTATATATATCCCAGTTGAGACATATTCCAAAATGCCTGGAAAGTATGTACTAAAATTGACAAGATTATGAAAAACAAAGCCTGAGAAACTATCACAGCCAAGAGGAGCTTAAGGAGACTCGACAACGACTAAATGTAATGTGGCATACTATATAGGAGTCTAAAACAGAAAAAGGTCAGTAAGTTAAAAACCAAGAAAATCTACATTTCCCTCAGCATAATCTCCTCCAGCCAGAGAAAGTCAATTATCATATGGTTTCACTTACTTGTGGAGCAGAAGGAGTAACATGGAGGACATCAGGAGAAGGAAAGGAAAAGTGAATTGTGGTAAATCGGAGGGGGAGATGAAGCATGAGAGACTGTGGACTCTGAAAGACAAACTGAGGGTTATGAAGGGGTGGGGGATGGGTGAACCTGGTGGTGAGTATTAAGGAGGGCACATATGGCATGGAGCACTGGGTGTGGTGCATAAACAATGAATCTTGGAACACTGAAAAAAAAAAAACAAGATTAAGATGTTAAAAAAAAAAAGAAAATTTACATTTAAAAACAAACAGCCAAAAAACATAAATCATTTGAACATCAAAATTAAAAACTTACGTTTCAATAGAAATTATCAAGAAAATGAAAAGAGTCTGCAGTATGGGAAAAAAAGTAAACTATATAGCTGAGAAGGTTCTAGTATCCAGAATATATAAGGAACTCTTATAACTAACAATAAAATGACAATCCAGGGGTTTTTTTTGTTTGTTTTTTTGTTTGTTTGTTTTGTTTTGTTTTTTTAAGCAGCCTGCACACCCAGCATGGAGCCCAGTGTGGGGCTTAAACTCACAATCTGAGATCAAGACCTGAGCTGAGATCAAGAGTCAGATGCCTACCGGACTGAAGTACCCAGGTGCCCCCAACAATCCAGTTTTTAAAAGGGCAAAAGATTTGAGTAGACATTTCTCCAAAGAGCATGTACAAATGGTCAGTAGCACATGAAAAGGTGCTCAACATCATTAGTCATTAGGGAAATTTAAGCCAAAGTCACAACAAGATAAAACTTCACACCCACTAAGATGCCTATGATAAAAAAGATAATAGCAAGTGGTAGGGAAGATGTGGGGAAATTGGAACACTTATACACTGCTGGTGTGAATTTAAGATGGTGTGCTTGGGGAAATATTTTGGCAGTTCCTCAAAACATTAAGCATAGAGCTACAATATGAGCTAGCAGTTCCGTTTCTAGGCATACCTAACAGAATTTAAAACATGTTCATAAAACAACTTGTATGTGAATATTCATAGGTGCATTATTCATAATAGCCAAAAAGTGGAAATAATCCAAATGTCTGTCAAATGATGAATGAATAAACAAAATGTGGTCCATCCATACAGTGGAATGCTATTCAAATATAAAATAGAATGAAGTATTGATATATGCTATAACATGGATGAACCTTGAAAACATGCTGAGTGAAAGAAGTCAAAAGACCACATATTGTGTGATTCTGTTTATATGAAATGTCCAGAACAGACAAATCTGTAGACACAGAAAGTAGATTACTGGTATTTGAGGATGAGAACGGAGCACTGTGGGTGATAATGGGCATGTGGTTTCTGTTTGGGATGTTAAAAATGTTCTACAATGAGATAGTTGCTGGTTGCACAAACTTCTGAGATACTAAAAGCCCCTGAATTGTATACTCTAAAGGGTAAATTTTGTGGTATGTGAATTATAGCTCAATAAAATCTGAGGAAATCTGAATAAAGTATGTATTTTAAGTTAATAACAATGAATAAATAGTGATTCATTAGTTATAACAAATGTACCATACTAATGTAAGATGTTGATAGAGGAAGCTTGGTTTTGAGAGTTGTGGGAACTCTACATTATTGTTTCAATTTTTCTGTAAATCTAAAGCTGTTCTAAAAAATAAAGTTAGTTTTAAAAAATGAAAACAGCTGTTTTAACATAAGAGGGGAAAAGAAACAAAATCTCACTTATGAAAACAGAGGAATAGTTAGAGCCATTTGTTTTATAAGAAAAAAAAGATTCAAAGAGAAAATCTCTAATCAAATTGCAAAGCATGAATTGAGTTATGTTCACCAAAATTCTTGAAGGCATTGGAAGAAAATCTGACTCTTATGCAAACTGGATATCATATTTGCATAACTACTGACTTTTTCAGTCCAAATGATTCCCTTTTTCCTTCCCAACAATATTTGCATATTGATAAAAGAATGTTTGTAGAATGTAAGTTATGGAAATTTAAGTATGCTGGAGTCCTAACATCACAGAGGGTGGTATGGTAGTACATTCAGAATATAGAGCATTACATTCTGTTCAAGAGCTCCTTCACAGTCTTTACTAAATTCTGTTTCGTATCTCCCTAACAGAGAAAGGACAGAAGCAGATTTTTTTTTTAAAGTAAGCTCTATGCGCAACATGGGGCTGGCACTCAGGACCCCAAGATCAAGAGTTCCATGCTCTACTGACTGAGCGAGCCATGCACCCTACAGATGGAGATTTTAAGGGAAAAGGAACAGAACATGACCATGTCAGAGTTTTAACCTAAGTTGTTGAGTGATATAAAGGGAAACTTACTCCTCTTACAGTTTCAACTCTGTCTGATCTTCTCTTATTGTAGTCTTGCTGTCCTCCAAGGCTGTTTCCTCTATGAAACCTGTTTCTCTCTAGTCCATATTATATTACTTTGTTGAATTGCTCTAACTATAATTGGCATCACTACTTTGTTTTTTGTTTTTATTTTGTTTAAAGATTTATTTATTTATATAAGACAGAGAGAGAAAATCCTCAAGCAGAATCCGCACTGAAGGTGGAGACAATTTTGTTTTTTTAAATAAGAGTCTGTTAGAATTTATATTTTTTGATTATTTCCGATATCTACATATCATACATACATGTTTGCCCTTTTGTGAGAATCTAGGGGAGGAATTCCTTTTAGTTCTTTTTTTTTTTTTTTCCATTTACACTCCCATCAGCAATGTAGGAAAGCTGGGTCTTTCCAGCATTTGGTGGTGGTTTTTTTTTTCCCATCTTCATTTTTTTATTTTTTATTTTTTTAATAAACACACAAACCTGTGTAGTGTACACTGAGATAGTAACATAGGATTGTCAGGCATTCAGGGAGGAGATAACAAATATGTATCATTGATGCGTTATCATTGATGAAAGCAGGGTATGAAGAAATTTAAGAGAATTGAACTTGGAGTTCCAAGTTTTGCTTTTTGGCTCTGCCTCTGATTTTTATTTTTACTTTCTTTTAACATTTTAATTCTAGTATAGTTAACATGCAGTGTTACATTAGTTTCAGGTATCTAATATAATGATTCAACAATTATATACATTACTCAGTGCTCATCATGATAAATGTACTCTTGTATTTTTACTTTTGAAACAATAAAGTTGTTGGCTTTTTAAAAATCTGATCCCAACATCATTGATCCCAAATCATTTTACACATAATTTCTGATCTTTTAGCTTTTGGAAAATATCATATCTGTTATATTTTTCGATTCTTCATCTTCATACTGAGGAGTTGAGCAAAATCACTGCGGAGTCCTTTTCAGAACTAACATTTGAGACTTTATAGGGCTTAACTATTAAGTTGAAGATGACAGGCTTTGCTTGGAGCTCCTAATGTGTGATAAAGTACCGAGAATCACAACCAGATTCAAAGCTTGAACCCAGAGCACTAAGAGAATCAATATTTTCTCCTAGATAATGACTCTGCAATGATTGCCTCTTAGCCCTTTAAACACTATCAACAGAATTACCTCCAAGATGGTTTTACTTCAGGGTCCTTTGCACCTTTATTATGACAGCAAGGTTTAAGTGAAGTCGCACAAATCCAGCAAAGAATTTGATTGCATTGGTGCTGATGATGTTCAGAAAAATGTCAAAGATTTAGTGGGTATCTATTCAGCACTTTAGGAAGATGTACGCTGCTATATAATGAAGCCTCATCAAGTTGATGGAGGGAGAATTCCAAGTAGCATCAGTTTCTCCCTCTGTCCTGAATCAGTCCCATCAATATATCACAAGCTTTGGGTCACTTAACTTTAACCAAAAAACAAAAGGCATCCTTGACTCCTATACTCCCAATTTCATTGTTCCTTCCCTGGGAAAACTTCTCCAACTTAATCCGTCTCCATGTCTTCACTTCTCGAGCTTTCTTTAAATTTTTAAAAAGTGGACGAACTCAGTTGTAATAAAGTATTTGGTATGAACTTGCTATCTCTTTTTATGGGAACATTTAAAGTTCCACCTTTCATATCTGAAAATATCTTTATACTACTCTTGCACTTAATTGATAGTTTATTGGCTTTGAAATTTTAGGTTGGAAGTCATTTTCCCATAAGAATATTGAAGGCATTGCTTAGTTATCTTCTGACTCCAGTTCTCAGGAAGTTCAAGGTCACTTTCCAACCCTTTTTCCTAAAAGCTTTTAGAATTTTTCTCTTTGATTGCTCTTCTGAAAATTTTAATGGTGAACGTTGGTGATAATCTACTTCTGCCAAGCTCTATGGAGCAGTTCTTTAATTCTGGAAAATAAGTTCAATTCTGAGACACTTAATTAAATTTTTTCATTGTTGATTTTCTACTCATGTTTTTCTAGAGCTACTATTATTTGGATGTTGAAATTTCGGAACCAATCAGGTAATTTTAATTTTTTTGTTTTCTGTTTACATCTCTAAGTTTTTCTTATATGTTTAGGAACATTTCCTCAAGTTTTCTGCCAACATTACTGTTGAGTTTACTTTCAGTAATATTTTTTTCTCTTAAGAAATATTCCCATTTGAAATGTATTCTTTGATGATTTCTCTTATATCCAAGAGTTGTGTAATCATCACTACAGTAGATTTTAGAACATTTTCTTCACTCCAAAAAGAAACAGTTCTGATTAGCAGTCACACTCCAAGGAAATTTCACATTATTTTCCCAAGTTGATGGACATTTCATCTGTTGATGGACATTTGGGTTTTGGCTATTATAAACAATGCTGCTGTGAACATTCATGTATAAATTTTTGTGTAATTTCATTTATCTAAGGCATATACCTAGTAGTGGAATTGCTGGGTCAAATTGTTACTCTATGTTTAATCATTTGAGGAATTGCCAAACTGTTTTCTACAGCAACTACACCATCTTACATTAGCTGTGTATGAAGATTCTGATTTCTCCACATCCTTACCAGCACTTGTTCTTTTCTTTTTTATTGTAGTCAGTTTAGTGGGTAAGAATTGGTATCTCATTGTGGTTTTGATTTGTGTTTTCCTAATGGATAATGATCTTGAACAGTTTTTCATGTGATATTGGCTATTTGTATATGTGCTTTAGAGAAATGTCTATTCAGTTTTTTGATCATTTTCTAACTGGGTTGTCTTTTTATGATTGAGTTGTAAGAGTTCTTTATTACAGATACTAGACCTTATCAAATATATAATTTGTAAAAACTTTCTCCTTTACTGTAGATTGTACCTTTCCTTTGTTAATACTGTCTTTTGAAGCATGTTTTTCATTTTAATGAGGTTTAATTTATTTTTTCTTTTATTGGTTGTGTTTTTGAGGTCATACCTAAGAAACTTGTGTCTAATCCAAGGCCACAAAGATTTATGGTTGTCTCCTTCTTAAGAGTTCTGTACATTTTGCTCTTACATTTAGGCCTTTTATCCATTTTAGGCTAATTTCTGCATATGCTCTGAAATAGTCCAAATTCATTCTTTTATACCTGGATATACAATTGTCCTACTACCATTTGTTAAAAAAAACTTTTCTTTATTGACTCTTCTTTGTACGCTTGTCAAAAATCAGTGGATCATAAACGTGAGGGTTTATTTCTGGGCTTCCTTTACATATATACTTTGAACTTTAAAGAACTCGTTTTTTTCTGATTGTTCCGTTTTCATCCTATTTTTCTACCATGAGTCCATTATCTCTCTGAGGATACTAATGATAGCCTTTAAAGCTTTCACTTCTCTGATTCTATAGGTTGCTTTTTATCTGTTCTGGGCTTTAACTCTGTGTTTCATTTTGTAGTGTCTACAATAATGTGTATTATTCTTGATTGTCAGCTTAAGTCTAAAGAAGAACACTATAGGCTGATTGAAACTCTATGGATTTGGGTAGAACTTATCTACTGTGGGCCTCTGTAGAGTGATCCAGCTAGATCTGATCAATATGTCAGTATGTAAAGTATTTTTCTTTTACCTCCTTGGTTAGGTTTATTCCTAGGTATCTTACGGTTTTTGGTGCAATTATAAATGGGATTGGTTCCTTGATTTTTCTTTCTGCTACTTCATTAATGGAGTATAGAAACGCAACAGATTTCTCTATTTTTATTTTGTATCCTGCAACTTTACTGAATTCTTGTATCAGTTCTAGGGACTTTTTATGTGGAGTTTTTTGGGTTTTCTATATAGAGTATCATATCATATACAAAGAGTGAAAGTTCAACTTCTTCCTTGACAGTTTGGATTCCTTTTATTTCTTTTTTTTTTTTTATGATTTTTTTTTTATTTTATTTATTTGAGAGAGAGAGACAGTGAGAGAGAGCATGAGCGAGGAGAAGGTCAGAGGGAGAAGCAGACTCCCCATGGAGCTGGGAGCCTGATGTGGGACTCGATCCCGGGACTCCAGGATCACGCCCTGAGCCGGAGGCAGTCATTTAACCAACTGCGCCACCCAGGCGTCCCGGATTCCTTTTATTTCTTTTTGTTCTCTCATTGCTGTGGCTAAGTCTTCTGGGACTATGTTAAATAATAGTGGTGAGAGTGGATATCTTTGTCTTTTTCCTGACTGTAGAGGAATAATTCCCATTGAGGATGATATTAGCTGTGAGTTTTTTATAAATGGTCTTTATTGTATTGAGGTATGTTCCCTCTAACCTTACTTTGTTGAGGGGTTTTTATCATGAATGTATGTCTCCTGAGGCAAGGGAAACAAAAGCAAAAATGAACTACTGAGACTTCATCAAGGTTCTGCACAGTGGGGGCGCCTGGGTGGTTCAGTTGTTAAGCATCCGCCTTTGGCTCCAGTCATGATCCCAGAGTCCTGGGATCGAGCCCCACATCTGGCTCCCTGCTCAGTGGGAAGCCTGCTTCTCCCTCACCCACTTCTCCCTGCTTGTGTTCCTTCTCTCTCTGTGTCTCTCTCTGTCAAATAAATAAAAAAATCTTTAAAAAAAAAAAAAAAAGAGGGGCGCCTGGGTGGCTCAGTGGGTTAAGCCGCTGCCTTCGGCTCAGGTCATGATCTCAGGGTCCTGGGATCGAGCCCCACATCAGGCTCTCTGCTCAGCAGGGAGCCTCCTTCCCTCTGTCTCTCTCTCTGCCTGCCTCTCCATCTACTTGTGATTTCTCTCTGTCAAATAAATAAATAAAATCTTTAAAAAAAAAAAAGATTCTGCACAGTGAAGGAAACAATCAACAAACCTAAAAGGCAACCTATGGAATGGGAGAAGATATTTGCAAATGACATATCTTATAAAGGGTTAGTATGCAAAATCTATAAAGAACTTACCAAAGTCCACGCCCAGAAAGCAAATAATCCAATTAATAAATGGGCACAAAACATGAATAGACATTTTTTTCAAAGAAAACATACAGATGGGTAACAGACACATGAAAAGATGCTCAACATCATCATCAGGGAAATAGAAATCAAAAGTAGGATGATACCACCTCAAACCTGTCAGAATGGCTAAAATTAACAACACAGGAAACATTAGATGTTGGTGAGAATGTGGAGAAAAGGGAATCCTCTTTACACTGTTGGTGGGAATGCAAACTGGTGCAGCCACTCTGGAGAAGAGGATGGAGGTTCCTCAAAAATTAAAAATGGAATTACCCTCTGCCCCCAAAAAAGTGATCCCGCAGTGGCACTGGTAGGTATTTACCCAAAGAATACAAAAATACTAGTTGGAAGGAATACATGCACCCCGCTGTTTATAGCAGCATTATCTACAATAGCCAAATTATGGAAAGAGCCCAAATGTTCATCAACTGACTGATGAATGGATAATGTGGTATATGTGTATGTATATATATGTACACTCACGCGCGTGCGCATGTGTACGCACACACACACATATAAACACACACATATATATACATACACGTGATGGAATATTTCTCAGCCATAAAAAATAATGACATCTTGCCATAAATGCTTTTCAAAATCATTTATAAAGAAAAGCATGTATAATGCCTGTTGTTTGTAACACTATGTCATGTGTGAGAATTTTGAAACAATTTTGGGTAAATACCTACTAGTGCCACTGCTGGATCACTTTTTGGGGGGCAGAGGGTAATTCCATTTTTAACTTTTGAGGAACCTCCATACTGATCTCCAGATGCACCAGTTTGCATTCCCACCAACAGTGTAAGAGGATTCCCCTTTCTCCACATCCTTATCAACATCTAATGTTTCCTGTGTTGTTAATTTCAGCCATTCTGACAGGTGTGAGGTGGTATCGTCCTAGTTTTGATTTCTATTTCCCTGATGATGAATGATGTTGAGCATCTTTTCACATGTCTGTTAGTCATCTGTATGTCTTCTTTGAAAAAAAAAAGTCTATTCATGTCTTGTACCCATTTCATAATTTTGAAACAATTTTATGTAATTAGCACATGGTTGGTAATAATAGTCAATGCCCCTTAAGTATTTACTATTTGTCAGGCAGTGTTCTAAACACTTTAGAACATGTATTAATAAATATAGTCCTCAAAACAATCTTGTGAAGTAGGTATTATTAATATTTCCATTTCATAAATGAGGATACTGAGGAACAAGCTCAAGTCACAGAGCTAGTTATTTGTAGAGCCAGGATTAGAATGCATATTTGACTCACTCCAAAGTTCGTGCTTTTCTTATTATGGTATGCTGCCTTTAGAGGCAGGAAAAAGCAGGCTGGTAAGGAGGCTAATGGAGTAATGCTGGTGTGAGTTGATAAATGCCTGGACTAAGTACATTTGTATTACCATAGTGATTGGATTTTCTTAGTACTGATTTCAGATAATCTCCTTGTCCTCATGAACCATGAAAATGTTAGGCAAAATCCAGTGTTATGGCATGTAAAATATATTTCCCAGGCTGCTTGCAGTAATAATTTTATTAGACTGTGTGAACCAAATTTTTATTATGGTAACCTGATCACTGTGGGAAATGAGAACAAAGAAAAAAATTCAAAGGAGTAATGCTAATAGTAGTTACTCTTTAAAGATTTATTTATTTATTTATTTGAGAGAGAGAACAGTGTGAGGGAAGAGGGAGCCAGATGCGAGACTTGATCTCAGGACCCTGGAATCATGACCTGAACAATTAACTGTCTGGGCCACTGAGGCACCCCTATAGTTACTTTTTAAATCAGTTACCAGATACTATGCCAAGTTATTTACCTGTATTAATTAACCTTAATTAGTTAATGCCATGGCTAGGATAGGTTAAGTAGTTGTCTAATTTCATATGGCTCTTTAGTAGTAGATTTTTCTTTAAGAGAAAGATGATATGAGGGGTAGGAGAGGGAGAAAGAGAATCATTTTAAAAAATTATTTTTATTAATATAAATGTTACATATATTATATATATAATATATATATTATTAACATATAAATGTTATATAAATGTGAATCATTAGGCTTATACACTTCACAGCATTCACCATATCACATACCATCCCAATGTACATAACCCAACCACCCTTTCCACACCCCCACTCCCCCAATAAACCCTCAGTCTGTTTTGTAAGATTAGAATCTCTTATGGTTTGTCTCCCTCCAGATCCCACCTTATTTCATTTTTTCCTTCCCTACCCTCCAAACCCCCCACTCTGCCTCTTAAATTCCTCATATCAGGGAGATCATATGATAATTCCCTTTCTCTGATTGACTTACTTAGCTCAGATAATACTCGCTAGTTCCATCCATGTTGTTGCAGATGGCAAGATTTCATTTCTTTTGATGGCTGCATAGTATTCCATTGTATATATATACCACATCTTCCTTATCCATTCATCTGTTGATGGACATCTAGGTTCTTTCCATAGTTTGGCTATTGTGGACATTGCTGCTCTAAACATTTGGGTGCACGTGCCCCTTTGGATCCCTACACTTGTATCTTTAGGTAAATACCCAATAGTGTGATTGCTGAGTCATAGGGTAGCTCTACTTTCAAATTGTTGAGGAGCTTCCATGCTGTTTTCCAGAGTGGCTGGACCAGCTTGCATTCCTACCAACACTGTAGGAGGGTTCCTGGGAGAAAGAGAATCTTAGGAGGTTTCACACACAGCATGGAGCCTGATGCAGGGTTTGATCTCACAACACTGAGATTATGACCTTAGCCAAAAAAATCAAAAGTTGGATGCTTAACTGACTGAGCCACCTACACGCCCCAGTAGAACTGTTTTGAACAAACATCTTAATCATTAGAAGCCCTTGAACGTCCCATTGCACTGCTCTGGAAATAAACTGGGGTTACCCTTGTAGCTCACTGATGTTAAGATTACAATATGTCAAATGCCTCTGTAGTGTCAGATGGTTTGGAGGAACAAAGTTGATCAAAGTTAAGTTTGACATGGGAGATTGGGTGGTTTTAAACAGATATTAAGACAGAGGAAGAAAATGTGTTGAGGGAAAAAGCCGCTAACCAATGGATTAGAATTTGACAAAGGGAGAGGTATTGCAAAGTAGAGGTATGGTTTCCTCTCTGACTTTATTACTGGTTGATTTTACTGCTCGCTGCAGGATTGCAAATGGGACAATCTTACTAGTGTCTCCTCCATAATCTGTTATCCACAACTAGTTAGATTAGTAGGTTAGATTAAGCCCTGAGCTTGATGTCAGTGGCTCAGTTGAGATGAACTCACTCTAAGGAAAACTTCTGTAAGAATAAGCCTGGCCACAGATTTCAGTTAAATTTTACATAAAATCTTTTGGGCTATTTGCTCTCTCATTGTGGTGGAAGAAAACAGCTTGCCTGACTAAATGGATTGATTTGTGATTTCTTTTCCAACCTATCTGTATGCCACCCTTTCTTCAAGGCCCAAGTCAAGTATTATTTCCTCTAATGAGCTTTTCTAAAACTCACATTGTTCTTTCTTTGTATGATTATCGGTTTGTCATTAACTTTAGCATTTGTTCTAAGATGTAGAACTGAAGGACCAATGGGCAGAAACTAAGAAAGACAGAATAAGGCTCTGTATGTGTGTCAAAATAGTGTGTGGACAGGTTCCCAAGATCATCCTTAGATTGGATGATTCACTTAGCTAAGAATATTCTCAGAACTCATACTCACAGGTATGACTTATTACCATGAAAGCAAAATCAGCTAAGGGAAAAGATGTATATGGTGAAGTCTGGAGGAAACAGGTGCAAGCTTTTAAGAGTCCTCTTTGGTGGAGTTGGACAAGATGTGTTTAATTCCTGCAGCAGTAAGTATTGTGACAAGTGTCTACCAAGAAAGCTTTATTAGACACTTAGTACCTAAAGTTTTTACTGGGGACTGGTTGTGTAGGAACCCTCTTCTTACCACATACCATCCGGACCCCCTAGAAAGAAAGCAGGTATTCATCATAAACCACATTGTTTGTATAAATAGTTTAGACACAGTGAGCCATTCTTATGAGTTCTGACAATGGTGGCACCTTCCTGAAATCTAAGTTCCTAGATACTAACCAAGGGCCAACCTTGAAAGCAGGACTTTCTAAGGAGAGCATTCTCAAGCCTGGTATGTTAACTTTTTATGGTATTAGGAAGACCTGTCCAAAGTGCAGACAGAAGGTGAAATAGGCTAATGTAGGAAGTAAACATTACCTTGCTAGTAAAAGGCATTTACAAATAAGTTGGATAAAAACTTGTATGAAAGGGATGCCTCGGTGGCTCATTCAGTTATGCATCTGACTCTTTATTTTGACTCTGGTCATGATCCCAGGGTCATGGGATTGAGCCCCATGTTAGGCACCATGCTCAGCGTGGAGTCTGCATTTTCTCTCTCTCCCTCAGGCCCTGCCCCTGCTCATGTGCTCTCTTTCTCTCTCTCTCAAATAAATAGATAAAATCTTTCAAAACAACTTATATGAAAAGCTTTAAAGAAATAAAAAGTTTCAGAGGTGATCTATCCATTGCTGCGATTCTAGGACTTTTTAAAGTCCCATGAAATATATTATTTTGCAGTTTCTTTTTTCTTTTGTTAGTCCTTTAATACACAGCACTATATTAGAAGTCAAGAGACTTGAGTCTCTTACTTAGTGCTGTCATTCTTCACTTGTCTCCTTCATTTTTTTCTTATCTGTTTATAAGGGACTTAAACTTTTTGATCTCAGATGCTCTGCCTACCTCTGATATCTCTGCCCCTTGAGAGAGTCCACTGGATTACTTTGGTCATTAAAAAGCTCTTGATGATACTGAGGTTAAAAATATACTTACTTTAATGTCTAACCATCCCTATTGTTCTTAATTATGTCCTGGACAGATCTATTCCATTTCTCACCTACAGTGCCTGTGTATGAGTTCCACCACTCTTGGTGTTGGTGCTAATGAATTTTCCAGATTGAAGTTTGAGTTTAGCTTCTTACTCTAGGTTAGTGGAACTGGAGCAATAAGAAATGGGGGAAACTCCATGGATAGCTAAAGACAAGGGAAATGTTTGTTCCTTCCTCCTATAGTTCCCCTTCGACTTAGAAACGCTTCAGGTTTAGGAAAACACTCAGAAAATGCTGAAAGTGCTTTAATGTTCCTAAAACTCCAGGGTCCCAATAATTTATTTTTTCGTGGACTGTAGTGATTCTCCCCGAGCATAAAGAACCTAGGTGTAGACTGCTGCTGGCCCTTTATCATCTGTTCTGCCAGTGGTCTCTCCTGAGGATGGTGCAGAGCCCAACCATCTGCTAGTTTTAATCTGTCTGGAGACAGGAGCCCATTGGAGTTAAAAAAGACCTAACCTCCCCATCTACCTAGAAGAATTAAAATGACATCTAAATTTAACCCCCATAAGTTGTCAATACTCTACCAAGCAGAAAATGATGGAAGTTAGGGAGTAAGAAATCTTTAGAGGCCAAAGAATGTTTTTCATGGGTTGAAGTGGGAAGAGGAGAATGCTAAGACAAGTCTTTTGTCCAAACATGTTTCTTCCCATTCAAGTAATTCAGAAATCTATTTCAATATCTCTGTTAGGTAATCATTCACATTTGAATTAAAACCATTCATTGATCAAGAGTTTATTTCTGGGACTTGAGATAATTCATTTAGTCACTTTGAATATTCTTTATAATGCCAAGGTGAAAGCTTCTTCCCTATAACATCTAACCACTTTTAATTTTCCTAAGTATATTTCTTAGTGTCATTCAGATTGTCCTGTTTTCCTCTGAGGAAGCCCTTCAAAATATTGTTGTACCCTGAAGATGCCTCTGGAAAATGTAATTCATTAAATTCATATGAAAATTAGTTAATCAGATTCTTTCCTCCAGGATGGTAGATTAGATAAGTACCTAGAAGGAATAATTAATTTTAGAGCAATCCTGGCTGAATAGTGTTACAGCAGCCTTTAGCGAACCTAAGGGCATTAGGTGTCTTTGGGGAGTCAGGGGAAAATGGAGAGTTGACAGATGGTGCAGAAAGGTAGACAAGGTATCCCAGCAGTTACATGTTACCTAAGAATTAATAGAATATAGGGGGAATTCCTGGGCTGGTTCAAGGGTCCTGGGTTTTAGTCTTGCCTTTATTCTTGATGAGCTCTATAATTCTGAGCAGTCACTCCTGGTGCCTGGTTTTTGTATCTGTAATGTGAGGTAGTTAGATTAGAAAATTAATAGGCCCTGGGTAGCCCTTAAAACACTATAGGCTATGATTACCAGGAAATAGACCAAATGCATTTTAAAATTTCTGCCCTAGATATCTAACTTGGCCTCTAGGGGACACACATATCTTCAAGATGAGCAAATTTAATTCTAAACATTCTTTTTTCTTTTAATGGTTTCCTTGGTCCCTATGAATTATAAAATCAGGAGCTTTGGAAGAGATCTACATTCAGAGCTGATGAAGCGAGTCAGTCTCTGGCTATGGCCTTTAGAAATGCTTAAGCCATTTGCCTGCAAATGTGTTACCTATTTTATTTTTATTTTTTCTCTGCTTTTAATATTCTTCTATTTCTTACCAAGAGTTTACTTTTTAAGTATTTACTTAAATTCCAGTTAGTTAACATACAGTATAATATTAGTTTCAGGTGTACAATATAGTAATTCAACACTTCCATAAAATGTGTTGTTATTTTTAAATGAACATGAGGAAGGGGGTCCAACATGGTGGGGTAGGAAGATACTGAACTCATGGATTATTTCCCTCTGAAAAACATATGAAAACTAGGTGAACTGCTTTCTACAACAAAGGATAAAAGGATCATATTGAGATGAGTAGGAGAGGCAGAGGTAAGGTCTCACACACAATCCCACCCCTGGCCTAGGGACCACAATAAGGAGGATCTCACAAGATAAGCTCTTCTCCTGGAGGAAGGAGAGATCAGTGCCCCACTTTGGGCACCTCAGCCCCTGGGATCTGAACTGAAAAGATGAACCTTCAGAACCTCTGACTGGAAAACCAAGAAGGCCAATGTCTGGGAGTCCTAAAGTCCTACAGAAAGTGAGAATCTCCTCTTGGAGGGCTCACATGTGGTCTCACTCACCTGGATACCCAGTGAAAAATAGCAGTTTGAAAAGTCCTTAGATGATGTATGAGGGAGATTCACTTGCTGATCTGGAGGCATCAGCTGGAGAGGCAGGGAACAGCTGAAACACTCCCCAGAGATGGAGACATTGGCAGATACCATTGTTGTACTCTCCAGATAGCCTGCCAGCACAGGCAGGTGAGCTTGGATGTGGCACCCTCCCACCACCCTGTTGCGACCTATGGGAATAATCAGTCACAGTGCTTATTGAAGCTGGAGAGCAAGGACAATTGCAGCACTCCCCCACTTCCTAGCTTGGGTGGGTGAGCACAAATGGTTGTAGAGTTCTGCTCCCTAGTTAAAGTCTGTGAGCATAGATAGTTGTGACATTCTCCTTACCCCTGGCTAGAGCTGGCAAGTGCAAGCATTTTCCACTCCCAGCCTGAAGCCTGTGTCTGTGTTCAGACAGGGCATCCTCAGTGAATTGCTGAAGCCCACAGGTACATGCAGTCAATACATTCCTTCCTCATACAATGCCCCTCCTGCCCTGCCCTGCTGCTTTTCTGAAGCTGGCAGTTGTGCGCCACCCACTGCAATCCATAGCAGCTCTACTAAAGCCTCCTGGCCCATACACTGTACAAAGGAGATACCCCTTGATTGCCTGGCCTTGGTGCCCCAGAGGGCTGGTGTTCCAAAATTCCATGGGACTCGAAAAAATCAGGAAGACAGTTCTTGGCACTACACCACTCAGGGCACTGCACAGACAACAGACACAACCCTAATCTTCCTATGAAAAAGGCCTCTTTACTTGGCCTGGAGCTTTAGAATGAGGGATAGGCTTCAGGTTTCCCATACTTTGAGAGGCTAAGGAGGCACTCCCTGGGAGATACCATCCTTTTACACACATTTGGCCTCACTTTAGCTCTATGATACTTCCCAGGAAGGAGCTAATATATTTGTCTGGAGCCGCAAGTTTTGCAGCTGTGGCCCAGGGAACACCTTTAGATCTCCTAGCTTCCAATTAGCCTGAAACTAGGTACTAAATAACATTCCTCTGCTTGGAATACTAACAGGTCTTGGCACACCTTCAACAATGGGTACATATCAAGGATAATTCAGGCAGTTTAGACAATCAAAAGGTTTGAGAAACTGCCAAGCGATAGGGCAAGGTTGAACAAGAAGGATCATCATCTATGCAAGGCCACTCCTTCAAGACGGAAGAGAGGTAGCTATTCCATCTAACACAGAGAAACAAACATAGGGTCAAGCAAAATGAGGAAACAGAAATACGTTCCAAACAAAAGAGCAAGGTAAAACCTCACAAAAAAACCTTAATTATGTGGAGATAAGTAATTTACCTGATAAAGAATTCAAAATAATGGTCATAAACATGTTTGCCAAAATCAGGAGAAGAATGGTTGAAAACATTGAGAACGTCAACAAAGAGATAGAAAACAAGAAAGTACCAAACAGAAGTCACAGAGCTGAAGAATACAGTAACTGAACTGAAAAATACATTAGACGGGCTACACCCATACTGGATGAAGTAGAAGAATGGATCCACAAACTGGAAGATAAAGCAATGGAACTCAAACAGAGTTGAACTCAACCAGAGCAGCACAAAGAAAATAAAAAATTTTAAAACAATGAAGATAACCTAAGGAATCTCTGGGACAATGTTAAGTTGGTTAACATTTGCTTTACAAGGGTCCTAGAAGGAGAAGAGAGAGAAAAGGGGGCAGAAAACTTATTTGAAGAAATAATGGGTGCAAACTTTCCTAACCTAAGGGAGAAAAGAGTCAGGTCTAGGAAGCCCAGAGAGCTTCAGATAAGATGAGCCCAAAGAGAGCTACACCAAGACACATTATAATTAAAATGTCAAACATTGAAAAGAGAATCACAAAAATAGCAAGAGAAAAACACATTGTTACATACAAGGGAAACTTCATAAGACTATCAGAAAATTTCTTAGTAGAAACTTTGCAAACCAGAAGGGAGTGGCCTAACATATTCAAAGTCCTGGAAGAAAGGGGGAAAAAAACAATCAAACAAAAAAACAACCCAACAAACTTCCAACTAAGAATATTCTGCCTGGCGAGATTATCATTCAGATTTAAAGAAGAGATAAAGAGTTTTCCAGGCCAGCAAAAACTGAAAGAAATCATCACTACTAAACTGGCCTTTGAGAAATAATAAAGGGCCTTATTTAAGCTGAAAAGAGATGGGACTAATTAATAACAAGAAATATCATGGGGCAGCTAGGTGGCTCAGTGGGTTAAAGCCTCTGCCTTCTGCTTAGGTCATGATCTCAGGGTCCTGGGATCGGGCCCCACATTGGGCTCTCTGCTCAGTGGGGAGTCTGCTTCCCCCCCCTCCGCGCCCCGCCTGCCTCTCTGCCTACTTGTGATCTCTCTCTCCCTGTCAAAAAAATAAATAAAATCTTAAAAAAATATATCCAAAAGTAAAAGTCTCACTGGAAAATGTAAATATATAGTAAATGTAGTAGATTAATCACTCCTAAAGCTACTAAGAAGTTTAAAAAACAAAAATAGTAAAATGAACTAAAACTATGATAATTAGCAAAATGATACATAAAATAGAAAGATGCAAAAAGTGACATAAAAAACAAAATGCTGGGGGAGGAGTAAAAATTTGGAGTTTTGAAATATGTTCAAATTTAAGTTGGTATCAACTTAAAATAGATTGTTATATATATATATGATGATACATGTGAGCCTCATAGTAACCACAAAGCAAAAAATTATGGTAACTATGCAAAAGAAAATGAGAAAGGAATCTAAATAACACTAAGGAATCATCAAATGACAAAGGAAGAGAAAAAGAGGAGAAGATAGGAACAGAGAGAACTATGAAAACAGCCAAACAGTTAACAAAATGGCAGTAAGTAGTGGTGCCTGGGTGGCTTAGTTGGATAGGTTTCTGACTTGTGATTTTTGGCTCAGGTCATGATCTCATGGGTCATGAGACTGAGCCCTGCATCAGGCTCTACACTCGGTGCTCAGCAGGCAGTCTGCTTGTGATTCTCTCTCCCCTACTGGCCCTCCCCTCACTCACTCACTTTCTCTAAAATAAATAATCTTTTTTAAAAAATGGCAATAAGTACATGCCTATCAGTAATTACTTTAGTAAGTACATACCTGTCAGTAATTACCGGGTGGCTCAGTCAGTTAAGTGTCTTCAGCTCAAGTCATGATCCCAGGGTCCTGGGATTGAGCCCCATGCTGGGCAACCTCGTTAGTGGGGTCTGCTTGTCTCTGTCCCTTCCTCCTCACCCTCCCCCACCAACTTTGTACTCTCTCTGGCTCTCTTTCTCAAATAGATAAAATCTTTTTTAAAAAATTAATTACTTTAACATGGAACATTCTCCAGAGTAGATCATATCCTCAGTCCTAAATCAGGTCTCAACCGGTATCAAAAGATTGGGATCATTCCCTGCATATTTTCAGAACACAATGCTCTGAAGCTAGAGCTCAATCACTAGAGGAAATTTGGAAAGAGCCCAAATACATGGAGACTAAACAGCATCCTACTAAAGAATAAATGGGTCAACCAGGAAATTAAAGAAGAATTGAAAAAATTCATGGAAACAAATGATAAAACACAATGGTTCAAAATCTGTGGGACACAAGAAAGGCAATCCTGAGAGGATAATATATAGCAGTACAAGCCTTTCTCAAGAAACAAGAAAGGTCTCAGGTACACAACCTAACCCTACACCTAAAGGAGCTGGAGAAAGAACAAGAAAGAAAGCCTAAACCCAGCAAGAGAAGAGAAATCATAAAGATCAGAGCAGAAATCAATGAAATAGAAACAAACAAAAAGCCAATAGAACAAATCAACGAAAATAAGAGCTGGTTCTTTGAAAGAATTAATAAGATTGATAAACCCCTGGCCAGAATTATCAAAAAGAAAAGAGAAAGGACCCGAATAAATAAAATCATGAATGAAAGAGGAGAGATCACAACTAACACCAAAGAAATGCAGACAATTATAAGAACATACTGTGAGCAACTTGACACCAACAAATTTGACAATCTGGAAGAAATGGATGCATTCCTAGAGACATATGAATTACCACAACTGAACCAGGAAGAAATAGAAAACTTGAACAGACCCATAACCAGTAAGGAGATTGAAACAGTCATCAAAAATCTCCAAACAAACAAAAAAACAAACAAAAGTTCCCGGCTTCCCAGGGAATTCTACCAAACATTTAAAGAACTAATTTTTATTCTCCTGAAACTGTTCCAAAAAGAAATGGAAGGAAAACTTCCAAACTCATTTTATGAGGCCAGCATCACCTTGATCCGAAAACCAGACAAGGATCCCATCAAAAAAGAGAACTACAGACCAATATCCTCGATGAACACAAATGCGAAAATTCTCACCAAAATACTAGCCAATAGGATCCAACAGTAAATTAAAAGAATTATTCACCACAACCAAGTGGGATTTATTCCAGGGCTGCAAGGTTGGTTCAACATCCGCAAATCAATCAGTGTGATACAACACATTAATAAAAGAAAGAACAAGAAACTCTCAATATGATACTCTCAATAGATGCTGAAAAAGCATTTGACAAAGTACAGCATCCCTTCCTGATCAAACCTCTTCAAAGTTCAGAGAGGGCACATACCTCAATATCATCAAAGCCATCTATGAAAAACCCACCACAAATATCATTATCAATGGAGAAAAACTGAAAGCTTTTCCGCTAATGTCGGGATTTTTCCATGGCAGGGATGTCCATTATCACCACTGCTATTCAACATAGTACTAGAAGTCCTAGCCTCAGCAATCAGACAACAAAAGGAAATTAAGGGCATCCAAATCAGCAAAGAAGTAGTCAAACTACTACTCTTCACAGATGACATATACTATATGTGGAAAACCCAAAAGACTCCACTCCAAAACTGCTAGAACTTGTACAGGAATTCAGTAAAGTGTCAGGATATAAAATCACTGCACAGAAATCAGTTGCATTTCTCTACATCAACAACAAGACAGAAGAAAAAGAAATTAAGGAGTCAATCCCATTTACAATTGCACCCAAAACTATAAGATACCTAGGAATAAACCTAACCAAAGAAGCCAAGAATCTATACTCAGAAAACTATAAAGTACTCATGAGGGAAATTGAGGAAGACACAAAGAAATGGAAAAATGTTCCATGCTCCTGGATTGGAAGAATAAATATTGTGAAAATGTCTATGCTACCTAAAGCAGTCTACACATTTAATGCAATTCCTATCAAAATACCATCCATTTTTTTCAAAGAAATGGAACAAATAATCCTAAAATTTATATGGAACCAGAAAAGACCTTGAATAGCCAAAGGAATATTGAAAAAGAAAGCCAAATTTGGTGGCATCACAATTCTGGACTTCAAGCTCTATTAAAAAGCTGTCATAATCAAGACAGCATGGTACTGGCACAAAAACAGACACATAGATCAATGGAACAGAATAGAGAGCCCAAAAATAGACCCTCAACTCTATGGTCAACTAATCTTTGACAAAGCAGGAAAGAATGTCCAGTGGAAAAAAGACAGCCTCTTCAATAAATGGTGTTGGGAAAATTGGACAGCCACATGCAGAAAAATGAAATTGGACCATTTCCTTACACCACACACAAAAATATACTCAAAATGGATGAAGGACCTCAATATGAGAAAGGAATCCATCAAAATCCTTGAGGAGAACACAGGCAGCAACCTCTTCGACCTCAGCCACAGCAACATCCTCCTAGGAACAAAGCCAAAGGCAAGGGAATCAAGGGGAAAAATGACTATTGGGATTTTATCAAGATCAGAAGCTTTTGCACAGCAAAGGAAACAGTTAACAAAACCAAAAGATAACTGACAGAATGGGAGAAGATATTTGCAAAGGACATATCAGATAAAGGGCTAGTGTCCAAAATCTATAAAGAACTTAGCAAACTCAACACCCAAAGAACAAATAATCCAATCAAGAAATGGGCAGAAGACATGAACAGACATTTCTACAAAGAAGACATCCAGATGGCCAACACACACATGAAAAAGTGCTCCATATCACTCGGCATTGGGGAAATACAAATCAAAACCACAATGAGATATCACCTCACACCAGTCAGAATGGCTAAAATTAACACGTCAGGAAATGACGGATGCTGGTGAGGATGTGGAGAAAGGGGAACCCTCCTACACTGTTGGTGGGAATGCAATCTGGTGCAACTACTCTGGAAAACAGCATGGAGGTTCCTCAAAATGTTGAAAATAAAACTACCCTATGACCCAGCAATTGCACTACTGGGTATTTACCCTAAAGATACAAACGTAGTGATCCGAAGGGCACATGCACCCGAATGTTTATAGCAGCAATGTCTACAATAGCCAAACTATGGAAAGAACCCAGATGTCCATCAACAGATGAATGGATAAAGAAGATGTGGTATATATATACAATGGAATACTATGCAACCATCAAAAGAAATGAAATCTTGCCATTTGCAATGACGTGGATGGAACTAGAGGGTACCATGCTTAGTGAAATAAGCCAATCGGAGAAAGACAACTATCATATGATCTCCCTGATATGAGGAAGTGGAGATGCAACATGGGGGGTTAAGGGGGTAGGAGAAGAATAAATGAAACAAGATGGGATTGGGAGGGAGACAAACCATAAGTGACTCTTAATCTCACAAAACAAACTGAGGGTTGCTGGCGGGAGGGGCATTGGGAGAAGGGGGGTGGGGTTATGGACATTGGGGAGGGTATGTGCTGTGGTGAGTGCTGTGAAGTGTGTAAACCTGGTAATTCACAGACCTGTACCCCTGGGGATAAAAATATATGTTTATAAAAAATAAAATAAAAATAAATCATAAAGAATATATTTGGTTTAGAGGAACATCATTGTTCCTCTGTAGTATGCAGTGATATTCTCTCTTTTTTTTTTTTTTGATGGTTCTTTAAACTTTTTATTTGGAAATAGTTACAGAGTCATAGTAATTTGCAAAGATAGTACAGAGAGCACCTGCTCACCCAGTTTTCCCCAATGCTTACATCTCATATAATTATAGTACAATATCAAAACGTGATTGATCTTTTTTTAAAAAAGATTTTATTCATTTATTAGACAGACAGATATCACAAGTAGGCAGAGAGGCAGGCAGAGAGAGGAAGGGAAGCAGGTTCCCTGCTGAGCAGAGAGCCCGATGTGGGGCTCGATCCCAGGGCCCTGGGATCATGACCTGAGCTGAAGGCAGATGCTTAACCCACTGAGCCACCCAGGCGCCTCTGATTGATCTTTTTTTAAGTTCATCATTGTTCCCTTCCTTTTTTTTTTTTAAGATTTTATAAAGAGGGAGGGAGGAAGAGCAACTTAAGCAGACTCCACACTGACCATAGAGACCAATGTGGGGTTTGATCCCATGTTTGATCATGACCTGAGCTGAAATCAAGAGTTAGACGTTCAATGGACTGAGCCACTCAGGTGTCCTGATATTCTTCTTTTTTACTTTCATCATCATCATCTTCATGGCATTCAAGCCTTTTGCAACTGTAAATGAAATGTAAACACCTAGATACAACCAGGAAATATATCACTCTGTAGCTTTCCTTGATGAGAGTCATCATTCATCCAAAGGATTTTTTTAAGTAGATATCCAATCAATTATCACTCATCAAAAGCAAGCATGTTGTTGTTGATATTTTACATAATAAAGTATGTAAAATATGTAATAAAAATTTTTGTCTTTTCAAATTTGAAAGGAATATTCAGGTAATGCAACAAGATAAAGTTTTTTGTTGCTGTTTGAGTTGGTGAAATCCAATAATAAAAGGACAACAGCAGAAGTGAGAACTGACCTAGAATTAGATATTGTGCTGTGCTGCCCCTTATATCATACAAGTGAAGAAACTCCAGATGGTTAAGTGATGCCCAGAGTTACAAATACCACAAGTGTCAGAACCAAGATCAAAAACCAGTTCACTGAAACCTCGTGATCTACCCCATCATGCTGATTGTCTTTCATTATATATTTTCAAATTTGAATACCATCTGGAAAGTTCTTGTCGTATTTCCATGAATTGCTACAATTTTATAGCTGAGTTTATGGGGAATAGTTCCCTCTGTTAGATTAACTACCTCTTATTTTGTTTTCTTTTACATTTTTATTGTGAAAATTGTATTTTATGGCATATAATCAACTTCTCAATGTGTAATTTAGTTGTACTTCAAGGCAAATGAAGAATGAATAGTGTTAAAACTTAATCCTCATCACAGTTTTTTATTAGATTTGGATTTATTTATACAACCTGAAGGTAGAAAAAAAAATCAGTCAACTCCTGTCACTTTTCCTATCAAATGTCATATTTTCATAGGTAAGGACATTGGGAATAAAGTTTGGTCATGCTATTAAAAAGCTTTGGTTCCTATAACTAAATAACATTTGAAATTATTCTATTCTCACATAGGTCAGTACCTTTGCAGCCCAAGGAAGGTGTTATAAAGTTACAAAGAAAAAGAATTATCAGTATACTTAGAATGAGAAAAAAAAAATATGTGACATTCCTAGTATGATGTAGTGTATTTTTGTGACCTACAATTTCATGTTGTTTTGATTTATGAGTCACAGGACAACTTTTGGAATTTACAACAGAAGTTTCCATTATTGATTTGTAAAGACTATTATTTATCCCAAGTGAAAACAGGTTTTCTTCTTTACTACCCATTATCATAGTATTATTTAACATTTAACATTTAACATTATTTAACATAGTATTTATTTAACATGTATTTTGAAGGAAACGTCCTAAGAGTGAAAAGAAAAAAATAATCTACTTTGGGTCCAGCAACTGAACATAAAACAATACTTCTACAAAGAAATATATAGTCTTCATTTTTCAATGGACATTTTCATTTTAATAATTTTTCACTTAGAAAAAAAACAAGACAAACATTTTTTCTATGTATTTTATACTACTTTAGTATCGATATTTTGCTGCTCATTAACAGTAAAATTGGTCTTGTATAAAGCTATCACCTTTTATCCTTGAAACTATTTTTATTTCTTATTTGACTATTGAGGTTTTTCATTTTTGTTTTTTAGTGCTCTATCTCAGGTAGACACATCTCTTTCAAATCCAAATGAACAAAAACTAGCCATTAATCACTCTCACATGATGTGGCTAAGTTTTATGGACAAAAGGTGATATCCTTAATCCTGAGTTATTTATGGTTACATGTATTTGAAAGGACTTATTGAGAATGAAAAATTCAGCTTATCAACTATTTCTAGTTTAGGATGAGAAATAATGAAATAATATTTGGATAAAAGAAACTTGGGATATGTTGGGTTATGACATATCAAACCACATTTTGGTTTTAAAATGGTAGTTTGCTAAGGTGGAGTCAGAGAGTTGCACTGGTTGTTGTAGCCATGATAGCTACTCTCAGTTTACTTATAATTTCTTCATTAGTTCTATAAGCAGTGTTTATTTTCCTACTCGCTGTTTAGGATTAAAACATCTGAGGAGATTTACTTTTGTTAAAATAATTGAGAATCTCATAAAAACTCAACTGTATATTCAGAATCATGTAAGTTAAGGGGCCCCTGGATGGCTCAATTGGTTGAGTGGCCTACTCTTGATTTTGTCTCAGGTTATGATCTCAGGGTCCTGGGATTGAACCCTGGGTCAGGCTCCACACTCTGTGGAGAACCTGCTTGGAGATTCTCTCTCTCTCTCCCATTGCTGAAGATAGTTCTTAAAGCCAAAAATATTATGAAGCTTATTATAATTAAAATGCTAAAAATCAACATGTATCTTCTTCTTAAAAATGTTTTCTGAACAGAGGCACTTTCTTCAGTCTTCATCTTGATAAACAAATTTCCTTTTTGAAAAATATTGATTTAACAGCTGTAAATTGAACAAATATCTGTGAATTTAGTTGGAGATGGAATTATTCACTTGGGAGATGACAGGAGAAAATTTTTAATTGTAAAAGGAATGTCATCAAATCTAAATGATGTAATATACCTGGTAATAAGTAATTCAATTTAGGGTTTGGAATGTACTAAATTTAAATTTAATTTTCTTCCCATAAAAGCTAAATAATAGATTCAAGGACATTCTAAATAAGAAGCTTAAGTAAACCGAGGTATTTTAATAGGAATGAGGGCCTCTCCCTGTGTTAAGAGACAGAAGAATGAGCTAACAACATTACAGGTAATATGCAGCATGACACAAAGGAAAAGTATACATGTGATTTATTGTGTGTTCTGCTCAGAGTATATAAGCATCTCTCTACCCATGCTGACATTCACACTCAGGACCTGGACTCGAACAACAAACCAAACTCATCACCCCTAACACCATGAGCTACTACTGCAACTACTATGGAGGCCTGGGCTATGGCTATGGAGGTTTTGGTGGTCTGGGCTGTGGCCGTGGCTGGGGATGTGGCAGCTTCCACAGATGGGGTTGTGGCTGAGGCTGCAGATGCAACAGATATGGCTGCTGCCTCCCATCTTGCTATGGATTCTCTGGATTCTACTTAAATCCTGCTCCAGAAACCCAACATGTGAGGCCACAAAAGGATCATCCAAATTTGACTACAATAACCAAACCAAACAAGATCATCCAGAGCCAAGCCAAGATCAAAAACATTTGGTATCTAAGACTTTAGAAATATTTATCATTTTATAATGGTCTCTTTCATGTTTCCTGGTGTCCTTTATTTCTGCTTTTATAACTGTGGGATTTCTCTATTCCTTTTGCAATAAAGTTGAAATTGAAATAGAAAAAAAAATAATTACTTTAAATGTAAATGGGCTAAATTCTCCAATCAAAGACATGGAGTGGCTGGATGGATATAAAAAAAGATACATTTATATATTGCCCTTAAGAGACTCCCTTCAGAAATAAGGACAATGTAGGGCATCAAGTCAAGTAACCACCTGTCTCTGGTTTGAGTCATGATCCCAGGGTCCTGGGATTGAGCCCCACATCAGGCTCCTTACTCAGTGGGGAGCCTGCTTCTTCATCTCCCTCTGCTGTTCCTCCTGCTTGTGCTTGCTTTCTCTCTGTGTCAAATAAATAAAATCTTAAAAAAAAAAAAAAGGTAAGGACACAGAGACTGAAAGTAAAAGAATAGAAAGAGATATTCCACACAAATGGTAACAGAAAGGAAGCTGGTGTAGCTAAACTCATATTAGACAAAACAGACTTTAAAACAAAGACTGTAATAAAAAACAAAAAGGAGCACTGCATAATGTAAAGGGGTCAATACAGGAAGATGATATAATGTTTATAAATATATGTGTACATAACATAGGAGCACTGAAACATGGAACAAGTATTAACAGGTATAAAGAGAAATTAACAGCAATATGATAATAATAGGGGATTTCGAGGGGCGCCTGGGTGGCTCAGTGGGTTAAGCCTCTGCCTTCGGCTCAGGTCATGATCCCAGGGTCCTGGAATCGAGCCTCGCATCGGGCTCCCTGCTCAGCAGGGAGCCTGCTTCCCCTCCTCTCTCTCTCTCTGCCTACTTGTGATCTCTCTCTCTCTGTCAAATAAATAAATAAAATCTTTAAAAAATATAAAAATAGGGGATTTCTAAACCCAACTTCCATGAATGGATAGATTATCCATATAGAAAATCAAAAAGAAAGTATCAATTTTAAATAACACATTAGACCAGATGGACATAATAGATACATACAGAACATTCCATCCAAAAAGCAGTAGAATACACATTCTTTTCAAGTACACATGTAACATTCTCTGGGTAGATCATGTGTTCAGGCATAAAACAAGTTTCAGTAAATTCAAGAAGATTGAAATCATACCAAGCATCTTTTCTTACCACAATGATATGAAACTATAAATAAGTTAGAAGAAGAAAACTAGAAAAATCCCCAAATTCACAGAAATTAAACATGTTACTGAACAATTACTGAGTCATAGAAGAAATAAAAGAAATAAAATATTAGAGACAAATAAAATGTACCAAAATTTATAGGAGGCAGTAAAGCAAAGAGAGGAGTTTATAGCAAAATTGGCCTACCTCAAGAAATAAAAGAAATCTCAAATAAACTACTTAATTTTACACCTAAGTAACTAAAAAATGAACAAGTGAAAGAAAAGGAGAAAAAAAAGCCCAGCTTTAGTAGAAGGTGAAAAATAAGAATCAGAGTGGAAATACTTGAAATAGGAACTAAAAAGACAATAGAAAAAAAATCAATGAAAGTAAGAGCTGATATTTAAAAAAATTTTTTTTAAAGTTGACATTTAGCTAGACTCAACACAGGAAAAAAGAGAAGGCTCAAATAAATGAAGTCATAAATTAATGAGGGGTGTCTGGGTGGCTCAGTCATTAAGCGTCTGCCTTTGGCTCAAGTCATGATCCCAGGGTCCTGTGATCGAGCACTGCAAAGCCTGCTTCTCCTTCTCCCACTCCCCCTGCTTGTGTTCCCTCTCTTTGTGTCAAATAAATAAATAAACTCTAAAAAAAAAAAAAAGAGAAATGAATGAGAAGTTAAATTGATACCACAAAAATACAAAAGATTTTAAGAAACTGCCATGGACAAATTATACACCAACAAATTGGACAACCTAAAAAATTAGATAAATTCCTAAAAACTTATAATCTTTTAAGACTGAACCATGAAGAAATAGAACATCTGAATAGACTGATTATTAGCAAAGAAATTGAATCAGTACTCAAAAACCTACCAACAAACAAGGGTCCAGGACCAAATGTCTTCACTGGTAAATTCTACAAAACATTTAAAGATTTAATACTATTCTTCTCAAACTCTTCCCAAAAAAACCTGAAGAAGAGCAAATGCTTCCAAACTCATATCAGGAGGCCAGGAATACCCTGATACCAAAATCAGACAAGAACACCACAAAAAAAGAAATTTATAGGCCAGTATCTTTGGTGAACATAGATACAAAAATCCTTAAGAAAATATTAGTAAACTGAATTCAACAATATGTTAAAATGACTATAAACCATGATTAAGTGAAATTTATTCCATGGATGCAAGGATGGTTCAATATTAGTCAATCATGTGATACATCATATTAACAAAATGGAAGACAAGATAATAGGAATATCATAATAGATGCAGAAAAATAATTGACCAAATTTAACATTCATTTATGATAAAGACTTTCAACAAAGTGGGAACATACTTCAATATAATAAAGATTATAATAATATCATACTGAGTATTGCAGCTAATATCATACTGCAGCTAATACCATACTCAATATTGAAATGCTGAAAGCTTTTTCTCTAAGATTATAAATAAGACAAGGATACCCACTATCCTTACTTTTATTCAACATAGTATTGGAAGTCCTAGCCCCAGCAATTAGGCAAGAAAAAGAAATAAAAGACATACAAATTGAAAAGGAACAAGTAAATCTCACTATTTTCAGATGACATGACACTATATAGAGAAAACCTTAAAAACTCCACCTAAACCCTGCTAGAATTAATAAATGAATTCAGTAAAATTACTGGATATAAGATTAATATATAAAAATCTGTTGCATTTCTGTATACTAACAATGAACTATTAGAGCAATCATGAAAATAATCCCATTTATAATTGCAACATAAATAATAAAACCTGGAAGAATAAATTTCTTTTAAAATTTTTATTTAAATTTAATTTGATTACCATATAGTGTATTATTAGTTTCAGAGGTAGAATTTCGTGATTCGTCTGTTTCATATAACACCCAGTGCTTATTCTATTAAGTGCCCTCCTTAATACCCACCATCCACTTACCCCATTTCCTGACCCCCCCCTCCCCTCCAGCAACCCTCAATTTGTTTCCTATAGTTAAGAGTCTCTTGTGGTTTGTTTCCCTCTCTGTTTTTGTCTTATTTTTCCTTCCTTTCCCCTATGTTCATCTGACCCCTATCAGAATGACTATTATCAACAAGATAAAAAATGGGAAATGTTGGCAAGGATGTGGAGAAAAGAGAACCCTCATGAACTATTGGTGGGAATGTAAGTTGGTGTAGCTACTATGGAATGAAATATTGAGGGTTTTTTAAAAATTAAAGTTAGAGCTATTATGATCTAGCAATTTCACTACTGGGTACCTATCTGAAGAAAATGAAAACATTATTTTGAAAAGATATATCCATCCATATATTCATTGAAGCATTATTTACAATAGCCAAGATATGGAAACAACCAAAGTATCCATCAGTGGATGAATGGATGAAGAAGATGTGGGGTGTGTGTGTGTGTGTGTGTGTGTGTATGAAATCTTGTCATTTGCAGCAACATGGTTGGAACTTGAGGGTATTTTATATACACACACACACACACACACATATTTGTATGTCATTTGCATTGTATATATATATACAATATATATATTGTATTTATATATATATATACACACACATATACATATATTATATATATATATATAAATACCCTCCAGTTCCAACCATGTTGCTGCAGATGACAAGATATATATATATATATATATATGCACACACATAAGATACATATACACGCATATACATATATTATATATATATGAAATCTTTTTGCAGCAACATGGTTGGAACTTGAGGGTATTATGCTAAGTGAGTAAGTCAGCCAGAGAGAGAAAAATACTACATGATTTCACTTATATGTGAAATCTAAAAACAAAGCAAGCAAACAAACAAAGCCCAGACTTCTAGATACAGAGAACTATACTGGTGATTGCCAGAAGGGAAAGGGTGAAATGGGTGAAGGAGATTAAGAAGTACATACTTCCACTTATAAAATAAGTAAGTCATGGGGATATAATGTACAGCATAAAGAATATAGTCATAACTTTGTATTAAATGTTGAATCACTATATTGTACACCTGAAATTAAAATGTCCTAAAAGAGAGATGACACAGTAGAGTTGAAAGAATACTAGTCTGAAGACTCAAGTTGAAGGACTGGCTCTGTCACTTCCTTGCCAGTAAACCTTGAGCTAGTGAGTTAACTTCTCCATGTCTTAGAATCTTTAGCTGTAAGGTGAAAGAGTTGGACTAAACTTTCAAGTAACTGAGACTTGGCAACTCAGAAGTAAGGTAATGGAGCTAGAAGCCCCTGGACAGAAAGTCATCTGGGTTGACAGCAGGGATAGGAATATGTTTCTGACCAGGAGCCTGATAACGAAGCATTACTTCTTGTTGTACCTTGGCCTAATTGAAGTTGTGGTGTTTTATCCTGATTGTGCCTCTGAAAGACTGGTTAGGTAGTGGTTTTCTAACTTTCCTCCCACTGATATCCCTTATGACAGGAAGATAAACTCAAGGTTTTTGTGGGAGAGGGGAACAGTACAGCATTAAACAGTCTACTTCAAGTTGAGCAATAGATACATTTAAAATGTTATATTAAGACAATCTCATGTAAATTTTAAAATTCTATTATGTAACATTTTTGTTTTACTCTCAACATTGAGTTTTAAATTATTTTTAGGGAAAAGAATATTCAAAACTATTTCCTTTGTCTCTTCCCCTCATAATCTCAGTGGACAGAAGGCCCAAGTCTGGAATAATGATAAACACTAACCTGTTTATAGTAGTTTATTTTCAGAGGAGAGATAGAAGAGGACTTTCAGTTTATATTTTTATATTGAACTTATTGCAAGTATAAATTTAGAAAAAGTGGAATTTTTTTAAAAAAAGATTTTATTTATTTATTTATTTATTTGACAGAGATCACAAGTAGGCAGAGAGGCAGGCAGAGAGAGAGAGGGGAAGCAGGCTCCCCACTTGAGCAGGGAGCCTGATGCCGGGGCTCAATCCCAGGACCCTGGGACCATGACCTGAGCAGAAAGCAGAGGCTTTACCACTGAGCCACCCAGGTGCCCCAGAAAAAGTAACATTTTTAAAAACACCTACCTTTTCTCCAAAATATCATTGCATGAAATTGGTATTACAGGAAGAGTCTTTCTGCATATTCTGTGGAGATACGTACTTTTTGACACATTTTTCCAATTTAAGGAGCATGGGGCAATAGGAGAAGATGATAACCTTGCTCTAATCTTTTCTCAGAAACATTTTGACATTGTATAGCCTAAGTTATAGTTTTTAATATTAGTGTTTCCCAGACTGTTTGCTTTGACCTGTATGGGTAAATTTGATCATCCCAACAATGGAGAGGAGAGGTGTGATTGTTACAGTCTTTTTGTGAGGTAGCATGATGTAATAGGGAAAGGATTGGGCTTTGGAATAAAAAAAAAAGTATCTGTTATTTATGTTTCTATATCTTATCTGTGCAAAAAAACAATAATGCCAAAGAACTTGAGTTCTGTCTATGAGTTATAAGACCTTGGCAAGATATCTAAATTCTCTAAACTTTCATGACTTTATTCAGAAGTGATCCCTGCATCCTTTGAGGGTTGTTATGAAAATTAAGTAAGATAATATATGCATAAGTGCTCAACATAACACTTGGCACATACTAAATACTTAACAACTTACTTCTTTCATCTTGTTGAGGAAGCACTTTATTCCTTTCAAAAAGCTTTTATATTCAAGGTCCGTTTGATCCTCAGCTCAATAGATAATTATTCTTATTTAAAATAAGGGAAGGTGAGGGATGTCCACTCACACCACTGTTATTTAACATAGTACCGGTAGTCCTAGCTTCAGCAATCAGACAACAAAAAGAAATAAAAGGCAACCAAATTGGCAAGGAAGAAGACAAACTTTCACTATTTACAGATAACACAATACTCCATATAGAAAGCCCAAAAGATCCTGGATATCAACCTTTTGTCTGTACTGTCATTTGCAAATATCTTCTCCCATTCCGTGGGTTCCCTCTTTGTTTTTTTGACTGTTTCCTTTGCTGTGCAGAAGCTTTTGATTTTGATGAAGTCCCAAAAGTTTATTTTCACTTTTGTTTCCTTTGCCTTTGGAGACATATCTTGAAAGAAGTTGTTGTGGCTGATATCGAAGAGATTACTGCCTATGTTCTCCTCTAGGCATCTGATGGATTCCTGTCTCATGTTGAGGTCTTTTATCCATTTTGAGTTTATCTTTGTGTACAGTGTAAGAGAATGATCGAGTTTCATTCTTCTACATATAGCTGTCCAGTTTTCCCAGCACCATTTATAGAAGAGACTGTCTTTTTTCCACTGTATATTTTTTCCTGTTTTGTCGAAGATTAATTGACCATAGAGTTGAGGGTCCATATCTGGGCTCTCTACTCTGTTCCACTGGTCTTTGTGTCTGTTTTTATGCCAGTACCATGCTGTCTTGGTGATCACAGCTTTGTAATAAAGCTTGAAATCAGGTAACGTGATGCCCCCAGTTTTATTTTTGTTTTTCAACATTTCCTTAGTGATTCGGGGTCTCTTCTGATTCCATACAAATTTTTGGATTATTTGCTCCAGCTCTTTGAAGAATACCAGTGGAATTTTGATCGGAATGTCATTAAAAATATAGATTGCTCTAGGCAGTATAGACATTTTAGCAATGTTTATTCTTCCGATCCAAGAGCATGGAATGGTCTTCCATCTATTTGTGTCTTCTTCAATTTCTTTCATGAGTGTTCTGTAGTTCCTGGAGTACAGATCCTTTACCTCTTTGGTTAGGTTTATTCCCAGGTATCTTATGGTACCTTATTCCCAGGTATCTTATGGTTCTTGGTGCTATATAGTAAATGGAATCGATTCTCTAATTTTCCTTTCTGTATTTTCTTTGTTAGTGTATAAGAAAGCCACTGATTTCTGCACATTGACTTTGTATCCTGCCACGTTGCTGAATTGCTCTATGAGTTCTAGTAGTTTGGGGGTGGAGTCTTTTGGGTTTTCCATATAAAGAATCATGTCATCTGCGAAGAGAGAGAGTTTGACTTCTTCATTACCAATTTGGATACCTTTTATTTCTCTCTGTTGTCTGATTGCTGTTGCTAGGACTTCTAATACTATGTTGAACAAGAGTGGTGAAAGTGGGCATCCTTGTCTTGTTCCTGATCTCAATGGGAAGGCTGCAAGCTTTTTCCAATTGAGTATGATATTTGCTGTGGGTCTTTCATAGATAGATTTGATGAGGTTCAACCCACAGAATGGGAGAAGATATTTGCAAATGACAGTACAGACAAAAGGTTGATATCCAGGATCTATAATGAACTCCTCAAACTCAACACACACGAAACAGGCAAACACATCAAAAAATGGGCAGAAGATATGAACAGACACTTCTCCAATCAAGACATACAAATGGCTATCAGACATATGAAAAAATGTTCATCATCATTAGCCCTCAGGGAGATTCAAATTAAAACCACATTGAGATATCACCTTACACCAGTTAGAATGGCCAAAATTAACAAAACAGGGAACAACATGTGTTGGAGAGGATGTGGAGAAACGGGAACCCTCTTCCACTGTTGGTGGGAATGCAAGTTGGTGCAGCCTCTTTGGAGAACAGTGTGGAGATTCCTCAAGAAATTAAAAATAGAGCTTCCCTATGACCCTGCCATTGCACTCCTGGGTATTTACCCCAAAGACACAGATGTCGTGAAAAGAAGGGCCATCTGTACCCCAATGTTTACAGCAGCAATGGCCACAGTCGCCAAACTGTGGAAAGAACCGAGATGCCCTTCAACAGATGAATGGATAAGGAAGATGTGGTCCATATACACTATGGAGTATTATGCCTCCATCAGAAAGGATGAATACCCAACTTTTGTAGCAACATGGACGGGACTGGAAGAGATTATGCTGAGTGAAATAAGTCAAGCAGAGAGAGTCAATTATCATATGGTTTCACTTATTTGTGGAGCATAACAAATATCATGGAGGACAAGGGGTGTTAGAGAGGAGAAGGGAGTTGGGGTAAATTGGAAGGGGAGGTGAATCATGAGAGACTATGGACTCTGAAAAACAATCTGAGGGGTTTAAGTGGCGGGGGGGTGGGAGGTTGGAGTACCAGGTGGTGGGTATTAGAGAGGGCATGGATTGCATGGAGCAGTGGGTGTGGCGAAAAAATAATGAATACTGTTTTCCTGAAAATAAATAAATCAATTTAATAAAAAAAAATCTTTGGGGAAAAAAAAAGAAAGAAAGCCCGAAAGACTCCACCAAAAACAAAAAGAAAAAACCCCAAAACAAAAAACAAAACAAAACTAGAACTGATACAAGAATTCAGTGAGGTTATAGGATACAAAATCAACCTACAGAAATCTGTTGCGTCTCTATACACCATTAATGAAGAAGCAGAAAGAGAAATCAAGGAATCAATCACATTTATAATTACCTCTAAAACCGTAAGATACCTAGAAATAGATCTAACCAAAGAGATAAAAGATCTGTACTCTGAAAACTATAAACAATTATGAAAGAAACTGAAAATGACACAAAGAAATAGAAAAATATTTCATGCTCATGGATTGGGAAGAACAAATATTGTTAAAATGTCTATACTGTCCAAAACAATGTATACATTTATTGCAATTCCTATCAAAATACCAACAGCATTTTTCACAGAGCTAGAACAAACAATTCTAAAATTTGTATGGAACCATAGAAGACCTGAATAGCCAAAGCAATCTTGAAAAGGAAAAGCAAAGCTGAAGGCATCACAATTCCAGAATTCAAGTTCTATTACAAAGCTCTAGTGATCAAGACACTGTGGTACTGGCACAAAAACAGACACATAGGTCAATGGAACAAAAAAGAAACCCCAGAAATGGACCCACTGCTATATGGTCAGCTAGTCTTCAACAAAGCAGTAAAGAATATCCAATGGAAAAAAGACAGTCTCCAACAAATGGATTGGGAAAACTGGACAACAACATGCAAAAGACTAAAACTAGCCCACTTTCTTACACTATACACAAAAATGAATTGAAAATGGATGAAAGACATAAATGTGAGATAGGTAATCATCAAAATCCTAGAGGAGAACACAGGCAGTAATCTCTTTGACTCAGCTGTAGCAACTTCTTACTAGATAGGTCTCCAGAGGCAAGGGAAACAAAAGCAAAAATGAACTTCTGGGACTTCATCAAGATTAAAACCTTCTGCATATTGAAGGAAACAATGAAACTAAAAGGAAACCTACAGAATGGGAGAAGGCATTTGCAAATGACATATCTTATGAAGGGTTAGTATACAAAATCTATTAAGAACTTACCAAAGTCAACACCCAGAAAGCAAATAATCCAGTTAAGAAATGGGCAGAAGACATGACTAGACTTTTTTTTTTTCAAAGAAGACATACAGATGGCTAATAGACACATGAAAAGATGCTCAACATCATTCATCATCAGGGAAATAGAAATCAAAAACTATGATGATACTACCTCACACCTGTCAGAATGGCTAAAATTAACAACACACGAAACAACAGATGTTGATGAGGGTGTGGAGAAAGGGGAACCCTCTTACCCTGTTGGTGGAAATACAAACTGGTGCAGCCACTCTGGAGAACAGTATGGAGGTTCCTCAAAAAGTTAAAAATATAACTACTCTACAGTTAAGCCAATGGAACTACTAGGTATTTACCCAAGGGATACAGAAATACTGATTCTGAGGGACACATGCACCCTGATGTTTTATAGCAATATTATCAATAATTGCCAAATAATGGAAAGAGCCCAAATGTCCATCGACAGGTGAATAGATAAAGAAGTATTGGTATATGCACACAATAGAATATTACTCAGCCATAAAAAAGAATGAAATCTTGTCATTGACAATGACTTGGATGGAGCTAGTGTATTATGCTAAGTGAAACAAGTCAGTCAGAGAAGGACAAATAGCACATGATTCCACTCATATGTGGAATTTAAGGAAGAAAACAGGTGAACATAGAGGGGAAAACAAAGGAGAGGTAAACCAGAAAATAGACTCTTTAACTATAGAGAACAAACTGAGGGTTGCTGTAGGGGATGGGGGATGAGGGGGGATGGGTTAATGGATGATAGGTATTAAGGAGAGTTCTTGTTTAGATGAATAGTGGGTGTTGTAAATGATGAATCACTAAATTCTACACCTGAAGCTAATGTTACACTTTATGTTAACTAACTGGAATTAAAAACTTGAAAGAAAGGCACGTGTTGCATGAGCACTGGGTAAGTTATATGCAAACAATGGATCATGGGACACTATATCAAAAACTAATGAAGTACTATACGGTGACTAACATAATTAAAGAATTAAAAAAGTGAGTTTCAAATGATATGTAAAAAACAAACAAAAACCCTCATTGTTATTATTGGAGTAAATGAGGGAGCCACCTCATTATTTTGAAAGCTGGCAAATAAAATAAGCAAGAATCTATAAAATAAATAAATAAATAACTTGAAAAAGAAAAAAAAATAAGGGTGGGTGATGGGACAGGGAAGGTAACTTATTTGAGATCACTTTCAGTATAAGCAGAAGAGCTAGAACTTGAAGCCAGATCTTATGATTTACTACAGGGCTTTTATTCTGTACTTAATTTAGTGGAATTTCTATTGTATTTAAATTGGATTGTGGGTATTATTTATGGCATTTAGTTCTGTCAAAATAATAAAATCTCAAAACTTAGTGGAGACTTAACAGCAGTCGAGCCTCTGTATCTTGCCCCTTACTCAACAGAGGAACTGACCATCAAATAAATATAAACAGCCTAGGTAGAAGTGTTTAAAGCATTACTCGGAGTTTTGAGACATAGGGGTTTGGCACAATGAACATCAAGCCTTCTAATAAGAACTTCTGGGTTTGAGTTTCATAACTACTTTGGCCAAGACACAGAATAGTTGTACAGAATGGATATTAACCATCAATAGAAGGAGATATCACAGTAAAGATAATTAAAGCAAACTACAGATTGGCCATTATTTTTTAACAAGGAGAATTCTTTTTTTTAAAAATTTTTTAAAGATTTTATTTATTTATTTGACAGAGAGAGATCACAAGTAGGCAGAGAGGCAGGCAGAGAGAGAGAGAGGAGGAAGCAGGCTCCCTGCCAAGCAGAGAGCCTGATGCGGGACTCGATCCCAGGACCCTGAGATCATGGCCTGAGCTGAAGGCAGAGGCTTAACACACTGAGCCACCCAGGTGCCCCAAGAATTCTTTTTTTTTTTAAAGGTGAGTTTTTCCCCCCTTAAATATGTTATCTTTAAGCCTTATATATCTAAGATCATTTTTCAGTAGCTTCTTGGAATTTGAGATTTTTAGGGTCACCTATGAGGAATTAGAAAAAATTTGAACTGTTATCACTGCTAAACAGAGCACCAGTGTTCAGACTTTCTTCACTGTGCTTTAAAATGCGATTAGATAATAAGCTTAAAGATAATGAGGACTCATACCTACGTATGAAAAAAACTACGTGGTCTCTGTTTTTTAAGAGATAGTTGAGTTACAATCTCTTGCTTTCCAAAAACTGAATATAGTAGGGACTGCAGATATGAATGTAATTAGCCAAAATAAGTGAAAGAAAGGCTTAGAGAAAGACCAGGGACACAGAGGAAGAAGTAAGTAATTTACCAGGAGGGAGCATATCAAATTACTTTGAAGGATGAGTAAACTTTTTTGAGATAGAGGGACTCTAGTGGGGATGGGCTGATTATTCTGGTAGAGAAAATAATTACATAAAAATGCAGAAACACTAAAGTGAATATTTTTAAAAGTTAGATCTTATGCTATGACCTGCTACATGGGTTGGAGTTGGCAAAGGACGACTTCAGAAACGCAGGCTGGATCAGGTTGTAAAAATCCTTGAAAACCGGGCAGAGCTTGACTTGACATTTTTTAAAAATTCAAAAAGTGACATGATCAAATAGAGCTTTTGGAAGAGCATTATTAGTGTGACTGACTGGGCCTTGATTTTCTGAATCTTTGAATGTTGGGAAGGATAGTACTTCAGGCCTTTAGCGATTTTATTTGTCAGAGAGAGAGAGAGAGCAAGCACAAGCAGGGGGAGCAGTAGGCAAAGGGAGGAGCAGGCTCCCTGCTGAGCAAGGAACTTGACGGAAGACTCAGTTCCAGGACCCTGGGATCATGACCTGAGCCAAAGGCCTGTACTTAGCCATCTGAGCCACCCAGGCATCCCTACTTCAGGCCTTTAGAATTCACTGCTTGGTTGGAATCAGAGATTCTTCGAATTGGAGAGGATCCTAAGTGTTACTTAAGATCCGAATAGGATCTTAAGTGTTATTTAGCAGTTACCTGTCTTCTTATGTATCAGAAATTCATGCAGAACTTAAAAAAAAAATTAAGACTCCCAGTTTCCATCTTAGATCTCTTTAATCAGACTCTCCATGTTGGGATCTTTGATTTTCCTTTTAATACATTTTCCATATGATTTTCATAACTAGTCAGAACTGTGGAACAATGTTTGAGAACCACAGCTCTAGACCAATCCTGTTTCTCACTCAGTTCCCACCATTTCATGAGTGAAAAATTTATTCCCAGCTCTCCTGTTTCTTAATTCATGTCCAGGACTTAATTCAATCCATCTTCACTTCAACATTTTCTTGACCTGATATTTCCCTTTATATACCTGTTCTCAAACAAAAACCAAAGCAGAATGAACAGCAACAAAAATACCCAACCACTTATTGTTTACCTGTTACACCCCTGGGTGCTTATCCATGTTTACCTTATAATTCCTAAAATAACTCTGTGTGAAGGATATTGTTATTCTGAGTTCTAAAGAGGTTACATAACACTCAAGGCCACATAACTTTGAGGTGACAGAACTGAATCTTCAAACCAAGATTAATTCTGTGCTTTATTTAATTTTTTAGGCTGCCTTCATTGTCACCTTTTATTGTGATTCTGCTGAGTAGATTTCTTCTTCGATGATGAGATCTACAAATTTGGGTTCTCAGATTCAGTGTAGCCTGAAGGTATTCCACCATGTTCTCTTCTAGCCACATCCTGTCCTCATGATGTCCTCATTCCTTCTTGAAGTCTTCTTACTATATTTCCATTTTTGAGCTCTTTCCAAGCCCATGTGAATTCAGAACACTTATTAGCTATACCACTTACTTGGAATCCCTTCATCACTCAGATTAGTTCATCTCTCATATTACTTCTCATGTCCCTAACCAGATAGTAGGCTTCTTGGGATAAGGAATTTTATTTCATGTATCATTGCATTTTATACCCTAGGTGTTTCAAAATGTTTTACCTAGTTGCTACACAATAAATGTTTATTGATTGACCACCTGGAATATTTTGGGAGATGAGAGAAGGGACTTTTGAATCAGAGTTTGAGGTGACTTTTGAGATCATCTTTTAGTTTTCTTGACCAATACCAAAGAGTTTTTGGAGCTCTGAAAGTAGCTTATAATATTTTTCCTTTTCCTACATTTTCAGCACTTTTCTCAGTGGAAGACCTGATGACTGTCCTTCTCTAGGGTCTGTTGACCATCCTTATTAATGTGCCTCTGTGCCTTAATTAGTATAAGATCAAAGTAACCATTAAGTTTCTTTCTAGCTCTAATATTCTATGGTGCCATAATCCAGAACCTCTGCTGAATGATGAAGTAAATTATTTATCACATTTCCTTGTCATCATAGAAGACAAATTGGTTTGATGAACAGGTTCTGTATAATAAAAACTTCATCCAAACCCCAGACTTAATGGGCATATTAGTGTTTGTGGTCTCTATAGGTTTATTTTTGTTTTGTTTTGTTTTGTTTTTATCAAAGGAAACTTCAGACATAGGAATAGTGGCATCTGTCAGTGTTAGCTATAACTGAGAGATGTAAGCTAAGAAAATGTGATTGACATCATTAGACCTATTTTGACAGTGTGATAATACTCTCAAAGTGCACCCCAGCATTTTAATTATTTTGATCTCATGTAGGTCAGAGTCTGGGTTTTATTTCCCTTCCCTGGGAAGGTGGGTAGACAGTTTAATGATGGTTTTGTCTACCAGGACATTTGGTTTTAATGATGAGCTCAAATGTTTCTTTGTTCCAGTGAGAACTTAAGCCATAATAAGGAAACTTAGTAGTCGTAAAATAAAATAAATAAATAAATAAATAAATAAATAAAATAAAACTTAGGAGTAAAAATATTTTGATTTGGGAAAATATAAGCACATTTTGCTGAAATAAGGTTGCTTACATCACTGACCCTGAGCACGTTATTCTTCTTTCCACATCAATATTCTTTTTTTCTGAGTGTCCTGCCCCTCTTTGCTGAGAGCAAATATCCCCTCATTGAGTATCCCACTCCCATCTCCAACTCTCCAATAGCCCTTTATCCTTTCTCTGTAATTCTAATATAAGAAGCCTCTGTGTGCAATTTACTGCTTAGTTCTCTGTTGTCTTCCTGTATTATTATTTTACTGTTTTGTGTCTATTCATTTGTCTCTGTAAATTATTTGCTTTTTGAAGGCAAGGAGCAATCTTTGTTCATCTCTGTAATCCTAATATCACTGAGATGGCCCCAATACAGTACAGAGGAAGGAGTGAAGGGAGTGTAAGGGACTTAACATTTTTGGAATTTATACCTTGAACTAGGGTTATTTACCTTATTGTTTATTTTTCAGTCTTTATGACAGCCTAAAGTTAGGAAATATTAGGTCCATTTTACTTAAGAAAACTTGACCTCAGAGAGGTTAAGTTGTGGGGAAGAGAGGTCAGAGGCAGTGTGGAATCAGGCATATTTAGTATTAGATTCCTTCCTTTCTGCCATTTACTTTTTGTCTTACCACAGTAAGTTATTTAACCTCTCTGAGTTTCAGTTTCAAGATGGAGATAAAACTACCTTATTGGGTACTTGTGAACCTAAATGAAAAGATAATATAAATAAGGAGCATTTGGATACTTGGCCCATATGCAGTTAATAAATGAGACATAAGCAGTTAATAAATGAGACTTGAAAGTAAAATGTATAGGACTTGCTATTGGATTGGTTATAGTTCACAAGAGAAAAAAAATGAAGCATGACTCCTGGTGTTTGTCTTGAACAGCTGAGAAAATAATGACATAATTTACAGAGAATCAGGGGCACTAGAAGCAAAACAGTTGTGAAAGGGAAGTAACTAATTTTGAGATTTGATTGGGTAATTGAATATGCAACTCAACAGCTCAAAGGAGCGATCTGAAACAAAGATACATGTAAAATTTGGGAGTTCTTGACTTATATGTGGTAACTAAACCCCTCAGGTAGAAGAGAAAGATAAAGAGCAGAGTTAGAGTATCTATATTCTGTAGAACTTCAGTATTTAAAAGTGAGTAGAGAGTAACCTAAAATAGGCAACTTTAAAAAGGCAGCCAGATGGGTTGGAAAACCAGGAAAGTATAGTGTCACAGTATCCAAGAGAAGAAAAAATTTCAAGAAAGAATTGTCTCAATGTGGTTTTAATTTTATCACCTTACACCAGTTAGAATGGCCAAAATTAACAAAACAGGAAACAACATGTGTTGGAGAGGATGTGGAGAAAGGGGAACCCTCTTACACTGTTGGTGGGAATGCAAGTTGGTGCAGCCTCTTCGGAGAACAGTGTGGAGATTCCTCAAGAAATTAAAAATAGAGCTTCCCTATGACCCTGCAATTGCACTCCTGGTATTTACCCCAAAGATACAGATGTCGTGAAAAGAAGGGCCATCTGTACCCCAATGTTTATAGCAGCAATGGCCACAGTCGCCAAACTATGGAAAGAACCAAGATGCCCTTCAACAGATGAATGGATAAGGAAGATGTGGTCCATATACACTATGGAGTATTATGCCTCCATCAGAAAGGATGAATACCCAACTTTTGTAGCAACATGGACGGGACTGGAAGAGATTATGCTGAGTGAAATAAGTCAAGCAGAGAAAGTCAATTATCATATGGTTTCACTTATTTGTGGAGCATAACAAATAGCATGGAGGACAAGGGGCGTTAGAGAGGAGTAGGGAATTTGGGTGAATTGGAAGGGGAGGTGAACCATGAGAGACTATGGACTCTGAAAAACAGTCTGAGGGGTTTGAAGTGGCGGGGGGGGGTGGAGGTTGGGGTACAGGTGGTGGGTATTATAGAGGGCACGGCTTGCATGGAGCACTGGGTGTGGTGAAAAAATAATGAATACTGTTTTTCTGAAAATAAATAAATTGGGAAAAAAAAAAAAAGAAAGAATTGTCACACATGATATCTTTCTTTTTCACCTTCCATTTACTCTTCAACCCAGCACAGTCTGGCTTCTGCACCATCCCCTCAACTGCACTGAAATGGCTCTTTTCAAAGGACTGTTATCCACAGTTGGACACATTTAGTGGGCATTTCTCCATACTCATTGAACAGCATTTAGCACAGTTGACCATTCCCTCTTTCTTTCTTTCTCCTCCTTTTTGTACCTTTCAGAGTTATTCTTCCTTTACCTGATCCCTAAATGTTGGGATTCCTCAGGGCTCAGAACCAAGCCCTTATCTTTCTGAAAATTCTTTTCTAAGGTGATCTCAACCATTGCTATAGATTTGTAATGATATTGATCTAATAACTTCCAAATTTTTATTTCCAGTAAGAGTTCTCCAGTGAGCTTCAATTTTCTGCATGACATCTCCATTTGTAGATATAGATAGATAGATAGATATAGGTCTGTCTATATCTCCTAAACAGAACTATTGAATATTTTCCCCCTTCAAACCTGTGTCTTCCTCAACACTTCTTTTCATCCTAATAAATAGTACCACTGTCTAAACCAGTTAAGCTCAAACATTGGGTTCAGCTTCACTCCCTCTCCCTCATTCTTGACATCTAACACCAAATCAAATGTGTTCTATTTTCAGAATATCTCAAATTATCACATTTCTGTCTGGTCTATGTCCTATTACTTTTCACCTAAACTCTTAAGGTAGCCTCCTGTCTACATTTTCTGCGTTCAGTCTTGTCTTCCTATAATTCTTTCTCCATACTTCAAGGAAAGAGATCTCTTAAAAATTTAAATTTGGTATGGCATGTATTAATTAAAGATGAAATTAATCACAGCAGGTTAGGGGGTGGCTTGGAAGAGGACCCAGGTGTCTAGAGAACCAGTCCAGAGCTCCAGAAGGACACTTACTAATAGGATTCCAAGTGACATTTTCTCAAAGTTAAATAAAAAGAAAGCACATGGGTTTTCTGTTTATTCTGTTAATTATAAGACTTCTGCTATTTGATTTATATTATAAAATTCATTTGTGATCATCAGCTTTTGCTTATGCCTGAGGGCTCAATGCCTTTGATGAGGTTGGTTCTTAACTATCAGCAGAGTGATAACTTCTTTATTGAGAATCAATTCAAAAAACATTTTCTCAGTTCCTTCTCTGTGTTAAATTTTAGGTCTACAAAGAGGACTAAGTTATATACATTATATCTGTCCTCAAAATTCACAGTCTAGTAAAGCAGACAGGATAGATTAAGTATCAGCTATTATAAATGCATATAAAGAGGGCTATAGGAGAAGATGCAGGAGTGACTGATTTGGTTCTTGGGTAGATGGAGTGAAGAAGACTTACCAGAGGAGTTAATACTTACACTAGATAATAAAGGATAAATCAGCATTTGCCATAAAGGGAGAGGACATTTTGGAAGAAAACATGATCACAGGTATAAAAATATATCAGATAACAATAGGGAAATATTTTATAAAATTACACCATGACTCTAAATCCCGGAGGAAAGAAATTGTGCACCAGAATATAAAGAGTCTGTGGAAACAGAAATAAGGAAAAGTGAATAGTGAATCAAGTTAAGAAGAATTCTCTAAGTCAAGAAGGAAACAGGTCAGTGAGATGGAGTGTAGATCTCTGACAAATATCTCTGTTAAAGTGATGTAATCAACTTTATGAATCAGTAGGGAAAAAAAGGAATGAGCATTTTGGGCAGAACTTGCCAAATCTACTTTGTTGTCAGAACCGTGGAAATTAACTATAGGTCTACAGCAATCCAAAGGGCATCTTCAAGAAAAATGGCTGAATCTCCATGAAAATGAGAATGGAGCTCCTGCAAAGCCCCATACCCAAAGAATTGACATCATTTGACTTGTTCCCTGGAAGACTCCATTTGTAAGGCTTGTCTTTATTGGCCTGACTGGAAACTTGTCCAGTGGAAAAAAAAAATCTTTTCTCTGGGGGCATTTTCTAAAAAAGGTCAGTGGCAATTGCTTAACATTATGACTGCCTGAGATGGTAGAAATTTAAAAGGAAAAGTTGAGGAGTGAGATGTCCATAGAGGACTTTAAAACCTCTGGAATATAACTTGCAATTTAGAAGGTCATGCACATGTACAGGGCTGAGTGCCTGTGCAGGATTCGTAGACTATAGCAGAGTTGTAAGTTGCCTGGCTGAGTAATGAAGTCTTATCCCAACACACAGAGATCCTTCAGGAAAGACTAGACTTCCTGGTCCCAGGCATTTAAGAACATCACTGTTCAATTATTAACAGACCACTAAGCTAACCGAGCGGAGACTTCACTGGCTACACACAAAGAATACAAACTTTTCCCATCAAAGTCACTAAACAAACAAATAGTGACAGTGGCTCTTTGATTTATTCCCATGTGATCTCATTTATATGTGTAATCTAAAAAACAAAAAGCAAAACCAAAACAAAACAAACCAAGGTCATAGATACAGAGAGCAGATTGGTGGTTGCCAGAGTTGAGGGATGGGGGTAGGAGAAACGGTTGAAGGGGGTAGAAAGTTACAAACTTCTCATTATCAATAACTTATGGGGATATAATGTACATCATGTTGAGTAAAATTAATAATACTATATTATATATTTGAAAGCTGCTAAGAGGGTAGATCTTAAAAGTTTCCATCACAAGAAAAAAATTATAACTATGTAAAGTGATATATGTTAATTAGACTTATTGATGGTGGTCATTTCACAATGTATACAAATATTGAATCATGTTGTACACCTGAAACCAATATAATGTTATATGTCAATTATACTTCAATTTTAAGAAAAGAATTAAAGAAAAATATGAGAATTTTGTATACCCAAATGGAAAATAACAATGAACAGAAAATATATAAGGATATATAAAATAGATATAAAAGATATATACATGTATACAAATATATAGATATATAAAGGTATATAAAATAGATATTCCATAGTTTAAAAATACACTAACTGAAATGAAAAATTCACTAGAGAGGTTCAGCAGCAGATTTAAGCCAGGCAGAGAAAAAGAATCCATGAATTTGAAGATTGTTCTATTGAGATTATATAGTAGGAAGAAATAAAAAAGAAAGTAAAATGAACAGAGCCTCTGAAACCTGTGGAGTATCATCAAACAGACCAACATAAACATAATGAGAGTACCAAAAGGAGAAAGAAACAGCAGAAAGAATATTTGATAAGATAATGCTAGAAAACTTCTCAAATTTGATGAAATTACCCCAGAAGATCAATAAGCCTTAAGTAGTATGAAGTCAACAGAGTTGGGGGAAATCAGAAGGGGAGATGAACCATGAGAGACTGTGGACTCTGAGAAACAAACTGAGGGTTTTGGAGGGGAGGAGGTTGGGGGGTTGGGTGAGCCTGATGGTGGGTATTAAGGAGAGCACATACTGCATGGAGCACTGGGTGTGGTGCATAAACAATGAATCCTGGAACACTGAAAAAAAATTAAATTAAAAAAAAAAAAGAAAGAAAGTAGAATGGTGGTTGCCAGAGGTGAGAATGGGAGAGCAAACACAATGGGGAGTTATTGTTTAATGCATAGAGTTTCAGGTTTGAGAGATGAGAAGAGTTCTAGAAATGGATGGTGTTAATGGTTGCACAGTAATGAGATACTTAATGGCACTGAACTATACATTTAAAAATTATTAAAATGGTAAATGTTAAAAAAAAGGTATACACCTAAATCATCATCATCAAATTATCAAAGCCAGACCCAAAGATAACTCTTGATAGCATAAAAGAAAAGTGACTCATCATGTTTGGGGAGGGTGGGAAATCCTCAAAAAGATTAACAGCTTATTTTTCATCAGAAATGAAGGAGGCCAGAAGGCAGTTAGTTGGATGACACATTGAAAATGCCAAAAGAAAAAGACTGTCAGGGGCACCTGAGTGGCTCAGTTGTTAATCGTCTGCCTTTGACTCAGGTCGTGATCCCAGGGTTCTGCGATTGAGCCCTACATCAGGCTCCCTGCTTGGTAGGGAGCCTGCTTCTTCTTCTTCCTCTCCCTCTGCTGTTCCCCCACTTGTGTTCCCTCTCTTGCTCTCTCTCTCTTTGTCAAGTAAATAATAAACAAAATCTTAAAAAAAAAAAAAAGACTGTCAATGAAGAATTCTGTATCCAACAATATCATCTTTCAAAAAGGTACGAGAAATTAAGACATTCCCACATTAACTGAGAGAGGTAGAATGAGCAAGAGAGTGAGAGAGAGCAGGGGGAGAAAGAATGAATTCATTGTTGGCAATGAATAGATTTAAAATAGATTTAAAGTCGTAGGTAGGTGGGGGAGGGGGTAACTGGGTGATGGGCATTAGGGATATGATATGATGAGTACTGGGTGTTATATGTAACTGACGAATTACTGAACTCTGTATCTGAAACTAATGATACACTATGTTATATATTCCATAGAAATAGTAACCAAAAGAGTGGGAGTGGCTATACTAATATTGGGCGAAACAGACTAGACAAAAATTATTATTAGAAACCAAAAAGGATATTATATATTGATAAAAGTGCAATCTATCAGGAATATATAACAGGTATAAACATACATCTAAATATACAAAACCTTAAATTAAAAAAAAAAACTGACTGAATTGAAGGAAGAAATTGACCGTTCAATAATAATAGTTGAAAACTTGAGTACTTCACTTTGATTGATGGACATATTACCTAAACAGAAGATCAGTAAGGAAATAGAGGACTTGAGAAACACTAAAAACCTATTAGATCTAACAGGTGTTTATATCACTTCAGCCAACAATGGAGGAATGCCTGTTCTTCTCTAAGCATATGGAACATTCTTCAAAATAGACCATACATTAATCTATAAAACAAATCTCAATAAATTTTAAAAAGAATTTAATCCAAAGTATGTTCTCCAACTGCAACGAAATGCAATTGTAAAGCAATAACAGAGGGAAATTTAAGAAATTCACAAATATGTGGAAGCTAAACACATTCTTTTTTATTTTTTTAAATTTTTTTATTTTTTAAAGATTTTTATTTATTTATTTATTTAACAGACAGAGATCACAAGTAGGCAGAGAAGCAGGCAGAGAGAGAGAAGGAAGCAGGCTCCCAGCTGAGCAGAGAGCCCGATGCGGGCCTCGATCCCAGGACCCTGGGATCATGACCTGAGCCGAAGGCAGAGGCTTTAACCCACTGAGCCACCCAGGCGCCCAACACATTCTTTTTTAAATTTATTTTTTAAAAGATTTATTTATTTATGTATTTATTTATTAGAATGAGAGAGAGAAAGCCAAGCAAGGGGAGTGGCAGAAGGAGAGGAAGAGACAGGCTCCCTGTTAAGCTGTGAGCCCAGTGTGGGGCTAGATCTCTGGATCCTGGGATCATGCCTCAGTGGCCTACTCACTGAGCCACCCAGGCACCCCAACTAAACACATTCTTAAACAACCAATCAGATAAAGCAGAAATCACAAGGGAAATTAGAAAATACTTAAGGGAAATTAGAAAGTGCAAAAACACAACATACCAAAAATGGTGGTGTGTGATTAAAACAGTGCTTAAAGGGAAATTAATAGCTGTACATAGCTATATTAAGAAAAAAGAATGATTTTAAATGAATAATTATTTATTTACTTTAAGGGAAAAAAAAACTAGGAATAAAAGAGCAAACTAAATCCAAAGCAAGCAGAAAGAAGAAAATAAAAACTAGAGTGGAAGGAAAGGAAATAGAGACTAGGGAAACAACAGAGAAAAATCAATGAAACCAAAAATTCATTCTTTAAAAAGATCAACAAAAATCGACAAATCTTTTGCTAGACTAAGAAAGAAAGATACAAGATTCAAATTACTAAAATCAAGAATGTAAGAGGTTACATTGCTATTGTCTTGGAGAAATAAAAAGAATTTTATGGGAACACTATGATCTCTTATGCCAATAAAGTAATCTAGTTAAAACTGCAAATTCCTAGAAAGACACAGAGTACTGAAACTGACTCAAGAAAAATAGAAAATCCAAAGGGACCTATAAAATTAAAGAGATTGAATTAATAATATTTTTAAAAATTATCCCATAAAGAAAAGCTTAAAACCAGGGATGGCATCACTGGTAATTTCTAGCAGAGATTTAAAGAAGAATTAGCACTGATCCTACACAAACTCTTCCAAAAAAAAAAAAAAAATGGAAGAGAAGGGAGCATTTTCTAACTTACTCTATGAGGCAGTATTACCCTGATACTGAAACCACGTAACACATTATAAGAAAAGAAAACTACAGAACAATTCATAAACATATATACAAACATCCTCAACAATAACAGAGAATTGAATTTGGTACCGTATAAAAAGGATTATATATCACAGCCAAGTGTGACATATCCCAGGAATGGAAAGTTGGTTCAACATATGAAAATCAGTCAATGTAATACACCATACTAATATAATAAAAGCCCATGTGATCATTTCAATAGACACCGAAAAAGCATTTGATAAAATCCAACACCTTTTTCTAATACAAACATTCAATAACTAAGAATCAAAGGGAACTTCCTCATCCTGATAAAAGACATCTATAAAAAATCCACAAGAAATATCACACAAATGGTGAATCAGGGCTGTCCCCCTAACATCAGGAACATGACAAGGATGTCCACTTTAACAATTTTTTAAAAAGATTATTTATTTATTTATTTCACCCCACTCCCAACTCCTTAAAGCGTGCTTATTTTCTGGACAATCAATTTTTTTAAAAGATTTTGTTTATTTATTTGACAGAGATCGCAAATAGGCAGAGAGGCAAGCAGAGAGAGAGAGAGAGAGGAGGAAGCAGGTTCCCTGCAGAGAGCCTGATGTGGGGCTCAGTCCTAGGACTCTGGGATCATGACCAGAGCCGAAGGCAGAGGCCTCAACCCACTGAGCCACCCAGGCACCCCCCCTACTTTCACAATTTCTATTCAACTAGAGATTCTAACCAGGATAAGAAAGGATAAGAAAAAGAAATAAAAGGCTTCTAGTTTGGAAAGGGAAAATTCAGTTGCATTTCTATGTACTAGCAGCTAATCATCTGAAAAAGAAATTTAGAGAACTATTCCATTATAATAACATCAAAAGTAATAAAATACTCAGAAATAAATTTAACAAAAGCACAAGACTTGTACACTGAAAAACTATAAAACACCTTTGAAAGAAATTAAAGAAGATCTAAATAAATGGAAATAAGTTTATGGGTCAGAAAACATTATTAAAAGATGGCATTACTCTCCAAATTTATCTACAGATTCAGTGCAGTCCATGCCCAAATTATACATGGCTTTTTTCTTTTTTTTTTCTGTGCAGGAATTAACAAGTGGATTTAAAAATCATATGGAAATTCCAGAATAGCCAAAACAATTGGAGGACTTGCAATTGCAGATTTCAAAAGTTACTACAGAACATGATTACGAAGTTGTTTTATCAAAACAGTGTGGTACTGGCATATGGGCCAAACATAAACATATAGGTGAATTAAATAGAATTGATTGTCCAGGGGCACCTGGGTGGCTCAGTGGGTTAAGCCTCTGCCTTCGGCTCAGGTCATGATCCCAGGGTCCTGGAATCGAGCCCCGCATCAGGCTCTGCTCATCGGGGAGCCTGCTCCCTCCTCTCTCTGTCTGCCTGCCTCTCTGCCTACTTGTAATCTCTGTCAAATAAATAAATAAAAATCTTTTAAAAAATTGATTGTCCAGGAAAATAGCCCACATATCTATGGTCAATGATTTTCAACAAGGATGACAAGACCATTCAATGGTGAAAGAAATCTTTTCAGTAAATGGTGCTGTAGCAACTGAATATCTACATGCAAAAGAATTAGATTGGACTCCTTTCTCACAGTATATCAAAAACTAACTCAGTGGAGATTATAGACTGAAGTAGAAGAGCTGAAACTATAAGATGCCTAGAAGAGACTATGGGTGTTAGTCTTTTTGACCTTGGATTAGAAAATGGTTTCTTAGATAATACAAATAAATGATAAATGTCACCAAGGTAAAAAATGTTCATGCTTCACAGATACTGTTTATTAGAAAATAAAAGAAAAGAGAAAATAATAGCAATAAATTTCTTTCTCCTCTTTTCAGGCTGCCCCAAATTCAAACAAATATTTGTTTCTGTCATTCATTACTGAATTTTAGCCCCCAACCTATATTCCTTTTCCAGATTAGGCCCTAAATGGTTGCTTTACTATATCTTAATGCAAAGTCTTGGAAATAATCAGATATAACTAGGTCTTATTCCTTAGACTTGTTATTTCTTCTTCCTTGAGTAGATAGCTGAGAATTGTTGTCTTTGAGATTTTTTTTAAATGAGCAAGTCCTAGAACTCAGATGAATTTACACTTAACTGTGCTATTGTGAGAAATTGAAGTGGAAGCTAGAGTATAATGTTCATGCCATTAAACTCAGGATATGGAATGAGAACAATATTAGAAGCTAGGCAGAAACAGAGGCTACACTGAACTACAACAGATAGGAAAGGAGAAAAAAGTATTAAAAGGACATAGTCCTGTAGGAATAAAGAGCATTGAGGGATCAGGTGAGATTTCAAATAGCCCATAAAATGGAATAAAATGAAGCCATAAAGAATATAAGGAAGCTCTTTATGTACTGATAAGCAACAATTTCTAAGATACCTTTTTAAGTTAAAAAAGAGCAGGAAGTACAAAGTATATACAGTATGCTATCCTTTGCATTAAAAAAGGAAAATTATATATTTTATTACTTATATAAGCATAGAATATCTCTGAAAAGAGGAAAAGAAGTTGAAGACATTTTCTCCTTTGGTGATGGATTTTACTGTAATAAACTGTCAGCATGGTGGCAGAGCTATTTTGAAAATTCTTCCCATTATAATTACATCTTTGATAACTTACAGTAAAAATAATGTTTTTAACCATTGTTAGACCCTCAAAAACATAAGGAAAATCTCCAAATTCCCCTACCCTCATCCCTCTGTGAATTTTAAAAAAGGATAAGGAAAAAAGTGAGTGCAAACTGAACTGAGAACTCTAAGCAATAAGCAACCCAAAGGCTGCATTAGCCTTGAGGAGAAAGGCTGACTGATGTCAACACTGGGATCTACAGACTAAGCTTTGTATCTTCTGCAAGGTGGTTCCTGACCCTGAAACTTTATTGCTGACCGCATTAAGATAGTTTCTCAGAGAAGTCTAAAATGATAAAATTGGTAATGTGATACTACACCCCACTCCCAACTCCTTAAAGCATGTATATATGAAAAACTTTTATGGAGGAAAACATTCTTAACTTAGGTGTTGAGGATTCCCAAAGATCAGATTCAACCAAATGTGAGCTCACAAGCAAAGATTGCGAAACTTATGAGGAGATAAGTCACCATGACTGAGATAAATCAGAAATAAGACTTGCAAGACTTCTGATATTAGAGCTTTCAAGTAGAGAAAGTAAAATCCTTATGAAAGACATGTTTGAGGAAATATAATATGAAATTACTATGAAGAATTGAAAAAACAAAATAGAAGTTTTTTGTATTTATTTATTTTATAATTTTATTATTTCTTTGTGAAAGAGAAAGAGACTGAGCAAGCAGGGGGGAATAGCAGGCAGAGGGAGAAGTAGCCTCTCCAGTGAGAAAGGAGCCCAATGTCAGACTCGATCTCAGGATCATGGGATCATGACCTGAGCTGAAGGGAGTTGCCTAATCGACTGTGCCACCCAGGTATCCCAAAATAGAACTTTTAGAAATAAAAATTATAGCTAAAAAAGAAACTCAGTAGATTGGATTGAGTAGCAGCTTTAATACAGGTGCAGAGAAAATTAAAAATTTGAATATTGACCTAAAGAAATTGCTTAGAATATAGCACACAGAGAGATAAGTAGATGGAAAATGTGGAAGTGAAATTATGTGATATGGTCAGTAGAATTAAAAGGTCTGAAATCCATATGTTGTCTCAGAGATGGGGGGGGGAAAGAGAGGCATTATCCAAAAAAATAATTTGAGCTGATAAATCTCATCTCTGAAGAAAACACAAAACAAGATATTTTTAAATACGGAGAGAAAAAACAACCACCTTACACTACGCACATTGTAGTGAAACTAAAATACCTAAGAAAAAGAGAATATCTTGAAAATAATCAGAATAAAATGATCACCTATAGAAGAACTGTAGTTAGACATAGTAGTCAGCTGTGCTGTTACAAATTAATATCATTTTCTGTGCTCGCTTCGGCAGCACATATACAAATTAATATCATTTTCTTTCTTTTTGCCTATAGTAGGATTGCTTTCCTTTTCTGTGAAGTTGAGTGTGGCATGTAACTTTCTTTGGCCAATGAACTGTGAAAAAAATTAAGCTCACTTCCTGAAACACCAGTATGTGATTCATCATTTCCCTTTTTCATGTCTAAGCTATTATGGAAGTAGGTGTCAAGACAGAGCTCTGAAAACATGAGTCCCTGAATGATTGAATAACAGAAACTTATGCAACTTGTGTAGAAAATGTAGTGTGAGCAAGAAATAAACTTTCTGTTGTGTTAAGCCACAAAGACTTGGGGGATTATTTATTACTGAAGCATAATCTAGTCTATTTGATTGATAGAGATTACAGATCCTCACTAGTGATAATAGGAACAAGAGGAATGAAAATTCTATTTCCAAAGTGATGAGAGAAAATAAGTGACAACTTAGAATTATATAACTGTAATTACTAACACTTATTTAGAATTTACAATGTGCCAAATTCACTTGTAAGTTATTCTCATTTTATGGATGAGGAAACTGAGGACCAGAGAAAAGATGTGAAGTTCCTAAAGCCTATGGTTAGTAACCGACAGAGCAGGGATTCAAAACCAGGTATCTGCTATAGTCCACTAATTTAATACTGTCTCTCAAGAATGAATGTGAACCATTTAGCAGAGCTTTGTTTAAAGAATGTTAGGAATAGTGCTCTCTTTGGCAGCACATATACTAAAGAATGTTAGGAATAAGGAAAATAATCCCAGAGGTAAAGTCTTAGATGTAAGAAAGAAAGGTGAGCAAAGAAATGAAGAAACTTTTCTCTGTAAGTCTAAATGAACATTGTATAAAATAATAATGATAAGTATATTTGGAATGGAATTTTAAAAGACAGAATTAAAATCCCAGACAACAATAACATGCCAGTCTAAAGAGGGATGATTAAAGTATTCTAAGGCATTGCTTCTCAGTAGCAGTGAATCATTTGGGAGCTTAGAAATGTGAGGCTCACCTCACAATACTGAATTGGAATTGCTTTTTTAACACTCCCCAAGTGATTCATATGGATAGTAAAGATTGAGAAGTACTCTCCCAAGGTCCTTGAATTGTTTAGGAAGGGGGATTATGATATCAATTAACTTCAAATGTAATGAAAAGAAACAATATAATTTCAAGAATAACTAATGAAAGAAAAGAAATAATGTGTATATAATTTCTGAATAGCACAGGACTCAGAAAATTAACAAATTAAGAAAGAAGGGGTCAGGGAAAGAGAAAAAATATGTACAGGGCAAATGAAAATCACTGTTAAGTGTAACAGTCATTCCATTCAATGTAAGTGGCCGAAATGTACCAGTTAGAGAAAAATAAAATAATAGATTATCAAATGACATTTTAAGATAACCCAGCTGTACATTTTTAAAGAGAAACACACCAAAACATAAGGTCATGAAAGTGAAAATATCAAAAAGTATACTAGGCAAACACTAAACATGAGAATGCTGAGGTAGCAATAACACCTCTACAAAACTACTTAGAAAGAAAAAAAAGTTTGGGTAACCAGATTAATATCAGACAAAGTACATTTTAGGGGAAGGGCTTCAACTCAGAAGATTTATTAATTCTAAAATAATCTTGAAATATATAGAGCAAAACTGATAGAACCACAGGGAGAAATTTACAAATGCAGTATATCACTAGTTTTCAATACATCTTTCCTAATTTTTTTAAGGTCAAGCTTCAAAAAAGCAGGAAAGATATAAAACATTTGGACAATATAATTAATATGCATGATCTAATAGGCATTTTTGCAGATTTTCCTATCAACAATTAGAGAATATATATACAATTCCTATGGTTATGTTTTGTTGGATTAGTTTTTAATTGCTGCTTAACAGCACCTATTTATTAGCTCACAGTTTTGTAGGTCAGTAGTCTGACATAGTATGGCTGTGTTCTCTGCTGAGAGTGTGTTAGTTGTGTTGCTGGAGGTACAGGGGAATAATTGCTTCCAATCTCATTCTTTTTTTTTTTTTATGTTCAATTAGCCAACATATAATACATCATTAGTTTTTGATGTTCAATGACTCATTAATTCCAACCTCATTTTTTACGTTGGCAAAATTAAGTTCCTTGTAATTATAGATCTGAGATCCTATTTTCTTACTAGCTGTCAGCCAGGGGTCACTTGCAGCATCTAGAGACTGCCTGAATTCCTTACTGTGTGGCCTTTTTGATCTTTAACCTAGCAATGGCACCTCAGATGTTTCTTGTGCTTCACATCTCTGACTTCCCCTTCAGCTGTCAGCTGGAGAAGTCTAAGCTTCTAAAAAGCTTCTGCAATTTAACCTGCTTTAAGGTCACCTAAATAATCTCTATACTAAAGTCCATTGTGCCATATAATAACCTATCCATAGGAGTAAAATTCATCCTATTTAACAATCCTGGGATTAGACTGGGAAATCTGGGGCCACCTTAGAGTTCTGCCTCTTGCATTTGTATAAATGTTTTATCTAATTTACTAGATGGGAAGAGTCTTTAGGGCAGATAGCAAATTCTGATATTTACATTATCACTGACTAATAATTAATGTGTTAGAAGTATGAGATTTCAGTATTATTCATGTTTGATCTCTAATATCTAGAACAGAGTATGATTTATAGTATAGTTTTAGCAAATACTTTTATGAACAAATGAAAGAATGAATAATTATGTACTTCACAGCAATGGTCACTATTCAGATGGTTATATAGCAAGGTATATTTTTGTAAAATAATGTAAAATTTAGTTTGCAGTTTCTTTGTAGTTTTAATAAAATTATAGTCTTCTAGTTTTTTTTAATTGAACTTTAAAAGCAAAATTCTGCAAATTATTCCCATAAATATCTTTTATATTTTTTCCTGATGTAAAGAAATGAGCACTGGAATAGGAAATAAAAGATAGATTCAGATCTTGACTCAGCCACTAACTAACTAGAAGTGTGTGTGTGTGTGTATGTGTTTTTGGGGTGAAGACTATTTGGATTAGATAATCTTTTTTTTTTTTCCAGTGATTTAAAGAAACATTCATTTATTACTGCTAATGCATCTGCCATTTTGGCTGACCTAGATGAGGCATGGCTAGAACACCTCTGCTCCATCTATCCCTCATTCTCCCTGGACCAATGGCCTAGTCCTCAAGTCCTCAGGACACGTTCTTCTCATGAAATGACCAAGGCACAAAAGGGGCTACAGAAATGCACAGCCCAGGTTTGGAACTGGCACACTATCATTTCTATGCACAGGTCCCTGGCAAGAACAAATCACAAAGTTGGGCCCAAATTTAAGGGCAAGGAGATACAGTTCAGCCTCTATGAGGCACCAGTAAGGGTGCAGAAGCAAGGGGTGACAGGAAATTGGGTACAATAAAGCAATCTACCAGAGGTTCTTGTCAAAGGTCATTGTCAGCTCACAATAAAATTGAGTGTAATCTCTAAGTTTCATTGCCAACAACCTTGAGAAATTCTGCCCTACTTTGTAAGGCACTGCATCTTGTCAGCTAAGAAAGTTGATCCACATCAGAGGCCCATGGCAACAGTGCTGTCATCTAAAGACATCAATTTGTTTCCTTTATTCAGTGCTATTTATGAAGGAAGTTAATACATTTAAATTTGTGATGTTGACAGTCTCAGGAAACAAATATAGTCTGATGGTAATAATAAGTCCTAGAACATATGCGGTGTGATTGGATAACCTTTTAATTCCAATGTCCGTTGCTACTATTGCATACACCACTCAACTGTTCAGACATACTATTTCACATAACAATGTGACTTATACATTCCAGGTACCCAGCAAAAGTATTCCAACTAAAGGAAAGAATACTTGAAGCTAGGTACCAGAGAGATTAATGGATGCCAACAATAGCTTCCAAGACAAATTTATCTTTGGAATTGAAAGTTTATTACCCTGAGACTATCTAATGTTAATGTTTTCCTTCCTGCTTGAGTAGCTTTTCAACCTGCAGTTTTGAATGATGGTTATTGTTGCAATTTAATGACATTTGCTCAGCCCTTATTGACTATCTGCTCAAATAATAGATTAGCAGATACTAATCTCATCAGAGGGCTTGTCTTATAATGATGTCAAAGGTCATTATAATCAGGCTGGGTAATTTAATTCTCCACTTAGTTCAGTTGCCAATGGTCATCCAGAAAGGTCTTTCCCATTTGAGATGACTCAAGTGGAGGCTTTTGGCATATGGTACTGTATTTTCAGGGATACTACATATAGAGGAGCAATATGACTTATTCATCATATCCATCTTTCAGTGCAGGATGGTTTTTAAGCCAATAAATCTCATAGAACACAGTTTGTGGGGGGCACATGGGTGGCTCAGTGGGTTAAGCCTTTGCCTTCCGCTCAGGTCATGGTCTCAGGGTCCTGGGATCGAGCCCCACGTTGGGCTCTCTGCTCAGCAAGGAGCCTGCTTCCCCCTCACCCTCTGCCTACCTCTCTGCCTAGTTGTGATCTCTATCTGTCAAATAAATAAATAAAATCTTTAAAAAAAAATACAGGTTGGGAAAGGCTGATTTTTTTTTCTAATCTAAGAAACAAGACCAACTCATAGGAACATTATAGCATACTTTTATTAGCGGTAGCTTTAGACATTATCTGGTTGAACTCTTATAAAGATAGTTGGTGACAGTATTTGGAGCAAAGTAATCCAGGTATCTTGTCTCTCACTTCTGTGCTTTTCTCACTATATAGCAGTTCTTTTTTTTTTTTCTATATAGCAGTTCTTAATAAAAAGATAAAATCACCTAGGTACTATGGTCCATAAGCCCTTTTTTGCTGAAAATGACCATACCTTGAACATTGACTGGGCTTCAGTTTGGGGATAGGAGCCAAAAGAGGGCTTTGACTTAAAGTATATACTGGCTTTTGTTTAAAGAATGTTTTCAGCTCCAGTTCAGATTTTTGTTTTGTTTTGTTTTGTATATAAAGTCCTTTTAAGTAAAGACTTCTTTTTTTTTATTAAATTGATTTATTTATTTTCAGAAAAACAGTATTCATTATTTTTTCACCACACCCACTGCTCCATGCAATCCGTGCCCTCTATAATACCCACCACCTGGTACCCCAACCTCCCACCCCCACGCCACTTCAAACCCCTCAGATTGTTTTTCAGAGTCCATAGTCTCTCATGATTCACCTCCCCTTCCAATTTACCCCAACTCCCTTCTCCTCTCTAACACCCCTTGTCCTCCATGATATTTGTTATGCTCCACAAATAAGTGAAACCATATGATAATTGACTCTCTCTGCTTGACTTATTTCACTCAGCATAATCTCTTCCCGTCCCGTCCATGTTGCTACAAAAGTTGGTTATTCGTCCTTTCTGATGGAGGCATAATACTTCATAGTGTATATGGACCACATCTTCCATTCTTCATTCATAACTTCATGTTACAATAGTACAGTAACATCTGTACTATTAGAATGTGTGTTCCAAGTGAGGACCTGCATCCTTCATAAATTATTTAATGAATTTTTTTGGTTTGTCTTTTATGTGCTTTTGTTTGGTTGTTTGTTTGTTAATCAGTCTGGCAACAAGTTTTCCCAGAGCTTTTCTTGGCCCCCTACTTAAGGGAGAGGGGGTGAAATGGATGAAAAGTTTTGGGGAGAGAAACTGTATGGAGAAAACTCAAATACCTATTCTTAATACTGAGCTGTCTGATTAAAAAGAAAATGTGGCCATAAAGACTCAACGAGGTTTGCAGGTTGCCCCTACTTACAGTTTGTTATTCCATCTCTAAATACGTATTTCTTTACATGTTGAAGTTTTTTTTTTAAGTTTATTTCTTTTAAGTGCTATAATGCTCGAACTCACGACCCTGAGGTCAAGAGTCATGTGCTCTCCTGACTGAGCCAGTCAGGGTCCTCCATGTTGAAGATTTTTTGTTCTTGCTTTCTCTTGCCAGAACATGCTATTGTCAGAAAGCATTTTAAGGGAATATTTTCTAGGAAATTAAAAGAAGTTGGACTCAAGGTAGGAACACAATTGGGGGCCTGGGGACATGAAGAAGTATCAGGCAAAAACAGAAAGAAAGGCACAGGAGACACAGCTACCAAAGGCACCGTAGTGGAAAATACTTGGACTCTGAAATCACTGGACTTTCGGATTTTGAGCTATGTCATTTTGGATAAGGTATTTAATCTCTCTGGGCTCATTATCTATTCTCTAAAATGAGTATAATACCCCTTATCTTCAGAATTCTGAACACCACATAAATCGAAGTATGAGTGTTTATTATCATATTCATCGAACAATTAGAGTTTGCCTATGAGAAGTGAGATTGAAAAACGTTTTTAATTTATCCTTTTTTGGAAATATTTATGATAATTATGTAGTATCAGAAGACCAGTAAAGATATTTTTGCTTTAATATAAAAATGAACTATGTGAAGTGCCTGACGTTTATTAAGTTCTCAATTGGTTCTTTTTTCTCCCTCCTTTCCTTCTTTCTCCAACGCACTCCCCACCACCAAAGTTCCTTGATTTATCACTTACTATCACCTGTTTCCTCTGTAAGGAAGAGAATAAGACCCATTTTACAGACAAATCTTCTCCTGGGTTTGGGGTAGATACAGGATGAGAGGAGGAAACTCTGCCTGTCTAGGCTCTCTGACAGAGGCAATAAAGCATAAAGATTCAGGACTCAATCTCAGGAGAAATTCATGAATTTGTATTCATGAATACAAATTGGCTGAATAACCAAGACAAGTTATTATCTTTTTTAATTTTTAATTTTTTTAGAGGGGGAGAAAAGGGAGGGGCAGAGAAAGAAATAATCTTTTTAAAAAATGATTATTTATTTGAGAGAGGGGGAGGGAAAGAAGGAGGGAAAGAGAGAATCTAAGCAGACTCCATGCTGAGCATGAGCCTGATGGGGAGCTCTATCTCACAAACCTGAGATCACTACCTGAGCTGAAAGCAAGAGTTGGTCGCTCAACTGACTGTGCCACCCAGGCATTCTGAGAGAGAGAATCTTAATCTAAGCTAATGCTTAGCACAGAGCCCAATTTCATGGCTCAGGGCTCAATTTCATGACCCTGAGATCACAAACTGAGCCTTAACAGACCGAGTCACCTGGATGCCCCTCACCAAGACAAGTTATTTTGATGAAACTTCTGTTTTTTCCCTTTTATTTATTTTTAAAGATTTTATTTATTCATTTGAGAGAGAGAGCATGAGTGGGAGGGTCAGAGGGAGAGAGAGAATTCCAAGAAGACAATGTGCTGATCATGGAGCCCAACTTGGGACTGCATCTCACAACCCTGAGATCTTGACCTGAACTGAAACCGAGAGTCCAATGCTCAACTGACTGTACCACCCAGGCACCTCTGTTTGTTTCCCTTTTGAAATGTCAATAATTATAATACTCACTTAGTAGAGTTGTGGTTTGTATATATTTAGCATAGTATCTGGCACATTGTAACACTCAATGAATGTTAGTTGCCATTATTATTATTATTATTATCAGTATTACCAACATCTCATCCAACCAATATCCCCTTTAGGTCCTTAGACAAACCTAAGTGAACTTTTAAAGAATTGGCAATTCCTAAGCAGTTTGATAAGGTGGCTCAGAGAAAATGGTCTTCATTTTTTAGCAGGTCTTCTTTTGTAAATCTTTTTCTTCTTTATCTTAAATAGGACTTCTGACTCAAAAGCTTTGAATTGGCTTTTGGTGTGAATATATTGCCCACTCTACCAGCCTTCCAAATAGTTCTAGTTAGTGGGGTGTTATTTAAGGAAGAGAAATATGGAATTTCTTAGCCATCAGTTCACTGCATTAGGTTGTTTATCTCTGGCGTATATTGACTACTTATCCATGTTGAAATATCAGAGAATCCTTGGTCAGTGTAGTATGATGAATCATAGTGGGATCCCTAGGCAATTAGGTGGCTGGGAAAAGGGCTCTCAGTGCCTGAAAAAATGAAATGGAATCTGGGACATGGCATTATTGTTGTGTCAGCCAGCCTTCTGGAAGACAAATCTTTAGAAACTACTTAAGACATTGGGGGAAACTCCTAGATAAGACCCCTGGGTGATGGTTGGTATAGTTTATCTCCTTAGAATCTCTAAAACAGTGTAGAGGCTCCCCAAAAAGTTAAAAATAGAGCTACCCTATTACCCAGAAATTGCACTACTGGATATTTACCCCAAAGATACAAATGTAGTGGAAAGAAGGGCCATATGCACCCCAATGTTCATAGCAGCAATGTCCACAATAGCCAAACTGGAAGGAGCCAAGATGCCCTTCAACAGACAAACGGATAAAGTAGATGTGGTCCATATATACAATGGAATATTACTTAGTCATCAGAAAGGATGAATACCCACCATTTGCATTGACATGAACGGCACTGGAGGAGATTATGCTAAGTGAAATAAGTCAAGCAGAGAAAGACAATTATTATATGGTTTCGCTTACATGTGGAACATAAGAAATAGCATGGAGGGCATTAGGAGAAGGAAGGGAAAAATGAAGGGGGGGAATCAGAGGAGGAGATGAACCGTGAGAGACTGGAATCTGGGGTTTCAGAAAAAAAACTGAGGGTTTCAGAGGCGAGAGGTATGGGAGGAGGGGTTAGCCTGATGATTTGTATTAAGGAGGGCATGTATTGCATGGAGCACTGGGTGTTATACACAAACAATGAATCGTGGAACACTACATCAAAACTATTGATGTACTGTATGGTGACTAACATACCATTAAAAAAAAAAAAGAATCTCTGAATGCTGAAAAGCACGAGAATGGTGTAACTTAGAGATAGCTTGACAGAGGTGCTTTGAGTTTAGATGAGAAGTCCAGCATTCTCCTTGGAATCCAAAAGCACAGTACCTGTGTGCAAGTAAAATACCATGCTTCAAGTTGACCATCTCCCATCCTCCTACCCATTGTTCGATTTCTTGGATCATCTCTACTGTCTTTGAGGGCATTCCTGGCAGCTTCACAGTCAGGTTCAATTAATTCATTTTATTTCTATATTTAGATTTAACTACCTCTGTCAATTGAATTGTGACACAGGCTTCTTAGTTTTTTTTAAATTTATTTTTTATTTATTTTCGTCATAACAGTATTCATTATTTTTTCACCACACCCAGTGCTCCATGCAATCCGTGCCCTCTATAATACCCACCACCTGGTACCCCAATCTCCCACTCACCTGCCAATTCAAACCCCTCAGATTGTTTTTTAGAGTCTGTGGACTCTTAGGTTTGTTTTTAATTCATTTCACTATTTGGGGGTCTCTATCTTGTGCTCAGACATAGCTTGCAGCTATGGAGGACCTAGACATATAGACTGTACCTTCAGATTTTTTACAGTGAAGTTGTAGGGCTGTTAACTCATTGAAATGTGAGTACTAAGAATCCCTCATATTTGCATAATACTTGACAGTTTGCAAAATGTATATAATTCTCTTTCAGTTATCATGGAGAGCTGTATAGTCTTTTTAAATTACTATGTGGATTTTGTAGATGAAGACTCTAAAGCTTGAAATGGAGAAATGTGTCCACCAGGGTCATAGCACACCTCTGATAAAGGACAGTCTAAAACATGAACCCATTTTTTTCTGCCTCCAAGTGAAAGGTCATTCAGTTATGCCTCAGGTACCTCCATGGATATCTTGTAAGTACTTAAAAAACAAATATAGTACTTTAAGAATTAATTCATATCAAGTTAGTGTATGGTATGTACCTATGTTATAAACAGTAGGTTTCCTGGTAGTCTGGAATGATCATGGATTGTAATGATCAGGGAAGACTTGGTAGAATAGATAAGATTTGAGTTGGGCCTTAAATGAATGGAGGGACTATGAGGGGGATTTTTGGTGTCTGTTCTTCTGAGTGACAGGGTTTTCTTGTACAGAGGTCTTTGTGCAAGTTCTAAACTCAGTGGTGGTAATCTTTGTTTGTCATCCTTAAAAAGCATTTCACCCTTCTCTCTATTCCACTCTTTAGAATAATTGTGGCCCAGATCAGCATCCTAGTTCTGTGTATTGATATCTTCATGCAGTATTCTTTCTCCAAAGTATTCCTGTGGAAAAGAGAGTACATTAACGCAAATAGGTGCTGGCATTATCTTGAAGTGTTTTAAGCCTTGTGTTTTGATTTTTAAGTATATGTAAAATTTACATTCTATTCCATAATATTTGTAATTGTTTGAGGTAAAAACCTTTGAAGGAAAAAAGGAAAAAATTATTAAGTACAAATGACATTTCAAGAAGAAAGGCCATATTTACCTTCCCTCATTTTTATTTTTATTTTTTCAAATTTTTTATTTATTATTTGAGAGAGAGAGGGAGAGAGAGTACAACCAGAGGGGGAGGGGCAGAGGAAGAGGGAGAAGGAGACTCCCACTGAGCAGGGAGCCTGACTCAGGACTCAGTCTCAGGACCCTGGGATCAGGGCCTGAGCCAAAGGCAGATACTTAACCGAATGAGCCACCCAGGTGCCTCTACCTTCCCTCTTTTTAAAAAAATTGTGGTATAATGAACAAGATGTAAAGTTCGAAGGCAGACACTTAACTGACTGCACCACCCAGGTGCCTCTACCTTCCCTCTTTTTTAAAAAACTGTGGTATAATGAACAAAATGTAAAGAACAAAATGTAAAGTACCTATTCTGAGGTATACAGTTCTGTTCTTAGTATGCTAAGTGGCGTTTAGTATATTGACAATATTTTGCAACCATCACCACTATCTAATTCCAAAACATTTTCATCACCCCAAAAGGAAAGCCTGTACTTATTAAGCACTCACTCCCATCCCACATCCTGGACTACTATTCTGTATTCTGTTCCTATGGATTTGCTTATTCTGGGTATTTAGTGTAAATGAAATCGTATGATGTGGTCTTTTGTGCCTGACTTCTTTCACTTAGCATGTTTTTAAGGTTCTTTCATGTTGTATGTATCAGTACTTCGTTTCTTTTTATGGTTGAATTTTTTTAATTCCTCAGTTGATAGGCATTTAGGTTGTTTCTGTTTTTTCCCCTATTAGAAATAGTTCTGCTGGGAACATTCTTGTAAAATTTTGTTTGAATATTTGTTTTCAATTTGGGGTTATCTCCCAAGGGGTGGAATTGCTGATTCATGTTAACTCTATGTTTAACTTTTTGAGGAACTACCATATTGTTTTCTACAGAGCTGCACTAATTTATATTACCCCAAGCAGTGTATGAGAATTTCTATTTCTCCACAAGCTCACCAACGCTTATTGTCCATTTGTTTTATTACAGTCATCCTAGTGGGTGTGAAGTAATATCTTACTGTGGTTTTGATTTGCATCCCCCTAATGACTAATGATGTTGAGCATCTTTTCATGTGCTTGTTGTTTTTATGTATTCTTAGAAAAGTGCACTCAGGGGCGCCTGGGTGGCTCAGTGGTTAAAGCCTCTGCCTTCGGCTCAGGTCATGATCCTGGGGTCCTGGGATGGAGCCCCACATCTGGCTCTCTGCTCAGCAGGGAGCCTGCTTCTCCCTCTCTCCTGGCTCATGCTGTCTCTCTTACTATCTCTCTCTCAAATAAATAAATAAAATCCTTTTAAAAATCAGTTAGCCATAGATATATGGTTTTATTTCTGGACTCTCCATTCTAGCCCATTGATCTATATGTCTATCCTTATGCCAGTACCACATTGTCTTGATTTCTGTGACTTTGTAGTAGGTTGGAGTGTGATTGAGTCCTCCAACTCTGTTCTTTTTTGATATTGTTTTAGCTAATCTCAGTCCCTTGAAATTCCAGGTAAATATTTGGATTAATGTTTTCACTTCTGCAAAAAGGCCGTTAAGTTTTTGGTACAAATTACACTAAAACTATAGAGCCTTTGGGGAATATGGCCATCTTAGCAATATTATGTCTTTCCTTTTGTTTAAGTCACCTTTAATTTATTTTAGCAATGTTTTATAGTTTTTATTGTTAAGATCGTTCACTCCCTTATTTAAATTTATTCCTAAGTATTTTATTATCTTAGTTGCTATTAAAAATAGAGTTGTTTTCTTAATTTTCTTGTCAAATTGTTAACTGCTAGTGTGTAGAATATAGCTGATTGTTGTATGTTGATCATATATTCTTCAATTTTGCTGAATTCATTTATTGGCTCTAGTTGTTGTGTGTGTGTGTGTATTCTTTAGTTTCATGTATAATGTGTGAATTAACTTCCTTCCCCGTTTTAAAAGATTTATTACCCATTGCATACAACTTCATTTCATTGTGAGTACACATTACCCCAGTGTGAGAAAATATTCTGACATACTTCTTTTGTTTTCATTTTACAGTTTGCTTTACATCTTATTTTATTCTTTTAATAACAAGATGACCAATAGTATTTCCTTTTACTGATTAGGAAAGAGGCTCTCAGAGTTTAATGATTGATTGTAAGCTCACATGGCTTCAAAAAGAGCTGAGGTCTTTTCACTATAGCTCCAGCATGCTTTTGATTGAACTCGAATTCCTTTGTATATTTGCTGCAATGAGTAGAACTTGGGCCACAGTAGTTTTTTTTATGAACTTGAGAAGCTAGTTCTGTAGCTAGGATCAGTACGCAGTAAAATGAAAAATGAAAGCAACATTTGTTCTCAAGAAGATTCATAGAAGAATGTTCATAGCTCTTTATTCATAATAGCTCCAAACTAGAAACATCCCAGGAGTCCATTATGGCGACTAAACAAACAAATTCTCATATTCATATCCTGGAATACTAGTCAGCAATAAAGGGGTCAAGTTACTGAGCATAGAACACATGAATAATCTTTAAAAGATTATGCTGAATGAAAAAAGCCTTACTGGGTGCCTGGGTGGCTCATTGGTTAAGTATCTACACTTGGCTCAGGACCGTCCTGGGATCAAGTACTGCATTCAGGGAGCCTGCTTCTCCCTCTCCTTCCCGTTCATGCTCTCTGTCCACTATCTCTGTCTCTCTTAAATAAATGAATAAATAAAATCTTTTTTAAAAAAGAAAAAAAAGGCTTCATGTATGGTTTCATTTATATGAACTTCTAGAAGAGACAAAACTAATCTCTCGCGGAAAAAGTTGTATCAGCAATGGCTTCTAGAAGTGTTGGAGAGGAGATTGATAGGAAAGAGGTATGAGGAAGTTTTCTGGGTTGATAGTAATGTTCTATACACTTAAAGGGGTTTGGGTTACATCTTGTCAAAACATAGCAAATGCACTTAATATTTGGGCATTTCACTGTATATGTTATCTTAGAAGAAGAAAAGAAGTATTAAACTTAGTTATGATATGCATGCTTAAGTATTTAGGGGGAAGTGTATTGATGTTTGCAGTTTGCTTTGGCATTGATCAAAAAAATAAGATAAAAAAATAAGATGTATTGATGGATGGAAGTATAGACAATTGGACAGATATGTCATAAAGCAAATATGGTACAGTAGTCCTCTCTTAATTCCACTTTAGGTTACCTGTGGTCAGCCACAGTCTGCAAACAGATTGATCCTCCTGACATTAATAATGTTTAAAAGGTCATTAGTAGGGCGCCTGGGTGGCTCAGTGGGTTAAGCTGCTGCCTTCGGCTCAGGTCATGATCTCGGGGTCCTGGGATCAAGTCCCACTTCGGGCTCTCTGCTCAGCGGGGAGCCTGCTTCCCTCTCTCTCTCTCTCTCTCTGCCTGCTTGTGATCTCTCTCTGTCAAATAAATAAATAAAATCTTAACAAAATAAACATCACCTGGTGCTCCTCACAAGTGCACTCCTTTATAAAAAAAAAAAAAGGTCATTAGTAGCCTAACACTACATCACTATGCCTACGTCATTCACCTCACCTCATCTCATCACATAGGCATTTTATCATCTCACATCATCACGAGAAGGGTGAATACAGCACAATAAGATATTTCGAGAGAGAGATCACATTCACATAACTTTTATAACAGTATATCATTATAATTATTCTATTTTATTATTAGTTGTTGTTAATCCCTTATTGTGCCTAACTTAAAAATTAATCTTTATCATAGGTATGTATGTATAGGAAAAAATAGTATATAGGCCTTTAGTACTATCCACAGTTTAAGGCATCCACTGGGGGGTTTTAGAATGTATCCCCCTCAAATAAGTGGGGACCTACTGTATAATAATGCTAATGGTAAAATCTAAGTAGTGGATTCTCTATAAAATTCTTTCAACTCTCAACTTTGCTCTTTGTTTGAAATTCTCCATAATAAAATATTGAGGGAGGAAAGGAAACCTAATTTGGAAACATAGTTCCTTTTCAAGCACCTTCTCCTACCCACCTTCTCCTCAGCTTCATAAGATGGGCCTAATATTACATAAATGCTGGGCAAGATGAGAGTAGCAGGAGTTCACTCACCAGGCAGGCTCCAAGCTGGCATGACAACTTTCTATTATCGCTAACTCCTTTCTTAGCCTGGGACTCTTTTCTATGTTGTTACCCAGATTCTGTCCACTAGCACATACATTCCCAAGAAACTTGCCTATCAGTCTTTAATTTTATCCCTAATAATAAAACCTGTTTCTTTTGGAGAAATATCTTACTACCTTGAAAAGATTTTACAATTGTCATTCCAAAGAATCAGCTAATTTTCATCTGAACAAAGGTATTCTTTTGTGTGGAAAGAATAGTCAATTGGGAGGCAGGAGATTTGTGTCTAGAGTAGACTCAGATAAATGACTTGTGCAAGGTCAAACACTGATATCGAGTAGAGCCAGATTTTGGATCCAGGAGTCCCTAATTCCAATATGTCATTCTGTTCCTCTTTAGGACCTAAAGGAATGTGTGGTGGAGTTTCATAAGGCAGACATTTTTTACTCTTTAAATTCTGCTGTATAAGCTTTGCGCAGTGGCAGTATCGTAGCCAATGAGGTTTATCCGAGGCGCGATTATTGCTAATTAAATTCTGCTGTATAGACAGCTACTACTTTAGAACCTAGCCCTGGAAGTAAATCAACTTTTGGGGGAAGAAAGCTTATAGCCAGCTCTTAGTAGCAGCATAAAAACAGTTTCAATCTTCATATCCTTAAATTATTTTCCTACTTTACTTACAAAAAAGCTCTCCTAAAAATTGGCTGTGGAAAACACGAGTTTTTGTGCCATATGTCATATGAAACACTTCAGGGTTCAGGAATTCCTAGTGTTTAAGGTCTCTTTAATTCTTTTTCATTCTGTATTTGTAATAACCTGTTCAAGGTCTTTCTTAAACAACCAGTTCCTGGGAAAAGGTATACAAGAGACTCAGAGTTCTAATTTACATAGAAACTTAAATCCCAAGAGCTTCTGATTAAGAGTCTTTGCTATTTACCTCCTTAATTTTACATTATGGCAAGAGATTATGTTTGGGGGATATTATTTTGCTCCCCAGAATACCATTCATTTTCCTTAGTACTTATTACAGTAAACAGTACATAGTAGGCATTCTGTGAACTTGTGATGAACTGGGGTAACTATTGGTTTCCTTGGAGCAAGGTCTGGACTTGTACATCTCCTAGTATAGTTCTTCCTAGCCCAAAGTGGATATTCAAGAATTTTTAAAGAATTAATTGAATTGAGATTTTACTTCTCTTTGAGGGGAGTGCCTATTATTTTAACTAGACATTTCTCAACCAAGAGTGTCAAGCTCCTGAATGAATCATCAGTCAGGATCAGAGGGTTAACCACAGCCTAGAAGATGGACTGAGCTTATAAGCTGATTCATGGAGCTGTATGTCAGCTCTTTTTAGAGAGCTGGCTTTTTGATTTGGCCTAGATTAATTGAACACTAACAGTAATAAACCCTTAGCATCCAGTTAGAAAAACTGGGGATCTTCCTGAGTTCCTGGGAAAAGGAAATGACAAACTCCTCCTTAATCAGATTTCTGGGCTTGGAACTAGGGATTTTTTTGTGAGGATGCTGTGTGTCTGATTGCCAGTATGGAAAGGGGGAGCAGAGACAAAGTTTGGGAGAAGAGGGGAAGAGAATGGGGACACAGCTGAGAGAGGGAAAGGTAACTAGTAATACAGAAAGAAAAATAAGATGACCTGAGAGAATAGTGGCTATGACCTCACCCTGGTTTTGTGATTGGTCAGTGATGGGTCGTACATGTATTTTTGCTGGACAACTGTTCCCCACAGTAGGCAGAATATCCCCTGCATTGGGTTTGACTTTAGTAGTCACCATCCTCAAAACCCTTTTCTAGTCTTGTGGGACCTTGTGATTCAGAGTGATCTTTACATGTTTTATGGACCAAGAGGGGAAGAGGCTTTAAAGAGCAGCTCTCCTCCACAATCAAGTCTCAGACATCCTAGAGAGGTTTCTTCTTGTGATTACAGATGATGCTGTAAGCTTTAGAATCTAGGGCATTCTTGATTAGAGCTTAACTTCAGGGGGAAGCAAAGGTCATTGCAATTTCACCCAGGAATTTTCTATAGGATAAATATATTTGATGAAAGCTACATAAAAGTAGTTTCCCCGGGCGCCTGGGTGGCTCAGTGGGTTAAAGCCTCTGCCTTCAGCTCAGGTCATGATCCCAGAATCCTGGGATGGAACCCTGCATCGTGCTCTCTGCTCAGCAGGGAGCCTGCTCCCTCCTCTCCCTCTGCCTGCCTCTTTGCCTACTTGTGATCTGTCTGTCAAATAAATAAATAAAATCTTTGAAAAAAATTCTTTAAAAAAAAAAAAGGTAGTTTCCCTACCTTCATAGATATGTAAAAAGACTCACTTAAGATGTACTATCATTGTAATTTCTCCTTGCTTACAAAAGCTTCCAAATATAAGATCAATGGATCTAACCTGTATTCCTAGAGAAAACTGCAAAGCAATTTCTTCTAATTATTTAGCATATATTTTTTGAGTTACAACTTTGCTAGGTGCTTTAGTTTTAATGTTATTGAGATAGAAGAATTTAGTCCCCAAATTGTGCCTCACCAAGGTATAATCTTTAGAAAAAGGAATATCATATTTTGCTTGAATCTGGTTTCAAAATGTACAAAGAAATGCTGGAAATTATTTAGACATACTGCCCTGAATTTTGTACCAATCAGTGCTGTTTCATATAATATCTCATCATTCATTGTTTATAAAGGCCCTGGGGACAGAGAACTAACTATACCCTGGCCCACCCTCCCAAATAACATTGGGAACTGAAACTAACAGCACTCTGGATGATCTGAGTGGGTAGTGCCAGAGAATGTTATATAATCTGCTAAAAATTCTGCATTGAGGTTGCAGTTAGAGTTGTCAAGTTTTAAATCCTTTCCCCTATGTTTTCTACCTTTGCCCTTCTGGGAAAAGATAGAACTTCCCAACCAGAAGTTAGTGGCATCTTCCCTAGAGGAAAAGAGTCAGCCTTCCTGGAGGGAATTGGAAAATGGGGATTCCTGGGTCTTCCTGGGTACTCTATCCTGGTCCTCTGTGCCACATTCTGTTTAGTCTTAATTCTGAGCTGCTACTACATGAAGAGTGTTAGAAGATATGTTGTTTATGGAGATGAATGTGGCATAGATATTGCATTCAAAAAATGTAATCTGATTAGGGAGATAGGATATATACAGGAGGAAAAGCAAGAGCAGCAACTCTCAGATGAGTGACATTTGTACAGCAAGACATAGCTCAGGAAAATGGAAAGAGCAGTGACCTTAACAGTTGGAAGACCTAGATTGAAAGGTTCAGTCTTATGTTCATAAGCAAATAAACCTTTTTTGCCTTAACTTACTCATCTGTAAAATGAGGATAATGATCTTCACCCCGCCTAACTCTCAAGGATGTAAGTGAGATATTATAGTATATGAAACTTTGGAAAACACAATTTAAAATACAAACACAGATGGACAAGTGGAGAGTGATTTCATCCCATTTTACAGATGAGGAAACATGCATAGAAAGATGAAAAACTTATTGAAAGTCCTGTGTGCTTGTGATAAATGGCCACGTGTAGTTTAGACACAAAACAGAATGACTTTTTCCATTTTTCCCTCCTTTATAGACTTGTCTGCTTGCAAGACTGTTAGGTAGCTAGTACACTGTTGCCCCCATATAAAATATGTTTAAGGGTACATATTTTATCCTAAGGATCTCTGTTATAGGGATATACTGTCACCTTACTCATTTGGCTTGGCCAAGTTTTAACACAGCACTTACCAAAAAATATAGTGCAAATTGCAGGTGTAAGCCTTTGTGAAATAAATTTTTTGGTAGCCACGGTTAAAAAAAAAAAAAAAAAGGAAACAGGTGAAAACAATATGTTTTGTTTAGTACAGTATATATGAAATTTTCTCATTTCAACATGTGATCAATATAAAACAAACCATTAAAGAGATGTTTACATTCTTTTTTTTTTTTCCATAACAGTCTTTGAAGCTGGAATGTGTATTTTGCCTCCCAGCACATCTCAGCTTGTATTAGCCACATTTCAGGTGCTCAGTAGTCACCTGTGACTGACTGGCTTCTCTGTTGGACTGTATAGCCGTGTACAGTCTCCTCTTTTCCCACCATTTAGTTCTGGCTTTCTAACCTTCAGTCTGATCTTTGCTACTTTCTTTAATGGATCTTTTTATTTTCCCCTTCTTTGGTCCCTAGAGAACCAGACTTCTTTTCTTTCTAAGTGCCAGGTATTCTTTTTTGGTCAGGTAGGCAATTATCTTCTCTATTAGCTACTATTTGAAATCAGCTACTGTTCCTTATACCATGCCTTTCTTTCTCTGTGAATATTCAGCTCTTTTGAACTGAGATTTCCATCTCATGTTACTTATGTGTCTGTCTCTTCTAGTAAATTCTGTACTCCTTATGGACAAACATAGCATTTTATTCATTTCTCTGATCCCAACCACTTAACACAGTTATTGGCCCCTAGCAGAAATTTGATAACTTTTTAGTAATTGGAAAAATAAATCAGCCTTTCCTGGATACCTTCCCATCTCCTTATTCCTCCTCGACAGTGATCGTTTTAATGGTAACGGTAGTTTTTGTCACAGAGCTATACTTTTTGCACATAAAGACCACCCTTGTTATTTGTGGTTTTAATTATTTACAGGAAAACAAATAGCCAGAATTTTATTCTTATTTTTTTAAATAGCCGGAATTTTAAACCATATTCTACAGTTTCTTTCCAGAAGCTCTTTTTTTTTTTAAGTTTATTTATTTATTTATTTGACAGAGAGATCACAAGTGGGCAGAGAGGCAGGCAGAGAGAGAGGGAGAAGCAGGCTCCCCGCTGAGCAGAGAGCCCGATGTGGGGCTCGATCCCAGGACCCTGAGACCATGACCTAAGCCGAAGGCAGAGGCTTAACCCACTGAGCCACCCAGGTGCCCCGAAGCCCTTTCTTTAGTCACTTTTTAAGTTGTCTGATTTTACCTATGTTGGGAAAGCCTTCAGAGTGTATTAGACTTGGCTCTTTAACTGCCTACTCGATTCCTAAAGTTTCTCCCAGGTTAATTTCCCTGTTCTTTTTGCCTTCATACCTGCCCTTACACTCTGTCCAGACTTTTCCTTCACGAGGAGTTTCTTATTCACTCTCAGCCGCAGTTGACCTTAAGGAGGGAACTTCCTAACAGCAACTTAATGTGAAACCACAAAGTCATAGAATCCTGAAGTTAGACGGCTCAGGTCATGATCCTGGAGTCCTGGGATCGAGTCCCACATCAGGCTCCCAGCTCCACAGGGAGTCTGCTTCTCTCTCTGACCTTCTCCTTGCTCATGCTCTCTCTCACTGTCTCTCTCAAATAAATAAATAAATAATCTTTAAAAGAAAAGAAAAGAAAGTAAGAAATGATCTTAGAGATTCACATCCAAGGGTCTTCATGCTTTCTAAAGTAGCTGAATTTTTTTTAAACAAAGCTTTAGTCACAACTCTGTATATAAAATGGAGCTGCTTCAGTGAAATAGGGCTAGAGGTTCCTAGAGTTAGTTTGGGTTCCACAAAAATGGTTTGTGAACCACTAATAGGGTTCAACTCCTTCACGGTATAAATGGGTAAACAGAGACCTAGAGAAGTGAAACAACTTGTCTAATCCATACAACAAGCTAGTGACAGGATCTGGACTAGAACCCAGATTTTCTTCCAGGTCAGTGTGCTTTGAACCATAATTTACTGTTTGGAGCCTCATTTCCCAAGGGGAGAAAACAGTAACAATGAGTCTTTTATTTTACTTTCCTTGATGAGATCTGACAGGGTCCACCTCTTCTTCTCCTCTAGTAAATCATGTTGGCCCCCTCCTGTTATTGTTTTTCTCTAGAACCCAGGCTGGGGCTTGCCTTAGCCTTTGTTCTGTTCCCAGTTTTTGTGTGCCAAGAAGAATAGGGAGAGAGCGGATTCAGGCAGGTCATGGTGGCACAGATGTTTCCTGTCCCTTGGCTAGTCTGGCTGTGTCTTTCAGAGGCAGCTGAATGCCACAGCCAGGTGTGTCTTTCAGGGCCTTCCAAGCCCTTGGAGGTGGTAGGTGTTTATAACCGCAATTTCCTCACTAGCTTCTGTTTTTCACAGGCCTCTAGCCACTACCTGAGGGAATACATCTATCTATCTATCTATTTTAAGATTTTATTTATTTATTTGTGTGAAAGACAGGGAGAAAGCACAAGCAAGGGGAGCTGCAGGCAGAGGGAGAAGCCCTCTAGGGCTCAACCCTAGGACCCTGGGATCATGACCTGAGCTGAATGCAGATGCTTAACCAACTCAGCCACCCAGATGTCTCTACAACCATATACCATATACCATATTCCATATATATATATATTTGGGAGATGTGGTTAACTTTATAAAACTATACATACACACACACACACACACACACACACACACATAGAAACAGAGAGCGCACATGGGTAGAGGGGTAAGGAGTAGAAGCAGAGGCAGAAGCTTAGGGCTTGATCCCAGGACCCCAGGGATGGTGACCTGAGCTGAAGGCAGATGCTTAACTGACTGAGCCATCCAGGTGGTCCCTCCCCTGCTTTTTTTTCGATGGAGGGAACACATCCAAACCTCTACTTCAGGAGTCATCAGTCATTCAAAGCTCTCTGTGTCTGGCCATAGTTTACCTCTGTGGTATTATTTTCCAGTGTCCCCTTCATGCATCCTATGTTTTCTCCCAGAGTATTCTGTTTTCTTCCCTTCCTCCTCACCTTCACCTGTTAAAATATTATTTGCCCTTCCAGATGAAACTTAAAGGCCACCTTCTTTAAGAAGATTTTTCTCAAGGGGTACCTGGGTGGCTCAGTCTGTTAATGCATCTGCCTTTGGCTCAAGTCATGATCCCAGAGTCCCTGCTCAGCGGGAAATCTGCTTCTCCCTCTACCTCTACTCCTCTGTTCATACTCCCTCTCTCTTGCTCACTCTCTCTCTCTCAAATAAATAAATAAAATCTTTAAAAAAAGAAACAAGTCTTTCTCAATTTCCAACCTTATGCCGCCTCCCTCTATTGTAGTTTTATAAAGTTAGTCACATCTCCCATCACTCCCTGCCTCATATTTTATGTACAGCAACTTTGTACATACCATTTGTTTCTCACTTTCGTAGTTTTGGTTATGCTGTCAATTTACCCACAATTCCCTACCCAAATTTTTAGTTTACTTTTGCCTGGCTAACTCCCATTTAAATTTAGGACAGGCATAGGCAACACTTTTTCCAGGATGGCTCTCCTGACCCTTCCAAGCTGAGTTAGGCTACTCCCATAATAGAATATACCTATCTCTATCATTGTACTTATGCACTGTATTTTATCTATCTGTATCTGACTCCCACACCAGAGAGTGTTCCAAGGAAACTATGACTTACATTTTCTATTTCCAGCATTTAACAAAGTCTTATTAAAGTAGATGCTTAATAAATATTTGTAGGATAGATGAATAAATGATTTTTGTATTATTTTAATACTTCTGTACTATTACATTAAAAAAACTGTCTACCACTAAACTACAAGTTGTGTGAAAGCAGGGATAGGGTTTGAGTCTTAGATTTTTGTCCTTCACAGGGCTTAATTCATAATAGATATATCAGCTAGTGTTTTCCAGAGAAACAGAACCAATAGGAATTATATAGATACATAGATTTTTTTTAAGGAATTGTATCAAATGTAATTTAATGAATTTTAAGGAACTCAGGCGAGAATTGCTATTGTAGACTTGAGTGAAATCTGTAAGGCAGGCCCTCAGGCTGGAAACTCAGGCAGGATTTCTGTGTTTGTCTTGAGGCAGAATTCCTTCTCTGAGAAACCTCAGGTTTTGCTTTTAAGCTTTTATACTGATAGGATGAGGCCCACACACAATTATCAAGGATAACCTCCTTTACCTAAAGTCAACTGGTTGTGGATATTAATTGCATCTACAAATTACCTTCACAGCAACATCTAGGCAAGCATTTGACCAAATAATGGGGCACTACAACCTAACCAAGCTGACATGTAAAATCTAATCATCACAGTAAGTGATCAATAAATGTTTGCTGAATTGAAGTATGCTTTTGAGCTTCCTATCTGAAGTTCAGAAAAAGAGAATAATCTTATTTCTGTTTCCAGCAATAATTTGAGCTCAGTAATCTGAACATTTTCCACCCACTAAACCCCTAACAGCTCTGAATTAAAAAATAAAACAAAAAAAAAAAACTGTAACATTCTTTAAAATACACGACTAAATTTGCAAGAAAGTAAGGGACTCTTCAGAGGCTAAAAAAGGAGATAGACTGAGTAGTAAGTCTATACATGATGTCCTATCAGGCATCTTGGGTTATCTGTTTTGGTAACCTTGGGACTTGGATTTTAATACCAACACAAGAACAGGAGATGTGGATCTTCATGAGACACTGAGACCTACAAGTGAGCCTTGGATTTAAGTAAAATGATGGTTAGAAAAAAATCTCATTAACACATGGACACAAGAAAGTTGTCTATCTCAGCCTATGCTCTAGATACAACAACAACAAAAAAGAGGCTCTCTGTGAGAATTAAAAACCATAGGTCTATCTTAAATTGGGTTTGGAGTTTGGATTTATACTGCCTGGGTAGTCTGAGGTTCTCCAAGTTGATAACAAAAGTGTATGCCCAACCAACAATACCCTGGGATGTTTAGCAGAAGAAAACACGAACTTTCTTAAGATGACATGAGATCTATAAGATGATAAAAAGATCTATAAAATTAATATACTTAAAATTATTAAGGGGAAATCTGGGTGACACAGTTGGTTGAGCATGTGCCTTCAACTTGGGTCATGATCCTGGGCCCATGTCGGGCTCCCTGCTCAGGGGAGCCTGTTCTCTTTCTCCCTCTCCCTCTGCTTCCTGCTTCTCCTGCTTGTGCTTTCTCTCTCTATCTCTCTGTCTGTCAAATAATTAAGTAAAATCTTTAAAAAATAAAATTATTAAGGACAAAACATAATTTAAAACATGCTATGAGGCATATGTGACAAATAGAGTTTCTAAAAATAAAAAAGACGTAAACATAGTCATTAAAATTAAAAAACATAAGGGACACCTCAGTGGCTCAGTCGGTTAAGCGCCTGCCTTTGGCTCAGGTCATGATCCCAGGGTCCTGGGATTGAGCCCCACATTGGGCTCCTTGCTCAGCAGAGAGCCTGCTTTTCCCTCTCCCTCTACTGCTGCTCTGCCTACTTGTGCTCATCTCTTTGTCAAATAAATAAATTAAAAAATAAATAATATACTGTTTAAACAGGAGATTAGATATTGCTGAAGGAAAAAAATGGTGAATTGGAAGCTAAGGCAGAAATTATACATAATAACCTTCACAGAGACAAAGAGAAGAAAAATATGAAAACAAAGTTAAGAGACAAGGAAGATAGAATGTGAAGATCCAATATATGTTTAATAATAGTTTTAGAAGGAGAAAATGGAAAGAGGCAATGTTCAGAAGTATTGGTTGATATTTTTCCAAAATTGATGAAAGATCTCAATTAGGTCTTTGAATTCCAAAGGATAAATTAAAATAAAGCCACTTCTAAACATTCTTTAGTGAAACTGCATAACTGCAAAGACAAAAAGTAGATCTTTAGGGCATCCAAAGATAGAAGAGATAACCTACTAGAAATTGCAAACTGAGAATAGTAACAAAATAAACAAAGGAGTGATGTCCTCAAAAGCTTAGAGGGAGTAAAAAAACCACACAATCTAGAATTTTCCACCTACTTAAACCTTAATTCAAGAGTAAGGGTAAAATGGAAATAAATTTAGATAGATAAAGACATCAAGTTTACAAATCAGAGACCATTTCTGAAAGGAGTACTCAAAATGAATATTCTTCAGGAAGGAGAAAATAAGAAGGAAGTAGTAACATGAGAAAAGCAACAGTGAGCAGAGAAATTGACAAACAAATGAGTAAATTAAAAAAAATAGAAAAACTTGACAGTATGAAATAACAACAAAAATAATGACTAATTTAGGGAGTATGAAAATAAAGTGAAATTGAAATATTGGGCAATAGTGATAAGTGACATGGGAGGGGAGTAAAGAGAAAAGAGGAGTGATCAGTGTTAAAGCACACTAAAATTTGGGAGGATAGGAGAGCTACTGATTAAATTCATACTTTAAAAGTAAAGTATGCATGTTAAAAGAAGAGTTGAGGGTAACCACACAATAGAAATAAAATGTGCAATTGCCAGACTATTAAAGGGAAAAGACTTGCACCAGGGACCCCATACAAGAAAGATGAATTCTGCATACTTTGTAATAGCAGACATTCAGAATAACCTAGGTGTCCATCATTGGGAAAAAAGTTAAAATAAATTTGATATATTCAAACAATGAAAGTAAATGAACCAGCGTTTTTTTATGTATTACCATGAGTATACGTAAAAATTGCAACATTGAGTGGAAAAATGCTGCTTGAAGGCAGGTAGATAGAAAATAATACCACTTATATAAAGCCCCCAAACAGGCAAAAGAGTACTATGTATAGTATATACATGTAGTAAAGCTGTATAAATATGTATATGGAAGTAGTACAAATGAATTCAGAATAGTTATTCCTGGGGAGGAGAGGTAGGGGAACGAAACTGAGGAGGAAGGTGCAAGAAATTTCAACAGCAAATCTTGTATTTCTTTTTTTTTTTAATCTGAGAAAAACAGAAAAATATTAAGATTGACAAAGCTTGGTAGTGAGATAAACAGATATTTGTTATAGCAGTTTTAAAATATTTCTGTGTGCTGAAATCTTTCTTCATTTAGGCAAATAGTGAACTTAAATTTGGAGAAATGTATAACTTTAGAAAAGTGTGTAATTATGTGTATAACTAATTCCAGTTAAGTTTATTTTTCTCACTGTAAGGCATGAGATAAAATGATGGCAGAAATTTAGACAGATACCACTGTGACTGATTAAAATGTGTAACTTTAAAGAAATACACTGACTTGGCATTTTTCCAAAATCATTTTTTCTTTAAGTGGTAATTTGCCAAGAGAAAACAGCATTGGACAAAATCTCAGATTTGTCCAACTTCCAATATTTGTTGTTTAGCTCAGGTTTGATCTGACCAATCCAGAAGATTTCATTATGTTCTAGTCATCATGCCCTTATAACATAAATTGGAGCATTTTCAAAGAGGAGGCTTCAGGGTGATGCTGTTTGAGAGAAAATAGTGGCAGTGTAGCTTGAAGAGATGAAGACTCAAGAAGGCCTTTTCACTGTCCCCAACAAGGCAGACATGTACAAAAAAGGAACAGACTGGTTTTATGTGGGCAGAGCCAAAACCAAACAGCAAACCCCAATATTTGGTTCAGTTTAAAAATCAACTGACTGAAAATGAAAACAAAAACAAAACCCCTGAAAAATGGTAATTTTTCTGAGTTCCCTTGTTATGAACATTGTGGAATCCATCCTTACTTTGGGGTGGGAAGTGGAATTTGTTGATCTAGTTTTAAGCTTCCTACACATGAATGATAGATAGACTATTAAGTCTTTAAGCCTTTCAAGCAAACATAGATACCAGAATTGTTGATGCAAAGGGAAAAACTATTCTTGGCCTCAGGATTTCAGCTTTGTCTTGGGAAAATCCCCAAAATACAGAAGCTGGAATCTGGGATATAAACAATATTCAGGGAGAAACCTCCCTTCAAGACAGTACTATCAGGGTGTCTGTTTCATCATTCCCCAAATTCCAAATTATTTGATTCATAGTCTTCAGAGGCCGCTCTCCTGACCACTGGCAAACCAGGAAGCAAGGAACTGGCTTCATCCTACCTTTCAGCCTATCCCTATGCCCTGTCACTTCCTCTCTGACATATGCATATCCTATATTATATCATAACCACACGACCACTTAGCAGGTTTTGTGAATTACACTTTCATGCTATAATACTTTTGTTTAAGCCAATTCTCTACTTGAAATGCCCTTTCTGCATCACACATTGAAATCCTAATTGTTTAAATTCCTGTGCTGTCAGAACCTGAAAATTCCTTTAGAAACCATCTTATTCAATTGCCATATTTACATGTAAAGAAAGTGTAATTTAGATGAATTTCTAAACTACACAAAATTTCTCCCATTCACGCTATAGTCAGAATTTATCACTCTTTTCTCTATGATAGGACAAACAGAAAATCATATAGAATGTTTAGGACTTTATCTGTTCTAAATTAACAATATCTTTTTTTTTAAATTAACAATATCTTTAAAGGTTAAATATCTTAGCTCCAAAAGAGCACAAGGAATTTTTATTTTTAATTGTCATAAAATACACATAACATAAAATTTACTATCTAAACCATTTTTAAGTGTGCAGATCAGGAGTGTTAAGTATATTCACATTGTTGTACAACCAATCTCCAGAACAATTTTATCTTGTAAAATTGAATATCTATATCCATCAAAAAACAAATCCCCAATGAGCACAAGGAATATTAAAGCGATATTTTATCATGTAGGGTGTGATGAAAGAAATAAAGGATTTTTTAAAGTATATATGTCATAACTAAAAAGAAACTGGAAAAAAAAGTAATGAGAAAAATAAAAAGAAACTGAAATATTTCATTTCAAGAATTGGAGAATTATATAGAAGCTTGATGAAGACAAGTTTTTTGGGGGCACCTGGGTGGCTCAGTGGGTTAAGCCTCTGCCTTCAGCTCAGGTCATGATCCCAGAGTCCTGGGATCGAGCCCCACATCGGGCTCTTTGCTCAGCAGGGAGCCTGCTTCCTCCTCTCTCTGCCTGCCTCTGCCTGCTTGTGATTTCTGTCTGTCAAATAAATAAATAAAATCTTTTAAAAAAAAATGTTGTTGAAAGACAAGTTTTTCCTTTGAAATCTGCCATGGAAGGAAAGAAGAGAATTATATTTATAATGGTTGATTATTAGTGAGAAAGTTACCAAATTGTATCTAAAGGTGTTGGTTGTCTTTACTGTTCTGTATAAGTATCTATTTTTAAAGCTGTGTTTTTATTACAAAAGTCATACTTCTTAGGAAAACATTTTAAAATAATAGAAATTCTTATGTTCAATTGTTTTTATTGCAAAATTTTATTTAGTCAAAAGTACAAGTTTTAAAAGGATGCATAAAAGTGAGTATCTTAGGGGCACCTGCATGGCTCATTCAATTAAATGTCTGCCTTCAGCTTGAGATTGAGCCCCACATGGAGACTCATGTTGAACCCCATGTTGTGCCCCTTGTCAATTTCCTGCTCAGCAGGGTGTCTGCTTCTCCCTCTGCCCCTCCCTCCAGCTTGTGCTTGCTCTCTCTCATAAAATCTTTTTTTAAAAAGTGAATATCTTAGAAAATTATTAGTAAATTGTGAAATTTTTAGAAGTGACTACTCTTTAAAATTCTTTTTGAATAATTTCATATTTTAGAAGTCCTGTGAAGTAGTTAATAAGATCTGCTCTGGAATCATAGTCATATACCCTGAATCCACCACTCAGTAGTTGTATGACTTGAACAAATTAATCTCTCTGTGCCTTAGTTATCTGTTAAGATTGGGAGATAATGTTATCTACCTTAAATGATTGATATGAGCATTTATTCATAGAGTATATAAAGTCAGCACAGTAACTACTGCTTACTAAGTACTTAATAAATATTAGCTATTATTAATTTTACTCTACTTTATAGGGTAAACTATATACTTCTATAATTCTGGTGCTTGGGCTCTGTGGTAAATAATCTACTCTACTGCTGTTAACAGTAATTTTTATTCTTTGTGCCAGAGCTGGGTGAGGTCTATAGTCTTTCCTTTCCCTACACCCTACCCAGTGCTTTGCATATTGTTGGACGAATAGTAGATACCTAATCTAATAAATCTTTGTTGAATGAATGATGAGAATATTTTTAAGGGTTTATAGAATATATTTCATTATAATAACCCTGAATAATAAACTCCTTTTCAAAGGAATGTATCTAGTGCTAAGTAAAAATGAACTGGGTTTTTAATCAGTTTGAGTTGATTTTTAAAACTACTCCTTTGGACTTGTTAAATGTGAGGAGCATTTCAATGAATCATGAGAGGTGGCTGAAAGTATGGACAAATTCATTGAGGAGAAGAGAGCCAGAACAATACCCTATATCTTTCCACTGCTATACCAAGGCATAAGCGTCTATCCACGTCCATTCTGGACAAAACTTGGTATAACAAGAAAAGCATTGAATTGAGAAGTGATGACCATTCCCACAGGGTTCTTTTGTACACTGGTGATATAGTAGTGAGCATAATTACCTTCCATGGGTTTCCTACCACATGACCTTGGCCACTGTTCCTCTTTAAGCCTCAGTTTCTTTCCCTATATAAATGAGAGGATACCATTTAAAATTTAACGTCCATTTCTCCATTCAGACTATGTGTGGTTCCATGTTGCTAAACTTGGGTGCATCTGGAAACCTATGGCATATCTCTTCTAGGACAGTGCCAGTTATTCTCACAACCTGCCAAAATTCAGTTGTTAATAACTATTCTGGTGAGTAATATCTCCCCCTGAATTGGTGCCAGTTGGAAAATTGTAGAATGGAATGTGCCACCTGGGTTTGGATTTGGAAATCTAAAGTATTGTTGCCTTGAGGTACAGGGATGTTTCTACTGAGCCATTGTGGTGAGTAGGCTGAAAATACCAGCCATGGCAGTTTTTACTTGGACCAGGAAATGAGGGTCAAACCTCCTTTGCTAATGATAACAGAATGAAGAGAGCTCTTTTCTTATTTCCTTCCAGCAATTTGCTGTATGAACTGTTATGCAGTATCACAAACAGAATCAATGTATCAGTAAAGTGAGAAAAATAAGTAAAAATTATGCTTCTGTAATGCATAGCTGTTGATATTCTATATCATAATTTCACAAAAACTCTGAATGGACTCAAGTCCTTAGTTTCCACATCTTATAATGTCACTTAGGGATCTCTGTTCCGTTCCAGTGTTCCTTGATTTTGGGAAGAGTTGCCTTTCTTGCTGTAAGGGGGCAGCATGGTGGAATGGAAAGGAAATGCAGTCTACCTCAAATTCAGTGTATGATCTTGAATTAGTCAAGTGTTTCCCCCTCTCTGGGCCTCTGTTTCCTCCTAAATAAAAGGCCTCTAAACAAAATTTTCCCTTTTGGAAGGCTGAGTTATTAAGTTACTAAAGTCTCATATGAGAGTAATGTCTTATAAACACTAGTATATTGTCTTAGTAATATAATATAATCTTAACACCAATATTAATATTAATAAGTTTTATAAATAACTAGTGTGTTGATCTGTACCTAAATTAGATCATTAAGACAGAGGATGGTCTCATCAAACAGAGTAATGACCATATTTCTGTCAATAATTATAAATGCCTGATCAACATTCAAACAAAGGATCCATTTTGTTGAAATGCTCTCCATTTCAAAGGACTCACGCAAGTACATTGTTTAACCCAGTGATTTTTATATAGAAAGGGGGAAGAAAAGTACCTACAATGTGTGAATGGGTGCTTTACATACTTATAGTCATTAGATACTTTACATACTTATAGTCATTTGACAAATATTATCTGGCACCTAGCATGTACAGATATTATAACAGAGCTGGACATGGGATTGACACAGTGGTACCATGACAGCAAGGTCACTGTTGTCATGTAACTTACATTTTGATTGCAGAGGTACATAATAAATAAATAGTCAAGGAAATTATTTTTTAAAAAGATTTACTTATTTATTGGAGAGAGTTGGGGGAGGGGCAAAGGGAGAGAATCCTTAAGCAGGCTTCCCACTGAGCACAGAGCCTAACTCTGGGCTCCGTCCCACAACCCATGAGATCATGATCTGACCCAAAACCAAACATTGGACACTCAACTGATTGAGCCACCCAGGCACCCCTCAAGGAAATTTTTAAATAAAAATAATGTCTTTGAAGATAATGAAGACAGAATAACTGGGAGGGAAGGAGACTACTTTAGCTCAGGTAGTCTAGAAAAACATAACTGAGGAGGTGATGCATAAACTGAGATTCAGATAGTAAGAAGCAACAGAATGTGCAAAGATCTAGGGGAAGGAAATATCCTGCAACAAGTGCAAAAGCCCAAAAGAGATGATAAATTTAGCATGTTTGAGGAACACATTAAAGGCAGGGTCATTTAAATCTAACAAACTTTAGAAATAGGTATTGTCTTTATCCAATAGGTAAAGATACAGAGAAATAAAGAGCCCAAATTCGGGTAGTAAATTGAGGATCTGACTTAAACGCAGGTTACTCTGGCTCTAAAACCCATGCTCTTTCCACTGAGCTGTACCACTTGGCAACTGACTGAAATGCAAAATTTCTGAGTTGGAATGAGTAACTTGTTTCTTTGTAACACAGTGGAAAAGGTACTCTTTCTTCTTTGTGATTCAGGAAGTATATATTCCAGTTGAAAGTTGTAAATGGCTATTTGCTTTTGACATTGATGAACATATAGTATTGTGTATTCCTTTTTTTTTTTTTTTTTTGACAGACAGAGATCACAAGTAGGCAGAGAGGCAGGCAGAGAGAGAAAGGAAAGTAGGCTCCCTGCTGAGCAGAGAGCAGATATGGGGCTCGATCCCAGGACCCTGAGATCATGACCTGAACCGAAGGCAGAGGCTTAACCCACTGAGCCACCTAGACACCCAGTACTGTGTATTCTTATATGATACTATTATATGTATTGTGGTTCCACATTCCCTCAAGTTTCAGGTGGGTGGATGTCCTCTGCCAGGAATCAAGCAACAGGTCTTTATTAAAGATTTTGTTATAGAAATGAATGTGTGTGTGTGTCCCATGTCCCCCACCCATCCACCCCCTTCCAAATTCATATGATGAAGTTCTAACTTCCAGTGTGATGGTATTGGAGATGGGGCCTTTGGGGGGTAGTTAGGTTTGGATGAGGTCATGAAGATGAAGCCCCCGTGCTAGGATTAATATCTTTATAAGAAGAAAACAGGGATGCCTGGTGGCTCAGTCAGTTAAGCATCTGCCTTTCACTCATGGCATGATCCCTGGGTCCTGGAATCAAGCCTGATGTGGGCTCCCCACTCAGCAGGGAGTCTGCTTCTCCTTCTCCCTTTGGTTCTCCCTCTGCCTTTCCTTCTCCCTCTCCCCCCCCGCCCCTCCCCCTGCTCTTGCTCTCTCTCTCTAATAAATAAATAAAATCTTTTAAAAAAACAAAAACAAGAACAGAGAGTACTCTCTCTCTACCATATGAGAACACCACTATAAGAACACAGCTAGAAGGTGGGTCTCTGCAAGCCAGGAAGAGGGTCTTACTGAATAGGTTATGCCTTGATCTAGACTTCTCAGCAAAAATGTCTATTGTTTAAGCACCCAGTCTATGGAATTTTGCTTCAGCAGTCCAAGGAGATAGATATCTCTGTCTATGTAGCTATATCTATATATAGATAACATAAATAGGAAATAAATACATAGACAATAGATAATATATATTTCTATACATTATTTCTATATATATTTATCGGTAGATCAGTAGAGTGAGTATATAGAGGGATACGTAGGTGGGTAAGTAGATAAAGAGATTTATTATAAAGAGTTCACTCACACATTGATGGAAACTGAGAAGTCCCAAGATCTGTCAACAAACTGGATACCCTGGAGAGTTCCAGTCCAAGTCTGAAGGCCCAAGCACGAAGAAAACTGATGGTGTAAGTTTCAGTCTGAGTCCAAAGGCAGAAGAATGATGCCCTAGCTCAAAGACAGGCAGAGACAGTGAATTCTTCCTTAACTCCATCTCCATCTATCTATCTTTCATTCCTACCTTCCTTCCTTTCTTTCTAGATTTTATTTATTTGACACAGAGAGAGTGTGTGTGCATAAGCAGGGGGAGCAGCAGGCAGAGGAAGAGGGAGAAGCAGGACCCTTGCTGAGCAAGGAGCCCAATGTGGAGCTTGATCCCAGGGCCACGGGATCGTGACCTGAGCTGATGGCAGATGCTTAACCTACTGAGCCATCCAGGCATCCCCACCATCTTTTATTCTATTCAGGTCTTCAGTGGATCAGATTAGGTGCACTTACATTGGGGAGAGCAATCTACTTTACTCAGTTCTGACTCAAATGTTAATATCATCCAGGAACACCTTCACAGACATACCAGAATAATGTTTAGCCAAATATCTGGACACCTGTGGTCCTATCAAATTGACAGATGAAATTAACTATCCCAACCAGGCTTTGGTTAAGGCAGATGTGAGTGTGAGAGAGAGTGGTTGGGGAGTAGGAAAGAAATATAAGACAGTATGCACCTTCAGAAGATACAGTAGATCAGAAGATACTGATACAGTAGGAAAAGGCATACTTAAATGAAAAAATCAGTGGATTATACAAAGCTGTGTCTTTCTAATGTGACAAGTGAATGGGTTTCAGACAGAGCTTTCAGAGGGAAGAAAAACCACCCTTGGAGAGGAAGACAGGGAAGATTCATAAGGGAGGCAGAACTTGTTTTGGACTTTGAAGAATGAGGAGAGGGGATTTCTTTCTCTTTTTTTAACATTATTTTTCAGGTGGTCCTTAATAGGATACCTGCAAAGACAATTCATAAAATTTGTACCAAAAAAGAAAATAGGAGACTGCCCATCCAGTTTGGTTGAGGCTAAAATAAACTTAACAATAATTTGGCTAAGAGCAAAGAGAAAATTATTTGTCTCATTCCACTTACAAATTTAGATGCAGTCATTCTTTGTAACATATTAATAGAATCTAATTAGGTATGAAAAAGGACATTATATAATAAAGTAAGACTTATTCCTGGATCTAAAGACTGGAAAAAAGTAGAAATAGACTTCACAGGTGAATTCTCCTAAAATGTTTGGTAGAGATAATACAAATTCCACAAACACTCTTACTCCCCAACTCATTCTGTGAAGCCATCATTATTACTCTGACAACAAACCAAAGTCCCCAGTAAACATAGATTCAACATTACTTAACAACATTTTAGTGAATTGGATCCAATGATATATAAAAAGGATCATGCATGATGACCCAATGGGGTTCATCCCGGGAACTCAAAGTTCATGTAACATTTGAGTATCTGTCACTGTAACTCACCACAGCGGCAAGTGTAATAAGAAAAACATTATGATCCCAATAGATGCATAAATATCTTTTGAGATTACTCTGTGTGTGTGTGTGTGTGTGTGTGTTAAGAACTCTCAGCAGATTTTGGGCACCTGGGTGGCTCAGTTGGTTAAGCATCTCCTTCGGTTCACATGATTCCAGGGTCCTGGGATTGAGCCCTGAGAGTGGCTCCCCCTGCTCACTGGGGAGTCTGCTTCTCCTTCTCCCTCTGCCTCTCCCCCCAACACTTGTGCTCTCTCACTTGCTTGCTTACTCTCTCAAATAAATAAATAAAATCTTAAAAAAGTGAATTCTCCACAGGCTTCAAGTATATAATACAGCGTTGTTACCATAATGAGTTTTAGATCTCCAAAACTCATTTATCTTACCTACTGAAACTTTGGAGTTTTTGACCAACATCTCATTTTTCCCTCTTAAGCCCCTGGCAGCCACCATTTTACTCTTAGCTTCTGGGTTTGACAATTTTATATTCCACATGTAAGTGAGATCATGCAGTTTTTACCTGTGTCTGGCTTATTTTACTTAGCATAATGTCCTCTAGGTTCATCCATGTTGCAAATGGCAGGATTACCTTTTTAAAGGCCGAATAAATATTCCATTTTATATATACATTACATTTCCTTTATCCATTTGCCCTTCAGTGGACATTTAGGCTGTTTCCATATCTTGGCTATTGCGAGAAAGGGGTGATTTCTCTTTTTTTGAAGATTCTATTTTTTTATTTCAGAGAGAGCACAGAAGTGAGGGGAGGAGAAATGGGGGAGGAAGAAAATCCCAAGCAGAATCCAAGCTGCCTGCAGAGCCCAACACAGCTTGATCTCACAACCCTGAGACCACAGCCCTGAGCAGAAACCAAGAGTTGGACATTCAGCCAACTGAGCCACCCAGGCACCCCGAAAGGGGTGATTTCTAAGCGGACCAACGCACAGAGGCAGCAGTTTTATTAGAGGTAGTTGGGAAACAATGTCTTAATGGCAGATTGATGTTGTAGTACCATTCAGTGTCTGAATGGTGGTTGAACAGTGCTCCTACATATGCTTGTGCAGGTTTTTCACCATACAAGGGCATTTGAATGAGGAAACTAGTGGGGAATGAAACTCAGCCCCATGTTCTTTTTGTCAAGTTAAGTACCGCAGTACAGGAGTGTATCCATCTGGAGGAAGGAGACTTTGTATGACTTTGTATAACTTTTTCCAAGTCATACAAAAACTTTGCAGCTATCTTGGAGAAGGGAAATAATAGGAGATAAATTAGAAATAGAAGGGTGGGACCAGATTAAAAGAACATTCTTCTGTATCTCGTCTGCTAAAAATGGATGGGAATGTGCATCTTTGATGGTAGTCATGATTGTGGGTATGATTTGTGACCCTACACTGGAGTTAAATTTAGAGATTTGTCAATGCTAGAAATCATGTTTATCTAGCATAAAATAAATCCGTATATTTTAAAAATTATATTTGCTTAATGTTTCTCTAAAGCAAACTTCATAACTGACCCATTTTGCTCCAAAATCAAATCAGCCTGATTTAATTTTATAAGCCAGTCATGGAAAGAGAATCTGTCCCATGACTCCAAAGCATTCTGTTCTGTAGCTCTGCTATAATTACAGACAAATGCATCTAATCTTCCCATCATGGGTTCTGAGTTACAGGATTCCTTTTTTTTTTTTTTTTTTCTGCACTTGATAATCTTGTTATCTGGCTATACTGGATCATTTAATTTTTCCCCAAAATAGAGATCTTCAGAAAAATCTCAGAAAAAGTGATTTGATGTTTCCAAATCAAGTCACAGCTGGGGTGTTTACTCAGAAATTAGTCATTTTCAGAGCTTTGAGATTGCTGTTTTTCTTAAGGGGTCTCATCTGCCTCCTAAGGCTATTAAAGTCTTCCCACAAATAACCTGAGGGAGTAACATAAACTCCGGAGAAATGGACTATATAGGTATCCTCAGAAACCTACAAGCCCAGGACTCTTTCACAATGAGCGTGGCTGAACTCTCCAATATTAACTTCCAAATGTCTAGCTATATTCAATTCATTAACTCCATAAACATTTCCTGGGCATCCACCATGTGTCAAATAATATGACAAGTATTGGGAATACAAAAATGAATAGTGCACAGTCCCCATCTGAGAAAGGAAACAGTCTCTAAATTTGATCATCAGAAGCCCTGAAATTTAATTTTACTAGCTCTGCCACCTATTAACTGCTACCTTTAAGCAAGTCACTTAGTTTAGCTAAGCCTTATTTTACTATAAACCAGTAACATTAAGATGACTTCCCTATAAGGCATGAAATTTCGTAAGATTAATAGGTTATTTGGGATGAATGACATATGTGGTCATTCAGTGTTCTCTTTCCCTCCCTTATTCATGTCTGTCCCCTTTGGATCTTTACCTTTAAAGACTGAAGAAGACACTATTTCAACTAAGAAATAATGTCTTCTTCAGCCTTTCCCAAAATCCGAGCATGCACATTTTGTTCCGTTTTTTCCCTGGGCCATTTTTACTTTCACTGTATCATTTGTTTTTAGGTAAGTGGACATAACATGCTCGGTCAGAAATATGGAAATCCTAAAGCTTGTACAAGACTAAGAAAGCCTTTATGTTAGATTTCTAATAAACTTTCTGATGATACTCAACATTTTTTAACCTTTCACTCTCAATCTTTTTAGGTTTTGTCTGTGATGACATACAGAACTGGTGTCTTTTTTTCCTGTCTTTCATTTTTCTTTACTGGGTGATCCTGTGATAAAATCATTTCCCTTGAATGTGTTTTCTTACACTTAGTCACATTAAAACTCCTCTGCCACTTTTCTGCCCACGTCCACATCTTCTTTCAGTTTATCCCTAATCAGTTTGGCATTTTAATCCCTGAAAGAGCTGAATGCCATCTGCAAACTTGGCAGTTTCCCCTGTACTCTCTTCCATATCATTTGTATGAATGTTAACTAAGACACCATGCAGCTTGCTTTCTACCTAAGAAGTGCCTCACTTGTAGGGCATTTGATTGAACAGCTTAATCACTGAATTAATGATATTAAGGAGTAGCCACAGAACTCTTTATCCAGAAAAGTGTTCACTTATTCCTGTTGGTTGCTTCTTATTCCTAAACCAGTTATTCATAACAGACATTTCTCCACATATTGAAAGAAAGTTTTATGGTTCATGAATTAGAAAGCAAGTCTAGATTAAAGTTAAGAACCCTTTTACCAATGTCGAGGCCTTACCTGACTAATACAGGTCTCATTTATGTCTCTGTTCCAGAACATTTTAGTAAAAGTCTTATACCACTTTCTATGACTTCATTAAATCCTTTTTGCTAATATCTTTAAAAATAACTGTCATTTTCCAGCCAGCTACAAAGTTCTGAGACCTAATCAATCAAAGGATCAACTGAGTTGTCAGATGAGTGCTGTGTAGTAGCTATCAGTTTGTTATGTACCAGTAAAACCAAATCCTGAAATCTGGTTACTGCACCAGCTTCCCAAATGATCTCAAGCCCTGGTTTAATCCTTCCAGTCTTTCCCACATTCCAGGTAAGATGGTCTCTCAGATGTTAGGCACAACTGATCATGTCACCCTCTACTTAATATTTTTGATGGCATTCTGGAGACAGTTGGGGAAATTTTAATATAGACTCAGTAAAGATGTTTAAAATTACTATTAATTATTAAATAATAAGTATTAAAAAGTCTTTACTCTAAGATAGGCAGATTCATAGATGGAAAGTAGATTAGAGGTTACCAGGGACTGGACCGTGGGTTAGTATGGGCGCTTATTGCATAATGGCTGCAGAGTTTCTGTTTTGGAGAATGAAAAAGTTTTGGAAGTAGTGGTGATGATTTCACAACAATGTGAATGTATCTAATGCCATTGAATTTTAGACTTAAAATGGTAAATTTTGTTATATATATTCTGTTACATTAAAAAAATAAACCAACACCGGTTATAGATAGTACTTAAAATTTTATAGAAGAATAACATAATATTTGGGGTTTGTTTTAAAACGCTCAGACAATAGTCTCAAGAACAGTGATGGCGATAGATGAAAAAGATTGGCAAAATGTTGATAACTATCGCAGGTAGTTTTTTCACAATAAAAAGTGTTTAAAAAAATCTTTTGGAAGCTAGATATTAAGTCCCAACTATTCACCCTGACATCTGAAACCTTTGCCAGTTCAATGCTTCCCTTTCTTGGGACCTGCAGCTCCCACTGCCCAGCCTGTTGTGTCCTTCCCTGCGGTGTTCTGTGCTCAAATAGCCTCTGTTGCTTTACACTCAGCCATTCAATTCTGCTTCTTCTTCTCATGTGGCAAATTCCTATTCATTCTTTAAGACCCAGCTCCTTAAGCAAGACAACTTCCTCCTTTGAGCTCCTAAAGTTCCTGATTTATAATCCTGCTACAGCTTATTCCCTGTATTTACACATACACCTTTTATTCATGCTTCTGTTCTCCACTAACCTGTCAGCTTCTTGAAGGTAGAGGGAACTTACTTTTCACTGTACATGTTTCTGATCTACATGAAACTTATGTTGTTTTAGTTGTGTGCTTTAAATATTTTTTAAAGAAAAATTGAAAGGTGGGACTGTGAATATTAGTTATAATTTTTTTAATATTTTATTTATTTATTTGACAGAGAGAAAGATCACAAGTAGGCAAAGAGGCAGGCAGAGAGATGGGGAAGCAGGCTCCCTGATGAGCAGAGACCCTGATGCGGGGCTCCATCCCAGGACCCTGAGATCATGACCTGAGCCGAAGGCAGAGGCTTAACCCACTGAGCCACCCAGGCGCCCCATTAGTTATAAATCTTAAGAGTTGCAAGGGACCTTAGTAATAACCCGTATTGGTAGTGAATAGCATTCTCCTTTTCTAGAATGTGCTTTCTCTACTTGGCAACTGCTAATGAGTTTTTACAGTTCTAGCACTTACCATTGGATACTCTAAATTGTTGCTGAATTTACTGACAAGTCACAACGTTTCTTTCTAGATATTGCAAAAAGCTAAGTATCTAGCTTGGGGTGTATGAACATACACTTTCTAGGAAAAACAATGGATTTTCAGGCATCGCTTGTCAAAGTGGCAAATAAGCCCCTGGAGGGATATTCCTGGGCCGGTGGGGTTGTTGCCTTTTCCGAGGGCTAAGCGGTGAGCTGGGACCACAGCATGTACGTAGTATACATCTTGCCAGTGGGTGGCGGCAGGCCCTCACAAACTCTCCCCAAGACCAGCAGGCCTAATTTTACCATTGGGTGGGAAATAGGAATCCTCTAGTATTCCTAGCTTACTTTCTAACTTCTTGATGCCTAAAGATGCTTGACTAAAGGAACGAGGCCAGTAAGGCAGTGAGTGCCAGAAACAGCACCGTCTTAAAGATAAGTATCCAGACCAGTGCCAGGCATTTACTAGGTGCTAGACTGGTTCCAGAGCTCTAAGAATGCTTGTTAGTGCCTTCATATTCTACCTTGAGTTTTTGATTTTTATACAAACCTCAGGCACCCCGAGAGGATTTACAGTGTAAGCTGTTTTTAGGTTCTTTAGTTCCAGTATGGATGGAGACTGAGAACCAATTATCACATGACATCCTCGGATGTCCACATGTGAGAAGAGAGGAGGTTAGGCCTGCAGAGACAGGCTCAGTCTGATTTTCTACATTTGTTCAGCCAAAACCATCACTCCTAACATCTCCAGTCAATAAGCAAGCCCTGATTGTGAATCTAGGAAAGTAAATAGCTCAGTGAAGGAGTTGGAAATTTACAGATACAATTTTGTATAGGCATTAGCTCAGATCACATAACCTGACAACAGGACAAAATTGTTATTTAAAATCTAAAATGTTCTGGAAAATCCAGGACTCACATAAGGATGGTCTTTACTCCAAGCATAATTACATATTTCAGTTGTGTGAGGCTGAGAGTGGGAGCGGGGCGTCCCAGATTATTGGACAACTGAGTTTGAAAGTTGGTATCAGATGATGATGCTATGAGCATCATGAGTGGACAATATCATGAGTGGACAATAAATGGGATTAAAGTTCAGAAGGGGAGAGGCTATGTTGGCTGTGATAATCATAAAACAGTAATAATACCTGGTACATAAATGTTTGTTGCATTTTCCTAATAGTACTTCATATTTGCATAGCATCTCAGAGTTTCCTGAACACCTTCATGTCAGTTATTTTCATCTGGCTTTATTAAGTATTTGCAACAACCTGTGATTAAGGTATTTGTAAATGAGTTAAAATACATAAAATACTTAGAATAGTGGCTAGTGCATAGTGAATGCTTGCTATTAGTATTACAATTATTATTAACCTTATTTTATACAGAGGAAACTAAGGCTGAGAGAGGTAATTACTTGCCCAAAGTCACACAGTTGAAAAGTGACAGAACTATGCCTGAACCCAACTCCACTGGCTCCTATTTCTGGATAATGGACCTTTCTCCATTATCCCATGCATAAAACAGGAAGATTTCAAGTTGGGCTTGCCCAAGTTTTGCGGGAGCCTTAGAAGAGAAGTGTCTGAAATTGTGGACCTCAGCCTCACAAGCCCTAGTTGGATAGGAACTGGTGAGTATATTCGTTGCCTTGAGTAAGAAGAGTTAAATCTAGAAGCCTCTACTCATTTTAGCAATAAGGTGAGATGGTTCATTGCCTGGCCCATCAAGGAAGCTGTAAGCCATTAAACTCACATAGATCCTCAGCTGCTAGGCTTGTTAAGAAAATGTTACAATAGGGGGAAATTGACAACACAGGCACCATAGATATTTTTAGTCTGTGCTTTAAGGATGTACATCTTGGGTTCTGTTTAGGATTGAGCAAAGAAGGTGAATTGGGGCTGATTTGACAAGACCGCCAGTCAGAATGTCCTTCTCTGTGTCCAGTTTATGCAAGAAACTGTGGGGATTGGGGCGAGGGAGAAGGGAACTAAGGGAGAGGCAGTCATTTTCCCAAACTTTCAAACACTGAGAAAGAGTGCTGTATTTTCCTTACTGGAGGGGAGTGGGGGTGGGCAGTGTGGCAATATAAGTAAAAACTGTAACTGTGTCTGTTCCTTGAACCAGCAATTCTCCAATAAATTGTTTATCTTTCTAATATACAACATGGTGACTATAGTTAATAATACTATATTGTATACTTGAAATTTTCTAAGAAAATAGATCTTCTGTGTTCTCACCACACACTCATAAAATATAACTATGCAGGTTGATAGATGTGTTAACTAACCTGAGTGTGGTAATCCCATTTTATAAAATATAGGTATATTAAGTAATCATGATGCACACTTTAAATATATACAGTTTTGTCAATTATATCTCAGTATATTTGGAAAAGGTAAGTTATTTATCCCATGGATGTATTCTTTTTTCCCTATGGAGATATATATACATTTATTTATTTATTTTTAAAGATTTTATTTCTTTATTTGAGAGAGAGAGAGAGAGCACAAGCAGGGGGAGCAGCAGAGGGAGAGGGAGATACAAGATCTCTGCTGAGCAGGGAGCCCGATATGGGGCTCCATCCCAGGACTCATTATCTAACCCAAAGGCAGATGCTTAACCAGCTGAGCCACCTAGGCACCCCGGATATATATTTTTTTAAGATTTATTTGTTTGTTTTAGAGAAGAGAGGAAGGGGCAGAGGGAGAGAGAAAGTGGACTCCATACTCACCATGGAGCCCAGTGTGGGTCTCGATCTCAGGACCCCAAGATCGTGACCTGAGCCGAAACCAAGAATCAAATACTTAACTGACTGCACCACTCAGGATTCCCTCCTATGGATATGTTCTTAAATGTTAGCCATTATTGCACTGTTTATAATGGTAAAAACAACCCAAAAACTGGAAATCTAAGTACTTACCAATATATATGATGAAATTACTGCATGACGTTCAAATGGAATTTCATGCAACTATTAAAAAGAAAGAAGTCCATCAGTATATGCTGAAAGCATATTACTAAGATGTATTTTTGAGTGCAATAAAAATCAAGATTCAAGAAGAAGAGTTTATGTAGCATAATGCTACATGTATGTTTGAAGCATATATGTGTGCAGACATTTTCCCCACACTGGAAGGATAGTCCTGCAACTGATAATGGGGATTATATGTGATGAAAAAGAAATGGGAAAAGAGAAACTTATTTTTTATCTTATTCTTTTGTGTACTTTTGAAGGTAGATTGATTGATTTCACCATATGACATACTTTTTTTTTTTTTTTTTTAAATTTAAGCCACTTACCTAAGATCACAGAGCCAGGGATGGGTACTTCTAGGATCCCTACCCAGACTGTGATTTCAGAGCCCTGTGATTCACAGCTCTCCTGGATTCTGACACGATGCCTCCAAATAGTGCTCTCTTAGTATCAGGAGGTACATTGGTCACTTGCTTATAAATCACACAATTTTTCATGAATATACCTGGAACCTAAATTTCTAAGGGCTAGAGCTAGGAAAATGTGCTCATTCTCCAGAAGAAGGCTCTGTGCCCCATCTGCCTGCCATCTTCAGCTCGTTTTCCATAAGATTGTGCTCAGCCAACAGAGGTCAGTGACCTGGAGTCAGGAAACACAGACTAAGATTTTCAACAGGACAAATTACCTTAAGGAAAAGGCATTAAGATCATTGGAGAGGTGGGGGCAGGGAGAAGGCATGCAAACAGTATCATTAGCCAACTTGGTCAATGGGCAGGTGCAGGAAGTGGCAGATAAATCCAGCCAGAATCTATAAATATACTTTAATATCAGTGTTGTAAACTCACAAAATAAGTGAGTGAATTAAAATACTTGGCAACACATAAGCATCTAGTTGTAAACTTTTAGTTCTAAGCTTAGCTCCTATGAACTTTTCTGTGGCTTGGGCATATTATTTCCCTGCTCTGGCTTTCAGCTCCCCCATTGGTCAAACGAACATTGCTGTCTGCCCTGGCTGCTTCAGTAAGGCAAGGAATGTGCTTTGAAAGTGCAAGGTATCATATAGAATGAGAGGTTATTGTTAATGTCTCTGAGACTTACCTCATAGAACAAAAGCTATTTTGACAGGAAGATAGGAGGAGGCATCAGAATAGCCTTGCTGGTAGTAAGGTAGACACACCTCATCAATTCAAGAAAAGAACCTCCAGGGTCATTTACTCCATTTCTCCTTTTTATTGTCCTGGATAAAGGCCTTCAGAGTTTAAGATCTGCAGAGCAGTGATAGTGGCATGTGTAGATTATCATTTAAGTCCATAAGTCAGTTAGAACAGTAGCCAAAGGGATGGGATACGGTACAGGTGGAGGGGTTTGCTGAGCTATAAATGTTGGAACACAGTTCTGGAAGCAAGCTGATGAAGCTTAGCGAGTTATTGGGGCAAAGGTTGGGGACTAGGCTTCAGTGATCCAGCTCCAGGATGGCTGAATGCCTCTGAGGAACAATTTGAGGGTGGCCAGGGACTTGGATAGGACAAATGACAACTTCCTAGAACGGACTGTTCCAGCAGAGAGGAAAGGAAATAGCCTGGCCTCGTCCTGGGTAGTTCACAGGAACCAGGATAGGAAGTATTTGTAGTAGAACTAGTGCTCACAACATCAAGTCCCTTTTGAGCGGAAGAAGGAAAATGGGGGAAAAAACATGAAATGCAGCACACATGACAAGTCAGTTTTCGTAATGGTGGGAGTGAAGATGGAGAGAATGAATCAGCAGAGAGGGATAACTGTACAGCCCCAGGAACACTGGATTCAGACTTGGGTGTGAATGCTGTCTCTGTCACTAAGTTATCATGTGACTGTGAATACACTATTTTTCTCCTCCGAGTCTTGGTTTCCTCATCTCAAAAATGAAGACCTTTCTCCCTATATCATAAATTGTTATTAGGATTAAATGAGATGTTCTTGAAAGCAACTTGCACACAATTCCTAGAGCATTATGCCCAATAAATGTTAGTTTATCCCTTTATTTTGAGAGGGTCTTTTGGAAACCTCCAGTGTAGCATACTAATTTGAAATTTCAAGCTCTGGGAAAGAACAACCTCGTCAACAAGTATAGCGTAGAAAGGCCCTTTATTCACATGGAGAACTAGCCTAAGTGGATATGTAAGAAAATCTTTCAGGGGGTAGGGTGGGGAGGGGGAGATTAAGGGAAAGTAGGAATGAATATCAATATAAGTATAAGCACAGTCCACTTACAAGGGACTCTGAAGTCCCTGATGCTTTGTGAGATTTCTTTAGATCCATGAGAAGATAGGAAGATAATAAGTACTCTGTAACTTGGCCTGACTAGTTTTCTTGACTGAAATTCAGGAATACAGAATAGGTTTTGTGTTCAATTATAGTAGCTTTCCTCAGCCTTTTAAAATTTCTTTTCTGGTATAATTAATGCTCTGTCATTCACTGTCCTTTAATCCTTACTTTGTTGGTTATATCTGCCTTTTAAACTATTAATTGCCTCAAATACTTTTTGGAGGTATAGATATGAAGAGGTAAAATGATAACAGTTTCTTTAAAAACTAAAATTCCAAGGGTGGAACCCACCTAGAAAATCAGAGTGATGGGGAAGATAAGGAAAGTATAAAGATGTGTGGTACTAACTTGGTCTTTACCAGGAATCATATTGGGGAAATTCCTACTTCTGGACTTCTTTTGTAGCCCAATGACAAAGTAGGATATTATAAAATCCCAAAACCTATGAGTGAAAAAGTGCATTGGATTATTTTATGGATCCAATGGATCAGTTTATGGGTAAACTGAGTAAAGGAGAGACCGTGGTTTGCTTGAGGCTCTCTCACAATAATCTATTAGTTGAGTTAGAGTCCAACCCTATCCCAGGTCTCTTGACTCTCATTCTGGGGTTCTGTCTGCTGTAGTCCTCTTCTTTATGGTAGTAAATTTCTGATCTCAGACACATCTACAATACTAATTTGTGTGTTTTTTGTTTTGTTTTGTTTGGTTTGGTGTGGTTTGGTTTGGTTTCTGTTTTGTTTTTGTTTTTGTTTTCATTTTCCAGGGCCAAGTGCTTCCGGGGTAAAAAAGTCCTTGGAGATTATGACATCAAAGTGGAACAGGTAATTACCCTGAAGCCCATAGTTACATCTGCGTCATCATTATTCTCTCTTGACATCCCAAAGTGAATCATCTAATCTTCAGAGTGGAGTACAGTGTTTGTCAGTGGATTCCAGGCCCTCTCTCCCCTCTTCCCACCTGTTCCCTGGGGCTTTTCTCTTTTTGAGGTATGACCATGAAGGCTGCCTTTCAACGTTCTTGACTTCATTTCATGGTGCTGGTGTCTATAAAGTAGTGAATAATGTGGTTCTTAGGGCTCTCTGGTAGTGTGTTCTCAGGCTGAGGAAAACCTTAGGAGAATGTCTTCCTGGGACACTGGCCACACCTCCATATTGTTGATGGCATGATATTTCTGGGTTGGCACATGTCTGCCCTTCAGTTGTGCAGCCTCCCATACTGCCTACTTTGGGCGTGAAGCTACACTTCTGAGAGAATTAAAACACACACACACACACACACACACACACACACACACACACCTCTGTTTTTAATGTAATGAAGTCCTGAAAGCCCCCCTTCCCTTTTTTAAAATCTTCCTCTACCCTTTGCTTCATGATAGAGATTAAGTCCATTTGGGTGGAGAGGGGGCTGTCCAGTTTAAACAATGCATATGCTTTCTATGTAATTATAGAAGTTACTCATTATTCTTTACAGTGTGCTGTGATTTACAGAGTACTTTCCTACCCATTATTGTATTCAGTTCTTAGAACAGCTTGTTGGATAGTCAAGGTTGATTAAAAATTATTCCTATTTTATAGATGAAAGAAACTGTCCCCACACACCCCCCCAACCCTGGGAGGACAAGTGATTTGCCTAAAGTCCATGGAGCTAACTGGGGGCAGAGCAGAAGTAACACCCAGTTGCCTAAACTAAAATCTAGTGTTTTTATGTTGAAACTGACAGAGGGCATGCTGCTCCAGTTTGCATCTCCCAGTTTGCATTCCCACTCTATAGAAAGGCAGCACAGAGTTGTCAGAAGACCTGAGCTTTGCTCCTGTCTCTGCCGAGAATGAATTTGTTTTTGTCCAGAAAGTCACTTAACTGCTTCTTTTGTAAATGGGGAGAATTATCTCTGTCCTTCCTGCCCCACAGAGTTGCTATGAAAGTGAAATGAAATCAGATTGTGAAAATGCTTTGGGAAACTGAATAAATGTTTGGTGGGAGGGCTGCTACTATTCTGTGGAGAACTTGGCAAAGACAGGACTATGGGCTTATTTCCCTAAAGTTATTTTTATTTATTTTTAATTTTTTTTAAACAATTGAGTAAAAACACATAACATGAACCCTACCCTCTTAATCCCCTACTATTATTTTCCAGGCGGAATTTTCAGAGCTTAACCTGGTGGCCCATGCAGATGGGACCTATGCTGTGGATATGCAGGTCCTCCGGAATGGCACAAAAGTTGTCCGGTAAGGTCCTTTCTGTCCTCAGGGTCACTGTCACTGTCTTCAGAGTTATTTTCTGGTTTGCATAGGTGGTTTCAAAATCAAGTGTTAGAGTGGGATGGCAGTGCCATGTATATAGTATAGAAGTTAATGATGTATGCTATGTAGCAGTGGTAGAGGAAGGCAGAGAATACCAACTCCTGCTCTCAGGGATCTCTTAGTCCAATGGTAGACAAAGGACTCAGGACTCATTTAGAGGTAACTGGATTCCTATCAGAGGGGTTCTAGGATTCCAGCCCCACTTCCACCAGTGTTATTTTTGTGCTTTTATCTCTGCGTATATTTTCCCAGGAAAAGAGGATTCCGTTGCTTAAAAAGAAAGTTTGAAAACCTCTGATCTAGTTCAACCTCCTACTTTACATTCATTTGCTTAGATTCACTCAATGAGTTGGTCACAGAGCCTTGTGTTTCTATGTGAATTCTCTTAACTCCCAACCCTGTACTCTTCTATGTTCCTCAGTCCTGGGAATTCATAAGTCTGATGGGAAAGTCTAGGTTGGAAGGGACATAAGATAGAAGAAAATTTGCAGTTACAGGGCACATACATGCCAGGTGGTATGCTGGGTAACTTACAGATGTGGCCAAATTTAATAAAACAGTTCTGTGAGGGAGGTAATAAGAATTCCAGATGAGGGAAAATGGCTTCCACAGTGTCAGTTTTCCCACGGGCTCAGCATGGTGTCAGGTTTTCAGATACAGAATCTTGTGCCAGGAAGAATCTTTACTTCATCCTCTTCCCTACGTCAGCCTACAGCATCCTGACACTGAGGTCTCCGACATCCGGTAAGAACTGGCTCAGTGACAAGAAAGGCAAATCTCAGGTGTCTGGAACCTAACAATAGGAAACGCAAACTCATTCATTCTAGAGATGAGGAGGACAGAAAAATAGAAATCTGTCCAGTGGGGAGAGAGCTCAAGAGAGAATAATGGGCCCCTCCAACTCCAGGTAGAGTGAATCATAAGGATGCATGCACACAAGGATGTGGTGAGAGAAAGGTCCATCGCAGGGTGCCAGGAGGGATCTGGCAAAACTAAGGCAGGTCCTTCCAGGTATGCGTGTAGGAACTTAAGAGCTGGCCAGTGTAGGAAATCTAGGGTTCAGTTCCTATAACTGGCATTTAAGGTTTGATCTCAAGAATACAGCTGGAGTCAGTATCCCAGAACTGGGGCACAGGGAGATCAGAGCAGCTCCAGCACATGCCATAATGACTTGATGCTACATTCCTTGAGTTACTGAGAAGGGCTTCTTCCACCCCCACTTCAAAAGACTGATCTCTGAGCCTAGGTGGTACTGGAGCTGTAGATGGGGGTTGAATGTGTGCCTGGGCAGAGAACCAGGTGGGTCATTGCATATGGTGTGAAACTGGCAGGCTCCAGAGCCTTGAGGGAGAATGCTGCTACAGAACTGACTCTTTGGGAAGGTGGGGTTCCCTTGGAGTCAGGGCATGAAGATAGAGCAGCTGAGGAGCTTTGCTGGCTAGAGGGGAAACACAGGGAGCCTTCCCATGCATGGGAACATTCTGTACTCCCAGTGCTTCCTGTAGCCATTGCTCAACCTCAGTTCTTCAAAAAATATTTGCACCCCTCCCTAGTGTACACTTTGGAAGAATAACACTGGGAAGTTTGGCATGTGTTCTCAGCCAGCCAGGACCCTTGCTCTTCTGGGGGCCTGAAGAGGGCATTGCCTATTTTAAGGAGCAGCTTTAAGGAGTCAGAATAGGACACTGAGTTCAGGATCTCTGTGGCAGGGTGGTGAAGTCAGGCAAATATGTCTTCAAAGTCTACTGGGGCACTCTTGGAGCATAAACTCTGAAGCCACAAGGAGCTTCTCTTTTATTGCCCCATAGGGACCACGTAAATTCTTGTTCATTTAAGTTGTAAGGGTATGAAAGTGTTTCTTTCTCCCCTCCTGAGGGAATTTGTACCTTAGAAAAAGACAATGCTCAATCCAGAGGAATAAGGGAACTTCAGACATCTCCTTAAATCTCCTTTAAGTGGTGCCGTAATACCTCACTTCCTATTCCATAGAATATTAAAATGAGGGGCTTACATCAGGTGACCCTTAATATCCCTTCTCTGTCTAGAGCTTTGGAAATAGGAGACAAGATGATATATGACCTGAGGAGCTGTTTTATGGGAAACTTGCCTCTCCATTTTTACCAGGTCCTTCCGGCCAGACTTTGTGCTTATCCGGCAGCATGCATTCGGCATGGCAGAGAATGAGGACTTCCGCCACCTTGTCATTGGCATGCAGTACGCAGGCCTCCCCAGCATCAACTCACTGGAATCCATTTACAACTTCTGTGACAAGCCATGGGTGGTGAGTGAGGCTCCCTTCCCCCCAGGTAAAAAGGTGGGATCCAGGTCCTGTATCTCCCAGTCCCACAGGAGGGACCACTGGTAATCAAGTTGCACTAGGCACAACTGAGAGGATGTGAGAGAAGCTTCAGACGAGACATGGGGTAGGGTGGGCTCTCGCAATAAAACATTATCTTCAAGGGCTGGGCTGCCTTTGATGTAGAGTGGACCTTTGACCTCACAACAAAGTCACACAAAGATTCTCTAAAGAAGTCCTTATAGATCTGCAAGCTGTGGCCTCAAGCCATAGATGTAAGAATAAAAATACCTGATTCTTGCTTCTCAGTGGTCTATTGGAAAGGCCTGAGGCCAGTGGGGACCCAGCTCCTATAACAGCTCTCCAGGCAGCCCTCTTAGAAGGAAATACCTGCTCCCAATCACATCCTCTTCCTCTTGTTTTTCAAAAATCACTTCAGCTATCACACGGGCTTGCCAAGGGCCACTGTGAAGTTCTCAAACCCAAGCCTCTACACCACCCAGGGAGTTGGAGGGGAGGCTTTTTAACCAGATGGACCCATTACCTTTGCTCTTGGTCTCTTTCTCACACCTGAACTCACAGTTTTCCCATTCCCTTGGAAACCAGGGAGATCTGAGAGTATAAGAGAAAGACCAGTGAATGAGGAGTCAGGGGGAGCTGCTGTGGTTGAGGAGGGAGGGTTGAGGAGGGAGGGTTGGGTTCCTGATCACCACTCATGCAGATACCTCTGGCCTGAGGCACATAAGAATCCTAGAGTTTTGCAGAAACAAGCTAAAAGAGTTGTATGATTTAAATGAAGGCATTATTTGAGGCCTTTACCAAGTTTCTTTTCTAGGGACTTCCCTTTTCCCCCTAGTTTCACAACTTTCCCTACTGCACATAAGCCTTAGCCCTTTTCTTCCCTTTCCTTCCCCGCCCTTTCAATACCTGCTAGAATTTGTCTACCTCATAGCCACACAGGATGATTCTGCTATTGCTAATTTATTTCTTCTAAGTAAACTTTTCTGTGCCTGGTTTCTTTGTCAACTAGGGATGGATAATAGTAGTACCTGTCACCAGTTTGCCAGCCTGGTTGTTATAGTCCCCTAGTATTTAGGATCTCTTAAAGAAAATAGTCCCCTCCTTTATGTTCCAAAACTATGCCAGAAGCCAGGGTGGGAGGATCAGAGAGCCTATGCCTAGGGCTTTGCCCCTCCTGGGATCTGGGATCTGGTGAGGGTTCACATTCTCACCCATTCACAATCCAGCACATTGCCTTTGGCATCACATGAGAACAGCAAGGCTCCCTGGCCAGACACCAAGTTCTCCCTTCATTTTCATTAAGCAGCTGCCACACTAATGACATTTTATATATTGTTCTCTACTTGTTAATGGAAGTGAACCAATTTGGTGACCATGAAGGGAGGGTTCCTCTGAGATGATGACTTTTGTTCATATTCTTTCTTTATTGTGACTGCTTTTGATGTGAGGAGAGACCTCAGTTGGGTGGTTAAGGCTCTATCTACCTTGTGTCTCTGAGCACATCTGCTATTATATATTGGTCAGGGCAGGCTGTGCCCTGGGATTTTGGAAGCAGAAGTGGCCCTATCAATGAAGGTAACATTCCAGAGAAAGTAAGAATGCCACCATCCCATATTGCTGCAAATTTATCTAAAAATCCTATCACTCCATCTGGGTGTTTTAGAGACAGAGGCACAGGAGTTGAATTAAAGCATTTATTTCCAGGAGGGCCAAGGATAACATATTAAACTCAAGACTGATTCTGAAATCTCATTTCTTCCAAGAAGTCTTTCCTGATTCAATGAAGAAGTGGTGATAATGAACATTATCTTCCTATTCATTGCCAACACCACCCCCAGCTCCTAAATCCATTCTTTTGTCTATGCATAGAGGAAATAACCCTTATCAGATATTACATTTGTTTAATTGGTAACTGTGTACTTGTGACTTAATCTAAGTTTCCAAGGAGGCAGGGGTTAGATGCCAAGCCCAGTACTTTGAGCAGACAGGGACTGCTGGAGATAAAGTGGAGTAGGGTAGGGTGAGCTCCCAGGGACCTAACTAGTGTCTGGGAACTGGCTGCCATTTTAGTCTTGCTGTCCCAGGACTCTGGGATTTTGCCGTGGGCCTTCCTGGCATCGCTGTGGTGTCTGTGTAACTCTCCCACATGCTGGAAAGATAAGGCCCCACATGCCTTGGTGCCGTGCCAGGGCGTGGGTTGCAGCAGGACAGAGGTTGTTAGGCAGAGCTGGCATCAGCTTGCTGGTGATGCTGGAGAGCCTTGGGAGCTCAGGCAGATATCCAGAGGCAGAACAGGAATCCAAGGTGGCCAAGGTGGGCAGGCAGGACTTAAAGGTTAGATGGGGTGATGGAGAGAATCAGAGAAGGCAAGAAAGGTCTGAGGGGTTTGTCTTGACAGTCAGAGCAAGTTGAAAAACTAAAGAATGGCAAGGACAGCAAGGTACAGTGAAACATGCAATGGGGCAAGACGTGACCTACCTGGTTGCTGTCCTAGTGCAGTCCCAATTCCAGGCATGATCTGGTAACCTATGCTGTCCTTTGCTATTCTAGCCTCTGTATCCTCATATGTAAAATGAGATGTCTGGTCTAGAGACTCTCTACAGTCTCTCAATAATAAAATCTTCAGGGTTCAAGAGTCCCTGAATCATACTTTTCTGTTTTAGAGGAGGCTCTCAAGATCTATAGTCACCAGCCATGTCACAAATGGAAGTGACTCAGAAATTCCAACATTTTCCAGAATTTCAAAAGTAATGAAATTCTGTCCCTGACAACAAAAGGATCACAATATATGATCACTTAAACTGCAGTTTGATAATGGAGTTTGGGAGGAAATATAATAAAATGATATTCCTTTTTGGTGAAAATTTTGAGGAACTGATCAAACTTACTCCTTTCATTTTATTTATGAAGAAAATGAGGCCTGGAGAGGAGAAATCATTTGCTCAAGGACACCTAGCGAGTTCAAGGCAGAACAAGAACCCAAAGACTCTAACCCAGTTTTCTAACAACGCAGTTCTCCCCCCACACTCCCCTGTCCCCACTGGCTCTTGTACCAACATCCCTTATTGAGAATAGGAGCTAGGCTTTTGAAAAATGTTCTAGCTTTCCTTTCTCTGATAAATAGAAGGCAAGTTTGATCTGGCAACTTTTCCTTCTAGCAGTTCCAGATTATCAGTGGTTTCAAATGTAAACTAACCTAAGTAGCACTACAGGGAAGATGCTGGATTACCCCAGCTGCCAGTGCACTGGAGGTGTGTGGGTGGGTGTGTGTTTGAATGGATTGAGCAGAAAAGTCCTATGTGTTTCCTACAGGAAGAGCATGGTCTCTGTAGAGTCTGAAAGGCAGCAGGAAGAGTTATAGGTTGGAAATAAAGGGGCCTGGTTATGATCCCACCTCAACTATTATGTGACGTTGGGCAAGTGATCTCTCTGGGCTTCAGTTTCTTCACTTATAAAATGTGGGGGCAGGGAACTCCAGGGGGTGCTAGATGTTTGCCTGAGGCTTTTCAACCCTCAGACTGTAAGTATGTGTATCTCACCTCTTCATAGAGTTGTTCTGGATTCTCCTAGGTAAAGGAACCAGAATTCAGTTCTTAGATGAGTAGTAAGTCCTAGAGAGTCTAGGTCTGTCTATCCTGCATACCATGAGCATCAATATCTTCCTAAAGAACAGCTTTATTCATGACCCCTGCTCCAATTCTTATGACTCCATACTGTCTGCAGAAAACAGCTACCATTCCTTTCTTAGAATTAGAACTTTCAAGACTTGTCCCCATGTTACCTATCTAGCTTTATCAATTGTCATCTCTAGAGATGCATGTATTTAAAGTTAGAGATCTAAATTTCAATCCCAGCTTCACCTCTTTGTAGTTCTGTGACTTCAGGCAACTATTCTACCATCTCTGAGCCTCATATGTAAAATAAAGATGACAAAATACCTAGTTCATCAATTTGATATGGGGAATGAATGAAATACTGTAAAATTGTATAGATAATGAATGAATGTTAGTGCATTCTCCCTTCCTTCCCCAACTAATGCATATGTTCTTTTTTTTTTTTGGCTGCTTTATTTTTTTTATTTAATTTTATTAAATTTTTAAAATAATGATTAAAAATTAATTTGTTTTTTAAAATTTAATTTAATTTTATTTTCAGTATTTTCAAAATTCATTGTTTATGTACCACACCCAGTGCATATGTTCTTTAAAAATAAGAATTGTACACCTTTTATATTCTCAGTGTTTTGTTCATAGTCCCCAACAGAGCAAATGCTCAGTAAATATTTGTTTGATAGATTGATGTTTGTCTAAAGCAGTGTCTAGATGAGCTGAATCATTTGCTTCTCTTTTGCAGTTTGCCCAGCTGGTGGCCATCTACAAGACATTGGGAGGAGAAAAGTTCCCACTCATTGAGCAGACATACTACCCCAACCATAAAGAGATGGTAGGTGATTGAGTGGCGACTTTAGTTACTCTGCTGTTTACATTCTGAGCCACATGGGGATTATGGGACCCTAAAGAGGGCCTCAGCATTTCAACCCCAGACACTCTGTTGGGATTAAACTATGGGGCTAGAGCAGCTGAATTTTAATTGATAACCCCTTGTTTCCAAAGTCTGGAGACCAAATAGCTAAGAGTAGAAATATGGGCATTTTATCAAGTTGAGAAACTAATAAATCTGTGTATCAACAATCAGAAGATCCTCCTGTTTTGGGTTCTAGCCCTGGCCCTGCCACATATCACTGGACTAGTTAGATTCCCTGTGTGTGAGTTTCTCAATAGGAAAGTTCAATGGCATAATTATTCCTGACCAGGATATCTAATATGGTACTTATAAAAAGTAAGTGAGATTAGGTGATAGCCTTCTGGAAAAGTGTGAAGCACAACTCAGATGTAAGATGTTGTTCCTATAATTATTCACCAGCCCCTTCCATTCCTCTGGCTTCCTCAAGATTGCGATAAGACGGGGTTAACACTATGCCTTCTCTGAGGCCATGCTAGGATGTCAGAAGGAACAGAGAGATGGCATGGTTGGTGGTGAGGAGGCTACAACTAATGTTTTTTCTTTATGACCACCTCTAGCTCAACTCCCTTCCTCCTCTCTGTCCCTACATTCTCTGCCCCAGGCCTGCATGGTCAGTTGGTGATCCTGCTTAACCCACTAATGGAGACTTTCTGCCATAGCATTCCAGTGTCGTACTGTGGGACAGAGAGCCCTGCTCCAAAAAGGATCTCCATTGGAACCATTTCTGTGAATCAAGAACCTTCATTTGGCATATTGGTCATGACCCTGCTTATTAGCAAACCACACACAAAAGATGAATAGTAAACTTGAGCCTTGAAAAGAACTACCTTATTCTTTTGCCAGGGAGAGGCTCTGGAACTTTAAGCCTTCATCCTTCATAAATCCTTGAGATAAACATAAGAGCTTTCTCTTTCAGGGCAAGCCAGGAAGCCTTGCAGAATCTAAGGAACCCTAAGGGGTCTGTGCTTAGAGTTCTTAGGGACTCTAATACACAGTGGTGGAGGGGAGTGAACTTTAGGGCAGACAGGGAGCAAAGCTGCCATAAAGTCTAGCAGGGCTGACCAGTGAGAACAGTTGTAACAGTTGCAAAATATGTTCCCCACCTACCATCTTTCTCCCCCAAGTGTCTTTGTGTTATTTCTCTCATGTCCTCTGTCCTAAAATTGGCCCTTGAGAAAGGACCTCCTAAGATCTCTCTGAGGTGTCAAAATTTAAAGGGGAATTTCATCTCTACAAGAGAAAGGCTTTTTTGGCTTAAAAAAAACTTCTGAATTAGGAATAAAGACCTTAGTAATCTAGTAGAGAAGACTTTCTTTAAGAAATTGAGGAGAAGCTTTATGGACATCAGTTGAGGACATTAAAGATAGTTGACCTAGAGAGACATTACCTAAGTCTATTCTTGTCCAAAGAGTTATGTTAACTGGACCAGATTCTCTGCTAGGAATGGTATAGAGGAGATTATAGCATGTAGAATGAGGTTAAGCCATTGCAGGTCTCACAGTGAGTTACTGTATTCCCCCAAGTGTCTCCCCAAACAGAAAAAAGTATATGAGAGGATTAGGATGTGTAGGGACATGAGTAAAGGACATAACAGCCATAGTGAGTTATTCATTTCATTCCTCCAAATCAGCTTGTTTCTGATTCTGTCAGTCCACCTTCTGGTATTGTACATCGCAGTGCTACATTATCTCATATGTATAATAATCACCATTTCTCCCCTATCAGATCAGTTAGGGGAATAATTCTGGCTTTCTCCTAGGGAGAAAAGGGAACAGTTCTGGCTTTCAAAAACAAACTAAGCCAAAATCAAAACTTTCAGTAACAGGTTTCTGTTACTAGCTAGCCTAAAAGGGTTTGGGACACAGGGGAGATGGGCTGAAGGCTGGCTAGAAAAGTGATGTTATTTTCTGTGGCCCTTGACAGGTGCTGGGCTGTCATTTGGACCCAAGCTGTAACATGCCCCATCCCTATCCTAACACTAGCCAGACCATCCACTTGGTACTTTCCATTGGCTGGCAGTGATGAGGCGGATGGTGATAGCCAGAGCTCCACAGGGAAGGAGAAATGGCTTGGGCTTCAGGATGCTTGAAGGAGTGTGATGGTCACTGGCCCCTATTAGGGCTGTATGATGTCAACAAACTCCTTCCTGAGGGGCAGGCGGCCCTGGTACCAGCTGCAGGTGCCATCACCATGCTTCATGCAGACATAATGCTGGGCCTGGTACCCATAGAGCTTCCGTTCCAACAGCCAGTCTGTCCAGAGGCACTCGTTGGGAGCTGAGATGGTACAGGGCACTGTATAGCAGGTGGTAATCTAGAGTCATAGCCACACAACATCAACATGAGTATGGTGTCCTTTTTCCATTATTGCCTTTCAGACTCCTACATATCATTACAACCCAGCTCAAATGCCCCTGACTCCTGAAGCCTTTCCTAGTCCCTAAACTTCCTTCTGAGTTCCCTTTTCCCATCTCCTAATATACAGTATTGCCTCTCAAATGATATCTCTTGAGTCAGACAGGCCTGAGGTCATTGGTCCATCACTGACCTTGAGCAGATCACTTCTTACAGCATTGATCTCTTCACCTTAAAATGGAAATCTTAACTGTTCATAAATTTGTTATAAAGACTAAATTAAATATTTTAAGGAAATACTTCATTACAGGGCCTGGCAAAAAGTAGACTCTCTCTAAACAGTAGCTATGTTATCTCGTTCTTTATATGATAGCCACCTTCCCAGCCAAAAATGTAAGTACTTTGAGATCATGAACTATGGGCCGTGTTGCTTTTCCATCCCCAACTTAATACAGTGCCTGATCCATGGCAGATTTCAAATATAGTACAATAAGTGAATAAATGCATGCACAAAGGAAGGAATACGGCTGCAAGTCTCAAGACCCTTCCCTCAGCCCCAAAAGACCTTGCAAATGGATATTCCCTTACTTGGCAGCCACAGTTCAGATGGTAGTGGTGATTCAGACTTTCTCTCTGCAAAAGGGACAGGTTCTCCCAAGGTTCGATGTAGTTGCACAGATGGATGAAGACTTTTCCATCACTGAGGACCTGACCTTCAGGGGTAATGGAGGAAAACCTAGCATGAGGAATTTGCTCATGGAGCTCCAGGAGCCCAGGTCCGCAAAGAGACCAGAACTACAATTTCTTCAATGGCTTCTTGGTGGCAGTGGTGACATGGGGCTCAATGAAAGAACCAGAAAAACCTTTATAATTTTTATATCAAAGATATTAACAGATTATGTTTGTATGAGAGAGTTGTGGGATGAAGGTCTTTTCCTTCAGTGGTGTAGAGAGAAAAACATGGACTTTAAAGTCAGACTGTTGACGCAACTGCCTTCTTTTCTCTCATTTACAGCCATGTGACCTTATGAAGGTCACATAACTTCTCAGCTCAAAGTACGAAAGTAGTAAGTTGTTGTCAGGATTAAATGAGAGAATGTCTGTAAAGTTCCCAGCACAGCTTGGGCCCACAGAAGGTTCCATAAATAAAGGTCCCTTACTTTTTCCAACCCTTCCCAGTATCTACATAGCCTGGTGTCCTGCCCCATTGATACCTATCTTGGTGAGTCTCTCCTCTTCCCCATAGGAAAGTGTCCCCTCTTTACTTATCAAAGTCTTTCCTAGCTTCCAAAGGCCCTTTTCAGTACCACAGTGTCCTCAGAGCCATCTCTGACCCCCTAGCCCACACTTCTCTTAGAACCTTAGTCACTCAATTATTCACTGAGCAACTACTACGACTTGGTACCCAGAAATCCAGAAATAAATATGACAGAATCTCTCCCCCCAAGGAGCTTAATAACCAGTAGGGCAGATAGGTAAATAGGCAAAAATTATACTGTTGTGTGATAATTATAAGATGCATAAGAATGAACAAAGCACAATTATCTCCATCTGTGGAAGGGGTGTGGGGCAAGGAAGGTGTCTCAGAGGAGCTGATGCTTGTATTGGTCTTTGAAAGGGTGGATAGGAGTTCCCCTGTGAGACATTTGTGAGACAAATGAAGGAAAGGACTTCTGGACATAGGGACTACCCTGTGCAGGGTGGAGGGGCACAGCCCAGCAGAACACTTTCTGCAACTGCAAGTAGTTTAGTTCAGCTCTGGGGGATATGAAGAGTTGGGAGCTGTTACCCACACTTGGCTGAAGATAAAGCTGGCGAGGTCAGCAGTGTTCTGGTTACAGGGGCTTTCAACATTAGACAAAAGAGTTTGTGTCTTCTCCTAAAGAGCATGGGCACCACTGATGACTTCTCAGTAGACTTGTGGTTTTTTCGTTTATCCCCACCCACAGTTAGACTTGATGTTTTTGAGGGCAAAGAACATATCTCCTCCTCCCCTGATGCACCACAGAGGGCTAGGCACACAGAGCGAATGAGGTAGCCTTGTCTGCTAATCCTGGGACATGAAGGGCTCAGTAACATGCTCTGCCTCTGTCTCTCCCAACCATAGGCTCCCAGATCAACATAATTCTACATCCTTAGGTCTGGCAAGCCCCTACCAGTGTGACTTCTAATAGCTATGATTTCTCAAGAGCCACGCCTGGACTGTGAGCTCTTTGAGGACTGTGACTTGTCACTGAGTCTCCACCCTCCTGCCCAAAGCCTGGCAGTGAGTAGGTGGTCTTTATTGCTGAATGGATGGACAGATAGTGGAAATTCCTTCTGTTATCCCCACCTGCTCTGTTGTTGTTGTTGTTTTTCCTTGCCTTCTTTGCAAATATTTTTCTTCTTTTAGGGGCAATTTAGGTCCCACTTACAGAGTGAAGCTTCCCTAATTGTTTATAATCACACACTTAACCCTTTTCCCTGAACTTCAAAATAATTTAATATTGCGTTCATTCACTTATGTAGTCATAATCTTGTGTGGTTTCTTAACTGTCCTGTCCCAACCAATGGAGTATGAAGGTCTGCCTGGGCCCAAGTTCATAGAGACTTGTTAAACTTGTTAGACTGAAGGCTTCTGTTAGGGCCTGTGCTTTACTGTACCCCCAGTATATGACCCGTGATGTGATTTAGCAGAGTCTCATTATGAGCCAATATCATGACCTAATGTAGCTATCTAAAATTAATGCCACTGTGACTATAATATGTGTGTTAGGGGGCAAGGTTGACATGCACAATCCTCATTTACTCTGTGAATCAAGACATCATCTGTAGTGCAGTGTCCAGTTTAGGGACCTGTGCTAGGGGAGAGACAGGCTCTATCCCATTTGATAAGGTGGCCAGGCTAGGAAGGGGTCTGGGAACTGTGGGCAGCAGACCTAGAGCTAGAGTGCCTATGTTTATGGTCCTTGGGCCTCTGAAGGATCATCATGGGCAGAGGGCAGAACTGAACCCACAAGGGGCAGTTTCAGAGGAGTGGATTTTTGGTTCAAGATATCAAACTTACATCAATTAAAACTGTTTAAAAATGGGACCAGCTGCCTGAGCCTGGAAGAGCAGCCTGTCCTTAAAGTAGTGAAGCAGTGGCCAAGATCACTGTAACGAAGACTCTAGCATTGAAAGGAAGGTTACCACAGCTCCTCCCAACTCAGAGGCTGGCTCTTAGGAACACAGCTCTGTTTTCTGCCCAAGAAAATGCCACCTAGCTCAGCTTGCTGCCCAAGGACAGCCCTGGCTCCTTCTTGACTGCTTTCCTTAGGACAGAGACTATTAGGGTTGCTTGTTGGTCTTCAACTTACCAGTCAAAAGATACTGCTTCTGACTATTAGCTTCTAGTTTCACACCACAGAGGGAGGAATCAAAAGGTGTATAGATATACTGAACATCCTTGAGTTTCTCAAACCCTTTAAACATCTGAAAGGCAATTACAAAAGAAAAAGCAGTGTGTTGGGTCAATGAGTATACTTTATATCTTAACAGGAAAAACTCATTTCTCAATCTAAAAGAAATTAAGCAAAAGTCTAGTAGGATTTGGTACACACAGATGGCCCAACTTGGTCATTTCTATCTTTAGAAAAATCTAAACCTTCGTTTACTTGGGTGAGAATACCTCTAGTAGCCCCACGCACAGGCAGCTGTAGGAACGGATGGACACTAAGGCCTGTGGGCCCTGCTCGCAAACGTCAGCCACTTCCACTTCAGCGTCAATACCCCACGATCAATGCCAGGTTACCTGCCTACCAGCCCCCCTCCCAGTACACAGACCCCACTCCTCCCAACAGCCCAAGGAATTCGATGCCCTGTCCTGTTCCCCATGTACCTTTATCTGTTTGATTTCATACCGGATCAGTTTTTGAGTGTCAGCAGGGTCTGTGCTAGCAGGAACTATCTTCTCACTGGAGATTTTGGCCCGAATGGCTGCATAAGAAGAGAAAAGAGGGGACCTTCAGCAACCTGTGGGAGGAGTTCATCTGGGATCTGGATGACCTGGACCCCTGGAGAATTTTATAAGGGAATTCTGGGTTTAGGTCTTGCTGGATTGTGAGGGGAAACGTGTGTAAAAGTGGGGACCTGGAAACTCATCCTCCACAATTGCTTGAAGTTTCAAACTCCTCGGGTGTACTGGATCCTATAATCTCTATACTTTACCTGCTCATTTTGAGAGTCTAATTCTCCATAGCTAGACTGCAGTGGGTTGGAGGTGGGCATCAGGGTAGAGGAAGGAGGGAGGAACCCCTTGAGGACAGTCAGTTTGCAGTCATCTACCTGTATAGCCTGAGGCCTCAAGAAAGCCTACCCAAAGCTGATATTGGTAAATGGTTATTGAGTTAATACATATATTCTGACCCTATACAGAGGTAGTTTGTCTCTTGCCATTTGGATGTTAATCAAAAACTGGTTATAAAATTCTTTCTATGTGCTTGGCCCAACAGTAGGTACTAGGTCCATAAACATAATTAAGATAAGGTCCCCCGTCCTGCAGAACTCTTGGTCTAGTAGAGAATACACTTACAAAGAATAACAGCACAGTGTGCTGGGAGTACAAAAATTTTTGTTAGAGATACCATGGAAGCACCAAGAAGTCAGGAAGTCTTCAAAGAAGAAAAGATACCTGAATAAGACCTTGAAGGATGAATAGGAGTCTGCCAGGAATTTAAGGGGAAGGGGAAGGTGCATTTCAGGCCGAGGAAAGATCAAGAACAAAAGGTTTTTGGTGGGGAGGGCAGTGCATGGAGTAAACATCAGTTATAGGCTTGGACACAGTGGGATGTTTATAATGAAAGCCCAGTCCTCTGGCTCCTGTCTCCCCCTCCCTGCATCCAGGAGTTCAGAATATCCAGCCCCTGGATAGCTCCCTGTGACTTGTTGTTTAAGTCCGTAATTGCAGTAGGCAGAGGTAAGGGGTCGCTATGGGGGTCCCTTTCATTTCCTAGCAAGTCAGCCAGGCTTTGCGCTTGCAAGGTTGCTATGGCACCAGCCCTGCCGGACCCATCAGCCCCAGTGGGAGGTAACTGGTGCAGCATTGATCTCCCTTTCCCTCCAGACTCCAGGTCTACAGCTCACCTCAGCCCCATAGCAAACCCACACAACCACCCCCTTCTGTGGTCCTCTCCAGCCTCTGGACTCACCAAGCGCCGAGTGGCAGACGTGCTGCTGGGGGTGTGCAGGGGCACAGCTGCATGCCTCAACCATACCCGGTGGCCGCAGCAGTGCTAGCAGCCGCAGCAACAGCGCCCAGCTTGGCGCGGTCCGGGGGCTCCAGGGCATGACACTGCAAAGCCCTGACTGTGCCTGTGGGGACTGTCGGACCAAACCGGCCCTCCAGGGCTCATCCAGAACGTGTCGTGCCCCTCGCCCCAGGCTTTTTGAGGTGGACCTAGGGCCAATCCCGCCCAGATGGGCTCCTCCCTCCTTTGGCTATAGGCCACCCACGGCTGCAGGACCCGAAGCCCTCCTGACTGGCAGGCTCAGTAAAAGGAAGAGGAAAGCCAGGAGAGAGGCCCCTAGTCTGTTTCCCTGCCTAAGCAATCGAGCCTTATAGAAGCAGAGGGAAAACACTGGGAAAGAGGATGGTGTCAAGGCAGAAAGACAAGTGCAACAAAGATAAAGGCATGAGGGCAGAAAGATCGATAGGCGGTGATTCACACTGAAAGAACAAGAGTGAGGAGAGGCACAAACAGAAAGTGAGACAGGCAGAGTCAGAGAGAGGCAGACAGAATTACAACAGGCAAAAGAGACAGTGACAGAGAGGACGGACCCCTTGCTGAGCTCCACACTGGGAATGAGACAAGCTACTCAGGGCTTCTTTCAGCTGCAGGAAGTGTTTTCAATGCCCTATTTATGAGGCTCCAAAGCAACAGCAAACAGTAATGGAATAGGACGGAGAAAGTTGGAGTGTGTGTGTGTCTTGGCGCTGTCAGCTGGGGGGTGGGGAGAGATGTCAGAGAAAGCAGCCTGTGCTTTAGAAACTCTTTCCCATATCCAGAGCCTCAGACTCTGCAGATGGCTGAAGACAGTGCTCTTCGTGGGGGCTCAAAGCACAGGATATCGCATCACTTAGGGCAAACCTTCAAAGCCCTCTCCAGATCCTAGGCCACACTGGTTCCTATCTCATATCATTATTCACTGGACTGACTATACCTTGTCATAGAAGGTGGGACAGCTCAGAAAATAAAGAAGCAAGGCACATGGGGTCACTGCAACCAGAGCCTTGTCTGCTCTGTTTGACAGAGCATAGTGCTTCAAGTCTCCAAATACAAAGAAACCCAGGAGATTATTGTAGGATATTTCCACACAGTACTGGACTAGAAGGTAGAAGGCTGGGTCCTGATTCTGTCACAAGCTAGCTTTGCAATTTTTGCCTCTCTGGGCCTCACTTTCTTCTCCATTAAATAGGCTTGAACGTGTTTCCAAGGCCTTTTGATGCTCTTTGTCCCAGCTTCAACTGGCCTTAGCCAGGAATATTGAAATCCTCCGGTCAGGTATTCCCAGCATCTGGTCACACCTCGGATTCCCATGGGAATCCTCCTTTTTATCAGAGTTAACTTCAGTTTTTTCAAAAGACATCTTCTCATTTTGTTGTGGTAGTGATGTTTGAAAAGAAGGAAATTGAAAGAGAGCTGAGTCTGATTTAGAAAGATGAGATTTGGTGACCAAGTTGATTCTTCATATAACACCCAAACCAAAATAGAGCCTGATGTATTTATTATTGGACAGACCCCAAAAAGCATCCAGTCCAGTCTCTTCATTTGGCAAATGTGAAGACAAAGGCTCAGTGAGGTAAAGTGACTTACAAAAAGCTAATGGCAGAGAAAACTAGAATGCAAGTCTCCTGACGTAACAGTGTAGTGCTTCTTCCACTCCACCATAGTACTTCTTCCATCACCACTTTGTAACCGGTTGAAATCCTGCCTTTGGAAGGTAGTTCTTCTTTTAAGTTTTTATTGTCCCTCTGTTAAAATATGGCTACCTCAGGATAGAGTTTACACTCTTAATGGTGTCTATACATGTTGAATTCTTAAGTCAGATCTCTTCCAAACCCCAAACTGGGCAGAAAGAGGCCTTAGCATCCTAAGCTGTGTTTGGTGTTGAGTTTGAGGTGTTGGTGAGCAGTGACAGCATTGTGAAAGTGAGGGAGAAAACCCAGGTTCAGTGTAGGAAGCTGTATGTTTGAAGGGGAAGGGGAGGGTACTAAACGGTACATGACAAAGGGGACATTAAGATTCCAAAGATACCGGCCCGCCTGGGTGGCTCAGTGGTTAGGCCGCTGCCTGCGGCAGGGTCCTGGGATTGAGCCCTGGGTCATGATCTCAGGGTCTCTGCTCAGCGGGGAGCCTGCTTCCTCCTCTCTCTGCCTGCCTCTCTGCCTGCTTGTGATCTCTCTCTGTCAAATAAATAAATAAAATCTTAAAAAAAAAAAATTCCGAAGATACATTTCTTTTTAAATTGAGGTTTACTGAGATACAATTTTCATACAACAAAATTCACCCTTTCAAAGATGCTTTTTCTTTCCCTTTTCTTTCCTTTTCCCTTACCCTTCCCTTTCCCTTTCTCCCCTCCTCTCCTCTCCTCTCCTTTCCTCTCCTTTCCTTTTCTTTTCTTTGGCTAAGGACTGGTCCTGCCTAGGATTTGTATAATGCAGAGAATATTGAAGCAATGAATGTTAAAGGTATAGAAAGTACTGAGTGGCAGAGCAGGGTTCTTACAGTTCTGGTAATTGTATGCTGTGACCTCAGGCAAGTCACTCTCACTCTGTGGGCCTCGGGGTTTTTTATTTGTTTGTTTGTTTGTTTTCTGCATTTCCCACAGAATATTTATTTATTTATTTATTTATATTAACATTAATGTATTATTTGCCCCCCGGGGTACAGGTCTGTGAATCATCAGGTTTACACATTTCACAACCCTCACCATAGCACATACCCTCTCCAATGTCCATAACCCAGCCGCCCTATCCCTACTCCCCTATCCCCCAACAACCCTCAGTTTGTTTTATGAGATTAAGAGTCTCTTATGATTTGTCTCCCTCCTGATCCCATCTTGTTTCACTTTTTCCCTCCCTACCCCCCATGGTCCCCAGTCCTGCCTCTCAAATTCCTCACATCAGAGAGATCATATAATTGCCTTTCTCTGGTTGACTTATTTCACTCAGCATAATACCCTCTAGTTCCATCCACGTCATTGCAAATGGTAAGATTTTGTTTCTCTTGATAGCTGCATAGTATTCCAGTGTGTGTGTGTGTGTGTGTGTGTGTGTGTGTATCACATCTTCTCTATCCATTCATCTGTTGATAGACATCTAAGTTCTTTCCATAGTTTGAGTATTGTGGACATTATTGCTGTAAACATTTGGTTGCACGTGCCCCTTCGGATCCCTACATTTGTATCTTTGGGGTAAATACCCAGTAGTGCACTTGCTGGGTCATAGGGTAGCTCTATTTTCAACTTTTTGAGGAAACTCCATACTGTTTTTTAATCTGTAAAAACAAGTAGGTTGGGCTAGTTCTTTAAAGGACCCTTCCAAGGGTATTACAAGAAAATATTTGTACGATGCCATAGAGAGTGAGGCACACTCTGACCAGTTCATTCCTTTCTCCTCTGCTTTCAGCTGACACTGCCCACATTCCCTGTGGTGGTGAAGATTGGCCATGCTCACTCAGGCATGGGCAAGGTAAGGCCATGGTAAAGGTTTGTTGTGCTTTGGGGTTGAGGCCAAGAAGGGCACTTTTTAGAGAGCCTGGTTATGGACTATTTTGCCTCATTTCTTCATGAATTCTTTCCAAGGAGATGATTTGGCCTCTCTGAATTATGAGTGTTACCCAAATAGACCTCTTCCAACAAGCAGAGTAAGGCCACTTGCTTGGGCCCTCTTTCCCCTCCTTGAGGGGAAGCTAGAAAGAAAGTGTATCCTAGGGAGATGCAGCATCCAGGTTTACATCTGGATGAATAACATCTTGATGGGTTTAGAGGCTCAGAGCTCTTGTGACTCTCAGTATATGTGTTTGTTTGTCTCCTTTTCTCCTTCTCTGCCTTGCTCCAATGTTAGGTCAAAGTGGAAAACCACTACGACTTCCAGGACATTGCTAGTGTGGTGGCCCTCACCCAGACATATGCCACAGCAGAGCCTTTTATTGACGCCAAGTATGACATCCGGGTCCAGAAGATAGGCAACAACTACAAGGCTTATATGTGAGTGGGGCTGGAGTGCCAGCAGATACTCTTCACTTTCTCCTCAGCCCAATGGAAAATCTGAGCCTCCAGGTAGCAGCCAATTCTCATTTAACCTCATCTGGCCCAAAAGGCAGAGACCAGAGAGAGGGTGCCTTTCAAGTCAGGGGCTCCCAGTCTGAGTTCCTTTCAAGTCAGAAGAGGAGCAATGAACTAAGATGAGAAATAAAATTAATATTTATTTTCACTAGCCTCTAAGTGAAATTTGACATCTCTACGGTTATAAACCATGGCAACAGGCTACAGTAGTAGCAACAGCACATGTGACTTAAGCTAAAGGTAATCACAGACATTTTTGATTCATATTGCAGTTATGACTGATATCTCTAAATACCAATTATTTTTATCACTACTCAAGAATCATGGTAGTTGTTGCTACTCAACTACATGGTAGTTGTTAGACCTGTCATTGCAAATAGTTTTGTTATTTACAAAAAGATGTATTTTTTTACTAATCACAGATTTAAGATTTTGATAACTATTTTGATAATTATTTTAAAAATTGGGTTTCTTTGTTATATTATGTACTTTATTTTATACCTTTACGACTCTTACATATTTTTATACATTGAAAGGAATCCATAGAATTCACCGTTATCAGAATTTAGAAAAGATTAAGAAACTCCTAATGAAAATGTATCACCCTAAAAACATGCCAGAGCATTAAAAACCCAGTTGTTATAAGAATAGGTAACTTCGGGGAGCCTGGGTGGCTCAGTGGGTTAAGCCTCTACCTTTGGCCTGGGTTATGGTCTCAGGGTCCTGGGATTGAGCCCTGCATCGGGCTCTCTGTTCAGCAGGGAGCCTGCTTACCCCTCTCTCTCTGCCTGCCTCTCTGCCTACTTGTGAACTCTCTCTCTGTCAAATAAATAAATAAATCTTTAAAAGAAAAGAAAAGAATAGGTGACTTCTCCACATGACTGTGTCCATCTGCCAGAATACAAAGTTAAAAGTTTCCTCCATCTGACTTGAAAGAACAAAAAGATTTCTGGATGACCAGAAATCTATATAAGTCTTCTATAATATACATGCAAATAGCTTACAATTCCAATTTTGAAAATATGAGCCTCTCATTTTTTAAAACCTGCAGGGTGGTATTTCCTATATAAACAAGAACATTCTAATATATGAATTTGGTCTTGGCCACTCGGCATTTGAGTAGACTTGAAGACTGAGTGGATTCCCTTTCCCTTGCCCATTCATTTCCATTGTTCTTCTGTCTTCCCTTTCGGTGTTTGTACTCCCCCACCTCTGGAATTAGTTAGGAGCTCTGGCCCCCCTTTACAAACCTCTGGTTTAGCCTCTGCACAAATGGGAATTTCTGTCACCTTCCTCTGAGCTCCCTGGGCAGGAACAGTGAAATCACCCCTAAAAGCTTGTGCATCAGCAGGCACAGAGTAAGTACCCATTAAGTATTCAGGGAAGAGGCCTTGATTAAAACCAAAGAATAGAATCTTTTTTACTTTTTTACTAGATTACTACTTTTTTTAAAAAGTTTATAGTTTTTAAAGTCTTGCTGCTTCAAAAAGGAATTTAGGATTGTTTTAAAATTGTACGCAATGTAAGACAAGATAATTTAAAAGACCATTATAAAAAGCAGCTAAAAGAAGCAGAAAATTCAGTATGTGTAAGCACCTAGGAAAGCAGATTTCCCATCCTTTACTTTTAAAATCCCCTAAGTTAAAATAATAATGATAATAACAAAATAAAAGATGAAATCCCCTAAATAAACACAAAATGTTTATGACAGTAGAGCAAGAGTGTCTTGATCCTTAAAAGGAGACATCTCATTTTTAAAGGTTAGGATTTCTAAAAGTAATTTCAAAGAAGCATAAGAAAAGAGAATCCTCTAATACTGATTAAGGGTGGGCCACCGAAGAAACTTTAGAAAACATTTACTTTCTTTAATTTGCAAGGGACAGTTATTCAGGTCCTCTTGGCTCCTCTTCCCCAAACTTTGAGCTATCCCCTTGCTTTCAGAAGGAATTGACCTGGTAATAGCTAAGATATGGTTTGAGAGTCTTCCCTACTCCCTTAGCTCTCACTCTGGAGTTTCAGACCAGCCATATTTGGTAGACAGAGGGTATTTTTCCTGCTCTACTCTCAGTAGGTAATAATGTGCATCCCTCTGTGGAGGTCAGATGACCTCCAGGTCCTGAAAGATAGTTGAGCTGTTCCTGAGTGGCTTCTAGGTGCCCCCTGATTCTCCCGCTGCTCCAGTGGCCTATATGGATCTGTGCCCTGCATCTCATTGTTAGAGAAAGGTGTGAAGTGTGAAGGACATTATTACTATTCACTCAAAGTTTCCCAAACCCTATTATATACCAATGCCCTGTGCTGGGGACCTATAAGTGAATGACTCTGTCCCCGCTCTTGAATAGCCCAACCTGGTCACAGGGACACACTCATAAATCATCAGTGTTAGAAGGACAGTGTTATTTTTATTATTATCTATTTTTGTGTCTCTACTCAGATTTTGCAAGCCACTCATCTGTTAATTGTTTGTTCTTTTTTTTCTGAACTAAGCAGTGTGATAGAGGGGAAGCACAGCACAATGAGGGAACAAAGAGTCTTGGAATTTTTTTTTATCAGATGTCTAATTTGACTGGATATACAACTTTGGGCAAGTCATTTAACCTTTCTGAGTCTTAATCTCCTTGTCTATAAAGTTGGGGTGAGGATGTCAGCCTGCTCAGAACAGGGGTTTGCACTGAGGCTCTGGTGAGGGGTTTGTGGGGGAAGAACACTGGTAAGCAGTCAGTACTGTACAAGAGTGAGGGGTTGTTAATACCATATCAGTTGACTCACTGGGTCACCTCAGGGCTCTGAAAACTAGCTGTATATCTAGGTTTATCAGTGTCTGAGATCAGACCTCTGGGGTAGGTACTCCTGGGAACTGCTGAGTAGAGACTACTACATGCATCCAGTCTCCACATGGTAGCAAGTGACAAGGATAGCACATGAACAGCTCTGTCAGTAGTGTGAACAGTGCTTTTCTGTCCCCTAGGCTATCCTCTTCCTCTTGACTGTGTCTGAGTGAAGACTCATAATTAGGAAGTCCTGTTTTTGGTGTTTTACAATTTATTTAAATCTGTATCAGTTGATCTTTATAACAACCCTGTGTTTACACAGGGATAAGAGGCTCAGAGAGGTAAAGTGATTCACCCATGCTCACCCACCCAGTCAAGAGCAAATCCAGAACTAGAAGCAAGGTCAGCCACCTCCTATTTAGTCTAAGACTAGTTAACCCTAACACCTACTCACAGTTGGAGAGGGTGCAGAGGGCATAGCAGAAAGGAAGTTGGTGACTTGATTCCATCAACAGCATTTGATGGACAAGGCAACTTAAGCCTGAAGAAGTTAACTGACTTGTCCAGAGTCACATTGTTAATACTGTAGGCTCTTTGAAATTAACTGTTGAATGAACAAATAAATGAGCTAGTAAGGAAGCCATGAGGAGATATTCACAAGAGTCCTGAGAGTGTCCCCAGGATCAACAGAACTCAGTTTGTATATACCCAGTCAGCCCAGATACTAAGTGGGTAGGCTGCTAGTAGTTTATGACTTGTGGACCTAAGACTTAGCTCAAATAACTAATATAAAAAAATAGATATAGGACTGGAAGTGAGGTTCAGGAGAGCAAGTGTTCATCTGGTTGAAAAGATTAGGGAAGGCTCCATAGAGCCATAGCAGTCTGGGCTGGACTACAAAGAGAAGAAGGACATTGAGGGTAGGGGTTGGCAGAGCAGCCAGGTTCTCAGTTCAGCAGACAGGTTCCTGGGCTACTTCTGCAAGAAGCAGGTGGGGAAAGCAGCAGTTAGCTAAAATTCTGGGAAGTTTCATGCCCCCCTCTTGCTCATGTGGCTCACTGCCTATCCTATCCTTGTGGGACCTTGTTGCAGGAGGACATCGATCTCAGGGAACTGGAAGACAAACACTGGCTCTGCAATGCTGGAGCAGATCGCCATGTCAGACAGGTGAGTGAGAGAAGGAGTCCACTCCCCAGCCCAGCTTCCATAGCTGAAGAGGTATAAAAAATGAGCCCTGTCCAAAGGAAGCCTCTAATCAAGACAGAACACAAAGAGCCAAGCAACCAGGTAACAAGATCAGGCAGGACTGGGTTATATGCTAAATTATGAAGATAAAGACTGGACATGATGTAGAAGCTCCAAGAAAGGAGCAGTTACTCTGCACTGGAAAAGCCAATGAAGGCCACCTAGAGTACGTGAGACCTGCTTTAAGCCTGGAAACATAGGTTCAATCTGGAGTTCAAGTGAGAGAGCACTGTAGAGAGGGCAATATACTTGACAGGGAGAGGAAGGCGTGGGATGGTAGAGATGGGGGCACCAAGGAGATCATGAGTAGCAGGTAGGCTTGATATGAGCTAACACCCCAGCCTCAGAACACCTTCCCATCCCTTCCAGGTACAAGCTGTGGGTAGACACCTGCTCTGAGATGTTTGGTGGCCTGGACATCTGTGCTGTCAAAGCTGTACATGGCAAAGATGGGAAAGACTACATTTTTGAGGTAAGTCTGGCCCAAGGAATATCTCAGTAAGAGACAACACCCAAGGCTAGAAGCGAGGCTCTTAGCTTGAGAACTATATGGATGACCCAAACTACTTTTAGATCAGAGTCTCTCAGGCCAGGGGATGGTTCCCAGACAACACAACCAATGGATGTGCATAGTGAAATACCTCCACCAGCAGGGAGCTATTGTTTCCAACCAGCTAGGCTGACCCATGCTGGGTAAGAGTTGCCACATTTGGGTTCCGGGGGTCCTAGCCTAATGCTATTCCCCTGGGAAGACTGTAGTGATTTACCATTTTGGGTCTCAGAAATTTGGACTTGGGAATCATTCGGTTCAATCTGTTCATTTTGCAGATGAGAAAACTAAGGCCTAATGCCATAAGCATGTGTTCAAGGCCATGGAGTGAATCAGTGTCTCAGCCTGGGCTAGATAGAGCTCAAGTTTCCTAGTTACAGGAGATTTTTTTTTTTTTTAAGATTTTATTTTAATTCCAGTTAGTTAATGTGCAGTGTTAATAGTAGTTTCAGGTATACAATGTAATGGTTCAACACTTGCATGCAACACTTGGGGTTCACTACAAGTGCATTCCTTAATCGCCATACCCTTTTTAAACCATCCCCACACCCTGCCCTTTGATGACCATCAGATTATTCTTTAGAGTTAAGGGTCTGGTGATTGATATGCTTCTCTCCTTTTTTCCCCTTTGTTCCTACGTTTCTTAAATTTACACAGGAGTGACATCATATAGTATTTTTCTCTGACTGACTTATTTCACTTCTGTAATACTTCGTATCTTCATTCATAACCTTGCAAATGGTAAGATACCATTCCATTTTTATGGCTGAGTAATATTAATATACATATGTATACTATATATATAATCTATATATATGCCCACACCACCACTTTGTCTTTAATATAAATGTGAATCTATTTCAGGGTTTTCTATACTGTTCTACTGATCTATGTATCTATTTTTATGACAGTACCATACTATGTTGATCACTACACCCTTGTTTTGTTTTATTTCTTTTCAGTGTTCCAGAATTCATTGCTTATGCACCACACCCAGTACTCCATGCAATACGTGTCCTCCATAATACCCACCACCAGGCACAGGGGATTTTTAGCATCTCTCTGAGTCTTGGAGATACTTTACTCAGCCTGGTCCTCTAACACAATTTGCTGACTCCCTTTTCCCCAGATTAAAGGGAAAGTCAGTAGCAATATGAAACCTTCACTCATTTTCCTGCCCAGTCTTACTGGGAGCAGGAAAGGCTCCTTGCCAGGAGTTGGTGGTATTGGCAAAAGATTAGTGTCAGGAACCCAAAGTGGGCTTCATGATCTACTTGGCAATCTACTCCATGATCTACTTGGCACATAGCATTCTAAATAATCATACCCCCTCTCTCAGTGGGGCTCAGTTTTCTCATCCATAAATGAGAGTTGGATTACAGAGTCTGTGATCCTAGTTAGCCAGCTAACCACTTCCTAATGGAGGAAAATAGTTACCTGGACTTTGAGGTACGGGAAGAATCAGGATGGTGGTGAAAAAGGCTCCCAGGTCATGAGCAAAAGCAGAAATCTAGTTGTTTAAAGGGCAGACTGTGTGGAGATAAAAACTGCATGGATGAAAAGTCTCAGAGATGAAAACTGGCCACTCCTAACTAGAGAGTTAAGGGAATGACCTCCATGTATTCCTGCTTTCCCTGCCTACAAATCTCTAAACCTTGCTGTCTCCCTTTCCCTACCACCTTCAGCCGTGAATCTTGTACATTCTACTGTGCCCTGGCCTAGGTGAAGTCTAGGGGGAAGAGCCAAGGCAAAAGTTTGCTGGAGGGGGAGACTAAGGTCCTAATTCTGCACAGGAACATGCTTCTAACTGAAGATAAGAACACCGGTTTCATCCCCAATCTGTCCCTGATGCCTTAAGTTCTATTCATTCTGAAAGTCTATACCAGGCCTTTGATTTTTCCAGCCCCTTTCCTAACCTGGGCTACATCTTCCACCAGGTCATGGACTGCAGTATGCCACTGATTGGTGAACACCAGGTGGAAGACAGACAACTTATCACTGAACTAGTCATTAGCAAGATGAACCAGCTGCTGTCCAGGACCCCTGTCCTGTCCCCTCAGAGACCCTTAACCACCCAGCAGCCACAGGTAAGCAAGAGGAAGAGACTGGAGACCCAAGAACCATTCCCAAACCCACTGCTGTAGACTGTGGTGGCTCCAGGATAGAGGAGCCTTCTCATTAGCAGTCTGCAGTATCAGCTATAGAACTGATCAGTTCTATAGATCCAGTACTTACTGGTTCTCTTCTCTCTGAACTTGAAGTCTCTGGGGAACCAGATTCTCTTGGGATACTCCCACTTTTAAATGGGAAGTCTCTGAGGAAGGGCTGGGTCAGACCTCTTACCAGCTGTTCACTGTCTATGAGGGGTCTGCTGCATTTGTGGAGAAAGAAGGGTGTTTATCAGAAATCTTCTGGCTTAGAGAGAAGAAAGGGTCAGCTCCCTCATTCTGGAGGAGAATGATGAGGTAAAACTCAAATTAGAAATCTGCTTTCCTTCCTAAGGGAGAGGAGGAAGTTTTCTTCAGTTGACTATGGTGTGTGACTCATGGCCAGTCACATTCACAGTGACAGTATCCCAGATGCCAAGTCTGGTAGGAAATCCACATTGAAGTTTTTGTGGCTCAGGCCCTGTGGCTCTAGAACAGGCCAAAGAAAAGCAGGGGTCCAACGTCTTAAGTCCCATCTAGGAGATATCTCACTTTGCAAAAATGTCCCCCAGCTTTCTTCTCACTGAATTTTTGCATAATGAAGTGGTAAGAGCTTGGGACAAAGAATCCAAGAACTGAGTCCTAGTCTAGCTGTTCTCCCCTAAAAAGCTGTGTGACTTTGGGGGGAAATTACTACCTTTTCTAGGCCTCAAGTTTAATTACTTGAACATAAGAATCTCTCAGAAATCTTTCTTTCAAAATCACACTTCAAACAGTTAAGGAGATAGAATAGAATGGTGATTTCAGAGTGTGGACTTTGAAAAGAAAACTATTGAAGTTTGATTCCTGGATGCTCCATTTTATTGGCTTTGTTACCTTGGATGAAGTACTTATATGTGGCTCAGCAGAGATGACAATGGCACCCCTCTCCTAGGGTTATTGTGAGAATGAAATGAAGAACCTAAAATGTAATATATATATATATATATATATATATATATATATATATACATACATATAGTGTATCATAAATGCTCAAAAAGGTTGCCTATTGTTATTAAGTAACTAAGCAGCCTCAGGGCTTAGGTTCCCTACAACCTCTGGCTTTAAGATCACCACTCCCTTTTCTAAAGATCAGTGCCTTGCTGCGATTATACTACAACCTCAGAAGCCAAGTAATTGGAGTCTGGAAATCCTTTAGTAAGATAGAAGAAAAGGAATGCGGAGGGAAAAAGAGTATAAACCAGCCTGGATTATGGCATAGAAGCAAATTAGTTCTTATTATTTGAATGTCACAGAACCATAGCATAGGAGCATAGTTGATATTCATAATGATATTCATAATAATGGACCTGAACCATAAAGAACAGCTTTAAAAAAAAAAAAAGATTTTACTTATTTATTTGACACAGAGAGAGAGAGAGAGATCACAAGTAGGCAGAGAGAGAGGGGGTAAGCAGGCTCCCCACTGAGCAGAGAGCCCGACGTGGAGCTCAATCCCAGGACCCTGAGACCATGACCTGAGCCGAAGGCAGAGGCTTTAACCCACTGAGCCACCCAGGCACCCCAAGAAACAGCTTTATTTAAGTCAGAATTCCACATGTTGTTTAAGAAAACTAGTAATATAATGTATAAGAACTATTTCTGTAGAAATGACTAAAATAGGGGTGCCTGGATGGGTCAGTTAGTTTAGTGTCTGACTCTTGATTTCTTTTTTTTTTTTTTAAGATTTTATTTGAAATTTTATTTAAGATTTTATTTGACAGAGATCACAAGTAGACAGAGAGGCAGGCAGGGGTAGGGTGGGGGGTAAGCAGGCTCCCTGCCAAGCAGAGAACCCAATTTGGGGCTGGATCCCAGAACCCTGGGATCATGACCTGAGCCGAAGGCAGAGGCTTTAACCCACCAAGCCACCTAGGCGCCCCCTGACTCTTGATTTCAGCTCAGTCATGACCCTTGGGTCTTGGGGAATCTGCTTTAGGATTCTCTTCCTCCATCTGTCTTTCTTCCCTCTCCCACCCCGAAATCAATCAATAAATCTTTTTTTCTTTTCTTTTTCTTTTAAGAAATGACTAAAATAAGACAGTGTGACAATTGGTAAGTCATTTCTTTCTCTGGATCTCAGTTTCTTCACCTATGATATAAAATAGATCTAAATACCTTTTCAGCTCTGAAAATTTCTTTGAGTAGAATACTTCTATCCCTACTCATGCTAGATAAATGGGAGCTCCTGGGCTAGTAGACTTACTTTGGGCATCCAAGTTGAGAGTAGCCCCCTGCTATGGGATGCTATCATACATTAGCTCGTATGGGTGTTTTGTACCTTCTGTAGCTGGCTCACATGTGTCAAACCTCCAGGCAAGTACAAGAATCTGTTTCTGTACATCAGGAATGTTAGTCACCAGAGAATTACAGTAGGGTAGTTAAGAGAACAAAAATTAATTGCTTGTTAGAGATATAAGCCCATTATTTAAATGTTGTACTTCACAAGAGGTGCTAAAGAAAGATTTTCCTGGTTAAAAAAATATCAGACCTGTGGTTAGATTTCATGATTTTGTAAAGCTTAGGGATTAGCAGATTGTTGCTTGTCCCTGCCCTAGAGGAAGAGTGATAGCCCTTTTCTTCCTTTAACCCTGAGAAATACAGAGAACATCTGGTTGCCCCTTAATGAATTTATGACAGAGTAAGACAGCCCAATGCTACCCAGGCGAAATAAACAAAAATAGGTTGTTCTGGGATTCTGTGAGGATCCCTTAAGTACTTTTATAAATAGAAGTGTGCACAAAACTTTCTTGACCTTCTACAGGGAAGTCATTTTGAACTAGAATGCAGAGGAGACCTGAATTCAGCCTTGTCCTTACCACTGACCCAAGTGACGTTGGGTAGATATCTTCCTTTCTGTGTCTCAGTATTTTCATATGTAAAATGAAGGACTGAACAAAAAAACTAAAAATGAAAAAACTAATGTCTTTTTTGAACAAAAAAAAATGTCTTCTAGCAATGAAATTTAAATTATACAGAAATGATATCTGAAACATAAAAGTTCAGTGACAAAGAAATCACCAAAAAATCTGCCCCCCCCCAAGCGTTAGCTTTTCTTTGGAGCAGTCCCCTTACTTTGCAAGCATTACATAGTGCAACTTAAATATTCTCAAGAAAAGTCTAGAATGTATCCGAATCAGGTCAAGAAACATAGTAAGGAATGAGCTTTCCTAAATATAGGAGCTGGTGCAACAATCCCTTGTAGTAAAGTCAGACTGACTCAAGGATAAGCTTTTCCCTGCTCAGGATCACATTCAAAACTACAACACGATATTGTGGAAAGCATACTGTCCTGGGAGTCAGAATACTCATGGGTTATTCTTACTCAGTCATAACATTATGTGACGTCGGGTAAGTCATTTTCTATCTCTAGATCTCTGGTTCCTTACTTAAAGAATTAAATTGAATCAGATGATATCTAGATCCCTTTTATTTCTAAGGTCACATGAAACCTGGTCTGCCCAATTGCAGTCTGAGAGTACAGTCCTCTACAAGACTGCCCTCACTCCTGACATGAACAGGAAGTTCAGAGAGTTCTTAAGAATTCTCTGGAAAGACTCACATAATTTACCTCAAACTATTATACTCACAGGTACATTTTAGGAAAGGATACAGATCAAAAATAAAGGAAGATGCACAGGTCAGAGTCTGGGAGTGTTCCAAACATGAAGATTCCATTGTCCTAACCTCCCAGCATCCATATGTAACAGTACACATGGTGCCAATCAGGGAAGCTCATCTGAGATTCAGTGTTCACAATTTTTATTGGCTTTCATGTCATAGGCATGCTTGATTGATCACCTCCTTGAAATTGGTCTCCAGCACCCCCATCCATGAAAGTCAGGTTAATACCATGTGGCCCCAGGGACCACTGTGAGTCACCTCATCAGCTTATATTATGTAGTGTGGTCTGAGGGCCTCTCACCCACAAAGAAAAGACACTCCTATTACTCAGGAAATTCTAAGAATTTAGACTTAGTTGGGGAGAAAAGGCCAGATTTCTCTTTGGGCAAGGCCAGATTCGTTACTATACACATGATTAAATTAATTTAAGCAAATGTCTCTTAAATACTTTTAGCCCTTGGTATGCAAGGGTGATGCCCTATTTCGACTGTGTTTCTGCTGACTAGCACAGGCTAGCTCAATGTATGTGCTTAAAATTAGTTTAATAGACTTAGGGCTACAGTGATGAATGAGATACTGTCTCTGTCCAAAAATTGTTTATATTTTAAATTGAAATCGTGGCTGAATTCACAGAGTCATCACCATTCATCAGACAATACCTTCTTGTATTCTCTGTTAGTTTCCTCCTGAACCTTGTGCTTTGACTTTAGGCCATCCTAAAGACAGGAAGTATACCACAGTCTGTCACATTTGGCAGAACGCTGCAACTTGGGCTTGAGGTCATGACTGTACTGATTGTATTTCTACCTCCCATTTCTCCCTGATGATAGCCCATTTCCACTAGTTATGATTGAGGAGACATTTCAGTCATCCTGGCTCCAGGGCCATAGAACTGTCAGACCTGATTACTTCCATATTTCCAATATTACATCTGCCAGTTTATCTGGATCTTAAGCCACATGAATCTCTTCTAAGCCCCACCCTCCACAGGTGATCTGGGTCCCACCTTCTTTTTGCTATCACTTTATCCCTCTCTTCTCCATCACTGATTTCTTCTTTTCGAGAGGATCACATCCATCCACAAACATCTCCCATTTAGAATAATAAAGTAAAAGCCAATCCCACTGAAATTGCTCTTGTCAAAGTGACTCCATGTCATCTAGTTCTCATCTTCATTTTCCCATGTTCTTATCTTGCATGATTTCTCAGTAGCTTTGATGCAGTTCCCCCCCGCCCCCCACTCTCCTTCTTGAAACATTTTCCTTTCTATGCCTCAGTGATTCTGTTCTTGCCTGGTTTTCATTCTGCCTCATTGGTTTCTTCTCACCTCCTTTGCTGGCTCCTCCACTTCTGCTAAATCTCCACATGTCAGTGCCTTAGAACTTGGTCTATGTACTTTCCTTGGTGATCTCAACTAACCCACACCTATCTCCTGCCCTGACCACTCCTTGAACTCCAGATTCACATTTCTAACTCTTGCTTGTCATCTTTATTTACATGTCTAGAGGCATCCTAATATAAGATGGCCAAAGCAGAACCCTGTAAATTTTTTACCTCCTTTCAGTTTTTCCCAAGCAATTCATGTAGGCCCCTACCTGCCTCTTTGCCTTCCTACCATCCTAGCTCTTTCTCACTGGTAAAGGCCTTCATATGTGCCATATCCTCTGTCTGAGATGCTCTTCCCCTTGTTTTTGCATGGCTGGCTCCTTCATGACAGTATAACTGAAATTTCCTCAAGCATCTAATCCAAAATTTCCATCTAATTCCCTGCTTCTTTCATTTTCTGCATAGCACTTACTAACAGCTTAAGTCATTCCCATCTATTTCTTTCTTTGGCTCTTCCAGTAGAACATAAGCATCTTCCAGTAGAACGTAAGAGAACAGGGTCTCTTCACTGCTATATCTCTAGAGTCTGCAGAGTAGCTAGCACCTAGTAGCCACTGAATACACCACGGATGTACTAAAGAGGGTACATTCAGTCATCAGGAGGAGAGTTAAACAGCAATAATAAAACTATGTCTTCCTGCTTTTTATTATGATCATGTGATAGCAATTCTATGCAAATGACAGTGATTAAAATACTCCTACGCAGACAAACTACTGCCCTTCTCCTCCCCTAGATGTGGCATTGCAGTACATATTTGTTGAATGAGTTACTAGATGGAATAATTGTCTTTAACAGCCCTTGCAACATATTGGAGTTGGTGTTGAGATCCTATGAGCAATTTTGGTAGTGTACAAATGGAAGGGATACAAACCAAAGGGTATTACCTGGGTCCCAGCCAGAACTCTGCATGGTGCACTGAGCCCTTAGCTGCTGTCACTAAGTCACATTCGATTCCTCACAATCAAGCCCCTCTTGCTGGCTCCTTTCTTCTGTGGCTTTGGCAGCTCAGACTGAAAGAGCTTCTGGCCTGAGTCACAAGCCCTAAGAGCTATTCCTTGCCCAGTATTCTCAGTCAAGACCAGGATAGACCATGACTAGTTATTTATCTACCTTTCTCTTTCTCCCTCTCTCTCCTTGCCTGCAGCTCCACCCTTACAGCTTTCATTTCTCTCACTCTAGAAGAGGCCCTTAGTGTTGGTTGAGGGGGAGATTAGTAGAGGGCACACCTTGCCTTATTGTCAGCCAGTCCCGTAGCCAGAGATGGATTAATTATAGAAAACAAAGAGCAAAGTCATTGAGGTGGGCCCAGGCTAGCCGCTTGCCCAATTCAAAGGGGTAGGGATGGGGGCTGTAAGAGGCACTGGTTATGTAGCTGAAAGTAGGAAGGTGAGTCGCAAAGACTTATCAGGCTAATGACAACTTAGTCTCAGCCTAGATGGATTGCCAGCTTTGGAGCTCCCCTAAGAGTTGGTCAGGACAAGTGACTCCATCAGCTCTGAAGTGCTTCAGGGAAACTGTTCTCAAGGTGGCAGTGACACCTGGTGGCCAGAGATGGCCAAAGCCTCCAGGCTATATACCTTTGAAACCTCCCTACAGGCTCTGCTCTCCCATCCCCCACACACCTTGGGGGTCTGTCTTCTGGGATCTGAGCTGAGCTTTATAACCCAGGGCTCTAGAGTGGTGTATGCTGCTCCTGAGACTCTCGGGAATCAGGGAGAGAACTTCAGGTAGAAAAGCTTTTAAGTCATGCCGGTAGAGGTGGCATCCTGGTGCTCTCCTTTGTGTGGCTAATCTTTATTCATTTCCCATTACCCTGTTTCCATTTTTGTTATTTTCCTATAAAGTCTTCCAGAGTCAAAGGGCTGAATTGCTAATGCAGTGATTTCAGACACTAACAAACTTTCTATTTGGCTTGTGGGTTATACCCATGAGGAGTGATTCTAAGTAATTCCAAGTATTACACATGTGATGTCCAGGAGGAAGACAAGCCTCTTCCCCTACCTTGAGCAGGTCAGATCACACCTGCAATATTGTTTCCAGCCTGAGGGTCACAGAACAAGGACAAGGACAACCTCACTCTAACTGCAATGTGCTCAGAGGAAAGAACCAGGAGGCTGAGGCATTTGGCAAATCTTTGAGTAAAAGTTAAAGGAGCTCCAGTTGAATAGCAATAGTTTCAAGAAACCCATGACTTATTACCTTTAGCTCTCTCGTGGTTGTCCTGAGAGAAGACTGATGCCAAAAGGCAAACCTGCTAGAAGACAGGAGTAAACTCTAAAACTAGGAGAGGAAATGGCTGAGAATGGCTACTCTGAGAAGTAGTGTGTGGCTGCCACATCATCGCTGATGTTCATTCAGGTGCAAGATAAGCCCCTAGTCAGGGATATGGCCAAAAGGTGGGCTGGGGGCTAGGGCTAATGGAGCAGGTAACTTAAAATATCCTTCCAGATCTAAGATGCTGTGTGCTAGCCACCGGCCTGGAAAGAGCAGTGATATGACCAGAATTGAAGGATTGAGGTCCATAAACTGGTAACCTCTGACCTCTGGTGGGACATTCTACCAGTCCTTTTAACTGGTTCTCTGAACTGAAGAGATACTCAAAACATTTCCAGATAGATCTTTGCAGATGCAGAGGCTTGAAAAGATGAAGTCTCTTGAGTACAGGACACCAAGATTGAGAAGGGATTTCACTGGGGTCTAAAGTGCCATGTAGTTAAGGAAGGGACACAACTCAGATCCCAAACATGAGACTAAGAAGGACTTACATAGCTTAGAAGAAGTAAATTTAGGACAAATGAAAGGTCTTCCTGCTTCCCACAGCAGGACTGGCTTTAGGGAATTTGTTCCCCAGTGAGTGTAAGCTGAAAATGTGAGGAGATTTGAGGCAGGTTCAGATAAAGTCACTAGTGGCCAGATCCCTTAACAAACTATTAAGGGAAACTGACTATTTTGGGGATGTCTTAACTTTTAAGGGACATCTTTAATCACTTGAAGCTGACATTCTGACCTCGGGTGACCTGGCCCTTAGTGCCCCCATAGGTCTTATGGACTGCCCCCATGGGACACTTCTTATGTCTTTAGGAAATCACTGATTATGGGAGGGCCTCAATCCAGAAGATGAGCTCTGCCCTCAGAGTAGCAATTGCCCTCTTAAAAGGAGGAGGAGGAGGAACTCATCCCTGGGAACATTTTTAACCTTTCAGAGGAAGAAAGGTGGGCACTGGTAACTGCTGGAATGATCTCAGAAAAATCCCAAGGTGCCAGAAAACATGCTTTCCCCTTTGCTCTGACTGAACCTACAACCTCCTGACCACATTCCTTCCTGCTGCCTCATTCCCCTTGGGGTCCTAGACGGGGGGAGTGAAGCCTGGGGGAGCTGATCAGAATAGCTCTATGGCGTGTCCAGCAAGGAGCTTGGCCTGGCCTCTTTCCTGGGGCCAGACCCCGAGACCCTTTCCCAATTTCCTGTCTCAGATATGCTGAGCAAGCACAGGCCTTCCTCCTTGGTGGGGGCAGCTGGACTCAGGCCAACAACTCTCAAAAGTTGAGTCACTTAGTGTCTTTCCTTCCTCAGCTTTCCATCCTGCTGGGACCTCAGATAGGAGATCCTGTCTCCCAGTTTGTCTGCTGAAAACCACAGGATAGCAAATTAAAGGTGCCTTTGACAAAATCCCACAAACCCTCATCCACGGGCTTGATGTCTCTCCTAGACAATTGATTTCCTGTCCATTCACCTCAAGAGCTAATATTTATTGCTCCAAAATGATGCTTCTGCATCTTCAAGGACCTCACTGGAACAAGTCAGTGACATACAGAGAGCATGGTATAACCCAGCCCAGAACCCCCTACATACTGAGCTACTATGTACCAGATGACAGGAAGCCACCCAACAATACTTTCTACATTAATGCATTAAATTCTAGAACTTCATTAGAGCTGCATTCCTTTGGTTTGATATTTATTATTATTGAAATAATAATAATGTTCACTTATATCATTGCTTTGCCTAGCACTGTACAGTTTACAAAGCACAGACATTACTTTGAGCCTCACCATCCTTGCATAATATGGTTTGGGCTGGTATATCTATCTCCATTTCATACTTCAGCAAAGAGAATGCAGATGACTTGTCTGAAGTCATACAATGTATAAGCAAGAGAGCGGAATCTTCTGTGATCTACAATACTATGCACTCTGCCTTTTTCATGTCCCCACCAGAGCACTGGGGAAGGTAAAAATGGAGAAAGCTGGGCCTTTGTGACCTTGTGTAAGGTAAACCCAACTGCTAAACCTGCCAACCTAGAGGAGTTTCTGAGCTACACCTACCTTTTCTGCCTCCCTGACTTCTCAGATTGCTAAAACCCAGTGGGTTTAGCAAAGTGGGATACCAGCCCAACCAATTTTGATAGAAAGCAGTAGCATATTCTACTTGCCAAGCCTTTGCCTCAAAGCCTTTGCCTACAGACACCTCTGCTCAGGCCCAATAACCCTGGGTCTTGCTGGACTCAAGACTCTGCAGCTAAGAAGGGCTTGTCTCCTCTCCTCTCCTCTCCTCTCCTCTCCTCTCCTCTCTTCTCCTGCTTTAGACAGACATCTAAAGAACTGAAAAGTGCATGGAAGAATTAATGGAAACCCAGAACCAGAGGGCCTGTAGAAGTCCTCTGCCTGTAAATTAGTGACCTCCTCCAAAGCGTCTCTGATCAGAGTTTGTCATGGCACTCCTTAAATACCTCTAAGGCCAGGAGACCAAGAACCTCACTACTACCCAAGTCAGTTCTTGACCTTGATCAGATCTACATTTGACTAACTTTGATCTTCTACTTGGTCCCAGCTTCCACAATTACCTCACTTAATCATTCCAATTGGTGTGCTTGAGGAACTGAGAATCATAAATTAAGTGACTTCCCAAAGTCACATGAGGAAAGGTGTCATTTCCATACTTCTCACCATCCTATCTGTTCCAGGTACCCATTTTTTCCCCATGTACCCATTTTAATTCCACCAGTGTCCTCCTTAAAGAAACACCCAGAACTGGTTGCAATGCTCTCTTGTGAGGGTTATCAGCTGAAAGAGCATAGGACCTGAGCACTCCCCTCCTTGAGACACTAAGCCCCTCCTAGCTGCATCAAATTTTTGGCAGCAGCATTGTCATTCTGTAAAGCCACAGTTGATTGGTTTTTTTTCCCCTTGTGCTACTGTAAAGTCCTTTTCTTCCCCCCTTCTTTTTTGGGTTCAGCTGAGCACAAGCATTGGACTACATATTATTACCTGTTTGAGTCAACTCAACTTCCTGAGGAAAACTGCAGCTCAGTCTGGCCGTGGGCTCCTGCTGTGGGCTGGCTATAGGCCAGACTTTGGCAGTGACGCCAGAGTGGCCAGACTTCCGTGGAATTCAGCATCTCAGGCAGTTCTTGGTGACTGGAGACAGATCCCATGGTAGCCAAACCCCACGGGAATAGCCCTCAGCTCCAACAGATGGATGGCTTGTGGGTGGAGCTAGAGAGTCTCAGTCTAGCAATGGACAGTCCTAAGGGACTATTCCCCTACCCCTCATAGTCCCTGGGAAGTCTTCAGTCCACAACCTCTGTGGAGCCAGGAAAGGGTGAAGCTCCCTAGGCGCCAGACAAGGGTGACCAAGGCATATTCCCAGGATCCAGCTCAAACGACTGCCTCTGGGAGCTCTTCCTCTGAAGCTTTAGGAAGGGAACTTTTGGGCTCAGTTCATCCATATCTTATTTATATATTTATGAGGCTGAGGAGAGCCAGAGCCAGCCTTCCTTGGTATGATTACCCCTGTCAGCTCATCCAATGAGTATCTGGAGTTCTACTGTTAGAGTTTAATCTATGAGATTGTAAAGGGTTCCCCCCACCCTCAGAATCATAAATTGTCAGGATAGAAGGAACCATAGTGTTCACCTAATCTATCTCATATTTAGTGTAGGAATGTTCTCTACAATATCTTTGTCCTAATTCTCTAGCCTCTGCATGGACACACTCATCTCCCAAGATAGCCTCTTCCACTGATTTTACTATAGAAAGTTCTTCCCATAACTAAAATTCTGCCCTTCTGGAGCTTTTGCCCATTGGCCCAGGTTCTACTCTCTTATTAGGTGGTCTTCTATAATCCTATCTAAAAAATAACAATTCTTTTGGAGGAGTACATCTTAAGTTGTTCCTGACCAATGTCTGAGGTAATTGGCAGCCATCAGTGGTATGGGGAGAGGCCCCAGGAAAGGAGACTGTCAAGAGCCAGTCTAATGACTCCACAAACTATATGAATTTTGTTGTCTTTCATCTGAGTATCCTTCTCAGGCGTGAGAATACATAACACTGATAGCTTGTAGGGGAGACCAGAGGAAGCTTTACTATCACAACTAAATAAAGTTCTCTGAAGACTAGGAATAGAACACTTTAGGGGGTATTCCATCAGGGGAGTAAGACTTGGGTAACAACAGAGTTTCAGAGGAAATTCCTCATCAGTATCATCATCATCTGTTGCATTTTACTTAGCACCTACTGGGGCCAGATGCTTATAGATATGTAGATAGATATATACTTAGCCCCGTGCTTGATGGTGTTGGTAAAATGATGATACATCCTGAATTTTCCAAAATTTTCCCAATTCCAACTGTTTTAACTTTTTAAATAAATAGTTCCTGTTCCAGGCCATATATCTCTATTTTTCTTTGAGAACAAGTTTGTTAGGAATTCGTGAGAAGATGAAGACACATAGTCTCTTCCCTGAAGGATCTGTCAGTCTTCTTGGGAGCTTTATCCCAGTCTTTAAGATAACAACACAGCACTATGAAGACTCTCTTCAGTAGTATGAGTCTTAAAAGTGCTGTTTCAGGCTTTCAGAGAAGAGATCACAGTCAAAAGGGGAAGTCAAAAGGAAAAATTTCATGGATGAGGTAGAAAGTGACTTAGACGTCTGGGATGTGTTGGAAGGGATTGGTAAAACAGGTGAAATGTATTCCTGGAGGGTAACATGGTGTTGCCTCACCTAGATAATAAAGAGTGAGGGGTTGGGCCTGGAGGGAGCAGGTGTGTTTAGGACATGAGTGAGAGAGAAGGCTAGGAAGGTCAATTTCAACCATGCTGAAGCAAGTTTTAGGGTTTTTTGGGTGTTTGTTTGTTTGTTTTAATTTGACAGACAGAGATCACAAGTAGGCAGAGAGACAGGCAGAGACAGAGAGAGTGGGAAGCAGGCTCCCCGCTGAGCAGAGAGCCCAATGTGGGGCTCGATCGCAGGACCCTGGGGTCATGACCTGAGCCGAAGGCAGAGGCTTTAACCCACTGAGCCACCCAGGTGCCCCTGAAGCAAGTTTTAGATGTCAGCTTAAGGGATATGGTTGTCATCCTGTTGGCAATGGAAGCATGGGAGCATAAGGTTGCCTAACCTCACAGCCCAGCTGCATCAGCCTCTACTGTGTAACCCTGGGCAAATTACCTTAGTTGGGGCTCAGTTTCTTTGTCTGAAGATTAGGGATGTTGATATCATCATCTCCCTCATAGAGGTCTTATGAGGTTTGCAATACTTCATCAAAGTGTCGATCATGTTACCTGGCACATATGTAGTGTTAGCTATAAGTTATTAGGGCACTAAAGTGACACAGTTAGGGAAGGAATGTAGGAGGACACTAAGTAGCACAGAGAGGATAGATTGGAGAGAGAGGAGACTAAAGCATGAGGAGACTATTCTGGTAGTAGTATAGTATAGTACTGTAGTATACTATAATAGTAGTAGTAGTAGTAATATAAGCAGCATAGTAATAATACTATAATACTATTACTATAGTAATAATCCTATAGTAATACTATAGTAATCTAAGTAGTAGTAGTCTAAGCGTTTATAGTACAGGCTTGACCAGCAATGGTCAGGAGAAGGTAATGAAGCATTCATTCATTCATGAATCATTCTCAACTTAAATGTTGAGAGGGAAAAACTGACGGGTCCTTCTGCTAACTGGATAGTGTGGTCTCAAGCTGGTGTGTTGGGTGTGGGTATTTCGGTGTCAGAGCTCAGACCAAGAACCGTTGTTAGGGTCCGTGATCAAAGGAACGAGACTGACACAAAGCGAAAATCAAACAAAGCTTTATTTCGCACCAAGCATCGAAAATCAAACTGACTGGTAGGAGCCATCTCTTGCAAAGAGACAACAACGATGACCCCGACAAGGTCACTCCCAAGAAGACCGCTCCGGATGAGGCTGCTCTGGACAAGGCCACTCTGGACAAGGCCACTCTGCAGACGAGGCCGCTCCCAGGACGAGGCCACTCCTGACAAGGTCGCTCCCCGGACAGGGCCGCTCCCAAGAAGAGGCCATTCTGGACGAAGCTGCTCCCAGGACAAGGCCGCTGCTGATGAGGTCACTCCCCAGACGGGGCTGCTCCCCAGAATGATGCCACTCCAGCGAGGCCACTTGCAGCAGCGCCGCGACCTGGGGCAGTGAGGCCGCCCGTGTCGGGGCCGCGGGTCGGTGATGGCGAGGCCGCTTGCTGTGGTGAGGCTGCTGGTGGCGAGGCCGTTTGCCGTGACGCCGCTGCCTAGGACTACGATGACCAGGACGACCATGATGGCCACGACGCTCTGACTGTCCCGAAGACTACCCTGACGGCTATCCCAACGGCTATTCTAACCACTATCCTAACAGCTATTCTAATGCTATTCTGACTCCTCCTACTACTCCCCTCACCCCAGCCTCACAGACTAACATTTATAGAGGTGGTTGAGAACAGCCCACACACAGGTGGCCAATGGGATTTCAACTCACCACAGTAAATATATGTGCACCCCACTGATTCGATGTCTCCATCTGGCCTGGCCCGCCCTTATATCCGGGGTTTGCAACTAAGTTCCTCTGGCTAACCAGGCCCTTAACACCGTGACATTGCTTGGAAGAAGGAGAGGGGAAGTGTTGGTGTGCTTGCTGTGATCCTTGAGAGGGTGGGGAGCCTCTCAGAGCGCCAAGGTGGCACTTGGGACATTTCAAAGGTCCCCTGCCTCCTACTGCCCTAATTCCTTTTAGTAGGAAAGTTTTAGGCAATGTTGTTAAAGACCTGGGCACTGGAGAGGGTAACACTTCAGCTCTCCTTGAGTGAGCTGAAAACAGGCCTTTGTAGGCCAGAGAGGAGATTGATGGTCAGAATGGAAGGCCCATAGGAAATGGGGAACTGGAGAAAAAGGATTCATGTGGGAGTAGGGCTGAGGGGTACGTCACGAGGGAGAGAAGCACTGAAAGAGGAAGTGTGAGAATGCTGAAGACATGCTTAGCCCATTTCACAGCCTTGCCCCTGCAACTCCCTCTGTGACATCACCATTGACACACTTGGCAACCCTTGGGCTTTATAGAGCATTTCCCTTGTACTGAATTTAAGCTCCAAATGTTCACTGCCTTTAATTCAAATGTTAGACAAACTGAAGTCACATGAATCTTTGATCCTATCAGGGCATAATCAGATGATAGCTGGGAGGAGAGGAAGCATGGGAGTGGAACCATGTTGTTGGATAAAATGTATTTATGCTATTTGAGAAGGAAAAACAGCTTGGCCTTGAACACTTTTACAAGCATTAACATCTTACTCTTTCCCTCTGGGAAAGGGGGCTTTGGGGGAAACAAGTGCCCCCCTCCCTCAAGTCCTTCCCTGTGGGAGTTCCAGCCCAAAGAGTGAATCTGACTCCAGAGCCAGCCCCAGAGCTAATCCTACCACAGAGTTAACTCCATAAGAAGTGAGGCAAGTCTGGACTTACCACCTGGTCTAGCCCCTGCTCTTGGGGCCCCTGGAGTCACCTAAAGCCCAACCCACCCTCTGGAGTTGGGTGTTGATCTTCTCTTTACTTCAGGAAGCCAGGTCTGTGAGTATGATGGGGAACTAGACAGCAGGTAGCCACCAGAGAAGAAACTAGTTGCTCTTACGAGACTCAAAGCACTAGACAGACTGTTAGAGGGAGGAAATGAAAAGGGGGATTATAGGGTCTCAGACGCTGCCTGTCAATGTGGGACTAAGCCCCAGATAGCCGAGACCTGTGCTCCAGCAACATTTCAGAGGTTGAGAACACCTCTGAGGTGTTTCTGGAACAGCAGAAGGCTCTAGGCCAGATCCCATAGTCCCCATCAGTTCCCACTGCACACATGCCACGAAGCCACGGGGTTTCTCTTTGGAATCTGTTCGGAGTTTTGTTTTTATCTCTTTTGCATTTTGTTTTCCAGAGTGGAACACTTAAGGATCCGGACTTGAGCAAGACCCCACCTCAGCGGCCAGCCCCCCAAGGTTGTTTACAGTATATTCTCGACTGTAATGGCATTGCAGTAGGGCCAAAACAAGTCCAAGCTTCTTAAAGTGATTGGTAGTTCATTTTTCAAAGCAGAAATTTTAAGCCAAAAACAAACAAGGGAAGAAAGGAAAGCGGGGAGGGGAGCAACAGACCCTCCCATTGGTGCCGTTTCTGCGTTCTTTCAATGCTGACTGGACTGTGTTTTCCTATGCAGTGTCAGCTCCTCTGTCTGGTTGTTTACCTGTTCCTGTTCGTGCTTGTAATGCTCACTTATGTTTCTCTGTATAACTTGTGATTCCAGGGCTGTTTGTCAACAGTGTACAAAAGAATTGTGCCTCTCCCAAGTCCAGTGTGACTCTATCTTCTGGGTGGTTTGATAGTATTTTTTAAAGTATTACATAATGTGGGGTGAAATAGGACTGGGGGGCTAGACAGGGAGAAACAAAGACCACAAAAATAAAACCCAACTCCTCTCCTTCTCCCCCTACCCCCAGGCTCTGATTAAGTCACCCCCCCACCCCCTGCTTACCTCCATGAGTGTGCTTGGGATCTTCAGTGAATTGTGCTTTTTGCTTCCTTTCTGCATGACTAGGGTAAATAGATAGAAGTTTAAGAGATTTTTCAAGGTCTAATTTCCATAGCTTCATCCGTTGAATCTGAAGGCATCCACCTTTTTTCCCTTTGCTAAAATTTGGTGCAGTTTGAGTTTATGTGAATAGGCTGGCTGTGCCTGTAGAACTCTTGTGTTTTTAGTGATGACATGAAATATAAAGAAAAAGCTATTTCCAGGAATGTGTTCTGTATTTGACATCCCAGTGTACCTTATTTTTTATTATTAACTAATTAGCTATGAGATTAGACAAAAAAAAAAAAAATGGGGCCGCTGATGTGCAATATCAAAGTGAACATGTGAGTATTTTCTGTGTGTTGATCTCAGTCCCCCAAGTTGTTTCTTCTTTGTTGCTGTTTCTGAATTGGCCATATTATGCGCTTCTGTGGAACTGAGGCTGCTTTGTATTCCCCAAAGCCTGACCTATGTACAGAGATGATTCTTTAGCAATTTTGGACATAGGATGCAGGAAACTACTGAAAGTCTGAGAAGGAGTTGACCATTCTGCTCTTGGCCTCTCCCTACGCAATCATGAGACCAAATCAGAAATGTCCCATTTCACAGAGGGGTATACTGCCTATAGAACTCTGAGGTGGACTCCTGCTTTCATTTTCAGCTGTTACAAGAGCTCTCTGGAGGCCGGAGAATGAGGGGCTTTATCTTTCCTCGGAAGAACTGTCTCTGATTTTAGCTTGTGTGTGTTTGGGACAGAGTCTCCACAGCCATGTGGCTATTGAAGAAACCTCACCAGTTTGTCCTCTTTCCTCTGACATGCAGTTACTGGGCAGTGATGAGACAGTTAATTAAAGCCTCGGCTTCAGTGCCTCATCTTGCCATCTCCTAGCCATACTGGGATGGGCACTGAGTGGTCTCCTCTAGCACTGTGGTCGATGGGAGTTCATGCCAGCAGTTTGGATTTTAAAGAAGCTCTACTGTTACATTCCTCTCACTTCCATTCTGATATGTTAACCGTTCTGGATTCCAGGTCTGAGGAATAAATAGTGTTGATAGTATGGTGTATGTGTCAAGGGCATGTGCCCTAGTTTCTCTGTTGGCTGCTGGCAAATTCTGAGGCTACAGGGAAATGCACTGAGTGTGAGTGTTCTCATCTGTGATCCCTCCCTTAGATGGTGATGGTGGTCGGTCTGTTGTAAATATATACATATATGCATTTATGCACTTCCAGGTGGGTTGCATAAGAATCAGGTCCTTAAATACCTCCCAATCTGATGAAATGGTAGAAAGGAATAGAGCAACATTTCCCAGAATGGAGGAATACATTTTCATTTTTTATTATTTTTTTGTCCAAGTGGTGAGCTGATGGTGGTGTTGCTTCTCTGCATGTTATCAGTGTGAACATCCAGGTGCTTTTCATGTGACATTTGTGAGCCACAAATACAAAGTTGCCATTTGAATTCAGTCAGGCTCCAGGGTGGTGTTAGCCAGTTTCTCAGGTTGGGGAGAAACTGATTAGGGCTCCTACTGCCAAATGCAAGCAGGCAGTGTGACCTGACTATCATGTGCCCTCAGGCAGCATGCTAAGGGCCAACTCTGTGGCCTGGGGGACATCCATGTCACAGTATAGGATTGCTGTTCAGGTGTTTTGTATCCATTTCTTTTCTGATGTTGTCCCCTTTTTTTGTACCAATCCAGCTGGGAAAATCTCAGCCAATGCTGGAAGTGTGATTTAAGTACCTCTCTTTTGTGACTCTCTTGTACAGCTTAATGTGCAATAAAGGAAAAGTTATATCTGTCTTCAGTGTTAAGTTGTAAAGTTTCTGGCTATTCAAGCATCTCTGTACAAGTGGGAAAGAACTCAGGTTCCTGGTCTAAGAGGCTGAGCCATCAACCTGCTGTACTTTACAAGAAAAGGCTGATACAGATGAAGCCAGGCTTTGGAAGAGGCAAAAACTGGCTAACGTGAAAGATGCTCATCTGTCGTCTTCATCTTTACTGGTTATCTGATTTGAACTTGGAACTTCAAGTTTTCAATCCAAAATTCCATTTATGTATTTATGTAAAACTAACTCTAGTATTCATTGGTAATTGATACAGTGGAGCCCATGCCATGTAGCAGGGAGATGGGCTGATAATCTTGGGTGCATAGTGGTGTAGATGGATAATTCTGCCTCTGCAGAGGGTATAGGTATTCTGGTGTTTCTAGGATATTAAGTTACAACACAACTCCTAGCTGCCCTGGGTTTCTATAAGCCTACTCCTTCCAGCTGGCTCATGAATGTGGACACTGAGAGTGAGACATGAGAAATTGGATCTCTCAGGCTAATTATGCATCATTTCCACTAGTCAGTATGCACTGATGAGGACATCTTTTGAATTTTACTAAGTCAAAAGATGACTAAGGACCCCCCCCCCCCCGCATCTTAGCAAAATCTGAGCAATCAGGTATTATGTATGCTTACCCTGACAACTCCCAGAGGAAGGATGGACTTTTCCCCCTCCAGACCACTGGATGGTTTTCTGTCTTCTGCTGAGAGAATGGTATCCTGGTCCTTTGGGGAGTGGGGGTGGAGGTGAGGGGCTGCTTCTTTTTTTCTGCTGTCTTTTGCACCCACAACATCTCCAGGGGAGAATAGGACTTGGATTTCTGGAGTTCACCACACACACCAGAGAGGGAGTAGAGCCCCCTGAGGATGGTACTACGAGACAAAAGAGCACATGGAAACAGAAGATTGCCCCTAGTCATGTGCTTAAGTTAATGTTAAAATGAAGCCCTGGGGTGGGTGGGGCACGGCAATCAGGCATGTGCTGGTCAGGAGCCCAACACGTCCCAAGTTCTGTAAAAACAATGCAAGTCTATGTTTTTAAAGAACTTTCTTGTCCATTAACATCTTTGAAACACTACTTCTTGAAAGACAGCTAAGACTCGGGATTACCCTTTCATAGTTTCATGGTTAGAATCACCAAGGCCCAGAGAAGTTTGCAGACTTGCTTGGAGTCACTGAATGACTGTCTTGACTTTGTGACTCCCAGACCTGTGCTCTTTCCACTGCCTTGTACTGCGTCTATAGTGTGGAACTTGAGACCTCCTAGTAAACTATGAGGCAGGTTACCCTCTACCTGAGAAACCTCTGGGGAAGTGGGGTGGGGTCCCTCTGGTCTAGGGAGCCTTCGGTAAAAGAGCTTGCTTCTGATCAGGGGCACTCATCCCATGGTTTCTTCCTTGTCCTCCTGACTTCTGATGTGCCTGAGGTGCTGTGTCTCTGAGGAGGAGCAAGTAGTGGCAGATGTATGAGGGAAACCAGGGGCTGGCTCTGGAGCCTGACAGAGCCTCGGGTGGCTTCTTGTAACAGAGCCTATCCTTTTGGTGATTAACTAACCTCACCCTTTAAGACATAGATTCTAATAAGGAAACCCTTTGATACGGTTAAATTATGAAGTTTTTCTTGTACTGAACCTAGGGGGCCCTGGGCAACCCCAAGGAATGCAGCCCCCAGGCAAGGTGATGCCTCCACGCCGGCCTCCCCCTGGACCATCACTGCCACCTTCCTCCTCTTCCTCCTCCTCCTCTTCTTCCTCCACCACCCACGGAGATGCACCCTCCAGCAGCAGCTCCCTGGCAGAGGCCCAGCCACCCCCGGCTGCTCCACCACAGAAGCCCCAGCCTCACCCACAGCTCAAGTAAGAGACAACTCAGCAGCTCCTTCCCCTCCCTTCTTCCTGCCCCTCCTCACAGGCCTTAGGCTCCAGAGCTGCTAGAAAGCACCTTCAATCAGGCTTTCTTCTACAGATATTTTTGTGGAGCTTTTTTGGATTTTGGTTTTGGGTTTTTTGGTTTTGTTTTGTTTTTTTTGGTCTGGTTTTTTTGTTGTTTGTTTTGCTTTTTGTTTTGTTTTGTTTTGATTGGGGGCGTGGTTGGGGGTTGATTAAGGAGGGTAGAAAAGAAGGAAGTGAAAGTCCAAGGTCTAGCTAGAAGCTCAAACCCTTTCTTCCTGGGGAATGCCAATAAGGCAGAGTCACTGCCCCTTTCCTATTCTTATGTTAGCTAAGGGTTCTTTCTTCCTTCCTTCCTTTCTTTTAATCCTATCTACCACTCTTTTTTCCATTCCTTTTCTGTGCGTGTGTGTGTGTGTGTGTGTGTGTGTGTGTGTCTCCCTCTCAAAATTTAAAAAAAAAAAAATCCTCTTTCCTGCCTCTGACTCACAATTTAGAGTGTGCAATCAGCAAGGCTGCCCAGAAGGGAAAGAAGGGGAAGGCGTTAAATCCATTTCAACTTGTTACCTTCTGCTTTGTCAGAAGGAGGTCGGTTTCTGGTATGGTCATCAGAGGAGGGTCCCAGATAGATGCCCGGAGGAACTCCCATCTTCTTGGGTTTCCTCACTCCCTAGAAGCCCCCACCACACTGTCCTGCTTCAGAGGAAGAACTGAGGGCCACTGGAAAACAGTAAAGCTGTACTAGGGATGGACAGCACCTGGTTGTGGATGGTGGTCAGTTCTACCCTCTCCCCTAGAACTAGAGATGCCTCTCTCCACCGTCCCCAGACAGACCTCTGTCATCACTGTAAACAGAGACAGCTATAGCCTTTCAGGGGTGGGAATGACCCATGAGTGCTTCTCAGAGTGAGGTGATGGGCATCTTCAGGGAGGGAGAAAAGGAGGCCACTTAGACATGGTCTAGTCATTGTTTAGATGAGTAAACTGCTCAAAGAGATTTGATTAATTTTCTTTCCCAAAACCACTCTGCTAGTTAGTGGCAGAGCCAGGATTCAGGCTCAGGTAGTCCAGATGACCACTTTCTCTGGGTCTTCCAGCCCTTGTGGCTGGAGGGACATCACCCACTCCTGCTCCCCAGCTCTGGCCAGTGGCACATTTCACATCTCACCTGACCTATAACTTCCCCTCAATCCAATTGTTTTCTGCTGCTGACTTAAAATCTCTCCCATCTTCTCATTAGCCGCCACTGGACCCAGTCTGAGAGCAGATCTTTGGGTTACCATTGCCTTTGGGCTGAAGTTGTTGAATATAGCCGTCATCTGGCAACAATCAGGAGGCTCATATCCAGTGCCCCTGGCTGTGCTTGCAGAGGGGGCCCTCCCTCCCAAAGGCTATCATGTTGGGGCCCATCGCCAACCCTGATGGAAGGCAGGGTTTTCTGTTCACAGTCACTGCAGGAGAGAAACTGCTCACACTCCTGTAGAGGGGAGCTTTGGGGGCTGCATCCCGAATGTAGGGAAGGGTTGGGAGCCCTAAGACATCAGGAGAAGATTTCTCCAGCCAGAAACTATCAGGAAAGAGACACAATGAAAGTCAAGGAGACATAGCAGACTACTGGAGATGCCAGACCTTATTCTCTTCTCAAGTACTTGGCTTGGCCTCCCCTCAACCTTCTTGACTTCAGTTTTTTTCTCTGAATCCCTAGTCTTTCAGGGGGAAATCTGGTTCCTAGAATATGTGTGATTTGGGTTTTTAATTAGAAAACTGCTTAATGTCCTTATGTGTACCAGATATGTATCTCGTTTGCCCCTGGATACCCTGAACTGCACAGACCTTATATTAGAGCTCCCTTGAGGAAGGCTACAAAGAATGGTCATGTCCATTTTAAGAGGAAGTAACTTGAGGCCTTGGTTTATTCCAAGTTTATTTGGAATCAGAGAAAATAAGCAGAGTATAAAGACCTGAAAAGGCTTGGGGAGAGTATTTTACCAAACATCTGCACATCACAAATGAGAAACCAAGACCCAGAGAAGCACAAGAATGAGTGAAGGGCAGATCCAAGACTTTACCTAGGTTTTCTGATGCTGGCTTTACCACTTGACAATTAATGGAAAAGAGAGTACAAAGAGCCTATGGTCCCCTGGCTGCTATATTTCATCAGAAGGGAAGGGTGTGAGAGTCCTAGATTCTTACTTACTAAGTTGGGACCTCTGAAAGGTAGCCTGTGGGCCATTTAGTTTATCTTAAGTATAAGAAACAGCCTTTGAGTCACTCCTCCTCCTTTCCCTTTTCTCTTTTTTCCGTTCTCCCTCTTTCTCTTCTCTTTTCCCCCTTCTCCTTCTCTCCCACACTGCCCCCATCCTTTCCTATCTTAACAGCACTGAAGGTGAGGATAATAGCACAGGGGCCTCCCGGGTCCTGGCAGTACTCCATTGCTGACTTTCTCCTCCATCACCCTGGTCTCCTTGGGGTGGGAGTGGGGGTTCGGTTGTGTATCCTCATGTCACCGTCTTTCCCTGCCTCACTGGGAACACCCCCTCTCACGTTCTTTCTGGTTTTTATCTTCAAGCAAGTCGCAGTCCCTGACAAATGCCTTCAGCTTCTCTGAGTCCTCCTTCTTCCGGTCTTCAGCCAATGAGGATGAAGCCAAAGCGGAGACCATCCGGAGCTTGAGGAAGTCCTTTGCCAGCCTCTTTTCAGATTAGTTCTCCAGATACTCCGGGGGGCACCTAGCCCAACTGGGAAAGTTATCTGAGACATTTACCAATAGTCAGCCACGCTTGGTGATATCCCAAGACCTTGATGTGTGTGGTCCCTTCCTTTGCTCTGTTGTGCTAAGTGATATTGTGCAGCTCAGAAAAGACCATGTGAAAGTCTCAGGGCAGGTGCCTAACCAGCAAGGAACACCTGACATCAGAGAGAATAGAGCTGCTTTCCTGTAGTCCTGAGAGTTTCCTCTGAGGTCATTGTTAGCTGTGAGTGTAGTGGCCTTATTGTGATAGTGCCCTCATGTCTTATTCTTCTTCATAAAACCAGGATTCCCTTCACTGAGGACTCTTGGTAGCTTACCCTAGCTCAGAGGCAGTGCTAAGCATGCCCCCGCTTTAGTCAGTGCTGCCTGTTTGGGGAGCATATACTTACTCCAAAATGCTCTTGGCTCTAAGTGTTAGGAACCTACCCACACTTGGATCTCTTGTCATACCTGTTGAGCTGTTTAAAAGACACCTGTGCAGCACAAGAAATTCCTCTACTATCATGGTAAAGCAGCTTTAGTCTGTCGATATTGGAGAGAACAAGGATCTGCAGTCCCCCCGCTCCACGTTTCCTCTTCTCTGGAGAGCAGTTCTTAAGTGCGTGCAGCAGTGATCTCGAGCTCTGAAGCTGCACTGTAGAGAATGCATGCCACTGTAATAGCAGTATGCCAAGTTTTGTGTTCATCTCCAAATAAATGTTAAGACCTTTGGTGCAATAAAAGCAGCAGCATTAACCAGCATTTGATTCAGCCATGAGGTCTCCCCTAGGCCACCCTTTTGGCTGAGAGAGTATATGTGAAGCATATGTGTGTGCTTGCAAGTGTAGGGAAGGGAAATGTCTAGGAGAGTGATGCTGTTTGTGCCAGTATGCTTGGGAATGTGTTTATGTGTGAGTGGCTGTTTGCAAGTGGTTGAGAGTATGGCTATCCTTTAGATGTCACTTATGTTGGGCCTCTTGACATCTCCTGGTGAATGCTTCCTGCAGGACAACTGAACTTCCTTTGGTGACTCAGCATTTCTACCAATTTTACTGAATTTGTAGACTTTCTAATAAACATAACACCCTTGATCCTGTGGCAGCCAAGTTAGACCTACTTGCCTGGTCCATCAGTCTCCTCAGCTAAAGCAATATGAGGGTGCCAATGAAGCTGGACCCACATGCTCTGATGAGAGGAGTCTCACAAGCCTGGCCTCAGGCCTCCTAAAAAGGTCTGAAATTGAGGGTGGGCTCCAAGAGACTTTCCTGTGGCTTCTTCACAGCTCACACAAGAGTAGGTTCCCAAAGACCACAAGTCCTGTGAAGATAAGCACCACATCTGCGCTAATAAATGGAAACCAGTGTATTTTTTTTTTAAAGAGTTTATTTATTCATTTGACAGAGACAGCAAGAGAGGGAACACAAGCAGGGGTGGTGGGAGAGGGGGAAGCGGGCCTCCTGCCAAGCAGGGAGCCCAATGCAGGGCTCAATCCCAGGACCCTGGGATCATGACCCTAGCCAAAGGCAGATGTCCAAAGACCGAGCCACCCAGGAAACCAGTGTATTAACATTATATCTATATAGTTTCCAACACATACCATCCTAACCCAACAAAATAACACTCAGCCAAATGCCACTATCTTGCTAACCCTCGTCACAAGCAATAGATGCTGAGAGGCCAGAGAGTGAAGTTCTCTGACATCAGAGTCTCCTTTCTAAGTCAGCCCATGATTTCAAGGTTCAAGGATCTAGAACTCTACCTTCTTCTGCCACTTGTAGTCACTTCTGCCCCCTACCCCAATTGTAGAAATGTTTAGTAGAATGCATTAATTTCATTGAAAAACTTCAAGCTCTTACTATGAGCATAAACATTGTGATGGAGTAAAAAAGTGTTTACTGATACTTCTGTAGTGCCTACTAAGTTTCAGGCACCATTCTAAGCATTTAACCAATACCAGTTTATTTATTCCCTCCAGAATCCCGTATCATAGGTATTAGTACTGTTTTATAAATGAAGAAATAAAGGCACATCAAGATTCAATAACTTGCTCAAATTCATTCATCTGGAATGCAGTGGAACTGGGATTTGAACGCAAGCAATATAGCAGCATAAGTCATGGCTTTGACAATTTTGCTATATTATTTTATTTAATCTAGCAAAGGAAACAAGATATAATTTTATTAAATTATACATAATGTGAAAGCAAAATAAGAAATAAACATAAAAATTCTTCATACCCATACCTTCCTCCTTCCTTTACCTCCTCTATACCTATTGATCCCAGGAAAGGGGCAGTGGGAGAAGGTCAGAGAATGTGTATCAGTGTTGACCCCTTGTCCTAGAACCATGAGTAACATACACAATGTATCTTATTCTGATTGAATATAGTTCTGGTTCTTAAAAAATTACTCATTCTTCCACATGTGATGTCAGACCAAAAACCACAAGTGGCTTATTTAGAAAATGAGTCAGCCAGGAATTGCTAGGGTGACAAAAAGGGGAGGCATTTACCATAGGTCATATAGCACCCTGGTCCAAAGAACACATGGATTCTATTCAACCCTTAGTAATGGAGTGGGGCCAGAAGTGGGGGAGTCCCATTTAGAGACACCTCTCTTGGTATGTAATAAAGCTGGCCCCAGAAACTGGGAAATTTGCCACTCAACAATCAATAAATATTTGATGAATATCATGATTAAAAAAATGATCTAAACCTGGAAACTCCCTGGGTTGGTGATAGTCCACTACAGATCTTGAAACCTTCAGTCTGTATCTGTAGGCCAGTTGTGACCCCTCTGCAGTCCTCTAGGCAGCTGATGGAGATTCTCTACCCATATCTCTACCCTAGATTAATAGAGAACACCTCATCCCTGCCCTCACAGAACTCTCCATTTCCTTGGGTCAAGATTAATTCTACTTTTTTTTTGTTCACAACTTTTTACTGTATACTTACAATATTATTAAGCTCAATAAATTTTGTGGGAAGAATATAAAAATGAGTTAAGCAAAGATTCTGCCCTCATAAAGTTTACCATCCAGTAGGGATGCTATATGCTATATATGTATATATGTATATATACATATATACAAATAAAAGGAAGGAAGTGGTCAGTGCTGTGAGACATATGCAATCAAAATGTTAGTTTGGAAAAAAATTAAGCTTGATAAGTATTGGTGAGGATATGGGAAATAGAACACTTACATATTGCGAGTGGAAACATGTTGGTATTACACTTTGGGGAACAACTTGGCAATATCTAATGCACAAACCCTATGACTCAGTAATTCCATTTCTAGACATTCACTCTAGAGAATCTCTTTCACATGTACTCAAGAAGGCAAGTAAAATAATATTAGTCACAGAACCATTTGCGAAAAATGGAAAAAACCAACTGTCTCTCATGGGGGAATTATAACATAAATTGTGATTTACTCTATTCTGGTTTTACCAATTTACCAAATTCCAGTTTTACCAATACCATTTACTGTATTGGAATTGGAATTCTGTATTGGAATTGGAATACTGCATAGAAGTTAGAGAAAAATTGGAATACTGTATAGAAGTTAAAGAAAAAAACAAAAATCAGGGCACCTGGGTGGCTCAGTCTGTTAAGTGTATGCCTTTGGCTCAGGTCACGACCCCAGGGTCCTGGTATCAAGCCCCACATCTGGCTACCTGCTCAGTGGGGAGTTTGCTTCTCCTTCTGCCCCTCCCCCTGTTCATGTGCTCCTTCTCTCCTCTATCTCCCTCTCTCAAATATATAAAATCTTAAAAAAAAAAAAAAGGAAGAGGGGCGCCTGGGTGGCTCAGTGGGTTAAGCCGCTGCCTTCGGCTCAGGTCATGATCTCAGGGTCCTGGGATCGAGTCCCGCATCGGGCTCTCTGCTCAGCAGGGAGCCTGCTTCCCTCTCTCTCTCTCTCTGCCTGCCTCTCCATCTACTTGTGATTTCTCTCTGTCAAATAAATAAATAAAGTCTTTTAAAAAAAAAAAAAAGAAGAAGAAATAAAAATATTTGAAGAAGTTAGTTAAATTCAGGTAAGATATGGAAAGCGAATGAAAAAGATGAGCCAAAACCAGAGTAAAAGCAGTAGGTGTTGTGGGAATGTAGCATACTTCTAGCTTGGGTGGTCAGAGAAGGGGGATCCCTACTAGTGAGTTGTGAGCAGCCCACAGGATGAGGAGACATACCCACTGGGGAAATGGGGTGAGCACATAGAATGCAGTCACCGAATTTTACAGCTGGAGGTTTCATCTAGTTCTATCCTCTCATTGTACAGTTGAGAAAATTGAGGTCCCGGCAACTTAAGGAGCTGGCCAAGGTCATGAAGGAAGTTAATAATAACAGTAAACGAGTCTCAGTACTAGGTATCTGATGGGCCATTCAAGACACCGTCATTCATGAGATAAGTGAATGGATGTCACTTCCAAGAGCCCTCCAGGGAGGGAGAGGCTTTATAGGGCATTTCAGAAGCCAGAAAAGAAATGGGAAGAGACAGTGTTGGGCTACAGGAAGAGCCTGCAATCAAATCTGAGTTTAAATCCTGACTTTGCTAATTATTAGTTAGTGACTTTGATTATAGCTTTTCTGTGTCTCAGTTTTCTCATCTATGAAATGAGAATAGTAACTTGCTGAGGAGATTATTTTAAGAATTAAATGAGCTAAAAAAAAAAAAAAAGAATTAAATGAGCTAAGCTTCTTCAGTAAATGATGTTGGTAAAATTGGACACACACCTGCAAAAGAATTAAACTACAGGGGCGCCTGGGTGGCTCAGTGGGTTAAGCCGCTGCCTTCGGCTCAGGTCATGATCTCAGGGTCCTGGGATTGAGTCCCGCATCGGGCTCTCTGCTCAGCAGGGAGCCTGCTTCCCTCTCTCTCTCTCTGCCTGCCTCTCCATCTACTTGTGATTTCTCTCTGTCAAATAAATAAATAAAATCTTAAAAAAAAAAAAGAATTAAACTACACCACTTTTTCTTTTTTTAAAGATTTTATTTGTTTATTTGACAGAGATTACAAGTAGGCAGAGAGGCAGGCGGTGGGGGGTGGGGAGGGAAGCAGACTCCCTGCTGAGTAGAGAGCCTGATGTGGGGCTTGGGGCTTGATCCCAGGACTCTGGGATCATGACCTGAGCCGAAGGCAGAGACTTGAACTCATTGAGCCACCCGGGTGCCCCGTTACACCACTTTCTTATACATAAAGATAAACTCAAAATGGATTAAAAGCTTAAACATAAGAGCTGAAACCATAACATTCCTAGAAAAAAACAGGCAGTAATTTCTTTGACATTGGCTATTGAAACATTTTTCTAGATATATCTCCTGTAGCAAGGGAAATGAAACAAAAGCAAAATTAAACAAGTGGGACTACACCGAAATAAAAGCCTTCTGTACAACAAAGGAAACCATCAACAAAACAAAAAGGCAACCTATTGAATGGGAGAAGATATTTGCAAATGATATATCCCATAAGGGGTTAATATCCAGAATATATAAAGAACTTAGCACACACACACACAAACACACACACACACACACACACATTGGGCAAGTAGTCCAATTAAAAAATGAGCAGAGGGGGACGCCTGGGTGGCTCAGTTGGTTGGGCAGCTGCCTTCAGCTCAGGTCATGATCCCAGTGTCCTGGGATCAAGTCCCACGTCCGGCTCCTTGCTCGGCGGGGAGCCTGCTTCTCCCTCTGCCTCTGCCTCTGCCTCTGCCTGCCACTCCGTCTGCCTGTGCTCGCTCTCTCCCTCTCTCTCTCTGATAAATAAATTAAAAAAATCTTAAAAAAAAAAATGAGCAGAGGATCTGAATAGACATTTTTCCAAAGAAGACGTGCAAATGACAGTATGGAGTTTCCACAAAAAGTTGAAAATAGAGCAATTGCATTGCTGGGTATTTACCCTAAAAATACAAATGTAGTGATCCAAAGGGGCACATGCACCCAAATGTTTATAGCAGCAATGTCCACAATAGCCAAACTATGGAAAGACACCCATCACCAGATGAATGGATAAAGAAGATGTGGTGTGTATGTGTATGTATATATGTATATGTATGTATATGTATGTGTGTGTGTGTATATATAGTATATGTATATGTGTGTGTGTGTATATATAGTATATGTATATGTATATATATGTATATGTATACTATACATATATAGTACATGTATATGGCTATCCACAATAGCCAAACTATGGAAAGACACCCATCACCAGATGAATGGATAAAGAAGATGTGGTGTGTATGTGTATGTATATATGTATATGTATGTATATGTATGTGTGTGTGTGTATATATAGTATATAGTATATGTATATATACATATATAGTATATGTATATAGTATATATAGTATATGTATATGTATATACACATACACACACACATATACATATATATACAGAAATATAATGCAGCCATCAAAACCCCGCCGAAATCTTGCAACTTGCAGTGACGTGGATGGAATTAGAGGCTATTATGCTAAGCACAATAAGTCAATCAGAGAAACACAGTTATCATATGATCTCATATGATATGATCTCATATGATATCATATGAGGAATTTGAGAAACAAGACAGTGGATCACAGGGGAAGGAAGGGATAAATGAAATAAGACAAAATCAGAGAAGGTGACAAACCATAAGAGACTCTTAATCTCAGGAAACAAACTGGGAGTTGTTGGAGGGGAGTGGAAGGGAAGGGGTGGCTGGGTAATGGACATTGAGGAGGGTATGTGCTATGGTGAGTGCTGTGAATTGTATAAGACTGATGAATCATAGACCTGTACCCCTGAAACAATACATTATATGTTAATAAAAAAAGACATGCAAATGGCCAAAACACATAAGATGCTCAATATCACTAGTCATCAGGAGATTGCAGATTAAAACACAATGAAATATCACTTCACACCTTTCAGAATTGCTAAAATCAAAAACACAAGAAATAACAAGTTTCCTCAAAAATTAAAAATAGAATTACCGTATGATCCAGTAATCCTGCTACTGGGTATTTACCCAAAGAATGAAAACACTAATTCAGAAAGATATATGCACCCCTATGTTTATTGCAGCAGTGTTTACAATAGCAAAGATAAGAAACAACCCAAGCATCCATTGATAGATGAATGGATAAAGAAGATGGAAAGGATGTGGGAGATCTGACTGGCAGGTTCCTGGCTTGTTACTAAGTCCCAGTGGTCTGTACCAAGCATGACCTCTGCAGGTCTCTGTCCTCTGCCTCAGGCCATAGTGAGAACATGTGAATAGAGGAAGAAAATTTCTTCTCGCCTCAGTTCTTGCTCTCCAGAATTCTCCTTCATGTCAAAAGTGCTTCTCTTGGGTAATCCTGATCTCCAAAAGCTAGATCAACATTCAACTATTTTGAACAACAAGGAAGACAATCTGAAGATTAAGAAAATGATCTGCACAGTTGGAGGGAGAGAATGCAGCAGATGCAAGGCTTATTTTGACAAATGAAAGCACACCTACTTAAAGTTCCAAACACTCTGCACTACAAACAAGGAGGTCTATAGAGGAAGGTCCAGTGGGAGAGAGTAGCCAAAACACCAAAACACAGCAAAGTGTGCATAATATACATCAGAAACACTACTTAAAATTTTTGTCATTGTTGCTGTTGCTGCTTTTCCTGGGGTTTTCTCTTTTTTTCCCCTTTACTGTTTCTTTTCTGGACAAAATGACTAGTTTAGATGGAAAAGTTCACCCCAAAAGAAAGAACAGGAGGTAGTAATCCCTGCCAGGAATTTAACTAATCTGAATATTAGTAAAATATCTGAATTAGAATTTATAAAAAAACAATTATGAAGATACTAGCTGGGTTTGAAAAAAGCATAGAAGACACTAGAGAATCCCTTACTGTAAAAATAAGACAACTAAAATTTAATCAGGCTGAAATTAAAATGCTATTACTGAGATGCAGTCACAAATGGAAGCTTTAACAGTGAAGTTGAATGAGGGAGAAGAGAGAGTCAGTGATCTAGATGACCAACTGATAGAAAATAAGGAAGCTAAAAAGAAAAGATAAAGACAGCTAATGGATCATGAAGGGAGACTTTGAGAACTCATTGATTCCATAAAGTGAAATAATATCCAGATAATAGGGGTCGTGGAAGATGAATAGTGGGAGAGGGGGACAGAAGGTTTATTTGAACAAATTATAGTTGAGAACTGCCCTAATCTGGAGAATGAAATGAGCATTCAAGACCAGGAGGCACAGAGAACCACTCCCTCAAAAGTAATAAAAAAAGGTCAACCCCTCTACACATAATGAAACTTGCAAATTTCAAACATAAAGAGAAATTCCTGAAAGCAGATCAGGACAAGAAGTCCTTAACCTACAACATAAGGCTGGCAGCAAACCTGACCACAGAGACCTGGCATGATATGTTCAACATGTTGAATGGGAAAAATATGCAGCCAAGAATAGTTTATCCAGCAAGACGGTCATTCAGAATAGAAGGAGAAATAAAGAGTTTCCAGGACAAACAAAAACTAAAATAATTTGATAATAGTAAACTAGCCTGGCCAGAAGTATTAAAGGGGGTGCTTTGAGCAAAGAGAGAGCTCAAAAGGAACAAAGACCAGAAAGGAACAGAGATAATCTACAGGAACAGCAACTTTACAAAAGTAATACAATGGCACTAACTTCCTATCTTTCAATAATTATTCTGAATGTAAATGGACTAAATGCTCCAAAGAAAACACATAGGGTAGGGGCACCTGGTTGGCTGGGTCATTAAGCATCGGCCTTTGGCTCAGGTCATGATTCCAGGGTCCTGGGATTGAGACCCACATAGGGCTCCCTGATCAGCAGGAAGCTTGCTTGCTTCTCTCTCTCCCACTCCCTCTGCTTGTATTTCCTCTCTTTCTGTGTCTTCCACTATCAAATAAATAAATAAAATCTTTAAAAAAATACATAGGGTATCAGAATGGATAAAAAGACAAGACCCATTGATATGTTGCTTATAAGAGACTCGTTTTAGAACCAAAGACATGTCCAGGTTGACACTGAGGAGTGGCGAACAATTTATCATTCTAATGGACATCAAAAGAAAGCTAGAGTAGCCATCCTTATATCAGACAAACTCGATTTTAAACCAAAGAATGTTATAAAAGATTTAAGAGGGACTCTATATCATAATAAAAAGTGTCTATCCAAAAGGAAGATCTAACAATTGTAAATATTTATACCTTTAACTTGGGAACAACCAAATATATAAGCCAATTAATAACAAAATTAAAGAAACACATTGATAATAATACAATAATAATAGGGGATTTTAATACCCCACTCACAGCAATGGACAGATCATCTAGCAGAAGATCTGCAAGGAAACAAGGGCTTTGAATGACAAACTGGGCCAGATGGACTTCACAGATATATTCAGAACATTCCATCCTAAAGCAACAGAATATACATTCGTCTCAAAAGCACATGGAACATTCTCCACAATAGATCATATACTGGGTCACAAATCAAGTCTCAAATGATACAAAAAGATTGAGATTATTCCCAGCATATTTTCAGACCACAATGCTTTAAAACTTGAAGTCAACCACAAGAAAAAAATTAGAACGACCACAGATACATGGAGGTTAAAGAGCATCCTACTAAAGAATGAATGGATCAACTGGGAAATTAAAGAATTTAAAAGATAAATAGAAGCAAATGAAAATGAAAACACAACTGTTCAGAATTTTGGGGATGCAACCAAGGTGGTCCTAAGAGGGCAGTATACAGCAATACAGGCCTTTCTCAAGAAAGAAGAAGTCTCATATACACAACCTAATCTTACACCTAAAGAAGCTAGAAAAAGAACAGCAAATAAAGCCTAAATCTAGCAGAAGAAGAGGCCCAATAAAGATCAGAGTAGAAATCAATGATATAGAAATCAAAATAACAACAGATCAACGAAACTAGGAGCTGATTCTTTGAAAGAATAAGATCAATAAACCCCTAGCCAGACTTACCAAAAGGAAAAAGAGAAAGGATCCATATAAATAAAATTTTTAAAAGGATCCAAGTAAATAAAATTTAAAAAAAGTAAATAAAATAAAAAAGGATCCAAGTAAATAAAATAAAATAAATAAAATTTTAAAAAGAGGAGAGATTACAAGCAATATTGAAGAAATAGAAACAATTATAAAAATATTATGGCAGTCACATGCAACAAATTAGACAATCTGGAAGAAATGGATGCATTCCTAGAAACATATAAACTACCAAAACTGAAACAGGAAGAAATAGAAGACCTGAACAGACCCATAACTAGCAAGGAAATTGAATCAATAATAAAAAATCTCCCAACAGGGCCACCTGGGTGGTTCAGTCAAATAAGCATCTGCCTTCAGCTCCGGAGATGATCTCAGGGGCCTGATATCAAGCCCCATGGTTGGGCTCCTTGTTCAGCGGCAGTCTGCTTCTTCCCCTCTACCTGTGTGCACACACACTTTCTCTCTCTTTCTCTCTATCTTGCTTTCTCTCACTCTCACTTTCAATAAATAAATTAAGTCTTTTTTAACTCTCCTAATAAATAAGAGTCCAGGGCCAGATGGCTTCCCAGCAGAATTCTACCAAACATTTAAAGAAGAATTAATACCATTCTTCTGAAGCTGTTTGAAAAAATAGAAATGGAAGGAAAACCTGCAAATTCATTCTATAAGGCAACATTACCTTGATCCCAAAACCAGATGAAGACCCCATCAAAAGGGGAGTTACAGACCAATATCCCTGATGAACATGGATGCAAAAATTCTCACCAAGATACTAACCAATGGGATCCAACATTATATTACAAGGATTATTAACCATGACCAAATGGGATTTTTTTCCTGGGCTGCAAGTGTGGTTCAATATCTGCAAATCAAGCAGTACCATAAACTACATTAATAAAAGAAAGAAAGAGAACCATTTCATCCTCTCAATAGATGCAGGAAAAAGCATTTGACAAAGTACAGCATTCTTTCTTGATTAAAACTCTTCACAGTGTAGGGATAGAGGGAACATACCTCAATATCATAAAAGCCATAAATGAAAGACTCATAGTGAATATCATTTTCAATGGGGAAAAACTTAGCACTTTTCCCCTAAGGTCAGGAACATGACAAGGATGTCCACTATCACCACTGTTGTTCAACATAGTACTGGAAGTCCTAGCCTCAGCAATCAGACCACAAAAAGAAAGAGAAGGCATCCAAATTGGAAAAAAGAAGTCAAATGCTCACTCTTCATAGATGACATGATGCTCTATGTGGAAAACCCGAAAGACTCCACCCCAAAATTGCTAGAACTCGTACAGGAGTTCAGCAAAGTGACAGGATATCAAATCAATGCCCAGAAATCAGTGCATTTCTATACACTAACAATGAGACAGATGAAAGAGAAATTAAGGAGTTGATCCTATTTACAGTTGCACCAAAAACCATAGGATACCCAAGATACCTAAGATACCTAACCAAAGAGGTAAAGGATCTGTACTCTGAAAACTATAGAAAACTTATGAAAGAAATTGAAGAAGACACAAAGAAATGGAAAAACATTCCATGCTCATGGATTGGAAGAGCAAATAGTGTTAAAATGTCTATGCTACCCAAAGCAATCTACACATTCAATGCAATCCTTATCAAAATACCACCAACATTTTTCACAGAGCTGGAACAAACAATCCTAAAACTTGTATGGAACCACAAAGGATTCCTGAATAGCCAAAGGAATGCTGACAAAGAAAATCAAAGCTGGAGGCATCACAATTCTGGACTTCAAGCTGTATTGCAAAGCTGTAAACATCAAGACAGTATGATACCGGCACAAAAAAGACACATAGATCAAGGGAACAAAACGGAGAACCCAGAAATGGACACTCAACTCTATGGTCAACCAGTCTTTGACAAAGCAGGAAAGAATATTCAATGGGAAAAAAACAGTGTCTTCAACAAATGGTGTTGGGAAAATTTGACAGCCACACACAGAGGAGTGAAACTGGTCTGTTTTCTTACACCATACACAAAAGTAAACTCAAAATGGATGAAAGACCTAAATGTGAGACAGGAACCCATCAAAATCTTAGATGAGAACACAGGCAGCAACTGCTTTGATCTTGGCCACAGCAACTTCTTGCTAGACATGTCTCCAAAAGGCCAGAGAAACAAAAGTGAAAGTGAGCTATTGGAACTTCATCAAGATAAAAAACTTCTGCACAGCAGATGAAACAATCAACAAAACAAAAAGGCAACCCAAAGAATGGGAGAAAATATTTGCAAATGTCTTATCAGATAAAGGGTTAGTATCCAAAATATATAAAGAACTTATAAACTCAACACCCAAAAAACAAAAAACCCAGCCAAGAAATGGGCAGAAAACATGAACAGACACTTCACCAAAATAGACACATTAAATGGCCAATAGACATATAAAAAAATACTCAACATTACGGAAATATAAATCAAAATCTCACAATGAGATACCACCTCACACTTGTCAGAATGGCTAAAATTAACAACTCAAGAAACAACAAATGTTGGTGAGGATGTAGAGAAAGATGAACCCTCACCTCTTACACTGTTGGTAGGAATGGACACTGGTTGTGGCCACTTTAGAAAATAATATGAAGGTTCCTCAAAAAATTAAAAATAGAGCTATCTACCCTATGACCCAGCAATTGCACTACTTGGTGTTTATCCAAAGGATACAAATGTAGTTATTAGAAGGGATACATGCACTCCAATGTTTATAGCAGTGATGTCCACAATTGCCAAACTATGGAAAGAGCCCAGATGTCCATCAACAGATGAGTGGATAAAGAAGATGTGGTACATATGTACAATGGATTGTATATACCACAGCCAACAAAAAGAAATCTTGCTAATTGCCGTGATATGGATGGAACTAGAGGATATGATGCTAAACAAAATAAGTCTGTCAGAGAAAGATAAATACCATGTGATTTTGCTCATATGTGAACATAGGGGAAAGGAAGAAAAATAAGAGGAAAACAGAAAGGGAGACAAACCATAGAGACTTCTAACTCCGGGAACAAACTGAGGGTTGCTGGTGGGGGGGTTGGTGGGGGGATGGGATAATTGGGTGATGGGTATTAAGGAGGGCCCTTGAAGTAATGAACACTGGGTGTTGTATGCAACTGATGAATCACTGAATTATACCTCTGAAACTAATAATACAGTATATGTTAATAAAATTAAATTTAAATTTTTAAATTTTTAAAATTTTTTTCAAAAAGAATATTATTCAGCCATAAAAAAGATTGAAATCTTGCCATTTGCAGCAACATGAATGGACCTACAGAGTACAGTGCTAGGTGAAACAAAAGTCAGAGAAAGATAAATACCATATGATTTCACATATGTGGAATTTAAGAAAAAAACAAATTAAAAAAAAAACCAGAAAAAAAAGGAATAAACAAAAAAACACAATCTTAAATACAAAGAACTACCTGGTGGTTGTCAAAGGGGTGGTGGCTGGGAAGATAGATGAAATAGATAAAGGGAATTAAGAGTACGCTTACCTTTTTTTTTTTTTTTTAAGATTCTTTCTTTCTTTCTTTCTTTGACAGAAAGAGACAGCAAGAGAGGGAACACAAACAGGCAAAGTGGGAGAGGGAGAAGCAGGCTTTCTGCTCAGCAGGGAGCCCAATGTGAGGCTTGATCCCAGAACCCTGGGATCATGACCTGAGCTGAAGGCAGAAGCTTAATGACTAAGCCACCAGGCACCCTAAGAGTACACTTATTTTGATGGGCAGTGAAAAATGTATAGAATCTTTGGATTGTTATATTGTACATCTGAAACTAACTTAACATTGTTATGTTAAGTATACTTCAATAAAAAAATAGTTAAATGAATTCACTCATCTAAAATCTGTTCCTAACAGTGGTTGGCGTGTGAGAGGATCACAAGAAATCCTCTCTGTTTCATAAAGAGAACATCAGTGGAAGCCCCAAATCCCCCCTTGGCCAGGAGTCCTCCAGGAGCCGCTGAACAAATGCCAGTCATGCCTTTCTTCTTCTCCTGTAACTAGGTGGGTCTTTAGGGCAATTTCAGCCCATTAGTTGCTTTTTCCTAGGGCTATGACTCTTTTAGATTAAGTTGATTAAATTGAGGTGAGAGTAGACATCTAGGGATGAAAATGTTGCTGCCTACTAGCAAAGAGCATATATGTGCGTGTGTGCGTGTGTGCCCGCACACACACACACACACACACACACACACATGCACACGCATAGCAAAAGTCACTGCAACTATGGAAATGACAACACAAATCTTGTATGACTCTAAAGGGCTAATTTTTAGATACTCATACCATGTGATCATTCCTACAGTGGTATGGTTTCCTTCAGATAATTCCCTTGGGAGCCTAAACATTTATTCCAACAACAACCTGCTGTTCATGCCCAGAAAAGGATTGTTCTTAGATCTGTAACCCTCAAATTTGAATATCTTTAACTTGTGGAAGACTGGGAGTTCTTTACCTAGGAACACACAGATTCCCATGCAAACTGTTCTGTGTATCATGCATTTTGACAGGTCCTCAACACAAAAAAAAAGTGGTTAAGAATTATTGTTTGAAGGAGTGAATTTTGATTTAAAAAAAAAACATGTAAAGTTCTTTTGGAGTCAACTCTCATGATTAAGCTAGATAATATGTAAGCCTCAAAACAAAATGTGACTATAAATTAATGAGATGGGTATTGATACAGTCATACATGTGCACATATGCACACACATACACATTTGTGTTGGTCCACTGGTCTATATTTTCAGGAATCTTTTCTTCTCTTGTTTCACTGTCCATAATCCCCAGCCTTTCACCTTTGTCAGGGAAATAACTTGAGAGAAAGAAAGGGGAGGAAGGAACAACAGAGAACTGTTTCGGGGATCTCACAGCATGTGTAAATTAAATGTTCCCCCAGGAACACCTCCCATCTCATTTTCATCCACCTCCATATCCATATATTTTTCTTCTGATAAGAATTTCCACCCTTCAGCTAACTCCTTCAGGAATTTTGCAACGGAAAGCCACAGCCATCCCAGTGGATCAGGTTAAGTTCAGTGACTGCCTAACAAACCCTGGTTGTTCTAGATCCAATTTTTGGGGAAGGGGATTAGCTCTGCTGGATTACTGATGGGATGATGCAGGTTTGGATTCTTGAAGCTAGAGCTAATGGGTAGTGATAGGGAATTGAAAGACTAGGTCCAAAGGAGTCCTGTAGACGGCGCAACCAATCCTGACCTATCAAGACTCTAAAGACTTTGTAGGGGTGCCTGGGTGGCTCAGTTCTTAAAAGTCTGACTTTGTCTCAGATCATGATCTTAGGGTCTTGGGACTGAGCCCCACATCAGGATCCCTGCTCAGTGGAGCAGCTGCTTCTCCCTCTCCCTCAGCTCCTTCCCCCAGTCATGCTCTTTCTCTCCCTCTCTCTCTCTCTCTCTCAAATAAATAAATAAATAAAATATTTTTTTTAAATGCTCTAAAGATTCTCAAACCAGACCTGAGACCTAAGTAACTTGGTGTGTGGACTGGAATGACATCTGGAATGCTCATTTGTCTTTGAAGTTTCAATGAGATAACATAATATAACCCCTAAAGACATTTTTTTTTAAAGATTTTATTTATTTATTTGACAGACAGAGACCACAAGTAGGCAGAGAGCAGGCAGAGAGAGGAAGGGAAGCAGGCTCCCTGCCGAGCAGAGAGCCTGATGCGGGGCTAGATCCCAGGATCCTGGGGTCACGACTGAAGGCGAAGACAGAGGCCTTAACCCACTGAGCCACCCAGGCGCCCCCCTAAAGTCATTTTTATTTGAATATTTAATGCTAAAGCAGTGAATTTATCAATATAATATTAGGAAGAGTTTAATAGATTATTTCTTCTTAAAGACTATTTCTTTATTCTGTCTTCATAGATATTATTCTGGGGTAAAACCTTTATTCACACTTTTATTTTGACAATCTCCTAACTCTGCTTCCTGGCTTGAATCTCTTCCTTCTTTCTGTAAGGTACACTTCTTTTAAAATCTGTGATCATCAAAATCTTTCAGTGGATCTCCAGTTGGAAAGTAGAGTCCAAACTTCTTATCTTGGTTGTTAAACCCTACTGAGTTTGGCCTCAATTTATCTGGGAGGCATTATGTCTAATGGTTAAATATTTGGGCTTTGGGGTTAGACAAACCTGGTTTCATACTAGCTCTACCACTTACTAGCTGTGTGATAGTGGGCAAATGACTACGCTTCTATAAACCTCAGTTCCTCACTCACATGATTGTAGTTGCAACATCTCATATGACTGTTTTGAGGATTAAATGAGATAATGTGCGGAAAGTGCGATGCACACGTACCTCACACATATAAGGAAGATTCTTATATTTTATTTATCATTATTATTGCTTTTCCACCCTATCTCCCCTTTTTAGTTACAGCTAAACTGATGTAAATTTCACTGTCCTTGTTTTTGCATTCTTGCTCTACACATATATTCACTTTATCTTTTTTTTTTAGCTATCCTAATTCTTAAAAAGTACTTTTCTTATCTTCATTACCCATCCAAATCATGTACATCCTTCAATACCCAGCTGAAATATCACCTACTCCATGAAGCACTTTTTCTTCACCCAGTAGTCTGCTGTGATTGTTGTCTCCCCTCTAAAGTCTTTTTTTTTTTTTTAAAGATTTTATTTATTTATTTGACAGAGAGAGATCACAAGTAGGCAGAGAGGCAGGCAGAGAGAGAGGGAGGAGGAAGCAGGCTCCCTGCTGAGCAGAGAGCCCGACGCGGGACTCGATCCCAGGACCCTGAGATCATGACCCGAGCCGAAGGCAGCGGCTTAACCCACTGAGCCACCCAGGCGCCCTCCCCTCTAAAGTCTTAACAATACAGTAAGTCTCTTACAATACAGTAGTCTCTTACTTACTTACTATTGTAAATACTACTTACAAGACAGTAGTTTCCTGTGATTGTTGTCTCTCCTCTAAAGTCTTACAATACACTTATTGTTTCTTTAGCAAGTTCACAAAATTTTATTAAAATGTATACATTTAATCTCTTAGTTCTATTCATAATCTTGAACTCTTGTTGATTCTTTTTATATTGAATTATTTTCTTCAGCTTTTTTTTCCCTATCAAAGTCTATATTTTAGGCTATTCTAAACTACACATTTTTCCCAACACTGTATTTTTTTTTTAAAGATTTTATTTATTTATTTGACAGAGAGAGATTACAAGTAGGCAGAGAGGCAGGCAGAGAGAGAGGAGGAAGCAGGCTCCCCGCTGAGCAGAGAGCCCGATGCAGGACTCGATCCCAGGACCCTGAGATCATGACCTGAGCCAAAGGCAGCGGCTTAACCCAAAAGGAACCCTAGACCTGCAGGAAGTTCAAAAATACACCCCTGTATTTTTTTTTAATTTCTTTTCAGCATAACAGTAATCATTGTTTTTGCACCACACCCAGTGCTCCATGCAATACGTGCCCTCCTTAATACCCACCACTTGGCTCCCCCAACCTCCCACTCCCTGCCCCTTCAAAACCCTCAGGTTGTTTTTCAGAGTCCACAGTCTCTCATGGTTCACCTCCCCTTCCAGTTTCCCTCAGCTCCCTTCTCCTCTCCATCTCCCCATGTCCTCCATGTTATTTGTTATGCTCTGCAAATAAGTGAAATCATATGATAATTGACTCTCTCTGCTTGACTGATTTCACTCAGCATGATCTCTTCTAGTCCCATCCATGTTGCTACAAAAGCCCAACACTGTATTTTGAAAAACTTAAGATACACAGAAAGTTGAACTGTAAAATAAATATCCTTATACTCACTACTTGTATTCCACAATTAACATTGTAATATGCTTGCTTTGTCCCATATCTGTCCACCCCAATATGCATCCAACAACCCGTCTTACATTTTTAATGCATCTCGTAGTAAGTTGCAGATATCAGAATACTTTGCAAATCATGACACAATTTAGCGCCATCTGCTAAGGGTTGTGAAGATGATCTGCTTTATCTTCTGGTTTTATAGACAAAAAACCTAAAGCCCTAAGATATTCACGATTAATTTAACATTGATCAGTTTATCTCCAATTATATACTGATCACCTATTATGTCCCTGGTATTTTGCCAGGTCCCAGAAATATAGTAATGAGCAAAACACATAAAGATTCTGTCATCGTGGAGTTTACAGCTTACTGGGGAAGAAAGATATTGAACAGATGATTACAAATAGTTAAATAATAAAGTACATGAATATCCAACCAAGTCTGGTGGTTTAGAAAAAGGATCCTGAGAGGAGTCACTACTTACTGCTCTGATCTCCTGACCCTTACTACTGGTGATATCCAAACACTTTCATGTATAATAATAGTCTCTTTTTTCTTCACGAATAAATGAGTGTAGTATAGAATTATTCTTGTTGTACATATAAGAGAAACCTCACAAATTCCTCCAGAGGAGACCAAATACTCTGAGACAGAGTTGAAAGTGTAACCTCTGTGGAGGAAAAGATTCTCAGGAACAAGGCCGGTCTTAGCCTGAGCCCAAGAGTTAAAGTTGTGAACCAGAAACAGCAATCTCTCGGGAGCTAGGGCAGAGATGCTCAGGTCAGACTTCAGGAAGCATATGAATTCAGGCAAAAGGAACCCTAGACCTGCAGGAAGTTCAATTTGGGATGGACCAAAGAATTACAGATACAAGGATTTCATTAAGAGTGACCTCCTGATCTGGACTTTTACCTATTTTTAGAGTTGTAGTTTCCTAGTAGACTCAGTACATGTGAGTGAAACATAACTTTTCCTTAGGAAATTTCTAGAGTTTCTCTCCTATTGAGTGATCTGAGGATTTCACAGTATCTCTTCTAAGTTTGTACTATTGGGATCTGTTTTCCTGTTTTAAAGTAAAGAAATGGGTCCATGGCTCATCTCAAGACAAGAAAATAGGTTAGAGATTTATCAAGGTTTTAGATCTGATTTTTAGAATTCCGAAGCCAGAATTTGGCCCCCAAGCTAAGTTCATGCATTGACTGAGCACATTTCCCCCAAGACTTCCCTTTCAGAGAACATTGTTATAGCTGGAGAGACCAGCTGTCTGTCTTTCTTTCTTTCTTTCTTTCTTTCTTTCTTTCTTTCTTTCTTTCTTTCTTTCTTCCTTTCTTTCTAAACATTCTTTTTAATACTTTTTTGGTTAAGGTATAACTGACTTACAACGTTATATTAGTTTCAGGTGGACAACAGGATGATTTTGTATTTGTATATATTGCAAAATGACCACCAACCTAAGTCTAGTTAACATCCATCACCACACAATTACAAGATTTTTTTTTCTTGTGATGAGAAAGATCTACTTTCCACTTTTCACGATCTACTTTCTTAGCAACTTTCAAATATGTAATATGGTATTATTGACTATAGGTTACTGTCTGTGTTCTCCTCTAGGATTTTTATGGTTTCATGTTTCACATTTAGGTCTCTCATTCATTTTGAATTTTTTTTGTGTATGGTGTAAGAAAGCAGTCCAGTTTCATTCTTCTGTGTGAAGCAGGCCAGTTTTCCCAACACCATTTGTTGCACATACTGTCCTTTTTATTTTTTTTCCTTTGGATATTCTTTCCTGTATTATTGAAGATCAGTTGACCATATAGTTGTAAGTCCACTTCTGGGTTTTCTATTCTGTTCTATTGATCTATGCATCTGTTTTTGTGCTGGTACCATACTGTCTTGATGATTACAGTTTTGAAATACAGCTTGAAGCCCTGAATTGTGATGCCTCCAGCTTTGCTTTTCTTTTTCAAGATTGCTTTGGCTATTCAGGTCTTTTGGGGTTCCATATAAATCTTAGGATTGTTTGTTCTAGCTCTGTTAAAAAATGCTGATGGTATTTTGATAGGGATTGCATTAAATATATAGATTGCTTTGAGTAGTATAGACATTTTAACAATATTTGTTCTTCCAATCATGGAGAGCAAGTCTTAAAAGGCTGGGGGATTTATGCATTCTCTAGAAAATTTATAAACCGTAAGTATTATTTTTAACCCATTAGTTTTGAAGCCCAATTTTTTTTATAATAGAACACATTTTATTTTCAAAAAAGTTTTATACATGGAATCTGGATGTATAAAACATATCAAATTTATTCTGATTAAAGCCAAACAGTAGGTCAGGCACACCACTCAGTTGACCTATTGTACCTTTACCCCAAGATGATCCTGCTTCCCTTCCATGAAATGCCAAGTGTACTGGTCTAGTCCAGTTCTGCTATACGGTCTATAGCATCTCTAATGATTGTTCATTCAGACTTTTTTTTTTTTAAAGATTTTTCCTTTTTTTAAAAAAAAATTATTTATTTATTTGAGAGAGAGCACTTGCAAGAGAGAGCTCAAGTGGGAGGAGGGGGCGGAGAGAGAGGTAAAAGCAAGCTTCTCCCTGAGTAAGAAGCCTGATGATGTGGGGCTTGATATGGGGCTTGATCCCAGGACACTGGGATCATGACCTGAACCAAAGGCAGACACTTAACCAACTGAGCCACTCAGGCACCCCCATCCAGCCTGTCTTTAAATCGAAGATCTTAGACTTTATGTTTAGCTAAATCTGAGCTATAAGCTAATAATATTATAACCATTATCAAAATGGAGAAGTAACAGCTGCTCAAATCAAAATCCACCTGGGATGAACAGGTCAGGAACTTTCAACAGAGAGCAGCATGCGCTGTGCATGCCAAAGTACTCAGACAGCAATGAGAGAAGGGACTCAGTGTCAACCTCTGGATCAAAGCCAACTGCCTCCAGCCCAATGAAGACAGCAGGAGGAGTTCTACAGAGTGTACCTTGGAAAATGTGATTGCACTCCTTGGCACTATATTTATTCCTTACAATTGCTTCAAGCCTTAGGGCTGCTGGCTATTTGAAATATCATTTTAATTAAAACATTTACTCTAAGTGACAAGATCAATCTAATGAAAGGTTACAAGGACCAAGACTGGAGAACATTAAAAATGTACATCATGTTGCCATCTTTTTCTTTCACACCCATCCCAGGTCTCTCTGTTTTATAATGAAGTCCAAGACCAATAGATGGGATCTTCCAGGTTCTCAAAACACATGTATTTTTCCTTTCATGAAAAAAGGAGCCTCTCAAAAACCAATAAACATTTAAATGGCATTGTGGGAAGGATTCCTCATGCCAGGTTCCACATCCAAATGAACTGAGGAAAAGTACTATGTGGCAGATAATCATGGATAAACACAAGTAGGAAGCTTAACTTCCTCCTGGTGGCTGTCCAGAGCCTCTTGGGGCTAAGCCAGTGTTCCCATTCCCACTCCTGAGTTAAGTGTTATTGCCTTCCAACAAACCTGCAAAAGTGCCATGGTTGTAAGATAGAAAGAAGAGAGGAAGACGGAACTCTGTATGAAAGGAAGTGATTCATTTTAAAATATACTGTATTTAAATACAATATTAAAATGAGTATAAGATTCTACACTCTACTGTGAGTAAGGGTATGTCTATTGGGAACCCAATTGGGAAAAAAACAAAACAATCCAAAGTTGGATTTTGGTAGATGTGCACCAGCCCATGGGTGAAAATGTCAGCCAGCTGCCTACTGGGAGAATGTATACGGAAGAGCACAAAAGAAAAGGGTGTTTCTGAGAAAACACCTGGCAAACCCTCAGAACATAGAATTCAGGCAATCAAACAGAACCATGAAACAAACACAACATAAAACCTTCCAATCAGCCACTTTGCTTCTTCTGAATTATGCTGAGAGTGGTAACATCCTTCCAAATATAGATGGTATGTTATTTAATGGGTAGTAACAAGCTGCTGGCATAGGGGTTTCATGTTGTCAGTGTATAAATAGGAGTCATTTGGGCTCCTTGCTGCACAATTGCCCTTGCTGGAGATAAATAGAGTGTGCAGTTTCTGCTGTCAACAGAACACAGTGTAATAGGCCTTTAGTGCAATGAAGTAACACTGGGCAGTGGCCCTGAGACCAGGGGGCCCTGTTGGTTGGTAATGGCCAGAATTGTATTGTCTCCTGCACTTTCGCCATCTCCATTTTATTCTAAATTTACCTCCTATAAGAAATACTCTACTTGGCTGCAGTCAGTCTAGGTAGGAGGCACAGAATGAAGACATTTGCATTTTCTCTGAGAGCCATAAAATCTTTCTGAGAAGAGGAACAACTATTTTTTAAAATATAATTTTTAATTATATTTAGGTGATAAATTAAATTAAATATATTTAACTTATAATTTTATACTAGGTGGCTCAGTTGATTGGGTGACTGCCTTTGGCTCGGGTCGTGATCCTGGAGTCCCAGGATAGAGTCCCGCATCCGGCTCCCTGCTCGGCAGAGAGTGTGCTTCTCCCTCCGACCCTCCCCCTTCTCGTGCTCTCTCTCTCTTCCTCTGTCTCTCAAACAAAAAAATAAAATCTAAAATAATAATAATAATTTTAAAGAGACGCTTAGGGTGGTTCAGTTGGTCAAGCGTCTGCCCTAGGCTCAGGCCATGATCCTGGGGCTCTGGGATGAGCCCTGGGTTGGGCTCCTGATCAATAGGGAGTCTGCTTCTCCTTTTCTCTCTCCCCTCCCGCCCCCTCCGCCCCAGCTTGTGTGTCCTCTCTCTTTTTCTCAAATAAGTAAATAAAATCCTTTAAAAAAAGAATTTAAAAATCTGATGTCTATACATACATTTAGAAAAATTTAATCTTAGTATTGGAAGGAATTTCAAAGGGGATCTAGCCTAAACTCACCTATCACAAACCTGACATGGAGTGGTGCATGAGGTTTGCAAAGTATAAACAGATAAACAGTAAAACTTTATGCTTTCAAGTTCTATTGTTTCAAATTTTGCAATATTCCATAAGGATAAAAAGATAAAAAGGAAAGTAAAAAAGAACCCTGTTAATTATGATATTTGAAACATATATAATCAAAGAGCCCTAGGGTCAAAGGTGAAATGCAACATGATATTGCAGAATTTCTAGAAAGTGCTGATATTGAGAACAGACATGTCGGAATCTCACCAATAAGGTAAACAGTGCTCAAAGAAAATTAATAGTATTAAGTATCTATGTTTATAAATGTTAAAATAAATGAATTAAATATGCAACTAAAAATAGGAAAATAACAAAAATGGAAAAAAGAGCAGAAGAACTTGATAAGAATAAAAGCAGAAATTAATGAGACTTAACAACTGACTCTATTACATCAAAAAGCTCGTTCATTGAAAAATTAACAAAAATAAAAGATCCAATAGCCAACCTAATTTTGAAAAAGGAGAGGAAGACTAAAGACACAAAATAAGAAATGACAAGGGGACAGTAACCATCAAAAGAGAAGGAATTTTGGGGTCTCCTAAAAATTACAGAAGACCCAAAAGAACTTTCATTCATGTGGATTGTATCTATTACTATTTACCATAGTTGATATTAAATTTGACAATTTAAACAATATTTATGTATTAATTAAAATTTTAAATAACTAAAACTCCATTGCTATTAACATAAATAAAAATTTTAGGGAAAAAATTCTATTCTCCTTTAGAAATTACTGAGAAGAATGGCTGGTTTACATTTTTGCAGATTTCTTTAATATCCGGCTTGATGGAAAACAGCTGGATTCTCACCCACTTCTGCTGTCAGTTTTTTGTGATGTCACATGCTGTAGCCTCTGGATACAGCTACCATGTGTTAGAGACAATGAGAGAAAGATCTGAAGACTTGATGTCCTAGGAAAATGTAACTTACAAAAAATATATATAATTTACCACCAACAAAAAACTACAGACCAATCTTGCTTATGAATATTGATGCAGAAATCTTAAATAGAATATTTGAAAATAGAACCCAACAGCATACTAAACAAATGTCATTATCAAGCAATGTCATTATCAATGTCATTATCAGGACTTGTTCCAGAATGTAAGAATGTTTTAATATTAGGAAATCATTAGTTGTTATAAGTTAATAAAACACATAAGTCATCATATTAGCAGATCAAAGCATTTGACAAAATTAAAAGCCCATTCCTGATAGAAGCACTCAATAAAACAGGAACCAGTGGTTCCAATGTTTCTTAAAATTACAAAGTACAAAAATTGTCATGTTATTTCATTAACATGAATTTATGTACACACTGCTTTTATGCTTTTAATTTTATATATGATGTAGATGTAGATATGAAGATGGAGATAGAAATAGAGATAGACCAAGATAGAGACAGCGATATCTTAGCTCCCAGACCAACATCTCATTTCATGGGAAATCCTAAAGGCAGTCTCACTAAAGTCAGATTTAAGACAAGGGTGACCATAGTCACCATTTTAATAACCTGATGTTGGAGGTGTTAATCCATGCTGTTCAATAAGTGAAAGCAATTAGAGGCATATGAATTGGAAAAGATGGATAAAATTATCTTTTGGAGGAAATCCAAGATAACTGATGGAAAACTACAAATAATTAAAGAGTTTAGTTAAGAAGAAGGAAATTAGGTCTCCCCTCCGCCACCACTACTTATTTAATATGCCACATTCCTGTTTACTCTCTGTTCTGTTCCATTAGTTTGTTTTTTCTATTTGTAGACCAGGATTATGCAATTTTAATTACTATAACTTTACCATGTGTTTTTATTGTTAGGAAAATTCTAGCCTTTTCTCCCTTTCCAAAGTTGGCTTGATTATTTAATTGAGAAGGCATTGCATTTACATATTTATTTACCAGGAGGATTGACATCACTACAATGTAAGACTTCCCATCTTGGTAGCATATGCTGTCCCTCTAAACAAGGCTTTCCCTACCACCCTATTTTAAATTGCAGCTCCCTCCAATACTACCTATTCTTTTTTTCTGCCTTATTTTTCTCTCTGTTTCTCTGCTTTATTTTTCTCCATAGCACTTGTCTCCATTTAACATACTTTATATTTTATTATCTATCTTCCCTTACTAGAATGGAAGCTTCATGAGGAGAAGTACCTTTGTTTTCTCTACTGCTATAACTAGCCCCCATGCCTAGGATGGTCCCTTACACTTAACAGGTGCTCAACAAATATTTGCTGATAAATTAATACAATTGGGTCTTCTCTTATCCTTAAATAACAATTTACAGTTTCCTTCATATATGATTTGCTAATTTCTTGAAAATTAGTTCCAGTTATGTAGTTGTTGCTGTTGTGGAAAGAACTTTATTCTGTTTAACTTTCTGATTGGTTGAAAATTAGAAAATTCTAATAGTTTCTTACTTGACTGTCTTCGACTTTCTAGATCAACAATCATATAATTTGCAATTATTATTTTTTCTTTTCTCCTATTATTACCTGAAATATTTGCCTGTTTTGTATTTTCATTGGTTGGGACCTCCAATAAAATGTTGAAAATTATGGGTAAGAAGCATCCTTGTTTTGTTTCTTAATTTTAGGAAATGCTCATTATAATAAATTATTAAATGTGATTAAATATGATATATGAACTTTGTCGGATTAAGAAACTTTCCTTTTATTCCTAGGAAATAGGAAGCATGAAAGTTTTAAATTTTAATATACTCAAATTATTAATATTTTTTTCCTATGGTTTGTAATGTCTGCCTCTTATTTGAGAAATCCTTCTTTATCTCGAGGTCATAAGGATACTTTCCTATACCTCCTTCTATAAATCTGCCACTACCATTTAGGTCTTTGGTGTACCTGAAATTAATATTTGTGGTATTGTGATGTAGGAATACAGTTCCATTTTTCTCCTGTATAGATATCCATGATCCCAGAATCACTTCTTGAATAATCCTTATCTACTTGCAGTGATATTTCTATCATGTATCAATGTGTGGGTCTCTTTGGGCTCCTCAGATTTGTTCCATTAATTTATTCATCTGTCTGTACACAAATACTGCATTATCTTCCTGTAATTAATAAATATTAATATTTGATAGGAAAAGCCCCTTACCACATTCTCCTTCAAAATTACCTTTGTGGTTCTTGACTCTCTGCCTTTCCATAAAGATTTAGGATTAGTTTGTTAGGTTGACAAATTGACCCTGTTGAGATTTTTGTTGTAATTTTATTAAATATATAGATGAATTTTTACATCTTTTTACACTTTACACATGAACTGCCATTTTTACAAACTGAGTCTTCTAGCCCATAAATGTGATATATTTATCCATTTATTTAGGACTTTTTAAATTGTTTTTCAGTAGTGCTTTTAAGTTATTTTCACATAATTATCTTGCATAAGCTTTCTTAGATTTATTTCTGGATAGCTTATAGTTTTTGTTATGATAGACATCCTTTATTCTGTTGTATTTTCTAAATGACTTATTATACTGGTGTATAGGAGTGCTATTGGTTTTTCTAAATGTATCTTTCTTCAGGAATCTTGCTGCATTCTCTCATTAGCCATATGTTTAGAAATTTTGAGATTTTCTATGTAGACATTCATACCGTCTACCAAGAAGGACTATTTTCAATCTTCCTTTACAATCGTTTAGCCTTTAATTTACTTTCCCTACTTCTTGAAAAGCAGAAGTTCTTAATTTTAATTAGGTCCTAAATATCAAGATTTCCCTTCATTTTATTGCTTTCTGTTCCTATTTAAGAAATTCTTCTGTATTCTCCTATATTCTAAAATCTTTATTGTTTTTCCTTTTTATATTTAGATCTACAAATCTTCTGGAATTGATTGGTGTATGGTAGAAGATGAGAGTCAAGATTTATTTATTTTTCCTACAGATATCAAATCAATTCAGCACCATTAAATGTAAAGACAACCCATGACCTACTAAATTACAGTGACTACTTTGTCATAAATCTCTGGAGGTCTGTTCTAGAACTCCCTATTATGTTTTAGTGGTCTATACTTTTGTAAATAGCATTGTTTGAATTACTGTATTTTTATGGTAAACCTTGTTATTAAGTAGCTCTAACATGAGATTTCATCACGATTCTTTGTATTCTTCAGCTTGTCATTTTCCACAAAAAGCCTTCTGAAATTTTTTGTTTTGTTTTGTATCCAGTTGGAAGACTTGACATGTTTACAATATTGAGCCTACCAATTCATGAATATGGTATATCCTTCTAGTTATTTAGGTCTTTTTTAATTCCTCTAAGTAATGTTTTGTAGTTTTCTCTTTAGAGTCTTCCACATCTTTTGCTGTTTAGAGTCTTCCACATTTTTGCTTGATATTTTTTCCTGGATACTTTATTTTTTTCCTATTATAAATGCATATATATTATGTATTATATTTATAAATATATATAAATAATCATTTAAAATTTGTGTTTTCTAATTGTTTATTTCTGGTGTATGGAAATACCACTGATATTTTTGTATGTGGATCTGATAACTAGCAATTTTGCTAAATTTACTTAATTGTAATAGTTTGTAGACTTTTTTGGGATCTATTTTGCAATCATGTCATCTGTGGATGATGATTGTTTATTTCTTTTCCAATCCTTTTATCTTTTTTCGTTGTGACCTACTATACTGGCTAGGACTTCCAATATAATGTTGACTGAAGTGGTGATAGCATATATTCTTGTCTTGTCTCTAATTTCAGGAGGAAAGCTTTTAATATTTCTCCACTGAATATATTTACTAGATTTTTTTCTGATGTTTATTTGGTTAGGTAATTTTTAACATACCCTATATCAGATTAAGGAAGTTCTGTTATGTCCTTAGCTTATTAAGAGTTTCTTTTTTAATCAATAGTGAATGTTGAATTTTATCAAATGCTTTTTATCTATCTATTAAGATGATCTTATGTGGTTTCTTCTTGATTCTATTAATGTGTAAATTTTATCATTCAACTTCCAAATTTTAAGTCAACATTGTATTTCTGGAATAAACCAGACTTGATCATAATGTATTATCCTTCTTATATATCAATAGATCTGATTTGCTAACATTTTGTTTAGGGTTTTTTTTTTCTATATTTATGAGAAAGTTTGATCTGTAATTTTATTTATTTACTTAAATATTTTAGGTTTTCTTTTTCTTTTTTTTTTTTTAAGATCTTATTTACTTGTCAGAGAGAGAGAGCACAAGCACAAGAAGAGGAGCTGAAGGCAGAGGGAGAAGAAGACTCGCCGCTGAACAGGGTGCCTGGTGCAGGACTCCATCCCAGGACCCCAGGATCATGACCTGAGTCAAAGGCAGATGCCCCGCTGATGGGGCCACCAAGGTGCTCCATACTCTCCTCTTCTTATAAGAGAGACCAATCAGATTGGATTAGGGCCAATCCCAATGCCAGCATTTTTAACTTAATTATATCTTATAAGGCTCGATCCTCAAATATAGTCACATTTTGAGGTACTAGGGTTAGAACTTCACCATATGAATTCAAGGTGACATAGTTCAATCAATAAGTTAGCATGGCCCATTTTACCTGCTATCGTTCTGTGTCCTTATAATGAATGTGGATATCTTACAGACAATATATATTTAGATTATTTTAGACAACCTCAGACCTTGAAATGGAGATATTGGCTCATTTTCTGTTAATGTCATTGCAGTATACTTGGCTCAAATCTACCATCTAATTTTTTTGCAATTTGTCTAATATGTCCTTTGTCCTTTTTTAACTCCTTTCATGTTTTCTTTTGGATCAACTAAGAAATTTTTATTATTTCATTTTATCCCTTCTCTTAGCTTGTATTTGTTCAAGTATTAGCCTTTCTTTTATTGTTACTCTAGAGATTATAGTGTGCATTCCCTGAAAGCTTTATTTTAAGAGATTTAACTCACACACTCAGCAATTCACCCACTTGAAGGGTCCAATTCAATGTTATTTAGTATATGCATAGGTTTGTCCAGCCATCACTACAGTCTGTTTGGAACATTCTTACCATCCCCAGAAGAAATCAACAGTCACTTCTTACCTCTCCCTCAGCCCTACACAACAACTAATCTATTTTTTGTCTTTATAGATTTGTCTATGCTAGACATTTCATATAAATGGACTCATATAAGATAGAGTCTTTTGTGACTGACTTCTTTCACTGAGCATGGTGTTCATATATTTTGTAGCATGTATCAATACTTCATTTCTTTTAATTGCTAAATAATATTCCATTATATGAATATACAATATTTTATTTACCCATTCATTAGTGATGGACATTTATGTTGTCTCCATCTTTGGGCTATTATAAATACAAATATTTGTGTCTCATTTTTTGCATGGACATGCATTTTAAATTCTCTTAGGTGTGTACTTCAAAGTGAAATTGTTGGTTCTTATGGTAACTGTTTAGTTTTTGTTTTGTTTTGTTTTGCTTTTTTTGAGAAACTTCCTTTTCCAAAGAGGCTGCACAATTTTACATTCCTACCAACAGTGTATGAGGGTTTGTTTCTTGACATCTTTGCTAATGCTGGTAATAATTTGTCTTTTGTATTATAGCCAACCCAGTGAGCGAGAAGTAATATTTCATTGTGGTTTTACTTTGCATTTTCCTAATAGCTAGTCATCTTCAACAACTTTTCATATGTTTTTTGGCAATTTATATATTGGAAAAACTGTCCATTTAGATTCCTTGTTTATTTTTAAATTGGGTGACTTAACTTTTTATTGTTGAATTGTAAGAGTTCTCTATATATTTCGGATACTAGGCCATTAAAATATACAAAATTTCTGTCCCATTCTGTCACTTGTCTTTTCACTTTCTTGATAATGTCCTTTGAAGCACAAAAGTTTTAATTTTGATAAAGTCCAATCTATCTATTTTTTCTATGGTTGCTTGTGTTACATAGATTTATATCAATTTTTTTCTAAGGTGTTACATAGATTTATAGATTTATATCAATTTTTTTCTAAGGTGTTACATAGATTTATAGATTTATATCAATTTTTTTCTAAGGGTGTTACATAGATTTATATCAATTTTTTTCTAAGGGTTTTTATAGTTTTTGTTCCTAAAATTAGCTCCTTGATCTATTTCTTTTAAAGGTTTTATTTATTTATTTGACAGAGAGAGAGAGAGATCACAAGTAGGCAGAGAGGCAGACAGAAAGAGGGGGAAGCAGGCTCCCAGCTGAGCAGAGAGCAGAATGCAGGGCTCAATCCCAGGACTCTGAGATCATGACCCAAGCTGAAGGCAAAGGTTTTAATCCACTGAGCAGCATAGCACCCCTCCTTGATCTATTTTTAATTAGTTTTGTGTGTGGTATGAGGTAAGGGTCCAACTTAATTCTTTCACATGTGTGTATCCAGTTGTCCCAATTGTCCCAACACCATTTGCTGAGAAAACTACTTTCTTCCATTGAATTGTTTTGGCACTCTTTTTTGAAAATCAATTGACCATAAATGTAAGGGCCTTTTGCAGTTTTGCTTTTTATATTTTGCAGACATTTCTATGTTTGAAGCAGATAAGGTATGTGAAAATGTGAACTTATTGCTGTATATTAATGAAAGTCACTAAATTTATTTCACACTCTTCTTCCGTTTGCTTGGGAATTAATGTCTTCATTGAGTTTAATGCTTAGGTTTTCAAGCTGTTGATTTTCTTCAAATATTAGGTGATTCTTTTTTGTATGCTTATCTTGTGTGTGAGATCCTATGTGAATGCTTTTTCTGTTTGTCATTGTCTATTGTCTAATTTAGATGCTAAATTAAGGTGGACAGACTTCCTCTAAATGTGATATTATAGTGGCTTGTTTTTTGACTGTGGAGTTTCCCTGTCTCTCATGGTGGGTTTTACTGGTACACTGGCCTACTTCTCATTATTCCAATGCCCAAATTCAATGCATTCAATGGATTAAAGACCTAAATATGAGACACGAAACCATAAAAATCTTAGAGGAGAACACAGGCAGCAACCTCTTTGACCTCGGCTGCAGCAACCTCTTACTAGATATATCTCCTGATATATCTAGCAATTAAGCAAATTAAACCATAGGGACTTCACCAAAATAAAATGCTTCTGTGCAGTGAAGGAGACAGTCAACACAACTAAAAGGTAACCTATGGAATCAGGGAAGATATTTGCAAATGACATATCTGATAAAGAGTTAGTATCCAAAATATATAAAGAACTTATCAAACTCAAAACCCAAAAAAACAGAACAACTTTTTGAAGAACCTCCATTCTGTTCTCCAGAGTGGCCCCACAAGTTTGCATGCCACAATAGTGCAACAGTGTTCCCCCTTCTCCACATCCTCAACAAAACCTGTTGTTTCTTGTGCTATTTATTTTAACCATTCTGACAGGTGTGAGGAGATAATTCATTGTGGTTTTGATTTCTATTTCCCTGATGCTGAGTGATGTTGAGCATCTTTTCATGTATTTATTAGCCATCTGTATCTCTTCTTTGGAAAAATGTCTTTTCAAGTCTTCTGCCTATTTTTGATTGGATTATCAAATTCTTTGGGTATTGAGTTTGATTAAGGTCTTTATAGATTTTAGATACTAGCCTTTTATCTGATAAGACATTTGAAATATCTTCTCCCATTATGTGTGTTGCCTTTCAGTTTTGTTGATTGTTTCTTTCATGTGCAGAACTTTTTTATCTTGATGAAGTTCCAATAGCTCACTTTTGTTTTTGTTTCTCTGGCCTTTTGGAGACTTGTTTAGCAAGAAGTTGTTGTGGCTGAGGTCAAAAGTTGTTTTCTGTGTTCTCCTTTAAGATTTTGATGGGTTCCTGTCTCACATTTAGGTCTTTCATCTATTTTGAGTTTACTTTTGTGTATGGTGTAAGAAAACAGACCAGTTTCACTCCTCTGTGTGTGGCTGTCAAATTTTCCCAACACCATTTGTTGAAGACACTGTTTTTTTCCCATTGAATATTCTTTCCTGCTTTGTCAAAGATTGGTTGACCATAGAGTTGAGTGTCCATTTCTGGGTTCTCTGTTTTGTTCCCTTGATCTATGTGTCTTTTTTCTGCCGGTACCATACTGTCTTGATGATTACAGCTTTGCAGTACAGCTTGAAGTCCAGAATTGTGATGCCTCCAGCTTTGATTTTCTTTGTCAGCATTCCTTTGGCTATTCAGGAATCTTTTGTGGTTCCATACAAGCTTTAGGATTGTTTGTTCCAGCTCTGTGAGAAATGTTGATGGTATTTTGATAAGGATTGCATTGAATGTGTAGATTGCTTTGGGTAGCATAGACATTTTAACACTATTTGCTCTTCCAATCCATGAGCATGGAATGTTTTTCCATTTCTTTGTGTCTTCCTCAATTTCTTTCATAAGTTTTCTTCTTATTTATTTATTTATTTTAAAAGATTTTATTTATTTGACAGACAGAGATCACAAGTAGGCAGAGAGGCAGGCAGAGAGAGAGAGGAGGAACAGGCTCCCTGCTGAGCAGAGAGCCTGATGTGGGGCTCGATCTGATGCAGGGCTCCATCCGATGCGGGGCTTGATCCCAGGACTCTGGGATCATGACCTGAACTGAAGGCAGAGGCTTTAACCCACTGAGCCACCCAGGCACCCCTCTTTTATAAGTTTTCTATGGTTTTCAGAGTACAGATCCTTTACCTCTTTGGTTAGATATCTTAGGTATCTTGGGTATCCTATGGTTTTTGGTGCAACTGTAAATAGGATCAACTCCTTAATTTCTTTCTTCTGTCTCATTATTAGTGTATAGAAATGTACTGATTTCTGGGCATTGATTTTATATCCTGTAGGTGTAGACATTGGAACTCTCAAATAATGCTGGTGGGAATAGTGTGGCCCTTGTGGAAACACTTTATCAGTTCCTCAAAAAGCTAAACAGAGAATTGCCATATGACCTAGCAATACCACTCCTAGATATACCCCCAAATAATTGAAAACAGAGGCTCAGATACTTGAACACTAATGGTCATAGCAGTATTATTCACATCACCAAAAGGTGGAACAACCCAAGCTTCCATCAACAGATGAATGGATAAACAAATTGTAGTATTACACACAATGGAATATGATTCAGCCATAAGAAGGAATGGAGTTCTGATACATGCTACCACATGGATAAAATCTGAAAACAGTGAAATAAGCCAGATACAATGGGACAAATACGGTATCATCCCACTTATATGAAATAAGTGGAATAGGCGAATTCATAATCGTATAGTTAAATCATAAAAATGGTTATAAAGACAAATTTTATGTTACATATATTTTACTACAATAAAAAATTCAAAAAAACCACCAAAAACTAAACAAAAATGCAAAAAATTTCCATTCTTCCCTCTGCTTTTGTGTTATTATTGTATACATCCTAAATTCTATATATGTTATAAATACTCTGTACATTGAACACAATACCCTCAATACAATAAAAAAAGAAAAAATCTTCTATATTTACCCACATATTTATTATGTCTGAGTTTTATCATTTCTTTGTGTAAATCCAACTTTGATATCATTGTTCTTTATCCTGAATAACTTTTTAAACATTTCTTGCAGTACTTGTAAGCTGCTGACCAATTCTCCAAGGGTTTGTTTGTCTAATAATGTCATTATTTTACCTCTACTTTTTAGAGTTATTTTCACTGTGTATTTTTTTTTCTTTCATTTAAAAATCATCTTGTTTGCATGGTTTTTGAGGAGAAGTCAGAAGTCATTCTTATCTCCAATTCCTCTGTATTATAGTGTGCCTTTTCTTTTCTGGGTGCTTTAAAATTTTCTCTTTATAACTTGTTTTCAGCAATTTGATTATGATTTGTCTTGATATAGTTTCCTTCATATTAGTTTTGCTTGGGATTCATCTTAAACCTCTTTGATTTGTGGGTTTATGGGTTATTTGTTTTTTTTAATTTAAGGAAAATTGGTCTTCACTTCATTTTTTTTTCTGCCTCTTTTCCTTCTTGGAATTTCATTATATTCATGTTTGACCTCTTAATGTTGTCACACAAGTCACAAGGCTCTGTCCATTTTTTCTGAATGGTTTTCTTCCATATTTAGTCCACATAATTTCTATAGCTATGGCTTCAATTTCCCTGGTCTTCTTTTATATTTCCTAAAGTACCATTAGTCTCATCCAGTGGATTTTTATTAATTCAAATATTATCTTTTTCAGCTCTAGAATGTCCAGCCAGTCCTTTTACATATCATTAATTTCACTCTTCATTGTGTTCATATTTTTGTTCAAACCCTTGAATGTGTTTACAATAGCTTTTAAAGTACTTTCTGATAATTGCATCATCTCTGTCATTTTTATAACTGTCCTTATTGACTAATTTTTATTATAGGTATGGCTCAATTTCCTGCTTCTTCACAAGTCTAACAACTTTTTATTTGTGATTGTGATCTTTTGTGTTGATTGTTTGGATTTTGTTATCTCCCTTCAAAGAATATTGTGGAATTTTGGCAGGCACTCAAAATACTTGGAGATAAATTTGTCCTTTCAAGGCTTAGTTTTTAAGTGTTGTTATATAGGTATAGAGTAGCCTTACTCAATGGTTAGTTTAGCCCTACTTTTTTTTTCTTTTTTCTTTTCTTTTCTTTTTTTTTTTCAGAGAGAGGAGAGAGAGAATGCAGTAGGGGGAATGGCAGGAGGAGAGGAGGAGAGAGAATCTTGAGCAGGCTCCATGCTCAGTGTGGAGCCCCACCTGGAGCTCTGTCTCACAGCCTTGAGATCATAACCTGAACTGAAATCAAGAATCAGATACTCAATTGAGTAAGCCACCCAGGAACCCATAATTTTGCTTCTAAGGCATGGTCTTCTTGAGGTCTTTATTGAATGTGCCAGGTGTTTTAAGAGGTCTATACTTGAATGTCTCTCAGCACTGTGTGAGCTGTATGAATTGTGCTCCATGAATTAGAGTATAAGCGTATAGTTCTCTGATAATTATATTTTCCCCAGTAATTGTTTTAGTTTTTACTATCCCTGTCTGTGTAGTCCCATTTTATGCATGTTCAGCTTAGTATTTAGGCACAGACTAAAGAGTAACTCATGCAGACCTCTAGAGCTTTTCTCTCCTTACTGTTACTCTACACCATGGACTCCAGCCTCCCCAGTCTCCCAGAATTCTAATCTCTTTCTCCTCACTTAGCATGACCTACCTGTTCTGCTGGGGTTCCCCATTCCTACACTGAAGTCCAGGAAGTGCCTTGGCAAAAAAACTGGTGGTCATAAGACTTGCTTCTTTTCTTTCTCTTAAGGACCACAGTCCTGTGCTCTCTATTGTCTAATGTCTGAAAACAGCTGTTTCATAAACTTTGTACCGTTGTAAACATTACAACATCATGTTTATGCAGATAATTTTCTTCTGCTAGTATTTTGGGGATATAAGAGGAAACTTCCTTTTGTTGTTCTCGCCACTTGAGTATATTCTCTGCCAGTTGAGTATATTCTCTGCCAGTAATTTACAGTGGGAGGACAAGTCTGGATCCTGCTCTTTTGCCATGGCTAGAAGTAGAACTATAATCTTTTTTTTCAACTCGTGGAACAATGATAGTTTATAGAGCTGTGTTTCCACTTAAGGTAAAGGAAGAATGTGTGAATGAATACAATGAAGTATAGTAAAATAAATTTCCAATCCTGTAATCAGACTTCCTATAGCTTTGAGAAACTGTAAGTTCTCACTTTAAATAAGAATTCTTTATGTTGTGTTGCCAGTTTGATTTAAGGTTCTTTCTTTCTCTCAGGTCAGGCATATTTTAGAAATTACCCTTTCACAATGGGTCTTTAATTGACCATTGACACCAATGGAATGCTACCTCAAGTAACATTCGTTATCTTCTGTGATATCCTCTAACGTGAAGTTAGGAACACAGTATGTTCCAAATGTCCCTTATTTCATTGAGGGACAAATGACAAGCTCCGGTTTGCTCCAGTGATATTGGTATTAAGTCAGCCAACTATGTTTTTAAAATCAGGTACGCTAATTTTATTTAGGATTTCATAGGGAAAAAAAAGTCTTTCTTTGTAGGATCTAAAAGTGTAAGATTCTGCTTTTGAGATTATGGCCAATTTCTTCATTCACTTTGAGTGTTTGGATTTTTGTTAACCATGAATGATTATTGGTTTGAATGAGTCTTACATATTTTCATGTGTACTTTCAGATAGATGCCTCCACTTCAAGTCTTACATCATGCTAGATATTTTATCTGAGTAGAAAATTAACAATTGGGATAAATGGAAAGGTGAGTCTCTTTCTTAAGTATAAAAATCTCTAATTTGAGTTAGCTTGTGTTATGTGTGGTCAGGACTGTAGGAGATGTTAAGCAACTTCAAACAAAAGGGTAAGTAAAGGAGACATAATTATTTTTGCTTATTAATATTTATTTGAGTGCCCACAGCACTGAAGATACAGTGCAAGCAGAACTGTTACCTATAAAATGGGCAGATTTAGTTTGTTATGCCAGGATACAGAGTAATGTGTCATGCTTTTCTATGGAAACACAGTGATCAAGGTGAATATCAGAAATGCTGTGTAAGTCAGGAGGCTTGACTGAGAACAAAGAAAGATGAAGGGAGGAGAAAGACAGAGGTTGAATATGATTTGTATGTATTTAAGATGAGAGGATTTCCAGAATTTCAAAGACATGGAAGCATGTTCATCACAGCACTCAACGTTCACAGTAGCCAAGGTATGGGAAGAGCCTCTGTGTCCTTTGGAAGATGAATGGATAAAGGAAATATGGCTTATACATATAATGGAAAATTATTGAGCCTCAAAGATGAAGGAAATTCTGCAGTATGTGAACAACATGGGTTGACCTTGAGGAAGTTATGCTTAGTGAAATAAGCCAGACACAGAAAGACAGATTGTGCATGATTCCACTCATATGAAGTATCTAAAGTAGTCAAATTTGTAGGCTGACAGAGTAGAATGATGGTTTTCAAGGGGAAGGGGAGGGGAAAACAGGGAGTTACCACTCAAGGGGCATAGTTTCAGTTAAACAAGATGAATGAGCTCTAGACCTCTGCTGCACAATATTGTACCTATAGTCAACAACATTGTATTGTACAGTTAAAAACTTGTCAAGAGGGTAGAGTTCATGTTAAGTGTTCTTATTACAATCTGAAAAAAAAGAGTAGAGGATTCCTACTTGTATTCATGGTATGGAGATCTTATAGGAATGTTAAAAAGTCTCCAAAACAAAACAAAAAAAAATTGTTTTGAAGTCCAGTCCTGTAAAGAGTTTCAGGTTTTCAGCACATGCCTCTTTCTTTGACTTTATGAATGGAAAAATGTGGCATGTATCCACTGGCTTAATCTAAGGTGTCAACAACCCCTCTCTGAAGTGATTGAAATAAGAGGAGTGCCTACAATTACTAAAGATCTTCCGGTGATAAAAGAGAAATTGCATAAACTTCTGGCTAATGTATCAGAATGATTCAGCGTTTTACAAAAAATTTACTTCCATCGACTTTCCAGTTAGGTAAATTTTCAGGAACACTTTCTCCTCATACGTAGCTGACTCTGTGGAAAAGCAAACCGCTCACTCCCAAAGCAGTCATGGCTTCTGAAGGCTGGTTGGAGCCCTGCTTTTACTGTCTTCTTTATATCCATTTCCCCCTCTGAAAGCAATAGGAAATAGACTGAATGGATGACTAAGCCAGAGCAGAATTCTACCTCTGGCAGGCAGTTTTTCTAAGCTAGGTTACCAAGGGTGAGAATACCGGTGAAGCAGAGTACATGCTCTAAACTCCTTGCAATTGAATTGTCTAATTCACCTGAAAGAATCTGCACCTAACGTCTTGCTTATCAAGTGTGCTCCCTAGGGGACCTGATTAAGGAAGGAAAGAAATAGGATATTGGAACCACTGCCACAGATGTGCTGTGTGAACATTTACCTAATAAAACATTGTTGAAGCCATGCCTATTAACCTTTAACTTCCAAGTCTAGGTATAGTAAATATTGGCTCTATGGATCCTTTTAAAAGCTGACTGGAATCTGGACAGCCAAGGTTTTCTGGATAGCTATGAATAAGCATCGAGCTTTTTAAAAATTAACTATTTTAAAAGGAAATAGTTCTGAAATTTTTTTTTCTTTTATAAGCAAAATGTATAGAATACAATTTTCTTGAATACCTACTTAATCATTAAAAATTGCAGTCACAGTGATGAGCTGTAATATGGTGATACCTTTAAGTATAGTGAAATGCTAGGACACATTTTTCCCTATGACACTAACTGGTTCCAGACTCCTGTCCCTTTTAAGTTGTTGGGTATTTTCCCCTCGTGTCATTTTGTTTGGCTCTTCCCTCACAGACACAGTATTAGTGGATAGTACTTCCTGTTATTAAGAAATTTTTAAATACTTCTCCTAATTTGTTATTAGTGGATATGGACATAGATGATATATTGCCAGATTTCCTGTGCAGAGACTCTCCAATGAATCAAGTTCACTTGCTTTGGTGCATAGACTTGGTGGTATCTGTTTCATCTGTTCAAAGGCATTTGTTATCACCATCTCTTTTTGCAAAAGATAGGTGAGTTTGCTTAGCGCTGAGTTCTTGTTTGTTGATGTTTTGCTACTATTTTATTTAGTTTTTTTACACAGTAAAGAGTTTTCTTACTGTCAAGATGAGTAGTGCATGCTGTGGTGCAGGACCCCAAATGGACTTTCAGGATTGGGGTGTTCTCTCCCCCAGCAGTTGACAGCTTTAGCTACTTAAATCTCACAGCAAGTTTCTCTCTGGACACTGCCCTCAGCCATGGGGGACTGCTTTGCCACAGGCTGTGCTTCCTCCCCAGGTGCAGCTCATATCCAATGACCAATTTGTGTGAGTGTCATAGATCTAACTTCCCACCTTGACTGAAGACAACTTTGAAAGGCCATCCCAGCTCCAGAACTTTCTGTGGGATTGGCTAAAGCCATTGTTGCAACTGTATCACAGCTCAGCTTCTCCTGCCCAGCCCTGCTCCCCTCACTCCCTTCCAGGTATTGGTCTAAAGAGAATTCCTTTTGAAACTCCTTCAGGCAAATCTCTGTCCCCGAGTCTCCATCTAAGGCAAACCACCCTAAGAGAGGCAGTAATGAGTTCCTCTGCCAATGGAAACCAGGTTAGGGTTGCCCTTCACAGTTCTGTGACATCAACATTTATGCATGAGGATAGCACTTCTATCTTGTTCATCTTCTGCTCCAACTTCTAGATTTCCATACTTTCTACAGAATTCCTTCTTTGAGTGGAGACTTTGAAGTTTACTAGTTGAGGTCATAAAAATTGTACTTCAAAAGATAGCTTAGAACCTAACATTTTCTCAGATAACCACTTTTACCGAAGAAGTTTTATTTAGATCTTTGCTTACAGCCTATGAAGTATCAAGGACTTTTTCATGTTATATTATTTTATTTCTTTAATGTTACAAATGCTCATTTTGATTATTCTCTATTTCTTTTATTCTTTTAAACCAAAATTCATGCTCCAGAATAAAGAAATATTTATGAACATCTATTTTCCCTCCATGGCCTTCTTCAAATTCTCTTGTTCTCATGTTCTGTCTGCCAAAACTTGGACAAGTGTTAAATATCTTCATCCGGGTCTTTGATATAAGATCTCCATGCTACTATTGTGACAGCTTGCTCTGATAATCTCCATGCCCCATTCATTCATTTTTTTTCATTTTATTGAGGTGTAGTTAACAATCCTACCCTATCAATTTTACCTGGTAATTTCTAGTCTTAAACTATTTAAATAGCCTGGTTAACCACCTTGAATGCAGGGATTTAAAAAATTTTTTTTGAAAAGATCTCAAGCATCCTAATATAGTACAAACTTTAATTTGATTTAAATGTATATAAACAACAAAAAAATATATCGCTGATCAAAACCAGCATACCCTAAACTATGGTCACCTATTTCACAGACTAATAGACTTGGAAGGGGCCTCAGAGAAATCATCTAATCCAAGCACCTATTCTACAGCTGAAATCCAGAGAGAAGTGAATTCCCCAGTGTGTGGCAACAAAAGCTGGAATCTGAAGCTAGATCTTTTGACTACTGGTTCAGAAATCTTACTACCTTACCACATAACCACTGGATTCCTTTTGCTTTCTTTCCAAATCACTCGGTGAACTCAGAGTATTTTCTTGACTCAATACTTTGGAGACCACAGTTATTTCAACTTCATTGCTCTTTAAACCTCAAGTGGGTTTCTGGTATTCCTGCTTCCTAATTCAGTTATGCAATCCATCAGCATAATTTAACCAATACACGTTTGCTCGGGTGAGAAAATATTGATGTACTTTCATCAACATCTGGGTTTTTCTTAAACAAAAAAAAAACCCGTAAAATAATTGTGCTAAAATAATTGTCAGAATGTGCTAAAATAATTGTCAGAAAATGTACATGTCCCTTTTCGAAAGTGCTTCACATAATATGCTTCTTGGTGTGAAATTTAGCTTCACATGTGGTAGGATGAACTGTTACTCCGACCAAAAGTACATGCAACTTTGTTCACTTCCATATACTTAGGTTTCATCTGAAATAAATTGGTTAACTAAATAAGGAACAAATGAACAACCAGTTACACAAATATTCATCATGGAAAGACAGCAGAGTGAGTTTCAACTTGAATAGGAGTCTTAGAATTACTCTAGAAAGATAAGAATGATGCCAAGTGGAGGGAGCAAGGACTCTGATTCTATTTTACAAATATTTTCCTTTCATATCTCTGGTCTTTGTCAATCTCTTCAGAGTCACCAAGGCAGACAGGCAATTGACAGTTTCTTGCAGTAAATCATTTTGCTTAGAAATCCTGCATAGCAGGTATTGCCTGACTCAGCTGGAAATGATAAACTAGCAATGTTGTTATTCGAGTTAGGAGGACCTAAAGGAGCATAAAGCTACCTGCTGTGTTGTCATGGTATCTGCTTAAGAGAGTGATAAAGAACTTCAGTTTGGGTAAGTGGGAGGCTTCAGCATGCATGAAGAACCGAATTCTCCCAAGTTTCCAATTAGGTTAAACTACCCAGAGAGGAAGTCAGATCCATTCTTGACCTCACATATAACTCCGTTCTCTAGCAACATCTCCAGAGATACCACGGATCTACAAAGGTTTCAGTTATAGAAATGTTTCTCAGTTCCCTGGCTTCTTAGGAAGTTTTCTCACATGGCTGGTGTGGGTGAATCTGGCCTTGCTTCTTATTCTTGCTTCTTATTTTTGTGAAGGGATCACACCAGAATGAACCACGTCCCTACGATAGGTTTAGTAGGGGCTGAGAGCAATGGCACTGTGAGCCTTTCAAAATCTTGCTGCTTCTCCAGAGCTAGGCAGTCTCATTTACAAATCTTGACCCACCTTCTGTACCAATCCCCCCCTACTCCCCATTCCCCACCCCCACCCCCCCCCACCCGCCCCAACAACAAACTCCTGGCATTCTTTACCAGGCACTGACATTCAGGCTGAGACCTGCTTCCTTACAAAGGACTTGTTTCCTTCCTATCTGGCATATCCCAGGTAGAAATCACGTTTCATAATGTTTTTCTCCTTTTGTTCTCAGATGTTCTAAGTCGGCACCCTGTAGCGCATGTCAACATTAGAACACCTGGGGCAGAGCTGGCTCCCAGAACAACAGCAGAGACTTGCCAACAAGCTTGCTACGGATTTCTCTGTAGTGGAAATTTTGGGACTGGGGCCTGTTTAGAAATATCAGAGATAACTTGGGGAGGGGGTAGTGACAATGCTTCCTTTTAGAACAAGAAAGAAAACCACATAGATCATTTTAAAGAAGCCACACTTTGGACTGGATGTGAGAGGGAATGGTTTAGAGGTCACAGGTCACTGCCCCCTTGTTGTCGAGCAGACTTTAGTTTTATTTCCTCTGTCATGATTGGAAAAGGATTTGTTGCTAACCTTCTATCAAGCTGCTCTCATATAACTTGGGGCCCAGCATCAACTCTTATGGGGAATGAAAACGCTACAGAATATATGTGGAGCATGAAGCCCCTCCATCACCCTCTCTTTTCTTCCCCATCACTACATGTGTTTGATCCATTAAAGCCCAAACTTTTGCTGGCACCACCTTGGTCTCTCACGGTCACCTCCACGAAGTCTCCAAGTGAGTCAGCTGAAATGGGAAAGAGTAAAGAGGTGTGTTTCTGGCTCCTCCACTCAAGACTCTGAGCAATGAACAACTGCAAACAAAGTCTCTCAACCTGAAACTCTCAAGGGCAGGGTGTGGGGAGGTGTGCGGCATGGTGTATGCTCAGCAGGTTGGACATGTGTGCTTTCCTTCTGTTTAATAACTAACTCTCCCCACTGAGCTGCAGCCCAGCTTATGATGCTCTTCATGGAAAATATCACCACCACACCAACCTTCAACACCTTTTTGTTCTGGCCAGGCATAAAAAGTTCCCTCCTTCCCTGCAGTGAACCCCCCCATCGCCCCACCAATTGCTCATGTTCTAAAGTGTTTATTAATTAAATTTGGCTTCTCTGGTTGATTTTGTAGGAAAAGCTTTTCACACATTGAAGTCACGCATCTGCACACATATTGGCTGACGCTCGTTGATAGCTAAGGACACAGATGGAAAGGCCCTTGGCTGGCAAGCTGTCTCATGTGATGGCAGAGCCCTACCTTTCATATGATTCTTCAAGTTCTTTATAACTAGAAGAGCTATACACTGGCTAACAGAGAAGACAACATCACTTCTCTCATACCTCTGTGGAATGTTGCTAGGTAAGAAATAAGAATTGTTCATCCAAAGCCTGTAGAGTCCAGTAGTCTGCTTCTCATGAAGGACCAGCAGATATTTTGTAAGAATTCAGGATTGTTTTCCTTGATGTGAGGCTTAAAAATCTAAAAAAACATTATGAAATGTGATTTCTATCTACTTGGCAGGGAGGGATGATGTGGTATTAGATTTACACACACACACACACACACACACACACAAACTGTATGGAGACAAGTTTTAACCTGTATCTTGGAACCTCTGGTTAAATCCCAGAAGACAAAGGACAACAGACCTTGTAGAGAGGGGTTTCAACACGTGGACTTGAATCAGACTGCCCATGTTTAGATACTGGCTCCTTTACTTATCATATTAGGCAAGTTAGTTAATGTCTTTGTGCTTCAGTTACCCAATCTTTAAAATGGGGACAATAGCATTTCCCACTTCATAGGGTTGTTATGATAATTAAATTAAAATTTGTGAAGTGCTGAGGTGCCTGGCTGGCTCAGTCAGTTGAGCATGAGATACTTGAACTCAGGGTTGTGAGTTCAAGCCCCAAGTTGGGTGTAGTAGAAATTCCTTAAAAATAAAATGTTTAAAAAGTGAAACAAAAGAAAAATTATAAAGTGCTTAGAAGTGTGTCTGGCACATAGCAAGCTCTATATAGGTGTTTACTAAATAAATAAAATAAAAGTGTGTTATAACCGTATTGGTTTTCTAGGGTTGCCATAATAATACCAGGGACTGGGTGGCTTGAACAATAGAAAAATTTTTTAAAGATTTTATTTATCTATTTGAGAGAGAGAATGAGCATGATTGGAGGAGGTGCAGCAGAGGGAGGAGGGAGAAGGAGGCTCCCCACTGAATGGAGAGCCCCATGTGTACTCGATTCTAGGACTCTGAGACCATGACCTGAGCCAAAGGCAGATGGTTAACTGACTGAGCCACCCAGGCACCCTTAAACAACAGAAATTCATTTTCTTAAACTTTCGGAGGCTGAAAGTCCTAAACCAAGGTCTTGGCAAGATTGTTTCCTTCTGAGGGTTATGAAGGAAGAATCTGTCCCAGGCCTTGATCCTTGGATTATAGATGGCGGCCTTCTCCCTATGTCTTCACACCATCTTCCTTCCATCCATGTATGTGTCCAAATGTTCTCTTCTTATAGGTACACCAGTGATTTTGCATTAAGGCCCACCCTAATGACCTCATTGCAACTTAATCACAATAAAAAAGGCTCTATCTCTAAACACAGTCAAAGTCTAAAGTACTGGAGGTTAGGACTTCAACATGTGAATTTGAGGGGGTGGGCACAGAAGATGATACACAATTCAATCCATAATAGCAATTTTAACATAAGCTCCTCTATCTCCAGATGGACACGTACAGTTAAAATAGCAACATGTAAGAGCAGCTACCAAACCATGGGCAAGAGGGCTCTTTTATCTGCATAATTTCTCCTTTAAACTTGTTGTATTCATTTATCAAACTCTATTAAAACCATGCTTACAGCCTGTACCTCTCCTGGGAACTTGATGAGTTCAGTAAGCCCAGACTCTTTCTTCAGAGCAGCATATTTAAGTGTCAAGTTTTGGCTTATTTAATCAGTCCAGACTTTATTTTTTTAGTTCATTGGGTTCTCCCTAATTCCAGCATCCTTTCATCCAAATCTATCAATATTTGTTAGACTGCAATGGTGTCACTCATAAGCCTTCATCTTTCCAGAACAGGAGTCCTTTAAGACAGCTTGCATACTATATACTCAACATGCTTTTTGAATAATGTAAAATTTTTGTTTCTAATTCTTTTTGGGGACATGCCCTCTTGAGTGAAATACAGAACTCTCTGTACTATGCCATATTTGCAAGGACTTTAGCTTGTGAATGCCTGGATACATATGAGTGGCACCCAGACCAAAAACAAAATAAAACAAAACAAACAAACCATAATGTTCTGAATAGGGAAAGAAAACCAGGGAAATATCACAGGATTAATCAATTTTAGAAATAGTAATGATGATAAAATCTGAGTATAAGTTAGAAGAAGTTGAAAGATAATGTTAAGAATCAATAATCCCCCCAAACCTAGGACACAGTTGATATAGATTTGGGACTTCTTTTGAAAGATATCATTGTTTTATACTACGCTCTCTCTCTTTTCTAATTTCCCATGAGGACTAACATAATTATGGACATATATAAGTGCTCAGTGAATGTTTGTAAATTAAATGTTTGTATATTAAAACATTATAATTGAAGCTAAGAGAGATAACCTTAGGGTTTATCTAAAGAAAACTGATGAAACTCATTACATATCAAAGACAGTGTAAATTGGAAATACTAACAGACTCATAAAAGGTGCTTAGAAGTAGAGAATTTTTCTCTTAAAAAATCATTTGTTCAAAGGGAAGAAAATCCAAAATAGTTTGATATAAGTGGGGAACAATCTTTTTGATTTGAGATAAGTGTTTAGCCCTCTTGCTTTAAACAGAAGGAGCAAGAAGAAGAAATCATAGACCTTAGAAGGACGTCCATCTAGACTCTACCCCTCCTTTTACAGATGTAGCAACAGAGACCCAGCCATAGTAACTGTCCAAGATCCCACAGTTAACTGTTAACTGGATACCAAGCTGTTAACCTATTTCCATATGCTTCCCCTCTTCCTCCTGACGGATTTATTTAGTGAAGAAATGATTTAAAATATACTTCAGCTTCCTGACATGTACAACTAAGAAGAGGGAAAGGGACTGTGAAACATGGAGATCTTACACAGTACCCAAGAGATGGAAGCATCCCCCACCCGCATGTCCTCAGATGGATGAATGGATAGTCCAAGTGTGGTCAGTACCACAGAGGAACTTAATCAGCCCAGAAAAGGAGTGAGATTCCCATGCAGGCTACAACACGGAGCTTATGTTGAATGAAAGAGGCCAGTCACAAAAGAATAAATACAGTAAGATTCCATTCCCATGAGGTACTTAGATTCATAGAAACAGAAAGTAGAATGGTGGTTTCTGGAGGCTGAGAAGAGGGTGGAGGAAATGAGGAATTGTAATTTAATGGATGCCGTTTCAGTTGTGCAAGGTGGAAACATTCTGGAGGTTGGTTGCCTATCAGTGTGAATATACTTACCACTACTGAACTATGCACTTAGCAATGGTTAAAAGGGTACATTTTATGTTATTTTTTTTTACCCTAATTAAAACAAACAAAAAGGAAAGAAGAGACAAACATTAAATAGTATGAGAGAAAAGACAAAGAAGGCACAATGCCAAGGAAAGCAAGGATCAGCATAGTTCCTCCCAGTCATGGAGCTCCCCACCACCTGCACCTGCACCCCCAAATCCAGGCTTCCATTCTGATTCTTAGATCCATTTACTGTACTTGTCCATCTGCTTACCAAGACTACTCTGCTATTCATGTCAGAACTCTCTGCTGTCAAATTTCTGATCCCCATTTCTACACCCACACCCACACCCACCCACACATATGCACATACATGCACACCATGGTAAGCCAGAATCTCCCCCCATTCTGCAATCCTCTCCTCCCCAGGGTTGACCTGTCCCCAAAACCAAAATTGTTGTCATCCCTTCACTCTATAGGTGGTCAAGGATCAGAACTAAACCAAACCGTAAGGGTAAGATCTATCTCAGGAGTCTCTTTCCTCCTTCCTCTCCTGGGCTCTGGCTGCCCAGCACCCTCATACAGCTCCCAGGCAGACAGGAGGCACTCACTGTGCTCAACCCAGAGACGTTTGGGTCTGTGGCCTTGCTTTGCACTACTTTAGCTCTGTGGTTTCTGCACGTGGTTCTTGCACGTGGTTCTCCTTCCTCCATCCCTGTGCCATCCCGCTCCCACTGGTGTCACTGTCACTCCTACACACTATCCACATTTGTTCTCCAGCAACTGTTATGCTAAAAATAGAATCAGACTACAGAAATCACACAGTGGCAGCATGGAGAGGTACCAGTTTATTTATATGTGTTGATCTCTCAGGGAATATTTGCTTTACAGTGGGTAACAATTCAAATGGCCATCTCTTTAGTGGTGACATTTTAGCCATCTGAGACAGGCCTCTGGAAACATGAATTTAGAGTAGCAAGGCCTTTAAGGTACGTGTCCAAAGGACATCAAGCTCTGTCTCTTCCTTCTTTCCTGCTTTCCCACCCCAAGATAGCGGCCCTATCTCTGGAGCGTGTCACCTTGGAGGGAAATATTTGCACTGTTTTGGTGCTTGGCTTCATAGAGAGATAACATGACAAAAGCCTACTTTTGAGTAGTTTATAATCTATTGTTAATGACTTGCCTAGCTCAAAATTGCTGTTTATTCTGGTGGTCAATTCTGAAAAATTCTCATTGGGAGACTTCAAAAGAATGGCCAGATGAAACATAATTCTTAAGTTCCTGGTAAAGTTTCAGTCTCTTCCTCATAGAATTTCCCCCCCAAACCTGTTGTTTTGCCTAGGATGCAAATTCTTTATTGAACTTCATCTTTAAATTTTCCTCTATGTTTGCTGGAGAAGCTGGTAAGCTGTGATCTATGGTCAAAAATTGCTAAGGAAGGTGGTAAAGAAATGGAGAGTACAAGTCATATGGAGTTATCAGCTCCTTATCTTACTGGGGGCTAACTTGGCCAACATGATCTTTTTTTAATTATGTGTTTCTGATATGACTGGATACACATATATTATAGAGATGAGCCCCATACAAAATGAATTCTTCACTGAAAAGCATTTCAAGACATGGCACATATATTCTTCTGAAGATTTTTTATTTATTTATTTGACAGAGATCTCAAGTAGGCAGAGAGACAGGCAGAGAGAGAGGAGGAAGCAGGCTCCCTGCTGAGCAGAGAGCCTGATGCAGGACTCAATCCCAGGACCCTGGAATCTTGACCTCAGCTGAAGGCAGAGGCTTTAACCCACTGAGCCACCCAGGTGCCCCCACATATATCCTTCTAAATTACCCAAAGACAGTCATGCTCAATTCATAGCTGGCATTATGGTTGATGAGGAGACTTGCTAGGCATTCTGAACGCGGTAAATATAAAGATGTACAGCTTCCTTATGTCTTTTTAACGATACCTCATCTTTTGTTCTCTAGTGAGAAACCCAAATATCTGAATGTCAGTCTTTGTACAAATAAATGGATTTTCTGTTCTCACTCACCTTGAGTTGTAAGAATGAAAGATCAGCTAATATCCACTGCTTTTCATTGCACTTGGCTTAAGAGATCCCTTCCTCCATTTTTCCTTGTATTGCTCTTTCCTTGGAGTGTCATGCCAACTAAAGCAAGAATTTCTCCTATAGCTTATTTAAAGCCATCCCTGTGTTCCTAGCAGCAGCATAAAGCAGGAGAAATCTCAAAATGAACATTTGCTTTCTAAGGAAGAACAGTACCAATAAACCATGTCTCTAACACAAACTGCCTTCCAACAAGCAAAAAAAAAAAAAGTAATTGCCAATAAATCAATGAAGCTACACAGCCATGCTAGCGATGATGGTGCCTGACAGGTAGAACAGCTTCAAAAGGTAAATCCAATTCTGTAAGAACAGGAGTTGAGCTAACACTCCTGGGTAATCCAATAAAGCTTCCAGTAATTCTGCTTTTTTTTTTTCCCCTACTCTTGATTATTTTATTTGTGTCTTTTGCTTATCATTTGGAATGGTGACTCATATTTGCTACTGGGCAGTTACCTTTGGCTACTCAACTTTCATTTTAGACTGAAGGCATGCTGCACCCTTTTCAATACTTTGGAATTCCATTTCTAGGAAACATGTTATGGCAAATCCTAGAGACCATAAACCTCCATAAGTTTTATTTATAAACAGGTTACTTCCTTTCATCTCCTAAAAAGGTTTTTTTTTCCTTTTAAATATACATTAACAAGAAAGAAATACCAGTCTTCCCAAGAGCTAAAATCTTATTGAGCCTGTATTTCAACTTTTTAAAAATCTACTTGAATTCCAATATTTTTTTAATGGATTAGATAAAGCCTGGCAATCAGGGGCTAGGAAAGAAAGATCCTCTCCTAGGATTTCCTCAAACTTAATTAGCTAACATTTTGGCTGGGGGTAGACCCTAAAGGAATTTAATCAATTTATTTCTGCCAAAACCAGTGTTTTGTTGTTGGTCTTTGATAGGAAGAGTAAAACAGAAATAACAAAGAGGTTTCTGTAAAGATTAACATCTAGGATTGGAATGTCTACATTTGCACCACATTATATAATTGTTGTCATCATCACATTGAAAAATACTTATTAAGCCTTTGAGCCTGCATGGCGCTGTGGTAAGCAATGTATAAGGAGAACTAACTATACAGAAACAATTCCTATTTTGCCACGTGGAAAGGGGAAGCTAAAGCTGAGGCATAGCGTGAAGGATATAGATTTGTTTCAGTGGGTGAAGAATTACGAAGATTAAAAAAGTAATAGGTGGGTTTTTCTTGTTTTGTTTTCACAGTTAAATTTGTTAAAAAGCAAAATAATCATACAACTTAGAAGTAGAAGCAACCTTAAGGATCACCCGGACCAATGGTTTTATTTTATAGATTAGGAAAGTGCCCATGAGAAACTCAAAATGATTTGCCCAAAGTTACAGAAAATGAGAGACATCCTCGGGATTACGACTCAAGAATCCTAATTCCAAGTTTCATATGCTTATCATGCCACTATTTAGCCACAACATTTTCAAAAACACATTAATAAGTTATGAGAGATGCGATCTCAGCAAAGATTCAAGAATTTGAAGGTTAGACCGGGTGACAGGCTCCCTGGGCTCTGCTTCTCATTAACTCCAGAACTGTGGATCAGTTCCTTCATATCCCTGCATCTTTGTCCCTTCATGGATAAAACAAAAGTGTTGAACTGAATTCCCTCAAAGGTGCCCTTTCCTGTTCTCATGTGCTACAATTCTGTTATTCGATGGGCACTGAAACACAGGTGGTTCTGGGAAAAGAATCCTATATGTTTATGGAAGAACATGTAAGCTTCTCACAGGGCCAACAGTGAAAAGGTAGTAGGCCTGAGCCAAGAAGAATGATCTCTTTTATTAAAACCTCAGACACTCAGAATATCAGGAAGTATTTTCTTTTTTCCATCTCAGTTACTTCTTTACCACACTAGAGGATTTGATTTGGGTCATTATTCACTTCTGTATTAGAACTGTGGGAGCCTGATTGTTTGTTGTTGGCTCTATATCCATATCTATGCATGTAAACATATATATTAATAACTTTAGAAGTTATTAGTAAGGGAAGCATTTCTTTCTTTCTCTCTCTCTTTCTCTTTCTTCCTTTCTTTCTTTCTTTTTGGTTAAACTGTCCCCTTATCTCTCAAGTTCCAAACCTGGAGTAGTGAATTTAGGGTAATGTTCCTCTGGTAGAGTGAATGCTCCTCACTCTTGACTCTCTCCAGGGGGATGCTATTGTTAGAGAAGATACTCATTCTTGCACTGTCCTCAGTTCAAGAAAAAAGACAACTGAGTCATACGTGGGTGGTGCTTTCTGTGATGTTTAAAGATGCAGCTACGAGGTTGTCCACTTGAGATCCAGCAGAGCGCTAAAATAAATTTAACAAACTCCTGATCCCAGGTTGTACCCCAAGGTACAAATCTTTCTTTTTTTAATTTTTGCTTGAAGTGCTAAATAAAATGGCCAAACTTATGTGTATGGTTATTAAAGCAAAGAGTTGTGATCATAACTCATTTCAGCAAAAACTCCAGCTAGCTTAAATCAGATTTAAACAAAGTGATGCACTTTGCACAGCCCATTTCCTGAGGCCTCAGATAAAAGCAACGAGCATCCAACTCTACCATCCCAAATGTCTAGACGCAACCCGTAAAATTCTGGAGATGTCTTTGTGTTTAGGCTATTTGTATGTTTTGTCTACGTGGCACTGAATAGCTAGGTGTTAGGGAACATCCAGATGATGGGCTTAAAAATTCTTCTGTGTATGATTTTTAAAAGACTTTATTTATTTATTTATTTATTTAGGAACAAGAGTGAACAAACGAGAGAGCACAGCAGGGAAAGGCAGACTCCCCGCAGAGCCGGAAGCCTGGATGCACGGCTCCATCCCATGACCCTGAGATCATGACCTGAAGGCAGACACTTAACTAACTGAGCCACCCAGGTGCCCCTTAAAAATTCTTGTTTTGATGAGATTTTGGCGTTATAGCCAAGAAACATTCCCAATCAATATTGACATCACCAGCCTTTGAAAAAGCGTATGCTTTATTTCATTTTAGATTGACACAAGAGTAAAAACAAAAAAACTCCATAACCATAACATTTTAACTCAGTTTTGCATATTGACTCCCATTTGCAAAAATTATAGTATGAAACACCATAAATTATAAAGCAATAACAATGCCTCTAAAGTTTTAGAAGTTTCTCATTCACGGTTTACATCTCTGTTTTTCCTTTTTTACATTAAAAATTTGATCTTTGCCTTATTGGAACTATGAAGAAATCTAAATCTGAATAGCCCTTTTTATAATAGACAGTATTGTTTGTACTTGCAAAATTGGATTAAGAAATCACTGGTATTATTAACACATGTTTTTTGCCAAAGAAAATTCAGCATATTTCTGCTTAGCCTTGAAATTTCCACCAACCAGACTGAGTGATTGGGTACCACCCACACTCTTCTCCTTGGCGTCCCTACTTCCCTAGGGAAATCTCAGCTTGAAACCCATATAACATGTATAAACTCCTCTTGTACCTTGTTCTGTTACACCTGTCCTGCAGGTGAAATGAATCCCCAATTGTACCACATTATGCGATCGAGCACTTAGTTTATAAAAATCAAGTAAACATCTTTTCTATGTTTCCCCCTTTCCGTCCTGTGCTGTATTTAAAATTATAGACTATACCCTTCTTTTTGATAGGAGCACCTCTCTTTGTGATTCCTTTTCTTATTTTTTTTTTAAGATTTTATTTATTTAAGAGAGAGAGAAAAAGCACAAGCTGGCAGGGGAGCAAGAGGGCAAAGCAGACTCCCTGCAAGCAAGGAGCCCAATGCAGGACTCGATCCCTGGACCCTGGGATCTTGACCTGAGCCCAAATGCAGATGCTCAATTGAATGAGCCACACAGGCTCCCCTTCCTTTTCTTATTTTTAAGCATTAAGCTCCCCTTGGATCATGACTATTTCTTGAGCTTGAGAAGATTATAGCACATGTAGTAAATACAAGTTCCTTCTTTCCTTCCATAAATACCCGAGTTGTTGAAAACCCACTCTTCTTTTTCCTCTCTCCTTCCAAACCAACACACATCACATACAAAGACACACACATACACAGCTTTAAAAAAATTAACATAAACTAAATTTTATCATGAATATAACAACCAAACCTTTCTAATGGGCAGCTCCCCTTTGCTTTAATTCTTCTTTCCTAGTGCTATCGAAAAAAAGAAATATAAAATAAATACATTGTTAGTCATCATAATAAGCAGATGTTTGGAATTTTAAAATGTTCTCCTTTATTCAAACAGTACATGCAGTAAGTGAACTAATAGTATTACACAGCTTATTACAAACAAAAAAAGAATGCCCTTCCCCCCAAAAACTACAATACACTTCCTCACACCAAAATTTCTAAGTTCTTCTTCTCAGATACAATGTCTTTTACCAATTTCTTCTGCTCTTTCTGTTTCTTCTGAGAGTTCTCTCCCTATTTCTAAATGATTTGAAAATGTTGCTTTTTCTTTATTAGTCACCTTGTGTATTATCTAACATGCACCTATGGAAGCTGTGAGTTTACCATTCTTCCCTATCCGCCCCCCACCCCTTGTCCTTTCTTTCCTTCTTTCCTTTCCCAACGTAGTTCTATCGCAAGTTCTGGGTAAATGAACATTCTGTGTTTACATTATTATTACCATATACATATTATTCATGAGTGAGCCAATAGCATAGTATTTACATTTCTTTTCCTGTATGTTTATTTTCCCCTAGCGTTAATAATTGCCCCCCCCCTTTTTTTACTACTGCAAATTTTTATCAAACCCTTCAAAAGAATTATAAAACTCTTTTTAACGCAGCCACATCAGGTGATCTATTGGTTTTGTTTTGGGGGAATCTGGGAGACCCCTTTCTGGAATTTCTCCATCCTCCCACTCCAGGTGGGATTAATTGTTCTTTTCCACCTCCTGCAAAGCTGTCAATCTCACCTTTACCACCATCTTGTTCTCCCTTTCTGCAGTGTGGGTTCCCAGTCTCCTGGATTTTTGTCTTCCTTGTAATTGATCTGTTCTGCACCCTTCTTAGAGTTACATTTTCTAGTAACTGCCAAAGGAAAATGTAGAGGGAAGCAGTTTTAATTTAACTTTTTATTTGTGAATAGCTTCAGGATTACATGGGTGTAATCATATATTATAATTTTCCCCAGATTCTCCTATTCTTAATATTCTGCCCCATTTGTGCACAGACATACACAAGATGTATATGTGTTCCATCAAAAACTTTGATAAATTTAACATTGACACAACAATCTACCATCCATATTCCAATAGGTCAATTTTGTCAATTGATCCAGAAATGTTTTTAATATTGCTTTTTCCCCCTCTGTTATAGGATCCAATCTAAGATCAGGTATTACATTTAGATATCATTGATCTTCTTTAATCTGGAATATTTCCACAGCCTATCTTTGTCTTTTATAATGCCCCAAGGTGCCTGAGTGGCTCAAGTGGGTTAAGAGGCCTCTCTTGGTTTCAGCTCAGGTAATGATCGCAGGGTCATGAGATTGAGCTCCATGTTAGGCTTTGAGCTGGGCTGGGCACGGCGCCTGTTAAGATTCTCTCTCTCCTCCTTCCTCTGCCCTCCCCCTTTCTATGAAGAAAAAAAAAAAAGAATAAAATAAAATAAAATAAATAAAGCCCCCCTCCCTTCTATTTAAATAGGATGTTCCTCATTTTGGTTTCCTGTTGTTTCTTCCTGGTTAGATTCAAGTTATGCATTCCTAGTCAGAATTTCTGGTCTTATGTCCTTTTTAGGGCATCCATTTGGAGGCATCCAGTGTCCATCCGCCCCTTCTTGGTGATGTTAATTTTGGTCTTTCGGTTGAGGTGCTAGTTAATTTTTTCCTCATTAGATAGTTTGTTTTACCCCTTCCAGTAGGAACTCTGAGGGAAGACACTTTAAGACCATGCTAATGTTCTCTTCATTGCAATTTTCCCCTAGGTTTTGCAACCATTGATGATTCTTGCCTAAGCCAATCTTCACTTTGATTGTTACAAATGATGACTTACCTCCAGGACTCCCTTCACACTTGTCAGTAAGCATTCAGCATTCTACCAAAAAACCCTTCTTTTCCCTTCCCATCTACCCATCCACCTACCCAGCCATCGATCCATCCTTCTGTCATCTATCTATCTATCCTCTGTCTATCTATCCTCTCTATTCTTGGTATGGACTAGTCATGGATTTCTTTTTTTAAATAATGGTTTATAATTCATTACTGCCCCTACTTTCTTTCTCTAGAATTCCTATTTTTCAAATTCTGACATGATCCTCTAATTTTCCTACCTTTTCTCTTTTGTTTTTCTCCTTTTGGTTTTTTGTTTTTTTTTTTTCCTTTTGGTTCTTTAATTCTACTTTCTGGGACAGTTTTTCAACTTTGTTTCCTGATCCTTATATTGACTTTTTTTATTTTTAGATATTACATTTTTAATTTTTGAGAGCTCTTTCTTATTTCTGATTGTTTTTATTTCTTAAATGTAGTATATACTACAGTATATATGTATATAGTACATATGTACTATAGTACATAGTACAAATGTAGTATATAGTATATACTTAAATGTAGTATATACTGTATATAATACAGAACATTACTGAACCTATTTTCTGCTCCCTGCATTGTTTCTGTTTCTTTTCTCTAAGTTTTTTTTTCCAGCTTATCAAAATCAGATTTCTTTTTATCATTACTCAAAACGAATTATTTTTTAAGATTATTATTTGTGTGCTGTCATGGTGGAGGTGTTCCTCAAATGTTTAGTGATCTTTGACAGATTGTCTTTAAGAGTGAGGCATTATGGGGTGGGGGTGTGGGGGGCGCCTGGGTGGCTCAGTGGGTTAAAAGCCTCTGCCTTCAGCTCAGGTCATGACCCCAGGGTCCTGGGATCAAGCCCTCACTGGGCTCCCTGCTCAGTGGGAAGCCTGCTTCTCCCTCTCCCACGCCCCCTACTTGTGTTCTCTCTCGCTATATCTCTCTCTGTCAAATAAATCAATAAAATCTTAAAAGAAAAAAAAGAGTGAGGCATGGGTAGGGTTTGTTGACTGGTGGGCTTCACTGTGATGTGATTCAGTACGACCCATTTGTTTCACTGAGATGTCTCCAAATGTCAGGGTCTAGATTTGTTTTCTCTTGAGGCAGTTTCTCCAGGGGAGAATCGTTCAGTCTCTGGTTGGGGAAAATTGTGGTTGTAGGAAAAGGGAGGGAGTTGGAAGACTTGTTGGGGGCAAGAGGAAGATACAAGCTTGAATGCTGGAGCATAAGGAGGAACTTGCACAGCGTTCACCCACACCCTCCATGATGCCTCTCTCTCTTTCAGTTTCTTCAAGAAATAAATTTCTATTCTTATACAGGGTAAGAGAGGAGTAATCACCTAACTGGGTGGAGTAATGGGGACGATGAGGGGAAATAAATGCTCTTGGTACAGATTCTCAACCAGTGCTCAATCCTCTCCATCCCAAGGGTTACCTGATGTCTCCAATTCCTGAAATGTTTACTGTTCTGTAGAATGAATTAACTCTCTTCTCATTGCATTCTGCCTTTTGTAGACTTAGGTTTTAGCTTTCTCCACTCCATTAAGTCAGTTATGATAGGTCCTTCTACTTTCCATCTCTTTGAAATTTGTGGAATCTTCCATCCGTTGTCATCTCCTGTCTCTAGTGAGTTTATGCCATTTAAAATTCCTGTTCTGTCATTTTGATGATGTTTCATAGAGCAACAGAGGTAAAGATATGATTTGATCCACCTTGTTAACTAGAATATAGACAAAAATTTGAAATAGAATGAGAAAAGCAAAGCCCAAGATTCGAATTAGCACTCTGGTCACCTGTACTTAATCCTTTCCAGTTTAAGTGGAAATGAATGTTGGGTGTGTGTTCTGCACATTTAAGCTTGTTTTGTGATCAAGGGGAAAGACAGGATCCTAAAGGATTAGTGTGGGGGAGGATGTGATGTAGCTGCTCAGGGAAGGGTATTAAGAGAAACCATTTACATCATATTTCTTTATATAATATGTAAAATTTATCTCATCCGTACTGACCCACATACTTTTGCAAGATTAGCTTAGAAAAATTGAACAGTTTTAAGATGACCCAGTACTGAAGATCATAACATGGATATGATACAAATGTCTATATTTTACCATTTAAAATGACAGTTCAAATATAACATGGGATGCAGGGATGGATTTAATAGGAAATTGAATCATAAAACAGATCTTAAAGAGGGACAATATTCCAGTTATTAAAAAAAAATAAATCCCAGAGATGAAAAGTATAGCATAGGGAATATAGTCAATAATATTGTAATAACATTGTCTGGTGAATAAACTATACTTATCATAGCAAGCCTTGAGCAATGTATAGAATTGTCAAATCAATATGTTGTACACTTGAAAATATAACATTATATTTTAATTATACATCACTTTAAAAAGAGGGGGGTGCCTTGGTGTCTCAGTTATTAAGTGTCTCACTCTTGATTCAGCTAAGGTCACAATCTTAGGGTTGTGAGATCAAGCCCTGCTTCGGGCTCTGTACTTGGCATGGAGCCTGCTTGGGATTCTCCCTCTTGCTCCCTCTGCTTCTCCCCACCCTCTCTCTCTCTAAAAAAAAATGAAAGAGAGAACAGAACTTAATTGTCACATGTTCCACAACTAATGTTAGAAGCCCCATATGTGCCAGGCCCATACCAGGTGCTTATTCCCTAGATGTTCATGCTGGGTTATCATTAAGACCCTCAGCAGGAGAAAATTTGTTATTGACAGAAATACAGACAAACTCAAGTTACAATGATGAACTAAGGAAGCTGGTTGACTCTATATGGTAATAAAACTGGAGAGTTACTATAAAATATAATCTGCCTATGGTGCAGTTTGACTTATCTCAGAGGGATCTGTCCAATAAAACATTACTTATGTATCTAAGGAAACTCTATTCTTTTATTCCATTTACTAGAAATTAAGCAATTTGGTGGAATCAATAGTTTATTTATAAATATTCATGTTTTTGTGAAACCACAGTCAGTTTTGGTGTAGTATGTCTATCAAACAGGGACATAATGTAGGAAAAAAGAAGCTCCGTTGGATGGTCCACTGTATCAAGGGGAAGAAAATTCCAGGATTGTCAACTTGATACTCCATTAAACCTTTGCTGACTTTAGATAAATGATGTGACAGAAGAAGGTACAGTTTTCCTACACAATTCTTTCACAGATTTTGTGACTGATAAGGGGAAGATGGAAGGAGGATTGTGGAAACCTCCACAATACATTGCTGAAAGAACAGGAGGTCATGGTATGTATTATAACATGAAGTCTGTATGAGAGGGCCTAGCAGTTTTTACACAAATGGTTAAAGGAGGTAATATCAAATTTGCAGGCTATATTAGGCCAACTGATGACATCCTTTTCCCATGTGTCAAGTTTGGGCAAAGATGTGGAGCAAAATAAAGGCTAATATATTATTAATGGGAATGAAAGTTGATATAGCTACTTTGAAGAGCAATCAAGTTTCACACCAGAAAAATGCAAAACAAAACAGAACAAGATACCATTCTGTGCATATCAGATTGGAAACAATTTTAAAATCTTACAATACTAAGTGTTGGCAAGCAGGTGGGAAAGTTCATACTGTGTATGCTTGCTACATTGCAAATCCAAAAGACCACTCTGAAGAGCATTTTGGCAATCGCCAGTAAAGCTGAAAATAGGCATACTCTGTGACTCAGCATTGCAGGTTTTCGTTTTATTTCAGTTCTTTGTTGATTGAATTGTATCATCAAGTAGACTTCAAGAAATGGTCTATCTCCAGAATCCTTGCTTATCTGATACACCTGTTGTTTGTACATTGCCTGTACGTATCTGTTGCCTAAATGACACTAGATACAGAATTTTTCAGTCACGTCCCTTATCTCGCAAAACATTTAGATGTTGCTTCAGTTTTCAGATAAATATTCCAGAAAAAGTCTCAAGTCAGTTTAATTCCTTTTCCCTGTGTGGGCGGTTTAATCCCTTTTCTGTGAAGCCTATAAGAATTTTCCCTCAGCTGTTTCACCAGCAGCATTTGTGTTAAATATTTTCTGTTATTTTTCCCCCTGAAACCTTTAATATGTAAATTGAACTAATCGTTTCAGAAATTTTTCTGCTCCTCGGGGCACCTGGGTGGCTCAGTGGGTTAAGCTGCTGCCTTCGGCTCAGGTCATGATCTCAGGGTCCTGGGATCGAGTCCCGCATCGGGCTCTCTGCTCAGCAGGGAGCCTGCTTCCTCCTCTCTCTCTGCCTGCCTCTCTGCCTACTTGTGATCTCTCTCTGTCAAATAAATAAATAAAATCTTTTAAAAAAAAAAAAAAGAAATTTTTCTGCTCCTGAATATATCTTTTTTTTTTTTTAAGATTTTATGTATTTACTTGACAGAGAGAGAGAGATCACAAGTAGGCAGAGAGAGAGGGGGAAGCAGGCTCCCAACTGAGCAGAGAGCCCGATGTGGGGCTCGATCCAAGACTCTGAGATCATGTCCTGAGCCGAAGGCAGAGGCTTAACCCACTGAGCCACCCAGGCACCCCTGCTCCTGAATATATCTTTGACTTGATTTTCCACATGCTCATTCTGCGCCTTTTTATTTCTAACATATTTTTTTGTTCTGGGACTGCATTGTTTTCTTCTCAGTTCCTTTTGTTGACATTTCCAGCTCCTTCTATTTTATTTATTTATCTATGTTTATTTTTTTCTTTGAGAGGCAGAGAGAGACCCTTAAGCAGGCTTCATGCCCAGCAAGAAGCCCAACACGGAGCTCGATCTCACAGCCCTGAGATCATGACCTGGGTGAACAGCAGTAGTCAGACGCCCAACTGACTGAGCCACCCAGGTGCCCCGCCATGTCCAGCAAAGTGACAGAATAAGTTCTGACAGAACTTATCTGACTTATTCTGTCATTTTGCTATTTCACATTCTCCTTAATTTCCTCAAAAGTGTGAAGAATATAGTATCTAAACATTTATTCTCCTTCCACTGCAACACGTCTTCCAATTTGGATTTTTCACCGCATTTCTTCCCTTTGAGGGGACCTACAGAAGGAAGCCTAACAAGTTTTTGCACAGGTCCCATTTCAGCTTGTTTTGCCAACTCATCTTTGGCTTGGCAATCCTATCCTATCCTTTTGGCCCCCCCAAAATGTGGTAAGTTATCCTTGACTCCAGATCTTGTACATCTGGGTAATATTTGAGTCCTCCCCTCGAGCAGGAGTTTAAGGCCTCATGTTAATGGGCTGTCATTTTCTTCCATCCTTTACTTGCTTGTTGGAGCAGGAAGGGGCTGGGGAGTTTGTGACTTGGGGAGACAGAGATCATGGAACTTTATCATCTCTCTTTAATGAACCCTGCCTGCATAACACGTCCATTCTCCTGAGTTGGGGGATGAGAGTCTATTCTTGCAGACAAATAGTTGGGGCACTGAGGTTCTCTTGAGTTTCACTATGTTCCCCTGTTTCAGGGTCATCGAGCTGGTGTATTGAAAGTACAAGCATTCGGTGTTTCAATTTTCAAGTTTTGTGTGACGTGTTCTCCTTCCCACCTGCCATCCAGGGACTTTATTTGCTACTTAAAAACAAAAACAAACAAACAAAATCTCCTTTCACTTTAGCCAAAAGGAAAAGAGGTAAATTCTACGTGTTTTTCTAAATTAGATGCATACTATTTATCTGAGGTTAGAGGGTGGGGCTTCAAGTTAGAAGTTCTCTACGTTTTATTTACATCCTCACTCATATCACCAAACCTCAGTGACGTCTTCCAGAATTTTATCGGTCTACTGATTGCCTCACTGTGTTTCTCTCTTGAGAGAGAAATTCAGGAGACTATTTCCTGCATCACCTTATAATTTTATAAAATTTGTGTTATAAAGGGTTGATATTCTTGAAGTTTGTAGAGTAAGATGGACACCCTGTGTGGCTGCAGCATCAATTATATATCCTTTGCTCTTTTCACTTCATTTTTTGTATTTGGCTTAATTTAGAGGAGGAAAGTTCTATGGTGGTCCTGTATTTTGACTATCATTTAAAGATCTTTCCAAGTTCATATTGTACATATCCTCTCACTTGTGAATGGCATTGGATTAAGTACAGAAGGTTATTTGCATTGAAGTTTTCTAATAGTAAATTGTGCCCTCAAATTATTATTTGAATGTTTTAACCCGGTCTTCTTTAAAAAAAATCTTTTTGGGCCATCATTGCTACTTCTATATACTTACTCCTAAAAGCAGCCCACAGCCCAGAGAAAGATGGAAGATAGGATCTTTTAAACAAAATACATTTGATTATTTTCAGTCCTTGAGGAAAGAGACATAACTATAATAACAACATAATTAGAGCAGAAAATTCTATTTAGGTTAGTGAGTGGCATTTTCCTAAAGGTTATCTGTCCATTTTTAGCTTACCTTTGATATAAGAGTGTTACCTTTGATACAAGTTACCTTTGATATAAGAATATCTTTGATATAAATTACCTTTGACATAAGAAGAGTGTGAAGAAATGTAATTATTTCCAAGATTTTTTTTTTATTTACTTTTTTAGCTAGGCTCCACATCTAGTGTGGAGTCCAATATGGGGTTGAACTCATGACCCTGAGATCAAGACTCAGACACTCAACCAATTGAGTCACTGAGCCTCCCCTAAGTTATTTCTAAATTAAGTTCCCAGAGAGTGACGTTTGTTGTTGTTGTTTTACAATATCTTCTACTTAAATATACCCAACTTATGTCCATACACAGAAAGGTCACTTGTGGGTTTATATTAATAGTCTTATACTAACCTTTCAATAGGAAAATCAGAAAATAACACTGACAAATCACTTAAGGAAAAAAAAATACAAATGACCATTAAAAATAACATTCACAGGGCACCTGGGTGGCTCAGTGGGTTAAAGCCTCTGCCTTCGGCTCAGGTCATGATCCCAGGGCCCTGGCATTGAGCCCCACATTGGGCTCTCTGCTTAGCAGGGAGCCTGCTTCCTTCTCTCTCTCTCTCTCTCTGTCTGCCTCTGTGCCTACTTGTGATCTCCGTCGGTCAAATAAATAAATGAAAATCTTAAAAAAAAAATAACATTCATCTCATTAGTTACCAAATGCATTCAAAGAAAAAGAAAATATCATTATTTGCTTATCAAATTCATAAAGGTAAAAAATAATTTTATTCTAAGTGTTGTGAAGAGTATAATGTGATACACTGATATAAATAAAAATGAACACAACCTTGGTAGAATGTAATTTGAAAATACTTAGGCAGAAAAATTTGAAGTTTTTGCTCTGACCTAGACATTCCACTGACAGGAAACCATCCCAAGGAAATGACCAGAGAAGAATATAAGTATTTGTATACAAGAATATTTATTGGACTATTACTTAAAGAAGAAAAAAAATCAAAAGCAACCTAATGTCAAGTATTAGAGGAATGCCTAAATAAATTGTATGACTTAAGATGAAATATTCAGCAATCATTAAAATTGCATTTTGGAAGAATTTTAGCAGCATGGGAAAAGTACAAAATATAACATTAATTGAAAGAAGCAGACTATTCTACTTGTGCTAAATAGCAATGTATCATACACATAAAATAAGCCTGGAAAGAAATATACCAAAATATCATCAGTGACTATCTGGGTTATGAGATAATAGGTAATCTTCATCTTATTCTTTAAATTTTGTTATCTTTTCCAAATGTTCTTTAATGAGCATGCATTCTTTTATAACCCAGTAGATTTAAAAAATATATTGACATATGCCCTACATAATGTCTCTATAACCACATTATGTCCTCAGTAGGAGAGGATCATATTTTATATCCCTACAATGACATACAAGGTTTTTAATGATATGTTCCCTACTTACCTCATTTTATTTTTTACTCTTCTCAAATCTTTCCACTTCTTTTTAGTCATGCTGAACTACTTGCAATCTCTGCGATTGTGTTTATCTACAGATGCTGGGGGGTTTTGTTCTTGTTGTTGGGTTTTGTTTTGTTTTGTTTTGTTTTTTTCCTGGAATGCTGTGATCTTGATTTCAGAAGCAAAGACATTCATTCTTTTGGAGGAGAGACTTGTAAGAACAAGACAAGGCCTAAAATCTGGGAGGTCCTGGGATATCAGACAAAACACCAAGCCACAAACTCAGGCAGAGAAATAAGGTGGAACCCCAGTCACCAGAATCTAAACACCAAGAATCGCACTATCTTAGTAAACCATAAATACACTGGGGCTTTCTGAGTCCTGGCTAGAGCTACTTCATGCTGAGTCCGTAATGCCTGCTAAAACACTTCGGTCCTGCTCCCTAAGAAGTAGCCATATTTTCATTTAAAGACAAAGTCTAAATAAATAAGCAAACAATCAAATAAATGAATAAATACAAACTCAAATTCTAAAGCTAAATTTAAAAAATGACTGGCAATTATTACATCACTGTTTATCTTCATGAGAAGGAATGTTGAAGAATTATATCTTTAATCCTTACTGAATAATCATGTAGGTCAACCTCTGGCAAGCTTCACCTAAATATGGGTTTCTCAACCTTTTTCACATTTTGGAGCACGTGAAATATGGCATTTATATGGCAGTCAAGGGTATATCCATGAGGACGTTTGTGGACAAAGATGACCCGTCTTGGGTCTCTGCAGGCCCCAAGCCCTGCCCAGCTTCCCTTACGGCTGAGATGATCATTATCTCTGCTCTCCTGAGACACATTCCCTGAACAGCAGCTCTGATCTACATCATTCCAAGTGGAGGCACATCTAGTCTGTTTGGAAATGTCCCCAGGAGAAGAGTTTCTACCCTTCTTCCCTAGGTAAACTTTTCCCTCAGATTTCACCGCATGAATACTAGCCAAAGATTCCTTATTTTAAACCACATGCTAATCTAGCTTATTTTAAGGACTTTATTTTAGATGTATGGCCATGATCACATACTTTAAAAAAGCAATCTTCTGTCACTTTCTTTTGTATAACACCCTCATCTAATGCATACCTGACATACGGGGACCAGACTATCACTTGCATTTTCACAGATTGCTTAATAAGTATCTTTTCAATCAGGAGTCAGCAAAATTCTAGAGGTAGATACAGAAGTAAATCAGTTAGAGTCAGCCAACAGTTATTTTCCTCCATTCGTGTGGGACGCTATCATATATCCTTGGGGAGGGAACAAGGTACAAAAGAAAAAGAAGACATGACAAGTTTGTGTGGACCACTGTCTTCTGGTGTTTTATTTTTCATTAAAAACAGACTTGTTTTCCCCTTTCTTATCCTCTGCTAAAGGACTAGCCCTAAGTCTCCTGCTTAATTTTGGTGACTGTATTTCAAAGGATTAATGAATATGGTCAAAGGCATTTATCTGGAAGCACTGATAGGCTGCTAATTTTTTTAAAATATTTTATTTATTTATTTGACAGAGAGAGAGAGAGAAGTGAGAAAGGGAACACAAACACGTGGAGTGGGAAAGGGAAAAGCAGGCTTCTCACCGAGCAGTTAGCCAGATGTGGGGCTCAATCCCCGGTCTGGGATCATGACCTGAGCCAAAGGCAGACGCTTAATGACTGAGCCACCCAGGTGCCCCTAGGCTGCTTATTTTTAAGGGAATAATATAATGCTATCTGTTACAAACCTCTTGGGTTTCATTTCTTTCCACCAAGGATAGGAATATGATCAAGTATCTTTTGACTTTTTAAAATTGCTGTTTACCTGAATTAGTTCCTACCATGAGTGGCTAATGGGAAGGAGTGGCAGTCTAGACATTAGGTTTGCTGGTTTTTTCTGCTCCTTTTCTCTCCCCCACCCCCATTCTCCACTGTAGAAGTATCTGTGCTTAAAGCTGTGTAAGCATGTATTTTTTTTTTCCTGCCACCAAATACTTCCTTAAAATGATACATATGTCCCTTATACTAGAAAGTACTGGCTACTGTTCCTTGCTTAGTACCTGTTTTCTTGATAAGTAATACTTAGTCCTAACAATGACAGTGACAGCAAGATACAAGAATTTCAAAAAGTGGATTTAGATAAATTACCTACTCCATGCATCCTAAAGGACATTTAGACAGAGGAGAAGAAGAGCTTTCTCATCATAACTTTTTAACAGTAACTAGTGATTATATGGGATCTGTATTTTTTTTCAGTGCATGTAAACTGTGTTATTTGCCATAGGTTTATAGAGTGGGATGTGTGGGCAGGATTTTATGAAGCTGTTTTCTTTCATCTTAGTCAACAGGCTTACAGTTTGGTTACCTGCCAATGGATCAGAGGTGGGGCCTTGTATTATGGCTTTATAGGGCAATCAGCTCAGTTTTTTTAGCCTGTGTAGATAACTGAAAGCAAGGCCAGCCCACAGCCTGTCAGCCATGTTTTTCTTATTTTAAAAATAGCTAAATTATACCCAGTGACTTTTCTTCTAGGTATTTAGCCAAGAAAAATGAAAACACATATCCACACAAAAACTTGTGCACAAATGTGAATACTAACATTATTTGTAGTAGGCAAAAAAGGAAAGCGATCCAAATGTCGATCAGCTAATGGTATATCCATACAATAGAATATTATTCAGCAATAAAGAGCAATGACGTACATACTACAACATAGATGTATCTCAAAACCATTTTGGTAAGTGAAAGAAGCTAGTCACAAAACACTATGGCTCCATTAATATGAAATGTTCAGAATAGGCAAATCTATAAAGACAGAAGTAGAATAGGTTGCCACAGCCGGGGGGGCGGGGGAGGTTAGGAAAAAGGGGAAATGACTATTAATAGGTATATGAGGTTTCTTTTGGGAGAGATAAGAATGTTTTAAAATTGGTTGTGGTGATGTTTGCACAACTCTGACAATAACATTGAGAACCACTGAATTGTACACTTTAAATAGATTAATTGTAAGGTATGTGAATTATATTCCAATAAGGCTGTTATTATAATAATAGCTCAATTATAACTCTCTACCCAGTAAGAGTGGGTGGGGAATGGTGATTTCAAACTTCCAAAGAGTGTACTATAGAAACGGGGTGGGGGGAGTCACTGTAGGGTGGAGAAAGCTGACAAACATGGCTGACATTGTATGTTGAGAATGCCATTTTACCTCATGTTCTTTCTCCCCAAAACCCTTATCTAGTCTGAAGATGAGTAAAACATCAGACAAATCCCAGCTGAGCCACATTCTACAAACTATCTGAGTAGTGCTCTTCAGTACTGTCAAGGTCATCAAAAACGAAGAAAGTCTATTAGAGCCAAGGAGACCTGAGGACTGAATGTAATGTGATATCCTGGGCAATATCCTAGAATAGAAAAGGGACATTAGGTAAAAAACTAAGGAAATCTGAATGATGTATAGTCTTTAATAATAATAGATTAATAGTCACCCATTAATCGTGGCAAATTTACCACATGGCAAAGTTACCATACTAATGTAACTGAGCCTCAGTTTCTCATCTCTACAGTGAGGATAATAATCCTGCCTACCTCCTTGGTTTGGGGGATTTAAAGATTGAAGCCATTTGTTAAATAATGTTTCAACAGTGCCTGACAAATGGTTAAGTGCTCAAAAATTGCTAGCTACCCACATTTTTTTCCAGGTATTTTATTTTAAAATAAGACAGTGACTAAGAAAAAAGTCTACCAAGTGCAAATGTAATTCTGCAGGAAATTCAGAAATGCTGTCCTTTTTTCAGTGTTTATTAAGTAAATAAGTGCCTGTTTCAGGAGGAGATGATATGGAATTGAATATGTAGGTAAATTTTCTCTTTAAACTATCTACATTTTAGATGGACTGGAAAGGAAATGAAAGAAGATACATACCCAAGAGGGAAAAGATAAAGTCAATACATTATTTTTTTTTTAAGATTTTATTTTATTTATTTGAGAGAGAGAGACAGTGAGAGAGAGCATGAGCGAGGAGAAGGTCAGAGGGAGAAGCAGACTCCCCATGGAGCTGGGAGCCTGATGTGGGACTTGATCCCTGGACTCCAGGATCACGCCCTGAGCCGGAGGCAGTCGTTTAACCAACTGCGCCACCCAGGCGTCCCAATACATTATTTTGAATTCAGAGTTAGTGGGGGACAAATAAATAAGAAATGTACTGTTCCCTCCCATAGAACTTCATGACAGAACAAGTAAATAGCAAAATTGGTTTTAATTACAGTTTTTTTTTTCACTATTACTCACCTTTATCTGATGGCCATCCTTGGGGGCACTAACATCTCCTTGGGAAACTGCACAAGAAGTTCTAAAAATGACTAGTCCCCAAACAAAAAACACCTGGCTACAAATATTACACACATATAAAAGATCAATCCTAAATACTAAATGCCCAGATAAATGACAAATAAATAAAAAAAATTTTTTAGTATACATATGTCTCAAATATTGCATGAGAATACTTCATACTAGACAAGTATTCATTTTTTATCTGAAATTTATATGTAACCAGTGTCCTGTATTTTTATTTGCTGAACCTGGCAATTCTACCCAAGGGTAAGTATGCTTTTCAATGTTTATGATATTTTCTTTCTAAAATTATCATAAAAAACTTAGGAAGATGAACAGCAGCCCCTTTGCCTCCCTCCTACATGTTCTAAGCAACAATCACAGAAGGCATAGTAAGAATGTTTTCTATCAAAGGTCACTGACTCGTAGGAAAAAAAAAATTAGAAGTTATAGCAATTCTATCTTTAAAGAAATAGAAATTTAATAAATCACCAGCTCCCTCAAATAAATTCAAGAAAGAAAGTGGAGAAAATGTGAATACATGCAAAAGAACAGAGAGGGAGAAGAACAGACATAGAGACAGAGAGAGGCAGACAGACAGACACAGAAAGACAGACCAGGGCAACAGGCAGAAGAGGGAAAAGGGGCTGGAGAAGACATTGTAGCTGGGAGATGCGTCAGTGGAGACACAGGGTTTATGGAGGCTGCGGGCTTCAGTGGGCAGAGGGGCTGAGAGGTGAGGTCACAACAGCCTGACCACCATCCCACTGAGGACCAGATGCATGTACACCGAGGAGTGGACGGGAAGGGATCCTGCGTAGGCTGCTGCCAAGGAATCGTTTGCTTTCAGCCCAGAGGAGACTGCTGGCCATGAAGAAAGGAAGGAGGGAAAGCATAGGGAGAGGAAAGGAAGGAGAAGGGGAGGGAGGGAGGAAGAGGTGCCTAGCTTTCTCTTTAGTTGTATGTAATGTTTTATCTAACCCGGCAAAAGAGACACTTTTTTCCCCTAAAAATGGGTGACCTCAAGTTTGCTTGGAAATTAAATCTGTCTCTGTATCTTTCTCTCTCTCTCCTACAACCCTCCCACCACACACACAGGCACACACATGCACGTGCACCCCATGATATCACAGTACATATCTGACCCTGACTCAGTTCAGCTTCATGTTCAGCATCCTTGAACTTGGCCAAGTGGCAAAGGTGAGGAAGAACTGAGTCACCAAAGATAAAGTATAATTTAAGTAATCCATCTATAAATCATAAAAATTTAGTTGTACATTAAATTGTTACCAGGCCTAAAGAGTCAGACTTTGAGAAAAGATTCTGAGCTGCTTAATTTTGGAACATTCAAAAAAATGAAAAAGTACATAATAGCATTTACTACTGAGGAAGGGGAAATGAATTTCTCTCCTGTGTACCTTTTTAAAAGCACATGGATATGGACATTTTAGAGAAAAGTTTCCATACATATTACCACAAGAATACATAAATATGATCTTGGTTAAAACATGGACATATCAAAACTTTTATATGTGCCCCAATTGTCTGGAGAGAAAAATGCCTAAAATCAAGAAACGAGGATGGTAAGAGGAGTATTTGGGGTTGTTTAATTTAGAAGGAAGCTTGGATAATAGCCAATAAATTTCTTGGCTTTAAATAAGACCTTGGTGACATGTTTCATTTTGATTTCTGAGATTAATTAATTATGGGAAAAACCTTAGAATTTATTTAAAGGGTCACATGGGAAAAGTCATACACCAGTTAGAGGGGTTTGGTATGAGATTGAGGAGTTCCAAGAGAGGATGACTGGCATGTGGAAAATTACTAAGAAACAAATAATGGCTAATGTTCTTGCTTTCCAAATTAGAAAGGAGGAATTATTTTTGATACTGTTGTAGAGATCATTAGAACCTTTACAAACTATTTTGGGAAAGAACTTGGTGTACAGCAAGCCCAGGAAACTTTTCTGAATTTTCAGTGTTGTATCTCCGGCATCTAGTACAATGCTGAGTGTATATATATCTATCATATATGAGATGTGTGTGTGTGTATCACAATAGATCATATCACCAAACCCTTAAATGGAAGACAGAAAATTTAAGAGCAGCTTTGAATTCTGATAAATGGAGAAACTGGAAAGTGAATTAAACGGTTAAATGAAGAAAGAAATACAGATAATTCTACTAATTTGGAAATCGTTTTGTCGATTTAGGTTTTTAAGCAGTTTGGTAAGATAACTGCAAAAAAATACTATGAAAATGAGTGCAGCCAAACATCAGACTTAAAGTCTGATACAGAAACCTACTGCAGCTCAGTTGAAATTCAAAATGCAAAGGTGAAGATTTAATTTTGGTCTGTCTTTATCTGTGTCTGACAAGTTTCACATGCTTCATTTGCTTTTCAATTTTTGTTGTAAGCTACAGAATATTCAAGAGATTTTTCTACCGTGAAATGCACCCAGAAGACAAACACATACACACAGACAGACACTTCTTTTTAAAGGAAAAATATAAGACATGAGCAAAAGCTCTCGTCTAGAAGCTAAATTTTAGCTCATCTCCTCAGTCCTCTCTCCTGGTTAGTCTGAGGTTTTCTGCAAAATAATAAAAATAATGGCAATGTCACATGTCTGGTCACATACTCATTCTTCTTTTTCTACTTCCCTCTTTATCTTATGCCTCTCTGTCAGAATTCTTTTTACAACTTCTGATTGTTTTTTAGAAGTTTTACCAGTAGTGTGTTATAAAAAGTCTTGTTAATAGCTTGTTCCCTTTATTAATCCCTACTTTTGCGGGAAAAATCTTTAGCCATGATTTAATTCTTTTTTTATACCAGACATCCCTTGCCCAATCTGCCTGTAACTCCAGATTTTGCAGCTTTCCACATACATTGCTTCATATTTTCCAGTGAAAAAGATCACTTTTTTAGAATCACCATTTTGTGAATGTTTCTCTTCTTACAGAAAATTCTGCAGAAGCTTAATTCTTCCCTACCAAGAGCATCAGTTTAGGTAAGCGAATCCTCAAATATACAATGTTTTCTATTTGGTGCAAGGAATAGTTTTGAGGGAAATAATCAAATAATTCTCAAAACTTACAGAGTAGCTGTAGTTTCATCAAAAGTCATCAACTTTTCAATTAGAGCAAAGCACTGAGTTATATTCTACAATATGTACTCTTCCACTTAAAACTGCTCAGTGTAGCAAGACTCTGAAAAATACCTTCTTGCTAATCGTATCTCATGATTTTATCACATCCTTGCCAAGAGTAAAACTTTCACTTTTGTGCATCATAATAAGTGGACTTGAATTCTTCTTCCTAATTTAGGAAGACTATTTATTCAGTAGCTATATTTTTTTGGCGCTGTATTGGGATACAGGTGCAGTTCCTTTCTAGATTTCACATTGTCTGGAATGTTCCACGTTGTGATCCAAAATACACTTTATGTTCTACAAATGAGAGGAAGAGTTTAGAGGCCTGGATTCTTTTAGAAAAGTACTTTTTTTTTTCTTGGAAAAAAGTCAGTGTTTTACCTATTTTATTGACACTTTCATGATGAATGGGGTACTCTTCCCCATGTCCTACAGTTTTTCTCTTTCTGTAAAAATGATACATGAAAAAGATACACAAACTTCTGAAAATTTCAGAAAATATTAAGAGAAGAAAGATCACGGGTATTCCATAAGGCCTTTCAACAATTTGTAGGATCTATCTTCAAGTTGTTAGCAAATTTTAAATTTTACAAAAGTTTTGCATCTGGGGTGCCTGGGTGGCTCAGTGGGTGAAAGCCTCTGCCTTTGGCTCAGGTCATGATCCCAGGGTCCTGGGATCAAGCCCCACATGGGGCTCTCTGCTCGGCAGGGAGCCTGCTTTCTCCTCTCTCTCTGCCTGCCTCTCTGCCTACTTGTGATCGCTGTCTTTCAAATAAATAAATAAAATCTTTTTTAAAAAGTTTTGCATCTGCTTTTTTTTTGCATCTGCTTTTTAAAGAATGTATTTCTCATCCTCCATTTTTGACTTCCTGCGTTGGAAAGCCAGTTTTGTTAATTACCATTGCTCCTCAAAAACAGCCAAGAATTTGATGATGTGAACTTGGGTGGGGGAGGGAGAATTCAGAAGTAAAAATATCTGCTGGGATATAATAGAGGGAAGAGGGTCAAAAGAAGTTAGCATAAAAACAATTTGTGCCTTAAATATGTAATACAAAGCTTAAATTGCTTTGAATTTTTGCAGATTATTGAAGTTACTTAAATAAATTTCACCCGACTAGTCCTCTAAATCCTTTCCAGGATTTTTTTTTGTCTGAAAGGTTAATTATGGGCTTGCAAGTGTTAAGAAAAGTATCAGGGTATAATAAATGTTCACTGGTATCTGTATTTTAGGTTTAGATTATGAGTTATAAGTCTTAAATATTCTCTACCTTTTTAATTTGAATAAAACCATGGCAAACACTTTTCCTCAAAATACAATAATAAACTAACAGTAATCAAGACCTCAGATATTATAAAAATATTATCTTTTATCATATGATGCATCTAGGGTCCCCAAGCTATTGTGTCTCAATATTTAATTAATCATTTCTGAAGACAAACACTTCCTTTTTTTCAAAATTAAACAAGCACATGAGGTCTTATTTAAGATTTAATTGGTGACATATTACAGGATCTCAGGTTTGTTATTTTTTTCTAAGCAGTATTCATATTGGATGGGTGCTGGGCTAATATGTTTATGACTTCCTTTGCCACCTATGTTTTTGTTTGGTGGTGTTTTTGACAATCAGTCCCCTGCCTGATGGCCCAGGTGACTCCAACTTAGATGTTTTCTTCACAATTTTCAATTACATTTATTAAAATGACAACACATGTCACCCTTCACTGTTTTTTTTCCACTAAACATTAGCTAATTCTTTAGACAGGGAATTTTTTTGCATGGATCTAGAAAAAGAGAGAAAGGGATATCTGTTGCCAAACATAATGGAATAAATTATAATCATATTTTTGTAAGCAACTTGTAGATATGTGCTGCTAATTTTCCTAATTAATGTTACTTGATTTCTCCAGCAATTCACTTCAGAAATTACACTCTCTCCCACAATACAAAAAAGTAATGTCACAAAGGTGAATTCTAAGATACATATTGACAATAAAGGGCCGTAAGCACACAGTGGGCAAAAGTCCTAGCAAACTTGAAAAATATTTAACTGAACAATAATGGAGCAATGCCAAATGCTAAAAGTCACCAAAGATAATTTTAATTGTTGTAGATATAATGGTGCTCAATGACAGCTGTTTTGGAACAAAAAGGTTATTTCCTGCAAATTTCAGTAAGTTTTCTCCTAAAATAAACTCTCATTGATTGTTAAAATTACCAATTGTCCTTAATGGCAAATGGACACCAATGTTGGCTAATAACTTTGAGTATGGAGTCATTCCTACATGTTGATTTGTAAACACTATCTGGAGGAAAAATTAAAAAGACATAATGTAGCCCAGTGTTATTTCTCCCTATGGAGATATTACAGGGCTCTTATGTAAGAGAAGTAGTTGAAAAAAAATATCTCAAGCAAAAAGTACTTACGAACTGAATGTTGCAACTTTCCCAGTAAGCACAGCTTCCTCTCTCCTTTCCCCTCTTTTTTTTTTTTTTTTTTTTTTGGAAATGACAAGAATAAGCTTTTTAAGACCTAAATTTTGCTAAATTAAAAGTAAAAAATCTTAGTTATTTAACAAAAGATACACAACTTATTAGCAAATAAAAATGTATTTTGTGTGTTGGCCTAATAGCACTAGAATAAACTACTTTAGATGTTGTGTTTATTTGTACATTTAAGTCTATTTTTAACTTTATTTTGACCCAAGGTTATAATTTTATACATTATGCATAATGGTATAATGTTATTTCTTGGCCTTACAAATTTTTAAAATCTGAAAACTACTTGAGAAAAAGTAATGAGGGGAAATATAAAGATAAAGAGGGAAAGATTCTTTTCCTTGAATCCAGAGACATGGTCATTTAGCTCATTTACTATGAATTCATTATATTGCATCAACTTTTCTAATTAGGAAAAATAGTATGTATTCATTATTTTTAAAACTGAAAAGTTCAGAAGAAGGTAAAGAATCACCTTGAATACATCTTACCACCCAGAGATAACCGCTGTTAAAAAAGTAAACTTACTTTTTCCTCTGCATTTTTCTATGCATGTGTACATACAGATATATTTCTAAACAAGATGTAGAGAGCCTCTTTGATTCTTTCTGTTTGTTTGGTTTGGTTTGTTATTTTTTTTTTAAGAGAGGGAGGGGTGGGGGGGCACAGGAGGAGGGGGAGAGAGAGTCTTAAGCAGGCTCCACTCTAAGCCCAGCTCAGAGCCTGATATGGGGATCCATCTCACGACCTTGAGATCATGACCTAAGCAAAACCAAGAGTTGGACACTTAACCCACTGAGCCACCCAGGTGCTCCACATCTTGTCTTGTTTGTTTGTTTTTCCACATCTTGGGTTTTTTTTTTAAGATTTTAGTTAGCCGTTTAACAATGATGAGAAAAGAACTGAATTTTTTTTAAAAATCCCATTGCCCTTAGAATTACCATTATCCTAGATATTTAAGATTTTTATTTCATTCTATTTCTGTCTATGGGATCCAAAGCATTCCAAAGCATATATATTCTTGTGAGGCAGTATTCCAGTATTTACTCCTTAAGTCTTCCTTTTAAAAACACTTGATTTTTAGCAAAATATTTATGGCATCATGTCATCATGTCAAAATGATGCATTAAACCTATGTTTTTAAAAGATTAAAAAGGTAAAGAGAATATCTATATGAAGCTTAGCCCTCTCTAACAAGAAATTAAACATGGAAGTAATTTAATATAGTCACTAGTGTTTGCCAATCAAAAGTTTTAGAAATTAATTGTTTTGTTTCACTCTCTTTTGTAAGATACACTTAAAAAGTATTTGGTAGTAATACAAACTGACTATCAAAAGAATAGATCTGTGTGTTCTGACATGAAAAGAACTTATTAAGTGAAAATTTCATGGAGCAATGCATTTTAAATAATTTATGCCAAACAGCTGTGAAAGAGCCTGTACTAAACTACATAAGTCCTTCCACACTTATGAAAATGCATAGAGAAGAAATTAGTGAGAAACGCCTCAATCCGGGAAGGGAAGTGGAAGTGAGGAGGTAGTAAGGGGGAACTCTTAATAATACATTCTAGATATTTCTGTATTCCTTTAAAACAATAAATTCTTGCAACAAAAATAAATTCTTACTGGTATAATCATTTTTAAATGGAAGAAATTATGGTGATTCAACACCGGATTACCATTTATATTGGCCACTTACTTCTCTGAATTCTAGTAATTTCTGTAATCTCTTCTAAGAAAGTTGAGAGCTTCTAAAGAAGCTACAGGCATGGTACTTTGCATTTTCCCACAGAACCCTAGCATTAGGGCCTTCATACAAGTCCTAGTATGTCTGTCTTCAATGTATAAAATTATGAACTAGGGTATGAGTTAGATGTCACTCCATTACCACTCCACCATCTTTTGGAGAGGAATGTACAAAGAGCTCTGGTTATGAATTTCATCATAAGTCCTTTATAACCAAGAAACATTGGATTGTATTGTCCTTTCTAGTATAGTTACTAGAAGCTCAGTTTAAGTCAAGTTTAACCACATTTGCATATATTTTTAAAAAGGCAAGACCAGGGAGAACTGAAAGTAATCATTTCTAGTAACCAACTAGGATCAGCTAAGAGCTCATCAATGGGCACCATATATTGTGCCACAAAAGAACTCTGGGCATATACTACATCTTCTTTATCCATTCATCTGTTGATGGACATCTGGGCTTTTTCCATAGTTTGGCTATTGTGGACATCATTGCTATAAATACTGGGGTGCATGTGCCCCTTTAGATTACTGTGTTTGCATTCTTTGGGTAAATACCTAATAGTGCAATCGCTGGGTCATAGTGTAGTTCTATTTTTAACTTTTTGAGGCACCTCCATACTGTTTTCCAGAGTAGCTGCACCAGCTTGCATTCCCACCAACAGTGTAAGAGGGTTCCCCTTCCTCTGCATCCTCACCAACATTTGTTGTTTCCTGACTTGTTAATTTTAGTCATTCTGATTGGCATGAGGTGGTATCTCATTGTGGTTTTGATTTGTATCTCCCTGATGCCGAGTGCTGTTGAGCAAACCTCTTTCTTCTTAAAACCAAAAATAAACCCCTACAACCCACCTTGTTTAGTCCCAGTGTCCCCTTTGTAAAATCTGCCCTCCTTATTTCACTCTAAAGAGGCATCTACATACATTATCTGTACTTTCTTGCCACAACTGGTAACCAGAAAAGGCTAAGAGACTGGACTCAGAAGTAGTTAAGAGCTGAGTTATCTTTGATCTGCTGCATACTGGTTGTGTGGCTGCTCAGGGCCTCTGTCTGTCTCAACTTCCTCATCTGTAGTATGAGGTTGATAATAATAAGACTACCTTCCCTCAGAAGACTATAGTGAAGAATAAAAAGCATGACATTTACAGTGCTTGGCACATAGCAGGTGCTCAATAAATGTTCCCAACTGATACAGCTTCTGCCTTGATGTCACCAGTCACCAGGCCTGCCTTAACTGACCTCTCTGTGACATCTGAGAGTATTGTGTCTTTCTTCTGTTGACCATCATTATATCAAGCTGTTGTTCTCATTTTCCTTTTTTCTATTTCTTGGGCTGTTCCTTCTCAGATTCCACCTATCCTTTAAAAGCTCACCCTCTCCAGAGATTTCTCCTCAGCCTCCTTACCTTCTTGCTGTCCCTGACAATCTCATTCACATCAGTGAGTTTGGTTGCTAGGTGAACAATGACAACTCCACATTTTATTTTCATCCCAGACTCCTTTCCAAAGTTATAGATCGCCAATCATCTACAGACACCTTGCCTCACAAACCTACAGACACCTTGCCTCACAAACACCTAAAACTCAACATGTCTCAAACTGAGCCCATTAATTGCTCAAGTCAGAAACCCGAGCATTAGCTTAGACTTAGGGTCTCGAGTGAGAATGTTTTTTGGTTTTTTTTGTTTTTGTGCTTTTTAAAAGCCTTGGATCCTACCTCCTAAATATAAATATATCCTAAATATGTACTCATCCTTCAAGATTAAGGTCAGGTACTACAACTTTGGGAAGCCTTCCCATTAACCCCTCCCCCCCACACCCTTCCAACCTGAGTTAGATTTCTCCCCCTTTCCAGTACCCCATGGCACCATGGAACAACCCTTTCAAGCACTTACCATACACCACACTTACCAAGGTATTCTAGCTTTTTTTTTTTTTTTTCCCTTAACTTATCTGCCTCTGGCCCTTCTACAGGAATGTGAACTCCCTAAAAGCAGGGTTTTTGCCCTTTGCCTAACACAGTGAGTGACAAAAAGGATGTGCAGTAAGGATTGGAAATTCAACTTCTATTAGCCCACTGTGGAGCTTGATTCCACTGCTCTTGTAGTAGTACTACTAATAGTCTGGAATTTAGCAACATGACGGAGGGAAGCTCCGTCTACAATCTACAAAAAGGTAAATCTGGCCCTAGATAAGGAAGAGTTAACTATACGCTAGAGTTCAAGGGAGTCTTGCCAAGCCAATAAATTACTTGGTGTTTACTGAATACCAACTGTTTTCCCCACATACTGAATATGTTTACTATTTCCATGGCTCACATTTCTTACTAACAGTAATTGGAATTAAACTTTTTTTTTTTTTCCGTGAGAAGGAAGAGATTCTTTTGGTAAGATATCATCTTAAATAATGGCCCTTAAATACTTGAAAAGGCAGTTCTTCCCTCTCTTTACTGGGCCTTATATTTTGAATTCTAAAAAAATTTTTCAGTTGTGCACAAGAAGTACTCCCAAGTCAGGGAAGGAGAAAAGGAATCAAGATTGGGAACAGGAAGAGAATTTGGCATTATTTGAAATCTTCCATTTTTTTGTAAGAAAAAACAATGTTCATGAAGAATTTGAGTAGTTAAGAATAAAACTTAAAATATCACCTAGGAGGCGCTCTCTCTCTCTCTCTCTCTCTCTCTTCCTTTTCTTTTCTTTCCTTCTTTTATGGAGAGAGAGAAAGTGTTGGGGAGGGGCAGAGGGAGAGAGAGAATCTCAAGCAGGCTCCACACCCAGCATGGAGCCTGATGCCAGTTCGATCTCATGTACCCTGAGATCATGACCTGAGCTGAAATCAAGAGTCAGCCAGCTGCCCCAAAATATCATCTAGGATGCTTCTTAAGTCAAAAATTCATGAGTTCAACCATGTGGCTCTGATTAGTCTAGGAATCCTGGATTCCACCTTTCTAGGATTAGAAACAAGCACATAAACAAAATGAAAAACAAAACACTAAGTGTTTAATATACAGCCAGATTTGAGAACCACTGATTATTGATTTATATATAGAAATTTTTTTGAGTAATACTGAAATGTAACAGTAAATACTTCTTTTATAAACAAATAAACAATCAAGAAAAGTAGCCCCCCCCCAAAAAAAAAATCACTGATGAAAATTTGCAGCTTAAACCACCACAAATACTTAGCATCAAAACGATTGTTAACTTGCCAGAATTCTGGAACTTTTCTTAGTTAGAAGTAGTCACTAATTATAGCACATTGTTTATATTAGATAATTTCCCTTTTTTCTCTGAAAATGGAAATAAGGACCTATTAAATCTATGGCTATTAGCCAGTATCTAATTTTTAGCTATCATTAAATAGACAAAATTGCACTTGATCCATTGATTCATTTACAAATATTTGTTGAGTACCTACTAGACACTAGGCACATAAACATTTTTTATGTAAAGTATCATGATTTGGGGATTCTTCCTGTTTGGAAAAGAGTGTTATTTTCAATAGTAATTCAATAAATGTGCATTGACTCGCTGATTAAATTTAGTGCCAAAAATACTATTATTTGAGCTCTTTTGAAATCTACAAGAATGCTGTCAGAAAGTTGCATTGTTAGAACAAGTAAGTATTGGGAAATACCCTTGGTAGTGGTGATACTTTAGTGATATAAAATACAAAAACTATTGGAGGATCATAATATAAAGTTGAACAGTACACTGAATCTTTTTTAAACCAAAAAAAAAAAAAATCTAAAGGGACTGTATTACACACATTTAAACTAGAAATGTGCTTTTTGAGATTAATCACATAATTTTCAACCCAACTTGTGAAGAGAGGGCCAAAGGATGATCCGTTCTGGAAAATAATCCATTATAGTAAATCCATTATAATATTACAGTGAAATGAAGTGTTTGACTTTTAAGCCAAGGTAGTAGACTAAGTACATATATTTACCAACCATAAAACCCATTAAAATGGTGAAGGCCACTGCTAGTTCCTAAAGCACTTTTGTGTGGATTAGAAAAAGTCCCTCACATTTGGGGCCAGTGTTTGGCTCAATCAGTTAGGCATCTGACTCTTGATTTTGGCTCAGGTCATGATCTCGGGGGTGGTGAGATTGAGCCTGACAACAGGTTCCGTGCAGGGCCTATGGCCTGCTTAAGATTCTTTCTCCCTCACCCTCTGCCACCCTCTGCCACCCCCTGCTAAAAAAAAAAAAAAAAAAAAGTCACCCCTTCTTCCAGGTAGAATGAGTGTATGGCTAAGATTTTAGACTCTTTTGTCCCCTAGGCTGGCCTCTCTGGGCACAATTATAACAACCTGCTGAACCCCAAGAGGAACAGTGACATTACAAGGCAAGAGGGTGAAGAAGGGAAAAGTAAAAATATGCTAACTCTTATTCAGTAAAGGAAGGATATAAATATTTTTTCTCAACATTTTAAAAATGGAAATTTAATTCACATATCATGAAATTGAGACTTTTAAATGAACAATTCAGTGGATTTTAGTATATTTAACAAAGGCATCCAACCATCATCATTGTCTAATTCCAGAATATTTCATCAACCCCCCCCAAAAGAAACTATACCCATTTACAATCTTTTTTATGTTCAGTAGCCAACATATAAACATATCATTTGTTTTTGATGTAGTGTTCAATGACACATTAGTTGCATATAACCCTCAGTGCTTTATTTTCTCCTCTCCCATCCAATCTACTTTATGTCGCTATGGATTTGACTATTCTGAACATTTCATATAAATGGTGTTCAACGATATAAGGTCTTTTATGACTGACTTCTTTCACCTGGCATAATTTTCTTGAGGCTCATATATTTCATAGCATGCAGTAGCCCCTCATTCATTTGTACTGCTGAATAATGTATATACACATCACCTCTGTTTACCCATTCATTAGTTGCTGGACATCTGGATGGTTTCCACATTTTTGTTTCCTACAACCAACACTGTTATGAGCATTGGCATTCAAGTGGCTTGACTTTTTACAAAGAGCTTATATGACTTCTGTAATTTTTAAAGTGATTAGAAAGAAAAAAAAAGAAGTCCTTATTTACATAAAAGTTCAAGGCTGTGATTTATTTTTCTTTTCTATTTTGTTTTTGTTGTTCCACTTGGATGTTGTTCCACTTGTGTGGTCATATTGACTTTGCCCATATGTTGTGATTGTTACTGATCTTATGGTTATAAATGTTTGTTTTGTTTCCTATGACATTATATGCATTAAGTATGTAATAGAATATATTAAAATGTGTTTTTGAATGTCTAGAGATACTATAGGATTATACTGAATTACTGAAGTTTTACTGAAAGAATCAATGGATAATTATAGGACATTTAAAACAGAAAAATAGTTTGGGGAGGAAAAAATATCCATATATCCATGTTATGGTGGTAAGAAGAGAGACTGCAAAGATATTAATGGCAACAAAGTATCACTCTTCAGTAAGTACAGGGTTCCCCTTAACTCCCTCCCCCACCTCCTCCCAAGAGTGTATAGCAGTTTCTAAACATAAATAGTTGACCCTTGAACTGTATAATTTTTTTATAAATACAGTACAGTAACTGTAAATATATTTTCTTATGATTTTCTTAGTAACATTTTCTATCCCTAGCTTATTTTATTGTAAGAATACAGTGTATAATACATATAACATACCAAATATTTGTTCATGAACTATGATGTGATCAGTAAGGTTTGGGGAATTACTGTTACAAGCAGATTTTCAATTGCATGGGAGACCCTTAACCTCCACATTGTTAAAAGGTCAATGGTACATGCAATTCATGACCAACCAGTTACTCAAACATTTAAATTGCAGTAGAAATGCAAAACAGAAGGAAAGTCTATCCTGTACCAGACCGTCACCCCGAGACAGGTGTCAGTCCCAAATGTCATGTCCTAGATGTATGAAAAAAATGCCCCTTTAGGTGTCAGGTGCTTGAGAAATAGGCAATGCAGGTACTGGAAAACCTCATCTAGGCAAGGGGAAAAGGGAAATTCTATTACTGAAAAATCGCAGTGGGAAGAGAATATCTAAAATAACTCTCATAGGAAGCACAGCTCTGAAGCTCCAGGGTCAAACTTCCCCATCAGTCCTCAGACTCTGCTCAAAACAGAAATTGTGTATCATCAGTAGCTGTTCCCAGTGTCAAAAGCAACGCTGCCCCATGGGTTCAAAAGTTCAAAACAAAATTATGTTTACAAAAACCAAAAAAAAACCTTAGGTAACCAGTGACTACCTAAGTAAGGTTAAAATGAGTACAGAGCTTGGGGATTTACATACTAATCAATTTTGTAGGACTTAAGTAATGAAAATACAACTTCTAAAGGTAATTGAGTCTATCATACCATTGCTATTACAATAACAAAAATTTATTGAGCCCTTACCACTTGTCATGTAAGGCAAACTATGAGCTAGGGCTACAATAGTGAATAGAAAACCCCTTACTTAAGGGGTAAATGGGAAATCTCTGTATCTTAATGTTAATTTTGCTGTGAATCTAAAGCTGCTCTAAATAATAAAATTTTACAAAAATCCCTACCTTCATGGTGTTTACATTCTACTGTAGGGAGACAAACAATGAACAAAAGTTTAAGAACATAATTTCAGGTGGTATGAAAAAAAAGAAAACTGCTAGGAGAATAAAGAATAACAATGATGGAAGACCTCTTGAGGTGACATTTGAATTATTTACTGAATAATAGGTATGAGTTTGTAAATTAAACAGCCAGCAATCAATCATTCAACAGACATTAATTGCCCACTTACTTGATTTCAGGCATTTAGTGTAGGAGGTCCTTGGCATAAAAAAAGAAAAAAGAATCAATAAACCACGGTTTCCGTGTTAAGGCACTTGAATCTTAGTAGGAGAAGAGGGACACTTCACCAACAACTTATACCAAAATACAACAGGTATTAGACTGAACTCTGTATACGTGGAGGAATAAGCAGAAGCTTCGAGGAACACAATTACTCCCAAGGAGGTCTTCCAGAAGGGAAGATTAGAGTCTTCCCGTTCTTCCTAACCTTTAGCCCACAATATTCATTTGTATGGTTCACATAAGGGAAGAGGAAAGGAAAAGAAGTGGGCTGCCAGTGGCTGAAAGTGACCACCCCCCGCCTCGAACTCTACCAACACAGGCCCCTTCCAGCCACCCAAAAGCTTAGGGAACAGATATCTATCTGCTGAAATCTGTTCTTGGCACAGGTACACAAGGGTTGTTTTAGCTTTTGTTTTTGATTTTGTGTTGTTGTTGTTATTACCAACTGAAACTACCATGACTGTCTTTCCCAAGTTACTTGCCCATTTCTCAGCCTGAACATATTTATGTCCTTGGGTCCTCTGGAACTCTGCAGCACACAGGCAATGGTTCTCTCAGGAAGAAACATTTTACAACTTACCAGTGATATAGCTGGAAAAAGTTCAGTAGAGGAACTTTTCTGATAAACCAAAAAGCTCCCAGAGTAAATCATTTGAACCAATTTCTACATAGAAGACTTAAGAACAACATTTTGAAACAATTTGAAAGTTTTTTGGTTTTTTTAAGATTTTTATTTATTTATTTGACAGAGATCACAAGTAGGCAGAGAGGCAGGCAGAGAGAGAGGAGGAAGCAGGCTCCCTGCTGAGCAGAGAGCCTGATGCGGGGCTCAATCCCAGGACCCTGAGATCACGACCTGAGCTGAAGGCAGAGGCTTAACCCACTGAACTACCCAGGTGCCCCAACAGTTTGGAAGTTTTATGATGGAATGTGTTTGGGGGATTTGTTACAGAATTATATTGGGGAAGAGGGAGGTGAGTGAGGGTAAGAAGAAATGAGATTGGCCATAAACTGACACCAGATTATGAATACAAGGGGGTTCATTTCCTATTCTGTCCACTTCTGTATTATGTCTAATCTTTTCCATCATAACAAGAGTTTGCTTTTTAGCTTTATATGACAAAGCCGGGGACCTATGGAATCATGCAGGTGTCCTGAGAAAACCATTCTCATGCAGAAATCTGGAGTTCATGTTATTTTTAAATCTATTCACTATACTAGTGATTCTGTACATGCAAGAAAGGAAGAGTGTCCATGTAAATCAATGACTAAATAAGATATATATAGGAAAATATACTTCAAAAAGTATTTCCCCAAAAATGTATAGAAAATACAATTTAGAGGTGCCTGGGTGGCTCAGTTGCCTTCAGTTGCCTTCAGCAGCTGCCTTCAGTTCAGGTCATGATCTCCTAGTACTGGGACGGAACCCCACATCCGATTTCCTGCTCACGAGGGAGGTCTGCTTTTCCCTCTCCCTCTGCCCCTATCCCCCGATTGTGTGTACACGTACTCTCTCTCTTACACACACACACATAAATAAATAGAGAGAGAGAGAGAGAGAGAGCACAAGCAGGGAGGAGAGGGAGAAGCAGTTTCCTGGCAAGCAGGGAGCCCATCGCAGGACCCGAACCTTGATCCCAGGTTCCTGAGATCATGACCTGAGCTGAAGGCAGATGCTTAACCGACTGAGTCACCCAAGTGTCCCTAAATAAATAAAACCTTAAAAGAAAGAAAGAAAGAAAGAAAATACAATTTAGCATCCAAACTGTGCCTTAATATATTAATCAGGGATTATCAGAAAGAACGTTCTCAGGGCTTTCACCCAGTAGATAAACAACACTTACTGAGTTCCTATATGGAGACTGACTTGGCAATTTCTCATGTCATCTCACGGATGAGATTGTGGGAACATATTATATTTCCATTTTATAGACGAGGAAACAGTTTCAGAGAGAGCGAGTCTCCTGCCCAAGGTCACAATGAATGGAGATAACAGTCAAGGCTCTTTCCATTCTACCACTACTTACTTCATGTTCTTGAAAGGAAAAGATGAATGGAAAATAGAACAAATTTCTCATTCTGTAAACTCTGCCATTCCAGGGTGATCAGGAGTTCTCTTCTTCCTAACATCTACTCACTCTACTTCCTACCTCTTGATACTTAGAAGCCAATGTGATATGCAAAGTGGGTCAATTTTTAGGAGAAAAAGTAGAGAAAAGTTGGCAAAGCAGGGCAAAACTCTCTTTTTTATTCTCTGGAAATCAAAGTGTTTCTGAACCTTTAAAAGATGTTTTCAAACCATTAAATTACTTTAAAATTTGAGTAGTCTAATTCAGAACTATTAAAATTACCAAATGGAATTTCCTTGGAATTAAGTATCATTAAGTTCATAAGATGTTTACAAATAAAAAAATTTTCTAAAACAGATAAGTAAAAGAAAAATAAGGAGTTATTTCATTCAATAAGAAAGAAAACAGTACTCTTGAAGAAATGGCTTTGAAATTATTTCTTTCAATTCTTCCAAATTACATTTTTAAAAGCTCAAAGTTGGGTGCTAAATAAATAAAGTACTAATTTGGCTATATTCTTTCATGATTTTTAATTTGAGTCAACACATAGCTGCATATATTGTAACCTAATTATTTGTCTATAATTGAGATTAATACTTGTATTAAGAATGTCCCAGAAATTTTCTTATTCATAAGACAACCACTCAGAAATAGAAAGGTGACTTATGCAGAGCGGTATAATGAAAAGATAAATCACCTGGAGGTCACAAGAAATGGGCTACTTGTTGTGGTACTTGAGATCTTCTAACAAATGGGCAAGTAATTTAGTGAAGGGCAAGATAACAGGTGACAGAATAGTGAGAGGAAGAGTAAAGGAGCTTAATCAAAGTCAAAGTAAAATTAGGAGGTTGCAGGTAAAATTTTATAAGTTCTAAAAATCATGTATGGTAACATAATAGAGTCATTCAAAAAGTGGCTGTATTTGTGAGTGTGTGTGTGTGTGTGTGTGTGTGTATAACCTGTCTGGCATGTTGAACTGGTTATAATTTTTTAAATTTTAAATTAAGATTTTCTAAATCTCCTGGGAATGTATGGTGTTTAGATATGACAAATGGTGTCTCAGACAAAAAGAAGGAGCAAATGTCAGGGTCGTGATTGTATACAGCTGCCATGAAAAAGTGACTCAATTGGATGATTGGAAACAGAGCACATTAATTGTCCTAAACCCAATATCCAAAATAGTTAAATATCACTGTTAATGCCAACACTCCATTTTGCCAAACCCTTGAAACATAAAAATGTTGTCATTATTTTTTTAAATTTTGTTATTGAGATTTCTCCCTTAAGAAATAATATAACAGTAGCTAAAAATACCTGAGTTCTCAAAATAAAAACAAAAACAAAACAACCCTAAAAACCTGAGTTCTCACACTCAAGCTAGTTTTAGTTGGAGGTAAATGCCAACCAATTCAGTTATGGTCACCTCCCACTACCAGATCTGTACTTCCTTCCCAATATAATAAACATAGTATGCAATTAAGAACCTGGGAACAAAGTTCCCCTAGTTGGAAGAAAAGCAAATATGTTTGCAAATCTCGAATGAGGTAAACAGCTGAGCACTAATTGCAAAAAAATAAGTGCCACAGGACCAAACATCAATAGTTGGAAGGTGTCCTTGTGGTTGGGAAAAACTGAACCAAGGTACAATCTTTTATCTCTAGAAACTACAATATGGATCGGACTGCGTATGCATGCTGTTGTAGGGTGGAGACTATGTGCTGTTTATCATTTTATCCCTAGCACTTAGCAGAGGGCCTGGCACAAAATAAGCATTCAATAAATGTTTGTGGAATGAAAGAAATCTGCAACTGTAGCTTACACAGTGTTTTCTAATTTTTGAAAATATGGCCAACTGTAATAAACAACATTTTACACCAATTCCTGGTACTCACAAACACACATATACATAACATAAAAGTTATGAAGTAATGCTTTTTAAATTTAGGAAGTACATTCTGATAGTTTCTGTTCTCTTCTGTTTTATTGGACTTTAAAAAATATATTGTTTATTACCCCCTGAATTGATTTAATAATCCACCAGTGAACCAAGACCAGTAGTTTAAAAAGCAGTTTTATATTATTTCTATTTACATTGCTTAACTTACATTCTTAGGCTTTACTAACTATAGACCACTTTCAAAAATCACAGAATTTTTTTTTAATCTAGAAGGATGTTTTGAAAGTATTCATATTCTAGTATTCAACTCTAAAATGTTGTACCAGTGCTGAGTTTACTCTTTTGGGATTCTCTTTGGTCAGTGACGTTAATTATGGGAATTTCCCCAATCAAAAGCAGATTTTCCCTACCTCACACCACGCACATTATTTAACTAAAAATAAATCACAGACCTAAACATAAGAGCTAAAACTATAAAACTCTTAGAATTTGGGAGTAAATTTTTATCACTCTGTATTAGGAACTGATGTGACACCAGAAGAAAAATAGGTAAGTTGGATTTCATTAAAATTAAAAATTCTTCTGTTTTAAATGATGCCAAGAGGAAAGTAAAAAGAACTTACTGGATGGAGGGAAATATTTGTTAATTATATATTTGATAAATAACTTGTATACAGAATATATAAACAAATCTTATAAATTAACAATAAAAATATAAATAACCCAATTTAAAGAGCAAAGGATTTTATTGGAATTTCCTTCAAGGAGGATATACAAATAGCCAATAAGCACATAAAAAGATGCTTATATGATGAGTCACTAGGGAACTACAAATCAAAATCACGGTGAGGTACCACTTCACACACATCAGGTTGGCTAAAATAAAAAAGACAGTAACAAGTGTTAGCAAGAATGTGGAGAAATTGGAATCTACATACATGGCTGATAGGAATGTAGAATGGTGCGGCCACCTTGAAAAACAGGCTGGCAGTTCCTTAAAAAGTTAAACATAGCAATTCTGCTCCTAGGTACATACCCAAGAGAAATGAAAAACATTGTGCACACAAAACCTTGATATGGATGTTCATAGCAGCATCATTCCTAAAAGTCAAAAAGTAGATAAAAACCTGAAAATTCATTAACAATGGATGGATAAACAAAATATGATATACCCATACAATGAAATATTACCTGACCATAAAAAAGAAAGAAATACCACATAGATGATATATACCACACAGAGGATACCACATAGATGAGCCTCAAAACATTGTGCTAAGTTCAAAGAAGCATGTCACAGAAGACACTGTATGATTTCATTTATATGATACATCCAAAATAGGTTAATCTATGGAGTGGGATGGATTAGTGGTTAGGTAGGGCTACAGGGAATGACTGCTAATGGGTAGGAGGTTTCTTCTGAAATGGTGATGGTGGTACAACTCTGTCAATAAACTGGCAAATACTGCATTATACATTTGAAGCCAGATTGGAACTCTGGAATGATCAAGAAGCATACATGCAGCACTTCAATGCCTGAGTGTAGGATGTTGAGCCCTGACAATCTGACTTACCCATACGACAGGCAAGGAATGTCTTATGGTCAACAATTGTTCTCTCGAGTCCCTACAGAGCTGTAGCTCTTCTTGTTTTGGGAGACCAGTAGAAGGACATGAATCTATTGACTTTACCTCTGAACCCTTTTAGAAGTGATACTCATCCTTACAAAATTGTACTTCAAAAATGAGAACCTTCTGCCCTAAAGGGAAAAGAACCAAGCGTCCCCAGAGTTAAGATGTGAAAAAACTAGCGAGCATTCTGGACAAGCAATCAATAAGCTTCTTGAAATCAGTAACTTTATTCATCTTTGCTTCCTCAAGGAGGACCAGGTCGAGAACGGGATGCTCAGTACATGAGATGGGAAGGAGGGACAGGAGGACAGGAGGGACAGGAGGTATGGCCTCAAGTCCAGAAGACCAGAGGCTTTCTGATTGGGCATCTGGGACCCCTCTTGGACGGGTCGTCACGGAGAGCGGCACGAAAAGTAGCGGCCCGCAGACTACTCAGTACATTTAGGAGGCAGCAGGCCCCAAACTGCTTCTGCAACGTGAGAAGTTGAGATTCCCAAGCCCCGCGTTCCCCCCACCTCCACCCCACCCCATGTGTCCTGATCCCTCAGTGGAGGAAACACCGCTAAAGAATTCAAGAAATTCTGTTAATGAGTTTAAGAAATGCTTTTAATGATTAAAACTAAAACTCAGTCACCTTAAGGGACTAATGAGCACCGCTGTGAAGTACAAATGCAAAAGGGGGGCGCTGAAAGTGCGCAGCGCCATTGGGCCCTCAGCTAAAAACCAGATGATCCTAAATGTGATTTAATTTTTTTTTAAAGAATGTCATTAAAAATAACAACTTGGAAAAAAGACATCTCGCAGGGCGAAGGGTGAGGCACAGTGGAGTTGAGACGGAAGGCGGGCTCCGGAATCCCGCACCTCGGACTGATCCCAGACGTGACCGTGGGCACCTCTCTAAGCTCTGTCCAGGTGCCGGCTCGGTAAAATGGGACCATTTCTGGGCCGCCTCCCAGCGGCGGCTGGGAGGAACAAGCGAGGCCGGATCGAGTGGGCGCGCGCCAAGGCAACCCCCGCGGCCAGGGGCCCTACTGTGCGCCACGCGGCTGGCGCCCCGCGCCGCGCGCTCCCCGCCCCCGCGCCGCGCCCGCCCCCGCGCCGCGCCGCTCCCGCCCCCGGCCCGGCTCGGCCTAGGGCAGGCGGGGCCGACCGCACTCGGAGCGGTAACCCGCGCCCGCGTCGGAGTCGCCGCCTGGGGCGCTCGGGTCGGCAGCCGGGACGCCGGAGCCAGGCGCTGCCGCCGCCGCAGGTCAGTGTTGGGGTGCGGGGCGGCGCTGGGGTCCTGGAGGGCGGGGAAGCGGCGAGGGGTCGGGGTCGGAGGAGGGCCGTGGCTGCGGCGTCGAGGTCGGAGGGGACCGGGCCGGACAGGTCCCGGCTGAGGGTCTCGGACGCCCTGAGGTGTCCCGGCACAGAGCGAGCCGGCCGGGCGGTGGAGGGAATGGGCTGCACGCGAGACGCGCCACAGGGAGCGGCGGCCGCGCACCGGGATACGCCGGGCGTGCGTCCGACGCTCCCGGGACAGGCTCCTTCGAGGGGTTCCTGGTCGGGGTCTGAGAGAACCGGGGACCTCCGAGTCCCCGGCGAGGGTGCGCAGGCGTTCGGGAGGCGCTCGAGGGGAACTTTGGGACCGAAACACGGGCTCCGGTGCCTCTCCGTCCCGCCGCCGCGGAGTCTCGTGCTCGGTCTCTAGAGCCCTGGCGGCGGTCTCTGTGAGGGTCGGGGTGACAGATAAGCGAGGGGCACCCTCGAGGTCACCTAGCCCCAGTGCCCTTGAGCGCTGAGCTGGCTGTCAGCCTAGTGGAGAGGCTGGGATGTGGGCCGGATTCCCCGGGGTTGTACGGGATGGAGAAGGCGTGCGTCCCCCGCCCCACCCCCGTGTTTGGAAAGCTGGCATCGCCGGGCTGGGGGTTCCCACACGTGCCGCGCCTCACTGCCGGCTCCGTGTACTCTCCCTGAGGTAGCTAGAGGCAGGTAGCTTAAACAGAAAGCACAGGTCCCTGAATGCAGGGGGTGGGAAGTGGGTGTGTGGTTGTGGTACTGTCTGCCTCGGTATTTGGGGGAGGAGCCTAAGGTAAGGAGGCAGAAACTGGGAGTAACCTATTCGCTGCTTTTATATAAGGTCAGTTGTTAGGTAAGGAAGGGGCCTTTACCTCTGCTGGTTTTCAGAAGGCTGCATTTCTAAATTCTTCTTGTTAGCTTCCGTTGCTTAGGTGAGTCGCCTCACTCTGATTGCGTTTTGTTGAAATGTGTTGGTGTGTCCAAAATTTGCGAGGTGATGATGACGACGATTGTAGTATATCGTTAGTATTTGGCTGTGCTCTTGTTTGAGCCTAAGAATCGAAATCTCTTGGGTCTAAGGATAATTCACCATTGTCTTGGGAAAAGTAGTGTCAATTTTAGGAGAAATAAAGTAAAAAATAGTGATCTGTCAGGAAGAAGTTAAAGTTTGTTTGTTTTTTCCTTTTCAAGTTTGGGGGATGAAATGTAAAATTAATTTTGTTTATATTATCATCTGAAAACAAAACCAGGAAAGATGCTGAACTGAGTTGCAGGAACCCTACTGCTGGAGAAGCTCCTCATTTTGAAGTACATTATTTTAATGTCAGCTTTTTTTTTTTTTTAATCATTCATGAAATAGATTTTAACCAGAGATGTTGAGAGAATAGTGAAATAACTTACTCTTTAAAAGTACCCAGGCACATCTTTTCCCACAAATCTCAGGTGTGCTCTGGCAGTCTCCCATCTATAGCTGAGGGATCGATCACTGACTGAAAGTAGAACCAAACTGATGGTGTTAGATGATTTAGGAAACCCTTCTGGAATAGAGACTGACATAGACATTACCTGGGGCTTCTCTCTTAAAGAAGTACTTTGCACTCTTATGAATGTTTTATGGGAGACACACATGTTACCAGTTAGCCTTCTGAGGGATATTTCAACTCTTTTTTTTTTTTTACCTCTGAACCCTGAACCTGTTCAAGTTTTAACATAATTTTTTTGCGTTGTTCATTTTCACTCAGATTCACAGATTCATTCTGCAGTGCCATAGTATTCTTTAATAATTAAAATTTAAAACTAATGTCGTGTTAGCCAAAAAAATGAAGTTTGTTACTAAACCATCTATTTTTGCCTTACTGAGTACTTCACATAATTTTTCTCCTTTATTTATATTATATGATATGTGATACTTCACTTGCTAGTGATTATATCTTTAAACATCTTAGAATCAACTAGTGACCATCTCACCCTTTTATAATTCACTGGGACGGGGGAAAAAAAGTGGTTATTTCATTTTTAAATAAAAATTCTTTTCCACATTGAATAGTTTGCGGTCTATAAAAACTATAACAGCATGGCATTGTTGTCGTATAAAGATTTGAAGAACTCTGGGCTAAGACTTTTGGGTATTGTTTTTTCATTCTTTTACATTTAAAAGAATGTAATTTTTAAAAAGGTAAAACTCAAGTGTCCGCCAGCGTCATATTCTTTATTACACTTAAAATATTTTGAAAATATTTTTGTGATTGGTTATTTTTAATGATTAAATACAGTTTTCTTTAAAGGGATAAATTTCCTTAGTGTTCGCTTCTCTGTATATTTCAGAATTACGTTTAAACAATATGTCATAATTTTTAAAAATCACTATTAATTTCAAAATCCCCTGACATTTAAAATTTATACAAGAGACAAAGTCTGACTTTAGGAATATGAATTAGAAATGCATTACTGATCACGGCTAATTGCTTTTCGTAAGTTAGAGGACTATAAACAAATACTTATTTTCTCTCTTCTGTAATTCTCTGAAAATAAGGTGTTTGCCACTAATCTTAACTATGAAGATAATTATGCATGTGAAAGCTGTATGACAGCCGCTGCTGTGAAAACATACACCAGTATTGATATATTTCATTTAGTTTTCAGATTGTGAAGTGGTTAATAACAAGAGACTTTCATGAAACATGGAAAAAGTGTTAAATTAATACTTTACAAATGTTTTCCTATACTTTTACTTCTTTCACAGGATGTATGTATGTATCTATATGCTAATGGATAACACAGAAGATGTCATCCTTCTAATTTGTGGGTGACCTGATGAATTCATTTTCACTTGAACTTGGGAATATATGTCCTAAGGTGTAGCAAAATGTGCTATAAGATATTTTTGGTCTCACAGGTTTCCACTAAATAAATACCAGTTGTAGAGGATTTTTAAAAAATCACTAATCAAGAAAACTTGATTTAAGTCGCAAGTCCATAAATGTAAACATATGCTCCCCACCTTAAAAACAAACTGAACTTCTAAGTTGCTTTTCTTATTTTTCCTAGCAGATCCCAACGTTAGGGTAGTTGAGGCCTAAAAACAACAAAAAGGGCAGCGGTTTAAAGTGCTTATGAAGGTCCTTTGAAACTGATATAATTTAATTCCACCAAAGTACCGTAAGATCTGTGAATAGCCATCTTGCAAGTGTAGACAGCTCCTACATATCATACTTCAGTTAGTTTCATAACATTCTAGATAAAAATTTTAAATTGACTATTATTTGAAATCTTCCTGGAGTTTCTTATTTACTATTTGTATTTTATCACAATACAGAGGTGTATTTTGAGAAGTTATATGGCATATGTTTTAGAGCTTATTTAATAAAAATGTCACATTTTAGTTTTTATTTACCTAAAATACTTACATTGGTTGTTAGAAGGAAATTGATTCAAATACAACAGGCCATATTTTGGATATAACTTTTGTAGATGTTAAGCCAAAAACTATACTACCAATAGTAGTATATAGTATACAGTATATACATGTATTATTTGGTTTTTTTTGAAGTTTATATAAGAAATATTTTTCTTCAACAATCAATACATATTAACATTTTAATACTGAATATTTAATTCAGAATATTAATGTTTACATTTCTCACAGTTTAGTTATTACAGTGGGGTGAGTCACTTGTACTTTTTCTCCCCTCCCATTGCTAAGCAGGCCCGACCCTGCTTAGTTTCCAAGATCAGATGAGCTCCCACGCAGTTAGGGTGGTAATGGCCATCTACTTTCTGACTGTCCATGTCCTCATCTGTGAAATGGGAAAAGTATTGCAATTACTGTTCTATGCTTTTTCTTTTTTGTATGATTTTAAGACTTTATCAGCAAAACTGTGTATCTTAAAAGATAAGACCTTGCCCTGAATTTAACGTAGATATTTTAAAGAGAACCTTCATGGGTATTCATGTCAACTCTTCTGCAAATGCTGATGGTTCACTTTGGCACAAATTTTGAGATCATTGTTAAGAATGAACTAAAGAGGGGCACCTGGGTGGTTTAGTCAGTTGAACAACTGACTCTTGATCTCAGCTCAGGTCTTTATCTTAGGGGTGTGAGTTCAAGCCTATTGGGCTCCACACTGGGCGTGGAGCATACTTAAAAAAAAAAATCCACAATAATAAAGAATGAGCTAAAGATAATGTTTGCTGGGTGGTGATCTATCTATTAAATGTTTCTGGAAGTATTTCATATTCAATTTAAAATTGTATTTCCTATTTTCTGGTGATTTTGGATAAAAAATCGGATGACTATTTTTTGTTGTTGTTGTTGTTTTACTGTTATTATCTTTGTGAGTCCTTTGTAGACACAGTGTGAATCCTCTTTTGTCAACATTGCGTGTCTATTGTGGTCTAGGTGTAGATTGTACTTTTATTTGATAAAGTTTTGTTCTTTATGTATTTTTATGGCGCATGCTGTGGGTACTTAATGTACGTTAGCCAGGAGCAGGTTTGTTTTATCATGAGGCCTATGAACCTTCGGATCAAATGACAATTCGGTATCTCAGACTAAAAGACTAAACAGTGACCTGGGGGCGCCTGGGTGGCTCAGTGGGTTAAAGCCTCTGCCTTCGGCTCAGGTCATGATCCCAGGGTCCTGGGATCCAGCCCTGCATCAGGCTCTCTGCTCCGCGGGGAGCCTGCTTGCTCCTCTCTCTGCCTGCCTCTCTGCTTACTTGTGATCTCTCTGTCAAATAAATAGAATCTTTTTTAAAAATAAATAAATAAATAAACAGTGACCTGTACTTGTAAAAACTGGGTCTTTTCCTAACAAGCTATAACCAAAAATAGGCTTATAGAAGCTTGAAACTGAGGATGCCTCTTAATAGCCCCCCCCAGATTACTAGTAGGGCATAATTGGACAAGCATAATTAGTCATGCATCAATCCAAATAATCATTTTAAATTCTACTTACAAATTATTAATTAATGCATTTTATTGTGAAGTGTCTCCTCTACAAGAAAGTAAGGGACTGGGATCCAGGTCTGAACCCCATTCTGTTCCTGGAATGTGGAACTGCAGAGCCCATGTAGGGACATGACTAAAGGGGTGAGGAGACAGCAGGCAAAGAAAGGTTTAGGCCAGTGCCTATAGGCGAGTGTTCCCTTTTCCGTGGGTTCCCCTTTGGGGTGGGGAGTAGGGAGCAATATTAGCGTCTGCTGTTGTCATAGTAGCTGTGCTTTCTCAGTCATGGCTGTAGCTTCAGCTCTTCCAGGGACCAGGCCGTTCTCAATTTGAAAATCTTTTTTGTGACCGGGTGTACTGAATCCCTTCTCCCCACTGTGATTTCTCAGATATGAAGGAATGAAATGATGTCATCAGTTCATGCAACAAGAATCAATGAAAATTGAGACTTAAAACTTCATGATCGGGATTTAAACTGGATCATAAATGTTTTAGTTCAATTTGATTCAGTATCTGTTTAGGAAACATTTTTATTCCACTTCATGGCTTTTAGAAAATAAATTCATTGCTAGTTTAACTGATTCACTATTTTGAGAAAACACTCTAACTTGTAGACTCATCTAAGAGAGAGAGTTAACAATGTGGATAAGACTTACTGAGACAGGGGTGCATGGTGGTTCAGTTGTTAGGTGTCTGCCTTTGGCTCAGGTCATGATCTCAGGATCCTGGGATTAAGCCGGGAATTGGGCTCCCTGCTCAGTGGGGAGCTCCCTCTCCCACTCCCTCTCCTGCTGCCACTCACAAGCTCCCCTTGCTTGTACAGGCTGCCCCCACTGTCTCAAATAAATAAAATCTTTAAAAAAAAAAAAAAAAAAAGGCTTACCGAGACAAATTTTCTGACCTTCTGGAAAGAGTTCATATTAGCATAAACCTGGGGTGTGAATTCCTTCACAGTTTACCACAGATAAGGAGAAGGGAGATATGAGGGAGGTAGAAAAACAGGGAAATACCCTGAGTAGGAGTATAAGAGATCTGTGTTGGTCAACTCCCACAATCATCAGATTGTAGTTACTGTGCGTAGACCTCAAATATAAGGTTGGTTTCTAAGAATTTACTCTGTTCCTCAATGACTTCATAGAGTTTTAAAATAGCTTTAAATTCTAAAGTTGCCACCTAGCACTGTTATTCTCTCTGGCTGTAAAAGTTGCCTCAGGGGAGAATCTGGGAAAGTGAATGGAAAAAGGATATTCGTACCCTGTATGTTTAAGGAATAAATTTTCCTTTATAGGGAAGGCAGTAGGGAAACATACCTGTCAGGCTGCCTGAGTACAATGATGAAGTGCTGGAAAGAACCCCTTAACTCTGACCCCACCCCACTGGCTGTCAGTCCCCCTCTAAAATTATATTTGTCATTTGAAAGTTTGAAGTCCACTTTCAAAATGCCAATATTCCTAGCAGAGTTAGTTCTTTTAAATCACTGTCACCAAAAAATGGAGACGTTAGTTCCTAGTTTCCCTGCTACCTGAAAACAAGGCCTTTAGAGAATAGACAACACATGAACACATGTGGGAGTTTAAAAAGAAGTGATCTGGACAAGGAAAAATAAAATAAAAATGATTCATGTTCCAGTTTCCCCATAAACCAGCTTCTATGAAACCAAATAAGAAAATAACCATTGGAACTAGCAGTGGTAGGAAAGGATAGATTCCCCCATACATGCCTTTGTTTTTCTCTTAAAGATCAATACAAGTCTTCCTTGAACCATTTTTTTCCCTCAAAGAAAACAAGTTGTTATTCCCCAGCATCAACATTCCTAGGAAATGTTCTCAAAATTAAGGTTATGAGTTAGTAGTTGGCAATCAAATATCTGAATATAACTTCTTATTATGTCTTTTTATTTTCTCTGTGATGCTAGACAAATGATCTAGTGTATCCATGAGTTCTTCCAGACGTTTAAAGTAGCGTCCTAGTATATTGAAATGAGGGGAACCTTTCAATCACATCAGAAAAATGTATACTGAAGTATAATGCTTAATGCTTTTGCAGATCCATTGATCATAAAACTTAACACGTGCTTTATTTTTTTTTAATTTTTTGCTCAAAAATTGTTATGGCAAGCCAACACATCTCTGATAGAAGTAGAAGATTACTAACTATGACAAAATCAAGTTCATTAATTCTTTGAGTCAGCTGCTAGGTAGTGTTTAACAGTTAGGATTGGGCTACCCTCATGCCCATGACTGAGCACATTGCTTTCTTGTTCACTTTTTCCACAGTGTTGAAGAAGTCAGAATCTAAAGCAGAGAATCTTGAAGTCCTACCTTACTAAACTTTGTTCTTTTCTATCAGTTGGTAATTATTGGTGTAAACAAACAAGTTTTTGATTACATGTGGAAAAGTGCTTAAATTTTTTCCCCTTGCTTTATATAGTGGATAGAGTTTATGAAAGAGAGCAAACATGAATGGGGTATATATAAATGAAGAAAATACTTTAACAAATTATTTGCATATGCCAAAATCCAGAAGAGTGAAGAAAATATCCAGGCATTTGCCAATGTAGGATTACTACATGTTTTCCTAAAGTATTTGGAACTAATTAGAAACATCCTAGCTTTATTTAAAGATAATATAAAATATTTTTAAACTTTCCTTTTAATGAGGTCCAAATTCGTTGGTGTTTAGGACTAGAGCAGAACAATGTCTACAAAAATGTAGATTATTAGTTTCTTGAAGCAGGTACTAAACGAGTTTCATTTATCTTCCTGTCTCCAGCATCTAGCACAATATTTAGTACACATTCAGTAAATGTTTTAAAAAGGATAAAGAAATCATTGGTGCCTGGGTGGCTCAGTTGGTAAAGCATCTGCCTTTGGCTCAGGTCATGATCCAGGGTCCTGGGATCGAGTCCCGTCAGACTCCCTGTTCTGTGGGGGAGCCTGCTTCTCCGTCTGCTTCTGCCTCTCTGTCTCTCATGAATAAATAGAATTTTTTTGTTTGTTTGTTTGTTTTTTGTTTTTTTAAAAAGGATGAAGAAATCATCTAAGGCGGTGGTTCTCAAGTGTGGTCCTTGGACCAGCAGCATCAGCATTATCTGGGAACTTGGTAGAAATGTAAATTCTCAGGCCACACCCAGACCTACTGAGTCAGAAACTCTGGGGATGTGTTCTCACAGGCTCTCCAGGGGATTCTGATGGATACTATTTTGGAACCCCCTTGTTCTTGCATCCCATATAATGGCCTGGCCCTGTTGATCAGTGCACTTAGTTTGGATTATTTTTAGTAGGCCCTACCCTTGCCTATAGTTAAGTTCTTTGCTGTATTCTCCCTATTGATAGACTCTTTTGGGATCATCCCATAAAATTAACCTCTTTGGCTTGGCATTGTATTACTTAAAGAAGTTCAGTGTTGTCAGTAAGCTTGTGTCACGAGAAGCTAGCCAGCTCACTTGTAGTCTGAACATCACTGGTTCTTCTTACCTTAGAACGGTTGCTAGGAATCCTGAGCCTCCAGGATCAAAGACAAAACTTTGGGACTGGATTTTATAAGATCACCAAGGATGAGTCACCCCTAGAGGATCCATGTTAAACAGACTTACAAGATATGGGTATAAGCTCCAATTCTGGTTTAGTAAAAGTAGAAAATCCACATTTCCTTGTGATTATTAGTGATAGTTTTTTTTTTTTAATTCTAAAATTCTTTAGTTCTGGAATTAAAGAAACGTGTACTCCTGTATTTCTGATGTCACTGTGATTGAATTCAGGGTGCTTAAAAAGCAGTTGGGTAGTATATCACACACTGAGATGTTATACCTCTACTTCTGGAACATTTCCTGAAGACGTGGAGGATATAGGGAAAGCAATATACCCAAAGACTTTCATAAAAGCAATGTTATAGGAACCAATATTTGGAAGTAACTTAAATATTCAATAACAAGAGAATAGTTAAGTAAATTATGGTATGATTACTAGGTGGAATATGATATCACCATTAGTGACAATTTAGAAATGGTAATAAATCTGAAAAATATTAACTAAAGTAGCATAAAAGTGTATATGCACTATTGATTGCAACCTTATATAAATATATGTATATAAAAAAGTCTGGAAAGGAAGGAATATCTAAAACTTACGACAGTTATATTAAGTAGTGAGATCATGGAGGGCTTTTAAAAATTTTGATATTTTTCTCTCTTTCCCAAAGTTCAGCCAGTAATATAAAATTATTTCTGAAACTAAGAACATATGTTTATAGCTTTTCTATTTTTTAGTATGTCTTTAATTCTGATTAGTAAAAATCAAGACAAAGAGTTGATTAAACATCGAGAATCCTCTACCTATATCCTGAAAGCCATTGACAATAATGTAAGGTACCACATGAATTCTTTTTGGTTATACCCAATTTTATTTCATACTTAATTTTATTTCACATATTGGACTTCTCTGTACTCTTTGTTTGACTAACCTCTATCGGGGAGGAGAAAAATATTCCATCTCTGTTACGGTCTCTTAATTTTCTCATTCATACATCAGATTTGATTTTGTTTATTTCTTTGGGCCTACACTCCCTATTTGATCTTTAGCGTACACTGACAATACAGAATTTTTAAAAAGTAGTTTCTGGAATTATTTTGATTTAAAACCACCCTTTTAAAATTTTTTTCTTAAAAAATATGTCTATTTTTTTTTATAAAAATAAATGATTCCATGGTAGGGTAGTTATTGATAGCAAGGGAATTCAGGTTTCTAAAACTCTAGTCAGACTTCTGAGTGAACACTGTAAAAGGCATATTTTTAATATATAACATATATTTAATATACTATGTAAATATACATACACAGAGAAATACTTATTTATATACACATATGTGCACGCACACACACATAAACGGAGCAGTAACCTTTGAATTAATTAATTTTTCCTTTTTTCTGTTGCATTGTTCTAGAAACTCCAAAGGGAAAATTAAGTGGTTTTGCCTTTGACCCAGGTCACAGGTTACATTTTTCTTGTCACTTCTTTGGAACTTCTTTTGAGAAGTTTATATCAGCTTGATGTCTTCAGAATAACCATTATCTGAATGAAGACAGAGTTTTAAAAACTTCTAAAAATTTTTTGTCAGGGATATTGAATTTTTCTCTCTTCTTTCTCTCTCCTCCATTTCTGCTGATTTAGTCCTCAGTTTGTTCAGCAAGTATCTATTGAGCTCCTCCTTTGTGCCAAGACTATTTTAAAGAAGAAGGAAAAAGCAATGAACAAATTCCATCTCCCCTGGAGTTTACAATTATTGCTAACTAGATTTAACAAGAAGAGTAGTGGGAGAGGTGATATCTAAGAGAAGCCCACAGTTTTGGCCTTTCCCCTGTGACAAGACAGCATTGCTGGACCAACAGAGAGTCAGTGGCTATCTTTGAATTGGTTGTGAATAGGGGAGAACCTGCATCCTTGAATATTTTTCCTGGATCCCTTATTACTATATTATTTTAAGTTATATGTATGCATTGTGTGTTATGTATAATGTTATATTACATTACTTTGTGTCTCTCTCAGTAACAAATTTACTAACAAAGGAGGTAGAGTGCATCTTTTGTTAATAAGGTATTACTGTTATTGAAAATCCAAAGGACAAAGTGATTATTTACTTTGCAGAAGGATTATTTATTTTATGTTCTCACAGTGACTATATGTAAAGGTGAGCTATGCAAGTGAATTTGTAACCCCATTTCCAAAATATTATTTATACTTAATAGAAATATAAAACAAAGTTCATTGGAAGAACTATCTGGTTAAAATTAAAAACAAAAACAAACCAACAACACTCTTTTTCCCCCTGGGAAATAAAGTTAGCTACTTTTCTTTAAAAGCCTGTGAAGAACTTTTACATATTTAGAATATAATATTTGAGTAAAAAGGAGATCCAGATATTATTTCAAATGTGCCTCCTTTGGTCAAATTACTTAATACAGCTATTTCCAAATTCCATATTCACATACAAATTGTCTCCCATTTTAGTTCTGATGTTACAGTGACAGAAAATATTTTATTGACCACTTAAAAATAAGTTCTGAACCACATGACAGTTTGGGGAATCATGGGATGAATACACTTTGAAGGAATTTATGTGAAGTACAGTTAATCCATTCATATGTAGACTGACATGGCAAATAGGATTTACTTCAGATATAACCAAAATTCTCCAATTTTGCAGATTTTGCTATAGTTTATTCAATTTCACAAACTCCACAGACATTTAATGAATGACTGCTTGCTTTTCAATACTAGATATTCTTACATAGGAAGGAAAATCTGCCGACTCGGAAACCTGGCCAGAGGGTCAGACTAATGCTTCTCAGTCTTGAGAGCACACCACGCTGGGTCGGTAAACCAGCATCTAGCACTAGGGAGGCAAATTACCACAGCTCAGTAAAAGCTGAGAAGATACCTAAGCAGGTTAACACAGCATATTGGTTTGGTGTGCGTCTTTAAGCCATGCACATGATTCATTCTGTGTAATTCACTGTGTCTGCTGGAACAATCTAGGATCCTGACAAAGCACCATACAGACACACAATTAATTTGTCTTTATTATGCACATGAAGTTTTTAAAGGTGAGGTTGATTTCTGTTGTCATACAACACATGTGTAAAATATTTATACTGGCCACCAGCTTTCGAATTCAGAAAATGCAAACTAATTTTAATCTCAGCTGAAGTAAAACGATTAGAAGGCAGATCTACCCTGAAATGTGATTTAATGTGTTTCATATTCTAGATTACACATTTTATTTGCTGATTCTTTGCTGTCATGTCTTATAATTTTTCTGCACAAATTCTGTGTACCAAGCAAAATTGTTAATTCAGAGGACAGAAATGATGTTGTAGTTCTTATTCCTCTTACATACGTATGTACTACATACTTTTCCTAATTCATGGTCTATAGTGTAGGGAACTGGGTATATTATCAGTGCTTTATAAATACTTCTAAACTTAATTTCCCTAATTCATAGCCTGTAGCATGGGGTGTTGGGTGCATCCAAAGTACTTTATTAATAATTTTAAACTTGATTTGATACTGAGGAGAAGTTTATGCCTTTTTAGGGTCACTTGTTTGAGATTCTCAGTGCTGCTATTCTCTACATTTTAAAGGAATTCCCTCAGTTACTCTCTAAAATGTTAATTTGTGGGGCGCCGGGGCACCTGGGTAGCTCAGTAGGTTAAAGCCTCTGCTTCGGCTCAGGTCATGATCCCAGGGTCCTGGGATCAAGCCCCACATGGCATCGGCCTCTCTGCTCCTCAGGGAGCCTGATTCCTCCTCTCTCTCTGCCTGTCAAATAAATGATCTCTGTTTGTCAAATAAATAAATAAAATCTTTAAAAAAAAAAAAAAGAAAAGAAAATCTTGAAAAGATAAAATAAAATGTTAATTTGTATTTTATTTAACATTTTTAATGCTACATAATGATTTGAAATTAATGCCAGAAGAGATTTCCATTTTACTATTCTAAAGCAGGCAAAATGGGATATGAAAAGGGGGAAAAATGTTAATTATAGACTTCAGCGTTCTATGTTGGATCTTTTAGTTGTTCTGGTCAGAAAAACAGGTTTTAAATGGCCTAAGGGCCAGAGCACTGTTTTACATTCCTGTTTGGAGGCTTCCAACGGCAACTGTAACAGATTCTATTTAGTACTGCAACTGGAGAAAAGCTCATAATAATGTACAATAGAAAATGTCATTTAGACTTATTACTCAGGCATAAAATAAGCAGGTTCCTTTCCAGATATTTCGTGAAGTATTAGATTAAGCACCATCAAGTTTTGGCCTATTAATTTGTTTATAATATACAAAATAATTTAATCACTCTATTTCCTATATGAATCACAAGTACTATCGTCATCATTATTTAACTGTTAATCTCCTTTCACAAGGCAGATAGGGGTTTATGAGCAACTTTAAATCAAAATGCCAAAGAAACTGATTTACATATAAAAGAAAAGCAAATAGAGGAACCTTTTCTTACATGGCTTTGTGGCATCTCTGCCCACCCCCTCTTCTCCGCAGTCCCTCGTCTGTGGCTGTAGAAGGAAGATAGGAGTCTCCTAGCCAAAGATCAATGCAGGGAATTTGTACCCTATCCAGCTTTGGGCAGCCTGCCATTATCCTTCTGCAACCACACCTGTTCACCTCCCACTAGGGCAAAGAAGGGCCCGACAGACACAATACCAGAGAGAAGCAAAATGGTAGGGAGGCTTGAGCTTGATAAAATGAAAGATGAAGAAGTGAAATGGGTTTGAAGCTTTCTCTCATTAACGATCCAGACTTCAGTTTCCTCATTTTGTTATTCATTTCTATATGGCTGGACACAGTGGATTGCACACATGTTCAACTATGTTCTAGGCACAAAGGGAGACAGGAAGAAGGAGATTATAATCTACATGAATCAAAATGGGGTAAAATTCAAACATAGAATTTATATGATTAAGAGCTAGAAAATAAAATAAGTAAGACAGAAAACAAATGCAACAAAAATTCACAGAATGGTGGATCAGTGTGGAGTGGACGGTATACCCTGAAAAAACCATGTAGAGAAGGGAGGGTTTAAACTAGACTGGAAAAGTTAGGAGATTGAGAGTGTAACCTCACAGTGGGGAATAAACCTAAAAAATATGCAGAAAAAGAAACAAAGAAGGGAACTAAAGTACGATTCCTTTAATATGAAATATCCAGAATAGGCAAATCCATAGAGAAATAAAGCAGATTAGTGGTTGCCAGGGCCTGGGGGGAAGGGGGAAAGGGGAGGGACTGCTTAATGGGTACAGGATTTCCTTTTGAGGTGATTAAAATGTTTTGGAACTAGATAGAGGTGCTGGTTGCACAGCTTGAAGAATGTGCTTAATACCACTGAATTGTGCACTTTAAAATAGTTAATTTTGTGTTCTGTGAATTTTGCCCCATAAAACAACAACAAAAACAAAACAAAAAGTTTAGGGTTTGAGGCAGCCTAAAAGGAGGGGAAAGGAATTTCCAGTGTAAGAAAACAAAGTCTGGAATAGTGCGTAAGCATGGATTGAGGGAAACTCTGCCGAGAACGATGCATTTGAAGTGAATGTAGCACGTGTATGTGAGTAGGAGAAATATGGCTGGAGACAGAGATTTTAGGTCAGATGAGAAAGGGTCTGGAATGCAGGCAAAGGAGTGTGGGTTTTATCTTATAAGGAGTGGTGAGATTCCAGGTCTTGAGAAAAAGAGTGAGATGATTTAATCAGGAGATTAATTTGGCAGTAGTGTGCAGGGAAAACAGGAGGCTATCGCAACATCTGGACATAAAATGAGGAGGGCCTGTAGGAACAAAGAGGTAGGGAAAATGAGACCGATCTGCTAATAAACCCTCTGTTTCTGGCTTGGTACAAGGTAAGTGCAAATTGGAGGATACACATTAAAAATTTTATATTGTCATAACATGCAAGCCCATCATTTTGCATTCTACTGAAGTAGCCACAATGGATTGAAAATTCCTTCACCTCCGAGTTACAGCACCACTGCCCTAAAGAACAAATGGACTGGACTTTGTGACTGAGTCCTATGGGGCAGTCCTCAGCAATGGACTCATTTTTATGGCATGTTTACTATGTGTCACACACTGTGCTAGCCACTGGGACTGTTGCAGTAAGCAAGACAGACAGGTCCCTTCCCTTATGGAGCTTTCTGCCTCATAGACAGCTCTTTGTCACAGGATTGCTAGAAATTAAAGGGAGGCATGCTTCGGCTCAGCGTGAGGAAAGGATTCCAGTTGCTGCAGTTGGGAAGGCTGCCTTGTGAGGAAGCAGATACTTTGTCAGTAGAGACATTCATGTGGAATTTGAATGGCCGTCAGTCAAGGAGTCTTGTCTGATAGGACAAATGAACTAGACGTTTTATAGGAGATACCGTAGCAATTCCCTAGTCTGTAATATTAACTTCATAGACTTATTTCTTTTGCTATTGACCATATTGGAAAACCAGTGTCTGCTAAGTGTCTGGACATTTTCGTCAAGACCCGTAATTACATTTCCCTAAATTTGAATGCGCGTTCAATTTTAAGCATATCCATACGGTTGGTTCCATAGATAGTTCTTTTTTTTTTTTTTTAAAGATTTTATTTTTATTTATTTGACAGAGAGAGACACAGCGAGAGAGGGAACACAAGTAGGGGGAGTGGGAGAGGGAGAAGCAGGCAGGCTTCCCAATGAGCAGGGAACCCAGTGCAGGACTCCATCCCAGAACCCTGGGATCATGACCTGAGCTAAAGGCAGAAACTTAACGACTGAGCCACCCAAGCACCCCCCCCCCGCCCCGTCATAGTTCTTTTTAAAGAAAATACAGTTTTAATGGGTTCTCAGCCATCATTTAATTCAACCTTTAATATTTGTGGTAAGTTCCTCTTCCAAGTGATGTTTTTTTTACAAGTAATGCTATATCTACAGAATTGAGTTATCTAAATCACAGTCACACTGCTGATCTTAAAATCATTTGTTCTTCCTCCTGTGATGTATTGCTATGATTGAACAAGACCAGCCCTGACTACCCATTTTGGTAATGTCTTCAGTATTCCATTTTGCTGTGGGTGAAAGTTAAAATAACTTTTATTATTCAATGTTTTTACTTAGTTATTACAGTCTCCCAACTGTTATTGTTAATATTTAGCAGCTGGAATTTTCACAGATTAATTGCGCTTTGGAGGATCCAGAGGACTGACTCCCACAGGAGTGATAGTCTAACTGGATTTTGGGGAAAATTCTGGAGTGCTTTTAAATAAGGGACATTATGGTCATAAGGATTTTTTTAGTGGTTATGGTATCAGGAAGAAAAAGTTTAGCTGCAGAAGAAGAAAAATCATTTTTCTTCAAGTCTACTAGAATATTTTGTTAAAATAGCCCATTTTCACTAAAATATGTATAAAAATTTAAATTGTGTCTAGAACAGTATCTAATATGTTGTGGATACTCAGTACATATTTGTTGAGAATTGTTCATTGAATGTGGAGTTATGGTGGACAAAGCACTTCGAGTAGAAAAATTATATGAGCATAGGCACCAAAGTAGGGAAAATATGAGTTTAGATAAAAGCAGAGATAGTCTCCTGAAGGTAGAATTTGTATATAATTACCCATGTGAAAACTTTGGTGGTTTCTTAATTTCTGTACAGTATATAAAATACCAATGATGATGACTTCCGATGCTTATATCTAAAATGAATAGCTGAACTTAAATGTAAAAAGTTATTACTCATGACTAATCTGGATTTTCGAGGTCTCCTAGCTGTACCCTCAGTTCCTGCTCTAGCTCTTCTTCTAACTTCCTCTTTCCCATTGCCCCTCTCCTCCTCACCTCCCTCATTTTTGGTGTTTCTTACATTCTTTTTCTTTTTTTCTTCTTTTTTTTCTGTCTCTGTTTCTCTGCGCGATGGCTGTTTTCCATTTTTCTTCCTGTTTCCCAGTTCCTAGTATCTCTCTCTTTGGTTGGGTCTCTAATATGGAAATTAAATGCACTTTTATGTACTAGTCAAATGATGAAGTAGGGATGTCCTCTGAATTTAAAATGAACAAAATGTTCATGTTTGTGAACATGCTTATGTTGCTCTTTCTGAGGTGAAATGAAATTGGTTATCACTTATACATGGACTCCAGTGGATTTTATAAAAGATTTTTGAATCACTAATCTTCACACTGGGAGAAGGGGTTCAATGGACCTTGATTTGTAAATCTAGTAAAACATAGTAGCTTGTTGAGGTAACTCCTATTTGTCTCTAACAACCTTAGTTTCATCTCTTTTTTCCAAATGGTAGGTATACCAGATATATCACATGATCCTTCAGGATCTAGTTTTTTTCTTTAATTATTTTTATTAACATATAATGTATTATTAGCCCCAGGGGTACAGGTCTGTTAATATTCAGGCTTATACACTTCCCAGCACTTACCATAGCGCATACCCTCCCGAATGTTCATAACCCAACCTCTTTCTCCCTACCTCCCAACCCCCCAGCAACATTCAGTTTGTTTCATGAGATTAAGAGTCTCTTGTGGTTCGTCTCCCTCCTGATCCCATTCTGTTTCATTTTTCCCCTTCCTGCCCCCCCACAACCCCCTGCCCTGCCTCTCAGATTCCTTATATCAGAGAGATCATGTGATGATTTTCTTTCTCTGATTGACTTATTTCACTCAGCGTAATACTCTCTAGTTCATCCACATTTATTATGTCTTCATATATGCCATTACACAAGAGCTGGAACTCTTGTCTGTTTTGTTCATTCTTTATGCTCGGTGCCCAGAACACTGCTAACAAGTATCAGATGCTCAATGAATGATTGTCGTTTTTTTATTTCAAATCTACTGTCTCATTCTACTTCTAGTCCTAAATAGCTATCATGACTTTTTGGAGTAATATTGCCACTAGGATAATTTAGTTTATATTTGATTTATAAATGTAACCATATGATTTCACGTTTAGAGAATGCTTTCTCTCTGTTCAGTCTACCCTTTACTCCATAGCTTAAATCTTTCGCCAAAATGTCATTTAACTATCCTTCTAAAGGACTGTTCTTTAATTATCTCAAGCACCAAAAAAGTAATCTAGCTATTGATAGTAATATTTAATATTTGTTGAGTACTTATCAGGCTCTATTTTAAGCATCACCTACATTATCTCATTTTATTCTTCAAACAACCATAGAAAGTACACACTATTATCTCTCTTTTGCAGATGAAGAAATAAGCACAGAGAGGCAAAAATAACCTTCCAGGTGATAAAATGAGGATTTGAACTCAGGCAGTTTGAATACAGCCACCCTGTCTTACACTCTTTAACAAAAGCCTAATTTTGCAGTATTTAACTTGGCAGAGAAAGAGATGTCTACACTCTACCAACACCGCTACCACCATTCCACACATAACAGATCTACAGAAGTATAACCATATTCAGGTGTAACTATGGATTAGATCTAAACTTTAAGTTGTTCAGGTCCACTGCATCAGTTTTTGTGTTTTGTAAGTGCTAAGAAGCTGGAAGTACTTATTCTTGTTACTTGTGACGAGGTAAATCATGTCACCAAATCTTTAACTTATATTCAGTAATTCCACCATCACTTACAACCACCACCGTTAAGAGATTGTTCAATTCCATTTTTCTCTCCCTCTTAGAATCCTCTTAATCAAAATCAAGCCTCTTTTTTTTTTCTTTTCTTTCTTTTTTTTGTTTTTTGTTTTGTTTTGGTGTTTTTTTTTGTTTTTTTTTTTTTTTGGTCATCCCAGGGTAGAGAGGTAAGTTCAATAGCAAATTTTGTATGGCTAGTGTAAAAATCTAGGGAAGGATACAATTGGCCCTTCTTGAGTCTGGCCACTGATGGAATCCATCAGCTGTTTAGGGGGGAGGATGGTGAGAAATTTAGTTTGATGGGATTAAAAATTAGTCATTTGAGTGTGTTCATATACTTTCACTTCCCCCAATCCACCAAAGAGAATCTTCTTTTGATAATACAACACCCTCTTCCCTTACCCTTAGAAAAGTTGATCTTACAAGGTCATTGCCTAGTTTTTGTGAGGAAGTGCTGGAGAATATAAGTAGGAAGGGACTGAATGGGAAAACCTGGAGGACATGATAAAGTGCTGAAAAGGGGAGGAAGAGGGAAAGATTATAAATTTACTGGGCTGGGAATAGAGAAAACGTTTAGTGAGGTGTTTGGGTGGGGAGACATTTTGGAGAGTGTGGTATATGAAAAAAATTGAAGGATGTAGGGAAAAGGGATATGAGAAGGTTGCTTGTTATTATGAACTGAATGTTCTATAACATGTTTTGAGGGACCTGAGTGGAGAATAGAATTCCTTTTAATCTTGCAAGGAATGAGGAGCAGCCCAATTATGTGTTGAATTGTGTTTCTTTCCTTCCTTAGTGGGGGAAGATAGGTAGTCAGCTTGGGTGGTTTTGAGCTTGAGGTTCCCGAAGAACCTCAGGTAGGGGTGTCTGAAAAAAAATTGGAAATGCAGAATTAGAACACTTGCGAGAATAGTTGTAGTTGCCGATAAAGATTTGTGAGCTATAAACAAGCAGATTTTATGGGTAAGAGTGAACCAGGAAAGAACTTTCAGGACATAAGATAGAAGAGCTCAGAAAGAAGAGGTACCAAGAAGAGGCGCTGAAATCGTAGTCATGTGACAGGATAAGAGCTAGGAGAAACTGGTCTTCAGGCAAATAAAGAAGGAGACCATTTCAGTGGTAAAGGATGGACAAAATACCAAACACTGCAGAAGACCAATGTGCCGAAGCCAGCTCAGACCGGGTTGTGAAAGTGAGCTGTTAAAATTTTCAGGGTTTCTGAGAGCCCATTATTATCCACAGCCATTATTTAAAATACAATGGTTAAAAATAAATAAATAAATAAAATAAAAAATAAAGTAAAAGACAATGGTAAATACTTGCAATTAAACAAGTTATGTTTAAAAAAAAAAAACAAAAGCAATAAACACACCTCGGACATCACTTCCTAATTGTTTTACATTGTTGTGTTCCTGTCGATTGTGTCTGAATGGTAGAAATGCAATGTGGCCTGAGCCCCTGCTCCAGCGCTGCCCACCCCAGCGCTCTGTGATGTTACGTCAGTAGCCTCTGCTCAATCCTGGGGGGAGTATTGACACCACAGAAACTGGCAAACACTGCAAATCGGGGCATTTTCACCTGTAAGGAGAACCACTTGTTAAATATTTATCAGCACAGCTTTGGATAAATAGAGTGAAAATCAAGAAAAGTCTAAAGAATTTAGCAAGAAGGAAACAGTGTATAAATTTTGCCTTAGTGTCCGTAGAAAGGTGGGCAAAAACCACAGTAAAGTGGGTTGAGGAGTAAAATAATAGGAAGTGAAGACACATTTTCAAATTGAGTTAAGGCAGATTTTTTTTTTTATTAGTTACCCTACAGTACATCATTATGTTTTGATGTAGTGTTCCACAATTCATTGTTTGTGTGGAACACCCTGTGTTATTGTTGATTTTTGTTTTAGGTGTTGGGCCCACAGAGTATATACAATGCTTATGTACCTTATTAATCTCCAAAAAAGGAATAATGTGAGCAAATTTGCTTTATGGTGGAAACCTCTCTGTTAGAAAGTCTTAAGGAACTAGTTATCTACAAAACACATTTTGGGAAACGCTGCTGTAGTATTTAGCAAATAAGATGATATTGGTTATAAATTTGAGTGAGATCAATATTTCTGTTATTAAAGTTTCTTAGTGTTCTAAAGGAACAATGTCAAGAATGGCTGTTGCATTTTGTTGAGGTTTTTTTTGCGTTGTTTGAGATAATCATCTACTTTCTTTTAAAACTTGACCTAGTGCTCTGACACGTTATTTAATAAATGTTCTGGAGGTAAATCTTTGCCTGAAGTAAATCCAACCTGATTGTGGTGGTTTGTTCTTTTAGTATATGATTGAATTTGTTCATTAGCATTTTATTTATAGCTTTATCAATATTACTAAGTAGAACTGGTATTTTTCTCTTCATTTTCTGTTAGGTTTTAACATCAATATCATGCTACTTTTGAAAAAATTGGTCACTTTATTTTTTTCTATTCATAAATAATTTTGTAACAAGAAAATTATCCCTTCCTTGAAAGTTAGAAAAAAAAAAATCTAGAAAGTTATCTAGGCCCAGAGCTTTTTGGGGAAATAATTCTTTGATAAGTTTTCAGTGGCTTTCATTGCTAATTATTTTTCTATTTCTTAAGGCAACTTTTGCCACTTCTACCATTTCAGACAAATTAGTTTGAGTAAATTGCCCCTTGGTCTGCATTACTATCTACTTACATCTGAGAGACGATTTTTAGCAGAACATAAAAAGTTGGATGAGTAGGTATGAACAGCCCCTGTCTCATGTGAGTTGTGTTGAAATGTCAGGGGTTCAGATTTGAAAGAAGCCAATTGGTGAATGGGAATGAGTAGAAGGATTCATAATCTAATGAATATAAACCAAGCTGTGTTTAACTGACTGGATGGAGAATGTGAAAGAATCCTTGGTATACATTACCCCCAGAACCGCTCTTGTTTCTTCTCTACAGTAGCTAATGTTTGGAAACTGCTCCTTCTGTGTGTGGTACAGTGCAATTCTGAGTGGGTACAGAAAGGAGATTACTGATCTTAGTTATAGGAAGGGTTTGGGGAAAGATTATAGAATCCCATCTGTCTCTGAAAGCTGCAGGAGCCAAGCCCAGTTTTCTGTTCGATCTAAGTCTTAGGACCACGAGCTAAGAATACTTATCTTTACCTTTTTCTTGTTTTGAATGAACGCATATGTATTTCAAAGGGAAATTGGGACCAGTGTCAAGGAAAGCTAGTATGATTTACTCTTAACTTGGAGTCAGCATTCTTTAATTTTTTTCAGATAGAGGTTTTGTTCCCGTTTTTCTTTATTAATATTCTTTCCTATTTCCTCCCATATACTTAAGCCCTTTTTAGTTTAATTAAATGTAAAAAAAAAAAAAACCAAAAAACCAAAAACAAAGTGATAATTCATTAGAGATAAAAGTTGTTCCTCATGTGTTATACTTATTATATGCAATGAATAGTTTTGGTGTGGATATTCCTTTCGTTTTTGACTAACAAATGAGAGAGCATTTATGTAAATTGGTCTGATACATGTTGGTAATCAGTCAGAAAACAAAATGTACCAGTCTAAAATACTGACGGGTCAGAGTTTTCTGTAGAAGAATATGTCCCATTCTGAAAACAAATAATTACTTTATTATTAGTGTTGAGTCTGTGTTAAGAGAAGTACTAAATAATGCTAGAGAAACAACAACAAAAAAATTCATTGGCTATAGTTTATATTCTTTCATGTTAGAAATAACAAAATGAGAAAACATTTTATATTCATAATCCACTACTTTGATGTTATATATCAGGTAACAGGATAGTTTTTGCAAGTTTCAAGTCTGCAAAGCTGTAGAATTAAAAAAGAAAAAAATTGGAATTTTGTGTAGGTTAGATTGTGTAGTTCATTGGGTCTGGAAGTTTGGGCTATTAAGACCCCGATGATAAGGCTTTTGGCACTAGATGCTGTTTTGTCTTTATGGAATGTACGGCTATTCTCAGATCCCTGAGACCTTCGTAAGAGCCAAGGATATGAATCCTGAGACCTTTGGCACATTTGCTTGAATTCTTTGCTCTCTGGGTCTTCCTTTTAAAAATCTCCACATGGAATATGCTACGTCTCCTGTCCCTAAATGGTTGTGATACATGACTATACTTTCACTATAGGCTTAATAGCCATGTGCCATCTAGAATGACGTTCTGTATTTTAATAATAGCATATTTGCTATGTATAACTTTTAGCAAACATCTGTCTTTTGAGATTATTAATCTTTTTAAGATCTAGTTTTTCTGAAGTCTGTCCAGTAATGTAGGTGTCATTATTAACTTGATGTAAAAGATGGATGAGATAAAGAACCTTAACTCATGATCAGTGACAGAGTAGGAAAGTAGGTAAAGTAAACCTAATACATGTCTCTTTAAGAAGATTCTCCAGCCCTGTGTGATTTACAGTTGGTAGTCTGTTGGTTACTTCTAGAGAATATTAAAATCAAGGAAAACAAACATTTCAAATGAAATCTAATAGAAAAAATAAATTTATTTTTTCCTTACATTTTGGCAGCCTAGTTGTCTAAAAATTTTGACTATGTGTATATCAAATGTTTTGTGTTTTTTTTTTTAATTGTTCAGATTTGAAAGACGCCAACTCTAAGCCAGTATATAAGGCCATTTTCTCAAACAAGAGTCGCCCTTTCACGGTAGGTAAATGCAGAATTTATTTTACTAACTTGGTATTTTAAAGCATTGTTTTAAAAGAACATGCAAATTCTTCATAGTATTTTGTTGTAAAATTTCTTAGAGAGCTTATTTTGGCTATCAGAATACTTTCTGCTTTGTAATTTACCAGTCAGTTGAAGAGAACATAATAATGTATTTGTGTAAGACAAAACAAAGATAAGAGAGTGACCTAGAAGTTAAAAAATAACTTAGATCCTTAGAATTAAGTCTCAAGTACAAGTATATTATTTTAGTTTCCTGTGATACTTACAATTAAATTGAGATAAAAATAAAAATACCTTGCCTGGTTCCCTCTAAGCCATGCAACCATGATCCTTGCTCACAAAGGAGAAACTAGTTTCAATATCCAATACTAATACACATATTTTTTTTATTTGGGGAGTTAAAATATGATACTACAGTTATTTATTTTATTGCTCACATTTTTCCAGCTCCCAGTGGCCAAAGCTGAAAGATTTTGAGCAATAATATAAATGGCTATAGTACTGGATTATAACTCCCCAAATAAAATATATATACATTATTCCACACTGATATAGATAAATGACTGAATCAATAAATAAATGTGCAGTTAAATATATGCAGTTTTTGTATATTAATTATACCTCAGTAAAGCTGTTAAAAAAGAAGAAGACTGAGGAACTACCCTAAATTTGGAGGAGAATAAGAAGACATGGCAGCTAAACACAATGTGGGATTCCCAGAACTGAGAAAGGGCATTAGTGGAAAAACTGATGAAGTCCAAAGAAAGTAGTTTATGGTATTGTGCCAATGTTAATTTATTAGTTTTGATCATTGTACTGTGGTTGTAATAGGTCAACAGCAAGAGAAGCCAAGTGAGGGGTACATGGGAGTGTTCTGTCTTTGCAACTTTTCTGTAACCCTCAAATTATTTTGAAATGAAAAGTTCTTTAAAAGTCCCGGTGGAATCCCTAAATAATCATTTTCATTAGATTTTCATTGATTTATAGGGTGAGTTTCTGTTTGTCTGCACATCTTAAAACAGAGAGAAGCAGGGGCATTCTTTTCATCAAGGGTACTCTTTGACTTATGTTTCTTAATCCTAGCCATATACACTGCAGTCCCTACCTCCATAAGTTCGGTCTTCACTTAATATTTCAGAGAGTTACTTCCAGTCCCCTAGAAGACCTGTGTGTGGGAAATGCCATGAGGCTCTGCCTCCTCGGGAACCATCTCTTAGCAAGATTTTAGCTGGTGATGATCAGGGTCTGATTTGAATTTTCAAACCCAAACTGTGAGATGTTCAGATCTCATTAATAATCTCTTGGCCCATCAATCTTCACTACCCAAGGCAACATCTGAACTTAGAATTAGGAGAAGTAGAAGTCTTATAGTTGAATGGTGAAAATGAGGGAAGATCATACTGTTTTTAGGTAAAATGTCTGGGAATTCAGTGAGTACAAGTACTACTAAGGGAACTTTGATTCTTAAAGAAAAATCAACAGCAGCATTAAGTTTGCTTAGAAAATCAGTGTAGCTTTAGAAAAACCTGAAGCCACTTCAAATCGAAAGACCAACTTCTTGATAGAAGACAAAGTAAGGGACCGGTATATACTTTGGCATCTAAACGTGAGTGTTTGGTCTCAATCCAAGTATTTGGGCATAAAAATGAAATGCTAAGTATTAGGAATTCCTCTACGAAGTTTTTTATTTTTTGCGGGCAACTCTGTGTGTTCAACCAGTTTCATGAACTACACTGTTTTACACAGTTCAAGGGAAACACGAAAAAAACAGAAGTTTGTACCTAGAGCAGTGAAAGTCCTAGAGACAGCAGGCAGCATGGTGGCTGGCAGGAGCTGGGAAGAGGGACAGATGGGGAGCTAGTTTTTCATGGGGACTGGGTTTTACTTTGGAAAGATGAAAAAGTTCTGGAGATGGTCGATGGTGGTGCTAGTTGAACAATGTGTGAATGTACTCAGTGCCACTGAACTGTGTATTTAAAAGAGTTAACATGGTAAATTTTTATGTTGTATATATTTTACCACAATTTTTCTGAAAAGCAAAAAAGAAATAATGGAAGTTTCTAGCGGTTAGCCTTCCACTTCTTTGCCAGGGTGTCCAGCTGTGAGGAGAATCTCTGCTCAAGAGCTTTTATCCTGAGGAATTTTTTTATTTTGTTATTAATCTAGAGATGATTCCCTGGGCATCATTTAGCATCGGGCTGTTGAAATGGCCCCTCTATCATCAATTTTGCATGGAAAAAGAAGCCTGGTACACAGGACATGGTAGAGCTGGGTTGCAGAGAGAATTGGTTGTGGGGTTAATTTATAACTAAGACAAATGAATCTATAAAAAGAAGAAAAGCCCCATAAGAAATATGTTAACTGATGGTAAGGGAGAAAAAAAAGGCTTAGATAAAAGATATCTGAACTTGTTTGGTCCCCATGATTTTATGGCTGAGGAATTCAATTAGAGGTGTACTGGGTGGAGCAAATCACAATTCTGTAAATTACTAATAGGACACAACGATCTTTATCGTTTTCTGTATGTGCTCACATGCAAAGTTCAGTCCTGCCCTCTGTAAATGAACTCTCTGCCGAACTATACTGCTGTGTACAAATGCAGGGCTTCAGGATTGGAACATAGATAATGTTTGGTTGTAAAACCTAAAAGGCGGTAGGTGGCCCATTTAGAAATAAAATGAGGAATGAGGACAAATTACTTTTGCTTTGGAGGAGTTTTGATTATTGTGTTTGTTTCACTTTGCATGAAATTCTTTTAAGTCACTTGTGGTTTGAATATTTGAAGGGAATGGTCGTTTTAGAATAACAATATAGAGAAAATTTTAAGAAACAAAATTACATGTTTAAAATGTATTACAGTGAACAGGGAAAAGATTAGAGGTGATTGATTGTCTTTTCTTTCCTTTTTTAAAAGACTTTATTCATTTACTTGACAGAGAGAGAGAGAACAAGTAGACATAGTGCAGGGGGGAGAGGGAGAAGCAGGCTCTCCACTGAGCAGGCAGCCTGATGCTCAGCTTGATGCGGGGCTTGATCCCAGGACCCTGGAATCATGACCTGAGCCAAAGGCAGATGCTTAGCTGACTGAGCCACCCAGACACCCCTTGTCTTTGCTTTTCATTCTAAACCTTCATTTGAGGGTTAAGTGTCATAGTAACTGACATGAAGTAGAGATTATAGGTTTTAACTGCAATACAGTTTACTGTATTTTTTATATCAAATAAGCAATGTAATAATAATGATACCGATCACTTAAAAAATTATCTATAATCTTAATATTATTTTTCAAACTATTCTACAAATTGCCTTCCAGTTCTTGATAAGCATACACACATATTTTTATATGTCTATGTAATATTTGATACATTGTTATCTCTTGACCCTCAATGTCTGTGCAATTAAGTGATTGTATTAAATGATTTCTAAATTCTGTTTCATTCAAAACAATGTTTTAGAACCTAGCTTTGTCTAAATTATACAATATTTTGTGAAAAAAGTGTATGTCAACCACAGTGGGTACTATCTTTACTTAAAAATGTTAGGCACAGCTATAAAATGTTGAGAGTTAAATTCTTAAAAATTAAGCCTGAAAGTAAAGCTTCTGTGGTATAGAGACTCTGAATTAAACTTCAGAATGCATCGTAGATTTGATTATTTGAGATTCTTGAGTAATAAATCAAATGAAGCCGTGTTCTCAAGTAATTTTAATAAAACCTACTGCACAAATAGGTCTGATAACAGGATACAAAAGATTACTTTTGACAGTTACTTAATTCTCATTTATATCCTGCACTTTCATTCTCAAAAAATACTTTTTTAAAAAAGATTTTATTTATTTGGCAGAGATCACAAGTAGGCAGAGAGGCAGGCAGAGAGGGAAGCAGGCTTCCTGCTTAGCAGGGAGCCTGATGCAGGGGCTCCATCCCAGGACCCTGGGATCATGACCTGAGCCAAAGGCAGAGGCTTTAACCCACTGAGCCACCCAGGCGCCCTCAAAAAACATTTTTAATCTTTTCATAGTTTCTTTATTTTAATATTTCCATCAACTAAGACCATATAAAATCATTGATTTTGGCACCTAGTTAGGAAAAAAACATACATGTCTTCATCATCTTTCCTTCCACAGTGTTCTTTGCCTTTAAAAAAAAATTCTTGATTATCTGGATACTTTCAACAACTCATATATTACAAATAATGTACATAAATTTTACCACAGTATCATGTAAGAGGTCAGTCATTAGAAGCCATTATTATTCCATGAAACATAAAGTGAAGCAACTCGGTTACTAAATTTTTTTTCTTTATACTGTCCCTCAATCCAGATCCTGTGATCTGAAATCATTTAAGTTACTAAAAGTTTGATATTTTTAACCTTTTATACTCTCAGTAGACAGGACATAGGAAATTTAGTGACGTAAACATCTTTAGTAATCTTTAAAAGTCATAAGACTTGGTAGCTGGGACAAAAAACAATTAAGTATAAATTTCAGGGAAATACCATAATGGCATGACTTTTGTTTTCTTTTGTCAGCAAGCCACATGGCTTTCCTCTCAAACTCAAGGAATATGCCTTGCAGGCTCCTTTTATGATTTTGGTTTCTTCTGCATCACAGAAATATATGTTTTCCTAAGTTTACTCACTATAATTTGTGATTGCTATTTTTCTTATCTGCGAAGGAAGTACAACAGCTCCCACTGGGGAAATACAATGTTAAGTCAATCCTAAAATAAGAAATCTAAGGGAAAGGTCACATCCTAATAACTTGTGCAAATCTAAATTCCCATGGAGCTTTAAAATTATTTTGTAGGAGTAGAGTATTAACAATGTGTTGTTGAACTTCTTCCAGATAGTGTCGTAAAATTGAGAGCACTTTTGTGTCTAGAAGTGACTATTGACGTATAATTATAATTGAGAAGAACTGATGTTTTTTAGCAATCTATTTTGAGTATCCAGAGAAATCTAGCGTAACTACGCGATCATGAAACATTTATTTTTTGTTGCTTTCACTGGAAATATAAGGTGTATCATTCAGCAAGTATTTTAATAATTACATACATACAATGAAGATGATTTTTCCTACTGCTATAGAGAAGTTTAATACTCAACTTTTTACCAACGCTGATCTCTGATTATACTTTAGAAGAACCCTAACTGTGTCATTCCAGAGAATATCATTGTTTTGAGAGTCGGGACGCCTGGGTTGTAATCTTTCCTCTTCTGTTAATTGGCAATTTCTTAAAAACTTGGGACCTCAATTTCCTTATCTATTAAGTGGGAGATGTTTATTGTGAGGATCAAGTAAGATCAGATAGATAAAGGGCTTAGAAAATTCTTACAGAATTATATGTCTTTAAGGGATAACTATAATTCTTGCCTTTAATTGTTACCTTTTCCAAATGAAATAAAAATAGGCAGAGGACAGGTAACTTATTCCATCCCACTCAACCTAAGAGCTACCAGGACACCCTAATCAGCACCCCACTCACTAACCAAATCCAGATCATTTTTTTAAAAGGATGGGATTTGAGTGCAAGTCACTCCCTTACTCTGTAATACTACATAAGAATTACATTTTGCCACCAGGATGATTGTTTCCTAGCACATACTAATTTTTTTTTTTTTTTTAAGAAGTGTGGTTGGTGCACATCTTCATTCCTTAATCTGTACTTTCTTATTACCAGTTAAAGTGGAACAGAATGCGGTTTTTGCCTTTTGACCTGCTGCTATTTCGTTCCTTAATGGTGATTATGTGTTTTCTGTAATTTAAGGATTTATAGGAACATACTTGGTTGTCCTCCCTGCTGGGGCCCATTCAGTAGCAGGAGCTATTTGTTGAAATTATCGCGATGTTTTTTCAATTTCAGACCCCACAATAATATATTGCCATATAATAAGAAATAATAAAATAACTTTATTTTAAAGAGTAAATGCTTCTCTGTGTGATAGGAGTTTAAAGGATTTCTGCAACTATTCAATATATTTTTAAAATACCTTTGTTCAAGAAAAACTTTAAGCCCCTTCATTGTTTTAGTTTGTTTTTAAATTTTATTTTTAAGCACCAATATGAAAAGCGTGACACATAACAGATCTGTATTCTACCACATTTTACCAGAAAAAGTGCTTGCTAGAAGCGATCACACTTCTAAAAATTTAGTGCCTCTGTGTCTGACAAAATGGACTAACTACCTTTAAGTTTACATCCTTTTAAAAAACAACTGACCTGGGATGTGTTGGTGGCAGGAGTATGTTGGAGGGACTTGACTTTCAACCTTAAGCAAAACATGAAAGTTATAAAAAATGCTGCCGTGTTCTCAATATATGTACTAACTATTTTTATCCAACTGAATTTGAAACAAAAGTAATAACAACAGCAAGTGAGTATCTAAGAAGAATGCTTTTTTTGTACACTTCTGCTCCCCAGTTGCAAATGTGATGGGGGAAAAAATCTTCCTATGTATAGATCTACTGATTGCTGTTACTCTAGTTTTGCTTTTCCAACCTTTTTATTTCCATTGATGTTGATTTAGTTCAGATTATCCTAATTTCTCACCCGAGTAATGGCAAGTTATCTGACTCAACATTTTACTGTTTGCATTTCACCCTCCCAAGTTGACAGTTATCTTTCTAATGTTTGTTTGTTTACATTTCACCCTCCTTTTAAGGAGCATTGGAATCTTTGTGGTCAACCTCAGCCTGCCCCCTCAGTGTATCCTCTCCATTGGCTGCCACAAATATTAGAGTTCAGCCACACCAGACTGCTCAATGTTCTGGTTCCGTTCATGGCTGGAATATACCAATTACTGTATCATGCTGTAACAGATTTTATAGTCAGTTTTAGGAGTGAGCTTCCCGAGAGCAGAGACCATCTTTGGGCTATCCCTAGTGCTTAACAAAAATTTTAGCAAATATTATGCAAGTAATGAAACGATAATGTAATTGAAATTAAATAATGCACATATACTTTTATTTCTGCTAATTAGACATAGTATTATTAGCAGTCTTGCCTAAATGTTATTTTAAAATTTACGAAATAGAGATGCAAAGCATGTACAAAACTGAATTACTTTAAAAGAATTTCTGTGGCATGGACACCTGGGTGGCTCAGTGAGTTAAGCCTCTGCCTTCGGCTCAGGTCATGATCCCAGGGTCATGGGATAGAGCCCCGAGCATCAGACTCTCTGCTCAGCAGGAAGCCTGTTTCCCCCTGCCTCTCTCTGCCTGCCTTTCTGCCTGCTTGTGATCTCTGTCAAATAAATAAATAAGAATTTCTGTGACATATATATGCATTTATGATTTTATAGATTTAACATTTACACAGCATTTTTCTTTTTGCACATGTTGTAAACCCATGCATAAAAATGCATAAGTACCTCATCAGCTACCTTTTACCTGTATAATTCAATTCACAGACTAGTGATGGACTTTCAGTGTTCAGTTGCATCTGAAGCAAGGCTTCCAAGTCAGGTAAAGGGCTAGGACAGGTTTTTTTGTTTGTTTGTGTGTTTTTTAGTAACATATAATGTATTTTTGTTTCAGGGGTGCAGGTCTGTTATCCATCAGTCTTACATAATTCACAGCACTCACCATAGCACATGCCCTCCCCAGTGTAGGACAGTTATTTATCATGAGTTTTATGTATGTATGCATTTTTTCTTAAGATTTTATTTATTTATTTGACAGAGGGAGACACTGTAAGAGAGGGAACACAAGCAGGGGCAGAGGGAGAGGGAGAAGCAGTCTCCCTGCTGAGCAGGGAGCCCGATATGGGGCTCGATCCCAGGACCCTGGGATCATGACCTGAGCCAAAGATAGATGCTCAATGACTGAGCCATCCAGGGACCTCTTATTTATTTAGTTTTGGGAAGGTTGTATTTATCTGTTTAAGAGAGAGAACACACACACAGGGGGAGGGGCAGAAGCAGAGAGAGAAGCAAACTCTCTGCTGAGCAGGAAGCCCTACTCAGGGCTTGATCCCTAGACTCCAGGATCACGACTTTAGCTGAAAGCAGACTCTTAACTGAGCCACCCAAGTGCCCTTATATATATATTATTTATTAAAACAAGTTATTTAGGGACGCCTGGGTGGCTCAGTTGGTTAAGCAGCTGCCTTCGGCTCAGGTCATGATCCCAGCATCCTGGGATCGAGTCCCATATCGGGCTCCTTGCTTGGCAGGGAGCCTGCTTCTCCCACTGCATCTGCCTGCCATTCTGTCTGCCTGTGCTCGCTCTCTCTCCCTCTCTCTCTCTCTGATAAATAAATAAAATCTTTAAAACCAAACAAGTTATTTATTGAACTACTTTTATATATGCAGCACTCTTCTAGACAAAACAGAGATGAAATAGTCCTTGCTTACAGTCTTGTTTCAAAGACATTACCTACATATACCACATGAAAGAATTAAATAACAGAACCAGGCAACGTGTGATTGAGGAAAAACATCGAGTAAAAATTTGTGGAATAAAATACACATGCAGAGCTGGAATAGTGCTTTGTTGTTTCCTAACAACTTACTTCCGCCTGGAAGTAAGAATATGGATACGTGAAAAGGAAGAAGCTGGAAATTGTAAATATGAGGAGCCTCATGGGGTAGGAAAGTCAAGATATTGGTGGTCATGCTATACTGGAGAATCAGGGGGAAGTACACATACGGAGCAAAGGGGCTATATTTGGCAGGGTACAAATGTTGGACTGAGGAAACAGGGCTTTGTCTAGGAGGCATTGGGAACTTGAAGGTTTAGAAATAGGGAAGAAGTAAGACAAGTTCTCTGTGGAAGGGACAAGTGAAAGATATTTTGATAACTTCTAAGATTTGGTGACTAAGAAATGAAGATGATAAAAGACAAAAGGGTCAAAGATGAACTTTTGGCTGATATACAGAGAGATAAGATTTTAAAAGAAATAGAGAAGAGGGACTCCTCTGGGGAAAGAAAGATGCACCTGCTTTTAGACTTGTTCAGTTTGAAGTGAAGGTGGGATATCTAAGAAATGCCCCAGAGAGATGTGTGAAGATAGGGGATGAGCCTCGTTTCAGGCAGTGGAAGTAGTCTGTTGATTTGAGTGTTTTTGTCCTAGAGGGAAGCTGAGGTCTGCAGAACCGACACACAGGTTAAGTTTGAAAGATGAGAGAGAGGACAGACTGGGATCATCAATGTCAAATGAAGAGAGTTTTATGAAAAGGAAAGGAAAACAACACTTAGTATCATTAGGTACCTGGCATTACAGTAATAAGTTGACATATATAATCTTATTTAGTCCTCAAAATTACTCTATAAAGTAGGAATTAGGATTATCCCTTTTCACAGGCATCTAAAGTAAAGTTTAGCTGGTTCCATGACTTGGCTGAGAGCACTCTGCCAGCACAGGATGAAATCTGTATTGAAATGGAGATCTTTCTGACTCCCAAGCTCACATATTTTTTTTTAACTGAAATAAAATGTAAAATGACAATGAAAAGTCAAGAAAAATGAAGAAAGGAATAATGCCTCTAACAGTTACAAGGAAGAGACTGTCATTTAAGATTAGGGTTTAAGTCTAGCAGTAGGAAGGGGTATTTCAGTGAGCTGTGTGGGTCAGCAGGTGGTCTATGAATGAAGGGAGTGATTTCAGACCACTGGGAATTTGGCCAGCAAGGAGGACAGGTCTACTGGAGCAGCTGAGTCAAGTAAAGTTAAGAAGAGAGCACACCAGTGGAGAAGAAGAGAAAAGTGCAGGGGTGAGGTCTCAAGATAGCTATTAAAGGAAAACAGACCCTGAGAGAAAAGACTGCTTCCACTAAATTTGGAAGAAAGGAGAATGAGCCTAAATGTGATCACTCACCCAGTAGGTAGAGAGAGGTTTCAGATAAGCATAGGTTTATCAAAGCACTAGCTATGAAGATACTTCCGACATTATAGCTTACTTGGAAGAAAAGCTCATTAAAATAAAGACATAGCAGCCAAGTGACCTCTTCCACCATCATATGTTAGACAAATTAGGTTAAGTTAGATCAATCGATCTTTACAGGCCCTTCCAGTACTTAATTTTCTATGCATGTAGAATGGGGCAGCCTTGATCTATGCACAGATACGGCAGTCATATAGCTTTATAACAAAAAGAATTTGCAGGAATAACAAAAATAAAACAAAAGAAATTTTTAGAATTTTAGGTCCACAAGTCAAAATTTCTGGAAGTATCTTCCCCTCCCCTATTAAAAAGTATTTAAATATCTGAGTGTATTGCTAACTGTAAACTCCTGAAGACAAGGACTGCATCCTGTTCTCTGATGTGTCCTTAGAGCACAAGGCCTGCTAAACTCATAAGTATTGCTCAACCAATACTTATTAAATGAATGAAAGCTGAATTACAAAATACAGTACAGGCTTCCTATAATACTCTTTCCATGTTTTTTTCTCTTTGATTCTTATCAGTCACCCCATGACAATTCGGAAACATAATATGTAAGACAGTCATGTACCTGCCTTGTTTTTGTGTCATTTTAATTGTTTTTTAAATTGTCATTTAATTGTTTTTCATTTGGTTACTCAGTTGATTTCTTGTTAAAAAGGAACTATACTCGGGGAATTGACTGACCGGTAATAGAAATCTCAGGATTTTTCAAAATTATCTTTTGTAGTAACTTAAAAATTAATTAGTATCCTAGTTTCCCATCTTTTGTTAACTTAAATTTTACCAAGAACATTTCTTTTCTGAAAAAGAAAATTGTGTTTTATGTTATGAAGGAAAAGTGATTTAGGAAAAAACCAGAAATCCGTTTCTGAAAAATTTAGTGATGTTAGTGTAATAAAAAGAAAGCCACAAGAAGTCATCCCAAATTAGTAATGCTTCCCGTCTTAAACACGTGATTTCAGTTGTCCCCAGGCTTGCTAAAGGTTATAAAATGTCACCAGAATACGTTACTTCCTTATGAGTTCTTACTACCTCCTCACCATAGATAGAGCTGTATAAACCCCGAAGTATGACAATATTGTTATTATACTTTTAGTTAGAAGTATTCTGCCAAAAGAAGCTAAGAACTAGGGGAAATGGATTTAAATTTACAGTAGTTCAGTGAAACAGCATATACTTTTTCCAGACCACTAGAGCAGCAAACCCATTTTGTAACTTTAATGCCTGGTATGGTGGAAAAGTTAACAGCTGTAACAAAATCAATAGAGACATCTTTGGTTAGTGTTCTTAAGTAAGAAAATTGACTGTAGGAATTTTCCCCCAAATATATGTTTTTTACATATTTTATACTACTTTCTAGAATATCATCAATTTTACTTAGGCTATTTTGGGAGTCACTGATTTGTCTTATCTTTCTGATGAAGAATTAGAGCCGGAATTGACATTTTACCATTAGTCAACTTCACCTTCAGTGATCTGGTGATCTAGAGATGTCTTTCTATCCCTTTCCTTAGCAAGCTTCAAGTTTGTAGATTGTCCTTGGGCCTTCCTTACTCTGAGTTGGAGATTTATAGTATTTGTTTACATGGGTTGCATAAAAATGCAGACTTCAATAAATGACTTTTTGGTTCTTGGATAGAAACTGAAATGTTAGACAAGATAGCCAAGTATCCAAAAACTGAATGCTCAGCTGAAGCTGTAGTTAGTTATCCTGGGTTTGAGTCAAGATAGTAGTATAGCTTGTAGAATCAGCTATCCTGTGAAAATATGAACTTGAAGGAAAAGGATACTGGATTTTTAAAATTTCTTCCTTAAATGTTTGTTCAGGGACCCCTGAGTGGCTCAGTCAGTTAAGTGTCTGTGTTCGGCTCAGGTCATGATCCTGGGGTCCTGGGATCAAGCCCTGCATCGGGATCCCTGCTTAGTGGAGAATCTGCTTCTCCCTCTCCCTCTTCCCCTCCATCCTGCTTGTGCTCCCTCTCTCACCCTGTCTCAAATAAATAAACTCTTTTTTAAAAAATTTGTTCAGGGGCACCTGGGTGGCTCAGTGGGTTAAAGCCTCTGCCTTCAGCTCAGGTCATGATCCCAGGGTTCTGGGATCGAGCCCCACGTTGGGTTCTCTGCTCCGCAGGGAGCCGGCTTCCTCCCCTGTCTCTCTCTGCCTGCCTGTCTGCCTACTTGTGATTTCTCTCTCTCTGTCAAATAAATAAAATATTTTTTTAATAAATAAATAAATAAATAATTTGTTCAATTTTAAATATTTTTTTATTTTCTCAGTGTTCCAAGATTCATTGCCCATGCACCACACCCAGTGCTCCATACATTACGTGCCCCCCTTATTACCTACCACCAGGCTCACTCCTCCCCCCACCCCTCCCCTCCAAAATCCTTAGTTGTATTAATTTTTTTCAAAATACACAGTATTATTTTAAAAGAATCCAGTTTACTATGACATATATGTAAGTTACATCGAAAAGGTTATCATGTAATTTAGAATACAAGAGGTAGAGTGAAAAGTACTAGTGGTAAAAAATAAGAAGGAAACTGGATGTTTTACCCCAATTTGTTTCTTCCTCTTTGGAGTGCTGTGGATTTTATTTTAGCTGTTCTGCTTCCCTGACCATGGGCAGTGTCACCACGTCTATTAGAGTCTTCTGTACTTAAGAGAGTTAGAGCCACCTATAAATCAGCAGTCTGAGTGGAATCTTGGCAGATGAGGTCTCAGTCAGGAAACAAGCATTTTGTTTATATTTAGATAATTTGAGAGCCTGGCCTCTGGGCATTCTGTAAGAAGTCCAGAAAAGGGAAGCCTAAAGAACAGAATATTTATTGTGAATAGATGTCACCCCTCTCACTCAGAGGTTTAATTCCAAGCAGCTTGAGTAAAATGAAGGATGTTGCCTCTTTTGACTTACCTGGCAAGATTTTTCAAAGAGAGTGAGGTGTCCAAATTGGAAGAGCATGAAGACCATAGCAGAGAATGTAGGATGACAGCTGGCACAAAGGCCTTTTTGGCACTGTTGAGAAAAGCCTCTGATTTATAATCTGAAGAGGTAGCAAGGGTGATCATTTTGTTCCATAGTACAGCTGATACATTTGGGAAAGTCCTTTGAAACATAGTCATGTCACAAAATAGGTCCTAAAATACCAGGGTGTTTCAACTAAGAAGAGCAATTCTTTTAGAATCCCTTGTCAAGTTGTAAAATAAAGCAAACAAATTGAACAAATAAATTAATTCTTTAGTATCTGAATGGCACTGGAGTTTGGTTTTCCCTTGCAAAGCATGTGCTGTATAAGGGAGAAATAGGGAGAAATAGGGGTGCCTGGGTGGCTCAGTCGTTCAGTGTCTGCCTTCGGCTCAGGTCATGATCCCAGGGTCCTGGGATCAAACTGCGCATCAGGCTCCCTGCTCAGCAGGAAGCCTACTTCTCCCTCTCCCACTCTCCTTGCTTGTGTTTCCTCTCTTGCTGTCTCTCTCTGTCAAATAATTAAATAAAATCTTTAAAAAGAAATGGTAAGAAATAGCATTTGGTTCTGCTCTCAGAACTTTTCTCTCCTGGATTCTGATAGTCATTTAATCACTACTAGTGATTGCTAGTAGGAAATACAAAGAGATCAGTGTACTTAGATTTTCAGTTTAGCTGTTCTTCAGTTACTCTTGAGTCCTCTGACATTCATCACTAAGGTTGATTAGTAATTAACTTGAGCCATAGAATTAGAATTTGTACTGCTTGATAGGTGTAAACCAGTTATGGGGACCTCCATAATTCTGAAATATGAGTAAGTGATGAGTCATACACTTACTACTGCTAATTCTTTTTTTTTATGATTTTATTTATTTATTTGAGAAAGCGCATGTGAGTAGGTACAAGCCTGGGGGGAGGGGTAGAGGGAAAGAGAGAAACAGGCTTCACTCTTAGCAGGGAGCCCAGTGAGGGGCTCCATCTCGGAACCCTGAGATCATGCCCTGAGCTGAAAGCAGCTACTTAACTGAGGGAGCCACCCAGGCACCTGAGTACTGCTAATTCTTGAGCTCCTTGATAGTAGAACAAGTTTTTCTATTAAAACAATGTATTGCATATTTTATATCTCTATTAGATCATTAACCTTTTAGTTGTCCACCCAGTAAATAGCAAGCTCTTCTCTCACTGTTTTTTATTGTGGTAAAATATATTAACATAAAATCTGCCATGTTCCATTAGTTTCAAGGGTATAACATAGCAGTTCAACATCTCTATATGTTGTGTTCACCACAACTCTGGCTACCATCTGTCACCATACAATGCTATTATGATGTCATTGACTATATTCTGTATGCTGTACCTTTTGTTTCCATGACTGGAAGCTTGTATCTCCCATTCCTCTTCATCCATTTTTGCCCTTCCCTCTCCCTCTGTTCTTTGTGTTTATAAGTCTCATTTTATTTTTGTTTATTTTGTTTCGTTTTTTTTAGGTGAAATCATATAGTATTTGTCTTTGTCTGAATTATTTCACTTAACATAATACTAGGTCCATCCATGTTGTCAGAAATGGCAAGATCTCATCCTTTTCTATGGCCATTGTGTGTGTGTGTGCATGTGTGTATGTATCACATATCTTCTTTATCCGTTCATTTAGTTGCTTCCATATCTTGGCTGTCATAAATAATGCTGCAATAAACATAGAAGGCATCTTTTTGAACTCATGTTTTCATTCTCTTTGAGTAAATACTTACCAGTAGGATTATTGGATCATATGGTATTTTTTTAAATTTTTTGAGTAATCTCCATACTGTTTTCTACAGTGGCTATACCAGTTTACATTCCCACCAACAATGCGCAAGTGTTCCTTTTTCTCCACATCTTCAACACTACTTGTAATTTCTTGTGTTTTTTATTTTAGCCATTCTGACAGATAGAAGGTGATCTCATTGTGGTTTTTTGATTTGCATTTCCCTGCTGACCATGATGTTGAGCATCTTGTCATATGTATGTTGGCCCCATTTCAACCATTTTAAAAATACGGTTCAATGACATTAGTTACATTCACAACATTGTGCAAATATCTGCCCTGTCTATATTCAAAACTTCTCATCATCCCAAGCAGAAACTCTGTACCCATTAAACTATAACTCCCCATCACCTACCCACCCCTAGCCCAGGGTTATTTCTGTCCTATTTTTTTCCTCTATGAATTTGCCTATTCAGTTATTTCATATAAGTGGGCTCATACAATATTTGTTCTTTGGTGTATTGTTTATTTCACTTAGCATAATGTTTTCAGAGTTCATCTATGTTGTAGCATGTACCAGAACTCCCATTTCTTTTTTAGCAGAATAATACTCCATTGTATTATGTATGTATTGTACATACCACACTTTGCTTATCCATTCATTTGTTGTGGAACACTTGGGTTAATTCCACCTTTTAACTTGTATGAATAATGTTGCAATGAACCTCCAAGTGTTCAATTGTCTGTTTGAGTCCCTATTTTCAATTCTTTTAGGTAGATCCCTAGGAATAGAGTGGCTGGCTCCTATGATTATTCTGTGTTTAACTTTTTGAGGAACCGCCAAACTGTTTTCCATAGCTACTGCACTGTTTTACATTACCATCAGCAATGTGTGAGGGTCCCCATTTTCACATCCTTCTGAACTCTTGTTTTCCTTATTTTTGATTAGAGCCTTTCTTGTAGGTGTAGACTGTTATCTTATTGTGGTTTTGATTTGCATATCCCTAATGACTAATTCTGTTGAGTATCTGTTTTGTGCTTTTTGGACATCTGTATGTCCTTGATCAAATGTCTGTTCATGTCCTTTCCTCTTTTTTAAAATGGGGCTGATTGTCTTTTGCCTTTCTATTGTTCTCTCTCACTTTTTAATTCATGTTCTCACATACTTCTCTGTATAATCAAAAAGATAGTATAACTTGAGCTCAGGGAAATGCTTTTTTTTTTTTTTTTTTTTAAGATTTTACTTATTTGTTTGACAGACCAAGATCACAAGGAGGCAGAGAGGGGGAAGCAGGCTCCCTGCTGAGCAGAGAGCCCGATGCGGGGCTTGATCCCAGGACCCTGAGATCATGACCTGAGCCAAAGGCAGAGGCTTAACCCACTGAGCCACCCAGGTGCCCTGGAAATGCTTTCTTTTAGTCATTCATTGCCACACACATTTTTTTAAAAAGGTTTTATTTATTTATTTATTTATTTGAGAGAGAAAGAGAGAAGAGAGAGGACATGAGAGGGGAGAAGGTCAGAGGGAGAAGCAGACTCCCCATGGACCTGGGAGCCCGAGGCAGGACTTGATCCCAGGACTCCGGGATCATGACCTGAGCCGAAGGCAGTCACCTAACCAACTGAGCCACGCAGGCACCCCATTGCCATGTACATTGACTTAAGGTCACATGCTTTTCATCCTGTTACCAAATCAGTACCCAAGAATCTCTCTTCAAATGAGAGATTTTTTTTTCCTTGATGCTATGAAATTCCTTGTATTCTTTCCCAGATCTCTGTGTATTGAGCTCATGTGTGGAGGGGTTGGGGGATAAGCCCATGTGTAGAGTATGATTCATTATGAACTACTCTAGAAAATAAACATCCATTTTCATTTCCTTCGAATGATGAAATTTTAAACCTGGAGGAGACCATGTCTCAAACTAGAATCTACAGATTCTTGGGGATCCACCAATATATTCTTGGGATCTGAGAGTTTTAGAATTTAAAAATATAATGTTTTTATATTAATAATAATCTAAAAAAGTCATTATAAAGCCCAAATTTCACAATCCAAGGACATTTTAATGGTTTCATGTATTACTTTTCTCACCTGGGGGTTACAGAACTTCTGGGGAATTTGAGGACATAATCTTGGCAGGTGTCTTAAGATTTTTTTCTTCCTTTGAAAGGGACCCATACATTGAAGCTTAAGAAACTCTGATTAAAGCCAACACCGTTCCTTTTATGAAGTAGGCTTAGAGATGTTAAGTGGCTTGCTAGAATAACATAGCAAGTTAATAAAACCAACCCGCACTAAAACCCAAGTCTTCTAAAGCTTTCTTCAGAGTTCTTTGTGTCACTGTGGGGATACTACAGGGATCCTGTCATCACTGAGTTTAAAATGTGGGAAAGCAGATGAACAATTAATAACTAAAATGACAAGTGTGCGAAGGAAGAGAAGGGTAATAGGAGTTGTATTGAGTGAAAGAAGAGTAGTTTAACCTAGTCTGAGGGTTCAGACAAGAGATGTTTACTCTGATAGTCGAAAGAGCAGGAGTTAGCTGAAGGGAGCTGAGAAGAGCAATGTTACAGAGGAAATAACTTGTGTGGGGGCTCTGAGGTGGGAAAAAGAGTGAAAAGAGGCTCCCAAGATAAAGAGGGACCAGATTATTCCAGCATAGATTTTTTTTCTATTTTTAGTTTCTTCTTTTTCTCCTTCTTCTCCTCCTCCTCCTCCTCCTCCTTCTTCTTATTATTATTTAGATTTTATTTATTTATTAGAGAGAAAGAGAACATAAGCAGGGGTAATGGCAGAGGGAAAGGGAGAAGTAGGGTCCCTGCTGAGCAGGAAGCCTGATGCAGGGCCTGATCCCAGGATTCGGACCATGACCTGAGCTGAGGCAGACACCCAACAGACTGAGCCACCCAGGCACCCCTCCAGTATAGATTTAAGACATTTAGAATTCAGTACAGAGTTTCAATAAGGACATAATGTAATCTGAGTTGCAACTTTAAAAGGGCACTCCAGCTACAGATGCATAATAGATTGGAAAGGAGATAAGGGCCAATAAAAATGTAGAGAGACTATGTAGGAAACTACAGGAAAGATAGGGTTGAAAGAGAGGATTTAGTGTTGAAAAAGAGGACTGAGAGAAGTATTTAATGTATTTAACATATAGAATCAAAAGGAAGTGGTGATTGATTAAATGCAGGTATTGTAGCAGTCAGTTTTGACTCCCTTTTGGGGGACCATGATCAGTTGGGAGATTGCTGGAGCTGTTTACTAAATATAGGGCTCACTGAAGGAGATAAGTTTGGGGGAATATATGATGAATGCCATTTTGGACCATTTGCAGTTGACTTGACTATGAGGTGTTTCAGTAGACAGCTCAAATAGATGTCCCTCTATAGAACTGGGGCACGGAAGATGTGGCCAGTGCAGACACAGAGTTAGTTTCAACTTATCCATGATATTTGAAATGTTCTCTAATGGGCTTGCTTAGGGAAGAGCATATGGAATTAGAAGGGTTAAAGAGCCTAACACAAAGCCTTGAGGAAGGAGCAACATAACTGGTTAGGGTTAATTGGTATCTCAGGAGCCAGGAAGAAGGCAGAGTATTGGAAGAAAGGCCAAAATCCAGGGGTCTGCTCTCTGATAGGGAAGTCCAGAGATTGGTTCCATAAAATGTCTGTGTACCTTACATACAGAGACAGATAGTTTTATGCTACTGATCATCAAATTAAACATTTTCCAATCCTTTTGCCAAAATCTAGTTGTGAGGTGTTGATAAACTGTGATGTACAATGTGTACATTGTTCTTGGTGAACTGAATTTCTGGTTAACTCAGCCAACTAAAAAACCCTTTCCATTTCTGGTCATATAAAATCTTTCTTAAGCACAATAAGCCATTTTTCCATCTTGGTAGATATTCTGGGGTGAAATAAAATTTAAATTCAATTTAGATAACTAAATCGATGATTTGAGAACGTTTAATGTCTTAGTTTCATTTTGATTAGCAAAGACAGTTTTCTGAAGATACAGAAAATACTGAAGATGATCTCAGGAAATGCTCTGGAAGCTACTTTCAAAAACAAATCACTTTTTAACTGCCCCCCCCTTAGTAATTGTCCATTTTTTCTAAAGGTATAGGAACAACTTTCAGTACATTAAGTGTGTTTAATAGTTAATGAAAGTTATATTGCAGTTGTTTTTCTTTAATATCTGGATTTCTCTATAATTCTGTAGAATTTTCTATAATTCTCAGTAAAACCCAGTGTATCAGTATATTCCTCAGTACTGTTAATTTCATCAAAATGTGTACTCTTTGATCACTAACCTTATATATAATGCAGGAATTTCAAATTATTTTACTGACATGACATACATATATGTGTGCAATAAAGAGCCATCTGAAAAGTTACAGCTCAATTAGGTTTGAGTAAATTAAGTCATGAGGCATCTGCCCAGGAGGTATTTCCAATGCTTGCAGTACCAAAGTGAATATTTTAATAAGGTAAATTACCCTTTAAAATGGGGCCTGGGGAGAAGGAAACTAGCGTTTATACTTAATTCTGTGCCAAGCACTCGTAGGTGTTTTACACACATGATTTCTAAGTTTTGAAGTGGTTCAATGGCTTGCCCTAAGTTACAGCCCGAGTACGGGGTGGCACTGGGATTCTAGTTTAAGTCTAATTTTAAAACTGGTATTCTTCCCATTTATGCCTCTTTCCTCACTGGAAGTCAGGAGACCTACATACTAGCTACTATTCTATTCTTCCTAACACCTCTAACCTTGAATAAGCACAGTAGTTTTTTTGCGTTCACTAATCCCCCCAGGCATATTTTACCCCTTCCCCGTCTAGAATGCTCCATATGTCTTATCCATGTACGTATTCATCCAGTTGTTAATCAGTTCATCAACCAGCCAGACAATGGTCTTTAGTCATACAGTAAGGTATTGAAGTTCTGTGACACACATATGAAAGTGGCATAGATACACAGTCTTTGTCTCTAAGGAGGTCATTCTCTTTTAGTACATACTGTGCTCACTATACAAGCCCTTGCTGAATCCCATTTCTTCCATGGAGCCTTTTCTATGAACCATCCCATTTTGACATGCTTTTCAGGAGTCCCTGTGAAACTTAGTCATTTTTCAATTATTTGGCAATTAACCAGGTGCTACCTTGTGACATCTCTTCTATCATTGGCTAGAATCTTACTCAAATCATGAATCATTATTACTTAACTTTTTACCTCTTTGCATCTTGTTTTGCCAAGATATAATTTCCTTAAGGGCAGGCTTACCCTTCTCTGTATTTCCCACACTGTCTTGTAAATAGCAAAGTTTTTTTTTTTTTTTTTTGACTGAATTCATTCAGCAAATGTTTGTTAATTTGTGTTAAATTTTTGGGTTCAGAGTTACTTTCTTGTCTAACGATCTGGGTCATCACTTAGCTTCCATGAGCCTCAGTTTTCAATAAAATGGAAGTAATTCCTACTTCTTGAGGCTAAATAAATAATTTATGTAAAAATGCTTTGTACACTTTAAAACTTTAGATTATACGAGTGTTACTGATCATTTTATATTTTGTGGTATAAGTAGCCGTATCCTGAACACGTATCCTGAATTCTTCTAATAGATACTTTGTGTCTCAACATTTACTTAACCTGTTCACTTGACCTATTTTCACCTCTATTATCCTACTGTATAGCTCTTTGTGGTTTAACTTATTTGTTCTAAGTTTATTTCTAATTCTCCCCTTTATTTTGCATATTTCCCAAGTCTTAGTCTCATTTATGTTTATGGACATGAATAGTATGAACTGTTACCAGACTAGCTTAATCTGATGGATCACAAGGTCCATCCAGTAATGGACCCATCACACTACAAACCTGAGAATACTAGAAATTATTGTTAATTTTCTTTCAAGGTAACTAAATTCATTCACTTTTAGTTTCAGATTGATATAGTGGGTTTTTCCTTAGGAATATTGAAATAAGTGCCTTTTAGTCTGTAGTAGTGTTCTGTATACTCTCCAAAGAATGTATTAGGACTGGTACCATCAAAGCCTGTATTGTCTTAGGTCATCTGTATGGGATGAAATACAGTAATTTCAATAGCTAAAGCTTGTGATCGAGACTTTCTAGGTATTAAGAATTTACTGAATTGCGTTTTTTGGGTCTTTGCTACTTTTTTAGGGGGGAGGGTCTTTGCTACTTTTGATGTTTTTGTTAATTTTATGCTTTGGGGGCATCTGGGTGGCTGCCAGTTAAGTGTCTGCCTTCGGCTCAGATCATGATCCCAGGGTCCTGAGATTGAGCCCCCGTATCAGCTCCCTGCTCAGCAAGGAGTCTCCTTCTCTCTGCCTCTGCTCTCCAGCTTGTGCACACATTCTCTCTCTCACTCAAATAAATAAAATCTTTTTTAAAAAACTTTAAAAAATTTTACAAATATGATGCTTTGATTAGCCATCAAATAAAGTTTATTTTACCGTCCTTGAAATAAGCTACTTTGGTCATTTAAAAATATCTGTAATAGGGTCTTTTTTTTCTCTGATGTTTCTAGAGTATAATTCTTGTGTGGTTAAGGTCTCTCACCTCTAAGAAGCCTTAAAATAAATATATTGATTATTACTGTTATTTATGTTGAAAGATATTAAAATGAGATTTGTAATCCAAATGGGCATTACTTACTTCACATCTGGTTGCTTGAAAAGTGGCCAGATGCAACAATTCTTAATGCAAGACAGCCTAGGGCAAAACCTTTGCAATTCACACCCTCCTTTGCAAAACAGCTGCCCTGTGTGAACCTTTCACATTAAGAAAAGAAGAAGAAAAGAAAAGCAAACAAAGAAAATTTCCTTCACCCACATTTAATTACAAATTTTCAATGAAGGCGTTCATAGGGGATTCCTCCATTCAAGAGCAAACAACCATTAGAAGTGGAAGGCAGTGTTCAATGAACAGTGACAGACTTGACCTAGTTTCAGGGCCAGGACCAAAGGCATCATGAAACTTCTCTCTTTCATCTCCTCACTTTGCTGAATTTTTTTTTAAAGTAGGCTCCATGTCCAACATGGGTCTTGAATTCATGACCTCAAGATCAAGAGTGGCATACTGAGCTGGCCAGGAGCCCCCTCTGTGGAATTTTAAGGTGATTATATTCCTGGTTGCCTATGATAGCCTCAGTTGATGCCTGTTCCTTGGGTGTTGCTTTTAACATTGCCCCCTTTCACCCCTGAAAGTGTCCCAGGTTGGGTAAAAAAGTGTATGGTCATCTTACTTCATCTCTTAGGGGCACTAATTAGGAGAAGAACTCTGGGAATGATGAGAACATACTAAAGGGGAAGTGATATTGGGGTAGGGACGGTGCTGGAACCAAAAGGCTACTGATAAGAATTCTTAGTAAATAAGATGTGAGCTGAGCTGGAAAGTGATTTGTGAATGCATTCTGAGCATCGTAAGATCCATCAGATTAATGCTGGTTGCTCATGGGTAGTGGAGAGAGGCGGAGGACAAGAACCAGGTCAGGAGTTTGTGGTATCTTTTATGCAATACTAACGTTAAGCTTCCTGTCTGAGGTTTTCCATGTTGTGAGTCTCTCACCTCTTGATACTCTTTGAGGACTGGTGATGCTGATATCTAGCAGAAACATTTCACAGAATTAAAAAAAAAAAAAAAAAAGATGGAAGATAATAGTTCTTTAGAAAAATGGAAACATATTATTCTTGATAACCTTCCTCTTTGAAAAGCTTAGCTGAATCTCTCTGCCATTTACCTTAATAACCTACTCAGAAACTTAATGTTATTAACTATAAAAGACTTGCTTGATATTTTCTTTTAATGAATCCTCCAGATTTGACAGTGGTTATTTTTTCATACTCATTGTTGTACAGAGTCTTTATTTTACTTAAAATAACTTTTTTAAATTCTCAGAGTGATAACTACTATTGAAAAATATGCCGAAAAATATAAAGCAAGAAACAATCATTCATAATCCCATCACCCAGAAATAACTAACAATAGCATAGCTCCTTTCAACCTTCTTACATGTATGTATTTTTTAATGTGTGTTCAATGGAGCCCTTAAATTATAACCATAAGGAAAATGCTTTTAGTGTTCAGGCAACAATAGGGAAGTAATAATATCTTATGTTTGCATAGAGCTTTAAAACATGTAAAATTTTTTCAGGCAGTAAAATATTTAATCCTCACAATATCCCATAAGGGAGGGTAGATGTCATTTTCCATTTTATATACACGGGGAAATTGAAGCCCAGACGTGCTCAGTGACTTGCCAAAGGGCATTTGTAAGCAGTAGAGTCTTGATTAGAACCCAGATTCTTTATGTGTACAACTCAAAGAATTAATTATGCTAGAATCTTCAAGTACCAAAACCTGAATCTGTTTTTGAAAAACAGATTCTTTAGCTGGGAAAAGAAGGTAAGAAAGAGGAATGTTGTTCTGAATAATGGTCTTTAGATTTGTACAGGGGCAGTCTTCAAAGAAGAGTAACCATCTTTCTTAGACCCTCTTCTGAAAGTAAAACACGAGGGCTGAGTTTCCTGTGGACATTTAAATCTGGAGTAGGATACTTTCCTGAAGGCCTTTGAAAAGACAGCATATTATTTGTTTGGAATTAACAGTCAGTTAAATCTTGAACATCTAGTGCTATTCTAAAAAGCGTAAGTAAAGATCAGACCCTCTCATGTTTCCAAAGGACTTGACAGTATACCTGGAGGAATAAAACAAACATCATGAAACAACTTAGCTGTAAATTGTGTGGTATTGACTCCACATAAATGAATTATTAGGAGTTAGAAATAATAAATTGAGGGGCAATTGGGTTAAGCCTCTGCCTTCGGCTCAGATCATGATCTCAGGGTCCTGGGATTGAGCCCCTGCTCAGCGGGAAGCCTGCCTCCCCTGTCTCTCTTCCTACCTGTGATCTCTGTCTGTCAAATAAATAAATAAAATCTTAAAAAAAAAAAAAAAAGAAAGAAGAAATTGATACCCAAAGAGTGTTTATTTTGTGCTAATCAAGAAAATATCCCTAAATGTTATAAATAAGATCAAGAAGCCAGAAACAAATCCTGGTGGATGGCCGAAAATAAAAAGAGACCCATTCATTCACACATTAATGCATCCACTCCACATTTGTTGAACATCTGCTGTCTGCCACAGGTACATAGGAGTGAATAGATATCTCCTTTTGAATATAACTTAAGTTACATGTTAGGAAATAGTGAGCAATAAGGTGGATGAGTGGGTGGCTGTGTAGGCAGATTATAACAATGTTATTAACCTATGCAGAGGTTAGGTGTGATTCTAACTAGGGACAAGAGTTTATAATAGATGCGACCTAAACACTTGTAATTCACTGAATGGGAGAGCTAAAGGGAAGTGTTAGAAGTCGTCTACTCTATCCACCTTTCCTTATTTCCACTTCAAAAGTTGGGAATTAACGATTAGAGCCATTGTGACTTGCCTGAGTTTATAAACAGAGTTAGTGGCAGAACTTAAGGTTGAACCCTGGTCTTTCACTTTCCAATTACATATACCATTCTGCCTCTTGACTCTTGAGTTTAGCTAAAACATCTTTTCTTCTTCCCCATGCCAGCTATGTGAATCCCAGACGTTAGATCCTCAATTAAAGGTTTGGATTATAATCATTATTTAGCCATTGGTAGAAAAATATGGTTTAGAAAATGAATCTGTTTCATATCTCAATCTTAGTGAATATCTTATTGATAAAATGACTAAAGGCTTAGAGCAAATGTTTTATAGCAATGGCAGGGAAGAGTCTGTATTTTAGACCTAGCTCAATCACTGACTAGCTGTATCATTTTGTTAGGGTCATGCCATTTCTTTTATCTATAAAATGAGAGGGTTAGAGACACTTTCAAAGTCTTGTTCAGTTATTATAGCTACATCTTCTTAGTATTTGAGTAAAAGCACTGACTTAAGGAAAACTTTCTTATGATTCTCAGCATTGACATAATTTTTATTATAACGTAACTTCAATATGTACAAAACTAGCTATAAACTTTTGATGCATATAGCTCTTACATACAACCAACATGAATCACATAACAAGTCACAAAATTCTTCACATTCCAGTTGATAATTCTGCTGGAACACCTGTTTTTGAGGTTTTACACCCTCTGCTATTCAGTGCCGTGTATCTGATTAAATTCTCCCTCAGCTTTCCTCTGGCTGAACTCTTCTGTGAAAGTCCTCCTGATGATATTACTGGGCTTCGTTGGGTTTTCACTTAACTCGAATGAATCATTGACATGTTAAAAGTTTCCGTGTGTCCTTCTGTCATGAATCCTGACAGCTAAAGTAGTAATCCTGGGCACCATATTTGAGTTTATGAAATCATAAATACAAACTGGGGCATGGAACCTGCGTGTATTTGCTTACAATATCATCCAGGTATTACAGAGAGCCAGAGAATCTAAAATGCAACTTATTTCAGTCTTTTATCATTTAGAGTGAAAGGAAAATTGAAAATATAGAATTAAAAACTTTTCAGCAAAAATTGGGAGCAATTTCAATGTCCATCAATTAAATGGATAGCCAGAATATGGTATCCTCATATACTGCCTGACCTAGATTCATCAATAAAAAGGAACTCACTCCTGATAGATGCTACAACATGGATGAACCTCAAAACAATAATCCTAGGTGAAAAATGCAAGAAGGGCTCCTGGTTGGCTTAGTCAGTAGAGCATTTAATTGATTCTTGATCTCAAGGTTGTGAGTTCAAGCACCACAATGGGCATGGAGCCTACTTAATTTGAAAAACAGAAACCAAACCAAAAACAAAAGCCAGACACAAGACCATATATTGCATTTATACAAAATGTCCAGTAAAAGCCAACCTAAAAGGCAGAAAAATAGATATGTGATTGTCTAGGATTGATTGTAAATCAACATGAAAGTTCTTACTAGGTGATGAAAATATTCTAAAACTGATTTATGATGATGGTTGCAAAAATTGGTAAATTTACCAAATTTCATGGAATTGTACACTTGAAATGAATTTTATGGTATATAAAGTATACCTCAAAATAAAGCTTTTTATAAAGTTTTTTTTTTAAGGTAGAACTTCTTAGAAGTATATATCTATAAATATCCCTCCCCCATGGTAAGGAGACCTTGTTGAAAAAACACTATTTTAGTAGAACTGGAGTGAGCATTCAGTACTTAGAAGATCATGGATTCTATTCCAGCTTTGACTTTGGCATTAACTCTGTATTATCCAGGGCAAGGCCCCTAGATGGTTTCCCCATCTGTAAATGAAGAAGGGGTTAGATTATATGTTCTGTAAGACTTCCTGTGGATAGGACAACCTCATCTTCACATTTCTGTTATCCTTTCTAAATCTCCTATTTATTGCCCCTCTCCCCAGATGTTCCTTCCAAGGTCCTTTTTTTTTTTTTTTGAAGATTTTATTTATTTATTTGACAGAGAGAGAGAGAGATCACAAATGGGCAGAGAGGCAGGCAGAGAGAGAGGGGGAAGCAGGCTCCCTGCCGAGCAGAGAGCCTGATGCAGGGCTCCATCTCAGGACCCTGAGATCATGACCTGAGCCGAATGGAGCCTCAGGGCCTCCACTGAGCCATCCAGGAGCCCCTCCAAGGTCCTTTTAATCAGCTTGGCATATTGCTTGGCATATTCCTGACCTTAATGCATAGGTCTTTTGAGTACACAGTCCCCCAGAATGTTTATCTGAAAGTTTCATACTAGACTGAATGCCGTATCATTCTTTAATCTCCCATAGGCTATGTTCTCATCCTCTATAACTCTTATGGATGCTATTCCACAGATAACAGTACACTTCCCCTTCAGGCAGTACATGAAAGAAACAATGGACGATACAATGGAATCATCCTATAAAATTATACAGAATGAAAATCTGACCCATTGTTTTCTCCTGATGCCTAAGGAAGAAGTTGTACTCTTTGGATCCCCATAAAGATTTTGGCTTGTCCACCTCCTCAGATTCTCAAGTAACAATTAAGCAATCTGGCCTTCTTCCCACTTCTCATTTCAATGTGTAGGATCCTTGTCAACTTGCCCAGAATGACTTTAGGCATTTTGAGCTATTCATCTGACGGTGTGCAAAAGATAAATAAAAACATAATTAGAAGGAAGACTGACTTAAGACTCAGTTTTGTTTTTATTTCTATTGGGGGATATGTGCTCGTTTTAGAATTGAAAAAGTCATTTCTTGTCTGTCTTCACCTTCTTTTTGTGTTCAATAAGATGTTTTTAGATGTTTAAAATGAAAAATTTATTGCAATGGAGTTCGTGTTTGTAAATACAGAAACATAGCATCTTACTTCCTAGAGCTTAGCGTATCTGAAGAAAAGCAAACTTGGGGTCTAAAGAACAAGCTTTGGTGGTTGGAATGTGGTTTAATTAGTCCATAAACCTGTCAGGAACCTCTGACTCTCTTCCTAAAGCTTTGCTGACACACAGTATAATTTTGGAAGAACCAGTGAAGTTTGTATTCTACTTATTCTCTGTAATTTAGGAGTAAACATTTGATAAAAACTGAAAGTCCCTTTTGATGGAAATTGGTAGGTAAAACTGAAGCATTACTTATTTTATTAGGGACTGATAAGTGGTTTTCTATATGCCATGAAAAGAAAAAGAGCCAGTGGATGGGTATCTTGGTTGTAACTGTCAGGACCAATGATAACAGAGAAAATTGAAGTTGAAATAAAATTCTTTAGAAATGATTGAAAAAAGAGAAACTTGGGTATATAAATATTTTATGATAGGAACATTCGGAGAACAGAAGTTACAGCTATGCCCAACCAAGAAAGTTTGGTGTTGAAGATATCTACCTTTCTAATGACAGAGAACAGATGAGATATTTATTCTGCCTTTGTAGGAGGAACTGTTTTAGGGTATCCACAGAGTTGTACTTCCCAAAGGAAAGCTCTGCCTCATCCAAAAAAAAAAAAAAGAGGCAGCTAACAAATGCAGAAGGAGTGGTAGAATTAGAAAAGCTTCATTTTATAAACTCAAAATATTGAGTCAGGAGAAGATTATGAAATGTGTTAAAAACTTTAAATGAGTGATTGGTGATAAACTGAACTCCTTATATGCCAAAGTCACAGCACTACAGATTACTTTCTAGTTGCAAGGAGAAAAAAGGCACCTTACAATGGAAAGACCTGACTATCATCATTCTAAATTAGTAGTTGATCTTAGCATCATCAATGGTCAGTCATATGCTGTATCTCTGATGTAATTGAATAGGAAGTCTAGAACATTACATGTGTTACATTCAAGTAAAAAATGTTTGACTTGAATTCATAGATCCTTAAATGTAACACTCAGTTTAAAAGTAACACAGGGATAGAGAAGCAAGCTAAACGATACCACAAGAAAACAACCAGACAAATCCAGAGGGTGAAACATTCTCCACGACAACTGGCCTGATCTCTTCAAGTGGTCAGTGGCCTAAAAATTAAGAAAAGTCTTTTAAAAAGACTTACGGGACATATAACCAGATACATTTCATCAATCTGGATTAGATTCAGGTTTGGAACAAACCGACTGTAAAGGAACATTTTGGGTCAGCTGGGGAATTTTGAATATGGACTGGATATCATTGGAAATGAACATTTACAAAGGGAAAAGATGATTATTGACTTGAAGAAGCAGGTTGCCACTACAAAGTACCATATCTCATTTTTATTTTAAAAATACAAATACATTATATATGTACTTAAGAATTGTGTAGACTGAGGATCCATCATGTGCTCAGGAAAAGAACCAGTGCAAGAAACACAGTTTAACATCGATGATCTCTGAGTAGTAGAAATCATTTAGTTTTTAAATTTTCAACAGTGAACATAGACTGGTTCTGTAATAATAAAAGGCTGTTATACAACAACATGCAGAAAAGCAACAGTGTACTTTGTCCTTTAAGGAAAATAAATATATTTCCTTTGAGGAAAAAAGGTACAAAGACAAGAAGACAGTTTCTTATCTTTTAAAAATATCTGGTGAGAGTTTGTGGCTGTGAAGCTTTGCCTATTTGTCTTTACTCAGTGTGGTATTAAGAGTCAAACGGACCTGGCTTTGAGTTCAAACTCTGTCGATTACAAGCATTTTTACTTTTGACAAGTCACCTTATTTTTTTTCTCTTTTCACATCTAAAAGAATAATTGTGAGAACTAAACACAATCGAAATCAATCAGTGCCTAGAACAGAATAGGCTCCCCAAATTATAATTTTATGAATTCTTGCCATCAAAAATTTAAATCTTACCCATGACAAGTTGATTAATAAAGTAATAAAAGGCAGTCACCAGCTGACATTGCTATTGCTTTTATTTATTTTTTTAAAAGTTTTTATTTTGGGATTATTTTAGATTTCCCATATAACCCTCACCCAATTTTTCCTATTGTTAGCATTTTATATTACCTGCTATTGCTTCTAAATATGTTCCATGAACATAAATATGTTTCATGAAGAAATGATACACAAGTAGAGTTTGAAATCTTCAAAAACAGGTATGAATTTTACAAGTTCACTTAGTAGTAGACCATTATTCATGATAGCATTTACAGAGTTGATAGAAAATAAAGTATAACTTTATAAATAGAAACTATTTATATATTTATAAAGAATAACTTTATAAATAAAAAATAAAAATTTATGACCCAAACCCATTACAGGGTTCCATATTGAAGCCCTATTCGGTACTTGTTATTATTTTCTTATTTTGCTTTGAATGACCACCCAGTGGCATTGTGAATTTCAAATGAGATTAAAAACACCATACAGCTCTAATGTACCTTTTTAAAAAATTAAGCAACTGGTGTTACACGCAAACAATGAGTCATGGAACACTACATCAAAAACTAATGATGTACTGTATGGTGACTAACATAATAAAAAAATGAGAATATTATTAGTGCAAAGTGGAAGCTTTCAAATAGCAATTTTATTATTTTTGGAAGAACAAGGAACTATGTCAGAAAAGACAACTGTTTCTCCCTGAAGAACTCCAGCATGCAAGGATGACTCTTAAAGAAAATATGAATGAGGCAAAAGGACATTTGTCAGCAAAATTAATTCCGGAATTGATTGCTCAGATGTTACTGAATTTTATTTACCAGGTTGTTATTGAGTACTTTGTAGAAAGCAAAGTCTTTAAACTCTGTGATGAACTATGATATTCTCATTGGTGATTCATGCACATTAAGTGAATCATATCATTTTATAAATGCTTTCATGCTGATAGACTTCTCACATAATTGTTGGCATTAAGGATAATGGATCGGAACAGTTTATTTGAACATTTTATTGCATCATTTTCATGACAGTACAGTTTGGTGCTTTGAACTGGGAATGAAGAAACCTGATGTTTAGTTCAAACTCTGCTCCTGATTATCTGGGTATTACCTTGGGCAAATCATTTCATTTTTCTGGAACTCATTTTCCTTATGTGAAAAATTAAGAGAGTTTGAATATATTAATCTCCCTGGTACTAAGTTTTATAATATATACTAATCTCCCTGGTACTAAGTTTGAATATATTAATCTCCCTAGTACTATTGATCTCAATAATCCATATATTTCCATTGGTACAGTTGCAGAACTGGTAAATTGTTTATTTTACATAAACTGAACTTGTATATAGTGCTGTGGCTCTGAGCTTGCTTTAGGATGTTTGTGGAATTCTAGTATGGTTCACCAGTGATAAAATAGGTTACCTAGGGAATCTCCATATAACTGATCTTGAAAAATTGTTAAACTCTGAGCAGTGGGGGCACTGGGGCACTTTAAACTGGTTTAAAGCCTCTGCCTTCGGCTCAGGTCAGGATCTCAGAGTCCTGGGATCCAGCCCCGCATCAGGCTCCCTGCTCAGCGGGGAGCCTTCTTCCCCCCTCTCTCTATGCCTGACTCTCTGCCTACTTGTGATCTCTCTCTCTGTCAAATAAATAAATAAAGTCTTTTTAAAAATTATTTTTTAAAAATCTGAGCAGTGAAGGAGATATGTTTTAGAGGTTTGGGATTGTACACAGCGTAAATCTGGGTCAGTTGGTAATACGACCCATGGTATTTTATCATGCTAGAAACCACATTACTGGAGAATTTCAGATATTATAAGCAAAGACAAGATAGTTTAGTTGTGATGTCTTTGGTTCAAAGGTACAGTAATTTGAAAAGTGTTTATTTGATCCCTAGAAAGTAGTTAGGTTAGGCTCTTTTTCAAGTATTACTAGCAGTTAACTTTTGAAGGGGGAAAAGAAAAAGAAATTTTTAGTTGGTTTTTCTTTAAATCAAAATGGTATATTAGTTTGAAATATTAATCCTATATAGAAAATGTTAGTTTTTGAATATCTGAACCCAATTATGGTTTTTGATGAAAGAAAAGTGGACTAAACCTTAAAAAAAAAAAAAAGGAAAAAAGCACTGTTCAACAGCAGTTTCCCTTTGTCTTTTTACATGGGAGTACTGGGCTTGCTGTTAAGGGTTGCAGTGGAATTTACATTTTAGGATACAGGATTATTTGTTCCTCTGTTTAGGCATGCGTCCCATTGGAACATCATTTCTTCCATGTTGTGTCCCCTGTGACTATGAAGAAATCCTGAATTGATGCAACCACAGCTAGAAGATAGAGTTCCAAGCCAACTTTAACTGCAGTAGGAAAAGGCACCAGTTCTGGGTAGGGGGAGCAGAGAGCTTACGTAGACATTCTGCTTGTTCACGATTATCTGGTGTCCTTTGGAGTACCATGGGGAAATGTCTTGTTGGAACAAGAAGAAAACTGATGTTTTTGTCAGTTCATTTGGTCTCTAAACTCTTCCTTGAATGGTCCATGTGAGACAGATGTGCAAGCAGCTGTTCTTTCATGATTCTCAGCATCAACAAAAATAATAAACATGTGTGCCGACTAGAGACACTGTTAGGCTCTAGAGATAAAAAGAGGTGTTCGATCTTGTTCTCCCAAAGATCTAACCTTTAGGAGCCAGCATAAGTATTCATAGGGCTTGAAGCATTAAATGAAGCAGCTTTTAAAATGGAGTTATAACAAAAGAAAAAAATACTGTAAACACTTCTATACCAATACTAACATAGCCTATTTTACATAAAAGAAAAAGAAAACAATTAAAGCAGTTTTAAAAATTCAATTTTACTCTAGAAGCTAAAATCCAAATTTAACCTACACCCAAAAAAAGCAAGGTTTTAATTAGCTTTCAAGAGTAACATAACACAAAAAATATTTAATATTCTATTTTATGTATATATTTTATATAAACTGTTCCAAACACTGAATAATATTTTAAAAACCTTATACATATATAATACTATGATTTTATTAACTATGGATTTTTAGACATTCTCTTTGTTACTGAATCACGCACAGCTGATATTAGTCCAGTTGCCTTCTCCTAATTGTACTAAAAGTTCGGAAGTTTTTTGGCTGAATAATGTTCAGATTCTTTTGGCTAAAGACAGAAATCATATTGAAGACAAAATACTGAAGCATAGCCTTCTCAAATACCAAACTACATTTTTTTTCAAGTGTCATAAACTAGGGCAGAATTAGTTTTTCAGCCTCCTCACTATATGACCATTCCAAATTCTCTTCATTCTTATTCTTGCTCTTTATACATACTCTACCCACAGTCACATCCATACCCCATATGTCTCTAAAGTCCAAGAGGAGATGGCCTTCTCAACTTCAACATCACACAAAGCCCTGCATCCCTCAGTAGAAGCAACTGAGCTAGCTTTTGTGCAAGTACGTAAGGAAGGTGGTCTTCTACTATTCCTCCTCACTCTGCTGGATTAGCAAGGACTAGCCTTTGAAGGGGTTCTTCATGGGATGGAAGGAAAACCATCCAATGGAGACTTCTTTGTAGAAGTACCCTTCAGATGCAAGTACGGCTATGCAGTTGGTATGCAAAACACCTGGACTTGTCTACAGCTCCATCATCTTATATTATAGTCCTATTTACCAGCATGCTCTTTTACACATCTTATAATATCCTCTTGATTTTGATATTATGAAGAATAGGACACTGGGGAATCTTAAGGCCTTGAAAATAGAAATATTCACATGCATGTCAAAACTCTCATAAATTTTCTGGTGATCATATACTGTCCAATGATAGGAATGACTTTATTTAAGCAAATATACTTTTTCTGGCATCAGTGCATGCTAATTGACTTTCAAAGTTAATTGAGGAAAAAGATCACTCTTTTAGGTATATTCAGATAATTTGTATAAATATAGTTAAATATGAACTTATTGAGGATAGGAACTTGGATTATTAATGAATTTATCTCCTATACTTAGAATAATATCTGGCACTCAGAAGGTGTTTGATAAATATTTGAGGAATACACGGATGGATCACTGTGAAATAAGTCTCTTCAGTATCTCAAGGCAAAGCACATTCCTAATTAGATACAAATGGGATTGACTCCGTTTATTTTTGTCCATTTTAATATACGCATGAACAAGTTACTTCTCAAGTGACCTGGTGCTACAGCGTGATGCAAAATATTAAAATATTGTTAGTGGGGTGCCTGGGAGGCTCAGTCAGTTGAGCATTGGACTCTTGGTTTCAGCTCAGGTCATGATTTCAGGGTCCTGGGATTAAGCCCTGGGTGACTCTGCACTCAGCAGGGAGTCTGCTTGAGATTCTCCCCTTCCTCCCCCACATATACTCTCTCTCTCAAATAAATAGATAAATCTTTAAAAATTAATAAATATTGTTACTAACATAAAAGTGATGATTGATCAGGGCACCTGGGTGGCTCAGTGGTCTTAATCCTCTGCCTTAGGCCCAGGTAATGATCCCAGGGTCCTGGGATTTAGCCCCTCATTGGGCTCTCTGCTCGGCAGGGAGCCTGCTTCCCCCTCCTCCTCTGCCTGCCTCTCTGCCTACTTGTGATCTCTCTTTCTCTCTGCCAAATAAATAAATAAAATCTTTTTTTATGATGATTAAATATCCACATTGTATAAGCATTTTGTTAGTAACTTGGGGTGTTCTCTGTATTGCTTGACATGCTGTCAAGAGTTTAAGTGACATTTACTGAGCCTACAGTCCCCATGTTGATAAAAATTGTTGATAAAATTGTAGTTTTTGCTTATTGACTAGCTTTGAAATCCACAAGATAAGAACACATCCATCTTGTTCGTTAAGCCAGCCCCTAACTGAAGGCCTGCCAGTGTATTCTGATATCTTGCCAATAAACATCTGTTGATCAAATAAAGGAGTGAAATGCAGTGAACAGGACAGGTTGTTGCTCTCAAATAATACAGTCCAAGGGGAATAGATACCATTAGATTCAGATGTTAGGGAATAATTAGCTGTTGTAAATAATTCTATATTTGAATATCTAAAGCACAGTGTGAGTGAGAACGGTTAGGGGCTTGGAAGGGATAGCTACAACAGTAGACGGACAAGTTGAATGGTATCTAAGGGGAGAAAAAAAGAGAATAGAAGTAATAGAAGGGGAAGAATCCAGAAATTAGTCCCTTCGATGATAGTTGGAAAGAATGGACCTGTGTATTGTCCAAAATAGCAGAAGACACCACTAACCAACTGGAAGACCAGCTTAATTCCGCTGGCCTCAGAAACTTAAAGTGATCTCCCCAGATAGAATTATGTGGCATGAATGACCTACATCATCGTTGAAGAAATGTAGGAATAAGAGAGAAAAAGACATTGAGAAGCTCCCCACATCAACTCTATATCCATGGGTATTGAAAAATTAATGACACAGTTTTTGACTGACACTCTGTGAAAGATTTAACATATTATCCCCATAACTCACCCTATACTCTGTCTCTTTGGTGACTGATTTAGTAAAAGACGTAATTTAGACGCTTGTGAGAGTGGAAGTTGGGGAAGACCAGTAGTTGGCTGGCCTGGGAATTAGACACCTAAAAAACCTAGAGTCTAGTTCCACATTTGTCACTACCTACCTGTTTAATCTGGAGAATGTACTTGTCATTTGGGGGCCTTGTTTTCTCATCTTCTTAACAGAGTGTTAGGCTTTTTTATAAAGAGCTTCACTCTAAGAATGGTATCCTTCTGCCTATTTTGTCCTTCTTATACTCTGGCATAATTTTAACATTTTAATAAACTTGTTCTTTTTTTTTTTTTTAAGTTGGAAAGACATTGGAATCTGAGACCTAGAATGGGGAGAGGATAGGGAATTGAGGGAGAAACTGCCATTTCATAGGAAGAAAGCTGAAATTTGCCTTCCAGATGCAAGCACATCTTGGGACATTATCTGTAAGCAGAATGACTAGCTTAAATTTTTGTTCTGTTTTATTAACAAGAAGAAAACTGTCCTTGACTTCTAGAATTGATTTTGCTCCATCCTTATATTTAACCAAAAATCTTAGACTAATCATACTTTTAACTATTATCATCTTGTCTGTAATAGGAGGAAACTTCCCAGCATTGAGAGGGAAGGAGAAACTCCTTTATTGATAGTTCAAGTTGAATATAGACAAAACTAATCCTACATACCTGTAATTACCTCTGTCATTTGGACTGCCAAGAAATTTGCTTTAACTCGAACTACCTTAGTAAACGCTTTTTGGTTTTTAAAGGTTTTTAAGCAACACAAACGCCCAGCTCTCCACTTTATTCTGTGCTGTGGGGGCACCTGGGTGGCTCAGTGGCTTAAAGCCTCTGCCTTCGGCTCAGGTCATGATCCCGGGGTCCTGGGATCGAGCCCTGCATCGGGCTCTCTGCTCGGCGGGGAGCCTGCTTCCTCCTTTCTCTCTCTGCCTGCCTCTCTGCCTACTTGTGATCTCTCTGTCAAATAAATAAATAAAATCTTAAAAAAATAAATTTATTCTGTGCTGTGAAGGCCCAAGTATGCATTTTCCCCACCAAATTGTTGCTCCATGATTAACAGGGAAACTTTTGCTAGTCCTCTTGCAGAATGACCAGTTACTCAATGTAGATGGAACAGATAGATACTTAATGCCACTTGGGGGAACATTAGGATAAGTCTAAGGGAATTATTGCCATCTGATCCATCGCCCTATGTGGGGGCATCTTGATTAAATCCACAAGTCGCTGCAATTCTATCAGGCTACTTATGGGACAAGTGGAGACCTGCTTCCACACTGAAGTTTGGCACTGCTCGTGTTTCTCCTTGCCAAAAAGGGCAAAGGCCTTGAGCAAGAAGCCAGCTTTTTCCTGATTACAAAACTGACCACAGTTCCTCGCCAACCTATCAGTGTGAGCCTATTTATTTTTTCTGCTAATTCATTATTCTTCTCAGAGAGAACTCCACTTTTTCTGTTATGACATGGCATTTATCATTGAATCATCAGCTATGCTCAGTCCTTGGTGCAGTGTTACTGCCTCTGCTAGCGATGGCTAAACTTCATCATCGAGTTTTTAAAAAGCAAACCCTGATAGATCAAATCTAAACTATATCTCTCAACTATTTAATCTTCTAGAATTTGTCAGTGTCACTTTGGCCTTTGTCAGGGGCTGGAACCAATGCCTCAGAAAGTAACATTTCAGTGGCATGCCGATGCCAGATTTTAAAATACAAGTACATGTTTGAATTAATTAGTTTCCTTCAGGTAATATGATTAGAGATTCAACCAGGGATGGGCAGCTAGAAAAAAACTTTGTCCAAGTAAGTTTATCTGGTATTTCATAACCCAGAGATGTAAAGTTTCCCACTTAGGGAGCAGTTGAACACTGAACAATCTCTTTGCTTTGATAGCTCTAAATACTGTACAACTCACGCCCCTCACAAGACACAGAACATGTGGGTCACTGGCGAGACGGTGTGGCAATGTTTTCCTTGTAATGTACCAAGTCTTGCCAAAGCAGTGAGCAACATTATGACACCACATTTGTCACAGCTGGCTCTCTCACAGGACAGTGCCAGCCAATTCAGGCCTGGTCCTTTGTGGATTAATTCCCACCTCTCCGTAATATTTGGAAACTGATGTCTTAACTCATTGGTTGTGTTCACAAGTTCTGCTACTGCAAGTCCTTTTCTTTTAATGGATTGGTCTTTTGCAAGAAATAGACAAAATATCAGTGTGAATTACAGCAAAGCCCTCTTCCATGCTATTATGGGTGAAACTCTGGGAGAGTCTCTTATTGACCCAGAAAGCGATTCCTTTGCTGATACACTGTCTGCAAGCACTTCACAAGGTAAAGTCAATTCCAGATATGGCTGTTGGGTTACTTTGGGTGTTTATGGAATGATGAAATTGCTCTTGTAGATTATTTTCCAGGTTATATTCTAATATGAGATGTGTGTAGTCCAGTCTTTTAATGCCTAGTTTGCTGTTTTAGTGTTCAGTTGTAAGCATCAGAACTTTGAAAAAGAAACCTAAACTAATCCATGTATGTCTCTGTGTAGGGCTCCTAGTTCCTGAATTGTAGGCATTAAAGGTATATTTATATTTTTAAAAATCTTATTCATTTTTATTTCCTTGGTTTATATGTGCTTCCCAAATATACTTGAGGATTTTTTTAGAAATACCCGAGGGGGTCCCTTTTTCCCGTTTTGTAGTCTTATATGGTACGTATCTCTCAGGCAGCTTTTATCCCACCTACAACATTTTTATTCCTCTTAAAGCTCTCTCAGCATGTTTAGTTCTATTTTAAAATCTAGATATTTGTACATTTTATCTCTCCCAAAGAATTGTATGTTTCCAGAGTGTAGGACCAACTTATATTCTTCTCTGTATTTCTAGCATGGTGCCTAATGCATTGTAGAATAGATTGTGGGGCCTTGGAGAATGTCTATTCCAAGCATTTCATTTTACACATAAAGAAAGCAACATCCCTAAATGCCTATTGCATACCAAGTAACTGATTAGCTATTACTTGTACTCAGATATATAAGATCCAAGCAGATACCTCGTTTTTCAAAATTCCTTTCTTGGCCATTGCAAAATATAAGTTCTTCATTTCTACAGCTCCTTCTACTGGAGTTTCTTAGCACAGCTTCTTCTGTTTTGTACTGTTTCATATTTATTTCTGTATTTCTACGTATTTTTTTCTCATAGATACGGCATAAAAATAGAACCAGTGTGACTGGTGTTTTAGAATACGAGTGCTAAAGAGTTACAGTTAAGACACTTTGTTGTTGAAATGAATGGCTTTACATTTTAATTTTTCTGGAAGTCTGAATTTTGAACATATTAGTCACAGTTTTTTTTGTTTGTTTGTTTGTTTTTGTTAAAACATCAGGCTGTTTAAAAAAAAAGAAAAAATATTTCCTGAAATACTGTTTCATTCTATTACGGTGATTTGATTCAATATATTTATCTGTCATCTGTGCCTCTTAAATAGGAGTTTTGTTTCATTATATTATATAAAATCTGCTTTCTAGGGGCGCCTGGGTGGCTCAGTGGGTTGAGCCGCTGCCTTCGGCTCAGGTCATGATCTCGGGGTCCTGGGATTGAGTCCCGCATCGGGCTCTCTGCTCAGCGGGGAACCTGCTTCCCTCTCTCTCTCTCTGCCTGCCTCTCCATCTACTTGTGATTTCTCTCTGTCAAATAAATAAATAAAATCTTTTTTAAAAAAAATCTGCTTTCTATTTTTTAAAAGCCATAAAAATTATTGCTGTCTTTCTCTAGTTACTAAGTTAGCTTGCATCAGGGCAGAATGTCCTAGCTATACTGTGAAATAGTTCTTGGGTCAAACAGTTGGTTGGACGACTGCCTTCGGCTCAGGGCGTGATCCTGGAGTCCCGGGATCGAGTCCCACATCGGGCTCCCAGCTCCATGGGGAGTCTGCTTCGCTCTCTGACCTTCTCCTGGCTCATGCTCTCTCTCACTGTCTCTCTCTCTCAAATAAATAAATAAAATCTTTAAAAAAAAAAAAAAAAAGTTGGTAGTTAAGTCTGTTTGCAAGGAATATGTCCAGAATTTAGTACAACAAATATTTTAGGTTAACTGAGGAAAAATTCTGTATATGGTAAGAGATCATTTTGTGATTCAAGTTAGTTTTCATTCTGTATTAATCTCTCTATGGTTATGATTTGAATTTGCCAGAGTTTAATTGTCTTGAGTCTCAAATCCCCTCCAAGACTAATACAGTACTTTACTTCTTAATTAGCATGGTACAGAATTATTAGCAGTTTAAAAATTATATATTGTACAAATAATTTAACTTTCGTTATATGGTATCTGATTATTTCTTATTCCTAAGTGGTGTTCTGCTGAAAATATTATTCCTAAAGGCAAAGGCCTATGGTTGTTAACTTCAGTTGCATTGTGTAGATGACCACTATTTACTCCACCCTTCCCAAAACAAACAAACAAACAAACTTGAAATTGAGGCCATCAGAGATGAAACACTGTAGAGTTTAGGATTTGGCTTTAATATGGTAATTAGCTTTCTAGGGGCGCCTGGGTGGCTCTTTCCTGCTCACTGTAGGCAAGGTGGTCTTGGGGGTTGTTGCAAGTAGCTTGGTGCTACTTTGAAGAAAAAGTTTCTTGATGGCTGTGAATGATCCAGATGTCCAAGCTATATTGGTCATATCATGAGATTAAAAAATCTATGTAGCCACTCTACCCAAATAGGAGTTCTGTGCTTTTTCCTGGGCTCCATTATCACTGTGAGGCCCCCTTTATCTTGTTTCCCCGTTTTCATCATGAGCTCCTCAAGTAACCCCAAGTAACCCCATGCTGGCTCTGAAACCATCTCTCCTAGTAAAAATTGGCAATATTGAAGGAAAGCTTCCACAAGCTCAAGCTGAATATGCCTCCTACTTTTCATGCCAGACTTAGTCCTGTGTGAATTCTATAATTTTAAAGTGTTGCACCAGAGCATTGAAAGATGATGACACGCTTGTCCTTTGGAGCTGATTGAGCAAGGGAAATATGCCTTGGAGGCATGATAAATGCTGCAATAGACAATCCTTTGAAACAAGCGCCTCTCCTGAGATAGGAGTGAGTGATTGATTGCCGCCATTTTTATGGAAGGGTACTTAAACTGTGCCTCTGTAAGACTCCAGGCAACTGTATATTTGGAAGCATTAAATAATTGACCAAAGTATTCACCTTTCTAGAGGTTTAAAGGGACCTAGGTAGTATCAGGGAATGCAACTACAAGTCTTGTCCTGGCCATGTATGTTCCGTGTGAATTTGAGTAAGCCATTTATCCTCTCTTCCCTCCGTTTCCACATATAGCAACAGAAATACAGGGTTATTACAAGGATTAAATGACACAATATTTGCAAAAGCCCATCTGAAGTTCTATATAGAGTTTATTGTTTTGGTCTTCTAGTATTAATCACTTATGGATGGAACAGAAAACATACAGTATCTTAATTTAGAAGCATTTTAGGGAATATGTGGGGGGAAACCACAGAATTCTTTGTGTATCAAAATAATGGCAGTTTTTGAGTGAGATGAGGCTTCTCCCATGACCTCACCTGAATATTTTGATAAGGAAATAATCATACTTAGAGAAAGTATCTTTCTGTCAGATTTTTTTTTTTTTTAATGGGGCAGTTACCTCCCACTTTTGTTAATGTTTGTTTCAGAAAAGATTGGATTTCCAAAAACTGAAATCATTCTTGGGCCATAAATGAAAACAGTGATTAAACGTTTTATTCTCCGAGACACTGAAAACTATCTTAGGGGCGCCTGGGTGGCTCAGCAGGTTAAGCCTCTGCCTTCAGCTCAGGTCATGGTCTCGGGGTCCTGGGATCGAGCCCCGCATCGGGCTCTCAGCTCGGTGGGGAGCCTGCTTCCCACCCCCTCTCTCTCCGTGCCTCTCTGCCTACTTATGATCTCTCTCCCTCTTTGTCAAATAAATAAATAAATAAATAATCTTTAAAAAAGAAAAAGAAAAAAGAAAAACTATCTTAGATTATAATATTCTTTATGATGAAGATTTAGGTAATTGACACAGCTGTAAATTTCACAATCTCACATTAATAATGATTCAGGGCCTTTTTCTAGAATGTTACTATCGTCTATATTAATTTTTTTAGTGTGGCTCTATTTTATCATTTATTTCTCTGATTTAGCTGTTCATATCTCTTTTCTGATCACCAGGACATAGTAGATTTGGTAGATTTCAAGACTCTTAGAATCTCCTTACTATGTTTCCAAAAACTATCATTTCTCTTGTACTTCCCCCCAAATTGTGAGTTATAGGAAACACCAGAAACAAATGTCATGTATATTAGAGTCTTACAAGAAAACAGCATTTAAAAATTTTTTAAATTTATTTTTCCCTAGCATCCCTAAGGAGTACAACTTGTTTTGAAAGTTACCTGACAGCAGTTATCCATTTAAACTCTTCATTGCTGTATAAAAGAGGTTGTCAAATGGAAAACAATTTTTATAGCTCTGATAGTTTGTCATAGGTTACTATCTTTGTCAACATTCTCACCTGTAACTTGAATAAGGTAACCCATAGGAAATTTCTAAAATCATCATAACTCCTTATAAAGCACATATTCTTTGCATCAGTGGAAATCTGAGCCAAGTAAATGTCTTCATTGTATTAGAGCAACAGAACTGACATGGGTTCTGTTATTTTAGCTTCCTTTGGACAGCCTTAAATTAGGCATAAGAAAGTTGTCCCAGCAAATACCTCATGTCCATCTACTAGTGTTGAATATTTGCAAAAATAAATGTGATATGAATGAATCAGACTAGTTAGATGGAACTAAGTTTCTGTAAACCTCTACAAGATTACCTTTTTTTGTAGATACAGTTTTGTACCTGTAACTAATTTAGAGACACAGGAATTACATTTGCATCTGATAGCAACTGCTGTCCAATTCCAGTAACCTCAGAATTAAGATCGCGTGGCTAGCTGCACACAGTGTTTAGACCCATGTAATTTTTATCAGGTAAGAGATTTGCCAACACAAGATTGAAGTTCCTAAAAGTGGTGAATGGCTTGCATTATAAAGTAAATTTAAAACAGTCAACTGTCATTTACCATAAGGAATATCATCTCTTCTGACCACACACTGGGATTCATGTACAGCCTTTTAGCTGACTTTCTAAATGAGAGACATTTAGCCATCCAGTCTAATCTGCAAGGTAAGCGGTCCTGAAAGCCTATCAGACTTCCAGTATGTATTGAGCACTTACTGTATACAAGTAGTGCCCCATAGTGAATTTTGTGAAGTCTAAACACTTCCACCTAGCTTTGAAAGCTTTGTATAATCCATTTCCACTTTGTGTATTTTATTTCCCTGTACACCCCAGAGAATGATCTGCCTTTTTCTACTTGGACTAATCACATTGTCCCAAGAATAAGCCAGACTCACCCTTGCCTCTAAGCCCACCACATCCTGGAATGCCTTTCCTAATTCTTCCACCTTTTCAAATCCTCCCTGTCCTTCAACATCGGGTTCAAGTAACCACCACGACACAAGACCTCCTGTTAATACGTTACTGTTAATTGTTCCTCTAAACTGAAAATATGTTCAGAATATATTACCTCTCCCCACTTCACTGTCCGTACTCATCCAAGCCACTGTCTCTTGTCTGGATTGGTATCCCACTCTTTGATGAGTTGTCCTGCCTCTTTCCTCACCTCCTAACTGCTTAGTGTCAGCCTTCATGCAGAGGGATCACATTAAATTCTAGGTCAGCTCTGTCACTCAGCTCACAACCCTACAGCAGCAGCTCCTCGCTTCACTTAGTCACTTTCCCTCCTCCTGCTCCATGGTTTCATTTCTAAGTATTCACCATCTTCTAACATACTGTATAATTTACTCACCTATTGTACTTGTTGTCCACTTTTTCACACTAGCATATCAACCCCATAAAGGCGGGATCTTTGTCTAGTTTGCTCATTCACGTATATCCCAAATGCCTGGGACATGTTTGGTAAATGGCCAGTTGATTCATACTTGTTAAAATAAAATAATAAAATTCCCTCTTCTGCGTTGGTCTGTATCACACTGTTTAGCCCTTAATTGGAGACTGCCTGATAATATTTTCTGTTTTATATATTCTCTTAATCCAAGTTATATAGTTGTTGAGGACAAGACCCATGTTTTATTCTCTTCTTTATTCCACAAGTATCTAACATATAATAGATACATAATAAGCTCTTATTGTTGTCTTATTAATTCCAAGCTGACCTGCTGCTGTACCTCACCACCTCCTGAGGTAAGGCACTAGAATATGTTTGATAAGTTAAAACAGAAGTTTAGTGTACATGCTAATGTATTGTTCTAAAACCCATGCTGGTATAAACAAACCAACAACATGATCTGTCTTAAAAACCAGATACAAATCTATTTTGAATTGCCTGTTATACAGTTATTTGCATCATATCCCTCCATTGGTTTGGATTATCATTATTTGAGTATTATTTGAATATTAATTTGAATATCACAGTTTTTGACTTATCTGAATGCCTAGCTTCTTTAGCAAGTCTGCCCACCCTTTTTTTTTTTTTTTTTAAGATTTTATCTATTTATTCAACATAGAGAGAGATTACAAGTAGGGGGAGAGGCAGGCAGAGAAAGAGGGGGAAACAGGCTCCCTGCTGAGCAGAGAGCCCAATGCGGGGCTCAATCCCAGAACCCTGAGATCATGACCTGAGCTGAAGGCAGAGGCTTAACTCACTGAGCCACTCAGGCGCCCCTCTGCCTACCTTTTGATACTTCCAGTATTCATTTGAAATTTTAGGGGACTTATTTGCTAGCAGTGCTAACGAAAGCAACTTATTTGATTAAGTAACCAATACTGAATCTGTGAAGAAGCACTTAGCACAGGATCTGATATGTAACAGGTGTCCAGCAAATGTTAGTTTTGTCTTGTCTTCCGTGAAATGGAAGTTACAACTTTGGGATAATACAGATTTTCAGTGTCCATGCTATCAAAGTTTTCTGTTACTATAGTTAATTAAGTCACACTTCGTTCTTACTTGCTTACAGTCTTTTCCTTAGCATTTTTTCCCAGAATATTTAGATATTATCTGATCAATACATATTATTAATCACAGTTCCAGAAGAAAGAAACCCGGGTTCAATTTCTTGTTTTGGCAAAGAACCAGTGACAAAACTCAGAGACAGAATAGCAGTTCTAATATTCTTCGTCGGAGCTAGACATGTGAGCACCATGGCTCACCTTACTTCATTGAATTAAGTCACCTCTTTTGGAAAAAATAAAACATTCATTACTTGGCATTATCAATTGAATATTTTAAATGTGAGATGGTAGGATATTACTTTACTATTGTCTTCCACTTCACCTAAAATCCTGCCATTAGTTTTAAAAATTTAGACCTATTATGTAGACTGTCTGGGCAAGTTTGCTTAATTGGCAAAATATGATGCTGAAAAGAACCAAATGTGTCTGTCTGATATAAGAATAGCCAGATTTACATAGAAATCTCTGCCATTTACAAAGAAATCTCTTTACTACTGATACAACCACATCTCTAGCCAATTACAAGATACAAACAAATGACCCAAACAGATGACCCAGTTGGCCAAGAAATCGATCCAGTTTGCAAGTAATGTCCTTTTTTTTTAAACCACAAATTTAATCATTTTGATACCATATTCATGTCAGTCTCAGGAAACTGAGGTAATATAAGGGTCATGCTGGATGGTAGAGACAAATATCTTTTACTTAGAATACCTTTATCAACAATAATCCAAATCCTAATCATCCCACATGGTCCTCACAATTCAAAACCCAACTCTTAAAAAAAAAAAAAAACCAACTCTACCATATAGTTATTCTGGATTATTTCAGTACATGTTGGTCTTTTTCTCCTCTACACTTCTAGAGCACTCATTGTCTCTCTCACTAGTTTGGTCTGTATTCTGCCTGCTATTATTAAACATCTTTCACCTTGGTAAGCTTCTCAAGGTCAAGAACTATGTTATAATGTATTTCTTGTGAGGCCTGAAAAATACCTTGCACATAGTATTAGGTAATTGGTTATCTTGATTTGAGATAGTTTGGGTTTTGTATTACTGATCAAGCTTGTACTGGGATTAAGATATTGAGAAAGGAAAATACCAAAGAAAAGAAGGAGAGGCTTTGGGAAGAGAAATACTGTAGTAAAATATGATAACTCTTCTAAAACAAAAAGTTGATGAAATAGATTGTCGATACAAAGAAATTAAATATTCATCATGAAATTGGTAGTTTGCACTAAGCCACAGACTTCATTTCATTTCAGTGGAATGTTTCAAAAGACAACTGATCCAAACATGTTAACTTCACAAACATAGGACTCCTGTTGTAGGTATTAGTATTTGGGAAAGTATAAAAGAAATACAGGGTTCTTGTAAAGCAGAAGAGGCCGTACATAGTCAAGCATACCTAAAGCAAAAATATAACTTTTAATACTCCTTAGGATAAAAAGTTCCACCCTTTGAATTTTTTCCTGCCCTGTTGATGCTGACTTGACCATCTTAATTGAAGATGTATTTAGCCTTTATTATACAATGAAGGCAGTTAGAAATATAGGCAGTTTATTGAGACTGATTTTAATACCACTTGGTAACTTCTGAATAGAAAAATTATTAAATAAATACATTAGAAATTCTGTAACAAATCTTTTTAACGGAAATAAAAGAGTTTTTGTTGGCTTATATATTTGGTTTGCATGTTTCCTTCTATCATTCCCTCCTGTTGAAGTTTTTTATTGAAACATAAAATACATAGGGAAAATTGTGTAAATCATTTTCACAAATGAGTGAAATGTGTAATTCACATTCAGATAAGGAAACAGAACAATACCAGCCCTCTGGAAGCCCTCTGACTCTTCTAATTTCTAACCCATGGTTTAGTTTGCCTATTTTGGAATTTTAAATGAATAGAACTTAACATTGTTTACTCTTTTGCATATGAATTCATTTGCTCAGCATTTGTTTGTTAATCACATTACTGAGTATAATTGTACTTCATTCTTATTACTTTATTTCATTTTGTGAATATATCACAATATATCTGTCTTACTGTTGATGGGCATTCAGGTATTTTTCATTACTGCAAATAGTACAACTAGGAACATTCTCATATAGGTCTTTCAGTGAACAAGGGTACACATTTGTTAGACATATACATGGTCCATAGGGTGTGTTCAGCTTTAAGAGACCCTACCAGATGGTTTTGATCATGGCTGTATCATTTATACCCAGCAGTGTTGGAGTGTTCCACTTGGTCCACATCTTTATACATTTTCTTTTTCTTTTTCATTTTAGCCATGCTAATGGGTTTATGGTGGTATCACATTGTAATTTTGTTTCTCTTTCTCTAATAACTAAAAAGTTAAGCACTTTAAAAAACATTTATTACCCTTTTGACTCTTCTTTATTGTGAAGTGCCTGTTCAAGTGTTTTGCCCATTTTTATACTGGGTACTTTAGATATGAGTTTAAAGCATACTTTGTTAAAAATAAAGCACACTTTGTTAAATGTATATATTGCAGATATCTTATCCCACACTGTGTATTGCTTTTTCATTTACTACTAATCAGTTTTAATCTTAAATATTGTCCAGGTTATCTAATCAGTGCTTTTTATTAAGTGTTTATGAAGAAATCTTTGGCCTACTCCAAAGTTGATGAAGTATTCTTTTTTTTCCGTTTGTTTTTTTTTTAAGGTTTATTTATTTATTTGTCAGAGAGAAAGAGAGAGAAAAAGAGAGAGCACATAAGCAGGTAGAGTGGCAGGCAGAGGCAGAGAGAGAAACGGGCTCCCTGCTGAGCAAGGAGCCCAATGTGGGACTCAATCCCAGGACCCTGGGATCATAACCTGAGCTGAAGGTAGCAGCTTAACCAACTGATCCACTCATGCGTCCCTGATGCAGTGTTACTTAATTTTTATTTTAAAAACTCTTCTGTTTCCTATTTCACATTTAGATCTTCAGTCCACATGGAACTGATTTTTGTGTATGTTTTAAGGTAGAGGCTGATTTACTTTTTTGCATGTGGATATGTAATTGACCTATTTCATTTATTGACAAAGTGATCTTTTCCCCACTATACTATGGGGACATTTTGGTCGTAAACCAGGTGGCCATATTCTTGTGGGGTTGATTCTGGACTTGCTCTCCTATTGCATTGGTCTGTTTTTCTTCTTGTGCTAATTGACTTATTAATTACTGTAGTTTTATAATTGGGTTTAGTATCTGGTAGTAAAAATCCTCCAGTGCTGTTCTTTTCTTCAAGATTCTCTTCTCTTGGCTCTTTGAATTTCCATATAAATTTTAGACTCAGCATGTCTCTTTACACACAAAAATACTGGTATTTTGTTTGGAATTTTCCTGAATCTATAGATAAATATGGAGAGAATTGACAGTTTTAAATATTGAGTATTCCAGTTCATGAATACAGTGTATACCTTCATCTATTTAAATACTTTTTAGAAAATAATATTTTTGAATTTTCAGTATAGCAGTCTTACACATATTTTGCTAGGTTTTTCCCCCCTAGGTATTTATTTGATGTTTTTGACGCTACAGTAAATATCATTTTAAAATGTTATTTTCTGTTTGTTGCTGACTTACAAAAATACAGTTCATATTTTGAATATTTTTTTAAGGATTTTATTTATTTATTTGACACAGAGAGATGACAAGCAGGCAGAGAGGCAGGCAGAGAGAGAGGAGGAAGCAGGCTCCCCACTGAGCAGAGAGCCTGATGCGGGGGCTCGATCCCAGGACCCTGAGATTATGACCTGAGCCAAAGGCAGCGGCTTAACCCACGGAGCCATCCAGGCGCCCCCATTTTTTGAATATTGATTAATCTTATATCCAGCAACTTTGCTAAATTCTTTTGTTAATTGTAATGAGTTTTATTTCCATACACACACACACATACATATTCATATCATCTGTGAGTAATGTTAGTTTTATTTTTTCTTTTCTAATCATTTCTTTCTTTTATATTTCACTGGATAGGATTTCCAGTACACTTTTGACTAGAAGCAGTGATAGCTAGAATGCTTATCTCATTCCTGATCTCAAAGGAAAGCTTTAAATATTTCACCATCAAGTATGATGGCTCCTTTAGGTTTTTGTTTGTTTGTTTTTTATGAATACGCTTTATCAGATTATTGAAGTTCCCTTTTCTTCCTAGTTAAGAGAATTTTTTTTAAATAATAAATGTTTTGAATTGTGTCAAATGTCTTTATACAGAATATTTTGATAATGCTCTAATAGCTCAGGAAGAGTATTTAAACATGAAAAATGTTTACTATGAATATTTTAAATACTACATTGTAATATTTTTGAGATAATATATGGTATAGCTAGTGAAAATCTGCAAATCAGCCCATAACCACTGGCAATCTGGCTACATCTGTTTTGACACTTTTGTTCTCATATTTGTTTAGCTTAAGACCATTGTCTTCTCATTAAGAGTGTTTGGCACAGTAAATTAAAAACAAGAGTACACAGGACCATAGTGTATCACATCATTTTGCCAGAACTAAACAATTCTGAGTAAGACAATCACTTTCCACTCTGTGATAGTTTCAAGCCATTCAAGGTGCTTCAGTAATAAAGCATTACTTAAAACCACTACCACTCTTATGTTTTCCTGGTTGCAAGGATGTCAAGCCCTTGACAGTGTTTGAGAGGTGGACAAAGCAAAGAGAAACAGTACTCTTGCATCTCTTTGGTGGTCCCTCCTTCTGAATAGTTACAAAGTCCTGGACCATACCCTTTATTTTTTTCCTTCCCACTCAGTCTTCTGTCTCCCATTTTCATTAGCCTCTCACTGCAAAGCCAAAGGCAAAATGTGCAGAAAGAGCTAGCTGGAGAGGACACACCAGTTTCTTTTTTCTGACCTCCACACCATTCTTCACTTGCTGCCAGTATATGCTCAGTAAAGTAGGAATTTCAATCATATCAGAGTAACTAGCTGTTCCACAGACTTAGGTTTAGTGTTGATTCAATTACTAGTAAGTCTCCCTTTAGAAACACATGACAGTAGTTTTAGCAAAAGAACCAAGCTTGAGCTGGTTTGACCATGGTGAAACTGCTTCTCAGGAAACAGCAGAAATGATGACTGTGGATGAGGGCATGATCCTGTAATCTTTCCTGTCTCCTGATACTAGACTGGATTAAGCAAGCTATCTAAACAAGATGTGACCCATGTAAGAGAAAATGAACTTTTGAGAAACATAAGTGTACATGGCCTTCTCCAAAACCAGATGATAGGCCCTTTGTTGATCTGAATTTGAGAATTTGTTATGAGATCTTCTGACTCATTATAAGGAAAAGTGTATATACAGTTACATATTGGAATGTTTCAGCCTCTTCCAGAGTTATCAGTGGGAGTATCAGTGGGGAACCAAACCACAGAAGCATTCAACTTGAGTTTTAATATAGTCTAAGTAGACGGCAAAATGAAAATGTATTTTTTTCACATTGAAGAAACAAATGACACAGCAAAGAATCCTTTTCTAATCCTTTTCTTAATTCATGGTGTCCAAAATAAGAGGTTCTCTATTTTGAGAAATCACACAAGATTCAAATCCCAGTACCTATTACCTATGTACATCAGGCAAGGCACTTAACCTCTTTTTTTTTTTTTTTTTTTTTTTATTTATTTGAGAAAGAGTATGAGCAAAAGGGGAGAAAGAGGGTTAAACAGACTATGGAATGAGTACAGAGGTCAAGGTGGGGCTTAATCCCAAGACCCTAAAATCAGGACCTGAGCTGAAACCAGGAGTCAGATGCCTAACCAAATGAGCCACCCAGGCTCCCTGCACTTAACCCCTTTCTGTCTAATGTTTTCAGTCCACTGGAGGTAATAACAATTGTATATAAACCATAGGACCATTCATAGATGTGAATTATATGTATGTATACATTTATAAATTACACATATATACATTAATTAATTATAAATTACATGTTTAATAATTTTAAGGTACAATGTCTGTCATGTAAGTACTTCAAAATTGTTACCTATCATTAAGTTATACTTCTGCTAATGGGATCCAGAGTCTTTTTCCCACTTTTCTGACCAAAATCCATGATACCAGGAAAGGAAAAGAAAAGAATTGATAGAATTTTTTAAAATATTTGAGCCAAAAGAACTGCTTACTATTGATCAAGCATTAAAAATATTTTCTGATTTTCCTTTATTTTACTTGAAACTGCATTAAAATTTTCCCTACTTTTCCAGGGTTTTTTTTTTTTTTTGGCATGGTAATTCCTTTTAAGAGGACTGAGAAACATGCAAGGAATATATTTATTCCCTTTGTTCAGTGAAAGCATGGAAAGGCATTATAATGAAAAGATATTTAGCTTAATTTTTATTTCTACAAAAGACTTGTACCTAGTGTTTAAAGTCAGGATGAAGCTTTTCATGAAGAACAGCAACCCTCAGTCCCCAGTTCCTATTCCTGAGAAACAGTCATTTTTAACTCTTCTAAACATTTCTCCTGGAATTTACCTCTATGTCTTTAAAATAACATCTGGTATGCTGCTATTTGAAAAGCTGTATCCATTCCCCCATGGACTTCCTACAGTGGAAGATAGAAGTTAGCTCTTCCCCACCACACCCCTTTTCCCAAAACACACACTTGTCCTTCCCGACATCTTCACAATGTATTTATAATTTGCAGTGTTTACATCCTATCAGCTCTGAAAGTCCTGCTCCAGTTGCACTAGGCAGTATACTACAGTTCTGTTTCCCATCCTGAAGAGCTGTTCCTTTTTCTGGAGGAACTGACAAATTTTTTTTTTTAACTGACAAATTGTTCATTTTTATTTAGAAAGAATTATCTCTAGTTCTTTCTCCAACTCTCTGACTGTATAAAAACTGTCTCTAAGCGGTCATATAAATCAGGCACTTTGATTTCTTGGGTAATCTCCTACGGCCTTCTTCACCTTCCTGTTCCATCCTGTCCAGGCTGCGCGGGATCTGCCGTCCTCAGTCTTTCTTTTACCCTCCTCTTTTCCAGTTCTTTGTTTCCCGGATCCCCTGTTTTTCTTTTGTTCTGGTGTGGAACTCTCAGAAAGAGTACCTGTGGGGTGAATTTTTTTTTTTTTTTGGAGGTCCTCTATTTCTGAAAATGTATTTCTGCTTGTACAGTTTGGCTGAGTCTGAAATGCCAAGTTGGAAATGACAACTTTTTCTTTGAATTTTGAAGACCTTGCTGTATTGATTTTCTGGCTTCCAGGTTTGCTGTTGAGCCGTTCACAGTCATTCTGGTTCTGATCCTTTATGTGGACTTTCCTTTTTTTACCCCCTCCCGTGTCTGGAGTCTTTTCAGATTGTCTCTATAAAAAGAGCATTAGTTTTTATAGTGATTCTTTTCTACATGGTTTAAGAAATCCTTTCCCTCTTGGGTCTTGTTTTAAGAATCACTCTAAAATTAAAGAAAACCTGAGGGACAGCTTAATAACACTTTTCACGTACAAGCGGTAATGGGCAAATGTGCAGAAGATGGCAGCTATGTATGTTTAGAAAAATGGGGGAGAAGTTATAAACTCCAGCATAGGATAGACCATCACTTCCCCAGCTATTCCGTCAAATGTGAAACTCTGCAAATGTTGCACACTGTGCCTTCCCTCTCCTTTGTACATTCTCATGAAATATTAGCATATGAGCCTTGAGAAGTTCTGCATAAACCTATTTAACCTTGCTTGACCTAGCATTTCCAAAATTTATTTGCTCACCAGATTTTTTTCTTTTTAATTATTTTAAAAGGAACATCATTAACATATGTATAACTCAGTTGGAGACAAGCCAGATAAGACTTAGACTTTCCTGGCTACAGAAGAGCCATTAAACATTGGAATGAGTAACCAGGAGAAGCTGTGGACTCCTTTTCCAGAGGTCTTTAAAACAGGACATCTGTTGAAGGCGTAGTCCTATTTGAACAATAGGACTTTGCTGGTGTTTCTTCCTCTTCCTGTCCCCTAGTGGTAGCACTGGAGGCTGTTAGCCCACCTTTTACATGATTCTAGTAGTCTGGTTAAGTATAAGAATTACTGCTGCTGCCAATAATTGTATTTATTGAGAACTTACTAAGTGGCTGGACCTGTTAGGTGCTTTGGATATATTATCTAATTTAATCTTCACAACACCTTTGTGAGGTAGGCAATATTATTTTACGGATGGGCTAGTTAGGTATAAAAAGATCACAAAACTGGCAAGCGGTAGGTCAGTATTCAAACCCAGGGTATCTGACATGATAACTGGCTCATGTACCTTCAATGTGAATGTTCAGAACAGCAACCCACAAAAAATAAGCAAATAAAATATGTATGCCTGTATTTATTATGTAAAAACTGGGACTGATCTGTGCTCATTTTATTAGACTATTCCCCAAACCTTTTGATGAATTCAGATTTTATTAATTTTTGTTAGAAACAAATTCTTTTACGGGGAATCATATACTAATTTACCATCCAGTAAAGGAGTACTTGCATGAGATTTCTTTCCTTCATAAATTTGATGTCATTCCTATATATCAAGACCCCCCAAAATCTGGATCTGTGAAAATTGGAATAGGTTAAAAGTCCCATTTTCAACATATTTACATACAATAACATCTTCATGATGGGGTGTAGAGAATGCTAGGATAGGAGACAGGAAACCTGGATTCTCATTTGGTAAGCCCCTGACTATGTGTTCAGGGGCAAATCATTTCTCTCATTTCCTTCATCTGTCAAATAAGGGACTTAGAGTATCTCAAAAAGACCTTTGCCTCTCTACTATTTCAGGATGATTTTTGTCCGTGTATATCAGCTGTCCTCATGGGAGAGCACTTCAGTTAGAAAATTCCCAGGTCAATTTACACTGCAAAATGATTTGATTAATCAGTAGAAGGGGCTGGATAGATAAGCTTGAACTGTATTGATGAGTACTGTGATGTTAAACTGAAACACATTAGAAGAGATTGAAAAAAATCAGTGATTAAGTGTCTCTTTAAGGCCACTTCCAATGAAGCTACTAAGTTTTAGAGAATCCATGAAAGGCTTTTTTCTGGCACCTCCTCCTGTTGCCCAGCTTAACATCTTTCTAATGAAGGTTTTATGTGATAATTACCCAGTCTTCATAGTATATTCCCAACTCCTGGACCTGGCACATCCTCTTGTTCACTGAAGCCTTGTTGAAATTAATTGTTCTTGAGGTTAGAAGTGGAAGATCAGGAAGAGATTTGTCTTTTCTAACCAGCTTAGAAAGTTAAGTGTGCTGGTTATGCAGTTTTCAACCACCTGGGTTCACAGCCCAGCTCTAGTCCTTAGTAGCTCTGTGTTCTTAAGCAAGTTACCTACTTCCATGTTTGTGCCTCAGTTTCCTCTTCTCTAAGAATACTTATGAATACACCAACCTCATAGTATTGTTGTGAGGTTTAAATGAAATGGTCTAAGTGTTGTTTTTGGCACAATACTTAGTAAAGATTTAGGGTTCTATTAATATTAGTTAATGTAATTAGATAATAATGTAGTGAGGAAATGCAGCATTTCCTCAGAAATTCTAGTAGAAGTTTCCTTTTCTTAACGGGCAGCAGTTATATTGGACCAATATATCAGACCCCAAAGGTAAACAATGTAGTTTGGGACATTACATTACATTACCATCTTTTCTGGCCCACTTCCATATTCCCAAATAATGATGCATTTCCAGTTGGAGAGGTTACTTTATTTTGGCATGGTACTGGTTATATTTTTATTTGAAATACATTATACTTTGGAGTATTGTTCAGAGTCTGCTCATTGAAAATAATACAGTGTAAAGCCATATTTGAAGGTCTAAGATAAATGGCACAAATTCACCTCCTTGTTCAGTGTCTGCCCAAAGAGTTTTGCTTCGAACCTTAAGGTTGTGAAATTGATGGATAAATCCTGATGCAACCCATTCCTGTCACCCAGCTGGAAAGTTAAGACACTGTGACTTATCCCTCAGAAGGACTGTTGTTCATGCAAATATTTTGTTCACTTGTTCTTTCATGGGTAATTACATGGAGTAAAAAAAACACCTACTCGACTTACAGCTTGGCAGAAACAGTAGCTTATGTTTTCTAGAGACAAAATTAGAAACAGGTTCCCTGGTCCCATCTCTAAGTCAAAATAAAATAAAATGTTTAGGGAGCCACTGTGCCTCCTGGTAACTATGGTCTATGGAGTAATATTGTTTAGGTCAAGATGTCCCAGAATAAAAAGGACAGGGAGAAGGGAAAGGAGGAAAGGAAAATGTGTATTTGAGTAATGTGTTTTCTTAGAGATGAAGAGACAAGTTGTTTTTCTTTCTCACATTGTCTTTTCTATGTAGGGAGAAACTTCATAGGACCCTAATCTTGCTTCTCAAATTATCAAGAGAAAAACTGGATATACTTTGTTGAAGGGAGAAGTTACGGTTTAAATTGTATTTTATTTGTAATACTGACGATCATCATCTTTTCTAAGGGAAGATAAGTCTTAGCAAAACTAAACTATTGAGGGGCGCCTGGGTGACTCAGTGGGTTAAAGCCTCTGCCTTCGGCTCAGGTCAGGGTTCCAGGGTCCTGGAATCGAGCCCCGCATCAGGTTCCCTGCTCAGCAGGGAGCCTGCTTCCCTTCCTCCCTCTCTGCCTGCCTCTCTGCCGACTTTTGTGATCTCTGTCAAATAAACAAATAAAATCTTAAAAAAAAAAAAAAAACAACTATACTATTGAGAAAGTATCTTCATTTTTTCCCTTTTATTTTTATAAATGTTTTTCTGCATGTTTCCTTTCTTATTTAATTTTTTTTAAAGATTTATTTATTTATTTTTTAAAGTGACCATGAGTGGGGAAGGGCAGAGAGAGAGAGGGAGGGAGAAGAGAGAGATTCTTGAGCAGACTCCACGTCCAGCACAGATCTCAACTCTGGGCTCTATCCCATGACCCCGAGATCATGACCTGAGCTGAGACCAAGAGTCGGACACTTAACCAGCTGAGCCACCAGGCACCCCTGTTTTAATTTTTATTTACTTTTAAAGTAATCTCTACACCCAATGTGGTTCTTAAACCTACAATCCCGAAATCAAGAATCACATACTCTACCAACTGAGCCAGCCAGGTGCCCCTATTTTTTTTTTATATTTTCACATAAAAATGAATGATCATTCAGTTGGTAAACATTTAGTAAATGACCAGCTGTGCATGAGGACTAAAGGAAAAACAGAATACTAAGACACCATCCATTTAGAGCTTGAAATCTGATAGCAGAGATACTTATCCGAATAATTCTATCAGAGTTAAAGGAGAGGTACAAAGAGCTGTGGGGATGCAAAGAATGGGGAGAGTATTTTTAAGTTGGAGACTTCACAGAAGGTTTCCTGGAGAAAGTAGCATTTGGAGACCGTGGGATTTCCCACTGTGGGAAAGACAGAGGGATTGTGACATGTAGAGATGAGGGAGGTGGGAAGAAGGAGGAGATAGAGCAGCCTTGGCATGAATAAAGATAAGTAGACTAGAAAATGCAGAGCATGTTTAACTGGGCAAATAGTATGATATGCCTAACCACAAGGCATGCTAAGAATGAGATTGGGGTCTACGATCACTAATGGAAAATAAGACTGAGGAAGTAAGTTAGGACTGTGTCAGGGAGGGCCTTGAAAGCCAAGGTGAGACATTTCATATATATGTGTGTGTGTGTGTGTGTATTTATGTAATATATAAAGGTCAAGGTTTCTCCTGCTTTTCTTTTCTTTTTATTTTAAGATTTTATTTATTTATTTGACAGAGAGATCACAAGGAGGCAGAGAGGCAGGCAGAGAGAGAGGGGGAAGCAGGCTCCCTGCCAAGCAGAGAGCCCGATGCGGGGCTCAATCCAAGGACCCTGGGATCATGACCTGAGCCGAAGGCAGCCGCTTAACCAACTGAGCCACCCAGGCGTCCCATCAGCTCCCATCTTGATCTCACTGTTGTGAATTCAAGTTCCATGCTGGGCTCCAGGCTGGGTGTGGAGCCTACTTTTATTTTTATTTATTTATTTTTTAAAAAGATTTTATTTATTTATTTGACAGACAGAGATTACAAGTAGGCAGAGAGGCAGGCAGAAAGAGAGAGGAGGAAGCAGGCTCCCTGCTGAGCAGAGAGCCTGATACGGGGCTCAATCCCAGGACCCTGGGATCATGACCTGAGCCAAAGGCAGAGGCTTTAACCCACTGAGCCACCCAGGTGCCTCTGGAGCCTACTTTTAAAAAGTAAAACAAAAATGAAGTATAGGGAGGGGGTGCCTGGGTGGCTTAGTGGGTTAAGCCTCTGCCTTTAGCTCAGGTCATGATCTCAGGGTCCTGGGATGGAGCCCCACATCAAGCTCTCTGCTCAACAGGGAGCCTGCTTCCTCCTCTCTCTCTGCCTGCATCTCTGCCTACTTGTGATCTCTGTCAAATAAATAAATAAAATCTTTAAAAAAATTTTTTATTTTTTAATGAGGTATATACCTAGCTGTCTCAGTCAGTAGAGCTGGAAAGAACTCTTGATCTCAGAGTTATAAGTTTGAGCCCCACACTGGGTGTTCAGATTACTTTAAAAATATAAAATCTTTAAAAACAAATAAATGAAAATAAATTATGTTTATTTTTTTTAATTGCATTCTTTTAGCTATGAAATGTACCACAGGTACCAATTTTTTAGGAAGTTCCATATTATATCTTTAAAATCACATGATTTTTTATTCTGTTCGTTTACACACAGATGGCTATTTTAACACTAAAATTTTCTTCCAAACCTTTGCAGTCAAGTAAATGACCCCTCGGGGTGATTCCTGTGTTAAGAAGCATGGCTTTGGTCGACAGGGAGTCATTGAAGTCGTATATTAAAAGTGAAACAAAACAAAATTAAACCAGCAAAATGATGAGCAACGAGTTTTTCTTGCAACACAGATATTTTTTTGCATCCTCATTTTCATTTCCCAGTATTCATTTGGTGGCTTGTCCACTACCTTTAACTCAGACAAGCTTTATTTTGCTTACAGATGAACTTTGCATCAGGCATAATGAGAAATAGTTGATAAGTCCAGTTTTGTGGAAATTGCAGTCGAGACAAAAGAGATTATTTTGATACGCTGGTAATTTATACCGAGCAGAGCAGATAAAGAAATGTAAAATAAGCATGCTGAGGAGGTGGGCAGAGTAAGTGGAGGGACCTGGGTGAGTTAGGTTTAGAAGAATTGTGAAGCAAAGGGCATAGTTTGATGGGTTTCCCATCATTAAAGGCACAGATGTTTTTCTGGGTGTCATTGAGACCAGCATGACCTTTAATCTATCACCAGTACACATTCCTCTTCTTGTGTGTTGTGTTTATACTGTGACTCAGATAACTTAAGTTTGTTTGGGTACTTATTCGTGTAGATATTCAGACATGTGAACCCAAACGGTGCCTTAATGAGTCCCCTCGGAACCCCTGAAGCACATTCATAGGACAGTCTCCTTATTTGTGTTTTCACTATGAAGACCACAACTGGAATTTTTAACCTCATGCCTTTGAGAGTAAATTCCTTAGTTCTCTGCTTGCTGGGAAAAAACAAGAGGCCCACTGACAGATACCCTAGGAGAGTAGCCCTTTCTCCATAAAACAGTTTCATCAGCGAGAATAGAGAGAATATATACACAATGAATAGGGTCCTGGGTCAATCTTGAGTTTGAATTCTGTTTACCAGTTATTGGACACTGGGCAAGTCACTTAACCTCTCCCATCCTGGCTTATCTCTAAAGTGGAGATAAGATCTTGGGTTATATGGAATAAGAGAATGTGTCTTGTGTTGGGGGTACTTGAATAAATACTAATTTGCTTCCCCTCTTCCTGCCTGTTCTGCTAAACTTTCAGAGCTGCCTCATCAACTCATTCGGTATTTCATATGAGCACCTACTATGAGCCAAGACCATTGCTAGGTGATAGTGAACTAACGAGAAATAAGATACATCAGCCTATGATTTCAGGAGCTTCTAGAGTTTTATGAGTGTTTCATTTCTTTGTCTCCAATATTAGCAGTCCTGAATTCACACAGCCCTTTGCTCATGTTTTTGACCCAAGAGTTACCACTTAAAATACTCAGTGACTGCTCTTTTCATACCACTTTGAAGAATGAACTGGTTTCAGGAGAACCAAGGACCCGTGTGTGTTTACATGTCTGAATATCTATATCAGTAAGTACCCGTGTAGGTTCCTAGGGCACGAAGGTTTAATGTCTGCAGCCTCTGGTGGCTCACACATCCACGTTAAATAGTTAGAACTAAAATTCCTCAGGGTTCTATTTCACTTACTGTGACCACACATCATATACTGAAAAACACACATGGCATGTGTCATCCTAAGCAGGCAATGCATGAAACAAATTCTTTTGTGGCCTTAGAATCCATGTGTTTTTACCTTTGTCTTTTTTTTTTTTTCATTTTATTTTATTTTCAGTGTTCCAAAATTCACTGTTTATGCACTACACCCAGTGCTCTGTGCTCTATGTGCCCTCCATAATACCCATCACCAGGCTCACCCCCCCACCCCCCTCCCCTTGTCTTTTATACGTTTTCTTGTTTCCATTTTTGTTTTGTTGTGGTCTTGGTGTGAGGGTGGTTTAATTAATGCTGTGCGGATTGTCATTTTGACTTTCTCTCATTGATGATCAAATATGTTTACACTATCTCTAACCTTTCTGTTCTCAAGATGGAGAACACATTCTCCTTTTTAAGGAAAACTGTATGCACAGAAAAGGTAAATATTTGAGCAAGTTTTTACAGAAGGATCGTCCCTTCTTTAAAAGGATTCATTTTTGTGTTACTTTAAGAATAAAATTATCCTTATAATGCAGTTAAAGAATGCATTTTTACCTAAATTTAATGTGTCAAATTTTCTGTCACATAAAACCATTATAAATACAAATAGGGGAGCAAAATTTTTATCCTAAAGAGAAAAATATTTAGCATCTCTAATTCCAAGGAAGCAAAATTGTTCCAGAACTTTATGCTCTTTAAACATTATTAACCAACTAAAGAAATTGGTTAATTGGTTAACTGATTAATTTTTAAAACGGCTAACAGACCTGATACAATGATCTTCTTTAAGAGATCATGAGAGCAGGGCTGTTTGCAGGACATTCCCTTGGGTATGCTGACCACATTGATACTATTACAAGGTTCTCTGCCATGCTATCCAGATAAGAGGTGGCTTCCTTCCTTTAGTAAAACAGCCTGGGCAGCACTCAGGAGGTGGTTGTGTTTTTTCTCTCGTTGTGATAATCTAGATGAGAGTATAGCACCAAAGACCATTTCAGTTCCCTCCTTGTGTATTGTTAGAAGATCGTTCTGCTTTCCAGAATGAACTCCACAGCTTTTCTTTTTTTCCATTTCAGAAATTACCATGGTTGACACCGAGATGCCATTTTGGCCCACCAACTTTGGAATCAGCTCCGTGGATCTCTCTGTTATGGATGACCACTCCCATTCTTTTGACATCAAGCCTTTCACCACTGTGGATTTCTCCAGCATTTCCACTCCACACTATGAAGACATTCCATTTGCAAGAGCAGACCCAATGGTTGCTGATTATAAGTATGACCTGAAGCTCCAAGAGTACCAAAGTATGATAGTTATTTTCTCTTGTCAGACGGCTAAGACTAGAATCAGACTAACCTCTTGATAGCACTGGAATAATGCTCCAGAGACTAAAACTTTATAAAAAAGATACTCACCATTCATTTACTCATCCATTTACCTATGAAACATTGTGTATTTATGATATACCAAAAAGGATGTTAGTATGTAAATACCCCAAATCATTCTTTCCTTTTTCTCCCTCATTTTCTTATTTTCTTTCCTCTTTCTTTTCCTATTTCTTGTTTCTTTTCTTCTTAGGAGCATTTCCCAGCATGGCTGCATTGCCAGGTTTAGCGTGTGTGTGTGTGTGTGTGTGTGTGTATAAACTCTTATTCTTTTGGTCACTTTTAAGTTAATAAGTAATAATTTGCTACCTTACATAACTTCTCATCACCAAATTGCAAATTTGTGGTTCATTTTCCCTAATTCTGCTATTTGAGCAGCTTATATTGAAACCTATTTTTCTGCACAAATTTAAATTTTACCATTGTAGTCTATTGATAAATCTTCCTGCCATTAAATAAATTCACATCAAAACATCAGTCAAGATAAGCCAAAACGGTACTTTTCAAGATAAAATAAATTTCTATGATGCTATTTCCTTGATTTTTATCTTTGTGTGCTGATATGCTGGTTTTCCAAAGCCACCACCATGTAATTGGCAACCATTACTTGACAATAAGTAAGAACTTCCTGTATTTCTAGTTTTTTTTTTTTGAGATAAATAATATACTTGGTTATATTTGTGTGGTTTTCAGTTAGAGCCTAATATGGATATTTAATAGGCCTGATCCTAACCAGCAGAAGGGGAGTACTTACTCTCCATGGGTTCTCTCACTCTCTCTCTCAAAGATTATTTTACAAACCATTATTTTTCTGACTCAACACTGCTGAAAACCTGGTCTCTTGTTTCTTATGTACCTTCAAGCTGAGCATGACATTACCTTTTCATAGTGGTGTTCCTTCTGTGTTTCTTTTCCAAGAGTGGTTTAAGAATAGTTCTAAAATGTGATATTTAAATACAAATATATAAGTTAATATTGTGAGGAATGCCAAATACAGCACGTTGTGTAGCAAAATAACCTTATAACCAAAATGGGGTGTCATTCTGAGCTTTGGTTCTGAAGGGTCCCAGACCACAGACTTAATTCCCTTCCCCCTTTCATTTTTACAGGTGAAACTCAGAGGTGTTGTGACTTGCCTGTAGTTATAAAACCTACTTTCTCCTGTGTTGTTGTTGTTGTTGTTTTTAATGTTCCATAATGCTTCTACACTTACATAATAAATCTATGGCAGTAAGGTGTTCTATGGCGACTTGCCATAGAGCTTTTTCAGCAGTTTTTCATGTGATAATTATCTGCTCACATTTCTCTGCACACAGGTGCAATCAAAGTGGAGCCTGCATCCCCACCTTATTATTGTGAAAAGACTCAGCTGTACAATAAGCCTCATGAAGAGCCTTCCAATTCCCTCATGGCAATTGAATGCCGAGTCTGTGGAGATAAAGCTTCTGGGTTCCACTATGGAGTTCATGCTTGTGAAGGATGCAAGGTAAAAAAAAAAAAAAAAGAGAGAGAGAGAGAGAGAGAAAGAAAAACTGAGAGAGAGATTTTTTTCAAAAAATCTGCTGAAAATTTACCTGTTCTTTCATTTCTTGTTGTGAACACATAGCAAGGAATTGAGATAAAACTTTTTTGTTTTGTTTTAGTAAAATCCATTCAAATGATTTCTTTGAAAACCTAAGAAAATTGGTAAAAAGAGAGTTGCTTTGCTTCACTTCCCTTTCTCCAGATTGGTCCTTGAGCCGCTGATCTAGTTCATTGCTTGCATCTTGCAGGTAAAAAAGAAAGAAAGAAAGAAAAAAAAAGTGACTTGAATACAAGTGTGTCATAGCAAGACAGTGATGATCTGGCCCAGAACCCATATTTTTGGAATCCTGCAGTTTTGTTTCTGTTTGTTTCCCCCACCACCCCTCACTATTCCATGTGTTGTTTTGTTTTTATAAGGCTTGACAGATGAGATAAATAGATACTTTCATTTGATGCCTCTAACAGCCCTGTGAGGTGGTGACAAGCTTCTTGTAACCATGGTCATCCATTAGTAAGTGGCAGAACTAGGACCAGAACATGTATCTTATGATTCCTAACCCAGTGCTCTGTCTTTTCTTACTTCAGCATCAGTTTGAGACATGTATTATGGACAGGCAAAGTGATAGAACAATTTTGGAGGGGAGATACTATTTTTCCTCCATTCTTTGTGAAAAATGTATTTTGAAAAGCTCAAACATTCAGTAATATTCTGCCCAATTATTAAGAATTTTCTAATCCACTCATATTTTAGTGTAGGTAGTCTTTTAAAATAATTAACTTTAATATACTTAGTGAATCAGTTGTATTTATTATATACTCCAGGGCTCAGAATAAATTGTTCATAAATACTTACCTTATAAAATAAGCACTGCTGGTGTGCCTGGGTGGCTCAGTGGGTTAAAGCCTTTGCCTTTGCCTCAGGTCATGATCTCAGGGTCCTGGGATTGAGCCCCGCGTCCGTCGGATTCTCTGCATAGCGGGAAGCCTACTTCCTCCTCTCTCTCTGGAGAGAGAGTGCCTACTTGTGATCTCTTTCTCTCTCTCTCTCTCTCAGTTGAATAAATAAATAAAATCTTTAAAATAAAATAAAATAAGCACTGCTTATATAAGAGCAGATTCTATCCTCAGTTGGGCTTTTTATTCCAAATAGATATATAATACCAGGTAGGTAGGTGTTAGAACATCTAGGGTCTGAAATTGATAGTTCTTGAATTTCCACTGTGTACCATATAGTATGCAAGATGCTTTAGCATATATCATTTTTTAACTATATCCCGCCTAAGTTTTTGCATCTATAAAATGATGGAGTTGAATTCGATCATCTCTAGAATCTCTTCAATTCAAATAATTTATTACTAAAGGCAGCCTCCTAAAGTGCAAAGAGACAAGCTAGTAGTCACCTAGCCACTTGCCCAGAGTTACTAGCCAGTCACTTAAACAATTCAGCTCTCTGTCACCTCATTCATAAAACAACTTGGTTGGATTAGCAACTATCCAAGGTCTTACTTATTTTTAAGGTATAAAATTCCAAAATGAGTTTTTGAAATACCATTGGCAAGAGCCACTTTCATTTAAAACGCTAAAACCTATTCACTGTGTGATTAAAACCGACCTAAAATATCTGTGATCTCTGAAATCATTATGTGTAGTCAGTTATTTAAGATTCCAATAAGTAGTGAAAACATGTTGTTTTATTGTGTTAGATTTGTATAATTTTTGAGTAAATTGTTGCTAAATTCTGAGAAATACCTGAAGAAACCATTCTGTTTGGTCATCTTGGCAATTTATGTTGATAAGCAAAGCAGTGCGATGGTTAAATCTCCACAATACATTATCGTTTTTTTATAGGCTGGTCAAACACTTAGAAAACTAGAACATTTAAGCAAATAGTTCTACCATGATTCTTTTAGTCAGGTATTTGTGGGGAGTTAACATTACTGATAACAGTTAAAAATTGAAAAGATAATAGCTGATTATAGTAATAAAAGCTAAGTTCTGTGGGCAAAAAAACTTGGAAAATCAAACTGAGCAAAGAAGAAAAATAGCAAGAAGGAGAAGAGAAGAGTAAGGACAAAATCCAAATGCCATCAACTGAGGAACAGATAGGGTCCTGAGGCAAAGATGGAGAGTGAATATTTAATCAGATCTGAAGAGTACCCTGGATTACAGACTCCGGGCCTAAAATGCAAGGAAGGTTATACTAACCTTAGAAGGTAAAATAGACATCAACTCATTTTAAAGATAAAGAGAAATGTTAGTGGAATAGTATAATTTGGCTTCTCTAGGTATAAGTCAGCAGTTCTCAAAATGTGGTCTAGAAGCCTCTAGGCGTCCCTCAGACCTTTCCAAGGCCCCCGTGATGTTGAAACTATTTTTAGAATAATATTTGGTTGTTATTTACCATTTTCACTCTCATTCTCTCAGAAGTGTATGTGGATTGTTCCAGAAACTACATGACAAAGAATGGTAACATAGTTCTGGTGGCTCATGGAATGTTCGCCTGTTAAGTCCTTATACATAACAATTTCTCACTTTTTATTTCTAGTCTGATATGTATCAGTAGATATAGCTCACATAAACCAAAGCTCATGGGGTTCTCAGTAATCCTTAAAAAGGGTCCTGAGACCAGAAAGTTTGAGAACTGCTGTTATAAAAGATTAAGGGATGGTTACTTTGGAAATAAACCAAATTGTCTCCACAGTCTGAATGTAGCTAATTTAGACCAGTGGCTATACCAGCAATCAAAGATACCCTCTTAGCTTATCGACAGTACTCAATAAAAAGCGAGGAAAGTGAAATTAACAAGTGTTTGATTCATATGTATTTCCTAAAGGGTACTTTGGGCCTTTAATGTCTGCCATTTCAGAAGAATATAGGATATGCCCATAATTAAAATGCAGGTAACCATCAACCTGCAGACTAATTGATGGATTTAAAAGAATAGTTACAGTATTGCTTATCATAGCTGTTAGTAGGTCTTCTGAAATGGTTTTACAGTGCCTATGGAACAGGTTTATGTTTAGTGATCCTTGCCAAATTTCAAACAGGAATAAAAAGACCAGGCTTGGATTAAAGTGGAATAGTGACAGATTCTTGGGTTATTAATATCGTAGACTTAGGTAAAACATAGCATTTGGCTACTGAATAATACATACATATTAGAGCTTGCAAAGCTGTCACTTACCACTTACAAATTAGACACTTACTCATTTTCTAGTGGGTTTCATCGTGTTTTTGTGTTTTTAGTAAAAGATCATTTTAGAACCATAGACTTACCTAAAGATATAAGTAAGAACAATCTACTATATATAATAATATAGTGTAATCTGTTTTTCTATATCTATGCAGGGCCCTAAATCAGGAAGGATTTTTAGTATATTCTTACCTGCCATGGGAGCCCATGGGTTGAGCTTCTCTGGGCCACACCGCTTCACAGGAAAGCCAAACATAGGACCAGCACAGGGCTTGTTTTTGTTTTTTTTTTTTTAAGATTTTATTTATTTATTTGACAGACAGAGATCACAAGTAGGCAGAGAGGCAGGCAGAGAGAGAGAGAGAGAGAGAAGCAGGCTCCCTGATGAGCAGAGAGCCCAACATGGGGCTCGATCCCAGGACCGAGATCATGACCCGAGCCGAAGGCAGAGGTTTAACCCACTGAGCCACACAGGCGCCCAGCACCGGGCTTTTAATCTCACAGTAAAATTAACTTAAGTCTAATTGTACCTAAGTTAAAAGTTTGTTAAAAGCAATTAAGGAGAAGTTGGAGAAAAGGTTTTATAAGGCAGAAGAAAAAAGCCATCACCTTCTCACAGACAAATATGAAGACTTTGGAATAAATCTATACCATTAAAAAAAATTTTTTTTCTGCAATGGGGAGTCATGCATTTCCATCACACCAGTTCACAGACTTTGTGGTAATCAGAAGAGAAACCTGTTGAAGTTGCACACAGTACAATAATAAGAGTGTTGTTAAAGAGTGTTTTCTTTTTCTTTCTTTTTTTTTTTAAGATTTATTTATTTGACAGAGAGAGAGAGATCACAAGTAGGCAAAGAGGCAGGCAGAGAGAGAGGGGGAAGCAGGCTCCCCGCTGAGCAGAGAGCCCAATGCGGGGCTTGATCCCAGGACCCTGAAACTATGACCTGAGCTAAAGGCAGAGGCTTAACCCACTGAGCCACCCAGGCGCCCCTAAAGAGTGTTTTCTTGATCAGCAACATGAAGAAACCTCAGGGAAGCCTGTTTCGTTCTTCAAATCAATAATTATCTGTACAGAAAAGCACTCCAATGGTCTTATATCTTCCTCACTAGGCTACTTGAAATAATCAAAGGATAAGAATAGAGTTGACGATCATGAACTAGGTGTTTTGAAAAAGAAAAGCAAAAGCAACTTCTAAGCTGTGTGCCGAAGTGTGTATATATTCAGTTTATGATTTTATGTACATACACAGTACATAAATAATATCCAGAATTATTTTCCTTTAACATTGAAAGACCCTGAATCACCATAAAAAAAATGTGAAACACTTTGAAAGATATTGTATGAGTCAAAACACAACTTTGCATTATAAGGGTTAAACTTAAATAACATAATTCTATCATCAAAAAACCTTCCAGCCATGCCAAATAACACTACTCTGGGACCTGCCCCATTCTCAGCTAGCCAAGTGGCATTTTCCACCATGGAGATCAGTTTTTAGAAGGGAAAATTTTAAAACACAGTCGAGGAATATCATAAAACACATATGATCACAATGGCAAAAATCCAAACAAAATTTCCCACCAACATTTATCAGTTAGACTAGTTCTGTACATTAACCTTCTATTAGTAAGTGGAAAATTTTTAATATTCAGAGGTCCTCAGAACACTTTGAGAATTAAGGAGGCTTCAACTTCCAGCAGATCCTCTGTAGGACCTAATCTTTGAGATACTGCTGATCTCACAAGGGTAGGGAAAACTTCTCCCAAACAACCAACAATAGCAACACAAACAAACGAACAAGAGCTCTAGGTCTTGACCTGTGGGCTGCAGACACACTGAGGTGCAGGGTTTCTCATGGTAGATGCCCATCGTAGTATGGAGGTGTGGCATTTCCCCAGAGAAAGATGCCTACAACAGAATCCAGAGCCATCAGTGAGGGGGAGCTGAGTCTAGGGCTTTTGAATGGAGCCAGCTTTCTTAACGGAATTTGAAATAGTCACAAGTCAGTGGCACCTCTGGCTTCCAACAGAAGCATCTGCAAATTCTTTTTGGAGGCACGAATTCCCAGTTTAGCCCTGTGGGATTCCCACAGTTTAAGGCCAATATACAAGTTTAAAATAAAATATCAGTCAATAAGCACATTAAGAAGTCAGTCACTTGAATGACATTTATCAAAAATAAATGAAAACAGGAAGTCTGGGTGGCTCAGTGGGTTAAGCCTCTGCCTTCAGCTCAGGTCATGATCTCAGGGTCCTGGGATCAAGCCCCACATTGGGCTCTCTGCTCAACAGGGAGCCTGCTTCCCCTCCTCTCTCTGCCTGCCTCTCTGCTTCCTTGTTATCTCTCTCTGTCAAATAAATAAATAAAAATCTTTTAAAAAAATTAAAAATAAACAAAAACAGATTTAGACCCCCCCATTCCATACAAGGAGAGCAGATAATTGGGATTGCCTGATAGAGAATCTAGAATAGCTGTGTATGAACTGTTTGAAGAAAGAGGACAGAATCACAGCTGTGAACAAGCAACAATAGACTATCAGGAATGACCAGGCATATTGGAAAATAAATGAATTTATTTAAGGAAATGAAACTTAAACAGTGAAATATATAATTATTGAAATAAAAATTCAGTGAAAGGGTTAGTTACCGGACATAGCAGAAGAAAGGACTACTGAACTGGAAGGTAAATGTCAAGAAATTACTGAGATCGAGAATCACAGTGCCTTCAGAATATGTCTGTCCAGAATCTGGTAGGATTTGAAGCCTCTTAGTTCTTGAAGGATTCATAGGGTCTTTGAATATTAGAAAAGTTTTTCTTCTTCACTAATCAGTAGAAGAGTAATGTACAGAACTGTTCTTACTGATGAACTTTGGTGAGGAATGTTTCCTTTTTTTCTCATTGTAATGATGTATCTTTTGGGATTTTATTTAACTCTTGTTCCCATGTTTACTTTTATATTCAATGTTATTGAGTAATTGATGACAAAAAGATGGAAAATGTAAAGAGAAGTTTAGAAGTATTGAAGGCTAGAATAAGGTCTAACACTTCTCTAGTTCATGTCCGAACTGATAAGCAAGTGAGACCATGATGCAGAAAACATGCCCAAGAGAATAAATGAAAAATCCATTCCAAGGCACACTGCAGTGAAACTGCAGAATACTGAAAACTAAGAGAGTGTATAAAAGCAACCAAAGAGAAAAGAAAAAAAAAAAAAAAAAACGCTTCAAAGTCAATTGACAGTAGCCTCTCCACAGCAACAGTGGAAGCACAAAGATCATGGGATCTGAAACGAGATGGAAGATAACAAAGTTCTCTGTAATCTTTCAGCAGTGAGAGAGAGAAATAAAACTGTTTACAGGTTCAAAAAAACCTGAGAAACTGAAGTTATAAATTTCAAGGATAGTAAACCATAGAGAGCAGAAGATATTTGCAATACCTGGAACAGACAGCAGATTAGTATCTAGGGTATATAAAGAATTTCTAAAATTCAGTTTTAAGGAAGAGACTGTTGGGAACTAGGGAATGAAAAATCAGGAAAATACAAATTAAGATCACACTTAGATTCTGTTTGACACATACTACATTGTCAAGAATTAAGAATCTGATAATACCAGTTGTTAGAGGGAATGGAAATTGATTAAAAAAACACTCTGAAAACAGTTTGGTGTGATCTTATAAAATTTCACATTCACTTATTGCATAATCCAAAAAACCCCACTCCTAGGTAACTCTTGTACATGTGCATCATAAAACATTTACAAAAATATTTATCAAAGCACTATTTGTATCAAAGCAAAATATTGGCAACAATTTAAACATCCATCAACATGAGAAGATATCAATAAATTGTGGGATAGTCATATAATAGAATATTACAAAATTGTGAAAATGAATGAATCCTAACTTTTCACAAGAAAGTAGATAAATTTTAGAAACCTAATACTAAATTTAAAAAAATGAAAATCCCAAAGTACTATATGAAGCATCATACCATTTAATAAAGCCCACAACAAGCAGAACTGATCAATGTATTACTCAATTTTTACATATGGTATGACAAAACTGTATTTTCTTTAAGGCCAAGAAAACAATAAACACAAAATTGAGAATAATGATTACTTTGTCGAGAGGACACAAAGGGCAGGAGTTGAATAGGGCAAGAATTTCCGGTCATGATTTTAAATCTCAGCAGTGGGCTCATGTGTGATAATATCTTGTTATGTTTTATGATTACATGTATTTTCTACATGTTTGTAATTCATATTGCATTTAATAAGGTAACAAAAAAGGAATTGCCTTGTGATATCTCAGTCATGGTTTAGGATAGAGAAATATCAGAGATGGCCCAGAAAGGAACTTAAGGGACATACATTTTCAAAGATTCAACAGATTTTGATAGAAAACTACTGTTGGTATTTGGGTCATCTCCATTGGCTCCCCATGGAGCTCACAATTTTAATTGGGCTTTGAGGTAGGGACAGAAAATAAACACTTAAATATAATAAGTAAATTTAAATATAATATATAAATAAATATATATAATATATATTAATATATAAATAAATATAAATTTATATATATAATATAAAATAAATATAAATTTAAATTTAAATATAATAAGTAAATTATATGGTATGTTAGAAAGTCCTAAGTGCTATTGGGGGAAAAAAAAAATACAAACCTAGAGTAGAGTGAAAGAGACCAGGAGCTCCAGACAAGAGGCGGGGGCAAGGACAGGCCACAGTATTAAATAGGGTGTGTAAACCTCATTGAGAAGTTGAGATGTTGGCAAGACTTGAAGGCAGTGAGGAGAATAAGCAGGTGTATATTTAGAGGAAGAGCTTTCCACCTGAGAGAGAGAAGTCAGGAGTGACTTCAAAGAGGTTGGCTTGGGGAAAAAAAAGAGTTTGGCTTGAGAGATTCAGAGGGTGATTGTACCACCTGAGACTGTGAAAGCTGCTGGTAAAGTGAGCTCGCCGGGAACGGTCCAGAGTTTCAATGTTGGACGTGCTGGGTTTGGTAGCTGTTGGATTTCCAAGTGACATGTCAAGTCAGCAGTAGAAATACTTGTCTAGAATTCAAGACACAAATCTGGAGAAAGTGAAAATGCATGTCCGTGGCGGGACCAATACCAGTTCAGGGATTTTGTACCAAACAGGGCCACATACATTTGAAAAAGTTAAGAATTGAGTTTCATGGAGATGAGCACAGTGGAAATGAATAAGAACACTCTGAGAACAACAACAAAAAAATGGAGTTAGCAAACATTTCCAATTAAAATTTCTTTCAGGTCTGTCAATAAAGTACAAATACAACAGAATTCAATTAGCCCAGATCAGTCTATTTGCTGTTTTAAGATGGCAGTCCATTGTCTGAGGATCTGCATATTACTTCTCCTGTTCTTTCCTATTATTTTTTTTTGTAGGCTATGACAGTTATGAAGCACTCTTTCAACTGCATAAGTAAATGAAACCAATTCTGTAGGAAATTATGCAACATAGAGAATTCTAAAAAATTATCCACATGTGGATTTTTATTGGCCCTGATCATGTTTTAGAATGAAGTGATTATAACTTGGCCAAATGGCTTAGCACAATAATAAAGGCTGGGGCATGCTGTTGGAATGATTTGCAGAGAGACTGAACTGATTACATGGTGTTTTATTTGCATTACATTAAATCCAGAGCACTTCTTAGAGCATGCTGAGATCCACATGTAGAGCCAAGATACATTGAATGACATCAGTTGGATATGGTCACTGTTTCAGAGCTAAAGAAGGACACTGTGATCTTCTGTTTCTGTATCTTATAGCAAAGAAAACTGGCAGTTAAGTGACTTGTCTGAAGTCACCAGTGACAGAGCCTGCCTTTTCTGATACCTAGGCCAGTGTGCCTTTTGCCAGATGTTGCTGCTTCCATGTGTCATAAAGACCTAAGATTTGCTTCTTTTCTCCATATCCTTTGGCAGGGTTTCTTCCGGAGGACAATCAGATTGAAGCTCATTTACGATAGGTGTGACCTTAACTGTCGGATCCACAAAAAAAGTAGAAATAAATGTCAGTACTGTCGGTTTCAGAAATGCCTCGCTGTGGGGATGTCTCACAATGGTAAGTGAACACTTAGCACCCATACTTTACTGTTCTCATTATGGCTGCCAGAGAAGGAGGCTCTAGGGCCATTGCTGAAAATGTGTACAGTTTCCCACAAAATGCCAAATTACAGAACAGTATATGCTGATAAAGCATTTCTCATTTCCGTCAAATTCTGGGCTTTTAGTGTAGAATCCTTCTCTCTGTGGTTGGGCATCTGCCATGATGGGAGAGAAGATATGAAAATATGAGAAATGGAAGAAATAACTAGTATTTTAAAATGAATATAATGACTGTGATTAGTTTTTTATGTTGCTTTAATAGCATTAAAAACAGAATTATGCTTGTATGTCTCAGTAGTTTCTTTCCACTTTAAATGTGAGAAAATTCTGCAGGTTTCTGAGTATGGAACTTTAAGTGGCATATCAGAATTTAGAATATATCCTTTTTTTCGCCTCTTTACTGTGCAAAGATGATTTTAGGCACAGCCATATCCTCATCTTCAAGGAGCATGCAGACTTGTGGATCAAGGAAAGAATTTTAAAGTTCCACAAAACTTCAGTGTCCATAGAAACATAATAAAACTTTCTGTTTTTCAAACCCATATCGAAAATCAAAGCGTGTCAACTTAAGAGAAAGAATGCAGATGACCTGAGAAGACCCTTGTTTTCATGAATTATAGAACTAACTCATTATAACTAACTCATTATAAAATCATAAAACATAGGCCTGTTTGAAGAAATAGTTCTTGATTTCCATTTAGCTCGGATTGGTGTTGACAAAGTCACAACAAATTGGATAGTAACCTGATAGTATTATATTTGTCAAATATTAGTTCTTTAAAACTCATTATGGGCTCAAGAAATATAAAATGCCAAAGGGATCAAATAAAATCCAAAGTCTCAGTTCACTGGATATTCTGCTTTTTTCTTTCTTTTGCCTTCACCTGTGTCCAAACTGATCTGGTGAAAAAATAATGTTTGAAGTCAGTCTTCATAGGTTAGGACTCCAAAGCATCTGTGAAAATTAAAGTTATATTCCGTCATACAGATGTTTGGTTTTCTCAGTGGACAGCTTCAAAATATTTGAGAATCACTCATTGGTTGACATCCAACTCTTTAAAAAGAGATCACAAAATTATAGTTTTATAATTAATGTGGGTTATTTCCTCTAAAGGCAAGAATATATTATGAAGAGATCTATCAGCTATCCTGGGCAGGAGGGAGATTTGGTCTGACTTTCCTCATAGTTGATTACATCTGCTATGTGGCAGTAGACAACTGCAGGCATTGATTGCAAAATAATTTACTGGTTTGATTCCATCAATTTCCTTTCTGTTTCAGACTTCATAAAACATAAGGGCACATTTTCAAATCAAGGGTTATGTTTTAGATGATGTAATCAAGTTGCAGTAAACTTGTTTTATAATTTCTTCATAAAGAAGAAATCTTTGACTTTGAAATCATTATTACCAAGACTGCCTAGAAAAGCATCCCATGTCTTCTTTTAGTGGTATTTATTTTTTGCTCTTTAAAAATTTGTCACTTCAAAAAAAAAAAATTGTCACTTCACATATATTTCCTGTTGCTTGCACACATTCATGTAAAATACGTCTCCTTTTACTTATCGTTTATGGGCAAATAATATTTAAAGGCCAACAATCTATGTAGTATTGATGGTATAATTTTCTCTTCCCAGGAAAGTCAAAGAAAGCCCATAAACTTAATAATACAGTCATCATTTGATTTCAAATGACAATTTATTCTACTTAGAGAGAAGAGCAGTCTTGATAGGGAGTGTTCAGTTCTTTTTGGAAAGACAAAAAAAAAGGAGTTAAATGTTCTGGCATCAAAGACTTACGAAGTTCAAGATTTACAAGATTGCAACTGTGACTAAGAAAATCCCTTCTAAGAGGTTTTTATGGGAATGTGTTTGCAGCACAGAAAATATCCATTTGATCTGTGTGCAAGAAGGAAAACTCAACAGTGAGGTTTTGAGTAGTTTTGCCTGTTATCCTGAGAAAGGAAACATTTCCAAATACAAAGTTTTCTAGGAGGTTGTAGTAACTATTTAAAATTATTTTGTTAATTTATTAATGTTTTATGTGAATGGACCTCACTGTAATAACCCAACTAACTTGTCAAGAGCCCTCTAGTGTTACACCAAAATCAGGACCTCAGTACTTTCAGTACACACAAGAAGAGATGAACACCCTCCCAAAGTAATTGACTCCATTCTCTGTTGCTGCTGTTTCTGCTCTTTGGTTTCTGTTTTATCCTTTTGATGCCTGTAGCTTGTGCATTAGCCACCCACGCCCAGCCTTAAAGGAGGCTTCTGAAGTAACCTTCAAGGAATCCTCAGGGCCCTGAGGAACATCATTGAAAAATCGCTGAAACAATGATTGCTAAATCCTTTCAACTTGGAAAGTTCTGTGATTCTACATAACTAAAACAAGCGACCTCCCTGAATTTTTCACTTTTCAACAAACTGGACCATATTTTATAGACATTGTCACCGTTTTCTCAAGTATGTAGGTATCTGGCATCTGTCGACTACCTGAATTTAAAAGTTTCTACCTGTATGTTTTGGTGCCATAAAAATATAATTCATGTGCCTGAATCGGGTCTTCTGGATGTTCTGAAAAATTGCTTAGCAATTTAAAGCAGTACATTTGATGGTCACATAATGATGTAGCCTGAGTGTACAAATCCAAAGCAGTCAAGGCTAAGGAAAGATTTTTTCTATGCCACTGAGATTTGAATGAAAATTATACTTTTCATAAATATAAAAATTAGTGAAACCTTAACTCTAGTGACCAGGACATTCTATTATACAAATTAGGGGGGGTTCTGTTGTTTTGTTTTGTTTTTTTTAAAGCTGACAGCTTTAAAAATAATTTCTCAGGAGCTTCATAAAAATCCAGAAAAAATGGTTTTACAGATATTTGTGGTACTCAGCATTTTTTAAGGCAGTTCTCTCCTTCCTTGTGAAAAACAAAAGCATGAATGGCAAATAAGTTTACTTCAGTGTGTTAGGGTTTTTTTCTTTAGTCTTCTTTGTAATATAAAAGAAAATTACCCAAATGTTGATTTTTCAGAAAATATCACCAAGTAAAAAGTCCCAACACATGGCAGCTGTGTGCTCAGACTGGCTAGGCTTTCATAGTTGCCTACACGCTAGCTTCTACCTCCCTTTCCCACTGCTGCCCTTTTCAACTTAAACTTGAGGTAAACTGTGTACTTTGCCGTTCCTGCACAGTGCTCTATGGTGGGATACCTCTGGGTCTCCGTTTATTATGTCTTTTGGTTCCCTGTCACAGTTCTACCTGGCATTCAAGACCCAGTTGAAATGCCGTCTTCCATGAGACTTTCTAATTCCCCATCTTCCTCTTCTGTGTGTTTTATACATTTCCTGAGAAACCACACTGCTTTCTAAAGCAAGGGAGGGATCAGATCTATATTACCAAAAACTAAACTACTGACAGCTGTAAAAAGGATAGACAAATAGGGAAATTCATCAGAGGACAAATGTAATGTTGTGCATTAAGACAATGGGAAGAGTGAGTGAGGAGAAATGAAATTGAGAAAAATGTCGGAGCATGATCAATGAATACAAGTGTCTGAGGGAAAGAGAGATTGTCAGAAATTGTTCAGGGTGTCTAATTGGGTGGTAGGATGAATTAACCAAGAAAGGGAAACGGGAAGAAGAGACAGTTTAGAGGAGAAAATCAGAAGTTCATTTTTAAAGTTGCATTTGAGGGTCTTATGGGATAGCATCCGTGTATAAAGAAATACAGGAACAAGAGAAAACGCAGGATCCAAATCGCAGGAAAGAGAGGGCAGCAGTCATTAGCACATTTTGTTAGTCAGAGAGGAGATTGAACTAGGAACAGCAGAATAGAAGGGAAGGAAGAGGGGCCATCAAAAAGGTCTGGAAAATAGGCAGAAAGATAGGAGAACCAGAAAAGCAGAAACGGCGATGAGAACAAATTTCAATTAAGAGGGTGGAGAAGGTCAACAGTAGCAAAAGCTGGGAGAATGCTGGAGAGCTCAAGCAGAAACGAGAACTCTGGAGAGGCCCCTAGATCTGGCTGTTAGAAAGAACATGGGGAACTTTTAAGAGCAAAGTTTTGGAAATTTAAATGAGGCATAGGAAGATCTTGTAGGTGGTTGGGATGTAAATGGTGACAAGCACAGGCAGAGAAGGAAGACTCCTCTTTCAGTAACCTCAGTGGTAGAGGAAAGATAGCCCAAGGAGAAGGTTATAACTAGGGTCAGAATCTGCTCTGGTGGAAGGGAAGGAGCTAGTGAAGAGGGGTGCATGAGAGAAAATAATCCATATATATGTAGGTTCTTCCCGCCTAGACACAGCCTTCCATCCTGTGTCCCCAGTCCAGTCTGTCTAGCTCATGTCTTGCATCAAACATGGGTTTAATGAATGAATTAAATGATACCAGGTAAGACTTCGGGGAACTGGAGATAGAGTCATGTGAGGCAAAGGTGTTTTGCCCATCTCTACCTTGGAAAGAAACCTAGACAAATGTTTAAATGTCCTCTGCAAATAGTTTGAAGATGTTACCCCTGAATAATATGGTGCTAAGGCTGCTCCTTGTTTTACGTAGAGGAGCTAGAAACCATAATAAAATAACCATAACCATAGTTATTAGATTCCCAAATCCTGCAAAACCTCAAAATGCACAAGTTTTTTTCTCAAGAAAGAGAGGTGGAAAAATGTAACTGATTGGCAACAGTCATATTAAAACCAATAGTGTTATATGTCTTATTTAGATGATGAGGCTTTTGGATAATAAACGTGTTAAAATTGACCATGAGACATAGCCTTAACAATTGTCAAAAGTCTAATATGATTGCATAGTCACCCTTTGTATGTTGAAAGACAAAGGTACTTTTAGTAAGACTCAGTTCATTCTTTTGTTTTCTATTAATTTATAATTTTGAAAATCGTTTTAATTCATCTTTTAACTAAGTACCATTTTGTCTTTAAGTGCTCCTACAATTAGGTATTTAAAAAACACATTATTGTCATTAAGAAGTATTGTTTCTTAGCACTGTACCAAGTTCCAAAGAACAGGATATCTAAATCTGCATGTGCAGATTTTATGTGGAGTTTGTGTGTCCAGTAAATCATACTAAATACACAGTATTGAATACGTCATAAGCTAGTAGTGAATTGCATTCAGTTCAGTAAAACTATATTATATAAAGGTTAACTAATATATTTTCACCAGAAATTAAGTCTCTGCCAAACCTGTTCTTCCTGAAGGCTACATACTGATTCTGATACTGACAATTTTTTTCAAACCTAGATACATGAATTCTCTATAGGTGATTAATTATCCCATATATGACACTGAATGCCAGTGTTCTGGAAGTTGCTCACTATGTCAGATGATAGATCTATAGAATAGACAGAGTGTGTCTTTCCCCCCACCCCCATCCAGGGGCTCAAAGACAGGACAAATATTGCTTTAAAAAAAAAAAAAAGAGGTGCTGGGGGTTCGGGGGTGGGGAGGATATGTGCTGTAGTGAATGCTGTGAAATGTGTAACCTGATGATTCACAGACCTGTACCCCTGGGGCAAATAATACATTATATGTTAATAAAAATAATTTTTAAAAAATATATGGGGATTAAAAAAGGGGGTGTAGGGTGTTCTGCAGTACTGTGTGTCATCAAGATTTGTAGAATTTTATAGCTAAATTTAAAGTTAAAAGAAAGGTCTTCTTTTCCAAGTCCCTCATTTTATAGATAAAGGAGTTAAAGACCAGAGAAGTCAAGCCACTTTTAGCCAGTTTTTCACTGAGCTAAAACTAGAAAGTAGACTTCCTGACCAGTTGAAGTGCAGTGTTAATTTCATTGCCTTCCAGAGAGGCCAGAAGTTCTCCCTCTGTGACTCATAATAACACATGGAGCACGTTCCTCTGTCTTTTAAGCAGGAGTAGATGTGGGAAAATACTCTTGCATACATACAGGCACACTCAGCCTTTATACTTCTGGTCCCCAATCTAGAACTTCCGTCTTCTTTTCTAAGCTCTTAACTTCAGTCTTAAAGCAAACAGCAATCCAGCGGGAGAAATAAATACTTCCTCTGTTGGTCCTCAGATTCTTCCACCCAATGGGTGGAAACTGAGTTTCAAGAATTAGTACACCATTCCTTAAACAAGTTAAAGACAGAGAGAGATTTACAGAGATAGATTAGGTTTTCATGATTTGTTCTTTATCTATGGGAATGAATTTAGGTCTTTGTGCCATGGTTACCCTCCTGGTCTATAGTCCACAGGAACCATGGTACCATGGATGTCCTAGACCACTTCATCCACAAGTAATAAAAGCTATATTTATTAAGCATTACTATGTGCCATGCACTGTGCTGAGCACTTTCTGTGCCTTATCTCATCATTTCACATACAGTTGATAGGTATTATCACATGGGACTCAAAAGCAACAAAATAAAATAGACATTTTCTCTCTTAAAAAATGCATACAAATAAAAAATGGCATTTTCTCTACAACTTCAGATTTCTGTATGTGTTCGGCAAATTTAGTTTCACCAAATGGGGAGTATTTTTTAAATTCCTTTGTTGAAAATGCTAAAATCACCAAATAATTAGTTGCACTGATAGTTCATTGAATCTAATGTACAGCATGAGCATTTAATGATACAGAAAATTTGTTCATAAGATTTAAACTTTCAGGGGAACTTCGACTTATAAAAATTCACATTTTATTTAGATTATAGCAGAAGGCTTTCACATTAATATATCCTAATTCTAAAATGATTTTTAGAAGTCATTTTGAGCTATTTTTTAGTAGGTTACAGAAAAGCAAGATTAGCAAATGTAGTAATTGTCTTTGTTTGGCTGGGTTTTTTCCTAACAGAAATTTTATTTTATTATTCTTCTAATTGAAATATTGTTGACACACAATGTTACATTAGTTTCAGGTACACAACATAGTGATTCAGTGTCTCTATATGTTCACATGCTATGTTACACTTACCTGTGTGTACATATGCTACACTTACCACAGTGTAATGACCCTCTGTTACCATGTACCATTAGCTATATTCCCTATGCTGTACCTTTCATCCCTGTGACTTACTCCTTCCATAACTGGAAGTCTGTACCTCACACTCCTCTTTGGCTGTCTGTTTATTTTAAATTAACTTTTTTGATTATCTTTTGAAAGAAGTGCTTTCCTAGGCATGTAAACTTGAGTGTATATTTATACTTTATTACCTATAAAAAATGTAACCAGAGCCTAGAGCAACATTGGGCACACAATAGACATTCAAATAATGACTCATTGAGTGAAAAGAGGGTACTGTGCACTCTATACAGATTGTTGGTGATACTAACGCCTCTGTTTTGGTATAGAACATTGGTGGTCTCCAGTCTTTACACCAAAATTTCTTCTCCTTTCAATATGCCATAATTCTTACTGGGTGCTGCTTTTATGATCACTTTCCCAGACGTCCCTGGGTACATATTGTCTCATTTTCTGTTTTTAAACCTGATGCTTTAAATTCATCAAGCATTTGTTGCACCAGGAGCAAAAATGAGAGAACCTGGTACTCATAGATTCTAGTAGAATAACCAATATAGGAGCACAGTCCTGGTTTGCTACCTGAGCTAATAGATGCATGCAACAGAAGCCCATCATTTAGGAAGGTTTGCTGAACTGTCCCAAACGGCAAGTTTTTGATACACTCCTCACTGGGAGTAGGGCTGACCTATCAGCATCTTCTAGGGAAGATACATAATTTTTTAAGTTATCAAGTGATTCTAATATGCCCTGCCTCCCCTCTCCTCCTCACTTCTCCACTGAGAACTGCTGACGTACAGGGAATAAACATAGTACAGGGAAACAAATGTCTGGACAAGCTTCCAGAGAAGGATTTCTAAAGGGATCTGCTATCTGGTTCTCAGGTTGTTGTTGTTTTCCTGTTTTATTTCGACATATATTCTACAAAGATTTAATATGTGCTGGACATTATACTAAATGCTAAGGATATGGTAACGAGCAAGATTCCTGCCTTCGTGCAGATTACATAAGGGAGGCAAGAAAACACTGTCAATTACTCGGATCAGTGCTCCAAAAGAGAATACAATGAGTAATGAGATCATATCCTGAGGGGCCTAAACAAATCTGGGTCAGAGGGGTGGGGGACTGAGATAAGAACATGAGCAACCATTCATCGCTGAGGCCTAAGAGAATGGGGAAGAGTGAGTAGAGAGACAAGATTTTTGACAAAAAAATGGCAATTGTTTAAAGATTTCCATTTGAAGAGGTTATGGGCAGAGGATATATTTATCAAATGGATATAAGCTAATTAATTTAAAAGCATCCTAACTAAGAGGTAAGATTCTCTTCCTCTCTAACTGGGAGGTCTTTAAGGAGGCCCCCATAAACACAGTAGTTGTGCTCGTTAGTGATAACGCTTATTTGGGGCTACATAAAATGTATTTATGAATTTGAGACTTGGGGGTGTGCTGCAGTCTCTCCTCCAGCCAATTGAAATGGAATTCACCAAGTATTCAGATGGAAATGTGTTTATGTGCTTTAGTGTCTTAGGGTAGAATGCTACCTTTAGCATTATAACATATAGCAGGAAACCATCCATTTATTCATTCCTGCATTCAGCAACCATTGAGGGAGCACCACTAAGTGCTAGAGATATAGATGAGTATGACCAACGCTGCCCTCAAGGAGCTACAGTGTGGTGAAGGAGATGGTCATAAAAACACACCTCTGTGCTACCATCTAGGGAGGGTAAGAGTAGAGCTGTGCGGAGGGCAGTGTTGACTGTGATATCCACATGTCCTTATGGGAAAATACAGAGAGTCCAAAGCACAACCCAGAAGTAGTATTATTCAAAATAATAATTTGCACACCTGGGTGGCGCAATCGGCTAAGTGTCCCACTCTTGGTTTCAGCTCAGACTGATCTGAGGGTGGTGAAATGGAAGCCCACATGGGGCTCTGCACTTATCGGGGAGTTGGCTTAGTTTCCCCTCTCTCCCTCTCTGTCCCTCCCCCCTGCACTCGCACTCACAAGTGCTCAGGGTCTCTCTCTCTCTCTCTAATATATGAATAAATCTTAAAAAAAAAAATATTTTGCAGATTGCATTGGTACAGGGTGAAGAGGGGAAGAAAAACCATCTTAGTCAAAAAAGGTACAGAAGATTTTTTCCCCCTACCTAGGCCTTACTAACCTCTGGTAAATGTTCCACTTTGCCTTTCTTTCTTTAGTTTTCTTCTTCTTTACACTTCCTCACCCCACAGGAAGCCAAATGTTAAGTAAGGAAATGGTCTTTTTGACAAACATCATTAAGTGGTAATCCTGGAGAGTCAAGAGAATGATTATGGCTTCTCTTTACTAAATGTAAAAGTACTCTCTGGTTTAATAACGTGAAAGAAAGCACCATCCATATTTCTTTATAACAGGGACAAAATAGATCATACAGACTCTTGGAGAACAAAGCCGGTCTGTACAACTTTGAATTCAGCACAGTTCTTCCCTTCAGTTTGTGAAACGTGTTGATCTTTTTAGGGCCTGACTTTATGTCAGGTGGTGGGGATGAAAAAATGAGTAAGACATTGTCCCTGGCCTTCAGGATATTGTTCTGTAGTGAGATTAATAAACATGTAAAATGAAAAGTATAGTTTGAAATTGCTGTCATTGAAGAAATTACCTAGGGCTGTTGGAGTACAGGCAATAATAAATTCTGCTTGAAGAAGTCAAGGAAAGCCTCACAAATAAGGTAACATTTGACTTGGGTTTTGAGGGATGAATAGGAGCTGACCCTCACCTATTTTATATGTAAGTAAATACACTTTTCTTTCTTTGCTGAGCTCTTAGATTCTTTCACCTTCTCAGCAAGATCATGCATTAATATTTTTCAGTTAAAAAAGTGAACAGTGTAATTTTTACTGATAGCCTGTGCTATTACCGTGAAATAAAAACCTGAACGAAGCTGGAGTAGAAAAACCAGACCTTGAGCTTGGTGGAGGGGAGGGGGAGCTTTTACTGTGTGGGTGCTAGGACTGGGGGAGAGCAGCAGTGATTCAGTGATACATCCTTGTCATTTCTCTCCCTCTCTAGCCATCAGGTTCGGGCGGATGCCGCAGGCTGAGAAGGAGAAGCTGTTGGCGGAGATTTCCAGTGATATCGACCAGCTGAACCCAGAGTCGGCTGATCTCCGGGCCCTGGCAAAGCATTTGTATGACTCATACATAAAGTCCTTCCCGCTGACCAAAGCAAAGGCGAGGGCAATCTTGACAGGAAAGACAACAGACAAATCAGTTAGTTCTCTTCTGCTGTCTTCATTTGGGGGTGGCTGGGTTTGTGGCGGTGGTTGTTGTCTTGTCTTTGAGAAGATCATTCACCCTGTTACACACACATGTGGGTTGTGTTCAGCTGTTGGCTGTTAGATATCAAAGACTGAAACACAAGAAAGGAAGTGTTTTCAGATAGGTTAAGTAAACCTTATTTTGAAAAGGGAAAAAGTCCTTCAAGTTCTCCTAATAAATTCTGTGAGAAAAGTATAAACCCCGCCCTCCTTCCTGCTGCCCTCCTTCAGGACCCATCTCTTTTCTCTACATCAGAATAACTGGCCACAGCTGCATCCATTCCAGCAGCCCCGCTTGTCTCTGGGAGGGGCCTGACCTCGGTTTGGAAGAGGTATTTGGCCCCGTTATTTTACAGTTCAGGAGAACAGCTAGAGTTACTTAGGAAGTTCCATGTGGAGCATAAAAATACATGTAGACATTATACTCCCTTTCTTTCCTCGTAGCTCTACCGATGGGTCCTGGGCAACGGGAGGCTCTATGCTTTGATTACGTATGTGAATTTTATCTTCTGTGAGGCTCTGTGCTGCCTGGGTTGTTCCTCCCATAGATTCTCAAATATCTACAGGCTCCTTGATTACAGTTTAGAAAACCCGGAAATTATAATTGTTACTAAGTCAGATGTTCCAAAGCAGAAGTCTTTCTGAATAGGAAGCTGAGAAAGCAACATGAAATCTGATTAAAACAAGACACAACACCTGAATTTGAGTTTCATTTATGCCGTCAGCTTGCACTGTGACGTGTGTCACAGCTCTGTCCCTGTTTTCACAGGCAGGGGTCTGACTTTGACGGTACTGTCTGCAGCAGGTTCCTAGGGTTTTAAGAAGCGCAGAACACATTCAGAAGACAAGGTCCCAGCCCTTGAAAATCCTTTTGTGCTTTTATTTATTTTCAAATGAACACCTCCAGGAGATGCATACAATTGTGTAACTTTGTCTCCCCTCCATTATATTTGGGGGGAAATGACAGCCTTCAATGTATTTTGAAGACGATCTCAAGATGTGATTTTTTTTTTTTTCCTTTTAGCTATAAACCATTAGAGTAGTGTCAGCTAATAGTAAAAAAAGAAACAAAAACGTGGGATATTGCTGTGTAAAGAGCCAAATGCCAAGGAGGACAATGAGTTTTCTGACTGCAAGAGAGGTCACAAACCTGAACAGTATTATGTATCCAATTCTTCACAATTTCAAAATATCTTACACGTTCATTATTTTCAAGACACACAGCCATCTGACAGCTGCTGTTATTATCCTGTTTTTAAAGATGAGGAGACTAACGTCCTAAGAGGTTAAACATTTTGCCCTGAAATCACACAGCATGCGAAAGAACCCTGTGATGCGAGATTACTAACTTCTACCTCAGTGCATTCCAAGCAGGGTACGCCCTCCCGGAAGCTTGTCTTCCCGTTGGCTGGCGATGAGCCAGGTGGAGAGAGACACTAGGAAAGATTCACCTTGGGAAAACAACCTGCGTTATGATTTATTTTTAGCAGTTTTTAGAACGGCAGGAATCTTCTACCTTGCTCTGCTATGCTGATATAGTCACAACCAGGAAATTTCTGGGTTTTGCTCGATTGTTCTTCCCAAATTTTAGCGTCTAGGACAACTATCTTCCATAGGGGTAGGACTACAGACTCTAGGCCCTAGACAAGCTTGATTCCGTGTATCCGTTAAATGCCCCCCGAAAAATCAGGGAGCAGCAAAACAAAAGCAAGCAAAGACCTCTATGTCACTGATGTGACTATAGAAAATCAACCGTGTTTATTTGAAGGGAGAGAAAGAAAAGGAAAACTGGTGGCCTGACTAAAAGGGATTAAGAGCTGAAGGCAGATTGCGGCTGCTTGCTGAGGTCCTGTGTTGGGTAGGGACCTGGAGGCTGGGAGGCCCAGAGCTGGGAAGGGGGCACCGACAGGGAAAGAGTCCGAATGCACACTGTTTACTGCACAGTTTTGCCTCGGGCCATTTAGTTTCCAGGAACTGCTTTCCCACCTTCTCTTTATCTCCCAGTCCAGACCGGCAATCCAAGCTGGAAATCCTATCAATTTAATCGTACCTGAAAGATAGGAGGAAGGCATTAAAAAAACATTTTTTCCTCTAGTAGTCAAGAATTCAGATGTACACTACTGGTGACCTACATGGTCTCTTATGTGTCACTGAAGGGCAGAGAGCCCAGTCCACTATAAATCACTTTAAAACCTCACGCCAATCGGCAATTTGGCTCGAAATCTTTGAGTTAAAAATAAGATAATTGTAGGCTCCTTATGGGATAAATAGGTATTATGGTATTTTAAGAGAAAGGGCTGCAAAATGCTTGATTATAGGCTTTGCAAGTTCAGAGGCCAAATGTTTGTCATGTTTTCCCCTACAGTAACTAAGACTGTGCTTTTGCCCATAATAGTTACTCAGAATGTATTTGTTTAATTGAATTAAAAAACTGTTGCCTATGCCCCTTTGAAATTCTGGACTTTGTACGGAGAGCCTCTAACTAACCCAATATTTGCTGACCAACCTGGACATCATTAATGGTCTGGATCGAGGCAGAATTGCCTCTTGTTAGGGTCTGGAAAGGAAAGCAAGACTGGACCAAATTAAAATAATCCACTCCCTGATTACACAAAACCTGAAATAGAATTTTTTGGCTCTCTCTTTTCTCCTTATCTTGCAAAATCAAATTAAGCACTAATGGAAAGAAATAGTTCAGAGAGAAAATGGGAGAGAGGAAAAAAAAAATCCAAAATGTGATTTCCAATGAGACTAGAGATTTGTTCTTTATCTGACGTGGTCATGTTATTTATTTGATAGCATCTCTCTCAGGGGTGTTATGTTATCTCTTGGCCAAGACTTATGAAAGTTAAGATTTGCATTGATAGGATAGGTCTTGTGGAAGTATGGACTCTCTTGAGAGGGTGGGGGATATGAAAAAGTGGCCATGACTGGTGCAGTAGGACAGCGTGGGTCTCATTATAGACCCTGCTTAAGATTGATGTCATTCGCGTTGGTTAGGCCAAGCCTGGGGGGAGGCTGCTCAGCATAAAGGATGGCCAGTTACCCAGAGTCTTGGGAAGAGGAAACGACCTATTGCAGTGGCCATTCTGTAAATTTATCCTACTGCTCCATTTAACCATTGCCTGTTCTGTCTTATTTGGGGATATACCTGCTAGTCTCTCCTCTCGGAACCTCTACCAGCATTTGCCTCCAGGCCAAGCAGGGCTTTTTGCTTCTCAACTAAACTTCCATCTCCTGTATCTTATTTCCTGGTGCCCCTCACACCTTTCAAAACAGATAAATGAGCAGATATGTGCTTCCGCTTCCCTCCTGTCTTTTTAACTTTGACATTGTGTCTTCAGGGTATGGTACCCCTACTTTTCATTGCCTTGCCTGAAAGAATGATGCTTGGGAGTTTTAGGCTCAGGGCTAGATGAATATGGAATTGCTGGATATAGCTAACCAGAGAAGAAAGTTTACTAACAGGAAGCCTCTTAGCCACCCTGTGGTGGCACTGACTCTCCCTCAGTCTCTTTCCCTTTCAGTGGCTTGTAGCAGCCAGCACCTTCTTTAAGAGATCCCACTGAACTCTGAAAACCATGACGCTAGAACCAGGGTGCTGGATTTCATGATGGCAATTTGAGAAGCGAATGGAAGTTCCCAGTGTTTGACTATTACCCCTATGCGATGAACACACTGGGTGTATCATTGTCACATGATCTCATGTTTGTTGGTGAAAATAAACAAAGAGTGGTTTTCAAAAGCCATTTTCAGTGCCATGGCTTGTCATAAAACAACAAATAGAAAAACCCTTGGTGCGCCTGCCAACTTTTCATGCCATATCTGAGAGATGGTGAGGCCCTTGCTGCACTCTATCTGCCAATAAGGAATAAAACTCGTTATTTGTACTATATTGGACTTTGGGTCCCAAAGCATCACATTGCTTCTGATGGGTACATGCAGAGTCACTGTTTTTATAATTACGAGAGCAAACTGGTGCCATTGTAAAACTGGTTTTTCTAAATAGTATGTGAAATATGAAACAACTAAATAATAAAACCAGTTTGGAAATGTAAACTTCGGTGAAAACCATTCTGTACCCATTCAGATGTTCCCATTCTAAAATTTACAGTGGCTGTCAAACCCAGTAACTCTCGGAGCTATTGGAAAGGTATCTGTTCTTTTCTGTCCTACACTTAGAGCTGAACAAAGGTGGTTTCTTTCCCCTTCGTCTGGAAAAACCTGAGTGAGTCGGAATTTGCTCCCCTGAGAAGAAAGATACCAGACAAACCATCAGAGAAGAGAGACTTAGGGGCCCCAATATAAATAAAGAGCAGGCTAGTAGTGCTGACTTGTTTGGGTGGCTAATGAAGAAACGGGGTTCCTGGGATCCTTAATCTAGATATTAATGTGAATAAAATAAATTCCTTTACTGCCAGCACCATCAGGATTAGCCAAAGATACAACAGATCTGAACCAATTGTGTTCTTTCAGACAACAAATTAAAAAGATTGAAGAAAAGCATGGGGATTTTTTTTTTTTTTTTTGGTAACGATTAGTTTGCCAGCTGAGTAACACTTTGGCTGGCAATGGATGGTTTTTTAAGAGCCGTGGTTATATTCTAGTTCATTGGAGTATGAATAATTCTTCCCATTAAGCTTTTATTTGTCTTAAATCTCTAAACCATGCAGGAAAACAGAATTACATTTGAGAGATTGTTCAGACTTCCCTTCTGTCACATCCAGCACTTAGCTAGCACTTCTAGGAAATAATTGCTCAGAGGCACTGCCTCCAAGACCCCACCATGGAAGAGGTTGGGTTTAAAAGCCGAAATTTCTCCCAGGATAGTCATTTTATTTAAAGAAGGAATAGTGGGGAAGTCCTGTAGAAAGCAAGAGAAAGGGAAAAGAACTAGTCATGAGTCAGGATATCTAGTTGCAGTTCATGGTTTGCTGTAAATAGTTATTTGACTTTGGATCGTCTCTTGACTTCATTCAGTGTATTCGTACCTCGTCAGAGAAAGATGATGTGGGTGATTTCTGAAGACGCCTTTGGTTCTGTAAATCCCATGGTTCTCAACAGGAGGAAAATAGAAATGGGCAAAACCAGAAGTTAAAGAAACCTAACCAATGCATTTTGATGAACAGTCACCCACTATAGCTAATCCAGGGGAACCAAGTCTCTTAAAGGATGAAAGCCAGTCAGAAGTATAAAAAGGAAGAAGGAAACAAAATGAAGAAGATAGGCCCTAAGAATTCAGTTTCTCTTCCTTGAGCCTTTGCTCTAATCTGTCATGAAAACTAAGGATATCAAAAGAGCTCCTTGAGAGGGGGCAAAAATTTTTCCAGGCCAGCTTTAACTCTGACATGGTTACCAAGGGGATGGTCTGTGAGAGGGTAGAGCTGTCTGTTATGCTCATTCCAGTCTCCCAAATTGAAGCAATCATCAGGACAATCTGTGCTTTATTAGTTGACTTTCTCGTTTATCTCCTTTACCTTGTTATTTTATTATTCAAAAAGAGCTGTAAACTTAAAGCATTCATGCATAATCCCTTTCATAACGTGTATATTAAAATGCTGATGTTATAGATTACTAAGGAACACTATTATTCTATTTCTCCAGTCAAAAAAGCCAACTTTTATTACTGTACTGTATTTTCATTATTAAGCCAGCTTCCCTCATGATTGTTGTGTTATACAATAGAGGCATGCAAGAGGCCAGTAACTAAACTTAATAATCTGTATAAAACAGTACCTTTAATCCCATCCTGGCTTTGATATGTGGAGCCATTTTTGAAAATGAAAATATATCAAAATTAATTACATTTGATGTATCTCTCCAAAGAAATGTAATTTCCTCTTACAGAGACTGTTTTTGCTTCCCAAGAAAAACATCATGTTGAAGTACAATTTTCTTCATGTCAGTCTCACCTTTTTCTGGTGTGTCCAGCATAGGAGAAGTACAAGTATCGTAATGGCCAAAGGCAGACTCACTGGGAAATGAATGAAGCTTAAGTGTCAGGGCTTGGCCTCAGCGGAAGCCTCTTCCAGTGCTGCCAGAAGGGTCTGAGTAGTTTTGCTTTTTATTGAATCCAACAATTGTCTAGATGTGCCCAATGATTGTGTGTATTTCTGGCCCCACAAAACCTGGATCTATCTCCGTAGTGTCCCAGATGTTCGTAAACGTTCTTTCCTGTGAAGAAGAAATGCTTATCTCACCCTTTGATACAGTGTCTGAAAATAAATACGTCGTTAGCTCCAAACTAGAAGTATAAAATCATTAAGACCAAATTTGAGGATGATGTAATGGCAGATCATCAGATGATACCATACAAGCTAATAGAACATGGAAGGCTTCCTTTTGATTTGTAGAAAATAAATATGGAAGTGAAATTCATTTTCTATAGAATATTTCACCAGAAGTTTAATATTAAGTTAATGATCCAAGATAAATTGTGCAGGTCAAATTCCACTTGATTTTAAGTTTCAGCTTTCTGCAAATCAGGCAGCTCTCTTTTCCCTGTTGCAGGCGTGGGAGGTCCCAACACGAAATGTGTGAGTTAAGTGTTGGCAATCTAAGAATAGGTGAGTTGGTGGCAAAGAAAGGACATCTCAGGTTTGGTGATCACTTTTGCAGTTGGAGAGATTTACACAGAGGCTGAAAGACTATGCAGACTTCCAGAAACTCAAGGAAAACAGCAAAATCTTAGAAAAACAAAAAAATCCACTTGGCATTCATTTGCATGTGAATACACAGAATTCTTTACCAGTTCACCATTTTTTCAAAAATGCTGAAGGGATTTAAAAAAAAAAAAAGCCACCACCAACAAAAAAAACTGGAATGGTTTGGCATGATGGTGGGGGCTGCTGATTCTTTTCTCTGTCCTTGAGTGTTTACTGCCAGGAAATCCTGACCAACATCGATTGCCAAGGGGTTAAAGTCACATTGTTGTTAAATTGGGAGAGAAAATTAGCAGGATTTTGTGCCCTATGTTCAACTATCACAGAGTTTCAAAAACAGGAACCTGGGGCTTTATATGAGGGGACAGGGGAAGTCAAGGGGAAGAGTCACAGGGTGACTTATCAGGGCATAGTTCCAGATAAATTGCTTACATGGAGGTGGAAGAATTTCATGCATACATTCTGTGCCAAGAAGCCACATGGTTGAGCAGAAGCTCATCCAGTAGTTGAAATGTGCAGCTCTGGGTACAGTCTTTCCATATGTGAAGAGGGGATGATTTATATTCATGTTATTTTGTTATTAGGTCTGTATGGTATCAATACCATCAGATTCTCATGGCAATAAAGAAAGCCAATATATCATTGATAGAAATTATAATATGCTGCAGAACTCCTAGAGGACAGAAACCACATTTTCTGTAGGTTCTATAAAAGCAAGTCTTTCTCATGATTAGAATCTGACCTTCTGGGGAAACAGTACATTTTAACTGATGTGGCTGATTAGCTGCTCTTTTTTCCCTCTCTCGTTAATAATATCTATTCTGAAGTAGAGAAAAAAGAAAGCAAGCAGAATGTCCAAAAACATAGTAAGCATTATTTGTTCCTAATTTACTTGAAGAATTAGTTAGAGCCACCAAGCAGACTTACTCTTGGGTTCCTGCACCTGCCATCCTTTGGGGTTGGCTAAATGATACCATTGAAGTGAATTTTTTGGTTAAAAAAGGTAAGAATTTCTGGAATAATTCCAGTGAATGGTGTTGAAATAAAATGCAGGCTTGGTAGTCTACTCAACATTTAAGGGTCCTTAGCATTAGTGTTATTTCTTCGGTGTAGACCAGACTTAATAGATTGGTGAAAATCATAGACTTGTGTAGAGATTCATAGTTAGAATCTCCAAACCAGTGGGTCTTAAAGGTGCTTACTGCTGCCAGTCATTATATAGCTTCCTCTTGCCCATCAGGAGGGAATTCTCAGCATCTCTGCCTGAAGAAATTCTAGTACATCTGAGACTTCATGTTCAGTGTACATGCATGTTCATGTTCACACATATCCACATGTACACACACACCCCCTCCATACACACATGCAGAGCTGCTGAGAAAGGCAACTAGAAAATCTTCAAGGGAATAGATGGAAACATCCAATGTAATCCGTTCCCCTCAGTTGAGAAATTTGAGCCTAGGAAAGATAAATGAATTTCCTAAAGTCACATACTTAACCATAGAGCCAAAGCTAGAGTACAAATACCCTAACTCTTATTCCAGTGCTTTTGGGTAGACACTTATTTGAATGGGAGTGGGGGTTTAACTTCTATAGTTCAGTGTTTCCAATATGTATAAAATCCTGCCCCTTTTCAATCAGAGTAGCCTGGAGAATCAATTTCACAATGACCACATCCCTTTGGTCAGTTCTATACAAGGAAATGAAAGCGATTACTTAATGACTAACAACTTACTTTTGAAGGCAGCCTGTTGCAGACTTGAGTAACTGATGCATGTGTTTTATTGATTATTTGACTCTTATGGACAGATATTTTGAAAAACAACTTCAAAACCCTTTTTTAATTTTGCCACTTTATGCAGTGCTTACCCACAGGCTTTTAAACATCTGGCTCTTTCTGAAACAGATTGCTTTCAGAACATTAAGAAAAGAAATAGACATATTCTTGGCTCAATATTCCTCATGTGCTTTCAAACTGATTTTTTATAGTTAAGTATATTTTACATGTACACTGAGTTTCATTTGAGATCTGAGTAGATTTAATCTAAAACTACAAGATTACTTTATGTTCAAGTGGGTGTGTTCAACCCTGAGTTGCCGAAATGATTTTTTTCATTGAAAGAAGTTTAAAAACACATTCTCTTGAAAGCCAAGATAAACAACAGATTTTGTATGATTTTACAAGTCAGCAACAAAGACTCTCCACACAACCAAAACTGGAACTATTAGCCAGTCACAGGTAAAAGTGTTGCACTGTAAGTTGAAAGAAAAGAAGAACCAGCTTGGTCAAATATGTTTGGTCCCAGAAGACAATTAAGAGGAATAATCGGGAGGTGAAAGTATTTTCTCATTAAGTATTTTCTACCTTAAAGGTTTCAGTTAACAAAGCAAATGTGTATAAAGAAACTAGAACGGTGTTCACACTGAACTGGAAATCTCCAACTCAGCCTCTCCCCCTCCCCTCTTTTTTGCAGCCATTTGTTATCTATGACATGAATTCCTTAATGATGGGAGAAGATAAAATCAAGTTCAAACACATCACCCCCTTGCAGGAGCAGAGCAAAGAGGTGGCCATTCGCATCTTTCAGGGATGTCAGTTCCGCTCAGTGGAAGCTGTTCAGGAGATCACAGAGTATGCCAAAAATATCCCTGGTTTTGTAAACCTTGACTTAAATGACCAAGTAACTCTCCTAAAATATGGCGTCCATGAGATCATTTACACGATGCTGGCCTCCTTGATGAATAAAGATGGGGTTCTCATATCGGAGGGCCAAGGATTCATGACAAGGGAGTTTCTAAAGAGCCTGAGAAAGCCCTTTGGTGACTTTATGGAACCCAAGTTTGAGTTTGCTGTGAAGTTCAACGCACTGGAATTAGATGACAGCGACTTGGCGATATTTATAGCCGTCATTATTCTCAGTGGAGGTAAGATTCATCTTTCAGTCTTCTGTGAAAGAGGGTGGGACAGTGGTGGGATGGCTGGAAGAATTTTGACTTTCCTTAGCATTTGTCCTTTTCTCTGTACTTACTGCACTTTCCGACAGAAAATGCCAGTGGCATGATGTCAGGAGAGCATCACTACACAGGTAAAATACCAGGAGAGAAGATCATAGATTTGTTGTTGGAAGGCTGTGGACAACCTGGGTTTTTCTTCCTTTATCCTTCATAATATTTTTTCCAGCCAAATCCAAATGTGAAAAACAAATGCCCTCGTCTCCTTTTTTTTTTTTTTTTTTTCTTTTCTCTATCTTTTCCCTTCCCTTCTCTATTTTTCCCTTCTCTTCCCATCAGGCCAGTCTGTGCTTCAAGTCATTTAAGTAATGACATATACAACTTTGCTGGAGTCAGTGCTCACTTGACATAGAGAAAGTTCCTGCCCTACCATCAGAAAGATACCACTTTGAATTGCTTTCCTAATATCAGGAATCGAGGGATATTTATCTACTGACTTCTACCTATTCTCTCAGGTAGATTTCTCTGGTGGCTTCCCTTAGAGTACCTTTGGGAGGTAGTTGGCTGTGATTAAGAATATAATCTGAACCAAAGAGCACAGAGCAGAGAAATAAATTGAGTGATTTAGCAACTCATTGTATTTTTGGCCTTGCAAGTACATGATCTAACTAACCAACTCCAAAAGCCAGGTTTTTTACTAAATGCTACTTTCATTGGCTTCTCCAGACATTTCCAACTTATGAAGAAGAAAGTTTTACTGTCGTCTCCCTTTATAAAAGTTGTTTTTAAGCAGTGAATTTTCATTACTGGAATGGGCTTCAGGCAAGCTTTCTGTGTGTCTCGGCAGAATATCCTCTGTTGGCAAAAGCCGACATGGGGAGGGATGGTGGTCCTCTAGAGGTAAACTGTGCCTAACTATACAAGATATTGTAAAGAACACACTGCACTCTGTCCTCCTTTGTTGTCCAGTTACTTGAAAGCAGAATGCTTCTGAAATCAGGTGCAGCAAACCTGTGTTAAGTGCCTGCCGTGTCCTAGGTCATATTCTAAGCACATAGTATACGTTCACTTAATTCCCCAGCCCAGCAAGGTAGGTATCATTTTGCAGACAAGAAAATCAGAGGACTGAACGTTTTAGTCACTTGTCCAGGGCTACCCAGCAAACAGGAGATGGGGAGTCAGGCTGATGAGATCGGGCAGTCTGGGTCCAGGGTCACAGTAATCCTGCCCTTTACGTGGCTTGGGTGCAGCTAGGTGTCAGTAGGGCACACAGGCTAACTCTGTGGCCTCTCGTGCTGCGTCAAGTTGTAACTCATGTAAAAGGGACATTTGGGGGAGTTATGTTTAATGTAACAAAAATTACTCTCCAACACGTTTTAATATCTTGGCTGAATCTACTTAAAGAGATCAACACTTGATCCTCTGGGATCCATGATTAATTCAGTAAAGAAGAGTGAGATTCTAGTTTATTTGAGGTTCTTTAGGAGAAGAAGCTTAAATTTTGAAAAACCAGATGAGAAAATGAGTCGTTATTGCTTAGCTAATATTTTGAGGCACATTTTGTTTTTAATGAAGAATAGAAATAGGATTATTAACATTTGATGTATTTCTAAGATTTTTCCCAGGCATGCTCTGAAGTCCATGTTTTATATTCCTTTTCTCACTTAATCATTTTCCCCCCATCATTACATACTCTGTTCATATTTTTCATTAATTTTTGAAAACAAAAGTAATGCTTGGTCATTTTCATAATTCAAAGAGTACAGAGAAGTTGAAGTAGAAATTAAAGTTCTCTGGCCTCAGAATAAAATGAGATTAACAAAGTCCTATTTCTCCTCCTGAAAAGTTTCTGTGCATGCGCTAGCATATCTATGTATACACACTACCATTTTAATGATTGTAAAATATTCATTTTTTAAAGGGCCATTACATACTTAATTATCTCCTTATTTATTGTTGGTAACTTATTTCAAAAGACCTGTAGAGAGGAATATAGACCTTTTTTTTAGAAAATTATTAAAAATGTGCCCTAAATTTGTGTTTCAGTGAGCATTTTTAAGTGTAAATTTCTGTTCAAATTCCAAATTATTTTCTCATTCTAAATCACCAGAAGTGGAATTGCTGGGTAGATGGCTACAAATATTTTTAAGTCTTTTGTTACATCATTGCTAGATTGTCCTCTGCAACATTTATATCAGTTTATATTCCCACCATAGATATGCTAAGGGAGGCATTTGAAAAAAGCTATTCAAACATGATTAATCACTAGTCAAGGAAGGTTTACACAAGAAACAATCATGATACTTCTGGACTTTTCTGAGCTCGAGCAATGTTGGTTTTTTGTTTTTTGGGTTTTTTTTTTTTTTTTAAAGATGTATTTATTTTAGAGAGCATGTACAAACAGGGGGAAGAGCAGAGGGAGAGGGAGACTCCTCAAATAGAGTCCGCACGGAGGCTGAGTGGGGCTTTGTCCCAGGACCCTGAGATCATGACCTGAGCTGAAATCAGGAGTTGGCCCCTTAACCAACTGAGCCACCCAGGTGCCTCCAGTGAGCAATGTTGTTTTATGGGCATGTGTGACAACAGGGTGTTTTCATCTAGGAAAAAAGCCATTGCTACCTATAACTCACAAGCAAGGTTATTTAAAAACCAACAATTTATTGGCTTTAAATTTCTCATTAATCGGTCAAAAAATAACTGCATAGTTTGATTCAATTTAACAGGTATTACAGGTTTTGGTTTTTAATTATGAAAATTTAAAATGATACATTTTAAATGTAGATGCCATGTAAGTGAGTTCCTTTTGGTCTCATACAGACTACTGTAATGGTAGCCAATATCCAGATCTTATTGGGTCTTCACAACAATGAAAGAAATGTGAAGGTAGCAGCCAGCCGTAGATTATTATACCTGTGGTTATAATGAGAAGAAAACCCTGTGAATAATTTTAGACTTCCTTAAAGAAATAGAATTAACCGTTGACTAGTTCCCATGTCACAAAAGGCAAATCCTTCCCCAATCAAAGTTTGCTTTTGTAGATGAAGTCTACCTACAGGCAGTAGATAAGAATGAATAAACTGGACCCCATGTTTGCTCAACACACAGAAATTTGATTCTCTTCTTTACTCAGAGAAGCCAGTTGGGTATAGGCCAGAGAAAGAACTATTTGAGTCTTTTCCAGTCCAAAGACTGGATTCCAGTAAGATCAGAATCCCAGTCATCTGTAGATGGTGAGGTCAGTATCCCAGACTGTGGTTTATTAGAGTACAATACATAATTTCTCAATGAGTTTAATTTTTTTCCTATCCTGGGTTTTCCAGAAAGGGAAAACATTCATGTAAGCAAGAGGCTTTGATCTAGTAAACAAATTCCTGATCCTATGTAATCTTGATAAAGAGTGGATCATTGTCTTTTGTGCATTTTATGTTGAAGTCTATAGATAGCTTTAGTGATTTCAGAAAAAGAGCTTTTGGCAGGGGTCCCACTGACCTCATTCTGAGCTAGCCTTCGAATCACAGAAGAGCTTCATTCTGGGGGAGGGACCATGAACCTAGACTGAAGGAGGGATGGGGAGATGGACCCCTTGTAAGAGAGGGGTGGTAAAGAATTGGGAAGATTAAGGGCAAGGTGTGCCCAGAAGACCTAAAGGGGATTTTTTTTTTTTTTGGATGAAAGTACCTGATTTGACCCAACTAAGTATTTGCTGAGGAAACTGGAGTTGCTATAGTAAGATCACTGTCATTCAACTTCAACCCTAGAAACTGCTGATACGGTGAGATTTGGTACTTAGATTGGCCTGGTGCTTAGCATCTTTGCTGTTTACTCAGCTCTCAAACCAAGCTAGCTGAGAAAGATGACCTAGTTCTTCTCGAGTTTTTCTCCTCTCTCTCTTTCTCCTCTGAGCTCAAGGCAAGAAAAAAAAAAAAATGGGACTACAAAGAACAACAGTCCAGAACCAGACAACAGACAGCACTTGATATGGTTTTAAGAGGACTCCATCCATGTTCTCTTATTAGATCCTGACAATTCCCCTACATTTTTATTCTCATCTCATAGAAGGAAAAGACTTGAGCAATTTGTCTGAGACCTAACAACTAGTGAGCAATGGAACTGGAGCTGAAACCCAGGGATCCTGTCACCTCAGAGCACCCTCTCTACCTCACACCCTGTCCCCTGCTACCTGGCTAATGGCTCGCAGTCACCCTCCTCACACTTGGGTTGGTGGCCACAACCTGTGCTCCCTTCGCCAGACCCCCTAATGTTCGGGCCCCTAATTTGGAGGTAGTGCTTCCTCAGTAGTTCTGATAAGTAATAGCTTCCTTGCTCCCTCTGGGATGGGTGGCGTCAAGAGTAATTAACACCGCCTCCAGCGAGGGCAGGTTTGCAGCTGGCGCCACAGCCTCCTGCCAGCCACACTAGCAAACTCCCAGAACTACCCAGCAACCAAAGCCAAGTGTAAAGCTTGTCAGTAAAACTGACAAGCCCCAGGACACTCCACTGGACTCTTTGCCCCCTTGAGCATTTGCTGTTCAGTGAAGAAAAGCATAGGAAGTTTCCAGCTGGAACTGTGCAACAGGAAAAAAGCCCTTTTTGTTAATTCAAAACAGTTTGGAATCCATTACAGTTCTCCCCAAACTTCCAATATATGGGGGAGGAAATTCACCGGGTTTTACAATGTATTTTTGGAGGCAGATTGCCATCGCCATCTTAATGACAGAGAAGCTGTAAATATTGATACAATAGCCACAGATGGCAAGTGACCAGCCTCCTCATTTACCCTGTTGAGTCTGGCTTGGTTATGCAAACCACCTCTATGGCAGCTCCTTCATTTTCCACCCATCCCAGCCATGTTCTTTCTCTCTGAAGCAACTTTGGACAACCGTCCTTGGAGTGATCATGTATGCTTCTTCTGTTGAGTGGACAGGGGGGCAGGGAAGGTAGGGCACAAGAAAGGGGAATTGTTCTCATAGCTGTACATTAGCAGACCCAGGAAGAGTTGATGCTCTTTTTTCTTTCTTTCTTTCTTTCTTTCTTTCTTTCTTTCTTTTTTTTTTTTTTTTTAAGATTTTATGTATTTATTTGACAGAGATCACAAGTAGGCAGATAGGCAGGCAGGGCATGGGGGGCGAAGCAGGCTCCCTGCTGAGCAGAGAGCCCGATGCGGGGCTCGATCCCAGGACCCTGAGACCATGACCTGAGCTGAAGACAGAGGCTTAACCCACTGAGCCACCGGGCACCCCAAGAGTTGATGCTCTTAAGACAGTCTCAGGTCTCATGGGGCTTCTGTTTCTTACCTTTGGTTATAACTCTGTGTGTGGATATAGGTACAGATTGTACAGAACATAATCAAAGCACAGCATCCAGTCCAGAATATATACCTAATATGCCTACTGGATGCATAATAGTCAAATACTAATAATAATACTAGCAGCCATTTATTGAATACCTCACTATATGCCAGAATATATACGTGAGCACCTTACAGACTTCATAATCTTTGTTTAACCTTTCCTGCAGCTCTGCAAAGTCTGTTGTTATCCTCATTTTACAAATGGAGAAAATGGAAGTTTAGAGCTCTAAGATTAAGCAACTTGCCCCAGGTCCCAGAGCCACTAATTGGCGAGGCCACGGTTCAGACCTAGGTCTCTCTGATCTTCACACTGGTGCCCTACTGTGTATTGGGATGTGGAAGCATCCCAGTTAATTACCTTGGTCCTGAGTTCTTTGTCAATTATCAAAAACTACCTATTTCATTTTGCCTCCAAATATTTCAGTAAAGAATTTTCAGGTTGTAGTCTCAATATCACTTACCAATATCGAGAGGCCTTCTCGAGACACGGTTTTAAACCTAACAAAATGACACTAGGTTTGAAAATTGCTGTGGGAAGGAAAGAACAGAGCCCAGAATAACACTGAAGACTGGTGCCATATTCTTAAACTTGTTCAGGTAGCATGGCCCTCAGAAATTATGGCACTTGAGTGTGGCACTCACCACAAAAATTGACGGTAGGCTCTAAGTAACTAAGTGAATACATTCATACTTCATCAGATACCATCTTACACCAGGTTCTAACCGAGATAAGTGGTTGCAGAAGAAGTCTATGAGAAAAATTTTAAATTGTTAAAATGTCCTCCAGTAACTTCAGCTTTTCCTGCCTGTCAGAAACAGTGCTTGTTCTGCTCAAACACTGTAGTGGCAAACACCACACACCAGCTCTCCGGCAGGGTTTGAGGACTCTGAGCTTGAGTATTCCATCACTTTTCCCCGTGCCTTAAGGCCCTTCACAATCTTGAGGATATATCCAGCTCATGTGTAGTCCTTCCATTGTCTGTGGAGCTGTGTCCACCAGTTAGAATAGACAGCATAGCACTTCTCTAGAACAGAAGACAGAGTACAGGTCCCTGAGTGGCGTATGCTTTTCTTGAGGAAACCCCAGCTTCAGGAGGCCTCTGATTCTGTAGGTCCAGCGACCCCCATATCTTCTCTGTCTGTTAGCATCAGCCTTACTCATTGACTAGGAGGAGACACAACCCAGAATAATTGAAAACCTAGGTATTAAAAACACTGTGAACACCAATAGGCCTACTTTCTTCTAACTCACCTTTATGAGTGAACTATGCAGCTCTCTTATCCATACAAGTTTTTTTGTTGTTGTTGTTGTTTGTTTGTTTGTTTGTTTGTTTTAACAAGACTCAGGCGGGTGCCTAAGGGGTAAAAGTTGCTTTTCTAACTTCTTTCTCATGATACTGAGAGTAAACAAGGACCTCTGATTTCTTGTCTGACTAAGCTCTGAGCAGGACGGTGGAAGAGTGTTATTACATGGTTTCTGTCTCCCATGTGGGCCATGATGGAATTAGAGAGTAATAGTATTCATTTATTAACTGAAAAATCTGTAATGGGCACCTACACTGTGTCTACATAGTGTATGACACTCTTCTCTGCTCTTCCCACCATGCTGCTGCCACCAGTGGGAAAACCTTTGTCAGGTGGCCAGTTGTTTTTCTAACTATGGCTTTGAATAATGACTCAATTAGTGTTATCTAGAAATGCCCCATTAGTTCACTCTTCTCATAACTTTGTGGACTTGTTTTAGAGAAAGGTGAAGTCTACCAATGAGTTCTCAACTGGCACGCAAATTCTAAAAACCAGGTGGCCGGAGGGTAAGGGAGAAGATGAAACATACTAGAATCATCTGAGAAACTTAAAAATACACATACACGCAGACACACATAGAAGAGACACACACACACAGGCTTTTGTTATTTGCAGAACATACAAGCATCTTTTTCTGTGACTGCTTCAGAATTAAAATCTCTTCCTCACCCTGAGCCTGGTAGGCTAGGATCATGTCAGTGAGGGCGCGCAAGGCTGTGTTTGACCTCAGAGACAGACATGGGATTGAAAGCCAAACTGCTGAGTCATTCCTATCACCACACCAGCAGTCTTGGAAAAGGTTCAGTCAGTCAGTCAGTGGGCCGCTTTTTGGAGCAGTTTATCATTCTGGGTTCTCACAATGTGTGTTTAAACTCTGGGTGACCCCAGGCAGCCTTCCAGACTGGCACAATCCACCAAGACGTTCAGACAGATCATCTACGAGTGAGGAAGAACGAAACTCAGGAGGGGTTCTAGTCACTCGTTGCAGAAAGGCCAACACAGGTTGTGAAGGAGCCATGCACTCCCAGGGAAAGCACCTTTCAAGGGTCTTGCCAGATTGACAAAAAAGAAAACCAGAAGAAGTGGGCTGGGGGCATTGGAAAGCTTTGGAATCCCAGGGACAGCCAGGAGTTCAGACCCCACGCCCCACCACCACTTACTAGATGTGTGATTTCACTCAATTATTTACCTCCCTGGGCCCTAATTTCCTTATCAGTGTCGTAAGTAAATGAAATAACATTATGTGAAGCCTCTGGCACAATGCCTGGGACATGTTAAGCACACAATAAGTGCTAATTTTCCCTCCCCCCCCCATGATAGAATTCGAGGTAGCTCTATGCAATCTTGCCAGTCCGATTGCTTGCAGTTCCACCAATGGGGATTCTTGAAATCCCTTATTACAATCTAAATACCCCTAGGGAGATATCAACTAATCCCTTTATCAGCTATCACTTTAAGGGGATTAGTTGTGGATTGAGGGGGAAAAAAAACCCTAAGGGAAAGAGATACTGGAGGAAGAGGGAGAGGCCTGACAGGCTAAGGGGAGAACTCAGAGCCTCCTGGCCCCTTCAAGGAGACAGAGAATAAATAGCAGGAGTGCGGTGAGTTTCCACACTCCCAAGGTTCTGATGAAGTTTTGGGACATTATATGTTGAGAGGTCATGTTTGGAGATTAAAGATCACACCTATGTTTTGAGATCACAAGTTCTTCTCAAAGACACTGGAAAGGAAGATAGGGAGAATTGCAGGAAGCAAATACTTGGCTATGTTTTATGTTCAGTTATTGTCATTTCTAGAGGATGAGGAAGCAATGAAGTGTAACTGGGTTAGGGGGAGGAGTGTGTCAGCCTTGATGAGGAAGAAAAAAATCATTCTCTTTTTTCTCCAGCCTTCTCCACTCCCCACCCATACCCCATTTCCAGCTGCTCAGAACCAGTGTTGGACATAGAAGGAGCAGAAATTAATCTGTATCCCTCAGCTAAAGGGAAGAACACGCTGCTTTCCTGGGCTGACACAGAGAACCCTCAGCAAACCACATGGCTGAGCTTCCATTGAGCATGGGGTGGGGGGGACCTTAGCCTTTAGGGGGACCTTAGCCCCCCACTGGGGTGAAAGGAGACAGGAAAGACAAGGACTTCCCAAGGGCAGGATGGAGAGCTCCAGTAAAATTTCCATTCTGCGAGACTTGGAAATAAAACAGAGCCCAAGCTCATTTTACTCCACTGAGGTAGCATTGAGCAATGCAAAGAGCTTTGAAGACAGAAAAGAAGAAAGAACTACTCACCTCATTATAATATCTTTGTGTCTACCATTGTTGTAGTTGGGGAGGTGGTGTTTGGTGTGTGAGATGAGGGAAGCTGGTGTGTGGAATGGTTTTCTTGGTTTTCATTGTGGTGGTCATCCCCTTTCCCCATCCTGACCACATCCCATGTGTTACTGTTGTAAGGAGGGGTTATCATTCGGACATAGACAGAAAAAGCATTCATAAGGGAAATGTTAGAATATTAACCCACCCCACAATGAAGGACTGGCGATAACATGTGTGTTCACAGCAGAACAGCTCGTTACAGAAGATCTTTATCTGTTTGATAACATGTTTATAAGACCTCCTGGTTGTGTTGTCCCCTTGCCCAGAGAGCCATCATCAACTGCATTTCTCCTAAAATCATCCACTATGCAAACTTCTGATCAATTTAGACTTGCCCTGCTAGGATTCCTAATACCAAACCTCCAAGACAGTGCAGGTCCCACAGTGGAAAGGGAAAAACATCTGGAGGGGTGAGTGGAGAGATGGCCGAGAAGAAAGGAGCAATTAAGGAAGAAAGAACAGAAAAGATAGAGGACCCAGGAAAAATCAGACAAATGAGAGAAGAAAGGTAGGAAGGAAAAAGAGTCTAGTGATATTAGAAATAGCTACCTTACTAGGTATCAGACACTGCTCTGGCATTTGCCATCTATTAACTCATTTAATCCTCCCACCAACACTATGAGTCTCATTACTTGTATGTCTCCATTTGTTAAGTGAGGAAACCAAGGCACAGAAAGGTTAAGGAACTTGCTCAAGGCTACCCAGCAAGTAAGCTTTAAGGCTGGGAATCCAGCTGCTTCCCACTAAGCCAGTAGTGCTTACTCTTGGCTGTTCACTAGAATGATCCAGGAGCTTTTAAAAACCTTGGAGGTCATACCCCAAACCAAGTCAGTAGGAATCTCTGGAGATGGCACCCAGGTATTCGTTTGCAGGGTTTTAATCTCCCCACGTGATTTCAGTGTGCAGCCAAAGTTGAGAATCCCTGCACTCCATCCAGCTCCAATTGATATTTAACTATGAGAGGAACAGCACATGTGAAACCTTCTTACATTATTTTTTCCCCCAAAGGTAGGAATGTAGAAAGGAATTGCTATAGGCCCTACCATAGTTTACCAGAGATAAAGCTGGCTGAACTCAGTTTTGCCTAATGCTCACCATGATTCTGCTTGATCAGAAAAGTATTGCAGAAGCCCAAACACCATCAGTTCAAGAAAGAAGTGACTTGAGGTCCTATGCCTTCCTTGTTTTATTATTGCTCTTAGACTGTCTTGCTTTTATGCATTCAACCACAAGAATGAGAATCTGCCCAAACCCCTCAAACATGAGCCTGCATCAGGAATTATTTTTTTGTGCTCCTGAGTCTGTGATCTTACCAGAATCAGTTTAGGAACCTTCCCCTTCCCCACTGTGTATTTGCCAGCCCAACCCCGCTTACACTCCTGACCCCATCCCGGTGGAAACTGCCTTTATTTGGATAAACCAAGAGAATAGTAACATCTTACAGTGTCCCTATACCTAGTTCATTCTCACCACAACCTTATAAAAGAAGTACCATCGACTTAAAAAATTAAACCCAAACCCAGAAAGATTAGAGGACTGGTCCCGAGTCATAAAGAAACTAAGTGGAAGAGAGACAGGACTCGAGGCTTCAGTTTCCAAATCCATTACTCTTTTTAACACGTCTGTGAACTTAGAATGGAATAAAGGAAATTGGAGAGGAAGTGTAAAAAGAAGCCCTACTTCTCCTTTGGTTTTCATCAGGCACCTGAACTAAGGTCTTTCATTGTCTGTGGATCAATTTACAGCTCCCCAGCTACCGGACTTTTTTTTCCCCCCAAATCCCCTAGATACAGTCCTTTTCAGATTGGCCTGTATCAGAAAGCCAATAGACAAAGATCGGAAAAGCCCTAACAGCAGCTTCTAGTATAGAGACAAACACTTGGGGTTTTCTGGCTCTCCTTCAGGAGACTCCACTGAGGCCCTCTGGTTCCTCCAGACACCTCCTGAGAAAATCTGTGCTCAGGAAATGCCTGGCCCAGGTGGACAGATCCCAGGAGGGTCAAGAGAATTGAAATCTTCAGATAGCTCTCCCCAAGACGGAGCCAGATCTGGACATGGTGGGGGTTTTGTAGGTTTCCTCATAATCAGCAGTCCTCTGTAATCAGTTCCAGCACTGTCTGAGTGGGGACCGGAAAGGTTGCTTTCCCAATTCTTTGCAGCCTGGGAGTTAAAAATCAGTAATTGACTCCAGGTTCCTCTAGCGTTGTGTCCTGGAGTGTGTGAGTCAACACTCATATTCCCTAAAGGGCCTTCTAGGCAGCCTAGGCCAGTAAATAGGGTCCTTTGACCCTGATGCAATTGCAGACCTCGACTCTGACACTCAGCAAGGTGCAGGAAGAACATCTCAGACGGGCCTTCTAAAAACAGTATCTTAGCAGGCACTGAGTGGAGAGGGAAGGGTGAGGACCCAGGAGGGCTCTGGGTACTTCCGTAGACTGCCATGGCGTATTTGTGGTGTCCAGCTTAGCTCAGCAAGGGTTTGAATGTGTGTGGAAAGAAAGTGTGGAAGGAGAAAGAGGAGAGGGGTAGGGAAGTCCTTCCAACAGGATAGAAGGTGGGAAGCAACCTTGACAAATCCCTTTTTGCCTTTGATTCTAGGGAATGCTTTAAGACCAAGGGAAGCTAGCTTTTTACCTTTTTAAAGAAGTCAAGTGTTTTCAATTTAAGTGTAAGCCTGTTAATGTACTTTTGTAATCACATTTTGAGTGTATTTCCCCAGTTTAATTATGTGAATTACATATTTACAGAATAGAAAATCGAGGTGCAATGACGTTGATCAGTCTGCCCAGGGTCACAGAGCTGTTAAAGTGAACTACTTTTTCCATTCAGTGGTGCTCCATTTTGCCTTGACTGAGGCTCAGTAAAGGGGACAGGGACAGATCTGTAAATGATCTAACTCGTCACTGGAGAAAATATAAATCAGTGGCCACAGAATTTCAGCCATTCAGCCAAACTTCATCTGTCACATAATAAAAAAAATAATTTGCCAAAGAGGGATTTGAAAATCCAAACCAGATCCTTCTCCACTCCTAAAGGAGCCAGTTCCATTATACTGCACTGAAGCCAAGAGTTTCCAACAAGCCTGATCAGCTGCACTTTAGGGTTTGGTTGTTTGAGCTGTCATGATAAATGAAACCCACTAGATTAATGTAATCTCTTCAGCAGAAGTTTTGACTGATGCTGCCCAAGAGGAAGGAAGAAGGAGATAGGGTTCTAAGGAGTCAGTGCCCAGTGAGCAGAGGTTCAACACAAGGGTGTGGGGTCCCAGCCCTTGGAGGAGCCACATTCAACACGTGCCTTCACACAAAATGCTGCCACTTCAGATACACGTGCATTTGCATAGCTGAGAGCCTTTGAAATCTGGAACATTCGTCAGAAAGAGGATCAGCAGTCATTAAACCAAAGGCACCAGTCCAGGATCCGTGACAGGCTAAAGAATCAGGGTTTTCATGATTGCGTGGCAATTGTGAGAAAGGCGCAGGTCCCCCAGGGGCATGATTCTCTAAGCCAGGACTACATCATTTGTTTCATTCTTAGAATCTGAGATTTTTGCTGATGGTTCCAAAGTTAAATATTGGTTGGGGGTGGGGAGAGGGGTGATATGGGGAGGATACTTATTCCAGTCAATGGAATAAGAAGTTAGAAAAAAAAACAAACAAACCAAATTTTCCTTCTGTAAATAAAAAGGGGGGAAAAAAGAATGAAAATAAACTTAATTTAAGAGAACCTTTAGAGTTCTGAAAATCCCACTGTGAGACCAGCTAACATTTCTCTCCTGTACCTCACCTCAATGGATAAAGGTTACTAGAGTTTATTAGATACAGGAAAACATTTTACAGGAGACTTCTTCATTGTTTAGTGATCCTGCCTTTAGGCTTGTTCACCAACCAGGAGAATTGTACTTTTCAATCCAGGATTCTTAGCCAGAACAACCTTCTCGCTCATTAACTCAGCCAACTAAGTACTTCCTGTGTTTCCACCAGAGGCTCAGAGATGATCAAGACATAGTATGCCCTCTGATACCTCATGACCTCATAGGGGACATAAAGAAGAAAAATCAGTACTTATCATACAATTTATAAATACGTGTCATCCTTGCGCAGGGGCCATGCTAATCTTCTCTGTATCATTCCAATTTTAGTATATGTGCTGCCGAAGCGAGCACGACAATTTATAAATACTATATACTTATAATACAGCATATGAAATTAAACTTAGATTTGAATTTCAGTTTCACCATTTATTAGGAAGTAGCAGACCTTGGGCAAGCCTTTCTCTAAATCTTAATTCTTCTTTCCATAGAACATGGGCCTCATGGAGATACTGTGAATATCAAATGATCTAATGTGTATAAAGCCTTTAGCACTTTCTTTGGAAAATGATAACCATTCAATAAGTGTAATCTACTAGTATGGTAGAGATTGAAGTGTTTATAGGGTGCTACAGGGTCCAGAGAAAGGAGGTTGGGAGAACAGGGGAGAGGAAGAACTAAAGTCAAATAGTGTTCCCAGAACAGAGTAACACTGGCTGTATTTTGAGGAACAGGTTGAAGTCAGTAAGTTGGATGAAGGGAAGACTGTTTCATGAGGGAGGAACAGACTCTGCCTAAGCACAGTCATGACAGAAAATAGGATGTTTGAGGGACTTACTATGGTAATACCTTAATATGGCTGGAACAAAAGGATGGTTTCAGAAAGTGACGCTAGAGGATGAAAGGTATTAAAAGATAAACTAGGGGTACCTGGCTGACTTTGTCAATAGAGCTTGCCACTCTTAATCTCAGGGTCATGAGTTCAAGCTCCATGTGAGGGTGTAGAGATCACTTAAAATCACGAAAAAAAATTTTAGGGGCATCTGGATGGCTCAGTCAGTTAAGCATCTACCTTCAGCTCAGGTCATGATCCTGGAGTCCTGGAATGGAGCCACACTACAGGGAGCCCGCTTCTCCTTCTCCCTCTGCCACTCCCCCTGCTTGTGTGCATGCACAATCTCTCTAATAAATAAATACAATCTTTAAAAATTTTTTAAATAAATAAAAGGCAAGTAAAAGCCCTTATACAGTGCTTTAGTTTACAGGGAAGGGGAGAAGATAAAATCAGAAAACAAGGGTGAATAGCCTTCAAGAGCTAAAATTTAGAATCAGCACAAGGTATCAGGTGTGTGTCCTGAATGGTATACAAAAACCCTGCACCCCTTTGGTGAACTTTAATGAGGAGACCTTATATTCTTTTTTTTTTTTTTTTTTTTAGATTTTATTTATTTATTTGACAGAGATCACAAGTAGGCAGAGAGGTACGCAGAGTGAGAGTGGGGAAGCAGGCTCACTGCTGAGCAGAGGCTCGATCCCAGGACCCTGGGATCATGACCTGAGCTGAAGCAGAGGCTTTAATCCACTGAGCCACCCAGACGTCCCGAACCTTATATTCTAATCTCAGTGCAACAAACAGAAATTAGAAAATAAAACTTAGTGGTTAGAAAACAAAAACAAACACCCAGACTTTCCATTTGGAAATTAAAACTCTAAGATTAAAAATGAAATCAAAGGGCGCCTGGGTGGCTCAGTGGGTTAAAGCCTCTGCCTTCGGCTCAGGTCATGATCCCAGGGTCCTGGGATGGAGTCCCGCATCAGGCTCTCTGCTCAGCAGGGAGCCTGCTTCCCTTCCTCTCTCTCTGCCTGCCTCTCTGCCTACTTGTGATCTCTCTCTGTCAAATAAATAAATAAAATCTTTAAAAAAAAATGAAATCAAAAGAGTTAGACAGACTATTTAGGAAAGAGCTGTGAACATACTATTTACCCAAGCCTGTATGGTGAAACCAAAGTGACAGAGGAAATTTTAAAGTTTTAAATGCATTTATCAGAAAATAAGAAATACTAAAACTAAATGAATTAAGCATTCAACTCAAGAAGCTAGAAAAAGAGGGAAAAATAGACTTAAAGGAAGTCAAAAGAATAAATTAGTTAAATTGAAAACAAAATAGAATTTTTAAAAAGAGTGATGAATAAAACCAAAAGTTGTGTTTCTTTAAAAAGAAAAAAAAAGCCTTTAGAAATCAGATTTTTTAATGAGAGAATATACAAAATAAAAAGCATTCAGTTCTAAATAAAAATAAGGGATTTCAGATTTTGAGAGAATATTATATACAATATTATTCCAATATGAATTACAAAATTTTACTTTTATAAAGAGTAAACAGTCTTCACTAAATCTTGACTAAGATCTTTACTAAAATTATTAAAAAGCTATAGGAGAAAAATTAAAAGTAGCCAAAGATTTACCATCAGGATCAGATGGTTCTGCCAGTGAACTCCAAGAAGCCATCAGGGAACAGATCATTACTACATAGAAACAGAAGAAAAATTCCTCAACTCGGTCTAGAAGGCTAGTTAATATTTATTACCAAAAAAATAGACAAAGGATGGCACAAAAAAGACAACTCTGGACCAATCTCACAAATTTTAAAACCCTGAATAAAATAAGAGCAAATGAGTACAGTGATATAAGGAAATCTATTAATATAATTTACCAGATTAAGATAAAACCATTTGGTCATCTCTTTAGAGAGAAAAGGTTTAAAGAATTTGAGGAGATGCCACAACATTCCTGACTAAATTAATTAAAAAACTTTATAGCTCTTGGAAAGCCAGGGGTAAAATGTATCCACCATGATCTATAGTAAACATCATTCTTGTAGTAAGCCATTAGAAGTATTTTTGTCATGGTTAGGAATAAAACAAGAATACATCCTATCACTATGACTATTTAATACCATATTAGAGGTATTGGCCAATACACTATAGCAAGAAAGAGAAATGAGAAGTGTAAACACTGGAAAAGAAGAAATAAATGAAACTATCATTATTTGAAGATGTAATAGTCTATCCAAAATAGGAAAATAAGTCCATGATAAAAAATTATTTGAATTGACAAAAGCTTAGGAAATTGGAATATATTCAGTATACCAAAATGAATAAACTTTTTGTAACCACCAGCAGGGCTAGATTAGAAAAGAAAATGAATGCTATAGAATACTATAAAGCAAAAAAAATAAAGAATTAAAAGACTAAAATTAGGGATGCATCTTAAAAGATCTGCATGAAGAAAAACATAAAAAGTTTAAAGGTAATTTAAGCTCACCATTTAAAAATTCAGATAGGGAGAATATAAAGAAGAAAGTGAAAATTGCCTCACCACTCAGAAGAGTTAAAGGTTAAAATCTAGAGGCTCTATCCTTCCAAACTGTACCAGTATTTAAAAACTATGTCTTGTCTCATTGAGAACGTATATGCCACGTTAAGGGAAAAAGAAGACAATGCTAGTTTTAAAAGCATATCAACAGCTATGGTGAGAAAGTAAGTAGTAAGGTTATAAAACACACTCATGAAGAAGAGGCAGCAGCTGAAAATGAGATTTCTGACAGAAACATCCTGGCAGAAGAGTCCTCAGTGTGGGGAGAGCATTGTATTGCCATTGTGTTATGTCAACTGATCAGGCAGAGTTAACCCCAGCCAGGAAACCATGCCCCTGGAAAGACCAGTGATAGTCTTGGTTTCAGCCCATCTTCCCTCCCATATGCACTTGCACACTGTCTGCTTACCCTCCCTCCCCACTTATTCTAGAACCAGAACAAAACAAGCCAACAAAAAGTCGGGTAATTTAGTTGGGCTGAAGATGCCTCCGATGTAGGGGCCAGAGGAGTCTGTCACTGAACCTCCTGTTCTTCTCCTCCCCCAGACCGCCCAGGTTTGCTGAACGTGAAGCCCATTGAGGACATCCAGGACAACCTGCTGCAAGCCTTGGAGCTCCAGCTCAAGATGAACCACCCCGAGTCCTCCCAGCTCTTTGCCAAGCTGCTCCAGAAAATGACAGACCTCAGACAGATTGTAACAGAACATGTGCAGCTATTGCAAGTCATAAAGAAAACAGAGACAGACATGAGTCTTCACCCGCTCCTACAGGAAATATACAAGGACTTGTATTAGCAGAGAAGTCCGAGTTCACTGACCATGTGTTCCTTCTTCCGATTGCACTATTATTTTGAGGGGAAATCTGACACCTAAAAAATTTACTGTGAAAAAGCATTTTAAAAAGAAAAGGTTTTAGAATAATAGATCTATTTTATGCATATTGTTTATAAAGATACATTTACAATTTACTTTTAATATTAAAAATTACCACATGATGAAATTGCTGGTTGTATTTGAGACCTGAGTCTTAAACATCCCCTACTTTACCCCCACCACAAGGCTTATTTCCTTTTAAGTCCGTTCTTTCTTCCTTCCCTTTTTCCTTCTTTCACTTTTCTTCTCCTCCTTCTCCTCCTTCTCCTCCTTCTTCTTCTTCTTCTTCTTCTTCTTTTAAGATTTATTTATTTGAGAGAGAGCATGAGTGGAGGGAGGAGCAGACTGAAAGGGAGAGAACAGACTCTCTGCCTTAACCAACTGAGCCACCTAGGCACCCCATTTTCTTTCTTACACGTTTTTAAAAATGTGAATGGCACTGCTGATCAACTTTCATTCTCAGTAGATTAACTTTTCACTCCATTCACGTTTCTGAACCCTCCCATCTGCCTTAACAATTACAATTAAGAAAAGAAGGGAAACCTCAGGACCAAAATCTTTTCAGAGCATGTGTTTCTTAACCCTGGATGTGCACATCTGGGGTACAGCTCTAGCCTACCAAGAATCCAGTCTTCTTCCCCTAACCCCAGTCAGGATTTCCACTCACCATGAGCAGCCTGCTGACAGGATACCGACGCATACCCCATGTACCAGGGTAGGCGCTGCTAGAAGCTGTGGGTATCAGAGATGCTGGAAGATTTGGTACCTACCGAAAAGAAGTTGGAGTTGAACTGAAGGGAAAAGATTGCTCTTTCTTAAAAATAGATTATAATACTCCGTATAATCATGTGCCCAGACATGGCTCCAAGTGTGGTAAGGGTTTGAAGGAAGTAAGGATTGATGAAGATTGGAATAGTTAAGTGTGACTCTAAATTCATTAAAGTGGGCCCAGAGGATGTGTTGGGATTGGGATAGGTAGAGAGTAGGAGAAGAGACATTCCAGGAAAGCAAACAGGAGCAACAGCAACAGGAGGAACCAAAACCAAACATGAATAAGGGAGAAGAGTCACACTCTGGTTCTGATGCACATGGACCAGTTGGGTTTTTTTTTGTTGTGGTTTTTTTTAAGATTTTATTTATTTATTTGACACAGAGAGAGAGATCACAAGTAAGCAGAGGTGGGGGTGGGGTGGAGAAGCAGGCTCCCTGCTGAAGAGAGAGCCCAATGCGGGGCTCGATGCCACAAACTCTGAGATCAGGACCTGAGCTAAAGGCAGAGGCTTAACCCACTGAGCCACCCAGGTGCCCCCAGACCAGTATTGCTAAAATTATTCCTGTGGTCTTCCTTGGGACCACCTTGCCCAGAGATCTGCTTTTCTAACCTCAAAAGCTAATTATCTGTATCATTCAGGTGACCCATGGCTCCCCAGCATGCAGATGGTATATTCCCTAAAAGTGGGACCTTCTTGGCACATTAATAAGCTCATTGATCGAAGCCACCGAATTCACTAGCATTGTTTCCCTGTGACCTCATGATACTGTGACTTTGAAGGCTGCCTTGTAAACAAACTCTCCTGTGCTCTTTCTCCCCAGGATGGTTATGTCCACTGACTTTAAGTATTTCCCTGCCACTTCTCCCTCAGTTTATCTTTCTTTATAAATAAAGCACTGATACTTGGGAGAACCTAACTTCACATCTGAGGCTTTCAGGCCAAAATATCAGGCAAGATCTTTTCATCCATTACCCCAAAATAAACATCTCCAAACAGTCAGTTACAGAAGGGAGTCCTGACCACAGCCCTAAAAATGTAGGAGCCATGACTTCCTAGCTCAAAATTTTCGCTACAACCTCAGCACTTGGGGACCAGTGACTGAAGTCATTGTTGAAGTGTTATCAAAACACTGGGAAGAAGAGTAAGAAACTCAGTCCGTCACATGGCTCTTTTTACCTTGATGCCAAGCATCAGGATATTCCGAAACAACCCCATGACTGACCAGAGGCTCCACTACTGTTCCATGTGGAGAGTTTATCATCTGGCAGATCTTGAAGAAAAAAGAAAGAAAAGAACGTGTGAGCAGTAGACGAGGTGAGGATACCACCTCAGAGGAGATCCCTTGTTTACAAGCTTTCTCAAACAAAAAGTCTTTCAGCACACTGCCTGATCTCTGTTCCCACCAGCACTGTGCAGCCGGTCCAAACCCTTTCCACATTCTCGGAGCTGTGGCTGCCAATGGGAGGAGGAAGGGAGACACTCTCAGCTCTTTGGCATGGATGGTTAGCATTAAATAGCTTTTAAACCCTGGCAGCTTGTGAGTTCCCATCTCTCTGACTTCTTCCCTGTGGTTTGGACTATCATTTGCTAAATATTTTACGACACATCTTCTGCAAGTCTCCAAAGCTCCTGCTCCTTTCTCCAGTCTCCTTTTCCCCCCAGGATGATTCACAAGTTAATCAACAAATGTATCATCAGTTATTCATAGTACTTTCTCCGGACATAAACACACTTAGGGATTTGTGTTAATAAAAATAGGAAGGAAAGTAACTTTGGTCAAGAAATGAGGGAAGGGGTTTCAAGGTTCCCAAAAGAGCCCTAGCCCCAGCACTGCCCTTGAATCTGGCCTGGCTTACCCCACCAGCCCCCTGCCACCCCAGCTCTTGCTGTCCGTGGAGCATAGGAACAGCGGGGTACCCATGGGAGAGACCGTATCTGCACACCCCGTTGTTCTCTGATCTGTTTTGTTCCCTAAAAGTGGAACCTATAAACTGGGCTGATCTGAGTTTTCTGACTTTCAAAATTTGGGTGAGGAGCAAGAGGATGGGGGTCTTTAGTGGGAAGTCGAAGAGTTGGGAAGCTCTAGCTGAAGCCACACTTCAAATTCTGATAGATAACACAGGGGACAGAAACCGGGGGGGGGGGCAGCTATATCAATGCCACTGAAGAGAAAAAGGGATACGGGGAAACTAGGCTTCTGTGGTAGGCCTGCTTACTTGCTACTGGATTCCAGTGACTTTTCCTCATTTCCCTGGAGGTTACCGAAGGCAAACACTTTTTGTGGGTGGGCCCTACTTGCTGAATTATCTGTTACTAACTGTTTCTGATACAACGGGCCAAGGATGAGAGGGGGTTGGAAATAGGCCCCCAGATACCTATTCCCTTAAAAATACCCACTGGGGAGCAGGGGTGGAGGCTTCTAAAGAAAGCCAATTTCAGTTCTAAATCCCAAAAGAACCAAAATTCATTGCCAGCAGGATCATCCATCCCCATTGCTTTCTCTTTCCTCTTTCCCACCCACTCATTGAACTAGTTTGGGGCCATGAGACAGACCAAGGCTGTCTTCACTAGGTAGCCACCTCCCTATTTTTCTCTCTCCTCTCCACATCCTCGTTCCTAGCCCCGGCTCCCGTTGTCTCTGTTCACGTGATTAGTACTGTTACTATCTGTGAATCAAACCCTTACTGTGTGATTGTACATGGTAGGCCCACCATTTTAATGCTTATTGAAATGAACTAAAATAGCAGGATCTTAGCACGGAGCCTGTCAGATGTCATCTAATCCCACCTAATTCGTTAGTCTGTACAACGCTCATACTCCAGTCCCCATCCCACCATATGAACAGGAGTGTGACTAGGCCCTGTCCTCATGATCTGTTGACACAAAGTTGATGCATAATTATAGCTCAGCCAAAGGGATGAGTCGGCTAGAGGTGTGAAGGAGGATTTAAGGGGGATATGGGTGGATTCAGAAGTGTTAGTACGTCATGTGTTCGGAAAACAGCAAGAAGTTAGGTATGGCTACCATAACTGAGATAGTGAGAAGTGAATGTGGCCAAATCAGCATCAGATTGTAACAAGCCTCACCCACATGGTAAGGAGATACCTTGGACTGTATTCATAAGCAACTGGGATCCAGTGAATGGGGCAGGGGGAAGAGGGACATGATCAAGTCTACACATTGGGAAGTCTGCTCTCTACAGGTCAGCTCCCCTCTACAGGGCTTCCAATGGCTGTCCAACCCCCAAACAACTACCTGAAGGGATGGGGAACTCTCTCCCTTCCAAGCCCCTTGGTGATTTCCATCGGGTAGGACAAGCTCTTCTCTCAGGGTCACACATAGGACCACATGCTTGTTCTTGCACCAGAGAGGTTCTGACTCACCGTGTCCTCTTTAGTCAGGTGCAGTCTTTTGGCTCAGTCTTCTGGCTAGCTGAAGGACCCTGCCCCCTCTCTCCTTGCTGTCCATCCCCTACTGCTCCTAGGAGCTGGGACCTCATATTCCCCTAACCCACAATGTTCCTCTGCCTTGATGGCAGAGTAACATCTACCCCCATGTAACAAAACCTTCATGCCCTACACTTATTTCCAGACAAGCCCAGCATTTGTCATAGAATTCTAGTAAATTTGAGCTCAAAGGAGCTAGCCCATTCAAATGACAGATGAGAAGGCTGAGGATCAAAGAAGTTAAGTAATATGCCCAAGGCCCTAGGCCTCTTCTAGGATTAATTTATTCAAAGGTGTTAAATTTCACACGTACTCTTACCAACCTGGCATAGCCTCTTGTGGGATCAGCAGCCCAATAAGAGAATCTCGAAGGACATGACAAACTTGAAGCTAGTGCATGTCTCTGCACTGAGGAGCAAGGAAAAAGATGGGGCAAAGTTCTTAGAGGGATTATTGTGATGGTCAAAAGGTTATTATGTTAGTCATTCAGGACTGTGTCTGGCACATAGTATGTAGACCTGTGAAAAAGACATTACCCTAGTTTGGACTTCAGAGCTACACAGCTTTGGGTTAAAATTCTAACTCTACCACTGCTTTTCCTATAGCCATATGACTTTGGGTCAATCTCTTAACCTCTCGAGGCCTTAATTGCCCTCAAACCTCAAATGTAAAATGGGACAATAATACCCATCTTATAAGTAATCCTGAGGATTAAACGTAATAGTGGCTATAAAACACTTCACACAGCGCCTTGGCACATCTTTACTGTCAGTCTGTGTTGGCTACAGATAACATTATGGCTATTGTTATTATTAAGGTGCCCTTCACTCAAGAAGGCATCCTGGGCTCATAGAACAGGCTCCTCCTGTTCAAGTATTCTAGGCCTTACCTGAATCGATTGAAAGTCAGGTAAAAAGGATTGGATTTCAGCATTTCGCAGTACAGTAAAAAATACGTTCTCTCCAAAGCATTTTGCTTCCAGTCCATACGCACTAGGAGAAAATAGTTATTTGAAAGACAACTGCCGTGTTCTGGTTTAGAAAAAATGCCAGGATGAGGCTAAGAAAATATTTTATCCAAAGGAGTGGGACTTTTCTCTTGTGACTTGTGCTCCTAATTTTAGACCAATATTACATAGTTTGCATTTCCAAAGAGGTTATAAAGAACAAGAAAATTGCTAATTTGGGTCTGTAGGGAGTGGGTTGGGATATTTCCATCCCCTCTAGAGTTTTGTAAATATGTTCCAGGCCAAAAGTTCCCAGGAGAATAGCATTCCTGGGATCTATTTAGTGCCATGGGCTGTGCTCAAGGAGAATCCAAGTGGCTTTCTGCAAGAGTTAGAAAACCGTGATCCTGTGGCCACTTTTGCATAATCCTGGAGGCCATGAAGTATATGTTAGAGTATCCACTGTCAGCTTGAGGCTTGGCTCTGCCACTTTCTAGATGTGTGGCCTCAAGCAATCACCTCCCCTCTGAGGACAAAGAACCTGGCCTATCAAAAGAAGTCCTTCAGCAAATTTCATCTCATGTATTCAACACAAATAGAGAAATGGGTCTCAGTTTCACTATCTGTCAAATGGGAATAAGACACCCACCCTGCAGGTATTCTAGAATATCACATGAAGGAAGCAGGGCAGGTCGGCTCACCATTATTCATGGATAAGAAAATGAGCCCCAGTGAGGTACAGAAGCTAGCCCAAATTTACACAAATAAAAGGAAGAGGCAAAGCCGAGGCTAGACCTCTGGCTTGCTAAGGCCCACCCTATCTAGGGTTCTTTTCCATTACACACTGCTAGATGCAAAGACAGTGTTGCCTGGTTGGCAGAGCACCATCAGCGTACGGCATGAAAGACATCAGTTAGAATCCTGGCTCGGCCACCTACTGGCTGTGCAACCTCAGGCAAGCTGCTTCCTGTCTCTGGGTCTCAGCTTCATCTAGTTTGCAATGATCCCAATTTCTACCCTCTAGGATTGTTGTGAGGATGAGAGGTCACATGAAGGGGACATGCTGAAAGCCCCCCCCCCCGTAACTAAAATCTTCTAAGACCACCTCACACAATCTGCTAGGCCCTTGTTCTGCCCTGGGACCTTTGGTGATCAGTGTCCTCAACCACAGAGGAAACCACGAGACTCCAGCCTGTGAGGAATTGTCCATGTTGGCCTGGGTTTTAACAGCGGTTTGCGGGGGCCCTGGGGAAATGGCTTTTGTTGGGGGGGGGGGGCCTCAGTGTCCTCATCTGCAGTGCTGTCCTGTCAGGGGCTCTGTCCTGTCCTTCTAGCTCTGACACTCCAGGTCCTTGGGAGCCTCTGGGGGATAGGCTGGAAGGGAGACAGAGTTCTCTGGCTGACCAACAGTGTTCTCTGTTGCCTGAGCGTGTTCTCCCTGAGCGCGGCGGGGGCCTGGACAAGACAACAGCCAGCACTCATTAGAGGCCTGGAGCTGCTCCAGCCAGAGGGGGTGCTGCCTCCAAGGGGCGGGGAGGGGCCGCCGGATGGCTGGTTGGTTCCCACCCAAGCCAAGCTGCTGAGAGAGGGGCGTTGTGCTGAGTCAGCGAGCTGGCGGCTCCGCACTGGGGCTCCCAGGCCGCCAGAGCCTGCCAGATGATATGCGGCCAGGAGGGCCTCCCAGGAGCCCAGCGTGTTACCGATGATGCTGCCGCGGCTGCCCCAGCAGCAGGAACCATGCCCTGAAAAAGCCTGTCCCTGGCCAGGCCTCCTGGGGCTCCAGGGCAGGGAGCGGCTGTTGGTGAAGGGAGATGTTTTTTAGGAGCTGCCTCCTCCTGGCAAGATTCTACCCAGGGCCCGCTCTCCCCTCTCCAGTCTCCCCAGTGGGTCCCCAATGACAGCCATTATTCCTCTCAAACACCAAGTACAACCTTTACTTATAAACCACTTCGCAGCCATTTCTTCAATCCTCCCCAAACACCAAACCCAGTGAGGTGGTTTATGGGTCAGAGTCCCACAGAAAACAATGGTACACTCAGAAGGCACCCCTGGGGAGAGCTCAGTTTAGGGTGTGTGGGGGGCTATTTACAAACCTTGGAAGGGTTAAAGGAAACCATTACAGGGTGGCAAGACACCTCCCCCCCATCCCCCTGCCCCAATCCCAGGCTAGCTAGGGCCCTGAAGTCAGGGGAGGGAAGGCTTTTGGAACCTAAGAGAGCTGTAGCCACAGGGGAGGGCTAAGTGGCAAGAGCTGTGGCCCAAGGAAGTGAGGAACATTCTCACCACTGTCCTCCAGATGGCAGAGAGCAAACTAGGGAATAAATACCCTTCCCCTCTCTCTTCCCATCCTGCAGCCAGAGTCTCCCATTGGCCAAATCCTACCGGTAGCCAGGGAACAAAAGACCCAGTTGATACCATCAGTAAGATTTAGGCTCCTAGCACAGACAGCAGGGTAGGGATGGCTGGAGGGCAGATCTGCAGGGCAAACAGTATATCCAGCATGGATAGGTGGTATCATTAAGCCCATGATACTGAAAGGAAACAGAGAACTTTAAGTCTGAGCTCCCATTCTAGGATTCAAAGTTGGGTCTGTCTAGCTCCAGAGACATAGTTTCTTCCATTGTATTAAACCAGTTGTAGGAGAAGACCCAAGGGACCAGGGTGGGAAGAAGGGAGGGTTGGTGCAATCAGCATCTCTTTATGCCCCTAGCCAGGGTGGGCCCTGGTAGCTGGGAACCCACACAATTTTATGGGGTACTTCCCACATCTTTCCACCATATTCCCTGGAGACCTAAGGCATGTAACCTAAACCAGCAAGCGTAAGTTTTAACTTAACAGTTAACATAAACTTTGTAGTTTGTGCCAAAAATTTTTTTTATTTTGAATAAATGTCTAAAATAGTGCTTAGAAGTTAAATGACTTAAATTTATTTCTACTTACCTGAAAAATTAAAGGAGAAAAAGACTCTCCACGGAAGGGTGCAATATGTATTCCATGGCTTTAGCTATTTCTAAGAATGCTCCATGTACCTAGTCAGAGGAGAACAGGCCCCGTATCCTTTAGGGAAAGAATGTACTTACCCAACACCTCGTGGCTAATAATCAAACTTGGAGTCGCATGATCCTGCTCCCTGCATGGTTGAGAAAAAGGAATTCTGGCCAAAATAGAGCCTGAAAAGGGAAAAAGGTCACTAATGGTCAGCCTGGAAGGGGTGAGGAGGAAGGGGTTTGAGCTCAGTGTCAGCGAATGTTCACTGACATTCTCTGTCCACAGCTCTGGGGACAGATATGCCTGGTATGACTTGGGTCATCAAGGAGCTCACTCTCTCCTGGAGACAGGCATCTAAGCTGGCAAGGCCAACATTATCTAACAACTGGAAGGAAGAAGAAGGTTCAAAGGCAGGCAGGTGGGTTCAAAGCCCTTTCTATGCCACTTCTTGGGGGTATGATCTTGGGCAAATATGACCTTGGACTAGAAAGGTTTTCCAGTTCCTCTTTTATAACTGGGTAAGGTCATACTTACATCATAAAGTTGCTGTGAAGGAGAGAGATGAAGTTTGAAAGCATGCAGCACTGTGACTTAGCAAATGTGAATTCATCCTCATCTTCGTACTGTCATTAACACTAGGATAGGGGACCGGGCATGCCAGGGCTCTCTGGGACAGCCATGCTCTTCTAACCAAAAACTGTACTCACAATCCAACGTCAAAATAGGTTATCATAAATTTCCCAGAGAATCTGAGGTCTATGGTTTCTGTTGCTGTAGAAATGCAGGAGAGGTTTAACTCTGGATGGGGGGTAAGGGAAGGCTTCATGGAGGAGGTGACATGTGAGATGGACTGGGAAGATTTATAAGCATTGACCAGGCAGGGAAGCGTCCTGACAGGGGGCTCATGGGCAAAGGTACAAGGCATGTTAGGCAGGATGATTATTTTGTTGTGGCTGGAACAGAAGGGTGTAGGGGGGTGAGGGGAGAAATGGCTGGAGCAGAATGGAATCAAATTAGGCTGGGGCTTATACTAATGGACCAAGCGGCCTGGACTTCATCCTTGGGAGAGCCGTAGAAGAGAGCCATGGAAGATTTTAAGCAGGGAAGTGGCAAATCAGATATATTCACTCTGTGAGCCAGCAAGGAAATAGAGATGGGGGGTGACCTGTGGAGATGCTGGTTGTCATGTGGACAAGAGGGGAAGCTGGCATTAGCAAGGGAAAGGCATCAGCAATGAGGACGGAGGAGGTGGACAGTGTTGAGGAATATTCCAGGGCCTGCTTAATGCAGGTGGGGAGAGGGGAGCACTACAGGGTGATTCTCAGGGTCTGATCTGGGTGACATAGCAGGATGGGGACATGCTCTTTATTGAGATGGGGGCTTATGTGAGGGAAGGATAACAGGTTGTGTTTTAGAAATACTAAGGTTGGGAACCCAGGGGACATTCAGGAGGGGGTCTGGTTAGCTGTTAGAGATGGGTGTCTGGAGCTGAGAGGTGAGGTGGGCTGGAGGGGAGAGTGTGGCAGGGCAAGAGCAGTGAGGACAGTCATAGGGCAGTGACAGTCAAGGAGAAGACCAATAAACATTGCAAAAATTTGTGTTGACTTTCTAAGCCCTGTTTTCCCACCAAGATCAAATGGAGGTTTTTCACTTTCTCTGTTTTCTTTTTATCCCCTGGCTCCCTAAATGTCCAGGAGTGCCTTCGACATGCTAGGGGATGTTGGAGAACTAGGATTCCATTCAACTCCCAGTGCTTAAGAGCCTCCCACAGGCAAGGACATATGTCATCTCATTTCTCCTACACAGTGGCCATGAGAGATGAATACTATTCTCTCCATTTCATGATCACCCCCAAGAACAGAGGCTTAAAGACCTGCATAAATGGGGCCCTGGTGGGTGTTTCAGTCCCATCTCTACACACACAGACACACATACCATTGAAGACGTGTGTCTTGTTCTGGCTCCTTTGTAGGACTTTATTCTCTCCCATAACTCAGCAGAAAACTCCCCGGAGCTTCTGTCTCTACTTTTAGAGCGTTTTATTATCAGGAAGCAGTGGCCCAGACACATGGCAGGGCCCGAGGCCAGAGTTCTCTCACTCTTAGACTCTTTTCTTCCGGTAGGTGCCTGTCCCCGCCCGTGCCCCGCCCCCCTCCCCGGCTCCCAGCCTAGGAAATACCCTCCCCTCCCTTTGCCTCACCCCAGCTCACGTCCCTGGGCGGCATCCAGAGCCAAAAGCTAGACCTGCTGTCATTGAAATTCAGTCCCGTCTGACTCCCTGGATATTCTTCCTTTTCACTTCCGTATTTTTCAGGCCTGAAACCTTGGGACCTCAGTTTTCTCAACAATAAAGTAGGGGTTATAACCATTTTTACAGACACAGCAAGGCTGTTTGGAGGATAGATGAGGCCGTGGGAGGAGAAAGTGCTTCGCAAACACTATGAACTAGAAATTCACAGGGGCCACGGAGTTATTGGAACCTTAACAGAGCTGTTGTCCGCACCTGCCTCCGTGAGTCAGGCCTCAGGGCAGGTACTCCCAAGACTGAAGCCAGACACTCCAGTCCCAGACTAGGAAGATAAGCCCAGGGCACTGCTGTCCCACCCTAGGGAATCAGCTTTTCTGCCTGCAGCCTTTGGAGGTTCCTGAGCCAGCTCTCTGCCCAGGTTTTATGAGCCCAAGAGGGTTTACACTATGACTAATATCCCATCCTCTCACTCCCTGGGTCGCCACTACCTGCTGGGCAGGAAGTCCACAGGACTCAGCCCCCCTTAATCACCGCCACCTCCCCATGACCCGCCTCAATCAGGTCTCTTTACAGTCGGGCAGAGCCGGCTGGGCCTCCTCAAACTTCCATATCTGTGCTGGGAGATCGCTGATAGAGCTAATGGCGTTTGCTTGCCTCCACGCCCTGGGCCCAGCATTCCCGGAGTCACGCAACCCCACAGGCCCAGGGCGGAAGCAGATGCCCACAGCATCAGGGCCTGAGCCTGGGGAGCCTCCCCGCCCCATAAAATACATGAAATGAGCCTTTCTTCATGGCCATCTGACTGGCCAGCCTCAAAGCTGTAGAGCAGTCTTCCCCCTTCCCAGGGACTGGCCCCCTCCATTCCTCCCGAACCCACCATTCTCTCTGGGTTCCCAGGGACCTCCAGACCCCTCATTTCTTTCACCGTGGAAGACGAAAGTTGCTAACCTGAAAGCCACTGTTCTCAATCACTCACTTATTCATTCATTCACTCGGTCCTCACCAAGCATCTTCTCGGAGTCAGGCACTGTTGCCGAAAGCTGGGGATGGAAAGATGAATGGGATGGTCACTGCCCTCAAGCAGTGTGTAGTCCTTGGATTAGAAGGGGGAGTGTGAAGCTTGCAGAATACAAGGGTAGGAGTTCATGCATCCCCCTCTCCCATCCCACTTGAGTGCAAGAGGCTGACTCCAGCTGCCCACCTCTGCACTGCTTAATGCCTGATTGGGTTTGCCAAGGTCTTAATGCTCTCCAAGGGCAGCCCCCAGTCCCAGGACTGATAGGAGTGGGGGACAAACACCCCAGCTCTCTCATTCCCAGATCAGATACAGTCTAGACTGCCAGAGATAGCCAGTGGGATTAGGATCTAGCTTATAAACACACTTCATTTGGTTGACTTCTCTTCCAGGTTCCTGGTGACATTCTCCTCACCTCCCCAGGAAACAGCTTACACTCCGAACGTTGCCTAGGGTCTGCTTATGCGGAAGCCCAAACTAAGACACCTGGTTAGTAAGTGGCATTTACCACTGAAAATAAAGTAAGATAAAAACAGAGAAGGAGGGGCGCCTGGGTGGCTCAGTGGGTTAAGCCGCTGCCTTTGGCTCAGGTCATGATCTCAGGGTCCTGGGATCGAGTCCCGCATCTGCTCAGCAGGGAGCCTGCTTCCCTCTCTCTCTCTCTCTCTGCCTGCCTCTCCATTTACTTGTGATTTCTCTCTGTCAAATAAATAAATAAAATCTTTAAAAAAAAAAAAAAAGAAAGAAAAAAAAAAACAGAGAAGGAGACAAACCATAATAGACTCTTCACTACAGGGAACAAACAAGGTTGCTGGAGGGGAGGGGGATACGGGGATGGGGTAACCATACAGCCAGTGAAAACACCCTGAGCACCTACTGTATACTAGACCCTGAGCACTGAGGATGCTTCAAGTGACCTAGCTGTGGGCCACGCATCCAAGAAACTGTGTAGCAAGAGAGGCAGACAAGTGGCCAGTCAAACCAACGGTGAGCAGTCAGAGTGATACGGGCAATGACAGAATATGGTCCAGGATACCACGGCGAACAGAGCAGAGAGTCCCTAACTCGGTGTGAAGGATGGAGGAGGCAACTAACTAAGCTGAATCTTAAAAGTCCAAAGCAGTCCATCAGGTGGAGAAGGTGTAGATGTCTTTTTTTATTTTTTTTTTTATTTTTTTATTTTTTTTATTTTTTTTTATTTTTTTTTTTTATTTTTTATTTTTTTATTTTTTTTATTTTTTTATTTTTTTATTTTTTAATTTTTTTTTATTTTTTTTATTTTTTTTTTATTTTTTTATTATTTTTTTATTTTTTTTTATTTTTTTTTATTTTTTTTTTATTTTTTTATTTTTTTTATTTTTTTATTATTTTTTTTTTTTAATTTTTTTTTAGAAAGTGTAGATGTCTTCCAGGAAAAGGCAAGGTAGCGGTAAAGGTACACAGACGCAATAACGCCTGGTCTGATTCTGGAAACACTAAGTCACTCTCTGGGGATGGGACATAGCCCCTAGGAAAGAAGAATGGGAAATAAGGCAGACTCCAGATCCTCAAGACCTTTTCTTTTCCCGGCATGTGCATTTTTTTAATGGGAAATCTGCACAGAGCAGTGTTTAATCCCAAGTAATGCAGCTCTGAGGTTTGGACTCTAGAGGAATAGCTGTGCTAAGCGAGGTCCTTCACCTCTCCTTGTCCTGCTTCCCTGATGTTCCAGGCCTGGCTATGACCAGATGGTTGTTTGCATAGGGTGCTGGGGCATCTCTGCTGCAAGGACTCACAAGGCTTTGGATTACAGATTAGACCAGAAGGACAGCAGCGGGCAGCACAGAGCTCCCCCTCTCCAGCAGCAAAAGCCAGCCGTTAAAGCTGCTTCCTGGTGGGGTGCCTCCCAGGACCCAGCTTCCTCTCATCTCAGAGATCTCCATCTATTGGCAATATGGAAGAATCCGGTTTGGGTTATAATTTATGTAGGTTCGGGGGAGGAGTGATTCAGACATTCCTGGGCAGATCAGGTGAGCCAGTGGAAGGGAGTCACAGAAAGCCATCTCTGCGAGCAAGAGAAGCCTGTGAATTGGTGTGGAGAAGCCTGATTGGGTAACAAAGTCTCCAGTGGAGGAAGGGGTGATTCTGAGCACAACAGCAGGCTGTCACTTAAAGCTCTCCAGCTCCATTGACCTATCCCAGGAAATAAGTCCTAAGAAAGAAGTCTCTGAGTAAAGCCTAAAACCTGCTTTAATAAAATCTGTCCCAAGTTCTTTTCATGAAATTTTTGGGGTTTTATTTAAATTCAAGTTAGTCAACATACAGCACATTATTATTTTCAGGGTAGAATTTAGTGGTTCATCAGTTGTATATAACAACCAGTGCTCATTCCATCATGTGCCCTCCTTAATGCCCATCATCCAGCTACCCCATCCCCCTACCGTCCTCCCCTCCAGCAAACTTGTTTGTTCCCTGTAGTGAAGAGTCTATTATGATTTGTCTCCTTCTCTTTTTATCTTACTTTATTTTCATGAGTCTCTGGTTTGGTCTTAAAAGAATCCACTCAGACACTTGTTAAATTCCCGTGCCCCCTTTTAAGAGGCAACTGAAGCACAGAACTGCTAAGTAACTTGCCCAAGTGCACACGGTTTTTAAGCTGGCTGAGAAAAGAAGGAGCAGATTTCCCACACTGCCCCTCTGCCCAAGGAGAAGCTCTAGACACCTGCAGAAGCCCAGGTCAATCAGGCAGCCCCCAGGTCAGGAACTGCTGGTCTTTTCGGGGAGCGCCCACCAGCACTTCAGCCTGATTGGACCAGCCCAAGTCACATGACATGCCACTTAACCAATCACTGTGTCCAGGGGAATACAAAAGGCCAATGAGCTAATCCCTGTGTCCCGCTCGTCCCAGAAGCAGCTGGGAGGTGAGAACATTCCAAAACAAAGGTCAGGAGAAAGGAAATGGACTCTAGAGGAGCAAACACCTTGCAACCACCACAGTTCCGTGAGGGAAACATGATTTATTCCACCACAACAAGGCGTGGTGCATAACAGAATTGTGTCAGGATCCCACCAGGAAATAGCAGGCACACTCCGATTGGGTAATTTGAAGAGAGTTTAATAAAGGGATTATTTACAAAGGAGTAGACAGAGTGGAAAGAAACCACAGGGCTAGTGCAGAACCTGGGGCTAGGCACAGTAACAAAGTGCAGTCACCAGAACCTGGAGAGAGAGCAAGCTGTGGGAAGAAAACAGTCTGAGAGAAGCAGAGACCTTGGTCGAAAGAGGTAGCCAATTCATGGTGACCCTACAGGGAGGGAACTGGGGAATAAGCCCCAAATCCCTCTCCCTTTTCCCTCTGGGCTCCTGTGTGTGTCCCCTTGACAGACGCCAGCCAGGAACCAGAGAGTAAGGCTGCCTGTTGAGGCAGGGTGCAACATATCCAGGACAAAGGTGGTCATGGACATGCAGAGGCTGATGGAAGGTGTCTGGCACATCTGACAGTCGGCAACTCTTGGAAGCAGAGCACTTGGTCCCCACACTGGGAAAATCTTACTTCAAACCACATTCTCAACGTGAAGGTGTTTGAGAATCACCCAGGGAGCTTTCATAAATGCAGTTGCCTGGGCTCCTCTTTACAGACTCTGATTCAGTATGTCTTAAAATGGGCTCATCTGAGCCCAAGACAGGACTGTGGGTGCAGGCAGTGTCTGGAGAGGTGAGTGCAGGAAGCAGTAGTGAGAGAATGAAGAGAACAAGATAGGGAGGAAGGAAAGTTAATATAGGTGTGCATTGCTGAGGTCACTGCTCCCTCGGTAAATGAATACTCCCAAGAATATGTGCCAGAGGGACAGTTCCCACACCCATTGGTCAAGGATTTCCCCTGGAGGCATCCTGACCGTGTTTATATGTGGGATCCCACAACTTGGAGAAAGTCTTGGGCAGGATGTGAAAAGATGTGCTGCACATACCAGGCATGGGACACTTGACAGCTCAAGATGAGACTGAACATGCATAAAACATTCACCATACACCTGCAGGTGACATCAGGGCACCAGAGGCTTGTGCTTCTGCCAGATGGGCCTTGTGTGAAGCAATCTGAGCAATAAACAAACATCCCGGGTATTTCTGAAAGAGTTGGTCAGTAAACCACAGTTGGGAAAACTTCTAGGCAGGACAACACACCACGTTTTAGGCACTAGGGGATGTGGGTAAGTCAGAGTCCCCCAGAAGAGGGAATGAGTGCTTGATTATACCGATATATCATTTTATATTCTTGAATGTATCTGTTATCTACTGCTGTATAACAAATTATCCCAAAAATCTGATGGCCCAAAACAATGATAATCATTGATTATCTCACATAGTGTCTGTGGGTCAGAAATTTGGAGGCCACTTAGCTGGAAGGTTTTGGCTCAGAGTGTCCCATGAGGTCGCATCAGATGTTAGCTGGGGCTGCCTCATCTGAAGGCTTGATTGGGGCTGTGGGATCTACTTCCAAGATGGCCCACTCGTATGATATTGGCAGGAAATCTCAATCCCTTGCCAAGTAACTCAGCCAGCCCCCACTTGCATGTCCTCATGACAAGATGGCTGGTTCCTCCAGAGTGAAATGTGGAACCCACACTGCCCTTTTATGATTTAGGCTTGGAAGTCAAATTTTTCATTTCTACCAGACTTTATTGGTCATGCAACTCAGCTCTATTCACTATAGGAAGGGACTACACAAAATTGTGGACACTAAGAGGCTGGAATCATTGGGGGGATCTGGGAGGCTGGTTACCACCCCATGTTAGCACAGATCCTGACACATACAGGTAACTCAGTTAGTGACCGGTGAACGTTGACTGTTGAATGTTGACCCTAGCCCTGTGTAAGGCATGCACCTTCCCTGAAAAGATTATATTATTTTTAGAAAATTAAAATAGAGATTGAATAAGGAGAGGCCCGCACAAGCTAATGCTCAAGAGAACCATAAACTGAATTGGCTCAGAAGGCTAAGAGTGGCCCAGGGAAGTGTCCAGACACCCTAATGGCAGGCAGAGAGCCAGCCAACTCCCTATTCTGACCCTGCAAAGGAAGTTCCTTGTGGCTTGGAAGTTTGGGGCAGGAAGCTCCCACTCTCTGCATCTTGCCCTGAGCCTCTAGCTGAATAGCTGAGTGACATTAGGCTGATTCTGCCCTCTGTTTCCTGCCTGATGGCTAATACCATCCATGACTCTTGTTCCAGTTAGGGACAAGCCTGAAGATTGTGAGAACTAGAAAGGCCCCAAGAGGCCATCAGGTCCTCCTGATGTCTGATGTGAAGAAACTGAAGTCCTAAGAGAAAAGAGGGTTATCTAAGGTCACCGGCAGACATACTCAATACCCATTTGGGGCCAGGCTTTCTGCTGGGACATTGACACCCATCACATCCTTTAATCTCTATGACAATCCTGAACCATAGGAATGATGAATCCCATTTTACACACAGGGTCCAGGAAGGAAAGTGTGCTGTAGATAGTCACATAGCAAAGAAGCGGTGGAGCCTACATTTGAACCCCAGTCTCTCTAACCTTCAGGGTCATGGTCTTGCAGGGTAGAAGGTGGGCAAACGCAAGAGATGGTGGAATTGGATATCTGGGCCCCTACCAACAGTGGGCTCTCGGGACCATGTCTAACTCCTGCCCTCTCCAGCCCTGGCATGGGCTCCCTGAGTGGTGCTGGGGACACAGGGCCATGTTTAGCAATCCCCAAGCAGAGCATCCTGCTTCAGGATGGAGCCCACAGTGGTGAACATCACTGGGCTTTTGGCTGCCTCCACACTCATTGCAGGAAAGGGTGGCTGCCCTGTGAGACAGTTATTGCCACACGCACGGGGCTCTGCATCTTAGGATAAGGCCATGGGGACTCAGGGGATCTGAGCTCTGGTGCAAAAGCTCATATGATCAGGACCAGTGTTGTGCAATGGTTTGGGTCAAAGGTTTGCCAGTCAGAAGCCCCGATAAACAATTCTGGGCTCCATAGATACAAATACAACAAGCTTTTTGTGGGTATCTATTGAGTGGCAGCCACAGGCCAGGACACTGGGTATACATTATTTCATATTTTCACAGCATTCCTGGGCTGGGGGAGGCATCACTGCTCCCTCTTCTAGATCAGGAAACTGAAGCCCAGGTAGGGAAAACGGCACCAAAGTCGCAGAGTTATTAAGTGCCTGCATCAGAATTGAACCCAGGGCTGTGACTCTCTGACCCCCCAGTCCTGTCTGCCACCTCAGTTCTCTATGCCGAGGCTCAGGGCCGGTGGGGGAAGCCATTCCTGTGTGCTCACCACAAGATCCCTGTTGCAGTAATCATCTGGATTGGCAGGGGCGCCCCGGGGTTTAAGCTGGAGCTTTAGGTGCCTGACCAGACCTGCATCCAAACCCTGACCTGCCACTTTCAGGTTCTGTGGCTACGGGGCAAATCCCTTGGTCTGACTGAGTCTCTGTTTTCTGGAACTTAGGATGGAGTAGAAATCTCTTGTGTTGCAAGTTGGTTGGGTCAAGGAGCTAACGCGTCTGGAGTGCCTTGGAAGCCCTCAGGAAATTCGTGGCAACCCACTGTGTGATTTTTAATCAACTGGGGCCACTGTCCTGAAAGGCAGACAGAGCATCAGAGTCCCCCTAGCCAGCACCTTGAGTTCCGCATGAGCCTGAGAACCCCATTAAGGGACAGCCCCCTTCAGGAGAGGTGACATTAGTCTTATTCTTTCTCAGAGAAAGACTCTGAGCTGATGCTCAGAGCTGGTAAGGAACTTGCTGAAGGCTGCACAGCCACGGAGGTGGGACTGGGACTTGGAGCTCATGCTCCTTCCACCAAACCTATCACATTCATCTCGGCCTCCCAGGGCCCTGCACGACTGGGACCTGACAAATGCCTGCATTCAGGAGGGGGGCATACTTTGCGGGAGTACATAAGGGCACTTTTACCCAAATCTGATGCAAATGCTACTGTGGGCACTGACAAGGGTTTGATGGGCAGCCTTCAGAACCCAGTCCCTCCCTCCATCCCTGCCCAGCCCAGCCTCATCCCTCAACACAGGCTCCCATGGGAACTGGCTACTCAACCTCAGCTGCTTCCACATCACACCGCCCCGCCCCAGTGTCCTTCTTATTTGTCCTGGGGGGCTGTGGGTGGGGGGCAGGACTCCCTACCTCCCCTTTAGAAAATATTTCATTACTTTCTCTTTACTATACATTTCATTTTATTATAGGAAAAATAGTCAATAGAGAATGAAATTCTCTATCATTTCAAATATTCATTTCAAAATGAAAATCGAGAAGCTAAGAATTAGCTGCAGCCTGACCACTGAGAGACAAGTGGACAAGAGCCATTACAATCTCCCAAGCTTCTGGTCTAAGTAGACACACACGTATGGACATTTACATAATTTTTTTTTTTAACTGAAATGCTGTTTGGAAACTTGCTTCATTGTCTTAAAAACAGCATGATGACAAAAATAATTCCTGTTCATCACGGACAAAGTACAAACTGTAAATGGCACAAAGACAAAAGTGAACACGACCCCCCCATGGTCCATATGCGGGGGTGATTTCCTCTCAGTCGATTTTTCAGTGCCTGTAGGATGAGGTATGAAATTGTTCCAGGGCGTTCGAGTATAAAATTTAATATATTTTCTTTCTAAATCGAAGGAATATGTTTTCAGGGTGGGGCAACCTGGAAAGTCAAGGAAGGGCCTCTCATCCTCAGTCTCTCATGGGCTGCCCCTGCAGTCCTCCGTGGCCTCTCAGAGGTCAAGCCAGGGTCCCCAGAGTCACAGCTCCAGTACCTGCCCCCGTGGCCTCCGTGCCAGCACACCCATCAGTGGCTCTGCTACCTCCAGGCCACCCCCAAGCCCCCCACCGAAGTCTCAGTGGGCACAGCCCTTTCCACCCACTTCTGTTCCCTCTGACCCTTGAACCCCTCTCCATGCAGAACCATCCAATGCCATCAGTTCTGGGAGCACTGGCTTTAGCGGGGGAAAGGCTGGTAAATTCTCGGCAAGAAAGCTGTTGTGGAGGAAAGGAGATGCTACCTCTCTTTCTTCCTTGAGTCTCTTACGTTTGCAAGGGCAAGTCAGAAATTAATGTGCCAACAAGTTATCCTGCCCAAAACATCCACCTACAGTAAACAAGAATGTAGACTTTTGTCATCTCTTCTATTCCCTCTCTTCATCTTATTTTCTCTGCTACTCAAGCTCTTCTCTTTCTCCTTCCCAGTTCCTTTCCCTGTTCATCCCAGCCCTCAGTGGCCTAGTCCTCTTTTGAACTCCTAAGGCTTCAAGTTCATGGATCATCACCCTGGATGGGGTAACTCGGGCCACTGCTGTGAGGTAGAATTGGCTGGTCTTTGAGCACCGCAAGATCAGGGTCTGTATGGCTCTTGGGGGTACCCTGGAGGAAGTGGCTGGGGGCCAAGCAGGAGTGCAGATGTGGCTCGTGACTGAGAGTTATGAAATTAGACGGAGGACATCTGTCCCTAAACCTTCTCTCCACCAGTGCAACATAGAGGCTTCTCCTAGGATGGGTTCATAGTCAGAGTGGCAAGTGTCAGCCCAAGCTTAGGGATAAACCTGGTATTTGTGGCCACCATGGAAAAAGTGGGAAACCCAGCAGAAGCCTCGGCATCATCTGGACTATAGGGAAGCCCAAGGCTGGTGGCCGCTTTCCTGATTCATGGCAAAACATCTGCGAAATGTGGCCCAGGCATAAACAGGAGGGGGTTCTTGGAGTGTCTGGAAATAAAAGTGGGTGATGGGTGGATGGAGGATGGCTAACCCATGACCCTAGTGGCAAAAGAGTTGTCTTCATTGCCCTAGCCACCCCGCCCTGCCGCCGTGGCTTCCATCATTTGGTCTGGCTTAGCTGGAGAATGGTTCAGGCTATCCCAGATAGCCAATGAGAACCCAGAAGAAAGAAATGTTTTGGTCGCCTCATTTTGCGTGTGTGCTCATCCTTATTTATTTATGGTTGTGATAAAATGAGCAATTCCCTGCTTTGGAAAATAGGGTGTCGGGACCATTGGTGACTTGTTCTCGCTGCCTGTGTCATCATTATGAACGCCAACAGAGCAGCTGTTGGGGAGATACTTGCCCCTAAACAAATGGCCCAACTGGTGAGCTCCACTGTTTCCCTGACTGTTCTGTGGTACTTCTTCCTCTGCTGGGGGCTGGCACCTCTCATTAACGTCAGGTTTCAGCAGTGCTCCCTGCTCACCAAAGTATCACCTGCTCTCTGGTGGCTCAATCACTACTTTGTTAAAGTGGTCCATATATTTAAGTCATTTCTAAATTCAACAGGTGCCTTACACATAGCAGGCAGGCAGTCTTCACACTCTCATTCAGTCCGCAAGCCCAGGGAAGGGCCCCAGAGGAGAGCTCTTTTCCTGTCAACCCTAGTGCAGCTGCCAGCAGATCAGGGTCCCTGGTCGGGTTATGCCCTTGCTCAAACACCTTCAGTGGCTCCCTATGACCTACATGATAAAGTTTAAAATCCTCACCGCTCAAGATCCGGGTCTGACTTCAGCGGGCTTTTCCAGCCTCCCCTTCTATGCACCCTTCCCACATCCTGAATTCCAGCTCTCTCCAGCTATCACCAGTCCCTTCACCATTCAAAGCCAGAACCCTTCCTAGCTCCAACCTCAGTTTCTGCCATGGCCCTTTTATTCTAATCTTAATCAAAATGGAACTTTGGTGGGCACCTGGGTGGCTCAGTCAGTTAAGCATCCAACTCTTGGTTTCAACTCAGGTTGTGATCGCAGGGTCCTGAGATCGAGCCCTGCCTCCACACTTGGTGCACAGTCTGGGTTGAGATTCTTTCCCCCTCCTTCGCCCTCCCGTCCCCTGCTTGCACTCGTTCTCTCTCTAAAATGAGTAAATAAATAAAATCTTAAAAAAAAAAAAAAAAAGTAGAGTACCATAGAATTTTGTCTCCTGCCACATACACTGGAACTTCTTAGGGTTAGGGATGTTGTTTAGCAATGTGTCCCTCACGCCCTGCCCTCAGGAGCAGTTCAGTAAACCTTGCTTGGTGCTTTTTACAGTCAGGCTCTCTAATCACCATGACAACCTAGAAAACTAGGCAGTGTTTTCCCCCAAATGAAATCTCAGGTTAAGCAACTCGACCAACGTCAGATATGCTTAGTCTCAAAGGCAGAACTCTTCTCACAGCGTCTAAAGCAGGTTTAATGTGTGTGTGCTAAAAACAAAAACAAGACAAAAAGCAAAACAAAACGAAGACCCCACCCTGCTTCATAGAAGCAGCGTCACCCGGACCTAATTCCACCTTTCTTGGGAGGGCGTGTTTTTCGGGAGCTCCCTACCTGGGCGGACGCCCACCCCCACCCTCTTCTCTGAAGTTCGGTTTCCTCAGCTGTCATGGGGTAAGATATTAATAGCTTCCTTCTTTGGCTGACAGAGATAACACACACAAAGCAGGCAGCGCCGTGCTAAGCTAAGTCCCCTTCCTTCCTGGGTGCCCTGCCCCTTCTCCTCGGTGGCTGAGGCGCGGCGGCCGGGGCGGGGCGGGGCAGGGGGAGGAGCCTGGCCCCTCCTGACCCGCTGCCAGAATCCCACATCTGGCCCCTCAGGGTGGGAGTGGGAAGGGAGCCGGGCTCCCTGGACGCTGATGAAATGTGTCTGTTGTGGGCCTGTTGGGCAATGCTGAAACTGGGGAGGAAGGAACAGCAACCGCCGCGTCTCCCGGCTGGGTCCCGGGCAGCTTGAGCAACGCCCCCGGCAGTTGCTCCATCCGCCTAGCAAGGGCTATGATGCCCTAGGGTAGGGTGTTGCACCACGTTCTTAGAAAGCTGCCTCCGTACTTGCAGTGCCATTTGGGGCCTTGACTGGTTTTGTTTCATCACTGTCTTTTTCACTTCCAAATTTCTGAGGGGAAATTGGGAGACAGTGATGTGGTGAAATGATCATTATTAGCCAACTTTCCCCGAGAACTTACTCCGTGTCCTGTCCTGTGCTAAGTGCCTTCGTATTTGTGATCTCGGGAATCCACACACCAACCTTCTCAGGTAGGTACTGTTCTTCTGCACACGAGCCAGCGAAGAAACTGAGGCCCCGAGTGGTTGAGCAGCTTGCCCATGGTCACACAGCGGATAAACGAGGGAGGCAGGATTTGAGCTCAAACTGCACGGTTCTGGGACCCTTAACCACAACTGGCACTGTCTCCCTGAGTGAAAAGAAGCCGGCTTTGCAGTCAGGCTGCTCTGGCCTCGAATCTCAGCAATGCTGCTGGCTAGTTACATGTCCTCAGCAGGGCCCTTTCTTTTCTCTGGATCTCAGCTTCCCCATCGGCGGAGAAAGTGGGTTAGAACAGATGGCTGGTTCTCAATTTTTCTTTTAGCCTTTTTAAAAAATAGAATGCTTCAAGCAGGGATCAACCGCAGACAGGGGCGAGAGAACCTCACAGGGTGACGGGAACATTCTAAACCTGGATTGTGGTGATGGTTGCACAACATCGTAGATTCTCTAAAAAGTCTTGAATCGTACACTTCCAATGGGTGAATATTATGGTATGTAAATTACACCTCAATAAAGCTGTAAAATACTAGAGTATTTTATGAAGCCACAGTACTCGGTCCCCAGTACCCCACAGGATTGTTCAAAAATCAGTAGAACCGTGTGGATTCTGGATGGACTCAGACTCTGACCTTCTGGAACCCCGAGTTCATTTTTAGCCCCTTCCCTGTGCAGATTGCTGTGCTGCGGTGTGGACAAAGATTCCATCCTCTACCTTGTCAGCCCACCCCAGCAGAGCACCTGGCCCGCGGGAGATGCCCAACAAGCATTATTCTATGAGTGACAGACTGAGGAGTAACTTGAACATTTTCCCAAGGGTGGACCAGACTTCAGACTGCTTGGAGGCAAGTACTGTGTTTTCCTTTCCAAACACCCAATTCCCAAAACAGACCAGTACAAGTAGGAATTTGGTTGTGGTTTGTTGAATGAATAAACAACAAAGCCCCTGCCCATGAGACAAATTGAGAAGGCAAGGTATCAAAGTATATATACAGTGGTCCCCCCTTATCTGTAGTTTCCTTTTCCATGATTTCAGTCACCCACAGTCAAAAATGCTCCTGAAGCAGACGATGCCCCTTCCGACATTATTATCAGATCAGAGGTGGCTCAGCCCTAGGTCACAGTGCCGACGTCACTCCCCTGACTTTGTCTCATCACGTGGGCATTTTATCATCTCACATCATCACAAGAACAAGGGTGAGTACAGTACACTGAGGTATTTTGAGAGACACCATCACATAACTTGAATTACAGTTGATCGTTAAATTCTTGTATTTTTATTATTGTTGTTGCTAATCTCTTACTGTGCCTAATTTATAAATTAAACTTTCTCATCGGTACATATGTTTAGGAAAAAACACAACCCATGTAGGGTTTGGTGCCGTCTGCAGTTTCAGGCATCTGCGGAGTGTTTTGGAACGTATCCTCCATGGATAAAGGAGCTACTGTATGCAGACTGTGCACTACTGAGGTTGTGTCCATTGTAAGTTACAACTGTAAATTTAAGGCAAACAAAATGGACTGGGAAGGTATGGGGATGAGAGCCTGCAGATCACACCACAAAAAGGGTAGGTAAAAAGCAGTTCTGTGGGTCCATGAAGCCCCAGACCCGGCTCATCTGTTTAGGAAACCTCTATGGGAGAAAGCAGCTGGACCCATCTTCAGTTCCTGTGTTATCCTCCCTTGACATTCAGATCCCAGGAGAAGGGCGTCTGATTAGTTTGGCTGGGATCACATGCCCTCCTTTAGCCAAAAATAGTTGTATCAACAGTCTATAAAGACGGTGTTTAGTGCGGGTTGGGGGAGGGGATCAAAACCAAACCTGGGTTCTGATTCTAGAAAAAGAAGAGGTAAATGTTGGGCAGATCAAAACACCCAATCTCCGGAGCACCTGGCTGGCTCAGTAGGTAGAACGTGTGGACTCTTGATCTTGAGCTTGTGTGTTCAAGCCCCATGTTAGGTCGTAGAGATTACTTAAAAATAAAATCTTTAGAAAAAAGGTGTCCACCAGAAAGTCCTGTAACAGCAAACGATGAAAATGAGAATTGAAAGAATTAATAGATATTCCACCAAGGCAGGTAAGCACAGAACCACAATGTGGGGCTGCCCCCTGAGTGCCATGGCAGGCAGGCATCAGAGAAGCCAGCAGGCAGTGAGCTAAGATGTTAAGGAGAGCTGGGACAACTTACAGTTTCTTCTTCTTTTTTCTTCTAGTCGGACTCTTGGCTAAGCTACTCACTACTACTGATAGCCATCTCTTAGCAGCAGGGCCATTTCCTGTCTGTTCTGGAAAGCTCTGGAATCCAGTGGCTTTGACTAAGTGGTCTGAAGAGAACTGTTGTGAGCAAGGCGCCTTGACACCCCCTTGGTGCTTCCCCAGAGGCATCTGCTGTGTGGCCCTTGCTAAGGCCATGAGCTCCGGCCAGTGTTTCAGAGGAAATGAGGAAAGACTGACTAAAAGACTGCTCCCCAAACTCCTTCTGAGGCACCTGCTCTATATCTGTTCTCTGATTTCATGCTGGCAGCTGGTCAGCAGGCTGAGCATGATTAACACCATCTGTCAGTCGAAGCGACTGAGATTGATGAAGTGACCTGCCCGGTGACAAGTGGGAGAGCTGGGATTTGAACCTAGGACCAGTGAGCTCCAAAGACCCTGCTTGACTGCTGGACTGGGGCCCACCCCAGGGGTCAGTTCAGCTTAGACACACCACGTAACTTCCCCGGGTTTCCCCAACCTGCAAACCAAGGAGCTGAAAGCTAAGTGAGAGGGTCGTCTCCTGCCCTCATTCAGAAGCGTCCCAGACAGCGACGGGTGGGTGCCGCCGGTGAGGCCCAGGCCACATTGAGTGTCAAGAAGAGATGACTGATTGAAGTGGCTTTCAGCAGAGAAGCCAGCCCACCACAGGCTGGAGGCAAGACCTAAGCATGTGAGTCACCCCGACCTCTCCCTGCCACCAGAGGGGACAGGGACAACCCGTGTCTGGTCTCCTCGAGCCCCTACCCCCACCCTCAAGGGTGTCTCAGAACCAAGGCACAGACTCCACCGAGATTAGGACTACGTGCTCAGACACACACACAGACTTTGCAAACAATGCAGGGAAATAAAGTTCTCACAGGAAACATTATCATACTGACTCACGACAGACCCATCCATAAAACAAACTCCTGGTACCTGGGGCCGCCTCAGAGAGCAGTGGCCTGGGAGATAGGCCCACTCTCTCCTGGGCCCTGGAGGAAGTGGGTGCTGCCGGGGGGAGGGGCAGCTTCCCCTGCCCGCTCTGACGCCTGCCTGGGATCTGAATTATTTGTCAGAGGGAGAAAAATGATTATTTTTAAAAAGAAGCACAAGTCCCAGAGTATCACGGCCTCTTTGCTTGTCACAAGAGCTCTGTTGCAACAAAAAACTCTCCTGATGTTGTGGTATTTTGCAAGTCATTTGCCATGCCAATGCAGAAAACATTATGGTCCCCAGAGGCCTGTGTCTTCACCGGTCCTTGCCTTGCAAAGCAGGCTTGACTGTTGCCAGTGTGGAAAGACATTTTGATCCAAGTCTGTTTTCAGATCAGAGAAGGCAGATTGGTGCATTATGGAGACATCCAACGGACAGCTATTACTTGTTAGGAGCCTCAGCACCTCATCTGCAAAATGGGAACAGTCATAAGAAAAGAAAGTAAGAAAATGTATGTTTATCAAATGGCGCAGTGTTCGTTTTCCTGACCCGCTATGAGACGCAGTCTGGAAAAGGGCCTTGGGAATCTGAAGACCCTCATCCAAGTCTTGACCCTACCTACCCCTTCTTAATCCTGGGAGCCTTGGCAAGCTGGGCCTCATCCGTACCTCAATTTCCAACTCTGGAAAAGCAAAGGCTTTGACCAGTCCTGACATGTCCGGCCCCCAGGGTGCGATGTGGCTGTGAGGCAAGCTGGGTTATCAGCCAGGTTTAGGATTTTGGGTCATGAGGAGCTTGAGTACCAAGGAGTTGGAGTGTTCTGGTTGTTCCGGTCTCCACTGAGCCCTGGCCATTTTCCCATCCTAGAATAAGAATGACAGGGCACCTGGGTGGCTCAGTGGGTTAAGCCTCTGCCTTCAGCTCAGGTCATGATCTCAGGGTTCTGGGATCGAGTCCCGCATCGGGCTCTCTGCTTGGCAGGGAGCCTGCTTCCTCCTCTCTCTCTCTCTGCCTGCCTCTCTGCCTACTTGTGATCTCTGTCAAATAAATAAATAAAATCTTAAAAAAAAAGAATGACACATTGTGTCTAGGATCTGCCCTGAGCAGGAGGAGGGTTGACACCTCCCTCTGGTTGTGGAGAATGAGTTGGGTGACCACTGGGAAGGATTTGTGCCCTCCTTCAGGCCCTGACCAACCCCAGCCTCCCCTGGGAGGGCTGCCAGCTGACTTCCAATCCCAGGTACACAGCATGGTTTTGGTATATCACATGTCCTCGGGCCACAACTGGCACTGAGGCCCTGGTGAAATCGTGCCTAGCCCTGCTCTCTCCATTCATTCCCCCTCGTGGCGACCAGGGTGCTCTCTCAAGAACATATTCTGACCAAAACCCTACAGTGGTTATGGTCCAAGCTCCTTATTTTGGCCGTCAAGGTTCTCTGGGATCTCGCCTCCGTGGAGCTCAGCAGCTTCACTCCTACCATTTCTGTTACTCACCCTATGCTCTAGACTCACTTAAGGACCCACAGTTTCCTGAACCTGCGTGGTGTCACATCTTAGTGCCTTATGCATGCTCTCCACACTGGTAGGTTGTTCCTTCTATTAGCTTCTAACGAACTCCTATTCATCCTTCAAAGCTGAACTGCAATGTCCCCTTTTCTGTCAGATAGCCCTAAACCATCTTCCAAACAGCTGCTTTCTGTGCCCTGTCCATCTCTCTGTCATAATAGCTATCACACCATCCTATTATTTACTTCTTTATAGATCTGTATCCTGCTTGGGATCACAAGCTTAGTAGGTTAGGTATTGATTTCTGAGTACTTTGTCCCAAACTCTTAAAATGTCCTCATCACATTTAGGAAATGTCCCTCTCCACCATGGCTATTGCTATTTAAGGAATCTCTGAGGGCGCTCAGATTTAAAACCAAATGTCCTTCAAGCAAGCCTGGAAGCTTTAGAAGCTTATTTTTCTACCAAATAGATGCCAAACAGGTTTGCAACGCTGGTGTCCTAATGGCAGCTGATGCATGCCTGCATTTTTAAAAGGTTTTAATGTGTAACTGTTTAATTCTTCCCAATGAGATGTTTTCTAGGCGATAGAGATACTTTGTAAATAATACACTTCCTTTGTGTAGGAGGTGAAGCAGGGAATGAAAAGTCAACAGGGGCACAACTGTTCTGCCAGCCCCTAAGTCAGCTCAGAGGATGAGAAATAGGATGCATTTCAGTCCTAAGGACTGGACGCCCAGGGATGTAGGTCTGTCAGGCAGAGGCGTCTGGAGCACTTCCTAAAAATCTTGACCTGTCGCTGTCACTAGGGAAGGCTAATTAAAGGAAATCAAAGACCAGTAGCCAAGAGATTCCAATGTGCTAGAAAAACAAAGACAGCCACCATGCAAACTGCTAAGTCAGCTCTCTGCTCTAGCCCTATCCGGCTCCCCTCCCACCCACCCAAACATTCATTCTTTTCTTCCCCCTATTTTCTCTTACCAACACCTGTTTGTCTTTTTTCCGCTCAAGGCAGAACAGGCCTGGCCAGGCAGCTCACTGCTGCAGTTCAGAGCTTGGACAGGGAGATGCAAATTAAAAGGACAAGACTCCTCGATTCCTCCATCAGAATGACTAAAACTAAAAAGATTGACCTTAGCCAATGTTGGTGAGGGTGTGGATCAACTAGAACTCTCCTCTTCTGGTGAGAATGCAAAAAGATGCAGTACAGCACTTACTATAACCCTAATAGCCACTTTGCCATATGAGCCAGCATCCTCTCCTAGGTGCTGCCTTTTTTTTTTTTTTAAGATTTTATTTATTTGGGGTGCCTGGGTGGCTCAGTGGGTTAAAGCCCTGCCTTCGGCTCAGGTCATGATCCCAGGGTCCTGGGATCGAGTCCCATCGGGCTCTCTGCTCAGCGGGGAGCCTGCTTCCCTTCCTCTCTCTCTGACTGCCTCTCTGCCTACTTGTGATCTCTGTCAAATAAATAAATAAAATCTTTTAAAAAAGACTTTATTTATTTATTGAGAGAGAAAGAGAGAGATCGAGAGAGGGCCCGTGTGAACAGGGGGAGGGGCAGAGGGAGAGAGAGAATCTCAAGCAGACTCTGTGCTGAGCTCGGAGCCCAACTCAGGGCTTGCCCATCACAGGGCTCAGTCTCAGCACCCTGAGATCACGAACCAAGGTGAAATCAAGAGTTGATCACTTAACTGATAGAGCCAGCCAGGAGCCCCCAGGTACTTTCAGAAGCGAAGTTAAAACCTGTATCTACTCAAACACCTGCACGTGAATGTTCAGAGGAGCAGTGTTCACATAAGCCAGAAAGTGGAAACCACCCCATAGTCCATCAACAGATAAATGGATCAGCAAAATGTGTTCTGTCCACATGACAGAGTATTATTTGGCCATGAAAAAGGAGGGAGAAGTGCTGATAGATGTTATAACATGGATCAACCTTGAAAACAAAATGCCAAGTGAAAGAAAGGTGTGAGAGAAGACCACATGCTGTTGTGATTTCATTTATATGAAATGTCCAGAATAGGCAAATCTACACAGACAGAAAGTGGATCAGTGGTTGCCAGGGGCTAGACGGAGGAAGAGAAGAGGAACGATCACTCATGAGGAGAGCATTTGTTTTTCGGGTACTGAAGATGTTCTAAATTTGACTGGTGCTGGTCATACAACTCTACAACTATGGTAGGAAAAAAAAATAATCGCACACTTTAAAAAGACACATTGCCTGGTGTGAGAATTAGATCTCCTTAAAGCTGTCTTGGGTGCTGATACATACACATGACGATGAGGGCCATGGCTCAGGCCCACAGCTAGGACTCACACTGTGTGGGGAGTCCCATAATTAGACCTGCAGATTGGATCCAGCTGCGCTATCTTGTTTGCCTGGCCGCGTTGAAAACCTCATTGGATCTCTTTGCCTGCAGGCTGGGCTTATGCTCACTAATCCTCTGTTAGGCACACAGGATTTAGCAATTACACAATCTGTCCATCCCTGCACCAGGGCGGGAGACTCTTGGGTACCCAGGGCGGCGGGAACGTGACCCTGACCTCGACTGAGCTCCTCTAGAAGCCACTGTACCTTACTCCTTCACTAGTGTTACATCACGGGATGCCAGAATGCTGGCAGATAGGGCTGCTGCATTCATGAAGTGGCAGACCCTGGGACAGGTCCCCACTGTCAGCCTGAGATGGGTCTGGTGTGCCATTGCTCCCTCTTTTGTACAATACAATAGTAGAAAGCATTCATGAAGTGCTTAATTGTGTATGGGCACAAGTATAAATCTTTACTATGTAACATCTTTCATCGTGACCCTAAAAGGGATGTCTGGCCCCCCGTGGAGCCACTGGTGATTGTACACCTGGCTCAAGGCCACGCAGTGGTAAGTGGTGGAGTAGGGAAGGGAACCCCAATGGGTCAGGCCCCAGGCCCCAGGCCCACAGGCCCCAGGCCTCCTTGAGATTATAATGGCAGAGCCGGAAGAGGCCCGAGGTGTTACAGGTTCCACTGCATCTGCATTAGAAGGCAGAGGGTGGGGATGACCCAGGGCTTGCCCAAGGATCAGACGCAGCCAGAGCCAGGCTCTTCGGTCCTGAGACACTGGGGCCAGTCGCACTGGCTGCAGACAGGGGCACAAAGGGGCAGTGTATTTACCCTGTGACAGGCAGGAAGAAGGGCAGAGAAACACCACAGGCATTTCTGTCCTGAAGAGTTAGATGAGGGAAATTAGCAGGTAGATGGTGGCTTCACATTGATGGAGAGGATGCAAGGAAGGGAGGGTGAACAGAGGGAGGGAGGAAAGGAGGGAGGGAGTCTTCTCAGCTCAGTGAATACTAAGAAGATAAATGGTTTTATTTCTTGGTTGGTTGGTTGGTTGGTTGGTTTTCAGGGTCATCAGTAATGGACAAAGCATAGGTTCAGTTGCCTGGTCGAAGTAATCCCTGAACTTTCTTACTGAAGAAAACCCTGGCAGACAGGCATTTAGCTCTGGGAGATCCTGCCCCGCCCTGTTCTTCTTGGACTTCCCACTGGGTCTTCCGCTCTACACCCATTTAACAGAGACTCAAGATCAAAATCTTGATTTTGAAAGGTTTATCCAGTTAAGAGGTATTGGGCTCACTCTTAGTGATAGATAGAGTTTGTTTTCTTTTTTTTAGATTTTATTTTTTTATTTGACAAAGAGAGTGAGCAAAAAGAGAGAATACAAGCAGGGGTAGAGGGAACGGGAGGAAGCAGACTTGCTCTCTGAGCAGAGAGCCAAAGGTGGGGCTTGATCCCAGGACCCCAGGATCATGGCCTGAGCCGAAGGCAGACGCTTAACCAACTGAGCCACCCAGGTGCCCCAACATGGTTCATTTTCTTATGTACACCTCATTATTTTCTGGAAGCCCAGAAAATAAGTTCATGTCATTGCCAGCTAGTAGAGTAAGGGTGGCTGGCATTGTTGAATGCCCCCTACCTGCCGGGTGCTGAGCGAGGCTCTGTGCGCATTATCCTCAGACCTCTCCATGTCCTTGTCAGGTAAGCTCTGCTTCCCCCATCTTACAGGAGAGCAGCCTGCAGCTTAGGGGCCCATGAGTGCCAGCTCTGGAATTCTCCAGGCTCTGAGAGTAGATGCTTTTTCTCTTTATCTCTTTTGGCCTTTGTTGATGCCCGGCGATAGGGCTTCCTACAACTGGGCCAACTTTCCCTGTCTGACTGGTTAACAAACATTCCATGTGGACTTATAAGCCAGTGGGTTTTATGGGAAGTTCTCGTTCATTTCATCTGTAGCAGGGCCTAAACACAAAACAAACAGGAAACTGTGTTCATTAAAAAAAAATATGAATTCAATTGTATCAATCAAAAGAAGTTTGTAGAATTGTTTAAAAAATGCGTTTACAAATTCCTTTCTCCTCTGTACTTCATTAGTGCAAATGACATACTCTGTTCTGGTATCAGGGCTGGGACAGTTGTCTCCCAGCTGCTGTCTCTGCTTGCTGGCCATCTCACGGCCATCTCACTGCTCCGTGGTGTCTCTCTGGACAGGGTGGAGGCTGTGTGCAGGAACGGTGGGCAGGGACGAGGGAGACCTAGACCGGGCTTTGTCAGGCATGCTCGGGAAGTAGTAGTAAATGCAAGGTCCGCTCTGAGAAGTGCCGTGAGAAGGGCTTCAGTAGAAAGTTGCGAGCATGTAGAGAAGGGACAGGGCCTTCCTGTCTCAGGGAAACTGCAGGGCCGGAAGATGGGTATGAACTAGACAGGAAGACACTGTGAGGGAGGACACCGCCAGCCGAGGGCCCAACTTCTTTCTCCCCATCACTGCGGCTACCATGGATGGCCACATGCCACGCTCTGCACCAGACATTATCCACATTTGGTGGCTGGATCCTCAGAGCAACCCACTGAGGCAGCTATGGCTCCGGTCCCCTCCTTTCCAATGAGCAAACTGAAGCTCCCAGGGGTTAAGCCACTTGCTTACAGGTAAGTTCCAGAAGCAGGCTCTGCATCCAGGTCTATTTGAAGCCAGAGCCCCTACTCTTAGATTGATTTACCATTTTCAAAGAACTTTCAAATTCGTTATCCCATCTGATCTTCCTGTACCCGGAGTTTCTCTATGTCTCACCAGCCTGTTGGCACAAATGAGTCACCCTACCCGTAACAGTGTGAATTTTACTTGCTCGGCCTCTCCCCCTCCCCTTGCTCACCCGGGTTCTCTGGCCACCTGCAGATCCTCACCGACCTCTGGTGAGAGTCCCCAGGGGGTGTCTTCAGTCACCTTTTCCTCCATGGCTCCCCTTGTTCAAGTTTACTGCCCAGTAAGGTCATGGAAGGTCCCAAGCCCTCTGCCCAAATGTGTCCCTTTTGAGAATCCTTCCCCAATGACCTGAGCCTCAGGACTTTGCACCTGGTATGTGACCTCAGCTCCCCCCAGGCTCCCCCCATCCCTACCCGCATCAGCCTCAGTTTTCTTATCTGGGAAAGCAGAGAGGTTAGTCCAGTTCCACACATGTTCTCTGAGCAGGGGCTCAACATAATGGTGAACCATGGAACCGAAGGAAGGGGGTGAATCAGGCCAGGCCCTTGATAAGACACACACATAAGCAATTATACCCCCAAGCCCCATGTGCAAGGGTGGGGGCTGGGGGTAAAGGCCACAAGGGAATCAGACTGCTGTGGAAAGGGCTGTGGCTGGCTGGGGAAAGGCCCATATGGCAGCCATTCATCAAGGCCTTAACATACACCAGATCCCGGGCTCAGAGCTTTACCCTCGTTAACGCATTTCATCCTCCCTCATAGCCGTTTGGGGTAAAGACCAGAACTACCCCCAGGTTAGAGAGGAAACTGAGGCACAGAGAGGTGAAGTCTTTCACCCAAGGTAACAAAGCTAGTAAGTGGTGACAGAATGAGGTCTACCAGCCTTGGGCTTTTAATTGCTATCTTCATAGGAGTGGGGCCAGCGAACTTGGCTTCGTAAACTAGCTCAGTCCAGATTCTGCTGGGCTCCATCCTTCCTACGGTATGATTCTTGGGCTAGAACGGCACATTGTTTCCCCATCTGCACTGGCATCTGGAAGGAGAATTCCTGGAGCTTAAGTAAAACCATGGGGATCGTCTCCTAAATCACTGGATAAAACTCAAGTGGACGGTCAGGGCTGTTCAAGTTGAAAGCTTTCCTCCTGTGCAATTTTCAGATACCTTGGGAGCTCTGTATCCTTGTTCCTGTGAGATCTGAGCCTATGCTAGTATTTGGCTGATCACTAAGAATCATGACCATGAATCTCAGGGAGCACAGGCAAGCACTTCGCATGCGCTGCCTCATTTCACCCTCATGGCAACATGGGGCAGACAACTGCTCTCGGTTTTACAGAGAAGAAAACCAAGGCTCAGACAGGAAGTGTCTTTCTGGACATGACCCAGGTCATCAGTGTCCAGCCCTTGAAGCCAGCCCTAAAACCTGCCTCCAAACCAGGACGTGTGAGCGTTTTCCTATTTCACTTCTTTCAGTGGTTCTCAACCGGGAATGCACATTTGAAATACCTGGGATACTTTTTAGAAGACTGTGGCTAGGCCCATCCCAGACCAATCAAATCAGTCTCTGGGAATGGACATGGGTTAAAAACTTGGCTCTAGGACACGCCTGATGTTCTCCCAAGAGCCTCAGCCTGACCTGGAACTTCCGAGAGAATTGGATGGTGGGAGGGAGAGGAGTGAAAGTTAGCGGATTCTTTTTCCTCTCAGCTTCCTGTAGATCTCTTCCTTTTCCAGCCCACCCAGGGACTGGCCTCCAACCTCTCTCTTGATTTGAGATCATTTGGCATTTGGAATAAGATTTCATGTGGCCCCCACTAGACACAGTGCCTCATAAGCCTGGCATGTAATAGGTGCTCAGTAAACACGGGGTGAACAGATCATGAAGAGAGCCCTCTGGCTGTTCCTTGCAGGCAGATGAAGTTGCATGGGTCTGTTCTGTGGGAGTTTAAAGAACAGACACCATGGGAAGAAGACATGCCTGCCCCAGCATGGAGCACATGAGGGTGCCCCTTGTACCACCTCTTTCCCAGCAATATGTATTCACTTAAAAAAAGAAATCCTTTCTAATTTAATGGGTAGAAAACAATCTCGGTTTTGGTTTGAATTTACATTTCTTTGAATACTGGTGAGGATGATCATTTTTTTCATGTGCTTATTAGTCATTTGTATTTCTTCTTCTGTGAATTGTCTGTTCCCAATTTACTAATTTACACGAGAAATGTAACTGCCAAGGGGACTGGATACACGTGTCCTCTAGCCAACACACCAGCTCCCTGTAGGCACACTCCTCGGGATGCCAAATCCTAATCAGAAGATGCTTGGTGAGCACAGAATGAGAAAAGGGAGGGGTTGGTTATGGGATTCCAGGATTTCAGGCATCGAGGCAAGCTAGACCTACCGCTGGGGTCCCCAGAATCCTTGACCATGGCATCCTCCCTCTTTCTCATCCTGCTACTTCCCTGGCTGCCCAGCTCTTCTGCAGATGGACATTTCTTTCTTTAATGACAATTAATACATTCATTTAGGGCTTCCTCTGGCCCAGGATCCCTCCTTGGACATATGCTTAAACTTTCAAGGCAATCTTCATCCCTAATCCCTTTCCTCCTTGGCCTTCCCATTTCCTGGGGACTTACAAACTGTAGTAGGTGGCTTCTGGGGTGTCTGCCCTCACCTTTGTTGCCTTGGAATTGTCCCCCTTCTATAAGTGAAAGCAGCTTCAGGGAGTCTGCACCTTCCACATGTGGAGCATTTCCGTACTTGCTTTTTTAAGTCCTTCCTTAGACTCTCCTGGGGGTCTCTGACTTCCCCAAGGTTAAGACCCACTGCTGTTGAGGACTCAGGAGTGGAAGGGAAGGTGCCAATAGCATTGCCTGAAGAATAAGAACTCGGGGAACTAGAAAGAGGGGCACCACCTGGGTGTGTGGTCTGGAGAGTGCCTGGAGAAGGAAGAACAGGTGAGATGTCGTTTAAGAGTAGAAGGAGACAGAGGATTTTTAGGTGGGCAAGTCCTGGGTTTCTCTGACCTCAAAGGCGCAACAGTCCCCTTCCTGGTGGTCCTTAGCCCTTTTTACTCTCCTCTACCCCAGGCCTCCCGAGTGATCCTCCTAAAACAAATCCCCTCCTTTACCTCTTTCTGTGTGTCCACCACATGTGGGATAAACTCCAAATTCCTGCGGACGGCGTTCAAAGTCCATCACAGCCTGAACCCAACTTTCCCTTCCAGGCTTGCTGCTTTCCCCCAGCAGACTATGGATGGTTCCTGAATAGGCCACATGTGTTCACACCTCCAGACCTTTGCTTGAGCAAGGCCTTCTGCCTGGGGTGCCCTTCCCGACTTGGCTAGCTCCTCTTTATTTTTTAAGACCCAGCACAAATGTCCCCTCTTCCCTAGAGTCTTTCCCAAGCCCCCGACCGTCTTGAAAACCTTAACATTTACCACCTCTGTGAGAGTGTAACTTTTCCAAGCATCCTCTCTTGCTAGACTATGAGGATCCTGCCTCAAATATCATGTTTGGTTGATCTGGGTGTCCAACCTCGTGCACGGTGCCCCGTGTGTAGTGCTGAATGAACAAGAAGGTCTCTGTTGTAGATTCATTTGTGCTCTGTTGTAGACCATGCAGAGAGAAGCAGGAGGTCTCAGCTCAGGTTCCTACCTTGTAGGGTCTTGGGCAAATTCCTTCTTCTCTCTAGTCCTCACTTTCCTTCTCTGCATAAGGAGAGCACTGGAACTTGACTATCTACAAGGTTTTTTTTATTAAGACTACTTCTGTACAGGCCCTATTCTAGAAATAAACATAATTATATAATGCGTATATTATATATATTGTATAATATACATTGTATATATCATATGCAATCGAATATACATAATGTATATAAATATTTGTGGTTGAATGAAAATATAAAAACAAAGTCCTTAAAGTCATGTGCAGTCTAGTTCTGGAACCAAGGAAGGCAGGAGTAAGACCTCTTGGGGGAGGGATTTTTAACTTTGGGGGCACATTGTATTTCATTATAAGAAACATACTGCCTTGGCCCCAAAGACGTGATGTGGTTAAGTGAAATAAAGATGGATGTGAGAGTCTGGCCAAGCCCAGCTAAATCTCAGCTCTGTACCCCTCCAGCTGTGTGACCTTTCACAAATCACTTCACCTCTCTGAGCTTTGTAAGTTGGAGATTATCCAGCCTCCCAGAGGGTTGCTGTGAGGACTCAGTTGGACATAGGACCCCATGAATACTAGAGGCCCTTTCCTTTTACTCCCAAGGAATGAAAGCTACAAGGAAAGGGAGCTTAGACAAGAGACTAAATCCTTCTTACCCTCAGTTTCCTCATCTGCCAACTAAGTGCTGCCGGGAGGGCTGATGTGAGGTGAAGTGAGACTGTGGGTGCAGACAACTGGGCTGAAGATGTTCAATGAATGTTAGCTTCCCTCCAAGCCTGGCAGTGGGGCGGAAACCCCAGCCCCATCTTCTTGGGCAAAAAGCTTGAAAAAAGGGACTCAGAGCTCTGGAGACAGCTGAGAAGGAAGCACAGTCAAGAAAAAGATTCACAGGAAGGCTGTGGAACACGTGACGATTTGCCTTCTCCCATCAGAAAGTGCTCTTAAACAAACAGCAAGTTTCCTCCATTAATAAGGCTTGTGGAATGCAGATGAGATTTTTTTCCTCCTCCGTTTTTGCTGATTAAGTTCCCCCAAAACCCCCTTAAGAATTTTAATAAGAAATGCAAAAATCAACAAAAGTCCTGCAAACCCTTTCCTGTTATTAAATAAAGGGAAAGTAAATATTGCAAATTGGACATATTTCATAAGAGGATGTTTTGTTTGGGCAAAAAAAAAAGAGAGAGAAAGAAAAGAAAAAGCGATCTGCTTTCTGGCAGCAAATACATGTCTTTGCTGAGTTTTGGTTTCAAATTTGATGACTGGGGCATTATTCCTGGTTTGCCTGGAATTTAGGCCTTTTGACATCTGAGGCTGACATACCCAGGAGAGCATGAAAGCCAGGTTTGGGCCGTGGTGGACCTCTTCTCCCCTGTCTCCTGTGAGCAGAGTAGAGAGCTTTTCAGCCACCAGCCACCAAGGAAATTATGAGCCTGAGCTCAGAGGTGGGCACCTGTAAGGGGTCACACACAAGACAACAGCAACTTGGAACAAAGAAGAATTTTATGAGAAAGAAGAAAATCACCAAATGTTCTCTGTACTTCCTTTTTAGAATAAGAAACCTTTTATGAGACCATAAAACATATTGTCTCCATACAGCACAGTAGCCCTGCAGTCAGGTAGACCTGGACTTAAATCCTACCTTTGTCACTTCTTAGCTGGGTTACCTTGGATAAATTACTTAACCTCTCTGACTCACTTTCCTCATCTTCAAAAGGAGAGAATAGAGGGTGCTGGGTGGCTCAATCAGTTAAGCGTCTGCCTTCGGCTCAGGTCATGATCCCAGAGTCTTGGAATCAAGCCCCACATTGGGCTCCCTTCTCAGCGGGGAGCCTGCTTCTCTCTCTGCTTGCCCTTCCCCCTGCTTGTGCGCTCTTTCTCTCTCTCTCCTTCTCTCTCTCTCTCTGACAAACAAGTAAAATCTTTTAAAACAAAACAAAAGGGCAGAATAGAAGTGTTCATTAAGAGGCATGTTAAGAGGAATAAATGAGTGGGGAAATGAGCAATGCAAGGAAAGTGCTAGGCTCTCTGTATACCATTATTTTGTGTCATATGCAAATGTAAAGGAAGGGGAAAAAGAATTCTGTTTGTTTGTAGTGATAGCTAGCAAAGAAGGTTAGCACTCATAAGTCTACATGCCTGTCACACCAGCCCCAGCAGATGGGCAAAGTGAACATTACCCTTCATTTGTGGTTGGAGCACCTGGTGCAGCAAAGTGGGTGTGATCCCGTCAAGGACACACATTAAGAAATGGTCTGTAACCTTGAGGTCACAGAAAGTAACCAAAGGAAAGGGAAGGAGGGAGAGAAGCCAGAGGGTGTGGACATTTCCAGCCAAGGCCCCTGCACCCCCTCCTGCTCTCCTCTGTCCTCCTTGTGTGGTTCCTACTGCCTCATGTAGCACTAGCTTCTCCCTGACAGGGACAGCAGTCACAGCACGGCAGGGCCATGTGTAAGAGGCAGGGATGGGCTCTTATGCTGAAAATGCTGGTGCCCTGGACCCCACCAGCCACAAGCTCATCACAGAGCCCAGGCCTGTTATCCTAACTTCAAAACCTATCTGCCACTTCCTCTGATCCCCTTCTCCCAGGTTCCTCTCAGAACCAGAGTACTGGCAACTGCCATCATCAAACTGTTGATGATAAATGGGAAAATTATTTTGGTTTATGGTTTTTCTATCTTCATGAGTATTTGTTTACCCGAAGCGTCTTCCTGTGCAAAAATTAAAATCAATAAAGAAACACAACAAATAATTTAAAAATCACCTATATCCCCACCCCATATTTACTTCTAGTTTTGTTTTTTTTTTTTTTAAGAAACAGAAAATAAAGCTAATGTCCCTTTATCTACTACCCAAGTTCCACTGGTAACTAATGAATTTGGTGCATATCCTCCCTGTTACTTTAAAGGTTTGATTTATTTACTTGAGAGAGAGAGAGAACCCAAGTGGGGGGAGGGGGAGGGGCAGAGGGAGAGCAAGAGGGACAAGCAGACTTCCCTCTGAGCGTGGAACCCAACTCGCGGGACTCAGTCCCCGGACCCCAAGATCATGACCTGAGCCAAAGTCCAACTGAGCCACCCAGGCACCCCTCCCTGTTATTTTAAAATAGTTCAGTGTACCCACACATACATTCAGTATTTGATATTGCTTGGGGTGTGTTTTAATTTAAGTAAATGGTATCAGAGGATTCATATCATTCTGCATCTTGCCTTTTATCACCAAACATATTCTTGAAATCTGTCCATGTTGATATGTATATAAGAGCTCATTCATTCCTTTGAACTGCTGCATAGTATTCTACCATATGAACTTTTTATACCACATTTTATATGTCCTTTGGTCTAGGGATGGTCATTTAAGTTATTCCCCCTGCTTTTTTTTTTTTTAATTGCAAACTATCATGCCTTGATTTAAAAAAAATATCTCTGTATGTGTCTCTTTGAGAATCTATGCTCCAGGTTCTCTAAGGGATTTCCCCAGAAGTCGAATGTACTTCACTGCTAAGAACTGAACAGGAGTGGCCATACCTGGGATCCACTTCCCCCTATGGCACTTCCGCCCTGTGTGACCTTGGACAAGTCACTTCTTTGAATCTGTTTCTTACCTATAAAATGGGTGTATGATAATCCCTAACTCAGTGGGTTGTTGGGAGAGAATTAAGTGAGACTATCTCTAAAAAGCAGCTGAAATAGTGCAAACAGTAAGAGGCCCGTAGCTCTCATCGTTCTTGCTACAGATTTTTCTAGCAACCAAAGAAGAATCAGAAGGCAGTGCCCAACCCTCCTGCAAAACAATGCCTCAGAGGCCCGCCCAGCCCACCTTACCAAATGTCAAGTCCATTCCCGGGCCTGGCCTGGTGTCAGCTCCCTCAGAAACTGAGCAAATGTACCTCTCAGCATCTCACTTTCCCTCCTTGCAAAATGGCATAACACTCTCCTCAAAGGTGTGAAGCTTAAAGACTAGAAAATAAATGGAGGGCCTGGTTATACTGTGCTGGCCTCTGTTCATCCAAGACATTTTCTCCTTCAACACTGTGAGATGACCCAAGGTCTCATCTCACTGACTGGACTGGCTGGACGTCAGAGCTGGACTGTCCCTGGTTTGACTTCTGTTTCGCAGCCGTTGCATTCTACCTGGCAGATGCTGCGGAGTCCACACACGGAGGTTTTGCGGAGTCCCCGTTTTTTTGTTTTTCTCCCTGCACATTTGAGTCCAGGAAAGGCTGGGCGGTTGAAATTTGCTAAAATATCTCCATCTAGTGGGCTCGCTGAAATACTGCAGAGTTCGGTGTGGTCTGAGAAAAACAATGGGGCGACAGCTGGGGCCGCCCTGCCCTGCTCAGAAACGCCGGTGGCTCCCCATTGTCTGCGGAGTAAAGTCCAAACGCCAAGCCTGGAATTCGAGCGCCGGCACAATCAGGCCCCGCCCTGCCTATCGGACCTTATCGTTGGCGGCGACCTCCTGCCCGGCCAGGCCCAACTCCTCCCCGCCAGAACCTCAAAACCCTCACCTGCCTGGTACACGTGCCTGGCCTGTGCCCCAGCCCACTCTCGCCCTCCTCCTCACCCCTGTCTCGAAGCTCAGCCTCCTTCCAGGCTCAGCTCAAAGGCCCCCTCTTCCCGGAAGACCCACGGACCCTTCAACCCACCTTGACCTGACACCAACACTTGCTGTTAGTTATTTTTGTATTTCCATTTTTAAAGCTATGTTTTGTCAGTGCATGGCCTCCCCTGTCTAATACGATTGATATCAATGATTGTACGCCCTTCAGTCGGGTGGATCTGGATCCATATCTGGCCTCCACTTCTTCCCTGCTCTGAGAAGTTGGAAGAGAGGGAACCTCAAACGGTGAAATAGAGTTGAGAGCATCTACCTCACAGGGCTGTGGTAAGAATGAGACTGGATGCAAAATGGCCAGCACATATAAACACCCAATAACTCATCTTTAGATTGCTCCGATTTACATGTAGGACACCTAATTGAACTTGAATTTCAGATAAGAGATCTTATATCCCAAATACCCCAAATATTACATGGGGATTCTGCATAACATTTCACAGATAATGATGTTAAGGAGTATTGTTCATTTTTTTAGATGTGCTAAAGACATTGGGGATATATATATATAGATAGATAGATACACAAATTGGCAGATTCTGCATTTGCAATAGCTCCTACTGGCTAACATTTATTGGTCTTGCCAAAATCAATATTCATAGCACTTAGTCATTCGCAAACATGCATAGAGTGGAGAAAAATTCAAGTCTCCCAATATGCAAGTTCCCAGCTGAAGTCATCAGTTGACACTTCCTATTCCAGCTCTCATACAAGGTTCCTTTTGGCAATTTCCTTAGTACCACATTTTCCTCATTTCTGTGCTTTCTGTTGATTTTACTGCTTAAAATGGACACCAAGCAGAGCGCTGAAGTGTTGCCTAGTGTTCCTAAGCCAGGAAGGCTGTGATATGACTTACAGAGAAAATACCTGTGTTAGATAAGCTTCGTTCAGGCATGAGTTACAGTGCTGTTGGCCGTGAGTCCAATGTTAATGAATCAACAGTAGATATTAAATACAATGTCTTTTAACAGAAAGTAAGGTTATGTACTGATCAGTTGATAGAAATATTGTGGCCAGACTCTGGCAGGAAACTAACCCTGTATTTCCCCATGAGTAATGGTTCAGTATTCACTGATTCAGTGTTCATGGTGACGCTATAGAACTACTGTGAATCAGGAGAATCAACTACGTATCATATTATATACCATGTATACATAAACATCAACTATGAATATGAAAATATATAATATGCAATAAAATTTAAATATTTATCTATTAGAGAGACATTGAAATATTATAAGTGAAATTAAACAATGTCTAGGATTGCTTTACAGAAGTGGGATAAAGGTGTGTTTTGTGTGTATATATATATATATATATATATATATATATATATATATGGAGAGTATAAGATAGACAAATTAGCAAAGGTTGAAGATTGTGGAAGTGATGATTTATTAGAATATTCTCTCTACTTCTGTGTTTGAAAATGACCATAACAAAAAGTTTTAAAAAATAGTAGAGGAGAAAATCTTGGGGGAAGAATATCTAATCCGGTAGCTTTCACTCTGGACCCTCTGTTGGGACAGGGCTCCTGATGATGCCACCTGAGATGTCTGTGTGGATGAATCCCAAGTCCTTGAATGCAGAGTACCAGGCTGAGAGGTTCAGGAGACCTGGCTGTAGTCTCGCCCCCCCACCCCCCAGACTTACTCTGCTACATCTCAAATGCTCACATACTCACAGTGCCTCTGAGCCTATTTTTCTTATCTGTTAAATAAGGAAATTGAATGGGACAAACTCTGGGTTCCCCTTCATTGTTAAAATGCTCCCATTCTAAAACCAGTATTTCCTAAATTGGCATGTTCTGGTATAACATTACAGCCTCCGGCCAGCTCTCCCTTCCCTGCCTCCATTCATCCTGATACACTATTCTGTGAACCTTGCTGAAGTTCTGTTTTTTGCAACATTCTAACCAGGAAGCTATTCTAATTTTGATTTATCTAAATCAAAGTCTGAACTCAAAGCCGACCAGTTAAGGCCGGTGCAGGTGGACCATCAACGGAAGCCCTCTGGTTAAGAAGGACCACGATACAGGGACAACATGGGATGCACCAAACGACTGAAGAAACACAGGAAAGTCACCCAAGCTGGCCTAGGGAGGCAAGAGGAAATAAGCTGGAGGAAGAGATACATGACCTGAGGCTCAAGGAGGGGCCAGGAATTACCGCTGCAAACAGAGGGGAGAAGGATGTTCCAGGCCAAGGCTAATGTGTGTGAAGTCCTGGAGACAGGAGAAATTTGAAAAAGGCTTGGATTTCAAAAACCATCACACCAGCCCTATGAATCTCTCTGGCATTATTTGCCACCATTCCCTGTCACCCACCTTCCCCATCTGCCTGGCATGAGTCATATGTGTGCTGGGGAGCCTGGGATTCATATTTTGAAACGTATATTTGGGACTCCCCACTAGACCTCCTTTAAAATGACCAGGTCAGGATTAACTTTCACACTTCCCCCACGCCTTTTTGTTTTGCTCATCCTGCGTAATTCTAACGGCCCACTTTTCAGTAGAGGAAACTGAGGCTCAGTCAGGTTAAGTCACTCAAGACCACCCAGACAGTGAGGCAGGCGACAGGGATTCAGATGCAGCTCTGACTCCTAGCGATTTTGTCCACACTGTACAGGGTAGCCAGTGCACACTGCGGCTTTTAGTCAGGTGTCTGCAAGAAGGCGCTTCCTTACAGGTTCCCGGCATGCTGCAGCTTATACATCGACACTGAGAAAGCTGAGGACAGCGTCAGGGCTATACTTACAGACCCCTTTTTTTGTTTTGTTTTGTTTTTCCAGGGCTAGGTCGTACAATAAAGCCTGGTGGCCTCAACCATCCCACCGCCCGCCCCGGGACAAACTCTAAATCTTCAAGCCTGGGTTAGAGCCTCTTTTCCACTACCTCCTAGCTATGTGACATAGGACAAATAACCTGGGATCTCATGTAAAACGAATCTTGCGAGACTGCTGTGAGGATTAAACAAAAGTGGCATCTATGCAGGAGGCTGGCCATACAACCCCAAGAAGGGCAGGTAGAACAACTCGCTCACACCCGGCCAAGGGTCAGGAGTATGCGCGGCTTCTGCGCACGCGCTCTCCGCAAAGACCCGGCAGGCAAGCCCGAGGACTCTGCGGCTGCGCATTCACCCGGCTTTGCGGCCGCACTGCTTGACGGCAGCGGTGACCGCCCACCCGCCGGCGTTACCGGGGTAACGACGAGCGCGTGGGGCTAAGGAAGGTAAGACGCCGGGGCGAGCCGCTGGCGGTGTCCGATGGCGCTGAGCGCGGTGGCCACGTCTCGCGGTGTGAGAGGCGACGGCGCCTTTTCTGAAAGCTCTCCGGAGCGGGAGCGGAAAGGGTGTAGAGACTCCCCGCGTTGCACAGCCGCCCCAGAGTAGGCCGGGCAGGGGAGCCAGGCTTCCTCGTTCCACCGGAATTAGCCCCGCTCCGGTTCTTCCAGCACCTGTAGCCCTTTGTACTTCTCTTCGTACTTTCCCAAGAACAGGGTGCCACGTTCAGTGCTGGGGGCTGGGGACGTAGAGGTATATTGGACTCCCGTCTCTGCCCGAGGGGATCCTCAGCCGCTAGTGCGGTTGTTGAGGGGCGGGGAACGCTCAAGGAAATCCGCAGACGGATGAAGTAAGGCAGGGAGTTATGAATTTCGTGGGCCCTTAATACCTTCTGGCTTGTGTGCAGTCACTTATTGCAATTGCAGCCCCCGTCTGGCTAGCATCTTGCACATGACAGGCCCAGTACGAGGCTCCTTCGCCTTCACAGAGTTAACCCACTTAATCCTCACAACAACCTTCAAAGGGTTATCGTTTGTTTATGTGGCTTAGTCTCAGGTTCTGACTTGAAAGCTCCCCAGGGCCTGGATTGTTTGCCTTGTCCCTTTCATCCTTGCCTCCCTTAGCCCAGGAGGTACACCGTTGGAGCTTCAAACATTTTTTTAATTGGGAGAAGGTGAGCTTTACTGGGTGGGAGGTTTTTTAACCAGGTTTATTTGACAGGGTGTTTCCAGGGGATTGGAAAATTAAATGGAGCTTCCTCCCCCGTTTTTGTTTTGCTTGTTTTGTTTGGAATAAACATTTACTGAATACCTAAACAGTGTTAGCTTGTCTGCTCAAGGGAAGAATAAGGAGCGAGCCCCGCTTTTGATAGGAAAGTAAATGCACTTAATGCTTCTTGTGTCTGGAGTCAAGTATGTCCTGGGTTGGGAAAGGAGAAACAACAATCCCTTACAGGTGCATAGCACTCAGGCCCTCTGAGTCCCTTTCCTGCACTGAACAATGGGAGTAGTAACAGTTCTTACTTAGGGAGCTGTTGGGATTAAGTGAGTTTGAATAGGCTATCCTGTCACCAGTAGCTGGCAACTTTGGCTACTGCCGAAATCATCTGGGTCCCACCCCAGAATTTCTGATGTAATTGCAGTTAAGCTCTGAGCATTAGGAGTTTTAAGATTTCTCCAGGTGATTCTACGGGCACCCAAGCTTGAGAGCCACTATTGGATACTACCCAGATTTAATTAATCTCTTTTCAGTTCTCATTCCCTGCGTAAGCCTCTGCGCTGATTCCAAGTCTAAACCAGCCTTCACCTTCCAAACCCCTTGACAACTGGCACAGTCTTTCCTATACATACGTGTGTGGTTCAGACATGGGTCTCTTTAAGGCCAGTCTTCTTACAATGCTATGTCTCTGTGCACTGGGGCTTTGGGCAAATGATTGGCCCTCTCTAAGCCTCAGTTTCCTTGTTTGTGAAAGAGGATAGTAGTACCCATGTGTGTAGCATATGGCACAGTCCGTGCCTGGCATGTCGTATCTACTGATAATTACCTCTTCTAATTTTATTCACATGCCACATCTTACATTATGCTGTTCTCCTTTCATAGCACTAAAGAAACATATCTTAAATGCCTAATGCAGATAATGGAAACTAGTGAATTCAGTCCTTTCTCCCCCGTTTTGCCTTTCAAATTCAACACAAGACAATTCCTTCACAAAACCATGAAACTAGAGATCATTTGGTTTGTCCTATTAGATTTTTTAAGTAGCAGTTTCATTGAGACCATTCACATACCGTAAAACTCACCCTTGTATAATATACAATTTGGTGGGACGCCTGGGTGGCGCAGTTGGTTGGACGACTGCCTTCGGCTCAGGGCGTGATCCTGGAGTCCTGGGATTGAGTCCCACATCAGGCTCCCAGCTCCATGGGGAGTCTGCTTCGCTCTCTGACCTTCTCCTCGCTCATGCTCTCTCTCACTGTCTCTCTCTCAAATAAATAAATAAAATCTTTAAAAATATATATATATATACAATTTGGTGATTTTAGTATGTTCACAGTTGGGCAGCCATCACCACCACCGCAATCCAGTTTTAAAACATTTTCATCACCCTCAAAAATAAATCTGTACCTATTAGCAGTTGCTCTTCATTTCTCTCATCCCTCAGCACCTGGTGATCACTAATCCACTTGTGTCTGTATGGATTTGGTATTGCAGACATTTCATATTAATGGTCTTATATGTGGTCTTATGTGACTACTTTTACTTAGGGCAATGCTTTCAAGCTTCATACACACTGTAGCATGTATCAGCACTTTGTTCCTTCATTACTGGTAATCCATTATATATGGATACACCACATTTCATTGATCCATTCATCTGTTGAGGAACATTTGGGTTACCACTTTTTTTGTTACTGGGTTTTTTTTTTTTTTTTTTTTTTTTTGGCTATTACGAATCACTAAACATTCCGGTATGGATTTTTGCATGAACTTGTTTTTAGTTTTCTTATATCTGTACCAAGGAATGGAATTGCTGGATCATATGGTTATTCTGTGTTTAACCTTTGAGTGACTTCCAAACTGTTTTCCAGTCCTATTCAAGTTGAAGATGAAGAAACAGGGCTCAGAGAGCTTAAGTGGGTTGTGCAAGGTCGCATGATAATAATGGCAGGTTTGCATATCTAAGAGTCCTATGAGCCAGATTCTTGAAGCCTTTCCTGCCACACGGGCAGAGGTAACACCACCAGACTTTGAGATTTTGTGGAAAACAGGGAACATTTTGTAGCAGGAACCTTTCTGTCACACACACTTGGGTTGGAATACAGAGTTCTTGCCATCAAGTGTCCTAGTTCATTCTTGCTTTTTTCTTAAAGAGTATATATTGGGGTGCCTGGGTGGCTCAATAGGTTGGGCCTCTGCCTTCGGCTCAGGTCATGATCTCAGGGTCCTGGGATCAAGCCCCGCATCGGGCTCTCTGCTCAGCCTCTTTCTCTCTGCCTGCCTCTCTGCCTACCTGTGATCTCTGACTGTCGAATAAATATATATATTTAAAAAAATCTTGAAAAAAATAAGGAGAATATAGCAGCAATCTGAGGGAAAGTTCCAAACCAGGCAAATTATAACTTCATTGTCACTTGTTCGAGAGAACTTAATTAGAAGTTCTTGAAATTAGCCATTTAACATTTCCCCCCCTTTTTTTTTTCAAAAAATTCCAAATGTAGCATATACAAGTTAAATACTAACCAGAAGTTAAGTTTCAAAAGTGAAAAATCTCATAAAAGTTCAACTTTTTCCTGGAAATGCCTAGAAAGTTTCTCACTAGATTCAAACATCCTGCCTCAAAAAAGCTGACATAGCATTGTTTAAGTTTCAGGATAAATTGCTGTTTCTTTTTTTTTTTTTTTTTATTGCTGTTTCTTCTGAATACGAAATGTGATCATCAGCTTGGATTGAGGGATAAGTCAGCAAGTGAAAATTTAGTTAAAATGCTCTTGGAAGAAAATCTCTTAATTGCCCATTAACATCCAACATACATGGCTTGTTATAAAGGCTTTATAGCATGTGTATAATGTATATATGAGTCATGCTCAGTATGTAATTCCATTGAGGGATCTTATTTAAAAAATTACTCTAGTGTTTGCTGCTTAGCATACTTGGTTATTTCTATGAAGGTTCCAACTTGGTGATTCTTATTTTTCACAGTTATCTTTGTAATTGGTTTTTCAATTTCTGTAACTCAAGCTTGTTCTGTATTTTCCTTTGTCCTCATCTAATTCCTCAATTTCTTTGAGAAGGCAGATAAAGGTATCATCACACACTGGACAAGGCATTCAATTTCTTTTTAATGGTCACGAACCCATAAAACCACTTACCTTCCACAGATTTGGCCACCATCACTGGCTGTTTCAGGCTTGGTTGCATCCGTTGTCCAATGGATCCTGGTATTAAGTGCAGGAGGCATTTTAATAAGCAGTCTTACTTTTTTCTCTTGGATCCATGTAGATGAAACGTGTAGAGCTCCACTATATTTTCAAGCACTGGATCTGCTCTCCACTTAAATCAAACTGGGCCAGGACAAAGGGAGCAGCAGATTCGAGTCTCCCCTCTCATTCCAGGGCATCTGCTGGGAGAGTGGAGTGCCTGGCCCAGACACTTGCACTGTTTACATTTTCCCCCTTTGCATGTGGTTGAATTTTCCTAAGTTAGATATATCTACTGTGGCTCTTTTTCTTTATCACACGGTGCACTCAACTTCATTTCCTTCCTTTAGCCATTATGAAATTGTAGCCTGTTGTGTTACCTTCAGTTTGCTTTCGTGTGTGTTATGTGCTTGTTTTGTCTCTTCAGATTGAGTATAAGGCCTGGAAGGGAGAGGTACTGACTTTGGCTTCCTTTACTTCCTCAGAGTGCTGAGTACACACTGGCTCAGGACTGAGACAAGGACAGTCTTGTCTAAGTAATTCCGTAATTCTCTGGAACCCTTTGGCTCCTAATCTTGAGAAATAGTGGGCCTTCAGACAAGGAGGGTGGGTGGGAGATGCTGCCTGTGTTCACAGCAGAGCCCCGTGAAAAGAGTGTAGGCTTTGAAATTCAACAGACCTGGGATCATCTGAACGGACCTTTTGTAAAATCTCTCTGACCTGAACCTGTTTTCTTCATCTGTAAACCAGAATTGGTAGTGCTCACCCCATAATGATAATTAAATACATGCGTGAAGCTCATTATGTACCAGGTACCCTTCTTGGCCCTTTACGGGGTCTTAACTCTAAGATAGAGTCTGTTTTTCATCCTTATTTTGCAAATGAGGAAACCAAAGCACAGAGAGATTAAGCATCTTTTGCCCCAAATTACACAGGTAGGACTAGTAAAGCCAATTCAGTCCTGGCATTCTAGCTTTAGAGTTTGTGCTCTTTGCCACTCACATTTGGTGGTACATAACAAACCCTGAAATAACTGTTTCTCTCATTGTTGTTATCACTTATTAATTTACCTTATAAATTAGAAGATGATTGACCTGATGTTTAGAATGTATTTTAAGGTCCTTTTATTTTGGAAAATAAAAATACTGACTAGATTTAATTCTTTGAGGACAGTGTCTTTTTTGGCTTTATCTTTATGAGACTGACGCGCTGCCTACTGCGCTAAGGAGGCAGGTTGGCTTTATCTTTATATCGCCAACACCTCTGATTATAATGAGGCCCTGGTAGGTACTCAGTAAATGTCTGTTGTCTGTTGTCTGAGCGAAAGAACCTGAGTCCTGTTGTGCTTGCTATCAGTAGACTTTTGCATGGCATTATGACTTTGGACATGCCACTAGGCCTCAGTCTTGTCCATGATAATTAGAAATACCATTACTGACTTCTTGAGCACAGTTTTGGGAATTGAGATATTTTAGGTGATTGGGATTTTTAGTGCTTGTACAAAATGTTCTCATTACTCCTTCTTTTAGTACACTGCTTCTAAATATTTTATTTTTCACATGGACCACAAAGCTTTCTGAGCCTAGAGATAAATGCATCCCCATTTTTGGTCAACATAGTTATGGATTGGCTATCTGTTTCTTTCTCCTTATTAGACTCTTAAAAACAGCTACCCTTGAGAAATGGCAGAAGCGGTTTTCCGTGCCCCAAAGCGGAAAAGAAGAGTGTATGAGAGTTACGAGTCTCCACTGCCCATTCCTTTTCGTCAGGACTGTGGGCCTAAGCAAGACTTCAAAGTGTTCACAGCAGAGCTGATAAACAACAATGTAATTGTGAGGAACGCAGAAGATATGGAGCAGCTTTATGGGAGAGTAAGTGTTAGAGGCTTTGACATGGCTGCTTTTGACAACCCTGAGCCAGTTATCCTTTTTGCTTCCCCCCCATTCACTCCCAAAAGCAAACCGTAATTGACCTATATTCTTTCCTTGCCATTCAGTCCAGTGTTGGAGAGAACTGTGCAATTTGAATCAGGTGCCCTGAAGCCATATGTTAATGAGGAAGACTACTCCCCCACCCTTGAACCCACATTGCAACAATATTGTAAGGTAGTGCATTGGCCTTTCTTGTCTTTCAGTTATAAAAGCCATGCATGTTCATAAAAATGTCAAGCAGTTTACAGGAATCTAATGGGTAAAAAGTAAAAATTCCCCTCTCCCACTCCATCTCCAGAGGTAAACACAGGGTGGCATGTTGTTCTGTCTCACGGACAGGTGAGTCTTCAGTATGTACTCTGGTTCCTTATTTGTGATCTTGTCTCTTTGGGGAACTCTTCTTAGATGAGAACAATTTCTAGTTTTTGTGTTTTCCACCCATGATAAGTTCAGGTTGAGATTGGTAGCCTGCTTCCTCCCCACCTCACCCCCATCCATAGCCAGTTCATTACTGGAGGCTTTTTTTTTTTTTTTTTTTTTAAGTAATCTCTACCCACAGCAGGGGGCTTGAACTCACAACCCTGAGCTCAAGAGTCAAATGCTGTACCAACTGAGGCAGCCAGGTCCCCCAACTTGGGAGCATTTTTTAAATAGCTTTATTGAGGTATAATTTAGTGCCATAAAAATTCACTCATTGTAAATGTGTAATTCAATGATTGTAGTAAATTCATAGAGTTGTGCAATCACCATTACGGTCTAGTTGTGGAGCATTCCCATCACCACAAAAAGTTCCCTTGTAGCATTGCAGTTAATCGCTGCTCCCACTTCCAGCCCATGTCACCCACTGATCTACTTCCTCTCTAAAATGGCTTTTCTAAACATTTTTTTTTTTAAAGATTTTATTTATTTATTTGACAGACAGAGATCACAAGTAGGCAGAGAGGCAGGCAGAGAGGAGGAAGCAGGCTCCCTGCTGAGCAGAGAGCCCGATGTGGGGCTCGATCCCAGGACCCTGGGATCATGACCTGAGCTGAAAGCAGAGGCTTCAACCCACTGAGCCACCCAGGCACCCCTCTAAACATTTTTATATAAAATACATATGCTGTAGCCACCTCCTCACAGTGGGATACAGCAGGTGGCACTGATCCTTATGAAATGGGGCTCTAGGCCAAGGCCCTGCCTCTGCCTATCTCATTGCCTTAAGCTTACCAAACCCAGACTGAAATCATTAGGTTAAGACACATAAGGTGTACTGAAAACTTACTAGAACTCTTCAAACAATCAGAGGTAAATGCTAAGATCTTCATTAGTAATCATTAAATAATCAGAAGGAAAATGTAAAGCTTAGAAAAATAGAATGAATCTCTTGTTAACTCAAATAGTTATTTTCCATCAGCTATAAAAATGGTAACTAAACATGAACTAACTTTGTTTTCTCTTTTCCTGGAAGGGTTATTTTGGAAAAGGTATCCTGTCTAGAAGCCGTCCAAACTTCACAATTTCAGATCCTAAGCTCATTGCTAAGTGGAAAGGTAAACGTACCTCATTCAGTTCATTTGGCAAATTATTTTTTTTCCTCTTTGATCTTACACTTTAGATTACATAGGAAAATTCTCTGGAGAAGACATAACATGCACAGTGGCAATTTTACTGCTAAAACTAGCAACTATAATAATTCTGATCAAGGTGAAAGGATTCTGATGATTGGTGAAAATGAGTTTTAACTAATTTCTGGAGTTATCAAAAGTGTTATTCAGGTTTTTCTGTTGGTAAACATTGACTAGCAGGGTACTGTGCACTCAGAAGGTACTAGTAGTTTAAGGACCTCTTCACCTATATGCAAAATGAGTTTTATATTTTTTATTTCTAGCATTAGAATTTAAACAATAACCATAACATTAATGAATTTGTTAAAACATTAACTAATGTGTGTAGTTCTTACTTGCTTGACTCACCTTCTTTTAACTTAAAAATCTTTTACCTTAGTGTGTTTGTCCAAGGAAGTCTCATGGTGATTACATAACCAATGCCAGCATATAAAAACATAATTGGGATTTTTTTGTAAGAAAAAATACAAATTAAACCTGCACTAAGATACATTTTAGCCATCAGGTTGGCAAAAATCCAAAAGTTTGACCATATTCTTCTTGGGGAGGCCCAGAGAAACACTCTTTACGCATCGCTGGTGGGAATGCAGGTGGTACAACTGTCACAGAGGGGAATTTAGCAATGGCTGGCAAAATTATTTCTACATATGCCTCCCCCCCAATCTTTGTCGCCCCCTAACCCCTAGCCACTCTAATATGTTCACTGTGTCTCTGAGGTTGCCCATTCTAGATACTTCATTGTACCTGGAATCATACACTGTGAAGCCATGTTGTAGCATTATCAGAACTTATCCTGAATAGTATCCCATTGTATGGGTATTCCATGTTTTGTTTATCCACTCATCCAAAGATGAGCATTTTGGGGTGTTCCCACGTTGGGTCTGTTAATGAATAGTGCTGCTGTGAATGTTCATATACAGGTGTGTGTGTGTGTGAACATATATTTTCATTTCTCCTGGGCATATACCTAGGAGTGAACTTGCTGGCTCTTATGATAGTTCTGTTTTCATTTTTTAGCAAATGCCAAACAGTTTTCCACAATATCTTCCCCCTGTTATATTCCCACGAGCAATACACAAAGTTCCTAATTCTTCCGCTTGTTATCTTCTGGGTTTTTTTTTGTTTTTTTTTTTGTCTGTTTTTTGTGATAGCCATCTTGGTGAGTGTGAAGTGATAACATTTTTTAATGTTAATAAAGTCTAATTTATATGTTTTTTTCTTTCATTACTTATGGTTTTGGTGTCATATTTAGGAAACCATTGCCAAATCCAAGCTGATGCAGATTCTCCCCTGTGTTTTCTTCTAAGAGTTTTATATTTTCAGCTCTTAAATTTAGGTCTCTGATCCACTTTGAGTTAATTTTTGTGTGTGATATAAAGTAGGGGTCCAGTGTTTCGCCTGTGGATATCTAGTATTTACTTTTTTTTTTTTAAGATTTTATTTATTTATTTGAGAGAGAGAGAGATTACAAATAGGCAGAGAGGCAGGCAGAGAGAAAGGGGGAAACGGGCTCCCCGCTGAGCAGAGAGCCCGATGTGGTGCTTGATCCCAGGACCCTGAGACCATGACCTAAGCCGAAGACAGAGGCTTAACCCACTGAGCCACCCAGGCGCCCCTTTAGCATTTACTTTTAACCCAGCAATTCCATTTCTAGGAATTTTTCTGAAAGATAGACTGGCAAAAATATGAAAAGAAATTGCACGAAGCTATTCATTGCAAACTGTTTCTGATATTAAAGACTGGAAACGACCCAAATGTCCGGTATGAGAGGACTGGTCAATTAACACTGTACTGCATTCATACAATGAAGTACCATGGAGCTGAGCTAAGAATGAAGGGTAACTGGGATGTGTTCCTAAGCAAAGAAGGCACAGTAAGGGGGAATCTGCGTAGTGTGCCATGGTTTATCTGAAGGTGGGGGGATATAAATATACATCATACATTTTTGAAATTTAAGGAAGGATAAATCGTGGATTCTTTTTAATGCCTATGGTGGAGGGACAGAACAGGATGGAGAAAGAGGTCCAACTTTCTAGATTTGACTTTGGAACCTTGTAAATGTGTTACATGATTACAAAACAAAGTTAAATTTTTAAAAGTAATTAAAAAAAAAAAGCAGAATCTATATATCAAGTTGGTGGTATAGCCATGGAAGAAAACTATTTTGAGTGACTGTAGAACATGGTGACTTGAGGTTCAATCCTAATAGGATAGACTTTGTGTCAGTTATCTCTTGGCACAGTGTTATTTAATCATTGGCTTTCAGCAGCATCCAAATTGCTGACAAGTTTGCTAGGTAGGTGTGCTGATCTTGGCTGGATATACTTCTCCATCTGGTTAGTTATAGAGATCAGCTGGCTGCTCTGATGGATTTAGTCCAATAATGGATCGAGCTGGACTTACTAGTGTCTGGTTGTCTGTTGGTTGGCTGTCAGCTGGTCTAGGATGGTCTCAACTGGGATGAGGGGCGGGGGGCACCATATATGTCATCCTTTTAGCAGACTAGCCCAGGCATGTTCTCATGGTCATGGTGGAGGGTCACAAGCAAGCCCCAGCGTGCCAGTGCTTTTTGGACCTCTCCTCATGGCATGTTTGCTGTTACTCCAACTTGTCTAGAGTCAAGGTGTTTGGCAGGTGGAAGACCTGAAGAACTGGGACCATCAGTGCAATCAACCTGCCCTATACTCTAAAGAAAGGAAGAGTTGCAAAATAATCTTCACATTATTTTCAGCAATTATTTTACAGGTGATAGCAATCATACAACTGACTGTTGTATGGGTATTGTTTAGAAAAGCACATGATTAATTATGTTGGTATGGTTGAGAGCCAGGATTTTCACAATAAACATCTGTACCAGGAAGCAAAGAAGATTATCAAAAAGTGCTAGGCTTGTTTCAAAGGAGGCTCCCCAGACCAAAGAGGGAAACATTTGAACATCAATGAGAATAATGCTATAGGGACACCTGGGTGGCTTAGTCGGTTTAGTTGTCCAACACTTGATTGCGGTTCAGGCTGTGATTTCAGGGTCGTGAGATTGAGCCCCACATCAGACTCTGTGCTGAGCACGGAGCCTGCTTCAGATTCTCTCTCTCTCTTTCTTGCTAAAAACAAACAAAAAGAATTAATACTATAATTTGTTTTAAAATCCAGTCATTGGTAATAATACCTCAAAAAAAACGCTTGAATCTTTTAATTTTTGCTAGTACATACTGATACATTCCAGGAGAAATTCACAGTTCACTTGTGGAGGATTCACCATTTTGGGAATTCATAAACATGGACTGAGGTCCATTCTTGAGGTCACTAAGTAGTGAGGGATTTCTCTCTATAGAAGATTCCTGCTAATAAACAAGAAATAATGGGATTAGAATATCACCATTTTGCATCCTCTTATAAAGCATTGATCACCAGTGGTGTTGATGACATACAAAGAGACAACACAATTTTGTCTTGTGAGGGAAACACACAGCACCACCCATGAAGTAGGCTGCCCAAAATACTGAGCCCGAATCTGGTCAAGCCACCAGTTGCACCGATTTGCAGGAAACAGGGTCAAAGAATGCATTAATTAAGCCAATGCTGCTCAAAGTACTCAAGTGTCACAAGACAAGTCCTTTGCACCAGAATGGAAATAGATCCCCTACTATTTAGCTGTTTACCTATGGCTTCCCTCTGTGTGAAAATCAGGCTGTGAAAACAAGGGGAGCTGAACTAAGCGATGTGTTGAGTGAGGCAGTTGCTTAAAGGTTGGTGCAGGCTCTTCTTGGACAGTCCATGAGTAATTCAAGGACAGTACTGGGCCTGCGACCTTTAATGAGCCACTGTGTTTACAGCACAGTAGGGACGTGATCCTCTGAGGCCAGACCAGGGGGAAGCTGTATAGGACAGAAGACCCAATTGCTTCAGTAAGTGAATCACAGGGAAGAAAAACATGTGGGGTCACGTGTATTAGAATCAACTTCAGATTTATCAGTCAGTTGCAATGTATAGGCCTTAGATGGATTTTGAGTCCAATTTTCAAAAATTGTGACAGTCCATAGATTTTGGATGAGGCTAAGGAATTAATAGTAATTTTTAAAAGTAATAATGGTATTGCAATTATTTTTCCAATTTTTATACTTTTTTTAAGTAAGCTCTATGCTCATGTGGGACTTGAACTTACAGCCTCAAGTTCGAGTCACATGCTCCACCAACTGAGCCAGCCAACGCCCCCAATTTTTTTATACAAGGTTTTTTGGATTTTTTTTTTCATTTTTTTTTAAGTCTTTAGAGAAATACATAAGCGCTACTTAGAGATGCTGTGATAGGATGTAAGGGATCTTATTCAGAATAATCTGGAGACAGGAGAATGAACAGAAGAACAAATGAAGCAAGACTGGCCATGAGTTAATTGTTAAAGCTGAGGGATGGCAACATGGGAATTTATTATACTATTCTCCTTCTTTTGTATGTCTGAAAACTTTTTCACTTTTTCAAAAATTGGGGATAAAAATAGCATAATGATCCCCACCATCAAGCTTCAGCAGTTACGAATATTTGGCCAGAAACCTAGAAAGCTTTCAAATAGTATGATGATCTTAACAGATGAGAATCTTCTCCTGATCTGTGTAGTAACTGAATTTTAGACAGTAATAGAAATTTGAAGGAAAGGAGTTTATGCCAAGGAATCAGAAATGAAGCTTGTAGACGGCCCTGAAGAAGTAAATCTCAAATGTCCATTTTAGGAGGGTCTTCAAATTCTGGCTTCAGCCTCATCTTCCACCCTCTCTCCACACTCTCTTCTACTTGTTGGCACTACAGCTGCCTTGGGCTGCTTGCCATTCCATGGACCTGCCATGCATTTACTCTTTCAGCCTCTGCATGGCTTCCCCTGCCTCCTTCCCTCTGGTCTGCCTGGTGAACCCTCATTCACTCTTCAGAGCCCAGCTGAGCTATTCCTCCTCCTTGGTGTTTTTTACTAAGCCTTTCAGGTAAAGTGAGCTACTTCCTTTATACTCCTTTTACTCCTCAGCTTGGGTTAGAATCAGTCATTTCTGGTCTGTCTCCCCAACTGGGCTGTATCTCAAGAAGAGAGGATTTACTTTCTTACTTCTGTGTCTCCAGTGCTTGGCACATGGATGACTATCAGTAATACATGCTAAATTGTAATTTTTATTAAATTTACCAGAGGAGGGAGGTCATGACACAGCAAAAACTGACAAATTCCTGAGGTAGGAGTATGTGAACTCCTAGTGTTTTTAAAGCTGATGATCATCTAATCCAAGCCTTTAATGCCCTGGGCAGAAGGCTGAGTTTGGGTAAGGAGAAACGATTTGCCCAAGGCAGAGTGGAGGAGGATGAGGACTAAAACCCACACCATCAGGTGATCAGTAAATAATACCGAAGGTGGAAAGGCTCAACCAGCCAGATGCCCAGAGCTAGAACCCAGAACTCCCAGGTTCACACCCAGCACCAACACTGCCATGAAATTCACTTCATCAACCCTTTTTGTAGGTACATTGGGGAGCTTTGACTGAAGATGCCTTATGGAGCATGGGAAAATGGCAAAGTGCATAACTTTAATGCCTCGATATTCTCATCCAAAAGTTCAGAGGTGGTAGAGGGGTTTCCTCTTGCATGCCATTGTGCCACGCTGCAGTGTTGAGAAGGATTTCAAGGTCACATCTGGGCACAGCAAGAGCACTGTGATCAGTCAGCATTGCCTTCCAGTGGGTTCAGGGAATGATGGCATATAAAGCACGCCATTGCTGGTTGGGCAAGATTAGCCTTCTAAATGTGTGATTTTGTGATTCTTGAAATTCTCTTTGTTTTTCTGGATTTTCAATGTGTTTTTTTCCTTTAGGAAAATTGTCTGAACAGACTTTTTTGTTGTTACAGATATGAAGACAGACATGCCTATAATCACGTCAAAGAAGTAAGTCATGATGGCCTTGGCTTAAGTCAGAATTATGGCTTAAGTCAGATCTGTTTGTAGATAGCCTTTACAGTGTGGTAGGTCACACCTTGTTTTTTTTTTGTTTTGTTTTGTTTTGTTTTTTGGTAGTAGGTGTGTCCTTGAAAATTATGTCTGAACTTAATGTGGATCAAATCATATTTGAAATGCACTAAGTTAATTTTTTTAAATAATGCTAATCCAAATCCTTTGCCACTTCCAAAATATGAACAAGTGTCCTCTACTGTGTATGTCTTTAAGTGCTAGGATGTTTACACTGAGGTCTATTTTTTTTTTTTTTTAAAGATTTTATTTATTTGCCAGAGATAGAGAGAGAGAGTACACACAAGCAGGCAGAGAGGCAGGCAGAGGCAGCGAGAGAAGCAGGCTCTTCATTGAGCAAGGAGCCCGATGCGGGACTTGATCCCAGAACCTTGGAATCATGACCTGAGCTGAAGGCAACAGCTTAACCAACTGAGCCACCCAGGTGTCCCTACACTTAGGTCTAGAACTAACCTCTCCCTATCCTCTTTCCTCACTCTATACTTGCAGGGTGAGAGAAAGGCTTCCATGGAGGCTCTTCCTCATCTTCTCATACAATCACAGTTCCTTCCTCTGGCTTTTCTTTACGCTCTCCCATTTTCCGGAACTTCTCTTCTTGACACCCCCCCAAGCACGCATGCTGCCTGTCACTCTCTTGGACGTTTTCTTATCACCACCACCCTCCCTTCATGGGGCTGGTTCTTCCAGCTCCCACACAGTCTGCCTTGGCGCCCCTCGCTGTGCCGGCTGTCATACACCTGGATTTAGACTGTCAGTTCCTGGAGAGCAGGAACCAGGCCTGCTTCCTCTCTGCAGCCCCAACACAGAGTGGTCCCTTGGTGGGATTTTGTGGACTAAACGTTCATGCATTTAAATCCTCATTGTCCCTGAGAGGCAGCTCCAGTGGTGACTCTTCTGTAAGCCTTCTAAAAATATTGAAGCTCCAGTGGTTTTTCTTTTTGCTTCTAGCACATACTGGCAGAATCTGACAGCTCCTATTCAGTTATGTGCTCGGTAACCCCGTAGCAGGGACAATGACCCCAGGGAGATCTCAGTGGCTGCTGTGGCTATACCTGCAGGCTGGGTATGGGGGTAGGGTTCCAGTCTGTGAGGGGCCTGCTGAGAACCTGGCAAAGCCCCCATCCCAGGAGCAGCTGCAGGAAAGCTGCTGCAGTCAACACTAGGACTCAGAAACAGAGCAGAAGCCTGCCCCTCAGAACTGCATCCGGGGGGCGCTTGGGTGGCTCAGTGGGTTGAGCCTCTGCCTTTGGCTCAGGTCATGATTCAGGGTCCTGGCATTGAGCCCCGAATCAGCCTCTCTGCTCAGCAGGAGCCTGCTTCCCCATCTCTCTCTGCCTGCCTCTCTGCCTGCTTGTGATTTCTGTCAAATAAATAAATAAAATCTTAAAAAAAAAAAAAAGAACTGCATCCTGATTGGGCTGGCAGTGCGCATGACATGGCATCAAGCCAGTTTGAGTCTGTGAGGTTCTGGGTGGGGGAGATTGTCACCTGGCTGAAGTTATCCCTTTGTCTGCTCTGCAGTAATAACATTCCAAGCATTTTATTGATCCTTGTATTAGTTCCCTAGGGCTACCATAGCTCAAAAGAACAGAAATTTAGTCACATACCTCTGGAGACCAGAAGTCTAAAATCAGCGTATCAGCTGGGCTGTGCTCCTTCAGAAGGCTATAAAGGAGGATCCTCGCATCTTCCATGCCTGGTGTGAACCTCAAGTGGTAGCCAGCAATCTTTGACATTCCTTGGCTTATAGATGCATCTCTTTAGGCTCTTCCTCCATTCTCACATGGAGCTCTCCCTTGTGTATGTCTACGTGTCTCTGTCCAAATTTCCCTCTTCTTTCCTACAAGGAAACTAGCCAGTATGACTTCATCTTAACTTGGTTACATCTACAAAGACAGCGTTTCCAGAGAAGGTCAGATTCACAGGTGCCAGGGGTTAGGACTTAACCATATCTGACATTTCTGTCAGAAAATTATGCCCCCCCATCACTTGATTAATTATTTGGCCAAAATAATTGCAGTCAAAATCTAAATTATTAAATATTAAAAGAAATGGGTTCATTTTTATATTTTTAGGTTAATTTTCCAGCTTAAGTGCTTGTTGTAATTGTTTCTTTACTCTTCCCTCTGAAACTCTGATCCCCTTTCTCAAGTGAATTCACTCTGATTGGCTCTTTCCCAACAATAGTTGTCCATGGGTGATGAGAACCTTCCATGTACTCCTCTCTGGAGGTTAGTGTCCGGACCCTTGGATGATGCCCTAGGGGACTGAAATATGTAGGTTGTGTCCTCGAAGGGCCAGTCGTGAGGGAGGTGTTGCCCCTCTCCCCATTTGTAGTCCTCTGTTCAGCCAGTGTTTATTGCAGGTGCCAGAGTGTTGGGTGTCGGGTAGGTGCTACAGATACAAGAGGAGGAAAAAATTTCATCCCTATTCTCAAGGGATTTACCATCAAGTGGGAGCAGAAGAGAAGTAAACGACTGGACTGTTCTGTAATAAACATTGCAGGGAGGTATTACTATGATCACTGTCATAGCTAACAGGTACTGACTCTCTAACAGTGCTAGCTGTCAGTCTGGATGCTTTACTTGACCATCTCAGTTCATCTTCTCGAGAATCTTTGAGGTAGGCATAGTCATTTCCATCTCATTGTATCAGCTCAGACAAGGCAGTTCAGCTTCAGAGCCTCCAAGACACTGACAACCACAATAACATGGTTGTACATGCTGGCGTTTCTTGGGCATATTCCATAAACGAGGTCCTGTGCTGATAACATATTTTAGACTGTCCCCTAAAGTCCTCTCATCACCCCTAGAGGTAGGTCCTGTTAACTGACAGGTGAGGAAACGCAACCAGAGGTTACATAACTTGTGTAAGGGCAGTACTTGGACCCAAGCAGACTGCCTCAAAACTGTTTTGCTGGGAATTTCCAATGACAGATAGGCATTCATCTGTAAGTGGGGGAGGGGGGCGTTCACCGTGCCAGTGGAAGAGTATGTTCAAGGCCATAGAGACAGAAGAAGCAGAGGCGTATTCAGATGCTACACCCTTGTGCAGTCGGGTGGCCCTGAAATGGGTCTGCTTTTCACCAGTCTCTTCACTGCTGCTAATCATAGCTGCCACCTTTTCCCCCACCACTCTCTCCCTTATGTCGCCTGACTTTTACTTTTCCTGCTGCTTCTCCAGCAGTGTCCAGGGTTAATCGCAGCAGGACTTGGCTTTTTCAGGCATTGTCAGCCAATGAGAGGACACCTGCTCTGTGACTCATATGCCATATGTCTTAGTCATTTGTGTATCTGGCTGTTTGCATCACCAGTCTTTCTCGGAGGCTTTCTCCCACATGCTTTTGCAGCCACGCTCTCATTTGAGCTTCCACAAAATGAGCATCTGAGGTCATAATGAGGCAGGAATGCAGGTGTGATACTGGTTTTTTGCAGAAGAGCAAAAAGTTAAAGGGGTGTTAAGTGCTTTAGCTCGGAATCACATGAAAGAGCCAACTCCCAAACCTAGATCTGGTGCCACACTTGTGCCCACAGAGCTGCCCTGCTCTCAAAAAGCAGTTAATTAAGGTGTACACTTCCATTCATTAAAAATTCTATTTGTGTTTTGTAATGTATATGTATAAGTCAAAATGATTTTATTTTTCAAGTCTCCCCCTAAAAAGCCCACAAGCATATAGTAACAAATATTTATAGAGTACTTACTGTGTGCTGAGCATTGCCCATGTCTTGTCTCCTTTAGTCCTTGCAACAAATCCATCATGTCAGTATGGTTTACTCCTTGTTTACAGAGTAGGAGCTGAGCCTTTCAAGGGTCAGATAGCTAGTACAGGAACATGATGGAATGAGAGTTTGAACTCATATCTGCCTTGACCACCCTATTGCAGAGATCAGAGCCTCTTTCCTTCTCTGTGTGCTTTTTCTCTCTCTCAAGTTCAGATCTTTTGCTCAAAGGGGCAATAGTTGAACCTTTCATCAGTGGTTCTTTCACATATTTTAAGTCAAGGAATTTGATGAAAGTTGGGGATCCCTTCCCCAGAAAGATATGTTGACACAAAAATCTGTGTTCAAATAAAGGAGATTCATAAATCCACAAAGCCTATCAAGCCAGTACTATAGGTGGCATGAAGAGCAAAGATTCTTTTTGAGATCTCTCAGTTGAAAGTTCTTTTAACTGTATGCAACAGTGGCCATACTTTTCATACAGGTGAGAAGACACCCTGCCATTGTATGAGCAACTACATTTTTTATTCTGATTATTAAAAGTAATACATAACCCCTTTTTGCAGTAGTTGTCTCATTACTCCTACTTACAGGTAGGGGAACAACCACAGAGAAGTTAAGTAATAGGCTTTGTCACATATATAAGTCAAAGAGTCTGGCTGATATTCATGCATACAATTGTGGTGTCTACCCTGCTTCTTCTTAGATGTAGGTGTAGCCTTTCTAGGTTTTACTCTTCAAACCTAAGATACAGTTCCCAGTATATAGGAAGGCGTACTCATCCCTATGTAGGATAGACAGGGTGTGGACAGCTTGGCGATTCCTCTGAGGAATGAGGGTTAAGCAGCCACAAATCTTAAAATATAGCAGAGGTCAGCTTCCGTGTTCAGTTGCGTATGAGATGCCACAGTTTATAAACTGTGACATATTCAGCCATCCATACGCAAAGCAAAATACTTAAGGTGGAGAGTAAAATTACCTCTGTCTTCCCACAAACCATGTGGTCGTAGGTGGCTTCCAGGCCAACGGTTGTAGGTAGAGGCAAAAAGTGCTTGAGTTAGGGCACCTGGGTGGCTCAGATGGTTAAGCATCTACCTTCAGCTCAGGTCGTGGTCCCAGGGTCCTGGGATCAAGGCCCGCATAGGGCACCCAGCTTACCTGGGAATTTGCTTCTCCCTCTTCTTCTGTTCCCCAGCTTGTGCTTTTTCACTGTCAAATAAATAAATAAAATCTAGGGGGAAAAAAAAAAAGAAGAAGAAAAGTGCTTGAGTTTCACATTGCCTTTAGCTCCTGCTGATGAGATTTCCAGTATGGCAGCCTGACTCGGCATGGAGGCATTGCAGCGGCATCATCAGGCCAGGGGTCTCACTGGGGCAGAACCCTATTGTCTTACCTGTGACTTTTTATAACATGGAAAGTATTCGGCGTTGCCTTTACATTTGAGGAACGAAGCAGATATTCCTCATCAAACAGTACTTCAAAAGTTATTATGAGAGAAAGCGCCCTTTCTGCTAGGATGCTTGGCCATATGTATCCTTTCGTGCCATATGCAGTGAAGACCTTAGAAGGTACTGTGAAAAATATTTATTGAAGTTCTCATTTTGCATTCCAGTGCCGAGCAAAGACTCTGTATACTGTGAGTGGGATATTTTTCTGAAAATGTTGTGATATCCAAAATTGAGAATCATGTAAAGGAAATCCTGCGAGAACATAGCCATATTCTCTTTGTAGTCACCTAAATCATTTGGCCAACCAGTTTTAAATTACATAAATATTCATACTTGGTCAAACTGGAGTCAAGTTTTTTTTCAAAGTAAGAAAATTAAATGAAGCTCTAAGAAAAACAAAAGTAACACATGCTTATTGCAGAACAGTTAGAAAAATACACACCAAAAAAAAGTATAAAGAAAACATTTTACCTATAGCCCTCTACTGAGAAAAACTGCTATAAACGCTTTGACATGCTATGAACCCATCTCTTCTGCATGCCACGTTGTGCTTTGAATCTTGAAATTCAGGTGCTACTAACAGTATTTCCATCGTACAGGTACCAGCATCGTGTGGAGTGGGCCGCAGAGCTCATGCGAGGACAAGGGCAGGAGGAGAGTACTGTACAGAGAACCCTCCAGGATTACACAAAACCACTCGAGCATCCTGGTATAAAAAGGAAAGAAGTTCAATGGCACGATGAGAACTCTGAAACGACTTCCAAAATGGAAGTTACCACAGATAGAGAGGAACCCTCGGTGATGAATGAGGACTCGGGAAAGTCGGTTGACATGGACGGTCCCTGCAAGCCATCAGGCAGCCTGCAGCAGGGCCCTGGGCCTGACCCGTTCGCTCCCAATGGCATGGGTGAACCTGTGGCGGAGGTGGCCAAGCCACAGCACCACCCCCTGCCCCGAGTGCCTTGTGGCAAAGAAGGTGTCCTCCTCCCCCTGCCTGAAATTCAGCCTGGAGACGGGAGCCAGCCCACAGGTCCCCTCTGTGCCAGCGAGAGGGTGCCTGGTGATGAGTACGTGCTGGTGGAGGAAGATGTGTATGATGAGAGCGAGAAGGAATATGCCCCAAGTGAAGAAGTAAGTATGGCCGGCCTTTGAACAACAGGGGTTCAGACTGCATGAACCCACTTATACACACAAGGATTGGTGTGCAGGCTTTTGTTTTTTTGGTTTTTGGTGTTGCTTTTTTTGATAAATACAGTACAATACTGTAAATGTATTTTCTCTGCCATATGACTTTTTTAAATATTTTTTTCTCTAGCTTTATTATAAGAATGCAGCATATAACATATATAAAATACACGATAATCAGCCATTTATAATTATTGGTAAGGCTTCCAGTCAACAGTAGGCTATTAGTAGTTAATTTTGGGGGGAGTCAGAGATTATATATAGATTTTCTGTGGCTGGAAGTCAGCTCCCCTAGCCCCTGTGTTGTCCAAAGATCAACTGAAGGAGAAAATTACTCACTTCCTCCAGAGCCATAAGTTTCTGGCCCATCGCAGATGTGGGCTAACCAGGATGCCCCTTACTCAGAAATGGTAGCAGGCCCATATTAAGTGCCCGGGGCATGTGAGAGGTGGTGAGACCCTCTGGGAGAACTAGCAGGCACTGGATCCCAGCCCTGGTGGCCCAGTAGCTATGAGAGTTATTTCTCCTAAAACCTCAAAGTTTGTGAATAACTTAACTTAAAAAAAAAAAAGAAAGTGCACATTAAAGCATATATAATAATATTCTTTCCCTTGGGTGGGAAAAAAAGAAGTGCTGTAGTAGTTACACATAGTCTTGAGTGCAGCTGTGGTGCAGGGAGTCTCGGGTATGGAGGAGGTCAGCCAGCACAGGAAAAACACTGGAAAGCTCAAGAGCACCCGCCCTTGCCCCCTACCGAGGGATGCATAGTCAGAGTCGGTTGCCCTAGAATTATCTGTAATAGCTAAAATGAGCAAATCTAATGGCTAAGTTGTATGTGAAACACCTGTTTGAAGAAATATTATTTAGCCTTTAGAATAGGGTTAATGGAGCCTTATAAGCTAGGCCCACCCTTCTGAGTTGCAAGTGGGTGAAAAGAAGTACTTAAATTTGACCAAGGAAAGGATCACAACCATGGGAAAATTCCGTGGGGAACATAGAGAGGAAACAAATCAAAATGTTAATAATAGAAACCTAAAACTTCTTTTTCCACATCATAATTAAAAATATTTTTAACAGTATTAATCCAATAAATGTAAATCTGTGAAATTTGTAAGAAAAATGTTTTAAAATGCAATCCGCTCTATGTAATATGTAGTGCTTCTGTTTGTTTGTATGTATTTTATTTCTTTTCAGTTGGCACCAAAAAGGAGATTAGTATGCAGAAGAAATCCATATAGGATCTTGGAGTATTTGCAGCTTAGCTTAGAAGAGGTATGTTTCCTTCATGTTACCTTTTCAGCTCTTGGTCTCAGGGCCTGGACAACCTGTAATGGGGTCCACTTGTAAATGCAATTCTGTATGTAATTCAGGAACTATATAATTCAGTAACTGAGTATGCAGTAACTGAACATTACAAATAGGTATTGAAATAACCATAGGCACCTTCCAAAGTAGGTCTGCCTAAATTTCACTCCTTAACCTTCATTTCATCAGGTCTAAGATCTTGGGGGCCCTTCCTATATCATGAGATACAGCTTATATACCATACTATTCACCCATTTAAAGTGTACAGTTCATGGTTTTTAGTGTTTCATAGTTTCACCAGCTTTTAATAAGCCAAGATGCATGCTTCAAGTCATGTCGTGGCTGCTAATTATATAAATGGATTCTAGATATTTCCTTCTGCAGAATTACTAATACATGTCTCTTAATGGAATAGCTACATTCCCAAAAGTTAGCTAAAAGCGACTTTCATCGTAACTGCATCATAAATTTTCCCTCTGATTTGGAGTTCCTCTATCCTGTGTTCATTTGTTCAGTCCCTCCTTCTTTGCTTATGTTTACATTGTGCACAGAAATGTCCTTTTTGCCCTGGAGAACTGTACCCCTTCCTCAATCTCGTGTGCTTCCTCTCCCAGAACGCTCCTGCTTGTCTTGGATGGCTCCCGCAGTCGCTAGCTCTGTTCTTGGTGGAGATGCAGGTCTCAGGAAGTGCTTGTTGAATGTGTCCACATTGGTAACTTTGTGGGTGCATTCTCAGAGAAGTAGTTGTATCTCCATGTTTTCTGGATTTCCTTGTCTGTACTTCCTTCCTTGCAATGAGACCAAACAGACTGTGGGACCCAGAAATGATGTTTGGAATTATTTACTACATCTCCTTTTTCTACAAATGCACCAGCTGAATCTGTTGTAGAAGACAGTAACCACTAGCCACGTGTGACTATTTAATTTAAAAGTGAACAAAATGCAGAATTCTGTTTCTCAGTTGTGCCAGCTACATTTCACTCAGCAGCCACTGGTAGATTGTGGTGACTGTATTGGACAGCACAGGTGTAGAACATCGTCATCATAGGAAGTTCTGCTGGACAACACTGTAGATTCCCCTTCTCTAGGTGCTTGAGCTCTCTGGGCCTTGATTTCTTCTCAGTATAATGAGGGTTATGTAATGTCTTGTTCATAAGATCTTCTGGAATTAACTACCCCGTGTAATGGGCTCAGCACAGTGCCTGATACATAGTAAGTGCTCAGTAAGCATTAGTGTCTGCTTTTCTTGTTGTTATCATCATTATTAAATTACTTGTAAAAGCTATTAAATAGCTAGTTAGAACCTTTTCTTTTGCAATCAGTATTTTGCAAAAATGTTCACTGGGTACTTACTCTGTGCCGAGCACTGGGCTAAGTACTAACAATACAGAAATAAACAGAATATGGCTCTGGTCCTAAAGATGGCCCAGAAATAATTACATTCCATGTGGTCTGTGGATTGTGCCAGTGTTGCTCCTCTGGTATCCTTGTACCCAATGTCTGATGTCTATCAAGTGCTTAATCATTTTATTTGTTAAATGGGGACATTCAGGGTGTGGAATTTGCACAGAAACTGGTGGAGAAAAAAAGGACGTGAACTAGCTGGAAAGCCTTCATGGAGTTGGTGATATCTATAGATGTGAAAAGATAAATAGTGTATTGCCATTTGGACACTGGACAGCGTAGACTCCTTCATGCAGCTCAGCCCTGGATGGCAACACAGAAGGGCTAGATCATGAGGGCATATCTATAATATTGACCAGGGTTCTGACCCGGTCTTGGTGGTGCTGGGGCACTGCAGTGGAAGGGCAGGTACTGGAGCTGGCATCAGTGGGAGACTGCTGGAGAGCTGAGGAGGAGCCGGCCAGGATCTCAGCTCTGTGAGGCGGCAGCAATAGGGAGAGGGCATTTGGTGTCAGCCTCACTGTTCTAGGAGGTGACTGGTTGTGTTCCATGCGATGCTTTTTACTGACAAAAAAAGGCGTCACTGTCTGCTGCTGTCTCCCAAACACTCCTAACAAAGACAAGAGTAATGGGAGGTAGATGAGGTTGCTGTGCATTCTTGGAAGCTGCTTGGTTCCTGAGGACATTCCACAGAGGTCTTGCAGTTTTCGGGGAATGTGCGATTAAACCTCGCTCTGCCTCAGTTCTGTTTTGGCAGATTGCCTCTGAATGAATCACCCGTGTTTGGTGCCCCACTTATACATTTAATGTGTTTCCATAAATGTCCATCAGGAACACAGGCAGCCCTTCTCTGGTGATTCAGAGCAGTTTTTTCTGGAGCTTGGGTATGATAATTCCACAGCTGACTTAAAGATCTGTTACTGAGAACTGTTTTTCCATTATAACACTTTGGGACCCAGCTAGATTTCGTGATGACATTAAAACTATCATTAAACTCTTCACTCCACTTTTGCTTTGATAGTAAAAGCTTACTAATGAGATCTCAAGGGACATAATCACCTACCTCCCCAGACTTCCCCAGTCTTCTGATGGTTTAATTCTAAATAAAGCCAACTCAGTTGAATTAAGATTCATTCCATCTGTAATAAGTGCCTATGAGCAGTTTGTGTACATTCATAAAAACCATTTATTTTAAGCCAATAAATATTAATGAGGCATTGGTTTCATCAGTTCTTAGGAACATTTGTTTACTGATAATGGAAAGTTTCTGAAGAACTTAAATTCTAACAAATACTGGGAGGGAGTCTTTTGCTGGGCAAGGAGAGGCTTGAATTTTGCCAGGCTACAGTATCTAAACAGTTTTTTATAAAAGGAGGGGAAACTAAAATGAATTGAGCAGTTAAGTACTTTGCATAGACTAAAATTTTTATGAGACTTAATCTCATTAAATCTTTAATAAGGCATTTTCAGCCCCATTTTGTCAGTGAGGTAGGAGAGCTTAAGTGATTCTTACAGGAGGCTTGCTGTTAATGAAGATTTCAGCCCAGCTCTGCCACATCCCAGAGTTCATCTTCCATGTTGTCCCGTTCTGAACTAAGAAGTGATGGCTGGGAGACATCGGAAGGAGAAGCACTTGACTGTTGGAGAACCCAGGTTCGTCTCCACCATGTCAACTTCTGACCACCATTTGTGTGCATCGGAGAAACAGTGGTACTCTGCATTAGTGAGTGGTGTGCCACAGGAAGACCAAAGGTCAAAGTAAGATTATCAGACACCTGGGAAGGCTGTCAGGTAGCTGCAAGGGGCTGTGGGGCATGTAGCATCCACGTGAGGAGAAAGGAGCTGGAGAGCCAGGCCTGCAAAGCCCTGCTCTCGTTGACTCCGGCAGTGTCATAAACTCAGGGTTGATTCTCTCCGCACAGGCTCAGAGCAAACGCCATGTGTTAGATGCTCTCCTGAACCAGGGGAACAGCAGGCAGAGTTTCTGCTCTCACAGAGTTGACTTTCGAGCTGGAGAGGCGCATATAAGAAAGATCTTTTCAGACAAATGTGTTCTGGGACGCCTGGGTGGCTCAGTGGGTTAAGCCTCTGCCTTCCGCTCAGGTCATGATCTCAGGGTTCTGGGATCGAGCCCCACACCAGGTTCTCTGCTCAGTGAGGAGCCTGCTTCCCCCCTCTCTCTGCCTGCCTCTCTGCCTACTTGTGATCTCTCTCTGTCAAATAAATAAATAAAATCTTTAAAAAAAAAAAAAAAAGTGTGTTCTGAAGAAGATAATCAGGATGGGGGTTGCTTAACAAGGGTGGAGGGGAAGACCTCTCCAAGAAGTGACCTTTGCATCTGGGGCAGAACGTGCCAGATACTGGAGTAGCACTTAAGAAGGTGAAGGCAGGAATGACCTTACTGTGTTCAGGGGCAGACATGGAGCCAACATGACCAGAAGGAGTAGTGGTCAGATCTCCAAGGGACTGGAGGCTGTGGGAAGCAACGTGCCTTGCCATAAAGCCATTTTGGAGGGTTTTAGTCATGGGAGCCACGTGACCTTCATGTGGGGAAAAGATGGCTCCAGCTACTATGCTGAGAAGTCCAGGCAGGGAGTGGCAGCTGGGACCCAGAGAAGCGGGGTCACCTGCATCTTTAGAGAAGCTCTAGGTTTAGACCAGAGTGGAACTAAAGTGGTAGTTCTCAAGCCACTTTACTCTATTAAAAATTATTGACAATCCCAGGAACATCTTTATGTGGGTTATATCTGTCACTGTTTGCCAAACTAAATTTTTAAAACACAATTTTGAAATTTGTTCTTTAATTCATTTTAAGATAATAGTGATAAATCCTAATACATTACATAAAATTTTATGAAAAATAACTACATTCTTATAAAACAGAACAAATTCAGTGAGAAGAATGGCAGTTTTCCCCTTCTGCCAGTTGCTTGAAGGTCTGGCTTTATAGAAGTCAGCTGGATGCCCACATCTACTGCTTTATTCAGTCTGTGTGACACCACGTGTCTTAGCGCCTCTGGAGAAAATGAGCAGGAACAAGGCAAATAATGTGTTCTTTTCATGAAGCAGTTTTGGCCTGGAGACCTCCTGAAAGGGTCTCGGGGACTCCAGGATCCCCAGACCACACTTTGAGAACCACTGTTGTAAAGAGAAGTGGCATGAGATAGGAGAAAATGACAGGGGGTGGACTCAGGCAATTCCTGGGGATCACAGAGGTGTTTCCTTAGCAAACCTTATCACTGCTTGAAACCCCCTACACCTCCATGGCCTGTGCTCTCCTAAATCCTCTTGTGGTTTGTTGCTGTGCGTGCTGGGGCAGTGAAGAAGTATGCTTGGTGAGCACCCGTCATCGGTACCATGCTGTTGAACAGAAATGCGTAGGCTTGGGACGGGGGACTGCATCTCTGTCGCCACACTGTGTAAGAAGGCCCTCATCTGTGCCAGGTAGAAGCAGCAGAATGGTTTTCGTTTGGTTATAATCTTCTGTCCTCATTTTTATAAAGAAAGTACCCCAGTTATACTGATAACCACCATTTAGCCACTGGGACACACCATTCTCGTATAAGTCTGTTCGGGTGTAAACATGGATCCTATCCCCATCTACAAGTATAGTGAACAGTGCTTGGTGGCATCAGTGTTTGGCATTGTCTTACTTTCATCAGAAAGCAATTGGGGCACCTGGCTGGCTCGGTTAGTGTAAAGTATATGACTCTTGATCTCAGGATTGGGAGATCGAAGCCCACGTTGAGTGTAGAGATTATTAAAAAAAAATAAATAAACATTTTTTTTTAAAAAAGCTATTTTGGGGCTCCTGAGTGGCTCATTCAGTTAAGTGTCTGCCTTCAGCTCAGGCTGTGTCCCCAGGGTTCCGGGATCAAGTCCTGAATCCGGCTCCCTGCTCAGTGGGGAACCTGCTTGTTCATCTGCCTCTCCCCCTGCTTGTGCTCATTTTCTTTCCATCAAATAAATAAGATCTTTAAAAAAAAAAAGGCTATTTTAATCTCCATCTAAGTGTGATTTTACTCAACTACAGCTGACTTTGTTTGCTTTTCCTCCTGCCTCCCCATGCAAGTAAAACATTACTGTATAATGAAGTTCATGTAAAGTTAGGGATTACTTAATGGGAAATCACTTTACAAGCAAGGGTGACTGAAAAACTATGTTTTGTTATGCAAGCCAAATTTATACTGCCCACTTTTCACAAATTTCTATGTATTTCTTCCTGTAAATTTTTTTTCTTGGTTTAATATGGTTATTTAATTTTGCAGAGGAAAATCTAATGAGGAAAGCTTTCTATTATTACAGCTATTTACATCATTTTTCAGTTTAGCTATATGGTTTTTAAGGGGAAAATACATGAAAAATACACAAATGCTTTTTTACTGATTTTTAATCAATTTGTGACTTTCATATCTTCTTAGACTTAAATTTGCATGAACCATTTATGTTAAAAATATGTGACCATTTTTTGAAGGTGATTTAAGGACATTAATTTATACTTGACATAAAGAAAAATCAATCTGGGGCGCCTGAGTGGCTCAGTGGGTTAAGCTGCTGCCTTTGGCTCAGGTCATGATCTCAGGGTCCTGGGATCGAGGCCCGCATCGGGCTCTCTGCTCAGCGGGGAGCCTGCTTCCTCCTCTCTCTCTGCTGCCTCTCTGCCTGCTTGTGATCTCTCTCTTTCAAATAAATAAATAAAATCTTTAAAAAAAAGAAAAATCAATCTGTAAAATAATTTCTCAAGAACGTGGGATAGTTTTTAATGGACATTTTCTGCTTGCTCTGTTTTTAGGCCTTTTTCCTAGTCTATGCTCTGGGATGTCTGAGTATTTACTATGAGAAGGTAAGATGTTATATTTAAATAAAATCTGCTTAAAATTTTCCTGGTGTTAAAAGCGAGCTATAGTAATTTTCATATTGCTATAATACAAACTTACCTACCTTTACTGAATGAAATTGAAGTTAAATTTTTTCTCTAGGTTTAGGTTTTGGGCCCTGAATTGTGATTTTTTAGGGTGGGGGTAAGATTTTATTTATTTATTTTAGAGACTACAAGTTTGAGCAGGGGGAGGGGAGAGAGAATCCCAAGCAGACTTCATGCCGAGTGTGGAGCCTAATGTGGGGCTTGATCTCACCAACCTGAGATCATGACCTGAGCCAAAGTCAAGAGTGAGACGCTTAACTGACTCAGCCACCCAGGCACCCCCTGAATTGTGATTATTAAGACAGAAGCCAGGTTTGACTCTTTCAGATTGAATTTCATTCCCAGATGCTAGGAAAAGAACAATATCTTAGATAATGATCAGGAAATTGGCGTCAGAACAGTACTAAAAATTACAACTGCCAGTGTTCAGTGCCTCCTTTGGTAAAAGCTATGTGTTGGGTACCTTACAGGCAGTACTTCTGGTCCTTGCCTCTGCCTGGTAAGAATTCTACAGATAAGGTAACTGAGGCTTGGAGGAAGTAAGTAACTCAGCCAGGGTCACACAGCTAGTCTGGTTAGAATTAATACTTGAAGCTATGTGAAGGTATCTCCAAACCTGTTATTGTGTACTATAGCCTGCTGCCCTCAGAAGAAAGTTCCACGAGAAGCTGATACCATTGCTTACCTTCTCGTAGAGACCTTGGGGGGCTGGGCACACAGGTAGAAAGGGAGACTTCATTGTACATTTTTATGCTTTGTGAATTTGGACCATGTGAATATAATATCTGTTCCAAATAATTCAAATGAATTAAAAAGAGAAAGGTCAGCAGAGCAATAAATAGAATGGGAAAAGCATATTTTGTTTTGTTCTTGGGAGTGCACAATTTTATCATTCATCAAATTCCAATTATATAAATTCTTTTCAAGAGTATTCCAGTAGTTTGAAATGGGTGATGTTTGATGTTTGATGTTTGATGGGAGACTCATTTTCCCAGATGGTGGCCATTCTTAACCCACCTTGCCTCCTCTCCTGGGCCTTAGTTGAAATTCTTGAGAATATTCCACTGCTACCTAGAATCCTCAGCCTCTGTAACATGGTGGGCTCTCCATACTGGAAGTTCAGCCTTCCTTATGAGACTGTTGCTTATTACGGGAGTGCTGAGTGTTTCTTTGCTTTGGAATTTAAAAGCCACACATGTATGGAGTTTCTACCTTAGGAACAATTAAAAGAAGAAGAAGGAGGAGGAGCAGAAGAAAGGAAGAAAAAAACTGTATTTCATATTTATGGATTTAAAATCTCAAGCTGAGACAAACTGAGCAGGTTTCATTGACTGAGCCTTAAACCAACCGGAGAATTAAATGTTCCCAGAACCAAGCCATTCTCCGTCTCTTCATATCCTCCGTTAGGAACAGAATTCTCTTTAAAGCAGTTGCATTATTCATTTGTGCCATGAGATAAATTCTTTAGTTCCAAAGACTAAATGGGGCATTTTTTTTTAAAGATTTTATTTATTTATTTGACAGACAGAGATCACAAGTAGGCAGAGAGGCAGGCAGAGAGAGAGAGAGGAGGAAGCAGGCTCCCCACCGAGCAGAGAGCCCAATGTGGGACTCGATCCCAGGACCCCGAGATCATGACCTGAGCCGAAGGCAGTGGCTTAACCCACTGAGCCACCCAGGCACCCAGGGCATCTTTTTTTTAAGCTTTTACAAAATTATATTTTAATTTCCTGAATGTGGCCTGACATACAGTAGCTACTCAACTTGGGTCAGTGAAATGTTTGGGACATCCTGCCCTCCAGCTTTGGCGGACTTGTCGCCCTCAAGCACCTGACACTCGCTCACTCCTCTCCCTGGAGTGTTCTTGTGCAGCACCCACCGCCAACCCCAGTCCCCTCTGTTGCCCCTGGTCCCCACAACCACCCCCTTCCACTTGGCTGCTTCCTCCTCATCTCAGATGTTGCTGTTGCATGGCGGCCCTTCCCAGAGCAGTGCTCTCTGATGGAAGTGAATATAAACCTCAGACAGGAGCTACATGATTCATTTTAAATTTCCTGGTAGCCGCATTGAAAGGGTTAAAAGAAAAAAAGTCTTATTATTTACAGAGTTTCTTGAACTCAATATATCATTCTTGTGTTCCTACCGAGTCTTTGAAATTCGGTGTGTATTTTCCACCTGAGGCCCATCTCCCTTCTGGCCTCTGTCTGGTGCTGCCACACTGGGCAGCACAGGCCTAGATTCTCTGCTAAGTCCCTTGGTCATGGGTGCTGTGTGTGTTTACTGCTGGTACAGATGTCAGTTCACTGGCTTGATGACGAGCAAATACATACATAATAATGCCCTTTTTTTTCTTTCACCAACGTTAGGAGCCTTTAACAATCCTGAAGCTCTGGAAAGCTTTCACTGCAGTTCAGCCCACATTCAGGACTACATACATGGCATACCATTACTTCCGAAGCAAGGGCTGGGTGCCCAAAGTGGGACTTAAGTATGGGACAGATTTATGTAAGTACTTCCTGAATTGGTAGAATGCTGGTTCTCAGGGTGAAAACTGAATTGGTAATGAGTGCTGTTGCTGGTTTTTTCCTAAAATGATACCTTCATTTTGGCTTAGATAAAAATATTTGGGTTGGGGTGGAGCATTTGTCCAGAAGGAACGAAAAGGAAGTCTAAGGGGAAAGCCTGGAGATAGAAGCCTGTAGCCCCAAGTATTCAGGTTTTCTTCTCACCTGCTCTGTAATCTGAGAAAAGAGTTTTATATCCCTCATTCCCCTCCTCTCATTAGCCATGTGACTGTGTGATACAGGGCAGTCTCTTATCCTCTAGGCCTCAATTGTCTCATCTGACAAGGGAGAATGATCATACAATCCTAATAATCCCACCGATCCTTTGGTTGACCACTTACTATGTGTCAAGCATTTTAAAATTAATTATTAAAATTAAATTAAATTATTTATTAAATTAATTATTAAAATTAAAGCAATCTTTTTTTTTTAAGATTTTATTTATTTATTTGACAGAGAGAAATCACAAGTAGTTGGAGAGGCAGGCAGAGAGAGAGCGAGGGAAGCAGGCTCCCTGCTGAGCAGAGAGCCCGATGCGGGACTCGATCCCAGGACCCTGAGATCATGACCTGAGCCGAAGGCAGCGGTTTAACCCACTGAGCCACCCAGGCGCCTCTAATCCCTAAATCAATCTTATGCGACTGATACTCTTATTATTTAATTTTTTTTTCTGATTATGGTTGTGAGAGAATGGGTCATTTGCCCCTAATAGTTTCCAGGGTCAGCAACTTAACAGAGCTTGGCTTTGAATTCTGAAGCCCAGACTCTTAGAAACTGCCTCCTCTTATCTTGAAGTAAGGATTCTGGACCAGATGAGCACTTCAGTCAACAGATAATTACTGAGAGTCTTCTATGGGCCAGGCGTTCTTAGGGGCCAGGAATGCAGAGGTGAATGAGACTAGGTGAATGAGACAAAGCTGCCTTGATGGAGCTGCTTGAATTCTGGCTGGGGAGATGAATAAGCCAATAAGTAAATGTATAATGTAATTTCAGGGGCTATTACATACTAAGAAAAATAAAACAGAGTAAAGGGATAGAAAGTGAAGAAAATTAGTTAGGAAAGCACTCTGAAAAGATGTGACGACAAACAAAAATGTGACCACAGTGAGGGAACAGGTCACTTGAGAATCTGGGGAAGAACAGGGTAGGCACAAAGTGAACAGCAAGTGCAAAGTCCCTCAGGCAGGAATGAGCTCGGTCAATCTCAGGAACAACGTAAAGACAGGGTGTCTAGAACTTAGAGATCCCAGGGAAGAGTGAAGAACATAGTAGGCACAAGGTAAAGAACAAGCACAGAAGCCCTGAGGCAGGGAAGTCTCAGGAACAACATAAAGACAGCGTTTAGAATTTGGAGATCCCAGGGGGAGAGTGACTTGAGGTGATGTCTTTAAGTTGGGCTGACACAGAGCATGTAGGGCCTGGTTGTTTTTCTGGTGATTGGAAGTCTTGGGAGATTTTGAGCAAGGAAGTGTCTTGAAATGAACAGGACCCTCTGTCATCTCTGTTACTAATGGACAGTGGGGTGGGTCAGGGACAAAAATGAAGCAGAGAGACTTAATTAGGAAAACTGAGCCCAACTAGCCCTGCAGACAGATTGGATGTCAGAATTTCATTTAAGAGGAATCAGGGATAATGCCTGCGTACCTGGAAAATGATTCTAGAGCACAGGAATGCCTTCAGATATAAATTTGGAGTTGTCATTAATGTAAGCAGTTCTCAAAGCCACAGGCCCAGGTGAGTGAACATAGGTCCTGGGGTCCCTTCCAGCACTTCTTTCACTGATGAGTCCCTCAAACTAATTTTCTACATCTGCTAAGTGAGGGTGCTTCCTAGATGCTTTCAGAATTATGAGGCTCAAATAAAAAATGTCAAGCTCTTTAAGAAATCTTCTGAGAAGTCATGGCCCTGAGGTCTTGTGAGCTGTGTCATATGCTTGTTTCAACACACAAAACCAATTCAATTTTTAAAAATTTTAAGTGTTCTAAAATTGTGCTTAACCTGAAATCATAGGATAGTCTTCGGGAGACCCTAGCATAAAATACTGTGTTTGTAGATTGGTGTGTTTTTCTGATCAAGAGTCCACCTCTTTCATTAAATTCTTTAGTGGGGAAGGAGGGTGTCAGCAGTCCAAAATAAAGGTTAAAGATTTCCTAATCCTCTAAGATAAATGGCTTCTTTTGTTTCTTCCCTGCCTGGATTTCAGGTACAGATAAACTGACTTAGGGTTAGCACACAAATGACCAGGATTAGCTTGAGATTAGCTTGCTGGGTTTCCACATAATTGTGTTCGCCACAGTTCACGATGCTTAAATAAGTTATGTGCCTGTTTCATTTTCCTTCATTGGCTTCCCACCCTGTTCTCCTTTTCATTCTCCTGTAAGAATAGCCGTTTGGTGCAAACGCTTGGCAGGTCTTCCTCAGCTTTCTCATTGTATGAGTGAAACTTGAGTTAGAATTTTCCAGTCAACAAGGCTGCCCGGATACTTTCAGAGATGGCATGGGGCTAGTCAGAAGAGCTCTTTGGCCTCAAAGCAGCTCTTCCTCTTTACTGTGTGGCTTCAGGCAAGTTACTTCATCTCTCTGAGTGTCCATTTGCTCATCATATAACATGGATAACACCATCTTTACAAAAAATAAATTAAAAATTGCAGGGGAAGGGGGCCTTTGTTGAGTGCCTTTTATTTATTTATTTGACAGAGAGAGAGAGAGAGAGAGAGAGCGCAAGAGACTGGGGGTGGGGGGAATGGGAGAGGGAGAAGCTGGCTTCCCGCTGAGCAGAGAACCTGATGGAGGGCTCAATCCCAGGATCCTGGGATCATGACCTGAGCCAAAGGCAGAGGCTTAAAGACTGAGCCACTGAGGCGCCCCTGAAGAGTCATTTTTAAAACAAATCGCCTAATAGGGATGGTTGAAAGGACAGATTTTTTTTTTTTTTTTTTTTTAAAGAAATGAAACAACTGTTATTTCCCAACTCCCTGGAGGCCTTTGCCACAGCTGGGTCATATCATGTACTTTGAGCTGCTTGTATAATTAATGTGAGACCAGGTTTCTGGACCAGCAGCAACATGAGGGGTGTCTTCACATTTCCTGCTTTAGCAGGGGTTCACAAGCAGTGCTAGCCTGGGATAAGAGGAACAGCTTCCTGGAGTGCCTGGCTGGCTCAGCTGGTGGAGCGTGCAACTCTTGATCTCGGGGTTGTAAGTTGAAACCCCACGTTGGGTGTAGATATTACTTAAAAATAAAATCTTTTTTTTAAAAAGAAAAGAAAAGAGAAACAGCTTCCTAAGCTTTTCCTCTTCTCTAGGCACAGGCGCTTGGTGCCTGATGGTTTTTAACAATAATATTATTTTAATTTTAAGGGCCAGTGACCAAATCAGACATACCCTAGAGCTGTCAACACAGGTTAAGCCCAGGACATCCCCTCATAACTATTGTTTCTGCTTATAGAGGTAATGACCCTTGACAAGGGGCCATTATAAAATTCACATCTTATCAGGAAACTCTTCCCTTGAATAAATCTTGTCAATCCCTTTTCATTCTAGGAGCAGTACTCGGAACAAATGATATGGATCTCAAATTGAGTGCAACTGCTGAGCTACTTGACCTTGATCACCCACTGGTGAAAACCAGATTAGAAACCAAGTGGGAGCCTTTCCTTACATTCCCCACCCAAAGGTTCCCACATCTGCTGGCTCTCATGGTGACCCAGCACCTTGTCTTGGTGCTTTTCTTCCCTCATCTTATTTAATCTTAATACTCCTGTGAGGCATATGGCATTCACTTCCTTTTATATGACACTGGGGAAATTATAGTTTAGAAGGGTCAAGGAAGTTGCCAGGGGTCCCCCAGCAAGTAAGTGTGGAGGTTGGCTCTGTCTGGGTCCAAGCTCCGTGTGCTTCCACCACACCAGACTGCTGCTGCTGGCCAGAAAGCTGAAAACCAGCTCCAGGTGTATATTTTTTTTCTGACACATGCAGCTGCTGGTTGACGTGACTGACTTAAGATCTAGTTACTCCTAAGCCTCCCTCCCACCTTGACTGAGTTGGGTCATGTAGTTTCATAGCTGCCTATGAATTAGAAGTTTCAAGACAAGTGGAATGATGGGAGACGTTAGAAGCCAACAGAGTACCAGGTTCCCAGAGACCAGAGGAGCCCTCCCTCATCATGACACCCAGCTCAGAGACTGATAGCTGGTTCTGCATCCAGGAAGAGGCATCAGAGCAGCCCCTCTGTACTCACCACAAACAAAGAGCTGTGCCTTCTTCCCATGTCTTGGTTCTTTCCTAAACCACTCTCTTGGCTTATTTTTCCAGTTAAACATTTTAAATATTTTTTTTAATTTATTTATTTGACAGAGAGATCACAAGTAGGCAGAGAGGCAGGTGGAGAGAGAGGAGGATGCAGGCTCCCTACTGAGCAGAGCACCTGATGTGGGGCTCGATCCCAGGACACTGAGATCATGACCTGAGGTGAAGGCAGAGGCTTAACCCACTGAGCCACCCAGGTGCCCCACATTTTAAATATTTTTATTAACATTTTCCACATCTGCTCACACAACGCATAGTATTTCTACATGCAACTCATGAGAATAGGGACATTCTCCTACATAACTATAACACCGTGCAATACCTGAGAGAAATCAGATCTTAGAGTATCATCAAAATACCAGAAAACTTAAATTTCTCTCTGTTGTCCCCAAAATGTCTTTTGCAGCTATGGGGATTTTGTTGTTGTTTTAATGCAGGCTCTACTCATAGTTCATGTATCACATCTGGTGTTAGGTTTCTGTTATTTTGCTAGGGTTGCCATAAGAGATTACCAAAGTCTGGGGGGCTTAAAACAACAGAAATTCATTTCCTCACAGCTCTGGAGGCTGGCAGTCTGCTGGGGCAGTAGGGGACATTCGCACCAGGCGTCCCTCGGATTATGGTGGTATCACTCCAATCTCTGCAAAGAGCCCTTTCCAAAGAAGGCCACCTCCCAGATTCCAGGGATTAGGACATGAATGTATCTTTTGGGGGCCACCATTCACCCCACCACAGCCTCTTTAACTTTTTTTTAAATCTGTAACAGTTTTTCTACCTTGTTTGGTTTTCATGACTTTTTTTTTTTTTTTAAGAGTCCTAGAGGATATCCCACATTCTAGATATGTTTGTTTCCTCACGATTAGACTCTGGCTCACATTCTTTGGCTTGCGTCGGTGCTGTGGGTATTGTACCCCGTCAGGAGGTACTTAATGTCAGGCTGTCCCACTGTTGATGATACTAAGTTTGATTAGCTGGATAAAGTGACCATTATCATATATCCATTGTAAAATTGCATATTTCCTTTTGTAATTGACAAGGAATGTGTGGATGAGACTGTGCATGTCTGCATCCCCAATAATTATAATGGTTGCCCAGATTGGTTTTTGCCCTGATCATTTTCTAATTCTGTCATTCCTTCCACATGCCATGTCTGGCTTACATTTATAAGAAGGAGCTTTCTCTTCTCCCCATTCTCTCAGACTTTGTTTTTGAATGCCCAGGACTTCTTAGACTTCGAAAGTTTTCATCTTTTTGCTTGAGAGGCATTTTTGTAAAATGATTTTATTGTTCACTCTGAAGACGCTGTCATCATTATGAATACTATCCCAGGTAGCATTTTGAACCCTCACTTTATGCCAGCCACTGTGCCGACACCTCTATCTTCAATTACTACCCCCAGATTTTATCAGAAGGAGATTGAAACACAAGGTGTTGTCATTTGGTCTTGACACTGAAAAGACTTGAACCTGGGTCTGATGCCACTGTTCATGCTTGTAACTTGTAAACTATACCACCAACCTTATCAGTCATCTGAAATGATCCGACTTAGGGGTGGAGGCTGCTTTCCAGCTATGTAATGTTCTAGTGTCCCAGAAGCATGTTAGAGATGTGTGCCTGATCGTAAGTAATGGTATTTGAGTGCTGGAAAAGATCTCAGTTGCCCCTTATTCTTCATGTTGCAATTTTGGAAACTGAGGCTCAGAGATGTTAGTAACTTTTTTGAAGTCATACAACCATGAGTGGCAGAAACCGGGCAGACAGCAAAACTCCTGAATTCAAGTTCATTCCAGTACATGGTTTCCTTCCCTACACCACATCTCAGAAAGCTGAGGATTGTATGTTAGGGTATTTACTTAAATTTGTCCCCTTAACACGCAGTGAATTTGAGCTGACTTGCCAAATCCTTTAACTATAATTTAAATAGAAAATATCATAGTAAGAAGGAGACATGACCCTTGTAAATGTAGTCTAGGTGAAGGATTGCTGTGATGTCCATGGGCCTACGGGTTACTACTCATGCTGTCAAGTTGGCTCTGAGCTTACTGAGCCTAAGGGAAATGTGATTAGCTACAGTACTGGCATGGCCAAAAAGGAAAATTTTCTCAATTCCTCAAAGGATAAAAAGCTTCCCTGCATTGATTTTGCACTGGGGATAGTCACAAGCTTATAGATATAATTGTGTATTAGTAAAGATAATTTTATACCTGTAGTTACATATAAACCCCAGATCTCAGAGGCTTAACAACAGAAGTTGATTTTTCATGTGCAATCCAAAAACTGGTATCTCTGAGTGGTGATGCAGATCAACTCCCAAAGGTGCTTCAGGAGTCTAGCCTTCTTCCTTATGCCTCCATGGTCTTCACTAGATGGCTTTGAAGGTCATCTTCTAAAAAGACTAAGTACAGGCTTGGTACATGGCAGGGTCTTATGGGCCAGCCTGGCTGCTTGGGAGACTGAGAGACATGATCTAGCCACGTGCCTAGAAAGAGAGGGAATGAGTTTGGTAAACAGACTTGCCACAGACTTTGTGCCTCTGAAGGGTTCCCTATGCAGTTCAAGATTCTCCAGGTCAGAGTCCTTGCCCCAGGCTCTTGTGGGCACTGGCTTTCGACCTCCACAGATTGACTTAGTAGGGCAGACTCATCTCCAAATGGCCTGTGTGATGACGTGACTGTTTTCCCCACCTGACTGAATTTCTTAAAAAGTAGTGATGATTCTTACTCATTTCTAGCACCAAAACTCCAGCCAGCTTGTACCTGGCTGGAGTAACTCAGACACTTTGAATTACCTTTTTTTTTTTTTTTTAAAGATTTTATTTATTTGACAGAGGGAGAGAAATCACAAGTAGGCAGAGAGGCAGGCAGAGAGAGAGAGGGGAGGAAGCAGGCTCCCTGCAGAGCAGAGAGCCCGACATGGGGCTCGATCCCAGGATCCTGGGATCATGACCTGAGTCGAAAAGGCAGAGGCTTTAACCCACTGAGCCACCCAGGCGCCCCACTTTGAATTACTTTGATTTGAAATTAATAACAAGATATTGGTCAACATTATATGTACTTCGCATTTTTTTTTAAGATTTTATTTATTTATTTGACAGACAGAGATCAGAGGCAGGCAGAGAGGAGGAAGCAGGCTCCCTGCTGAGCAGAGAGCCCAATGGGGGGGGGGGGTCCGATCCCAGGACCCTGGGATCATGACCTGAGCCAAAGGCAGAGGCTTTAACCCACTGAGCCACCCAGGCGCCCCTGTACTTAGCATGTTTAACATCATTTCACATTCTCACTCTGGAAGAGTATAAGACAAGAGGCAAGACCAAAATCACTTGTATTTGAATTTGGATTTCATTTGTGAGGTGAGGGTGAGATAAATTTGTTAGGATCCTGGCCACAGATTCGCTTTACTAATTGCTTTTTGTTCCAGGGGAAGAAAACAGTTTGGGTTTTAAAAATAGACCGCAGGGCATATTGCAGATTACCCATATACAGATAATTGGGTATTTATGTCTCTTTAGAGAAGAGAAAATGCCACTAATAAAATTTTGATTTCAAGTGGTTATACATTTTCTTTCTTTTTCTTTGCAGTGTTGTATCGAAAAGGCCCTCCATTTTACCACGCAAGGTTTGGAGTGATTTTTAAATAAGTTTATCGTTTAAAGGAACAGGAGGAAATTTCTGTCTTCCAGTGTAATTTTCAGTGCCACAGAAACTATTACAGTCGTGTTTCTCTTGACCTATTAGGAATAGATGCTCTAAATCTGTGCCTTATACACTAACATTGTTGTACTATATGTAAAATAATGAATAGGTTATGACAAATGTGTTGTATGTAGTGTTACACTTTTAGTTAATCTATTGCAGTAATTGTTCGTCTTAATATCAGTGAGTGTTAATATCTAAACAGTTAAGTGAATTCATGGCTTTCTTATTGGAAGCAACATTTCTGTTCTCTCCTTGTCAGTGTTGAGATGAGCCTGAAAGTTTTTAATGTAAAGCAAACGTTTTCATTAATACTTTTCCCAGTAACTTGCAAGGACATTTAGGATTAGATGATGTATGTTTTATTTTCTGTATCTTTGTACTTGGTAGAATAAGCATTATTCATTTAAAGAGGTTGATTTCATGCTGTTTATTTTTATAACACCTTCTGTGTCTTCCAGTTACTCTGTCATTATTGAATTGGTCGATGACAATTTTGAGGGCTCTCTTCGCAGACCTTTCAGTTGGAGGTCACTGGCTGCCTTGAGCAGAGTTTCGGTTAATGTCTCCAAGGTAACAACATCAGCTTTCACATTCATGTGTCCCTTAAAATGGTTGGATTTTTTTTTTTTTATTAAATGTAATAGAATCATAGAAGTCATCTGTAGGAACTTCACACCTGCCAGTGAGAAGGGGCTAGAATTCTGCTGACCTCCTCTCACTTTCCCTATCATCACCCACTCATGCTGAGCTCCAAGAATTGAGCTTCAGAGTTTCCTGTAGTGATTGATGTAGGTGGGCCTTGCCTTCCTCCCCAGAGGTGCTGTCAGCACATGCTCAACAGTCACTCACACACATTCACAAGGGAGTCAAAACATTGGTAAATTTCTTTTCAGAGCTAGCAGATCTCTTGAAAAGAAAGGAAGAATATTAATATTTATGGCTGAACACTGTACGTGTTTTCTCACCACCATGTTGTTATCCTCATCCCTAAGGGTGAGGAATCAATCAGAATCAGATCCTGAGTGACAAAGCCAAGATCACACAGCTTATATGCAGAATTGGGATTTAAACCCCCAGTCATCCGACTGCCTGGCTTGTGTTCAGCTGGATTCTGCTGCCATCAAGATAGGCGGGAAATTTCACCTTACACCAGAACTACTAAGGATGAAAGCTTTGTGTGTTCTCTGTCATCCAAAAGTTTGCTAACTGAACACAGATTGTGAACCCCCTCTGGCTGTGTCCCAGTGCTCTTGGAGGCGTGGTGGCAGGGGAGACCAGAAGGTCTAGCAGAGGCCAGGTGGAAACAATCTTGAGTCCAGGTTAAGTTGCTTATTATGCATGGCCTATAAAAAGCAATATTGTCTGTTAGAAATAGGGAGTCTATACTGCTTTTAGTACTTTTAGACCCACTTTATGGGACTTGTTGCATATATTTAATATTTTAAATACTGGGTTTATAACCCATATATTTGCTTTATTTGCATTCTCTTGCCATGTCAACAATGACTAAATGGCAGGTCCTTAGTCTAGCTCTCAGGCCCAGTCATGTTCCTAGGAGGTAATCAGTGTGCTTTGTGAGTTTCCAAGAGCGCATGATGGGAGGGAATGGAGCCTGCCTGCATTTCCTGCACCGAAATTTATGTTGTTATTGTGTGGAATGTGGACATTTTCTTCATCTCTCAATAGGAACTGATGCTGTGCTATTTGATTAAACCCTCTACCATGACTGACAAAGAGATGGAGTCCCCAGAATGTATGAAACAAATTAAAGTTCAGGTAGGTAAATTCAGAGACAGACTCATGGCATCCCAAAGATTTTGTCCATCATATTGTGTCCTCTGGAACATGTGGTCCCAAGAAAAAAAATGAAAACCATCATTTCTTGGTAACAGGAAGCCCCCGCAGAGGCCCTCTCCTTGCTGAGCCCACTCTCACTCCTTCGTAATTCCTGCTGCCACTTTATCTGCTGTGTCATTTGGCTTCCATTATTCCCCACCATCCAGCTGATGCTGCTTTTACAGACGGCCTGGGACCTCCTGGCCGGACCTCCCCCAGGTCTCGGTCCCAGAAACTAAAGTGGTGCTGCTAACTCACTCCCCAACTTGAACTTCTTGTCTGGCTTCTGAGTCTCCTGGCAGGTGTTCTCCGCCACGGCGGCCGTCCTGTTACCCAGTATTAGTGACTATTTCTGCCCCTCGCCCTGCCTGTGACTGCTCCCCCACATCCAGCATATTGTCAGTTTTCTTTGTCTGTCACCTTGCACCCTTTCTTGTTCGCACTGCTCTGTCCTGCTGCAGCCTTGCCAGCCAGCCTCCCCGGTGCCCATGTCTCATCTGAGCAGTTTTCCCTGCTCGTACCCCCTAGGTTAGCTGTTCTTCATGTGCCAGCCCAGCCCACTACTCCCTTCTCAGTGCTGGCCTGGATATACCAGCACAGTCTCAGAGCTGGTTCTAATGGTAAAGGCTCGCTTTCATACTGGCACTCCTGTTCCTGCAATGTGCTAATGGAATACCACTGCCAACACAAGTTTAGCTTTTAAAATCTTGGTGTGATTACGGTAGATGGTATTTGCATGGAAGGTGTGTATTGCTGCCTTCCCCTTAGCCCCAGGTGTTTCAGGGACAAGGAATGGGAGTGGATATCATCATTCTATAGACGGTTCTTTGTGAAATGTTGCTGTGATCCCACATGCCTAGCATGTTCTTTCATTTCTGTTCTTGAAATTTTTAGTCACCTTTTTATTTTCATTGGTTACAGGAGGTGATTCTAAGTCGTTGGGTTTCTTCACGAGAGAGGAGTGACCAAGATGAACTTTAACAGTTCAACCTCAGAATTCTGCTTTATCAACAAATGCTATTGAGTCTCCTACAGTAAGCCAAGTTCAGTGTGAGGTAGAGTCCTCTTATTATAATCGCCTGATAATTGAAAAGTTTTAAAGGGCATAGCAGTCCCAGCACCAAGAAGCAGTTAGTATTTTACAAGATAAGATTACACAGGGGAGAAAAAAGAGCCCCGTGCTGGCCTCAGATTCTGCCCTTGGGTCAGTAACTGACTCCCGCCTGATGCTGAGCTGCTTGTCTGTGGGCCGGGGTCCTCATCCATTCAGTAAGCAGGTGTGACTAGATGAGTCCCAAGAGGACTCTTCCGGCAGCAGGGAAATTCTCTTACTCTCTGATTTTACTTGAAAATGACAGTAGTTTACATTTATGTGGCATAGTACAGTTTCCCAAACACTTGTACACGTGCGTCTCTTATAACTCACCTCCAGGCCGTTCCTAAGAGAGTGCCGGAAAGGAGATTTGGGGATTGTAAGGCTCTGTATTCTGTTATGTTAAAGGGAACAAATAATGTGTATCTCACCTTATCTAAGAACCTGAACCAATTACTCAAACGCTTAAAAATCCGTTTAATAACTGTCAAGGATTTTCATATCGTAAAGCCTTTAAAACCTAATCTTTAGCTCTCCACAAACTCACTGATGGACATGCTTGTGTGTAGTACACAACAGTATTATACAGTATTAGAGAAAAATTGCATCGTGCTTCAGTGAACTTGTTATAAAATTTTTAAAATGTAGTGAAATAATGTATGGAGTTACATAATGAATGCAGTTAGCATTTGGTAAAACACAATAAACCAAGCCTTTTTCAGATCGCTTGCGTACCATTGAAGGTTTGCAGGGTGGCGGCGGGGGTGGAGGGGCAGACGAGCAGGGGAGAGGACAGTATTGGTGTGAGGGAAACAAATGTCAGATTCGTCCATTGTCCAAATTCAAGACACTGGCAGACAGTCTACTTCTTGGTACTTAATATCCCAGAAGTGGATGGTACGAGCTGGAAGCTGAGAGATGACTAAGATGGGAATCTGTGTGCATTCCTTTGCCAGCAGCCTGAGATGCTGCTTGTAGCTGTGTGTATTAACACGGTGCTTCTGTTCACAGCAGGATCCTGCTCCCTCACCCGAGAATCATTGTATCTGCATGGCCTCCATTTTAAAGATTTGGCATTCAAATGAAGGAGGTTGTCCACTTTTTCCCCTGCCTCAGACCAATAATGATCATCACTTTGAAAGAGTCTCTTAGTAGTAAGTCCTTTTGCTCTTCATTAGTGATACTAATACTTCAATATTTTTACTACCCGCTTTGCTTTCTCTAGGCTCCTTAGCAAAGTAAAAGACTTGGCTTTGAAGCAGCACCCTCTCAAAACCCTGAGGGTCAGCAAAATTTCTGGAGCCATTTTTTTCCCTGTTTCATCTGTCATTGGTGGTGATGTTTCTCTCCAAGCCTGATCAGTCTATCATGTGCCTTTCTGGTAAAAACTCTACCATGAATCCTTCATCAAAATCCTGTCCTGTGAGCACTCCACGTCATGTATCTTATCATCAGCTAATGTGCCTTCAAGGTTGTGGGGACTCCCTTCATGTAATGGCCCCATTAAAGATGCAGAAAAGCCACAAGACTACACAGGTATTATTTCTAACTGAAGGCTCTAGAAGAATGTTCAAAAGCGTCATCTTTAGACCAGCCTCTTAGGAAAGATTTTCCTTCTTCAGGTCCACAGTGTGAATGTCATGTAGCAGCCCGTGCGCTCTTCAGCATTCCCCGGGAGCCCTGGGGTTCTGGAATGATATACCGCAAAGGTTTTGGTTTACATGAGCTTCACAGTTACCAGCCAAAAGAGTAGGATTAGCTTATCTGTAGATGCATTATGTCCTGGAACTTTTTTCTCACCTTCTGAAATAAATGTAACAGATGGCGTGTGTTTTCTTTTTAAAAAGCTCAGGTTGAGCAAGATTGGAAATTTGTTCTGTGATAAAACCACCTTCAGGCATGGCCGTGGTTCACTGGGGGAGATGCTGCTGCCTCACTGAAAACGAAAGTTGCTTCACCTGCTCTCTTCAAAATGTGTTTATGTGGCTCTTAAATCATGAACCTTCCAGGCTTGCTTCAAAACGAATTCACCAAATCCTCCCTCTGCTCCAGCACTTTCCAGCCCTCCCAAGGCATCTAAGCTGCCCACTGTAGCAACATGTGCTTAGGGGCATTGCGCTGACCAGTTGTGCACCCTCCATACAAGGATTTCACTGGCTTTATAAAAGTAGCATGCCACACTCAAGAGCACCATCAAACTTTGTGGAACCAACACTTTTCCCAAGTTCTGTTTTGTCACCCAGTGCAAAAAACCATACACAAATAAAGGGGGAACACATGTTTGGCCAGGATTCTTTTATATGATCACCTTTCTCAATATATTATCACTTTTTTTTCTTCTAAGGGGATTTCCTAGGCCTTTAAAACTCACCTACTTTCTTTCTTTCTTTTTTTTTTAAGATTTTTATTTATTTATTTGACAGAGAGAAAGAGCACAACCAAGGGGAGTGGGAGAGGGAGAAGCAGAGAGCCCAATATGGGACTCGATCCCAAGAACCTGGGATCATGACCCGAGCCAAAGGCAGACACTTAACACTTAACCAACTGAGTCACCCAGGTACCCAAAACACTTATTTTCTTCATGAGCTTTTCCATTTCCATAAGAGACATTTTTACTCAATAAAGCGGGGGAAATGATGTGACCATACGCCACCATCCAAACAGCACAAGCATTGGGTGGTCAGCTAAGACTAGCTCATGCTGTGTGCTTCAGGCACTAGTTGAGTGATTTTTCTGCAGACTCAGACTCATTTTGGGGTCAGGGGGTGGGGGTAGCCAATATGGAATACCATTTTTTTTGGAAAAATTATTATAGCAAAAAAGTATATATTATTATAACAAATAAATAGTAGAGGTTAAGATGGGGCAGACACCTGTATTCATGCTTCTCCCACAACAGACTTTTGAGTTTCTGCCCTAGGACGAAAGTTTTGAGCCTCAGAGATGTGACCATCACACACCACCACCACCAAGTGCAAGTGGAGGACTTGACCCGAGAGCTCTCGGTCCTGGGTTTAGTGCCTTTACAAGATCTCCACAGCAGAAGTGACACCGGCTTAGAAAAACATGTGAAATCAGAAATACAGCACAGATGACTTTCAGTTGCTTCCAGCCATGCGGATTCGTTTGGTGGGGGGTTGGGGGTGGACAGGAAGCACTCTTGTAAGAACCACTATACCTACCATCTGTTAAAGCAGTTATTTGAGTAGTTGATTATTTTACGATGATTCTCTTAGCTTCCATTTTAGAGACTGACATTTTCTGACTTCATTCCCAAACCGAAGTGAAATAGTAAAGTCTGTGGCTCTGCTGGCCTAAGTTCTCCTGTAAGGAGATTGAGTTCTAGAAGGTGGTTAGTTGATAACATTACACTTGGCAGGGATTAAACCAGCAAGAATGGGGCATAGTTTTAGGCAGGTTTACCAGGGTGGGGTTAGTTAGGTTTCTCTTCCTTTTTGAACATAGTCTGCAAGTCTGAAAAGTCACTGTTATTTACGGAATAAAATTTTGTCCTTTTCCCTCCTTATTGTTAAGGCATTTTGTTGTTTTTTAAGTTACTATTTACTTAAATGTGATTTTTAACTTAGTTTTCTCTTTGTCGGGGAGTACATGGGTTAAAAAGAAATGAGGTGTCTTCTCACATTCACCTTCCATTTATGATTGTACTAACAGTTGAGTTTTTAAAAATCTGATTACAGACTCCAATAATTAAACCATGAATGTTAACTTCCTTAAAACTACCTGAGGTCCATTTCTAAAATTGAGAGATACCCCTCAATTTGGGTGCCTCAGTCCGTTAAGCTGCCAGCTTTTCATTTCAGTTCAGGTTGTGATCTCATGGGTCGTGGGGTCCAGCCCTTGTCAGGCTCTGCAATCAGCAGGGAGTCTGCTTGAGTTTCCCTCTGCCCCTCTCCCCACTCTTGCTATCACTGTGTGTCTCTCTCTAAAATAAATAAATTTTCAAGAAATAGAAGTAAACCCCTCGATTTATCTCAAATCTTTGTTTTCTTGTATCTAAGCTGAAAAAGCTTAGTCTGCTATTTTGTGAAATCCAGGGATGCCTTAAGAATACATAAGATGAAAACACATCTGAAACTCTTAAACTTAGAGGTATTTTTTTCACTATTTTTTTAAGTGAAAGGTTGCAAAAATTTGATTTTTTTTTAGAATCTTTACATCTTCAGAAATAATATTACGTAGGTAGAAATTCTTCCTCCTAACTTTTATTATTTTTTTAAGATTTATTTATTTATTTAAGAGAGGGTGGTGGGGGTGGTTGAGAGAGAATCTCAAATAAACTCCATGCTGAGTACAGAGCCCAACACGGGGCTCGATCCCACAATTCTGCGGTCATGACCTGAGCCAAAATCAAGAGTCAGATTGCTTAACTGACTGAGCCAGGTGCCTCTCTTTTTCCCAACTTTTAAATGGCACGTTCTGATAAACTGGAATCAGAAAAACCTGGGTCTAAATTCCATGTCTACATTAGGGAAACAGTGGTGACCTTGAGAGCCTTGCCTCTGAACCTTAGTCTGCTCACCTGTGAAACGGGGATAATTACTATCTGCTGAGTGTGTTTTGCAAACTAGATGAAATGACCAGTGAAAGGGTCTGGCACGTCTCGGGTATACTTTTTTCCCTTTCAGAGGAACCGAAAATGTAAGCTCGGCCATAATTGTTTTCTCTAGGAGATGCGTAGCCAATTTTTATGCCCTGGTAGGTGACAGAAAAGTAGTTTGAGGGAAAGTAGTGAAGATAGCTCTGGTGATGGCAAAAGTGGTAGGAAGCACCTCCTGCACCAAGGAAGCCAGACACAGCTATTGTGTGAGTGTGGGTTTTGTTTAAATACTATTTATTGGGTTTTCCTGGTGGTAGGAGTAATTCATCAATGCTCCAAAGGCTTTGGGAAGATGCCAAATCTTTGGGTGGATCAATTTAGACTTTCAGATGAGGAACAACTGAGGCCAACTTTACGACATTGCTGTGAAAAGGAGCCCAGCAATTGGCCACTGCGGCCATTGCATGGCGTTGGTGGGGACTAGGTGTGTGCCCCAGGGCAGCACAGGACAAGGGTGCTGAGATGCAGAGGCACGTTGTTGGGAGTGCCAGCGAGAACTCCTCTGGGAAGCGGAGTTGGTGCCGATGCTGAATTGCCTTGTACTTCTGTTAGCATTTAACTGTTATGATAAAAGAAACTTAATGGAAGGAGTCTCAGGTAATAATTCTGCAAAACTAAGCAACATTGCCATCTATTGGTGTTATTTCAATGCTGAATTTCCTTTGTTAGGGGTAAAGCTTATAGGGTCGGGCTCTGATTTGTATGAGAGGGAATTTGTGGCCTCCTGAAGTGAAAAAAGAAATAGGGTGACTACTGCTATGGTCACCCCCAGGTTGGAGAATAGTCCCTAAAACAGGCGTTGGGGACCCTGAAAGCTTTGTTTGAAAATCAAGTGAAGCGTAAGAGAAAGCATGAACTTGGTATTTCTAGCATTAACCATTCTTATTTTATCTGAATTGTTTTGCGACATTTATTTCCTTTCCATATTTGAATGTCAAAGCAAAATCTTTATTTTCTCCTTTATCTTCTCTAATGTTGGCAAATCTGTGACCCAGTTGCCACAAATCCCAGATACCACTGGCTGCTTTCAGATTGCCGGGTGACCCAGGGAGTTAAGTGCCTTTGCAGTCATACCTAGGTCTGATCTCTGGTTTTCCCACTATGTGACTTTGGGCAAGTCATTTCTTCAGTTTCCCTTTTCATCTGTAAAAGAGGCATATTGTTAGTACCTACCTCACAAGATGGTCTTAAGGATCAAAAGGGAAGAAAGAGGAAGAAATTTACTCAGGTGTGGAATCCTTAATGATACCCATTAAGTGCAGCTGCTCTGATTATCAAGAATTGGGAAACCGCTAGACCGGGGAAGTAGAGTCCTAAAACAGTGTGCTAAGAGAATAGGGACAAATTGGAATATTTCCCAAACTCAACACTTTTTTCATTTTTACCCAGTTGAAGTCTTTGTGACTTCTTGAACACCACAGAATAGTAAGCATGATTCTGTTTAAAGTGGCATCATATTCTGGGTGGGAGGTTTTGTTTTTCTTAAAAGTACCTGAACCTATAGATGGAAGTAGTGTACTAAGCCTTTTTTCCCCCACTGAAGTTACCAAGTGCTGAAACTTTACCCAATGCCTCTTTGGAAACAGGCCTTAAAGATCTGTAGCAAGTTTTCTAAATATCTTTATTATGAGTAAATTATTGGTTCTGTGAAGATGGATTTGGTTTTTAGAAAGTAGACATCTTTATTTGGTGCCGTAGCTGGGGAGATTAGCTGTGGTGGTAAATCACATTTGGTCAAAAACAAACTGAATTCTGGAAGCAGTTTCCAGAGAGGAACAATGAAATGTTTTCTCCTTGGCTATTTAAAGTTCAATAATCATTTGGGGGTAGGAATTCTTTTTTTTTTTTTTTTTAAGATTTATTTATTTATCCATTTGACAGATAGAGGTCACAAGTAGGCAGAGAGAGGAGGAAGCAGGCTCCCCGCTGAGCAGAGAGCCCGATGCGGGGCTCGATCCCAGGACCCTGGGATCATGAACCGAGCTGAAGGCAGAGGCCTCAACCCACTGAGCCACCCAGGCGCCCCGGGTATATGAATTCTGATGTGGTTGTTAAAAAATCACCTCACTTCTTTATAATTCCTCATCCCAGTTATCCCCTTCTTCCCCCTGAAGGTATTAAAGAAAGAAGTTGACCTTTCATTGTGTTCTTCCTGAATTCTGTACTTACTTATTTTTAAGATTTCATTTATTTATTTGACAGTAAGAGATGGAACACAAGCTGGGGAAGCGGAAGAGGGAGAAGCAGGCTTCCTGCTGAGCAGGGAGCCTGATGCAGGGCTCAATCCCAGAACTCTAGGATCACGACTGAGCCAAAGACAGATGTTTAAAAACCGAGCCACACAGGTGCCCCCTGAATTCCATACGTAAAGTAGACAGAGGAGGGGCACCTGGCTGGCTCAGTCAGAAGCACACGCAACTCTTGATCACAGGGTTGTGAGTTCAAGCCCCATGTTGGTGTAGAGATGACTTCAAATAAATAAAGTTTAAAATAAGACAGGGGATGTACTTGCCTTGGTCAGCTCAACACCCCAATCTTCTCATGTCAGGTCAAGGAATATGAGAGAGAAACAGACTGACTGAGTGAGTTGCCATCCACTTTGCATATAGTCTCATAAAGACTCATTGAGAGGGGCGCCTGGGTGGCTCAGTGGGTTAAGCCACTGCCTTCGGCTCAGGTCATGATCTCAGGGTCCTGGGATCGAGTCCCGCATCGGGCTCTCTGCTCAGCAGGGAGCCTGCTTCCTCCTCTCTCTCTCTGCCTGCCTCTCTGCCTACTTGTAATCTCTCTCTGTCAAATAAATGAATAAAATCTTTAAAAAAAACACTCATTGAGAAGTGGAGCCCATTTCCTAACTTAGATTCAGAAACCCTTACTTGCTTGTTTTCCTGCTCTCTTTCTTTCACTATTACTGTCAAAAGGTTATCATGCACTTTTTGAATAAAAACGGGAGAATTTATTTCATAAATTTGTGTCTCACTCACCTTTCTACAAATCCCCACTTTCTGGGTTCACATGGAAAAATGAATTTGTTCAGCTTTAATTAAAAAAATAGCTTTTGTTGTCCTGTGAATAAAAGATGCTGCCACTTTATGCTGTAACATGGAACCTCAGTTTAAATATAGAACAATTATGAGAATAATTTACTTGTAATGAGGGGTGCCTGGGGGGCTCAGTCAGTTAGGTGTCTGCCTTTGGCTCAGGTCGTGACCCTAGAGTCCTGGGATCGAGTCCCGCATCGAGCTCCCTGCTCAGTAGGAAGTCTGCTTCTCCCCCTCCCACTCCCCCTGCTTGTGTTCCCTCTCTCCCTGTGTCTCTCTCTGTCAAATAAATTTTTTTTAAAAAAATTTACTTGTATTGCATACAATTTTTAAAACTTTAGCAAAACATAGCAATTTTTATTAATCTCATAAACACAATGCAGTAAGTAGAAATGTGCTACAAAGAAAGCCATAACACCTTGTTATTAACCACAGTTGAACACATGTAGAAATCCCTCAAACCGTCTAACTGTGCTGTCCCTCTGCTCTTAGCACACTCAGCACGAGCCGCTCCCCTCCGGAGGACTTGTCTCCTCATCAGGATGGTCGGTCACATAGAAGCCATGCTCCTCTATCGCCCGGTAGAGTGTGATGTACTTGGAAGCCTTCCTTGTCCTTGGGACCACATACTTCTCTGTGAACTCTTCTTTGCCCAGTTGCTCCTTGCCTTCTGTGGTCAGAATACAGTTAATGAATGTGAGGGTGTAACTGTAGCAGTTGTGACGGTCTTCTTCATACCTTAGAAAACAAGGACAGTGAGAAGAGAAGGCTGAGGTTTCAAAGTGGCTCAGACACAGGCTGTGAAGCCGCCAAGGGACTTGCAGGATTGAAATTGGGCCCTCCGCACACTGGGTCTGCTGGTCCCCTGGACGACTGAGCTCCCAGAGTGTAGATCTGAACGATGCTTGGCCGCTTGGGCTATTTCTGCTTGCAACTTCAGCAAGATAGGCATGGATGCGCCTAGATGGTCCAAGTGCTGACTTGAGTTGCACAGGAACTTGGGGAACTGACATTTTAGAAATAGAGTTCCATTTCTAAGTTTTAGGGTATCTCAGCATCTACACTTATTTTAAGGGAAGCTTCAAACCAATTAGGTCCACAAGTATGATATATACCTAAAGTATTGAGGGAGCAAGAAATTGAGAAATTTCAAATTGCTAAATCAAAAAAAGGGCTGCTAGGTATTTTTTACGTTTTAAACATTTAAAAAAATTTTTAAGGGACTATAATGTGGCTTTTGCTGTACATACTAAATGTTAAGTATGTAAAAATTCTAATCAAATAATGGGAGTACTGTGTTGTAGTCCTTTCGGTTCTTAAGATACAGTGATTCTGTTATGTAAAGGTAGGCTGGCTCACCTCTGCAGGAAATCCAAGGTCATTCGACCCCTGCTTATGCTTTGTTACAGGCACTACTATCTCCGTACAGGCTCAATATGAACCAAACAGCTTATGAGTCCTCTGCGCTGGGGTCACACCTGCATGGGGAATCTCCAGGGGACCGTACCTCTGGGGCAGCCAGGCCCCTGTGCTGGAGAAGTCTTCCAGGTATTTGTCCCACTGGTCCATCAGTCCATACATGCCAGGCTGCAGTAGCGGGATGCTTACACTCTCCTCCCACCCTGCTTCATCTCGCCGGACGCCGTGTGTGGTATAGTTATACACTACTCCTGCAACAGGAAATAGGGTCACGCGGGGGCTTAAGGGAACACACGCCTCTGTGAGGGGTGGTTGGAAGACGGTCACAGCCACCGTGGTCACTTTACAAAGAGGTTAGCCAGATTGTACTTTCTCATGGCTGTCAGAGAGCAGGAGACCATGAGAGGCTCTAGAATCTGCCTCCCCACCCCCAAGGTCAAGCTGGGGAGGCAACCACCCCCCCGAACAGAGCTGGAGCCTTCCCTAGAGCCAGGGAGCATTGGGGCTGTTGGAGCCTCTGCCTCTCCTGCCCTCAGCACCTCATTTCTTTCAGGGAAACCCAGTTCTTTCTCCACCCCCTCTCCTCCTTCCACAAAGTTGCCACAGCAAATGGAGACAATCATAGGGCCAGGATAATCATCTCCATATTCTTTTTTCTTTTTTTTTTTTTTTTAAAGATTTTATTTATTTACTTGACAGAGAGAAATCACAAGTAGACAGAGAGGCAGGCAGAGAGAGGGAAGCAGGCTTCCTGCTGAGCAGAGAGCCCGATGCGGGACTCAATCCCAGGACTCTGAGATTATGACCTGAGCCGAAGGCAGCGGCTTAACCCACTGAGCCACCCAGGCGCCCCTCATCTCCATATTCTTGTTGAAGTTTTCTATGTATCAGAGGTTCTCTCTGGTTTCCTTAAATCAGCACTGACTTTCTGCTGAGACAATGGGTCATACATTTGATGGCTCATGTGGGTAAATCTGAGTCCAAACACCCAGTCCTGGGTTTCTGTTCACCTGTCAGTTTCTCCTGCCTTGAGCAGGGCACTCACCATTTGTGTTAGTTATTCCGACGTGAAGATCAGACCTTCCATCGTACTCCCTGAAAGAAACAGGAAGAGTCGGTATTGACAGTAGGAGACTGATCTTGGCTGGTGCCAGAACTGGCCATCAGTGATCAGGGGAGAGGAGGCGCTGTTTCAAAACTGGTTGAGCCAAGAGTACATTTGAGGTAGAAAATATGCCCTGGCCCCCAAGGTTTTTTTTAACCACCCCCCACCCCATTATTATTACTAAAGCCCCGCCACCACCACACACGCACTAAAGTGTGTGGAAAGCGAGCCCTGCTGGAGCGTGAAGTCAGCTTAGCTCTTGACTCCCCAGCAGAGGGGCACACCTGCAGGTCAGTTGTTGAAGGAGCTCCTCATTCTTTCCACATTGTAGGTGAGGTTACAGCCTGTTCCTCAGGCGGAGCAGGGAAAGGGTCCTGAGTGCATCTCCGTGGACCTCTACCTTCAAAACTGAAATAGCGTCTTTTGGTCCTTGTAGCCCACAGCCATGCTCGCTTTTCCTGGACAGCCCTTGCTTCCTGAAATTGCTCTTGACCTGAGACTCTCCATTAAATCTCTGACTCCATGATTTAACCTTCATATACAATCCCAGGCCATCACTTACTAGCCTTGGGGCATTAGAAAGCCACTTTCTCTGATCTCAGATTCCTCATTTGTAAAATGGGAATATCATAAACCTCCAGCAATCTCGTTGTAAGAATAAAATGCCTGCCAAGTACTGCCCACATACAGATGTTGAATAAATCAGAGGTCATAGTTAAATGATAAAGCTCCTTCATGAGAGGCAGGTTCCCAATGGAAGCAAGCAGTCCCAGGCTTTAAGATAATCAAGAACACAAACAGTGGTCCCACTTTCAGAGTGATCCCTCAGGTCATCTTGTTGCAGCCACTCTGTTTTGAGACCCCATGGGTTCAGAGGCTGAGAATGAACCCAGCATGTCAATGCACTCTGTTTCCTGCTGAAATCCCAGCTATTCCTTCCTTCCCCCTGTCCTTTAGTGGCCAGGGAGCTTTGTGTAGTCCACAACCTGCACAACCATATGTGACAGCCTTGAGAGTTTGATGAGAACCTCAGTGATTCCTTTGGGTTATTGCAGGTTCCCTTTCACAAAGTAGGTGAAATCGTCTCAAGGTGAATCGTGGGAGTCAGTCCTGAGGTTTTGGAAGTTGGCTGAAAGGGAAAGGAACAATTTGGAAGTGGGCCTTAGAGGGTCTGGTGGTAAAGGTATTACTTAGGTTTCTGCTGATCCTAGTCTGGGGAGATGGGAAGATGCCAAAGCATATAACCTGTTTCAACATTACCACCTCACTTCTCATGCCAAGCAAGGCGAGGCCTGTCAGTATTGCTACCACACCATAGAATAAATTAATGCTTCCTAAGGGCCAACCTGAAAGTCTGTCATGTTCTAGAGAGCGGCTGTGGCTCCTTCACTGTGACATCCGTAGCTGCTCAGTAAGGATTTGTTGAATGAACCAATGTTATGGTAAATAAATTCTGAATTTTAATCACTTCATTCAAAAGCTTTTGGAATCCAGCCAGTTAATACTCCAGGTTAGCACAAATGAGGGGATCTTATGAAACATTTTGGGCTTCATGATTCAGATAGGGAAAACGAAAGTTCTGCCAGTTGTATTCTGAACTGAGTATAAGAATAGGATGGAAAGGAGTACATTTGCTCAACAATGTGACTCGAGCCTGGGTCAGGTTTATCTGCCTTATCACTGAACTTCACCACCCTGCAGGGTCGGCAGGCCCCTCCATTTGTAGATGAGGAACAGAGACTGGAGAGTCTGGAGCTGGTCTGAACGGGAATAGGAACTGGGGGCTTCGTGGCAACACAGTCTGCACTATTCTCTCTGCACCCAGAAGCCTCCCAGAGGCATGAGTGCAGCACTCTGCACACTTTGGTTCATTTCATCCACATAAAGACAGGAAGGAAACCAACTAAGGAAGTTAGTAAGCAGGGAAATGACTAGACCACTCCAACTGTCTTCTCCCAAACCAGCGCTGCCAAGGGCACATGGGGGTTGGGAGGGTAGATTTCAAGGAGGCATTAGGTCATAGTGATGTTCGTGACCATGGTCATTCCATAGTGTCCCTGCTCTCACACCTGGTTTATCTTGGGCCGCTTCTAATTCCATTTGTAAACTCCACAGGGACACTAAGGAGGCACAGTCCTTTTGATTTCTGAAATCTTTCTTAGTCAGGTGGTATCCACAACTGAGGCAGACCACCTCTGGTCTTCAGTTTAATTCATCTCTATGCAGAATAGTCTGTATATGGCTTTTCTTCAGGCTTTGTACATTGTTCTTGTTGGTCACAGAAATTACATACTAACTTGCAGTAAAGAAATTATTTTAATTAGAGTAGCCGCTGGGTCATTTTCCCAGTTACCCTCTTAGCACAAAATCTATGACCCAAAAAAGTGCCAAGCTATCAATTTTCCTCTCTTAAGAGTGTATAAGCAGTTTTGATCTTCTCTTATTCTTCATATAGTCTTTGCACTTACCAATCTAGGAAAGTACACACGTCATCTATCTTTATGAAATGAATAGACCTAAATTTTAGGATTTAATGCTGAAACACTGGCAAGATTATCCACCAAACCTCACACCGTATAGTACGAGTTAGAAAAAGAAAGTTCTGGGGGCACCTGGGTAGCTTGATTGGTTAAGTGTCCAACTTTTGGTTTAGGCTCAGGTCATGATCTCAGTCTCATGGCATCTCAAAGCCCCCCACCCCCACCCCTGCAACAGGCTCTGTGCTCACCGCTCAGCAGGGAGTCTGCTAGAAATACTCTCTTCCTTTTCTTCTCCCTCTGCCCTTCCACCCTTCCCCTCCACCCCCATGGGAACTCTCTCTCTCTCTCAAATAAATCTTTAAAGAAAAAGTTTTAGTGACTACAACACAGAAGGAGAAGTTTACAGAATCACTTAATATAACACTCAAAAAGCACTGTACCTAAGAAACGTCCCTTGAGTTGGTCTGAGGAGGAATGAACATTTTTCCTGATGCCCGTTGGTAAACGGATTGGAGATGCTAATAGGTGCTTCCTCCAGCTTCCTCGAGCCTATGACCTGCTGGCAGAGGGGGCAGCATTGGGGAACACTGAAGCTATAGATGTATTTCTTACAGTGGTTGAATTTAATTAAAGCCTTTCCAGCCTCAGCACGCTGCATGGCTTTCCTGTCCTGGGCAACCAGACGCCGTTTCCCAAGACTTCCTTTTCCTCATTACCTGGCTAGCAAATGTAAGCCTCCTGAGTAACCTGAACAACAGTGATGTCATCCTGATTGACAGCGCAAGTAGGATTAACCAGTAACCAGACCTCCCTGGAAACTGGTGTCTTAAAGAGCTAGTTTTCATTTGTGCTCACTTACAGTTTCTTTCCAGCCTTGTCAACATGCAGCTCCTACTTAACCTTTAAAGCCCTACTTTTCTGTGAAAACTTCCTTCACTTCCTTGAGCATTCCCTTGCACTGGTACAATCGGATTCATGTTTCTCCTGCAGTTCTGATATTTGATTAGCCATTAGTCTGTGAGCTTCTTGCAGTTAAGGGCCCCCATTTATTTCTGTGTTCCTAGAATAGGTTGTGTTGTTTTGTTGTTGGATAAATATAGCCTTGGAGGCTATTTTCTTTTGATGTTTTATATCGTAGAAGTAATCTTGCTCATAAACAATTAACAGCAGTTAGAAATAAGGATAGTGGTTGCCCTAGGTGGGGGTGAGAGGGATACTGTCTAGGAGACGGCAGGAGGGAGTTTCTGTGGCCTGCGGCTTCTCTGATTCATTATCAAGGGACTGGTTGTACTGAGTATTCAGTTTGTGAAAATTCATCAAGCTAAACATTTTACTACATGCACTGGATGATTCTTCAATTTTAAAATAATTTTGAGAAACTGCAAAATAAGGTAAAAAAAAAAAAAAAAAAAAGGTAATGTCCCCTGTTCCTCCATAGCATTCTTCCACTCATCAAATCCTGTTCCCTGAGAAAACTATAGTAAGGTAAATGAGTATTTCCACAGAATTTTTTAAATGCCAGTGTTGTGATAACAGCACCCTGTTTTGAAATGTGTGTATTTCTCTCATCTCAGAAATTTATCTACAAAATTAGGACTATAGGTCCAGCTTGTCCTTTCAGATGACTGCATAAGAATCCATAGTTTGGTTGCACCACACTTTTGTTTTTTAAACTAATGTCTGCACCATTACTTTTTTTTAAAGTAATGTCTGTACCCAACTTGGGGCTTAAACTCACAACCCTGAGATCAAGAGTTACATGTTCCACTGAGTGAGCCTGTCAGGCAGCCCTTCACCATACTTTATTTAGCCAAGTCCTTATCGATGCCTATAATTCCAGAGAACAGCAGTGGTAAAGGGAAGACCTGTGGGTATCATGGTGGGCATAGTTGCTTGGGAAAAGTGTTTCACAGCATGCATTTAAATAAATTACAGTATGCTGAAATGCAGAAAAGTACATATTAAGTATTAATAATATGAAAATGATCATCAGACTCAGAACTAGAAAAAACCTTAGAAATCCTTTCAACCATCTTCTCTTGTTACAGCGAGGGCAGACAGGCTATAGCTAGATGGCCAGCTCAGATGACCGAGGTCTGAGGTTGTTCATTATTAATACAAACCAGGTAACTATTGTTTGATGGTTTGAGTGGCCCAAGTTATTTTCTTTTTTTTTTTTTTAGTTTAAAAAATTTTTTTTAAAAGATTTTATTTATTCACCCAAGAGCAAGAAAGAGAAAGAGACAGTGAGAGAGAGCACCAGCAGGGAGTAGAGGGAGAAGCAGGCTCCCCACTGAGCAGGACCCTGGGATTATGACCTGAGCCAAAGGCAGATGCTTAAATGACTGAGCCACCTAGGTGCCCCCCAAGTTATTTTCAACTGAGAATATATTCATCTTCATGACACCAATACCAAGAGGAATTTTTAATCTTATGAAAAGGAACGGAGGCATCATGCCTTGATAAACGTTTTTAGTACACTAGCATTCTCCTTTTCAAAAAACACAGGCATCTTGGGGAACCTGGCTGCCTCTGTTGGGAGAGCATGTGACCCTTGATCTCAGGGTTGTGAGTTTGAGCCCCACATAGGGTCATGAGATCACTTAAAAATAAATTTAAAAACTCTTTAAAACACAGGCATCTTAAATTCTTTTTACCTTATTTTCTCTATTTCTAAAAATCTTCTTATGGTAAAAATAAAACATAGAGACTCTGAAAAACAATCTGAGGGTTTTGAAGGGGCGGGGGGTGGGAGGTTGGGGTACCAGGTGGTGGATATTATAGAGGGCATGGATTGCATGGAGCACTGGGTGTGGTGAAAAAATAATGAATACTGTTATGCTGAAAATAAAAAATAAAAAAAAGAAAGAAATTTTAAAAAAATTAAAACATAGATACAGATGATAACACAAAACAAATGAATAGATTAATGAATTATTTTACTGCGAACCCCTTGCAAGTATCACTCAAAGTCAAGAGCTAGCACTTTTCGATCCATCTCAGGGGCCCCTGCCCTGTCCATCCCCCTGCCCCCGTCTTCCTCCAGAAGTGACTCCCACACCCACTTTTCTAGTAATCGTTCCTGTACTTCGTTTTGGTTTCATTATCCAAGTGTGCATCCATAGACACTGTGGTTAAGTCTTATTTAAGCATTTTTGTTCTGTATCTTAAGTTTTGGTTCCTTTTCCTTCCTTTGATTTTTTTTTTATCATGTATTTGTGAAGCATCCAATTCGCCGAACCTGTAGGGTCTCCCATGGTCTGTTGCTAATGGCTTCCTCGGGGTTCAATTCAAAACACTGGTGTGCTTTCTGTACACCCTTCAAGTTACCACCTGGTTCCAGAGACTGGATTGGACTGAGTTATGATCCTCTTGTCAAGACTGTGGGTGTTAATGTGTTCTCTCAGCAGAGGCACATCAAATCTGGTCTTCACTCTTTTTTCGTGGTAGTCCCCATTGTTTTCAGTGCTTACAGATCCATTCATTCACCGACAGTGGCACAGTGATGATAGTCTAAGTCCATCATGTTGTTTTCATACATTAGTTGCAATAATAGTATGAGGAGACACTTCCCCTCAGCTATTACTCACTTACACAGTGGTACTGGCATACTGGAAGGATTGGACATGTGCCCAATTCTTGATTCACTTTTCAAGATAATGAGGACATCTCTGATGTACTCAGAAAGTACCCAGTTGGTCCCATATCTGTTCTACTCTAATGTCACTTAATGAATCCTGGGTGTGAACATACTAACGGATTTCAACCCAATGTGATTTTTATTGTCAAAGCATAGATTGTCCCATTGTGGCCTCTTCCACTGGCCCCTCAGTCCTTTTCACATGAACCTATTAGTCACTGATGATTTCCTTGCTATCTAGCCCATTGAGATGTTCCAGGTTCATCTCAGACCTTTCCCAAACTCAGACCTGGAATCAGCCATTTCTCCAAGAAGGCCTAATTTCTTTCTTTCAGTGGGAAATGATATTTCAAGGGTACACTCTGCCCTCTAAAGATGGTTATTTCTAAATAACCATATTTCTAATCTAAATTAAATTAAATTAAATCTAAAGATCAAATCTAAAGATTTCTAATCTAAATATTTCTAATCTAAAGATTGGTTATTCCTCCACGTTTTTAGTGAACAGAGTGGGGTTTTAAAAAGTGCACACTCGCATGCACGCCCATGAAGATAAAATACTTCTTGAATTCATACTGCTATTTCTTTCTTTCTTTTTTTTTTTTTAAGATTTTTATTTATTTATTTGACAGACAGAGATCACAAGCAGGCAGAGAGGCAGGCAGAGAGAGAGGAGGAAGCAGGCTCCCTGCAGAGCAGAGAGCCCAATGTGGGGCTCAATCCCAGAACCCTGGGATCATGACCTGAGCCAAAGGCAGAGGCTTTAACCCACTGAGCCACCCAGGCGCCCCATACTGCTATTTCTAATTCAAATTCAGGACTGTAGGGTTTTTACTGGATCTTCTTCTACACTACATTGGCATCTCTTTTCTTCCACACTGAAAATTTTCATTCTCAAGGATACAGGGGACTATGGAATTAGAATTTTCCATAATTAGTCATTTGCTTAATCCACTTTACACATACAACAGTCTTAGGGTAAGAATAGTAATGCCACACCTCCCATTATGATTACTAAATAGAGTTAAACATTGTTTTTGCATATATTTGCCTCACCTTCTTTATTTAAAGGGTTGTTCTATATCTTCATTGTCAGAGCATCTGGCATTGTAGATATAATAATTTTCAGTCCTCACTGAGGCTAAGCTCTACACACAAGCTTATATTGAATGTCCCTACTTGTCTTTGCCTCTCTCTCTAGTAATTATGGTTTTCTGAAGTTCATCCTCTAGAAGATTCCTTAGGGCTTATAGGAAGAATATTTCCTGAGTTTTTGCATGTTGATTACAATTTCTCTCTGTTCTTTATACTTGGAAGTTCGGTTTTGCTGGATGTAAAATCCTTAGCTGCCATTTTCTTTAATGTGTCATTCCATTTTCTTCTGGCATAAACCACTGCTGTTCAGAAACCTGATGACAAACTAATCTTCTTTCTCTCATAAATCATGTGTTCCTTTAAAAAATTTTTATTTTTTTTTACTTTAGAGAGAGAGAAGGGGAGAGAGAGGAGGAAGACTGCACAAGTAGAGGGGAGGCGACAGAGAGGGAGAAGCAGACTCTCTGCTGAACAGGAAGCTGGATGTGCAGCTCCATCCCAGGACCATGACCTGAGCCAAAGGGAGACACCCAACCAACTGAGCCACCCAAGCCCCCCCCCCTTATGTTCTTTTTTGCCAACATGGCCAGATGATTTTTTTTTTAAGATTTTATTTATTTATTTGAGCGAGAGAGAGTGTACACAAATGAGGGCGAGGGACAGAGGGAGAGGCAGAAGCAGACTCCCCGCTGAGCAGGGAGCCCAATGCTGGGCTCAATCCCAGGATTCTGAGATCATGATTCAGCCAAAGGCAGATGCTTAACTGACTGAGCCACCCAGGCACACACACACCCTTTTTTAAAGATTTTATTTATTTATGATAGAGAGATAGCAGGAGAGGGAACACAAGCACGAGGAAGGTGGAGAGGAAGAACCATGCTCCTCGTTAAGCAGGGAACCTGATACGGGGCTCGATCCCAGGACACTGGTATCATGACCTGAGCTCAAGGCAGATGCTTAACAACTGAGCCACTCAGGTGCCCCAAATATGTATTTCACATCTTTTTTATTTCAGAAAATTTTCCATAAATTGTAATTTTGAGTATTTTTTCTGTTTTCTTTGTTCCAGCTTTCTTCAAGAAATTCTACTTTTTTAGTTCAATTTTGTTTTTTCAGTGTCCCAAGATTCTATTATCTATGTGTTGGATCCCTTTCCCTAGCTTTGTATTTCTCAATTCTTCTAAAAATGGAGATAAAATATATATATCATAAAACTCACCTATTTAAAGTGTACAGTTCAGTGATTTGTGTCTAATCTAAGTTTAGAACATTTGCATCATCCCAAAAAAGAAAGCTCCTGCCTATGTGCAGTCATTCTCTATCCTCCACTCCCCACAGCTCCTGGCAACCATTAGTCTGCTTTCTGTCTATGGCTCTGTCTCTCTGCACATTTCATATAAATGGAATCATACAATATGTGGTCTTTTGTGTCTGACTTCTTTTGCTTAGCATCAACTTTTCAAAGTTCGTCTATGTTGTAGCATGTATCAGTTTTTTTTATAATAGTACATTGTATGTACAGACCACATTTTTTTAAGATTTTATTTATTTATTTGACAGAGAGAAATCATAAGTAGACTGAGAGGCAGGCAGAGAGAGAGAGGGAAACAGGCTCCCTGCTGAGCAGAGAGCCTGATGCGGGACTCGATCCCAGGACCCTGAGATCATGACCTGAACCGAAGGCAGTGGCTTAACCCACTGAGTCACCCAGGTGCCCCCAGACCACATTTTTTAAAAGACTTTATTTATTTATTTTTAGAGAGAGAAAGAGAGCATGAGTGGGAGGTGCGGCAGAGGGAGAGGTAGAGGAGAGAATCTCAAGCAGACTCCTGGCTGAGTGCAGAGCCCAAGGTGGGGCTCAGTCCCACAATCCCGAGATCATGACCTGAGCCAAAATCAAGAGTCAGGCTCTTAACTGACTGAGGCATCCAGGGGCCCCTGTGTAAGACCACATTTTATATATCCATTCATCAGTTGATGGGTTGTTTATGTTGTTTCTGATTTTTGGCTATTATGAATAATGCTGCTATAAACAAATTTCATATTCATGAACAAGTTTTTATGTGGATATGGGTTTTCAGTTACCTTGATTAAATATCTAGGAGGGGACTTGTTCACATAGTATTTCTATGTTTAACATTTTGAGAAACTACCAAGCTTTTTTTCAAAGTGCATCATTTTGCATTCGTACCAGCAGTTTATGAGGGTTCCAATTTTTCCACACCAACAATACTTGTTATTGTCTGTATTTCTTATTTTTATCATCCTAGTGGTTTTCAAGTGGTACCTTTTCAACCAATGGCTAATGATGACTAATGATGTTGAACATCATTTCACATGCCTATTGGCCATTTGTATGTCTTCTTTGTAGTAAGGTTTATGCAAACCCTGTGCCCATTTTAAAAATTACATTATTTGTCTTTCTTTTTTGAGTTGTAAGAGTTCTTTATATATTCTGGATATACATTCTATATATTTTAAATACTGTCTTTTGGGGGCACCTGGGTGGCTCAGTGGATTAAGCATTTGCCTTCAGCTCAGGTCATGATCCCAGGGTCCAGGAATTGAGCCCCATTTCAGGCTCCTTTCTTAGTGAGAAGTCAGCTTCTGCCCCTCCCCTCTGCTTGTGCTCTCTCTCTCTCTCTCTCTGGCTCTCTCTCTGTAATAAACAAATAAAACCTTTTTAAAAAATAAAATACTGTCTTTTCATTTTCCTGATAGTGTTACTTGAAACAAAATTTTGTTTTTGTTAAAATAAAATTTGTTTTTCTTCTTTTATTGCTTTTGGTGTCCCATCTGGACTTTCACTGCCTAATCCAAGGTCATGAAGATTTATGCTTTTGTTTTCTTCTAAGTTTTATAGTGTTAGCTCTTACATTTAAGTCCCTGGTGATCCATTTTGAGTTTGGTTTTTTGTTGTTTTTTTTTTTTATCAGAGAGAGAAAGAGAGAAAGCAAGCATGAGTGGGTGAAGGGGCAGAGGGAGATGCAGAATCCCCCCTGAGCTGGAAGCCCAATGCAGGACTCTATCCCAACACCCCACGATCATGACCGAAGCTGAGGACAGATGCTCAAACAACTAAGCCACTTCGATGCCCCAAATTTGAGTTAATTTTTATATATGGTGTGAAGTAGGAGTCTATCTTAATCTTTTGCATATGGATAGCCAATTGCTCCTGCACTATCTGGTGAAAATACTATTCTTTCACTGTTGAACAGTCTTGGCACCTTTCCAAAAATTAATTGCAAAGCAACATGCCGGATGAGAGAAAGTATTTGCAAATCACATATCCAATAAGAGGTTAATATCCATAGTATATAAAGAACTCCTACAACTCAATAGCAAACAAACAAACAAAAAACGACCAAACAATCCAATTTAAAAACAGACAGAAGAATTGGATAGACATTTTTCCAAAGAAGACATGCCAACAGGTACATGATAAGGTGCTTACCATCACTAATCAGGGAAATGCAAATCAAAACCACAGTGAGATATCACTTCACACCTGTTAGACACACATCTGTCATTAAAAAGACTAGAGATGAGGATGCCTGGGTGGTTCAGTTGGTTAAGCCGCTGCCTTCAGCTCAGGTCACGATCCCAGGGTCCTGGGATCGAGTCCCACATCAGGCTCCCTGCTCAGAGGGGAGCCTGCTTCTCTCTCTGCCTCTGCCTGCCACTCTGCCTGCTTGTGTGCTCTCTCTCTCTCTCTCTGACAAATAAATAAATAAATAATCTTAAAAAAAAAAAAAAAAGACTAGAGATGAGTGTTGACAAAGATGTAGAGAAAAGAGAATCCTTTTGTAAGTTGGTGCCGCCACTATGAAAAACAGTATGGAGGTTCCTCCAGAAAACCAATACTGTAGGATCAAGAAATTTCACTTTCTGGGTATATAGCCAAAGGAGATGAAAATAGGATACCAAAGTGTTGTCTTCACTGCCGTGGTAACTGTAGCATTATTTACTATATCCAAGCTATAGAAACATATTGTGTCAATCAGTAGATAAATGGATACAGAAGGCGTGTATAGACATACAATAGAATACTATTCAGCCCCCCAAAAGAGAAAAAAGTACATCTTGCCATTTGTAACAACATGGATGGGACTTGAAGGCATTATACTAAGTGACATAAACCAGACAGAAAAAAACAAATACTGTTATGTTATCACTTATATGTGATATCTAAGAAAAATCAAACTCATAGAAACAAAGGTTAGAGAAAATGGTTGTGGTTGCAGTGAAGAAGGACAGGAGAGATAGGGAGAGGTTGGTAAAAGGGTACAAACTTTCAACTATGAGATGAACAAGGTCTGGGGATGCAATATAAAACATGGTGGTTATAGTTGATGACAATGTATTATATAGCTAATATTTCCTAACAGGATAGAACTAAAATGTTCTCACATACAAAAGGTAAATATGTGAGGTGATAGATGTGTTAATTAAATAGATGATGGAAATCCTCTCACAATGTATACATATATCAAATTACTATCATGTACACTTTAAATACTTTACACTTTTGTTAAAAGTGTCAATTAACACTTTTGTCAATTATATATCAATAAAACAGGGGGGAAACAGAAAAATTGACCATAATATGAGGGTTTATCTCTGGACTATCAAATCTATTTCATTAATCTCTGTGTCTATCTGTATGCCAGTACCACAGTTTTGAATAATGTAGCTTTCTAGTAAGTTATAAAATTGGGATGTGTGAGTCCTCCACATTTTTTCTTCTTTTTCAAGAGCTTGTTTGGGTTCCTTGCATTTCCATATAAATGTTATGGTCAACTCTCAATTCATGCGAAAAAGCTAGTGGGAAATTTGATGGGATTGCCTTGAATTTGTACCATCAGCTGGCGTGCACTACCATCTTAACAATTGTAGATCTTCCAATTAGTTTGTTTATTCAGGTCTTCTTTAATTTCTTTTTCTTTTTCGTTTTTTTTATTTTTTACTTTTCAGTGTCCAAATCTCACACTCCTTTGTTGATTCCTAAGTATTTTATTATATTTGATGTTACTGTAAATTGGAACTGTTTTCTTAATTTCTTCAGGTTTTTCATTGCTAATGTATAGAAATACAATTGATTTTTGCATATTGATCTTATTTCATGCAACCTCGCTGAATTCATTTCTTTAATTTTTTTTGTGGATTCCTTATGATTTCCTATATACAAGATCATGTCATCTGCAAATAAGTATATTTAGACTTCTTCTTTTCCAATCTGAAAATTTTTATTTCTTTTTCTTGCCTACTCACTGTAGCTGGAAGCTCTAGGATGCTGTTGAATAGAAGTGGTAAGAGTGAACATCCTTACTGAATTCCTGATCTTAGAAGGAAAACTTCCAGTTTTTAGCCATTAAGTCCAATGTTAACTGTAAGTTTCTGGTAAATGGTCTTATCACATTGAAGAAGTTCCCTTCTTTTCCTAGTTTTTTAGTGTTTTTGTCATAAAAAGGTATTGGATTTTTCTCAAATGCTCTCCCCACATCTATTGAAGTGACCATCTGATTTTTTTTCTTATTCTACTTACTTGATGAATTACACTGATAAATTTATGGTTTTTTTTAACTTTTTATTTTTTTATAAACATATATTTTTATCCCCAGGGATACAGGTCTGTGAATCGCCAGGTTTACACACTTCACAGCACTCACCAAAGCACATACCCTCCCCAATGTCCATAACCCACCCCCCTTCTCCCAAACCCCCTCCCCCCAGCAACCCTCAGTTTGTTTTGTGAGATTAAGAGTCACTTATGGTTTGTCTCCCTCCCAATCCCATCTTGTTTCATTTATTCTTCTCCTACCCACTTAAGCCCCCATGTTACATCACCACTTCCTCATATCAGGGAGATCATATGATAGTTGTCTTTCTCCGCTTGACTTATTTCACTAAGCATGATATGCTCTAGTTCCATCCATGTTGTCACAAATGGCAAGATTTCATTTCTTTTGATGGCTGCATAGTATTCCATTGTGTATATTTATGATTTTTAAAGGTTTTATTTATTTATTTGACGGAGCACAAGCAGGGGTAATGGCAGGCAGAGGGAGGAGAAGAAGGCTCAAATGCAGGGCTTGATCCCAGGACCCTGGGATTTTTTTTGACCTGGGCCAAAGGCAGATGCTTAACTGACTGAACCACCCAGGTGCCCCTACATTGATAGATTCTTGTATGTTGAACCAATCTTGCAGTTAAGTCCCACATGGTCATGGTGTATAATCCTTTTTATATGCTGCTAGATTTTGTTTGCTAGTATTTTGTTGTGGATTTTTATGTTTTTATTATTAAAGTATATTGATTTGTAGTTTTCTTTGTCTGATTTGGTACGAAGGTAGTACTGTCCCCAAAGAATGAGTTGGGAAGTGTTTCTTCTTCCATTTTTGTTGTTGTTGTTTGTTTGCTTTGTTTGGTTTTGTTTGCAAAATTTGTAAAACATTAGCATTAATTCTTATTTAAATGCTCAATAAAGGGGTGCTGGGTGGCTCAGTCAATTAAGCATCTGCCTTCTCTCTCACTCTCACTCTGTCTCAAATAAATAAATAAAATGTTCAGTAAAATTTTCCAGTGAAGCTATTGGTTCTGGGCTTTTCTTTATGGGAAGTTTTTTAAATTATTAATTCAATCTCTTTACTTGTTAAAGGCCTATTCATATTTTCTATTTCTCTCTTTTTTTTAATGTTAGTCATTCACATTTATCTTATTTATTCAAGAGAGAAAGTGCTCATGAGCCCCAGGAGAAGAGGGAGGGAGGAGAATCCCAAGCAGGCTCATGCCCAGCATAGAGGCTGACACAGGGCTCAATCTCATGACCCTCAGATCATAGCCTGAGACAAAATTAAGAGCCGTATGCTTAACCAGCTGAGCCACCCAGGAGCCCCTTTCTGTTCTTCTTGAATAATTTCACTAGTTGGTGTCTTTCTAGAAATTTATCCATTTCATCTAAGTTATCTAATTTGTTAGCATACAAATTCTTATAATATTAGGTTATAACTTATTTTTGTAAGGTTGGTAGTAATATACCCCTTTTCATGCCTCATGCTAATAATTCGGTCTTCTCTGTTTTTCTCTTTGTCATTCTAACTAGTTAGTCAATTTTGTTGATCTTTTTCAAAGAACCAACTTTTTGTTTTATTGATTTTCACTATTGTGTCTTTATACTCTATTTCATTTCTTTATGCACAGAGGTTTATTATTTTTTTTTACTTCTGCTTGTTTTATGTTTAGTTTCCTCTTTTAGTGTCTTACTGTAGAAGATTACATTATTGGCTTAAGATATTTATTTTTTTAAGTTTTTTTTTTAATTCCAGGTAGTTAACATAATGTGCAATATTAGTTTCAGGTATACAGTATAGTGAGTCAACACTTGCATACATCACCAGTGCTTATCACAAGTGCACTCCTTAACCCCCATCACTTATTTAAATCATCTCCTCACCCACCTCCTTTCTAATAACCATCAGTTTGTTTTCTGTAGTTAAGAGTCTCTTTCAATAAATAAAATTTTTTAAAAAGTCTCTTTTTTGGTTTTTCTCTCTCTCCCCTATGCTCATCTCATTTGTCTTGTTTCCTAAATTCAAAATAGAAGGGAAATCATATGGTATTTGTCTTTCACTGACTGACTTATTTCACTTAGCAAAATACTGTCTAGCTCCATCTGCCTCTTTGCAAATGGCAAGATTTCCTTCTTTTTTTGGCTGAGTAATATTCCATTGTGTGTGTGCGTGTGTGTGTGTGTGTGTGTGTATAAATACCTGTAGTGCAGTTGCTGGAGTGTAGGGTAGATCTATTTTTAACCCTTTGAGGAATATCCATACTTTTTTCCAGAGTGGCTGGACCAGTTTGGATTCCCACCAAAAATGCAAGAGGGTTCCCCTTTCTTTGCATCCTCACCATCACCTGTTGTTCCTTGTGCTGTTGATTTTAGCCATTCTGACAATTATACGGTGATATTTCATTGTAGTTTTGATTTACATTTCCCTGATGATAAATGATGTTGAGCACTTTTTCATGTTTTCTTTTTTTTAAAGACAGCCATTTGCAGCTATAAATTTCCCTCTAAGCACTGCTTTCAATGCATGCTCTATATTTTGGTATATTGTATTGTTATTTTTATTGATTTCAAAATATTTAATAATTTCCCATGTAATTTCTTATTTGAATGATTGGTTACTCTGGAGTGTGTTTTTCAGTTTCCATGTATCTGTGAATTTTCCAAATTTTCTTTTATAATTGATTTGTAATTTTATTTCATGTCCACCTGAGAAAATACTTTGTATGATTTCATATCTATTGAGACTTGTTTTATAGCCTAATAAATGGCCTATCCTGGAGATTGTTCCCTGTGCACTCCAAAAGAATGTATATTCTGTTTTTGTAGGGTTGGAATTTCTATAGATATTCATTAGGTCTAGTTGGTTTATAGCATTATTCCTATATTCTATTTATCTTTTGTATAGTTTTTCTATCCATTTTGAAGATGGAACACTGACATCTTCAAGTGTTGTTGATCTATTTTTCCCACCATTCTGTGAGTTTTGCTGCTTCTGTTTTGAGTGAATATGTATTTATCATTGTTTTATTAATGGATTGACATTTTTATCATTCTAAAAGCTTTATTTCTAGTAAAAATTTTGTCATACATCTATTTTATCTGTTTTATCTCTATTTTATTAGGCTAGCTACTCCATTTCTCCTTTGGTAGCTGTATTGTATATCTTCACCATCCTTTTACCTTCAGTATATTTGTATTCCTATAAATTAGGTTTCTTGTAAACAGCATGTAATCAGATCATAGTTGTTTTCTTTCATTCTGCCAATTCCTGCCTTTTAATTGAAGATTTTAATCCACTTACATTTAATGTAGTTACTGATGAGATAAGATTTATGTTTGTTGTTTATGTTGAAAATGTCTTATGTCCTTTTTTGTTTGTTTGTTCCTCTTTTCCTCCATTACTGCTATCTTCTGTGTGGAATATATATATATTTTTTCGGAGTACCATTTTATTTTCCTTGTTGTTTCTTTTACTGTGTATTTTGAAATCTATTTTCTCAGTTGTTTCCCTAGAAATTACAATTAACAAATTATAACAATATGTCAGGCTAATACAATTTAATTTCAGTAGCATACAAAAAGTTTCTTCTATATTATGCCAATCACTCCCCCATCCTTTGTTGTCATACAGGTTATATCTTTATTTTTTTTTTAAGATTTTATTTGTTTATTTGACAGACAGAGATCACAGATAGACAGAGAGGCAGGCAGAGAGAGAGAGAGGGAAGCAGGGCCCCCGCTGAGCAGAGAGCCTCATGTGGGACTCGATCCCAGGACCCCGGGATCATGACCCGAGCCGAAGGCAGCGGCTTAACCCACTGAGCCACCCAGGCGCCCCCAGGTTATATCTTTATATATGTGTGCCCATCAATGAAGATTTATAATTTTTTATCATGTTTATTTTTAATTATTATTAATATATAATGTATTATTTGTTTCAGGGGCACAGGTGTGTGATTCATCAGTCTTATACAATACACAGTGATCACCACAACACATACCTTCCCCATTGTCTATCACCCAGACACTCCATCCTTTCCAGCCCCCCTCCACTCCAGCAACCCTCCGTTTGTTTCCTGAGATTAAGAGTCTCTTACAGTTTGTCTTTCTCTCTGGTTTCATCTTTTTTTATGTTTTCCTCCCTTCTTTTATGAACCTCTGCCTTGTTTCTCAAATTCCACATATCAGTAAGACCAAAAGATAATTGCTTTTCTCTGATTTCTTTATTTTACTTAGCACAATACCCTCTAGTTTCATCCACGTCATTGCAAATTTTAAGATTTCATTTTTGATGGCTACATAATATTCCTCTGTGTGTGTTTGTGTGTGTGTGTCATGTTTGTTATCCATTCATCTGTTGATGGACATCTGGGCTCTTTCCATAGTTTGGCTATTGTGGACATTGCTGCTATAAACATTGCAGTACACATCCCCTTTCTGATAACTACATTTGTATCTTTGGAGTAAATACCAAGTAGTGCAATGGCTGGGTCATAGGACAGCTCTATTTTCAACTTCCTAACAACGTCCATGCTGTTTTCCAGAGTGGCTGCACCAGCTTGCATTTCCACCAACAGTGTAGGAGGGTTCCTCTTTCTCCACATCCTCACCAGCATCTGCCATTTCCTGACTTGTTAATTTTAGCCATTCTGACTGGTGTGAGGTAGTACCTCATTGTGGTTTTGATTTGTATTTCCCTGATGCCAAGCAATGGTGAGCACTTTTTCATGTGTCTGTTGGCCATCTGGATGTCTTCTTTGCAGAAGTGTCTGTTGATGTCCTCTGCCCATTTCTTGATTGGATTATTTTCTTTGGGTGTTGAGTTTGTTAAGTTCTTATAGATTTTGGATACTAGCCCTTTATCTGATATGTCATTTGCAAATATCTTCTCCCATTCTGTCAGTTGTCTTTTGGTTTTGTTGACTGTTTCCTTTGCTGTGCAAAAAGCTTTTGATCTTGGGACGCCTGGGTGGCTCAGTTGGTTGGACGACTGCCTTCGGCTCAGGGCGTGATCCTGGAGTCCCGGGATCGAGTCCCACATCAGGCTCCCAGCTCCATGGGGAGTCTGCTTCGCTCTCTGACCTTCTCCTCGCTCATGCTCTCTCTCACTGTCTCTCTCTCTCAAATAAATAAATAAAATCTTTAAAAAAAAAAAAAAAAGCTTTTGATCTTGATGAAGTCCCAGTAGTTCATTTTTGCCCTTGCTTCCCTTGCCTTTGGCGATGTTTCTAGGAAGAAGTTGCTGCAGCTGAGGTCAAAGAGGTTGCTGCCTGTGTTCTCCTCAAGGATTTTGATGGATTCCTGTCTCACATTGAGGTCTTTCATCCATTTGGAGTCTATTTTTATGTATGGTATAAGGAAATGGTCCAGTTTCATTTTTCTGCATGTGTCTGTCCAATTTTCCCAACAACATTTGTTGAAGAGACTGTCTTTTTTCCATTGGACATTCTTTCCTGCTTTGTCGAAGATTAGTTGACTATAGAGTTGAGGGTCTATTTCTGGGCTCTCTATTCTGTTCCATTGATCTGTGTGTCTGTTCTTGTGCCAGTACCATACTGTTGTGATGATGACAGCTTTGTAATAGAGCTTGAAGTCTGGAATTGTGATGCCACCAACTTTGGCTTTTTTTTTTTTTTTTAACATTCCTCTGGATACTCGAGGTCTTTTCTGGTTCCATATAAATTTTAGGATTATTTGTTCATTTCTGTGAAAAAAAATTGATGGTATTTTGATAGGGATTGCATTAAATGTGTAGATTGCTTTAGGTAGCATAGACATTTTCACAATATTAGTTCTTCCAATCCATGAGCATGGAATGTTTTTCCATTTCTTTGTGTTTTCCTCAATTTCTTTCTTGAGTACTTTATAGTTCTCTGAGTACAGATTCTTTGCCTCTTTCATTAGGTTTATTCCTAGGTATCTTGTGGTTTTGGGTGCAATTGTAAATGGGATCAACTCCTTAATTTCACTTTCTTCTGTCTTGTTGGTGTAGAAATGCAACTGATTTGTTCCATTGGTTTTATATTTTGACACTTTATTGAATTCCTATACAAGTTGTAGCAGTTTTGGAGTGGAGGCTTTTGGGTTTTCCATATAAGGTATCATATCATCTGCAAAGAGTGATAGTTGACTTCTTCTTTGCCAATTTGGATGTCTTTCATTTCTTTTTGATGTCTGATTGCTGAGGCTAGGACTTGTAGTACTATGTTGAATAGCAGTGGTGATAATGCACATCCCTGCCATGTTCCTGACCTTAGGGGAAAAGCTCTCAGTTTTTTTCCATTGAGAATGATATTCTCTGTGGGTTTTTTATAGATGGCTTTGAGATATTGAGGTATGTACCTTCTGTCCCTACACTTTGAAGAGTTTTGATCAAAAAAGGATGCTGTATTTTGTCAAATGCTTTTTCAGCATCTATTGAGAATGTCATATGGTTCTTGTTCTTTCTTTTATTAATGTATTTGTCTCACATTGATTTGCAGATGTTGAACCAACCTTGCAGCCCAGAAATAAATCCCACTTGGTCATGGTGAATAATCCTTTTAATGAACTGTTGGATCCCATTGGCTAGTATTTTGGTGAGAATTTTCACATCTGTATTCATCAAGGATATTGGTCTGTAATTCTCTTTTTTGATGCGGTCTTTGTCTGATTTTGGGATCAAGGTAATGATGGCCTCATAAAATGAATTTGGAAGTTTTCCTTTCATTTCTATTTTTTGGAACAGTTTTAGGAGAATAGGTATTAATTCTTCTTTAAATGTTTGGCAGAGGGGCGCCTGGGTGGCTCAGTGGATTAAAGCCTCTGCCTTCGGCTCAGGTCATGGTCCCAGAGTCCTGGGATGGAGCCCCACATCGGGCTCTCTGCTCAGCGGGGAGCCTGCTTCCTCCTCTCTCTCTCTGCTTGCCTCTCTGCCTGCTTGTGATCTTTGCCTGTCAAATAAATAAATAAAATCTTTTTAAAAAATAAAAAATAACTATTTGGTAGAATTCCCCTGGGAAGCCATCTGGTCCTAGGCTCTCATTTGTTGGGAGATTTTTTATTACTACTTCAATTTTGTTGTTGGTTATGGGTCTGCTCGGTTTTCTATTTCTTCCAGGTTCAGTTTTCTTAGTTTATATGTCTCTAGGAATGCATCCGTTTCTTCCAGATTGTCAAATTTGCTAGAGTATAGTTGCGCATAATATGTTCTTAAAATTGTTGGTATTTCTTTGGTGTTGGTTGTGATCTCTCCTCTTTCATTCATGATTTTATTAATTTGGGTCATTTCTCCTTTCTTTTTGATAAGTCTGGTCAGGGGTTTATCAATCTTATTAATTCTTTCAAAGAACCAGCTCCTAGTTTCGTTGATTTGTTCTACTGTTTTGTTGTTGTTGTTGTTGTTGTTTTGTTTTTGTTTGTTTCTATTTCATTGATTTCTGCTCTGATCTTTATTATTTCTCTTTTCCTGCTGGGTTTAGGCTTTCTTTGCTGTTCTTTCTCCATCTCCTTTAGGTGTAGAGTTAGGTTGTGTATTTGAGACCTTTCTTGTTTCTTGAGGAAGGCTTGTATCACTATATATTTTCCTCTCAGGACCGCCTTTTCTCTGTCCCACAGATTTTGAACAGTTGTGTTTTTATTATCATTTGTTTCCATGAATTTTTTTCAATTCTTCTTTAATTTCCTGGTTGACCCATTCATTCTCTAGTAGGATGCTCTTTAGCCTGCATGTGTTTGGGTTCTTTCTAACTTTCCTCTTTTGATTGAGTTCTCGCTTCAGAGCATTATGGTCTGAAAATACGCAGGGGATGATCCCAATCTTTTGGTACTGGTTGAGATCTGATTTGTGACCCAGGATGGAGAATGTTCCATGTGCACTAGAGAAGAAAGTGTACTCTGTTGCTTTGGGATGGAATGTTCTGAATATATCTGTGATGTCCATCTGGTCCAGTGTGTCATTTAAGGCCTTTATTTCCTTATTGATCCTTTGCTTGGATGATCTGTTCATTTCAGTGAGGAGGGTGTTAAAGTCCCCTACTATTATTATATTATTGTCGATGTGTTTCTCTGATTTTGTTATTAATTTGTTTATATGGTTGGCTGCTCCCATGTTAGGAGCATAGAATTTTTAGATCTTCCTATTAGACCGACACTTTGAGTATGATACAGTGTCCTTCCTCATCTCTTTGGCTTAAAATCTCATCTCTTTGGCTTAAAATCTAATTGATTTGATATAAGGATTGCCACCCCAGCTTTCTTTTGATGTCCATTAGCATGGTAAATTGTTTTCCACCCCCTCACTTTAAATCTGGAGGTGTCTTTGGGTCTAAAATGAGTTTCTTGTAGACAGCATATTGATGGGTTTGGTTTTTTAATCCATTCTGATACTGTATCTTTTGATTGGGGTATGTAGCCCATTACATTGAGGGTAACTATTGAAAGATATGAATTTAGTGCCATTGTATTGCCTGTAAGGTGACTGTTACTGTATATTGTTTCTGTTCCTTTCTGGTCTACTACTTTTAGGCTCTCTCTTTGCTTAAAGGACCCCTTTCAATATTTCCTGTAGGGCTGGCTTGGTGTTTGCACATTCTTTTAGTTTTTGTTTGTTCTGGAAGCTTTTTATCTCTCCTTCTATTTTCAGTGATAGCCTAACTGGATATAGTATTCTTGGCTGCATGTTTTTCTCATTTAGTGCTCTGAATATATCGTGCCAGTTCTTTCTGGCCTGCCAAGTCTCTGTGGATAAGTCTGCTGCCAATCTAATATTTTCACCCTTATATGTTACAGACTTCTTGTCCTGGGTTGCTTTCAGGATTTTCTCTTTGTCACTAAGACTTGTAGTTTTACTATTAGATGACACGGTGTGGACCTATTTTTACTGATTTTGAGGGAGGGTTCTCTGTGCCTCCTGGGTTTTGATGCTTGTTCGCTCCAATGTACCTTCTTCCCCTGTCTCTCTTTCTTCTTCTGGAATCCCAATTTTTCTAATATTGCTTCATCTTATGGTATCACTTATCTCTCAAATTCTCCCCCTCATGGTCCAGTAGTTGTTTGTCTCTCTTTTGCTCAGTTTCTTTATTCTCTGTCATTTGGTCTTCTATATCACTAATTCTCTTTTCTGCCTCATTTATCCTAGCAGTAAGAGCCTCCATTTTCTATTGCACCTCATTAATATCTTTTTAAATTTCAGCTTAGTTAGATTTTCGTTCTTCTATTTCTCCAGAAAGGGCTTTTATTTCTCCAGACAGGATTTCTCTAATATCTTCCATGCCTTTTTTTTTTGGGTCCAGCTAACACCTTGAGAATTGTCATTCTGAACTCTCAATCTGACATATTACCAATGTCTGTATTGATTAGTTCCCTAGCCTTCAGTACTGCCTCTTGTTCTTTTTTTTTTTTTTTTTTTTTTTTTGGTGGGGAGTTTTTCTACCTTGTCATTTTATCCAGATAAGAATATATGAACAAGAGAATAAAATACTAAAAGCGAGGCAAAGACCCCAGAAAAATGTATGCTAAACAAATCAGAAGAGGCCCCAAAACAGGGGGAGAAGAAAGAGGGTAAAAAGAAGTTTAAAAAAAATTTTTTTAGTTGTTTTAAATGTATGTATATTAGACTGGTGAATAGAACAGTGCCACCCATTTGATTCCAGATGTGTTTTGGTCTCTTAGAAGAAACTACTTCCCAAAATTTTAAAGAAGAAAAACTTATATGTATATAAAAATAAGGGCAAACATGATGACGAGATGGAATATGACTGTAAAGATAAAATTTTTTTTTAAATTTTTAAAAATCTGAGAACAGAATTGAGAAGTTGGTTGGAAAAAGAAAGGGGAGAGAATTTGCTCAGGCTGGAGACTAGAATAAAGCCCTGTGCTAGATTTAGGCTATATTTTGATCTATTAGAAGAAATTGTATCCCAAAAAATTTTTAGAAGAAAAAACCCAAATGTATGCAAAAAATAAAATTAGATACAATGGATAAAATATGACTATAGTTTTAAAAGATTTTTTAAGAAAGATATTGTTAAGATAAACTAGTTTTAAAAAGTTAAAAGAGGAAAGAGGAAAATTTTTAAAAATTAGAATAAGAAAAATAACATTAAAAAAAATTAATTAACTTTACAAGACTAAAGAATCATGGGGAGAAGGCCATGAATTCCATGCTTTGCTTTCCCCTCCTCTAGAGTCTGCTGTTCTCCTTGATCAGTGAGCTTGGTCTTTGCTGGATGATTTTGCGATCTTTTGGGTAGGGGCCTGTTGTAGTGATTCTCAAATGCCTTTGCCTAAGGCAAAATTACACAGCCCTTGCCAGGGGCCAGGCTAAGTATCTGTTTGGGTTCACTCTTGGGAGTTTTTGTTTCCTGAGCACTTTCTATAGAGCTCTGGAGGACAGGAGTGAAAATGGCAGCCTCCCAATCTCCAGCCCAGAGGAACCAAGAGCTTGGGGCCCCACTCCTCAGTGCACCTTTGGGAAAAAGCTCTCAAGCACCTCTGTCTCTGGCACACACCCCCATTTGGAGTCTCCGAATCCAGCAGATTCCTGCCTCCAGAGAAGGAAGGTGGGTCTCCCCCAAGCTGCCACTTGTGGGGTCCCTTCTCAAAGAACAGTGGCCTGATTGTGCCATGCATCACAGTTTAAGGTACTCCTGAGCTGAGAGCACAGTCCTTGGCTCCATCTCTGTAGCTGGCTTCCCTGCTCTGATACCTGCGATCTCTGCTACACTCAGACGACCCCAATCCTTCTGTAACCCCATGGGACCTGAGACCACACTGTCCCCGCAAGGGCTCCACTCCCGCTTGGTCTCTGGAGTTATGTCCCTCAGTGGAGCAGACTTTTAAATTTTCAAATTTTGTGCTTCATTGCTCCACTGCTTGCTGGGAGCTGGCCCCTGCCGCCACAGTCTATCTTCCCATTGCTTCAGATTCACTTCTCCGCAGGTCCTACCTTTCAGAAAATGGTCGATTTTCTGTTTCTAGAATTGCTGCTCTTCTTCTCTTCGATCTCCTGTTGGGTTTGTAGGTGTTTGGAATGATTTGATGACTATCTAACTGAACTCCTGCAGCCTGACATCATCTCAGTCTGCTACTCCTCCACCATCTTGACTGGTGACTCTGATAAGTTCTTTATAGATTTTAGATACTAGCCCTTTATCTGATATGTCATTTTCAAATATCTTTTCCCATTCTTTCTGTTGTCTTTTGGTTTTGTTGACTGTTTTCTTTGCTGTGCTTTCTTGATGAAGTCCCAAGAGTTCATTTTTGCCCTTGCTTCCCTTGCCTTTGGCTATGCGTCTAGGAAGAAGTTGCTGTGGCTGAGGTCGAAGAGGTTTCTGCCTGTGTTCTCCTCAAGAATTTTTATGGATTCCTGTCACACATTTAAGTTTTCCATCCATTTTGAGTCTGTTTTTGTGTATGATTTAAGGAAATGGTCCATTTTCATTCTTCTGCATGTGGTTGTCCAATTTTCCCAACACCATTTGTTGAGGAGACTGTTGTTGTTGTTGTTGTTGTTGTTGTTGTTTTTCCATTGGATATTCCTTTCTGCTTTGACAGAGATTAGTTGACCATAGAGTTGAGGGTCCATTTCTGAGTTTTCAATTCTGTTCCATTGATCTGTGTGTCTGGTTTTGTGCCAGTACAATACTGTCTTGATGGTGACAGCTTTGTAATAGAACTTGAAGCCTGGAGTTATGATACCACCAGTTTTGTTTTTCTTTTTCAACATGCTGTGGCTATTCAGGGTCTTTTCTGGTTCCATACAAAATTTAAGATTGTTTCTTCATTTCTTTGAAAAATGTTGATGATATTTGGATGGGGATTACACTAAATGTATAGCTTGCTCTAGGTAGCATAGATTTTTTTTTAAAAGATTTTATTTATTTATTTGACAGAGAATACAAGTAGGCAGAGAGGCAGGCAGAGAGAGAGAGAGAGAAGCAGGCTCTGCACTGAGCAGAGAGTCCGATGCGGGGCTCGATCCCAGGACCCTGGGATCATGACCTGGGTCGAAGGCAGAGGCTTTAACCCGCTGAGCCACCCAGGCGCCCCGGTAGCATAGATATTTTAACAGTGTTTATTCTTCCAGTCCATGAGCATGGGACATTTTTCCACTTCTTTGTGTCTTCTTCAGTTTCTTTCATGAGTATTCTACAGTTTTCTGAGGACAGGCTTTTTTGCCTCTTTGATTAGGTTTATTCCTAGGTATCTTATGGTTTTGGGTACTATTATAAATGGGATCGATTCCTTGAATTCTCTTCCTTCTGTCTTGTTGGTGTATAGAAATGCAGCTGATTTCTTGCATTGACTTTATATCCTGACACTTTACTGAATGCCTATATGAGTCCTAGCAGTTGTGGGATGGAGTCTTTTGGGTTTTCCACATAAAGTATCATATCATCTGCAAAGAGTGATAGTTGACTTCTTCTTTGCTGATTTGGATGCCTTTAATTTCTTTTTGTTGTGTGATTGCTAAAGCTAGGACTCATAGTACTATGTTGAACAGCACAGGTGATATTGGACAGCTCTGCTGTGTTCCTGACCTTCAGGGAAAAACTCTCAGTTTTTTTTCCCATTGAGAATTATATTCTCTATGGGTTTTTCATAGATGGTTTTTATGATATTGAGGTATATCCCTACACTGTGAAGAGTTTTAATCAAGAAAGGATGCTCTACTTTGTCAAATGCTTTTTCTGCATCTATTGAGAGTGTCATATGGTTCTTGTCCTTTACTTTTATTAAATGTAGTGCTTCACATTGATTGATTTGCAGATGTTGAACCAACCTTGCAGCCCAAGAATAAATCCCACCTGGTCACGGTGAATAATACTTTTAATGTACTGTTGGATCCTATTGGCTAGTATTTTCTGGTGAGAATTTTTGCATCAGTGTTTATCAGAAATATTGATCTGTAATTCTCTTTTTTGATGGGGTCTTTGTCTCGTTTGAAGATCAAGGTAATTCTGGCTTCATAAAATGAGTTTGGAAGTTTTCCTTCCATTTCTATTTTTTGGAACAGTTTTGGAGAAATAAGCATTAACTCTTCTTTAAATGTTTAGTAGAATGGAAGTCATCTGGCCCTGGGCTCTTGTTTGTTGAGAGATTTTGGATTACTGCTTCAAATTTGTTGTTGGTTATGGGTCTGTTCAGGTTTTCCATTTCTTCCTGGTTCAGTTTTGGTCATTTATATGTCTCTAGGAATGCATCCATTTCTCCCAAATTGTCTAATTTGCTGGCATATAATTGCTCATAGTGTGTTTTTAAAATTGTATTTCTTGGTGATTGCTCCTCTTTCATTCATGATTTTATTTATGTGGGTCCTTTCTCTTTTCTTTTTACAAAGTCTGGCCAGGGGTTTATCAATTTTATTAATTCTTTCAAAGAACCAACTCTTAGTTTCATTGATCTGTTCTACTGTTCTTTTGGTTTCTGTTTCATTGATTTCTGCTCTGATCTTCATTATTTGTCTTCTCCTGCTGGGTTTAGGCTTTTTTTGCTGTTCTTCTCTAGCTCCTTTAGGTGTGGGTTTAGGTTGTATATTTGAGACCTTCCTTGTTTCTTGAAAAATGCTTGAATTGCTATATACTTCCCTCTTAGGACCGCCTTTTCTGTGTCCCAAATATTTTGAACGGTTGTGTTTTCATTTTCATTTGTTTCCATGAATTTTTCCGATTCTTTTTTTTTTTTTCTTTTTAGATTTTACTTATTTGACAGAGAGATCACAAGTAGGTGGAGAGGCAGGCAGAGAGAAGGGGGGAAGCAGGCTCTCCACTGAGCAGAGAGCCGGATGCGGGGTTTGATCCCAGGATCCTGAGATCATGACCTGAGCCAAAGGCAGAGGCTTAACCCACTGAACCACCCAGGTGCCCCTCAATTCTTCTTTAATTTCCTGGTTGACTCATTCATTCTTTAGTGGGATACTCTTTAGCTTCCATATCTTTGAGTTCTTTCCAATTTTCCTTTTGTGATTGAGCTTGAGATTCAAAGAATTGTGACCTGAAAATATTCGGGGAATGAGCCAAGTCTTTTGGTACTAGTTGAAACCTAATTTGTGACCCAGGATATTATCTATTCTGGAGAATGTTTTATGTGCACTAGAGAAGAATGTGTATTGTGTTGCTTTGGGATGGAATTTTCTAAATATATCCGTGAAGTCCATCTGGTCCAGTGTGTCATTTAAAGCTCTTATTGATCTTTTGCTTAGATCATCTTTCCATTTCCTTGATGGGGGTGTTAAAGTCCCCTGTTATTCTTCTTTTTTTTTTTTTTAAAGATTTATTTATTTATTTATTTATTTGACAGAGAGAGAGAGAGATCACAAGTAGACAGAGAGGCAGGCAGAGAGAGAGAGGAAGGGAAGCAGGCTCCCTGCTGAGCAGAGAGCCTGACACGGGACTCGATCCCACAACCCTGAGATTATGACCTGAGCTGAAGGCAGGGGCTTAACCCACTGAGCCACCCAGGCCCCCCCCTGTTATTATTCTATTATTGTTGATGTGTTTGTTTGATTTTGTTATTAATTGGCTGCTCACATGTTAGGGGCACAAATATTTACTATTGTTAGATATTTTTGTTGCATAGAACCTTTAAGTATGATATGGTGTCCTTCTTCATCTTTTATTACAGTCTTTGGTTTTGTTTTTTTGTTTTTTTTTTTAAGATTTTATTTATTTATTTATTTATTTGACAGACAGAGATCACAAGTAGGCAGAGAGGCAGGCAGAGAGAGAGGAGGAAGAAGTCTCCCTGCTGAGCAAAGAGCCTGATGCGGGGCTCGATCCCAGGACCCCGGGATCATGACCTGAGCCGAAGGCAGAGGCCTCAAACCACTGAGCCACCCAGGTGCCCCTACAGTCTTTGGTTTAAAATCTAATTTGTCTGATGTAAAGATTAACACCACAGCTTTTTTTTTCTTTATGTACATTAGCATGATAAATGGCTTTCCACTCCCTCACTTTAAATCTGGACGTGTCTTTGGGTCTAAAATGAGTCTCTTGGAGACAGCATATCAGTGGTTCTTTTTTTTTTTTTAATCCAATCTGATACCCTGTATCTTTTGATTGGAGCATTTAGCCCATTTACATTTAGGGTAACTATTGAAAGATGTGAATTTAGTACCTCGTATTGCTTGTAAGGTGCCTTTTACTGTATATTGTCTCTGTTCCATTCTGGTCTGTGTTACTTTTGGGCTCTCTCTTTGCTTAGAGGACCCCTTTCAATATGTCTTGTAGAGCTGGTCTGGTGATCACAAATTCTTTTAGTTTTTGTTTGCCATGGAAGATTTTTATCTCTCCTTCTATCAGCCTTATTGGATAAAGTATTCTTGGATGCATATTTTTTTCTTGTTTAGTACCAGATCATGCCAGTCCTGTCTGGCCTCCCAGGTCTCTGTGGATAGGTGTGCTGCAAATCTAATGTTTCTACCATTGTAGGTTACAGACCTCTTGTCCTGAGCTGCTTTCAAAATTTTCTCTTCATCTCTGAGATTTGTTAAGTTTTACTATTAAATATTGGGGTTTGACCTTTTTTTTATTTTGAGGGGTTTCTCTGTACCTCCTAGATGTTTACGCCTGTTTTCATTCCCAAATTAGGGAAATTCTGTTATAATTTGCTCTAGCATACCTTCTGCCCCTCTCAATCTTTCTTCTTTTTCTGGGATCCCAATTATTCTAATATTGTTTCATTTTATGGTATCATTTATCTCTCAAATTTTTCCCTCATGATCCAGTAGTGGTTTATCTCTCTTTTTCTCTGCTTCTTTATTCTCCATCATTTGGTCATCTATATCACTAATTCTCTTCCCTGCCTCATTTATCCTAGCAGTCTCCATTAAGAGCCTCCATTTTTTATTGCACCTCATTAATAGCCTTTTAAAACTTTGACTTGGTTAGATTTCATTTCTCCACAAAGGGATTCTCTAGTGTCTTCTATGCTTTTTCAAGGCAACCTAGTATCTTTACAACCATTATTCTGAATTCTAGTTCCAACATCTTACTAATGTCCGTATTGATAAGGTCCCTGGAAGATGGTACTGCCCTTTGTTCTATTTTTTTTAGGTCATTTTTTCCATTTTGTCATTTTGTCCAGAGAAGAATAGATGCATGAAAGAAAAAAATGCTAAAAGGGTTACAACAAGCCCAGAGAACTATACATTAAACAAATGAGAAGAGAACTGAAACTGAGGGTAAAAGAAAAAGAAAAGAATATGATCAGGCTGGTGAATGGGACACCATACATTAGATTTTGGGTGTATTTTGGTCTGTTAGAAGAAACTGCATCCCAAAATTTTAAAGAAAGGAAAACTTATATATACACAGAAATAAAGTTAAAGACAATGAAGGGATAGAATATGATAGAATAAAAATGAAAATTAAAAAAAAAGATTTTAAAAAAGCAATTGGTAAGAGAAGTTGATTGAAAAAAGAAAAATTAGAGAGAGAGAGAATGTGATCAGGAGGTGAATAGAACAGAACCATACACTAGATTTTGGGTATATGTTGGTCTTTTAGAAGAAACAGCATCCCAAAACTTTAAAGAAAGAAAAACTTGTGTGTGTGTGTGTGTGTGTGTGTGTGTGTAGAGAGAGAGAGAGAATGTACATATACATATAAATATGCAAAAGATAATGTTAAATACAATGAAGGGATAGAATATGACTATAAAAATGAAAATTAAAAAATATTTTAAAAAAGGAATTGATAAGATAAGAAGTTGGTTTAAAAAGGAAAGAAGAAATTTTCACAAAAAAAAGAAAGAAAAAGAAAATTTAAAAATTAAAAGTTGAAGAACTAAAGGATTATGGGGGAAAAACCATGAATTCTATGAGCTGTATTCCCTTAGCACTGGAGTTTTGCATTTCCCATTGATCAGTAAACTTGGTCTTGGCTGGATGTTTTTGCTGATCTTCTATTGGAGAGGCCTATTGCATTGATTTTCAAATGTCTTTCCCAGGTGGAATTTTAGTGCCCTTGCCAGTGAGCCAGGCTAAGTAATCTGCTCCAGTTTACTCTCTGTAGCTTTTGCTCCCTGAAGGCTTTCTACACAGCTTTAGAGGATGAGATGAAAATGGCAACCTCCCAATCTCTGACCCCAGATTAACCAAGAACTCTGGGCCCCACTCCTTAGTTAGAAAAAAGCAGTTAATCACTCCTCTCTCCCTGGTCTCTGGCTACTCTCTGTGATCACTCAGACTGAGCATTTCTGTTTCAGCAGATGGCCCTCTTTGGAGTCTTCAAACCCAGCAGATTCCTGTGGGGAAGGTAGGGGAATCTCTCTAGCTCTACTGCTTTTTGGGCCCACTCAAAGAGCAGTGCCCCACAGTGCCATGAATAATGGTATTTGGCAACCCCAGGCTGAAAGCCCACTCCTCTGTTCACTTTGAAGCTGGGTTCCCTGCTCGGATAACTGGGAGCTCTGCCACACTCAGGCACCCCCAGTCTTTCTGTTACCCCCAGGGTCCTGAGACCACACTGTCCCAGCAAATGTTCCACAGCACCCCCCCCCGACCGCGCACACACACACACACACACACACACACACACATAGCTACCAGAGCAAAGTCCCTCAACAGAGAAGACTTCTAAAAGTTCTGATTTTGTGCTCCTCTGCTCTGTCACTTACTGGTAGCCAGCTAATGGAGACTCCCTCCCTCTGTGGTCTGTCTTCCCAAATATTGCCTCAGATTCAATTCTCTGTACCTCCTACCTTGCTCAAAGTCATAATTTTTCTGTTCATAGAGTTCTTGCTAGTCTTTTCATTGATCTCCAGATAAGTTTGTAAGTTTCAAAATGGTTTGATAACTATCTAGCTGAGTTCCTGGGACCAGATGAAATTTAGGTCTCCTACTCCTTTTTCATCTTGGAATACACCCCCAGATTTATAATTCTTAATGCAGATGTCTTTCAAGCCAGACGGAATTTTTTTTTAAGTTACAAAAAATGCATTTATGTTGTCTTTTATATTTATTGATGTAGTTACTTTACTTGTTCTCTTTATTTCTTCATGTGAATTCAAGTTACTATGTAATCCCTTTTTGCTTCAGCCTGAAGGACTGCCTTTATTTCTTGTAGGACATGTTTTCAAGTGAGGAAATCTTGCAATTTTGTTTATCTGGGAAGTTCTCATTTCTCTTCCATTTTTTTTTTTAAAGATTTTATTTATTTATTTGACAGAGAGAGAGAGATCACAAGTAGGCAGAGAGGCAGGCAGAGAGAGAGAGGAGGAAGCAGGCTGCCTGCTGAGCAGAGAGCCCGATGTGGGGCTCGATCCCAGGACCCTGGGACCATGACCTGAGCCGAAGGCAGAGGCTTTAACCCACTGAGCCACCCAGGCACCCCTCTCTTCCATTTTTGAATGATAGTTTTGCTGGATATAGAGTTCTTTGTTGATAATCCTTCTCCTTCAGATCTTTGAATATATCTTTCTATAACATATGGCCTCTATGCTTTCTGATGAGAAATCACCTGTTAATTTTATTGAGAATCCCTGTACATGATAAGTTACTTCTCTTTTGTTACTTTCAAAATTCTTTGTCTTTCATCAGTTTTATTATGATGTATCTACATATGAATCTCTTTGAGTTTGTTTTATTTGGAGTTTGTTGAGCTTCTTGGATGTATAGATTAATATTTTTCATCAAATGGGGAAAATATTCTTGCTGTTATTTCTTTAAATATTCTCCATGCTTTTTTCTCTCTCCTCTCTTTGCGACTCCCATATGTTGGTATGCTTGAATGTCCAGAGCTCTCTGAGGCTCTGTTTTGGTTTTTTGTTTTCTTTCGTTTTGTTTTTTTATCTTATGTTGTTTTTCTTTTTCTTTTTCTTTTAAGATTTTATTTACTTATTTGACAGACAGAGATCACAAATAGGTAGAGAGGCAGGCAGAGAGAGAGGCGGAAGCAGGCTCCCCGCTTAGCAGAGTGCCTGATATGGGGCTCAAGCCCACGACCCTGGGATCATGACCTGAGCCGAAGGCAGAGGCTTAACCCATTGAGCCACCCAGGCACCCCAATTGTCTTATATTGTTTTTCTTAACAGTTTTATTGAGGTATGTTTGAAATACAAAATAATGCACACATTTAATTTATGCAGCTTGATGAGTTTGGACATACGTATACATACATGAAACAGTCACCACAATCAAAGTAATAGTTATAGCCATCACTGCCAAAAGTGTCCTTGTGCCTTTTTGTTTTTTTATTGTTGTGTTGTTTTGTGGTGAGAACACTTACCATGAGATTTACTATCATAAAAAATTTTAAGTGTATAATACAGTATTGTTAACTATCAGCACTATGTTGTACTGCAGATATCTCAGACTTACTCATCTTTTATAACTGAAACTTTATATCCATTGAATCTGTTCATTTTTATTTACTGTTTTTTTTTATTTTGCTCCTCAGACTTGAAAATCTCAATTGACTCATATTTAAGGTTCAGTGATGATTCTTTTTCTGTCTGCTCAAATTCACTGTTAATCTTCTCTAGTAAAATTTCCATTTCAGTTATTGTACATTTCAACTTCAGAATTTCTACTTGGTTTCTTTTTATCTTTTTATTGATGTTTTCTATTTGATGAGAAATAATTCTCATACTTTCCTATACTTCTTTAGACATGGTTCCTTTTTAGTTCCTTGAATATATTTAAAATAGCTGACTTTTAAATCTTTGTTAAATAAATCTAAGATCTGGGTTTCTTCAGGGATAGTTTCTGTTGATTTCCATATTTTCTTGTTTCTTTGAATTTTTTTTGTAATTTTTGTTGACAACTGAACATTTTAGATAATATGTGACAATTCTGGGAGTCAGATTCTCTCCATTCCATGTTTGTTGCTATGTGCTGTTTTAGAACTTCTTAAAACCTCTGAAAAGCATCCAGAGAAAAGGAACACTTTACCTTCAGGGATATAAATATAAGATTGATGAATGCCTTATAACAAAAAATTGAAGAGAGAAGACAAGGAAATGACATGTTACTTTATTATATTTTAAAGATTTTTCTTATTTATTTATTTATTCATGAGAGATAGAGAGACAGAGGCAGAGGGAGAAGCAGGCTCCCCACGGAGCAGGGGCCCTGATGTGGGACTCAATCCCAGGACCCTGGGATCATGACCTGCGCTGAAAGCAGATACGTAACCAACTGAGCCACCCAGTGTCCCAGGAAATGACATTTTAAAGTGTGTGGAGGGGGGGTAGTATCATCATAGAGCTATATATCTAGGAAAAATATCTCTCAAAAACAAAATGGATACATGAATTAGTATACACACACACACATATATTTGCTTGCTTTGTCAGCTGAGTTGGCTGAGAAGCAGTGACACCCCAGTAACAATGAATATACTCAGCACCTGGATCTTGGTTTTGAATAACATTCTCCATAAAAAGTAACTTGGGTTGAAGGAATGTCTGATTCTAGGATTGAAGTAGGTGATATACAGGATGAGCCTAGAATATCTTATAGTCCCAGATAGTGTTGAAGTCCTCAAAAAAGAATAAAACTCAATTAAGGGAGTATTTTCAGGAACCAACTGAAAAAACTCCCAGTGGCCAGAGATAGAACAATTTGGACAATAAAGCATGATCCCAGGGTCCTGGGATTGAGCCCCATATTGGGCTCTCTGCTCAGTGAGAAGCCTGCTTCCCTTCCTCTCTTTCTGCCTGCCTCTCTGCCTACTTGTGATCTCTGTCTTTCAAATAAATAAATAAAATCTTTTAAAAAAAAAGATATGAACAACTCTAGGACAATGAATTCAACAATTTAGATTAAATGGACTAATTTGTCTGGGGGCAGGAGGAGAAGTTTTCCAAACCTGCCACACTAAGAGAAAATCTGGAGTCCTATATGTAATACAACAGTTAAATCTTTAAATATCTTCCTATAAACTGCAGGCTGAGATGGCTTCAGTGGTAAATTCTTCCAAATATTTAAGGAAAAAATTAATATATATATTACACAGTTTTCCAGATATGAGAAAAGAGGGAGGCTACTGAATTCATTTTATGCATATCTTAAATACCAAAACTTGACATGGACATTACTAGAAAGGAACATTACAGACCAATTTTATCTCTTAAAAAAGGATGCAGACCTCCTAAACATAGTATTAGCAAACAAAATCTGACAATTTATAGAAAGAATAATATGCCAAGTGGGGTATGTCTAAGGAATTCAAGGTTGGTTTAACATTTAAAAATTAATATAATTTACATAGAAGACAGGATAAAACAATATGGTTTTCTCAACAGATGGGGAAAAAAGAATTTGATTTAAAACAGACACATTCATGATTTTAAAAAGAAAAAAAACCTCTAAGAAAACTTGAAAGAGAAGGAACTTCCTTAATTTGAAAATGGCTTCAAAAACCCTTGGGCTAACATTTTAAATAATGGTGAAATATTAAAAATGTTCCCAGAATTCAGGAACAATACAAGGATGTCCACTATCATCACTTTTATTTAAAGTTACACTGAAGGTTCTCAACAGTGCCTTAAGGCAAGAAAAAGGAAAAAAAGATCTAAAGATTGAAAACTGTCATTTTTGCCAATGGCATGATTGTGTGTGCAAAAATCCAAAACAGTGAACACACTAGAATTAATATAAGAATTTAGCATTTTAAAAATGTCCTAATCATTTGTTGCAACAAATGATTAGGACATTTTTTGGAAAATCATAGCATCAAAAAACTCATCTAGATTCCTAGGAAAAAAATCTAATAAAAGTTGTTGAAGACCTATATACTGAAAATACTAATTTTCCAATATATTTCCTAAATTTCTGAGAGAATTTCAAGTTTGAAGTAACTGGAAGTTTTTACGATGCTCGTTCATTGGAAGATTTAATGTTTTTTACAGCAAAGTGAAAGAAAGAATAACATACAGCTATATATACATCAACATGGATAGATCTGATAGATACAATGTTGGCCAAAAGAAGACAGACAAAAGTACTTATTGAATGACCTCATTTATATCAAGGTCAAGAACAATCGAAGCTAATTTGTGGTGACAGGTGAGAACAAGCAGTTAACCTTTGGGAGATACTGACCCGGAAAGGGGCATAAGTGAGCCCTCTGGGATATGGAAAATGCTCTTCATCTTGACCTGGTGATGATTTTATGAGTGTATACACATGTAAAAAAAGTCACAGAGGCATGTATGTATCTTGTATATTTTAGACTGTTATATCAAAACTCTTAAAGAAATTTAAAAAGAGTTTTTAAAAAGTAATAGGAAACTACTGAAAGGGTTAAAGGAGGTGAGTGACATGATCCTATTTAAGTTTTAAAAATATGTTTCGGGTGACAACCTACTGGAAGACGGCGGAAGCTGGAAAACCAGGTACGAGGCTGTATTGCACGGGTCTAGAAAGAAGTCATGGTTGCTTAGACTAGGACGGAGAGCACGCACTGGAGAGAGACGTGGGAGCATATCTGTAAGATAAAGAAGAGCAGAGGGAAGTGTCCCCAATATCTTTTTGGGTATCCACCCTAGGAAATGGAAGACGAACAGCAGAGGAATGCTGGGTGGCGGGGGGCAGGGGGGTGGAGAATGGAAGTAAAACTTGGGGTGGGAGTAGAGCTCTTGAAAAAGATCAGTTGGGAGGGAGCTAAGGAATTCCTTAAGTGGGAGGCGAGGTCTGCTGGGAACAGTTGAGGCGGGGCTTGAGGAAGGGGCCTAGAGTTTGCACGTTCGGATAAGAAAATTCTTTGGGGATTAAGGCGCGCATGGAGAGGCGGGAACGTGGCCTTGTGAGGAATGAGGCCATTGTAAGGACGGACGGGGGAAGACTGCGAGGGCTAGGATGCCAGGCGGGCATCGCCCAGGAGGCTCGGAAATGCCTGACCTGGAGCGCGGGGATGGGAAGGGGTCGGCCCGGCCTCAGCCTCCAGGCGGAACCAATTGTGACGGCGACGAAGTTTCCCACCGGCGCTACAAAGGTGCCACACGGGAGGGGCGGCGTGCGCCGGCGTGACGCGGCCGCGCGGAATGGGCAGGGCCGAGGCCGAGGCGGCGACCGCGGCGGCCAGTGCTAGAGGCGGCGGCACGACGAGGCCCCTCAAGCCCGACCACCATGAGCACCAAGCAGGTCACTTGCAGGTCGGTGCGCGGCGCCGCGGCGACCGGGAGCGCAAGGCCACTTCACTTCCTTTCTCATCCCCCCAATCCCCCGCGCCTGGCCCCGAGCGGCGGGTGCACCGCAGCCCCACCACCAGGGAAACTGAGGCAGGAGCGGATTCTTGAGAAGTTGCTCATATGTTCGCGGTCCGCCTTCTCTACGCGGAGCTCGCTTTGCGGCCGGAGACCGGCACCCGGCGTGTGGGTGGCGGTGTGTTGGGGCGGAGACCCCCGGCGACGCCGGCGCGGGGGCCTTTGGGCTGGAAGAGCATGCTGGCCTGGGCGGTGCAGGGCGCTGGGGCCTGGCGGTGGGGGTGGGGCTCTTGGAACTTCGAGTTTAGCTGGAAAAGGAGATTCGGGTAAAGGGAAGCTAAGTGGTCGTTTACAGATGGGGATACCACGCAGGAATAGGCTGTTGATCGATGATAAGGGCCTCAAAGAAGCTTCGGTCCCGAAAGCGGGCTTCGTTTTCTAAGAGTTTTTAGAACTCCCGTGCAATCTAAACTTGCAGAGAGTCGGCAAGTAAGAATTGTGCGGAAAATAATAATGGCGGGTAACGTTTACTGGAAGTTGAAGTGCTCCGCATATTTCCAAGTGCTCTATATTCACGGTCATTACCCTTTACAGTAACGCTACTAGGCAGATAATGATGTCCATTTTACAGTGCAGGGCATTCGGACTGAAAGAGATTAAGTGATCCTCTAACTGAGACACCCATTTACGTGGAGAAATACAACAGTGATGGATGGATGGTGTAGAAAATTCAAAACCGGATGCTGCACTGTGGCTGCTCCTGCGAAGCAGAAAGAGCTTGGTTGTATAACACCCTCGTTCCTTGGTGAACCTGTGGCTTACCGATACTGGGTTCCTAGTCTTACTGAACTGATGCTTGGAGAGTGCAGATTTTATTTTAATGATTGGTTTCAGTAAAACCTGTGTGGGAAACATTGCCCCCCAAAATCAGTCGTATGGTTTGGTTATGTAATAAGCACTTTAAGTATCATATGTGTTGTTACGGTTCTTCATTAGCATGAATAATTGAGAAGGGACTATGTAAAAAGTTTTCTGTTAGTATTAGTACATATTAACTGTTCAAGTAGTTGGCTCAAAGCCCAGGTGGCTTATATGAAGCAGTTGTCAGAAATTTGCACATAGTATCTATAGAAAATAATTTTGCTTGGTTATTTGTGCTAGAAGATCTTTTGTGAAGACCTGTGTGTGTTCATTTTTATTTGTATAAAGCAAGTATGCTGAGTAATTGTATAGCATATTCTGATTACGCCTCTTAAGATGTATCCACAAAAGAGTACACATTTATATAATGCTTTATAATTGAATCTCAACTCTGTGTAGTATCTAGTTTTACAGACATCTTATGTTCAGAAGGACATGAGATATGCCCCTAACTTCGCATCTAAATGCAGGAACAAAATTTAAATCAGGATCATCTTGGCTTTTTCCTTCTGTGCTGGGAGATGGCCTAACCTGAAAACTTTTAATTCTGTTTCCCAAACAGAGGCATCCTGCAGGATAGTATTGCATGTAAAGTCAAGAGTGGGTTGGAATGTTGGAGAGGGGTCACTTCCTAAGTACTAACTGGTGGGGGGGCGGTGGCTGTACTATGTGCTGGGTGCTCTTTGAGGTGCTCTACCAGCCATATCATATGTAACCCAGTAACCCTCGCTGTTCTATTGTTTGTGAAACGGAATCTCAGCACTGAAATGATTGCCCTGGGTCATTCAGCTTCCAAGTGGCCAAGGTGTGGCATCAGAGTCTATACTTTAATTGACTGCATGGCTCCAAATAAATGTGGGAGATGCTGAAGTTTCTTCACTGCAGGAATTTTTAAAGCTTTTCATATGCACATTTGAAAGGAAAAGGCATGCAGAAACATAGAAACTAAAAGAGGTTTACTTGCAAAAGGGTCTGAAGGAGTCGGATCTCACAAGGATTGCCTTACCAAATAAAAAACAGAACACTTTCTTAAAGATTTATTTATTAGAGAACACAAGCGTGTGAGAGCAGGGACAGGAGCTGAGGGAGAGAGAGAATCTGAAGCAAACTCTCTGTGGAGCTAAGAGCCTGCCATGGGGCTTGAACCCAGCACCCTAAGGTCATGACCGGAGCTGAAACCAAGACTCCCAAGAGGCAGACGCTTAGCTGACTCAGCCACCTGGGTACCCCCAAAACAGAACACATTTAAATGAAAAAACTGCAGTATTACCTAGAGAACGAAGTTTACTTTAATGTTTCATAATGGAAAAGCTTTTCTCACTTTCTTATTCACTAAAGTCTTAACCTCCTAGACATTGGTGATTCATAGGAAATGTTCAAGATACGATTTATTTGGGGGACCAGACCTTAACAGGGTGATCAGCTGGTTTTGATTTATCTGAGGGTGCAAATTGGTTTTTTGGTTTGTTTTCCTGGCTGTGGGATGTGATGTGCATGCTTATTCTGAATAGCAGCAACACAAAGTGTTAGTTTTGCTTCTATTCTGATACACAGATGTTTCTCCAAGAGATGGGTATGAGATGCTAGGATTCCCAGTTTAAGGACAAAGACATTCCATATGTTTATTGCTTGAAATGGCAAGAATGGCTGCTCACACAGTTGTGCTGTCAGTCAGCTCTCCTGATTTTTGAGCATGCCACTCTAATCAGAATCTCAAGTTTGGAGTTACTTTTTGCTGATTCTTCTTGCTAACCATTTCCCTGGGTCTTCCAGTCTTTTTTCAAAGCACTGGTGCAGGCCTTTATGCCTGCTTTCTTTTCTACCGCCTCTTGTGATAGAGGTCCCTTTGTCTTATCATCACTAGGTGAAGACCTGGAATTTGTTTCTGTAGAGCACCAAGCTTAGAACTTTTAATTCTTTGGAAGTCACAAAACATAAAAGACCTTGTCAGCAATAAGTAGTAGAAGAGCTTGAGTTCTGGAGTTGGGCAGTTCTGGATTCTCATACTGGTACCACCTGTGCCACAACTTCCTCACCTGTAAAATGGACTTGGTAATGCCCAACTAGCCAGGTTGGCTAACAGATTAGATAATAACAACAAATGATTGTGTATGTGTGGTAGGCTAAGCACTTACATGCATTGTCTCAGCCAAACCTTAGAGTAGTCTATCATTGCAGTCTAGGAAGTATAATTATTATATTATGAATGGGGAAATTTATATAACTTGCTCAAGTTCACATAGCAAGTTCTCTGATTTCAGAGTGTTGACCACTATACTATACTTCAATTCAGGTCTGCCACTGGGCCCAGCATTAACCCCTTTCCCCCTCAACAGATCTGTTATTACATGCCATACAGCCATAAAATTTAAGTCTGAAAATATGTAGAGAAATAGAAAAAAAAAAGTGACACTAAGAATGCAGATTACCCATATACTCAGATGTGGTATACAGAAGCATTTTGCTAGAGATATGCTCTGTTGAAAGGCGGGTAAGAAACTGGATTAATTTTGTTTGACTCAGCCCTCAGCTGCAGTTAGATCTGCTAGTGGTTCTGTGGCTAGAAGTGAACGGAGTGTCCTTTGCAACATATAATAGCTACACTGTCTGAAACAGTCCTTTGAAGTCACCCAGCATAAAAGACCCTTTTGGAGTGTCCCCCAGAAATCTCCCTCCTCTGGGTCTCCAGCTATGTACTTCCCTCTCCCAAATACCTGCCCCCACGCCCTACCCCCACCCCAATTCATGTCTCAGTCTTCTCTCTAGGAAGATACAAGGGATGGTTTCACCATTAGGAAGATTGAGCTGTTGGAAGTTCATTACAGCGTGCTATGTGAAAGAGGCCTGGGGGCACCTGAGTGGCTCAGTGAGTTAAGCATCTGCCTTCAGCTCAGGTCATAGAACCCCTCATGCGGCTCCCTGTTCAGCGGGGTGTCTGCTTCTCCCTCTGCCTCTGTCACTCCCCTCATTTGTGTGCTTCTTCTTTCTGTCAAATAAATAAATTCTTGAGGAAAGAAAAAGAAAGAGGCCTGGATTATGCTTAGTATAACATAGATGGGGATAGATAGCTCTAAGCCATTGACAAAATGCCCCAAAGGACAAGCAAGATATGTTTAAGCTAGTTTTGTGTTTGTCACTGGGGAGTGACAATGATGACATATACTACAAAAATAGTACTGAGCTGGTTTCATCTCTTATATAACTCTTGTTTCATGATCCTCTTTCTTGAAGACACTGATGGTGGTCTAGAGGTTTTTTTGAAGCTGTTTAAATCTCCACTTAATCACTTACAGAAGTGAAATGCCTTACAAGTCACCAGCTTATAGGTGGCAAAACTAACTAGAAGCTTTAGTTGGTGGTTAAATATTTGTTTTCTTAATGAGAAAGATAGTGAGTGGGGTTTGAAAGGCAGGTTGTCTGAACAGGACTTAGGGGAGGCAGTAGAATTATAAAAAGCCCCCCTTTTAGGAACACCACTAAGAATCTGTCCTTTTGAATGCTTGGTTAACAAATAGTGTTTGGTAAAAAAACCTCTGGTAGTCTCCTACCCCCACGTTCCCTTCCCCGCCCCTCCTTTTTAAGGAACTCTTCTTGTTTAGTTTCCCCAAAATAAACTATTGAAGTATTTACTAGATCTTACTTTTGTGGAACTGTTCATTTAGCCACTTTGAGCCTGTTCTCTTCCAGTATTTGAGTTTACTAATCCTCTTTGTCAATCAGAGTTGGCTCTTGGTGCTGATTTTTTTCTCCTTTTATACCTTCAAAGATTGCCATATTTAAGGACGATTAAAATAATGTAGTCTTACAGCATTTCTCAGAATTATTCAACTCTTTAGGAATATAACATTATATAATATACTTTTGTGCCCAGGACTCTTAACGTCCAGAGATTGGCCAGAACAACCCACAGGACTCCACGTGTATAATTCTACTGCAGACTAAGATTTACTACTGTGATAAAGTAAGACGTCATGGCTAGGTCATATGGGAAAAAGGCACAGGTAGCCTCTGGAGGAACCTGTGTGCAGGCTTCCTGCCTTCACTCCTTCCCATAAAAGGTTACAGAGTGTACTTCTCCCCCAGCAACAAAAATGCAGCAACATGTGCCTAAAGAAGCCCATTAAAGATTCACTGCCCAGGCTGGTCACCTTCTGCTTAGCATCTACCGAAATTCCAGACTCCCAGAAGGAAAGCAGATGTCAGCATAAACCACATTGTAGAGTGTGAAGACAGTGAGCCAGTCATATCACTTCGGGAAATTTTCTAACCATGTAGTGAAACTATTTATCAGTCATGCTCCAGAGGCTAGGCAGGGACCAGCTTGTAAATAGGCTTTTCTAAGGATAGCAGGCTCAGACTTACTGTGTTAACTCTTTTCTGCACACTTTTAAAGTCAGTACTGTGGATGAAAAGATCCTTTTTGTACAGGCCTTTTTTAAAAGTTTCTTTTAAGTTTTCTATCAACAACAACAACAACAAAACCTTTTTGTATAGTTTGTCAGGTTCTGTGCCCCCCCCTTTTTTTTTTAAGTTAACCTACAGCCGCCTTAAAGCAAGTTACTGTATAGCCTGTGATCTAGTGGAAGACTCCCAAGGGGGCGTTACCTGGGAAAAGCCTAGCTGATGACCTAGGAAAACCCATAGGATGACACCTCTGTCTAGTCACGTAAGTCATAGGATCCTGTTCTCATCGTTGTAGGCTCAGAAGTTTTATTCTGTTGGTATACTTAGAGGTGGCTCTGCTAGCTAAATTCAAGAGAGATCTAAAAATTAGATACCCTTTTCTCATTTTCCTGAGAGAAAAGGAAGTTTTAGGGGGCCTGGCCAATAGTTCCTCTGCTTTTGGGAAGATGAACAGGTGAGGAAAGTTGAAAGTATGTTTAGTGAGTCAGGAAGGGTTGATGGTCTTCAAATCTTGTGGCCTCCAGCTAAGGCAGGCTCCCAGGCCAATCACAGAGGCTGATGTGCAGCATGAATTGTCACTTGTGTTATCTGGCATTCTTTGTCTGGAAAGGGCAGTCTGGGTCTCTCAGGCCTTCCTGACTTACCTTAGAGACCTTCCTTCTGTTGCTAAGCCTATCTCCAGTTCCGGGCACACCCATGTAATTGGTTAGGTTTAGGCTTTCTGTGTTCAGTCACATTTAGTGATGTTCCAGCTGTGCCTTTCTGACACTGTTCCCAGGCTTTCTTCATTAGAGACCAGATATTCCCGACGTGTGTGTCTAAGAGGACTAGCTCTCTCCAGTCAGAGGCCTCAGACTAGGAAGCACCTTAGTTTGTGGCTGCCGCTAGTGAGTCTTCTGGGTCGAGGGAGGCAAAGTGCACAGTAGGCTGGAGGGTGAGGTCTTCCTGGGCTGGTCCACAAAGGAAGGCGGCTTATAACAGTTCAGTGCACTGAAATATGGGATGCAGTGTTTTTGACAGAGGCCACAGCATGGGCAAAGGCAGAGTGACAGGGAAGTCGTGGGAGAAGGTTAGGGCTATCTGGGAAGACTGGAGTTGGGGTCCCCATCCTAGCAGTTTGACCCTCTGTATGTAAGTTACCGCCTCTCTTTGAGTTTCTTTGAGTCTCAGCATTTGAGAGTTCATTCTGCCCTTTATTTAACATTTGTATATGTTTGAAATTTTCCATAAAAATTTTTTTTAAGTAAGTTAAAACATGGTTCACAGGTGAAGCTCCTTTACAAAGCAACCTCCTGACAGGCTCTTCCCCTGCACTTTCAGCCCTCTCCAAATCTGTCTTCCACCCTGCAGCTCAAGTGGCTTTTTCTGAAAGAAGCCTGGGAAAGGGTGTGTTTAATAACCATACAAGCATGCTTCCGAAATAGTGCATGTTCGGTTTCAGGCCACTGTGATATAGCAAACTTTGCAATAAAGTGAGTCAAGTGAACCTATTTGGTCTCCCAGCATTTATGAAAGTTATGTTTATAATGTAGTCTATTAAGTGTGCAGTAGCATTATGTCTAAAACCACGCACACACCTTAATTTAAAAATTGTTTCTTGATAAATTCTAACCATCCTCTGAACCTTCAGCAAGTTGTAATCTTTTTGCTGGTGGAGGGTGTGGTCTCAGTGTTGTTGGCAACTGACCCATCACGGTGGGGATTGCTGAAGGCTAGGGTGGCTGTGGCCATTTCCTCAGAATAAGACAATAAAAGTTGCCACATTGATTGACTCTTCCTTTCACAAACAGTTTCTCTGTGGCATATGATGCCGTTTGATAGCTTTCTACCCACAGTAGAACTTCTTTCAAAATTGGAGTCCCTCCTCTCAAACCCTTCCACTGCTTTATCAGCTGAGTTTATGTCATATTCTAGATCTTTGTTGTCATCTCAGCAGTCTTCACAGCATCTGCAATAGGAGCAGATCTCACAAAAACACTTTCTTTGCTCATCCATAAGAAGCAACTCCTCATCCGTTCAAGTTTGATCACGAGTTCACAGCAATTCAGTCATGTCTTTGGGCTCCACTTCTGATTCTAGTTCTTTTGCTGTTTTCACCATATCTGCAGTTGCTCCCTCCAGGGAAGTCCTGAACCCCTTAAAGTCCTCCATGAGAATCAGAATCAGCTTCTTCCAGACTCCTATTAATGTTGATAATCTGACTTTTTCCCACACATCACAAATGTTCTTAATAGAATCTAGAATGGGGAATCCTTACTGGAAGGTTCTCAATGGACTTTGCCAAGCTCCACCAGAGGAATCATTATCTATGGCAGCAGTACCTTTACACAGTTTATTTCCTAAATAAGAAAACTTGAAAACTGAAATCACTCCCTGGTCGCTAGGCTACAGAATGAATGTTGTGGTAGCAGGCATGAAAACAACATGATTCTCGTACATCTCCACCAAAACTCTTGGGTGACCAGGTGCATTGTCAGTGGGCAACAGTATTTTGTCAGGAATCTTTTTTTCTGAGCAGCAGGTCTCAACAGTGGACTTAAAAAATTCAGTAAAACACATTGTAAACAGATGTGTTGTCATTCAGGCTTTGTTCTATTTATAGAGAACAGGCAAAGTAGATTTGGCATAATTCTTAGGGGCCCTAGGATTTTCTGCATGATAAATGAGCACTGGCTTCAATTTCATGTCACCAGCTGCATTAGATCCTAACAAGAGAGTCAGTCTGCCCTTTGAAGCTCTGAAGCCAGGCACTGACTTCTCTCTAGCTCTGAGGGTCCTCGATGGCCTCTTCTTGCACTAGAAGGCTGTTTCACCTGCACTGGAAATGTCGTTTAGGGCGGCCACCTTCATTCATGATCTCAGCGAGATCTGGGCGACGCGTTGCAGCTTCTGCACCAGCACTGGCTGCTTCACTTGCTCTTTTCTGTCATGGAGACGGCTTCTCTCCTTCACCCTCATGAACCACCTCTGCCAGCTTCACACTTCTCTTCTGCAGCTTCCGCACCTCGCTCAGCCTTCACAGAATGACAGGGAGAGGGCCTTGCTGTCTGTGAGGCTCTGGCTTAAGGGGATGCTGTGGCTGGTGTTATCTTCTCTCCAGACCACTACAACCTTCTCTGTATCAGCATTCAGGTTGTTACACTTTCTTAACCATTTGTGTGTTCACTGGAATAGCACTTTTATTTTCCTTCAGGAACTTTTCCTTTGCCTTCACAACTTGGCTAACTCTTGGGTCCAAGAGGCCTAGCTTTTGGTCTGTCTCAGTTGTCAGCATGCCTTCCTCACTAAGTTGAATGATATCTGGCTTTTAAGTAAAGTAAGAGGCTTGTGACTCTTCATTTCACTTGAACAGATAGAAGTCACTATAGGGTTATTAATTGGCCAAGTTTCAGTATTGTGTGTCAGGGAATAGGGAGCCACCCAAGCAGAGGGGGGAGAGATGGGGAACGGCCTGTTGGTGGAGGAGTCAGAACACACATTTATTGGTTAAATTCCCCCCATTGCATATGGGCAGTGTTCATGGTACTCCAAAACAATTACAATAGCAGCATCAAAGATCACTGAGTATAGATCACCATAACAAGTATAATAATAATGAAAAAGTTTAAAGTATTGTAAGAATTACCAAAATGTGACACACAGACATGATGTGAGTAAATGCTGTTGGAAAACGGCACCATGCTCGAAACAGTCTTGCCACAAATCTCCAATTTATAAAATGTAGTATCTGCAGAGACAATAATAGGAAGAAGTATGCTTGTAAACAGTTTTCTTTGTGACAGGACTCTCAGAACCTTTCCTCTGCTACTGTGTGTTGTAAATCTCTGAGAAAGAACAGACTGTGCCATTTCTTAAGTTGACTCGACTGTGGGTCCTTTGTTATCCTTCATTTTAAGATGCAGTCATCAGTATTTCAGCTGACACCAGGGTAACTTGGAGCACAATTAAATGATACTCCAGGGGCGCCTGGGTGGCTCAGTGGTTAAAGCCTCTGCCTTCGGCTCAGGTCATGATCTCAGGGTCCTGGGATCGAGCCCCGCATCGGGCTCTCTGCTCGGCAGGGGGCCTGCTTCCCTTCCTCTCTCCGCCTGCCTCTCTGCCTACTTGTGATCTCTGTCAAATAAATAAATAAAATCTTAAAAAAAAAAATAAATAAATGATACTCCAGCCTCGTCTTTTGGCAGGCTTGTTTGTGCTCCCTCACAGTGCCTCCCTTCTGTGCATTTTTCTTGCTCTCTTCTCTCTGCTCTGTCCTATGGGCACCTCCACCACTTTGCAGGCTGTGCTTGGGCCTGACCTCCTCTGGGATGTTGGCCCTCTCTCAGTTCCGTTCCTGGTATGTGTCTCCTCAACACTCTGCATGCTTTATGATAAGGCACAGGTCACTGTTGTAACTGTCAGCTTAATTGTCATTGTCATTACGACCCAGTAGATAGTGTAATTTTCATTTTATAGACCAAGACAGTGAGGCATGGGGAAGTTTATTTTGTGACTTGCTCTTATATGGCAGGGCTGGGTACTGGGTCCAGGTCTCTGATTCCTTTATAACCATACCCTTTAAGTTCCATGAGAACAGAGAGAACAGTGTTTCAGAGTATTTGAGTCTCACATTTACATATGTAACATCTCAAATCAAGAGGGTATATCTTAAAACAAATGTATGGGGTTTTTCTTCCAGAAAACAGTCATTAAATAAGTTGTGATGCATCAAAAATCATTGTGTCTTAGAATCAAGTAAATATGTGTCTCTCCAGTGCCTAGTAGAGCCTTGATACATAATACATGTATAATAAGCATTTGTATGCTAGATTCAAGAAATATGGTGGTTTTATAAAGCAAAGTGTGCCTCTGAAAGTTCTATGCCCTTGCTTATCTCTTCAGATATTTTATGCATGGTGTGTGTCGGGAAGGAAACCAGTGCCTGTTCTCACATGACTTGGCGAACAGCAAGCCATCCACCATCTGCAAATACTATCAGAAGGGCTACTGCGCCTATGGGACTCGTTGCAGGTAAGAGCCGCACAGCTGCTCCCAGCTGTTCTATCAGCTTAAATACTGTCAGGGACTTGGATCCTTCATTTGGAGCATGGGTGTTGATGAGGGGAAAATTTTTCTTTTTAAGATTTATTTATTTTAGAGAGCTTAGGGGGTAAGGGGCAGAGAGGGAGGGAGAAAGAGATTTCCAAACTGGCTCCATGCCCCGTGCAGGCCCGATGGCAGGGCTCAGTCTCCTGACCCTCAGATCATGACATCAGCTAAAATCAAGAGTCAGATGCCTAACTGAGCCACCCAGGAGCCCTGATGAGAGGAAAATTCTAATTTGAAAGTAATTTAACAGTAAAAAGTACAGAAGGTCATTTTGAATTCTGTTTCATTTTAATGAAAGTAATTTTAATTTTTCAAAACACTTTTCAGGCCTTATTCTTATGAGTCTCTTACAAAATTTTGCTCACTATGTGTGTGTGTGTATATCTTTTCTCCTCACTTAACATGTCGCAAGCTTTTCTCTAAGCTGCTACTTTATTTCCTAACTGTAATTTTATGTTTCATAATGTTAGCATACCATCATTTTATTAACTGTTCTTCTCTTAGATAGTTAATTGGTTTCCAGTTTTTGTTTTGTTTTTTGGGTTTTTTTTTGCTATGAATAACCTTGCAGTGAACATTTCTATGCATATAGAGTCTGCCTTTTCCCTCACTCACATCTATAGGCAAGTTTTACAGATTCTAAACAGGAAAACATTCCAAAAACCTGTTCAAGTGCTTTTATAGTGAAGGACTGGTATGTTCTTTCTTGTACCAAGTGGAGGCTATAGAAGTTGCCCACCCACCCCAAAGCCCTCACCCACCTACCCCCAGCCAGTGCATGTCCCAGAGAGACAGTCCAGGAAAGGCCATCTCAAGCTCTTAACACTGGCCGTCATTAACTTTTGGGGCACTCCTGCCAGAAGAACGTGACTTGGGTGTCAGGAGACTTCACTTCAACATCTGACTGGAATTTTCAGGATTTCTGTGTGTGACCTGGGGTATTTTGTCCTCCAAGGATGCTTAAGCGTGGTAATAGACAGCAGTGTACCTACTACTCACTCTACATTACCAGGCATTTCTTACTAATTGATAAGCCTTTTATCATTTAAAATATGGGAAAAGATCATCTCATTCTCCACCTCCACAAGTGGAGCAGAGGAAAAGATGGTCCACGTCTCGGGAGTGTGGGAGACTTGTGCAGGTAGTGTGTCCCTAATGCATTTGCTGTGTGTTTTGTTTAGATACGATCACACGAGGCCTTCTGCTGCAGCTGGTGGTGCCGTGGGCACCACGCCCCACGGCATGCCCTCCCCGGGTTTCCACGGTGCTCACCCTGCTTCTGACCTCGCTGCATCTATTGTGAAAACGAACTTACATGAGCCTGGGAAACGGGAAAAGAGAACACTGGTACTTAGAGACCGAAGTGAGTGAGCAGAGTCATTTTGTTGTTTCTTTTGGAAAAGCAGTCCTGTTTGTTCGTGATGTACCTTTCTGGCCCTCTCTTGTCAGGGCTCCTGACCTAGTCCCCTTGCCCGCTGTTCAAGTATAGACACCAGACCTGTCCTGAGAAGAGCTTCCTTTGGCTACAGAGCGTTCAGGTGATGTGTTCTGCCTGCATTCTGGGCACACTGCCAAGTCTGGCCTGGCAAGACATAAAAAGGGTCCTTTTGTCAGTGTGTAACTGCTGTCTCCATGGGGTGGCTCCCCAGTTCTGAGAAGCACCAGGCCACTCATCTCAAAGCTACATAATTTGATAAGGAGCATGTTTCACTGTTTTACTTCTAGGTCAGCTCCTAGTCTTAGTTACTGTGCTCAGCCAGTGTGGTGTCTTCATTTGCAGTTTTGGTAATAGAGCAGCATATTGGGGTTTGGGGAGGAAGTAGACTACAGATCATAAAGCTTATTTTTATTGGCTGGTCCTCAGCAAGTAAAGGGATTTCTGGTTCTTGGAATTGTGTGGCATAAGCTAGGTAGATTCCATCCTAAGCAAACAATTGTGCTAGTCAAATGTCCTCTCTTAAGAGGCCAGAAGTGAATACGGTGGAAAGGAGGCCTAGAGGGGGTTGACACTGGTCTCAGGATCCAAAGACTCACTAGATTTTCATTCTCGTTTACTCTATGATAGGTGTCTTTACTAATATAAAGGAAGGCGCTGTATTTTACTGACTTCATTCTAAATTCCCATAGACTTAATTTTGGTGTTTAAAAAAATTATCATTATTATCATTTTTTAAGTGTTAACTGGTCAGTGGGTTGACATTTCCATATTTGTCATTTTTAAACAGCAGCTTTCCTGTTCTTTTGAATATCATGTCTGTTTTGTGAGTTTCCTGTGTTGCCAAATATGTTCTTTCCATTTAAAAAAAATCATGATTATAGTAATGTCACTGTGAACATTTTATACTATTCTTTCTGGTTTTCCTTCTTGCCCTTTTTTTTTCTGTGTGATCCAAACAGTGAAATTCCCAAGGTCAGAATTACTTAATCTGTTAGGTTTTTACTAACTGCTTACCACAAGGTTTGGGCCAGATTTCATTTATGTGCGTGCTGTGTGTTTTGTATTAAGATCTCTCTGGCATGGCTGAAGAAAAGACTTGCCCAAGTATGGTGAGTAATCCAGGAGGCTGCAGTGATCCCCAGAATAGCCCAGAGATGAAGCCGCATTCCTACCTCGATGCGATCAGGAGTGGCCTTGATGACCTAGAAGCCAGCAGCTCCTACAGCAGTGAGCAGCAGCTGTGTCCCTACGCGGCGGCGGGGGAGTGCCGATTTGGGGATGCTTGTGTCTACTTGCATGGAGAAGTGTGTGAAATCTGTAGGTTACGAGTCCTGCATCCCTTTGACCCAGAGCAAAGGAAAGCTCATGAGAAGGTAAAATTGCAAGCATTTGCTTGAACTTATTTTAAGAAATTTAAAATGCGCTAAATGACAAAATTATTGGTATTCCTGTAATCATCTCTCTGTCAGTAATGCCCTCAATATGTACGTGGCATGTTTATAATCCTGTTTCCAAGTCCTTTTTCCTTTGTCATTTTGACAGTTTTTGATTATTTAGAATAAAGAAAAAGGGAAGAGGTATTGCAAAGTTCAGAGGACAAATCTAACTCAGGAGTGTGGTGTGTGTGTGTGTGCGTGTTTGTGTGTGAGAGAGAGAGAAAAACACACACATCCTTCATATCCTTACATATCCCTAGGTTTACATATCCTTGTGGCTGGGGTCCAGACACGCCAAGTTCTAGAGAATTTGAGGAGCCAAGTGTTAGAAGGAACCTTTCAGGTCATTAGGTCCCCAGTGTTCATGGAGGTGTCGCCTCACACTAGGCTCTGTGTGCTTGGCACGCAGGTGGGTAAGAGACAGAGGAGCCCACAGCCTCAGTGTTAGAGCTTATGATGACGAGCCGGCCATGGTGCGTAGAGGCCCCATTGTCTTCCGTGGGCGTATTCAGGGGAGTGCAGAAGAAGAACTTTCCTCTGCACCCAGGTGTGTTAAGGGCTTTGTGCTGTACATGTGCTTGGTCTCCCATCTGTGTCCACCAAGAGCTCCCAAGGCAGAGTCTGGGTCTTCATGCTCTTAGCATTGACTCTCATGCCTCATACACGGTGCTTCACCTGGGAGTATTCAGCACCTGCTTCCTGAATGAATACCTTTATTAAATAACCTGTTCTCTTGAGAAGTGGTGCTGCTTACCTCTGAGTCTGGACGACCAGCCTGATGTTTCAAGTTAAGGATTGTTAAGCATTTCTTTTTTTTTTTTTTTTAAGATTTTATTTATTTATTTATTGGACAGACAGAGATCACAAGTAGAGAGAGAGGAGGAAGCAGGCTCCCCACAGAGCAGAGAGCCAGATGCGGGGCTCGATCCCAGGACCCCGGGATCATGACCTGAGCTGAAGGCAGAGGCTTTAACCCACTGAGCCACCCAGGCGCCCCTGTTCAGCATTTCTGATATTGGTGTAGTTCAGAGTGGGTTAAGGGTGCCCAGAAGAGCCAGGAGACGGGGTTCCCAGGCTCTGGGAACTCTGTGATTCCACGCAGGGCCTCGACTCTTTTGGGACCTCCATAGTCTCGGTTCTAAACTGGAGGTGACCATACCATGCTAGGAAAGCTGGGCAGGTGATGGTGTGAAGTCTTTTTTGTGGTCTGAGAGAACTTTGTGTCCAACAGCCCAGAACCTAACAGTGTGGCCCTTCTTTCTCTCCATACTTGAGATCTGCATGTCGACTTTCGAACATGAGATGGAAAAGGCCTTTGCCTTCCAAGCAAGTCAGGACAAAGTGTGCAGTATTTGCATGGAAGTGGTCCTCGAGAAGGCATCTGCTTCTGAGAGGAGATTTGGGATTCTGTCCAACTGCAATCACACATACTGCTTGTCCTGCATCCGGCAGTGGAGATGTGCCAAGCAGTTTGAGAACCCAATCATTAAGTAAGTGCAGCTAAGGGTCTCTGCTGTGGAAGCTGGGGAGGGCGTTTGACTGGGGGCCTTCTTCTGTCTATTCTTAATCCCCCACACTGTCCTTTAGTGTGAAGATACAACTGGCAAGTCCAAGCCTGTGATTGCAGGAGCCTGGGCACATCTAGTAGCCTTCTTGAGCCCAGGTGCTTTTCCTTTTAAAAATAGGTAACAACTCCTGCTGACCATCAGCGTGTTTGGGGACACTCAGCAGGGGTCATCTGTAGGAGAAGGTGTTCAAAGCACTGGCCTTTTGGACTCCAGCACTAACAGTTACTGGTGGTTTGCCTTTAGGCTGATTTCCACCTTTGATTTTACTTTTTTTTAATCTGTAAAATAGGGTTGTTTGAGGATTAAATGGAATAGTACATGTAACACATCTCACGTAAGGTATGATACACAGTGTGTGCTCCATGGAGCCAACACAGGATTCTGAAATTCTGCAGAGGACCAGGGGAAGAGCTTACTCATACTGAAAAGTGAATGTGTGCCGTGTACTGTTAGAAACTCTTCACACATAGTAGCTCATAGTTCTCAGACCCAGTGATCATTCTCATTTATAGAGAACAAAACTGGGGTAGAGTGAAGTCAAGTAATGTGCCTGAAATCCCGTGTGTTTGGCCAAATAGCTGCTTTACTGAGATAAAAGTGGTTACTAGTCATTCCGCAGTTGTGGCCACCATCCCTTCAGTCTAATTATAGAACATTTTCATCATGCCAAAAAGGAACCTCTGTGTGCATTCACTGCCCATTTCCTCCCTGCTCCTTCCAGCCACCAGCAGCCACTCCTCTGCTTTCTGGCCTCCGGCTTTGCCTGTCCTGGGCATTGGTTGTAGATGGAGTCCCACGACGTGCAGCCTTTCTGGGTCCGCCTGCTTTCCCCCCGCAGACCGCCCTCAGCGCTCACCCATCCACACGTGCCCGGGCTCCATGCCTGCGCGCCGGGCTGAGAGCCTGCCGTATGCAGATGTCCGCAGTTCGTGCAGCCCTCAGCTGACAGGCATTTGGATTGTTTCCTTCTTTAGGTTATTAGGAATAATGCTGCTGTGAATACTCAAGGACAAGCTGTCATGTGGCCAGTGTTTCTTTCTTTTGGGTAGAGGGCTAGGACTGGGTTGCTGAGCCTTACAGTAACTGTTCAGCATTTTGAGGAACTGCCAGGCTGTTTTCCACAGTGGCCACTCCAGCAGCATAGGAGGGGTCCAGTTGCTCCCCAGCCTCATCAACTCTGGCTATTGTCTGTATTTCTCATTGTAGCCATCCTAATAGGTGTGAGGTGGTATCTTATGGTTTTGATTTGCATTTCCCTGATAACTAATGATCTTGAGCATCTTTTCCTATGCTTTTTGGCCATTTTGCAGAAATGCCTACTCGAATCTTTTGCCCATTTTAAAATTGGGTTTTTTGTTTGCTTCAAAGATTTTATTTTTGAGTAATCTCTACACCCAGTGGGGGCTTGAACTCACAACCCTGAGATCAGGAGTTCCGTGCTCCCCTGACTGAGCCTACCAAGCACCCCAAATTGAGTTGTCTTCTGATTGTTGAGAAGAACATGTTTTTAACAGTAAGTAAGGTTCTACACCTGAAACTAATATTACACTATATTTTAACTGGAATTTAAATAAAAACTTAAGAAAGCAGTAAAGAAAGTTCTGAGAGGATTGTGATTTCACCTTGTGGAATTTTTGGTTGGGAAACATTTGGAGTGCTCATGCATTTGAGCAAGGGGTTTGGTGGTGCGTGTGCACTAGATTTATAACTTCCTCTCTCCCGTACTAACCCTGATTCTCATTTCAGGTCTTGTCCAGAATGCCGTGTGATATCAGAGTTTGTAATTCCAAGTGTGTACTGGGTAGAAGATCAGAATAAAAAGAATGAGTTGATTGAAGCTTTCAAACAGGGAATGGGGTAAGTACTTTGAGCTCAGACAGGATTCTGGTGCCTGCCTGACAAATGCTTGTATTTACATACCTTCCAACCCCACAAGGTAATGTAATTTTTTAAATTTCAGCTTTGAGGTATAATTAACAAATAAAATTGTAAGATATTTGAAGGGTCATCATGGTGATTTGATCTACATTGTGAAAGGATTCTCCCATCTTGTTGATTTTTTGTGTGTGTGTGTGTGTGAGAACCTCCAGGTTCTACTCTTAGCAAATTTCAGTTTTATAAACAGTGTTATCAACTGTAATCATCATGTTTCATCATGTGTTCATCTATGTATTCGTCATAGAGCTGAAGGTTGGAACCCTTTTATCAACTTTTCTTTATTTATCCTACCCCTTAGCCTCTGGCAACCCCTTTTTTACTATGTAAGTTAGCCTGTTTGTGTTTGGTTCAGACACCAGCAAGTGATCTCCTGCAGCATTTGTTTTTCCTCTGTCTGGCTTATGTCACTTAGCATAATGCCCTCAAGGTCTGCCCATGTTGTCACAAATGGCAGGATTTCCTTTTCTGTCCTAGCTGAATAATATTCCATTTCATGTATATGCCACATCTTCATCCATTCATCTCTTGACAGACACATGGGTCATTTTGTGTCTTGGCTATTATGACTAATGTTATAGCAAACATGGAAGTGTAGATAATTCTTTTAACAGATGTGAGGTACTATCTCATTGTGGTGGTGGTTTGCATTTCCCTGATGATTAGTGATGCCGAGTGCCTTTTCCTGTGTCTGTTGGACATTTAGATGTCTTCTTTGGGAAAATGTCTATTCAGTTCCTCTGCCCGTTTTTAAATGGAATGTGGTGGTTGTTTTTGCTCTTGTGTAAATTCTTTATGTATTTTGGATATTACCCCCTTATCCGGATAGATGATTTGCAAATATTTACTCCCATTTAGTAGGCTGCCTTTTCATTTTGTTTGATTTCCTTTGCTCTACAAAAACTTTTTAGTTTGGTGTGGTCCCACTTTTTAATTTTTGCTTTTGTTGCCTTTGTTTTTGGTGGCAAATCCATAAAGAACATTGCCAAGACCAATGTCCAGGAGCTTATTACCCTCTGTGTTTTTATGTTTTCAGGGCTTACGTTCAAGCCTTCAATTTTGAGCTGATTTTTGTGTATGGTGTAAGATAGTGGTCCAGGTTCCCCAAAATCCTTTATTGGAGAGATTGTCTTTTTCCCGTTGAATATCCCTGGCTCCTTTGTTGTAAATTGACCACATCCGCATGGGCCCATTTCCGGGCCCTCTGTTTTGTCCCACTGATCTATTTGTCTGTTTTTCTGCTAGTACTGTGCTGTTTTTCTGTTTGGGTTACTGTAGCTTTGTAGTACAGCTTGAAATCAGGAAATGTGCTGTCTCCAGCTTTGTTACTCTTTCTGAGGATTACTTCGGCAATACACTGGGATCTTTTATATAAAAGTTCTTATACAATTTTGGAGTTGTTTGTCCTTTGTCTTTGAAACATGCCATTGGGATTTTGATAGGATTGCTTTCAGTCTGCAGATTGTTACGCCTTTCATTTCTTTCAGCATACAAGTCTGTTTCATCTTCTCTGCTAAATTTATTCCTAGGTATTTTATTCTTTTTTGATGCAATTGTGAGTGGGTTGTTTTTTTCTTAATTTCTCTTTCTGGTAGTTCATTGTTAGTCGATTTTGTATCCTGCAACTTCACTGTTACAAGATATGGATATAGTATGTACATACACTAGAACCTAGCAAGGTAAATACTATGATTTTTTTTTTTTTTAAAAGAAAAAAAAGGTGGTTTCTATTTACTCAGATACCATTTCCAGTGTTCTTTGATTTGGTGTATAATTCCTTCCAGTTGGTATAATTTACCTTCAGCCTCAAGAACTGCCTTTATTTAACATTTATTGAATCTGATGATGATGAATTCTTTTCTTTTTAGCAGAAACAGCTTCTCGTTCTTAAAGGATATTTTCACTGGATATCCTGAACTGATCAGTCCTCTTTACATCTTTGTCTCCTTTTTCAGTGAATACAATTTGGGGTTAATAGTTCGTTTCTTCATTTTCTTTTAGTATTTTGCAAATGTTGTTCCACTGTTTTCTGGATTCTAGTTTCTGAGAATTCAGTGATAATTTAGATTGTAGTATGTAGTTTTTCTGGGGTTGCTTTCAAGATTGTCTGTCTTCATTTCTAGCAGCTTGCTGTTTTGCCTGGGAGTGGTTTTCTCAGAATCTGTAAGGTTTTGTCATTCACCAAATTTAGGGAAATTTTGGCCATCAGATTTTTTTCCCTGCCCTTTTTCTTCTTCTGGGACTCTTAATAACATGCAATAGACTGATACTGCTGCACAGAATTTGGGGTCTCTTCATGTCTTTCCAGTTTCTTTCCCCTCGCTGTTAATCTTGTCCAGTGGTAGCTGCTTTGAACGCCTTGTCATCTTCTAGGTTTCATTTTCCTGATTCCTTGTATATTGACTCATTTTGGATGATAGCCTGCCAGTGTTATCTTGTCAAGATTCTTGATTCTCTTAAGTCAGGCAATATAGTGTTGATGTTCTTACATGGAGGTAAAGTGTTTCAATTCCAGCTTTGGGGCAGCAGTTCTCATCTGTTTGGTTTTCTTGTCCTCAGCTAAGTGGCTGTGAGCTTCTGCTGCACTGATGTCTGGGCCAAATCTTTGGACTGAATTAATACATTGTATTTGGAGTCCTCTTTCTGGTGCCCTTCTGTGTGTGGGACTGCTTCCCCACTTTCCAGTGGGTGCTCTCCTCCCCGCCCTGTTCATTGTTCAGGCCAGGGAGACCGTGGATTTGCCCCTGGAATTTTAGACACCTAACTTTGGCTTGCTCTAGGCCAAAAGCTGTTTTTTCTGAGAAAGATAACTTTCTTCTTGTCATTCTGTTCTTTTCAGTGTCTGATTTCTTGGAATCCTCCTGCTGTTCATGTTCCAGTGCCTTTGGGTCTTTTAAAAATTGGTATTGCTAGTTAACTGCCCGAGGGTTGGCTCTGGGAGAAGTGTGCTTCCCTGTACTAAAGGGCACTGCATGTCACTTTTTTTTTTTTAATTTTTTTTATTTTTTCAGCATAACAGTATTCATTATTTTTGCACCACGCCCAGTGCTCCATGCAATCCGTGCCCTTTCCAGTACCCACCACCTGGATCCCCCAACCTCCCACCCCCCGCCCCTTCAAAAACCTCATTGTTTTTCAGAGTCCATAGTCTCTCATGATTCACCTCCCCTTCCAATTTCCCTCAACTCCCTTTTTTAATGTTTCCTTCAGACTGCCTATCCATTACTTAAGTTCCCCCTCACACGTGGTGGCACATGTCCATCCACCAGAGGGCAGGAGTGGCAAGGCAGAGGGGCCAGCCTGCCGGAAGCAGCTATGCTGGAGTGGCCTGGAAATTCTCGTGTTCTTTCTGTTTGGGTCTTTTCTGGCCTTAGTTTTCATTGATGATGGTGTTTTTATGCATTTCACACATATTTACTGTGCACCTACTATGGGCTAGGCGCCTTCAAGCTAAGCACCAGTGAGGGACATAGAGTACAGATTAGTAAGATAATTTCAAGGGAAATTACAAAAGGGCAATTAGGATACGTGTTTTCTGGTGACAAATTCTTCACAAGAGGCCCAAGCCACATGTCCCAACAGAAAAAGCACTTGGAGCCACCTGAGAGCATCAGGAAAAGCGGCATGGGGACTCAGAGCCATGAAACGTAAACAGCTATCACGTGTGTTAGGGGCGGGGAGGGGGACAGAATGGCATGGGTGTAGAATGGTAACACATGTTGTGTGGGGGGAGCAGGAGGAGTGGAAGGATGTGGTAGGACCTGTGGGATAGACTGCATTGAAATCTAAGGGGGCAGAACAAGTGACTGTTTGGCATGCTCCTCAGTTGTAGTGTGAAGAGGCTGGAAGCTGGTGGGAAGGAGGCCAATTAAGAAATGACTATGGCAGGCGGGTAGCAGAGGACAGTACCCACATGGCTTCAGCAATGTAGGGACAGAAGGGATGGGGTGACTGGGGAGGTGCTCTGTAAGCAGGACTAACAGTCGGATGGGGGAGCTGAGAACAAGGCGGCAGTCTGCGTGCACTGGAGGCTTTTGTCCTTGGTGACCAGGTAAGGCTGGGGAAGGAAAAGCACGGTTATTTGGGGGCAGGAATAGAGAATGATTTCTGGAACCTGTTGAGTTTATTAAAACCAGGGTCCAGCAGCAGTCTGGTGAGAACTCGCTGCTTGAGCAGTTATCGGAGGTTTGCTCAGAGCCTCGGGGGTGGAGGCAATGATGGGGGTGGATGCACACAGCTCTGCTCGGATCCACTCCCCAGCTAGCGCCAGGGTCAGACCTGGGGGGAGCAGGCGCCATCCGGACGAGCACAGTACTCCTTCAGTGGACAGTTGTGAAGGGAACTTTCTTGGTGCTGCTCTGAGGTCTCAGCCACCCTCATCACCGATCTCTGCCATCCTCCTTTTTTTTTTTTTTTTTTTAAAGATTTTATTTATCTGTTTGACAGAGATCACAAGTAGGCAGAGAGAGCAAGGGAAGCAGGCTCCCTGCTGAGCAGATAGCCCGATTCGGGGCTCAATCCCAGGACCTTGGAATCATGACCTGAGCCAAAGGCAGAGGCTTTAACCCACTGAGCCACCCAAGTGCCCCTCTGCCATCCTCTTGTCTGAGAAGACAGAAAAACACTGGCATCAAGGAGTCACCCTTCCTTGTCATGTCACTGTCACATACCCCAGCTGCTATGGCTTTCTCTGTGCAACTTCCCTTCCTCAGCAGTCCCAGATGCCCCCTTGCCTTCTTGGGCATCTCTACCTCTTCTTCACCGTGGGACCATTTACGATTGTATAAGTCAAATTTCATTTAAGTAAAAAGGAATAGGAAATTTCTGGTTGGTGGTTTTTTCCTCTGGAGCCTGAAGATATGCCTAAAGAACACAGTAAAAAGTTAATTTTTTACTGTATGTATTATATTTTATCCATTTAAAAACAGTGCTCTGAGAAGGGGTCCACGGTTAAGAAGCCTGCTCTAGATAGAGGGTGGAGACCAAGGAAAATTGGAATGAGACCTGGGACTTTGGACAGGGGCTAATGTTCGCTGCTTTTCCGTGCCTCCTCCTTCAAGGCTTCCTCTTCCTTGACATCATTCCTGGCCAGGAGGAAGGGAAATTTCCCTGGGTGGGGTTCCTAGTGGGACTTTTAGCTGAGGCAAATAGCCCAGCTTCAGAACGATGGAGCCCAGACAGCTGGCCCAGAGGAGCTGTCAGGCCTGTGCTCCCCTGGAGTCCCCTGTGCAGGTTCAGTTCTGTTTAAGGCTGCCATGTCACCATGATAGTATGATCCCCTTGGAAGTCCGCGTCCTAACCTCACTGAGCCTCATCTTCCCTACATAGAAAGTAAGGCTCATCTAGTTCTGGCAGGGATGGAGGAAGGCCTTGGTTCTTCCAGGCCCCAGGTTCTCCAACATCCTCTGACTTTTTCTTTCTACTTTTCAGGAAAAAAGCTTGTAAATACTTTGAGCAAGGCAAGGGGACCTGCCCCTTTGGAAGCAAATGCCTTTACCGCCACGCTTATCCTGACGGGCGGCTGGCAGAGCCTGAGAAACCTCGGAAACAGCTCAGTTCTGAGGGCACCGTGAGGGTAAGGATTTTGCCATCTCTGTCAAGGACACTTACTGGTGGCATTTCCAGGTACTGCTCCTGGCCCTTTCTCTGATAGCTTTGGCAGCAGGGAATGGGGTAGGTAAGCAAAAGAAAAATAAACTGGCCTTCATGTTGCCATTAATAATAACCAGGTATATTTGCTGGCTGTTTTTGCAGTTCTTTAATTCAGTGCGGCTCTGGGATTTCATTGAGAATCGAGAAAGCCGGCATGTCCCCAGCACTGAAGATGTCGACATGACAGAGCTTGGGGACCTCTTCATGCACCTGTCTGGAGTGGAGTCATCAGAACCCTAAGTAGTAGACGGTTCCCCCTGCATCTTGGGTTCTGCCGGCCAAGCCTTCCCCAAGCTAGGGTGTGCAGAGCTTCATTTACTGCAACCCAAGGTGGCACGTGGCTTGGATTTGACTTGGGTTGTACTTAACCTTGGACTCATCCCCTCTCCATTATTACAGCCATGGGAGGAGTGAAAGATATAAAATGACCCAACAAGTATACGGAATCGCTCCTTTTCTAGTTGATCTCTTGAGTTGCACCTCAGGCTCCTCAGGGGAACCAGCTAAGCAGCCAGAGTTTTGATTGATTGCTTTTAAAAGCAGCCTGGCTCCTGTCCTTGAGCTTTAGCTCCCTAGAAACAGTCACCTTGCAACTGCCCTTAAAGCAGATTTGTTTTCCTTGACAAAGGATTCTTCACCCCTGTGAGATGATTCCTCTGTAGTGGATTTCCCTAGTGTACTTAGTGTGTAGCCAAAAAACCGTTTTTCGAAAAGCTCTGTATAAATCAACTTACAGTGGGCACCGCACACCTTAGCATAAAACTTGTAGTGCTCTTTGGTGTCCCCCGTCAGAGCAGGAGTTGCCCGTGTGTTCAGTCAACAGAGTCTAAACCTTCTTCCCTCTAAGGGCAGGGGCTCTCGGAGCAGTGGGAAGTGTAGCGCAGCAAAGCAGAGGTATAGCCCCTCATTTCTGATTGGTGTTGGGGCCACATGCTCCAGGGAAACACCTGCCTGTCACCTGTGGGCTTCCTTGGGGCTCTTGGGCTCATGCCCCAAGAGTCATTTTACTAGGGGTTCAGCACACACATGCTCTTGTGTGTGGCCCCTGCTCACCCATTTGATCTGTAAAGCGTGGCTTTGATTGCCAATTTTGTAAAAAGTTAACAGCACCCAACAAAGTTTCTACTTCTGACCCAGCATTGGTCCTAAAAGAACAAGTCCTCTATGCTAAGTTGTGACTTTAATTGAAGGAATAGAACATTGTGAATCAGAACAAACTCACCCCAAGCCTGAATTAATCTATTTTTATAAACTGCTTATAGAGATACCAAATATTTTATAAAATGCATTAAAGAGTGGGTAGAAAAAGGTCTACTCTTACTTGAGGTTAGAGTGGACTTTTGGAGAATTTTTATAGTTAACTCTTTAGTGAAATGTGACAGCACAAAGGCTGATGTAAATTCCTTCCCAGTAGAGGCTCTGGGCCCATTTCCTGCTGCTTGTGTTCTTGCTCCAGGAGGGATGAAAGGATGGGGGAAAGTTCAAGCTTCAAGCTCAGTAGAAGGAAAGAACAGCCATTAAACCTACATTTAATTTATTTTATTAAAATAACATAATTGAGGAACCATCAGATAACTGTATTTTGTCAGGCGCAATAAAAACAAAATTAAAACCCTAATCATCAAGAAAACCTGTACTCCTGGCTTCCTTGCATCCACATGATGTGACTGAAGAGAAAGGCTGGCCCGGTGGCCCCGCCCCACAGGGGCAACTCCTGGAAGACAGATTCAGCATGATGGAAGACTGCTCCCTGACAGGGCGGAGACTGGGAGGGGTGGGCCAAGCACCTCTTCTGGAAAACCGTCCCAAGAGATCTCCAAGGAAAGAAGTGTCCGCAAAGTCAAGGTCCATAGTACCAATGCTCCTTCAGGCAGCCATGGTCTCTCAACAGTCCTGGGCTGTTTGGTGTGTTACGTGCAAAACTGTTTGACATCACACCACCCTCTGAAGAACAGTCCTTCCCATGATAAGCGTTCCTCCTAGGAGCTGATATCCACAATCCACATGTCCACATCAGGGCTGGTTTGTCTGCTACCTTCATTTCCCCTCTGAGTGCTTTTTTTTTTTTTGCCCTAAAAAAAATATATATATTCAGCCAACAGCTAGGGCCCCAGATCACATACTGCCAAATCTGGCAGCTATGGGTGCATCTGGAGAAGGCTCTCGGCTCAAGAGCATAGGGGATGCAGGGAGGGAGCAGGACAAACCAGCATTTCGAATGGCTTCCTTCTCCCAGGGCCAGAAAGGGTAGAAAAGAAGGCAACATGAAGTTAAGGCCCTGTGAGTAGTCTAGAAGGTCCTTAGCAGCAGCTTCTCTGAAAATGAGCTCTCTGCCTCCATCAAAAGGGAGCAGAAAGGTGGTGCCTGCTGACTTCCCTTACTCCCCCGATGGCCTGAGTGCAGGTGCAAAGTCAGCTAGAAGACAGGCAGTCTAGGGGACGTAGTCAGTGTGCAGGCGTTGATATCCTCAGTGTGGGCCGCCCGGTGCAGGGATGGCTCAGAAGCACTCCGGTTGATTTTCGGCAGAGAATGTTGGAGCAGCTCGATGGAAGACAGGATCTGAAACAGGGCGGTGTCATTAGGTGGCCTTGGTGTCACTGCGGGAGCAGCAGCTTTTCCGGGAAGAGCCCAAACACAGGCCCTTCCGACCCCAGTTGTGGCACCGGGTGGAGAACATGAGCCCACCTCCCTCCTCATTTCTATTTAGGAACTCCTACTTGAATCCATTCCTACACCCTTGAGCCAAGTCTTACCTGGGGAAAAAGAGGCCTCTCTTCCTTAACCTTCTTCACACAGTCGGCTACAAGCCTCTTCATTGCTTTGGGGCAGTTCTTATATAGCTTACTGAGGTCTGGGGAGGCATACCCTCGGCCCACCATGAAGATGATCTAAGAGGAAGCAAACAGTTGAGGGACTAGGTGGAGGAACAACAGTGACAGCAGCAACTTCTATCCTTCCTGCTGCTCAAACTGCAGGACGCCCAGGGGCTTCCACAACCCCGTCCAGCCTGTCTGCACCAGGGCACATACCTGATCACGGTTATTGATGTGGGAGTAAGGAAGCTCTCCTGTCATGAGCTCATAGAGCACAATGCCGTAGGAGTAGACATCAGACTGGAAGCTGAACGGGTTGTTATCCTGCATTCGGATCACCTCAGGGGCCTACAAGGACAGAATGCATTCATTCACCACCATCTGGGCCCCACAGGCATCCAGGCACCAGGCCTGTCCCCTCCCGCTGGGCATGAGAGCCCTTTCCTCAGTCTACACTTCTGGCCCGCTCAGGCTCAGCTAACACGGGCTCAGGAAGCCTCGGCCCCAGCACCTATGCCTCAGCATGGTTTTGGTCACCAGCTTTCAGAAAGCTCACATTTGCCTCCAGCTGCCTGATGTCACTGAAGGCCTCAATGAGGTATCTGGGTACTGGGGAAATGTCAAATGCTCTGAATCTGCGCACAGACCTTCAGGGTACCCCTTCTCCCCTGCACCCTGCCAGTGGGACCCTCGCCTGCTCACCATCCACAGGACAGAGCCAGTGGGTTGTTCAACTTGCTGAGAACCACTCCAGCGTGACTTTACTGTTGCCAAACCAAAATCTCCAATTTTCACCGTCAGGCCTTCGTGGAGAAATATATCTCAATGCTTGTTAAGGACTGTGGTTTCAGAAGAATGGTCAACTTAATTTTGAAACACTTCCCAAAGTCTTTAGAGCACAGTGTCTCTCTGCCTCCTGTCTGTCCCCAGCCTTCTCTGGTTTGCTTAGATTTCTAAGAAAGGCCCCTTCCTCCAGGAGGCAAGCAGCAGTTGCTCAGAGTGTCAGATTATGTGGCTCGGCCAAAAGTAAGGCAGTTTCCCCGTGCTGCCCTTCCCCGTTTCCACATCTAGGTGCCAGGTCCCTGGCCTTCTGACCTTCCCACGAAACAGGTGTCTTAAACCCCAAGATTTCTAAGGCTGCCATCTGCTGCTCCTTGGAGGCAGGCCTGGCCTGTGATGGCTTACATTTGTTCTGCCTGCTTTGTGCCCTCAAACGACTAAAATGTGAAGAACAAAATGGCATATCCCTCACTGAGCACTGAACACTGTCCTAAGGGGTTTCTCAGTAGAATAGGTACTGCTTGGTGACTTCAAATCAGGACCAAACTCACCTCATTTCTGGATAAAGAAGTCAGTTTAAGGCTGACTTGGGATCCGCCAATGCAGTAACGCATACCTCCTTCAAATCTACGGGGTCTACTCTCATGCTGGGACGGGTCACTCCCAAAAATCCATCACTAAAACATATCCCATACTTCAGGTATGTGGCTCAAATAGGCCACATCCCACAATCTGACTCAACCCAACTGTGGCTCCTCTCACTGGCCAAGAAGCAGAAAAGGGCTGTAATGCCATCCACACTCCTCTTGGCTGCAGGCAGGAGGCACATGCACAAGGGTTACATTTCCTGCCCTAGAGTACAAATACTCCTGGACTCTTCAGTGCCCTTTTATAGGAACACAGTCTCAGAAAGGGGAAGGGCTGGTTCCAACAGTGACCTCTAAAGAAACGACTTCTGTTCACTGAAGAAACAATTTTTAGTAATCACTTCAACGATCTTGAACATCTGGCCTGCAGCCACTTTCTGACTGCACACTGTCCACACTGCACACACACTGTCCACACGCTAGAAATAAACATGAAAGACAAAAGCCCCATCCCTCCAACTTACATTTAGTAATGAAGAGCATAATAAAACTTTCAACCATAAGCCAAACATGTATCTCAACTCTTGTGGAAATCTTTCCAAAGTCACATTTGCTGGGATAAACTTTTAAAAGTCTCCCTTCTGTTTTTCTAAATTTAGAACTGAGCAAACGAAAGCAACCATCAAAGGATACTGTTGGATTTCATGTCTCTGTGGATGATGTTCTTTGCATGCAAATAGCTGTGAAGGGAAAATAAATCTATTAAAAACAGTCTGAGGGACATGGGTAGAAATAGCTTCAAATTCGGCTAGGAAGGAAGCCACCAGAGCACCTGTTGCCTGGTAAGGGGCTACAGGTGGGGACTGGCTGGGCACTGATACAGGCTAGGCCACATCGTGCCTTGCCTGGAGGTAAGGCGACAGTGACTGAAGCATCTCTCCTACTCAAACAGTAATTCTGACAACCCAAATGTCCACCCACTAATGAACGCGTAAGTAGAATGTGGCCTGCCCATACTGCGGAGTGTTATTCAGCTACAGGAAAGAATGAGGTACTGACACATGCCAAGCCCGTTATGCAAAGTCGAGCTAGACACAAGAGACCTCATTATCTTTCTTTCTGTTTGAGAAAGCTCAAGTGAACAAGCATGGGGAGGAGCAGAGGGAAGACCAGCAGACTCCATGCTGAGTGTAGAACCGGACACGGGTCTCCATGCCAGGACCCCAAGATCATGACCTGAGCTGAAATGAAGAGTCAGACCCTCAGCCGACTAAGCCACTCAGGCACCCCTATCTCGTCTTCTATCATGACAAATGTTCTAAAATTAGATGGAGATAGATGTGTGCCCAACTCTGTGAATATATTAAAAATCACTAAGGTGCATGCATTTAAGGGGTTAATTGTATAGTATGTGGATTATATCCATAATTTTTTTCTATCAAGTAATTCTATTTTTTTTTTAAAGATTTTATTTATTTATTTGACAGAGAGAAATCACAAGTAGTCGGAGAGGCAGGCAGAGAGAGAGAGGGAAGCAGGCTCCCTGCTGAGCAGAGAGCCCGATGCGGGACTCGATCCCAGGACCCTGAGATCATGACCTGAGCCGAAGGCAGCGGCTTAACCCACTGAGCCACCCAGGCGCCCTCTATTCCTTTTTTTAAGACTATTTATTTATTTGAAATAGAGCAGGAGCAGGGGGCAGGGACACAGAGAGAACCAGACTCCCCGCTGAGCAGAGAGCCTGAGGTGGGATTCGATCCCAGGACCCCTGGGATCATGAACCAAAGGCAGACATTTAACCAACCGAGCTACCCAGGCACCCCTGGCTAGTTATTTCTTGAAGTGTATAGAAAGTAAATTATGAGAAAAAGAAAAAAAAATTAAATTCCTTAAGAATTTTAAAAGGAGAAAGTGAGAGTTTACATAGCACTTGCAAGCAAAGATTTAGCTTATACCTTCAGACATTCAGGGCTATGAGGAGCTCCCAATCTTCTATATAAGAGGTACCTCAGAGGAAAAGTGTGACTCATACACCACACCACACACACCCCTTTCGGGTGGTTTCACATGCAGGTGCTCGGGATGACTTTTAAGCATGCTCCAAAAGAAAAACATTATGGAAAACCATCTGCTCAGTCCCTCCTGCAAAGCAAGTGCGCTTGCCGGTGGGCCATGCCTCAGAGCGCGCATTCCCACAGTGGGCAGGGCCATGGCTGTCCAGGCAGGAGGTCTAAATCCCATAATACACTCTTCAGCGTCTGGGTAAATTCTGACGGCACTGGCTCGAACCCCAATCTAAAGCCCCAAGGCAGGCGGCCTCAGCCTGGACAAGCTACCTTGAGTTCTCACTCCTTCAGCCCACTCCGGAGGCTTCCTTTCCAGCTATGCAACAGTATCACAGAAACCACTTAGCAGACTTGGATTTTTCCTAAACTAGGTCCTGACGTCAGATTATGTGGCTCGGCCAAAAGTAAGGCAGTTGATGTCTGCACCCCAGACTTTCTAGCCAGCAAGCCATCTACTCACTCCATTCCCTGAGCAGTCTGGCGGGCGATGTCAATCAACTGGAACATCTGGAATTTAGTCTCCTGGACATGCAGGTGTTTGTAGAGGCTGCTGCCTTCACACCACTGGGTCACAATCGCCAAGTTGTCCTTTGTCATGTACCCCATGAAGAGCAGGATGTTCACATGCCGTGTTTTGCTAGAGGGGACAGGAGGAAAAAGGCTCTGAATCTTCAGCTGCTGCAAAATAGAGATCTACTCTACTTTCCCACTGATGCCGGGTCCTGTGTGTCCTTGACGCCACCATGCTTACAATCTGGGTGGCTGGCAAAGCAAACATGCAAAATTGCTGATCATTAAGTTGGGTGTTGTGACAAAAGAACCCCGCTGTTATTCACCTCAGTGCTGCCCTTGAGAGAGAGGACATTCTCTCCAATCAGCATACACACATGATTCCTCCCACAGGGGTCACAGACCCCTAATCTGTGCAATCTGTCATCATTCTAACAAGTCTAAATAATGACATTCCTACAAGTCTAAATAATGACTGAAGGACTTCGAAGCTGAAGGTCTTCCAGAATAAGGCAAACCGGCCATACAAAGAGCTCTTGGAAAGAAAGGTGAAAACAGAACCTATTTCTCTATATCTCAAACCACAACCCAGAGAAGAACCTGGGCCCAGAGGCCTGGAGCAGAAGGGGATCTGTGCTCACCACAAGCAGCCCTTCTAGAGGTTTGACAACCAGGTGAGCTGGAGGAAACTTTCCACACCCTTTCACTTACAAGGACGGACTTCTAGCCACAGGACTCCGCACTGAACACTAAGCACCCGTGCCAGCCGCAGGCCCTCGGAGACAGGTGCACGTGCGCTGCAGCCCACTTCCTCCGCAGCTTCTGCCCCACCAGCCATGCCCACCCCCTAGCGCTCCGGGGAGGGTGGACGGCCTGCGCCCTACTCACCGGAGGACAGCCACCTCGTTCCTGAAGGCCTGGAACTGCTCTGGTGTGGGGTCGACAACCTTTAGGATTTTTACTGCAACATCTCCTGCAAATTAGTTTGTAGTCAGTGCAATCAGTTGAATGACCTTATTTTGTTGCTTTTCACATACCCTAGTTTTGAGAAAGATAGTGAATCACTTATTCAGGTATCACATTACCTACACAAATGGAACAAAAACACAAATTTCTAAATTGTTCGAGTGGCTGAAAAAAGTTATATATTATACTATTATCCTTCAAATACCACCACACGGGCCCTGAACAGGTTTGCTTTCAACTCTTCCTATGAAGCCTGGCCTCCCCAGCAGTGAGGTCACTTGTGAATGGTCGAAGCTGGGCCTGTGAGGGTGGCAGTGGCAGACACGAGGGGGGGCGGGGGGGGGCAGCAGACACCCAGTCTTTGGGGCCAGGAGACAGGCCGTTTAGCAAGCAACTGATACCAACCTCAGCCGTCACATTTTTTTGTTAGTTTGTTTCGAATTTTTTTTTTTTAAAGATTTTATTCATTTGGCAGAGAGAGCACAAGCAGGGGGAAAGGTGGAGTAGCAGGGAGGGAGAAGCAGGCTCTCTGCTGAGCAAGGAGCCTGCGGCGGGCCCGGATCCCAGGATTATAATCTGACCCTGAGGCAGATGCTTAACCATCTGAGCCACCCAGGCGCCCCTCAGCAGCCACATTTTAGTGAGACCTAAGATGGTGCCTTTTACAAATTCAAAGAGAACACTAAAATTAAGCTTCTCTGCCTTTAATACCTCAAAGAAGTAATCCTAGTGATTCACTGGTTACCAAGCCCTGGTACGGCATTATCACCTTCAGTCCTCCTAGCTGCCCTGTGACTTAAGTACTGTTACCCTCATTTCAAAGGCAGCACAAAAGCTCAGTCACTGCCCAAGGTCATACAGCCTAAAGCCAGAAGTGCGGGAGCGGGGATCAGAATCCCAGCTGACTCCAATGGCCACCCTTCTAACTTCCATACCGACAAGACAAAACTGTCACACTGTGAGCTCATTACGTAACCTTAGAAACATCCAGAGACTGATTCTACTTTATGTGTGCTGATTTAGAAGCCACCTGCAAGTGTCTCTACACTGTATTTTGAACAGTAATTATAATAAATTACACAAAGCCCTCGTGTCCCCTGCCTCTCTTGATTTGCGATTTCCCAGTGTCCCCTGTCACGTGCCCAGAGAACTTTCTTTGACGGTAAAAGCTGTGCAAAAGGCATGAGACTCAGGCCTATTCTTTGTTTAAATGGTGGAAAAATATAAGTTATTTTCTAAGTAATAAAGATATGAAAATTATCATTGTAAATAAAGTCTAAAGTTTGAAAAAAAAAAATCCTATTAGCAATCCTATTAGCTTCCAGAAGTTCCTAGAAGGACCTCAGATTTTCTTGGCAAGTGAACTTTACTGGAACACAGACTTTGAGGATCAATCAAAGTTGGCTGACGGCACCTTGGAGGTAATGGAATTCTTCCCCTTATCAAACACACCCCCTTGCAGCCTCTGGGAGAGTATTCCTCACCTCACTTGAGAACCAACTGGCAAAGAGATGGTTCTTATGACAGATACCAAACTGTTGCCCCACGGTCTCTGGTTATATCATCTAAAGGTGAAGTCCCCACTTAATGGCAGGAGCTCATCCAATTCACCAGCACGTACATTTATAGAGGGCCCAGAGCTGCCTTCTATCCCGGAAGATGGAGCTGGTAAACCCATGCAGCCCCACCTAAGTAAGGTTCCTTCTGACTAAGCAGGAGGGGAAGAGTCTCCTGCAGAGTTGCTCATTCTGGAGCAGTCTGAGCCAAGATAAGAATGCTGGGGGTGGGGGACAGAGAGGAGAGCAAATCTGTTTTTGCAGAGAGGATACAGAAAGGTTTTCTGAGGGACGCCTGGGTGGCTCAGTTGGTTGGACGACTGCCTTCAGCTCAGGTCATGATCCTGGAGTCCCGGGATCGAGTCCCGCATCGGGCTCCCAGCTCCACGGGGAGCCTGCTTCTCTCTCTGACCTTCTCATTCATGCTCTCTCTCACTGTTTCTCTCTCAAATAAATAAATAAAATCTTAAAAAAAAAAAAAAAAAAAAAAGGCTTTCTGAAACAAATGGGATATAAGCCAAGGGAAGAATTTAACCAAATGGGACATCTGTTAAACTAGATGCACCAGGAACAAAGGTAAGGTAAGGGAGAATGAAGGAAACATGAGCTATCTTTAGGGAACTCTAGTGTGTGATCTGGGCCCCTACAGACTAGGACAGAAGCCGGGAGGGTCCTGCCCAAAGAGCCTTGCATCCCTTCTGTAGACAAGATATAGCCAATAGTGGTGACATTGGTGACAGAAAGGAGGGGTGGAGGCAAGAAACCTCAGGAAGGTGGGCTGATCTGACATGGTAGTCAACGGAGGGTGGAGAAAAGTACAATGCTGGTGGCATAGGCACTAGGCAGGGCTTTAAAGGGATAGGCCAGGGTGGGCAGAGGAATGCTTGGGGAGACGATGGATGGGCCCTCAGAAGGGCTGCTCTTTGGGACCCTTTTCTACAGCTCTCCCAGGAGTCCACTCCAGCTGTCACTGAACTCACCTTCTGTGTCACCCATTTTGGACCTGATCATAATGTAACCTCAAAGTTCAGAAGACTCACCAGCAGCCAAAGCCCACTTATGGTGACTCACTCTGACCTTGCAGTCTGATGAACATCCTCCACCTCCAGCCTCTACTTTCTGGCAGAGTGAGCAGGACTTACTATCCCTCTTCAGAGTTCATCTTCTCCTTGTTCCATCACCAGAGCCACTTCATATCCTCTCATCTTTCTAAACCCTATTACTCAAATCTGCACTACGGCTCCATGTAAGGCATCCGCTGTCCACACCTGTGCCTTCATGCAAGTCACTGGTGGGAAGACTGAACATGGTCAAACCAAAGACAGAGCCTCCATGGCACCTACAAGGACCCATCCTGCCTGCCAGCTCACGGTCTGCAGTTAAGATAAGAGATTATATGCAATTTTTTACTGAAACTCGAGACTGCATACTATAGCATTCCTTCAATTTCATGCAAATACTCCAAGCATTGCCATAACAGGAATTCAGTCTGCTAGGAGCAATGGGCAAACATTATAGAAAATGGATTTCAACTCCAATAAAGAACGAACGGTTTTATACTGGCAGGACTCCTCTGAACTAGAAAGAGTTCTCCAGTAATAAGCTCCCCAGTATTCTGAATTTCAGGCCAAGGCTCGCCAAGCCTCCCGAAGGTCTTGCATAATCTGAGACCAACAGATTTCCATCATCTTTACAAGACCCTACAACTCCCCATGCCTGGACCTCAATCCTATTAGCTTCCAGAAGTTCCTTAAACAGGCAAGTGGACCACCTCAAACCCCTGATTGCTGCTATCTGCGCACCCTCAGCCTCATGCAAGTGCTACTTCCCCAGCAGAGTCCTCCCTATTAACCCACCCAAACTGGCCACGGGGCCTGCCACTCCATACTTTTTTTCCCTCCATTTTCTTCTCATTAGCCCTATTACACACTTTACACTTTGCTCAGTTATTGTCCCCACCAGAATAGAAACACTGTAAGAGAATGTTTATCTGTTTGGTTTGCTGCTTCATTCATAGCCCCTAGAGGAATGCTTGGAACTAAAAGCATGTTCAGAAAACACCAGATAAAGAAATAAATGAATTCTATGGTACAACCATCAGCAAGGACTGTTATGAACAGACAAGCTGTCTGAAGCCCCGGAGGAGTCTATGTGGACAGTCGCTGGCACAGAGTACTAGGGACCCTACTGCTTGCAGCACAGGTCAGGAGTTGGTTTCTGGTGGGGAAGCTGAGACTCGGTGCCCAGCTGGAGGCCCCCAGGAGTGCACGGTCAGGTCTGGGCCTCCAACAAGGGCTGATCTCCAACCTGCCCTGGAAGTCCTCAGGGCCAAATACACCATTCAAGTCCACCTCTCCAGCACTCCACTCAACACAACAGACATGGAGTAATACTGCTTCCTGCTAATCTCTTCTTTTGAACATGTTTCAAAGATGACTAGAAAATTGTATTAACATTTCTTTCCCTTCTGGAATTATCCACACACCCTTATAGTTGGTAGTCTTAACAACATATAAAGGATGGTACTTCCTTCCTTTAGCAAGCAATATAAATGACCGAGGTAAATGGCCAGGGAACATGTTACAGAGGGTACTCAGAACAACTGCAGAAAGTGGTTATTTTCCTAACACCAGAGCTTCTTACTCTCCCTTAACAGTGAAGTCAGAGCCAAATACAACAAACAAGTTAAGACACATTCCTATTGATTTTATCGTGTTTTTAGTAGGATACTAGTATCTCATTCAGCTACTACTGAAGAAGGAAGAGCTATTACCAGTTGGTAAATTGGGAATGTTTTTACCTTTTTTAAACACCCATTTCTTGTTTTAAACATTTAGAGTTATCTAAGACATATTAGGGACACCCCTGCTTTCTAGAACAGAATAGAATGAACACCACTCATGCTCTTCTTACTGACTCAAAAGTTATAAACCTCAGCGCTAGGCTGGGATGGGGACCCAGACATGGATTCCACCAGGCTGGTGGCCTCAACACTAAATAGCTCAAGACCGAAGGCTTTGCTGCCTTCTCCTCATGCCGTCAGTGATGGTTCCGGCTACCATTAGTACTGCCGTCTGCATCCCTTTTAATGTGTTGTTTATCATTTGCAAAGGCTGGCAAATCAGATCCCAAACTTATGCTCTCTCTGTGTGTGAGCCCAAGGACAGCTTCTCACACGAAGTAAGCAAGCTTTAGTTCATGGATCCGAGGCCTCCATCTTGGCTGCTCAGATACTCGGGTCTACTTTCACAGCTTCTAGGCAGAATCAAAAATTTTAAAAATCACTAAAACAACTGTAATTTTTAACAAACTGAATGAACATTATATTGTATATAGGAACCAGAAAAACAGCAACAACAACAAAACACACATACAAACACACAAAAAGAAGTATAACACAAACAATCCAGAAATATGGTTTCCCTGGGCCTCCTGTTTTATTTTTTCATTCGCAGACCATGGCTTGCTTTCTGAGGGACTTACATAAGAGTGCATTGTTCCTTGTTCCTCTTGACTTTCAAAACTGAAAAAAGACTAGACTCTTAAAAGTATTAGACATGTCATCTACAGTCTAAACGAAGTCTTTCTGGAAGTAACACTGTAACAAATATATCCCCTTACCATAGTCCAAAGCTTACAGAATTGAGAGAAAACACAAGCTCACAGGTAGTACTGTGACAAATATAACTAATGCTTTGAAAAATTATGAATCCTCCCCAAATAAGAATGCTCAAGAGGAAACTTAAATTTGAGCACAACTTAACTAGGTCTATTGGCTTTCAGCTGATGCTTTAACAATGTGGTATAAAAATGTGCAGGGGCACCTGGGTGTCTCAGCTGGTTAAGCGTCCAACTCAGATCATAATCTCAGGGTTGTGGGACTGAGCCCCACATCAGGCTCCCTGCTGATCAAGAAGTTTGTTGGAGATTCTCTCACCCTCTGCCCATCCCCCAACTCTTTAAAATAAATAAATAAATCTTTTCTTTAAAATGATTACATTCCCCTAATGGAAGCATTAAAAGCAATATGCACTGCTCCACCTCCTGTAATTACTAAACAGCCTTGTCTCAGATACAAGCACTCAATCCCACAAGACTGCATTCTTCTTCCATGGGACAATACTAAATAAAAGCTTTTGCACAGCAAGTAAACTGTCAACAAAAACAGAAAGAATGGGAGAAGGTATTTGCAAATAATTTATAAGGAGTTAATATCCAAAATATATCTCAAGAAACATCAAAAAGACAATCTGATTTAAAAATGGACAGAGAGGGTCACCTGGGTGACTCAGTGGGTTAAGCCTCTGCCTTCGGCTCAGGTCATGATCTCAGGGTCCAAGGATCAAGCCCCACATGGGGCTCTCTGCTCAGCAGGGAGCCGGATTCCCCAGCCCCTCTCTCTCTCTGCCTGCCTCTCTGACTACTTGTGATCTCTGTCAAATAAATAAAATCTTAAAAAAAAAAAAGAAATGGACATGGAGGGGGCACCATAGGGGGTGGCTCAGTCGTTAAGCATCTGCCTTAGGCTCAGGTCATGATCCTGGCATCCTGGGATCGAGCCCCACATCAGGTTCCCAGCTGCGGGTGGGCCTGCTCCTCCCTCTCCAGCTCCCTCATGCTTGTGCTCCCTCTCTCGCTATCTCTCATAAATAAATGAAATCTTTAAAAAAAAAAAAATGTACAGAGAGATTCTAAATAGACATTTCCCAAAGAAGATATACAAAAGGTAAACAGGTATATGAAAAGGTGCTCAATATCCCTATTATCAGGGAAATGTAGATCAAAACTCACAACTACAATGGAGTATCACCTCATTTCTGTCAGAATGGTTAGTATCAAAAAGACAAGAAATAACAAGAGGTGGAGAAGATGTAGAATAAAAGGAAACCCTGTGCACTGTTTATAGGTATGTAAACTGGTGCAGCCACTGTGGAAAACTATGGAAGTTTCTCAAAAGATTAAAAATAGAACTACCATAAGATCCAGTAATTATACTGCTAGGTATTTACCAAAGACAAAAACACTAACTTGAAAAGATACCTGCACCCCACATTCACCGCAGCATTATTTACAATAACCAAGACATGGAAGCAACTTAAGTGCGCAGCCATTAATGAATAAAGATGTGATATATATATACACAATGAAACATTCCTCAGCCGTTAAAAAAAAGAGAGATCTTGCCATTTACAACATAATGGATGGGCGTAGAGGGCATTTTTTTTTTTTAAGATTTTATTTATTTATTTGACAGAGAGAGAGATCACAAGCAGTCAGAGAGGCAGGCAGACAGAGAAGGGGAAGCAGGCTCCCTGTGGGGCTCAGTCCCAAAACCCTGAGATCATGACCTGAGCTGAAGGCAGAAGCTTAACCCACTGAGTCACCCAGGCACCCCCCTAGAGGGTATTATGCTAAATGAAATAATTCTGTGAAATAAAAATACCATATGATTCCACCTACACATGGAATCTAAAAAATAAAACAAGTGAACAAACAACAAGAAAGGCACAAACAGACTCACAAATACAGAGAACTGGTGGTGTGGGTGGGGGGAGGGTGTGGCCGCAGGAAATGGGGGGATGGGCCAAACAGGTGAGGGGGATCAAGAGGTAAAAACCTCCAGTTATAAAATAAGTAAGTCACAGAGATAAAAATTACAGCATTAGGAATACAGTCAATAATATTAATACTGCATGGTCACAGAGATGGCAGCTATAATTAGTGTGGTGAACATGATGTACAGGATTGTCAAATCACTATGTTGTACACTTGAAACTAATAGAGAACACTGTATGTCAACCATACTTCAATAGTTCCAAAAAAAATTTTTTTATTGTTTTCCTAAGGGAATCGCCCAGACATTTATGACATCTATCCATATGTTAATAATGTAAGGTACTCAGAAGACTGGAGGTCTTTCTCAGTTTTCAATATCTTGATTTTAATGCTCTGTTCATTTGATGCTCTTATTATCCTTTCTTAATCTCTGCCCCTGTATGTATAAAGACAAACATGAAACCATCCAAAATGGAAATATACCTAGGCATTTTCAGGTTTTGTTTTGTTTTTGTTTGCTTCATTAAAATGTGAATTTAGAAGGGCGCCTTTTGGGGAACATGTAGCATTTTCCAAAAAATACTCCCAATTATTTGCTAATATCCTAAAGCCAGAGGCATTAAAAATCTGAGGGGAAGATGTTATGTTGCCAAAATACATAAACTGTGGCCACAGATATTAAAATAGTACATTTCTTCCAAGTGACAAAGTGTTTCCATTACAATAAGAACACTAACACTCCACATATATTCAAGAATGAAGTCTGCATGCTCCCTGCTTGATGGGGGTTCCCCACAACTGACCCAAGGCAGTACAAGAGAACTTGCTTCATGAAGCTCCTGGCTGTCCTGAGCCCAGCTGTTTGACTATGGGCATGTTAGTTCATTCCCCTCTTGGGACCTCGGTTTTCTACATGCAAATGTCTCAGGTTCTTTCCACAGCTTTCGGTTTCTAGAATCCATGCCCTCCTCACAGCAGCAGACTCTTACTCCTCTAAGGAACCGGAAAACACCTCCCCCGCGCAGCCTGTATTTAATCAGTTCCTGAGACTTGACTGAAGGGCTCACTTTTCCTCATCAATTTCTAGGTTCACCTGGAAACCATATCATACCAACCACAGCATCACCGAATCTAAAAAGAAAGCTATGAAAGGTCACTGAGATATTAAGTTCAAGTTTTAGAGGTAATCAGGTATCCCTGAATAGCGCCACTGTGAACCACACAGCACAATGAACTGATGGTATCCCCTTCTTGGCCCTTTCTGGGCCTTGCAGTAAAGGGAGTGCCCCCCAACATACCGTGCCACTTGCCCTTATACACCGTTCCAAAGGAGCCTGACCCAATCCGAGTGGAGAGCATCACTTCGCTGGCTTCTATTTCCCAGTAATAGCTTGAATCTCTCTGTCCACGAGGCCTCTGAAACCAGCAGAGATCATTAACACACTCCATGGAATGGTAAATCTGTTTAATGAGGGTGTCAGAGAAAAGAACAACCCAAATCCACACATTCCCCTATCTTTTAGAGAAAGACACTGTCATTCCAATTTTGATGTTTTGAAAAAATTGTATTTTAGCTGTGCCCTGCCTTACAATAAGCCAACAAATTCTTTAACACAAGCATGCCAAAAATGGCAGACATTTATAATAACTTTCATTAAATTTTTTTAAATAGAGCCCCCCCCCAACCCCCACTAAAAGTATTCCCATTTCTGATTAGTTTTTTCTTAGTAAATCCTAAAATATAGGAGGTACTGTAAGCCATACTCACAATTTTGTTTTTCTCCTGGGTCCCAGATCCTGGTGCCCGCTCTCTCTGTGCTGGCACAGGGGTTTTGGGCTGTGACCAGCCTGTTGGGCTCAGATTGTTAGGGCTGCTGGACAAGGCTGAAGGTGAGGCTTAATAGACAAGACAAACAGAATCCACACGTGGATAAGCCAACGGAAGATACACAGCATAAAGAGAAAAAGCCCATTATTATTTGCTAAACTTTGGACAAGTACCTGATTCACTGTGGCTTCGAATTGCATCCTGAAACAGAAAAAGAAAGCTGGTCAATTTCTGCACCAGAAAAGATGTTTTCTGGGGGAAGGAAAAGGGAAAAGGAGAATTTGCAGGAACAAAATAGATTATAAATCTCTAAAATACAAAAGGCCTAATTATATACTCTAACTTTCCTTTGATTAATTTTACCAAATGTCAGTGGTCAATTATCTCCAAGATTATCATCAAATATTAGAACTGATGTTAGCTTTTTCATATATCACATTCTTTTGGAATGGAAACTACATTCTTTTCCTCAGGAGAAAGCAATGCATATAGCAAAGTGATACTCATGCAGGAACACTAGCAAAGTTACTATCAGCTGAGATCTTTCTAATGACTGAGGATCTTACTCCACTGAGGCTCAAGCAAAACAAAACAAAACTTGGCGATCAGGTGGCAAGCTCACTCCTACTCTTCTAGTTCAGGGCATACTGACCAGCAGCTGGACTGGATAAGGGGAAGCACCGTAACTACGGAACTCTACCCAAGCCTAAAATCATGAAATGCTGGAAGGACAATAAATCCCCTAGTCCAAAACCTACATTCTACATATGAGAAAACAAATATAAACAAATAAAGAGACTTGGCCAGGACCAGACAGCCAGTAGGTGGCAGAAATAGAACCAGAAACCATCACCATGGATCTCAGCCCTGAGCTCATTTGCCACAAAATGCTCCTGAGACCTTATGAGTAAACTTTGAAATTAGTTACATTCTACTTAGGTAAGAAGTCAAAGGCTACCTTTAGAACTTACTAGAAACTGTTTGGGTAGAAAAGTTTAAATCACAGGCCTTCTGTAAGACCTGTATTTCCATTTTATAAATCTTTATTTGGAATATACAAATAGTTATTATATAAAGCCATTTGGCTTCCATATCCTCAAAAAGGGTATTTTTCTGGGGACCCCAACTCTGTTTTCTTTGTGTAACCACAATAAAAATACTTTTTTCACACGACTATTAATGGAATGTTCCCATTCCATAACATTTTTACAAGATAAAAAGAATCAAAAACCAAGCCGCCCCTCCCCCTAACTCTGGCAGCCCCAAGCAATAAAGCCTGGACCTGGGGTTCCCAAATGTGGCCAGTCTTCAGAATCACCTGGAGGTGTGTTTAAGAGCAGATTCCTCCTCCACTCAACTAGGACTGACTAAGCATTTCTGGGAGGAAAGGTGGGAAGCCCACCTTTCTGTTTTTAAGTGGACAGGATGACTGCCAGGTAGGCAGAACACTGGCCAAAATTAACCTGAATTTCAACAGAATATTCAGCAGCTATAGCTTTATTATCCAACCAATGCACTCTATTTTCTAATCAAAGCATGGCACAATGTATTTTTACTGAACAGAATTATATATCATGCACTAGGATTTTTTTCTTGTCACAGTAATTTTCTGCCCCACATACATTATATACCTCATATTTTTATTCTGAGCTAATTTCTACAGTTGGACTTATCCTAGAAAGAACTTTTCAATCATCTTGGAATCTAAATATTAAGGAGAACAACAAATAGTTTAAACAAAGAATGTATACTTTAGAAAAGCCAAATCATATGTGATTTTTAAAAAAGAATCAAAATTTGCTCTGCCTCTAAAGCTTAGAGAGAATTAACACAATAGTGCTAGTTATTTTTTAATAAAAATGCAAGAATTTTCACTTTTAATGTCCCCTCTAAGCATTAGGGTGTTTACACAGAAATAAATCATAACAGAAGTCACTACTTTATCATTTTATTATCAGGACTAATCATGATAGAAGTAACAAAATTCAGAGCTTGCATACACATGACCGACCTCCTCACAATAATCTTGTGCTATTCAAAGTGCCCCCAAAATGGCCACTTCAGGCCCACATTCAGAAGCCAACATTTTTTTGAATCCCTGCCACCACTGACTTGGTAGAAAAGCACACAGAAAATGATTCAAGGTCTGAGAGAGGTACAGGTGTACCTGAAGTGGCAGGTGTCCCTGAGGCTTTTCAAGGAGTAATTCATAATGCAGAGAGAATATAGCTGTCGTTGACAAGCTTTTAGCAAAAGATTTTCAGGGCATACCAATCAAATGGATATATCTGGTTTCTGAATGAGGTATAAATAGAACAGTGATGCGCTGGGCACCAACTAAATAAATCTAGTATTAGTCTTTGGTTGGAATTAATTTTTTAAAAATACATTTTAATGCCCCTGGTCTCAAAATCTCACTTGAGAAAACTTATTTCACCTGTCCACAATCCCACATACAATATATACATATTATTTTTTACTTCTATATACTCTATTGTCAAAAAAGAAAACAGGAAAAAAAGTCTGGCAAGAAGTATAAAATTTAACTTAGTGACTGTTTCATTTGATAGGCTATTGTCTGAAGGTCTTAGCAAGCCTGTTAATTTACAAGAAAGCAAAGGCATGAAGAAGAATACCTACTCTTCCCCTCAAACAAAATCGTCTGGACCACGCCCTGGGAGAAGCATTCAGGCTGTTATTCTAGTCCAAAGCAATGAGAAATAAAGAAGAATAAAGAACAAAGGAAGTATTTTAAGTGATTCAGTTGTTATTAAAGATGAATTAGAAAGCAAAACCAAACAAATAGAACACACCAAAAAGCCAAGAACAGAAAAAGCAGTTTGAAAATGTTAGCTTTGGGTACTTTAACATCTCCCTAAATAACCTGCTTAGTAATTCAATGAAGACTCCCCCTTTTATTTCTAAATAAAATCACTTAGTCTCTCTCAGAGTTTGTAGCTCTCCATCACTATTATTTTCTTTCCCGCACCAAAATGAAACTACTCTTTATATAGCTCATTCACTAGTTCACTCAGTCCTATTCAAATCTAAAATGGAAAGAACGAGTTCAAATGTTAACATTTCTTCAAGAAATTTTAGTTCTTGACAGACACACCAATCAGATTATTCAGTCAGTCTATAGATGTAGCAGTTAAAAAATAAATTCACAAGATCCAGGGTCCTGAGAACGCACAGCAACATTCTTTATCAGGTTTGAAACCCAAAACTCTCTGACACAACAGTCAACCCCACCCCAATAACCAACTGATACTCCTCACCACCCACAAAGGGCCCCATTACCTCAATCATCCTGCTGTCCACAGGCAGGGTGGTGCTGACCATGTGGACATTAGGTGTGGACGTGGACCTCTGCCTCTGGGAAAGGGAACCTTCAGAGGAAGGGCTGGAGGAGTTGAATGTGAAGGCATGGGGTGTGGAATATCTGTGCTGGGAACTAGACCAGGAGAAAAAAGAAAACTCCATGAATGACACTCAGACCTCCCCACTGGTAAAGTCTTTCAACTACTTATTTCATTAAGATACTCAGCGACAAATCCTACTTGTACTAAAACCTTGGACAAAATGTCCCTTTCTTTCAACAGGCACAACTTAAAAAACATCTTCTGTCTAGGTGCTTCTGCACGCCAATTTTTGAAAAGGGAAGAATACATGTACTTGAAATTCACAGGAAAACAACAGTACATTTTAAGTTGTCTTCTTTTTAATAAATTACCTCTATAGAATATACAAAATTTTCAGGCCATCTCTAGGGGAGAACAGATTACCATTTGCCAACCATGCCACCACCAACCAAGTGAGTTGGCACTTGCCCAGGTTAGAGACTGATTTAGAGAGCTTCAAGGTAGAGCCTTCAATTTAAGACAGACTATTGAGCATCTCTGCAAAAAGGCCAGCATTTTAGCCACCATGCACCCTCTCCCTACTTAACAAGCTTTCAAAGTCAGTTAATGTGAATTCAGTTTTCAAGATGCCAATGCCAACTGCAAAATAATCCCTGGCATCTTCCAGCCAACCCCACCCCCCATCAACCACACTGGGAATGTGCAGTCGGTATAATGTTTTCATTATTTGCTCTATTATCTAGAGTTTTGTTCAGATTCAAGTAATACCATGCATGAATTCAAGGAATAAAAGGCTAGTTTTTATAAGAGAAGTTGTTCTACTGCTTTGAAAAATTACCTTCCCAAATAACTGATCTTTAGGCCCTCAGAACCTTGTCTTCTAGTATGAAATTTTCAGAAGCCTGCACAATTTTGGTCAAATTTGCATTTCAAATTATCAAGAAAAATAAAAGTCATACACAAATGTATACCCAGATACCATTTCAATACAAATTCTTTGTTCCGAGGTATGCTGCCTTTAAAATTTTCCATGGTAGTATTTAAAAGGTCATTAAATGTTATTCAATTATATATATACACACACACATTAATGTCAAATACTCTGACAAAGATACAGACTTTATTTTAGGCTCCAAATTCATGTCTAACACTGAACAAAACCTGTAAATTCAACAAAGCTCTGACTTTAAAGCTGAAGAACAGAATAAAAACAAGTTATATCTAAATTCACAGGCACATTAGAAAGGATATTTATATTAAAAAGCTTAATTCGAGGGCCCATTCAGCTCAGGTCATGATCCCAGAGTCCTGGGATCAAGTCCCACATCAGGGTCCCTGCTCAGCAGGGAATCTGCTTCTCCTTCTGACCCTCATCCCACTTGTGCTTCCTCTCTCTCTCCCAAATAAACAAAATCTATATAAAAATTTTTAAAAATCTAATTCGACTCTTTTTAAAGATCGCAGTCTGGGGCGCCTGGGTGGCTCAGTGGGTTAGGCCTCTGCCTTCGGCTCAGGTCATGATCCCAGGGTCCTGGGATCGAGCCCCACATCGGGCTCTCTGCTCAGCGGGGAGCCTGCTTCCCTTCCTCTCTCTCTGCCTGCCTCTCTGCCTACTTGTGATCTCTGTCTGTCAAATAAATAAATAAAATCTCTAAAAATAAATAAAAATTAAAAAATAAAGATCGCAGTCTATTAAATACTATTGTTTTATAAACGCAAGGCCATAATTAGCATTCCAAAGTTATGAGTTTTATTTTTATTGGGTAACTTTATATAGTTTGGGAGACCCTTCCCTTGAGGTGCAACTTGCTACCATACTGAGGGAGGCAAATTCTGAAACTCTTTTTAAAATGTGATGAGCTATTAAGGGACATGCTATATAAGAGAAGAAAACTGCAGTCACACTTTCCAGAATATAAAAGCTACAGGACCACATTTTGCTCTAATATCAATATTAAGTCCCGCAGAAGTAGTAAAGAGCTTACACAGGGGGAAAAGGGAATATAAAGCAACTCTGGAGGGTCTTCTGTATTCAGGCCCACCCACCCCAATGTAATTTTTCAAAGAAAAGCTGTAAGTAAAAAAGATTACCTAACAGGAATCCGGGAAACAGACTCTCGCATCCGACGCATCGTCAAAGAAGGCAGTGCTGGGACCCCACTATCACCAATAGTAGAATTTGGAAACAATCTACATGAAATCACAGGAAGACTGGTTTATTAGAATTGCAGTAATTTTACAGAGTCAGACTGCCTTGCCTTGCTACTCTTGCTAACAGCTACTCAAACTAAACATCTAGTCACATTTTGCTTGACCATTTTAGGCTATCCGAGCAAAAGGACTACCAACCCAAATGAATGGGTTTAAATGAGTACAGAATGTGAAGAATACTGACCTGCCAATGAACATATAGACGCTAGGGTGCATTTCTTTTAAAAAACAAACAAACAAATACTGGCCCAGTATCCAGTCATATCAAAATAATGCTTTTTAACACTACTGTATGGTACATTATAATCTAAATCACACAGAACTTTTCTGGAAATACTCTGTCTTGGAAACACAAAGATGAAAAGACTGAATATGAAAAATAAACATCATTCAGCACCAAAAATCATAAATAAAAGTGATATTAGCATTAAGTGAGCATCTTCTTTTTCATGAGATGAACACTTGTGCTTAACAATTTCACAGGTTAGCTACCTCAGTTAATCCTCAAAGGAACCCTGCAAGGAGAGGGTAATACCCTTTGTCTTCAGATGAATGGACCTGAGCCCTCAGCGGTGGTTGCATTTAGTTAATGGTAATGCTGACATTCTCACCCGCGCCTGCTAAACTCCTAGGCTGTGCTACTTAGGCTACACAAGCAAAAGCAATGTGACTACCACAAAAGCAAAAAAAGGCATTCCCATCATGGTTTAATGGTAACACTCCCTTTTTCTCCTACTCCCAAAAAGGGATAAAACTTTTGACTTTTCATACCCCTCCCCCTGCCCCATTAACAGTTCTTAAAAGGCAAACTGGAACATGTACTTTCAGCTTAAACATCACTAAACATGGGGCACCTGGGTGGCTTAGTGGGTTAAGCCTCTGCCTTTGGATCAGGTCATGATCTCAGGGTCCTCTGGATTGAGTCCTGCATCAGGCTTTCTGCTCGGCAGGAAGCCTGCTTCATCCTCTCTCTCTCTCCCTCTCTGCCTACTTGTGATCTCTGTCAAATAAAGTCTTAAAAAAATCACTAAACCCAAGTATCTTTTGACGTTTTACATTTACATCACTTTAATGTTTTCTCCAGTCTGAGGGGAAGAAAATAACACCAGCTATGCTTTCTGCCCCTTCTCAATAACAAAGGCTTAGCATATTGAACAGAGTAGTCTCTACCAGGAACCTAACAGATGATACTGTTGAGAGAGAAAAGCCAAAATTTTTGGTTTTCACATCTTTTTGCTCTTTGCTTTACTGAATCACAGCACGTCAATCTCTATTTGACAGGTAACAGTCTTTTAACTGCTTGTTTTAGAGACCTATGCCACACTACAACTCACTGGCTTCAAAACTGTCATGTTTTTAAAGTAGATGGTTTCCAGATCATGATAATTTATGTAATACATCTAAAACCCAGACTTGTCATTCAAATACACAATAAGCACCTTCAAAAGAGTTTATGCGTTCCTAACCACTTATATTCTTTGAAATAAGAACGATGCCTTACAAGAGCTGTCTGATATTACTCCAATCCACACACATAGTAGGAACTTTGGTGCTACAGTGCTCATGAAATTTGTAGCCACAAGTCTGACAACGAAATCCATTTAGCAGGAACTTCTGACAGATGTCACAGAACGCAAGCTTCAGAAAGGTCTTCCGTGCCTGGAATAAGAACACAGATGTAAATTATGTTGAATTAATGAAAGACAACAAAAAACAAAGTAGGTTCCTTCTTGGTCCCCAAGAGGTCTTACAGAATGAAGAATCATACTTTCGACACTTGTAAAATTCATGCCTAGAAATTAAAGTATATCTGTGGCTAATTAAACCTAAATTGATAATTAAACAATGGCTAATTAAACAATGGCATAATGGCAGCTTTGAACAATCCAAAAATATATATGTCTAGTACCTCTGAGAAAGTCCAAAGGGCCCAACATGCCACAAAAAGAGAAGAACACTGTAACTTACAAAGTTGTGTGTTGTGAGGGGAACGTGATCCAGGAAATCTACTTGAAGTTCTTCTCCAATCAACGAGGCAGCATCAGTATTCCAATCTAAACGTGCCTTTTTACTGAAGGAGATTTTTAAAAACATAATAATAAAAGGGAAATGTTTAAACAAGGTAAGAGCTCAAGGCCAATAACAATGGCTAAATTTATCTCTTACTACATAAACATAAAGCTTAATCCCATATAACATTAGCTTATTTAATTCATACAACAAACCTATCAAGTATGATTATCCCCATTTTAAAAATGAGAGAATGGGGGCCCTAAGAAAGTTACCTGCTCAAAGCCATACAGTGAGTGTAAAGGCCTATCTATGTTGGAATCCAGCTCAATTGGACTCTAAAGCTTGTGCTCTTAGAATAAAGGTTATTATAAAATAACAAACTATACAACAGGGGACCAGTGGCTCAGTTGGTTTCATGTCTTGACTCTTGATTTCAGCTCAGGTCACGGTCTCAGGGTTCTGGGATCCAGCTGCGTCAAGCTCTGTGCTCAGCCCGGAGTCTGCTTGGGATTCTCTCCTTTCCCACTCCCTTTCCCCCATCCCCACTCTCTTTTTCTCTTAAATTCTTCTGCATCTTTTAGTCCTATATCTGCCAAACTGCAGGAATTCAGTAAACATTAACTGTATAAAACTGAATGAATGAGGGGTGCCTGGCTATCTCAAGCAGAAAAGCCTGTAACTCTAGATCTCAGGGTCCTGAGTCTGAGGCCCCACATTGACCATAGAGCTTACTTTAAAAAAAAACTTAAAAAAAAAAAAAAAAAGAATGAAATGAATTACAAAAGAGTTAATCTCTTGAGGATAAGATTTTTTTATAAATAATAATGCAAACACTTTCGGAGTACCCGTTCTGTCCACTGCATTCCAGGAAACACAAATTTTTGCTCTCAAGAAAACACATCCCTGACACTACTGTCTCCATCTATGGAATACTATCACAACACCTACTATGTATTCTTTTTTCAGTGCAATGTTCAAGCAATAATTTTCAAGTTCTTAGTATTCTACTTTTTTTTTTTTTTTTTTTAAGATTTTTATTTATGTATTTGACAGACAGAGATCACAAATAGGCAGAGAGGCAGGCAGAAAGAGGAGGAGGGGAAGCAGGCTCCCTGCTGAGCAGAGACCCCGATGTGGTGCTTGATCTCGGGACCCTGGGATCATGACCTGAGCCGAAGGCAGAGGCTTTAACCCACTGAGCCACCCAGGTGCCCCAGTATTTTACTTTTCTGAGTTATGTATAACAAGGACATATAAACACATAATATTCTATAGGAAGCTAGTATACTTTTTTGAAAAATGGGAACTGTTACTATTTGAAACCATCAACTCCTTACCAGTATGAAAAAGGAACTGACTTTTAATTTCTTACCCTTTATGTTCATGGAGAAGTCTGAACACAGCACAGCACTCCGGCTGTAGGCCCCTCACCTTGAGTGCTTTCATAAGGCAATCGTGCAAGCTCATTCCATTTCGCACATTGACCTACAAACAAAAGACAATTGTTAGAACCAACAAAGGCTGCATATCCCTTAGTGAGCACAGAAATAAATGCACTAGTCTGTAAGGATATATGTAGATCTATGACAGCATTGTTTGTAATGGTAAAAACACACGCACACACAGGAAATAGCTGCAATGTCCAGCAACAGGTGAGTGTTTGAATAAAGCCTAGATATCTATACATGTCACATTCTGCCACTACATTATTTATAATGACCTAAAGGGAGGGGTATCCATGATATGTTAATTGTGGGGAAATATTTTTCAGAATAATAAAGTCAGATTATTCAAAGAGAGGGAAACCCATATAGGTTTACATATGTTGTATGAAAGGCATACCTGTAGCTATTAACATCAGATGAGTGGCTGAGAGAGAGAAAATGATCTAACTTCCCATTACACAGTTCTAGTTTGTTTAACTCACTGAAATGTACATGCCAGCATGAACATCCACCAGAAAGGAAAATAAACAATTCTGATCTATAAGCAAACAAGAGTTTTTCTGGTCAAAATTTGTATTTTAACCTGTTTTCAACAAAATGTTTTATCCTCATAAGAAAAATTCCTTTTCATATACACTTCACACCTTTAAGGGCCAGCAAGGAGAGGAAACAGAGCTTCTGTCCTTCTACAAGGACAAACACCACGATTTAAATAAATGTGCACACCATTCCAGGTAGCCTTAGTGTATGTCCTTCCACATTCCCCTATATCCAATCCTCAAAAGAAAAGAGACCTAATAGAAGTGTGAGTATTCTGAGTGCTAATAACGGCAGCTATATAAAAAGAACTTAAAAGTTTTGATAAAAGCCCCATATATTTTATTTTTATTTTAATTTTTAGAGAGAGAACTTGTGCACAAGGGGAGGGGGAGGGAGAGAGGGAGAGAATTCCAAGAAGGCTCCACACCCAGCGTGGAGCCCAACACAGGGCTCAAGCCCACAACCCCAAAATCATGACCTGAGCCAAAATCAAGAATCACATGCTCAACCAACCAAACCACCCAGGTGTCCTGCATACATTTTGTTTTCAAAGACAATAAAGTCAATTAAAAGTGAAGCAACTAGAGTTAGTATGGCCAATAAAGAGAACAGAATGTAGATTTGCAGGTCTTGTCCATTGCCCACAGTAGAGTTCCTGTGTTCTGTGGAAGTGTGAGAGCTGACAGTGGGCAACCCAGTCCCTTCCCAGAGGAAGGTGAGTGTATGCATGGATCTATTTGAAAAGTCTAAAATATTTATTTAAAATGTTCCACAGCAAGTTTATTTTAGACTTCTTGAAGCAGTTATACCCTTAAAAAGATCCACTAACTTCTAGCTTTTCAGAAACAAAACTAAGTGAAAGTAAGATATACTGATCTGATAAAATGCCAAGAATAAGGACAATGAAGAGTAATACACTAACAGAAATCATTACTTGCATCAAATACTGTGTAATGGGCTCTGAATAATATAAAGTATTATCTATGCTCTATCATTAATCTTCACTGAAAGTTCCAGAGCTGGGTGCCTGGGTGGCTCAGGTCACAATCCCAGGGTCCTGGGATTAAGTCCTGCATCGGCTGGCTGGGAGTCCGGTTCTCCCTCTACCCACCCTTCCCCCATTCACACTCTCTAATAAATAAAATATTAAATAAATAAATAAATACACAGACTCTAAGAGCTAGACTGTTCTTTAAATATTCTCTAATGCAGTGGCGTTCCCAAATGTGACTGGCATTAGGATCATCCGAAGAGCTTTTAAAAATATAGGTTCCAAGCCTCCTCACTCCAACACATCTAAGAACTAATTCACTTGATCTTGAGTGAAGCCAAGGAATCTGTTATTTTAATCCATGTCAGGTGATTCTAATGGTAAATTAATGGTCCTCAGCTATGATCTAACCACCCATCCAATAAACAGGAAGTGGCAAAGAGACACACAAGTACAAAATAAATGACAAGAAAAAGGTTCTTTTTCCAATCAACTACCAATTATACCTCTACAATTATTTAAATCATATATGTATCTTTTCAGTCATTCTCCTCTCTACAACTCCCCATGGATACATGCTGAAATTAGTTAAGTCTGACTAATTTCTGGAACTCAGTGATTATGAGAGTCATTCTGAGTTGCAAGGAGTGAAGCAACCTGAGGATTATTAGAAACTGCTGACTCGTCATGTTGGCCAGCAAGTGACTCCTTCTTCCAATGGTCCCTAAAGATGGGTGCCTGCTGAAAGAAGATGGTTCTTCCAAAGAGTGATGGTTCATCCTGGTCAAAGAAATAGAAGAAACTAAGTTTCCCTGCTAGAGTCTTTTCATAGGCTGTACAAGAAATCAAGCTTCCAAATCACTGGTTACCAAATATCAGTTGTGTTCAACTGAAAGCTGTCAAGGGCTACACATATGTAGAAAAAACTCAAATAATCATAGCAACTATTTTATTGTTAAACTAGTTACTGTATTCAGCATGAGCCTCACTTTATTAAGGTCAGGTAACAGAGGTCAAAGTATTGTGTAATTTGTCTAAATGATACAGCTAACAAAAGGCAATACAGGAATTTAAACTGGGGCCTGGTTATCTTAAAGGTCTACATACTTAATCATTATGCCAAACTAAGTTTCCCAGTCTTCAGGCAATCAGGTATCAGAGAATAGGGAAGAAAGGCATATTAACACCCTGAAGCAGTAGGATATGGTCTTCAGCTTGCCTTCAGCTTCCCATTACATTCACACTCCCCGTCTGGACTCTCCATTTAAGGATAGAAAGAAAATTAATGAGCAATAGTAGGTAAAAATCATCTTGCAAATGAAAGCCACTGTTGAAATATAAGGAGGTTATTAATATTTATTTTGCCAGTCATTAAACTTTTATTTTTAGGAAGAGTAACAAAAATAAATTTACTCAAACTTTAAATACCTTTTGAGTTTTGCCTTCAGTTCAAAATGTACATAAATGTACAATACTGTAACTGGAAGGCTCCTGAAGTTCACAAAAGAAGTAAAATGGAATTTATTAGAAAACTGGGAAGAGTAAAGCAGAACTGTCCGAAACAAACAGAAAATTCTGAACTGGACTTTCTAAAGTCGGAACTTTGTCTCACCTAGGTACACAGAAAAAAACACAATACACTGATTTTACTCAAAGAATGGGGGGGTGAGAGCACCTAGGTGGCTCAGTCAGTTAAGCAGCTGCCTTCGGCTCAGGTCATGATCGATCCCAGGGTCCTGGAATCGAGTCCCATGTCAGGCTCCCTGCTCAGCAGAGAGCCTGCTTCTCCCTCTCCCTCCGCCTGCTGCTCTGCCTACTTGTGCTCTCCCTCCGTCAAATAAATAAAATTCAAAAAAAAAGAAAGAAAAGAAAAAGAATGGGGTGGGAAAGGAGGCGGCATGGAAGTTTTGAACTAAAGGTTTTCCTCAGATGTCTCACCAAGCAAAATTAGCACAACTTCATTTTCCTGTTTTAACCAGGTGGGGTGTTTTTCACCCAGGATAGTAAAAAACTGTTTCGAGCAATAATTTCTTAGAAAATTTGGAATTCTGTGTAAGAAACCGAGTAGCTCTGACTTTCTAAGCTACCTTCAGCTTTGCTTGGGGCCTACAAAATTTACCAAAATAATTTTTCTAAGTAATTTTATTTTCTTCTATATACTTGACTATAATGTCCAAAAAATTTAGTGGACATTTTAATATCTGTAATACATACATACATAAAATTAGCTGGAAAGGTCTAAAGGAGCTTTTTGAAAGAACAGCCTTTTCAAGAAACCCCCATAAAAACATACTATTTGTTTGAACGAAGTAGCAGAAGATATTCCAGGCAAGAGTAGTAATAAAAGGAGGAAAGCAGTGGTTGTGGAAGGAACACAGCAATATAAAGCAATAAAATTTGCAACTGGAAAGCCAATTAATAAAGACACTAAGTCACAGTGAAGATTTTGCCCAACTACAAGGTGAGTAAAATTATTCGAAATGCTTTTTTATAAGCAGATGGGCCACAGAATTTTCTGAAAGGAACATTTACGTACCACTGTTCTTTGCTTGTTTGGCAAGAAAACACGAATAGTGTTGCTTGTCTTAGACGAGTCCGTAAGTTTGCCATCATCTGACGCCCGACGCTGAAAGCCAAATGGCTGAACTATTGTAGGCGAGATGCAGCTGGGGCCGTCAAACACTGTGTCTTTGAATCCAAAACCGTTGCTGATCGTCTTCCAGGCCCCCTGTATGTGCTCCATTGATGCAGCTTACACAATACCTGATCAAGATTTAAAAAACAAACAAACTTAATTCTAGAAAAGCAACTAACTCGACAACATAATATATAATTAGAAAATAGTAGTATGTGGACTTCCTCTTAAGTGAAACCCTCTGCTTAAATAAATCAAAAAACTTCTATATTAGTGTATTTCCATAAAATATTTCATAGACAACAACAACAACAAAAAAAACAAGCAAAATCGGGACTAGAGATCAAAAGATTCATTATACCACCAGTTAAAAGTCTACCTGGACCATGGGCCCAGGTCTCCTGACTTCTAATATTTTTTAAAATTACATTTCTCTTCCTTAGTTATTATATACTAAGTGCAAGTGACTACCCTTGGGTATCAGTAACATTAAGTACTATGAGAAGTGAAATTTTAAAAAAAAGAAGAACTGTAAACTATAATTTTCTGCCTTAAAGGAAGGAAATTAGTATTTCTAAGATGTGTATTAGACACTTGATATATAAATGATCTCACTTAATGTGTATAAGGATCTCAAAGACTTTAAATCCCATTTTCCATCTACCCTTTAAACCAATGAGGCACAGAAAAATCTCACTACTTGCCCAAAGATACCCAAATGACAGGTAAAATAACCAGATTCCATAGATGTTTAAATTTAAAGTTCATGAACTTTCCACCTTCCACTGAACATTCACAGTTCAGTTTTGGTACAAAAACAAACTTACAAACAGGAGCAAGCAGAGACAGTCACCTAACCAAAAATAACTAAATGTTTTAAATGGGCAACAAGAAAAGTGCAAAAGAAGTCCACAGACAGTCATACAAGGACGATAAAGTCAGATACTATGCAGTTAGGACACACCATGCCCTGGCATCCATAGGAAGTCAGCAATCATGCAGAAGTGAGGTTTATCTCCTCCTTTAGAAAACAGTGATGTCAACAAGTAATCCCATCCTTCTTACACCTTCTTCCCTTAGAAACTTACTTCGTCTTATTAGTAGTAATACTTACCATCTACTAGGTGCCTACTATTATGAGGAAGTATATACTACACACATCCCACTCATATTATCCAACTTAATCCTCAGAAAAATATTTTAGGTAGGACTTACATCCCCATTTTACAGAAAATGTAAAGACTGACCTATTCAACTGCACTCTAGGAAATTATCCTACAGAAGTATAAGGCAAGCATATAAAAGGATTTATATAGGGGCACCTGGGTGGCTCAATGTGTGTAAAGCCTCTGCCTTCAGCTCAGGTCATGATCCCAGGGTTTTGGGATCGAGCCCTGCACTGGGCTCTCCACTCAGCAGGGAGCCTGCTTCCCTCTTCTCTCTCTGCCAGCCTCTCTGCCTGCTTGTGCTCTCTTATCTATCAAATAAATAAGTAAAATCTTTAAAAAAAAAAAAAAAAAGATATATATCAATGAGCATAGAGAAAAAAGGGGGGGGGGAATCAAGAAACTACAGAAAACAAACTGATGCTACCAGAGGGGAGGTGGGTAGTGCAATGAGTAAAATAAGTTATGGGGATTAAGGAGGGCACTTGTGATGAGCACCGGCTGATGTATGTCGTGCTCAATCATTAAATTGTACACCTGAAACTAATATTACACTGTATGCTGACTGAAATTTAAATAAAAACTTAAAAAAGAGAAAAGATATATGTACACGCATCTTTGTTATAGCGTTGTTCATATCCTTAAAAACCGGGAGAGACCAAATACCTAACAGGGAACTAAACAAATGTTAATATCTATGTGGTAAATGAAGTACTATGTATGTGCTGATAGAAAAAAGCCATCCAAGACAAAACAAAAAATGAAAAATATAGTTTGAACCTCTTTTATATTAGTCTAGAAAGATAAAAATCTATACTCATATATAAGTGAGAAAATCTAGAATAAAAAAGTAGTAACACTTATTATTTCAGCAGGATTGTGAAGAAGTTCTACTTTCTATATATATTACCTATCTACTTTTTGGGTTTCTGTGTTTTACTATTACAACTGTAAATTTCTACAAAGCCTATTCTATTTGTGTAAAAGGGCGAGGCAGGACAAGACATCACAGCCTTGGTCAAGTGGCTGTGATGAAGATTTTGGCAAGCCCATGGCACACTGCCTTCCCCTCTGGTACCTGAGCCGCTTCACATTCCTAATTCTACACCTTCATTATCATAAGATCACTTTTTAGGGGCACCCACATCTCCTCTTTTCCCTAGATCTTTTTTCCCAACTAACAAAGGAAGAGATGAGTAAGTTTAGAACCAATGAGAGAAAAAGAGGAGGAAAGAGGGTTCATCTGAGCATCACACTAGCCTGAAATTTCTCCCTTGAAGGAGAAATTTAGAGAAACCAGAGCAATCTTAAAGATGCAACTCAACCTATCTTTCCTCTATTTTAGACTCAAAATATAAGCCAAGCTCCCTCTTTCTGAACAAACATGTCAAGCTTAAAGTCTCAGGACTTTTTGAACTTCTTGTTCCCTCCACCTGGATGGCTGACACCTTCAGAAACAAACAAGCTGGCCTTTTCATATCATTAAGGCCTTCATTTAAAGATCACTTTAGAGATGCTTTCCCTAAAGACATTCTTTACCAAAGAGATGCTTTACCAAAAGACATTCCTCCTTAACTCCATTAAATAACTCTGCCTTTGGGAACCTGGGTGGCTCAGTCCTTAAGCATTTGCCTTCAGCTCAGTTCATGATCCCAGGGTCCTGGGATCGAGCCCCGCTTCAGGCTCCCTGCCCAGCGGGAGCCTGCTCTCCCTCTCCCACTCCCCCTGCTTGTGTTCCTGCTCTCGCGGTCAAATAATTTTTAATAAATAAATAAATAAATAAATAACTCTGCCTTGTTTTCTTCATGGCACTTACTACTATGTTAAATTGTTCATATTTTGGGGTGCCTGGGTGGCTCAGTGGGTTAAAGCCTCTTCCTTTGGCTCGGGTCATGATCCCAAGGTCCTGGGATGGAGCCCCACATCTGGCTCTCTGCTCCACAGGGAGCCTGCTTCCTCCTCTCTCTTTCTCTCTCTCTCTCTGCCTGCCTCTCTGATAACTCGTGATCTCTGTCAAATAAATAAAATCTTTTAAAAAAATTGTTCATATTTTGTTGGTACAGATTTAGGTTAGTACCATCCAACCTCCTACTCTACAAAAGCAGGACCCTGCCAAATCCTGTTCACTACTGTATTCTTAGTCCATAACACAGTACTTAGAACTTGAAGGCCCTCAAGTATTAAACAAATTAAGTTAGAAACCAGAATAATGTTGCAAAACATACATAATTTTTTAAAAAAATACTTACAGTGTGAGTGGGCAGAGCGAAAGGGAGAGAATCCTCAGGCAGACTCCCCAGAGAGAGTGAGCCAGACACAGGGCTTGATTCCCAGGACCCTAAGATCATGACTTGAGGTGAAATCAAGATCCAGACACTCAACAAACTAACCCACTCAGGTGCCCCCCACCCTGCCTTTTTAAAAGATTGGATTGATTTATAGAGTATAACTTTAACAGAACAGACCTGTCAGAAGTAGTAAATGTTAGTTCAATCTCCATTTAGGAGTACACCTTTAAAAAATATTTACCATTCAGCAAATGACAAACTGCAGTAAATAGCAAACTGTATTTAATTGGGGGGAGGGGTGTAGAGATTGTACTATAAATTATTAACTAAAGAATAAAACTTAAATATGGACTAACTTAAATATGGACTAACTTAAATATGGACTAACTTCAAGAACATACTTATTTTATGATGAATTCTAAGTCCTGAAGGCACTTAGAAAATAACAGTGCTGGTACTTGGTATAGAACATATTATAAGAAATTAAAAGGGATAAAATAAAAGCAAGCCCATTTACATTCTCAAGTTTTAGATTATCATTCACTATTTTTATTTTTCCATGTGAGTTTGTTAAGACCATTTATCAGGCTAAGAAGAATGTTAAGTCAGTGTTTCCCAACCTTTTTCACAACACTCATACAAAATGATGAACCAGGGGCACCTGGGTGGATCCGTCGGTTAAGTGGCTGCCTTTGGCTCAGGTCATGATCCCAGAGTCCTGGGCCTGAGCCCAACATCAGGCTCCCTGCTCAGCGGAGAGCCTACTTGTGCGTGCTCACTCATGCACGCTCTCTCCTTCTCTCTGTCAAATAAATAAATAAATATTTTTTTTAAAAAAAGATGAACCATATTTGTAAGGCATGGTGACGTCAGCAGAAAGGCTAGAAGACCAAGGGCCCTACCAGCTGCCCCAGGGATGATGGCTACACCACTAAGCTGCTCATCACAGGAAGTTCTATTTTAAGGTACTCCTTAATCAGTTTACTAAAGGGCACACATCTGAAAACAAGACAAAGTCAGCTTCTAAAAGTCATTCAGCGTCAACGTACTTGACTTAACTAGAGACATTCAAAAACCCCACTGACACTACTCTCAAATATAAATACAACATAAATGTAAACCTAGCTTCCAGTATTTTCATCTTTCTGATCTGTTGACCAAATCTTATCTAAAAGTCTTATACACACTCACAATACATACCTAGAGACATACTAAAACTAGCGAGCCCAATGTAGATATGAAACTCTAAATGTGAAGTCTTTCACAATTCCAAAGAAGAGTTTCAAAACAAGTGCATTCTCTTATGAATGAAGAAATTCACTATTTTGGAATAAATCAATCATTTAAAAAAAGATATATCTGTCTTTCTTTCTCTATAAAGGATTACTATTTCTAATATACAAAGAACTCCTAAAAATTAACAAAAACATGAACAATGCAACAGAAAGAAACGGAATTAAATTCACAGAATAGAAACACATCTGTGTATGTGTGTTTGTATGTATGTATATATACACACATATATATAGTAGAGAAATGCAAATTTTGAAAAGCAAAATACTATTTTTTTTTAAAGATTTCATTTATTCATTTCCAGAGAGAGATCACAAGTAGGCAGAGAGGCGGGGTGGGGGGGGCAGGCTCCCCGCTGAGCAGAGAGCCCAATGCGGGACTCGATCCCAGGACCCTGAGATCATGACCTGAGCTGAAGGCAGAAGCTTAACCCACTGAGCCACCCAGGTGCCCCATAAAATACTATTTTTAACATCAGATTTATAAAATTTAAGACTGAAAAGGAAAATATCAATCACAGGCATTTGAGAAAACCTACCTCTCCTACTTGCTGGTAAGAATATAAACTGCAACAGGGGCGCCTGGGTGGCTCAGTGGGTTAAGCCGCTGCCTTCGGCTCAGGTCATGATCTCAGGGTCCTGGGATCGAGTCCCGCATCGGACTCTCTGCTCAGCAGGGAGCCTGCTTCCTCCTCCTCTCTCTCTGCCTGCCTCTCTGCCTACTTGTAATCTCTCTCTCTGTCAAATAAAAAAAAAAATTAAAAAAAAAAAGAATATAAACTGCAACAATCTACTAGTGTCTCTTAGCTATTTAAATATTTGAATTTTGATACAATTTGACAATCTATCTTATAGGGAAACTACAACAGCCAGCACTACAGAAATACCCAGCACTACTAAGGAATACTTACTGCAGAATTATTTGTAATATCAATAAACTAAACTACTTCAAAGCCAAAGGCATAAAACCAAACTGGAAACAATTTAAAGCAAGACTAGTTTATAAAAACAAAACCTCCAAGAAAAGGATGCTACACCAACACTGACTAAAGGTCTAATTTAAAGAATATCTATCCAGGGAAGCTTGGGAAGACCATGCAGTAGGAGGATCCTGAGCTCACCTGCTCCTATAAATACATGAAGGCTGCAACTACATAAAGTGCAACTCACTCCGAAAAAAACCCCCAAACTAGCAAGATAGTATTTTCACAGTTAAAAATATTTTTTAAGGGGCGCCTGGGTGGCTCAGTGGGTTAAAGCCTCTGCCTTTGGCTCAGGTCATGATCCCAGGGTCCTGGGATCGAGCCCCACATCAGGCTCTCTGCTCATCAGGGAGCCTGCTTCCTCCTCTCTCTCTGCCTGCCTCTCTGCCTACTTGTGATCTCTGTCTGTCAAATAAATAAATAAAATCTTTAAAATATATATATATATTTTAAAGGATCATAATGAGAAGGTAAGATGGGGCAGAGACAGCTGGGAATCTTTGAAACCCCCAGTATGGTAACTCACAAGAGGAGGAATATCACAGACACACAGGTCTTCCCTGGGAAGCAAACCAATCTAGCCCTACATAAGGCAACACCTGCCTTATGTTTTCCTCACTAAGAAAACAAGATCCCACAACATCTGGCTTTGAAAATCAACAGGGCTTACCTCCAGGAGAGCCAGAGGGCTACAGAAAACTGAGACTATTCTTAAATGGTCTGCACACTGATATCAGTTACTCCAAGACCTAGCAGAATTGCAGCAGTTTGAAAAGCATCTGGATTATACACAAAAGAGATTTATTGGCTAATTTTATTATGCTGTGTGCCAATGGGGCAGAATCTGTAGAAACTTTCTCCAGGAATGGAAGAGCTGATGAGCATCATTTTTTTTGGCCTCCTTCAGCCTACCTGGTGGGAACCAATTCTGACACTCTCCTTCTACCTTACTACCACCATTCACCTGCCCCCGCACTCCCCAGTGGACCTGCCCTACCACTGCAGCAGGTGCCTCTCCAAAGCTGCTCCTACCCCACAGTGAACCAATGGACACCCTTGTTAGAGACCAGCAACTCCTGAAAGCAATTACTGCCCCCCCACACCCAGTGGACAGCCCCGGACAGGCAACAGCCAGCTGTGCCAGGGACCAGTTCTGCCAAGAAGGGCACCCACAGTAGTCACACCCAGTCGCAGCCCAGCCAAGCTGGGACTAGCACCAACCATTAAGATGCCTAGAACAGTCACAGCCCAGTCATAACAAGAGGACCACAAAGGAGAAACCCATGAAACACTTGGTTCTGCTGATCAGAGGGTACTGAACTACTAGGACTCTATTTAAAATCACTACTTTCAATCTTACTAATTCTTTCAAAGAACCAGCTCCTAGTTTCGTTGATTTGTCCTACTGTTTTACTGGTTTCTACTTCATTGATTTCTGCTCTGATCTTTATTATTTCTCTTCTCCTGCTGGGTTTAGGCTTTCTTTGCTGTTCTTTCCCCAGCTCCTTTAGGTGTAGAGTTAGGTGTATATTTGAGACCTTTCTTGCTTCTTGAGAAAGGCTTGTATCGCTATACATTTCCCTCTCAGGACTGCCTTTGTTGTGTCCCACAGAGTTTGAACCATTGTGTTTTCATTATCATTTGTTTCCATGAATTTTTTCAATTCTTCTTTAATTTCCTGGTTGGCCCAATCATTCTTTAGAAGAATGCTCCTTAGTCTCCATGTATTTGGGTTCTTTCCAAATTTCCTCTTCTGATTGAGTTCTAGCTTCAGAGTATCATGGTCTGAAAATATGCAGGGAATGATCCCAATCTTTTGATACTGGTTGAGACCTCATTTATGACCCAGGATGTGATCTATTCTGGAGAATGTTCCATGTGCACTAGAGAAGAATGTATATTTCTTTGCTTTGGGATGGGATGTTCTGAATATATTTGTGATGTCCATCTGGTCCAGTATGTCATTTAAGGCCTTTATTTCCTTGTTGATCTTTTGCTTGGATGATCTGTCTGTCCATTTCAGTGAGGGGGGTGTTAAAGTCCCCTACTATTACTGTATTATTGTTGATATGTTTCTTTGATTTTGTTATTAATTGGTTTATATAGTTGGCTGCTCCCGTGTTAGGGGCATAGATATTTAAAACTGTTAGATCTTCTTGTTGGACAGACCCTTTGAGTATGATATAGTGTCCTTCCTCATCGCTTATTCTAGTCTTTGGCTTAAAATCTAATTGATCTGATATAAGGACTGCCTCCCCAGCTTTCTTTTGATGTCCATTAGCATGGTAAATTGTCTTCCACCCCCTCATTTTAAATCTGGAGGTGTCTTTGGATCTAAAATGAGTTTCTTGTAGACCGCATATTGATGGGTTTTGTTTTTTTATCCAAAAGCCACTACTTTCAAGACCAGGAGATTTAGGTGACCTACTCAATACACAGAAATGCAGAGAGTCAGACAAAATGAGGAGATGGAAGACTATGTTCCAAATGAAAAAATAAAATAAAACCTCAGAAAAAAGAAGTGAAAGAGAAATAAGCAAAGTAATAGTTACAAAAATATTCACCAGACCTAAAAGACTGGATGAACTCAGAACTTCAACAAAGAGAAAATATAAGAACCAATCAGAGCTGAAGAATACAATAACTGAAATGAAAAATACACTAGAGGAAATCAGCAGATTAGAGGATGTAGCAGTACAGATCACTAATCTGGGAGGCAGTGTAGTGGGATCACCACACTGAATAGCAAAAAGGGGGAAAATTTTTTTTTAATGAAGGTAGGTTAAGAGAACTCTGAAACAATGTCAACCATAACAACAGTAGCATTACAAGAGTCCCAGAGGAGAAGAAAGCAGAAAATTTATCTCAAGAAATAACAGCTAAAAACTTCCCTACCCTGGGACTGCCTGGATGGCTCAGTTGATCAAGCATCTGACTCTCGATCTTGGCTCAGGTCTCGACCTCAGGGCTGTGAATTCAAGCCCTATACTGGGCTCCATGCTGAATGTGGAGCCTATGTTAAAAACAACAATGACAACAAAAACATTCCTATTCTGGGAAAGGAAATAGACATCCAAGTACAGGAAGCAAAAAGAGCCCCAAACAAGATAAACCAAAAGAGTCCAAACAAAGATACATAATTATTAAAATGTCAAAACTTAATGATAAACAGAAAATCTTAACCGCAACAAGAGAAAAGCAACTAGTTACATAAGAGGAGACCTCATACCCCATAATGTTATGAGCTAACTGTTTCAGCCGACACTTTGCAGTCCAGAAAGAGTGGCATGATATGTTCAGAGTGCTTAAAGAAAAAAACCTACAACCAAGAATACTCAGCCCAGCAAGGTTATCATTCACAACTGAAGAAGACACAGAGCTTCTTAGACAAATAAAACTTAAGAGTTCATCACCACTAAACCTGCCTTACAAGAAATGTTAAAAGGACTTCTATAAGTGGAAAACAGCTGGCTGGTAAGAAAATTATGAAAGAAAAAAAGTTTCACTGCTAAAAGCAAACATATAGGGGCATCCAGGTGGCTCAGTCGGTTAAATGTCTGTCTTCAGCTCAGATCATGATCCTGGGGTCCTGAGACTGAGCCTCACATCAGGCTCCCTGCTCAATGGGAAATCTGCTTCTCCCTCTCCCACTCACCCTGCTGGTGCTCACTCTGTTTAAAAAAAAAAAGGAGTGCAAACATAAAGATATATCAATCACTTATAAAGCTAATATGAAGGTTAAAAGACAAAAATAATAAAATCAATTATGTCTACAATGGTTAAGGAATACACAAAATAAAAAGATGTAAAATGTGACATCATATACATAAAACATGGAGAGAGGGGTCGCCTGGGTGGTACAGTTGGGTAAGCATCCAACTCTTGGTTTCAGCTCAATCCTGATCTCAGGATTATTAGATTGAGCCCCGTGTTGGGCTCTGTGCTTAGTACAGAGTTTGCTTGAGATTCTTTTCCCCTCTCCCTCTGCCCTTCCCACTCATTCTCATTCCCTTTCTCTCTTACACACACAGTAATAAATTAATTTTTAAAAAAATGGATGGAGTAAAAATGTAGTGCTTTTAGAAATGTATGAACTTAAGTGATCATCAACTTAAAACAGACTGCTATATACATGGGACATTATATATGAACCTTATGGTAACCATAACCCAAAACCCTGTAATAGATACAAAAAAATTAAGAGAAAGGAATTCAAGCATAACACTAAAAATCACCAAATCACAAAGAAAGAAAGTTCTAGAAGGAAAAAGGAACAGAGAACTACAAAACAAGAAAACAATTAACAAAATGGCAATAATATATACCTATACCACAATAACTATTTTACATGTAAATGACCTAAACACTCTCATCAAAAGACACAGGGTGAATTAATGAATGGATTAAAAAAACAAAACCCAACTACACGATGCCTATTAAATACTCACTTCAGACCTAAAGACACATAGAGACTGAACATGAATGGATAAAAAAGGGTATTTTGTGCAAATGGAAATTTAAAAAAAAGAGAGAGACAAAACAATTTGTTTCTTACAAAACAGACTTTAAAACAAAGACTGTAACAGGACAAAGAAGGGCATTACATAATGATAAAGGGTTGATAAAGGGATCAGTCCAACCAGAAGATATAACAATTGTAAATATCTATGCACCCAACAAAGAAGCACCTAAATATGTAAAGCAAATATTAACAAGCATAAAGAAGTTGATAGGGGTACGTGGCTAGCTCAATCAGTAGAGTATGTGACTCTAGATCTCAAGATCATGAGTTCAAGACCCATGTTGGGCATAGAGTTGATGGACAGATGGAAGGAAGGAAGGAAGGAAAGGAAGGAAATTAACTGACAGTAGTACATCAATAATAGGAGATTTTAACACCCCACTTACATCAATGATAGATCATACACACTGATCAATAAGGAAACAGTAGCTTTAAATAACATATTGCCAGATGGACTTGATACACACACACAGAAAATTCCATCCAAAAACAGCAGAGTGTACACTCTTTTCAAGTGCACATGGAACATTCCCCAGGATAGAACACATGTTAGACCACACAGCAAGTATCAATACATTTAAGACTGAAATCCTAGCAAGCATCTTTTCAGACCACAAAGGTATTAAAATAAAAAAATCAATTACAGAAAAAACACAAATATGTGGAGGCTACACAAGCTACTAAACAACCAATGAATCACCAAAGAAATCAAAGAGGAAATAAAAAAATAACTTAAGACAAATGAAAGCAGAAAACCAATGTTTCAAAATTTCTGGGACACAGCACAAGCAGTTCTAAGAAGGGTGTTTATAGCAGTACAGGCTTACCTCAAGAAATAAGAAAAATCACAAAAAGTACAACCGTACACCTAAAGAAAAACTAGAAAAAGAAAAACAAAGTCCAAAGTTAGTAGAAGGAAGTTAATAATAAAGAGCAGAAATAAACTGAGACAAAGAAAATAGAAAAGATGTATAAAAGACTATGAAAAATTATATTCCAACAAATTTGACAACCTAGAAGAAATGGATAAATTCCCAGAAATATATAATCTTAGAAAACCAAATTAGGAAGAAACAGAAAATCTGAAAAAACAAAACAAACAAACAAAAAAAACCTGAAAATCTGAACAGAACACATTTCTAGTAATGAAATCAGTAAGAAAAAAGCGTAAAATTAAAAAAAAAAGTTCAGGACCCAATGCCTTCACAGGTGAATTCTACCAAACATTTGGGGGGGGGGTCCCCCCCAAGATTTATTTATTTATTTAAGAGCACAGGCACACAAGTGGGAGAGTGAGAGAGAATCTAAAGCAGACTCTGTGCTCAGCATGATGCCTAGTGCAGGGCTCAGTCTCACGACCCCAAGATCACAACCAGAACTAAAACCAAGAATCAGACACCCAACAGACTGCACCACCCAGATAACCCCAGATTCTACCAAACATTTAAAGAAGACTAACCTATCCTTCTCAAACTATTTCAGAAAACTGAAGAAAAAGGAATGCTTCCAAATTCATTTCATGAGGGCAGCATACCGATACCAAAACCAAAGTCACTACCCACCCACCCCCCAAAAAAAAGAGAAAAAGAAAGAAAGAAAGATCAATACAGGCTAATATCCCCAATAAACATGGCTACAAAATACTCAATAAAATATCAGCAAACCAAATTCAACAATATACTGAAAGGATCATTCACCATGATCAGGTGGAATTTATTTCAGAGAGGCAAGGATGGTTCTATATCTCCAACTATCCAATACACCACATTAATCAATGATAAAAATCATGATCATTTCAAAAGATGCAGAAAAGGCATTTAAAAATTCATTATAATTAAAAATTTTTAAAAACTCTCAATCATGTGGGTACAGAGGAAATATACCTTAACATAATAAAGGCCATATATGACACCCACGGCTAACATGATACTCAGCAGTAAAAAGCTGAAAGTTTTTAAGACCAGGAACAAGACAAGGATGTCTACTCTAATCATTTTTTATTCAACACAGTACTGCAAGTTCTAGCCACAGCAATGAGACAAGAAATAAAAGGCATCCAAATTCCTAAGGAAGAAGTAAAACTGTCACTCTTTGCAAATGACACGATACTATATTTAGAAAACCCTAAAGACCACCAAAAAAAACTTAGAATGAATTCAGTAAAGCTTTAGGATACAAAAATCAATCTATAAAAATCTGTTGCAGTTCTATACACTAATAACAAGCTAGCAGAAAGAGAAATTAGGAAAATAATCCCATTTACAACTGCATTAAAAAGAATAAAATACCCAGTGGTGTACCTGGGTGGTTCAGTTCGTTGAGTACCAGACTCTTGGTTTTGGCTCAGGTTATGGTCTGTGGGTCATGGGATTGAGCCCTGCATCAGGCTCCATGCTTTGAGATTCTCTCCCTTTCCTACTGCTCAGCCATGTGCTCTCTCTCTCTCTAATTCTCTAAATCTTTTTTTAAGAGATTTTAAGAATAAAATACCTAGGAATAAATTTAATCAAGGGGGGTGAAAGACCTGTACTCTGAAAACTATTAGGACACTGAAGAAAGAAGATGAAGACAATCAATAAATGAAAAAAATATACCACACTCATAGATTGAAGAATATTGTTAAATATTGTTAAAATGCCCATTACCTAATCTAATCTGTAGATTACAGATTAGTAATCTACAGTTTCAGTGCAACTCCTAACAAAATACCAATAGTATTTTTCACGGAACTAGAACAAATAATTCTATAATTTATATGAAACCACAAAATATTCCAAATAGCCAAAGCAATCTTGAGAAAGAAAAGGCTGGAACCATCACAATCCTAGATTTAAACTATACTACAAAGCTATAATAATCAAAGCGGTATGGCACTGGCACAGAACACACACACACACACACACACACACACACACACTTTGATGGAACAGAACAGAACTCCCAGAAATAAACCCACACTTATACTGGCAATCTACAACAAAGGAAACAGAATATATAATAGTGAAAAGACAGTCTCTTCAGTAAGTTTTGCTGGGAAAACTGGACATCTATATGTAGAAGAGTGAAATAACTTTCTTTTAGCACATGCACAGATACACACAAAAATTCAAATTGGATTGAAGACCTAAATATAAGCCCTGAAACTACAGAACTTTTTTAAAAAAACATAAGCAGTAAATTCTTGGAATTTGGCCTTAGCAATGTTTTTTGGAACTGTCTCTCAGGCAAGGGCAACAAAAGCAAGAATAAACAACTGGGTCATATCCAACTAAAAAGCTTTTGCACAGCCGAAGAAACTGTCAACAAAATGAAAAGGCAACCTAATAAATGGGAGAAGATATCTGCAAACAATATATCCAATAAGGGGTCAATATCCAAAATACATAAAGAACTCCTAGAAATCAACAGCAATAAATAAATAAATAAAATCTTTAAAGAAAAAAAGAGATTGTTGGGTTTTTTGTTTTTTTTTTTTTTTTTTTAATTTGACAGAGATCACAAGTAGGCAGAGAGAGAGAGGAAGCAAACTCTCCGATAAGCAGAGAGCCCAAAGCGGGGCTCGATCCCAGGACCCCAGGATTACTACCTGAGCTGAAGGCAGAGGTTTTAACCCACTGAGCCACCCAGGTGCCCGGTAAAAAACACCCAATAATCTGATTTTTAAAAGGACCTGCAGACATCTTTTAAAGGGGGGGGGGGAGCAAAAACAGAACAACACCATACAGACATCCAATGGACGCATGAAAAGATGCTCAACATCACTAATCACCAGAGAAATGCAAATCACAATCACAATGAGATTATCAGCTCAAAACTGTCAGAATGTCTAGTGTACATTTAAGAAACCATATTTTAGGGGCGCCTGGGTGGTTCAGTGGGTTAAAGCCTCTGCCTTCGGCTCAGGTCATGGTCCCAGGGTCCTGGGATCGAGCCCCGCGTCGGGCTCTCTGCTTGGCAGGGAGCCTGCTTCCTCCCCTCTCTCTCTCTGCCTGCCTCTCTGCCTACTTGTGATGTCTATCTGTAAAATAAATTTTTAAAAAGAAAAAAAAACATATTTTATATATACATGTATATGTATACGTGTGTGTGTGTATTTAATAACAAGGGTTGGTGAGTCTGTGAAGAGAAACTCTGTGCACTGCTGGTGGAAATATAAACTGGTACAGCCACTATATAAACAGTATGGAAGTTCCTCAAAAAAGTAAAAAATAGATGATGATCCACATGACCCAGTAATTCCATTTCTGGGTATTTATCCAAAGAAAACAAAAATGCTAATTTGAAAAGATATATGCACACCTATGTTCACCACAGCATTATTTACAATAGCCAAGATATGCAAGCAACCCCAAGTGTCCACCAAAAGATGAAAGGATAAAAATGTGGTATGTGTGTACACACACACACACACACACACACACACAGGACTACTACTCAGCCATAAAAAAGAGATACTGTGCCAATTTGTGACAACATGGATGCATAGATGGACTAGATGAAGTAAGTGAGAGAAAGACACATACTGTACAATTTCACTTAAACATGGACTCTAAAAAACAAAACAAAAACAGGAATAGATCTATACACAGAAAACAAACTGGTCATTTCCAGAGGGGAAGGGGAGTGTTAGAATGGGCCAAACAGGTGAAAGGCATTAAGAGGTAAAAACTTTGTTATAAAATAAGTAAGTCACAGGAAAGAAAAGTACAGCATTAGGGAATACAGTCAATAATACTGTAATGACTTTGGTGACAGGTGGTAACTGTAATGAATATAAATGTCCATTCACTATGCTGTAACACCTGAAACTAATATACTGTATGTCAATTACACTTCAATTAAATATTTTTTAAAAATAAAAAGAATTTAACCAGACTTTTTCTAGGAAAAACACTATGAAAAGTTATTTAAAATCCTACTTTGTTTTGCCCAAGAAAGCTTTTTAAAAAGAAGACTTTTAAGTTTTAAATGGGGAGTATTTTAGGGGTCCCTTAGGTGGCTCAGTCGTTAAGCGTCTGCCTTTGACTCAGGTCATGATTCCAGAGTCCTGGGATCAAGTCCCACAACAGGCTCCCTGCTCAGCGGAGAGCCTGCTTCTCCCTCTCCGTGGGCCACTCCCCCTGCTTGGTTGGCTCTCCCTTTAGCAGTCTCTGTCAAATAAATAAACAAAACCTTAAAAAAGGAAAAAAAAAAAACTAGTAGTTTATACATTTTTACATTTAAGGAGGGGGAAAGTATCCGGTTTCACTGTTAAAATGTTAAGTTATTCTCCATAATGTAAAAATGAGGCCAATGTCATGTTATCTTGTCAGCAATAAATTTTTAAAACTACTTTAAAGGACTATAAGGGCACCTTGGTGGATCAGTTGGTTGAGTGTCCAACTCTTCATTCTGACTTGGGTCATGATCTCAGGGTCATGGGACTGAGCCCCACATCAGGATCCTCACTCAGCAGGGTGTCTGCTAGAGATTCTCTCTCCCTGTCTCTCTCCAAAACAAATAAATTTTTATAAATAAATAAATAAATAAAGGACTATACATGTTTAGTGTCAAAAGTAAAACACAAAAAAAAGATAAAATTGTTCATAATGCATTTCTTGGTATTTATGCAAAGTTTTCAACTCTTACTACAAGTATGTTGTTTAAAAGAGGATTTAAGTACACCATTTGAAGATAACTTTGGTAACAAAGAGTTTATATGGAATCTAATTTCAAAAGCTTATTTCTGTCCAATGATTAAAAAAAAATGTTTTTTCAGATAACTTTCTTCATATGTACAGAATAGCAGCTTTTTTAATCACAGAAGTTCCCTGACCTTAAACACTTGTTTGGTGAAACAGCCTGAACCCTCTTCGTGGTATAACTAAAATAGCACCAATATGGTTTCAAAAAGGGACAGAATCAGTACCTTTTTTTTTTTTTAAAGATTGTATTTATTTATTTGACAGAGAGAAATCACAAGTAGATGGAGAGGCAGGCAGAGAGAGAGGAGGAAGCAGGCTCCCCGCTGAGCAGAGAGCCTGATGCGGGACTCGATCCCAGGACCCTGAGATCATGACCTGAGCCGAAGGCAGCGGCTTAACCCACTGAGCCACCCAGGCGCCCCCCCCCTTTTTTTAAGGACTTTAAGTAATCTATACACCCAGCATGGGGCTTGAACCCACAACCCCAAAATCAACTGAGCCTGCGAGGCACCCCAAGATCAGTACCTTTACAGCCAGATTCTTCAGAGAAGAGACTTCAAAAACTCAAGGCTTTTTTTTTTTTTTCCTAGACTGTAACTCAGTACTTTTTCAAACTATGGGGTATGTTCCATTAGTGGTCAGGAAATCATTTTGGCGAGTTATGACCAGCTTTCTTCAAAAATAAGAACATAATGTATCACACCTAGTACAGATAAGTTCTATTTTGAGAAATCTTTGATTCAGGTACACACACATTATAAAAACATATTTTGGGGTGCTTGCCTGGCTCAGAGAAGCAGCCAACTGCTGACCTCGGGGTTGTAAATTCAAGCCCCACATAGGGTGTGGTGATTTCTTCAATAAAAAAAAATTTTTTAAGTACTTTTTAGTGTGGACCACTAAGTTTGAAAGCCCAGAATCCCTAGACCATCTTAAATCAATTTCTCTAAATGCATTAACCCACAAAATACATCTTCTTACCAGAATGATCACTTTTTAAATGATCCATCTAATCTTAAAGTGTCTTTCTTAGCCCTCCCAATGAACTATGTGTGTGCTATACTATCTTTCCTACTTCATGTAATTCTTCCATTTTCATGTACTTCATTGCTATGTGTACTCAAAAAACTTAGTATATTAAATTTTCATTCTTTTCTCACTTTCAGTCATTTTGTGACTTTATCACTCAAATTTACTGTGAAGATATCCATTTTAATGGATACACTGACAGTAATCTGAGACCATTTTCCAATGCTGATTGGGTACATGGTTCACTAACTTTTAAGCAATATGCCATTTTTTTAGATGGGGGGAGGGACAGGGAGAAAGAGAATCCCAAGCAGGCTACATGTCCAGTGTGGAGCCCAATACGGGGCTCAACTTCACAACCTTGAGATCACAATCTGAGTGGAAACCAAGAATCAGACACTTAATAAACTGAGTCACTCAGGCAGTCCAATAATAAGCCTTTTTTTTTTTTTTAAGATTTTATTTATTTGACAGAGAGAGAGAGATCACAAATAGGCAGAGCAGAAGACAGAGAGAGGGGGAAGCAGGCCCTCTGCTGAGCCGAGAGCCCAATGTGGGGCTCAATCCCAGGACCCTGAGATCATGACCTGAGCCGAAGGCAGAGGCTTAACCCACTGAGCCATTCAGGTGCCCCTAATATGCCATTTTTAAGGCATGGAAGGAATATACCCATGGTTCTTACACTATATAGTCTTTTACTAAATTACTGAATTTTTTTTTTTTTTTTTTAGATTTTGTTTATTTGACAGAGAGAGATCACAAGTAGGCAGAGAGGTGGGGGAGGGGGAAGCAGGCTCCCCGCTGAGCAGAGAGCCTGATGCAGGGCTCTATCCCAGGACCCTGAGATCATGACCTGAACAGAAGGCAGAGGCTTAACCCACCGAGCCACCCAGGTGCCCCCAAATTATTGAATTTCTAATATTCATCTTTCTCTAAAATTAGCCCTTCCCCTACATTCTCATTTATCACTTCTTATAATGATCTTTGTTGTCATGAGGCCTTCCGTTTCCTGCCTGCTGAGATGATGTTTTTTTCACCTTTCAAAGAAAACACCAAATGAGAGTATGGTGTTAACTATTTCACTGAATTTACTGTAGACTGCTTCCCCAATTTAAATCCCTCTCCAGAGCACATACAACAAAGATTATACTTATTTACAATCTTGCAACTTTAAAAAAAAGTCTCTTCTGGATTGTTTCAGAGATTGAAGTCCTTGTACAGTATGAAAATCTTAAAATGTACAAAGATGGTTTCCAGAAGTCTTTGAGGGCAGCCCTTCATAAGAATTTTATTCTCAAAGCCTCTATTGAGGCTTTGGTCCTTAATATTCTTTAGGCAAGCACCTGAAATTCTCCCTCATAAAGCCTCCCTTCTTTACTCCCTAATCATAAAGAATTTACTACTCCCTACTTTTTTTCATAGTCATATTATTTAAATAAATATTAATAGCACCTCCCCTCTTGTATTATACTTATTTACATGTCTGCCTCCCTACCCACCTGTAAACTCCTTAAAGAGAGAGTACATGCCTTCTCTGTTCTCCCAGAACTTAGCAGGACACCTGACCCACAGGAATTACTCAACCAAGACTTTAAAACCAATGGATGGTAGTTAGAGAATCTAAAATTTATGTAAATTAAGGAAACAATGGCTATTTATGAGATGTAACATAAAATTAGAACCAAAAACAAGCATTCATGAAAAACACACATATTTAATAAGGCCTGTTATAGTTATCTGAACAGTAACAGTATTAGTTTGTTCTCTACTCTGCCACGTGCCAAAACTCACTAGGTAACAAGATACACACATCAAATATTTCTAAAATTTCTAAAAATTCTATAGCAAATAAGCAGCAGCAATAAAGATAATGATGATAGTGGTTAATAGCTATTGAGTTCTTTACATTTCCATGTGTACAACACTATTAAGAACATACAACGTTATGAATAATACATAGCCCTTTACATTTCAAGAAGTACATAGTATCAGTTCTTTATAAACCATATAATTTAATCCTCCGAACAACTCTGAGAGAAACTATTATCCTGATTTTGAAGGACCAAAAAGGTTAAATGAAATTGTCTAAGGTTACAGAAAGAGCCAAGAGTATTCACAAAATATCTAAGGTCAAACTCACAACGTTTACCAGGACTTTATCACACCATCATTCTTTGTTCTTAAGGCAGATAAGATCAGTTCATTTGTGAGACAAGCTCTTCCTCAGATGAGGTGCCAGATTTCAACCTTGTGGCTGCCTGCTCTAGCTTCCTGATAGCTGGCTTTTTCCTTCTACTCTGGTAACTTATCTTTATTTTTACAATAAAAATTAAATTTGGACAGGGAAGATAAAAAAGTTTTCCATAATCTTACTCATCCTAACACATTCTTTGGATATTATCTTCTAAGAGTAGAAACACAATACATAAATATCAGTTCAAAATCTACCACCTTTTATTGGCTGTGTGGACTTTGTCAAATGCTTAACTTCTCCCACACCATTTTCACTCAACCATTCATGCAATAAACATTACTGAACACCCACTATGTACCAGGTGCTTCTCTAGTAGCTTAGGTTAACTCACTGAATGAGCCACAAAGATCCCTGGTATTAGAAGTATATCATCCATCAGAGAGACACATAGTAAAATAAATTAGATAATATAATAGTGGGTTATAATCACTACGGGGGGAATAGAGGCAAGCTGCAATTTATAATGGTCAGAGTAGGCCTCAATGAGGAGGTAACAGCTAAGCCAATACTTGGAAGTCAGGGAGTTTGGTTTGCAGACAGCTGGAAGAACATTCAGGGTACAGGGAACAGCCAGAGAAAACCGTAAAGCAGGAGTGTCCTGTGTACAAAGAACAGCAAAGATATCCTAAAATTCAGTGAAGTCAAAGTATAGTTGAAGGGATGGGAGACAATGCAGATAACATACTACCTTATAGATCTCAGTAAGGACTTCACTTTTACTGGGTGAAATGCGAAGCCACTGAAAGGTTCTGAGCAGAGAAGGCACAGCATCTGTCTTGGGTGTTAAACAACTACTACAGCTGCTACACTGCGAATTAACTACACAAGCAGTAGGCTCATAATTACGGAGTTCAGAAGATGCCTGAGCTGAAGAATTAACTGTAAAAGAAGGTAATAATACTTACTTCAATGAGTTGTTATGAAAATTGTCCAATCTTTGTTAAGCACTTAACACTGTGCCTTTCACATAGTGAATGATATGTGCCTTACCTAAGGATACACACCATAGGAAATGAGAGAGGGTATAAATTCAGCCCATGCTTCACTTGCTAAGCAATGTGCCAGGTATTCAGATAGCATCAGTCAGAGGAAAGGGATTCTCCTTATTCATACAAAGGAGGCAGTCCTGCTGTATGAGCTATGGACCTTTTACTATTTAGCAATGGTGCCTTGGAGCTAGTAAAGGCCTTAATCCTTGTCCATATTTATGCACAACTGCATTTTTTATCCAAATCCTGTGCTATGTTATTCTCTTTCCAATCTAATTTTAAATATTTGATAATGATACTCCATTGTGTTGGATGTAATTCTTACTATTCTTAAGTCACATATTTTTTCAAATTTTAAAATCTCTGAAAACAGAACCCATCTTACAAACAACAGTGTACCTTATTTGTCCTAGCTGTGAACTTGAAATAAACACTTTCACATATATAGTATTTTGTCTAACACCCTAGGAATGGAATTACTAAGTAAAAAAAAAAATGACATATGAGCGCTGCTACTGTCATATTATTAGTATTTTAAAACTGGCCTTGACTGACTTTGTTTTTAAGCTAAGTTTATTTTCTGAAGGAATTGGCCACTATTTTGTCGTATCAATTTTTTTTCCGTCAGAGAAAAGGAGAGTTGTGATGCTACATCAACTTCTTGGAAGTGACAAAACTTCTAAAAGTTTAGAAAGAGTAAAGATAAAAACTGATAAAACCAGTATCAGTAGGTGAAATATTTGTAAGAATTTCATATTAGGTCAGCTTTCCATCAACAAGTTAAATGTTGAGTGAGATTATTTCGTACTTTTTTATACTCCTTCGAAGAAAAGTAGAACTCAACAGCCTAGTCCCCAAAGAGCTCTCTGAAACCCTTCTAGTAAGATGGGTTTATTCCTGGAAAAGGTAAAAGGGAAGTTCTCTAGAGTGGGAGATGCGGGGGTACAGGTTTGAAAGCATGCATGCCATTCTGTAAACAATGCTAACTCAATACAGAGACCAACAGCTTCCTCCATAGCTGAGCAACAAGGTCCAATGAAACTGAAAGGAGTTCCCCTACCTTACAATGAAACTCAAAGACAACACGCATAACCCACTGCCCTCAAAGATTTCAATCGGCTGTTTAATCCTATCCTTTTAAAAATAAAAATACAGACTACTAAGGATTACCAGACATTTCAGGAAAGCCTCTATCATGGGTGGAAAAAGACCAAAACAACAGAGAAAAAACCCACAACTAAATGACTTGAGCTATCAGATTAACTGGAGTTATCAAAATTGAGCTGATCAAATGCCTTGCATATTAAATTTTACAGTGGGAGACCAGAAGATCCTATGAACTTCTAGAGAAAAAAAGAAAATTAAGGATCAGGAATAAGAATGGCTTCAGGGGAGCCTAGCTGACTCAGTCAGTGGAACACATGTCTCTTGATCTTAGGGTCATGGGTTTCAAGCCGCATGCTGGGTGTAGAGATTACTTAAAAAATAAAATCTTTTACTTGTTTTTGTTTTAATTGTGTTTATTTTTGCGAGAAAGAAAGACAGAGAGAGAGAAGAATGTGTGCATGTGCACATGAAGAGTTGAGAGGGGCAGATGGAGCAACAGACTCCCCACCAAGCCTGGGAGCCTGAAGTGGGACTCGATTCCAGGACCCTGGGATCCTAACCTAAGCGGAAGGCAGACACTTAACTGACTGAGCCACCCAGGTGTCCTAAAAGCTTTTTAAAAAGGAAGAAAAGAATGGCTTCAAATTTCCCAATGGAAAGACATAATGTAACAAAGCCTTCTAAATTCTAAAGGAAAATTATCTCTAAGTTAAAATAACCAGCCAAACTATCAATAAAAGAAAGCTATTTTCAGATATTCAAATTACAAAATGTTTATACTCTTCATGATCCTTTTCTCAAGGAATCTGTTAGATAAGTAATAGTAAATCAACGAAGAGAAAAAATTGAGATCTAGGAAATGGCATCCACAAAGGAAAGAAGCAATGGAATCCCCAGGAGGTCAGTGGAGGAGGAAATCCCTAGATAACAATTGTGTATCAGGGACAAGAAGCCATAATTACAGGGCTTCAGTTAAGCATCTGCCTTCAGCTCAGGTCGTGATCTCAGGGTCTTGAGACGGAGCACCCCTCCACACCCCCACTCCTTGTCAGGTTCCCTGCTCCCCTGCTCAGCAGATTATCTGTCTTACCCTCTCCCTCTGCCCCTACCCCCACCCCAAGCTCACTCACTCTCTCTCAAATAAATAAAATCTTTTAAAAAAAAAAAAAAAGAAGAAGAAGAAGCCATAATTACATGATTAGCAAGCTCAAACTACCACCAACAGCTCTCATCCATATGATGGCTTTTTTTTTTCTTCAGAGAATTGACAGAAAAAGTAGGGGAAACGTTCACATTTTTAAAGTTTTACATGATCCTATATCCCTTTAAGCACACTTTTTTTTTTTTTAAAAGATTTTATTTATTTATTTATTTATTAGAGAGATAGACAGCACAAGTAGGCAGAGCAGCAGGCAGAGGGAGAGGGAGAAGCACGCTCTTTGATGAGCAGGGAGCCTGATGCGGAACTCCATCCCAGGACCCTGGGATCATGACCTGAAGCAAAGGCAGCCGCTCAACGACTGAGCCACCCAGGCACCCCTAAGTCCACTCTTATGGAGGAGGTAGTGAGACCTGTGCTGGGTCTTAAGATACTCCAGGTAGCTGAACAACATGAATAAAAGGGTCTTAACAGCATAGGGTTTCCCAAAGCATGGCCTATATTATTATTCACAGTTTATAAAATTATTTTAGGAAACTTGTAGATATGACAGAACTGATAAAGATCATGATAAGGAAAAAGTCTCAGTTTGGTATCTTTAATACTTCTTTAGCACTTCCTAATTTTTTTAATAAAAAATAATTTTAAAAGGATTTCCAACTCAAAGCCACTGACAGACCATCTATCTAACTAAAAATTAACACTGTTGTTTCTTTAATCTAGTACTACGTGTGATTCTTATTCTCCTAGCAGCTTCTTCTGGGTTCATTTTGACTATGTATTTGGGAAAGTGCTTTTAACACGTTTCTCCCCATTTTTGCGAAAAGAAATCAATATGCGACACTGAGTCACATCCATTCACCCTCAATACATCACCACCATCTCCAGCAAAGAAACTTCCACCTTCTTTGCCTCTTTGCTCAGGATGATAACATTCAACCTTAACTCTGTAACTCAAAAGCGCCAAACTACTTTCATCTTTTTAAGTTAAAATTCTTAAAAAAAATGCTATATTTACTATGGTATATGTTTATTAAGAATTTAAACTGTTTTTTGAACTATGCTAGTATTTGTTAGAATTTACATTTATACTAGGAGTCTTAAATTGAATAGATGTTAGGTGGTGCGCCCTCATTTCACCTACAAGCCCTGTTATTTTTGGTATATGATTTGACAAAATGTATGGATTTTCAGGAACATTTATCACAACTGTGGCAGGAATGCTTATATGGGTTTTCTTTATATGGTAGTGTTTTAAAGTTTCCTTTAAGAAATAAATGTACTGGGGCCCCTGGGTTGCTTAGTTGGTTAAAGCCTCTGCTTTTGCTCAGGTCATGATCTCAGGGTCCTGGAATCAAGCCCCACATCGGGTGCTCTGCTCAGTGGAGAGCCTGCTTCCTCCTTTCTCTCTTTCTGCCTGCCTCTCTCCCTAATTGTGATCTATGTCTGTCAAATAAATAAACCTTAAAAAAACAAAAAGAAATGTACTATAAATATACTTAATTTTTAAACATGAGCTATTTAAAATAAAATATTAAGTAATACTATAGATGATTCTCTGTTCTAGGAAAAGGAAGGTAGTACAGGAATAACTAAAGTTGGTAAAACACTAGTCTAGCAAAGGCAATATATTTTTTGTTTATTGACGTATATTTGAAATATATTAATTTCAAGTATACAACATAGTAATTCATAATTTATATACATTATGAAATGATCACTGTGTAAGATTATTTACAGTCTGTCACCATCTATAGTTTTTATAATATTACTAACTATATTCCCTCTACTATACATTACATCCCATGTCTTATTTACAACTGGAAGTCTGTACCTATTAATCCCTTTCATCTATTTGGTCCATTCCCCCACTCTTCTCCCCTCCAGAAACCATCACTTTGTTCTTCATATTTATGAATCTATTTGTTTGTTCATTTGTTTTGCTTTTTAGATTCCACATGTAAGTGAAATCATATGGTATTTGTCTTTCTCTGCCCGACCTATTTTACTTATCATAACACCCTTTAGGTCCATCCATGTTATCACAAATGGCAACATTTCATTCCTTTTTATGGCTGAGTAATATAATACCTCTGTGTGTGGGCACACATGAGCATGCCACATCTTCCTTATCTATTCATTTACTGATGGACACTTAGGTTGCTTCCATTATCTTGGCTATTGTGTAAATAATGCTGCAATGAACATAGGGGTGCATATCTTTTCAAATTAGTGTTTTCATTTTCTTCCCATAAATACCCAGAAGTGGTACTGATGAAGTCCCAGAACCTAGGTCGGGTTCGGTGGGGTGAGGTTCGGAGCCGACGGCTAAAGAAAGAATTCTTAAGACGTCTCTGGTGCAGGGGCGCCTGGGTGGCTCAGTGGGTTAAGCCGCTGCCTTCAGCTCGGGTCATGATCTCAGGGTCCTGGGATGGAGCCCCGCCTCGGGCTCTCTGCTCAGTGGGGAACCTGCTTCCTCCTCTCTCTGCCTGCCTCTCTGCCTACTTGTGATCTCTGTCAAATAAATAAATAAAATCTAAAAAAAAAAAAAAAAAGTCTCTGGTGCAAAAAGGTGGTTTATTAGAGCACGGGGACAGGACCCGTGGGCAGGCAGAGATGCAGCTGCCCCGGGTTGTGAGGGATGGCAGGTTATGTACCCTGCAGTTGGGGGAAGGTGAGGGGAAGGGAGGTTTCAACTGAGTTTTCATATGCTAAAGAGGGCCTATACAAGGTGCCAGGATGTCAGAGGCCTACCGGAGGCCTTGCCCTTGCGGCTCGATCAATGTTGTCTTTAGACCAGCTATTAACATTAAGATAGTTGGGAGACTTTTTGGTGGGATGTCACAATCCTGCTATCAATCGCCTTTGTTAGTGAGATTTAGGACATTTGTAAGCCAAGGGAGACTCCGGTCTAGCAGGATTGTGAGCTCTGCAAGTTAACTATTTGCTTATTGTTCATGGCAGTCAGGGCTGCCTGAGGGATGCTACACATATGACAGAGGGGGAGCGGATGGAGAGGGGGGTGCAAGGCGCCAGCTTTTGTTTTGTCTTCAGCCAGCCCCGTGCTCCCTCATCAGTACTGCTGAATCATTTAGTAGTTCTATCTTTAATTTTCTAAAGAACCTCCATACTATTTTCCATAGTGGCTGTTCCAATTTTCATTCCCACCAACAAAGTATGAGGGCTCCCTTTTCTCCACATACTCACCTGCACTTGCTAAATCGCGTTTTTTAATATTTTATTTGACAGAGAGGCACAGCGAGAGAGGGAACACAAGCAGAGGAAGTGAGAGAGGGAGAAGCAGGCTTCCCACTGAGCAGGAAGCCCAATGTGGGGCTTGATCTCAGAACCCTGGAATCATGACCTGAGCTGAAGGCAGACACTTAACGAATGAGCCACCAAGGCACCCCAAATCATGTCTTGTTGATAACAGCCATTCTGACGGCTATGAGGTGATAATCTCACAGTGAGGTGTTTTTTTTTAAAGATTTTATTTATTCATTTGAGAGAAAGTTAAGAAAAGAACGCAATGTTTTTCTGAAAATAAATAAATTGGAAAAAAAGAAAAAAAGAAAAGACGCAAGCGTGCACATGCACACACATGAGCCCAGGTGGTAGGGGCAGAGGGAGAGGGAGAACCAAGAGTCCCGCTGAGCAGAGAGACCAATATGGGACTCAATTCCAAGGTCCTGGGATCATAACCTAAGCTGAAAGTAGACACTTAACAAACTAAGCCACCCAGGTGCCCCTCTCACTGTGGTTTAGGTTTGCATTTCTCTGATGGGTAGTTATATTGAACATTTTTGTCTAAAACAGGCAATATGTTCTTTAAATAAATGAGCTTGTACTTTGCCATTACTTATCGGTCAGGGTTTTAAGCAAGTCTGGTCATCAATAAAATCCTAGCAATGAAATCTAGAGCTTTTCTCAGCCTAATGCTCCTTCTGCTTTCCTCCTAAAGCGTCTTTCATTCCAGTTATGGAATGAATAAGTCACGAGGATAAAAGGTATAGCATAGGGAATATAGTCAATGGTATTATAATAGCATTGTATGGAGATAGATGGTAGTTCACTTGTGGTGAACATAGCATGACATATTATCACTATGTTATACACCAGAAAATAATGTAACATTGTGTGCCAATTCTACTTCAAGAAAGAAAGAAAGAAAGAAAGAAAAAAAATTTAAAGACATAGACAGACTTCCATTATACTGCACTTCCAGGGGTTTCTTCTGTCTCCAATTCTCTCTCTTAAGAGCTATCTGTTTTGCTGGCTTCTATTGTTCCTCCTGCCTAAACCATAGATGTACTGCAAGACTCTATTCTACTATACTTTCCAAGTGTTCCAGAGCCTTTCTACCCTGAATTACTGCCTCCATTAGTGAAAACTGTGCTGGACAACTCTATGCTATTTCTCAAACCCACACTCCTCTTTTGAGAACTTCCCTCCTTCACCCACAGGAATAAACCCAGAGCAGCTATATTTTCATATTCATGATTCTGTCCCTCTAGGTCCCACTACAACTGAATGCAGCAAGGATCCAAGCTGGGACTTGATATGAAATTGAGAGACTAGACAGAATGGTCCTTTGAAATGAAAACACGTAAACTCAGTTGGTCCAAGTAAGGTCCATAACAGTAAAGCCAGTTTACTGGTGAGATGGCAATATTCTCCAAACTTATCTACAGATTCAACACAATTCCTACCAGAATACACTTCTTCATAAAAATTGACAAGCTGGGGCACCTGGGTCGCTCAGTCATTAAGCACTTAGCCTTCAGCTGCCGTCATGATCCATGGTCCTGGGACAGAGCCCCACATCCAGCTCCCTGCTCAGGGGAAGGCCTGCTTCTCTCTCTCCCACTGCCCCTCCCCCTGCTTGTGTTCCCTCTCTCTATCTCTGTTAAGATAAAAAGATCTTAAAAAAAAAAAAAAAATTGACAAGCTGACCCTAAAATTCAAATGGAAACTCAAGGGACCCAAGATAGCCAAAACAATCCTGAAAAAGAAGAACAAAGTTAAAGGAGTCACAATTTAATTTCAAAACTTATTACCAAGCTACCATAATCAAGTATGGTATTGTCAGAATAGACATACAGGTAAGTGGAACAGAACTGAGAACGGTGCCAAATAACTCAATGTCGTAGCAACTGGATATCCACCTGCGAAAGAATAAAGGTGGGGCCCTACTTCACAGCATATACCAAAATTAACCCAATGGTTCAAGACCTAAATGTTAGAGCTAAAACTCTGAAACTATAAAACTCTTAGGAAGAAACACGGGAGTAAATCTTCATGATCCTGGATTTGGCAGTGGCTTCTTAAGATATACCACCAAAACTACAAGCAACAAAAGAAAAAAATAAACTGGACTTCATCAAAATTAAAAACTTCTGTGCTTCAAAAGACACCATAAAGAAAGTGAAAGACAACCCTAAGAATGGGAGAAGATATTTGCAAATAATATATCTGACAAGGGATTTGCATATATAATATGAATATTTTAGAGAATATAGAATTCCTACAATCAATAATTTAAAAGACAACCAAATTTTAAAATCTGGCAAAGAATTTGAATAGACATTTTGTCAAAGAAGATACGGAAAGAGCCAAAAAGAATACAAAAGATGCTCAACATCACTAATTATTAGAGAAATGCAAATCAAAACCACAAAATACCACTTCACACCCATCAGAATAGCTATTATTCAGAAAGACAGAAAAAAGAAGTCTTGGCAAGGGTGTGGAGGGCTTGGAACCCTCTATGCAGCACTGCTGGTAGGAATGTAAAATTCGCAGCCATTAAGAAACAGTATGGCAGGGACGCCTGGGTGGCGCAGTTGGTTAAACGACTGCCTCCGGCTCAGGGCGTGATCCTGGAGTCCCGGGATCGAGTCCCACATCAGGCTCCCAGCTCCATGGGGAGTCTGCTTCTCCCTCTGACCTTCTCCTCGCTCATGCTCTCTCTCACTGTCTCTCTCTCTCAAATAAATAAAATAAAATCTTAAAAAAAAAAATTAAAAAAAAAAAAAAAGAAACAGTATGGCAGTTCCTCAAAAGATTAAAAATAGAATTACTCTATGATTCAACAAGTCTACCTCTGAATAGTATCATAAGAATTAAAAGCAGGGCCTCAAAAAAAATACACACACACCCATGTTCATAACAACATTATTCCTAAAAGCCAAAGCTGGAAACAATTCAAGCATTCAAAACAAAACAAAAAACAATTCAAGTGTTCACAGACTCATAAATGGAAAAATAAAATGTAGTACATCCAAACAATGAACTATTACTTAGTCATTAAAAAAGAAATGAAGTACTAATACATGCAACTCTTGATCTCAGAGTCATGGGTTCAAAACCCACATTAATAATATAATTAAAAAATAATGGTAATAAATAAAATAAAAATAAATATTGTATCATTCCACTTATATTACATACCTAGTCAAATTCATAGAAATAAAAAGAATTGTAGTTGCCAGGGGCAGCAAGGGTAGGTAGTACTGGGGAGTTCAGAGTTTCAGTCTACAATGATGAAAAAGTTCTGGAGATAGACAGTGGTGGATGGTTGCAGAGTATGTATGTACTTAATGTCACTGAACTATACACATAAAAATAATTAAGGCAGTAAATTTATGTTACGTATTATTTTACCATAAAAAAGTTAAAAAAAAAAAAAGAGCATTTACAGTTGCCTAAACCTACTGTCATTAATAGCATGTTGGTTATTATATATCAAAAAAAAATTAAAATCACAGATACTAAATTTAGAGGCACTGGGGAAACCCATATACCTCCCTGGTTTCATCTTATAATTGAGGTGGGTAGGATAATTGAGGTGGGTAGGACTATATAAGTTCCACTCCTAGCTTAGAATCTTGCAATCCCTGGGGACTCCAAATGTTTAAAAAAAATTTTTTTTAAGTATCCACCTGCTACTTCCAGTATTTCCAAATAAACCTAATAAAAATTATTCTTTTCTCTTCCAAAAGACTACCCAGAGCAATAAAAAATATCAGGCTTCTCTCTTTCCTACAGACTAGAATTATAGGCTTTTAGGTTGCACTAATAGGTTATTAGAACCTTAGATAGCAGCACTGATCCTAATAGCAAAAAACACCCAATCAACAGAGGAAGGGATAACCAAGTGATGCAATATTACTTAATCATTAAAAGGAATGAAATACTGATACATGCCTCAACATGGATGATGATGTAAGTCGATCATAAAAATCCATAATACATGATTCCATTCATATAAAAGTTTAGAACAGATAAGCACATAAAGACAAGAAGTAGATTAGGGCTCGGGAGATAGAGGTTTGGAGGGTTATAGCTAAGGGGTTTCTTTATGGGGGTGATGGAAATGTTCTAAATCTGACTGTGGTAATGGTTACACAACTGTTAATACACCCCCAAAATACAATCAATTATATACTTTAAATGGGTGAATTGCATGGTATGTGATATCTCAATAAAGCTGTCACCTAACAAAGAGGCAGGTTTGCAATATCTCAGGAGGTCATCTGGGTTTCTGAGCTATTTCCTGACTCTACTCATACATCCTGCAACTTTTCTTGCCCCAAACCACAGTATCCACCTACAAAATTCACTATTATATTTAATCTAGTTTGAAAAGGATACTATTCCTTGCATCTAACAGTCCTAAGAAAAAAAACATTTCTATCCTTAAGAAGTAAAAAAAAAAAAAAAAAATCTGCTAAATAAATGACTAAAAAGCAGCAACAATTTGACTGCTTACTACATTCTGGGACCAAACTAAGCACTTTCTAGAAATCAACTACTTAAGAAGCAGAACAGTTAGTGGAAAGAGGAAAGGTACTGGGTTTGAAATCCAACTTCACTACAGGGTTATCTAAACTTGGGCAACTTATTTTAAACTACCTGGGTCTCAGGTTCCTCAGCTATAAAATTAAAACAGTAATAACGCAAACAGTACAAAATCACAGTGAAGAATAAGATAAAGTATGTAAAGTACCCAGATTAGCGTCTAGTACACAGCACTCTGAAAGTAAGCAAAAACTGTTCACCTCTTATATTACAAATTTTTCAGGGAAACTGAACTTACTTAGTTTGGGGTGGTACATTATGCTCACTAGCAAGCTTAAAAACTAGAGCATCATTTAGTGGCAGGTATGGAGGTTAACTTGAGACCTCTGAGAGTTTTAACTTCTGAAAGTTCAATCTCTGGGAGTTTTAGCGAATTCAAGAACTCCCAGAAACTGAATATAGAATCTAGAGCATGTGCACATTTACATCTTTCTGGGGCACATCCTTAGCTGCTATAGACACTTGAAAGCAATGCATGATCCATAAGGAATCGAGTACCACTAGGAAAAGTAGCAGCAGCAATTAGAAACCCTCTGAACAGCTCTTCCTTTGCTCATTTCTGACTTACTATTTTATGTACCAGTAACACAGTTTTTAACAGCTCAAGTATATTTACCCATTATACTTCTATAGAGACTAACAAATGAGGTAAGAGATACATACATATTATTTAACTATAGTAAAACTATATACTCTACTGTAAGGTAGAAATATTATAATAAAGAGATACAAATGAGACAGAGCAGTACATTCTGAAACAAAGGCAACTGAAACAATGGTGGGGAAAAGCTTATTTCAAGAAGAAAGACACTTAACTATTACTTGGCTATAACTTAGTTAACTATTACTTGCCTCCTCTAAACTCTAAGTTCCCTGAGGGCAGGAACCAATCTTCAGCTCCTTCACCTTGCATGGGGTCAAATGAATGGATGAGCAACTCAACCAGTACTTGCTGACAAATTTAATTCACCTAGCAGCTTACTCTTTGAATTGATTTTCCTAAGTACAGGGTCCCAGATATTTGAAGTGAATTATAGGTGGTTTAGTGGTGAGCTGAGTACTATTATTTAAAAAGTTTTGAGGTTGCAAGTAACAGAAAACCCAACTCAAACAGCATAAATAAAAATAACTTACTGGGTCATTTAACTAACAAGACCAAAGATAGAACGGCTTCAGGAAAGCTTGATCCAATGATACCACTAATGATCTGGTTTCTCCTGCTTTCTTCTCTCTGCCTTCCTTGGTGTTTGTTTTATTCCCCAATCCTAAGCCTTAAGTACTAGGGACTACAAGTAGATTCTGAGAGCTACATGCATTCTCACCTCACTCTAGGAGGTAAACAGCATTTATCAAGGAAGATCTCTGGAATAAGGAACCCCCAAACATGACTTCACATCTCACTGACCTTCAGTGAGTCACTGTGAGCAAATCATTATGTCCAAATGGTTGGGCTTTACTTACTGCTTTAAGCTAATCAAACTCTCCCCTAAAGCTAAAGATGAGGTCAATGTCATTAAAACCGAATGGCTGTGGGGTACCTGAGTGTCTCAGTAAGTTAAAGCATCCGTCTGACTCCTAGTTTCAGCTCAGGTGATGATCCCATGGGTCATGAGATGAGTCCCTCACCAGGCACAGCAGGGAGTCTGCCTTGAGATTCTCTCCCTCTGCTCCTGAATGGCTATATAATAGGGAATAAGGGTTGACAGTTCCTCGGAGAAAAATATGGGATAGTTACCATGGGCTGGGGGGATGACAGAAATAAGTGTCTACTTCAGTAGTTTGCGGGTAACAATTATCTAAATCAAGGGATTAATGGAGGGAATTTAGAGAAATATCCTCAAATTGGCCTACTGGGCATATTCTTAAATGGTACAACCAAGGGGCACCTGGGTGGCTCAGTTGGTTAAGCACGTGTGCTCAGGTTGTGATCTCAGATCCCTGCCCAGTGAGGAGACTACTTCTCCCTCTCCTTCAGCCTCTCCCCCTCCTCATGCTTGCACATGTATGCTCTCTCTCTCTCAAATAAATGAATAAAATCTTTAAAAATGGTACAAGCAAAATTCAAGTAATACTTCAAGTTTCTCAAACATTAACACTGTTCATACAACACCCACCCATGACAAATCAAGCAAGTAACATAGGTCTTCTTAAGCCCTTGTGGCTCTGTTTTCTAGCAAATCTCAGAGGATGATCCTAGGAAGACAAAAGCCCTATTGAGCAGGCAGGGGTCATGATACCAGAAGTTTTCTTGTTCAGTTGCTTCTCTGGAACACATCTGTTATGAGGACCAGGGAAATAAAATTTCCAAAAAGTAAAATATGAGACATAATAAAAAAGACTTGACAGATAAAGAGAAACAAAACTCAGCATCTTCCAAGCAACTACCGTGAGTTAGGCCCTGAGCATACATATAGGTCTTTGTCCACTATTTCATTTAATCCACATAACTCTGAGGAAGATGTTCTTTGTTTCAATTAAAAATAAAACCTTTAAAAAGTTACATAATTTTTTTTAATTTTTTTTTAAAAGATTTTATTTATTTATTTGACAGAGAGAGATCACAAGCAGGCAGAGAGGCAGGCAGAGAGAGAGAGGAGGAAGCAGGCTCCCTGCTGAGCAGAGAGCCCGATGCGGGCCTCGATCCCAGGACCCTGAGATCATGACCTGAGCCGAAGGCAGCGGCTTAACCCACTGAGCCACCCAGGCGCCCCTAAAAAGTTACATAATTTTGCCTTAAATGAGTTTAAATCTAAACTAGGCAACCTAGACCATAAATAAGTCACTACCCTTTTGGACCTCAAGTTACGTACTCTGTAAAATATGGAGTTCAATGATAGGAACTTTATTGACCTTTCTAACTTTAACATCTTACCATGATTCCAGTCATGATAATCTAACAAATACTAAATTTTCTAATATGGAATATGCTTCTTTATTAGTTTTCCAAAATAAACTATCCTTGACCATCTCCTTTCCAAGTATATTCTGCCCCTCCCTATCATTCCTCACTTTGCTCAGCTTTATAGTTTTCACAATATTTTACACCACTTAATAGAATACTTTGAAATCGTATTAATTATCTGCCTACCCAATAACTAACATTTGCCTCTCCAATAGACTGTATGCTGCAAGAAGCTAAGTTCACTTCACCCTTATAATCCCATCACCTTTAACAACAGTGTCTGGCATCGAGATGCCTGGGTGGCTCAGCTGGCTCAGCTTCTGCCTTTGGTTCAGGTCATGATCCCAGGGTCCCAGGATTGAACCCCACATCAGGATCCCTGCTCAGCAGGGTGTCTGCTTCTCCCTCTGCTTCTCCCCCGACTCATGCTCACTCTCCCTTGTTCTCTCTCTCTCTGAAATAAATAAAATCTTAAAAACAAAAACAGTGTCTGGCATACAGCAGCAGGTCCTTAAGACATTTCCTAAATAACAAATGCTGGCAACTGAGTCCAATGAGTGCTGAGTTCTAACAAATCATCAGTGCACTCATTATGCATCACAGTATGCTAAGGGGCTACACTCTAAGACTAGAACACTGACAACTGTGGAATTCTGCAACTGTAGAACATGCACAATGCAACTGTTTACTGGCAGTCAGCTGAAGTCATGTGAGAGCTCATCATACAGATTCCAAACAGACAAAAACCAGCTATTAACACCCAACTGAAGTCATTACGGAATTTTACAATGCTGGAGTTATATCTAAAGTTTTATTTACTAGAGTTGTTTGGCATTTCTCTTCACAGTTGTTTTATTTTAAAAATAAAACCAAGCACCATCCCTGTTCACCTGCACTGGCACACGTAATAAACATTTTCACCTACACACACACATATCCAGTTTACCTAAAAACATACCGATGAAGAGTGCCTGAGAGGGTCCTGGGATCGAGTCCCGCATCGGGATCTCTGCTCAGCAGGGAGCCTGCCTCCCTCTCTCTCTCTCTGCCTGCCTCTCCATCTACTTGTGATTTCTCTCTGTCAAATAAATAAATAAAATCTTTAAAAAAAAAAAAAAAAGAGTGCCTGAGAGGCTCAGTGAGTTAAGCCTCTGCTTTGGGCTCAGATCATGATCTCAGAGTCCTGAGATGGAGCCCCAAATCAGACTCTGCTCAGCAAGTAGGCTGCTTCCCTCCTGTCTCTGCCTGCCTCTCTGCCTACTTGTGATCTCTGTGTGTCAAATAAATAAAATCTTTAAAAGAAATACCGCTGAGGGGAGCCTGGGTGGCTCAGTGGGTTAAAGGCTCTGCCTTCGGCTCAGGTCATGATCTCAGGGTCCTGGGAAAGAGCCCCACAGCAGGCTCTCTCCTCTGCAGGGAGCCTGCTTCCTTCTCTCTCTCTCTGCCTGCCTCTCTGCCTACATCTCTGTCAAATAAATAAAATCTTTAAAAAAAAAAAAAAAAAACACTGAAAATAAAAAGTGGTTTTAAACCACAGTGCCCCTACTAAAGAAATGTAGAACTGTGCTTTCAAATATGCATAAGATCACATAGAATGCAAAAGAATGTCTAGAAAGAGAAGGATTTCAGGTGTGGAAGTGGAAAGAGTTCAGCTTAAAGAAAATACAATAATACCCAAGTATACCGGGTACATGTCCCAAAAGAAGAATGCTTTCTTAAGCATAACCATACAATGCTAGTTAAAGTTTAGGTTCTTGGATGCTAATTTAACAAGTTCTTCATATACAGATGTTGTCAACCACAAAACTAACCAGACATTCAGTACAATTAAGGAGAAAAAACAAACAACAATTTCCAGAACGTGTAAAAGCTACATTTTGGGGAAGCTGATACATTTTCACATCATTGCTTGCAAATGATTCTATAATCAGACAGTAGTCATTACTTTCTCTGTATTTGCTATGGTTCAAATACCATAGGCCATAACAAAAGTCCCAAGAATAATATTTCATTTTAGTAAAAGGATAAAATGAATTTCTCTGTGAATAAAAACAAGGGACTATTGAATGTCAAAAGTTTTATGGGCAGGAGCTAATCAGCTGATTTCTATAGCTCAACATAAATTCTCAAACTCCTTCAATAATTAAAAAATACAGGAATGTTAAGAAAAACTTAACTTTTACAGTAAAACCCCATTTTTTAAAAATCAAGAATACAGGGGCAACTGTGTGGCTCAGTCGATTAAGCAGCTGCCTTCGGCTCAGGTCTCCCAGAGGCCTGGGATCAAGTCACACATCAGGCTCCCTGCTCAGCGGAAAGCCTGCTTTGCCCCCTGCCCCTCACACCACTAGTGCTCTCTTGTGCACTCTCTCTCTCTCAAATAAATAAAATCTCAAAAAATAAAATAAAATCAGGAATACATTCCTGAGGGTTTCAGTAGACACACACCAGTATAGCCAATGAGCTTTCTACTATATGGTAAGCAGAAAGCCCTGAAGACAAAAGGAAGTAACTTTCATCTCCTTACACTTTCCAGAAATAAGATTAATTAACTTTTAAACATATAAACGTTTGGTAAAGCAAGGTATACGTTCTCTCCATAATATTGCACTTCTGACCTCAGGCAAGAAATCAAATGGCTATTAAGAGCATAGCACTTACCATTCAACCGCTCTTCTTCAGCTCTATTGACGAAGGCAAAAAGCTGTACTATACTTCCAGAGAGTCTGCAGAGTTCTGAGAACTGTTCCCACAATCCCCATGCAATCTACACAAAGCACCATGTAGCTGAGAAACCGGTTACAGCAGGTTACACTCTGGGTATGTAAACATGTTAAGGATCAAAGTAAGAGGGTAGTAAATATAAGGGGCCATATCATGTTTGTGAAAAATTTTAAAGAAATCAAATTATTTCCTAGTACAATTCCTAATAAACTGCTGAGAAGTGATCTTAGAAAAAAACACTTGTGGGGCACCTGGGTGGTTCAGTCGTTAAGCGTCTGCCTTTGGCTCAGGTCATGATCCCAGGACCTAGCCCAGCAGCCAGCTCTCTGCTTAGTGGGGAGCCTTAACCCCACTTAAGAACCTTAAGTGGGGTTCTTCCTCTCCCACTCCCCCTGCCTGTATTCCTTCTCTCACTGTCTCTCTCTCTCTCGATCAATAAATAAATAAAATCTATTAATAAAAAAAAAGAAAGAAAGAAAAAGGAAAAAAACTTGTATAATTTATTCTGATGCTCATAATCCAGGAGAATACCAGGTTGTGATAAAAGTATTTTAATTTTAAACTCAACACATTCATTTCAGCCTTCTCACCCTATGGCCCAGCTCCAGCAATAGTTTCAGTGAACTGATGCAGTCAGAGGTATTTCCAAAAATGAATAAAATAAAGTGCCAGATTGAAAAAACATTAAGTTAGAAAACAAACTTCAAAAACCCTGGGAGGGTCTCATTGTTTTTGCATTTTGGGTTTAGCAGATGGTATAAAAAATGTTTTGAAAAGAAGACTATGTTTAAGCCACAAGATTATTAGGGAGCAAAACATACAAAGTACTTTTAAATAGCCTCAGGACAAGTCAAATCTGAAAAGACTACAATTACGAAAATTTAACTACCAGTACTCAGGGTATAATTTCAAATGATTTGAGTCCTCTGCTGCAAGGTCCATCTCCCACCTTAAAGCCTAATCTGAGGCATAAACATCTGTCTGGAAATGCTACCCTACCAACTTCTGGAAATTGAACTGGAACACTCACTGAACACTTCTCATTATCTTATCACAGCTCCTTTCCTGAAAGATGGGGTTAGATTCATTTGAACCATCGTAAGAAAAACCAATTTAAACAATCCTGATTAAAACAGGAAGCTTTTCAGGAATTCAGCACACAAGAATCTAAAAGTCTGAGCACCTGGGTGGCTCAGTCAGTTAAGCATCTGCCTTCGGCTCAGGTTATGATCACAGGGTCCTGGAATGCAGTTGGGCTCTCTGTTCAGTGCGAAGTCCCCTTCTCCCTCTTACTCTGTACAAATCACCCTCCCGCCCCCCTCGCGCCAAGTTCATGCTCACTGTCTCTCTCATCTCAAATAAATAAATAAAATCTTAAAAAAGAAAAAAATGAGTCAAAAAGTCCTAAATCTTCTGCCTAGAAGAGTCAAGAAGCAGTTCAGCAAACTTGGGGTTAAAGCTGACTTTGTTTTACCCTCTCCCTACCTTAGCCAAGCCAACCTACCAAATAAATCTTTCTATTGCCTTTCTGAGGAGGAGAACACACACAGAGCACACACACAATGTAAATACTTCATCCACATTTTAAATTTTCTTCTATAATCAGACATTCTGAAAAATCTCATTTTTGAGTTCTTCTTCAAATACTGTCTTACATTTCACTTAAAAATATTAAAGTGGTAGAGTAAACATACCTAAAGCAACCAGCATGTTGATGTCTTTTTTTTTTTTTAAGATTTTTATTTATTTATTGGACAGAGAGAGATCACAAGTAGGCAGAGAGGCAGGCAGAGAGAGAGAGGAGGAAGCAGGCTCGCCGCTGAGCAGAAAGCCCTATGTGGGACTCGATCCCAGGACCCTGAGATCATGACCCAAGCCGAAGGCAGCGGCTTAACCCACTGAACCACCCAGGCACCCGCATGTTGATGTCTTAAGATAAGGTTTTTGTTTTGTTTTGTTTTTTAAAGATTTTATTTATTTATTTAACAGAGAGAGATTACATGTAGGCAGAGAGGCAGGCAGAGAGAGAGAGGAGGAAGCAGGCTCCCTGCTGAGCAGAGAGCCTGATGTGGGACTCGATCCCAGAACTCTGGGATCATGACCTGAGCTAAAGGCAGCGGCTTAACCCACTGAGCCACCCAGGGGCCCCTTAAGATAAGGTTTTAAGAACTTCTTTAGCAATCTACCTAAAAGCTAATTTCTGAAAATGTAGCAATGCATTCTCTATGGTTGAGACTGATTTCAGAAAGTATACTTCAGTCAAGAGAATTTACAATTTGACACGTTTCAGTTTATGCAGCTCTCCTCTCCATTACCTCACAGGATTGTGAGAATTAGATAGGCTAAAGCAGATACCATTCCTATTTCTTTTTTAGAAGAAACGGTAAAATTCAAAAGGCTCTGTCACGATTTAAAAGAAAACAAAAATTTTTCAAACCCTCAGATGGTAAATTCCAGTTCTATTACAACACACACTAATTTAAAAAATAAAATATTCCCAGGGGCACCTGGGTGGCTCAGTAAGTTAAGCATCTGCCTTTGGCTCAGGTCATGATATCCAGGTCCTGCGACTGAGTCTCATGGGCTCCCTGCCAGGGAACCTGCTTCTCCCTCCTCTCTGCTCTTCCCCCCAATTCATGCTCTTTGTCTCTCAAATAAAACCTTTTAAAAAATAAAAAACAAAATAACTTTTAATGTTATTACTATAATACTACTTTGAAATAAATATTGTTTACAAGGAATGGGTAAGACCAGTATGTGAAGACAGGAAAATACATACCATGCCTTACATTAACACATGCAATTTAAATTAGTCTTCACATTTAAAAGATTTTTACTTCATTTCTAAATAGTGATTTCCTTTAAATTATCTCAGAGCAGCTATATTTCTAGTGCTTTTTCTAAGTTGGCCTTTCTTCTTATCCTTTAAACAATACAGAATATATAAAAAATCTGTTATTCAGAAAGCTCCCATAATCTTCAATAAATGGATCTGAATACAAATACAGTGCAGATTATATAAATTTCTTTTAAGTCATTCTTTTTTATCTTCATTCCAAAAATGGATGTGGCTCAGTGGGTTAAGCCTCTGCTTTCGCTCAGGTCATGCTCTCAGGGTCCTGGGATCAAGTCCTGCATCGGGCTCTCTGCTTAGCGGGGAGCCTGCTTCCTCCTCTCTCTCTCTCTCTCTCTCTCTCTCTGCCTACTTGTGAACTCTCTGTGTCAAATAAATAAAATCTTTTAAAAAAAAGAAAAGAAAACATTACATTAAAAAAAAAAATCTCCATGTAAGTAGAACACTGCTGAATTACGAACCATGACTAATTCTGAATATTGGTCAATATAAAAGAATTCCTATACATCAAAATAACCTGGATACTACTCTAGAGTTAAAATTCTGTTAAAATTTTATCTAGCTGCCCTGGATTTCTCCCTGTTTTGAAAAGAGAGGAGGAGGAACTGGCAGCAAGAGCTTTAAAAGTCTAGACATCTGGCATAAATGACCTGATTATACTAAGGTGCCTGTTTGTTTGTTTGTTTTTTTAGGTGCCTGTATTTTTAAATAGCCTTTTATTTACTGACATCTAAATTTAAAGATTTACTTGTATTTCTTTTCCTCTTCTTGGTATGTTTTATAACATGTAAAGGTTAAATAATATATGGAAAGCACACAGTGTTAGCCTGAGACAGAAAATGTTATGAATTAACACTGTTATACAAACAATGGTGGTTCTATTGATTATAATAATCAGGAACTCTTCTAAATATCCCTTAAACCTCCAGCCTGAGTTCAAAGCCTAAAGCTCTTAACCACTGTTATACTGTGTTCAAAACTTAAGCCCCAAGTTCCAAAGTACAGATCAACTGTGAAAGAGCTTGTTGAGCTCTCACATTACTTAGAACAACATGGACTATACACTATCTTATTCATTTGTTCTTTGCAAAGTGACTCCATATTCCTAGAGATCCTCTGCAGAGCCTGCATGGGGCAATTCTGGATATTCTACCCATTAGCTTATCCTGGACTTGTACAGGACAACAACACACTGCTAAATTACTTACAATTAACGAACACAACTTTTCTGGAGAATACCTTTCTGCTGGGATTCATCATTTCCTCAAAAAGGTTATTTCTACTTTTCTAGGATAGGAGAAGTAAGATTTAATATCAAAGATAAAGAGAAAATAAACCAAATGCCATGTACAACTTACAGTGACTTAATGCGTAAGAGAAATATAAAATATCCCAATTCACTGCTCTTTAAGTAAAATACAGGTAAAAGTAGCTCTATTTACATTATATCGTATACAACTATATTTGAAGTATATGTCAGTTTACATTTTAACTAGTAAACTAACTCAAGTATTCTAATATTTAAATATCTTTCTGATAAATCAGAAAATAGACTGGGACTATAAAGCAGGAGAAATGGTAACAATGAAATAAACAAAGTAATTCATAATTTTTAAAGCCACTAATAGCCATTCCGATCATAATACAATTCCAAAGATGTATCTCTACTCTGCTTTAACTACTTAATTGTACAATGAAGCTTTATTTTTTTAAACAGTTTGGCAGCTGTTTTTTGTTTTTCTTTTAAGATTTTATTTACTTATTTGACAGAGAAAGACAAAGCAAGAGAGGGAACACACGCAGGGGGAGTGGGAGCAGGAGAAGAAGGCTTCCCGCAGAGCAGGGAGTCCAAAGAGGGTCTCAATCCCAGGACCCTGCGATCATGACTTGAGCTGAGGCCAAAGGCAGATACTTAACTGAGCCACCCAGGTGCCCACATAATGAAGTGTTAAAATGGAAGCCAATAAATCATCTTAGATATCTTTGCACTATGCTCATTTTCCACAGAATTATCTATCACATAGAATTCCAAGCAGCTTTTTAATTTTTTTTATATTTATTTATTTGAGAGAGAGAGACAGGACGTGTGCATGCAAGCACACGGAGAGGGAGAAGCCAGTCTCCCCTCAGAGCCCGGAGCTGGATGGGGACTCAATCCCAGAACCCTGGGATCATGGCCTGAGCTGAAGGCAGACGCTTGACTGACTGGCCCACCCAGGTACCCCAGGCACCTTCTTTTTTTTAAAGATTTTATGTATTTACTTATTTATTGAGAGAGAGAGCGAGCAGGGGGAGGGGCAAAGGAAGGAGAGAGAGAAAATCTCAAGCAGACTCCACACTCAGCCCAGAGGCCAACCCCAGGCTCAATCTCACCACCCTAAGATGACCACCTGAGCTGAAATCCAGAGTTGGATGCTCAACTGACTGAGCCACCGAGGCGCCCCTAAAATTCCAGCATTTTAAACACTCTCATAAGAATTGGCAAAATTAGGGGCACCTGGGTGGCTCAGTGGGTTAAAGCCTCTGCCTTCAGCTCAAGTCGTGATCCCAGGGTCCTGGAATCGAGCCCCGCATCAGGCTCTCTGCTCAGCAGGGAGCCTGCTTCCTCCCTTTCTCTCTACCTGCCTCTCTGCCTACTTGTGATCTCTCTCTCTGTCAAATAAATAAATAAAATCTTAAAAAAAAAAGAATTGGCAAAATTAGCACAGAAAACTTTGCAAAAAGAGAAGTCCCTCCATTAAGTGATAAATGTTTAAGATAAACTATCAGGTGAGTACCCCCAATCACTCCAAGCTTTAGATTAAAGGCTTCAGTGTAGGCTCACAATCCTTACCCTGTACTTGCATAAACCGGGTATGCTTTACACATAAGCAAGTGATGGCATGTTTCCTAGAAGTTTATGAAACACTGATTAGTGGAAAAAGAAAGCATTTTAGAAAGAATTTTTCTAAACGTATTAAACTAAATTCCTAAATCAAATATTGAAGAAAAGTTTTCACATATAAAGTATTAGCAAAATGATTCATTATCATCTTACAGAAAAAAGAATAATGGAAATAAGTATTTCCATTTAGGTCAACAAAAGTTAAGAAAACTCTTCAAAGGGGCTATCTCTGAGGGTTCTATGAAAAATGAGTACTTGAAGAGGCAAATCAGTTAAGACCTGGATCCCTGCCTTCGAGAACTTCAGTATTTAGTTTAAAACATAATACAGGAGGGGCGCCTGGGTGGCTCAGTGGGTTAAGCCGCTGCCTTCGGCTCAGGTCATGATCTCAGGGTCCTGGGATCGAGTCCCGCATCGGGCTCTCTGCTCAGCGGGGAGCCTGCTTCCCTCTCTCTCTCTGCCTGCCTCTCCATCTACTTGTAATTTCTCTCTGTCAAATAAAATAAATAAATAAAACATAATACAGGAGCACTGGGTGTGGTGCAAAAACAATGAATACTGTTACGCTGAAAAGAAATTAAAAAAGAAAAAAACACAATACAGGGATTAGGAGGGGTCAATAATGTAAGGCCTGTAAGAAGGAAAGAAAACTACCACGGATCATAAAGGAAAGTATGAAGTGGAAGGCATTCCCAGAATTCTAACAAAAACACTAAGTTTGCATCATACATAGGGGCTAATTTCTACAGTGAAGCTAGGGTATAGGATGGAGTCCAAATTACCCTAGAAAATCCCTTTAATCTCTCCCTAAATAGATGGGCTATATTTAGGGTATTTACTCTATGTCTCTCTCTCTCCCTCTTTAAAATAAAGATCATAATTTACCTATATCATCAGGCTATTGGGAAGATTAAATTAACTGAAGTCAGCTCTTTAAAGAACATGGCAGGTAGCAATAAAGGTAAGCTATTATCTATAGGTCTTCTTGTTTTTACGTTATCTTTAGCCAAAAAAGAATCACAAATGCAATAAAAATCGCACAAGAACGTATACTCAGTTTGAGTAACAGTGGCTGAAACTGCCTGCACTATTAAAAACCTTCATTTTTTGACAGAGTGAAAACATAACTGAATATTCATATTTTAAAGTGCTTATAATGCAACTTCACTATTCATTTCTCCTTTAAGCTCATTCCTTCCTTCAATCAAGCCTTGGTCTACCTGAGAGATTAGATGATCAATTTTTCATGATTTCCGCAAGCTTCCTTCAGTAAGTGTTTGTTCCTTTATTATTATTATTATTATTATTCAATTGGTCACACAACACTGGAAAAAATTACCCTCACAAAGAAAAAGTTTCTGCTGACAGACATGCTCAAATACTTAAAAATCAAAAGCCATCTCATCCAAGCTAGGAAATAATAATATGTCTAGTTTGGAAAAGGCTTAGGTTACAGTTTTCCAACCAGTCCAAAAGGGCACTCTGATGCACTGCACAGTGGTATGTGTGTCAATATTTTGAGTTTCCTCACTCCTCTTTCTCAATTTCTGACCACGAACTGGCAACTTCATCAGATGACTGGGCAGCATAAAGACAGATGAGGAAATGTGACACTCTACCCTTGCAAAAGTTCAGAACTGCCCAAGTTTAGAAAATATTTTAACTTTTTAAAAAGTAATTGGGTTAAAAATCAGCTAGTTCAAAACAATATGTTAAAGCAATCAGCCCCACAGTAAAAGACCTCTAGGAATAATTTCATTTTTATCCCTTGCCATAAATAAGTTTTTCATTATTTTTAAAGTCACTTTATCTTGAACTCTTTTTTCAGCCCAAGTTTTACTTTTCATCTCCAAACCTGTCAGTTTCTTTATTTAGGTAGTTAACACTGCTAATTTTAAAACGAACAGACCCATTTACAAAGTATACCATTAACAAAAGTACCAAAATATATAATGCACAAATAAAATCTGGTCTAGGGATGAACATTTACATGGTCAGGTTATAATGAGGTAGTAAGGGCGCCTGGGTGGGTCAGTGGGTTAAGCCGCTGCCTTCGGCTCAGGTCATGATCTCAGGGTCCTGGAATAGAGCCCCACATCGGGCTCTCTGCTCAGCAGGAAGCCTGCTTCCCTCTCTCTTCTCTCTGCCTACTTGTGATCTCTGTCAAATAAATAAACTAAAATCTTTAAAAAAAAAAAAAAGGCACAAATCTTAGTTGCACATCTTGCATAGTCAACAAGAACTTAAAAAATAGCCTTTTGCCTTCCTCAAGAATAAAGACATGAAATATAAAATAAATAAATTCACTATTTTGCACACTGGCACAGGCCGACACTAGCATCTATCCTTAAGATAGGAGACAATCCTTCAAACTTGGCAGAACAATTTTAAGAAGTAACCATCTGATTCAGTCAAATCTCCTAGAATTCCTTCCAGAGTCAATGGCTCTCATACAGAAAAGATTTCCTTAGTCTTTAGTGGTATCACCAAAGGTACCTACCTTGCTTGCCTTAAGAACTTTGTAGAATTATAAGAAGGCACCTGTAAAAATCTATAGTATCTTTTTTTTTTTCAGAAAATATTTTAAATTAACTTTTCAAGAATAATGTTCTTAAAACAAGAACATGTGCACAAGTTTCCCCTGTAATTAGGCCACTAATTCATTAAAGCTCTAAATTATACCTAGGTACTTTGCCACAGGATTAAAAAAACATGAAAATGTAACCTATGTAATTATACATCAAAGAATGAATGCCTTAAGGAAATTCTTATATTTATTTATATATCTTATATTATATTTCTTACATCTTGTTATACTCCATCATCCAGTAGAGTACACCTTACATAAAATTACGTGCTCAAGTATCTGAATAAAATATTAATGGAGAAAAGATAGAATTACAATATTTATCCTAACCTTTTTCATGGATACTAAATCACTATCTATAACATAAAAATACTAATATATAATCTAAGGAACCAGATGCTTTTGTATATACTGCAACCAGTCATAGAACTGAGAGGAAAAAAAAGAATAAGGAGCACTATTCATTCAACAATTTCTAAGAATCTACTTTCAACCACTAGCTGCTTTGAAGAATATAAAATTCACAAAGACATTGCCCCTTGCCTTCCAGAAGCTTTTAAAGTAGAAGGACCATCATTTACCAAAGACTGACTCTGTGCTAGGCATTGTGTTAAGAACTTTCAGGATAACAAGCAGGCCTACAAGAAAATATGGCAGGCTTTTGCGGGGAGGGGCAGAGGGGCGGAGGGGTAGTGACTTTTTTTTTTTTAAGATTTATTTGAAAAAGAGGGAATTTAAAGCAGACTCCTCACTGAACTAGATCTTACAACCTTGAGATCATGACCTAAGTTGAAACCAAGAGTGGGTTGCTCAACCAATTGTGCCACCCAGGTGCCCCTTAAAGAAAACTCTGAAACTGGGAGTGTGGAAAGGTTACCTCTAGCTTGAGTGGAGAAAGAGGTGGACAGTTAAGGATGACTTCACTATACAACTAGAAGGGGTAGCATTTCAATAGATAGATGCAAAGGTAAAATAAAAGCCAAAGTGTATCCAGGAGTAGAGAAGAGGAAAAGTTTGGAAACAAGTCTGATTAAGACTAGTACAGTCTTTCACTTTTTAAATCTTTGTATTTAATGACTTTATAAACACACCCATTATAAATAGCAACCCCTCCCCATCCTCAGTACCTTTTAAAACTTCTACTCTGCTTTTTTTCTATAGCACCTAATGTTTTTTTTTAATCCCTTCTTTGCTTTACCCTTCCCTTTCTTCCCCCTGCTAACCCCATCAAGTAACCTACGTTAACAACCTTCCATTACTTTTTGGTATTTTCTCCCATACAGATGTCATATGCACATGTATAAATAGGCTTTTTGTAATAACTTATATTTTCTAATCAATTAGTTTTTTTTTTAAAGATTTTATTTATTTATTTGACAGACAGAAATCACAAGTAGATGGAGAGGCAGGCAGAGAGAGAGAGAGGGAAGCAGGCTCCCTGCTGAGCAGAGAGCCCGATGCGGGACTCGATCCCAGGACCCTGAGATCATGACCTGAGCCGAAGGCAGCGGCTTAACCCACTGAGCCACCCAGGCGCCCCCTAATCAATTAGTTTTTTAAAAGATATACTAAGGGGTGCCTGGGTGGCTCAGTGGGTTAAAGCCTCTGCCTTAAGCTCAGGTCATTATCCCATGGTCCTGGGATCGAGCCCCGCAACGGGCTCTCTGCTCAACAGGAAGCCTGCTTCCTCCTCTCTCTGCCTCTCTGCCTACTGTGATCTCCCTCCATATATCAAATAAATAAATAAAATCTTTAAAAAAAAAAAAAAGATATACTAAGTACAGGGGTACTTCAGTGGCTCAGTCAGTTAAGCAGCCAACTCTTTTTTTTTTTTTTTTTTTAAGATTTTATGTATTTACCTGACAGACAGAGATCACAGGCAGAGAGGTAAGCAGAGAGAGAGGAGGAAGCAGGCTCCCTGCCAAGCAGAGAGCCCGATGCGGGGCTCGATCCCAGGACCCTGGGATCATGACCTGAGCCGAAGGCAGAGGCTTTAACCCACTGAGCCACCCAGGCGCCCCCTAAGCAGCCAACTCTTGATTTGGGTTCTGGTCACGGTTTCAGGGTCCTGGGATTGAGCCCCATATGGGGCTCTACACTCAGCAAGGGGTCTGCTTCAGGATTCTCTCCACCTCTACCCCATCCCTTCCATCCCCCCCCAACCATGTGCTCACATACAGGTGCTCTAAAAAATAAATAATCTTTAAAAAAAAAAAACCAACCACTAATTACAGAATACATGTTCATGGGGGGGGCCTGAAAAACATGGAAAAATACAAAAAGTAATAACCTAGAGATGGCCCTTGCCAACATTCATGGACATATGTACCTAATATTTTCTATGCACTTGTAAATATTTTTCTTTATAAAGATTAGATCTTCGTGTATTAATTTTAGTACTCTACTTTTTTCATTTAAAAGATCCTATCTTGCAGGATTAACTGAAATCATCTTTCACTAGTTGACAGAATACACATTAAATTAAAAGGATACAGGGTATAAAAAAGGTAACTACACCAACTACATGTACTAGCTTAGCAAAAAAGTTTATTCTTTTCAAAAAAGATGAATCATTAGTTGTATGATACCTCTTTGAAAAGCATTACATACAAATAAATTTATAAGGGTAAAAAGAATCTATCAGATGCAAATATAGCCAAATATGCAACTTCTAAGTTTCCTGTTTGCTTCACACCCATTATGATAGTTATTATCAAAAAAATGGAAAATAACAAGTATGGACAAAGATGTCAATAACTGGAACCCTCATGTATTGCTGGTAGAAATGTAAAATGGTGCAGTTGCTGTGAAAAACAGTTTGGCAGTTCCTCAAAAAGTTAAAAGCAAATTACCATATGATCCAGCAATTCCACTCCTAGGCGCATACACCCAGAAGAATGGAAAGCAGAGACTGAAACAGACACTTATAAACGAATATTCACAGTAACATTATCCACAACAGCCAAGAGGTAGAAACAACCCAAGAATCCATCAACAGACGAATGGGTAAACAAAATACCTTACACACACCCACAGGAATATTATTCAGCCATAAAAAGGAATGAAATTTTGATACATGGTACAATATGGATGGGCCTTGGAAAAACATTAAGTAAACCAGATGCAGTATCACAAATTCTGTATGATTTTCCCTTATGTGAGGTACTTGCAATGAGCAAATTCATAGTAGAATTTCCAGAAATAGGAAGGAATGGAGAGTTTTGTTTAATGGGTACAGAGTTGTCCAGAATGATGAAGATGTTCTGGAAATAGTGGTGATGGTTGCACAATGCTCTGAATGTACTTAATGCCACTGAAGAGTACACTCAAATATGGCTAAAATGGTAACTTTTATGTATAGTTTACCTGTCCCCCTCCAAAAAAGCCTAAGGGGCCCATTTCACACTGTTAGCTAAACAGGAGTCATGAAGGTCATGATCTCTAGTCTCACAATTCACAACTGCACTCTAATTCCAGTCCAGACTAACGTGAAGGAAGGTAGAATATCATATACCCCCTCACATTTCCTCTGATTAAAATGCCCTTCCATGTATAAAGCCTATGAATACAGAGGGAAATAGCCAGCATGACAAAGGCGTTTAGGCCAGAGAATCAGAGGAACTGCTAAAGCAGGCAAAGCCCTCATGGAGCTGGCAGTGAGAGCCCCAGGCCATCTACAAATAAAGCCCCATGGAGTGGGAGGCCAATAAGCAAGATGACTCCTTCAACAGATATCCTACTTACATCCTATGTTACAAAGTTCTGAGTTTAAGTTTAGTAAGTATATCCTCTTAATACTAAGCATTTGTATTTGTGATGGACAGTAGGAAGGAACTAAGTCCATAGGTGATTAACCTCTGAATCTCCACTCATTCAGTTAATGTTTGTTACATAATCAAGACAAAGTTTCAAGAACTAGAGATGTATAAACAAGAATAAGGTATGTCACACCTTTAAGGAACTTAGCCAGAGTTGTAGGATACCTATACAAAAAAATTCAATTAACACTATTTAGCACCTTACAATCAACAATTTGGCTGCAATCAGGTGTTAGCCATTATGCTAAACTCTAAGTAGTCAAAGGTGATTAAGATACAATCTTCTAAGGGCGCCTGGGTGGCTCAGTGGGTTAAAGCCTCTGCCTTCAGCTGAGGTCATGATCCCAGGGTCCTGGGATCCAGCCCCACATCAGCCTCTCTGCTCAGCAGGGAGCCTGCTTCCTCCTATCTCTCGGCCCGCTGCTCTGCCTACTTGTGATCTCTGTCAAATAAATAAATAAAATCTTTAAAAAAAAAAAAAAAGATACAATCTTCTAGGGAAAGGAGTAAACAAATACTTCCATATGTGTCACAATAAATACATGTAACATCTATAATGCATAGTACCCCCCAAAAAAAAGAAAGAAAGAAAGAAAAAGAAAAAAGAAATCATTTAGGTTTAAACAGGTCTTATAAAACCTAGTATTGGGGCGCCTGGGTGGCTCAGAGGGTTAAAGCCTCTGCCTTTGGCTCAGGTCATGATTCCAGCGTCCTGGGATCCAGCCCCGCATCGATCTCTCTGCTCGGTGGAGAGCCTGCTTCCCCCTCTCTCTCTGCCTGCCTCTCTGCCTACTTGTAATCTCTGTCTGTCAAATAAATAAAATAAAAATCTTTTAAAATAAATAAATAAAACCTAGTATTATGTCTTGGAATGTAGACTCAACACTGTCACTGAAGCACAGAACCATGGACCCTCAGCCTCTCAAAGGGAAAGTTTTTTTTTTTTTTACAAACATCAATAAATAAGGAACTGCATATGGAGTAGAGTATGCATTTTTCTGTATAATCTAACAGGACAGTAAACTCAGAAATGATAGCATGAAAAGTAAATGCAATAAAGTTTCAAGGCGGGGCTCAAGGAAGGAAACAAAATAATGAGTGAGAAGAGGAAAAAAAGATCAGGAAATGATATTTTGAAGATGGTGTTCAAAATGGCTTTTAAAAGAGGAACAGAGGGGCGCCTGGGTGGCTCAGTGGGTTAAGCCTCTGCCTTCGGCTCAGGTCATGATCTCAGGGTCCTGGGATCGAGTCCTGCATCGGGCCCTCTGCTCAGCAGGGAGCCTGCTTCCTCCTCTCTCTCTGCCTGCCTCTCTGCCTACATGTAATCTGTCTGTCAAATAAATAAACAAAATCTTTAAAAAAAAAAAAAGAGGAACAGATAAAAGTAAGGAAATTGTGTCGATCTCTCCTCATTAGATAAGGTCGTTGAAGGCAGGAACTTGCCTCATTTACCCTGCCCGAAGCACACTAGACTGCACCTACGTAAGTGCTTTAAAAAAAAAAAGACTTTTGAATTCCACCAAAGATAGTATGAGCAATCTTCATTAAGCAAGAACTATGTTTAGTCTGATAGGCAATGGACACTCTTGGAAGATTTGCCAATGGAAGTAAGGCTGGTACATCTACATTTGAATATTGTTATCATCACAAAATAGGATACACAAGGGGCACCTAGGTTGCTCAGTCCATTAAGCATCTTGCCTTCAGCTCAGGTCATGATCCAGGGTCCTGGGATAGAGCCCCCTCTCTGCTCAACAGAGCCTGCTTCTCCCTCTCCCGCTACCCTCCTTCTGCTTGTGCACTCGAGTGCCCTCTCTCTCAAGCTCGAATAAATAAATAAAATCTTTAAAAAAAAAAAAAAAAGGATACTTAAAAACCCCATTATTGGGGCGCCTGGGTGGCTCAGTGAGTTGGGGCCTCTGCCTTCGGCTCGGGTCATGATCTCGGGGTCATGGGATCGAGCCCCGCATCGGGCCCTCTGCTCAGCAGGGAGCCTGCTCCCCCCGCCCCTGCCTCCTGCCTCTCAGCCTACTTGTGATCTCTCTCTCTGTCAAATAAATAAATAAAATCTTTAAAAAAAAAAAACAAAAAAAAAACACCATTATTCCCCTCCATGAAAGAAAGCTGGGTAGCTGGGGAACAAAGGGGGTGGTAGAATTACTCTATACAACTTTACTTACTCTGCCAAAATTTTTGTATCCTTTGAATTTTGTGGCATGTGACAGTATTATCTACTCAAAAAATTTAATAAAATTTTATTTTTAAGAATCTGCACAGTAAGAGTGAATCTGATAGCAATGTGGAGAAAGCACTGCCATGGGAAGAAATAAGAAAAAGGAGTTCACTTTGGATGTTCTAACAACACTCAAGGCTAATAGTAAGAAAAGTCTGCTTTAACCTGGAGAAAAAAAAGAAAACAGCTAAAAGAAGCTCAAAAATAGGGGCGCCTGAGTGGCTCAGTGGGTTAAAGCCTCTGCCTTCAGCTCAGGTCATGATCCCAGATCCTGGGATCGAGCCCCGCATCGGGCTCTCTACTCAGCGGGAGTCCTGCTTCCTCCACTCTCTCTGCCTGCCTCTCTGCCTATTTGTGATCTCTGTCTGCCAAATAAACAAATAAAATCTTTAAAAAAAAAAAAAAAGAAGAAGAAGCTCAAAAATAGGGGCGCCTGGGTGGCTCAGAGGGTTAAGCCTCTGCCTCAGCTCAGGTCATGATCTCAGGGTCCTGAGATCGAGCCCCATGTCGGGCTATCTGCTCAGAGGGGAGCCTGCTTCCTCCTCTCTCTGCCTGCCTCTCTGCCTACTTGTGATCTCTCTCTCTGTCAAATAAATAAATAAAATATTATTTAAAAAAAAAAAAGAAGCTCAAAAATATAGTTGTCAATGGAATCTGACAGTGACTGAATGTCTGGTCAATGTCAAAGATCCACACCATGAATACAATTAATTCACTTTTTTTTTTATAAAGATTTATTTATTTGACACAGCAAGAGAGGAAACACAAGCAGGGGGAGAAACAGGCTTCATGCCAAGCAGAAAGCCCAATGTGTGGCTCGATCCTAGGACCCCAGGATCACGATCTGAGCCAAAGGCAGACACCTAACGACTGAGCCACCCAGGTGCCCCAATTAACTAACTTTATTAAATGCATTTTTCTATTATAAAAGCAACACATTCAGAGAATATAAGAAATATAAAGAACACTATTCTATTTTTTTTTAATTTATTTATTTGACAGAGATCACAAGTAGGCAGAGAGGCAGGAAGCAGGCTCCCCGCAGAGCAGACAGCCCAATGAGGGGCTCCATCCCAGCATCCTGGGATCATAACCTGAGCAGAAGGCAGAGGCTTTAACCCACTGAGCCACCCAGGCGCCCCAAAGAACATTATTCTTATTTCTACTGTTTAACGATAACTGTTAACATCTACATGTTATATTTATATTTTTTATATTTTTATCTTTTATATTTTCTTCCCATGTGTAGGTTTTGAGATTTTTTCAAAACAGCTTGAGATGTAATTCACATACAACTCACCCACTTGAAGTGTACAATTTGACGGTTTTTATTATATTCAAGAGTTGTGCATCCACCTCCACAATCTGAGAACATTTTCATCCCTCCAAAAAAAAAAAAAAAGACCCTATCACAGTCGCTGTCCATTCCCAGTCACCTGTCCATTCCCGTACTCCTTCCAGCCCCTGGCAACCACTAACCTACATTCTGTCTCAGTGGACTAGCCTATTCTGGACATTTCATACAAATGGAATCATAAAATATATTGCCTTTAACGACTGGCTTCTTTCATTTAACATGTTTGCAAGGTTTATACATGTTGGAGAATGTATCAGTACACCATCTCTTTTTATACTGAATGATATTCCACTGTATTTTTTTATAAAACTGTAATCGTTCCAGATACATAATTTTGTGTTCAACATTTTCCATGTTATCAATGCGTCATATAATCCATATCTAATGACAAGCACAGTGCCCCATCAAGTGGCTGTACCACCGTTTACTTAATCATTTCACTAATGTTGGACATTTGAACTCTTTCCAGTCTTTTCTACTGTAAACAAATTCTTGTAAATGCAAATGGTAGTTCCTTTCTGAATGATCTTCTCAATCCAGAGAAATGCCTCTCCTAGAAACTCTTGAGTTTCCCAATGAGATCAGCCACAGAAAACAAAAGTCATATTCTTCCAGGGAAAATTTAGGATTTCATCCATCCCAAACCCAGATAATGGAGAGATGTTAAAAGCTATCCATGCTTGTAAAGGATGCCTCAGAAATACCTAGATTAAGACCTAGCTGGCTCAGTCAGCACAGCATGCGACTCTTGATCTCGGGGTTGTAAATTTGAGCCCCATGATGGGTGTAAAGATTACTTTAAAAAAAAAAAAGAAGGGGCGCCTGGGTGGCTCAGTGGGTTAAGCCGCTGCCTTCGGCTCAGGTCATGATCTCAGGGTCCTGGGATCAAGTCCCGCATCGGGCTCTCTGCTCAGCAGGGGGCCTGCTTCCCTTCCTCTCTCTCTGCCTGCCTCTCTGCCTACTCGTGATCTCTCTCTGTCAAATAAATAAATAAAATCTTTAAAAAAAAAAAAAAAGAAAAAGAAAAAGAAGAAGAAAGAAAAGAAAAAGAAAAAAGGAACAAAAATTCCTAATTCTAAAGATTTTATTAACACAGTTAAACAATAACTGGCCTGACTCTTCCATCAGAAATGTACATGGATGGAAAAAAGTAAACACTGTCCCAACTGTGATGCCTAGTATTAAGTACCTTCAAAGAAGTCAAACCACTTTTGTTTTCCATAGCAGGATGGAAGAAAATAAATAGAAGATCCTGAGTCCAACAGTAAAAATGTACTTATGCTTGTTACTATATGACAATAAATGGAATCCAACAGGTTGAAAGAGGAAGAAGAGGACACCAGCAAAATCCACAAGGTCCTCACCAGCACTTAAACATACTGGGACCCCTAAAACACTGTCATTGCCCGCTACTTTCCATTCATTAACCAAAAATACCAACAATCTCAAAATCACAAAGATTTAAAAATTTGAAACTAGCTTTGGGATTGTTAATCCCTACCTCTGTAAAATCAACCCCTACCTCTGTAAAATCCCTTAGAATCTGGTCTAAAAATAAAACTATGTGTCAAGTGTTCCTCAAGAAAACTATGTACACTGATTGGAATGTGAAGCAATTAACACACTTTATGAGTGATTTGCCAAAGAGACTTGAGATAGCCTGGGCCAAAACCAATAACAAAGAAACAACACCCACTTGACATTTTCCTTGGTTAAACTGAGATCTTAGGAGCAATTTTAGAAGAAAAGCTAAAAAGCTCTGAAGTTAACCAGGAAAATCAATGAGAGCTATGGAAGTATTCTGGGAGAAACGGAGGAACAAAATGATTCGATCACTGTAAAATAAAAGATGAAAACTTTAATACAAAATTAAGCAATTTTTACTCTACTTTTAAGCAAGAATAAAATACCCCACCATTACTATCATGACAATAATAGACAAGGCAGTATAGCCCTATACCAGAAATACTAACTAAACTGTAATGCAAACATGCAGTGTTACATTTAGCACCTAGTCAGTTTAGCAAATAGGAATTCTGAACCAATCATACACATAAACACACACACACACAATACAACAACCTGTAACTCTACACAACCTCATCGTAAATAAGCCCACTGTTCCTTGGTCTTCCAATTAATTTAGTCAAGGTGAGCAATTTTTCAACTAGTTTTAAAGAAATGATTTCCATGACCTGTACAATTTGAAAAACAAAAAACCTTTACAAGTTCGATTTTGTGGTTTCATAAACCCTCTACTGTCACACAGTCCACTGCCTTTCAAAAGCAAGATTTAAAATTCTCTTCTGCAAGTCAACATTAAGGCATGCTGTTTGGCTAACAAGCTCCTCCCAAGACCAGGATTATTATGTATGGCCTATTATGTTCCTAACATGCAAACAAAAGCATTCCCTCATGTAACATTTTTCTATTTTTAGGCAGGTCACTAACAAAGTTTTATCTGAAATTAGAATGTAGTAGAATCATACATCTACTACTAACAAACTACTTGAAATAGTAATTTAAAGTTATTAATTGTATTTTCCATTTAATAAGTAACCTAGTACTTCTGGAAGTTTAACTTCCAAGAAGTTGTTGTTTAATCCTCAGAGCAAACCACCTTCTTTGGTTTTCACAAATGGCATGTTTTAAACTAAACACAACTAGTTTCAGAGCAGCTGTAATACAATATTTGATGTTTAACCATTCTCCCTTTCACCTTTTAGATCCTTTTCATTACAAATCACCAGCTTAATCTGTTTCTCTGTTTTCTTCTGCTAACCCAAATCCCGTAAAATATGTTCTAATGTATTTCACTCAAGCCTCCTACTTTGAAGGCTTACACTTTTCAACTACTGACAAAAGTTTTAACAAGGCTAAGCAACCCCATTACAAGTTTTAATCACAAACACCACATACCTAAAAGATAAGCTTTTCCAGCAGAAACACTAACAGGTTTATTTTTCCAAGTATCCAGTGTTCAACGGGGTCAAATGTTTCTCTTGCATTTTAAACAGCTTAGCCCTTGAAGTGATAAGGGTGAAAACAAGCCAAAAGTCTCTTAATAATGTTCTTCAGTGGCATGTAATCATCACAACCCAAGAAAAACTCAGGAACTGCTAGCTAAAGTCTGTTAAGACCAAAATAATCACATTACCTTAAGCATTAATCACAACAATAGAGAGATTTGGGGTAAATTATGTTTATATAGCTAAATACTTTATAACAAAATTGAAAACCACAGAATCAATGCAAAGAAAGTTTACTAAATATACAACACACTTAATAAATTACAAATACTTTCAGCTGTTTCAAATAATCTTCCAATTTCTACATGACAAGGGAGTGTGGTTTTTATTGCGAACAGCCATTTAAAAGGCAGTATTAAGGGCGCCTGGGTGGCTCAGGTCATGATCTCAGGGTCCTGGGATCCAGTCCCACAACGGGCTCTCTGCTCAGCGGGGAGCCTGCTTCCTCCTCTCTGCCTGCCTCTCTGCCTACTTGTGATCTATCTCTGTCAAATAAATAAATAAAATCTTTAAAAAAATAAAAGGCAGTATTAGCAGCATGCGCTACATGCATAAAGTCAACATTTTAGTGAGCAAGCAAAAGGTTAGAAAAATCTTTTACAAAAACACCTACGAATATGAAGTTCAGTTCATTCACCACCGTGTAAGTGCAAAACATCTGACATAAGGCACTTATCAAAAATGTCCTTAAATGGCTTTAACACAGTACATCTTTTCAGTTACTACCAGCTTCAACATCATAAAGAGAGAAAATAGTTATCAGCAAGAAAAAAATAGAATATTCATTTAAAATAATCCAAATTAAATCAACTAGTTCACTGTCTCCAAAAAAGATCCTTCACAACTTTTCTTTTAGACCCTCATCTCTCACCACTTCTTCCTGCACCCCAAACTCATCCCAACTCCTGCACGTCTCTATGCCTTTGTACCAGCGGTTCTTCACTTATAATGCTCTCCTCTCCTCACCTGGTAAGCACTTACTCATCAGTCCAAAACTGGCCGCAAAAGTTCCCTCCAGTGTTCAAGCTTCCCCAACTCCCCCAGGCAAAATTGGCTGTTCCAAATTCCCACAACACTCAGTAAGTCCATCCTTATCATAGCGCATTGTTTTCACGCCTTGGTGAGAAGAAAGAAGAGCAGGTTCCCTCCACTCGGCCCACAGAGGACGAAGCAGGCAGAAATACTTCACGAACGTGAGCTGAATTCGTCCCTACTCAGATTAAACGACTCTCTAGAACCCGGTCACATCTCAAGGAGACACAGGGGATCCTAACATTCTTCCCACCAGAGAAATGAATACCAGAGGGCACACCCAGAGCCCTGAAATGAGAACAATGAATGAACACAGCCGCCTCTCCTCTCATGATGTTCCAACTCCTCTTTCTGGGAATCGACTAGCTCTGCTGAACCTCTGCAGCTGCAGAACCCAAGCGTCCTGGCGGCTCTCACTTTACACAAAAGACAGCCCTGGATCTTCATTCCAAAGCATCCCAGGGCCAAACCTCAGTATACGCATCCCAAACCTTTCATTAGTAACCCAGAGTCCCGAAACCCAAGGCGAGGCCCCCTGTATCTTTGTGGTGGGGCACTGACCCACTTCCTCCTCTCGTCCCCGATTCTTCTCGTCCTCCCTATAAGGGTGTCACTTGAGTGACGGACTCTGAGATAAGATGCAAGACTGGGATCCCCCACCCCGCGCCCAGAAAGAAAAGGAATTAGTCCACCTGAATGACAACACAGATACGGGGCTATTCTGGGCAGATTTTCCCATTACCAAAATATAAGGAATGTGCACCGAGTACAGGGGTGGCGCTAGCACGTTTCCCCGAAACACAAGGAAATTTGAGTGGGGATGTGGAAACTCGGCTGGCCGGCCATGACACCGGGCTCCAGGGCTCCCGCCCGTCCAGCGCCACCCGGGGTGACAGCGGCCTGGCCCGAGCCCCCACTCGGCAGCTGCGGGGTCGCTCTATCAACGCCGCCCAGGCCCGGACGCATTAGAACTCTGCCCCTTCAGCCCCGCCGCCCGGATCCCCCGACAGCCAGGGCCGACCCTGCCGCCTACCTGAAGGAGCCGAACCGCCTCCGTGTCCCGTCGTCCGGCGGCGGCGTCTGATCCGCTCCTCCTCCCCGCGGCGGGTGAGGGAGCGGGAGGCGGTCACATTCGGCGCGTCCCTAGCCCAGGGGACGGGGCCCCGGGCAGTCCCCGCATCGTCGCACCCGCGCTCCGCGCCTCGGGGCACACGCCCCAAAGCCGGGCCAACTGGCCCTCTTCCGGGCCCAAGGAGAGCCGCAGGAAAGCCTTCCTGTCTCACGCTCGCCCTCTTCTTACTCCCGCCATCTAAGATGGCGGCCCCAACGCCCGCGACGAAGAGGCTCTCGGGCGGCCCCGGCAAATGAGCCCTCCACTCGGTGCTCCTCCTCCCGACCTGCGGCGCCACTGGCTCTCTGCTTCTGCGCGAGCCTGCCGGGCAGCGGCTGCAAACTTGGTTCGGGCATCTATCACTCTAGTCTGAACTCGGGCCCCGCCCCCAGGGGCGTGGCCTCGTGATGTCGCCAGTCGCCATTTCGGATCCATGACGGTTGTGGGCCGGGTCCTGCTTGGCGCCCGGTGGGTGCTGTTGGCAATCGAAAAGGGCCACCTCGGACTCCCAGAGGGTCCGGGGCTTAACTGCGAGAGGAACGCCAGCCTGGTAGCATCACAAGGCCCGGAAATAACCAGACTTACCGGAGGACGCACCGTATACTGTATAATACTTTGGCGCTATCCTTAGGCATGTTGGAATTCGAATCGCCACTCAGCTACTTATGTGTTGTATGGGAAAGTCCCTAAATTTTCCTTTTTTTTTTTTTTTAATTTTCTTTAAGTAAGTAATCTCTACACCATACGTGGGACTTCTTAAGATCGAACGTCTCATGCTTTTCTGAGCCAGCCAGACACCCGACCATAAAAGTTTTCTGAGCCTTACTTTTCTCTCCGTAAATTAGGGGAACTTTTTCCCCATCAGTTTGTTAAAAAGTTAACAAGACTGATAATATTCAGTCTAGTCCAAAGTATATGAAAACCGTTATGTACCCTAATTCAGGCAGGATTGCTTATGGGGAGGGCAGTTTGGCGTTATCTACTGACACTTTTTATGTGTATACCCCTCGTGCCAGCAGTTCCCCTTTTAGGCACTAATTTTAGAGAAATGTGTACCCATAGCACAAACAAGCATGTGCTAAGACGTTTATTGCCATATTGTTTGCATTAGAGATACCCTGGCAAAGATGTGAGTTAATCAAGTAGAAAACTACAAATAAACGGTGCTACATCCACAGTATGGCATTTTATCTGTCTTAAAAGATCCCAGTTATGGGCTGGGGTCATGATTCCAGGATCCTGAGATGGAGCCCCTTGTGGGCTCCCTGCTCAGCGGGGAGTCTTCTTCTACCCCAGCATTTGCACAGGCTCTCTCTCTCTCAAATAAATAAATGAAACCTTTAAAAAAAAAAAAAAAGAGCAGGATCTATGTACTAATCCAAGACATTATATTTTTATAAGAACATTTTGTATGGTACGATGCTATTTATTCAAACACAGGCACGCAAAACTACCCAATACCATGTGCAACATTCATTTATGTAAATTTTTATGGGAGCCTATTGTGTACCACACTTCGTTCTGGTTGTTGGGAAATCTACATTCAAAAGCCCTGCCTTCTAGAGATGAAAGACCAAAAGAAAGTATAAAATAAATTCAGATAGTAATATGTGCAGTATAGGAAAATGAAGATGAAGCAAGATGAGAAAGAGAAGACAGCTATGTGAGGACCAACATGCAAATAAATGCTGAGGAAAGACTGGAGGGCATTGAATACAGAAGGTCCATGAGAGTTGTTTTTGGTGGGTTTTTTCTTTTTATAGGAGTAATAACAATAACATCTACCTCACAGAATTAAATGAGATAAAACATGGGGAGCATTTAGCACAGAGCCTGGGGGTTGAGACTTCAGTACCTGGAATCTGATTGCCTGGTTTCGAATTTAGATTGCCACTTCCTCATTTGTGACTGAGATAAGTCATTTAAAGCTCAGTTCCTCAGTTTCTTCATCTAAAGAAAACATGATCACCTCTTAGAGTTAAAGGATCTAGTGAGTTTAAGGCACTTGGAACAGTTCCTGGCTTGTATTAAACATAGAAATGTTAGCTGTAATTATGCCTATCTCTTCTCGTAATATCATTACTACTTAGGCTAGAGCAGCAAAACCACACTTGCTGACCCCAGGCCATTTCTTCCTTTGGTGGCCCCCAGCTGCTACACTTTACTTAGGGAGACTGTGCTTCATTCAAACCTCTCGGCTGACAAGAGTGGCTATTTCGCTAAAAAAAAAAAAAAAAAGCTTATAAAGGTGAAATTCACATAACATAAACTTAACCCTTTTGAAGTGAAAAATTAAGTAGCATTTGATATGTTCACAGTATTGTGCAATCACTTCTAGTTCCAAAATACTTCCCTCAATCTGAAGCAAAACCCCTTACCCATTAACCAGTTTCTCCCCATCCCATTTCTGCCCAGCCCCTGACAACCACCACGATGCATTCTATAACTGGGGATTTATCTTTTCTGGATATTTCATATAAATGTAATCATACAACATGTGACTATGTGTGTCTGGTTCTTTTTACTTAGCATAATGTTTTCAAGGTTCATCCACATGACATGTATCAGTAACTTCTTTTTATGGCTGAATAATACTCCACCATACACAATTGACTGATGGACATTTGGGCTGTTTCCATCTTTAGGCCATCAGTGAATAGTGTTGCTGTGAGCATGCGTATACATGTGGTATTAGAGTACCTATCTTCAAGAGCGCCTGGGCACATCAGGCAGGTTCCCTGCTCCACAGGAAGCCTGCTTCTCCCTTTCCTGCTTCCCCTGCTGTGTTCCTTCTCTCTCTCTCTCTCTCTCTGTCAAATACATAAATAAAATCTTTTTTTTTTAAAAAGTACCTATCTTCAGTTCTTCCAGGCATATACTTAAGAGTAGAATTGCAGGCATCACCTTGCACCCCACTGGGTTGCATGTCCTCTACTTTAAAACCTCTGGCTTGGTGGTAGGAAAAGTCAAAGAGCTAGAGTTTTTAGAAAAGAAAGAGGAATGAGGACAGAAATGAGTCAAATAGTTTGAAGGAAAAATGGACATGCCATGATCTCAGATCAAAGAGAGAAGGGAAAGAATAGATGTCATTGGTTGGGGGAGGCTAAAATGGAAACTTACCCGGGTGTTGGAATGTTCTATTTAATTTGGGAGGTGGATACATGAGTGTGTGTGTGTGTGTGTGTGTGAGAGAGAGAGAGAGAGAGAGATTGATATGTGTTCTTTCTATATATTTGCTATACCTCAATAAGAAATTCTTTGAAGGGGCACCTGGGGGGCTCAGTGGGTTAAAACCTCTGCCTTCCGCTCAGGTCATGATCCCAGGGTCCTGGGATTGAGACCCGCATCGGACTCTCTGCTCTGCAGGGAGCCTGCTTCCTCCTCCCTCTCTCTCTGCCTGCCTCTCTGCCTACTTGTGATCTCTGTCTGTCAAATAATTTAATTAAAAAAAATTATTTGTAAAGATGTATAAGGTCTTTAAGCCTGGCAGAAAGGATGAATTTTTTAGGTAAAAGAAAGGAAAACAAGTGATAGCTATCATTTATGGCAACTTTTCATGTATCTGGCATTTGCTACAATCACCGGTACACATTACTACCTGAAACTTCTGATCTTCAAATGAGAAACCCTTCTGAGAGGGTAATTAATCCAAAGACAAAGCTGGGAAGTGATGGAGAAGGGGTTTGAACCTGTTCATTTGTTCATTCATGCAACATTCAGTCGATAAAGATTTCCATTGTGCTTACCATGTGCCAGCTCCTGTGTTAGACCTGGGTCCATGGCAGTGAATAAGCCAAGGTCTTTGCCCTCAAGGACTTGAAGGTCTGATGGAGAGGACATGCAGCAAACTGATAAACAAATCAGCATAAGAACTAGGATTATGGTCCTATGATGAAGGGAATGACTAGAGAATGTTAGAATTGGAAGTGGGTGTGCTTTTAGGCTCAGCAGCCATGGAGGGCCTCTCTTAAGGAGTAAGACTTAAGCTGGGCAATGAAGGAGGAAACCAGGGGGAGAGTAGCTGAAATGGCATGTGAAGGGTCATGAAGTGGGAAAGGAGTGTGGGCCAGTGTGGTTTAGAGCACAGAGGACGAGGGAGGGTGAGGTGGGCAGAGGACAAAGGATGGAGTCATATCCAGTCCAACTCCCACAACTTCCATGCCTTTCTATGCCATCCTGCCTCTCCAGTGAGTTTAATTTTAGTTACAGAGCAGTTTAAAGTGTGGGCCTGACTTGGGCTGGGTGCTGAGAGAGACAGAGCCTTGTAAACAAACAGTTACCTCACATGGTGATCCAAATGTGCTCTAAAGGCGAGCTGACTGGAGTTCTATGGTACCACGCCAGAGGAAGGAGGGAGAGGCTGGTTCTGTCAGAGAAGCCTCCACAGAGGCAACACTTAAGCTGAGTCCTGAAGGAGGAGTCAGAATTTTCCAGACTGAGAAGGGTGGAACGACAGGGCAGGAGGTGGGAACCATATGACCAAAGGCACCGAGATGTGACTTTACAGATAAGTCTGAGAAACAGCATGCAGTTCTCAGTCTGAGACTGCCTCCCTGAGGCAGAAGAGAATGATGAAGGGGAGGTTGGAGGGGCAAAAGATGTCTCCCCTAGAGTCAATCTCCCTTAAGCCATGAGGCAGTCCTTAACGGGGACGGAAGAGTGGTTAAGGGGCTAGCTACTGGGGTGTCAACCACAATACATCTTGTGGTATCTTAAACAGGAAAGCCTAGAGCAGTCATCTCAGAAACCAAGTCAAAATTAATACCTGGGCTCTCTCAGAAATTACTTGGGGGGACGTACACTAGAACAATCTCTATGGAAGTCGATTTGGCAATATCAAAATTATAAATGTGTATACTTTTTGTCAAAGATAGTCTCCTGGAAATTTATCCTACAGATACACTTGTGTGTGAGATGCTGTATGTTCAAGATATTCTTTGCTACATTGCTTATAATCTAGACAAAGAAACGTCAAGTGAAATGTCAGGTGAAAGATGAACTCTCTTATGTACTGATATGGAAAGATAGCCAAGAAATCCCATTAAAGGAAAAAAACAAAAACAAAACTGTGAACTGTGTTGTGTGAACTGTGTGCTACTTTTTGGGAAAAGGAAGAAAAACATCTGCTTAAATTAAGTCTGAAGGACACACAAAATGCTAACAGTGATCACAGGTGAAGGGGAGGGTGGGAGCTGGGAGTATGGAGTACAGGAGGGGAAAAAATAATTTGCACTGCTTTACCTTTAATAATTTTTATTTACATTTTTCCCTTTTTGTTTCTTTTGTTTTCTTTCCTTTTTAATTTAAAATTTTTATATCTTATTTGTATTTATTTTTTCTTAAACTTCTAATAATTTTTAATTGTTGAACCCTGTGAATGTGTTACTCCCTCAAAAATTTAATTAAAAAAAAAACAAAAAAACAAGCAAACAAAAACAGGATTGAAGGTGCAATGAAATGGTCCACACCAGAAATGAAGATTGAGAATGTGGGAATAAAAGACAGAGGAAGAGGGGGGTCAACAGTCTGTCCCACAGCCCTCCCACCATTTCCAGTGTTCACATTCCACACAAACTACCCACCCCAGACTCCCGACTCAATGTGACCTTCACCAAGACACTAACCACCCAGGATTCTAAGGGGTAAGCCTCAGGCAATGCCCTCTGGGGCCTGGCCCACCTCTCCAGCCTTCCCAGAACCACACCCTGTTTTCCATGCTGAGATAGCCCCCAGATAAAAGGCGCCCTGCCTAGGCAGCCCCACACACAGCAACTAATGGGGTCTACCTGCCTCTTGATCATGGCATCAGATCATCACCTCACCATCACCTCACCATCATGCCATCACCATCACCTCCTTGGTTAACCTCTACCTGACTCCTCCCAGCCTCAGACCACACCCAGCCCCAACAGGAGCCCTAAGCCCCTGTTTACTGCCCCCTTTCCAGCAGATTCCTACTGCAGCTATTGGTGGGGAGAACACACATTGCTTTCCTTGATAAACCCAACCATCACCTCTCCTCTGCACAGAGGGGTAGGCCCTGGGCTCTTCTGTCAGAAATCAAATCCCAGCCCTGCCCTCACTGCTGTGATTCTTGGCCTCTCCCTCAGGTGGTGCAGGAGCAGGAAGACTTGCCATCAGGGGTTATTAGAAGGAAATGAAACAGGAAAGTACAGGCCCTGATACACAGTAGGTGCTCAGGGAGCACTCCTCCTCCTCCCTTCCCTCTCCAATCCCTCTTCCTAACGTACCGCATTCTGCTTTAACTGGACTAGTCTGCCAATCTTGATGAAGAAAAGTACCAGCACTTTCAAATGTCCCTTTCCCCCTTCCAGTTACCACCCCAACTCTTTCTTCCCTTTCCCCCTAAATTTTTAAAGCCAAATTTGCCCAAAAATGGTCTAAACTCAGACTCAATTCTGTCACCCATCCCTCCCTCCGTTAAGCCCCAACAGTCTGCCTTCCGTAGCCACCTTCAAAATGCCTCTCCTTCACACCGACATCCCTCCAGAAGAGTTTCTCAAGCCTAGGCCTCATTGCCCTTCATGACATTTGGTAAAGGGCATCCTCTTCCTGCTGAAATTCTCTCCTAGTTCACAGGTCTGACTCCTCCAGTACCAGAAATGGCACCTGTTCTCTTCTCAGGCCTATGGAACCCAGTACAATGGGTGAAGCAGCTCATGCTATTTCCTCTGCTGGAAATGCTCTTCCCTACTTTTTTTTTTTTTTTTTTAAGATTTCATTTATTTATTTGTCAGAGAGCAAGAGCGAACACAAGCAGGAGGAGCAGTGTGCAGAGAAAGAGAAACAAGCAGGCTCCCACTGAGGAATGAGCCCAATGCAGGACTCAATCCCAAGACCCCAGGACCATGATCCAAGGCAAAGGCAGATGCTTAACAAACTGAGCCACCCAGGTGTCCTGCTTTTTCCTATTTTTAATCCCAGCTCAATGGCCACGTCTTCACGGAGTCTCCTCTGGTAGCTGCAACCTACAATGTTCTGTCCTTTCTCTGAATTTTCATATATCTCCTGCTTTAGCTCACACATTATTATACAGCCTTTTCTTTTTCCCTCTGTTTTTTTTTTAATTTTAGTTATTTATTTGAGAGAGAGAGTGAGTAAAAGAGAGCATGAGAAGGCAGAAGGTCAGAGGGAGAAGCAGACTTCCTGCGGAGCTGGGAGCCCCAAGTGGGACTTGATCCCAGGACTCCGGGATCATGACTTGAGCTGAAGGCAGTCACTTAATCTACAGAGACACCCAGGGGCCCTATACAGCCTTTTTTTTTTTTTTTAAAGATTTTATTCATTTATGAGAGAGCGAGCACAGGCAGACAGAATGGCAGGCAGAGGCAGAGGGAGAAGCAGGCTCCCTGCTGAGCAAGGAGCCCGATGTGGGACTCGATCCCAGGACGCCGGGATCATGACCTGAGCCAAAGGCAGCTGCTTAACCAACTGAACCACCCAGGCGTCCCTATACAACCTTTTCTGGACCTCTCATTGCCTCAGCTGGAAGAAAAGGGACGGTCTTTGGAAGCAGACATTGAATTTACATCTCCTTATTCTATTAGCTGTGTGATCCCAGACCAGGCAAACAAGCTACTACACAGCTGTCTGAGAGATTTTCTTATCTATGAAACAGGAATAATATGCCCACCTCACAAGACTTTGGTGAAGCTGAGATCCTTTTTAAAGCGTTTTGTGGGGGCTCATGGGTGGCTCAGACGTTAAGCATCTGCCTTCGGCTCAGGTTATGATCCCAGAGTCCTGGGATCGAACCCTGCATTGGGCTCCCTCCTCGGCAGGAAGCCTGCTTCTCCCACTCCCACTCCCCCTGCTTTTGTTCCCTCTCTCATTGTATCTCTCTATCTCAAATAAATAAATAAAATCTTTTTAAAATAAATAAATAAATAAAGCGTTTTGTGTTGGGGAGGGTGCACCTGGCTGGCTTGGGCACCAGTTGGTGGAATGTGTGATGCTTGATCTCAGGGTTGTGAGTTCGAGCCCCATGCCAGGTGCAGAGATTTCTTAAAAACAAAAATCTTAGGGAAAAAAAAAAGCATCTTGTGCTGGGGAAAGCCAGGGTGGGCTTCCTGGGCATGAGATCAACGCTGTAACACAGGGTCCCTGAACTCAGAAGGCCCAGCTCTTGGGGTTTAAAGCTCTGTGGTCGCTGTTTTGAAATGCGTAACTTTTATGTTTGAATCTGTGTTTTGTTAAGTGAAGTCCAGTGGGACAATGGACCATAGACCCCAGAGGGGTCTCAAGTTGTCCTGCCCCCCCGTCTCCCTGGGGGTTCTCAGCTGCCTGTTTCCCTTCTGACACTTCCCTTACTCCCCAACCTGAGCCAGGTCCTGCCCAGCCTCACTCTCTCCACTCCCACCCAGAAAACCTTTGTGGTCCTGGAGCCCAGGGAAGGCCTAAGCACAAGCAAGGGAAAGGGCATGTTTGATCTTGATGTACTCTCCTCAGGGTGGGAGGACCACTGTACATTTGGCTGGTATTTGGTGGGGGGGGGGGCTCGTTCCCACCTCTGATCCAGGTACTGAGCTCCACTGGCACAGAGGTTCCCATCCTTTGAAGGTCACACAATCCACCAGGAGTTGAGATGGTGGGTCCATGGGAAGGAGAGATTGACTTTCCTCCTCTGGCCCAGGTCTAGCCTTCCAGGCTGGTAGCCAGCCCAGTGGGGAACTCCAGCAGCCAGCAGACACACACAGCCGTCACAGTCCACACTCGTGCTGAGTATCCCTGAGCCCAGGGAATCTGACATTAAAGAGCACATACAAAACACCATGACAAGGTGAGAGAGAGGAAGGAAAAAGTTCTCCGTTTTAATACCTCTAAAGTCATTTTTTCCCTGCTTTATGAACAAGGGACCCCGCATTTTCATTTTTGTGCTGGGCCCCACAAATTATGTAGATGAGCCTGGAGAGAGGCCAGGAGGGCCTTATATCCCTGGAAGCTTCTCTGCAGACAGTCATAGAGGTTACATGGACAAGAATGAAAGAAAGCCCTGGTCATACAATTTAACCTGAAGCCTTATCAGTGGACCACATTGTCTCTCTGTAGACTATTATTCCAGTTGCCCATTGGGTAACAGGCCACTCCTAACTTAGGGGTGTAAAACAGCAAGCATTTTGTCATGCTCACGGATTCTGTGGGTCAGGAATGCAGACAGGGCCTGGCAGGGATGACTTGCTCTGGGATGTCTGGGGCTATAGGCGTCAGGACTCCGGTGGCTGGAGGTGACCTGAATAGCTGGTGCTGGAGGGTCCGCTTCCAAGATGGTTTTTCACTCCTATGTCTGGCAGCTCTGTGGAGATGGCTGGAAGGTATGTGTGGGGGAATGGGGAGCGGTTAGCCGGGACTGCCTGCCAACGCACCTCCAGCTGGCCTTTCCAGCACGGTGGCCTCGGGGTAGTCAGAATTCCTACATGGCGTTGCAGAGCACCAGTAAACAAGGCAGAAGCTGCTCAGTCTTTTATGACTCAGTCACCTAGCATCATTGCCAGGATGCTCTGCCGGCTGGAAGCAGTCACAGTCCTGCCCATTCTCAAGGGTGGAGAACACAGAATCCATTTCTTGATTAGGGGGACTGGCAAGGTTACAAAAACTGATGTGGGATACAGCCATCTGTGAAAAGTACAATCAGCCACAACTATGAATTTAGTTTCCAAAATAAATGTCATCATCATCTTGTAAAGAGCATTATTAATTTGTGTTGTTGGAAATGGGGGGTTATGGTTTAAACACATTAATTTGTTGAAAATAAGCATTTAAAACACATCATGCCCACTTTTTAATATCGACTTTGGCACTTGTACTTGTAAAAAAGATATACCAGGAGCAGCTATTTCATTGTCATTGATGTCGAGTCTAAAATGGGTACGGTTTCCTTCATTACCTTGGGCTGGCTGCTTCCAAATGGAGAAGGAAATAATCAGGGCTAGAGGTGTGATTGTGTTACTTCCTTTTGCATAAGCCTCATGGATAGACATCCTAGTTCCCCAGTTCATTCTCCATTGTCTGCAATTCAGTTTATTTCAATGAACATTTACTGAGGACATAAAGCATGTTGGGAGCCACATACTGAGCCTGCATGGTCCCTGCCTTCCAGGGACTCCCTGGGCAGGGAGGAACAAACTAAGCACAACCAGGTGCGAGGAGCTCAGACACAGCAGACTGCCCATACAGCGCTCAGTGTTACACAAACATGTGATTCAGGGCTGGCCAATCAAAGTGGCACATGGCAATGATCACAGTGATTGGTTCAGGGATGGGCACATGACCCAACCAGATCCAATCAAAGTGGATCTCCAGCTTTTATGAAGCTTCTCCCAAATGAGTCCTCAGAATTTTCCTAATGAATTTTTCATTCAAGTCAACGGACTTGAACTGAGCTGCGGGAAGGGGAGCGCTGGTGCTGCCTCAGCTACCTTTGTACAATGAGAGCCGAGCCTGGAGGTTCACAGGGTCCTTAACATCTGTTAAGCACTGAAACCAACCTGACTGCAACTAGCCAGACCTGGGCTTTCCAGTTCCATGCAGCTTTACATTCCCCTTTCCTAAACTTAAAACCACTGAATTCATTTTTCTGTCACTTGTAATAGAGTTCTAATAGATGTTCCAGTGATTACCTATTAATTTCCTCTGATAATATTGCTGTTTAGTTATGGTCATTCCTTTTTCCTCTAAGGAGCGAGCTCCTAGAACAAGGGAACCACTGGGGGGGCTATGCACACACTTCCAGAGAGAGCATCTTTGAATTGAAGAGTATTCCAGGCCCCCAAAGACCACTGAAGGAGAAGTCTGCCCAGCACGCTGCAGCCTTCCTTCTGCTGCTCTGTGCCCTCAAATGGCTTGCCTCACCTTGCAAGACTTGGAGGCTCTTGTGGAGATGCAGTTTTTGGTATTAGCCTCTCCACATTTACCACACTAGGTTAAGCACATTGTGAGAATTTGGGTATTATATTATTAGGAATATTTGCATCCTTTACAAGTAGACATTGGCCCCATAACTTTGAGTAGGTGAGAACTGAGGAGTTTTGTTTGTTCAGTGGGTGGGGATGGAATCTTCTGGTAACCAGCTTAAATTGTGTACCCCTTCACCTACTTCTCTAGAAGGGAAAGACTTAAAGGAATGTTACAAGAGGTCAGTCTTCTAAACACCAGATTAATAGAAATCAGGCCCATCTGTACAGCTTTATTCTCAACTCTGGATATGATTTACACATTTAAAATTCTAGATTCTTTTCTCTCAGTTCATTTCCTATGGGTAACTTTGGTTTTATCCTCTTCCTCAGATTACCTTCAGTAATGTTGGTGTCCTGTCCCCATTTGGAAAGTCAATGTTTTCTGTTTTCTTTTTTTTTTTAATTGTATTCATTTATTTATTTGAGAGAGAGAATCTCAAGCAGACTCCATGCTGAGCATGAAGCTCAACACATGGCCCCATGCAGGGCCTGATCCCAAGACTCTGAGATCATTACCTGAGCGGAAATCAAGAGATGAATGTAGAACTGACTGAGCCACCCAGACACACCCTTCATTTTTAAAAATTTTATTTATATATTTATTTATCAGAGAGGGGGATCAATGTTTTCTTTTAGAAATAATTTCAGAAACCAAAAGTCTCCAAAACAAGTTGGTTAACAAGGAAAGGAGATTTATACTAAAAATAGCTAACAGTATATATCCAGCATAATGTCGTGACATATGGTAGTAAATCATATTACTGAATCTCATAACAATACTGCAAAACAGGTACCATTACCATTCCATTTTACAGATGAAGGAGCTGAGGCAAGGACATTAACAGAGGTGAGCAATTCAAACAGTTCAACTCTATCCCCTCTTATATTTTTTTAAATAAAAGGTGTCCCTCTCCTTACTTTTTTAAAAAATAGCTACTTATGTTTATATAATTTCAAAGAGAAATTTTGCAATAATACTGTAATGAACTCGCATATACAGAACCTGTACTTTTAATCATTAGATTATATTTGTTCGATAAATAGGCACTTAAACATAGTAGTTGCTCTTAATTAAGAAAACATTAATATATCCAAAATAAAAATCCAAAACAAAGATCAATCTTGGCTGAAACTCCCAAAGCTGAAGGCAGAAATGAAGTATGTCCAATTATTTTCTGCATAATTCTTATTCAGTTCTGTATTTATCCTTCCTGAGGTTTACTTACAGCAACAAATAGGTTTACCTTCCTGAGGTTTACTTACAGCAACACCTCAGGGTCCAGAGAAATCTTCGAGACTCTTGGTGCAAACCTCGCTGCCTCTCATATTTGGCAGATGAGTGACTTGGCCTGAAGGAGGGACCAGGTACTCTGCCTCCCAACCAGGCAGGGGGTTGCTGAGAGCCCAGTGGCTTTAGTACTCAGATCAGAGCCCAGTGTCACTGGATGTCTCAGTTAGTTAAGTATCAGACTCTTGATTGCAGCTCTGGTCGTGATCTCAGGGTTGTGACACTGAGTCTTCCGGCTCTGCCCTCAGCAGGGAGTCTGCTGGAGATTCTCTCCCTCCCTCTAACCTTCCCTCCAGCGTGGGCTGACTCTTTCTCTCTCTCTCTCTCTCTCTCTCAAATAAATAAATAAATCTTAAAAAATAAATAAATAAAGCCATGTGACCTTGGACAAGGGCCTAACCTCACAAAACCCTGGTTTCCTTATCTGTAAATAGAGCAAAGAATACTGACCTCACAAGGTTATTGAGAGAATTAAGATAAGATATGTGAAGAGCTTGGCATCAAGCTGGGATCCAGTAAATGTCCCTTTGCTCTGCCTTTTCAAATAGCTTCCACACTTCAGATTATTTCTCTAGAATCGAGTCCCAGGAGTGGAATTACTGGATCAACTGGAATAAACATTTTTATGGCCCTTGATCTATATTGCCAGCTCATTTTCTCAAAGGGCGCTGCCACCTACCGCATGTGAGGTTGCCAATTTCACCACCACGGCACCAGCACAAAAATATTATAATCTTTTTGTTGTTGGTTATTATCAAAAGAAAAGTACTTTATCACTGCTTTAAGTTGGAGCTCTTTGATTAATCATGCACCTGAATATTTTCCCACACAGATGTCTTCTGACTTATCTGTTCATGACCTTTGACTGTGGGGGTACTGGCATTTTTTTCTTATCAACATGTGTGAATTCTTGTGAATTATTCACTTCTTAAATATTGATGGCAAATGTTTGTTCCTAGTCTCTCTTTCCCCACCCGTTCTTTTTTGCCTTTTTATGTTGAAGCTGTTTCATTGATTTGTAGCAATTTTATAGTTATAGTTACTGTTTTTGTGCTAGTTTGGGAGGATTTTAAAGGTGTCTTTCACCTGTATTTTGATGTTTTTCTTTCTGATTTATTTTATAACTTTTAAGTTGTCTCTCTGAAGGCTGGAGTATTTTTGAGGAACCAAATGTTATAGGCTGAATTGTGTCTGCGCAAAAGCTATGTTGTGGTCCTAACCCCCAGCACCTGCTAATGTGTCCTTATTTGGAAATAGAGACTTCGCACATGTGACCAGGCGGAAATGAAATCATATTAAAGTAGGGTTGGCACTAGCCAAATAGGACAGGTGTCCTTATTAGAAGAGGAGAAGACGGACACTCAGGGAGAAGACCACGTACGTGGTGACAGAGGCAGAGGTTGGAATGAGGCAGCTGCAAAGCCAGGGAACACTGCCAGACACCAGCAGGAGCTAAGAGAAAGGCAAAGAAAGATTGCATCCAGAGTCCCAGAGGGAACACAGGCCAGCTGACACCTTGAGTTCATACTTCTGATCTCCAGATCCATGAAAGAATAACTGTCTGATTGCTTAAGTCACCCAGTTTGTGGAAATTTGGCAACTCTAGAAACTAATATAGACACCAAGGTAAGGCCAAATTTTCCTATCAAAATTGGAACCAAGGAGAACTGGACAGAAATGATCTCACGCGGAACATGGAAGTGCCAGGCATGGAGAAGGCTGGGACCAAGAGTACTATTTTCCGAGCCCCTAGGAAAATACCAAAATACCAAAATGAAACTCAAATGACTGGAAGATTTAAATATAAAAATGAAACCATAGACATTCCAGAGGAAAATGTGTGAACGTTAAAAAAAATTTATTTTTGTAGTATAGGGGAGGCATTTCTAAGCATGATACAGATGCCAGAAGCTGTAAAAGGAGACGGTTAATAAATTCAACCACAATAAAGTCAACTTTCTGCATGGTAATAAATACCTTAAACAAGATCAAAGGTCAAGTGGCACACTGGGGAAAAAAATACTTGCAATTCAATTCACAATGAATTGGTTTCTCTAGAGAACTATAAAGAGAGCTCCAAAATCAGTAAGTCCAAGTACCCAACAGAAAAGATAAAATTCACAAAAAAGGAACATACAAATAAATCAAATATAGAAAGATAGCCACTATCATAACAAGAGAAACTGGGGCGCCTGGGTGGCTCAGTGGTTTAAGCCTCTGCCTTCAGCTCAGGTCATGATCTCAGGGTCCTGGGATCGAGCCCCACATCGGGCTCTCTGCTTAGCAGGGAGCCTGCTTCCCCCTCTCTCTCTGCCTGCCTCTCTGCCTACTTGTGATCTCTCTCTGTCTATCAAATACATAAATAAATAAAAAATTAAAAAAAAAAATAACAAGAGAAACTACAATGAGAGACCACTTCTCACCTATCAGATTCAGCAAAGTAAAAAAATCATTTGTTAACTACTTCCCAAATATTTTCAGTCTATTTTTGACTAGAAAGGCAGAAAGTTAAGACCAAATCACTGGGTGACCTCTTTTTTTTTTTTTTTTAAGATTTTATTTATTTACTTATTTTTTTTTTTTTAAAGATTTTATTTTACTTATTTGACAGAGAGAGATCACAAGTAGGCAGAGAGGCAGGCAGAGAGAGAGAGAGAGGAGGAAGCAGGCTCCCTGCTGAGCAGAGAGCCCAATGTGGGACTCGATCCCAGGACCCTGAGATCATGACCTGAGCCGAAGGCAGCGGCTTAACCCACTGAGCCACCCAGGCACCCTATTTACTTATTTTTTAAAATGGGTTTTTTTTTTTTAATTTTATTAATGTATTTGACAGAGAGAGAAAGAGAGAGCACACACAAGCTGGGGGAGCAGAAAAGGGAGAAGCAGGCTTTCCGCTGAGCAAGGAGCCTGATGCAGGACTTGATCTCAGGACCTGGGGAACAGGACATGAGCCAAGAGTAGACACTTAACCTACTGAGCCACCCAGGCATCCTGAGATTTTATTTATTTACTTGAGAATGAGGGAGTATGCACACAGCCTGAGTAGGGGAGAGGGGCAGATGGAGAGCATGGAATCCCCAAGTGGACTCCCCACGGAGTCTGCCACAGGAAGGTTCCATCCCAGGACTCCAAGACCACTACCGGAATTGAAACCAAGAGCTGGGCATTCAACTCACATAGCTACCCAGCTGCCCCTACTGGGTGACCTCTTAAGATTCTTTGCAATGCTGAGAGTCTGTAACCCATAATTGCTGCTGTCATTATTTTTACCTATTAGCATCACCTGAGTGTCGAGACATCAACTGTCTCGACAATTCTAGCATAATGGTTAGAAAAAACAATTCTAGCATAATGGTTAGATGTAGTGCAATGATTGAGTGTCCAGGTTTGATTCTTGGTTATGCCATTTACGAGCTCTGTGGCCTTGGGTAAATCATTCGACTGTTGAGCCTATTTCCTCACATGTAAAATGGAGATGATATAGTGCCTATTTCCTAGGATTATTAAGAATTAATGAGTTGGGGCACCTGGGCAGTGCAGTCATTAAGCACCTGACTCTTGATTTTGGCTCAAGTCATGATATCAGAGTCATAAGATCGAGCCCTGGAATGGGCTCCGCATGGAGTCTGCTTAAGACTCTCTCTCCCTCGGGGAGCCTGGGTGGCTCAGTGGGTTAAAGCTTCTGCCTTTGGCTCAGGTCATGGTCCCAGAGTTCTGGGATTGAGCCCCACATCAGGCTCTCTGCTCGGTGGGGAGCCTGCTTCCTCCCCTCTCTCTCTCTCTGCCTGCCTCTCTGCCTACTTGTGATCTCTGTCTGTCAAATAAATAAATAAAATATTTTTAAAAAAAAGACTCTCTCTCCCCACAAATAAACAAATCTTAAAAAAAAATAAAAATAATGAGTTGATGCTAACTAACTTCAATTTAAATTTAGAAAATTAAAAAAAAATAAAGCATTAATTTGTTGATATATGCAAAGCATTTAGAACAGTGCCTGGTACATTATAAGTACCACATCAGTGCTAGCAATTAGTATTACCAAAAAGAAACCCTGAAGTCTGGAAATACAGAGAATTTTGTTATGTATTACCCATAAACCATTTACTCTGAAAATTTCTCTGTGTTTCCAGGTCTGATGGTCACTCTATACATACTAGGTGCTTTAAAATACATTATCTTCTTTAATCCACCCCACAGTCTTGTAAGGTTTGCTTTATTACCTCCATTTCACTGGGTAAAACAAGGGATCAGAGAGGTGAAGTTACCTTCCCAAAGTCACACAGCTAGCAAGTGCCAGGACCAAGTTTCAAACTGAAACCTGCTCAGGTTCTTTCTACTCCACCTCAGGCCATCCCATCCCGAGTGTCTTTCTCAGCCCCCAAAGGCACCCTTTGGTCCACAAAGGATGGAAAACTTTCAGTCCAATCCCAGCTGGCCAGCCCCAACAGGAGCGCCTGCCTGACCGTGCAGATTTATAGGGAAGGTGGAGAGCGTGCCCAAATCCCAGCCCCACCCTGACCCAGGATTCTTGAAGTGGAGACAGAGGCTGACTGGCGGCTCCGCCTCCCGACGTGGGGAGGGCTCTGGGGCCCCCAGGGGAGACGCTGGGGCTAGCTGTTACATTCCGGCATAAACAATGGCTCGCAATGCAATTCGCTCCAACTCTGCCCTTCGGGGACAGGCCCCGGAGTCTCTTAGGTACCTCCATCCAGGCTTGTTCTACCGGACGATCAACGCGTGCGGAGTGTGCAGTGACCTGTTTCTAAATAGATCTCACTTGGGCCGTGACTTTGAAAACGAGCCAAAGGCCCCAACCTAAAATAGACAGCCTACTGCCCTGTTATTTTCATGGCTTAAAAAAAAATCTCTCCAAAGCAAAGCAAGTATTTTTATCACAGGCCTTGCTTGGAATAGCAACACCTATTTACTTGGAGGGAGGAGGCTGCAAGTTTCTGCGCGGGGTAATTATTCCAGGCCAGGCAGAGCAAGCACAGCTTTGGCCTTTACTCCAGAAGCATCTCCAGCCCTTATTCCCACCCCCAGTACCTAATCCCGGTTTTAGCGGCCCCTCCTACCCTGACCGGTGCACCTCGCTTTCTAAACTGCTCCTGTACCTTCAGATCCTGACCACAGGCTTTCAGGCTGGGTGCCTCACCTCAGCCCTTAGACCATGTGCAGTTAGCCTTCACTTTTTGCTTCTCTCTGTGGCCAGAATCTGGATCTTCATTGGACTGCAGACTCCCTGATCTAAGGAGCACACATTGGCCTTGAACAATCATAATGGAAGCTAAATTTTATTGAGCACTCACTGAACTCCAGGAACTGTGCTAAGTACTTCTCCTGTATTATTATTAAGTTTTAAGGTCTGTTCTGTGGGGTTGGACTGTCATCAGCCCCATTTTACGGAAACTCAGATGAACTGTCCAGTGGTCACACATACAGAGGATAAGCTGGGCCAGCAGAACCGAGGCTGAATGGGTGCCAAGCGTGAGTTCTGGATCATTCTCTCGTCACTGTAGGTTTTTGTTTTGTAGGGTTATCATCCAATTTTGTATAACATATATTTGTGTACATCTTGTTACTTCTGGAGAGGGATGTGGAGTGAAAGTTTGAGACTTTTTTTCCACTTGTTTCTTTCAAGCTTCCTGTGTATTTCTTATGAACATGTATCTTTTTTAATAGCAGAAAAACAAATCCTAGTTTGGGGAAAAAGAAATAAGAGAAAGCACTCAGTGACTCTGGCAGACACACACACACACACACACATACACACACACACACGGGAAGCAGGCCACCTGAATTTAACTCCTAGCAGTGCCACTTCCTAGCTGTGTGATCTTGGGTGGCTCATTTAGCATCTCTGCTCTTCTGTTCCTCACTCATGGAATGGAGGCTAATAATAGCATCTACCTCAGCACGTGGGCATGAGGCTTGCCATGTGAAAAGTGCTCTCGGCAATGTCTGGCTCACAGTAAGGACAGCATGAGAGCCTGGCACCAACTGATACCCCAGACTGCAGAACAAGAACAAGGAGATGCAAAGACAAAGGCCCACAGGGGCCTGGCAGGTCTGGGCAGCCCCAGCTGTCAGTACACGAAAGGAGAAGGCCTGTAGCAAACTGGAGAGCGTAAACTTGTGGTTAGAAGGGGTGACAGTGTTTTTAGATCCAAAGCATTTTCTGGAGGAGATGTGACTCTAGGACGCTATTACAAAGTCCCTGAAGGTTTAATGTTTGCTCAAATTGAATAGAAGACGCAGAGCCCTTTGGCCCCAGGCTGCCAGCCTGCAGCCTGACTTGATTGTGCCTCTTGCTTCAATGGTCCTGTTTCCTGAGAGGAACCCTGACGTGCAACAGCTGACTGGGGCAAGGTGGGCAGGAGTGACAGATGCACAATTTTGGAGGGAGGTGGCACTAGCAACCAGGTAGGGATGATCCTCTCCATTTTAAGGATGAGGTAAACTGAGGCTCAGGGCAGGCTGGTGATTTGTCCAAGGTCATATGGCTGATGGAGGCAGGATTCAAACTCAGGAATTTCTAATTTCAAAGCCATTGATTCTGGGGTTGTCTATGAGTCTAGTACTTTACCTCAGTTCCTGCAACCTCAGCATCTCCACCAGCCTAGAGGAGCAAAACTGGACGCATCCTGCAGGAGCCCCAAGTCCGGATGAGATCTAGGTCTCCTCTGCTTCACTCTCCCTGGAGCCTCAGGCCAACAGGACTTAAGCAGACAGTCAAATCCCAGCCCATTTCATAGATGAAGGTACTGAGGACTGGAGAGGGATAATCACGTGGCCAGTCCATCTAGTCCTCCCACTCCTCGAGCTGCCACCTATCAGGCTGGAGCCAAGACTGAGCCTAGACCTGGGTGCTCAGGCCTGGAGAAGCTTTTGGAGACTGATCATTAAGGAAAAAAATGTCCTCCATGGTCTTTTCTCTCTCTCTCTCTTTTCTTTTTTTTTTTGCCTTGGAGGGGGGTGGAAACTGTTGACTTCCAACATCTTGTCTAAAAGAGGCTCAGCATGGCACACAAATGGTTAAATTATAGAAGCTGTTGGCCACACAATCCTGGCACCGGTTTGCAGTCACACGCCTCTACTCAGTGCCTCTGAACAATTCAACAGTAGTTTTTTGTTTTATTTTATTTATTTTAATTTTTTTATTTCTTTGAGAGAGAAAGGTAGAATATGAGCAGGGGGAGGGGTAGAGTCTCTCTCCAGCTCCCTCTGCCCCTCCCCCACTCCCTGTCCTAAAAAAAATAGAAAAAGAAGAAATTCTTTCAAGAAACAGAAGCTAAAATTGGACGGGGATGGGGATGGAAAGAGAACCAGTTTTCAGTCAGCCCTTAAAATATGTCAAGCACATGGGAGCCTTAAAACAACCTGCTTTCTGAACCACCGTGGAACTTCTGGATTTTCCTGGTGATGTAGATATTCTTATCCCCATTTTATTTTATTTGATTATTATTTTCTTAAAGGTTTTATTTATTTGTTTGTTAGAGAGAGAGAGAGCGCAACCAGGGGAGTGGCTGGCAGAGGGAGAAGCAGGCTCCAAGCTGAGTAGGGAGCCTGATGGGGGACTTGATCCCAGGACCCTGGGATCTTGACATGAGCAGAAGGCAGATGCGTAACTGACTGAGCCATCCAGGCATCCCTTATTTTATTTTATTATTTTTTTTTGTAAAGATTTTATTTATTTATTTGACAGAGAGAAATCACAAGTAGATGGAGAGGCAGGCAGAGAGAGAGAGAGAGAGAGAGAGAAGCAGGCTCCCTGCTGAGCAGAGATCCCGATGTGGGACTCGATCCCAAGACCCTGAGATCATGACCTGAGCCGAAGGCAGCGGCTTAACCCACTGAGCCACCCAGGCGCCCCATCCCTTATTTTATATTTTGATAAAAATTTTATTTATTTATTTGACACAGAGAGAGAGTACAAACAGGGAGAGCAGCAGGCAGAGGGAGAGGGAGAGGCAGGTTCCCCACGGAGCAGGGAGTTGGATCAGGACTTGACCCGAAGGCAACTGCTAAACTGACTGAGCCAAGCAGGCGCCCCTTGATCTTCATTTCATAGCTGATAAATTGCAAGAAGAAGTAAGAAAATGAAAGAAGGAATTTCTCCAGAGTCATGTGGATTGTAAGGGAGAAGTTATATCTTGCACCCAAAGCTTGTGCTCCAAAGATTGTCCCTGAACCCTAGCTTCTTCAAGTGTGGTCTCTGGACCAGCAGCATTGGAGTTACCTGGGAGCCTGTAAGAAAAGCACAATCCCAAGCCTACCGCAGGCCTGCTAGATCAGAGCTACACTCTCTGATGTTTCTCATACACACTAAAGTTTCGGAAGTACCTTCCTAACTAGTCCCCTTCCCTCCTGACCTTTGTCTCCTTGCCCCTGCTTGTCGGGGAGCTGCAGAGCTGGTAGCTTCCTTGTGCGTTTCCAACTCTGTGCTGAGATGCCGCAGATGAGCTGGGGTGTAGTAAGCCGTTTTATGGTCTTTATTCTGTAAATTCAAAAGGGTTTTGGCTTCAAATCTGAAACTTGAAAGGAAATCCTAAATATCTACCGCATATCAACAACATCTGTATATCGTCTTCCTGATGGGTGGCCAAATATCCTGGTTTGCCCAGAACTGAGAGGTTTCTTAGGACACAGAAACTGTAGTGTTACAACTTGGTTGGTTCTGGACAAACTAGACGGTTGGTCCCTAGAACTTTCTTTCAGCCTCTCAGTCACAGTTAATTCATTACTTAGCACAGTAGTTCTCAGCCCTGGCTACACCTTAGAATCACCTAGAAACTTCAGTGAAAAACAGATGCCCGATAACTAATCCAGGTGAATTAAATCAGTATTCCTGGGGCTAGGTGCCGGGCACTGGCATGTTTAAAAACAACAACAAAAATCCCCATGTGATTTTAATGCAGAGCCAGAACTGAGAGCCAGTGCTCCTGCCTGAAGTTATTTTTTGCTCAGAATAGCACATTTTTCAGACATAGGAAGAATCAACTGAAGGAAGGCAAAAGGGGATGTAACCAGAGCTTACTGGATCCATGCTTCTCTGGCTGGTCAGCACCGAAATCCTAGAGGCCATGCTATGTATAAAGTAGGAGTTATTTATGCCCATTATACAGATAAGAACACTGAAGCTCAGAGAAGTTAAGTAATTTGCCCAGGTTCACATAACTAGGAAATAGTTCACATAACTAGGAAATAGTGAATTGTGGGATTTCAGGTCTATTGTCCTTTGTAAGTCCAGGAGGTTGCTCTACACTCCATCTCCGAGATAAATCTAGATTTTTAATTTTGCCACTGATATGAAAAGTCTCGGGATTGCTCCCAGCTGTGAATCATCTTTTGCAGAGTGGATGATGAAGCCCAGATGTACGGGTGGGCTGTCTTCATGCTGGAAATTTCTGCAGCAGGAATTCTTTCCCTGGACCTGTAAGACCCAAGTAGATCCAGTAATTCCTCTCATAGGTGCATATAACCGAGAATTGAAAATGGATGTCCCCACAGAAACTTGCACACAAATATTCATAGCTGCATTGTTTATAATAGCCGTAATGTGGAAACAACTCAAATGTCCATCAACTGATAAATGGATAAACAAAATGTGATATTGGCACATAATAGAATATTATTTGGCAATCAAAAGGAATGAAGTACTGACACATGCCTCAACATGGACAGATCTTGAAAACATTGTGAGAAGTGAGAGAAGTCAGACACGAAAGGCCTGATTGTACGATTGCCTTTTTTTTTTTAGGTTTGGTTTTTTTTTTTTTTAAGATTTTATTTATTTATTTGTCAGAGAGAAAGAGAGAGAGAGATTGGGCACAAGCAGGGGGAGGGAGAATCAGAATCCCCACTGAGCAGGAAACCCAACGTGGGGCTGGATCCCAGACCCCGGGATCATGACCAAGCTGAAGGCAGATGCTGAACCGACTGAGCTACCCCGGCGCCTCAGGGTATATGAACAATATCTCAGTCTGCTAACTGGAGTGCTCCTACATTTCTGGTGGGAGCGTAAAATGGAGCACCCAGATTAGAAAACTGGTACTTTCTATAAGGTTAAACTTATACCTACCCAGTGAAACAGCTGTTCTATTCCTGCCTCACAAACACATGAGTGTTTAAGTCCACGCAAAAACACGTGCATGGATGTTCCTAGCAGCTTCATTCATAGTAGCCCCAAACTGGAGACAACCGGAATATCCATCCATTGAAGACTAGATAACGAAATTGTAGTGTGTCCAAATTATGGAATAGCACACAGCAGTGAAGGGGAGCTACTGTTACCTGCCTACCAAGAACCAATCTGATACGCTGATACTATGTTGAGTAAAAGACTCCAGACAAAAGAGCCCAGACTCTGTGATTCCACTTCTATGGGGTTCAAAATCCTGCAAAACTAATTGATGATAGGCATAAGGGAGCTTGTTAAGGCTCCAGAGGTGTTAGGTATATATCTTGACCTTGATAGTTGCCATATGGGTGTGTACATATCTAAAGATCACTGAGCTGTACATGGAAGGTTAGTGAACTTTACGGACTTCACCATGTGTACGTTATACCTAAAAAAATCCAGAAGCTCCTCAGCCAATGGCGACCTAGACCTGGGGTTTACTGACTGACCCTGGAAATGTAGGCAGTGAACAGAAGAGGGCGAAGACTGTAGAGTTAAATGGACCTGGATTCCAGTCCAGCTTTGTCCCGAATCTAGTCTTACGATCTTGGACAAGTCACAGAACATTTCTGATTTATAAAATGAGACAGTCATGCCCGCCTAACAGGGATTGCCTTGAGCCATAACGGAAAAAAATACAAGTCAAATCCCTAGCACAGAACTCAGCACCAGACGGAATAATCCTAAAGTGGTCGGGAAATGGTGGCTCAAACAAAACATCTCTGTCCTAAGGGTACAGAGTCAGAGCCTTCCTGTGGGAACAGGAACAGATGAGGAATAAGCATAGCTAGGAGCAGAGAATTTATGAAACTTGTCCTAGGTCTTCTTGCCCTGTTGAAGACTCCACCAAGACAGGCCACACGGAGAAGCCAAGTCAAGAGAAGGAGAGAGACATGAAAAGAGAGAGAGACACAGTGTCCCCATGCCCCAGTTGAGCCCACCCTTCAGGCTGTCCTCACAAGGCACAGCCATGCAGGGGAGCCATCTTGAATGGCCCAGCCTAGCAGAGCTCCCGGATGACTCCTGTCCGAGCCAACATCGTGTGGAGCTGAGCCCAGTCAATCCACAAAATCATGAAATATCATAAATGTTTGTTGGTTTAAACTTTAGCCAAAACAGGAATTGCTGTCGAGAAGTGGAGAGTTCCAATAAACATCACCAAAAGCATGGGACATTGGCTGAAGGACAGGGCAGTGGGCAGAGGCTCAAAGGGCCTTGACGAGGTTGTTGTTGGAACCTGGAAGGACTGTGAGGAAATTGTTATAAAAGTCTGAGGAAAGGGAACCCAACTTACGTACTGACAGAACAATTTAGTTAAGCTGTTCCTTGTAATAAGGTGGAAAATAAAAGATTTAGTTCATGAACTTGTTGATTTGGCTAAGAAGATTTCAAGGCAGAATGTTGAAAGAGCCAATGGTTCATTTTAGCTGAGGTATGGATAGAGAGAGATGGACCAAAGAAAGAACTCTTTGGTATTCAAGCCAATCTAAAGGAAAAGCTTCTGACCTCAAGTTTGCTGTGTTGGAAAATCATCTCATTCCCACCCTGTGTAGCCCAATAAAGATTCTCAAAGAAAATCAAAATGTAGGGGAGAAGGAGGGAACCTAATGGCAAAAATCAAATCTAAGAGAGTACCTGGGTGGCTCAGTGGGTTAAGTGTTCAACTCTGGGTTTCAGCTCTGGTCATGGTCTCAGGGTTATTAGATTGAGCCCTACATTGGGCTCTGCTCAGCGCTGAATTTGCTGGAGATTATCTCTCTGGGCTTCCCCCTCCCCCTTTGCTCCTCCCTCTCTGCTCCCTCCCCCTTGTGTGCTGGCACTCACTGGCATGCTCCCTCTTTCTCTCTCAAATAAATAAATAAACTCTTTAAAGAAAATAAAATCTAGGGTGCTGCCAGTAAACTGTGGCCTCAGGGTCAAGGTTAGATCAAGCATGCTGGATTTAAGGGTGTATTAGGTAGACCCTCTGAGCTTGACAAAAGGCCTCTGAAAATCTCAGAAGCCATTGTCCCTTAGCAGCTTGCCTATGGCCCAAAGTAGAAAAGGGCCTGTTTCAGGAAGAAATGGAAGTCAGGCTTTTGTCTAATGGAGTAGATGATTCGATACATAGGAAATCACACATTTTTTGGACTGAGAAGAATAGAGACATAAAACAAAAAGCAGCTTCTGTGACCCCAAAGTCCTAAGAGCAGGAAACAGGTCAACAGGGGGCATTTCTTTTGGAAAAGAAAGATGACTCAGAGGGTGGAGCCAAGAGCCCTGAACAAGCATATATAGGAGGTGGTGTGGCTTGTTCCAGACCACCACAATAAAAAGAATATCTCAATAACACGAGAAAGCACATTTTTTGGTTTCCCAGTGCATATAAAAGTTATGTTTATACTATTCTGTAATATTAAGTGTGCAATAGCATATATCTAAAAAAATGTACATTAATTAAAGAAGGCTTTACTGCAAAAATATTCTAATCATCATCTGAGTTTTCAGCAAGTTGTAATCTTTTTGCTGGTGGAGGTTGTGGTCTCAATGTTGTGGCTGACCACACTGGTGATTGCCGGAGGCTGGGGTGGCTGTGGTCCTTTCTCAAAATAAGACAATAAAAGTTGCCATATTGATTGACTCTTCATTTCACAAACAATTTCTCTGTGGCGTGTGATGCTGTTTGATAGCTTTTTACCCACAGAACTTCTTTCAAAATTGGAGTCCCTCCTCTCAAACCCTTCCACTGCTTTATCAGCTGAGTTTATGTCATATTCTAGATCCTCTGTGTCATTTCAACAGTCTTCACAGTGTCTCCACCAGGACTAGATTCCATATCAAGAAACTACATTCTAGGGCGCCTGGGTGACTCAGTGGGTTAAGCCGCTGCCTTCGGCTCAGGTCATGATCTCAGGGTCCTGGGATGGAGTCCCACATCGGGCTCTCTGCTCAGCAGGGAGCCTGCTTCCTCCTCTCTCTCTCTGCTTGCCTCTCTGCCTACTTGTGATCTCTCTCTCTGTCAAATAAATAAATAAATAAATAAAGTTAAAAAAAAAAAAGAAACTACATTCTTTGCGCATTCTGTAAGAAACTCCTCATCTGTTCACGTTTGATCAGGAGATCAAAGCAATTCAGTCCCATCTTCGGCTCTTCTGACTCTGGTTCTCTTGGTATTTTCACCACATCTGCAATGATTCCCTCCATGGAAGTCTTGAAGCTTCACTTTGTAAAAAATGCAAGATTTGCTAAGCGCAATAAGATATGCCTACAGAACCAATCCCAGGGAGCAGGCCTGAGCCTTGGTACATATTTCCTACCCATGGAGCAAGGGAGGAATTTCATAATTGCAGTGGACCTGTGACTCCTCTGTGGCACCCCCCCTTTTTATTAAAGATTTTATTCATCTATTTGAGAGAGAGTGCACCAGCAGGGGGAAAAGCGGAGGGAGAGGGAGAAGCAGAAACAGGCTCCCTGCTGATGCAGGACTCGATCCCAAGACCCTGGGATCACAAACAGCTAAAGGCAGATGCTCAACTGACTGAGCCACACAGGCACCCCTGCGTTTCCCCTTTTTGAATGGGAGTGTATATTGTGATCCTCAGTTCCTGTCTTATCGTGAGTTGAGTATATGGGGGCAGATAACCTCTTCCTTTAGTCCACAGGTCTTCAGATCAAGAGAAACCATGCCCAAGTACCTCCTTGAAAATGATGAAATTTAGTTGATGAAAAACTGGACTTCAGGCCTGAGTGGGAGGCTGTAATGGATAAGCCTTTGGGGGATTATGGGAAGAGGGGCAGATTTTATTTTGCATACTAGAGGGACTTTCAGGGACCAGATAGTAGATTAGGGTAGCTAGTCTCTAAGGATGACCACTGATGAATCATACTTCCCGATATCCTTGCCTTGTGTACTCCCTTCCCATGTTGATCTAGGCTGGTCCTGTGACCTACTTTAACCAACAGAGGCAGCAGAAGTGATACCATGTTGCCTCTGGGCCTATGGATTAAGAGGGTCTGGCAGTTTCAACCTCTGCAGGCCGGGGAACCCTGAGCTGCCTCATCAAAAGTCTGTCTACCCTGTGCTGGAAAGACCACAGGGAGGGGCCTTGGGAAGAGGGAAGGGCCTGAAATGACTTCAAAAAAGAGAATTTCAGCCTTTCTATTCCTGCTCAGTCCAGACTTCTAGCTATTCCCACCACCTGGCCAGAGAGAGAGCAACATCTTAGATGTTCCAGCAGAATTGAGTCCCCAAGGGACTGCCACCACTGAGGGCATCAGGTGGAGAAGAACCAACCCCAGAGGACCCGGGTCAACCCACAGTGAAGAGACCCCTCTTCCCTTCCCCCTACTTGGACAATCCTCCCTTATCTCAGCACAGCCCTGGAGCTAGGAGGGGCAACGGCATGTTGCGGGGGAGATTGGTACGCTTGCCGCGCGCGGCTTGTAACGCGCAGATAGTCACGTGGGCAAGGGGGGGTCGCCTAAGTATGTGGACCTAGTCACGTAGGCAGGATGTTTCTCTGCTAGTAATAAGGTCCACTCCCCCTCCTCACTCCCCCTCCCCACCTTTCTCTTCGCGCGCCGGGGTCCTTCAAAGCCAATCTACAAACACCGAGTATGCCTTACATTCAAACCAGCCAATAAGAACCTTGTAACTATGTTTCTGCTTCTGTATGTATGCTTTCGCTTCCCCAAACCCCATAAAAAGGCCCTGAACAAAGGGCTGGCGCGCGAGTCTTCCTAAGACTTGATCGCCCGCAGGTACCTGTGTCAACTCAATAAACCTCGTGCTGTTTGCATCTGATCAGTGGACTCGGCTTGGTTTTTGGGTCCGGGGGTCTCCTCCTGAGAAGGGGTCCATTCCGGGGTGCTTGGAGCCCCGGGGGATCTTTCAACAGAATCATGAGAGACTATAAAGTAGTGGTATTTTTAAGCCATCAAGTTGTGAGGTAGCTTCTTATCCCCCAGTAACTAAAACACCATTGGCCCAACCTAATCAGAAACTAAAGAACAAGGAAGCCCATTCATGGTGGCCATATAATCAACTTCCTGAGGCAGAGAGTAGAATGGAGAGGGATGGAGAGTGGATCTGGAGGGGTAAACTAAAGATAACCAATTTTGAACATGGTGGCTTGAATAGGGTGAAAGAGGGAGGGATTCCTGTTAGATGTTTAGAATTACAAGGATTGGGACACCTTTACTGAAGGAGGAAATGCTGGCCAACAACCAGGCTTGGGAGGAAAAGTCACAATTTCTATTTTGTGTAGATGGAAGGGGAAAGGCTTTGAGATACTCATGCAGAGGTGTCCATGGAGAGAAATGTGGGAATCCTCCGTGTATGATGAGGGTAACTACAGCCGAGGGGGTGTGTGAGTAAGCCTGCAGAGGGGGTCAGAATGAGGTGGGACGAGAGCACGGACTATGCCCTGAGGACCCCCAACAGGTAACAATCATGCCTCCACCTGCCGAGGAGACAGATGAGGGGCAGCCAGTGAGGGAGGGGAAAATAAGGACAGCGCAATGTCAAAGAAGCCAAGAGGATGATGGGCAGACAAAGTGGTCCACCCAATGTTACATTCCTCAGATGTCAAGTCAGAGGAGGGCAGAAGTCTTCACTGAGATTGGTGGCCTCACTCCCTTAATAGACAGCATTACGTAAGTGGGTCTGTGGAACTGGAACTGGCAAGGGAGCTGGGGCTATTCCCAAAGAGTGAACCCAAGTGGCCGGTAAACCCACGAAGTGCCCAACCTCATTAGTCATCAGGGAAATGTAAATTCAAACCACAATGAGATTCCATTTCACACCCACCAGAATGGCTAAAAATAAAAAGCCTAACAATACCAGGATTTGGTGAGGATGTTGAACAAATAGAACTCTCATGCACTGTTGGGAGGAATGTAAGTTGGTACAGCCATCTTGGGAATGGTTTGACATTAACTCGTGTGGTTGAGGATGTGCACAGTGTGTCGGGCCAGGTTCCCTGGGAAACAGACTTGGAGGAGGAGGTTTGCCTGCAAGAGATTGAATGGAACGCTCTCGGGATCAACACTTCTGAGGGGGTGAGGATAGCAGAATTTCACACAGGGAGATGAACTGCAAGGGAGTTGTAACAGAGACCTCAGGCACTGGGGGCTCTGCAAATGGAAGGGCTCTTTATAGATGTCCTGAATTGATGGGAGGAGGCCAGCCCTTTATACCCCTGCTTGGGCAGTTACTGTCTGGGGTTATTTCCAAAGAGGAACCATCACCTTGGACAATGCAGCCCAGTCCACAAAGGGCAAGACTCTTGGTAGCTGCAGAGGGTGTGTGTGACTTCCGAAGGAGGAGATGTGGGCACACACCACCACATTCACCACACCTCCGTATCATTTGGATCTCTTGCTTTGTAAAATAAGGTAAAGCCATCTGAGAACGCCTCCTCCAGCATTCCGATCCTTCTGGTTTCCTGGGGAAACTTTAGCTGGTTAGTGGAATAAGCTACAGCTCTCATGTTACGGCGTGTATACTTGCTATCTCCCTCCCATTCTAGACTCCCTAACCCTCAGCTCAGACCTCTGCTGGTCCAAGGGGCTTCCCTAGCAAGATGACCCAGACTGTCATCTCTAAGGGGTCTGAGACTTTTGTCACTGTGCTTGTCTTAGTCGTGGTTGCTGTGTCTGTATATTTACCATCTGTCCATTTACCATCGGGAAACACACAAGTGGGTCCCCTGGAGTGTCAAATGTATTTTTCTCTGTCTTTGTGTAACAACAACTCTGCTTTTTCTTGATGTTGCAGTTAATTCACTTGCCGGGAGGGTGACTCCTCTTCTTGCCTGCTGGTCTCTTGGCATCAGGAGCCTGAAATCATCAGGTAACAGCTGTAGCTTGAAGTTCTATGGGACTCTCATGTCTCCTGGTGGAAGCACCTCCTTCCCCTCAACCCCCAGGAACCAGGACCTCTAGACCTACAGAGCCCAGAGTTATGAGGATGGGAAGCTTAAATTCTCCCAGTGGCTCATTGGGAGTATGGTGAGAGGAGTCCCTCCTATTTCCACCCCCTGATTCCCAAATCCATTTATTCTGCTCATGGACTGCACCCATCCATGGTGTTGGACTAGGGTGAATGCTGCCTCTTTGAAGATTATTCTTCCTTGCAGAGTATCATTTCCAAATTGGTGCCTCAGTTGCCTCTCTCTCTCTCTCCTTTTTTTTTTCTAGCTAGAGTATTTTTTATTTTTAGGGCTACCAAACATTTTATTTTATTTTTAAAGGTTTTATTTATTTATTTGTCCGAGAAGGAGAGAGGGAGAGAGAGAGAAAGAATGAGCAGGGAGAGCAGCAGGCAGAGAAGGGAGCAGGCTCCTTGCTTGGGCAAGGAGCCCAAAGCAGGACTAGATCCCAGGACTCCAGGATCATGACCTGAGCCAAAGATAGATGCTTAATTGACTGAGCCACCCAGGTGTCCCACCTACCAAACATTTTAAATATAAAATTCTGGGGTACCTGGGTGGCTCAGTGGGCTAAGCCTCTGCCTTCAGCTCAGGTCATGATTCCAGAGTCCTGAGATGGTGCCCCACACTGGGCTCTCTGCTCAGCAGGGAGCCTGTTTCACACACCACCACCACCCCCGCCTCCCTCTCTGCCTACTTCTGATCTCTGTCAAATAAATAAATAAAATCTTTTAAAAAAATATATAAAATTCTTTCACAGCAGCATCCACAGGACAGCAAACCCAGGTGCAGAGGGGGAAGGTTTTCAGGTTCCTGACTGCTTCCATCAACCCCCCCCCCATCCGCCATATTGCCTGTGAGAACATGGTCTTAGCAGAGGACAAGTCAGGGCAGCCAGAGGTGTTAGGGGCCTTAGAGCCTGCCCTAAGGTGGCTTTGGTTCAGTGGACCCCTCTCACACGATATCATCCCCACCTGTAGATTCCTTGCCAGATCCAGTTGGAAGACAACAGGAAAGTGGTTGTTACTGAGAGGAACCTTATCATTCCGTAGGATCCTGCTCATCACAACTTTTGGGCATAAAATAGAGTTTTCTAGAGATTGTTAGATTGGCAAGAGCTAAACGCATCTGGGAAAAGAACAGAAATTGAATCTCCGCCTACCTCCTACCAAGATTCTTTGCCTATGACTCTAAAAAGCTGGAGTCATGGATCTGCTCAGATGTTTGTGAAAGGGAAGGAATGACAGATTCTTTGGCCCAACAGGACTGGAGCCCTACCAGCTATTGACCAAGAAAGCCTCCAGGAGGGCCAGGGAGGTCTGTGGGAAGCAGCTCATGGCAGTGGTACTCAAGAGAGCATGATGATACAATGGCTTCTAGGCAGAATTTATTGCATGTGTGCAAGAGAGGAAGAACAGAAGTCGGAAAGAATTGAGAACTAAAGAACCTGCTTCTTAGAAGTCTGTGGGATAGAAGTGAGATACTCCTGGACTGGGACTAGGAGAAACCCAAAACCTATCCTTTCCTTGAGCTTCACTTTGACTGGCTTGGATGTAGGTTTCAGCACCCAAATCCTCCAAAGTCCTCCAAAGGCCAGCAGTTTCTGGGCAATGATCACATGCCTGCCATTGCACCTCCTTTTCTATAAACAGAGTCCTTTGGTCTAATGTGATGTTATCTGAGACCAAACATTAATATAATAGATCAAACACTCTGCAATTTTTTAGCGTGGCTGAGACCCGGGAGCCAGGAAAGGTAAACTCATACTAGGAAGATGTGTCCCCGTCAAGATGAATTGCTTCTTCTTCCAGGTAGAAGAGGTCCAATTTAATTAACATGCCACCGAGTGGCCAGTGGGGTTCTCCAAAGAATGGTACCACATTGATGGCTCCATGTTGATCTTGGCTGCTGGAAAAGTGGACACTCAGCAGTGGTAGCAGCTAGGTCATTCTTCATGAATGCAGAATATTCCTACCACATGGCTTCTTCACTATGAGTCCATTATGCCAAAACTGGGGTGGCAAAGATGGACTGATGACCTGGCTGAGTCACTCTGGCCTGCTTGGTAGTTTAGTACCTCTTCCATGATGGATGCTCTCTGGTGGAGGTCAACATATGATGCAAGATCTTCAGACTTGGTGCCCATTCCCATGGGCACCTTCTTTCCCAGACCGCACGGTCCACAGTCTTTCCATATTTATCCTGCCTGTTTTTGCCACTGCCCTTAGTCTGTGTTTATTCTTCCCTCATGCTACTTCTGTTGTCCACAGAGCATAAGCCTAAGTGCATTGCCCAAAGCTCAGCCCACTGGTAAGAGTCCACCTCATTATTGTCTTTAAAGGTCACCTCTGGGTGACACTGAAATGTAGCTGTCCTCCATTTTCAGTTTACACCCACCTCCCAAATAGACCCATCTGTGAATCAAGCTTAGCCTTTTCCCTCCTTGCCAGGCGGCCATAAGGGAGCCCCCTGCCACCGTAGGTGTGGGATGAAGGAGAGGTGTTGATGCCATGTTGGTGGATGACATGGGGGTCTGGGCCACCTGCCTGTTCAGCTTACTTGTGACCTCTGGACCCTACTTTGGATTATTGTCAAGTCTGCCTGACCTTATGACTTGATAGGTATCACAGGTCCCAGCTGTTAACAGGCCATTCCAGCTACAGGCTCCTTAATGTTCCATTGTCATGTTTTCTGTCTCTACCAGTGCCCACCCCAGGGGGAGTTTCTCACATGGTGATAATTCTAGTTTGCAGATTGAATGGCTTTGCTCCAGAGCGCTAGGGGTCTAGATTGTGTTTATTTCACTGGGCTTGCCATAGACTTGTGGTATCTTTTCCCATCAGAGACATCGAAGACCAGAAGGTCTTCTGGGCCGTGTGGGCCTGGAGGCAGAGAAGCCTGTAGTCCAGCCTGGATCTACTACAAGGCTCATTTCTGGCCAGGACCTATTCAAAAACTGACAGTCTTCCACACCATTCAGAAAGTAGGTTGTATTCCTATCCTCAAGTATAAAATATGCTGACTCTGGTCCGCAAAAGCCTACCGGGTACTTGTGCTTCCTTCTGAATGGAGGGAGAGACATGATGCAATCACATGTTCTTTACTTTGCAGGGGCTGTCCCAGCATGTCCCAGACCACTCCCCCAAAACTACACTGATGGGGTGAACACCTGACACTTAATTGGGGGAATTGGCTAAACTCTAAAGTCCTTGAATTCTTAGAGGCTTCATCTCCTACTCTCGAGACAGGTCACATTAATCCAATCCTATAAACACTATTTCACTAATAGAGTGGACCACTGTGATGTTTTGCAGAATGTCCAATGGTCCAGTCCTTCAGCCTTTATTAGGCCAGAGAGCTGGAGCAAGAACACAACCTTGAGATAGGTCATAAATGTGTATCGTTATCTGCCCTTCGTTAAGAGTAGGCTGTTTCTGGACCTTTTTCCCACAAGGATGAAAAAGAATGTATAATCCAGGTCAACGCTTGGATACCATGAACTTCAAGCTCTGTTACTCTGTCTAGCAAAGCTGCCGTATCCGACACAGCAACTACAGTGTGGGTTACTGTTTGGTTTTTGCATGGGACAGATTAATGGATTAAGGGGGAGATAGATGGTGACCACTACTCCCTGAATCATTTAGATCTTATATTGAGACCTATCAAGAAAGTATTCTTTTGCAAATTCATCCATTTGCAAATGAGGAAACTGAAGCTTCCAGGGTCAGAATAATTTATCGTAAAACCTTCTGCTTTGTCAAACCTGTTTAATTCACAAGCTCTCGCATTTAATCCTATGAGATGTGGAGGCCGAAGTTGTGATTAGTTAATTTAGGAAAGTGAAAAACAATGTCTGACTGAACTGCTCCATGTCCATACACATCTATCCTGCTTTTTGTGAGAGGTTTTTCTAAGAAGTCTAACTTTGGGACCAAATGGGGCCAGTTCTGCCTGATTTCTTGAGTGGGAAGTCAAGCTCAGTTGAGAAAGTTTTGTTAGCTTTTATTCCTGGCAACTTTGTGGATGAGCTTTATTTCCAAATGCTGTACGCCAGGATGTTTCCTCATTTGACTTTTCCAGGATCGTGATGGGGGGGGCGGGGAGAGGGAAGAGAGTTGCCACCCAAAATTAAAATCTTCCCTTCACTGTGGAACAATGCAGCATGAGGCTGCCTGGAGCCGGCAGTGACTTTCTTTGTGCAAATGATTGAGGCAACCAGCCCCAGGATACAGCGACCCGCTGAGTCTTCCCAGGCAAGTCATTTCATGGATCTGAGTTTCCTCAATTATACAATGGGAGTAATAGTAGTATCTATCTCATAGGATTGCTGCATCTTGCTTAATTCTGAGTTCCCAAAGTGCCTGGCACAAAATACCATTCAATGAGGGGCCCCTGAAGGGCTCAGTCAGTTAGCTGTCTGACTCTTAATCTCAGCTCAGGTCTTGGTCAGGTCTTGAGATCAAGCCTCATTTTGGGCTCCACGCTGAGCATGGAGCCTACTTAAAAAAAGAGGAGGATTTGATGGATATATGCTGAATGAATGAATAAATTGTGAAGATTAAATTAGAGGATTATTATTATTATTATATTAAATTATTTACATAGCACATGACAAACAGATTCTGTGGTGGCAATTCGACCATCTATATTAAAACCTTAAAAAAAAACACAGGTCTTTTGACTCAACGATTCTGTTTCTAGAACTGGAAACTTCATCTGAATAATTTTAAAAATTAAGATAATTATTTAATAATTATGACAACCTTAATTATTTAGATAATAATTAAGGGTACACCAAAAATGTAGCATATGAGAATGCTCCTGGGAAAACCACCTAAAAGTCCATTGTATTTTAGTGAGGAATCTGTATGTGTGAAATGTAGAAAAACTTTATAAGGTTAAACTCTAAGGCAGTGGTCCTCTAAGTGTGGCTTGGGGACTAGAAGCACCAGCATCACCTGGGAACTCGTTTAAGTCCTGCCCCATACCTCAGAAATTCTGGAGTGGGGCCCAGCAGTCTGGGTTCTAACAAGTCTTCTAGATGATGCTGTTTACATGTTCAAGTTTTAGAACTACTGCTCTGAGATGTTACTAGAAGTTGTTTCTTTGTGAGTGGGAATATTTTAATGTTCTTATATTCTCTGACTTTCTTGGAGGAAGCATTGCACTGCCAATCAATATAAGAAAGATATCCAATAAAATAAAGAAAAATGAAAAGAAGAAAAAGTAAACTGAGTGTGGGTGAAAGGGGAGGGAAAAAAGTTTAGAAACAAACAAACAAACAAACAAACAGAACAGGGGTGCCTGGGTGGCTCAGTTAAGCATCTGCCTTTGGCTTGATCCCTGTGGGATCAAGACTGGCATTAGGCTCCCTGATAGGTGGGGAGCCTGCTTCTCCTTCTCCCACACCCCCTGCTTATGTTCCCTCTCTCACTGTGTCTCTGTCATGTGAATAAATAAAATCTTAAAAAAAAAAAAAAACCCCAAGACAGAAAAGAAGCACTATTACTTCTCCATTTTTTTTTTTTCCTTTCCCCACTTTATTTCTACCCCTACCTACACCAATGGGATGTTATATATTTACAAACTTGCTGAGTGTTGAGGATATTTTGCAGCTGTGGTTTTTTTTTTTTTTTCCTCATTTAATATTTCACAGGAACCTTTCCGATGATGCCACAAGCTTCGGTGTCTTCATTTTTTTAAAAATGGAGGCATTGATTTTACTTTCTTCCTTTGGCTACCTGTTTCCCTGTATTGTTTTCAATTTTTGCCATCATAAATAATGCTGCCACCAATATTTGTACATACACCTCTCCCAGCTTTCAGATTATGTCCTTAGGATAGGTTCTTAGAAGTGAGGTCGATGGATCAAAGGACAGAAATATTTTAAAGACTCATGTTGTGCAAGAGTGCCAATTTCCCAACACTGAGAAGTGTCATGATTTGAAATAGTTTCACTAGTTAATGGAGAAAATAAGTTGTTTAAAATTTCATTTCTTTCTTTGAGACAATTGACAGCTTCTCCTCTTTCCCAATAAACTCATATTTATCCTTTTGTAAATTTGATTGGGGAGGAAAGGTCTGGACTTCACCCCATTCATGTGTCTCAGTTTCTTCATCTGCCAAATGGAGTGATACCAGAATGGCTGTGAAATTAAGTGAGATGAAGTATGGGAAAGCTCTCTCACACAGTGTTTTCTGCATATGCACATTATCATTAGGATGTGCATTTACCTATTTAGGATGTAAATAGGTAAATTTAGGATGACATTTACCTATTCATTATAAAACCTTCTGTTTCATCAACAATCCAGAAAACCTTCACCACAACCCAATTCTTTTTTTTTTTTTTTTAAGATTTTATTTATTTATTTGACAGACAGAGATCACAAGTCGGCAGAGAGGCAGAGAGGCAGAGAGGCAGAGAGAGAGGAGGAAGAAGCAGGCTCCCTGCCGAGCAGAGAGCTCCATGCAGGGCTTGATGCGGGGCTCGATGCGGGGCTCGATCCCAGGACTCTGGGATCATGACCTGGGCCAAAGGCAGAGGCTTTAACGCACTGAGCCACCCAGGTGCCCCACCACAACCCAATTCTTGAAAGCCTTTTTCCTTTGTGACCTGGTGTCTTAGAAGGCTGTGGGCAAAGCCCCCTTTTAATTTCTTTCGTTTTTCGAGGGAAACACTGCGACGTGTTTGCAGCCTTAGAGAAGGGCCCTCCGTCAAGGCCTGAGGGTGTCATTATCTGACACTAGCGAGAAAACCAAGTTCACTGATGCAAGGGCGCAGCCTCCCCGCCCTCCCCAGACCTCGCATTTGGGAGAAGAGCCCATCCGGAAAGGTCAGAAGCACTCTTAGACCCAACAGAGACGCTTCGGGTACCAGAGGCCAACCTGGGCCGACCTGGCAGGTGCAGGAGCCAGAATACAGTTAATGACTCGCAGCAAGTTTCCTCGTCAAATGTTTTTCTCTGTTGCTAGGAAACCTCTTTTCGCCGCAGCTCGCTGCTTAGAGCTCCCTCTTGTGTTCACGTGCTGTAATGGCACGCCAATTGAGCAAAGAGCAAAGATTACTTTCTAACACAGTACATGATTTAAACCATTGTTACTGTGGAATATAATACAGAGAAAAGTATCCAAGATAGACACACGGGTTTAAATAGTTATAAAGTAAACTCTCCTGTAACAACCACGACTCAGGTAAAGAAATGGAACGCTGAGACGCCTGTGTGTTTAGCCTGTGCCTTCAGCTCAGGTCAATGTTCTGGGATGGAACCCTGCTCCAGGCTCCCTGCTCAGCAAGGGAGTCTGCCTCTCCCTCAGCCCCTTCCCTCTGCTTGTGTGCACGCTCTCTCTCTCTCTCTCTCTCTCTCAAATAAATAAATAAAATCTGAAGAAGAAGAAGAAGGAGGAGGAGGAGGAGGAGGAGGAGGAAGAGGAGGAGAAGGAGGAGGAGGAGGAGAAGGAGAAGGAGAAGAAGAAGAAGAAACAAGAAGAAGGAGAAGAAAGAAGAAGGAGAAGAAAGAAGAAGAAATAGAACACTGCCATCACCTCAGATCGCAGGCACTGGCCCCCTTTGTCTGCTCAATCACACTCCTCCTACAGATTAAACACTCTCCCCAGGCTTAGGGATCTGTTTATAGATTTCCTTCATAGTTTTACTACCTGTTTATGTGTCTGTAATCAATATAGCTTGGTTTTATCTACTTGGAAAATTTACGTAAACAAAACCATATGGTTTTACTCGATATTATGTTGGTAAGGATATAAACATATTATTTTTGTATCTGTAAGTCCCATCCATGTTGTTATCTGTAGACGTAGTGTGTTCATTTCCACTGGTGTGTAACATTCCAGTATATGACAGTACCACAACTGATCCATTCTCCTGTTCATGGATATTTGGGCTGTTTCCAACTTGGGGCTATTTTGGACAGTACTGCTAATACATTAAGAGTGAATTGTTGGACCACAGAATGTGTATCTCTGGTTTTACCCAAATAGCTTCCCAAAATGAGTGAAGTAATAAATGCACATTCCCTCCCAGCAGGGGTGTTCATCCCTGCTGCTGAATGGGACTATAGTTGGTACTATCAGACACTTGTTTTCACCAGTCTGGTGGTTGTGGAGTGATATCTCATTGTAATTTTGTTTAATTTATTTTAATTTTTATTCATTTATATTTAATTATGATTATTTCCTGATAATTAATGAGATAAAGCATATTTTCATATGTGTATTGGCCAGGTAACATTCCTCTTATTTGAAGTGTCTATTAAAATTTTTTGTCCATTGCCTTTTGGGTTGTTTGTATTTGTAGCAGAAATCTCTAGTTCCTGATCTTGGCTAATTTCTGATTTCAGCACCTATTGTGGCGAACAGATTTGTTTTTTACTTTTCATTTTGACATAATTTCAAACATAAAGAGAAGTTGCAAGAATAGAACAAATACCCCTTTCACCAGATTCCCAAATATTAACATATTACCACATTTATTTTAATCTTCTCTGTGTAAGTATGTTTTTCCCCCTGAATTTGAGAGCAACTTGCAGACATGATGCCTCTTTATCCTAAATCCTTCAGCATGTGCTTTCTGAAAACCAAGTTTCCTTACATAACCACAGTACAATGATCAAAGCCAAGAAACTGACAATGAAACATTAATAATGTCTTGTTTTATCTGCAGATCCTATTCAGATTTTGCCAATTGTCCCAATTATGTCCTCTATAAATGAAGAATATTCAAGATCATGTTTATATTCATTTATGATATCTCTTCAGTCTTGATTAATCTGTAACAGCTCTTTTCTCTGGCTTGCATAGCATTGACACTTATGAAGAGTATGGATCAGTATTTTGTAAAATGTCCTTCCATTCAGGGGCACCTGGGTGACTCAATTGGTTGGGCGTCTGCCTTCAGCTGAGGAGGTGACTACAGGGTCCTGGGATTGAGCCTCACTGTGGCTACCTGCTCTGTCGCTCAGCGGGGAATCTGCTTCTCGTTCTCCCTCTGTGTCTCGCCCCCAACCCCACTGTGTTCTCTCTCACTCTGCTGTTTCTCTCTCTCCCAAATAAATGAATAAATAAATCTTTTTTTAAAAAGTCCCTCTAGCGGGGCGCCTGGGTGGCTCAGTGGGTTAAGCCACTGCCTTCGGCTCAGGTCATGATCTCGGGGTCCAGGGATCGAGTCCCGCATCGGGCTCTCTGCTCAGCGGGGAGCCTGCTTCCTCCTCTCTCTCTGCCTGCCTCTCTGCCTACTTGTGATCTCTCTCTGTCAAATAAATAAATAAAAATTAAAAAAAAAATAAAAAAGTCCCTCTAGCTGGTTTGTCAGATATTTCCTCATGATGAGATTCAGTTTATGTACTTAGGCAGGAATATCACAGAATTGATGCTGTTTCCCAAAGCATCATTCAAATCCCAAGATCGATCTAATACATTGTTCATTCATTCCTTTATAGACAAGAGACTGTTGAATATAAGGTTAGGGCTTTTAACATCATAAAAAGTGAGAAGATGAGCCATGAAGTGAGAGAAGATCATTGAAACATACATAGTTAGACATTATTAAACAGATGATAGTATCAAAGATACATCAGGAATTTTTTTTTTTTAAGATTATTTATTTATTTATTTGACAGACAGAGATCACAAGTAGGCAGAGGGCAGGCAGAGAGAGAGGAAGGTAAGCAAGCTCCCTGCTGAGCAGAGAGCCCCATGCGGGGCTTGATCCCAGGACCCTGAGATCACAACCCGAGCCAAAGGCAGAGGCTCCAACCCACTGAGCCACCCAGGCACCCCTACATCAAGAATTCTTACAATCAACAGAAAAAAGGCAGACAACAGAGAAAAAAAAATAGGCTAAAAAACGTGATCCAGCTCTTCCTAAAAGGGGAAATGCAAAGGGATACTAAGTATGTAAAAAACTGTTGAACCTCATTAACCAACAGGAAGTGCAAAGTAAAACACAGCTAGATAACATTATATGCCTAACATATTGACCCAAATTAAAAGGCCATCAGGCTTTTGAACTCAGGGTTGTGAGCTTAAGCCCCACATTGGGTGTAGATGCAGCTTAAAAAAAATAAACTTCTAAAAATCTTTTTTTTTTTTTTTAAAGATTTTATTTATTTATTTGACAGAGAGAGAGATCACAAGCAGGCGGAGAGTCAGGCAGAGAGAGAGAGAGAGAAGCAGGCTCCCGCCAAGCAAAGAGCCCGATGCGGGGCTCGATCCCAGGACACTGAGATCATGACCCGAGCCGAAGGCAGCGGCTTAATCCACTGAGCCACCCAGGCGCCCCTAAACTTTTAAAAATCTTAAAAAAATGAAATAAGATAAAATAAAAGGCCATCAATACCAAGTGTTGGTAAGCTGATAGTACCACTGGATACCCGAGAGGGTAAAGAGTCAACCCACTTTAGAAAAGAGTGTGGTTTAAATTAGGAAATCTCAAGGGACACCTGGTTAAGTTGGTTAAGCATCTGCCTTTGGCTCAGGTCATGATCCCAGGGTCCTGGGATGGAGGCCCACATCTGACTCCCTGCTCAGCCAGGAGCCTGCTTCTCCCTCTGCCTGCTGCTCCCCCTGCTTGTGTTCACTCTCTCTCTCTGACAAATAAATAAATAAAATCCTAAATACATAAACTAGGACAGTTCAAGATATGCACATCCTCTGACCCAGAAATTCCACAACCATTTAGAAACTCTTGCACTAGGAAGAATGTGTATAATGTTCATATCATCATTGTCATAACACCAAACACTGGGAACAAGCAACGTGCTTATTAGTAACAGAGGAATAAATTGCGATACGTTCGCCCCATAGAACAGTCCACAGCAGAGACTTCTCCAAGGTGAGCTTGCTTCAAAATCACCTGGGGGGTTTTGTGTCCACATGAAAACCTATACCAGAATGTTCCTAGCAGCGTTACTCATTACTGCCGAAAAGCAGAAAGCGCCCACGTGCCGGTCCCCATCAACAGAGGAATGGATAAATAAACATGGAATATCCGCGCAATGGACTATTACTCTGCCATAAAAAGGAAGGCAATGCTGACACACAACTACAACATGGATGAACCTCGAAAACATTTTGCTATGTGAAAAAAAAAAACAACTAGACATGAAAGACCACACATTGTATAATTCTGTCCACCTGAAACGTCCAGAATAGGCAAATTCATAGAGATAAAATGCAGAATATGGTTGCCTCAGGTTGAGGAAAAGGGAAATGGGGAGTGGCTGCTAACAGGGGTTTTTTTGGTGGGAAGTGATGAGAGGGGTCTATACCACATTGTGATAATTGTGCACCACTCTGTGACAACACCCAAACTGTTCCATTATACCTTTAAATGGATGAACTGTATGACAGGTGAATTATATCTCAGTAACACAGTTTATTTATTTTATTTGTTTGTTTTTACAGATTTCGGTTTTATTTTTTTGATTCAATTAATTAACATAATGTATTATTGGTTTCAGAGGTAGAGGTCAGTGAGTCATCGGTCTTATACGATATGCGGCGCTCATTACATCATGAGCCCTCCTTAATATCCATCACCCAGGTAGCCCATCCCCCACCTTCCTCCCCTCCAGCAATCCTCAGTTTGTCTCCTGGGATTAAGAGTATTTCTTGTTTTATTTTTTCCTCTCTTCCCCTATGATCCTCTGTTTTGTTTCTTAAATTTCACATGTCAGTGAGATCATATGATATTTGGCTTTCTCAGATTGACATATTCTGTTTTTCATAACACCCTTTTGTTCCATCCTCATTGTTGCAAATGGCAAAATTTCATTTTTTTGGTGGCTGACTAATATCCTATTGTATATACACACCACATCTTTTTTTTTTTTTTTTTTTTTTTTTAAAGATTTTATTTATTTATTTGAGAGAGAGAGAGACAGTGAGAGAGAGCATGAGCGAGGAGAAGGTCAGAGAGCGAAGCAGACTCCCCATGGAGCCGGGAGCCCGATGTGGGACTCGATCCCGGGACTCCAGGATCACGCCCTGAGCCGAAGGCAGTCGTCCAACCAACTGAGCCACCCAGGCGTCCCAACACCACATCTTCTTTATCCATTCATCTGTCAATGGACATCTGGGCTCTTTCCATAGTTTGGCTATTGTGGACATTGCTGCTATAAACATAAGGTTCAGATGTCCCTTCAGATCACTACATTTGTATCTTTGGGGTAAATACCCAGTAGTGCAATTGCTGGGTTGTAGGGTGGCTCAATTTTCAACTTTTTGAGGAACCTCCGTGCTGTTTTACAGTGTGGTTGCACCAGCTTACATTCCCACCAACAATGTAAGAGGGTTCCCCTTTCTCCGCATCCTCATCTGTTTTTTCCTGAGTTGTTAATTTTAGCCATTTTGGCTGGTGTGAGTTGGTATATCACTGTGGTTTTGATTTCTGTTTCTCTGATGCTGAGTGATGTGGAGCACTTTTTCATGTTTCTGTGGCCATTTGGATGACTTCTTTTCAGTTCATGTCTTCTGCCCATTTCTTGATTGGATTATTTCTTCTTTGGGTGTTGAGCTTGATAAATTCTTTATAGATAGTAACACTGTTTAAAAATCACATATGCAGGGGCGTCTGGGTGGCTCAGTGGGTTGAGCCTCTGCCTTCGGCTCAGGTCATGATCTCAGGGTCCTGGGATCGAGCCTAGCATCGGGCTCTCTGCTCGGCAGGGAGCCTGCTTCTTCCTCCTCTCTCTCTGCCTCTCTGCCTACTTATGATCTCTGTCAAATAAATAAATAAAATAATATTAAAAAAAATATCACATATGCAGAGGGCCTGGGTGGCGCCATCAGTTAAGCCTCTGACTCTTGGTTTTGTCCAGATCCTGATATCAGAGTCATGGGATTGAGCCTGTGTCCAGCTCTACTCTCAGCATGGAGCGTGCTTAAGACTTTTCTCCCTTTCCCTCTGCTGTGCCCCGACCTCAAATAAGTAAAAAATAAATAAATAAACAAACAAAATCACATATACCAATTGCAGGCTTTACCCCACAGAGTTGTTTTGTTTTTTTTTTAAGATTTTATTTATTTATTTGACAGACAGAGATCACAAGTAGGCAGAGAGGCAAGCAGAGAGAGAGGAGGAAGCAGGCTCCCTGCCAAGCAGAAAGCCCGATGCGGGGCTTGATCTCAGGACCCTGGGATCATGACCCGAGCTGAAGGCAGAGGCTTTAACCCCCTGAGCCACCCAGGAACCCCCACAGAGTTTTTCAATAGGTCCAGGGAAGGACCCAAGACTTTTCATTTCTTTCCTTTTTTTTAAAGATTTATTTATTCATTTTAGAGAGAGGGAGAGAGCACGTGCAAGCAGGGATGGGGGGCAGAGAGAGAGAGAGAATCCATAAGCAGAGTCCTTGCTGAGTGTGGAGCCCAACATGGGGCTCAATCCCACGACGCTGGGATTATGATCTGAGCTGAAACCAAGAGGTGGCCACTTAACCCACTGAGCCACCTAGAGGACCCAAGACTTTTCATTTCTAACAAGTTCTGAGGTGATGATGATGGTGGTATACTGACTGGGGGTGGTTCTGAGACCACGCTTGGAGAGCTCTTGCTGTAGTAGGAGGAACAATCAAGCTACAACTACATACAACTACTCTAGGCTATTCCAAACCAACATTTATTTTGCTTTCTGAAACTTTAAAAGTTTAAATTTAAATTCACCTCCTGGGACTAGGGCATACTTGCTGTCCCTCTGAATTACTAATGCTGAGAATGGCCCACTGGCCTGGTAGATTGGGCAAGGCAGCTTCCCTCTCTACTCCTTCCCCAGACCCCCTGCAAAGGAAGGGGTGGGAGATGAGGTCACTCCTTGACCTGCCCTGCCCACCCCCACTGCTCCCAGATATCCTTCTCTCTCCTTTTCCTGCTCCCACCTCCAGGCTCCCCTCCCAATGGTAAAATTACCCAGGGCCTCCAGGCTCTTTCCTTCTGAGACCCTAGAGGTTTCCCTCTCACTGCAATTTTGGTATGCAGAGGTCCACCTCTCAGGCCCTTGTTCGCTCCTATAAAGGCCACATTAAAGGAGAAGGGATAGCGGGGTGGGGGGCGGGGAGAAGCAGGATAGCATAAGAGTAGGAGACCTAAATTCAGCTAGATAATTATCAAACCATTTGGAACACCTGCAAACTCAACAGGAGATCAAAGAGAAGAGCAGCAATTCTAGGAACAGAAAAGCGACCACTTTCTGGAAGGTAGGAGGTGTGGAGAAGTGAATCTGAGGAGATATATGGGAAGAGAGACAGTGGGGGGAGGGTCCAGATCCCAGTAAGCAGTGGAGCAATGGAGTACAAAATCCAAACTTTTAGAAGTCTGCTCCACTGAGGGATGTCACTCCAGAGACTAAGTGGGGGTGGAGTCCTCATGGGGACAGTGTGATCTCAGGAACAAGGGGGTCAAGAAAGACCAGGGTGCATGAGTGTGGCAGAGCCCCCAGATATCAGAGTGGGGAAGTTGGCTTCAGAGATGGAGCCGAGGAGTGCTCTATCAGAACGGGGTTCCCTTAAACCATGATCCAAGGCACAGTCGGCTTGAATTTCATTCCCTGTTGGAGCAGGGATCCCACAAGTGGCAGGTCCAGAGAGACTCACCTTCCTCCTCTGGGAGGAGCATCACGGGAGCGTGCTGCAGGAATCTGCTGGGTTTGGAGACTCCAAATGGGGCCATGCACCAGAGATAGAAATGCTTGGTCACAGGCTAGGTGAGTTCAGATTGTGGCGGGAGACCAGGGAGTCGGGAGGGATTCACTGCTTTTTTTCTGAGGGTGCACTGAGGTATGGGGCCCTGAGCTCTTAGCTCCTCAGAGATTGGGAGGCTGCCATCTTCATTACTGTCCTCCAAAGCTGTAGGGAATAAAAGCTCTGGAGAGCGAACCAAGCAGATTACTTAGCCCTGGCAAGGATGGTGCAATCTCACCTTGAGCAAAGACATTTGAGAATCACAGCAATAGGCCTCTTCCCCAGAAGATCAGCAAGAACATCCAGCCAAGACCAAGTTCACTGATCAATGAGAACTTCAAAACTTCAGAGCTACAGGAATACACCACATAGAATTCATGGCTTTTCCTCCATGATTCTTTAGTCTTTCAAAGTTAAATTTTTTTAATTTTATTTTTTCTTATTCTATTTAAAAAATTTTTCCTTTTCCTCTTTTAACCTTTTTATTTTTTTTTAAAGATTCTATTTATTTATTTGACAGAGAGAGATCATAGTAGACAGAGAGAGAGAGAGAGAGGGAAGCAGGCTCCCTGCTGAGCAGAGAGCCAGATGCGGGACTCGACCTCAGGACCCTGAGATCAAGACCTGAGCCGAAGGCAGAGGCTTAACCCACTGAGCCACCCAGGCGCCCCTCCTCTTTTAACCTTTTTAAACTATTTTATCTTATCAATACCTTTTAAAAAATCTTTTAAAATTTTCATTATTATAGTCATATTTTATCCCTTCATTGTATTTAACCTTATTTTTTGTATACATATAGGTTTTTCTTTCTTTAAAATTTTGGGATAGGGCACCTGGGTGGCTCAGTTGGTTGAACAACTGCCTTCCGCTCAGGTCATGATCCCGGACTTCCAGGATTGAGTCCCGCATTGGGCTCCCAACTCCTTGGGGAGTCTGCTTCTCCCTCTGACCTTCTCCTCTCTCATGTTCTCTCTCACTCATTCTCCCTCAAATAAATAAATAAAATCTTTAAAATAAAATAAAATTTGGGGATACAGTTTATTCTAACAGATCAAAATATACCTTAAATCTAGTGCATGGCTTTGTTCTGGCCTCCAGCCTGACCACACTCTTTCCTCTTTTTTTTTTTCTTTTTTGAACCAACTTCTTATCAATTCCTTTTTAGAATCTTTTTAAATTCTCATCTTTACAGTCATATTCCATCCCTTCATCATGTTTACCCTTATTTTTGTATATTTTGTTATTTTGTATATATATAAGTTTTTCTTTCTTTAAAATTTTGGGAGGCAGTTTCTTCTAACAGAGCAAAATACACCCAAAATCAAATGTACAGCTCTATTCTACTCACCAGTCTAATATATATATATAGATAGATAGATACAGATATAGATAGAAATATAGATATTTATAGATAATGATATAGATATAGATATAAATATAGATAGATATATCTATCAATCTAGATATATCTATATATATATATAGATATATATCTGTTTCAATATATCTATATATATATATATATAGCTGGTTCTTTGAAAGCATAAGATTGATAAGCCCCTGGCCAGACTTGTCAAAAAGAAAGGAGAAAGGACTCAAATTAATAGAATCATGAATGAAAGAAGAGAGATCACAACCAACACCAAAGAAATACACACAGTTACAAGAATATATTATGAGCAACTATACACCAGCAAATTTGACATTCTGGAAGAAATGAATGCATTCCTAGAGACATATAAACTACCAAGACTGAACCAGGAAGGAATAGAAAAACTGAACAGACCCATAACCATTAAGGAGATTAAAGGAGTAATCAAAAATATCCCAACAAACAAGAGCCCAGGGCCAGACACCTTCCCAGGAGAATTCTAGCAAACATTTAAAGAAGAATTAAGACATGTTCTCCTGAGGGGCGCCTGGGTGGCTCAGTGGGTTAAGCCGCTGCCTTTGGCTCAGGTCATGATCTCAGGGTCCTGGGATGGAGTCCCGCATTGGGCTCTCTGCTCAGCAGGGAGCCTGCTTCCTCCTCTCTCTCTGCCTGCCTCTCTGCCTACTTGTGATCTCTCTCTGTCAAATAAATAAATAAAATCTTTAAAAAAAAAAAAAAAAAGACATGTTCTCCTGAAACTGTTTGAAAAAATAGAAATGGAAGGAAAACTTTCAAACTCATTTTATGAGGCCAGCATTAACTTGATCCCCAAAGCAGACAAAGACCCTATAAAAAGCAGAATTACAGACCAGTATCCTTCATGAACACTGATGCAAACATTCTCATCAAAATACTAGCCAACAGAATCCAACAGTACATTAAAAGGATTATTCACTTCAACCAAGTGGGAATTACTTCTGGACTGCAAGTTTTATTTAACAACTGCAAATCGATCAATGTGCTGCAGTATATTAATAAAAGAAAAAAACAAGAACCATATGATACTCTCAATAGATGCTGAAAAAGCATTTGACAAAGAACAGCATCCTTTCTTGATCAAAACTCTTCCTAGTGTAGGGATAGAGTGTATATATCTCAATATCATAAAAACCATCTATGAAAAACCCACAGCGAATATCATTCTCAGTAGTGAAAAACTGAGCACTTTCCCCTTAAGGTCAGGAAAACGGCAAAGATGTCCACTATCTCCACTGCTAATATAGTACTAGAAGTCCTAGCCTCAGCAATCAGACAACAAAAAGAAATAAAAGGCATCTGAATTGGCAAAGAAGAAGTCAAATCCTCACTCTCTGCAGATGCTATGATAATTTATGTGGAAAACTCAAAAGACTCCAATCTAAAATTGCTAGAATTCATACAGGAATTCAGCAAAGTGTCAGGATATAAAATCAACGCACAGAAATCAGTTACATTTCTATACATAAACAGCAAGACAGAAGAAAGAGAAATTAAGGAGTCAATCTCATTTATAATTGCATCCAAAACCATACCTAACCAAAGAGGCAAAGAATCTGTACTCAGAAAACTATAAAGTACTCATGAAATAAATTGAGGAAGACATAACAAAATGGAAAAAACGTTCCATGCTCATGGATCAGAAGAACAAATATTGTGAAAATGTGTATGCTACCTAAAACAAACTCTACACATTTAATAAAATCCCAATCAAAATACCATCAACTTTTTTTCAAAGAAGTGGGAAAAATAGTCATAAAATTTATATGGAACAAGAAAAGACCCCAAATAACCAGAGGAATGTTGAAAAAGAAAATTAAAGTTGGTGGCATCACAGTTCCAGACTTAAAGCTCTATTACAAAGCTGTCATCATCATGACAGTATGGTACTGCCACAAAAACAGATACATAGATCAATGGAACAGAATAGAGATCCCAGAAATGGACCCTCAACTCTGTGGTCAACCAATCTTTGACAAAACAGGAAAAGATGTCCAATGGAAAAAAGGCAGTCTCTTCAACAAATGGTGTTGGGAAAATTTGACAGCCACATGTAGAAGAATGAAACTAGACCATTTCCTTACACCACACACAAAAATAGACACAAAATGGATGAAAGATCTCAATGTGAGACAGAATGCATCAAAATCCTAGAGGAGAGCACAGGCAGCAACCTCTTCAACCTCAGCCATAGCAACTTCTTCCTAGAAACATCACCAAAGGGAGGGGAAGGAAGGACAAAAATGAACTATTGGAACTTCATCAATATCAAAGGCTTTCGCATAGCAAAGGAAACAGTCAACAAAACCAAAAGACAACTGACAGAATGGGAGAAGATATTTGCAAAAGTCATATCAGATAAAGACATATCAGATAAAGTATCCAAAAATCTATAAAGAACGTATCAGGGGCGCCTGGGTGGCTCAGTGGGTTAAGCCTCTGCCTTCGGCTCAGGTCATGATCTCAGGGTCCTGGGATCGAGTCCAGCATCGGGCTCTCTGCTCAGCGGGAAGCCTGCTTCCCCGCCCCCCCCTCTCTCTCTGCCTGCTTCTCTGCCTACTTGTCATCTCTCTCTGTCAAATAAATTAAAAAAAAAAAAAAGAACGTATCAAACTCAACATCCAAAGAACAAATGATTCAATCAAGAAATGGGTAGAAGACATGAACAGATATTTCTCCAAAGAAGACATACAACTGGCCAACAGACACATGAAAAAGTGCTCAACATCACTTGGCATCAGGGAAATACAAATTAAAACCACAGTGAGATACCACCTCACACCAGTCAGAATGGCTAAAATTAACAAGTCAGGAAACGATAGATGTTGGCAAGGATGCAGAGAAAGGGGAACCCACTTTTGGTAGGAATGCAAGTTGGTGCAGTCAGTCTGGAAAACAGCATGGAGGTTCATCAAAAAGTTGAAAAATAGAGCTACCCTATGACCCAGCAACCGCACTACTGGGTATTTACCCTAAAGATACAAATGTAGTGATCTGAAGGAGTACATGCACCTGAATATTTATAGCAGCAAAGTCCACAATAGCCCAACTATGGAAAGAACCTAGATATCCATCAACAGATGAATGGATAAAGAAGATGTGGTATATATATATATATATATATATATATATATATATATATATATATCATGCGGTGTATATAACATGCGGTATACACACACACACACACACACACACAACACACACACACGAATACTATGCAGCCATAAAAAATCAAAATCTTGGAGTGCCTGGGTGGCTCAGTGGGTTGAAGCCTCTGCCTTCAGCTCAGGTCATGATGCCAGCATCCTGGGATCAAGCCCCGCATCGGGCTCTCTGCTCAAGGGGGAACCTGAGTACTCCTCTCTCTCTGCCTCCTCTCTCTGCCTGTCTCTCTGCCTGCTTGTGATCTCTGTCTGTCAAATAAATAAATAAAATCTTTTAAATAAAAAAAAATCAAAATCTTGCCATTTGCAACCATGTGGATGAACTAGAGGGTATTAAGCTAAGTGAAATAAGTCAATCAGAGAAAGACAATTATCATATGATCTCTCCAATATGAGGAATTAGAGAGGGAGGGCGGGGGTTGTTGGAGGAAAGGAGGGAAGAAATGAAACAAGATGGAAGATGGGATCAGGAGGGAGACAAACCATAAGAGACTCTTAATCTCGAGAAGCAAACTGAGGGTTGCTGGCAGGGGGAGGGATAGTGTGATGGTTTGATGGACATTGGGGAGGGTATGTGCTATGGAGAGTGCTGTGAATTGTGTAACATTCATAGACTTGCACCCGTGAAGCAAATAATACATTATATGTTAATTTTTTAAATGCTGTCATTCATGTTCAATAAAATATTTCCCTTTAAAAAAAAAAAAGGAGAAGGGGGAGGGGAGCAAGGTGTATCGTTAACCTCTGTTGAGCCCCTACGGTACCAGGCACTGTGTGAAGTGCTCCTCCTTTATTCCTACAACTGCTCTATGAGGTAGTAATATTATCATCCCATATCACAGATAAGGAAGTCAAGGCTGGAAAAGATAAAGTGTCTTACCCAAAGTCACACAGCCAGTCAGAATTAGAAACCAGTTTCTTTCCACTTTACTAGAAGCCTCTTTGAGCCCCACTCTTAATCTCTCCCCTGGAGACTTCGTACTCTCCTGGAAGCCTATTTTCCAGGTGGGAAAACTGAGGTTCAGAGAGGGGCAATGTCTTGACTGAAGGCACACAGGACATCCTGGCAGGGTCTTGGCTTCTTCAAGAGGCCCGGTTCTCCCCTGCCTCAGGCCAGACCTGTGGAGAACTGCCACAGCTGGGCCTCCTCTGCAGTAGCCCTGGCTGGTCCACTCTGAATACTGGCTCAGCTCCCTAGGCTTGGTAGCCTTGGGTTTTTCCCAATGGGTAGGGCATCTTCCCAGAATCCTTTGCTCAGCAGCTGGGCCACTGACAGCACCAGCCTGCTGTTGTCCAATCCTTCCCCCCTCTCACCCTACCCCCTCCCCCGTCCTGCCACATATCAAAGCCCCCCCCCCATCCTCTGGACCAATATCTCCCTTTCTCTATGTCAGTCTCCCTTCATCCAGGCTTCATCCAGCTTCTCCCTGCCTATAGCCAGAGGGAGCTCCCCCAGACTCAGAGCTGAGTGCTTTGTGTCCCTCTCCTGCAATTTCCTTCTGTGGCTCCCTTACAGCCATTAGGGAAAGCCCCAGCTCCTCCCCAATTAAGGCCCTTTGACATCTGGTCCCACCCCCCTGGGCCACTGTATTTCCTGCCACTCCCCCATGGCCCCAAACTCTGACCTCTTCAGAAGTGCTCAGTGTGACCACATAGGCATCAGAGAGCCTCCAAGTCTGCACACATTATTTCTTCTTCTTGAACCACCCTTTCCCTACCTCTCCATCTGGGAGCACATGAGGTTAGGGGGTGGGGAACAAATGAAGGATGACAGGGCCTCTCCAGGGAGGGTTATGACTCTTTTCTGTACTTGAAGTTTTGGTGACCTCATCCAGTCTTGGGACCTTGAATTCCATCCTCATGCTGATGTCTCCCAAACAAGTATCTGCAGCCCAGACCACCCCAAGATCTCCAGACTCATAGAATCAGCCACCCACATTTCTACATGGGTGTCTGTTAATGCCTCAAAGTTTACACACTACAGCAAGAACCCTGCTCTTCCCAACCACACTCCCCCTACCCCACTGCAAACCCCACTCCTCCATTCCATCCCAGTCTGCCTGGTCTCAGTTGGCTGAGCCACCATCATCTCTTGCCTTCTAGTATCTCCTATCAGTGGAACCATACAATACTCATTTGTCAGAATTTCCTTCCCTTTTTTTTTTTTTAAAAGATTTTATGTATTTATTTTAGAGATAGAGAGACCTTGAGTGGGGGAAGGATCAGAGGGAGAGGGGCAAGCAGATCTGCACTGAGGGCAGAGCCCAGTGTGGGGCTGGATCCCACAACCCCAAGATCATGACCTGAGCCGAAACCAGGAGGCAGACAGTCAACCAACAGAGCCACCCAGGAGACCCAGCGTATCCTTCCTTTTTATGGTTGAATAACATTCCATTGTACAGGTAGAGTGCATTTTGTCTCTATGCATTCATTCATCAATGGATGGACACTTGGGTTGGTTCCACATTTTAGCTACTATGAATAATGCTGCTATGAATATGGGAGTGCAAGCACCTGTTTGAGTCCCTGTTTTTAATTTTTTTGAATGTACATCTAGGAGTAGAATTGCCAGCTTTTTTTTAAAAAAGATTTTATTAATTCATTTGCGAGAAGGCGAGAGAGAGAGAGAGAGAGAGAGAGCGAGCGCACAAGCAGGGGGAGGGGGTAGGAGGACAGAGGGAGAAGCAGACTCACCACTGAGCAGGGAGCCTGAAAGGGGACTCCTGGGCGACCCTGGGATCACAACCTGAGCTGAAGGCAGACACTTAACCAACTGAGCAATGAATTGCTGGCTTCTATGTTTAACTTTCTTAGAAACTGTTGAACTGTTTTTGATAGTGGCTGCGTCATTTTACATTCTGATCAGCAACGTACAAGGAAGGTCTGGCAGGCATCCAGCTCCACATCCTTGCTAACACTTGCCATATTCTTGTTTTTTTGTTTTTGTCTTAAATACAATAGCCAGGGGTGCCTGGGTGGCTCAGTGGGTTAAAGCCTCTGCCTCAGGTCATGATCTCAGGGTTCCTGGGATCGAGCCCTGTATCTGGCCCTCTGCTCAGTGGGGAGCCTGCTTCCCCCTCTCTCTCTGCCTGCCTCTCTGCCTACTTGTTATCTCTGTCAAATAAATAAATACAATATTTTTAAATAAATAAATAAATACAATAGCCATTCTAATGGGTGTGAAGTGATATCTCACTGTGGTTTTGATTTTCATCTCCCTAATGACTAAAGATAATGAGCACCTTTTCCTGTGCTTATTGACCTTTTGTATATATCTTCTTTGGAGAAATGTCTATTTAATGCCTTTGCATTTTTCCCTCCCAGTTTTGAATTTGGTGTTTGTGGTTGTTGAGTTGTAGGAGTTCTTTATATATTCTGGGTATTTATCCCCTTATTGGATATGTAATTTGCAAATACTCCCTCCCACCCCCACCATTCCATGGGCTGTCTTTCCACTCTCTTGATAGTGTTCTTTGATGCACAAAGGGTGTAGGCTTATTCTTTGAAGGAAAATTGGAGTGGCAAAAAACACCAGGGAGACAAATAGCAAATAACAACTACAACCATCCACTAAAAGGCCCAAACCAGAGCTCCAGGATCATCTGAGATTCTCCTTTTTCATTTACTTCATCTATCCATCCATTCATTCATTCACTCACACACTCATTCACTCATTCATTTATTTATTGGAGAAACTCAGAATCTAGTGGGAGAGAAAAATACGGACATAGATAATCCTCATGCTGGGTGTCAAGAGCTACAACCCTAAGGAAAGCCAAGGGGGGCTGAGGGTGGGTGTACAAGTTGAAGACATCCCATGGCTTAGCCCTTTAGTATATGTGCTGCCGAAGCGAGCACATGGCTTAGCCCTTTAAAATGCCTTCAAATTCATCCCTCCTCTCTGTTCCTGTGGCCACCAATAGCCCCTGTCTCTAGCCTCACCCTGTTAGTCTGGGCCCTCTGAGAAGCTAATGCCAGGATAAGATAAACTATAGAAGGATTTTTATTAGGTGAAACACCTGTGTGAGAGGTAATGAGGAGGGAGTGGAAGGCTGGGAGAGCTGTCAAGCTGTGATATACATCTAGCCCTAGGTGAAGAAGAGAGGGAAGGAAGGTTGGGTAGAAGGATCTATCCTGCCAGATTGTCTCAAGAAGGTCTGGTAGATGTCAGGCAGTCCCATGTCTCCCAGGAAGGGACCTGCCTTAGTAAACCCCTTGTGTTAAGTCATTGGCTGGCGCATCCCATGGGAAGCCTGGCCTTGATGCAAACAAAGAGCACAGCAAGCCTTGGTCAGTTACAGTCTCTGGAGTTCAAGGTCCCTGAGGCTCATTTTCTTGAACCCCACAATCCTCACAGAGGTGCCAGAGTGATCTTTCTTTTTTTTTTCCTTATTTATTTATTTATTTAACAGACAGAGATCACAAGTAGGCAGAGAGGCAGGCAGAGAGAGGAGGAAGCAGGCTCCCTGCTGAGCAGAGAGCCTGATGCGGGCCTCGCTCCCAGGACCCTGAGATCATGACCTGAGCCGAAGACAGAGGCTTTAACCCACTGAGCCACCCAGGTGCCCCAGAGTGATCTTTCTAAAATGCAATCTCACTGTGCTCAAACACCTTTCATGGTTCCCCAGTGCCCTCAGGGTAAATCTTTTAAAATCCCTAAATTCTTATCCTGGTTCTCAAAGTCCTGTTGGGGGAAAGGGGACAATTTACCTTTTGTGCTCCATTGCCCACTAATCCTCACTCTTAAGCACAGCCTATATCCCTCAACCACACTGGACAGACTATCCATTGCTTCCCAGATGTATATTCTCTTCTATTCCCTTATGCCTTTGCCCACATTGTGCCCTCTGCCTAGAAAATCCTTCCTTACATCTCTCCCATCAAAGCCTAGCTCAATGTCAAGTGCTTTCTCCAGCTTCCCAGTCAGCGGCATTCCTGGCTCTTTCTCTGGTTCAGGCCCGCATCCTCTGGAGTAGACAGTAGATTCCTGTGGCTGTGACAGAAAAAGGGGGCAAACAACTATCACTGTCCTCTTGGGCTTTGCTCCTACCTTCCCAGAGCAAGCTGGCTTATATGGCCTCAAAACAGTCTCACACCCCAATCTTCTCTCCAGCGGTTGCAACAGAAACCCACTGCACAGAATCCAGGGCAACCAGAGACTGAAGCCCACCCTGATCGAAGGGCTTTCTCTCTCCCTCCTCCACTTGCAGTCCTGCCTTCCTGGACTTAGGATGTAATGGTTTATTTTTAGACCACATACTGGACTGGAATCTGCTTGACGCCTGAGGTGTAACCAGACTCTGGGGTGGCGCTAGCCTTGAGCTCTATCTTGGCAGAGGAACCATGAGAAGATCCAAAGGCTATGCTGGGGGCTGGAGCCCCTGGGAGACAGAACACTAGGACAGATGAACCCTCTACTGAGCTCCAGAGGGTGGGGGTGCTTTCTTTCAGGGCGTGAGGTGCTCCTACAACCTGACCCATCTGAGCCCCTCTTTTGACAGTTGGAGCTCAGAGAGACCAAGGTTACCAGAGGTAGACCAGGGACTGAATTCATGTGCCCACAGCATGGTCAGGCTTTCCAAAGTTGGAAAGTGGATCAGAAATGATTGTGTCCTTGTTCTTGCTCTGGTGTTCTCTCCCATTCTGTGTGCACCTCCAGCTACACACCCTGGAGAAACCCCCAACAGAGAGGGCCTGCAGGCTGGATCCAGTTTTGTTTGGTCACAGATATTTTGAATTTTTAAAAAAAATTGTGGTAAGATACACATAACATAAAATTTACCATCTTAACCATTTTTAAGTGTACAGTGCAATGACATTGAACCATTAGATGTCATGCAGCCAGCCCCACCATCCATCCTCAGAACTTTCTCATCTTTCCCAGCTAAAACTGTACCCATCAAACAGGAAATTTCCATTCCCCTACCCCAGCCAGCCCCTGGCATTGGCCTTTATATTTCCTGTCTCTATAAATCTGATGACCCTAGAGTCCTCATCTAAGAGGAACTATACAGTATCTGTCCTTTTATAACTGGTTGATTTCACTTAGCATAATGTCCTCAGGGTTCATCCATGTGGTAGCACGTGTCAGAATTTCCTCCCTTTTTAAGACTGAGTAATATTCCATTTATGGATAGACCACATTTAGTTTATCCATTCATCCACTGATGGACCCTTGGGTTGTTCCTACCTTTTAGAATTGTGATTAAGGCTGTTATAAATGGGGGTGTGCAAATATCTATTTGAATCCCTGCTTTCAATTCTTTAGGGCATATGCCTCAATGTGGATTTGCTGGATCATGTGGAATAATACTTTTAATTTTTTGAGGAACCATTTTTCACAACAGAATTTGAATTAAAAAAAAATTAGTTACCAGCATTAGAAAAAATTTGTTAGTGTACAAGAAAGCAACTGGTTTTTGTATTCTGCCACATTACTGAATTGCTACATGAGTTCTAGTAGCTTGGGGGTGGAGTCTTTGGGTTTTCCATATAAAGTATCATGTCATTTGTGAAGAGAGAGAGTTTGACTTCTTCTTTGCCAGTTTGGATACCTTTTATTTCTTTTTGTTGTCTGATTGCTATTTCTAGGACTTCTAGTACTGTGTTGAACAACAGTGGTGAGAATGGGCATCCTTGTCATGTTCCTGATTGCAATGGGAAGGCTGTCAGCTTTTCCCCATTGAGGATGATATTCGCTGTGGGTTTTTCAAACATAGATTTTGTAAAGTTAAGGAATGTTCCCTCTATCCCTACACTTTGAATTGTTTTAATCAGGAACGGATGCTGTATCTGGTCAAATGCTTTTTCTGCATCAACTGAGAAGACTATGTGGTTCTTTTCTCTTTGTTGATTTGTTCTATCACATTGATTGATTTGCAAATGTTGAACCACCCTTGCATTTCATGGATAAATCTCACTTGGTCATGGTGGATTATCTTTTTAAAGTACTGTTGGATTCTATTAGCTAGGATCTTGTTGAGAATCTTGGCATCCATATTCATCAGGGATACTAGTATGAAATTCTCCTTCTTGGTGGGGTCTTTGCCTGGTTTGGGGATCAGGGTAAAGCTGGCTTCATAAAAATAGTCTGGAAGTTTTCCTTCTGTTTCTATTTTTTGAAACAGCTTCAGGAGAATTGGTTATTATTTCTTCCTTGAGTGTTTGATAGAATTCTCCAGGGAATCCATCAGGTCCTGGGCTCTTGTTTTTTGGGAGGTTTTTGATCACTGCTTCAATCTTGTTACTAGATATTGGTCTATTCAGATTGTCAATTTCTTCCTAATTCAGTTTTGGCAGTTTATAGATTTCCAGGAATGCATCCATTTTGTCCAGGTTGCTTAACTTATTGGCATACAACCAACTGTTGATTATAATTTCTGATGATTATTTCTATTTCCTTGGTGTTAGTCGCGATCTCTCCCTTTTCGTTCATAATTTTATTAATTTGGGTCCTCTCTCTTTTCTTTTGGGTTAGTTTGGCCAATGGTTTATCAATCTTATTGATTCTTTCAAAAAACCAGCTTCCAGTTTCACTGAAACTGATGTGTTCTACTGTATCTCTAGTTTCTATCTCATTGATCTTTGCTCTAATCTTGATTATTTCCCTTCTTGTGTATGGGGTTGGCTTAATTTGTTGTTGATTCTCCAGTTCTTTAAGGTGTAAAGAGAGCTGATGTATTCTGGATTTTTCAGTTTTTTTGAGGGAGGCTTGGATGGCTATGTATTTCCCCCTTAGGACCGCCTTTGCCGTATCCCATAGGTTTTGGATTGAAGTGTCTTCATCAAGATCAAAAGCTTCTACTCAGCAAAGGAAATAGCCAACAAAACAAAGAGGCAACCCACGGAATGGGAGAAGATATTCATGAATGACACTACAGACAAAGGGCTGATATCCAAGATCTATAAAGAACTCCTCAAACTCAACACACACAAAATAGATAATCACTTCAAAAAATGGGGAGAAGACATGAACAGAGACTTCTTCAATGGCTATCAGACACATGAAAAAATGTTCATCATCATTAGCCATCAGGGAGATTCAAATCAAAACCACATTGAGGTACCACCTTACACCAGTTAGAATGGCCATGATTAACAAGACAGTAAACAAGTGTTGGAGAGGATGTGAAGAAAGGGGAACCCTCTTACACTGTTGGTGGGAATGCAAGTTGGTGCAGCCACTTTGGAAAACAGTGTGGAGATTCCTTAAGAAATGAAAAATAGAGCTACCCTATGACCCTGCAATTGCACTACTGGTTATTTACCCCAAAGATACAGATGTAGTGAAAAGAAGGGTCATCTGTACCCCAATGTTCATAGCAGCAATGGCCACAGTCGCCAAAAGGTGGAAAGAACCGAGATGCCCTTCAAAGGACGTATGGATAAAGAAGATATGGTCCATATATACTATGGAGTATTATGTATCCATCAGAAAGGATGAGTACCCAACTTTTGTATCAACATGGACGGGCCTGGAAGAGATTATGCTAAGTGGAATAAATCAAGCAGAGGGAGTCAATTATCATGTGGTTTCACTTACTTTTGGAGCATAAGGAATAACACGGAGGACATGGGAAGATGGAGAGGAGAAGGGAGTTGGGGGAAATTGGAGGGGGAGACAAATCATGATAGATTGTGGACTCTGAGAAACAAACTGAGGGTTTTGGAGGGGAGAAGGGTTGGGGGTTGGTGAGCCTGGTGGTAGGTATTATGGAGGCCACATATTGCACGGAGCACTGGGTGTGGTGCATAAAGAATGAATTTTGGAACACTGAAAAAAATCAAATAAAATAAAAATTTAAAAAAATTCTGCTTCTGTTGAGAGATTGGAGTTCTGATATCACTGGTCCTGAGCCAGCCTCACTGGGTTCCTTGGAGAGACACCAGTCCAATCAAGCAGTGCCCCCTCCTCACAGGGCTGGGATGCAGCTCTGTGGGGCCCTGTCCTGAGCTTCTTGGTTGTAAGAACTCAAACTTCTTTCCTTTCTTCCCCAGCCCTAGGTAGACTCTGTGATACCTCAGTGACCCCTTTTGCCTTTTCATTCCTTATGTATGTGTTTAACATATCCCCTATATTAGATCTGTCTGTTGAAACACCTGGTATGGTTCCATTTTCCTGGCTGGCTCTGGCCTGTAGCACTTGGCTGCTATTCCTGCCTGGTGATGCTGGACAGCGGCTGACCCCCCAGATCAGGTATCATCTTGCCTTGTCACCTCTCCCTGACTTCCTGTTTTTCTACCTCAAGCTAACTTGGCCTGCCTGAGATCAGATGTGTGCCCCTGCTCTGATCAAGTACTTTCCAAGGAGATGCTCCTTATTGAGCACCTTACTGTGTGCCAGAGACCATGTATAAGACTTTATACATCAGCTATACTCAAATAATAAAAGCAGACACCAAAAAAAAAAAAAAAAACAACAAAAAACCCACAAAAAGGATTGCTTTCAAATAAGAGAATATAAACCTGAAAGAAAATTGTCAAATAATAGGGTTTTAATAAAACCAATTATTATAATATATGAGACATAAAGCTAGGCATCTAATAATAATCTGTATGGATGATTCTTTAAAAATAAAGACTGTAGGGGCACCTGGGTGGCTCAGTGGGTTAAAGCCTCTGCCTTCAGCTCGGGTCATGATCCCAGGATCCTGGGATCAAGCCCCACATCGGGCTCTCTGCTAAGCAGGGAGCCTGCTTCCTCCTCTCTCTCTGCCTACTTGTGATCTCTGTCTGTCAAATAAATAAATAAAGATCTTTAAAAAAATAAAAAATAAAAAAATACTTTATGCACTAATCCCAAGTAGTCCTTGCCACCATTGTGAAGTGGGTGCTGCTCTGATCCCCACTATACAGAAGGAGACACTGAGTCTGGAACAGAGAAGGACTTAGCCAAAATCCCAGCCAGGCTGTAGCAGAGCCAGCCACAAGGACACAGCATTCTCACAAAATGAGGCTAACCACACTGTCCCTGAGTCAGTAGGTTCCTTTTTCTATCATAAAAATCTATATTCTATAACTGTTTGGTAAATATCTGACCTAGATTTGTGTCTTCATTTTCTCATCTCTAAAATGGAGATCATGACAGATGCTACCTCACATGGGTTTCAGTGAAGATATGGTGTTCACCAAGTGCCTGGCTCCACAGTCAGCACATAAGAAGGGCTGAACAGATGTTAACCATTGATATGATTACCTAGATCTGGAAGGATTATTATGCAAAGCATGAAATGCACAGTGGGTGGAGATGATGCTTATGGAAATATCCTTATTATGTAATGGAAAAATCCTTATCCTATGTGCAAGAGAAAAGGGCCCAAAATAAAAATAACTAACTCATGCACTAAAGACTCACAGGAAACACACCCAAACATTAACTGTGGTTGATTCTGGGTGCTGGGATTTGGGGCAATTTTTTTTTTTTTCTAATGTAAATGTTAAAAAGGTAATAAATCAGTTTAAAAAAAAAAAAAGGAGAAGAAGAAGAAGCACCATACCCTTTAAATTTATCTACAGATGCAGTGCAATCCTATCACAATTCCCACTGGTTTCTTTGTGAAGTTGATAAGCTGCTTCTAAAATTCATGTGGAAATGCAAGGGACCCAGGACAACAAAACAATTTTGAGGAAGAGGAGTGCCACAGGCATCAACATCAGGGCCGGGATCAGAGCTGAATGCTGAGACAGCACGATGGTGCTTACTGAGAGCATTCCCTACTCAGAGGTCACTGTTCTTCTGAAATAATTCCTTAAGCTTCATTGAGAGAGGTGTCTTAGAATGAGAGTAGAAAAATGAAAATTTAAAAGTCCTTGGAAATTCTCTGGTTTTGTGGTTTCTGAGAGATGACTTTTTCACCAGACCACAGTGATTCGAGGAAAAAGGACACAGAGTAAAGTTTTCATAAAGCTTCATTTATTCATTTAAAACCCTCTTTTGTTTCCAATGATAACTTCCCTGCCTCTTTTTTTTTTTTAAGATTTTAATTATATCTTAGTTAAAGATTAAGATCTTAACTAAAGATCTCTCTCTCTGAGGGAGAGAGCACGAGAGGGTGTGGGACAGAGGAAGAAGAGGACTCTCTGCTGAGCAGGGAGCATGACATGAGGCTTGATCCCAGGACCCCAGGATCATGCCTGAGCAAAGGCAGACACTTAGCTGACTGAGCCACCCAGGTTCCCCTTCCCTGCTTTTTTGATGTGAAACTATTCTTTCTCTTATAATATGATGCTGATGTTTTTATTGTCTTCAATCAGCAAGAGAAAGAGTTGGTAGCCCTCCTTTGACTATTTATTTATTCACTTGAGAGTGCACATGAACACCTGCAAGTGGGGGCTGGGGAGGGGCCGAGGGAGAGAGAGAATCTTAAGCAGGCTCTACGTCCATCATGGAGCTAGATGCAGGGCTTGATCTCAGGATTCTGAGATCATAACCTGAGCCAAGATAAGAGCTGGCTGCTTAACCAACTGAACCACCCAGGCTATTTAATTTATTTTTAAATATTTTATTTTTAAGCAATCTCTACACCCAACACGGGACTTGAACTTACAATCCCAAGATCCAGAGCTGAATGCTCCATCAATTAAGCCAGCCAGACACCACTCCCCTCATTTAAAAAAAAAAAAAAAACCTCTCTAACTCAGAAATCCCAAGGTCTGGGAAACACAGTGGAAAACTGCAGCTGCCTTGGGACTGCTCTCCCTGGAGTGGGGGCCTAGGTTGGCCAAGCTCTATAAGGCAGCTTGGCATAAGGAGAACATAAGCTTGGGTTCAAATGGCAGCTCTGCCACTTGCTTACTGTGGGAGCTTGAGCAAGTTACTCAAGTTCCTTGAGTCTCTTTCTCCTTCTGCAAAATTAGGCTGATCGACATGTCAAGGGTGCTGTGAGAATTAAATCAGATAACATGTGACTGTACTTGAACCATCATAAATGCTTGAGAAAGTATCCTCTAAGAGTCTGTGAGCTCAGGGAAGGCCCCACTTTTCTCTTCTGTAAACTGAAGAGTTCTTATCTCTTCAGTCATTCTTTATAGTCCCACTCTGGTCTCTTCTGTATGTTCTCTAGTTTGTCACTATTGCTCTTGAGATGTGAATCTACAACTGAATACATGCTATTGGTGTGGACTAGCTGTATAAAGAACTACTATCACCTCCTTCAATCTAGACTCTGTACCTCCATTTATCCAATCCAAGTTTGTAGTGAATTTTTGTGTATGTGTGCTTCTGTTTCACTCCTTTGGTATTTGTTGGGCTTAGAGTACCTAACAGCCCCAGATCTTTTTATAGGAATGTTTGCAAAACCCTCTTTCTGAACTTGTGCAATTGGAGTCTTGGTTCTAAAGTGAGGGGCTGTACATTTATTCTCTTTTATACTTTATCCAATAGACAAGTTGCCTTCCCTGACTAGATGGGGTCAAAGGAGACTCCAAATGTGTTCTCATACTTAAGAAACCTGAAGGAACATTCAGCTGACTCTTTTTTTAGTCCAGGGAAGAAAACGTTTATTTGAATCTTGTTGGAATCCAAAGCAGCAGGGCCGGCACTAGGCAATGGGGCTAGAGAAGATGCCTTGAAGCTGTGGCTTTAGTCCCCAGCAGCTTCCTGTATCAGGCTTACCCTAGGGGCATGGCATGATGGCTCCCTGCCTCAGGGCAGTAGGTTCTCTTTCCTTGGATGACTCTGTAAGGCTTAGAGGCCACCTGGATGGCCTGGCAATTTGAGAGGAATCAGGGGCTCACACGGATTATAGCTTGTAGGGCCCAGGGGTCTCCTACTGTCTTCTGAGAATAGTAACATCCTAGAATCCTTCTGCTGATCCAGGAACCACGAAGGGCATAGATGTGGTACCTTTCCTCTGCCTTCCAACCTGGCAGCTGGATTGAATGCCAGTACTGCCCAAATGATGCCTGGGTCCAGGCTGGTGTCAACGTTCAGACTACATGGAAGGAAAAGCGCTCTCTTTATTGCTCTAGACTGGCCCGCCCGTGTCTCCCAGGACCGCGCTCTGCCCTTGTGCACTCAGGAGATGCAGTATGGTCATACTGGGGCCCAGCGTGGCTGCTGGCCCAGCACTGGCCTCAGTCGGTCTTCCTGAATCCTGGAAAGCAAAGCCCACAGGATGGCATGGGATTCTGAAGGCAGCAAGGTCTCATCTATACCATTCCCCTCAGTTGCACAAATACTTCTCACAGCTGGGATAATGTGGTCACCCTAGAAGCCATGGCTCTCCATCACCTGCAGCCACTGCAATTAATTTCCCTTTCATAAATTAAATAGGTTATAGGAGACAGCCCCAGCACAGAGCCACACAGCCCCCTGGCCTCTCAGTTTTGAGACATCATGGTAGGCACAGAGCTGCTGTCAGAAAGAAAGAGGAGCTCCTTTAGCCTAGCCCAACCACACTAGCTGTGTGACCCTTGGCAAATCACTCCACCTCTCTGGGTCTCAGTTCCCTCATCAGTCCTTTGCAACATAACTGCAGCACACTTAGTAGGCAAATAAAATCCTGGCAAAAATGGTGCTTGGGTAAGTGCAAAGGTCTATGAGAGAATGAGGAACACCCAGATTCCCTTCACTTTTCTACTGTGTTCTACACTTGAAAACTTTCACCTCTGTTTCTCACATGCTTTTGCACAACACCATTGTGCAGTGGGTATTACTACACCCATCGTCCAGTGGAGGAAATGGAGGCTGAAAGATGATCCTGGGCCCCAGAGCTGGTGAATCGGCAAGAGCAGCCCTTGAACCCAGGCCCCTGACTCCAGACCCTGTGCTCTTTCCTATAGGCTAAGCCTCGTTTGCAACCAGAGACCCTGATAGGGAGAAAGAGGGTGAACATAAGAAGGGTGGAAACATTACCCATCAGCCTAAGCTTCTGAAAGAGCGGGATGAAGCCGTGCAGAACACTGTGGATCCGGTAAACTGCTCACAAACAGAGAAAAGGAGTTTGAGCTTTGTGCCCCAACAAGGGACTCAGGCTCACCCCCCACCCACCCGCAGACAAAAGCTTAAACCACACACCAGGGATTAGCAGTGGAATTTCAGGCAGCAGGTTGAGCTTAGATAATAGTACTAGAGTTATTATTATTAAAAACAATGACCTCCAATAGCAATAACAGTGCCAGGAAACTCAGTGAATTCAGTACCCCGCTCCTGAACTGCCCTGTTTTCCATCTCTGGCTAATTCTGTTTGTTTGCCACTTTAAACTGTTTTTGTTGCATTTTTGTGGAGCTGCCCATTTTTTTCCATGGGGTTTTGCCAATGACCTCACCGTGACCTTGAAAGTGGTCAGGAAGAAAACATAAGCATAAGGAAATCTTTAAAAAATGTTTATGTGGTGGCTTTCTTGGTGGGCATCTGTGGGCGTCCAGTCACCACCCCTAAAGAGTCTGTGGGGGGATGGGGGTGCGCGCGCGTATAGGGGGAGCTTACCCAGCCCAAAATAGATGCCGACAGTCTCCAAGGAGGCGAAGGTAAGTAGGCCGACCCCAAGGGACATGAACCAGTCTGCAAGGGCAGCAAGGGAGAGAAGTGTCAGCCTGCAAGTCTGGACCCTCCCATCCCCCATCCTGTTCCCATGGTCCTCACCTGCATAATAGTGATAACACACCAGCAAGGTCCCAATGGCAAAGCAGAGCAGGACAAAATGGAAAAACTCATCTGTAAAGGCAGAGGTGGGAAATTACTATTTGCCTCTTTCTCTCTTCTTTCTTCTTTTTGTTACTAAAAGTAGTGCTGTCTCTGCTCCAATGTAACTTTATTCAGAACCCAACTAAAAAATCACCCCAGCCCCTCTCCTTTCCAGGCTTTATCTCTTTTTATTATTTTTCTGACACTGACACCACTCAACTTGTTATATATTTATTTCCACACTTATTCTCAAAAAACAAACAAAAAAAGCGAAACAGATTTATTCTCTGTCCCTCTCAGTAGGATGGTAGGTAGGAATTTTGCTGAGACTAAAGTACTACCAGGCATGCAGAGCTGCCCAATACTTTGTTTGTCAAATGAATATTAAAGGCAATTGTATAAAATGCAAATGTGTCAAGCCTAAAAGTTTCACAACCCCCCATTTTCCCTCTCTAATCCCCCTCCTTAAAGACAGCTTCCAGGCATATATATGTACATTCAAAAAAACCAAAAGCAGGGGTGCCTAGGTGCCTCGGTGGCTCAGAGGATTAAGCCTCTGCCTTAGGCTAAGGTCAAGATCTCAAGATCCTAGGATGGAGCCCCGCATCGGGCTCTCTGCTCAGCAGGGAGCCTGCTTTCCCCCCACCCTGCCTGTCTCTCTGCCTACTTGTGATCTCTCACTGTCAAATAAATAAATAAAATCTTAGAAAAAAACAAAACAAAAAAACAAAAGCAGGGAGGTGTCACAATCCCAGATTTAAAGATACACTACAAAGCTGTAGTAATCAAAACAGTATGACATTAGTATAAAAATAGACACATAGATAAATAGAACAAAGTAAGGGTGCCTGGGTGGTTCAGTCATTAAGCATCTGCCTTCAGCTCAAGTCATGACCCCAAGGTCCTAGGATGGAATCCCATGTCAGGCTCCCTGCTCGGTGGGAAGCCTGCTTCTCCCTCTCCCACTCCCCCTGCTTTTGTTCCCTCTCTTGCTGTGTCTCTCTCTGTCAAATAAATAAATAAAACCATAAATAAATAGATATCCAGATAGATAGACAGAACAAAATAGAGAGTCCAGAAATAAAGCCATGCTTTTATGGTCAATTAATCATCAACAAAGGAGGCAAGACTATCCAACGGAAAAAAAACAGCCTCTTCAATAAAAGGTATTGGGAAAACTGGATAGGAACATGCAAAAGAATGAAACTGGACCACTGTCTTACATCATACACAAAATAAATTCAAAATAGAAGGAAGACCTAAATGAGAGACAGGAAACAATAAAACTCCTAGAAGAAAATATAGACAGTAATTTCTTTGACATCAGCCATAGCAAGTTCTTTCTAGATATGTCTCCTGATGTAAGGGAAACAAAAGCAAAATTAAACAAATGGGACTGTACCAAAATAAAAAGCTGCACAGCAAAGGAAACCATCAACAAAACAAAAAGGAAACCTAGTGAATGGGAGGAGACTTTTGCAAATGATATATCTGATAAGGGATAATATCCAAAGTATATAAAAAACTTATATAACCTAACACCAATATTAATAATAATACTAATAATCCAATTAAAAATGCACAGAAGACATGAACAGACATTTTTCCAAAAAAGACATCCAGATGGCCAAGAGACACATAAAAAGATGATGAGCATCACTCATCATTAGAGAAATGAAAATGAAAACCACAATGAGATATTACCTCACACCTCAGAATGGCTTAAATAAAAAAGAAAAGAAATAACAACTATGTGCAGGGTGTAGAGAAAAAGGAACCCTCATGTACTGTTGTCGGGAATGAAAATTGGTGTAACCACTGTGGAAAACCAATTATGGGGAAAATTAAAAATAGAATTATTATACAATCCAGTAATTCCATTACTGGGTATTTACTCGAATAAAAAAAACCCACTAATTCGAAAAGATATATGTACCCCTATGTCTATTGTAACTTTATAACAGCCAAATTATGGAAGCAACGCAAATATTCATCAAAGGATGAATGGATAAGAAAAATATGGTATGTGTATGTTACGGAATATTACCCAGCCATAAAAAGAATGAGATCTTGCCATTTGTAACAACATGGATGAAGTATAATGCTATGTGTACCAAGTCAATCAGAGAAAGACAAACATCATATGATTCACTCATACCTGAAATTTAAGAGACAAAATAAAGAAAAAAGGGAGACAAACAAAAGAACCAGATTCTTAACACACTGATGGTCACCAGAGGAGAGGTGGGTGGGGGGAAGGGGTGAAACAGGTGAAGGGGATTAAGAGTATACTTATGATGAGCAGAGTAATATATAGAATTACTTAACCATTATATTGTACATGTGAAACTAATGTATCACTGTATGTTAATTATAATTGAATTTTTTTTAAAAAGCAGGACCAGGGGCACCTGGGTGGCTCAGTGGGTTAAACCCTCTGCCTTTGGCTCAGGTCATGATCCCAGAGTCCTGGGATCGAGCCCCGCATCGGGCTCTCTGCTCAGCAGGGAGTCTGCTTCCTCCTCTCTCTCTCTGTCTGCCTCTCTGCCTGCTTGAGATCTCTGTCTGTCAAATAAATAAATTTTAAAAAAATCTTTAAAAAGCAGGACCAGTTTGTACACCTGCAGCTCCATCATTTGTTTTATTCCTCTCATAGATAGATCAGGGCCATCTTTCCATCTCAGAACATATGTAGATCAGCACTTTCTTCTGGATGGCTGCATAGTGTTCCGTGGTATAAACTTAACCTAATTTATTTGTCTGGTCCCCCACTGATGAACCTAGAAGTGTCTGATTTTTCGCTATTACTGATGCTGCACCAAATACCACTACACATGAATCTCTGTGCACGTATTTCTGTGGACCCCATGCGTAGAAGTGGAATTGTAGGCTTGGAGGGTTCTCCAAGGAGAGGCGCTGAAAGTGGGTTCTGTGCCTTGAGCAGTTGTTCAGGTGTTCTCTGTGAATGAGGCCCTCCTGCACTTAGTCAGGTGCTGGGCTAGTCCCTGGGGAGATGACCCAGGGCCCTCAATTCAGTGGAGGGGCTGAGATTAGTCGAGGCTCTGCTGTCTGTGTCCAAAGGGCAATGAGCAAGGGTCAGGTCGGCATTAAAGGCACAGGGATATCAAACTGAGATCATGCTCTAGGAAGGAGAGCAGAAAGGGGAATCACCTTCTTGCTTTAGGGTATAATGTCATGTTCTGCACTTTAAGAGTCCTGGTTTTAGTTCAATGAGGCACATTTCATAGCCCAGGGAAGATCTAAAACCCTGGTTCATTTACTGAACAGAGACAGAGTCAGGGGCTCACACGGAGTCTCCCACTCGCTGAAGGTGGGGCTTTGCAACAACCCCAGATTTTCTAGGACAACTGCCATTTGTTTAATCGCACACCCTGGGCTTCTGCCGCCTTCTTACCCTCCTCCCTGAATCCCCCAAAGACCCCAGGCTTAAGAGTGAAAGAGTTCCTTCCAGTTCTTATGGCTCCTTCTCTAGAGCCAAGGCTAATCTAACCTCATGGCTTCCTCATCCCCCCAACCAGCACCCCCTCGTGGCCAGAGGGCTAGGGGGCATTTATCATTCCTAGGACTCCACATATAGCAGAAATAGCCCAGGACCAGGGTTCAAGCCCAGGTTGTGCCACTTGCTAGCTGAAAGTCCGCACTCCATCCTTAAGCCTTAGTTTCCATATCTGCACAATGGGAGTCATCATACCACCTTCCTGAGGGGATTGCAAGCTGAGGAGTCTGCAAACAGGGGACACAACAGAGGTTGGCTATGATCATTGGTTTTCTAGGCCACTGACAGACTTTCTACCCACAGAAATCTGGACCAGACAGGCAGAAGCAGCTTCGGGGCATGAATTTCCTTACCATCTTTCTTTATATTCAGTCTTCTTAACTCAGAGGCCTCCACTTCTCCTTAGGAACAAGAGAGAGATGAGTGTTGAACTTTGATGAGGGAGGGCACGTGGGGTTTTCTCTTCCCTGCTTCACTGAGACTGACTCTCCTGGGTTCTTCTTCCTGGGTAGGAGGGCACTCACCCCAGGACTAGTCAGAGCAAAGCTGTGGGCCCCCACTCACCCCTCTCTTCTCTGCACAGGCCCGAGTCTGCATTCTGTTTCCTTTCTCCTGAGCTTAGAGGTCCATTTCCAGAATCAAGGTGACCCTCTGGCTGGTGACAGCATCCCTGCTGTGACTGACCCACCCTCTCGGGCTGTCTGGACACCCCCGGAATCCAGACCCTTCCTCCTTTCTTCTCAGAGTTTGTATATTTACCACTTGCTGGGTCAGAGCCTCGTCTTCGGAGTCCTGGAAATGAGAAACTCAACATCAGTGCCAGGCTAGGTTGGGAACTTAACAAGTGCCTCTAACTCAGTGGAGGAAATAGGTGACCTCTGAAAATGCCGTGTCAGTTTCTGCAGCCCTCAAAGGAGCTTTCCATCTATCAGTTTCTGGCTGTAATCCCTTTGCCTCTTGCCTGAAACCCTTTTCTAATCTGCACTGGACCCCTGCCTGGCTGAGCCCAGGTCAGAGCCCCAGGACGCCAAGTGGATTTGGAGTTCCTATCTTATACCCATGAACCCAACAGTAGCTGGCTCTCCCAGGGGAAAGAAAGTACCCAAACCTATCCATCACCAGCACTGACACCCCCTCTCACCCAATTCTCTAGAGGCCACTCACCCGATTCTCCAGAGGGCACCAACTCTCCAGGGGCACCTACTTGGAAGAAAAATCAGTGATTACATATCCCTTACATTCTGGGTGGGGAGAAGTTACACTGTGGGGAAGGCGGATCTCACTCAGAGACTTTGCAGGTGACCTGAGTGGGCCAAGTGGGTGACTGGAGCAAGCTAGAAGCTTATTGCTTCTAAAGGGGCAGCCCCCACCCATCTGCCAAGCTAGTGTTATAGGTTATTCAATTTCCCACGAGAAGCCATAAATCCAGGTTTTCACATCCACTTCTTGATTATAAAAAAGGTTGGAAACTCTTGGATTCCACAGAATCAAAGATGTCATCCTTTGTGAAACATGACATTATTATACACATTACTATGTAAGGAAAACCACTGCCAATTTTAATTGTAAGTTGTCAGTGATTTTTAAGATGCATCTTGATTTCAGAGATGTCTAAATGTGAAAAAGTATGAGTTGATGAAATGTAGTAATAATAGGGCGCCTGGGTGGCTCAGTGGGTTAAGCCTCTGCCTTCGGCTCAGGTCATGATCTCAGGGTCCTGGGATTGAGCCCCACATTGGGCTCTCTGCTCAGCAGGGAGCCTGCTTCCCTCTCTCTCTCCCTCTGCCTGCCTTTCAGCCTCCTTGTGATCTCTGTCAAATAAATAAATAAAATCTTTAAAAAAAAACCAGAAATGTAGTAATAATAATAACAATAATAATGATAAAATATGCTCTATGAGCCAGACAAAACACACCTGCACACACATGGGCACCAGTTTGCCACCTGTGCCTGTTCTTGACTATGCAAGATGCAGGTGATGACACTCAGCACGTGGACCCAGCCTCACGAGGCCCTGAGTTCATGGGAGCCAAGCCAGGCTGCACACTGGGAACCACAGCCCCACACCCTGAGTGTTGAGCTCCCCGTCTGTGCTGCTAAGGGTGATGTGAGCCCTATGTACTTGTCCCAAGCAGCAGCAGATTCCCCATTAATCTGGTCTAGGGTGGCCTACCAATTTACCCTGATTCTTGGTGCCTATTTTAGTTCCTGGGGACCTCTCTCCTAGGCTGTCAGATCCTTCCCCTCAAGGACAAGCAGGACCCCATGTAGCACCCCCACCCCACCACCAGTAGTACATTTTCCATTGTTTGGGTCAGCCCCAGGACACAGACACCAGAAGGGGGCACTCGGCATATGAAAATCAACATGCTGGATTTTATGCATGGCTAATATACAAATGAGAAGCATCATCAGCATGTGACCCAAGAGTGGCCAGTGCTGAAGGTAAGGAGAACGCTCCTACTAGAAAGGCATGAAATGAGACTCCAAGAGTGTAACCTCCAATGTCTTGGGGGGGAAAGGTGATTCACAAGTTTGTGGTGAAATCTGCAGTCAAATGCTCTACCCCTGAGCTATACCCCTCCATTTGTGGTGAAATCTATGTTTTCTACAGTAAATATGAATTACTTTTATGATGAGAAAAAAAACCTTTTAAAAAATATCTCATTTTAAAGTAATCTTTACACCCAATGTGGGGCTTGAATTCACAACCCTAAGATCAAGAGTCTCATGCTCCCCTGACTGAGCCAGCCAGGCACCCCAAAAACATTTTTTTTTAAAGACTTGTTTATTTGAGGGAGGAGGGGAGAAACAGAGGGAGAGAGAGAATCCGAAGCAAACTTCACACTGAGCACAGAACCCAGTATGGGGGTCAATCTCATGACTCCTGAGATCATGACCTGAGCCAAAATCAAGAGTCAGATGCTTAACTGACTAAGCCACCCAGGTGTCCCCAAAAACATTTAAAAATATATGTAAATGTAACAGTTTTTCTCTCTCTCATTTTATACTCAGTGAAACCATTCTTATACTACTTGAATAATTAAAAACATTTTTTCTGGGCGCCTGGGTGGCTCAGAGGATTAAGCCTCTGCCTTCGGCTCAGGTCATGATCTCAGGGTCCTGGGATCAAGTCCCACATCGGGCTCTCTGCTCAGCAGGGAGCCTGCTTCCTCCTCTCTCTCTCTCTGCCTGCCTCTCTACCTGCTTGTGATCTCTGTCTGTCAAATAAATAAATAAAATCTTAAAAAAAAAAAGAAACATTTAAAAAAACAAAAACAAAAACAAAAAAACCATTTTTTCTAAACCAAGTAAGACTTGCTTTTGTGTAAAAAAAAAAAAAAGGAAGAAAGAAAATCAGAAAATTCAGTTAAACAAATAAAACAGTGTAAAAATTACTCACAATGCTACCACCCAGAGGCAGCCAGGGGTAATATCTTGATGCAGAAATTAATGTATTTCATTTACATTTCTTAGAATGTGTCTGTGTTTCTTGTTGGTTCTTGGGTTATTATCAGGTGTTGGGAAACTACATAGATTATAGAAATGTTGGATTAAACAAAATTAAGATTTTTTAAAAGTAATCTCTACACTCAACGTGGGGGTTGAACTCACAACCCCAAGATCAAGAGTCACATGCTTTCCTGACAGAGCCAGCCAGGTACCCCAGGGATTAAACAAATTTACTGAGTTTTCTTTTCTTTCTTTCTTTTTTTTTTTAATTTATTTGACAGACAGAGATCACAAGTAGGCAGAGAGGCAGGCAGAGAGAGAGAGAGAGAGAAGGAAGCAGGCTCCCTGCGGCGCAGAGAGCCCGATGTGGGGCTCGATCCCAGGACCCCGGGATCATGACCTGAGCCGAAGGCAGAGGCTTTAACCCACTGAGCCACCCAGGCGCCCTTAACTGGGTTTCTTAACATTTGTTAGTCTTTTTGGCAAACTGGTTCATTCCTACAAATTGTCCCCATTTCATCAAAGTGCTTCCAAGGCAAGTGCCATAATGTTTATATCTCCTTGCTGTAATAATCACGATGTCTGGAGAGAATTATTCCATAACATGAGTTTTTTAGAGATGAGAGTCTTAATTTTCCTGTGCACCTGAAAACAGCCCTGTATTCCAAGACAGTAGGTGCTAATCATGTTCCATTTTGCTGGCTGGGAAGTTCAGGCCTAGAATGATTGGGTGACTGCACTAAGTCACCCTATAAGTCAAGGTTATAGTTCAGAAGAGAATCCAGAACAGTCTCACCATGGCAGAAAATGCTTGCCTCTATCTCCATCTGCCAATGCTAACCATTCATCTTGCCATGTCTCCTATATTTTCCTAGCACTTTTCAGCTATGAAACACCCTCATGAACTTGTTTCTGTCCAACAAAACTCAAAGCACTCATGTCCTTTGTGTAACTCCATTTTCGCCAAAGCCACTGGACAATGACTTACCTCCATAGAGCTGAAGCTCATCCTTCAAAAGGTCAGGCTCCTCATGCTCAGCACCTGAGTGGAGACAACCGTCTTTAGTCAGCTCTCCCATCACTGTACCCCAGGGTAGCTTCCATCTCCCGCACATCTGAAGCCTTAAAAAGTAACACAGTCCTTGTTTGTGCTGGGGGTGAGCCAGGCAGTCTTCAAGAGACAAGGCAGCTTTACAAATACTTCCCCTTTACCCTGTCTATGCCTCCCCACACACACTCAGAGGTGACTGTGGTCAGTTTTCTGAAAAAGAATTGAGGGTCTGAGTGGGCCTCCTTCAAAGTCAGTAAAAAGCGTTGCCATTTATTGAGCACTTACTAGGTATAATATGGAACTAAATAACTTATATTTAATATTTCATTAGATCCTTACAAAAATCCTATCAAGAAAGTATTAGTACCTCTCCCTCACCCATTTTATGAGTAAGGAAACTGAGGCTCACAAAGTTAAATTATTCCCTCAAGGTAACATAGTAACATAGCCAGTAAGTAGAAATTCTAGGGTTCAAACCCAGATCTGACACCCAAGCGTGCAATCCTAAACCTTTTTCTTTTCTTTTCTTTTTTTTTTAAGATTTTATTTATTTATTTGACAGACAAAGATCACAAGTAGGCAGAGAGGCAGGCAGAGAGAGAGGAGGAAGCAGGCTCCCTGCTGAGCAGAGAGCCAGATGCAGGGCTCAATCCCAGGACCCTGAGATCATGACCTGAGCCAAAGGCAGAGGCTTTAACCCACTGAGCCACCCAGGCGCCCCAATCCTAATCCTTTTTCTAAAAATATTTATTTGAGAGAGAGAGAGAGCAAGAACGAGAGCAGGAGAGGGTGCACAAGCAAATATGCAAAGGGGGTAGGGAAGAGGGAGAGAATCTTCAAGCAGACTCCCCACTGAGCATGGAGCCTGAGGTGGGGCTCCGTCTCTCAAACTACGAGATCAAGACCTGGGCCAAGACCAAAAATCAGATGCTTTACCAACTGCACCACCCAGGCATCCCCAATCGCTTTTATTTTCAGAAAAATAACCCAGAGGAGGCTCAGTCACTTAAGCCTCTGCCTTCAGCTCAGGTCACGATCCCAGGCTACTGGGATTGAGTCCCGCATTGGGCTCCCTGCTCTCAGGCAGCCTGCTTCTCCCTCTGCTTCTGCCTCTGTGCTCTCTCTCGCTCTCTCTCTCAAATATATAAATAAAATCTTTAAATAAAGAAAAGAAAAATAACCCAGACCGCAACTCCAGCTTCAAGGGCAGCATTTATTAAGTATCTCATGTGTGCCAGGTTCCATCCTAGGCATTAATCTAGGCTCTTTCCTTACCACAATCCATTTTGGCCAAAATTTACTTAAAATTTTTATTTTTCAAAAAATTTTCTTCTGGTTGTCAAAACAGAACATGCTCACTACATAATATTTATAGGATAGGTCAAAAGAGCAAAAATAAAAATCACCTATGATTAACCATCCAGAGATAACCACTACTTCCATTTTGCTATTTTTCCTTCCAGTATTATTTATCACCATGTATGTGTGAATTTTTAGAGTGTGTATGAGATCAAACGAATCATACAACTTGATGTCTTTCTCGTTTACTTCAGAGCTATGTGAAGAGCAGAGCTATAGGCAGGACAGGGTGTCCTTTGCCAGTGTTGGACCTTAGGCTGCTTGCTACTGCTGCCTACTATAAACAAAGCTGAGAGGAACACCCTCCTGCAGGCACCCTCAGTCCCACTGAGAAGCTCAGTAGTGAACTGGGCAGGCAAAGGAGAAAGGGCAAGGCCTACTGTCTACCAGGTGACCTGTCCCTGGGGGGTGTCTGGCTCCCTGGCTGATGTTTCCCAGTCACTCCTGGGTGCTGGTCCTCATCACTGCTCTCTGCACGGAACAAACACAAGCTGTAGGGGAACCTCAGTCTGAAATGAGCCTGAAATACATTTGTTCTGGTGTTCTCAGAATTTAGCTTATATGAGTGTGGTTTGGAAGAAAGATAGCTCTTGGGGGGATAAGAGGAGTAGGAGATCCGCCACAAGCTTTCTGTGTGATCTTGGACAAATCATTTAATATTTCCATTGCTGCTTTAATGAAGATAAGAGAAGGTCATCCAAGCAATCCTAGGACAAGCACAGGGGTGTGTTCCCACACCATGCTGACTCTGTTTGCTCCCACCTAGAAGGCCCTTCCCATTTGTCTCCTTAATCTTGAAGATTAAGGGGTAGGAAGCCTTTTCCAACTGCCCCAGTTCATGCTCATCTTGGCCCTCCTTCGTTTGGGGTTACTATAGCATCAACTGTCTGTGCTTGACACGGTGGGCCTGAGGGCCAGTGGTGGTAGTGTTCATCTCTCCAACCATCTTGAGCTCCTGAAGGACAAGGCCTCAGTCCTCACTGTTCTGAGGGTACCTGGAGGAGGAGAGTGATTGAGACCTGAAGAATGATAGACTTGTTTGCACTCTTGGACTATCAGCATTGCAGGAAGTTCCTGGTTTCAGGTCCAGAGGACTCCCATTTCCTTAGGATGACCAAGATGGCTCCGGCAGTGCTGATATCCCTCAGTGTGCTTGGGGAGCTCCTGCTCAATCGATAAATTTCAAATTTCCAGGAAGCCAGATTAACTGTGCTTTAAAATCAGTGCATATGTGATCTCAGTTAGATACAGAGAAAAAGGTATCAGGAAGTTCATCAAGATTACAACAGTAGTATTTATCTCAGAGGATAGGATTTGGGTTGGTTTCTATTTTCTTCTTTTCTGTATTTTATAAATCAGTGTTAAAAAAAAAGTGCTTTTTCGAATGCCTGGTGGCTCAGTTGATTAAGTGGCTCAGGTCATGATCCCTGTGTCCTGTAATCGAGCACCGTGTTGGGCTCCCTGCTCAGTGGGGAGTCTGCTTCTCCCCCTGCCTGACACTCAACCTGCTCATGCACCACCCTCTCTCTCTCTCAAATAATAAATAGAATCTTAAAGGGGGGGGCTTTTTCATTGCATTTTGCAAAATATCAAACAAGACAGAAAATTAAAACAAAAATTACTCCAAATTCTATCTGCCAGGGACAACCTCGATCACATGCAAATGAACATTATTTTAGCTTTCTCTATGATATATTCATAATATATAATTTTTTTTTAAAGTGTGGAGCCCAGTGTGGGACTTTAACTGATGACCCTGAGATCAAGACCTGAGCTGAGATCAAGAGTATTTTTGGGAGCTCCTGGATGCCTCAGTCATTAAGCATCTGCCTTTGGCACGGTTCATGATCCCAGTGTCCTGGGATTGAGTCCCCTACTGGGCTCCCTTCTTAGTGGGAAGCCTGCTTCTCCCTCTCCCACTCCCTCTGCTTATGTTCCCTCTCTTGCTGTTTCTCTCTCTGTCAAATGAATAAATAAAATCTTTAAAAGAAATGAACAAAAAGATTTATTTAGAAAAAGTATTTTTTATAAAAGGTATTATAAAATTATATGCTGTCTAAAATGAGGACAAGGGGTGCCTGGATGGCTCAGTGGGTTAAAGCCTCTCTCTTTCACTCAGGACATGATCCCGTGGTCCTGGAATCGAGCCCCGCATCCGGCTCTCTGCTAAGCAGGGAGCCTGTTTCCCCCCATCTCTGCCTGCCTCTCTGCCTACTTGTGATCTCTGTCTGTCAAATAAATAAATAAAATCTTTAAAAAAATAAAAATAAAATAAAATGAGGACAACTCTATGTGCTTTCTAATCAGTTACTTAAAAAATTAACCCTGGCAGAAAGAGTCACAGTTTGTTGCTGGTACCCCTAGTATCCATCCCAGAGCCTGGCGCATAGTTGGTGCTCAACAAATATTTATTGAATAAATGTAAGGAAACACACTAATATGTGCTTAGTAGTTATCTCTGGGTGACAGAGCAAAGGATGATTTTTTATTCTTTCTACTTTCTCATATGCTCCACATTTTCCACAGTGTTTCTATGTGTAACCTTTCACAATAAAAAGTTTGTTTTGTTTTGTTTAGAGAGAGAGAGCACACACACGTGAGCAGGGGGAGAGGGAGAGAAAAAATCTTAAGCAGGCTCCATGCTCAGCACGGAGCCTGATGTGGGGCTCAATGTCATGACCCTCAGATCATGACCTGAGCTGAAATCAAGAGTTGGCCGCCCAACTGATTGAGTCACCCAGGTGCCTCTCACAATAAAAAGTTTTAATTAAAAACCAACAGGATACAGTAAAAACAAAAAGAAATGTAAGCAGAGCAGTACTGGATGCTAGACTATGAGTTCGGGTCCTGTGTGTGGAGGAAGGCTGGTGCTGCAGTGAGGTATCCAGCCAGGCTCGGGGCCTTGGGAGCCATCCAAGCCCAAAGAATGGGCAGGGTCTGAGTTCTAGCAGCAGGCCAGCCACTGTGGACCAGAGATCAGAATCCTGATATCAGTATGTCTCTGTGCTTCTGTTCATTTTCTTATTGCTTTTTTCTTAGCATTCTGCTTTGCTAACTAGTACCATGTACAATGTGGAGACCTGAGGGAAGGGGTTCAGAGCCATACTTGGGGGAAGACATCTGTAGGGGAGCAGCATCCCTGAGGATCAACCACAATCGGAAGACAAAATGTCACCTTCCACCCAGGAAGAAGAAACAAAAGGACAGGCAAGAGCCCCCTTGCATCTGGAAGCTCTTTTTCCAGGGCTACCCCTAACAGGTTGGCTCTTGAACAGTACAGGTTTGAGCTGCACAGGTCCACTTACACACAGATTTTTCAGTGCACTGTATTATGAATATATTTTCTCTTCCTTTTCTCAATAGCTTCTTCTTTTCTCTAGCTTACTTTATTGTAAGAATACAATATACATGATATAATACACATATTATACATACAAGACACAGAATATGTAGCAATCACTGTTTATGTTTTCGGTGAAGCTTCCAGACAACAGTAGGCTTTAGTAGTTAAGGCTGGGGGGAGTCAAAAGTTATACACAGATTTTCAACTGCCGGGGAGTCAGGGTCCCTAGCCCCCATGTTGTTCAAGGGTCAGTTGTACTTTTTTTTTTTTAAGATTTTATTTATTTACTTGACAGAGAGAGATCACAAGTAGGCAGAGATGCAGGCAGAGAGAGAGAGGGAGGGAGGAGGAAGCAGGTTCCTCGCTGAGCAGAGAGCCTAATGCGGGGCTCGATCCCAGGACCCTGAGATCATGACCCGAGCTGAAGGCAGAGGCTTTAACCCACTGAGCCACCCAGGCACCGTGGGTCAGTTGTACTTTTTAATAAGGACAGTGGCAGGGCACCTGGGTGGCTCAGTGGGTTAAGTGTCTGCCTTTGGCTCAAGTCATGATCCCAGAGTCCTGGGATCAAGCCCCATGTTAGGCTCCCTGATCAGCAGGGGGGTCTACTTCTGTCTCTCCCTCTGCCCCTCCCCCTGCTCAAGCTCTCTGTCTCTCCCTCTCTCTACCAAAAAAAAAATAATAATAATAAATAAAGTCTTTAAAAAAATAATAGTAAGGGCAGTGACTTCCTTTCCAGTCCCACAAGGAGACTGGCTACAAATAAACCCACTGGACCCACCAATCACTCACTTTCCCCTATCTGGAGAAAAAGCATAGATTTTGTGGTCTTGAGCCTCAGTCCCTTCATTTGCAACGTGAGGATGTGAGGCCAGGGATTTGTGAGCATTTTTTAGGATTTAGCCTGAGAATTCTTTTTCCAAATAAAATCTCAGGCCCAAGCCCACTCTGTAAAGCATATCTTAGTGCAGGCATTCTGATGGAGGAGTAAACCAGAGCCCACCCCTTAGCCTCCCCAGTCCCAGAAAGACCTCCAGGGATCCCGAGTTGGTTACTGAGCCCTCTGACAGCAGGTCAGTCAGCCTCCCCGTGCCTCAGTTTCCTCACCTGTAAAATGGAAATAATAATAATAGCACCTTCCTCAACGGGTCTCTTTGATAATGAACTGAGTTATTACATGGCTTGCTACGGTACCTGGCCCATAGTAAGTGCTCAATGAATGCCAGCCATGACATTGCTGCTGCTATCCATTTAGCCTAACATTTTGAATTAAGAGAACAGAAATGAAAGGACATTCCATTTTCATGGGAGAATAATGTGGCAATTTATAATCAAGGCTCAATGGGAAATGTTCACTTCCTGTTAACCCACTGAAGGACTTGTGGGGAATCGATGCTGAGGACACAATTTGTGCCAAAAATTCAAAAAGTAAAAGCCTTTGAGCAAAGATGCCTATGAGCATGATAAACTGGTAGAAGGTTGGGGGATAATCTGTACAGTTTTTTTTTTTAGAGCTTTTACAATGTGCTAGGTACTAAGACTTGAAATGTGTACAAAATATAATCCTCACAATAATCTTATGAGGTAGTAACTTCTGTTATCATTCCCAAATTCCAGATGAGGACCTGAGGCATGTAAGCATGAAAATTAGCTGCAAACATATTATAGAATAACCTGTCAGAATACCTGAGATGTGCCAGCAAACATTTTAAACAGAGGACAAAATTATCTGTCTGGTAGTTTTAACTGTGTACAAGTTATGTGTACTGTTAGGTATGGTCTGGAAGGGGATATGGAAAAATAGAATTAAAGTATCAAGGTGGGAGGTCACAGGGCATTGTTTTTCCATGTAAATGCTTTTCTTGAATAATACTGTGAATATATGTATACATATATGTTAATATTGCTATACCTGAGGAAGAGGAGGATGACGAGGAGGAAGAGGAGGAGGAAGAGGAGGTAGAAGACTTGTCTCTCTTAGGTTGTTCGTGAGAAAATAGTCCAGCTTCCCTGTCTGGCTTGTGGAAATCCATCTCTTCATCTGGAGGCACACATAGAAAAGGATGAGTGTTTCTTGTCTTTCCCACCCCAGAGACCACCAAGACCACCCCAGGCATCTACTTGGACTTGGAGGCCAGGAATGACTGGATTATCTGGGACACTCTCCCAAACAAACAGGGCCAATGGAAGGTGCAGGATATCAGAGCTCTCAGAGACCCCAGGGGCTCAAGGAAGCCCCAAAGCATAAATTTCTCTGAATATGGAAACCAGAAAGGGCCTTCTAAGCGTCCCATTCTTCCCAGAGGCCACTAGACTGTGTATAATAGTTGCCAACTTAGGATTCACTGTAAATTACAGGGCAGGTATGATCTGGCTAAGTGAACCTTTTCATCCCCAGTTCTGGGATAGTGCAGGAACCTCCCTGCCTTCTCAGGGCCCTCCCTACTGTCAGCCCAAGCCTCCAGAGCCCCCTTGAGTTTTGGGGAGCAACTGAAGGTCCCCAAAGCTAGAAAGTTCTAGGGGATAGACTGACCAAGCATGTGTGTGTGTAAAACATTACTTCTCTAGAGGATTCAACTGTGACTTGAGCCATTATGTCACATGAGGGGAGCAAGGTCTTCTTCTGTTCCATCCTCTGCTGGACTCTACCTCCCATGTGGCTTTGCCCAGAGGGTGAGAGAAGGCAAACATACTGTCTAGATCTTCTGTCTCTCCAGGGACTCGACTATGATCTGGAGTCTGGGAGGAAGGTCCTGACATCTCCATGATTTTCTCTGGAGGAATAAAATAATAAGTAATTAATTAGTACCACCTTAGTTAATCCCCTAAACATATAAAGAGTTTGGCAAATAAAGAAGAAAAAGACAAACACCAAATACTCAAAAGTATAAGTGAATAACTTATTAAAAAATATACAAAATTAGGGAAATTTGAACAATTGGTCATCTTTTGATAATATTAATAACTTATTTATTTTTAGTTTTTAGAACAGTTTGAGGGTCACAGCACAATTGAATGGAACGTATAAACAGAGCTAACCAACATGCTCCCTGGCCTCAAACACACATAGCCTTCCCTCATTATCAACAACCTTCACCAGAGTATTTTTTTAGGTGATATTTATATTGAGATTATATTGATTTGAAGTGTACTTAAATGTAAAGATACGGAAATTTTTATGATGAAATTATATGACATCTGGGACTTTCTTCAACATGATCTTGTTGAGGAGTCCAAGGACATAGGTGGGGAGCCAAATAAGCACACAAGAGCCTGAGATGGTAGTTATTGGAGCTATATCAAAATATAAATAGTAGTTACCTCTGGGTGGTGGTCCAAATTTTCAACAGTATTGTTTTTGTTATAATAAAATCACCAATAGGGACACATGCCTGGGTGGCTCAGTCTGTTGAGCATCTGGCTCTTGATTTTGGCTTGGATCATGGTCTCAGGGTCATGGGATTGAACCCTGCTTTGGGTTCCAAACTCAATGTGGAGTCACCTTAAGATTCTCTCTCTCAGGGCGCCTGGGTGGCTCAGTGGGTTAAGCCGCTGCCTTCGGCTCAGGTCATGATCTCAGGGTCCTGGGATCGAGTCCCGCATCGGGCTCTGTGCTCAGCAGGGAGCCTGCTTCCTCCTCTCTCTCCCTCTCTGCCTGCTTGTGATCTCTCTCTGTCAAATGAATAAATAAAATCTTTAAAAAAAAAAATTAAAAAAAAAAAAGATTCTCTCTCTCCCTCTCCCTCTGTCCCTTCCTTCATCAGGCACTGGTTCTCTCAATCTCTCTCAAATAAATAAATAAAATATAAAATAAATTTTTAAAATATAAAATCACCAATAACTTTTCCTTATGTACTTAAAAATGTAATATGCCCATATCTTGTCTCAGTGCAGTCCTTCGTGGTTTTACAAAGGGCTTATCTGAGGCTGTCACAAACCAGTCAGGTAGGAATTGGGATTCATGGCTCCTCACGTTTGAACTATAGTTTCTAGACAACAAAACTTCCCCAAAGATTGTCTCATTTGACTCTTACAATAACGCTGCAAGTACGTTTTATTATCCCTATTTTATAGAGGCACTCCAGAACCCACATTCTGTTTTATACACCCCAAAACGCTGGTCTAGGGGCACAGAATTGGAGTCTGTCCCTGCCAGCATGCCTGTCAGGATTGTGGATGCAAGCAGTGAACCTAACTGCAGAAAGCAGGCACTTGAAGTGACGATCAAACTTTGGGAAGCTGTCCCTCAGGACACCACACTCTGTACTTTCCTGAAATTCTGAGTGGAAGCTAGAGGCAACTGGAGGTCAGCCTTCCAGTGAGGCCACAAGAAGGCCATAATGGTGACTCTGGAAGATCCAAATGTCTAACTTCAGTCAGCTAGTGCTCTCCCCTGGGGAAAACACATGGAGTGGGGCTCCCTTAAAAAGCCATTATTTTTGCTGGGCACTTGGCCAGCCAACTAGAGACTATGGCTGCTAGCATCCCCTGAAGCTAAGTGTGGCCATTTGACTGCATTTCTGCTTATGGAATGTGGGTGGATAAGATATGTGTCATGGTGTGCCCAGAATGTTTAATGGCTCTCCAGGAAGAAAAAAGTACACACACACACACACACACACACACACACACAGGTTATAAATTTTGTTGATGTAAAAAACATATAGCATACAGTTCACAAATAATAAAATATATAGCACTCTTTACTACAAATTCAACACACCTATAACTTCAGAGTGCTTTGGAATTTCTTGCAAAACCCCACTATCAGTTTTTACCAACAACAGGGTCACAAAATTTGATATATTTTTGAATACTACCAGTTTCAGCAAAAAACTTGCCGACATCAGTGATGAACAGGAGTATTTCCAGTGTGAATGTTAGCTGCTGTTTTCTTTCACATTAATGAATAAGAAAAAAAAGTGAATCAACTAAGACATTTCTTGTCATGGTTTGACAGTGATATGAGCAACGCTGAATTGAATCAGTTTTCAAATTCTGAAAGAATATTTTCTCTATTTTGGGGCGCCTGGGTGGCTCAGTGGGTTAGGCCGCTGCCTTCGGCTCAGGTCATGATCTCAGGGTCCTGGGATCGAGTCCCGCATCGGGCTCTCTGCTCAGCAGGGAGCCTGCTTCCCTCTCTCTCTGCCTGCCTCTCTGTCTACTTGTGATCTCTCTCTCTGTCAAATAAATAAATAAATATTAAAAAAAAAAAAAAGAATATTTTCTCTATTTTTAGGCTACTCACAATGTAATGGCTATAGGTGCAATGTGGTTTTTAGGTTCAATCTGCATTATTAGTGTTTTCTTGGTCACTTTCTAAAATGCAGGCAGTCCACAAAAAACCATTGAGCTCTGATTTGCAGAGTTTACTGATCCCTATGGTGTAAACACTCCCACATGGCTAATTTCAAACTACCTGTGGTCATGGAGTGTGAAGCTGGGAAGGGCTGCCATAGAACACACCATACAATGTTTCCACCATACTGATAAAACAGGTATGAAAATCTCAAGTGCCTAGGTAATAGTAGAAGGTAGTAAAATAAATCAGGAAATGATACCCTTTGAGTACTTATTAACTTTGTTTATTAATAGAATTTATTTAATTGTACATTTTTATAATTAAATAATGGTTGGGTTTAACAATCGGCTGCCAAAATTCCTAAAGATTTAATGATTCAGTGATCTGCTTTCACAGGCAATACAGCCCAGTGTCAGCCCTGGACATATCTGCTTGCCTTCTACTTCCTCTTTCCTGCTTTTGTGTATGCTGGAGCGGCAGACTCACAGACTCGAAGACTCAGGGGTGGGGGGATGGGGGTTGTGAACTACCTCAATCATGCAAAAACAAGTCAATACCCCAGGGAATTCCTAAGCAAGAAGTCAAAAGGAAATCTAAGTCTTGCCAGACCTCACGCACAAAGCTGCCTGGCTACCTGAACCTGCTTCTGATCAGCTATGTGCTCAGGAAATAAGCTTCTCTTTTATTTGAGCCCCGTGATTTGGTCTATTTGTTACAGCAGCATAGCTGAGTTGCACAGGCTTCATTTTAAAGCCTCCCCTGGGGGCACCTGAGTTGCTCAGTGGGTTAAGCCTCTGCCTTCCGCTCAGGTCATGATCTCAGGGTCCTGGGATTGAGCCCCACATCCCCGCATCCCCGCATCATCCCCGCATCCCCGCATCCCCAGGAAGCCTGCTTCCCACCCCGACTCTGCTTACGTGTGATCTCTGCCTGTCAAATAAATAAATAAAATCTTAAAGCCTCCCCTATTTCTTCTCCCAGCTCTGAGTCCAAGTCCTCAACTGGGAAAAGGGATAGCTTCACTACTCTCTGATTAGTTTCGATTAGGGTTCTCAACCTCAACACTCCTGACATGTGGGCCTGAGGATTCTTTGCATTGTAAGATGTCAAGCCTCCCACTAGATGACAGTACCATCCCCCAACCAGTTGTGATGACCAAAAATGTCTCCAGACATTTCACCCGTGGGGGTGAAAATCACTCCCACTCACTGAGAAGCACTGGTCTAGAGAATCTACTCTTTTTAAAAATTTTAATTGTATTAAAAGTTTTTATTGTGGTGTAATTGCCATATAGGATTATATTTGTTTCAGGTGTGCAACGTAATGATTCAATATTTCTATACATTGTGAATGATCACCATAGTAAGTCTAGTTCCCACCTCTTCCCATACATAGTTACAAATTCTTTTTCTTATGATGAGAACTTTTGAGATCTACTCTTTTAGCAACTTCCAAATATGCAATACATTATTATTATTATTATTATTAAAGATTTATTTAGAGAGGGAGAGTACGTGCATGTGTGCGTGCATGAGCAGGGGAAGGGGCAGAGGCAGAGAGAAAGAATTGCCAGCAGATTCCACGCTGAGCATGGAGCCTTCTGCAGGGCTCAATCCCATGACCCTGAGATCATGACCCCAGCCCAAATCACGAGCTGGATGTTTAACCAACTAAGCCACCCAGGCACCCCCTTCAGTACATATTAGTAACTATACTCACCATGTTGTACATTAATCCCCATGACTTATTTCTTTTATTGATGGAAGTTTGTACCTTCTGACTGCCCATATTAGCCACCCCTCACTGCCACCTCTGGCAACCACCAATCTGTTCTCTGTTTATCTATGAGTTTGGGATTTTTGTATGTTTGTTTTTGGTACAGAGGCTACTCTCAATCCATGAAGACCTTGGCAAGGCAGTATCCTTCCCTGTGCCTCAGAGGTGGACCAATTGGGCTTGGATCCTATCTAATGCTCTTGGTCATGGGATCTTGAGCAATTATTAACCTCTTACTGTCTCAGTTCCCTCAGCTGTAACATGGGACAATAGTAGTGCTTATCTCATAGTGTCATTGTGAAATGGCATGAATTAAAACATGTAAAGTGCTTACAACAGGGCCTGGTATACAGCAGGTATGGAATAAATGCCAGATGAGATGATTTCAGGTCTCCAGACCTAAGCCATTTTTTCTTATTATCAAAATTATATCTGACCTTTCAGGCACAGCTCAAATGCCACCTCCTCCTTCATGAAACTTTGTGCTATTTGCCTAACTAGTGCCACCCTTCTTACCCCACTCCCTTAATCCTCCTTCCCCCAGCATCCCTGTCCTTTCTTGCTAACAAAACTGCAGTTTTGCTCATTATTACAGCAGGAGTAGCATCAAGACAGTATGTATGTCACGGCAAGAGCATGAGCTTTGGGATCAGACTGACCAGGGTTCAACCATATTCACAGGATGACCTTGGGCAGAACGGTCCCCTTTTCTTGGCTCTAGTTACCTCAGTTGTGAACTGGTGATGGTAGTACCTTAGGGAAGAAGGATGGCAGTGCTCAGTGAATGTGAGGTTCCTCTTCTACAGACCTCCTATTACCCTCAGATATTCGGTGTCTAGCCCCAACCCTGCCCATGCTCTGTCAAAATTATTTCTGACCTTCCAAGCACAGCTAAAACATCTCCTCCTTTAGAAAGCCCTATGCTAGTTACCTAACCAGTCCTCATCCTTCCTACCCCACACCTTTAATCCTCCCTGCTCTCATCAGTCCTACCCTTCTTTCTTACTAATGAAACTACAATTTTGTTATTCCAGTCCCAGTTAGATACTAGTTTTGTCATCCTTCCTTGTAGCTGAAGTTGGCTAGGATTCTGAGAAGGGTTTTTCTTCTCCTGAGAAAAGAAGCCAACAGTGCTGGTGGTGTGTCTTGCCTCTCCTTCCTTACTTGGACATAAATGTGATGGCAAGAGCACCCAGTGACCACCTTGTGACCATGAGGAAAAACCAAAACAAATGTGGAGACATTGTTGAGTCACTGAGTCCTTGCCAACAACTGCCTGTTTTCTTGTTATTTGAGAAAAAATGAAACTTCATAGTCCAGATTTTTGATACACACTTCCCTCTCCTATATTACATCTGTTAATTGAGCATCTACTGTGTGCTAAAACGGGAATACATGATAAACAAGTTGCATCCCTGTCCTCAAGGAATTTCATGGTAGACTAGGGAGCTGCTGGAGCCCAGGGGCCAAGTCAGACCAGGGTTAGTCAGGGAAAGTTCCTGAAGGAGAGAGTGCTGGGGTGAGTTCAGAAAGGCCAGAGGGGACCATGTACAAAGGCATAGTGGCAAAGGGCCTTGTCCCACAAGGGAAATAGTTGCAGAAGGCAACTCTAAAGAAGAAAGAGATTAGGGGGAGGCCCAGAGGGAACCCCTAGCTGGTCCCCAGGCATATCACTCTCCTGAGCCTCATCAGTTCTGCCTTGTGCCAGACTCTTCTTCCTCAGGGTAGGGCACCTTGTTGTACAACTCCAGGGCCACTGTTCTTAGTCACACACAAATCTCTGCTCAGGACTCAGCAGGGTGTGTCTCCTCCACTAGAGCCTGAACCCATCAGGGAAGAGACTGAAACTGATTCATTTCTGTGTCACCTGAAGCCTGCACCAGGCCTGGCAAAAAACAAAAATGATGAGATGATGATAATAATGATGATGATGGTGATGACAATGACAACCAAGTACTTCCCATCTTGCAGGCAACCCTCTAAGCATGTTACAGGTGTCATCTCACGTATTTCTCACAACTCTGTGATGGCTCACTGTGGTTGTGCCCACTTTCTAGATGGTACAGGGAGAACAAGAAACTATCCTGGGGCCAGAGCCAGTAAGCAGCTGAGCAAAGGGAGTTGCTTAGTCTGTGTTGGGAGATGGGAAGGAGTGAAGCTGTCACCTCTCCTCAGGCCCCTGTTATTAGTACCAGGAATGAAGCCACTAAGTCATGGGGGTGCTATGCAAATGATGCTGACTTGGCTCTAGTCAGTCATCCTGGAGCCCGGAGCAGTATCCTCATGGCCCGGGAACTGCCTCAGGCATTTGCTCAGCTCATCTGTCAGAAGCAAGGGAAATGGAATTATCATGGAGGTAGGACCTGGGGAAGCCCCATTTCTCCTTTTAATGTCCTTGCCCCATCCCTCCCCCTCCACCTTTCTATTATGAGAAAGGAGAAATGGAGTTTTGAAAAAATTAAAGTTCAAGGATCGGGGTGCGGCGCAATGCTTAACTCAAAAGGGCAGACCTAATGGTGGAGCATCAGGCATTGGCCGATGGATTTCTGGGATGGGCTTCCAAAGCTCAAGGGCACAGTGTGTGCACTCTGAAGCAAGATGAACCACGAGGTGTTAAGACAGGAGAAGTGAAGCAAGCAAAAGGAGGAGAGAGAACATGGCATGTTCCCCAAGATCTTATTTCATGAATGTAAGTCTTCTTTTATGCAGAAGAAACTGAGGTTCAGATAGACAAGTGACTTGTTCAAGGTCTCCTAGCTGATGTGTGGACTCGAATCCAACCCCTGCCCCCAGCAGAGAAGCCCCTTTCCCTCTATTAGGATTCCCTAAATCCCTCTGATTTAGAGGCCCCTAAAATCCCCTCTCACAGGTGCTCCCCACCACCATCCAAATCCGAGGCTGGTACTACAAGGAAACAGAATGCCTGACTTTCTAGCATATTTTTCCCAAAGGCCCAGCCCTGCTGAGTCACTGGTGGGGCCAGGGCCTCTATACCCACAGGTCTTGCTAAACTGGATTTCCCCTTCAGTTCAGCCCACATTTCCTAAGCTCCTCTGTCAAAAGGGCCTGGGCCCAGAGTGGGAGGGACACTAGGGGACACCCAGCCATCACAGACTCACAGTGCTTTCCCAGCCCAGATCCTCATGTGAACCAGGAGGGAGGCAGAGAGGGGATTCTTGTCCTATTTTATAAACAGGGAAACTGAGACCCAGAAATAGAGAAGAACTTGCACAAGGTCTCAAGGCAGCTCAGGGGCAAGGCTGACTCCAGAGCCCTGACTCTTGATTTAGGAGCTGCTTACCCTCCCCTGTTGCCCCACTTTGGAGGAGGGGACTGAGGTGGATTTCAACAGGTGGCAAAAAGCAGAATGGGATAAAGGTTTACTAGAGGAAGTGGGTGGCAGGCAGTTGAAGGGGTAGGAAGCCTGTGAGGTTGGGGAAAATCATCCTGGACTTGAATGTCAGGTGAATGGCCCTTTCCCTGTAGGTAGACTGTAGCCTTGTGCCTCTGAACCACAAAAACAGGCCCAGGGCAGTAAAGGGATTAAGGGAATTGGAAGCAGAAACAGTAGCTGTGCAGAGAACAGAGCTGACTAAGGGTGGATGCTTGTTTTTGCCTACCTTGGATTAAAGCCCCTTCTTCTGGAGGTTATACCAAAGTCCTCCAGAATATCCTTTGGCTTCCCAAGCCACCCCAAACAGGCATACACCCTAATTTCAAATGTATCCTGGTTTGGCTGACACAGCTCCAGGACAAGCAGTCACTGCCCTGGACCCAGGTAAGACCATCAGCCTGTCCCTTTTGGGAATGTGACTTGTGACACAACACAAATTTAGTCTCTCACAGTTCTGTAGGTGAGAAGTCTAACTCAGGTATCCCTGGGGTCAGCAGGACCGCATTCCTTTCTGGAGCCTCTAGCGGAAAATCCGTTTCCTTACTCTTGTTCCTTGCTCCTGCTGTTTCTCCAACACCTGTACTGACTGAGCCAGTCAGGTGCCCCTTTCCTCTTCCACTTTTAAGGACCCTTGTGTCACTGTGACATTGAGCCACCCAGGTCATTCAGGATCAACTCCCTGTGTTAAGGTCAGCCAATGAGCAACATTACTTCCATCTGCAATGTGAATTCTCCTTTGCCATGTAAGCTTACTTAGTCCATTTCCAGAGATTAGGATACAGACGTCTTTGGGGGCCATTATTCAGGCTGCCATAGTCTCTAACCCCAGTGTCTGCCACACCCTGGAACCCTGCAGAGGCTGAACATCTTTCTTTCTTTCTTCTTTTTTTTTTTTTTAAGATTTTATTTATTTATTTGACAGACAGAGATAACAAGTAAGCAGAGAGGCAGGGAGAGAGAGAGGAGGAAGCAGGCTCCCCGCTGAGCAGAGAGCCCCAGGACCCTGGGATAATGATCATGATCCCAAGGCAGAGGCTTTAATCCACTGAGCCACCCAGGCGCCCCTGAACAGCTTTCTTAAACCAGTTTCCCTCTCTGACTCCATCATGCTCCTGGGCCCCCAAACTCCAAAGATAGGAAGGATGCCCTGGCTCCTTTCTCCTCAGCCAGCCAAAGCCCAAGCTTGTCTCATTTTTCCTTCAAGAGGCCTGGCCTTTCTTTTCCCACTGCCTCCTTCCCAAGAGAGCTAATAAGGGAACTGAGGGCTCTGAAGTTGGTTGTTACTGTGCTCTTATCCCTGCCCCTTAGATGCCTGGTTCCTCTCAGCCTCAGTTGCCCATCTATAAAGTGGGATATTAATATATGTCCCTGAGAGTGTTGTGGGGATTAAATGATATCGTGACTATAACAAGCCCAGAATAATGGCACTTAATAAATGAGAATATCCCCTCTCCTTGCCCATGTTCAATGTCTCCCCAATTTGGCTAATAATCCAATTTCCTTAGGAGCACTGTTGACAGGGCAGATTTCCAGCTCTCTCTCCTTTGGAGGTTTCCACTCAGGGAGCTGCTGTTAGGAGCAAAGTTATGGTTAGTTTGTGGCTCAAGGAAGTTTGCATTGTTGATAAAACCACCACATGCTAGGCAGAGCGTGGTCCACTTAGACTACCAGAACCTCTCCCTGCCTGCCTCTGGCCTCGCCCCTCCAAACACATTGTTGGATTGCCTTAGGCTTCAGTTACCCCATATGTAGAAGCTGGGCTGCCTTCTGTAAGGTTCTTTCAGCTTTGGCATTCTAGCGCTCTCCTCCAGTTAATGTCTACCTGATTCATCCAGTTAGCAAAGAACTTTGGGACTCGGTTGATATGACCTGCAGGAAGGCTCAGGACAGCATGTTCTAACAGTAAGATGCATCTAGTTTCTTGTGGGGAACAGCAAGCCATTGAAATGCCCCAAGATTTTGTGTTCAAAGATGTTTGTGTGACACTGCTTTCCATAGCCCCCACCTTGGAGTTCTAAAATGTGCAATTGCATATTAAATCCTCTGAAAAGTCCTGCAGAAGAGAAAGCTCTTTTACCCTATTCCTATGCTTCCCTAAAGCATGCAAGAGCATAGCTCTTTTCCCCCAGAATATGGTTCAGTGTATTTTGGAGCAGCTTTGGGAAATGTCACAGACTTCATTCCCTGACATTTTCCAGGTCAGCCTTTTTCCATCTTGGAGTCCAGGCCTGGGCACTATTGCTGCACATTTTGGACAGTGCCAATGCCCAGGTCCGGAGCTGTTCTATCCCGCCATCAGGACAGTTAGGGAGGGGAATGAATCAGAAACAGACCCTTGGAAGCCAGAGGCCTGAAACCGAAATGGTCTTATCATCAGCTTTTGGGATCCCAAGGTGTGGCTCATAAATCCTCTCAGCACCACCACTGCAGGTACAGAGGTGAGGGAGGAAACTGACTCAACCGTCATAAGACCAAGAGCCTTGTCCTGGCGGTGCCTCCAACCCACCCTGGGCCCTTGGGCATATCACTTCCACCCTCTGGGTTTTTATTCTCATTTGCAAGACAGATAATAACATCACTCTTGTTATTCACATTTTGGAGTACAAATGGGGTTGTGGATAGGAAAGTACGTGGTAAAATTATCAGGTCTTTTGCTGGGACATTATACTGAGAGGTATTTTGATTAAGTCACTGAGGCAATGGGGTCTGACAGAGCCCATTCAAGTCGTGCTTTATCACTTTGCTTCCCAGATCTGTAGTAAATCTTTGGGTAAATCACTTTACCTCTGTAAGCCTCAGTTTCTTTGCCTGTAAAACGGGGATTAGTGTCCTTGTTTGCAGGGTTGCTGTGAGGATTGAAGTTAAAAAGACTTTACTTCTGAGCTCCCTAGGAAGAGGAATCATGTTTTTCTTGCTCTCTATTACATTCTAGTCCCTGGCATAGACAAAGTGCTTCATAAAAAGAAGTGGAAGAGTACTGAATTTAAGAGCTTCGAGAAATGCCAGTCTACAAAGTTTCTTTAGGATCTCCTTCTTTCCTTTATACTACTTGTTCATACACCTTCTTCTTTAACACTTTCCCCCTTCCTGTCCCAGGCTCACCTCACCCCCACCCCACCCCCAGCTTCCCAGGTTTGGTGGTCTCTTCCTTTCTTCAAGCTACAATTCCACAGAGTTGTAGCCAGGACACCAAAGCCAAGCCCCAGAAAGGGAAAGGGACTTGCCCAAGGTCACACAGCAAGGCATCTAGATATGAACTCAAATCTGAGTCTGAAGTCAAGCATGAGGGGAACCTCACAGACAGAAAGAAGGGAGATGCTTCAGTTTCCACCTCCTCCACCATCCTGTCTCAAGTCTGTCCAGGCAGTTTAATGATGGGATAACAACCCAAACTGCCCCCAGCCAGTGGACCACGAGCCAGATGGACCAGTTATGAATCTACATGACCTTTTGGCCACAGCACACCCAGCAAAGCAGCCAGGGCCTAAGGTTGCCTCTGAGCAGCGCACCTAGGCCGAACCTAGAAAGTTAAAAAGGAACAAAGTTGGGAGGCCTAGGTGGCTCAGTTGATTAAGTGTCTGCCTTTGGCTCAGGTCATGATCCCAGAGTCCTGGGATCGAGTCCAACATTGGGCTCCTTGCTCAGTGGGAAGCCTGCTTCTCCTCTGTCTGCCACTCCCCTGCTTGTGCTTTCTCTCTCTCTGACAAATAAATAAAATCTTTTTTTAAAAAAATAAATAAAATAGAAAAATAAAAAGGGACAAAATCAAGTTGTGCAGAAAGAGAATGGGTGAACCCAGCTTGGAGGCTGTTCATACAGAAAGACCTAGGAGTTTTCAAAGACCCTCTGAAAGGTAAGTAAATGTTAGGATAAGCATCTAACTTGGTGTCCAGCAGACAGTAGGTGCATAACCATTGTTTGTTAAAGTGTAATATAAGCCAACAAAGTGATAGAGCTACAGAGCAAAGCTAACACACCCTTAGGTCATATTAACAGAAAGACAGACACTCCAGTGAAGAAGGTGACCCATATCTCACCATCTCCCATCCTATGTTCAATCCTGGGTTCTGAACAGAATAGGGTCTAGACAAACAGATAATCCAGGGGACGTTTGGGGTATTAAGATCAAAGCCAAGAGAAGTGGCTGGAGGAACAGGAGCCTAGGGATAAGCACTGCGTGGACAGACTTGGTCACTGTCCCCCAGTATCTGCAGGGGTTCCTGCAGGACAGAGGGACCACATGGGGCTGTGAGCTCCAGAGGCCAGGACCTGGGATGTCACTAGGGCAGATGCCAGCTCAATATAGAAGAACAATTTTCTAAAATTCTTTAGAGAACTGCTTTGGTTGGTCATGGGCACCCTGCCATGAAGGGTGGCAGAGGTTGGCCTAGATGTCCTTAGCTCAGAACCTACCAGTCTCTCAAATTATAACCTCCAAAGTACAGGAGGGACATATTAGTCCACCTATTTCTACTAAACTTTTAACTAAAAATAGCTAACAGTATATAGTTCAACCCTGATGTGCACCCTTGGCTATATGTCAGATACTGAATGTCATGCCTACTAAGTAGGCATCCCAAGCCCAATGGGAAGCCCCACAATAGGTCTGCTGTGACCCTGTCTTTCATTTCTCTAGATTCACCCTATTACCATATATTGTGATACACTGGTGCCAGGTTGGGTGGATTTGAGGCTCAAACAATGCATTTTAACCGAATCAACTTCTACAGAGTAGAAAAATGGCTTCAAAGAGTTCCTATAAAGAAACCACAGATGGAGAGAACTCTAATCCAGAAAGTGTAAGCAATCAGCAGGAAAAGTGCAGCACAGACTGCTAGCTGCTCCTCGCTCAAGGCCTTTATCAGCCACCTTACCATGTTGAAAACAACGAGTGAAATCTCACACACGTGGAGAGGTAATTTCAGTAAGCAATACACATGTGAATGTCCACGGCAGCTTTATTCATAATAGCCACAAAGTAGAAACAACCCAAGTGTCCATTAACTGATGAATGGATTAAAAAAATGTGATACAATTGTATAACACCATTCAGTCAGAAAGAGGGATGAAGTCCTGATGACATGCCACAGCATGGATAACAATACAATGTGTATTGCTTAATGAAATTCCTATAGGAAAACTACTCAGAATGTGGACTTTCATCCACTATTTTCATGATTAAATTCACACTGAGTATATATTGGGCCTTTAGACATTAGCTAATCATCACAGTCCTTGTATATCATTTCCAAATCTTAAATATGTATCTGTTGGGGGTGCCTAAAGTTTTTTTCTTGGGAAGGCTGTGCAATCTAGAAGTGTGACTGGGGCGCCTGGGTGGCTCATTCAGTTGGGCATCGGACTTTTGATTTTGGCTCAGGTGGTGATCTCAGGGTAGTGGGATTGAGCCCTGCTTCAGGCTCTGTGCTGGGTGTGGAGTCTGCTTGGAATTCTGTCTCTCCCTTTCCCTCTGTCCCTGCCCATATTCCGTCCCCCACCCCCGAAAAAAAAGAGGAAAAAAAAAAAAAAGCATGGCAACCACTGCTTCAGATCCTTGGACATAGCTAAACACTAGGGGATGTTGCTCTCTGGTTGGGTTTCAAGGTTGAATCAGATTTGTTTCAGATTTAGGAACTAAGAAAAACTAGGGGGGAGTGAGCCCCCTTGTAAAAATTGTTGAGCCCCTCCCCCACAACATTTGAAGATTAATGGGAAGAAACCGAAACCTCTTAAAAGGTTTTCCCGAGCTCTGACTCTCGAAGGTGGGTGCCTATTTAAACAGCCAGAGCCACTCCAGCCTCCCTTCTTATTCTGTCACCAAAGTTTCTCTCTTTTTCATCTTTTTCTCTTGTCTCTCTCTCCCCCTCTCCCTACAACATAGATGCAATTTGGCAACAGTGAAAACCAGAAAGGAGGCATCCAGTTCTAGAGAAGGAGCTTGCTGGGTCTTGAATGTCAATAGACCTGGATTGAGTTCCCACCACTACCCTCCACTAAATGGGATCACTGCACACCACATTTATTCTCAGAGCCTCAGAGCCCTTCCCTGGAAAAACAAGCATGCCTACTACTCAACAATACAAGGACAACCTAATTTGAAAATCAAAAGATTGAACAGACATTTCTCTAAAGAAATGGTCAGTAGTACCTAAAATAATGCTTGACATCTCTTTATTAAGAGAAACACAAATCAAAAGCACAATGAGAGAGGTGTCTGGTTGGCTCATTCAGAGGAGCATATGACTTGATGTCAGGGTCATGAGTTTGAGCCCTATGTTGAGCACAGATATTACCTAAATAACTAAAACTTTAAAAAGACACAAAACAAAACCATAACGAGATACTGCTTCATACCCTCTAGGATGGCTACGATAAGAAATCCAGATAATAACCAGTGCTAACAAGGATGTGGAAAATTGGGAGACTTCATGTATAGTTGGTGGGATTGCAGAATGGTACAGCCCCTTTGGGAAAGCTTAGTGACTTCTCTAAATGTCAAACATAAATTCACCATATGACCCCGCAAGTCCACTCCTAGGTATACATCCAACAGAACTGAAGACCTATTTCCACACAAAAACTCCTCTCACATGAATGTCCATGCAGCTTTATTCATAATAGCCACAAAGTAGAAACAACCCAAGTGTCCATTCACTGATAAACGGATAAATAAAATGTGATACAATCATACAACACCACTTGGCCAGAAAGAGGGATGAAGTCCTGATGACATGCCACCGCATGGATAAACCTTGAAAACATGATGCTATGTGGAAAAAAATAAAATAAAATAAAATAAAGCCAGTCAGAAAGGAGCACCTGTTAAATGATACCATTTATATAAAATATCCAGAATAAGCAAATCCACAGAGATAATCCACAAAGTAGATTAGAGGTTGTCAGGGGAAGGAGGAAATGTGGGGTGACTGCTAAAGGGTCCGGGGTTTATTTGGGGGTGATAAAAATTCTAAATTCTAAATTAGATAGTGGTGATGGGTGCATGACACTGAATATACTAAAAAAACACTGACTGGTACACTTGAATAGTGTGAATTTGATGGTATGTGAATGATATCTCGGTAAAGATGTTATGGAACGAAAAAAAGAATGAGGATGACCCCCCCCCACTCCCCCAGGTCCAGCACGCACGCCCCCACCCCCACCCCCGGGACCCCGCGGCGGAGCCGGAGCGGGAGGGAGAGCAGAGAGCGCTCTAGGAGAGTGGCCTGAGGGGATTTCACAGCACAGGTTTAGAGGCGTTTTAGAGGGCTGCACTAGCCCCAGTTTCACGGGTGTCAGAGACAGGAGAGGGCCCATAACTTACAGGTCCGCTTGGTTTGGACCCCGGACAGAACACCGCATCCTTCCCTCACCACAACGCCCCCTAACACACTCCTGACTCAACTTTTCTGGCAGTTTCTAAACAAAGCAGCATGAAATAATAAGCACAGGACTCTCATCTTTTGTCCCCCTTACCAAAGATTGGCTGAAGGCCTGAAGGCCACCTCTGAGGAGACGGGTTGGGACGCTCCCTACCAGCCGAGAGGCTCCCGCGACGGGTGGCTGCGTTAGGGCAGGCGGGACTGAGGGGGCGGGACTAAGGGGGCGGGACTGGGGGCGGGGCTCCCTCCCAGGCCCCTCAGCCTGGGTGAGCCTCTGACAGGCAGCAGGGCTCCCTTCCCCCACGGCCCGGCTCTGCAAGTTCAGCGTTTTCTCCCCAGCGGTGCCATTGAGCCCAAGGCAGAGGAGACGACTGGCCTCCTCATCTTCTCGAGTCTATCAGGCCCAGCCCAGACGGCCCAGGGCGCCTTCGGAGGGGATGTCCGGAGGGCAGCTGCCTTCACGTGCTAGTCAAAGCACAGAAACTGGGATGTTTTGGAGGGAAACACCTTCGTCCTCCCAAGTGTTTGGTCCCGCAAGGGCAGAGTGGACGCAGCTTTCAGAGATCTAGTTTGGCCCTTCATTTCACAAATGGGGAAACAGGCTCAGAGCCATCAAAGATTTTTCTGAAGGTCCCGCAGCAAGCTGGCGACAGAAACAGGAGTTGGTCACCTGCTGTGACCAGACAAGGGCTGGCCCAATCCTCAAAACAACCCAGGGAAGTGAGTATTTGTCATCTTCCCCTGACACCTCCAGAGCACCCAGCTAGGAAGGTGCAGAGCAAATCCAGGTCCACCTAGGAACCACAAAACATCAGGTCGGTGGAAGAGCCTGTTCTAAAAATTAACCCTTCTCCCCGCCCCTCACCCGGCAGGTGTCCCAGTACCTGTGGTCTGGAGCCCCGTGTTGGCTGCCAGGAAAGCCGTGTGTGGACTGTGCAGATGCCAGACTGGGCAAGGGAAGAGGGCGGCAGGAGAGGCCAGGCCACACCCCCGTGACAGGGAGGGGGCGGGGCATGAGTTGCCCAGGGTCACACTCGTTCACCGGGGTGGCATTCCTTCCTGCTGGTACTATCGGGCCCCAGGCCTTCCTGTCTGATTTGAAATTTCCTCATGACACCCCAGGCACAGCAGATGAGGCAGCTAAATCCCTAGAACCACCCCCTGAGCATGGCCATGACTGCTTAGTCAGGGGGCAGCGATGTGTGGGGTGGTTGCACCTGGCTTGGCTGGGCCAAACTCTCAGCAGGGAGGAGGTGGGGTGTGTCCCAGATCCCACCTCATTGGTGAGACTGACTAAGGACCCAGCCCTGTAGGCCAACCCAGTGCTTTCCCAAGGGGTGAGGTTGGGCATGGAGCAGGACCCAAGGTCCAGTTCTCAGAGGACTGAGGGACTCCTGTGAATGGGACTGGCAGTGCCCTCTCCAGTGAGGAAACTGGGCAAAGGCTAGAATATCCATTGCCTTGTGCAGACAGGAAAACACAGGCCCCAAGGGGGTGAGGGGTGGGGACTAACCTACAGTGAGTCCAAGAATAACTCCAGCTCAGCCTGACTTTGCTTCTTACTCACTTATCAAACAACTTGAAAGCAGAATAGTAAACAAGTCCTATACTGCTTTGGAAAACACCCAGGCAAGCTAGAGACAGGCCATGACAGGCCACATTAGGGCAAGGCCCAGAGAGCTGTGGGTTCCCAGGAGGGCTTCCTGGAAGAGGAGTTATTTGGATCCTAAGCTCAGGCCAAGATCTCAGAGTCATTCTTGACTCTTTGCTCTTTCATACTCTGTATCTGACATATCTGGAAAACCCTGTTGGCCCCCCGTCAATGTATCCCCAAACCAACCTCTTCTCTCCACCTCCATGGCAACCATGCTGGTCTAGCCAACATGATCACTAGTCTGTCTACTCCTACCCTCAGCCCAGTAGCTGTCCTAATCATGGCAATCAGAAGTATCAGGTTAAAACCCAAGTCAGCTCATGTCCCTCCTCCACTCAGCACCATTGCAGGACTCCCACCTCACTCAGGATAAAACTTGAGTTCTTACATAGCCCTCCACTATCTGGGACCCACCTCTTGCTCTCTCTAACCTTAGTTCCAATGACTTCCTCTCTCACTCTGCCCAGCTAGACTGGAACGTGCCCCAAATATTCCAGTTAGATTCTACCCTCAGGGCCTTTGCACTGGCTGTTCCCTCTGCCTAGAATGCTTTTTCCCCAGTAGCCACCTGGTTCCTTTCCTTACTTCTTCAGATCTCTGCTCTAAAGTCACCAAGAGGCCTTCCCTGACCACCAGTTACAAGGAGTAACTGCCAGCACCACCTTTCCCTATCATCTCGATTTATTGTTCGTCATCTGACATACTATATGTTTTTAGTAATACACATTTCCTCCTTATGTATTGTTTGTTCCAGGACCTAGGCTGGTGTCTGACACATAGTACGTGCTCAATAAAGTTTGTTGACTGAAGGAGTGACCTGAAAGGGAAGCCAAAGAAGAATTGCAAGGACATTCCAGACAGGGGGAACCATGTATGCAAAGGTTTAGGAGGAAGAGACACTGCTTGTCCTGAGGATCTGGAAATAACTCAGCACAGCAGTAGAGTGGGGCCTGGAAGAGGGGAGAAGGGAAAGCAAGAGGCAGGGCCTTGGGAGCCAGACAAGGAGGCCAAATGTTATCCAGAGAGCAACAGGGAGCCACACAAGGGGGACATGATCAAATCTACAATTTAGACAATTTGGCTGCCATGTTATGGATTAGGGAAGCTGTGAGGGGCAGGCATCCACAAGCCATGACAGGGGAGATAAGGACTAGGGACAGGGGCACTGCCCAGTCCCCAACAGTAGCCACAGGCCACATGTGGCTATGGAGTCCTCAAAATGTGGCTGGTCAGAGTTGAGATGTGCTATAAGTGTAAAACACATCCAAGATATGCTATGAAAACCAAGAATATACAAGAGCTCAATAATATTTTTGATATTAGTTACCTGTTAAAAAGATACTGTTTTTGATACACTGGGTTAAAGAGAATATGTGATTAAAATTGGTTCCACCTGCTTCTTTTTGCTATTTTTATTTTTTTATTTTATTTTATTTTTTAAAAGATTTTGTTTATTTGACAGAGATCACAAATAGGCAGAGAGGCAGGCAGAGAGAGAGGAAGAAGCAGGCTCCCTGCCGAGCAGAGAGCCTGATGTGGGACTCGATCCTACGACCCTGCGATCATGACCCAAGCCAAAGGCAGAGGCTTTAACCCACTGAGCCACCCAGGCACCCTCTCTTTGCTATTTTTAATGAGATTACTTGAAAGTTAAAAATTTTTGTAGGTACACAGAGCTCACAACATATTCCTGTTGGACAGCCCTGATCTAGAAGGTAGAATAGGCAGGGCTTGGTTGATGAACTGGGGGGGTAAGGGAGACCCTCAGTCTAATTATACATCTCCTCTCCCTTCCAGCTGCTCCTGGCTGATGACACCATGTAATCCAGAGGCAGAAAGAATGGACTGCAAAGGAAGGCCAATACAGTTAGTTTTCATCTCAACACAAGCACACACACAAAATTCCTGTCTTTTCAGTAAGAACAATCCAGAAATGGGATAGGCTGAGAGAAAAGGCAATGAGTCCCCCGTCTCTGGAGGTATGTAAGAAGAAAGTTAAAGACTACTATTAAACATGGGAAAGGAAGTTGAACTGATTAGTTACTTTCAAAATGTGGACCAGCAGTATTAGCATCATGTGAAGATGCTTTAGAAATGCAAATTCTCAGGTCCAATCCCAGTCCTACTGAATGAGCAACTCTGTAGGTGAGACCCATAATTTGTATTTAACTAGCCCTCCAGGTGCTTCTGATGCTTGTTCAAGGATCACTGGACTAAAGAATACTTCATATCATTTAAAGGTTTCAAGGACTGGCACATAGTAAGTGCTCAGAAAAACCCGGTTTCATCTTCTGGTTGCTTCCTGATCCCAGGTGAAGGTACTTCCCCTCTCTGAGTAAATGAAGGGTTTATTTCCTGCCTCACCTGTAGCACCAGGTTGTATGGACCTGACACAGGATGGAGGCACAACCTCAGGGCATTTCCTATCTCTCCAATATGGCCAGATGACCAGGGCTGTGGCGGGGCTGCCAGAGGTGCTCAGGAAGCCCCCGCTCAGCTCCCTCCCGAGGTGACCTCACTGCCCTATGTGTGTGTATGGTCCACTGTCCTGTGGACACAGCTGACAGCCCCAGGGAAGCCAGCTCAGCAGCTGAGCGTGGCATCCGGCTTCCCTGCATTCCAGAACTGCCTCCCGGGGGGCCCACCTGACTCAGCAAGCACGTGCACTGTGCACTCCGGAGGCAACAGAAAGCTCGGCCTCAGTCTCCACATCCATCAAAATGGGGAGATGGCAGTCCCTCTCCATGGTGACATGATTGGTATAAAGTGCTTGGAAGCATGCCTGCACACAGTAAGACCACTCTGCCTCTGCGTTCTTATCATGAGGCCCACTCTGCCTCTGCGTTCTTATCCCTCAGGCAGATGGGAACTCCCTATGGACTTGTTAGGTCTGAGAGTTATGCCATGCAGGTGTAAGGGGGAAAGAACGTCCTCCTACTACACACACCAAGGAGCCTGGTTCTCTACGTGAACTTTTACTGAGTCACCAAACGGATATCTGTGAGGACAGCGTCTGTCTTAAGCACCTCGAAACGTGTATTAAATGGATCCTCTAAGTCAGGAGGCATTGGCCACATTTCATGGATGAGAAAACTGAGGGTCAGAGCTGAAATGATTTGCTCCAGGTCACATAACTAAGCGGAAACTGACTGGGTGGGTCAGGATTTGAAACCCAGTTTCCCTGACTGCAAAGCTAGGACTTTTTCCACTCCTCTGTGCAGAAACCCCAACCTAAACGTCTGGTTTAGAAACCCCTGTATATGTCACTGAAATCCATGTTTGAAGAGTTAGCCTCTGGCGGAGACTCAAATCTTTGCAACTCCATAGTCTGAGAACCAAAGGCCACAGCTGATGCTATATGAGCTGGAATTTAAAATATTCCTAAATCCAGATTAAGCATGACTCATGCTGGCCTCTGGGCCTCAGTGGTTCTGCCTATAAAATGGGCAGGATGAAAACCAGCCTTAGTTGAAGGCAGAGTTTGAACCTGGTGACCCTGACAGTGCTTCTAACTCTCAGATGCCAGGGTCTCTATGTCTACTTTAAAGAACGAAGACCAGGGACGCCTGGGTGGCTCAGTTGGTTAAGCAGCTGCCTTCGGCTCAGGTCATGATCCCAGCGTCCTGGGATCGAGTCCCACATCGGGCTCCTTGCTCGGCGGGGAACCTGCTCCTCCCTCTGACTCTGCCTGCCATTCTGTCTGCCTGTGCTTGCTCTCTCCCCCTCTTTCTCTCTGATAAATAAATAAATAATAAATAAATTAAAAAAAAAGAACGAAGACCAAAGTTACATTTTAAAAATTCATAAAGAGACGGGGCACTTTAACCCACTGGGTAGCTCAGTGGGTTAAGCCTCTGTCTTTGGCTCAGGTCATGATCTCAGGGTCCTGGGATTGAGTCCCACTTCGGGCTCTCTGCTCAGCAGGGATCCTGCTTCCCCCTCTCTCTCTCTGTCTGCCTCTGCCTACTTGTGATCTCTCTCTCTGTCAAATAAATAAATAAAATCTTTAAAAAACATGAATAAAAATTCATAAAGAGGGATGCTTGGGTGGATAAGTCAATAAAGCAGCTGATTTCAGTTCAGATCATGATCTCTGAGTTCTGGGGCTTGATCCCCCTCTTCAGGCTTCCTGCTCAGTGGGGAGCCTGCTTCTCCTCTCACTCTGCCCCTTCCCACCACTCATTCTCTCTCTTTCTCAAATACATAAATTAATTAAATATTAAACATTAAACAAAAAAACTACCTCTGACAATTTTTTTCTTTAATGAAACTTTTTATAATGTATTTGAAATAATTATTTATTTGAGATGATCACATGCAGTTTTAAGAAATTATACAGAGGTCCCGTATGCCCTTTATCTAGCTTCCCCCAATGGGAACATCTTGAAAAACTACAGGACAGTTTCACAAAGAGGGATATTAACATTGACACTGTTAAAATACAGAACATTTCCATCACTACCTGGATCCCTCAAGCTGCCTTTTGAGAGCCACACCCACTCTGGGAAAGAAAGAGAGCAAGTGTATACAGGGTAGGAGGAGGGGGAGATGAGGGGGAGGAGGAGAGGGAGTGAAAGAGAAGCAGACACCCCACTGAGTAAGGAACCCAACATGGGGCTCCCTTCCAGGACTTCCAAATCATGACCTGAGCCGAGGCAGATGCGCTTAAGGGACTGAGCCCCCCCAGGTGCCCCATGGGTTGTCTTGATAGAGGGTACTAGAAAGAGCCTATTATAGGATTGCTGCTTTGGCCGGATGGTTTGGGGAGGGCCTGAGGTAGCAGGGGTTCACTAGATTGGATGCTGCCAGAAAGGAGGGGCTAGCCTATGATGAGAGATCTTGATAAATCTCATCTACAGGGAGGGGAGCTACGATCCGTAAAGATGTAGCACTCCCACTGATTTTAGCCAAGAGAGGGGTGCTAGGTATTTAGTGGGTGGCACAGGGACCTTGTTTTGTCTGGGCTGAAGCACAGTTGTAAAGTGGCCTTGCTTTGTCTCTATCACAGTCCCAGAGGGACCTTATCTAAGGTTGGTGTTTCATGAAACTGCTTATGTCTTGGCAGAGAATAGCGCAGCCCAACTGTGAGCACATGGCCAGCTTCCAGATAATAGTGGCTGTTCTTTCTCCTTCCTTCCTCCTCCCTCCTTCCTCTCCCTCTTTCTCTCTCTCTTTCTCTCTTTCTTAGGGCTTTTGAAGCTTTAAGTCAGGAGTACAGGACAAAAATTGAGGACAGTGTCTTTGATATAAAACAGATCTGTTATTTACTAACTCTGTGACTTGAGGGAGGACAGCCTCAGTTTCCTTATTTGTAGAATGGGGATGATAATATGCTTTCCTAAGAATCCAGTTGCAAATAGACGTCTTGGACACAATCTGGGAGATCTGAATGTGGATTAACTCTTAGATTACTTAAGGTCCATTGTTATTTTTGTTAGGTGTGATGATAGCACAGTCAGTTATATAAAAACAATGTGATCTGTCAGTGATGCAGAGTAAAGTGATTACTAGTGATATGACAGTGTCTGGGGTGTGCTTTAAAGCATTCCAACAACGGAGAAAATGTGGGAGCAGGAGAAAGAAATCACAATGAGTTAATATTGATAAGAGCTGAAGCTGGGTGATTTGTAGGTGGGAGTTCATCACACAACCCTTCCTACTTCTGTGTATGTTTGAAGTTTCCATCATAAAAGTCTTTAAGAATACAGTATGTTGGGGTGCCTGGGTGTCTCAGTGGGTTAAGCCTCTGCCTTCAGCTCAGGTCTTGATCCCAGAGTCCTGGGATGGAGCCCCACATGGGGCTCTCTGCTCAGCAGGGAGCCTGCTTCCCCCTCTCTCTGCTACTTGAAATCTCTGTCTGTCAATAAGTAAATAAAGTCTTTTTTAAAAAAGATTTTATTTATTTATTTATTTGACAGACAGAGATCACAGGTAGGCAGAGAGGCAGGCAGAGAGAGGGGGGGAAGCAGGCTCCCTGCTGAGCAGAGAGCCCGATGCGGGGCTCGATCCCAGAACCCCGGGATCATGACCTGAGCCGAAGGCAGAGGCTTTAACCCACTGAGCCACCCAGGCGCCCCAAGTAAATAAAGTCTTAAAAAAATAAAAGAATACGGTATGTCACTGGACCCACATTCCTCAGCGATAGAGAGGTCCTGTTTTTTTTTTTTTTTTTAGATTTTATTTATTTATGTATCAGAGAGAGAGGGCGAGAGAGCAAGTACAGGCAGACAGAATGGCAGGCAGAGGCAGAGGGAGAAGCAGGCTCCCTGCAGAGCAAGGAGCCCGACGCGGGACTCGATCCCAGGATCCTGGGATCATGACCTGAGCCAAAGGCAGCTGCTTAACCAACTGAGCCACCCAGGCATCCCAAGAGGTCCTGTTCTTTAATAGTGTCTGGACTGTGGCCTCCATGTCTTTGTTTAAACCCAGTGTTTAAACATTTAGCAATCAGACACTGGACACCAGAAGATTCCCAGCTAGAAACAGTGTCGTGGAACCTCTGGCTGTGAACTGTGAACCCATCCTGGTGTTGTCTGACCCACAAGTACAGTCATGTTCTATAGGAGAGGTTCAACCATTTCTGTAAGTTGGGAAGTGTGGGTTGTTAACCTCTATGACAGAAAGAAAGAATGCAAAGAAGAGAGGAGAGCAGGGAGAAAGGATGGGAAGGAGGGAGAAGAAAAAAGAAAAGAGAAAAATGAACTGGAGGGAGGGAAGATGGGAGAAATTAGGTTTTTTTTTTTCTTTAGATTTTATTTATTTATTTGTCAGAGAGAGAGGGAGAGAGAGCGAGCACAGGCAGACAGAGAGGCAGGCAGAGGCAGAGGGAGAAGCAGGCTCCCTGCCGAGCAAGGAGCCCGATGTGGGACTCGATCCCAGGACGCTGAGATCATGACCTGAGCCAAAGGCAGCTGCTCAAACTGAGCCACCCAGGCGTCCCGAAGTTAGGTTTTTTAAAAAGACGTTATTTATTTATTTGAGAGAGGGGGGGTGAGCAAGATCAAGAGAGAGAACACAAGGGGCAGAAGGAAAGGGAGAAGCAGGCTCCCCACTGAGCAGGGAGCCCACAGGGCTCAATCCCAGGACCTTGAGATCATGACCTGAGCTGAAGGCAGATGCTCAACCAACTGAGCCACCCAGGGGCTCCAGGAGGAAGATTTTTAAAGAGGAAGCTTTTGAGAGCATCTTGAGATCCAAGACCAAGAGTCTGGAAATAGGTAATTTCTGCTGGAGGAGATAGTGCCTTAGCCTGGGAATTCTCCTAAGAACTCTGGGAAGGGACTTCCCTGCAAGTCTGTCCAGACTGGGCTCAAGCCCAGATGTCACAGGACACACCTGTCCTGTGGGTGTGAGGGGCAGGCTCAGGATACCCAGTGATGAAGCCTGAGGTTGCACAGATGTAAGCTTGTGTGTCTGGAATGGCAGCCCAGTGCTCTGTCTGTAGGACATACCCGCTCCTCAAGGTCTGACTCAGACATTCCACCTCTCTCCTCTGTGTTCCCATAATCCTTCCTCAGCCACCACACAATGGCAGTGTATGTCTCCCTTGCTAGGTGTCATGACAATAATACAGCAAAAACTGACAGCTACCATTCACTGCAGGCTTTCCACGTGCCAAGTATTCTGCCAAAAGTTTACCTCCTGAGGTGGGTGTTATTATTTCCATTTTATAAATGTAGAAACTGAGGCTCAGAGAGATTAAGTCATTAGCCTAAGCTCACACAGCTAGAGGGTACTCAAATTTAGCTCTGTCTTCCCACAAAGTAAATTATTCTAAGCTGGAGCTCTAAGCTCTAAGCTCTAAGCTCAACTTGCCTTTATATCCTCCGATGCCTTGCAAATGGCCTGGCTCCTTGGTAAATGCTTGAAGGAACATTCACTTTGATCCTTGGCTTCACCCCACAGCTGGGAGATGCCAATCTTTCCCAGCAACCTGCCTGCCTCATTCACTCCTCAGTTATGTGATGCAACAAGAGTTCAACCTTATTTGCTTCAAGCCACAAACATCTTTCTCTCAGAAAGAAGTTTAGTCTTATAAATAGTGCAGAGCTGAGAGTTGGGGGACCTCAATTTGAGTTCTGAGTTGAGTCAAATTGCTTAACCTCTCTGAGACACATTTTCTTCAGATGGCAAATGGAGAAGTCACCTGCCAACAGGAGAAAGTGTCTAAGAGTGCTCAGTAAGTGCTTCTTTTGAGTCCTGCAGTAAGTTAAAGAATTCATCCAAGCCCCTCTGAAGTGGGTTGAGATCTCATAACATGGAGTGCCAAGGGACAGACAAGGAGCTTTGCTGAGATCCAGACAGAAGTGGGACATAGGGGAGTTTGGCCTCCCCACAGGACCAAGTGAAATAACCCTGGGGGCAGAGGGTTGTGCCTGGGGAAAAGGGGCTGGTTCTGCTGCCTGGGCCATCTCCTCAAAACCCATCTTTACTTATGGGTACCTACAGGTGGAAAGTCCAGGAATGAACCAGTTCTGATCCCTATTGTAGAAAAATAGCTGGCACATGGCTACATTTTCCAGTGCTCTAATACCTACATGTGGCCAAGAAATTGTAAGTGAACGTATCTCCTCCTACTGGAATGTAGAGGTGATGGCAGGAGTCATAGTAGCAATATTTAACTGTGAGGCAATGCCAGGAAGGTTGGTTATAATGAAAGCCAACACGTAAATGCAACAATATAAACCAGAAAATATTAGATCATATCTTCACAGTGGTGAAAGAAAATAACTATCAACTTAGAATTCAAAATCCACCTAAATATTTAAGAGCAAAGACTTAATAAAGGCATCACAGAGTGAGTACATTTATCATTCCTAGATTTTTGCTGAAAAAAACTTTCATGGTTTCCTAGATCAATAAAAAAGAAACTGAACAAAGGAGGAAGGAAAGAATCAAAGAATCAAACTTTTGTGAGTTTTACTTCCAGAAATCTCACTAAATTCTTCAAATGAAGAGCACAGAGAGATGTCCTCCTGGTTCTGACAGAAGATAAAGAGTAATTGCCATGAAATGCACCCAGAGTATTCTCTATAGCAAACCCCAACACTCCAAGGAAAACGTCTTTACCAATCCTTATCCTATCTAGGGGAACGACATTTCTCCCACTCCAGATTCCACTGGCTATTCTACATCACCTAAAGTGGAGGAATAAAGCTAAGAAACATGCACAAGACTCACAGCCCAGGGACACAGATGCACAGAAATACTGAGATTTAATCATAAGTTTATAAAACACTTCTCCTCTTTCACCCCTTACCACACCACAATAGGACTCCAGATTAACAGTAGACTATGGTTGAAAGATGTAGATTCTCTCTGAGGAGGAGAATCTAGGGAAGCCCAAAGTCAATAGGGAAAAATGAAAACAAAGATGTGAGAATTTGAAGCTTCTAGCTGCTATAGCTACAGAAAACACTAACCAACCCCAACTCCAAGCCAGATTAACATAAATTCTCACACTAGAGGCTTATTTATTTACCTCAGTTCCTACTTACTGAAACATTGTATCTGGCTTTCGACAAGAACAAAACAAAACAAAAACAAACAAACAAACAAAAACAAAAACAAAAAGCAAAACCAAAATGCATGCTAAAGAACAAGACAAAAACAGCTTGAAGAGACAAAGCAAGCATGAAGACCAGATGCAGATATGACACCGATGCTGAAAATATCAGACAGTATTTAAAATACCTGCGATTAACATTGTTAAGGGCTCTAAAGGAAAATGTAAACAACATGTAAGTGCAGTTAGGTAAGGTAAGCAGAGAGATGGAAACTTTAAGAATGAATCAAAAGGAAATACTAAAAAGCAAAAACACTATGGTAGAAATGAAGAATGATATTGATGGGCTCATCAGACTGGTTGTGGCTGAAGAAAAACAGTTCAAATACTAATTCTCCCCTGTTTGATTTTTGGTTCAACATAATCCTAAAAAAATCCCAGCAAACTATCTTAGAGACATCAACAAACTGATTCTAACATGTATAGGGAAAGGCAAAAGACTTCAAAGAGCCAACACAGTATTGAAGAACAAATTCAGAGGGCTGATACTACACACATTCAACACTTGATATAAAACTACAGTAGTCATGAGAGTATGGTATTGGTGAGAGAAGAGATAAATAGAGCAATGGAACACAACTGAGAACCCAGAAAGAGATCCACATAAATATAGTCAACTCTTCTTTGACAGAGGAGCAAAGGCAATTCAATGGAGATAGGATTATCTTTTCAACAAATGGTACTGGAACAATAGTACACCCACATGCAAAAAGCAAACATAGATATAGACCTTCTACCTTTCACAGCAATAACCCAAAATGAATCCTGGACCTACATATAAAACATAGAAGTATAAAACATCTAGAAGAAAATATTGGGGGAAAATCACTATGAGCTTGGGTTCGGTGATGAGTTATTAGATACACAACAAAAGCATGATCTATGAAAGAAAAAATTAGTAAGTGGGACTTTATTAAAAGTAAAACCTACTGGGGCTCCTGGGTGGCTCAGTCAGTTGAGAGTCTGCCTTTGGCTTGTCATGATCCCAGCATTTGGGACCGAGCCCTACATCAGGCTCCCTACTCAGCAGAGAGCCTGCTTCTCCTTCACCCTCTCCCTTCCCCTCCGCCATTCCTCCTGCTTGTGCTCTCTTCCTCTCTCTCTCTGTCAAATAAATAAATAAAATCTTAAAAAAAAAAAAAGTAAAACCTAGTGCTCTGCAAAAGACACTATTTTTTTAAAAGATTTTATTTATTTATTTGAGAGAGAGGAGGTGAGAGAGAGCATGAGCAAGGAGAAGGTCAGAGGTAGAAGCAGACTCCCCGTGAAGCTGGGAGCCCGATGCGGGACTCGATTCCGGGACTCCAGGATCATGACCTGAGCCGAAAGCAGTCGTCCAACCAACTGAGCCACCCAGGCGTCCCTGCAAAAGACACTATTACTCCCACAGACTGGGAGTAAATAATTGCAAATCACAGTTCTGGTAAAGGACTTGTATCCAAAAACACACCAATTTAAGACTCTTAAAATTCGACAGTAAGAACATGCCTCACTGAAGATACAGAGAGAGCAAATACGCATATAAAAATGATCATTATCGTTGTCATTAGGAAATTGTAAATTGGAACAATAATATACCACAAGACAACTATTAGAATGGCCAAAATCCAAAAAGCTAATACCACCAAATACTAGTGAGGATGTGGAGCAACAGAAACTCTCATTTATTTTTGGTGGGAATACAAAGTGGTTCAGGCACTTTGGAAGACATTTTGGAAATTTCCTAAAAAGCTATATATAACTTAGCATATGACCCAGAAATCCCACTCCTAGGCATCTATGCAACTGATTTGAAAACTCATGACCACACAAAAACCTGCATGTGAATGTTTATAGCAGCTTTATTCACAGTTGCTAAAAACTGGAAGCAACCATAATGGCCTTTGGTAGGTGAATGGATGGACAAACTACGGTATGTCCGTGCAATAGAATATTATTCAGCAATAAAAAAAAAAAAAATGAGCTGGGGCGCCTGGGTGACTCAGTTGGTTAAGCATCTGCCTTCAGCTCAGATCATGATCTCGGTCGGGGTCCTGGGATCTAGCTCTGCATTGGGCTCCCTGCTCAGCGGGGAGTCTGCTTATCCCTCCCCCTCTGCCTGCTGCTCCCCCTGCTTGTGCACTCTCTCTTTCTCTCTGTCAAATAAATAAATAACATTTTTAAAAAGAAAAAAAGAGAAAGAAGTGAGCTATCGAGCCACAAAAGACATGGGTGAATCTTTTTTTTTTTTTTTTTTAGATTTTTATTTATTTATTTGACAGAGAGAGATCACAAGTAGGCAGAGAGGCAAGCAGAGAGAGGAAAGGAAGCAGGATTCCTGCTGAGCAGAGAGCCCAATGCGGGGCTCGATCCCAGGACCCTGAGATCATGACCTGAGCTGAAGGCAGAGGCTTCAACCCACTGAGCCACCCAGGCACCCCAACATGGGTGAATCTTAAATGCATGTTGTTAAGTAACAGAGCGAATCTGAGAGGACTACGCATTGTATAATTCCACCTAAATAACATTCTGGAAAAGGTAAAACTGTAGATAGAGTAAAAAAGATGAGTGGCTGCCAGAGAATCCAGGAGAAGGAAGAGGAACAAATAAGTGGAACAGAGAGGACTTTTTAGGATGATGAATTTATTCTTTATGATAGTGAACACATGATATTTTTTCTCAAAACTCAGAGCTCTACAGCATAAAGGGTGAATCTTAATATATTCAAATTTTATAAAACCATTTAGGAGGGACAGAATATTTGAAGATGGAATGCAGAATGTGACAAAACAATCTAATTATATTATAAAAGTATGCAACAACGTCATTGAATAGCGTGGGGGAGAAGGATGCTGACCTAAATCCTTTGGAAATGAGTGGAATTTGCAAAACTGAAGACAAAAGAAGATATACAAAGTACTATACTCGATCAAATTGTTTCCCATGAAGATACAGGTTCACAACTCTGATGTTGTTGTACATACACAATGGAATTGAACAATTAGGTAAGTGGGTGGCTGATGGTGGGAGCCAGGTTTCTCATTGTTGGAGTAGGAGGTTATAGTTATTAAAGGAAGGAGGCTTACTATAGATAAAAATGGTTACATATAGACATTTCTAGAGGTATTTGGATATAAGTAGGTTCTTGCTACTCCTTGTTCTGTCAGCTAAGAGGATCTGCGAGCAATGACATCCCAGTAGCAACAAGTACATCCCACAGTCAGAAACTGGTTTCTAATACCATTCTCCAGTCAAAGAAATCAGGACTCCTTAGAGAAATGGCTAACATTAGGATTGGGTGAGGAAATACACAGGATGAGTCTGAAGTACCTTGTAGTGCCAGAAAATAAGGAAATGCTCCCTCCCCAACCCCCTCCCCCCACCCTGCTATGCGCGCGCGCGCACACACACACACACACACGCTGATCAGGGTATGTCAAATGGACACAAGAACCAACCAAAATTGCTCCCAATGGTCAAAGCTGAAATAATTCGAGCAACACAATAAAGTAGTACCAGATTATAACCCAAAGTATAATATAAATATCCATACTGATATAAATAAATGATTGAGTAAATAAAGAAATGGGAGAGAATAAACAAATAGTGCAGAAGAATTTAAAATAATATATGTAGATACCCTACCCTCAAGAAGGTAGAGCATAACTCCCACAGTTGGGATCTGAGGCATCCCCTAGAGTCTTGCTTTAACCCTGTTTCTATTTGAGCTTTTTTGTGTGAGTTTGTGAGCCACTTAGAATGCATTTCTGACTCAAGTGAAAATAGAATTAATTCCATGACTGATGTAATAGGATCTTGTAGGGTTAGAATTAAGTCAGGAATGACTTGACCAGACGTCATCTGAAACAGAAGTCTATTCTCCATATGTTGTCTTCATTCTCATACAGCAACAGCTCTGGACTATGAATTTCCAGGATCACCTTCAGTGGGAAGAATCTAGTTCAAGATCTGTAGGAAGCGAGAGTCTCTTTTTCAGAAGCCCCTGTTGCTGCCTCATTGTAATACAATGGCTCTGGTTGGGTCACAAGCCCATTCCTGAGTCAATGACCTTAGCCAGAGGAACGGTCTAGTGCATTTAAACCTAGGTCATGTGGCCCATCTTAGAGCTATAGGTGCTGCCTCACCCATGGACTGAAAGTGGAGAAAGAAAACTTCTATTTCTCCAAAAAGAAGTCAGTGCTGCTGGCAAATGGATCAGGGATGCAAGCAAGCAAGCCCAGTGAAGACACAACTTCCTGAGTGACAGTGAGGGTAAACTGAAGCATATCAGTGTACCTTATGAAATATAACTATAACAAGGCTAGTACTTAATAAATGCTGCTTTCTCTTTTAAAAAATGAATGAAGGGGCACCTGGATGTCTCAGTCGTTAAGCACCTGCCTTTGGCCTGGGTCGTGATCCCAGGGCCCCGGGATAGAGCCCTGCATATTGGGCTCCCTGCTCAGCAGGAGGCCTGTTTTTCCCCTCCAACTTCCACCCCCACTTGTGCCCTCTCTCGAAGTCTCTCTCTTGTCAAATAAACAAATAAAATCTTAAAAAAGAAAAAGATGAGTGAGAAAGATCTCTGTGAGCCACTATGGAATGATTTCCATATAGATAGTTAAGGAGAAAAAAGTAAAATGAAAAAAAAAAAAATCTATGGTATATTACCTGTCCTGTAAGAAAGAAGAAGTTATAAGAAAATACACATGTGTTTGCTCATTTGTGCAAAAGAAATCCAGGAAGGATGAACCAGAAATCAAAGAGACCAGTTACCTACAGGGAGGAAAGAGGTGAAAAAAGCGGAGAATAGGACTGGGTAGTAGGAATGAGAAGGAAGGAACACTTTCCTTAGTGTACCTTCTGGATAGTCTTTGACTCTTACAGCAATGGTGATGTTCACATCTCTCCCCAAAATAAAAACACAATTAAAACCAACCAGGACGGGGGCACCTGGGTGGCTGTCAGTTAAGCTTCTGACTTCAGCTCAGGTCACGATCCCAGGGTCCTGGGATTCAGTCCCACATCAGGCTCCCTGCTCACTGGGGAGTCTGCTTGCCCTTCTCCCTCCATCTCCCCCCATCCCCTGCTCTGGTGCCATCTCTCTGTTTATCTCTCTCTCTAAAATAAATACATAATCCTTAAAAAAAAAAAAAGACCCAAACAAACAAACAAAAAACAAAACCAACCAGGACATTAGGGGAACTCAAAATATTTACACTAACAAGAGCACCTGACTGTATTACAGATAAATACAAAGGACACTGAAGAGCGTAAGGAAGAGAGAGCCAACCTAAGTAACTTCGGAATATAGTATTTGAACTGGATTCTATAAGGCTAAAGACAAGGAGAACTGCATACAAAAACTGTAGTTAGTGAGTTGATTTCTCCTGGGAGTAAGGGTTAGCAATTCTGAAACTACTGTATATGTGTATGTGGCATAGTAAGAAATTAATATTTGATCTCTGCTCCCAGTTCCCGACAAACAGCTCCTAAAAACCCTTGTCATTTCCCGAGTTCATGGGGGTGACAGGAGCATCTCACACAGAGTTCCTAATTTCCTTGACATTTCCTGGTTGATGGGAATGTTTTCTGTTGTCATGAGGTTAGTCTCGGTGGCTTTGGATAGTGTCAGAATGGGGCCTGGTCACAAGAAAGACCAAGCCATGATTAGAAGCCTGAAACTTTCAATCTCTAAGATTGGGTTAATCATGGGTTAAGATTGGGTTAATCATGATCTTGCCTATGTGACAAAGCTGCCATAAAAAATCCCTAAACTATGGGGTTTGGAGACAATAGCTTCTGCACTTGGGACCCTTCCAGACCTTGCCTTAAGCACCTCTTCATCTGGCTGTTCATCCGTATCCTTTATATCATTATCATAAACCAGTAAACATGAGTAAACTTTTCCTTGAGTTTTATGGGCCATTCTAGTAAATTAGTGAACCTAAGGAGGAAAGTATGGGAACCCCTGATTCATAGCCACTTGGTCAGGAATATCAGAGGGTCAGACTTGCAATTAGCATCTGAAATGGGGACAATGTTACGCAGATAAGCTTTTTTTTTTTTTTTAAGATCTTGTTTATTTGACAGAGAGACGTGGCCAGAGAGGGAACACAAGCAGGGGAACAGGGAGAAGCAGGCTTCCCGCTGAGCAGGGAGCCCAATGCAAAGCTCAATCCCAGCACCCTGGGATCATGAGCTGAGCTGAAGGCAGTCATTTAACCAACTGAGCTACCCAGGTCACGCTATGCATATAAGCTCTTAAACTTTGGGGTTTGTGCCCAGTATGGGTAGTTAGTGTCAGAATTGCTTGGTGTGAGAGAAAAAAAGCACACATTTGAAAAGTCAGAAGCATTGTGAGTAGAGAAATAGGTCGTGATCTCAGGGTCATGAGATGGAGCCCTGCCTTGGACTCCAAGCTCAGCACAGAGTCTGCTTAAGACTCTTTCTCCCTCTCTCTCTGCCCCTCCCTGCTCTCTCTCTCTCAAAGAAATAAATACATAATTAATTAATAAATAAATTAATTAATTTTAAAAAATAAAAGAGATCTAAGAAAGATCCCTCACCCTTTTTGCTGTGGGAGGACTCAGTGAAGATGGAGGCTGTCCCTGAACCAGTACACTGAATCAGCTAGTGCATTGCTCTTGGACTTCCCAGACTCCAGAACTGTGAGAAATAAATTTCTCTTGTTTAGAAGCCACCCAGTCTATGGTATTTTGTTACAGCAACCCCAATGGACTAAGACATTATATTTATAATAAATACCACAAGTTCATACTGATGTGATTTCAATCCAACACCGCAGGCAGGGTTCCTTCTAGCCTTCCCCTTTCCTTATATGTAACTTCCTTCTTTGACAGTGATAAATGTTGCTCTTGTTACCTATAACGCCTTTACTTATTGGTTCAGTCCTAGTGTTCTAAAGGAAAACTATTTCTCTACATTAAGGGAAGAAGTTGAATGAAAGGTATATAGAAATGCCATATTATTTTGCAAATTTTTGGTTATGTTCCCTCCTATTTTACCTTTTGGAAGAGTTTGAGAAGGATTTTTGTTTTGTTTTGTTTTAGATCTATTTATTTACTTATTTGAGAGAATGAGAATGAGTGGGTCAGAGGGGCAGAGGGAGAAGCAGACTTCTCACTGAGCAAGGAGCCAGATGTGGGGCTCAGTCCCAGGACCCTGAGATCATGACCTGAGTCAAAGGCAGAGGCTTAACCCACTGAGCCACTCAGGCACCCCTGATTTTTTTTTATATTACCTTAGTCTCTATTTCATTCATTTCTGTTCAGCTGTTTATTATTTTCTTCTTTCTATACAACTTTTTGGTAAGTCTAAATTTAATTCCTCTTCTCCCTATCTCTGATAATAATAGTTATTTCCCACCTCCCCAATTTTCTTATATTATTTTAAAACGCACATAATATCAAATTCACCATCTTAACTACGTTTTAAAAAATCTTTTTATTTATTTATTTATTTGACAGGCAGAGATTACAAGTAGGCGGAGAGGCAGGCAGAGAGAGAGAGGAAGCAGGCTCCCTGCTGAGCAGAGAGCCCAATGCGGGGCTGGATTCCAGGACTCTGGGATCATGACCTGAGCTGAAGGCAGAGGCTTTAAACCACTGAGCCACCCAGGTGCCCCACCATCTTAACCACTTTTAAGTTATACTTCAATGGTATTAAATCCATTCATAATGTTGTGTAACCATTACCACCATCTAATTCCATAACTCTTCATCCTGCAAAATGGAAACTCTGACCCCATTGAACAACTCCTCACCACCACCCCCCACTACCCTCAGCCTAAGCAATCACTGTTCTGCTTTCTGTGTGAATTTGATGACTCCAGATACCTCATGTTAGTGAAATCATACAGTATTTGTCTTTCTGTGACTGGTCTTTCTTTTTTTCTTTCTTTCTTTTTTTTGATTTTTACTTATTTATTTGACAAAGAGGGGAAGCAGGCATGTGTGCACTTGAAGGGAGGGGCAAAGGGGGAGAATGAAGGAGAGGGAGAGAGAATTTCCACCAGACTCCCAGCTGAGCGCAGAGCTTGATGCAGCGCGATCTCACGGCCCTGAGATCATGACCTGAGCCCAAACCAAGAGTCTGACACTTAACAGACTGAACCACCAGGTGCCCCACCCCCACCTTTAAAAATTTTCTGGTTTTATTTATTTATTTATTTTTATATGTAAGCTCTATGCCAATGTGGGTCTTGAATTCATGACCTTGGTGACTGGCTTCTTTCACTTAGCATAATGGCCTCAAGGTTCATCTGTGTTGTAGTATGTGTCAGAATTTCCTTCTTTTTAAGGTTGAAGAATATTCCATTGCATATAGAGAGCACATTCTGCTCATCCACTCGTATCCAACAATGGACATTTCGGTTGCTTCCATGTTTTAGCTATCGTGAGTAATACTGTTATGAACACACGTGTACAGATATCTCTTTGAGACCTTGCTTTCAATTCTTTGGGATATATACCCAGAAATAGAATTACTGGATCATATGGTAGTTATATTCTTAATTTTCTGAGGAACTACCATATCGTTTTCCACAGTAGCTGCACCATTTTACATTTCCACCCATGGTGCATAAGGGCCCTGATTTCTCAATATCCTTGTTAACACTTGTTCTTTACTTTCTTTCTTTTTTAAATGATAGCCATCCTAATCGGTGTTCAGTTACCTTTTGATGTGTGTCAGGGATAGCCCTCTATGTGCCCATTTACCTTTTCCTTTTTTTTTTTTTTTAATATTTTATTTATTTATTAGAGAGAGAGAGAACATAAGAGGGGAGAAGGTCAAAGGGAGAAGCAGACTCCCTGTGGAGCTGGGAGCCTGATACAGGAATCTTTCCTGGGACTCCAGGATCATGACCTGAGCTGAAGGTAGTTGCTTAACCAACTGAGCCACCCAGGTGCCCCACTTACCTTTTCCTAAATCCCTCTTTCCTTGGATTCTGGAATCTCACTATCTTCAACTTTTCCTCCTACCTTACCCCTATACCTTCTGAGTCTCCCTGTCTCCCTTTCCTCTCCCCAACCTTTGAATGTTGGAGTTCCATAGTTCACATCCCAGGCTCTCTTCTCTCTTGTCTCCCCTCTCTAATGATCTCATTCACCTCTAAGACTTTATATATTCATTATTTCTTCTTAATCAGCTTTACTGAGGAGTAACTCTGCCTTTTTTTTTTTTTAGATTTTATTTATTTATTTTGAGAGAGGAGAGAGCAAACAGGGACAGAGGCAGAGGGAGAGAATCCCAAGCAGACTCCATGCCCAGAGTAGAACCTGACTAGAGCTCCTTCTTATGACCCTGAGATCATGACCTGAGCCAAAGTCAGAAGTCGACACTTAACTGCGACTGAACCACCCAGGCACCCCCTAACTCTGCCTTTTTAAGAGCACAACTTGATAAAGTTTGACACCTGTATGTAGTGATGTAATCACCACTGCAATAAGGTATAAAACATTTCCATCACTCCAAACTGTTCCCTTTCTACTCAATCTTCCCACCCTCAGATCCTGGCAACCACTGATCTGATTTCTCTCATTATGGTTTTGCCTTTTCTGGACATTCACATAAGTGGGATCACATAATATGTAGACTTTTGTGTCAGGCTCCTTTCACATAGCATAATATTCTCAAGATTTATCTGTTTTGTTGCATATATCAGCAATTCATTCCTTTCAATTGCTAAGTAAAAATCTATCATACCAGTGTGCTGCAGTTGGTTTCCCCATTCACCAGTTGGTGGACATTTGAGTAATTTCCTGTTCCTGGTAATTAGGAAAAAAGCTGTTATGAAAATCCATGTACAAGTATTAGTATGGACATAGTTTTTCATTTTTCTTGGGTAAATACCTATGAGTGTCACCACTGGGTCATATGGTATGTATACTTTATAAGAAACTGCCAAACTGTTTAGTAATTTCTGACTGGAAAAAAATATATATTTACTAACTTGTAAAATTATTATAAAAATACTGTTAAACAGAAAAATAAATGTATTAAATTATATATTTATTCATTTCCTTCCTTTCTACTAAGGCAAACTTACATATATCAAAATATAGCTTGATTAATTGATACATATATACATATATATATGTAATTATAAGTCCCATCAAGATAGAGAATATTAAAGCACCTCAAGAAGGCTACCTTGTGGGGTGCCTGGGTGGCTCAGTGGTTTAAGCCTCTGCCTTCGGCTCAGGTCGTGATCTCAGGGCCCTGGGATCAAGCCCCGCATCGGGCTCTCTGCTCGGCATGGAGCCTGCTTCCTTCTCTCTCTCTGCCTGCCTCTCTGCCTACTTGTGATCTCTGTCAAGTAAATGAATAAAATCTTAAAAAAAAAAAAAAAAAGAAGGCTACCTTGTGCCCTTTCCCAACCAGTATCCCTTAGTTAAGTACTATTCTGACTTCTGTCACTTAGTTCTGCCTGGTTTTGAACTTCATACAAAAGGAATCATACAGTATGCACTCTTATGGTGCTACTTTTATTCAGTATAATACCTCTGAAATTCATTCACATTATTTTGCATAAGAGCAGTTTGTTGGTTTTCATTACTATATAGTATTCTATTTTATAAATATATGTATATCCATAGGATATATGTATGTATATATGTATATTCATTCTTTTGTTGGATACACATGCATTCATGTATCTTGGATACATGTCTAAGAGTGGAATTGCTTATGTGAGTCGGTCAAGGTAAATAGATGCATGCTTAGCTTTTGTAAATATTGCCAAGCAGTCTTCCAATGTAGTTGCATCAATTAAAGCTCCCACCATAGAAGAGTTTTGTTTGTTGCACCTCCTTGGTAACACTTAGTGTTATCCACCCTTGTATACTCCCATCACTTTAAACACCTCCGTGTGAACTCCTTCCCTTGATCTCTATCTCTAATCCCAATGCTCTCCCCACCACACAAATGGTGTGTCCAATTGTCAATATGACATTTCTTCTTAGATGTCTTGTGGGCATCTCCAAGATAACAGGTCAATGCAAAGCTCTTAAGTCCTCCTTCCTTGCAAAGGGTTCCTTCCTCTGATTTCCTCGTCCTCATAAAAAGCATCATGATCTTCTCAGCTTGCTCCTGCTAAAAACCTGGACTCCTCCTTCTCCCTCACTTCCACATCCAATCTTTCAGTGAAGCTGCTGTAATCTATTTCTACAATATAGCCAGAATCTGTCCACTTCTTCCCACCTTCACACTGCTCCGCTAATGCAAACCACCATCATTCTTTTTTTTTTTTTTTAAGATTTTATTTATTTATTTGACAGACAGAGATCACAAGTAGGCAGAGAGGCTGGCAGAGAGAGAGGGGGAGGCAGGCTCCTTGCCCAGCAGAGAACCCAATGCGGGGCTCAATCCCAGGACCCTGAGATCATGAACTGAGCGGTAGGTAGAGGTTTTAACCCACTGAGCCACCCAGGTGCCCCAAACCACTATCATTCTTGACTGCACTACTGCTCAGCAGCCAGAGGGAGCTTTCTGAAAAATAAACCAATCACATTGTCTCCTTGCTTAATGGCTTTCTGTGGTTCCCTAATGCTCTGACATGAAATCTAACTTCTCAACTTGGCCTGAAAGGCTGAGAATGATCTGGCCCCTGCCCATCTCTCTGACTTCTCTTCTAATAGGGAACTGACCACATTCCAGCTATTGTCTTTTCCCAAATACATCAGGCTTGTTCGTACCTCAGGACCTTTGCCCTTGCTGTTCCCTCTGTTTGATAAGCTCTTCCCTCAAATCTTTGCCCAGCTGTCTCCTTCATCTATTCAGGTCTTAACCCAAATGTCTCTTCCTCAAAAAGGCTTTCTCTGACCATCTTAGTTAAAGTTGCCCCTCCATATGCCAGGCATTCTCTATTCCCTCACCCCCTCGAAAGTTTCAGTATAGCTCTTGTTTTCCTTATGTAATCACTTACTTCCTTAATGCTCATATCATCCACTAGAATATAAATCCCCAAGGGCCAGGGCCTGTGTTCCTACTGTCCTGTTCACTATGGTAGCCACCGGCCATGGCAGCTATTTAAATTTAAATTAATTTAAAATAAATAGAACTAAGAATTCAGTTCCTCAGTTACACTAGTCCTATTTCAAGTGCTCAATAGCCACCCTGGCTAGTAGCTACCATATTGGAGAGAGCAAAGAAAATCTGAAGAAAGTTCTGTTGCACAGCACTGCTCTAGAACCCAGCTACCCAGTAAGTGTGCTATAAAGGTATTTTTAATTCTTCATCTTATGGATGAGAAAAACACAGGCCAGAGAGGTTGTGTTATTATCCCAGAGTCACACAGCCAGGAAGCTGCCTAGCAGGGATTTGAACCCAGGACTATTTTGCTCCAAAGCACATGCTACTCCCTTTCTTTAGAGCCAGAAGCCTCCTGGTTATTTAGAGAAGCACAGGGCTCTCTGGTACTCTTACACATTCTCCAAGGCTGAGCTTGTGGGGAGTTTCACATAAGGATTGTTGCCCAAGGCGTGGAGGGATCTAGGGTCAGTCTTGATTCCACTGCGAATCTACTGGCTGTTGACCCTTAGTAAGTCTCTGCCTCTCTGGTTCTCAGCTGCATCTCTATAAAATGAAGAAAGTGACCTTATGGTCTGAGGGTTGAAGATGGCAGGCAGGAGACCTGGTGACTGGGTACACCTTTTAGATCCTGCCTGATTCTGAAGCAGGTCAGCATGAAGAGTGGGTTGGAGGGTGGAAGTGCTTTGGTTGGCCTGACCTACAACAACAACTCCTGCTTCTTGTATGCCTACAGATGAAAACGCTGAGGTTCAGAGGGGTAAAGTAACTTGGCCCAGGCTACATAGCAGGGGAGCCGGCGGAACTGGGATTCGAAGATGAGACTCTACAATCCCATGCGCGTGCCATGCAACCATGGTCGGGACCCACAGGAATCATAGGGAGGCATTTACCGGTGAAAGGTGGTGAGTTCCCCGTCTCTTGGGGGGGTGGGGTGCAAGTCAGAGCCGGGCGACGCACGGAGCTGTCGCTGATACCCGGGCGGAGACCGCAGAGGCTCTCGCAGGCCCCCTTCCGCCTCCCGCGGCTGCCCGGGCCGCGGCGCGAACACTGCACCACCCGGGCGGGGCGGGGGCTGCTATTTCTGTCCGGTGAGCCCAGCCCGCGCCGCTAGGCGGGGGAGGGGGCAACGCGCCGCCATATTCGCTCCCGCAGGCCAGCCCCGCGGCGCGCAGCCACCATGAGCACCGCCGCCTTCCACATCTCCAGCCTCCTGGAGAAGATGACATCCAGCGACAAGGACTTCAGGTGCGCCCTGCTGCCGGCCCCCCGCCTCTGCGCCTCCCATTGAAACCCCGGCCTTCTTCGCCTCCCGCCGCGCCGGCCCATCCCCCACGGGCGTGCAGCCCCGACCCCTCTGCCTGCGTTAAGCTCCACCCCTCCCGTGACCGAGACCCCAGCCCCTGCCTCTCCTGCCGTCTGCCCCTGGCACCCTGCCCCCCGCGTCGCAGCCCTGCCCTCGATGCAGTCCCTGCTTGGTCTCCCACCGTTCGCGCGTCGCCCCTGCCCTGTTGCCTGGTCGGAGCCTCAGCTCCTCCCCTCGGCACCCTTCCTATGCCTTCTCTCTCTCCATCTGTGCCCAGCCCTCATCTCTCCCCGCAGCTGACGCACCCAGGCCCCCCACCTCAACACTCTCTCTCTCCATCTGTGCCCAACCTTCATCTCTCCCCGCAGCTGACGCACCCAGGCCCCCGACCTCTACCCACGGTGAAGCCCTCGGCTCCCCCTTGGGGATTCCAGCGCCTGCCTCTTCATTCCCGCATTGAAACCCAGCCCCTTCCTGGGCCCACAACCCCAGGACCAACTTTTCCACCGCTACCCTCTGCACCCTGAGCTCCGCCCTCTTCTCCTCAAAGTCACCCCAGGCCTCCTGCCTGCTCTTCATCAGGGCACCTTCTCCTCTCCCCGCCCCTCCCAGGTTTGCTCTGACATGGCCTGAAGGAGGGGTCTGGGCTGAGTGGCTTTGCGGGTCCCAGGAAGAAGATGGTTGGGGTAGGGGCTTCAGCTTTTGGGTGCCACTCCCCTTCTCTTTGTTCCCATTTCGCCAGACATCACTGAGCCACAGCGGAACAGAGCTGGAAAGAATGGAGGAAACCTCTCTCCAACCCCCTCGTTCTCAGGGGGAAACTGAGGCCCCCGGGGATGCAGGGATTGGCTCTGGTCACACAGCCAGTTCTGGACACTGGGAGCTGAAAGGAGCTTACAGCGAACATAGCCCACTTATTGAACATTCTGTCACTTTATCCCCAGTTTACAGATAGGGAAATGGAAGCTCAGAGTCAGGAAGGGGACAGTTGCAGCCACAGAGCTATGAAGTGGAGGATGTGGGGTCCAAATCCAGGTCAGTCTTCGCACAGAGGCTGAGATCTTAGCGAGGCTATCTGAACCAGCCCTCTGACAGGTGAGGACTCCCCACCTCTGCTGGTCTGACTCCCACCTTCTCCTGGCACCCCTGAACAGCCTCTAGTAGAGCTTTAGGACCACGGTGCTGGGTTCAGATCCTGCCCCCAAACACTTGCTGGCTGTGTGACTCTAGACTTCTGAGCCTCCACTTCCATTCCCAGAAGATGGGATAATAATAGAACCCACCTAAGAGGGTTGGTGTGAATTTGAGAAGAGTTAATTCATGTGCAATGCTTTGATTCGTGCTTTGATTCATGGCTGACACCAGATAAGTGCTTAATAAGTTGACGCTTATGATTATGCGCACATCAGAAATCTGCCATGCCCTCTCCCCACTCTTTACCTGTACCCCCCCCATCATTTCCTCCCTTCATCTGGCTTGCTCCAACTCACTGTCACCTCTTTGGGATGCCTCCTGACACCCAGGCAGGGCTGGGCACCTCCCCTGGGCTCCAACAGCACCTGTCCTGCCCGACATTTCTACTGCATCACTTCTAGCCTTGAGATACTCAGAACCCCTGCACTGGGACTGTGTGCTTCCTTTTTGCATCCTCGAGCCTGTTCTGGGTACACAGCAGGTGCTCAGTGAATGTTTTCTGGGTACCAGGCTCCCTGCTGGGCTGTCCAGTGCAGTCTCATTCACTCCACCTAGCTGTCTGGGTGGTAGTGATTGTCCTTCCTGTTCTCCAGAGGTTCAGAGAGCTGAAGTGACTTGCCTATAGCCGGCTAGTGGTTGAGGGGATTTGCACCCCTGTCTCTTGGGCCCTGGGTCCAGTCTCTAGGAGAGGGAGTTGGCTCCTGCCAAAGCCTGAGAAGCCCTTTCAGCCTGCTCTGCCGGAGAACACTTAAAACCATCCCAAGCATATGAGAAAGGTGTCTATTTTTAAAGTCCAAATACCGGGAAGGCTAGGTCCTGCTGACCAACTGTCCAGGTGCCCATGTGGCCAAGTGTTTCAGCTGAGCTGTCTCTCTGGAATGAAACTGAAACTGTGCCCTCTGGCTTCTAGAGGCAGGTGGTGACTGCATGTGGGGGTCCCAGGCAGGGTCACGTAAGCCATTGATTCCTGTTGTCCCTCTGTGGGCAGGAGGCTGCTCAGTTCCCACTCAGACTCTAGCAGACAGATGGATAAACTGGGGTGGGGTAGGGGTCTTGCAGGAATCCCTAAATCATTTTTCAAAAACAGTAGTATTTGTTGAAGAGTTAGGAGACCTGAATGATGTGCTGAGGCTCCTCCCAACTTGCTGTGTGACCTTGGGCATTTCGTGCAGCCCCTCTGAGCCTGGTTTCCCCATCTGCCTCATGCTAAGAGCTGGATGTCCTATTGAAATCTCCTGAAGATGTTATGAGGGGAGGCAAAGAAAATTCCCACTTCAAAGGTGGAAAACTGAGACTCAGGAGTCGCCTAAGGTGACCTAGTTGATAAGTGGCAAGACCTATATATTTACTTAAAGCCAAACTTCAGGGGTGCCTGGGTGGCTCTGTCAATTGAGCAACTGACTCTTGATTCCAGCTGAGGTCATGATCTCAGGATTGTAGGATTGGGCCCTGTGTCAGGTTCTGCACTTGGTGTGGAGTCTGCTTAGGATTCTCTCTCCCTATCCCTCTGTCTCCACCACCACCCTTGCATGCTTCCTCTAAAATAGATAAATAAATATTAAAAAAAAAAAAGGCAAACTTCAGTGCTCAAACTCTTATCTACCTAGTTATATGCTTTGCTGTACATCCCCCACTGTCAATACCATGTACGTATTACAATATGACTTTCTTTCTCTGAGAGCTGGTTATTTGCAAGAACTCCAGGGTGTTTGAAATGCTGAGGCATATCTCAGAAGGGTTGGTTTCTGAGTCCAGGTTTCCACACAGCTATTGGCTGCCAGGGGCTGGCTCTTTCCCTGCCTCCCTTCTGCCCTCAGTCTACCTCCCAGGCCCTCTCCATACCTGTTCTTTGCTGGGTCTAGAGTCCAAGAGATGAACCTGATGGGCTCCCATGAGTTCATATTCTAATGGGGAGACACACTGTAACCAAGTGTGCAGTGCAGTTTGGGGAGTGCTCCAATGAGGAATGTGGAGTGCTCTGAGAGAATCCTATCCAGGGGAACCAAGTGTGATTAAGGAGTGTGGGTCGGGGTTAAGGCATGGTGATCAGAGGAGTCATTTCTGAGGCTCGGACATTTGAGCTGGGTCATTGACAATTGAATAAGAGTTCCACAGAGAAGAAAGAGGGGGACAGGAGGCTCATCTTGGGCAAAGGAACATGTTCCTTCAGTTGCCAGGCTGAGCTGGGTCTCTATGACGTGCAGCAGAAACACAGCTTAGAGACCCTTGCCTGCCATCTCAGAATATGCCCTCAGCCAGGCAGACCTAGGAGTGCATGTTCCTAGCTCAGGCCTTAGCCTGGCCCAGATGCAAACCTCCTTCACCTTCCCTTTAATGCTTCTCCTGCAACAACCAGGCCCAGAGGTGGGCATAGTCAGCCCTGCCACTCCCTCCTGGCCTCCAGCTCAGCCTCCTCCTTTCTCTCAGTGCTTGAGGCTAATCCCAGCTGTTAAAAATAAACAGCAGTGACATGGACAAGTGCCTTCCTGGCAACAGGGTGCTGTGAGTCTCCCCATGACAGCAAGCAGCAAGTCTGAGCCTGCAAAGAAGAGGCGGGAATCCTGACTGTGATCGATTTTGCCATAGGATGCTTGGGGAAGGACCCCCACAGGATGCTTGGGGTTCTTGTTGGTAGAGCAAGCTCAAGCCTAAAACAAAGCTGGTGTGAGGAGGCAGGGTGGTCTGGTGGGTCAGCAAAAGCTGGAGACTTTCTCTGGGACTGCCACTCTCTGGCCCTGACTTTGCTGCATCTTTTCCCCTCCATTCTCTCGCAAATGCTGGCAAGACCCAGTGAACAGGTGCAGTGGGCCTGGTGGGAACCTGGTCACCTGGAGATAGTGTCCCACCTAATGAGGGCAGCTGTGCCTTGACCAGACAGTTATTGTCACCAGGGGATATTGGCCCAGTTGTATTCAGAGACTCTATTTTCGGGGCACCTGGGTGGCTCAATGGGTTAAGTGTCTGCCTTCAGCTCAGGTCATGATCCCAGGGTCCTGGGATCAAGCCCCATGTAGGGCTGCCTGCTCAGCTGGGAGTTTGCTTCTCCCTCTGCCCCTCTTCCTGCTCATGCTCTCTCTCTCTCAAATGAATAAATAAAATCTTAAAAAACAAAACAAACAAAGACTATTTTTAAGAGTATCTGGTAATTAACTTTTACATCAACTCCCCCAGTTTCTCACTGTTGTTAAATCGAATTTTTGAAAAACATCTGCAAGGAGGACACAGCTGAGGGCTTCCAGGTAAAGGCTGCTCTGCCCTCTTAATCTGGGCAGGAACCATGATGCTTCTGCAGCTCCAGCTCCTGGCATCCCAGCTCAGACTCCCTCTGCAATTTCAACTCCCTGGGACATGGTATCAGGCCACATGGGTCTGCACATCTGTGGGTGGGCAGCTCTTGACTCTGATGCCCATCCTAGGGTCAGGGAGCCATGGCTGGGGACTGGCCAGCTGTTGACCTGAGTGTCTAAGATATGCTTGCAGCCCATTAGCATGGCCTAGGGCAGGAGTTCTCAGAGTGTGTTCCATATTTCTTAGGATTTGTGAGAGATCCAAATTCTTGGGCCCCAGCTCAGATCTGATTCCAGAAACCTTGAGAGTGGGGCCCAGCAGTGTCTCACAGGCCCTGCAGGTGATTCTGACATCAGCTACAGTTTGAGAACCATTGGTCTGCAGGCAGGGGCTGAGTGGGTTCTCTGAGGCGAAGCTGGTCAGGGCTAGCCCCACTCCACCTGTCTGATCGAGAGGTGTCTGTTCAACCTTCTGGCATGAATGAGATGAATGGTGTAACAGGCTGTTATGATAATGGTGGTTCAACTTACTGAGTGCTCACTGTGTGCTCAGGGCATCACGCATATTATTTCATTTTAACTTCCATAAAACCCCACAAGGTGGGTGCTGTGCTTATCCCCATTTTTCTGACAGGTAAACTAGGGTTCCGAAAGGAGAGGTGACTAGTCCAAGTTCACAGTTCCATGAGTGATAGATGCAGGGGCCACCAAACTCAAAGTACTCAGCATTTAGCCAGCATGCTCTGACACTCCTAGTCTGCTAGGACGTGGCGGCTGGTATCTCACCCGTGGGTCTCCTGGTGGTGGCCCGACTGCGCCTCCAGCCCATATAATCCACTTGCCCTTCAGTCTTTGTATTGAGGTCTCCTCCTGGGGGAACTCTAAGATATTGCCCATAACACTGGGGCCCAGGAGCTGCTCAGTAATCCTCCTTTGCCCGCCTGCCCAGGTTCATGGCCACCAGTGACCTGATGTCGGAGCTGCAGAAGGACTCCATCCAGCTGGACGAGGACAGCGAGCGCAAGGTGGTGAAGATGCTGCTGAAGCTGCTGGAGGACAAGAACGGTGAGGTGCAGAACCTGGCCGTCAAGTGGTGAGTGTTGGCCTTTGTGGGGATGGGGCAAGGCCAGGTGTGGGAGGACACCAGGGGTCCCTGTCCCTTTGGGGGACAGTCTCTGAGAGAGTAGTTGTTGTGAGCAGCTCTTGAAGCCCCAAAGGAGTTGGACAGTGCTTTGGTCTGGATCCCCCAGAAGTAGACCCAGTGGCAGGGATTCAAGTGCAATTTTATTTGGGAAGTGATCCCAGAAAACTCTGGTAGGGGAATAGGGAAGTGAGGTAGGGAAGGAAGAAAGCCAAGAATGTGTGAAAGATCAGGCAACTTACTGCTGTGGGCCAGTGGAGCTTAACCCTACTGGGGGCCTTTGGGACATAGTGTAGGACACGCCCTGTGGAGTGTTCTACCCACGGGCTGTCAGGCTGGTTGAGGGCTGCTCCTGGGGTAGTGTGTAGCATGGCGGGCTATGTATTCCATGACCCCTTCTGCCAGAGAAAGCCCTCAGGGTGAGATGCAGGCGCCAGCAGCTGGAAGGTCATGCCGGCATGCAGAGGGAGTAGTGAGAGCTGAAGGGCCAGAGGGGCCCCAAAAGCCTTTGCCCTAGGCACCCTGAGGTTGTAGTCCTGAGACCTTGGCCAGTTACCTTTAGAGCTAAAAAAACAAGACGAGGTGTGTGCAGGGCACACGAGGGTGTGGGTCGGTGGAGGACTGAGGAATGGCAGGGATCAACAGTCAACAGAGAATTGGGGTATTGCCTGTGGAACGGCACTCTGTGAGCTGGACCCAGGCATTCTGGGCCATCCTCATGAATTTCAACTTGATCCCAAGAACAGAGGAAATTCAGTAGAGTTTCATGCAGGAACGTGACTTGGTCATGTTTGTAGTCTGGAAGCATGTCTCTGGCCATGTCGGGGAGAGAGGGTGGATGGTGGTTTACCACCAGCAGAACCAACAGTACAGTAGCGTGTGTTCCCGTAAGTGAATGCTTGGGCACATTGACTGAGGGGGATAATAAAGTCATGAGAAGCTGGCACTAACTGTGAATGCCGTGGCCCTTGGCGGGTAGGTGCAAATGCTGGGGACTCAGCTCCCACGAGCAGCACTGTGATGCTGATTTTCTGAATTAGCCATCAGATTTCCTGAAATGGCAAACATCTCCTGGTAGTTTTCCAGAAAACAAAGTACAATCTTCCTTCTTGGGGAATTTAGAACTTATTTTATTTTATTTATTTTTTAAAGATTTTATTTATTTATTTGAGAGAGAGAGACAGTGAGAGAGAGCACGAGTGAGGAGAAGGTCAGAGAGCGAAGCAGACTCCCCATGGAGCTGGGAGCCAGATGCGGGACTCGATCCCGGGACTCCAGGATCACGCCCTGAGCCGAAGGCAGTCGTCCAACCAACTGAGCCACTCAGGCGCCCCGGGGAATTTAGAACTTATTAAAATAATGTAAAAAGTACTTTGTATGTACGTTTCCCTTTGTATGTAAATTTTATGCAAATTAAAATTAGATTTTGGACTCAGATAATTATGGAAAGTTTTTTTTTTTTCTATACAAATGCCCAGTGGGGTGTTAGAAACTCCAGCTGGACATGGAACATATTTTGTTTTGCAATATTGTCTTTCCCAGCCACATGCATCCCCCTACCCCAAAATAAAAGCCAGAAGTGACATTTCATCAGTTATGACCAAAAAAGACCCCCATAAATTTCTAGAACTCTCCTGAGGGCACTACACCCTAATCAAACTATAGAAGGCAGAAAGGGGAGACCATATGAGAAGAGTTGATGGAGAAAACTGTCGAAAGAGAGCCATGGTTTGTAAACTGGTATGCATTGCAGTTCCCTGGGACCCCTGCTAAAGCTGTGTATTCCCCATCAGGGATTCGGACTCAGGAGCAGGAGAGGTGGAGGGAGGAGTCTGAGGTAGGCAGGTGAGAAGGTAGCACCTGGGAATCTCCATTCAAAGGCATACCCTCATCTCAGAATTCATTTAGGTTAGAGGTTCTTAATCTTAACTGCATGTTAGAATCACCTAGGGAATTAAAAAAGTAGAAACAGGGGTTCCTGGGTGGCTCAGTGGATTAAGCCTCTGCCTTCAGCTCAGTTCCTGATCTCAGGGTCCTGGGATTGAGGCCCACATTAGGCTCTCTGCTCAGCAGGGAGCCTGCTTCCCCTTGTCTCTGCCTGCTTCTCTGCCTGCTTGTGATATCTCTCTCTCTGTCAAATAAATTAATAAAATCTTTTAAATAAATTAATTAATTAAAAAAAATTAAAAAACAGGAACAAACTCCCACTGTCCAGGCCACACCTGAAAACCAACTAACTCAGATTTACTGGGGCTAGCACCCAGGTAGCAGTTTTTTAAACGCCCCAGGTGATAGCAGTGCACAGTTAAGGCTGAGAACAAGTGTATCTGGTACAGTTATTTTTTTTTAAAAATAGATTTTATTTGGGGCGCCTGGGTGGCTCAGTGGGTTAAGCCGCTGCCTTTGGCTCAGGTCATGATCTCAGGGTCCTGGGATCGAGTCCCATATCGGGCTCTCTGCTCGGTGGGGAGCCTGCTTCCTCCTCTCTCTCTCTGCCTGCCTCTCTGCCTACTTGTAATCTCTCTCTGTTGAATATATAAATAAAATCTTTAAAAAAAAATAAAAATAGATTTTATTTTATTAAAGATCTTATTTATTTATTTGAGAGAGAGACAGTGAGAGAGAGCATGAACGAGGAGAAGGTCAGAGAGAGAAGCAGGCTCCCCGTGGAGCTGGGAGCCCGATGCAGGACTCGATCCCGGGACTCCAGGATCATGACCTGAGCTGAAGGCAGTCGTCCAACCAACTGAGCCACCCAGGCGTCCCGCTGGTACAGTTATTTTTAAACTTTAATGTGGATTCAAATCACCTGGGGCCTTTGTTGAACTGCAGATTCTGGTTCCGTAGGTCCTGGGTAGGACCTGAGATTCTGCATTTCTGACAAGTTCCAGGTGATGCTGGTGATGCTTGTGAAGCTGATCTGTGACTGTGATTGGCAAAACAAGGCTCTAAGGCAGAGGTTCTCAAAGTGTGGTCCCTGGACCACCAGTATCAGCATCCACTGAGAACTTGCTAGAAATTTAAATTCTCCTAGACCTCCTAGACCTCCTGAGTCTGAAGATGTGGGTGGGGCCTGGAAGTCTGTTTTAACAAATCCTCCAAGAGGATTTTCATACACGCTCACGTTTGAGAATCTCTTGGGCATTCCTTGGTTTCCAGCTAAGGTTACTAGGTTCAGGGGTTTGGCCATATACTGACATGCAAAACCCAGGAGTAGGTGCTGGCTTGGGAGGTGCCAGGAATGATGCTGGCAGAACCAGAGGGTGCCTCTCTTTCTGGCAAATAGAGAGTCCCATGTCGATCTGGGACCTTTTCCTCAGTATATGTGACCCCATAGGCCTGAGGGAACCTAAGGGGCAGCATGACTCAGGCTGAGCCTGGGGCTTTTGGACGTCCTCCTTCCCTCCCTGCTCAGCCTGGGTCCTCTGGTGGGCAAAGTGAAGGAGTACCAGGTGGAGACCATCGTGGATGCCCTCTGTGCCAATATGCGGTCAGATAAGGAGCAGCTCCGAGACATCGCTGGCATCGGCCTCAAGACTGTCCTGTCGGAGCTCCCCCCTGCAGCCACAGGTACCCAGGTCCCAGGATTAGGCGTTGTCATTATTTGTCTTACTTTCTGATTAAAGAAACTGGGGCCCAGAGAGGTGAAGGTACTTACTAACACCAGCTGGCTAGTAAGTGGCAGAAAATTCAGACCCAGCTTTGTTTAAGTTCTGGCTCTGTGTCAGGAAGGCTTTAGCTGTAAGTAACAAAAATCTAACTAATGACAGCTTGAGGGAGTTCGGGGTTGCTTTTCTCACAGAATTCTGGAGGGATCAATCATTACATTTTTGCACCAATTCATTCAGCAGCTCAATTAGGACAGGGGTAAGGTCTGTGCATCTTTTAAGAATAGCACATGCTTCCCCAGAAGCTCTCAGAAGGCTTTGACCTATATTTCACTGGCCAGAGCAGGATCACTTTGCCCCTGCTAGCAAGAAGGGAATCTAGACAAGGAGCTTTCCTTGCCTCTCTCGTTAGCAGGTACAAGGCAGAGGGGCTGGGTGTGGGGTGAGTCAGCCATCAATTCCTCAGCTTCCCTGGCTGTCAGACTCTGGGTCAGACCTTGGGCCACTCAAGGCCAGGGTCAGCTGGATTCTTGGGGATGTAGGCTCAGGAATATAACCAGAGCAGGGCCACCAGAAGTGGCAGCCAGCCCTGGGCCTCACTGTGCCATCTCTGTGCTCTGTGCAGGCTCTGGCCTGGCTGCCAATGTGTGCCGGAAGATCACTGGCCAGCTCACCAGCGCCATCGCCCAGCAAGAGGATGTGGCTGTGCAGTTGGAAGCCCTGGACATCCTCTCTGACATGCTGAGCAGGTGCGGGAGGCCACCCTAGGCAAGGAGGAAGTGGGGAGAGCGACACAGGGACAGAGAGGGATTCAGATCCACAGAGCCAGCTCTTAACTGCACGCCAGGCTCTGTGCTTCGTGCTCCGTAAGTGTCCTAGCAGCCCTGCAAAGGAGAGGCTCCTTCATCACAATTCTATAGTCTCTGAGCCCTGCCCATGGTCACACTGTTAGTACCAAGGTAACAGTATATGGCAGAACCTGGAGTTTGAATTCAGGTCACTCCAAGCCCCGAAGCCTATGTGTGTTCATCCTCTTCCTCTTTTTCTTCTTTTGGTCTAATAGAGCTGGGCCTTCATTTTAAATTGCACCGTACACTTTAAAACTGTTCTTTCATTCAACGTCCCAAGACTTAACGTCTACACCATGACCCAGAAAGATGTCAGGTATTGAACTGGTGCTGGGAATATGGTATTGCATGGGTCTTCTAGGGAGGAGCTCACAAACAACATAAACTAAGTGCAGTAAGAACAACAGTACAGGAAAGAGCAGAGCCTTTAGGAGCTCAGAGGAGGAGCTGGGGGTAAAGACCTTCCTCGAGAGGGTCCTGCTAGATGAGCCTTCAAGGATGGGCTGGACTTGGCCAGGATTGGGTGGGCAAAAGGGGGACACTGCCCACGGCCCAGAGGGCAGAGGCTAGAGAAGACATGGGATCCTGGGGCTTGTGTGAGACAGCATGGGACTGGGGTGTAATGTGGAGAGGCTGGTGTGGAGAGATGAGGCTGAGGGCTGAGCAGGAACTGCAGGCTGGGTGACTAAGGATGACACTGAATGTGTGAGGAGTGGGGGCAAGGTTCAAGGCAGAGGTCTAGGAATGCCTTGTGCATATTTGTGTGTTTCAGACTCCTTATCTGCTGTGTGTACGGTAGATGGCAGGGGTTGAATGGGCAGGGAGACTGGTTAGGAGGCTTCTGGGGGGGCCCTCAGGTTGTATGTAGGAGATAGACTCCACAGGACTTGGGGTGGGTGAGGGGCAAAGACTCAAAGATGACACCTGCGGGGTCTGGCTTTACTAACTGGGGAGAACAGGCACAGGGCCATTGGCTGTGGTGGGGTGCACTCTGGGAACAGGAGCAGGTGTGCGGGGAGTTCATTTGAGGCATGTTGAATATGAGGTGCCTGGGGGCCACCCACTCAACCAAAGACTCCATGAGGGCAGGCTCTAGGGCCAGTGTAATTTTCCCCAAGCTTCCAACACAGGCCCTGTAGCATAGTAGTTGAACAAACAAGTGAAAAATGAAATTTAGGAGGGAGAGGTTGGCTGGATATAGGAGTGTGAAGCCAATGTGTTTGTGTGGAGCAAGAGAAGAAAAGGTCTCAGCATACATATGGGACAGAAAATGCACAGGCCTGGTTTTCAAGGTGAGGATAGAGGCTGCTGCAGTGGGTAGGGGGCTGCATTCTTCCTGTGCAGAAGCCATTCTCTGGTTTTGCCTCTTGCCTTGAGCCCAGAGCTCAGCTTATCCAAAGAGCGCTGGGGAGCCACTGAAGGAGTTAGGCAGAGGACTGATCAGGTCAGAGGTAGACTTTAGACCACTGTGGTCTCAGAGAAGGGAATGGACTAACAGGGTGTGTGTGTGTGTGTGTGTGTGTGTGTTTAGAGTGTGCCCACATTCCTAGGAAATCAGCCCCACTGGTGTCCCCCACATTCCATTACCATCAGGGCTTCTCCCCTGGCTAGCAACCTGGAAATCTGGATTCAAGTCCTGGCCTTGTCTTTCTTGGCTGAGTGGTCTCGAGAAAGTCCCTTCCCTTCTCTGCTTTCTCTTGTGTGATAATAAATAATTACTCTACACCGTTGCAGGGCGCCTTTCCATTTACCAAGGGCCATTGGGTTACTGTAATTACGGGGAGGAGGCCTGGAGAGACTGGGCAGAGGAGAGGTGCCTAGCCCAGGCTGCCTGCTAGGTAGGCCCGTCCAACATCCTCTCTGACTCCCCAGGCTGGGCGCCCCTCTGGGTGCCTTCCACGCCAGCCTCCTGCACTGCCTGCTGCCACAGCTGAACAGCCCACGCCTGGCCGTTCGCAAGAGGGCAGTCGGGGCACTGGGCCACCTGGCGGCCGCCTGCAGCACCGACCTCTTCGTGGAGCTCGCGGACCACCTGCTGGATCGGCTGCCCGGCCCCCGTGCACCTGCCAGCCCGGCCGCCATCCGCACTCTGATCCAATGTTTGGGTAGCGTTGGCCGGCAGGCAGGGCACCGCCTCGGTAAGGGGGTGGAGCTCCTCTGTAAGGGGCGGGGCCGAGGAGGGGAGGTGCTGTGGAGCCTGGGGCCAGAGACCTCCTCCGTGAGGTGGCGTGGCTGAGGCCGGGAGGTGCGGGGGGGGGGGGGGGGGGGGGGGTGAGGGGTGGGTCCGAGCTGAGAATAAGGGGCGGTGTGTGAGTGTCAGCCACCTCCCAGATAAGGGGGCGTGGCTGACACACCTGAAACCGGGAGGCGGAGCTTGAGAGGCAGAGGGTGGGCCCTGAGCTCCATGTGCTTCCAAGCCTGACCTACCTATTCTGAGGCTCGTGGATAATAATAAATCATAATACCAAATGAAATACAGTATGTTCTATTCTCCTACTTTGAAAGATATACTTTAATAACAAGCCAGAGGCCAAGCTTGAATTTTTAAAATTTTTTATTGGGGCATAATGTACATTCAATAAACTGCACTACTTAAAGTGCATAGTTAAGTGTGTTTTGACCTTTGCAGACAGCTGTGAAACTACTACTGCAGTCAAGATGCAGAACATTTCCATCACCCCCTAAAGTGTCCTTGTGCCCTTTTTCAGTCCACTCCAGGCAAGCACTGCTTTGCTTTTTGTCACCAGAGATGAATTTTATAGAAATGGAATCCTGCAGGTTTGCATTTATTTTCAAGCACCTCAGAGTTCTGGGCTGCAACAAAACAGTGTGGGGAGAGTTGGCCATGGTTTGCCCTTTTCCCCTCTGGCTCTCTCACTTTAAGGGATTTTATGAACACACACAGGGACCCCACCCCGAAGTTCATGCTCTGTCCATATTCCCCCCTCAAACAACAGCCACCAGTTGGTCACTCTTGGGAGTATGAACCTGCGAGGGAGCCTGCATAGGGCCAGACTAGGGTTCATGGTCAGTTGGACAGGAAAACGGGGAAGTCTGTGACTGAAGAAGGGCTAGGACAATCTTTAAAGCACCAAGAGCTGCTCTTGCCTGGTGCATAAGAGCAGTACCTGCATTTCCATGTTTCCCATCCAGGGCTGCAACCTAGTGCAGGGAAGAAGATGAGGATATGAATAACAGTTTCAACGACAGATGCTTCTTGGGTGCCTACCATGTGCCAGGACTTAGGGGGAGCTCTTTATGTGGATCATGTCATTAACCTTCACCCAAATTTCTGCCTGGTAGGCATTGTTATCGCTGTTGGACAGACTAAGGTTAGAGAAGTGTCGTGGTGTGCCCAAGGCCACATAGCTCTTAGATGGCAGAGACAAGGCTAGAACCTTGACATCTGCTTGATTCTGAAGCCACCAAGTTGAGTTTGCAGTGGTCAGGGCTGCAAGAGCAGGGACAAGTGCTGTGGGCTGAGGGAGCCTGGGAAAGTGTCTGGTCCTCAGTGACACAACTGGCCCTGTAGGGGCCCACTTGGACCGCCTGGTGCCCCTGGTGGAGGAGTTCTGCAACGTGGACGACGATGAGCTCCGGGAGTCCTGCCTTCAGGCCCTTGAGGCCTTCCTGAGGAAGTAGGTGCAGTGCGGGTGCCAGGAGATGGGGGCCCAGGGTTTCTCTGGGAATTTGGTGGGGAAGGGGTGGGGCAGGATGCCGGCCTCAAAACAATTAGATCTCAGGACTCACCACTGGGCCCACCCCCTTCCATCTCCTGCCTGTCCAGCAGAGCCTCCCCCCATCCCACCTACAGGTGCCCCAAGGAGATGGGTCCTCATGTGCCCAATGTGACCAGTCTCTGCCTCCAGTACATGAAGCATGACCCGAACTATAACTATGACAGTGACGGGGATGAGGAGCAGATGGAGACTGAAGATAATGAATTCAGTGAGCAAGGTGGGTGGCCAACTTGTCACTGGGGCTGGAAGGCAGAAATGAGTACAGCTGGTGGACTGATAGATACTAACGGGGGAGAGATGCCTGGATAGGAAATGGATGCAGTGGCTTCCTTCCTTCTGTGCCTGTTGTCCTACCTGTCACTCAGACTGATGGCCGTGGGCCCTAGAAGCAGGGCATTGATGGAGGAGAGGGACTTAGGGTCTGGTGGGGTGCTCAGAATAAGATGGGATGGTGGGAGATGAGATTGGACTTGCATGTTGGGGCCTCGAATCCCAGGTCAGGGAGGATGGGCATTTTCTTGTCAGTAGCCTGGAGCTATGGGTGTTTCTTCCTGGGTAGCCTAGGGTGGAGGTAACAAACCACAGTCCATCAGAGGACATCTGCTCTGGTGACAGGACATATTCATGGGACCATCCACATGACCCTCTATGGCTTCTCCAGACACCAGTGCTCTGAAAGTTGTAAAAAGTCATCTATAGAGTGGCGTGGGTAGAGAGAAGACACTGGCTTCTGGGTCTGTGCCTGGTGGTGTCCCTCGTTAGGACCATCCCCCTCTTAGCTTCATGTGTGTCTCCCTAGGTGTATGGGAGGGCCTCATGGGCCTGAATCTCAGCTCTGTTGTTTCCTAGCTGTGTGTCCTCAGGAGAGCCTCACCCTCTCTGAGCTTTATTCTTGTCATCTATAAAATGACAAGAAGGCACCCTCATTCCTGAGGTGTGGTGAAGACTTGATGAGCTCTGTCCTCTCAGGGGTGCTTGGAGAATAGAAAGCCACACAAACCCAGTTTTTCCTTGTTAGTAGTCCTGCTTGGAAGCCAGAATCAGGACTTGAGAGGCTGGAGATAGAGGGAGGGAGGAAGCCAAAGCAAGGCCTGTCATCTCTCCCTTCTCAATCCTAATAAGTGAAACATCACACAGTTCAGTTCTGACCAAGGATGGATTTTGTGCCCAAATTGATTCTCTGAAATCCTCACTAATGACTGTAAAGTTCATTTTGTCCCTGATGTAGGCAAGACAGTGAAGGGTCTGGAGGCAAAGGGAGCATCCTGGTCTCACTCCTGCTATATCCCTGCTCAAGTAACTTGGGGTGAACCATTCTCCCCCGTTTCCACATCTCTACAGAGGGAAAATAACCCCCATCTCACAAGGCAGTCAGTTGTGAGGCTCACATGAGGTTGTGGATCTGAGGTGCTCGGCATCGCCTCTAGCACACGGTAGGTGTTCATTAAAGGGCAGGCAACCTTCCTCATAGCATGTAAAGAGTCATCAAACGTTGGAACAGGCCTGGCTCCCTCCTCCCAGCCCCCTCCCGGCAGGCAGCCCTGGTGGGGCCAGGCTGCAGCACTCAGGGGCTCCATGAGTATCCTGTTCCTGCCCTAGAGAGTGAAGATGAGTACAGTGATGACGATGACATGAGCTGGAAGGTGCGCCGGGCCGCAGCCAAGTGCATGGCAGCCTTGATTGGCTCCCGGCCTGACCTGCTGCCCGACTTCCATGGCACCCTGGCACCCGCGCTCATCCATCGCTTCAAGGAACGCGAGGAGAATGTCAAGGCCGATGTCTTCGGAGCTTACATTGTGCTGCTGCGGCAGACGCGACCCCCAAAGGGGTGGATGGGGTCCATGGAGGAGCCCACCCAGACAGGCATCAGCCTCCACGCGCTGCACAGCCAGGTGGGCATGCCTCCTTCTGTCTCCCATCCTCGCTCCCCGACTCAGGACTCACCCTCCCATCCATCCACCTTCCCATCGTTCCACTGCCCTACCACCTGTCCACCCACTGATGTGTGTGCCTTGAGCCCTGAGTGTCCCCAGCCCTTGTTGGGTGCTGAGGCCCAGCGGGGACCGTGGCAGGTAAGACACTGGCCTGTGGACCACACAGGCTAGGGACAGACAGACGGTGCCAGTAGGGCTTCTGGCCCCCTGAGAAGGAGTTTCAGTTTTCTTCCAAGAGCCTAGAAGCCACAGGAGGGGAATTACAGGATCCTGTTCCCATTTGAAGGAGCTCACGCTGGCTGCTGTATGGGGGGGAAATGGACTGTAACAAGGCGGGAAAGAATAGCCGCTGGAGGCCAGCACTAGTTGTCCAAGTGGGAGGGATGGTGCTGTGGGCTGGGAGTAGGGGAAAGAGGACTGGTTAGACTGGAGGGGAAGTTTTGGGGTCATACTGATGGATTGGATGTGGAGGGTGAGGGACAGGAAGGTGTCATGTGAGTGCCAGATTCTGGCTAAAGCGTGAACTGCAGTTCCTTGACATGTGAAGGGAATATCTAAAGTTCTGTTCTGGACGTTTATGTGGGAGGTCCTTGGATGCCCATGTTCAGAGGTCCGCTGGGCGGCAAGCACACAAGTCTGACATTGGAGATGTTAATCTGGGAGTCTTTGCCTCACTGGCATTGGAAGCTCAGGGGACAGTTGGGTTCCTCTGGGGAGAGAATCTAGCGAGGGAAGGGAAAGGGGCCTCAGTGCTTAACCCTCATGGAGTGTAGGGGTGAGAGCCGGACTGCCTTGGGTGACCTGGAGCAAGTCACTTCATCTCTCTGGCCTGCTCCTTATCTGTAAAGAGGGCCCAGGAACAGGACTGACTGCAGAGGGTCTGCATATGGAATCAGGTGTCTGGTATGGAGGGTGTGATGGAAAACTGGGGATGGAGCAATCCTCCCCCACTGGGGGTCCTCCATGGGCCTGTCCCTGGGCAAAGCGCCCCACTTCTAGGTGGGACAGCCAGCTTTCCTGGGTGGTCACTTATCTCCTGCAAACTGCCCACAGGTGCCTCTGGTGATCAAGGCCCTGCAGCGGCAGCTTAAGGATCGGAGCGTCAGGGCCCGCCAGGGCTGCTTCAGCCTCCTCACCGAGCTGGCGGGGGTCCTTCCCGGCAGCCTGGCAGAGCACATGCCTGTGCTGGTAGCAGGTAGGATGGACTGCAGCAAGCTATCTGCTGTCCTGGGCTCTTCCAGAACCCAGACCCCAGGCCTTAATCCCTATGGGTACCCTTGCTCAGCAACCTACGGTGGCTCCCCACTGCCAGCATTGAGAATAAAGCTGGGGTACAGGCCCTACATCCTCGTTTCAGAAGGGTTTCCTGGCCTTGTGTCCCTCCCCTCTGGCGCTGGACAAGCCCTGACCTCCTAGAATCTGCAGCCTAAGAGCCTAGGGGTCTGGGTCTAGCTCAGATGCCTGCAGATGCTCCACCCCCATAACCAGGGACTGCTTGTGGCCCTATAACTTTTGCACCCACCCCACAGGCATTGTCTTCTCTCTGGCGGACCGTTCAAGCTCTTCCACTATCCGGATGGACGCCCTGGCCTTCCTACAGGGGCTGCTGGGCACAGAGCCAGCCGAGGCCTTCCACTCACACCTGCCAACTCTCCTGCCACCTGTGATGGCCTGCGTGGCTGACCCTTTCTACAAGATCGCAGCTGAAGCCCTGCTGGTGCTCCAGGAGCTGGTGCGGGCCTTGTGGCCCCTGGACAGGCCTCGGACGCTGGACCCTGAACCATACGTTGGAGAGATGTCTGCGGCTACCCTGGCACGGCTCCGTGCCACTGACCTGGACCAGGAGGTGAAGGAGCGCGCCATCTCCTGCATGGGCCACCTTGTGGCCCACCTAGGTGATCGGCTCGGGGACGACCTAGGGCCATCACTGTTGCTTCTCCTGGACCGCCTGCGGAATGAGATCACCCGGCTGCCTGCTGTCAAGGCGCTGACGCTGGTGGCCGTGTCCCCGTTGCGGCTTGACCTGCAGCCCATCGTGGCTGAGGCACTGCCCATTCTGGCCTCATTCCTGCGGAAGAACCAACGGGCGCTGCGGCTGGCCACGCTGGCTGCCCTGGACGCCCTGGCCCAGAGCCAGGGACATAGCCTCCCACCGAGTGCTGTGCAGGCAGTACTGGCCGAGCTGCCTGCCCTGGTCAGTGAGAGTGACATGCATGTGGCCCAGCTGGCCGTGGACTTCCTTGCCACAATGACCCAGGCCCAGCCAGCCTCCTTGGCCAAGGTCAGCGGCCCTGTGCTCTCGGAGCTGCTGCGGTTGCTGCGCTCACCCCTGTTGCCTGCCAGTGTGCTGGCGGCTGCTGAAGGCTTCCTGCAGGCCCTGGTGGGGACCCGCCCCCCGTGCGTGGACTACAAGGAGCTCATCCGCATGCTCACGGCACCTGTCTATGACCAGGCCGCAGAGGGTGGGCCAGGCTTACACAAGCAGGTGTTCCACTCTCTGGCTCGGTGTGTGGCGGCCCTCGCAGCCGCTTGTCCCCAGGAGGCAGCAGGCACAGCAAACCGACTGGTCTGCGATGCCAGGTCACCCCACTCAAGCACAGGGGTCAAGGTCCTGGCGTTCCTGTCGCTGGCCGAGGTGGGCCAGGTGGCCGGGCCAGGCCCCCAGCGGGAGCTGAAGGCAGTGCTCCTGGAAGCCTTGGGGTCACCCAGTGAGGATGTGAGGGCGGCCGCATCCTATGCGCTGGGCCGCGTGGGTGCTGGGAACCTGCCTGACTTCCTGCCCTTCCTGCTGGGGCAGATCGAGGCTGAGCCCCGGCGGCAGTACCTGCTCCTGCACGCACTCAGGGAGGCCTTGGGCGCTGCCCAGCCTGACAGCCTGAAGCCCTACGCTGAGGACATCTGGGCCCTGCTCTTCCAGCGCTGTGAGGGCGCCGAGGAGGGCACTCGGGGGGTGGTGGCTGAGTGCATCGGCAAGCTAGTCCTCGCGAACCCTCCATTCCTTCTGCCCCGATTCCGGAAGCAGCTCGCTGCAGGTAGGGGCACAGGCATGGGCAAAGACAGTTCCAGATCGGAAGTAGGCAGTTTGCATCTGAGCTGCCCACTCAAAATGAGCTAATTCAAGCAACTGGGTCAGAGAGTTGCGGTATGGATAAGGTGAAAGCAGGGAAGCCTTTCAAACCCAGTGTTTTCAGAGACTTGCTGCCTCCACCTATGGGACTCTGGGTTAGAGGAGAGAGAATGCTTAATATGTCCCCTCAGAAAATAAGCCTTTCATGGTGCCATTTTTGTACTCCTTGGCATGGACCGTAGTGTCGTGCTCCAGGCAAAAGTTAATAAAAACAGTTCTCTGCCTAAAGAGAGTGCAACTCTCTTGGGCTACTTGGAGCCAGGAACAAATGTCAGTGTAGACCAGGACTGGGGGCCATATCCCTCGGGATGTGGGGAGGGGAGATCCGGCAAAAACCAGGGTAGGTTTTGTGTGGTCAGGCAAGGGCATGTCCGGGCATTCTGAAGCTCAGAGGAAGAAAGCAGACAGGTGGAACTGTGGGGCTCTTGGGCACATGGAAGCCTGGAGAAGGAAAGGCCTCTAGGCCTTGAGCTGGTCCGCTGGCTTGCTGATAGGGTCAGTGGGTGTATGCATTGACAGAATGCAGGCAAAATGCTGGGTGCATGGTGTGTGGTGTGTAATTAACACTAAAGGAGAACTGCTGTCATTGCTGTTAGTGATTACAGTTAAGCCCTGACTGGGGATGCTAGGTTTAGAAGCAGCAGCTAGCTCTATGGCTCACAGCACTGTGTGGACAGGAAGAACATGTCAAGAGCCTTGCCTGTGATACTCACAGGTCTCTTCATGAGGAACCTTGAGAGGCCAGAGTCTTGGGATGAGGAGCAGTTCTGCCATTCCCCACCTCCAGTTTGTTTCTACTTCATGCACACTGTTGAGCCAGCTAACCGGTCACATTTCCTTTTTAGCCACCTGGAAGCTTGGAGCCAAATTCGTGGCATGCTCCTAGCAAATTTGTGAGACTTCCTAGTTGGCTCTCCCTGCCCTCACTTGAGTCCTCCTCTCACTTCCCTACCTATATTTTTCCTCAGCCTCATTTTTTTTTTCATTTTATTTTATAGTTAAATTTTAAAAAATATTTTCTTTATTCATTTGCCAGAAAGAGCACACAAGCAGGAGGAGCAGCAGGCAGAGGGAGAAGGAGAAGCAGGCTCCCCACTGAGCAGGGAGCCCGACATGGGACTCGATCCCAAGATACTGGGATCATGACCCGTGCCAAAGGCAGATGCTTAACCAACTGAGCCACCCAAGTGTCCCTTTAATTAATTTTTTTTAAAGATGTATTTTTTAGAGAGAGAGAGCATGTGCAGAGAGAAGAGTGAGAGGGAGAATCGTAAGCAGACGTCCCATTGAACAGGGATCCCAACAGCAGGGCTCAATCCCATGACACTAAGATCAAGACTGAAACCAAGAGTAGGACATTTAACTAACTGAGCCACGCAGGTGCCCCATCATTTTCCTCATTTCACATTCACTTAATCCTGTTCTATTGCCCATGTCTTCATCAGCCACCCTGAACATTCTTAGGAGCCAGTCAGAATAGAGAGAGTAAGAGGGGAAAAGCTGCAAGTCCAAAGTCACTAACTCATTCCCTTATTCACACCCCGGCACCAAATGTAAACTTCTCCCCCGAATCTTGAATGTAAAGTCTGCCTGATGGAAACAACCTTAACCCATCACTGCTGTGTGCTGGGGAGGAGAGGAGCGAGCCCCTCTGATTTGTTCCTTTCACCGAAACGGGAGCTATATTTCCTTCCCTTTCTTCACCTTCTCTACTCAGCAGGCAGAAAAGTAAAATTAAGTGTCTTCTCCATTACCAAGCTTCGGGGGTGTTCTGAATTCTGTTGGCATCCCCTTGGCATTCAGCTTGCCTGGAGCATACCTGCCTCTGCCTGAGGGATGCAGGCCTGAGGGGGAGGGCCCTGCCAGGGCTCAGAATCAGCCATTGAATTTTGGATCTGCTGTGTGACCTTAGATGTGAACTAAACCTTTCTGGGTCTTTTTCCTCTTCTGTAAAATAGAGATAAATAATAATTTTAATGAAACATTTTGATTTATCTTACCATTTATTAACTAATTTACACGACCATCCTGAGGATTAATTGAGATAATGTGTCTGAAAAATAGAACAGCCGTAGGCCTGAGCAAAGGTCTTTGGGCTGTGGATTGACTACTGTCTTGGGTTCTTGGTTCCCTGTTTGCATCCTGCAGTGTGGTTACCTGAGAACTGGGAGTTTTCCTGTCAGTCATAGCCAAGAGAATTTAAGGATAAATTTTAGGCTGCCAAGGAAAATGGGAGCATTGACTTCACCAAAGAGGGGAGCGGTCCCATTTTGTCTCCTGGGGAGGCAGAGAGCCTTGGTGCCTTCTGACTTGTGGGTATCCAGGGTCCGCCCTGCCACTCACTAAGCGGATTCCTCTCATCCTGCAGGTCGGCCACACACGCGGAGCACAGTTATCACAGCAGTCAAGTTCCTCATCTCTGACCAGCCCCATCCTATTGATCCCCTCCTGAAGAGCCTCATTGGTGAGCACCCCTTCTCTCTGCCTCCGGCCCCATTCAGTACCCCCTCCCAGCCTTTGAGTCTGAGCTGACTTTTCTTACACATGAGTCAAGGGGAGTTGGAGACCCAGGAGACTACTTCACTCCCCTGACAGGAAGTAGGGGCCTGGGTTCAAATCCCTCTGTTGGCACTGAATCACTGGGTAAGCCTAGCATGCCCCTTCTCACCTCTGAGCCTTAGTTTCCTCCTCTGTAGAATGGGGATAAGGTTCTGAGGTTATTTCAGAGACCCTATCCATTACCGAGAGGAAGGTACTCCCTGAACATGCAGGCTCTTATAAGTGGAAAACCACCAGCCTCTCACATGCACTGGTCTCAGCGGGCACAAAGCTGAGTAGGGCTGCATTGGAGTGGGGAGCATGCACTGGAGTGGGGAGCAGCTTACCCCTTGTCTGAGGAACCCTCTGTCTTGAGGAGACCAAGTAGCCTTTATTGGTGAGCCCTCTCTTTGGGGCTTTGTGGGACCAGGCTCTTCCTAGAGAAGGCAGACATTCAAAGCTCTGAGTCTGCAGGCCTGTCACTGGACCACACTGGCATCTGGCCCTTCTCCTCCAGGCAGCCTTGTGGAATGTGGGGAGTCTTGGGTTGGCAGCCTGGTTCTCTGCTTCTCTCTGGCTGTGTGAGCATGGACAGATCATCTCCTCCTGAGCTATAAAATGGGAGTGCTGATCCCCACTTGCCAGGGCACTGTTGGGGGAGACCAGAGGTCAGCAGACATGGCCATGCTCAGGATTGGAGAACACGTCCAGAAGCCACAGCAATGTCCGCAGCAATTCATCACCTCCCCTTACCCAGGGGGCACACACTGCCGCCAGTCCTGACTTCCCTCATTGTGCCTGAGCTGCCCATGCCTGGCAGCCTGGATGTGTGCCTGGGTGTTTGGTTCTTATTGTATGTTTGAACCAGTTCTCAAGCTCTCACTGTGTATCAGGTACAAGGCTATGTCCTTTAATACACCTCACCGCAGTTCACTCTCACAGCTCCCTGCATGGTATGTAGACCCAGCCACATCTTACAGATGAGAAGCAGAGGCTCAGGGAGGAAACTTGGACTCAGGTCTTGCCAGCTACCCCACAGTTTTGTTCTCAGAGAGAATGGGGGAATCTAGGAGCCAGCAGGGCACAGTGCAAGGGGCCACAGGTTGCCAACTCAGTCTGAATCCTGCTCTGCTGAAAGATTTTATGTTCTTCCCAGTGCATCATATTGGCAGTTTGCTCCTTGACGGGTCATGGTAACTCTGATCACCTGGTTAAGATGGAGACATCCAGGGACGCCTGGGTGGCTCAGTTGGTTAAGCAGCTGCCTTCAGCTCAGGTCATGATCCCAGCGTCCTGGGATCGAGTCCCACATCGGGCTCCTTGCTCGTCAGGGAGCCTGCTTCTTCCTCTGCCTCTGCCTGCCTCTCTGTCTGCCTGTTCTCTCTCTCTCTCCCTCTCTCTCTGAAAAATAAATAAATAAAATATTAAAAAAAAAAAAAAAGATGGAGACATCCAGTTTTCACCACTCTAAAATTACTTTTTCCTGGAGCACCTGGGTAGCACGGTCAGTTGGGTGACTGATTCTTGATTTTTGCTCCAGTTGTGATCCTGGGGTCGTGGGATCGAGACCCACATCAGGCTCCACACTCAGCATGGAGTCTGCTTGGGACTCTCTTTCTCCCTCTGCCCCTCCCCTACTTCTCTCTCAAATAAGTAAAATCTTTAAAATCACTTTTTGCTTTGGAATGAGTAAGTATTTTTGAATCTGTTGAAATATCCTCTTCATCATGTTTCCTTTTTTAAAAAAAAGATTTTATTAATTTATTTGAGAGAGAAAACAAGCAGGGGGAGAGGCAGAGTAAGAGGGAGGAGCAGACTTCCTGCTGAGCAGGGAGCCCAATGTGAGGCTTGATCCCAGAATCCTAAGATTATGACCTGAGTTGAAGGCAGATGCTTAACCAGCTGAGCCACCCAGGTGTCCCTTCATCAAACTTCTGCCCACTATACTGAGCATCCATTGTGGTTTCTTTCCTGCCTCAGTGATTTCTGACAGTTGCCAAATGCTGACTTCCAATTCCAGCATTCCTTTCATATTTGTTAGTTTGCCTTCTAATCTCTGGAATAGAACTTTTCCTTCTCCCCCACTTATTTATTTACTCATTGATTTATTCATGTCATTATAGACTCATGGACTCCTGTTTCATTCCGTGAATTCTAATTTATTATCATCTTCATTTATTTGACTCTCATGCTTGTCTTAGGTGTGGCCAGTGGGGGCCCTTCAGGATGGTTCCAAGGTTCTCTTGGCATGTTTTCATCATCCTTTGAACATATTCTGGTTTTTTGGCACAATAAGATGCTCTAGACTCGCCTTGAACCTTTCCTGCCCCAGCTCAGGAATCGGCCATTTCTCCAGGGAGCCCTGATTCCTTTTGAGGGGAGAATGATACTTAGGACCCAAAACCTGGACTGTAGGTGTGCTCATTGCTACTGGGGTGCCACCGCTGCGAGGCCCTCAGAGACAGAGCTGAGGAGTGTGTGTGTGTGTATGAGTGTGTGTACACAGACAGACACACATGGACATGAGTTACCTCCTCTCCAGTCCAGCACTGCAGGGTTCCACCTAGCCTCCTTCCTTCCCATTCCATACCCTTCTCTTACAGGGTGAAACTCACCTCCTACTACCTATAAGATATGTATTCTGGAATACACAGAAAGTAGACTGAGAATTGCTAACCTTTATAGTTGAAAAGTCAGCATTTGTTCTTAGCTTGAGGGCATCTAACCAAAATACCTCAGAAGATACTTGGTGACTTGTTTCACTCTGTCATAACCTGATGGTTATGTTAATCATTTGAAATATAGTTAGGGGTTTGGTTGTTGTTATTTTTTATGCTTTTCTTTAGGGACTCACCTCATTCTTGATTTTATTTACTTACAGAGCATATGGAACATTAATGTAGTTATTAAAAATTCTAAACTGTATAAAAAGTCATACTCAGAGAAGTGCTGGGTGAATGTGTAAGTTTCTTCACCTCTCTGATCTCCAAAAGCCCTATCTATAATAATATCAAGTTACCATTTATAGAATCCTTGGTCTGTGCCACGCCGTCTTCTATGTATTTATATTTTATATAGATTTAGTTTATGTAAAATAAATATGTACTGTGTATAATAAAAATTTATATATAATATATATGTGTGTGTGTGTGTGTGTGTGTGTGTGTGTATCACGTCACTACATTTTAAATCTTAAAAACAGATCTCCACTATGGTACTGTTCTTACTCCCAGTTGATAGATAAGATACTGAGGCTATCCAAGGTCCCATAGTTAGGCAGTTGTGGAACCTGGATTTGAACCCATGCCAGACTCTAGTTCACATTCTTATCTGGGCTCTGAGTACTTGTGCCTGGCAAAAAAGTAGATGCTCAGAACACATTTGCCCCCATTTGGCCAAGTCTGCCCATTACGCAGGTAATCAAGGTCAGGGGTGGAGGTGGTCTGTGTCTTGGCCCAGCCGTCCCACACACCCCCTCTCATATTTCCATCAGGAGAATTTATGGAGAGCCTGCAGGACCCGGACCTGAATGTGCGCCGCGCCACCCTGGCTTTCTTCAACTCGGCTGTGCACAACAAGCCCTCGTTGGTCCGGGACCTGCTGGATGACATCCTGCCCCTCCTCTACCAGGAGACGAAGATCCGCAGGGACCTCATTCGAGAGGTGAGGCTGGAGAGGCATAGAGCAGGAAGCCCTGGGCCTGATCAGTGGGGCTGTGGCAAGGATTCAGGTCACCTGGGGCCTTGATCAAGTCCCACTCCTCCACTTCCCGGTTGTCTGACCCTGGGCATGGGAGCGTAGGACCATTTCATCCACTCTGAGCCTCAGTTTTCTTCTTGGCACAATGAGGAGACTAATTTGTATCTGCATCAGAGCATCGTGGAGGAGATTCCATGAGTTATGTCCTGCAGGGGCTCAGAACTGCTCCTGGCGCACCGTCGGCCTCAGTAGGTATTGATGCTTCTTACTATCACTCAGCAATCAGCAGGGGTTCACTGAGGGCCAGCCCGGTGGCAGGGTGGCAGGATCAGAGCTGGACCAGACATGGTGTCTGCCACCAGGGAGCTCCTGCCCTCCTCAGGGACAGAGACACCCATTCTGCCAATTATTTCACTGACTTAAATCCTTAAACAAGGTTTTAAGGAGCAGAGATTAAAGGTGACTTAACAGCTGTCATCACATGATATAATAAAAAGGTTTGAACCACCTGGCATTGCTGACGAGGAAGTGACTGTGTTTAGAGGGGTTTGGAAAGTTTCCCAAAAGAGGGGACCTTTAACTGGGGATTTTAGGGGTGAGAAGCAGTTTACCATTAAGCACAGAGCCTTGTGGTTAAAAGCATCAGAGAGCTGGGTTTTTTAATTCTAGTTCAGCTACTTACTAGCTGTATGTTCTTGGGTGAGTTAATTAACCTCTTTGAGCCTAGTTTCCTCATATGTTAAATGGAGTTATTGGTAATACTGTCTCCCTAGGGCCATTGTGATGCTCGAGTAAAATGTCATTTGTCAAGCACTCAGCACAGTGGTTGGCATCTTATCACTGCTCCGTAGGCCATAATAATTATTGTTACTGTTTTTTTAAAGATTTTATTTATTTATTTTAGAGAGAGAGGGTGGGTGTGAGCAAGCTGAGAGAGAGAGAGGGAGACTCTGAAGCAGACACCAGGCTCAGTGTAGAGTCTGATGCGGGGCTCCATCCCACAACCACAAGATTATGACCTGAACTGAAACCAAGTCGGACGCTTAAAACCGACTGAGCCACCCAGACACCCACGTTACTGTTATCATCGGAGGACATTGCAGGCTGAGCAAAGGCAAGAGGCTTGAGAGTATGAGGCTTGATTCGGCGACAGAACACAATACCGAACAAGGAAGGTGGGGTGTGCAGCAGGGACTGAGGGAGGTGTCCTTACACCCTCAAGTCCCATCCCATAACCCTCGTCATCCTTCCGTCCTGCAGGTGGAGATGGGGCCCTTCAAGCACACAGTGGACGACGGGCTGGACGTGCGGAAGGCAGCCTTTGAGTGCATGTACTCGCTGCTTGAGAGCTGCCTGGGCCGGTTGGACATCTGCGAGTTCCTGAACCACGTGGAGGATGGCCTGAAGGACCACTATGATATCCGGGTAGGACAGGCCCCCCAGCCAGAACAGCACCCACCCCATATTGAGGAGCACCACTAGGGCCCACTGCTTGTTTGTCCCCCACTCTCCACCCCAGGCACCCCCATAAAGATAACCACATTATTCTCTCTCTCTCTCTTTTAAAAGATTTTATTTATTTATTTGACAGAGTTCATAAGTAGGCAGAGAGACAGGCAGATGGTGGGGGAAGCAGGCTCCCTGCTGAGCAGAGAGCTGGATGTGGGGCTCGATCCCAGGACCCTGAGATCATGACCAACCGGAAGGCAGAGACTTTAACCTACTGAGCCACCCAGGCGCCCCTCTTATTTTATTTTATTTTATTTTTTAGTATTTTATGTATTATTTGATGGAGAGAGCAGGGGTGGGGCAGAAGGAGAAGCAGACTCCTCACTAAGCAGGGAGCCTGATATGGGACTCCATCCCAGGACCCTGGGATCCTGGCCTGAGCTGAAGTCAGATGCTTAACCGACCGAGCCTGATTTTTTCCTGATTATCAATCAGGGAAAGAGCCAAGCTGGGGCGCCTGGGTTGTTCAGTGGGTTAAGCCTCTGCCTTTGGCTCAGATCATGGTCTCAGGGTCCTGGGATTGAGCCCCACATCTGGTTCTCTGCTCAGCAGGGAGCCTGCTTCCTGCCTGCTTCCTCCTCTCTCTCTGTCTACTTGTGATCGCTCTCTCCCTCTCTCTCTGTCAAATAAATAAATAAATAATCTTTTAAAAAACAGAAAGAAAGAGAGCCAAGCTCTCAAACACCTTTGGTGGGAGTCTACACTGGGCGAGCTCTTTGGAGGATGGTTTAGCCATAAGGAGAAACATTTAGAATTCTTTGACACATTCTTGATCTAGCAGTTCCGTCTCCATAAACAGAGCCTTTGGACTCACTCCTCGAAATGTGTTTTGAGTTTCTATGTTCAAGATTGTTCTTCCCAGCTCTGTGGGGGTTGGAGAAAGCTGGTGGCTTCCTGAATGTCCACCCATCAGTGAGCTGGTACCTCTGGTCATGGAATGCTGGCCGCACTGAGAAGAGTGAGTCGATCCCTTCGCAGTGATGTGAGAGATGGCCAGGCCTCACTGTCGATTGATAAGAGCCAGTTGTTTTTATAGGCATTTTCCCCACGCTATCCTGTTTCCACCCATTCTGGCCCCATCATCCTCTTGTCTGTCCTCCCAGGAGCATGGGACAGGGCCTGACATCAGTGCCACATTCGGACCTCAGTGTCTGGGCTCCCTCTGGTGTTGAGGAGGGTGGGTATGACATGTCTTGAGCCCCTAGAGTTATCTTGTTGAGTCTACACTGTATCCTTGGATGGTGTAGCCCACTTTACAGGGGTGAGACCAGAGAGCTGGTGGGTTCAAGGGCACCAGCTGGGCAGTGGGGGAGCCCTGGGTTGCAGCTTGTGCTGTGTAATGCTGTGCTCTTTGCTGCTGTGGCCCTGGTCGCCCTCCTTTGCCATGGGTTGTGGGGGGATCAGGGAAGGGTAGACAGTGGAGGGGTTGGGTAGAGCACATAGAATCCAGACAACCATCCTTTATGGTGTGGAGCACTGGTTGACCATTTTCCCAAGAAAACTTGACCATTTTCCCAAGAGGTCAGCATTAGTCTCCAGCAGGCTGCATCCAGGCCTGTGGATGTGTTTAGTTGGCTCACACAGTAGTTTGTTTGCTTTTTAACTGGGTGTCAACATTTAAAAGTTGAGAGATCTTCCATGAAAATCAGAGTGTCTTTGGAAAGCAGGCTGTCAGCTGGGGCCACATTCCCATAGCCACAGTTGGCTGGAGCTGAGAGCTGAGGTCTGGAGTATGGGCTCTTGACTCCTGCCCAGTTGCCCTCTGGCCCTGTTCACTCATGGCCAGTATCTGCCTGGCCCTGTGGGCATCAGAGCTGGAGAATCGCCCCCTCCCTGGTGCCTCTTCTCGTCTGATCCTCCCCAGGTCAGCCAGGCATGGGAGCCATTGCCAGTCATAGTTTATAGATAAGGAAACTGAAGCCCAGAGCAGGAGAGACTCGGGCAGGGCCCTGATGGGAATTAGTGCTAGAGTTTGGACCTGAGCTCCAAGTGTTGGAACCAGAGCCCCTGATCTTCCATGGCCTCTGTTCCTTTTGGTCCTGGGCCATTTCACCATGAACTCTGTCTTCTTCCTCCTGGGTAGATGCTGACTTTCATCATGCTCGCCCGACTGGCTACCCTGTGTCCCGCACCTGTTCTGCAAAGAGTGGACCGGCTCATTGAGCCACTCAGGGCCACCTGCACCGCCAAGGTACCTTCCTCCCCCTACCCCACTTAGCGCTGGGCACACCTGCAGATTGCTCACAGTTACCCTTTCCAGGTGGTGTATGAAGGACTTCATTTCATTGTTATCGTCCTCCTGTAAGGCACTTCTTATTGTCACCACTGTATACACAGGGGAACAGAGACTCAGAGAGGTGAAGTTATGGACCTAGGCTACCCAGCTAGTAAATTGCAGAGCTGAGATTCAAACCCGGCTCTTTCTTTCATTCATTAAACATTCCCTGGGTGCTGGGCCTCATTGCAAGGTACTAGGGATACAACATTGAACCTGGTGGGTTCCCCACTCCCAAATCCTTTTTTTTTTTTTTTTTTTTTTAAAGATTGTATTTATTTATTTGAGAGAAAGCAAGAGAGCGAGTGAGCATGAATGGGGTAAGGGCAGAGGGAAAAGCAGATTCCCCACTGAGCAGGGGGCTTGACGTGGGGCTCCATCTTAAGACTCAGGGATCATGACCCAAGCTGAAGGCACACAGTTAATCGACTGAGCCACCCAGGCTCCCCCCTCTACTCCCACATCCTAATTGGGAAACCGAGTGAGACTCTTGGAAAGATAGAAACCATTGATTGGTTGATTGATACAGGGCAGAGTTGCTGATAAGCTAGAGTGCCTCAGGGATCCAGGGGAGGGATTCGGAGCCAGAGGCCTGGGGGCAACATGCAGTGTTGGGAACAGAGCCTGGCATACCCAGGGGGTGGGTATCCAGTAATTACCTGGTGACTAAAAGAACTAACTTGGATTTTGAAAGGGTAGGATTTAACCAAAAAGTAGTAGAGTATTTCAGTTTGGAGCTTAAGGAGGAGAGATACCCACAGAACAGTGATTTTCAAGTAGCAAAACCTTTTCCAATAAAATAAAATCTTCTGTGGATAAAACATTAAAATTGGTGGTTTCTTTTTTTTTTAAAGATTTATTTTATTATTTATTTGACAGACAGAGGTCACAAGTAGGCAGAGAGGCAGGCAGAGAGAGAGGAGGAAGCAGGCTCCCCTGCTGAGCAGAGAGCCCGATGTGGGGGCTCGATCCCAGGACCCTGGGATCATGACCTGAGCAGAAGGCAGAGGCTTTAACCCACTGAGCCACCCAGGCGCCCCAAAATTGGTGGTTTCTTAATAGATAGAAACCTGCCTTGTAAGTTTCCCTTTGTAACATATGTGGGTATGAAGTAAAAAGAAGCTGTGTTTCTGCAGGACTCTTGCAGTCTTGACCGTTTCAGTGGCCAAATCATTTCTAATTTTCTTTGAGCCGTTTGGCATGGAGAAAGATCGCAGTTCCCAGGGAAGGACTGCAGACCCCCCTTCACTCAGCCCAGATGGCAAGAGGAGCTTCAATCTGAGGCCCACATATAGGCCACTCGGAATGGCTGCAGAGGACGCTGTTTGTCAGGCACTGAGAACTTGCTGCATCTGTGTCTACAATCCCTCATCTGCTGAAACCTACAAAGCTCTGGAACTTGTTTGGCAACAAAACTTGACTTGAACTGGCCTGAGGCTATTTATGGCTTTTCTCTCTCGCTGTGACACGCATAATATTCTTTTATTTTTCATATAGTAATGGAAATATTCCTGTATTTGATTACATGATATTATACCACGTTGTCTGCACACTATCCTCTTTCTAACACCACCACCACCCCCCACCCCCCACCCCCACCAAATCCTGAATTCCAAAAGCACACCTGGCCCCAAGGGTTTCAGAGCAGGGGATATGGACCTGTGTTAAGCCATTTAACCCTCAAAGCAACTCTATGGAAAGGAGGCTCTTCCATACAGAAAGGGAAGTGCAGCTTGCAGTGACAACCTGAAGTCACAGCGCTTACAGGGCAGACTTCAAGACTGTCCAACCCCAGTGCCAAGCTCTTAACCTCTACACTGGAATCTTGAGGGGGAAGAGTTTTTGTCTGGGCCAAGTCAGCAGCCTCAAGAGGAATCCAGACTTTATTTCATAAGGAGTGGGGCAGTTCTGAGATGCTCTAAGTGGGAGAGGGTGGGGGATGAAGAAACAAGACAGGCAAGGCAGTTTGAGGGGTTTCCTGCACAGACTAGCTTGCAGGGGTAGGCACCGGAGTGGAGGGGGGACAAGGCCAGCAAGGTGACTGTCATGGTGATACAGTCTTTGAGTTAAGTCATGGTACCAAGAGTCTGTTTTAAGCACAGTAAGAAAAGATAGGCTGAATCCTGTCAGGGGAAGGAGATAACTGAACACTTCACAGCATTTATCACCATCCAGTTATTTATTAATAAAAAGAAAGGTGGGCAGTTTAGATTGGTTGGTCGGAGGCCCCCTAGGTGACCTTGAGGTTGATTTAATGACAAAAAATTCCCCTCTGGGGAAACCCACTGGGGTAAAAGTGCAGAAGAAACCTCAGGAGGCTGGAACCACAGTGTGCTGTGGTTTAAACTGGGAAGGATACAGGTGGTTGGGACGAATCCAGAGACCAGTGAGGTAGCTGTGATGTGATGCTAAGTTCAATAAAGGATGGCTTGTTGTTTTCCTACTTTAGGTCAAAGCTGGTTCTGTGAAGCAGGAATTTGAGAAGCAAGACGAGCTGAAACGCTCTGCGATGAGGGCAGTGGCCGCCCTGCTGACCATCCCAGAAGTAGGGAAAAGCCCCATCATGGCTGACTTCTCTTCCCAAATCCGATCCAACCCCGAACTTGCTGCCCTCTTTGAAAGCATCCAGAAGGATTCTGCTTCAGCCCCCAACACAGACTCGATGGAGCTCAGCTAGTACCCCCCAACTCTGCCCCCAGGTGGGCCCTTACTTAAGAGAAGGAGGCCTACCCAAGCCGGAGGCCTCACTGTCCCCCTGCCCACCACACGCTTCTCTACTTTTGCCCTTTTGTCATCTCACTGGGGGCCCTTCTGCTCCTGGTTGGGGCTTACAGTGCCTTCTCCAGGGACCCCCAACTCAAGGCCCCCAGCAGGAGCTGCAGGGCTGCCAACAGTTGGGCCCTTTAACTCAGGACAGTCATTCAAGGAAACGGCACGGACATTTTCCAAGCCCTTCCACACAAACACAGATGCGTGACTTCACACAGGGCGGTCTGTACCTTCAAAGCAGGGAGTCCCTGCCTCACTAAGGACTAAGTAGTGTTTAGAAATACTCTTATGGTCACAGCTGCAGAAAGTTAGGAGACAGCCGGCTGGCCTCTCTGTGCACCATTGTCCCAGATTTGTCACTCACACCTCTCCCACTCTTCACTTAACTTGATCTTATAGGCCAAACATTAGTGCTGGGTGGGCATCTTGAAGAGTCAAGCTACTTCTCTGAGCTTTAACATTTTAGAATTCAAAATGCTTCACTTTCTAATTGGCAGTAATGAATCTGAAATTTTTTTGCAGGGGGAGGGGGGCCAAGATAGGGAATTAGATCTAGTTTGTTTTTTTTTCTAATTTCTAAACTCTTAAAGTAGCTAACTGGGAAAGAAGTACCAAGAAAGTACAGACCATCTTTTATGTCACCCACCTAGGTATCAACAGTTGGTTTGTGTCCTGAGGAAGACTTTGAACATGATGTTTCTAGTTTTTAGTATTGAAGACACAAATATTAAACAATAGGCTAAAGAATTTTCTGTGCTATCCCAGGTTAATAAAGGACAGACCTAGTGTTACTTTTTCTGTGCACACTTCCTCTACTCAGTAGACCACTGTCTGTATACTTCCCAAGTCAATTTAAAGAAATCATGGAAACAACCCAACAATTAACTCAAATGTTTCAGACCAGGCTTTGAACTGGATGAAGGCAACCTGTAATTTACATACCCAATTTAAGGGACTTAAATCCACTCATGGCTAGCATGCCAAGAAAATTGTTAAGGCAGGCTAGTATTTCTGCTCAGTTGACCTGGCTGGTAGGGAAAAAAAAACACCCTATAAATGATTGTCTTGTTCTTCAGTATCTCATGCCACATCCCCAATTATCCTGCCCTTCGCTGCCAGTTCTTAGATAAGTGCTATCATAACCTTATAGACATGCCTCTTTCTTGTGCTTTGCAAATACTGCATTTTTTTTTTACAAAATGAAGCTTTGTAGCAACCCTGTGTTCAGCCAAACCTATCAATACCATTTTCCCAACAGCATTTGCTCACTTCCTGTCATATTTTGTTAATTCTCAGACTGTTTCACTTTTTCATTATTATGTTATGGTGATGTGATCATTGATGTTACTGCTTGTGCCTGAAGATGGGACTGAATTGCGGCAATCTTGTGAGAATTCAATGGAATTGCTTATGAGTAAAAAATTTAAGATGGTATCCACTCCTAAAGATGCTGGATTGTTGAAATGACAACAAAGAACTGAAGAATATTACATCAACTTAGTTGATGAAGTAGTGGTAGGGTCTGAGGAGATGGCACTCCCAATTTTGAAAGTTCTTGGGTAAAGTGCTAACAGTATCATGCTACAGAGAAATCATTCTGGACTCAGTCAATGCAGTCAGCTTCATTGTCTTCATTTTAAGAAACTGCCACAGCCACCCCAGCCTTCAGCAGCCACCACCCTGATCAGTCAGCTGCCATCAACATGGAGGTTAAGACCTTCCACCAGCAAAGATCACAACTCAAAATATGTTTAGCACTTTTGCACTAGATGGTTAGCATTTTTTGCAATACTTATTTTTAAATTAAGGTATGAATTGTCTAGACATGCTATTGCACATAATAAATTATAACCGTATAAATAACTTTTATATGCGCTCAGAAACCAGAAAAATGCGTTTGATTTGCTTCATCAGTGGTTTGAAACCAAACCACAGGGTCTCGAGAAGTATGCCTGTAATTCACATAGCTAAATTCTAGCTTTTGCGGCCAAAGGTTTAGGGCTGTGGTCAAAAAGGCAGCTTGAGGGGCGCCTGGGTGGCTCAGTGGGTAAAGCCGCTGCCTTCGGCTCAGGTCATGATCTCAGGGTCCTGGGATCGAGTCCCGCATCGGGCTCTCTGCTCAGCAGGGAGCCTGTTTCCCTCTCTCTCTCTCTCTCTGTCTGCCTCTTGGTCTACTTGTGATTTCTCTCTGTCAAAAAATAAATTAAAAAAAAAAAAAGGCAGCTTGATTGTTAAATCCTGAGTACCAATCAAGAGGCCCAACGATGTTAAGAATCCCAGCCTTCAGAAACTGCTGTTAAGTTACCTGAAGTAGCAAGCTGGGGGAGGGTTATAAAAGGGAGACCGAAAGTTATCTTCAGGCATCCAAGGCTAATCGTAGAGGGATTTGTGCATCATCCTGTCATGTTTTTGTTCAGAGGCTACCTCACAAGAACTACATACAGTGACCATCATCCAAATTTACAAAGTGAGGCTAAGGATGACTACTTGCTCTGAGCTGCAAGGTCCTTCAATCAAGCCTTAGAATGTTCCTTGGTCTGAGCCCAAGTCTCTCCCAGCCCCAACTGGAGCTGATAAAGCTGCTCTGGGCACCAGAGGCCTGTGCCCTATGAAGAATGAAGTATCCTTATAAACCCACCCCTTCCAAATGGAGGATTCCAGAGCATTAATGGGCAAAAGAATAATCTCCATGCAGACACCAAGGAGGGAAATGCCAGATGGTAGTTTTATGGTTTTATTAACACAAATATGACGTGCACAACAAGCTGTCTATTCATTTTCTTCACTGCGCAGCCTGGCGTTGGGATTGGTGACTCTGATTGCCAGCTGGGCTGCTCTTTCCACAATAGCTTTGCGGTTCTTGGAGGAGACATTGTGAGCAATCTCTGCACAGTAAGATCTGGAAGAGAAGCAGTTAGTGAGTATGGAGCAAGCCAGATGAACACATGCTCTGGAGTTTCCCTGGGAGGGCAGCAGTTTTGGGTCAAACTACCTCCAGAGCCACGAGGGCTCTGGCAAAGTTGATGAACAAGACCCACACAGTCCCAAATCCTAACTTTCCTAATTCCATGGTACCAGCAGTAGGACTCTTCAAGTATTTACTGATAGTGACAGAAGTACTCACTGTCCCCTCATTTAATCCTTACAAGCAGCCTTGTAATCCAGGTATTGCCTCCTCTTACAGACAAACCACGACCCTTAAAGGTTCAAGTGAATTCCCAAGTAAGATACTTAGAAATGGACAGGGCTAGGATGGCTCAGTCCCAGATTCCAAGTTCAAACGTTCTCCCCCAATCCTTTCACAGTCAACCTGCCCAACACAGGGCAGTCTCAGGGAGCTTGGACTTGCCCATAAAGTTCTGAAACTTTCTGCAGAGCAGGAGGAGAATCCAACAGTCTGATTAAGCCATGGGTTTCCTGGCCTAGACGTTAACATTTTACTTGTTTGACTGCTGCAGACAAAATTCAAATTGAGAAGTAACACTGCCTGAAGTCACCCAGCAATAATATTTCCTGAGTATCTGGCTGGCAGATCCTGTTCTAATCTACTCATTCCTCACAGCTGCATCAGGCCCCAGTTCGGTAACAAATTGGCCTAATGAGAACATTTCAGTAAAGTTATGACACCATTAAGAGCAGATTAAGAAAAGACACTCTCGGGGCGCCTGGGTGGCTCAGTGGGTTAAGCCGCTGCCTTCGGCTCAGGTCATGATCTCAGGGTCCTGGGACTGAGTCCCGCATCGGGCTCTCTGCTCAGCAGGGAGCCTGCTTCCTCCTCTCTCTCTGCCTGCCTCTCTGCCTATTTCTGTCTGTGAAATAAATAAATAAAATCTTAAAAAAAAAAAAAAAAAAAAAGAAAAGACACTCTCGGGGCATCTGACTGGCTCAGTCAATAGAGCATGGGACCCTGAGATCAAGAGTCACACACTCTACCAAATGAGCCAGCCAGGAGCCCCCAAAATAAAAAATCTTAAAAAGGACGCTCTACCCCTGGAGGAATTTCAGCAAAGACAGAAAGAAAGCTATAAGCAGTGACTAAATCAGGCAATGAACATACATAAATTCTTTTTAAGAATTCTAGCAAAATAGCTTAAGTGTGAGACAAGCAAACCCAAAGAATTATCTTCTATAAAGGAGTCCACTCAAACTCAAAGTAGCTGTATTTTGAAATGTTCCAATTATCTTTTTCAACACTGAAAGGTTTTTCCAAAAATACCTCAAGTCCATGTCCACATGCGTATTTAATAACCAATCAATCACTCTATGTATTATCTTAAATACTTCTGTCTGCCCAGGTATTCTCCCGACACATGACAATCATTTCAAATACACATGTAACATTCCACCCAGTGCTTATACTCCCATCATTTACAAATAGTATTTTCAACTGCTCAAACTGAACAACTGTTCAAATGTTTCAAAATGCTTTTTATTTAGGGATAAGCATCCAGAAATGGAACTTGTGGATTAAAGGTCATAGATTTCAAGTATTTCTATGGCTCCAGATACAAACTGCCAAGCTATTTAAGAGTATCTTTTTGGTAACCAGCAACACCAGCACTGCAGCATTTCTGCTACACAAAAGGAATTGCATCTTTATGTCACAATTTTCCATCCACCTAATTGGGGTTTGGGCAGCCACCCCTAATTCCTCTGTTCACCTAAGGATTTTCAAAGGAAAATTTCCAGTATCCCAACACCCAGTTAAATTCCCAACCTAGAAAACTCAACCAAAGTGAGAATAATAGCTTCGTTTATTTCTATTACTTGCGCCTACAATCACTACAGATGAAAGATCTTTGTAAGCAAGCACACACAGGTCCTATAGTTAGTCACACTCTCCACATCCTAATTAAGAAAACAGGTTTTCAGCTTCTGTTTAACAGGAAGGAAGAAAACCGTCCTCTGCTTTACCAAAGAAACACCATTCCCTCCAAACCAGATTCAAAGCATCCTAATCACTTCCTGGGTGAAATGTTTTTTCATCCCACCGCCCTAATTTTGGCCTCAGCAGTCTTTCTCACACGGCACTCATAAAGTGTCTAACTTTCTCAAAATACTTCAAAGTAATGCTGTGAACCCTTCGTGCACTCTTGCATCTCTACAACTTTGTGCAAGTCATCCTCTGCCTGCCAAGTCTTCCTCCTTTTCTCCATCTCAGAATAGAGCTCCTTATCAGGCAACTCGTCCAACCCTATAGCCTTCTGAAGGAAGATACCCCTGGCCACAGCACTAAGTGCCCCTTTGGTCTGAGGCTGTATCTGATATCCCCCCACCCCATCTCCACACAGAGCAATGTTCTGCAAAGAACTGCCAAAAGGATACCAGTGTTTGTATTATTGGGCAAAGTCCTTCTCTTTCCAGATCTCAGGTCTCTACACTTTTCAGGTAAGTTCCCTTACCCTACTCCAGCAAAGGAAATACTTCGAAGTCCCCAACAAGCATTCTTTAAGCTCCTGAGAGAATATACAACTCTTCTAAATGCTAGAGTCCCTACCAAAAATGCTCACAGATGCAGACTTCTGACACCTAACCCAGAGGTGGGACCCAACTCACTTGTTGCACATCAGCAGCACTTCAAGCTCCTTGACGTTGTGCACTAGGAACTTCCTGAAGCCACTGGGCAACATGTGCTTTGTCTTCTTGTTGCTCCCGTAACCAATGTTGGGCATCAAGATCTGGCCCTTGAATCTTCTGCGCACCCTATTGTCAATGCCTCTCGGCTTCCGCCAGTTGCGCTGAAATAAACACAGGAGGGTTAGTGTCTTTGCTAACAACTTTTCCTTTTGGAGAAAAAAAGAGGACTCAATGAAAAGGAAATATGCCAAACAGTAGCTATCTGGGTTACAGTATTTCACTACACCTTTTTACACACACACAAACACACACTCTCATATTCTGTGGTGGAAAAAACAGGGGCTCCTGCATTTGACTACCAGGAATAGACTCACATCCACACTCAACAAAGGAAAAGCAGACTACATACTGATTGAATGTGAAGAGGCTATATATAAAGTTAAGATGAAGAGTGAAGAGCATGGGTTTCAACACTGCACTGAAGATTCGCATCATAAAAATAAGGATAATCTAATGTCTTGAGACCACCTAAAATGATTCAGGCCTCCAGACACCTCAAAACAGTCAAGTGTCCCCGGCCATTTAAATTTCAATTTATATTATAATGAAGTGACTGAGTGCCAGTAAGGCATACTCAGGGAGACTTGAGTTTCTGGAAAGCTCTACCACCAACCAGAGTTGTTCATCTGCCAAAGGTACTCTCTGGACCAGGTGATGCCAGAAGTCCAGAAGTCCATTTAGGAGTTCTTTCCTCCACCCCAACAAGTACTTCCATCCCGGGACGATATATACCTTAATTTTGACATATCGGTCTGACTGGTGCCGGATGAACTTCTTGGTCCTCTTTTTAACGATCTTGGGCTTCACCAAAGGTCTGAGGGCAGCCATGATGCCTTCAAGAAAGAGCCAGAGATGGTGTCAAGCAGTCCTGGAAGGAGGCTTTCCTGCACAGGGGTTGAACATTGTTGCAGAGTGTCTTCCAATCACCAGCTACTGAGCAAACTGGGAATGGAATGGGTACCTCTGCCAGGCTTGCTTTCCCTCCCGTCTCCGAAGCTGGCAGAATACTAACCACTCTCCAGACGCGATCCTGGGAGGTCAAGGGTCACATCACCCCCTAAAGCCAAGAAGAATGCTAACAGCTTATCTAAGACAAATCGACCCCAAATGTTCTCAACTTGCACAGGGCAGCAAATCCCACTTCTAGTATCCCAAACCCTAGACAGTCCAATTTCCTTTTAGATACGCAGAGCTTGGGCAGGCTACAAGAACCGGGGTCTTAGTTCATCTGTAAAATGGCAAGGATACCGCACACTGAATGCCTGCAGTGACTGAACGCAAGCAGACCTGAAGAGATACCTGTGTTTCCCTGAGGACTGTTGCTCTTCAATTCCCTCATCACAGGCCTACAAAACCACGATGTACTCAGAACATGTTTCTAGGCCTCTGAACTTCCGTTCTACCTGGAGATCATCCGAGTCTCAATTTATAACCCTCCTCAAAGCGGACTTCCCGGTCACCCCATTTTTTCCTCCTGCAGCACACTTTTTGTTCTAGTCTCCTCACCGCCTCTTTAACACCTGGTGAAGTGCGCAGCGAACGTTGCGTTCGATAAATGAACGCACCCCGCCCGCAACACGATTTCCTCGCAGGACGCGGTTCTATATTCCCCGAGAGCCTGACCCGCCATCAGCATTTGTTAACGGAACTAATCGACTCGCAGCTCACGGTGGCTGGTCTGTTTTGTTAGGTGATCCGGCCGCAGCAGCAACCCCAAGATCAACCAGAGGAAGGAGCGTCCGTCAGCGAAAAAGAGAAAATACACGCGGGCATACTTCACTGACCAAGGTGATTCGAGTATTCGTCATCACACCCGAACCTTCTGGTCGCTCCACGGCTCTGACAAGCTCTCTCAGGCTAGACCCGAAGGGCGACCGTCACTCCCAGAGCTCAAACAAGCTGTCCGCAACACTGAGAGAGACAACAGGCAGCCTCCGTAGAAGGGCAAGTGGCCCTGGGAAGCGAACCTCCATCATCGGCTGGGCCGCTTCGCTGTTCCCATACATACACCAGCCAAGTGACAAGGACAAAGCCCGCCAAGACGACTGCATGGAAGGGTAAGCCTCCTCACCACGAAGCGACAAAAAGAGATGAAGACCGCACAGATGCGGATGGACAACGATTAAAACTCACCCAGTAACAGATGGCTGCCACCTCCGCAGGCAGCGCCGAGGAAGAGACCGGAGGCTGGCGCGCGAGGGCTGATGGGACTTAACCTCTCGGTCCTGGCCGGGGGAAAAAGAGGACTTCCGGTTCTTCGTCCTTCAAAGAAAAGAAAGATACGTCAGAGAAATACTACTGGAAAAAAAAAAGTCGAGGGATACCTTTGTTTTCCTAGATATTAATATCTGCGAGTAGTACTGACAATTTTTCGTACCTGCTGTTGGGACTACATAGAACATTTGGAATTCTTTCTGAGCTTCTAAGACCTGTGGGGAGAGCATACACTTCCGCCAGAAATTGAAGCCATTCCTCCGGAGAAGAATCCAGGTTTTTTTTCCTTTTTTAAATTATTTCCGCCCGAGTTTGTTCTGCTGCTAAGTGCGCCTCTTCGTGGCCAGGCGGGAACAAAACAGAGACTTCTTAATTCCCTCACGTGAATGTATAGAGTAATATAGCAATGAGACTGTAACAGCTATCATTCGATGGGTTTTACTCTCCTTCCCACAATTCTGTGAGGTAGTTCTCTTATTTCCCCCATTTTACATTTGTAGAAGGGAGAGTTTGGGGATTCGACTCCAAAATCCACACTTCTAATCATTAGGTTAATCTGCTTAATGTTAAATTGTTCTTGGTTTTGTCTTACTTAGATTTTGTTTTTAAGATTGTTGTTAAAAAATCACATTTCAGGATTAAAGAAATTGCACCTTGATTCCACAATTTGAACACAATGCAGATGTCATCACTGATCTTTTTTTTTTTTTAAGATTTTATGTATTTGACATAGAGAGCGGGCAAGTGGCGGTTTTGGGGTGGGGGATAAGCAGGCAGTGGGAAAGGGAGAAGTAGGCTCTCCGCTGAGCAGGGAGCCCGATGCAGGGCTGGATCCCAGAACCCTGGGACCATGACCCGATTAATTGGAGAGCAGACCCTTAACCCACTAAGCCACCCAGGTAACTCCACTGATCCTGACAGTAGTTCCAGGGTCCAGATAGGGACAGAAGCTACACTGGATTATGTTGTTCATTGGATGAGAAGTGAGAAGGGAAGAAAGGGTTGACAGCTCCTTCATAAGAATTTTACTGTAAAGGGTAGGGGAGTTTGAGGAGACCTAGAAGAGTGAAATGTGAAATGTCTTTTCTGAGGTCACACAGCTGGCAAGCGATAAGGTTGGGACTGGAACCCCTTTGTGCCTATGACTACAGCAAATCTCAAGGATCCTGCTTATCTTGCAGACTCTGGGAAGTCGGATGGGTTGCAGAGCATGAAATCACTGTGCTAATAGCACCCAACATTATGTGCTGTGAAGGAAAAGGTCTTGATGGGGTCAGGTGGGCTAATCAAGCGAATGGATCAATTAACCAGAGACCATGCCTCCAACTGTGAAAGATCCAAGGGATTTGAGAAACAGTAACCAAAATGGCTCCAACTCTGCGGGATGAGAGACCCGTTGCCACTGTATTTCACAGAGAAGGGCACTGGATACCTGCACTGCCAGCTGCTTTCCCATGAGCACTGAGATCCCGGGACAAGAAACTGGAGGGGCCATGAAACCATCCCAGGGAATATTCCTGCTGTAGTCCCCTGGGGCTCAGGACATCAGCTTTCCAAACACTCGTCTGGCTGCAGCTCCTGAGCAGGAAGTCACATCAGCTGGATCACAGGTGATATGAAAAAAAACTCCAACCTAGTTTATTTCAAAAGGGCAGAGGTCAAGATAGGGAAATACTCAGAAACTGCGCATCTTTCCTGGGTTACATCTGCCTTCTGAGACACTGGATGCTTTTGCTCTAGCTAGAGCTGGTTCCAGGCCATTCCACTGAAATGACTTCTTTTATCTGGCTCTTGACACTTCCCCGGTGACTATGGCCCCAGGTTGCTAGAGACACTGGTCACAGTCCCAGGATGGCTGGATCCCACAACACCTTGGTCACTCTAGTTGATGTAGTAGACTTTGGGGGCATCGTAATAGCCATAGGTCATGTAGTTCATGTTCCCAATGGGCCACCAGTGGTCAGGGTGGTAGGTGGCTGAGTAGGCATGGGGCTGGGGTTGGACACAACTGAAGAGTGCCAGGCTCCGGTCCATAGCCACAGTGGGCAGGTAGAGCTGCAGCTTGTCCAGGAGGTGCCCCGGCCAGAAGAAATTGGGGTGAGTTCGCTGTCGACCTCTGGGGCTCTTCACTTGCAGCTTCCTGGAGAAAAAGAAGACAGAAGTGTGTCATGGTAGACTACCTGGGGCCAGAGCTTCTGCTCAGCAGAGTAGGCCAACTGTGACCAGAGTGGAGGTGTAGCATTGTGCTAAGCCCTTCGGCTCCAAGCGCTAGGTTCTGTTACCCTGTCTACCTTACCAACGAGGATCTGAAGGCCTAGAGAGGATAAGTCATTTCCTCAAAGTCACTCAGTGAGCAAGTGGCAGAGTGCAGGCTTGATGCCCAATCTGCTGTCTCTAAAACCCAAATTCTTTTTTTTTTTAAGTTTTTATTTCTTTATTTGACAGAGAGAGAGAGAGAGAGAGACAGCAAGAGAGGAAACACAAGCAGGAGAGAGTGGGAGAGGGAGAAGCAGGCTCCCCACCAAGCAGGGAGTCCAATGCGGGGCTCTATCCTAGGACCTTGGGATCACACCCAAGCCGAAGGCAGATGCCTAACGACTGAGCCACCAGGCACCCCTAAAATTCATATTCTTAAATGTACACCATTTTCCTGTGAGGTTCAGAGCATAGTCTCTGGAGCCAGCATTGCTGGGTTCAGATCCCTGCTTCACCACTTAATAGATGGGTGGCTTTGAGTAAGTGCATTAATTTTTTCTGTACCTCAGTTTTCTCTTCTCTAAAATGGGTATGCCAAGAGTCACTTTATAGGGTTGCTAAGAAAATTTAAATGAGTTAAAACATGGAACACAACACAGCAGTGTCTGCCTGGCACCCTAAGCAGTTTTACCATTTCTCAGCTCTCAGGTACCTCCTCCAAAAGGAGGTGGGTCCTCCCTCCCACCCATCCCCTTCCAGAGTTGGATGATTGCTACAGACCTGGTGAACTCCTCAAACTCCTTAAAGTGTATCTTTTTGACTTTCTTCAGTGTTTTCCTAGTGGATAAGAGAGAAAGGTCTCTTGTCAGGAGAGGGGAAATCCAAGTTAATGGGGCCGCAGTATATGGGGGTGGGCCTGTCAGTAAGTCCAAACCAGAGCTCCAAAAGCAGAGTTTCTTCTTCCTGAGGTGGGACTCAGCCTCTCTCCCTCCATGCTCCAGTGGGACCCACAGTGGGCTTGGTCAGCCAGGCCTGGGCTCACATCCTGGATGGATGGGTGACTCTAGGCAGGCCACTTCCCTTTGCAAAGCCTTATGTTTCTTATTACCCAGAACAGAGACCTCCTGAGGTAGCTGAAAGATGCTGCTTAGGCTGAATCCAGCTTTTGGAACAAGTGTGGTGAAAACTAACTCCCCAAGCATAGACTTGGCAGACATCACTAATCGACCGCAGACAGCACTCTCTCCCAGCAGGCCTGCATCTGGGCTCCAAAACCTTGACAACACATTTCAGGTAGCAAGATAAAACACATATCCATTCCTGCCCTTGGGGCCCTCTCTTTATCCTTTATGGCTGTGGCCTACTTAAGGATGGATAAGAGTCTGTTTCTCATGTTCCCACCCACTCCCTAGGTTCATGGTGCAGAAATGGAAGTCAGCCACCCAGGAGCTGGAATGCTTATGTAACAGATGAAAAGCTGAGGCTCAGACAGTGAAGCATCTTGCCCACTTAACCTGTAGGGTGTCTAATTTCCTCTTGCATCCTATCCGTTCTGGCCATACCATCCAGTGGGCTGCTGGCAGGGATGCAGAATGTGGGCAATTCCTGGTGGGGAGCAGGCCCTTCTCCATCCCACATTAGCCCCATCCCGCCTCGGGGATGCTGCTCGTTCTCCAGTCTGCAGTCTCCAACACATGCTGGTTTATCACCTGCCCACGGGTCCCCTCCTTCCAAAGAAGGACAATTCCTTAGAGAGGACTCATGTTGGTCTGAGGCTCAGAGACAGGCCCCAGTGCAGAATTCTTTCTTCCTCCTAAGGGCTGCAAGCCCGCCTCTTGCCAGAGACGGCAGGACAAAGAAGGGACTGCCACACCTGTCCTCTGTAGGGCCCCTGATGGCCCGCCCATGATTTGTGAAGGAGCCTCCCCATTTCTTGAAGAAGTCCTTCTTTTTAATCTTTCCCAGAAAGCTTGAGATCATGTAGGATGTGGTTGGGAGAGTAGCTGTATGGGGGTGAGGCAGGGAGGCTGTGGCCCTCAGACATGTGCCAGGGATGACACCTGGTGACCAGTGGGGTTGGACATGCTGGGCATGCTTGGACACAGGCACTGGTGCACCATGACACCTTAAGTAGGCCACCATCCTATCCCCAGCACTGAAGGAGCATCAGTAGGACAGAAGGCAAATGGCAGGGAACACAGGGGGTCTGACACTCAGCTTGTCAGCCTTCTTAGCTAGAGCCTCGCTGAAGCCCTGGAGCTTGAGCAGGGCCAGATTTGGAGTGAAGATCTTCAAGTCTGAGTAGTAGCCTCCCGGCTGCCGGATCGGGCGCACCTGGTCCTTCTGGAAAATGATCTTGTCTCCTGGGTACAGCAGGGCTGCAAGCAGCAAGAGAAATGTGACCTGTCAGCTCAGGATCCCTCTTCCCCTGAGCCTCTGTGGCAGGGGGAGGCTTTTTTTTTTAATAGACATTTTTGTTTGAAAAGATTTTTTTCTTAGATACATGCAAATTTTTATGTTTAAATGACTGTAGATTCACAGCAAGTTGCAAAAGGAGTGTAGAGGGTCCATTAGACTCTTCCCCTGGCTTCCCTGAATGACAATGTGGCATACAACCACAGTGCAATGTCAGGAAGTGGGCCTGGTACAACACCGCTCTCTGGACTAGAGATGAGGGAGCATGTTCATAACCAGTTCAGCCACGGCCCCGAGGCCTGGGTGCAGATAGGATGGAGTGAGCACTCTGCAGGGGTTGTGCTGGTCAGGAACCCACAAGGAGGAGGGGAGATTCACCCAAGACTTCACTAGGTTAACTGAGACTTAGTCGATTGCAGCTTTCTCCTTGCCCAGAATTAATCTCACTGATATCCTTGGGAGACTGCTCTAAGAAGTCAGAGCACAAAAAACACTGGGCCAGGGGTTCTGTCTTCCTGCAGCCATTGAGCAGTGCTTGTCCCAAGATGGCAACACATAACTTACTCATATTCTAAAAAAAGTAATAGAAGGTTACATTCCAGGTTATTAATGCTGCTTATCTGCGTGCTGGGCAGGGACTGTGCAGATAAGAGGGGAGAGGGAAGGAGGATATGCAGCATTAACATTTTAGAAAAGTACACAGGATTTTAAAAAACCACATTTAAACATATATCTATGTAATACATATAATATACACGTATAATATATATACACAATTTAAAAATAATTTACATAAATAATTTTGTATAAATGGAAAAGAAAAAGAGGTCTATGAAAGGACAATCTCTAAAATATTAATGATGTCAACTCAAGCTGGGGAAATTTTTATCTTTCTGTTTTCAAGGAAAGCTTAAGTGAGCAAGTATTATCTATAAAATCAGGGGACAAATGATAAAGCCGTATTCACTGGGGAGAGGTGAAATGCCTCAGAGTTGTAGAACTCTAGCCCTTGAGTTTAAGGGCTGGAGTCAGAGCCCACCAAGCTCTAGTCCAGAACACAGACCCGGAAGTCCCAATGTTTGAGTTTCTTTACTCACAGCAGAGCAGGCCTCTGTCACAGAGACAGCCGATAGATAATGGCCAGGATGCTGGTCAGAGGTGGACTAGAATTTTTTTCCATCTAGAACAATCAGAAGCAAAAGGAAGCCGCCTCCCCCGCCCCCCGGATGCTCCCGTGTGCCCATGAGTGTGAGATCCTTCCAGCTGGTGAGGTGGACAGGCCCAGGAGCTAGCAAAAGCTAGCAGTGGAGGCGATCAGTAGTGGTTCAGTGTTCCGAGGGGACAAAGGAGGCACATCCCAAGGAAAGGCCTGGCCCGCAGGGCAGCCCCAGGTGCAGGCGTGGCAAGCCTGCCTGCGTTCAGAAGACAGTTAGCTGCCCCTCCACCACTAGCCAAGACCAGGAAATGTACACAATCAGGGAAGACGAGTCTCCCTGAGGAAGAAGGAAACAAGGATGATGCGTCCAGGATTTCCTGTCTCTGCCCTCCCAGCCCGGGGGGCAGCAATTGGCCGCCCAAGTGAGGGGGTGCAGTGCACCCAGGAGACGACCACCCCTCAGGTTGGTTTGTCCATGTTTCTGGAGGCTTTTGGCCAAACGCTTTTGTACAGACTTGTTATAAGCTGAATTGTGTCCCCCCCTCAACCCCCACCCCAAGGCCAAATTCATATACTGAAGCTCTAACCCCCTGAAACCTCAGAATTTGTACTTGGATAGAGGATCTTTCAAGAGGAGATCAGGCAGATGAGCCTGGGCTCAAATCTGATTGGACCGGTGTCCTTGTAAAAGGAGATCTGGACACAAGAGAGGCACTAGGGGCGTGAGTGCACAGAGGGGAAACCATGTGAAGAGGTAGCGAGAAGGTGGCCATTCTGTGAGCCCAGGAGAAAGGCCTCAGAAGAAACTAGCCCTTGTGCATCTTGATCTTGCACTTCTAGCCTCCAGAAGTGTAAGAAAACAAATTTCTGTTGTTCAGCCCAGTCTGTGGTATTTTATTGTGGCAGCCTGAGCAAATTAATACAAGACCTAGGGCCCTGTACAATATGCACTTGCTTCCCTCTCTCTTGGGAAAAAGATGGAAATAGTCAGTTGCGACGGCTAACTTATTCTCAGGGAAGTCATATGCCTGTCCGTGTGCCCCTTTCTCTGAAAGCCACACTACCCAGTTTGGCCATGGTTCCTTCCTGGCCACTTGGGAAACCTCTGCCCTCAAGAGCAACTTACTCTTTCATGCTTTTAAGGCCTGAAGTGGGACCTTCCCGTTAAATTTATAAATTCACAAATTTGGGACGGCAGCATCGCAGGGTGATCATTGAGGGCTTATGGGGCACTCCCCCATCCCCGTCTCCTAGAAGCACATGCTCTACTCAGAGGTGTGGAGGGTTTAGGTCTGCTTGGATATATGGAAACACAATTCTCCCTCAAACAGGGGGTGAGGCCAGTGTGGAAATCTCAGGGCCCAGTCCTGTGGTCTGAGCATAGAGCAAAGGGCCTCAGCAGAACTTGCCCCCTTGTGTATTCCTACCTCCGTGTTGCAGAAGAACCGAGAAACAGACCTGACCTAGGAAGTGGTTTTGGAAAAGCCCAGTACAATCATAGCGGTTATCACTTCTATCATATCTCCCTCTTTGAAAATGGCACTGTTCCTTTCTGCTCAACTTCAGGGCTCCCTCACCCTGAACTCCTGTTCTAGAATGCCTAGCAGCTCCATTGGGGGAAACCAGACCTCTGTGTCTGTGAGCCTGGGTACCTCCAGGATGCTAGAAGTCCTACCTAACTGGAAAACAGACTGGACTGTTCCTCCCCTCCCCCTCCCCCTTCCATACCCCCACCACAGGTCACAGCAGTTTAGCTGGGTATATGTCAGCCGGGGAAGGACAAACCACAGGGGAATGCCACCTGCACCCAGGTCCTGGGCCCTCTTGGCAACCTCCCAAGGGCCAGCCCCCAAAGCCCTTACCTTTCATGAGGATGTCCTCCGTCAGCGGGAGGCCGTAGTACTCACAGAGCTTGTGGCACTGCAGGTAGACCAGAAAGTTGTCCCTGCGGGATATGTCGACGAGCTCCCTCATCTCCCCGTGCAGGGTGGACGGGAGACAGTGCTCATCAAAGTGCTTATTCCCACTGCGCACCAGGCGGCACCGCTCCAGGTACTGGATGGAGGGGATCTTGAGCTGCAAAGAGAATGGAGGTTGGCACACACTTCCCTCCAGCTTCTCTTTGCCTTCCTGGCCAGAAGGCAGATGTGGCGCCTCATCTCCATCTCCCTCATGAAGGGAAATGGCAAAGAGTGCAGGGAGGGACCCAAGTTCAGACTCTGAAGTCAGTACCTTGGGAGAAAAATCACACATAGTCAAGGTCACTTCCAAGAGCACTTGAATGGCTAAGGTTAAGGCCGGCAGTGCTGTGTGAGTGTGAACAGCCCTGTACGTGGAGCTGCATGTCATTATGTCATAGGTACAGTAGGGTGCAACGTCAGTGCCTTGGTGAAACAAAGCATCCACAGGTTTGGCTGCACCAGGATTTAAATTAGGCACAGATATCTGTGCTTTTGAGGTTGAACCACAGTGTTAAGAATAGCAGAGCAAAGCCAAAGAAGCCTGCGGAATGCCGAGCCATGTTTGGCCTTCTTATTTATTTACAAGGAAATTTAAAAAAAAACAACAACTATATTTTTGCAGCATCTAACACCAGGATCAGCAAAGTACAGCCCACAGGCCACATCTGGCTCAGCACCTGTTTTTATAAAAACGGTTTTCTTGGAATACAGAGGCACTCATTTGTTTCATGGCTGCAGTCTGTGGCTGCTCTTGGGTGATAGTGGCCACAGAAACTATAGAGCCTCATAAGTCTAAAACAGCATTGTCTGGCTCTTTACAAAGTTTGCTGATCCCTGCTCAGATATTTTGGGGTTTTCTTGTCATGAAGTGAATCAGATCTTAACTGACATAGCACTTATAGTGCTTAACATTTTATTATACATATATATAAAATAAATAGAATATATTAATATACTTTATATACTTATTATAATATATAATTAATTTAACATAGAGTATTATAATATCATAATATTATATCTTTATATTATATTTATTATCTATAATAAAATATGTATTTATATATAGTATAATGCTAATATTGTCTGCCTCCCTGCCGGCAGGGGTTGTTTTGTTCTCTGCTAAAAGAGTGCCTGGCACATTGCCGTCTCTTGATAAATATTTGTTGGATGAATTCATTCACACCATCCATTCTTCCTTCACTGGTCATGTGTTTCTGGAGTGCCAACACAGTGGCAGGCCCTGTGCTGGGCACTTGGATTCCAGCTGTGATGGAGATGCAGCCCTCAGACCTGGTCTCAGGATGCAAAGTCACAGTTAAGGAATGGGAGGAGGGGCACTCTATACTCTCAGAAACATTATCTCATTTCTTCTTCGGAGAAACTTTGTGAGGTAGGTGTTGTTCTCATTATCAGATGAAGAAGCCTGCTCCCTGGAGTTCTGCAGCCTGAAGGTGCAGTGAACTTGAACCCGAGCCTGTCTAGGCACCTAACCCCATGCCCCTCCTGTTGGCCTGGGTACCTTGTGCTGCCGCTTCCTCTCGCGGTACCGCTTGCCAACGTCCTCCATCTCCTCCAGAGTCATGGGCCGTGCCTCCATGTGGGTGTCAACTAGGGGCACAGTCAGCAGGTCCATCTTGCAAGGCTGTGGGGCCAAATCCACCTGGTTCTTGGATGCACTCTGGAGGGAACCTCTGTGCTTGGTGGATCTATAATCTGAAAGGACGGAGAGACTGAGATGAGGCCCACCTAAGGAATCCATTGAGTGGTTAACTGATGGGACCAAGCAGGTGTGGGCCACCCCTCTGCTCACTTCCCACGTGGCCCGTCTATGCCATCTCTGCTTCCACAATGGCATCCCTTGTGTACCACAGTCCCAGTCTTCCTATTACCCCTCTCATCCTCTACCATCCTGTTTCCATCAAACAACAAATAGGACCTTTACAAAATATAATCACCTCATTCCCCTGATGGCTTCCCACAGCACTCGGACTAAAGCCCAGAATCCTCTTCCTGGTCTGCAAGGTTCTACAGGATCTGGTCTCAGCTCAGCATCCACCCAACCCATCTTCTAAACATCACCCCTCCCTCACTCCCCCAAGCCACCCTAATGGCTTTCTGTCCCCTGAAAACTTTCCCAAGTCAGGGCCTTTGCCTTTGTAGCTCCAACTGCCTAGGATGCGCTCCACCAGACTGGTTCCTCTTTACTCATTCAAGTATCAGCCCCAGAGCTGCTTTGTAAAGAGGCTTCCCCTGACCACCACTTCCTCACTCTGTCCTGTTGTCTTCAAAGCATTAATCATGACGAGACATCATCTTGGCTAACCTGCTACATGGAAGCTCATTGGCTTCTTTATTCCTGTGTTCCCAGTTCCTGGTGTTTTTGAAGGGTGCCTGGCACATAATAGGTGCTCAACACAGATATGGATGGATGAAAGCCTCCCATTGCCCCTGCCCTAGTTCAGGGCTCCACTGTCCTGGGCTGACATGAAATCATGGTCCAGCCATCCTCTAGTTTCCAGACTACAGACTGGTGGCTGAGCTTCATTCAGCTTTCTTCTCATCGAGTGTGAAATGCAGCTCTGACCTCCAGGGACTTGGAGGGTTATCTGAGCTTCTCTGCTGTGAGTAAAACGACCCAGCCCACAGCAGGTGCCCCCAGATGCTACCGCTTTCCCTTTCTGAGCTGGGCACCCAGAGTCTTGACGCTGCTGTCCCTCTACGCAAAGCAAGTGATACCCAAGTCTGCTTACCCTGCCCACTGATGCTGTCCAGGAGAAAGGGCTCCATGATGACACTGAGATGGCACCATTCAAGCAAATACCTGCTCTTGACTTCAAGTCTATTTATTGGGAAATAACAGGCCCCAAATACCTTTGCTACAAACATGCATTATGAGTACTGTTGTCATTCACTAAATGGCTCATAGCAAACCACATGAATAAGGGCGAGCTTTGGTAATTTATAATGAAAAGGCAAAAGAGCATGGATGGGAAAAGCAAGCCTGACTTGAGGCAGCCCTGAGCACATGCTGGACATGAAGGGTACTGGAGATTATGACTGGGGTTGGTGGTGGTGACATGAGCAGGAGATGCCTGGAGGGTGCTCAGATTCCCTGGGACTCTGGAAGAAGAAACCTCTTCCCTCCCCTCCTCCCCCAGGGCTCTCCTGTGTCCCCAGAGAGTGTGAAGAACACCCCACATCAACATCTGAAATGAAACTCCTTCCAGCCTGGTGGGTGGGGCCAAAAGCAAGATTTATTTGATTCAGAAAAAGAAAGATGTTATATTTGGGGATATGTTATATTGTTGTTATAGTTATTATATGTTATATTTGATTACATTTGGGGAGGGCTCTGGAAAGATGGGTGGAGGTTAAAAGGAGAGCTTTAATTTTATCTGTAGTTGTTCAATTTAAAATTCTTTTGCACCAACAGTGGCACTAAGCTCTAAAGAACCATGATGTACCCTTGTGTTATAGAGTAAATTCATAGCCAGTGCCATGGCTGGTCCATTTCTAATTTGCCTCTGTCCTATATTTGGACAGAAGTGGTTCCACAAGCACATGGCCTAGCAAATGGAACTTGAGCTGTGCACAACTCATACAACTGTTCATAGCAACCCTGCTAATATCTCTGATAGCAGAATATCAAAATATATTTTCCAGTAAACTCTAAACATGTGCTAATTCTGGTTTCTGAATTTTAGTGGGTTTTTTGGGGGGTTGAATTTTAGTTAACTTTTTATCAGTAAAATATAGATTAATAGTAAGAAGGCCTTGGGCCCACATACAAGTGGAAGGGCCTTCTGTTTGGGTCAGATCTCAATCTATCAGGTAAGCATTGGAGGGCTGAAACTACCTTTTGGAAATCCTCCCTTAAGGATAAGGGCTGGGCCTCAAGATCTTCGAATGGATATGGTAGCTGAGCACTCTTGAGAATATCTACTCTTTAGTTGATTGTTGCACCTGGGGATTCTAGAAGCTTGGCCCACCTATGGTAAGCCAAATTTGGGGAATACACTCAGAAAGTAAGCCAAGGCTGCCTCCACCCTGCTTGTTCCCAGGATGGGGAAGTGGAGACATGGGGTTGGGGGGTGGATACGTACACTCCCTCGCAGTCGACAGGGTGCTTCTCTGCTCACCCAAAGACCACTGCTTGTAGGTGTTCGCTAGGATATCCGTGGTAATGTTGTTGCATTTTCCCAGAGAGCTGAGATAGATTACAACATCCTCCATCTCCTGGTTTTTCAGAGGGACTCCAACCTGAGGAGGGAAGAGAAGCCACCAAAGTGGGTGGGCTCCACTCCAAACATCCAGCCAGTATGGCCAAAGTCATAGCAGCCTGGCCCCACCTCTCTTGTCTAGTTTCTGGTTTCATCCACCACCACTCCCAGCTCATGCCCAAGGCCTCTGCCACAGGAGCTTAGAGCCCTTTCCCAGGCCCTGAACACACTCTACACTTTCTCACCCTCTGCCTTTACTCAGGTGTTTCCACCTATCTGAAGAACTCCTATCCCTCCTTCAAAACCCAGTCCAGATAAGCCACCATCTTTGCAGAATCCTCTCCTTCTTCCTTCCGGACCACCACCCCACTCCATACCGAGCTCAATGCCAGCTTTCCCAGGCTGGACTGGAAAAAGGATTTCACGTCTACCATCCTTGACCATGAGAAACACATTAGCCTCCTTTAACTGAAGTAAAAGTGGATCAGAAATACGATACATGTGGGCGCCTGGGTGGCTCAGTGGTTAAGCTGCTGCCTTCGGCTCAGGTCATGATCTCGGAGTCCTGGGATCGAGTCCCACATCGGGCTCTCTGCTCAGCAGGGAGCCTGCTTCCCTCTCTCTCTCTCTGCCTGCCTCTCTGACTACTTGTGATCTCTCTCTGTCAAATAAATAAATAAAATCTTTAAAAAAAAAAAAAAAGAAATACGATACACGTTACTCTTTGAAGGATAGTGAGTAACTTTGTAGAACTGTAATGCTTGCCATCAATACCAAATATTCAAGAGGAAAAGTCTTAAAGGAAATATAATTTTGTACACTGCAGTCATTATTCACTGAGCTTTCCTCAAAGAGGGTTAGAAGACGCCTAGGATGAAAGGATGTAATATTTTATCTTTTTTTGGTTATGATGATTAAAAACACTTTATCTTTTTTTTCATGTTTTGAAAGGTTGTTTAGATGAGTACATATCAGGAAACAATAGTATGAAGACTGGTGATGACTCAAAACCATAAAAGACGGTGGGCTGAAAGATGGTAGCCGCCAGCTTCCTAAAGTGTTTTGTAAAGGTAGCTTGTATTCAAAGTATATAAAAGCTTAATTCATGCAGACCAGAGGTCAGCAAGCTTCTTCTATACAGGGCCAGATGGGGGCGCCTGGGTGGCTCAGTGGGTTAAGCCGCTGCCTTGGGCTTGGGTCATGATCTCAGGGTCCTGGGATCGAGTCCCGCGTCGGGCTCTCTGCTTGGCAGGGAGCCTGCTTCCCTCTCTCTCTCTCTGCCTGCCTCTCCATCTACTTGTGATTTCTCTCTGTCAAATAAATAAATAAATAAAATCTTTTATACAGGGCCAGATGGTAAATATTTTAGGCTCCATGAACCATATGGTCTCTCTCGTAACTACCCAAATCTATCATTGTAGCATTAAAACGGCCATGACAATGCATACAAATGAGTGTAGCTGTGTTCCAATAAAACTTTATTTACAGGGATGCCTGGGTGGCTCAGTTGGTTAAGCAGCTGCCTTCGGCTCGGGTCATGATCCCAGCGTCCTGGGATCGAGTCCCACATCGGGCTCCTTGCTTGGCAGGGAGCCTGCTTCTCCCTCTGCCTCTGCCTGCCTCTCTGCCTGCCTCTCTGTCTGCCTCTGCTCGCTCTCTCTCCCTCTCTCTCTGACAAATAAATAAATAAAATCTTTAAAAAAAAAAGATTAAAAAAAAAACTTTATTTACAAAAACAGAGGCAGGCTGGATCTGACTTCTGGGCGATAGTAGACCCCTTACTAGACCAGTGGAACTTTCTGCAATAATGGAATGTTCCGTAACTGTGTGGCCTGGTAGAGGAACTGCTCATCATGTGTGGTTACTGAGCATCCAAAATGTGGTTATTGTGAGTGAGGAACTGGATTAAAAATTTTATTTCTTTATAATTAACTTAAAATCTTGGCTAGCCCTTGAAAGTGTGGCCTGAGGGACAGTACCATAAACATCACTGGGAGCTTGTTAGAGTGTAACAACTCAGGCCATGCACAGAGGTACTGAGTCAGAAGCTGCATTTTTAACAGACCTCTATATGATCATGTGCCAGTGACAGCTGGAGAAGGTCTTGAAGGTTCTAGAGGCAGGACTGACGGCCCAGCAATTTCTGTGCACAGGTCTGGGGTCCAATGGGCAAGACAATGATTCCTCATGAAGTTGATTGGTTATAGGGTTGGTTCTGCAGACTCCACTCATGCAGGGGTGCTTTTAGGGGTCTGATGAGGCCACAAATTATGCTATGTTTTCCAAGTTGGCTTTATAAGTAACAAGGCTGATGGTTTGAGTCCCCTGCGTCTACTTTTCAGTTGCCAGGACCTGGGTGCAGGCAGCAGTGGGGGCAGGGAGCATGGACATCTTTCCCACTCAGGCCAGCCCGGAGGGAGGACAGGAGGCACTTACCGCCTTCAGAGCCGCCATGAACTCCTCCCTAGAGATCCTCTGGTTCTCACCCCAGTCCACCTTGCCGAATATCTCCAGGATCTTGATCTTGCGGCTGCGCAGGTACGAGTACAAGGTGGTCAAGGCAGAAGGCTTGGGCAGTCGGAGCTGGGGCACAGTTCGGCGGGAAGGCCGGGGGCTCTTCTGCGAAAGGTAAGAGAGTGGGGCAGAGGGGGAGAATTCAGGGGAGACAGGCTACTGGAGTGTGATTCCCAGAGTTAGAAAGAACAGGGAGAGCAAGCAAGTGGCCGAGCAGCTCTAGACAGACAACAGGATGGAGTGCAAGGGGCACTTGACTAGGGGCAACTGCCTGTCGCTATAGATTCTTTTCATCTTGGGACCTCCATTTTCCCATCGGAAACAAGAGGTCTGGATATTATGAGAACTAACATTTCGTTCTTACCCCATTTCTCCTGTAGACAAGTCAGGAGTATAATCCCACTGGACTCTCAGTGCCCCCAGACACACGCCCCCACCCAGAGCCAGACAAGGCTCTAATCCTCCTACCTCCCAGTCTTTGCTCCTGCTGGGCCTCCTGACCAGAATACCTTTCCTCCTTTCTCTACCTGTCCAAATCTTACTTTTCCTCTAATTCCAGGTTATGGGGAATATTTCAGAATAATACCCCTCACCTTGGTGCAGCACCTGACAGTTTACAAAGGGCCTTTCTGTTCCCTGGTTTATAGTTTCTCTGCATTTGGGACCCACCTCTATTAATGGTCTACAGCAAACTGTAGTCATCAATCTGATGTGTCTTCCTCCCCCATTAATATCTGAATATCTTGAAGGAAGACCATGTCCTATTAAGCTATATACCCTTACCTCCCGTCCCCCTACTGAAAAATCCTCCAGCCCCAGGCAGACAAGCAGTCATTGTTTGCTGAATGACTAAATGATGCTGTAAATTAGGTATTAGGTATGACTTTCCCTTTTTACAAATGAGAAAACAGGTTCAGTGAAATGAAGTTGGCTCATCCAGGTTCACACGACTCTTGAGCAGTAGAGCTGGGTTTCTAACCCAAGTCTAGGGCTTATTCATAGCACCGTGCTGCTGTCAGGAAGGGTGTGTGAGACCTAGGAAATTTGGGTTTGGACTCTGATTATACCAAGGACTGACTCTGATATCAGTGAGATGGCAATCAAAAGGACAGACATAATATTGAGTGCTCGCTCTGTGGCCGGCACTGTCCAAGGCACCTGATATAAATTCATCCATTTAGATGTCACAGCAATCCTAGAAAGCAGGTACAATGGTTATCCACATTTAATAGATTGGAAAACTGAAGCCCAGATCATAGAGCTAGGAAGTAGCCGAGCTAGGTTTAAGTTATCTGACCTTTTACCCCAACTTAACCTCACCTGGGAGAAATTTCAAGTGTTTGCATTGCAAGGGAATGTCACAGACACCAAGCATTGGGGGATGAGGGCTTTGATACTGACTTCCACTGATTGTGGCTCCTGGGTGGCGCAGTGGGTTAAAGCCTCCGCGTTTGGCTCAGGTCATGATCCCAGGGTCCTGGGATTGAGCCCTGCATCGGGCTCTCTGCTCAGCAGGGAACCTGCTTCCTCATTTCTCTCTGCCTGCTTCTCTGCCTACTTGTGATCTCTGTCTGTCAAATAAATAAAATCTTAAAAAAAAAAAAAGATTTCCATTGACTACCTCTATAGGCCTGGACAATTGACTGGCCTCGTTGAGCTTTTAGTTCTATATTTATAAAAGGGAGTTCCTCATTTTTTCTTCCAGGCTCGCAGCTCTGATCCTCACAGCGGCACTAGGACCACCTGTCTGGCAAGCATCAACCCTCAACAAATATGTGACCATGAATGAATGAATGAACAATGAGTATTTTAAAATGTCCCATAGATGGAATGCCAGGAATTATCTCTCCTCAGGTGGTTTTAAGATACAGTCACAAATTCTTCCACTCCTCCCTTCTGAGATGGAGCCTGGTTCCCCTCCCATCGAGTGTGAACAGCCCTAATGACTTGCTTCTGCCAGATAGAATATGGTGAAATTGATCATGTGATTCTCTTGAAACTGTGATCTCCCGAGATGAGGTCATAAGAGGCATCACAGCCCTCCTCCTTGTTCTGTCCCCAATACACCCCCCTTTTGGGACTTCTCTGTCCCTCTTTGATGGGGGGGACACCCCCTATTCTGCCTAACCACAGGGAATGAAATGACAGTATGACCCTAACACCTTCAGTCTCTTCATCATCAAGTGGGGCGGCTCACCTTGGTGGCTCTGGTAGGAGTCAGACAGGCCAGCAAATGGGCTTCATGCTCCTTTTGGATCATGTTTAAGACCTTGGCCTCTGAAGGGGTGAGGCAAGGCTTGTTCTGCAGCCACTTCTCGGTGTCGCCGAATGACTCCAGGTTCTGCCGAAGCTTCAGTCTCTGGCTGAGCCAGGTCTTTGCATCGTCTGGCTGCCCCAGGATATCCCCGGCTCCCAGGACTTTGAAGCTGGATATTGGCTGTGGGGGAGTCTGGGCTTGGGCCATGAGATTGATGGGTATTGGATCCTCGTTTTGAGGCAAGGTGATGATCCGCCGGCGGCTCTGAGGCTGGTGGAAAGCCTTCTGCTTGAACTGCTTGAAGCAGTGGGCAATGACTGGTTCAGGATTGAAGATGGTGTCCTTGCTCGAGGTTTCATCATCACTTGAGGTCTTAGACTGGCAGAGCCCTTGGGGGAAGGGTGTTAGAAGGTGAGTTTCTTTCAGGAAGAGGACTAACAGAGTCAGGGAAGAAAAATGCTACGCAACAAGCTGATTGATAGGGCATCTGAATTCCAGGCCTGGCTTTATCATTGCTTCACTATCATAATAATTGTGTACTTCTGAAAGCAGGCACAATGCTAAAAGCTTTATATGCTTTTTCTTACTTAATCTTACTCTTCCCCACCCCAGCACTTCTTACCAGTAATCAGAATGATCTTTAAAAAAAAAAAAGATTTATTTATTTATTTGAGAGAGAGAGAGAGAGAGAGAGAGAGAACAAGCAAGGGGAGGGGCAGATGGAGAGGGAGAGAGAGAATCTTATGCAGGGTCTACACCCAGTGAGTAGCTCCACATGGGGCTCAATCTCACAACCCTGAGATCACGGCCCAAGCCAAAATCAAGAATTGGACACTTACCCAACTGAGCCACCCAGGTGCCTCCAGAACGATGCCATTCTGGGGGCGCTTGGGTGGCTCTGTCATTTAAGCATCTGCCTTCAGCTCAGGTCATGATCTTGGGGTCTGTGTCAGGCTCCATGCTCAGCGGGGAGTCTGCATCTCCCTTTCCCTCTGCCCCTCGCCCTGTTCGTGCATGCACTCTCTCTTGAATAAGTAAATAAATAAAATCTTAAAAAAAATGCCGTTCTGATTTGGTCTGATCATCTGAGCAGAGGCTTTGGAGCCAGAATACTCCAACCATGTCCTGGCTTTGTTGCCTCATGGCTGCATGATCTTGGACAAGTTACTTAGTATCTCTATCAGTTCTTCATGTACACAATGGAGAAAAAGAGGGTATCTACTTTACTGAGTGGTGGAGATGGTTAGAATCAGTCCATTTTAGAAGTGTTTTGTTTATACTAAGTACACAGTTATTTTTATGTACTCGCCCTTCACCTATTTTGAAACCCTTCCACGACTTTCAAAGTTCCATGATCCTCCTCTGCCAGCCTTTTCTACCTCATCGCTTGCCTGTCTTTCCTTAGTATAACCCAAATGCTTTGACCTCTCTCAATGATCCCTGAATGTTCTAAGCATCCAACATCCAACATCCAACAAGGGTGTTCATCTGCCAGAAATGTTCCCTTCTCTACCCATCCCCTCCTCACTCCTCATCCTCAGGCCACATGTTACCTGTACAGCTCCCAAGCTCTGTTATATCCTCATATTATCTCTGTGTAATATAACCTATACTTTTCCTTTGGACCACTTCATGTTGAATGAGACCTGTTTTGTTTGACATATTCCTTAAAATTTTCCAACTTGAGTTACTTTACACTGGGGCATGCCCTCTCCGGGTTGCCATAGTCCCCACCATTCTTATAGTCTCACATGCCATCAGTTCATTTATTAAGTGTGTGCTTCAGGTAGACATTTGTGTTTGAAATCCCTGGTGTAATTACAGTCGATGTTTATTTTTTCAATAGACTATAGACTGGGACCTCATCTCTCCCTACTGGAGTCCCCGCACCTCCACATGCCAACATACAGAGGGAGCTCAGTAATTGTTTGGTGAACGAGTGGATGTCAAATGGACAGACCCAATTAGCCAGCTCTATGATTATACCATTTTACAGATAGGGGCACAAAGGCCCCAAGAGGCCCAAGTTCTCACAGTTGATTAGTAGCAGAGCTGGGACAGATCAAATGAATAACAGATATGTTTTAAAATTCAGAAGGGATATAACATTATTATTAAAAACACTGTCACCATATTTTCCTGTGAAAACCCAAACTCCCTTGTTTTAAATCCCTTTCATTGCTTCCCAAATAAAATTCAATCTCCTTAACCTGGCCCCACTGAAACTACCCACCTCTGCCAGATTCTATAATGGGCTTCTTCTCTTGTTCCTTCTGGCCTTCCCCAGTATTTGTACCCCCAAACTGAGCTACCATTCCTTGGTTCCTTTGCCACGGCCACATACTTTTTTCTCTCTGGAATACTCTTCAAGGCTTAGGTTAGGCATCACCATCCCCTGAAACCTTCCCACCCCTCAACCACCACCCTCATGTTCACTTTGGGTTCCCACAGTGCCATGCCCATCCCCATCATAGCATTTACCATATTTTTCTGGATGAAGCTGCTTTCTGAGTCTTTCTTTCCCAATGGCCTGTGAGTTTTGCAGTGTTAAGGGCTGTGTCCTAGAGCCCATGTATCCCTGGTCCCCAGCCTGGCACAAAGTGAACATTCAGGACATTTGTTAAGTCTCCTTACAACGCCCATGTGTTTCTTTCAGGTCAGAAAATAATGATTATACATCAATGTGGACAGAAGTGAGCACTTCTTAACAATCCCTTTATCATTTCTTTGAGGACAAGATGCTGGGTACAGCTGAGACTGTAACCATTCATCAAACCACTATTTGCTGAGAATCATCCAGTACTTGGCATGGCCAGGTGCAGATCCAAATGAGGCTGGGTGCCTGACCACAGAGCGCTGGCATGGAACAAGGTGGGTTAACTGGAGGGGTAACAAGATGCTCTCAGTTGGGGGAGAAATACTGATGGAGAAACCCGGGAGGTCATCATGAAGGAGGAGGCATCGACATGTGCCTTCAAGGAGGAGTCAGATTTCAAGGGGTGGAGGGGCCAACGTTGGGAAAGTTTAGGGGTGAAGTTTGGAGATTTAAGGGTTAATGTAGTTCCACAAGTTGGAAGCACATATGTGTGAAGGAGGAGGTTAGTGGGAAATGAAGTTGGAATCATCTTGAATGCAGATTAAGGGGTTTAAACTTTACCATGTTGACCATGGGAACATAATCAAAATACGCTCCTCTCTGGCCTTGCCACTGCCACTTGTGCCCTCCCTAGACCCCAAATCCATGATCTTCTCTTAGCCAGAAGAGTCACGAGTCACTCCCCCCTTGAAGTCCTTCAATGGCTTCACTGAAATGGCTTCTCAGTGCCTCTAGAATAAACCGGCCCCTCTTGCAATGATCTACACCACTGCTCTTACCTGGGCCCTGTATCTGCTTCTCCTCCCACTTCTCTCCCCTTGCTCAGTTTGCTCCAGCTGCACAGGTCTGCTTTCTGTTTGTCCAACTCTCCTTGCTCTGTCCCAACTTGGTTTTGGCATTTATTGTGCCCTCTGAAGGGCATGGGATTCTCCAAGATCTCCCCTGGCTGAGTCCTTTTCATCATATGGTTCTCAGCCCAAGTGCATCGCCCCCAAAGTCACCCTGACCACCCTATCAAAGATCACATGCCCACCACACCATGGAGCTTCCATTCTAGTGATCTTTGGGGTCCTGTGTTCATTTATAAGAAAGTGAGATGGGCTCTTATAATAAAAGAGGTCACTGCATAGTTGTGGGTAGAGACTGTGTGAAAATGTCCCCAAGGGATTGTGAGGACTGCTTTCAGAGGCTAGCTAGTCCCATTGCCTTCCCAGGTCAGGGAACTCTTTCTGCAATGACCCTGGCAGATTTTACCTCTGCTCTGTATACACCTCTGGCGACAGGGAGTTCTCTACTTTGCCTTATGGATGCCTAGTTCGGATTGCTAGAAAAGACTTTCTTATATTGACCCAGATTTCATTTCCCTGGAATTTCTATCCCTTGGTCCTAGTCCTTCCCATTGATGCACCAGAAAATGCATTTGTTCCCTCTTTAGTGTGACAGCCTTTCAGGTATCTGGAGACAATTCAACACTCTTGAAATTGTTTGTCTTGGCTGATTCAAGTCTCTAAGTTCCATCCTACCTCTCAAGTTAGGTGCTGTTTGGCCCCTCTCTTCCTGCCCACCCCTTAAAATTGGTGCCTTCCAGGTCTACCCTGGGCTTTCTTGTTTGTTTGTTTGTTTTCCAATCTCCTCTACTCTTATGTTTCTGTGACCTTCTGCATGCTGAGGACACCCATGCCAATGTTTATGACTTGAAATTGCCTCCAACTTTCCACATACAATTTCTCCTAAAGCATCTCCACTTGGATGGCCTACAAGTATCTCAGACTCAACCAATGAAGACTGCACTGATCTCCATGTACTGTCCCCACTGAATCTGTTTCTGTTAGGTTCCTGATTTCTGTGAAAGGCACCTCCATCTCCAGGTCACTGTAGCTACCAACCTGGCCATTATCTTGGATTGTTCTTTCCATGTTTTATTCAATCAGCCCCCCAAGTGTTCTAACCGCTCTAGCCTGGCCACTCCCCCTCACCTCTCCGTATCTTTGATCTGGATGTTTTGGACAGCCCCAGAGCTTATCAATCTGTGCTTCCAGCATTCTGAGTCTGCCAGTTCACTCTGCATTTGCTAATGCTCCCAATCTAACACTGTCATTCCCAGTGGTTTCTCCATTTCCTGGCTCACAAGATCTTTCTTGATCTTGTCCCTTCTGACCTCTCTCACCTTTCATCCCCAGTAACACTCAAATGAACAGCAGTTTCCTGAAGACACCATATATTTGAGCCCCTTTGCATGTGGTTCTGTTGGACTGGAATGCCTTTCCTCCCCATTTTGGCATGGGAACTCCTTGTATCCTTAATTTAGACCCTAGTGTAAATATCTCTTCCAGAACCTTGGAACTGTTCATCCCCATCCTCTATACTTAGCAGAACTCTTACTCCTGGGTGTCATCCCCTGGCCTGGCATCCACCCTTTCTTCTGTAATTATCTGTTTATCTGCCTGTCCTTCACCTCTGAAGTTGCAGGGCTTTGCTGCAGCAGGCTATGGTAGAAGGAGGAGGACTGAGTTTTCTCCATGCTTCTTCTCCAGTACCCAATACATTAATATCCAGTGGAGAAATGGGGCAGAGGACGAGCCAGAGGGCTGTGGATGTCTTTCCCAGGCTCAAAGATTGGACCTCTGATTTCGGACCAAGGCAAGTTGTCCCACTCCTCCAGCTTGGGCATGGAAATTTGAGAAATTGCCTGACCTGACCCCGACTCCCTGGCAACCCCTCACCCAGAGGGGGTACGGCATAATGAGATATTTGCCCCCCGTCCTTGTCCTCACCCCACTTGTACGCATGTGCATGGCACTGCTTTCCGGGAGCTTACCGACCACCGACAGGAACAGAGTCTCATACGTTTCATAGGAATCGTCATTCATGGTCGCAGCGACAGAAGCGGGTGCTGAAGAGTGTGTTTGCATGCGTGTGTGCACGCGCTTGCTTGCTTGCTTGCGTCGGAGCACCAAAAAACAGTAATACCAAATTTTGCAAGAGACTCTGAAGTAGCAATCTTAGAAGCTACTGTTGCCAGGGCTACAGACGCCCTGCGCTGATTGGCTGAGCGCGACCACGCTCGCGAAGTCCGAGGGAGGAAGAGGGTTGTGGGGGCGGGCCCTCCTGGCCCTCCCGGCCCTCCCTCTCCCAAACGCCCCCCTCCTGCTCCCAACGCCTAGTGCTGCTCCTTTCGTGGGTCCTAAGAGGCAATCGCAGCCGTGCAGAATTCCTGGGTTGGCGAAAGGTTTTCTTAGTATGGCCCAGTGGCCCCTGAACCTCGAGTGATAAACCCGTGTTTTTCCTGAAAGCAGTAGGATCTTGAGCCGGCCTCCACGTCTTTCCTTTTCATCCAAGGAACTGACCCTGCCTCCTGCATAGGTGTTGTAGAAACCCCAAGAGTCTTGGCCAAATAGAGGCAGTATAGATGGCTTGGAAATACAGAACTGATAACGGGAATATTAATAATATACACTTGAAATGCCCATCAACTGATAAATGGATAAACAAAATGTACTCTGTTCACACAATGGAATGTCAATAAAGTTAAGTACTAATGCATGCTGCAATACAGATGAACCTTCAAAACATTATGTTAAGCGAAAGAAGCCAGACACAAAAGGTCACATATTATTTTACTTATAAGATATGCACAGAACAGGCAAATTTACAGACACAGAAAGCAGATTGGTAATTGCCAGAGCTGGAGGTGAGGTGTGTGGCTTTGGGTTTGACTGCTAACAAACAGAGTTTCTTTTCAACGTGTTGGGAATGTTTTAGAGTTAGTGATGATGGTTGCAGAACATTGCTGAGTGTACTAAAAATCATTTAATTGTATACTTTAAAAATGATTAAATGAGGGGCGCCTGGATGGCTCAGTGGGTTAAAGCCTCTGCCTTCAGCTCAGGTCATGATCCCAGGGTCCTGGGATCGAGCCCCACATCAGGCTCTCTGCTCTGCGGGGAGCCTGCTTCCTCCTCTCTCTCTGCCTGCCTCTCTACCTACCTGTGATCTCTGTCAAATAAATAAATAAAATCTTTAAAAAAAATGATTAAATGGTGAATTTTATATTATGTGAATTTTGTCTCAATAAAAAGTTAAAAAAAAAAAAACACCAAACACTTGAGTGCTCACTCTGCATAAGGCACCATCTTCAATGAATTGCATTATCTTTGTGACCCTCTCAACCTGAGGTAGTCACTCAGACCATCCCTATGAGCCGCATTAACATAGCACTTTCATAAGCCAGGCTCTGGTTAAGCAATTACATGCATTACCTCATGAATCATCATAACCGTGTGAGGTACTGTGAGTGGTGATAGCCTATCACTTTTAAAAGAGATGAGGAAACAGTTACAGACGGCAGGCAACCTCACCTGCAGCAAACGGGAAAAGCCAGATATGGCCATGGCTGGAACTCTCTTGCTGTGTCTACACAGACCCATACTCCCCAGGGCATCTGACCACAGGTACGGCCATCCAGCCACACCTGATGTCCAAGGCTTGGTGAGCTTGCGTTAGCCTCCAACCCCCGCTGGGGCCCAGCATTTCAGAGGGCTTTTATACTCTTAGCTGCAGGGTTTGGGCATCTTGTCCTTACAGCTTACTCCTTTGGTTTCTACCATTATTTTGTGTGCCTTTCTCTCTCCCTGTGATCACATGTCTCTACAGAACTTTTTTTTTTTTTTTAAGATCTTATTTTAAGTAAACTCTACACCCAACATGGGACTCCAGCTTACAACCCTAAGATCAAGAGTTACATGCTCTACTGACTAAGCCAACCACGAGCCCCTTTACAGAACCTCTTCTTTTCTTTTTTAAGATTTTATTTATTTGAGAGAGAGAGAGAACATGAGAGAAGGGAGGGTCAAAGGAGAAGGAGACTCTCTGCTGAGCAGGGAGCCCAATGTGGGACTCAATCCTGGGACTCCAGGATCACAATGTGAGCCAAAGGCAGTCGCTTAACCAACTGAGCCACCCAGACACCCTACAGAATGCTTTCATCTTTGTGTCTCTCTCCAGCACAGGGTTTGCATTTAGTAAATGCTATTTTGAGGATTGTTAAATAAAGATGTGATGGGATGTTATAAAGTGGATGTCTGCCTTGTTAGGGGATATGGCCAGTTTTCCAATTCTCTGGTCAAAATCCATCTCTCTCACTAAAAATTGAAACTAGCTCACTAAAGCGGAAACAACCAACTTGTCTTACAGCACACTCTACCCGACAACAAAAGTAGTTTCCCAACAATTTATTTTTTATTTATTCAATCAATTTAATTTTGAAATCATACCTTAAAATGAAAATTGATAGAGTTAACAACTTGGGACTTTTTGTTATTGTTGTTTGACGAGTTCCTTCTAAGGTAAATGTTTCAGTATATGAACTACAACATTATAATACCTGTATTAAAAATGGCACAAGGGGCACATAGGTGGCTCAGTTAAGTGTCTGCCTTTGGCTCAGGTCAAGGTCCTAGGGCCCTGGGGTCCAGCCCTGGTGTTGAGCTCCCTGCTCGGCGGGGAGCCTGCTTCTCCCTCACCAATAAATGAATAAAATCTTAAAAAAAAAAAGGTTACAAAACTTCAAAGGTCCTGTCCCCCATCTGGGAGATGAGAGATGGGTAAATGTTCGACCTTTCACAAGGGGGTCAAGGTAAAATACATGAGCCAGAAGCTGACACTCTGAAATAAAGCTGCCGGCAGATATTCACAGGCTATCAAATGGATGCTAGAGCCAAATCTCTAATTCCTAAACTAGCACAGAGTTAGCAAGTATAGTAAAATACAGTTAATAGTAACAGTTACAGTTATAGTAAAAGGCAGTTAATTTGTATTAGTAAAAATACAAATTAACTAACATACCCTGTAATGTGTTTTCCTACATATTTGGCTGCAAACTCTGACTGTGTCTTATATAACAACTGTGTAATTCCATTTTTACCGAAAGAGAACAATCCAAACTTTCCTTAAGCAACATTGACAGAAATCTGCTTTGTATTACTGAGAGCTTATGAAAGTTTTTTTCAACTTCGAATCACATTTTATTATTGGAAAAGTCATTTACATTTTTAGTATTCTTGTCAAGTAACAATTTACTTTTAAAAATCTCAAAACATTTTCTAGTATGTTCAGTAGCAAAGTTCTACCAGTGTTACACACATTAAGAAAACTTACATTGCATTTCTAGTTGGACTAATTAAAATCTATATACCTGTAAAGGCAGTTGGTTGTGCTTAATGGAGCTCTTAGGAATCAAGTGCAAAGTAATGTACTAAAAAAATGAGCTTGAAAAAGATTTTAAGACAGACTTAATTTTTCATGATTTTCCCAAAGCCAGTCATGATATTTATTTAACTTATGGTCTTCAGGGTGTACCTGGAAGAAATACAACACATTAGGAAACAGAGGTCTTATATAACTTTATCAGAAATACATTTTTAAAATGGGCTTTTTAAAGGGATGGTAGGAGAACAATACATTATGAGAGCATATCTGAAAATTATAACCTTTAACCTAACTGGATTCATGAATGCTTAAAACTATACCTTACATTAAGGTAATCCTTCACAAAGTACTTTCCAATTATCTTCACCATGACCTACCATGTGGGGTAGTGATAATATGAGTCAAGTATTAATATACCATTTTCCAGAAGGAGGTTATAGACCCTGAGAGTTACATGGATTGCTCAGATCACAGTAAATGGTAGAGCAGGGATGGGCTTGGGCAGACCTACTGGCTAAACGCTTTAAGGTGAGTCACAGACCAAGACGGCAGTATACTGGGCCACTTGGCAGTATCACCAGCTGCCTGGACACCCCCTGGATATCTGTGGGCAGGGCATATTCAACTGACTGTGTAGCTGAGGTAGGGCCCAGCTACCACAAAAGTAGTCTGAGACCAGTAGGAGAAACCCAACAAGCATTCCTTCCAAGCCCAAACCTGTCTGCTTTCCTTCAGTGGTATATTTCTGAAGGCTAGTATGACTGTAACAGAGGAGAACCACATCAGGCTTAGAGACAACACGTGAATGAAAATGACAGCATGGGGCCAGAAGTGACAAACTGCTGGAGGTCAGTCAGAGGCCACACCAAGGAATCTTTATTGAGTTGGGAGTATCTATGGATCCTCTTCCTGCTGCCTATAGCCCCATGTCACCCCTTGCCCCTCAAGCCTAGAACAAAACTGGCTGTGAGAGTGATAGCACATGTGCCCAAGAAATAGTTTTAGCTCTAAGGATGGACTTTTTTTGCCCCAGAGACAAAATGTGCTGGAGATGTTACAGTTGGGAGTGGGTCTCACCTGCTTCCATTCATTGACGCAAAAAATTCGGTAAGAGTCATTGCCATATTTGCCAATCCCATGAAGCTCAATTGGATACCTCCACTGCTTTGTCAGATATTCATCTGAAAATACAACACCCCACAGATCAGGTCAGCCTCAGAAAGACTTTCCCTAAATACGTAGTGATGCAAAGCCAGATGGTGAGAACAGCAGAAAGGAACAGCAAAAAGTCTCTCCTAACAACCCCAGTTCTGATGACTTTTTCTTCTGAATTCCCCCAGGACCCTGTCTGAACCTCTCACATGCCACTTACTAACCGTTATTATTTTGTGCTGTGCTAATTATGCAGAGGCAAAGTCCTTAAGGTCAAGAGGGTATTCTGCTTCACTGACTTTTTCCTCTAATCCTGCCCAGATGGCTTGCCCCAGTACTGGGCAAAGACTTATTGCTTGGGTGAGAGACTGTAGTTTGGGGCAAGCGGACTGTTTTTAGATGCCTTCAGGGCTTCAGCTGAATGACCTGGATTAATGTAGCATCCAAGGACATTAAAGTTTAAGGTGTGGCTCTCTTAAGTAGGCAGTTTATGTTCCTTCTTTTGGGTATACAAGAAAGTACCTGAGAACTTGATAATGGTTTTTGCTCGAAGATCATAGAGACCAAGAGGTTTAAGAAGTTCTGACACATCTCTCCAGTCTGCGGTTCTTGCTACCTCAGCCGAAGGGTACTTCTCTAGAAACTCCCAGAGCACAGGGATTGCCATTTTGCCTGGAAGTAAAAGTAATTGTGATTACAAGCCTCCAGATGGGTTGTTTTTAAGTTCAGGTACTTCCTCATCGAGAAATCTCATATAGAATGTTTTTGCTTTGTTTTTTTAAACCTCTGATGAGAAGCTATTACCTGAACTGGCAACCACCTTCAGAATCAAAAGTCAACACTATCAGCTATTGGGCTAACAGTCTCAATCATACTGATACCTGGACTTGCCTGATTATTAGTTTTCAAATAATCCAGTCATCAGATAACTAGTATAAAAACATACAGGATACAAAGCGCCAATGACACTAAAGAAAGCTTTCAATGAAAAAGAAATGCTTTTACACATGACAGAGGGTGGAGGAATGTTAGGTAATTGATTTTCACTGCTGACCAAAACTAGTTTGGAAGTAGAAAATTAATGACAATTTGTTCTGTAGTGTGAAAAAGGCTTTGGAAGTCATCTAGGCCTGGAAGGGATAGTCCTTGTCTGAGGTCACACAGACTCAAAGTTAAATTGGAACTCAGACCTCCTAATGAATCCAGTGCCCTTTCTCCTTACCACACTCTCGAAGATATAATCCACAAACCTGAGGTCCGGTTGAGAAATATGGTAGCAATGAGGAGCTTCCATGGATCGTGGAAAAGTGTCTCTTGGACGAGATTAAAAGGTGACCGGGGAGGGGTCCACTTCTTAAAGGCTTTGCGTCGAGGGGGACTAAGAGCTAAACAAACACACAGCATCAGAGCTGAACACCTGAAACAGATTTAAACTCTAATTTTCTGATTGGGAAAGGGATACCTTCTCTGTTATATTTGCTGGAAAAATACAGGCTTGTCTTCCTTTTTTCTATTTGTGTCCGTAGAATGGTATCTTCTGAAAAGGAAGAGCAAACATTGTTTACAGAAGCTATGGCTTAGCCTAGAGAAATATTCAAGGGTGCAAATAACAACACACTACTATTATAAAGCATTTAGTACATACCAGGCACTATTCAAAGCACTTTACAAAAATTAACCAACTTAATCCCACAAATGACCTACAAGCTAATTACTATTTACTTTCACCTCACAGATAGAAAATTGAGTAAAAATAAATTAAGTAACATGGCCAGGGTCCCACAGCTAATGTCAGAGCTGAAATTCAAATCCAGGCAGTCCAGCTCCTGAGTAACTTAACCACTGTGTTATACTAGTATTCTACGATTTATGTTCAGAGTTCATAGTACTGAAAAATTAGAAATAATATGGGATATTCTAAATTATGACACATTTGTACAATGTGGTCATTAAACATTTTTGACTAGATCATGAATATTTTCTCCCATGTCCTTAACTTTTTAAGTGAAAATGCAATATTCTACATATGATTCCAATTTAATGAAGAAAAAATACAGAAATTAGAATGAAATATACCAAAATGGTATAATGGTTGTTGCTAGTTTTTCTCTTCTCCCTTGATTTTTTTATATTTTCCAAAATTTCTGCAGTGAACACTTTTACACTTAAAAAAACAGAAAAGGATAAAGATAAAACAAAACCTACTGAAAAAACCAAGATTGGGACCTTGGAATACTGGATCACTATCTACTGGGAAGCTCAGTCAACATAACAAAGACTACCTGACCAGCATTACTGGGCTTCCCAAGTTTCTAAAATCATCATATTTAATACTCTCCATAGCCTTACCCCCTCAATTTGAATGTCAGTTAATAATAACTTGCAGCTGTATAGTGTGAAGCCATCTTTTTCACTTCTCATTTTACTCTGCAGTATTCTTGATGTAAAAAACTGGACTGGTGAGTATTATTACCTCCATTTTACAGATAAACAAATGAAGGCTTAGAAATTAAACAACAATGTCAAAATGAGAGGGGGACTGACTGCAGATTGGGAGAGGTATCCAGCTCTCCAGATAATTACTACTGTTTTTTGCTATTCTACACTTCACACTTGATCTTAGTCAAAAGGCTCAGAAGCAGACAGGCAAAGCCTAGTAGAAAGTAAAAAAAAAAAAGAGGACAAAGGAAGCTACTCTTACTAGTTACATGATTTCTTCTGTGGGTTCCTATAAATAATTATTAACTAGCATCCTTTATTAGTAGGAGACTGAAGCTCAGTTTCCAACTAAGCCAATGGGAAAGTCTTTACAATTCCATCAGACACTTCTTAAAATCAGGGTACTTCATCTTGTGCTAAGAACTAGACTTCTTTATGTATAGGATGAATAGGATCTTCCGTTTTGGTCACAAAAGGATTTTAAAATATTTTATTTGTCCATTATACTAGTAACAAAGCTACATAAACCTCAAAGCTCTAAGAAGCTTAAAGTCTTTAAAGGGCAGACTTGAATTCTTAAGCAGTTCCTAGGTATATATGGTCATTTTCTATTAAAGGTAAAGGAATTCCAGGCACAGCAAAAACATAAAATCACGAGTGGGGCTGAGAACAGAATCAGTCTAAGCCCCTGCTCCACCAATTTGTCCAGGCTGTCTCCCAGCAGGATTTTAAGTAAAATTAGTCTTCTCCTTTAAAGGAGTTATTCATTATACCAAAATGGCATAATGAATAACTAACACAGGGCTGCTCAAAAGGTCTTCTTTTTATTTTTTATTCACTGAGGTATTATAAAGGCAATACTGCCAAGCTCTGAACTCTGTATTAAGAGCATATTACAAATAATAAATGAACTATGTGATTACAGTTTTGAATTATTTAGAGCTCTAAAGCATTTTAGAGAAGCATTACATTATAATAGAAGATAAAAATGACTATGATCTGTACAAACTGAAACTGGAAGTCACACATCAGGAATGAATAACAGGAGGGGTGCAAAAGAGTAGACATGGACTATTTTGACCAGCTTATGCATTAAAAGGAGTCTTCCCCAAACCTTTTCACAAATAAAGCCTTTCATTTTCCCTAAAGTTGTAATATTACTGACTGGAAAGAAGATGGGAAGGGAAAGCACTGCTGAGGAAAGTCCCAGCTATTGCACCAAGAGATGGTAGCAGCTGTAAATGACACAATTCTCTTTAGCTGGGGTTATCAAGGCAGAAGTCAGCCAATTCCCTCCGTGCCATAGCCAAGCGTTTGAAGATCAGTTAAATAAGGTACTAGGATCAACAGGTACAATGTACCTGATATTTGGTCCTATTTCTTTGTTCTATTTCCATATCCTAACTGGGTACAGGCATGAAATATAGTGTCTGAAGCATAAACTCATCATGTGTTTATTAGCAGCTTTAATGCTCTGAATACCTTGACACATTTCCACAGAGTCTTTCTCGGTTTGTGAGCAGTTGTTGTCCATTTCAGAGCCACATTTTAAAATGTCAGTATGCAAATGTTCCTTCCTTTCCCCAACTTGCACTTTTGATTTTATTTCCTCAGATTGTAAAAAGGTTTCCTCACACTTCTTGCTGTGTTCTGCTTCTTCAGTTGAACATAATTTGTTTATGATGCCAGAAGTTACTTGTTCAGAACAAAAATTTGATACCAAACTCAATGACTGTTCTTTTACAAGTCTCTTTTCTTCACTGGTTGCACTGAGGGTCTTGTTGCTTGTTCCAGCATCAATGGAGAGTGTTTTATCAAGCGGACTTTCTTGCACAACAGGTTCACTTTCATCATCTGCCTTTTTATACTCAGATTTTCTTTTCTTATTACTTTGAGCAGAATCTGGAAAACCCTTCTGGCACCTTATTTTAGTTCTCTTAATTTGAATTCCTTTCAAAATAGGCACCTTTTCTTTGGACTTTCTAACCTTTCTGGAGTCCATGTCATTAACACCCTTATCTTTAAAGTTAGATAGTCCTTTGCTACTTTGCAATTCCAGACAACTGCTTGGTAGAGGAAAGACATCTTTTTTCCACCAGCTTCGTGTCCTGAGGTTCCGGTTTGAACTATTACTTTCACTTTGCATTTGGGATGTCAGAGGTGCTATGTTGTGGTTCTTATACCCTGACTTGATGCCTTTTTTAGAAAGTACGGTAAAATCGAAATCTTCTGGCGTAAGAGAAGTTTCTTCATTTTTGTGAAGATACTTAACAAGTGAACTTTTGGATCTAAACTTCAGTCCTTGTGGGCTAGAAAATATTAAAGAAAACTTACTGCTAGTCAATAAAAGTGACTTTTAAAAAGACCTGGACCACATTTCAGATTTTTAATTAATCATTTCCAATGTTACCATGGGTATCTGTCATTTAAAATTTTTTAAAAAAGTAATAAAGTGGTACTTTTAAATAGTTTCCTCTATGATAGTATAATTTTACAATTACTTACAAATTTACAAATTTAAGAGCAACAATTTGCAGCAGAAGATATATGTACTTGTCCCCAGATCACTTAATATAACTAACTAGCGACACTCAAGGAATAAAATCTATAACGGTTTCTAGTAAAAACAGAAAAAAGTCAAGATTTCTGTGATGGTTTCCTGATACCTGTCTAGATAAAATGATTTGGCTGTACTATCTGTACCAACTTGCATGCTCACCTGATAAAATATACATCATATCTTCCTGCTGTTTTCCCTGATAACCTCTGCTTCACAATTCTTTCCCATCCGCATGGGACAGACTTATGGCATTCTGTCATAGTAGTATCACTAGTCTGAGCAGAAGCAATGGATTCTTGCAGCAGGGGATTACACTCACTGCTGCTTTTTATCATTACTTGTTTCTCATTTTCTCCCATGTTTTCCAATCCCAGAGCACCATCTTCCTGGCTGAAAAATACAAAGTATAAGTGATCAGCTCATTTAAAATTTATTTTCCTCTGCTTATTCAATTTCAATCCATGACAGAGCAGGAAACCTATGGACTAAAATATAGACTACAAGAGAGATTAAAATTAGTATGGACCAGTCTTATGCTATGTGAATATCTTCCTGTCCTCCAACATGGGTTGGAGGTGTCTGCACAATGTAAAGTTCAAGCTGTTCACTAGAAACTTTATGTTGTTGTTAATTACTGAATGGGGCTATTGAAAGTGTCTGGTTGACGCGGCATAAATTTAAAAATATGAACCAGTATGTGAGCTCTTAAACTGGGATCAACAGAACTGCTTAAGAGTCAGTGAGACATCCTCCTTCTCCTCAAATAAGTGAGGTAAAAATTTTATATGTATCTGCAGTTTTCTGGGGGAGAGTGTCTATTGCTTTCTTCAGAGGTTGTAACCCTCCAAAAGGTAAATAATTTCTGATAAGAATTTTCAAATCTCTTTCATCCTCATGAGAATCTTGTGAGGTAGGTAGGATGAAGATTACTCTAATTTTACTGAGAAAATTAAGTGACAGGGAAGATTTAAGTTAGTTGCAAAACTGATACAGAACCTAGGTTCACTAAATCTTGGTCTATTACCTCTCCTCCTGCATTATCATTGAAAAACTTCAATAAAGTGTATCCTAATCACTAAATCACACATTTTAAAAGTCGGATGGCTCTATAGAGCTATCTAAGCCAACTTCTTTAGGGAAACTAAGCAAGAGCTAGTATCTAGAATTAGAATCAAGATCTTCTGTAGTAATTTGGGGTTAATAATTTTGCGGAGCTAAGTGGATCTTAAGAAATTATATGGTTCGGGGCCCCTGGGTGGCTCAGTGGGTTAAGCCGCTGCCTTCGGCTCAGGTCATGATCTCAGGGTCCTGGGATCGAGTCCCGCATCGGGCTCTCTGCTCAGCAGGGAGCCTGCTTCCCTCTCTCTCTCTCTGCCTGCTTCTCCGTCTACTTGTGATTTCTCTCTGTCAAATAAATAAATAAAATCTTTTAAAAAAAAAAAAAAGAAATTATATGGTTCACATTTTAGGAACAAGGAAACTGAAGCCTGGTGAAAATAGCACAAACTTTAAATAAATAAATAAATAAATATTTGTATATATATTTCAGTATACATATGTATTTGTATATATGTATATTTCATATGTATATACTGTATATATATAGTATATATATAGCGTGTGTGTATATATATATACATATCCATCTCCAAGAGCAAATTCCCTAACCTCTCAAAGCCTCCTTTCTTCATCTTTTTTTTTTTTTTAAGATTTTATTTATCCCTTTGTGAGAGAGGCAGTGAGAGAGAGCATGAGAGGGGAGAAGGTGAGAGGGAGAAGCAGACTCCCCATGGAGCAGGGAGCCGATCCCAGGACTCTGGGATCATGACCTGAGCTGAAGGCAGTCACCCAACAAACTGAGCCACCAGGCGCCCTCCTTTCTTCATCTTTAAAAAGGAGGTAATACTTCTTCTAAGGTAGTTCTGGGGATTAAATTTTGGGGGAAAAAAGTAGATAAATCATCTTAGCCCCTTATCCCACATACACAAGTACTGTATTGAATACATGCCGTGGCTGCCTCTTTAACTTCTTATAGGACCCATTTTGGGGGCACCATTGGCTACTTAACATGACATCTCCTCCAAGGTCTTCCTAGGGTACTCCAGCCCAAGCTGACCTCTCCTTGCACCCCCTGCACAAAACCTCTCTGCTCCTTCCAGTTCGTCATTCCCGCTAACGAAGCAAGATGCACCCCAGAGCTGAACCCACTGGAAGAGTTCCTGAGCCAAATACAGCTACAGCTCCGAGTACCTAATCCTGTGGGTCTCCAGAGCTGTCGATCCTAGGTTAGAAAGGCCAATCCGTCTTCTACCCACCCCACCCCGCTCCCATTACAGATGGTGAAAATGAGTCCCGAAAGGGGACTATAACTTGCCGGAGGTCACAGTGCGGGTCTGCGGCTAAGCGCTCACTGGACGTGACCGACGAGGCAGCTCCGCAGTCTCCCAGGCTCGGACTCTCCATCCCAGCCATGCCCTTAAGGTGGGCTTCAACAGCAGCAACCGGCCGAGAGTGTGCGACACTCTAGGAGCGGAGCAGAATCAGATGCGAAAACTCTTCAGCTTCAGAGCGCTAGGCTGAATTCGAGAGCCGAAGGCGGTAAAAGCCAGTCAGACTCTAAAGCAGCTTTCCTGCCGCCCACTCGGCCACAGCCACCATTGCCACGGCTCAGCCAATCAAATCCTTCATCGAGAAAGACCTACCGCCCTCCGCCCATTCTGACCAGTCGCACGCGTCCTAGTTGCGCAGACTCCTAGGCTCCGTCCTATCTTCTGCTCCGTTCCCAGCCCTGCCTTTTAAGCCTGCGCACTCGGAATTCGGCCGCGCGCACGAGGCTCACTGCGCATGTGTGTTGCCAGGGGTAGCGCAGGTAACCAAAGTGGCTGGCGGAGCGGGGCCCGTTGCTGAGGCGGGAGGAGGGGCCTGAGGCGTGAGGGAAGCCGCGATGAGGGCCGTGTTGACGTGGAGAGATAAAGCCGAGCAGTGGTGAGGAGTGGGGCAGTCCGGGAGGAGCGGGAGGCCGAGCCGTGGCGGGGATGGCGGGAACCATGGCGAGAGCCCCCGTGGTTGCCAGGGGCAACGGGCCTGCGGCTGGGGCTGAGGGCACTGAACTCCGGGTCTGAGCAACTGCAGGGTCGCCCTCCCACCCTTTTGCGGATGGAGAAAATTGAGGCCTGGAGAGGAAGCCAAGGGGTGTACCCCGCGTGAGGTAGTGTCCTATCGAGGTCGTTTTACACAGAATCAGCCTGGGCCTGTCAGAATCCGTCCTGGCTTCGTCTTACTACCCATGACAATGTCTCTCAAAAAGGTCACAGATTTTGCCACATGTACAAAATCTTGGTGTTTTTTTCTGAATTGCCTGATTATCACTCAAATATGATTTTACACTCTGATTCTACAAGGAAGCTCTATTGCTCCATATTTGAAAGTCAGTATCACTTGCCCTGAGATAAATGAGAAACTCAAAGTTGGGAGAAACAAAACGGTGTTAGTAAGTTGTAGCTAGATACTGTTGCTAGGAACCCTTTAAGCCTCTGGTCTGCTGTCCTGGAGAACTGGAAGTTCAGCAAGTGTGGTCTGAGAGGTGCTTGAGGTAAATAGCTCAGAGCAAGACTTTCTCCTATGGTTAATTAGAAGGTTGGAAACAGAATTAAGAGAATGACTTTCTCACCTTATGAGTCAATGTTAATGTCCTATTCCATTTTTATCAACTAAATCCGTCATACAAGGAAACATTTGGGAAATACTGACTTATTGGATAGTTCCCCTCAGCCTGACCTTAATCTTCCTAGCTGATCTTTTCACCTTCATGGTGCAGCCTCTGTTTTGGCCACTGGAACAGGACCTTTAACATTCCCTCTCTTGAAGGTGTGCAGAAGGCATGCCCTTTTTCTTCATCTCCTTACATTGGAATTGTAAACATTCTGTAATGTTCCCTTCGGATACGGTTTCTCTCTCTTCTGTACTCTGCACTGGTAATAGCTAATGCTTACTATGCACCAGACCCTGGCTAAGAACTTCATGTCTTTTTATCTCATTGTCACTTCACAACAGCCCTCTGAACTATGTATTGTAATTACCTCTCTTTTACTTAAAAGGAAACTGAAGCACAGAGAGGGTAACTAATTTGCCACAGTCACACAGCAAGTAAGTGGTGGAGCCAGCTTTTTTCCTCACTCCAAAGCCAATACTCTTAGCTACTAAATTAGTTTTTTCTTATGTTACAGAGGTTGCAAACTCAAATGCCTGCAGGAGTCAGGCAGGCAATATAATGGGAGATGTTTATTTGTATCTTAAACTCAAGGAATCATCTGTCTCTCCTGAGAGTATTCTGCTATTCTACACCCCACTTTTCTTGAAACACATAGCCCTACCAGTATATCTTTCACTTTTACTTTTAATAGAAATTTGTGTCTAAAAAATTCTTTTGGGGTGCCTGGGTGGCTCAGTTGGTTAGGTGTCCAACTCTTGATTTCAGTTTAGCTCTTAATCTCAGGGTCCTCAGTTCAAGCCCCATGTTAGACTCCATGCTGGGAATGGAGCTTACTTAAAAAAAATAATAAAAGATAAATTTAAAAATTACTTTTTTCTTAATTCTATTATGAAAGTACCCACCATATAGTTGCTGATAACTATTGAACAAATTTGACTTTCATGTCAGAGAGTAAAAGGGAGTGGCAAGGAGTGTGGCAAACTAGAGATCTCATGCTCTCTGCCTAAAAAGGGCAGCTGCTGCTAAGCTCCTGCCAATTATCATCCTGCAGAAATTTGGCCTAGTGTGCTCAGATCTTCCTGTTTTTACCAGAAGCTATGAATTTGGGTTTTTATTTGAAATGCCCTAATTTTTAATGCTGGCAACTAATCTGAAATTGAAATAAAACACCATGTGGGCCAAACAAAACATTTGCTGGCCAGATACAGCCTGATTTGCTCCGTTTTCAACCCCTGGCGTAGAATTTTGTTCATTCCTCTCTGTGGTACTTAGAATCTGTATAGTGTAAAGACTTATTTTTGCATCTGTTTATTCCAGAAGTCTATAAATCCCTTAAAAGCAATGGCTACTTATTCATTTCTAAGGCATATTCCAGAGCCTAGACAAATCAGTGGTTTGTATGACTGTTTGATAGATAGGTGTATTCATTTGATGGATAGTTGTATTCATGAATAAATTAATAAGTGAATGAATGAATGCTGAGTTTAGATTGATTATTTGGGTTTTGGCCCATTATAGGTTTGAAACAACTTATTAGATTAGGGACTGTAGGGCTTCTATAGACCAGCAATCCTGATGGCAGCTACATATGCCAGCTGGAAGCCTAGAATAAGATAAAACAAAAACTATTAAAAATAAATAGTGGAACTAAGAGATCTTAGATGTCTAAAATTAGTCATCCACAACAGAACCAGCCACTGTTCTTTGACTTCCAGTCCAAACCTCACGTGGTAATAGGATTTCTATTTTTTGAATATTGCTGCTGTGATCATCAGATTTGCACTTAGCTAGGTGGTCCTGTTCATCCTCCGCCTTCATCTTCTGCTTGCTAACATTTATTTTTATTTTTATTTTTTTTTAAAGATTTTATTTATTTATTTGACACCGAGAGAGAGAGATCACGAGTAGGCAGAGAGAAAGGAGGAAGCAGGCTCCCTACTGAGCAGAAAGCCCGATGTGGGGCTTGATCCCAGGACGCTGAGACCATGACCTGAGCCGAAGGCAGAGGCTTAACCCACTGAGCCACCCAGGTGCCCCTGCTTGCTAACATTTAAATATATGCTTTTCACTTCAGCTGAAAATTCCATTTTCCTATCCAAAATTCCTTCCCAAATGCTCTTATTCTTCTCTGAACTCCCTCCTTTCTTTTCTTTCCTTTTTTTTTTTTTTTTTTTGAAAGATTGTATTTGTTTATTTGTTAGAGAGTGAGAGCCAGCGAGCACAAGTAGGGGGAGCAGCAAACAGAGGGAGAAGTAGGCTCCCTCCTGAGCAGGGCTCCATCCCAGGACCCTGGAATCAGGACCTGAGCTGAAGGCAGACGCTTAACTGATTGAGCTATCCAGGTGTCCCTGAACTCCCTCCTTTCTTCCTTAAAAGCACTGCTCCAGGTTTATCTCAACGAAGATGCCTTATCTGTTAGCCTGCCTTATTCCAGTCAGGACAACATTTGTTATCACCCTCCAGTTACACCAGCTAGTATTTACTGAGTACTTGCTATAGGCCAGACAGTGTTTACATTCATTATTTTATTTAATCGCCACAGCAACCAGTGTGGTTGGAATTGTTACCCCATTTACAGATGAAGAAACAGACTTAACAAGGTGACATAATTTGCCTAAGATTCAAAGCAAATAACTGGGGCTGGGTCCGATTGTGCAGGATTTGGAGGGGCACCTTGGGACTTCAGTTTACAGTGAAGTGGTCACAAGGTTGGCAGAGGACGATTTGCAAGATTTGCCCTCTGTCTTTCTGCAATGACATTTGACAGCGAATCCTTCTCTTAAAAGAGGGTGGATTGGGGGAGAGAGCCATCCTTTAGTACAATAAACTGCCTGCAGCCTGGTGAGCGCTCCAGTCCTGGGAGTGTTCAGAGATTGGATGGCTATCTCTAGGGAATTCCTAGGGAATTCCCTGCTGTGTGTGGGAGCTGGACTACCTGACAAATTTTAGGGTCTTTCCCAATTCAGAGTTTCTTTGATCTTATCAATCTTGAAAATAAAGCAACCAGTTGTTTTTGTTTGTTTGTTTTTACCAGCAAAGTGGGTTTATTCAGGAATAGGAGAGGAATTATGATTCAGGAGAAGAAAGCTATGGTGAAACACAGTCAAGTTCTAGAAACAAAGGAGAAGAAGACTCTTTTGTAGAGGAAAGGGGGAAGGAAGTTGGGAGGGGCTATTATAAGCAAAAAGTCCATTAAAGTAAACTGGGAGTTCAGAGTGTAGTGGCTTTTCATTGGTTGAGTTGTGACAGTCTCTCATGTTGCCGGGCCAGGAGAAAAATCTTTATCTAGGGTAAGGTATAGGCTTCTTCCTGTTGGTTCTTCAAAGGGTTGCCAACAAGTAGTACACCATGAGCGCTCCCGCTTCTGGCCTCTGGACTCCATTTTATTTTATTTTTTTATAATGTAATTTTTAAAAAAGATTATTTATTTATTTATTTGACAGAAATCACAAGCAGGCAGAGAGACAGGCAGAGAGAAGGGGAAGCAGGCTCCCTGCTGAGCAGAGAACCTGATGTGGGGCTCGATCCCAGGACCCCGAGATCATGACCTGAGCCAAAGGCTTAACCCACTGAGCCACCCAGGTGTCCCTGGACTCCATTTTAAATAAGATTTTCTTTAATTGGTTTCAATCTCATGATGTAATTAAAGTCTGAGGGGTTTAAGATAAAATAGTTTGTCGATTATATTAATTTTGTGTCTAGGACAATGCCATGCACGGTGGGCCAACAACTGTCTAAAATAGGGTCCTTGCCCTTAAACTGCACATGACTATAATTAAGATAGTATTTGAAACTGTGAAATATAGAAGGCAATATAATTCAGAACTACAATGAATTATACAGATCCTAAGTGAATTAACAGTTTAGATTGGGGTAAATTGAACATTACATTATACTTTAGGAAGGCAAATTTCAAGATATATAGAGAAAACGAATTTTCACATCTGAGAGTAAGATAGTTTAAGGCGTGGCCCAAATCAGACACCTAAATGATTTTCTGAGAATTCAACCCAAAATGATCCTTATGAAGAAGCTCACCACAGGAACCACTTTAATGAGCTTAGATTGTCTACAGTGCAGAAAGGAAGCCACATGACCAAGAATGACTATAAAAGAGAGGTACAGGGGCGCCTGGGTGGCTCAGTGGGTTAAAGCCTCTGCCTTCGGCTCAGGTCATGATCCCAGCGTCCTGGGATCGAGCCCTGCGTCGGGCTCTCTGCTTGGAGGGGAGCCTGCTTCCTCCTCTCTGCCTGCCTCTCTGCCTACTTGTGATCTCTGTCTGTAAAAATAAATAAATAAAATCTTTAAAAAAAAAAAAAAAGAGAGGTACAGATCCTCTCCAAAATCTGGTACCTCATCACAGCAACCCACAGGTGTCAGGTGCTTGCACAAGGCTGGCCATGCACCCAGAGGTGGGAGGGCAACTTTTTAGCCTTGTTTTGTAGGTGAGGACAAAAGCTCAAACAGGATGTAAGATCTTCTGAATCCAGGTCCCTTCTGAGTTTCACTTTACTGCCTCAGGTTGTGATACACACCAAGTATATTTTCCTCTAGACTCAGAGAAAGTGCAGAAAATAGTAAGGCCCAGATACGTTACCATGTAATAGGGAGGAAGCTGAAGAACTCAGTGTCTGTGTTTGCTTCTATCAGGAGGGATGCCCACCCTTGTTCCAGCTTCTCCATCAGCCAGCTGTTGAAGATATGTGAAGAGTTATTATTATTATTATTTTAAGAATTATTTTTTTAGGGGCACCTGGGTGGCTTAGTGGGTTAAAAGCCTCTGCCTTCGTCTCAGGTCATGATCCCGGGGTCCTGGGATCGAGCCCCACATCAGGCTCTCTTCTCAGCAGGGAGCCTGCTTCCTCCTCTCTCTGCCTGCCTCTCTGCCTACTTATGATCTCTGTCTTCAAATAAATAAATAAAATCTTTTTAAAAAAAGAAAAAAGAATTATTTTTTAAAGGAAGCTTCTGAGGCCAACAGAGCCTATATAAAAAGCTTTCTGAATTCTACATGTAATGCCTTTTTTTTCATATTGATAAAGTGTGGAAACTGTTGCTAATTATTTTGTCAACTATGGCATATGCTAATAATAATGAAAATGAGGGTCACAAATCAGAGTGTATTATATCTTGGGCTTTGGAGCCAGACTGCCTGGGTTTGAATTCTGGTGCTGCCTCCACTCAGTAGCAGTTTATTTTCAGACAAGTTACTTAACTTCTCTGGGCCTTAATTTTTCTCATCTGCTGAATGTGTATAGGGTTATGAGGATTAAGTAAACTAATACATATAAAGCACTTAAACTGCACTTAGCATACACTGTAAATAGATGTGCTTAATAAATGTTAGCCACTATTACTGTTCAAGTACTAAGGATAACAAAGGTTTGTCATATTTGAGAATTCTTCAAGAAAGTGGAAGGCAATATAGCACAGACTCCAGAAGTCTTATCTGAATTGAAATTCTGGTCCGCCATTTGCTGGTAGTATGATGTTGGGTGAGATACTTGACCTCTGAGCTATGGTGTCCTCAACTACAAAACTGAGTAATAATTCTTACCTCATGGAATTGCAAGGATGAAATAAAATAATGTATATAATAATAATAAAATATAAATAAACAAAAATGAATAAAATAAAATATAATAATAATTAATAATAAGAAATTTAAAATAATAATAATAATAATAATTTCAAGAGCTCAGCAGGAGTATCTCTGGAATACACTCCAAGTACTCTTCCCCAGGGACTATACGTCTAGATTACTACAGGTATCATGTAAATTTATACCATGCTTTTAAAAAAATATTTATTTATTTATATTTATACCACACTTTTACAAATAGGCTGCCCAGGCAATGCTATCTAGCACATTCTTACTAGAGTCATTGGAACTAAGGAAATCTGCCTAGGGCATTCAAGAAGCATTGTAATATGGCTCTAGTCTGTTTTTCTAGCCTGATCTCTCCCTACTGCCTTGGTGTGGTAAACTGTTGCAGTCAATTCGATTGTTTAGACTGTTTGCTATTCCCCACCTTCCTGTCTTTGCTTATTCTGTTTTCTCTGCCTGAAATGCTGCCCCCTCCAATCTCCTCTTGCATGTCTCAAAAGCCCTACTTTTTTCATGTACTATTTTTTTCCATGAAGCTTTTTCTTATCTGTTCTCCAGATCAGAACATTGAGTCTTCCTCCTTTGAATTCTGCCTAAAACCTTTACTCAGTATTGTTCTGTATTTCATCTAAGAGGTCACTGATTGTAAAATACCATTATTTTACATATCACTAAGAAAGCAAACAAGGCTTTCAGTTAGGCTGACATATATCATCAACTACAAGACACATCCCCACCTCAGAGATGTTAAAATGTGAAAAAATGTATGCTTCAGAGTTGATGACATATGGTAGTTCTTTATGAATGTCTCTGAATCACATCTCCTAACTGGATGGTAGTTTCCTTGAGGGCAGGCATTTGCTGCTGTAATTTACTGGATTTACTGTGATTTACTCATTTGGTATCTGTAACTGCTTAGCACCTAAGAGGTATTCATTAAGTATCTGATTGGTTGGAAATAATAATGATACGTTAATAAATGACCAATTTTCAGAAACGTGAATTTAGTAGCCCTCAGTTTGTCTAGCCTTTATAGAAGAGTTAGTGCCTTCGACTGTTGATCCTTTGAATCATCTCTGGTGTCTGGCTGCTGGACAAGTGGAAATTGGAACATAAAGCTAACTGCCGAGTAAATCGTGATTGAATGGGCTGCCAAGGTATGGTGGTTGAATGGAATTTGCAACCAAATGCAATTCTTAGCCATTATTTTCTCCCTCATATACAAGCAGTGTTTCATAATGGAAATAAAGTTTGCTTTCCTGGCCATTAGCAGACCTCATCATTTTGGTTCCTAATTGTCCTTTTGTCTTGTCTTGTCTCCTGTTTAGTATATATGACCTCGCGTTTAAGCCTGATGGAATGCAACTGATTTTGGCTGCAGGAAACAGATTACTGGTAGGATTGTGTTTGAGCTTCCTTTTTAAGTGCTTTTTTCCCTCTCCCTCTTGTAAATGCTCTGAAATTTGACCCCCTTTTTTTAAGATAAAAAAGGCAGGGGCAGAAAAACCAGTCATTTTTTATTAGGGAAGGAAATGGGCTATTTAAAACAGGTAAGTAAACTGTCTATCAGATAGGAACCTGTGAACAATACCTCCTTTAGAGTCATTAATCTTTCCCTTTTTACTTTGAGACACCCATGAAAGAGTTGAAAACAATTAATCAAAATGCCTTTGAAACTGTACTGGTGTCAGCTGACATTTTGTCCCCCTGAAAAATTCAAGCAATAAGACTGAAGCAGCCCCCTCCCTGAGAAGCCAGATAGCCTGACCCCAACTTTCAGGCATTGGCCTACTAAATAATTCCATATGGATGCTGTCCTTTTTTCATATTTTCAAAGAATATAAGCTCCCTCTGGAACCTATCCCAGTGTATAAAAGTAATTTTCAGAGAACTCTTTATGTTTGACCTAAAAACCTTTGTATGATCTCTCCTTCCTCCTACGTAAGTCCACTTCCCCTCACTCTGTTGTCTCGAGATATGCAGACTGACTGATCTCCATTCTCTGTAAGGTAATTACATAATCTTAAAACCTTGGTTAAATTGTTCTGCAGACTTCTTCTCGCCAGGGTAAACAGTCCAATTCCTTTTACTTTTTTTTTTTTCAAAGGTTATCTTCTCCAACACTAACCATTTCTGGAGGGTTTTGCCTTGATTACTCAGGGTGTTTTTAAAATTTCCACATATTTATAGGTGTTACAATGCTACAAAATATCCTAAATCCAAATTACAGCTAGGTTTTATAATATTTCCTTTGATTTGCAAACCCAGAGTTCAGGTCTATGACTTTCAAACTTTTGATAGCAGGTATGAAACATCTCTCTATGATGTTCATACTAGGGGAAGGGCTAGTACTAAAATTTAATCATGTTGTAGCTGGCTCTTTGTGGGTGGTAGCTTAACTTGGGAGGGTCTAGCTTGATTGGTTATATATCCAAATTCACATAAGTTGAGTGAATTTCGTAGAGAAGTTCCGCGGAGTGAACTTCTATTTCTTAAGGATTAGTAGCATGTTCCTGGCCATGTAATTCAGAGTTAGGACTTCTACTTTTTGGGTCCTCCGCTTTAAGTCATATTCTGTTTTCTCAGTGTAGTTTTTACTTGATAAAATGTAGAATATTGACAAATATTGACAAAGTGACAAATATTTTGTTATATAAACAAAAACAGGAGCAACCTGCAGGAATTCTAACTAATGGATATCACGGGGATACTCTGTACTTTGTCCTCCCCACCTCCCACGGGGGGAGGCACAGAGGGAGAATCTCAAGAGAGAGAATCTTAAGCCTGTAGCAGGCAGGGCTTGATCTCACAACCCTGAGATCATGACCTGAGCTAAAATTAAGAGTCGAACACTTAACTGGCTGAGCCATCAAGGCGCCCCTATACTTCTGTCTCTTTTTTGCCAGGTTTATGATACCTCTGATGGCACGTTACTTCAGCCCCTAAAGGGACACAAAGATACTGTGTACTGTGTGGCATATGCAAAGGATGGTAAGAGTCTATTCTGATTTTACACTCTCTGCAATGGCGTCATAGCCGCTCATTTTTTCTCCTTAGTCACTCCTGAGTACGACTTGTGGTTGCAGAAGATAGTTAAGTTTCTTAAGCTTCAGTTCAATCATTCAAGTCGACAAGTACTTACTGAGGGCCATCTATGTGCCAGGCACTATTCTAGATGCTTGAAATAAGTAAATTAAACAATATGCTGGAAATAAGGCAGAATAAGGGGAATTGGAGTGTTGGGTGGGGCAGGAGATTAGGTACAGAAATGAGGGAGGTGGTGAGGGTGGGTTTATTGAGACAGGAACAGATGAGCCAAGACTTGAAGGTGGGGAGCCAGTGTGATTCTGATAGTGGGCATCTAGGGGAAGAGAGCTTCTCACAGAGGGAAAAAAAACCATTGCAAAGACCCTGAGGTGAGAATGTACCTTCCAGGGGCTTTGGCAGAGAGAGTCAGGGGGAGCAGTTGAGGATATGGGTAGAGAGGTAACAGGTATGGTTGGGGTGGCCAGATCATGTTGGGTGTCATAAGGACTTTGACTTAGATTCTCAGTGAAAATGGGGAACCACTAAAGACTTCTGAGCAGAGGAGAGATCTGATCTGATTTGTATTTTAAAAGGATCCCTCTAGCTGATATTTTAGAAACAGCCTGCAAGGGGTGAGGGTTGGGGCAGGGAGACCAGTGAAGAAGCATCATCCAGGCAAGTTTTATAACACAAGTGATGGTGGCTCAGACCTCTGAGAGAGGTGAGAGTAGAGGAAGTAGTAAGGAGTGGTAGATTCTGGGTATTGTTTGAAGGATAAGATTGCTAGAAAGATGGTGTATGTGGTGTGAAGAAAGGAAGCAGGGGTGACTGCAAAGATTCTGATCTGAGCTACTGAAAAGTTTGGAGTGGCTTTCTACTAAGACGGGAAAGGCTGCAGATAATATACTTAGAGTGGAAGATCAGGAGTTCAGTTCGGACATGCTGAATTTGAGAAACGCTGATGCCATAGGAGAGAGGGGAAGGACTTGTCAGAACAGAATCATTGAGTGGGCAAGAGGAGATGGGATCTAGGACCTAGATGGGGCATGGTGGAAGGTAGAGGATGTCACACAGGAGCTGGCAGAATGAGGCATATTGTATTAGGAGTCTAACAAGAAGTCTCTTTCATTTTTTCAGTGAAATAGGAATCTACATGACCTCAGAGTGAGGATGGGGAGGGAGGTGTCAGAGAGTTGAGAAGAAAGGAAAGAATGGAAAGTTGCCACTTAGGAGAATGGCTGAGTGGATGTACTGTGAAATCCCAAGCAACATGAAGGGCCCACTTGAAGCTGATCATCAATAGAAAGTGAGAGCAGTTGGTGTGATTATGTTTTTTCCCCCCACTACTTTGGGCTGCATAGATGCAGGGTTGAAGAGACTTGGGTTTAACCAAATTGGTAGGTTTACAAGCACCTCTGAAGAGGAAATAAGAGGGCAAGGGAGTGGAGGATGTATGCAGATTATATACATTGACTTTAAACTGCTGGCTGTGTAAGCTGTGTAATGGCTGGGGGGGAAGATTAGAGGACCACAGGGGGTGGGGCAGTGAAGAGGTTCTAGGTCCTGGTAGATTTGAAGGGCTACTGGCTATGGTGAGGTGACAAAGAGGAGAGGTCAGAGAATGGATGCTTGAAATCAATACTGAGAATTAAAAATAAATCTCTGCTATTCTTTGTGTGGGGTTACTGAAAAGAACATGGGCTTTGGCATGAGATGGCTCCAAGTTCCAATCCTAAGGTAGTTATTGAGTCTCTCTGAGTCTCAGTTTCCTTATATGTCAAATGGATATAGGATGAGAGGTAGCATTCTGTGACCACTGCTGAGAAGGCCCAGAATCAGAATGTTACAGTGCCTGAATGAACCTTGGAAATCATTCAGGTTCCAGGTTTTTAACTTCTTTTAGATGATGAACCTCTTCGAGAATCTAATGAAAGCTGCAAACCTCTTTGTAGAAAAGTGCACATTCTTCATGTATACACACAATTTTGTAAGTATAGCTTTAATTGGATCTAGCCCAGTGTCTTCATTTTAGTCCTACGTAAAGACCTGGAGAAGTCAAGTGACTCGCTAAGATCATGCAGCAAGTTAGTGGCCAGAACACTTCCTTCTTGCCTCATAGTCAGCTATGCTGTGTCATAGTAGCCATGGGTTGTTCTGTTTTCTGTTTTTTATGTGCATGTTTGAGTTCAAATTCAGAGTAATACTGTAGGGAGGCCTTCGGTGCCTCTAGAGTTTATAAACCTAGGGGTTCTTTGGCTTACTACGCTATTAAGTCCCTTGAGGCTGTCAGAGTGTGGCCTATGATTAGTGGCAATTGTCAGCACTTTGCAGAGTCCAGACACACACATCATCATATTTGACCTTCCCAACAACTCTTTCAACCAGGCAGGGAGGGATTCTCACCTCCTGCATAAATAAGACAGACTTGGAGAAATTACAGGGAGGGATTCTTACCTCCTGCATAAATGAGAAGACAGACTTGGAGAAATTACAGGTGAGGGTGACAAAGCCAGACCTGCCCCAGGTCTTCCGACTACAGAGCCCTCATTCCTTCTAATAGATCATGTTGCTTCTCCAGGACATTACATCATAATTCAGAAGTCTTTTAATTCCTCTAAACTAGTCTTTTCCTCCTGGCTCTAGCAATGGAAATACTCTGAATTATGGTATTGCTCTTAAAGCTTGCTTGTTTCCAGTGTCTCACTTAGTTTAATTAATATTTAATGAACAATCATGATACAAAGGTATGAAAGAACTAGTTTTTGGTTCAAGAAAAATAAGACAATATGAAGAAGTAATTGTAATAATAAGAGCTAATTTTTAAAAAAGATTTTATTTATTTGTCAGAGAGAGAGCAAGCACACAAGCAGGGGGCAGTGACAAGCAGAAGGAGAAGCAGGCTCCCCGATAAGCAAGGACCCTGTTTCAGGATACAATCCCAGGACCTTGGGATCATGACCTGAGCCAAAGGCAGACACTTAACTGACTCAGCCACCCAGGAGTCCCTAATTTTTTTTTTTTTAAGTACTGATTCTATTCTAGACACTGTCCAAAATACTTTAATCTCCTTTAATCTTCACAACAACTATGAGGTAAATGCTGTTGCATCTGTTTTTCAAATGAGGAAATGAAGCATAAGATGTTCAGAAACTTGTTCTGGGTCCTGCAGCTGGTACTATCACTAGGAATTCCAATTCAGACTCTGAGGCCATAGCCCACACTCTTCATTACCTGCTGTCTGCCATTGTGGAGGGAGGAGTGACAGAAATAATAACAAATAAAAGCAGCTTCTGTGTATTTAATAGATGCAGCAATGTCCTATGACTCACCCAAATATCTGCTATTCCAGCCATCATGAAAGGTGTTTTACAAATATTATCTTAGTTGTCCCCTATACAGAGCCTTTGAGGAAGATGTTATTATTCCTTTATGTTTCAGATGTAGAAGCTCAGAAAACAGTGACTTGCCCAAGGTCAACTTCCACTGGCCTTAAGAACAAAGTCTAAAATTCCTTAACAAGGTTTATAAAATCTGGCCCATGGTTACTTCTCAGAGGTCATCTCTCAGCAGAGTAAGTGAAGGCTCCCTGTTGTTTGCTGCCATGATACCCCGCTCCACTTCTAAGCACTTGTAAACATGAAACGATGTCATTAAGAAGTAACTACTTGGGATGCCTGGGTGGCTCAGTCGGTTAAGCCACTGCCTTCGGCTCAGGTCATAATCCCAGGGTCCTGGGATTGAGTGCCGCATCGGGCTCCTTGCTTGACGGGAAGCCTGCTTCTCTCTCTGCCTCTGCCTGCTTGTGCACTTGTGCTCTCTCTCTTTTTCTTTCTCTCTCTCTGTATCTCTGACAAATAAAAATCTTTTAAAAAAAAAAGTAGTAAATACTTGTTAGATGTTATATGTTGCGTCTCTCTAGTCCCATTCTTTCATAAAGCCCAACTAGTATGGAAATGAAAATCTCATTTGTTGCTCTTACTTAAATCCTTTCTTTGGGATAAAGAACAAGTTCTTGACTATGACCCCGAAGCTCCTAGAGATCTATCCTTCACCCACCTCCCCCCTGGCCCTTGGTATTCCGTGCTGGTGCCTGTCAGCCCCTCAGACATAACAGGCTTTTCCTTCCTCAGTGCCTTTGCGTATCTTTTCTGTCCTTGCGAATGGGTCTTTAGCTTCTCTTTGTACCTGGCTAAGTTTTGCTTATCCTTTAGGTCTCAACTGAAGGTTCTCCTCCTGAGAATCCTTTACCTCATCTAAATTAGGTCCCCCAGTTATTCTGTTTCCTAGGACTCACTTCTTATCACATTATATTTGTGTTGGATTAATTTCATTTAATGCCTTCTTTTACTAACAGTCTAAACTCTGTGAAGGTAGGGATCATGTGTGCTTTAATCACTGCTTAATCCTTAGCATAGAACATGATACCTAGCATGTGGTAGGCCATCAATACATCATTGTTTACTCAGTGCCGGACAAACTTCCGAATCCAAACTTCCTGACTGCCATCCAGTACTAATAAGAAAAAGAAGTAGAGAAACAGCTGACACTTATTAGTTACCTCAAAGAGCTAGTTTTCTAAGAAATACTCCTTGGGAAATGCTGGTTTAAAATAAATGTGACAGTTTTCTTTTTAAAATACTTTTAGGCAAACGCTTTGCTTCTGGATCAGCTGATAAAAGCGTTATTATCTGGACCTCAAAATTGGAAGGCATTCTGAAGTACACGTAAGTAACCATTTAGATGTACAGTATTGTTGGTTTGACTCATACTGAGCTACTCCAGCAAAAGCCCCTTTAGGAAGAACTTTTTTCTCTGCAATTGAACTTGAAGGAGTATATGGTGGGTATAGGAAAGTTGGGTAATGAATACATGAATGAAAATTTCTTGAGCATGTCTAGCCTGGCCAACATTGAGCTAGGTGTTTTCATATAGCTCAGTTGAGTTAATCTGACACCATAGATTCCACCCCACCCAAACCAGTCCCCTTTTAATGTCCCCATTTTGGGGATTGGCCTCGCATCCACCCAGTTTTAACAGCCAGAAACCCAGGGTCACTGTGCTCCAAGCTTCCTCTCTGTAAGGGCTCTGCTCATGTTCTTTCCTGTTCCTTCGCCAAGTTAACCCCTACTTGCTCTGCAGATTTCAGGTTCAGATGTTGCTTCTTCTGGGAAGCTGTTCCTGGTCCTCTAGACTCACTCAGATCTTCTTCCTGGCGTTTCTCCCAGTTGTAGTTTTATAGTTTTTCTGGTGATTGAGATATCTCCCATCAGCCTATAAACTCCATGAAAGCAAACATTGCATTTGTTTTTGCTCACCCTGTGTTCCTGGTGCCTAGTACAATGCCTGGCCCATAACTGGTACTTAGAAAATGATTTTTTTTCTTTTTCTTTATTTTATATATTTTTTAAAGATTTTATTTATTTATTTTGACAGAGAGAGAGATCACAAGTAGGCAGAGAGGCAGACAGAGAGAGAGAGAGATGAAGAAGCAGGCTCCCTGCTGAGCAGAGAGCCCGACGTGGGGCTCGATCCCAGGACCCTGAGATCATGACCTGAGCCGAAGGCAGAGGCTTTAACCCACTGAGCCACCCAGGCGCCCCTTTTTTTTCTTTTTAATTGTGGTAAAATACATATAACATATTTATCATCTTAACCATCTTTTAAGTATACAGTTCAGTAGTGTTAAGTACATTCATATTGTTGTACAAAACCTCCATAACTCTTTTCGTCTTACAAAACTAAAATTCCATACCCAATCAATGACAATTATTCCCTGGGCCCTTGGCCCCTGGCAGTCACTATTTTACTTTCTGTCTCTATGAATTTGACTTCTCTGGGCATTTTATATAAGTGAATCTTGCAGTATTTGTCCTTTCATGACTAATTTATTTCACTTAGCATAATGTCCTCTCGGTTCATCCATTTTATAGCATGTGTCTGTATTCCCTTCCTTTTTGTTTTTGTTTTTTTTAAAGATTTGCTTAATTATTTTAGAGAGAGAGTTGGGGAGAGGTGCAGAGGGAAAGAACCTCAAGTAGACTCCCTGCTGAGCATGGAGCCTAATGCGGGGCTCAATCCCAGGACCCCAAGATCATGACCTGAGCCAAAATAAAGAGTTAGCCACTTAGCCAACTGAGCCACCCAGGCACCCCAGAATTCCCTTTCTTTTTATGGCTGAGTTATATTCTAGTATATGTATGTAGCACATTTTGTTTTTCCACTTATCCATCCTTGATGGACATTGAGTTGCTTCCAGTTCTTGGCTATTTTGATTGCTGTTATGAATGTGGGTATACAGATCAACAGCTTTGAGTGAGTGAATAAATGAATGAGTGATGAATGAGGTTTTAAGTGAATTGTTACCCAGAAGTGAAGTAATAAAACAGAGGCTTAGATGCCGTGTGTGTACATGACTCACACATCTTTCATTGCTGTCTCAGGATTTGCCACGTTCCCAGATCTTGACCTATAATATCTTCATTGCACCTCCATCCTGTATTTCCAGGCCTCCACAAAGCAATAAATAACAGCCATCACCTATGCACCTGGTGCTAGGCTACGTGCTTTACTTCATTATCTTATCAGTTTACAAATGGGAGGAAGCTACCATGCTGGTCTTGGAGGAGGTAGCATTTAGACTAGGCCAGTTTTGTGGGTAAGGTCTAAGAGATGAAATGGTGGGTGAGAAGCAATCCACGGCAGGCGAATTCATCCTTGTGCCTTTTGTTGGTCACTTGCATAAGAGCTTGTGGTGTGTAGTCAGTCTGTGGGCTTATCATAAAATCTTCAGTTGTAGCCACTGAAACATTTGTGGTTTGCTGCATAATAATCTATAGTTGTTTACTTCTTAGACACAATGATTCTATCCAGTGTGTCTCCTACAATCCTGTTACCCACCAACTGGCGTCTTGTTCCTCCAGTGACGTTGGTAAGTTCTGCTTCCCAGTGTCGTATCCTGGAATTACTGAAAATCTGGGCAAAAAATCCTGAAACCCATCTAGAATGTGGTTGTTTCATCCTAAGAGAGTTAATGCTACTTCCCTCCCCTCAATGGCTAAGAGGAGGCTAACAGTTATTCTTTAAATTGTGTGGAAACCAAGAGAGTGAATGGTAACAAAAGTCTGGTAAGCAACTGGGCGACAGCAGGAAGGGCCCCAGGGAGGGAAATGGTAAGAAGGGTTGGAGAGCACAGGCATAACTTGGTGTTGCCATCTCTGGGAAGCCTTCCTGTCTCATCTGGCATGAGTAGGTCATTATCCCTGCACCTCTGTGTTCCCAAACATCCATCATCCATGTGTGTGGGAAATTCTCTACTGTTTCAACTGTGCTTCTTGTGTAGCCACCATTACTTGTTCGTGGCTATAGCTGTCCTTCCTGAGGGGCTGGATGCCCAGAGGAGCTCACTGTGGCCCCGTTTATGGCATTGGCAATGGTGCTGGCACAGAGGAGAGGCCAGTGAAATGTCCATTGAGGCAGGGAGGGAAGGAGCAGAGGCATGTAGGTTATCTCTGTTTATGGTCAATTCTGGTTTTCAGCTCATCTGTTCTTCCTTGCTGAGTACAACAGAACAGGCATTATTGAGGAATGAGAGACCCATGTAATCCCTCTCAGTGTTTCACTGTTCTTATCTCAGACGAACACATTCCTACCCTGTCTATCTCATTGACAGAGTTCTGAGGTTCAAAAGAGAGAATATAATGGAAAGTACATTGTATAAATGGGAAAGGGACTGTCATTCATTAAAAATTTTAGCATTTTCTCCATGTAAGGCACTGGTCTGTGTGCTTACTTTTATAATTAAAAAGACAAAATAGAATCCCTGTCTTCAAAGAGCTTGCGGTTTGGGGCAGGTGGGGAAGTAGAATTTGTAAAAATGTAACATTAAGTAATAATAATAATAATATTTGTTGAATGTTTGAGATATACTAGGCACTCTGCTGAGAGTTAAAATGAATTCCTATTTGAGCTCTATGATCACCCATGAGGTCAGGTATTATTCTCATTTTCACACCACTGATAAAAAAGAACTGGAGCTTAGAGTGGTTTGGTGACTCACTTGAGGTTGCCCAGCCAATAAGTGGTAGAATCAGGACTTGGACTTAGGCCATGGGATTTCATCTAGAGTATGATCTGGCAAACAGTGCTATGGGAGACACAGAAGGGAGAGGTTTCCTCTGCTAGAGGCTCCAGACAGGCTCAGTGGAGCATAGATAAGATATGCACAGGTTGAAATATTTGGGGGGGGCATTCTGGACCAGGGGGAGGGAGAAACAAATAGCTTGCTTGATGTTGCAGTTTGCTACGTGAATACATTATTGCCCTAGATTTACCTTCTTGATCATACTTCATGGCTCAGGCAAAGAGAGGAATTTGCTCATGTTGCCTAGACATATACCTGTTGCAGAGCAGTGAGCCACTAGCAGGAGGGAGCCAGCCAAAAGTGGCCAGTGCTCCTTGGACAAGCAGGATCATGTGCTGTGCGTGAGGCCTGGAAGAGGAAACTGATTTTCAGGAAGCATTGTTCATTACTTCAAATGCTAAGTTGTACTCTGGTTGCAGTGTAATAGTTACGAACTGTGAAGTTGCCATTTCTTTGAGTTAAAGCTCTGAAAAGTTGGCTAGAAATTCACCAATATACCCTCCTTTTTTTTTTTTTTTTTTTTTTAATAATTATAGAATCTCTGTCAGTTTCAAAGATAGTAGGGAGAAGTCTACCAGGAAATGGGGCCTGGCACAATGTGTATATATAGTTCTGTCCTTTCATCACCTGGTTAGATTACCATTGCCACAAAGACATTCCTTTGTTGTCATTCTTCTCCTATTCCTCCCTAACTGGCACCTGGTAACCATTAAGCTGGTCTCAATCTTTATAGAATTTTGCCATTTTGAGAATGTTATAAAATGGAATCATGCAGTACTTGACTTTATGAGATTGACTTTTTTCACTTAACGTAAAGCCCTGGAGGTTTATCAATAGCTTGTTCCTTTTTTATTGGTGAGTAATACTCCATCCAATCTCTCTTCTTTAAATTATTTTATGTTGAAGGTTTGTGGTCTCCTGAACAGAAGTCTGTCTCCAAGCACAAATCCAGTAGCAAGATCACCTGCTGCAGGTGAGTTAAAGGCAGCTCTGAAAGTAGGTTTCACATTCCCTTTTCCCAAACAGACTCTCAAACTCCAGTTAATTTACACAGTGGAAAAGGTCTGTGTGACCTAGGTGGTTTGGGCCTCTGTATTTTCTCTTTTCTTTCATGGTCCTCTTGATGGGAAGGACCTGTGCGTGCCTTTAGACATCAAGCAAAAGAGCACAGCAACTTGCCTTCCTGCAGTTCTCTAGCAACAAGCCTCCTCATTCAGAAGCTGTGCTCAGTGGAGGTTTTCTGGAGGAGCACAGCTGTCCTCATGTCCAGGTAGCACCTATGCTAGAGAAAGCACAAGCTTTGATACTAGACCTGGATTTGAGTCCAGATTTAGTCACTAATAGGCTCTGTGACCTTAGGAGGTTCTTCATTTGACAAATGGGGATAACTGACTTGATAGGGGTGCTGTGAAATGCACATAAACTAAGGAGTATAAAATAAGCAGCACAGGGCCTGACATATAGTAGAGATTATAAATGATAGCTATTTTGGCTGTGCAGCTTCTGAGGGTAGCCTTTCTCTCATTCATCATCTGTTAAGCACCTACCTATCTATTCGAGAGGCTAGGCATACACCAAGATACAGATTCTGTTTTTAGGCATTGTTGAAGGGGGAGGAGATTGAAATGGTGAGTGGGGAATGGCGGCTGGCCCAGTGATGGGGGCACAAGCTAAGAGCTGTCATGGAGGTACCTGCAGAAAGCTGTGGGAGCTCAGAAAACGGTGCTACTGCCTTCACATATCACTGTTGATTCTAAAAATAAATGGGGTTTGAAGTTTGGTCCCCTGATTTTTACATCAGGACCAGGATGAGCCCTGTTGTTGCTGCCTCCTCAGACTGTATTTCAACCAAGGCATCATCCTCATTAGTTTTATCTTCTGTGTATTCCTTTCTGTCTTCTCATGCCCTTCGTTGGTTGTATGAACAGCTGGACAAATGATGGTCAGTACCTGGCTCTCGGGATGTTCAATGGGATCATCAGCATACGGAATAAAAATGGTGATGAGAAAGTGAAGATCGAGCGGCCAGGGGGCTCTCTCTCCCCCATATGGTCCATCTGTTGGAACCCTTCAAGGTGATCTTATAGCTATTCTCCTTCTAGAACAAATACTATTAAGAAAAAGTAGTTCCTTATTTTTTCTTAAGGTCTCCATCCATTCAAAACCTTCTCACTCCATTTGACCAATCTGTTTTGGAAGCCATTCCACTTGAATGGAATTTTTTAAGAGCCCATTTTGAGTTTTGGAATGAATCCCAGAGATTTTAGCAAAGCAGATGAATTATGTAGGCCAGCCTAACGTGTGTGTATATATGTGTGTATGTTTGTGTGCATGCATGCTACAGAAAGCCCATTTCTTTTTTTCTTTTTTTTTTAAAAAAGCTTTTATTCATTTATTTGACAGAGAGATTACAAGTAGGCAGAGAGAGAGGGGGAAGCAGGCTCGCCACCAAGCAGAGAGCCCAATGTGGGGTCTGATCTCAGGACCCTGAAATCATGACCTGAGTTGAAGGCAGAGGCTTAACCCACTGAGCTACCCAGGTGCTCCAGAAAGCCCATTTCTTTATGAATTAATAACTCACCTCTTTGCTCTGGCTTCATTTTGGTCTTTTCCCCTTTTAATTTCTTCCCTCCAAATCTGGGCAGAACATGTGCCCACTGAATAATAAATAGCTATTTCATGAGCCTTTTTTTGCTGCCCCCTGCCAAAAAAATAAAAATTAAGTCTAGAAATGCCCCCAAAGCTTGTAGCTCCACAAATGATTGGCATCTACATTCTCAAACCTTATACACATTTTCCTTCTTCTGCCTATGTGACTTTAAAGGTAGACTAATAGCTTTAAGTGCTCTTTGTATAATCCTCAAATATTAAATTCCCAGTATCCCTCAAAGAATCTTCTGAAGGTAAAGGACTTAATTGTTTACCAGCCCAATGTCATTTTACCGGTGGTACCTACTTGATTTAGAAGGTTGTTTGATTCCATTGCCTTTCTCATACCAGATTATTATGCTTCTTCCTGAATAATTGTGTCAGCCCAGGGCTGCACCATGCATGTCTAATGCCTCCAAAGGCCATTAGCCTACCCCAGAGTTCCTGCTGTTTGATTTTGTGGCCACAGATGACTTTGTGGCTTCAGGGTACCATTTTTAATTCATGAGAAGCAGGATGCCCAGTATACCTGGTTGCTGTCCTCTTCCGGGCAGGGTTCAGGGGCTCCTTGACAGGTTTTGAAATTATAGCTTTAGTGTAGTTCTAGGCAATGTGATTGTGAACAACCACTTACTGTCTACAGCCGATGGGAGAGTTTCTGGATGAACAGAGAAAGCGAGGATGCCGAGGAAGTCAATGTCAACAGATATTTTCAGGAAATCCCTTCCACTCTGAAGTCAGCAGTGTACAGTAGTCAGGGTAGTGAGGCAGAGGAGGAAGAGCCAGAGGAAGAGGACGACAGTCCCAGGGACGACAACTCGTGAGTGTGTCCTGAAGAATGAGACCCCTCTTTGGAGGGGTCCAGGGCCCAGTGAAGACCTGCCAGGCCAGACACTGTTCTGAAGCTCCATTCTAAGTTGGGCTGGGGGAATTGTTGGTGAAAGGTCCTCCAACAAGAGGGAGCACACCCTTGTAGCTTGTGTTACAAAATTATTCTTTGGGAAACTTAAGAACTACTGAAAAATCTAAAGGAGAACAACTTTTCTATAAATCCCTACCCTGTGAGGGAACCATTGTTAATATTTTAGTGTATTCCCTCAGTCTTTTAGTGTGTCCATATCATTAAGTCATATCTAACCTTCTTTTCTTCTACTTGACCATCATAAAGTAAACTCTTTCTGGTAACATTAATGGTCCTTTTAAAAACAGATTTTTAATACCCGCATAGGATGTGCTGTGTAGAAACACCATAGTTCATTGAACACTTCCTCTATTACTGGACACTTTTCCTGGCCTATTCCCCTGTACCCTACCTTGCATTCGATAGGACATGTATCAAAGAGGAAGCCCTTGCCTTACCCACAACCCTCACACCCAATTCCTGGCTGTCTAGGCGTTCTTTCTGCTTTTCAACTGAGTTTACCTATAAGGAAAACATTGGCAGCCTGGAGTGGGGAGACCTGGGGGAGCCAGGATGTTCTGACTGGGCAAAAATGATCTAGCTTGGGACTTTCCAAACTGCTTTATGGTACCTGGGGTTCCTTAGAAGAAATAGGTGGAGGTGGAGAACAAGGAAAGGAGGAAAGGGTGGGCTTCAGATCCCTATCTCTGCTTCAACCAGAACAGCCCCTTTTATTGCTTGACATGAGTTTTTGTTTTGGTGAATAGTCCCACTGCCAGGAATAAAAAAGAGAAAAGGGAAAAGGGAGATCGAAAACCACCAGTCCAGCTCATGATATGGTTTCCATAAGAAGGCTCACCATGGGCTGGGTTCCTAGATTGTATTTGGACCTCAGTGTATGATTTCATACAGAGTTCCCCTACAGGTCTTTTCCTGTTAAGATCCCTCTCCATCTTTGTCTTTTTTCCTTAGTTGTGAATTAGTGCCTATATTTGCCAATATGATGGCTGGGTTTTGCAGAAGAGGCTGCACCATTCCTTGCCTGCATATTTAATGGTGCTTCCAGATGACTGCAGGCCCTGGGCTTAAAAAGCTTGAATAAATAAACAGAGAGGAGGCAACATTAGGTAGAATAAGAGCAGCTCTCCAGAGCTGGGAATATCTCTTTATTGAACTAGATTCCCAAGTAGCTTGATCTCCAGCCTTAGCTGAAGAGATTTCTCCTGTGTACTTGGTCCTACAGCCCTAGTCCCAAGGCACTGATAGTGATAGATACTCAGTTTCAAAGACAATTGTTGATCTTCAGAGAACCCACTATATTTTATTAGATCCAGTCAGAAACCATTTCACTTGTTTGAGAACCCCAACTATGAGAGAACATAGCTTTATGTATTAATTTTCCTTCTTCAGAAAGAGCAAGCCCGCTTCCCCTTTGTCCATTAAGAAATCAGACAGCCCATGCCTTTCCACTGCAATTAGACTTGTTTCTTCACTGTCTCCCCTCATTTTATAGTACATGAGTAAAAAGCACTTCTGGCTCTAACACCTTGCTCTTTCTTAGCACTACTCTCAGGAAGACTTGAAATGAGGGGTTTAACCTCTTCACTGTGGCAGAGCCACATAGTAGGGTATTCAATGAAATAATGGTCCCAGGAGATTCACCTTGCCTCATCCCACTGGACTGATGGGTTGGCCCACATTACAACTTTTGGCCTCAGTATTGCTGTATAATATTTGGCAATCTGACAGTCTGGCCAACACTTTTTCCTGTTGTTTGTTAAACCCTTAGGGCTACAGTTATCAGTGGTCATGGCCCCATATAACCTCTTTGTCTTCTGTTGATTAGAGAGGAACATAATGACATCCTGGCTGTAGCTGACTGGGGACAGAAACTCTCCTTCTACCAACTAAGTGGGAAACAGGTATGTAGCACTATACAAACCCAGTGGGAAATACAGTTTTGATCATGCCTATTATATGCTCTTTTAACTTTCAAAGATTCTATTATTAGTAATTATACTTTATTATTGTTAGCTCCTGTTTTTTGAGCATTTACTTTAACCCACTGAGCCACCCAGGCGCCCTGAGCATTTACTTTAATACCTGGTACTGTGCTCAGTGTTTTACATATTTTATCTCCTTTAATTATCATAAAACCCTGTGAAGTAGGTACAATTAGTTATCAACTTTGTAGAAATGAGAAGGCAAGACTCAGAGCAGTGAAATAAAGATTATGCCTAAGGTGCTACACTGCTAGTAAATGGGTGGCACCTGAGATTGAAACCCAGATTGTTTTGATTCAAAGCCTTGGTCTTAGTTATGTATCTGTCTTCCTTTATTTATTTGCTTTATGCATTCTATAAACATTAACAAGCACGCACTTAGACCAGCACTTCATCTGTGCTAGGAGCTACTGACAGAGCTGTTAATGCCTCTGCATTAAGGCTGATAGGGGCACAGTTGATAGACACTATTCCCAGTGCAGCATGGTACATAGTATCTTAGAGAGATATATAGATAGGATGTTACAGGGACACAAAAGATAACATCATTGCTTGGTGGAAATGGGAGATTTTGTAGAAGTGAACTTTGAGCAAAATGAACAGGAATTTGCTAAGCAGAGGACATTGGGACTAGTGTTTCAGGCAGAGGAAATAGCATCTGCAAAGGCAGGGAAGAATGAAGATATATGTCATCTCAGGGAACAGAGGGTTGTTCAGAGTGACTGGATCCCAAGAATTGTGGATAAAAATGGAACTAGAAAGGAAGATGGGGATATGAGTCTAAAGGACCTGAGTCATGTGAATTAGGAGTTTGAACTTCGTATAAGTATTTAGGAGCCATCAATTTAGGTAGGGAGTGACTTGATCAGATTCTTGTTTCAGAAGAATTCCTTGTTTCTGTGGAGGGCTGGATTAAAATAGAACCTGGTGGTAGAAAAACCTATTAGGCTGGAGACATCAAGGATTAAAGTGAAGGTGGTACAGGGTGGCTTAGGTACCACAGCCAAGCAGGTGAGCCTGCTCAATGGAGCCTTTCAATACAGCCTATTCAATGAAGCCTTTGTTTAACAGTATCCTTACTCCTCAAAACATGTCCTGCTAGAAAGGAGGGGTTTCAGTTAGGTGTAGCCCAGCTTTGAGGCCATTTCTTTTCTCCCTCATCTTGCCATTAATCTTTTTTTTTTTTTTTTTTTTTTTTTTTTTTTTTTTTGTAGCTGAGTAGAGAAAAGATAAAGGTAGATAGTGAAGTGTCTTCTGAGTTTGCCTTGGCTGATTTCCCCAAACCCTCATTTTTAATTATCTTGCATCTAGGCATGGCTTGTCTGTTCATTCACTTAATATGTGTGTATATCATTATTCAACAAATATTTACTGGCATATCTATTGTGTACGAGGCCCTGGTCATGGGTATTGGAAGTTCTCAGGAACAAATAACCACACTACACAGGGAAGGATTAGGGTCTTGTTGCTATAAAGAATCTGACTTGGTGGTCATAGCCATGGGCAATATCTTGCATGTATGTAGCACTAGAGTTCATCCTGTGGCTCAGAGTTTTTTGAATGATAAGCAACCTTGTTCCGCTGAGATAACCCAGTTGACTAGAGACAGTAAATTTGTTTCCTTAGTTAGGTATCTTTGAAATCTGGGAAGATTTAGAATTAAATATAGGATGATGAAGTAAATCAAGCCTATACTTTTGTGTTAGGTATACTTTTTGTATTTTTGGCATTTTTAAGTGTTTGTAATGTTTAAGGGTATCTGGATTAATGATTATAATAGCTAACATTTATTGAATTTTAGGCATTGTATAAACTCTTTACAAGGTTAACTTTTAATCTTTGTAACAACTCTGTGAGGTATGTATTATTATTACCACTTTACATGTTAGAAAATTGAGGTTTAGGGAGGTTCAGTAACCAGCCAAAGCCATACAGGGTAGTAGTGGCCAAGTCTGGTTTGGAACCCAGGCAGACTGGTGCTAGAAATCCATATTAGAATATCTATCAGATCTGTCTTATGATGACCATTTAAGAGCTATAACTGAGTAATCAATTTTATACATCTGATTTTAAATTGAAAGGTGTAAGAAATTTTTAGTCAAGTACCTATGTAATATTGGAATGTTAAAAAGATTCATTATATTTTCTGGCTTAGGGTGGGTGGCAGTAGTTACTGATCTTCTCGAATCTATATACTTATGTCTTTATTCTTTCACCAAATGTGGAATAATTTTTTGTTATTTCTTCATCTTCATTCTCTCCTTTTCCATCTGGGTCTCCGGTTATATGTTAAACCTCTTGGTATTGTTCTTCAGATAATTGAGGCCTTATTCATTTTTTGAATCTTTTAACCCCCTGCTCTGATCTGTTGCTCAATCTTCAACTTCATTGACTCTTCTGTCATCAATAATATTTCTGTTAAACCCATCCAGTGAATTTTTGTTTCACTTACTGCATTTTTCAGTTCTAGATTTCCATTTGGTTCTTTTTTCCTGTTTGTCCATTCATTATAGGAATATTTTCCTTTATATCCTTGATCATAGTTATAATAGCTATTTTAAAATTTTCACATGCTACTTCGTATCTGAGTTACCTTGGGGTTAATTTCTACTAATTATCTTTTCTCTTGAATATGGTTCACATTTTTGCTTTTTGGAATTTTGGGTTATATTCTGAACATTGTAAATGATGCGTCATAGGGATTCATTTCTGTCATGTTCCTCTGAGGATTATTGTTTTTTTTTTTAAGATTTTATTTATTTATTTGACAGAGAGAAAGATCACAAGTAGGCAGAGAGGCAGGCAGAGAAAGAGGGGGAAGCAGGCTCCCTGCTGAGCAGAGAGCCCGATGCGAGGTTTGATCCCAGGACCCTGAGATCATGACCTGAGCCGAAGGCAGCGGCTTAACCCACTGAGCCACCCAGGCACCCCCCTTTGAGGATTATTGTGTAGTTTTGTTTTGTTTAATATGGAACGCTTACAGGTTTGTTATCCTTGCACAGGGGCCATGGTAATCTTCTCTACAGTGTTCCAGTTTTAGTATTTGTGCTGCTGAAGGAGCACTGTAGTTGGGGTTTTAATTAATTAATTTTTTAAAGATTTTATTTATTTGAGAGAGAGTGAGAGCAAGAGAGATCACAGAGGATGAGGGAGAAGCAGACTCCCCCCTAAGCAGAGAGTCTGATGCGGGGCTTGATCCCAGGACCCCAAGACCGTGACCTGAGCTGAAGGCAGATGCTTAACTGACTGATCCACCTTGGCATCCCTATAGTTGGTTTTTTTAAAAAACAAGTAGTTAACTTTGCTGGATTCAACATTCAAAGTCCATCTTTCCAGTGTAAGCAACCCTGAAGTCTCTATTGAGTTCTTTAGCCTTGCTAGGCTGCCTGGCATCTGCCCCACATGTGTGTAGTTCAAAGAGTTCAGATATTCAGTAGTGTATGTGCAGAATTTTGGCTCTCCCTCCCTCTCTCATCTGTCTCTTTTCTGGGATTCCCCTCATTTTCAAGCTGTTGTAGCCACTCCAAATCCTGTGCTCATCTGTCAGGGTGCTGATAGGACCTGCCTTTAGGCAAAAAGCCATTAAAAAAGTGAGAAACATACTTGGTGCAGTCTTTTCTTCCAAATGTCCACGTGTCTTCAGTTTTTGTCTGCTTCTGATTGCTCTTTAGTGCCTTCAGGTGGTTGTAATTTATAGTTGGTCCAGAGTTTATAGTTGTTACCTGCAGGAGAGTTAGCCCAATGGAACTAGTGAGCCATTACCAGAAGCTACAAGCCTTCCATCTCATGACTCATAAGATTATTTATTTATTTTTAAACTTTCAGGCACCTGGGTGTCTCAGTTAAGTGTCTGCCTTTGGCCCAGGTCATGATCCCAGGGTCCTAGGATTGAGTCCTGCATTGAGCTCCCTGCTTGCTGAGGAGTCTGCTTCTTCCTCTGCCCAACTCCGCCCTCCACCCCTGCTCCTGCTCTCCTTCTTTTTTGCAAAAATAAAATCTTTCTTTTTTTTTTTTTTTAAAGATTTTACTTATTTATTTGAGAGAGAGAGATCACAAGTAGGCAGAGAGGCAGGCAGAGAGAGGGGGGGAAGCAGGCTCCCCACTGAGCAGAAAGCCCAATGCAGGGCTTGATCCCAGGACCCTGAGACCATGACCTGAACCAAAGGCAAAGGCTTAATCCACTGAGCCACCCAGGTGCCCCAATAAATAAAATCTTTTTAAAAATATTTTTTAATCTGGATGGCTCAGTCACTTAAGCATCTGCCTTTGGTTCAGGTCATGATCCCAGGGTCCTGGGATCGAGTCCCATATCAGGCTCCTTGCTGAGCAAGGAGCCTGTTTCTCCCTCTGCCTGCCACTTCCCCTGCTTATGCTCTCTCTCTTTCTGACAAATAAATAAATAAAATCTTTTTAAAAATATTTTTTTAGTTTTCTTACTAGATTTATTATCATTATATCAGAAATAGGGGCAGTTTGACTCTTAGGCATTTGAAATTATTTTATTTTATTTTATGTATTTATTTGAGAGAGAGGGAATGCTCATACATAAGCAGGAGGGAGGGAGAGGCAGAGGGAGAAGCAGGCTCCCCACTGAGCAGGGAGCCTGATGTGGAACTTGATCCCATGACCCCAAGATCCTGACCTGATCCTAAGGCAGACACTTAACCTACTGAGCCACCTGGATGCCCCAGGCATTTGAAATTCTTATAAACGAAAATTGAATATATAAAATGAATAATTGCAGTTTAAATTAGTTTAAGGGAATGAACTAAGTTGTAAATGACACTAAGAGATTTTCTTTTCTTTTTTTTTAAAGATTTATTTCCTTATTTGCAAGAGAGAGTGAACAAGCATGGGGTGGGTGGGTAGGGTCAGAAGGAGGGAAAGGGAAACCCAAGCAGACTCCAGGCTGAGTATGGAGCCCAGTGACCCTGAAATCAAGCCTGAGCCGAAACCAAGATTCTGATGCTTAATCAACTGTGCAACCCAGGCACCCCAACACTAAGGGATTTTAAAATCTATTCAAAATTTAATTCAGTAAATGATCATCAAGGTCCCCTTTCAATTAGTTGTTTACTTTTGTTATACTAATAAATAGGAAAATATTTATAAATTGAACTTAAAAACTTATTGAGAAACCAGGTTTTTAGAATTATTTCTTTAATAAACTAATAGTTTAATAATGGCAATTATAAATAATCTTTTTATTCACAAAACGTTCCCTTAGGGGTAGCAAAAAATTCCAATGACAATAAGGAGCTTGGACTTTAATGAGTGGTAAGAGGAGTGGGGGGGGTACATCAAATTAACCCTATTATTTATCAGAGCAGTGAGAGAAGTACCGTGGGGGAGGTGAGCACAGGGCCATGGGAGCACAGAAGAAGGGGCACTGAATCAGGCCTTGGGTGGGACAGAGAGATTGGGGGATGTTTTCCATAGGAGTTGACACCTGGAGAGAGAGAGGGAGAGGATACTTCTGGCCAGGGCTTGGGTCATATAGAGAATAGCACTTGTGAGGACATGGAGGCCTAAAAGAGCATGGTCTGCTTGGCAAATACAAGATGTTCATTTTGGGTGAGAAAGGCTCTTGGGAGCTGAGCTCAGGAGTTTGACCTTGACCCTCACAACTAAGGGAAGAATACCAAAACTGAAAAGACAACTCACAGAATTGGAGAAATTTTTGCAAATCATGTATCTGATAAGGACCATGTATCTGGAATATATAAAGAACTCTTACAACTCAATAATAAAAAGACAACCAATTAAAAGTTGGAGAAAAGATCTGAATAGACATTTCTCCAAACAAGATATACATGTGGCCAGTAACTACATAAAAAGATCCTCAACGTTATTAGGTACCAGGGCAATGCAAATCAAAATCATACCCACTTGGATGGAGAAATTGGAACCCTCATATACTACTGGTACAAATATAAAATGGTATAGTCACTTTGAAAAAATATGGCAGTTCCTAAAAAGGTTATACATAAAGTTACTGCAGATCCAGTGATCCCACTCCCAGATATATATATCCAAGAGAGATGAATATATGTTCACATAAAAACTTATACACATATATCCATAGTAGCATTATTGATGATAGTCAAAAAAGTAGGCATGGCTATTAATTGATGAATGGATAACAAAATGTGGTATATCCATGTAATAGAATATTATTCAGCAATGAAGAGGATGAAGTACTGATATACACTACAGTATGGATGAATTGGTCCCAAAAGGCCACAAATTGTGTGGTCCCATTTATGTGAAATCTTCAAAGTAGGCAAATCTATAGACAGAGAAAGTATATTAGTGGTTGCCAGGGGGAGGGAAAGAGAGGAGAATTGGGATCTACAGCTAATAGGTACATGGTTTCTTTTGGGGGTGATAGAATTAGTTCTGAATTAGTGATGATGTTTGCACAATTACATACTTTAAATGGGTGAATTGTTTGATATGTGAATTATACCTGAATAAAGAGAAGTAGGAAGGTTGTTGTTTCAGAATAGAGGACAGTTTTTAAAATTAGATATATTTGGCTTTATGAAATACTTTTTTTAAAAAAGGAAGAAGAAAGAAGCTGAGGGGAACCAATGGAACCCTTGCAAGGGCTGTGTGTGAAGGAAGGCCTATGGGAGAAAGCCCAGTCTCTGCATCTGGGTTGGTTGAGGAACTAAGACATACACCTGGAGCAGCTAGTGGAACTGGGGGAGATGCTGCCAACCCCAGAAGTGGAGGATTCAACTCTGTGGAGGGATGGAGTAGGGTGCTCCAGAGGAGACTAGCTTGTGTTCATGATGGAATCCCACAGGGGGTAATGGCTAGCTTGCCCTTGTCTTCTTGACTCCCCTCATTAAAGTTGGTAGGAAAAGCCCTAAATTGTGTTGTGAATACTATGGATTCAGAAGTGTTTTTTCCCTTGGTGTGTGTTTTCTTTCCTCAGATTGGGAAGGATCGGTCACTGAACTTTGACCCCTGCTGCCTGAGCTACTTTACTAAAGGGGAGTACATTTTGCTAGGAGGGTCAGACAAGCAAGTATCCCTTTTCACCAAGGATGGAGTGCGGCTTGGGACTGTTGGGGAGCAGAACTCCTGGGTGTGGACGTGTAAAGTGAAACCTGACTCCAACTATGTGGTAAGGAGGGGAAGTTCATTCTATTGGGCCATTGTCTGAGCAGGCACAGACAACAGCCATGTGTAGCCAGTCAGATGATTGACATTTGTTCCTGGCAACTGGGAAGGTAGACTCTCCACAGAAAGCTAGGAATTAACAACTCTCTTTCCCTGCAGGTGGTAGGCTGCCAAGATGGCACCATTTCCTTCTACCAGCTTATTTTCAGTACTGTCCATGGGCTCTACAAGGACCGGTATGCTTACAGGGATAGCATGACTGATGTCATCGTGCAGCACCTGATCACAGAGCAGAAAGGTAAAAGGCAGGTATGACCCCTCTGCCCTCCAACCTTTGGGAGGAGGGGTAGGTTGAGAGGGCTACTGATAGGGCAAGTGAAATGAGAGGGAATGGTCCTCCTCATCTTTCAGAAACACATTGGACCACTGGTGTTTGCTTTTTAAAAACTTTTTTTATTTTTTGGAGGGTAAGGGAAGAATATAGATGTCTTTGAGAATCTAAGGAGAGCAATAAACCCTCTCTTCAAAAAAAAAAAAAAAAGTAGGGGGAGGCAAAGGCTCACATATTTTTGCAGCAGCTATCTTTTTTTTTAATTTTTAAATTTTTTTAAAAGATTTTATTTATTTATTTGACAGACAGAGATCACAAGTAGGCAGAGAGGCAGGCAGAGAGAAAGGAGGAAGCAGGCGCCCTGCTGAGCAGAGAGCCCGATGTGGGGCTTGATCCCAAGACCCTGAGATCATGATCTGAGCCGAAGGCAGAGGCTTAACCCTCTGAGCCACCCAGGTTCCCCACAGCAGCTAATTCTAAGGGGAACATGGACTTTCTGACTAAGGGAGGATAATGTATGGCATTTCAGAGCCAGGGTGGCTGAGCTGCATGGGTCTCTGTGAACCTATATCCTCTCTGGTATGGATATACTGGAGGGCTTCTTTCTCAACTTCATCTTCATCTTCATCTTCATCTCCACTTGCCTCCTGATGGGTCCCTATCCCAGGGATAAGCAGGTACAGTAACCACAAGTTTTAGGCCTAGCACAGTCAGTCTGAACCTCAGTTTCATCCACTATCCACTTAAGTTGCCATGCTGGTTCAATGGGCTAAGGATCCACTTATTTCAAGAGTAATTATACACAGATGTACCAGCCACAGCCTCCTGCCCAGTGCCTGTGTATAGGGATACACATTGAGGTTGTCTTAGAGATTCAGCTGGCATCCTTTTGTTCTCATCTGGGAACACCTCTGGTTGAAGATTCCAGTTGTGCTGCTAAGGGTATAGCCACTTGGGCAGCTCCCCAGCTTCTCTTCTGGGGACATTTCCTCCATCTGGTCTGCAGTTAGAGTGTGAGAGCCTAGTATATACCAGAAACTACATGCAGTTCCATATTGTCAAGGATGGTGGGTGGGGAGTAGCTAGAGGCATGGGTGGTCATCCAGATGGACTTCTGATCATCAGGGGCAATATATTAATGCTGGCAGAGGAGTTTAAACTTAAATTCAGCAAGTGAGTGTAGCACTAAAAATTTTACTTTCCATACTCAGTTTTAAGCTTTGGGCCACAAAATTGTATATGATTGTGGATCCCAATGTTTAGTAGAGCTGATTGTATGTATTAGACACTCTTCAAAGATTTTTTGATGAGAGTGTCTCCTTTAATTGCCAGTAACATTAAGTAAATGATAGCTTTTAATTTTTCTGCCTTCTACCTTACTTAATAATCTCTTGCTAGAGCTGGATTTTTTTTCCTTTGACAGTTCGGATTAAATGCAAAGAGCTTGTCAAGAAGATTGCCATCTACAAAAATCGATTAGCTATCCAACTGCCGGAGAAAATCCTCATCTATGAGTTGTATTCAGACGACTCATCAGATATGCATTACCGGGTGAAGGAGAAGATAGTCAAGAAGTTTGAATGCAACCTCCTGGTGGTGTGTGCCAATCACATCATCCTCTGCCAGGTTGGAGGGGTTGGGCTTAATCTTCTTCATGTTTCCTCCAAGGGTGGGTTACCCAAATCATGGTTTTAAAAATTGAGCACCAAGAAACAAGTCTCTTTCCATCAAATTCAGTAGCTGTTCATTGCTTTAATTGTATTGACATCTAGAGGAGTTAGACTCTACTAGAAAGTCATGGGCCATACCTGGAGAATAACTTTTGGTATTGCAAAGCACTTTATTATCTTATAATTATACATGTTTGAATGACTTAAAGCATAAATTGATAGAAATGAAAGTCATTTTTTTTGATGAACATACACACGTAAAAATGTATATCATCTTTCTTGTTAAACAATAAAAAATACATAATAACTCAAAAATAGTAAAGGAAGTTTTACTTTCTGAAAGATTTTTTTTTCCACAGAAAAAATTTCTCAACTTAGAGCTTCCTACGAAATGTCAAGGGCAATGTCAAGAGAAGTTTGGAAATACTTGAGGGAAGGCCAGCCCGGCATCTTTCTTCAAAGTAGAGGTTGATTTAGTTTCACAAAAGTAGGACTATTGAAAGTGATAAAGTGGAAGAAATCTTTTAGAAATCACTATATGTAAAATACAATTAAAATCTCCCTGAAAGTCTAGAACTCAAGCAGTTTAGAGGTACCACAAGTTACAGATGTGATAAAAAAGTGTGCTTTTGGATGCTGCCTCTGTGGCTTCCCAGAAGATGTCTGCACAGAAGATGTGAAGCTGAGCTGTGCTCTGTGGTGAGGGCTTATGTGAAGGATTAATGAACAGTTCCAATCATGGGGACTAGATGGGGTTCAATAGACAATGAATGTGTAGGTATTTTTCATCCCTCACATGCAGGAAGACCCCCTTGGCAGGCCTGGGAACACTTACCCTGTTGAATATCCATGCAGAGCTAGGTTTGCTTTCTAGGAGAAACGGCTACAGTGCTTATCCTTCAGTGGAGTGAAGGAGCGGGAGTGGCAGATGGAGTCCCTCATTCGCTACATCAAGGTGATTGGTGGCCCTCCAGGAAGGGAAGGTCTGTTAGTAGGCCTGAAGAATGGACAGGTGAGTGCTCCCATATGTCTCCCATTAGGCTGATTATCTGTATACAGATTTAGGGACCAGACTCATTATGACCCCAAGGTGGTTTCCCAGGGACAGGAAAAGAGCTTCCTACCCCACATTCACTGTAGGCACATTGGAGGGTAGCCCAGAATTTTATTTTTCAAGGACAGCTTCAAGCCGAAGATACAGTGGCCTTTAGACTTAGAGCATGCTGCATTCTGGCAGGGTTGGCAGTGTGGCTTTTGGGCTGCCTATAGTGTGGATCAGTGAGTTTCAGAGCACCCAGAAGATGGCATGATTTTTAGAGATACATTTTCAGTGGCTTGCTAGGGAGGGAGGCAGAATTTATTTTTAGGTCACATCCCTATTAGGGCAATGAATGGATTAAGGCAATGTGTTCTAGCTTGTGTTTTAGAGGGTGCTGGTCCTCAGACTATTACTAGGTGTTTTAAGAAAAATGGGCCCTTTGCTCATATAGATGTGAAAAATCTAGGTTATACAAAGTTAACAGATTTGTTCGCGTGTTCTTTGCTCAAAATAAGAAAAGTTCTAAGTGGGCTACATGGAAATATGAAAGTGAAAATATAACTGCATTAGCCTGAGAGCCAAGCTGTCTAGCAGATGGCTTATGGCTAAAGCTTATCAGGCCTTTCCTGGGGACAGAAGTCATGGAGTATGAAATTAGTGGGGACTGCAGGATAGCAATATTAAAGGGATGGAAAGTCTGTATCTTTCTCATTGTCCGCTGTCACTTCCAGTGTGAGGCTTGAGAACATGGACTTTGGGGACAGGTCGACCTGCAGTCATGTTAGTGCTTAGCTCCTCATTAGCTGTGTGACCCTGGGCAGGTCACTTTGCCTTTCTGAGGCTCAGGTTTTACAAATGAGGATAATACCTTATGTTTCAGAGGGCTGTCAGAAATAGTCAATAACTGATAGCTGTCATCATCCTTCTCATCATCATTATTTTGCCATGGTTATACTGGATGTCTTGTCAGTGTTTAAAGTAGCCTCTTCTTATGTTAGTTTGTGACTCATATCTCACTAGATGGTGTCTCCTAATCCCACAGCTTGGGTAATGTTGTTAACAAATCCCCAGTCAAGCAGACATTCAAGTGAATTTGTCACATCTTGGGCCGATCATTACTTTGGCAACCTCTGATGAACCACATTTCTGGTCTCCTAAGGATAAGCCCCTGCTCCCGTTCTTTCATTAAGTCCTTTTCTCTGCATGGAGCCTCTGTTGAAGTTAGTGGGAGTTGTTCTTATAGAACACATGGGATTCCAACAGCCTGGCGCAGTTTCAGAGTCTTGTTGCCATGGTGACTCACACTTTTTTTTCTCTGAAATTTCACCAGATCCTGAAGATCTTTGTGGACAATCTCTTTGCCATTGTCCTGCTGAAGCAGGCCACAGCCGTGCGCTGCTTGGACATGAGTGCTTCCCGTAACAAGCTGGCTGTGGTGGATGAAAATGACACATGCCTGGTGTACGACATCCACACCAAGGAGCTGCTTTTTCAGGTGAAATCCCAGAGAGTTTCTAGGACGTAGCCCTTTGACGCCTCCTCTATTTCCCAGTCCCTGCAGGAGGCACTGACCCTCTGGTTCCCAGGCAGGTCTCTGGGAGGAGCAGTGACGTGTAGGAGTATAGGCTTTGAACAGGGGCACAGAGCCCAAGAGGTCCCAGGGCATAACCCACTCCTCCCACACATGAGCTACAGGAGCTGGGCAAGCCTTTTTGAACTTTGCTTTCCTCATAGGTGATATGGGCAAGTAACACCTTTCTTTCTGTGAACAGAAAGAAATTTAAGTGGGGCACTTGATAGGCTGTCAGTGCATTGGTTAACGCAAGGATGATTCTTTTGCAAAAGTGCTTCTTGCCAGTTGGAGGTCTGCCTGTATCTGTAAGTGACCTAAGACACAGTAGAGAAATAGGACCAGTTTGTTTTTTTTTAAAGATTTTATTTGTTTGTTTGACAGACAGAGATCACATGTAGACAGAGAGGCAGGCAGAGAGAGAGAGAGGGAAGCAGGCTCCCTGCTGAGCAGAGAGCCCGATGCGGGACTCGATCCCAGGACCCTGAGATCATGACCTGAGCCGAAGGCAGCGGCTTAACCCACTGAGCCACCCAGGCGCCCTAGGACCAGTTTTGTCATCTGAAAGAAGGGAAAGGAAGAGGGGAAGCCCTCTCTTCTAGTTGTTTCACAAGGATGCTCTCAGAGCCAACAGAATGTGAACTGTTTTAGGAGATAAGCATTGTTTACACTCTGTTTGGTCCTATATCTGGTAGAAGTGTGTCACTGGAGAAGAGAGCCCAAAGGCTTTATGCCCAGCTCCTGGCTGGCTTTCTGCCATACTCATGCCATTCTTTGCCTCTTTAGGATTTTTTAAGAGGTCAGCGTCCATTTGGCTGAAGCAAGCTCCCCCACTGAAGTTGAAACTTCCCCTGTCTGGCTTCCTCAACCACAACAGGTCTCCCAGTTTTAATGGGTAGATTAAGATGCCCTTCTCAGGGCTCCTCTTTGTCCTTGGGAGCAGAATTAGCAGGGCAGAGGCATGTTGGAGTGTAGGGAGCTGCCTCGGTCAGTTGGAAGGGGCTACCTGGCTAATACTAGCCTAAGCTAACTCCAGTAAATAACAGCTTGCTTACACCTCTGTCAGGGCAGAGGGCTTAAGGGGAAACAAGAGTACAGGTTTTATCTTTAGACAGACCTGTGCTCCAGTTCTGGCCTCATCACTTACTGTGTAATACCCAGCAAGTCAGTACAGTTCTCTGAGCCTAAATTTTTCCTCACTTCTGAAATGGAACTAGTAAATGCCCCTTCATAGAATGCTATAGGACTGAATAATGTACCACAGTACCTAGCTCAGTGCCTGGTACAAAACAAGGCCCTAACTGTTAACTTCTCACAGCCTCAGAGCCACCTCCTGTAGGCAGGTTAGCAGGCCCCCAGTTGTGAATCTGTGCCTGAGCCTATAGCCATATAGGAAAGGAAGGGCATGTGTCCTTCCCCATTCCCACTGAGGGTTCTGTCATAGGCTAGGGAAGGTAATTCTCAGACTTTGCCAGGAGACATAAACATTCCCAGCTGTCTTTTTCTTCTTTCTGCTGCTCCTGCCCTCTGCAAATGAAAACAGCTATATTGTTTTTTCTCATTATAAAAGCAATCCAGGCTCATTATAAAAGATTCAGACATTGTAAAAGATTCTAGGCAGAAAGGTATGAACACCTGCTGGTCCCTGGGGTTCCAGAGCTAAGCAGAAAACTTTGAAAGAAGGTAGGGGAAGAGGGTGCCTCCCAGGGTGACTTTTTCTACAGTGTGAGAATTTTAAATGCAGAGATAATGCATTATTTTCTAATATAAAAATAACACTTTTTTCTTATTATAAAGAAAAATAGATGTTCATGACCAAAAGAAATTTCAGGCAAACAAAGAACTTAAAAAATAAAAAGCATTCACAATTCCACCCACCCCTAAACAATCACTGTTAATTTTTTGGAACATATCCCTTTAAATCTTGTATACATAGTTGTATATACCCTCATTTTCTCACTAAGTATTAATATTTGGGATAATAATTTTTTTGAAAGTAATGCTTATTAAAAACATTTCTAACATAAACAAGTGCATAGAGCATTTTGCCTCTGTGCTTCTATCCTTTTCTTCCAGTTCCCATTTCCTCGCTACCCACCCCCCCCGCCACTATTAGCGATTTATTGTGATTCAGGCTTTAGAAAGAGTGCTTGACTGAGTGCAGGAATGGTACCAAGAGCCAGGGGGTTGTCACAGGGTCCTCACTATCCCTGTCTCTCAGGAACCAAATGCTAACAGCGTGGCCTGGAATACCCAGTGTGAGGACATGCTGTGCTTCTCAGGAGGAGGCTACCTCAACATCAAAGCCAGCACCTTCCCCGTGCACCAGCAGAAGCTACAGGGCTTTGTGGTGGGCTACAATGGCTCCAAGATCTTCTGCCTCCATGTCTTCTCCATGTCAGCTGTGGAAGTGCCACAGGTAACTGGGGCACTTGTCAGCTCTCAGCAGTGAGTGGCAGGGCAAGACCAGGAAAGCCAGGCCCCTCACAGATGCTCTGGGTTGGGGGATGGATGGTGAGGGGAGAGGGAAGAGAGGTGAATTGCAGCTATGATGTCATGGAAGGTACTCTGGACTAGAACCTGAAACCCTGTGTCCACCCTGTACAACCTGTATGTTTTTGGGCAAACAGCTCCACCTCACTGAGCCTCTATTTCTTTCTGATCCCCCTTTCCTGGTTGGGACAGGGAGGGTATTCAGGGTTGTCTGTCTTCAGAGTGTGTTTCTTTTTTCTTTTTTTTTCTTATAAAAATAAAGATTTTTATTTATTTATTTGATAGACAGAGATCACAAGTAGGCAGAGAGGCAGGCAGAGAGAGAGAGGAGGAAGCAGGCTTCCCGCTGAGCAGAGAGCCCGATGGGGGGCTTGATCCCAGGACGCAGGCAGAGGCTTTAACCCACTGAGCCACCCAGGTGCCCCTTCAGAGTGTGTTTCACTGAGAGCTGTGCATGGGGCAGAGTGGAGTAAGCCAGCAAAGCTGGGAGTGCGACTGGGTGTATGTACAGGTGCAAGAGCGGGGGTGGTGTGTGTGAGAGAAAGAGGATATGGGTGGGATGGGGAAGGGGCCTAAGGTCTTAGGAACCACAAGTACCTCAAGTAGGAGGCCAGAACAGTAATGGGGGCCTGGCCACAAACGGGAGGGCAGAAACATTGATAAGAGGGCAGAGATTGGCAACCCAAGTCAGGGCCTGCCTAGTCCCAGCTATCCCAACTGCCTGTCTGCTCCCCAAGTGAATCATTCTCACTGTGGAACTGCCATAAAGTGGAGACAAGCACAAAGGAGAAGCTTAGCCCTCAGAATTCCAACCTCAAGAGGGAATCGGTCTTAAACATTTAGAACATACCCACCCAGGCCTTTTCTGTATGTATATATAATATATACAGAATATACAATTACAAGTACACAATTTTATATGAACATTTTAAACAAAAGTAGAATCTACTGTAAATATTGTTTTGTGATTCTTATCTATAAATATTGCTCCTATAAATGAAACCTGATTTACTATACTTCCTTTACTGAATGTGACCACAAACGAGAGATTTTTAATCACTGTCCTTTATTGCCATCTTCCAATTTCGCCTAACATTTACATATTGCAGACCCATCACTTTGTATGGATTATTGGCTGTCAACTAGCAGTGTGGCTTTTTCTCTTGGCAATCTACTGGAAGGATGACTCCACCTCAATAAATGTACTTCTAGCATTTTAAAAATACTAAGATGACTGTACATTGACCTATAGTTGTAAGAAATCATAGAGATCCTTTGTACAATTTGCCCAGCTTACTCGTTGCTAACAGTTTGCAAAACTACAGAACAAATGTTTCACCTGCGTAGGTTCTTGTCACTACCACCACCAACCCACGAGATCTCTGATGTTGGGTTGCCCTTTTATTATAACCACACCCGCCTCCCTGCTGTCCCCACCTCCACATTGTTTTTAATGACTGCTTTTTATTTTATCACATAGATGTTCCATAGCTTACTCAACCAGTACCTTTCGTTGGGCATTTTCGCTACTTAGTGCTTTTTTGCTATTGTAGGTAGCATCTTTCTTGCCAAGTCTTTGTATCTAGCCCACCTTAGCTTCTTGGTGTGAATTCCTTGAAGAGAAATTTTTGGATAGAAGGTCATGTACATTTGAGAGATTTTTAGACACGTTTCTAGATTGCCCTTCAACTACATTTTTCTGGGTGTGGGTGGAGGGCGTTTTATTGAGGGGCTTCAGAGAAGGTTCGAAGGGAAATCCTCTGTCCTCAGCCCAGCCAGGATCTCCCCACCTTCATAGTCATTGAAAGCCTGAGTTGGCTTCTTGTAAAGGCTGGGGCTGGGGTCCGCTTCTTCTTCTAAGCTGATGGTACTTGTAATTCATTGTGAAGAAATTTATTAGTGCCTGACACAGAGCAGTTATTCAATAAATGTTAGTGGAATTCAGACCTAGGAAAAAGAAAGAGAAAGAAGGAAGGGAGAGAGGTGGGTGAAAGTGGCAGTAGGAGGAGGGGAAAGAACAGCCCCAGCTGGACTGTTTCTTTGTAGTCCTCATCTGCTCCCCATCCCAAACCCATGCACCACATCCACCAGAAATCCAGTCTTCCTTAATCATGCCAAACAGGCTATGCTGATTAAAAGTTTTTCTCCCAAGACTGCCATCCTGACCTCAAAGATAAATGCAGTTTGCTGCTCCCTGACTTTGGCAGGCCAAGAGGAGCCAGAGGGGCGGCCTGGGGCTTCCTCTGCCAAACCCTTACAATTCAGAAGACAGAGTCCCCGTCCAGTCCCCCTAACCCTCATGGCTTCACCAAGCCCATCCTGCTGATGCAGCAGGGTCAGAACTGCCAAGGGTTAGGAGAGGCAGCCTAAGACAAAGGCTATTTATCTTTTGCCTCTGCCTCCAGCCATCCTGTGGTTTTGGCCTAGAGAGGAGAGAGAAAGCATCAGAACCACTCTGGGGATTTCTGGTTTCCTTTCGAAATTTACATCATCTTGTGCAAGAATTGGTTTGTCAGAGCTGCCAAGTAGGGCGTCAAGCCCTAGTCAGGCTTCTCGGGCGGTTGGTGACTTCATGCTTGGAATGCAACAGTGAGATAAAGTAGAACTCAGAGGGCATTTGTTCAGTTAGGATATTTTTAAAACTCCCACCCTCAGATTGTGCCTCCCAAGCAAGCCCAAATGTTAACCATTCATCATATCTCCGATTCTGATGTGCCTGTCCAAGTCCCTGTTCCAGTCTCACAGGGCATTCAGCATGGCAAGAAGTTGTGCAGTTTAGGGAAAAGAGCACTGGCGTTGAGTTCTGACTCTGCCGCCTGAACCAGCTGTGATCTTGAGCAACTCCTTTCACTCTTTGGGGACTCACTTCTTTTCTGTGCAGTTAAATAAACCTATCTTTCCGGTTTTGTCTTGCCCAATTCCTACTGTTATTAGCCATCATAAAGCAGTAAACACTAGAAAACAGAACTAAATTGGAACTGAGGATGCGCACTAAAAGAGTTCAGGAAGGAAAGCTCATTGTGCTTGGGGAGTTTGAGAAAGCTTCTAGGAGATGGTGACACTTGATCTGAGCCCTGAAAGGTTTGGGAAGGCAGAGAGGAGCAGGGAGGTTGTTTCAGACAGGGGGAAAGTTGGGGGCAGGAACAAGTCTGGAGAGTTGGGGAGATGGCAAGGAGTTGGTGCTGAGAAAATACAGTGGAGGTACTGAGCATGTCTCTTGTTTGCCTCAGGTATCCTGCGAGCTGGTCAGGGCATTTAAACAGAAGTTAATCAGTTAACCCCCCCAAAAAAGTACACAGCTAGGATGTGGCTGAGCTTAGGCCTGGGTTCTGGCTCAGCTTTTCCCCTATCCATACCCTGCTATCCCACCAAACAGAGGAAGGGTAGGTGGAATGGTATGGGAGAAAAGATGAGCACTCCGAAGCAGCCACATCTTGCTGTAAGAGGGCAGAATGGCCTAAGAAAGAAGAGGAAATCCTTCAACTCAAAAGCTAAAAAATGAGACAGGAAAGTTCAAAGATAAAGGCCCCGAATGGAGAAAACAGCACTCCCAGCTTCACATTTGGGAACCATTAGCATGAGGTACTGGTTGATTGATCTCTGCTGTCTGGAAGAGATTCAGTTCCCTTCAGCACACTGGCCCAAAACAAGGGTAGGGCCTTGGGTTATTCAGGATGGCAGACCCAGATCAGACTTGTTCTCATGTATGCGCACATACACATACTCCATACTCAAGTGCCAGGAAAGTGCTCAGATCCCAGAGTCAGCTGGCCCCAGGCTCCAGCCCCAGGTCTTCCCTGTGCCATTTCTGTGTCCTCAGACTATAATCAGGGACTGATAACCTGCAACACAGACCTGTTGGGACAGATCCAAAAGGAGTGTGTAAACCTAAGAAGAGAAGTTATTAGGAACCATGCACAGGTATCACAGTGAGGCAGCCCCATCTGGAAGGAGGGATGGCAGGAAGGTTCCCAGCTCTAAGGAACTCAGACAGGTGTACCTTTCTGGGTAACCTGAAATCACTTAGGTTTCTTGGGTAAGATAGTTTCTCAGCCCTTTGTCAGAGGCCATCCTTAAATCCTTTCCTCACAGTAAGGTTGTTCCTTCCTCCAGCAATCTTAGACTGAGGGCCTGCTGGGGGAGGTTAGTACAACCCCACCACTACCCTCGGGTTGTTCCCATACTTGGGGAGAGGGGCTTTAATTAGAGCACAACTGAGATCTGGATAAAAGTCAGAGAAAACTCAGACTCCTTTCCTTGAGGGGTCAGTGAAGAATTTCCAGAGGAAGTGACATTTTAACAGGGCCTTCAGATCCCAGCAGGTATTTTGCAGAGGGTGAGGAGGAGCAAGGGCATTCTAGACATGGGTGATATCTTGTGGTAAAGCAGACCTGGAGGTGGGGAAAACTGGTGGTAGAGTGAAGGACAGACAGAACGTTTGTGCTGCTGAACGCTATGTTTTGGTTATGAAAGGGGGTTGTGACTGGAAGGCACGTGGTGTGTGTGGCGTGAGAAGACCACTGATTAATCTTTATGGTGTTTCTCTGTGGGCATTTATAATTGAGTCAGTGACACACATCTGGAGTCAGGCTTTGCGTGAATCTGGTTCTTTCCATTGCTCTGAAAACAATTCTTTCCTTTTGATGAAATCCTGCAGTCTGCTCCGATGTACCAGTACCTGGATAGGAAAATGTTCAAAGAAGCCTACCAGATTGCTTGCTTGGGAGTGACAGACACTGACTGGCGTGAGTTGGCTATGGAAGCTTTAGAAGGATTAGAGTTTGAAACAGCAAAGAAGGTAAGTGTCTGGTCAGCCTGAGCTGGAATCTGACCCTTAGAGGGTCCCTTGAGGAGGCAAAAGGGACTCCAGGTGACGTACAAAGAGGCAGACACATAGTGTAGTGAGCTCTGGAGATAGACTGGCCTGGGTTCAGATGTCAGCTCAGCTACCTCCTGAGTCTGGGCCAGTAACTCATTTCTAAGGTTGCTCATTTATAAAATTAGGGTGATGATTGACCCCATCCTTACAAAGTTCTAAGGGTCTAATGTGGTAATGTCTATAAAGCCTGATACAGGAGAAACATCTGATAGTATCTAGCTGTCACCCTTATTAGCTGTCATTAGGTAGAGCACCTAGCTGAAAGCATGGCATATAATAGGGATGCAATAAAGGGAAGCTTTTATTATTGGTATGAGCACTTACTGGTATTAGCCATTTATTACACAGTGCTGTTTTTCTTTGTACCCTGCTAGGTATGATCAAAGAGATGGTCGAGTTCTCTGATTCTGACAGCTGTGTCACTCCCCACATACCTTCATGGCTTCGATCATGGTGTCATTTCCTGGCCAGTATATTAAAACTACAGAAAGGCTGACAACATTGGACCCCTTGCCACACATCAGAGAAACCCCAGCTCTTAGCTGGGTTTTCATCTAGAACCTGAGGTGGAGGAAAGGAATGGCCTTCACCTCTCTTTCCCCTACTTTTCCCTTCTCTCTTTATCTCCCAGAGCCAGTTGATCGTAGACTTTTTTGCTTATATTACTGAGCATGCAGGGAAGGAATTACAGGGGTATGTGATGCCCACCCTATGCTAGGTCAAGACTTTAGGCATGAGATAGAAACCAAGGCCAGATACCAGCTCTTCGGTATATGGGCTGGATGACCCCATGCCAGCCACTTCTCTTATAGACTCCATCCTCCCCCGTCTGCAGTGGGGATGGTGAAAATGCTAACTGTCCTGTCTTCCTGACACAGGGTCATTAAGCTTAACTACCACATTGTAAAAGGGCTTCCAGAACTAGCAATGGTTATACAAATGCTAGCTGTTATTAAAACAAGTAAAATTGCTGTTATTTAATTATATTCTTATGTCAACTACGCATCAGAAACCTGGTCATAAAGGAGGGCTGTAAGAATTCAGAGGTGGGAGGAAGCATTCTAGGGAGGGAGCTTCCCTCTCCTGCCCCCTCCCCCATCAAAATGTCAGGAGGAATGAAGAATAACAAAGTATTTCTTGACTATGTTTTATTTGTTTTCAGCCTGGAATGAAATTTAAAGTCTTCCTTAGAGATTGTCATCCCCTCACACCCAAGAACTAAACACCTATCTGAGCTTATTTCAGCCAGCATGGGGTTGAGTACTCAGCAAATGTTTGAGTGGATCAAAACAAAACTGGAATAACCCTTCATTTGCTTAACACTAATTCCCAGCATGTATTCCCCAAACAGTCCCTGAGAATAGAAATTATTGTATTAAAGCCACAAGATTTTGACCATAGACTAGAGCTTGATTATATTATCCAAATTCCAAATCTCCAGCCTTTCTTTTTCTGCTTTGCCAAGTCACTCAGGCACACGGGAGGTAGAGTGGTTCCAACAATAAACTGGTGTTCCCACTAGATGGCAGGGGAGCGCTGCTTAGTGCCCGGGCTGGCCGTGGTGAGCAGAACTGCAGATGCTTCCCTGTTCCCACACTTCCCTCTGCTGAGGTTATTCATGGGCCTCGTGACTCTGACCACGCTGACCAGGGCACCCCTGACTCTGCAGAACGTGTGAGGGTCGAAGGAACTCAGAAACAGATTTCTCAAAGTGTTAAATCCTAGAATCCTAGCAGAGCAGAACTAGAAAGAACTTGGAGAAGGCATAGCTAGTTTGCCCCTTTCCATAAGGCAGCATCGGGAGCCTAGAGACAGGGAAGAAATAGGTTCAGGGGCCCTCAGCTGGAAAATCTCAAAGCTAGGAATGACACCTGGAATGCTCCTTTCCTCTTTGCCCCTTTGCCAGATATTCCAGGTTTCCCCTTTCCTTTTGCTTTAAGGAAGCCCAGATCTAGAAGATAGCTTATAAGACCTCCATCAGAGAACACAAGTACTCTTGGCCTTCCTTTGCTCATGTGATGCCTACTTTACCCTTTCAAAAATCCCTCTTCAGGAATACCCATTTGCCGGTCCCTACTCTGTGATGCTCTTAATCTGGCCTCTGCCACTACCTGTGCTCAGAGAGTGAATTGGTGTTCTTGGGGTATCTAGTTCATACTTTTAGCTCACGGAGATTCAATGATCTGTTTAATCTATCTGCCTCCCCTTTGAGAACATGGACCCCTGAATGGGGCAGGGGACAGGTCATATTCACCTCTGGATCCCAGTCCCTGACAGGATGGCTGCTCTGCAGCATGAACCATTGGGTTCATCTGTGAATTGGGTCATCTGTGAAGTAGCTGGAGGCCAGATGACCTGCTCATTTCCTCAAGTCTTTTGGGGATGGGGGATGTCATGCAGCAAAGTAGAGGCTGCAAGTGGCCAGGTTGGTCTTTCAACATTTCATTTTCAGGGACTCCTAGACCTGCTGCTTCCTCTAGGTGTGTGTCAGCCCATTTCACAACGCAGAGTACTAACCACTATACGATCACGGCTGTCAGCCCATTTCAAATAGGACACTAGAGCAGCACACCTGGGTAGAAACAGTGACAGCAAAGCCACGTGAAGATCAGCCTGACATTGTGGGTTATATTCCTCTAAACCCCTTGCAGACTTAGAAAGCACCAAAGGAGACTTAACTAACACCAATCTTCCTGAGAAAGGCTGCCTAGAAACTTCTAGCAGCCCATGGGTTAAAGTCTTTAGCTTTACTGTGAGTCCAAGGCAAGAGCCACACTTTTAAGATTTACGTAAGAGTTTGCCTTCCAGGGACGTGGAGTGATTTATTCCCTAACCTCCCCCTCCCTTCCAGAAACCATCTTTATTCCTTCTCAGCTTTCCCCTCCTCCTCTTCCTCTGTGCTGATACTGTGGGCTCTGGGTGCCTTGTATTTATTCACTGTTGGTAAGCATAGCTGTCTCCTGCTTTCCGTCCCAGTCACCAAGATGTATAGCAGTTGCTGCGCAGTCAGTACATCTTCCCCTCTCCCACTCTGATGACACTGCCTCAGAGCATCAGACCGCCCTGTTCTTCTCTTTTGCATAGAGAGTGCTCCAAGCAGGCCACATCACAGACTGCAGTATCATAGTTTTGTTTTACCTAATCCCAAAGTGATTGATGCAACCAGGACTTCTTTGCTATTCTTTGTGTGGACTAATCCCAGGGATAAAGCCGTGCCTCACTGGGTGGTATAACCCTCCTGAACACATGGCGATTAATCAATGCTTGCTTCTTTTCCCTCTTTACACGGCTCACTTTCTAAAGCTTGACTTCCCACCCCCAGCCAATCACCCACTTTTGAAGCCCAGAAAGCAGCTGATTTCATTCTTTTATTTCTTCCCCTGTAGGCCTTCACCAGAGTACAAGACCTCCGATATTTAGAGCTCATCAACAGCATTGAGGTAAAAGACAAAATGTTCCTTCTCAAGAAAGCGCAGACTCACTATCAGTAGCTTATAGGGAGCTCTTCTAGCAGATGAGAGCCTTGAAGGCACATAACTAGAGCCCACTGGAGTCTGGGCATTTGGGCCATAGCCTTGCTCTGGGGGTACAGAATGCTGTGGGGCAGGGAGATAGCACATAGAATCAAGGAGTGCAGTTTGTCACTTGGTAGTGGGGCGGGTGAGGCAGGTGGGTCCCTAATCTCTCCAAGTTTTATTTTCTATCTGTGAAATGAGTCGATTTCCCAGGGTTGCTGAGAGGACTAAATCAGCAACTGGTTTTCACACCTGCAGTGGTTTTTAGGTGGTTACCATCCTCTAGGGCTCTAACAATATGCCAGTGTAGGAAGCATTTTCCAAATGCACATGATCTGCTCCCCACCCATGGCAATGGGACCTGGGGAAGGCACTTGTGGACTGGAGTGGGCTAAAGAGGCTGGTTCTGTGAGTACCATTTGCTGGGTAACTGTAGACAATACTCTTAATTCCTGTGACTGTCTGTAAAAAGGCGTACATATTTTTTCTCCTGAACAGATTTATTGTGAGGCTAAGAGAATGTGAGATACATTTGAATTCCCATATGGAATCAGGGAGGAAATCAGCAAATGTCTTGTCCCTGTAATTCAGTTCAGAATAATAAACACCTGTCATGGGCCAAGCCTTGAACTGAGTCTCGTGGGCAGAGTTGAATGGAAGAGAGGCCTGCAGGAGCTCACAGACTGCTCAGCTGAGTAATAGTCGCCACTTGTTGAGTGCCTGCTCTCTGTCCCATGCATGATCAGTGCATACACTGCAGCTAACCCTGAACAACATGGGTTTGAACTGCATAGGTCCACCTATTCGCGGATTGTTTTTGATAAATATAGCAGTACTGTAAATGCATTTTCTCGTGTATATGATTTTCTTTTCTTTTTAAAGATTTTTAAAATTTATTTGACACAGAGAGAGAGAGAGAGAGAGAGAGAGCGAGCACACAAGGAGGGAGAGCAGCAGGCAGAGGAAGAGGGAGAAGCAACCGACCCCGCCCTGGGCCGCAGAGCAGGGAGCCGGATATGGGGCTCCATCCCAGGACCCTGGGATCATGACCTGAGCCGAAGGCAGTTGCTTAACTGACTGAGCCACCCAGGCATCCTATTTGATTTTCTTAATAATATTTTTTTGGGGCACCTGGCTGGCTCTCAGTAGAGCAGGTTGATGTTGGGGTTGTAAGTTTGAGCCCCACATTGGGAGTAGAAATTACTTTAAAATAAAATCTTTAAAAAAATACATATCTTCTTTTCTCTAGCTTACTTTATTGTAAGAATGTGGTATATAATACATGCAACACAAAATCTGTGTTAATCAACTGGTTATGTTATCAGTAAGGCTTCTATTCAACAGCAGGCTATTAGTAGTTAAATTTTGGGGAGCCCAAAGTTATGCCTCGATTTTCAACTGTGTGGGGGTCAGTGCCCCTAAAACTCATGTTGCTTAAGGGTCAGCTGTATTTTAAATCCTCACACCAACTTAATGAAGCACAAATACTCTCTTATTCCTATTTGATAAATAATGAAATTAAGGCTTAGAAAGGCTATGTCATGTCCCCAAGGGTCCATAGGCAAAAGCTTTGTTGGAACTCAAAGCCACTTCTTTCTAATTCCCAAGCTCAAGCTATCTTTACTCAAGGCCATATTGCTATCTAAGAAGTTGCTTCTGATGCACACCCTCCCCACCTGCCCTCCCCCAGTACTGTCATAACGAGCATCTGTAACTTCCTTGCTTACTTAAATGCATGTGTGAAGAGCCATCTACTAGTAATGCCCAGTACTGCTTACTCTCAGGGGCTGGCATTTGGGAATTCACTGGTCTGGTTTTAGGCGCCTTAACCTGAAGCCATGGAACATGTTCTCTATGTAAAAGTTACTGACCTCTGTGAAGACCACTGCTCACCATTTATCATGTCTTAACTGAGGTCCTGTCTTACTAGTTCTTCTGGTGTGCTATGAGCTAGTTAGTTGGTTAAACTTGTAAGAATTGTCTTTTGAAAAAGAGCAAACTGCTTTCAAGTGATGATCCATTTTGGCTGCAGGGAGGCCTTAGTAACTTCTGGGCATTTGGCATTATTCCAGAGAACCAAGGTTCCTTGCTAGGCTCCTTTGGGGTAGGGGAGATATAACTATTCTGATAGCAGGAGGAAGAGAATCTGCCCATATGGCTACATACATATTGAATATATGTAAATCATTTCTACTGATCATGGTGGTATTCTGTGGCCTACGCCTAAATTCCATGCCTAGTGAAACCTATTTTTTAAAACTCACTGCAAGATTTTGATTCACTCCTTGTAATTAGGAGTTAGGTGTTTTTGACTGATTAGTCTAAACTATGGTGGGGGGTGTTACTGCTTTTTTGGGGATTTTTTGGGTTTTTTAAAAATTATTTCTGTCAGTGGGAAAGCATGTTGCCTCCAGCTGTTAAAACGTCACCAGCTTGTCTGGGAGTTTGATTCAATGTCTCATCTTCCTCCACTGTGGTACACTTGCTAGAAAACAAGCAAAAGGAAACTGCTGGGGATGAGAGATTGGGTGCTATTGAGTGTTTACAAATACTTGAGCTATAGACTAATGAATGTTCCCTAACATGAGAGGAAGGAGTATGCCAGTTCCTTCTCTTCATCTTCAGTGTGGTTCATCTGTGTGTGTACATGCAGGTATGTTGCTGGGGACTGTCACTTGTTTCCAAAGGTGGTATTATGTGGTACAAAGAGCATCTAGAGTCAGACAGACCGAATCCAAATGCCAGCTCTGTATGATCCTGACCTGCTTCTCTTCTGAATCTCAGCTTCCTTCAGTGTGACACTTGGGTGGTACTACTCACACTTGGGTCCTTGTGGGAGGTACATAACCAGCACCTAGTGGATGCTCAGCATGTGACTCACCTTTTCTTTAGAGAAAGGGACATATGAAGGCTCATTATCCTGTTTTGTTAGTCTTCTTCTTGGGAAGAGACCCTAAACGTTTGCTTGTCTGCATTATCATGGGCCACAGCTCAGCTAAAGCAGGCCTGGGGACATGAGAGATCTTGGGAGCTTAGGGGCCACCAACAACTGGGTAATACACACCATGTAAGGGCACCTGGGTGGCTCAGTTGATTAAGCACCCAACTTCTGATTTCAGCTCAGGTCATGATCTCATGGACAGTGAGATAGAGCCCTGCATCTGGCTCTGTGATCAGCAGGGAGTCTGCTTGAGATTCTCTTTCTCTCTCTCTCTCTCCCTCTCCACCCCTCCCCACTTGCATGCATGCACGCTCTTGCTCTCTAAAATAAATAAATCTTACCAAAAAATACACACAATCCTAACTATACAGTTGTTTCCTTGGAAGAATATACAAGAAAGCATCCCTGAGGAATTTCCATTAAACAAACAAAAGTTTTTATTACTTTTGATCTTCATTCATCTGGGAAAAAAATCTGCTTTTGTTGTCAGGCATTCCCACCAGAAACCTAGGTGAGAGACACAACAGCCCAGAAGCCAAATGGAGATTCCAGCAGAAAGACCCAGGGGCTTAACTTGAAATAGCAACATCTAACCTTTGTAAAGGCTGCTTCCTGCCATGGCTGCAGAGGCTATTTCCTGTGCTTCTAATTTTTCCAGGAGAGGAAGAAGCGGGGAGAGACCAACAATGACCTGTTTCTGGCAGATGTGTTTTCCTACCAGGGGAAGTTCCATGAAGCCGCCAAACTGTATAAGAGGAGTGGACACGAGAACCTCGCACTCGACATGTACACCGACCTCCGCATGTTTGAGTATGCCAAGGTAATCCAGCCACATCCTGGGCCCAAGCTATGGAACCCACCAGTGTTCTAACACTGTGCTGCCCAAGATGTTTACCCCAAGAAGTGATATGGATGGAAAATAGCAACTGCCTTGTTAGAAAGGGTTTGGGCAAACTGGCAAACAAAGGAACCATCAATGGCCACTGGTTCAAGCTGGCCTAAAACTCAGCTGTTAGGCTGACATCAGAGGGACAAGAGAGTATGACAGTTCAGACCTTTGTCAGTGACAGAGCTGGATGGACTCTCTGAAGAGTGAGCCTGAGCCAGCATGATCCTTTCATTAAATGCTCAGGGTTCAGGGCTTCAGGTCTTTCTCCCATAAATTCTCTCAAACCTTTGTAGAAGCCTTTGAGAATCAGTATTCTCAGGTTCAAGTTAGTTCTACCATTGTTATACGGGACAGTATGGTTCACTTCACCCAAGGTTTCCTAAGGGTCAGCTCTCTGATTGGTACTAGGCTCTTGACCGTGCTTTGGAGACACCATGACAGAGTCCCTTCCTTCCAGTACTAGCACAGTGTGCTTCCTGTCACCCCGGGGGTGCATCTGTATGGGTGGTGGTGGTGATTTCCCTTGCATTTGCAGATCCTCTGTTAAGGTTAGTCACCAGCAGATCTGGGTACATGACAGGGGTTTGCCTAGAGCAGGCTCCTGATGGTTTGTGGGAGAACAAGTCCCCCTAGAGAGCCCAGCCATCAAGCCATTTGTAGTTCAGCCTAATGAAAGGTGAAAAGAGTCTTGGGTGCACTGAGCAACCAGGCTCTTCCTTCCGCAGAGATGCCTTTGTTAAACTGCCTTTCCCGGTACTGTCAGGATAGGCTTCAGAATGTTATTAAGTGAGTCATCAGCCACAACCAATTAGTGGCTATTAATGGTAATTATCTAGCTCACAAGTTCAAGATGGAAAATCTTCCCCATTTTTTTTTCTCCTTTTTTGTTCCCAAAGATGGTTATGCTCTTTTATCTTCCACCTGTGAGATCATGGGGCTGAAGGTTGCATCTCTGTGACAGTGATGTGATAGAGTTTCTGGTCATTAATATCTAAATGAGCCCCTTGGTCCTAGCCTGTCTCTTCACCTTGATGGTTCCTTCACCCCATCCCCCAGATCCGAGTGCTTAAGGTTCCCCCACTTTGTCCTCTTCCACTTTTTTAACCCTCCCCTGATACTCCGACCATGCGCATGCGCATGCACACGCACACACACACACGCTATTTAACACTGCATTCATACTGAGAACAGCTAAATCAGTATGTCTTTTCCTGGGGATAACAACATTTAAACTAAGGACAAAACCTACCTAAAGGATTGAATCCCTAGGAGTGGAATTTGGGCATTAGGAATGGCAGGATGTGGTGGTTCTTCAGAACCAGCAGCCTTTCCTGGAGCCTCTGAAATCTTCCAGTAGGCAGCTGTGGTGCTCACCTTTGCATTTGGTGAGCTGGTGTGAGTCCTGGTCCTTCCTGTGGGTCCTTCCTGGCCTCTTCACTTTGTTGAGCTTCCATTTTCTTCTCAGAGGGTGACATAGCTATAGCTCAGCTCATTTCTGAGAATTGCACAAAATAATGTATGAGGAAGCCCTTTGCAAAGGCCAAACTATAGAAAGGCTGGGAAAATCAGAGGAGCTAAGTGTGACCACAGAGTGGCTAGTCTTCATGCTTCTCCCCAGTGATCCCCACTCCTCTCCCTACACTGAGGCCCCTCCTCACACCTTTGGTGGGCTTTGTGCACCCACAGTCTCCCATCCAGAAATGCAGCCCACTTACACACTCCATCTGGTCTGCCTCTCTATGAAGGTAAATATTCTGGGGGTTGTTTTGGTTTTAGTTTTTGATCGCAATTCCAAGTAGTTTGGTTCTGTTTCAATCCCCCCCAATAGTCTGACTTTGAGGAAATGTGTACATACACATTATGTTGGGGGGTGGGGGGGAATACAGTGCTTATTAACATGCCATGTTTTTGTTTACTTGAAAATTGCTTCCCAAGATTCAATCTGGTTTTCAGAAAATTTTTAAATTACATTCCCACGTACAAATAAATTGTATGCTTTCCGGATAAGTGACATGTTTATATGGTGATAAAGGGAATTATAATGCTCTTAACTCTTATGTAGTATGTCCTTATCAAAATCACCAAGCATGAGAACACTGTTTAGTCTCATTCATCACTCAGCACAGCCTCTTTCTGTCCACTCCAGGACGTAGTCTTTGCCATGGCCACAGATAACATGTAAATTAGCTTCATGGAACCAAAGAACCCTTGAAAACCCAGTTTGCTAAGCCTCGAGGAATCATTTAGACTCAGCTTCAATTAGGTCAGAGCTCCCTGAGTTAGGCTGTTGGGCTGGAGGTGGTTCCTTCAAACCTGTGAGCTGTGTGTCTGGCTGGTCTCCTTGTTGATGTCCCAAATTTATGGCTTACTCGCGGCCTCTGACCCTTCTCACTATAGTCACTCCAAGTCCATTGAGCACTCACTATGAAGGACATTTCTGTTCTCTTATGATGCCTGTTTTCTCTGGCTGCTAGCCTCATTTAACCAACCAGGTTAGCAGAGTTTCCAGCTTTGCACTTGCATAAACAGTATATGTTGTACTAGTTGCGAAAAGAGTAAAGGCTGTGTCTGTAATGGTCTAAACTAGGCATTTTCAGATTGTCAGTGCATGCTTTCTAAGCTTCTTCCCCTGTGTGAACTCCAGGGAGACCAGAGACCAGCAAGATGGGCCTGTCTTTTATTGGCTCCCCAGCATCAGGGTAAATGATGCCCTTTCCTCCCCTTACAACAGTTGGTTGTCTTAGACCATCTAATATATTATTTTAGGGGCTACACAATTACCCTGAAAGCAAATGGAAAAAAAGAGAGCTAATTGTTCAAGTGGGTTTTTAGCATACATTGACTGTACTTTCCTGACAAATGAGTGCTAATCATGGGGAAAGGAATGCTTTTTTTATACTTCGTGAGGCTGACACAGTGCACTTTCTGCAGGGTACATTATTCCCAAGACAAACCACTTCTAACTAGTAATGCAGATCTGGGCTCTAAGCACTCTTAATTTCCCCTTTTGAAAAGCCCCACCTTTAAAAATGTCAGCACCAAAGCTTCCTCAACTATGGCAAACTCCCATGTATTTATTTGGGGTAACTATATCCTGAAAAGAGGTGATTTTCTGAAGCTGTTTCTCACGCATTCAAGGGCTAACCCAGGGATGCCAGCCATGGGATACCAGTCAGGGAAGCCCCCTGTTACCTCTTCCTTCCCAGGTTCTCTCTGGGCCTCTTCCCCCCATCTCACCACCCCCTGGCATGGCCTCCTGCTGCCCCACCTCTACAGACCCGATATCAGAACAGGATTTGTTATCATCCAGTTGGAAGTAACTAATCAAGAACACTTGTGGTCCTTATCTGCTCTAGGCACATAATGGGGGGAGAAGCAAATGGGATGATGCCCTAAGTTCAGGCAACAGAATGTGAATAGAATCAGAAAACAGATGTGAACAGTACTTCTAGTGTGGTGGTAGTTGAGGAGAGGGCACAGAGGAGCTCCCCTAGAACTCTGTACATCATTTTGTCCATTTAGGTTTATGGGACCACATGCTTAGCCTCACTCTGAGGCATGTGGTATCACCCCTATTATCTGAATAAAGATTGTAGGTCTGGATATTCAAAGTTAGGCAGCCAGATTGTATAGTCACTATATGGAAGTAGTCACACATATATCTGACTGTATGAGAGAGAGAAACAAAGTAACCTGATCATAAAACTTCAACACTGCAGAGTTTGTGTACAGTACTCCAAAGAGTCCGGAAAGTATTGTTTAGCTGAAGAACAAATGTCTGTTAGTGGGAGGGGCAGGAAACATTCAGGGCTGTAGTCCTTGACACTGTCCCATACTCCCAAGGAGCACCTGTGGAGCAGCCTATGAGCACTCCTCCCTGACACCTGGGACTGCCCCTCAGTCAACCATACAGCAATGGACTCACTCCTGCATCCTGAATGCCTACTTCAGCCAAACAGAGCCCTTCCTTGCTCCAGCTTTCGGCAGTCTGACGTAATGCTGGCAGCAGGAAGTTCTAATCCGGAGTGTTTTTGTTTGTTGTGCTTCCTCAGGATTTCCTTGGATCTGGAGACCCCAAAGAAACAAAGATGCTAATCACCAAACAGGCTGACTGGGCTAGAAATATCAATGAGCCTAAAGCTGCCGTGGAGATGTACATCTCAGCAGGAGAACATGTCAAGGCCATAGAGATCAGCGGCGACCATGGCTGGGTTGACACGTGGGTTTTCAGTCCCTGCCCCAAGAAGCATTTGGCAGCATGTTTTGTCATGTTAGCTCTTGGTTTTGACTGACAAAGGGGAAAGAAAACGTTTCTCTAAATACATAATCCAAATGTAATAGTAACTAGGTTTTTGGGAGACACAGAGATCAAACAAGGCAGTCACTGCCTTTGAGCAGCTTAGTGAATCCCTGGGGAAAGGGTCAGGGGTTGGGGAAAAATAGGGGAAGGTACCCAGGCATTAGAGCTGCCATTCACTGATCCTTCCATAGGAGCCAGATATTGCAATATCTTACAGGCATTTGATTCTCCCCCACACCCTAAGCTGTGGTGTTTCCATGTCCAGCTTCCAAATGAGGAAACCAAGGCTCAAGGACCAGGTGATCACACAGGGCAAAACAGCTGGGAAACCATGGAGCTGAGCTTCAGACTGACTTGGCTGATTCCAGCGCCCCTAATATGTGTAATAGTAGGAACTAAAAAAGAAAAAGAATGCTTCTAAAGCACACCAGGGAAGGAGACAAGAATTCTCATGGGAGGAACCATGGATATGGTCTTTGCATGAAGACCCTTGAATTTTAAGAAGTAGAGGGTGGTAGGAAGGAGACGGGCATGAGACCAAAAGGACAGCACAAACCAGGAGTTTCCCCGAAGAGAGGCGGGCATGAAGTGGGGCTGCCCAGAGAGACGATGGATTCAGTTTTGAGACTCTTAGAGCATCAGACCTCCAGGGGGATGGCCTCCTCCTCTCACAGTCAAGGAAGGTAGACTTCACACTCATGCACATATGCACGTGTGTGTGGGTATGTGTGTGTACACATATAGGTGCACACTGCCATAGCCAGCAAAGAACAGGTGAGGGAGCAGCTCCTGAGGGTGGCTCAGTCTGAGCCCTACAGGCTGTTGGTCATTCTGGAAGCCACACTGTGGTCTGTAGTAGTGGTGGCCTAGGCAGGACCTGGGGAAGGAGAGGGCTGGTTAATAACTAAGTCACTTCCCTGAACCCCACCATGTAGTTGCCATGCATGCCCCTCATATACATGCCATATGTATGTGACCTACCACCCCATCTTCCTCTTGTACAAGAATGAAGGTTCTTGAAGATACAGATCTTGCCCACCCCCCCCCCAATTATTCTTTTCACGAAAGGAGTGGTACAGGAGAGAGCCAGGCAGATTTGTGGCCCTGCTCTCTCCCCTCTGGTTTTTCATGTCACTTTCATTTGCAACTGACATGTATCAGGTTACCCTGGAGATACCTAACTAGTTCAGGAAAGAGTTATTTAAGCATGTTCGTCCTTTTCTCGGGTCTAGCTATAAAAGGTGCCTCCTCTCCAGGGACATTTGGTTTGATGGGTGGGGCTGGGGGGGGCTCTAAGGGGTTGACGTGCCACCTTTCCCTAAAAATGTGTTCTTTCTCTGCTGAGAAATGTTATTTTTAGATGCCATTATTATTCTAAGTGCAGATTGACAGGCCTCCCTGAGCTTGCCTGTGTCTGAGACAGGGATCTGTTACAGCTGCTTCCCCTTCTTTTTTCACAAAGAGCAAGCTGGATAGAGCCCCTTTCCCCCAAGAGAGATGGTTTTACTCTAAAAACCCACCCTGACCAGAGGGAACAAGCATGTTCATCCACTCCCATCCCATGTCCCTACGAGTAGTGGGAGGGCCATTTACCATTGGGAAGAAGTGGTGAGCCCCAGTGGTCCCTGTGGCACCACCTCACCTCCCCTGTGGTCAGCATCTTGACCAGCAAGAGAGGTACAGCCAAGATTTCCAAGAGGCCTTTCTTCCAGAGGTCAGAGCAGGCTCTACACATGCCTCTTCCTCTAAAGTCCTGTCAGCTGAAGAATTCTCACGCCTGTACCCATGCTTTCCTATGAGAATTCCTGAAATGGTGTGGAAAGAGCATTCTGCCACTTCCTGGCCGCAAAATCTTAAGCAGGCACTTCACCTCTACCTCGCCTTTAGCCCTCTCATCTGTAAAATGAGAATAATAGTGCCTGTTAGGGCAATGAAGATTCAATGAGATCACACATGTGAAAGCTCCTGGTGCTGTGCTTGGTACCAGTAGGTGATCAGTAGATGTTTGTTTCTATCCCCAGATACTGCTGGATAGATAGCGACCCTGTGAAAGGCACACACAAAGTGGGGGAGACAGTGTCCTTTATCAGGCAACTACTCTTGGTCACTGGGCAATGTCTCTGGATTATATATTCACTTATTTAATAACCACCGGGGGCCATGGCACCATATTGAGCTTTGAGGACATCAACATGAATCGACATGGAGCCTGCCCTCAAGAAGACCCAAAAGCCCATGCTGCTTTCTTCCGTCAGGTTACTGTTATAGGAGTCTATCTCCTCCCCGTGCTTTTACCTCTCCAGGTTAATTGACATTGCCCGTAAACTGGACAAGGCCGAGCGGGAGCCCCTCCTGATGTGTGCTTACTATTTCAAGAAGCTGGATAACCCTGGCTATGCTGCTGAAACCTACTTGAAGATCGGTGACCTGAAGTCCTTGGTTCAGCTGCATGTGGAGACCCAGCGCTGGGATGAGGTGAGGGCAGAGCATGCCTCATGGGGTAGAGGGCCCCACGTGAGCCCTGGACCACAGGGTGCTTTTTGGGCTTTGGATGAAGAACAGTTGCCCGCGTGAGAATGAACATTGGCCTGGCAATTAGGAGATTAACACTTGAATTCTCTGAGCCAGGGTGTTAGAGGCCCATTTATTCATTTGTTCATTCATTCATTCATTCAGAAAATATGCACTGCTGGCTTCATGCTGGCCCTGTGATGGACACCAGGGATGTGAGAGTTTTAGCAGGACAGCCCTGTGCCTACTGTTGGTCTGAGCTGCTTGTGACCAGCACTACAGGCTGATAGATCTCTGACATGGAGACACACTTACATAACATTCAAAACCTGCTGGGTGCCGTTTGACAGAAAATGTCACCCATACTCTCCAGGTGCAGGCTGCCAGAGCCATTTCAAGGACAGTTATTTCTCTTCCTTCTTCCCTCTAACCTGGACTCATTCCTGAGAGGATCAGTGGCTGCACCCATGGTCCTCACCCCACCCCACCCACCCATCCTTCCGCTGAGGTCTAGTTTACAGAGCCACAGCAAGACCTTTTCTGAATAAAGCTGTCTGACTCTTCTCTGCCCTCTGAGGGGCTCCATTTGGTGAGGTGACAAGGTTACTGATGAGAAGAGGTGGGGCCAAGGACAGAGGCAATAATGGCTTCCCAGGATAAATTTATTAGGAGATTTGTGAAGCAGCATAAATTAGAGCATCTTAGAAACACTCAGTCCTTACCATGCATCAGGCAAACTTTCTCCCTGTTGCCACATACTGTCCCCCGTGACTCATTTCCACTTCTCCTGGCCTGACAGGTGGTTCTGGGGCTTAGATAAAGCAGTGACTGGGTCCCATACAGCACCAGGTCCACAGTCATCTTTGACAGCTAATAAGCAGTGATGATGATAATGTCAATTCTGTTTCCTTAGGTGTCATCTGCAATTAAAAGAAATCTGTTTGCAGCGCTACAGGAGCCTACGCAAACCCTCAAAATAAAATGTTTCCGATTCTGGGCTGCTTCTGTGGTCCAGAAACAGACTGTGTTGTTATTGAATCCAGTCGCTTGCATATTGCTGTTAATTGCCTTTTGTTTTCAAAGAGCTGATTTGTTTTTGCGTTTCTGGAGGTGGTGGTAGGGGGAGGCACTCTCCCCCTCTGAGTTGTCAGCCTGGCAAAATATGACACATCCCTAATGGATTCAGCCAAGTGCCATGTTTTCATGGGGCCTGTGGGGGCTGCTTTTTTAAGAATGCATTTGTTCCTTCCTCCAGGCCTTTGCTTTGGGTGAGAAGCATCCCGAATTTAAGGATGACATCTATGTGCCCTACGCTCAGTGGCTAGCAGAGAATGATCGTTTTGAGGAAGCCCAGAAAGGTAGGCCACACAGACTGGCACGTTGCAGAAGGAGCAGGAGTTGGTATTGCCAAGACCCACATTTTAGAAAGGCTGCCAAGCCCCTCCCATCACAGGTCTGAAGATGGATGACTTCATCCTGGTGAATGTGATGTGTTTCCTGGTGAAAGACTGGGGAGCAATGGAAAGAACATGAGCTTTGGAGTTGGACACACCTGGGTTCATCACTCACTTGCCTCTGGACCTCAGGCAGGTCCTGTCTCTTCTCTGAGCAAAGCACTGTGCACTCAGATGTAGATTCCCACTTAATTCTCAGAGTAGCACTATGATGTTGGTACTGTTTTCTAGATGAGAAAGCTGAGGTTGGAGGAAGTAAAGGGATTTGCCTGAAGTCCCACAGCAAGCAAGTGGGAATTTGAGCCAGGCTGGGGTGGGGACAAAATATGAGAACTCCCACAGAGTGTCCGGCATGGTGTTACCTGCCACTTTTCCTCTACCGCAAACAGTAATTTGGCTTAGATAAAAGTGTCCTCTGCTCCTTGGCATTTCTACCGGTTAAGTGGGCTGCACCCCACATATGGCAATATCTGAGATAGGAGCAAAAGGAAACATAGAGCTTTAACTGGTAATAGCAATTTTAAAATGTGACTGCCTTCTCTGTGTCAGGCACTAGCTGGGCACTTAACTACATAACCCAGAACCTCGCCAACAGCCCTGCAGAGACACCGAGGCTAACTGTGCCCTGCAAAGTCACAAAGCCAGAGAGAATGGCAGAGCCAGGATTGGACCAGGATCTGTCTGCCTAGGAACCTGATTCTTGTGACTAGGTCTTACTGCCTCCTTAGGAAGTCTCCTAATTGAAGCTGGGTGTGTCGTATTCCATAGCATCTCATTTACACTTCTATATGGTAACAGTTGCCACCTCCGGACACATTGCGGAACAAATGTCTCCCTGTTGGAGCTCCTCTGCTAAAAGCCCCCATTGAAAGACAGCATGTTCTCTTCTGCTTTAGCATTTCCAGAGCACCCAGTTGCTGAAGTATGTGCATGTTTGGGCAAAACACATCAACCTATCCATCTGTCTGTGTCTGCCCTTCCAAGAATCCATTGCCATAGTAACTTGGTACTCAGACAAGAGATTGGAGATGAGATTTGGAACAAAGGCCAGACCTTTTCCTTCTATAAAGCAGAGAATTTGGATCATTTGAGTGCTCACATGTGAGCAAGTGTCACAGCTAGACATGCCTCCCTGGCAGCCCCCAACTTCCTGAGGGTCTGGCCACATAGTCAAGATTCAGGAAATTTCTGTTAAACAGATATAAGAATTATTGAGAGGGGGTTTTTTTGCTTTTTTTTTTTTTGCATGTGTTCACAAATGTTTGGTTGCTAGAACCGAGCCATATTTTTCAAGGTTGTCATTAAAAAGCACACAGTTGAAGACTGATGGAGGACTTGAATGGGGCTAGGCTCAGTAACCTTGGGTATGCCACTTTACTTCCACCTTCATAAGTCTGTTGTGACCATCCAATGAGGAATCGGCAATAAAAACACTTTGTAAGCCACCAAACCTGTTCAGTTGTCAGGTGCTACTAGTGTCACGCTGGATGTCACAAAACTTTGTCCCGGCCCGGAATGGGGTGAGGGTAAGACCTCACTGGTGCCATCCTCAGATTTTGCCCTGCAATTTGGCCCTCAGGTTTTTCTTTCTGCCGTGCTTTTCCAAAGTCAGTTGCCTTTTCCCAGCCAGAAAGGAATGTGTCTCACTGCACTTTTTTCAGGATGTAGCCTCCGTTATTTATAGCCTTCGGCCTGAGAGGCACATCCCAGCAACGAAGTGCTGCAGATGCTCCCATTGAGTGTCCTACTTCTACAGCAGCCCCTTGCAAGCCCTGCAGATTTCCATCCCACTCCTCAAACTGTGTGTTTTTGTGCCCCTGCAGCGTTCCACAAGGCTGGGCGGCAGCGGGAAGCGGTCCGGGTGCTAGAGCAGCTCACACACAATGCCGTGGTAGAGAGCAGATTTAATGACGCTGCCTATTATTACTGGATGCTGTCCATGCAGTGCCTTGATATAGCTCAAGGTAAGTAAACATCAGCCAGGCTGCTTGTTTTCCCCAGCCCTGCTCTGGCACCAAGATAAACATCGAAGGAGCTGGGACGTTTTAATTAAAGCCCTAGGCTTGTTTATTCGGTGTATTGTCCATAACCCTGTCTTGCAGCGGCATAATCTGGTGTGTCATCTTTTTCCAGTTTGCCCATAAGTTTAATGATGGGATGAGGGCCATCCTGGGGTTATGGTTGGGAGGTCCTGCCCTGTGTTGCTAATTCAGAACATCTCTCTCCCCTGCTACCTGGGAGCCTATAACCAGACCCAGGTGAGCACTTTTTAAAAAAATTTAATTAAATGGAAAGATGAGAAAGAGATCACTTTACAGTAACACACTCCAGATTCTCACTCATTCCAGGCAGGAAAATAGTTTCAATGTTGTTTTCTTGAGACTTCCCATCATGCACTGAGGGAGTTCTGGAAGCAGAGGGGACACGGAGATGTTCTTCACTGGACTAAGGCCAGCATGCTGGAGTGGGAAAAACACTGGAATTGGAGGCAGCTAGGTGACTTGTAACGAGTCACAATTTCTTCCTAAACTCTACCTCCTCATATGTGGCACTGGAGGTAATCCTATCCTACTTTCTTCATAAGGCTGCTGTGAGCCTCACAGAAGCTGTGGTTATGATTTGGAAACTGTTAGGTCCAGGTATAAGGTGTCATATTTCTGTTCTGGCCAGTGGTCTGTGCTTTGGATAAGGCCTGACACAGAGGGAAGAGGCTGGAGGTGAGATGAGTAAAGCTGACATGTGCTCATCCTCCACGCCAGGCTCCTCTGGTATGTCTGCACACCAGTGATCACCCTTTTCATACTGGTGCTCCCCATTGGAATGACCTGATAGGCTGTAGTGTTAGATCTGGGAGAGCCTGCAAGAAATGTACTCAGACTTTTCGTGGCCACATGCTCTGCCCATCTGAGACTTTCCCTGTCCTGGGGAGTCCCAGCTCCTAAGCAGCACCTTTCTATCACTTCATCTCTTTGTCAGTCTCCCTGGCACAGGTCTTGATACTGGGGGAGAGCTGACACTGGCAGTGTTGCCATTGCCTTTATCTTGTAGACATGGCTTGACCCATCTTCCCCCTCTTGTCACCCTCCCCCCCGACACTGCATACCCCAGACCCTGCCCAGAAGGACGTGATGCTTGACAAGTTTCGCCACTTCCAGCACTTGGCCGAGCTGTACCATGGCTACCATGCCATTCAGCGGTACACGGTAAGGTGGTCTGGATATGGGGGCCAGGTGGGGGTGCTGCCTACTGAGCTAAGGGCCCTGGGCACATCTTACAGAGCAGCAGACCTCTGGATGGAAAGTAAACCCACTGGACAGGATGACTTGCCAAGAAATTCAGGTCTCCTCCTTGGAGACAAAGTTTGGGACTTTGATTTTCCTCAGTTACCCTTTGACCTGTTGTAAGCTGTGGGCTTCTGAATTAGTGAGGCAGAGCTAGAATGGGACTTTCTAGGTGCTGGCTTTATGTTTGTAAAATTCAGGCAGACTCCAGGTTAGCCAGACAAAGAGTTATCTCTAAAATGATCAGGGGTGGGGGCGCCTGGGTGGCTCAGTCTGTTAAGTGTCTGCTTTTGGCCTAGGTCATGATATCCAGAGTCAAAGGAACAAGCCTGCATTGGGCTCTCTGCTCAGTGGGGAGCCTGCTTCTCCCTCTCCCTCTGCTTGTCCCCCGGGGCTTGTGCTCTCTCTCTCTCATTCTCTCAAATGAATAAATAAAATCTTACAAAATACAAAAATAAAGTGATCAAGGGTAGATGTTCCATTCTAGGTGGGTGAAGCCCCATCTCTAACCAAAGGCCTGAGGTCTCTTCTTGGCCCTGCCTCTGAATTGCTATGTGACCTTGAGCTATTTACTTTCTCTCTCTGGCTCTCAGTTTCCTTCTCTACCAAAAAGAACGAGCATAGGCTTGATCTCCAGAGACCCAAATAGTTCTTTTTAGTCACTCCCTGAATTTTTTGATTAAGCCATCTTAAATCTATCTCCTGACAATGGGGAACAGGTGGTAGCTTGTTATCAGCCTCCTCATTTTGTGTATCCTCAGTCACTCAACAAATGTTGATTAAGCACCTACAGGGAGAGCTTATCCTGTGCTGATAAGCCAGGAGGATAATACCAATAACGAACCTTTATTGAGGACTTACTGTTTACCAGGAAATGTGCTGAAGGCTTTATTGTATCAATTTATTTACTCCTTTATTTATTTACTCCCCATTTTACAGATAAGGAAACCGAGGCACTAAACACAGAGATCCCACAAATATTAAATAAGACCAGGACCAGACCAGATGGGCTGGCTCCAGAGCCTGTGCTCTTAGCCTCTGATCCCCCACACCCTCTAACTTGGAGAAGGCAGACCACTGGCCGCACACTCCAGCTCTGCTGTGTGACCTTGGCGAGTTGTTTACTTGCCTCTGTGCTTCAGCTTCCTTCTCTTAAAGTAGGGGTGATAATAGTACCTACTTGGGGGCGCCTGGGTGGTTCAGTGGATTAAGCCGCTGCCTTCAGCTCGGGTCATGATCTCAGGGTCCTGGGATCAAGTCCCGCATCGGGCTCTCTGCTCAGCAGGAAGCCTGCTTCTCTCTCTCTCTCTCTCTCTCTGCCTACTTGTGATCTCTCTCTAATAAATAAATAAAATTTTTTAAAAACTTAAAAAAAAATAGTACCTACTTGGTGGGGTTGTGAGGATTAGATGAGTTAATATTGGAAAAGCACTTGGCACAGATGAGTGTCAGCTGTTCTCCTGCCCTGCGTGGAGGCTTCCAACCAATTTTCCATGGGCAGAACATTTTGCAGTTCTTTGACCATCTCAAGAGCCCTGCGTTCCACACTGGGCACCTCTTTCCCCCACGTTTGTGCTGGGTGCTCGGCACATTCTTTGTCTCTGAGGAAAGTCTGGTAAGAAAGACTCCTCTGCTAGGCTCTGCCTTGGTCAGCTATCAATCCTTCATCTCATCTCTTCCCCATACAGTCAGTGGTTTCAAGGGAACTCATCGCCCCTTACAGTCTTTTTAGGGCCTCTCATTTCTATCAGGTGCTCACTGGGAAAGACCCCAAACTCAACTCCAGCTGGAAAGTCAGGGCCCCAGCTCAGTGTCAGTTTGTCTGAACCACTTTGGAGCTGGGCTCTTTGTTTCTTTTCTGTAACAACTGAGCTCTGCTCCAGGACCTTTGTGCAGTTGTGAGCTTGTAGCAGCTTCACACCAGCTGGGGTATCTGGTTGTTCATCCCATCTGAGACTTTATTGGGCCATTCCTTCATTCAACAAATCCCTTCTGTGTGTCAGGCCCTCTGCTGAGACCTTGGGACATAGTGGTGAGCAAGATGTTATCCCTGCCCCTGAAGAGCTCATAGTCAGTGAACAAGCAGGTATAGCCCAGTTGTCTTAAGGGAAAAACTAAAAGAACCAAGAGGACTTCCTAAAGGAAGTGAACCTAAGCCAAGAGGAGGGAGATGAGTAAGAATGGGGCAAGGGAAGAGGAGGAGGAGAAACAGCATTCCTGGCAGAGGTCACAACATGTGCAGAGGCATGGAGGTGGGTGGTACTTTAGCATTTGGCATCGGGGCCCAGCAGAGCAGCTCTGAGGCAGAGCAGACTGTAGAGGGAAGCATCAGACCTTTCGTGAGATAATGGCTTCCTTCCCAGAGGAAAGGCGCTAGTTCTGAGGACCCTTCTGCCACCGGCCAATTCTGTTCTTCCTGGGATGGTTCTTAGCTTCCATACCTACCATGATATAACCAGAGGCGGGCTTCTCCCTGGCTCTCACCCAGAAAAGGATGCAGTCTCAGGTTTTCTTGGGTTCTTGGAACTAACAGAGACTGTAGAAATTTAAATGAGAGCTAAAGAGAGAATGCTGGGCTCCAAACCCAAGTAGTAGTGTAAAGTAAGTCCTCACAAATTTAGACCAATTAGGGCCTAAGTCCTGCTGGCACGGTGATGAGTACAGCCTAGTAAGACCCTTCAGGAAATGTCAGTTTATTACCATGTAAGTGCTCAAAGGGGAGGGAGAGCTGGCCTGCTTTCATCTTGTCATCTACAGTTGTCTCAGTTTGCATACGATGTGCCAGATCCCTTCAAAATGGTATTCTTAACCTTTTATGGACCCCCTCATGATAGAAAATTCCCTGTGGTCTACTGTGTGGAGCTTCTGGCAGCCTCTAGGTACAGAGGACCTGTTTGTGTGTGTTGGTGCCTGGTTTGTTAGGGCCTGTGCCAGGTGCTGGGGGTGCAGGGATGAGTAATTGAGGAGCTCTGGCACATGTGCACATCTGGTGGGCATTGGGCAGCCAGACTGCGGCTGGAGAGTGGAGAAGAGGCACATGATTTCATGTTCCGAAGAGTTAACAACCTCCATTTAAAGACATGCTTAGGGTCTGGTCATGTCCTAAATTGCCTAAAAGGTCTTCTCTCTTAGAATTCATTGGAGACAACTTGAAGTGCTCAGAGAAATGGAATCATAACCCACCCCAGAGGCAACACAGCCAAGGAGAGGCATTCTTGGGCTTTGGAATCAGACCTGGGTTTGAATCCTAGCTCGGCTCTTTTCTAGCTGGGTGACTTGGGCAAGTCATCTCTCTGGGCCTGTTTGCTCATCAGTACAGTGAGGATGAAAGTGCATCTTTACAGAATTTTGTTAAGACAGCTGTAAAGCACCCAGTGCATAGTAGATGCTCATTAAGGGAAGCTGCTCTTTTACTGAAATATTTCAGAATTTTTGGTTGTCTGCCTTTTGACCTGTCCCAGCAGCTGAATCATTGAAGAATTCAATCCCTATTTGCTTTTTCACTGCAGGAGGAGCCCTTCAGTTTCCATCTCCCCGAAACCCTCTTCAACATCTCCAGGTTCCTGCTGCACAGCCTGACCAAAGACACCCCTTTGGGCATCTCTAAAGTGTATCCTTTCACCCCCACCCTCTGTCCCACCTCTCTTGTCTAATGGCCCCTGTGAAGCTCTTTCCAGAGCACTTTACTGGCAGAACCTTCCCTATCTCCCATAACCCTCAGGGAAGAGAGAGAGTTTGTTCTGCTGCTACTGTTTTACTGTAGAAGCAGCTCGCCAGGGAGGCCAGGGGGCCAGTGCCAAGAGAAGATTAGTTGCTAGGGCTCTCTGGGCTTAGCCCAGCTGTGGGTCTCTAACCAGTCCACTGCCCAAGCCCTCCTGGAACCCATAAATAAGGGTATAACAGAAATATAGGAAGCTCTTGGATTCTTGGGCATTTTCCTGGGGGGCAGGTTAGAGGGTGTTTGTTCAGCCCGGGACATGGAGCACCTGCTGTGCCCTAGACATCGGGCCAGGTGGTAGGTGACAAAGCTGTTATCTAGTAGAGGAGGTGACAAGTGTCCCACAAGTGTTCACACTGAAGTGGGATGTGAGGTGTGTCCACGTGTGGAATGTAGCTAAGGCTGGGGCCATGGTAAGGGAGGGCTGCCTGGAAGACCCGACATCTATCCCATGAGGCACCAGGGAAGATGGTAGAGTAGATATTCCAAGGGAGCACCCCGCACATGGAAAGGCACAGAGGTGAAGTAAGCATGGCATACGGGAGACGCTGAAGCCCACCCTAGGTGGGAGTCAGGCTGGAGAGGTAGTGGCCTGAGGGCCTCCATGTGAGTTGGCCTCACCTTCTTTGGAACTATAAGGGCCATTAAAGAGGAAGACTGGGGACCCATGCTTCCAGAAGCTACCAGGAAATGACCAAAATCTTTTAAGGTCATAAAAGTCATAATTTTCCCCATCCTCTTCTAAATCTTGTATTCTCTCAGCCCCCTCCCAGCCCCAACCCTACCTTTTCTCTGTAAGGAAAAGACCCTCCCAGGAGAGGCCTCAGAGGTACTGATCGGTGAGAAGTGGCTTCTCTAAAGGTTCCAGGCCCATCATTTACATTCCAGGGGAACCAAGAAGTATGTTGTTGACTGAGAACTTTGCAGAGGTGTGGCCAAGGCCACACCTGTTGGAGCCTGAGAACCTTTGCCCAGTCTTCCCAGCAAGTTCTGTTTGATTGAACCCCTGTCCTAAGCTGCACCCTATACTGTTCATTGGGGACCTGGAAGTGGCTCCTGACATGGTCCCTGACTTTGAGGAGTGACCGTGGAGACATAGACAAGAAAGCTTACTGCTATGTAACTTCTGGAGTGGAAGGAGCCACACTGGGCTTGTGGGGAGCAGGAGCATCAGGAAGAAGGAGAGTGGGAAGGAGACATGGTACTTGAGGCTTGCCAGGGAGAAGTGGGGAAGGGGGTTCACAGGTGGGACACAGAAGGAAGGACAGGCCTGGCCTGGGTGCAGACAGCATTTAAGGTGACTTGGGATCCAGCACAAAGGCCTGGCGCCTCAGATTGAGGAGCTCAGAGGAAAGTCTCAGAGAATAGGGGAGGCTGCCTCTCAGAAATCACTGTGGCTCCGTGAAGTGCAGGCAGAGAGAAGTGCCCTATAGCCAGTGGCCTCTGAGCTGGATCTGAGTGAGCTCCACAGGCAGTCTGGGACCAGCCCCACCTGGCAAGCCTAGAGCAGGATGGCACTTGGTGCTGGGCATTCTAGGACCTGGCTGGCAGGCTGGGTGAGGTGGGGAGAGCCATTTTGGCCTACTCAGGGTACAAGATGAGCCATCAGCTGGCCCAGAGAGCCTAAGCAAGGTTAAAATATTAATGGAAACTGCACTGTCTTTATCTCTGGAAAAATCCCTATGCTGTGATATCTGAGAAGTACACTTACATCCCACAAATGAGCAAAGCACTCCTCAGGCTCCTATCTATACCCTCCTGGCACTAGCACCAGCTGCACGCCAGCACAGGGCTCACCCTGAGGATAGGCAGTGCCAGCTCTTGGGCCCAGTGTGGCCTCTGCTGTCCTTAACCCTATCATCCGCAGGAACACGCTCTTCACTCTGGCCAAGCAAAGCAAAGCCCTGGGTGCCTACAAGCTGGCCCGACATGCCTACGACAAGCTGCAGGGTCTGCAGATCCCCGCCAGGTTCCAGAAGTCCATTGAGCTGGGCAGCCTGACCATCCGCTCCAAGCCCTTCCATGACAGCGAGGTGAGGGCACAGCTCTCTCAGGCAAGAGGCTTCCACTCCTCTTCCTGGACATCCCCTGATGCCTTCTTTCCCAGCGGGGTTCTATCTGAAAGATGACTACAATGGTCTTAGGATCCTGTGCCCTCCTCCCTTTCCCAAGCCCTGGTTTGTTGACTCCTGCTTTTCCCTCTCTGCCACCTCTATTCTCTACTCAGCCAGCTCTGCTGCAGCCACAGCCCCTGGCCCCTGTGGGCTCCAGAGCCCTGCCCTCCCTTGCTGCCTAGCCTTCCCATGAGACTCTGAGTCGGCTACAGCCCAGCCTATGCTGCTCTGCCTTTAACCTCCCCCTGCTCCTGCATGCTCAGATGGCTCTGCCTTCACCTCATCCTAGGAGCTCCTACCTTATCCCCTCTTTCTTCTGGAACCAGGTTATCACTCTTCTAGGTATCTGTAGCCCAGCTGTGCCCCAGCCACCTTTCTTCCAATTTAACCTGTTATCTCTCACAATTGTCTCCTTCAAGCTCAGAGCAGAGACTTGCATCAAACAGACCTGGGTTTGGATCCCAGCTCCACCATTTCCTAGCCTGTCTCCCATCTCTGTGAGCCTCGGTTTCCCCCTTTATCAAAGGGGATATACATAATAGTTTTCCCACAGGATAAATAGCCAGCCCAGATAATGTGTGCGGGAGGGTACGTGGTGTGTGTTAAGCGTCCTGTGTATGGTGGCTGTGGTGTTGTCATTCCTGCTGGAGAAATGTGCTACTGAGCCCTGCCTGTGAAGGAGTCCGGGGCAGTGGGACCCAGGTGACAGGGCCTCAGATGCCTCTGTAGGCCCTTATCCTGAGTCTCCACGCATAGAGTCCTAAGCCCGGTGCCCCTTTCCCACCCACACAGGTAGCCTTGCTTCTTGGCAGCCAGGCCCACAAATCAGAGTAGGAAGCATTTCCTCACTCTGGGTTTGGCTCTCAGGCAGTTGTGGGTCTTGTGCTTTTTAGGAGCTGGTGCCCTTGTGCTACCGCTGCTCCACCAACAACCCACTGCTGAACAACCTGGGCAACGTTTGCATCAACTGCCGCCAGCCCTTCGTCTTCTCTGCCTCTTCCTATGGTGAGTCTGACGTGCAGATGGATGGCTGGGCTCTCTCTGCTGCTGATTGGCCACACGTGTCCTCATTTGTAAACTGAGGACAGTGTGACACCCACCCCACCAGATGCACAGTCACAAAGGGTTCCCAGAAATAGGACCCAGTGCTGCCCAAATTTGAAGCACCGCCCCTCAGAGCCTGGTATGGGGCTTTGCATGACATAAATGCCCTAGATGCCATTGGTTGGGCATTTGGTCTGGAAGGCAAGGATGGGCTCTTAAGTCCCGCTTCCTTCTACATTAACGAAGAATCAGAAACCCCTTCCAGGTAGCTGGGCAGAGGCTGTTCCTCCTCCCTTGTAGAGGAGCCCATCTGGCTATTAGTGGGAAGAAGGGGTGCTAAAGGCCACTGGTTTTCACCCATGCACACATGTACACATGCACACACATGCGTACATGCCTGCTTCCTCCAGACCTGCAGTGGGCAGAAAGAGGCCCTATGGGTCTCCTTGCTTACAGAGAAGCCTGCTGCTGGGTGAGAAGCCTGCTCGCACCTCCCCTCATGCTGCCTGGTGAGAGCATCCCAGGCCCTGGCTCCCGCTGAGGCAGCCATCCCATGGCCTTCCCCATGCCTTGTGCCCTCTAGAGGTGCTGCACCTGGTTGAATTCTATCTGGAAGAGGGGATCACTGATGAAGAAGCTGTCTCCCTTATTGACCTGGAAGCACCAAGACACAAGCGTGAGAACAAATGGCAAGAGATCACAAGCAACAGTATCCTGGATGCTCAGCTGGACCTCTGTGTGTGCCAACCGAGCATGGGGCCTGGGTGTAAGACAGGAGGCAGGAGGGGCTTGGGGGATGGCTGGCCCAGTGGAGGCATGGGCATGGCAGGCCACTGCTGAGTGATTGGAGAGGCCTGCATGGTGGCAGGGACAGGGGCTGGCAACAGGCTGAGAGAGCTGGCCACTGCACAGAGGTACCAAGGGACAGTACATGCCCACAGGCCCAGAAGAGGCATGTGGAAGAGGAGACGGTGCCTTGATAGTCACCTTCGCTTCATTTCCAGGTGGGCCTCCCACCCACCTGGCTCCTAAAAGGTACCGTCTGTCCTTCTGGCCACACAAAGCTGATGAGCAACCAACACAGCATATGATGTCTGTATCAACTTTTCTAGTCAGGTCACGTTTGTGTACAAAAGACAGAAAAAATCATGATCGAGCTGAGCAAACAAAAGGCTGTAAAGAAGCCTAGCCATAGTTGGACACTCAGCCGGATCCAGGTGCTCAGTTGGCACTGGTGGGAGGCTGTCTCCTGTCCTGTCGGCTCTGTTGTCCTTTGAGTGGCTTCATTCTTTGGCAGCACCCATCCCATCCCACCAGCAGTACCAACCCTGCATCCTATCAGCCTTAAAATCCATGGAAAGGGCTGACATTCCTCCCAGAATGACAGCAAAACCACAAGGCACATCCTTGCCGGGACAGCTTGGGTCAAAGGCCACACCTCAGCTCTTTCCTCTGGCTAGGACCATGTTCACGGTCCCATTTGGACACAGGAGGGGGCTTCTACATGTGACTGTGCACACTCAGCACCTACAGACCCTGCTAGCACACAGCAGTTGGATCAGCAGGTCTGGGTGCATGGGAGCCTGACTTTCCATTAGCTTCCAGGTAATGCCAGTGCCGCTGGTCTGTGGGCCACATTTTACATTTTGAGGAACAGAGGAGAAAGGAAAAGCCAGGGAGTTGTTTGCCAAAGATGGGAGACAGAGATCAGATGCTCTGCCTGGGTTGTTGCTGCCTGGTGGGACCACATCTCATACCTGATTCGGCACCAGCAGCCTCCATTACCCTGGGGCTCTTCCTGGTGGGAGCCCGAGCCGCCCCAGCCTCATACCAGCTCTTCTGATACCACCTGGCAGAGGAGGCAGCTCCTTAGCACCTTCATCCTGGTCTAGCTGGCCTTAGGATTTGCAGGAGCTCTCACCCGCTTCTCCGTGAAATAGGACCTGCAAGTCCATCTCAAGTGCCTACAGGCAACCCGGTGATTACTAAGTGTTTCTCCAGGAATTGCCAAGTTTGCTGGCCATGGTTTCCAGCTGGCCCATTATTTCTACTCCCACCCACAGCAGGCCCAAAGTCTCTGCTCACTTGATGCTTCTGGTCAGGCCCCTGTGGGCCATGGTGTGGTCTGTGTGGGACAGCAAAGGTCCCGCCAGAGCACCTTTCCCTCCTGGGCACTGGGGCTTGGTCCCAGCCTCTGTGTGTCTAGGGCTGTCTCCTCCCTGGCTTGCACTCCCTCCATTCCTCCATCTAGAAACCTATTCCATAGACAGAGTCATGGAGAAACACACCAGGCCCACAGAAAGCGCCTGTGAATCTTGCATTGGGTGTAGGGTGGGGCCTATTTCCCGCTCAGCCTCAGGTTCTGTCCTTGACCAGACCCTTCCAGATTCCCAAACTCTGAGGCTGGATGAGACTGTGGACTCCATGGGAGATGATGATCCATTCACGGCAAAGCTGAGCTTTGAGGTGAGGGTACCTCTCTGAGTGATGAGCTATGGAGGCGCATGAGGCCTCTTGGGTGGGGGTTCGGAGGTCCCTTCTCCTGTACTCACTTGGGCATGAAGCGGACTTGTTCCTTGTCTGGGCCGCGGTGGAGTCGAGGTGGCGTGGACCCCATCACTAGAGATGGCTAGCAGGAGCTACATGACCTGGCAGGGTTCTATGAAGGTACCCAGCAGGGGAAGTCTTTGGGGTCCTCCCTGGTTGCCCCAAAGATTCTGGGATTGTGACTCATATAAACATGTCACCCTGGCTGAGAGCACAGGTGTCCCCTGCTTTCCACCTGCCCATCCTGCAGCAAGGGGGCTCCGAGTTTGTGCCTGTGGTGGTGAACCGGTCGGTGCTGCGCTCCATGAGCCGACGGGACGTCCTCATCAAACGCTGGCCCCCGCCCCTGCAGTGGCAGTACTTCCGCTCGCTCCTGCCGGATGCCTCCATCACCATGTGCCCCTCCTGCTTCCAGGTACTGTGCCTACAGCTCCTGCGTGGCTACCAGTTTCTTCTTTCTGCTGCTTTTCCATTTCCCAAGTGTCCCCTTGGAGACACCTGGCATCTGGGAGGAGCACAAGTGATCCCAAGGCCAGGGCTCTGAGCTGGGAAGAGACTCGGCCATCCTTAGGCCCTCCCTCTTCTCCCTTCTGTTCTGAATGCTGTCTGGAGTGGGCTTACCCCTGACCCTGTGCTCTCTGTACCTGCCCCTAACCAGGGAGACCCAGGCAAGTGTGATGTACCTTGGAATTTCACTTAGAAAAAAGGGGCCTCAGACCCCAGACCCTTCTCCCCCTCCCTTTCATTCCTCAGACAGAGGTGTTCTGGATCTGGTGTTTCTAGCCCTGACTCACTGCCAAGCCTCCTCCCCTTGGAAGGGCGGGAGTCCTTGCCAGGCTCAGGCCTTGGCCCTGGCTCATGACCTTTTCCCCTCAGATGTTCCACTCGGAGGACTACGAGCTGCTGGTGCTTCAGCACACCTGTTGCCCCTACTGTCGGAGGCGCATTGACGACCCTAGCCCCTGACTGGCCCCCTCAGAACCAGCGCTCCCACCAGGGCCACCTCGCACTTGGCTGGGCTGTCAAAGGAAGAAGAGTTCAACTGAAAGAGTTAAACTGTCAGAATGTGTCTTCTGCCCAGATCAAGTGTGTATTTTAGGGAGGGGCCTTGTGTAACCACGGAATTCCTATTTATGGCATTTCAGGCCTTGTAAATAGCACCAGGAGATGGAGAAGAGAATGTACATATATTTTCTAAGAAAAAAAATCTGTTACTTTCAGAGAGGCTCTGAGTTGTTCGTGGCAGCCTGCTGGAGTCCACAGATCTGTCAGACCATTAACATGTACACTTTGCGAACAGATTGCCTCAATAATTACAAATAAAAGGGCTACTTATTTTCATCAGTGTCTGCATTTTAGCAAATCTTCATATTGTCTGCAACTTAATTTCCTTATGCAAAAGTGCACCTGTTTCTAATTTGATCTGAGAGGAACATTACGTTTGCCTGCTCTTAAAATGTAATCTAATCGAAATGGCAATATGGGAATGGGTAGGGGAATGGGTATTTATTTATTTTGGTTTAGTGGGGCTCCATCTCGACCAGAAAATAAGGTTCCTGGCTCCAAAGAAGATGGCAAAGAGGGCCTCTCCTCAGAGGTTCTGGAGCCTACCCTCTGCTTTCTAGCTATGGCCAGGCCCCCCTCCTTCACCCCATTCCCCCAGCTCCACAGAGGCCGCAACCCCACTGAGGCTTTCCCCTTCCTTCCACCTCCTGAAGCTAGTGGATCTGTTTGAGGTTTTTGCTAAGGTCCCTGCCCCTGAGCATCAACAATGTCCAATTCAGCAGCTCAAGGGCAAGAGTGAGTAGCACATGGGAGGCTGGGGAGGGAGAGCTGACATTTATTGGGGACCTTCTCTGTGCCAGCCAAGTTCCATATATTGTCTCCATTCTCATACCAGCCTTGTGATGGAAGGATTATGATTTCCATTTTGCAGCCATGGGGTTGGGTGGAGGTACTGGGCCCAAGGACTCACCCAGCCCTGGGTGGAAGCTCCTGATCTGTCCTGCCCTGAGACCCCTGTTCCCTTTGCCCTCCACTCTACCTGCCCCAGAGGTATCAATGATCCAGAGCTTTGTGCAAAGTCCTGACAGCCGGGAAAGAGAACTGGGCTGTCAGATAAGAAACCCACCCTGGTGATCAGATATTGATACTTTACAGCTCATCTGTGAAGTGGGCAGAGTGGGACAAATGTCCACACTGGGGGGATGAAGACAGACCTAGAAAAGAGAGCGGCTACAGAGGCCACCCAGCGGTGAGTCCTGAAGCTGGCCCCTGCCTTACCCCTTTCCCCCTGCCTCCTCCTGCACTTCTTTGGAGATGATGGAGGAAAATAAAGAAAGAGAGCCAGACAGTTGTGCCAACAGAACTCCTCCGTTGAGTGTCTAATTGCTTACGATCATGCATGCTCTCTCTCTTGCTAAACATTTATTAATGTGTTAGGATTTCCATTAGCGCATTACTTGAACTAAAATCATTTGCATATGGCTGGGAAGAAGAGGGGAGAGAGAGAAAACAGCCCCAGCCACCCAACAGGCGTCAATCACAGTGACAGATCAGATGGTCCGTGGCTAGAGGCAGGGGGAGGGGGCCCAGCCTGAGACTCCATCATATATCATCTCAGCTGAATAACACAAAAACTAGTTTGTGCCATGCCAAGTTCTGCTGCCCCCGGGAAGCTGAGCTCTTGAGGTCTGAGTCTGAGAAACAATCACTGTAGCTACCTTTAAGTCAAATGCTCACTGAATACCAGACACCGGGCTAAGCACTTTCCACGTATCCTCTTATTTAATCCTCCACAGCCTCCAGGGTGCCCATTATGCAGATGATGAAACTGAGGCTCAGCAACATTCTCTCCTTTACTTCAACAAATACTTACTGAGCCAAGACAGGATTCATACCCAGGCACAGCCTTTACACCTAGGCATTCTGTTCTGCGTCTCCCCTGTCCCAGACTAGATGGGGTCTTGACCAGGCCTGTTCTCTCTCCAAGGCTCAGTTTCCTCATGTGTGCAAAAGGGCATACTCCAGCTCTGACCTTGAGGCTCGAGCCTCAGTCTCCATCTGAGGAGCCTGACGACCCTTCACATGCTACAAGGAAGGCACCGTGGGATGTTGAAATGCCCCTTTCACTAAGACGACACTGAGGCCTGGAGAGAGACAGTGCCTGCACAGCTTGGTTGTTCAGGCTGGGACTTGATCCTCCCAAGTCCCCAACACTGCCCACATCCCTGAAAGAAGGAAATAGGAAGAGGGGGATTGTGTGGCCCAGATAGAGCTCCAGGCCAGGCCTTAGGTGGGCCTGGCTCTAGCCTGGCCTCAACCAGCTGGCTGTCCCCCATGCACCCACAGTGAGGCTACTGAAGCCAGGAGCCCCTCATGGCTCTCACACAGGTGCAAAGATGTCCCATCTCCAAGGCCCCATCTGCCTATGGCAGATACCAGGCAACCTTCCACTTGTGCCAGCCTCAGGAGCCTCAGCAAAGAGGTCTGCACTGGGCAGAGCTCTCATCCTGGATCAAGCACTTATCCCAACACTCCACCCAGACTCCAGAGAATCTTCCTAGAATGGGAATCTGATCATACCCCTCTCCTGCTTATAACCCTCTCCACTGACAGCCAGCTAACATCTGGACTCCTAGGCCTGCCCTCTCTGGCCCTAGGCCCCAGGCCAGCTGGCCCTTTGCTCCCTGTGCCTTGGACAGTTGTCCCTCGGCCTAAGCCTCCTGCCTCCCTCCTGCTCCACACCTTGCTCCTCTGGGATCCCACAGCACTGGGCCTGGGAGCAGAGCCTTGCCTCTCATGGTTATCCTTGGGATAAACTTGTTATCTCCTTGTTAGCTGGCCCCCAAAACTAGGAGCTCCTTGAGGGCAGGGAATATATAGGATTTATCTGAGTGTCCCCAGCACCTAGCCCCGAGCCTGGCACATAAATGGTGTTTGGCAAATGTCAGGGTAAGAGGGAAATGGGGTGCCTGAGTGGCTAAGTGGGTTAAGCCTCTGCCTTTGGTTTGGGTCATGATCCCAGGGTTCTGGGATCGAGCCCCGCATCGGGCTCTCTGCCCTGCGGGGAGCCTGCTTCCTCCTCTCTCTCTCTGCCTGCCTCTCTGCCTACTTGTGATCTCTGTCAAATAAATAAATAAAATATATTAAAAAGGGAGAGAGAGAGAATTGCAGGGAGGGGGGAGGGAAGAAGTGGGATTGGAGGAGAAGAGGAAGGAAGAGGAGGAGAGTCAGATTGTCTCCTTCCTTTCTTCCCTTTGACATTCTCAGCTCAGTCCAAGGCCTCACTCAGCCATGGTGATGCAGCCAGGTGGGACTAAGCCTGGGAGCAGAGACGGGGATGGGGCGGGGTGGGGGGGGGGAGGAAGCTGCTGAAGCAGCAGCACCTCTATGCACAGGCTTAAGAGCTATTTGTGTGCTACCTGCTAAGCCCCTAATCCTCCATGGCCAAGTCAGAGCCCCGCACCTGGGCTCCAAGGGGGCCGGCTCAAGAAACCTAGAGATAGGTGCCACCATCTTCAGAGAGAGCCACCACCAGCTGTCCACCTCCACAGATCATCCCCAAGCCTGACTGAGGGGCCAATGGCTCAGAAAGTCACCCACTGGGGGACTTATCCCTTGGTGTGCTCCTGGGCCCTCTCTGGAGGACCTGGCATGGGAGAAGAAAGCTCAGGCTGGGGAGTCAGACAGCCGGTTCACTTCTGGCCCTACTGAGGGACATTAACCCTCTGAGCCCATTTCCTCAGCGGTCAGAGGGTATGGAGTAAGACCTCCTAACGAGGGGCCAGGAGTCATCCATTCATTTGACAACTATTGAGCCACTACCCCAAGCTGCCTGCTCAGATGCAGCAAAGTACAGGCGAGGCCAGCCCTGAACTCTGGAGAGGTGGGCAGTGAGTCATAAGGGGACAAATAAGACCATTGCTGATAGTGATCAGTTCTGAGTAGAAAACCAGTAGGATGGAGTGGGGGCCCTCGTTTATAGACTTGGGGTCCTCACCAAGGAGTGCATTGCAAACGGAGACCAGACCTTCGTAACCTGAGTTAGACTCTAAGAGGCTAACACTGTTGGTCATTGATCACTTATAGGCAACAGAGTAGGAAACTGAGGCACAGGGAAGGGAGGGGGATGGGTTGCACCCAGGCTATGTGCCTACAGAGTCTTGGTCCAGATGTGAGGGTAAGTGTAAAGGGACCATGCCCAACTGAGGGGGACCATGACACCTAAATTGTAAAGTCAGGACGTCTGTGACTGCGCCTTGGTGGGAAAGCAGATCAGTCTACCCAGCAGGTGGGCATGGATCTCCCATGGTTTCCTAGTTCCAACAAACGGAGGCCAAAAAGGCCAGACGCCTCCCCAGGCTAGAATCCTGTGCCACCCTCTGCCCTCTGGGCCACCACTGCTTCTCTAGGCCCATGTGAGTCAGGCTAGTGGCTTTCCCATCAGGCCGGCACAACCCATTTTGGTCATTTATACCATGGTATGAATGGCAGTAGATCTTTCCTGAGAACTGTCTTTGGTGTGGGGAAGGAGGCAAGGCCAGACAGGTGACAGCCCAGATTTGTCACATGACCTGGGCCACGGACTCACTGCCTCAGTCTCTCCACCTGTGCAATGTAGTAGGGAGGATCAGAGGAGGGGACTTCTAATGACCAACTGCTCACTGTGAGCCAGTTGCTCTGAACAAGGAGTATTTTTAGTTTTAAAAAAGGTTCTTTGTCGTCCCTCGCAGAATACAGTGCAATGTCACCCTGTGAGGCCTTTAATTCCCCATGGCCATGGTCCTGTGAGAGAGGGTCATTAAACTCTGAGACTTAGAGAGGGAAGCACTGACTGAGATAACCTAGATCTACTCACTTGATCCACAAATACTAAGCACCTACTATGCACCAGCCTCTGAGGATGATACTCCAGTGAACAGAACAGACAGAAATCCCAGCTCTCTCCAGTGCATGGGGAAATGATTTACAGCATTCTGCTACGTGCCGAGTACCACGCTCGGCTCCAGGAACCCTGTTGAGAGCTGGGCAGACCCCCTCCACCCCTGCCTGCTCAGATGACAGCCTGTGAGATGGACAAAAAAACATGTGAACAGAACATAGAAGTTTCCAGGGTGTTCTAAGCATTAGGAGGAGGTGAAGGCAAGGCATTGAGGTCTAGGGTTGGGGGCTCACAGGGTTGTGTGTGGGCTGGTCTTGGCCCAGGGAATCAGGGCTCCTCCCTCCGTGTGGCTACTGGGGCCCACGTCAGAATCAAACCCTCCACCTTGACCTCATTAGCACTGGGCCTAATCCCTGAGCCAGCACCTTAAACTGCAAGAGGTCACACCGCACCCCCATGCCTTCCCTGCACTCATTCATTCCACCAGCACACATTTCATCAGCACCCCCCATATGCAAGCCTTGACACCACTCGGGACAGGCAGGGTCTGGAGCCCCAGGCGGGCTGGAGAGAAGAGGGTACTCTCCTGAGTGAACAGGTCTGGTGGGAAGGGACTATACAAAAGAGAATCCTAGGGAAGGAAGTCTTGGAGACAGGGACACATCCCCTACTGGCTCCTTCCATCACCAAGTTCACCGTGTAAACTTCACCTTCCCGGGCTGCTCCAAATGACAGTGTGTTGGAGAGGGTGGCAATCTGAACTTTTCCTATTCCATTGGTTTCAGGATGTGTTTGTTTGCAAGACCTGACAACCCCATAGAACGATACTTCCTGCAGACATCATCCCTCTCCATGGCATTTGTCAGAGCTGAGCACCCTCTGGGGAGCACAGTAGGTGGCTGTAGGCAGCTGTAGGCAGCTGTAGGCAGCTACACATCTGTGGCTGGAGGGTGGTCCTTAAGCACCCCTGTGCCGGGCACTCCCATCTGCCTCACATCATTCCTCAGAAGCATGGCTGTGCTCCCTTCACTGATGGGGTGGACCTGTCCATGCCAAGCCTCCATCTGCCCCCAGAACCTGCCCTCCTGGAGTTACCTGTCACACAGCTTCCAAGACCCACTGACCTAGCCCAGACTGACCAGACATCCCTGGATGTGCCCTGTGTGCCACAGTGTCCAATCGGGTCTGTTTCTAAGCTCAGGCTCAGCCTAGCCTTCACACTGGAGTCCCCAGGAGGCTGGGACCAAGCCGACCTTGCTCATGACAGCAATCTGGTGCCCAGCACAGCGCCTGGCACATAGCCACCTCCTGGATGCAAGGCCTTGCTTCAGGAGCCTTGAGAGCCTCTGTCCCCTTCCTGCTCCAGTCACCCTTTCCCTGCTCCCCTGTTCTGTCCTCACTTCCTCCAATATATCTTTGGGTGCATTTGAGCCATGTTTCTACCCCTGAGATTTGCCCAAGCCACCATCCACTGCCCAGGCTCTTCAGCTGGGCATGGAGACCCACCAGAGCTGGCCCTGCAGCCCAGGTGCAGCCTCAGCCCTCAGGCCTGACAGGCCTCAGGCCTCCGCCAGCCCTTGACTTCAGTCTCCCCCACTTGGCAACCTAGCAAAGTACCTCCCCTTCCTCAAACACCCAAACTTCCCCTCCATAGACACCTCTCCTTTATAGACAGTCTCCCCGCCCTGTGTCTGTTCCTCCCACACTAGACTCCTCCCCACCCCACCACCTCCTCTTTTCTGGATCTGTGTATCCCCAGTGGTCTGTACATAAATATTTAATGAACAAGAGAGTGAGTGAATTCCAACCCGAATACCTATTGAGCTCCTGGTCTGTGCCGGGCTGTATGTCTGGCCTGGAGAGTGCAGAGCCGGCAGGACATGGCCCCCGCCCTCACGGAGCTCATAATCTGGTGAGATGGGCTAGGGTCAGGGTCCGGCACCTGAGTGAGCCAGGAGGTGACAGGTGGGGAAGGAATAGGTAGGGAGCTGGGTGAGGGGTTGTGAGACTTGAGAGAACCACCAGGGCCTCCACCCTCAGGGAGCTTGTGGTCCAGTGGGGAGACAAAGCCAGCTCACATGAAGTGAGAGAGACATGGCATGGAGCCAGTGGTCCCAATGCCAGGCCATGGCCACCAGATTGATAGGAGCAGAGACTCCTGGGGACCAGAAGAGTTGGGGGCGGACCTCCTGCTCTTTCCCAGGGCCCCTAGCTCCTCCCATCTCTGGCTTCTGTCTAGAGTCACCTTGGCCCCTCTTGGAAGCCAATTACGTCCCCCAGTTGCAGCAGTGGGGATTAATATGATTAATAACGCCCCCAATCTCCCAGGTGCTGATTCAGCCAGGAGCTTAGGGAGGGGAGGTCACTTTATAAAGGGCTGGGGGGGTGGTCAGTGCACAGAGTTGTCCAGCCAGAGCCCTGGGTGGCTGAGCTCAGGCCTCCGCAGCACTCTTGGGTCTGAGCCGCCCACGGGGCAGCCACCAGGACCGCAGCCATGAACGGGACAGAGGGCCCGAACTTCTACGTGCCCTTCTCCAACAAGACGGGCGTGGTGCGCAGCCCCTTTGAGTACCCTCAATACTACCTGGCCGAGCCATGGCAGTTCTCCATGCTGGCCGCCTACATGTTCCTGCTGATCGTGCTCGGCTTCCCCATCAACTTTCTCACGCTCTACGTCACCATCCAGCACAAGAAGCTGCGCACGCCGCTCAACTACATCCTGCTCAACCTGGCTGTGGCCGACCTCTTCATGGTCTTCGGGGGCTTCACCACCACCGTCTACACCTCGCTGCATGGATACTTTGTCTTCGGGCCCACAGGATGCAATCTGGAGGGCTTCTTTGCCACGCTGGGCGGTATGAGCCAGGGTAGGGGTGGCGGGGTGGGGGATGCAGGAGCCAGAGGGGGTGGAGGGATCTGGAGACAGCCCGGGGATGGTGGCTAAGAGGCCTTCTCCCCGCTACATCCGTCAGCATTATCTGCTTGATCTGAAAACACCATCAGTGATGATACACTAGGCTGTGTATGGAGGGCAGCCCTGGGCACAGTTGATCTCGTGTGGAGTGGTGCTGCTGTCTTGCTTTATATCAGGGAAACTGAGCATGAGAGACATCCTTGGGCCTTGCTGGGGTCTCACTATGGTGGGGCTAGATCTGAGTTTCCAGCCCACGTCACAGTGGCCCCTCGGGCCTTGTTCTGTTCCCCTCAGAGCATCTGAGGAACTGAGCTGAGCACTGGGAAGAGAGATGGGCAGGACAGATCCCTGTTCTTAGGGCTCTCAGTCCAGGGTGGGACAGTTCTGTCCCACCAAATGGGATGATGATCATCATCATCCCAGATGATCAGTCCTCCAGCCACTGGTCTCCACCTGTGCTGGCCAGTGGGCTCAGTATCTCCCCACCGGCATCTCTCCGACCTGCAGAGAAGGGACCGTCTGTATGTGGGACCCCTGTTTCACCCCTGCCTCTGGACTGCCGCTGGGTGATCTGTGGTCATCAAAGGTGACAAACACCTAGTGATGGCTAGAGATTCCCTGGGAATGGGGCTGAGACAGCGTCCTGGACAAGTAAAGGAAAGAGGAGGCGAGGAGGCTGAGCAGTCCTTGTGGCTGGTGCTAGGCTCTGCCAGCTGCCCTCGGCTCTCTCCTGCTTGCCTAAGAGGCTGTGTGTCCCAGAGAAGGGGGTCCATTCTTGGTCTGAGCCAGAAGACCTAGGCCCTGGTCACTGCCCTCCCACAGCCCTGCATGTGTCTCTTCTCTTTCCTTCTTTTTGCTCAGCTGCTAAATGGGGTCTGTTATCTCTGCAGTACCCCCATCAGTTTTCCAGTCAAAGAAACTATTCGAAAGCATCCTTCAAAGCTACAGATGACCGCACAGTGTAATGCCTTCCTATGGAAGGGGTTTCTTCGAAGGGAAGGAGCTTCCCCACACAGAAAGGCTGGAAGTGGGCTGGGCAGTCTCTGGCTAGAAGGCAGGGGTGAGGCAGGTGCCACGTGTGGGCACATCTCTGTAGGGTTGGTGCCAGCTTACAATTATTATCCTGGAGTAATAATTAGTCGTGTTCACTTTCTCTCTCAGAAACATCCCGGTTTGGTTGATAAATTCTACAATCAACCTCCCTATTGAGTTTCTGGGGGTGATATCTGAATCCCTCCATTCTTTCCTGACTTTACCTCTGGGGACCCACAGACCCAGGTTATTTCATTCTCCAAGGGAGGGAAAGACTTCCAACTCCGACAGGCACTCTGCCTGTCACCCCAAAAAACACATGTTCTTCTGTGAAAACTCCCTACGGGGTTCCCAGTGTAACAATGACCCTAGGATCCGATTTTCCATTCCTCGCGAACCCAGAGCCCTTACTGAACTAACTCCTCTACCTGGGGGACGCTCCGCTCACTCTCCTTCTGCATCTGGGTCCTTCTGCTCCACAGCCCCTTCGTCTCTCCATCCCTGGTCCTGGCTCCAGCCCTGCCCTAGTTTGCCTTCCTGGCTGCCCTCTCCATTCCAGGAAGAGCGCTTCCTGCTTGGACAGACAGCAGGGTCCAGGTGGGTGGTGTGCTGACTGATCCCTGACTGCCTTGCAGGTGAAATTGCCCTGTGGTCTTTGGTGGTCTTGGCCATTGAGCGGTACGTGGTGGTGTGTAAGCCCATGAGCAACTTCCGCTTCGGGGAGAACCATGCCATCATGGGCGTCGCCTTCACCTGGGTCATGGCCCTGGCCTGTGCTGCACCCCCCCTCGTTGGCTGGTCCAGGTAATGACCCTGAGTAGAAAAGAAGGGTCCCCAGGGGGTCTTTGTAGGGTCCCCCAGCCAGGACTCAAAGCTGGCACTGTCTGTTCTGGGCAACCAGCTTATATGCCCCCTACCCCACATGCCCACCCTGGTAGCTCTCCCAAGGGAGGGGTTTAGGGCAGAGAAAGAGAGAATCAGACCCTAATGCTGCTATGGGGGCTGGTCCCATCTCCTGAGCCCCTGTGTCAAGGAGAATCCAAGATGCCTCAACCCTTCACCTTGGCTCTGCCCCTAATCCTCAACTAAGCCAGGGCCAGATTCCAATCCTCTTTGCCCCATAGGCAGTTCCCTCTGACCTTGGGCCTTAGCACCTGGGGAGACCAAGTCTATCTAGTGCCAGTGGTGACATGGTAGGCCCTGGGAACTTGGTCCTCTGCAGCCTCTAGTCCATCATCTCCAAATGGGGCTCAGATGAGAGATGGGAGGACGGTGGCTTGGGAAACTGGGCTGTGGGTTCCCAGAGGCCTCGCGTCCCTCTACTTCCAGGAAATTCCCAATCTCTCTTCCCTTCCCTCCTCTCTCAGCCTCCTGGGGTCAATATTTTGTTCCTTGTTGGGTCTGAGCCCGCCCCCTCCAACATCTTCCCCTGTCTTCTGCAGTCCTGCCCAGTCCCATCCCCCCAGGCACAGCCAACGGCCACTCAGGCCACTCCATTGTCACCATCCTCTGAAATCACATGGCCCTGGGACCTCTTGTTTCTACAAAATGTGCAAAGATCCCTCAGTTAACCTGTGTGCCCATCTTTGGCCTAGCAGACACCCTTACGGTGTCAGTAAGACCCTGGTTTATACAAACTGCTTCAGATATAGAGTTTGGGAGCTTTCCCCTTCTCCCCACCAACCTCTGCCCTGCACAGCCTGAGGCCCAGCCTCCAGCCATGGGGAGCAGCAGGTCTGGTGAGGAAACACAGCGCAGGTCAGCGGTATACGGGCTCTGCTAGGCAAGAGACTAGGCCATCTCCGGATATCATGACTGCTGTACAACCAAACCACAGTGTTCACCAGGTGCATTTGAACCCCTCATCTCAGTTGATTTGATCCCCACAGTCACACAGCCAAGCAGGTATTTCATCACATCCATTTTACAGGGAGGGAAAGCAAGGCCCAGAGCAAGACCAGCCACACAGCAGGTGTGTTGGCCAAGCGAGGGCCCTGACCGGCTGCAGCCTATGCCCAAGTCCCTCACACGTGGGTGTCCCTTATGCCCTCTCCTGTTCCCCCCGCCCTGCACATCCCTGGTGCTCAGGTACATCCCAGAGGGCATGCAGTGCTCGTGCGGGATCGACTACTACACACTCAACCCAGAGGTCAACAATGAGTCCTTTGTCATCTATATGTTCGTGGTCCACTTCACCATCCCTCTGATCGTCATATTCTTCTGCTATGGCCAACTCGTCTTCACAGTCAAGGAGGTATGGTCCCATGTTGGGCGCTGGGGATGTATGCGTTGGTTGGGATGAGCCCGGTCCCTGTCCCAGGGGAGTCTGGATAGCAGGCCCTGTGTCCCTGCAGGCAGCTGCCCAGCAGCAGGAGTCGGCCACCACCCAGAAGGCTGAGAAGGAGGTCACACGCATGGTCATCATCATGGTCATCGCATTCCTGATCTGCTGGGTGCCCTACGCCAGCGTCGCATTCTACATCTTCACCCACCAGGGCTCCAACTTTGGCCCCATCTTCATGACCATCCCAGCATTCTTTGCCAAGTCCTCCTCCATCTACAACCCTGTCATCTATATCATGATGAACAAGCAGGTGCCTGATGGTGGGGCAAGAGGGTCCAGGGGCCCCAGGCTGCAGGCACTGCCTGCAGAGGACAAACCACAGCCCGCACTGGGCCTCAGTCACCCCACCTGCAAAACCAGGCAGGGAGACTTGTATCTCCCAGGGCATCAGCGTCATCTGGGAGAAATACACAATCAGAAGCTTGGGGTTGCATTTCTAACAAGCTTGGGGTCGCATTTCTAACAAGCCCTCCGGGTGTCTCTGATGCATGAGAGGTGCCAGTCCAGATAGTTCTGGAGACCCACTTTAAAAGTCGAAGAGTGTAAGTCCCAAGCCTGGGAATGCGATGGTGCCGGTCTCCACAAAGCTGAACACAGAGCTAAGTCTTATGCTGAGGGATGAATGGATAAAGCAGTTCTTTAAACATCGACCAGTGACTTCTCGGCAGAATCCATGATCCAGTGGGGGAATACGTGGTCTCTGGAGTTACACATATCCGTTTCAAATCTCAGCTTTCATATTCTAGCTGTGTGACTTAGGCAAGTCGTGCCCTTTTCTGGCCCTCAATGTCTTCATTCTTAGAAAGGGCGAACTCCTAAACTCTAGGGTTAAATAAGATAACTTACAAATAACTCTTGGCACACAGATGACACCAGAGAAGGTCATGAGTAGCAAAACCCTATTGGATTTGGTCCCTGGCATCTCTGGGGCGGGGCCACGTGTGCTTACGAAGTTCCCTCCAGGGAGCCAGATTTGAGAGGGGCGTGGATCCTGGAAGGGCCAGCAGCAGGGAAGGGGTTGGAGGCAAATCTTGCCAACCACCACAGTTTGCTACATACACTTCCAGCAGACCCTGAGCCTGACTCCTGTCCTTTGCCTTCTAGTTCCGGAACTGCATGATCACTACCCTGTGCTGCGGCAAGAACCCACTGGGTGATGACGAGGCCTCCGCCAGCACCTCCAAGACGGAGACCAGCCAGGTGGCACCGGCCTAAGCCCTGCCGAGGACTCTACGGCCGACTGTAGAAGTCTCCCATTCCCCACACCTAGCCCCAGCCACAGCTGCCCCACAGGAGCCAGGTCTGTCGGAATCAGGCTGTGCAGGCTCCCTGAATTAAAATTCTTCTTATTATTATTGAGAGAAAGATGAGGTTCCCCACTTGGCCAGAACGCCCCATCTGGAGTCCTGAGTTCCCAGGGGCCATGGGATCGCTGGTCCCTCCTCCCCCCAACTCATCTCTCAAGAACAAAAGAACTCTTGCTCTCTGGAAAAGTGTCCCGGCTTAGGGATAAGTGTCTAGCACAGAGTGGGGCACACAGTAGGTGCTTAATAAATGCTAGATGGACAAAGGAAGGAATGAATGGAGGAATGAATGAAGGAATGAATGGGCTGGGAGAGCACATCTATCCTCTCGAAACCACCTTAGCAGCAGCTGGCTCTCAGCTGATGACCTTGAGCACTGGTTTCCCTCACCGGGGCCTCACTTACTTTCTGGAAATCCCATATCCCTGGCTCTGCCAACACATGGCTGCTGTGAAATCAAATAGGATTTTGTGTGTGCAGGTGCCTGTGTGTGTGAGAGCATGTAAGCACTTTGTAAATGGTAAAGGGCTGTACAGATTGTAGTTAACATTACGAATAATATAAATTAATATAATTAATCAATATGATCATCTCCTCTTGATAGTGACCGTTTTGAGATTGGGCAAAGTCCTAAGCATCCAGTCTCAGCAGGTTTCTTAAAATTAGCCAGGCATCAAGGCCAGACCAGGACTGATGGCTGGGCTGCAAAGGGGGAGAGTCAAGGGAATGCAGAATGCAGTCATCAGGACTGAAAAAATGTCAGGGGACTGTGAAGTCTAGGGGCAAGGCCCAGGATCTCACCTCTGGCCTGGAGCTCCAGGCCTGGTGCTTCCCCTTCCCCAATACAGCTGAGGGAGAGCTGGGCCTTTCTTTCAGTTTCTGCAAACCACCTACTCTCTTGTCCAGCAACTAGGCCACAGCAACTGTGGGCCAGCTTGGAGCTTCTGGAGGCCGTGTATATTCATTCACTTGCCCACACTTAATGAAGAGCTGAGTTACCCTTGTCTCAAGGAGCTTAAAAAAACAAATAAAAAGTTAGAAATTCCGATGGGCCCACCTTCCCTGGGGATGTTCACGGGTCCCAGATTCCAGCTCCCTTGCTGGGTGAGTCTGTCTTTAGTAGCTCCAGTCCATTCTCCATTCTGAAGAGTTCTTGCTGCGAAGCTGACCAGAACCTTCTGCATCAGAACTGAGTTTCCTCCATAGCTGCCCCTGCTCCACATAACAGAAGCTGGAAGCTCTAGCTCTCCCCAGCTCTGCTGGGACCCTGGGCAAACTGGGACATTGAAAGCTCAGCTCCTACACTCGGGGTTAATGGTGGTGGTTTTGTTGCTCTCCAGCTCTTTATCTGCGGAGTGGATTGAAACTGGGCGGCGCCCACCTGATCCCTTCACCCCCACGATGCCGGGTTTGGGCAACCAGCAGAGCCCCTTAGGGGTGTGGGGTAGAGGGAGCAGGCTTGGGAATAAGAAAAGCCCCAACTCTGGAGTCACAGAGACCCAGGTGGCCTGGGAAACTGCAGGCAAGTTTTGTCATCTCTCTGCATCTCCTTATATGCCAAAGGGAATCTTAAACCGAGCTTAAGAGGACAGCAGACTTCATGTGGCCAGCCTACTTCCTGGCACACTGCAGCTGCTGGGAGATTTGGATATTACTGGGCCTTCAGTTCAGCGCTAGCCTTACTGAGAACAACATCTACAAGGGGATCAAGGATGGAGATATAGTCCCAAGAGTTACTTGCAACCTCCAAGGTGGGAAAGGATGGTTGGACTCTGAGATGAAAGGTCCTCAGGGCCATGGTGGGGCTGGAGCAGGTGATAGCTGGGATCTCTACTGTGGCCCCTCTTTACTCTGCCTCCCTCAGTGGTGTCTGTCTGGATTTCTTTAGGGTCAAGGCTCAGGGAATCTAATTCCACAGGCTAAAACAAGAGGAAGAAGTTATTGGCTCCCATAAATGAAACGCCCAGGGCTTCAGGCACAGCTGGATGCAGGGGCTCAGATGTGCTCAGACTTCTGTATCTCTCCTTCTGGCTACACTTTTCTCTGTGTTGGCCCCACACACAAGCTCACTATTCCCAAGAGGTAGCACAAACATCTACCAGCAAGCCCTGCAGAAAGTGAGCTGCTTTTTCCCTGACAGTTCCAGCAAAGGTCCTGGGTAGGGTTCTCATTGGCCAGGCCAGGATCACCTAATCACCCCTACACCCATCACCAGACTAGAATGGGGATTCATCCTCTGATTGGCCAGACCTGGGTCACCTGAGCACATCCTCCCCCGCGCCCCCCCTTCGCCCACCCATCCCTACATAAACCAAACGGTCTGAGTGAGGGTGGGGACAGGAAGGAGCCCAAGGGATACCTGGGGCAGTGTCATTACCAGACGGAGGAGTTCCAGAGACAGGGTGGGCAGAACTAACAGTGGCCCAGAGGGGTTGGCCTCTGTTTAAGTGGTGATGGCCCGCTATACCAGGCCTCTTTCCCACAATGTAGACACGAGAGAGAAGATTCCCGTGGCTGGTCCTACAGGTCTGACCCATTTCCGATCTGTTAGGCAGTGGGAGAGACAGGGGCATTTCTGCTGCCCTGTCTTGTGCGCAGCCCTATTTCTTCACCACCCCCTTCTTTACTTATTCTGACGAGTGATATGCTTGTTTCAGTCCCACATCCAGAGAAAAAAATTTACTCTCAAACCAGAAAAGTCTCTGTTTTTTTTTCCTGATAGAGAGGAAGTCCTCTTTCTCTCTTTCATTTATCATTGATTCGACAGTCACCTGCCATATACCAAGGCCGGCAGCTGCTGGCTTAGCTTGAGTTGAGGGCATTACCTTATCTCCAGGCTCAAGGTGGCAAACTGGTTTATGAAATGCCTGTTGTATACAATCATATCTTCATTCAACCCGGCCTAAGGAAGCTGACCCTGGGCCAGGATGTCCTGGGGACTCAGAGATGGATTGGAGGGAGCAAGTGTCTGGGCTGTGACCTGGCCAGCCTCAAGGACACAGAGCTCTCTCACTCCTGATCTTGTTTCTGGGAGCAGAGAGCATAAACCGACCCTCCCACCCGGGCACCACCACCAAGGCGGCAAAGCCTGATGGCAGCCTACCCTATGCCCCCCCCAGTAGAGACGTGCACTCCTGACACCCCAGGGTGCTCCCAGAAAGACAGTGGGTGCCCTTCCCAGCCATGCAACCTCGGACCGTTACCCCAAACCTCGCTCGGGTCCAGGCCCCTCAGCTTTAAAGAGGAGACTCATCCCAATTGGTAGAATTGTCTGTAGAGACTAACGAGATAATTGCTGTAAAAACTGCAATGCACGGTAGACATGGATAAACGCAAGTTTCCTTCCCAGAGATGTGAACCAAGTTCAAAGGAGCAGCCCCTGGGGTGGTGGTCAAGAGATTAAAATAATGGAGGGGTGTAGGGAAAGGCAGAAGCAAATGCTAACTGCCCCCCATACTCATTCCCTTTGCTTTCTTTTAGTGATATCACCCCAAGTTCTAGCTGGGCACCTAGAGACCCAGCACGGGACAGCATCTCCCAGCTTCCCTTGCATCTGCAGTGGCATGACATTAAGGTCTGGCCAATGGCGTATAACCAGAAATGGTATGTGCGGTTCTGGGTTGCACATTTCAGAGAATGGAGGCATCCTCCCCTTCTCTTGTTTCCTGTCTGATGGCTGGAATGTGGTCATGATGACCAGAGCTGCAACAGCTATCTTGTATCATGAGGGAGAATCTGTAGTCAGAGAACAGCACAGCAGCAAGCAAGGAACCTGACTGGGCGTCCCATGTTCCCTTTCAGCCCTGCACAACTCACTCTTGAAGAGTCTCATGAGACAATGATTTCATGGTTTTTTTTGTTTAAACAACTGTTATTCTGGAGTTATAGCTAGTTTCGTCACTAAAACAGAGGGCTTCTGGGTTCCAGCCCACCATCTGGACTCGGGAAGATCTAGTGCAGATCCTCTCTGAACTTTAGCTTCTTCATGTATAAATAAAATAGTGAATATAAAAATGTACGCGGACATAGAACATGGTAGCTATCACTATTTCCACCCTGCCCTCTATGCATTCATTGACTAAAGTCACCAATTCCTTGATGCCATAGGGGCTAGAGTTACACAAAACCAACACTCTGCCGCTGCTTCTAAAAGTCTGGAACTGTAATCTTCAGGCTTATGAGAGGGTTCACATGTAGGAGGCCCCCACTGAGGGCTCAAAAATGGTAAAACGTTGTCAGCCTGACTCAAATCCCACACCGGCTTCAGTAGGAGTCACGTAAGTACACGGAGCAGCCTTCCTCTCTACAGCAGCCTGAGCCTTACAGTTATCATTTCCCTGGAAAAAGGCAATCCTCTAGAAGAATTTTTAGATCTGCAGCGCATTTTAGAACTTCTTCCCTCCAAATGCAAAACTCTATCCTGGCACAGCCCAGGAGCAGGGTTTCATCTGAAGCTTGTGGAAATGTTTGTATCTCTTGAGTCTTTCTCTATTTCTCAATTCTTGGAAATTCCCCACAATGTGATCAAAATTGCGGCCCCTGTTTGTGCCAGCACCATGTGCTTCTTTGCCTTATCTCGCCTCCTGCTCTAACATGGTTCTTGCAGATGGCTCTCAGGGCCCCCCTCCACTCAGCCAGGCTGGGCTCTGGCACTGGGGTTCCATAGCAGTAGGTTCTGAGTGCCTACTGTGTGCCAGGCACTGTTCTAGGCACCAGGGATGCCACCAGGAACAAGACAGACACAACCCTGTCCACCCCCACCCCGTGCCTTCCAGGGGCCAGTGTGGGAGAGTTTTGCCTCAGGGTGCTGGAGGTTCCAGGGACTGCTGGAACCAGACAAGGGAATCCTAACCTCCTAAGGGGTCAAGGAGGGCTTTTCTGAGCTACACTGAGGCTGAAAGGATGAGTGGGAAACAATTCAGAGAAGGTAGGTGGGGATGAAGAAAGGCCCTCTAGACAGACTGTATCAGTTAGCTTATGCTGCATGACAAACAGTCCCCAAACCTCATGGCTGAAAACAACACGCCATGTATTGTTGCCTGTGACTCTGTGGGTCAGCCAGGTTGTTCTGCTGATCTGGACTCAGCTTGATCAATCCCTGCTGGGCTCCTTAAAGCATCTGTGGTCAACTGAAGGTTTGGCTGGTGGGCCAGCTATGGGCTAGGTGACAGGGGTGCCTTAGCTGTGGGCCTCTGAGCATCCAGCAAACTAGCCAGGGCCTGTTAACATGGGATTGGTACTGGCATGGCATCACTTCCACTGTATTCTGTTGATCAAAGCAAGTCACAAGGCCAGCTCAGACTTAAGGAGTGTGAGAAGAGCTGCAAAGTTACATGCAAATGGACATGGACACGGGCAGGGGTGAAAAATTGGGGCCATTTCTGCATCCATCCAACATACACACAAAAGGAACACAAAGGAGAAAGGCCAGCTCTTAACAATCTAGCCCATTCCAAGAGCCACAGTGGTTGGACTGCAGAGCTCCAGGGGGAAACAGGCTCCGTGAGCCAAACTCAAGAGGTCAAGCTTCCCTTTACGGGCAGTGGAGAACTATGAAGTGTGCTAGGCAACGGAGTGCTTCCTAATTTCACTTTAGAACACTTTGATGGCCATTGCCTCTCTCAATTCAGACATCTGGTCTGGAAAATCCCAACAATAAAGAGACTATAGGGAGAAGAATGCAAGTGGCGTTTTAAACCTGAATCCTCTGAATGCCTGGGTGGCTCAGTCGGTTAAGTGTCTGCCTTCAGCTCAGGTCATGATCTCAGGGTCCTGGGATCAATCCCTGCATCAGGCTCCCTGCTCGCTGGAGAGTCTGCTTCTCCCTCTGCCCCTCCTCCCACTTGTTTTCTGAATCTCCCTCCTTTCTCTCCGAAATAACTAAATAAACCTGCGTCCTGCAAATCCTACACCCTCCTCAGAGGTAAGCACTACTATTACCTTGGTGTGAATCCTTTCAGACCTTCTTCCGTACCTTCACTTACACACACACAGAGATACACACACACTCATACGCTCACACACATATTCTCTCTTCTCAGAAGACGTGGCAGGGGACCGTATTCCACAGACTCATTCCGGTTCATTCGTTTTCATCTTAAAAATTTATCTTTCTATCTAGGGGTGCCTGGGTGGGTCAGTGGGTTGAGCCGCTGCCTTTGGCTCAGATCATGATCTCAGGGTCCTGGGATGGAGCCCCAAATCCCGCTCTCTACTCAGCAGAGAGCCTGTTCCCCGCCCCCAACCCCGCTTGCCTCTCTGCCTAATTGTGATCTGTCTGTCAAATAAATAAAATCTTTTTAAAAATTGTCTATCTATCTATCTATTTATTTAAAGTAGGCTCCACACCCGATGTGGGGCTGGAACTCACAACCGTGAGACCGTGAGACGCATGCTCCACCGCCTGAGGCAGCCAGGTGGCCCTCTGGTTCACTCATTGTCTCTGCCATGCACTCCTCTACCAAGTGAATGGACCATGGCTTATGCGTTCTCTCTTCCCCAGCTGTGGATTCTGGTTGTTCTGGACGTGCGTGTGGGCCCCCGTATCTCTCAGTGTGAGAGTTTCTCCCCGACTTCTCCCTGGAGCAGAGCTCCACGGCTGGGACGTGGCCCAAATCTGTAGCTCTCCTTGTGTTAGATGTCACCGCGCTGCTTCCCAAAGCGGCTCCCCCTCCCAGCAGCTGTGATTTCTTGACGGCCTGGCTACCGGCATCTGCATGAGACGTAAATACCTGTCATGCCAGCAGGTGGAAAAACCACCTGCGCCTGTACTAATTCACCCATCGTTTCAAATGGCTGCATGGTATTCGGTACTCAGGGAGTACTTCAGCCAAACCTCGAGGGATTCTTCTGGTAGTTCTCTCTCTCTCTCTCTTTTTTTCTTTTTCCAGATAATGCATCAATTGTTTCTTTTCTGACTAAGGCAATTCTAGGACAGAGAAGGGGAGTTGCTGAGTTCAAGGGAATACCTTTCCAAAGCAGGCTGCCCCCCAATTCCCTCTCCTGGTGGAGACACTGGGTGCACTTCCTGCATCCTTACCTACACTGCCTTTAATTTTAGTCAGTTTGTTGGAAACTAGTATCTTATCGCTGTTTCAGTGTGAATTATCCTGAGAGCCAATGAGGTCAAGAAACACCACTTCTTGAGAAACCAAGGGAGGCAGTGGCCTGAGAACAGGAGTGGCATTGAGGTAAGTGGGCCTGGAGGTAAGTGGTCATTTCCACGCCCCAGGTGTGCCCAGTTCCCCGTCAGCCTCTCCGGGCCCTGTGGGGGTCGAGGGCACAGGAGGGACCGTCATCTCAGCGCAGATCCGTTTTGCCATGGGAAAAGTCAATTGAAAAATCAATTGACTCACCCAAGGTCACATAGGAGTAGGGTGCCAAGCTGGGCGTCCACGCACAGGGCAGTATTGCAGTGCCCCATCCCAGCCCTCCTGCCCCAATCAGCAGCCCACACAGCCTCCCAGCCCAATCAGGGGCTAATTGGAGTGGTGGGGCTGGGCTGTTGATATATAAGAGGACCGAGCAGCCCTGGAAGTTTCACGCCTTGGGAGGGGTCTGACCATCAGCGTCTGCGTCCCCGTCTACCCATGCAATGGCTCCTGGGAGCTTTGCCTCCAGCGACATCTCGACATCCTCAGTGTCCTCAGCCCCCTTGCCCTCCACAGTGGGGTCGTCCGGGCTGTCTGGGTCTGAAGAGCCAGGTAGGTCCCCGCAAGCCGGTTCCTTGGGTGTCCTGGACCCTCCTCGTGCCACCCAGCCTCCTCTCCCAGCCCAGCACCAGCTCCCAGACTAGAGGCTGTGGACTTGAGGTGCTCATTTGGCAGAAGAGCTGACGCCTGGACTTAGCAGGGGCCGGGGAAGGGTCTGGGGACTGAGGCTGGCCCAGCTCAGGGGAAGAGGGCAGAGCGAGCCTCCGCAGCTGGAGCCCATTTCCTGTTGGGGGAGGGCTGGCAGCCACACTGCAGCTGAGGGCAGCTAGCTGGAGGAAGGGCTGGGGGAAACGGAGAGCAAGCATTTGATGCTAGGCTGGGCCTTGGATTTAGGGCTGTGTCCCAATTTGCAATCAACAAACAATGCCTCAGGGTTTCTCTGGATATGGGTAGGTCCATTCCCACCAGGAGCTCTTGGTCTGATGGGGAAGACTGCCTCATTAATGGATGCCATTTCATAATATGGCACGTGCTCTGACGCCAGGAATGCAGAGGGCTGTAGGAGCCCCAAGGAGTCGCTAACCCACTCTGGGAGGTCGAGGAGGGCTTTCTGGAGGTGGTGACCCCTGAAGGATGGTCGCCTTTCAGGTGGCCTTACCCAGAAGAAATGGGTGTGAGTAAAGGCTCCTTCAGAGAAGGTTGAAGGGTGGGTTCCAGGTGCTTTGGAGCCTGGGGCAGTGTTGCTCACCAGTCCTTGAAAAGTCAGGGCTGGTGTCCAAATCATGGTGCTGCATGGGCCTTGAAGGACGAGTGAGGGTTACCTGAGTGACCATGGGGGACAAAGGCCACCCAGGCAAGAGAAGACCACGGGCGAAGGCCCAGAGTTAGGGGGTTGGGGCAAGCATCCGGGGAGTCACAGGCCCTCCTCTGGCCGGGGGCAGGGGGGTGGGTCAGGAGGAGGGGACGGCCAGGACCTGCCAGCTGAGCCTCCAAGACTTCACCCTTTCCACTGAGGGCAGTGGGAAGGGCGGGGAGGAGAGGTGCAGGGGGAAGAAGCCTGCGGTCCTTGGGATGGAGAGAGGGGAAGTCTCTGAAGAAGGGGTGGGGAAGAGAGATGAAGGGGTGGGGAAGAGAGGTCCAGCTGTCCTCTAGGTTCTTGCTTGGGTGTGCAGATAGGTATGGTGGGTGCCATTCCTGGGAGAGAGAGGATGGTGGACAAGTTTGGGGAGCTAGGAGTTCTTTTCAGGTCATCCCAGGAAATAGCAGGCGTTGAATAATGCAGAATGAGAATTGCATTCAGCTTCAGGCCGTGGGGAAGAAAGAGACTTGGGGTGGCTCCCTGGGATAGGGCCTGGTTTAGAGGAGGCAGGGGAGGGGTTAGAACTGTCACTGCAGGCCAGGCCGAAGGACACCGCATCTGGGAGGGTGCAGACTTTCTTAGACACCCCATCCCCACTCTACAGAAGGGAAGACTAAGGCCCAGAGAGGAGAGTGAAACTCCCAGGGTCCTGGGTGTGACTACCAGCAATTCCACCCATTCCCAAGCTTTTGGCCCAAAGTCCCCAGACAATGGGCTCTTCCTGACCAGGAGGCAGCAACAGTTGAATTGGATTAGGTCTCTACAGTTCTTTTGCCTTTTTTTCCCCTTCTACTTCAAAATGTGTTTTAAAAAAACATATTTTTTAGCCAATCAATTCCTTTTAAAAAGTCTTTCATTTTTGCAAATTGATCAGAAGCCAACATTTCTAATCACATTTAAATCAGCCTTCATATTTAAAACACTTTTATGCCTCCTATAGTGACCAGCTTTTCTTCCCTTGATCCCATTTTCTTTTACAACTTAAAAAAAATAAATAACAGATAATTGAGATCTCAGTAATTCACATACCATTCAATTTACCCATTTAAAGGGTGCAGTGGCGGTTAGTATATTCACAGCTGTGTATCCATCTCCACAGGCAATTTTAGAATACTTTCATCCCCTTAGAATAAAACCTGTAGCCCTTAAAGTCACTGCCCCTCCCCACCTTGGTTGCTCCCAGCAACCACTAATCTACTTTCTGTCTGTGATTCTCCCATTCCGGACATTCATATAAATGGCACCCAGCATGTTTTCAAGGAAGAACTTCATTCCTTCTTTCCGCTGGATGATACTCCATTTTATGGCTAATATCATGTTCTGTTTATCCAATTCATTAGTTTATGGACATTTGAGTTTCTACTTTGGGCCATTATAAATAATGCTGCTATGAACATTCGTGTACAAATCTTCATTTGAACATGGGTTTTCATTTCTCTTGAGTATACATACCTAGGAGTGGGATTCTTTTGTAACTTCTTACGTATGGAAACTTCCAAACGCATGAGAAATAGACTGAGTGGTATAGTGTCCCCCCCCACTCCCCCCTGTGCACCCATCGTCCAGCTTCAGCACTTATCAGGTCCTCGGTACTCTTTTTTCACCTACTGTGTCATTTCATAGCAAATGCCAAGGTTATCATTTCACCAACAAATAGTCCAGCATTTATCTTTGTTATTTTTAATTTTTAATTTTTTTTTTTTTGAGAGAGAGGAGTAGGTGTATGTGTAGGGGGTGGCAGGGAGAGGGAGAGGGGAGGAAAGAATCGTAAGAAGCTTCCATGCCCAGTGCAGAGCTCGACCCAAGGCTTGATCTCACAACTCTGAGATCATGACCTGAGCTGAAATCAAAAGTCAGACACTTAACTGACTGAGGCACCTGGGTGCCCCACCTTAATTTTTTAAAGCTATTTTTTAATTGATACACAATATTATATTAGTTTTAAGTACATAACCACACAAATTTATTATTTGTATGCATAATGAAATGCCTACCATGATTAAGTGTAGTTATCCTGTTAGTGATATCAAACTGTCTGACTTATTTCACTTAGCATAATACCTCCTAAGTCTACCCCATGTTGTTGCAAATGACAAGATTAGGGCTGAGTAATATTCCACTGGATCCAAGAGTATGTCTTCTTTATCCATTCATCTATTTGTGGACATGAGTTGTTTCCATATCTTGACTATTGTCAATAATGCTGCAATGAACATAGGGATGTATATAGCTTTTTGAACTAGTGCTTTTGTTTTCTTCAGATAAATATGCAGAAATGGAATTGCTGGATGGTGGGGTAGTTCTATTTTTCAGTTTTGAGGAACCTCCATACTGTTTTCCAGAGTGGTTGCATCAGTTTACATTCTCACCGGTAGTACATAAGGGTTCCCTTTTCTCTACAGCCTTGCCAACACTTGTTATTCTTGTCTTTTTTTTTTTTTTAAAGTAGCTCTATGCCCAGCATGGAGACCAATACAGGGCTTGAACTCACAACCTTGAGATCAAGACTTGAACTGATATCAAGAGTCAGATGCTTAACCAACTGAGGCAAGCAGGCACCCCTATTTATTTCATGTCTTTTTACTATTAGCCATTGCAACAGGTGTGAGCTCCTGTCTTCGTTGTGGCTGTGATTTGCACTCCCCTGATGATTAATGATATCGAACATCTTTTCATGTGCCTGATGTCCATCTGTGTGACATTGGAGAAATGTCTATTCAAATCCTCTGCCCTCTTTTTAATCAGATTGGTTTTTTGGTTACTGAGTTGTAGGAGTTCTTTATATATTTTAGATATTAACCCCTTATGGGATATATCATTTTCAAGTATCTTCTCCCATCCAATAGGGTGCCTTTTTATTTTGTGATGATTTCCTTCGCTCTCCAAAGATTCTTTTTTTTTTTTAGTTTGATGTGATCCTAATAGTTTATTTTTGCTTCTGTTGCCCTTGGTATTTACCTTTAAAAGAAGAGAGCCTCTTACAAAGTAACTGTGATACCATCAGCAAACCCCTCAAAATATCACCCTTAATATCACTAAACTTCGGGGCGCCTGGGTGGCTCAGTGGGTTAAGCCGCTGCCTTCGGCTCAGGTCATGGTCCCAGGGTCCTGGGATCGAGCCCCACATCGGGCTCTCTGCTCAGCAGGGAGCCTGCTTCCTCCTCTCTCTCTCTGCCTGCCTCTGCCTGCTTGTCATCTCTCTCTCTGTCAAATAAATAAATAAATAATCTTAAAAAAAAAATCACTAAACTTCTCCAATCTCACATTTATCTGTTTGCCTCCTCTCCGCATGCCCCCTCCCCCTGGTTGGCTCATTTAGGTCCTGTTCTGAGTTTGAGCAAAGGATCCCACATTGCATTTGCTTGGACGGGCTCTGCAGTGTCTTTATCTCTAGGGCTCCTTCCCACTTTTTCTTTTCCTCCTTGTTTATTTGTAGAAGAAGCTGGGCTGTGCGTCCTCACGGGCTGGATTTCGCTGATTTCTTCCCTGTGGCCCTCTCACCGAGCCCCTGGATTTCCTGTAAACGGGTAGTTAGGCTTAGACATGATGTATTTGGTTTTCTAAAAGGACTATTTAGTTCTTTCAGTGAGGCTCTAAGGAGTGCCCGGTGTGGGCCCAGCCCGGCGCCAGTCACTGGGAGCCAGTGGCCAGACAGGCAGCCTGCCCGCCCCCCCACCTTGGGCTGCTTGCAGGCCAGCAGGCGGGGCTACCCACCTGGGGTGTATCTGATCCCCCCACAGACCCCTGACCCCCCCCCAATGTGGCGTGGCTGGTGCCTGGTGGGTGCTCTGCCAGGCAGGTCCAAGGTCTGTCGGGCCAAAGTGGGGGTCTGGGCACCAGGTGACGTGCCACTGTCTGCCCGCAGGCCCGAGTCGCAGCACCATCCGAGGGCCTCGCCGCCACCCGCCTGTGCTGCGCATGGTCCTGGAGGCACTGCAGGCGGGAGAGCAGCGCCGGGGCACCTCTGTGGCCGCCATCAAGCTTTACATCCTGCAGAAGTACCCTACGGCGGACAGCCTCCGGTTCAAGCACCTGCTGAAGCAGGCCCTGGCCACGGGCGTGCACCGCGGTCTGCTCATCAGGCCCACCAACTCCAAGGCCAGGGGCGCCACTGGCAGCTTCAAAGTGAGCCTGCTGGGGCTGGAGAGTGGGGCTGGGGGAGGCCGCAGGGTGGGAGGGTCTGGGCCCCAGACTTTGAGCTTCAGCCCAGCTCCTCCTCCCCAGTCCCCACCCCTGGGGGGCTGTTCCCCATCTTCTCTCCTTGTCTTCTTCCTGTCTTCTTGGAGATACCCTCTCCTCTAGGAGGGTGGTGCTGTGCCTCCATCGAGAGCTCCAATTCACCAGCTGCATCTGCCTTCATCCCTGTCCCGTGTGTCCTATGACCCAGGACTATCTCAGCTGTGTTCACTCAGAGTCCTTAGTGCCCACAGCACCTGCCTGGAATTCTCCATCATGGACAAGGCACACCCAACCATGGGCTCTAGAAGGTCACAGGTTTGCACCCCACGCTCTCTGGCTCTAAACCCCAGGTCTCCAGACCTGGGCTTGCACCTCCCTAAGCCACCCCATCCTCATCTTTCAAAGGGAAGGGTCCTGGAGGGGAGCCATCCAGGGACACCTAGAGCTGAGGGCAGATTGGGCATAAAATCCAACCCCAGCATGTGATTGTCAGCTGCCACCAGGGAAGTCTTGGGTACCTGGACATGGGGTCTGTCTTGTCATTGCTGGGCCCCAGCACGTGGCAGTTGCTCTAACATAATCATAGAACACTGTGGAGCTTTCTCAAACTACCATGTTCCGGTCCCTGTGGTAACCAGGTGGCCAAGGACAGCAAGTTCCTCACAGAACTCCCAGGCGAGGGTCAGAGCTTGGACACAAGCTATGGCAAGTCCAGGGGCATGGGGCGGGGGGTGGGGTGAAGGAGAGCAAGGCGGGGGCACTGAGGGTGCATGTGGCTGGGTTAGGCTGCAGGACCTGAGAGCCCATCCGTAAAGTGGGCTGTGAGGAGGGGAGGCGAGGACGGGAGCCCTGAGTGTTGTGGAGTTAGGAATGTGTGTGTGCTAGGAGGGGAGGTTGTTTCTGGTCATGATGATAATGAGATTTGGGGAGCAGAGGGAGTAACATCACTAGAGTCAGGCTGTAGAAGGATGAGGCCACCTGTTTGCCAGGGACCCTCACATACCCCAGTCCCTCACCCACTCCCTGATGGCCCCATTGTAAAGATGGGAAGACTGAGGCCAGTGAGAGACCAGAAGACTTGGCTGAGTTCCACAGGAAGTTGTGAACTCTCAGCTCTCTGACTTGGAAGGTCCACCCAAGGCAAAAGGGGAAAAGGGAGACTCGGGGAGGCATGGAGATATGAGGCCTGAGGTGAGGGCCTAGGTAGGGGGAGGTGGAGTGGGAGTCAGAGCCATGGTGCATGCGAAGGTGTATGGGCTGGGTGGTCGAAGGAGATTTGTAGATTAGCATCTCCGAGGTCGGGTCTGGACTCACAATGTGTGCTGTGCCATTTACTCCCAGGAGCCTGGTTTTGAGCCTTCCAGACTTCGGGGGCAGGAGGGGGTTTGCCTATGCCCTCCTGCCAGCCACTTAATGCAGGAAGTAAGAGAACCTAGGATGTGTCTAGGAGACTTGGGCCCCCCAGCTATCAGTGGCAGCACCCCTCCCTCAAAGAGCCGTACAGGGATAGAATGTGTCTTTGGCATCTGGCATCTGGGACGTGCTCATGCCCTTGACCACCTTCTTCCCTCTTTTGGAACAAGGCCTTCTTCTGAGCCTCGTGTAGTGTGTAGGGGTGCGAGACCCTGAGAACTTATGCTCTCAATTCCACACCATTCCCTCCTCTACCAGTTGGTTCCCAAGCATAAAAGGAAAGTCCAACCCAGGAAGACATCCACCAAGACCGCCCCCAGGAAACCCAGTGAGGCCAAGGAGAAGGTGCCTAAGAAACCGAGAGAGGCAAAGAAGGACCCTTCCAACCCAGCTGAGGTGAAAAGGGGACCGAAGAAGCCTCGAGAGGCAAGGATGGCTCCTCCCAAACCAGGTGCAGCCAAAGAGAAGGCTCCCAAGAAAGGTGGCCAGACCAAAGACCAAGAGGCAAGAGTGAGTGAGGCCAGGAAGGCCTCTCAACAGCGAGACAAGGCCCCATGGGCTCCTCCAAGTGCCACTGGGCTCAGTGAGAACTCAAAGGTCAAAGGCAGAAGGAAGAGCCAAGGTAGGTGTGTGAGGGGGCTGGGAGGAGAGCTTGGGGACAAGGGTTTGTGGCAGCTGCTGGATATGAGGTGGGAGGGAAGGAGAGGCCTGCTCTGGGGAAGGGGTTCTTTAATACATGTGGCTGAGTGCTTGGCTTGACCTGGAGAGTTGGAGAACTCATGGTAGCTGGGGGTCGGCGGGTAGGTTTAGGGAAGGGGAAACCCAGAGAGAAGAGGAGCCTGGCTCATCTGAGAGGAGTCAGGGGAAGTTTCCTAGAATAAGTGTCCTAGGGAGGACAACAGCCTGTGCAAAGGCCCAGAGCCATGAAGAAGGTAGAGGTATTGAAGAAGTGCAAATTGTTCTGTGTGCAATGTGGGAAGTAGAAGGGGGAGCCTGTGAAAGGCAACTGGGAGTCTGGACCGGATCTGGAGGACAGCAAAGATGTGGAAGGACTTTGGACAGGGAACAGCTAAGGTACAGAGTATTTTTAGAAAAATATATCACGGCTGCCATGTGGAAGGCAGGCTAAAGACTAGAGACCAATAAACCAGTTAGGGATCTTTGGTGCAAGTGGGGTGCTCTGCCTGGTGCCTTGCTCAGGGTGGGGTATGGTCTCCCACTGTCCAGTTAATCCCCCAACCATCCCATGAGAGAGATGCTGTTGGGCACCCAGGCTCAAAGAGACCAACTGAAAAAAAAAAAAAAAAAAAAGATACCAACTTCCTTGCCCCAGGTCCCCTAGCCAATAAGTATCAGAGTGAGGACTAGGGCCCCTGAACCTTCAGCAGCTCCTCCTGAAAGGGCTCCTTCCCACATGCTCTCCCCTACCCTCTGACAGGTGGTGAGGCCCCCAGGAAGACAAAAGCTGGGAGTCAGAGTGTAAAATCCACGGTCCCTAAGGTAGGTCCTGCATGACTTCCATGGTCTGGATCTCCCTGCTGAGCAGGCCAGAGCTTGGGCATTCTGCACCAGGCCCCTGGGAGGGTCTAGGGAAGGGAGAATTTGTGGAGAAGAGAGTAGTTTTCTTTGATACAAAGTTCTGTTCACTTCCATCTGGCCTTCCAGTGTTCTGAGGATCCTCACCCCTGTTTCCCACATAAGACCTAGGCTGAGGCTGGGGCCCCTTGTCCAAAGCCACCCAGATTTCTCCCCAGTTTAGAGCCCACTGGGATTTCAACCCTATTCTTGTGGGCTCTAAGCTATGCGTCCAACCCTGCCCTACTCTGTTCTTACTTATGGTTTGCTTTCTTTTATAGGGCAAGAATGGTGTTGCTCCTCCAGCCACAAAGAAGGAAAACCACATCCCTAAAGAGGTCATTGCCCATGTGGCCAAGGAGGGGACCAAAGCCAAGGCCTCTGCTCGTCCCAGGGGTGGTGGGTCTAAGACGGTACCTGAACCCCTGGCCAGGAAGATAGAGGCCCCCAAGGGCCCGAGGAGGCCGGGCATGCCCACCAAGGCCTCATCATCCAAACTGGCCAGTAGGAAGGCGGAGGCTGAAAGCTAGAGCTGGGGTGGAGACATGGAAATCCTACCCGAGTTTTTATTCCCCTCCAAAACTGTCACTCTATTTATTTCATTGTAGCCTATTTATCAATAAAGACTTTTTTCCGTCACAAATCGGTGTGGGTGGAGGCTGAGGCCTAAGGATTTTGGCCACCTGCGGCTTGAGTCCAGATAGGAGATCCTTCCCTGGGGGGGACAGGTTGTATGACATAAAGGGCTGCTGCGGGGGTCCAAGCCATGTAGGGGCCTGTGGAGGGACAGGAGGGGTGTTAAATCCAGCCTGAAATCTGGATACTGCTTCCCAGGAGGTGGATTTTGGTCGTAAAGGATGAGCAGGAGACAGCCGAGCGGGGAAGGGCACTGTAAGCAGAGAACCCAGAATGTGCAGTGGGACTGGCCAGTGTCAAGGAAGGAGGGGGTTTGTGGCTCTGAGAGGAACTCGGGATGGGGGGAGGGTGGGGGATGGGTGGATGAGGGGAAGGTAGACAGCGGGGGGCGGAGCTGGGAGGGTTATGGGCAGGGGAAAGATTAATGTGGTTAGTGTGTGTTTAGAAAGAGCCCCCAGGGGGTGCCTGGGTGGCTCAGTCAGTTGGGCATCTGTCCTTGGCTCTGGTCATGATCTCAGGATCCTGGGATCGAGTCCCATGTTGGGCTCCCTGTTCAGCAGGAAGTCTGCTTGTCCCTCTGCTGCTTCCCTTGCTTATTCTATCTCTCTCTGTCTCAAATCTGAAAGAAGAGTCCTCTGGCTATGGAGAGGACCATTCAACAGCTGGTTACTGAGCAGGACCCTGCTCTAATCAACAGGAGGAGGAGAGCGTGCAAAGGCCCTGTGTTAGAAACCTGCTTGACATGTTGAAAGAGCCTCAGGGAGTTCCATGGGGCTAAAGTCCAATGAAGAGGGATGGTAGTGGGAGATGAGATCCATGGTGCTTTAAAAACATGTGTGACCCTCTTCCCAGAGGGAGGTGGAGTCTGTGTCCCTGCCCCTTACATCTGGGCTCTGTGATTGCGTGAATAGTAGAATACCGCAGAAGAGACATTATGACTGTCTCTGGGCCTAGACCTTAGGGGACTGGCTGCTTCTGCTCCCTGTGTGTCCTGTTTATTTTTGTTTTTGCTCTTAGAACTCCTCCATCTTGCTGTGGGAAGGTCCAAGCAGCCAGTGGAAAGGAACAGAGGTACCCCGATTTTTAGCTCCAGGTGCCATCTCCGACTAATCTGCCAGCCAGAGGAGTGTGCTACCTTGGAATCGAAATTTCTAGCTGCAGTTGAGCTGCATGGGCTGACACTGCATGAAACAGGGACATGTTTTCCTTCCTCTCTGAACCCTGTCCCAACTTCAAATGCACGAGGAACGTATGGTAGGGCCGCTTTACCTGTGGCTTCATTTTGCTTGGTTTCCGTTATCTGTGGGCAGCCCTGCTCTGGAAGCAGGTGACCCTCCTGATGGATCATCCAAGAGTTGAGAATAGCCTAACACTGGGTCACAGTCCCTCTGTCCTACCCCTCGTGGCACCTCCTCGTGCAGACCTTGTATCCTCTCCTGTCACAAGAAGGGTGAGGACCATACAATAAGTTACTCTGAGAGAAAGAGCCCGCAGTCCCATCATTGTGACTATAGTACCTTATTACAGTTGCTCGATTTCATTACTACTTGCTGATCTCTTACTCTGCCTAATTTATAAATGAAATTTACTGTGAGTATGTATGTCTAGGAAAAGACATAGTACAGATCAGATTTGTACTGTTTGTGGTGTCAGGCTTCCACGGGTGTCTCCCTGTGGAGGCGTGGGGGCGGGGCATAAATGTAAATGGTTGTTTTAAGCCCTGAGGTCTGGGGTAGTTAGTAAGTAACGCAGCAGTAGGTCACCACACAGAGACTGTAGGCTAAAGCTAGATCAGGAAGGGTGTCGTCAGCCAGGGGAAGATCCCTGGGTTTCATTTTAATCATGAGGAGGAACCATTAGAGGCCCGTGAACAGCTGAGTGCAGCAGGGGACATGGGCAGCGAGGAGGCCCCGCCATGGTCCCGGTGAGGGGAGCTGTTCACGGAAGGAGGGCTTAGAAGTGGTGCGTTCTGAGTAGAAGTTTAAGCAGGGTGGATGGGATCTGTTGAAGTATTGGGTGGAAGAAAGGGGTCACAGAAGAGTCCACAGTGTGAGGTGGACACAGCCTGGTGACCCCACGGTGACCATTTCCTGGGGTGAGGACTCAGCCGGGGCAGGAGGCTGCTGAGAGGGAGCCCAGTCGAGGGGGTGACAGCTGAGGCAGGGAGGGGCAGAGAAGGAAGGGGTGAGGAAGTGCGCGGAGGAAGGTAGGAGACTGGACGGGACTCAGGAAAGGGGGCAGACAGGGCACAGAGGGAAACCGATGTAGGCCAGCACGGAGCATTGGGCAGTTCCTTCCTGCCCCTGCTCCCTCAGCCCTGTCCTCACTCCCTCGAATCCCATGTGAGGCTTTTTCTAGCTGTGCTACCAGCTTCCCTGGGGTATCAATAAGGAGGCTGACAGCTGCGCCCCAAGCGTACTGTGAGCAGACAGCAGGGGCCTGGCTGGCGCTTCCCATGGAAAGGGTCGGCTTGTGCCCTTGCTCCTTTCACAGTTTGGTAGGGGGTTGAGGGAGGCACCTGGTCGGACTCCTAGGTGGCATCCCTGGGCCTTGCGCCTCCGTGAGCTAGGGGTGGGGGGGTACCCCAGGTCTGGCCTAGGCCAGACAGCATCCAGCACCCAGGAAACGCGGCCAAGTGTCCTCCCTGCTTGAGGACATCATGCTGAAGTGTCCATGACCTTCCATGACCTTCAGAGAGTGAAGGGGCACCTGTTGCTGCACGGCAAGTCTTCAGGTCCCCAGGTAACTATGGGTGGCTCACAGAAGTTGCCCACCTTCTGTGTTGAGAAGTGACCCCCAGAAACTAGAGAGATTTCTTCCACGTGCCAACATGTTTCTAAACTTCAAGAAGGAACTGTGTGTTCGTCAGGCGTGACAACAGGCTGCAGAATATTTAATGCCACGGGAAGATGTCATGACATATGGTTGCATGGGGAAAAGGCAGGTTACGGAACGGTGCGTACACCCTGGTCCCAGATTTACGCAGCCCCCGGCCCAGGTTGGGCACACGATCTGGGCCAGTGTTCTCTGGGATGTGAACTGTGGGTGGGTTAGGAGAGCTTGGATATCCTGACATTTCAGCAGGAAACATGTATTCGTTCTAAAATCACACCAAAAAAAAAAAAAAATCCCTATCAAATGTGTCAATAACTTAAATTAGAAAATCTGCTGCTTAATGAAAAGGAATCAGTGCTCAGAATAGAAAATTTGAAAAGATAAAGAATCTGTCTCCACCCAGAAGCCCCTACAGGAAAAGGCTCTTTATAAAGCTAAAAATTGTTTTTCTTTTCTTACTTCTCTGTTCTCATTAATTCTAGAACTGGTATTTGTGGGATTTTGTTCGAAATAGTATGAATTTTTCTGTCCTAGTTCTTGATAAATGGGTGCTTTGCTTTCTCCCCCATTATGATGGGAAAATGATTAACTTGAGTTGTTTCTAAGTTGGAGCTAGTTCTCTAATGACCTTTTCTTGGGGGACAGTGATGAGCCTCACCCCCAGCTCAGGCCCAGAGCCTGTTGGGTGGGCTGGGGGTTCTGTGGTCACGCTGACCCAAAGGTTGACTCTCCTGAGGAAAGGACTGCCCCTCTGGGAAGAGTCTAGGATTACACTGGCCTTGGGGAAACTGCGCATTTCCTCACATGAAAAAAAATGGGGTTTTCAAAATTGAGGAAATATTTAGGGGACATATGTAAATATCAGTTTTCTTTCTAGGGCTGTCCCCTTGACCTCCCCATGCATATGGGGGCCATGGTGGCGCCTGCCTGGAAGAAGCACAAAATGGACACGCAACCTGATTTAGGTTCCCACTTTGTTACTCCCTGGCCTTTGAGGATTCTTCCACTGTGCTGAGGATCCATTTCTACATCTGTAAAATGGGTATCATGTTCCGTTCCTCACTGGCCTATTATAAAGGTAAGAGGAGCAGGGCCTGCCCAGGGGTAGGTGGCACGTGGCTGCCATGACATCTTCCTGGAGGGCCCATGAGAGCCCTCCAAGCTCAGGAAGGTCAGCTGTGGGCCAGGCCCCGGCCAAGCTGACTTTGTCCCACTGAGCCCTGCCACTGGCTCCCCAGGGCTCGGTCTGGTACATGCTCCTTCTCATGCAGGAACATGGCCAAGGCAGGGCTCTACCCGCCATCGCCCTTCTCATTTTTACTACGAGCACACATTTCCCTCCTTGGCCATCTCAGGATAAAGGCTTGAGCCCACAGCAGGTTTTCCCATCAGGCTTTTATTATAAAGAAGGTTCCAGAGCGTCCCAGCCACCCCCTCCAGCCCAACCCCCACAGGCTTGGAGCCAGTCCCAGCACTGGCTGGGTGTGCTGCAGGGGGAGCCGGCCCAGCCACGGAGGGTGGCTTCTCACAGGAACAGAATGGGTGATTTTTTTTTTTTCAGGACCTTGGGCGTTGGGGGGTGGGGGGGGGGTTCTCTGCCAGGTCTGCCTGTTCTCTGGAACAGTCCTTTCCAGTGTTGTGGTGAGAGCCCCTGGGGACCCCTCCCCAGGTCCTCTGCACAAGCGGCAGCTATTCACAGTTGGCGCGTGATAAGTTTTTTAATATATAAAAGCTTTAAAAAAAAAAAAAAGTGGTGCTATCTTTAGAAACACTTCCAGCAAGATCAAGTAGCCCAGCTACAGCCTTGGTACAACATAAGCCCCTCTCCCCTCCCTGCAGCCCAGCAGCGCTCAGCACCTGTCCCCTCGTGCTCTAGCCCACCCAGCTGGTGGGGGAAGAGCCCACGGAGCCTGCCCATGGGCAGCCGCTCCAGCGACCGACATCTGACGCCGCCGGGAACCATGCGTCGCCAGGATCCTCTCTGGGTGATCAAAGATGGAGGGAACATTTTGATGGTTGAAGCAGAAACCACTCGAGGGCTGGCTCAAGGAGGCCTCCTCTCCGCCACATGGGATGAGGTAGTGTTTCTGGCTGGGGCCTGGGGGCCAGGGGCTCATCTCTGGTGGAGGGCCCTGGGCCCTGGGTAGTGGGGCTCACAGCAGCGGTGGTGGTGGCAGAGCTGGGGGGGGGTGGGGGCTCCATCCAGGCTGTGCTTGGGGGCGGGTGGGAGCCTTACCAGGGTTGGGCTGTGCCTTTCTGGTCCCCAACCCAGAGATCAGGTCTGGGGGCTGGTGGGAGGGGACAGAAGTGCCCAAGGGGCTCGGGGCTGGGGGACTCCTCTGCCTGGTGCAGAGAAGCCCCTTCCTGCCCCCCCAGCCTCCCCGAAGCCGACCCTGCTCAGTCCTTCCCCAGCCAGAGTCCGAGGCACGGGGCACAAAGTGCGGTCACGGTCGTGCGCGTCCCCAGGCTCAGGCCTCGCTGTAGCACTCGTAGATGTTGTCCTCCATCAGAGCCACCACCTGCTCAAACTTGTGCTGCAGCTGGGTCCTCCGGGCCGTGGGGTTTGCCTCCAGGGCCGTCATGATCTGAGAGGGAAGCAAGGAGCAGCTGGGTCCCAGCCCATGGCCCTGGCCCCAGAGGCCCCTACGGCCCCTGCCACAGAAGGTGGGGGGACAACGCTGCCTGATTGCAATAGTTGGCCACCGGCAGGTGAGTCTCCGAGCAGGAGCCTCTTCTGGGGCTTCCCTGAGCAGAGGGGAGGTGGGCAGGGCGTCGTGGGGGTCACCGTGGGCCCCAGAGTGCGTGCCTCCTGTCAGGGACCCACCTGCGGGCGATACCTCTTGGCGTATTTGTAAATCTCAGCCATGGCCACGTTGGTGTTGAACTCGTTCTGGTATTTCTAGGAGGAAGGAGTGGGGAGGGGGAAGGGGTGGTAAGCTGACCCCTGGAGACCAGCCCAGCCTGGGGGGTGATGCACAAGCCCCCAGCTTCTCCCAGCCTCTCCCTGGAAGTCTGCGACCCCCAACCCCGCGCCCACAAGCCTGTGCAGCGCCAGCCGCACCCGCGACTCCTCGGCCAGGTGCGCGTTCATCTCCTGCTCGCTGAGCGGAGTCATGTCATGGATCTGCTTGTAGTAGCGCTGCACGATCTTCCGGTACTCGGGGATCTCCTTGGCGTACAGGAGCTTGTTGGTGGGCGAATCCTGGGCACAGAGGAGGGGCAGGGATGAGGTGGCTGATGGAGGCCAGACAGACCTGTCTGCTTCTGGCCCAGCCCAGGTCCCCACAGCCACACCAATAGCCCCATCACAGCCAGCTTCAGTCCAGGCCAGGGCTCTTCCTCCCCACCCCTCCCCAGACTGCCCTTTGGCACGGAACTCCTGCCCTATTTTCTAGGACACTGTTGGGAATGACCTGAAGCAGGGGGACCTGCTTCCTTTAGGGGGGAAAGTGCACAGGCTGTGGGCCAGCTCTGTGTTGCACACAGGCTGTTTCATTTGGATCCTTGCTTAGGGCTGTGGGTCTTGGTGGTTAAGGTTGCTGGAAGCCTGATTGCTGGCTCAGTGGAATATTTCCCACTGTAGGTTTCCAATGCCCGAAAGCCAAACGTGCCAAGTATACTTGCAGGGCTTTGTCATAGGCATCCTGTCTGCGGAGACCGTATGTGAGAAGTGAGGGCATTCTATTTCTCTCCCTCTCTCAGCCTTGGAAAGTCCGGGGCTGATGGCGGGGCAGGGTCAAGTACCCGCCATCCTGCAGCACTGGGTCTCATCAGACCATCTCCTCAATGTTCCCAGCATCCAGGCTTTCATGTCTCCCTGCCCTTGGCCAGGTAGGTCCCTCTGCCTAGAAGACTGTTCTCCCTCCTCTCCCCGCTCAAAAGCCAGCCGGATCCTCTCCCCGCAGAGGTCTTGGGGCTATCCCTCCTGTGTGCAGCTCAGAGGTCTTGGTCACCTGCCCCCTCCACCCCCACTGTTACTCAGTGACCACTTGCAGGGCTCCTGACCAGCAGGACAGTTGCTGGAGACTGGCTGGCTCTCAAGATGTCGCACCTGCCCACACTGGTTTCCCACATGGATACGAGCATCCCAGGGTCTGGCTCTAGGGCCCAGATGGTGAGAGGTGGAGGCGGGTACAGGTTTCTGACAAGGGCCAGGTTCTGGGAGACTAGACGCCCCAGCTGGAAGCATGCCTGAGCTCCTTGGGTCCCCCCACCCAGAAAGATCCGAGACCCCGTGCCCCACTGTGGCCCTGTCTCCCCACCCAGCCCGTGGGCAGTCAGCCCCAGAGCCGCAGACCTTGCCCAGCTGCAGGTCAGAGATGGAGCAGGCATCAATGAAAGCCTGAGCAATGACGGACAGGCAGGCATCAATGTGGTCCGTCTTGTCGATGTCGAAGACAAACTGGGGGTTTTTCAGGATGTTCACCCAGAACCGGAGAGGAAGGCTGTGGGAGGGGGTGATGGAGGCACCATGAGCCCACCCAGAGCATGGGGCAGCGAAGAAGTGGTTGCTGAGGGGTAGAGGGGGGGTCACAGGAGGGAGGCAGCCAGGCGCCAAGGACAGGCTTGTTTTCCCCTGCAGGCCAGAGAAGGTTCAACCCAAGATGGAGCCTCAGTTTGCTCCTTCGCAAAGGGCGCTGAAGACCATCCCTTCTGGCTGGGGTGGTGGAGAGGCCCTGAGCCGAGGTTGCGGCCTGCAGCAGGCCAGGCTACCTGCACGCCTGCCCCCCAGCTCCCACAGCGCCTTCCGTTCTCACAAGGAAGCCTCAAACCCGGTCCTGGTTCTCATTAGAAGAACCCCCCCACCCCCGCCCTGCCTGGCAGCACACGGCTCCTCCTTCCAGCCCTTGCACGGCAGCAGGAAGTCCATATTAGCTGGGGCCACGGAGCAGCCAGAAAGGGCTGGGGAAGGGTGGGGTCTGGATTTTTGGCCTTGGCCTCCGGACACCAGAGAAGATTGGCAAAACCCCCACCCCCAGGGCCACCCAGTGACTCAGCAATCTGGCGTGCATGGACACCCTCCCGACCAAGAGCTCAGAGAAGCCCCTGCAACCGTGCAGAAACTTCTAGGCTGTGTCACTTCTCCTAAGGTTCAGGCTTCAGTTCTCAACAAGTTGTGGGGTTCTGCAACCCAGAAAGCTAAGAAAGACCAGCCTTAGAGGAAGGCTACGAACAGGGTAGGGGAGTCAGAGCATGTGAGTTGGAGCCTGGTCTGCCCCTGACATTGGGCAGGCACTTCTCTGTGAGCCTCAATGTTCTCATCTGTAAAACGAAGCTGATGGTAACCACCTAAGGAGAGTGGAGGACAGAGAGGATGCTGAGGCCAAAACTACCATGCTTGCTTCTGGTTAATTCTTACAATTAAGGTGGATTATTTTTTATCCTTCCAGTTTTATAGGTGAGAAGAGTAAAGCACAGAGTGATGAAGTGACTTACCCAAGGTCACACAGCTAGGAAGTAGCAAAACAGGGACTGAATCCAGTCAGGCGGGCTGAGAGACCAGGCTCTGAAGCCCTGCACTGAGCGTCGTCCACAATGAAACAACCGAGCCCCACATCCCTTCCTGCCCGCCCACGGCCCACACATCCGTGGCCCACCAACCTGTTGGTCTTCCAGATGTGCAGAGTGTCGGGATCGGAGATTCCCCTCTTCTCTGCCTGCTCTTCTAGGAAGTCGAAGAAGTACTTGACAGCCAGTGGGGGCTTGTCTTCTCGGATGCTCAGGATGGCCTTGAACAGGTCATCCAGAAACTTCTGCAGCGTGCCCTGCAGAGGAGTGAGGGGGCTGCCATCAGCCCAGGGTCCCTTGGGGAGAGTGAGTGGGCAACTCTGTGCTTAGGCTGGTGAGTGGGAAAGCCGTGCACCATCAGGTTGGTGCCTAAACTCTCTGGTCCTTCATTTTCTTGTCTGTGAAATGGGTTAGCAAACTCCTCTTCTCAGGGGTATTGTAAGGACTGATCCAGATACTGAGGCAGAGTGGGGGAGCTGGTAGGGCCGGGGTGCTGACTTTGCCCCCTGAGCCATGCGACCTCAGGAACAGCACTAACCCCTCTGGGCCTCTGCTGCCCTGTCATGCTGGCTAATACAGAAGTTGTTTGGGGGTGCCTGGGTGGCTCAGTTGGTTAAGCGTCAGTCTTTGGCTCAGGTCATGATCCCAGAGTCCTGGGATCAAGCCCCAAGTCGAGCTCCTTGCTCAGTGAGGAGCCTGTTCCTCCCTCGCCTTCTGCCTGCTGCTCTCCCAACTCTCCTTCCACCCCCAGGCACAGGCACACAGGGGAGGGGGAGAAGAGGCCAGGCCCACCTTGGTGGACAGGAGGCGAGTCAGGTAGATCTCTGGGAGCACCTTCTTGCGGTGACTTTGCCGGTGGGACTTCTTGGGTTCCGCCAGCTCGTCCGTGGGCAACACCTGGGAGGCCGGGGCAGCGGTCAGTCTAGTGGCTGGTGCCCGGCACCATCCTTGGCCATCCTGTGGGAAGTCCTATCCCAAGACCCACAGGTACGGGGTTCCATCTGGTTCCACAGATGCTTTGTGGTGCAAAAGGGATGCAGGGGATTCTGGAACCCATCCCTGCTCTCCAATCCCTGGCCTTTCCCAGGGCCTGGGAATACTCTGCCCAGAGCCCCAGGGTGGCAGGAAGCCAAGTCCACACCCAGGGAGGGCGGGCACCCCCAGGGCCGGAGGCCGGGCACTTACCAGATGGAAATACTTCTCTGTGTCCAAGTCTTTCACTGTGAGAGGGAAAACACAATAAATAAACAAGAGAGAGGAAGGGGGGAGAGAGAGAAAGACAGAAATGGAGATGGAAAACTGGAGAGAGGCAGAGAGATCCAAAGCAATACCTAGAGAAAGTGAGAGAAAGAGACAGAGCAGTAAAGAGAAATAGACAAGACAGATCCGGAGAGAGACACACAGAACGAGACCGAGAGAAAAAGGCCATGAGAGAGAGATGACCACCAGGAGAAAGGAGAAACAGATGGGCATGCGGGAGACCCCAGAGGGGACAGGATGGCTGCCCTCACCCTCTTCACTGCCCAACCCAGAGCTCCTGCCAACCCAGGCCTTGTTAACAGCAGGGAGAGACCCCAGATCATGCTCCTGACCTTAGCAGAAGACCCCGAGACCAAAGGAGCCTTGGACCCTATGCCTGGCAGCTGGGCAGCTAGGCCTGGGAGCCTGAGGGTGTGCATGGAGGGTGGGATGGAGGCAGGGATATAGCCCAAAGGCCTGATGGGCATGCCAGCCTCCCCCTCCAGCCTGGCAGCAGCCCAGACCTCTTGAAACCACATCCCGCCTTCTTGGGGCCTCTCTCTGGCTACCCACAGGATCCCAGCCCGAGGAGGCCTGGCGGCAGGCCCTACCCAAACAGTACTGAGGCAGAGGGGCCTGGCCCAGTTCTTGTCCCCAAACAAGGAGACCAGAGCCTGGCCCAGCCCTGCCTCTCGAAGCCTCGGTTTCCCTACTAGGGCTGCTCAGAAGGGGCCAAAGCCTGGCCTGACCCCCTCCCCGTGTCCACCAGTGCTACCTCGGCCCAGTGTGTTGTCCTTCTTGTCTGTGAGGCTCATGGCCAGGGAGGCACCTTCAGGGATCTGACAGGAGGGGAGAGGCCGAGGTCAGAGGTCAGAGGTTAGGGAGGGTGCAAGTGGGGGATGGGTGGGGCCGGGGACCCCACCTTATAGTGCGCCAGCGTGTTGAGCTTCTTGCGGCCATCTTCCACCACCGAGGTGTCATCCAGGTCCCGGAGGATATAGCTCTGTGTGCTCGAGGCAAACCACTCTGGGGACAGGGAATGGGGTGTCAGGGATAGGGACAGGCTGGAGCGGGCAGTACCAGCCTGGCCCACCCAGGAAGAGGCCTCTCACTCTCTCTGTGGAACCTAGGGCAAGCCTGCCTCTCTCTGAGCCTCTATTTTTCCATCTGTAAAATGCGGAAGAGGAAAAAGATCCAGAGGAGAGGGTTGTGGTGGGCACAGAGCAGGAGGTCTGGCAATGTCCTCACCCTTGAGGTTGTTAATATACTGTTGCTGATGAAATAAGAAAAAGTACCATGTGCGAAGGGGATCATATACCTTCCGTGACTCTCACTGTTCTTAGGTACTGACTCTGCCCTTCCAGGCTCCGGGTGACTGAGTGCCTGCCCAACCTCCTCTCATAGCCTATCCCGGCCCCTGCATGCCAGACCCAGGGAACCCCCTGCTCTGAACAGTCAGTCACTGTGCCCATTTATCATCAAAACCTGGTGCTCAGAACAGGGCTTATGATCACAGAACAAAGGGCAGCTTGTTGGCCTAACCAGAACTCTTATGCATCCTTCAAAATCCACTCTAATTTCTACTCCTTGAGCACATCTTTTGTGAATACTTTTTACTGTTGTCTGCAACTTGGTCACTCTGCGGTACCCATCTCTCTGCCAGAGCAGGAGCTCCCTAGCAATGGGCACCTTGTCTGATCATCTCCATGTCCCCAGGGCCACAATCAGCATACATTTCCTGAGTGAAAGGAATATGCAGCCAAAGCAGGAGAAAGTTCCCGCTGGAGTAGCCCAGTGCTGAGGCCCGTCACCCCACTCCTGCCCACCGAGGTCAACGTCCTCCGCACGTGGCCACTGAGAGTAGGGCACATTCTTGCAGAAGGCTTCCAGAATCTTCTCTTTCACCTGTGTCAGCGTGTCCGTGTCCATGGCCCGCACGCTCAGCGAGTCCATGCCGCAGCCCTGGAAGGACACGTTCAGGTTCTGCGCGAGAGAGGAGGAAACAGTCAGCAAGCCCTTCCCATCCCTACGTTGGCCCCAGGCAGGGCAACCACCTGCCCAGGGCGGCAGAGTCAGGATTAGGGTCAGGGTGCTCTAGGCATGTAGATCCCCCCAACACCTGCCAGCCTGGGAGGGGGCTCCCACCTGGCTGCCCAGCTGCACAACTCACCCGGGGCTTGGCCTCGATGTTCTCCCGCAGCAGCCACTCCTCATTGAGTGTGTAGCGGGCCTTGCCTGTGATGGCATCAATGGAGCCCTTGTTGATCTGCTGCTTGATGGCACACAGGAGCAGGAAGAATGGCTCCCCAACAGTTTCCTGGGGTGGGCACAGGGCTGTCAGGGGCTGGGGCCCAGCCTGCCAAGCCCAGCCCCACCCTCCATGGTCCAGCCCTCCAGCCTCTGGCCATGCCGTGGCCCCCAGGTGGAACACTTTCACTGCCCCCCCCAACACCTCCATGGCTGCCGAGGTAACACCCACTCTGGGATCCTAGCGTCATTCTCCCCACCTCCCCCTGCCTCCTGTCCCCAACCCCCAATGTCTCTGTGGACTCCCAAGGCGGAAAACCACAGGCTGTGAGCAGGTACATTCATCTGGTCATCTCAGCAACTCTTGCCGGTACGGGATAGCATCCTCACTGCTGAGGCTCAGAGAGGACCATCAACCTGCCCAGGGTCACCCAGTGGGGAAGTCGCAGAGCTAGCCTTGGGCCCCGGATCAGCTGGCTCCCAAGTCCCTGTGACTCTGCTATACCACCCAGGGTGAGTTTAGGTGGAAGCAGAACACAGGATCTGGTCTCCAATCTCAGGCTATTGAGGGGACAGCGTCTTGGACCAGGCTGGGCCTCACACCCCTGCCCTCCTACAAAGCCTTCAGACCTGAGCTTAGGGCCGCCTCTTCCAGGAAGCCACCATGAACCCTCCAGCGGGGTCCAAGGCCTCAGAGCTTGAGCGCCACTGTGTGGCCTTGATTGCTCTGTATTTGCTATTTCCGCCTCCGTCTCTTCTAAGCCTGGAGGAGTCTTAAGGGTTAGGACTGGGCCTGAGTTATGGTCTGAACACAGAGCGGGGGCCCAAAGGAAGACAAGGCAGTGGGGCAGGGGTGGGGGTTGACGACTGAGAAAACCATCTGGAACAAAGCCTCCTGAGCATGCTCTGGGCCTGCTCCCTGAGCCCCTTCCGCATCTGTGCAAAGGGCGTGAGGACCTCTCCCAGAGGAGCTGGGCTGCCCTGTGACGTTGGTCCTGGGGGCAGGGGTGGGCTGGCCCCGCCTCACCCGCAGGCAGCTGTACATGCAGATGGACATCCAGTTAGTGAGCATCTTCTCGACCACGGACTCTGTGCGCCGCAGCATGAGCTTCGGGTTCTTGGCAGCTGAGGCATCGATGAGGTCCACCAGCAGCTCCTTCATGATGCCCGTGTAGTACTCGAGCTTGCCGTGGAGCGCGATGGTCAGCAGCGAGGCCAGGCTGCACCTGCGGGTGGGCAGGCACATCAGCCCCGGGGTCCAAGGCGTGGCTGATGTGGGGGCTCTGGCGTGGCCCCATGGACCTGGTGGCCCCACGTCCGCCTGGGTGGGCGAGTGCAGCTCAAACCCACCTGCAGAAAGAGCCACTTTCTCTAATGCTCACAGCCACTGCTGTGCCTGTGAGCCCCTGCCTTAGGCACCCAGGCCCACGAGAGGGAGGCACGTGGGGGCCCAGAGCCAGGTGGACGCCCTCTGCCCAGCAGGCAAGGTAGTTTGCAAACCGCCCCCCGCATGGGTCCAGCTAGGCCAAGCCCCGACAGGCTGTGTGGCCTCCAGCGGGCCCCTGCCCCTCTCCCAGAGCCTCACAGCCTGACCTGTCGCGCACTGCGAAGTCCTTCTGCTGCTCCAGCGCGTGCACGAAGACAATGAGGAAGTGCTTGTTGTTGAGCAACGAGGAGAACAGGCTGATCCCCTCTTCCATGTTGGGCCGGCAGCTCTCCGGGATCTGCGGGAGCAATTGGTGCTGTCTGTGGGGGTTGGGGTGCCTCTGCCTGGCATTGGGGGCAGCACCTACAATGCCTTGAATGGCTCTGTGCATGCCTCCTGGGATGGTAAGTTTACCACCTTTTCATGACAGATGTCTCTTAACCCCCCATGATTGGGAATAATAGCTCAGTTGAGTTGGAAAGGGGGGCTCGGAGAATGTCAAGGGAGGTATCCCTGTGCCTAGGACCCTCTCGCTTTCCATTCCCTAGGCAGCAGGTGGAGTGGGATGTCCAGAAAGGCCCAATCCTCTCCCCTTGCCTCCTGGCTTGAAGTCAGAACCTCTAACAGCCTGAATGGGGTTATTCCGTGACTGCCTCCTGGGATGGACTCACTGTCTTGTAATGACTGATTCCTCCCAACTCCCCACGCTTAGGATCAGTGGATCAGATGAACAGGAAAGTGAGGCCCGGGGGGGGGGGGTGGCTCTGAGGCATCCCTGTGTGTGCGCACACACATGCATGGGGTACTCACCTTCCACTCTCCCAGCAGTGGGTGGGTCTCCTGCACCGGGGAGCTGCCCTGGGAGTTGAGGGTCTGGGAGGGCAGTACATAACGTTCTTCATAGAGGGAGGAGCACTGTAGGGGTAGACCACCCCCCAGCATCTCAGCAGGGCTGTGGTTTCCCCGGGCTGGCAGGCAAGGGCCGCTCAACAAAAGCAAAGGAAGAGGGGCAGCAGGCCATGCCCAGGGGCTTTAGGGATCCAGAGACACAGGGAGGGGTGGCCCAACGGGCTTTGTAGGGGAAAAGGAAGGAGTAGAGCCTTCCCTTTAGATGCAAGGTGTGCAATGCAAGAAGGCACAAGGCTTAAGATGAAGCAAGAGAAGCTGAGCAGAGAGTGGGGAAAAGAGCAGAGAGGCCAGTGAGGACCATGGGTGTGGCCTCGTTCAGGCTGCTGCGTGGAGAGCAGTGTGCACAGGGCAAGAGGCAGACCACTGCCACCAGCATACATGTTCTGGCCAGCCAGGGAAGGTGAGGACAGGGCAGTAGCCCCTGAAACACAAAGGGGTGTGGGAAGCTTGAGGCCAAGTCCAGTGGGCAGGAGAAGGAAATGTAGAGACCAAAACCCCTGAAAGGGACCCAGCACTGAGAGAGGCTGGTGGGGCACCAGGGGCCCAGGACAGCGTGGACCACCTCTGCTCATCCCCTCAGTGAAGGGAGAAGCAGGCCTTACACCCCAGGAGCACAGTGGGGTTAGTAGCCAGTTTCCATATGGACAATCAAACATCAAACTAGTAGAGAAGAAAAGTGAAGGGAGAAACTGGGCCACCTCCCTTGGCAGGTGAGGGCAGGTGGCCAAGGCTGCTGTGAGTGTGCATGCAGGTTACGCACTGCTCAAGGGGCCCATGGGGAACCATGTTTTCCTCTAGGTTGGCATGGCTCAGAATGAGATCAGGGAGCCCCTGAGGTGGCTGGCAAGGGTGCGGGCTGACCTTAGGGAAGAAGGTGCGGGTCACAAAGTGCTTATACTCCAGGAAGGGGATGCCCTGGCTGCGGTTCAGCTCCTTGGTCAGATCAGTCATGTCCGTCTGCAGCTCAGCAAAGCCTGGTGGATTGGCCCCCGGGGAGCTGTAAGTGGATCTCAATCCCATTCCCCAGATGGCAAAGCCAAGGTCCACAGCCCTGCACAGTCCCCACCCAGTACCTTTCCGGATTTCCTCTCGGATCTGAGATTCCATCTCCTCCATCTGCAGCAGAGTCTTCTGCCAGTAGCGCTCCGCACGGCGGCTCTTGGTGCAGAAGACGAATAGGGCTAAGGGCGGTAGAGAGGCAGGTCAGGCCTGGAAAGCCCTTTAGAAAACATTGGTGGGCACATGGCCGTGCACAGAACCCAGGCCTAGAGGGAAAAGTCCTGCCGGCTTCCTCTCCACCTGCTCTGGGCAGGGTGTGGGAAGGTGGATGGGTGCCCTCAGCCCACAGTCCTCCTCTCCCTGGTGGGCTGGAAACTCTTACGTGGTAAAGGGTTCGGGAGTGCCCAGGAAAATACTGCTGATGTCCCTTTCTCACAAATAGTTTGTGTTTTAAGGGGTACCTGGTTGGCTCAGTGGGTTAAGCCCTGCCTTCGGCTCAGGTCATGATTTCGGGGTCCTGGGATCAAGCCCCACATTAGGCTCTCTGCTCAGCAGGGAGCCTGCTTCCCCTCTCTCTCTGCCTGCTGCTCTGCCTACTTGTGACTTCTGTCAAATAAATAAATTAAATATTTTTTTAAAAATTCACTATAAAAAATAGTTTGTAGGGTTTTTAAAAAATATTTTATTTATTTATTTGACAAAGAGAGAGAGAGAGATCACAAGTAGGCAGAGAGGCAGGCAGAGAGAGAGAGAGAGGGAGAAGCAGGCTCCCCACTGAGCAGAGAGCCCGATGTAGGGTTTGATCCCACAACCCTGAGATCAGGACCTGAGCCGAAGGCAGAGGCTTTAACACACCTAGCCACCCAGGCGCCCCTAGTTTGTGTTTTAAAACAGTGGTAAACCTTATAAAATAGTGTGTTTTAAACCTTATAAAATAGTGTGTGCTTTAAAATAGTGGTAAACCTTATGAAATAAAGATAGTGGGTCAAACACTTATAAAGCAAGTGTTAAGATAAGGCAAAGGTAGGAAAATTCATTAAAATATGATAATTAGTTAAGAGATACATAAGTACACAAGTAAAATGTGGTCATCAAAAATATAAAACAGTGGAGAGATGTGACTGGGTCTTGGTTTAAGCATCTTGGTTTGACCCAACTCTTGGTTTCGACTCAGGTCATGAGATCTCAGTGTCGTGAGATCAAGCCCTGCATCAGGCTCCATGCTCATTGCAGAGTTGGCCTGAGAGCCTCTCTCTCCCCCTCCCTCTGCCTCTCCTGCTCTTGCTCTCTGAAATAAATAAAATAAGTCTTAAATATATATATATATATAAAAAACAGGGGGGAGTAAAAACATAAAGTTCTGTTCAAAATTAACTTACTATCAACTTAAAAGAGACTGTTATATACATAAGATATTATATATGAACCTCACAGTAACCACAAAGAAAGAACATAAAATACACAAAAGAAAAGAAAGAGAAAAGAGGAAAGAAATCTAAACACACCACTAAAGAAAACTATCAAACCACAAGGGAAGAGAGAAAGAGAAGAGAAAGGAACAGAGAAAAACTATAAAAAGAGCCGAAAAACAACTAATGAAATGACAGTAAGTACAGCTATCAATAATTATTTTAAATATAAATGGACTGAATTCTCCAAAAGACATAGGGTGGATGAGTGGATTAAAAACAACAACAACAACAACCAGACCCATCTATAGGCTGCTTACAAGAGACTCACTTCAGATCTAAGGACACACACAGACTAATAGGAAGGGGGTAGAAAAACAAGTTTCATACGAATGGAAATGAAGAGAAAGCTGGGGTAGCAATACTTACATCAGACAAAATAGACTAAAACAAAGACTATAATAAAGACAAAGAAGAGCTCTACATAATGACCAAGCGGACAATCTGACAAGAGAATTGTAACATTTGTAAAGATCGATGCATTGAACATACCTAAACATACAAGGCGAATGTTAACAGGCCTAAAGGGAGAAATAGACAGCAACGCAGTAAGAGCAGGAGACTTTAACACCCAACTCACATCAACAGATCACCCAGACAGAAAATCAATAAGGAAAACATCATCCTTAAACGATACATTGGACCAGATAAACTTAACAGATACATATAGAACATAACATCCAAAAATAGCAAAATACACATTCTTTTCAAGGGCACATGGACTATCCTTCAGATAGGTCACATGTTAGGCTACAAAACAAGCCTCAATGAATTTAAGAAGACTGAAGTAATATCAAACATTTTTTTCTGACCTTGTGGTCAGTAATTAATTATAAGAAGAAAACAGGAAAAGGCACAAACATGTAGAGACTAAACAAAATGGTACTAAACAACCAAAGGGTAAATGAAGAAGTCAAAGAGGAAATAAAAAAATACAGAGAGACAAATGAAAATGAAAAAAAAAAAAAAAAAACAGAACAAAATTCTTGGGACGCAGCAAAAACCATTCTAGGAGGGAAGTTCATAGTGCTACCTCAGGAAACAAGAAAAGTCTCAAATGATCTAACCTTAAAGGAACTAGAAAAAGAAGAACAAAACACAAAGTTAGGAGAAGGAAGGAAATAAAGATCAAAGAAGAAATAAATGAAACAGACTAAAAAACAATAGAAAAGATCAATGAAACCTAGAACTGGTTCTTTGAAAAGAAACAGAATCAACAAACCTTTACTTAGACTCATCAAGAAAAAAAAAAAAGGACTAAATTAAATCAGAAATGAAAATGGAGAATTATAACTGATACCACATAAATACAAAAGGTAAGAATACTATACAGTTGGCTACACCAACAAATCAGACAACCTGTGAAAAAAAATGAGCCAATTCCTAGAAATATACAATCTTTTAAGACTGAATCATGAAACAGAAAATCTGAATAGACTGCTAGTAATGAAATCAAATCAGTAATCAAAAAAACTCCCCTAAAACAAAAGTCCAGGTCCAAATGGTTTTACTGGTGAATTCTATCCAACATTTAAAGGGGACTTACTACCTATCCTCTTGATATAATTCCAAACAACTGAAGAGGAAGTAACAATTCCAAATTCATTTTATGAAGCCAGCATACCAAAACCGGACAGAGACATTACAAAAAAAAAAAAAAAAAAAAACAGAGAGAACTACAGGCCAGTATCATTGATGAACCAAGGTCCAAAAACCCACAACAAAATTTTACCAAACCTAATTCAACAATGCATTAGAAGGTTCATACACCATGACCAAATAGGAGTCACTGTAGGGATAAGAGGATGGATTAACATCCACAAATCACACAACATGATACACCACATTAACAAACAAATGAAGGACAGAAATCATATGATCATCTCAACAGAAGCAGAAAAATTATTTGACAAAATCCAACATCTACTTATGATAAAAAACTTTCAACAAAGTGGGTATAGACGGAATGTACTTCAACACAATAAAGGCCATGTAGGACGGATCCACAGCTAATATTAAACTCAGTGGGGTAAAACTGAAATTGTTTCCTCTGAGATCAGGAAGGATGCCCATTCTCACCAATCTTATTCAACACAGCATTTAGAAGTCATAGCCATAGCAATTAGGCAAGAAAAAGAAATAAAAGGCATCCAAATTGGAAAGGAAGAAGTAAAACTGTCACTCTTTGCAGATGATATAATATATGCAGAAAACCCTAAGGACCACCAAAAATATTATTACAACTACTAAACAAATTCAGTCAAGTCCCAGGATACAATATTAATACACAGAATCTATTGTGTTTCTATACAATAATAAAGAGCTATTCAGAAAGCAAAATAAGAAAACAATATCATTTACAATTGCATCAAAAGGAGTATAATATTTAGGAATAAATTTAACCAAGGAGGTAAAAGGTGTACTCTGAAAACTAAAAGACACTGATGAGAAAAATTGAAGATGGCACAAAAAAATGGGAAGTTATACCCTGCTTATACATTGGAAGAATTATTGTTAAAATGCCCATTCTACCCAAAGCAATCTACAGATTCAGTGAAATCCCTATCAAAAAATATCAGTGGTAATTTTCACAGAACTAGAATCCTAATATGTAAATGGAACCACAAAAGACCCCAAACAGTCAAAGCAATCTGAGAAAGAGAACAAAGCAGGGTATCATGCTCCCAGATTTCAAAATATACTACAAAGCTATTATAATCAAAACACTATGATACTGACATAAAACCAGGCACACAGGTCAATGGACTAGAATAGAGTCTACAAATAAACTCACACTTACAAGGTCATTAATCTTCAACAAAGGAGGCAAGAATACACAATGGGGAAAAGACAGTTTCTTCAATAAATGGTGTTGGGAAATCTGGACAGCCACATGCAGAAGAATGAAATTAGACCACTTTCTTACCCCATATATAAAAGTAGAGTCAAAATGAATTAAAGACTTAAATGTGAGTCTTGAAACCATAAAACGTTTAGAAGAAACATAGGCAGTAAGCTCTTGGATATCAGTATTAGCAATATTTTTCTGGATATGTCTCCTCAGGCAAGGGCAACAAAAATAAACAAATGGTACTACATGAAACTAAAAAGCTTTTGGATGGTGAAGGAAACCATCCACAAAACGAGAAGGCAGCCTACTAAATAAGTGGAAGACAATACTGGCCAACGATATATTCAATAAAAGGTTGATACCCAAAATATATAAAGACTCATACAACTAAAAAACAATCTGATTAACAAACGAGCAGAGGACCTAAATAGACAATTTTCCAAAGAAGACATGCAGATGGCCAACAGACACATGAAAAGATGTTCATCATCACTAATCATCAGGGAAATGCAAATCACAGCCACAACGGGATATCACTTCATGCCTGTCAGAATGGCTGGTATCAAAATGACAAGAAATAACAAGTGTTGGTGAGGCTGTGGGAAAAAGGGACCCCTGGTAAATTGTTGGTGGGCACATAAATTGATGCAACCATCATACTGTGGAAAATATTATGGAGGTTCCTCAAAGATTAAAAATGCAAATATCCTAGGGCCCAGCAATTCCACTTGTGGGTACTTAACTGAAGAAAACACAGTAATTAATTCTAAAAGATACATGTACCCCTAGGTTCACTGAAGCATCATTTACAATAGGCAAGACACATAAAGTTACCCAAGTGCCCACAGATAGATAAATGGATAAAGAAGTCACAGTGTATTGATACAGTGAAGTATTACCCAGCCCTGAAAAATATCAGGGCCATCTGTGACAGCATGGATGGACCTAGAGGGTATGATGCTATGAAGTCAGACAGAGAAAGACAAATGCTATGTGATTTCACTCACATGTGAAATCTAAAGAACAAGACAAAACAGAAACAGACTCATAGATGCCAAGAAAAATCTGGGGGTTGACAGAAGTGGGAGGTGGAGGGTTGGATGAAATAGGTAAAGGGGATTAAAAAGTATAAACTTCCACTTATAAAATAAATAAGCCTCGAGGACCTAATGTATAACATAGGGAATATAGTCAATAACATTTTTATATCTTTGTAAGGTGACAGTAACTGAATAAAAACACTGAATCACTATGTTGTATTCCTGAAACTAATATAATAATGTATGTCAATTATAATTCAGTAAAAAAATGGTAAACAGTGACTTTCCCTGGGTGAGAAAATGATGGGTGATTTCTGTTCTCTGTTCTTTATCATTTTCAGTTCTTTCCACAATGCCAGGCATTAACTTGTGAAACATTTAAAAGATCAAAAATTATGAAACACAAAAGATTATACACCAGTATTATATCATAGTCCCTTTCTGGGATGGGGAAGGGGGAAACACACAGACACACACACGCAGCCAAACCTTGAACAACTGAGTTTGAACTGTGTGGGTCCATTTCGACTCAGATTTTAAAAAACAGATACCGTAAGAACTGTGTATTTTTTCTTCCTTACTACTTTCTCTTTTTTGAAGATTTTAAAATATTTATTTATTTGTCAGAAAGAGAGAGAGAGAAAGGCAGGCAGAGGGAGAAGCAGGCTCCCCGCTGAGCAGAGAGCCCGATGCGGGGCTCAATCCCAGGACCCTGGGCCATGACCTGAGCCAAAGTTCGCTGCTTAACCGAATGAGTCACCCAGGCACCCCTCTTCCTTATGACTTTCTTAATAACATTTTCTTTTCTCTAGCTTACTTTACTATAAGAATGCAGTATGTAACACATGTAATGTACAAAATGTGTTGACAGTAAGGCTTCAGTCAACAAGAGGCTACCAGTGGTTAAGTTTTGGGGGAATCAAAACTTACCTGTGGATTTCTGACTGTGCGGGGTCAGCACCCCAACCCCACGTTGTTCAAGGATCAACCATATCACCTTCATAACCACTATTTTAACAGTGGGGCAGCCTACCAAATATGTAGGTTAATCTTCCCTGAACAACGCTCTTTTAAGTTTCCTCAGTAGCTCCTTAGCACCTAGAGGACAAGGTTCCGAGGTCCTGTGCCAGGCACTCAGGGCCCACAGCCTGGAGGCAGCACATCCCCCAGCATCTACCCACTTCTGCCTGGATGAGCTGTAGCCAGGGCATACCTGGTCTTTGCGCGCAGGCTGTGTCCCCCGCCCATCATGTCTTTTCTCCTATGTGCCAGTCTTCAGAGGGGCTGGGACAAGGTGGGGCAGGTCTGGCACGGCGTCATGAGAGAAGGGCTCCTTACCAACCACAGAGAGCAGCAGCAGGACACTGCAGATGACGATGGACACAATGATGGCCGTCTCACTGCCCCCCAGCTGCAGTGTGGCAATGGTCTGGTTGAAGTTCCCAACCTGGATCTGTATGGAGGTGGAGGGAGGGGCTGTAGCTTCCCTGGACTTGTGCCTTGGCTCCTCTCCTCCCTAGCTGTGGGGCCCCAGGCAAGACACCTAACCTCTTTGAACTTCAGCCACATCTGGAATGCAGAGATAACCACGCCCACTTCCCCCAAGTTGCCCTGAGGGCTATATGAGAGGCTACATGCTCAGTACATGGGGCTGTGTTCATTATTATAGTCTGGCAGGAGCCATGGAGGAACCAGACACAGGGCAGTTCACAGGCCCTGGCTGCAGCCCACCATATCTGGAGGGCTGTTCAAGGACCCAGGGAGCAGGCGTCTGAGGACTCAGAGGGCATAACTGGGACCGGGGTGCAGGTGAAAGGGAGTTTTTCTGGTCAGAGTTTGCCCATTCTGGGCATCACCAGCTGCCTGGGAGGAAGGGAGCTCCCCACCCAGGAGGCATGCAAGCAGGTACAACATAGAAAAAGTCCCATTTCTGGGCCCTCTCTGCCCTCCTCCTGTTTCCCTCCCCTCTGTGACTCTGCATGGTGGGGGAGGCCCAGACTCCGGGGGAACATCAAGTCGAACAGGGACTTTTCTTTTTTTTTTTTTTACTTTTTTTATAAAATTTCTTTTCAGTGTAACAGAATTCACTGTTTTTGCACCACACCCAGTGCTCCATGAAATATGTGCCCTCCTTAATACCCAGCACCTGGCTCCCCCAACCTCCCACCCCCTGCCCCCTCAAAACCCTCGATTGTTTTTCAGACTAAGGACTCTGAAAAACAGGGACAACTTCTTATGGCCTCTGAAGGTCCAGCCCCATCAGGCCTATCCCACGCCCATCACTGACCTGGAACAGGTCCCTAAGTGCTGGGGCCTCCTCTGTCAAGCAGGGATGTAAAGCTCTGCTTTGCTCCCCTTGCCTCATCTACTGAGCACAATGCTTGGCCCCAGCATGGCATGTGGGGAAGGGGTTGGCACTCAAGCAGATGGGGTAGGGCTGGGGGCCAGGGCCACCTCCACCTGGGGCACTGTGTTCACTCACTGTGATGGGCAACTGGCCCTCGGCTGTGCCCAGGGACTCGTTGACAGAGCAGTGGATGACTCTGTCCGAGACGATCTGGATGTCACAGGCCACTTGGCCTATCTTGATCCGGTACTCGTGGCTCTGGAGGCCCAGGCTGTCCTGCTCCTTCTGCGGGAGCAGAGCAGGGGTGCTCACCAAGGGCCGTGGCAGAGCCCAGCCCCGCCATGTCCTCCCCCGCCGCCCCCCCCCCGCACCCCTGGGCACTCACATGGATAACCAGGGTGAGCGGCTCCCCGGGGTGGTGCTTGATCCACTTCTCCCTCTTGGCCGTGGAGAACTGTGGGTCAGGGAGGTAGTCGAGGCGGAACCTGCCACCCCGCCGCGCCTCCTCAGGGTCCAGCAGCTCCTCGGCCACGGCCACCTCATCGGCGTAGGCCCGCCCGTTGATGAAGAAGTCCACGGGGGCAGATGCATTGCTCAGGGCCCCCGGGGATGGGCAGGTGATGAGGGTGGAGTTGAGAACCTTGCAGAGCTGGCAGGGGAGGGCCAGGGTCAAGGTGGGGGACAGGCAGACAGACATGGAGAAATGGAGAGAGATGATGGAAGTTTTGGAAGACAGAAAGAGAGAGTCAGAGGCAAGGGAGAGGCAGCAGAGTGAGGGCTGGGCAGTCAGGGCCACAGGCTGCTCCCCACCCGCCTTGGCCCGGTGCCCCCTCACCGTGGGCTCCCGGCCAATGTGGTACACAGCCATGGACACATTCTGCACCATGTGGAAACGCTCGCCAGCCACGGTGATGGTCCTGCCGCCACTACAGGAGATGGCAAGCCTGTCAGACCCCCTGCAGGTCCAGAGAGCAGGCTCAGCCTGGGGTGGGGGCAGGTCTGCGGTCTCACCTGACAGGGCTGCGACGGGGACTGATAGCCGTGATGACGGGGTTCTGCATATAGTGGAAGGTGAGGTTGCTGCGCACGCAGCCCCGGTGCTCAAAGCGCACACACACAGACACAGGGGCCGGCAGGGTGCCCTCGGGCACCGTGCAGGTGATGCTGGTGTCCGTGCGCCTGTGGAAGGCAGTGCCATTGTCAGCACGGCCCCACCTTCCCCCCAGGGTCACTCCTGCCTGTCCCATCGCCCAGGGCAGGAGCCTGTGCACTTGGCCTGGGTTCCAGGCCTCCTCTACAGGGGCCCAGCCTGGGCTTCTGGCCCCTTGCACAGAAACCTATTGTTTCCATATTTCTACCACCACACCTTTGCTTGGGCTGTGCTCCCCACCTTCAACACCCTCCCTTCTCCTCAAACCGTGCCTGTCCTTCCCAGTTTTCCGCCCCATCCAACATCACCCAAGAAGACTTCCCAGAGTTCCTCTCTCAATGGCCATCCCTGCTGTGGAGAGATTCTGAAGGCACTGATTTTTCTCCCCATCTCAGATGTTTCTATTTCCTGTGGGAATATCCGCTTTCCCCTGCTGTGACTGTACTGCACTTTTCTTGGTAGCCACAGCAATGCCCATCCTTGGGGCCTGGTATGCAGTAAGTGCATGATAAAGACAGAGGCATTTCACCAAGAGGTTATGGACCACACCCCTGCTGGCAGACACATCAGAAGATCTGAGAATGTGTACAATCATCACCATTCTCACTGCAGCTGTCACTTATGAGGTGCCTACTGTATGCCACAGTATTACTCATAACTACTGTTCTTACCAGATGAGGAAACTGAGGCTCAGAGAGGGAGAGGGGTTTGGCCAAGGGGACACAGCCAGTGGAGACTCAAGTGATCCTTGGTGCAAGGATGTCCTTCCACCCCTCTAGCCCCCCAGCCTTCCGGTTACCCTGGGCTAGAAGGGGTGGCCCAGCCCAGGGGCTTACAAGAGCTCTGTGCAAGGCTCTGTGTCATTCACCAGGACTTGGAGCTCAGAGCCCACATGGAGGTCGCTCCCGTGGATTGTGATCCTGGTGCCCCCAGCCTTGGGGCCCTTGTCAGGCTCCAGGAACTGGACCAGGGGCAGCTGTGGGAGGAAGAGAGGTGGTCAGGCCTCAGGCTCTTCCCCAGGTCTGTGCCTGGTGGAGTGGGCGGGAAGGTGGACATGGCCTCTCTTACCACATAGGAGAAGCGCTCCCGGGACTTTCCCTCCTTGGAGGCATTCACTGTCACCACGTCTGAGAATGCCCCTGGCGCTGGCCCTGTCGCACACACAATCCTGGGGGGAGGCGGCTTTGGTCAGCGGAGCAGCCCGAGGATCTCAGGAGCTGGGTATCCTCCCTCGAATAATGTCCCCCAGTACACCCTGACGATGTGGGAGCGCCCCACATTTGCCCTCAGCTATCAGCCCTGTCATTCACAGCGGGCGCAGCCGTGCAGCCAAGACACCCAAAGGCATTACCCACATCAAAATACTGAGACCATTCCCTGTCACAAACAGCCATTCTGAAACCCCCCAGTGTCACCCTGATGCTAGGCTCATCCCCAGGACTCTCCCACAGTTCTGCAACCCTATGAAAAAGGGGCTGGGTAAGATAGTCGCTTTGGACCCAAATGTTCTCCAACCATGAGAACACTGGCTAGGCCGGGAGACCGATGGTCTTTCTGCAAGCTGGCCTTACAGTCCCCCAAAAGGAAATCCAGCTTAGTCCCTGCTTTTGCAGAGCCCCTCTGGGCCGACCCACAGCTGCAGGCCCAGACCTTTGTACCACAGGGGCAGCCCCACGCTTTGTTAATTACAAGGTTTTCGTTGTTTTGTTTTTTAGGAGTGCAAGGCTTCTGCGGAAGGGGAGCTGGTCTAGGGGCACCTGGGAGGGCTTCCCAGAGCAGCAGGCACTGAAATGTGAACCTGAAGGGTAAAGACAAGTGGCCAGAGCAGAAAAGGGCAGGACGCACAGGGAGGGGGAACAGCTTGGGCAAGGTCCAAATGGCGGTGGGCCATTTCTGGGGAGCTGCCGGCTGCCGAGAAGAGTGGGATGGCTGAGGGGAGAGGGGAGGGCAGAGCTATGGCTGGCACTAATGGGGGCGCGTTGCTAGAGGTCATTCAGAACCGCCCCAGGGACTGCCCACTACTCACTCCTCGGACACCGTGTATCTGTCAGCCAGGGGCTCACAGGCCACGCTGCCAATCCACACGCCATGGGCCACATCGCTAAGCCGCCGGCCTAGGTTCCTGCCTCGGATGGTCAACAGGGTCCCGCCGTCCAAGGGGCCACTCAGGGGCTCGATCTGCCAGGTGACAGAGGACGGATGACGTTCTGAGGCTGGGACACCAGCAGCCTTCCCCTCCCCCATTACTGACCGGGGGGGAGGCAGGACCACGACCATCTGCTGCTCAGGAAAAGGTTCTGGTTCTAAGAGGGCTGGGACCACCGTTCACTTGACAGGTCCCTGGGACTGCCAGGGAGGGTGTGCGCGTGGGTTACTGAGCCCACATGGGTGGGGGATGAGAGTGTGTGTGCACAAAGTCAAGGATACTTGGGTGGGGTGGGGGGTCTCCTGGGGACAGTGAGGTCTGCTCCCAGATGTCTGACCACAGGATCCTGCATCCCGGCCAGAGCAGGGCACCTGACGCAGGCTAAGTCCGTGACAATCCTGACCTAAGACTTTCTTTCCTAAAACTGAGACTCAGTGGTTATTACCAGTTATTACCACCCTATCAGAAAGGTTTCTCTGACCTCACTATAAAAACTATACGCAAGCCCCAGCATCTCTGCTATCCCAGCCTCCCCCCTTTACTCTGTTTTTCTCCATAGCACTCACCATCTTCTATATACACGTTATTGACTTCCTTACTTATTACTGCCCACCCTGCTCCCCAACGACACCATGAGCTCCGGGCTGAGGGTGCTATGTGTTGTGTTCAAGGCTGTGTCTATGGCACGGAGGGAGCCCAGCCCTCAGCAGTGCTCAGGAGGTCACTCTGCACGCCCGGCCATGTGAAGCACAAGAGCCACAGGTCTGAAGGCCCAAGCAAGCAGCCATGTGTGTCACACAGGCAGGCACGTGGGCACGACGGGCCCCCATAGCTGGGGGGTGGTTTACTTACCGCACGGATCTCAGGGGCAGGGCAGGTGCCAGGCAGGGGCTGCAGGGGCCCCCGCAGGCGGCAGCCATCACTCCACACGCACAGATGTCCCAGGTCCTCCCGACCCAGGCACTGAGAACAGTCAGGGCTGCCCATGGCGCAGTTATAGACCTCCACTGGGAGAGACAAGAAGGCAGCATGGGTCAGGCCCCTGCCCCATGACCACAGTGCCCTGAGCACCCTCCCTCTTGCAGGGATGACCCCCCCCCACCCCTGCCAGAGGTGAGTCCTTGTCCTCCAAACCTTCCAGGGCCTGCACTCAGCACAGTGCAGCCACAGCCTCATTAAAATCTGTCCTCACCACGATTCAGTCAGCGGGGAGCTCTTTACTAGCCCCAATGGACAGATAAGAGACTGACAGTCGGAGGGGAGAAGCGACTTGCCGAAGGTCCCACAGCCCGTGAGTGGCAGGGCCGGGATTCACAACCAGGCCTGAGTGGGACTTTTCACCCACCACTGAGCAATGTGGGCTCTGTGGGCGCCAGGGCCTCAGATGCTCGGAGGGGCCCAAGAGGGAGCGCAGGAAGGGCTCTCCAGGGCCTTGGGTATTCAGGCTGATGCTGGGGTCTCTCTGGGGTCATCATGGTGGGGATGGGGGCCCCCATGTCCACCAGGGGTGACTGAGGCTCCCCATGGACAGGTTCTTGGGGAATTGATTCAGTCCATGTAGGAACAGCAAGGACACCGGCCACAATCTGGGGGTGCTATGTCCCAGACATAAATGTAAGATCTGTGTGCATCATCTCAGCAAATCCTCACCAAGCCTTCTGTGAAATGGTCTGTGCCTCATGTCCCATGGGGATGATAAGGCTCAGAGAGTGATGGCTAAGCAGCGGCCCACAGCTGCACAGCCGTTAGCACAGAGATGCCTGGCCCAGAGGAGCTGCCCAGTGAATGAATACTGAGCCAGTGACCAAATACAGATGGGCAAGGCTCAGTTCTGAGAACCTGTGTGTTAGGGAATGACAGGACAGGACATCTGTGACTGTGCAGTGAGCACTCGCTGAGTCCCCCAAGGGAGAGCCCCACCCATTAAGACTGAATCCCCTGTGGCCACATGGGGTAGATGGGGGCCCCCACCTGTCATGGGGGCAGGGCTGTCCAAGTATCGGGCTGGCTGCCCCTTTAGCTGGAGGCTGAGTGGAAACACCTGGCTCTTCTGGGTCGTGTGCAGCTGCCAAAGGACAAGAAAGAGCATGAGGGGCATGAGTGGCGTCTAGGTCTCTGCTGGGGGAGGGGATGGTTGTCCTGGAGAGAGGACAGGGCAGGGATGTTGAGGATGCGGGGATCAAAAAGAGGAAAGGAATAACGTGGGAAGGAAGGAGACAGCATCTGGATTTGTGCAGGCCTCCCCCCACACCCCTTCCCCACCCCCACACACATCTGAGCCATACCACTCACCACCACTTGGTTGCAGTGTACAGTAGATTCATTCACCCACATGGCTTCAAAGATCTCCTCTGGCCCGAAGCTACATTCTAGGGCTGCGCCCTGGAAGACATGGGGGTGCCGAGGAGTGTGGGATCAACACTCATTACCCTCTGCCTCCATCAGTAGCACGTCATGGCCTACTGCCCTGAGGAGTGGGCTGAGTCCTACTCCCAGGCCCCTCCCCGCCGCAGAATGTCCTTCCTGGTCTTCATGTCCAATGTTTAAGGGAGACAAGGAGTACATGAACACCTAGAACATTGGCCTTGAGCTCTCCGTGCCATTAAAAACCTCACCAGCATCCCCCAATGGCCTAAACCAAAGGCCTTTTATTCAGCTCATAAAGTCCTGACTCTTCAGCATGGCTAGCATTCAAGGTTCACCCCAGGAAGACTCCACCTGCTCTTTGAACCTTAAAAACCCTCCTCCTCTCTCCCACAAGCTGATGCCCAAGCCATGGCAGGATGCTTTTAGACATGGCACAGGCCGCCCTGCCCCCAGGTCTTTGCCCTGTCCATTCCTCTCACCCAAATAACTTGTCTCCCCTTTACCCACCCAGCGCAACAACACAGCCTTCAGAATGCAGTTCAAATGCCCCATATGCCAAAGATTTCCCAGTCCCTCCCCCTTAAATCAGGTGGGCGCCCCTCATTTGATAATTCATTCATTTGGCAGGGGGTTGGGTGTCTGTTGGGACTCTGAGAAGTTCCTAAAGCCTTCCCCCACCCTGTATGCTAAGGACCACCCTTATCCCCCTGCCCAGCTTCTGTTTACACTGGTGTGTAAACCCTGGGGAGGGTTGGGGCTGTGTCTCAGCCCCTGTGACACCTCCAAGGGCAGTGGAGTTCAGCGAGTGAGCTCAGGTTCCATCGGTTTGCATCCCACACTCTGCTACTTCCTAGCTGTGCAACCCTGTGCTAGTGGTCCTCCTCTCTGAGCCTTGGTCCTCTAAACTTGGCAATAGAAACAGGCTTCCCTGCTCTGTAGGGTTGCTGGGGAAACAGGAACTGATGTATCTTTAGCGGGTTGCACACTGTCGGTGACTAATATATGAGGGCTCTTAGTATGCAGGAGGTGCGCCACACATGTTTGTTGACTAACTAAACAGGGCCCAACCCCCCAGCCTCATCTTGTCCAGCACAGGCCTCCAGGAAACAGTATCGATGAATATTTGCTGACTGAACAAACCCAGGTTCCAAGCATATTCAGCCAGCCTCGTGGCAGGACTTCCTGTTTATGTCCCTGTTGTTAGCAGATGTGACACCCTGAGGAGAACACAGGTCAACAACCCCCTACCTCACCCCCCCCCCACCTGCCTGGTCTCCCCATTCACAGGAAGGTGGCTGTTGAGCTCATCTGCCCATGCTGAGGTTGGCAGGTGGTGGTGGTGGTGGGGTCTGTCCTCTTGAGTCTCTGAACCCAGGTCTTAGCCACTCAGGACAGCAAGCCCAAACTGTATTGGGGCTCCCCAAGGGGTAGGCCCAGCAAACAGTCCTGCTGCAGAGCCCAGGCAGGGGGCTCTGCCTGCCTCTACCCTGCCCTTCATGTTCTAGAAGCAGGCCCAGGTCCAGGAGAGCCGGGATCACTCAGGCACACTGAGGGTAGACACATGTTCCCCAGGATCCCCAGGTGGGAAGTGGCAGCCAGGATCCAAACCCAGGGCTTGGGCTTCCCCCTGCTGGGCTCCCATAACCCCAGGGAGTAGCACTGTCCTCCACACCAGCCCAGGCCCCTTCTTGTCCCAAATGTGGCAGGGTGGAGTCAGAGGGTGCCTGCCCCCCACAGAGCTCTGGCCCCAGCCACGAGGCTGCCTGACACATCCCAGATGCCCAGCATGTGGCCCCCATGTGTGACAGCTGTCACAGGCCTCCGCTCCCCCTTGGAAGCAACAGATGGTGACTCCCCAGGAGCTGGGGAGGGGGATGGCTGGCACACTTCCAGAACTCGTCAACGCTTCCCACCCAAGACACTCTTCCAGGAGGGACCCAGAAAGGAGCTGCATCTCCTCCTCCCCATGTGGGGGATGGGGAGGGGAAGGCAGATGGCAGGGAAGAGCACTGTCTCAGGAGTCCAGGGCTGGGGTGCAAGTCCAGCCCTACGTCATGTACATCTACTTCCACTTTCCAGGTCTCCTTTTCCCCATTTGGACAGTGGGGAATGGGGCAGCACAGGGCCACTCTTTGGGCAAGACAGGCCAGCCAGAACTGAGGAAGTGTGTCCAGAACCACATTTCAACCTGGGGCAGTGTAGGCCGGACAAAGACCAGGTCCACCTGTGGGCTGTGGCCCAGCTCTGTCAGGAGAGCTTTGGAGGGTAGGAGAGTCTGGGGGTCCCTCACCAAAGCATTTCCATATACAGTGGGTCCTGGCCAGAGTTTCCCTCAGGAGCTGTTAGCAGCCTGCCATCCCTTGGGCTGGGCCCTCACCACCCACTTCTCATTCCTCCAACCCCCTGCAACTACCCTGGGGCTTTCTCAGACAGAACCTGGAAACTCAGAGACACAAAACCAGAGTGTGGGTGGAGGGCCCAGAGCGTGGGTCCCCATCCAGGACGCATTCTCCCCAGCCTTCCACCCTGCCCGGGCCTGGCCCCCACCTACCTGGAAGGCAGCATTGGCCAGACGCACGGGGATGCTCTGGGAGCTGCCTGTAGGCACGGGTGCCAGGGCTGAGGGCAAAATCTGGGGGCAGTCCTGAGGGCTCTGCAGTCAAAACACAAGGAGGAGAAGGTGACGCGGGAGCATTTCAGAAGGGACAGGACTCCCCACAGATGTGCCTGCCAGCCTGCAAGGTGAGAAACACCAGGAATAAACTCACAACAGCTGCCACCCTAGAGGGTGACGAGCTCGGCATCTCCCACACACCAACTCATTTGATCCTCAAGACAAGCATAGGGGCAGGAGACTTTACTGACCCCATTTTACAGATGAGGAAACTGAGGCAGAGAGCAATGAAATAAACTGCCCAGTGAAGGAACCACTGCCCCCGTGGCTGCTCCGGGGCTGGCCCCCCTCCCCATCTCTGAGCCTCATCTCTCCTGACTATAAAATGAGGGACTGCACCCACTCTCTAAGACTCGGCTTCTGGGCTCACACATGTTAAATGAGTCAGAGAAAAGAAACTCCAGGCTTCTGGATGGGCTGTGGGAAACGGGCTCTGAGGACCCTGGTGCCACCAGGTTCCACACCCCTCCCCATAGCCTCAGGCTTAGAGTCACAGCCTCTGGGCTGAGGTGCCAGGCCCCCAGAGTTCCAGGGCAAGCCTGGGCATCAGCATTCCTGTGTTGGCAGTACAGCCACTGAGGCCTGGTAGAGCAGGGGCTACCTCCAAAATGGAAGGGATGGAAGGAAGGAGGGCAGGTGGTGATATACCTGAGTTCAAAGGGCCGAGCTGGTCTTTGAACTCCTACTGGCTGCCTCCCAGGCCAGAAATAGACCTGAACCTGAGTCTTAGGGCGAGGGGCAGAGACCAGGGGGCAAGGCTGTGCCCACTCTGCTGCGTTAGTGACCTCACTGAGCTTTAAGTCTGGAGCGCTCACCCTGAACTAGGCTCTCCCAACCTGGGGGCCCCCATGGACTGTGTCCTGACTCCTCACACTCTGAGCCCGACCGCCAAAAGCCTGAGAGAGAGGAAGACCGAGGACCCAGCAGCAGCCACATCGCATCAAGGCCTGACCACTCTCCAGCCCAGAGGGCTTCCTGCTCTGCCTTCCTCCTGCCCAAGTCTGGCTGGGGACAGACTTGGGGACACCATGATCCATGTGTGTCCACCTTGGGGTCACCCAATCAGGGCAACGGCCTCTGGGGATAGACTTGAGAGGCCTCCCTGGGGGTCTTTTCTCCCTATTGTTAATCAGACAGGGAGCTCCTTAAAGGGCACCCCAGGGACCCAGCATCCCACCAGACCTCGAGGTCAATGGGTGCTCACCATGTCAGCATCAGTGGAAGCCATGAGCTCACACAGCCCTCACAGTGCTCCTGGCTGGTTCTGAGCACTCCACACTGTATTGACTCACCAAATCCTAACTCCCAACAGCCCTATGAGGTAGGCACAATCATCGCACCCATTTTAGGGAATGGGCAGCACCGGAGCCCTCCTGGTTATCCCAACCGTTTGCTGACCACCAGGCCAGAAGCCTCGCCTGGACTGGTCTGTTTCCCCAGGAGTGGCGCCTAGTGCAGACCGCAGAGGCCTTGGCTGAAACAGCAGCGTGGCCAGGCCAGGGCGAGGCCTCCTGGGCGATGGTTCTGGAGGGCCAGGAGGGAGGAGCTTGTGTCCAGCTCAGTGGGAGCGCACACAAACCTCTGTCCCTCCGAGCTGCTGTCTGGCAAAGTCTCGTATGTAAACCCCATGGAATTTCAGAGAATGGAACCCACATGTTTGCAATCAGTCTGCATGGCCGCTGACAGTTCTGCCTTGCAACTGGCTGGGGGCTCTGTGCTCTGTCCTCCCAGCTCCACCCCACCGGTGGGTCAGTGGCTGACAGGAGGGGCTGGGGAGTGAGGGTCAGAGGGGGCAGCTTCCACAGGAGGCTCCCCAGAGGGAATGACATGGGACTACCCCCAAGGGCCTCCCATTCTCCTTGATCCCAATCTATGATCCCATGGCCACTTCAATGTTTGTAACCATTCTATGGAGTGGAATCAAGACTAAGGGTCCTGGCATACCTTTGCCCTCCTTTGGTACCTCCTCCCCACCCCACCCCCTGAGTTGGCTAACCCTCCATGGGGCCAGCTGGAGCGTCTGCTACTAGCCTCCAGCCATCTGTCTCCAAGTCTGGCTTGGCTTTTGGGGAACTTCCCCACAGGCTTGCGGTTTGGGAAGACTGACTCGACTCCTCAGCCCCAGGGATAGGTGGGTGTCCCAGGCCTGCCCTGGCCTCAGTAATTGGTTCAGAGAGCGTAAGTGACCCTAGTTCAGCCAGTGAAAGTCAGCTACGGGACTCCTGTAGAACCAATAAGAGAAAGAAGCTCTTTTTGTTTTCTGGGGCTGCCAGGAAATCAGGAGCCTTCCTGGAGCTGCTGAGGCTGACTTGGCTACCAACGGAGAGGGCTGCCTGAGCATGGAGCCCACCCAGAGGGGCAGAGAGCCCCGAGAACGTGGAGGGAACCCCTGGATCCAGCTGTAGCTGAAGGTGATGCAACCCCCAGACTTAACACTCACAAGTCAATTAATTCTGTTGGCGCAAGGCCAGTTTGAACTAGGATTTCCTCACATGTCCCATTCCAAGCCAGGCCATGGACACGTCAAGAAGAGGCTGGGTGGCTTCTCCCCTTTGCTGGAGTGCCACACGGGGCACAGCCTGCAAGTTCAGGAAACCACAGCTAACTGCCCGCACTCTAACAGAGCGGAGAAGGTGGGACACCAGGAACAAGGACAGAGGCTTGGTCGGCAGTGCTGGGAGGCACCACCAACCCCGACGGAAGCCCAGCATGTGCTGGTTCACAGAGGGTCTCACCTGTCCCCACAATGGGACTCACAGACTCTCTTGCCGTCTCTCCCAGGCTCAAGGGTCAAGAACTGGTGTCCCAATACACGGCTGGCCCAGGGGCCTTGAATCCACCACACAGGGTCCCTTCCTACCTTTCTGTATCTTCACAGCCCCCTAAGCTCTCTCCTGTCCCTACCAAACCACTCTCCTCACTGGCTTCTAATGAAGTTCAGGTTCACAGATGCAGCCATGCCATCAGAGGGGCCTGGCCTCCCACCTCTTTTCCCCCTCCACTTTCTCCTTCTGGTGCCCACTAGGGAATGGGAAAATAACAGGAGACTCAGCCCCTGGCAGCTCCCCAGGGACACCCTACTGTAAGTCCTACTGTCTCCTCCCAGCGCTCGAGGGGCGCAGACAGATGTGCAAACCTCCCAGCCCACCACCTGACCAGAAGCATGGCGCCCGCACGGCTGAGATGTAATTAAGTGCCAACTTCAGTATCAGAGCCTTCTGCAGGCCTGGGGAGGGGCTGCCTCTTCTCTTCCTAGATTATCGTAATGCTCTAAGACAGGCCCTCTCTGTGCTCCCCACCCCAGTTGTTGGCCCCCAGATCAGAGGACCCGGGGCAGGGGGGAGGTTTACAAGATGCTGCTGCAGAAACATCTCCAGGCTGGCGAGCTCCTATGCATCTGTCAGGACCCTGCACAAAGGTCCCTTTCCCAGAGAAGGGCTCTCTGGCCCACCCAGTAAAGCGGCCACCAGCTCTTAGCACAGGGGCCTTTTAGGGAGTACCTACAATGGGCCACACATGGAGCTAACTGTACTCCCAGGTGCAGTTGCAGATTCCCAGCACAGCGAAGGAGGGCCATTTTAAAGAAGTAAAATGGACAACTTTACAGCAAGCAAAATAGGTGATGGGGGGAAAAGGCACAGAGAGGTTCAGTAGCTTGCCCAGGATCACACAGCCACAACACACACCTTGGGCTCTTGACTCATGATGGGGAGAGCAGAACTATGTCTAACTGGGTCCTGCCCACTGCCTCGTGCAGACTCAGGCATACAAAGGGTGCCCGACCAATGCTGAACAGACCGTGCTAAGGTGGGGTCCTCCTCACCCCACCACTCCTGTAGGTTAGAGCACAGGACTCCGGCTGCCAATGCATATGCTGTATGTTCTCATTCACTGAATCCCTGCTCCGTACTGAGCCCTGGCTGGGGACTGGGACATGAGGACCCCAAATGAGAACAGGAGTCCCAGTTGGCCGGGACCAGAAACCTAGTGTTCACTGCAGAAGCCTGGGGGCCTCCCCTATGGTTTGGGCACATGGACACCCCTGGAGCTCTCCCTCAGTGCCAGAAGGCCCATGTTACTGTGTCAGTCCTTTGAGTTAAACTCCTGATGACTCTTCTGCAAAGCAGTTTTGAGGCTCAGGCAGGAGGTGCAGAGACCAGAGGATTCCAGGTGTGGGCCATGGAGCCCCACCCCTTGCACCTGCACACTGATCTCTGCACCTGCTTGGAGGATTCCTGATAAGCTTCCCTGAGCCCAGAGTCAAGAGGCTGGGATTTCAGATGCTCTGGGGACTGGGGCTGCTTCCCTGGGAGGCATGCCCAAGGTTACCTCCTCCTATTAGGAACTAGGGCCCCCAAGACCATACTGGCTACTTCGGTTGCACCATCTGGAGAATGGGGCAGGAACATCCCCTTCCTGGAGAGAAGCCTCAGGCAGGGACTCAGTGCCTTAACCTGACCCCTCATAGCTCTCATACAAGACAGAGTTCAAAGAGGGCATGAGCTGTGGTCTCAGAACCCTGATACCAGTCTAGCCATCCCACCTGGCTGAGCATGATGGTCCCAGCCAAAGCCTCGGGAATCCCATTTGGTCATCCCTGGCCCGAGGCTGGGGTGGCCTTAGAGGCTTTTTGGGCAAAGGCAGGAGGCCACCGTGTGAATAAACACCTCAGAAACCAACCAGCCACGAGTTATGTGGCATTTTCATTTGTATTTTGCCCTGTCCCCCAACTCTCCCCACCAGGCCCACCCCGGTGCAACTGATTCAATCCAGCCACTCCAGAGCACCCAGGAGGGCCTGGATCCTGGCCAGCTGCAGGGCTCAAGGGATTTGGAGAAGCAACTGGACCTGGAAGCATGTGGTTCCTGAAGCCAGCTCACCTTCTTTGCCCAAGGAATCACCCGCCCTTGGGTCCCCAGCACCCAGGGGGAGACCAAGGTGAGGGCCTTTCAGCCCAACTCCTGACCTGGGGAAGACAGGAGAACATGGGCTCCAAGCCAGAAGGGCTTAGATTCAAGGTCCCAGTCTGGTACTTCCTGGCCTCGGGGACAGATGCCTTGATCCCACAGGGTTTGTGAAAATGTTACAGGTGAAATTTAAAACTAGCCAGTCCTGAGGTGCCTGGGTGGCTCAGTCAGTGAAGCGTCTGCCTTTCACTCAGGTCATGATCTTCGGGGTCCTGGCATCGAGCCCATGTTGAGCTCCCTGCTCAGCAAGGAGTCTATTTGTCCTTCGGCCTCTACCACGCTCACTCATGCTCTTTCTCTCTGTCCTCTCAAGTAAATACTTTTTTAAATATATTTTTTAAAAGATTTTATTTATATATTTGACAGAGATCACAAGTAGGCAGAGAAGCAGACAGAGAGAGGAGGAAGCAGGCTCCCTGCTGAGCAGAGAGCCCGATGCGGGGCTCGATCCCAGGACCCTGAGATCATGACCTGAGCTGAAGGCAGCGGCTTAACCCACTGAGCCACCCAGGTGCCCCACAAATACATAAAATCTTAAAAAACAAAAACAGAAACAAACTAGCTGGTATCAGCAAAATGTGCAGAAAGGGACCCTCCTACTCCAGGTGGAAGTTTAACCAGGCTCAGACTTTCTGGAGGCAGTTGAGTTAAAGGTGTAAAAACATCATGGCCACACTTTCTCCCCCGAAGTACCATTTCTAGAACTGGCCTCCAGGGATTAATCAAGGACACACACCACGCCTGGGCTATTTTAGAACACAAGAAGAAACGGGAAGCGATCCGTATATCCAACAATAGGGGATTGGTTAAATGTGCTGTTATGTGATGAACCCAGCACAGCTGTTAGATCTAGTGCCAGGAAGAAAATTTAATGGCGTGTAAATGTTCTCAACATATTAAAAAAAAAAAATGGTCATGAAAAAGGCAGGGGGGATCCCCCTCAGGCCTGACTTACCGTGGGATTTGGTGAGGCCTCACACCGTGACTGGTTGGAGACACAGGCATGCTGCTGGGTGCACCAGAAACAAGGCCACTGTGCCGACAGGCAGCTGGTGCAGCTGGAAGACAAGGGACCCCTCACACACTCAGCTCCCCACCCTCACTTCACCCCTGCCCCCGGAACTGGGACCCAAGAGGCAAATCCCAACGCAGAAGGGAAAGGTCTTCTGCATCATCAGGGGCTTAGGCACTCTAAGATAGTGAGGTCCCCGCTGCAAGAGGTATTCAAGGAGCAAAGAGACAAGCAGGGCCTTTAGGAGATGAAAGTGAGTGTGGTGAAAGCCCTTCTCTCTGCCCCTGCAGCCTGAGTGCCCACGGAAGCCAGGCGAGGGTTTGCAGGTGGTAAATGAGCTGGCAAGTAAACAAGCGAGGATCCTATCTGCCTCCAGGACACCACCATTTTTCTTCCAAGGGTCTTCCTGATAGCGGAGACACCACCCCCCACCCCGTGCCCCTGCCTACTGCCCAGGGGCACGCGCATGACCCACTCACGCAGCATGGGGATATACTTGTCCAACGCGGCCGCAGTCGTAGATGGTGAAATTGGCTCTGACGATATGCCGCCCGTTGACCCTCACAGACATCTCAACAATCACGTGATCTAGAATGGACCGGGGAAATGGACCGGGGGGACCAGAGAGAGGACCAGAGAGAGGTTGGGTCTCCACCAACCTCACAGGCTATGCCGACAGGACACCACCCAGTGAGCAAGATGCTTACCCTGCTGGGGCGGGAACCGTGGGAACTGGGCCCTCGGCAGGAGGTTGCAGTAGGCGATCTGGTGGCCAAAGGCAGGGCCTGGGACCCGGGCCACGGTGCGGATGTCGTTGCCATAGTCACAGGCCATCTCCATGCCGCTGAGGCTGGGCAGGCTACCTGAGATCTGCAGGATCATGCCCTAGGGGCCAGGGCCCCTCAGCAAGGGAAGTGGGGAGCAGGCCTTCCCCCTCATGGCCCCACTCCTCCCTCAACAACCCTGGGAGAAGTGGGAAAAGGGGCCACGACTCTAGACCAGAGGGCTATATCTACCTCGGGCTCCCTAGGCCTCAGTTTTCCCAGCTGCACAATGAAACGGACCACCTGATAACAGTCCTGATAACAGATCTTTGCAAGATCTGGTCCCCGAGACTCCTCTGACCCACTCCCCTGAGAGTCTCTTAAACCTACCAATCTGTTCTCACCGCCTGGTGAGTTCCCTTCACCCAGAATGCTCTTCCGGGAGACCCACCTGACTCACCTACTTCCTATCTTTGCTCAAAGGCAATATTTGCTGTATGAGGCCAGCTCCAACCTGGTCTAAAATGTCAACGTTCCTCCACTCGTTCTCCACTCCTCTCTTCTGCTTCCTTTCCCACCGTCGTACTTCTCACCGTCTTGACAGCCTATCTTGCCTACTCCCTCACCCCCCACAAGCTTGTCAGCCCATCAGGGGCCGGGTCTTTGTCTTATTCAACGCTGCATCCCCAGAGTCCAGAACTGCACTTAGCATATAGTAGGTGCTCAAGAAGACATTTGATGAATGAATACATGAATGAATAACTAGATGGATGGATGGATGGACAAACCTATGCCCAGTCTGCCTGATGAGATAAAGCACGTGAAAAACTCTAACAGAGAATGATGGGGAGAGGGCTGCAGAGGAGCCCCAGGCCCCTGGCCCTTTAGAACCATCTGTTGATGGATGAGGATACCCAGCCTCAGAGAAGTCACTGAGGGCAGGGCCGAGAGGGACCCAGGCCTGTCTGTCCTTTCCTGCCCCCAACGGCACCATACTGCCTGGGATGGGTGGGAGGTGGCTGGAGCATCTCCAGGCCTTCCCGGCCCAGGCGGGGAAGGGAGCCACTTGCCTCCAGACTGTAGATTCATCGGTTTCCGAGAGCAAGAAATAGTGCCCTGGCACTTGGTGGCCCCTCTGCCCTCTCCCCGTACTGGGGCCGGGAAGAGGTGGGGGTTGGGGACTCACTCTCCTTCTACTCTCCAACCTGAACCCTCCCTCCTGAGACTCCAAAGCCCACCCACTTGAGTTCAAATCCCAGGTCCCCTAGTCCCTAGCTGTAAAACGGTGAACAAGTCATTTTCCCTCTCCGTGCCTCAGTTTCCTCACATGCACAGAGTTGTGGGAAGCCCGACAGAGGGGAATATCACGTGCAGAGCGAGTGCTGACACTCAGTGAGCACTCGGCAGAGCCCAAGTCATTCTCATTATTTGCCCCTGGGGTCCTTGGGGCACCATGGGCAGGGGTCTCTACCTCGGGGGACTTGGGGGTCAGGTGAAAGGTGGCTTCCCACCCTGTGTTGCCCCCGAGCTGAGAGCCGGCTCCCCCATGACTCACTGGGTACTCCTGGTGCACGTCGATCTCTGCAGGCAAGACTGTCATGGTGGGACAGCGGCCGGGGCCCTCGCTGGCACTGGTCCAGAAATGCGGCTGGTCAGAGTTGGCACAGTCCTGCTGCAGGGTGCACCTGGAGCAGCAGGGCACAGGTCAGACCCCCAGGGGGCTCCTCTCCCCTCCCACCCTGCCGTGGCCCTCCAGGCACAGCCTCTGCCCCAGCAAGGCTCACCGTGTCTCCAGTGCACACCAGCCGCAGTAGGCGTCGGCGGCCCCCACGCAGTCCCCACAGGTGGCATGCACGGCACAGGCAGCAACCTTCACCCGGGCCATCTGGAGGCAGAGGTGAGGGCCCAGCTCCGTGGGGCACCAGCCACGGCCAGGGTCCTGAGATGCTGGGGAAACTGAGGCTCAAGGCTGTAACAGGGAGCATGTGGGGCCACAGGGCTTCCCCTGCAGAGGTGACGACCACACTGGGAGGGGAAGGGCTAGCCGACAAAGGGGCTGGTGACAGAAGGTGCTCCTGCTGGGCAGAAGAGAGGAAGAAGGCTTGGGGTGTCAGGCCGGGGCTCTGGCCTTACCTGGTGGGATGTCATCAGATAAAGATAACCGGGGTCTGCTGGGTCGAACTGCATGACATGGTGCACGGGCTCCCCATAGGCCACCGTCACCACCCGCCGGCTCACCACCTGCATGCTCTCATTCAGGTTGATCTGGGGTGGGGGGGACAGCAGGGTGTCAGGGGGACTCTGGTGCACCACGACAGGGCCCATGGCGAGGGACATGCGCCTGCGGGTGGGGACTCGACCCAGGCTTGGGGTCTCAGCCTCATCCTCTTTCCGGCCTTCCCAGGTGGGAAATCATGGACAAGCGAGAGAGAGCTGTGGGTCAGACCTCGACACGCGTGCCTCTGCTGGGCCCTCACCAGGAACTCCCTCCCTGAATGATGTTCCCCAACACATCCCACCGTGTGAATACATAGACACTTTACAGTTTACCAAAGATTCTCTGGGAGGCTGTCTGGCATCACGCCTAAGAGCAGGGACGTGGGTTTGAATTCTGGCTTTGACATTCACAAGCTGTGCACATGTACAAGTCGTCACTCCCCTCGCTCACAGCCACAGCTTCCTGACCTAACGGAACTCATGATGGCACCTGCCCCTCGGGACTGTGGTGAGCATACACAGAGAAGATGCCTGCAAAGTGCTGATGGGGCCACACTTCTCATCCTTCCCCTCTTGCACCCACTTCACAGATGAGGAGACCAAGGCCCAGAGAGGCTACAGACTTGGTGAGAGTCATATAATGAAGACACTTCCGGGGTACAACCCAAGTCCAGGCCTGTCTGACCCCACAGTCTAAGGATGAGGTAAAGGGGTGGGGTCCAGGGTCCTGGAAGGAGGAAGACCAGGACTAGTGGAGTCCTGAAAGGCCCTCTGGTTCTGAGAGCCCCCTGCGTGTCCTCCTGAGAGCGGACAATGCCCACCAGAGCTGCATCCAGCCTTGTTCTTTTTCTGCTGGCCCCTCACATTCCCAGCATGCTGCTTTGTTGTAGGCCCTGCTGGGCCAAGCTGGGACCAGCAGTCTAGAAGCCTCCCTGGGCCAGCTGCCAGGGGACTCCTACTGCCTGGCCCTCCTCCGTGGGCGCCTAACTTCTGGAAGCTCCGTCCTGCTTATAGAATAAACTAGTTCTGGCATTCAAGGCCCTAACAAGCAACCCCAGCTTATTCCACCAGGTTCATTTCCACCCACTCAACCCAACTCTAGCGTTCTGGCCTCTAGGCCTTCGCACACACTGTGCTCCCTGCTGGAGTGTTTCTCTTCCTGCCCCTTCAGCGAAGATCCATCTTCCCGGTGCCTCCTTCAGAAGAGCTTCTCAAATGCCCTCCACACACCAAATTGAAATTACTCTCTTCCCAGGCTCCTGCAGCCTGGGTTTCAGCCCCTGAGCTATCGCCCATCCTGGGGGACCTCTTGGTGGATTCTACCCAGGCAGGCGGGGCCCCAGCTCAGTCTCTGACCTTCTCCTCAGGCACCCAGCAGACACTCAGCTTATTTCCACTCCTTCAAAGGTCTACCGAGCACCTACTGTGCTCCAGAGCCGGGGCCGGGTGCTGCGATTGAAGCCGCGAGCCGGGAAGTGCTGGTAGGAGAAGACAGTGCACAGGACAAGGTGGTAGGTAAAGAGGTCTGGGTCAAGGGATCACATGCTGGGCTCCTGGTCAGCTGGCCCTGAATTCAACCCCAGCTCTCACTGTGTGACTTTGGGGCAGTGTTCTCATCTGTGAAATGGGAATCCTGGCACTACCTCCCTCACAGGGGACCGCAGACTCTGACCACAGTCTGGGATGGTCCAGCTAATTTCCCCCATGACAGAGGAGGAGACGGAGGCTCAGGGTGATAAGCAACCACCCCCAGGCCACACCCCTGGGGCCAGCAGAGCCAGGATCTCGATCCAAGTATTTGACCCCCTAAACATGAGTCCCATGGTCTAAGGACCACCAATGCGGCTTCAAAGGCTGAGGAGGATGCCCCCCACCACCTCCCTGCTCCCATACCAGGCACCTTCCTCACCCCTGCTAGGGGACCAGCTAGGGTCCCCGGGCCAGGCAGCCAGGGCTCCTATCCCCAGCCCACCCCCCGGCCCATGGCGTCCGCCTGGGCAGCTGAGGGAATTAAGTTATCGGATCTGAGTCAATTAGGCCAGGGCCTGGTACACCCTGGAACTGGGCCAGGCGGCCGACTTTCCTGACAGGCAGGGGTTGGGAGGGGGCCAGGAGGAAGCTGGCCCAGCCCCTCACCTGGGGGCCCAGGAAAGTCCTTCCCAGCCCACAATGGTAAGAGTCCTCTCACCTTTCCCAGCTCCAGGAATCACTACCTCCAGAAACCAGTCATCTTGGTTGGGGCGGGTGAGGGGAGGGGGAAACTTCAGAGGGAGGCCAGCGGGGTGGGGGAGGAAATGGCAGTGAGAGCCCCTGCTTGCCGGGCTGCAGCCTTCCCCTGTCAGAGCCCAACAACAGTCTCCAGAGGCAGGGCTTACATCTGTGGACAGATGGGGAAACTGAGGCCCAGAGGGAGAAAGTGCACTGTCCAAGGTCAAGCAGCCAGCAAGTGGCAGAATCCAGAGACTGGTCTCTGCTTCAAAGCCCGAGTCCTAGAGACCCAGGAGAAGGGCCTCTCTCAGGCCTGGTTTCCCCCCCTCTGCAGGACGGGGTGCTTCTTGTTATAAGCAAGAGTAGAAGAAATGGATGTGGAAAATGCTTTGTAAACTGTAAGGTGCTAGGCAAACCAGAGAGAATGAAGTCTTATCTCGGGCCTGTACAGGCCATGTGTACACCCTCCCCAGACTCAGCCTCCCCTCACCTCCTCCACCCCTTCAGCCTCCCTAGTCCTGGCCCCCAGCCCTACCTTGAGCAGCCGCCCACTGACAGTGCCCAGGAAGACCACGGTGTAGTTGCTGACTGTGGCCACGGCTACGGAGGAGAGGCCCGGGGCTCGAAACACAGGCGTGGCCTTCAGGGGCTGCAGGATGGACAATGGGTGCTGCAGGTGGGCAGCCCCACAGTCCAGTTGCTCTGGCTGCAGCTGGAAGAGAAGCAGGATGTCAGAACTTGGCTCTAGAACCTTCTCTGGCTCCCTGCCCACACTAGAGGTCAGGCCTCGGCATCAGAGCTTTAAAGTCCTGCATTGCTTTATATGCCCAGGTTGGGGCTGAGGCCCAAACACAAGCAGGACCCCATCCCTGACCACAGGCTGACCCCTGACCTCAGCGTTCGTCACAGAGCTGCCCCAAAGACATGGTGTTTCAGGTAGGTACAGAGCGTACAGGAAAAGTTATGTGATGGAGGCAAGAAGAGCTGGCAGTGGGACAAGGAGAGGAGGCCAGGGAGGTAAGGACAGGGTGAGGCCCACACACCCTCATGGACTTGGATCTGTCCCTCCTGGCTGGTCCTGTCCCTCCTGGCTGGTCATAGCCAGGCAGAGCAGAGGAGCCCACACCAGACCTCCCAAGGCCATCCTCCACTTCAGCTTACTTGCTGCTATCCAAGAGTGTCCCTCCTGTCTTGGCTGGGGGGTTCCCCAGGACCCCGGGGTTTCTCGGGTACCCTGCTCTGACCCCAGCACCACCATCCAAATTCCCAGTGGCTCACCAGACCCCAGACTAAGGCCTCCCCACGCCAAGGCCTTCCCTTTCTCCCACAAGCATATACTCCCTACATCTGCCCACATTACAGATGGGTAGACCAAGGCAAGGTGTGTCCGAGTGCCCAGCCCTGCCATCCGCATCAGCTCAGTGCCACCCCAAGTGGCAGATCAGTCCCACCACATGTTGGGATGAGACAAATGGAGCTAGTGACCCCAGCTCCCAACCATTCCCCTGGAACTCCCTGCCCTTCCCTGGGTCTTGTGGCAAGGTTCCTTCTGCAATTTGCACAAAAATGCAAAACAGACCTCCAGGAAGCACCTTTGAGAAGATAACTGTGCAAATCCACAAGGATGCAGACAGGAGGATGGTTTAGAAGAGTGAACAGGGGTACACAGCCTCAGGGTCCTGCAGGACTGAGCATGAAGATAATGGCGCCTCGTCCAGGAGCGCTGCCCCCACCCCTGAGTGACATCATGAATCCCTATAGATCAGGACACAAAGATACCCAGCTGAGAAAAGTCACAGGACATCAGAGGGCCATTTTGCTAACCCTGGTGCATCCACAATAAGGTAATAGTCATGACAGCAAACACAACAGGCTGTGTTTGGGGCGCCTGGGTGGTTCAGTCGGTTACATGTCTGCCTTTGGCTCAGGTCATGATCTCAGGATCCTGGGGTTGGAGCTCCCTGCTCAGTGGGGAGTCTGCTTCTGCCTCTCCCTCTGTGTGTTCTCTCCCCTCTCCCTCTCTCAACTAAATAAATACAATTTTTAAAAAGGAATAAGAATAACAGGCTGCACTGACAGAGAACTGACATTGTACCAGGCCTGGGCATCAACTCCCTACATCCTGGCAGTTCTATGAGGTCTCATGTCACAGATGGGGAAACTGAGGCTCAAAGGAGAAGGAGCCTGCTCTAGTTCCCCAGCTGCAGTGTCAGGCCTCCATGAATGAAACTGCCAATGGGGGCACCTGGGTGGCTCGGTTGGTTAAGCATCTGCCTTCAGCTCCGATTATGATCCCAGAGTCCCAGGACTGAGTCCCACATCAGGCTCCCTGCTCGGCAGGGAGTTTGCTTCTCCCTCTGGCCCTCACCCCACTTGTGCTCACTCTCTCTCTCTCTCTCAAATAAATAAATAAAATCTTAAAAAAGGAAAGGAAAGGAAGAAAAGAAGAAAAAGAAAGAAAAGGAAGGGAGGAAGGGAGGGAGGGAGGAAGAAAGGAAGGAAGGAAGAAAGAAGGAAAGAAAGAAACTGGAAGCAGACTTGAGGCCCACCTAGGCACCCTGGACGCTGGGCCGTGGGCAGCGGAGGCTCTGAGTGGGGACTCAGGTCACCAGCATGTAGCATCAGAACCGGATTAAGTGTGCAGCCTTAGAGTCTTTTGGTTTTTGTTTTTTTTTTTTTTTTTTTTAAATTTCTCATTTGTGCTTTTTGCAAGCCTAAGCCACTGATGATGTGCCCGTATGGGTTTGCTCAAACTCAGCTAGTTTTCAAAAACAAAAAATACCAGGTTCACCTATCCTCAGGCGAATAAACACAGTTCCAGGCCCCACAGGCTTCTAGGTAAGACCTGTATCCCACAGCATTCCTGGGGGGGCCGGGCGCCGAGCCCAGAGGTGCGGTGGGGCTGGGGCTGCCCCTGGGCCAGAACCTATGAGTGGATGGTCTTCCACAGGAGGGCCAGGGGTGGCGAGACAAGTGAGTTCCCAAGTAGATACATCTCTCACCCCCTCCCAAGCAGTGGGAGGGGATCCCTGGCTAGGAAACACTCCCGAGGTGTTAGCTGACTCCACTGCCATTTCAGATGGGACTGTCACTCAAATATTATGAAGTGGAATTTGGAACAAATCATGCCTAGGAGCCCCTTAAGGCAACCTCTCACTTGGGAGGCTCTCCCAGCCCTTCTCTTCTGGGTCCATTCTAACCTCAACATGTTCCCCTGAACACAGCTGCCAAGTGAGCCCTTTAAAAAGCACAAAGAAGCCTCCCTAGGCTTGATACCCTCTGATAGTTTACACAATACTCAGAATAAACACTGAATCCTAAATCCTCCCATCAGGGGCCCTGAGCCCTTCTAAACCCATCCCATACCCTCCTCACCGCCACTCCTCCACAGGAGCATCTTTTCTGTTCCTCCAGCACTGGGCCCTGCCTCAGGGTCTTTGCTTGTGCTGTTCCTTCTGCCAGGAGTGTCGTTCCCCAGACTGACACCTAATTGGCTCCCTCTTGTCCTGCAGCTTTAGACCTACCCTGCCTGACTTCATCCTGTGTGTGCCCAGGTGGGGGACAGCTGTGTAAAGGGAGTGCTGGACCATTTCCCCCAGAAGCCTCTCCCAGTCCTGGGCCCACCCCTCAGCCATCCTACAGCAGGAGGGAAGAGGTGAGGGGGGTTCTGTCAGCAAATAGGCAGAAGAGTGGACACTTGGGCCTGAGGTCTCCCATGGGGGATGCTTCTCTTAGGGGTTACATAACTTTTCTTCACTGAATATGGATTACTTGCGTCATAAAATAATAAGCTGTTTTAAAATTAAAATTGTAAACCCTTGCCTGGAGGACATGATTTTCTGCCCTGAGCTCTGGGAGCGGGGGGGGGGTTGGGAAGGAAAGACCTGGGAGGCCCCGGATGACACCCTTAGGTCTTTCAGCCTTGGGCCCCACAATGGGGGACCCCAGCCAGTCCGGAAAAGCTGGATGAGGCACCCCGAGGAGGGTGATTTGTTGGCCCAGCGGCAGAGAGGATGAGGAAGGAACACGCAGCAAATCCAGCTCTCGCCTGCCTGCCCTGACGTTCACAAGCCATTAATTCTGTACCGAAGGAATTTTCTAAAAAGCCTTTTCTCCAACTTTTTTTTTCCTTATCCTAAAAATAAAATCTAAAAAAAAAAAAAAAAAAGTGTTAAAGGAGAAGTAACCCCCGTCAGCTGCTCTGGATGGTCTGTGCTCTGAGGGGAAGCTGACTCCGGACTACTGGGGGATCACAAGGCTGAGAACCCACTGGAAAGTGGAAGCTGGGACCCATGCCCACGGAGCAGGCAAGAGGCGGGAGGTGCTTCCCCTGCTGGGGGAGGGAGCTGCAGGCCTGGGAAAGGGGGACAGTGCCCTTGGGGACAGGGCAGCCCTCCCAAGCGTGGCCTCTGCCCAGCTTGGTCTCTAGGGGCAGTTAGCTCCACAGCCCCAAGGTACCACCCTGACCGTCTGACGCTGCCTCAAATTCCTCCCTTAGCACCAGCCTTCCTTCAGAGTCTCACTTTCAAAACACAAATTCCCCTGGGAGCAGGGGAGGGCTGGCCTCTCCCAGCAGCCCCCTCCAACCGAGTAGAGGCACCTTTTGAAGCACAAAACTGGTTCACTCCTCCCTAGCATCAAACCCTTCTCCAGCTCCGGGCAGTCCTCTGGATCAGACCTGGCATTCAAGGCCTTTGTGATCCGGTTCCAGCTGCTCAGGCTTCAAGTCTCGCTTTTTTCTTCTGTCCCACCCTCTGCTCTGACCACATCAGCCTCTGCAATTCCTCCCATGTGGCCACACCTTCCCACCAGGGCCCCTGGTCCTTCATAACTTTGCTCCCTTAGCAGACAATGCCATTCCTGCCCCTCTGCGCCCTCACACTTCCCCTGGCCCATCAGTCCCCCTTGTCTTGACCCATGCTAGTCCCTTTGCTAGACATGTCCAGGCTGTAAGTTCTTCAATAGCTTTCAAAGATGTGATGCAGAAAAAAATCTCCCCTCCTCTGGACGGCACTGTGCTGGTTACCACTTTCATTTATCATGGTAGCATAAACACGAGCTTCTCCAGGGTGGAGACTGTGCTCCAGGGTGAATGTTTACTAAGGAAAGGAGACTAATTTTGACTAAAGTGTGATTGACTATATTCAGCTTCTGCTTTTCTAAACAGAGATCGAGAACACCACTGCCATGCTGACTGCTGGAGAACTAGAACAACATATGAGCCAACTGCATACCTACTGTGTGTGGCAACAAAGGGGAGTCAGGTGGTCAGGCCCAGGAAGCACCCAGCTACTACTTTTGGTTCCTCTAAGAACCTCCATGTACCCTTCTCTGAAATGGGCTGAGCAATAATTAGCCACTGTCTCCACTTTCTTCTGAGAGCAAGACACACCCTCTTACTCCAGCTAGCTGCCTCATGGGGCCAAAGCTCAGCTCTGCCCACTTTCCCATTAAAACTCTGACATATTGATTTCACTACCAACTGTAATTGTGTTGCCTTACTCGCCCCAGGAGGCTGGCTGCAGCAGGAGTTTCAAGAGCCCAGTTTCTCAGGCCTCTGCTTCCTCCCTGCAGACCCCACCAAACCTCAGCCCTACAGTAGGTGGCATTCTGAGAGGGGAGGGAGAGGCGTCCATGGTAGGCTGGGTAGCAGGCTTCAAGGCCCAGGGGTTCCATCCCAGGGATAGAAGCACTGGCTTCTGGGGCTTTGTGCTCAGCAACTGAGGGCACTTTCCCACTTGAGGTGTTTGGCTGTTATCAAACCAAGGTCCCAGGAAAGCCAAGTTTCACCGTGAGGAGCTAGAAGCACACCATCACTGTGGGTTGTTAAAAAAACAGGTGGGCTGGGACTGGACCAAGTCCCCTCTTCTTCACCCTTCACAGAGGCCAAAGGGAGCTTTTAAAACTGTAAAGCACTAAATGCAACATGGGAACCCGGAAAAGAAAAAGAACACTCGCGGAGTAAAGTCTGAAGTTCAGTTGAGAGTGAAGTACTCATGATGGTTTCTTCGTTTTGACAAATGTATCATGGGAACGTAAAACCTTAGCAATGGGGAAAATGGAGGGAAGGATACATAGCAATGATCTGTCCTACCTTTGTAACTTCCCTATAAATCTAAAAATATTCCAAAATTAAAAATTAAAAAAAAAAAAAAAAAAAGCAACCACAAACCAGTCTGTGTCCCCTCTGCAGCTCAACAGTCATCAATGGATCCCTAGTGCCCTCAACATAAACCCAGACTTTGCTCCTGGGCCCTCAAGGTCCTGCTCTACCTGGCCTGGCCCCCTGAGGCTCCCCTCAACACCCTCCCCTGCCAATTCTTCCCTCAGCTTGGACAGCCAAGGACAAGGTATTCTCCCTAAGGAGAATGCCCCAGACTAGAGGAGAGGGGGCAAGCAAGGATCAGGTAGGATGGTCTCAGGGGTCTGACAGGCAGTCTGCAGGAGGACTAGACAAAAAAACCTGCAGGATTATTGCCTCCCACAAAGCCCAGGTAAACAGCCTTTCCCCCACCCTTCTTCAGAAGCCCCGAGGTTAAAAGGAAGCATTCTCAAGGTCACCCACTCAGGTGACCACGTGGGTACTCTGTCAGGTCAGTCAGCCTGTGACTCCAAACCCAAACTCCTCCCTCCCACTTTAGCCAGGGCAGTTTCTCAGAAACCGCAGCTAATGGGTTATGGCTCCACCGAAAGGACGCCTCCACTACTGACGATAAACTGAGTCAGGGAAAAGAGCCATGGGCCTACTGTGCACCAGCCTAGGGAGGAAACAGGACCAGGACAGACCTCTAAGGGGCAAGCGCCACCCCCCCATGCCCCCACCCCCCCCAAGACCCCCCCCCCCCAGCCAGAGGAAGCCAACCCCTGACTGGGAAGGAAATACCAGCACCTCCCAGTGGGTGATCAAGATGCTTACTTCCTGGAGGGGGAGGCGGGGAGAGAATGTGCAACCCGGCCACAGAACAGCATCCAAGAGGCCTGGCTCTGAGCCAGAGGGGAAACCAAGGTACAGAGAGGGGCAGAGGCTTCCTCGGGACACACAGCACCTGAAAATCCCCTCCTTGACCCCAGGCTGCCTGAATGGGGGGTGGCAGGCAGTGGCTGGAGTTGGGGGGGTGGACCAAGAAGTAGCAATGGACATGGCAGCTTGTGTAGGCCCTTCCAGAGTTTCAGACACCTGCCTCTATTTCCCTGACCCCCTCTCTGGAGGGGTGTGTCCCTCAGCCACAGAGCACTACATTTAACCAGGCCCGCTGAGCGTCGTCTGGAAGGGTTGCGTGAACCAGCCAGTCAGGCCATTCTGAGCATGATCTTTCTGTCTAGCCACAACTGGCACCCTGGGCCCTGACACCAAGCTGGCGGCAGTGAGGAGGGACAGCCCCCAGGCTGAGGTCAGAGGCCCGACAGGATTGCAGACCTGCTGTGTGTAGGCCCCAAGTGGAGCTGCCTCACAGCCACACCCCTGTTGTATCCCCATGTTACAGACAGAGAAACTGAGGCTCCTGACATAGCAAGTCTTGTGGCTCATCAATCAGCATGGGATGCTGCTTCTACCTGAGCCTCAGTCTCCGCATCTGTAAAATGGGGACAATAACAACACCCTCCCTAGAGGGCTGCCACCAAGGGCTCAGCTCACTGCAGCCCTCAATATTGGCCCCTGCGGATGTTCAGTCAATGCTCCCCATTAGCTGGGCAGGTCACACGGAGCCCCCCCAGGACCAGCCACTCCACCACATCCACCCTCATCCACAACGCACGTTGGAAGCCCAGCCGAGGCCGAGGCCCACTCTGCTCAGGCCGGCCTGGGAACTCCTACCACAGCCGCTGACTCAAGCAGCCATTGTTTTGTTAGCTGGACACAGCCCCCCCAGACACTCAGCTCCCCCTTCTTGAAGCTGTTTCTCATTCTGGCCCAGCCTGGCCCCATTTCCAGCCCTTCCCCCTGGGGTCCCAGAGGAGCCCAGTGTGGGATGGGCAGCCAGCGACTCTTCCCTGGCCGGGGGGAAGTCACTCCCGCCCGCCAGCTCTAATGGGGGGCAGGGCAGCAGAGCGCTGCGGCTCCAGCCCCTCCTTTCCCTGGAACAGTTTCTGTCCCAGCCTCTTCCCCTAGAGGGGATGTGGGCCAGGAGAAGCTGAGAGCTGCCGCTGCCTCTCTCTCTCTCGGGCACATTTGGCCTTCCTCCTCCTGGGGCCAAGGAGCCCTGGGGACTGGAACTCACACCCTCCTCCCATCCCCTGGGTGCTGGCCTCCATCCCAGAGTCATCATATAACTGATTGTGGGCACAGTGGAGGGGACAGGGCAGGCTCGGAGGCCCCAGCAAACAGCTCTGGTCTGGGTCTTGTGTTGGGGACATGGAGGTGACACGGGTGTCCCTCTCTCTGGCTGCCCACATTCCAGTTCAGAGATCACCCCCAAGTCGGGAAAGGACAGCTTTAAAGTAATAACAATACAGTAGTATCACCAACACTATAATAAATTGGCTTTGTGCCCCGGCCTGTAGAGACTCATTTAACCCTGAGAAGATGGTGCTACTTTACAGCAAGGGAAACTGAGGCACAGAGCAGTGACTTGTCCAGGGTCACACAGCCAGAATGGCCAGATGTGAGCCTGAAACCTTGGCAGGCTGGCTCCAGAGTCCTTGCCCTTAACTCCAGCCTCTCTCCCCAGTGCCAGTGCCAACAGCTGCCGGGGGCCTGGCTGCCTGGAGCTGGAAAGGCCTGGGGTGGCAAGGTAGGGAAACTGAGGCCTGTCAAGGGGATGGTCACTTCTGGAGGACTCCTTCACTGCAAACACAGATGCTGGACAGGCTTGAGAAGGGCACGGGGGCAAAGGTGACTGCAGAGCCCCATTTAGCTCCTTTCCTGGGCCAGGCCTCCACTTCAAGGCCTCTGCCCACTGCCCCCCCATTATTTACCGATCAGAGCAGAAAGCACTACATGATTAACGCCCCGCTGGGGCCTCGCTGGGCCTCATAATGGAGCTTCGAGCTTCCTCCCTCCTCTAGCGTGTGATTTATCGTGTTTCAGGGTAAAGGACGGCGGACGGGGAGGGGCCAGCCCCGCTGGCCCAGCAGATCTCTGATCTCGGTGGCATCGAGTGTCAGTGGGGGAGTGGGGGGTGCAGGGGCCCCTCCAGGCAGCCTGTTGGGTTCGGCACTGGCCCAAAAGCGGGCTTTGAAAAGAAGAGACTGGCCACACTCCGGGGGTAGCCAGCATCCAAATGCACGTGGCTCGCACCAGGAGACTTTCCAGGCCTGTCCCCACGCGGCACCGGCTGGTTTCCATGGCAATCCCCACACCGTTGTCAGCGCTGGAGAGGCCCACGGGAGTCACCTGGTCCAGCCACAGTGGGGGCCCTGGGACAGAGCCTCCTGCTCCTGCCAGCGCCTAGCAGGACTGATAAGGGACCGGCAGTTCTGGAGTCCCTTCTAGAATTAGATCAACCATGCCTCACTCTTCCCCCAAACCCTTGCTGGCTCCCCACAGCCCACAGGAGAGCATCTAAATCCTTGGCCTGCACCCCAGACCCCACACACTCTCAGCTTTATCTCTGCCTGCCCAAGCCACGTTCTACCACATCTCTGGGCCTTGGGCAGATGGGCCTGGAATGCCTTCCCCAGCCCCATCTGCCCAAGTCCTTCTCCAACATCCCCCTCTTCCAGGAAGCCTTCCTAGACTCCCTCAAAAGAGGCTGGGTGGAATGCTGTCCTGGTTGCAGCATATCTTCCAACATTATCTCCTCCTGGACTGTCTAGGAGCTCCTGGAAGGTAGGGGCAGATTCATCCCTTTCTGGGGGCTGCCATGTAATTGTGGGGCTGGGCCCCTTCCTTTACTGCCACATTCTAGCCTCCACCAGGAGCAAGGGCAGGCAGGAGATGCTGGGCTCTGGTGGGTGAAGGCGGAGGCAGCTGCAATCCTGGGGACGAGGCCCCATGCCCAGGACCACGCTGGGCACTAGGGCTCACTGGAAAGCTCTTGCTCCTTGTCACAGCAGCCCCAGCAAGGCCAGAGCGGCCCCGAGTGTCTGTTTCCTCACCTGTAAGATGGACCCATCCACCTCTCCCCACTGTGACCTTGAGGGCCCCTTTGGATCACACCCCTTCCATCAGTGTTTTGGGAGGAACCAAGGAGTAAAGGGGATGAGCACAGGCTCTGCAGCTAGACACCTACTCCACATTTTCCCTACTGCGTGACCTCAGGCAAGTCATTTAACCTCTCTGGGCCTCAGTTTCCCCTTTCTGTAGATGAGGATTAACACTCATCTCATTCCATTTCCAGGGGGATTCAAAGATAGGCTATCCTGAAAGTGTTCTGCAATATGCCTGACACAAAATCCTGAGGAACAACAGCAGTAACAGTAATCCCACTGGGGCTGGCAGAAGCCATTCCCTGCCAGCGAGCGCTCCCTTGCCACCCCACAGCCCAACTCTGATCCAGAAACTGAAGTCCAGAAAGGGGACAGGACCCCACATCACCCAGGGCTCAAGCCCTTGGGCTCCTATTCCATACACACCATGTCTGTTCTCCCTCCAGCAACCAGGGCACAGAAGCTGGCCTGTCTCCTGCATGTCCATGAAAACCAGCAGCCATGGGCCAGCAAATCTGAATCTTGTGGAGTATTTTTGCAGGAGCTGATGCTGACTCCCACAGCCTCTGCTGAACACCAGGCTGCTCCCGTTCTTCCCAATGCTGAACCCACTTTACAGATGGGGAAAAGGAGGACCAGAGAAAGTTAAGTGACTTGCTGAGGCCCCAGTTAGGAAGGCACAGCAGCAGGATTTGAATCCAGGGTGTCAGTGCTGGGGTCCAGCACGCATGTACCCTCTGGGCCTGCCTGGGTAGGGCAGGTCCTAACTATGGGTATGGTCAGGACCAGACAGATCCTCCATCCCCTCTCCGTACTGCCCTGGAGGGGAGGCAGCCTCCCAACCCCAGTACCCAGCCAGCACTGTTCCAGGGATGGGGTCACTGTTGAAAGAGATTTGTCAATTCATTGTTCAAACTGTCCACGTCCTTCACTTGCATACTTAAAGGGCCAGGAGGCTCACTCCTTCCAGAATCCAGAGGATCACATTTTTAGACATGAATGCAACTCGTACTTCCTGGCCTTCCCCACTTCCTCAGAAGGCCTGACCAGCCCCAGCCTCGACAGATCCCCCAGGCGGCCTCCCCCTACTCTGGAACTGAGTCACTGCCCCATCAGCTCCCGGCTGCCATTCGGGGCCTGAGTGGAGGTGCTGTCACAGAAGAGGGTTTGTACAAAGGGCCTTGCCCAAGTCTCCTTGGGGCAGGGTTAGTGCAGAACTCCCAGCCGAGAGCTCACAGCTAATACTAGCTATCACCCACCATGGACTCTGGTGGCAACCAGCCAGTCTGCAAATCCCCCTTCTTGCTAACCAGCCGTGTGACCCTGGGCCTCAGTTTCCCCATCTGTAAGCTGGGGATAACAGTCCTTCCTGCCTCGTGCTGGGGGGCTGTGAGATCAAACACACTGGTGCTCATGAAGGGCCAACAGGGTGAACCCACTCAGAACTGGAGCTCAGCAATGTTTACTATCCAGCCCCAGAGAGTTGACGGGGGACCTACCCTCCACACACCCCTCGGGCCCACCAGAAGCTCGGTGCCTGCCCCATCAACAGCAGGGAAAACGTGCCCACTCTCTCCCTGTCAGCTGCTGCCTTCCTGCCTCTGAACTCACTCAGTTGGGGTAGCCCTGGACCCGCCCCCGCCTCACCCCTCTGTCTCGCCTGCCCAAGTCACCTTTAGGACCTGGTGTGCCTCCATCCTCTCCAAGGACCTGACCCCCTCCTCTGCACACTCCCTGCTCTGCTGGCTCTCTGACACATGCTGAGCACATTTTTCTCAGATGTAGTTTTTCCCTCCTGTTACTAATACCTCTACCTGTCATTTCCTGGGCACTGCATATGAGATTTTAATCTGCCCACATCCTCAGAGAGAGACGCTGTACCATCTTACAATGAGGAAGCATGAGGCCCAGAGAAGGTAAAAGATCACCCTGGGTCACACAGCATATGGGGAGAAGAATGGGACTCAACGGCTTGTACCTGGGAGTCGGGACTGGTGACATTCCCAGTGTGGGCTGGGATATTAACTGTCGCCTGGCCCAAGGCCTGTCTGTCTCTCTAGGCCAGAAGGGTATCCTGGCCAACACAGGTGGAACCCCCTGAGTCCCACCAAGTGTCTGCTTATACCCTTGGCTGCAGGAAGCTCACTCCCAACCCCCAGCCCAACTCCAAATGTAAAGCCCATCTTGGAAGTTCTGTCTCCCTCCACCTCCACCCAGCATTTCAGCCCCTAAATTGGTTCAGAAAACGCCTTCTTGACGATGAGCACCCACCCACAGCATGCCAGTTTAAAACAGCCTGAGGGTTTTTTTTCCACCTTTACTATAAAAAGACACCTTGAAAATGCAGGATTGGCATTTCCTTGTTGGTTTTCTTTTTTACTTAAAAAAAAAAATACATATATCATGGTCACTCAAAGGTTAAGAGGAAAGATTCTGGGCAGAGGATTAGACTCAGCCTGCCCTGGGTAGGCTGGCTGGGTAACCCTGTGCCTCAGTTTCCCCCATCGACAGCACATAGCAACTTCCTAACTGGCTTTCACCTCAGACATAAATTGAGGAACGGGATCCAAGCTACATGCAATAGAGGATAATTTTCACACTTGCTTTCTCTCTCAAAATTGTGCAACGGCCCCAAGTATGCCAAAAATAATCAGGGACAAAGTTGGGGCCCTCCAAAGCCTGGCAGGGTAGACAAGTTTCCCTGCTTCTGATCTCACACCTTGGCAGCTCCTCCCTTCCCCAGCAGATTCCTGGCTGGAAGGTGGCAGCGGAGGTTAAGGCTTCATTGTCATAAAGGTGGGTGGCCGAGGACAGAGTCCTCCAGGAGAGAAGCTGGGATGTCTGAGATCACTCTGAGCTAGGGGCTGGACCTATGGGGTCAAAAGAGTCCCCAAGCAAGAGTGGAAGCCTGGGCTTCCAGAAGCCCACCCCAGCCACCTCACTTGAGGGCCAGATATCCCTAGAGGACAGGGTCCTGTCCCCCACGTCCAGCCCCCCTGAGACCACCTACTGCTAGAGAAGTCAGACCAGAGGGCTCTGTGAGAGAAAGGTATTCCAGATGCCTGGAACTCCAACACCCCCAGACCAAATCTATTCTCCCCCACGGAGGCACCCCACCATGTGCTCTACTCCAGCAACACCGACTTCCATCCTGATGCTGGACCAGACTGGGCCGCTTCTTGCTCCTCCCTGTCCAACCCCACCTCTGGGGCTATACCCTGGCACCTGAAACTGGTTGGAACCCGCTGCTTTGCTCTATGCCTGCAGACCAGGCCCTACACAGCCGCCAGGATCAAGGCCGGACCTGCTGCCTCCACCGCCATGCCCAGCACCCACCACGGGGCCTGGCACACAGTAGGTGCTCAAGAAATATTCGCGAATGAGTGAGTGAAATGCTTGACTAGAAGACAGCACCACTCTCCAAACACTCTTTCTGCCTCTCATCTTCCCTCTCACTAGCCACTTAGGGACTATGTAGAATAATTACACTAAAAATAATCAGAGTTCAGTTGACCTTTGAACAACGTGGGTTTGAAGTGTGTGGGTCCACTTATGTACGGATTTCTTACAGGACAGCACTCTAAATGCATTTTCCCTTTGTTCTGATTTTCTTGATACCATTTCCTTGTCTCTAGCTCACTTTCTTGTAAGGATACACACAACACATACAACACACAAACCACACGTCAATCACTGTTCGCATGACTAGTAAGGCTCCCAGTCAACAGGAGGCTATTCTGAGTAGTTAGTGATGTTTTGAGGGAGTCAGAAGTTATAGGCACATTTTTGACTGTGTAGGGGGTTGGCACCCTGGACCCCTGAGTTGTTGAAGAGTCAACTGTAATTACAAATATGTGTGCCTGGCATTCTACTAAGAACTTTACAGGTGTTAGCTTTTTTTTTTTTTTTAAAGATTTTATTTATTTATTTGACAGAGAAAGAGATCACAAGTAGGCAGAGAGGTAGGCAGAGACAGAGAGGGGAGCAGGCTCCCCGCTGAGCAGAGAGCCCGATGCAGGGCTCAATCCCAGGACCCGGAGATCATGACCTGAGCCGAAGGCAGAGGCTTAACCCACTAAGCCACTCAGGTGCCCAGGTATTGGCTCCTTTAATCCCCACAACTCTCCTGCATGGTTAAGTACCTTCTTATTGCTCCCATTCGACAGAAGAGGAAAGCGAGGTGCTCATTCAGCTCATACCACTCCTCTGGCTAAAACCCTTCATGGCTCCCACATCTCCGGGATAGAGTCCCAATTCCGTGATGCAGACTCCCTATACCTGCAGGCCCTGCCCCCCTCCCCCAGCCACTTTCTCACATACCGCCCCCATCATTCCCCCACCGCAGGGACCACCTTCCATTGTTCTGGCGCTCTTGGTGTTTCCTATCTCCAGGCCCTCGCACAGGCTGTTCCCTCTGCTGGGACCCTTTTGTCTTCTCGTCCCAGCTTCATGTGGCTAAACCCTGCTCATTCATCCACCTCCACGTTGATAGCCCCTCCCCCAGAAGCTGTCATGTCCCCTTCTGGGGCTCCCTCTGTCCAGGATCTCTTATTACCCACCCCTAGGTGCCTGGCCACATGTCTGTCCTCTGCTCACCTGCATGAGCCACGAGAGCAGAAACTGAGTCACCATTGGTCTCCAGCACACAGCGCCAGGCTAGGGCACACAGTAGGTGCTTAGGAAATGTCTACTGAGGCCTCCATCTGTGGCTAGAGGTGGGAAAGTGTGGGGTGCTTGCTGCTTTAGGAGCCAAAAGAGGTCAGGGCTGGCTGGGGTAGAGCCCAAAGCCTTGTTAATAAGCCCCCCAGGGTAACAGCAGGAAGAGCAGGCAGCTACCAGGTGCTACTAGGGCCAGGCATCGCGTGCTTCTCATTAACGCATTATTTTGGTCCTTGAAGCAATCTTTAGGGATTTGTTTTTAGTGTCCCCACTTAGTGGAGGAAGAAACTTGAGGCTCAAAGAGGTTAAGTCACTTGCAAAGGTCACACTGCTGGAAAGTGACGGAGGAGGATTTGAACCAGGGTACAAGTCCAAGTTCTTGGCCTGTCACTGGGGAGCTGGCAACAGCCTGCAGCAGGAATAACCGGCCCCTGCCCCACCCCCACCCACAGCTACTCTAGAGACCCAGACCTTGTGGCCCTGGATGCATATGGGAGACATGGCCTAGCAGCCCTGTCCTGTGCCCACAACTAGGCATGGGGAAGGGGAGAAGGGTGTGGGGGAGGACATAGGGAGAGTGACTGAGGAGTGCCAGAAATCCACCCCACCTTGGGGTGGGGAGAAGGCCTATGGCCACTGTTCCTGGGGCTGTGTCCCCGGAGAGGCCCTGTCCCTCTAAGGAGAAAGAAGCCCCAGCCCCCCTCAGCAGAGTGAGTCACTGCACCAGGCCAGGCTGGGGACCGTGGGAACCAGGCCGGTTCCTGCCAGAGGGGGATGGGGGATACTGCAGTGGCGGCCTGAGGAATCCCATGGATCAACCCACACCAAGGGCCTGGATGGACACACAGTCCCTGGAAAAGCCGAAGGCAGGCCCAGGGTCTGGCCTGACCTCAGCCTGGGCCAGCACAGTAGGGTCTTCCCTCCGTAGGACAGGGAAGACTGTCCCCACCCACCTCCTCTGGCCCTGAGACCCCCAAACAAAGCTTGTACCTCAAACACACCCCTTTGGAGGATGTGGCTCTGCGGAGGGGAGTGGTAGATGTCCCAATCACCGGACTGGGCAGCCAGCCCTGACCCGGCCAGCCCTTGTGGGTGGCAGTCTGCCCCGCTCACCCACCGTGCCCTTTATCTTCAGGGCACCCAGCCAGCTGGTGGTGGGCAGCCTTGGGAGCATGAAAGCGGAGAAGGAATCTGCGTTTTCTCAAAGCCCCAGTGTTGGGCACACCCACGGGAATAATTAATCTCATGAGATTTTCCCGCAGCCTGAAGACCATGGAGAAGGCATGGGGCAGGGCCACGAGGGGCCTCGCCCCAAAAAGTTCTCCCAAGGAAAAGGCTGAGTTCAGTGTCTTGCTGAGGGAGAAAATGAGGCTTCCTAGGTGTTGAAATGGACTCCCCTGCCTCACACCAGGATGCAGAGTGTGGAAAATGCACAGGGTTCCACCTCTTAGGGCCCCCTGAAGAAAGGACCACTTGCTAGTGGGCTTTCTCGAGGGGACCTGCACAAAGTTCCCTTCTACACCTGTGTCATGTCCCCTGCAAAGTCAACATACACAGGGATCCTCCAACCTGGCACCCTCATCTCTGTCTGACCCAGCCCAGCTGCCTGGGCCCCATTCCTGCCCAGCCGCTTTGCTGCCGAACCTGATTTCTCCCCATTCCCTCCTGAACCCCTGGCCCTCTCCTGCCCCCTGAACATCCTAGTGCTGCACACAGTCCTGTTCATCTCCCTCCACTCCCCCGGCTCCCGCACCTCCCCACACCAGCCACCTGAGAATCCTCCAACACACTTGCGTGCACACACACACACACTGAGTTCCACATCCATGAGGCAGAAAAGGAACAGTGGTACTAAGAACACAGATGAGGCCAAATAGCTAGGATTCAAACCCTGCCTCTGCTGGTTCCCGGCTGTGTGATCTTGAGCAAATTATTGAACCTCTCTGTTCCTCAATTTCTTCATCTATAAAATGGGGAATGAGAGTAGAGCCTACCTCAGAGGGTTGCTGCGAAAACCAAGACCGTTACGCCATTTGGTGCACTTAGTAGGCATTCCACAAAGGTGGCTGGCTAGCCCACAGCCCCTAAGCCTGGTCTGTGCTAAGTGCTCAGTATATATGTGTTGAATGAGTGAATAAAAGCTGGCCTCAGGAACACACCTCTTTGCCAACCAGGGGTCTCCACAGTCTCTACTGGTCCCCAAACACCTGTGTTCCCTGCCACACACATCCCACTGCATACTCAGGCCCACCCTGCTGCCCGTGTCCCTCTGGGACACTTCTACCTGCCCTACACTCCTGCATGACCAGCTCAGTGACACACAAATCTGGCGCATACACCCCCCTCACTCCCTCCTTGCTGCCCTTCACACATACCTGCAGGGCCCTGGAGCACACCTGCATGCCTCCCTCCACAGCTGCCACACCCAAGCACACAATTGCCAACTCCCAGGGCAGCCCTGATAGGCTCAGACTGCCAGCCTGGGACACGCTTTTGGGCGGATATGCACTCGCTTGTTCAGGCACTCTGCACACATGTAGGACCACTACATGCACACCTGGCCTATATACCAGCCCTCAGCTCTCTCCAGCGCACAACCACTCGACCCCGCCCACACACCTAAGCACTCCCTTGAGTGGCCGCCGGCGCACACCTATACCATATTTGCACCAGTGCCCCCACCATGCCTGACACCTGGGTCCCAGCAAACGCACCTGTGGCCCAGAGTACGTACCTGAATCTCCACACGCACGTCTGGGTCCCACACATTGCCCCCTGTGTCCCGCTCAGCACACAACCCGCCCGGTTACCTGCACGCTCTCCCTCCCGTCCCCCCCGGGGCGGGCGTTCCGCTCCCTCGGCATACCTGGATGTTACGCTTGCGCTCGCAGGCCGGCCCTGTGCCCTGCACCACGCTGTCGAGCACCGCCACCACGTCTGGTGCGGGCTCCACGAAGCAGGCGTTGCGCGCGGCGCGGATGGCGGCTTGCACGTCGGCGAAGCGGAAGGCGCACAGCGCGGCCGGAGTCGCCCGGGCCGCGGGGGACCCCTGCGGCCGCTCGAAGACAGCGAAGAGCAGCTCTCGCGCGGGGAAGACAGACACCAGGCGGCTGTAGAGGTCGCCGCGGCCCGCGCCGCCCGCGCACTGCAAGCCCAGCTGTATGTAGGATTCGGTGAGCTTCTTGGCGTCGCCGCCGGCGCCGCGGGGTAGGCAGATGCGCGCCAGCAGGCTCCGCGCCTGGCTCTCCTTGTCGCCCGCGCGCGCCTCGCTGTTGAGCGCCAGGTACGCATAGGACGGGGCGCCCGGCGGCGGGTCGGGCGGGTGCAGGAAGGCGCGCACGAAGCCCAGCTTGTGCTGCTCCTTGGCGCCCTGCTTGATCTTAAGAATGTTGTCGTCGGAGGGGTTGAGGTCGAAGGTGAAGAGCTTGGCCAGGTCGCCGCGTGCATCCAGAGAGCGGATGGCGATCTCGGGCGTGTTCTCGAAGCGGTGGTCCTCCAGGCTGCGGTTGCGCGGGAAGAAGGCGCTGCCGTAGCCGGTGTACGTGGCGCCCACGAGCAGGCGGCTGCCCCCCGTGCCGGCGGCCGGCGGCAGCACCAGCCCCACCGTGGACGCGTTCGGGTGGTTGGCCGCCACGTTGAGCATGCTGGGGAACACCGTGACGGGCTCTGCGGGCGGCGCGGCGGGCGGGAAGCGCACGGCCACGGCGGAGATGTTGCCCCGGCGCCGCAGCTGGCAGAAGCCCTGGTAGATGGACCCGCACACGACCACCAGGCCCTGGCCGGGGTCCAGCTGAAGGATCTTGTTGTAGTTGTCGGTGAGGCGCCGCGGGTGCTCGCACGAGGCCTGAGGCAGCTGCGGGGCGTGACACAGCGGGCTGTCGGCCACCGGGCCCACGGCCGCCTCGGCCTCCAGGCTCAGGTTGGCGCCCGACAGCTGATAGAGGCGGTTGACGGCCGCCAAGTACACCGTCCCCGCCGCGCCGTCCAGGGCGAAGTTGTTGGTGGGCGTGGGCGAGGGGAACCGGCGTTGGATCTCCAGGGCGCCGGCCCGCGCCGCCCCCAGGAGCAGCAGCAGCGGCAGCAGAGGGCACGGTGACGGGGCCCGGAATGGCGAGCGCGGCGGCGGGGGGCTGGCCGCGGCGGCCCGAGCGCTAAGGGGTGCGCCGCCCGCGGCGCGACGAGCCATCCGGGCGTGCGCGGGCTGCGCGGCGCGGCGAGTGCATGGGGCGCGGCGCGGCCGGGAGCCGGGAGCCCGGAGGCGGCAGGAGGCGGGGGGCGGGCCCGGGCCGCGAGGCGCTTCCTGCCCGAGCCAGCGGCCCCCGGCCCAGGCGCCCCGGCCCGGCTCAGCCGCGCCGCGCAACCCGGGGGCGGGGCGGGGGCGGCTCCGCTGCGGACACGCCCTCGCGCCCCGCCCCCGCCGCGCCCCGCCCGACCGCGCCCCGCCTCCCGGGCCCCCCTCCCGTCCCCGGCCCACCTCCCCAAGCGCCCCGGCCCCCTCCCCCCGGCAGCCCGCCGGCCCCGCCCGGCCCTCCAGCCGCCCGGCCTTCGCTCGGCTGTCGACGGGTTCGGCCGCCCCGCGCCCTCCAGGACTCTCCCGCGCAGCGCCCGCGGCCCGAGGCTCGAGGCTCCCCTTCCCGGCGCTGCCTCCGCCTCCGTCGCTCGTTCCTCTCGCTCGTTCCTCCCTCTTGGCCGCTTGGCCTGTCTGGCTCGGGCTTGTTTCCTTTTTTCTTTCTTTCTCCCGGGTCTCTCTCAGTGTCTCCCTGCCCGTGTCTCTGTCTAACCCCTGACCCCTCACGGTCCCCCAACTCCGTGTGTGTTGTCTTCCCTCTTTTTCTCAGCCTGTGGCTCTTCTTCCCTCTCTCGGACTCCCTCTCGTTCTATCGGTTCTGTTACCACCACCCGTTTCCCCCCTCTCCCTTCTGTTTTTGTGTGCCTGGCGCTCCCCCTCTCTCCATGACTCCCTCCTTCTCCCGCGTCCCTCACTCCGCGTCTCTGTCTGCCCCCCCCCCCAGGTCTCTGCCTTCCTGATCCACAGCCCTCGCTAACATACCCCATCTCACACTCAGAGGCTCTCCCCTAACACTCGCTTCCACCGGACGCAGTCCAGCCCTTCCCTGGGCCATTTGGGCACAGGGCACTGCCTCCTCAGACCCCACCATTGGCCCCCCAAAACTCAGCCCCATAAAGGAGGTTTTACAAGTGTCAGGGACTGCGGGACAAAAGCTCAAGGGTCAGACATGTAAATGAGGAAAACAGGGAGAGAGGAACTATTTCAGGCATGTGCTAAGCCAAGGGGCAGGCTGGGCTGGGAGGGTGACCCCAGGGTGGCCCTGGGGGAGAGGGGAGTGGCTCTGGGAGGCCCACCCTTGCCTCTGTGGAGACCCAGCCCTGTGGGCTGCTGCCCTTCCCCCCACTGCATCTTGCCAGGCACTTCCCCTTACTCAGGACTCTGGAAGGACCTAAAATCTTCCCAGACTTAGTGGAAGATCAGTCATGAGCCAGCTGGCACTCAGGCCTGCTTCTCCTTTCTTTGAGCCTTTCTTCTTTCACCTGGAACAGGTAGGCACTGAGGTCAGAGGCAGGCCGCCATGATTCTGAGGTCACAGAGCCCCTGGGAAAAGCATCCACAGCCTCTGGCCACGGTGGTGCCTGAGCAGTGCCCTGCCAGGCATGATGCCAAGTGCTTTACTTGTACTGCCTCACTGAGTCCTCACAGACGCCTTCTGAGGCTGGTGCCCTTATCATCCCACCTTACAGATTTGGAACCTGAGGCCCCAGAAGTGAAGGGACTGGCCCAATATGCCCACCTCACCGGGAGCAGAACTACCAGACTTGAAAGCAGAAGTCTGTTGGCCTTGAGCCTCACCCAGATCACTCCCAGCCCCACGCTAGCTCTGGTCGCTCAGAATCAGGGAGCTCCCATCAGAGGTCACACCTCTGGGATGGTCTCGCCTCAGGATGGTCTTTCTTTCAGGATGCTTTCAGGATGGTCTGGCCTCAGCTCCTTTGTTTCCACCTGGCCATGAAGGAAAGACAGAGGGTTTCTATGTCCCAAAGGGTATGCGGGAAAGGCTGGGCCTACTGTCCACCACTTACCCCATTCAGCACTTGTCTTTCATGTTGCCAGCCTCTGCCCACCACGCTTGCTTTTTTATGACCCCCTTGGTCACCCCCTCTAGCCACTGCTTTGGCAACCAGGAGTGTTCAACTATAGGGAATCAGAGGCTCTGTTTCTGGTGTTCTGTCCCCCTTGGCTCAAGGCCATTCGAGGGACAGCTCAATAGGCTGCCCCCCCATCCCTGGATGGGGAGGGCTCCTGCTATGTCACCTGTGGGAGTGGACTGGGGAGCCCCACAGGGGTACTGGGGTGTCAGTGCACTCCCCACTCCTCCTCAGAGTCCCCCCATCAGTCCATCTGTCTGCCTCCCTCCCACTCCCCACTCTTATCTTTCTCTAGCCTTCCCCACCCCATCCCTGTTTTTGTCTGTCTTCTAGCTCCTCCTGGTTACTCTCTCTCTTTGTCTCTCTCCCTGTCTCCTCCCCTCCTTCCACTCTGTCTCTTTGTGTGCATATCTCTGTGTCTCTGTGTGTGTGTCTCTCTCTGCCTGTCTCCCTCCCTATCTCCCACCCCTCTCTCCCTCTCTGGCCCCTCCTAGCTTCCTTCCTGTCTCCGTGCTCATCTTACCGCATCCTGCAGCTCCCCCCACTGAGCCTTGAGGAAAATGCTCAGTGTTGTCACAGCTCCTGGTTCCTGGCACTTTGGACAGAATCTACCTGCAGAGCAGAGCACTGGGAGCTCGGGAGCCACCCTGGGCTAGGGGTATGCAGGGCGAGGTTAGACTGCAGAGGGCCCAGGCTGGGTCCACGTGTCCTCTCAGATTGTTTTGTTGACTGGGGCAAGGCACTTGGCCTCTCTGAGCCTCAGTTTCCTTGTCTGTAAAACAAAACAATCATAAGGGCATGCAGGCCCCTGGGAGGTTGTAAGGTGTAAACAACGCAACTATCAGCAAGTGCAGGCACAGGGCAAACCGCAGTTCCTCCCCCGCCCCTCACCCTGCAAAGAGCAGTGGCCCACAGGGCCCCACTTCCGGCCTCGAGTTCCAGGGCTGGTGGAGCCACTGTCCACCGAGGGCGAAGTGTGTACCCAGCACTGCGCTGCAAAATCTCATCCCACCCTCACCACCCACAGACAAGGCCGGGGTCATGAAGCCCATTTCACAGATGGAGAAACTGAGTATTAGCAAGGTGAGAACTTGAGCCCAGTTCTGTCTCCGGGTAGTAGATTTCCTCCCCTTGGCCCGTTAGCTGGGAGTTCCTTCAGATCAGCATGGGTCACATGGCAGACTCCTGGACCCCTCCCTAGCTGGGCAGAAGAGAGGAGGTGCTGATAACTTTTGGCGGAAGGAAGGAAGGAACAAGCAAGCAAAAGAACCCACACCTTCCCTGGCCCTGTTAAGATGCGGGAGGGATGTCCTCCCAGAGAGGATTTTAGAGGAAAGTGAGGGGAGATGGAAGGACTCCAGGAGGGTGGTTTAGGGGACACCCAGCGTTAACTAACTCTGAATTAACTAGCCCGGACTAACCAATTCTAGACTGACGACCAGCTAATCCCAAATCACACCAAGACTTGGTTCCTTTCCATTTTTTGTTCACGACTTGTGATCATATCAAGGAGAAGTTCTCCGTTTGGGGCTAATGTGCCTTTAATGCCTCTCTTACAACTGTCATTGTCCATTTTTAATAGAGAAAAGGTCTTAAGCTGAGTGCCGTGGACAATAGGATTCTAGAATTTACTTAGAGCTCCGTATTTTCTTTAATTTGCAATTATGTTCTGGTTTTGGCAAGTGATACTGGTTTCCAAGTACACTCATGATGTAAAAGCTTGCTTGATAAATGCACATATTGAAATTTTTAAAACGATGTGCGTTGAAGACAAATATGGAGTAGGTTGTAATCCGTGCGGGACGACACACCAGAAAAATGGGCAACATGGATTTCATCCAGTACCTTCTTTAGATGAGGACACGGTGGGGCAGATGGGGCAGGTCCTTGCTCACTGAGCAAGCTGGCCCCCAGACGGCAGGTCTGGGCTCCCACTACTGCCTGGGTGGGGGCTTCCCCATCCTGCCCTGTCCATCCTCAGCGGAGCCATGAGGAGGAGGAAATGTTTTTCTTCTTCAATTGGAAAAAATAACAGTGGGGCCAGGGCTGTGCTGGGAGGGGTGCCTCCTGCCCCTCTGTCCCTTGGGCCTGGCCTAAAAGAATGCTTTCCCTGCAGGAAATGCTCCTGACGCGCGCTGACTGCCCCGAACACTGCTCTGGTGACAGGAAGGTGCTGGAAGCAGAATCCTCTGGGACAGCACAGCACCCCCAGCATGGGCCTAAATAGTGCTGGGATCTATCAGTGCAGCTTCTGAGGGCCTTTACCCATCTTCTTTCCTCCTGAAAGGAAGCAGTAGGTTTTCTCATGCCTGTTTTACAGATGGGGACACTGAGGGTCAGGAAGGTGCCATCACTCACCTATAGCTACACAGCTTACTGGCCTCCAAACCCTGTACTTGGCCACTGCACCCCTCTACTCCTCGCCTTGCAGCTGAGAGACCTGAGGTCCAGGCCCACTTCAGCCCCTAACCACCTGTGTGACCTTGGTGGTGCCACCTCTCTTTGAGCCTCAGTTTCCTTATCTGAAAAAGGCGAATATAATCCACCTCACAAGACTACTGCAAGGATAGAAAAACATAGGCATGTCCTTTGCCCAGCCTGTTGGGAAGTATCCATTGCCTTTTCAGCTCTGAAACATGGGATTCTCTCCCTCAGACTCCTCAGACTGATCATCTGTACCTGACTCAGGAAACCCCTGCCAGATGCAGATCATGGTATCATCCCCATAGTGGCTGCCACAGAGGGGTGCCTTGCTGGCACGACATCACCTTGTTTAATTAACCCTCCACCGGGTCTCCCCCCTACTCATTAACTGGAAGCCAGGGCTCAGAGAGGTCTAGGGGCCTGCCTGAGGTCCCACAGCAAATAGGTGGCCCAAAGTGACCCCTGCCCCCTCTCCAGCCAGTCTTGCCCCTCCACACTGGATCACCTGTCATTGCTACCATGTCCTACTGGAGTGGCCCGGGAGAGACCAGGGTGACCCTAGAGTGGCCTCACTGACAGGAGACACAGATCCCATCACACTAATGTGTTTAAATTACAGACAGTTGGTGCAGCTGGGGCGGCTTTGTGGATGCTTCCCCATTGCAGATGCCATGGAAAACTAGAGGGTTTTACCTCCCCACCCCGTTTGGTGCTCGGGAGTACACCCTCCCCTGCCTCCATTGGAAGCCACCCTGGGAGTGGGGTGGGGAGGGTGACCCAGAAGGTCCGGTTTCAGGGCTCAGGAGGGGTGGCCTGCCCTCGCCTGTAAGGATGAGCCCCTGGTCATCGCACTCTGTCTCTGTCTCCCCGTGGGGCTGGAGGAAATGGTTCTCATTCCTGTGCGTGAGAGATGCCCTCTCCCAACTCTGGGCACATGCTTGCCCTCTGTGGAGCAGACACGGCAGGCTGGGGTGGGGACATGGGGCCCCCATGCACCCATCCCGGGCGCCTGGCCTGCCGAGCCCCCGCGTGGCCCCTTTGTGCTCTGTGAGTGGGATAATGGGCGGCATTCTCAGACGTCCAGTCATGGGTCTGGGCCTGTGAAAGGACGCAGCAACTCCACACTGAGGCCTCTGTCCAGCGGCAGCCAGGGAGGGGCGAGCCGCCCCAGGGGGCCCCACCCACATTCCCAGGCTCCAGCCATACCCAGGGGACAGCCACCCCAGGGTGAGACAGGCCTGGCACAGGTGATTCCTGAGCAGACAGCAGGTGCTCCATGAATGTGGCCCTGAGGCCAGGAGCCACAGGGAGGCAGGGAAAGCCCAGAGTTGAGGATGATGGGGAGTCGTGTGTGCTGGGCACCTACCCTGTGCTAGACATTGCCCAGCCAATGCTTGCAAAAACCCCACAGGCCTGTGCTGCTGATCCCATTTGGTGGATGAATAAACTGAGGTTCAGAGAAGGAAGGCAGTAGCGTCAGATTTGAACCCAGGTCCATCTGACCCTGCTCATTCCAGCAGCTGTTGAGTAAGCACTACTGTATGCCTTGGGGACACAGCAGTGACTATGCCCTTAGGCAGCAGGGCTGAGGGGATACATAGAGGACACTTGGACAACCAGGACCATGGGAGCAAGCAAGCCAGGCTTCCCAGGGGAAGTGGCACCTGAGCCAGGTTCATGGAGTGCTCAACATTACTGAGTATCCAACATGTCTCATGTCTTCATGCTGCAGAGACTGTGAAGCCCATGTACATAGGGGTAGACTGAGGCTCAGAGAAGGGAAATGACTTACTCTGGGCCACCAAGCTGCTCAAGTTAGAGCTGGAACTTTCACCCAGGTTTGGCTATTCCCTTTTCAGGAGTGGACCCAGTGAGAATGCAGGGGAACCCCGGGCAAGGCTGTGGAGTGTGTCACCCTGTGGTCCTGGGACCTGGGTTCAGATCCCAACTCTCTGTTTCCTATATGCGTCTCTTCAGCTCTCTGGGTCTCAGTTTCCAAGTCTGTGAAATGGGTAGAAGCCTGTCCCTTATCTCTCCTGGCTGTAGGGATCAAATGAGATAATCCCTAGAGAGTGTGTAGCCAGCACCTGGCCCTTGGTAAATAATCAATGACATTTATTGTTAAAGACATTGATGGTAAGGAGGTGTTGTTCCTACAGTCCCCCTAGCTCAGACTTTTGGAAAGTCCTGCCCTTTCCCTGCTCAGAGCTGGCTTGGGTTTTTGTCAGCTGCCCACTTCTCCCTGTCCTGCCTCCTCCCACCTGCAGCCAGGGTCTCATCTCAAGAACCTTTTTCTACCTCTCAGGCTACACCCTCTTCTGGGCCTCAGTTTTCCCTTCTGTAAAATGGGGTGATGCATTGACTCCCTCAGCAGAGCCGGCCAGGGATATTTGGTTGCTGCTCAGGGTGGGAGCTGGGTCTTTCTTCAGTGGCTCCCTGAAATCTGGTGCTCCTCCAGACACGTCCCCTCCCCCAGTGCCCCCACCTTTCCCCTTGCTGAGCAAGTGCCTGATAGATAACAAAATAACAGTAACTGCCATTTCCATACCCAGACCACAGCCGAGCCCAGTTCTAAGCACCCTGCATCTATTCCTTTATTGAAACCTTACAACAGCCCTTCAAAGAAGTTGCCATTATCATACCCATTTAGTGGGGGGGAAACTGAGGCACAAGGACATGCAGTGACTTGCCTGAGGTCGACAGCTGGTATTTGGAGCCTGGATTCCAGACTCCTTGTTCTTAATAACACAGGATATAATGGAAAGCTTGGCACAGATGAGCAGGGTCCGGGTCGTACTGGCCCAGTGGCCTATACAAGTCTGAAAGGAGAAATGAGTGTCCTGGGGTGCCTGGGTGGCTCAGTTGATGGGCATCTGCCTTTGGTTCTGGTTGTGGTCTTGGGGTCCTGGGATCGAACCCTGAGTCGGGCTCCCTGCTCTGCTCTGTGGGGGGCATGGGAGGACGCTGCTTCTTCCTAGTTCCCCTGCTTGTGTTCCCTCTCTTGCTGTCTCTCTCTTGGTTAAATAAATAAATATTTTTAAAGAAAGAAATAAAGAAACAAGTGTCCAGGGAAGATGTGTTTCTGGTCCTGTTTTCTCGGTGAACTTCTGTGCATCCCTCAAGACCCAGCTCAGATGTCACTTCTGAAAAGTCTTCCCTAGTGAACTCCTAGGCATCCCTCAAGGCCTACTCTAAATGAACCTTCTGAGTGGACTTCCACGAGCCCTGAAGCAATATTAGAAGTTCCTCCTATCAAATCAGTTACCGCACAGTGTGAAGGCACCGTCTCCCCCAGGAGACTGAGTGATGCCTGGATCTTCCAGCGTGAGACACAAGGTCACTATGTGGGGATGGACGGATGGCGGTAGCACCACCCTAGGACGTCTGCCAAGGAGACAGAATAGTCCTGTGTTTTGCTGGAGACCTCCTCCCTGGGCATTGCTGGACAGACTGCCAAAGCTGCCCTTATTTTGTCCCTGTGGCTACAAGGACCACCCACCTTTACAAGAACAGGCCAACTTGCTCTGCCCACTTCAGCCTGGAAGGCATGCTGGCATGTGACTCCTCACATCTGATTCCTGGGGCAGGTCTGCCCCCTCCATTCCACCTCCACACACAGGCAAAGCCCTGAGTGGAATAAAGCACAGGGAACGGAGCCCTTCCTTTCTTTCTCTCTTCCTCCCTTACTCCCCTCTGACTAAGCACCTACTGTGCACCAGGAATTGAGACTATTACAGGGACCCACAGACATGGTCCCTATCCTCAGCTCCGTCCAGGTGTCCCACCTAAGGTTGGAGGGCAGGCAAGGCCTGGGAGAGCCCTCTGTCCACACTGCAAGCTTAGAAAGCCATTGATGGTTTCAGGAGAGGAGCAGGATCAGAATAAACTGAGGGAGGCCAGGGACAGGGCTTCTGCAGACATCCAGCCAGCTGATGCCAGGGGCCTGAACAGGGGGCTGGTGGAGGCAGCGAAGGAAAAGATGACCTGAGGGCTGGGTAGGAGATGGGCTTGCCGGGCCTGGGGTACCTGGTGCGGGTGGCGGACGAAGTGAGGGAGGCTCCAGCAGGGGAGTTCCTGAGTCTTAGGTGTTCGCACCCTGGGGTGCCTCTTTCTGAGTCAGAAAGCACTGGGGAGGAGCTGGTGGGTGGGTGATCCACAGCTCATTTTGGGGGGTAAGCTTGAGGGGCCCCTCTTGGTCACAGGGAACTCCACAGTCAGTGCCCTGCCGCCTGTCTCTATACTTCCGAGGTAGGCATGTACCACCCCAGGCTACTGGTCTGCAGGGGAAGGGCCTTCTCACAGACAGCTGCCTGAGAGCCTGGGGCCTGAGCTCACTGGCCCTGCCACCAGGAGAGAGGCACCAGGGGCCCCATGGGGCTACCCTGTTAATGAGCTTCCCCACAGCCCACACCAGCCTGTAGGCCCCCCTGTGTGGGGGTTCCTGGTTTGTGTGTGCATGTCCAATCGTGGGGAGATGGGGACATGTGCAGAGATGTGAGGGGACATGCACTTAAGCAGGGATGGGAGTGTGTGTGCGTGTGTGTGCCTGGGGTGCACATTGGGTTTGTATGTACAGAAACGGGGTTCAGGAACATGTGGGGAATGAGTGTACACCAAAGGTCTACTTGTCCCTTTGTCTGTGTGATTTCCGATGTGGAGGGATGTCCCTGGGGGCTGCTCTGAGACCATGATCTATGGCGCACAGTGGGGATTCAGGGCTTGGAGGACATCTTAGGTCCTGGTCTTGCTGCTCCAGGGACAGAGGAAGGTTTCCTTATGAAACTCCATGATTGTTTTGACCAACCTTCAATAGCCCAATCTCTGCTTTGTAGAGTTCAGCCTGACCTTGGCTGGCCAGGCTTTGGCCTTGGCTGGTCTAGCTTCTGACCATGGGTGGCCAGCCTCTAGCCTTGGATGGTCCTGCCTCTGGCCTTGGGCAGTCCAGCCCTTAACCTTGGGCAGCCCAGCCTGTGAATAATTACTCAGCCCAGCCAGAGTCCCCTCTGTTGAGGAACTTGGAATTGGTTTTTTAGGGACTTTTGGGTGACGCCATTCCTCATCTTACACAAGAGCAACCTCCACTGACCACAGCTGTGTGTGTCGGCATGAGCCACCATCCTTTGTACTTCCCCCACCCCACCCCCACCAGAGTCTCTTACCCTTAGTCTGAATCTGAGACCCAAAGGCCCAGCATCCCCCTTGCCTTGCCCTCTTGTCTAAGTCTCCAGGGTGTCCCCAAGACATGGCTCTGGCTGCTTCTTCCAGGCACCCTTCCCAGACCTCCCAGCCTTGGTTAGACCTCCTCCTCTGGACTCCCATGGTGACTCTGCTTCCACTGTCACAGCCTACATGGGTGACAGTCCTTGTTGCTCTGGCTCCTGCACCAACCAGGGGGGATCTCAGGAGCGGAATCTTATTGGGGGCATATGTCACCAGGCAGAATGTTAGACTTAAAGCAGGCTCACCAGGATAAATGAATGAATGAATGAATGAATGAATGGGAGAGGAAATGAACAAATGTCCTTCCATCAGTTCCTGGGCCAGTGCCCACTGCATACAGCTTGGGGCAGCCTTGACCCTCTCTTCACCCCACTCCCTGGCGTCTTGCAGATGTCCTCACCTGCGCTCACCCACCTGCCAGGGAAGGTCAACACCCCTTGCTCGGTCCTGGGGAGAGTTTGTGTGTCTAAAATGAAGGTTCTCCAGTGAGGATGTGACTTGGCTAGGTTAAAATGTATAGGGCAATGGTACCAGCTCACCTCCATTCCTCAGCTCAGGGCCATGGGCAGTGGAGGTCCCTGTGGGTCCCTGAGCAGAACAGTGTGGGAGGCTGCGGGGCTGGAGGGATTCCAGTTCACATTCTGCTTTGCCACTTCCCAGTTGGGGGACCCTGGTCAGATCCCTTCTGTCTCCGAGCCTCTGTCTCCCCATCTGCCAAGGGGAGGGGGTTATGAGGCTGTCCCTCTTGGACTCACATGAGTCTTGTCACTCCTTGCACAGCAGAAAGTCAAGACCTACAAGGCCTGAGGTAGAAAAACACCTCTGGAGTAAAAGCAGCTGATATTCATTGAGGCCACCCAAGAGCTGACACTTCGCTAAGAGCATCACAGGGATTATTGTATTTACCACCTTAGAGGGAGGCACTTTCATTCTTTCTTCTACCTATTTTACAGAAGGGTGAGATGAGGCATGGCAAAGTTAAGTGACTCATCCAAAGTGTTGGAGCACAGGGCGGCACAGGCCGGACCCAACCCCAGGCCCCCACTGCCATGCACACAAGGGGGAGCCTAGGAGATGCTGCCTGCTCTGTTCCTTCCTCCCACGCCTCCAGAGGTCACCAGCTAATCACCCTCCATCAGTTCAGGTCTCCTCCTCCCCCAAGACTACTGTATCCGTCCAAGCCCCACCTCCTCCTGCCTGGATGCTTCCTCCCACTCCTTCCTCTCCCCAAATCACTTCTCCACACAGCAGCCTGAGGGATGTTTTCAAATTGTAAATCTGTTCGTGTTGTTTTTCCCTAACTTGAAATTCTGCAAAAGCTCTTGGAGTAAAGTCCCGTTCCTTGTCCACAGTCCCTGTGCAGCCGTCCTGCCACACTCCAAAGCTACTCTTGCTTCTGCTGGTCCCCCCAACACCCCCACCTGGGTGGTTCTCCCTCTTGCCTCCCCACTCGACTTGAGGGGGTCGGACTCCCTTGCACCGAGCCCGCACAAAGCTCGCAGCTCACTAGTGACCGGATTTTTTTTTTTTTTAAGATTTTATTTATTTATTTGACGCAGAGAGAGAGATCACAAGTAGGCAGAGAGGCAGGCAGAGAGAGAGATAGAGAGGAGGAAGCATGATATTAAATGAATGAGGCAGAAAGCCCGATGCGGGGCTCGATCCCAGGACCCTGGGATCATGACCTGAGCCGAAGGCAGAGGCTTTAACCCACTGAGCCACCCAGGCACCCCGTGACCAGATTATTTGACGGACGTCAGCGGACGCACCAAGGTCACGTCCTCACTTGTCCTGTCCCCAGATACTGCCCCATGGCCAGACCCTCCAACTGGGTGCTGCTACATCCCAAAATGAGTGATGGGAGGCTCTTTGGGCTGGTTTCATGTCCAGCAGAACCCAGACTGGGGTGATGAGCAGCAGATGCCCAGGCCTGGGTGGGGGCACACACTGGCAGGGACTTGGAGCAGCTGCCTAGGGAAGGAGTCCTATTTCCAGCTCCGGGAAACAGGAAGTGAGTCAGGGCCTGAAGAGGCCTGCCAGACACTCGGCACCTTGGGTGAGATTGACGAGCGCCTGGACGGAAGGACCGGCCACGCCTAGGGAAGCAGGAAGGAGCCCAGAGGAAGAGGATAGGAGGGGAGACCCTCTCCCCAGCAGAATAAGCAGCCCTCTGGGGTCCCAACGGAAGGGGATGAGGTCATGACAGATGCAGCTTCCCAGCCCATTGTCCCATCACACCTGGTGTGGCAGAAGTGGCCATGAGACCCAACCCCACAACACAACTGATACCCATCCTGGGTCCCTCCAGGGCAGGTGTGAACTTCTTGCACTTACTCCCTGTCTGAGCACAAGGTCTCACTGGCTCTGTTTTATAGGAGGCCAGAGAGAGGCAGGGGCTTGCCAGGGCCACATCAGCAAAGAGGGCAGCATGAGATTTGAACCCAGCTCTTTGTGGCCGTGAGGATTTGCATGGAGATACGGAGGGGAGAGGGAATTTGGGACAGAACCGGTCCAGAGGCACCCATCAAGAAATTCCAGGACAGCTGTCTGAGGCCACGGCTGGACCAGGCCAGGGTTCTAGTCCTGGTTCTACTTCTGCCTAAAAATGGAGCCAATCAGGTGCTCCTTCTGCTGGCCTCGATTTTCTGGTCCTCACTCAAGAGGCTTGGCTCTTCAGGCCGGCACCAAAGTCAGGGGAGTGAGGCTGGGAAGGTCCTCCAGACCTGGGGCTTCCTGAACAGGGGGCCAGGGGACCCCTTCCTCCCTGAATTACAGTTTTGCCAGATGCAGGGGGCACTACTTTGGGACCCTCCAGACAAGGGCACTTGTCCTTGTCTGGAATAGACACTGGCCCCCCTCTGTGGCCAGTCCTGTCAGAGATGGGAGGATTCAGGGACACTTTCACTTCCTCAGGGGACCTGTGTCCCTGCCTCTGCATTCTCGCTTCCCCGTCAGTGCCCACGGGCAGAAATGGGCACCCCCTGCCAGAAAAGGAACCGAGGGCTTCCGCAGCCTGGGGTCGAGCCCCAGGACGTGGGTTTGGACAAGTGGTACAGCTCCCTGAGGCTGTGCACCCCCAGGTAGTGGGGTCTAGGAGAGGCTGAGTCAGGCATGATAGATTCAATGCCTGGCTAGGCGGGGTGTGCGGAGGGCTGAAGATTTTCATGTCTGAATTTTCTAAGTCTCCTCAACGAAAGTGTATTACTTGCGTTAAATATAAACATGGGGCCAAAGCCATGGGCAGGGCAATGTGGATTCCGGTGGATTTTTACGGGAATCACAGACCAAAAGTGCAACACCTACGAAGGGAAGAGTGATGGTGGCGGTGGGGGGGGGGTGTGGGAGTTGGAAGGGAGGCACTCAGACTGCCCCAGCCCAGTCCAGGAGCTGTCACCTCCCCACAGCCCAGAGGGACAGACTCAGCTCCATCCGGTGGTGGGGACACAGAGTCACCTGTCTGGGGTCGTGCTCCCCAGGCCCTCCCCTCCCACACAACTTCCAGGGTTGGACTCAGTTTGAAAGGCAGCATTGGTGGAACCCCAGCTCTGCAACCTCCTGGCAAGTAACTGCCTTTATCTGTGCCTCAGTTTCTCCTGCTTGTCGTGGAGCATTAACTAGGGAAAGAGCCAGGCCCATGATGAGAGATGTGTTAGAGTGGGCTGCCATCTGATCAACACGGATCACAGTTTCCTGTGCACGCATAAGGGCCAGGCTGGGCAGGGGGTCGGGGGACAAGATACTTCGCATTGGGGCCCGGTTTCTGCGAGTTATTGTCCACAGACAAGCCCCCATCGATAATTCTGCCAGAAATGTGCAGGTGTTTTTCCAGGAGCTACCTCCCTCTGCTTCCTCCCCCCATATTCCAGTCCTTCTCTCCTCACCAGACCTCAAGGCCACCAATGGCTCTTTGGCACAGGAAGCCCAAGCCAGAGCCCCAACCCTCTGGACCCCCTTGTGCCCACCCAGTGCTACCCCGGCATGACCGGGGAGAGGCCAAGAGGTTAAGTAAGGAGTCTGAGAAAAGGCTCGTAAATGCTGCCGTCCTGGTATGATTTACAGCAGGTTTGAGTCCCCCTCCCTGCCCATAATTCACTTCTATTTGCAGGACCCTTGCCCCTCTCTTGGAGGATGCTGGGAGAAGGCAGGAGGGGGTGATCACGTTATTCTTAGCACCAGTAGCTGAATGGTCCGATGTGATTTATCTGTCTGGGGCTCTGCTTTCACCCTCATGCCCTGAATCCTCCTGCCAAAGACCCCAACACCTGGGCACCAACCCCAGCTCCTGCCCTCACTCAGCTGGTTAAAACACCTGCAGCAAGACCCCGAGGCCATAGGCTGGTACCAATGAAGTTAGTCCCACCAGGTGGTGCTGTTATCCCCATTTTACAGAGAAGGCAACTGAGGCACAGAGAGATCTCAGGGCCCAGAGTCACAGCACGAAGTTCCCACACACAGAGTCCAGCCCTTGTAAACTGTCCCATCCACATCCCCATTGTGCCTGTGCCGCCTACCCTGACCCTGGCCCTCCCATCTGAGTCTGACTCTCCTTCTGCTTTCTCCCCTACCGCCGGACACAGGACAGGGGCTGGGCCCCCTTTCCCTGCTCAGCTCAGGTGGTATCTCCCAGAGGGCCATCTTTAGGACCTATGCTGAGTTCAGAGTCTGCCCCGGAGGGGAAGGCTACAGTGGGAGAGGGAACTAGGTTAATGACATCAAGAAGGTACTGACACCACTTTAGCCCTGGTGTGGGAGGTCAGGGAGGGCTTCCTGGAGGAGGTGATGTCTGGTCTCAAGGAGGCATAGGGGCTAGCAACCTGGACAGACACTGAAGTAGGGAACAGCTGGGCAAAGACCCAGAGGCAGGAAGAAGCACATCCCATCTTTCCCTACTCCTTGCCTTGCCAAACCTCCTCCCTCCCCTTCCCTCTCTGACCTCCTCCACCCACACCCATTCTTTCCTGGTGGCTCCTCCAAAGACCGGAAGGCGAGGTAAGAATCTAATCCCACAGCTCTCAGATGAGGAGAAACTGCTCCAAAGGGGGAAAAAAAACAACACACACACACACATTAGTTCCATTGTTTCCGCTTCCAGATCCTGCCTGAAAAACAAAAACAAAACCAAAATCAAACCCCAGCTGGGGAGACCTTATCTGGCAAAGTTTTCAACTAGCGGGGGTGTTGAATGGTAGATCCTCCCAGGCGCCCCCCACCCCCCCAACCCTGTGACGTGGAGAAAGGAGACCCTGTCCCTCTTGGCCACAGAGTGGGGACACCCACGAGCCCCTCGAAGTGCATACCATAGCGGCTCCCAAGCAACCACCCCTCTACATTCAGACACCTCGGGGGCTGGTCAGGCCACAAAGCTGGTATTTGCACCTGGGTCTTTCTGATCCCAGAGCCCGCTAGTTTGTCCACTTCGTTCCCCGGTCCAGGGGCTCTCGAAGCTGTTGAGGTGGACTGTTGGCAAGGTCCCCTCCCATGATTCCAGCTGCCCGTGCTCACACTCCTGGGAAGGGAAGCTCACTTCTCACAGCCCATCGTTGTCATTTATTTTACCTTGTTGAGAATGTCCGCTCCGGCCCCAACCCAGGCCTGGTTCCTGGTCTCTGACAGGGACTTCAGGAGGCTCTGAAGTGACAGGAACAGGCCTAGAGGTGCACACCATGGGACACTTCAGAAAATGGGAATAAGAATGGGGGGGGGCATAGGAGGGAAGGTGTAATCTGCTCCCCACCCCACACCATGGTCCTGGGGGATGGCGTGGAACCTTTCACTCTCATGCCCTATGGGCAGTGCCACACTGCCTGGGGCCGAGCTCAGTCCTGGTGCTTCCCGTGTCCCCTACAGCCCTCTGAGGTGGATATACTTGGGCCCATTTGATGGATGGGGACACTGAAGCCCATGCACTGTTCTGATGGTTCCAGAAGAGGCAGGGGGACCCCCCAGGGCAGGCCAGGCAGACCCCCATGCAGGAGCTGGGTGCCTCCTCCTTCCCACTTCTCTCCAGGGTTGACCTCAACAGCCCCTGGTTGGGCTTTTCCCAGAGCCGAAGCCGGAAGCACAGGTCCCGAGTGTTTGTTCAGGCCAGGCTGGGGCTCCGGGCAGGCGAGGCGGAAATGGCCGCAAGATGTTTGTCCAAGTGGGGGCTCAGGCTGTGTTGCCAGGAGGAAGGAGGAAGGGCCAGAGGAGCAGAAGGGCCAAGTCAGCATGCCACATGGCCTGCTTCTTGCCTCCAGGCTTTGCCCTCTTTACCCGCAGGGGCTGAGCTGCACACTGTAGGCACACCATGGATAAGCAATCATGCCTGAAGGCGCTGGGGTCTCCCTGCCCCCCAGGCCCTAACGCCAGCCCCCCTCCACTCCTCTTCTGCCCCCACTCCCCATCTATCCTTCAAGACCCCTGCGGGCTCACCTCCCAGACACAACAAAACTCTGCCCCTGCCTCCCACCTGCCCAACCACCCAGGTCCAGCCACCAGCACCCAGCCTGGATCATGGCAGTAGCTTCCTCACGGGGGTTCCCCTTCTCCCCTGGCTTCTAGTCTTCCCTCAGCCTTGGTGCCAGAGGGATCCTATTAACATGCAAATCAGATCTTGTCTGTTCTGGCTCAGCATGGTTCACCCAGGCCCCCACTTCCCTGGGAGCAAAAGACATCTGTTAGGCGCCAAATTATGTCCCCCGCCCCAAATTCTTAGGTTGAAGTACTAACACCCCCCCCATGACTGTAGTTGGAGAGGGTCTTTTCCAGAGGTGATTAAGTTAGAATGAGGTCATATGGGTGGGGCCTAACCTAACAGGACTCAGTCCCTATAAGAAGAGATTAGGATGCAAGCAGGAACTCACACAGAGGAAAGGCCTTGTGAGGAGGCCAAGAGAAGGTGGCCATCTGCAGGCCAAGGAGAGAGGTCTCGGGAGAACCCAAAGGTGCTGACACCTGGCTTTTGAACTTCCAGCCTCCAGAACTGTGAGAAAAGAAATGTCTGTGGTGAAGCCACGATACTTTGTTAAGGCAGCTGGAGCAGACCCAAACACCAGCTGACCCCCTCGACCTCACCAGTTTCAGCCTCTTCTGCTCTCCCCTTTGCTCTCTGCTCTAGCGACCCTGGCCTGCTCACTGGTGCTTGAGTGCCCTAAGCATGTTCCCACTTCCAGGCCTTAGCTTTTGCTGTTCCCTCTGCCTGTAAACCCTTCCTCCAGACCTCCCCTGGGGCTGCCACCTTTCTATCACTGCTCAAACTCCCCCCTTCATGGCCCTCCCCCGCCATGGTGCTCACTGGGGTTGTCATCCCTCCCTCCCGCTGGACCGTGACTGTCATCAGAGCAGGGCTTGTGTGCCCTGGCCCAGCCAGTGCCCTGCACACAGTTAAGAGCATGAGGGGCAAGCAGGCCTCTCATAGCAATACTGCCCCATCTTCCAAAACTCAGGTCATGAGGAGCTTCTGAGGGAGAGCCAGGGCCTCTAGATGCCAGTGGATTTGGGGGTGGCCCTCAGTGGTCCAGCTGTGAGGCCTACCGGCCTGCCAGGTGCCTGGGTTGCTGCCTCACCCCCCACGCCTCACCCCAGCTTCCAAACCCAGCACCTGCATTCACTTGCCTCTCCCCATCTGTCTATCAGTGATTCTTCCAGAGGCTGGGCTGTGGACTGAATGTGTTCCCTGCAAAATTTATGTCATGTCATAACTCTCAGTGTGATGTAGGAGATGGGGTCTTTGAGAGGTGGTTAGGTCATGGAGGTGGAACACTCATGAATAGGATTAGTTCCCTTATGAAAGAGACACCTGAAAACTCCCCTCTCCCACCTGCCATGTGAAGGCACATTGAGCCGAAGGCAGCGGCCTAAACCACTGAGCCACCCAGGCGCCCTGAAGGCACATTGAGAAGGCAATCACTTAAGAGCCAGGAAGCAGCCTCTCACCAGACACCAACCTTGATCTTGGACTTGTCTTGGACTTGTATTTGTCTGGAAGGAATCTGGATGGCCCAGCAGGTAGGACTCAGGTTGAACCCCAACCCCCTCGCTTTTGACCTGGGGACTCAGGGCCAGCTCCTTCCCCAAGGGCTGGGAGTCTGGGAAGGAGTCAAGCACAGGAAGTTCAGGGATGATGGGACCAGGCATCAATCCACTAGGATCTGCTGGGCTGACTCTGGCCACAGGACCCATGCCTGCCCCTATACACTGTTTGAAAGGCTGGGAAACCACTGGGACTTCCTTTCACTTGCTAAAGGTGAGGGGTGCTCTGAGTGTTTGCTTTTTTGTTTAGTTGATAAACACTCTATTGAGATAATTCCACAATCGCCAGAACGGCTGGAACTTACAACTGGCGATACCAAGAGATGACAAGGATGTGCAGCCCTGGGGAATCTCACCCACAGTTGAAGTGTGTTTGTGTGTGAAATGGGGCAGCCCCTCTAAAAACCCATGTAGCAGTTTTTTAAAAAATCAGTGTAGACTTAGGTAACCCAGCAGTCCTAGATACAGAAACATGAAAACACACATGCACACAAAAACCTGTACACAAATGTTTATAGCAGCTCTATTAATAGTTGCCCTCGACTGGAAGCAATCCAGATGCCCCATAACCGGTGAACAGATAAATCGATGGAAATACAGCCATACAGTGGAATAAAAAGAACCCTATTATTGATGGACACAAAAACATGGGGCGAATCTCAAAGCCGTTTCAAGTCTCCACACTGTATGATTCCAATTATAGAACATTCTAGAGAAAGCAAAGGTGTAGAGACAAAAAAAAAAAAAGAAGAAGAAGAAGAAAGTACCAGTGGCTGTCAGGGGCTGGGGTTGGGTTCAGGGACTGGGAAGGGGGAACCAGGGACCAGGGAATTTTCTGGGAAGCTGGGAATGTTCTATCCTGTTGTGAGAGTTGGTAACAGGATGTATATACATGTGAAATTAATCAAACTTCACATTTGAGATCAGTCCATTTCCCTCTATGTAAATTTTACCTTAATTAAAAAAGGGTGGGGGGTGTTGAAAACCACGTCTGCCCTCCCCAGGCCTCCAGGTGGGCAGCGTTGGGGGCGGAGTTGGGCGGGAGGGGTGGACCCCTGGCCTCCAGGACTGCCGCCGTGGGAGGATCGCAGGGTGTGGGTTGGGGAGGGGGAGCAGGGGCACGGGCTCTGCACCGAGGCTCTGGATCGCCGCCGGTCTGAGCCCGGGTGTGTGGCGACCAGAAGCAGCGTCACCTCCGCGTCCCACTCATCCGCTCAAGCGGAGAAAGGCCGGACGCGGGCCGGCCAGGGTGGGCGGGGGGTCCATTGTCCACACGTCCGCTCCAGCTCGGCTCCTGCCATTGTCCCCGGGGTGGGATCCTCGGCCGGAGCCGGGATCGGGCCGGTGGGCGCGGCAAGGAAGCGGGCTGGGGGAGCGGTGTCTGGGTTGCGCCGTTGAGACTTGGCGCGCCGGCAGTCCTTGCCCGGGAGGGGACCCAGACTAGTGGTCGAGAGCCCCGCCGCGGCCCCGGCTCTGCCGCTCCCGCAGCGCCCGATTCAAGCGGCACGCTCGTGGCACCCGCCCCGCCCGCACAGGGCGAGCCACTATTAGCGGCCCGTCCCCTGCCTACACCCATTTTCCCCTTCCCGGACTTGGGCTCCTCAAACCACAGATGCTCCGGGAAGGGACACTCCCTCGCGGACGGTCACCTGGGAGCGAGGCCGGGACTGGGGATAAAGGAACCAGGGACAAACATTCCTGCTCTCTCCAAAGTTCCCGTTCTGTTCTAGGCAGCGTGGACACACCGGGAAAGCGCACAGACAGCGTCCTGTCCACAGGAATCCCCCTTCCAGGGAGAGGGAAGAGGGGTGCCCAGCTACAGGTCAACGACAAATAGATGAATGCACTCCTAGGGAGACTCGTGCGGGAGGGCTCGTGTAGTTGGGGAGTCGGGGTGAAGCGCTGCGCGTGCAAAGGCCCTAAGGCGAGAGAAGGTGCCCGGTGGGTTTGAGGCCCGCGGGCGGAGGCGCGTCGAGAGTGAGAGGTGAGGTCGGCCAGCGCTTTGTGCGAGCTCAGACTTTAGCGGCGTGGCCAGCCTTGAAGGTCAAATCTAGTGAGTGAACGGTGGGGCGTGGACACCCCCCCACCCCCCCACCCCCCGCTGGCTGAGAAAAGGAGGCAGGAAGACTTTGGTTCTCGTCATGCTCTATCTCTTGCCCTCTCCGGGCCTGTTTCCTTCGTTGCAGAAAGCACGTGATCTGTGTTGGAAGCTCTGAAATTCCGACTTCTTTCAAACCAAGATTAGTGTGACATCGTACTATTTCGCACAAGAATTATGCCACAGCTGTTCACAGAGACAGATGGATTTAAGCAGGGAAATCAAACCGGCACAGCCAGGGACGCCCTAGGCGGGACGGGTTGCCGGAGGGGCGGCTGGACCCAGGGAGATTGGGAACCGCAGCCCGAGGCGGGGTTTTGGAAGGTTTCGGGTACGAAGGGTGCGCCCCCCATGCTAACCACAAGGGGGCGACAGAGACCAGGCTTGCCGCATCAGTTTGTTTGGAAATCGGTTGAGTTGCAGAAAAGTTGTGAGAACCCTTGGATTCCCTCCTTAAACCTGATTCACCAAGTTTTAGCATTCTTACCCACTCTCTGCGTATTTAAGACCCCCTTCAAGCACCGGAGAGTAAGTTGCAGACGTGTCACCGTTGAACCCTAAACCCTTCAGTGAGTACTTAACCAAGAACAAGGGTATTCTTTACACAACCACAGCAAAATTTTCAAGTTCAGGTGATTTAATCATGATGCAATACTATTATCTAACCTGCAAAACCTTATTCAAATATTGCCATTTGTCCCAAGGAGGTCTTTTATAGCATGCTCCCCTTCCTCAACCAGCACCTCTGCCCCCCAGGATCCACTCCAGGACATTTAGTTGTTCACTTTTATTATAATTAATTGAAATTTATTCACTAAGCTTTCCTGGGTTGAAGTAATCACCGTTCTTAACTGAATGACCCTTTGCAGGTCTGAAGCCCTCTCCACTGAAAGTGCCAAGTTCTGGGCAAGAGGCTGGATGGGGCAAAGAATGCACCTACATTCTGTGATGGAATCTTTCTTTCATCCTTGGCCTGACCCATTTCCCCAAGCCCTTGGTCAAGGGGTCCACCATCCTCACCCACCACAGTCTTCAAATGGAGCATTGACTCTTTGAAAAAGTAGCTTCTTGTTTTGGGAAAGAAAGGCAAATGCCTCCAACCTGAGGCCAACAAAAGGCCTGTTGGAAGTCCTGCCTGGGTGTGGAGAGGAAAAAGGGCTGTAAAAGGTCCAGAGACTGGGAGAGAAATCCTTTGCCAGTCAGGTAGTTCCCATGTTTTGCCGACAACAGGATGCGGGAGGGCCCATTCTCTTGTCAACCAATAGAGACTAAACATTTAATTTTTACTGTGGGAAATGTAAACATACACAAAAGCAGAGGGACCAGTATAATAAATGCTCATTTACCTACCACCTAGTTGCAACAAAAAATAATGCTCGATGATGGATTACTATTTATTTGGTGTAAAACTCAAAAGAAATTAAAATAATTTTAGTTACATTGCTCCAATACTACTTCCTTTCTTTCCTGTTGCCTATTTATGTGACAAGACCTCTAAGTGCTTATATCTGTAAAAATGAGAACTAGGAAGAGATGAAGCCGGACACTGTCTCATCATGGATGTAAGGAATATTTATCCACTGGTACCCCAAACCAGGGAAATTCAATCAACTCATTAAAAATGCATCCAAATAGCATTTTATTTAATAATAAGTATAAAATTTTGTAACATATTCATATTGTTTTGATCAGTTGCATTCCAACACCATTTGTAATGATAACTTGCCAGAATGACAGTTTTTAAATACTTAAGTAACTTACAGTCACAGAAAATTTTAACTTTTGAAACTTTACATCCATTGGCTTTGCTACAGAGAAGTAGGAGCATGTGATAGGGCAGAAGACTACATTACCCTAGGCTGAAACTTTGTGGGGACTGTCGAATTGAGTTCAATTTCAAAATATTAATTAATATTCAACATATTCAAAAACAATGAGGTAAGGGGTACCTGGTTGGCTCAGTCAGAAGACCTCTTGATCTTGGGATTGTGAGTTTGAGCCCCACATTGAGTGTAGAAATTACTAAAAAAAAAAAGATAATAATAAATAAAATAAACAGTGAAGTAAAACTGCATTTATAAAGAAGAGCTTATGTGTGTACTTTACTGTGGATGATGGTCAGTAAACAATCACTGTGCTCTTTAAATTCACTGGAAATATTACCAACAGCGATGAATCACAATGTCAATACTTAAAATATCCTGGCAAGTACATTCTTTACATCAGATTAAACTTTAAAATACTGTAGATGTCGATTTAAAATTGTGTGGGAAGGTACACAGGGTTTCCAAATTCCTTTTGGGGCCCTCCTGTAAATTAGTTTGTGGTTCTCCAATGGGTGGCACCAGGGAGCTGGGTCTGGAGTATGGGGACCCATTGCATATGGGCCTTCCTCTAGACTCAAGTTCTCTGGTACTTGTGCCATTGAACTGGGAGTTCAATCACTGTCCATTTCATGCTAGATACCTCCCTTTCCAAAGCTGGGAGCATCCTAAAGTGCCCTCATGGGATATGTGTCATAGGCTCCAAGAGCCCCATCCATCATCTATCCACTGAGGGATTTGGAGGTTCCTGAGGAGAGGAACCCAGCCCCTCCCAGTGTTCCCCTCATAGTCCGGGGGGGGGGGCTGACAGACGTGTAAATGCACAACCACACTCACTATGTAGTTGTTGCAGAGGCCCAGTCCAGCTGGCCCTAGCAGGAATACCCAGAAAAGGAAGTGAAGACCACTTTGCTGGTCTGTCTGTGGGATGTGGCAGGGGTAAGGGGTTGATCAAGGAAGTCTTCTGAGAAGAGGTGCTCTTCGAAGGAAGAATAAAAATTTCCCAAGTGGACCAAAGGATGGAGAAGCAGTGGGAACAACTCCAAAGGTGTGGAGGGGACATCAAGTGGCAACATTCTGTCGGGTGTAACAAAGGATACACATGGGATTGGGGCTTCCAAGTAATCACAACACTAGTTAGATTCATTGAGCCTGTGATGTGTCAGATTCTCTTCTAGGGACTTGGATGGGTTAATTCATGAAGCCCTCATCACCTCATGAGACTGGTGTGTTATTACCTCTATTTTCCAGCTGAGTAGAGAGGCAGTGAGAGGTGAAGTGATTTGCCTGAGGTCACCGGGAGTCAAACTTGGGCAGACAGGAAGACAGGCTGCCTGCTCTGCCCACACTGGATGCCTTCACAGAGACTTTTCCCCAGAGGCTCCATTGTTCTCTCCACTGACCGTCAGTCCTTGCAGGATGAACCAGGGCCCGAATGTGCTCTGCTGTTCTGGGTACACATGCCAGATTCCCAGGGGTGGCAAAGATGCTGTTGCCCAGCTGTGGCTGGTCTGGGCTGAGCCCGGTGGAAAGCAGTAGGATGGGCCCCATGGTGGACCTGCAGCATCTCTGCTCAACCCTGGTGTGTTCGTTGAACTTCGGGGGCCTTGGCTTCCTCTGCTTTCAGTTGCCCACTGAGCAGAGGGCAAACAGGCAGGACTGGGGCTCTGTTTTGTGGCTTTCTCTTCTTCTCACTCACTTATGCCTTTTAAAAATCAAGGCCTCACCTTGCCCATCAGTGCCACCATTTTTTACCTGGCTTACCTTGGGCAAGACCCCAAGTCTCCCTGGCTTAATTAGCAAGATACCATATATATTGATTGGACCACATGAAATTGCTGAGTTTTGTTAAGCCAAACACAATATGGAGTACTGGAAATTTCTCATGGTTCCATCTACTTGTATCTAATAGGAATGCTGGGAGGATTAAAAAAAGATGATTCATAATAACGTAGCTCCTAGAATGGATGAGCACCAGACAGAGTGAGCTATGTGTCCATATAGGTGTCCTGCCAGAGTGCGGGGCTGGTATTAAAGGCATAGAAGTGAGTAAGACGTGGTTTGTGTCTTAAGGAGTTTATGGGAGACACATGAATAGACGGTTAGATCAGGCCTAAAGGGGGTTTAGTTTGAATTATGCTGGTTTATCTTACATGTCAATCCAGGGCGAGGATAGATCGTGCTGAGAGTAGGAGCAGCTGGGGCCAGTGCCCTTGGCGCTGTGGCATGTGTGGTCTCCCCTCTTCTTGCTGGCTTGGGGTCTCGCTGCCAACAGCTCTCCATATGAACTTCACACTTAGCTGCTCCTATGATCCCAAAACTAGGACTGACCCTCTCTTGGGCATCAAGCCCGACAGTCCCAGACTGAGAATAACGGTGTCATGCAGCCAGCAGGGCTGAAGCTAGGTGGGGGTGAGGTTCCACAAGGAAGGGTATTGGCAGACAATCCCTAGGTGGGGGTGTGGTTCCAAAAGGAAAGGTATTGGCAGACAATCCTTTTAGGGGTCAACCTTTGCAATGCTCTCCTGGCTGCAGGTAAAAAAACCCAACTCAAAGAGTTTTAGCAGTAAAGGAAATTTAGCAGCTTGTGCCATTGTGAGGTTCAACAGATGAAATGGCTTTAAGCATGGCTGCATCCAGGAGTCACACTGGTTTCATGAGGAACCTATCTCTTGTCTCCATGTCTTGGCTTTGTCTCCCTCCCTCTTGACTTCATGCTTAGTTAGGCAGGCTGAGCTTGGGACAGCTCTGGGCACAAAGGACTCTTGTAGAAAGCAAACCTACATGTAGAGCCCTTCTTTCCCAGCGCAGCCTGCAAGAGCCTCAGAACTGACTCTCACTGGTCTGACTAGATCACTTGTCCATTCCTTGAGCCAGGGGACATATGGGGTTGGTTCTACTTTAACCAGGAGGAGTGAGAATGGGGAGAGTGTTTCCTGAGAGCAGACTCAGTCACCAGAGGACGGGATGTAGTATGGTAATACCACACATACACCAACAGACTCATCGGTGAGGTGGGTGCTGTAACCGCAACGGCAGCTAAAGTCGGGGATGTTCCCTCATACAGGAAGTCAGGGCAAGCTTCACAGGGGAGTGGCAGCTTACGCCCTCCAATATTACACACCGAATTACCACATGACCCAGCAATTCCACTGCCAGGTGTGCACCCCCACAGAGCTGAGAACAGACACTCAAACAAGTACACGTACGTGTTTGGAGCAGCTGACTCAGAACAGCCAAAAAGGTGGAAACAACCCAAGTGGCCACCGACTGATGAACGGCTCCACAAAACGTGGTCTGTTCACACGCCAGAATATTGTGCCGACATAAAAAGGAATGAAGTGATGCCACGTGCTACAACGTGAATGAACTTTTTAAACATTGCGTTAAGCCACAGTAGCCAGACACAAAAAGTCGCATACGGGATGATTCCATTTCATCCCTCTAGCCTGCACCCCAGTCCTTTAATCATCACCTTGATGATTCCACTTAAATGAAACATCCAGAATGGGTTAAATACTCAGAGACAAGAGTCCAGAATGGTGATTAGAGGAGGGTAGAAGGGGGAACGGGGAACAACTGCAGACTGGCTATGGGGTTTCTTTTTGGGGTGGTGAAGCTTTTCAAACCAGATAGACAGTGGTTTCACATTATTGCAAGTGTAGTGAATGACACTGAATTGTTCACTTTAAAATTTTGGTCAGTTTTATTATCTGAATGTCATCTTAATTTAAAAAAAAAAGGAGCATTTGACCAGAAATAATAAAAAAATCAAAACAGACAAATACTGTCTACTATCTGGTGTTTATAGATCGAGTTTGAGGGGAGAGGAGGGTGGGGAGTGGACGGCAAGCGCAGATGAAGCAAGACTGGCTACAAGTTGGTAACTGTGGATTTGGGTTCATTACACTATTCATTTCTTGCCTACCTTAAATTAAAGAAAAAGAACTTGCTAGGCAGACAAATGAGGAGGGGGTGGTGGTGTCATGGCAAGGAAAGGGAAAAGCACAGGCAAAGGGGCCCGAGGAGTGAAGGGGCACCAGGCAGGACCCAAGGAGGTGAGACACCCCAAGTTCCAGGTCACACAACTAATTGAGGCAGAGATGCCTTCTTGCCTTCTTTCCTTTTTACCCCCCCTTTCTTTTCTCCCTTTCTCTTTCTCTCCCTTTCTTCCTTTCTTCTTTTTCCTTTTTAAAAAATAAACATCTTGATTTTTAAGCAGAAAGCGCTTCAAAGCTGCTACATCAGCAATCACAACATCCAAGCACATACCTTACTTATTGGTGGGGTCCCATTCAGAAGCCATGTGATCTTATTTTGGACATAACTGAGTCAGGATGTATGGCATCCCACCCCACAGAAGATGAGATGCAGTTTTTAGAGGGAAATGGAACCCTTTTAAGGAAGGCAAGCACTTGGGCAATAATGAAATGTGACGGCCACAGCCTGGGTTGAAAGGCTATAGGTAGGAAAGCTAATGAGAAGATGCATTAGAATAAAAATACATACTCATCAAGGAAATGCAAATCAAAACCACAATGAGATACCACTTTATACCCATAGGATGGGTATAATTAAGAAGTCAGATAATAACAAGTGCTGGCGAATGCAGAGCTTGCTGGTAGGAATGTAAAATGATTCAGCCACTCTGGAAACAAGCTGATGGTTTCTTAAAAGGTTAAACATAGTTACTCTATGACCCAGCAATTCCACTTCTAGGGAAACGAAAACACATGTTCAAAAACTTGTTGAACACATGTTCAAAAACTTGTGCGTGAATGTTCACAGCAGCACTACTCATAATGGGTAAAAAGTAGGAAAAAACCCTAATATACAATGATGAATAGGAATATGGTAAATTCATATAATGCAATATTACTAAGCAGTAAAAGGAATAAAATACTGAAACATGCTACCATAGGGACGAAACTTGAAAATAGTCTAAGTGAAAGAAGCATCTCAAAGGACAAAACATTAAAGAATTCCATTTGTATGAAATGTTCCAAGCAGGCAAATCTACAGATAGCAAGTAGATTAGCGGTTGCTTCATGCTGGCAAGAATGGCAGAAGAGGAGGGTGATAGATGAGGCATGCAGAGTTCCTTCTGGAGGTGATGAAAGTGTTCTGGAATCAGTGATGCTGGATGAGCAACTCTGAATATCCCTTAGTAAATATACCACTGAATAGAGAACACTGTAAATGGGTGAATTGTGTGATTATGGGAGTTCTATCTCAGTAAATTTTTAAAATTTTATTGCTAATAAAATAGAAAGAAAAAAGGTAGTCTCGGTTGTTTTAGTGCAGGGGCAAGTGCGGGGACACCTGGGTGGCTCAGTTAGTTGGCATCTGCCTTCAGCTCGGGTCGTGGGATCCAGGGATCCTGGGATCGAGTCCTGCACCAGGCTTCCTGCTCGATGAGGAGCCTGCTTCTCTCTCTGCTTGCTGCTCCCCCGATTGTGCTCGCTCACTTGCTCTCTGACAAATAAATAAATAGGATCTTTGAAAAAACAAAATAACCCAAGTGGGCTCTTCTGGGCTGACAACCTGATCATGGCTATTAAATGAATTTCAGCAGGAAGTGTGTCATATGTTTTGGAAGATACCTACTGAAAATGAGTAAGAGAAAAAGAAGTTTCCAGTGCTTAAAGCAATGTGAGTCAGGGGCTCAATTAAAAGGAGGTTGTCAAGGATCCCCCGGGCAGGCAGAATGACACTTCGGGGAGTTCAAACTCTTGTGAGGTCAACTTTTAACATGTATAAATTACACATACTCTTTAGTTTAATTGTCTGAGAAAAAGGTTCATTGCTAAGTCCAAATTTTATGTCTATTCTGAGAAGCAAATAAATCAATAAATGAAAAATTGAACTATCTTTTTTGTTTTTTAGGGCATTTAAAATGGACAAAAGCATCATTCCTTGATATTTGAAATTCTTACATTTTATGCTTGAGATATCAACTATTAAAATACATTTTCTTAGGGGCACTTGAGTAGTACAGTTGGTTAAGTATCCAACTCTTGGTTTCAGCTCAGGTTATGATCTCAGGGTCATGGGATCGAGCCCCGTGTCCAGCCCCCTGCTCAGCGCAGAGCCTGCTTAAGACTCTCCCTCTCTCCCTCCTCACCATTCTCTTTCTCTAAAATAAATGAATAAATCTTTTTTAAAAATACGTTTTTAAAAAGGACATGAGAAAAATTTAAGCTGCCTGCAGCTACTTTTCTCAGATAACCCATTAGAGGTATAAGCCTTCAATCATTACAGCAAATGAATAACTAAATGGGATAGAACTGTGCTACTTTATTTTTCTTTTGGACATTGGTTTTTGAAGTACCAGTGATGTCTTGATGTGCTCTGTAAGAATTCTGACCAGCTGAATACAACTTCCAGAGCTCTTGAATAGCACACTGAGAAGTGGCCCAATTATCATCCTCTTAATGCTCCCATTAATGTGCTATATATGGGAACACCATGATACTTTACCTAATTTTTTCTTTTAGATCAGGAAATAATTCATACAGAAAGAGAACAGAATGACCATGGGCCCACCGTCACGCAGACATCCTGTTACATTTGCTTCAAACTGCTTCCCTGGCTTCCTGCTCCCACCCCTCTTCCCGTATGCACGAGCCTATTATGGTCATATCCAGTCTCAGCTGCAAATCTCCCCTCATCCTGTCTCAATATTTAACCCTTTCAGTGATTATGACCAATGCTCCTAAGGAGATCATGGGCTGGACAACAAGTGCTAAGAATATCATTTTATTGCTGGAAGAGAACTAAGGTAACTTTATAGTAAGGACATTGGGGTCCAGAAAAATTGATTTGCCTTCTCAAGGTTACACAAAGCCTGAAATCCACATATCTTGATTCATTGTCCAGCAAAATGGAGGAGTAGAAACAGTATAGGCTCTAGAGGCAAACTCAGCTGAGTTCAACTTCTGACTTAGCCATTGATGAGATGACCTGTTCATAGGGAAAAACCCAAACACTTATCTGAGCTTGTTTTCACTGGCAACATGGAAATTATACCAGCTCCTCTTCAGAGCAGGTATAAGAACGGAAGTAGCACAGGTACAACTGTGCCTGGCACAGAATAGGAATTCAACAGTGGTTTTTAAAAGGATTTTATTTATTTATTTGATAGGGAGAGATCACAAGTAGGCAGAGAGGCAGGCAGAGGGAGAGGGGAAGCAGGCTCCCTGCTAAGCAGAGAGCCTGATGCAGGGCTCAATCCCAGGACCTGAGAACATGACCTGAGCTGAAGGCAGAGGCTTAACCCACTGAGCCACCCAGATGCCCCACAATAGTGATTTTTGAATTCCACTTTTTAATGAGCACCTGTTAATTGTCAGGCATCATTCCTGACACCGAGGACATAGCCATGAACATGACAATGTCCCTGCCACCATGCTGGTTAAGAAAACACTGGTAATGGGGTGCCTGGGTGGCTCAGGGGGTTAAGCCTCTGCCTTTGGCTCAGGTCATGATCTCAGGGTCCTGGGATCAAGCCCCGCATCAGGCTCTCTGCTCAGCAGGAAGGCTGCTTCCTCCCTCTCTCTCTCTGCCTGGCTCTCTGCCTACTTGTGATCTCTGTCTCTCTGTCAAATAAATAAATAAAATATTAAAAAAAAAAGAAAACACTGGTAAAAATCAATAGCCAACTGTATGAACATCTGTTTGCAAGTTTTTTTTTTTTTTTTTTAAATCCCTATGACTGTGTTCCTTTTTGTTTGGGTTTTCTTGACACATACTGATTTTTCCATCCCCCAAACCAACTCCAGAACCAGGGCTGGCCAGGGATTACCGAGTCTGGTTACTGAGCCCCTCGTCAGGTGAGAATGGGTGATAGGATATGTTCTGAAGAGATCCAGAGAGACAGGTCCCTGTCCTCAAGGAATTCTTGGTCTATTATATTAAGACCATTTGTGGAGCACTTACCTGAGGTCAGGTGCTGGGCAAGACACTTTACAATTATTTCATTTAATCCTCACAACCATCTCTTTAAGGTATGGTTTTCTTTTCTTTTCTTTCTTTTTTTTTTTTTAAAGATTTTAATTTGAGAGAGAGAAAGAATGAGCGCACACAAGCAGAGGGGAAGAGCAGAGGGGAGAGGAAGAAATAGACTCCCCAAAGAACAGGGAGTGGATACAGTGTGGGGTTTGATCCTAGAACCCTGAGTTAATTACCTGAGCTGAAAGCAGATGTTTAACCAACTGAGCTACACAAGCACCCGTTGTTGTTGTTGTTTTGAAGTAATCTCTGAGCCCAACGTGGGACTCGAACTTATAACCCCAAGATCAAGAGTCGCATGCTCTACTGACCAAGCTAACCAGGTGCCCCTGCTGTATCTTTCTTTTTTTTTTTTTTTAAAGATTTTATTTATTTGACAGAGATCACAAGTAGGAAGAGAGGCAGGCAGAGAGAGAGAGAGAGGAAAGCAGGCTCCCCACTGAGCAGAGAGCCAGACGTGGGCTTGAACCCAGGACCCTGAGACCACGACCCAAGCCGAAGGCAGAGGCTCTACCCACTGAGCCATCCAGGCGCCCCCTTGCTGTACCTTTTAATAGTCTCAATAACTGCTGAAATGAAGTTGTCTTCTTTTTTTTGAGATTTTTTTATTTGCAGGAGAGTGGGGGAGGGGAGGGGAGGGAAAGAGAGCCTGAACAGGTGGAGCGGCAGGCAGAAGAAGAAGCAGGTTCCCGGCTTAGGAAGGAGCCTAATGTGGGACTAGATCCCAGGAGCCTAGGATCATGACCTGAGCTGAAGGCAGAGGTTTAACTGACTGAGCCACGCAAGGGTCCCTGAAATGAAGTCTTCTAAAGGAAAATCTGATTGGACAGCTTAAACTGAAGTTCATCAAGGCAGAAAACTAGATTTTCGTTTAAGATTTTATTTATTTGGGGCGCCTGGGTGGCTCAGTGGGTTAAAGCCTCTGCCTTCAGCTCAGGTCATGATCCCAGGGTCCTGGGATAAAGCCCCATATCAGGCTCTCTGCTCAGCAGGGAGCCTGCTTCCCCCCTCTCTCTGCCTGCTTCTCTGGCTACTTGTGATCTCTTGCTCTCTCTCTCTGTGTGTCAAATAAATAAAATCTTAAAAAAAGATTTCATTTATGTATTTAATTGACAGAGAGACACAGCAAGAGAGGGAATACAGCAGGGGGAGTGGAAGAGGGAGAAACGGGCTTCACACCGAGCAGAGAGCTTGATGCGGGGCTTGATCCCAAGACCCAGGGATCATGACCCCAGCCAAAGGCAGATGTTTATCGACTGAGCCACCCAGTCATCCAGAACACTAGATTTTGTCAAGTACTCTTGCTCTAGAAGTGAAGAATTCTAATGCCAAAAGTAACAATTTTTTTTTTAAGATTTTATTTATTTGACACAGAGAGACACAGCAAGAGAGGGAACACAAGCAGGGGGAGTGGGAGAGGGAGAAGAGGGAGAAGCAGGCTTCCCGCCCAGCAGGGAGCTGGATGCGGGGCTCAATTCCAGGACCCTGGGATCATGACCTGAGCTGAAGGCAGACGCTTAACAGACTGAGCCACCCAGGCACCCCATGTTTTTTTGTTTGTTTGTTTTAGATAAGAATTGAGGTCTGAGAGTGCCTGGGTGGCTCTGTTGGTTAAGCAACTACCTTCAGCTCAGGTCATGATCCCGGAGTCCCAGGATCGAGTCCCTCATAGGGCTCCCAGCTCCGTAGGGAGTCTGCTTCTCCCTCTGATCTTCTACCCTCATGCTCTCTCTCACTCTCTCTCACAAATAAATAAAATCTTAAAAAAAAATAGAATTGAGGTCTGAGCTTCCTATACCCTCAGTTCTCATACATCAAATAACAATTTGAAGCTCCTCCTATTATAGGATCAAAAGGCAAAAGACCAAATACCTTGGGCAGCATTTCTCCATCACCTGACTGACTTGAACCTCATGAAAAGGAGGCTACTGGTTTCTTTCGAAATTATGACAATTATTTTTAAATACAAGCCTGGGTGACTACACCCCCCAAGAACTTTGATGAAACTTCAGCATGGCATTCTAGATTTCTTACAACCTACCCTCCCCTCTGTCCCCCCCACCCCCATCGTTTTTAACTTTGTTGCTGATTCATACATCGTTCTAGGCAGACTGCCAGTCACTCACAGCTCATGGCTGGAGCCACTCACCTCAGGCTTTCTCACCTCCACACTTTAATACTGTTTCTTCAACTTGCAAACCCTCCTCACTCACCTCCACTCATCCCATACTCGTCCTCTGCCATCCCAGATACTGCTGCCTCCTCCACTGAGCCTTTCCCAACTGCCCTGTCAGAAGTGCCTCCTCCTCTCCACTCCCACACATGGCCTCTGACTCTATTATAACATGTATTTCATTCTACCCAGTTCCTTTTCTCTTGGCCATCTCCATAGCCCAGTCCTGCCCACAATGGCTGTCAAATGCTGCTGGATGAGTGTGGGGCTGAGCTGAACAGGCTGAACACGCTACTACGGTTACACCTCTCCACACGTCCCCTCTGGCAGCAAAACAGCCTTTTGACCACCAAGCCTGGAAACCCAGGCTTCCAGAAAGTCCAGTAGATGGGCTTTATTTGGGTCTAGAGCTCCTTCTAGGGCAATCCTAAAGAAGAAAATGATCTATTATAATCTGGTATTAGAAATATTACCAACTCTTCTCATTTCTCCACAATGGACCTATCATTTTCTTTTTTAAAAGTTTTGATATCTTTAATTAAAAAACAGACAAATGCATTTTGCATTAGAGAGATTCATACTTTATAGGCGGCAAGTGTGAAGGCCTCCACACTTGGAGTGACTACCTGGGGACAACTCAATGTGCAGTTTCATTTCTAGAGACTTACATACCTTTTTTAAAAAATTTTATTTATTTATTTGACAGAGAGAAATCACAAGTAGATGGAGAGGCAGGCAGAGAGAGAGAGGGGAAAGCAGGCTCCCTGCTGAGCAGAGAGCTTGATGCGGGACTCGATCCCAGGACCCTGAGATCATGACCTGAGCCGAAGGCAGCGGCTTAACCCACTGAGCCACCCAGGTGCCCCTGAGACTTACATACATTTACACAAACAAGAATATTTTTGCATGAACAGGAGACAGTATACTTACTATTCCACAACTGGCTTTTTATTTTTTCATTTACTGTACTGATTTACACATGGGGCTTGAACATTTTCTTCTGAAAGTTTATTGACCATTCATTTCTTTTTCTGTGAACTACTTCTTCATAACTTTTCCCTACTTTTCTGAGTTGTTTTCTTCTTGGTTCATATTAACTTATACTCACACATTGTAGACACTCATCTTTTGTTATCTATGTTGCACAGACCTGTTTTCCAACATTCATTTACCATTACACGTTCAATTACCATTACATTACCATTTCCTAACAGTATAGTTTTGGGCAAGCCACTGAACCCTGGGTTGTTTCCTTACCTAGACAATGAGGACACTGCCTGTGTGAGACAGTGAGAAGTGAGAACTGCATGCCAAGTACTAAGCATTATGCCTGGCATTCAAGAAGTACTCAATAAATGTTAGCCACTCTTCACTACCTAGACTCGAGATCACCAGCTGGCTAGGTTTAGACTTGACCAGCATTTAAAACCAATACCCTTGAATCCTTTAGATGAGACATACATTCTCTGGTTGGCCATACACTCACGTGTCTCCCCAGTCTGTTTTCATAACAGCTTCTCAGATCTGTTACCAGCCTTCCACTCTCTCAAGTTCTTAATGAATGAAAATAAAGCAGGCTTTGAGATTATTATATATAATTATTATAATCAGGCCTGCTCTTTGTACCATTAGGCACTGCATAACACTTGGATTATATTCCCTAACCCAATATTCCCAATATAATCCCTATATTGTTGACAGTGTAGCCTACTATAGCGTCGGGCAATGTACAACCTGCACATCTGTACATGGCAGCCTGGTCCACATTTCAAGAAATTTAGGGCATTCTTACTGTGATTTAAAAAGCTTTCACAGGGGGCACCTGGGTGGCTCAGTGGGTTGGGCCTCTGTCTTTGGCTCAGGTCATGATCCCAAGGTCCTGGGATGGAGCCCCGCATCGGGCTCTACTTGGCAGGAAGCCTGCTTCCCCTCCCTCTCTCTTTGCCTACTTGTAATCTCTGTCAAATAAATACATAAAATCTTTAAAACAAAAAAAGCTTTCACAGAGGCTCTTTTTATTTTCACAACACCCACTAGGTAGGATCAAGGTGGGAATGATATCTCTAAGTACAGATGGGGTAGGAGGCAGAGCTAGTAAGCCAGAAATGTGGGCCCAAATTTCTCAACATTCAAATTGTAGTTATGAAGAACCAAGTCATCAGGTCCCTGCTTGATATCCTGTCAAAGAAAGGTAAGATGAGAGCTTCTGGATTTCCAGAGGCTCCCCAGAGATCATCAAGGGGAAACCGTATTAAAAATGACTGCCCTAAAAAAAAAAAAATAAAAAAAAAAAAAATGACTGCCCTTAGGGCTGGCTCAGTCAGTAGAGCATGTGACCCTTGATCTCAGGGTTGTGGGTTCGAGCCCCCAACTGGGCACAGGTATTACTTAAAAAAAAAATTACTACCTCTGGAACAAAACCATAGATGGGATTTGGCTACATAAAAACCCTTACATGTATCTAGAACTTCAGATGTCAAAAATTTTACAAAGTGTATCTATATATCCACCATAACATTTGTTTATTAACAAAGCCTTGTAAGAATGGACAGGGATTAGGGAATATAATCAATGGTATTGTAGCAGCGTTGTACGGTGACAGTTGGTAGCTACACTTGTGAGCATAGCATAACATACACACTTGTCGAATCACTATGTTGTGTACATAAAACTAATGTAACATTGTGGGTCAACTATATTTCAATAATAAGAAAAAAAGGAGGCAGGGATTATTATATCCACTTGGGGTTGTGAGATGAATTTGAGGTGGGGGTATACCTCTAAAAAACTCCCTCCAAAGAACTAAAAGGCAGTCTTACCTACCAGTTGAAAGGAATTGTGGCAAAGTGACAATCTGAAATGATGGGTATAAAATCCTGGGAGACAGAGACAGTCACCCAGCTATCAGTTATGGTTTCAAGATACTGACTACACGCACGCACGCACACACACACACAGTTTCTAATGTACAAACTAATGGAAAGTTTTCAGACTGACAAACTTGTCATGGAAACTGAATATGCAAAAATAAGGAGCAAAATAAACCCGAGTCCAACCACCTCGTTAATAGCTGAGGTCTTTATTTCAATTTGTATGTACAGTAAAAGTGCTGCTGAGAATATGCAGCAACCAGACAAAACAATAAATGTAATTCTCTCTCAACAATTAGCAGCTTAAGATCTATCAACTACAGTGTTAACGTTCACGCGTTCACAAGTGTCATTTCTGTACTTTTCAATTCGTGCAAGTGAGTTTTTATTCTGACACACTTTGATAAAACACACTTACAGTCTAGTAGTCAGTCCTACTGAGGGTATCACCTAGCATACACAACACACAGAAATGTTAACTCTTAGAGCCACGTTCAAAATCCCCAGTTTCATTTGGGGGTGGGAACCATAAATTTTGCCTGTGTCAATTTGTCGATTATAATATTTGGTTTTGTTTTGGATGCATATTTCCCAAAGCTGAAAGGCAGCTCCTCACTGGAACTTACATGAAATTCAGCATTTCATCTGACTGTACCTCAAAGGAATATGAAGTCAGAAACAAAACCAAATGCAGTGAAGACCACATAAAAATATGCTCAGTATTAGGGCATGGCTAGCAAGGAAGGCTTGATCCCAATGTTTTCCCTGGTATCGGATTTTTACCTCAGTTGGGTGGCGAGGGTACAGGGGAGAAAGGAGACCCCAGTCAACGAAGTGTAAAATTTAACCTACTTTTTTTTCTTAGGGAGCCAGTGGAGTAGAAAGCCTTCCTTGCTAGGATGCACTGAATATATACCAAGGAATTGAAATTGGAGCAGACAGAAGTGCCCTTCAGTTGAATCATAAAAAAGGTAAAATGTTAGTTATTCTACAACCTGAACAAGAGTCACCCAGGCTACCACAGCCAGCCTCAAGCACCAGCACTAACAAGTAATCCAGGAATGCTTCATTTCAAAGGGAATGCACGTAGTCTTTAAAAGAGAAGAAGCATTAAAGCAAGGAGGAAATTACCACTCACAGAACAATTGTTAAACAACCATTAGAGTGAGATTATAGAAGAGCTTTGACTAGACCAGAATTTGGGAACAGCCACAGTGCAAAGAAACACAAAGGCAACAGGTGTGGGCAGCAGGAAGTGGGGGAAGGCATGGAAACAGATGCATGGTTACAAATAGCATTAAATGCAGACAACTGTTGGGCCTGGTGAAGAATCAAGGGACAAGACAGCGAGAAAGCCATTACTGTGACTGACCTAGCCTGAAGCTCCTTCCTAGGACAGTTTGAGAGAGGATGGTGGACAGTTAGCACGGGCCTGTTTGGCTGGGAGCTCAGGGGGCTGTCCAGAGGCGAAAACCTTCCTTTGATAGAAATTGTCCCATGGCAAATAGGAACAATTTCAATCCATCTATCACAGTGACTTCTAGTGCCCACAGAACTTAGTAGCCTCTACACGGTTTAGGGGACTCAAAGGTTCTTAGAAAAACTAGAGGATGGTGGCCATAGCCTCTGATAACTTTGTGGGGCTCTCTTCCGTACTTGAGTGATTAAGCTAGAGCAGAAGGTTAGGAGAAACTATGCTAGTTTGACAAGGTCACGGTGTCCTTTGGCACTCCTGCCTAAAGTCACTGCAGTATTTTTAGGCAAAGTTAACATTTAAAATACATAGGCATGGGAACAATTTGTTTTTGTCCTGAACGTGAATTGGTTCTAATTATTTTTTAATAGAAAAATCATCCCTGTGGTCCCTGCTCTGGGCACTAATTTTGAGAGGTCAACAGAGCTAACAGGTTGTACTACAATCATCTGGGGATGGAGTGAAGATTGGGGTACCTGAGTTAAAATATTTAAATGATTATGGAAACAACATGCTGACTCTGAGAAGGCCAGCCGGCCAAAGCCACAGGAGGCTGGAGCTGTCATGTAAACCATCCCCTCAGACAGAGAAGGCAATGCTAATCTAATTCCAAAAGAATTTCCTGGTGTGGGAAGAATAGGCAAAGCATGCTCTGCTATTCTCTTCAGGGCTATTATGTGCCCCATGCTCATCACTTGGTTGCACAGAACTGAGGCCAAGACGGAACAGCATTTGGGATTCAATACTATGAATATGAAAAGATTAACCAAGCTTTCTAGATATGCTCTAAAAGCCCAGTTCCATTCTGGTAGAACTGGTTACAGCATGGGGAAGAAGGCTCAGTCCTTTTTTTCTAAACTGTCTATAAAAGTCCACTGAGCATAGGTATGTTAGTAAGTCAGTCTAGATGAATAGGAAGTGGATAACATTTTACACCCCAAACTTGGGTCCTTCTAACCTGACAGATCCTTTTCTGTTCTTTAGGGAGAATCACCTTCAGTTGATTCTCTCAGGCAGACAGAATAAAGCTTTGAAATTAAGGATGCTGGGGCCAAAATGCAGACGGGAGATTCCACATCACTTTGGTTTCAGTAATCAGGGGGTGTTAAAAATAAATTAAGGAAACACAAGGAATTATGTATGACTCTCATAATATAGTCTCAATTCTTCCTCAAGACAATCGATCCCAGTCCAAAGTCACTGGGTGAACATTTTCTTGGGGCAAAAAAATCTCTATCCTATCATGCTGGTTTGTACAAACAGCCTCCTGCTCTCCCTGCACACCCCTTTCCTCTCCAACCAAGCCAAGCCCATGAAGTGGTGGGTGGGGGTGGCAGGACACCAAAGAGCAGCAGGAGCCAGAGGAGGGAGTCTAAGCTGCATCTCCAAACAAGGGCTTCAGAGGAAAGCATTTATAGCAAGTCTTCCCTTACTCAAACTGTTTCAAGACAAGAGGGAGCAGCACACTTAAATATCCACACATTTCTTCATTTAAAAACATCACTTCTTTATTTCAAAGGAAAAATAAAAGACCCTCCCAACCCTTTCCAAAAAAACCCAATAATAATAATAACAATAATAAAAAATCCTATTAGAAACCATAAGGAAGCACTGAGAGTTTGAGTATTACATTCTTCAAGTATGCTGTTCGGATTTTTTGTTTTTTTAAGTTGGTGATTATACACATATTTAAAAAAACCTTAAAAGTGCGGCCAAGGGATTTTGCTTCAAATTAAGTATTTAGAGGGCTACTTCAAAATACTGTAGTAGGGCTTTGCAGTGATCCTTTGGGGGCATGATGCTCTCACTTTTGTATCCTAGCAAAGGTTAAGGGACCAGGTTCAAAAGTGATCATACTTCCAGGGTTAGCATGAGTGGCCAACTTGGGTGAGAAAGCCAGGGAGACATCCATGTGTTCTTCCACGGACAAGGACAATCCACCCTGAATCCAAAAATTCAGACATGGAATGTGGCAGGATTTCACAGTAAAGTTAGTCTGGGAGGGGGAGAGGTGGTGAGCCCAGACGAGGCAGGGTGTTAGGTTTAACTGGTTTCCCCTAATCAGGTTTTTGCATCTTTTTAGTGGGTTTTAGTGCAGTCCTTCAAGCCACAATTTAGAATGCCCTTCAGTGTGCTCCAGATTGTTGGTTCATAGTAAAGGACTGTTTAAGATTTGCATCCCAAGGAAAATCATGCTACATAAAAATGATCCAAGATTTTTGCCCAAAAAACTTCTTGGATAAAATCTAAAAAATACTATTGCAATTGCGTCTCTTGAAGAAAAAAACATTATTCTAAATGTAAACAGATTCACTCAACTCTTTTGTTGTTGTAGAAAACTTCAGAGTAGGTAAGTTGCTGTCTAATTCTTCGCTGCATGCACTCGCCAGAGGGTAGGGGAGCACTGCCTTCTTGTGCCAGCATCATCTAGGGGAGGAGAAGAACCGTTCCACATAGCTGAAGAGGGCATCCCAGTGCTTCCAGAGAAAGGCAATGAAAACCACAAGGAATAAAGTGCTGAACGTCCTGTTGCGAGTTTTCATGAGAGGAACCACGCAGTTGGCTACCGTGGAGACAAAGACCAAAAGGACCGCCATGACTGCCAGAAGGATGTTGATGAGTTTGCCCAGAAGGTTCCGGGCAGTTGCATTCTCCAGCCCTTCCAGCTGTACCACCTGCTGCTGCTGCTGCTGCAGCTCCATCTTGGAGATGCGGGTCTGGCACGCCTCCAGGGCCTCCTGTGGGCCAGAACAGGGAATAGTTAAACCTTCTGCTTACACTACTCTGAATAGACGACATGCACTTTGGGCAAGCCAGACACATCTTGAGCTATGCCAATGATTTTAAATATCTGAGAGTCTTGAATACGAAAGGCTCAATGTGTAAGTCATTATTCCAGCAATTATTATTCACCTAAACTGCCCTCCATGGCATTCCTCATGGGATGGCTCACAGGAAGTAGCAGCCACATTTGGAACTGGTCTTGAACATTTTAATAATAAGACCTCAAGTATATCATTTTTTTTCTATTTAAAAATTACTCATTTAATTGCACAGGACAAGCATACTTGCTCAACACTTCAAGGAGGATATATAGTCTCTCTTGATATTTTCCTTAAATCCAGGTCTTGGCCTTGAAGTAATACTGTCACTTTGACATGTGTTCATTCTTTCACCTATGTTTAAATACATACATATTTAAGCCTAGGGAAATGTATGGAATTATTTTTAACTTCCTATCTTAATATAAATAGTATCATACTATAAGTCTTTTTTTTTCTCACTCAACAGTGGGTCCTGCCGATCCTTTCCAAGTCAATGTGTAGAGATTTACCTCATTCTTTTTAATTGCTATGTAGCACTTTGTAGTACAGATAGATACTCCTACAGTTTATTCAGCCAGGTCCCTGCTGGAGAGATTTAGGTTACTTTCAACTTTTTCACCGTAACAATGACATAGTGAACATTCTCTGGACATCCTTGTATGCACTACCTGTTGTTTTCCAAGTGAAGTAAATCACAGACATCAGTGTAAATAAAGGGCTCTCTGATCTGTCTTCATAAGAAGAGTATACTCCCCCTACTGCCGCTTTTAAGGTTGATCTTTTTAAGGGGGACACTATGCACAAACACTAGACCAAACATTATAAGTGATATGCTCCCTTCGAGCCATGAGTTTATATGAAATTTACCCTCAACATTCAGAGGACAGAACCTATTTCCTTAGCTATGGTCAGGTATGCTCCAAAGTTTAGCAGTGGTGGAAGCCCTAGGTTTTTCTGGTCTTGGTTTCAATGTATCCTGGTTTCCTGTGATTTGAGATGAAGGTGAGGCAACTTCAGACTGAAGCAAGCTAACGAATGGACAGTGAATGCCCAGAATGATCATGGGAAAAAAACTAAAACATAAACAGAATTCCGGAGTCTGGAGAAGATGGCAGCTGGGCAAATGATCCAGACATTCCCTTAATTCTTTTAGGCTGTAATACAAGACTCCTAGACCACTTCCCTTCCCTAAGACTAGCTTATTTCAAGATACTTCTTTGTGAAACCAGCAACTGTTCCCTTAGAAATACCTCCCAACTGGAGTAAGAAAAAAGTTACATATTCTATTTCCTCATAGTATTAACTAGAGAGCCTTAAACATAACTGCCTCATGTGTTATTTTCGCAAATGGCCTGGCAATGTACCTGTAAAAGGTTTGAATTTGGCAACTAGGATAAATGCCTCCTTTGCTATAGCAGAAGACAGACAAGATGGCCCTGAGTCTTGTCAGAGCAGCTCCTGAAGTGGTAACCAAAGGATGTAATAATGCAGGTGGTCTATATACCGAGACCTGTGATCCTCAGAACATTTCCTAGGAACACAAGCAAGCACCCTACAGGGTACAGCCTTTCAAGAAATGCACATCATTTGAAGGGTAGGTATATTACTTGGTATAACCTTCTCTTGATACTCTACAGTCCTCATCTTTTTTCTTAAACTTTTCATTATTATGGTAAAATATGCCTAACATTAAATTTTAACCATTTTAGAGTGCACAATTCAGCGGAATTTAGTAAATTCATAATGGTGTACAACCACCACTTCCATCAAATTCTAGAACACTTTCATCACCCCAAGAAGAAATCCCCTATCCCTTAGCTATTACTCCCTATTTCCCCTTCCTGCAGCCCCTGGCAACTGCTCAGCTATTTTCTGTCTCCATAGATTTGCCTGTTCTAGACATTTCATGTAATGGAATCACATAATATGTGGTCTTTTGTGACTGGCTTTTTTTCACTGAGCATGTTTCCCAGATTCATCCATGTTATAGCATGCATCAGTATTTTATTCCTTTTTCTTCTTCTTCTTTTTTATTGTGGTAAAAGACACATAACATAAAACCTACCACCTTAATTAACCTTTTTTAAGTGTACAGCTCAGTGGTATTAAATCCATTCATAATGGGGTGCAGCCGTCACTACCATCCAACTCCATAGCTCTTTCCATCTTGTAAAACTGAAACTCTATGGTCATTAAACAAGAACCCCTCATTCCCTTCAACCCCCGGCCCCTGCCAACCACCATTCTACTTGTTGTTAGTCTTTTGCTTTTACAAACGCAAGCCTTTGTGCTAACCTGGATGTCCCGGGCCCGTTCATAGGACTGATATGCAATTTTCTCTTCCATGCTGGCCAACTCCTGCTTCAAGTTTAAGATTTCATTCTGATGGAGTTCCGTTAGGTCATTTAGTTGTTCTTCTAATCGTTCACATCTACGAAGGTGGGGGGACAGTTAGAATTTTATGCATTCTATATTTTTCCTGGTATTATTCACATATAATCCCCAAAACCCATTCTGCAAAGGAAGAAAACAAAAGCACAAAGAAATTAAGTCAGTGGCCTGGGATAAAGGGGCATTCTAGTGGGGACAGCTCTTAGTCCCTGGAATGGACAGCTTGTCACAAGGCCATATCATAGCAGCAACATGGTTCTTCCACAATCTTCTCAACACACAGTATTTGCAGCAATGCCAGCAGCCCTGGTTAGCTTGGAGCATACTTATAATAAATGAGGGAGTTCTTACTCCATTCTGAACAGCAAAGGGGAGAGGCAAAAACTAGAATACAATTAAGCAGGTTTCATCACAAGATAAACAGCACATAAATGAAAACTGACCTTCTGGTGTCACCAGTAGCTTATCCTGATACTGGACAGGTCACTCACCTGGATGTTCATGGTTCAGAGACCTTCATCCCCATGGCCAAGCACAGTGTCTAGTAGGACATCTCAGTCAACAAATATTTACTGAGAGTCTGCTGTGTACCAGGTATGTTCAAAGTACTGGGAATACAGTGTGGTAAGCAACACAGAATGCCTGCCCACAGCAGTTTACATGCTAAGATGTATGTGTGTTGAGGGCGGGGGGCAGAAAAACCAAGACAACTGCAAGTATGGATAAGTAAAATGAAGATTAATAGGGGTATATATATGACAGAGTGCCCGGTGGTTGGTTAAGCTGGAATAGTCAGAAGAACTCTTCCCTGTTCAGTGCTCTCCAATGATGACAGATGAAGCTTGAATGATGATACGAATGGACTTATGAAGATGTGGGAGGAGAGTATCTTAAAGCAGAAGGAATACCAAGTATCAAGGTCTCAAGGAATACCAAGCTTCTTAAAGCAGAAGGAATACCAAGAACTAGCGTGGCAGGTCTGAGGGACACAAAATAGGCCAGTATGGCTATAACTGAGAAAAAACCAGGAAGAATGGCGGGAGATAAAGTTCCTTGGGAACAGGCCATTTAATTCATCTTGTATCTCTAGCACTTAGGGCTACCTATGAGAAGGTTATCTACTTAAAGGTAGAACCTGGGCTGGGTACCTAAGGACCAGTAGGGCTGAAACAAATTTTAAGGACAAGATCAGAGATTTTAGGTAGAAAAAGAACATGGGTAAAGGATAGGAGATAAAAATGGAAATCTGGCCTTAAGAGGTAGGTATGGGAGTTGGCTTTCTGGAACAGATAGTAAATGGGCCCAAAGCAGATTGCTGATGGGGGAGGGATGACATGAGGAACATAGCATTTTAGGAATATGGGTTATGAAGAGGAGAAGAGGACAGACTGGGGTAGGCTGTGTGTGGGAATTCCAGGAACCAGACAAAGAGATACGTAGGTGGGAGGACAGTTGAACACTATACATTAAAAAAGACTAGAAAGGGAACAATAAACACATCTCTGGTTTGTGGTGAATAAAATGTAAATCTCTCAGTCAGACAGAAGGCTCAGGTCGACAGGAGAATACACTACTACTGAACACTACTGGGGCAAACACACACCCAATGCTAACACAGAAGCCTCAAGAGACTCTGTATTAAAAAAAATAAATAAATAAAGACGACATTTAAAACTACCCTCCCTTTCCTTGTTTTTAATCTCACATATAGCACACCAACTTTTAAGGAATACACAGAAGTTTTCTGTTTAAGGTAATTCTCATACTGCAGCATCACTGATATTCTCCCTCCCAATAATTATATAATGATTATATCCTACACTCCATTCTTTCTCTAAGAAACAAGTATTTTTATTTAAAAGGCACAATCTAACCCTTTTTACTGTATTACTGAATCCTACTGAGTTCTCCTTTATCCTTAATAGGCATCTGTATTGTTTTCTCTAGCACTGAAATTCTGTTACTGAAGTGATGGAACAGATCAAAAAGTGTTTCCACCTGTTACCTGTAACTCAGGCCGTATTCTCTGTGACTGTCTTTTCACTTCATCTGCTGCCTAGGGCATGTGCTCAGAAACAGGCACCACCTCTAGAACTGATTTTCTATCAAATTTTAAGTCTACCAACTGCCATAACAATATGTGGACATACTACTGCCTTTTCAGGTTCGTCCTATTTTATTTAAATAAGCTCACTATTCTGTGCTGTTTTTAGGGTTTGATGACTTCATCATTCTTTCTCCTTACCAGAGATGGGACAGAGGCTTTATAAAAGGAGTGTTCCAAACTCTCAATCCCTTGAGATTTAAGGGAAGAGTGGGGCCTAGAAGCAAATAACCCTCCTAAGCTAAGGATTGATGCTGGGTGGCAGGAAGGGGAGCAGGGCAGTGGTGACTATCAGTCTGCTGATGAGAACAGACCCACCTGTGACATTTTCGCATGTGTTCCATAACTGTATAGTCTTTCAGGAATGTTGGAGAATATATGATATAAACATGGCTCATGCATACCATTAAAACAGAAAAGTAGCAGCAGCTGCTGCCATTTATTTAGTGTATGTTATATATCCAAATTAATTTTTTAAAAGTTTATTTATTTGGTGGGGGGAGAGGCAGAGAGAAACTCAAGCAGAGTCTGTGCTGAGTGTGGAGCCTGAAGCAGGCTTGATCCCAGGACCCTGAGATCATGACCTGAGCCAAAACCAAGGATAGCTGACTGCACCACTCAGGTGCCCCAATCGAAATTCATTTTTAAAACTCCAAGAGGGTAGTAGGTATTATCTTCACTTTACAGATAAGGAAACTGAAGCTCAGAGAGGTAAAGTGACTTGTCTAAGGGCACACAGAAATAAAGTAGAGCAAAGACTCAAATCCATGTATCCTGACTTTAAACCCAAGTTTTTAACCTCTGCACTGTGCTGCCACTTTGAAACTACTGAAGAAGCCCAGATGAGCTAAATTCCCTTTTGTAAGTAAGAAATCTGAGTCATGTCTATAGTTGATCCAAATTACATAGCCACACAGGGAGCTGGACCAAACTACAGAGACATGATTGTTTGGAGCCTGATGTCAAGGTGGAGTCAACAGGAGGAGGAATGTAGTAACTCTATATACCTAGAATCAAAAAGAGGATAATAAGAAGTGTTGGGGAGGATGTGAATAAATTTGAACTCTCATACAGCTGGTAGGAATATAAATGGTGTCTCAAGCTTTGGAAAACAGTTTGGCAGTTCCTCCAAAAGTTAAATATAGAATCACTGTATCACCCAGAAATTCCACTCCAGGTATACACTGAAGAGAAATTAAAATGTATTTCCACACAAAAGGGTGTACACAAACATTCACAACAACATTATTCTTGATGGCCAAAAAGTGGAAACAAGTAAATGTCCATCAACTGATGAATGGATAAATAAAATGTGGAGCAACCGTACAATGGAATATTATTTGGAAATGAAATGAAATAATGACACATGCTACAAGATAGATGTATACTTCCTGAATACATTATTCTAAGTGAAAGACACTGGTCAGAAAGGACCACAAACTGCCTGGGTGGCGCAGTTGGTTAAACGACTGCCTCCGGCTCAGGGCGTGATCCTGGAGTCCCGGGATCGAGTCCCACATCAGGCTCCCAGCTCCATGGGGAGTCTGCTTCTCCCTCTGACCTTCTTCTCACTGTCTCTCTCTCTCAAATAAATAAAATAAAATCTTAAAAAAAAAAAAAAAAAAAAAAAAAAAGAAAGGACCACAAACTGCATGATGCCATGTATATGAAATGTCCCAAATAGGTAAATCTATAGAGATAAGGATTAATGATTGCCAAGATCTGGGTGTAATGGGAAGATTGGAGGGCAATAAAGATGCCCTTAAACTGATTATGGTGATAGCTGTATATAGCTGTAAATACACTAAAAATCACTGATATGTATACTTTCTCGTTGTTTTTTAAGATTTTATTTGAGACAGAGACAGACAGACAGAGAATGAGCAGGGGGAGGGGCAGAGGTAGAAACAGACTCCTCACTTAGCAGGGAGTCCCACCTGGGGCTGGATCCCAGAACCCGGGATCATGACCTGAGCCAAAGGCAGACACCTAACTATTGAGCCACCCAGGCACCCCTGATCTGTATACTTTGAATGGGTGAATTCTATGGTATATAAATAATATCTCAATGAAGCTGTTAACAAAGATTATGGATGTCTGCAATTTACTGTGAAATGCATTTAAAAAAATGAGAGGAAGGTGGCACCCGTGTGGCTCACTCAGTTAGGTGTCCGACTTGATTTTCGCTCAGGTCATGGTCTCAGGGTCGTGAGATGGAGCCCATGTTGGCCTCTGTGCGCAATGCAGAGTCTGCTTGAGATTCTCTCCCTCTCCCTCTGCCCCTTCCCCCACTCTCTCTAATAAATAAATAAATCTTTTTAAAAAATGAGAGGAAGGATGGATAGATGGGAAAATATATGAGAAAACACAGCAGAATGTAGAATCTAAGAAGTGGGTGGTATGAGTGCTCACTGTATAACTGTTTTCAACTTTGCAGCATATTTAAGGTTTATAATAAACACTAGGGAAAAATGATTATAGCAGGAAAACTTGGGTTTGAGTCCTAGGTCTGCCTCTCTTAAACTGTTAGTTAAGTTAGCTTGCTTTTCCAAGCAAGTTCCTTCATCTGTAAAATGAGGGTAATCATCTTAATCTTTTATATTCATGTCAACACAAAACCATTGTTTAAAAATGTCAATTTGGGGGCGCCTGGGTGGCTCAGTGGGTTAGGCCGCTGCCTTCGGCTCGGGTCGTGATCTCAGGGTCCTGGGATCGCGTCCCGCATCGGGCTCTCCGCTCAGCAGGGAGCCTGCTTCCTCCTCTCTCTCTCTCTCTGCCTGCCTCTCTGCCTACTTGTGATCTCTCTCTGTCAAATAAATAAATAAAATCTTAAAAAAAAAAAAAGTCAGTTTGTTCTCCTTTCCATCTTCACAATGTACCCAAACATAATGGCCCTTTCCTTCCTACCTTCCTTTTCTTCCTCACTCTTTCTTTCTGTTTTACTTATTTATTTGTCAGAAAGAGAGAGAGAGAGAGAAAAAGCAGGGGGAGTGGCAGGCAGAGGGAGAAGCAGACTCCCTGCTGAGCAAGGAACTGGACCCAGGACTTGATCCCAGAACCCTGGGATCATGACCCAAGCAGAAGACAGACACCCAACAGACTGAGCCATCCAGGAATCCCACATAAAGGCCTTTTTGAAAATGTTTCTACTTATTAAAGAAGACATCACTTGAAAACATGCTCCCTGAAAGGAATTCAAGGGCAATTTGAAAAACTTTTTAGCCAGCCAAATATTTCCAGTGGTGACTAATTCATGGCCTTAATCTCATTTTAGGCTCATTGCAGTCCACATCACTGTGCTAACTATACAATAAATCCAAATATCTCACACTCGATTTTACAGGTCTCAAAGATTATCACTATCATACACCTCCCTATACATCTAGAGCTGTTAAAATCAGTATGTTGCGAAGAGAAGTATACCACAAATATTTGAAGTATTGTTTGAAAGGTAACATAGGCTCCTTTAAAAGAAGGAATCTTAAACTCTGGAGGCTAGAAAAGATCTTAGAAATCTAGTTACATCTCTTTCAACCGAGGAATTATTTCTATGACACCCCTGAAGAGCATTGAATACCTCCAGCGGCAGGGTTTCATTTTTCTTAAGGCAGTGTTTTTCACTATTAGAGAAGTTCTTTTTAAAACTGAACTAAAACCTAGCTATTTGTAAGTCTCACCCCACAGTCTTTGGAACCACAAAAACAAGCTACTCCCTTGCCTGCATTACCTCTGCTACCTGCATTCACCAACAGGAAGTAGTTTCCCCGTGTAATTCTATAGGACAAATCCCTGGTAAAGTCTTAACTGCGCTTGCATCTGTTAGTGTCATTTTGAACTCTGCTGATGGTGGTTTCTTTCAGCACTCTCTCTGTGCACATATTTGTAAAGATAAGCCTGTCTTCTATTGTCTTCATCCTGGGTGAAGACACAGAGGCCCAGAAGAGGGCAAGACCAGGCCAGAGCTCACATTGCTACGAGAGAATATTCCAGCCCCTAGCCTAGGCGAGGGTGACATATACTTTGATGTGCATTATAAAAGACTGGGTGAAAAGACCTTTCTGCCCCACCTCTTCACCAAATTATCAGCAGTAGCAAGTCCATGTTGGGGGATCAAGGTTTAAGTTAGCCTATTCTGTCATTTTATCTGTGTTTAGGAGTCCCATAGCTACACATCTAGTTGAAAAGAAAAACTGCATTCACATCTGTGTTTTATTTTTCTAATGTTTCTGTGAGCAGCTACTGACTGAAAGGGACAAGAATAAAGTGAGCAGAAAGATGCCAAGTGCCAGGCAGATTAAGGTACAAAATATGTTTCTTCCCCCAAAGTTTTAACACTCCTTTTTTTTTTTTTAAAGATTTTTTTTTTTTTCTGATTGGATCTTTATTTCGATTAAGGAGTTACTGCTAACTTTAAGTATGATAATGGAATTGTAATTTCTTTCAAAAAAGACTGTATTTTACAGAACTATATACAGAATAATTAGGGTTGAAATGAGGTAAAGTACGGTATTTGTTCCAAAATAATACTTGGTGAGGGTTAAAATGAAGATAAGATAAACAAAATTGTTTACAAATTGATAATAGTTGAATGCTATACCCAACATGGGGCTCGAACTTAACTCTGAGGTGAACAGCCACATGCTCTACTGAGCCAGCCAGGTGCCCCAACACTCTTAATATGCTGTTGAAATGCTATCCTTGAACCCCACGTTCTTTTTTTTTTTTTTAAAAGATTTTATTTATTTATTTGTCAGAGAGAGAGGGAGAGAGAGCAAGCACAGGCAGACAGAGAGGCAGGCAGAGGCAGAGGGAGAAGCAGGCTCCCCGCCGAGCAAGGAGCCCGATGTGGGACTCGATCCCAGGACGCTGGGATCATGACCCGAGCCAAAGGCTCCTAACCAACTGAGCCACACAGACGTCCCGAACCCCATGTTCTTTTCTAAATTTTAGATCCAAATTGGTGTAAGACATTCAGTTTTTTTTTTTTAGTATATATAATTTTAAGTCCCTATTTAATTAGAACGTGCATTACTGACTTCTTTCATCCATTGTTCGAGTTTTTCCCCCCTTCTTGAAGTATATCCTTTAGTATTTCCTTCAGCAAAGGTGTCCATGAGTGGTAATTTTTGTTTACATATGTCTGAAAGTTCTCAATTTCATTCTCTTTCTTGAATAATAAATTAGGTGGACCCAGCATTCTGAGGTCACAGTTATTCTTCCCTGGCACTCTGAAGGTATTATTGCTTTGTCTTCTGGCCGTATAATCTCTCGCTTGTTTGGTCCATTTCACATTGAGTTTCTTTCATCATCTGGATTTCCCTGTGCCATCTGCAACTTTTACTTGACAGTATTTTATGGAGTTCCCTCCTACATGTATCTTTCAGATTCCTTTTTGGGCTATTTCATGGCTTTGCATTGTGATAAAATATGTTTTGGATACTTTCACTTGTGAATACCTAAGAGGATTTATTAATAACACTTCAGGCTGTCCCTCAGATTTTTATCTGTTTGTAAAGAGGGAAATTCTGTAGTTATGCAACACTATATGTAAGTATGTAACACTGTATATGAATCACAGAGTACTTACAAAAGTCCTCAGCACTTGTTCCCAACATTCTTAAACCTTATTATAAGCCAATGTTTATCATAAAATGGTCACTAACATGACAAAGGTTCTGGAAACTATTTTCATACTGGATTTGGTTTTTCTTTAAAAATTTTTTTCTTGGGCACCTGGGTAGCTCAGTGGGTTAAGCCTCTGCCTTCGGCTTGGGTCATGATCTCAGGGTCCTGGGATCAAGCCCTGCATTGGCCTCTCTGCTTGGCAGGGAGCCGCTTCCTCCTCTCCCTCTGCTTGCTGCTCTGTCTACTTGTGATCTCTCTCTCTATCAAATAAATAAATAAAATCTTTAAAAAAGTTTTATATTTTTCTTTAAAAGATTTTTTTTTTATAGATTTTATTTATTTATTTGACAGAGAGAGATCACAAGCAGGCAGAGAGGCAGGCAGAGAGAGAGAGGAGGAAGCAGGCTCCCTGCTGAGCAGAGAGCCCGATGCAGGCCTCGATCCCAGGACCCTGAGATCATGACCTGAGCCGAAGGCAGCGGCTTAACCCACTGAGCCACCCAGGCGCCCCAAGATTTTTTTTTTTTTTAAAGATTTTATTTATTTATTTGACAGACAGAGATCACAAGTAGGCAGAGAGGCAGGCAGAGAGAGAGAAGAGGAAGCAGGCTCCCTGCAGAGCAGACAGTCTGATACGGGGCTCATCCCTGGAATCATGACCTGAGCGGAAGGCAGAGGTTTTAGCCCACTGAGCCACCCAGGTGCCCCCAAAGATTTTTTTTTTTTTTAATTTGAGAGCACACACACATAGGAATGGGGAGCGGAGGGCAGAGGGAGAAGCAGACTCCCTGCTAAGCAGGGAGCCTAAGACAACGGCTGCAGGGCTGGATCCCAGGACCGAGATCATGACCTGAGGCAAAGGCAGACAGATAACTTAACCCACTTAGCCACCCAGACACCTCTGTTTTTATCCAATTTTTACCAGCTGATAATCTGTTCAGTCTGGGTTTTGGTTTCAAACCCTGGCTGTGCAACCCACCAGTGTGGGTGATCCTGTGAAGAGGCAATCTACCTACTCCAAAGGGCAACTGTGAAGTTGAACAGAAGTTAGACGTCAAATGCCCTGCACAGAAATGGAGCTCAGTGGGGAAGATTCATCACGGGTATACATTTGGGTTTCATTTTTGTCTTTTACAATCTTCCCAGGTCCCTCCAACAATCCCTAGTGAGAAAGTTCAAAAGGACTGCTTGTTGACCTCAAGTGCTGTGTGGCTCCAACATTCAAGGCTTCCCCCTTCTGACTTTTTCCCTGTCTAGTCCTCCACTTCTTTATCTATCACTACACCCTCAATTTTACATTTTCTAAAATCTTCACTGTTCCAGTATACTTTTCCCTGACATCTCACAAATGGGTTTTCTGGGTACATATTCTGTCCTTCTCAAAAAGGACAAGAGAGGCACAAGCCTCTTTTCTTACTTGCTCATCAGGAGGGCCAACACATACAAACGGGTTCCTGCTATTTCCCTGACTCAAGTTTGCCAAATAACTAAGTCCATTCACTGGCCTGTTCCAAACTTTCCTTCAAATTGATGAAACTGTCCTACCTACCTTCCTTTCATGGTATGTGTTTTGTATGCGCAAGAGGGAAAGTATCTCAAATAAATTTCATCTGATCTTTGCAAATCTCTGGAGAGAGCTGAATAGAAACTGCTAATCCTCACTATGCTCCTGTGTAAAATGAAGTCCTTCAGAGATTGAATAATTTACTCATGGTTACATGAGAAATTAACAGCAAGACTTCCTCAAGCTGAGAATCTTCCCAAATGAGAAAATACACTACTGTTCCCAGAGATAGTACTTAAAATAGTGAAATAGCATTTGGGTAAGTAGAATGTGCTCCATTTCCCTGCAGATGAAAACAGACCAACATGTTAGGAGACTTGCCAAGGTGACATAAAGCTGCAGAACTCAAGGGTGAAGCAAGACCTACAATGGGTCCAATTGAAACAGCCTCATTAATTCACCAACTAATAACTACTAGCATTTGCTTTCCTCTTCAAGTCATAAGAATTACCTGGAGAATGATGACTTTCTGAAAGAACAGAAAAGTCACAACTGTTATTGTGTAGCTGAAACCCTATTACACTTACACTTTTTTTTTTTTTTTTTTAAGTAGGCTCTACACCCAACTTGGGGCTCAAACTCACGACCCTGAGATCAAGAGTTACCTGATCTACCAGCTGAGCCAGTCAGGCGCCCCTACACTTACACAGCTATGTTTGGGTTACCACAGTAAGCGCCTCCAATCTGCAGGAAACATCAGGGAGAAAACCAAGAAAGTCTTAAACTTTGAGGCTTTTGTAAAATATGATGAACAAAGAGGCTGGCAAGATGCCCTTGGTGCTTGGAATGTAGGTCTTCTGGGTTGCCTCAGCACCTTAAAGATCTTTACTGGGCCTGTCATTACTGAAACACTTTTGCTGATTTGTTCACCCAGGTCATGGAAGTTTGCTTCTTACTCTTTTCACAACCTCACAACCCACAATTCGAAAGCACAAACCTGATCAAGCTTAGCAATTTCCAACCAAACATTTTTCAGTGCCATCAGTCATTTTTATGTGGCTTACATAATCTACATACGAAATTATGGCCTGAAATCAGGCTAACACAAAGAGCCCAGTAAAGATGATGTAATGTCATTTTGGGTGGGGAAGAATTTAGGGTTCAATCTACATTTAGTTAATCACTGTAAACATCAAAGTACCAAAACACTAACACCAATAATAACAAAAGCCATAACCACCACCCCCACACCCATGTCTTTTTATGTGTGGCATCTGCCTCTGATTCATGAAGACATTTCTACATTAATCCTTGTCCCTGGGAGGTACTTCAATTTCTAATTAAGAAATGGGAGGCTGAGAAAGATGCAGTAACTTCCCCTTACTAGGTTAATGAGGTGTACTGAGAATCCTAAACACTTGGTTCATGCTTCCTGTTTCTAGATTTCTTTTATTATTGTATTTAAAAAAACGTACTGTTTCTATACCCCTAATCAAATGCAAAATGTAAACAACAACAAAAGGAAGAAAATACCCATTACTCCAGTTCCTACTGATTTCCCACTACTCCCATTATTATTATCTCTTTTACTTTACTTGCTAGTGTTTACTTCCTACCTAAATCCTAAAATAGGGAAGTAAAATACCCAGGGAATTCAAAGAAAGAACATGTCTGTCCTCTCATTAAATATTAGTATCAAATCAAAGAGTGGGGGTAGGGAAGGAAAGGTATACTGTGTACAGTCTTTCACATGTGATTAAAAAAAAATTTTTTTTAAAGATTTTATTTATTTATTTGACAGACAGAGATCACAAGTAAGCAGAGAGGCACGCAGAGAGAGGGGGGAAAGCAGGCTCCCTGCTGAGCAGAGAGCCTGACATGGGGCTAGATCCCAGGACCCTGGGATCATGACCTGAGCCAAAGGCAGAGGCTTTAACCCACTGAGCCACCCAGGTGCCCCAACATGTGATTTTTTAAAATCAAGAACTCTAAGGGATTTTAATCTATTGATATGATGCCAATTAGAGCTCTCTGGACATGCAGTTGGGGGGGCAATTTTTGGTCCTACAAGTATATGATTTTGGCACGTGCTTTCCATGAGACTCTGGCTGGATCACAGAAGAATATAAGATTAATACTCATTTTGAGACTTTTTACTCAAAAGTCCTTCCCAAATCATTATAACTCAAAGAAAACTTAGACACTTGAATACGGTTTGAGTTTAACTATTAGTGAACAGAAAGTCTTAAGACTGTGAGATCTTTTTTCAGTACAGGTTATGTCATATTTTGGTATGTGAAATCCATCCCTCATCCCCAAGCAAAATGTGCTCTATTTACAAGATATAAAAAAGACATCTAGATTTTGTTGTAGGTAAACAATTAATAAATAATTGAATAAGTAATTGAATAAAATTAATAAATAATTGAAACATTGATAAAATGTTTCAGCCACTGGAGGTCAACACAGTAGTCATCTTAGATTAAAGATAAGCTAGGGCTCTTTTGTGTCAAATTCCTGATGAATGAGAAACTGGATGAGTGTCAGGCTGGGAATGTTTCACCTAGTGCATCACTCTCTGGGTGTGGCTCCAAAGTTCGGAGCCATCTCTGAGAGCAGGGATAGGGAAGTGTGCTTCCCTAATTGGGCAATAGGTCAGTAGGACAGGATGGCTGAAGAATCTTGTAGAGTAGGTACTGAGAGAAACAGAAAGAACCAGATCCTAGGGCTAACACCAACAGGAACCTGAGGTAACTTCTGCCAGGGTTTGATTAGAACAGACACAGCTGGGGTAGAGGTATGACATGTGGTGGGAACTTGAATATATTCCTGGCTGAATTGGGGAAAGTGGATGTTCCTTCTTTACCTTTTGTTACTTCATTTGTGTTGAAGCCTGAAAAGAGGCTAGGAAACACTGAACTAGCCTGTAGTTGGAAAGGAAAAAGCACAGCATCAATCCCTGAAATGTTCAGGGCAGGCAGTACATTACCTTAAAGACAAGAAACAGCAGATGCCTATAGCATAGAGGGAATAAATAAAAGCCGGGGGAGAGGAGGTTTCTAGGCAATCTGAAAACTTGGTAATGACAGATTTCTTTCTTTCTCTTTTTTGAAAAATTAACATATAGTGTATTATTTGCCCGAGGGATACAGGTCTGTGAATCGTCAGGCTTACACACTTCACAGCACTCACTATAGCACATACCCTCATACCACATACCCTCCCCAATGTCCATAACCCCTCCCGATGGCAACCCTCAGTTTGTTTTGTGAGATTGAGTCTCTTACGGTTTGGGTAATGACAGATTTCTAATATCCTGTCACACTACACACCATACTAGGTGCTTCACGTATATTATTATCTCCTTTAATAATCTCAACAACCCTGTATAGTATTTATCATTATCTTGTTTTTATTTATTTATTTAAAGATTTAATTTATTTATTTGACAGACAGAGACCACAAGTAGGCACAGAGGCAGAGAGAGAGAGAGCAGGATGCAGGCTCCCCGCTGAGCAGAGAGCCCGATGCGGGCTTGATCCCAGGACCCTGGGATCATGACCTGAGCCAAAGGCAGAGGCTTTAACCAACTGAGCCACCCAGGCGCCCCTCATTATCTTGTTTTTATAGAGGAAACTGAGGCTCAGAGGAATTACACACAGTCATACAAAAGAGCTGGCAAGTGAATGCGGGTTTGTCTAACCTCAATCACTTACTGAAGTGAGTAAGTTTTCTCTCCCTCTCCTCACCTTCCCTTCCATTCTTCCTCCTTTAACTCTTCAGTGGCTATGTTGGAAGAGCACATCTGTAAATCTCTTTTATGGAAGGTCTTACTTTTCCTAAGAATGTATCTCAGTTGGGCTTTAATTCTCTATAGGAGCTAATTTGATCCAATATTTTCAAGTTTCTATTTCAAACTCATCGTCCAAACCTAGTCTACATATACTCTGGAGACTCTCAGATCAATTTATAATTGATACAGGCCTAACACCTGGAATAAAGGGGCCAAAACAGCGTCTCTGGTGATATTTTTCTTTTTTAAGATTTTATTTATTTATTTATTTGAGAGAGAGAGAGAGAGAGAGAGCACGCATGAGAGGGCAGAAGATCAGAGGGAGAAGCAGACTCCCCACAGAGCTGGGAGTCTGAAGCAGGACTCGATCCCAGCACTCCAGGATCATGACCTGAGCCAAAGACAGTTGCTTAACCGACTGAGCCACCTAGGCACCCTGATCATATTTTTCTAATATCTAGTGATGGTAAAATAAAACAGTATTTAACTGATCATTTGTTTAGTTAAAACTCCAATGGCTTGCGCCTAACTGGGTTAGCCTAGCTACCTAAGGTTGTGCTGCATGCGACAACTACTCTGGTGACTGCCTTCTTCCGTATTTTTGCTCTTATGACTCAGGGCAATTTAAAATATCCCTGGGCTTAATACAAACAGTATCAGAAGCTGATTTCCAAAGGACAGCAATCCCCTTAAAATAGAAGCTTTTAAAATGGCACACTGCTCCTCATCAGGCGGAGGGTTTTTAGCCTGCCTACCTGACACTGCCACACACGGGTAGCAGCTGAGTAGGATTCCCAGCCAGATTCCTGAAGGCAAAAACTATAACAGGAACCTGTAAAACTGTCAATGAATGTTTTCCTAGTTCTCTCCTATTTTCAATATATTTTGCCACAACTCAACTTCTTCCTCTGGTAGCTCAGTAATATATTATACACCCTATGGGAACAGGACCAGTGTTCCAGTCTTTAGCAGATTAAATATATGTTAACAATTTTACTGTGTGACTTGGCAAAAGTCACTTTATCTTTCTGGGCCTTGGTGTATGTGTAAAATGAGATTAAACTAGGCATTGAACGTCCCTTCTATCCCTGAAGTACTACATGAACACAGGTTCTACTAATAAACCTGCGATAGTACTTTAATGGAATGTACAACCTACCTACACAAGTCAGCACAATCCCATCACTAGAAAAACTATCTAAACCTTGCATCCTTCTTTCCCAAAATACATGCTCTCATTCATATCTGAGAACCCAACAAACAACTCAAAGACTAAACGCCTAGTTCCTGATCAAAGGTTGAGGTGGAGCTCACATCCAAGCTGTTACATTGGCTTCCTGGGCTGAATGCCTGTGGGTGCTGAAGACTTACTCAGCCATGGCACAGTTTATGGGGGTGACGAGAGAGATTGTACTCCACAGGCTTCTGAATGTTTCTTTAGAGTAAGTAGACGGTCTTGGGTAAAAATCTTAACTTGGACTTACGGGTAGAGAGCAATAGAAGGACATTAAGTGAGTGACAATACTGAAAAGGGACTCTGAAAACTGGGAAATAAGGGTGGTAGTGAAAGTTTCCTTAGTAGGTTTCCCCTATTACTGACATAGCTGTAGAAAACCTTCCTGAGTTTGTGCAGTTGTAGATTTTTTTTTTTTTATTTTTTTTTTGCATTCACAGAATTTTATAAAATATGTTAGGGGGCGCCTGGGTGGCTCAGTGGGTTGGGCCTCTGCCTTCGGCTCGGGTCGTGGTCTCGGGGTCCTGGGATCGAGTCCCGCGTCGGGCTCTCAGCTCGGCGGGAAGCCTGCTTCCTCCTCTCTCACTCTCTGCCTGCCTCTCTGCCTACTTGTGATCTCTCTCTGTGTCAAATGAATAAATAAAATTAAAAAAAAAAATGTTAGGAACAGTGGCTCAGCTTTTAGTGAAACACACTTTGACCTGGAAATGGCCCAATACCCGATGTAGTTAATGGTTCCTAAAGCTAGACTATAGGCTAGTCTTTCAATCAAACGGACTTCAGCTAGACTATAGTCTTTAGATCATAACAGGTTTCTGGGTTGAGCCTGGGGGAAAAACCCTGTCCTGAAATAAAAACAAAACAAAACAAAAAACCACTGGCTTTGGATTCACATTATTCCTGGCTTTACCACTTACTAAGTAACCTTTTGGCAAAATGTAAAACCTCACTGGGCCTCCATTTCCTCACCTGTAGAATGAGGAAAATACAGTCCACCTAAAGGGCTACCATGAGGATTAGCAAATATATGTAAGCTATCTAGCATTATGCACACCGCAGGAGTTAAGTAAAAACTGAGCAGTAGTGTTTTCCTCCCCCTCATTTAAATAACAAGCAGCGGCTCAGTGGGTTAAGCCTCTGCCTTTGGCTCAGGTCATGATCTCAGGGTCCTGGGGAGCCTGCTTCCTCCTCTCTGCCTGCCTCTCTGCCTACTTGTGATCCCTCTCTCTGTCAAATGAATAAATAAAATCTTTAAAAAAAAAAATAACAAGCAGCAACACTGCCTGCCTTCTGTCAACTCACATATCAGTAAAATAAACTAAAGCACAGAAAATAAACTGAAATGGATCTAGAGCGGCTATGTATGCTTCAACTGGTTCTTGGTCACAGAAGAATCCCTTAAGTCCATCCCTAGCTAGCCTACTTTCTTCTTAGACAAAAAGCCAAACTTACAACAGTGCTCAAATAGAAATTAGTAAAGAGAGGCTGTTGCAGGCAGCTCAGTAACAGTGTAGAGATAGGGAAAGGAAAAAGAACAAATTTTATAAAAGCCAGACAAAAGAACTTTAAAGAGCAAGCTGTCTTGGACTGTTTACTGCACAGGCACATAATCATACCACTCTCACTTACCTGAGAGCATCACTGAGCTCGAACACCACTGTTTTATACTATTTCCAATCAAGTTAAGATTCAGTGTGTTACTCTATTAAAAGAAGGTAGGAGCGCCTGGGTGACTCAGTGGGTTAAGCCTCTGCCTTCGGCTCAGGTCATGATCTCGGGGGTCCTGGGATTGAGTCCTGCATCAGGCTCCCTGCTGAGCAGCAGGGAACCTGCTTCCCCCTCTCCCTCTGCTGCTCCCCCTGTTCGTGCTCTCTCTCCTTCTCTCACTCTCTGTCAAATAAATAAATTCTTAAAAAAAAAAAAAAGGTAGAGACATTCTCTAAAAATGCTTAAATTGCAAAAGAAAACCTTTGATGCTTAAGAATAAGCTTTAATGTGTGGGAAAACTTAACTTATATGAAATGGTCCCTCTGGACCATATACTTAACAAAATTAAGTATATTTACTGGTCAAAAACATGTAACAGAGGAGAAATTTCTAACTGCTCTATACATGGAAATATATGCAACAAAATAGCTAAGTGAAGCAGTTGTGACATTTCTGGTGCCTTTAAAGGCTTGCTTTCTTCAAGATTCCACTTTAAGGAAAGGTAATTCTAAAGTTTAAGTGATATGACAAAAGTCAGATTACACATTATATGTCTTCCCTGGCTCTCCAAGTTTTACCTCTGCTTTTGAAAATTCTTAAGTTTTTTTTATTCTTTATTCCATAAAACTAATCATTCACTCACCACAGAGAACCCAAAATGCAATGAAAGAAATGCAATTCTCATTACCTCACAAGTGGTTTGGACTTGATTCTTTTTTTTTTTTTTTTTTTAAAGATTTTATTTATTTATTTGAGAGAGAGAGACACTGAGACAGAGCATGAGCGAGGAGAAGGTCAGAGAGCGAAGCAGACTCCCCATGGAGCTGGGAGCCTGATGTGGGACTCGATCCCGGGACTCCAGGATCACGCCCTGAGCCGAAGGCAGTCGTCCAACCAACTGAGCCACCCAGGCGTCCCTGGACTTGATTCTTATAATGAGGTGATAATTACCAGCTAAAAGTTCTGTCCTGTCCCTGGATTATTTTAAATTGGTACAAAGGTGGGCCTTGGGAGACCCGTTTTTCCTCTCTGATTTTCTCGTATTGGTCTACATCTGACTTGAAGACATAACAAGCTATGAATTTTAAGCTCTGAAAGAATTAAAAAACTGGAATGTTTTTAACTGCCCATTCAAAATAAAGGGGTCAAAGCAGGCAGCTGGGTTTTTTGGTTTGTTTTTTGTTTTTTTGAGCATCTGACTGTGGGAGGCCTGGGTCTCCATGTTTAGGGGGTCTCCTCTGATAGCAGCAATAGCAACTGCTACCTAACATCAACTGAGCAGTCACAGGACCAGGCACTGAGCTATGTGCTTTACATAAAGTATTCCATTTCGATGTCACGATAACCTTATGAAGGACTGTTACTACTCCTATGTTATAGATGAGGAAACCAAGACTTCGAGAGGTTTAGAAACCTGCCCAATTTTCAAGGTTAGCAAGTGGCAGGACTAGTATTCGAACCTGGCAGTTAGCTTTCATGCTTTACAAAAGATCAGATGTTTTATTTTTAGAGTCCATTTGAATATTTGTTAGATTGTTCACGACTTTAGATATTGTCTTTTAAGTATATGAAAGAATATATAAAACACTGAAATAAAAAATAGTAATATGTTTGCTTTTAGAACTACATTTCTCTCTTCCACACTCACTTTTCTTCTCCCTTAAAGTCTTAAGTTAGAATTGAATGACAGAAGAGTAAAGAGGCAGGGCTGAATTACTAATATTTTCACCATCTGAAAACAGCATGCTATTGTCACTTCTCTCAGAGGTTAATGGATACCCATGAACAATTTATTTCAAGCCCTGAGATTATCTCATAAAAACAAACTTAAGAAAAAAAAATCACTGTTTTTTTTAAAAGAGGTGAAACGGACCTTAAGAGATCTTCTGTTCAACCCTTAAATTACAGAAGTAGTGAGGATTCTGACGAATTAGTATTTGGGATAGGACCAAACCCAGATCTTTCAAGGCCTGCCCTGACCTGTGGCTTCTGTAAAGCTGGCCCTTAATCTCTATCAGTGAGGTGGCCAGTGTCTGGCTGACAGTTTGGATCTGAATGAGTACTCTGTGGGGGATATTATTTCTCTCTGCATAGAGTAGAAACAAGGGGGAAAAACATGTTTTTAGAAAACAACTAACATGAATATGGAATATAATATGAAACAGAAGACCAGCTTCTCTACCTTTAGCACAGATTATGACTCAAAGCAGTTAGCCCTTTGAGAATTCTCTAACAACTATTGAAACATTTCATATTTAAGTCCATGCCCATTCAAACATTTGCCAATTCATAACAAAGGTAACAGACGTGCTTATCTGGATCTACTTTCAGTCTAATCTCTCTACACCAATTGCTCACATAAGTGTGCTTAAGGTCAAATTCCTACAGTATTCATTACATTTTAGCCAGGCTATATATTTGATTCTTCTTAGATTTCTTGGAGTTCAGAAGGTTATAGATGTTATAGATCTTTTGAAGTCAGTGTAGTATAGTTATAGGTTGCAATGATTTGTGGTTCTGTGATTACAAATAAATAGGTGGGATGCCTTAGAGAGCTTGGGCTTCATGTCAAAGTCCTAAAGTGCAATGGAAGACTGGAGAGCTACAGTAATCGTCATCCCCTGACTCCCATTGCTTTATTGGTGTATGATCTCAGAAGTCATTTAACTGTGCTGTGCCTCTATTTTGCTCTCTGTGATAGAACTATGCAGGTGTTATATGACATGTCAAAAGTGCTCTGGATGCTATAAAAAAAGACACTCTACACAGAGATTTTAAAGCCACCTCCCCAGAGCCAAAGACAAGGGAACTGCAAAAAGAAATAATTCAGAATTTTAATTCCATATAACTTACCTATATCGCTCCTCTTGTAAGGCCTGCATTATTAATGAATAGTCTCTCTGATAATGTTCCTTGAGAGTCTCAAAGGATTCCTCTAGTCTGGCCTGTGTTTCCCGGATCTCCTGGATCTCATGTAGTAGTGCATCAAATCCTGAGCTCTGCATGTCCAGGGTGTTTGTTTTGGAGCTGGACGCTCCTACAGCAATGCCTCCAGTGGTGCTGTTGGCTCCCACTGAGCCTGAAGTGGCACTAGAACAATCTTCCTCACTACCATATTTTGGGCTTGATTGAAAGTTTGAAATCACCCCCAAACCCTTTCCCCCATCATCCACTTGCCCTTCCTCTAAAGAGTCCTTCAGGTTAGGGATATTGTCTGCACTGCCAAATTTATTCCGAATTAGTGAGGCAATCTCTCTGGGTTTTGAGACTACAGCCCCTGCTGCCGAATGGGTCGCCTGGGAGAAGCTAGAAAGTCCACCTTTGACACTGTCCACCACACCTTCGCTGAAGCCAGTCACCTTTGCTCCCACATCCTTCAGACCTTGGTGCATGTCCCTGAAGACATCCTTCGGCTGCCGGGGAATCCCATTCTGCTCCACCTCTCGGAGCTTTCTGTGGTAGTGCTCAAGCTTCTTTTGTAGCTGGAGGATGGTTTGGGCAGATTTCTGGTTCTTCTTCTCAAAGACCTGCTTGATGCGGGCAGCCTGCTGCTTGTCTGCACTGTTGGCAAGCTTTAAGTACTCAGCAACGTTATCGTCCCTGGCTGTTTGTGCAATCTTGATCTGTTCTGTGAGCTTCAGGATTTTCTGCTGCAGGTGAGCAATCGCAGCCTTTGTGCGCTGAGGGTCTGGTGTTCCATCCACAGAGTCTGTGTGGATGCTGCCATCGGTGCTGGAGGCCACTGCACTGGAAGTCTGGGCGAGGCTGCTTACTTCCAACCGCTCGATCTAGTGTACAAATGAGAAGTGGATGTTAGAAGGAGCCCAAGAAGATGACCTCTCCAGAATCACTAGGCCAAATATATTGAAAATTTATCTATTCTCAGACCTCCGCACCGATAGTTGACCTAATTCCTCCAATCCTATACAAGCCCCATCTCCCTTTTGGATACTGTCCTTATACAAGTATACTTTGCCTTACACAAAAAAGACATATGAAAAAAGATCTGCACAAGATGTAAACTGGGGGCATTCTTCCTTTGTTAGAAAATTTATTACAGTATTTCTTTAAAAAACAAAGCTCCCCTAGTTGTTTATGTTTTTTTTTACAAAGATTTTATTTATTTGAGAGAGAAAGAGAGAGTGAGAGAGTGAACACAAGCAGGGGAAAGGCAGACAGAGAGGGAGAAGCAGACTCCCCACTGAGCAGGAAGCCCCACTTGGGGTTTGATCCCAATCAGGGCCTGAGCTGAAGGCAGACGCTTAACTGACTGAGCCACACAGGTGCCCCTGCTAATGGGTTTATAGCATGACTTCATTCCAAACATTCTTCACACACACTTTTGTGAAACAAGGTACATCTGCATTTCAATTTAATTATATGAAAATCATTTTATTATTCAGACATTGCTATAATTCCAATCCATGCTCTCAGATTATGGTCATCCAAAATGCTGGTGAGAATAGGTTATTTTACTGGCTAGACAGAAAAATCCAATTTTTATCACAGTGTCTTTTTACCCAAAGTATGTCAAGGGTAATGGGATTATTCTCTCTCTAATAGGGACACTCAATTGGTAGCTGGAGACAGGTGAAGGTAAGAATGAGAAGGTATTGCTCCAAGTGCCAAGGTTGAATGTGGTATACATTATTATTATTATTATATATTAGGGTTAATATACCAGGTCACAAGTAACTATGATATACCTAGGCGAGAAAAGTGAATACTCAGGGGGAGAGACAGTAAGACGTAAGAAATTAATCAAGTCAGCAAATAAGTTCAGGCCTTCTGGAGCTCAGCTTCTTCGAGTTCTATTCAGTTTTTTTTTTAGTGAGACAAGGGACTGCAAAACACAAACAATGACTATCCTTCATATGGGTGAGCAACCATTCGAAGGAGATGAAGAAAAAGACAAGTTCCTCATATGTGAAAACTGAAACTATCCTATTTCAAAGCCATTAGCCAAAGCTAGAGAGAGGTCAGGTTTCCCTAACTCAGGAGAGAAAAACCCTCAGGTTTGGCTTGTCATGAACTGGAGTAGGGCTCACGCAAAAAGTCTGTAGAAACTGCTCTCTATTGAGCAGTAGCAGAAATAAATAATAAAAGAACCATCTCGGGGCATCTGGGTGGCTCAGCTGGTTTAGCATCTGTCTGTCTGCCTTCGGCTCAGGTCATGATCCCAGGTTCCTGGGACTGAGCCCCACATCAGGCTCCCCGCTCAGCAGAGAGTCTGCTTTCTCTCCTTCTGCCCCTGCCCCTGCCCTGCTCTCTCTCTCTCTCAAATAAATAAATAAAATCTTAAAAAAAAAAAAGAACAACCCATCTCAGGGTAATAAAAATGGCCAGTATGAGTGTCAAATTATAAATTTACCATCTTGGAAATTAAGATCATATCCCTTTATTTGGTCCTCATTCCAAAATCTAAAGCCAGCAGCAATCTGATAGAAAGAACTGTATAGGGGGGTGGGAGGTCGGGGTACCAGGTGGTGGGTATTATAGAGGGCACGGATTGCATGGAGCACTGGGTGTGATGAAAAAATAATGAATACTGTTTTTCTGAAAATAAATAAATCAATTTAATTAAAAAAAAAGAAAGAGCTGTATATAGGTTACCCTCATATTTTAGAAGTGTGAATTACATTTTTGTGGTAATACACCAAATCTGAAATATTCGTGAAATACTGGTATTAACTTGTCAGTCTTTTTTTCACCTCAGTTTTATCTCCTCAGTTTCCCATCTGAGCAGGAATTATGGTGATCTCTAACTCCAAAAATATTAGTTCATTAGTGGAAAGTTCATTACTGGAATTAATGTATTACTACTGATGTGAATAAAAACACATTATTTCCTTTTCAGATGAACAAATGAGAAATAATGTACATTTAAATAAAATGAAAAGATAATTTAAAACTGAAATGAAGAGCAAAATGACATTATGTTCATTTTATAATAAAAAAAATGTCCAGAATAGTTTAGGGACTAGCACAATAATTATTTTGTATAACTTCCTCCATCTGCCCCATTAATTTTAGGTACAAGCTAATAAGCAGTGAAAGGGCCAGAGGGAAAGCAGCAGAAAGGAGAATGAGCCAGAGTTCCAGAAAACCACGTTGCCAAAAGTTGAAAAAGGAGCTCCCGGAAACCCACTTTCTTCAGTGCCTTACAGTCACTCTCTTAAGTTGTACAGGGTTTCCACCATATGATTTTCTTTCTGAAAGGGATTTCAGATCCCACAACTACAGTATGCAATAGATCAGATCTCACAACTACAATATGTAATTCAGGGTATAGTATGTACCCTGATTGTGTACTCAGTTAACAGCTCAAAATCTACCACAGGAAAGGAAAGCAAGTACAAAGTATCACTGATTCAAGACTACAAGCTCATGTATTATCTAGTTTTCTTAGGTTCTTTGCTATTAATTTGAATATCATTTTACATGTAGTCTATTGTCTAAAGAAGTGCAGATACAGAAGTCAAGTTTAATTATTACTCAGGGAACATAAATATGGATCATATTGGTGAAAATATAGCTTTGGTACGAGAATCAGAGTTTTATTATATTTCTAAATTTGAAAAAAAAAACAAAATTTCTATGTAATTTTTTACAAATGATGACAGTTTAGTTCTGATTTTATTTCCCTACACAGTGACGGAAGAAGTAAGCCAGATTATCTTTAATCTGACTTCTGCCCTACCTAGGCTGTGTGGGGCCACACACATATATATATGACTTCCACTTAGAGTCATCAATATCCCTGCAAGAGTACATCTGACAGAACCCACTGTTCTCAGCCTCCAAAGAAAACTAACCCACAGCTTCAGCAGGAGGGTAGTTTAACACCTGAAACCATGAATCACTTGATTACTCAGTGACTCTTCCAAATTTTGGCAAGCACTATCCTTAAAAAGGAAGGAGAGAGAAGAGGCAGAAATTGTGAGAGGCAGGGAGGCGAAATAAAAGAGGAGAGGAAGAGGAAGAGAGGTGGCAAGAAAAAGATAATACTGAACTACAGAATTATAGCACAGGGCTGTGAATACCCTCTGGGTATCTTCTGAGCTATGAACAAAAGCCTTCAGAGACAAGAATATTTAAGCTGTGAGTTATACATGCATCAACTGAAGAGTGGTTCTCTTTTTCAAAAGCCTTTGCTGGCATATTAGGCTATCCATAAATAACAAAATAAAATTAGATTCCTACCCTCATTCCAGAACAGGTAACTAAACTGCAGATGTTAAAAGCAAATTTTACAACTTTTGGAAGGCAGTATTGGAAAATACAGCGGGGAGGATTTTCTTAAACATACAAGAAAAGGCACAAATCAGAAAAACAAAATTACTGACTATGGCTACATTTAGTGTAGTAGTGAAGCATAGAATCTGGCATGAAACTGCTTGGGTTCAAGTCTAGCTTTGCTACTTACTAGTCATGCGACCCTGGCTGGGCAAGTTAATTAACTTCTGCATCCATTTCATCAACTGTAAAATGGAGATAATACTAATACCTATTTCAGAAGACTGTTTTGAAGATGAAATAATAAACATAAAAACACTCAAAAAATAGTCCTGGGCACAGAGTAAGCAGTTAATACTGGCTATTATTTTTGTACCATTCTAGGTGATTATTTTTAAAAATTCAAATGTTAAAAGATTCTAGAATATACTCAAGATCTTTCACATTTCAGGCATAATCATAGGAGACAGAGTCTGAACAAAAGGAATAATGGGAATAATTAAATCAACATTACAGTAAAAATAGTAATAGTCTCCTTCCTTCCTTCCTTTTTTTTTTTTAGAATTAGTCAACTTTCTTGACTGTTGATCTTGTGGCTAGGCAGCTGACTAGCCAGCTAGCTAATCTTCCAAAGCTCATAACAACCTTATGAACAGACATTGCTATCACTAATTTACAAATCAACTGTGAGGTACTTCCTACTACCTTTATCACAGGGCAGTTTGACAACAGCAGCAGCAGCAGCAACAATATCACCTACTCAACAGGGCTTCATGTGATCACAGCCTGAGGGCTTTCATGAGTGATCATACCCCCCAGTACAGCAAGTCCCAGTCACTCAAGGCTGGGGGATAGAAATAATTTGTATAGAAAAAAGAGAGGCCCAAAACCCAGGTAAATATACTGTGACTACTTATTGTTAGCTATGCAATGTGCTCCACAGCTAGGGATCTGGTCAGAGCCACTGTTCATTATCTAGCTGTTGCTATAACAAGCAGATAAGGTGCTTTGCCTGTACTTTGTCTTTTCCTATTAAGAATTCATTTGCCAGGGCGCCTGGGTGGCTCAGTGGGTTAAGCCGCTGCCTTCGGCTCAGGTCATGATCTCAGGGTCCTGGGATCGAGTCCCGCATCGGGCTCTCTGCTCAGCAGGGAGCCTGCTTCCTCCTCTCTCTCTCTGCCTGCCTCTCTGCCTACTTGTGATCTGTCTCTGTCAAATGAATAAATAAAATCTTTAAAAAAAAAAAAAAAAAAAAAAGAATTCATTTGCCAGAGGGTGCCTGGCTGGTTCAGTCGGTAAGGCATGCCACTATTGACCTTGGGGTTGTGGGTTCAAGCCCCAAGTTGGGTATAGAGATTACTTAAAAATAAAACCTTAAAAAAAAAAAAAAGAATTCATTTGCCAGGCTTAAATTATCTATTAACAGACCTGAATTAATTGATCAGAAAAAAACCCAAGAGAAAACTTAAACAGCAATGCCTCAAAACACCAATTAATCAGGAGCAGAGTAGAGCCATCTCGAGAACATTTCACAAAGTTTTATAATGGCTTAAAATTTTCATTTGCAAATGCATTTTATTTACTTTCTGAGTGTATGAAAGTGTCAGAACATGGGGGCACCCAGCTCTGAGAACAATCATATGAAGAAAAATGGTGGAAAGAGCAGTGACAGGAGTAGGACCTGGGTTCAGACCTGGTTTTGCCACCTTACTAGCTAGGTGTCTTTGGGCCACCTTCTTGTTTCCTTGAGCCTAAGTTTCCTCATCTATAAAATGGGGTTATTTTCTCATGAGATTCTTTGAAAAAATGTTATTAAACCTATGTTAAATCAGATTATGCCTGCCAAACATGGTGAATGTTCAAGAAGTCACCCTTTTTCTATTCCTTACTTGGTTCATTACTCAAAATCCAAGCATATATTTGTAACGAGAAGAGATTCAGAAATCCCTGACTTGACATCACTATCTTCAATAAATGCCAACAGCCCAGTCCTGTCTACTTAGCAGAATGAAATCATTTTATCTATGCTTTATAGAGTATCAGCTCTCTTTCAGGAAATCTCTGCACTATTTATTTATACTAAATAATTCACATCACTTCGGAGAAATGATGAAGGCATTTTAAGGTAAAAGAAGAAGGAGGTGGAAAGTGGGGAAGTCTTTGTAACTAATCTGAAAACAAACAGAATCTGGACTATTTTTTTTTTTTTCCTGAAGGTGGATCTTTACCAAGGCCAATTTCATTGAATGGGTTGTGCAGCAGCTTTTGCAAATTCACACTCAGGCACCTGCAGACCCAGGTCCACTGTTCTTCCAAAATTTCTACCTCACAGATATGAGGCCATGGTTTTGAACCAAAACTGGAGTGCGTGGCTTAATTCAAGTGCACTTAGTGGGGGCAAAAGGATAGAATGTTTGATTTTGGGGAGACTACCCCCCAAATCCAATACAAATAGTAATCTCTAGAGATTCATAATGCTGGTCTTAAGAACAGCACAGAAATCCATCTTTTTCTTCTTCTTCTTTTGAAAAAAATTTATTTATTTGACAGAGATCACAAAGGCAGAGAGCCCAATGCGGGGCTTGATCCCAGCACCCTGAAATCATGACCTGAGCCGAAGGCAGAGGCTTAACCCACTGAGCCACTCAGGTGCCCCCAGAAATCTATTTTCTAATCAATGATAAAAGATGCTCCAGGGGCGCCTGGGTGGCTCAGTGGGTTAAGCCGCTGCCTTCGGCTCAGGTCATGATCTCAGGGTCCTGAGATCGAGTCCCGCATCAGGCTCTCTGCTCAGCAGGGAGCCTGCTTCCTCCTCTCTCTCTCTCTGCCTACTTGTGATCTCTCTCTCTGTCGAATAAATAAATAAAATCTTTAAAAAAAAAATAAGATGCTCTGGTCCGTCATATAAAGTTCTCTTTTTCTGCCAGGCAGGTTGTATTGAGAAGGTACAACAGAGGAAAGAGTACTGCCTTGGAAGTTACACAGCTCTGCCTTTGAATTTTGTACCATCATCTCCTTGAGGTTTGCCTTTGCCAACATCCCCAACACCTTACTCTTAACAAAAAGAAAAGAAATCCCACAGTCTATTAGCACTTTCTGCACAAAGTATATATTCATTATGGTAAGACGTTTCATCTATTTCCAGTGCCTCACTGTAGAAATGACATGTCGTTCCCCTCTCACAGTAAACACAACTCTGTTGAGCAATTCTCTTATGTGTAATTCAGACTGACGTTTAGTCTGCGGTGGAATGAAGAGGAATCTCAAGTGGGAGTAGCAGAAAAGAAAAATGAACTAAGTTCCATTAGCCCATAACCAGCAAGCTTTTCCTCTATCCATTCCATTTTTACTTTGGAGCTAAAAATCAAGATTTGACATACAGTCTTAAAAACAGACCTTTTTATTTGTCACAAAGGCTTTTTCTCACTTGATAAATAATCCTTGGACAGAATGGAGTACTTCCTGTAAGTTCTAGGGATCACTTTTTCATATTTTTATATAGAACTCTTGTTATATGCAATAAAAAGGCAATAAAAATAAATAAATAGCAATAAAATAATGTTTTATTGCTTAATTTTAAAAAGTTTAAAAAATACAAATAATACTCATGATGATAATCCTGGCCACTTCTAAATCTGGCGCGATAGTCTAGTTTCTCAAACTTCCTTTGTGTAAAAAGAACACTTAGGCCCCACATGTTTTTCTATACTCAGCACTCTTCAGGCCCACTTTTCATAAAGAACAAAGTTTTAAAATCATCATGGGTGATACCACACATGTGAAAATGAGTAGAAGACATGCTCACTGAAATGTGAATTCTGATGGAGTTTGCTCACTAGAATTTTGTGGCTAAAGATCCTACCACATGTCTCAGCAAAATGATAAAAAAAAAAAAATCCTGTGCAATGGATTCCTTGGGAATAACATAAACCTTACATTTAAATCCACATATGCTAAGGGTCACAACTGTAATTTGGTTCTTCTGACATGGCATGCTGTTTCACACCTCTAGGCTTCTGTCCATATATTCCAGGGCATGTTCTGTTCTTTTCTGGCTAACTTCTACTCATCCTTTAAGGCCCAGTTAACATGTAACCTCCTCCAGGATATCTTTCCTGACAGTCTCCCTCTCCCAGCTGGATTAATGGCTTTCTTCATATTCCCATATAAATAAACATACACCTCTCTCAATGTCCTTATTACATTATGTTGAAATGATTGTTTGGGTGTCTTGCCTCTGCTGACCTAACTAAGTTCCTGAGGACAGGGATCAAGTCATATCCCATCTTTGTACTCCAAGAAGATAGCACAATGCTTTGTGCAAAGATACCTAGTAAATGTTTAATATAAATGCTCACTAGCATCTCCTTAATATGATCCTCCTAGATCGCATATGTCATACAAGTGACTGAGCCTATGTTACTACAAATGGAATAAATGCCAGTATTTTTTTTTTCTTCTAAAATTTTTTTTTAAAGATTTTATTTATTTATTTGACAGAGAGAGACCACAAGCAGGCATAGAGAGAGAGAGGAGGAAGCAGGCTCCCCGCTGAGCAGAGTGCCCCATGCGGGACTCGATCCCAGGACCCTGAGATCATGACCTGAGCCGAAGGCAGCAGCTTAACCCACCGAGCCACCCAGGTGCCCCTAAACGCCAGAATTTTTATAAGAAAAACAGCTTCCAAGAGATGATACTCCTCCCTCCAAGACTGCTGAGGAAAAACCAACTGTGTTGAATATTAGCTTAGGTTATTAACATCCTATCTGGCCCACCCTGCTCCAACCCAACTGCAAAATATCCATTATAGGATCTAGGACTGCTACTTAGAAATGCTTTGTCACAGGAGGGCTGGTTTCCTGGCTTACGTGAAAGACATCATTGAGGATTAGCACTGCCAGGCTTGATGTTTGGACTTAATGGATTCATGTGAGCCTGGTCAGATGATTTACTGTCATTTTAACAAACCTTAGCAGAATGTCTCCTATATACAGACAGGGCCTATGTTAGGCACTGGAAGTACAGAGAGAAAGAAAAAAAGCAAAAAAGCAAGCACTTAAGGAAAGCCTGCAATCATAGTAGTGATGGTATAAGTTGACAATAACATGCTGCTTTGTTATGTTTATTAAGTCTTATAAGTACAGTTTCTTTGACAAGGAACCCAAGAGATCATCCAGTTAAGAAAATTTATTTTATAGATGAGTAACAGATTCTGAGATATTTCTCCCTGACATCTAAAAGAAAAAAAATAAGTAACATACAATGAAAATAAGGAGAGGTGCATTGTTCAACTTAACCAGGGGGTTTCAAGTATCAGTTCATGTATGCTACCGGAAATATCCAACCAGAGACTTCATGCCTGAACATCAAAAATGTCGTATGAGGATATACTGATTGACATTTGCAATAAATGATCCAAGTTTCTTTCTGAGATTATAACTTGTTAAAAAGAAATAGTGATTTGAGCTATGGATTATTCAAAAATCATTCTTACACGACTTCAGAATGAAGAATGATTAGTCTGAAGCACACAAATTGGCTAATGCTAAATTTAGTATCTATTTTCTGAGCATGCTCCAACCAGCAAAAGGTGACAAAGAAATGTTTTCACTGCTGAGGATTTAAAAAATACATATAACATCCATGTGTGGATTAGCTGATTTGTAAAATTTGCCACCAATGGCTCTCCTTTACATGGTAATTCACTACAAATACTTTTATGACACAAGTTTCCTTAAAACAAAAGATTTCTAAAGCCTCAGCTTAATCCTATTTGTTTCACTCAATTTTTTTTTTTAAGATTTTATTTATTTATTTGACAGAGAGAGATCACAAGTAGGCAGAGAGGCAGGTAGAGAGAGAAGGAGGAGGAAGCAGGCTCCCTGCTGAGCAGAGAGCCCGATGCGGGACTTGATCCCAGGACCCCGAGATCATGACCTGAGCCGAAGGCAGCGGCTTAACCCACTGAGCCACCCAGGCGCCCTGTTTCACTCAATTTTGATAAATTGCTAAAGTAATGAAACAATTTGGAAAATTCCACAGGGTTTGTGATAACCTGGCTATCCCTCAACTTTTTTGGCTTGTTCAGTAGCTTAAAGAATAGAGACTCTAGGGAAGGGCTATACATCCCTAAATACTCTTCTTTCTCTTATAATGGTCTTAAATACCATTTCTTTGTTGACGACTTCCAAATGTATGCCTCTAGCCCATACCTTGCTTAACTCCAGATCATATACTCAACTACCTACCTAATATCTCTTCTTGGATGTCTAACAGTCATTTTGAATTTACTACATACAAAACTTAGTTCCTGATATCGCCCAAACCTGCTCTTCCTGCAGTCTTCCCCATCTCAGCTAATGGCTACACTTCATTAATCCACATAATCCAGACAGTCTGCTTACAGAGTCTATGCTGATACCCCTGATACCCTCTGTGTATACTACACTGCTCCAGCAAATGTTTGGGTTCTAGTTGCTAAAAAGATACAGAATCTGACCACAGCTCACTGAATCTCCACTACTGCCACTCTAGCAAAAGCCACTATCAACTCTCGCTTGGACTACAGCAATAGGCTCATAACTATCACTGAAATAATATTTTATCATCAATTATTTGTACAGCAGCTAGAGTGATCCTTTAAAAATGTATCAGGTCACAACAGTTTTTTACACCTAAAACTTGCCAGGGGCTGTCTGAGTCAGAGTAAGCCGAAGTCTTCACAATGGCCTGAATAACCATGATCTGGCACCTGTCAGATCCAGTATCTCCTTGACTATAACTCCTACTATTCATTCCTTTACTCCACTCCTGCTAGAAAGATCTCCCTGCTGTTCTTGGAATGTACCAGGCATGTACCCATTTCAAGCCTTTTCCACTTAGTGTGTCTCCTGCTTGTAATGCTTTTCCTCAGATGCCCACATGGCTTACTCCATCACAACCGCTTTTCTCCAGCATAACCTTAGTAGCATCTCTTAGGTGTCTCCGACATCCTCTAAGGATGCCAGTCCTTCCTGTCTTGGCCACTTTTTTCCACAGGTAATGAGCAATAGCAAGATTTCAGCTTTTCTGATAAATTACAAATAAAGTAAAAGTATCTAATGAAAATGACTAGTTCAGGGATTTTGCATATGAAAAGAAGAACATTTCTCCGATGTATCTAGGTATCTGCAGGGTAAAATGGAGGGACAACCTAGAGAAAATTAGGAGTATACAAATGGAAGAAGGATATGGTGCTATGATACTAAAGAAGCAGACTATACAAAAGACTGAGGTTTCTACTATTTAATTCATTTTGTAATTATCCTTTGTTTTCCTTATATAAAGCACTGAAAGAAGGTGAATCTCTGCTCTCAAGAAACACATGATCTAGTTGGTGAGACGTGAAAATGTTCGACTGAAATACAGGTCCAATTAAGTAAATGATATCGTACATATGAAGGTTAAGTACCTGAACATAGAAAGGAGCCACGCATTCAGAAGGCGGCAAAGGGGGGTGGTGCCTGGGTGGCTCAGTGGGTTAAAGCCTCTGCTTTCAGCTCAGGTCATGATCCCAGGGTCCTGGGATGGAGCCCCGCATGGGGCTCTCTGCTCAGCAGGGAGCCTGCTTTCCCCTCTTTCTCTTCCTGCCTCTCTGCAGACTTGTGATCTCTGTGTGTCAAATAAATAAAATCTAAAAGAAGAAGAAGAAGAAGAAGAAGGAGGAGGAGGAGGAGAAGAAGAAGAAGAAGAAGGCGGCAGCGGCAAAGGGAACAGAGATTTCTTGGAGGAGTTAAAAAAAAAAAGAAAGAAAGAAAGAAATGAGGGCGCCTGGGTGGCTCAGTGGGTTAAGCCTCTGCCTTTGGTTCAGGTCATGATCTCAGGATCCTGGGACTGAGTCCTGCGTTGGGCTCTCTGCTTGGCAGGGAGCCTGCTTCCTCCTCTCTTTCTCTGCTTGCCTCTCTGCCTACTTGTGATCTCTCTCTCTCTCTGTCAAATAAATAAATAAATCTTAAAAAAAAAAAGAAAAAGAAGTGAGCCTTGAAGAAACAAGTTTTTGATAAAAAGAGAAGTGGTAAGGAAAGGCATTTTAGGATGACAACCCAGTATGAACAAAAGCCCATATTTTTAAAGATAGTTGAATAGGAGAGCCTAGGTGGGTTAGACACCGGACTTCGGCTCAGGTCATGATCCCAGGGTCCTGGAATTGAGGCCCCTGTCAGGCTCTCTGCTCGGTGGGGAGTCTGCTTCTTCCTCTGCCTACTACTCCCCTGCTTGTGTGCTCTCTCTTAAATAAATAAATAAAATCTTAAAAAAAAAAGATAATTGAAGGGTTCATGAAGCTATAAAAATAGGGCTCTGTTGGGAGATCAGCTCCCAAAGCAGGTCTAAACCACTGTTTTGCACTTTATTCCAAGGATATTTCTGAAAGCTTCTCAATGGTAATAGTTGAATAAGCTCCTTTGGAATCTAGACTTAAAGATCCAAAAGCTACTTGACAATACTAAAATCTATATATCCAAAACCCGAACACCATGATTCTCTTGTAAACCTGGTTTTCTTGCAATGTTCCCTATCTCAGGAAAAATACTACTATTCATCAGGTTACTAAACAAACCAAAGCCCAGGAATAATTCTTCACATCTTCTACCTTTTACCCCTATTCAACACTAATCCTATCTACTTTACTTTCCAAATTTCCATCAAATTATAATACTCTCCCATCCATCTATACTGCCACAACCTTAGGACAAACTCTTGTCTCCTCTCTCCTGGAACACTGACTGATCTACCTGCATTCAGTCAGGCTTTCAGTTAAGCTGGAGAATTTTTTTTTTTTTTAAAGATTTTATTTATTTATTTGACAGACAGAGATCACAAGCAGGCAGAGAGGCAGGCAGAGGCTTCCTGCTGAGCAGAGAGCCCGATGCGGGACAAGATCCCAGGACCCTGAGATCACGACCTGAGCTGAAGGCAGCGGCTTAACCCACTGAGCCACCCAGGCACCCCATGGAGAATTTTTTTTTAAAGGAAGTCCTGGGGTGCCTAGTTGGGTCCGTCAGTAGAGCATGTGACTCTTGATCTTGAGGTGGTGAGTTTAGGTCCCATGCTGGGCATAGTTGGTTTATTTTTTAAAAAGCTGGTTTACTTAAAAAAAAGTAAAAAGAAGTCCCTTTTTTTTTTTTTTAAAGAGATTTTATCCATTTATTTGACAGAAAGAGTACAAGCAGGGGGAGCAGCAGGGAGAGGGAGAAGTGGGCTCTCTGCCTAACAGGGAGCCCGATGTGGGCTCAATCCCAGGACTCTGGGAACATGACCTGAGTCAAAGGCAGACGCTTCATTGACTGAGCTACCCAGGCACCTCTGAAAAAAGAAGTCCTAAACCACTCAATGCTTAAATTCTTTTAGCAGCTTCCCACAATTACAATAAAGAACAATTATCTGAATATGGTCTATCAAGTCAGTCCTATGTGATTAGGCCCTGGATCTATTTCTCTAGATTCATCTTACAGCATGCTTCCCCTACTCTAGTCAAACTCGCCTTTTTCAACCCCTGCAGCTCATCCTTTCTTCTCATAGCAGGGACTCTGTACATATACAATACTGCCTACTTAGCCCTTCTTCAACTTTCAACCAGCACTTTGCTAGGTGTTTGGTGTATACTGATGAACAAAACACGGTGTCTTTGCATTCATGAGGCTTAATGGTTGAGTGGAGAAAAGGAAAGATGTACGAACCCGTAATTAAAAATGTAAATTGAGAGAAATACTACAAAGGAAAAAAGAAAACAGAGTGATGTGAGAAAAGGAATAAGGAGGGGAAACCTACTCAGACTGGGAAGTCAGAAGAATTCCTGAACAAGGATTTGAATTGAGGTCTCAAGATAGAAAAGGAAGTTACTTTAACCAGGCTATAAATGAGGAAAGGCATTATTACTGTGAGTTTCATGTGCCAAGAGAATACAGAATTTGGCATTTCATCAAAATCCAGATGAAAATACAGAGTTAAAGCAATTCCAAAAAAGAAAAAAAGAAAAAAGATTTGTCCATTCACATCTTAGAATTCACTTGGTAAATAATTGAGACTATGTTACCAAAAAGGCTTAAAGGAAGGAGAAGGATGCTAAGATAAGAAAAGATAAGTAAACAGGAAGGGGCCCACCTGCCCCTAATAGAGTATATGGATAACTGTATTTACAAGGCTTATATAACCAATGAGTCAGCAAAAAGTCAGATGTCAATGGGTCTCTTCTGTGCCCACTCTAAGCAGCTGGCTCTCTCTACTGGTTTAAAGAGGGGTCCAAGAACGAGATCTCAGGTTAGAATATAAAAACAATCAACATATCTTCCAGCAATACTTGCGTAAGATAGGGTGAGGAAAAGTAAACCTTCAGGCTTGGAAAAACCCAAGATACAGATCTAACTTAAAGTAGACTAGAGCAAAGTGATTCCTGTAGGATTTCACAGATCTAATGCAACCCATTTCTTTAACTTGTCATAAAATGCTTGTTATAGATTCCAAAATCAAGACCCCCAAATCTGCTGAAAACCTTCAATTTAAGGAGAAAAATGTCCTTATTTTATTGAGGCCCATAAATATTTCAGGGTTACTTTCTACAACTTTTCTCTAATAAAGGCTAGTATGTATTAATGGTAACAGAAAAACTTTTCATAATGACAGAATTGGGTCTGGCAAAGAAAAACATACAAAATAGAACATAAAGGGATTAAATCACAGTACAGGCAAAGAGATACAGCACTAACAACCACTTGATATTGAACAGCAACGATAATGAACCCAAGACAAACACCCACCAACGCACAGCTATGAAAATAGCAGACTCTTCATTTTGCCTTCCTCCACCTCCATACTTATGTTCTCAGCCTATTACTGTTCCAGTGGCAATAACTCAAAGCAGGGAGCTTTTCTCTTTTCCACCGTTAGGCCATAGGGAAAGCTAGGGGAAAAAGCAGGGCGGTGGGTGGGTGGGTGGGGGGAACTGTAACTGTTCAAAGAAAAGAAAGGATATCTGTTAGTCAGCATTCTTTGCTCTGGAAATTCCTGGTTTCTGCCTATTCATGGACATCTGAGAAAACTTGATGATTATCTCTGAAGGTCACAACTGAATGATCAAAAATAATGTTTTCCTTTTTGGCTCCTTGGGTCATCCCTCTCCATCAAACAGGATTCTGCAAAATGTTTTAGTTATTGCTAAGAGGCAATTCTATGGAGCTGATACAGAAAAGTAAAAATAATAGTTAGAAAAAATCCAAGAATCCCTCCCCACCCCTGCCCCCCAAACACAAGCAATACATTTATCTTACCAAAACCCCCTGTCAAGCAGTCTGCTGATTTTGCTTGTCACAAAGCTCATCCTTCATTGTGTACTGCCAGACCAAGCTTGGACAGTGAAAACAAATCACAACCTCTCTTGACTATGTGCTCTTTCCATTTGTCCCAGCTTCCAAACTGCAGAGGAGCTGTGGCATAGTCTGTCACCGCTGCACATACTTGGTTTCCGAGAATAACGCTGTAAATGAGGACAGCTACCACTGGGAATGCATTCCCCTACCAAAGAGCGAGCCGAAATGAAGCTTCTAGTGGATCCCTGGGCTTCTCACCTTCACAGCCTCAGAGAAGTGCCTTTCACAGAACAGGCAGGTACAGCCGCACCACATCAACATCCCCGCACAGCCAATCCTCCGCAGTGCCCACCTCAGACTATGTACAGTTCCGGTTCTGTCTCGTCCATCAACTCTTAAAGCTTTCTACATCTGGGAGCCTGGGAGGACTCTGTGCTGAATAAACAGAAAGCTTCTGCCAAACAAGCATCGTGTGTGTGTGTGTGTGTGTGTGTGTGTGTGTGTGTGGTTTGCTAGAGCTGCTAATGCAAATGAATAGTTTTACTCTGAGAATGGAGATCACAGACAGTATCTCTGCCTCTTTTCTGGAGCTGTGAGCATCTTTTATAAAAAACAAAAGCATCAAACTGGTTGAATTTAAAGCTACAGGGCATGAATTCACCATTCACATCTGTCTTTTAGTTTAAAACCAGATAAGGTTTACAAATAGCTTAAAGAAGGTTAAAAACATTCTAAATAAGTGTTTAGGTAGCCTACTTCAATAAATACAAAGAAAAAACAATCCACCCATGTTTGGATAAAGGACTAAAAGACTGCTGAAACAATTTCTATGCTTTCCTAATATATCTTCTCTTATTTTTTATTTTAGATTCACAAAATAATTTAAATGAAAACTGAGCAAGAAAAAACTGAGCATGAGATGCTAAAGTCTTATTCACTATGGATGAAGGGGAAAAACACTTCTGAAGGAAAAGTACTGGAATTGTTTGAAGTCTACACAATAGACTGAAACACCACAATGTTAAGCCCAGGCTCGGCTCCCGCATCATATACTATTTACTGAATACCCATGATACTGTATGAAAGAACTGAACATCTTAAAGAGACTGTTGCTGTACTAAAAAAGTCACTTTGGGATTTAGACAAACTATCAAATCTGAGTTTTATTATTTCATTTTTAAAAGCAGTTCTGTGGAATGTGCACAGGAAGAACTTCAGGGATATAAAATATAGTGTAGCACGTGCAATGTATAATATGTAGAAACATTTCTCGGAGGTTAATACCCAGAAAGGAATCGGATAAGAAGACAATTTGATAGAGGTCCGTGCCTAAAGCTGTGATAATTCTGTACTTCTACTTAAGAATGGAGTTGAAAGCTCAGCCCAGCACAGTACTAAGAGGTCAAAGAAGGTCTTTCCATCAGCATTCACCAGCTTCACGTAACTTCTTTCATTTAAATCAGATGAAGCCCTCTGAATGAAATCTGAACCACCTTAAATGAATTTGAAGAAAATTCTCAGTTGAAACCATAGCTCCAGAAATTCCTCTTCTATCTCTAGAGACACAGAATTCTGACCTTGACTCTCCAGAACAAATTAATAAAGAATTTAATGACTAACACAAATTTTGTCTTTGCTTAAAAATTAAGTTGAAAGGTTTCAACAGAGTATTTGTTTCTACAAAAACAACAGAAAAAACAAACCTACACAGCTAGCGTCAACACCACTGAATGTTTGCTTAACTCTGTTTATTACCATTTTTAATACATCTCCTTTCATGACAATCATGGTTATTTTAGAAAACTTTGAAAACACCAGTGGGCATAAAAGAAAGCAAAAATTATTTGTAATCTCACCACTTAGAGAAAACCGAACCAAACCAAACACTAACATAGGTTCTTTTTTTTTTTTTAAGATTTTATTTATTTATTTGACACAGAGAGACTGACCATATGCAGGGGGAGCAGCAGAGGAAGAGGAAGAAGCAGGCTCTCCACTAAGCAGGGAGCCCAATGTGGGGCTCGATCCCAGGACCTTGGAATCATGACCTAAGCCGAAGGCAGATGCCTAATGACTGAGCCACCCAGGTGACCCGACGTAATGCTCTTCTATTCTCATTTCCTACCACTGGGATTTTTCTTTTTTAAAGATTTTATATTTATTTGAGTGAGTGAGAAAGAGTGCACGTGCATGTGCGGGGTTGTGAGGTAAGAGGCAGAGGGAGAGGGATAAGCAGACTCCACACTGAGGACAGAGCTCAACACTGGGCTCAATCCCATGACCCTGACATGACCTGAGCCGAAATCAAGAGTTACAACGGTCATTACCATGGAGCTCAATGCAGGGCTCAATCCCACAACACTCAGATCATGACCTGGGCTGAAAATAAGAGTCGGGTGTTCAACCAACTAAGCCACTGAGGTGCTCCCTCACATGCTTATGTTTGCCAGATAGTTATTATTCATTCCCTCCATCCAGTTTTCTTCCTGAAATGCAAGTTATAATTGATATAGGTGGCTGGAACTATAGTAGGAGCGATAGTGATAGAGAAATACTAGTCCTTTTGTTTTCAAAGAAAAAGAACATTTTTGTCCCAAACTGAAGTGGCAGTCTGTTCCAGAATTTCAAAAAAGGACAAATCTTAGAAAGTGAATTTGATTTGCCTCGGTTTATATTACTGGGATCTGAAAAGAAGCCATGAATATGTTCAGATTTTGGCAAATGTGATCAGTTTTGATGAGCTTGCTTCCTTGACTTACAGATTAGTGCCTTCAACTTACAACATGAAGATTATTTTTTATCTTCTGTGTAATTTTACTTCATAGCAGAGTAACTTTCTGGCTTTATGTTTGATTTATTATATCCTTAATGAATAAAAAACAAAACAAACCAACCCGAAAAGAAAAAAAAGTTCTTTATTGATGAAAGAGCTAATATTCTTTACAATTGTATCCCTTTAACGTTTATTATAATGTTTTATTGCAATTTTGGCCAAATAACCAAGTATCATTTCTCACCATGATCCTGTCTTAATCAAGGATTCAAATCTCCTTTGCTGACTCTTTTGATTTCTCTTTCCCAAAAGTGGATCCAAAATCCAAAAAAAAAAAACTTTTAGAATAACTTTTATACTAGGCGCCTGGGTGGCTCAGTCCTTAAGCACCTGCCTTCGGCCCCAGGTTCTGGGATTGAGTTCTGCATCAGACTCCCTGCTCAGCAAGAAATGTGCTTCTCCCTTTGCTTCTCCGCCCTGCTTGTGCTCCCTCTCTCACTGTGTCTCTGTCAAATAAATAAATAAAATCTTTAAAAAAAAAAAAAAAGGTAGTGGTGATGCAACATGGGGGCTTAAGTGGGTAGGAGAAGAATCCATGAAACAAGATGGGATAGGGAGGGAGACAAACCATAAGTGACTCTGAATCTCACGAAACAAACTGTGGGTTGCTGGGGGGAGGGGGGTTGGGAGAAGGGGGGTACGGTTATGGACATTGGGGAGGGTATGTGCTTTTGGGTAAATTGGAAGGGGAGATGAACCATGAGAGACTATGGACTCTGAAAACCAATCTGAGGGGTTTGAAGTGGCGGGGGGGGGGTGGGAGGTTGGGGTACAAGGTGGTGGGTATTATAGAGGGCACAGCTTGCATGGAGCACTGGGTGTGGTGAAAAAATAATGAATACTGTTTTTCTGAAAATAAATAAATTGGAAAAAAAAAAGGTAGTATCTTAAAAACAAACAAACAACAAAGAACAAGACTCTTAGGAACATGCTTCTAAGCTTGTTATCACTTAAGATGACTTTAAGACTATACCCCTACACTCTGTCAGGATATTTAGGATGCTTTTTAGTCCAGAAGCAGATGCTGCATGAAAACAGATTGCTGACCCAAGTTCCATCTGAATGAAATGAAAAAGGGAAATTTTTTATTGTAGTTAATTTGTGCAGAATATAGTTGATGTTACCTTTATGTTCTATTTTTTGTGGCTATATGAGGAAGTCCTTTCCCTTTTTCCTTAAACTATTTCCAAGACACATTTTAGTAGATTCTGTTTTTATGATTTGAAATAAAATATTAAGTGGTATCCGATTTTCATTGATCCTCAGCATTCAGGAACGTACTGAGTTTTCCTTAAATTTTTATGGCAATACAGTTATTTTGCATAGGCTTGATAACACTCCTATCTCCTTTTTATCAGGCTATAATTGGGTTTTATAACCATATGTACCTGTAATGTTATATCTGAGAATGATTTTCATTTAGTCAGACATGAAAAACCACATTAAGGAACAATAGTCAACTTCATATATGGCACAATGCTTCCAAAAAATCCCCCCTAGGAAAACTGACCTGATACTTGGTTACAGGGTCCCCTGACTTACAGATGCTGAGCAAGGTCACTTACTTCCACACTGCAAGCCTTAGAGCAAATGCTGGGATATTTGGTATTAACTAACCTCAATTTATCAGTAAAGCAGGTGAAATTTAGTGAGAGAGTTTCTTGGGCATGGTTGCCTAAGCTTGGGATAGTAAATGAAAAAGGTGTTCAAAAGTCCAAGCTAAGATCTTTTTGAGAACTTCTATATACAATTTTATAGCTCAAAATTAATAGCTCTGGATTTGCAAAGAAAACTCAATGATGTCTGTATGATTTTAGCATTCTTATTGTACCTACGTAAATAGGTCAAAAGTAATGAGACCATTTTGTGGTCAAAAATAGTCTTTGAAAATTATTTATGATCAATCACAAGAGGGATGAGAAACTGTCAGCAAAAGCTGTGAAAGACTAAAATGATAAAGATTTCAAGTGTCCTTTCAAGGGAATGTCCACTGTTATCTATTGGATCCTTTGGGATTATGGGACTGCAAAAAAGTGTTCAACTTTGACTTTGGCTAGGTTACTCTGCAACTCTGTAGAAATGGAAATTATCTATGGATGGTGTTGGTGATGCAATGCAAATGAATTCTGTCTTGTAGGGAATATAAATTTCCTGATTTCCTTAAGTCCAGTTCTCATTTGGACCAATTTTAACACCCTACCAGTTCCTAATAATTGGTTAATTAGTGAGTTAAAAAAAATCTTTGTGCATGTGTTCATTTGGTATGAGAGTCATAATTTTACCTTTAAAACAACCTTTAACATTTGGATCCTTACCTTTTATTTCTCAAAGCATCTAATTAAAAAGCAATTGTACAGCTGGAATTAGCAAGTTACAGCCTTCTGCCTATTTTTATAAAGCTCTTACAAAAGAGCTAAGAACTATTTTTACATTTTTAAAGAGCTGTAAAGAATAAAAAACATGTAACAGAGCAAATGTGGCCCTCAAATCCTGAAATATTTATTATACAGCCCTTTAAAATAAAAATTTGCCCATCTTTGCTTTAGATCAAAATCACAGCATGTCAACTGACATAGACATTTTAATATAAGTGACCAACTAGATAATATAGAAGAGACTGAGGATTAAGTCAGCATTGTAGCAGCAGCAAAGTTACGTTAGGACCCAGATTAAGAAAATAGGCTCCTTAACTAAAATACTATTCAGAGATGTATCAGGCATACTGTATATGGAGAAACTGTTTAATACTATTTTTCATTATTTTTCAGACTTCTCAATACTAATTAAAGTTTGCTTGAATATGTCCTTGAACAGAAATAAAATCAAATATGTTTCATTAGAATGCAATTAATGCAATAAATTTTCATACTGTTGAATAAATACAATATAATTTGGACATTAACAGATTAAAAAAATAATGCTAAATTCAGAATTTATAGACAAGAAAATATTTTTCCCCCAATAATACAAATCTAAGAATTTTTATTGTGTTCAACACTGCTGAGTACTGGGGGGGGGGTGCTGAAAATTTCAAACCTCTTTAATGTGCAACATAAACATATATAAAAGTGAGGAAAATGAATCTTGTATACTCTTCACCCAACTTCAATTATTAACTCATGGCCTGTACTTCTCCTTCCCCTGCAATTATTTATAAGCAAATCCCAGACAAAAAATGTTCTTTATAAAAACAAAGGCTAGGGGCGCCTGGGTGGCTCAGTGGGTTAAGCCTCTGCCTTTGGCTCAAGTCATGATCCCAGGATCCTGGGATCGAGCCCCATTGGGCTCTCTGCTCGGCAGGGGGCCTGCTTCCTCCTCTCTCTCTGCCTGCCTCTCTGCCTACCTGTAATCTCTGTCTGTCAAATAAATAAATAAAATCTTAAAAACAAAAACAAAAACAAACAAAAAAATCCACCAAAACCCCCCCAAAGGCTAATTCCAGAGGCTTTCCTATATTATTAAAGCCTATTTTAGCTGTCAGAACTTATGAATACACTACTTTATTTTTTGGATAAAATGCTTAATGTTCTCCTTCGCTTTTACACTTCACTATATTTTATTCTTGAAGGATCTACTGGGGTATAATGTCCAAAGACCACGAACTTTGTTCTGTTCCTAGACTGACCTTGATGTGGATGCCTAATGACTGGTTAAGTTTTTCCCAAAGCGGCAAGAGATGGAAAAAGTTGAGTCAAAGAAGAAGAAAGATAAATCTAATAAATCAATTATCTCTCGTCACAGATGGCAAAGAAAAGATTTGCAAGCAAGACTGTGAAGTTAAGGGGCACCTGGGTGGCTCAGTTAGTTGGACATCTGCCTTCGGCTCAGGTAGTGATCCCAGGACCCTGGGATCCAGCCCTGTGTTCAGCTCCCTGCTGTTGAGTAGGAAGACTGCTTCTCCTTCTCCCACTCCCCGTTTGTGCTCTCTGTCAAATCAATAAAATCTTAAAAAAAAAAGACTGTGAAGTTAAAATGTGTCACATCAGCTGGCTGTGCATTTCTTAATGTCTCTTCTGCCTTCCACCAGACCACTAGTTTGGCTAGCATTAACCTCCCAGTGGGATTCAGTAAGAGGTAGGTTTTCTTTAACTCCAGTGGCTCTCCTTGTATAAAAGCAAACCCCCATATCCAGCCAGTGGCTGGAGGAGCAACAAATGACAAAGCAAGGAACTGGTAAGGAGTTTAAAATCTCTTGAGATTAGTATGGTCATATGAACTTTAAAGTACTTTCTTTTACTGCTTAGAATGAATTAGTTCAGAAAGGAAAGCAAGAGAGGCTTTTGTTTAATGTCAAAGCCAATTATCAGAATCATGAGGTTTCAGGAAGGAAGAATTTAAGCATTGACCTTCTTTAGAAACTAACTAAATTACCTGTCTAGTTACCTGAGACACTTAACTTAAAAAGTACAATAAGCAGAGAAGGTTGCTCATGTAGGCTCTGCCTATCTCAAAGGAATCATGTACTACCATGTCATCTACCAGCTGAGGGGCTCAAAGAAGCTGTGGGGAGTTGTTTCATAATTGCAAAGCATCATAAACCCCTAATAGGAAGATAATCCCCTTACTCAAGGAAGAGCCATGTAACCCATAAGTATTGCCTGTAAAGCAACCAACTGCAAATCATACAAAAATTTATTTCATAAAATAAAATGGTATAATAAAATAATATTTTTTATGTCATGAGACATAGTATAGAATAGTGGTCTCCAACCTGAAGTCCACAAAAGGGTCAAGTTGTTTTTAGGACTTCTAAAGGCCCAATGGAAAGTGTACAGTCACCCATAATAAAGTTGTATAGGCAGATTAAAATGAGAAATATTTAATTTTGTCTGGGATTATGACTACTCCAGGTAATGCCTATACTTGTATCATTCAGAAATGATGACTGGAAAAAAGAGAGAGAGAAATAAATAAATAAATAAATGACTGACTGACTGACTGGCTCTTAGCCCTTGATTACTTTTCTTTTTTTGAAAGGAAAATAATATATGGTGTTTGTAAACAAATATTTCCAAAATAGCAGACTCATGAGGAAAAAATATATAGTCTTCGGTGGGACCAAGTTGATTTTAGTTCCTTCAATGTTAAAAAAAAACCTCAAAACCAAACCAAAACAAAGAAACAAAACAAAAAACTCAGAAATTAGAAAATATAAAGTAAATCATTAGAATTTGCTAAGCATATTCTTTGTCTGGAAAACTACCACCTGGAGGCAATATATAGATAATGTTGTATTGTTTTAGAAAATGCTTTTCACCACAGTGAAGAGTTCTCTTGCTATACTTCATGAATGTCAGAGTTACATAAGCCATCTCTTGAAAATCCTTACTTGATCTATTTTATACTTTCCAAATCCCAGGTGAACAACAGACCATACTGAAGTTTTAAGGAATGAAATATAAGCATACTGTTCACATTCTCAGAAAATATGAAAACTGCTAAAAATGAAGAAAAATGGCGCTCAGTGGGCCACTGGTCCATGTAAGGAAAACAGCAGTTTATCTCAATTTATTTTTTGCAAAATATTACTAGCCACAGATGGTGGGGTAGAGGGGATGGGCTGCAGGAGTAGGTGGGAGGTACATATGAAGCTATTACTTTTTAAAGTAACCTGTTCATTATTCTTTGCTATTTAATTTTCCACTAAACTGCACAGAGTCCTAGTGGTTCCAAATACTTTTTAAGAATAGCCAAATGACTCTAAAAAAGAGATATAACCAAGAAAGAGCAAGAAGCAAGATGAAGACGTGATACTACAGGTATTGACTACTTATGAAAACATAACTCTTCCCAAACTTCTTTTTTTTTTTCTTCCTAAACTTCTTAAAGTTTATTATTAAAAACCAGACAAATGGTCAATTTCTCGTTCCTTTACCCTTTCTCTTAAGAAACCATTATGTTATATTTCTACATTATAGAAACCATTATAGTATGCTATCATTAACACCATTAAGCTTAGACAACAGACCTTATTATATCCCTAAGATGAGGTTGGAAGGTTGCTGGTCTGCAGAGGAGTTGGAACTAAATCTTTGCATTGGCATCCATCGGTTGTGGACTTGTGTGATTTATGGAGCTTAAAACAAATCAAGGCTTAGTACCTATGAAACAGGACTGGCACTTGCAGGGTTAAGGGTTGGAGATGAAAAACCAGAGAAAGCATAAATAGGATAGTTGAAGAAAAGAGATGAACTGTCAAAGAGGAATGAAAAGACAGTAAGTATAATATTTAGCTATTAACACCAGAACAGAGCATATACTTGATAAACATTGAAATTTAGGACAAAAGAGAGAAAAATTTCTCTCTGTTGTAGATTAGATGATCTCAGGGTTAATGTCCATTTGCCTTCCATTTCTTCCTGAGATATTATGTTTTAAAGGATTGTTTTCTGTTTCAGTAGTTTTAAGCTGAGTAGTCACAAGCTTGAAAAAGATGAGAGGCCAGAGGTAAGACACTGAAGCATGGTAAAGACTGGAGTAAAGTGGTGGCAGAGGAAATGCAAAAGAAAAGGCCTAGTGATTCTTCTGAAGAAGGAACCAATAGGATCTGTGACTATACACTGGAGATTAAAGAGAAGAAAGAATCAAAGATGAGGCCCAAGTTTCTAGCCTAAGAGAATGATGATGCACTTCCAACAGGGAAGATTAAAAGAACAGTTCTGGGGAAAGAAAATTATGAATCAAATTCAGATATTATGAATCATAATAAGGAAAAGAAGTCAGAAATAGTTGGAAGGAAAGTAGAGCTGAAATTCTGATCCAAAAAAATTGTATCTCCAAGATACATTTCTGTAACTAGTGTCAATATTTAATAGATACCAAACATGAAACCAAATATTCATATGCTCTTCAGTTCAAATGTATTTACACTAAATGTAAATAGTGCATATAAGTGAACAAGTCAAAGCAACTAAATTTTCTGAATTCCAAATTCCTATCAGGCTTAGAGTAATCAAAATGGCTGAATGAGAATCTGCACAGTTCCTGAAAAACAGCACAAGCACAGGTTCACTGTCAAAGCTGAAGTTAGGAAACAACTCACCCCTAAACTGGATCAGTGCATACACAATAGATATATAGTAGTAGTGATTCTAGCCATAAAAGAGAAAAGAAGATAAGGAAGATAACATGATACCTTCTTCTGGGGTCAATAAATATGTTCTAATATAGAAAGTATAAAGAATTAATGTCCCTTTGGATTCTAATTTACATACCAATGTTTCTTCAAAGGAAATTCCTAGCTATAAGAGGGAATGGCACCAAATGAGTGCTGTGCTGAAGGGCCTAAGTGTACTAAAGGCACATTACACCCCAGATGTCTGTAAATTTTGGGGTTCTCACTTTCTAATGAGGAAGGAAAAGGAGAAGAAGGAAGAATAGAAGAAAATATGCCTGCAGACTGTGCTCCCAGCCAAGGTTACTCTAGACATTTTGGCCATTAAGGCCTTCATGGGCTCTATGAACTAAATGCCAGCATCACTCCCCTCCCCAAGTCTTTGTGACAAGCAAAATACTCTCTCACATTTCCAAAAGCTGGGAAGGATGGTTGGGAGGAGAGGGGATAGGTTCCTGGACATCCTAGATCTGACAGAATTTTACAATTCAAGAATTTTCACAAAAGATAATTCATTCTTTAAATATCTGCAAGACTTCAATCTTGATTTTACTTGTCTGAATCCAACAAAGATGCCATCATGTTCACCAGCCTGATTTCCTTAGACTCAACCTATTTGAAATACTTAAAAACAAAACAAAACAAAAAACTAATATAAGGGTGTCTGGATGGCTTAGTTAAGGGTCCAACTCTTGATTTCAGCTCAAGTCATGGTCTCAGGGTTGTGAGATCAAGACCTGCATCAGGCTCCATGCTACGCACGGAGCCTGCTGAAAATTCTCTCTCCTCCTCTCCCTCTGTGTACCCTCTCACTCTTGTTCTCTCTCTCTCAAAACAACAACAATAATAAACAACAAAAAACACCAAAGCACTAATATAACAATAAAATTACTTGTTCCAAAGAAGAGAGAGGAGACCCTGTTCTGAGGTTTTTGTATTCCATTGCAGAACACAACTTGTAAAGTGTTCGAATGGGTAAATTAACACAGCAGACCACTAAACTCTCAACAGTAAAATAAGGACCTATGGACACAGGTCAACAATCTGTGGTCCTAGTCAAGCTACTGATAAAATAAGGCTAATTAAAAATTATATAATACATAATTCATTTATGATTATTTTATGAAAATAAGGGGTGACTGCATATGGAAGGCTGAGCATTTACTTCTGGTTTTCCAGAGCAAGGCAGACAGTGTAGCTGTATCAGTAAAAAATAAAACCATGTATTTTATCCCCTCAAATACATGCTTATATTATTTAAGCATAGCTGGTTTAAGCATAGCTGGTTGTGGCTGATTCCTGAATTGGAATCTTCCATTTTTTGTATTCAATGTTTTACAGAACCACTTTTGATTACTAGGCAATATTTGTTTACAAATTAATTTTAATTCTCTAAAGATTGAGTTAATTTCTGAGCCTCTATAATCATGTAAAGATAATTATCAAAAAGAAAAAAAAATTCACAGAATTCTAAATTAGAGTTGTAGGAAACCTTAAAACAGTCTACCCCATGACTGAATGAATTTATTAGCAATGTCTGAGGGACAAATTTCTCATATAAGGCTAAGAAGCAATAAATATGGAAGACCTCTGTTTTTAAGCCATTATTTAGAAAATCAGTATGGAATTGTTTCTAGTTTGTTCCTGACTAGAGCAGTCACTCAGGAAATAAACATCTTCTAACTTTACATGACGTTTTTTGAAAAAATAACTTTTATTTCCTTATGATTTGATAAAAATAAGTTTGTAAAACACCTGAAGTTAACATTGAGGAAACTGCTAAGGCTTTTATAAGGTATTACAGAATTTGCAGACTGTAATCTAGGGAGTTAGAAAGGAAAAGTCCTAATTACAATTCCTAATAGCCCAGTGCTTGTCTTAACCTTAAGTGGAAAACTTTAGTCAGACAAATTCGTCCATGATCGATTGATAACAATGTTCTTTTAGTGTCTCTTTGTAAACAAAATTGAGATGGGGATATTGTTAGACATTTCATTTATTCTTCTCAACTACTAGGAACTCTGCTCTCAGACTGTTTCTGTTTTAATCATATTAACAACAATGTTTCTGATACAATACTCTAAGGTAAGGTACTAAGGTAATATTAATAATACTTCCTTTCTAGAACTTTAATTTCCAAGAATGACTAAGACCTCCTAATTCTAAACATATTACAATGTAACAGGGGCTGTGTCTGATTTAGGTTAAGATCCCACTATGCAGCCTCTTTTTGGTGCAGTACCTAAATCACTTTGTTAAGTGTTAAGAGATTTGCTAGAGTACCTAGTCATAGCATTTAATTTAGTTCCTGTTTGCTTTCTCTTCAACTGAAAATGGTGTTAAGAACAGTTGCCCTTTCCATAAATTATATAAATGTGGTACAGCTGAATCACATAATGTGATGACTTCTGCTCTTCATTTGAGAATACCAATGGATTCCAATTCATTGCAATGGCTCAAATTTTTAATTATTCTTTTCAGCTGCTTGATATCTTCAACTCTGATTAATCACAGCAATCTCTTTCTCTTTTGTCAAGGATTTAAATGAAGAGGTTAAACAGGACAGGAAGCATCCTGCAGCAAGCCATCAGAGACCTTGTTCCAGGGTGATATTTATTCTGAGTTAGTACAATTTTCATACCTTCATTCACTTACTCAGTTATGAATAATTACTTATAATTTCCCCCTAAAGATATCACGAAAAACGCTGTTAAAGGCACTCCTAAAATCTAGATACGCTGTGTTCAGAGTACCTCTCATCTACTAATATAGTAATCCTATTAAATAAGGAAATGAATTTACTTGGGGGTAACTTAAATTTAGAAAATCTGTTTAGTACCCTAGTAATTAGGGCTTCCTCTGTAAAGTACTTATTTATGTGCTGCTAACCACTAGCCTTTAATGGTAACAATTTCGAGCTAAGCAGACTGAAAATCTGTTTTTCAAATAGTTAGCAGCACCTAGAAAACATGTTTCTAAACCCAGTTTTAACATTAATAAAAAAGTGAACTTAACCATTATAGTTTACCTTAAGACTTTTTTTTTTTTTTTAAAAGATTTTATTTATTTGACAGAGAGACATAGTGAGAGAGAGGGAACACAGCAGGGGGAGTTAGAGGGAGAAGCAGGTTTTTGGCTGAGCAGGGAGACGGACATAGGGCTTGATCCCAAGATCCCGGGATCATGACCTGAGCTGAAGGCAGACTCCCAACGACTGAACCACGAGATGCCCTACCTTAAGACTCTTAATGATTTAGAAATTTTAGATCCCCAAGTAAATGTTAAAAGTGCGCATATATACTCATTTCACTATACATTTTTTACTAATTTCAAATTCCAATTTATTAATTGGTAGATCACAGAGATTAATCTCAAATAAAGATATGCTGCTCGGGGCGCCTGGGTGGCTCAGTGGGTTGGGCCGCTGCCTTCGGCTCGGGTTGTGATCTCGGGGTCCTGGGATCGAGTCCCGCATTGGGCTCTCTGCTCAGCGGGGAGCCTGCTTCCCTCTCCCTCTCTGCCTGCCTCTCCATCTACTTGTGGTTTCTCTCTGTCAAATAAATAAATAAAATCTTTAAAAAAAAAAAAGATATGCTGCTCTTCCTTAAGGTGGATTTTATTTCTCTGAAACAATACCCAAGTTAAAAAAATTATAAAATGCGTGTTTTTTTTTTTTTCAAAGATTTTATTTCTTTGACAGAGAGAGACACAGCGATAGAGGGAACATAAGCAGGGGGAGTGGGAGAGGGAGAAACAGGCTTCCTGCCGGGCAAGGAGCCGATGTGGGGCTTAATCCCAGGACCCTGGAATCATGACTTGAGCCACAGGCAGACACCCAATAACTGAGCCACCCAGGTGCCCCAATGAATGCTTTCCAAAGCAGATAATCGCCCTATACCAAGTAATAAGACTTTGTCTAAATCCAGATTTCCCTATACACTATTCCAGTTCAAGTAAGGCAAAATCCCTCATTTACTGTCTATAAATAGTATGTAATTAAACACTAATGATCATGGGATGCCCGAGTGGCTCAGTCAGTTAAGTCGGACTCTTGATTTCACTTCAGGTCATGATCTCAGGGCTGTGAGACTGAGCCCTGCATAGGGCTCCACACTGTGTGTTGAGTCTGCTTAAGATTCTCTCGCTGTTTCCCTCTGCTCCTCCCTTCACCCTCAGGAAGGAGGACAGGAGGGAGGTTGGAATGAAGGAAGGGAGGGATGAAGATGGATAATCAGTTAAGAAATCACTTTTTAGCGGAGCCTGGCTGGCTTGGTCAGTAGGGCATGTGACTCCTGATCTCAGGGTTAGGAGTTTGAACCCATATTGGGCATAGAAATTACTTAAAAAAAAAAAAAATGAACTTTTAAAATCTATTAACTGTCTAGAAACAGAATATATGCAAAGTTTGAGACCTGAGTCTATCTTTCTAAGGGCCATAGGAAAATGTATTATTTTACTTTTAAAACCAGTCTATACATGTCTGTGCATGTGTATTCATGTACATGATATTCATCTGAGCCTCCTAAAATGTGAAGATCTTGAGAGGTTATCTTGTGAAACAGGCTTATGTTACAGATGAGAAATAAAAGGTCTGGCATGTTAACTGAATTCCCCAAGTTCCTACCTAGTCAGGTAGGGCTGGTATTATAAACCAGGTCTCTTGAGTCTCAGTCTCTTGTTAGTATCATTCTTCTTTTTAGAAATAACAATGCAATCTAGAGCCCTTGCCTCCAAGGTGAAAACATTCATGCTGATCAGTCAAAACCACAACCACCTGGTCAGTAAGAACCAATATAATTTCTACCTTACTCTAATCCTGCTTTTATGCTCCAGAAGAAAATATTGAGTATAGTTCTTTAGATCTTGCTTATTGTTTGAGGTATGAACAGCTGCTGCCTAGAGGTCCTGCACTTGACATTACCACTTCTCTTTATCCAGCTCCAAAACTCAGAGGTAATCTGAATTATAATTAATTCAGTGGAGAATAACAGTCAAATGATGTAAGCAATTTACCATGGCCCACAAAAGTGAAAACATTAGATAAACAGGCAAAAATTGATTTTTTTTCATAAAAAAAATCATAAAATGAACTGTATTTGATAAAATATGCATGATAAAATGTATGCATGGTAAATGTAAACACAATGATATAAAATATAAAGGCAGCTTCAGTTTAGGAAGAAGTATGTAATAAAAATTCTCTCTTCCTTTCCTCTCTCAAATTGTGTGAACTCACTGGCAGTTTGGTTCTCCAAAATGAAAATGGACCTCTTAGAAATTAAAAGAATTATCTGAAGACAAGAGTTCTGGTAAACTTTCTCCAGACTACCCACTCCCCCATTTCAATCTTACATACTAATCCATGTAGTCTTTACTTCTTAAAGATTTGTGTTCTAATTAGTATCTTCCTACTGTTGCCAATTTTGATCTTAATAGCTCTTTGGTGTGACTCATCTTGGAGTATTTTTTTTTTTTTAAAGATTTTATCTATTTATTTGACAGACAGAGATCACAAGTAGTAGGCAGAGAGGCAGACAGAGAGAGAGGAGGAAGCAGGCCCTCCGTGGAGCAGAGAGCCAGATGTGGGGCTTGATCCCAGCACCCTGGCCTTCAACCCTGAGCCACCCAGCGCCCTCCATCTTGGAGTATTTGATCTCTCATTCTGAACACACCTCATCTCTAGTGACCACCATTAACAGAATAAATGAAAATCCTTAATTTCCAGGAAACTTAAAATTTTCTTGATAACTGTTAAATAGGATAATATGGGATCTAGTTCCTTGGTAAGGAAGAAGGCTGCACCATCTTGGGCTGGAGGGGGATATCAAAGATATTTAATGTTGTGGCACTTCAAGTGGGCATCAAAGTAATTTCTTCCCATTTTTAAACACTGTAACATATTTCTGTATATCTTGGTAAACTTCTGTGGGTATACTAATAATGTAAATTCCATCAGCGTTATCAGAGAATGTGATGTTTTACACTTTGGTAGAGATTACCAAATTACCCTTCAGAAAGATTACAGCATTTGCACTACATCAACAGCGTGGGTGAATGACTGTGCCAGCTCTAGGTATCGAACTTTTGCATCTGATTACTCTAAGTGAAAATAAAATTTCATTTTAATTACCAATTGCATTCCTTTAAGGATAAACTTGAACTCTGTTTGATTCGTAATTTGACCACATGTATTTTTTTTTGTGAGCTCTTCTAGATCCCCATAAGAATCTTCTTGCAATCAGGACATAATTAAAACATGCCTACATTAAAAAAAATATATTTATTTATGAGGGGGTGAGGAGGGAGAGAAAGAGTGTGTGTGTGCAAAAGCAAGTGGGGGGAGAAGAAAGAATCTCAAGCAGTCTCTGAGCTGAGTGCTGAGCCTGATGCAGGGCTTGATCTCAAGACCCCTGAGATCATGAGCTGAGCTGAAACCAAGAGTCAGGTGCTTTAACCAACTGCCCCACATAGGTGCCCCAGAATGTGCCTAGATTTTAAAAAAATAGACAACAGAGGAACCACCAGAAATAAAAAGCCAACCTGAATTAAGCTTCTACACTTTCCAGAAATGATTCTCTATAAAACTTTTCCTCACAGGTTTCCACCAAATATAAAATACTTTCTTCCACCCAGGTATCAATCTGAACAGTCTGTATTCTCTACGTACACTCAGACTTCCTCAGACTTCCAACAACCACTACACTTTTCATGAAGAGCAAATGAGAATTAAAGGACATATTCTAACCATATTTCCTGGGCTTACACATCTCAAATTTTCCTATTTTACTTATCTGAAAACAGTAATCTGGATTGTTCCCCAAACTATATTAAAATCCAAGATAAGCTCCTAAATATATCTAATAGAGTCAAATAGAGGACTAATAGAAGACTTCTTGTATTTTAGGTAGATGCAAAGGCAGTTTGCATAGGTACACTCACACACGTATCCCTCTCCTACCGCCTTCCCCCCTACATATGGAGATTAGAAATATAAACACGAAGATGACAATTATGGCAACAGAGAAGGGAGTATCTCTATGGTTGTATTTTCTGCCCTCTTGAAAATATATATTGAAGAGAAAATTTTTTCCCTCCTACCTCAAACCCTGTCCCCAGTCTACCTTACAACACACACATTCCTGTCCATGCTCAAGGTAACAATATATAAACGGAAGTCCAAATGAACTCTACCTTTAGTTTAAAGGCCCACTGTTATTTAACTGGAATCAAATTATGGACACTCCTTATTCCCCAGCTGAAAATACTCTCCCTTTTCTAAACTTGTAAACGATAACAGCTTTTCTATTTTGTATCATCTTCCTATATTTAGTTATTTTTGCAGGTTTTCATATTTTCTAATACAGACCATTAAGTCCTTAAGTCAAAGATGTGTCTTATGCATTACTGAACTCCTGAGAGCACCAAGCACAATACTTTTTACTGAATGGCCAATCACTGTTTCATTCTTATAGCAGGTGAGTTAATATTTGTAAAGTGGTTTGAATAGTGCCTGCTCATGTAAGTTTATTAAATAAAATTTAAAAATGGACCAATTTTCCCTTTCTACTGAGTTTTTCCCATCACCATGATTTTTCTCATCTCCCACCATAACCTTCTTTTTGATCTCATTTCCTCTACCAGTTATCTGCTCCCTATTGAAGTAAAACACATTAAAATGGTCTAAAATTTTGTCTCCAAATTCCTCTCTTCCCATTCTCAAACTTACTCAACTTGTTTCAACCTCATCATTCTACAAAAAAATGTTTGGGAAGATGACCAATCATCCCTACATTACTATATCCAAAGATGAGCTCTTAGTCCTTACCTTACTTGACCTATCAGCATCATTTGACAGAGCTGCTGTTTCTCTCCCCCTATGAAGAATCCTCGATTTTTCTTATTCATCATGGGCCACTATTCCTCCTCTTGCTCTTCTCAAACAGGATTATTCAGGACTTAGTTCTTGTTCCTCTATGCTCCTGTATTTACATTCATTTCCTCTCTTGTTAACTTCATCTAGTCTCTTAACTTTAAAATACCATCTAAATTTGATATACCTCCTTCAATTATATTTTCAGCCCAGACCTCCTAAATTCCAGACTCATATAGTCACTCTCAGACATCAAACCGACATCTCAGACTGAACTCTTGCTCTTTCCCACAAAACCTGCCCCACCAGCAGATTTTATATCTCGTTATGACAAATCCATTCTTCCAGCCATTGAGGCTAAAATCCTTGTAGGCATCAATTTCTCTTTCATAACTTACATCCAAACCACCAGAAAATTCAGTTGGCTGTACATTCAAAATACATCCCAAATCCAACCACTTCTTATTATCTTCACTTCTGCTATTTTAGTCTGAGCCATGATCATTATCTTGTCTGGGTTACTAGAATGGCCTCCTTACTGGTCTCCCTGGCCACCGTATAATCTATTCTCAGTACTAAGCCAGAACGACCCTTTAAAAATAAAAGTCATAAGTCAAGCGGAGAAAGACAACTATCATATGATCTCCCTGATATGAGGAAGTGGTGATGCAACATGGGGGCTTAAGTGGGTAGGAGAAGAATCCATGAAACAAGATGGGATAGGGAGGGAGACAAACCATAAGTGACTCTGAATCTCACGAAACAAACTGTGGGTTGCTGGGGGGAGGGGGGTTGGGAGAAGGGGTTAGGGTTATGGACATTGGGGAGGGTATGTGCTTTTGGGTAAATTGGAAGGGGAGATGAACCATGAGAGACTATGGACTCTGAAAACCAATCTGAGGGGTTTGAAGTGGCGGGGGGGGGTGGGAGGTTGGGGTACAAGGTGGTGGGTATTATAGAGGGCACAGCTTGCATGGAGCACTGGGTGTGGTGAAAAAATAATGAATACTGTTTTTCTGAAAATAAATAAATTGGAAAAAAAAAGTCAAATCATGTCACTTCTCTGCTTAAAATTCTTCATTGTATTGCTTTTACATTCAAAGAGAAAGCTAGTCCTTAAAAATGGCTTCAAGGGAAAAAAAAATGGCTTCAAGGGGATTTCTGATCTGGCCCTCTGTGTTGGAGATTAAAAGCCACAAATACATCCAATCAAGTATGCCTTTCTCTTTACAATTTGACTTTCTCATGCCTTCCATCAAAAAGCGGAATCAATTTCTCCATCCTGTGACACTGGGTTTGGTCATGGACTTGGCTTCAGCCAAATGAAACATCAAATGTGGCACAACAGAGACTTGAAATGTGTTTGTATATCGAGGCTTGCTCTTGCTGCACTGGGATCCCCAGTAGGCTTTACATTTCAGTTAATGAAAAGTCCATCCTTACAACCGTGCAGGCTAAAATCCTTGTACCACAAGGAGACCGTCTCCACTAACAGCCAGAACCAATTATAAGGCACGTAAGGGGGACCATCTTAGACCACCAGCTCCATCTAAGCCACCCAGCAATGATACTGGCTTCCACGGAAGACCAGCACAAAAACCATCCAACTAATCCCAGCCCAAATAGCTGACTCACAGAACTGTGAGCAAATAAAATAGTTGTTTTAAGTCACTCAGTTTTGGAGTGGTTTTACAGTAATAGACAACTGAGAAACTCTTAATACATCTTTGACACCCCAAATCCTACCATTCTTTCTTCCCTCTTGTTCTAGTTATACCAACTTCCCTTCAATTCTTTGTATATAATCAGGAACACTCCTGCTTTTGTTCTGGCTGTACCCTCTACTGGGAATGCTCACTTCTCAGACAGTTGTATGGCTAACCTGCTTATTCCTTTTAAGCCCTTCCTCAGTGTCTCTTTTTTAATGAGGCTTACACTTACTATCTTTTGAAAAATAGCAGTCTACCCCCAGCCCTTCTAATCTCACTTACCCACCTTTATTGTTTTTATAGCCCATCCTTCTCTAACATACACCACAGTTTACTTATTATGTTTACTATGTGTTGTCATCTTCCCCAACTAGAATGTAAGGTTCAAATGTGAGAGGAGTTTTATTTTATCCTTTAAAAGTTCACTGTTTGGAGGCCCTGGGTGGCTCAGTCATTAACTGTCTGTCTTTGGCTCAGGTTCTGATCCCAGGGTCCTAGGATTGAGCCCCACCTCGGGCTCCCTGCTGGGCCGGAAGCCTGCTTCTCTCTCTCCCACTCCTCCTGCTTTTGTCTTTGTTCTCGCTGTCTCTCTCTGTGTCAAATAAATAAATAAACTCTTTAAGGAAAAAAGAAAATTAAAAGCTCAGTTTGATATAGTGACAGCTCAATGTAAATAACACTTGTTTACAAGGTAAAGCATCTATATATGACCAGGTGATTACACATGTATGTTCTGAATTGCCATTGTAAATTCTGGGCATTTGTATAGAAAACTTAAGCAACATCAACACTGGTAAGGGATCGTCTGGACTTTCTCCATTACATATATGAGTTAAACATACAGATGTGTGGTGATGCAGGGTTATTAAGAAAGGAAAAATGGAATTATTCGTCTTTAGAACTCATCAAATCTGGAGATACTGTAATCTCATTTAAAAAACAGATGTTAAAGTTCAACATTGTCCCGCTTTCTAAAATTCTCCATTTATTACCTAAAGTCAGAAGCATTTCTCCCTCAAATTTCCCTTGAAAATATTCATTCTGTAGTTTAGAATGAACTCTTAACAAAGCATGTTACAATCTCATGTAAGGAGGACATATATGAACCCCAATCTATAGCAGTCTGATGTACCCAGATAGTCATATTAAGAATTAGAGATGCAGAGCAAGTACCTCATTTTTGAATATTTTAAATCATTGTTTCAATGACAGCATTTTAGTTCACCAGAGTCAATGAATAGTTTGTTAAGTGAGAGGGAGACATGGGGAGGGAAGCAAGAAAACAGTTTCATCTATAATCTTTTAAGCAAATTTTCTTCACTTATGAATTAATACAACCAAGGAGAAAATCAATTAAGAATGTTTAAATTACATTTCATGTTCCCCACCTCCCTGTCGACTGTCAGTAGGGGGGAAAAGAGTTAATTTCTGTTTTACTACCAGTCTCCACCTCCTATCCTTTGAGGGCTCTCCCACGAATTCTTTCTTTTTGACCAACCCATTCAACCTGAGCTAGCATTCTTAATAAAACACAGATAAGTAAACTGACCTTTTATAACCCCAGAACAAACAGAGATGTGCCAAGGTTTTAAAATCCAAGATACAGAACAAACAGAAAAAAAAGAGTACAAAGCAGAGCCACAAATCTCTTAATGAAGGCAGTATTTAAATTATTAACCATAAATCATAAGAGAGTAATTTAATATCAAATTTCAGAGTAAAAAATCTGGACCTTAAATCCAATGGCTCAAGGGCAAATAGTATTAATGTATATCCATTTTAAAATCAGGTAAAACTATAAAAAAATCTGTTTTGCTTTAGTATTACCTCTTAGGAAATAGATATAACCATTTATTGGCTCATTTATAGAACCAATTCAAAAAATCACGGTAAAATCAAGATATGACCAAGTTTTCTACTGAAGATTACAGAACAAATGTGAAAATGGTGGTTGTGTTGCATAAAGCTGGATCATCTTCCTATTCCAGTTGTATCTCAGAAATTTGTTCTTCTGATCTGAAGACATAAACTTTAGCACTGAGATACGTGCACACTGCTTTACAATTAGGAAAATTGCCAAGTCTTTGGGAAAAATACAGTGAAAACAAGTAGCTGAATGATAAGAACCTTTGTTTTTAATGTGAGAAATATTTCAAATGGCTCTAATCCAAGTTCTTATTTGTTATGCATGCCTAGCATCTTCAAATTTAACCCAAGCTTTTCCTAAGCTGCCAAAGGCAAATGAACTCTCTTGTTCACTGAAGGAAACACTTATTTTCTGATAACTTTTCTGCCTGAGAGAGTGAGGCTGACATTTACTCTGCACTGAAGCAGCCCATCACACGGGAGTCGGAACACTCCAGTATGATCTGAGCATGCCCACACCGTCAAAAGAGTGCTCTGTACATTCCGCCCAAATAGCTATGGGCAAAATGAACAACTGGGAAACACATAACATGCTTCTTGATTATTGCAACCTCAAACAAATCAGTCCAAAAATAGCAAATGCCCATGGCCGAGATCTACTACTGAAAAATGCTGAGTTTCAGCAGCTCAAAGCATTTCCTGTGTCTATCTATTCAACCAGCCCCCACTTAAAGCTGTAGAATTACAGGATTAAGGAAGAGTTTTTTTAAAAAAAAGACAGATACACACACATATACAACATACGGTTTCCGAGGAGAGTGAGGGTTCCATGCTTGTAAGGGAGAAAGAGGAGGAATATGCCGAATAACCCTCGGGTTTCTCCTAGATTTGAACATGCTGTACTGTGGCATGAGGTCAGCAGAGACTGACTCCAGCCCTGTGAGGCTGAATTCTACCCTGACAAAGCAGTATCACTGTAATATGAAGCAAAAGGATCCAGGGCATGTTGGCAGCTGTACAGAGTGGCTGTTCTAGAAAGTAATGGCAATTCCAAAACAAGAGATCTATGCTGTCACATGAGATAATCTTCAGCCCAGTTAAGCAATAAGCACCAAAAATACTTGAATCCTAAATACAGGCAGCTCAAAATATTAAAAGGTAGGAAAGAACTTTGCTCCTTAAACCTATTTTGTATCTGGAGGAGACGAACAGGAAGTGGGAAACTTGAAGAGCTATTGGTTGATTTGATTTGTATCACTAATATTATATTGATCTTGGTCTGGGTTGAGGCACAGTCTTCTGGACACTGTGACCTAGGTGAGAAGTCCCAAACCTTCTCTGTGATTTTACAATAGAGCAGGGAAAATATTTTGAAAATATATTTTTGGTAATGCATATACACCAAAATTGAAGATAAGGTAAATAATCTCATTTCTCACACATATCCAGAAGGCAAAGGTTGCACAAACCTAATGAACATTATTGTTTCTCTTTAGGTCACCAAGAATCTATGTAAGTGTACTGTTAGAAATTCTACCCTGAAATAAGGGGAATACTAAAAAAGTCTTATGCAGGAAAAGGAGCCAGAACATGGTATTTCTGCTAAGAGAAAATATGAGACAATGCACATATAATCCTTTAAATTTTGTGGTCTCCCTTACATTATAAAAGTTCTACTCCAGACCAAAGAGATCCAATTGTTTAATAAATAAAATTTAGCCAGGGAATAGCAGTAAACACAGGATACAGAGATAAAACAAAACTGTATTAAAGTACTACCGCAAGGTAAATTAAGTTCTTCAACAGTTCGGTATTAGCATAGATTAAAGGAAGTTAGAATTTAATTTTTTTTAAAGCGGGCTGCATGCCCAACGTGGGGCTTGAACTCACAATCCCGAGATCAAGAGTCACATGCTCTATGGACTGACCTAGCCAGGTGCCCCATTAAACTAAAATTTTAAGTAAGTTGAAAATTTACCTTATGGCATACTACTACTTAAAAAAAAAAAAAAGTCTTTCAAAACTCTCTGTTACTTACATAAAAAACAAACAAACAGCCAGGTATGCCACATAATGATCCTGATGATTAGGTCTCTTCCTGCTTTTCCCATTTGATCTCCTCTGTGTTCCATTCATTTGAACTACCCATTACTGCCATTTTACAGGAATAGAAATGGAAAAGTGCGAAGGTTAATAACTTGCTCAGACTTAAATGGCTAAGGCTAGGATTTAAACTACATGTACAATTCTCCAATTTTAGTATATGTGCTGCCGAAGCGAGCACTACATGTACAATTCTCACTCCACACTCTTACCTATTACGTAAATTATGTTTACAATAAGAATTCTATATTTAAGGAATCAGTAGAGACAGAATATGAGCACCCACAATAGAAAAGTGAATCACTGTAGGTTGGAGAAAAGTTTCAAAGAAAGAGGTAGAACTTAAACTGAGCTGTCATTCAAATACTTGAGGCACTGTGCTGGAAAAGCATCAAAGAACAAACATATGCCTACATGCTAGCTGGGGAAGACAGCCAATAAACAAATATAATAAATATATATCCATTGGTGATGAGTGGTATGAAGAAAAATAGAGCAGTATAAACAGGACAGAGGATGACGGGCCTCTCTGATAAAATAACATCTGACCAGAGATCTGAATGCAAGAATGCAGGTATCTGGGGAAAGGTAGTCCAGGGAGAGACACCAAGTTCAAAGGCCTTGAGGCAGGAATGGATTTGGTGTGCACAAAGATTGCCAAGGAGGATGAGACTAAGGAAGGCTGAAACTAAGGGAGGTAAAATAGAAAGTAAGGACAGAAAGGGTTGGTGGATGAAAGCGGACTGTGTATGACACTGTAGGCTACTGTAAGGAAGTCAATGGGAGTCTTGAGCAGAGTTAGGAAAGGTTTTAGGTTTTAACAGGATCACTCAGAGTAAAGAACAGACAACGCTGGAGTTAAATGAGGGCTGGGCATGGGAGAGTGCTTAGGAGACTATTAAAATAGTCCACACAAAACGACTTAAGTCAAGTACCTATGGCATGTTATCTGACATCCACTGAGGGAGCAAAAAACGGGTATTAACAAATACATAATGCGAGTAGGGTGGGAAGGTAAGGAAGAAAGATATAAAGGCTTTTCACTTACAAGATACACTAGTTTTAATTTTGTAAATATTAGGTCACCAATATTGGATTTAAAAAGGAGATATACCAAATTTGATTATTTATAGGTTTCTAGTTTCCAATCAAGGTTTTTTTGGATGTATATTTGTACCTGAACACCTAATAGGTGATCTTACAATTTCTAATACAATTTTTCCATTCATTAAGAATTGTACTTAAGATGTAATTCAACATCTTACTAAGTTTAGGAAACTTAAAAAATAAGTTGATTAAAAATAATCACCAAACAGGAGAAACTATTACTGGGTAGTTTCAGAAGAGGTAGTTTTAAAATACTGGATATTCAGCTTTCCATATTTATAAATTTTGCTTTAGATAATTTTACAGGGACTTCCGAAAGAACAATTTACTTTGAACATGAGGTTTTGTGTTGGTATCTAGACTGTCGAAGGAAATTTTGATTCCTGTTATAGGATATACAGGGAAGTGCCCAGGGAGGTCATTATCAATTGAAAAGGAATAATTGTATTGTTTTTGAGTTCTGAGCTTTTTTCTCATGATCTAAACAGAAGGTCAACAGAAAATATATTTGAGAGGGCAATAAAACATTTCTTTGGTGTATGGGGTTTATTCCACCGTGAAGCTAGGAGACATGAACTAATGTTTTTTATTTCCTTCTATGAACCAGAACAGGGACAGAAGGAAGCATCTGATAAGTTATATAAACCTGTATAGATACAGCACTATATAGCTTCAGTCTTTAGGCCAAAAATGAATAGCCCATTAGTAGGGGGACAAAAGAAGTTCAGCATTCATACCTCATCTACAGAGGAAATATGTGACTAAAAAAGGGATGAAACTGTTACACCCCTAAATTACTCTCCAAAGTCTAAAACAAAATTTTTTGAGAGGAGAGACAGATCCTGTATTAATTTATTAAATAAGTATTACCATGTATCAGGCCCTGTGTCTGGCATTTAGGGAGGAAACAGTGAATAATATGAACAAGTCTTGCTTGCTACTGACATTAGAGATCACTTGCATTTTCTAGACTACAATATTTCTCAACATTTTGTAAAAACTCACACCCCTCTTCAGTACCTTCTCATTCTATACACTCTGTACTCTCCCCAGCCTAGAATCTTCGTTTTGATTTCTGTAATTTATATTGTGGAAACAAGAATTGTACTGACTTCTCCCCTCCCTTGCAAATCATACATCTCCATCAGAGAGCCTGGTCTCTAAAGCCTCTAGGGATGTTATGAAGCACTATTAGGATCAAACACCTCATTTGTGGTATGAAAGCCAAGATACTGAAAGAAGTGAAGGGTGCGGTAGTGGCCAGATCAGATCTAGAATCCATCTCTTCTACTTCTCTGTTTATGTTCTTTCTACTACACCATGCTGTTGTCCTCTTACCATCTTTTTCCTACTTCATGCATTCACTCCATAGTAATCTGGTTTCTTGTGTTTACCACTGCTTAAAAACAAAGGAATAAAGAAATGAGCAAAAAACAAAAACACCCTCAATTTCTGCAATACTCATGTTGTAGGCTGTTTCCGGCTTAGTATTTGTGCCTTATATCTTCACTACATAAAAACCTCCATGGAAGCTTTTTGTTTTGGACAAATTACTTCTTCGGATGCTATCTGACTATGTGTTCAAAAAGGTTCCTTTCTATCCCCAAAATTAATCCCAAGGTTGTCTGCAGTGCTATGTGAGCTCTTTTGTGTTTTTTAAAAATTGATATAATCAATACATATAACATTGTATTAGTTCTAGGTGTATAACACAATAATCTGATATATGGGTATGTTGCAAAATGATTATCACAGTAAGTTAATTAACATCCATAACCATGTATGGTTACAAAAAAATTTTCCTTCTGATGAGAACTTTTAAGATCCACTCCCAGCATCCTTCTTGTGAGTGCTTTTGGAGCCCCATTCCCTATATGGAGAGTCAATTAATGATAGAGTTATGGGGGAAAGTAATTGGGTACACAAAGAATAAATTCAAATCTCTCTCAAGATGTGGGTCTAGAGGGTACCTGGGTGGCTCAGTCAGTTCAACAGCTGCCTTCAGCTCAGGTCATGATCTCAGGGTCCTGGGATCAAGCCCCCATCAGGCTCCCTGCTCAGCAAGGAGTCTTCTTCTCCCTCTGCCCCACCCCCCACTCGTGCATGCGTGTGCTTTCATATAAGTAAGTAAATAAGTAAATAAGTAAGTAAGTAAGTAAGTAAATAAATAAAATCTCTTCTAAAAAGATGTGGGTCTATAATCGTTGACACTTAGAGGAAAACAGCACACTTTGAACATACTTCAATCACAGTTTACATTTTTTTAAGTAACAGACCATCTTTAATTTCTCCCTCTTAGATACTGGAGTCTCAATGTTTTTGTTGAAGGAGTATGGATAATCTGGAAGGAAAGGTTTTTTGTTTTTTAAATAAAACAAAAAGCACTCACCATGTGTGAAAGACATTAATTTGGAGGCCCCTAATGAGCCAGCACTCCTCGTATTAATGCCCTGTACCTTCCTATGCCGAGTCTGGGTTTGGTCACAGGACTAGTACAGCAAATGAGCTTTAGTAAGCACGATGCAGAGACCTGTTAAGTGCTTGGAAACTGGAGACCGTTCTTTTGAACACTCCATGGAACCCACTGGCCATGCTGCAAAAAAGCCCAACCAGACATATAGAATACTAAGAATGGAAGAATCAAGGTCGCTGGCCAAATGCCACAGCTAAATTCTAAGCCAATGGCTAATACATATTGCTAGTCATGTGAGTGAGGCCATTTGGACCTTCTGGGCATCTCAATATCCCAGTCAACACAAAGGAAAGCAGAAGAACCACGTGGTCAGTCCACAGAATCAATACATATAAATAAGTTGTCACTTTATGCCATTAAGCTTTTTAAAAATGTTTTAAATTAGCACTATAAAATTAACTTTTCAGACATATGTACAGTTCTATGAATATTAAAACAGGCATAGATTCACGTAACGATCAGCATAATCAGAATAAAGAGCAATTCCACTGCTCTAAAAGACTCCCTTGTGAAAAATGTTCAGCATTACTAATCACTGGGGAAAGTAAATCAAAACCACAACGAAATACCACCTTAAAACAATCAGAATGGCTAGTGATGAAAAAGGAGTAAACGCTGGTGAGGATGTGGAGAAAAGGAAACCCTTATTTACTGTAGTGGGGCGGGGCGGGGGGGAGGAGGCTGGCAGTGTGTAAACTGGTATTACCACTGTGGAAAACAGTATTATAAATAGAACTAACAAGGTTCCTGGGTGGCTCAGCTGTTTGAGCCTCTGACTCTTGATTTTGGCTCAGGGCTATGGGGTCAAGCTCTGTGTAAGGCTCTGCACTCAGTGCAAGAGTCTGCTTGTTCCTCTCCCTCTGCTCCTCCACCCCCTCAAATAAATAAATAAAAATCCTAAAAAAACAAAAACAAAAACAGAATCACCATATGATCTAGTAATTCCACTAATGGATATTTACCTAAAGAAAACAAAAACACTAATTCAAACAGATATATGTACTCCTATGTTCACTGCAGCATTATTAACAATAGCCAACATAGGGAAGCCATCCAAGCGTTAAATGATCAACAAATAGATAAAGAAGATATGGTACCTAAATATAGTGGGATATTAACCATTAAAAAAAGTACAAAATCCTGCCATTTGCGACAACATGGATGGACCTAGAGGGAATTTTGTTAAATGAAATAAATCAGACAAATATCATATGATTTCACTTATATGTGGAATATAAAAACCAAAATGAACAACAACAACAACAAAATCCAAAAAACCGAACAGACTCTTAAAATACTCTTAGAGAACAAACCAGTGGTTGCCAGAGGTGAGGTAGTGGCGGGGGTGGGGTGTGTGTGTGTGAAACAGATTAAGGGGTACAAAGTTCCTGTTATAAAATAAGTCACAGAGATGAAAAGTACAGTATAGGAAATATAGTCAATGATACTGTAAAAATTGAAGGGTAACAAATGGTGACTGCACTTATCACAGTGAGCACTGAGTAATGTAAAGAACTGTCGAATCAATATGCTGTAAACCTGAAACTAATATAACACTGTATGTCAGTTATACACCATAAATAAATAAATAAATGGCTCCCTTGTGTAGTCACACCTAACCCCACCACTAATGCATAATCCATTCTTTTCACCATGATTTTGTCTTTTTTGAGAATGTGATATCAACAGAATCATACAGTATATAACTTTTGAGATGATTTCTTTTACTCAGCACAACGTCTGTGACACACATCCAGGATACTGTATGTATCAATAGCTATTTATTTTTATTGTTGAGTAGTAGTCCACTATATGGATATGCCACAGTTTGTTTATCCATTCACTTGCTGAAGGGCATTTGGATGGTTTCTACTTCTTGGCAATTATGAATAGTGCTGCTCTAAACAATGGCATGAAGAATTTTGTGGAAATGTAAGTTTTTACTTCTATAGATTAAAAACCTGGGAATGGAATTGTTGGGTCATATGTTAAGTATACATTTAACTTAAAAAGAAAATCACTAAAATGTTTTCCAGAGTAGTTGTACCTTTTTCCTTTCCTATAAACAATGCATTAGGGTTATTTGCCTGTGTCCTTGTCAGTATATGAAATGGTCAGTTTTCATTTGTGCCATTAGACCAGTAGTATCTCATCCTGGTTTTAATTTGCATTTCCCTAAGAGCTAATAATGCTAAATATTTTTCATTTATTTATTTACCACCATACATCTTCTTTGGTAAACAGACTATTTAAGATATTCAAATTGAACAATTTTTCAAATGGGTTGTTTTATTCCTGGTCAGTTTTGACAGTTTTAAAAATATACTCTGAATATATGGTCTTTGTCAGATATGCCATCTGCAAAATTTCCTCCCAGGCTATAGCATGCCTTCTCACTCTCTTAATAGTGTTTTTCATCATTAAAAAAATTTTTAAAAAAAATTTTGATGAATTCCTTTTTATTTTTTAATGTTATGAATTGCGCTTAAGGTGTCATACTTAAGAACATTTTGCCTCATCCTTTTCTATGTATTCCTATGAAGGTTTTATGTTTTACAGATGGATTTATGAATTATTTTGAGTTAATTTTTATATAAAGTGTAAGATCTACATAGAGGCTCATATTTTTGCATGTGGATGTCAAATTTGTCCAAAATCTTTTTTAAAACACTAGCTACTTTCCATTGAATTATCTTTGCATTTTAATGAAAAATGAATTGGTGATATTTAGTGGTTCTATTTTTGGACTTCCTATTCTGTTTCAGCAATCTATCCTTTTGCCAATGTGATACCATCTTGATTACTGTAGCTTTGTGATAAATCTTGAAACTGGGTAGGATTAATTCACTCAGCTTAACCTTCTTTCACAAAAATTGATTTGTCTACTCTAGTTCCTCTGCCTTTTCATATAAATTTGAGATAATCTTGTCTATAATTACAAAAAAATTTTGCTAAGATTTTTTACTGGAATTGTATAAATCTATGGAACTGGACAGAAATGACATTTTTAGAATGCTGAGTCTTCCAATCCATGAATATATCTCTGTATTTTTTTTTATCTTTAATTTCTTTCATCAGTGTTTTACAATTTCAGCATAGAAATCCTGCAATATGATTTTTATACTTCAGTATTTTTCTCTTGACGCCATTGTAAATAGTAAACCCTTTCCCCCAACTGTTCACTGCAAGTATATAAAAGTTCAATTGTTTTGTGTGGGTTGGCACTGTTATCTTTAGATCTTGCTAAACTCATTTATTAGTGTTTAGAATTTTTTTCTGGATTCCTTGGGATTTTCTATGTAAGCAGTGTCGTAGCTATGAGCAGAGATAGTTTTATTTCTTCTTTTTCCATCTGTATGCCTTTTATTTATTTTTCTTGCCTAACTGTACTGGCTAGCACTTCAAGTACAATGTTAAAATAGTAGTGGTCAGAGAGGACATCCTTGCCTTCTACCTACTTTTAAAATGTAACGATTCAGGGTTAACCATTATGTATGATGTTAGTTGCAGTTTAAAATTTTTTTTGTTAGATGCCCAATCCGTTGAAGAGATTTCCTTCTACTCCTAGTTTGCTGAGAGTTTCAAATAATGAATGGTTAATAAGTTTTGTCAAATGTTTCTCCTGTATCAAATGATATATGGCTTTATTTGGGTTGTCAATATTGTGAATTATATTGTTTCATTTTCAAATACTAAACTAGTACTGCATTCCTGATACAAACTATACTTGGTCATGATATTATTCCTTATATACATTGTTATGTTCAATTTGTTAGTACTTTGTGGAGTATTTTCTCATCTATGTTTATGAGCGATATTGGTCTGTTTTGTCCTCTTGTATAGCTTTTGTCTGGTTTTGATATCAGAGTAATGCTGGCCTCATAAAATGGAGTCCCTGTCTCTCTTATTTTCTGTAAGAAATCACAGAGAGTTGGTATATTTCCAGAAATGTGTGGTAGAATTTGCCAGTGACTTTATGTAATTTTTTTTTCAGAATGTTTTGAACTACAAATTTCATTTCTTTAATAGTTCTAGAACTACTCAAGCTCTCTTTTCGACTTAGATGAGTTCTGGTAGTTCACTGAGAATTTGGTCTCTTCCATTAAGTTGCTGATTTATGTATTTCAATTTGTTTATAGTAGTTCCTTATCATCTTTCTGATGTCTGTGGGTTTATAGTGATATCTTCTCTTTCATTCTGGACTTTAGTTCTTCATATCTGCCATCATCATCTTGCTAGAGATCAATTAAAAAAAATTTTTTTTTAAGATTTTATTTATTTGACAGATGGAGATCACAAGTAGGCAGAGAGGCAGGCAGAGAGAGAGGAGGATCCCAGGATCCTGGGATCATGACCTGAGCCAAGGCAGAGGCTTTAACCCACTGAGCCACCCAGGCGCCCCTCAATTTTTAAAAAATTTTTAAAAAGATTTTATTTATTTGAGAAAAAGAGAGAGAGAGCGCACGTGAGCAGGGGGAAGAGAGAGAAGCAGGGTAGGGATCCCAGGCCCCTGTGATCATGACCTGAGCCAAAGGCAGATGCTTAACTGACTGAGTCACCCAGGTGCCCTGAGATTTATCAATTTTATTAATCCTTTTTATGAACCAGCTTTTATTTTCACTGTTTTACTCCAATGTTCCTTCGTTTTAAGTTCCATCGGTTTCTACTCTTATTTTTATTACCTCCTTCCTTTGCTTGCTTTGGGTTTATTGGGTTTTTTAAAGATTTTATTTATTTATTTGACAGAGAGAGATCACAAGCAGGCAGAGAGGCAGGCAAGAGAGAGAGGAAGAAGCAGGCTCTCCACTGAGCAGAGCCCGACAAGGGCCTCCATCCTAGGACCCAGGAACCATGACCTGAGCTGAAGGCAGAGGCCTAAACCACTGAGCCACCCAGGCACCCGGGTTTATTGTTTTTACACTTCTTCAGATTTGTTAAGGCTGGTGCTTAGATTGTTGATTTGATACCTGTTTTCTTATGTACGTTTTTAATGCTATAAATTACTCTCTACTACTTTAGCTGCACCCACCCATTTTTAAAAACAGATTGTCTGGGGGCACCTGGGTGGCTTAGTGGGTTAAAGCCTCTGCCCTCTGCTCAGGTAATGATCTCAGGGTCCTGGGATCCAGCCCTGCATCGGGCTCTCTGCTCAGCGGGGAGTCTGCTCCCTCCTCCCCCGCCCCCCCTCTGCCTACTTGTAATCTCTCTGTCAAATAAATAAATAAAATCTTCTAAAAAAAAAAAAGGACTGATTGAAAGCACGCATGCAGTGGGGAAGAGGAAAGGGAGAGAAAAACTGAAGCCGACTCCATATTCAGTGCGTATCTGAGGCAGGGCTCCATCTCACAACCCTGAGATCACGACCTGAGCCTAAACCAAGAGTCAGACGCTTAACCAACTGCGCCACCGAGGCGCCCGTCCCCCAGATTTTTGCTATGTGTTTTTTATGTTTTCAATTTCTCTCAGCTCAAAATACTTACCAATTTCCTCTGAGACTTTCTCTTTGACCCATGAATTATTTAGAAGTACACTATTTCACATCTAAATGTATTTAGGTATCTTCCTGTTATCTTTATGTTATTGTTTCCTAGTCTAACTCTCCTATGGTCAGAGAACATATCTTATTTCAATTCTTTTAAATTTATTTCAGGTTAGTTTTATCATACATGATAGGGCCTATCTTGACTGGTACCCGGGGACTTGAAAAAATATATATTCTGGGGCTGTTTTGTTTAAAGTGTTTCATACACATCAACAGATCCGGTTGGTGGAAGGTGCTACTTGGCTCTTTTTTCAAGATTTTATTTATTTATTTGAGAGAGAGAGAGACAGAGCAGGCAGAAGGGGTGAGAAAGAACTAGACTCCCCCCGCTGAGCAGGGAGCCTGACACAGGGCTCAATTCCAGAACCCTGAAATCTTGACCTGAACTGAAGGCAGATGCTTAACTGACTGAGCCACCCAGGCACACCTAGTTCTTCTATATACTTGCCAATTTTCTGCCTACTAGGTTCTATAGATCACCGAGAGAGGAGTGCTGAAGCCTCTAACTGTAATTATGGATTTATCTCCCTTTTCAGTTCTATCCATTTTTTCTTCCAGTATTCTCAAGCTCTCTTATTAGGATAGCATTTAATATTTTATGTACATATACAGTTTTAGAGCTGTTATGTTTCCTTGGTGAACTATTTTTAATCCTTATGTATTATCTTTATTTCTAGTATTTCTAGTAATTTTCCTTGCTCTGAAGTCTACACTCAAGCTTTTTTTTTTTTTTTTTTTTTTTTTTAAAGATTTATTTATCCTAGAGAGAGAGAGAGAGAATCCACACATAGACTTTCTGGCTGAGCATAGAGCTCAGGGCAGGGCTCATTCTAGGACCCAGTGATCATAACCCCAGCTGAAACCTAGAGTCAGCTGCTCAACTGACTGAGCCACCTAAGTGCCCTGAAATACACCTTTCCCTGCCCCTTTTCCTGTAACTTATTTACATCATTATATTTGAAGTAAATTTTTTAAAGAAGCAGGAGATAATCAGAGTAGTTTTTTTTTTCATCACTCTGGGGGCATCTAAGTGGCTTAGTCAGTTGAGCTGCCAACTCCTGGTTTTTGGTTCAGGTCATGATCTCAGGGTTATGAGACTGAGCCCTGCAACTGGGTTTCACACTCAGCATGTAATCTGCTTGAGATTTTCTCTCTCTCCCTCTGCCCCTCCCTGCTCTCACACTCTTTCTAAAATAAATGAATAAATCTTTTAAAAAAATCCAAGCTAATAAGCTGTCATTTACTTGGCATGTTTACATCATTTACATTTACTGAAATTACCAATATGTTTGAATTCAGGTCTCCAATTTTATTATTTGTTTTCTGTCTGTCCATCCTTTGTTTTTCATTCCATGTTTTTTTTCTCCCTTCTTGGTCTCTTCTGGGTTATCTGAACAGTTCTTAGTATTTAATTTAATTTTTTATTAACATATATTACTCGTTTCAGGGGTACAGGTCTGCGATTTGTAAGTCTTACACAATTCACAGCATGTACCATAGCACATAACCTTCCCAGTGTCCACCACCCAATCACCCCAACCCTCCTACCCACCATCCCCTCCAGCAACCCATAGTCTTAGTATTTCATTTTAATCTACTGGGTTTTTTACTACATATTTTTGGGAGGTCAGGTTTTGTTTTTTTTTGTCATTGCTCTAGGGATCACAATATACACATGTAACTTTTCACAGACTACTTAAAATTAACATTTTACCACTTTAAGTTAAAGTACAAACCTTATCATTATCACCATTTTAGGTTCTTTTACCCTCTCTTCATACGTATTATGTATTTATATATAGTGAAAATCCTATTATTGATTTATAATTCTTTGCTTTCTACTGTTAATTGAAGAATTCAAGAGAAGTATAAATATTTTACAGCAGGATCTAGTAGCTGTAAATTCTTTATTTTATCCTCATCCGTGAGGGATACTTTTGCTAGACATAAAACCTTAAGTTGATACCTCTACCACCAGCACTTTAAAAATGTAATTCTACTTCTTTCTGTCATCAAGATTTCTGATGAGAAATATGAAGTCATTTGAACAGTTGTTTCCCTATAAGCACTGCATCTTTTTTCTCTGCTTTTGAGATTTTTTTTTCCTTTGGTTTTGGTGTCATGATAGCTTTAGTTATTATGTGTTTGGGTGTGGGTTTGTCTTTATCCTTTTTTGGATTTCCTGTATCTATAAGCTTAAATCTTGAATCTATAGGTTTAGGTTATTTGCCAAATTTGGGAAGTATCTAAGCATTATTTCTTCAAATAAATTTTCTGTACCACTTCTTCACCTGTCCTGTTGGAACTTTAATGACATGAATCTTAGACCTTTGTCATTATCCCACAAATCCCTAAGTTTCTCTTCAGTTTTTTTCTCAATTCTCCCCCAAATGACAGGATAATTTCTACTTACTATTTTCATGTCTATTTTTTCTCTGTCATTTTTATTCTGCTCTTGATCCTATTAGGGTTATTGTTTTTTCATTTACTGTATTTTTTGGTTCTGAGTTGCTCATTTGATCCTTTACCTCTTTTATTTCTTTGTTGAGACTTTTTATCTTTCTATTCAAGAATGTCTGTCCTTACTTGCTGGAATATTTTTAGAATTGCTGTTTTAGTTTTTGTCAGCACTATGTCTGTTTTTTTTGGCATTGGAATCTTTTGACTGACTTTTTCCAAGTGAATTGATTTTCCTATTTTTTTTCAAACGCCAAGCAACCTTTTTATTGTATCCTGGACTGTTTGGACATTATAAGATTTTATCTAGGTCATCTTAAAATCCTATGGAGAATACTGGTATTTTTCTTTTAGTAGGCAATCAACCCAGTTTTCTTCAGGCCATAGTTTCTGACCAGCCTTCTGTGGATTGTGGTTTCAATTACGTTTTTAAAGTCTTTGCAGTGGTATTTGGATCTGTCCCATATGTGTACCACTTGTTGCCATTCTGGTGCCCAAGCAGTGGTCTAACCCATACTTCATTTTTCTGGAGCCAAGCAGCTGAAGGAGAGAGGAAAAAAAGCAAATGGGGATATTTTACCTTTTTGGGACTAAAGCTCCACTAATCAGAGAGAAAGTTTCCCTGCCCCCAGGGCTTTAGGCTCTGGTCAGACCCCAAACTGCTGCCACCACAGAACCTCTTGAAGTTCATGGCACAAGAGAAGAGAGAGAAAAAAAGGACAATAAGAGGTTTCTGTACTTTCTCTGAGCATTAGAATATCACCCTCTTATTCCTTGCACCTGAGCTGATGGTTTCTCCTAGAGTTCTCTCTATTAACATTGGTGCCCACTTCTGTGTTTTAGGCTGTGCTGACTTCAGGCCTGAGGATACCAGAATGGGAGAAATCTGAGTTTAACCTTAGTTCTACAGTACTTCAAGATCTGCTTTTCTTTCCTAGGCTGCCTATTACAATCTACCTTTCAGAATTTTCAAATAGCTGCTCTATGACAGGTTTTAAAAACTGCATTCAGTGGGAGAGACTGGGTGAAGTGTACCTGCTCCATCTTACTCAGAACCAGAATTTTACACTACTAAGTTTGGAGGTGATTTGTTACATAGCAACAGATGACTGGTACAGAATCCAACTCAAGAACCAATCATGTAAATGCAATGCACATAAAAAAACACATTCTTTACACATTTTTTTCTAGAAAAGTCATCAGATAATTATCAGTTAACTATTAATTACTACCACTAATTAAGTAGTGGAATATTCTAGGCTTTCTTAATTTGGTTCCTAAGAAACAGATTCAGTTTCATTATTGGAGTAATCAAAATGATAGCAATGAAAAACTGCGAACACTTGTTTCTTAGAAGTGGGTTTATTCTGCCGTCAGATATAATTTGTCAATAAAGGACTGGACATCTCATTCTTTCATGCCCTTGCTAATCATCAGTCAGAAGAACTAAGAGAATCATGGAGGACACTGGAATGACAAGGATAAATTTGGAAAGTGAAAACATCTTATGAGAAATTCTTTTCTTCAAAGTTATTCTTGTATAGAATTTCTAAAAGGTTTTTTATACTCTTGAAAATAAAAATATTTTACCAGCAGGCAGCATTTCATTCAGAATACCCTACTAAACTACATAATCAAGAATGAGATGTTTCCTGAGGGAAAAATCTGGGATGTCAATCAGCTCCACTCTATCTTCATAAGCTCTGCCCAACATAAGCAAATTACCATGAATAAATCAGCTGTATAGATATCATTTCACACCCACATTCAGGCCAAATTTTCAAGTGTCTGTAAAGATGTGGGGTAACAGGAACTTTCAAACACTGCTGATGGGAGTTGGTATAGTCATCTAGACAACAATTTGGCCATGTCTAGTTATATTAAACATGAATATATTGCACAACTCAATAATTCAATTTCTAGATATATATACTAGAAAAACCCTCTTGCATATGTGTGCAGGGAGACATTCTGAAGAATACTTATTGCAGCACTTGTTTATGAAAAGATGAAATAATGGAAATATCCTTTATACCTATTAATAAGAGAATCAATCCAAATTGTGGTATATTCACCCAAAAAAATACTGCATAACAATTAAATAGAACAGAATTGTATGTCTCAGTTTGATTAAATTGCGAAAGGATGAAACTGGGTGAAAAAAGAAGTTATAGAATACTATATTATTTATGAATACATGTATACATAATAAAATTACATAAAATATGTTCATGAAAAATACTAAATTCAGAATAGTTATGTTCAAAGAAGGGGGAATGGATTGAGGAGTGGTACACACAAATTAAACTTTCTCTGAAGCAAATATAGCAAAATCAGAAGTCTGAAAAAGTCTGGTAATGGTCCTTGGACACTATGTTATTCTCTGTTTGTCTGAAATATTATAAATATGACAAGCAAAAAAGAAAAAATTATGAGAATATATATACCAGTTACATTACTGTGTAAACAGTTACACGAACACTCATGTGTTTAGTGAAAAAATATTTTTTAAGCTTTTATCTGTTTGTCTTATTGTCCTTTTCTTCTTTTGTGCCATGAACCTCAGGAACACAAGCAGGGGAAACAGCAGGTAGAGGGAGAAGCACTCAATCTCAGGAGCCCAGGATCATGACCTGAGCCAAAAGCAGACCCTTAACCAACTGAGCCACCCATGCATCCCAAAAAAGTAAGATTCTGCCAATACATTAGCTACATACACACACATACAATAAAGACTGTTTAGGAAGGCTGAGGGGGGCTCTAGGTGGCTCAGTTGGTTAAGCATCTGACTCTTGATTTCAGCTCAGGTCATGATCTCAGCTCTGTGAGATCAAGCCCTATGTCAGGCTCTGAGCTGGGCCTGGAGCCTGCTTAAGATTCTCTCTCCCTCTGCAACCCTCCCACCACCTCCCACTTGCATGAGCATGCACACACACCTCTCTGTTACAAAAAAAAAGAAAGAAAGAAAAAAAAAAAGGATAGCTAAGAGAACCAGGGGCTATGAAGGTTTAAGTACATTTCAAAACGACACAAATGAGAGCAAGTGATGTGAACATGTGTAAGAACCCTAATGACCAGGCTAGCTTCTGTTATGTCTTAAGTAACGATCTCATCAATCAAGAGTCTAAGGAGAGCTGAGCTGTCTTTTTTATTTTTAAAAAAGATTTAAGTTATTTATTTATTTGACACAGAGAGAGAGAGAGAGAGAGAGAGATCATAAGTAGGGAGAGAGGCAGGCAGAGAGAGAGAGAGAGAGGGAAGCAAGAGAGAGAGAGAGAGAGAGAGAAGCAAGCTCTCTGCCGAGCAGGGAGCCTGATGTGGGACTCGATCCCAGGACCCTGAGAGAATGACCTGAGCCAAAGGTAGAGGCTTAACCCACTGAGCCACCCAGGCGCCCCAGAAAACTGAGCTGTCTTATGATCTCTCTGCTTTCCCTAGCTATCATCTGCTACAATACAGTACAGCAGGTTATTTGACATATGTTGTAGTTGGGCAGTGGTTGTACTCAAAGATGGGGACTGGTAGAAACCTATCTACTACCTGAGGGTGCTTTTCGAACCTCTGGGAAGGGTACCATAGACTGAGTAGGGCCAAAGGACTTGCTCTTGCCTGTAGAACTCAAAAGTGGTATACTACAGCCAGAGCAGCAACTCTACCCTTTTGTGCTAGCTCTTATATGACTCAGTAGGGAAGGGGGTAGGGAATGTGTCTTTCTAACCATATAAATGATCCAGAAATCTGCCAGGTCATCTAGGCTGAGGCTGCAGATTTCTTACAAGGAAGTGCGGGCAGGTTACATGCTCCAGAGTCTTTGTTCATTTGGTACCTACTAGCAAAAACGCCAAACTATCTATTGTACTGACTCCTCTGCAGTTATAAGTGTAACTGGCAGGATATGTCTAGAACCCCCAGGAAGCCTGCCAGAATGCTACACTGCAGTCATTCAGGACAGATAAGACTGCAGCAGTTATTTTAGCACACAGTTGTCACACTTTAGACATATCCCCTTATGTTAGTAGTACAATGTTGGGCAAAAATAAGTCCAGGCAGTTGAATCACTGTGATAAAAATGTTCCTCCTTTAAAATATGAGGGTTGGTCCAAGTACTGATAACCATTCTTTTGGGTTTTGTGTTTTGTTTTTGTTTTTTCCTAGGGGTGAAACACATGGCTTTTGCCATATGCTTTTTTTTTCTTCCAAGTTTTTATTTAAATTCTAGGTAGTTAACATAGAGTGCAGTATTAGTCTCAGCTCTAGACTTTAGTGATTCATTACTTAGATATAACACCCAGTGCTCATCACAACAAATGCCCCCGTTAATGCCCATGACCTGCTTAACCCATGCCCCCACCCATCTTTCCTCCAGTAACCATCAGTTTGTTCTCTATATAATAACCATTCTTTTGAAGTCTGAGCAGCCTTTACTTTCAGTTACAAAAAATTTCAAAGATAGAGAGAAACAGAATGTTATAATGAACAGCTATATATCCACCACCTAGATTCAACACTGTTTACTACCGTATTTTGCCTTTACACACACACACATAGCTAAACCACTTAAATTACATGATACTCCACACTAAAATACTTCAGCATCTCTATACAAAACAAATTTTTTTTAAGATTTTATTTATTTATTTGACAGAGATCACAAGTAGGCAGAGAAGCAGGCAGAGAGAGCGGAAGAAGCAGGCTCCCTTCTGAGCAGAGAGACCGAAGCAGGGCTCGATCCCAGGACTCTGGGATCATGACCTGAGCTGAAGCAGAGGCTTTAACCCACTGAGCCACCCAGGCGGCGCCCCTATATAAAATCTAAAGCCATTTGCCTAAATACCATACACCATCTACAATACCATTATTCTGCCTATTAAATTTACCTCCACTTTCTAATATCATCTAGTACCTAGTGATATTAAGAGATTAAAATATATACAAACTTCCTAAGTGAAATAAGTCAGAGAAAGAAATGATTTCACTCATATATAAAATTTAAGAAGTAAAACAAATGAAGAAAAAAGACAACAATAAAATAGACTCTTAAACCACCAGAACAGACTAGTGCTTATCGGAGAAGGCCGATAACCTCCTTGGGGGGTTGGGTGAAATAAATAAAGGGATTAAGAGTACCCCTACTGTGGGGGCACAGTAAGGTCAGGAAAACAAAAAAACAATCCAACTCCATAACTGTACTTCTTTTTCAAAAGAAAGAATTTTTAATTTTCACATCCCACTCAGATGCTCCATTAATTAAGAATACCGAGGACTGGAGTGGATCTCTATATTTTATTACACCATTCTGTTGCAATACCAATTATTTCAAAATCTACCTTACTTCCCCAAAAAGTGAGATGACTTGTAAAATTTATGCATTTTTTATAAACTCAATAAAAATAATGAATAAAGAACAAATATCTTAGAGGACAGGGAGATAAATAAATGAATTAGAAATATAAACTAAGGTTAGTTACTGCAATTGACTACTTCTGAATTTTCTGACAAACACAGCAAAAATGAAAATACACTGTACTTTTTCATTAGCTATATATAAGTGCTTAAGAAATTATCAGTATACTTAATTGGAGGAGAAATATGCATGTGAACTCTTTTATAAGAAAAACTAACAAAATTTAAAAAATGATTTCTATAAGAAATGGAAAAGCATTCTTTGCATATGATTCTGACATCCATCTTTAAATTAATCAAGGGCTTACTATAAAATTATAGTTCATTGCTTCTTGGCCTTTTGGCTAATAAAATCAAGTGTAAAGTCAGAGTTCAGTGAGTGAGTTTCTACAAGTTCAGGCCTGCAGCTTCCTAGTAATCTGACTTGATATGGGAGAAGGCTAGGATAATCTAAGGGACACATGTGGCATCTCCCCTAGCACACTGTTGCCAAATATCAAGGATCTAATCTGAATTTTTGACAGAAGTATGTGTTTGACAGAATACATTATAAGGTTGAGCTCACGGGTGAGTGGTCTGGCAATAAGTTTATAACCTCCATGTATTAATAGCCTATGAATTTTTTTTTAAGATTTTACTTATTTATTTGAGGGAGAGTGCACAGGATCGGGTGGGGGGGACAGAGTAAGAGGGAGAAGCAGGCTCCCCACTGAGCAGAGAGCCCAATGTGGAGCTTAATCCCAGGACCCCAGGATCATGACTTGAGCAGAAGGCAGCTGCCTAACTGACTGAGCCACCCAGGTCCCCCTAACAGTCTAAGAATTTTACCCCCTGATTCTGTTTCCTTTCATGCCAAACAGGTTCAGTATCCTATGTTTATAAGGCGTGAGGAGTCTGGCATCACCTTATTGCATAAAGTAATGAAAAGAGGAAAGATCCTGGAAACCTAAGCATTCTAACTTCAGATCCCTGCTCTTTTTTTTTTTTTTTTTTTAAAGATTTTTATTTATTTATTTGACAGATGGAGAGCACAAGTAAGCAGAAAGGCAGGCAGAGAGAGAGGAAGATGCAGGCTCCCTGCCGAGTAGAGAGCCCGATGCGGGGCTCCATCCCAGGACCCTGGGATCATGACCTGAGCTGAAGGCAGAGGCTTTAACCCACTGAGCCACCCAGGCGCCCCCAGATCCCTGCTCTTAAACACTACATAAGAGAGGGGCAAACTAAACTTAGCAGTCATATGTTTAGTTGCTTCTTTTCCTACTCTCCATCACTTATTAAATGCACACATGGTGGCAAAATGAGCATTCAGCATCAGCTTTTGCTAAAACAATGTTTCTCATCTCAACTGTCTTTTCTTCAAAATCCCAGCCCTGTCATTTCTGAGAAGCAAAGCCGTATAAATGAAAAGAAATCAGACCTTTGTGATCTCTGATACTCTTATTTCATCTTCAAGTGCTTTAGACCGCCTCACAGAGAGTATGGGCTCACTATGTATTAGCTGTCTTTCTTGTCCATACTTCTACGTTAGGTATACTCTTAGAGACATCAATCACCATAAATTCAGAAATCGAAAGTTTGCAAATCAGAATTAAGAGTTCAAAGTCCTTTACTCCCCTTGTGCCAGCTGATGATATCTCCAACAGCTCAACTCCATCAAAGAGTAGCAGGTCTACTGCTTGATAACTGAGTAGCAGCAGGATAACAACTAAAGCTTGAACTTTGTACTTGTCGTCAAAAAGATAATGGCACAGGATAAATCAAGAACAAGAAATTGTTCTGCTCTTTTCTTGTACTCCTTTTGGTCTGACTTATATTCCCAAATAATGTTTCTCAACTCAACCATGGGGAGGATAAGATGTGTGTAAGGGGTAGAGAGGTAAGAGCTATGGAGTACTTAAGAGTGCCTAGTTCCACAACATTTGGAGCTTACCCACAGGCATTTTATTGGTGGGTGAGAAAAGTCTACAAAGGGTATGAATAGGGAATTAATTCTAAGAAGTAACCTTCTTATGGTTTAAAGCAAAGTCTATCCACATCTATAAGCTGTAGTATTATTCCGGCCTCCTGTACTTACCTCTTCTTTCCATCTTGACTTCATTACTTCACTGGATGGTGTTCTGTCTTCCCTCTGTCTTTGGCTAAACTATTATATGACTGTGCTTTATAACATCTAGCTCTTCTAGGATTTATAGATTAATCAAAAGGGATATACCTTTGACCTTATTAGCATATGGCTCTGTTCCACCCCACCCTCTGAAATCACCTATCTCAGGACTCATCAGCCTTTGGAATTATATTTTAACCTTTCATATAATTTAACAATTTATTTTTCTAATTTAAATCTCACCAGTGCTACCCTCCTCCCTTCCCTTCCTCTACCCATCAGGATCTATAGCCTTTCACACTAAAGTCAAGGTGGTGTAAAGAAATCACGGCTTAGTCAACCTTCTACTTACTGATTACTAATTGTATAATTTTCACAACTGTGTAACTTTCACAACCACTAAATATTAGTTTCTTCATCATCAAGGTAAGAATACGGCACACCTTATAGAACTGTTCTGAGTACAAACACACATACCAGCAGCTGCCTGCTACTACTATCACATGCAATAATCCCCAAATTTCTATGTATATGGCCCTTGACAAGTTTTCAAAGTAATTAATTAGAGACATCATCTCCATTTTACAAAGTTTGATGCTTACACAAAATCCTGAATGCGGTAAAGCCTCAGTAAATGTCAGCTACTATTCTTAAGGTTAAATGACTTATTCAAGGTTACATACATAACATAAGCTAGGATTAGCACCAAGGAACTCTGACTCTTCACTAACTTCTTTTCACTACTTTACCATTCAGTTAATTGCTTCTACTTCTTTGCTTCTGTGTCATTTGGAGTTAACAAAATTATAAATTATATTTCTCATGCTCTGTTTTAACTACTTTTATTTTATTCATATTGGGTTTCTTTATTTTATAAATTTATAGTAGTTTTTCCAACTTAAAACTTCTTTCAAAATTCCTCTATACATTCAACCTAATAGCTGAAGATTTCATGACTTACTTCAACAGAAGAGGTTGAGACTATGAGGTCATTTCTTTCTGACCTATTTTTTTTTTTAAAGTAATCTCTACACCCAGTGTGGGGCTTGAACTCAGAACCCCAAGATAAAGAGTCATGATTTCATGATCTACCACTATAACTTGACAAATACCCTATTCAAACTTCTTCCCAACAGATGCCTCATCTGTTACTTAAGGTTTCTAACTGTCAGCTACAGGCAAATGACTTTGTGATCTAAATATCCTGACCTCACACTCCTCACGTAATTTACCTAGAAGACAAATTAGAATACTTTTATTTGTGCCATTTACATCTGTTCTTCAAAAGCAGTGCTTAAGAACCATTTCTGTGCCAAGACAACTCAACAGAGAAAAGAATAGTCTTTTTAACAAATGGTACTGGGGTAAGTGACTATCAACACACAAAAGAATGAAGGTGGGCCCTTCCTAACACCATATATAAAAACTCACTCAAAATGAATCAAAGATCTGAATGTAAAAGCTAAAACTATAAAACTCTTAGAAGAAAATATGGGTGTCTTGGATTTGGTCAATGATTTCTTAGATATGACATTGAAGTCATAAGGAGCAAAAGAAAAAAATGTATTACATAGACAGTCAAAATTAGAAACTGTTGTGCTTCAAAGGGCACCACTAAGAAAGTGGTGAGACTGGGAAAAAAAAGAGAGACTGAAAAAAAAAATTTGTAAGTCATTTCAAAGACTTGTACACAGAATATATTAAGAACTATTACAACTCAGTATTAAAAAGAAAACCTGATTAAAAATAGACAAAGGTCCTGAATAGATATTTCTTGAAAGAAGACACACAAATGGCGAATAGCATCATTGGCCATTAGGGAAATGCAAATCAAACCCAAAATAAAGTACCACTTCATACCCTCTAGGATGACTATAATAAAGGAGATAATAACAAGAGTTGGTGAGAATGCAGAGAAACCAGAACTCTCATAGACTGCTGATGGGAATGTAAAATGATGCAGTACTTTTGGTAAACAGTCTGGGAGTTCCTCAAATGATTAAACATAAAAGTTATCATATGATATAGCAATTCCACTCCTAAGGATATATCCAAGAGAAATGAAGACATATGTCTACACAAAACTTGCACATAGGTATTTATAACATTAGATATTCAGCATTACTCATAAAATCAAAAAAGTGGACACAACTCAAATGTCCATCAACTAATGAATGGGTTGAGTGTGATATACCCATACAATGGAGTATTATTTGGCAATAAGAAATGCTGGTCTATACTACAACACAGATGAATCTTGAAAATAGTGTGTTAATTAGAAGAAGACCCCATATTGAATGAATCCACTTAAAATAAAGCATCTATAACAAACCTATAGAGGTAGAAACTAAGTTAGTGGTTGCTTTGGGCTGGGGTGAACAGAGAGATTCGGCAGTAATGGCTAAGATGTATATGGTTTCTTTTTGGAGTATTAAAATGTTCTAAAATTGACTGTGGTGATAGTTACAAAACTTTGTGACTATAGTAAAAGTCATGCAATTGTGCAGTTTCAATGGGTGAATTATAATGTATATGAATTCTATTTCAAGAAGCTGTTAAAACTTGTTAAACTTATTTAAAAGCTGTTAAATCTTTAAAAATCACTCCTCCATGGAATCTTTTTTTCTTTTTCTTAAAGATTGTATTTATTTGTTTGACAGACAGAGATCACATGTAGGCAGAGAGTCAGGCCGGGGGGTGGGGGAGAGAGGGTGTGTGGTGGGAAGCAGGCTCCCTGCTGAGCAGAGGGCCCGATGCAGGGCTCCATCCCAGGACCCTGAGATCATGACCTGAACTGAAGGCAGAGGCTTTAACCCAGTGATCCACCTAGGCACCCCCTCCATGAAATATTTCTAACAGGACTTGCTTCTCTCACCAGCCACACCAACTCTTGGGCTCCATACAGATTTACTACATAGATGCACTTGATTAGAGACAATGATATAAACTAAAGAAAGCCCTAGACAAGGTGAGAAGAAAACAGAGATTGAGTCCTGGTTTTGGCATCAATTACCTGTGTGGAAAAGTCTCACTAGGGCCCAGTGTCCTCATCTCTGAAGGCTCTTATGATAAAAATTCTTGGCTAAATCAACTGAGAAAGATCTCGTACTCTGAACAAATTTAATGAGCAGTTAAAAATTCTAGGGGTGGGGGCGCCTGGGTGGCTCAGTGGGTTAAAGCCTCTGCCTTCGGCTCAGGTCATGATCCCAGTATCCTGGGATCGAGCCCCACATCAGGCTCTCTGCTCAGCAGGGAGCCTGCTTCCTCCTCTCTCTCTGCCTACCTCTCTGCCTACTTGTGGTCTCCGTCTGGTCAAATAAATAAATAAAATCTTTAAAAAAAAAAAAGAAAGAAAAAAGAAAAAAAATTCTAGGGGTGGGACTATCATAAGGGATGAGGAAGGAATTAACCATTCCAATAGAAGACTTCTCTAGAAAAGTGTCACCTGTACTCCATGATAACTGCTACAGTAAATCTGTGGATTAAGCAGTATTCCCCTATATATTTATATAAAATATTCAGACAAAAAACTAAATCATAAAATCAGAAGACAAAATTATAGTCACATTTCACAAATGACACTGTGCAGTATGTGTGACTAATACCAGAATTAGGAAAATTTATAAATCTCAGTTATGCTGCAACACGCCATGGATCCTTTTAGATAAAGAAATATCTCTTCACCTTAAACAATGTATTACTATTTTCATTACAACTACTACTATCAAAGCCACCAAAAGCGACCTTTATATGTACTACATTATTCATATATGTTACTTAATTTAATCTGCAAAATAACCTGCATTCTAGTTATTTATTTGGCTTCATTTTTAAAGCTGAGAAAACTAAGGCTCAGAGAAGGTAAACTACTTGCTTACTTTCTCTATTCAACTGATCTTTGATGTTCTCATAGTCTGACCAACTTCAAACGACAAACCAAATGCCAAGGGAGATGTCTCATTTTATTCTACTTATCCTAAAAGGAAGGCAGTAACCTTGTTAGTTTCATTTTTTTCCCTATGTCTTCAGAGCCACATTGTGACAGGAGCTCAACAAGATGGGATGGCTTATAAACCACATATAAGACTCATACGGTACCATCGCTGGGTACTGGCTCCTGTACTCTCTCACCTTGGTATGCCCAGCTATGTCTCTTTATCCAAGATCACTCTGATCTTCAAGGCTCAAATGCCATTGCCCCCATGAAACTTTGCATTCCCTTTGTGGAGATTCTCTTCTTCTTCCCAACTCTCACAGTATTTCATGAATGAATTAACTCTGAGCTAAATCCTCTGATCGGCACTGAGTTAGTTACAAAGATTTACTATGTTTTTCAGACCAAGGAAATTAATTATATGTACATTTCAGTCAGTGTCTAAAAACTGGCAAACAGGTTAATCTGTCTGCAAAATGCCCTGTCCTGCTAAAGAAAAAATCATGACTCACAGCTTCAAATATAAACATAATTAATAGAGTGAGAGGCATTCTCAAGTTCAGTTTCTAAACTCTAAGAAAAACTTAAGACACACAATCTGGTTGCTATTTATTAACTTATTTTTCCAATTCAAGTTTTAAAAAATACCTTTACTGTTTCATAAAACCCAAATCAAAGCTTTTGTGTTTGATAGGTTTCAACTGCCAAGTTTCATTTGTTTTTAAAAAAAAACAATTACAATCTAACAGCATCTAATGAAAATGTTCACAGTGAAAAGCCTCTTTAATTCTAGTGACGCCAAAGAGTATGACTTTAAAAGAGTTTCTTATAAATTACCCAAGTTTCTAGATTAGTTGATCTCACTAATATTGTGTTCCACATACCAAGTTGAATACAAAATGAGTACTTAAATTGCTGACACTTAAATCTTACAATTTCACCTTTTAACTTTAACAAGTAGGTGTTCTGGGGTAAGAGAGCTCTTACAGCCGTTTCAGAGGAAGATGTAGGAGGATGCAAAGAGTCTGATTTGCTGTAGGGAGTTTTTTAAAAATTTATTTATTTGAGAGAGAGACAGAAGCAGAGGGGAAGGGAGGAGGGTAAAAGAACCTCAAGCATACTCTATGCTAAGCATAAAGCCTGGCCTGGGCTACATCCCACAACCCCAAGGTCATGACCCCAACTGAAATCAAGAGTCAGACACCCAACTGACTGACTGAGCCACCCTGGTGCCCTATCTTTTAACTCTTTTCAAGGATCTTTAAGAGATTTCTCCATTATCACCCAGAAAAAATAAATATAATTTCTTAGAAAATATACATTTCACTGTCATGAGCCAAATTAAATTAAACTGGATTTCAAGGCACCAGCTACCACTGCTAGAGGCACTATGCAATCTACTAGTAAAATTCTTTTATTGGGGAGTACCAAAAAAAAAAAAGAGAAAAAAAATTTCCCAACAGTTTAAAATATGCATTTATATTTTTTAAAACTCACTCTTCTCTTTGGCTTGTATGATGAGATTCTAAAACATTTTGTTGTCATGTCCTGCACGAACTCCACACCTTCTCTGGTGGGCTCTTAATAAGAATAACACCAACAGCATCTCAGCCCCAGTGCTAAAGCAGAGCGCTTCACTCCGCAGCTCAACTTCTGCCAAGAGCAGCTTCACATTTCTCTAAGCCTAGTTGTTTCCACAAGAATCCTCCCCTTCAGAGCAAATGCCCTGATGGGAAACCCTGTATGTCTACAGCTGTGGTGTGTAGCCTCTAGGGCAGCGTTGCCAGACATTCTGGACCCTAAGGGTTTCAGCCTCTTTCTCTTTCTCCATTTCAGCAGCACAGAACACGTCGTTGCTACCAAAGGAGAGAGATATTGCTGAATCGCTCTTCTTTTTGTCTATTTTTAAAAATCAATGAAGGGGAGGAGAAGAAATTAAGTATTCTTCGAGAAGATTTAATACAGATACATGTAGTTTTAAAATCTTTTAATTTTTTCTAACATGCACACTGATGATCACTGTGTAATATCAAGTATTAGAAAACCAGATACTAAATTGATACCACTAACAGACTCAATGCAAGTAAGACAATCATATTTACACGTATCCTCACTTGTGAATTTGCATAATATGTTTTTTTTCCCATAAGGATATGGGAGGCTAAGGAAACTCAATAAAATATTGCCATCAATCTTACAAGAGAACATCGATGACAATAGGGAATATCTGAAATAATTACATACTCACTAGTTTTAAAATTAGAGGAAGGTACACCAGTTTTATAATTCTGTACGCTGGTTTCCCTCACCTTCTTTTTGAGAGAGAGGGAAACAGAAGCCAGTCTCTTGTGTTCAACATTACATCACCAGCACCCTGTGCAATGCCCAGTACATAGCAGGCAACTTGGTTGGAGATAATGTTAATGGAAGAGTAGAAACACTTGCTTCTTTCTTCCTGGGCCTCTTACCTTATAGCCCTGGGCAAGCTTTTTAATCTGAGTCTCAGTTTCCTCATCAGAATACAGGAGTGATCTTTACTTTACTATAAGTGTTGTGAGAATGAAATGGATTAATGTACCAGAGCCTTTTCTTCTGGGCACAAAAGGTACTCAATAAAATATTAATTCCCCACACATGTAAAGCTTAATCTAACACCTAAATTTAATTCTGTAATACATGCTCCATTAATGTTCACTGCAAAAAAGATTCTTAAAGTTGAATTTATAGAGGACTCTGTGGTACCCATTTTCTTTTAAAAAATATGATATGATGGTTCAACCTTTTTTGGGTCAAATACTTGCTTTGAGAATGTGATGAAAACTATGCATTCTTTCTCCAGAAAAAAAAAAAAAGGTACACACACACACACACACACACAGAGATTTATGTATAATCCTAAAAAACTCATGGACCCAAGATTAAAATTCCCACATCTGACTTTTTTGCTTTGGATACCAGGGAGCACAGGGCTTGAATTATAATTCAACTTTATCAGGTAGACCATCTATGTTCTCCTTGCCCTTTCTTTAAAAACGTCTACTAAATGCTCAAGGGAGTTTTTGTGTATATAATAGGTATACTTAAAGTATTTTATTTTAGATTTTTTAAAAGATTTTACTTGTTTATTTGACAGAGATCATAAGTAGGCAGAGAGGCAGGCAGAGAGAGTGAGAGGGAAGCAGGCTCCCTGCTGAGCAGAGAGCCTGAGGTGGGACTCGATCCCAGGACCCCGAGATCATGACCCGAGCCGAAGGCAGCGGCTTAACCCACTGAGCCACCCAGGTGCCCCCTATTTTAGATTTTATAATATTCAATTTATAAAGCTGCAAATTCAAAAACCAAAGCTTTTCCTTAAGCTTGTAGGACTGACTTAAAATCACTTCATTCTTTTCAAAGCTTACAAAATTTTGGCAATCACTTTTTAGACATATGTTAAGTAATATCTGGTCCCAGTTATCAACCGAAATACCTTTATTTTCAAGTTACATTTTTTTTCAAGTTACATTTTAAGGTGTAATTTTTATTTCATTATTTTTAAATTTTAAAAATTTGAAATATTCCAATCCAATACCACAAGGTTCATAGTCTTCTTCTTTCCAAATTTGGAACTCTTCTCTTATAGTGAAAAACCTGGCTTCCATTATCCTCAATATATTTACTTATTTTATCAAGCCCCTACCCTTCTGTACGTAACCCATCTCATATCTCTGCAGCCACCTCCTCCCTGGTGTGGGCACCATCCTCATCCCACTTTGGGTTCTGACATCCTCATCCCACTTGAGTACATCACCCCATTATGGATGCACTGTTCACCCTATTTTGGCTCTGACACATTTTATCTGGACAGAGCATCACCCCTTCCCCACATACGTTTCCTAGGCTGATGAACTGCAGTATAATCCCCACCCCCACTCAACTCTTACAGTGGCCAGAACATTCCTCTCTCTTATAAAAATTAGGAAGCATCCTTTAGACTAAAAAGTCTGGAATGTCCTTGGAAGTATCTGGGAAGAGGACCTGAAGAAAAATGAACTTTATACAATTCTCACATGGGATGAGATTTGGCATTGCATTGTTCTGAATATGTAGGAAAACGGTCTTACTTGGCACTCCGAGGGAATGAACAGGTCATACTAGATAAACCTAAAGAAATTTTGAGCACATTACCTAAAGATACCCAGTGGCAAAGAGCCTATGGCAAACCCAAAGCCAGATTTGTCTCAAAAAACTGTATTAAAATAAATGGCCACACCATTATACCATCTCTCTGGTATTATCATTCAGTTCTTGCCTCCTACACACAGATAAATGAATGAGATTTGTTTAAAAAAACAGAAGTGCCAATCAGGAAGTAAATTAACTTTTAGGTATAATTTCATATAATGTTTCATAAATCACTACAACAGCTACTGCTTACTAAATACCTACTATGTACCAAGACCTGTACTAGGTGCTCTGTATGCCTAGCAAATGTGCATTTCTACAACCCAATGAGTTCCTTGCCAACAAAAAAACAGAGGTTTAGAGAAATACTTACCTAAAGTCGTCTAAAAAAAAAAAAAAGTTACTCTACATATTTAAAATATACTAGTAAGGAATTTCAGTAAAAATCAAATCTCTCAAGTCTAGTGAAACTGTTCAAGAATAAAAGACCTCTGGGAAGTGGTTCTCAAATTTCAAATATGAATAATTTAAGTGCTAATGCTATACAGAAGAGTCAGTCTACTACTTATTGTTAATTATTAAGTCTACTACTTATTATTATTAAGTCTACTACTTATTATTATTAATGCTATTAATAAGATGAGAATAAACTACTGCAGTTGTAATATAGGCATTAAATACAAAATCCTTCTAGCCAACTAGGAATACAGAAACCAGAATAGGAAAAACAAAACAAAAACCAGTTTGGGGCTCTGGCACTTTAAGACAGGTACAGGATGTTACAGTTTTGATCTCTTAAAAGGAAAAAAAAAACTTCAGTGTTTGAGAGAGGAAAATCGTAAAGTGTTTTAATATGAAAAGTAAGCTAATTTGGTGTTCTTGATCTCAGCTCATAAGGCATTTAGATTAACCCTGAATTTGGTTTGCCAAGACTATTTTAACTATCATTATAAAAGTATATTCTGGAGTAATAAAATCAGGTAATAAGGAGAAAGGAGTATCTAATATGTAGCTACATGATGCTTTTCTCATGTGTTTCTATGTACACAGAGCAAATACTTTATCTCAATGAGGCAAATGAATGTTCCAGAAACACACACACACAGAGGGACAGATTGAATCCCGCTTAGACCATCTCAGCTTTCTAATGTGATGATTCTATGATTCAAATATTTTGCATACCTACTGGTTGCCTGTTTTGAATCTTGCAGCAAACCTCTAAATGTTACCTGGCTCTCCATCAAGTCACTTTTTTACCAGGATACAAGTACTACATTATGATGAAGCTTTTTAGAAAATAAACAACCTGTTCTAACTGACAGCTTCACTGACCTAGAGGACTGTTTTCTCTTGTATACAAGAAGGGTATTTCATATGTCTCTAAGTCTTTAAAAATATACATAGCCTTTGAACCAGAGTGTCCATGTTTTTAAAAGCTATTCCATGGAAACAGATCTAAGAACTTGAAATTTTTATAGAAGATGTAGAAAAAAATCCAAAACTAAAAAAAAAAAAAAAAAAAAGAAAAAAATCCAAAACTTTGTAACATATTTTCCATCTTCAACATTCAAGTTGAAGTCTCTGTAAAACTCAAGCTGCTTGTCTTCTTCTATTTATCCTTGGGGAGGGGTGAGGCCTTAAGTACCCCTTGTTCTGAAACCTAATTGCCTTTGCATGTATGAGAGGGGGCAGTAGAGGTTATTTATTTAACATGCATAATTTAAAAAGTTTGCACAGATTTAGATGGAAGTGACTGCTTTCACTATAAAAGGACTATCTGAATCTTTACTCCTCAACACAGCAATCCTCTATTACCCAGCTGTCAGCAGTAAAACTACGCCAGTTCTCTAGGTTGCATTCTGAAAGGAGGAATGATCTTATCAGCAAGAATGCTTTCCCCACGATCCTCTGAGTTAATATGACTCTTTCCTTCATGCTTGGAATTGGATTGTTAAATCCGTCAGCCATTATATTAATATCCCCATGTTCACTGGCTCAGAACTGTCAGGGATTCATTACACATATCTCAGCAAAGGATTTAATAAAACAAAAATAACCTGAAACAGTTATTAACCACCAGAATCAATCAGAACTATGTTCTCCTTGGGGGGTTATACCTTAAAGCTTCCATTCTGAACTGAGTATATCCCAATTCTTCAGCCATTTGGAAATCACCAGTGATTGGTGACAAGGTATACTAATAAAGTTAATTTAATGCACTAAAATAATAAGCTCCAAATGTCTGTATCAGAAAAAAAATAAATTTATAAGAAAAAAGCACCAAAAAAAAAAAAAGAAGTTTTTAAAAAAGAATAGAGAAAGTCACCTAAGACACACTATAAATTAGTAGCCAAATATCATCTCTTGAAAGAGGGGACAGTTTCACATTTTTTGTCAAATGATTACCTAAAAATGTACAATTTTCCAAATAACCCAGATTTTTATCTGAAATCCTAAATACATAGAGCCAATCTTTCAAATTATGACATGAAGAAAAAGAATGAATTTAGGAAGGCAGTAACAAAGATATCGTCATCTCTAGTGCAGTTTTTTATAATTCATATCAAAAGCAATTTTACTTTTAAAAAGCAACACATATGCAAAATTGCTTAGGAAATTAAATCTAGCAATATATAAAAAAGATAATTAATACATTACAACTAAATGGGATTCATTCCAGGAATGTTAGGCTGGCTCAACACATGAAAATCAACTGATGTAATTTATCATACTAATAAGCTGTATAAGAAAAACCAGATGTCACAGCAAGAGATGCAGAAAAAGCTTTCATTAAAATTCAACATCTGTTCATGATAAGCCTCTCAGCAAACTAAGAATAGGAAGAAACTTCTTAAACTAAAAAGGGGTATTTATAAAAAAACCCTACAGGTGGCATCATACTTAATGATTAGAGAATGAATGATTTCTCCTAAAACCTGGAACAAAATTAGTCTTTTCTGACAATTCTTATTCAACACTGTACTAGAAGTCTTAGCTAATACAAGAAAGAAAAGAAAAAGAGAGAAACAAAAGGCATTCAGATTGGTGGGATAGAAATACTTCATTCATAAGTGACATATTTATTTAGAAACCCCCAAAGAATCTACCAAAAACAAAACAAAACAAACAAAAAAACCCAAAAGCAATGCACAAACCAACAAAAATATACCAGCTCCTTGAACTAAAAAGGAGGTTTAAGTTTACCAAGATCACAGGATACAAGGTCAATATAGAAATGTCAACTGTATTACCATGTGCCTGCAAAGAACAACTGGAATCTCAATTTTAAAAAATACCATTCACAATAACATCAAAAAAACCCCCAACAAATGGTGCTGGGAAAAAAATCTTTATAAAGATTTTACTGATTTATTTATTTGAGAGTGGGAGAGGAGCAGAAGGAGAGGGACAAGTAGACTCTGCCCTGAGTGCAGAGTCCAGTGCAAGGCTGGATCCCACAACCCCTGAAATCACGACCTAAGCCAAAATCAAGAGTCAGATGCTCAACAGACTGAGCCACCCAGAAAAAAATTTTTTTAAGAACTTTGATACAGGGCACCTGGGTGGCTCAGTTAAGCATCTGCCTTTGGCTCATGTCATGATCCCAAGGTCCTGGGATCGAGTCCAGCATCGGGCTTCCTGCTTGGTGGGAAGGAAGTCTGCTTCTCCCTCTCCCGTTCACCCTGCTTGTGTTCCCTCTCTTGCTGTGTCTCCCTCTGTCAAATAAATAAATAAAATTAAAAAAAAAAAAAGAACCTTGACACATACTTTATGTCTTACATAAAAATTAATTCAAATGGCTCACATTTATTAAATTCAGTTTTAAGAACTGTAAAAAAAAAAAAAATAGGGAAAATTCTACTGGACCTTAGCTTAACAGTAAGGTTTGACATGTAGCATGGAAAGCACAAACCATTAAAGAAAAAAGCTGATAAATTATACTTCATTGAAAACTAGTATATTAGATATCATCAAAGTTAAAAACTTCTGCTTTGCAAAAAGCAATGTTAAGAGAATAAAAGGACAAGTCTTCTGTGTTTGCTTGGTAGAAAACATATGCAAATCACATTTCTAGGACCTTTCTAGAATATATAAAGAACTCTTAAAAAGCAACAATGAAAAAAACAACCCAATTTAAAAATAGGCAAAAGGAAGAGCAGGTGACACTTGATCTTGGGATCATGAGTTCAAGCCCCACGTTGGGTATAGAGATTAAATACATACCATAAATACATAAACAAATTTATAGATAATAAAAATGGGCAAAAGCTCTGAAAAAATACGTCACCATAGTAAATATATGGAAGGCAATCATGTAAAAAGATATTAAAATCACTACTGAAAATGCAAATCAAAACCAACAGATACCACTATATACATGACAAAAGGGCTAAAATCCAGAAAACTGAGAGTATCAAATGCTGGTGAAGATGTGGAGCAACAGGAACTTTCATTCAATGCTGGTGGGTATGCAAAATGGTACACTTTATAAGAAACTGTCAAACTGTCTCCAAAATTAAACATGGATCTACCATATCACCAAGCAATCAGGCCCCTAGGTATTTACCCAAATGAACTGAAAAATCTCCTTATAAATATTTGTAGTAGCTCTCTTTATAATTACTAAATAATGGAAGCAACCAAGACATCCTTTAATGGCAGAAGAGGTAATCAAACTATGGAACATCCATACAACAGAATACTATTTGATCCAACAGGCTGGATGAAATCTTGGGGCACCTGGCTAGCTCAGGTGGGTGGAGCATGCAACTCTTGAACTCAGGGTTATAAGTTTGAGCCCCACATTAGGTGGAGAGATTACTTAAAAATCAAGTCTTAAGAAAAAAGGATGGGTGAATCTTAATGCCATTTTATTAAGTGAAAGAAGCCAGACTCAATTGGCTATATATTGTCTGATTCTATTCCTATGATCTCTGGAAATGGCAAAACCATAGGGATGGAAAGCAGATTAGACTGCCAAAGACTGGCAGAAAGGGAAGTGGTGGATTAAAAAGGGAAGTGGAGGGGGAACGTTTGGGGTGTAGAAACTGTTGTGTACAGCACTGACAGCTATATGACTGCATACAATTGTCAAAATCTGTAAGACTGTACACCAGAAAGAGAAGACTTTAATGTACGTAAACTTAAAAAAAGAAAATCAAGAATGAAAAACAAAAAACCCAACCAGGCTATGTGGATCTCAGAATGGAATGAAGACTGTGAAAACTGAAATCCAACTGCATTACAAATACATGATCATCCCCACTGAAAGGAAGGCAGTTGGGGGAAGACCTAAGTAACACTGGAAAATGGTATTTGGGCTAGAAACTATAAAACCAAAGACAAAAGGAACTATATAAAATCTATACTTCAGTTGGTAAATTTGTTTCTCCCACAGGTAGGGAGATTCATAATTCTGAAAGTGCTTTACAGGCATACTATGGATGAAATAAGTAAAATTGATGACGGATGGTTACATTCAGATGTCTCACTTGTCAGGTAGGGGAAGTTACAAATAAGCCAACAGGAAAGGCTAGAATGAACCTCATCACACTGGATTAGAAGTGAAGACCTCAGAATGAATGCATGTTCTCATGTTTAGCTTAGAAATTGTACAGAGGGAATGGATACAGAAACAATTACAGATATGTGTATACCTGGGTTAGTATATACGCATGTATTTTCTAGGTCTTTTAGCTGAGATGCAAGGACACTCCAGTAGCAATAAGCACACACAGCTGGCACTCAGACCTTGCTTGCTAAATCCAATGAAAGAAACCAAGACTCCTTGGAGAAATGGCTGATTCCTAGGACTGGGACAGGGAAAAATAAGATGAGTCTGGAGTGTCTTATAGTATCACAAAGTAAGAAAGTGCTCAAAAATCAAAAGGATAAGTCATGTCAAAGGGACACAAAAGACAAACTGAAAAAGCTTCCAGATGCCAAAGCTGAAACAATTAAGCAACAAAATAAATAATGATAGTATTGGACTAAATCCAAAGTATAAAATGCACATACATGAGTTTATATGATATGAACAAATGACTGAATGAGTAATTAGGGAGAAGAATCACATCTTTTGTACTGAAGAATCCCAAATATATATATAGATAGTACCCCCCTCCAGGAGGTAGAGGCCTCATGTATCTTGGCCTTAGCAACTCAGTCTTGGCAAAATAAAGGGGAAAAGAGTAATTTCACAACCAAGAAGCTGACATACACTATTTTAACTAGGTAACCAAAACTTAACCAGCAACACCATGTGCTCTTTGACATTCTCTTTAACCTTTGAGAAGCTTAACAATAGTCTGATTAGTGAGAAAAACAGACAAAGTTAAATTGAGGTACAGTCTATAAAATACCTGATGAGTACTCCTCAAAACAGTCACACACAAACACAACCCCCCCCAAAACAAAAAATGAAAATAAACCACACAACAAGTAAAGATTAAGAAACTGTCATAGACAAGAGGAGACTAAGGAAATAGGAAAAGTGAGTGCAATGTGCTATCTTGGATTTGATCCCAGCAGAGGTTAGGAGGGGGTGTGGGGGGAGGGAGGGCCATTAATGGAAAAAGTGGTGAAATATGAATAAAATCTGGGCTTTAGTTAGCATTAATGTAGCAAGGTTGATTTCTTAGTTTAGAAAAAATGTACCATAGAAATGTAAGAAAATAATGTTACAGGAAACTGAAACTGGGTGAGGGGTATATGGAAACACTTTGTACTATGTATTTTTTATTTTTCTGTATTTATCTATTCCAAATAAAATGTCTGCTTTTTAAAAATCAGTAACTCTTAGGTCTGACATAAAGCCTTTCTGTGACACAAATCAGAGGTGTAAACTACAGGCAACAGTAAAAGTTAATGTTTTTTAGTAGCCACTTATTCATTCATTCATTCATTCACTCAACACTTACTCACTGCTACATGACATGCTGTGTTAGGTACTTATAGAAAAATGAGTAGTATTCATGTCTGGATATAGAAGTGGTGGGTTAATAGGAAACTTTTTATTGGTGTCTTACAATGGGAAGGATCCTCTCAGTTAGCAAAGCCTTAACAAAATCACAAGAGGAAGTAGAGATTTAGAAGTTATAACAAATACAAGGATGAAGACAGTATTTTAGCCAATTCACTTCAGTTGTCTCATATAGAAAATAAAATTAACAAGAGTGTACCCAGACTGAAGTTAGAGACTTGTATCAAAAGACCCTGAAGGCCCCTTAAAGTGGTTCTATGGTTCTATTAAATATTTAGATCTAATATTTTTTTTTAAAAGATTTTATTTTTTTAAGTAATCTCTACACCCAACATGGGCTTGAACACACAACCCCGAGATCAAGAGTTGCATGCTGTACTGACTGAGCCAGCCAGCTGCCCCCTTTGTTTCTGTTCTTAAAGATACCACTCTGGATCTATCTAGACAACTCTAACAGAATCCTAACTGGTCTTCCTGCTTCCAGTTCTGCTCTTCATACTGCCACTAAAAATGAACTTTCTAGAGTACACATTATCCTAGGGCTCAAGAGTTTATATGAGAATATGATCTGGTGTCTAGAGCTGGGTCACCAGGCCTACTTAACTAGCTATTAGAAAGTCATTTAACACCTAAAAGCTTGAGGTTCCTTACCTGTAAAGTAGGAGTGCTTTCCTCACATGGTTCTGGGGCTCACATAGGATAAGGAAGTAACAGTATTCTGTAAATGTTCATGATGATGATTATTTTGAATATCTCAGGACTACAAAATCAAATTTAAACAATTTATCCTGGCCTTTTAAGCTTTCTTTTACTTAGTTGTATCTTGCTTATTACCTGTATCTCTTGGACACTCCTCACCAATCACCTATACAATCTTCTATCCATCTAAATCCTACTCACCTTTTAAGAATCACTGCAAATGCCTCTTTACTCTCTCCTATGAACTCTAGTTCTTCTCACTGATTTGTAGTAAATGTCTTCAAAAATAGTTTTCATAATTTCCCTTCCCTTAAAAACCTACAAGGTTTCCCAACACCTTGAGCATAAAATCATGCCTATAAATTAGATTGACTGAAAAGACAATGGCTTGTTTTGTTGATCTTAGTGAATGAGCCCTTCTGAAATGTAATTAAAGAGAGAATAGTTTTACAGTTTATTCCTGTTTTTTATTTTAATTTAGTTGAGTTCATCCATTAGTTTCCAAATGATTTCATGTTGTGACCTTTCAAATGAACAAATCTGTGTGGTTTATTTTCAGTTTCTGAAAATTGTGGTAAGAAACTCCTAACATAAATAAATAATGATACAGATATGTATCATTACCATCTTAATCATTTCTAAGTATACAGTTCAGTAGTGTTGAGTATATTCACACTGCTGTGTAACAGATCTTCAGACCTTTACCATTCTGTGAAACTGAAATTCTGTCCCCATTAAGCAATACCTCCCCATTCTTCCTTGTCCCAGACCCTGGCAACCACCATTCTACTTTCTGTCCCTAGGAATCTGACTCTTCTAGGAATCATGCAGTATTTGTCTTACTGTGACTGGCTATTTCAATTAGCATAATGTCCTCAAGGCTCATCCATGTTGTTGCATGTGTGGGAATTTTCTTCCTTTTCAAGGCTAAATAATAATAATAATATTATATTATATTATTATTATTATTATTTCCTTTAATGTATATACATTAGTCCTCCCACTTCTGCGGTTTCACTTTTCTCACTTTCAGTTACCCACATGCAACCAAGGTCCTGTATTAGATGATCCTCTTTCTGATGTATCCTCAGAATGTCACAGTAGCCTAAGTTATTGCCCTGATTTCATCTCACTACATAGGCATTTCATCATCTCACATCATCACAGGAAGAACGAGGGTGAGTACAGTATAATAAGATATTCTGAGAGAGAGACATATTCACCTAATTTTTACTGCAGTGTATTGTCATAATTATTCCATTATTAATCTTACTGTGCCTAATTTATAAATTTAATTTTATCATAGATATGTATATTTATACTATACAAATATAGTATATAATGGCTCAGTGCTATCTGCAGTTTCAGGCATTCACTGGGCGTCTTGGAATGTATCCCCTGTGGATAACGGGAGACTACTGTACTCACATTTTGTTTACCCATTTATCCATCAATGGATATTTGGTTTGCTTCTACCTCTTGGCCATTGTGAATAGTGCTGCTGTGAGCAAGGGAAGTTTGATGTTTTATGTGGTTAAAAAACCAATCAAACAAAAACTTAAATTTACTTCTCCAAAATACTAGCTATCTCAATTCTTGCCCCAATTATTATTCCATAATTGTCTCTAAGTTCCACACTTGGAACCTGACATATAAATCATGAAAATCGCTACTTTAATACTTACACTTGTCTAATTTATGACCATTTTTGAGATCTGATTTTTAAATTATATTTTACATACAATTCCAGCAGATGTCATCATTTCTCACCCTTTAGGGTCAGCCTGAGTGTGTCGTGAAGACTTCAGAGACAATATTCCTATATCTCCTACTTTCCATTTAATTTTATTATTTAAGCCTTAGACGAAGAACAGAGTCTCTAAGAACAGATAAAAACAGCCAAGATTACCGGGAGAATGAGGTCAGATTCTTAAACTTGTCCTCAAAGAGTATTTGGTATGCTTTCCTTTCCTAACTTTTCATTTTAAAAAATATAATGCAGTGCTCAAAACACTAAGTGAAAAAGAAAGAAAACACATTATTCTCACAATTCAATTCTAATAATACTCTGAGTAACTATGCCAAAGAGCAAGACAAGAGAGGAGAGAAGAAAAGTTAGTGAGTTTCCCTTTTTCGTCACCACTACCACAGCAGCTAACCTTTAGTGAGAGCTGGCTGTATGCCTGGGCTTTATTTTACAAGCCTGTGTGATCTTTACAACCCAATGAAAAAAGTTCTGTTATTAACCCCATTTTACAGATAAGGAAACTAAGATGTAAAGATACTAAAGAATTTCCCCAAATCACACACCAAAGCACTAAAATTTTAACTCAGACCCTGATTCCAGACCATCCTATCTTAACCATTATTCCACAGAACCTCTCCATTTGTCTATTTTCTTCTCTCATGTTCTACTCTTACGTCTTTTACATTCTTCAGATGGATGTTGGCACAACCGTTTATCCAAAAAGGTACATTAAAGTACAAAAACGGTACATTAAAGTCTTCAAGATAATGAGGGTACTTTTGGTGAGGTGGTGGTGGGAGTTGCCACAGTCTAAGAAAAAGGAAAAGTTTAGACTGGTTTTTTTGTTTTTGTTTTTGAAGGCTCCAAGGAGCTTCAGCAGGTTAAGGCCATGAGATGCCTTTCCTTTTAGAGTTTCTAAATTCCTAAATTAATTTGAGTTAAAAAACTTTGTATTTTAGCTAAAGAATATCTAAGATGTTTATTCTGTTATCTTTTTAATACAAAAAGCATTAAATTCTTCTGTGGATAAGTATTTTTATCCTTCTATTTTATGCCTTCTATTTTTATGCCATTATCTCAACCTCATCAAATAATGCCTTCAACAGTTTAATTATATTGCTTGATCACACGAACTCTGCTACCTTTTTTTGTTACTCTCTCCCCTCTTCTTACTTCTTTTCTGAGAGAAAATATCTAGAGTTTCTAAATACCCAGAAATATGTTATTTACTTAATACCCAGAAATATTTTTAAAATCTTTTGTTAAACAGCATATCTTACATGTTGAGTGGCTTCAAGTGCTCAAGGAAACACTGAAAAACACTTACAAAAATGTCATTATACTGGGACACATGGGTGGCTTAGTTGGTTAAGCATCTGCCTTCGGCTCAGGTCATAATCTCAGGGTCCTGGGATCACACCCCACATTGGGTTCTCCCTCTCTTTCTACCCCCCCCCGCTTATGTTCTCTCTCTTTCTCTCAAATAAATAAATAAAGCCTTTTAAAAAATGTTATTATACTTGATTATTTAATATTTCATAAATTACATTCAAAACATAATAAGCCAGACACTGTGGTAGGTACTACTCACACATTTAATTTACTCTTTATAACCATCCCCGGAATTATCCCATTTTAGAGATGCCATCTCTAGTTAATGTACTATTCCCTCATTCATCCATAACAAAGGATGACAAAGTTTTTCTGTAAAGATACAGAATGTAAGTTCTTCAGTTTTGTTTTTGTGAGTCATATAGCCTCTGTCCCAACTACCCAACCCTGCCTATGCAACACCATGCAACGCAGCCATAGCCAGTACTTGCAGGAATAGGCATGAAAGCAGCCTTACAGACAAAAGGTAAATGAAAGGGCCTGGCTGTGTTCCAACAAAACTTTGTTTACAAAAACAAGCGGTAAGGCGGTAAGGCCGCTTGTCAGTTCACTGACACCTGATCTTAAAATCTTGAGTTCTGCAGTTCAGAGACAGAATCATATTGACTCATTAAAACTTAGCTGTCCTGGGGCGCCTGGGTGGCTCAGTGGGTTAAGCCACTGCCTTCAGCTCAGTTCATGATCCCAAGGTCCTGGGATCGAGCCCCACATCGGGCTCTCTGCTCGGCAGGGAGCTTGTTTCCCTTCCTCTCTCTCTGCCTGCTTCTCTGCCTACTTGTGATCTCTGTCTGTCAAATAAATAAATAAAACCTTAAAAAAAAAATTTAGCTGTCCTGCTCCCCTTTGATGATTAAGCAGCTTCCAGAATTTGTTCAAGGTTCAGCGCAACATAAAATCTTGAACTATTCACTCATCAAAACAGTTACTGCAGACCTCAATATGACAGGCACAATGCCAGGAAAAAAGCACAAGTCTTGGCCTCACAGAGCTTATGGTTTAATGGCAGACATGTAAGTAGACAGACCATTATTATAAACAGATGGATACAGACAAATACAATGTGCTGTGGGACTACAGAGAAGGACTATACAATTGAGAAAAGAAAGGCAACTTAAGTCAGAGAAGGCAGTCAAAGCAAAGCAGAGAAATTAAAACCCAGTTAAGTTCTGGATTCATAATCCAGCGATGAGCTAAACAACTAAGCCACAGAGCCCCAAGTATTTTAAACTGACCGAACTGTATAGAGATTTGTGTTTTGGGGTATCAACATGTACCTTGTAAGAATTTTAGGGGCGCCTGGGTGGCTCAGTGGGTTAAGTCTCTGCCTTCGGCTCGGGTCATGATCTCAGGGTCCTGGGATCGAGCCCCGCATCAGGCTCTCTGCTCAGTGGGGAGACTGCTTCCCCCGCCTTCTCTGTCTGCCTCTCTGCCTACTTCTGATCTCTGTCTGTCAAATAAATAAATAAAATCTTTAAAAAAAAAAAAAAAAGAATTTTAGTAAAGTACCAGGCTTATTACTTTTTTTTTTAACTGAAGTATAGTTGACACACAATGTTATATTAATTTCAGTTATTATTTAATTTTACCCAACCTACTTAACATTTTTAATAGACGGTTTATAATAAAAAACAAAAACAAGATAATTAAGGATAAGAAAATATATATCATGTAAGAAAGTAGAGAAATCATTCATAAACTTAGACTACAGAGTATTACAGTACCTACTTAAAGTTCAAGTCAAAATCTTCCTGGTAGATAAAACTAAAAGCAAAACATGATGAGCTACTTATTGCATAAGTAAAAACTCTTAGGGATTCTTCATAAAACTGGAGTGCTTTTTTTCTTCCACATTTACCATCTCCACTGTTTTTGCCATATCTATAAAGGTAGCATTGTTACTCAGCTGCTGATTAATGGAGAGCAAGAAGCCCTGATGATTTGCCAGGCCTCCAGATAAAAATTACAAAATATTTTCTCCTCAGACATTATTTAAACATAACTAGCTATCATGGTAAATAAAATGGGGCCCCAATTTCTCTGTCTCTACTCACTGATATTCCATACAAGTCTTTGACCATTTCCCCACTGCTGTCATATGATTAAGTGCTTCCTTCTAGTTTGGTTGTGTAGAATAGAGCAGAATTTGTCACTTCCCAAAAATAACAATATATTAGATGCTATAGGGAAAGGAGGCAGATACAGTTCTTGTCAACAGAACTGTAATCAACAGGTGGGGGAGAAAGCTTTATTTTAAATGGAATTATAAATTATTTAGCAATCCACAAAGAAAATTATCCTTTTCAGATAGTCCCAAATGAATTTTTAAATGATCTCTGGTTGGCATAGCCCATTTTACATGAAAGGCAGGAAAAAAGGTACAACACGCAACACCATTACTGATTCTATTCCAAAATGTCAAATACTAAAAAAACAAAACAAAAACCTGGGTCTGTATTTAAAAATAGAGGTATTTCAAGAGGAAAAATAACTACTACACATGATACTAAGCAAGAGTTTTATTAATGATACCATTAAAACAACACCTAAAGAAATCAGGCACGAATTTTTTTTTTAAGATTTTATTTATTGATTTGACAGCCAGAGATCACAAGTAGGCAGAGAGGCAGGCAGAGAGAGAAAGAGAGAGAGAGAGAGCAGGAAGCAGGCTCCCTGCTGAGCAAAGACCCTGACTCAGGGCTCGATCCCAGGACTCTGGGATCATGACCTGAGTTGAAGGCAGAGGCTTTAACCCACTGAGCCACCCAGGCGCCCCACGCAAGAATTTTTTTTTTTTTTTAAGATTTTATTTATTTATTTCACAGAGAGAGATTACAAGTAGGCAGAGAGGCAGGCAGAGAGAGAGGAGGAAGCAGGCTCCCCGCTGAGCAGAGAGCCCGATGCGGGACTCGATCCCAGGACCCTGAGATCATGACCTGAGCCGAAGGCAGCGGCTTAACCCACTGAGCCACCCAGGCGCCCCCCACGCAAGAATTTTTTAAGTGAGGAAATGAGAATCTATTATTAAAAAAACAGCTATGTCTTTAAAACTCTAAGATATGGAGGAAAGAAAAAGAGTAGGAAAAAATACCTTTAATATTGATATTTTTCAGCATAAGATCCAGTATTTATTGGCAAATAACTTTTTATACTCATAAAAATAATAACTGGTGGTAGGGGAGACCCTATAGTCTGAATGCATATGCCTCCCACCAGAATTTGTGTGTTAAATACTAACCCCCAAGGTGGTGGGAAGTGGGGTATTTGGAAAGTGATTAGGTCGTGAGGGTGGAGCCCTCATGAACAGGAATAGTGCCCTTACAAAAGCACACTAAAAAGAGGGCAGAGAAAGCTTCCCTGCCTCTTCTACTAATCTATGTAAGGTTACAGAAAGAAGATGGCCAATCTATGCGGGAAGCAGGTCCTCACCAGAAATTGAATCTGCCAGCACCCTGAACTTAGACTTACTTCCTAGACTTCAGAACCATGAGAAATATATTTCTGTTGTTTATAAGCCACTCAGTCTGTTATAATAGCCTGAATGGATTAAGACTGAGGGCTTTATGGTCATCATTGCAGTTTTCAAGATTTTTAGAATTCTAGAAAAAGAAGAGTTTACTTGATTCAATGCCTTTTTATAAATGATGTCTATAACATGGTCTGACAAGTCTGTATTAACTGCAAGTGATGAATAAAACTGTAATTTTTTGTAATTAGCAACACAGACTATGAGAGAGGCATCTTCCAGATGACTCAGAATTCAAAGGAAAATAGTGTTATGCTGTTAGAGAATTTCTACCATTGAAGTCATGAGGATTCCAGAGGGCTCTGGGTTGCAGAACTGAACTATATTTGTGAATTTAGTCAGCATCCAATGAATTTTCCTAACTGTCTAAAAATAAGAAGAAACTGGGCCTTTACTGAAAAAGTTTGGGGATCTCTTATTTCTATTACTCTGAAACTGAAAAAAAATATAGGAATTATCACCTGTGTAGAAAATTTTGAGAGGAATTTTCCTGGACTCTGATTCAGGCATACTCTAAGCCAAATTTATTTGGGGTAATGTGCTCCTTGGAAGAAAGCTCCTTACAGAAAGCTTAAACTTCTCCCACCCAGAGTAAAGACTGAAAGGTAAGGATGGGTTACTGACTACTTGAAATAAGGAGCAAAGAGAAGGAAGGCAATGTAATAAATTTCTTCTTCCTCACTTCTTTGGAAATGGCAAAACCAAGTCAAAATAAATTTTCTACTTGATACAACCACTAATCCCTATGTGAGCTGGAATTTCTTGGTAAGTCTAAGAGTAGACGGAGAGAAACAATGAGAAAGCAATGCTCTGATGTGCTGGGATGCCATGCCAGAGTCCTAACTAAATTCATTCATTCATTCATTCATTCATTCAAATATTCATATACATAATCATCCACACATATATTTTAAGTTATGGCATTTTTAAGATTCTGTGCTAGCATGTGTGGAAAATACAAAGGTGACTATGTTGATGAAAAGAACCCCACTTCCTAATTTTAAAAATGAATAAATATCTCAATTTGTTTGAGGTGTGTTATACTTAATAACAGATGCCAGGACACAGCTCTCCTTCATAATCTAGTTCAAAAATACTTCATAACAAAATAAAATTTTAGAAGTCCAAAATTCAAACAACTTCAGAAAATCATTTTTAAATGCTTACACATTTAGGAGTATCTGGGTGACTCAGTGGGTTAAGCATCCAACTCATGATTTTAGCTCAGGTCAAGATCTCAGGGTTCTGAGACGGAGTCCTGCATTGGTCTCTGTGATGGGCATGGAGCCTGCTTAAGATTCTCTTTCCCTCTGCCCCTCCTTACCGCAAATAAAAAATGCTTCCATATTGGGGTGCCTGGATGGCTCAGTGGGTTAAAGCCTCTGCCTTCGGAAAGGTCATGATCTCAGGGTCCTGGGAAAGAGCCCCGCATCAGGCTCTCTGCTCAGTGGTGAGCCTGCTTCCCCTCTCCCCCTCCTCACCTGACTCTCTGCCTACTTGTTATCTCTGTCAAATAAATAAATAAAATATTTTTTTAAAAAAATGCCTACATATTTAGACATATGGACCTTAATGTGTCTGTGAGTTTATTAGTAAAAAAACCGAAAAAACAAAAAATAAGCTTAGTGAGAAGTGCCTAGAGAAAGGATTTAAGCAATATATGTAGGAATTTTGTTTTCATTTATCATAAATCCTACTGATAAAATGTTTCTTCCCCTCTCTCATTGTCCCCTACCCTGAGAAATATGACTACCCATTCTTCTCCTAACTCAGGAATAGGATTTGGGGCTAAATTGCAAAGAAAAACATGGATCTGTTCCTAAATGAAATTAATCTATCCCACATGAGAAGATCAGGATAAAATACAACACTGCTATTTACTCAGTTCAAAGTATTTCTACTCTCACATTTAGAAGAGCCAGCCAGGCAAGGTTTCTTCATCTGTAAAATAAAGGGTAAGATTATGTAATATTTAAGGTCTCTTCCACCTCAAAGAGACTACGATTTTCTCTTTTATCGATACTTCTGAAAGCAGGCAGAAAGAGCTGTACTATGACTTGCCTGGGGCTAAACAGAAGCTTGTCAGCACTGCTAGGTTAGACCCCTGATTCATCCCCGCATTCACTAGTGATACAGAAAAATCAGACTCAGCTCTCATGTAATGCAGTTCACAGTCTAGTAGGGGAGGAAAGGCAAGTGAACAGTAATGGACATGACAGGAGTTTTAGGTCCCAAGCCAGGAAAAGGTAAAGGGGTAAGACCTGGGAATTTTGTCTTTTCTTCTTTCAAGGCCTTCTTATCTCTCTACCAAATACGATTATCTTATGAAGCAATGTAGGTTAGACCTCATACACTTATGCTCTTAAATTAACATCTGGAAATGATGTAAAGTTTCACATTTTTACTCTTGACCAGAGGTAAAAATGAGCCAAGAATAATTAAACCGTATTTCTCTTCTACCACATACACTATTCTGATTTAAAGGGAAGAGAGGAATTACAATACTTATTTTTTAAATGCTCTTCATTATTAATAACAAATTTTCCCTGAATCAAAGCAATGAAGAATATCTCATCTACTTTTTCCCTTAGCAATTCAAGATTTTTCTATAAGGTGATGACTACCTAAAGATTATTTTAGACAATATACTCTTTCTCATTTTATTATGTTTGTAATGAATTCAAATGAGCCTATCCTAAACTGCATTTTTGGTGCAAAATGGAACTTTTATTATCTTTATATTATTAAAGGGGAACATGCTGTCCTTGGCAAGCAAACAATTTTCTCTGAGGCTGATAACTATTTGGGGCTCCAAGGGATTCTGTAATTATCTCAGGTCCAACTAAATGAAAGAGCAGAAAGTTAAAACTGTAGACACATTTTTTTGAGGCATTTTATCAAACATCGGTTTGATAAAATATTTAAAATTTGTAGCTAAGGAGTGTTTTGATAGTCTTTAAATTTAAAACCTTATCAATTTAGAGAATCTGGAGAGTGTGAAAATTTCCCCACATCTACAGGAAACACACTCTGAATTTGGGCTCAGGGATACCACACAGTAAAAACTGAATTTGCAAATGCAATCTGCACACTTGAAGAAAAAGATGGAGTACGATCAGATTAAAACTAAATTTCTAGGGGCGCCTGGGTGGCTCAGTGAGTTAAAGCCTTTGCCTTCCGCTCAGGTCATGATCACAGGGTCCTGGGATCAAGCCCTGCATTGGGCTCTCTGCGCGGCAGGGAGCCTGCTTCCCTTCCTCTCTCTCAGCCTGCCTTTCTGCCTACTTGTGATATCTGTCAAATGAATTTTAAAAAATCTTAAAAAAAACCAAAACTAAACTAAATTTCTAGTCCCCTAAACAGTCATAATTATCACTCTAATGAATATGAAGAGATGTAAAAACAGAACTATTACTGGCACTGCCTTTAGGAGATTAGATGAATCAATTCAGAAAGGGTTTTGGAGGGGCAGGGGTGGGTATACCCTGGGTAATACCCTGATGGTGGGTATTAAGGAGGGTACGTATGGCATGGAGCACTGGGTGTGGTGCATAAACAATGAATCTTGGAACACTGAAAAAATAAAATAAAACTGAATACTAAAATAAAACACAAAAGTAAAAAAACAAAACAAAACACGTTCTATTAGTTTTCTGTCTTTGTGATACTACCAGAATACAATTTATCAAAATCTCTAGATATCTGATGCTCTTCTCTTGAATACCTCCCTAATTCTAATGGTTTCCAAGTAGATTACTCTCAGAAATCAGCCTGATCACAGTGAGAATCGTGGGAAGGGCAGAGGAGAAGTATTATAAGGTAGTATCTGATCTTGGCTTAAAGAATGGGTAAGATTTGGATAACATGATTGGGGTGGGCTGGGAAGGAAAAGGGAGGATAAAGTGCTCCAGGCTGAAAGAAATACCTATGTGAAAAACAGAGTGAGCAAATACAGAGCCTACATAGTAAACAAAGAAAAATTCAATTTGGCTGAACATTAGACTCCCTGGCTAATGCAGTTAAGCTAACTAGTGCTAACTCATGAAGAGGCTTAAGTAGTAAGTTGAAGAATGTGAATTTCACTCTGAGTACAGAAGGAGCGGTTGAAGGCTGTATGGAAAGAGAAAGACAATAGGAGACATAGTTTAGAAAGATTTATGTGAAGTCTGGGCAAAACAGATTAGTGAAAGACAAAGTTGGAGATGGAAGCGGGGAAGAGTTATAAGGCATTGTAACTGTCTTAAAAGAAGAGATGCTGGCCTGAATTAGATTATTGGACAATGTGAACAGGTAAGAAAGTACAGATATACAAGACATTTCAATTATAGCAGTACAATAACTCCTCAGGTGTACAGACAAAGAAGACAATATTAAGAATGTAAAAAATACCTGCAATTCATTTAAAAGAAAAAAGGTTATTTTCCTTCCGAGATAAAGAGATCTACAACCATATAGAGATTCAGTCATAGGAAAAAAAAAATACAAATGGCCTAAAAACATATGAAAAGATGCTCAACACTGCTCACAATAAATTAAAATTATACCAAGAAACCATTTTTCACCAGATTAATACAAATTAGAAAGTTACAACCTACTAAGTTGGTAACATAATAATGAATCAGGCACTCTCAGATACTGTTTGTGGGAATGCAAAATAGTGCAATCTCTTTGGTAGGAATACAGAAGCTAGCAAAGTTATTTTCATTTCTAGCAACCAAGCCCAAAGACATACTGGTAAAGAATATGAAAAGGTGATTTACTGCAGCAGTATTTGTAATAATAGCAAAAGCCCAGAAATAACTCAAATGTCCAAAAAGACAACACTGATGAAAAACTATAGTCTAATCCTGAAAGAAAATACCATGTAGTTTTACAAAGGAAGGAGGATTATCAACATATCTTATTATAGTGAGGTCAAGTTAAAAACAACAACATTAGTAAATCACAAGAGTATACTAACATTTTTCTAAGAAGGATGTATGCAGGAGCACTTGGGAGGCTTGGGTTGGTTGAGTGTCCAACTCTTGGTTTCAGCTTGGGTCGTGGTCTCAGGCTGTGGGTTTGAGTGTGGCAACTGTTTGGGATTCTTGCCCTCTCCACCCTCCCCCACCCAATCACCCGCACCCTCTCTCTAAAATAAATAAATTAAAATCTTAAAAAAAAAAGAAAAGAAAAGCATGTATGAGTACACATGTATGTTTGAATATGGAGGTAAATATATTTACGCATTTGTTTATGCTTTCTAAAAAAGGAAAGCTAAGGGGCACCTTAGTTGCTCAGTTGGTTAAGCATCTGACTCTTGATTTCAGCTCAGGTCATATTTCATGTTTGTGTTGATTTCAGCTCAGGTCATATTTCATGTTTGTGGGACCAAGACACCATTGAGCTCTGTGCTCAGTGTGGAGTCAGCTTGGGATTCTCTCCCTCTCTCTCCCTCTGCCGTTCCCCTCAAAAAGCATACACAAAGACAGACAGACACACACACACAAAGTCACTCTCTCTCTCAAAATGAATAAATAAAATCTCGAAAAAATTTAAAAAAAAATGGAAAGCAAACTTCCCCAACTCCCCCTAGGTTACTTGTTGAGGGAAAAAATAGACAGGTGGAAGGGACAATGAAAGCAACCAGACTTCTTTGAATGTATCCTGTTTTGCAGATTTGACTTTGGAATGCTATATATGCTCTATGTAAGTATAAAATCATATTAAACCAATATGGAAAAAAAACCTCCCAAAATGTTTGAAATAAGCATGTGTCAAGTTTGTAAATTAACAACACAGAATTATTTCAAATGACTTTAAAACATATTTTTACCTTAAAGACAAAAATACTACAAAGAAATATTGTGCTATTTTCAGTTGTCATACTGGCGTACACAGAAGCAATGAGCATACTTAGTGTTTAAAATGGTACTGTTTCCCACCAAAAAGAACCAGGGATCCCTGGAAGAGCATAGCTGATTCTAGGTCTGGAGAAGAAAAATTTCTTGGCTTTTCTGATTACATAAGGATTACTGGGGCAATACAATGTCAAAAAGTTTATGGGCCACTTCCAAGAATAACATTATTTAGGGCACTGGTCAGTTTATTATTTAGCCAGAGGTACTGATTTATTATGAACTATATACACTGAATATTCTTTCTATAAAAACATCATTACACTGAATAAAATCTTCATATTAAAAATGCCATGAATATTCTATTAATATACTATCTTTCTTACCACAGATCACCTTCAACAAATGTATATTAAGAATCTAGGGACAGGCCACCTGGGTGGCTCAGTGGGTTAAAGCCTCTGCCTTCAGATCAGGTCATGATCCCAGGGTCCTGGGATGGAGCCCCATATCAAGCTCCCTGCTGGGTAGGGAGGAGCCTGCTTCTCCATCTGCCTGATGTTCCCCTTGCTTGTGCTCTCTCTGACAAATAAATAAAATTAAAAAAAAAAAAAAAGAATCTTTAGAAGCTGTAAGTGAAATAAGTCAGATAAAGACCAATACCATATGATTTCACTCATATGTGGAATTTAAGAAATAAAATAAATGAGCAAAAGCGGGGGAGGAGAGAAGGGGCAATCCAAGAAACAGACTCTTAACTATAGAGAACAAAGGGAGGTGGGTGGGGAAATGGATGAAATAGGTGATGGGGATTAAGGGGGGGGCACTTGTGATGAGCACCAGGTGATGTATGTATGTGTTGAATCACTGAATTGTACACCTGAAACTAATATTACAATTGTATGTTAACTAACTGGAATTTAAGTAAAAACTTAAAAAAAGAAGAATCTAGAAGCTGAAAATATAATGGTGAACATGGAAGATAGTGCCCCTACCTTTATGAAGCTCAGTCTAGTAGAAAACAACAGCAATTCAAAATACTGAGATGGTACCTTAGTGGGAGGTAGTAGAGGGTGCTAAGAGAACATAAAACAGGGGCAACTAAGAGTTGGAGGATCAGAAAGTCTCCCTGAAGACATGACATCTAAGCTGATACCCAAAGAACATTCAAGAGTTTTTGTATGTTGCTTGTTTGTTGGGGAGTGAGCAACAAGAGGGTTAAGAAAACAGACAAGTGTAATGAGAACTACAGTGACTCTCTGAGCAACAAATGGTAATTTAGTGTGGCTGGTAGAGCAAGGGTGAAGGGTGAAAGAATAAGGCTAAAAGAGGCAAGCAGAGGCCATGTCATAAAGAATTTCTACAGATTATGTTATGGGAGTTTCAACCTTATCCTCAGGGAGCCAATGAAGAATTTTCCGGAGAGAAATGTCTTCCTTCAATCTGTCTGCAGCATCTAGAATGGATTAGATAGGGGTAATAACATAGGAAGCAGGGAGACCAGTTAGAAGCCTGATACAGAAATCCAGGTGTGACACTGGATACAGACAGGTACATTTCAGGGATCAAGTCCTGCGTCCGGTTGCCCGATGAGTGGGAAGTCTGTTTCTCCCTCTCCAACCCCCCCTTGCTTGTATTCCCTCTCTTGCTGTCTCTCACTCTCTCTGTCAAATAAATAAATAAAATCTTAAAAAAAAAAAAAAAAAGAATCAATGGCCTTTACTGGGGGTGGGGGAGGTATGCGGGGAAAAAGAATTAGAAATGGAAGATAATGCCTAGGCTTCTGTCTTAAGCAAATGGGTTCATAGGAAGTGACATTTAATAAGAAACACTGGAAAAGGGGCACCTGGGTGGCTTGGTTAAGTGGCTTTGGCTCAGGTCATGATCTTAGGGTCCTGGGATCAAGCCCCGCATTGTGTTGGTCTCCCTACTCTGCAGAGTCTGCGATCCCCACCCCGCTCCTGCTCCCTCTGCGCACACACACCCCAAACAACCCCGTTCCCCGACCCCATACCCTGCCCACCCTCCTGCACCCCCCATCCCCTCCCCACCCCACTCGTGCTTCTTAAAAAGAAACACTGGAAAGGAAGTAAGTTTGGGGGAAAAAAAAGGGAGAGGAAAGGAGGTTCAGTTTTGGCCATGTTAAATATTGGTGATTCTGAAACAACCCAAAAAAGATGTCAAGCAGGCAAATGATTCTTTTTCTCATTTTCTGCATTAGAAAATTCTGTCAAGTTCACCTTCAAAATATAGCACAGATCTGTCTGCCACTCTTCATTACCACAGTTAACCACCCTACTCCAAAGCATTATTATCTGTCTCCATCGTCTCCATGTATTCACTTCTATTTTCTAGTCTTCATATGGTAGCCAGAATGGTTTTTTAAAAATAAAAATCAGATCATGTTAATCTCTGTTTTAACCCTTGAAGGGTTTCCGATGAATTTTGGAATAAAAACAAACATCATAGCCAAAAAATCCCTCCATATGTATCATTTTACATCTTTTATTAATTGCTCTCACCCCAGCCCTACCTACACTAACCAAGTTCTCGCCCCCTTTTCGAGAGTTTCTCTTTTTCATCAGGGAGCTAACTCACTTTTCTTCATTCCCCTATCCTCCTGCAACCCTCAAATCTTGCTGCTTGTCTTCAGACCTCAACTATCACCTCTTCAGAGAGTTCTTCCCTAACCACGCTCCATCACATTACCTTGATTTACTGTCTTTGCAGCACTTACTAGAATTTATTTATTCCCTTCAACATAAGGGCCACGAAAACTGAAACCTGTTTACCTTTTTCATTGCTATACTTTGTGTAGATGGTATACAGTTGACAAATGTTTGCTGAACGAATTAACAAATACATGAATTTTAAAAAATGCAACTGAAGCTCAGCTCACAAGAAAAATCTTGGCTAGAGCTATTTATTTGGGTATCTTCCACATGTGAATAAGAAATAATGTCAGTAAAATAGACATTCCCCATGGGGAGTATAGAGAGAGACTTAAAGAGGGCTTAGGACAGACCACGGAGGACATCAACATTTAAAGGATGAGCAGAAGAAAAGAGGCATCCCAAAAGAAGCAAGAAGTAAGGGCCAGAGAAAAAGGAGAAAAAGCCAGCTAATATTCCCAAAGCACTAGATGCTGTAGAAGAACATTACTAAAAAGGCTTTAAGGTAAGAATGTATTCACTGGAATCAGATATATAGTCAACAAACATTTCTTAAGTGCCTACCATGTACCAGGAACTATGCTAAGGAGTTGGGATATAGGAATATAAAATTAAACAAGAAAATAGATGACACACTACTTAACCACTGTTCAAAGACTGACACAATCTTCCCTAAATATGCTATGAGGGGCAAGTCTCAATTTGAATCTTAATTATCACAACTGTTGAGGATTAAATGAGATCTTGTTCATAAAGTGCTGAGTTTAATATCTGCAACACAACAGGCACCCAATAAATCACACCTACTGCTATAAGATGATCTTCCCTTCACTGATGAAAAAAAGTAAAAAAAAAAAACAAAAAAAACCAAAACCCAGTATATTATAGCAATTTACAGTAATCTTCTTAGGGGAATTATCTGAGTTAAAAATCTGTATCTATTCTGAGAATACTAAAATAAGTAAAAGGGAGAGCCTGGGTGGCTCAGTGGGTTAAGTCTCTGCCTTCAGCTCAGGTCATGATCTCAGGGTCCTGGGCTGGAGCCTGCTCAGCAGGGAGCCTGCTTCCCCCTCTTTTCTGCTTGCCTACTTGTGATCTCTCTCTCTGTCAAATAAATAAATAAAATCTTAAAGAAAAAATAAATAAGATAAGCAAAGGGATGGGATTTTTATGGGGAACTACTGAGAGGTACCATCTCAAGGTTTTTTCCAACATTCCAACATTCCATTCAGCACAGGCCCAGAAGTATTTAAGTGACTTAAAGTAGGTCAACAGACTCACAGACTTCAGTGCACAGCTGCTTATTTAGCTTCTCCCCTGATCCCAGATATGACTAAAAGAAATACCACATAACTGCCTTCCCCTCAAAAGACAGGCTCTTTGGGCTTTTCTTATTCTAGAACGAGACTTCTGGACTTTTCTAAAAGTAGACAGGTTAGAAGCACATCACAGTCCAATTATATCTCATTTTTTGTGCTTTATTTTGTTAGATTATATTCTTTAATTATCCCCATGAGTATCAAGAGATCTGCCTGTTTTTAAATAAAGAACAAAAGTACACTAAGCTGAAAGAACACAAATTCCTCTGAAACACTAAACAAGAAAATGCCAGAATACTTCTCACTTAAATTACAATTGGGAACATGAGGCTGAAATACCACTGATCAATAGGAATCTTTATTTTGCATGCTATGCAATCCAACCCCCAATCCAAATACCTCCTTCCTACCAGCACACACTACTCTCCATTGATTTCCCTCTACTTTGGTTGTTGCCTCAACTCTAGCCATCAAGGCTCCAGTGATTATCTTCTGGCCAAAGGAAAATTATTTTCTTTGTTTCTCTTTTGTTCTTCTCTAACAGACTACTAGTTATTTCGTCCAGACCATGTGGGCAGCAGGGCTACAGGCCTTCTGCCAATCATATATGCTTAGCAAGCAAAAAGTAAACAAGACATTCTTCTAGGCTGAAATGTTCTAAAAGCAAGCTGCAGCATTTAAGTTTCTGAATATTCTCAGGTAGTCTATGTACTAGACTGAATACATTAATAGACCAAGGTCTGGAGTAAAAACTAATTCAAAATTTAAACACAGATCTAAGTTTTCCTTTAATATTAAGACCAAAGAACATGAAATTGGAAAGTAAGTGATATCTTCTGTTAAGGCTAAAGATACTTTTTCCTTTTCAGCCTTCAGTGAAGGTAGAATTTCATAATATCTGATCTCTTTGCAGTATAGCACAATTGCTACTTTCTCAAGATAATATGGTCCCTTTTAAAAAATTATTAAAACAGCTTAACTCCATCCTAACAGGTTTTGTTTTGCTGTTCGTGGGTGGTTTTTTCTTCTTAGACTCTAGCATTAAACAACTGCTTTTTATTAGGCAATTTATTCTGAATTCAATGACATATTAGAAGTACATCTTCCATCATAATATACAGAGACTACCTAGCAGCAATAAATCAAGTAAGTGGTTGGTCAGGAATGAGTTGGTAGTAGAAATTAAATACCAAGATGTAATTTCCAGCTTCAGACCCTTGTCAGATTTTACTTCTAAGGCATCACTATAAAAATTTAAAATCCTCTTATATTTTAACTTCATTTTCCACATAGGGCTCAAGCCAAGGAAGTCTCTTGAGATAACATTTTCTATAAAACAATCATAATATAAAATAATCTTTGGGTCCTTAACAATCTTTTTTTTAAAGAGAGAGCACGCACGTGAATGGTGGGGGTGGAGGAGCAGGGGGAGAGGGAGAGTTCAAGAAGGGTCCACACTCAGCATGGAGTGGAGCCCAACGTGGGGCTCAATCTCAAGACCCTGAGACCATTATCTGAGCTGAAATCAAGAGTCCGACGCTTAACCAATTGAGCCACCCCAGTGCCCCCAGGGTCAGTCTTAACAATCTTAATTTTTTTCTCATTTTCCAGGTTGTATTCTCATCACCTGTACTCACCATTTCACTAAAAATTCTCTTTCCAATATGGTATCCTATTTTAAAAATGTAAATAGGTATCATTTGTGGTATATTTTTGGTGATGGTGGGGAATAAGAGAAACCTCTCCCCTTGAAACCAGCCCAGCTATGAGATATAATTCACGTATTATGGCACATTTAACTTCCCATAGTAGTTGGTTCTTTAGTATCATGGTAAATATCCTCAAGCAATGGTGGTTGGGTAATTATTACAAAAAGAACACAAACTTTTCATGCTGAAGATTTGCCTCTCTGAATTCCTTTAGGTCTTAGTGGATAAATGGCCTGAAGAACAGGAAATATTATGAAGTCCTATCTTTCCAAGTAAAATGCCAATCACACCAACAATCTACATCTTGAATCAAAACAACAATGTGCAATAAGGCAGGAATCTTTTTGGAAAAAAAAGGTTTGATCACTTAATAGTTTCAGTAGATCTAAGGACTATTTCTGGCACCAAAGATGATATATCCTACAGGTCAATTACTTCATCTCCCAAAGCAGCAATAAGAGGAAGATAATACCACTTTGGCACTTTTATCCTTTGTCTGTCATGCCAGAATAGTCATTCAATGACATTTCTGGAACCAAAATAAAACTTTGGTCTGAGTTCACTGCCTCTTTCAATTCAATTTCAATTTCAATACAATTGCATATCATTTCAATTCCTTTTTCACTGCCAGGTTTCTCAAAGAAGATGCCCACGCTTACTAATTCCGTTTCTCCATCCCATTTTCTACTTTTTATTATTTTATCTAGCTTCCATTACACTCTACTGAAATCTCTCAGTAGGATTTTTGTTTTGCCAACATAATGGGAAAAGAAGTAAATTGAAAGGGTCAGCAGAGAACTTAGGTTCAAGCCATGAGCTTGACATTTATAAGCTCTGCATATTTAAACATTTCATTTCACATCAGTGAGCATCACTTTCCTCACTTGTAAACTGAATGGATTAGAAGACAATCTCTAGGATATTTTCCTCTACTAAATCTACAGTTGTATGACTAAGTTCAGTCAATCTTCACTTTAATTCCTCTTTGGCATTTGACCCTCATCACCACCTCCACTCCTTTATTATCTGCTCAAAACTCACACTCAGGGGGTGCCTGGGTGGCTCAGTTGTGAAGTGTCTGCTTTCAGCTCAGGGCATGATCCCAGGGTCCTGGGATCAAGCTCCATGTCAAGCTCCCTGGTCGGTGGGAAGCCTGCTTCTCCCTCTCTCACTCCCCCTGCTTATGTTCCCTCTTTCGCTGGGTCTCTGTCAAATAAAATCTTAAAAACAAAACAAAACAAACTCACATTCAGACTCCACTCATGACTTTAAGCACTACCTCTAAACTTACAACATGACGATTATCTAACCCAAAATTCTCTATTTCCAAATGCGAAATCTCTCTACTTAGCCATTCAATCTTCACCAAGTACGTAACATACACACTCGAACTTGCACCCAAACCAAAAAATCACCCATCAGCTTGACCCAAATCTCTTATTTTCTTAACAATTAAATTCCTCATTACCCAGAGTCTTGGCTTAAAATCTGGTCTTCCTTCTTTCATCTTAGTTTCATTAAATTCTGTTGATCTTTCTTCTAAACAATGGATAGTCTCCCTTTTTAAATTTCATCATTCATGCCCGGATTACTCTAAAAGCCTAATACTTGTTTTCTCAATCCTAATCTGTTCATTCTCCAAATTATTCAATATTCTCTTGCACTGTTCAATATGGCAACCACTAACTAAAGGTAGCTATCTAAATAAAAAATTAAGGTACATTTAAGATTCAGTTCCTAATTCATACTAGGTACAGTTCAAGTGCTTAACAGACATATGTGGCTAGTGACTATTATGATGGACAGCACAGATATAATCCCATTCCCACAGAAAGTTCTATTGTAAGGCTCTGTTACCTTAGACAAAATTTCTTAGCACACTATTTACATCATGGGTTTCTTTCTACTTAAGTGCATGGCCTAGATTATTAACATTTCACTAAATCAGTTGGAAATCTTTATTCTGGCATCTAAACCCTCCAGACTTGGCTTCATAAGACATCTTCATACATTTTCTTTGCTAAATCTGTTGGCCAAGCAGTTTTCACTAATTATGTAGGGCACTATGCTCTCATTATCACATTCATTCCTTCAGTAAATAAACGGGGGAGATACTTACAAGTTTGAGGGATACTGCAGAGAAGAAAACAAATAATAATCCTTGGACTGATTCATTGTTCCCTCTCCTCTCACTGGTTTTCTGCCCTACTGTCTTTCAAAGCCCATCTCCTTCAAGCTCTCCTAGCTTACCTTTCCCTTGTTAAGCTCTCAGAGCACTAGTATATAGGCCACATTTGCATACAATTAAATAGAGATTAGTTTTGTCTTCTTTCAAGCTTTGTCTTCCCCACTAGAATTTAAGTTACTTAAGGAATTTGGCATTTAGTACGCAAAACAAGAGATACTTCTTTGTTAATGTCTACTGAAGAGTTTTAAGAAACACTGAAATCTTACGTATCTACAAAGTGGGACAATAATTATTTGACCGATCTATTTTATAGGATCAAACTGAGTGAAAGTTGTGAATAACTTGGATTTTTTTAGATTTTTAAGAAATGTCTATACTCCATGAGGGGGTCAAACTCAAAACTCTTGAGATCAAGAGTCACATACTCCACCAACAGAGCCAGTCAGGCACCCTTAACTTGAATTTTTCTTGTTAGCAAGAAGAAATCTCTAGGGTTTTATTACAAAAAAGAGAGAAATAAAGACTGGGCAAAAGATTTGTTCTGTTTTGTTTTTGGTTTCATACAAGGAAAATGACAAAATCACTTCAAGAAAGTTAAACACTAAAATTTCTGTTTGATAATAAAACATAACATTCCATGGAATATAAAGTTTTTCATTCAGAATGGCTTTTTTCTTCCATTTTGTCTTCAAAAAAGTGTTTCATTCATGTATTCAATAAATAGAAACTAGGCATCTACTATATTCTAGGTGCACAGGACACATTAATAAAACAGACAAATCCCTCCAAGGTTTACATTCTTGAGGGAGCAGGAGAGAAAAAGATGGACAAAATAAATGGTAAATGATATAGTATATAAGAAGTTAATAAATGCTAGGTAAAAAATAAAACAAGGGGATATAGTAATTTTAGAGTGCTCAGGGAATGTCTCACTGAGATGTTGGGAGAAGATGACTTTTAAGGAAAGATGTGAAAGCAATAAGCAAATGAAGGATGTAGCTATATGGAGAAAGAGCCTCCCAAGCAGAGGGTAAAGCACATTGCAAAGGTTCTGAGGAAGGAGTATGCTTAGTATATTCCAGGAACAGCAAGAGGACCAGTATATCTAGACTGGAAATGAGCAAATGGGTGAAGAGAATATGATGTCAGAGTTAATGGACAGATAGACTGTGTAGGCGACGGGTAAATGAGAAAGGAAGACACTGAGGAGTTTGTTTTGTTTTGTTTAAGATTTTATTTATTTATTTGACAGACAGAGATCACAAGCAGGCAGAGAGGCAGGCAGAGAGAGAGAGAGGAGGAAGCAGGCTCCCCACCGAGCAGAGGGCCAGACGCGGGGCTCGATCCCAGGGACCCTGGGACCATGACCTGAGCCAAAGGCAGGGGTTTTAACCCACTGAGCCATCCAGGTGCCCCAACACTGAGGAGTTTTGATCATAGGAATGACATCGTCTGGCTTAAGTTTTATTAGTATCACTCTGTCTTTTATGATAAGGATAAACTCTAATGGGGCAAGCTTAGATGCTGGAGGACTACTTAGGAGGTTAATGCAATAATACAGATGAAAGACAATGGCAAGAGAGACCAGAAATAGGAAATTCACCAAAAAGATGAATTAAAAATATGAATACCTATAATTCAAGAACCAGAATAGGTTCCTAGTTTATCACCATTTCTGATTTTTAGATTTGTCTGATATCTAGGGAAGAATATAACATTAGCAAATAGTCAACAAATATTTATTTGGTGTTTACTATATGGCAAGTCTTATCCAACATGAAATTATTCTGCAGCAGAAGGGAGGCTGGAATAGAAGTGCCCTGGGGTGGGTATGGTGGCAGGAGAATGGGAAGAGAAAGAAGAAAGTAGACAAGGAGACTAGCCACTCTTTTTTTTTTTTTTAACTGTTCTTTATACTTAACTTCATTCATGAAATGAATACTTATTTAGCACTTATCAGATACCAAATACTATTCTATGTTCTTGCATCTGAACAGAACAAATGAGTCAGTCATCCTTATCATAAGGTTTACATTGAGGGGGAACACAAAAGTAAGAAAAATATATAATGTATCAGGTAACACTAACTACACTGGAGGGGAAAAAAGAAGAGAAACTAAGTAAGGAGATAAGAAGAGTTGGGGGAAAGGTGAGGGTATAAGTAGTAGTTTTGCTATTTTAAAGAAAGTAGTCAAAACCTTGCTGAAAAGGTGACTTCTGAGCTGTTACCTCAAAGATTACAAGAGCAAACCATGCAGATACAGATCTTCCTTGACTTATGATTGAGTTACATCCCAATAAATGCATTGTAAGTTGAAGATACTTCAAGCCAAAAATGCATTTAATACACATAACCTACCGAAAATAGCTTAGCTTAGTCCACCTTAACTGTGCTCTGAATGCTTACATTAGCCTAGAGTTGGGCAAAATCATCTAACACAAAGCCTATTTGATAATGAAGTACTGAAGAGCTCACGTAATTTACTGGCTACTGTACTGAAAGTGAAAAACAGAATGGTTGTATGGATACAGAAGAGATGTATCAGTTGTTTACTCTTGTGATTGTGTGACTGACTGGGAGCTACAGCTGCTGCCACTACTCAGAATCACAGAAAAGCATCATACTGTGTATGGCTAGCCAGGGAAAGGATCAAAATTCAAAATTCCAAGTACAATTTGTACTGAGTGTATATGGCTTTCACGCCATCATAAAACTGAAAAATCATAAGCTGAACCACCTGTATTTGGATGAACAGCTTTATAGGCAGAAGGAAGAATAAATGCAAAGGAACAGAGGAAGAACTGTGATACATTTGAAAAATAGCAAGGAAGGGGTGCAGCTAGAATGATATGTGTAAAGGAAATGAGTAGTAAGAAATGAAATAGATGTTCATCTTTTTTTTTTTTTTAAGATTTTATTTATTTGTCAGAGAGAGAGCATACAAGCAGGGGGAGTGGCAGGCAGAGGGAGAGGGAGAAGCAGGCTCCCCACTGAGCAGAGAGCCTGATGCAGGTGTTGATCCCAGGACCCTGGGACCTGAGCTGAAGGCAGATGCTTAAACAACTGAGCCACCCAGGCATCCCAATGTTCATCTTTATATACAACCTATTATCTCCATTTACTATGTTCCAAGTTCCTTCCAAGTCAGAATATACATAGAATGTATATTATATATGCTAAAATTTCTGAAGTCCTAATGGTTGGGTGTTATCAAATACAATGACCAATAACATCCTAAGACTCAAAACTCAAATAATCATTCACCATTAACTACTGAGTAGAATGGATCACATTTCTAATTTCGTCCAAAGAGAATCTGTTGAGAATAACCTTTGTGGCTAGTTTCCTAAGTCTCTAAACAAATATGCCCAACATATGCTATACCAAAAGAGAATCGGTGTTGTTTGTATAACTTCATTGTATATCTTCAAATAATTAAAAGGCAGGGAAAGAATACTAGACAAGTATATTAAGAGTCTACAGTTAAAATTCCACATACTAAGCGATAATATTAAATGATCCACATATATTAACTCAAAGATAGTTTTCTAGATTACCTTTCTGTTCTCTCCAAAGAAGTTAAGCCATTTAGGCTGGAACCCCATTACCTTGGTTAAATTTCCTCATAGAAAATAAAAACTAACTCTCAGATTAGATTTTTGAAAGGACGTTCATATTAGAACTCCCTAAAAATAACAGGTATTAAAATTTTCAGTAAAAACAAAGTGATGTGCTTTTTATAAAGCACTTGATAGAATAAATTGAATGGAAATTTCCTGTGTTACCACAGGCCAAGTCCATCTGCCTTGTCTTCTTTTTAACCAACATGTTTTGCAATAGGATTCTGTTACAGGTTCATACATAAAGCAGAAGCTAAGTTCTAACTAACCCCAGGGTGTCCAAAAGAATTAATTTTTCATTTTCTCATGTAAGCCAGAATGATTAAGAACAAATCAGAATATTTCATAATATTAAGTATTACATGCATCTTCTATATACAGATATAACAAGTAAAATGTGTTCCTGACTTTATACACCATCCTTAAAACATGCTTTCAGTATAGTATGATTAACTTAGCCTAAACAAATTCATTTAAATAATTCTTAAAAGGTTAGTGATTCTATACTACAAACTTATGTGTTAACCATGTTAACAACAGTTATCTTCAGTCTGTGAATAATAGCAGAATGGTTGGGAGGAAGTACCAAACTCAGAAGAATACCATCTTTCAACCATTAACCTTTAAGTAAACCATTAGCAATGATTTTCACTGAAAAATAATGAGCCTGAAATTCACTTCCACATTTTGAAATTTTTGTTCTTGCTGCTCCTTTGGTGTTTGTTTATTTTTTGGTTTTCCATTTGTTTACTTCGGCATGTGATGTACCTTATGATACAGGAAGCAAAACAGAGGGGTGCTTCTTGTTTCTACACTCCCTCCTTGTGATCAAGTTCCTACCATTAAATATAGTTTTTTTTCTTCCTCTTCTTTTTTATGATTATATTTTATTTTTAATTCTTTTAAATCAACATATAAAAATTGGTTTCAGAGGTACAGGTCTGTAATTCATCAGTCTTATATAATACCCAGTGCTCATTATATCACATGCCCTCCTTAATGTCCATCACCCAGTTACCCCAGCCCCCAACCTCCTCCTACTCCCCTTCAGCAATTGGTTTCCTATGAACTTTTAACACGTTTGACAAGAGCTATTATTTCAGAAAGTTATGTATGTGGTAAACAGTTTTAAAAAGCAAGTCTATCTCCCACACTCAATTCAAGTGTCCCAGGTCCTCTTTCCAGAGGCATTCATTGTTACCTATCCAAAGATGGCCTATATGAAAGAAAGGGAGGAAGGAGGGAGGTGGGTTTGTGTGTATTTTAAACTATGGTTTTAAATAACAATCACTTCTTTTCAAAAATATTTATGGATAATAGGGCATCTGGCTGGCTTAGTCAGAGAAACATGCAACTCTTGATCTCAGGGTCATGAATTCAGGGTCATGAATTCAAGCCCCATGCTGGGTGTAGAGATTACTTAAAAATAAATAAAACTTTAAAAAATACTTATGTGGGGCACCTGGGTGGCTCAGTAGGTTAAGGATCTGACTCTTGGTTCCAGCTCAGGTCTTGATCTCAGGGTCGTTGAGTTCAAGCCCCAAGTTGGGCTCCACACCCAGCATGGAGCCTACTTAAAAAAACAAAATATAACAAAACAAAAAATTTATGGAATAACAGAATAATGAAAATGCCATCACCTTAAATTCTTAAATCAATATAGTACTTTACAGTTTTCAAAGCACTTTCAAGTGTATCAGCTCACTGATCTTCAAAACTAACAGCCTTTGGTAAACGTATTTCTACCTCAAAGAATCATCTAATTGAGTCATTTACTACATCCATCTCTCTCAGGTAGATAACATTCAAATCAACACCAAATGAGAGCAGCTGTGTACTTAAGAAACAAAAAAAGCAACACACTTCCCAAGGAGGTTAACTATCTTCTGTTGGTAGCATATTTCAATTTCTTGAATCTATAGTCTGTAACTTACTGTTAATTTTTAAAATTTAAACTGCCATCAATATCACAGAAACATTTCAGAGTTACCATATATCTATTTCTAAATTAATTTCACTATTTTGGACTACTACTGCCAATATATTTGAATAAGAAAACTATTCTCTAGGGCGCCTGGGTGGCTCGGTGGGTTGAGCCGCTGCCTTCGGCTCAGGTCATGATCTCGGGGTCCCAGGATCGAGTCCCGCATCGGGCTCTCTGCTCAGCGGGGAGCCTGCTTCCTCCTTTCTCTCTCTGCCTGCCTCTCTGCCTACTTGTGATCTCTGTATGTCAAATAAATAAATAAAATCTTAAAAAAAAAAAAAAAGAAAATATTCTCTATTCCTTACCTATTCTCATTACATCCATAATATACAGAATTGGTCTTATTAAGGGTCTCGTTTCATTAACAGAAGAGCAGTTATCCATCTTCCTATTTTGATTACATAATACATAAGAACAACCCTTCAATACATGACACCACTACCTGATTTAAGGAGGGTTAATAATTCACAGGAAGATGTAGCACTTAACTTCTGGCTAAATATAAACACCAAACATCATATTTCCAAGTATGAAACCAGTTGATGTCTGCAGTAACAGAGACAAAATAAAAACAGCATAAAAAGAGATGTTGCACACATTTCCATGACTTAAAAGTAGTCAACCAGTACAAAACTCCCTTGCATATGTTTTTGAGGTTTTAAATTACATATAATACTTCATTGTACCCATATAGTACTTAACATTAAAAAGGGTTCAAAAACTTATTTTAAAAATTGTGGTAAAATTTAAATAAAATTTGTCACTTTAGCCTTCAAAATACTTTTAAAAGACCCTACGTAAGGAAGTGAAAGATCCCTCTTCCTTTTATTGATAAGAATACAATCAGAGAAAAAATTAAGTAAGTCGTATATATTATCCCAAGACATAAACCCAGTGCTCACTCCAGCAGCACAGACACCAAGTCATAAAACAAAAGAAATCAGAAAGAAACTCAAAAGAAGGGATGTCTGGGGGGTTCAGTCATTTAGGCATCCAAGTCTTGATTTTGGCTCTGGTCATGATCTCAGAGTTGTGAGATCAATCCTGGTGTTGGGTACGTTGAGTCTACTTGGGACATACTCTCCCTCTCATGTTGCCCCTGCCTCACCCCTCACACATGTCCATTCTCTTAAAAAATTTTTTTTCCAAAGAAACTATTTTTGAAAAAAGGGTTTTATTATGAATTCAAATTATGATCAAGTCCTCCCTAAATCTTAAGTTTATGTTAATACAAAACTGATAATAAATAATAGGACACTATGAAATGTAGGAAAGACAAGAATAACATTTTTAGATAATCATATTTTCAAGGGCTCTCCACGTCTGGATCAAGTGATTTCAATAAATTGGTGGGAGACCTGGGGAGGGACGACCCAGAAGTCCTAGTTCTCAGCCATTAATCCCTTCACAGGCCAACCCAAGATATACTGATATGATTCTTATATGTTTTTCACCATATGAAAAAAATTTTTAAGATTTTTACTTATTTAAGAGAGAGCGCAAGCACACACACGAACAAGAGAGGACAAGAAGGGGAAGCAGCAGAAGGAAAGAGAGAGGCAGGCTCCCTGTTGAGCAAGGAGCTTGATGGGGGGACTCTGACCCTCGAATCAAGACCTGAGCTGAAGGCAGATGCTTAACAGACTGAGCCACCCAGGTGCCCCTGAAAAATTGTAATATAGTAAGAGAAATCATTCAAACCAACTAGGAAAAAAATATGGTATGAACTGAAAAAGAATCAAGTCATCATTAATTTGCTGTTATTTTAATTATCTTTGATATGGAGAGTACCTTCTGTGTTGCTATACCTGTCCTAAGAACTTAGGCCTCCCATGAAAATATTAAAAACAAATGTGAACCCCAAACTGATAAAACTATTTGTTTATTTATTTGCTGAATATTTTATTTATTTATTTGACATAGAGAGAGAAAGAGAGATTACAAGTGGCAGGAGGGGGGGAAGCACGCTCCCTGCTGAGCAGAGAGCCCGATGCTGGGCTTGATCCCAGGACCCTGAGATCATGATCTGAACGGAAGGCAGAGGCTTAACCCACTGAGCCACCTAGGTGCCCTGATATAACTATTTAGATCCATATCTGGAAAATTAAAGTCCAAGTTATCTTAGAACAAACTGTACAGAATTTATCTTTCATTTTAGAGGGATCAGGAAACCTATGTTCACATTTTCTTACATATGCATAAAAAAACAGTTGAAGGATAAATAAGAAACTGGTTACCTAAGGTGGCAGGGATATAAACCAGTAAAAAAGACACAGTTGGAAGCAAAATTTCAGTTAGGTAATTAAAAAAATAAAAAAGATTTATTTATTTGTTGGAGAGAGAGAGAGAGGATAAACGGGAGGAGCAAGGGAATGGGGCTTGACCTCAGGACCCTGAGATCACCACCTGAGACAAAACCAAGAGTGAGACACTTAACCAATGGTGGCACCCAGGTGCCTCCACAATTTGGTAATTTTAAATTCTGGACTTATGAAAATCATTACCATTCAAAAGTAAAAGAAAAGGGTATAATATTTTACTGGAATAATCTATCTTAAAACCACTTCTCAAAGCCTCCTAACTTTTATCAATACCTCCTAAAAAACTGAAATTCCTGGAAAAAAGGAAAAAACTGATTTTCTATTACCCACTTAAAAGATAGGGGAGGGAAGGTTAGAGCCAAAGTGACTTAAGACCTTCTGGATGTGTTATTCATTATATTTCATCTCTTAAAAATTATTATAGAAACTTAAGAGTAACTTTCTCTCTTTAACAGAAGTTCTTTAAAAGGCAATATAGTCTAGGGCGCCTGGGTGGCTCAGTGGGTTAAGCCACTGCCTTCGGCTCAGGTCATGATCTCAGGGTCCTGGGATCGAGGCCCGCAACGGGCTCTCTGCTCAGCGGGGAGCCTGCTTCCTCCTCTCTCTCTGCCTGCCTCTCTGCCTGCTTGTGATTTCTCTCTGTCAAATAAATAAAATAAAATCTTTAAAAAAAAAAAAAAAGGCAATATAGTCTCAAGATTCAAATAAATGCATATAGTAAACTTCATACTACATTTAATATGACCTTATTAAATGAGCTATCTTATTGAAATCAATATTCCTCTGGCCAAAGAAAAAAAACTACAATTGCAAGAGACACTTAACCAAGTTGGACTGGTAAATTAAAACCCTATCGGACACTAATTTCAACTGCAGGGGAAAGAGCTGCTTTAATAAGGAAGTTACCCAAGTTAACTTACTATACTGTTTTCTAAAACCATGTATAAATATGGAGAAACATGAGAGATGACAGTAGGATGACTAATACACCAGAAGCTTAGGAAGACAGTTGGTGTGGGTAAACAGAATGGGTTTGGAACTAGACCTAGTCTGAACCTGACTCTATCTCCTGATTTCAACAAATGACTTAACTTCTCCAAACCTGTTTCTTTAATGACAAAATGAAGCTGATACCACCTAACTTGAACATTTGTTAGGAGAATTACATGGTAAGTCTACATTGGCAGGTTCCAGACTATTCTGACTAGCTCATACAGAGGATGCAGGGCAGAAAGAAAGATTTCCTTAGTGAATATTTTTTGAAGTCACATGTGAGAAAACCATGCAGAAAGAAAATAATCTAAAGTGGCAAAGAAAAGAGAGAAATTTTCTGGGAGTCAGGTAACTAGGATCTAGTCAAAAAGAATTATGAAATATCTCTTTTTAAAAATGAAGATTTTTACTTCATCTATTTCTTAATTCACTTGCTCCTTTTACAAGTTAGGTGTTAACATTCATTAGCCTAGAGGAATCATTTGAATACTCTAGGGCAAATATCCATGGTAAGTAAACACGGCTATCAAACTTAAGATAAAAAGAATCTAAATTGGGTATTGGGTTTAAAATCACTGCAAACATTTATATTTTCTTTCACAAAATTTCAACAGAATTTATACATGATCACATGAGTATCCTTTTTGTTAAAATATGAAATTACTTTTTAAAATAAAGGATTATCTTCAGACAATTCTATACTTGTGGAATATTATTTCTTATTGGCAAAAATACTTGTTACTAAAGTTGGAATCATAGAAAATTGCACACAATTTCTAGTCAACTGTTTTTGACCTACAAAAACCCAATTTCACTCTCAGTATTCAATGTGTGCCAGAAATACCATACACTGGGTTAAGACAGGTCCTGTGATCTCAGGTAACATATGGGTTTAGCTGAAAAAAATAGAAGAGAATAGAATAGAATGCATTCACTGAAATTCAAAAAAGAAAACTTATTGACTTAACTATTCATTTCTCTTTCATATTTCAGCACCCATACAGACTGAAACAATTAAGAATATTATTTTTTCAAGGCATTACTGAATATATTCTATATTAAGGCCATTTGACAGAAAACCAATTTCCTTAGAATTGGTCCTAAACATACAGGACCTAAAAACCAAGTTAAAATGGAGGGGAGGGATGACAGAAAAAAAGAAATTAAAAGAGGTTACCTCTTTGAATATTTTTATATATCTTCTATTTCTTCATGTTATAGAGAAGATACACTCCTAATTCCCCCGAAGTGTCTTTTCTATAAATCACTACAGGGTATATAATATATAGTAAAAAGTGAAAAGCATAAAAGTTCAAAAAATAATTTGGAGAGAAATATTGGGAGCAAAATACCTAGAATGAAGTTATTTGCTAATTGGAAAATTATGGCTGTCTCTGAACTATTTCAGGCACTCTAGTGCAGAAAAATTACTGCCCTGAGAATCTACATATCTGCTTTTTAAATGTACTACATATTTGGAAGTATATAAACTAGAGGTTGTTCAAAGAGAAACAAAAATTATTCTTTTTAAACTGCTTAGAAGAAATTTGGGGCTTCTTGGCCCACTACCCCTAACACATATAGCTAGAGTTGGGAGAAGAGAAGCAAGGGAAATTTATTTTACTACTTCTAAAAAGTCCCTGTTAGGCTCAGCGATCCAAGAGATGAAATTTATTGTGTGGATGGACGCAAGAGCTTTCTTTGCTCATTTCTGCCTGGGTGCACACATTCTACACTGAGGTTGCCTATGAAGAACTAAAAGGTTTTCCCTTAAGATAATAACACATTTCAGGATTTAACAATTCTGACTACCAAACAAGAAGTGAAGAATGCCTACTAATTTACTATTTGTTTAAGTTTCTGCCTGCAGGGAATGAACTGTGACACAATTCAGCCACCAACTACTATCTTTTTAGAATAGGCTTTTTAAAGAACAGAATTATTTTTTGAAATAAAGCTCAACTCTCAGCACACCTCTTTCCAAACGTGTTCCTGCACCAGTTAACAGACAGCTCCATGACTGGGTCGAGAGAGGGCTGGCCACAGCAGGGCAGATTGAGAAAATCCGCAGCCCCTCTTCCAGGAGAGGCTTTTTTTAAAGTTTGAATTTCTTAGGTTAAAAGAACTTTTCCCTCAAAGCTGCACAAATGGAACCTGCTTTTCAAGCAGAACTCTATAAAAAATTGCTTCGTGAGCCTTCTGGTTACTGCTTTTCACACACTCCTTCATTAACTATGCAAATTTCTTTTAACATTTTTATGCAGGTATTGCTCTTTGGACTACTTTATGGACATTTCCCCCAGTTTAATACTAAATTTTATAAACAAGCACTGATTCCACAGACTAATAAGGCTTTCTCATCTTGGTCAACAAGCTGCCAGATTAATTGCTAATTAAAAATGCACTTTTTCCCACTATTCTTTTTCACGCACACCCCCTTGGAAACTGTATTTCAGAAGCAAACTATAACTTTCTCCAAATTCACAGATGACAGATTTGGTTTTAGGGGAACAAAATCTGTAGTTGCCAGTGCAGTCAGCCTGAAACCTTTGTGTCTGTCAGAGGAAAGAACAAAAGGCAGCGCTTCCTCCCCCAGCCCCTCCTTAGCTCTGGAGGAAGGCAGGCTTGACAGTACAGTTCTAGAGAGAAAGGAAACCATGCCGAATCTAGTGAGAGTTTCCCCTAAACAAACACACAAAGCTACCCAAGCTACCCACCTTGGATAGCTGCCTCCTGAGGCTAAAGCGTTGAACCATGGTCACCCTGAGTAATCTTCAGACAAAGCAATCCACGAAGGGAAGGGTTTTGTTTTGTTTTGTTTTTAAAAAACAGCTTCTTGGAAAAGTCGGTGGCAAAACATTTTGAAGACTATCACAGAGGTCCAAAGAATCTCCCTGGGAGTCTTAGCAAACTTGGAACCACTTCATTGTTCCATCGGGAGATACTGCAAAGCCTACGTCCGAGAGGGCGGGCGGACCGCGGCAGGGAGGGGCAGAATCCTGGAGCTGCTTCGCCCAGTGCCAAGCTCGGTTAGCACTTCCTGTGAGTCAGCCGAGAGGGGTCCAGAGTGAAGGACCACCCCTTCTCTTTCCACCAAATCCTCAGCTTAGGATGCCGCTCTAGTGCCACCTGAGACTCTGGGGCCAAACCTGATATTCTGGTCTGTGTGGGGCGAGGAGTGGCGCACTGGGGTTAGAAAGCATCAGCCTCAAGCGGAAACCTGGCAACTGCAATTCTTCCCAGGCTAAAGCCCTCCCAGTGGAGGAGGTCCCCTGCAAAGAGTGACGCCCCCCTTCTCAACCTCCCCCTCAGGTAATCTGCTGGGTAAAATGGTGTGAATAAAAGGAGGTGGCAAAAAGCCCCTGACTGTACCAGCTATGCTCCGAGGAGACTCCTCCCAGCTGGGCTCGGCAGCTGTCCGGCTTTGTCTAAGGTAATTGGCCAAGCCTTTCCCCTTATTCACTAGGAGGAGTCCCGCCTCAGGAAGGAATGTCAGGTGCAGAGTGGCATACTTCGAGAATGACTTCAACTTCGTTACAGGGTGACTTCAACTTCCTTACCAAGTTAAAGAAACTAAGGCTGCCTCCTGAGCTAATTGACTGCTCTCAGAACGATGTTAATTTTTAAGTCTACACACATAACAACAACAACAAAAAAACCCAGCTCAGAATGAATAAATGTAGGTAAAAGGTACGAAAACGACAATCCTGAGGCCAGTTGCAAAGATAAAAAATATTTTACTATCGTTTGCCACTCTCTTCCTATTTGATTCTGCTGCCAAACACCCAAGGTAAGGACAAAGCTTCATTTTCCTGAAATTTCCACTCTACATGCTCATCTCTGAATTGTTCATTATTCCTAAATGATTTTAAAAACTGACCAGGGCAGAACTTGTTTGCATATATGAATTTTCCTTGCTCTAGTGATTCTCAATTCCCTGTAAGCATGATTATGTTACATATAGCCTTTGCTGAAATAAACCTACTATGTGAGATCCTTGTGTTAGACATTTCACATCTACTATCCTATTGATTTCTTAACACCCCCCCCCGGAAATATGTATTAATATCCCAATTCTTCAGATAAGTAAAGCAAGAATATTCTAAGACATCAGTATTATCAATAGGAAACCATACAGTGGTAGTAACTTTTCTTCTTTTGGTGAGAAAACTGAAAAATGAATTTCAAAAAACAGATCTTTTATACAATGGTTATTCTCAACCATGCCCTTGTTACACACTCCATTTTCCAGTTATCATCCAAATACAGTGCACAATTTTTAAAACTTCATATAATAAAATATCACACACATATTTCACAGCACCTTAGGAAGCATACAAAAGATTTACCTACGTACCAGATTCGAGTAAGTAACAGGATGCTATAGCTCCAAAAAATAATCACTCTGACCAAAATATATATATTTTTTACATATAAATATATATTATATTTATATGTTACATATAAATATATTATATTTATATATTATATTTATATATTACATATAAATATATATTATTTATATATTACATATAAATATATTATATTTATATATTACATATAAATATATATTATATTTATATTACATATAAATATATATTTATATATTACATATAAATATATATTATATTTATATATTACATATAAATATATAAAGCTCACTTTTTATATATTCTATATAAAAATATATATTTATATATTTACATATATACAGCCCACTTTATTTTTTTGCTTAGTGATTATTTATATATAAATTATATATAATTTATATATCATATTTATATATTATATATTCATTTATACATAATATATATTTATATATAATAATTTATATATAAATTTTATTCCAAAAAATTAAGTGGAGAATGGTTGAACATAATGAAACTATTCGTGAAATTCCAAAGCTAAGAAAACTTTAATCAACAACTATGACTAAAAGTAAAGTTCCCTCATATCTAAGGTTCAGAATATGCAATGTAACCCAATATTTAAACCGACTGAAATTTAAGTCCAAGTGGAAGACAGGCTGACAGAGAACCCGAGTTCTGTGTGTTTTCTGTTTTGTTTTATTTTTAAAAGCTAAGAATACCAGTACTTCCATATTTTTCCTACACAATGAAACTGAATACTCAGAAAATTTCTTCTGGTAATGAAAACCTAATGAGATGCCGGTGTGGAAATAATAAAATTCCTTACAGAAAGACATACTGTTTTAAGTATAAACATGAATTGCTTCTGATATAATCAACTGGAATCCCAGATAACTGCTAGACTGCAAAGAATTGCAAGAGTCTTTCTAACCCACACCTCCCAAAGAAAGGAAAGAGGTAAAGGAATTAGAAAAAACTTTCACAAGTCCACACACCTAGATACACAAAAAATATCAATCATATTAAAAAGATTCACGGATGAAACAAATAGTGTCTTCATTCTAGGAGGAACTTACTCATTTCTTACCTATTAATATAAGGATAAACCTCTAATTGTTCAAATGCAACAACACCTGTTAATAATCATTTCAGTGTATGACTGCAATCCAATCCTTGATAAGATGACAAAGAACTGAAAAGATCGTCAATAAATAGCCGTTAAGAGAAAAATTAGAATCTCTGAATATGATCTATTTTGAGGTGTCTGGCAGCAAAGGATGACTGCAGTAGACCAAGATCAAAGTTTACAAAAGAATAGCTAGAAAGGCAGAAGTGTATAACCTAGAGAAATATCAACAGCTCCGCAATCATTCTTTTATTACTCCAAGACCTGAATAAACAATGTCCTTTCAGTAATCTGTGATTGAAAATCCACAACCCCCTTATTCTATGTAGAAACAGACAGGAACTGTCCACAGGGTTCTTAATCTTTTTTGGATCACACACTCTTTAGGGATCTGTTAAAAGCTATGAAATCAGTCACTGGAGTGATGACATAAAATTTATGAATGGACATACCCAGTGTTTGACACAATTCCAAATAGTCAATGAAGTCCCCTAAAGCTTGTCCAAACACCCCATTTTAAGAACTTGGTTAAGTTCCCTTGGGGTGCCTGCGTGGCTCAATGGTTAAGCACCCAACTCTTGATTTTGGCTCAAGTCATGATTTCAGGGTACTGGGACTGAACCTTGGGTCAGGTTCTGAGTATGGAGCCCACTTGAGATTCTTTCTATCCCTCTCTCTGCCCCTCCCTACTCTCACAAGCTCTCTCTCAAACAAAAACAAAAACAAAAACCTCTTGACCCCATCATAACTAAAAAAAAGATGAACATCAATCACTAAGCAATCCTGTCTTCTGCTTTCTACCAGAAAACTCTTAAGACTTAAAACTTAAGAGTTTTAAGTAGATTTAGGAGCCAGAAAAAAAAGTCTGCCTTTAACATGTTGGCCCCAGCTCCCCTTACATTTTCCTTATTTGTTTGTCAAATAATAATCTACTTCCAAAGCCACAAATAATCTTCAGGAAATGGCATTTTATTTGCTTTAGTTTTTATTATCTTTGTAGAAAAATATTTTACTCTCCTTATTTTATCTATCATATATAACCCCACACTAGGAATAAACATTAGTACCGATCTTATTATACATTGTCCTGCATGTACATAAACCTATGTATGTATGTATGTATGTTTGTTTTAACTAGGACTATACTGCTTTCTGATTTACTTTATCACTTAAAAAGTGCAAAACAGGGAAACCTAGGTGGCACAGTCAATTAAGTAGCCAACTCTTGGTTTCAGCTCAGGTCATGATCTCAGGGTCATGAGATAGGGCCCTGCCTCAGGCTCAGCACTGAGCGTGAAGTCTGCTTAGATGATTCTCTCTCCCTCTCTTTGCTCTTCCCCCCATCTCTTTAAAATAAATAAATCTTAAAAAAATGAGGGCTGCTAGAAGGGAGGTGGTGGAGTAAAATAGCATAATTGGGTTATGGACATTAAGGAGGGCACCTGATGTGATGAGCACTGGATATTACATGCTACCTATAAATTACTGAACACTACATCTGAAACTAATGATGTACTATAAGCTGGCCAACTAAATTTAAAAAAAATTATTAAAAAAAAAGTCAAAAATAACAACAGAAACACATAAATACCTTGAGTAAATATTTATAAAACTTAAATAATCATCCCAACTTAGCTGGTTTCTATATTTGAAACACCTGTCCCTCCCGACTTTGCACCAACTTCATTCTTAAAATTCTACATAAACACATTTTATTTATTTATTTATTTTTAAAGGATTTTATTTATTTATTTGACAGAGAGAGATCACAAGCAGGCAGAGAGAGAGGAGAAAGCAGACTCCCCGCTGAGCAGAGGGCCCGATGTGGGGCTCGATCCCAGGACTCCAAGATCATGACCCAAGCCGAAGGCAGCAGCTTAACCCACTGAGCCACCCAGGCGCCCCATATAAACACATTTTAAAATAAATTGATATTAAAGTTGTATATTACTGAATATCATGCAATACAAACTATGCTTTTACCGAGAAGTAAACTAAGGTTCAAAAAGATTTTTTCAAACTTGCCCCTAAATCACAGAGTTGGTATTAGAGACGGAACTGGAACCCCAAATACAAATTTCACTACATTGCTACTTCCATTACATCATGCTTCCTCTTATTCTTAACAATTTAAAACGCACTAAAAAACAAACGCTACTTAAGATATTCATGCAATAAAGTTTTTCTGAAACTGAATAATTATTCTTTTTTTTTTTTAATGTTACCCTTTACACTTTAAGTTGAGTGAGTCTCCTCGAAGCTTGGCACAACTGAAGAACTCTTACACAGAGTTATATTAAATAAATCATGTTTAAACATCATTGTGGATTTTAACCAGAGTCCTGTAATAACCCAGAAGTAACATGAGCCAGAAGTAATAGTGCCAGCTAGCTATCAGTCAATAAAACTAAGCCTACAAATTTAATAGGCTTTCATTAAGCAACACGTCATTTCAGAAAGCCCCCTTTCATTCACGCACTAAACAATTATTCAAGACACCCTTTACTTTTAAGGAAGTCACAATCTAGTAAGGAAACAGAAAACTTAAACAATTGTCATTAATATGGCAAGTGCTATAATACCAAGAACAGTAATGACAAAAGGAGTGATGAACTTTTATGGGAAAAAGAAAGTCTTAAATCCGTTGTCTTTAAGGTTGGAGAGGTATTTTGCAAATGGACAATAAAGGGGAAGGGCATTCCATACAGCAGAAAAAATACAAGTTAAGGACACAGAAATGTGATTCTAGTGGTAGGTAAAACTTTGTTTTTCACAGTAAAATGCAATATGTTTTTAGCCTATAGTGTTCAGAATATTTTTTGTGGAAATATGTTTGTGGAATGGGACTGTAGGCTGTAACAAAATTCAGTTATTCCTCCTTTCTAAACTGCACATTATTTGCCACTTTTATATAAATGGCCCAAATGGGAAGAGCCCAACATTAATAAATAATAATGTGATAGGTTCTCTCTTTATAGAAGCTATGACTCTTTTAGTTACTGCCTCCCTTTAAAACAAGGAAGAAGGAAATCTACTTTCAAAAAAATTAGTAAATAATGCTGTTAGCTTTGAACTCCTCTGGCAATTAAGGTCCCTTAAATGATATGAGATTTCTATCTTGCAAAAACAAATTTCATTTGGCAATCCCACAACAGGTAACAATACAGATACCACATTTTACCTACATAGAACAGATTAAGTAATTTGTGTAGTTATTTATAAAGGTCCAAGCCACTGTCAATATAATTAACCCTGATGGTAGTACATCTTACTAAGTAGTAAAAAGTTAAAAGATGATAATGATCAAAAAATCTGAATACCTCTTGTATTTAATTCCATAAGTAACTCATTGTGATAGCTGATTTAAAGAACAGTTAAGGTGCGCCTGGGTGGCTCAGTGGGTTGAGCCTCTGCCTTCGGCTCAGGTCACGGTCCCGGGGTCCTGGGATGGAGCCCCGCATGGGGCTCTCTGCTCAGCGGGGAGCCTGCTTCCCTCTCCCCCTCTGCCTGCCTCTCTGCCTACTTGTGCTCTCTCTGTCAAAAATAAAATAAAATAAAGAACAGTCAATCACATCAAACAGCATTTTTATTTTAGTGAACTGGGCATGGCTCTTTCAAATGTGCTAAACTAAGGTTGTCCCCTTCTATAACAGCAATATTTTAAGATTTGCATTTATTTCCCCCCAAAAAAACTCATGCCATGCATCACCTGCAGTAAACGCATACATGGAAGAATAAAAGAAGAAAAGAGAGAGAAGGGAGAGGAAAAAAGTTTATTTTATGATTACCAAGTGGCAAAAAACTAACAAGACTATTATTTACTATGTTGCAAAGAACACTCAGTAAGATTATAAATATAGAATAATGAAACACCACAAAAACATTAACATTATCTGGCAGAATTTATACTTCAAAAAAATTGATACTAGGGAGAATTACATCAACAAATTGGCAGACTAGATATAGGCCTTCCTTCTCCCATAGAGGCACTAAGTTAACAATATATGGACCAAAATACTGCTACAAAAACTCTAGAGAATAGGTGAGAAGCTATTGCGCCCACACATAACATGATGAACAAGACACAGTAACAGTGAAACTTGTGGTGTCTGGTGCACACATTCATGCTACTTCCCCTGCAGAGCATAATATGGAACAACCTGAAAGAAACACCCCATCCCAATGTTTCTCCCTCAGAAACACAAACAGTACAGACTAAATGTCCTATATTCTGGTTGTCTGAGGGCTGCCTGAGGGACTAGTTTCTGTCTTGGCTGACTCAAGCACGGAAATGACAAGAACAAGAGTTGGAAGGTGCTGCAAGTAATAGGTAAGTAGCACCTTAGAGCTGCATATCTGTAGGCAAATGCTAGGGGGGAGCTAAGATCAGAAATGGTTCGAGAAGTTCTAGAACCTCGAGCTAGGCTGATTAGTGAAGATATCCCCATGCAGAAATTCAGTATGCAAAGACTGGTTATTTTTTCAAATGTCCAAATCCCAGCATCCCCACCCCTCAAAAAACAAAAAGAGAAAAAGCAAGCAAACAAACAGGGAAACTTGGTCCAATTAAAGGAACAAAATAAACTCTAGAAACAGGCCTTAAAGACATATCTAAAGAAACACAGACCTATAAGGCGCCAGACAAAAAAATTTTAAATAAGTCATAAAAATGTTCAATCAGCTAAAAGAGAACACAACTAAAGAAAACAGGAAAATGATGCATGAACGTAATGAGAGTTACCAACAGAGACAGAAAGTATACAAAGAAAAATTCTAGAGCCAAAAAGTACAATAACTGAATGGAAAATTTCACTGGAAGGGCTCAAGATCAGAGCTCAACAGGCAAAAGAACCAGTGAACTTGAAGGCAGCTCATTTGAAATCAGAGTCAGAGGAGCAAAAAGAATGAAGAAAAGTAAACAGAGCTAAGGGACTAACAAGAGGGAAACTATCAAGTTGGAAAAAAAAGCATTATATATATATATATATATATATATATATAAATGGTCTCTAGTAAAGATGAATACATGGAAAATATAGTAACCTGTACTACTATAAATTTGGTGCATAGAATTTTAATGACAGAAACAAAAAAACGTATAAGTCTATGTTAATGGGTATACAATATATAAATATGTAATCTATGTTCCTGGGTGGCTCATTCAATTAAGTGTCTGCCTTGGGTTCAGGTCACGATCCCAGGGTCCTGGGATTGAGCCCTGCATTGGGCTCCTTGCTCAGCAGGGAGTCTGCTTCTTTCCCTACCTGCCACTCTCCTTGATTGTGCTTGTTCTCTCTCCCTCAAGTAAATAAAATCTTTAAAAAAATATACATAATTTGTGACATTAATAACATAAAAGGGAGGGTGGAGCTGTAAAGCAGTAGAGCTTATGCGATTTAAATTAATGGTTTAAAAAATGTTATAACTTTAACATGTTTTATGTAATTTCAGTGATAACTAGAAATAAAGTATCTACAGAATATACACTAAAGGAAATAAGGAGGATATCAAAGCACATCACTATAGTAGTCCCTCTTTATAAGTTTCAGTTTTCCATGGTTTCAATTACTGTGGTCAAGTGCAATCTAGAAGATGATCCTCCTTCTGATGTATCCTCAGAAGATCAATAGTAGCTAAATGCTACATTACAATGCCTTTGTCATTCACCTCACTTCATCTCATTGCATTTTATTATCACACATCAGCCCGAAAACAAGGATGAATACAATACAGTAGGACACTTTGAGAAAGAGACCACAGTCACCTAAATTTTATTATCATACATTGCTATAATTGTTCTATTACCGTCATTGTTAATCTCTTACTGTGCCTAATTTACAAATTAATGTTTATTTTAAGTATGAATGTATATGAGAAAACAGTGTATTTTGAGTTCAGTACCATGCACAGTGTCAGGCATCCACCAGGGGTCTTGGAATGTATCCTCCACAGATAAGGGAGTACTAATATACAAAAAATAAACAGTGCTCGCTTCGGCAGCACATATACCAAAAAATAAACAAAACACAAAGGAAAGCAGTGAAAAAGGAGAGGAGAGACCAAATAACAAAACAATAGTTAAGTCCTTCCCTATTAGTAATTACTTTACATGTAAATGCATCTACACAAAACCTAAATAAGGACATATAGAGATGCTTTATTCATAACTGCCCAAACTTAGAGCAACTCAGATGGCCTTCTTTAGGTGAATGGATAAACTGTGCTATATTCAAACAATGGAATATTATTCAGTGATGAAAAGAAATGAGCTACCAAGCCACGAAGACACAGAGAGAAACCTTAAATCCATATTACTAAGAAAAGAGGACAATCTGAAAAATTACAAATTGTACAATTCCAACTACAGGACATTCTGGAAAAGGCAAAACTATGAAGACAGTAAAAAACAAAACAAAACAAAAAAAAAAAACCCAAACCAAAACAAAAAAAAACTGTGGTGCCCAGGGGCTGGAGGTGGAGGTGAGGGAAGGGATAGACAGGCAGAACACAAGATTTTTAGGGCAGTGAAAATACCGATACTTTAATAGTGGATACATGTCATTATACATTTGTCCAAACTCACCACGTGTACAACACCAAGAATGAACCCTAATACAAAATACGGGCTTTGGGTGATTTTGATGTGTCAACATAAGTTCATCAATTGTTACAGATGTAGTGGGGGATGTTAATAATGGAGGAGGCTATGCATGTGTGGGAGTATGGGAACTCTCTGAAATTTGCTATAAACCTGAAACTGCTCTAAAAAAAAAGAAACCTCTTGGGGCACCTGGGTGGCTCAGACAGTTAAGTGTCTGCCTTTGGCTCAGGTCATGACTCCCTGCTCAGTGGGGAGCCTGCTTCACCCTCTCCCTCTGCAGCTCCCTCTGCTTGTGTACTCTCTTCTCTCTCCCTCCTTCCCTCTGTCAATTAAATTAATAAAATCTTTAAAAATAAATAAAAATGAATAAATCTCAAAAAATCTAAATGGACTAAAACCACAGGATCTAACTATATGCTATCTACAAGCAACTCACTTTAGAGTTAAGAACATACATAGGCTGCAAGTGGAAGGATGGAAAAAGTCCATAAAAAGTGTAACCAAAAGAGAGTAGAAATGGTTATACGAATACCAGACAAAATAGACTTCCAATCAAAACCTGTAATAAGAGACAAAGGATGATATAATGACAAATAGGTCAGATCACCTAAAGAAATCTAACAATTATAAATATTTATGCACCAAACCTCAGAGCTCCTAAATATATAAAGCAAAATGAAAGAACTGAAAGGAAAACTGCCAGCAACACAAGAGATTTCATACTCTTCTTGCAAAAATGGATAGAACAATGAGATAGAAGATCGATAACAGATGACTTTAATAACATTATAAACTAATTAGAATGAAAAGACATAGAACACTTCCACCCAACAACAGCAGAATATACATTCTTATCAAGTGCACATGAAACATTCTACAAGACAGATCACAGGTTAGGACAACAAGTCTTAACAAACTGAAAATTTTGAAATCATACAAAGTTATGCTCACAATGGAATGAAATAGAAGGAAAACCGGAAAATCTACAGTTGTATGGAAATTAAACAACACACTCTTGGCCAACCAATGGGTCAAAGAAGAAGTCACAAGATAAATTAGAAATACCTAGAGAAAAATGGAAATGAAAATACAACATATCAAAACTTACTAAGTATAGCAAAAGCAGTGCTAAGAGGAAACACTGCAGCAGTAAATGAGTACATTAAAAAAGAAAGATCTTAACCTAACTGTGCACCTAAAGAAACTAGAAAAACTAAATCCAAAGATGGAAAGAAATAATAAAGATTAGAGCAGTAACAGAGAACAGAACAAAAGAAAAAGATCAATGAAACCAAGAGTTGCCAACAAAGTTAACAAAGCTTTATTTAGCTAGACTATGAGAGAGCATGAGAGCCAGCATGTGGGTGTGTGAGCAGGAGAAAACTAAAATCAGAAATGTAAGCAGGGACATTATAATCAAATCCACATTATAAAAAGAATTATAAGAGAATACCATGAAGAACTGGTAAGCCAACAAAATGGCTAAGAAAAAAAAATGCACAAATTCCTAGAAATACACAATATAACCAAGACTGAATTGTAAAGAAATAGAAAATCTTGAGGCATCTGGGTGGCTCAGTCAATTCAGCATCTGCTTTTAGCTCAGGTCACGATCCCAGGTTACTGGGAAGGAGCCCTGCATTGGGGGGGGGGGTCCCTGCTCAGTGGAGAGTCTACTTCTCCCTCTTCCTCTACCCCTCCCCCTCTGCTCATGCTCTGTCTCTCACTTTCAGTCTCTCAAAAAATAAGTAAATCTTAAAAAAAGGAAAAAGAAATAGAAAATATCAACAGATCAGTAACAGGAAAAGAAAATTAATCATTAATCAAAAGGTCTCAAGAAAGAAAAGCTCAGGATCAACCAGATGGCATCAATGGAGAGCATTCCACCAAACCTTAAAAAAAATTACCGTAAATCCTCCTAAAACTCTTCAAAAAAGCTTAAAAGGAGAGAACACTTCCAAGTTCATTCTATAAGGTCAGAACAATCCGTTTCCTCAAGCCAGACAAAGACACTACATTACCAATATCAGTAATGAATATCAATGTAAAACTCCTCAGCAAAATAATAGCAAAGTGAATTCAACAGTACATTAAAAGGATTATACACTACAACCAAGTGGGACTTATTCTAGGAATGTGAAGTATTTCAACATATGAAATGTGATTAATGTAATGTAAAATTAATGTGATAATGTAAGAAGGAAAAAAATTACATGATCCTCTAAAATTGATGCAGAAAAAGCACCTGGCAAGACTCAAGACACTTTCATAATAATAACACACAAAAACATACAAAGGATTAGAAGGAAACTACCACAACAGGGAAAAAAAAAAAAAAGCCATTAATGGAAAGCCCACAGCTGACATCATACTCAATGTTGAAAGACTGAAAACTTTCTAAGACCAGAAATAAGGCAATGATGTCTGCTCTTGCCATCTCTATTCAACATAGTGCTAGAAGTCCTAGCTAGAGCAATTAAGCAAGAAAAAGAAATAAAAATGAATAAAAGGCACCCAAATTGGAAGGGGGAAAAAAATTATATCTGTTCACAGATGACATGAATTTATATAGAGAAAACCCTATCGATTTTACACAAAAAGATGTTAACACTAATAAATGAATTCAGCAAAGTTGGAGGACACAATATCCACACAGAAAAAATCAGCTGTGTTTCAACAACTAATAATTAATAATCTGAAGAAATTAAGAAAATAATTCCATTTAAAATAGCATCAAAAAGAATAAAATATTTAAGGGGCACCTGGGTGGCTCAGTCTTGGGTCGAGATCCCTGGGTCCTGGGATCGAGCCCCCAGTGGAGCCTGCTTCTCCCTCTCCCACTGCCCCTGCTTGTGTTCCCTCTCTAGCTGTGTCTCTCTCAAATAAATACATAAAATCTCTTTTAAAAAAGAATAAAATATTTAAGAATAAGCCTAACCAGATGAACCATGAGAGACTATGGACTCTGAAAAACAATCTGAGGGGTTTGAAGTGGCGGGGGGGTGGGAGGTTGGGGTACCAGGTGGTGGGTATTATAGAGGGCACAGCTTGCATGGAGCACTGGGTGTGGTGAAAAAATAATGAATACTGTTTTTCTGAAAATAAATAAATTGGAAAAAAAAAAAAAAAGAATAAGCCTAACCAAAAAGAAAGACCTGTACACTGGAAATTACAAAACACTGGAGAAGGAAATTTAAAAAGACACAGGTAAAAGGAAAGATATCTTATGGTCAAGGACTGGAAGACTTAATATCGTCAAGGTGTCCATACTACTCTTATCAAATTACAGACTCAACAAAGTTCCTACCAGTATCTCTGTGGTGTGGTTTAAAAAGTTTTGTTTTGGTTTTGGTTTTTTTGCAGGAACAGAAAAATCTACCCTAAAATTCATATGGAATCTCAGAGGCTTCAGAATAAACAAAACAATTTTGAAAAAGAACATAGAGGACTCATATTTCCCGATTTCAAAGCATTTTACAGGGGTACCTGGCTGGCTCAGTCATGATAGCATGTGACTCTTGATCTCAGGGTTATGAGTTCAAGTCCCACACTGGATAGAGAGATTACTTAAAAATAAAATCTAAAAACAAAACAAAACAAAAAACCAAAACACTTTACAAAGCTGTAGTTATCAGAAGCACTGGACCAGAATAAAGACAAAGATCAGGGATGCCTGGATTCCTCAGTTGGTTAAGTGTCTGTCTTTGGCTCAGTTCATGATCCCAGAGTCCTGGGATGGAGTCCTCCACCAGGTTCCCTGCTCAGTGGGAAGCCTGCTTTTCTCTCCACCTGCTGCTCCCCCTGCTTGTGTGTACACACACGCTCACTCTCCCTCTCTGACAAATAAATAAATAATCTAAAAAAACACCAAAAAACAAGACCAGTAAGACAGAATAGAGAATACAGAAATAAACCTTCACGTTTATGTTCAAATGATTTTTTAACACAGGTGCTAAACCCACTCATTGGAATAAGGAACAGTCTCTTCAACAAATGGTGCTGGGAAAACTAGATGGTCACATGCAAAAGAATGAAATTGGAACTTCATCTTATACCATATAAAAAAATTAACTCAAAAGAAACAAGAAGCAGAAAGAGACTAATATAACTTTATTAAACTTAAAAACTTTTGTGTAAAGCAAACATCAGAGCAAAAAGGAAATCTCCATAATGGGAGAAAATGTTTACGAATCATGTATTTAATAAGGAGTTAATATCCAGCATATGTAAGAACTCTTACAACTCAACAACAAAAAGCAACTTTTAAAAAAATGGGCAAAGGATTTAAATATTTCCTCAAAGATAATATATAATGGTCAGTGGTCAGTAAGCTATGAAAAGATCCTCAAAATCACTAATCCTCAAAGAAATGCAAATCAAAACCACAATGAAGTTATCACCTCATACCCATGAGAAGGGTTACTAACAAAACAACAGAATGTAAGTGTTACTAAGTATGTGGAGAAATTGGAACCTTTGTGCATTGTTGACTGGATCATAAAATAGTAGAACTACACTATCAGTAAAATAATAGAATATGGTATGGCAGCTCCTCAAAATATTAAAAATAGAAATACCATATAATTCAGCAATCCTACTTCTGAGTATATACTCAGAAGAATTGAAAGCAGGGTCTTGAAGAGGTATTTGCACACCTGTATTTATAGTGGCACAATTTACAATAGCTAAGAGGTGGAAGCAAACCAAATATCCACAAAAAGATGAATGAAAAATTTTAAATGTGGTTATAAATCAAAGAAATATTATTCAGTCTTTAAAAAGGATATCCTGTCACATGCTACAAAAAAGAGGAACCTTGAAGACTTCATGCTCAGCAATATAAGCCAGTCAGAAAAACACTAAAAATGCATGATTCTACTTTTATGAGATATCTAATCAAATTCAAAGAAACAGCAAGTAAAATAGTGGTTACCAGGGGCTGGGGAGAGGTGGTGAAGGGAGAGTTTTATAATGGATACAGAGTTTCAAATCTGCAAGGTGAAAAAGTTCTAGAGATCTGTTTGCCAACAATGTGAATATACTTAATATGTCTAAATGGTACACTTAAAGAAAGTTAAATTGTAAATTTTCTGTTATGTCTGGTTTACCACAATTTTTTTTAAAAGGGGATACTAATTATATTTCTATCTATTTCTAAGTATGCGCCTTGATTCAGCACTTTTATTTCCTTAAACTCTTCTCTCCTTTTCTTGCATTTAGGGATGTAAATCAACCAACAGATGTCTTTTTCCAGGAAAATGGGTTCTTCTTTAAATAATAAGACATTCTCTCCAGATAGAAATGAAGAGTTTTGACAATAACACATCACTGCAGAGCTTTAAATAGCCAGTACCAACAACAACAAAAAAAGGCTTATTGTCAAGAATCCTTATAAATGAACAGACAACTACTTCTTTCTGGTTTGTTCTTTATAATACCTTATTACTTATTATCACATGATGTTAAAAAAAATTCTTCAAAAAGGAATCCGTTTCTTTAGTCTTCATTACATTTTACTGCTCATAGCTGGCATTTTTAAAAGAACAATTACATTAAAAATAACTGCAACACTAAATGAAATAATTATAATTCTGAGGTTTTGTTCTCTCAAGTGGTACCCCACACAATTATTTACAATGCCCAGAGCATGTTGAATATGACAGTACCACAGTCAGAGAGACAAAGGAACAACTCTTCCCTCACAGACTAAAGAAACATCTCCAGCAGTAAAAAATGAGAACACTGGTCCATAGAAAAGACCCAAAGACCACACATATGAATGACTGGCAAACTAAGCAACAAAAGAAGGTTGTTTAGGATTATTCTTTCTATTGAGAGAACCACTTTAGCATTATGCAATGTCATTCTTTATCTTTAGTATAAATACTTCTTGCCTTAATATCTAAGTTATCTGATATTAACATAGCTTAATCATCTTTCTTTTGGCTAGTATTTGCATGGTATTATCTTTTCCTGTCTTTAGTTCCGTCTTGCTATTTATTTTAAATTTATCATGAGTTCTTTAGTCTTTTCTTCCTGCTTCTTTCCTATTAATCAACTATTTTTAATATTCCATTTTATTTCTTCTATTTGTTATACATTTTTGTATTGGTCTTTTAGTGGTTACTCAGAAAATAATAGTACTCATTCCTAACTTGTTATAGTCTACCTTAACCACATTCCAAACAATACAAGACCTTAACAACAATATGACTCCATTAATTCTCCATCATTTTTGCTATAGTTATTTTATTTCTACAATGTTTTAAACCTCTCAACAGTCATATTATAATTTTAAAACTCAACTATTAACTTAAAGAAATATATGCAAATTATATACAAAGTCAACAAAATTAACCAATACTATTCCAGCTATTGATATTTACTGAAATCCTCTACAGATAATACAGCGTGGCAGCCAGGTCTTCAGGTAGTATGTGTTAGTGTTCATATCCACAGGCCTTGTGTACCAAAATGGCACTCCACAGAATTTATGGCCTCTTGTTTCAGTAGTGTGAAATTTCTAGAACATAAAAGAGACTCTGATGCAGCTCTAGAACCTAGAAGTTACACTAAATGTGGACTTCAACTCTCCCTCTTATATAGCATTAGGCTGCCATTTTATTCATCCTTTCCTCCCACTGGAATGTTTCCAAGAATGCTACAGAACAAATTTCTAGGGGAACCTAGGTGGCTCAGTCTCAACCATCTGCCTTCAGCTCAGGTAATGATTCCCAGGTCCTGGGATGGAGACCCGAATTGAATCAGGCTCCCTGCTCAGCAGGGAGTCTGATCCTCTCTGCCCCTCCCACTGCTCATGGTCTCTCTCTCTCAAATAAATACAAAGGATGCCTGGGTGGCTCAGTTGGTTAAGCAGCTGGCTGGCTGTGGTTCAGGTCATGATCCCAGGATCCTGGGATCAAGTCCTGCATTGGGCTCCTTGCTCAGCGGGGAGCCTGCTTCTCCCTCTGCAGGCTCTGCCTCTGGCTTCCCTTGCTTGTGCTCTCTCTCTCTCTGATAAATAAAAAAAATCTTAAAATAAACAAAATCTTAAAAAAATTTTTTCTACATTAATCAGAAGGGTCTGTTAACTAAACTGCTGAGGTTCTTTAACTCTGTTATGCTGAATTACACAAAAGCTCAAACTCTTAAAAAAAAAAAAGCTCATTTCTTAAGCTCAAACTGCTCAAATTTTGTTAATGTCACATGGTCACAGGGTTCAGTTAAACTTAATCAAGATTTCCTTCACCCGTATCAAGATCTGTAGTTTAATTTCTAAAATCATATTTTATTTAAGAGAGAGAGAATAAGCACAAGCGAGAGGAGGGACAGAGGGAGAGGGAGAAGGAGACTCCCCACTGAGCAGGAAGCCCAATGAGAGGCTTGATCCCAGGACCCTGAAATCACAACCTCAGCCAAAGGCAGACGCTTAACTGAGTCACCCAGGTCCCCCTAAAATCAAATTTTAAAAAGATTATTCTGTCAACACTCTAGGCCAATGAAGTTCATGTCTGGCTATTCAATAAAGAGAATTTGAGACAGAAGATAACTACAAAGGTGATTTTGCTATAGAAATGCTGTCCAGAGACACCAGGGTAGCACAGTCAGTTAAGCCTCCAACTCCTGATCTTAGCTCAGGTCATGATCTCAAGGTCATGAGATCAAGTCCCATAGCAGGCTCTGTAACAGTATTTGCCTTTCTCTGTTGCTATAATGCCCTCAAGGTCCATCCATGTTGGTACATATGACAAGATTCTGTTACTTTTTATGGCTAATATTCTATATATCATATATGTGAAATACACACACACATCACATTTTCTTTACCCATTCAGTCACTGATGGACAGTTAAAGTGTTTCCCTATCTTGGCTTTTGTTAATTTCAGAAATGAATGTTTTTGTGACTTCTACTTTGGGAACAAAGAAGACTTTAGAGGGCATATCTATATCAAAGTCTCTCAAGTTTCTATTCCAATAAAAGCCTCTTTAAAGGGTAATTAATGGAGTAAACATGAAAGACTGAAGACACTTACCCTGGCTTTCTACTAAAATTAAATAATAAAGTGCATACATCCACAAAGGCAGAGAAAACTATAGAGGATACAGCAGTAGATAAGAGATGTCAATAAAATTTTGGAAGGTGAAAAACAGATGGTTCAGTAATAAATGACTTAGCTTTCAGCTTTTCTCAGGTCAGGTAAGTGTTTGGCAGGGTAGTAGGGGATGTGAGGAAATCAGTAAGAACAAGCCAACTTATGCTAAAAGTACAGAAATGTCAGGACTTAGACAAGTATTAGGGGCTCCTTTAAAAGCAAGGCCATAGAGTTAGACCTGAAAATAGAAGAACTGATTAAAATTATTTACAATAAACAGTCGGATCAGCAGATCATTCTTCTAATACATAGGTGATCAGTCCAGAGGTGCACTTTCTGATGAAACTGAAACAAGGGACCAGAAAGATTTGAGACTGAGAAACTCTACAGGCACCTGAGGGCTGGGGACTGGGGTGAGGTACCATTCTGATAACAGAAGGATTAAACTGACAGATGAGAATTTCAGTCCTCTTCCCAGGTTTCTAGAACACATGCAGCCAGGCTTATTACCACTGCCATCATCCACCCACCCCCAAAGGCAAGAGTTTGAACAATTCCTCTAGAAAAACTGACTAAAGAAAAGACCTATACACACTGACAATTGGAGGGGCCTCTAATAAAAGGAATCTTTGACTAATTACTCTATGGTAAAAACCATGAACCTACGAAGGACAGCTTCCCAGAGCATTTTAATGCCTCTCTCAAGAAGATAAAGCCATGGATGATTAGACTTTTGAGAAAAGCCTCTAACAAAGAAGACAGAGACTTAAAAAAAAAAAAAAAAAAAAAAAAAACCCAGAAAAAAAGAAACTCCAAAGAGAAAGAAACAATATAGGAAGCAAAAGATATTTTCAGAGAGAAAAGAAAACAAAATCTATAAAACAAGAACAGGATATAATAAAAAAAGAAAATATTCATAGAAGAGGAAAAAATATTTAAAAATTAAAAAGAAAAAATATTTAATAGAAGGACTGGGAAATAAGTTTTAAGGAAATTTCCCAGGAATTAGAATAAAAGAAAGAAAAACTAAAGAGTACATCAGGAGATTCAATCTTTGACTAACAAAAAGAGCACAAACTAAGTACAGAAAAAGATTAAATAATGTAAGTGAAATATGGCTAGATGCAATAACACAGATCAAACTCTGGCATGTTATTTTTGCATAAAAAGTAAGTCATACAAGACTTACTTATTAAACCATACTTATTAAGACTTACTTATTAAACCATAATACCATTTTATAAAGTCCCCAAACAAGTACAACTAAGAATTGTTTAGTGTCACACACACACATAATTAAATACCTTTTTAAAATTAACTACCTTTTTAAACTAACTTTAACTACCTTTTAACTACACTTTTAAAACTACCTTTTTAAAAGTGAATGAAATACAAAATTTTGGACAATAGGAGAACCACATATGGTTCCAAGAGCATGGCGATGGTAATGTTCCCATGCTTAAGTTGTGTGGTCAGTTCAAAAGTCATTTGTTTATTACTGTGTATCACAGCTTACATAAAGTTTTTAAAATATGAATACAATATTACATAATAAAAATTTTAACCAAAAACAGCTTTTCACCTGTCAGATAAGTGCTTGGCAGGTTAGTGAGAGGTGTGGGCAAAATAAATTTTTGGTTTTGATGGAATAAAAATTAATACAAAATAGATCTCTAAAACAAATGTTTCAAGATCCAATCTTCAAGTTTTCCAGATTAAAAGGACCCACAAGTATCCAGCCCAACAAATATCAACAAGACTCACACCAAGAACATCTTTGTAAAACTTCGAGACAATAAAGAGAAGACTTTTGAAAATTCTAGAGAAAAAAAAAAAGATGCTATCCAAAGGATCAAGAATTAGTATGGCATCAGATTCAATACTAGCAACCAGAAAATAAAGACAAAACGCTTTAAAAATTTTATGGGGAAATTATATCCAACATAAAATTCCACACCAAGTCAATGAAGTATTACAGTAAATGAAGTACTAGAGTAAAATAAAGGAATTTTGAAATGGGGCATAATTTTTCTTTTTCTTTTCCTTTTTTTTTTTTTTTTTGTAGAGAGAGAAGGTGTGCATGAGTGTGCCCAAGTGGGAGAGGAAAGAGGGGAAGACAGAGAATTTTAAGCAGGCTCCACACTCAATACAGACCCCAACAAGGGGCTTGATCTCATGACCCTAAGACCATGACCTGAGCCAAAGTCAAGTAAGACACTTAACTGACTGAGCCACCCAGGAGCCCCAAAATGGGCATATTTCTAAAAAATGATCTTCTATGCATCCTTTTTTTAAAGGCTCCGGGAGAATGTGCTTCATGAAAAGAAAGGAATAAAGCAATAAAGAAGACAACATTAAATCAAAGAAACAGGGAATCCGTTATTTATTAACAGATGAAAGGATTCCCTGGATAAAAAGTGTGCAAAAGTCTTTTACAGTAATCCATTCAAACTGGATAAGTGAGGGCATCAAGAAGAGGAAACTGAGAATATACAATGTTTTTGAAAGTATTCAGAGTATCTGTAGCTCTTTCAGAACTTGGAAATGACCCAATTATAGCTAGAAAGAATAATCAAAATTGAAGCAATTAACTCCAGAGACAACAAAAAACTATATAAAAAGGAAAATGTAATCATATTGTACTTAAAAGGTTCAAGCTGTTGGAACACAGCAAAATTTGCAATCCACAATGTGTCTCTTTGGCATGTGGATGATTCTAGGCTATTTTTAAGAATCAGAGGCTACAAAGGAACTTTGGCCTTTCCCCCAAAATGCCTAAAAGAACTGAGATAGAGAACCTGCTCCAGGAAGGGAGCTATCACCACAAGTAACTGCAGTATAACCTGAACTTGGTATGGTAGACAGGGAGGGACTTAGCAAAGTCTGTTTGTTACAATTCCTCTCTATGCCCCACTGCATCTGTATGATCTAGCATACGTTTGTTCAGCAATTACTCTTTTTCATCTTCCTAAGAATTGTCTTCCTTTCCTTTGAAGTCCCAGACCACTACCCACTTCTCCTTAGTTCTGGATGGTATGTCTCAACTGCCTCCCTTCCTATGGGCCTCATATTCTTATGGAGCCACCTTACTTAAATAATCAAATATGATTTTCTCCTGTTTATCTGTCTTATGTCAATTTAATTCTTAGACCAGCCAAAAGAAAACTCAAAGGACAGAGGAAAATTTTCCATTCCCCAACAACGTAAAATATTTACACTGACATATGTAAACAGTTTATCAAAATTTAACTAAAATTTTAATAAGGTGTGGGCAGGAGAGATAAGAGAACTTAATCATCATCTTCACGATAGAAAATCAAAGATACTATCTACAACAGAAACAAATAGCACAAGCATGTTATTTAGAAAATATTTAAATAAATTCCAATATAAAAAGTTAAAAGTTTAAAAATGGTTGCCTGGTAAAGGAAATAGAATATAGAGTTCTGATTGTTAGAACTCTGTAGTGGCTTCTTCTTCTTCTTTTTTTTTTTAATGTTTTAATGAAAAATATAAAGCTTAAAATAAATTTTCCTTGGGCTAGATATGGTGAAAAAAACTTTGGAAGAGCTCTAAGAATCTGAAAAATGGTAGTATATGAGTCTTGTGGAAACTCCACAAAAAAATGTAAGCAAATTCATAAGCAAGCAGTTTTGTTTTATACTTCTAATTGTGTTAAAAAGCAAAGAGATGACTTTTAAATTCTTGGTTTCAACAAATCTCTGAAAGACTGAAGACAAACTTCTATATCTGAAATAATATTAATTTCTTAACTTAATTTGTTCCTATAGCTTATTGTTGGTCTAAGGTCACAATTCAGTCTTCCTCTGTCAAAACGCTTTTCAGCGTTTCCAGCTGTGATTTCGAAAAAACAGTACAATATAGAATTGTGAAGCTACAAACAACAAATGGTAAGAAATAAATGCTGAAAGGAAGAAAAAAAAATCCAAGGGTCCTTGGAGAGAGAAAGTCTCTATAGAAAAATACAGATTGAAAACATTCTATCACACAAAAAAAGAATGACTTTGACATTTTCACCTTGAGCACATGATATGTAATAAATATACAATTTGCAATAAATATTTTTTAGTCTTCTATCTACAGTTATTGACTCATAGCTCTGGAAACTCTTGGAATTTCTAAGCATTAAGAGCAAAGGGAGCATCTTTTGTTACAGTATTTGGTCTTCTGTCCTTAGATCCCGAAATAGCTTCGAAGCATAACAGGGATATATTATTCAAAACAAGCTCCCATTCAAGCACACCTGATTTTGTTTATGAGGTGACTTGTGGAAAGCCCCTAGTTAACCATAGGCTGGGAGAGGGTTGCCAAGGAAACCAACTATATAATTAGAGTTGGAACTTTCAGTCCTACATCCCCTCGCCTCCAAGGAGTAGAGAGGGACTGAAGATTGTGATCAATCACCACAGGCCAATGATATAATCAATCATGTCTATGCAATAAAGTTCCCCCCAAAATTCCTTCATCGTGGGGTTCTGAGAACTTCCAGGATGGTGAATACATGGAGATTCTAAGAAGGAGACACACTTAGAAGGTATGGAAACTCTGCCCCTCTTCCCACAGACCTTGCTTGCCCTTTGCCTCTCCTGGCCCTTCTGGAGTTATATCCTTTTACAATAAACCTGTAATCTAGTAAGTAAAATGCTTTCCTGAGTTCTATAGGCCACTCTAGCAAATTAATAGAGCCCAAGGAGTAAGTGGTAGGATAATCTGATCTATAGCCAGCTGGTCAAAAACATAGGCGAAAATCTGGATTTATCAATGGCAGTTGAAAGGGGAGGGGAGGCGGTCTTGCAAGTCTTTGCCCTTAATCTATGGGATCTGAAGCTATCCTCAAATAAGGTCAGAATTGCATCAAATTGTGGGACACCCAGCTGGTATTGCAAAGAAGTGCTTGGTGTTGGGGTGGGGTGGGGGGGACCACACATCTGGTGAGCAGAAGTAAAGCTCAGTGTGTGCTGTAGTAAAGGAGGAACATAGAGGAATGTTTTTCCCATATATAAACATCAATTCCTCTTGCAAAGATTTGCTTTTTTGCCAGTTTCAACGGCAGCTCATCCTTTTTTACCTAGTGTTTAGGTAAATCTTACTAAAAGAGAAAAAAAAAAACTACTCAGTAAACGTAATCCATATGTGACAAAGGGTAACCACTTTAAATAAGAAAATTTTTTATTGGGGCGCCTGGGTGGCTCAGTGGGTTGAGCCGCTGCCTTCGGCTCAGGTCATGATCTCGGGGTCCTGGGATGGAGCCCTGCATCGGGCTCTCTGCTCTGCGGGGAGCCTGCTTCCTCCTCTCTCTCCCTGCCTGCCTCTCTGCCTACTTGTGATCTCTCTGTCAAATAAATGGATAAACCTTTAAAAAAAAAAAAAAAAAGAAAGAAAATTTTTTATTTAATTGATTTTATTTAGTAAAAACACTAGAGCTACAAATCTTTGTAACAATGAAAACAAGATACAAAAGTCAAGCTTGTCTTGGATTTCTGTGCCAATCCACAAATCTCTGTACCCGAATGCAACAAAAGATAAGGACACAGAACTAGGAGCAAAAAACAAGGGGGGATATACATCCCAAACCAGTATGTAGACCCAAGGCAGTTAATTTATACTGTGGCCTAAGTCTCCTGAGCTGTAATCAGATCATAGAATCTTTTTTTCCATTCTCACAAAGCTCAATTTCTGACAACAGAAAACAGCCTGAATTCCATCTTTTTGCCAAGAAACTTAAGCACGATCACCTTATACTTCAAAGCCCTCGGGGGGAACATTTCTAAGAAGAATAAATTAACCTCACAAGTATTTATCTGCTTAAACTTAATTTGACTCTATGGTTGGTGCAACTCATCACAAATTTTGTAAAGGCACTGTGTGACACCCAAGGTATTTAGAAAATGGAAAGAAGCTTATCAGAGAAGTGTTTCCAATCATAAACATCAGTTTCAATAACAAAATGGGTAGATTGTTTTCTTCAGCTGTTTTGCATCTTTGTACCAGATAACAGTTAAGCAAAAGAAAACATGGACACTGTTCTTTAACCCTGAAAAATGTATAGTTGTATCCTAAACAATCTACAATCATTGAAAATGAGCTCAGTGTTGCTGGAAAGCCTCTGGTGAGCTGAAGACAGAAAACAATGTTTTCTATAATGATATTCTACTGCTACACTATGATAGGGTGATTATTTAGATGTGTATCTGCATAGCTGCTTAACATATAAGACTTTTATTAATAAGCCAAGCATATGCTCCCTAGGACTGTACTATGTTCTATAACCTTCTATTTCACTAATGTTCTAGAAAACACTTCCCACAGAACATCCATATAGAGTAGGTTATATGGATCTTCATTCAGTTCCTGTGATGTACTACTCCATTATTAAGATTCCTATAGAGAAATGCTCAGAAATAAACATATCAGAATTAGGACACTCTTACTTTTATGGCCATTCATTCTGTGATTTTTATATTTTAAAAAACAAAAGTGCTACTGAGAGGGAAATCTCAACAAATGCAGGATTAGCCATTTAAAAAAAAATCTCAAGTTCTGGTGATTCCAGCATCTGACATTCTTAGACTCACTGGAGCAGAAGGACTTCTGCCTCTTTGTGAACAATCAGAGAGAACAGGGTATTTCATAAACCAGGAAAGAAGAAAACCTCCGCCACAACAGAGAAACCTAAGTAGGTACTCTGTAGCACAATACTCAAATCACGCATAATGAAAAAGCTATTAAGTTTACTGCTGGCTTATATCTGCTACCTGAATTTCACAAAACCATTCCCTCACCAAAAAGAAAAAAGAAAAAGTAAGGGGTGGTATGGATACTAAAGTTTTTGTTTTTATGGTGAAACTATTTTAAGCTTAAAAAGGTGAAGCTATTCAATTGTACTGCAGAACAAACGATTTTTTTTTTAAAGATTTATTTATTTATTTGTTTGTTTGTTTGACAGAGAGAGAGAGAGAGAGATCACAAGTAGGCAGAGAGGCAAGGGAAGACTGGGGGAAGGAGGCTCCCTGCGGAGCAAAGAGCCAGTGGGGCTCGATCCTAGGACCCTGAGATCATGACCCAACCCAAAGGTGAAGGCTCAACCCACCGAGCCACCCAGGTGTCCCAGAACAAATTATTTTTAATGAAACAGTACTTATATCTTTTAGAGGGAATTTATTTACTAAGTCATCTAAGATACTATACACTTTAAAATAATTGTTCACTCTAAACTTGCTTTCATGTTCTCTTTCTCCCTGTTTCTCTTTTATCTGGTATAAAGAAACAGAGTAAAAGTTGATAAAGTTTATTTTTGGAAATCCTTACTTACATATTTATTCTCCCATATAGTCAAGCTATAGGCTTACAAGAGGCCTTAAAACTTTTTCCTATGTGGACAGCTTGAGAATCAGAAATCATCAATTTCTAAAGAAGACAGCAGGAGAAGTTCTGAGCAGAAGGTCTGGATGTAGAAGTTGAACAATTTCCTAATGTAATCCTGTTTCACATCTTCATTCACAGGCTAACTTTCTTACAGTGTTTTAAATTTAAAAGCTCCACCTATGAATTCCTATCTACAGTCACAGAATTTAGGAGTATCAAAGGCTGTTTAGTCCAGCTGGGCTCCAAACTGGAATCACAGATATTTCCTACAACATGCACGGTATGTGGTTCTCCAGCTTTTGCCTGATCTTCCCAAGACAGCCTACCTCAAAATTGGACAGTTCCATTGTAAGATCTGGTCTTACATTGTGGTTAGCATCACATTCCTAAGGTAAATATAAATGATTTTCATATTATCCAAAAATTCTTTAGAGGAAAGTTATTCTAATTTTTAATCTTGATCTAAATATAGGATACAGGGACGCCTGGGTGGCTCAGTTGGTTGGACGACTGCCTTCAGCTCAGGTCATGATCCTGGAGTCCCGGGATCGAGTCCCGCATCGGGCTCTCAGCTCCACGGGGAGTCTGCTTCTCCCTCTGACCTTCTCCTCGCTCATGCTCTCTCTCAAATAAATAAATAAATAAATATTTAAATATAGGATACATACACCACAGTATGTATGCAAGATAATCCAACAGACTGTGATAAGAAAACACTATAACTTCCATTTATAGTACTATCTCAACCTTTTTTTATGTTATATGATGCATGTAATTTATAGAAACAATTATACGTGCAAGATTTATAACATAAAAATATCAGAGATACATTAAAGGTGTGGATGAGCAAAATAATTTGGAGGCCAACTACTCTAGACAGTTAATGTCCTTCCTTTTATTATTATTTCTTAATATTAGGTCATAGGGAACCTACCTATATGATTATGGATCCAAGGTAGATATTAAATGCTCATCAACACTGTATCACGAACCATGTATAAATAAATATTCAGCATGAGAAATTAATGGCACCCAAATAAGCTTTCAAAATAAAAAATAATAAACATTCTTTTTTTTTAAAAGATCTTATTTATTTATTTGACAGACAGATCACAAGTAGGCAGAGAGAGAGAGGAGGAAGCAGGCTCCCCACTGAGTGGAGAGCCCAATGCGGGGCTCCATCCCAGGACCCTGGGATCACAACCTGAACCAAAGGCAGAGGCTTAACCCACTAAGCCACCCAGGCACCCCATAAACAGGCTTTCTTGTCAAAAGAGTACAGAGCAATGGATTATTCGGCTCTCCAACAAGTCTACTGTGCACATGACAACTGTGTGGACACATATACATACACACACACAGAGAAAAATGAACCTATAAGGATACCTTTCATTATCTTTCCAAAATAAATTGAAAAGTTAAACCTAATTTGACTAAATTAACCTACATTTATTTTTTTCTAAGATTTTATTTATTATTTATTTGACAGACAGAGATCACAAGTAGGCAGAGAGTCAGGCAGAGAGAGAGAGAAGGAGGCTCCCTGCCCAGCAGAGAGCCTGATGCGGGGCTCGATCCCAGGACCCTGAGATCATGACCTGAGCTGAAGACAGAGGCTTAACCCACTGAGCCACCCAGGTGCCCCAATTTACCTACATTTAAAGGCCTAAACAGGATTCCTCAGAATACTAATATTGGAAGTGATTCCAAGAAGATACCGAGGTCCATTTTAATTAATGTTTAATTTATACTGTTGTCCTTGAAATTAGCTGTTCAGTTATAATGCTATTTAGAGCATACTACCAAAATGCTTCAGTAGAGTCAGATATAGGAAATGCTTTAAGTTATAAAAGAAAATGTTCATGTTACAAGTAAATTCTAAAAGCAAGGCAAGGGAATGAAGACTGAATCTCTGGAAAGCTGGAAAGCTGCTGTTATCTAGGGTCCTTTAAAAGGCAAGCACATTTACATTAAATTAGGTTTTCAAGGTACCTCTTATTTAAAACCAAAACAACCTTCCTAAAAAAAGTAAAAATCCCATTATTTACTAAACATAAGAGTTTGCAAAGTTCAGAATTTAGGCCAACATTCATGAAGAGTTTCATAACCTGGCTGGTAATTAAAAATAAGACTTTGGGATTGTATGAAGAGGTATATACATCCCTATGTTCACTGAAGCATCATCTACAATAGGCAAGATTCATAAGCAACCTCAGTGTTCACGGATAGATGAATGGATAAAGAAGATGTGGTATATATACAAAACAATATATGCCACAAAATAGAATGGAATCTTACTATCTGCACCAACCTGAATAGACCCAGTGGGTATTATGCTAAATGAAATAAGTCAGACAGAGAAAGACAAATACCCTATGATTTCACTTATATATGGAATCTAAAAAACAAAATACACAAAACAGAAAATTGACTCACTGATAAAGGAAACAAACTGCTGGTTACCACAGGGTGAGGGGTAAGGGGGGCAGGCAAAATAGATGAAAGGGATTAAGAAGTACAACTTTAAGGACTTAGCCTAGGTGGCTCAGTCCTTAAGCGTCTGCCTTCGGCTCGGGTCATGATCTCGGGGTCCTGGGATCGAGCACGCATCAATCAGGCTCCCTGCTCGGTGGGAGGCCTGCTTCTCCCTCTCCCACTCCCCTTGCCTGTGTTCCTGTTCTCACTGTCTCCCTCTCTGTGTCAAATAAATAAATAAATAAAATCTTCTTTAAAAAAAGGTACAAACTTCCAGTTATAAATAAGTCATGGGGACATAATGTACAGCATAGGGAATATAGCCAATAATATTGTAATGACTCTGTATGATGACAGATGGTAACTAGACTTATCATAGGGATCATTTCATAATGTAAGAAAATATCGAATCACTATAATGTGCATCTGAAACTAACAGGATTTTGTATGTCAATTATACTTCAATAAAAACAAAAGAATTAGTTCCATAACCTGGTTGATAATTAAAAATAAGACTTTGGGATTACATTAGTATTAACCAAGAAAATTATGTTTTGTTTTGTTTTGAAGATTTTATTTATTTATTTGAGAGAGAGGCAGTGAGAGAGAGCATGAGTGAGAAAATTATGTTTAAAATATACTGCAGGCAGTAAGAATCACTAGTATAATACAGAAAAATTAGTGTGTTATTTCATCAAACGTCACTCTCAGCAATACCAGAATGTATCAGCAGAGGGCTTCTAGAAATCATGGTAGTAAATCTTCCTAGTAACATCCTTCCCAAGTAAACCAGGAAATGAATTAATTCCCTGCTACTGATATTTGCTAAAATGATTTATATTCAAATTAATTGCCAACATCTGATTAAGATTCTAGCTCAGAAATCAAATATGAGAATTACTCTCCAACTAAAAAATTTCACATCCAAACCAGGAAAGCAATATTCAAATGTCAAATACTGCTTTCCAGATTACAACTTGCACTGTAAGATCAAATTTTTCTAAGCCTCCATGAAAGTGCCAATACTATTTTTTTAAAAATCTCTGTAAAGTATAAGATCATGACATCACAAATAACAGGTAAGCAACATTTATCTTACCTCCCCTAAGAGAAACTAAACGGCTAACAAGAATTTTCTTCCTCTTTGTCCCCTACAGACCTAGACCACTCCCCTGTCATCACATCTAGTTTCCTGACAGACACTTTAGTGCAATCCCAAAGACGACTTCTATTGCAGTAGGCTGAAATTTCTATTATTCTCAGCTGGAAATTACTGTTTTGTTTTGTTTTTAAGACAAAACCTCTTTGGATTTCAAGTATCACCAAACAGACATTAAAGAAGATAATGTTAGGGTGCCTGGTGTGGCTCAGTTGGTTAAGTATCCGACTCTTGATCTCAGCTCAGGTCTTGATTTCAGGGTTGTGAGTTCAAGCCCCATTTTGGGGTCCATGCTGGGGATGGAGCCTACTTTGAAAAAACAAAACAAAAATAAAAAGAACTGAGCAATGACTTAAAAACAGAAATTCCTGAAGATCTAAGTATAAAAATGACTAGATTATTAACACCCCACAAAACTCTTGATTATTCTCATTTGATCATGTCCATACATCAAATAATACTACAAATATAAAATAAGAAAAATTAGGTTGCAAGTGTAGGAAATATTAAGTGACATTCCCCACCTTTAACACTACATTAAAAGATATAATTTGAAAGCATTTCACTCTTAAAAGCAAATATTTTAGAAGTTCTTCAGAAAAGTCTTTTCTAACATTCCCAAAGTTACTAAGCACCTGTCATGCTTAATTTTAATTGTGCTGAAATAAATTCTATGGATTTCACCAAATGAAAGTTAAAGATATGAAAAGTCAGTCAGACTGCAAAAGGGGAAAAAAATTTCAAAATGGAGCTGTGTACATTAGAAGAACCAAACAGTACCTTAGAATTAGGAAAGTAATAAACAGCTCAGTTCTAGTTCCTGCCATATCCATTTCTGGGCATTATGTTGTTCTAGAGACTAATTTAAGAGGATTACTAAAGAACTAGAATAACCAAGAGTTGATAGACCAGTATGACTAAGTATTCAAAACCATGATATGGAAGAACGCCCCAGTGCTTGCTTCAGCAACATATATACAAAAATGGAACAATACAATTGATTAACATGGCCCAAGCACAAGGATGATATTCAAATTTCTGAAGCATTCCATATTTGTCATGGACTTCTGGAGTCCTTAGTGAATTGCTGAAACCACAAATTTAGATATAGATCTAAAGAATCTACCTGCTGTGTAGTTTTCCAGTGGAGTCCAGGAGGCTCCCAGTTCATTCAGTATCCCAAGAATCCTCTGACTCGCATAGCTAGAAAGTATTTTTAAGCCACTCTTTTTAGGTCAACTTTCTCCTTGACCTATCTATTCTAGACTATTATGGATGGCAGCTATGAGGTTATTCTTAACAAAACCCACAACAACAGTAGTGGTCAAAAGCACAACTTCTGGAGCTAGAAAGGCATGCTTCCGATATCCAGTAAACTTCTAACCAATTGTGTGAATTTGGTAAGTCATTTCAACCTCAATCTTCTGTTTTCCTCACTTATAAAATAGATAATAGTATTTCACAGTACAGCATTTATACTAAGGATTCACTATTGCATTCTAGCACTTAGAATGCTTGAAGCACTAAATATTTGCTGAATTAAAAAATAAAACAGAATATCCAGGGCACCTGGGTGGCTCAGTCAGTTATACACCTGCCTTCAGCTCAGGTCATGATCCCAGAGTCCTGGGATAGAGCCCTGCATTGAGCTCCCTGCTTCTCCCTCTCCCTCTCTGCCTGCTGCTCCCCCTGCTGGTATGCGTACTCTCTCTCTCTCTCTGTCAAATAAATAAATAAAATCAAGTTAGATAGGTCGGTTAAGTAGGAAGGGAGGGAAGGGAGGGAAGAGAAGGGGCTGGAGAGGGGAAGACAGAGCAGGGCAAGGGAGGGTAGAGGAGGAGGGAGGAAGCCCCAAGGATTTGGGATTATTTACCTAGAAAAGGGATTCTTCAGAAACACTTTCTGAAAGAAACCCCGGGGCACCTGGGTGGCTCAGTGGTTTAAGCAGTGGCCTGCAGCTTAGGCCATGATCCCAGGATCCTCGGATAGCGCCCCACATCAGGGTCCTTGCTCAGCAGGGAGCCTGCTTCTTCCCTAACTGCCCTTCCTCCTGCCTGTGCTTGCTCTCTGTGTCTCTCTTGCTCGCTCTCTCTGTCAAATACACAAAATCTTTAAGAAAGAATGGGAGGAGAGGAGAGGGGAGAACAGAGGAGGGGAAGAAATCCCCCTCTGCAGAGGCAATATATACGAACTGGAAAAATACAATTTAATATAGATTTCAGTTTAATATATTAGATTTGTCTAACAGAGGAACCTAGAAGAATGGGCTTCTTTGGGAGATTCTGAAAGGGAAGATAACCACTTGGGGAGAATGTTACAGAGAGCGAATAAAATAACTGTAGAAGTCCCTTCCAACCTAAAACATTGTGTTAATGAAAGGTCAAAAAGGTAAGTGGAACTTCCTTTAGGACAATGCACCAGAATTCTTGTCTTACCTGTCAGACAGCTGTAGCAACTTGGCAGGGGGAAAACCCTAAAAGTAGAGAATTAAAAAGAACCATTGCTAAGGTACCCAGGTGGCTCAGTTGGTTAAGCATCCAACTCTTGATCTCAGTTCAGGTCTTGATCTCAGGGTCATGAGTTTGAGTCCTGTACTGGGGTTCTTAAATAATAATAATCATAATAAATTTAAAAAATAAGAATCATTGCTACTACTGGGTTACCTACCCAGTCAGATTACCTGAAGGGAAGATAAATAACCTTGTACTTCCTACTTTAAAGCCCTGTTTTGAGGTTAAGATTGGTGGCTTCTGCACTTCCCGCAATTTCACTGTAGTATTTTGACAGTGGATGTGGAAAGCAATGGAAAACTTCTACTCCTTTATCTAAATCTCTACTTATTCATTTCTACTATAAGAGCTAATTATTGGACTTCAAATCTTATTTTAATTGTTAAGACAAATTGTTTAATTTTTTTTCTTTAGGTGTTTCAGGGAAATTAGTTTCCTTAGATGTGGGCATCCAGTTGACAGGTTACTGACATTTTGGCAGTCTAGATCTTTCTAAGATCTTCTATACCCTCTGCCTTTCTATTACACACACCCCTCACACTAAGTACATGATAAAAATGTACAATATTGAGGCATCTGTGCTATAGAATGAGCACAAAAAATTAGATTTAGCCATGTACTAGCTCTCTAGTCTTAAGCAAGTTTAAAATTTTCCCTAAGCTCTACTTACTTCATTTGTAAAAAAATAAAAATTTTTAAAAAGGGAGATCAGAACTACCTCAAAAAGCAGACATGCAATGTAAATTACATCATATACATAAACAAGATCTTGCATACATTAGATACTCAATAAGCTGAGTAGGATCCCACATAATACATTAAAACAAATTCACCTACACACACACACACACACACACACACACACACACAAAATCCCTGCAAAGATCACTACCAACTACAATTCTCCAACATTATTTTGTGGTTAGTGTGAGACTACAATGAGCCCTCTTCCACCCCACCCTCAACTTCCCAATGCAGAAAGAACTTCACAGAGACTGTATATTTAACTGGTTATCTCAGTAAACAGAAGAAGCCTTATCTTAGGCCCTGTAAATAATTACTCCATTTTCTTATTATTTTGTTTAGGTATGTGAGAATCCAGAAAGTCACTGCTCATATTTTAATGATGAATAGTATTAAAATAACTCTAAGGAATCATTGCAGTACTTTATTTCCATTATTACTCATCTGAAAAAGAAGACAAGAATTATTTAAAAGTAATAGCATAAGAAACCAAACAGGTAGAATGAAATCAGTCTTTGTCACTATTCTTAGATTTCTGCCCTCATTCAAACAAGCTGATCCAGTTACTAGCTGAAAAAGGAAAAAAAAAAAAAACCCAAACAACTTTATTTTCTCCTTTTCTTGTCTCCTGCTTGACAGAACCGGTATTCTTCAATTCTCTGACAAGATCAAAAAGATAAAAAGGCAAGAATGCCAATAAACACAGAATTAGAGGGGACCCAGGGATCTGGAACCGGTATAATTCATAACCAGCTGTATAACCTCAAACAGGTTTTAACATCCTTGGGCCTGTAAAATGAGGAGTTTAGTTAAGACTGTCCCTAAAGCTCAGCAGTCTGAGTCTTTGCTAATCACTTGGCAACAACCAGGACCTACTGGCTGAAAATCATTTGTGTTGCAAGGGACTCATTTTGTAACCCAAAGTTTCTAAATTCTTCACTTCCTCATTATTACAACTTTGAAATCTGAGTCAAGGCTCCTCATCCCAGTCAGATGTTACTATGTGTTTTTCAGTTCTTGATAAATATTTGACTTGATCTTTGGCTGAAAGTGTGAATATTCTTATACTATATAAACCAATAAACCCTTGCTAACTCTTTTTACAAAGAGACTTGTCATAAGATAAAAATTTTTTGAGGTGGGGAGAGGCAGAGGGAGAGAGAGAGAGAGAGAATCTTAAGCAGACTCCATACTCAGTGTGGAGCCCAATGCGAGGCCCAATCTCACAACCCTAAGATCACGACTTGAGCCAAAATCAAGAATCAGATGCTTAACCAACTGAGCCACCCAGGTGTCCCAAGATTAATTTTTAAAATCAAACATCTGTTATATATCTAAAACGATTCTATTTAGGAAAAGGGTATTTTCGAAGTCCATCTATATATAAAATAAGAGACACAAATCAATGTGAATATATACTGTGACCCTAAAGTATGAAAGGAGCAAAGTGAAACCTAGTCTGCTTTTATTGACTGACAAGATCACAAGTCATGATGTGGTATCAAAATAAGTCAATTTTTAACAAATACTTAAAAAGTCCAATACTGTGCTAACCTGCCAAAGTTGGCTATCTTTCTTGAGATAAAACGTTGTACTATGATCTCTGGAAGAAAAAAAAAAATCAATCTGTTCTACTGATTACTTTATATAATACATGATCCTGGTCTGTCCTTCTGTCTAGATTATCTATTTATCTACCTATGAGTCTTTGAAAACTAATGGCCACAAGGGAAGACAATTTAATAGTGTTATGGATAAACAAAAGAGTAACGGGACCCTGGATGCCAAAACTACCTCCCACAACTAAGATTCAAGGCTACTGATAAAGTACACAAATCCCTTGTGAATAAAAGGGAAAAGCAGAAGTGGGGTCATATATTATGCTCCTTTAGAGATCTAATTACTCTGAAGTCTATACCTGTTTAACAATGTAAAGGAAAAGGAGGTTAGATCTAAAGTGAAGAGTGAACTCAACACTGCTTTATGTTGAGCCTTCATCACAAAAGCTGCTGTTCTAAACAGAGGAATATAACTCATATTTTTAAAAATATAACCAAAAGAAAAAAACAAAACAAAATAAAACCTTTTAGAGGCATCCTTAAGATAACTTTGTAAAACATATTTACCAAGTTCAAGAACACCCTAGGTATACCTTCAATTTCACCCTTATGACAACCACATTAAATGTCAATACAAGATCATTAAGCATAATCAAAATATCTCTTGGATCACCACATAAATAACTATATTAAAAGAAACATACACATTCTTGACCTCTGAACTAGGGTCAATAAACCTAAAGGTTACTTATTTTGGCAACCAAGTTTGCTCTATAAGGTACCTTTAACAGAAAATAACTAAAGAGCTAAAATATATCTCCATATCTGGCTTATTCCTACTTTTCCAAGTTCATATTATTTCCTTGACAAGAAAAAAATATTCCCTTGACAGTGTCACCTACCTGACCCTAAATACACAGAAAACAGAGATCTCTATTGGTGCTCCTCATAAATTTTAATTTTTCAGCTATTTTGTGGAAAATGGACATTATCTTACCACTTCTCCCAAACAAATCTTTAGGTCTTAAATTTTTTTTACCTTTAAGATTTTAAAATTCTGTCATTAAGTCTTACCTAAGTCTTCTATTATCTATTCATTTCCATAGTTATCATTTCAGTTTGATATTTACAAATGACACCCACTATGCCTATATCATAGTCATCATACTTAATCTAGCTCATATCCTAATGATATCCTGTGCTAGTTACTTCTCAAGTCATAATCCTTTATTTATTAATATCTTGTCCACAGGACAGTCAGGACAGACACTTCCACCAGCTGATCTTGGCCTAGGGGCACCACCTGGTGGTTAGCAATAGGAACTACCTCTCCCACCACCTCATTTCTTCTACACTCGAAGAACAGTACTCCTGAGTTTCAGGTTGTGCTCATAGAGCAGCTAATTCAATCTTAGAGATCTCCCTTTAGGGAGTGCCTGGGTGGCTCAGTTATTTAGGTATCCCAATCTTGATCTCAGCTCAGGTCTTGACCTCGGGATTGTGAGTTCAAGCCCCGCGTGGAGCATACTTAAAAAACAACAACAAAAAACTCGCTTCCATATGAACAGAGCTGGATGCCATCCTGCTGTGATTTACGAAGGAGGCAGAATCCCTTATTTATAAACTCTGGGTAAACTTCAAATTCTAAATCTACATATTATCTTAATAATTTTAAGAATGAGATTGAGAATGAGAAAGAAAAAGGGGTTTCGAGAGCTAAACCAAAGATGGACTTCAGAGGGGTGCCTGGATGGTTCAGTGGGTTAAGCCGCTGCCTTCAGCTCAGGTCATGATCTCAGGGTCCTGGGATCGAGTCCCGCATCGGGCTCTCTGCTCAGCAGGGAGCCTGCTTCCTCCTCTCTCTCTGCCTGCCTCTCTGCCTACTTGTGATCTCTGTCAAATAAATAAATAAAATCTTAAAAAAAATAAAAATAAAAAAAATAAATAAACCAAAGATGGACTTCAGAGGGGTGCCTGGGTGGTTCAGTGGGTTAAGCCTCTGCCTTCGGGTCAAGTCATGATCTCAGGGTCCTGGGATCAAGCCCCGCATCAGGCTCTCTGCTCTGCGGGGAGCCTGCTTCCACCTCTCTCTCTGCCTACTTGTGATCTCTCTCTCTCTCTGTCAAATAAATAAATAAAATCTTAAAAAAAAAAAAAAAAATGGACTCCAGAAAGCAGCAGGCACTGAGCTCTCTGTGTCTCAGCCAGTGTTGGCCTTGGTGCGAAGTCCTTGTGGGCATTCCCAGCCCCGATTCCACCTTGTGGAGATATGGGCCCAGGAAAGCAGTCTGAAGCTGCTTCTGCTCCTGATTTGCCAGCTTAGAGGCAGAAAAAGCAGCTGGGACAGTGCTACATGGGACCTCCAGTATGGGGAAAGGCAGTGCCTTTCCCTTGTCCTCTGCCCAGAGCTGTCCACTTCTGTTTCATGGAAAATCCATATGCAGACCTGGAAATCATGATTCTGTCAGGTTGATTCAGTCTTTTCAGTGTGAAATCATCCCAACATTTGGGCTCTCAGCCACCAAACAGAGGGGATTACCAGAAGAGTAATTCTATCTTGCCTTTCCACCCTACCTGCCTGTCCCAACCCCTTCCAGCCAATATTACAAAAAAATTCTCTTTCTCTCTGTCCATACTGTAAGTAACCCACAAAACTTCCCTAACTACAGCCTAATAAAATATACTTTTTTTTCTAAATTCACCTATTAACAAGAATATGATATAGTGAGCTCTGAAGTGATAGTAACCTTAACAGAGAACTAGGATGACTAACTTTGAACTTACCCTTCATTAGCTTCCAAAGTTTGCATTACCTTCACATTTCCCTTTTACTAAGCTTATTCTTTCTCAGAATTAATGGCAAAAAAAAAAATCTCATTTATTGTTACTGTTTTATAAAATAGGGAGTATTTAAACAACATTAATTAGTATTTTTTCACTGTTTAGTCACCACAGTAATTGTGAAATAGTGTATAATATTTCACCTAGATTTTGGAGGAATGGAATTTGGTGGCCGGTCTGAGAATCTATAAACCATTTTTTTATTATTAAATTTTTTAATTTTTTTATAAACATATAATGTATTATTAGCTCCAGGGGTACAGGTCTGTGAATCGCCAGGTTTACACACTTCACAGCACTCACCATAGCACATACCCTCCCCAATGTCCATAACCCAACCACCCTCTCCCTATCCCCTCCCTCCAGCAACCCTCAGTTTGTTTTGTGAGATTAAGAGTCTCTTCTATAAACCACTTTTAACACTGACATTCAAAAGGACTTTTCCCATAGAAATAAACAATTAAATGTCATTTCAGAAGCTGGTAGATGCTTACACTACATGATAATAACTTCTCAGCTGAGCTCCCTGATACCTTAACTGTTTTTTTTTTTTCCTATTTCATTCCATCTTGAACATAACTATTTTAAAAAATACATTTCACAGAGGTCTCCCTCTGCCTACCACTTCATCTGCTTGTACTCTGTCAAATAAACAATTTTTTTAAAAATAAAACAATAAAAAATTAATAAATACGTACATACATTTTCAATATGCAACCACCTTTCAATCCATACTGAGGGCTTCTTATTTCCAATCACATCATCCAAATTAGTTTTGCAGTTATAATACTAAATCAAACTCCTCTCCCCTAAAGAGAAATTTTTAAAAATTGGCTATACATAGTTATACACTCTTCCAATCTTCTCTTATTACTTCCTCTAAATGCTTTTCTAGACCTCATAATGGTTAGAGGCTTAGAGTGCTAGGTAGGAAATAAAGATAACTAATACATGGTCCTAGCCCTCCAGAGACTCAAAATTGGGGGTTTTGTTTTGTTTTGTTTTCTCCAAGAATAAAACTCTAAAGTACATCTCAGGCACCTGGGCAGCTCAGATAGTTAAACATCTGACTCTGGGTTTTGACTTGGGTCATGATCTCAAGGTCGTGAGATCAAGCCCCATGTTGAGCTCTGCTCTGGGCATGGAGACTGCTTGGGATTCTCTCTCCCTCCCCCTCACCTCCTATGCGCGATCTCTCTTTCTCTTTCTCATAAGCAAACAAACAAGCACATCTTAGCTATTTTGAAACTTGAAATTCACATGTATTATGTTGTTTTAAGATGGAAAAGATCTCTTCTTACTGTGCCTCATATTCCTAAGACAACCTCCAAGGAGCACATGCTCTATAAAGTCCCTATCAGTAACACAAACCTGTACTTAGCTCCCCCGGTCTCTGAACTTCTATGGCCCTTGACTCAGTAACATAAGATTTTATATTGTCCTCTCTATTGAAGCTTTTAACCACAAGGATGGTTTATAATTATGTGGTAGATACTAACCAACTCAGACCTTCAGGTGGCCAAGCAGAGCCTAGTGGGACCAGATCAACTACCCTGGCTATGAACATGTCATCACTTTACCTTGCTGTGCTGGACAGATATTTTAATTTTCTTTTTTTTAAGTTCTTTTTTTAAAAAATATTTTATTTATTTATTTGACACAGAGAGAGATCACAAGCAGGCAGAGAGGCAGGCAGAGAGAGAGGGAGGAACCAGGCTCCCTGCTTAGCAGAAGCCTGATGTGGGGCTCGATCCCAGGACCCTGAGATCATGACCTGAGCCAAAGGCAAAGGCTTTGACCAACTGAGCCACCGAGATGCCCCGATATTTTAATTTTCTATGTGTGCCATGAAAAAGACTGTGAAGTACAAGTTTAATTTGTGGCATTTTCAAATTAGAAGTGACTTATTATTTAGTACAATGATCTCATCTGAAAAATGAAGGAAATGAAACCTATGGAATTTAATTTGTTTAAGGTTACACTGGTATTAAATACACTGGTATTTAATAACAGAAACAAGCCATTCTCAGAATCTATAACTGAAGGCCCCTGACTTCTGGGCTTGATCACACCACATAACTCTGCTTCTTCAGTTGCCACTTACGTAAATCATAAAACTTGTCACCCCCCAAGACTGTAAGCAATTTGATAATAAGGCTGTAACACAATTTGTATGTAGCTCTCATATCTCTTAAAGTGCTAATCTCCAACTCAGGAGTACTTAAGAAATAGTTAATGGTGGAATAAAAAATCTTCAGTATAAAGAAATGTCCTACTTAATGAAAAAGACAACTTCAAGTTCCATACTTAGAAATGTGCCTGAATAGTATAAGTATTTATGTATATTCAAATGTGTACATAAACAGAATGTGAAAAAGTGGACAAATGTACTTTGGGAGAAAAGGTACTTGAGTACCTGAAATTATACCTGAGAACAGGCAACTGACATGACTATTCTAAAAACCACATATATGGGATCTAAATTTATTAAAAACAAGACAACTGGCTCAAAATGGAGTCACATACATTAAATCCCACGTTATCAACCTGAGAATCTAATTACAGTCACCTCTCCCAGAAAGGTGCTCTTTAAACCAACAAATCAGGAATTACCTGATCAGGATTAGTTAGGTAATCTGCCTAGTAACTCCTGAGATTTCCCTTCAGGGAAAGTAACACCGTAATATCAATCCAATTTTTGCCTAGTGAAACATTCTTGTATCTGGTCCTTTCTGTCTATAAAACTTTGTATAGCTCTTCAGAGCTCCTAAATTTGCTATAATGGACGATGCCCAAGTTGCAAATTGTTGAATAAAGCCAGTAAGATCTTTAAATCTTAACCAGTTGAATTTTTCACAATGTGAAAAGCATTAGCATTTAAACCATACAACATAAATTTAATATACATAAATGAAATCCTTAGCAAAACCCATTCCAAATGTTGTTCCTCACCTATCTGGCATGCATAGATAAGAGGTTATGACTGATGGCCTTGATGTGCATTACCATCCCCTCCCCTTAACAATGCCAAGAAAAACCAATTTCAGTAAAATTTCTTTACTGCAGCCGCTTTTAGAATTTTTCCCTTTGCTCTTCCCTCTGCCCGGCTTGCTTTTCCCCCTAGATAGCTCTTTGGTTTCCTCCCATCCTTCAGATACTTGCCCACGTATCAAGAAGTGCTTAAAATTTCCTGCTCTAGAATTCATCTCCCATCACAACTGTCATATTGTATAAGGATTTCTCACACTATCCAAAATACAGCATTCATATGAAAATTTCTGTAAGCTGAAATGATGTAAAGCAAAGAAACAATTACCATTAATTTATGTGAAAATATTTCTGATCATCCCCAGACTCAAAAAGTAACCTCTTAGGCTTTTCGGATACACTAGGACATATCTTAGTAACAGAGGCACAAAATAAATTGAGATAACACACAGATGCTAAGACACAGTTCAAAGCTATGAGAGGTTAATGCTGAGATGCTGAGTGTGGTTAAAAGGAAAGGAGTTTGGCAGTGCTACCTTTACTGCTAGGGATGTGCCCTCTGTAACTGCTCCCTGCAAAATAAACACTGAATGCTACTGTCACTTTTCACCTTTGTTTGTAAAACCAAAATTCCTCTTCAGATTTTTTTTCCATTAGCCAAACAAGCATTAACATAGGTCTTTCATAAAAGCAAAAGCTTAATGGGAACTTTTGAAAAGCAGGGGATAACTATTTTATTTACATTTTTATTTACCTTCTCTTACTATATAGTAAGCTCCACAAAGACAAATATTCTTTTTTTTTTTTTTTTTAAGATTTCATTTATTTATTTGACAGACAGAGATCACAAGTAGGCAGAGAGGCAAGCAGGGGGCGGGGAGCAGGCTCCCTGCTAAGCAGAGAGCCTCGATCCCAGGACCTTGAGACCATGACCTGAACAGAAGGCAGAGGATTTAACCCACTGAGCCACCCAGGTGCCCCACAAATATTCTTTATTTGTTTTATTCACTCATATATTCTTAGTACCTAAGACCAGGGTAGACAAAGTATGGGCCATGGCCCAGATACTGTGCACCACAGCCATACCCAGGTATCCATTTACACATTGTGGGTGGCTGCTTTCATGCTACAATGCAGAGCTGAACAGTTGCAACAGAGACCAGATGGTAAAAAATACTGCTATTTACATAAAAAGTTTGTAAAGCACTGACCAAAAACAATGTTAGGTCAAATACTCATAAACATTTACTGAGCAAAATGTATGAAAAACAAACAATAGCAAAAAAAAAAAAAAAAAAAACCTTTTCATTTTCATCTGTATAGTTAGTTTTTCATATCCTACACCATGAATTCGAAGAACAAAGTTGGCAAGAGCACTAAAATTCAGATAGTTAAGTAATAAACTTGCTTAAAATCACTCAGCTAGTAAATGCCAAATCCAGGATAGAAGTCTTTTTCTTCTTAAATTGTTTTCTGTTATAATCAAGCAAATTTTAAGGTGATAATTATTTTCTACTCTTCAATTTGAGGATTAAAGACCCTCAAATCTGACTTAATAATCTTACAAGTAATCTGAGTGTTTCAAAGTCTAACTAACCACAAAACAATGATTATATGTAAAAAACTTGAGGGAACCAAATTAAACTATTCTGAATTTGAAGGCCTCCTTTTTACCCTAATTCTACCGTCCATTTCTTCCCTTGATGTCACTTTATTGTTAAACATTAACAGCATCCTAATACTGAGGCACATTTATATACTACATTGAAATGTCAAAGCACTTACTCAAATAATCTCAATTTAGGGGCGCCTGGGTGGCTCAATGGGTTGAAGCCTCTGCCTTCGGCTCAGGTTGTGATCCTGGGGTTCTGGGATTGAGCCCCGCATCAAGCTCTCTGCTCCACAGGGAGCCTGCTTCCTCCTCTCTCTCCGCCTGCCTCTCTACCTACTCGTGATCTCTCTCTCTCTGTCAAATGAATAATAAAAAAAAAATCTCCATTTATACCATAAAATGTATACTGACTTCAGGACCACTATGAATGTTACCACTGCTTTAAAACATGGACTATCTCTAACCTATAGGCATGAAAACAAACATTCCATAGCCATACTAAGCTTTTATTTTTTAAAAAATATTTTATTTATTTATGTGAGAGAGAGAGAGTACAAGCAGGGAGAGCCGCAGGCAGAGGGAAAAACAGGCTCTCCACTGAACAAGGAGCCTGACGTGGGACTTAATCCCAGCACCCTGGGATCATGACCTGAGCCAAAAACAGACGCTTAACCAACTGAGCTACCCAGGCATCCTTTAAGCTTTTATTCTTTCATTGGGTCTTTCTTATTGCAATAACTTAATAGTTTTTAATGAGATATTTTATGTTCTTGCATAAAATTTACATCAAAGCTCATTAATCCTTTTTTAAAGATTTATTTATTTATTTATTTATTTGACAGACAGAGATCACAAGTAGGCAGAGAGGCAGGCAGAGAGAGAAAGAGGAGGAAGCAGACTCCCTGCTGAGTAGAGAGCCCCATGTGGGGTTCGATCCCAGGACCCTGGGATCATGACCCAAGTGGAAGGCAGAGGTGTTAACCCACTGCGCCTGGGAGGCGCCCCTCATTAATCCTTTCTTCATAGAGAACCCCTCTCTTGCTAATCAACTCCACCTGCCTCCTGGGAAAATCCTATTCAGGACCTTCAAAAGGATCATTGTTATTCTCTTGCTTTGATCTGACAGCTCTGTTCAAGGCTGCTAAGACCCTGGTTTCAGCCAATCATCATTTCTGGCCTAGATTCTACAAGAGACTCCTACCCATTCTCCTTCTAGACTCCCCGCAGTCTACTCACGTGGCAGTCAGAGTGATTCTTTAAAAAAATAAGTCAGATGGAAGTACCTGGGTGGCTCAGGAGTTTAAGCATCTGCCTTCGGCTCAGGTCATGATCCCAGGGTCCTGGGATGGAACCATGTGTCAGGCTCCCTGCTCAGCAAGAAGCCTACTTCTCAACCTCTCTCACTCCCTGTTTGTGTTCCCTCTCTGGCTGTCTCTCTGTCAAATAAATAAAAAGTCTTGGGGGGGTGGGGAATGTCAGATTATTATACCACTCTTCTGCTCAAAACACCCAATGGCTCTGCATCTCATTTAGTCCTTACAATGTTTATGAAGCTCTACCTGATCTGGCCACCTGTGACCTCTCTGATCTATCTCTTACTATGGTCCCCTGCTCGCTCAGCTTTTTCACACTGGCTTCCTTGCCATTCCTTTGACAGTCAGACAGGCTCCCACTCTCAGGTTACTTCATTTCCCTTGAATACTTATCCCCCAGACAGCACACCACATGACTAACTCTTTCATCTTCTGAAGTCTTCACTCAAATATCACCTTCTTGAGGAGGCCTACCCTTATCGTTCCACTTCAATCAAAACTGCAACTCACCTCCCCTCCATACACACTCTGGATCTCTTTTCTCTCATTTATTTTTTTCCATAATACTTATCATCTTACAACATAAAATTCATTTATTATATTTATTGTATGCTATCTCCTTCAATACAAAGAAAACTCCATAAGGGCAGAAATCTCTGCCTGTTTTGTTTTCTGAGGTACCCAAACTACCTAGAACATTGCCTAATACATAATAGTATTGAATAAATATTGATGATAGAATGAATGAAAGCTTACTCCATTTCAAAGATTTAGCCATGTACATTCTCAAACTCACTAATTAGATCTCCTTTCTTGTTCCCTATGTCTATGTACTGTTCACTAATTCACTGAACATATAAACCAAGGGTAGAAGCCTTAGTCATAGGGAATATAAGATACCCTGTCCTCATATATCTCTTGTCTTCACTTCTACCATCAATCCCTTGATTTAAATTACTGTTCTCTCTCACCTGGACTGCTATAATAGCCTTCTGGCTCATCTACCTGCATTCAGTCTAAATCTACTCCAATCCACTCTTCATGCTGTAAGCAGTGCTCATCTATAATCACAAAGTTCATATTACACTCCCCCTGCCCCAAGCCTTGCTTAAAATTCTTTGATGCTACTCTTCCTTATTAGGTGGAGAAAACCTGCTTAATGTTGTCTGCAAACCGCTGTATGAACTGCACCTATCTACCTCTCCAGCCTTAACCAGTATTCACTTGCATGCATGCACACACACCAAGTATATACACCTGCCATTCTATCCTTCATATGCAGCAAAACTTCTCCCTTCTTAGGGCCTTCGTACCTGCAACTCAGGTACCTCATTCAGATAAACGTCAGTTTATCCTGTCAATCTCTTTCAACCACTTCCTCAGGAAAGTCATACCCTGCCTTTCTTAAGTAGGTCAACTGTCCCTATGACAGGCTCCAGTAGCACTTGTCACAGCTGAAAATTTAGACTTGTGTTGAATGATTCTTTAATATGTGTCCCCATGAGAGCAAGAATCACATCTGGTTTTGTTCACCATAATATCCACTGCCTAGCACATATCAGATCATATATATTTGCTAAATAAAGGACTAAAAGTATTAACCATAATATGGAAATATGAAAACTGCAGAAGAATAAAAAGTGTGGGAAACAAGGGCTAGGTTCTGTATGAGGCAGGGAATGGCGTGAGATAAAGAAGTCCACATGGCCTAAATCGTGGAAGGCCTTGCATATCATTTTAAGGAACTTTCTTTACTCCTCATATAATGGTGGACCCAGTGAAGGTTTTTAAGCAGTGGAAATGGCACCATTTGCTTTGTTTTAGGTAGTTCCCAGAGGCTGCATGCAGCACATAGAAAGGATCTGAGAGGCAATGAGATGATGGATGGAGGCCCAATCTAAGGCACTAACTTAGGAATGGAGAACAGGAGCGAATTTGGGGATTGTCTGATTAAAGACTGAAAGAGATCAGAATAATTCCTAAGGTTGCCAGCGTGGGTGACTTGTGACTTACAAAGTCAGATCTAGTGATTCTCAAACTCATGGGTTGATTGCACTAGAATTATCTGGGAGCTTGATTTAAAGTGGGATTTTCGGGACACCTGGATGGCTCAGTTGGTTAAAGAACTGCCTTCGGCTCAGGTCATGATCCCAGGGTCCTGGGATCAAGCCCTGCATCGGGCTCCCCACTCAGCGGGGAGCCTGCTTCTCCCTCTCTAACTCTCCTGCTTGTGTTCCCTCTCTTGCTTTCTCTGTCAAAAAATAAATAAAATAAAAAATAAATTAATAAATGGGATTTTCCAGGCTCCATACCAGACCTCCTAAATCAGAAATTCTGGGAGTAGGGCATAAAAACTATATTTTCAACTAGTGTCCTAAATGATTTCTTCTGTATTCACATAAGTTTGGAAACAACTAAGAAAACATAAAAGAAGACAAAAAGGTTTATGAGAAATGATGATGAATTTAAATTTGGAAATGAAGAGTTTGAATTACCTAGGCAGATAACTAACAGACAAGGAGATAACTAATTCTGAAGATCACAGGTTTCCAGTTGGAGACCAATTTTTGGTGGAAGCTGAAAATATGACAGCATTTAAGTTCACAGAAGAGTGAAAAGAGTGGTATAGTTAGGGCTAAAATTCCAGAGGATACAGTACTTAAGATGCAGAGAAAAGGATTTGCTCATTATTCAAAAAATACCCTAAAATGCTATTTCTGCATAAGATATTTGTATGCAAAATGGTGTCCTACTAGAAGTCGGGAGGGATATCAAAGCTAAGATGTGATACAAGCCGTGTGGACAGTTCTAGGCCTTCTCTCAACACATCAGCCAAAATGTAACAGACCTTATCATTCAAGTCCATACACCTTGAAAGAGTGCATGTTTACTAAGAAAACACTAATTTACTTTATTCGCAAGAGTCTTTAACATAGAAGAGTCTTTAACTTACTCTCCATTACTCACACCAACATCCTCAAGCTCTTCTTTCAAAACTTGCCCAGATTCCTCTGGACAGAATTAATTACTCCTTCCCTAAACACACATTTTTATATTGCTTGTGGCACTTAACACATTCTATCTTATCTATGGGGGCAGCAGAGTGTTAAAAAGAACTAGCCTATAGAAATCAAAATCTTCACTCCTTATTTACAAGTTGTGTGACCCTGAAATCAAGTGTTATGTACCTGTGTGTCCACCACAGCATTTATCAGAATTTACCTTGCATAAAACAAACACTCAGAAGTTTGGTCAAATATGTTGAACAGATGATATGAGAGAAAAATTTATACTCTCATTCCAAAAAGGACCTGAGGCAGCTGACATGAATTTTTCTTTGACCACTCTATTAACTATCCTGCCAATAAATTCTATTTTCCTTGTTCATTCCCCTTTCTGAAACAACCCTTTCTTCTATCCCCCATGTACTCACATATCTAAATCCTATTTCTCCTATAAGATCCAAATCAATGCAGCTACCTCCTACTCCTCCTCTAAGCTTTCTACTCACTTCAAACCAGAAGGATCTTTCATCTTCTCAACTTGTCCCTACACTTATACAGATACTCTTTTATTTGTTTTGTTTTTAAGATTTTATTTATTTATTTGACAGAGAGAGATAGCAAGAAAGGGAACACAAGGAGGGGGGAACTGAAGAGGGAGAAGCAGTCTCCCCACTGAGCAGGGAGCCTGCCAGGGACTTGATCCCAGGACCAGGGGATCACCACCTAAGCAGAAGGCAGATGCTTAACAACTGAGCCACCCAGATGCCTCCAGATAATGTTTTATACTGTTTGTTATTCCTCCAACTAGACTGTAAGTTCACTGAGTCTAGGATCAGAAATTTTTCAGATACTCCGGAGAACTTTAAAGGTGAACAGCAGGTAATAGGAGAAACAATCTTATGTAGTAGCCATTTTTTAAAAGTCTGAAGGATTTCAGAAGGATCTGAAGTAAGATCATCTTTGTGTAAGAAATGCTAACCACAAATTTTCATAAATTTAGTGCCAAAAAAAATTTAGTGCCAGTAGCTAATTGTTTCTATCATATTATCCATATAAAAGAAGTTAACATTTTAAACTACAGAAAGTAAAAGTACATTTTTGGATCTCCCAAATATTCAGACCAATATCCAGCGTATTAAAATAGAGAGATCATCTGTTATGGCAGGTAAAAGCACCTTTTGAATCAGATAATGCCTAGAACACCGTAGTTACTAAAACATATCTCATCAAAATGTAAATATAAAATGGCTTACATTTAGTATTTAAGTTCTGAAACCATGGTATACTCTCTCTATGCCTCTGCTACTTCATCAAGAAAAAAAATAGAGATGCTTTAGAATTAAGAATTTGGAATTAAACAGCATAATGTGTTTAATATTTTTTTAAGAATATGTGTTTAATATATTTTTTTAAGATTTTATTTATTTATTTGATAGACAGAGATCACAAGTAGGCAGAGAGGCAGGCAGAGAGAGGAGGAAGCAGACTCCCTGAGAAGTGGAGAACCCGATGCGGGGCTCGATCCCAGGACTCTGGCGATCATGACCTGAGCTGATGGCAGAGGCTTTACCCACTGAGCCACCGAGGTGCCTCAATGTGTTTAATATTTTGCCTGCCACATAATAAGCACACAATGAACATAACTATTGTTATCATTATTACCACTCCTAAATATCTCTTGATTAATAAGTATTCCATGTATTATTCTACATAAAGGAAATCACACTGGAAATTTAAATATTTTCATTTATCTCCTCAGTATGTAAAAGTAGTTACCATATATATATATATTTTTTTTTTTGACCCAGCAATTGCACTACTGGGAATTTACCCTAAAGATACAAACGTAGTGATCCAAAGGGGCACGTGCACCCGAATGTTTATAGCAGCAATATCCACAATAGCCAAACTATGGAAAGAACCTAGATGTCCATCAACAGATGAATGGATCAAGAAGATGTGGTATATATACACAATGGAATACTATGCAGCCATCAAAAGAAACGAAATCTTGCCATTTGCGACAACATGGATGGAACTAGAGCGTATCATGCTTAGCGAAATAAGTCAAGCGGAGAAAGACAAATATCATATGATCTCCCTGATATGAGGAAGTGGTGATGCAACATGGGGGCTTAAGTGGGTAGGAGAAGAATCCATGCAACAAGATGGGATAGGGAGGGAGACAAACCATAAGTGACTCTTAATCTCACGAAACAAACTGTGGGTTGCTGGGGGGAGGGGGGTTGGGAGAAGGGAGGTAGGGTTATGGACATTGGGGAGGGTATGTGCTTTTGGGTAAATTGGAAGGGGAGATGAACCATGAGAGACTATGGACTCTGAAAAACAATCTGAGGGGTTTGAAGTGGCGGGGGGGTGGGAGGTTGGGGTACCAGGTGGTGGGTATTATAGAGGGCACAGCTTGCATGGAGCACTGGGTGTGGTGAAAAAATAATGAATACTGTTTTTCTGAAAATAAATAAATTGGAAAAAAAAAAAAACACTATAGTAAGAGACTCAACCAAAAAAAAAAAAAAAAAAAAAAAAAGTAGTTACCATAAACTATGGTATTACAACAAACTATGTTATAGTATTATGTAATCAGTAAAAATCTATAGAAGAATATTTGCGGGGGCGCCTGGGTAGCTCAGTCAGTTAAGCATCCAACTCTTGGTTTTGGCTCCGATCATTATCTCAGGGCCATACTGGGCTCTGTCCTCACACAGAATCTGCTTAAGTTTCTCCCTCTCCCTCCCTCCACCCAGCTCTCACTCTTTCACTGAGCCACTCAGGCAGCCCATCTGGTTTTATTTTAAAAAGCTAATCTTAACGGAACTAAATTTAAATTTTCTCCTATATATTTTTTTCATATTTAAGTAAGTAGTATATTAAGAAAACATGCCAAATATTGGCAATACTTATTTTTGGTTTTTCCTTCTTTTATTTTCTTATATTCAATGTTTTCTACATTAAACATGGTTTTTTTTTCAATTCAAAACATTAAATTTTCAGGGCGCCTGGGTGGCTCAGTGGTTAAGCCGCTGCCTTCGGCTCAGGTCATGATCTCAGAGTCCTGGGATCGAGTCCCGCATGGGGCTCTCTGCTCAGCAGGGAGCCTGCTTCCCTCTCTCTCTCTCTGCCTGCCTCTCTACTTGTAATTTCTCTCTGTCAAATAAATAAAAATAAAAAAATAAAAAAATAAACATTAAATTTTCAAATCACAAAGAACTTACAGAAAAAACTACCTTTGTGAATATGAAGATGATCCTTCAAGTGATACAATTTGACCAACTATATATGGCATATATTTATTTATTAAGTGCCCATATATTTACTTTTTAGAGGAGAACACATTTCAAATATTGCAGCAGACTCGATGTGTAATAAGATTTTTCTATGGAAAAACATACTCACTGGAAAATCCAAAAAGGAAGGGAATAAGAACCTTCGTGTTCAACATGTCATGATTGTTCTACCCACGTCTCATTTCTATCATGAGGTCAAAACCATGCTTTTTACATATTAGGCACAAATAATATTTGCCAAATCTGAGTTTTTTTAAGATTTTTATTTATTTGACAGTCAGAGATCACAAGTAGGCAGAGAGGCAGGCAGAGAGAGAGGAGGAGAGTGGGCTCCCCCTAAGCAGAGAGCCTGACGCAGGGCTCGATCCCAGGACCCTGGGATCATGACCTGAGCCAAAGGCAGAGGCTTTAACCCACTGAGCCACCCAGGCACCCCCAAATCTGAATTTAAAAAGAATCTAGCTTAATGGCCAAGACACTACTTTGAAAACTAGACTGGTTATGTGGTAGATGGCTAAGGTAGATGCAGGTGGCTTTCAAACACAATGGATATACTGGAAAATCAATTCCACATTTGTCTTAGGGTTACGTATGTACACAGGTAAACGTACATGCATGTCTATAAGAATGTTAATATATATGGGCAGAAATAGCAGTGTACTGGGATGCCTGGGTGGCTCAGTTGGTTAAGCGATTGCCTTCGGCTCAGGTCATGATCCTGGACTCCTTGGATGAGTCCTGCGTCATCTCCGTGGGAAGTCCACTTCTCCCTCTGACCCTCCTACCCCATGCTCTCTCTCTCTCTCTCTGCCTCTCTCATTCTCTCTCAAATAAACATATCTTTAAAAAAAAAAAAAGAAAGAAAGATCAGCATACTTAAACAATTATCACCAGTATTAAAACATTTTATCCTCAGACATTTGAGTTTAAAAAAAAAAAAAGACAAAAATACAGAAGCCACTGGGGTGCCTGGGTGGCTCTCTGGGTTAAAACCTCTGCCTTTGGCTCAGGTCATGATCCCAGTGGGATCGAGCCCTGCGTTAGGCTCTCTGCTTAGTGAGGAGCCCACTCTCCTCCTCTCTCTCTGCTTGCCTCTCTGCCTACTTGTGATCTCTGACTGTCAAATAAATAAAATCTTAAAAAGAAAAATACAGAAGCCAGTATTTAGAATGTGAAACAATCTCCCTCTCTTACTAACATACAACAGAGTAGGTCTCCAGAGTAATCTCCACTTAACTTGCTGTATCACTCTTAAACTTTCCATTTTCTCTGAAAGATATGCAGACTTTATATTCACAAGATAATCAATGTTCATGGCTGGTACACTTTCATATACATCATGCTCCCACGTCATTTTGTTATATTCACTATAATTAAACAGTTTCATTAAATACTATATAAATCAATAAGATAAGAGTATAAACAGGGCTCTTGTTTCATGAAAACTAAGGTGCTTTGGAAAGACTCAAGAAAAGCACATTTTTTAAAAAGCATAATTTTTTTTAAAATGAAGTTAAAGTGGGCAAGGCTTTCAAGAGACTATTAAAATCTAAGAGTCTGGGGGAAAAAAATCTAGAGTCTGTCTCATGCTGCTTCCCAAGTGTTACCAGGTTATCACTCCACTTTACAAAAAAATTTTTTTTCCAATTTATTTATTTTCAGAAAAACAGTATTCATTATTTTTTCACCACACCCAGTGCTCCATGCAAGCTGTGCCCTCTATAATACCCACCACCTGGTACCCCAACCTCCCACCTCCCCCCCCCCGCCACTTCAAACCCCTCAGATTGTTTTTCAGAGTCCATAGTCTCTCATGGTTCATCTCTTTACAAAAATTTTTTAAATGGAAATTATAGTCCATGCAATGAGCACAAGAAAGGTATAGAAGCCTAATCAGTAGGTTTGTATTTTAAAAAGTTAAGGCATTGGTTTAAGTTAAAGTAATTAAAAATAGAACTACCATTGGATCCAGTAACTGCACTCCTAGGTATTTCTTCAAAGAATACAAAAATACTAATTTGAAAACATATAGGCACCCCTATGTATATTGCAGTATTATTTACAACAGCCAAGTAATGGAAGCAGCCCAAGTGACCACTGACACTTGGATAAATGGATATAGAAGATATGGCATATACACACAATGGAGTATTATTCAGTCATAAAAAAATATGAAATCTTGCCACCTGCAACAACATGGACTATCTAGACAGGATAATGCTTAGCAAAATAAGGCAGTCAGAGAAAGACAAACAGCAAATCATTACACTCATACATGGAATTTAAGAAGCAAAAGAACAAAGGGGGAAAAAACAAACTCTTAACAATAAAGAACAGCTGGTTGCCAGAGTGGGGTGGGGAGATACAGGTGAAACAGGGGAAGGTGATTAAGAATACATTTATCTTGATTAGCACTGAGTAATATATGGAATTGTTGAATCACTAAATTGTACACCTAAAATTAATGTAACAATGTATATTAACTACACCGGAATTAAAATTTTAAAAAATCAAATTGGTGGGTTTTACTGTAAATACATGTATTAAAGAAACAACTTTTTAAAATGTTCTCCCTTGACTCTCTATGAAGTTATTGTCGTTGTTGTTGTTTTAAGATTTTATTTGAGAGTGAAGAAAGAAATCATGGGGATGGGGGGACACAGGTACAGAGAGAGAGAGAGGGATAAGCAGACTCCCTACTAAGCAGTGACCCCAACTCAGGGTTCAATCCCAGGACCCCGGGATCATGACCTTAGCCAAAGGCAGACGCTTAACCCACTAAGCCACCCCTCTATGAAGTTTTTCAAAACAATATAAATGCATACAATATGCTTTACTTATAATTTTCTTTTTAACATAAAAGTCTATAATCCCAGAGTCACTAGTAAAAAAAATTTCTTAAGGACGCCTGGGTGGTACAGTCAGTTAAGCATCCAACTCTTAGTTTCAGCTCAGGTCATGATCTCAAGGTTGTGAGATGGAACTCAGCATCAAGCTCCGTGCTCAGCATGGAGTCTACCTGAGACTCTCTCTCTCTCCCTCTGCACCTCACCCCCGCCCCATGCTTGAGCATGCATGAGCATGCTTGCTCATTCACTCACTCACTCTCTCTCTCTCTAAAATAAATAAATCTTGGGAAAAAAATGTCTTCATGTTCTCTAGTACAGATTAATCTGAATTATATAGTTGCACTGTTTTTACTGTCAACATTTTTGTCCTTTGCCAAAGACCAAATATCTTTTTTATTTCAAAGATAACTATGATGCACATAAATTATGTATTACTTTTCTGCATTTATACCTTTAATTTTAATGATCTAATTTCTTTATTCTCCTGATTCTGTTATTTTGGTAGATATGTTATCTGGATAGGCTTAACTTCTTGAAGTGATTTACTGTCCATTACTTGTTTGCTTGTTTTTAGTGTCACATTTAAATAGGAGAGGTTTAAAGATACGTGATTCAATATTTGGATTTCCAGGCAAAATGTCCAGTAAAATAAATTTACCTGTTCCAGAAACAAACACAGAATGAAAGCAACTGACCAATCAAAACCTGAAGAAATACATAAAAGTAAAGCCAAAAGATAGCAAGATGGCAACTTATAGGGCAGACCTGGGCCATAAATGTGTTGTTTGACTTCCATAATATGTCAAAAATCAAGAGAGTACTAAGCTTTCAAGTTTCTCTTGAAAAATAAGAAGGCCTGACAAGACTGGGCTCATAGTCCTGAATCACAACAATCAGGTAAAGCTAAGAAGATACTGCCCCTTTAGACAGCACTTAAACTCTTCAGTTTGTCCAAGTCACATAACATGAGTTCACTCATTGTCATTACCTGCCCCACTAAATGTACGTGTTTTCAAACCCTAGAGCTATTGGCCTCAACTAACCATAACTAAGACATGAAGTGAAAGTTATATGAAAAGAGTTTCCCCTAAATTTGTTAAGCCTAGTTGTCCCACCCAGGCAAACCTAAAAAACCTGTTTATGAAGAGTAAATTATAGGGGCACCCGGATGGCTTGGTTGGTTGAGCATCAGACTCTTAGTCTCAGCTCAGGTACTGATCTCAAGATCATGAGATAAAGCCCCACATCAGGTTCCATGCTCAGTACAGAGTCTGCCTGACTCTCGCCCTCCCCCTCTACCCCTCCCCCCATTCATGCACTCATGGTCTCTCAAAAAATTTTAAAAATCTTTTAAAAAGTATAAGAATGCATATGCTCTGCTATAGAATGTAAATATATATTGAATGCTGATGACGTGGTACAGTGAAAATTACAAGCAATTTAGTATCTATCCGTGCTTTGCACAGAAAACCCCAGATTCTATAACTTTTTTTGCCTTCATTAATGTTAGAAAGTCAAATCATGTGCAAAACCAAAACAAGAACAAAGCAACTTTGCTCCTCTGCCATAAAACTAAGCCTTTTAACATAAAAAACTGAAGCAAAATTTTTAGCAAAACAGTAAAATAAGATATACCAATATGTTAGGAAGCAAACAGGAATATAATTTTAAGCATCCAGTCATTAGCCAGAATAAATATTTTTTTAAAGATTTTATTTATTTATTTGACAGAGACAGAGAGATCACAAGCAGGCAGAGCAGCAAGCAGAGAGAAAGGGGGAAAACAGGCTCCCTGCTGATCAGAGAGCCCAATGTGAGGACCTTGAGATCCCAGACCTTGAGATCATGACCTGAGCTGAAAGTAAAGGCTTAATCCACTGAGCTACCCAGGCGCCCCAGCCAGAATAAATATTATCACCTCATTTATTTAATGAAAAAAAAAAAAAAAAAAAAACCTATTTTTTACCACAACTTTGAGGTACTTGCTGAGATCTCTTTTTAGTTACCGAATATAAGTGCGGAGAATCCTAGCTCGAAGAACTGTAGGTTGGAGAAAAGGAAATCTAGCAGACTTACCCGCTCTGCAGTTGCCTCATCCCCTGGCAGACATGCAGCAGCAGCAGCACAAGCTATTTCCATCATAGCAGAACTGGTTGGAGCATCAGTTGTGGATGAAGACCTGGGTCGGCCTGACTGCATAACAGTTGCCATCTCCTGGCCAGATTTCCTGTTGATTTGGGGACTTCCCTTTGGGGCCTCTGGTTTGCCCCGCCTACTATGTAAGCTCGTCCCCCTCTTCATCTTGGGTGGCACTCGGATCTGCTGCAGGACACGATTCAGAGCTGTGGGGTGGGTGGGGACACCATCAATCTCAGCACATGCGTTCTGGCTTTCCAGATCCATTTCAGGTTCTGGATCTGCCTGAATTTGTTGCACATCGTGTGGAGACACTGATGACCTCCTGCGCTGGTGCTGGAAGAGATGCTTCAAGCCTTGGCCAATCACATTAATGTTCTCCAAAGCATTGTGGGTCATTTTAGACAACTTTTGTTCTGATTCTGTCTGCTTTCTGGCCTCTGCATCTTGGGATTTGCCTCCAGGATCAGGGTCCTCATATAACTGTTCACTGCCTGAAGGCTCCATCAGTAGATTTAATACGCTTATTTGCAAACTCAAAAACTTTATAAAACACCAAGACTGTCAAATTAGGTAGGCATTTGCTTCAACAGTAACTACACATGCAGCTGTGAGACGGAGGCTTCATGCCTATCTAATGTTAAAAAAAAAAAAGAAAGAAAGAAAGAAAAGAAAAGAGCCTCTTATTATAAATCCATGCAAAATATCCAGTGTTAAAGAAAAACATGCCATTAGCCAAACATATAGGCACTATCATTAAGCAATCTTTAACCAGAAGATTAAAAGACAGTGTTCTAGATGGTGGGTAATGATTATTTTCCAGAATAGGAGAAAAAGCTCAGAAACAAGTACACAGCATATGAAAACAGCAATGTTTAAAAAAAAAAATTCCTACAAGTTTCAATATATGAAGACTCGGATACTAGAGGAGTCATCCTGAAATGGAAACCATAATAACAGTTGACAGAACAGCCATTACTTGGGAAATCAAGAGGGAACAGACCATTCAATAGGTACAGTATAGCTGAGACAATTTAATTCCTCTCACTCATAACCACAGTTAATTATCCATATGTTGAAACTCAGCAAAGTAAATTCAAAGAATAATAGGGAGAAGCAGATATCCTAATCCAACTGTATATGGATTTTACTGGAAAAGAGGAATTTCTTGGTATCATTTGTATTTATCAAGTTCACTGGTAAATAGGTGTGACACGTTTGCTCTTTGCAGAAGAAAATGGAAATAAAAATCTTGTAAGCTGAATTCTCTGCTGAAGCACAAACAATAGTCTGGCACCATCTGAGCAAATGATCCAGACAGAATCTGTCTTCAGAGAGACTAGAGTTTTTGTTCAGTACCAGCTATCAGAAAAGAGATTTCAGACTCACTCCAGAGATGCGGAACAAGAGGCAAGATAGTTTACATCTCAAACAGACAAGTGTTGGACAGTTGGGAGTTGGTCCCCGCCCCACCCTACAAAAAAAGAAGAGATTCAAAGATATCCCTTTCTCTGAATAGTATCATCTCTGACAGAGTTTACCACATATCCACACAAATTCAAAAGCAAAGAAATAACACAGTAACTGGGTGTGATGGAAGAGTAGAGAAAAAGAAAGGTTAAAATGCAACCACACACCAATATTAAATGCAGGAAATTAAAAGGAAGCTGAAACTAAGAGATATAAAGTCGACATAACTGCCATGGTTATGGAAATCACATGCAAAAAAAAAAAAAGAGGAGGGGAATATAGTAGGGATGAGGTTTTTCTTAATGGAAAGAAATAGGTAGTAATTTTGTATTGAGTTTTTGCAAATATATAAATTTGTATTAATTTACAGAACCTGCTAGAGAGGAAAAAATATGATGTAGGAAGTTATTTCCCTATTTTCCCTCAACCTTTTGTTCAACAAGCTTTAAAACTCCCTTCACTACCAAGTACTTTGAACAGCCTAAGTCACTACAAAGGAGGCCCTCTGGTGGTCATGTTCTCGGGATATGGCGACTCCCTGCCACCAAGTAACCATCTAAAAGGCATAAATTAGCTAGATATAAGAGTTCACTGCGAGGGGCTCTGGGTGGCTCAGTTGGCTTAGCGGCTGCCTTCAGCTCAGGTCATGATCCCAGGGTCCTGAAATGGAGCCCTATATCGGGCTTCCTGCCCAACAGAGAGCCTGCTTCTCCCTCTCTCTGCTGCTCTGCCTACTTGTGCTTTCTCTCTGTCGAATAAATAAATAAAACCTTTAAAAAGAAAAAAGAGAGAGAGAGAGAGAGTTCACTATAAACACAAAGCTGCTGAAGTTGAGAGGGATAGGCACGCAAACCTGCTAGAATCTTCCTCATGGTAACTACTCTAAGAGGACCCTCTTAACCAAGTATATGGTACTGTCACTGTGGCTCGGCTGTCTGTATTTTTTCAACTACTTCCCCACCTCCTTACTTCTTCGTGATTCAGGAACATTAAACATTGTGACAGGCTTAAAGACATTTGTCACTCAGCAGTACCTTCCTGCTTTTTAAATATCACAAAATTCTTTGCTCCCAAACAAGCAAATGAATAGCAGTTGAGAGAATGGGAAATTTCACTGCCTTTTGCTCAAATTATTTGTGGCCACGCTGAAATCCTGCCATACCACTGGGGCTTCTTACCCTTGTCCTGATTGCACACTGCTTTTGTTTTTTTCTCTTCCCTTTGGGGGAGCCAAGAAAGAATCCCTTAATCCTTATTAGGTTAATGGCTGTCTTGGTCTTTATTGGAATTTTCTGGGGCTCCTTGAGGGCAAAAATGTTGCCAAAAGTACATGTATTTAATTATACTCACCTTCCCTCATGAGTTCATAGAGCAGACTAGTATTTATTGAATTACTTTCACTCTGCAAAGCATCGAGCTCCTCAGAGAATAAGAGCTATGTAACCAAGATAATCCAGTAACTAATCTCTTGTGCTGGGCAATTTAGACCCTAAGAAGATGGGAGGATGTAAAAGCAGCAGACTGATAATAAGGAAGTAATTTAGTATTTTCCTTATTTGTATTGTATTAGCTAAACAATAAAACTGACTTTGTTGTTTTGGAAACAAAAAGTATAAAATAAATTCCTCCGTGAGATTAAAAGATACCATGATTAAAGGAATGGTATCAAGGTTACCATTTGGAAAACCAAAAGACCTACTTGCCTTGTATATGAAGTTTTTACCAGTAAACTTGTTTCTTTAGGCAGTGTTATAAACGAATCAAGCGGGTATCTGCTTTCTTATTTTAAAAAAGGAAAACATAGTATATTTTAATTATCAATAACTTCATTTGAGATTTCACTAATTTGTACATTATTTTTATTTTCAAGTAACTGAAAGTGATGATTGATTACAAACAAAAAATGCCAGCATTCCTAGGAAAACCTAGAAATAGGTGTCAAGTCAAAGCTTACACAGGCCATCTATAGAGCTGCAAAGGTTATATATTAGAAAAGTAGTAATGAATTCTGGGATTTGTAAAGCCAAGATATTCCTTAATTATACTAACCAGCAGAGGCTTAGCATGGAACCCTAAAGAAACCTAAATTGAGCTTTAAATATCAAGTTGTAAGATAAGAATTTTGAGAAACAAACAACCTGTTGCATTGCCTCTACAATGTACTAGTACTTAAACTTGTAGCTATCATCTGCATTATTGCTATGATATCAATACAAACAAGTAATACGGTCAAAATTTTGAAGCTTGCTAAAATTGTCTGTAGGCCAACAGGAAAGCTTTAAGGTTACCTTTCAACAATACGCCAAATATAAAGGAACATGAAATACTGTGCTCAAAATACCAGTGATGATGTAATAATTAACTAAAAACTGCTGACAGTAAGAATGCAAGCACTGAATGAATTCAGTAATGCCAAAATTTTTTAGGTCTCCTAAGGAAAGGCCCTTTAATTTTGACCCTTTTCCTCCACAAGCAAGCACATGGGATGCCCTACGCTGCATACCCACTTCTCATGAACTTTTGTCTTAACTGTCAGAGAGGCTGCCCCTGGTTCTGCTATGGATCGTAAGCTGGGGGCTCTGACCTGCCTGAGTCACAGTGAAGGTGCTTGTTGTCAGTTGCATATACATCTGTGAGTTAACCACTATTTAAATGATGCTGCTTTTCACACTTTTTTCAAAGTACAATAGATTTTTGAAGTTTCAGGCAACTGGAAAATTTTCAATTTTTGCATTTAAAAGTGTCTTGGAAAGGCTGAAACAAAGTGCAGACATACAAAACTAATCATTTTTGTTTTGCAAAATTACACATGGATGTTAACTATTCTGTAACCCATTTATATTAACTTCAGGAATACTTATTTGAAATATTTTTTTAATCCCTTTAGGGCTTCTGGCTTCTGTCATATCTTTGTACATTCTAACAAAGTTCTGTGGAATGCTTGTGAGTTATTTTCTATACCATCAAAATGTACTGCCACTGAAGACTAAAGACAGAGCACACTTTTTCGGAGGCTTGAAACAAATTATTTTAAAATTTTCATAATCTGAGTAATAAAAAGGCAATTTTTATAATTTTTTTAATAATAAATACCTATTTTGAAAAAAGAGGACTCCTATTTTCTTCTTTAAGACAGCAAATTCAAATGAGTAACCAGTTGCTCAGTTTATACAACTTTCCAAATAATATATTGAGATACCTCGTTTAATACAAACAAATTCAACTGCGAAGTTAAGTGTACTTCCGTATGAAAGAAATGTTGGTTTGTCTTTTATTCACTCAGCTTCTCTGAAAAGTAAAGTTCTTAAAGTTCTTATAAGTAAACTAGAAAAAGCAGACAAAAAGAAAAGGGAGCAAAAGGGTATGGGGGAAAAGAGGGGACAAGGAGAAGGAATACAAAGTAGGAAAAAGAAAAGGTAGCTAGCTACTTATACAGCAGGCATTTCAGATAACTTGTTAAATTCTCAGAATTTTTAATAATTTTTCTAGAACAGTTTCACCAAAGACATATTATACCACTACTTCATAGTCAAGAAACAAGCTACTCTGAATGAATATCAGAGATAAGTTTAAAAATTGTTTTAAAAGTCTGGCAAATGTTTAGGAGGGTGCTCTGGAAAACCATTCAAATTATATACAAATTATCTTTTTTTCTTTTTCTTTTGATAAGGTGATCAAAGCTTTTTGGTATGGCTATGAACCAAGTTATTTTACTAACCATTAAGAGTTTTATATACTTGCCTTTATCACTCTTCCTCAAGCACTTCTAAGGTGTACAGGAATCCTTTTAGGAAAAGCTGAAAAGCAAACATTAAGAATTATAAATTGAAAAACTGAGTGGGGAGAAGCTATTATATTTACATAGAAAAAAATGAGTTTATGTATAACAAATGTTAACATTTATCTCTCACTGGTAGGTGTAGGGTAATTTTTTCTAGTATTTTTCAGTATCCTCTAATTTTTTTGAAAATATAATCAAGAAAAACTATAAACAACATAGACGATACTTTAGAAAAAAGAGTGTTAACTTGTTAGTACTTAAGGAAGTACACGTCATTAAGTAGCAATGAATAGATTTACACTATGATACTGAATTAGGAATGGCGATTAATTCTAATTTCAAGTAACATGAAATGCAAAACAACTACATAAGACAATTTTATATGCAAATATTTTTTCAAGTACCTTGGAATTCTATATCTGCAATTTTGCATTCAAAACGAACTCTAAAAACTATAACTACCATGAACAACTGAGAATCAGGAGGCATGAGAATTCAAATTTCTGTGGAAAATGATCTGACACAGCCACTACCAGAGAGGCAATTTAATTAGACAAGTATTTGGGGGGCATTTGCTATGTGCTTAGCATTACACAAATGAAAGCATATCATCCTGCCCTCAAGGAACTCACAATCTGGGACAGAAAATAAGATTTACATACTTGAAACTTAAGGAAAATAGCACAAAAGAGTATCATTAAAGCTAAAAGGTGTAAGGAAAACTGCAATTACCATTAGAAGATCAGTTAAGATTGTATTTGTTTGGGAAAGCTTCATTATGAGAAAGAGGCTTAAACTGAGCTTTCAAGGCTGACAAGATGAATAAGCAGGAAAATTATGGACCAAGACTCCCAGATGGAAGACCAGTAAACACAGTATGTTTGGGAGCCAGTAAAGTGGTAGATGGGGGCACCTAGGTGGCTCAGTAAGTTGAGTGTCTGTCTGCCTTTGGCTCAAGTCATGATCCCAGGGTCCTGGGATCGAGCCCCTCATTGGGCTCCCTGCTTCTCAGGAGCCTGCTTCTTCCTCTCTCCTCTCCCTCTGCTTGTGCGCACACACGCATGAACTCTCTCTCTAAAATAAACAAATAAATCTTAAAAAAAAAAAAAAAAGGAGGCTAGATGACTGTACTGGTGGTTACATATTTCCTGAGGCAGCTGAAGAATGGGGTGGCTGGTGGGTAAATATGAGGCAGGACTTCCTATCATATAATCTTTTGTACCTTTTGAATTCTGTATCTTATGACTATTATTATGTACTGAAATATAAACATTTTTTTAAAAAGAAGAAAATACATATTTCAATCTCTAGGGTAAACATTTAAAAAACAGTAAAATAGTATTTAACTACTATGTTAAATAGAAAGAAAATATAGAATTAAAATGTCCAAATGAATGCAAAAAAGAGCAAAAGAAAAATCACAGAACAAGCAGAACATATAAAAAGCAAAATGTAAGAGGTCAAATCTAAACCCAAATATTCCGGTAATTACACTAATGCAATCAGATCAAAAGATAAAAACAATTACACTAATAAAGAACAAAATTCAACTATCATGGTGTTCACAAGAATCACACCTAGGATACAAAGATAGAAACAGTTAAAAATGAGAAGTATGGAAAGGTCATACAAAAAAGAAAAGCCTCTCTAGCCATATTAATAGTACTCAAAGTAGACTCTAATACAAAAAAACATTTGTAGGATTCAATGTGTAACTTATCAGTAAGATATAACCAATTAAAATTTGTATGCATGTAGTAACATAGCCTTCAAATATATAAAGTGAAAGTTGGCAGAATTACAAGTAGTAAATATATCAATATAATCGTAATAAGGAAACTTTTAATACCAGTAGCTGACAGAACAAATGACCCAGAAAAGGGAAGAAAAAGAAAAAAATAGAGATTTGAATAGCATGATTAACCAGACCTACACTACTAAGTAAATGCAGAATAAATATTGAGTACTGAGAGATCATTTATCAAAACTGATCATATACTGAGCCCTAAGGTAAGTCTCACAAGTTATTCTCTGACCACAATGTGGATTCCTAATGTTCAGCGAAAGGAAAGATCCACACTCCCCCTTCCACCCTCCATTTTCTCCTGATCCAACCTTTAGGCAATACAGCAGGGATAGGAGGTTGGACAAAATGGATGAGGGGGAGAGGGAAATACAGGCTTCCAGTTCAGGAATAAGGCATGGAAATAAAAGGCACAGTATAAGGATACAGTCAATGACACTGTAATAGCAATGTAATGGGACAGATCGTAGTTACACTTGTGGTCAATGTAGCATACATAATACATAAACTAGTCAAATCACTAAGCTGTACGCCAAAAATAATGTAACACTGTACGTCAACTACACTCAAAAAAATATACATACTTACATACATACACTTTAAAAATACAACAGGGAGCAACATAGAGGCTGCACAAGCTAAAACCCTGGAGGGAAAGCTTTCTTTCTGACTAAAGGAAATACTGTGGAGTTAGGAGGACTTAAACCACAAATTTTGACAAATGGCTTAAGACTGAATATGGGCTAATATGAGAGCGTAAAGCCCCTGGTGACTACAATGGTAAGAGAGTTCCCACCTGAGGCTTTTTCTCCAAGAAACTGAAAAGAATCTTTAATGCAGGGGGGATCTGAGACAATGCAGAAAAAGCCCCTCAACTTGCCGTCACTCACCCCTATGGAGCTAGAAGAGTAGAACAGACAATGCCCATCAGCCCAGACCTAGTTCCCCCAATCTCCCTCTGGAACAAAAGGGTTAGTCTGCAAAGAAAAATTCATCAAGACCTGTAACCCTGAGAACACTGGGTGAATTCCACTATAACTGGGGGGAAAACAGAGATGAAGAATACTGGCACTCAATCTTCACAATCTCTCTAAATTAACAATGACCTTTATGCAGTCTTTAGTTGAGAGAGCTCTAAAAACCTTAGCTAGGGGAACCTGGGTGGCCATGACTCTTTGTTTCAGCTCAGGACATGATCTTGCCAGTCGTGAGATCTAGCCCTGACCTGGGCTCCATGCCCAGTGTAAAGTCTGCCTCAGAGTCTCTCTCTCTCTTCCCCTACCTCATCTCCTCCCACCCCTGCCCTTCTCTCTCTTGATAAATTAATGTGTTTTTTTCAAATCTTAAAAAAAAAAAAAAAAAAACACCTTAGGGGCACCTGGGTGACTCAAGTCATGAGCTTAGGGTCCTGGGATCAAGTCCCGTATTGGGCTTCCTGCTCAGCAGGAGTCTGCTTCTCTCCCTCCCTCTGCTCCTCAATCAGAGAAAGACAATTATCATATGATCTCACTGACAGGTGGAATTTGAGAAACCAGGCAGATGATCATAGGGGAAGAGAGGGGGGAAAAAAATGAAACAGAACAAAACCAGAGAGGGAGACAAACCATAAGAGACTCTTAATCTCAGGAAACAAACAGGGTTGCTGGAGTGGAGGGGGATGGGAGGGATGGGGTGGCTGGGTGATAGACAATGGGAAGGGTATGTGCTATGGAGAGCACTATGTATTGTGTAAGACTGATGAATCACCTTCCTGTACCCTTGGAACAAACAATACATTATATGTTAATTATTTTTAAAAATTTAAAAAATAAAAACAGGGCGCCTGGGTGGTTCAGTTGGTTGAGCAGCTGCCTTTGGCTCAGGTCAAGATCCTGGACTTCCAGGATTGAGTCCCGCATCAGGCTCCCAGCTCCTTGGGGAGTCTGCTTCTCCCTCTGACCTTCTCCTCTCTCATGTTCTCTCTCACTCATTCTCTCTCAAATAAATAAATAAAATCTTAAAAAATAAAAACAAATTTTAAAAAATCTTTAAAAATAAAAAAAAAACCTTGAGGGAAACTTGGTGGCTCAGGTCATGATCTTGGGGTCCTGGAATCAAACCATGCATCAGGCTTCCTGCTCAGCAGGAGTCTGCTTCTTTATCTCCCTCTGCTCCTCCCCCTTGCTCATGCTGCTTCTCTCAAATAAACTTAAAAAAAAAAAAAATCTTTAAAAATTTAAAAAATTAAAAAAAAAACTTGGCCAAAATAAGGGCTAAAAAAATTAACCTAGATATTGCAGTTGGGTAAAAAGAACAAGGGGAAGCTCTACCCAAGGAAGTGGCATGTAAAGTTTTATGAAAGCCAAACCTCTGAGACCCAGGTTCTAGTACCTGGCTAAATCTGAAGCTTAACAGACCATCACAGAACTCCTCTTACCCTTCATCACCATGCTAACAAGCTCTAACAATAACAGTGGAAAATAGCTGCAAGAGACAGACTCTGAGAAACAGCACCAAAGTAAAATCCAAAGCCAAGCAAGGAGATAAAAGACACTCGGGAGACAAGGGACAGTAGGAAAATATGAAGTCTCTGGGCTCCCACGGCGAAATAAGTATCAACTCTGGTAACCACAGCAATAATAAATTTCAAACACAGCCCAAACCCTAACAATAACACAAATACCACCTTAAAGGACTAGCAGAAGGAAATCTGCAGTCTTCTCTAAGCATATAAAATATTTACTTCAGTATTTCCTGTCCTATACATGGTCCAGCATTCAAAAAAGAATTAAAAAGTATGCCAAAAACACAGCTTGAAGAAACAAAGCAATCATCACAACTAGACTCAGATATGACACAGATTTTGGAACTATCAGGTAGTTTAAAACATGCTTAATGTGTTTAAAACTGTAATGGAAAAGATAGTCAACATGCAAGATCAGATAGGTAAATTCACAGGGACATGGAAATCATAAGAATCAAACAGAAATTTAGAAATAAAAACACACAAATAAAAGATTATTACTAGACTTCAAACAGCTGAAAAAAGAACCAATGAACTTGAAAAGTCGCTAAGAGAAACACCCAAACTGAAATGTAAAGAAGAAAATATAGTAGGAAAATAAAATAGGAGAGATTATATAAGAAATGTGGGAAATTATCAAACAGTGTAATATACAGATACTTACTTAGAATGTCAGGAGAAAGAGAGAATGGAGAAAAAATATTAGACTGCCCAAGAACTTAACAAAATTAGTGATAAGATACCTAATTACAGACTTAAGAAACTCCAAAAACAAAGAAGATAAATATGTCTTCCCCCAAAAATACTTGCACCAGGGCATATCACATTTAAATTGCTAGAAGGCATTAAACTGCTGAAAGGTAGCCAGGGAAAACATATTACACACAAAGGAATAAAAATAAGATTACAATAAACTTTCAGTCAGAAGTTTTTTGAGTTCAGAAGACAGTTAAGTGACCACCTGAAATGCTGAAAGAAAAAAACTGCCCAAACAGCACTCTACATCAAGTGAAAACATCCTTCATAAATGAAGAAGAAATACTCTCCCAGACAAACAAAAACAGAATTCATTGCCAACAGATTCACCCTGTAAGAAATATTAAAGGTAGTTCTTTGAGCAGAGGAATATGATAAAGGTGAGAAGCTTGGATCAATACCAAAAAAATGAATAAAAAGGTAAAATAAAATATCTTCTTTTTCATATTTTTAATTGCTCCCAAATACAATTGTTTAAAGTAGTGAACAATGTACTGAGTATTTATAGCATACACAGCGAAATATGTAACGACAGTGAAAGGAAGATTTAGGAACATACACTATTGAGATATATTCACTACATGTGAAGTGGTATCATTTGAAAGTTACTCAGGTTATTTTTTTAATTAATTTAGTTTTAATTTTATTTTTTCACTGTTCCAAGATTCATTGTTTAAGCACCACACCCAGTGCTCCATGCAATATGTACTCTCCTTAATACCTACCACCAGGATCACCTAATTCTACTACTGGGTATTTATCCCAAAGACAGAAATGTAGTGAAAAGAAGGGCCATATAGTGTATTATTAGTTTCAGAGGTAGAGTTCAGTGATTTATCAGTTGCATAAAACACCTCATGCTTATTATGTCAAGTGCCCTCCTTAATACCCATCACCCAGTTACCCCATCCCCCCCACCTCCCTCCAGTAACCCGCAATTTGTTTCCTATAGTTAAAGAGTCTCTTATGGTTTGCCTCTTTCTCAGTTTACATCTTATTTTATTTTCCCTCCCCTCTCCTATGATCCTGTTTTGTTTCTTAAATTCTTTTTTTTAATTTCTTTTCAGCGTAACAGTATTCATTGTTTTTGCACCACACCCAGTGCTGCATGCAATACGTGCCCTCCCTAATACCCACCACCTTGTTCCCCCAACCTCCCACCCCCCTGCCCCTTCAAGACCCTCAGGTTGTTTTTCAGAGTCCAGTCTCTCATGGTTCATCTCCCCTTCCAATTTCCCTCAACTCCCTTCTCCTCTCCATCTCCCCATGTCCTCCATGCTATTTGTTATGCTCCACAAATAAGTGAAACCATATGATAATTGACTCTCTCTGCTTGACTGATTTCACTCAGCATAATCTCTTCTAGTCCCGTCCACGTTGCTACAAAAGTTGGGTATTCATCCTTTCTGATAGAGGCATAATACTCCATAGTATATATGGACCACATCTTCCTTATCCATTCGTCTGCTGAAGGACATCTTGGTTCTTTCCACAGTTTGGTGACCGTGGCATTGGGGTACAGATGGCCCTTCTTTTCACTACATCTGTATCTTTGGGGTAAATACCCAGTAGTGCAATTGCAGGGTCATAGGGAAGCTCTATTTTTAATTTCTTGAGGAAATTGGCTGCACCAACTTGCATTCCCACCAACAGTGTAAGAGGGCTCCCCTTTCTCCACATCCTCTCCAGCACATATTGTTTCCTATCTTGCTAATTTTGGCCATTCTAACTGGTGTAAGGTGGTATCTCAATGTGGTTTTAATTTGAATCTCCTTGATGGCTAGTGATGATGAACATTTTTTCATGTGTTACTCAGGTTATTTTTAAATGAATACTGTAAAACCAAAGGCAACCACTAAAAGCCACTTTTTAAAAGATGTATTTATTTATTTAAGAGAGAGAGAGAGAGAGTGCAAGCAGGGGCAGAGGGAGAGAATCCTCAAGCAGACTCCCCACTGAGCACAGAGCCCAACATGGGGCTGGATCCCATGACCCTGAGATCATGACCTGAGCCAAAATCAAAAGTCGGATGCTTAACTGACTGAGCCACCCTGGAACCCCTAAAAACCATTTTAAGTAAGCAAAAATAAGTCAGGAGGGAGGATATAAGAATACTAACAAAAATCTCAATTCACGCTACACAAGGCAAAAAAAGAAAAAACAAAGAAATGCAACAAATAGGGGCACCTGGGTGGCTCAGTCAGTTAAGTGTCTACCTCTGGATCAGTCATGATCTCAAAGACCTGGGATCAAGCCCCACATGGGGCTCACTACTCAGGGGGAAGTCTGCTCCACCCTCTCCCACTCTGCCCCTCCCCCTACTCATGATATTTCTCTGTGTCTCTAAAATAAATAAATACAATCTTTTTTTAAAAAAAATGCAACAAATGGAAAATAGCTCACAAGATGGTAAGTTTTAATCTAACTATATTAATAATTACTTTAAATGTGAATGATCTAAAAACACCAGTTAGGCAAATTGTCAGACTGGATGAAAAAGCATGGTCAAGTTAAATGCCATCTACAAAAGCCCACTAAATACAAAGATTTAGGTAGGAAAAGATAAAGCAACAGAAAAAGATACCATATACTCATCAAAAGGTTAGTAGAACCAAATCAATTTTAAAGTAGACTTCAGAATCAGAAAGACTGTCAAGGATAAGAGGGCCACTACAAAATGATAAAGGGGTCAATTCTCCAAGAAGGTATAATCATCATAAATACATATGCATCTAAAAAAAAAGAGCTTTGAAATAAAAGGGAAAAACTAATGGATCTAACAGGAGAAACAGACAAATCCATAATTATAGTTAAAGACTTTCGACTCAATAACTGTTAAAACAAGTGGACAAAAAATCAGGAAGGAGACCTCAATAGTATTACCACCTAACTTAAGTGACATTTACAGAACACTTCACCCAGCAACTGCTGAACATACATTGAGTATATATTCTTTTCAAGTGTACTTTATACATTCACAAAGATATTCTGGGCCATAAAACAAATCTTAAAAATCTTTTTTTTTTTTTTAAGATTTTATTTATTTGACAAAGAGAGTAAGCAAGAGAGAACACAGGGTGGGGGATGACAGAGGTAGAGGGAGGACCCAAAGCCGAAGGCAGATGCTTAACTGACTGCGCCACCCAGGTGCCCCTTAAAAATCATTTTTTAGGGGCGTCTGGGTGGCTCAATCGTTAAGTGTCTGCCTTCAGCTCAGGTCATGATTCCCGCGTCCTGGGATCGAGCCCTGCATCAGGCTCCTTGCTCAGAAGGAAGCCTGCTTCTCCCTCTCCCACTCCCACTACTTCTGTTCTCTCTGTCACTGTGCCTCTGTCAAATAAATGAATAAAATCTTTTAAAAAATCATTTTTGGGGGGGCACCTGGGTGGCTCAGTGGGTTAAAGCCTCTGCCTTTGGCTCAGGTCATGATCCCAGGGTCCTGGGATCAAGCCCTGAATTGGGCTCTCTGCTCTCTTCTCTGCCTGCTTCTCTGCCTACTTGTGATCTCTGTTTGTCAAATAAATTAAAAAAAAAAAAAAAACTTTAAAAAAATCATTTTTTAAAATGATAAAAGTACATTCTCAGACCACAATGAAATTATATTAAAATCAATAGCAAAAGATCTGGGAAAATTTCCCCAAATATCTGGGTATTAAACAATATACTTTAAATAACCCATGGGTAAAAAAAAGTCTAGGAAAAAAAACTTTTTTAGACAGTGCACGAGCAAGCACACTGGGGAGGAGTAAAGGGAAGAGAAATCTTAAGTAGCCTCCACACTCAGTATGGAGCCCAACGCAGGGTTCAATCCAGGGTTGAGTTCAAGCCCCACGCCTGGTGTAGGGATTACTTAAAAATAACATCTTACCAAAAAAAACAGAGCAGAAATCAATGAAATTGAGAACAGAAACACAATGGATTAAAATCAATGAAAGCAAAAGCTGGTTCTTTGAAAAGATCAGTAACACTGATAAACTTCTACTTCTGGCCAGGCTAACCAAGAAATAAGAAAGACAAATTACCACTAACAGGATGAAAAAGAGAGGACATTACTGAAACAACAGCTATTAAAAGGATAATAAATACAAGGAACCCCTCTAGGACCCTAAGTCTGACAGCCTAGACCAAATGAACCAATTCCTTCAGAGCTGACACACAAACTACAAAAACTATACAAGGAGAAATAGATATCTGAATAATTGTATCTAAACAGTGAATCTGTAGTGGTAGCTCCTCAAAAAAGGGAAACTCCAGACTCAGATAGTTTTACTGGTTAATTCTACACAATCTCTTGCAGAAAAGAAGAGGGAACATTATATTTCATGAGGCCAACATTACTCTAATACTAAACCAAGACAAAGACATTACCAAAAAACTACAGATCAATACACCAAGCGAACATATACATAAAAACCTCCAACAAAATATTAGCCCCAGCAATCCAAACCTAACTGAACACTAAAGAAAAGCAATGAGTGTAATTCACACTATCAGACTAATAAGAAAACATGATCATAACAACAGATGCAGTAAAAGCACTCAACTAAAATTCAAACGTCTATTTATGACACTCTAAACAAACTAAGAGATATGGGAAATCCCTTAGCCTGATTATCTATGAGTAGATAATGAGTAGATACTCATTATGCTGAGTATCTATGAAAAATCTAGAAAAAATCTAGAAAAATAATGTAGGTTTAAATAACACACTGTCATGAATTTAGGAGTGAATGAGGATACAGGAATAGACATGAAGAATGTGGACTACTTGTCATGTTAGCATCCACACAGTTTATATTAGTTATGTCTATACAAAAAGAACATAGAAAAAATGTTTTTGAAACTTACAAATCCTATGCATGTAATGCAGATGGAGGAATAAATTCAGACAATACCCAACATTAGGGTTGTTTGTTTTTTTCAACTTCATTTTCAGGAACATACAAATCAAATTCAAGGTGTGCACTGGTAGTTTTTACCTTGTATTCCTGCCTCTTCCCTCTTCTTTTACCATTCCTGAAAGGTGTCCGTAACAACAACCTTGGTTAATTCTGCCTTGGTTCTAATACTACTTGTGCTCTTAAAATCACCTGCATGTTTTGATCTGCATCCCAAAATCTGGTATAAGATGGTAGCTGATATAGAATCCTTTATTTCAGCTTTTGATTTAACTCATGAACTAGCAAGAATGAAAGTTCTTAATCCTCAAAGTACTTCCTTATTTGATGCTACCTATGCTTTAAAAATTAGACCCCTCCCTTTATTCTGAAGACATATCCTGGTCCCTCCAGAAAAGAAAAATGGAAAGAGGAGAAGATGTTTATGAGGCTAGTTATTCAGCACAGGTACCCTGTTTTAAAAGCAAACCTGTATTATGAATCACAGTGTATTTAGAATGTTCTAGAACTCCTTCTATATGTGTCAGGCCTTAAGTCTCATGTCGTGTGTGTGTGCGCGTGCGCACACATGCCTGCTAAAGATGTATAAATAACAGAGAATGAAAAATAGAAAAATCATTTTAACAGATGAAAAACTGAGGGAGAATATCCTGATGAACTACAGATAATCTGTAACATCTGTCTGTCTATAGATATTCTCACCAACTCCCAAAAAGATAACTCTCTACTCCCATGGATAATTACTATCTCAAGACGAAGGCGAGGAAAGACAACCAGCTTTCCTAAGAAGCCTGTAATTCCCAAATACTTTTTGAAATAAAGATAAATAAATACTATAAAGTATAAATCAGGTATCTATTATCAAAAGTGAATAGTTAATAACCAGTAAAGGGGAGGAGGTAAATCCTTGTCACTGAAGCTGAAAAAGGGAACATTTGATCACCCAGTCAACTCTCACTGACACAGGTTGAAGCACTTTAGGGTTGCCAGAAAGAGTCCTGAGAAATGTCCGCAAAAATCTAAGAATGCACAATGACAAGAGTTCTGAAATATTAGGGGGAAATAGCCTGAAAACCCTAGGAAAACATCATGAGACATGTGAGGAAAATTGAGAGGCAGGGAGTCAGTGTCTCCCAAATACTTTGGTGTGAGGACAACCAAAAGTGGGGGAAAAGTTTCTCTTCTGTATATTCATTTCAAACCAAGAAATTATTTTAAGTTTCCTCCTGTGGCAATCCTCACTCTCTCCCCAAACATATCTATAAGAAATTTAAATATAAAAAAAAATTTTAAATATCATATACTTCAAGTTGTTTTTCATTTTCATCACAGAATACTCTGAACAATGTCAGCTACCTCATACTTAACTTTACAAGGGACTGCCTTCTGAGAACCCAGCATAGAAAAGACTATCAAAATAAAATTCCTGATATCCTCAAACAGCAGAGGAATAAGAAACAGAATAAATGAACCAAATGAAGAAAATTCCTGTTAAGATCATTAAAAATAAAGAAAAAGCCAAAATATGGGGCACCTGGGTAGCTCAGTCGGTTAAGCATCTGCCTTCAGCTCAGGTTGTGATCCCAGTGTCGTGGGATCCAGTCCCACAATAGGGCTCCCTGCTCATCAAGGAGCCTGCTTCTCCCTCTCCCTCTACCCCTCCCCTCCCCCATTCATGCTCACTCTCTCCTTCTCTCTCCCTCTCAAAATAAATAAATAAATAAAATCTTTTTTTTAAATGCCCTTGGCGAGGAAGACAAACCATAAGAGACTCTTTTTTTTTTTTAAATTTATTTGACAGAGAGAGATCACAAGTAGGCAGAGAGGCAGGCAGAGAGAGAGGAGGAAGCAGGCTCCCCACTGAGCAGCGAGCCTGACGCGGGCCTTGATCTCAGGACCCTGAGATCATGACCCGAGCCAAAGGCAGCGACTTAACCCACTGAGCCACCCAGGCGCCCCCATAAGAGACTCTTAATGTCACAAAACAAACTGAGGGTGACCGGGGTGGGGGTGGGTAGGGAGAGGATGGTGGGGTTATGGACATTGGGGAGGATATGTGATATTGTGAGTGCTATGAAGTGTGTAAACCTGGCGATTCACAGACCTGTACCCCTGGGGCTAATAATACATTATATGTTTATAAAAAAAATTAAAAATTTAAAAAAAAAATGCCCTTGGTATGTCAAATTTTGTTCACCTGCCCCAGAGCCAATCTTAAATCTCTCTAGAAAAAATGAAAAACACACAGTTTAGAAATAAAACTTAATCATGTTTTTCAGGTTTAAAAAGTCTCCAGTTTATGCTCTTTCTCCTTCACTGTAGGTCATCTGAAATGGTTTCAATGGTAACACATACTTTATGCTTTGCTACACTGAAAATTTATTCAACAGTTCTATTCTTGAAGTCATTATTTCTTCTCATGCTTCTATTTTATAAGGGACAACATTTTTTCAGCCACCTCCTAAGGGATTTAGCAACATCTTTTCCCAACCCAGTCATTCGCACTCAAAAGAAAATTTTCTGTTGACCTCCGTGTTTTATACATCACTACTGACCAAACGAATCAATAAGAAACCCGGGAGTTGAGAAAGACATAATCAAGTAAGCTTAGTAGACATCTACCAGAGGAGATAACATCCTCTCCTCAGTCACACAGTTTTACCAAACTTCCTGGTATTACTCCATAAATACGGCCAAAGAAAGAGGACCTTACTAAAAGCATGGGGACTACAAAGAACAGGTAGGTACAGCGCCTTGGCTTAAGCGATTTCATCAGTGAATGAACATGCAAACCCAAAAATACAAAATACTAAGAAACAGTGTCACATAAAGGTGAAAAATAGGAACAAAGTGAGAATGGCCAGTGAGCACCTGGTAGTAATTCAGGGATTCCTCTCATAGGTTATATTTTATTTAAAGTCTTCTACTTACCACCTGACTTTTAAAAATTGTTATGTGCTCGCAAAAATGCTTAGAAATCTCTAGCACTTCCAATTCTAAGCAACTGTTTCTCCTAATGAAGATTCCTTCAAAAAGAATAAAGTGTTACATAGTAATTTTCCAAAAAGGGGTCACATATGTTTATGCTAGAAAACAGATTCTCCTAGGCTAATGGACATTTAATGGGATATTTGTTTTTTTTTAATGCTGGACAAGACTGTCTTATTAGGGACGCCTGGGTGGCTCAGTTGGTTGGACGACTGCCTTCGGCTCAGGTCATATCTCGGAGTTCCGGGATCAAGTCCCGCATCGGGCTCCCAGCTCCACGGGGAGTCTGCTTCTCTCTCTGCCCTTCTCCTCACTCATGCTCTCTCTCCCTGTCTCTCTCTCAAATAAATAAATAAAATCTTAAAAAAAAAAAGACTGTCTTATTAACAAAGAGACAATTTAGCAGAGTAGTTAAGACCCTGGTCTTTGGAGTGAGCCAGTTACTTAAAGATACTTACTAGCTATGTATCCTTGGATGAAGTCTTAGATGACAAGTCTAACTTTCCTCATAGATAAAATGGCAATGAGACTTACTTCCTAGAGTTATGAAAATTAAATATAATAATGCACAGAACATATTTTTTTACAGTTCCTAGAACTAATAATTGCTCCTTAATGGTATCTAGTAATAATAAGAAGAATAAAAGAAAAAAAATTAAAATACAGTGTTCTCCCCCTTTCCTACAGACTACCCTCACGCCCTCTCCAGCATTTCTACCTGCCCTCAACCCAACCACAAGAAAACACACAAGTATATTAAAAATACCTAAATATGATAACCAAGAAGTTACAAGCCAATTAAGAATTCTAAGTTTCTGGAGCCTGGCTCAGTTGGGTAAGCGCCTGCCTACAGCTTGGGTCATGATCCTGGGGTGCTGGGATTAAGCCCCCACTGGGCTCTCTACTTAGCAGAAAGCCTGCTTCTCGCTCTCCCTCTGCAGCTTGCGTTCTCTCTCTCAAATAAAAAAAAAATTTTTTTTTAAATAAAGAATTATAAGTTTTTGGCCCAAAACATACCAATTATATTTCCATATTTTTTTATTCTATTTCGCTTCTCACTAATACCTTAACTAGATAAATTCAACTCAGGCGATTCAATTCTCTTTTTAATCTAAACCTAGTATTTATATATTCAGTGAGCTAAAGAAATCACTCTTCAAGAATGTTCAGGCTCGGGCACCTGGATGGGTCAGACCTGCCTTCAGCTCAGGTCATGATCCTGGGGTCCTGCCACTAAGATCTGCATCAGGCTCCTTGCTCACTAGGGAGTCTGCTTCTCCCTCTTCCTCTGTCCCCCTCCATGCCCTCTCTCCTCAAATAAATAAAATCTAAAAAAAAAAAAAAAAGAATGTTCAGGCAGGGGCGCCTGGGTGGTTCAGTCCATTGAGCATCACTTTGGCTCAGGTCATGATCCTAGAATCAAGTTCCACACAGGGCTCCACATTCAGCGATGAGTCTGCTTCTCCCTCAGTCGTTCCCCCTCCAATTCCCTATCTCTCTCTCTCAAATGAATAGACAAATCTTTAAAAAAAAAAAAAGATTGTTCAGGCAAAGAGGAACAATATTTTCAATAGGGAGCATAAAACATTCTAAATGTTCAAAACATTATTATTTTAAAATATAATTATATGGGCACCTGGGTGGCTCAGTCGGTTAAGCTTCTGTCTTTGGCTCAGGTCATGATCCCAGGGTCCTGGGATTGAATCCCCCACTGGGGTCCCTGCTCGGCGGGGAGTCTGCTTCTCCCTCTGCCTCTCCTCCCACTTGTTCTCTCAATTCCTCTCTCAGATAAATAAAATCTGTAAAAAATGTAATTATATAGCTTTCAAGAAGTGCACTTGTCATGATGAGCACAGGGTGATGTATTTAAGTGTTTAATTACTATACTGTATACCAGAAACCAATATAACACTGCATGTTAACTAACTGGAATTGAAATTTAAAACTTTGGAAATATATAAATAAAATATAACACCTTAGATTAAGTATCAGATTAAATTTAGATTAAAATATCAGAATTCTAGGCCAAGAATATAGGTACTAACTAAAAGTGCAGACTCTTTTATTCTATTAGCAACATCACCAGAAAGTACCATGTTCTTACCAAGTTTGCTAGGACTCATAAAATCCAAGAAAACACCGTGTAAAAATTTAAAAAATCTAACACGAAAAGAACAGTAGTAGTAAATAACAAAATAACTGACAGACCTCAATGATTTATATGCTAATCATTATATTTGAAAGCATTAAAGAAATGATTACCATGTTCTACTAACTCCATTATTCTGCTAGTTCCATTACAGTTTAGAGGAATAATAGATATAAAATAAACTGTACCTATTTAACATGTATACACTTTGACAAATTAACAAAATATTTATATCCATAAAAACCATCACCATAACGAAGAAAACATTTCCATCAGTCCCAAAGGTTTATTCTAATTGTCCTAGTACAATTTGTTGAAAAAAGTGAAATTCACAGAATTAAAATGACTACACTTCCATTCTATTTAACTCTTTCCCCTAAAACAAGTCCCTGGCTTAGATTTCATGGAACATCATTATCAACATTCCCTTATACACACATTCAAGTTCCAAGGTCACCTTCTTCCAAGAACTCAAACAATCAGCAAAACCCCAATCTCAGATAATTTACCTCTGCCTATCTCATATTTGAACTCTTATAGGAGAAAATGACAAGAAAAAGTCATGCTTCCAAGCTTAACAATGACATTATAAATTAACGTCCACTAACCTCAAATGGGCATTTGATTCTGTAACTCTCTTGTACATTCACTCCCCCATTCTCACAGAGGATGATTTCATACTTGTTAACTCTCTTCAAATCTAACATACCCCTCCTATCCTTATTCCCCTAATGGTGATCAGGAAAATCTGTGTTCTAAGGTGGCCAACCAGTCCAGCTGGGGAATCTCGGCCCCAGCCCCAAGGCCATTCTGGGTTTCCCTCCTGCCCTGCCAGCTGCAGGCCCAAGAGAGGCACAGATAAAGGAAGTCGAAGTGTATAAACTACCTCCTTTGTTTGCACTCAGGGCTCAGAGCTTGGGAGACTACTCCCCTCTGAGCCCACCAGCATTAAATAAACTCCTATCCCCAAGGTTTCCGAGTGCTGCTTTGTTCTTCCATTGGGCAATCCAGTCCAGGGTCCGTAACAATGGATTACCTTCTAGTGTCACTGAAAAACTAAGTATTTGCACATACTACTACCACATCTACTTGTCAACTGGCATCTGAGTCCATACAATCAGGACTCTCTACTGCTAAGTAAGGATGAAGTGCTGGTATTCCTACCATGGTCAACTGCTCTACTTACATGCCAATTCAAACATATCAACTATAAGCAATTCTCTCTTCTCTCTAATCCATTTTTCTCCCTCTCTATTGAATTAATTCCCATCAGCATACAAACATGCTACAATTTTTCCCACTAAAAGAATATACCCCTTGACCATATAACCACCTTCCAGCGAAAGTCTCATTTCTCTGCAAACTACTCCCCTCCCAAGTTCCCTCAAAAATAATATAGCTATTTGGATTATCTGATGGTGTTCAATTTTCTCTTCTATAAAATGAAGATACTGGACAAGAATTCATCTCTAATTATCTCTAGAATATTCTGGGGCACCAGGGTGGCTCAGTCATTAAGCATCTGCCTTCAGCTCAGGTTGTGATCCCAGGGTCCTGGGATCAAGCCCCGAGTCGGGCTCCCCGCTTGGCCGGAAGCCTGTTTCTCCCTCTCCCAATCCCCCTGCTTGTATTCCCTCTCTCGCTGTCTCTCTCTCTCTCAAATAAACAAACAAAATCTTTTTTTTTTAAAGATTTTATTTATTTATTTGACAGACAGAGATCACAATAGGCAGAGAGACAGAGAGAAAGAGAAGGGAGGAAGCAGGCTCCCTGCTGAGCAGAGAGCCTGATGCAGGGCTCGATCCCAGGACTCTGGGACCATGACCTGAGCCGAAGACAGAGGCTTTAACCCACTGAGCCACCCAGGCACCCCCAAACTAAATCTTTTTTAAAAAAATAAATAAAATCTCTAGAATATTCTGTATACATCAGCATCTGACATATCTTTAATGAAAAGGAAAATAAATTAGTTGTGTAGCTAAGCTATGAGAAAAATACTTATTAGCCTAATGAGAAGAACCATGAAAAGAGTCAACCAAGTAACTCAAAGTTTGGAAACTTCACCATAGGGAAGAATACAAATTATTATTGATCACAGGAAAGAGAAAGATAACTGATCTCCTGAATTACAATCTGAGAGTTCATCTGATAGTTCTTAAAAGTATTTTACTTCTTCCAAAGGAATGAAAAGCATTGACATGGATGAGAATGCCCACCAAAGCAAGTTAACCACAGGAACTTTTCCAGAACATCATTAGAGAAATGCAGTCAACTACCTGTTTTAACAATTTTTTTTCAAACCAAGGAATAAAAGTCCTAACAGATCTCACCTAACTTACGACCAATTAGAACAGCTGTATATTTTCCTAAAGAGTCAAAACTACAGTGTTCTTAGGCACCCCAAAAAGGAACAGCAAATAGAGAAAGTAAGAAACACCAAAGAAAATAAACTGCATATACAATTCAAATACTCTGGGTAAACAAAAATGTTCAAACATCAAGAAGTTTTTTTTCAATAGTTATTTGTAACTTCCACCCAAAATGTTAGTCATTCCTCTCAAACTGAAAACACCAAAATTGTTTTAAAGTACATGCAAAATTTTAGAAAATTATACATTTTAGAGCAAGAGTCTTAGCAATTACCAGCCTAAACACTTTCCCCCTGAGCCCATAATTCCCTGGAGCACAAAGAACTCCAGTGACTTGTCTGCTGTCATACAGTTTATGGTGTCTGCTGCTACATCAAAAGCCAAGTTTCAAGAGAGGATTCTGGGAAGATGGCAGAGTAGGAAACACCAGGATTATCTACCACCTAGATAACAACTGCATGAGCAGAATCTGTCTGATGTAACTATTTTGGAACCCTGGAGTCTATTTAAGGCTTGCAAGTCCAGGAGAAGGCTCAGACTGTTAATTGCAGTTAATTTCAATCAACTTCAACTCTTAGCACAGTGGCAGCTACCCAGCCCCCACCTAGCCACATGGAGGGCAGCTGTGCGAAGTTCTAAGAGCAGCCTGCACATAGCCTGTAGGAGCTAGGGTAGGAAAAAACAAAACAACACAAAACCCTGTTCTCCAAATTATCAGGGAGCTATGCCCAGATCACTGATTGTTGTTTCTGACGACAGATGTGGCAATGAAGCAGGTGCCCATCTTTGTTGTACTTCCTCACCTCCAAGCTATCACGAGGCCCTACCTCTCCAGCAATAGTAACTTCCAGGGCATTTAAAGGGGTGGTGTCATTTTCCTTTCTCTTTCATTTTTCTCTTTTACTCTACGGGGAGCCAGACACTAAGGACTAAGACATTCAAAAGCAACCACATATATAGGGGAAAGCACTGCCCCAGAAAAGAACTGAGAAGACCTTAAATTTTCACCTCAGGATAACCCCCTGGCACAGAGAGCCTGGTATGGTAAAAATAATTAAAACAAAAAAACAGCAACCCTTAGGGAAGTGAAGAATCAAGATTTCAAGAATTACCACACTATTTGATTCAAATGTCCAGTTTTCAACAAAAGGATCACAAGGCATACTGAGAAACAGTAAAGCATGACCTATTTAAAGGAAAAAAAGAAAAGAAACTGTCCCTGAAAAAGACCTAAAGGCAGAGCTGGAAGCAATCCTGGGATCAAGCCCCACCTTGGGCTCCATACTCAGTGTAGAGCCTACTTGAGATTCTCTCTCCCTCTCCCTCTGCACCCCAACTTGTGCACTTCTCTAAAATAAATAAATTAATAAATAAATCTTTAAAAAGGGAAAAAAAAAAAAAAAACAGTGATGCTTGGGTAGTTCAGTCAGTTAAGCAGCTGCCTTAGGCTCAGGTCATGATCCCAGGGTCCTGGGATCGAGTCCCACATCGGGCTCCAAGCTCAGCAGGCAGTCTGCTTCTCCCTCTACCTGCTGCTCCTCCTGCTTGCACGCTGACTAAAATAAATTTAATTAATTAATTAATTAATTAAATACCCTACCATCCAGCAATTGCATTACTAGGTATTTACCCAAAGGATACAAAAATACTGATTCAAAGGGATACATGAACTGAGATGTTTATAGCAGCATCATGAACAATAGCCAAATTATGGAAAGAGCCCAAATGTCCAGCAACCGAATGGATAAAGACGTGGTATATCCAATGGAATACTACTCAGCCATAAAAAGGAATGAAATCTTGCTGTTTGCAATGATGTGGATACAGCTTGAGAGTATTATGCTAAGTGAAGTCAAAGATAAATGCCATATGATTTCACTCCTATGTGGAATTTACCAAACGAAATAGATGAACATGGAGGATAAAGAAGAGAAAAGAGGCAAATCAGGAAAGACTCTTAACTGTAGAGAACAATCTGAGGGCTGCGGGAAGGGAGGGGAGTAAGGGGATGGGTTAAGTGGAATGATGGGTATTAAGGAAGGCACTTGTGATGAGCACTGGGTGTTTTAAGTGATGAATCACTAAATTCTACACCTGAAACTAATATTACACTGTATGTTAACAAGCTGGAATTTAAATAAAACTCAAAAGAAAAAAAAAAGCTTTATCATAGGTATGTGTATATATAGGGAAAAAATAGTAGGTATAGCGTTTGGTACTAAACAGACTTTCAGGCATCCACGAGGGGTCTTGGAACATATGTCCCAAGGATTTAAGAGGGGACACTACTATTTATAGTCATTATAAAGAAATCTCTTTACAACTTACATGAAAGCATCTCCAAGATGTAGCACCATGCTAAAAGAGGCAAAATGTAGAACATTTTGTATAGTATGCTGACTTCCATGTAAAAGGTAAGGAAGGAAAGGGAGAATATTTATACAAATTTAGTTTGTATAGTAAATACCTTTGAAAGGGTTTATAAGAACCTAGTAACAGGATTAGAGGGAGATATCTTATTGTATACCCTTTGGCACTTGTTAAATACAATCTTTCATGATAATACTAAGACATTTTTTGCCTTTTCCACTTTCATCTTCTCATGAGGATAACATGACATAATGTGGTCATGTTCCTGGGGCTAATAGGATATAAGAATCTGTCTTCTACTATGGCAGACATTAAAAAAAATTTGTAAAAATGTAAAATAATCCCACTCTTCTCATTAAATATTTTTTGAAAACTATAGCTGTGCTATTTGTTAACATGTGACTTTTTACTTTTCAAATGAATTAAATATTTTAAAAATCTGTTTTAATTGCTAATACAGCAAATATCAATAGATATAACCCAAATAAATAAAGCCTTTTTGGGGTCCTCAATAATCTGAGTACAAAGGAGGCTTCCCACTAATTTAAAAACCATTGGTCTAACTCATGAAAGTCAAGGATAGACTGAGAAGTCACGCCAGATTAAAGCAGACAAAGGAGATATGAAAACTAACACATGTGTGACTACACTGGATCCTGGGGGGGGGGGCCAGAGGGTGGGGGACGGGGATGAGATAACTGCAAATTTAACCAGAATCTACAGATTAGATAACAATTTGTATTGATGTCCATTTCCTGATTTTGATAATTGCACCATGATTAGTAAAATGTGAACTTTGGGGAATTTGGGTAAAGAATTTGGAGAATTTTTTTTATTACTTTACTTTTTTAAGATTTTATTTATTTGACAGAAAGAGAGCAAGAATAGAAGGGAGGGGGAGAGGGAGAAGCAGACTCTGCTGAGCAGTGAGACAAATGCAGGGCTCAATCCCCCGGAACGTGGGATCATGACACAAGCCGAAGGCAGACACTTAACTGACTGAGCCAACCTGGTTCCCCTCTTTGTATTAGTTTTGCAACTTTTTATTTTTTAAAGATTTCATTTATTTATTCGACAGAGCAAGAGAGTACAAGCAGGGGGAGTGGCAGACAGAGGGAGAAGCAGACTCCCCACAGAGCAGGGAGCCCAATACAGGGCTCAATCCAAGACCTTGGGATCATAACCTGAGCCAAAGGCAGCTGCTAACCTACTGAGCAACCCAGGCATTCCCCCACTTTTTTAAAAAGATTTTATTTGTCAGAGAGAGTAGTTTTGCAACTTTTTTGTAAAACTAAAATTATTTCAACATCAAAGTTTAAATTCCTTTTATGAAAAAAAGTGATCTTAAAAAACTGCTCAAACTAAGTATTGGAGATGATGTGGAGCAAATGGAGCTCTCAGACACTCCCAGTGAGAATGCAAAATGGTACAACCACTTTGGGGAAAGGCATGGCAGTGTAGTAGGCAGATTTTGAGACTGGGAGATTATCCTGCATTATCCTAGCGAGTCCAACATGATCACAAGGGCCCTTTTAAGTGAAAGAGGAAGGCAAGAGAGTCAGAAATGGGACAACAGAACCAGAGGTTGGTGGGATATGACTGCAGTTTTAAAGACAGAAGCAGGTGATGGGGACACCTGGGTGGCAAAGTCATTGAGCAGGGGCCTTCAGCTTGGGTCATGATCCCAGAGCCCTGAGATCTAGCTCCACAACAGGCTCCTTGCACAGCTGGGAGCCTGCTTCCCCCACCCCCTCTGCCTGCCACTACCCCTGCTTGTGCTCTGTCAAGTGAATAAATAAAATCATTGTGGGGGGGCGGGTAAAGGTCAGGAACCAAGAGGTATGGGCAGCCTCTAGAAGCTGGAAAAGGAAAGGAAAGAGATTTCCCCCTCAAGTCTCCAGGAGCAGAGCCTTACCAATATCTCCATTTTTAACCTAGTGTTACCCATTTCAGACTTCTGACCCCCTAGAAGTTAATAAATATGTGTTGTTTTAAGCCACTAAGTTTGTGGTCATTTGTTACAACAACAGGAAACTAATACAGCAATTTTCTTACAAAATTTAACAAATACCTACCATATGACCCATCTATTCCATTCCTAGGTTTTTACCCATGAAAAAGAAAACATACAAACACGCAAAGACTTGTACACAGACATTTATAGCAGCTTTATTTGTAATATCCCTAAACTAGAAATATCCCAATGTCCAGGGAAATGGATAAACAAATCCAGATAGTAGTATACTGCTCAACAACAGTAAGGGGGAAAAAAAAAAACCCTATCAATACATGCACTAACATGGATAAATTTCAAAAGCATTAGACTGAGTGAAAGTAGCCAAGCAAAAAAGAATACAGACTTTATTATTCCATTTATGTAAAATTATTTCTATAAAATGCACTTATATGTATGTCTACATATAAAACTAATCTATAGGGGCACCTGGGTGGCTCAGTGGGTTGGGCCGCTGCCTTCGGCTCGGGTCATGATCTCAGGGTCCTGGGATCGAGCCCCGCATCGGGCTCTCTGCTCAGCAGGGAGCCTGCTTCCTCCTCTCTCTCTCTCTCTCTGCCTGCCTCTATGCCTACTTGTGATCTCTCTCTGTCAAATAAATAAATAAAATCTTAAAAAAAAAAAAAAACTAATCTATAGTGCTTAGTTATAGTGCCTGTGGCTGGAATCGAAGGGAAGAATAGATTGTAAGGGTTACAAGGGACATGAGGAAACTCTTAGGGTTGATGAAAATGTTTATCTTGATTATGGTGATGGTTTCAAAACTGTATACTTGTGGGGCACCTGGGTGGCACAGTCAGTGGGCCATCTGACTCCTGGTTTTACCTCAGGTCATGATCTCAGGGTCATGAAACTGAGCCTCAAGTGGGGCTCTGGGCTCAGCATGGAGTCTGCTTGGGACACTCTCTCCCTCCCCCACTATCCCTTCCCCTGTGCTCACTCTCTCTCAAATAAAAATAAATCTTACCAAAAAAAAAAAAAAAAAAGGCATATACATACATGAAAATTCATTAAACAATTTAAATATGCGCAATACACTGCATGTTAACTGTACTTCATTAAAACTACAAAACAAGGAGCGCCGGGGTGACTCAGTGGGTTAAGCCTCTGCCTTCGGCTCAGGTCATGATCTCAGGGTCCTGGGATGGAGCCCCGCATCAGGCTCTCCGCTCAGCCGGAAGCCTGCTTCCCACCCTACCCCCGCCCGCCTCTCTGCCTACTTGTGATCTCTCTCTCCCTATCAAATTAAAAAAAAGAAAAACACAAAAACTATAAAACAAATGTAATGAAGTGATAAACATTAGTTTGGGGGCATCTGGGTGGCTCAGTAGGTCAAGCAACAGACTTATCATGATCTCAGGATCGTGATGTCGCATGAGTCAGGCTCTGCGCTCAGCACAATCTGCTTGTCCCTCTCCCTCAGCTCCTCTCTCTTCTGACTTTCTCTCACCCTCAAATAAATCTTAAAAAAAAAAAAAGAAAGAAAGAAAGAAACCCTAGTTTTGAACATCTACATACTCAACAGTGAGCCCAGAGTTGTGAGACAAGAAGGAAAAAAAAAGCAATCAGTACGGAATAGGAAATAAGAATCTAGGCATTGAATAAAACAGCCCTATATTTGAGTATTAGTTTCAATAACTACCAGCAAAGGGAGTCTTGACTAAGCCTCAGTCTCATTCTCTATAACAACAGGATAATAATGTCAACTTCATATGGCTGTTGTAAGGATTAAAAGAAATAATACATAAAAATCATGTCAGCCATCTAGGAAGTACCCAATTAATAGCGGCAATAGTAACAGGTTCTTTTTTCTCCCAGAATCTAATAGACTGCATGTTTCTTTACAGGAGAGGTCTATTTAACTCTTGATTTATATACAATTCTGACAAGTTTATTTATTTTAATAAAGGGAGGATTATAAGCAGTGCATACATATAATAATAAGAGAACTTGGAGCAAAGGAGAAGGAAGAAAGTATTGCATTAAAAATTAATTGATGGTCCTAATGAAAGTCCTGAGTTAACAAGAACAGATTCCATTATATATAGAATACTATCTTTAAAAGGGTGAAAAAATTTTTCCTACAAGGCTAAAAAGGAACACACATTTTAGAAAAATTATTGTTCTAGAACAGCTAATTTCTTTCAAAATTATACTTTTCAAGAGGTAAACTTTACTCATCTGGAAATACTTATATCCCTGTAATTCCCCTCAATAATGAGCAAATGAAACATTAAGATTAAAACAAAATAGATTTTCTGTAGCTCTAAATAATTTCTTTTGCATGATCCTCAACAATTCTAAAAATATAAATTTTTTCAAAGCTGAAACAAAATGGTATACTGAAAGTATATGTTTATACAAAAATTTTCAGTATTTCTTAAAATGAAGTAAAATTTTTTTTAAAGATTTTTATTTTATTTGAGAAGGAGCACAAGCAGGGGGAGGGGCAGAGGGAGACAGACAAGCAGACTCCCTGCTGAGTGAGGAGCCCCATGAGGGGCTCAATCCCAGGACCCTGACATCAAGACCTGAGCTGAAGTCAAACACTTGACTAAGTGAACCCAGGCACCCCAAATGAAGTAGAATTTTAAACATGCAATACTTCTGCTACTATGGCTCACTCACCTACTAATTATGGGTCCTTGAGCTATTACTTAATTTATCTCTAAGGTGTGGATTAAAATATTTCTCATTCCATAGAGTTATTGTGAAGAATAAAAGACTTTGTATGGAAAGCACTCTACATAGTGCCTGGCACAAAATAACCAAACACTAAGTGTTAGCTGGTATTACTTTTTTTTTTTTTTTTTAACTACTGATGAAGATATACCATATCATGATCATAAATTAAATTTAGCAGAGTAAGATTTAGGGAGGATTATATTTAATATACACATATACACATATATATACATATATGAAAATGTATATAGACATACACACAAGCACATTAGAAAGAACTACATTTATTGCAGAACTGTAAATTCTACTCTAATTAACATTCAGATTAGGTAACATTTCAAGACTACTGGTATCTACTGAAATGTCTGTATTTTTTTTTTATTAAAGATAGGTGCAAAATCTGTAACAAAGTCTAAACCCTTAAAAAAATGTAAAACATCTACTACCTCCTCAATTCACGTTCTTCTACCTACACTGTTCAAATATGTAGTGTCTTACTCTTTTGTATATCCTTTCTTACAAAGCAACTAAATTTAAAAATGTTTGAGTGCCTTAAAAATGTAAGACACTGTAATATCTTAGTCCCTAAAACCAAAGGAAAGCCTAGTTTATATCCAACACACATGTTAACAATATCTGCTTAGGCCAGAGCTAAAATACAGATACTTAATTTCCCATTTTGTCTTCCTATAACACAGAGTACATTCGTGAAATAACCTGCATCGAGAATATGGCATTTGCTGCTGAGATGAAGCAAAAGTTCAATCACTAGATAGCATTCGCAGAAAATTAAACGAGTGAACCTAAGACCTGTTCAACAGTGGGGTTTCTCGGGGTTCTTTTGTTTTGTTTTGTTTTTACCCCTCCAAGAGCAACCTAAGCAACAATTTTCCAAACTATACTCATAATGCATCCATTCCCAGGTCACTACTCAGAAGCATATAAATAAACCACTGCACAGCTGGAGCCAACCAAACCTATTTTGACAGATCCAGGCCAACTAATTGCAAAGATTCTAAATACGCACTCCCACAGGCCTAGGTAGCACTAGCCCTTGGCTCCAGCATATGTTCCTTTCCTTCCTATAGGCTAGTTCTGGCTTTTGAGGAAAAAGAAATAAAGCTGTCAGTTGAGTGGATCAAACATCCAGCAGGGTAAGTAGAAAAAGACTGTCCTATAAATTCTGTCCAAAAAAAATCCACTCAGTTGAAATGGAGGCAAATTAGCTATAAAAGAAAACACAACAAATTCAGTATACTTAATCTCTTTTTTAATTTAAGATTTATTTATTCGTTTAGAGAAAGAAAGAGAACATGCACATGTGCGCACAAGCGCAGGGAGAGGGAGAGAGAATCTCAAGCAGACTCCCACTGAGTGCGGAGCCTGAAGCAGGGCTCGATCTCACGACATTGAGATCATGACCTGAGTGGAAATCAAGAGTTGGACATTCAAGCAATTGAGCCATCCAGGCGCCCCCCACAATATACTTAATCTTTTTATAGATCAAAAGAATAAGAAAATATTGAGATGCTACTTCATCGCATTATAAAATGAACTAGCATAAATAGAGAATATAACACAAAGTCAAATAATAGTTTATGTTGATTCCATTAGACAACATGCTTCTGAGCAATGAGGTAATTTGCACCTTCACACTTTGTAAAATTCTAGTATAAAAACAGAAGGCATACTGAAGAGGAAGACATTGATGGGGATGGGGAATATAGTATTAATTAACTGCAAATATCAATTTAAAACATAGCCTTAATTATTTGTCCACACATAGGAAATATGAGGAGAACAATATTTCTGGAAAGCACTAAAATTACTGATTCAATCATTCATCCAACAAGTAATCATCCAATACCTACCTATTCCTTGGTTAAAACTGCAGTATATAACCTATAAACCTATAAAATTATAAAGGATAAGAAAATTACCCATAAGCATACCTATATGGAAAAGCAATTTCCACATAGGTATCTTAAGAACGAAGTAATACAAACTAAACACAATATAAATCTAAGCCAAGAGTTCTCTCCTTTACTAAAGTATCTTTTAGCTATCACCGTAAGGTACTTCAAGTTCTATACATCTAACACCTAACCCATGACCTTCCTCTAAAAAAAAACTTACCTCTTTCAGTACTCCTTTTCTCAATGAAAGGCACTAAGTTGCTTAAGCCAAAAACCTCTGAGTCCTCACTCTCCCCCTCATATTCTACCCATCACCAAATTCTGCTGTCTCCTAAATATTATTGCATGAATTCCTTTCTATCCTTTCAACCGATACCACTCTTGCTAAGTAAGCTAACATCACCTCTCGCCCAAACTAGAAAACTTCCTAAGCAATAAATAGCCTGCATCCACTCTGGTACCCTTTCAATCCATTCCCTTGCAATAAAAAATGTTCTCATCAAAAGCATATATGACCCCTTCCTTTATTGTTTAAAACCCTTTAATGGGGGGCGCCTGGGTGGCTCAGTTGGTTAAGCGACTGCCTTCAGCTCAGGTCATAATTCTGGAGTCCCAGGATCGAGTCCCGTATTGGGCTCCCTGCTTGGAAGGGAGTCTGCTTCTCCCTCTGACCTCTTCCCTCTTATGCTCTCTTTCTCTCTCATTCTCTCTCTCTCTCTCTCAAATAAATAAATAAAATATTAAAAAAAAAAAACCTTTAATGGTTCCTCATTCTTCTTCTTAGAATAAAGGCAAAAACTTCTCAACATTATCTATAAAAACCTGCATGGGCAGGCTTAACTCTCCAACTCGAAGCATGTTCCTTCTCCCTCTGGCTCTTGGTTCTCAGGCCATGGTAGCCTTAATTAAGAGTCCTCATTTTGCCATTTTCCCTTCTACCACAGGACCTTTGCACCTACTCTTATTTTTGCCTGGACAACCATCCCTCCTCTCTCTGCCAAGTTAACATCTATTCTTCCTTTAAATCATAGCACAAATATTTCTTGAGGATGCAGTTTCTAATCTGGTCAAATTTCATTAATATCTTCATTTATCCCACTATCACAGTTTTAATTTAGCATTTAATTTAGTATTAATACTTATCCCCTCCATCGAACTACAAGTTCCATAGGGGATGGTATCACATTAGGTTGTGTTACACATTTTATCCCCAATGGCTGGGTAGTTTAATAAAACCATACAGCACAAATGAACAAAAATATGAACGAAGTTCAAGAACCACTGAACAGCGTCTAGGCTAAGTCAAAGTTCAGTTGCCAACAATCACAAAACATTCAATACAGATCATGTTCCCACCACCATAATCCTTACTATATTTAATTTCCTTTACCAAGGTACCGTTAGTAGGAATAATGAAGTTTATTTATAAGAGTCTTCTTCTACTGACTTCCTATTTAAATGAGAAAACCATCAAAAAGTCAAACTCAATTGAATACTCTAAAATACAGCAATCTAAATGGTTTGATCAGTTTTCATAACAAAATCACTCATTTTTTTTTACATTTCATTGTCAATTCCCAAAGCAAAGAAAATCTCTAGTTTATCTTGAATCTGAGACTCTTACTCAACTTATCTCAAGACAAATCACTGAAAATAAAAGTCTACTAAAAAACAACACTTAAGTTAAAACCTCTAGACACTTAAAAAAATGTTCAGTGAGAAAAGCAGAAGAATGCAAGGCAATGTTTGGATGAAAAACCCTTTTCCACCATACAAAACAAGAAGACAGACATCTTCCCCATGAATTCTGGCAAGGTCAATTCCTACCCTTATTCACAAAATTCTTGGATAGCTTCCTTGGCCTAAAAAAACCCCACGCTATTTCACAGTGACTGAGTAAAGCCCGGGTATGGAGATGGTTACTTAGGGGACTTGCTTATTTTGATGGTAAGCAAAACAGTTCCCTATGGTGTTTCAACAGTTCTAGGTCATAAAAACAGTGGGTATTATAATTCATGACAAAACAAAAAGCAAATAAAGATACCTTGTTATAAGCAGAGTCTACAGTATCAGAAATTGTTAACAATTTAGGAAAAGATAAACATCTATCAAGAAATTATGAGAGCTTCGGGCACCTGGGTGGCTCAGTGGGTTAAAGCCTCTGCCTTTGGCTCAGGTCCATCATCCCAGGGTCCTGGGATGGAGCCCTGTATCAGGCTAAGCAGAGAGCCTGCTTCCTCCATTCTCTCTCTGCCTGCCTCTCTGCATACTTGTGATCTCTGTCAAATAAATAAATAAAATCTTTTAAAAAAAATTATGAGAGCTAAAGAAACACTAGTTATTAAGATTCAAGAATGGCCAAATGACTTAGCATGAAAATTTAGTAACAAACCTTCCTCATTCTCCAAATTTTTAATCTCTTCAAAAAAGGTTAACAAAAAGCTGTCAAAGCAAACAATCTAGAACTATGATTTTATTCTCCTGAGAGAAATTATACATTCTGTTAAAAACAACTATATCAATTCATAATTGATACATCATCAATGCATGTATTCTCTTAAATTTTGGGCATTACCACTTTTTTGAGAGAAAAAGAATGAACATGTGGTGCCTGGGTGGCTCAGTGGGTTAAAGACTCTGCCTTTGGCTCAGGTCATGATCTCAGGGTCCTGGGATCGAGCCCCACATCGGGCTCTCTGCTCAGCTGGGAGCCTGCTTCCCCCCCTCTCTCTATGCCTGCCTCTCTGCCTACCTGTGATCTCTGTCTGTCAAATAAATAAATTAAATTAAAAAGAAAAAGAAAAAGAATGAACAAGCAATAAAAAAGTATTAGTGGTCTCATTACACTGCTGGTAGGAATATAAAATGGTGCAGCCATTATGGAAAAGTTTGTCAGTTTCTTATAAAATTAGACATGCAGTTATGATACCTAAAATCTCTCTCCTTGGCATTTATCCCAGGAAATGAAAACATATGTTCACGTAAAAACTTGTATATGAATGTTCACAGCAGCATTATTGATAATACCCTAAACTGGAAATATGAATGTCTCTGAATAAGTGATGTTTTAAAAAACTCTCTTAAATCCATACCATGGAATATACTTAGTAATGAAAAGGGAGAAGCAATTGATATTGATACATGTAACAACTTGGATAAATCTCAAGTGCATCATGATTAGCAAATAAAAAAGCCAATCTCAAAAGATTATATGACTTCCTTTTATACAGCATCCTCAAAACAACAAAACTACAAAGATAGAGAATTGATTACTTGTTGTCAGGGGACTGGGATAAGGACTGTATGGAGGTAGTTTCCCAAAATAAAACAATGTTTTGAACTTATGCAGTAAACATTAACTGCCCTTGAACTTTAAAGTTTTAACTCTGGCCCTGTCTCCAGTGAAATTATTTGGTAACTTTCCCCATTCAACTAGCTGATTCACTAAATAAGCAGCAGCTAGTAAGGCAAAACATGGCAATGAGGTACTTCTGTGTCTGAGTCATTAAGATATTCTTACAGGATGTTTAAGAAGGACAGACAGGGAGATGCAAAGTTAAGTCTCAGAACCACAGCAACTCCATTCTTAGCTGGTTAACACAACATCGGGCTGTCAGCACCAAACATGGAAAGTCTATGCATAGAGGCCAAGAATGGCACACTGACAGTGGGTGTTAACTAAAAAATAAAGTCAAATGGACTAAACATTACTGCATTTTGATCCTAGACCTTGTTAACTGATTAAAAAGCACACCTTACTTGAGTAACTGTTTTTTCAAAAAGCAATAATACCATATTAAATGCACACAATTTCAAAAAATTAAAATGTAAAAAAAGCATTCCTTTAAAACTGACAAAGTGGGGCTAGAGGAGGAGTCTGCGGTGGCTCAGTTGGTTAAGCATCTAACTTCGGCTCTGGTCATGATCTCAGGGTCCTCAGGAGAGCCTGACTCTCCTTCTGTCCCTCCGCCTGCTCATGTGTGTGCTGTCAAATAAAATTTTTTTTTAAAAATTGACAAAGCAGGGGATTTAGGAAATAGCTCCAGTGTACATAACCAATACCTTTCATTTATTCCTAATTTTTCTAACTGAGAGTTGGACAAAAACAGTACTCCTAGACTTTACTTACCCCAAAATCTGTTGGGTATTTCTAGAGGCAATTAAATATAATATTTACAATTAACATATTGCTGAAAGCTAATAGCAGTAATTTTTGCAAAGATGTGCTAAGAATGTAAGCCTGAGCACTACCCAAAAGGAAAAGTTTCAAAGTACTGCAGCACCAACCATCGTAACTAATTTGCTAACCTTCAGCTTCCTCACAGGTTACCTTAGTACCTACCCTCACAAAATCATCATGAAGATTAAATGTAAAATACTTTTAACAGGGTCTGGTATGCATGAACATGAATAAAGGGAAACCTCATTAAATTGGAGTCAGGAGGCCAGTAGGGGGAGCTCTCATTGGCCTACCACTGGTAGTCAATTGCACACCCAAGAGGAAGAGGTACCTTGCAAGCCCATTACTATCCCAGCAGAAGGTTTTTCTCCTGCTGCAGAGGATAATAATAAATAATTATTTATTGAGCCAATGAGACTGTGACAACCCAGCCAATGAAAAGCCACTACACTCTGAACCCCCACTGGACTTTCTACTCCAATGGACTTATTGTTTTTAACAGTCCTCTCACTCTTCCCTGTCCCTCTATAAAGGAGTTGAGATTCTCTGCTATTCCCAAATAAGTCCATTTTTGCTGGTAAAATAACTGAGTTTTCTTTTTAAGGTTAACATGCAGAATGAGTACAATGAAAGTATTAACTAAAAACAAAACAAAACAAAACAAAAAACTGGGAGCCCCTGGGTAGTGCAGTCAGTTGAACAGCCGTCTAGAGTCATGATCTCAGGTTCTTGTGTAGGCTCCAAGCTCAGCAGAGGGTCTGCTAAAGTTTCTCTCTCCCTCTCACTCTGCCCCATCCCATGTTCACTCACTCGTGCGCACACACTCTTTCTCTCAAATAAATAAATCTTTAGTAAAAATTACTTTAGGGGCACCAATGGGTGGCCCAGTTAGGCGTTTGCCTTTCAGCTCAGGTTATATTCCCAAGGTCCTGGGATCAAGCCCCACATTGGGCTCCTTGCTCAGCACCTGCTTCTCCCTCTCCCTCTGCCCTGACCCCCACTCATTCTAACTTTGCTCTCTAATAAATAAAATATTTTTAAAAATAAAAATAATTATTTTAGGAAATGCTGGGCACCTACATAGACAGGTGGAGCAGCATCTTAGCTCCTACTAGGAATGCTACAGCAGGTGTTTCTCATTACCCTGGGCACAACAACCTTAACTTCTTTGATGGGAGTTTTTGCCACTCCATTTTTTTTTCTCAATTTGGTAAGAAAAGGAAATCACCAATCAAGCCTAATTATAAATTTACAAGAACCTGGAAGAATCAGTAAATTGAAGACAAAACACAATAATATGCAACTACTATTCTTTACAGGTTTAGAGACCTCTTTTTATAGCATCACCTCATATTTGTATACCACATTGTAGTTTCAAATTCCTTCTTTTTTTTAAGATTTTATGTATTTATTTGACAGAGATCACAAGTAGGCAGAGAGGCAGGCAGAGACGGGGGGGGCAGACTCCCTGCTGAGCAGAGAACCCAATGTGGGGCCCGATTCCAGAACCCCGAGACCATGACCTGAGCCAAAGGCAGAGACCCAACCCACTGAGCCACCCAGGCGTCCCTCAAATTCCTTCTTAACACATTATCTCATTTGATCCTTACAACAATCCTGTGAGATCCTTGCTGTTACTTCACATTTTACAGATAAGGAAAATGAGGCTTAAGTGATATGTTGAAGGTCACACAACCAGCAAGTAGAAGAGCTGGAATTTAAACCTCTCAACTATGGGACCATAGCTGCCTCTCTAAATGGTGATAAGTTTTACAATGCTGACATTATAATTTTTTGACCAGCATCCTCCATATTTCAGCAAATCATTAACAGCCTCAAGGTATAATGAAAATTTAGAGTAAATACAAGAATCACAGGACTTTAAGAATCATTTTAAAGTAATCTCTCATTTCACATATGCTTTTATAAAAAGAAAATGTTTCTAGTAGTCAGGATAAAAAAAAATTTTTTTTGTTTAATGTTCTCATGTTTCAATGCCTGCAAGCATTTGTGGAAATCAAGGGGCTGAGGAAAAGAAGAAAAGGATTAAAAAATACAAACCCCAAGTTACCCTCTATTATGCCTGATTACCTCCTTGTTTCCAATTTATTTGTTGAGGGAGGGGAAAAAGACTCTTATTGATAGGCATACTTCAAATTTAAGATTTTTTCTGATAGTCCACATAAAAACTTGTATACAAATGTTCACAGCAGCACTGTTCATAACAGCAAAAAAGGGAGTCAATCAAAATGTCTATTCACTAATACATAAATAAAATATGGTATATCCATAAAATGGACTCTTATTTGGCAATAAAAAAGAACTGACATACTACAGAATGGCTACACTATGAAAACATGCTAATAAGTGAAAAGAGCCAGTCACAAAAGACCACATTTTATTTAAGTTGATTTATATGAATGTCCAGAATAGGCAAATCCATGGAGACACAAAGCGGTTAGTTTACCTAAGGCTAAGACAGGGGGCGAAAATGGGAAAAGACTGCTAAATATGTACAGAGTTTCTTTTTGGGGTAATGCAAATACTCAGAAAATGGTTGTACAACTCTGAATATAATAAAAACCACTGCCGCGTACATTTTAAATGGGTAAATTCTAACGTATGTGAAATATACCTCAATGAAGGTAATAAAACAAGATGTTAAGAAAGGGAAATAGGTACTTGGTATACAGAAACTCTGTATATTACCTTTGCTTCACTTTTCCATAAATCTAAAACTCCTAAAAGAAATAGATAAATAAATCAGTAAATAAAATTACATAGTAAACAGCTGAAGTATGAGGTGCAGACTAAAGTAGCACCACAAAACTTTAAAAAGATTCATACACAGTGTCTCAGACAAAAAAGTGAATAAATATTAGATGTAAAAAATGAGGTTAGGGGGCGCCTGGGTGGCTCAGTGGGTTGAGCCGCTGCCTTCGGCTCAGGTCATGATCTCAGGGTGCTGAGATCGAGTCCCGCATCAGGCTCTCTGCTCAGCAGGGAGCCTGCTTCCTCCTCTCTCTCTGCCTGCCTCTCTGCCTACTTGTGATCTCTCTCTGTCAAATAAATAAATAAAATCTTTAAAAAAAAAAAAAAAATGAGGTTAGGCCTTGTTCACAGGGTTACACAATAGCACAGGTAGAGGAACAAAAGATCTCACAGACCTGGAAAAAGCTCATCATTCATTTGGCTAAACACCTTCCTCTTCCCCTACCTACATAAAACTTTCCAAGTAAATTTGCTTTCAAACACCCCCAAAACTTCTAGAAACATGTCTACACAGAAAAGAAAATGCTGGGGCGCCTGGGTGGCTTAGTGGGTTAAAGCCTCCGCCTTTGGCTCAGGTCGTGATCTCAGGGTCCTGATCTCAGCCCTGAATCAGGCTCTCTGCTCCACGGGGAGCCTGCTGCTTCCTCCTCTCTCTCTCTCTGCCTGCCTCTCTGCCTACTTGTGATCTCTGTCTATCAAATAAATAAATAAAATCTTTAAAAAAAAAAAAAGAAAAGAAAAGTGGGAAACAACACTGCCACCTTATCAGCGTAAAACCACTTCCCATTCACTACGGATCAAAAGCTTTTATTAGAAAAACATTTTAACACAATTGTGCCTTATCTATTTCTAAAGACTAAAGACCTTACTCTCTATAGATCAGACCTTAGAATAGGGTTCAAGACTCAAATTACTGATAAAATGTAAAGGATGTCAAGATTTGTCATATTGGCTTCTTAAAATAATATAACACTCAAATTGTTTAAAAAAGGATATTGACCAGAAAGAGCATAAAGAACTTTCTGAGGGAAGGAAAATATTCTACATCTTAATCAGATTGGTGTTTATAATTATATATATATATATATATACAGCTACATGCATATGCAAAAATTCACTGAGCTATGTATACCTCTTAGACGTGTGCATTTACTGGAAATTATACAGTTTTAAAAATGGAATTTAAAAAAATAGTATTCCACAGAATTATCTCATTATCCCAAAGCATATGATGTAGTAAGAGTCAGATTTTCATCTTCTTTTAGTAAAAAGAATCAAGCAGAGATAAGTAAAGCAATCTTCTCTGGTATCTCAAAATCAAGAAGAAAAACAGGTCTCCCAACTCTGTTCTATCATCAATCTAACCTTTGTGCTTCAACGACAATGACACTGAATCTTGAGACTCTTCTGAGAGAAAAGAGGGCAGAACCAATCCTCGTTAAATCAACATACTCAACATCTCCAAATGCCATATCCTTATTCTCCAAAAAGAAAATTATTTAAGTAAATTCTATGCCCAATGTTGGGCTCAAACTCAAGACCCTGAGATCAAGAGCCACATATTCTACCAACTGAGCTAGCCAGGCACCCCAAGAGAAAATTATTTTTATCTAGAACTGGTTATGAAATAATACAAAGGATGCAAAATAAGTTCTCGGGTCCATACTCCCTCCAAAAACTATCATGATACGACCTTGTACTTCATTCTGCAGTTTTTCCAAGGGTGTTCTAAGGCACCATATTCTCCTACCTTAACTTCTGGCCATTTACATGTCTAGCGTGAGAAAGTAAAGAGTGGACAGGTTAGGCCTCAACGGACTGAAATGGCTTTTATTTCGGTTACAAATTTTGGCATAGGACTAGATCTGAGCAGCCAACTATTTATTTAATAAATAAAGGAACTAAATCCAAAAATAGTTAAGAGACTTGCCCTAAGATTTCACAGCTAAGAAGTGGAAGAGTCAAAGCTGAATCCAGCCTTCCATTCACCATACCACACCTAGACCTCTGCCCAGTTAGAAGCAGCATACTATCTTACCTAAAGTGTTAATTACACTCAGGGGGAAAATAGTTCATATTATCCAAATTCTCATGCCCAACTGTCTCATGGCACTAATATTCTAATTTATAACCAGAATTACAAATTAATTATCAGAATTATAGCTGTCATCCAAGTTAGAGTCAGTACCTTCTTTTCTCAGCTGTAAAATTCCCTTGGGATTAGTATCAAAAGGTTATTTGGTACATAAATAATCAAAGCAAACAGAGAAGGATGGTTTTTTTGTTTGTTTTGTTTTATTTTTTAAAATATTTTATTTATTTATTTGACAGAGAGAGAGAGAGAGATCACAAGTAGGCAGAGGCAGGCTGGGGTTGGGGGGGGAGCAGGTTCCCCGCTGAGCAGAAAGCCTGATCTGGGGCTTGATCCCAGAACCCTGAGATCATGACCTGAGCCGAAGGCAGCGGCTTAACCCACTGAGCCACCCGGGCACCCCCAGAGAAGGATGGTTTTATTTATTTATTTTTTTAAGACTTTATTTATTTATTTGACAGAGATCACAAGCAGGCAGAGACACAGGCAGAGAGGAGGCAGAGAGGAGGAAGCAGGCCCCCTGCTGAGCAGAGAGCCTGATGTGGGGCTCAATCCCAGGACCCTGAGATCATGACCTGAGCCGAAGGCAGAGGATTAACCCACTAAGCCTCCCAGGCGCCCCAAGAAGGATGGTTTTAAAGAATATATGCATCAAGTTCTTCATAGAATACTATCTTAGTTCACCAAAGACTTTCATACAGTCATTTATCTGATCAGCAAATACTGAACTGCCTACTAGATGTCAGGCACTGTATCAGACCTAATGAAAACAAAGATACAAGGGACTTTGGTTTAGGTAAGCAGACAAAACAGATTATGGTAAGGATTATGATGGGACAGCCAAAGTGCCACTGAAGCCCAGAGAAGCAACATCTACTCTAATCTGGAGGGTCAAAGAAGTCAAACCAGCTTCTTACTCTCCCAAGCAATAACATTTGCTCTAGAAGCTCAGGATTCTCACTCTTTTTTTTTTTTTTTAAAGATTTTATTTATTTATTTGTCTGAGAGAGAGTGAGCACAGGCAGACAGAATGGCAGGCAGAGGCAGAGGGAGAAGCAGGCTTCCTGCTGAGCAAGGAGCCCGATGCGGTACTCGATCCCAGGACGCTGGGATCATGACCTGAGCTGAAGGCAGCTGCTTAACCAACTGAGCCACCCAGGCGTCCCGGATTCTCACTCTTGAAATATACTTTTTTAAACACTGGTCTCTTATTGACATAAAAGTCTCCAAAACCTATGTCTGAGAAAACACACACACACACACACACACAAAATCAGCATTACAATATTAACCTGTTTATGTAAAATTGTGTTACATTCATATACCCATACGTGCATATATTTTCAAAGGGACATGTATGGAAGGATATTTACAGAAACTTTAATGGTAATCATTCCTGTGGGTTAGAATTTCAGATTGCTTCAACTTCTTTAAACTTTCCTGCATTCATTTTTAAAAATACTCTGTCCCACCCTATAGGGATGCCTGGCTGGCTCTGTCAGTGGAGCATGCAGCTCTTGACCTCAGAGTCAAGAGTTCAAGCTCCAAAATGGGTGAAGAGATTACTTAAAATAAATTTTAAAAGAGTACTGCTCTAGTTGTTTATTCTGCTGTAACCAAGGTGAATAGAAGAGGGCAAGCACACAGACCAGAGCTGAATAAACTATCACTGTACCTAGATCAACCTGCCTCCCCTATTCAGAGTATTATTTGTCACACGGGGGACACTAATGCAACACACTTGGTACCTTTTATTTACACTTCTAGGAGGGCCACTTTTGGGACAGTTTCTGGAGAAACAAGAAAGGTAGATGGGGACCAAAGATAAACAGGCTATAATCGCAGTGCTAATGTGTTTAGACTTCATTCTGTGGATGATAGAAAAAGAGAGGTTTTCTAAAGACAGTCGACTCCACTTTTTAACAAGGTATCTGGTAGCAGCTAGAATACATAAACAGGAAATGACATAAAGACAAAGAGATGTGCTGAAAAGTTGTGGCTCTATGTTTAAAAAAAAAACCTAGAGAAATGCAAATTTTTTCAGCACTATCTCTGGTGGATGAGAACAGAAGCAGTCTCCTACTTTCAGTGTCATACATTTCTATAATCCTTGCACTTCTTAAAATAAGTGTGTATTATATTTATAACCAGAAAAAATAAGAATGACTTTCACAATAATTCAAGTGGGATGCAGGGAAAATGATGAAAGCCTGGATTATAAACTCTATAAGGGCAAGAAACTGATCTGTCTTATTTACCACTATGTCCCAAATACCTCGTACAGTGCCTAGCATATATTAGATGCTCGATAAATGTGCCAGAATAAATGAAAGAATAAATGAGTGAACCAATGTACATCCTAAAGTTTCAATAAAGAAGAAACATTTCAAAAGTAAAATACGCATTTGCTGGTCAACATAAAGAGCAAGAACAGAAAGAAACTGAAGATAACCCAAGTTTTACAGACTAGTTGGCTAAGTGAACGATGAACCATTAATCAAGATAAGTAAAACTAGAGGTGGCATAAGTATACAGGAATGCAGAGAGATCGTGACAAAATGTCAGTGAATTTGGTAGAAGGCACTAAGTTTCAGGAACCAGTAGGGAGTGCAGGCTGAAGATGCAGATTTGGGAGTCATTTATATGAAGCTACATCAGCGATCAGAGCTATCAGAAACCCATTACTGACTTTCATCTTAACAGCAGAAAAAGAGAGGCAGATCAAAATAAAATACACCCACTATTCTGGGGCCCTTATACCCTGACTTTTTTTTAAGATTTTATTTATTTATTTGAGAGAGAGCGAGCACAAACAAGGGGAGAGGGAGAAACAGACCCCCTGCTGAGCAGGGAGCCTGACCTGGGACTCTATCCCAGGACCCCGGGATCATGACCTAAGCCAAAGGCAGACGCCTAACTGACTGAGCCACCCAGGCGCCCCTATACTCTGATTTTTGCCCCACTAATTCTTAAACCTAGATTCTGAAATAAAAAACACCTTGGGCTTCCAGTCTTCATCTCTCATTTGCTTCCTAATAGCATACAAACGCCCATAGCTGTATTTTTACTATTTGCTACAAAAAAATTCTGGGCTTACAAATCCAGGCCAGATCAGAAATCCAATACACTTGGCATTATTTACCATAAACATACAAAATTCATATGCTGGTTTTATTCAATATTACCACTGGCAAACTAATATAAAGTAATGGTTTGTCACTGAATTTTTAAAGTTTTGGATTAAAACTTTTGAAAAAATTAATGTTTTGGGAGATACTCTTTATCAATAGATAATGTTTACAGATGTTTATTCACACACTAGGGCAATAAAAGTTATTTCTGAATATTTTTTTCTTCTTATTCCATGATTACAACATGATACTTCCAAACTGTCCTCAACTATGCAAGTCTCTTCCCTCTCCAGTTCATTCTATGAAATCAAGTCTCCCCATTTCCTTTGTTTTAGTCCCACCCAGAGAAATCCATCCTCCCTATCTCAAACTGCCTTTATCTAAAAACTAATTTCAAAAGGTCAACAAATAGGTTAGGCTAGTCTCATAAATGTAGAGATACAAAATATAAGACTAACTTGTCTCCATGCTTTTATTCATGTTATTTTCCATACCTGCAGTGTAATCTAACCCTTTTTTCCAACATTTATCCAAATAGAAGCCGCAGATCATATCCTTCTAACCACTTCAACACTCACCTAACCTACTCTCTGCCTTCTTTAAATTCCTATAATACAAATTAATGGCCTTCAAAAGTTAACTATGGGGGTGCCTGGATGGTTCAGTCAGTTAAGCATCTGCCTTCAATTCAGGTCATAATCTCGGGGTCCTGAGATCAAGTCCCACATCACCTCCCTGTTCAGCAGGGAGTCTGCTTCTCACTCTCCCTCTGCCTACCTCTTTCTCTGTGTCAAATAAATACATAAAATCTTAAAAAAAAAAAAAAAGTTGGGGCGCCTGGGTGGCTCAGTGGATTAAGCCGCTGCCTTCGGCTCAGGTCATGATCTCGGGGTCCTGGGATCGAGTCCCGCGTCGGGCTCTCTGCTCAGCAGGGGGCCTGCTTCCTCCTCTCTCTCTCTGCCTGCCTCTCTGCCTACTTGTGATCTCTCTCTGTCAAATAAAGAAATAAAAATCTTTAAAAAAAAAAAAAAAAAGTTAACTATGTTTTCCTCTATCTACATTGGGAAGTAAGCTTCTTGAAGAGATATGTCCTGTCAATACCGAGTACACAGTTGGCATGCAAAGAATACTTACTAAATCAATGGTGGCTCTGAATCTGTATCTTAGATTTTTGGCTTCCCAGCCTTCCTTTGGCTTCCACAGTGCCATATACCAGAAATAAAATATATTATTTTGATTTTAATTTTACTAACAGATATTAGACTAACTTAAACTAAATTTATTTTATTTTAAACTGCCAAGTCTGTCACCTTATTTTAGGACCATAAGAAAGAAAAGCTTAGGGACACCTAGGTGGCTCAGTCAGTGAAGGAGCTGCCCTCAGCTCAGGTCATGATCCGATGACCCTGGGATGGAGTCACACATTAGACTCCCTGCTGAGCAGGGAGCCTGCCTCTCCCTATTCCTGCTGCTCCCCCTGCTTGTGCTCGCTCTCTTTCTCACAAAAAAATAAATAAAATCTTTAAAAAAAAATCGTAACTGTTAAAACACTGTAAAAGAAACCATTATTTTTGCAAAGTAAAAAAAAATTAAACTCTAAAATCCTATTAGAAGTTTGACAATCATAATACTGTACACTTCTTCAGTGTATTTACATTCTTTGCCAAAATATGACATAAAACACAAGGAAAAAAATTTTTTTCTTTGTAAATTATTTTATTCAAGAAGGTGGGAAAAGGGCGCCTGGGTGGCTCAGTGGGTTAAGCCGCTGCCTTCGGCTCAGGTCATGATCTCAGGGTCCTGGGATCGAGTCCCGCATCGGGCTCTCTGCTCAGCAGGGAGCTTGCTTCCTCCTCTCTCTCTCTCTGCCTACTTGTGATCTCTCTCTGTCAAATAAATAAATAAAATCTTTAAAAAAAAAAAAAAAAAAAAAAAAAAAGAAGGTGGGAAAAACAGACATGGGGGGCGCCTGGATGGCTCAGTGGGTTAAGCCTCTGCATTTGGCTCAGGTCATGATCTCAGGGTCCTGGGATCGAGCCCCGCATCGGGCTCTCTGCTCAGCGGGGAGCCTGCTTCCTCCTCTCTCTCTGCCTGCCTCTCTGCCTACTTGTGATCTCTCTCTGTCAAATAAATAAATAAAATAAAATCTTAAAAAAAAAAAAACAGACATGGGCTGAGCTGAGCCCTGAGTCTCTAAAAATATGGAACACTTCACCAATTTGCATGTCATCCTTGTGCAGGATCCATGCTAATCTTCTCTGTATCATTAACATGAGGGAAATCTTAAAGTTAGTCAACTAGCCAGCTTTTTTTTTTTTTAAATAAAGATTTTATTTATTTCAGTAAGAGAGAAAGCACAAGTAGGGGAGTGGGAGAGGGAGAGGCAGATTCCCCTGTTAAGCAGGGAGCCCGATGCAGGACTCCATCCCAAGACCCTGGGATCATGACCTGAGCCAAAGGCAGCCACTTAACCACCTGAGCCACGCAGGCCAGATTTTCTAAACCTATCTTTTTTTTTTTTTTTTAAAGATTTTATTTATTTATTTGAGAGAGAGAGACAGTGAGAGAGAGCATGAGCGAGGAGAAGGTCAGAGAGCGAAGCAGACTCCCCATGGAGCTGGGAGCCTGATGTGGGACTCGATCCCGGGACTCCAGGATCACGCCCTGAGCCGGAGGCAGTCGTCCAACCAACTGCGCCACCCAGGCGTCCCTCTAAACCTATCTTAAGAAAACAATTTTCTTTTTTAAAAACAGTTTAATCCAAACAATATGGCACATGGCACTATTTAGGGATATGTATGACAGGAAAAATAATCATTCTATGAAACTCCCATTCCATCCTCTTTGGGTAGATGTTAAGAAAGCTATTAGTTGATAAATACCTAGTCCCATCCTAATATGTGTAGAAAACCCAAGGTAATTCTCCCAGAGTAAAGGAAAAACATATAGCCAAGCAAAACTGAAGTCTGTGACTTCAGTCATTGTGGGGTGGGTTATTTCACACTTTCCAATTCAGCTTATCTGGTGACTGACTCTGTGTATGCTTGTTTTCAAGAAACAGACTTAAAGGCCATACTTAAAGTAAATTTTTGAAAGTAAGGCCAGGAATGAACTGAGTCACTGAATCAGAGCTAGAAGGGATTCTTAAAAATTTAAAGATGAGAAATGAGACTCTGATTAAGTCACACAGGTAGTTGGAAACAAAGGTTAGAACCAAGGCTTCTAACTTCTAGAAAAAGTTATTTATTAAGTGCCTAATATGATGAAGAACTCTGCTAGGAGTTAGACCAGTACCCACTCCTGCTTACCAAAATACTTTCCATGGATCTTCAAACACATTTAAAACATCAATTAAGGCTGGGGCACCTCGGTGGCTTAGTCAGTTGAACATCCACCTCTTGATTTTGGCTGGGGTCATAATCTCAGGGTTGTGATCTCGGGGTTATAGGATCCAGCCCCACATCAGGCTCCCATTCTGTGGGGAGTCTGCTTGAGTTTCTCTCCATCTGCCCACCCCCTGACCCCCATTGCATTCACATGCTTGCTTGCTCTCTCAAATAAATAAATCTTTAGAAAAAGTAGTCTAGGGGTGCCTGGGTGGCTCAATGGGTTAAGCCTCTGCCTTCAGCTCAGGTCATGATCTCAGGGTCCTTGGATGGAGCATCGGACTCTGCTCAGCGGGGATTCTGCTTCCCCCCCTTCTCTCTGCCTGCCTCTCTGCTTACTTGTGATCTCTCTCTCTCTGTCAAATAAATAAATAAAATCTTAAAAAAAAAAAAAGTAGTCTACATTAAGGCTTACATTCTAAGGAAATTTCTGTATTAGGACAAGGCAGTGTCTACATCTCTAAAAAGCATGTTAAAATAAGGAGGTAAAAAGGGGCACCTGGGTGGCTCAGTGGGTTAAAATAAGGAGGTAAAGAAGAAGAAAAAAAAAAACTTTAAAGTAGTAAAGAACTTAAAATTTCACCAAATTACCTTTCTTGTCCTGATTGTTGTTTATCATTAAAAAGAATAAGACCATCAAAAACATCTCTACCCAAATCTCATGACCCAATAGTTTAAGAAAAATGAGCCTTATTCCTGTTGGAAAAATGATCTGTTTTTGTCACATCACACTGAAGAATTAGCTCTGTCTCTGGATTAGAGTACAGCCATCTGAGGACAAAAGTCTAGGCAGAAAAAGAAACAATACTGGAATTTGATAAAGACCACTCAGAAATACAGCATTTAGGTGTTTCAATGGCACCTTTCATCTAAAAATCTCAAAACAAATATTATTTACATTACCAAGAATCAAAACGGTGGCACCATGGCCCAATAAAGAAATAAATCAATGACCCAGAGGGAATTCAATACTAATGTTCTGAAATTTAGCCCTCTGTTGTAAAAAACAATATCTAGTTACAGTTGACTCTTGAACAACGAGGGGGTTAGAGGAGCCAACAACCTGCAGAGTCAAAAATCTGCATATAACTTTTGACTCCTTAAGAACTTAACTACTAAAAGCCTACTGTTGACTGGAAGCCTTACCAACAATATAAACTCTGATTAACACAACTTGTGTACGTTATATGCGTTATGCATTATATACTGTATTCTTTTTTTTTTTTAAGATTTTATTTATTTATTTGACAGAGATCACAAGTAGGCAGAGAGGCAGGCAGAGAGAAAGGAGGAAGCAGGCTCCCTGCTGAGCAGAGAGCCCAATTCAGGGCTCAATCCCAGGACCCTGAGATCATGACCTGAGCTGAAGACAGAGGCTTAACCCACTGAGCCACCCAGGCGCCACTATATACTGTATTCTCAAGATAAAGTAAGCTAAAGAAAAGGAAATACTAAGAAAATGGTAAGAAAAAACACATTTATAGTACTATAATGTTTTTTATCAAACACACAGAAAAAACCCACCCACGTGTAAGCAGACCTGCATTAAGTTTACACCCGTTTTCTGAGGGTCAACTGTGTTTGGATGTTGTGCCTCATTCCAGGCAAAGAACTCCTAAAACCCTTGGAATTTCATGAGTGATAGGAGTGTGCCTTTTGTTATTCATAACAAGTCTTTCAACCACACTGCAGTTTATGCTAATGAGGTGACTTCTGGTGGACCCCTACATAGCTCAAGATGGGAACTGGTAGTCAGAGAGACAAACCACAGGATTTGAGGGTTAAAACTTTCAGGCCCCACCCCTCAATATGGGGAAAGGGAGAGGCTGGCGAATAAGTTAACTACCAATGCTGATGATTTATTTATTATCCCATCATTCCTAGGAAAAAGAACCTTCTCAAAAATCCCTCAACAACAGGGTTTGTAGAGCTTCTGAATGAGTGAACACACTGATGCAGAGAGAGGGCAGGGAAGCTCCCCATACTTGCCCTACACATCTCCCCACCTGGCTGTTTCTGAATTGCATTCTTTATAATAAGACTGTAAACATAGGTAAAGTGCTTTTCCCAAGTTCTGCGTCATCCCAGCAAATCACTGAATCTAAGGAGGGATCAGAATTTTTACAAAGTTGGAGAAGAAGTACAGGTGGCCCAGGACTTGCAACTGTTGTCTACAGTGGGGACAGTCTTATGGAACAGAGCCCCCTTAACTTGAAGGATCTGACATTTTAACTCCAGGTACACAGTGTCAGAATTGAATTCAAATGTAGGACTAGTGTCACAGAACTGGAGAACTGGTTCTGGTGTGGAAAAACCCACACATAAGTAGTTAATTCCAGTGTATATTTATAAAACTTAAAGAAACAAATGGATTTGTTGATACCATCTCCCAGCTTACCTTGCCGAACATGTATAAATAGAAGACGCCCAGAATTAAGTTCTGTTGTCAGAATAGTTGCTACTAATAATAATTTGTAATAATTATATGTCATGGGGCATCTGTGTGGCTCAACTGGTCAAGCGTCTGCCTTTGGCTCAGGCCCTGAGTGGGGCACTCTGTTCAGCAGGGTATCTGTTTCTCCCTTTCACTCTCCCTCTGTGCTCTCTCTCTCAAATAAATAAATACACAATAAATAACAAAATAAATAAAAGTGAAAACCTCTACTTAAAAAAAAAAATTTATATCATCTGAGGCGCCTGGCTGGATCAGTCAGTGAGCATGTGACTCTTGATCTCAGAGCAGTGAGTATGAGCCCCACACTGGTTGCAGAGATGACTTTAAAAAATAAAATCTTTTAAAAATAATAATTTCATGCCATTTTTATGCCAGGCATTAACCTTAGGGTAAATTATTTCCAGTATATACAACTCTGAAAGACAGATACTGCCCCCAAGAGCAGATGAGAAAATTAAATCTCATCATTAATTTTTCCATTGCACAGCAAGTAGCAGAGAACTAAATCTACACTATGGCAACCTTTACTTTCCATTATGTAGTATAAAATTATAAACTCTCTAACAATCCTTAAGAACATGTCCTAAATTATGCTCTTGAAACACTAATCTTAAGGCGCAGTAAGGGGGTTGCCAGGTTTGAGGCTTTTGAGTAACAGCACACGCCCCACACCTCTTGGTGCTTAACTGGAGCAGCATCCTACTCATTCTATCACAGAAAAGCCAGAGGAAAGTAATGCTGTGCCTCTTTGTGGAGCCATACCTTCCCTCAGCTTTATCAGCCTTCAAGCAAGTTTCTACCAGCCACTTTCCTGAACATCTGGACAACAAAGCTGCTCTTGGGAGCTGACCACAAGTCCAAGAAATTCCCAGGACTCCTAAAATGTCTGTATGCCAATCTCCAGTTTCAGACCCACACACAAGTAGTTACCACAGCTTGCCCAACAGAAAGCTATTTAGGAAAATTTATAAGCATCCATAACACAACTGGGACTCCTGGGAGGGAAAGCAAAGAACTCCTCTCCCACTTTTGTCTCACAATCTAGTTAAACCACCTACCCCAATACGGCAAATGAACTGCAGAACAAGAAAACAAAACAAAAGCAAAAGCAAAACATAACAGGAAGGGAAAGGGAAAGAGGAAGGGAAGGCAAGGGGAGGGGAGAGGGAGGAAGGGAGACAGGCAGGCAGGCCAGCAGGCAGGCAGTCAGACAGACTAGCCTTAAGAAATGCTGTAAAGGGGCACCTGGGTGGCTCAGTCAGTTAAGCGTCTGCTTTCATTCAGCTCAGGTGATGATCTCAGCGTTCTAGGATCTGGTTTCAAGCTCCACACGCTCTGCTCAGAGTGAAGCCTGTTTCTCCCTCACCCTCTCCCCTCCCTCCCTGCCTATGCTCGCTCGCTCCCTCCCTCTCTCAAATGAATAAATAAAATCTGAAAAAATAAAAATAATTTTTTTCAAAAAGAAATGCTGTCAAAAACATAAAAATAATCCATATACAGACATAGTATTCTAGTTTTCTGCTTTATACACTTTTTAAAAACTACCTTTTTTGGCACTGTATTCTCTTGCTGGTTGGAAAACATTTCTTGATTTTTCTTTAGTTATCGAGGAACTAAAGTCGGGACGCCTGGGTGGCTCAGTTGTTAAGCGGCTGCCTTTGGCTCAGGTCATGACTCTAGGGTGCTGGGATCCAGCCCCCACTTGCGCTCCCTGCTTAGCAGGGAGCCTGTTTCCTCCCTCTTCCACCCACCATGCTTGTGTTCCCTCTCTGTCTCTGTCAAATAAATAAAATCTTCAAAAAAAAAAAAAAAAAAGGAACTAAAGTCAACAAGAATTTTCATTACCTTTTCACTGTTACCAATATTAGCACAAAGGAGAGAGTCTACTTGAGATTAGAAAATCTTAAGAGCTGGGATGGACAAGAAAGATCATGTAGTTCAAACTGCAGAACACCTGTATCTCCAGAAGACCATCATCCAACCAATACTTGAATATCTCTAATGACAGAGACCTCATAATTTTGTCAATTCCACTGTGGGACATGTTTTACTGTGCAAAAGGTCTCCACCATGGGATGAAATTCATCTCCAACATAGTTTCTACCCACTGTCTGTCCTCTGAAGCAATAAAGATGAGTCTGCTTTCTCTTGCTTAACATAATCCTTCAAATATAGTTAAGTTTCCAAGTATTATCTTCTGTAGCAAAACAGCTCCTGATTCTTTAATTGTTCTTCATTAAATATGGTGCCTAGAGCTCTCTCAGTATTCTAGTCACATTCATCTGAACAATTTAGATTACCCGCTGAAGTGTAAAATCCATAACTGGACACAATACTCCGGATATAATCTGACAGTATAAGAACAGAGGGACTATTACGTCTCTTAATTTAGCACTATATAACTTAATTTAGCACTGTACATCTATAAATAGTCATCAGTGCATCAATGTTACCTCTTTTCACAGCCAAATCATACCATTAACTACCTTAGACTATTGTGGCTCCAAATGAAAAAATTATTTTGGGCCAGATCATTTCTGTTAAAGAGAAAGACTTTAAATTTCAATCACACTTATCGCGTCACTTTCATACTTCATCTTGCTTACATTGCCTTGATTTTCTTTAAGGCAACCTATTAGATAACACTCCCAGTTCTGGCGTCATTTACAAAATTTTTAGTAAGCATGCATATTAATTACATCATTATTTAAGATCTAGATCCATAAAGTTTGGCAAAAAGAGAACTTACAAGCCTGTTATGATCACACTGTGCTTCATAACAAAACAAATAAGCAAACCAGGTTTAAAAGACCAACAAACTGGGAAAAAACATTTGCAACACATACACTGATTTCATTATATAAATGGCTCCTACAAATTCCTAAGTGAAAAAAGGAATTAATCAATGAATAAAAACCAAACTCTAACATGAGCAACCAGTTTACAGAAAAGCAAATATTGTTTTTACATAGATAAGATCTTCACCCTCACTCAAAAAGAGCAATGTAAGTTTTTTATACGGTTAAAGTTTTTAATTTTAATTCCATTTTAATTTTAGTATAGTTAACATACAATGTTGTATTAGTTTCAGGTGCACAATACAGCAAATCAACAATTCCATTTATCACCCACTGCTCATCACCAGTGCCCTCCTTAATCCCCATCAGCTACTTCTCTCATCTCCCCCATCCACCTCCCCTCTGGTAACCACCAGTTTGTTCTCGTTGGTTAAGAGTCTATTTCTTGGCTTGTCTCTTTTTTTTTCTTTGCTCATTTGTTTTATTTCTTAAATTTCACATGAGTGAAGTCATATGGTATTTGTCTTTCTCTGACTTATTTCACTTAGTGTTATTCCCTCTTATCCATCAGGCTGATGCAAATGGCAAGATTTCATTTTTTATAGGTGAATAATATTCTATTGTATGTATATGTGTATATATACAATATACATAATCACATCTTCTTTATCCACTCACTTATTGATGGACACTTGGGCTGCTTCCATAATTTAACTATTGTAAATAATCCTGCTATACACATAGGGAAGCATGTATACCTTTTAATTAAGTGTTTTTGTATTTTTTAGGTAAATACTTAAGAGTAGCATGATTACTGGATCATATATGTTTAACTTTTTTTCTTTTTTAAATAATCTCTACACCCAAAGTGAGGCTCAAACTCATGACTCAGAGATCAAGAGTTGCATGCTCTACCAACTAAGCCAGCCAGGTGCCCCTCTATTTTTAATTTTTTTAAGAACCACCATACTGTTTTCCACAGTGGCTGCACCAGTTTGCATTTTCAATGACAGCGCATTAGGGTTCCTTTTTCTCCACAACCTCACTAACACCACTGTTTCTTATGTTTTTGATTTTAACCATTCTGACAGATGTGAGATGAAAAGCAAATTAAATTAAATCTATAATGCGGGATGCCTGGGCAGCTCAGTAATTTAAGCATCTGACTCTTGGTATCAGCTCAGGTCTTGATCTCAGGGTCATGAGTTCAAACCCTGCATTGGGAGCTCCAGGCTGGGCATGGAGCCTATCTTTAAAAATAATAAACAAATCTATAATGTGATAACATTTTTTACCTATCCAAGTAAGTAACATATCTAATAAGGAGTGGAAAGAAGTACTACATAGATTGCTGATAGGAATATAAATTGATTCCAATTCTTTAGAGAGTAATTTAGAAATATCTATAAAATTTTTAACTATACCTACCTTTTCTTTGAATCATGGATATTCACTGAAACTTTTATAATAGCAAAAGTGCTAGATGCTTAGTTGTCTATCCCACAGCCATTTTTCCCTTCTTCCTCATTTTTATTTATTTATTTATTTGACACAGAAAGAGATCATAAGTAGGCAGAGAGGATAGAGAGGGGGAAGCAGGCTCCCCACTGAGCAGAGAGCCTGATGCGGGGCTGGATCCCGGGACTCTGGGATCATGACCCGAGCCAAGGCAGAGGCTTTAACCCACTGAGCCACCCAGGCGCTCCCTCTTCTTCCTCATTAATCAGAATTCACATTTGCTCAGGATGGTAATGTGCCCAACCCCAAGAGATGACTCATGACCAGCTGAAGCCAACTATGGCTATCATATTCTCTTTGCCAGGTAATCATGTTCCCAGACATGCATGGGGTGAGGGGCAGCAAGCAATATGACCCTCTCTGCAATGAGGCAGTGCTACTCAAATTCAAAGCATCAGCGTCAAACGCAAGTGCATTAGTGATACAAATTCACAGACCCCACTAAAAACCTACAGATTTCAGAATCTCCGTCAGTGGAATCTACATTTTAACAAGTTCCCTAGGTCAGTCTTACAATTACTCCTAAAGTTCATGAAGCATTGTTTAGGAGACTTTTCTGGGAATTATCCACCCCCCCTTTTAAAACAACCGAGCCTTCCCATTAGAAAAATATTTCGTCCTCCATTTCCTGTTTCTGAATGCAGTTAGTTGTGCTGCTTAGAATTAAGGCAGTCATCCTACAACCATGAGGCTACACAGAGAAACTAAAAAAACAATACTGAGGATAACAGAGTTAAAGTGGGGGAAAACCTGGGTCTAATAAATATTACCAAGCTACCAAACTAGCTCTGAACCACCTATTTCCTTGTTTCTATTTACATGAAACAATTTAGCGTCTTTACTGTTTAGGCAGCTGTTAGATATTGCTACTGTTATTTACAGTATAATATATCTTAAGTGATAAACTTTGTATCTATCCATGGAAACTAATGTAGCTTAAATTCTAATGGAAATAAAGTAATTTGTGTCAATGTTTAACAACGGCATAGTGTTCTATGTTAATCTATTTCCTACATTTTATTTCTTCGTGATTCCCATATGACCACACAATGTTAAGACAACCGGTACTAGTCTCAGACCACCAACAAGTTTTGGTCTCAATCTGCTACTTCATTCCAACTAGAACATAAGCTCCAGTCAGGCAGAAACTTTAATTTACTGCATCTCCAGTAGCTAAAACAGAACCAAACATCTATGCAAGTATTTGATAGATATTTTTTAAATAAATAAATGAAGGAAAAGAGGTGTTCCATAAAGCCCAATTAAGTTGTATCTAAGCATAACTTACCTATTTTGGTTGTTTGCTCAAGATCGTCAGGTTAAGTATGCTACAAAGATGGAAAACTTCCGCTAAGGAATAGGTAAGTACGAGGAGTTTCTCACAGTCCCCTTTGACTACCGATTAGTATTTAAAGTGTCTTTAAATACTTGTAACCTAGGAAAGAAGAGTAACTGAGAGCCTGATGGTTCCTAACCAACCCTTACATTTCTTCTTCTTTATCATAACTGCTAAGGATGATTTGAAAACCCTAAAAGCATGAAATAAAAATTCAGGAACTAAGAATCAGTGGTTTAGGATACCTTAAAGATTTCAAAGCACACTTTTGAATATTACTCTAAATGAGCTATTAATCAAACCAGTTGCTATAATAGTACTTAAACATCTTAAATCTTCTCCTATCCCAGACATTTATCTAGAGTTACATATTTTTACCTAAATACAACCTCATCAGGATTTAGGACTGTTTTACTGTTGGAAAAGCAACCTCTCCAAACAGATTTTTACTCCCATTGCCTCCGGAAACCATTCTTAACAAGATTACCAAGAACTTCCACATTGCTAAATAAATGGTTAGTTCTCAGCCCTCCTCTTAATTGTTTAGTATTTAACACAGTTGATAACAACACCTTCCTCATTTGGCTTCAGGATAACCTCTCACCTGTCTTTCTTCCTACTTCCCAGGCTGACGCTGTCTCCTTTGACTACTCCTCATCTTCCTCACTTCTAAAGACTCTAACCTCTGGTCCACTCCAGAGTTAAATTCTTCAACTTCTTACTTCTATCTCTATTCATTTCCTTGGTGACCTCACCCAGCCTCCTGACTTAAATATAATATTTTTGTCAGTAACACCCAGTGGCACACCTCCAGCAGATCCTCTCTCCTAAATACCAGATTCATAAACCAACTACCTACTTAACATCTCTACTAAGTCTAGTAGGCATCTATAATATATGTTCAAACCTGAGCTCCTGTTCTTCCCCTTCCAAACTTGCTACTCTTTTAGTCTTTCTCATATGCATAGTGTCCTTGCAGGAACTTGGAGCAAAAACCTTCAAATTGTCCTTAATTCCTTCCTTTCTTTCAGAGCACACAACCAACTATCAGCAAAATCAGTTGATAATACTTGAAAATTATATCCAGAACCAGACCATGTGTCACCACATTCACTGCCACCCCACAGTGCAAACTGTCATCTTCTCTCACTTGGATTACAGCAATAGCCTCCTAACTGGTGCTCCTGCCTTTGCCCTTGCCAAACCCACCACCAGTGTATTACCAGCACAGCAGCCAGAGGCATGATGTCAAAATGGAAAGCAGATTATGGCATGCCACCACCCAAAAATTCTCTGAAGATTTCCCGTATCACTCAACCTAAAAGCTAAAGCCCTACAAAGGGCCAACAGTACTAGCAGCAACTGGGAGCTTGTTAGAAATGAACCCTACCTCAAACCTACAAAATTAGAATCTGAGTTTTAACAACCACCACCTACATAAATCATATGCACATTAAAGTTTGGAAAGTACTTCCCTGAGGCTCCACAAGATAAGCACCTACCCTTCCAATTCTTGCCATTTCCCAAGCAAGTTTCTGTCTCAGGACCTTTGCACTTGCCTTCATTCATTTATCTGCATGGCTTACTCTCTAACACCTTTCAAGCTTTCACTCAAATGTCACCTTCTCTGTGAGCCATCTATGACCACTCAATCCCTCCCTTCAATATGCTCTATTCTTCTTTCCTGCTTTTACTTTTCTCATTAGAACTTGTCATTATGGGGCGCCTCGGTGGCTCGGTGGGTTAAGCCTCTGCCTTCGGCTCAGGTCATGATCCCAGGGTCCTGGGATCCAGCCCTGCATCAGGCTCTCTGCTCGGCGGGGAGCCTGCTTCTTCCTCTCTCTCTCTCTCTGCCTGCCTCTCTGCCTACTTGTGATCTCTGTCAAATAAATAAATAAATTTAAAAAAAGAAAATCTTGTCATTATAAAATAATGGTTTTTACTTTTTTACCTTGTTTATTTTATCTCCCCACATAAAACATTAAATAACTGGGGCGCCTGGGTGGCTCAGTGGGTTGAGGCCTCTGCCTTTGGCTCATGTCATGATCCCAGGGTCTGGGATGGAGCCCAGCATCGGGCTCTCTGCTCGGCAGGGAGCCTGCTTCCCTTCCTCTCTCTCTGCCTGCCTCTCTGCCTACTTTTGATCTCTGTCTGTCAAATAAATAAATAAAATCTTTAAAAATAATAATAATAATTTCCATGAAAGCAGAAATTTTTCTTTTTTCCCCAAAGCCCAGAACCTAGTTAGTCCTCAATAAATATTTTTAAATGCATAAAATAAACAAATGATAATTCTCTTCAAAACACTACACAGTAAATTTTGTAAAATAGTCCCTTACCATACAAACCGACATTTTCTTAGAATCATATTCAACAAATCCACTTTTTAAAATATACAGAGCACCTACATGTAATTAGGCACTAGAAGCACTACTGCTCATCCATGATTAAGTATGGAAATGTAAAAATCTGATTCTTACAGGGCTGTACCATCAAAAAGTCTGCAGAAATAAAAAGTGAGTCTTTGAGTAAAAAGATGCCTATAGCTCTTTGCAATGCAGTAACAAGCCTTTATAGTGATAAAATAGTCTTCCACACAAAATTTCTCACCTGACCCTCAACAACCCCATGAGGTTTGTGTAAAGCAAGTAATGATAAGCTGAATTTTGGAGATGCAAAAACACACATACTCTATAACTCAAAGCATGGCAGTGACAATGTCAAAACTGGGACTGAAGTCTGTCAAATTTTAATTCAAAACTCTCCAATGTCAGGGGTACCTGGGTGGCTCAGTCAGCTAAGCATCTACCTTCGGCTCAGGTCATGATCTCAGGGTCCTAAGATCGAGTCCCACATATCTATCTCTATCTATAGCTCTCTCTCTCTCTTTCTTAAATAATTAAGTAAAATCTTAAAAAAAAAAAATCTCTAATACCCTATCTCCTCTTACAAATGATACTGAACCAGCCTACAATATCATATAGCTACATATTACCCTAAAGATACTAAGCTTTCCCAGTGTTTATCCAGAATGAGAACAAACTCTGTTCATCACAGTCACAATCCCAACTTGAGGCATAAGTATTCAAACAGCTTCCTGTCACTTTTAAGTCTAACCCAGAGTCCAAAGACATTCAGGAAGAGTGTAAGAAATGAGCTGCTATATCCACACATCAAGAAAGTTCTTATTAAATCATGTCAATAGTTAGGGAAAAAAGCGAGAATGAGAGAAAGGGAAGATGGAACAAGTGAATGAATAAGAATGAAGTTCTAGTAAGGAAAGAGTCAATGTTAAGTCATTATTGTCTATTGCTCTGAGTGCCTAAGTGATGCAGTTTTGCAATAGAAGGAAAAACGACATACCTCCTCAAAAATCCCAGCACAACAGTTTTCCTTTCTTTGCATAGATGAGGATGAACAGTTGTAATCCAAAGTATTTCCCAGAAAGTTATTTTTTAAAAAGACATAGAAACAGAAGATCCATATCAAAAGAGATCCAGCCTGGGAGGATGGAGACTGTGTCTTCTAAATCTTGTGATCAAGAGCAGCTGTTCACCAAGTTCAGCATCTGAAGAAAGGGCTAACTGTGGGTGTGTCCTCGAGAAAGTAACACCTGCTGGGACAGGGAGCAAGAGGAGAAATACTACTAAATGCAAATGACTGGCTGGCAAACAATTACCAGTTGTCAGACTGCAGAATTTTTTTAAGTTGATATTAGTAACATTAAAAGATCACATGGAAGAAATACGAGTGGCCAAGCCCAGGTGGCACAGAGGTTATCAATAACAGCTGCAATCAAAGGTACACTTCAGCAGGTAATCCAGCTCTCTGGTTATTAATAAATAAGCAGTATAGTAAAACAAAGTATAAAAAATTATTTCATGTTTTTTATAGCAAGATGATGCTCATATCTTACAACCAAACAAATACAGACAAATAATACTAGGTAGTTTGGCAAACAGACGAAGCACTCTGGTGCCTTATAAAACAAGAATTATAGAACAGATGTCTATGTCAGCAGATATCCACGTCAAAAGGAAATATAAAATATAAAAGGAAATATAAAAAAAAATGCCTAGGTAGGTCTGGCAGAAAAACAAAATCAATGTGGAAAGCGAGAGACAAGGTTAATTCAACACATACAGTAGTTTTATATACCCTTTAATAGCTTACAGAATTAGGAATCTTTTATTTTGACAGCAAATTAAGATAATATTTCCTGATACCTGCCATGTCACTGCATTTCTGTCAAACTACAAATTACATATATATAGAAGACTGAAATGAAATATATTGAATGGGATTAAGAGCAGATAAACAATGCAGAAGAGAAGATTTGTGAATGTAAAGACATAAAAGCAGAAATTGTCCAAAATGAAACCCAGAATACAAAAAACTGGGAAAAAAAGGGCACAGCTTCAGTGAGCTATGGGACAAACTTAAGGAGCCTAATAACTTATGTGTAATTGGAAACTTGGCAGAGGGAAGATTTGAAAAAACAATATCCAAAAATGTTCTGCTAAATTTGATGAAAATGACAAACCTACAGATACGAGAAGCTCAACAAACACCATGTTCAAGAAACAAAGAAAGCTAAAACTCCAAGAAATAACTGAAATCAATTTCCTTAAATCCAGAGATAAGGGAAAAAAATCTTAAAAGCAGCCAGAGATAGAGCCCCGTTTCAGGCTCCATGCTCAGAAAGGAGTCTGATTAAGGATTCTCTTTCTCCCTCTTCCTCTGCCCCTTCCCCTGCTTGCACACACATGTGCTTGCTCTCTCTCTCGAAAATAAATAAATAAGTCTTAAAAAAAAAAAAAGCACACAGAGGAATACAGAATGGAGAAAATATCTGGAAATCATATATTTCATAAGTAATTCATATCCAGAATATAGAAAGAATGCTTGTAACTCAACAACCATAAAAAATGAACAACTCAATAGAAAAATAGACAAAGGACATGAACAGACATTTGTCCAAAGAAGATATATGAATGGCCAATACATGAAGATGCTCAACATAACTAATTATTAAGAAAATGCAAATCAGGGGTGCTTGGGTGGCTCAGTCAGCTAAGCATCTACCTTTGACTCAGGTCACAGTCTCAATCCAGGGATCAAGCCCTGCATTCCGATCCCTGCTCAGCAGGAAGTCTACCCCCCTCCCCGCCACTCATGCTTGTGCTTATGCACGCTTGCTCTCTCTCTCTCTCTCAAATAAATAAATAAAATCTTTTTTAAAAAAATGCAAATCAAAACCACAACGAAATACCAGCTCATACTCATTAGGATGGCTACTATTAAAAAAAAGAAGAAAGTAACAATGTTAGCAAGAATGTGGAGTAACTTGATACCTGATGCACTGTTAGTGGAAATGTAAAACAACAGAGCCACTGTGAAAAACAGCATGGCAATTCCTCAAAATCTAAACATACAATTACCATATGATCTAGCAGTTCCACTTCTGGGTACATACCCAAAAGAACTAAAAGCAGGACCTCAAAGAGGTACTTGTACACTCATTTCACAGCAGATCTATTCACAATAGCTAAAACACAGAAACACCCCAAAGTCCACTGACAGAAAAATGAAGAACAAAATGTGGTCTAAACATACAATGGAACAGTATTCGGGCCTCAAAAGAAAGGAATTCTGACACATATTACAACATGGATGAATCCTTGTGACATTATGCTAAGGGAAGTAACCCTGTTACAATAAGACAAATAGTATATGATTCCACTTATATGAAGTACCTAAAGTAGTCAAAATCACAGAAAGCAAAATGGTAGGTACCAGAGGCTTGGGGAATGGGGAGTTGCCTTTTTTTTTTTTTTTTTAAGATTTTATTTATTTATTGGACAGACAGTGATCACAAGTAGGCAGAGAGGCAGGCAGAGAGACAGGAGAAAGCAGGCTCCCTGCCAAGCAGAGAGCCCGATGCGGGGCTCAATCCCAGGACCCTGGGATCATGACCTGAGCCGAAGGCAGAGGCTTTAACCCACTGAGCCACCCAGATGCCCCAAATGTTTCTTTTTTTAAATTTTTATTTATTCTTTTGAGATAGAATGAGGGAGAGAGAAAGAGAGAGAGAGAGCGCACAAACACCGGGAGCACCAGGCAGAGGGAGAAGCAGGGTCCCTCCCAAGCAGGAAGCCCAATGTGGGGCTCGATCCCAGGACTCGACGATCATGACCTGAGCTGAAGGCAGATGCTTAACCAACTGAGCCACTCAGGCGCCCCCTTGGAGTTGCTTTTTTTAATAGGTACCCTTCACTTCTGCAAGATGAAGAGTTTGGGGAAAAGATGGTTGTGATGGTTGCACAATGATATGAATGTACTAAATACCACTAACAGTAGAGTTAAAATGGTTAAGATGGTAAATTTTATGTTCTGTGTATTATACCAGAATTTTTAAAAACTGAAAGAAAAATAAAGGCAGCCAAAAGAAAACAACCACATATTATATACAGAGGCATAAAGAATGATAGCTGACTTCTCACTGGAAACAATGCGGACCAAAGACAGTGAGGAAACATCTTTAAAATAAAGAAAAATACTGTCAACCTAGAATTCTATATCTAGTGAAAACAACTTCTATAAATCAAGGCAAAAAAGACTTCTTTAGACATACAGAAGCTAAAAAAAAATCATCAGCAGCAAAGTTGCACTACAAGAAATGTTGAAGAAGTCCTTCATTCAGAAGGAAAGGTAACAGGAGAAATCTGGAACTATGCAGGAAAATGAAGAGCACTAGAAATAGTAAACAGAATACAGATATAGTATTTGACAAAGGCTTTTATTATAATGAGATAACAGATTCATCTACATTGTTAAAATATTGGGAGGGGAAGCACTAACAAAAACTTTCATAACACACTTATCTTTCAAAATGCTTGTCTTCAAAAAATAAAGTACCCTAATTAATAGAACTAATTTCCTATCACAACATCCCTGTAGATAAAGTCAATATTACTTTTCAACAAAAAATTGTCCCAAGGTATAAGTTACTGGTCCAGTAACAGAGAGTGAGTTTTTAGACAAGTAAAATTAAAATACTCTTGGTTCCAGCCCAGTGTTCTACTACACAAAAGGCCTTGCCTACAGAGACATTCTTGGGATAAAGTATATTGGTGGTTAATATATAATTTATCTATATTTTATTATCTCCAGGGAACCTCAAAGTCACTTAGAAGAAAGCTTATAGAGCCAGCCAAGAATGTTCCTTCAAGAAGTATGAAAAACAACATTAGATTTTAATGAATTGATCAAGCTACCCCAAAATGGCAAAAGAACACTTTTGCCAAGTCTTGCTGAGGAAAATGAATTTATCAAAGCAAAGGTGTTGAAGCAATAACTCCAAAACAAAGTTTCAGGGTTGAGTGCTAAAATAGGAAAAAGAAAACACTAATATTTAATGCCACTTTACTATAGTCCAAACCTCAGAGGGAATGTGGTTAATAAGAATAAAACCTTTATAATATCACTGATGCCAAACAGATTACAGAATGGGAATCCTGCCTACTATCCCTCTGAATATATAATGTTAAAAATAATTCATACACTCAGATTCCTTTAGACCACAAGCAGATCTTCTGATCCAACTTCACAATGAGTGACTACTTGCTACTAGGAAAGACAACTAAATGGTACAAAACATAAATCAGGATGTTCCCCTAACAGAATTCTAGGGAAGGCTACCTACTGTTGCCCCATCTGGACAAAAATTCTTTACAAAGACAACAGGAAAATTATGTGATTTCATTATTCACTGATAAATATCATGCCAAAAGAAAGTAGCATTCTTTCCTCACTTTACACCAAATAAGCCACTGGGTAATATAACTTCCCTTTCAATATGAAAATAAAATTTATCAAAAGCAGTATGTTATCCACCCAAAAGAACCTAAAACTTGTTCAAACAAAAAACTTTCCATGGATGTTCACAGGAGCATTATTCATAATAGCTAAAAAGTGAAAACAACTCAAATGGCCATCAACTGATAAATGAATAAAATGTGGTATGTCCAATCCATTGTAATGGATTATTATTCATCCACAAAAAAGGAATTATGTTCTGAAATATGCTACATGGATAAACCTTAAAAATGTTGTTAAACAAAAGCCAGAAACAAAAGACCATATGCTATATAATTCCACTTAAATGAGATGTACAAAATCGGCAAACCGGTAGAGACAAAAATCAGTCTAGTGATTGCCAGAGGGTGGGAAGAACTATTTAATATGAAGTTTCTTTTTGGGTTGATGAAACTGTTCTGGAATTAGTTAGTGGTGGTTGCGCAACATTCTGAAAGTTCTAAAAGCCTCTGAACTGTACATTTTAAATGGTTAAAATGATGAACTGTGTTAAATGAATTTTATCTCAATAGAAAAAACATTTCCAGCGTGTTGGCGGTCTAGTACTTGCATCTCCCACTACTTAACAAAATGATGTGTTCATTTAAAAAATCATTCAAAAATATTTTTCAAAATTTAAAATATTGACATTCTGGAAAAGGCAAGGGACAGTAAGCAGATCAATCATTGCCAGGGGCTGGTATCAGTCAAGTTAAATAGGTGAGGGACAAATTTTTTAGAGAAGTGAAACTAGAGGACACCATAATGGTGAATATAAGATACTCTAAGTTTGTCAAAACACACTCTGTGTTAAAGCACAGAGAATAAGCCTTAATGCATGCAAAATTTTAAATAATCCTTTAAGACGTAAAAGGGTCTCAACACAGAACGCAGAATATGACAAAACAACCTAAATCTATTACAAATATGAAACAACCTCACAAACCAGGTAGAGAAATAAAGTGCTGACCAGCTAAGGTAGAAATAAGTGGAGTCTATAAGACTAAAGACAAAAGAAACTATCAATAAGCACAGTGTTCTACTTGATAAAATCGCTTCCCACAAGTATCCAGATTAACAATTCTGAATCCACTTCAAATGTATACTGGAATTGAAGAACTAAGAAAATGGATAGTGGAGCATGGGCTGAAGTGGAGGAGGTTATTAGGATGATCCATGTGGTAAGTAAGATATCAGAGTTGGAAACTGCAGTAGGAACTCATGTTTGGCTTAATATAGAGACAAAAGGTTACATACAGAAAGATTTACAGATGTGTATATGCACAGACACACGTATCTCCTTGTTCTATCACTCAGATGGCCTAGAAGTAACAATACTCAAGTCGCAACTAGCACATCTAGCACCCAAAATCTTAGTTTCTAATACCATTTCCCAATAAAAGGAACTAGGGCTCCTTAGAAAAATGGCTGACTATTGGAAGTGGAACATGATATATAAAAGATGAGCCTGGAGCATCTTATGTTGCCAGAAAGAAAGTATTCATTCACACATAACTGTGGGAGTATGTCAAAGGGAAGGGATACAGAAGCCAAGTGAAAGAGTTCCCAAAAGCCAAACCTCAAACAACTTGAGCAACAAAATTTATGTAGATACTCCACCCCTGAGGTGGAGCATAACTCATCACTCATTAAGTGTAGGCTACACACAGTAACGTTCTTCCAGATCATGGCACAGAAAGGGAGGAACAAAAGGGTAACTTAGAGTCAAGAAAACAAACACTACCACAAGCTGGATGATCAAGGTCAACATCAACATCAGCAAGTGATATCATTACATGTACTCTTGATTTGTGATGAGAATGACACCTTACCTCTGTGGTCTTTCCAAAATCACATTACATCAGTCTAAACGATTAGAAAACCATCACACAAGAACCAACTGAAGGACATTCCACAAAAATACCTCTGATTACCTCTGAAACTGCCAAGGTCATTAAAAACAAGGAAAGCCTAGAACTATCAGAACCAAGAGGAGCTGGGAAGACAAAATTATGAAATATAATGTGGCATCCTGAATGGGATCCCGGAACACAAGAAGGGACATCAAGGGGAGGAACCTGGGTACCTCAGTCAGTTAAGTATCCAAGTCTTGATTTCATCTCAGTCATGTTCCGGGGTTGTGAGATCGAGCTCCACATCAGGCTTTGCACTGAGCATACAGCCTGCTTAAGATTCTCTTGTCTCGGGGCGCCTGGGTAGCTCAGTGGGTTTAAGCCTCTGCCTTCGGCTCAGGTCATGATCCCAGGGTCCTGGGATCAAGCCCCGCGCATCAGGCTCTCTGCTCAGCAGGAAGCCTGCTTCCCCCACCCCCTCTCTTTCTGCCGGTCTCTCTGCCTATTTGTGATCTCTGTCTGTAGAATAAATAAATAAAATCTTTAAAAAAAAATTCTCTCTTTCTCTCTCCATCTCCCCCCACCCCTTGCTTGCTTGTCCTCTCTCAAAAAAAAAAAAAAAATGTGGGGGTGGGAGTAGTCATTAAGGGAAAGACTGTGGAACTCTGAGCATAGATTAGTAATAATGTATCAATATTAGTTCATTACTTGTGACAAATGTGCCACACTAATATGTTAATAAGGGAAACTGAGTGTGGGATAGACAGTAACTCTGTACTATCTTCACAATAATGCAGTAAATATAACACTGTTCTTTAAAAAAAGAAAGTTTATTTTCTAAGTTATTTTGTGTGTGTGTGTGTTTTTTTAGTTGTAAATACTGCATGCCTGAAATTTTACTCAGTGCATCAGGCACGAAAGATACCTGAAACATGGTTTTGGCCCTTAAGGAGTGTACTGTTTCGGGATGCCTGGGTGGCTCAGTCAGTTAAGTGGCTGCCTTTGGCTCAGGTCATGATCCCAGAGTCCTGGGATCAAGTCCCACATTGGATTCCCTGCTCAGTGGGGAATCTGCTTCTCCCTCTGCCTGTCTCTCCCCGTGCTTGTGCTTGCTCCGTCTCTCTTTCTCTGACAAATAAATAAAATCTTAAAGAAAAAAAGAAGCTTACTGTCTCACTATGAGGTAAGAAAAATGCTCATGAAACAAATTAAAAAAATTAAATTGAGAAATGTAGATAAAAGTATATTCGGAATATAGAGAAGGTCTAGAATTATGAGGGTAGACTTCATCAAGGAGATATAAGCTGAGTTTGTACCTTAAAATGTACTTAGGGTACCAAAGTGAAAAAGAATAAATTGGTATGCTCATAAAAGTGCTCGCTTTGGCAGCACATATACTAAAATTGGTATACTCAAAAGAACAACCAGAGGATGAAGAAACAAGACTAAAAGAAATGAAAGAAATGAAATTAAGCCCTGAAAAGTGAAGACTTAACTGGGAGACAGCAGTGTTCAAATACTTTTTAAGAGTCATGGGGCAGAACAGAGTTACATCACACAGCCATTTAACTTACTAGCTGACCTCCCAGTAAAATGTGACCAACACTCAAGGACATAGAGAGTGACAGCTGTTTGGTAAAGCCACAACAGGAAATGCCAATTTGGAAAGACAGGAAGCAGGTGGCCAAGTTCTTCTCTGCAACTTCTCAAAGGACAGTGTGCATATGAGCCCACTAAAGCAAAAATTTAAATCTAAATCTTGCAAACATTTATTGACCACTTACCATGTGCTTCCATATATATTATCTCATTTAATATCACAACACATTTATAAACATTTATCAGTGTAATAAAGGCTTAAAGTAAAAATACAATAAAATTAGCCCTACAAGGAGCAGGAACACATTAAAATTTTCCACTATCCACTGCTCTCTAATAGGGATTTGACAGCTGCTTTTAAAAAGCAAAATTGTTTAAGGTCTACACAGCTACATAATAATTTATTTCTTCCAGCTTCTTCCTTCAGTAATGCTCAGTGGCTCTCAGTTTGCAAAGCACTTAAGAATAATATATCACTATACACACAAAAACATGCACACAGTGCTTTTTAAGCATTTTAAGGGATTTTTTTAAAGTATTTTATTTATTTATTTGACAGAGAGAGATCACAAGTAGGCAGAGAGGCAGGCAGAGAGAGAGGGGGAAGCAGGCTCCCCGCTGAGCAGAGAGCCCAATGTGGGGCTTGATCCCAGGACCCTGAGACCATGACCTGAGCTGAAGGCAGAGACTTAACCCACTGAGCCACCCAGACGCCCCGATTTTTTTTTTTTAAGTAGGTTCCACGACCAGCATGGAGCCCAACACAAGCAAGGCTTAAACTCATAACCCTGAGATCAAGATCTGAGCTGAGTTCAAGAGTCTCAGACACTTAACCAACCAAGCCACCCAGGTGCCCCACAATTTAAAAGATTTTCAAGTGTAGTTTTCATTTTATATGATTTTTATTTCAAGTGCTGACTTCAGTTAGAACTGAATCCTGGGAATGAGGTGCAACCCCACTGCGGGTTCCTCCAATGGTCACTGTTAAGGCAGCATCAGAGAAAAAAGGTAGAAAGGGTGAATCCTATTATAACATGAAGAACATTCTAACAATTAAAGCTAGGCTACCTCAAAGTAATGAATTTATGTCATCAAAGGTTTCAAACAGAAGCTGAAGAATCATTGAGCACATTTTAGAAGAAAGCAATTGGATAGGAAGTTAAGATACCTTACAAGTCTTAGATTCTATTATGGGTAGACTTTTAAAACTTGACAGGAAGAAGGCAACCTAGTTAAGAACAAAATGAAAAAAAAGACAAAGCCAAGTATGACATGGTAGGTAAAGCTCAATGCTGGGGAACATGGGAGCAGTTCATTTCTACCTGCAGATCTCTGTACTTGTTATTTCATTGACCAGCAAAGTTCTTCCATCTTTTAAACCACAACTCAGATATCTTCTCTTTAGTGAGGCCTCTCCACGTCCCCACCAGTGGCTCACTGGTCAAATCACCTGGTCTTATTTTCCTCATAGCTGGTATCAGGAATCAGCAAGCTTTCTCTATAAAGGGTCAGATTACAACCTACAGGCCAAATCCAGCTTGCCCCATGTTTTAGTATAGCCCCCCCCCCGGCAAAAAAAGATTATTCTGTGACATGGGAAAACGATATGGAATTCAAAAGTCTAATTAGAACATAGAAGTGCTTGTTTATGTACTGCCCATGGCTACTTTACACTAAACAACACAGTAGTTGCAACAGAAACTATATGGCCCATAAAGCCTAAAATATTTACTTTCTGGTCTTTTACAGAAAAGGTTTGTTAATTGCTGATTTATAACATTACCTGGAATTACATTTGTTTGCTATCCTCATTCTCATACACACAGAAAAAAGCTCAATAAAAAGGACCTTGTCTATTTTGTTCCCCACCATAGTCAGTACTTAGAAAACCTCTTGCAACAAAATAAGGACTCAATAAATATTTGATGAATAAATAAATGAGTGATCCATAAATGTCATTCTGAGGAACTTAAACTTAAGCCCTCAGCCATTATAGGTTTTGTACATATATGACAGGCATAAATACTGTTGCAGAAAAGGGGAACTATTCTAATTAAGAGAAGTTGTCTTCTAATTAATTCTAATTAAGACTAGTTGTCACCAACTAGTCCAGGTTACTGAGTTTCTTCATCAAATTGTACAGGGAATTTTTTTGCTCATAAAAGATTCTCTCAACCACTGGAAGGTGTAACAACATTCTGTCAGCTGCCTGTGCTGCTGTTTATCTTAAGATGCAAATACTCTGAGAAATCTAATTTCCTATACATAGTACACAACACCCACACCATGCCAAATCTTATTGCTCATAATTATAACAGACCTTGATCAGGTGCTAATGAAATTTTAATATTTAAGTTTTTCCTATGCTGATCAGCAATCTATTCTGTAAGCAACCGAAAACTCTTTAGAAATTAAAAGGTTACCGCCCACAGACCAGAAGCAGTTTTTAATCCTTCTACACTAGCCAGAGAGTGGGTGTGTGATTTCAAAAAAAATACAAGCCAACTCTGTTGGGAGAGGACAAGATATAGTTAAAATCCCACCTATAAGCATGGTTTGTTACAGGACACTAGTAAAACTACCACCTACTCAATACCAGTCTCACTGTTCTAATCTACAAATGGGGGGGGGGGTTTCTAGCTCCTGATGGAATCTTGTCATCAACATTTTCATAAGGTTCTTTCCTCCAGGCTTTGCAACAATTTCTATACACAGATATTTCAAAGACAAGGATTTGGTCTAGCCAATCACTCCCAAAATTTAAAATACTGGTCAGAAGACATAAATATATCAAAGTTTTATTCTAAAGCAGGTACCTGCTTTCCAAGCCCTGAATTTCTTTTTTTTTTTTTTAACTAAGAATTAGCTAATTTAGGAATGCAGATCTTTCCTAGAGATGCTTATAAGTATGTAAGACTTATAACAACCATTTTGGATTAGAGTGTGTGTTTTCCTCTTCCTTTCCTCTGTGACAAGTCAGGATGAATAGGCAGCCCGCAAAAGCTTTGACTAGAATCTACCAACACTCATACGTATGGTGCCACCAAAGAAAAGAGGGAAAATTAGCCAACAGCTCCAAGTGGGCTGCTTCAAGAAACTCTGCTACAGATTCGCCTCACCATCAATGTTGTTAAGGAATGTGCCAAATCAACAACTGGACCAACACTACACACACCTTTCCTTAGAATGAAAAAAAAAAGCAGAGGTTTGCAAGCTATAAACGGATCTGTGGCCCTTCAGGGAAGGGGCAACTCACTGAGCCCCCTTATCCCTTCCTAAAAGGATTAATAAAAGTCACTCTTAGACCAACCCCAGCCACCCTCCCCAACCCACCTTGCAGCACCTGTTTTCCCCCGTTCCCAGGGCAGCGGGCTCCTTCCTTCCCTTAAATGACAAGTTCAAAATCAAAACAAAAGGTGCAAAACTGGTTTCAGGTGGCAATGGCTGAGCCCTAGTGGCCAACTTCTGGGGACGCCAGGACGAGCGAAGGCTCGTAGGACCCCAGACCTCCCTCACAGTCTACTCCGAACAGTCCCTCAGGCCCCGGCCCAACTCCTCACACGCCCCTCCCTCCCCTCCGCCCCGGAGGGGGCGCGCTGGAAAGGGGGCGAAGAGTGGGGGTGGGGAGAGAAGCCCCAGGGTCGAAATGACAGCGGAACGAGCTGGGAAGGAAAAAGGCCCGGCGGGATGCTGGAGGACGAGTCCTAGGCCCGGAGCTCCAGCCCCGAACGGGGGCGACCGAGGGTCCGAACCACGCCAGGCCGCGCGCGGGAGGCCCGGCCAGCGTCGGCGGTGCCGACTAGCCACGCTCCCCTCACGACTCTCCCTACCCAAGGCGGAAGGGCCGTGAGGGGCCGCGGCCGCCGCCAGCATCCGGGGCGGGGGCTCTCACTCACCGGAGGGGAGGGGAGGAGCAGCCGGCGTCTCCGCCAGTGCCGTGGCTCGAGCTCAAGCGCCGGCTCCTGCCGCTGCGGCCGCCGCGCCCGGTCCATCCCCCCCAACCACCCCCCCTCCCGGCCCTCCCCCCGCGCCGCCGCAGCCGCCGCTACCGCCGCTGCAGCCGCCACTGCCGCTTCAGCCCCGGCGCGGGAGCGCGAACCGGCTCGAGGGGGCGAGAGCGCGCGCGCCCGCCGCCACCGCCCACAACCTCCGCCCCCAGCCGGCGGCGCACGCAGGAGGCGACGGCGGGCGCGCGCACGCTTCAGGGGGCGGGGACGGCCTCGGAAGGCGTAGCCCCGCCCACCCACGCGGTGGCTGGGCTGCTGAGAAGAATCGCCCGCTGCAGGTGATTCTCTGCTGCTCCGGGTGGGCTCCTCCTGGCGCTAATGCCAGAAACCAAGGCCTCCAGTCTGGCCCCTTCTGGGGAGCGAGGCTCGGGAGAGACGCAGGCTTGATCGTAATTCCGGCAGTTATGCGGGATCACACACCTGTTCTTCCCTCCTTGATTGAAAGACCTATCTGCCTTCTCCCACCTAGCAGGTTTTCGTCCGCTGCTGCGAAAAGGATCGAGATTGTTACCATTTACCGTCCAGTATTACCAGTGAAGGGACCGCAAGCAGCCATCGGCCTCTTTATGATCCCATTTTTCTCATTCAGTTATTTGTCCCTCACTTATGCACTGAGGCTTCTTCCGGATGGTAGGCCCTGTTCCACTTGCTGGGAGTAAGTTACGGAAATAGAGCCCTAGCCTCATGAAGTTAAATCTGGTGGAGAAAGACAACGTTAAAGGGAGAAACACACAACATCAAAACTTGTTATTAGTAAGATGTCTTCTGGGAGGTACATGGTGCTAAGAGAACCTGAGAGGGTGGATTGGAGGTTTAAAGAACATGCAGGCTGGAATCCAAAGGCCACCTTGAAAGGCGCTAACAAGGTCCTACAGGTGAGAGCTTGGCATGGCCAGAACAGCGCGCTGAAAGACCATTAAGTGTGGGAAAAGGTAGGCAATAATTGAGGTAAGGATTTGAGACTATAATTTGAGAATCTGGAGAAGCCAGTAGGGATTTTTCATTACTTCTGTTTTTAAACCATCGTTTGGATAGCAGTAGGAAGACTGATCTGCAGGGGGCTCAGAGTTGGTGCAGAGGGCCAGTTAGGAGGCTGCTGTTATGGTCAGGGTAAACTGAGGGTGGTAGAGAGGAATGCTTCTCAGGGACAGGACCTGATAGACAGGACCTGATAGACTGGATGAAGAGCGAAGGCTAGGGAGGTGTGGCAAGGTTGACTTTCAGTTTTAAGGTTGATGGGATGTATTAATGGACCTCAGGAGCAATGGAGGAGGCCCCTGAGGAAGCTAAAAATGGATTATAAACATGAAAGCTGAAACTACAAATTTGGGTGTGCCTGGGTGGCTCTGTCACTTGAGCATCTGACTCTTGATTTGAGCTCAAGTCTTGATCCCAGGGTCCTGAGTTAAAGCCTGGTGTTGGACTCCACACTAGGCATGGAGCCTACTTGAAATAAATAGATAGAGTAAATTTCTAGAAGAAAACATGGAAAAAATCATTAGTGATCTTGAGATAGGCAAAGATTTCTTAGGGTACAAAAAGAAATAGTTCATAAGTAAATTTCATCAAAATTTAAAAATGTTTATCCTTTGAAAGACACCATTAAGAAAATGAAAAGGCAAGCCACAGATCGGAGGGAGAATTTGCAATACAATATATCTGACAAAAGACTTCTATCCAGAATATATAAAGAACTCTTATAACTGAGTAATAAGAGAAACAATCCAATAAAACAATGAGCACAGATTTGAGTAAACACCAAAGAAAATGAAAATGACCAATACACAACAAAAAGATCCTCAACATCTTTAGTCATCCAGGGATTTGCTAATTAAAACCACCATTACCTACCACTACCCTCTCATTAGAATAGCTAGAATTAACAAAGTCATACTTCCCCCTAATGTAATACAACTAACCTGTATATAACGAAAGATACGTAACTTCCCCCAAAAAGGATACGAAGTCCTTAGGTGATGTTCCCTTTCCGCTTTTGACATCCTGTAGCTTAATACTGCAATATAAAGTTAACTACCATTAAGACATCTCCATTGTGTAGTAGCAGTTAAATTTCACCCTTGGTAATCAGGATCAGTCACCCCAGCCAATACAGGAAGTCTGTTCTTACATTAGTTTCAGGTGTAAAACATAGTGATTCGACAAGTCTATATACTATGCTATGCTCACCACAGGTGTAGCTACCATCTGTCACCGTATAACACCATTTCAGTTCCATTGACTATATTCCCTGTGCTGTACCTTTCATCTCTGCGACTTATTCATTTCATAACTGGAAGCCTGTATCTCCCACTCCCCTTCACTCATTTTGTCCATCCCCCTACCACCCTTCCCTAAGGCAACCCAATTTAAGGTCTGTTCTTGTTTTTGTTTTTCATTCATTTTTTTTAGATGCCACATGTAAGAAATCATATATTGGTCTTTCTCTGATTTATCTCACTTAGCATAAGAATAAGGAACTCTTCCTTGCCTGTTGACTCAGAGGCTTGAGATACCCAAAGTGACCAGGTGACAGTCTCAGCTTCCAATTGAAGAAAATCATTGTTATGTCTTCTGGTGGAAGCATTCTTCCCTCTGGAACCAAGACCTCCAGACCAGCAGAGCTTCTGGCCATTTCTTTTTCCAGACAAACTGAGCAACCAGGAGTAGTGCTTGAAGTTCTGACAACCGGGAGGCTTTTCCTTCCTGAGCTATTATTCTTTAAGACTCTCCCAGAATTGAGCTGTAGTACCATGGCAGTCCATTTTCACCCAGTGCTTGCACATTGTACAGAACCTTTGTACACAAGGCTATAAACCAAGAATAAGGTTTCTCTTGCCCAGTCAACTGGTTGTAGGGAATGCCCCAGTGGATTGTACCTGTGGGCTGGGAAGAAAAGATAACGTACTAAGAGTAGGGGCCATGGGCTTTGGGGCCACTTCTTCATACAACTTACTTATAACTTCAGTGCCCATTCAAACCCAGCCTCAAATATACCACTTCATTGACATTGGAATGTTGCCATTTATGCACAACTTTATAGCCTGGTGGTTCACATAACACCCAGTTCTTGTTAGGCAGCTCAGATCACATAGAAACTTGATGGCCCATGGTCAAGCATTCAGTCTACTAGGGCTCAGTAGCAAGCCAAAAGCTGTTTCTCAAAAGGAGGGCAGTTATCTGTAGATGATGGCAGGGCTTTGCTCCAAAATCCTAAGGTTTTGCACTGTGATTCACTGTGATGCACTGCCACAGACTCTAAGCAGCATCTCTATTAACACTTGCAGAATGAGGCTCTGAGTTGGGTTTTCAGAAATTTTGGCCCTAAGGGTTTATTTCAAGGCAGATACAGAAGCTTTCAAGTCATCTATGCATAGGTGGGGCTGGGGATTGAAAGCCTGAGCTCAACCTTTCCTTCCCCCACTTTCTTCAGTGTGTTAAGGAGCAACGAGCCAATCCCATTATATTCCTTAATATGACTATTCTAAGGTAGAAAATACATGGTCACTCACGACCTGTCCTTCTATAGGTATTTGATTAGGAGTATCCAATGCCTCATCCTGCTAGGAACTACCAGTCCCCTCTTTACCACTAAAAATAGTCCTCAGTGCCTTTAGACTTACACCAGGTTAGAGAGCCAATTCAAGAAAACCCAGAACCAATCAAGAAAATTATTTCTATATTTCAGAATAAGGCTTACCTTCTTAACCTGCTAGATGTTACTCATTATTTTAGATTCAATACCTAATGCCTGTACATAGCATAGATAATTATGATTCAACTTGTAGATTTCTAAACTCAAAATACATTTTTAAAAACATTTTACTTATTTATTTGATAGAAAGAGAGCACAAGCGGGGTTAGCAGGCAAGTGCAAAGCAGGGTCCCCACTGAGCAGGGAACCCAATACTGGACTCAATCCCATGACCCTGTGATCATGACCTGAGCCGAAGGCAGCTGCTTTAACTGACTGAGCCACAAAGGTGCCCCTCAAATACTCCTTTTTTTTTTTTTTAAACTGGGCTCCAGGGCTAGCATGGAGACCAACAAGGGGCTTGAACTCATGACCCTGAGATCAAAACCTGAGCTGAGATCAAGAGCTGGACGCTCAACCAGCTGAGCCACCCAGGTGCCCCAAACCCAAATACTTGTATATGTGAACATTTGGGGGAATTTTTGTCACACTAGAGAAAGTTATTTGAAAAAAAATTTTTTTTAAGATTTTATGTATTTATTTGACAGAGAGAAATCACAAATAGATGGAGAGGCAGGCAGAGAGAGAGAGGGAAACAGGCTCCCTGCTGAGCAGAGAGCCCGATGCGAACTCGATCTCAGGACCCTGAGACCATGACCTGAGCCGAAGGCAGCGGCTTAACCCACTGAGCCACCCAGGCACCCCAGTTATTTGAAAAATTTTTAAAGATTTATTTATTTATTTGAGAGAGAAAGAGAGAGAGATCACCAGGGGAGAGAGACAGTGTGGGAGAGATGGAGAACTTCAAGCCGACTCCCCACTGAGCATGGAGCCTGACACACAGCTTAATCCCACAACCCCAAGATCATGACCCCATTGGAGACCAAAAAATAGGAGCACCTGGGTGGTTCAGCCTGTTAAACGTCTGCCTTCAATTCAGGTCATGATCTCAGGGTCCTGGAATCGAGCCCTGCATCAGGCTCTCTGCTCAGCCGGGAGCCTGCTTCTCCCTCTCCCTCTCCCTCTGTGCTCTCCCTCTCTTTCTCTCTTTCAAATCAATAAATAAAATCTGAAAGAAAAAAAAAGAAACGAAGAGTTGGACCCTCAACGATTGTGCCACACAGGCACCCCAGTTATTTAAAATTTTTAATAAAAATTACAGACACTGAACTTGACAAAAATAATTCAAGAAGCCAGAAATATAATAGTGGTACAACTTTTATGGGGGAGATGCATCATTATGATAGAAGATCTTTGAAAAAAATATACACCATTCTATATATTTTTTAGCATTCTTTAAATCTCACAGTGAACAGTACAGTCAAAATCTTTAACATTACTGAATTTAAAAAACATCTTCCAAGAACTACATGACTGCTTTTCAGCTTCAGTTAAACATTTGGGTATATTGAAAAACACTGAATATAAATTTGAAACTACTGTTAAATATGTCATGGGAAAATTGAGTTGACACTATCATGACAGTAAAAACTCAATTACAAAGTGTGCAATGATCTCTTTTATGATAATATTAATAAAAAACACAGGTTCTAAAATACCGGGCGAGGCTCTATTTTCAGATATATCCAGTTCGAAATGTATTAGCTTAGTACTGACTTGGCATGATGCATTAGGTAAAATGAATGGCTTAAATGAAATGATACAGAAAAGTCAATGAACCAGGGGCGCCTGGGTGGCTCGGTGGGTTAAAGCCTCTGCCTTCGGTTCGGGTCGTGATCTCGGGGTCCTGGGATTGAGCCCCCATGTCGGGATCTCTGCTCGGAGGGGAGCCTGCTTCCTCCTCTCTCTCTCTCTCTCTCTCTCTCTGCCTGCCTCTCTGCCTCCTTGTGATCTCTGTCTGTCAAATGAATAAATAAAATACTTTAAAAAAAAAAAAGTCAATGTACCAAAAAAGGGTTTTTTTGGTTTGTTTGTTTTTGTTTGGTTTGGTTTGTACGTAAACTCTCAAAAAACTCAAAGGGATTAAGAAGTTCTTCAAAGAGGGGCACTGGATGTCTCTACCTGTTGAGTGTCTGACTCTTGATTTCAGCTCAGGTCATGATCACAGGGTTGTGAGATCGAGCCCTGTGTCAGGCTCCACACTCAGCTGGGAGTCTGCTTGAGATTCTCTTTTTCCCTCTCATTCTGCCTCTCCCCCCCCACTCTAAAACAATAAGTCTTTTACTTTATTTTTTTTTTAAGATCTTATTTACTTGAGATAGAGAAAGAGAGCACATGGGCAGGGGGAGAAGCAGAGGGAGAGAAAGAAACAGACTTCCTGCTGAGCAGGGAGCCCAGTGCAGGGCTTGATCCCAGGACCCCAGGATCATGACCTGAGCTGAAGAGAGTTGCTCAACTGACTGAGCCACCCAGGCACCTCACTAAATAAATCATTGAAAAAAAATTTTTAAAAGATACTTTTTGAAGAAAAACTAAATGAGGATACTTATAAAAAATAGATTATTGATTTTTAAGCTAAGTTGCAGAGCCTCTTGACATTGGTTTCAATTTCTCCAACATAAAAAAATATTAGAAAAAATTAAATTTTTAATTTCTTTTTTATCCTGCATTTGAAACTGCAATGTCATTTTTAAAATATGATACTGAATGAAAATAATTACTTTTTTCAGTCTTTAATCTAGGTCCTTCCTATTCAAAATGTGGTCCCTGGACCAGGAGCATCAGCATCACCTGGGAGCTTGTTAAAAATGCAGAACCTCTGGTGCCTGGGTGGCTCTGCCTTCTGCTCAGGTCATGATCCCAGGGTTCTGGAATCAAGCCCCACATCTGGCTCTCTGCTCAGCGGGGAGCCTGCTTCCTCCTCTCTCTCTCTCTCTCTCTCTGCCTGCCTCTCTGCCTGCTTGTGATCTCTATCAAATAAATAAATATATATATATATTTTTTAAAGCAGAACCTCAGGTGAACCTGAGTGGCTCAGTCTGGTAAGCATCCAACTCTTAGTTTTTGGCTGAGGTCATGATCTCAGGGTCATGAGATGGAGTCCTGCATGGGACTCCATACTCAGCATGGACTCTGCTTAAGAATCCTTCTCCTTATCCCTGTTTCTCTGCCCCTCCCCCTGCTTGTGCATGTGCGCTCTCTCTCTCTCTCTCTCAAATAAACAAATAAATAAATAATTTTTTTTCTTAAATGCAGAACCTCAACCCTACTCCAGATCAACTTAGTCAAAGTCTTTATTTTAACAGGACCCCAAGGCAATCTGCGTGCATACTACAGTTTGGAAAGCACTGGTCTAAGTGACATATGTAATTTGAAGAATGGCAGTGAACATGAATTACAACAACTATTAAACAATTACAATTAAAATTGACTAATGAATATAGTGATAGTGTTGATAGGAAATGAATGCAGAGGAACTGAAAATCTTACATTGTTTAGTAAAATTTCATGAAACTTCCATTGAAGTATTGCAATATCTTTACAGCAATAACATCACATTTCCAAATATGTCTCTCAGGATGTGCTTAACTGTGCTAATATGGGTAAAGAATGTATCTTCATAAAATTAAAACTTAGTAAAAACCAGTTAAGTTCTAGAGTGGTCGAAAAAGACTGTCACGGGGGCGCCTGCGTGACTCAGTGGGTTGAGCTGCTGACTTTGGCTCAGGTCATGATCCCAGGGTTCTGGGATAGAGCTCCGCATCAAACTCTCTGCTCAGCAGAGAGCCTCACCCTCTGCTGCTCCCTGCTTGTGCTCTCTCTCTCTCAGTCAAATAAATAAATAAATAAAATCTTTAAAAATCTTTTTTAAAAAGATTGTCATATCTTGATATATTAGAACAAGTAAGAATTGTAACTGTCATAAGGAATTTTATTTCCATGAAAGGAAGCTAAGTTAACTGTTGTATGACAAATTATCATATGCTAGTGACTCTGAATTTCTAATTCTTGTGTTAGTTTTGCACTCTTACCTCGGGACCTTTGCTTATGCTATTTCCTTACCTTGTATGCCTTCTCTCAGACTCTACTGACCTTGCAGGCAGCAGCTAAAATGTCATTACCTTAGAGAAGACTTCCCTGACCCCACAGACAAGGTCAGCTTCTCCCAACACACACCTAAACATCCTGATTTTCCTCCTTTAGAGCCCAACATACACATAATTTCCCCTTAAACACCTTTCTGGAGCTAAGCTCCACAATCCAGGGACTTTGTCTCTATTGTTATGAACCCACTGACCTTTCATGTATATCTTTAGGTGCTCAATAAATGTTTATTGGATTAATAAATGAATGAATGGTGACACTATTTGTACAAGGCTTTACTCTTTTTAGCACCTTTCTTTCTTTCTTTTTTTTCGTTTAAGACTTTATTTATTTATTTGACAGAGAGAAAGAGAGAGAGCACAAGCAGGGGGAGCAGCAGAGGGAGGGGTAGAACCAGGCCCTCTGCTGAGCAGGGAGCCCAATGTTGGGCTGGATCCCAGGACCCTGGGATCATGACCTGAGCCGAAAACAGATGCTTAGCTGACTGAGCCACCCAGGCACCGGTAGCACATTTATTTCTGTTACCCTAATTTGAACCTCTAAAGACCCAGATCTACCTAGTTAGCCTCTCAGACCTAAAAATATGTAGATCTTTTACTTCTTAGATATGAGCTTGGGCTAGAGACGGAGTACGTGCCTTCCCGTTGTGATTCTGCCACATCAGACCAGTGTCTTGGGCAGATTATCTCTCCTCTCTGTGCCCCAGTGGCCTTAGCTATACTTAATCCAGAGGTATACTGTGAGTAGTAAATGAATATACCATACTATCGTTACCGAATTCAGTAATTTTAACATTGATACAATACTTCCTCAACAATAGTCCATAATCCAGTGTTGCCAATTGCCTCAGTGTCCCTATAGTTTCTTTTCCACCATCAATACTGAGTCCAGTCTGAGATCGGGAATTGCTTTCAGTTATGTCTCTTCAGCCTCCTTTAGTCTGGAATGATCTCTTGGTCTTTCCTGATCTTTCATTGTACTGTCATTATAGAAGAACACAGACCAATTATTTTATAGAAAGTCTCTGAATGTGGGTTTTTTCCCTGATGTTTCCTCATGAATAAGGTAATGCATCCCTGACCAGGATATTCTATCAGTGTCATTGTATCCTTCTAAGGGCATCACATTGTATCCTTATAAGGACAGCACGTGATATCTGACTGAGGCTTACCGGTGATGTTTATACTGGTCACCCAGTAAATGCTGTCTGCTTTCTCCATTAATTGATTTCTGCTTTTCCCTTTGCATTAGGCAAGCTGTGGGAGACATTTTTAAAGTATGCAAAAGGCCTATTCCTCCCAATTTTTTTTCCCTCGATGCAATACCGACTAAGGATATTTGCCCAATCAGCCTTCACTATGGCTACTGTAAAAGGGTTCTTTTCCAATTCTACCTCTTCCTCCACATTTATCAGTTGACATTTTTTTTAAGATTTTATTTTTAACTAATTTTTGTACCCAATGTGAACTTGAATTCACTGAGATTAAGAGTCACATGCTTCACCACCTGAGCCAGCCAGGCTCTCCTATCAGTTGACATTCTAATATATTCCCCTCTCTTCACTTATTTTCTATTTCTTGTTAGTATGAACTCATTGATTCTGATTTCATTTAATGGATTATAATCCATTACTATCTATTTTTTTCGTGGTAAAATACATATAGCATGAAATTTCCCATCTCCTTTTTTTTCAAGATTTTATTTAGCTTTTTTTCTTTTTAAAGATTTTATTTATTTGACAGATGGAGATCACAAGTAGGCAGAGAGAGAGAGGAGGAAGCAGGCTCCCCACTGAGTAGAGAGCCCGATGTGGGGCTCAATCCCAGGACCCTGGGATCACGACCCAAACCAAAGGCAAAGGCTTTAACCCACTGAGCCACCCAGGCGCCCTTTATTTAGCTCTTTGAGGAAGACAGGGTTGTAGCTTACAGTGGAGCCTTGGACGCCTGGCTCCTACTCGTGACTCACCACCATTCACTCTCATAGAGGAACAAGTCGGTCAGGAAGCCATGCCAGAGCCATGACCTTTTAGGCACTGGGAAAACACCAGTGGAAGTAGGGGTGGTGATTCACCCAATTAGACTATCTCACCAACCCCACCGTAAAACCTTTGGAAAGGGTATGTGCTGACTTGATCAGAAGCACAAAGGAAAAGAGTCTCAAAAGAAAAGGACCAGTTCAGATGGCTACCAAGACTCTAAGAATTACTACAAGAAAAAAACGCCTTGTGGTGAAGGTCTATATCATTACCAAACCCAGTACTATATCCTTTGAACAAATCTCTATCATTTTTTTTCATTTTTCAGTCCTTTTTTTTTTAAGTTAATAACACAGTAAAATGGATACCAGGCTCATCTTGTATCTACCCTGATCCAACCCTGGAATGAGCCATTTCTTCAAAGAGCTCAGTTTCTGTTTAGTGGGCAATGAAATACAGAAATGACCCAGATGATAGGTTGTGTTCATTGCTGTGAAAATGTTATTGCTTATAGGCTCTTTTAACAGATAAAGCTGGGAAATAGAGATAGAATTAGAGATATGTGTATGTGTGTGTACATGTATGCATGACTGTGTAAATACATATACAATACAATCCCATTGGGTCCTTCCTTGACTTCACTCTTCAGGGAATATCTGAACCTCAATTTCCTCAATTTTCCTGGAAAATGGTGATAATAATAGTATTTATCCTACAGAGTCATTGTAAGGCTTAAACTTAAAAAGATAAGCCATTTCAAAAATATATTTCAAAAATATATTAGCCCAACTTGATCTATAGATTCAGTGCAATCCCCATCCCAGCATATTGTTTTGTGAATATCAACAAATTAATTCTGGTTTATATGGAGAGACAGAAGACCCAGAACAGTCAACATAATACTTAAGGAGAAGAATAAAGCTGGGGGACTGACACTACCTAAATTCAAGACCCACTGTAAAGCTACAATAAGGGGGTGCCTCGGTGGCTCAGTGGGTTAAAGCCTCTGCCTTCAACTCAGGTCATGATCCCAGGGTCCTGGAATCGAGCCCTACATCGGGCTCTCCGCTCAGCAGGGAGCCTGCTTCCTCCACTTCCCCACCTGCCTGCCTCTCTGCCTACTTGTGATTTCTCTCTGTCAAACAAATAAAATCTTAAAAAATAATAAAGCTACAATAAGGAAGACAGTATGGTATTGGCAAAAGAATGGACAAATAGATCAATGGAACAGAATAGAAATCCTAGAAATAGACCCATGAAATATAATTAACTTATCTTTGACAAAAGAGTAAGGGCAATTAAATGGAGGAAAAGATAGACTTTTCAAAAAATGGTGCTAGAACAACTGGACATCCACATGTAGAAGAAGAAGAAGGAGGAGGAGGAAGGGAGGAGGACCCAATGGGATTGGAGGAGGAGGAGGAAGAAGAAGCAAAGAAGTAAGAAAAAGAATCTAAATAGAGTTTATATCCTTCACAGAAATTAACTCAAAATGGGTCATATGCTTAAGTCTCAAACACAAAATTATATAATTCTTAAGAGACAATGTAGGAGAGGGGCACCTAGCTGGCTCAGTTGCCATAGTATGTGACTCTTGATCTCAGGGTCATGAGCTCAAGCCCCATGCTGGGTTTAGAGATTACTTAAAAATAAAATCTTAAAAAAAAAAAAAAAGATAACACAGGAGAAAATCTAGACGACTTTCGATATGGTGATGACTTTTTTTTAAATTTTTTTTTTAAGATTCCATTTATTTATTAGACAGAGATCACAAGTAGGCAGAGAGGCAGGCAGAGAGAGAGAGGAGGAAGCAGGCTCCCCGCAGGGCAGAGAGCCCGATGCGGGGCTCGATCCCAGAACCCTGGGATCATGACCGGAGCCGAAGGCAGAGGCTTTAACCCACTGAGCCACCCAGGCGCCCCATGACTTTTTTTTTTTAAAGATTTTATTCATTTTTATTTGACAGATAGAGATCACAAGCAGGCAGAGAGGCAGGCAGAGAGAGAGAGAGAGAGAGAGGAGGAAGCAGGCTCCCTGCCGAGCAGAGAGCCCGATGTGGGGCTCGATCCCAGGACCCCGGGATCATGACCTGAGCTGAAGGCAGAGGCTTTAACCCACTGAGCCACCCAGGCGCCCCTGGTGATGACTTTTGAGATACAATGCCAAAAACATGACTCATTTATCTTAGTCCATTTGGGCTGCTAAGACAAAATAGCACAGAACAAATAGTTTATTAACAATAGATATTTATTCCTCTGGAATAATAAAATAAATAAAGAACTAAATTAAATAAATAAATAAAAATAAATAAATAAAATAGAATAAATAAAATAAAAAAGTTCTGGAAGTTGAAATCCAAGATCATGGCATCAGCATGGAAGGTAAGGACTGTTTTTCAGGTTGCAGACTTCTCTTACCCTTACATGGCAGAAGGGGCTAAAGAGTCTCTTTGGAGCCTTTTTATAAGGCACTAATTCCATTTGTAAGGACTCTACCCTCATAACATAAGTGCCTCCCAAATGCCCCACCTCCTAACAACCATCATCCTTGGGGGTTAGGATCTCAACATTTGAATTGGGGGTGGGGAGTTCAAACCATAGCACCATGAAAGAAATAACTGATAAACTGGGGTTAATGAAAATTAAAAACTTCTGATCTGTGAAAGACTCTGTGAACAGAATGAGAAAAGAAGCCACCGTCTGGGAGAAAATATTTGCAAAACACGTAACCGAAACATACAGAGAACCCTTAAAACTCAACAATAAGAAAACTAACAACCTGGGCAGCACCTGGGTGGCTCAGTGGGTTAAGCCTCTGCCTTCGGCTCAGGTCATGATGTCAGGGTCCTGGGATCCAGCCCCGCATGAGGCTCTCTGCTCAGAAGGGAGCCTGCTTCCCTCTCTCTCTCTGCCTGCCTCTCTGCCTACTTGTGATCTCTGTGTGGTCAAATAAATAAATAAAATTAATAGAACATTAATTTAAAAAAAGAAAACTAACAACCTGATTTAAAAATGAACAATAGATTTGGATACCTCACCAAAGATGATATACAGATGGCAAATAGGCTTATGAAAAGATATTCCACAACATCTGTCACTAGTGAAGTGCAAATTAAAACAGTAAGATACCACTACCACACCTACCAGAATGGTCAAAATCCAGAACACTGACAACACCAAATACTGGTGATGATATGGAGATAGTCATGGACAGTAGACAAACTCTCATCTACTGTTAGAGGGAATGTGAAATGGTAGAGCCACTTTGGAAGACAATTTGGTGGTTGATGGTTTCTTACGAAACTAAATATACTCTTTTTTTTTTCCTTTTTAAGATTTTATTTATTTATGACAGAGAGAGAGAGAGCGAGAGAGAGGAAACACAAGCAAGAGGAATGCAAGAGGGAGAAGCAGGCTTCCTGCTGAGCAGGGAACCTGATGTGGGGCTGGATCCCAACACCCTGGGATCATGACCTGAGCCGAAGGCAGACGCTTAATGATTGAGCCACCCAGGTGCCCCAAAACTAAACATATCTTACCATACAGTCCAGCAATCATGCTCCTTGGTATTTACACAAAAGAGCTGAAAGCTTATGCCCATAAAAAAACCTACACACAGATGTTACGAGCAGCCTTATTCACAACTGCCCAAACTTAGAAGCAACCAAGATGTTCTCTGTAGGTGAATGGATGAACTGTGGCCCATCTAGACAATGGGATATTATTTAGCACTAAAAAGAAGTGAGCTGTCAAGCCATGAGAAAATATGGAGGAATTTTCATTGCATATTACTAAGTAAAAGAAGCCAATCTGTAAGGCTCTGTATTATATGGTTCCAACTATATGGCATTCTGGAAAAGATAAAACTATAGAGACAGTGAAAGGATCTGTGCTTGTTGAGAGTTAGGGGTGGAGAGTGATGAGTAGGCAGAGCACAGAATTTTTAGGGCAGTGAAAATACTTCGTATGATACTATAATGGTGGACATATATCACTGTACATTTATCAAGACTCAGAGCATGTACCCCTAATGTAAGCTGTGGACTCTGGGTGACAAGGATCTGTTAACTGAGTTTTATCAGTGGTAACAATCATACTACTCTGGGGAGGGATGTTGGTAGCTGGGAAGGCTGTGCATGGCTGGGGGCAGGGGAAATATGAAAACTCTAACTTCCACTCAATTTCGCTGTGAATTGAAAACTGCTTTTAAAAAAAATCAGAGGTGCCTGCCTGGGTGGCTCAGCTGGTTAAGCGTCTGCCTTCAGTTCAAGTCATGATCCCAGGGTCCTGGGCTAGAGCCCCACATCAGGCTCCCTGCTCAGTGGGAAGCCTGCTGCTCCCTCTCCCACTCTTCCTCATCCCCACTCTTGCTCTGATTCTCACTCTGCTCTCTCTCTCTCTCTTAAATAAATAAAATCTTTATAAAAAACAAAATCAATTTTTAAAAATCAGCACAGTAAAATGTAATGTAAAAGTATTCAATAAGTGCTAGTTACTGTTACTTTAAATATTTAACATGTCTGATCCAGCTCTGATACATAACGATCCTATGACAGTAAGTGGGAGAGCATGATAAGGGAAAAAACTCTAAAAATATGCCCCATTCCTATTCTAAATCACCAGGTTTAAATCCCCAAACAGTGAAGGGGACACTAGGAAACAAAAAATAGACAGTGATTAAGTACTTAACTATGTGCCAAGCAACTTTCCCTGTATTTACTCATATTGCCCACACCACACCCTCCAAGAGAGCATCTGAGAGGCAGTACAGTCCTCTTGAGTCTTACAAATGAGTCTTCCTCATTTGTTTAAAAAAATGGATTTTGTACAATCTCATAGGGATGTTGTATGAATTAGATGAGTCGAGCACATAAGACAAGGGCTGGCACATAGCAAGTATTTTGCATTTGCTGCTATTGTTTTAGAGATGCGGAAACTGAAACACAGGTTAGATCACTTGCTCAGGGTCACACAGCAGAAAGGGGATTTAAACTCATGTCTTCCTGGATGACAGACAGGCAAGTGTACAGGCAATTACAAAGGTACTAACTGCGATGATAAGAGAGCCTGGAGACTCCCCCAAGGAGCCGGTTATGCAGGTCCGAGGCAGGTCTGGAAGACTTGCAGGAGACTGTACTTGAACTGTGGCTTAAAGCTTGGCAGGAGGGCAGGTGATGGACGTGGGCGGGTAGGGATCATGCACAAAATCCCAGGTGAGACAGGCTGGGCAAGTGCCAGAAGTTTAGATTAGATGGGTCACAAAGCGTTAGGTGGCCTCTGACAGCAGCTGAAGCTTATAACAGAGCATGGGGACCAGAAGAAACTTTCAAACCCTCAAGACCCCTCTATTTTAGTAGAACTTGTTTTCAGACAAAACCTTATAATGATTCCTAGAACAGAAAACAGATGAAAGAGAGGAGCGGGATGACATGGGGATGGTTCCTCCAGAGATTCCCTCTACCCCCCCGCCCCGCTTACCTGCGACCCTCCCCCAACATCTTTGCAGAACACCACAGAGCCACATTCCCCAATTTTACAGATGAAGGAACTGAGGCCAAGAGGCAAGTGAATGGCCCACCAGTCCTGGATGACAAGAGCCAGAACTTTGGACTCCCAGCCCAGGGCTCTTCACCTTAGGATCATTTGAGGCTTCTCTGCCAGATAAGAATGCTGAAGCTGGTTAGGAAGAAGTGGGGCGAGGACAGAGTGGAGCTCAGAAAACCACACGGCTTCCCTTTCTGGGACTCAGTGTTCCCATCTGTACAAAGGGGAGAGCTAGGAGACCGTCCATCCCTGGATCCTTAGGCCATCGACCTCTCTCATAGGACCCCTACCCCTGAGCCCCAGATCTTAGGCTCTGTCCTTCCCGATCCCACCCCCCAGTGTTGTGGGGTGGGAGCCCTGGCAATGCCCGAGAACAGCCAGTGAGTGAAATACAAGGGCAGAGCCCTGAGCAGAGGGAGAGGCAGCTTGGCTGGCAGCGGCTGAAGTGATCGGACCTGGCAGCACATGGTATTTTTAGGCCCCTCTTCTCCCGCCTCTGGGCTGGAAGGAGATCAGAGAAAACCAAAAATGAAATGACCTCTGCTTGGCCTGACAACTCTACCAATGGGAAGGAAAGACTTTGAGAAAAAGCTGAACAGCTTTTGATTTATATCTGTCCCCTCTTCTCTCAGCAGGTGGGAGCAAGGTGAGGGCTTGGGGGCGGGGGTTCGAGGGGCATTGGGAGGGCCCCTCACTCCTGCAAATATTTCATTCGGGACCAAGCATTTCTTCCCATCTGCCCTCACAATCTCGGGCATCTGCTGATGTCAATGTCCGTTTGCTCAAGGTCTTGGATGACTCCCCAGTGTGACTGACAAAGCCCTCTGTAACCTGGCCACATGGCCCAAACTTACCCTAACTCATCATCACAGACTGACTCAACAAACATTTACATTCCAGCTGTGCTCCCAGCATGTTCCAATACTAACTTGTTTAGCCCTCAAACAGCCTCACTTCTACAGAGGAGCAAGCGAGGTCACAGAGGGATGGACTGAATCTGCCTGTGGCCACAAGTAGCAGAGTTGGGACTCAAACTCAGGCAGCCTGGCTCCAGAGAACAAACTCTTGACCTCCAAGCTATGCCACTTCTCCAAAGTCTGGTACCCTTCGGGCTATGGGACACCAGGCGCTTGCCCTCTAAAGTATCTATGGGAGCCCCCCCACAGCCCTCCATGACCACTAAGGTCACCTACGTACAGTGGAAGCCTGTTGACTCCCAGTCATTAATTATAGAGGAATCGCTTGTCCGCCGCTCTCCTCAGCTGCCTCTGACCTGCTGCTCCCAGCTGTTCTGCCAGTGGCTCCAGAACCTTCTCACAGTGCTCCTCCCAAATTCCTCAGAGAAACCTGAGTTCAGGCTGAAATTCTTGCACAATTTTGCCACGAGCCTGAAGGAGTGGAAGGAAAACTGAAACCCAGTCAGCAGCTATCTCTGCTCTGGCCACGTCTTTGCCCTGGAGAACCCTGCCCTGAGGTGCCCTTCCGGCTGCTTCTCACCTTAGCCCTTTGCCTTGTACTTCAGGAGGAGGCCCTGCCCTCAGAATCCAGTCTTGTCTTTCCAGAGCCGCAGTTTGAGCAGGAAACCTAAGGAACAGCCCCACAATCTCTTCAAAGATGCCTCCTCCTTACTCCCACAGAACACAGCAAGTAACAGGTGGTTCCTCTGGGGCCACAGTTTCTTCCTTCCAGAAGATGGCTTTCAGTTCCTCTTAGATAAGTGCTTTCCCAAGTAGAAGAGCAGTCTTTGCCCACAGGGTAACTCTAGTGATGGGCTCCTATTATTAACAGCTTTTAAATTGGCATTCCCTACGTCCCTCCTGAAAACATAGGTGACCACTGTAATGACCAAGAAATACACTCATGGGACATAATCACAAAAGTTTATTTTGTCTCCCATTACCTCTTTAAAACAGATTCAGTGGAGGCAGCTCTACCCCATCTCTGGGACACTCCTATGGCTTTTCTGACTATTCCCATATGTGATAGTCCACTACCTGGATATTTGCTCAAATACTCCTCTGGGTGTTTCTGTAAGAGCGTTTGGGGATGAGATTAATGTTTAAATCTGTGATGTTGAGGAAAGCAGATTGCCCTCCATAACATGGTAAGGCCTTACCTAGTCAGCTGAAGGCCTGAAGGACAAAAAGACCAACCATCCCCCAATAAGAGAAAATTTTCCAGTAGACAACCTTTGCCTTTGGACTTTACCTGCAACACATCAGCTCTTTCTGGTTCTACAGCAGATGGCCTTTGGACCAACTGGAACCCAGGCTCTCCTAGGCCTCCCAACTCCCAGCCCAGCTTGTAGATATAATATAGAGGATCTCCTGCTGCTTTTGGTCCTCTGGAGACCCCTGACAAATACCTCAAGTGAAAACAAATGAACAAACAAACACTCTACATCCATTGTAGGACCTTAAACACAGTCTCAGTTCTAAAGTTAAAATGTCCAGCCAAAGCTTCCAACTTTTTGAAAAATTACAGATGTCCCCTTCCTTTATTGGAAGGTGGGTAAGTCCTTCTTTCTCTTTTTCCCACCTTCAGACCTCCTCATCCATCTTGCTCAGGTGGTTTCTAACCCACGGTGGAGCGGGGGGAGTAGGGATGGGTAGAGGGTGGATGGAGATTGGAGATGTGGGGAGCGGGAAAGTCCTTCCTCGGTTGATCCTGCTGTGGGTTGGGTTTGTGCTGACCTGTGTATAAAGTTGATTCCTCCCAGGGGGTGCTTTCCTAGATTCTGGGGACCCTGGAGAACATTCCACTTCACCTTTTTGATGTGAGCAACACATTTACCTCCTGCTGGCAACCCTTCCCAGCTTCTGTTTTTATTTTTCCCTCCCTGAAACCTGGGACACAAACCACATTGGATCTCTGCTGATGAGCCGTCACTCCTCCAGGTGTCCTCTGGGGCAGGACGAGGCCAGCTCTCCTGAGGGGCTCTCCACAACTGATCTGTGGAGAGTCCTCGAATTTACTCATTCCTCTAACAGCCTCTGGTAGCAAGGCTTCTTGCTCAGCCATTCCTTGGGGGTTCCTTTCTCTCTGATCCTTTAGATTGCTGAGGTGGGAGTCAGAGACCAGGCCCAGCGTTCTTCCATCCTATAAGGAGCCTGTACACACTGTGCCCTGCCCTCAGCTAAAGCCCCTCAGTGCCGCCTGGGGTGGGGCAGGGCTGAGGGTGGGGCGAGTCGATGTCCTAGTCTCTCCAAAGAAGTTCGCATAAATTTCTTTACTCTCCAGTAACTGGATAGTTAGATCCTCAATGCAGGTAGATCTTTTAGAATCTTACAAGGGGTTTTTGTTTATTTCCTTTAAACATTCTCATCTTAATCTAGAATGTCTTATTTATTTTATCTTGGCAACCCAATGCAATTTAACAGCCTGTTACAGACCAGCACATGTGCATGCACACACACACACACACACACACAGAGCTACACATGTAAAGAGATGAAGAACAGTCCATACACCTGAATTTTTGGTAGGAAGAGGTCTGTGTGTATCTAGACAGGGAGCAGACTGAAGAGCCAGCTTGGGGGTAGAAGCCGAGGGCTCTGGACTCATTCTGGTACCCTCTCTTTTCCCACACCACTCTTTTACGTCTTGCCTTCCTCAGCATCCCATCCCCCCAAGCTACGCAGCTCCTAGGTCCAGTTAAAGGAGGCAAGACAAGCTGCTTCACATAATAGAGAATTTGAAGGTCAATGGTAGAGGCAGAAGAGCAGAAACAAAGGAGAAAGTTCCCTAAAACTCTTTTGCTATCATCAAAGACCAAATTCTTCTAAATTACCAAGCAGGGTCCAGCCCCACGTCTGTGAGCTGGTGCTGAGCCACTCATCCCATCCCATCTGCGGAGCTGGAGGCGATGCAAAGACAGGGATGGCTGGGTCTGTCCTGCCCGTCGCTGGATCCCTCAGAGTGAGTAATCTGGTTTGATGACTGAATAGGAAGCCATGGCCATGATCAGGCTCTGGATGGGCTGGGCTCCCAAGACTCCTATGTTGTTCTGTTCCCTCCCCTTCTTTGTCCTGCTATTGTGGAAATTACATCTTTGTACATTATAAGCCTGTTAGAAGGCCAATTTATCTCTCCCAGACGCTAACTCAGGAAACAAGTGGGTGAGCCCTGGTGCCCAGCCGTGGCCAACTGGCTCTGCCCTGGGGAGCCCCAAGGGGGCAAAACTGAAAGCATAGCTCCTAGCTGGGTTGGCTAATACTGTGGCTGAACAAACTCAGATAAACTTATAGCAAAAGAAGCCAAGAGCTCAAGAGATGAGCGTTTGGGAAAGAGAAAGGGAGAGACTTATTTCGAGTGCCAGCTGCTAGGAGAGGGGGCAGGCTCAAGCCTTAACAGCTGATGTTAGCTGTCCCCAGCAAGAGGGATACCTTGAGTTTTATAAGGAGAGGTTGGGGGTGGGGCGCCTGGGTGGCTCAGTCAATTAAGCGTCTGCCTTTGGCTTAGGTCATGATCACAGGGTCCTGGGAAGGAGCCCCATGTCGGGCTCCCTGTTTGGCAGGGAGCTGAGGGATAGGTATGATGTGGGAAACAAAGGGAGAGGAAATAGAAAGTTCAATGTCCTTATAACCTGCAGTCCATTGACAAATACCTGGGATAGGCAGAGAAGAACATTCCTCCAAAAAACTCCCAACTGTCTTAGTGTTTATGCCTTGCTAGAGGGAAAAACAACCTTAGCTTGACCATAGCCAGGCCTGCAGTATCCTGAGAGTCTTCTTTAGCATATGACTGTGCTTTTGTCTTTACCTCCCCCAACTCCCAAGTATATAATCAGCCATTCCTCAACCCCCGGGTGCAGCAGCTCTCTCTACAGGTGGGTTCTGTCCTCGAGCTTTAATAAAATCACCTTTTGGCACCAAAAAGTCTTAGGAGTTCTTTCTTGGTCATCGGCTCCAGACCCCAATACCACACTACTCCAAAACTACATCAGGTATGTGCACAAGGACAGGCAAAGAGTGTGTGATCACAAGTTGGGGGGCAGTACGTGGTTAGCCTGGGATGGTGGGCAGGGAAGGGGACGTGTGGGGTGTGGTCTTCTAGGCATTCCATTGCTATCAGGACTTTTCTGGCCTGGCGGTTGGAATGTTCCGATCTTTGTAAAACATCTTTGTGAATGCCTCAAGAAAGTGTGATAAGAAATAAGCACGTTGGGTTTTAGTTAGAGCCTGAGTTAAGCAGTCTTGGCTATTTCTGGTCTTAATTGTTGGGGTCTATATTTGATCAAGAGAGCTCGCTGACAAGCCTATCAAATAAACTTATTTTATGCAACTGTCTCTTAAATTAGGTAGAAGTAAAGAGTTAAAAACAAAAATGTTTAGGCTATCTTTTCTCTTTACCTATGTAATTGCCTTTCCTAGTGGATTTGAGTTACTTTCCAGTGTCCTTTCATTATAGCTTGAAGGGCTGTTTGATGTAAACATTAAGTAATAACTCTATTCTACCCTCCTCCCAGCATCAGTAACCCCTAAACTACACTGTCTCTATGAATTTGACTACTCTAGGTATCTTATAAGTGGAATCATATGGGATTTGTATTTTTGTATCTTATTTCATTCAGTATAATGTTACAAGTTTCATCTGTGTTGTAGCATGTATCAGAATGTCATTCCTTTTTTTTTTTAAAGATTTTATTCATTTATTTGACAGACAGAGACCATGAGAGAGGGAGCACAAGCAGGGGGAATGGGAAAGGGAGAAGCAGGCTTCCTGCTGAGCAGGGAGCCCGATGCAGGACTCAATCCCAGGACCCTGGATCATGACCTGAACCAAAGTCAGACGCTTAACGACTGAGCCACCCAGGTGCCCCAGAATGTCATTCCTTTTTATGGCTGAATAATATTCCATTGTACTTGTGACAGTTTTGGAATGTTGGTGAGGTCCGGAACTGATGGCCAAGAAAGAATTCTTGATACCTCTTTGGTACAAAAAGGTGATTTTATTAAAGCACAGGAACAGGACTATGGTCAGAAAGAGAAGCTGCACTGGCGTTGTGAGGAATGGCTGATTATATACTACGGGGTTGCGGGAGGCAAGGATTTAGGGAGGCATCCAAAAGGACTTTCTTTTTAAAAAAAATTTTTATTTATTTACTTAACAGAGAGCACAAGCAGGCTGGGCAGCAGGCAGAGAGAGGGAGAAACAGGCTCCCTGCTCAGCAGAGAGCCCAACAGGGGATCAACTCCAGGACCCTGGGATCATGACCTGGGCTGCGATTAACCAACTGAGCCATCCAGGTGCTACCAAAAGGAGTTTCATATGCTGAAGGAGACCCTCAGAATACTGGAGGCTTTACTATTATCAAGCTAAGGTTTTTTTTCCCTCTAGCAAAGCATTGGCATTAAGACAGTTGGAAGTTTCCTGGAGAATGTCACACATATCCCACCCTGGAGTGGGGGAGGTGGGGAGGGGGAGATTGCTGGGTATCAGCTAGGGCTTTGTCCTTAGCTTGCCGTCGCTGCCTCATCATGGGTATACCACATTTTATTCATCCATTCATCTACTGATGGACATTTGGGTTGTTTCACCCTTTGACTAATGTGAATGGTGCTGCAGTGAATATTGGTATATGAGTATCTGCTTGATGTACGTCACTTTTGAAGGATAGTTTTGCTAGATACAGAATTCTTTGTCTTTTTCTTTCAGCACTTTGAAGATGTCGGCCCACTGTCTTCTGGTTTCCATGGTTTCTTTCTTTTTTTTTTTTCTAAAGATTTTATTTATTTATTTGACAGACAGATCACAAGCAGGCAGAGAAACAGCCAGAGAGAGAGGGGGAAGCAGGCTCCCTGGCAAGCAGAGAGCCCGATGCGGGGCTCAATCCCAGGACCCTGGGATCATGACCTGAGCTGAAGACAGAGGCTTAACCCACTGAGCCACCCAGGAGCCCCTGGTTGCCATGGTTTCTGATGCAAAATCATCTGTATGTGTTGGAGCATGTTTTTCATGTTCCATCAGATGGTTTACAACACTACCTTGGCCTTCACTTTCTGCTTAAGCAGAACCTCAAGTCAAACGGAGGTGAGAGATTAGGGGCTTTCTCAGGCATTTCCTAGGCATATGTGCATGGCCAATTTCTCTATGGGCATCTCATTCCCCAGCTTTCCTTGGAAATTTTTGGTCAGCTTCTTGTTTTTCCATTTCTGTTATTACTGCCTCAGGCAGCTTCAGTGTTAAACTATTGTTGCTGATTGTTTTTGACAACTGCTTCCACAGAGAAGAAGCTGTTCACACTGACTGGTGAACAGGTCAGATCAAATAAAGACAAGCTCTGGGAGTGGGGATTCCTAAGGAATTTCCAGACAGGTCAAATGACAACTCTCTAGAGATAGAGCTTTTTAGATAGCCCTGAACCCTTCTTCCCTTTTCAGTGACTGATAAATAACTGGTTTTTATGGCAATCATGATTGTAAAACTGTTGGTTTTCAAGGTTACTGAAGAGCTGGGAAGAGGGGACTGGGACAGAAGAAGTTAAAATGTCACAAAGCTCACTATTTTGAGATTCTCTCTCTCTCTCTCTCTCTTTTAATAAATGTTTCTTGAATTGCTGTAAATCTTTGGTTAATTTCCAGAGTACTGGAAAAATTAACTGGGATTATTTTTGCCAGTGTTCTTATTGTTCTTTTTTTTTTTTTTAAGATCGTATTTATTTATTTGACAGACAGAGATCACACGTAGGCAGAGAGAGAGGAAGAAGCAGGCTCCCTGCTGAGCAGAGAGCCCAACATGGGGCTCTGTCCCAGGACCCTGAGATCATGACCTGAGTCAAAGGCAGAGGCTTTAACCTGCTGAGTCACCCAGGCACCCTGTTCTTATTATTCTTATGGAAGACTAGATTCTCAGAAGCCTTTACTCCACACTTTTCCAAGTGCTATCTCTTTCCCCTAAAACTTTGAAATTCAAAGATTTTAGATGCACAGCCCAAACAAAAGAGTCTGTAGGTTGGGATGGTCTGTGGGCCATTAGATTTGTGGTCTCTGGCCCCCAAAATAAGCCCTCTAACAATATTATTTTTAACACTTGAGGGGGGATAGACAATGATTTCATAGAGTATGATCCAAGATTCTTTATGATATTCTATTTATGACTTTCTCTCTTTCTGCCTGTCAGATCACACACCTGGTCCTTGGGTAGGATCCCTGACCATCATGGCCATTTCCAGTGGTCTGACCCCTGCTCCAACCTCTCAGGACCAGGTTTTTCTCGAGGGCCCCCGAGATGAGCAATGAGGGGGTTCCTCCCTAAGGAAAACTCTGTTCCAGGGGGAGATGTAGCCAGTACAGACCCCGGCAGAATCCAGAACCCTTTCTTGGGTAGTTTCTCATCATTTGATCAGCCCACTAGCCCCATGACACAGGTGGCACAGAAATGAACACAAAGGAAATGCTTTTTGGACGTTACTGATTGGTTAGACAACTGGAGCCCTCTCCCTGACTTATAGTGAAGATGTGGCTATGTAAGTGTTAGAGTGACTATATAAGTTTACCTCAGTAAACATGAATGTTTGTGTATGTAAACATACGAATGTGTGAATGTAGTTTAAGTAAATGAGTGGTGAGCAGAAGATTGTGAGTATGTGTAAATGTGTGAGTTTACATATGAGTGTGTGTGAGTGTGTCTATTAATATTTGTGTGCATGTATGACTAAAATATATATATGTAAGAGAATGCACTATGGGTGTGTGAATGCTTGTGTAAGAATGAGTATGAATGTGTATGAGGTTTGTGAATATTGGAGTGTATGTGTGGTGTATGAGCGTGTGTTAATTAAATGTATGTGTGTATTTGGGGACAATATATCAGCAAGTGTGAATATCTGACTTTGTGTGTGTAAATATCTGTGTGAATGAATATGGGGATATGAGAGTGGGACTGTGTAAATGCTTGTATAGTGTGAGAGCAGATTTAGGTCTATCTGAGTGAGTGTGTGACAGTGTTTATATGTATGAATGTATATAACTATGTATGTGGGTGAATGAATGAGTTTAATTGTCTGAGAATGGATGTAAATGAGCGTGTAAGGTATGAACATATGCGTTGTGTCCATGCATGAGTCTAGTGTACATGTATGAGTGTAGGAGTGTGTGTGTGATGTATGTGTGCAGGGAATCTGAAAGTCTGGACAGGCAGATGAGTGGTCAGTCACAGCTGGAGAGAAAGCTCTAGCTCTCCCATGGGACGTGCAGGGCAGGTGTCCCCACGCAGGTGGCGTTAGGTCACACACATCTGAAGTTCACCAGCCCAGTGCCAGCACCTATACTGGGCCCAAAGGACCTTTGGCCTCTTGTTCCCTGGTCACTCACACTCCTGAGGAGCAGGGCAGGGTTCTCGGGCAGTGGTCTCCTAGCTGTGGCCTTGTCTTCCCCTCAGAGTCGAAGAAGCCTGGCGTTTACAGCTCACCTTTGGCCCCATGTTTGTAATCTTCATAATGAGAGCACATCTTATCAACACCAATGAACTTTCCCCATTCGCCTCATGACAAAGCCCATGAGGCAGGAAGGGCAGGCATTTCTGAAGGTTGCTTTTGAAACCCTGCTTCTTAGAGCCTTGCTGAGTCACTTGTAAACCTGAAACTAGTGTAACATTGTGTGTGTGTCAAGTCTCCTTCCATTAGAAGAAAAGAAACGAACAAATCGCGACTAACAGGGCTTTGCATATCTTATTCCCCCAGTCCTCTCCACAGCCATCTGCGTGATTTAGACAGACCTGACTAGGGGTCCTGGGAGTGGCTAGCTGTGTGACCCCGGACACCAGGAGAGGGGGCCCTTCACAATCCTGGCTACTCTTCTGGAAAGGGCTGCCACGTTCCTCCTTTTTGAGGGCTTTACCCAGACCTCATCTCTTCAGTTCGTTCTCTCCCTCTATTAAATGACTCTTCCCATCAAATAATCTTGTTTCTTTTCCTCACAACACAATCTGTAACTATGTTACTCTTTAATTTGTTTGTTGATGCTTCTTCCTCCAAACTGCTCTGAGGCAGAAGCTGTCTGGTCTTGTCAGCCCCGAATCCACAGCCCGCAGCGCAGCTCGCGGCTCTGACACATTAAGAGGTGCTCCATGAATAACCGTTAACAGACAACGAATAAACTCACATATATGCCACAGAGGTAAATACCTCTTAGAACCAGCTACCCACTGGGTCTTCCCTTTCACAAAGCTCAGGTGTGGCCTTTTCTGTCTTGAATTTTCCAGTCCATTGGTGGTAAGATTCTAGAATTGTACTTCTACAAAATTCAATTATTTGAAAACTCCAATTCTTGGTCAGAAGGCCCTCAGTCCACTGAGCCAGCAGGGTTCTGGTTATTTCTGGCCCTATAGGGCCACCTGCTGGCTATAGATGGATCTGCAGCCCCAGGAAGGGCCCCTGTCAACCCTCAGGTTCCAAACTGGAAATGGAGTTAGAGGGCAGAGAATGACGCTAGTTGGTCAGGAATTGATAAAGTGAAGCTGTGACCATAGACAGTTAAAAAACAACAACAACAACCCAGCTTGGTAGCAAAATATAGGAAACCTCTCTTTTTCTCCCTCTTCCCATTTTCTTAAAGCATTAAAGTCCACCTGGGGCTTCAATTCTCAGGTTCCAGGGTTGTCATTTCAACCAAACTCTCTCTTCCCCCTTCCTTTAAGCCTGCTTCCCCTGAAGCCTTCCCCATCTCAGCAGTTGCTCAGTTGAAACACATGGGTGTCATCTGGAGAAGTCCTTGACTTCTCTTTCTCCTGTGTCGCACATCTAGTCTATTACCAAACCCTGTCTGGTCCTCTGGTCCATCTTTTTTTTTTTTTTTTTTTTTTTAAGATTTTGCTTATTTGACAGACAGAGATCACAAGTAGGCAGAGCGGCAGGCAGAGGGAGAGGGGGAAGCAGGCTCCCTGTTGAACAGAGAGCCTAATGCGGGGCTTGATCCAAGGACCCTGGGATCATGACCTGAGCCGAAGCAGAGGTTTTAACCCACTGAGCCACCCAGGCTCCCCTGTCTGGTCCATCTTTAAAAGATATCTAGAATCTGACCACTTCACACTACACTTCCTGTTCTTACCCTGGTCTGAGCCAACATTGTCATTCAGCTGGAAAATTGTCCTCTCTAGACATTTCTCCAAAAAAGATATACACATGGACAACAAGAACATGAAAAGATAATCAAAGTCATTAAGCACTAGGGACATACACATCAAAACCACAATGAGAGACCCCTTTGCAGCCACTAGTGTGGCTATTACCAAACATCAACTGACAATAATAACAAAAGACCAGCTGGGGTAAGGGTTGTTGGAGGGGAATGAAGAGGAAGGGCTGGGGTGACTGGGTGATGGACATTGGGGAGGGTATGTGCTATGGTGAGTGCTGTGAATTGTGTAAGACTGATGATTCACAGACCTGTACTCCTGAAACAAACAATACATTATATGTTAATAAAACAAAACAAAAACAAAAAACACCAGCTGAGGAGGATGTGGAGAAATTGGAACCTTCACACACTGCTGGTGGGGAGGTGAAATGTTGCAGCCACTGTGGAAGACAGTTCGGTGGTTTCTCAAAATTAAATAAAGAATTATCCCATGATCCAACAATTCCACTTCTGGGTATATACACAAGAGAATTGAAAACATGGAATCAAACAGATACTTACATCAGTCTTCATAACAGCAGTATTCACAACAGTCGAAAGATCGAAACAACCCAAATATCCACCAACAGATGCATGAATCAAATGTGAAATATTACTCAGACATAAAAAGGCATGGAGTGCGGACACGGTATAGCGTGGATGAACTTGGAAACATGACGCCGAGTGAAATAAGCCAGACACAGAAGAACAAATGCTGCATGATTGCATCACCATGAAATAACTAGATTAGGCAAATTCTTAGAGCCAGAAAGCAAATCAGAGGAATCTGAGGTTACCAGGGACTAAGGGCAGGAGTTGTTGCTTAACGGTTACAGAGTTTTTATTTGGGAGGATGAACATTCTGGAAATAGTGTTGATGGCTACGCAACATGGTGAATGTACTTAATGCCATTGACTGTACATTTAGAAATGGTTAAGGTGGTAAATTTTATTTTAGATTTTATTCAAGAGACAGAAAGAGAGAGAATGAATGGTGGGGAGAAGCAGAGGGAGAGGGAGAAGCAGACTTCCCGCTGAGCAGGAAGCCTAATATGGGGCTTCCATGCAGGGCTTGATGGGGGGCTTAATCCTGGGGCTCAAGCCAGGGCTCAATCCCAAGACCCAATCCCAGGACTTGATCCCAGGACCCTACGATCATGACCTGAGCTGAAGGTAGATGCTTAACCAACTGGGCCATCCAGGCGCCCAGGTAATTTTTATGTTATGTGTATTTTACCACAATTAAGTAAATGGAGGTGTGGTGCGGAGGGGGGGAAGCAAAGGACAAAAAAAGACTCCTCTCCAGTGTCCCTGTTTCTGTTCTCCCTTCACTCCCTCCCCATAGAATCTACTCTCCATGTAGTACAAGGGGGACCCTGTAAAATTGTAAGTCAGGTCACCTCGGGCCTCCACTCAGAAACTCCTGCTATCCTGTCCCTCTCCAGAGTAAAACCCAAAGCCCCTGCTACAGTCCTGAAACTCCCATGGCCCTGGCCCATAGTCACCCCCCACTCCCTCTCCTGCCTCGTTCCCCTCTCCACACTGGCTTCCTCACTGCTTCTCTAACTTGTGAGGCATACCTCACCCAGGGCCTTTGCACGCTGTTCTCTCTGCCTAGAACTTTCTTCTCCCCATACCCACATTGTTTGCTTGCTCAGCTCCTTCACGTCTTTGCTCAATGCCCCCACTTCAACAGGGCTGTCTCTGACCACCATGTCTGAATGGAAGAGCTCTTCACCACCCTGGCAACCCCCACCCCCCTCTCCTTTGTTTTTCTGCCATCTGCTATATGGCATCTTTTACTTATTTGCTTATTGTCTTGTCTCCTCCCACATAATCTAAGCTTTAAAACTGGGGGATCATCAACCCTGATTGTTTAGTTTACCGGCACTTAAAAGACAGTAAGGGTTTGTTGAATGCATGAATGTACAAATGTGTGCCTACATATTGATATGGGGGGGCTATGGGGCAGCAGAGAGTGATGGGGACTGGGGGGGGGTCACTGGAAAGCTCCAGTCCTGGTTAATTATCTCTGCTTGATTTTTTGTCAACGGGAAAGCATCCCAGCATTGCCTGATTGACTATTCAAGGGAAACTAGAAAATTGGATTTTTAAAGTCACATTCCCTGCTTTTTTTTTTTTTAATCTTTAATTTTGGGGGGTGAAGCTGCAGCGGGAATTTGCTCTGGAGAAAATGGAACCTGAAACAGCCCACATGCTGTGCACAGGCTCGAGCACTGGGTTGGGATCCCAGAAACCTGGTGTCCAGCCCTAAAATGCCATTTACCAGCCTTGTGACCAGGCATCGCATTTCTCTCTCTGGGCCTGAATTTCTTTGTCTATAAAACAGGAGAGGTAGCCCCAGAGATCAAAAGCTAACCTTTGCTTTCCTGGGGAATTTGGCCCCCAGACATGTTTTATTTGACCCACGTAGAGTTTGAACTTTGAATTACTTGCCAACCTGTAGAAATCAGGAAATTTCATTTAAAACCATGGGTGGCTCAGTTGGTTGGACGACTGCCTTCGGCTCAGGGCGTGATCCTGGAGTCCCGGGATCGAGTCCCGCATCGGGCTCCCAGCTCCATGGGGAGTCTGCTTCACTCTCTGACCTTCTCCTCGCTTGTGCTCTCTCTCACTGTCTCTCTCTCTCTCAAATAAATAAATAAAATCTTTTAAAAAATAAATAAATAAATAAATAAAACCAGATTTTTGGCCTCTTGGGAAATGAGTCCTTTTTCTTTTATGGCTGTGACTGACTGGGCAAAGTTGCGGACACCTGCTTTAGAGGTCTCCTGTCCTTGTTGAGGCTCAACCTATGTTGCTGCAAAGGCCTGAATCTAAGCTGCTGCTGCTTGTTTTTAAAGATTTTCTTTCTTCCTTTCTTTTTTTTTTTTTTAAGATTGTATATATTTGACAGACAGAGATCACAAGTAGGCAGAGCAGCAGGCAGAGAGAGAAGGGGAAGCAGGTTCCCTGCCAAGCAGAGAGCCCGATGTGGGGCTCAATCCCAAGACCCTGAGATCATGACCTGAGCTGAAGGCAGAGGCTTTAACCCACTGAGTCTTTATTTATTTCTTTGACAGAGATTGAGAACACAAGCAGGGGGAGCAGCAGGCGAAGGGAGAGGGAGAAGCAGACCCCGCTGCTGAGCAGTGGCCTGACACAGGGCTCAATTCCTGGACCCTGGAATGATGACCTGAACCAAATGCAGACACTTAACCGAGTGAGCCACCCTAGTGCCCCCAAATCTAAGCTTCTATTAGGGGGATCCCAGGAGGTGGGGTTAGGGTTGCCAGATTTAGTAAATAAAAGCATAGGAGGCTGGGTGTGGCAACCCCAGGTGAGACTGGGTATTTGCTCCTCTCTCCCAGGAGATTAGACTTGAAGGACCACACATTCATGTGCAATCCCGATTTTTACCACCAGAGGGAGGCCGAGCTGCAAAGTTGAGCTGAGTCTTCAGGGCCTAGAGGCGCTTGGGGCTGAGAAAGGGCAGGAACTAAGAGGAGGTGGAGGAGGAGGGGTTCGGGAGTGTGCCTGATTCAGAAGGGGAGAGGTCGTGGTGTGTGTGATCAGAGAAGACATCTGGAAAAGGAGAATCTTGAACCAGGCCTTAAAGACTGGCAGAAATGAAGGGACCTCTAAGGGAGCCAGATGGCTTGAGCAAAGGCATGGAGGGAAGAATTAGTTTGTACTGGGGTGTGGCCTGGCTTGAGGCTGTATGATAATAACAGCAATTCTGAAATACCTCAAGCTATTGTTGTAGTCATGGTTCATGAATGTAAGTGACAGAAATCCACCTCAGATTGACTTGAGAAAAAAAATTATTTTCTCACATAATAAAAAGTCTAGGAAAAGAAAACCTTCAGGCATGGCTGCATCTAGGAACTCAAATGATGTCATCGTGGATCTGCCTCTTTCTGTGGAGGTTCTGTTCTCGGGTAAGCTCCCTTCTCCTGGTGGCGGGATGGCTCCCAGCAGTTCAGGGCAGACCCTCTGGGGGTCTAGCCACCACTGAGCAAGGAGAGGACATCATTCACAGCAATTGAACCAGATGTCCTGAGAATGAATCCGATTAGCCTGGACTGTGTCATATGCCCAACCAGAAACTAGTTGCTGGAACTCTGTTTGACATGTTCAGAGTCATGCCTCTTAGATGAGGGATGGGTCTGTTTACCCAAACCCTGGACTGATGTTGGGGAAGGTCATGGTCTTCTCAGAAGATGGGACAATGGGTGCCAGGTAGACAAAAAAAAGAGGGTTCTCTGTACCAGGTTCTCACCCAAGTATGATACATCAGAAATTGTGGGGCAGGGAGGGGCATGAGGCTTCTTTTTGCTGTCTGTTCATTTCTTTGTTTTGCTTACGAAATGAATGGTTGCTTTAAAGCCATGTCCACAGTTTCCATCTTGGCCCAGACTTCCAGTGTGCCTTACATAGCCAGCTATAGCCTGAACTCATTCATTTAATTCCTCATTGGTGGCATCTGCATGTATCGGGCACTATGCCAGAAGCTGAGGGCATAGCAATGAACAAAACAGATAAAGTCCTTGCCTTCCTGGTGTTTATAATCTGGTGGGAGAGATGAATAAAAATAAAAAGACAACTAAATATGTAATGAGTCCTGTGGTGATTAAATGTTGCAAAGAAAAATAAAGTAGAATAAAGGAAGTGTGATTGGTGTGTGTGTGTGTGTGTGTGTGTGTGTGATATTCCATACAATATAGTCAGGGGGAGGAATATTTGAAGGTGGTGAGGAGTGAGCCAAGCAGAGATCTGGGGATGAGGATTCCAGGCAGAAAGAACAGCAAGTGCAAAAGCCCTGAGGCAGAAACGAAGTTGTTGTTTTCAAGGAACAACAGAAGTCCTTATGGCTCTCAGTGGAGGAGAGCATGTTAGGAGGAAAGGTCAGAAGAGTAGTGAAGATAGAAGCAGGCAGTGCAGGGCCTTGTGAGCCACTAAAGACTTTGGCCATTGCTCTCATGTGTGATCTGACTTACTTTTAAAAGAACTCTCTGGCAGTCAGGCAGGAAATAGATCACTGGGACAAGGGTAGAAATAGGGAGACCAGCGGGGAGGCTGTTGCAGTTGGCTGGACAAGAGGCAGTGGTTACTGGACCAGGGTGATGTGGGGAAAAGGGTAAGATTCTAAATATATTTTTGCAGGATAAGCCAGTAGGATTTGTTAATGGATTGGTCATTGGGTGTGACAAAGTAAGGAGACAAGAATGACCCCAGAGTTTTTTGCCTGAGCAACAGTTAGGATAGAGTTGCCTGTTGAGAGACAGAAAGACTACAAGAGGGTGGTCAGCAACTCTTTGAGAAACTGCCACGTGCCAGGGGTTATGTGTGTAAGCCACACTTGTCCTGAAGCTTGCCAAGAGAGACGGACAATAACCGCCAAATAAGTAAGTCAACAAGAAGATACGAGTTGGAGGGAAGGGCCATACGGAAGACAGAGCAGATTGGTGGGAATGTGCATGTCTCTCTAAGAGCAACCAGGAACCACTGGGAGGTCTTCAGCAGAATGATAGAATCTGCTTTACTCTTGATTGGACCACTCTGGGGCCCTATGGAGAACAGGCTGTTGGGGACAGAGGAGAGAGGATGCTGAGTAAGGGCTCTAGGGGCAAAATGGTGGCACTCATGTGGGAGAGCTCTGACACAGCAAACCAAACTTTTTGGAGCTTGATGGCATCACTGTCTTGTCTCTAGGGGCTTAAACAGGCCCACCGGCACTCAGGGACTCTCAAACCCCTGCCACCAGTCATGAGTGACTGTCACTTCCCCAATGGTCCCTGCATGGCCCTTTTATTTCCCTACAATCAGCTCCATCTCCAGGTTTTTTCACTTCCTTGGGAGCCATCCCCATATCCTGCTCATATCCTGCTGGTCCAGACCCCTCACAAGCCGGTGTTGCCTGCCCATCTGGTTCTTTCTTTCTGAAGCTTCCCCTGGGTTCACAGACAGGGGCTCCCACACTCACCACACCCTATAGCCTCATGTCTGGTTTTTGCCTCTCCATCCTCAAAAAACTCCTGGCCATCTCAATCCTTCTCCCTATATCTTAGAGTCCAATCACACCCAGCGTGTGCACAGTGCGTAACAGTTGGTACCATCCATCCTCCCATGTCACGGCCCAGGGAAATCTGTCCTTTTGGTGAAGTTCCATCATGGCAGAAATCTGTCTTCCCCACTTCCTAGTTCGTGAATCTGGGCAAGGCCTGTCACTGTCCAGCACCTCAGTTTTCTCAGCTGTGAAATGGGCATCACTGTCATTGTGGCACGTATGAAGGGCCCAGCACAGCCCCTAGTACATAGAAGTTCCTTAGGAACTGAGAATTCCCTTCCCCACAATGAACAGCCTGGACAGGAGTTGCAAACTCCTGGCCCTTAACTACAGTTAGACATGGACTTATTTTATTTGGTGGACATTGTGGCTTCTATAATCTCAATTTGAGTATTTGGGGAAGGGGATGCACATATCCAGAGGGTCAGAGATCATCCAGAGGGCCAGAGACCTCAATTGTGAAATCAATATGAGGACACAAGTATTGTGACTCTTCTTATATCAGTAGCCATTAGTAGGGTTCTAGATCTAGTAGGTGCTCAATGCATGCTTATTGTTCAGGATGAAGATAACAAGCTAGGACCAAGAAGTCTTGTTCATGGCAATAAACAATGTCAGTAATGAGAGATCCTTGCTGTGAAAAATAAAGCTGGGTAAGGGGATAGCAAATGATGGGGCTGCTATTTTACTTGGATGGCCAAGGAAGGCCTCTCTAAGGTGGTGACATCTGGGCCCAGGCTGGAGTAAACACAGGCAGCGAGCCACGAAGCTCTCCAGGAACCTCCAGCTCTCTGGCTGGAGGGATAGCAGGCGCAATGGTGTTGAGATGGGAGTGGGAGGCCGGGCGCTGGAGAAAAACGTGCGAGGAGCCGAGAGGAGCAGACGGCAGAGTACAGGGGCTAGATTGTGTGGGCTCCTAGGGGCACCTGGGTGGCTCAGTGGGTTAAGCCTCTGCCTTTGGCTAGGTCATGATCCCTGGGATCATGACCCTCGATCCTGGGATCGAGCCCCGCATCGGGCTCTCTGCTCAGCAGGGAGCCTGCTTCCTGCCCCCCTCTGCCTACTTGTGATCTCTGTCTGTCAAATAAATAAATGAATAAATAAATAAATAAATCATTAGATTGTGTGGGCTCCTGTGAGCCTGGTAGGCTTTGCCTTTTACTCTGGGGAAAATGGGGAGCCACTGAGGGAAGGTAGAGGAGCCTACTGCTCAGAACCTGTTTTCTTTCAGTGGCACAAACACCACCAGCATGCATCTCCAGGTTTGCTCCTGCCCACTGCACAAGAGGGGAGCAGAAGGGAGGAAGGGAAGTTGTTCCCGATGGATTAAAGAGTACTCCTGAGGTTAAAGCTCACTGGATGGACTTGGGTCACGTCCTCCTCCCGGGCCAATCACTGTGTGTGTGTGTGTGTGTGTGTGTGTGTGTGTGTCTGTGTGTGTGTGTCTGTGTCTGTCTGTCTGTCTGTCTGTCTATCTGTGTGTCTGTGTGTGTAGGGATGTGGTGTGTTCTGATTGGCCAGGCCTGGGCCATGAGCCCACCCCTGGTGCAAGGAAGAGGAGTCAGGCCTCCAGCAGTACAAGAGCTCACTGGAGAGGAGAGGTCACCCCACGGAGAGCCAGAGTCCCTTTCTAGAGGCTGGGAGGTGCCAGGCACGGGCAGTAATGGGCTTCTAGCAGTGCCACCAGCCATTTTATCCTCTTTTCAGAGGCAGAGCCTTGTGGTTCTCAAAATCTTTGGCTCTCCGGTGGGACTATTTGGATTCAAATCCCAAATTTGCTGCTTGCCGTTTGGGTGACCTTGAATCATGACAAGATTCCTAGAAACAGAGCCTGAGTGGGAGATTCTTGAGCAAGTTCCTTATTAAGAATCCGCTCTCGGGGCACCTGGGTGGCTCAGTGGGTTGAGCCGCTGCCTTCGGCTCAGGTCATGATCTCAGGGTCCTGGGATCGAGTCCCTCATCGGGCTCTCTGCTCAGCAGGGAGCTTGCTTCCTCCTCTCTCTCTGCCTGCCTCTCTGCCTACTTGTGACCTCTCTCTGTCAAATAAATAAAATCTTAAAAAAAAAAAAAAAAAGAAGAATCCGCTCTCTGGCGGAGTCTGACGGAGGGAAACCAGCTGGGACAGGGGAAGAAGCTGGGCAAAGCTGTGGGTGTGATAGCAGTTTAGCTTGCCTGAACCTGGGGTAGGGCTGGGACACACTCTGAAACAGGACTACACCTTGTGGTTGTGCCACCTTTTGACTAGGGTGTCCCAAAGGCTCTGTATTCCTTCTTTAGGGCAGCCATAACAAAGTGCCACAAACAGGGTGGCTTAATCAACAGAAGTTTATTGTCTCATAGTTCTAGAAGGCCAGGAATCCTGGGGCAAAGTGTCAGTAGAGCCATGCTCCCTGTGAAACTTGTGTTTGTGGGGGGGGTGGGGGGGTTGGGGATGGGGGAGGGGATCCTTCCTCTTCTAGATTCTGTTAGTGGCCAACAATCCTTGGCATTCCTTGGCTTGTAGATGCATCACCCCACAGTACGTGGCCATCTCCTTGTGTGTCCTGTCTCTGGGTCTCTTTTCCCCTTCATATAAGGACACCAATCATATTGGATGAAGGGTGCACCCTATTCCACTATGGCTTCATTTTAACTGATTACAATGGCAATGACCCTATTTTCAAATAAGGTCCCATTCAGAGATACTGGGGGTTAGGATTTGAGCATATATTTTTTAGGGGATGCAGCTCAACACATAACAGGTTCCATGTGAGAATGGCCCAGGCTTTTGTACCTATACTTCAAACAACCACTGCCCAAGGGCTGTCCCCTGTGGGGAGGGCTTTTGGGGTGATGGGACTCCCATTGGCCAAGGACAATTGTCAGGAGAAGGAGTAGCTGTGCTCTTTAGCAGGAACACTCACAGTAGTTGGGGGATGGGTGCCTCAGCCAGTAAGGGGGACCTGGGGGAGGGGCAAATACAGCATCTAGGCAGGCAAGTTGTTTGACCTCTATATGCCTCAAATGGGTTTCCTCACTTGGAAAATAGGAGTTGTAGAGTGTCTCAGGGAGAGGTGAGAATTAAAGTAATTCACATTCCTAGAACAGTGCCTGACACATGGTAAGTGCTTCAGAAATGGTAGCTTGTGGCTGCCTGGGTGGCTCAGTCTTTAAGCGTCTGCCTTTGGCTTGGCTCGTGATCCCAGAGCCCTGGGATTGAGTCCCACAGCAGGCTCCGTATTCAATGGAGAGTCTGCTTCTGCCTCTGCCCCTCCCGCTGCTTGGGTGCTTTCTCTCACCCTCTCTGTCAAATAAATAAATAAAAATCTTGGAAAAAAAAAAAAAAGAAATGTTAGCTTGTTATAACTGGTTACTTGGGCTGTGGTGGGTGTGACAGACTCTCTGAGGAGTGGTGAGGTTCATTCTCAGTTCACAGATGGGTCCCTCCTCATCCTTCTCAGCTGACTCCAAAAGCCCCCAGAAGGGTTAATTTACCACAAACAAAAATGCAGAATGAACCCTTCGAGGCCAACCAACCCCATCGTCCAAAAAACTTACCCAGGTAATAAATGGGAGGCAATCTGGTGGTGGTGAAGAGAAAGCTTTTGGAATCAGACAGACTCAGACTTGAATCCCTGCTGAGTGACCCTGGGTCAGTACCTCTGCCTCTCTGGGCCTTAGTTTCTTTGCCTATAAAACAGGTCATCATTATAAGTACAGTTGAACAGTAAATGACAGTCTAAATGCTTAATAAATGTCAGCTGCTCTGTCGCACCAGCATTATCATGAAACATGGCGTGGATGTGGCCATTTCGGAGGGAGGGGGCACTTAACCCAATCCCCCGAGGACACCCTGGCCTGGGAGTTTTCAGCCCCATCTCTCCCACCCCGGGCTCTGGCCTTGTGCGCTGGCTTCCATCTCAGCAGAGCCCAGTCCCCACCCCTGCCAGCCTGGGCTATGGTCCCACCAGGAAATCGCTATCGGGGGGCCTGTCATCCACCTCCCCAGTGCAGTCAAGCGGCTTAATTGTGTGGTGCCGCCGCCAAGGCCTCGTTCGTCAGAGCAGTGTGGTTACGGCCGTGCTTGGCTGAGAGGTACATTCATTACGGAGACAGCTTTTATCAGGACTTCCAGAGGGGCTGGGCATGAGGAGCAAAGCAGGCAGGCGTGCTTCGTCCCCGGGGTGCCGCAGGCTTCCAGTCCAAGTTGCTGCCTTCACTCAGGGCTCGCTCTGTGCTGGGCCCCATCCTAAGAGCTTTGCAAAAATCAGCTCACAGCAGCCCAATGAGGCTGCTAGTGTGGGTATCCTCCTCCTTTACATTTTACAGGCGAAGCAACTAAGGCCTGGTATGATGGGGCCGCGTCCAAATTCACTCAGATGGATGTGAGCTCGTGATGCCGGAGCCTAGGGGTTTAGTCCCTGCCACCTGCGGCCCCTCGGTGAGAAGGATGTTGGTAAGGATGACGTCAGCAATAATAAGAGCAGCTTCCGTGCTAAGCAACTGTCTGTCCCTCCTTCGTTTCACTCTAACTCTCTGCCATAGGGATGAATAGCCCCATTTTATGAATGGGCCAACTGGGCTGTGGGGGGTGAAGACACTTGTCCGAGGCCATGCAGGGGATCAAGGAAAGAGCTGTTTGTTTTTTTTTTATTTTTTACATTAAAAAAATTATTTTATTTTATTCAATATTTTATTTATTTATTTGATAGACAGAGATCACAAGTAGGCAGAGAGGCAGATGAGGAAGCAGGCTTCCTGCTGAGCAGAGAGCCAAATGCAGGGCTTGATCCCAGGACCCTGAGAGGCTTTAACCCACTGAGCCACCCAGGCGCCCCTATTTTTTTTTTTTTAACAAGGACTTCCGTGGCTCCAAGCCGAGGCTCTTAACCAGCCCTACTCTGCTATGTCCCACTTGCTTGTTGTGTGGCTTTAGGGAGGTCATTACCCCTCTCTGGGCCTCAGTGCACTTTTATTTTATTTTATTTTTAAGATTTTATTTGTTTATTTGACAGAAGGCGAAACACAGCGAAAGAGGGAACACAAGCAGGGGGAGTGGGAAAGAGAAGCAGGCTTATTGCTGAGTAGGGAGCTGGATGTGGTGTTTGATCCCAGGACCCCAGGATCATGACCTGAGCCGAAGGCATACGCTGAACAACTGAGCCACCCAGGCGCCCCTCTCAGTGCACTTTTAAACCATTAAGGAATCTTTTCCGAGCTCCCACAAATTAGACTGGGGGTGGGGGCTGGGGTAGGTACAAGAGAGGGAGGGAATGCCATGTCTCTGCCCTTAGGGTGTCAGATGTTGCTTTGGCCCCAAGGCAGCGTTCTCCAGTAGTTCTCCTGGTGGCCAGGGAACTGACTAGCAAGGCTGTTGCCAGGCACAGAAATTCAGGAGGCCTAGAGTGCAGCCCGTGAACTTGGATTTAAAGAATTTCCCAGAGGATTTCATGTGTCCAAAGGCCACATGGGACTAGATTTTGGCACTAGATTTGGCACTCTGATCTTAATTCAAAAGTCTTATGAAGAGAATGTGTTCTTTTCTTCTTTCTTTCTTTCAATATTTACTTGCTTATTTTAAAGAGAATGAGCATGGGCAGGAGGGGAAGAAGGAGAGGGAGAGAGAATCCCAAGCATACTCCCCCTGAGTGCAGAGCCCACTTGGGTCTCAATCTCATGACCCAGAGATCAGGACCTGAGCCCAAACCAAGAGTCGGAGGCCCAACTGCTTGTGCCACCCAGGTACCCCGAGAACATGATCTTTATCCAAAGCCTCTAGGATATTTTAGTCATTTAACAAAAAAGTCAAACTAGTTTTTAAAATCGTAAAACCAACATGTGTTCACCTTAAAACATTCAAACAGTATAGGAGGGTGAACTACTCATTTTCACCTTCTCTCCCTCCCCTTCTGCCTCCTGGAGCTGCCCAGAGAAAACTATTCTTTAGTCGCTTACTGATCACCCATTTGGAGCCAAACACTGCGTGGGGCTCTAGGGACAGCAGGGGAGGACAGAGCCACCATCCCTGTAAAGCCCATGACAATGACCTTGGCTTTGCTGAGTGCCTACCATGGCCAGGCCTGATCCAGATCCTTGTAAAGGTGCTGTGGGGTGGTACTATGATTATTCCCTTTTACAAAAGAGGGGAATGGAGTTGATTGTCCAAATCATGATTTCTGAAAAGTTGTCTGAGTTTGGTCTGTATTGGAAGCATCAGGACAAGCCATGCAGAAATGTAGACTCTTGTGTTCTCCACCCCCCAGCTTCCTGGAACTGGACCAGGAGTCTGCATTTTGACACACACACACACACACACACACACACCTCAGGTGTCTCTGACCCCTGCTAAATTTGAGAACTGACTGCCAAGACACAGTGGAAGAGATAGGACTTTGAAGAGGAGGCGAACAGCCCTCCAAGAAGGGGACGTCCTGGGCAAAAGTGCAGAAATGGGTGGACCCACACTGCTGGGGTCCTCCCAGGTAATTCTGGGAGGACCCCCACCTCCAGCTCCAAGGTTGCTAGCCCTTAAAGACTCACCTCCTCCTCCCCAAGATGGGCAATTATCTCAGCCCCCAGGCTCTGGATGATCCCAGCTGCTTCTGTTATATCTTATTAGTCAAATAGACCATTAATTAAATTTGAGAATAATAGGCCCAGAGATGAAAAAAAAATTATAAAGCCCAAAGAAGAAAAGACCCTTCCCAAGGTTCTGCAGTAGTTAGAACGCTTAATCATTTGACAATAAGGAGGGCTGTCACCCTGATGTCTGCTAGGTGACTCAAGGCAGCAGACCTTCAGATGTGTGTATGTGGTTTTTTTTTTGGGGGGGGAGGTTCATAGAGACAGTGAGTGCAGGGAGCCAGGACCAACCAGGGTCACCTGGGCGACCATGGGGGTCAGTGAGGCAATGTCATGAGACAGGCCATCATGCTGAGATAAACCAGACCCTGTGGGAAAAGAAGAAAGTTCAAACTGTGTCCCTCCACCCCATCTCCACCCTCTTGCCAACTTTGCCTGGCAAACTCCTATTCAGTCCTCAAGGCCCAGCCCCAAAGCCTCCACCTCTGGGAAGCAGATCTAATCCTTGCATTCCTCAGGCTGTGACAGTTTAGGGTCTTCAATTCCTACTTGTATGTTCCCCACCACCCACAACCAGACTAGCACAGACCAGAATTGTTTTTCCCACCTCAGGGTCTGCAGCATAAGCCGCAGCCCTGAGCAGGTGTTGATGAACATTTATCCGAAGAACAAATGGGCTTTGCCAAACCAAACTGGGGCTGGTCAGCTCTGGCCTCAAACTCCTCCTTTCAAATTAAGTCTTGCCCCCACCTCCAGTCAGTATAAAACAAGTGGACAAAGGTCCTTTGAACTTCTTTAAGGGATGTTCAAGGTCTTTTGTTACCTCACTCTAACCTACCTCTTCAGCAGGGTTTTTACGAGTATATTCCTGGGAAACCTGCATCAGAATCACTTAGGATTCTGGGGCGCCTGGGTGGCTCAGTGGGTTAAAGCCTCTGCCTTCGGCTCAGGTCATGATCCTAGGGTCCTGGGATCGAGCCCTCCATCGGGCTCTCTGCTCCGCGAAGAGCCTGCTTCCTCCTTTCTCTCTCTGTCTCTGCCTGCCTGTCTGCCTACTTGTGATCTCTGTCAAATAAATAAATAAAATCTTAAAAAAAAAAAAGAATCACCAGACCCACTGAGTCAGAATTTTGGGGAGTCCAAGGAGCCCCAGTCTATAGAGAGTTCAGAGGAGTGGGAGGAGGTGGTGATGGGTGGTGGTGGGGGGGGTGCACTGGGCCCAGATGATGGGACTCTGTTGGAACTCTAAATAGCCACACCTCTCACCAAACCTCAGGCCTGCAGTTTTCCTCTTTGGTTATCTAAATTAAACACAGTGCTCCTAATAAAATAACGAAACCGATTACACGGTCTACTACCTCCTGACAAAGCCGCTAATTAACTCAGCTACCCTGGGAAGGCGCTGAGCCCGTCCTATGTGGCCTACACCCCTCCTCCTCCCCACCAGGAGCGAAGGGGCTTGGAAGCTGGCACCAGAGCTAGGCTGCAGGCTTGGGCCCCTCTCTGGCCCAGTTTCACCACGCATGCCCTATTGACTCTCAGACCCTGACACCTTCTCTCCTTTAGTCATCTGTCTCCAGACCGGCCCGCCTCTCGTTTCCCTGTTGGTAAAATCCAGCCTATGTCACCTCCTCTGTAAGACTTGAGATAACTATTCCCATACTTTCAGCTGAAGGAGCTTCTCCCTCCCCTCTGCTCTCACAGTGTCTTAAAAGAATCAGAGGAACAGAAGCTAACAGTCCCTAATCACTTACTGTGTGCTGAGTCTTCTGTTTCATGTCTGGACGCTCACTGCTCCGGGGCCCATGGTGAGGGAGAAATGGGGGGTTGGCTTCCGAGGTAGCCTTATGTGGTCCCCGAGTGCTCCGGGTTTGTGTCAGGAGCAGCAAAGTGATCCCCGTCTTCCAAGAGACATGGATGTGACTCAAGAGCTCCAGGCCAGGGGATCTTGCACTGAAGGCCCAGGGGTCTCAGTGTGGACTGTAGAGCAGATGGGAGCCATAGCAGCACAGGGGAGAGAGGGTGCGAAGATTGTATTTTCAAGATGGCCACAAGCCCCCCTAACCCCCACTGCAAAGAGATGTTGACACACCTTTTATGGAGATGTGGAACCTAGGTTCTTTCCCTTTGAATGTTACTTTTGGCTATAGCACAGGCATGCTCTGTAACTTCCAAGCTGTCCTAAAAGGTGACACAAATTCAGCCTGATTTGCTTAGGTACTTGGTTTTGGAACCTTAGCTGCGATGCGGTGCTGAGTGGGGCCCAGGTGAACTGGACCGTCCACGTGAAGCTGTTACAGGCCACAGCCAGCTTCAGCTGCTGACCGAGGGAGGTCTCCATGTACCTCCAGCCTCAGCCACTGCCTGAGGGCAAAGCACAGGAGACCCTGCACAAGAACCAGCTAGCTGGGGGTGCAGGTGGCTCAGTTGGTTAAGCATCTGCCTTCCACTCAGATCATGATCTCAGGGTCGTGGGATCGAGCCCTGCATCAGACTCCCTGCTCAGCAAGGAATCTATGCATGTTCTCTTTCTCCCTCAAATGAAGAAATAAAATCTTAGAAAAAAAGAACCACCTAGCTGAGCAACTCTTTTAGAATTGTCCAAGAGAAAAACAGATTTTTATTATTTTAAACCATTGAGTTCTAGAGGATTTCTTATGCAGCAATAGAAAACCAACACAGATGGGGACCTCTGGGATTGAGTCGTTGGGGCAGGGAGACTCTGAAATGATCAAGATGGAGTTTCCACTTCTTGGCAGAAAGGGAGTTTGAGATAGAAATGAAGTTCTAATGTAGAAATTCAAAATCCTTGTATATTTGGGTTTTGGACTAGAAGTCTGGCCCTTTTTCCAGTTGTGTGACCTTGGCGGAGTCACCTGTGAGCTTTCATCTGGATGGGGTAGGAATCCTCCAACATGGGATGGCCCTAAGGATTTAAGGAGAGATGGAGTGCCTGGAACTCACCTGGTGCTCGTTGTCCTCCCTGTCCTCACCCTGTCCTCCTTCATTACTGAACACAAATGGTGGAAGCCCCTGGCCCTCTCTCTTGCTGCCTCTCCATTTCCACTCCAGGGTCATGCTGACATCTGGACACTTGTATACCGCTCCTCAAGACACATGTATCCCCCCCCCTTCCCTCTCCTCCCTCGCTGCCGGAGTGAGCCGGGAGCCAAGAGCTAGCCGATCAATGGCCAGCCATGCCTGGAGGAGCTCTCTGCTCATTAGGAGAGCCCGACACTTCCATTCCCCTCGTCTCTAAGGACAGCTTAGCAAGTACCTAATTCAGAGCAGGTATGAAACAACCAGAAATCTGCTGCTCATCGCCCCACCCCCAGCCCAATCTTCCCAGAGCCAGAGACCTGGCTGCTCATGCTGCCTCCTTTGAGGGCAGGGCATGGATGAAGATCTAGACCTTCTCCCCAAGGAGGTTTTGAGGCTTCCGGCCAGTCATCTATCTCGTGTGCCAGTCATTTAGCCTAAATAGTCACTGTTAGTCCAGATAACAATGACCCATTTACTGAGCACTGGTGTGACGAGCAGGCATTTTACAGGTCTATCTCCATCAACCCCCACCAAATCCCCACGGTTAGCCCTGCTGTAAGGCCGGTTTGATAGAAAAGAAAATGAGGAACAAATGAGTCACTTTTCCTGGGTGCTAGTTTGACTAGAATCAGATCAGTCTGACTCCCAGGGGTCCCTACTTTCAAGGGGTGTCAAACTAGCCCCTAGACTCAAGCAGCATGTCACCAGCATTCGACAGAAAAAATGCTGTGGTTCTGATGAAGAGGTAGGCGAACAGACAGATTCATTCATTCCCTGAGCACCCATGACCTACCTGGCTCTGTTTCAGGTGAAGGGGATGGAGCAATAAACAAAAGAAAGTCCCTGCCCTCACAGAGCTTACCATCTAGGTGGCCCAGGGAGGTGATGTCACTTGCTGTGGTCACATAGACAGTAGGTAGCCATATCCATCTATGGTAAGTAAGTATATGGACAGTAAGTAGCCATATGGATATAGCCATATTCAGCCAGAAGCAGAGAGGGGTGGTCATGGGGAAGGTTCCATAGGATAGCCCAGGCTCAGGCCAACCAAGGCTTGGGGAGTGGGAACTACTTTGACAACAGACTGGTCAGCATTTTAATCCCATCACTACCCTCTCATCACCTTGAAGCCCCAGGCAAGTCATGTTACCCTGGGCAAAGCCTCTGCTACCTTCAGGGTGATAGGGATGGTGAGGCCCGAGGTGAGATATCTGGGAGGGTAAATGAAATCTGGCTCTTCCTCTCCCCCTTCCAGTGAGGGTTTCAGGCTTCTTTCATGCATGGACCACCATGGCCATGGTCAACCCTAATGAACTTGGAAGATAATCTGGGCATACCTTAGCCAGATCAGTCATCTCTGCTTCCTGTACTCTCATCAGTTCATTCCTGAGCTCCCGGGACACAGAGTGGCAAGGCATTGGTGTAGATAGGCAGATGGATAGTAAAGGGTTACAGCACACAGAGCACAAATTAAAAAAAAAAAATTAAAAGGCTAACTCTGGCAGTGTGTGGATAGATTCGAGAGGTGTCTATCTGTCATGTCAGCTATTGCCGTAATAATGCAGCATAACGAAACACCCCTGAACTCAGTGGCTTAAAATGGTGATCATTTATTCTTATAGGTCTGCAGTTGGGGTGACTCTGCTATCCATGTTTCTCATCCTTCATCTACCAGCAGTGCGTGAGTGGAGGCATGCTCTCAAGGCAATGGCAGAGGCAGAGGCCTAGAGAGCAAGTCTCAGGCTTGGAACTGGCCCACTTCTGCTCTATTCCATTGGCCAAAGCAAGCCAATGGCCCAGGCCAAAGTTAAGGGCCACAGAAATCCACTCTGTGCAAGATGAGGCCTTGGCAAACGTGTGGCTGCAGGAAGGGGTGAAGAATTGGGACCAATTTTCAATATACCATGGAAGGTAATGTGTCTAGTAACAAGGCCTCTGTAGCCACATAGGCATGGGCCAAAGTCATAGCAGTGAAAGTGATGAGAAATAGCTTTTGGATGACTAAATGTTCATACAAGTTGCTATGGATTGAATGTTTCTGTCCATCCTCCCTCCTGCGCCCCAAAATTCATATGTTGGAATCCTAATGCCCAAGGTCATGGTATTAGAAGGTGGAGCCTTTGGGAGGTGATCAGGTCATGAAGGTGGAGCCCTCATGAATGGGATTAGTGCTGGTATAAAAGAGATCCCACAGAGCAACCTCCTCCCTTCCACAACATGAGGACACAGCAAGAAGTCTGCAGTCTGGAAGAGGGCGCTCTCCTGATCAGGCTCTCCTGATCAAGCTGCTCAGGCTTCCAGCCACAGCAACTGTGAGAAATACGTTTCTGTTGTTTAAAAACCACCCAATCTGGAGCACCTGGGTGGTTCAGTGGGTTGAGCCTCTGCCTTCGGCTCAGGTCGTGATCTCAGGGTCCTGGGATCGAGCCCCGCATTGGGTTCTCTGCTCAGCAGGGAGCCTGCTTCCACCTCTCCCTCTGCCTGCCTCTCTGCCTACTTGTGATCTCTCTCTCTCTGTGTCAAATAAATAAATAAAATCTCAAAAAATAAAAAATAAAAACCTCCTAATCTGTGGTGTTTTGTTATATATGCCCAACCATACTAAGATATACCTTGACCGTTCATTTCACTGGTGAGAATTCATGCTGAATATATAACCTAAACTGTGCACATGTACATTGCAGTATTTCTTATAATAATGAAGGGCTTGAAACAACTTGAATGTGCATGAACTACAACCCCTGATCTCTAGGGCCTAAGGCATTGTAGCAAAAAGAGACTGGGGCTTTGGGTTTCAATAAGACTGAACTCAAATCCCTCTACCACTTGTGAGATGTGTGACCCTGGGCAAGTCACTTCACCTCTCTGAGTCTCAGTTGTGAATGAAGGAAAGGAAAAGTCACAATTTTACAGAGCAGGACAGAGAGAGGTCTCTGGTGTCAGGAACAGCTTCCTAGACTAGTAGGACTCAAGCAGGGGAAGGAGGGAAAAGATTTGCAGAGGGAGAAAGCAGACCCCCTCAATGGAAGGGAGGACATGCATGGCTCAAGGCTTGGGGGCAAGGAAAACATGGCCTCTCGGGGTAAGTGGGGAAACTGTAGGGTTGGAGCTGAATTATTAAGAAGAGTGGTGGAGATGAGGAGGGGTAGGGTTGGGAGCTGGACCACAAAGACTATGAATTCTGGGCCTACAGTCAGAGCAGGGATGGGGGTCAGTGAAGTGTAGTGTGGCTCTCCTTTGGGATTGACACTTGCCTAATGGGTTAGAATCCAACGAGTGCTTGCCCTAGGATAGTCCCTTTTGGGCCACTAGATTTTTGTGGGTAGGGGGTTAAAATATAGTCCTCTGTGATGTTAATGGACTTTCCTTCCTTTTGGTTTTAGGGACCCAGCATACATTTGGTGCCCTGCCATTAAACTCCTTAATTGGCACTTGGCACCATTGTACCATTCAATCCTCACTGCCGCAGTGTGGTAGGGATCCCATGGCTCCCATTTTCTAGATGGGGTCACTGAAGCTCAGAGAAATGAGCGAAAAATCTTGTCTAGGTCACATAGCTCCTATCCCTTCCAGCAGGGGTGCTCTGCCTTCTCTTAGAGGTGAGCGCATGCACTTGCATGCACTTGCATGCGCGCGCGCGCGCGTGTGTGTATTGTACATGCGTCCATGAGGCTGTTACTCTGTATACTGGGGCATATCTGGGGTTTCAGTGTGCCCTTCTGTGTGTCTTTGTATATAACTAACTCAGTGCGTGTCCCTATTATGTGTTACTGTGGGTCGGCGTGTCTTGTATCTTCATCTAAGTCTCTGTGAATGTCTGGGTCCCCACACGTGTCTCTAAATGTTCTTATCTCTGTATCAAAGGCTCTGTGTGTCCCTGTATCCTTGTTGTGTGTTCCTATATGTGTGTTTTGTATCTCTGTATGTTCCCATGTGTTATCTGTGTGTCTTTGGTGTCCTTGTATATGTCCCTCTATGTGTATTTGTCTGGTTCTCTGGCATAGGTGATGATTTTGTGTGTCTGTGTGTGTTCCTGTTGCATGTTCCTATGTATCTTTCTTTATGTCTCTGTGTGTCCTTATCCGTGGTCTGAGTCCTCCTTATTAGCCTCCGTGTGTGTCTCCCTGTATGTGCCGAGTGCGGGACATCTTCTCCGTCACCTTCCCCACACCCTCCTTCCTCGCTCATTCCCTTCCATCCAAGGAGATGCCTACCCTGGCCTCTGTGGCCAGCATGGACTGGCCTAGTTGCTGTGACCTAGCCAGAGCAGCTAAGCGTTCAGCCCTCCATCCCAGCCCTGAGCAGAAGGGTCGGGGCTTTGTAAAGGGCACTAGAAACCCTAGCGCCCACAGTCCTGACCGCTGCAGTGACTCCATTTGTTACTGCGTGTGAACTGAAAAATGACTGTCAGTAATAGCATGGGGAGGGTTTCTGTCTCTGTATGACGCCAGCCAGAATTTATTAAACTTTCTTTTTTTAATTTATTTTAATTTCCCCACCCGTTGGACTTGAGTGGCTCATCAATCACGGGTCGCCTCCGGTGTGAAGCCCATCCTTAGTACAGCTGCAGACATCCGGCCATACCCCTCCTCTCGGAGCCACCAAGGCTCGGATGTCCTGGACCCACCCTCAGGCTGCATCCCTGAAATAGCCAAGCTTGTCCTTGATCAGAATGTTGGATCACTGCATTCCTCTTTGTATTGTGGGACACTGGCTGTCACTGCAAATGACTACACCTAGATTGGGGAAGAGGGGAGCTTAAGAGCATGTTTACCAGGAGGGGTCTTCAAGTTTACTGTCAAGAGACTGTTTAGAAACCCTTGTGTTGGATCTCTCTAATTTATCCTCCGGATCCACTCAGCAGCCTTCCCCATCTTGCCCAACGCCTGGGAGGCCAGGCCTTACCAATAGCTCCCTTGGGCCCCTAGTTTCCTGTTGGGTTCGGCTGATGGTGAGTACCAGAGGAGATGGAAAGGTGGGAGAAGAAAGAGGTTGCTGTCTTTAGTCCCCTGGCTCCCTCTCTTGTGGGGTCCTTCAGCTGAAGGTAATAGCTTCTGTCAAGACCCTCTCCTTCTAGTCCCCCCTTTCTCTGAACTCTGGTAACTGCTGCCTCCTGTTGCCCCTTTAGGCTCAGAATTGCTAGTGGGTCTTCTCGCACCTTTCCTGGGGACTGCACTACCCCTTATGCATTCTTCCCATATAAATAAATGTCCTTTCATGAAATTATCCTCAAACTAGCCAATCTGAGGATGCTACCTATTTCCTGACAATACAGTCTTTCCTCCCAGACCATGAGCAGACACACTTTTGTTATTTTGAGTTAAAAACAAATGAACTACAATTATTTCTTTTTTTTAAAAAAAAGGATTTTATTTATTTATTTGAGAGAGAGCAGACACAGGAGGAGGGGGAGGGGCAGGGGCAGAGGGGGAGGGAAAGGGAGAAGCCAACTCCCTGCTGAGGACAGAGCCACAGGGGCTCAATTCCAGGACACTAAGATCATGACCTGAGCCGAAGTTAGATGGCCAACAGAATGAGCCATGGGTTAGGGTTAGGGTGCCCCACTATATTTGTTTCTGATGACAAAAGTGTCTATGGATGGGGGTAGGGGGTTGGGGGCTGATTCCATCAGTTGAGTGGCTGCTCCCTGCTCAGCAGGGAGTCTGCTTTTCTCTCTCCCTTTGTCCCTCCCCTGCTCGTGCTCTCTCTCTCAAATAAATAAATAATAAATAAAATATATATTTTTAAGATTTTATTTATTTATTTGACAGAGAGAGATCACAAGTAGACAGAGAGGCAGGCAGAGAGAGAGAGGGAAGCAGGCTCCCCGCTGAGCAGAGAGCCCGACTCGGGACTTGATCCCAGGACCCTGAGATCATGACCTGAGCCGAAGGCAGCGGCTTAACCCACTGAGCCACCCAGGCGCCCAATAAATAAAATATTTTTTAAAAAAATATCTACTGGGCAAAAAAAAGTCAGAAAAAATAAAGAACTGTCATTTACCAAGTCACCTACTATTTCAGGTGAGCATGACACCAGGCACATTCTAAATCTCCTCAAAACACCCCTGGGAAGTACATTTTACTACCCCTGCTGTATACAGAGGAGGAACTGGAGGCTCAGAATGGTGATGGTAACTTGTGCACAGCCACATAGCAAGGGAGTGGTTAGGAGTGACAACCAGGTCTGTGAGATTCGGAGTCCTTTCTGTGTCCCTGCCCCCTCCTCAGAAGCCCTTGCTTATCTGAGCATCCTCATGACTGTCCTGAATTGCTCTCTAACCCCAAGGAAAATTAATTTGCTGCAGCTGGCTGGGCCTTCTGAGTAGCCTGGAGATGTACCCGGTCTCAGCCTTTGACATGGCCAGACCCAGGATGCTTGTGATGGATGGCATTGGCCCACCTCCCATTGTAGCTGTGGGCTAGAGCAAGAGCTGCCTGTCCTTGTGATTTTTCCCCTTAGAATCTGTGACCTAGATCTATGCTCACAAGTGACTCCTGGCCAAGTGCTGACAAACACATCAGAAACGGTGAGGGCTAGGGCTTGGTGGATCTGCAGGGAGGGAGGGAGTTTCTTGCACTTGGCTGGCTCCAATCCTCCACTTGCATATGGGGGGCCCTACCCACTAAGTGCCTGTTCCTGCTTCTCCAGCTTTGCTTATATAACCCATTCTTCAGGGCCCCAATAAGCCCCACCTTATACTTCAAATTTGATTGTACATCTCCAGGCCTAGAGACATCTTCCCACGAGACACATCATTGATGCTATGTATCTTGGCACATAATTGTTCTCTAGTTATTTACAGGGTTTCTGTCTTGTCTCTCCGCTACACTGGGAACACCATGGCAGGAAACCAGTGCACTTCTTTCTCACTCACTTACTCATTCATAGATTTACTCACTTACTTTTTCACTCCTTGATTGATTCATTCATTCATTCACTCTGTTACCTTAACCACTATTATCCTTAAAAGTTTTCTGGACTTCCTCCTCCGTTTGGCCACATATGGATGAGATAAGGGGAAATGACCCAACTTTTGGAAGTCCAGGTCAGATGTTCACAGGGCCAGACTCCATCCCATGACCCTGACGTTGTGAATGGCCTTGACCTTCCTGTGACTTTTCAGAAACTCATGAGACTTTGGGTGACTTCTCTAAAGAAACACTACTAAATAGAATTGCAGCTCCCCCTGTAAGGTGCAGACTACGTAAACAAGTGGCTGAGTGCTTGGTGAACCAGCAGGCAGGACAAAGCTTCCCACACTGTCCCCAGCTGGCCAGCTACATTTTCAACATCTGAGAGGTTGTGTAAAGCATTGAGTCAAAGATTTGATTTTCCACTTGATGACCTTGGGCAAGTTCCCTATCCTTTGGGATCTCAACTTTCTCATCTATAAAGTGGGAATAATGATAATGCCTACATCATTCACCTTTTATGAGGATTTAATGTAATAATGCTAGAAAACACTTTGCCTGAATATTAGCATGTAGTAATCTGAATGTTTTAGATTATTATTACCTTCACCTTATAGAAAAGACAACTGAGGCCTAGAGATGTTAAGTGATGTACCTAAGACACCCCACCTCTGAATTAGAAGCAGAATTGGCATATGCACATGGGTCTTCTGTGTTTGAGGCAGAGGCTAAGGCCAGGGAATTTGCTTTGGTGCCCTGTGGCCCTTTTCCCCTGCCCTAGCGTGGAACAAGCCATAACCCAGCTTTGGGATACCTTCCCTTGTTTCAGATTTATCTATTAGTCATTAGGTTGCAAGTGACAGAAATGGCAGCCCAAACTGACTTATTCTGTCATGAACAACCAGTGGCTTTCTACTTTCTGGTTCAACTAGCTTTATGGTGGCATCATTCACAAGTAGAATATTCCACTGAAGTGGCAAAAATGGACCCCAGCAGTGATGGACTTAATCCCACAACCCCAGCATGAAAAGAACACTTTTTGCAAAATAATTTCAGTGAAAGTCTCAAGTTTGAATCTCATTGACCTTGCTTGACCATACTGATGTCCTTCCACCAGTCCCTGTGACTGGGGAGACTCACACCCTGACTGGTCAGTCCTTGGTCACATGGGCCCCAAGGTAGTACCAGGCCTACACAAACTGATCAGGCCCAGGACAGAGGAGAGTGATTCTCCTTTGTAAACCTGGGGTCCTATCTTAAGAAGAAAGGGGACTGAAGACTGCCCAGACAAAAATAATGCTGCCTGTACAAATGGGAATAAGGAGATTTTCTTTCAAGTTTTTTGTGAAAATTATTCATGATCACATAGAGAATATTTCTGGTACACCTTTGGACCTCTGCGTGGGATTCCTTTTTTTTTCTTATTGTCCTTGATATCCACCCCTTACCCTTCCCAGTTGTCAGCATTCCTCTTCCAACCCCTTCCCTCCCACCCCTCTCCTTCCTGAAATCACAGCCAGGATTTGAATCTATGACTCTAGATTCTAGTGAGATCCCAGTACAGAGGAGGAGGCCTTATCATTCAGGATTGCAAGGAACAGAGCCCAACTTGAGGTAAATGAGCTGAAAAGGGAGATATCAGTAAATTACTGATAAATAAGAAGCCCAAAGGCTCAGGCTCAAGGCTAAGAGAGGTTCCTACAAGGGTCCGGGCAGCAGAGACTTTTCCACCATCTCATTCTAGTACTGTTGCGGCCACTAGCATGTCTCCCCCCAATCCCCCCAACAACTCTGGCATCTCTCCATCCAAGAGTCTGAGTCTCAGGAGAGAGTGTCCATAGGATGACCCCTTGCCCTGGGAATGGGCCTGTATGGCTGGTGTCCTATCAAAGCTGTCCTGGATGGGGAAGGCAATTCCCCAGAAGGAAAGAGGGGTCCTTTTGCTAACTGGAAGTCAAAGGATAGATACAGGTGGCTAAAGCACTCTAGACTCACAAGTGGGTCCTCATGGAACAATGAAAATGAATATTTGGACTTTCAGGGGCATCTTGTTGGACCAAACTGAAAGTCTCAATCAGGACCCGCTGGGCACCCGGTCCTCCATTTGTTGTCACCCTGACTCATGGCCACTGCTAAGAGCTGATTAATACCCACTCCCCCACTTGCAATACTTGGGGCGTAGACTCCACGTACCCCGAAGACAAGCTCTAATTAGCCCGGAACACTGAGATAGAGCCTGCTGGGGCTGACAACAAGATAAATATACCTTAATGGCCACGGTGATTTGGAGTTGGTTTTCATTTTTCTCTTGTAATAAGAGAAGCGGTGGCGGAAGTAGGGGCTTGTTATCTCTGGCGGGCCTGATGGATGACGAGGTGTCTGACTCTCCAGCGACTGTGGCTCACAGGTGGGGCAAGCCATCGATCACCTGTCCCCACCCTGGCCCACCCAAAGCACTTCCATCCTCTTCAGAATTAGCATAGATTCTCCTGAGATGATTTAAAGATAAGCTTGATACTACTTCAAAAGTCAGAGTCTCACTCTTTCTCTATTACAGGCTTTGAGACATCTGATTCTGGATTGAAGGATGACTTTAGGTATTTCTTCCTTCAAAGTATTTTCTTTTTTAAAAATTTTTTATTTATTTATTTGACAGAGGTCACAAGTAGAGGCAGATAGAGAGAGAGAGGAGGAAACAGGCTCCCTGCTGAACAGAGAGCCCGATGTGGGGCTCGATCCCAGGACCCTGGGATCATGACCTGAGCCGAAGACAGAGGCTTTAACCCACTGAGCCACCCAGGTGCCCTTCAAAGTATTTTCTATTCAAAATAAAAGTTCATTTAAACTTAGGGAGAAGAAGATGTAAGCAAAACGTCAAAGAAGATCTCGCAAAAGGAAGAAAGCATCTCCATATTCATCTCCATATTCATCCCCATCCTAACACATCAGCTGTTTTCATCTGGGTACATTCCCTCATATATGCTCATTACTCCAGTGTGGTAGAGTGGAAAAAGCTTTGGTGTAATACAGACCTGAGTTCAATCCAAGCTCCTGGCTGTGTGACTTTGAATAAGTCACCTCACTTCTCTGAGCCTTGGTTTCTTTAAAAAGACCGAGTAATTCAGATCTGATATAATTGTGTGAATTCAACAAGAAAATGTAATCAGGGCATCTAGTAGTTGGTTCCCATCCTCTCAATTCTTATCTGTTGTCCTCTCCAATATTTACCTTTTTCTCAGCACCCACCCTGCACCAAGCAACGTGGAGACAAACACAGACTCTGTCTTCAAGGAGATTCTGTTCTATCAAAACATGTTAATTTACCAGACTAGCTATCAGTGTGAACAGACAAGTTTTGAAGAGGGTTCATGATGATATCATACTCATGGGTAGAACATTTGACCTAAGGCCATGTTCTCTCAACCGATGGGTCACTAGTGACCAACTGGGCCCTAGGATGACCCCTAGACCCTGCCCCAAACTAAGCCACAGACATAGGAGCCACACATGTCCTCATTGACCTGTATGCCTGGGCACAAGGACAGATGCCCATGTGCACCCCATATAAACAAGAACCTACACATGGATGCATACGTGTGCACACGTACTCCCTACATGAATCTGTGCACACTGGACACAGAACACTCATGTGTATACACATACACAGAAGGTAAAAATGCACATGAACGTGTGCATGCCATATAGGCATGGACTATGTGTACGTACACACAGGCTCACAAGGACATGAGTAGTAGATGCGAAGACATGTGCACCATCAGAGGCACCCACACACAGATGCACATGCTTTGTGTCAGCTAAAAGCATCAGACAGCATTCCCCAGAAATCATTCCTATGCAGCTAGCTCCATGCCAGCCCTGTGCATTAGTGGGGTTCGTGCAGTCCCTGGTGCCCTCCCTGTGCACAAGCTCCACTCAGCAAACTCCAGGCTGGAAAATGGCTCCTTGGAAACCATCTGGACTGCATAGACCTTCAATTGACCTCTCAGTCCTCATATGGGGACACAGGGCCCTGGGTTGGTGGGACCTCACGGCTTCCGCTTGTCAGCCTAGACTGAGAGTGTGGAAGCCTGGCCTGGCCCGGGGTCCAGACAGGGTAGCTTCTGACCAGTGTGTCACAGTGAGTGGTCAGCCTCAACAGTCCCTGGAGAGTATCCACCTCTGGACCACACTGCTCTGGGGAGGGGAGACAGGAGATGAAGCATCTCTGCTGAAGAAGGGGAGAGGAAGCAAGTCCACAAACAACTTGGGCTCATCTGCTTCCAGTTCTGCTTGTCCTGACTCTTCCCATCCTTCAGGGCCTGGCTTCTGCCCCTCTGCCTCCAGGAGGCTTTCTCAGATTGCTCTGGCCTTTGGGTCTCTCCTTGTGCACCTCCAAGACTGCTCCCCATGTTGTCTGCTCTTTCTTCTGGAAAATATGCTGGCTACCTCATGTGTGGTGGTGGAGGGAGGCTGCCCTTATGGCCCTCTCAGCCAGAAAGACATGGCCAGGCAGCTTGTGTTCATTCAATCTGGGCTGAATGGATTCATTCATGTAAACATTCTTTACTGGGTACCAGCTATGTGCCAGGAACTTGAAAAAATAGCAGGGAACAAGAAGCTGTCCTTGTGAAGCTAGGGTTCAGGTGTAGAAGGTGGATAATGAATAAGACATGAGTAATAAATACCAACTGAACCCAGTGATAAAAGGCTAGGAAGGAAGAGAGAGTGTGAAGAGGACCTATTTCAGTCAGGGTGGTCAGAGAAAGCCTCTGACCTCTCTCTTTCATCTAATGAACTCCAAGACTTGTCCAACAAGCCATCTCTGCCCTACCGCTGGATCTGTCCCTGCTCCAGGGATTTTGAAGACATGGCACACTGTAATGCTACTTATACAGACATGTTCTTCTCCCCTCCTGGACTCCTAACATCTTCAGAACCATGTTCCCATCTGGACCCTCTCAGTGACCCTAAAACTCAACACATGGGGTCTTGTTGAAGTTAATTAAATTAACAAAAGAACAGATAAAAAAAGAATGAATGAATGAATGAATGGACACTTACAGTAGGCTCTAAAGAATGAGTAAGTGGCGAGAGAGCAAGATGACGGAGGAGTATGAGACAGAAATATCATCAGGTTCCAGGAATTCAACTAGTTATCCAGCCATTCCGAACACCTACAAACTCAACAGGAGATCAGAGAGAAGAGGAGCAGCAATTCTAGGAACAGAAAATTGACCACATTCCGGAAGGTAGGACGTGCAGAAAAGTGAATATGAGGAGATATACAGGAAAGGAGACCTGGGGGGAGAGGCCAGCTCCCCGGAAGCAGTAGAGCAGTGGAAACTTTTAGAAGTCTGCTCCACTGAGGGATGTCGCTCCAGAGGCTAAGCGGGGGGTGAAGCCCTCATGGGGACGGTGTGATCTCAGGACCTGTGGGGTCACAGAAAGACCTGGGGGTGTCTGAGTGTGGAAGAGCTCCCAGGTATCAGAGCGGGAAAGCTGGCTATGGAGATGTAGCCACGGAGGGGGCTCTCAGCTCGGGATTACCTTAAACCATGATCCAAGTCACAGTTGGACCATTGCTCTTAGAACAGGGACCCCAGAAGTGGCCGATCCGGGGAGACTCACCTTCCTCCTCCTCTGGGAGGAGTGGTGCAGCAGGAATCTGCTGGGTTTGCAGATTCCAAATGGGGCTGTGCACCAGAGATAGAAACGCTCAGTCGCAGACTGGGTGAGCTCGGAGAGCAGTGGGAGACCAGGGACACGGGAGGGATTGACTGCTTTTCTGAGGGCACACTAAGGAGTGGGACCCTGAGTGCTCTGCTCTTCCAGTGGAAATTGGGAGGCTGCCATCTCCATTCTCCTCCTCCAAAGCTGTATAGAAAGTGTTCAGGGAATAAAAGTTACTGAGGGCAAAACCAAGCAGATTCCTTAGCCTGCCCCCTGGGAAGGGCAGTGCAATCCCACCTCTGGCAAAGACTTTTAAGAATCACAACAACAGGCCCCTCCCCCAGAAGATCAGTAAGAACATCCAGCCAAGACTAAGTTCACTGATCAATGAGAACTGCGGAACTCCAGAGTTAGGGGAAAGTAACACATAGAACTCATGACTATTTCCCCATGATCCCTTAGTCTTTCAAAGTTAATTTTTTTTAATTTTATTTTTTTCTTATTGTTTTTGAAAATTTTCCTCCTTCCTATTTTAACATTTTAAACTATTTTATCTTATCAATACCTTTTTATTTTTTAAAGATTTTATTCATTTATTTGACAGACAGAGATCACAAGTAGGCAGAGAGGCAGGCAGAGAGCGGGGGGCTGGGGGGTAAGCAGGCTCCCTGCTGAGCAGAGAGCCCGATGTGGGGCTTGATCTCAGGACCCTGGTATCATGACCTGAGCCGAGGGCAGAGGCTTTAACCCACTGAGCCACCCAGGTGCCCCTATCAATACCTTTTTAAAGATCTTTTTTCATTTACATTGTTATAGTCATAATTTCTCCCTTCATTGTATTTAACCTTATTTTCTGTATACTTATAGGTTTTTTTCTTCTTTAAAATTTTGGGATACAATTTCTTCCAATAGATCAAAATATACCCTAAATCTAGAGCATGGCTTTGTTCTAGTCTCCAGCCTGATCACATTCTCTCTTCATTTTTTTTTTCTTTTTCAACCAACTTCTTATCCTATCAATTCCTTTTTTAGAATCTTTTAAAATTTTCATCTTTACAGTCATATTCCATCCCTTCATTGTGTTTACCCTTATTTTTGTATATAATTGTATTACATTTTGGGAGGTAGTTTCATCTAACAGAACAAAATACACCCAAAATCAAGTGTGTGGCTCTGTTCTATTCACCAGTCTAGTATATATATAAAAATATATTTTTTCCTTTTCCCCCCAGTTTTGGGTCTCTTTTCATTTGGTTAGTGTATATTTTTCTGGGGTCATTGCTACCATTTTAGTATTTTGTTCTCTCATTCATCTATTCTTATCTGGATAAAATGACAAGGCAGAAAAACTCACCACACACACAAAAAAAAAAATGATCAAGAGGCAGTACCAACGGCTAGGGACCTAATCAATAGAGACTTTAGTAATATGTCAGAACTAGAGTTCAGAATGATCATTATGAAGGTGCTAGCTGGGCTCAAAAAAAACATGGATGATATTAGAGAATCCCATTCTGGAGAAATATAATCCCTTTCTGGAGAAATAAAAGAACTAAAATCTAACCCAGTTGAAATTTTAAAAAGCTATTAGTGAAATGCAATAAAAAATAGAGCCTCTACTGTAGAATAAATAAGGCAGAAGAGAGAATTAGTGATATAGAAGACCAAATAATGGAGAATAAAGAAGCTGAGAAAAAGAGAGATGAACAGAGCCCTGGGTGGCTCAGCTGGTTAAGCAACTGTCTTCAGCTCAGGTCATGACCCGAGTCCCAGGATCAAGTCCACATTGGGCTCCCAGCTCCATAGGGAGTCTGCTTCTCCCTCTGACCTTCTCCCCTCTGATGCGCTCTCTCACCCTCTCTTTCTCAAATAAATAAATACAATCTTAAAAAAAATTAAAAAGACAAACTACTACTGGACCACAAGGGGAGAATTTGAGAGATAAGTGATACCATAAGACGAAACAACATTAGAATAATTGGGATCCTGGGGGCACCTGGGTGGCTCAGTGGAGTAAGCCGCTGCCTTCAGCTCAGGTCATGATCTCAGGGTCCTGGGATTGGGCTCTCTGCTCATCAGGGAGCCTGCTTCCCCCTCTCTCTCTGCCTGCCTCTCTGCCTGCTTGTCATCTCTCTCTCTGTCAAATAAATAAATAAAATCTTTAAAAAAAGAGAGAGAATAATTGGGATCCCAGAAGAAGAAGGAAGAGAGTAAGGGCCAGAAGGTATATTGAAGCAAAATATAGTAGAGAATTTCCCTAATTTGGCAAAGGAAACAAGCATCAAAATCCAGGAGGCACAGAGAATCCTCCTCAAAATCAATAAAAATAGGTCCACACCCCATCACCTAATAGTAAAACTTGCAAGTCTTAGTGACAAAGAGAAAATCCTGAAAGAAGTTCAGGACAAGGGGTCTGTAACATAAAATGGTATAAATATTAGATTGACAGCAGACTATCCACAGAGACCTGACAGGCCAGAAAAGACTGGCTTGATATATTCAGAGCACTAAATGATAAAAATATGCCCAGAGCCCAGAATACTATATTCAGCTAGGCTGTCATTGAAAATAGAAGGAGAGATAAAAACCTTTCAGGACAAACAAAAATTAAAAGAATTTGCAAATACCAAACCAGCCCTACAGGAAATATTGAAAAGGGCCCTCTAAGCAAAGAGAGAGCCTAAAAGTAACAGACCAGAAAGGAACAGAGACAATATACAGTGACAGGTACCTTACCGGTCATACAATGGCACTAAATTCATATCTTTCAATAGTTACCCTGAATGTAAATGGGCTAAATACCCTAATCAAATGACACAGGGTATCAGAATGGATTAAAAAAAAAAAGACCCATCAATATGCTGTCTATAAGAAACTCATTTTAGACCCAAAGACACCTGCAGATTTAAAGTGAGGGGCTGGGGCACCTGGGTGGCTCAGTTGGTTAAGCAACTGCCTTTGGCTCAGGTCACGGTCCCGGAGTCCCGGGATAGAGTCCTGCATCAGGCTCCCAGCTCCATGGGGAGTCTGCTTATCCCTCTGACCTTCTTGCCTCTCATGCTCTCTCTCACTGTCTCTCTCTCAAATAAATAAATAAAATCTTAAAAAAAAAAATAAAGTGAGGGGCTGGAAAATATTTTACCATGCTAATAGACATCAAAAGAAAGCTGGGGTGGCAATCCTTATATCAGATAAATTAGATTTTTTTAAAGATTTCATTTATTTATTTGACACAGAGAGAGAGATCACAAGTTGGCAGAGAGGCAGGCAGGCAGAGAGAAGGAGCAGGAGGGAGGCTCCCTGCTGAGCAGAGAACCTGATGCAGGGCTCGATCCCAGGAGCTGAAGACAGAGGCTTTAACCCACTGAGCCACCCAGGCGCCCCTCAGATAAATTAGATTTTAAGCCAAAAACTATAATAAGAGATGAGGAAGGACACTATAACTACTTAAACGGTCTGTTCAACAAAAATATCTAACAATTTTAAATATCGAAGCCACCCAATATAGGAGCAGCCAATTATATAAACCAATTAATAACAAAATCAAAGTAACACATCAAAAATAATACAATAGTGGTAGGACACTTTAACACCCCCCTGGCTGAAATGGGCAGATCATCCAAACAAAAGATCAACAAGGAAATAAAGACTTTAAATGACGAGATGGACATCACAGATATACTCAGAACATTCCATCCAAACAACAGGATACACATTCTTCTCTAGTGTACATGGGACATTCTCCAGAATAGATCCCATCCTGACTCACAAATCAGATCTCAACCAGTACCAAAAGAATGGGATCATTCCGTGCATATTTTTAGGCCACAATGCTCTAAAACTAGAGCCCAACCACAAAAGGAAAGTTGGGAAGAACACAAATACATGGAGGCTAAAGAGCATCCTACTAAAGAATGAGTGAATCAACTAGGAAATTAAAGAAGAATTTTAAAAAGTCATGGAAACAAATGAAAATGAAAATACAATTGTTCAAAATCTTTGAGACACAACAAAGGCAGTCCTGAGAGGAAAGTATATAGCAATACAAGCCTTTCTCAAGAAACAAGAAAGGTCTAAAGTATTCAACCTAACCCTACACCTAAAGGAGTTGGAGAAAGAACAGCCTACACCCAGCAGGAGAAGAGAAATAATAAAGATCAGAGCAGAAATCAATGAAACAGAAACCAAAAGAACAGTAGAACAAATCAACAAAACTAGGAGCTGGTTCTTTGAAAGAATTAGTAAGATTGATTACCCCCCAAATTAATAAAATTGTGAATGAAAGAGGCGAGATCACAACCAACACCAAAGAAATACAAACAGTTATAAGAACGTATACTGAGCAACTATACCCCAGCAAATTTGACAATCTGGAAGAAATGGATGCATTCCTAGAGACATATAAACTACCAAAACTAAACCAGGAAGAAAGAGAAACCCTGAACAGATGCATAACCAGTAAGGAAATTAAAGCAGTAATCAAAAATCCCCCAAGAACCCAGGGCCAGATGGCTTCCCAGGGGAATTCTATCAAACATTTGTTTTTTTCTAAGATTTTATTTATTTATTTGATACAGAGAGAGAGATCACAAGTAGGCAGAGAGGCAGGCAGAGAGAGAGGGGAAAGCAGGCTCCCTACTGAGCAGATGTGGGGCTCAATCCCCAGGACCTTGAGATCATGAATTGAGCTGAAGGCAGAGGCTTAACCCACTGAGCCACCCAGGTGTCCCTCTACCAAACATTTAAAGAGATTTAATACCCATTCTCCTGAAACTGTTCCAGAAAATAAAAATGGAAGGAAAACTTCCAAACTCATTTTATGAGGCCAGCATCACCTTGATGCCAAAAACAGACAAAGATCCCAACAAAAAGGAGAATTACAAACCAATATACTTGATGAACACAGATGCAAAAATTCTCCCAAAATTCTAGCCAGTAGTATCCAACTGTACATGAAAAGGATTATTCATCACAACCAAGTGGGATTTATTCCTGTTGCAAGTTTGGTTCAACATCCGCAAATCAATCAATGTGATAGAATACATTAATAAAAGAAAGAAAAAGAACTGTATGAGAGTCTCAATAGATGCTGAAAAACCATTTTACAAAGTACAGCATCCTTTCTTGATCAAAAAACTCTTCACAGTGTAGGGATAGAGGCTACATACCTCAATATCATCAAAGCCATCTATGAAAAACCCACAGTGAATATCATTCTCAATGGAGAAAAACTGAGAGCTTTTACCCTAAGGTCAGGAATACGGCAGGGATGTCCACTATCACCACTGTTATTCTACATAGTACTAGAAGTCCTAGACTCAGCAATCAGACAACAAAAAGAAATAAAAGGCATCCGAATAGGCAAAGAAGAAGCCAAACTCTCACTCTTTGTAGATGACATGATACTTTATGTGGAAAACCCAAAAGAGTCCGCTCCAAAACTGCTGGAACTCATGCAGGAATTCAATAAAGTGTCAGGATATGAAATCAATGAACAGAAATCAGTTGCATTTCTCTACACCAACAGGAAGACAGAAGAAAGAGAAATTAAGGAGTCAGTCCCAATTACAATTGCACCTAAAACCATAAGATACCTAGGAATAAACCTAACCAAAGAGGCAAAGAATCTGTACTCAGAAAATGATAAAGTACTCATGAAAGAAATTGAGGAAGACACAAAGAAATGGAAAAATGTTCCATGCTCATGGATTGGAAGAACAAATACTGTGAAAATGTCTGTGCTACCTAAAGCAATCTACACATTTAACGCAATCCCTATCAAAATACCATCAATTTTTTTCAAAGAAATGGAACAAATAATCCTAAAAATTTATATAGAACCAAAAAAGACCCCGAGTAGCCAGAGGAATGTTGACAAAGAAAACCAAAGTTGGTGGCGTCACAATTCCAGACTTCAAGTTCTGTTACGAAGCTGTCAACAGGGGCGCCTGGGTGGCTCAGTGGGTTAAAGCCTCTGCCTTCGGCTTGGGTCGTCATCCCAGGGTCCTTGGATCCAGCCCCACATCCAGCTCTCTGCTCAGCAGGGAGCCTGCTTTCTCTTCTCTCTCTCTCTGCCTGCCTCTCGGCCTACTTGTGATTTCTGTCTGTCAAATAAATAAATAAAGTCTTTAAAACAAACAAACAAACAAACAAACAAAAAAAGATAGACTCAAAATGGATGAAAGACCTCAATGTGAGAAAGGAATCCATCAAAATCCTTGAGGAGAACACAGGCAGCAACATCTTCGACCTCAGCCACAGCAACTTCTTCCTAGAAACATCACCAAGACAAGGGAAGCAAGGGCAAAAATGAACTATTGGGACATCATCAAGATTAAAAGCTTTTGCACAGCAAAGAAAACAGTCAATAAAACCAAAAGACAACTGACAGAATGGGAGAAGATATTTGCGAATGACATATCAGATAAAGGGTTAGTATCCAAAATCTTTAAAGAACTTATCAAGCTCAACACCCAAAGACCAAATAATCTAATCAAGAAAGAGACAGAAGACAGAAACAGATATTTCAGCAAAGAAGACATCCAGACGACCAACAGACACATGAGAAAGTCCTCAACATCACTCAGGATCAGGGAAATACAAATCAAAACCATAATGAGATACCACCTCACACTAGTCAGAATGACTAAAATTAACAAGTCAGGAAATGACAGATGCTGTTGAGGATGCGGAGAAAGGGGAACCCTCCTACACTGTTGGTGGGAATGCAAGCTGGCGCAACCACTCTGGAAAACAGCATGGAGGTTCCTCAAAAAGTTGAAAATAGAGCTACCCTATGACCCAGCAATCACACTACTGGATATTTACCCTAAAGATACTAATGTAGTGATCCGAAGGGGCACGTGCACCCAAATGTTTATAGCAGCAAAGTCCACAATAGACAAACTGTTGGAAGAACCTAGAGGTCCATCAACAGATGAATGGATAAAGGTGTGATTATATATATATATATACATATGTATATATATATATTAGAATACTATGCAGCCATCAAAAGAAACGAAATCTTACCATTTGCAACAACATGGATGGAACTAGAGGGTATCTTGCTAAGTGAAATAAGTCAATCAGAGAAAGACAATTATCATATAATCTCTCTGATATGAGGAATTTGAGAGCAGGGCAGAGGGTCCTGGGGGGAAGGGGGGAAAAATGAAACAAGATGGGATTTGGAGGAAGACAAACCATAAAAGACTCTTAATCTCATGAAACAAACTGAGGGTTGTTGGGCAGTGGGGGTTAGGGAATAGGGTGGCTGGGTTATGGACATTGGGGAGGGTGTGTGCTATGGTGAGTGCTGTGAATTGTGTAAGCCTGATGATTCACAGACCTGTACCCCTGGGGCAAATAATACATTATATGTTAATAAAAAATAAATTTAAAAAAAAGAACGAGTAAGTGGCTTATAGGTGGCAGGTGGCAAGGAGAGGGGCAAAAACATGGAGGTGTGAGATGAGACAGCATATCTGTAAAATGGGTTTCATTGGCTGATGTTGGGGGAGGGCTGGACATGGAGTAAGGGAGAGCTGGCAGGAGAGGAGCCTAGATCGTGTCCACATTATAAAGGGTCTAGAACGCCAGGCTAAGGATTTGATCCTATGAGCAACAGGGACCCATGCAAGGTTTACCCTTTCCTGTATTCCTTGGCACCTATAACATTGCCCAGATGAGCTGGCACTCAGTAAATGCACATGGAATTGAAGGGTCCTGGGGGGAATGGACTGAGTTAGCACTTCTTTGCCAACAGCTGGGCAGTGACCAAGAGTGGCCTAAATAGAATCAGAGTAGTCAGCTGCCTGGAGTCCTCTTGGCACCCAAATAGTGCTCTTCCCATCACGGTATTGGAAATCCCTGCATTAGGGAGTCATTTATTAAGGGCTTGATGTTATTTAGCGGTAAGCCTTTCTAGACTTTCCAGAAAAGATGATACCCTCCTGATGGCAATTTACTGCTAATAAGACCAGAACAAGTTTCTGGGGTGGGGATAGGACATGGAGTGTAAGGCAGAACATAGTGTGCCACCCAGAGTTTGGCCACTTCCAGTTTCTTTAGAGAAAACCCTGTCCCAGGCAGTGTGAAGGAAGGAGAGGGGGCAGGACACTGGTCTTGAGGTTGTTGCTGATTTGGTGAGGGACTCAGAACCCTTTCTTCTGATTCTTGGGTTCCTCATCTGTGCAATGAGGTTGTATGGGACCTGTGATGTTTAACCTGCTCATCATTTAGCTTCCCTTCTTTAGTAGCTGGACTCCAAATATGCCTTTGGAAGACCCCCTCAGTCCATGCTGTTCAGATGGGGCTGACCCCATCCTCTAGACCCAAGGTTGGCCAATCTGAATCATAGTCATCTGTTCAGGAATGTGCCTGTGACCAGCCTGGGACAATGAGAATTGACCCTGGGACTTTCGGGAATGAAAAGGGCCCTTCTGCTTTTAGAGCAACTCAGCTGGGACAATGTGATTCCAGGAATGCCTATGGCTACTTCTCCACCTTTGAGGACAGACAGCCAGAGAATGAAGCCATTTAGAGGAAAGTGGAGGTAACAAATGGAAAAAAAGAGACAGATTCCTAGTGACATCATTTGAGCCTCTGGATTCTGCCATACCTGAAGCTAGTTCTACGTCTTTATGTTCTTGGTTACATCCACCAGTACATCTCCCTTTTATTTTGCCTGAGCCAGTTTGGGTTGTGTTTTCTCTTGCCTGTCGCTGGTAAGGAGGATCATCCAGGAGGGGTTCCTTCTTTCTGATCCCTCGGAGAAAGCCGATTTGGGAGGTGCCAGCATGTGGCCACGTGAAGTGAAGGAGATGAGGGAGACCAGGGACGGGGTGGTGCATGGGGTAAGAGAAGACACCCAGGGCCCCACAGAGCACACTCATTTCAGGGGCAGGGAGAGCAGTAGGAGACCCCAAAAGGAGGAGGGAACAAACAGGATGAGAGAGGCAGGAGAGTTGCACAAAGCAGCAAGAGTTTCATGGAGGTTCCTCACTGGCTTGGCTGCTTCCTTCTCGCCCCCTCTGTATGCTCATAACTCAACAAGCAGCCAAACCAGTAGTGAGAGAATAAATCAGGTCACAACTCTCCCCTGTTTTAAACTTTGTATTTCCCCACTGCCTTGAGAATAAATTCCAATCTCCTTACTCTCCACAGCCAAGAGAGTCCCATGAGATCTCACTGTTCCCCACCTTTTTCTTATCTTGTACATCTTCCATCCCTATCTGCACCCATCGTGTGTCCCGGGCCTAGATCCATGCTTAACAATTATGCATATACTCGGAACAATTTTTAGAATAAGGAAATAAATCGGTGATAGAAATGAGAACTGAAAATTTTCCAGTGGATTCTTCATCAAGGAATTGTTGCTCAAATGGATCAAAAATCTCCAATGGAAAGGGGAAGGGGAAATCTGGTTCAGAAAGATTTCTGGGATGAGTTTCTATGGAGAAAAACAGATATGAAACGGATTTTTCTTTCTGGAATTTTATGATCTTGGGGAAAAGAAGATCTTCACTATTTTGACAACAGAAGCAGAATAGGAAAAAAAATTAAGTATATAAAGGTACCACCTTCTGTAATTAAAAAGCCACCATATCATAGATTCTCAAACCTACACATGTGATAAAACTGCATAGAACTAAGTGTACACACACACACACACACACACACAAATGCCAACAAGTAAAACCAAGAAATCTGAATAAGATCAGTGGCTTGTATCAAAGTCAATATCCTGGTTGTGATCTTGCACTATAGTTTACAACATGTAACCATGAAGAGAAGCTGGGTCAAGGGTACCCACAACCTCTTTGTATTATTTCTTAGAACCACATATGAATCTATAATTACCTGGATATAAAGAGATTAATTTTAAAAACCACCGTGAAAAAAATTAAAATATAATTTCAGTGGGACTACCTCAGGCCCTTCTGCAGCTCAGGGTTGAAAAAGACCCTAAAATATCCTGGAGACATCTCTGAACAGGGAGCAGAGAGACTTGGAGAGAGAAGACAGGGGAAATCAGGGAAGGCAGAGTATTTTATTAGAATTAGAATTAGAACCCACCCTGAGACTTCCTGCAGGAAGGTGTGTGTGTGTGCATGTGTCTTAGGGTGGGGATGGGCAAACAGACATTGGGAGTTACAAATTAGTGTACAAACTCCCCGTTATATTATCCCATTATTCATTTTCAAAAGCATAGCTATATTAATCTGATAAGCAAATACAGTCTTGAGAATGAAGCACATTTGTATTATCAGAGGAAAATATATGCGACACAATGACTTAGCTCCCTGAGAGACCAGAGCAGGATCCTGCCTTGTTCTAGTTGGATCCCTGTTTTAAAATGTAGGTTTTATTATTATTCAGGTATGGTGAGACCCGTAGATTAGGATACCGCTGGCATTGAAGAGTTAGCTATTGCTTACAGTTCCTAAAAGGAAGGGCAAACCACCTTAGACAAAGATGCACAGGGAAGCACCAGGATTCACTAGGAGGCAGAAGAAGCAGGGAGCAGGGGGGGAATCTAGGCAAGTGGCTTTATTGTGGTTTCTGCCTGGAGGAGGAGGAACAGTGGAATGGGGAAGCAGGGTAAGCAGGTTTAGGATAGGCTGATTTGAATAATTTCAGTGGCTCTGGGGCTTAGGGACTGTCCCTAGCTGTCTGGTACCTACCTGGCTTTGGGTGATAAGGGCAAGGGGACAGTAGCCCAGAGTGTTGTGGGGAAGTGGGCTCTGGACTGGTTAGTTTGCATATGAAAGGTGAGTCCTTTATGAGCTCTAAGAATTGGCTAACCCTGGGAGAGGCAGCCTCTCCAGAGTCAGCCAGACCCCCTCTGCCCCCGGCCCTCCGCCCTGGGTCAAAACATTAGAAACACAGGGCAATACAGTGCCCAAGGTCTAGAACACGTACTTTCTAGGGGCTCAGTGAATATTTGCCGAGGGAAGGAAGGTAGAGAGGGAAGGTGGGAGAGAGAGAGAGCCTTACATGCCTGTACCATCCTCTCTAGCCCCTTGGGCAATGTGAGAACTTTCCTCTCCCCTCCCTAGCCCTCTAGGCATTGTCCTCCAGAACAGCAACTCAAATCCCTGATTACAGAAATGCATCCAATGGGCTCACCAGGGGGCGATGTTCCAGCCATCTCACCCACCTGGCAGCTTTTCTTTTCTTTCTTTTGTTTTCTTTTTTTAAGATGTTATTTATTTGACAGAGAGAGTACTTAAGCAGGACGAAAGGGAGTAGCAGACAACCCTGCTGAGCAGGGAGCCCGTTGTGGGGCTCTATTCCAGGACCCCATGATCATGACCTGAGCAGAAGGCAGATACTTAACCAACTGAGGCCCCCCGATCCCCCCGCCCCCGTAGCTTTTCTATCCTTCCACGCTCATCACTCCCTTCCACCCCAGACTCAGAGGAGATTTCATTGTTACTTCGTTGGTGCTGTTTGTTGGTCTGTAGATGGGTAATGCTGCAAAGCGAGAACATTCAAACGCACTAAGGGCTGAGAATGAACCGCAAGCTCCCCCCACCCCCCACTGGCCTCCCCTTCCTGAGCTCCCCAGTTCCCTGCCTTCACTGTCCTCCCGCATCCCTCTGGAGAGGTCTCTGCTGAAGGCTATAACCATCCATCCCTCCTGCATGTACAGGATACACATATCATTCTCTGCTCGGCTCCTTTCACCTAACAGTGTATCTTGGAACTTACTCCACATCCATACATAGGGAATCGCCTCATGCTTCAAAGCCAGAACAGTACCCATAGTTTTGGGTGGGCCCTAATTGATTTAAGAAGACCCCTCATGACAGACAGACAGACAGACAGACATCCAGGCTGTTTCCAATTCTGGCTTCTACAAACCCTGCAGCACCAAATACCCCGTGTGTACATGTCTGCAGGACATCTTGCAGAAGTTATGCATGTGTTAAATTTTTAGGTTGTCCTCCCCAGAGAGTCTATCAGTTTACACCTTCTCTTTATATAGGAAAGAAAACAGGTCTGACTGTCTGTCTGATTCAATGCCTAGTTAGGACAGCAATTCTTCAAATCCTGGAGTCTAGCTGGGAGATCAAGCCTGGGGTTTCAGGTCTGCAATCTACCCAGCCAACTTTCTGCCCCCCTCCCTGCCACCTGGGGTGGGGGGGGCTGGAAGTCAGGACCTGATAGAGGTCATTATCTATCACTATTAGCTTCCTCATCTAAGAGTGGGGAGAGGGCTCTAGTTGGTGATCTGAACGTTCCCTTCTACTTCTAACTTTCAAAGTCTTTCTGCCTCCCCAAGCCTCTATGGAGTGGGACTGATAGTCTCTACCTTGTTTATCTTGCCAGGTGATGTGAAGATCCAGTGATATGGTAGAAAGGAGTGATAATTAAACAATTTTGGCATCCCTTGCTAGAACATGGCTTGGGGCATTCAGCAGGTGCTCAGCTAAAATGAGAGGTTGAAGAAATACTGCATGGGGAAGCCCGTTAATGTTGAGATCGCCCAGAAGTAGCAGATGCCTTCACTGATGTTGTTCCCTCTGCCTAAAATGAGCCTCCCTCGAAGCGGGCCTGGCTAACTTCTGTGTCTCCAGGACTGACCAAGGAGCCTGGCACACCATGGGTGCCCCTTAAATGTTTCAGGGTGGAGGCTGTGCTCAGGACTAGATGTGGCTGTGTTCTCTTCCAGTGTGATCCTGGAGAGTGATAATCGGGACAATCCCCTTGTCACCTACTTTTCTCCTCCCTGCATCTCTTCTCCTCTGCCTGGATGGGGTGTGGCCCCAATAGACTTCTGGTCCAAGGGCCACAAAATCCAATGTTCCACCTTGGTGAATGAGGTAAGCACGCTCAGCTCCAGCTGGCTGTTGTCAGGAGAAAATCCAGATCCACTCTTTTTCAAGAGATTTTCAAGAGAAGCCATACAAACAAATTTTTCTTGAGTTCCCTTGGCGTTTAAGTGTTAAGTTATTCAGGTTTTTTTGTTTTTTGTTTTCCAAATCCCTGTGGGAGTCAAACCATCTGTGACTTAGTGGTGACCCCAGGCTACCAGTTTGGGAATTCTGAAAACTGTCCCTCTCTCCCACTGTACAGATGAGAAAATTGAGGCCAAGGGAGCAGAGCATCTGCTGGAGGTGACATGGTCAGGATGAGAACCCAGGTCCCATTTGTCCCCTACTTTCTTCCTCTGTCCCTTCCCCCCTTCTCTTTCTCCTTCTCTCTCTCTTTCTCGGCTCTGTTTCTGGGTACCTCTTTCAGTCTTTGTCTCTATCTCCTATTCTCTCCTGTGTATCTCTTTTCAACTGTGTGATTCTCTAAGTATCTCTGCGCCTTTCTCTGTCCCCTCCAGGACTGTTCTCCTCGACAACAAACCTTCGGAGCTGGGTGCAGAGGCGACCCGGCATCAACACTCCCCCCCACTCCCCAGCCCCCAGCCTCGGGCAAGCGCTTAGCGACTCCCGCAGCTCTCGCCGCCCCCGCCCCAGATTTCCGGTGGAGCTGGCAGGCGGCAGGCGGGGTACCCACGGGGCCCGCTGCCGTCAGCGCCCCTTCCCAGCGGCCGCGACCCCTCCCCGCTGACCTCACCGACGCCGCCGCCCCGCACGGATATAAGCAGCGGCCCCGCGGAGAAGCGGGCAGCCGACGCCCGGGTCCTGCGAGCGCTCCAGGCCTCCTGCCCCGCCGACTTTGGACTCCGAAACTCCGAACTCGGAACCCCAGCATCCCGGACCCGTCCCGCGGAGCTGTCGCCCGGCAGGTAACCACCTCCGTCCCCTCTCCCCACGCAGGGGGCGTCCGGGAGCACTGGGAGGGGGCCCTCTCTGCCCGTTGCCGGGGGAGCCCCCGGGAGAAGCCACGGCTTCTGTCCCCCGAGCGCCTCCCGGAGCGTGGCGTCCGCACCCCCGGTGCTTCCACGGCGCGGGCCGAGGAATTGACCGGGCACACTGGTGGCGTTCGCTCCTGCTCACCCCCGTCCCGGCGGCTGGAGCTGCTCGGCGCTGGGCATCAGTAGGATGGAAAGTTCTCCATCCCACCCCAGCCTGGATGGCCGCCGTAGGTCCGCGCCGGGACGTAGGGGTTGAACTGGGCAGTCAGGGCATCCGGCGTCAGAGCCTGAGAGTTAGAATCCGAATCCAGGTGTTAGAAGCAGATTTTTCGCGTTGGACTCGAATCTTAGCCTTCGAGTTTCAGTCTCACCTTAGAAACATTTTTTTATCGTTGAAACTGGGGATTTTAGAGTTAGAACTGGTGTCCTAGCGTGGCCATAGAATCCGAAATTAGAAATGGAATTTGGAATAGGAACGTTGACACTGGAATTAGAGACACTGGAAAGGAGCGCTGGACCAAGAATGTGGCGCGGGGAAGGGTCTTAAGCCTGCAACGCGGCTTTGTGGCCGTCGGGCGGGGCTCTCTAGGTGGTTACACGCCTGGCAAGCCAGCCCTGCGCTCAGTGACACTGAGGAGTGGCGGTGACGATGGAGTTCCCACGGCTTCCAGGCTCGCGCAGCAGACCTGGGCGCGTGACCAGTCGCTCCAAGCTTCTCCATGGGTGAGGACACTCAAAGCCCGAGGCTGCAGGGCCACCTGCCACCATGGTGCCACCCGATGGTGGCAGGTGGCCTTGCCCGCGGGAGGATGTATGAATGGTTTGTGACCCAGGTTGGGGACCCGCTGGGACAGGAAAGGTGGGAAGATGGTGAGGACTGGGAGAGGGGTGCGGGACGCTTATGCTTTCTCTCTGTCCTCCCAATTCCAGACGCCGCGATGCCCGGCGCTTGGTTGCTGCTCGCCGTGGCGCTGACCCTGACCATTGCTGGTTTTCCGGGAGGTCGCGCACAGCCCGAGGTGGCCCAGCAGGAGGCAGCGATGGCCGCCGAGCATGCGGGTGTGGACGACCTCCTGCGCCAAGCAGAGCGCCTCTTACTCCTCCGCGAAGATGTTCAGAGGCTGCGAGGAAACCAGGGCGATCCCAAATCTGGTGAGGGCCAGGCGTGTGTCCCTCCGATCAGAGACCCTGAAGAGGGCTGGAGGAAACCACAATGCAGAGATGGGGAGGGACTTGGTCATCCAAACTCTTGCCTTTCTGAGCTTAGAAACTGTTGACCATAACCTTAGCAGGATCATGAGTTGACCCTTTCCTTAGATCAGATTTCTCTTCCCTGTCCGTCCTGGAATATTTCACAGAGAGCCAGCTTTCAGTGGGGAAGATTCTGTGCAGCGGAGAGAGAAAAAGTCTCTGTATGTGACAGTTTTAATTACTGCTTACTAGGTGCATATATGCCAGGCACTGTTCTCAGGTGTTCAAACACCTTATCACACTATTTGATCTTCCTAGCAAGCTCTTAGATCCATACTATTATTGCCCCTCATTTTACAAGAAGAAAACTGAGGTTCCGAGAACTTAAGTGAGTTGCTTATGGTCACACAGCCAGGGAGTGGCAGAACTTGGACCGGAGCCAGAGGTCGTGCCTTTGACCATCTGTGCATGCACGCATGCGCGCGTGTGTGTGTGTGTGTGTGTGTGTGTGTGTCTGCGATTTCTGAGGGGCTGTACAAGGCCGTGACTCTGGATGAGTGCTGCAGGGAAACTGCCTTAACTAGGAGAGAGACTGGAGGGGGGCTGCTCAGGGGCAGAGGGTCCCTCACTGGTCTCTTTCCTTCCCCAGAGTCTCAGATCATTCAACCCGACTGGCTCTCCAAGCGTCAGCATCCAGGCAAAAGGGAGGGGGATGCAGAAGAGGGGGTTGAAGAGGAGGAGGAAGAAGGTGGGGTTGTGGGCCCCCACAAACGGCAGCACCCTGGCCGGCGGGAGGATATTGCTGCCTGGTCCGATGACACCCAGCAAAAGCGGCAGCATCCTGGCCGGCACCCCTCCTGGCTGGGTTACACTTTCACCAAGAGGCAGCACCCAGGCAGACGGCTGGTGGATTCCAAGCCCCAGAGGAGCTGGGAGGCAGAGGAGGAGGAAGAGGAGGAGGAGGAGGGCGAGCCCATCCCTGAGAAACGCCAGCATCCCGGCAAGAGGGCTCTGGGAGGCCCTTGTGGGCCTGGGGGAGACTGTGGTCAAGCCAGCCTCCTGCTGGGGCTCCTAGATGACCTGAGCAGGGGTCAGGGGGCCGAGGAGAAGCGGCAGCATCCTGGGCGGAGGGCAGCCTGGGCCAGGGAGCCACTGGAGGAGTGAACCCAGTTTCCTATAAAGTTTAGAGTCTGAGAATGTCTTAAGCCCTTGTGGCCCTATCCCTTTGTGACCCCCCTCTTTCCCTCCCCACCTTAGATCCCTGACCATACACCTGGGCCTCCCCCCACCCCATATACAACACCCAACTACCTGGCCTTGTCCTCCCGCCCCCTTCAGGGACATGAGAAAGCAAGCCTCTGAGTTTAAACTCCATATTACCCCAACTTTCCACTGTAGGCTAGGGGTCAGATCCCAGAGTCTCTCTCCTCGCACTCCCTCTGGCTGCTCCCCTTCCTTAACTCTGGCTAAAATGATCCTTTTTTGTCCTCCAAGGGACCCCCAGAGAGAACCAGGGTGACTCTGGATCTAGCAGACATTGAGGTCAGGGTGGGATTGAAGTTGTGATGTCCAAATCCAGTTTTTACCCTCACCTTCTTGGGCATCCTTTTGTGGGTGGGCAGAGCCCTGCCCCAGGGCTGTGCTCTGCTTGGGGAAGCACTGCGAGGAGGGGCATCCTGTGCGGTGCTCTGTGGAGGGTGTGAAAAGAAATCTGTGCAGGCATATGGAAACCACCCTGAAAGCTGACTAGTATATAACCCTCTAGCGTCTTCCCCTGTCCATGATAATCATCCGAATGATAATAAACCATGCATCTATATAATCTTGGAAACTCTGTGGTTGTAGTTTTGTCTCAGTTGGTGTGGGTTTTTCTCTCTTTTTTTAAAAAAGATTTTATTTATTTATTTGACACAGAGAGAGAACAAGTAGGCAGAGCGGCAGGCAGAGGATGAGGGAGAAGCAGGGTCCCTGCTGAGCAGAGAGCCCAATGCGGGCCTCGATCCCAGGACACTGGGATCATGACCCGAGCCGAAGGCAACTGCTTAACCGACTGAGCCACCCAGGCGTCCCTGGGGTTTCTCTCTCTCTCTTTTTAAAAATATTTTATTTATTCACTTGACAGAGATCACAAGCAGGCAGAGAGAGAGAAGGGGAAGCAGACTCCCCGCTGAGTAGAGAGCCCGATTCGCGGCTCCATCCCAGGACCCTGAGATCATGACCTGAGCTGAAGGCAGAGGCTTAACCCACTGAGCCACCCAGGGTTCCCCTGGGGTTTCTCTTTTTAGCACTGAGCGGGACGAGATTAGAACCCCTAAATTTGGGGCGCCTGGGTGGCTCAGTGGGTTAAAGCCTCTGCCTTTGGCTCAGGTCATGATCCCAGGGTCCTGGGATCAAGGCCCGCATCGGGCTCTCTGCTCAGCGGGGAGCCTGCTTCCTCCTCTCTCTCTGCCTGCCTCTCTGCCTCCTTGTGATTTCTGTCAGGTAAATAAATAAATTTAAAAAAAAAAGAACCCCTAAATTCTATTGAGAAAGGGCATCAGGGACTCTGGATTTGTAATCTTCATGGTTCAATGGCAGGAATCAGCAGCCTGTGTCATCCAGCAGCCACAATGAGAACAAAGGACCAGGCTGTAGTTGGGGACTCAAACCAGGGGCCTTCTGGGCCTGGGGAGGGAGGGAAGACAGGTGTAGGACAAGAGGGAGTGGTGGGGACTGGGGCAAAATGAAGAAACCAGCTAAGTGAAAACACCTAAATCCAAAAACTTCACCATTGTGTGAATCAAATAATATTAACAATGCATACACAACCCTTATTATGTGTCTGGCACTGTCCTGAGCACTTTACATATGACCTTTTTATTATTTTTTTAAGATGCTATTTTTTTTTAAATAATACTGTTATTATGCCCATTTCCCTAATAAGGAAACCAAGGTACAGAAAGGTTAACTAACTTGTCTGTGGCTAAATTTGGCCCACTCACTGCCAGTTTGCAATCTCTGATTTAGACTGAACTTCCAAATTTCCTCAGACTCTGAATTAAGCCATCATTTGTTTGGTGGCTGGATGAGCTATTTGGGTTTTCTACAGACTGCTCCTGGCCACCTTCTTGGGCAGTGGAAGGAGGGAACTCAAAGGGTGTTTGAGCCCCAGCTCCTCTCCTTGGGGTGCTTGTGGTTCAGGTATGGTCAGGACAGAGAAAGACTTGGGCTTTGTAAGATGCATTTACACCCCTATTTTCAATATTACTTCTCCAAGCCCTCTGAAATATTAAGCATTTGATGGATTTGCTGATTTCTCTCACTATTGGATGAAGGACCCAACAGAGAGACTAGGGTCTCACCCCAGGTGCATGAAGCATGTAGGGTTGGCATTCTCCTGTACCTGACTTTGCACTCCACGTGGCCACCTTAAAACACCCTTTGTTGCCATCTGGGTAGGTGTGGCCCTAATAACATTCCCTCTGCTCACAGTCCCCTTCTGAAGGTGAGTGCTCTAACAGAGTCAAAATGGACCATTTATGCAGTCATTCCTTGGTACTCAGTGCTTACAGACACTTTCTCAGGGAATCGCATGATCACCCCAGGCCGGCTACCATGTCCACTTGCAGTTGAAGAAAGTTGAGTTGCAGTTGGGTGTGGATAAGTGAAGCACTTGACCAAGGATATACTCCACCTTCTCTTGCTTCCATACTTGATTGATATGCAGGGTGTTTTTACCTCCTCAGATAGGGAAAGACTTGAATAGTGTGAGAAAACCACTCTCTCACCCATTTAAGGCTTTTACTTCTGTTCCTGTGTGTGATTGTACCAATGCACCATGACGGAAAGGATCTGGGCATTGGCTTCAGCCCTGGACAGATGATTAAATTAGTTTGAGCCTCAGTCTTCTCATCTGTAATATGGGCCCAGCAATCCCTACCCCTCCCTCAGAGTTGTTCTAATGATTACGTGGGATGGGATGACATGTGTACAGTCCTAGCACAGTGCATGACACCAAGTAGATTCTTGATAAACAGCATTTTGAGCTCTAGTGCCCCAGGATCAGAAGGTATTCAAAACGGAACCTTGTAGAACCACTTACTCCTCCCTTCATTCTCTAATCACACACACAAAAAAGTTTAAAAAAAAATCAAAACCCCCCACAAAACCCAAAAAACCCAAAAAGTAGTCACTAGGGCTTTATTGTGAGTCCATGCCAGGAATTAGGGATTTATCTTTAGGATAGTCTATGAGCTACTCCCCCCACATACCCCCTTTCCTTCCCACTCTCATACATGCCTTTTGCTCAGCCTAGGATGCTGTGGCAGAGATGCTCCATGCACCTCCCTGAATTTCCCAGCCCCCCCTTGCATTTGGGGAGAGTCACATGACTAGCCCTGGCCAATGGGCTGTGAGCAGAGAGGTATCACTCCCCAGTTGAGGCAGTTAGAGCCCATGAACCACCCTTGTCCTTTTCTTTCTGCCTTGGAAACCTGGGAGTCCACATGGCAGAACTCATGTTGAAGGTTTCTGGGCCCCAGAGTCACCAGATGCAAGTAGGACATTGTGCACCCACATCAGACTTCTCATGTGTATTAAGTCACTAGTATTGAGTGTATTAATACAAGTAAACTTGTATTAAACTTGTATTAAGTCAGAGATTTCAGGGTTTATTTGTTACTGCAGCAAACTTAGCCAATTCTGACTCATACAGATGCCTCCTGCCTGGGCCTCTCCACTGAAATCCTTTCCATCTTTCCCTTCTCATACATATCTGCCTCCATCAAAGCTGCCTATATTAGGGCCCAGCTTGAAGCAGGTGCTCAATAAATACTAATTGAGTGGATGTGGAAAGCATTATGTCACTTCTATTTTTGTCCCCCAGCCTGAATTCCTGGGGGTCCTGCCCTTAAGAGGCTCCCTATCCAGTGGGAGACAGACAAGCAAACAGATGATGACCACTTAGTATGAGAAGTGTTGATTTTGGTGAGGAAAGCATGCAAGAGGAGTGCAGACAAGGGGTCCTTGGGTGAAGCAGGCTTCCTGGAAGGGAAGTGTTCAAGCTAAGTCAATGGATGAATAAAAGAAAAGACATTTCAAACAGAAGAGAAGAACATTAACAAAGGCCTAGTGGGAAGAAATAATGTGTTCTTAAAGTTGGTAATATTTGAAATCTGAGGTATTTAGGACCCTCTTACTCCTCCTTCACCCTATCCTCTAGCCCTGAAGGGCATGTGCCTCAGTCAGGCCTTGTGCCTTATCCAGTCCTCCCACTGTCCCTGCCCTTGTTCAGTCCAGTCCACACAGGGACTCAGACTGTCATGGCTTAGATGTGTAAGAAAGCGGTGTGTTTTGGGGTGGAATCAAAGAAGCCTTCATGGGGGAAAGGGCACTTGAGTAGAGCTTTGAAGGATGAAAGAAAAAAATTTTTTTTCCTGAGCATTTCCTTTGGGGCCAGACATTAGGAAAAAGGTGACTGTAAATATCTGTTGAATGAATGAATTATCCATCATAGTCATACCCCAGTTGAGAGTAAAAGGAAATCAGGAGAGAAGTAAGATGACTTCTCCAAGTTCATGAGTCTGAAACTTGGGGATTGTCTTTATACTTCCCCTCCCTATCACCCACATAGAATTGTTACCATGTTCTCTAGATTTTATCTCCTAGACACCTCTCAAACCCATCACTTCCTTCTAGCTCCTGAGACACAACTCTGACCCTGGCCACCATCATTCTAGGCCATCATCATCTGGAGAATTCAATGGCCTCCTCACTAATCTTTGGCTTCCACTCTTGTCCCCCAAACCTACTCTCTATATACAGCCAGAAGGACCTTCTCAATATGCAAATCTGATCTTGGAAACCACCTTGCTTAAGAGCTATCAGTGGCTTCCATTTCACCCAGGGTAAAATCCAAGTTCCTTACCACAACCACCGCGGCCTGCCCAATTGGCCTCTATTGTGTTACCTGCACACAACACAGGGACTTTGTTCATGGCATTCCGTCTGTGTAGAGCCCTCTTTTCTCCTACTCTTTGTATTACCTGTGTTTCCTTCTGTGTGTCTTCCTGCCTTGTGAAGGTTGGAAAGCAAAGACTACATTTCCCAGACTCCCTTGCAGCTAGAGTCTTGGATGTGCAGTAAATTCTCCACATGGATGCTCTCATGTGAGATTTGGAAGGTCGCTTTGCCTATTACTGCTGAAAAGTAGGCCTGTGGTGAGGTGTGATATTTCTGCAACAGCTTTCCAGTGTCCAAACCCCAGCTTTGAAAATATCTAGAGTGTAGTTGTTGATAGCAGCTTTCTGGCCAACAATATGGGGTTTTGTTTTATTTTGTTTAAGAATTTACTTATTTATTTGAGAGAGAGAGAGAAACAGAACAAGCAAGGGGGAGGTGCAGAGGGAGATGGGAGAAGCAGACTCCCCGCTCAGCAGGGAGCCCAACGTGGGGCTCCATCCCAGGACCCTGGGACCATCACCTGAGCCAAAGGCAGATGCTTAACTGACTGATCCATCCAAGCGCCCCAAGTATAGGTTTTTGGGTTTTTTGTTTGTCTTCCTTTAAACAACCTTATTAGGTGTATATTTTACATATCTTAGAATTTACCTATTGCAGGCCAATAATTCAATGTTTTTTAGTAAATTTTTGGCCATGTCCAGATCCCCGTTATAATACCTTTTACTATTAATCTCTTTCTATACCATCAGCCCCAAGCAACCATTTATCTACTTTTTCTCCATCAATCTGCCTTTTCTAGGCATTTATACATATGGAATCATACAATATGTAGTTTCTTATGCTGGCTTCTACCCATTAGCACCTTTTTGAATTTCATCCAGGATGCAGCATGTCTTAGTAGTTGTCCCTTTTTATTGCTGACTGGTGCTTCAAGTAGTGAGTTCCCAAATGCAGTAATCCCAATGGTGGCCTCATTTCCCACCTTCCTGATTGGAAACAGAGGAAAACAGCTTCCCTGGCGGGTTGTTTCTGTGATATCGCTATGCGAGTCTGCTCCTTAAGCCCTTGACAATTTCATAAACACCGAACTCCAAAAGTGATTCTCAAAACATTCAAGAACTGGGGCGTGCCTGGGTGGCTCAGTTAAGCATCTCCTTTTGACTCAGGTCATGATCCCAGGGTCCTGGGATCAAGCCCTGCATGGGGCTCCCTGTGGAGCAGGAAGCCTGCTTCTTCCTCTCCCTCTGCCTGCCTCTCCCCCTTGCTTGTGCTCACACACACACACTCTCTCTCTGTGTCAAATGGATAAATAAAATCTTAAAAAATAATAGTCAACAACTGGTCCAAGACAGACAGGAGCCAATTAGGACACGTGTCCAATTTCAATGGATGGATTCGGATACACCTGTGAGGCCACAGCAGAACCAGGAGCTGAATGCCAGCCCTACTGTGTGAATTCTCTCTGCTTAACATTTCCAGAATGGTTTCTGTTTGTTCAGCTGAATCCTGATGATTCACACTAGGTAACTCCTACATCTCCTTAACTGTCACTTCAGACAACACTTTATCAGGATGTGACACAGCATCCCTCCTGCCCCTGCCTTAAGGCTATCACAGTTCCTAATTACATCTGTCTCAGTTGGGTGCCCCCAGGACCAGACCCTAGACAAGGACTTGAGTCCAAGTAGTTTCCTTGAAAGGTGGTCCCAGGGGTGCAAGTAGTTTCCTTGGAGGGTGATCCCAGGGGTACAAGCGGTTTCCTTGGAGGGTGATCTCAGGAAGTGGTCCAGGAGTTGGTGAGTGTTTGGGAAAAGGGAGGGAAGTGCTTGTAGAATGAATTAGTGAGCAGGTTTTCCTTGAGAAATTGTAGACCAGGTCTCAGAGTTGTCCCACTCAATGGGATGGGGTAAGGAAGGTGGGGATTTGTCGATGATTCCCTTTGATCAGGGGCTGAGGGCTGCTCCTGGGAATGTTAACTCCCTCGTGCTTCTAGCTTGCCCTGTGGGCTGACCCCAAGAAGGAGGCCATTGTGTTAGACTCCAGGATGCCATTATGTGTCCTGCAAAGGTGAGAGCTGAGGGGATGAGGTGAGCTACTGGAAGCATCGGCAGTCTTTTTTCATCAGAGGTTCCTCCTTCACCAAACTCTGTGCTCCATGAAGCGGGGATCACTCCAGCATCCCCAGCACCTAGCACAGTGCCTGGTGCAGAGCGAGGGATCAGCAAACATTTGTTGAATATTGAATATGAATGAAGGCCACATGTGCAAAGGTGGATCTGGGATTTGAGACCAGGTCTGCCTGATTCCCCAGCCCAAGGGTGAAGGTGGGGAGGCAAACGAATGTTGTAGGACGCCGCTGTGCAGTCACCACAAACCAGGGAACCTAGCCCCCAGGGGGCCATGGAGCTGAGAGCCTATGTTGTAACCCCGTGTAACCCAGTACCCAATTACTCTACCTTTTAAAACACTTTGAGGGACACAAAAGGATCCTCTGTGCTGTGTCACCAAGATCCTTCTATGTGCAGGGCCCTGTGGACGGCACATTCCATCCACCATTTCTATTCCCACTCGATGGACGAGAAACTCCTGACTCAAGAGTTAAAACGACTTGCCCAGGCCACAGGATTACATGGATGGTGCGACTGGGCTCACCCGGGGTCCTGTAAGCCTGCACATGCTACAGTCCTTCCTCTCTCCTGGCTGTTGCTTGCTCGGACAGCTTTGAAAAGCTGGGGACTGTTTCTTCTAGGCGCCGCCTCTCATGAATTCAGCGAAGCTGCCTGTCCTGTTTTGCTGGGAAACGTCTTAATATCATGACTTCCTCTCATATGTTCTTTAATTAATTCTTTCTTCGAACCTTATTTTGATTAATTAGATGCAATCAGAGGACCAGTTTGCCAAGAGACTCAGTTCCTGCTCGGGCCTCTTGGGTGGCAAGAGAACATGTGGAGCGTCTTGCCTGAAGGATGTTGGCAATTAGAGCCCATTTCGATCGCGCGAGTGCGAGCTGACTGCCTTGGAGAACATCAATTAGCTCAGTGGCTAAATTGTGCTGAGTTACAGGTTACCAAGGGGACCCATGGTCAATGCCAGGATTTAAGTGGCTGTAGTCTTTGGGGATCATCTTTCCTGAATTGCAGCCACGTTCTGGGCCTGGTAATTATCAGCAGGCTGATTAGGTCTTGTCCATTACGGAGAGTGACTTCCTAATTGCCAGCTGCTGGGGAGGAGAGCCTCCCGGCACCAACGCAGGTACAATTGGTCCAACATGGCGGAGACTGGCTGGCACACGTGGGGGAGGCTTCTTTGAGCCTGTGGCCAAAGAGATGGCACAGGCACGTGCTGGGCTAGGCACGGTCTCCTGTGGGAGGGGCACAGGGTCTCAGAGTAGTCCTGGAGAATACAGAAGTCCAGGCCATTCTTGGGCAGTTGAACATGATCTTGGAGGGGATGCCCCACCTGGACCAAAAGGGGATCCCCTCCAGTGCCAGGCCCTGAGCTAGTAATAGCAGTGAGCACTCATTAGTACTTAGTATGTACCAAGCACTGCTCAAACCACTCCACAAAAAACAAGTTATTTAACCCTCTCTAAGAGGAGACTGAGTCACAGAGGTCAGGTGATTTGCCCCTTCTCTGGGATTTACATGGTGGTCCGCTTCCAAGTTGAACAGCTATAGAGATGCTGACTCTCATGTGTCACCTACAGCAGCTCTGAAGACCCGTAGGGTCCTAAGACGCTTGCAGGGCCTCCACGAGGCTGTCAATTTCCTAACTACATATCTGTGTGAGGCCAAGTTACCTTCTTATACTTCAACCAAAATTTAACCTGTTGATTAAATGCAGGAGCAGATAAGAGAATCCAATTGTTTTCTATTATGTCAGACATTTTAAAAAATGCAAAAAATGTAAACCAATGCCACTCTTCCTCAGTTAATTGTTTTTTATTGGAAAACTGTATTTCCAGAGCACCTGGGTGGCTCAGTCAGTAAGTGTTTGCGTTCATCTCGGGTCATGATCCCAGGGTCCTGGGATTGAGCCCCACATCGGGCTCTCTGCTCAGTGGGAAGCCTGCTTCTCCCTCTCCCACTCCCCCTGCTTGTGTTCCCTCTCTCACTGCCTCTCTCTCTGTCAAATAAATAAATAAAATCTTAAAAAAAAAAAAAAAAAGAGAAGAGAAAGGACTCCTGGGTGGCTCAGTGGGTTAAAGCCTACACCTTCGGCTCAGGTCATGATCTCAGGGTCCTGGGATCAAGCCCCATCGCATGGGGCTCTCTTCTCAACAGGGAGCCTGCTTCCCCCCCTCTCTCTGCCTGCCTCTCTGCCTACTTGTGATCTGACTGTCAAATAAATAAAAATCTTAAAAAAAATATAGTCTTTTTAAAAAGAAAAGAAAACTATTTTCCATAAACACATTTTATTCATATTAACTTGTAATGGATTTATTAGGTATTTTTAAATGAGCAAATAAGCATTTAAAAATTCTCAATTTAATTTCTAATATAGGAATATCAGTAGATATAATCCATGTAATCAAAAGTTCTTTGAGGGTCCTCAGTACCTTTTTTTTTTTTTTAAAGAGGGAGAGAGAGCAAGCGCGATGAGCACTCACCAGTGCGGGGACAAGGGAGGAGAGCAAAGAGAGAGGAAGAGTGAGATCTCTTTACCTCCAAGCAACGTTGCTTACATACAGGGGAGCGCCTACACAGAGCAAAGGACTTACCTGTTTTGTTGGCATCAGCCCAAGTTCCCCGTGACAAGGACATTTCTGCACAGAGAGATGCAGTGCCTCGCCTGGATCACACAGCCAGGAGGGGGCCTCCTTCCTTCCCAGCTCTGAGCTGGACTCGGCCCCTCCCTACTCTTCTGCAGTAGGCCAAGGGAGGCTCCTGAGAGCTCCAGAACTTCTCCCGGAATTACTGGCAGGAGGCGCTTTCTTTCCTCTCACGTACTGCTAAACTGGTAGACCATTAGCCTGGAGCTGCTAGAGGCCATCTTGCCACTGCAGACAAAGAACCTGGTTGAGAAGGAAGCTCACAAGAAGACGGCGAGAGATGGAGAGACAGAGACAGATTTCTGGTGACTCTGGGCACCTGGATCCAGCCACATCTTACACCCTTGGCTTTCCAGTGTCGTGAACTGATAAATTCCACTTTTTTCCTAGTCATTTGTATTTCTTCCTAATACAACATATTTTAACACAGTCTGTAACGTTGCACTATTTAGACATGTTTTTGAGTAGGGAATACTCCTTCCTTTCTCCCACCCTACCTCCTGCCAACTACTTCCCTGGGTCATTGCCCAGGTTAGAGAGGAATGTTGGGCACAGCTCCAGTTCCCATGTAGTATAGTTTCCCTGTCCCCTCTTCCTTCAGAATCATAACTACTCTTAACATTTCCAACTAACATTTCTTAAGGCCTAGCAGGGCCCTCTTCTAGCCCTGACTGTTGCCTGGTGAACTCCAGGTACCGACTGTGTTGGCCTCTGTGTTATCACCTGTTTGCTCTCCCTACCCCATTGTCTGCGCTGCCTGCATCCAACTGGCTGATCTCTGCAGACTGCCCCACTTGGGTTCCCTCTCCTTCCAGATTCTGGTGTGGTTCAGGAGGTCCAAAGGAAGGAGACAGGAAGGTTTGGGGGAACTCTGCTCCTCTCCTTCCCAGCTGTGGTTTTGGCTTGATTCCTCCTGTGGCCACAGCTCCTGTGGGGCAGCCCACCCTGACTGCTCTTGCTCTCCAGGAGTTCTGGAAACACTGTTCTCCCCTTGCCCCTGCAGGCTGCAGGGTGGTAACAACGCCCCACGGTCACTCAGCTCGGGGTGTTCCACTACTGTGTGTGCTTCACCCTGCTCTCCCCATAGAAAGTCCCCTCATTTATCTCTCTCTCTTGCTGTGGGTGGCTGTTTCCTGCCAGGGCCCTGATAGACCTAGACTTATTAATAGTCACAGTATTAGTACCATAGTGGAGACAGAAGCCAATCTGGCTTACAGAATCATGGGAGACTTTAATAACCTCCTGGGGCCCACAGATACCAAAGGAAAATTATTATTATGTTTTAAAAAATGTTTTATTACAGCAGCTGCATTTACTGTGCCTTTGCTGTGCTGCTCACGGAACTCAGAACTTTGCATGTTGTCACATGGAATCCCCACAATGATTTCATCAGGGAAGTTCTGCTATTATTCTCAATTTACAGATGAGGAAACTGAGATTCAGAGAAGCAAAGACACCTGCCAGAGTGTCACACAGCTAGTGAGTTGCTAAACCAAGATGAAAAGTACTGTACGACCTCAGAACTCAGGCTTTTCACTGCTAAGCTATAGCTTGTGTTGACAGAGTCCCGGATCAAATTTCCATTTGAGATTCACAATCTACCTCCTTTTTGCCCTCCCAGGAGCCTTCTCTACTCTCACTTGGCACTGATTTTCAGTACAGCCATCCCCCGCCCCCACTGCCCCTTGACAGATCCAGCTCCCGCACCTGTGTGAGCCTCTCAAACCCAAGCCCTGAGCAACCTCTGGCACGAGACAGGTCTCCTCCTCATGGCCCTTCCCCTCCTCTTATGGCCACAGCTGTAAGGGACAACCAGACAAAGGGCCTGACTTGCCTTCTCAATGAGAGGTAGTGCTTAAATTAATAACAATAATAGAAATAGCTTACATTTAGTGATCACATTCAATGCCAAGTGCCCACACTAAGCACATCACATGCATTGCTTCATTTCACCCTCACAAACAGCTTTGCAATATAGGTACTACAGTTCTCCCATTTTCCATTTGGGCAAACTGAGGCTCAGGCGCATTAGGTAACTCGTCCAAGGTCAGGTGAGCAGCCCTTGGATGAGCTATGACTCCTGTCTTCCTAACACCATGTGCTTAACTTCTAGGAGATTCTCCCACGGCTGAGACCCAGTTTCTTGAGTCACCACAGAGGGAGAAGTTCCTGGAGGCACGGTCAACAAGAATGGGCCGTCTCTCTTTATGTGGCTTATGAAGACTTGTGGTGAGTTTGAGGTCCTATCTAAGGGGCTTTGTGGAGAAGTTCAGGCACCAGGCTAAAGTCAGTATTAACTCCTAAGCTCATTTTGAAAAAAAGCGTGGATGCTTCTTTGTTCAGAGCTTGGGTATCTGCTTCCTTCTGTCACAGTAACTCCTGTTGATTCTGTATTTTAAATATCTCAGGAGATTTCTGGTTGAAGATAGTCAATTGGTCACATGTGTTTAGCTCCTTGTCTTCCCAAATGATCAGGGAAGATCTAAATATTTCAGGAGAACATCAACCTGCACAAAAGACCAAGATAAACAAAACAAAACAGAAAAAATGACCCCAGAGAAAACAGAGATAATTCTGAAAACAGAATTATCGGTTATGTTAAAAAATTGTGTTTAAAAAAAAAAAGAGAGGGGCGCCTGGGTGGCTCAGGTCATGATCCCAGGGTCCTGGAATTGAGTTGCACATCAGGAACTGCTCAGCAGGGAGCCTGCTTCTTCCTCCTCTTTCTCTGACTGCCTCTCTGCCTACTTGTGATCTCAGTCTGTCAAATAAATAAATAAAATCTTTAAAAAAAAGAGAGAGAGAGAAAGAAAATAACCCTCTAATTGGTATCCTCAGAGAGATAAGATAAAATACAGCTTCCATAAAACAGGTATAAGATGATACAGAAATGGAACAGTCAGGGAACAAGGAAAAACTTAAAAATTAAAAATACGATTGCCAAACATCTCAAAAATGCATCTTTCCCTCAATCTAGGGCAGCTTTTCTCCTCTTTTCTTAGTCTATTGCTGTTACTGGTTCCTCATTGCTTCTTCTGACTTCTGAATATCCATCTTTTTGGCCACCAGGGTGATCTTTTAAAAAAAGGAACTTCATTATACCTCCCTGCTTAAAACCCCTGATGTCTCTTCATTTCCTTCACAATAAAAGCTTTTCATGTTCAGAATCTGTGGCTGACACTGTTAGTTGCCCTTTCAACAGGCATTTCTTCTACTTCTTCCTGGTTGTGTTCATGTATCACGCAGCCATGGATCTCCCAAGAGGTGAATCTTGATGGAGCTAAGCCAGTTGTGGAGATTACATTCTCTTGTCAGTGATCTGTTTAGGTGTGTCTCTGTTGCTGAGTGAAATATGGAATGTCAAGGGGGAAAGGTGGGGGTCTTGAGAAAAGGTTTCCTTGTTGATAAACAGAGGCATTGTGGGAGGAAAAAAAATCCTTCTTTTTCTTTCTTTTTTTTTAAATATTTTATTTATTTATTTGACAGAGAGAGATCACAAGTAGGCAGAGAGGCAGGCAGAGAGAGAGAGAGGAGGAAGCAGGCTCCCTGCTGAGCAGAGAGCCCAATATGGGACTCGATCCCAGAACCCTGAGATCATGACCTGAGCCGAAGGCAGCAGCTTAACCCACTGAGCCACCCAGGCGCCCAAATCCTTCTTTTTCTACTTAATGTCATAATTGTCCTAAGGGATATCCGGAACTCTGGCAACCATTTTGTGACCATGAGGGCACAGCCTGAGATGGAAGTCAACCCACAGGAGATGGCAAAGCAGAGAGATCTGAGTCCTTGACAATGCCATCGAGCCATGCAGAATTAACCAACCCTGGAGCCACCCTACCTCTGGACAGCTTGCTATGGGAGGTAATAAAATTGACTCATTGTTTAAACCACTTCTGGTTGGGGTTTCCATTACTTGTGGCCAAAGTGTTCTAACTGCTACAGGACATAACATTTCAGCCTCATCATCAGCCACCTCCTAACTCTTATGCTCCCCACCCTTTGCTGTCACTTCCCTTGTGTTCACTGTCCCCAAACATACCACATTATTCCTGCCTCTACATCTTTGCACCCGCTCTTTTGTCTTTCAGGAATACCCTTACCCACTTACCATTTAATAGTCTGTGACTTAACAACATTACTGCCTTTGGGATGTCCTTCCTAACACCACTGGTTGTGTTGACTGACCTTCGTCTATGCTTCCAGCTCCCCCTTCATACCACCAATCACCAGGGAGCATGTCTGTTCCACACTGAACTGTGAGATCATTGAGGTGAGTGAAATTATGTTCCTAGCACTCAGGAAGGATGTTTCTCAGGTCCTTTGTGGAGTTACCTTGTCCTGAAATGGCCTTCATTTATGCTCGTATATATGTATGGCAGAATCAGCTGGTTAAAAGCCAGGCTTTGGAGTCAAACAGACCTGGGTCTGTGTCTGAATTCAATCACTAACTTAACTGTGTGACCTCCAGCACCTAACAGCCTCTCTGTATCCTAATTCCTCCACCTACTAAGTGGAGATGGCAAAACCTAGGGTACCATGAGGGTTAAATGAGATAAAGCATGTAAACCATTTAATTCAGTGCAAGGCACGCAGTGAATTATTCATAAATGCCGGCCAGCTCTTGGGATGATCACTTCATTAGTTTGCATTTAGTTTTTGTTAAGGGAAGGTTTTCCAGCTTTCATCAAATTCTCAAAGGGTTCTGTGATCCAGGAGGGTCAAGAACCAGTGTCTGGGAGTAAAAGGAGCTGGGGTGAGAAAATCATGGTAAGTGCTCACATCTCGCCTTCCTAAGCGCCGCCGCGGGGGGAAGCACTGTGTAATTGCTTCTTCTGTGGGGTCAGGGTGGCTGCTGCCTGGTCTTGCCAGGTTGAGTTCCCCCTTTACCAGCTCTCCCCCAAGGCCCTGGGTCTCTGTGACCTCCGGGCTCTCTAAACGCCTCATTAGCGCCTGCTGAGAGCAGAGCCAGCCAGCGAGGCTGGTGGCGGCTGTGCGGAGAATGCTTTTCATTGGAGCAGAGGGAAGTGGCAGCTGGGGGTTGAGGGGGCGTGGCGCAGGGGCTACTGGCCCTTTGTGTCTGAGTCTGATGACTCAAGGAACATCGCACTTCCGAGGATGTCATTGTCAGCTCAAAGCAGCGACTTCGACCCTGTGGGCTGGCATCAACCTTCCCACCTACGCTCATGATTTCCTAGCTCCAGACCCCAGCCATTTTCGGTAGCCGCCATTGTGCCACCATTAAAGCTGTATTTACAATAAACTCGGTTTATACTCAATGTTCCTCCTAGTGGCCATGAGAAGGTGGATCCAAACAGGAGGTCCCAGCAAGCTGTGGGGAGAGCAAGGATTAGCCACCACCTCCTCCCCCCATCTCCCTGCTCCCAGCCCATGCTGGGTGGTAGGCAGAAATGCCCATTTGGTGTCAGACAAACTGGGGTGGAATCTGGCTCCACCTCCAGCTTTGGAGCCACGTGTCAAGCCAATCATTTTTATTCTCTGCACCCCAGGTTCCTCATCTATAAAGAGGAGGCAAATAATCACAGGTGAACCACCACTCTCCCTTACCTTGCAGAGAAATCATTTCACAGCTCAGCTTTGGTCACATCATTCTCTTGCTCACAGTGCATAGCAATGTTCCCTTGGCCCTTTGTGATCTGGAAGTGGCCCATTGCTCCTGTCTTGGCTCCGTTCTCCTGCCCCTATCCAATCACACTGTATGGACTTTCTTTTCTTAGTCCACACAATAGTACTTTGCCTGGAATTCTTCCTGCCTATCCTTTTGACTTGGAAAATCCCGGCTTCAAACTCAACTCAGTACTTGCTCCTCCAGGAAGCCTTCAGTGACTTCCTTCCACACTGCGTCAGGCCGCTCCTTGGGGCTCATACCCACCAGAGCTGGATGGTCCTGGCCCTAGAATCCTGGGGTTCTACAGAGCAGTGCATCTCAAAGTGTAGTCCAGCATCACCTGGAAACTCCAGAGAAATGTAAGTTCTCAGGTTCCACCTCCAGAACTACAAAATCAAAGACTCTGGGAGTGGGGCCCAGCACTTTGTGCCATAGAAAGCTCTCCAGGGATTGCTGATGCTCCCGTTTGAAAACCCCTAGTCTAATCCAGTCGTCTGACACCATGCTAGACTTCTGCCCTTGAAGCACCCTGTTGCACTATTAGTGGCTACATGGCCCCAAGTCCAGCACCTGCTGCAGAAGGGAGAGGCCCGGGCCAAGTGGCTGTCTCCCCAGGGTGCCTCCCGATAATGGAGTTGTTACAGATGAGATTTCCCCCCATCACATCCCCTTCTCCCACTTCCTGGAGACACCGGCCTGATTTCACATTTCTCTTATTGGCAAAAAAGGAATCTCAGCACTTGTCTCATTTACTTCTTATCAGCCTCTCTTCCATCCAGTCCTGCCAGGCTGGGGCCTGCTGAGTTTGAGGATCAAACTACTGGTCATCTCCCACTGCAAGGAGTATATTGCAAATTTCATGTGGCTCCTTGCAGACACACCAAATGTTGCCTGGAAAAATACTTCTTTTTTTTTTTTTTTAAAGATTTTTATTTATTTATTTGACAGAGAGAAATCACAAGTAGATGGAGAGGCAGGCAGAGAGAGAGAGGAAGCAGGCTCCCTGCTGAGCAGAGAGCCCGATGCGGGACTCGATCCCAGGACTCTGAGATCATGACCTGAGCCAAAGGCAGCGGCTTAACCCACTGAGCCACCCAGGCGCCCCTGGAAAAATACTTCTTGTTTTCTCTTCTCTTGGCCAACACTCTGCCAGTGTGGTTCAGAAAGCCGTGAAGGTCTTAGGAGTCCAAATGTTTTCTGAATTAGTTTCTCCTCCCATTAGAAAAGTTGTTTCCCTCTATCCTCCTCCTTCTACTTCTAAAATCCAGTCATCTTTCATTCTGGGAAGTTCTTCTTGGTGTCTAACCCAACTCTTTCTTGCTGTCTCTGGCTCTAAACCAGCCTGTAACGTATAAAGAACAGGTGTTTTATCCCTGTTTTACAGCTCTGGAACTAGCGCAGGGCCAGGCATACAGTAGGCACTCAATAAATGTTAGCATAGAAAATGAACAAGAGACTAGATTAGTAATGGCAAGATTTGATGAGTGAAAATGAACATTTTACTTGGAGGATTACGTTAAGAGTCTCAGATACATTCAAACACCAGACAACTTTATGAGATCAATACAATTTTATTCCTATTTTAAATATGAGGAAATCAAGGCTCAAGGAGATTAAGCAATCTGCTTAAGATCACACAGCAATTTTGTGACAAAACCTGTATGTGAAGCCAGTATTTGAGTTAATTGTATGACTGGGGACTGGCTTCCTGGACAGTCCCTTGTGTGCTGCTTTTCTGAGCCTCTGCCTCTCATAGAAGCATCTAGCCTGTGGAGATTCAGACTGAGTGGGGGCAGGTCAGGGGCAGAGACAAATGAGCTCCATACTTGTCCTTTGATGAAAGGCTCCTGAAGACCGCTGGGGGGAGGAGGAGGAAGGCGTTCAGGAGCTAAGCACCCTGGAGGCGGGCGCTGGCATCAAAGACAGGTGCCAACACGTCTGTGAGCAAGAACCCCCCTTCCCTGCTACCAGGCTTGGGCTTCTCTCAAAGCAAAGCTTCAAAACTAATGACAAGACAGCAAGAGACAGCACTTGCCTCCCCCTCCTGCCAACACACACGGTTGCTGACTTAACATGCCTCTCCCCACCCAAGCCTATCACCATTTCTAATATTTTATTGTATTTTTTAAGGTTAACCCTTTGAAGGCTTTACTTTTGAGAGAAAGAGAGAGCCTGCATATGCAAGCACAAGCCGGGGTGGGGTGGTGGGAAGGCAGAGGGAGAGCAGACTCCCCACTGAGCAGGGAGCCTGAGGCAGGACTCAATCCCAGGACCCCAGGGATTATGACTTGAGCTGAAGGCAGACATCTAACGGACTGAGACACCCAGGTGTCCCATTTTTAATATTTTAGATTTATTGAAGTAATAAATTAATGCATCACTTAAGAAATCATGTAATATACAGATACATAGAGCAAAAGTCGGAGTCTTCTGTCACAACTCTGCTCCTTGCAGCACCCCTCTTTCACAGTTTGGAGGTGGATGGCCCAGGGCACTGCCAGTGGGGCTGAGGAAGGATGCAGGGGAGGTAATAAGAAGGTGCATTAATGGCAGTGTGGCCACCGCTTCAGGAAAATCCTTACGGGCTGCTCGTGGAGTACATCCATTCCACACAGAACCTCTCAGGATGGACCGGGCCAGATGAGGAAGCTGCACTTCCAGTTTCCCCCATCCCATACATGAGAGGTGGTGTTTCCCCACGTGGAAGTAAGGGAATGCTTTAAAATGTAGTGGATTATTATTCGGGTATGGTGAGGCCAACAGAGGGAGAGAGGGCTGCCATTGGAAAGACAGTTTGTGGGGCACCTGGGTGGCTCAGTTGGTTAAGCATCCGACTCGTGATTTCAGCTCAGGTCTTGATCTCAGGGTGGTGAGTTCAAGCCTCTCCTTGGGCTCCCCTGGGTGTGGCACCTACTTAAAAGAAAAGGAAAAGGTAGTTTGCTACTCACAGCTTTCCCAAGAGGAAGGGGTACCCACAGCCACACAGGGCTGTATGGTCAGGGCTGTAGGGTAACCCACCCAAGTCTGTTGGGAGCAAATGTGAGGAGGAGACTACCCTGGTTTCTGTGAAGAGGAACTGGGAAAGCAGGGTAAGCCTGTTTAGAATCTGGTTTGAATAATTCTAGCTGACAGGCTCTGGGACATGGGGGCTGTCTCCAGTTGTGTGGTACCCAGCCCTGGGGAGATTTAGGCAGAGGGCTAGTGGCCCAGGGTATAAGAGCCCATAGACAAAGGAGGTAGTGGTGAGGTGAGGAAACAAAGGCAAAAGAAAGGAAATAAAATTTCCTTAGTACTTACAGCTCATTGACAAGTCCTTGAAACAGGCAGAGTGACCTTTCTCCAGAAACTCAGCTGCCTGCATGTTAACACTTTATTAAGGACAAAAGGCAATCTTAGCTTAAAAGTGTCCTGACCTCCAGGATCATGTGAGTCTTTTTTAACATAGAAAAATTCCTTTGGGGCAGGGTCACCTGGGTGGCTCAGCTGGTTAAGTGTTGAACTCTTGATTTTGACTCAGGTCATGATCTCAGGGTTGTGAGATTGAGCTCTTGGCGGAGCTCCGTGCTCAGCCTGAAGTCAACTTCAGAGTCTTCCCCCTCCACTCCTCCCTGCTCTCTCTCTTCAAAATAAATAAATGAAATCTTCAGAAAAAAATTCCTTTGGAAACTTCCTTTATCTCTACCCCCACCAAGATATATGTTGATAATAATCCCCCAAATGTATAGCATACTGAGATCCATCTAAAGGTTTTATTTTTTTTTAATTTTTTTAAACTTTTTAAAAAAAATTTATTTATTTGACAGACAGAGATCACAAATAGGCAGAGAGGCAGGCAGAGAGAGAGAGGAAGAGAAGCAGGCTTCCCGCTGAGCAGAAAGCCCGATGCGGGGCTCCATCCCAGGCTCCTGAGATCATGACCTGAGCCGAAGGCAGAGGGTTTAACCCACTGAGCCACCCAGGCACCCCAAGGTTTTATTTTTTTAAAGATTTTATTTATTTATTTGACAGAGAGAGAAAGCACAAGTAAGCAGAGAGGTGGGCAGAGGGAGAGAGAGAAGCAGGCCCTCCACTGAGCAGGGAGCCCCGTGTGAGGCTCGATCCCCGGACCCTGAACGGAAGGCAGCTGCCTAACCAACTGAGCCACCCAGGCGCCCCTCGTGAATAGATTTTATTCTACAATCATCAATGACCTTTTCCTAACAATAGCTAACAGGGATCAGACCTGGTTGTCCAATTACATTTATACCATCTGGCAAACAATGAATACTTTTTAAATATAAGTATGCATCAAATATATTGCCTATGAAATACTTACACTGGAAAAGTGTTCAATGTTTATCTGACATTTGAATTGAACTAGCTGTGTTGTATTTTTGTCTACTCAATCTGGTGATCTTGTTCTAATTCCTTCCCTGTTTCCCTTCACAGGTGTTTTCCCCCCCAAATCTCTTTCATGCCTCATGTCATATGGGTGCCTGTTTCTCAAAGAACCCCAACTAATACATGGTGAGAATTAAATGAGAGAAAAAACCAGAACGATCACAGAACAGCGCCTGGTCCCCAGGAAGTAAACATTTGTTCTCAGCAGAATAAAATATTTAAAAAAACAAAAACAAAAACAAAACACATTTCATGAGAGGTGTATGTATTTGTTTGCATGTTTTTGACTCGTTCTGGAGGACATCAGAATTGGGGGTTGCTCCAGAAAGCAAGTATGAAAGTGAGATTCACTTTTCACTGCATGTTCATTTTGTTTAAAACCTATCAAAAAAACTAAAAAAAACATTTTGAATTGAATTATTCATTGCAGTTTTGTATCTTGGAGGCTATATTGGGCAGGAAGCCTGAGTCAGAGGCCACTGTTCTGCTGAGATCCCACTTTGCTCTGAGAGGCACTAGCTTGGAGGTTGCTAGCTTGGAAGTTGCTAGGGCTCCCACCATCTCCTATGTTTCTGAAGGCCCTTTTCCAAGGCCCAAGTTATTATGTCAATGCCAAACAATGACCTTTGATCCTGGAAGACCCTGAGGATCTCCCCACTCATCCTATCACAGTGCTCCTGACCCACCTAAGTTTTTCTTGGAAGGCAAGGAGATAGGCATGGAGGCAGGAGGTATCTCCTACCTTCTCTCACATTTTGCCTGCCAACAAAATAGGAAGCAGGGCTCATGTCAGGGAGTTGGGATTCCAGAAGGTCAGCACTCAAAGAGCCTTAAAGGTCAGGGAGTGTAGGAAAATTCTCCCCAACCTCCCTGACACCTGTTTCTTCATACTATGTTTGCACACCTCAAGTGACGGGAACCTCACTCCCTCAAGAGCAACTTTCCTAACCCGAGCAACTCTGCTGGGAAGAAGAGTTTGCTCTTTTCACTAAGATCTGGTACTATGTGACTGTTCCCTGATGCCCCTGTGGGTCATTGCTCTGGGCCCCCAGACCCTGTGAGCTTGCTGCAGGGGACTCCTCAGGATGATTCCTCCAGCTCATTAAGTCTGAGGCCTTCTTGGTCTCCTACTTTCCCTGGGCACACTAGCCCTAGCTCTTTTGTGTGGTCCAGAACCTAGGAATGGGATGGAGAACCAACATGTCTTCAGACAGCACCTGCTGCACCAAAACTCAGAAAAAACTTGTTTTTTGGGCTTGCCCTGGGTGAAGCCTGAGGAAACCAAAGTGTCCTACACAGAGGGCAGCAGGTCTCCAGTGACCAGAATGCCAGGGGCCCCCACCCCAACTCTGTCCCTCTCCTGCTTGGACAGCACTGACATTCTCAGCCAAAGTTAGAGTCTGGCACTGGCATCTGTATCTGCGATACTTCCTTCTGTTAACCCATTCTTTCTCTATAAAAAAAAATGGGGGTGCCTGGGTGGCTCAGTCAGTTGAGTGTCTGCCTTGGGCTCGGGTCATGATCCCGGGGTCCTGGGAGGGAGTCCTGCATTGGTGGGGAGCCTGCGTCGCTCTCTCTCCCTCTGCCCCTCCCCACTGCTTGTGCTCTCTCGCACTCTCTCTCTCTCAAATAAATAAATAAAATATTTATAAAAAAACAAAATAAAAAAATAGAAAGTTCAGAAGATCCAGAGGTAGCTACTCTTACTAATTTCTTGTAGGTTCCCCTAGAGATATTCTAAGGATTTTCAGCATGCCTGTGCTGTCCTTGACTTGGGAGTTGTTCCCTCGCCTTCCTTGATGTGCAGCTCTGGAAGGTGGCCTCTATTTCCTGATCCCATGCACCCTTGAACCCTCGGGTGACTCTATCCTGCTCCCTTCCTCCCTGGCTCTGCACAAAAGGATTTTCTGTGGCATATGGGTTTAAGTTTTAATAGTTTGGCTCTTATTTATGTGTGTATTAAAGGAAACAGACTCGTACATTCAATCCATTACTTCATATCTTCTTAGAACAGGATTAAAATTTTAAAGTGAGTAGTAGTCAAAGTAACAGGCAGTTTGTAGACAAGGCAAAATTGCTTGGGGGAACACACGACTACTCAGAAACCTGGAAATATTGCTGTCGATTATAGAAAGGGGGGCGGGGTCAGGAAAGTGAGATCCTTGCTTCATGCCAGGATAAAGCCCACCTGCTGGGGTTGGTAAAGGAAGGCAGAGGCTCTGGGGCTGTGATTCTCCATCTTGTTGAACCTGGGTGGCTTAGTCGGTTAATCCGGTTAATCCGCTGCCTTCAGCTCAGGTCATGATTCTGGAGTCCCTCATTGTCCTCCCTGCTCATTGGGGAGCCTACTTCTCCCTCTCCCTCTCTGTGCACTCTCTCTCTCTCAAATAAATAGATAAAATCTTTAAAAACAAAATCTTGCTGGCCATCAGAATCACGTGGAGAGTATTAAAGATCTCGATGTCTAGGCTGCATTCCAGATCAATGGGAGGTCGCAAGACAAGCATCTGCCTTCTTTAAGTAGGACCAGGGACAGGTGAGTGGTTCCCAGAGCTCCCCACACCCGCACCAGCCTCTGCCACCTCTCTCCAGAGAAGTACAATGTTGCAGGACCCCTGTTGGTGGGAGAAGCCTGCGGTCTCCCACTCTGGTGGGATTTACAGGACTTGGGGGGCTCAACTAAGTTCGGGGAGACGTTGGTCAGCTTACATAAGCTCTGCTCCACGCTTCATATTAGCAGTTAGCAAGGGGAAGCTATTTAAAGCAGGCGGTTGGGAGGCATGTGGGAGGCCACTGGGTCTGGCACATGGGCTCAGGGCGCAGGCAGAAGATGATGCCCCAAATTCTGATCCTCAAAGTGCCACGCAGGCTACACAAAAATAGGAGCGGAGCACAGTGGCCAGACAGCATGGGGGCGTGGAGGAGGCTCTAATTAAAATGCTTAAGGCGCTTGGTGATATTCTTATTTCTCTCTCATCCCTACGCACTCACTTCTGCTCATGCAGTTGAAGGTCATTCATAATTCATTAATTCAGCAAATAACTCCTGGGCCAGGTCCTATCCAGGGCACTGGGGGTTAATAACACAAATAATAATAGCTTGCATTTATTGAATACCAACTTTGTGCTAGATACTGTTCTACGTACTTGGCACATGGTCTCACGCAATTGCAGGTGAAGAAACGCATGCACAGAGGGGTCTAAGAACTTGCTCAAGTTCTCACCAATAGCATGTGGCTGGTGTATGAGTAAGACAGCCTTCCTTCCTTCGAGAAGCTCACAGTCTAGTGGAGTAAAGGCCTGGGAAACTTGTGACTGGGGGCTACGGGAGATGAAGTGCCACCTCTGTGGGGGTGGAGGGTGCAGGGTGGAGGGGAAGACAGACCTTTGAAACAGGTTCTTTTTTCTTTTTTAAGATTTTATTTATTGGGGATCCTGGGTGACTCAGTCGGTTAAGCATCTGCCTTCGGCTGGGGTCATGGTCCCAGGGTCCCAGGATTGAGCCCTGCATGGGGTTCCCTGCTGAGTGGGGAGCCTGCTTCTCTCTCTTCCTCTCCCCCACCAAGCTTGTGCTCTCTCTATATATCTCAAATAAATACATAATAAATCTTTAAAAAAAGATTTTATTTGACAGAGAGAACGTGCACGTGCTTATGAGCATGGAGGGGGGAGGGGCAGAGGAAGAGGGTAAGGAGAAGCAGGCTCCCCACTGAGCCGGGAGCCCAATGCAGGACTCAATCCCAGGACCAGATGATCATAACCTGAGCTGAAGGCAGACATTTAACCGATTGAGTCACCCAGGTGCCCTGAAATGGGTTCTAAAGGTTGACTAGGAGTTAACTAAGCTTAGAAGCAGTAGTAGAAAAGGGAAGGGCATTTCAGGTAAGGGAATGTCATGTGCAAAGGAGAGGCGGCAGGAAAACAGCACAGTTATGCCGTAAGTAAAAAGCAGTCTGATATGAGTGTGGGAAAGATACTATTCACTGCCTTAAACCTGTGTCTGGAACAGACCAGTAATGGCATCCTGCAGGAGGCTGGGAAGTGTGCTGAGGTCCCAAATTCTAGGTTCTCAGTTTCAAGAAACAACCAGTGTGCTTTCAGATAAAGGGAAAGGGAGACCTGGGTGTTCTCTTGTGTCTGCTCTGCCATGAGACGGGGTCCAGTGAGGAGGGGGCCCCTGGAGGCACCACATGGTTAGCCTTTGCCCTGTTTCTCATGTCAGCTTATTCAAGAGAAGACCTGGTTTTTCAGATGACCTGTCCCCAGCTTGGGCTCTGCCCCAGAACACACCCACAGTGGGGAAAAGAGAATGTACAAGAGCCTTTCAGTTGGGAGGACCCAGACTTCTGTGCTGGCTCCATAAGCCACTTAGCATCTGGGAGCCTCAGCTTCCTGGTGAGTGAATTGGTGATGAATGTCTATCTTACAGGGTCATCATCACGCATAGGATAAAGCCAGGTGTCTGTGTTAGACTGAGCACAAAGATGGCCACCGTCTCTATCCCTAATTCACTGAGTTATGTAACCTTAAAATTCATTTGTTGCAGTTCTAACATCCAGTACCTTGAGAATAGTGACTGTGTTTGGATATAGGGTCTTTACAGAGGTAATTATGTTCAGATGGGGTCATTACAGTGAACCCGATCCAATATAGTGTCTTTATGAGAAGAGGAAATTTGGACACAGACATGCACCGAGGGAAGACCACGTGAAGACACAGAGAGAAGGTGGCCACCTGCACGCCAAAGACAGGGGTCTCAGAAGAAACCAATCCTGCCTGCACCTTGATCTTGGAATCCAGCCTCCAGAACTGTGAGGAAACACGTTTCTATTGTTTAAGTCACCTGGTCTATGGTACTTTGTTATGGCAGCCTACGAACTGATACCTACCCCTTTGTGGCTCCTCCTGGGAAAAGATGGGTCTATCTCTTCACCCTTGGGTCTAGCTGGTCTTGTGACTTGCTTTGGCCAACACAAGGCTGAAAGACAGCAGAAGTGACAGAGGGACGGTTCTGAGCTCATGCTTCAGGAGACCATGCCTGCCTCTGCTTGTTATCTTATTGGGAACCAGCCTGGCCTGGCCTGCTGGAAGCTGGGAGAACACGTGGAGCAGAACTCATTCCTCTCAGTCAAAGCTGTTCTGGACCAGTCAATCCCCAAATATGTGACAGAACCCTGCTAAGATCAGGAGGGCTGCCAACCTGGGCAGTGACTTGTCTCAGATGTGTGAGAGGGCCCGATCGAGACCAGAAGAACAACCTAGCTGATATGCAGACTGATGAACAAGGATAAGTGCTTCTGTCACTGAGTTCAGGAGTGTTTGTTACACAGCACTAGCTGACCTCCAGAGCTTCTGTAACAAGGCGCTCTCTCCCCAGACCAGCCTCCCAGTTCTTGGACCATGTGGGCCAGTGCCTGGCCAGAGGCAGCCTCTCTTTTTACAGAAGATGCTTGTGCACCTCTGATTTTGATGGGTTGCCCAGGAGTCAACACAGGGACTTTAGGGTAGGAAGACTCTGTTGAGACTCTGTTGAGACAGTGGGGGTATGAGAGGCTGCTCCAGGGTGGGGCCCAGCTGGATTTTAAATCTCAAAATGGATTTAAAATTCTGGAAATTCTGGATTCATGGATAAAAAAGATGTGGGATATACATATATAAAATGCAGCCATCAAAAAATGAAATCTTGTCATTTGCAATGATGTGGATGGAACTAGAGGGTATTATGCTAAATGGAATAAGTCAACCAGAGAAAGACAATTATCATATGACCTCCTGATATGAGAAATTTGAGAAACAAGATGGAGTATCATAGGGGAAGGGAGGGAAAAACAAAACAAGATGAAACCAGAAAGGGAGACAAACCATAAGAGACTCTTAATCTCAGGAAATAAACTGAGGGTTGCTAAAGGGGAGGGGGCTGAAAGGGGTAGGGTGTTTGGGTGATGGACATCGGGGAGGGTATGTGCTATGGTGAGTGCTATGAATTGTGTAAGACTGATGATTCAGAGACCTGTAGCCTTGAAACAAATAATATATTAAACGTTAATTTTTTTAAAACCCACTTTAATGAAAATTCTGGATTCAATAGCAAATTCTGTAGCATAGGGTTTATGTGGTTAGAGTGAACCACATAGATTGAGGCAGAGGAGTGTTGTTCCCCCAAGGAATGGAGATATTGCCAGTAGGAAGGGGGTCATGCCAGCCAGGAAAGGGGAACAGGTATCCGATCAACAGTAATACTGATGATGATGTTGAGAGGAGACAAAGTTTCGAGGAGTGGGGGAGATCTGCCTACCCACAGGGTCGGGGGCAAAGAACCCTGAACATGTAGGGGAAGCCCTGGCCTCTCCTAGACTCTTCTCTATTTTTTCCTAATACATTTGGGGTTCTCTGCTCCTCCCAAGTTCACTGTGATTGGCCATGCTGGGTTGTCCAATCTGTTGGACAGAAGAGAGCTGGCTAGAAGCTTAGCCCTGAAGACAGCTGGGACAAGTTGTGTCCTCATGATTCAGAGAGAGATGCTGAGGCCATGAGATTTCCACTGCGATCTTTTCCAATCCGGGGGATCACCTCCCTGGGCTTGGGTATCTACAGTTGATACCTGGGGTAGTCTCTTACACCAGCCTGGCAAAGTTGGTGACTTGACAGCCCAGCAGAGGCTCAAGCCTGAAGACTTTAGGGAGTGCAGACCTTGTCTGAGAAACTCTCTGAGGCAGAAAGGGCCAGCTGTCCACCAGAGAGGTGTGCCTCTCTACCGTGGTGTGTGGCTGCTGGAATGTAGCTGCCCAGCCTGGCCCACAGTTCCCAGCCCTCCATACAGCTGGGAGGGGTCGTGTGACTGGGTCTTACTGACCTTTATTGATGGCCCACTGTTCATCAGAAACCACAGGACTTGTGTTAGACGCACAATCCCAGGCCTCACCATAGCTCAGGGACGGGAGGGCTCCTAACAACTCCATTTTATGGACACGGAAAGGGCAACTGAGAGAACATCAGACACCTTCCCAAGATACACATTTGTTCACTGAGTCCTTCCCCAAACATTTACAGAGGGCCTAGTAGGGGCCAGAACGGTTTGAGGCTGGGGATACAGCAGTAAATGAGACAAATTGCCACCCTCCTGCCACCAGCATCCCAGGAGGGAGGCAATCAGTCAACTCTGGCCCATGTTCCTAAGTGAGAGAGAAAACTAATGCAGAATAGGGACACAGAGAGTAAAGGACAAGGATGCTGGTGAACAACCAGCAACAGGGGGAGGCGAGTGAGGCACCCAGAGTGCAAAAAGGCATAGTCCTAGGAAGGAGTACCCTTTAAACTCTGCACCCTGAGTGCCTTGCCTCTCCTGCTCCCAGCTCTGGCCTGGGATACATTATTTTGATTGTGTGGTCAGGGAAGAGGTGACATGTGTGCGGAGGCGAGGGAGAAAGGCATTTAAGAATCTGGGAGAGTGGGCGCCTGGGTGGCTCAGTGGGTTAAGCCGCTGCCTTCAGCTCGGGTCATGATCTTAGGGTCCTGGGATCGAGTCCCGTGTTGGGCTCTCTGCTCAGCAGGGAGCCTGCTTCCCTCTCTTTCTCTCTGACTGCCTCTCCATCTACTTGTGATTTCTCTCTGTCAAATAAATAAATAAAATCTTTAAAAAAAAAAAAAAAGAATCTGGGAGAGGCACCTAGGTGGCTCAGTCTGTTAAGTGCCTGATTCTTGGTTTCTGCTCGGGTCATGATCTCAGGGTTGTGAGATCGAGCCCCGAGTTGGACTCCACGTGGAGTATGCTTCATTCAGATTCTCTCTCTCCCTCTCTCTCTTCCTCCCCCTCTGTCCCTCCCCACCCCCTCCTTACTGGTGTTCTCTTTCACTCTCTCAAATAAATAAAATCTTAAAAAAAAATCTTGTTAAGGAATCTGGGAAAAGAGTGTTTGAGGCACAGGACTGGCAAGGCAGATGCCAAGAGGTGGAGAATCGTCTGCTTGAGAGCAGGAACCTGAGGTGGCCATCACAAATGCACACCTGGGAGGGGGGGTGGCAAGTCTGAGGGGCACTGGGGCCCACATCATGTAGGGCCCTGTGGACCACTGTAGGTCATGTAGGGCCCTGTGGACTTTGGTGGTCACCTCAGGAGTGTGCTGAACAGAGAAGGGATGGTACTTTGGTCCAGGAGAACCGCCCCCCCACACCCTATTGCACAGGGAGCAGAGGCTGTAGGGGTGGGCGGGGCAAGAGAGAGGCACTGGCATCAGGGAGGAGACTACAGCAGTCATCCAGGTGAGATGCTTGGGTGGCGGCTAACTGGGTAGAAGTGGGCATATTCTCCATCCACCTCAGAGCAAAAACTGACAGGATTTGCTGATGGATTAGAAGCAGTGTGAGAGGAAGAGAGGGGTCAAAGATGACCTCAAGGTTTTTGACCAGGGCACCTGGGTGAACGGAGGCACAGTTTCCTGTAATGAAAGGGCTGTGGAAAGAGCAGGTATGGTCTGCAGTCCCTGAGAGAAAAGAACCAAGGATCTCTGTTGAAGGCAGAAGGTCAGTCCAGAACACGGCTGTGTGTGGTGTCATCTGAGCTCCACACTGCAGCTGCTTAGTAGAGCCCCTGCAAGAGAAAGGGGCCTCAAATTCAGCAGTGCAGAAGCTAAATGGGGGAACTGAGTCTTTCACCCCTCAGGGCTGGGGTCCTCACCTTCCTCTGCTGGACTGCTGCAGAAAGGCGTCCAACAGGAACCAGCAGAACGAGCTTAAAGGCGCTGAGACCCTCGGCGAGCTGGACGGCTCTCACGTGGTCCTATGGCGCCCTCTGGTGGCTCTCTCGGCTCCTCCAGCCCCCTGCTTACCCTACTGCAGAGCCTTCCACCTCCAGCTCCCTTTCCCAGAGACCATGATTCTTGGAATTTGTGATTCGAGACTCGATATGTATGCTTGCAGCTGATCCTTATCAAGAGTTCAGTATGTGCCAAGCACACTTGGCATTTTGTCATCTGCTTCTCTTCTCAGTACAGAAGCCAGAGGTCAGATCCTGTCCCTCCCTTTATCCAAACCTTTCCCAGGCCCCCACCTCACTCAGACCCAAGGCCCTACAATAGTCTTGACCTGCCCTCTCCCCTTGAGCTCCCAGAACTAATTCCTCTAAGTACCTCCCTTGAGTTCTCTGATAGAGCCGTGTTGGCCTCATTACTTTTTTAAAATTGTGGTAAAACACAAATAATATTTATCATTTTAATCATTCATAAGTGTACAATTCAGTGGCATTAAATGCATTCACAATTTAAATATATTATATTTATTTACATATTATATCATAAATATATTTATTTGTATTTATATATATTTTATATATATTAAATATATTCACAATAGTAGTGTAACTAGCACCACTATCTATACCCCAAACCTTTCCATCATCCCCAGTAAGAACTCCACACCCGTGAAACAGCAACTTGCCCCTCTGCCCCCCTAGCCGTTGGTAACCTCTGTTCAACTTTCCGTCTCTACAGACTTTCTTATTCTAAGGATCTCATATAAACCATACAATATTTGTCCTTCTACATCTTGCTCATTTCACTAAGCATAATGGAAAAGGTCCATCCTTGTTGTAGCATATACCAAAATTTCATTCCTTCTTATGGCCAAATAATATTCCATTGTATGGATATAACACATTCTGTGTATCTGTTCATCTGTTGATGGGCACTCATGTTCCCACCTTTTGGCTGTTGTGAATAATGCTGCTATGAACATGAGTGTTGGTCTTATTTCTTTTTCTTCCATGTGTCAGGCATACCCCTGCCTTGAGGACTTTGCACTGGCTGTTGCTTCTGCATGCAGTGCTTTTCCTTAAGAAATCCACACAGCTCATTCTGCACTGCCCTCGGGTCTTTGTTCAAATGGTGCCTTCTTTATGATACCTGTTATGATCACCCTACTAAGTACTTTGACCTGGAACTCCCCACCCTCTCTACTCTATGCTTTTTTCTTTTCTTTCTTTCTTTCTTTTTTTTTTTTTTAAAGATTTTACCCATCTATTTGATGGAGAGAGAGAGCATGCACAGAAGTAGGGGAGTGACAGGCAGAGGGAGAAGCAGGTTCCCCATTGAACAGAGAGCCTGTCTCCGGGCTCTATCCCAGGACCCTGAGACCATGACCTGAGCTGAAGGCAGACACTTTATCACCTGAGTCACCCAGGGACCCTTCCAAGCTTTCTTTTTCCATAGCACTTATTACTTTCTAACATACCACACAAGGCAATTATTTAGTACAACTATTGTGTAGTGTCTGTGTCTCTCCACTAGAATATTGACTCCATGAAGATAAGAATCACCGTCTGGTTTATTCCTCAGGCTTCCATGTAGGCAGGTGTGTAATACAGAGTTTGTTGAATGAATTTAAAATTGCAAGTGTAAACCAACTGCTGAGTTATACATTTTAAACTGAGTCACAAATCTAATGTGCTAGATGTTCTACACACCAGACTCTCTTAAATGCCCCCAATACTTAAAATACCACATATGGGGCACCTGGGTGGCTCAGTAGGTTCAAGTGTCTGCCTTCAGCTCAGGTCATGATCCCAGGGTCCTAGGGTCGAGCCCTGCATCGGGCTCCCTGCTCAGCAGGAAGCCTGCTTCTCCCTCTCCCACTCCCCCTGCTTGTGTTCTTTCTCTCGCTATGTCTCTCTCTGTCAAATAAATACATAAAATCTTTTTTTAAAAAAATACTACATAGTTGTCTTTCTCCGCTTGACTTACTATCATATGATCTCCCTGATATGAGGGAGTGGTGATGCAACATGGGGGCCTAAGTGGGTAGGAGAAGAATCCATGAAACAAGATGGGATAGGGAGGGAGACAAACCATAAGTGACTCTTAATCTCACGAAACAAACTGTAGGTTGCTGGGGGGAGGGGGGGTGGGGAGAAGGGGGGTAGGGTTATGGACATTGGGGAGGGTATGTGCTTTGGGGTAAATTGGAAGGGGAGATGAACCATGAGAGACTATGGACTCTGAAAAACAATCTGAGGGGTTTGAAGTGGTGGGGGGGTGGGAGGTTGGGGTACCAGGTGGTGGGTATTATAGAGGGCACAGCTTGCATGGAGCACTGGGTGTGGTGAAAAAATAATGAATACTGTTTTTCTGAAAATAAATAAATTGGAAAAAAAAATACTACATATACATGGATTATTTCAAATCTCGGTTGGAATGGGGATAGCTTCTCAACTGGCCAAGCACACATACATCTGGAGATGGAGGTCAGAAGGATGAGATCTGAAGCTGCAGATAAGTAGTGTGACTTTACTCTTGACCAAAGGACCATGCTGAGCCTTCCCCCTCCTCCCTGGGCCCAGGAGCCTGTGTGGGTTGTGGGCAGCACAGGGGATGGATTGAAAGGGAGCACAAATCTAGTCTCTGCCCCACTCACCAAGTGCAGGGCTCGAGTGCTGGCACAGGGCTCCTCTGTTGAAGGTGGGAGCTCTCTCCCATTTACCAAATGCCCCTATGGCTGGTGGTGGCCCTACTTTGTCAAAGGAGATGCCAGCACGCAACCTATAGATTGGGTGGCCTTGCCGCTCACTTGCCCTCAAGCCAAGAGTTCCACATGGATCCTACTTTTCAAGTCTGTGTGGGTGTCACTACTGCCCATCCTCCACTTCTCTCGGGTCCATGAACATAGTGACTACTTGAGTCTCTTCCGCATTCCCATCTGGCAGTGCTGTGGCTCTCAGATGTTTCCATGACTCCAGATTGGATCCTTGTACCTCCTAGGATACCGCCTGACTCAGCCTGACACAAGTGCCCAGGCATCTGAACGACAGCTCCCCTCCCTTTTCTTTATTTAACAAACATTTACATAGTCTTTCCTATGTGCCAGGCACCATTCTAGCACTTTCCAAATAGTAACACATTTAACCCTCCAACCCAGGAGGGGGTTACTATTATCCCAGTTCACTGATGAGGAAATTGAAGCTCAGAGAATTTAAGTGGCCTGCCAGGGATCACACAGCTACATGGCTGGGATTAAAACCTGGAATCCGTGCTTATAAGTATCATGCTTTGCTACCTCTTAACTTTTTCCTTGTCCTTTTCTCCCTCTTTCCGTACTTGCTTTCCTTTCTTCCTTCCTCTTCCTTCCCTCTTTTCATTCCTCTGTGCTCTGCTGCTCCCCTTACTGACCCCAAGCAGGTCCCACCAATTCCTCATAGACACTTGGCCCAACTTCACACACTCTGCAAATTCTGCAGACCAGGCCTTGCTTCCCACGGCCCTGCCACTTCTTCCCTGGTTACCTTCATCTCCCTGTGCCAGCAAGTGAGGCATGTCCCCCTGTACCCCGCCTCTCCCGTCCTGCCTGCTCACCGCCGCAGTGGCAGTTGGCAGAAGCCTGCAGAACTGGGGCCTGCGCCAGCCTGGAGGGAAGCCAGATCTTTGGGGAGTTATGTGACGTGCTCCCCACTTTGCCCTGACGTATGCTTACAGCATCATGATTTCCCTTTCCTGCACAGGGATTTCAATGTGATGCCAAGACGCTTTGTGTGGGTAGACTTCGATGATAATGGGCCAGAAAGAGAGAGACAGAGAGAGAACCATCAGGTGGAAGGCAAAGGTGAAGACTGCCAGATTCCACCCTTAGAAGCAGCACCCTGTGGTGCTGAGAACAATGTTTTAAGCATGAATGAACTTTCCTAAGTCACTCAAAGGACACATGCTCTTCCCCATGATCATGCCTTTGCATACACTGTTCCCCTAGCCTGGAAGCCTCTTCATGATCATCTTTCCCTCAGGGCTCTGAGCATGTGTTGCTGCCTCTGGGAACCCTCCCTGAATTCCCTGAATTTTCATGGGGAAATTTCATCAGCCTCCCCTTTGATGCCAGAGCATCTGAGCACATGTGCAACACTTCTCTCTCTCTATATATAAATATATATATATGCAATAAATATATATATGTACACACATATCTGTGTATATATGTATGTATATGTGCATATATGTGTATATACATATGTATACATACACATGTATATATGTATGTATGTGTACATACATATATATATATATTTTTTTTTAAACTGCCGTATGAGTGTTTGTATCCTATGCCAGCTATGGGCTCCTTCAAGACCGAGAGACCATCCTGCCTTATTCTTCTCACATCCTCTGTCTCTATGCCTGGTACAAGGTTGGTGCCTGGAAGATGCCAAGAGATGCAGGAAGGCCTAGAGACCAGGCCTTCGCAGAGAGAGAAAAAGTGAAGGTTGCCACCTAATCTCTCTGTGCCGTGGATTCCTCACTTTATTTTTTAAAGAAGATTTTATTTATTTATTTGTCAGACAGAGAGAGAGAGCACAAGTAAGGGGAGCAGGAGAGGGAGAGGAGAATCAGACTCCCCGCTGGGCAGGGAGCCAGATATGGGGCTCTGATCCCAGGACCCTGGAATCATGACCTGAGCCAAAAGCAGATGTTTAACCGACTGATCCACCCAGGCATGCCAGATTCCTTTCTTTAAAAATGGGAATGATATTAGTTGGTACTGCATGGAATCATATGAAAATTCAACAAATCCCCAGATGTTAAGTGCTTGGACGATGACTGGTGCATGTGATCACTCTGTAAATATTAGCCACTGTTATTACCGGAATGGAAATAGTAATAGAGTTACCCAAAGGATTTATTTATTTAATCAGAAAGAGAGAGAGAGAGAGAGACTGAGTAGCAGGCAGTGGGAAAAGCAGGCTCCTTGCTGAGCAAGGAGCCGAGTGCAGGACTCGATCCCAGGACCTTGGGATCTTGACCTGAGCCTAAGGCAGATGATTAACCAGCTGAGCCACCCAGGCACCCCTACCCAAAGGATTTAAATAATGAAAATGGTTTTGAGGGGCGCCTGGGTGGCTCAGTTGGTTAAGCGACTGCCTTCGGCTCAGGTCATGATCCCAGAGTCCCGGGATCGAGTCCCACATCGGGCTCTCAGCTCCATGGGGAGTCTGCTTGTCCCTCTGACCTTCTCCCCTCTCATGCTCTCTCTCTCTCACTCTCTCTCTCAAATAAATAAATAAAAAATATATTAAAAAAAAGAAAATGGTTTTGATAAACTGTAAAGCGTACAAGAAGTTCTTTAACATCATCACCCTTAAAAATAGCAATAGAACTGTAGTGGCTGATCTATCATGACTTCCGGAATTCACAAGGTCAGACCACATTGCCACTGCTTTTTTGAGCAAGTGAAATGGTGAATGTGACACTGGCTTTTGTAAATGGTACAATGATAGGCAAAATCACAATGGTTTAAAGAGGTCTATCACCTGACCCCAAACATAGTCTTGCCTGTAAGAGCGGGCTGTTCTGAGACTCATCTGCCTCCAGACACTTAATCTGGTGTTTTCACTCCCTCAGGCCTGGCTTCCAGGACCCAAGACAGAGGCCAGCAACAGAGAGGCAGAGCTTGGTCTTCTGTTTTGCTTCTGAGAGGTTGGCAGGGTCTCTTCCTTGTCTGTGTCAATGCACAAAGGGAAACCACTGTCCATTCCTGCCAATACTATAAAGTTCAAAAAATTGGTCATCAGGTTGAGAAAAGTAGCAGAGCTTTGTAGCAGAGCTTTCCCAAGTCTTCGGAACTCATTTTATCTGTACAGGTGAAGAAACTGAAGCCAAGAGAGGAGAAGGGAACTATTCAAAATCACAAAGTAAGGTGTGGCCAGGACTAGAACCTAGGCCTCTGGACCCTTAGCTCCCTGCCCTTTCTGGGCACTGCCTTCTACTCAATGCTCTCCCTACTGGGAGCCTTGTGTCCTTATATAGAAGGTTCTGGAGGCCCAGTGCTTATGACACTAGCAGAAGCAGTGCTCTTGTTCAGAGTCCGTGTTAAAGGTGTACACACACACACATAAACTCTCACTGCCACATACACATATCTCACTCAATAATCATAACCCTATGAAGTGGAAACTCTTATTTTCTTTTTATTTTTTTTATTCTTTTTATTTTTTTTTAAAGATTTTATTTATTTATTTGACACAGAGAGATCACAAGTAGATGGAGAGGCAGGCAGAGAGAGAGAGAGAGAGAGAGGGAAGCAGGCTCCCTGCCGAGCAGAGAGCCCGATGCGGGACTCGATCCCAGGACTCTGAGACCATGACCTGAGCCGAAGGCAGCGGCTTAACCCACTGAGCCACCCAGGCGCCCTCTTATTTTCTTTTTAAAAAATATTTTATTTGTTGGGGTGCCTGGGTGGCTCAATGGGTTGAGGCCTCTGCCTTCAGCTCGGGTCCTGATCCCACAGTCCTGGGATCGAGCCCTGCATCAGGCTCTCTGCTCAGCAGGGAACCTGCTTCCCTTCCCCTCTCTCTGCCTGCCTTTCTGCCTACTTGTGATCTCTGTCTTTCAAATAAATAAATAAATAAATAAATAAAATCTGAAAACAAACATTTTTTTTACTTGTTTATTTGACAGAGAGAGAGCACAAGCAGGGGGGAGCGGCAGGCAGAGAGCAAGGGAGAAGCAGTTTCCCCACGGAGCAGGGAGCCAGATACAGGACTTGATCCCAGGACCCCAGGATCATGACCTGAGCCGAAGGCAGATGCCTAACTGACTGAGCCACCCAGATGCCCAGGAAAACTATTATTTTTCATCCCATTTTACAGATGGTAATACCAGGAGGCAAAGGAGTCAAGTAACACTTCTGACCCCAAAACTCAGGATCCTCCCATCATGCTCTGCAGCTTTTCTTCTGGAGCCCAGGACATTGCTGGATGCCAGCTGTTGTGCAGGGCACAAAGCAAATTGCTTCCCAGGACTGGGATGAAGTTTTGTGCCTATATACCTTGCGTTAACCAGCACAGTGCAGGGCACAGAGTAGGTGCTGAGTGATCATCCTGTATTTTTTAAAAAATTGAGGTATAATTGACATATATGTCATTATGTATACATTATATATTGCATACATTTCACATACAACAAAATAATTTGAGTTTGCATATATTATAAAATGATCATCACAGTAAGTCTATTTAACAAATGTCCCCTTATATGGTCATAAAATATTTTTTCTTGTGATGAGAACTGTTAAGATCTACTCTTTTTAGCAACTTTCAGATATGCAATACAATATTATTAGCTATAGTCACCATTATTTATTTTACGACTGGAAGTTTGTACCTTTCGACTCCCTTCACCCATTTCACCCCCTCCCTCCCCACACACTTCTGGCAACCACCAATTTGTTCACTTCATCTATGAGCTTGGTTTTAGTTTTTGTGTGTTTAGAATCTACATGTAAGTGAGGTCATTCGGTATTTGTCTTTCTCTGACTTCTCGCACTTAGCATAATGCCTTCAAGGTCTATCCATGCTTTTGCAAATGGCAAGCTTTTATTCTTTTTTTAAATGGCTGACTAATATTCCACATATCCTTTATTCATCCATTGATGGACATTTAGGATGTTTCCATATCTTGGCTATTGTAAATCATACTCCAAAGAACATGGTGGGAATGGTGATGATGGTGCATATACCTTTTCAAGTTAGTGTTTTCACCTTATTTGGCAAAATACCCATAAATGGAAATTGCTGGATGGGAGGTTAGTTCTATTTTTAATTTTTCGAGGATGCTCCATACTCTTTTTCATAGTGGCTACATCAATTTACTTTCCTACCCACAGTGCACAAGGGTTCACTTTTCTCTATATCCTCAACATCAAGTCATTTCTTGTGTTCTCAATAAGAGCTATTCTAAAAGGTGTCAGGTGATAGCTCATGGTGGTTTTGATTTGCATTTGAAAGTGCCACAGGTTTCCCACAGATTTGACCAAACTCTATACCCTCTATACCCTTTATACCTTCCGTCCCTGTCCCCAGTCTCATGTGGTTCTATTCTGGCTCTTTACACATCCTCAAAGTCTCCTGAATATTCCTTTTATCTCTAGCTCTCCGGAACTTTAACTGACCCCAATTCACTCAGAATCGCAGTTGAGAGTCGGGGAGGAAGTGTTGAACATCCCCCCACCTCCGCACCCTCACCCATCGCACACGTTGGCCAAAAGCTAAAGAATCTCAGGCTTTAGTTTTCCCATACCTACAACGGGGTGGAGAGCAAGGGGCTGACTTTACGCGTGGATCGAAAGCAGCTGGGATGGGAACACCTTGCAAAATTACCTAGTCCCATCACGTCGGTTCTTACAGCGCCTGCGCAGAAGCCGCCGGCCGCCTTGCACTGTTGGAACCCACCTCGGCCCCTACGCTCCCTCGAAGATTCGGCGCTCGACAGGCATCTGTCCGCCTGTCTTCCGGTTTCGGTGCCGCGCAGGCGCGCCTGCCGAGCGTCGAGCGGTAGATGGACATGGCGGACGGTGCTGAGTGAGGGACCGCAAAGGCCCAGAGTCTGGGCGGGAGGACCCTACCGGCCTACGTGCCAGTGGGAGCTCGGCCGGGTACAGAGGGCCGGGCAGGGCCTGAGGGGCGAGAGCGCGGCTCCCCTGAGGAACAGAGACGGGCGGGCGGTGCGGGTGTTGGATGTGTGTGGTTGTGGTGGGTGTGACGTGCGTGGTAGGAGATGTGGCTTTTGGGCCGCGAATTTCGCCTTTTTGTGCCTCCGACGATTGGGCTCTGTTTGGTTGTGTGGTTAGGCGGGGCGTGCATAGTTGTGTTTGGTTCTGCGGCTGAGGGTGGGTGGGCGGTTTGTCTCCCTAGTGCTTGTGTTTGGTTCCCTGGTTGTGTGAGGTTGAGACGTTCGGGTCCCAGTTTGTGTGGAGTTGTTGGCAGCGTTTGGTGTGGCGTCTGTGCGATGTGTGAAGTTGTCATGCCCGCTCTGTGGGGTCGAGTCTTATGTTGTGTGTGGTTATGCGACGTGTGCATAATGATATTGAATTATGTGGCGGGTGTTGTGTGCGGTCGAGTCGATGAGGAGTGAGATTGTGGGCTGTGTAGTGTATGCGGCATGAAGCCGGGTAGCGTTCATGCTGGGTGTAGAATTTCAGGATATGTAGATTTTATGTTTAATTTTTACGTGGTGTAAGAAGTGAGGGGCTTGCGTACGTTATGGTTGTGGGGTCTGGCCTGGTGGTTTCTAGTACATTTCTTTGGTTTGTGTTGTGTTTGGTTATGTGATTTTAGAGTTCAGTGACGCATTCATTCATTCTTGAGGCTTTATTGCCTTTCTTCGTGGTAGGTGCCAGGGACTGTGCTAGACCCTGGGGATAATGTAGTGGGGAAAACGCACATAGTTTCTTCCCTTACAGAGCTTAGAGTCTTATATACTTAGTTATTTTATGTATTTGTGGTTTTAAATTGATGTAAGTGCCTTGAAGGAAGTGCAGGAGCTGTCCCAAGGTAGAATGCTTCAAGTAAGAGGCATTTCCTTGAGGAAGTAAGTTTGGGTTGAGATGTGAAGGGTGTGTGTGTGTGTGTGTGTGTGTGTGTTTGATCTGTGGTTGTTACGGTGAATGCATGGGAAGGAAGGGGGCTTTCAGAGTCAGGGCATCTGAGGAACCACTGGCTGGGGTGGGAACTGAAGCCACTATTTCAGTGACTGGAAAAGGGACTGAGATCTGTGTGTATGTAGATTCTTCGAGGAAAAAAAACCAAACAGGGTCCTGGTATTTCATTTGTTTATTTTCTGGGTAACAGCCGCCCTTCAGCTTTGAGGACCAGGCAGTCCCTCTTCACAGGCCTCTAATCAGTTCCATGCAAAGCTGAGGGTTATTTATTTCCTCTTACTCTCTCCTGTGGTTTGTGACCTCAGGATCTTGGGGAGAAATTTCTCTGCTTTTGTGGAATGGTTTTGTCTGGATTCTCCCTATGACTGGGAGTTTTTCTGTGGTGACATTGGAAGTGACTTTGCCATGGCCCAGTAAAAGTAAAAATGTAACTTATTAAGCCCTGAATTGTTTAAGCACCAAATCCTTTTGTTTTTGAAGCAGTGGAAACATTAGGCTTGTTGTCCAACTGTCATTCATTGGCTTATAAAATCCAGTAAATCTATTATAGAGGAAGTACAAATATAAAACACAAAGTAGATTTTTCTTTTTACCACTGGGTTTCTAATGCTCCTCTTTAGACAAAGGTTGGGATTTTTGTTTGGTTTGGTTTTGGTTTTACTTTTGTTTGTTTTTTAAGGCGGACACTATTTCTTTTTCTGTTTGCATTTTTGATATAGGTGTAAGAGCTCAGTATATATGTGGTTGAATAGATGACCAAGGTGAAGAGGGAAAAAATTTCTTTGTATTTGTAAGTACTTCAGACATTTCCCTAGTGGCTAAAATGGCATACAAATTATGAAGTTGACCAGTTGGAGTGAATGTGAGAGAATTGCCTTGGTACTGTTTGCTTTTGAAGTTCAGTTTTCTTATCTTCAAAATCAGTGCTCCGTACTTCATTGAGTTGCCACTGTCCAGTGATGTTCTCAGATATTTAAAGATTTTGTGTTTTGGTGTAAGGATTTGAGAAAGCAGTTTTGTATTATCAAACTTGTAGTGAACAAACATTAAGTAATCTTGTTGAACTGTGAAAAGAACAAAGAAAATTCTCAGTTGCTGCTAATTTGCTTGAATTGACTTTTTTTTTTTCTTCTCCCCTTCTTCTTTCCTGTTCCAGGAAAGAAGAAAATCTTATCCAGGGCCATGATACCACTTCCCCATCATCTGTGTGCTGCTTGGTTAAGCTAATGCTGTGAGAGCCCTGGTCCCTTGGGGAGGAATCAAGCTGACTCCTGGCATGAGGCCCGTGCCTTGCAGGGGTTGAAAGGGACACTGCTATGGCTTCTCTGGATGACCCTGGGGAAGTGAGGGAGGGCTTCCTTTGCCCTTTGTGCCTGAAGAACCTGCAGTCTTTCTATCAGCTTCAGTCACATTATGAGGAAGAGCACTCTGGGGAAGACCGTGATGTCAAAGGGCAAATTAAAAGTAAGAGGCAAGAACTTTTTGCTTATCCTATTCCGTTACTGGGAGAGTTAACTCATGGGATGGTTTCATTAACTTCCATGATGCCACCAGAACATAATAAACAATAGAAAATTGATAATAATAACAGTGAACATATATGAACATGTATCTTATGTTTACCATGTGCCAGGCATTGTTCAAAGCCTTCCTATGAATAAACTTCATTTAATTCTAGCAATAACTGTTGGACTGTGAGGCATATTTTACTCATGAGGGTACTAGTCACAGAGAAATTAGATAAGTTGCCTGAAGGCACACAGTGAGGCAGGGTCTAACTTTGAACCTAGTAAATGTAATTCTTATGCTTTGCTGTCTCTTGCTACACTGAATTATCTCTTTGCCAGCCTCTAAGAATTTGAAGAATTTGAAGAATCCTTTCCTTTGCTCTGAAAGTGGAGGCACATTGTACACCCATTTCCCTGTCACAAATTCAAGCCTTCTGCCATTCTTCCTTCTTCACTGTACGTTGTCCTCTGCAGCCCAGAAAAAGGAAGGTCATAGTTGAAAAGCAAGGAGAAATAATCCAAAAAGTTAAACTTGGTTTTTGAGCTTCCCAGGCCTCAGGTCATAGAGAGAAGCGGAATGATTTTTTTCAAAGCAATTTTAACATACATAGTGATCATTTCTGAAACTTCGGATTCTAACTCTTAAATATGAAGCCACTTCTCTGGAACTCACTTTCACCTGCTTCTCCCAGCTGGCAGCATTTTTGAAGGCAATGAGATTAAAAAGGTCTGGAAGTGTATTCACAATTCTGTGTTGGGTGAGAGAGGAAGGGAGGATCATGTATTTCTAAGTGGAATTTGGCCTCCACACATGTGAGTCACATGCCCCCTGTAATCAAATAGTCCCACTCCATGTCTCACTTTTCAGTTCAGAAAAAATTGTTGAAACCATTAATATTTATGACCTCTGTCCAGAAACATGACAAAGTCAAATATTTTCAAAATCCTGAGGGCTGTGGAAAATGAGGTGGCTTCTGTCTGGAGAGGCTGGAGGAGAGAGCCCAAACTATTAGAAGGCCTCCCTCCCAAAATGTTTTGCATTTTCTCGTTTTCGGAGTTTTTTCATAAATATTATTTCTTTTGATTCTTACAGAAACTCTGCAAGAAGGTGGTTGGTTTCATTCTGCAGAGAAAAAGTGAAGCTCAGAAATGTTGAGTGACTTATCCAAGGTCATTTAGGAATTGGCAGAGCTAGGCCTTGACCCCAGGTCTTCTGTCACCTCTGAGTCTAGTGCTGCTCTTTCCACTTGGCATCACTGATGATACCAGACCCTGTGTTCCAATCACAGTTTGTTCTACAGCTAGAATGCAAACAAACTGATGATCTAGGTTTCCTTGGACAGCTGAAGGACCTCTGTGATTTTTAGTTCTCGTCCAGCCTGAGTGTGAGCTGAACTGAGTCATATACTGTGATGTCACTAAAGACTTTGATGCTAGTGGGTACACAGGTTAGACAATGTCTTCAACTTCCTGTGGTTCCCTGTTTATTAGAGGAAAAATGTTTAAGGTAACTTAGGGAGTAATAGCTGTGGGAATCCACTTAAAGAATAACAGAGTATAAATTTTATGAGTTGTGAAAAAAACTTGAAAGGATTTTTTTGTGTTTTTCCCTCTGTTTTTCCCCCACTCTGCCTCAGAAGAACTAAGAAATTGAGTTAAACATTCCTTTAGTCTAATGATCATTTGTCTAGTCAGGAAGGAAGTCTTGCTTGTGTGGGAGTTTTCTTTGTTTCAGAATCAGGAAAGTTTTAAAGATTGACATCAAAGATTTTTGAAAAGTCCTTTAAAAAGCAGGTCATGTCTTCATTTGTCTTTTGGTTTTTAGAAATTTTGTGACATTGCTGGTTTTGTCAAATGAAATGTTGAAGCCAAAAGAGCAAACCTTGGTATCAGGTTTTGGAGGCAGTTTAAGAACGAAAGTATAGGGGCATCTGGGTGGCTTGGTGGATTAAAGCCTCTGCCTTTGGCTCGGGTCATGATCCCAGGGTCCTGGGATCGAACCCCGCATCGGGCTCTCTGCTCGGCGGGGAGCCTGCTTTCCCCTTTCTCTGCCTGCCTCTCTGCCTACTTGTGATCTCTCTCTCTGTCAAAAAAATAAATAAATAAATACTAAAAAAAAAAAAAAAAAAGAACAAAAGTATAGATTTGTCATTAGTAGAAGGTGGTCAGTGAGTTTGGGCCACAGCCCTGGTTTAGGTTCAGTTTAGCACTTGCACAGTAGGTCTAAGAAAGGGTGGTTGAAAATTGGCTTTTGCTTTGTGTTTTTTTGTTGTTGTTATTTATTTTTTTCTGCTTTGTGGTTTTAAAAACATATGGGATTGTTCTTAATTGGCCCCTCTTGAAGTGCTACTCCTGGGAAGGTTGCCAGAGTGTTCTTCTGTCCTCATAAAATGGTTAAATGGAAAAAAATAAAATAAAATTTAAAAAAAGTGGTTAAATGGCATGGACTGCCTGTTTAACCCGACACAGTTTAGTCTTGTTTGCAAAAATGAATTAGTGAATGCCAACTCCAGTTTCTTGTTTGCTAACCCTTTGTTTACATCAGGAAGTTTTCTCTCCCGTGTTGTTAAGAGAGTTACTTGAATGCATTTTAGATGGTGTCCTTTAGTTCTGGTGGATGTTATTTTTTCCAGTGGGAGAAAGGCATCTCAGAGTAGCCGTTAGCAGTTTTCCCCTCTACCTGCCAGCCCCTCCATATCTGCATTCCCCAGGTTTTTGAAAAGCTTTGGTAGTGTTCTTAATGTTGTTCAGGTGACAGAGCACTTCAAAATTGTGGGAACTCCATGAAGTATGGATCTATTAAATCTAAAAGAATTGTATTTTGTATTAAATCTGGTATTTTTGGGGCACCTGGGTGGCTTAGTTGGTTTAGTATCTTTCTGTGGGTCAGGTCATGATCCCAGGGTCCAGGGATTGAGCCCCACATTGGGCTCTCTGCTCAGCAAGGAGCCTGCTTCTCCCTCTGCTCCTCCCCCTCCTTGTGCTCTCTCTGTCAAATAAATAAGTAAAATCCTTTAAAAAATAAGTAAAATAATAATAATATTTTCTACTAGATTTTAGGTACAGAAAGGGATAATTACCCCAAATTTAAGAACCTTAATGAGAGCAACATAGAATAAAGAATTTTTTTTCCCCACAAGTTGACTGCTGTTCCTTTTTAACAAACAGCAGGTCCTTTCACCTCAGCACAGGTGGCAAAAGCCCTGTTCTGCAGAGGCATAGTTTTGAATTACGCTGGCTGGGAAGAGCTGGGGTTCTCATTTTAAACAGGTGAGGTTTCCACTTGTAGCCCTGTTGCCTTATAAGCTTTGTGATCTGGGGTGCAGCAAGTTTTCCTCCTCTTTATGTCATGTCCTCATTTATAAGTAGGGATACCACCTGCCTCCGAGTGTGAGCACACATTTGCCAGTTTTTGAAAGCACTTTGTTTTGTGCCCAGCACATGCAAAGAATCAATTCAGGAAGCATTTATTGTCTCTTCTTATGAAGTCTGGTTCCCTTTGTGTTATGTTGAAGGTGTTATAACTGTTCCTTGAAACTTTTTGTCGGTATCCTCACATATGCATTCAATAAAGAGGAGGGGAAGAAGAACTCTGTGTACAGCTAACCATTATGGGGAACACTAGCCCAGGGATGTTGGTTTGGTTGAATCCCATCCTGGAAGTAAACAAAAAGTGTTTACTCGTGAGTCCATAGGGTAAATAAATACTGTAGAATTTAATTTTTTAAAAAACTTGAAGTAAGATATAGTTTACACACAAGTTTTTATGTGTACAATTCAGTGAGTTTTGAAAAATGTATATACCCATGTAACCACCTCCACAGTTAAGATCTAGGAAAAAAACATTTCCATTGCCTTGGTCCCTTCATTGAATTTGATTTTATACTTTAATTGGGCTCTTAAATTTGGCAATGAGTAATAATTTAGCTGTATATTGGCTACATAAATCAACTTACTGCCAATACTGACTTGTAAATGAATGCTCTGTGGTATTTGTAGTACTGTGGCCTAATTATTGCAATTTTATTTGAGATCCAGAATTTTTAAATAAAGTATAGTCATTTCATCAGCTCTTGTATTTTGAGATTTCCTCTGACTTTTTACTAGGTGTTTATGGATTCATTTATGGTTTTGTTTCATTTTTCAAGGTCTTGTCCAGAAGGCTAAGAAAGCCAAGAACAGGCTGTTGAAACGAGAAGGAGATGACCGAACAGAATCAGGGACACAAGGATATGAGTCTTTCAGTTATGGAGGGGTTGACCCTTACATGTGGGAACCCCAGGAATTAGGTAAGAAGTTCTGTTCATTCATTCAACAAATGTTTGCACATCTACATGTTCTCAGTGATACATTTTTTTTAAGATTTATTTATTTGTCAGAGAGAGAGAGAGAGCACGAGCAGAGGGAGTGGTAAGCAGAGGGAGAGTAGACTCCCTGCAGAGCAGGAGCCTGATGGGGGATTTGGTCATGATCTGAGCTGAAGGCAGATGCTTAACCGACTGAGCCACCCAAGTGTCCTAGTTCTTGGTGATGTTTTAAGAGTTAGCTGAGAAAAAAAAAGTGGGGTTGGGGGTGCCTGGATGGCTTAGTCAATTAAGTGTCCGACTCTTGGTTTTGGCTCAGGTCATGGTCTCACACAGGTCATGCGATTGAGCCCTGTGTCCAGGCTCTGCACTAAGTGGGAGTTTGCTTGAAGATCCTCTCCCTCTGCCCCTCCCCCCAATCACGTGCTCACTCTGTTGCTCTAAAATAAATAAATCTTTTTTAAAAAGTCAGCTTAGGCATCAGTAACCAGAATGGTCTAAGTTTCTTATGGACCTTATGTCCCAGAAGGGGGCAAAAATGGATCAGAATGAGCTAAGCATCTGCTTTGTGTTAGGCAGTGCATTAACTGTTTTACATGGATACTCATTTAATCCTCATGGCACTGGACGGGGACCTGCCTTGAGTCAAACCGCTAAGAAACTACAGAACCGAGATGGGAATCTAGGTGTTTGACATCAGCCCAGGCAGAGACTCCATTGACTAGGCTGTCTCTTCTCACATGGGATATTATTTACCTAGGGAGGCATTCACTGATTTATTTGTGCAACAGAATTTTCTGAAACACATTATTATAATACCATCGCCTACTTTCAAAATAATCATAATGGGGCGCCTGGATGGCTCAGTCAGTTAAGCATCTGCCTTTGGCTCAGGTCATGATTTCAGGGTCCTGGGATAGAGCCTCCCATTGGGCTCTCTGCTCAGCAGGGAGTCAGCTTCTCCCTCTCACTTTCCCTCTGTGCTTTCCCTTTCTCTTTCTCTCAAATAAATAAATAAAATCCTTTTTTTAAAAAATCATCTTTGTGGGGTAATGAAAATGTTCTAAGATTTACTTTGATGATGGTTGTACAACTCTGAATATGCTAAAAATCATGAAATTTGTATGCTTTAAGTGGTGGATTGTATGTTTGTGAATAATATCTCGATAGAGGTATTACCAAAAATGCCACATGAATTTGAGCTAGCTAATTTTACAGGTCCTTTAACTGTTGTATGATAACAAAACAATTATTTTTCCTGTCCATGCAATGGATAAATGTTTTCCTCCTAAGGCTTTATTATACTTTCATATTCATTATCTTTTGCATCTTTCACAAAAGCTTCATGAGGTGGAATGGGTCATGATGCTTGTTCCCATTTACAGATGAGGAAACAGGCACTAAGAAGAATTGATATTTACGCAGAGTCAGCTACCGTATTCTTCTTATAGGGCCACAATGGAATAGGTCTTTTTGGATGAGAACAATCTTAGAACTGCACTATCTGATAAGATAGGCACCAACTAGGGCCCCTGGGTGGCTCAGTGGGTTAAGCCTCTGCTTTCGGGTCAGGTCATGATCCCAGGGTCCTGGGATTGAGCCCCGCACTGGGTTCTCTGCTCAGCAGGGAGCCTGCTCCCTGCCCCCTCTGCCTACTTGTGATCTCTATCAAATAAATAAATATAATCTTAAAAAATAAAAAAGATAGACACTAACTATATGTGGCTATTTAAATTTAAGTAAATTAAAATTAAATAAAATTAAAAGTAATTTCCTCAATCATCATACACTAGCCATATTTCAAGTGCTCAGTCTATACCTGTGGCTAATGCCTACCATATTGGAGAGTGGAAACATTTTCATCATAACAGGAGAAAATGGCTTTAACAATAACACTATAGAGGGTCACCTGGGTGACTCAGTGGGTTAAGCCTCTGCCTTCGGCTTAGGGCATGATCTCAGGGTCCTGGGATCGAGCCCCACATCAGGCTCTCCACTCAGCAGGGAGCCTGCTTCCCTCTCTCTATCTTCCTGCCTCTCTGCCTACTTGTGATCTCTCTCTCTCTGTCAAGTAAATAAATAAAATCTTAAAAAAAATAAAAATAAAAATAACACTATAGGGATGCCTGGGTGGCTCAGTTGGTAAGTGTCTGCCTTCAGCTCTTGTCATGATGCCAGGGTCCTGGGATTGAGCCCCTCATTGAGTCCCCTCTCTCACAAATAAATCTTAAAAAAAAAAACCAAAAAACACTGTATATGGGGTGCCTGGGTGGCTTCGTTGGTTAAACATCTGCCTTTGATTCAGGTCATGATTGGCTCAGGTCATGATCTCAGGGTCCTGGGATCGAGCCCTGCATTGGGCTCTCTGCTCAGCGGGGAGTCTGCTTCTTCCTCTCCCTTCCCTTCTGTACTCTCGTTCTCTCAAATAAATAAATAAATCTTTAAAAAAAAATAAAAACATGGTATAATGTAACATTGTTAATTACACTTTAGTAAGAAAAATAGTAAAATTAAATAAAAATTTAAGAAATTTTCAAATCAGGGCTCCTGGCTAGTTCAATCGAATGAGTGTGTGACTTGTGATCTCAGGATTGTGAGTTTGAGCACTTTCTTGGGTGTAGAGTTATTTAAAATTAACAAAAAATTGACAAAAAATTTTCAAATGAGTATGTTGTACACCTGAAATTAATAAAGCATGTGCTAGTTTACATATAGTAATGAGTTACATATGAAAGTCAATTTGAGGGGCACCTGGGTGGCTCAGTGGGTTAAAGCCTCTGCCTTCAGCTCAGGTCATGATCCCTGGATCCTGGGATCAAGCCCCACATCGGGCTCTCTGCTCAGTGTGGAGCCTGCTTCCTCCTCTCTCTCTGCCTGCCTCTCTGCCTACTTGTGATCTCTGTCTGTCAAAAAATAAATAAAATATTTTTTTAAAAAAAGTCAATTTGAAACATGAAGGAGAAATTTCAGGCGTGTGAATTCTTATTAGCTTTTTGAGAGCCTGCCCCATGATTGCCAGTGTTAAATTATCAGAGAAATTTTCTGATTAACTCACCAGTTTCAGTAACTGGAGGAAGTTACAATTGTGGAAGGTCAGGTGAATGGCAGATTTTAAAAGTTAAGATCTGTGGTCATGCTGGGGTGCCTAGGTGGCTTAATCCGTTAAGCACCTGCTTTTGGTATTAATCCTGGCATCCTGGGATTGAGCCCCATGTCGGGCTCTCTGCTCAGGGGGAGCCTTCTTCTCTCTATGCCTGCCCCTCTGCCTGTTTGTGTACTCGAGATCCATCTCTCTCTGTCAAATAAATAAAATCTTAAAAAAAAAAAAAATCTATGGTCACGCCCAAGAATTTGAAACTAAAATGTAGATGTTAGAGAGTATGGTTAGGGGAGAAAAGAGCAAGGATAGTGCAGAGTGTAATATGTGAGAAGCTTCAGGGGGTGCACAACTTATAGGTGAACAGGCCATGCTTGGGAAGAGAAAGTGGACTGGGTGCTGGGGTGGGGGCAGCTGGGTGGGTTGGTGTTTTGGAAGAGGGGATATTTCAGTGATGCTGAAACAACAAGCGTTTTGGTTGCATTTGTGTAAGAAGTTTTGTCCTGGATCTTTGCTGCTGAGCTGATCAAGGTATCAGTTTAACCAGCTCTTCCAGTGACATCCATTAGCATTTACCTTTTGGGGGCTATTTTGAGAAGTTCTGTTTTTATTCTGATGCAAAACCATACCAACTTTGGAAAGCACAGAAAAGTATGAGAGATGTTTAAAAATTGCCCATAATGTTACTGTCCTTTTTACCAAAACTTCATGTGCCAGTATTCTAAGGACTTCATAAATTTTAACTTTTTAATCCTCGTAACAACCTTGTGGAGTAGGTACTACTGTTACCCCCATTTTGTAGATGAGTACTCCCAAGTGACACAAACATTAAAGAACTTGTTCAAGGTCACACAGTATATGGCAAAATTGAAATTTGAGCACAGGCAGGCTCCAGTCCAGGCTTTCCTCCCCCATTCTCTGAAGTCTCTGGTGTTGAGCTTTGTGGCCTCCACAGTAACCATGGTTAACATTTTAGCAAATTTGTTTCCATTTGCTTGAATTTTTAGTAAGACTTCAAACTCCTTGAATTTCTACTTGGGTTTAAAATTCATTGAAGAGGCACCTGGGTGGCTCAGTTGGTTGGGCGTCTGCCTTCGGCTCAGGTCATGATCTCAGGGTCCTCGGATTGAGCTCCATGTTGGGCTTCCTTCTTGGTGGGGAGTCTGCTTTTCCCTCTACTCCCTGCTTGTGCTCTCTCTCGCTATCTCTGTCTCTCCATCTCTCTCTCAAATAAATAAAACCTTAAATAAATAAAGAGACAAATAAATAAATAAATAAAATTCATCGAGTATAGGGGCACCTGGGTGGCTCAGTTGGTTAAGTGTCCAACTCTTGTTTTCGGCTCAGATCATGATCTCAGGGTCCTGGGATTGAGCCCCATGTTGGGCTCTGTGCTCAGTGCAGAGTCTGCTTGGTATTCTGTCTCCCTCTCCCTCTGTTCCTCTCCAGTTCTTGCACTCTCTGTCTCTTTCTTAAATAAATAAATGAATAAATACAATCTTAAAACTATATAAGGTCATCTTTAAAAAATAAAATAAAGGGGCACCTGGGTGGCTCAGTGGGTTAAAGCCTCTGCCTTCAGCTCGGGTCATGGTCCCAGGGTCCTTGGATCAAGCCTCGTGTCGAGCTCTCTGCTCAGCAGGGAGCCTGCTTCCTCCTTTCTCTCTGCCTGCCTCTCTGTCTACTTGTGATCTCTGTCTGTCAAATAAATAAATAAAATCTTAAAATAAAATAAAATAAAGTTCATTGAGGATAAGCAGCAAGGGAGAGGGGCTGTCTCAGAGAAACGACATGTCATTTATCTCCCCATTTTCTGTCCTTCTAGGTGCTGTGAGAAGCCATCTTTCTGACTTCAAAAAACACCGAGCTGCCAGAATTGACCACTATGTTGTTGAAGTCAATAAATTAATAATCAGGTTAGAGAAGGTAAATTTTGTTGTTTTAAAACTTTTTTTTACTGCAAGTATAAATTGTCTGGGAGAAAGAAAGTTGTATTTCTGCAGTTTGTATCACGTGTGTTGTATGTATTTGATGCTGGCAGAGAAATGCCCCACCTTGAGCCCACCTAGAGAGGCGCAGACAGTGGTAGACATGGTAGACAGTTGTAGCCTGAGCTGGTTTTACTGTAGGAGATGGCCCAGGTTGACAGACTTACCACACATCCAGCTTTCCTTTTCCTTCCTCTGAAGCCCACTTGGCTGCTAGAAAACCTTTCTACCTTCAAATTATTTCCTCTCTTGGGTGTCCAAAATATAGTCATGCAGTGGGGCCTGTGTTTACTCAATAACAAACAGAAGCTGGTGACAGGGTCTTTAAGGGGTACACATCCATGGTCAGCATTCAGTGTGGGAACATCTGGATTTGGCCTTCTTGTCCTGTGGTACCAGAGTGTGTCTTCAATACCCACAATCACTCCATTCTACTTTGACCCTAGAAATGCTTGTTGTGTATAACCTGGATTGTATGGTGGGTATGGTAGCAACTGCGGGTATAGTTCTTGATGCGTACTTTGTAGGGCAGAAATAAATTGCCCGGACCATGGAGAATCAGGAGTTCCCCATTGCTTTCAGTTGCCACACCTATCACATCCTTGCTACCCCTGGTTCTTGCTTAAATGGAGAACTGACAGTAAAGAGTGGGAATCAGGTCATGGGGAAGGGAGCTGCCTTCTAGATGCAAAGCTAATACTCTGTCCAATGTGAAGTTGCTTTCATGACTTGGTGGAGTTGGGGATGACAGAAGAGACTTAAAAAATGAAGACTATGAATTCCTGCTTGATGCTTCTTGCCTGTGAAAAGTTTGACATCACCTGTTTAATTCCATTTGGCACTGTTTTCTCCTTGTCAGCTCACTGCCTTTGATAGAACGAATACTGAGACTGCTAAGATACGAGGTAACTCTAGAGTTTTGCTCACATTTATTCTATTTATCTTTCTCCCTGACCAAACTTCTTTTTCAAATGGCTAGCTTTTCTGTTTGCTTGATTTTTGTTTTGTTCTTCCCAAAGCAATAGAAAAGTCCGTGGTGCCTTGGGTCAACGACCAGGATGTCCCTTTCTGTCCAGACTGTGGGAATAAGTTCAGCATCCGTAACCGCCGCCACCACTGCCGCCTTTGTGGGTCTATTATGTGCAAGAAATGTATGGAGCTCATCAGCCTCCCTTTTGCAAGTAGGTAACATGGATGCAGGGCCCTGGACCCTGATCTTCTTGTGACTAGTTTGCTTGCTGATCACTAATGGGTGATTTTTTTGTTTTTGTTTAAGTGAATGTCCCAAGGGGTCTTCATCCATTCATTTATTGATTCCATGAGGCCTGCTATAGGTAGTGGTGGGTAACAAGGGCTGGCACACTTGTTCTGTAAAAGATCAGATAGTAAATATTTTAAGCTTTATGGGCTACAGATGGTTTCTATGACATTTCTTCTTATTTTTTTAAACAACCTTTTAAAATAACCTTTGAAAAAGGTTTTAAACAACCTTTTAAAAACCATATTTAGCTCTAGGGCCATACAAAAGCAGGCTGGAGTTGGTTTACAGGTCATGTTTGCCCACCTATGGATTATAAGGCATTGTCCATTCCTGCAAAAGGTCTAGCATCTAGCAGAGGATACAGACTTACAAATAATTGCTTTATAAAGAGATAAGTACTGTGAGAGAAGTTGCATCAGACACCCAGGAGAGCTGACCAAATCATTGTCAGCTCTGCTTGGAAGTGGCAGCTGAGGCTTTGAGAGGAGACTATAAGAAAGAGTCTTAGAAAATGAGCAGCAGGCTAGTCCTTTCCTTTGAAATAAAAGTCACAGTTTATTGTCATATAGAACAGACTGTAACATCATAATACGAGAGACACTGGGTGCTGAAGGAATTAAGAGTGTGGATGCTCAGGTTTGGGAGGTGATGTTTGAGAAAAGCCTAAAAGACAGCCAGGATTTCAAAGAGGTAGGGCAGGAGAGATCCTAGGTAGAGTGCAGAGTAGGAGCGAAGCTGTGGGAGGGCCCTGGGGGAAGGTTGGTAGATGAGCAGGATAGAATAGTTGGGGGAGTGTAGGGGACATGTTTGAGAATTATGCAGATGGTGGCTACAAGGTTAGGTGGAACCAGAGGGTCTAAAACTTTGAGTCTAATGTGGTTAAAAGTTGCTAAAGGTGATCTCATGGGCTTTAGGCCAATTCTGGGATATTTGGGGTAGTTTCGCAGTTCTGAGGAGTTCTGCTGACTCTGCTTCTGCTGTTGGCTACAGATCATCTGGACAACGTGGGATAGAAGGAGATGCTTCCTCTGTCCAGTTCTGACATCCAGCAGGCACACATTACCTTGATAGCCTTCCCTTTCTCCCTGAGACTGACTTTCTGTCTTACCTGAGACTTCATAAGCAATGCTTTTGAAACACTATTCACTTTTCTTATCTTGCTAATTAACATCTACTGGGCAGCTGCTGTGGGATAGCCCTGTTGGTTATATTGGGGTACAAGTATGAATAAGACAGTTCCTACCCTCCCAGAGTCACAGATTCATAGAGCAGCTCTGGGTATACAAATAATTGTTATACAGGGAGAAAAGCAGAAAGTGCTCCAAGAGGGATGATATGGTAGGACCTGATAGGAAGGGCATATTGTTTTTGCCTCAAGGAATAGAGTAGGGCTTCTGGAAGCTGAGCTTTGGAAGGGGTAGGGGTCAGGTGTTTGGGAGTGGGGAAGTCTGTCAGGATAGTCTGGGCAGAAAGTGGATTGTGTTGGGTCAGGTTAGGAATGGGCCCCAGAGCCTCAAGGAGAGACCTTCCTTGGCTGTCTGTCTTGTTCCTGGCTGGCAGTGGGAGTCCCTCCCACCAGAGCCTGACCTTGGGAAAGCAAAGGTGTGGTGCTTCTTGCCCATAACACAGCCTGGATCAGTGCCTGTGGCCCCTCCTCTGTTACCTGGATCAGCTCCTGTGGCCTTCCCTCTGTTGTGAGCAGTGGGGTGATTGGAGGCTGCAGGCTCACTGCCAACTGTCTTGTGTTGTGCTTTACAGACAAGCTCACCAGTGCCAGCAAAGATTCCCTGAGCACCCATACCAGCCCCAGCCAGTCACCTAATAGTGTCCATGGCTCCCGCCGGGGCAGTATCAGCAGCGTGAGCAGTGTAAGCTCCGTCCTGGATGAAAAGGATGACGACCGGATCCGCTGCTGTACACACTGCAAGGACACGCTGCTTAAGAGAGAGCAGCAGATTGATGAGAAGGAGCACACCCCCGACATTGTAAAGCTCTATGAGGTGACTCACTGTGCGTGGTCCTGGGTCTGATTTGAGATGCTGATTTGCCTGTTGATTTTGTACATGCTTGCATATTTTGGAGAATGCTTTGGGAAGTCGTTCCTTTGAATCATTTTTAGTTTCTAATAAAGGGCCTTGGTATAGTTTCCTAGCCAGGGTCATGGGTGATTCATCCTGGGTATGTTGCAATAACCTTGTTCCATCACCCCTCCTTGCCCACTTGAAAGCAGGAGGTTGGAGACTTTGTTGGCCCAGGGGCAAGAGGAGGAAGGATGGTTGCCATGTTGTGTGGACAGGATTTGTGGGTGAGGGGTAGTGGAGCTGGAGCAGGTATGAACAGCGGGCCAGAAGAATCCTGAGAAACTCACTTGGGAGCTTCAGGCTTTATAGGTTTGAGTGACTGCCCATGGGCAGAGAGCTTCCCTTTTAAGTCCATTCAAATGCCTCTGCTGTCATTACCACCAGCAATCCCAGAACACATTCGGTAGATGCACACTTTGAAAGAGAGGAACATATGCCATGCAAAAACGGGATTCAGAGTCAGACAGGGCATGAGTCTGCCTTAGTCTCCCAGTGGCCAGGGGGACCTGCAGGCTGAGAAGGATTAGCCAGCTGGAGGTTTCATAGGCAGGTGACTGGAGATGGGAAGGGGAGATCAGGTTGGTGGAGGTAGCAGCTCGTGTAGAACCCTGAGCAGAAGAGCGCCCAGGCCTTCCTCCACTTCCAGTGGGGCCACATCTTGATAAAGTCATCCCAAATTGAAAACATCGGAAGTCGAAAGTACCTTTAATACACCAAATCCGCCAGTGTGGGAGCCTGGCCTACACTAACCATGTTGGGAACACTGACATCGGCCTGCAGTTGGGCAGAATCTGCTAACACAAATCTGTTTGATCACAAAGTGCTGAGTATATCATGTAACTTACTGGATACTGTGCTGAAAGTGAAAAAAAGTTGTAGGAGTACAGGATGGCTGTAAGGGTATTGGTGGCTGACCCTGTGATTACGTGGCCTGGAGCTGTGGCCGCTGATACTGCCCAGCGTCATGGGAAAGTGTACTGCATGTTGCTAGCCTGGGTAAAGAGCCATACTCAAAGTTCCAAGTACGGTTTCTACATTCGCCCATCACTTTTGCACTGTTTTGAAGTTGAAAAATCATGAAGTCTAACCATTGTTAAGTTGGGGACCATCTGTATATTTGTCTGTTGATCACTGAGTGGTCACTCTTAGCAGATCTGTGGGTCATAATGGCTGCATTTCTGGAATCACCACAAAAATACTTAGACTACTAGAAATGGTGTTAATGAAACCCTGCCCTGAGCTACAGATGTAGCCATTATCCATCCTAAGTATGGAGTTCATGACCTGATAACTCATTTTTATAAATAGCCACCCTGTTTTTTCCTTCCTTCACTTCTTTTTTAAAGGTTTTATTTATTTATTTGACAAAGAGCACAAACCGGGGAGTGGGAGAGAGAGAAGCAGGCTCTCTGCTGAGTAGGGAGTCCAATCCGGGCCTTGATCCCAGAATCCTGGGATCATGACCTGAGCCAAAGGCAAATGTTTAAGCAACTGAGCCACCCAGGCATACCCTCCTTCCTTCATTTTTTAAGTGATCCCTGGCGATGCCTTTTGCTAGTATTTTTCATCACCTGGCAGAGAAAGAATGTAGCCACCAATTCCTTTCCTTGCCTTGGTAAACTCATTGGCTTGTGTCCTGGAAGGCTTTGCTCCCTGCAAAAACATCCTGTCAAAAGTTCTGCCCTCACTTTCTTTCCTTCCTACAAGATTTACTGCTTGTAAAGGAGGTCTGTAAATCAGGAAATTGATAACAATAAAAATGAATACGAAAACACTGCATATTTCCAACTATACATTAAAAAAAAATTTTTTTTTAAAGTAGACTCCACTCCCAAAGTGGGGCTTGAACTCAGAATCCTGAGACTAATATTTGCGTGCTCTGAGCCAGCAGGCACCCTGGAAATTGTACATTTTAAATACATCTCCTTTGATGCAGCGTAACTTGTTTGTACCTTGAGAGCACCACTCACTTCTTTTGTTTTGTCCTTAGAAATTACGACTTTGCATGGAGAAAGTTGACCAAAAAGCTCCTGAATACATCAGGATGGCAGCATCATTAAAGTAAGCTATTCCTCTGTTTTTCTAACTCAGTGATGACTGTGGGTACTTTTAGCATAGTTCCTCAGTAGCTGAAAATTACAATCTTAATTCTGGCTGCTTTCCTTCTGTAACCAACTGTGGGGAATCTTTGTCATGTTTGTATTTCTGTGTGGCACGTGTTACAGTCCTCGGTAGCCATGTTCAAGGGACCCCAGTTGTGATGGAGCAGGCTGGGGAGGGGCCTCAAGACAGTAGGCACTGGAGGTGAGCAGGGACAGTGCGCCTCGTGTGCTGCGCCGGAGAATACTGCTTCAGGCTGGCACCAGGCATCAGGGCTTAGAGCAGGCATTTCCTTTAGAGCAGCGGTTGACACACTTCAGCCTATGGGCCAAATCTAGCCTGCCACCTGTTTCTTTTTTTAACTAAGATCTAATTTACACACCAAAAAATTAATAATAATTTATGCATCCTTTTCATGTGTACAGGTTAGTGGTTCCTCACAGAGTCATAAAACCATCATCACTGTCCAGACCATTTTTATCATCCAGAGAAAGCCCACCCCTGTTAGTAGTCACAGCATATTTCCCTCTCCCTGGCAACCACTGGTCTGCTTTCTGTCTATGGACGTGCCTCTTTGGGACATTTCGTATAAATACATAATTCTTCTTGTCTGGCTTCTTTCACATAGTGTAGTGTTTTCAACATTCACCCTTGTGGCCCCACGTGTTAGGGTTCCATTCCACTCATGCAAATGCATTGTATGGACACACCACGTTTTGTGTACCTGTTAGTCCGTTGATGAACATTTGGATTTTTCCACTTCTGGCTATTGGATTTATCCACTTCAGTAAATATTCCTGTAAAAGGTTTTTGTGGACGTATAATTCTGTTTCATTTGGGTTTCTACCTAGGTGTAGAGTCACTGGGTCATACGGCAATTCTAGGTTTTAAACTTCTTGAGGCCCTGCCAGACTGTTTTCCAAGACGACTGCACCACTTTACATTTCTGCCAGCAATGCATGTGCTTTTCAGTTTCTCCATATCCTTGCCAATGCTTGTTATTGCTTTTTCAAAAAAAATATTTAACTTATTTATTGGAGAGAATGAGACAGAGATCATGAGAGAGGACAGGAGCAGGGAGAAGCAGGCTACCCATCGAGCCTGGAGCCTGATGCACGACTCGATCCCAGGACTCTGGGATCATGACCTGAGCCGAAGGCAGTCACCCAACCAGTCACCCAACTGAGCCACCCAGGCACCCTTTTTTCTTTTAATGAATAAAATTTTATTGGTGCATAGCCATGCCCATTTGTTTGACTGTAGCTGCAAACTGCGGCTTTGGCAGCAGAGTTGAATAGTTGTGTCAGGCACTCTCTGGCCTGCAAAGCTAAAAATATATATTATCTGGTCCTTTACAGAAAATATATGCTGACACTCTCTTAAGAGCATTGCTCCTTCTGCAGGTTAGTGGTACGTGAGCTAGAATTTGAAGTGCTACCACTAGAATCAGGTTACAGCAAGTCTTTTCCCAACCTGCAGAAAAGCATTTATGGGATCCAGTGCTCTCCATGTGAGGACTATCTGCCTTTGTCTTTAGCCTGTATTACCCACCTGCCACCTTTGTAGTGGTGCATGTGGAATTAAATGGGTCTTGTTTTTTTTTTTTTTTTTTTTTTAAAGATTTTATTTATTTATTAGAGAGAGAGCAAGAGAGCACAAGCAGGGGGAGAAGCAGGCTCCTCGCTGAGCAGGGAACACAGTGTGGGACTTGATCCTGGGACCCCAGGATCATGACCTGAGCTGAAGGCAGATGCCCAACCAACTGAGCCACCCAGCCGCCCTAAATATGTCTTGTTTAGAGCAAACCTGTATTTTTAGTTGCCCATTTGCTGTGGCAGTGTGTTATATTGTCTCCATAAAACAAAGCTTGGGGCTCCTGACTGGCTCAGTCAGTAGATCATGGGACTCTCAATCTCAGGGTTGTGAGTTCAAGCCCCATGATGGACATGGGTCCTACTTAAAAACCACAAAGCTTGGCTTTTCCTTCATGATGTCAGTGACCACATTCTAAGTCTATTGTGTGGATCTCACATGAAAAGAAAACGAACTTTTTCATTTACACAGTCCTTAAGGGTCTTAGGAGTCAGTAAATGTCTGACTTACAAAGTATGAGCAACTAAACCCAGTTGGTTTGTGCCAAACACACCCCTTCTCTTGTATGTCTCCCTGCCTCTACTCTTGTTCTGGGGCTCTTTCTGTTCCTGTTCCTTCCCCCAGTGTGTTCCAGCCCATGGGGAGGGGAAAGAGGGAAGGGAACAGAAAAGAAGTAGAGAAACCATTGTGGACCACCACCATTTCCTCCAGTCCTAGCAACTGGGCGTCTGCAGCCCCTGGCAGCAGACAGTATAAGGCGAGGACACCCTCTTTCTCCAGCCCTCCCAGCCACCACAGTCCTAGGGACTCTCTCTCTTATATTTGCACCCTCTATGCCCCATTCTTCCTCTTTTCATTCCAAGAGCACTGGTTCTGAAGAACAGGAGGAAAGGACACATTTTCTTTTCTACCTGCAGTTCACTGAGCAGTAATTTTGATTAGTGAAGCATATAGCCTCCCTACGGGTAGGTTGGGAGAAGCAGCTCAAGTAATTCTGATATCTGCCTCCCCTAAATGGAGTATCCTTGGCTTGGCGCACCTATCTCATGCTCTTTTCCTACCTGGAACTTCCAGGACTCAACACCCCTCCTCCCACCTGTGCCCACTGGTTTGAAATTAGAGCAGGACTATCTTCTTCCTGGATGTCAGCAAGGAGAACTGTGTTCCTGGCAGTCTGAGCTGGCACTCAACTTTCCCTCAATACGTCGTTCCCCAGGGGGTTCCTTCCCCTGAGTCTGTTGTTTTTCTTGCTTTGTGCCTCAGACACAGCTGTGGGTCACTGGGCCTCCCCATCCAGCTGGGAAACTACCATTGCTGAGCACATTTCCAGTGTCTAACTCCTACTCGTTCTCCAAAGACTGGTTCTAAAGGGCTTTAAGCTCATTTTACTCCCTCATTCATTCAGTGGATATTTACTGAACGCTAGTTGTATGCCAAGTACTATTTTAGGTACAGGGGCTGTAGCAATGAGCAGTGAAGGCCGTGTCTGCTGCCCTGGCGCTTCATTACCATGGGAGCACAGTCATAAGTGAGTGAACAAATCATGAGCAAGATAACCAGACGTGATAGGTGCCCTGTGGGGAATATGTTTGGTCCACGTGACTGAGACAGGTAGGGGTGGGGGCGGTGCTTTCAGATTTGAACCAACCTTGTTATTTTCCATGGGACTTGGAGATATCAAGACAAAGTGCAAGTATTCCCAATTCTGCCCTGATGTTCTTTTTGCAAACTGTGCAGTTTGAGATGATGAAACCACCTTATTGGATCCTCCAATTATAGCACACACCGAGATTTTTCCAGCTAGGGCAGGTCAGCTCAGCAGCCCTTTCTGCTTATTTAACTTAAATTGCTGCTGCCTCAGGATGGGAGCTGAGTGGCCATTGCTGGGGCTGCATTAACAGCTGCAAGATCTTCTGAAGTCATTTTCTTTTCAGTGAGCACTGATACAGCTTGGCCATGTGCTAGTTACTGAGGCTAAAAATAAGCCATCATAACTGAACTTGCATTTCAGGCCTGACAGAGTGACACCTTTGTAAACAAACAGTTCTTAGATCCCATAATAACTGCTATTGTTCCTCTGAGTTAAGTGGAATGAAGCCACTTTGCCCTTCCCTGCAGTCCCCTGCTCCACCCTTGGCAGTTATCCCCTGTCTCCTCCCTGCTTTATTTGGTGTCCACGTGCCTTTCTCATGTGGGGAGCAATTGTTCATGAGGCTCAGGAGTGTTGGCAACTGATACAGTGCCGTGCTGCGTATGGCTAGATGTTGGGGATTCCTTGGTCAGCTTTCTCGTTATTCGTGTTCTCCCTGGGGATAGTCTTTGAGTGAGAAAAGCCCACTGCTTTCTCCTCAGATGTAGGGTAACCTGCTTATTTAGTAAGCCACTTCTTCTTTTTTTTTTTTTTTTAAACTTTTTTTTTTAAAGATTTTATTTATTTATTTGACAGAGAGAAATCACAAGTAGACGGAGAGGCAGGCAGAGAGAGTGAGGGAAGCAGGCTCCCTGCTGAGCAGAGAGCCCGATGCGGGACTCGATCCCAGGACTCTGAGATCATGACCTGAGCCGAAGGCAGCGGCTTAACCCACTGAGCCACCCAGGTGCCCAGTAAGCCACTTCTTATGTCTTACTAGGTATGATGAAATTGTTCAGGGAAAGTAGGCTGAAGTAGATTCATTTGCATTTATTTTGGTGATGAGCATTAAGAGCTAGTCCTTAAAGGCCTAGGCACAAATCTGTCCCTGTGGCGTCTGCAAATTAAAAACAGCTTCCAGTTGATTAGCACTTAAAGGAGTGAGCCCTGCATTATGTACAAGAGTGTGAAATAATACCACTTGGAGAGAATTAGCTGTTTCTCCCTTTGTAAGACCCTAAACCTTTAGAGCCCTTTTCCACACCACTCTCTAGTCAGCATGGTGAAACTTGAATGAAACATTTCCATGATTTTTCTTTAGTGCTGGGGAGACAACCTACAATCTGGAACATGCTGGTGACCTTCGAGTGGAAGTGCAGAAAGTATACGAACTCATAGATGCTTTAAGGTGAGACCTGTGAGGTGATGTCTGACTTGCTACCTTGAGTGGAGGAAGTGCTGTTTCAGTGAGGGGGTGGGTGGCTGGCAGTACCCAGAGTCCTGGTGACAGGGCGTATGTGTGAGGAGCAGACTGAGGTAGTGCCCGCTCTGGCACACAGCACATCTCAGTAACTTGGTTTAGGTTTCTGATGTTCATTAATATTAGAGAAATAGGAACTGATTATTGACACCATCTTTATACCAGCCATTGGTTGTATCCACATCTTATTTATTCAGTCAAATTTAGCTGGTGCGGTAGGCATTACTACCCTTACTTTGTAGTTGAGAAGATGCATCACAACTGGCAAAGCCATGGAGCCAGGATAGAAACCCAGATTCTTTCTTCAAGTCAAGAGCTGCTTTTTAACCATGGACTGGCTGTTGGGGTTAAATGAGCTTTTTGAGGTGTAGAAAGTATAGTGATTCAGAGGGAGAACTGAGATGAGGAAGCCTTGTTCGTCCATCTCTACAGGACTGAACATATAATTTGTGGGACCTAGTGCAAAATGAAAACACAAGTCCTGGTCAGGATTATTAAGAATTTTAAGATACGGGTCTCAAAGTGGCTGCAGCCTCCTGCTGCCCAGTGTTGCCCCCAGCAAGGTCTACAAACCCCCTGCCCCAGTTTCAGCTTGTGTACCAGCCTGGCAAAGCCAGTTGCTTCCTGCCTTCCCTACCTCAACCCAATCCAGGGGCCCAGGGGGGTGTCCCTCACTGACCCCCCAGGGCCTACTCCCTTAAAAAAAAAAAAAAAAAGAAGGAATTTTAAGATAGTAACACCAGAATATTAAACCAGGCATGGGCACTTACCCATGAAGTTGGTGAACTCACCATGAACTGACTGCATGTGTGGTAAGTTCCTCAGTGGCTGAGTGATGGTTAGATACCCCAATGCTGTGTCAGGGGCCTTAGCTAGGACCAGAGGGTAAGGAATGAACTTTGCCTTCAGGGACATTCCATGGGAGTCTTTAACCCACTTCCTCCATGGACGGTCCTGGCACAAAAGCCCTGCTACTCAGAGATTTCACCCTTGTTTCTGGGGCTGGCAGCGCCTGTTACATTGATGTGTTTGTCCTGATTCAGTAAGAAGATCTTAACCTTAGGCTTGAACCAGGACCCTCCACCACATCCAAACACTTTGCGGCTGCAGAGGATGATCAGATACTCAGCTACACTTTTTGTGCAGGTAAAGCATCTTGTGGTGTCAGAAACAGCTCATTTGCCTCCCCTGCTTTTCTGCCTCTCAGAAAGCAGACCATGCCAATGGTTTGTTCTCTATTTGTACCTTTATTATTTTTTAAAATTGTAAATATAACTATGTCAGATTTAGCGAAAAATCTGGACTACAGAGAAAAATAAAAACTTCTTAATTCTATGTCCTTAATACCATCACATATCATTCTGGTATATTTTCTTCTTTTTTTCATTTGTATTCGTTATATAAAGTAGTTATGATTAGTGCATATTTACAAATTTATGTCTTTTTAACACTGAATTTTATATCATAAACACTTCTTACATAGTCTTTATTTAAACAGTTACTGTTTGGGGCACCTGGGTGGCTCAGTTGTTAAGCATCTGCCTTTGGCTCAGGTCATGATCCCTGGGTCCTGGGATTGAGCCCCACATCGGACTCCCTGCTCAGCAGAAACCCGGCTTCTCCCTTTCCCACTCCCCCGCTCATGTTCCCCCCTCTCACTGTTTCTCTCTGTCAAATAAATAATTTTTAAAAACAAACAAAATAAACAGTTACTGCTTGAATGGCTATAGAATATGACTTTCTGTGCACCATCCTTTAATTATTCCCCTTTCATTGGTCATCTGATAGATTCCTGCTTTTTCTGGTGTGACTGTAGCCTGACAGACATACTGATACATGCCATTTCTTCCTCAGGATAAGCTCCCAAGGGACTCTTCCTGGGCTATTCCTTGGGAGGAAACAGCTGATTGTTCGTGGACAGACTAACCCTGGCTGGTTAGAGCTGAGTTGCTTCTGTCTGGAGCACCCTTTGGGAGAGCCACAGTGAACCATATCTGGGGCTTAATGACAGAGCAAGCTAGCGCAGCCCTGTTGGGTTGGTTTTCCAGCACCGTATTGCAGAGAATTAGGCCCCTTCTCCTTTTGACTAGTGTTGTGTTCAGCAGTCATTTGGTGAGTGCCTGCTGTCTGGCAAGCAATGTGATAGGTGCCGTGTGTCCTGCCACAAGCAAAAAGGCATTCCTCTTCTCAAAAAGCTTTTTTTCTGGAAGGAGATAGACAAGAAACAACTACAACGTATAGTTTATAAGATGGGGGAAAGTACTGTGGAGAAACATAGAGCAGGGAATGGGTAGCGGGAGTGTGGGGCTCGGATGGGATCTTATAAACAGACTTCATTAGGCTTATCTTCTTCCTAAAAGAATTTAAATACAAAACTGCCCGTGACTCCCTACAGGAAAAGCTTCTGGGTTTGATGTCACTGCCAACCAGAGAACAGTTTGAGGAACTGAAAAAGAAAAGGAAACAGGAAATGGAGAGGAAGAAGATCCTGGAGAGACAGGCAAGTGAAACACAGGGATGCTTGCAGCCTCTTGAGCCCAGAGGCTGCTCCAGACTCCCAAGTGGTCCTCTGTGAGATCGCTCTCCAGTCTGCATCTCTCTTCTGGTCTTTTCTGGCCTTTCCTCTGTAGATTCAGAATAGTTGTTTTTCTTCCCAGGTCAGACCTATTTGTCTTTCAGAGATTCTGGTGATTTTCTCTCATCCAGAATACCATGGAGGGCTGTCAGTTCTTCCTGTAGCACAGGTTGCAGAGGACCCAGACACCAGGGAGCTCTTTGTAGAATGCTCTGGAATGTGCAACACTAAGCAAAATAATGTGTACACTTAACATTGTGTGAGATTCTAGTGTAGGTGAGTAATATTAGACCTCAGAGTAAGTTTAAGACAAGCATACAGCCAGTGTATCTAAGATTGAGAAAATCTTATCCCTTAACTTACTGTCACCAATTTATTTTTGAAAATCTGGTTCTGTCCCTTCTTTCCTCTAAAAAACAAAAAGTGTGATTTGACTTAGCAGTTGGGTACCATAGTCCACAGGTGGGCATTTTGGAGTCTCATCACCCCAGGGACAGCAGAACCGTAGGAGTGGCTGATCGTGTGGCTTCTATTGGCCTGGTGACTGTGTTTCTTCTCTTTGGCTTTGTTGTCTCCCCAGGTTGACCTGGAATCCCAGCGACGGTTTGAGGAAAGGCAGAATGACCTGGCGTCTCGTGCGGCCAATGGGGAGGTGGTGTCCCTTCGAGGGGGACCTGCCCCCCTGAGAAAGGCTGAGGGTTGGCTCCCACTGTCAGGAAGTCAGGGGCAGAGTGAAGACTCAGACCCCCTTCTCCAGCAGATCCACAACATCACATCATTTATTAGACAGGCCAAGGCTGCTGGGCGGACGGACGAAGTACGCACACTGCAGGAGAATCTGCGGCAGCTGCAGGATGAGTATGACCAGCAGCAGACAGAGAAGGCCATTGAGCTGTCCCGGAGGCAGGCTGAGGAGGAGGACCTGCAGCGGGAACAGCTGCAGAGGCTTTGTGAACGGGAGTGGGAACGAGAGAGAGAGCAGTTCCGGGCTGCGTCCCTACACACACGGACTCGGTCCCTGGACTTCCGAGAAATCAGGCCTTTTCAGCTGGAGCCTAGCAGGGAGCCTCCTACCCACCTTGCTTATGCTTTGGATCTAGGCTCTTCCTCGGTTCAGAGCAGTGCAGCCTTGGAGACCCCTTCGCCCATCACAGCTCTCGAGCCAGCCAGAGTGTGGTCTGGGCCTCCAGCCACCGGGCAGGAATCCTTCCCCCAGAGCATCATGTCACAGCAAAATGAGCTGGCCTCCCTGAACCCCTTCGAGGAGGAAGACCCCTCTAGCCCCACAGCAGAGGGCACTACCAGCCCTCCTGCTACAGAGCCTTCCTTTGGCCCTTCAGCCTACATCCTCAAAGAATACAATCCTTTTGAGGAGGAAGAAGAGGAGGGTGTAGCAGGGAATCCTTTCACTAACCCAGATGGTCCAGCACCCAATCCCTTCGATGAGGAAGATGAGGATCCCCACCAGAGGCCCTCAAGCCCTCCTGTTCCTGGCAACCCCTTTGAGGAAGGCACCTGTACCAACCCCTTTGAGATGGACAGTGACAGTGAGCCCGAGGGCGAGGAGCCCATAGAGGAGGAGCTCCTCCTCCAGCAGATTGATAACATCAAGGCGTACATTTTTGATGCCAAGCAGTGTGGCCGCCTGGATGAGGTGGAAGTGCTGACGGAGAACCTGAGGGAGCTGAAGCGCACCCTGGCCAAACAGAAGGGGGGCACCCACTGACCCCACTGACTGTGGGCAGGGCATCTTTGGGCCCAGGGACTGGCAGGAGCCTGTGGAGCAGGACGGGGCTGGTGGGCACGATGAGGGAGGAAGAAGGGGGACACCTAGGACGCACAGAGGTTAGGGCAGGGAATCTGCTGCTTCGTGCTATGCACTTGGAGGTTTTTTCCACTACAGTTGGATAATAAAGTAGAAACTTTCACACTTTTTGTTTTTTAGAGGAAGAATCAGCATTCATGTGCTGTATTTCCTGGGTTTTTTTCTAATTTTACTTTAAATTGGGTTTTCCCTTTAGAAGGGATTTTAAATTTTCATTACTGAGTGTAACTAAATGCAGTGTATCGGGGAGCCCTCGTGGGTCCATTTGCTCCTGCCTCGTCTTTGGTCTTTATGCAGTATTACAGGGCACTTTCTTTAGCCAAGACAGACAAGATGGATTCCTTTAAACCTTGCTCTGGTCTGAGAGAAGTCTGTGCCCCTTAAGCTGTGGGTTCTTTCACCTGGGACTTCCTCTGCCCTGCTGGGTACATCCCACCTGTGCAGCAGAAGGGGGAGGTATTGCTATGAAGGTAGTTGTTGAGACCCAGGAGAGCCCAGCACCTCTTTTTAAGAGGGGGCGACAGGGTGATGTTCTACCAGGGCATTTCCCTGTCAGTTAAAGTCCTTGATTGTCTCTTTCAGGAAGTTAAACTTCGGTGCCAGGGTTATCACTGGGTCTGACCATGGTCTGTTTAGAAAATAGGAGTGGTGAACTTTTCAGTTGATGGAGGCAGTAGTACTAGGGAGAAGAGTGTCTACCCAGATGTTTCTCTTAATGACTGATGGAACAGTTGTCTGTCCCTGGAGAAACCTTCCTCTAGAACTTTGATGAAATTACTCTGACTTGGGCTTTTTCAGAGGGCCCAGTCTGTACTTTAGGATTAGTAATCATGAAGCTTTTGTGGAACATTGCCAGGAGAGTGGAGGCTTCCCTGAGTCAGAAGATAAAACGATTTTCAGGGCTAGTTGATCAGCCTTCTTCCCTTTTGGTTCACCCTGTGCTGACCTGGGGCACCAGTGAGGTTTTTCCTACCAATATTTAGTATTAAGAAATCAAAGTGTTTGAAGAGGCACAACCCAGGAACATTCCAGTAGCACCACACCACTTGAACTCTTCATCAGTTAAGGGCAGAAAGGGAAATTGCTCATTTAGCTCTGGTGCTTTGGTTTACATAATCCTTAACTAATGTCTGACATCATGATACTCAAGTGTGCTCAGCTCTAGGTAGAGTTCCTGCGATTATGCTTTTTGATTAAAGAACAATAACTGACCACTAGTCACTTTATACAGCTTAACTAACTATGGGTCATACTTTGATTACTGGTGTGAAGGTTGAGATTCATTTTGTTACCTTCCGGAAAGACCCCTGTTGGTCTTGAGAACGTTAGAAGAACTGTGATGTAAAGGTAGTCTGTATTTTTGTTGACACTATTCACGTTTCTTTGGCATTTGTTGGATCTTTGGGCTGAATGAAAAGATCCTGCATAGGGGTGCGGGAATGGGATATGGGTGGAGGGTGTGTGGAGGACCCTTTGCATTGGGGTTCTGTTCACAAAGGAATGTGAGTGGATACTAATGTCAACCAAGTTCCCAGCCTTGCTGATTGTTGTGTTTGGGAATTTGACAACCAGGTATCTAAAGTTTTGCCTGGTACAGGCAACTTTCTTCCTTCTCATGCCCTTCCTGCTGTCATTATGGAGGGTTTCATGGATGGCTGGTATGCTTCCTGCTGCTAGTCTGTCATTGCTCTCTGATCAAAGAGGATGACGCTCTCTGCACCAAAAAGCAGGTAGTTCTGGAAGCTAAACGCTGCTTTCCATCATAATTACTTTTCTTGTGAGAATATATCTCTTCATTAGCTAGTGATTTCTATTCAGACTAGTTTTCTGAACATACCCTTTTCCTGAAATCAACCCAGGTAGTAATCTGTAAGTAACTAAGAGCATTAAGAACCACACTTACAAGAAACTTTATTTTTAAACTTAAAAAAAAAAAAACACTGAATATACTAAACCAAACTAAAACCTTCTGATGTGATTGAATTCTTCCATGAATTCTTCCATTTAATTCTTCCATGGCTGTATTCTCCTATAATCATAGAGCTGACAGGAATTAGAATTCTCTATCCCTAACGTTTCCCAGAATTCACACAAGCACAAAGTTGGATTTACAGAGATGGGTTATCATTAGCGTAGATAGAGATGGCCTATGAATTGCAACCACAGCTTCAAGTGCTTACCTCATGTGACTGTTTCACTCTTCCTGCAGTCCTTTGAGGCAAACAGGCATTGGCAGCTCTCCCTAGACCTCAGATCATGTATAGAATGTATGGAAGAGACTTTGGGAATTCAGGCATCAGATGAAGTTGGCTTTTCTTTTTTATGCCTTGTTTGTATTTTTCCATGTCTAATACACTAAGGACACTTACTCATTGTACTTGCAGTTCAATGTGTCTTTGCTGTTCAGATACTAAAGTGTACTTCTGAGTCATCATGTACCAGGTGGTGGGGTGGACATACATTGGCGTAATTAGGCCTTGGGACTCAAAGAGAAGCTGGTCTCTATCAGGTCACAGACTATGGTAGCAGTTTGTCAGATTGTCATTTGACAATGACAGCTTGAGGGTCATTGTTTGCATGCACTACTCTGGGGCCTTGTATTGGAACCTTTTTAAAAAAATAAAAAAATAAACTAACAAATGTTAGTGGTTGGGTGTATATGTGTATATGTGCACGTGTGTTGGAAGTGAGAATTACCAAATAACATCTCTGTTCCTGCCTCTTGATCATCATCTGAATATCAGAAGATAGCCCCAGCTCCTGTGTTAACTGTTAACCAGAGGTTAAGGCCTCTGGACAAAAGGTCACTAGCCTCTTAATGTGGTAAATGAGGGTTCCAGTTCTGCCCTTATCCCTAGTTATTCCTGCACTGTTGATCAGATGAATTGTTTCATACAAGAATAGTGCGAGACCTACAATCTCATCAACCTCATTTCAAGCTAGAAGAAACTAAGTCTCAGAGAGGTTGAGGAATCTTATGGCTGCCATTTGTGCCAGGCACTGTGCTAGCTTTTTCACATACTCCCCCTTTAGCTCACCAGCAGGCCAGTGCAGCAGTTACTCAGGTATTTAGTTGGCAGGTACACAGGTTGAGAGAGGTTAGCCTGGCTGGAGGTTACACAGCCAGTCAGTGGTAGAATAAGGATTTAAAGCCTGGGCTGCCTGAGTCTCTGCTCTAAGTTGCAAGAAGGGTTCCACCTGGGTCAGGCAGTGGGCGTGCCCTAGCACTGTGGCCTGTGTTTTATATGGACACTCATGTTTCTAATGTGGGAAGGGACATTTCAGAAGTGCCTTTTGTGGACTTTAAGATCAAACCCTCTCTGAGGGCCTGAAACTCTTCAGGAACTCAGCATAGTTTTTAAAATACTTCAGAAAGTGGGGCGCCTGGGAGGCTCAGAGTAGGTTAAGCCTCTGCCTTCGGCTCAGGTCATGATCTCAGGGTCCTGGGATCGAGCCCTGCCTCTGGCTCTCTGCTCGGCCAGAACCTGCTTCCCCCTCTCTGCCTGCCTGCTTGTGATCTCTCACTCTCTCTCTCTGTCAAATAAATAAATAAAATCTTTAAAATAAAATACTTAAGAAAGGGGGAAATAAACACCCCACTTCTGAAAGGACTTCTGGTTTCAGCTCAGGCAGCAAGGAGTTTTGAAGTTGTTACTCCTGCCCTTACATCAAGAGAAAGGTGGACAAACAAAATCAATGACTGTCCTTCAATGCATCAGAGTGCTTGAGTGCCGGGCAAACTGCTGCCTTGAAATCTGGAGAGTCCCCTGGAGCAGAAGCCACTGGAGCCAGAGCTGGTAGGAACACTGATGGAATGTGGGAGGCTGAGTGTTGATTAGCATCTGAGTAAGGAACTCTTGGGGGCCACAGCCCAAGGGACACCACACACCTTTATGGTTTACCTCCAGGAACCCCACCTGTTTTTCACAGCTTATTGCTGAGAAAGATTCCCTGGTGGCTCTAGCAGGGGAAGGGGAAGAGTAATCTTCGTAAAATAAACTCTGAGTATTCCTCAGGGAAAAGATTTTACAAGAGTCTAATCCTACCCAGGGAAGGGTGTTTCTCCCACTCCACTCCCTCTAGCCTTTCCATCTCATCTAAGTGGGGGAGAGGTAAGAGAAAACTTGTTTTTATATATTCCACGACTCAGCTTTTTTTTTTTTTTTTTTCTTTTAAAGATTTGTTTACTTGGGACGCCTGGGTGGCTCAGTTAGTTAAGCGGCTGCCTTCGGCTCAGGTCATGATCCCAGCGTCCTGGGATCGAGTCCCACATCGGGCTCCTTGCTTGGCAGGGAGCCTGCTTCTCCCTCTGCCTCTGCCTGCCTCTCTGTCTGCCTGTGCTCTCTCTCTCCCTCTCTCTCTCTCTGACAAATAAATAAATAAAATCTTTAAAAAAAAAATAAAGATTTGTTTACTTTAGAGTGGGGAAGGGGGAGAGGGAGGGGGAGTCTCAAGCAGACTCTGCATGGAGCATGGAGCCTGATGTAGAGCTCAGTCTCACCCTGAGACTGCCTCTGAGATCACAACCTGAGCTGAAACCAACAGTGGGACGCTTAACTGACGGCACCACCTAGACGCCCAACTCACACATATTGGCACTAAATGTTTGTGTTTTTTTTCCCCACACCAATTCTTTGACATGATCTGGGTGTCCTACAAATTCAACTCTGTTCCTACACTATTTATCTGGAGTTAGCATCTGATCCCACACATGAAGGGCTCCACGCCACAAGACAGCCCCCTATACTTCGGATGCTAATGACAAGTCTAAGTCTCTGGTACTTCGAGCTGACAGGCTATAAGTCAGGGTTCCTACAAGCCTCTCCTTGAGTTTGATAATTTGCTATAATGGCTTGCTAGATTACTGGTTAATTATAAAAGAATACAGTTGAGGAACAACCAGATGGAAGAGACGTGTAGGCGATATGGAATAAGGGGCATAGAGCTTCCATGCCCTCTGTGGGCACACGACTCTCCCTGAACTATCACTGAGGTATTCCTCCACCTACAAGCTCTCCCAACTCCTTTGGTTAGGGTATTTTTTTAAAAAAAGATTTTATTTATTTGACAGAGATTACAAGTAGGCAGAGGAGCATGCAGAGAGAGAGGAGGAGAGCGGGCTCCCTGCTGAGCAGAGAGCCCGATGCGGGGCTCGATCCCAGGACCCTGGGATCATGACCTGAGCTGAAAACAGGCTTTAACCCACTGAGCCACCCAGGTGCCCCTGATTAGGGTATTTTTTAATGGAGGCTTCATTACATAGACATGATTGATTAAAATTATTGACCATTAGTGATTGACTCAACCTCCAGCTCCTTTCCCCTCCCCAGAGATCAGAGGTTAGGGGGCTGGGGCTGAAAATTCCAACTAATCATCTGTGGCAACCAATCCCCCATCCTTAAGGGGTTTCCAAAAGTCCCCTCATTTGCATTAACTGGTGTGGGTAAAAGAGGCTTATTATGATAACCAAAATATACTCTTCATCTGTATCTCTCCAGAGCTATTTCAGGAACAGGGACAAAACCCAGTTATTATGACAAAAAAATGCTCCAGGAGACACCTGGATAGCTCAGTCAGTGGGGGATGTGACTCTTGACCCTGGGGTTGTGAGTTTCAGCCCCACATTGGGTATAGAGGTTACTTAAAAATAAAATCTTAGGGGCGCCTGGGTGGCTCAGTGGGTTAAGCCGCTGCCTTCGGCTCAGGTCATGATCTCAGGGTCCTGGGATCGAGTCCCGCATCGGGCTCTCTGCTCAGCAGGGAGCCTGCTTCCCTCTCTCTCTCTGCCTGCCTCTCCATCTACTTGTGATTTCTCTCTGTCAAATAAACACATAAAATCTGGGGCGCCTGGGTGGCTCAGCGGGTTAAGCTGCTGCCTTCGGCTCAGGTCATGGACTCGGAGTCCTGGGATCGAGCCCCGCGTCGGGCTCTCTGCTCAGCAGGGAGCCTGCTTCCTCCTCTCTCTCTGCCTGCTTGTGATTTCTCTCAATAAATCTCTCTCAAATAAATAAATAAATAAACATAAAATCTTTAAAAAAAAATAAAATAAAATCTTAAAAAAAGAAAAAAAAAGATGCTACTATATTATCATAAGGGAAATTACAAGGGTTTCAGGAGCCCTGGCCAGGAGTCAGGAACAAAGGCATATATATATACATGTATATGTATATGTATGCATATATATGTATATATATGCATACACACACGTGTATATATATATAAAAATTATAATGCCACACACAGTGAGATTAAGAAATACTTGTGAAGGTCACAGCCCAAAGACACGTCCACTAAATACTGAGAGTTCAGAAGATTATAGAATGCGGGGCACCGCCTGGGTAGCTCAGGTTTAACAATTAAACCTGTTAACTGGGGGCGCCTGGGTGGCTCAGTGGGTTAAGCCGCTGCCTTCGGCTCGGGTCATGATCCCAGGGTCCTGGGATCGAGCCCCGCATCGGGCTCTCTGCTCACCTGGGAGCCTGCTTCCTTCTCTCTCTCTCTCTGCCTGCTTGTGATCTCTCTCTGTCAAATAAATAAAAAAAAATAAAAAAAAAATTTAAACCTGTTAACTGTTTTAACCTCCGTTAAACAGGTGGCTCCGTTTAACCCCTTTTAACAGGGTTAAAGCCTCTGCCTTCAGCTCAGGTCATGATCCCAGGGTCCTGGGATCGAGCCCTGCTTCGGGCTCTCTAAGTGGGGACCCTCCTTCCCTTCCTCTCTCTCTGCCTGCCTCTCTGACTACTTGTGATCTCTGTCAAATAAATAAATAAAATCTTAAAAAAAAAAGATTATAGGATGCCCCCCCAACACCCACCTTACCATCACACCAACAGAGCTCCAGTGTAGCAGTGGATTATAGCTGGAAGAACTTCAAGACACACACTCTGAGGAGTAACATCTAGGGAAGACCAAAGTCAAGAGGCAAGGCAAAAAGACACTAGAGGAATTTGAAGCCTCTGGGCCTACAACAATAGCAAACATTAAATACAACTCAACTCCTAGCCAGATTAACATAAATCCTCATTCTAGAGTCTCATTTACCTAAGTTCCAGTTATTTGACACAGCCAATATTGTCTGGCCTTCAGCAAAAAATTACAAGCATGCTAAAAGGAAAAAAAACCACACACACAGTTTAATGAGACACAGCAAACATCAGAATTCTATGACACAGATGTTGGAATTATCAGACAGGACATTTAAAATAATTGATCAGGGGCACCTGGGTGGCTCAGTGGGTTAAGCCTCTGCCTTCAGTTTGGGTCATGATCTCAGGGTCCTGGGATTGAGCTCCGCATCAGGCTCTCTGCTCGGCAGGGAGCCTGCTTCTCCTTCTCTCTCTGCCTGCCTCTCTGCCTACTTATGATCTCTCTCTTTGTCCAATAAATAAATAAAATCTTAAAAAAAATAAAATAGGGCACCTGGGTGGCTCAGTGGGTTAAGCCGCTGCCTTCGGCTCAGGTCATGATCTCAGGGTCCTGAGATCGAGTCCCGCATCGGGCTCTCTGCTCAGCGGAGAGCCTGCTTCCTCCTCTCTCTCTCTGCCTGCCTCTCTGCCACCTTGTAATCTCTCTCTGTCAAATAAATAAATAAAATCTTAAAAAAAAATTGTAACAAATGAAGAATACCTTTAAAGGGCTCATTAGCTGGCTGAACACAACTGCAGAAAGAATCAGTGAGCTTGAAGATAGGTCAATACAAACTTCCCTAATGAAATGCTGAGAGAAAAAAGAATGAAAAACAAACCCAGTACAAAATATCCAAAAACAATATGACAATTTCAGAAGATGTATAACTGGAACACCAGAAGAAAAAAAGATGAAAGGAGAAGAAATATTGTTTTTTTAGAGATTTTATTTATCTGTTTGTCAGAGAGAGAGAGTGAAAGCTGGGGGAGCAGCAGGCAGAGGGAGAAGCAGACTCCCTGCTAAGCAAGGAGCCCAGTGCGGGACTCGATTCTAAGGACTCTGGAATCATGACCTGAGAAGGCAGATGCTTATCTGACTGAGCCACCCAGGTGACCGGAGAAGAAATATTTGAGGTAACAATGGCTGAGAACCTTCCAAAATTAATGACAGACCCAGGAAGCTCAGAGTAGGATCAATATCAAGTAGGATAAATAGAAAATATATACATACATATATATTTTTAAAGATTTATTTATTTGAGAGAAAATATGCATGGGGGAGGGCACAGGAAGAGGGAGAATCTCAAGCAGACTCCCCACTGAGCACCAAGCCCCATCCAGGGCTGGATCTCTGGACCCTGAGATGGTGACCTCAATCCAAACTGAGAAGCGGAGGCCACTCAGGCATCCCATCTGTATGTAGGTATATCTTATTCAAACTGTATAAACCAAAGACAGAGAAAATTTTGAAAGAAACCAGAAGAAAAAAAGTTTACAGAGAAAACAATGATAAGAATTATAGCTGACTACTCCTCAGGAACATGCAAAAAAAATTTAAAGTGTTTAGGGCACCTGGGTGGCTCCGTGGGTTAAGCCTCTGCCTTCCGCACAGGTCATGATCCCAGGGTCCTGGGATTGAGCCCTGCCTGCTTCCTCCTCTCTCTCTGCCTGCCTCTCTGCCTACTCTCTCCGTGATCTCTCTGTCAAATAAATAAATAAATTCTTTAATAAAGATATTTAAAGTGTTGAGAGAAAACCCCCACTCGCCTAGAAATCTATATCTGGCAAAATTATCCTTCAAAAGTGAAGGAGAAGTAAAAACTTTCTTAGATCAGTAAGCATACTTCAGAAATGCATCTCATTCACATTTTGCTTATGAACAAATTGTGGTCCAGAGCTGTTAAGTGGGTGAACCAGGAAAGGGTAGTTTCCAAACCTGTCTTTTTTTTTTTTCCCCTTTTGCAAATCACTTTTTGTAGTAAATGTTAGAAGTTGCGCACTTGAAACACTTCATTTTGAATCCGGAGAAGTTGAGAGAGAAAAATTGGCTTATTTGAGGTTGAAGAGCAAGTTAGTAGCCCACTTGGCAACTGAACGCAGCTCTCCTGATATATTTCCAACTGTAATTCTGTTGTTTGACCGACTTTAAGTCTATTTAGAAATATTTTTCCTTGCGAGGTGGGGGTGGTGACAGGCTAATTTACAGAGTGTGAAAAGCAAACGTTCCGGGAGGGTGTTTCAAACAGAAGATGTACAAGCAGCATCTCGGTCCCAAACCCTTAGCCGACGCTAGCCGGGACTACAAGTTCCAAGCCGCTTCGCGGCGCGTGCGCGCTGCCCGCCGGGAGGCGTCTCCTGTGCGTCTGCGCGGGAAGTGGAAACCACCGAGGAGTTGAAGCGGCGTGGGATTTGTCAGGCGGGCAGCGTCGGCTGCTTTGGGTCTCTCTTCGCCGCTAACCCCGCGGCCCGACCCGTTCGCCGCCATGCCCATGAAGGGCCGCTTCCCGATTCGCCGCACCCTCCAGTACCTGAGCCAGGGGGACGTGGTGTTCAAGGACTCAGTGAAGGTCATGACGGTGAACTACAACACGCACGGGGAGCTGGGCGAGGGTGCCAGGTCAGTGTGAGCCCTTCGAGGCCGTCCCCAGGCCGCGCGGACGTACCCTGCTCACTGTTAAGATGTGCTGGTAACGCTGAGACCTGGAGTGCTCTGGGTGCTACTTAATCCCGGGGCTGGCCTCCTGAGCTGGGTGCCATTGGCCCCATTTTACAGACGAGGAGACTGAGGAGCAAGCCGCTTGCTCCAGGTTTCACAGCGAGAAGAGGACAGCAGAGTCACGCTGTGCCAGCTGCAGTAGTGCCTGAGGTCGGAGAGCGGAGAACAAGGGCCCCCCACACCTCCCTCTACCTCCCTAGTGGAAGACTAGGCTAACTCGGGGAGGCCGGAGCCTCCTTAACTACCTGTGCCTGGCAGGCGAGTGGTGGGAAACAGCTGCGCACGTTCTGCTCTGAGGGGAACCAGGCCCACAGGCTACAGACCCTGTTTAGGTCCCAAGTCTTAACAAGTGCTGGCTTTGGGCGAGTTGGTCCTTCTCATTGTCCCAAACTGACATGATACCTATGTCCAGAAGTAACAGCTACTAGCACTTACCGAGCCCTGTGGTTCTGAATGTTTGTCTTGCATTGTCTCATTTGATGTTTGCAAAAGCCCCGTGGCTTTTCCTATTCTAGGGGTGAAGAAACGAACAGAGATGTTAGGTAACTTGCTTGTCCAAGGTACCACGCTGGCTAGTGAGTGGTTGTGAGTGGTAGCTCTGAAGGGGCTTCTCAGCTGCAGGACTGATCCCCCTCGTAATTGATTATGTCAGCTGTGTAGCCCCCCGCCTCCCAACTCCTTGAGGTGGTTTTTCAGCCTGGAGCAGAGTGAGAACTCCTTAAATGGAAGCTTAGAAAAGTTTGAATTGAACCTTGAGGCAGCAGCAGTAATGTGGGCTTCTCAGGTATTAATTATAAATGTACTGTGTGCCTACTGAATGCTTGGTCCCATGCTTTGAGCTGTGAATTCAACAGTGCCTGCCTAAGAAGAAAGTCTTGTCCTTCAGAAGCTTTGGGACTGGATATATGGGGTGGATCAAAATGGAACAGGGAAAGTCCTCCCTATAGGGTATGGTCCCCCATGGTGAGGGGCCTTTGCTGCACAGCTCTTCAGGATAGCCGGAAGCTACCTCCTAGCCATCTGTTGTCCACAGGTGAAGCCAAAAACTTGTACCTGCTTGCATGGGATCAGATGGGTTGATGGCTTCTGGAAGACCTGGTTCTAGGGTTGAATGGGCATCCATATACGCCTTCATAACTCACTGCGTGTCCCATCCTCCCACACTAGGAGTCAGCAGAGGTGGGGCAGTACCAGGGACCCGCACAGATTGGGAAAATGTGCCGCCGCAAGGGGCCATTCACTGCTTGGCTAGGGCTTAGTCATGGGCCCCATGGAGAATTTCTGACTTGTCAAGAAGTCAGAAATTCAGATTTTTATATAGATCTCTGATTTTTAAAATGATTAGTTGATCAGAATAAGCCTGCAGGCCTTATACTTGGCAGTTCAAGTATTTTAAAATGCTGTAGGTAGGGGCTCCTGGGTGGCTCAGTGGGTTAAGCCGCTGCCTTTGGCTCAGGTCATGATCTCAGGGTCCTGGGATCGAGTCCCGCATCAGGCTCTCTGCTCAGCAGGAAGCCTGCTTCCTCCTCTCTCTGCCTGCCTCTCTGTCTACTTGTGATCTCTCTCTCTGTCAAATAAATAAAATCTTAAAAAAAAATAATGCTGTAGGTAAATAAGAGCCCAACAGCCATTTTGTGCTTCATTGTTCCAAATGGTAAAGCCTTGTCTGTCCCACCTGTATATGCCCTTGTGGATTTTGTGCCTTTTTGTTTGAGTCTGCCTGACTTGCCCTTTCCAGCCCCACCGGCCTTTGCTTGTTCATGTACCCTGAGTATGTCAGCTCTCCCTTCCTCGATCACCTCCATTCTAAGTACACCAGTATACAAGCCCAGGCCAGCCATAGTCTTGGGTGTCTGCTAGGTGTGTGGGGAGCTGCCTTAGTGTCTGAGGGCTGGATCCCTGCTCACCTCTGCCAGATGTTCTTGCCTTTTGGGTGCAGTAAGGATCCCACCTATATCCTGAGGCCCAGATCCTGGGCCTCAGGATATAAAAGTAACTTCTTTCATTTACTGGTTTTGTGACTTAGGACAGTTTACTTAACTTTTCTGACCTGTTTGCTTGGTAATAAAACTAAGGGTTTTTGTGAGGATTCAAGTATTAAAATGCCTAAGGTGTCTGGCATGTACAGCAAGTGCTCAAGTAAAGGTTACCTGCCAGGGACGCCTGGGTGATTCAGTGGGTTAAAGCCTCTGCCTCGGCTCAGGTCATGATCCCAGGGTCCTGGGATCGAGCCCCGCATCAGGCTCTCTGCTCAGCGGGGAGCCTGCTTTCCCCTCTTTTCCCCTCTTTCTGCCTGCCTCTCTGCCTACTTGTGATCTCTGTCAAATAAATAAATAAAACCTTATAAATAAATACATAAATAAATAAAGGTTACCTGCCATTATCAACTTTGTTTCCATGTTTCACGAACCATTTACAAATTCCTCTCGAGGGGCACCTGGGTGGCTCATTTGGTTAAGTGTCCGACTGCTGATTTTGGCTCAGGTCATGAGATGAAGGCCCATGTTGGGCTTCATGATCAGCGGGGAGTCTCCTCGAGATTCTCTGTCCCTCTACCCCTCCTGACTGTGTGCTCTCTCTCTCTCAAGTAAATAAATGAATCTTTAAAAACAAAACACAAACAAAAATCCCTGTCAAGTTTTTGTCCTAGTGGCTCTAGGTGTGACCAGTTCCGGCATGGGTATGCCCTGGTTTCTTTGTATGATGTTGAGAGCCTCTGCTGTGGGCTGGGAATTGAGCGGAGGTGTCATAAGCTCAGGAAGGTAAATTCAGCTTTGGAGGTTCCAGCCTTGTGGGCTGTTGTGATGCAAGGCATATAGTAGGACCTTACCTCCATTGCCTGCCCTAGAGGCAGCAACTTTTACAACTCTAACCATTTCATTAGCGTTTCCCTTCCATAGTTAAACACCATACCAAATACTTGGAGAGTATCTTCCTAGCTTCAGGCTTTGTCTGTTGTCTTGCCACCATGGAAGATGAAAATTTAGCTCTTTCCCTACCATTGCCATTCCCCGGCCCAACACATGCATATTACTCCGCTCTTCATCCTCCCAGCATAGTCATTTCAGAATTTTGGCTAGAACAATATTCGATGTTTAAGTTAATACAACTTTGTGAACACTATACACAGTTGGACCAATTAGAGTACTATGATTATTTTTTCCTTTTTGTTTTCGCAAAGCTTTTTGTTTTTCTTGGAGTTAATCGTTGTCTTTGCTTTTGCTTTGTTTTGCTTGCAGGTTTTGTCCGGGTTATGGAAGTCTCCCTAAGTAAATGGTCACACAGTTGCCTTCTGTTGATTGTATCAATTCATCTTCTTAGAAGTGAATTACTAGCTCCACTATGGGGTGGTTGCCCTGCATGGCCAGCATCTTGGCATAAACATTGAGGCACAGAGCAGTAACTTGTCCTGGCTCAGACAGCTGAGAAGTGGTAAAGCTGGGTGACTGTGTTTCTGTTCCATGTATCACTCACACCCATCTGTCATCTGATGTGTAGGATAGGATGACAGCAGGAAGCAGAGGGCACATTTAAATTAAGATCATTTGGGGAGCCTTTAATTAAGGGACTATCTACAGAGGTATGGGCAAGCATGGGGATAAGGAACCGTGCAGGACCTCAGGTCTGGGCTTGCAGAAGTGAAGGGGAGAGAGCTGCCTAATAGGAGCCTGGGACTCCAGCAGGACATGTGTTGGGAAGAATACTTTGACTCTGCCCTCTCCTTCCAATCTTGTCAGCACTCACTGTTGGCCAAACCGAACATAGTCAGAGGTCAAGGAAGCCCACCTCATAGTTCATGTAGTTTAGCACTGAGGATGGAGAGGAGGTGGAGAGGGATCCAGAGGTGTAGTTGTGTCCTAATTAATCCTCTGTCAAAGGATGTCTTTGCATTAAGTGTAAAAATGTCTAAAAGCAGTGAAATCACTAAGTCAAGATCTATGCTTTCTATATTCTGCTAGTTCCAAATTGACCTCCGAAGAGGTTAAACCAATTCTTAAGGAATTTCCTGATCTTTATAACTTCTTTTTGTTTTTCAATCTTTAGCAATCTAACAGGTGGAAAAGAATCCTATTTTAACTTACACGACTATTGGGAAGGTATTGAGAATCTCTTCATGAGATGATAGGCTATTTGGGTTTCTGCCTATTTGTGGCTTTCTTGGTTGAATGGTAAAACTTAATTTTATTTTTAATATTTTGTTTATTTCTTTGACACACAGAGATCACAAGTAGGCAGAGAGGCAGGCAGAGAGAAAGGGGGAAGCAGGCTCCCTGCTGAACAGAGAGCCCGGTGTGGGGCTTGATCCCAGGACCCTGAGACCATTCCTGAGCTGAAGGCAGAGGCTTTAACCCACTGAGCCACCCAGGCGCCCCAGAACTTAATATATTTTTTAAAGATTTTACTTATTTATTTGAGAGAGAGAGAGTGTGTGTGCATTAGAGTGAGTGCTCGGGGGCAGAAGGGGAGGGAGAGAATCCCAAGCGGACTCTGTGCTGAGGTGGAGCCCAATGTGGGGCTCGATCCCATGACCCTGAGATCATGATGTGAGCCGAAATCACGAGTTGGACAGTTAACCGATTGAGCCACCCAGATGCCCCTGGATGTAAATCTTAATGATGTGTAAAACTTTATCAAAGGAATTAGCCTTTTTGTCTTATGTTACATTTTTCTTCTGGCTTGGCAAATGTTGATTTTGTTTCTGGTAAATTTTGCCATATAAGTTTTAAGGTGGTCCTATTTTATCTGTGTTTTAGACTTAAGTTTAAAGGTCTCCCTGCTCTTAGATTGCAAAAGTATTCTCCATGTTTGCTTTCATTTATTTTTAAATTACAGTACAATTTACATGAAGTATACAGCTTGATGAATTTCTGCTTAGGAGTGAAATACCCCTGTCTAAACAGCAACCAAGACCTGAGACCTTTCATACTTTTATGTTTACATTTATTTTTTTGCTCAGTGAGTTTTAAGTTAGTGTGCAGTGTGAGGTAGGGATACTGATGTTTCCCTCCCAAATGACAAGCCACAAGTCCTGACACCCACTGTTAGGAGAATATACTAATCAATTCCTGATGGATGCTTTCCTCAGCCTTTCGTGGGCCAGGGTCCCCTAAGAATTGGATGAACGTTCTGCCCTATCGCCCTCAAAACATACACAGGTGCACAGTATTGCAAGTTAACTCTGTTTCACAGGTTTAATTTTTTTCCCTTTCGCAGGAAGTTTGTGTTTTTCAACATACCTCAGATCCAGTACAAAAATCCTTGGGTCCAGATCATGATGTTTAAGAACATGACGCCGTCCCCCTTCCTGAGGTTCTATCTGGGTGAGTGTGGCCTCTGCTGAGGCTGGGACCGTCTTTCCTCCCATCCCTTCCTCCCACCATAGCGCTTGTGGGAGCTGAGATCCGAGCTTTTGCAAACGTCCCTTACTTCCATCACTGGCTTTGGACTGTGGCACACAGTGGCCACTGAGGTCTGGAGTCTTGCCCTGTTTCTCTAGCCCCATCTCCTATTGCCCCCATGTCTTAATACGTGCTTCACAGTGTAGGGCTGGTTTTTCCAAATAACCTTGCCACACTTTGGCAAGGTTTCGCTTTGCTGCCTTTGCTCTTGCTGGTCCCTCTGCTGGAAATCCCCTTGCTGTTTGCTTATTGATTGATTTTTAAAATCTTTCTGAGACTCCACTTGGGCACCACTTTTTCCAGGAAGCCCTCCCTGTCCCCTTCCATTGGCCCTTCTCTGTCTCCCCCAGCTGTCCACTCAGTGCTGGCCTTGGCCTCTTGAGCAGTGCCTGTATCTGTGTGTCCTCTCCAGAGCGCACACTTATACGATGCTCTCCTCCCACCAGCACAGGGCAAATGTTTGTTCGGTTCTGTTGGGCTCAGTGCCTGGAGGTCAGACCGGATGTTTGGCCCCGCTCTCTACTCAGTCACTGTGACCCTGAGCGAGTTATGTTCCCATTGCTTTGTTTCTCAGGGGAAGGGCCAACATCTGCCTTCCGTGGTTACAAGAACCAATTCAAGTGTAGTTTGGGAATCGCTTCAAGAAGCAGAATGATGTTGTTGTTAAATGTATTCGGCACGTATGTATGGAGTGGCCTCTGGGCCCAAGCCAGTGTCTGGGATGACAGGAGCCGTGGAGACGAAGGTCTCTGCCCTCTGTAGGGATGATATCCTAGCTGGAGGAGACAGAAGGGACAGGAAGCTTACCCAGGCAGGATGCCAGGGCGTAAGTGCTGTGAAGGAAACCTAGAGTGAGGCCAGGGGGATGAAGAGGATGGTGGTGTGGTAGCAGTTTTGCATATGTATTTTGTGTTTGCGTTTTACACAATTTCATTGAGGTACAATTTGCCCGTGATGAAACACACGGGTCTTCTGTGCATAAATTGATGAATTCTGACGATTGTTAGGTAGCTGTCTTCCCACTTCCCAAGTGATGATATAGAGCATCTCTGTGACTCCAGAAAGTCTGCGCGTGTGGCTTTCCAGAGAGTTCCCCCCTTCTGCCAGAGGAAGCCACTGTTCGGACTTCTCTTTAGATTTCTTTTGTTTCTGAACTTCCCGTGAATATTTTCGTGGTATATATTCTGTGGCATCTGGCCTTTACTCCTCCGGTTTTTGAGACTCATCTGTTACGTGTATAAGTGGGTGATTCATTTTTAGTGCCAAGAGGTGTAGGAAGAGACCAGTTTATTTGCCCATTCCCCCGTTGCTGACACTGGGGTTTTTGGTCGATGCCAAGGCAGAGTTACAAGTGGATTTATTGGCGATGAGGGGAGGGACGGGCAGGGCAAGTCTTCGGATGGCAGAGCAGGTCGGACATCTCTCGGAGAGGTAGGAGGAGGGAAGTCTGGCGGGAGGCGCCTCATGGTGGCGCAGGCCTGAGCCAGGCTGGGCCACCCCCTGCAGGACGTTCCCACTCCGTGCTGGGCCTAAACGTCCAGGCCCCAGACCTCAGGACTGGGCCAGCTGCTCCCCCCAGGAAGGCCTCTGTGGCTGTCGAGGGCCACTTCTGGCTTCTGGCTCCTCAGAGATAGCGTGCTTCATCATCTTCCTGCACCAGTTGTCCTGTGGACCTAGGGACTCTTGCCCTCGGGGCAGGGCTACAGGGCCCTCGGTTCAGTATGTAACGTTCTTAGACACTGCTGAGCTGCTGCTCCAATGAAGCGGGTCTCGCCCTGCAGTCAGCAGGGCCTGGGAGCCCTGGTGGCTCCCCTTCCTTGCCCACGGTTACCTGTGTGTCCCCTGCAGCTGCGTAACAAATTACCACAGACTTGGTGGCTTACAGTGACACACATTTCTTCCATTTCTGTAGAGGGCCGACATGGACAAAAATCAAGGTGTCAGCAGAGCCTTCCTTTGTGGAGGCTCGGGGACAAATTCATTTACATGGCTTTTCTAGCTCCTAGAGGCCACCCCCATTCTTTGGCTTGTGGCCCCTTCTTCCATCTTCAAGGACAGCAACATGGCCTGTCTGGCCAGCCTTCCATAGTCATGCGCCCCTTGCTTGGACTGCTACCAGGATCGGTTCTCCATGGGATTCATTTAGGCTGTGATCTGGGAGGATGATCCAGGAGAATGGGCCCAACGTCAGGCCTTAACTTGTCTCATGTCTGCATGGCTCCTTTTGCCACTAAGGTGACCTCATCACACATTCTGGGGGGATAGGACAGGGACATATTTTGGGGTCATTCTCTTTACCATGTTAATTATTTTTTTAAAAGAGCATGAGCAGGGTCGGGGTCGGGGGCAGGCGGAGGCACGGAGAGAATCTTAAGCAGGTTCCGTGCCCAGCATGGAGCCTGACATAGGGCTCGATCTCATGACTCTGAGATCATGACCTGAGCTGAAACTAAGAGTCCCATGCTTAACTGATATTTTAAAATTTAAACAAATATTTTAAATTGTAGCCTTTCATTGTTCATCAGTTTTAATTTGCATTTTCTCGTATCTTTTCATGTGCTTATTGGCCATTTGTAGATTTCTTTCAGAGTCTATTTGAATCTTTTATCCATTAAAAAAAAATGGGCTGTGTGTTTTCTTACTGAGTTCTTTCTTTATTCTGGGTGAGGTCATTTGACCAGATAGGTGCACTGTGACTCTTATCTTAGCCTTTGGCTTGCTTTTCCTGATAGGGTCTTTGGGAGAGCATGAGTTTCACCTGGAAAAACTCTAGCGTGTGTGTGTGTGTGTGTGTGTGTGTGTGTGTGTGTGTGTGTGTGTGTGTGTGTGTGTGTGTTTTGTTTTTATTTTTTTAATGGTTCCTGTGTGTGTGTGTGTGTGTGTTTTGTTTTTATTTTTTTAATGGTTCCTGCTTAGGGTCTTTGGGAGAGCATGAGTTTCACCTGGAAAAACTCTAGCGTGTGTGTGTGTGTGTGTGTGTGTGTGTGTGTGTGTTTTTTGTTTTTATTTTTTTAATGGTTCCTGTGTGTGTGTGTGTGTTTGTTTTGTTTTTATTTTTTTAATGGTTCCTGCTTTTTGTATCCAGGAGTCTGTGTGTGTGTGTGTGTGTGTTTTGTTTTTATTTTTTTAATGGTTCCTGCTTTTTGTATCCAGGAGTCTGCATCTACTCCGGGGGTGGGGGGGGGAAGCAAAGATTTTCTCCTCTGTTTCCTTTAGAAGTTTTATAGTTGTAGGTTTCATATTTGGGTCTCTGCTAGAAGCTGAGTTCTTTGTGGATTAAGTGTGCTAGGGACTGAGGCTTGTTTTTGGTTTTAGGTTTGGGATACTCAAGTGTTCTAGCACCATGTGGTGAATGACCCTTCCTTTCCCTAGTTTAGTTTCCTTGGCATTTTTATCAAAACTCAGTCGACTGTGAATGGGTAAGCAAAACTTGATATAGCCCCATTCAGTGTAATATTACCAGCCATGAAGAGGCACAAAGTCCCAGCAAATGGTACAACCCAGGTGAAACTTGAAAACATCAGCCAGGTGAGAGAAGGCAGACACAGAAGGCCACAGATAATATCATTTCATTTATATGAAATGTCTGGAATGGGCAGGTCCATAGGGATAGAAGTGGTTGTCGGGTTAGAGCTGGGGCGATGGGAGTAGGAAGTGATGGCTTAATGGGTGTAGGGTTTCTGTTTGGGGTAATGAGAAAGTTCTAGAATTAGATAATGGTGATTGCTGCACAGCACTGTGAAGGGAATAAAAACTACAGAGTAACACATTTTAAAATGGTTAAAATGTTAATTTTTGTTATGTGCATTTTATCATGCAGAAATATCACTTTATATTTCTGAGTCCATCCTCTCACTGATCTGTCTGTCTGTCCTTGTTGGGCTCATATCATACCGTCTTGGTTTGTGGCTTTATAGTAAGTCTTTAGGATTAGGTAGTTCTAAATCTAACTTTTTTTCCCCCAAAAATTACTTTGGCAATTTTATGTTCTTTGTTAAGTTCTTTATTATGTTCTTTGTTCTTTGTTATGTTCTTTATTAAGTTTTTAAAAAAGATCTATTTAATTATTAGAGAGAGAGAGTGTGTGAGGAGGTGGGAGGGGCCAAGGGAGAGAGAGAATCCCAGGAAGACTCCGCTCTGAGTACAGAGCCCAATGCAGGGCTCAATCTCAACAACCCAGAGATCGTGACCTGAGGTAAAATCAAGAATTGGACACTTACCTGATTGTGGCACCTAGGCACCCACATTTATAGATTAACTTTAAAAATCTGCTTGTCAGTTTCTAGAAAAAAGCTTGCTGGGATTTTTAAATTTTTTATTTTTAGTAGGCTCCATGCCCAATGTGGGGTTTGAACTCAGGACCCTGCAATCGAGGGTCACGTGCTCTCCTGACTGAGCTAGCCAGGCACCTTGCTTGCTGGGATTTTGATTGGAGTTACATTATAGATCATTTTGAGGAGAAACAGGCATTTTAACAATGTTGCATATGTTTTGTGACTACTGTGTAAAGTATTTAAAAAACAATTCATTTTCCAGTTGTTTGGTTACAGTTTTACAGAAGTCCAGCTAATTTTTGTGCGTGGGCCTTGTATTTTGCAGCCCTGTTAATAAAGTCACTTATTTCTGGTAGGTTTTATTTTCTAAATTCCTTAGGATTTTCAGTATACACAGTCATTCCATCTGCAAATATAGTTCTGTTTCCTTTCCAGTCTTTTTCTTTCTTTTTTCTGTGTATTCCCTAGCTAAAGTGGCTGTAATATTTTGCATTTCTACTGGTAGGAAAGTTCCAGTTACTCTGCATTTTTTTTTTTAAAAGATTTTATTTATTTATTTGACAGAGAGAGAGAGAGAGATCACAAGTAGGCAGAGAGAGGTGGAAGCAGGGTCCCCGCTGAGCAGAGCGCCCGATGTGGGACTTGATCCCAGAACCCTGAGATCATGACCTGAACCGAAGGCAGAGGTTTAACCCACTGAGCCACCCAGGTGCCCCGTTACTCTGTATTCTTACTGGCATTTGCATTACCCATTTAAAAAATTTTGAGCCACTCCAATATTTCCCTGTGTGTGTGTGTGTTTTTATTTATTTATTTATTTCACAGACAGAGATCCCAAGTAGGCAGAGAGGCAGGCAGAGAGAGAGGAAGGGAAGCAGGCTCCTTGCTGAGCAGAGAGCCCGATGTGGAGCTCCATCCCAGGACTCTGGGATCGTGACCTGAGCCAAAGGCAGAGGCTTTAACCCACTGAGCCACCCAGGTGCCCCCCCCTGTGGTTTTAATTTGCGTGTTCTTAATGACTAATGATGGATGAAGAGTATCTTTTTATGTGCTAATTATTAACTTAATTTTTGTTGTTAAATATTTTGTATTTTTAGTTGGATCGTCTTAAGGAGTTGTGAGAGTTCTTTATATAGTCGGGGTGCAAGTCCTTTATCAGGTATATGCATTACATTTTTTCCTAGTCCAAGCTTTTAGTATCTTTTTTTTTAAGTTTGTTTATTTTTAAGTCCTCTCTACACCCAATGTGGGGCCCAAAAGCACAACCCTGAGATCAAGAGTCGCATGTTTCACTGACTGAGCCAACCAGGTGACCCAGCTTTTAATATCTTTTGAAACACAAGTTTTACTTGAACTTTGATGAATTTTAATTTATCAAATTACTTCCTTAATGGACCATGTTTTTGATGTCATACCTAAATATCTTTGTGTAGAAGGCTATGAAGACTTCCTGTGTTCTCTTCTAAAAGTTTTATTGAAGTTTTAACTCATACATTTAAGTCTCTAATCCATTTTCAGGTTTGTTTGTTTTTTTTAAATGCTGTGAAGTAAAGGTATAAATTAATTCATTCCCTCGTTGAATTGTGTTGGCATCTTTGCTGACAGTTGGCCAAAAATACTGTTTTGTTCTGTTGCTCTTAGTACGTTCTTAGGCTAATACCAACACTGTCTTGTTGCTGTAGCTTATAAGAAATCTGAAATTGGAACATGGTCATCCTCTTATCTTCTTCTTTTTCAAAATTGTTCTGCCTACTTTGGGTCCTTTGCATGAATCTGAGACTTGACTTACCAGTTTCTACAAAACTACCTGCTAGGATTTTTATACAGATTGCACTGAATCCATGGCCTAGTTTGGGAAGAATTGTCATCTTAATGATACTGACTCTTCTATCATGAACATGGAAATGGAAAATTGCTTTCCATTAAAATTATTTCCATTAAGATAAATGCTTTATGGGGTGCCTGGGTGGCTCAGTTGGTTAAGTGTCTGCCTTCAGCTCAGGTTATCATCTCAGTCCTGGGATCGAGCCCTGTGTCAGGCTCCCTGCTCAACGGGGAGTCTGTGTCTCCCTCTCCCTCCGCCCATGCCTGCTTATGCATGTGCGTGCTCTCTCTCTCTCAAATAAGTAAAAGTAAGTAAATAGTGTGCTTTTACACATACCTCAGATTTGCTTATGTTTAAAGAAATATGGTGGAAAGGGTAGCATTATGGGTTAGAGAGACAAACATATTTATCTTGTGAAAATGCTTTACCACTATAAGCAAACCGGTCACCATGACTTGAGGCTGAGGAGTGTGCTGCCTAGTCCTTAGCATTTTTTGTCCCCTGTTCTTCCCATTTCCAGATTCTGGGGAGCAGGTACTTGTGGATGTGGAGACTAAGAGCAATAAGGAGATCGTGGAGCACATCAAAAAAATCTTGGGGAAGAACAAGTAAGTTGCTGGGGCTGACCTGGAGGGGAGCAAATGTCTCAGCACGGAATGAGGGAGGAAAACGGGCGTCAGGAGGGCACACACCAGCCAGAGTGCGCCGGCTGCAAAGGCCATTCCATCGGGCTTTGCTGCTCCCCAGATCCCCAGCTGTGTGGCTGTAAGTCATGGAGCCTATGTGAGCTCAACCTCCCTGCCTTGGGTCTTGGGTCAGAGACCTTCCTATGTCCTTAGCTCCATGGGAAGCTGAGGTGCTGTGGAGACACCTGCCTGGGCCGTTGCAGCCACCTGTTCTTTGGTATCTCTCCTTGGAGCTGGTGGGTGTCTAACCCCGGTATGTGTTAGTATTTGTCCTTTTTCTTTACATGGATGCAAAGAGGATAGGGAGGGAAGCCAAGAAAGTACGTTTTGGAGGAAGCACACAGAGGCCTTTGCAGGCCCTTTCCTCCTGACCTTGTGCTGACTCAGAGCTGGGGCTGCCTCTAGGCCGGAGGGAGGCTGACCACTGTCGTGTGGGCCCAGTGACTTGGGAGGCCCGGGGGGAGGGGTGATAGACCTTGGGGTTGAGGGGCGGGTTGAGAGGCACGGGAGAGCCAGGTCTCTCTGGCCGCTGACGGGGTGCACTTGGCCAAGAAGTCCCACGTTGCCTAGAGGCTCAGAGCGCTGTTCCACACCTAGTTGCTGTCTGTGCTCTTTGGCAGGGAAACCCTGGAGGAGGAGGAGCAGGAGAAAAAGCAGCTTTCTCACCCAGCCCACTTTGGGCCCCGGAAGTACTGCCTGCGGGAGTGTATCTGCGAGGTGGAAGGGCAAGTCCCCTGCCCAGGCCTGGTACCATTACCCAAGGAGCTGACAGGGAAGTACAAAGCAATGCTGAAGGCCAGCACCCAGGACTGAGGCCCCAGGCCACACCCAGGGAAGCCCCTGGTTCTGTCCCTGGAGGGACTCTGAAAAAACTCTTTGCCATAAGATGATCCCCTTCACACACCTGTGTGAAAGGACATGGGAGGGTCGGGGGAGTATCTCCGCTCTACCAGGTCAATAAAAGGCTTCCTCGTTTCCAGCACGGTGGTGTGTGTCTGGTCCGATGAGCACGGGAGAAAGGCCTGCATGGGGATGGGGAAGGTCTAAGGCCACAGCCCGCCGACATCACTGTGTTGGTCCTGCTGCCCCTTCCTGGTTCCTGTTGGCTTTGATTCTTCTTCTAGGCCCTGCTCAGGAGAGTCAGGAGCTGCTGGGGTTGGATCTGGTAGGATCTGGCTGGAGCTAGGTGGTTCACAGTGTAAATCCCTTCCACTCAGGCTCTTTGGGCTTTTTCAGAAATCCCAGGGCGAGCCTTACATCAGCGCTCACCTTTTAAACTGAAGCCAACCCACTTTCCTCCCAAGAGGCCTGGCTGCCAGTGGCATAGGAGGCCCCGTGACGGGCACAGATGAGACCAGATGCTGCCTCTCCCCAGCCCTGGGGCCCACTCACAGGTAGGTTTGCAGACCATGGAGGGGTAAAGGCGAAGGGGCTGGCTGGTTGAGACTTTGGGGCCCTGCTCTGAGGGCTGGGGTTGGAAGCTGCCTCCATCTGCCCTCTTGCTCACTCAAGCCTTTGTAAGGTTTGGAAGAGGGGTAAGGGTTTATGGAGCGTCCGCCTAGTTCTTTCCTCACAGGACATGGATGCTATGGTCACTGAGTGATGCTGGCTTCAGCCCTCAGGGATTGGTTACCTTAAAGTTTAGCAGGTCCTAAGTGAAGGACCAGCTGGCCTGGGGAGCCGTGGAGGTGGACATGGGGACTCTGCCTTGCGGGGGGGATGGTCAGGAGGTAGATGGCCATGGGAAATGATGTGGAACCAGAGTGTTTTATATAAATGTTGGGGGTCAGCCCATTGGGAGGGGTTTGGCTTCTTTTACATTTGATGCTCAGGTTGTGGTTTACTGTCACTTTGCATCAGACTGGCATTCAGGGGCTTGCCTGGTGGGCGCACGTGTGCATGTGCTGTGCGTTCTGGGATGACTGCAGGCTCACCAGGCTTCTGTCTAATCACAGGTCTGCACCACAGGGCACCCAGCCCACCTTTTCCTCTGTGGAGGATGAGCGGAGAGAGAAATCTGTCCTTCACTGTAATCGTTCTGTCTTGTTTCTAATGACCGCGCCCAGCTGACCACAGCTGTGGTCTCAGCTGCTAGGGCTTTTCAGAAAGAGTCTGTTCCCTTTGGTCTGCACAGCAAGTGAGCCAGCATTAGGGGAGTACTCCTTCCACTCAAAGCCCACAGGGGCCCAGAAAGGTTGCTGACCTGGAAACAAGATCCTCTTCAGAGAGAAGGGTCTAGTGCCTGATGGGACTGTGCCACCCTTCTCTTTACAGAGACTTGAAATAAGCACGACCAGGGGGCACGGTTATCTCTTTAAACCTTTGTCTTTTATTAATGTCTCAGTTTAGTAATGGTAAAAGATGAAAGATGGGTTTAAAATTTATAAAAATGGGAGAAAAAAAGTCTGCTCTGAGGAGTTGGTATCTGTTTCTTTGCACAAACGATGTTCACGTGGTTTTAGACCTTGTTCTTCTGAAGTGACTGGTTTCGAGTACAACTGGCAGGGCCTTTGAAAGCTATCTGGCTGCCTGGTGGGTTCTGCCAAGAATCTGACTTTGGACCTCAGAATCCTCACTAGTAAAGTGAGAGGTCACGTGACATACTGAGCAAGTTCTGTCCAACTTCTACAACTGGAAGAAAATGCTTTTATTCTGGATAGTTCTTACCCTTACAGGATGTAGTGCTGGTGTGAGGCCTGGCTCTGGAGCATCTGTGCTGATAGCCGGTGTTGTCAGGCAGCCCAGGGTGCTCTGTTCTGGAACCCGCTGCCTGGCTTTTCGACCTCCACACCAAGGGCCTTTCCACCGGAAAAGGCCACACCTTTTCTCCTAAAGGTGTTTACAAGTCCAGTAGGCCAGCACATGGACTCTGAGAGGTAAGTCCCTTCCGGCTGAGGCTAAGGTGAGTGGAAAGCCGTGGCGCTCTGACCACAGGGGGCTTCCCCAACCACCTACTTGGGTGAGAGTGTGGTGCCCCTGGGGATCAGGCGTTACTGCTTTTACTGTTAGAAGAAATGAGAAGATGCCCATTTAGTCTTTAATCCACTTTTTTAATAGTATAAACCTTATTTAGGTAGTAGTATTAAGCCACAACAATAATGCCACATTGAAACAGCATTTAATAAAATGCATAAAGCTAATTCATGCACTGCAATACTCTATATACAAACACAACAATGCAAATTCTTCTTCAAGACTGAAGACACTGATTAGATATAAAATTCAGTTTAAAAAGAACATGCTATTTTTTAAATGCCATCACATAAACAAAGCTGATTTCAAGCTGCAGCTTTCAACAGGTTTTAAACCTGGAATTAAAATGTAATGGCATAAACAGTATTTTCTATATTGTGAAGGGCAGAAGTTACAGAAACGGTCCCAAGAAATCTAACACCCGAATTTTCCTTTAACAGATGTCTTTTGAAAGGGCGGTAATGCAGTTACATTTTAACAGAGAGGTCCAAACTACAGGTAAAAACTATGGTTTGTACTATGAAAAAATGTGCAGCTTTTCAGTTATAAAACTAGTTGAACACTGGTTTACAAGAGAATGGGGAGAACAGAGACTGTAGAAAAATATTCCAGCACTTGGGTTGTATGTGGCGGCAGCATCTGAGTCCAGGGATGCTCTGGTCGTTAAAATGGTGAGTGAATATATGATCCTAAGACAAGCCATTTGTAACCCAAAAGTCTTAGTACTTCCAAATGTTATCCAAATATGAAGCTTATCACAGTCTGTCAGTTGATAAATGTTGCTGAACATTTTTTCCCAATATTTACAGCATTTGTTTCTATGCTGCATGTATAAATAGTGAGACACCAGATTATCGGCTTCAGAACTGAAAGCCTAGCTGGGCTTTATTAAAAGTATCTCAGGAATTCCCCACCCCCAAGATACTCTTCTGAAGTTCAGAGTTTAATTATTCTTAGATTGCTGTTAAAATATACCCTCCCCAAATGAAAATGTTTATTCTGAAGATTCATTTAGAGACTGTCAAGCTTCCTCTTATATTTTAACTGGAAAGCCACCTTCCATAGCGTGATTGTCACAACAGGCAAGGGCAGGGGCAAGAGTCAAATAAGCAGTGTTGGATGAGGCCAGTGAAGCAGCAGGAGCTTTTTGTTTGTTTTTAACATCCAATAGAGGGGAAGCTGAAGGCTAAATGACCCACGGTCTCACGAAAGGCACTGAGTACTATGGTCTCAATGAAGTGTTTACAAACTATTTCAGTAGCTTATTTAAAAAAACAAATGACAAACCATCACCACCAACAACAAAAAACAGAAAACCTGTGGATTATGTGTTTTTTGCAGTTCCCTGGGGACTCCCTTCAGCAGGCCAGCGTGCGTCCCAGGATTGTAAGCAGCTCTGCGGGGCTGGGCCCTGGCTCCCGAGTGCTGTGTCTCAGTTTAAAGCCCAATTGGCGGGGGAAATTTAATCAGAATAGGCCTAGCATCTGTAGCTTTAAGGGTACAAATAGCCATATTAAAATGCCATTTTATCTGAGAATTTTAAATTATAGAAAGGATTTATGTCAGTGGATTTTATTCACATGCTACAGTTAGAGAAGTGATTTAAAATTTGTAACTTCTATGCCATAAGTTAGTTATCTTATTCATGCTTATTTTAAAAGACTATTTGGTAGATCTTTTTCAACTGGCATTAGAGATGGGAATCTGTTGAGTCACAGGGCAGTGCCTGCTGATGGCTAAGTCCAGAGCAAGCACAGACCTGGGAAGCAGGCCCTAGCACATGGACCGTTCTGAATCTGTGACTGATCTCTGGACCACATAACAGAGGGAGTACCTGGGAAAGCCGACAGCTCCAGCCGCCAAGTTCCTTCTAGTCAGGCCATAAACAGGCATGCGGCAGCCAGGTCAAAGATTCCCCACCTAGTTTTCTTGACTTTAGGATAAATGGTTTTCTAGCTTCCTGGCCACTGTGTGAATCTAGAGAATATATAATACTATAATACATAGCAATGTCCTTCTGTCAGGACCTTTTGTCTGGAACTTTCCCTGGTATAGGATGGAGATTCTGTCTTCATGGCCTTTCCCAGCCAGGCTCACCCAAAGGAAAATGGAGTTAAAATATCAGCAAATCCATCCTGCTGAGGGACCTTGGAACACCCACATCAATGTACTTTAGCAACTCTATCATAGACTCTCTTTAAAACATAAGGGAACTTTGGATACATGGCTACATGTCTGTATACATAATATACATCTATGTACACATACACACACTATATACACTGTACATATATAGAAGATATAAACACATGTACATTCATTCAGTCATACAAGCCTATAAATCTGTACACGCACAATGCCGCTGAAGGGACCCCAGGGCTGGACACGCACAAGTGTGTGCCGGCAGGAGCCACACATGAGGATGTCCAGAACCCTGTGTACAAAAGACCCAAACCCAGTCTGTCTCAAGGAGGGCTTGGCTTTACAAATTTTACATCAAAGTTAAGACATTTCAAAGAGCCATACAATCTAGACTGGAAGGGGGACAAAGGAAGCATATGGGCATCTGCCCGGCCTGCTCCAACCTTTCCAGGATATCAAGGGCACTATCCACCTCCCCCCACCACACCAATGCTGGGATGAAAGTGAAGGTAAGAAGATGATTTTTCGTGGCCTAGATTAAGAGAAGAGTTGAAATGTCATCTACAGCCCACTATACATGTAGTGGGGCTGTAGTGGGTTGCTGTAGCCCCTTTCTACCAGCAAGTGTGACAAGCTTCTGGACTCTGATCTGATCAGGTCCTGAAACTAGGATCCATAGCCAAGGGCTGGCTGAGGACAGGCAGAGGGCAGGCTGGGGAACAAGACTGCTCTATTGGAAATTCCCCCAAAGGATTAGGATCCCCCCCCCCGCCCAAAATAAAAGCATTAGGTATAGCCCTTCTGATTCTTAGCTCCCTGCCGTGGCTGTCCCTGACACAGGCAGAAAGCGCTGAGTGAGTCTGTGCTGTGGCTGCAGCCATGTCCTCTAGCCAGCATGTGGCCACCGCCTCAGGGAGCCCAGTTGTAGGTACATCCGTCGCTCTCACCGTGGCTGGTGGGCAACTGCCTCAGGGCAGAGTTCACATTTAATACTGACAAGCTAGAAGACAGTCCCTCTTGAGGGCATTTACATAACCTCTTACAACACGTGACTACACCTGTAATTAAATATAAAAACCCAAACCCTAAAGAACCCCAATCACAGCCTCATGGCAGAAGTTAGATAATAAATAATGGTTACCCCCAACAGACACACATACAAACTGCAAATCAGAAGGGTGGAATAACTTGGAAAGTATCATTTGTTTGGGTAATCTGGACTTATTTCTAAGTCTCTTCCTGTCCTGTTTTCTGATTCTATGTAATGACCTCCACAGTTTCAACATACAACTGTCTAGCATTTATCTGAGATACCACTGGAAAAGGGCCCATTTCATCAAGAAGCACTGATGTGTGCTGCCACCTCCTTTCACTAGTGGACCCCTCCTCAAAAGGGAGGAAGGGCCAGGCCAGCAGAAGGGACATGTGGGCAGGCTGTGTGCTGAAGAATCTGTAGTTGGCTTATTTCACTCAGAGACTCTCAGTAGAGGGCTGGCCTTCCTAACTAAATCTAGACTCACAGACTATAAACGAGGGGTAAAAGCCTTGTGAAAGCTGAACCTCAGTATTTGCTAGGGATCCCTTTAAATTAAGTTCTGGACTTTGGGCTTCTCTTAACCAATCTGACAAGATGGGACGGACCTGCTATCAAAACGTGTGAAATGATTTGGGGCAGCAAGAAATCAGCTTGTGTGAACATGATCTTCAGGGAAAGGCTACTTCAAAGTAAGGCCAAGAGGATCTGGGAAACTAATGAGTGTTCAAGGCCAAAATGGTCCACTGCAATCCGCCACCATCAGCGAAGGGACTCAAGAGGCAGGACCAGGTCAGAATCAACAACCCTCTAAGCCAAACTGATTTTTCTCCAGGGCTGTCCTGCCAGGGTCCAGCACTCACTCACCCACATGTTCAGTTTTTCTGCAGGTTGTCACCTCTACTCCAAAATCCTTCAGCAGTGGTGTGGTCGGGACCTCAATCGAGGTCTTGGTTAAGCTGTCCCAGTATCTGATGGCAACCTGAGTCTATAAGCTGAATGGACATAGGACTCCTAGGGCCACCCCCAGGAAGAAGGTGTGGGCCTTTTCCCCAACACCGAGAATCAGATCTGGGAGATGCGACATAGCATGTAATCCCAGAGAACTCCTGTGTGATCGACAGGCTTACATTAAAAAATGAAAAGAACAGAAAAGAGGCAACTTGCTTGTAAGATGCATAAACACAGTTGAAAATAGCCTCTGCTAAAATCCTTCCTGAGCAGAAACGAAACAGACCTGCCCTAACTGCACTGTCCTGGCTAGTTGTTTTTTGTTTTTTTTTCTTTTCCTTTTTCCTTAATTTTGAAATTTAAATCAAATTTAGAAAACCAAAAATTTAAGCTGACAAAATTCTTTCCATCATTTTATAATGGGCACCCTTACAGTTTACAAAATTTGCTTCCAAGACAAGAATTACAAATAATACATTTAAAAACAAATAGGAATTTAGAAGTTGGAGATACTGTCCCCACTTAATTCCCACTAGACTTTCACAAAGTGCTGCTAACGCTTCAGCATAGAGCATTCTGTTTGTCTTAAGGCAGTGCCCGGCCGGGCACCCACACAGCACATGAGGTCCCACCTCGATGGCCTGAGCCAGGCCGAGAGTGCCTGAGAGGCAGGGGCAAGTGTGCTGGGATCTTTCTGGATACCATGTGATCAAAAGATCTGGGAGACGCAAATTTCACTTTCACTGTTTCCTTAATCTGAGCTATACAGAAAGGAAATGAAGAATACCTGACCGGGTCTTGGACATGGCACTTTTCCCAAGCAGGAAATGCCCGCTGCTCGCATCCATGGGAATTTATGGGTCTCTTCTCTAGAGAGAACTTCCTTATAATTGCATTCTGTTCTTGTAAACGATGGTTGCTATAACTTAAGAGAAAGAAGATAACTTTGGGAGTTAAGGTTTTTTTTCTGTTGTTGCTTTTTTGTTTTTTTAAGAGCAGGTAGCTTGCTTCTGCATCCATCACCTAAAATGCTCCAGGGTTTTTTGCTGGCACACACCTGGGGGAATCAAAGTGCATGGTGTACCAGTACCATTCAGAGAACTGCCAACAGAAGTGCTGAGTCTGGAGACACTCTGGAAAACCCTGATAATTAAGGTCAACCGAGAAACCTGCCATTCAGCTGCACCACCACCACCACCCTGGCCAGGCAGCAAAATCCCGCACCGCCCCCACCCCCGGCCCCGAATCCCCTCACAGCATCGAGTGATGCAGGAATACAGCCCTTCTCAAGGAGACGTCTGGAATGGAAACCCTGTGAGAAGGGAGCCTTTGTACTCCTCCGTCTGAACAACGAGCAACTGCCCCAGACTGCATTCGGAATTACTGTTGGTTCAAAATGCCCACCTTGCACTTTTTGGTCAGAAGGCTCTGTCTGCCGTGAGTGGTGGAGGTGATGTGGGGATGTTCTCAGTTGCTGCACGAGCTGGCAGTTAATGTCTGACTGGCTGTAATCCAATTCTGAGAACCAGTCATGAGGAGCCCCGGGTTTGGAGGAGCCTGCAGATGCCCGTCACAGACCAGAACCAGAGGTCAGGAAAGCTGACAAGCATCATCAACTCAAAAGCTGAGGAAGCTTCCAGTTCGGGTCACCACCAACTGTGCCTCCACACTCCCACTTACTGCACGATACAGATGAGCCACATTTTCATTCATTCATAGGAATTTAGTTCAACACCACCAATGTGTGCATACAATTAGGAATGATGCCATCTCTTCTTAAACATAAATGATTGTCTCCTGTACCCTAGTGCGTTTTCACAGAAATTATTAGCATTTCGGCAAAAGACATATACAGTTTTCCATTTTCCATTTGTCCTGCCCAAGGGCAAGATGTTGCTAACATTACGCATTGATAAGAAGTGCTTAGAAAGTGCTAATATTATTACCCTGGTAATTAGTAGCTATTAATTCCAAGGACATTTTTAATATATATACACACATACTGTTCTCTTAGGTTCTTTTAGTTTTGTTTAATACTAGTCTCTGACATTATAAAACTCTGTTTTTTGCCCTTTGAGAATTTCTAAATACAAATTGGGTTAAAAGATTGTTCCAAAATCTGCTTCATCAAAAGGCATTAAAACATTTCTTATGGCAGGAAAGGATCCTACTAGTCTTTTAGTTGCTATTGTCTGTGATTAACAGATAAGAAGAAACCAGGTAGGAAATGGCTAACATACTGGAAATATTTGCACATACCAAAATACCATTACTTTATTTTCTCGGTCTCTGAGCAGTCCTGGAAGGATCCTTTTGCTTCTCGGCAGGCGTGTGGTGCTCACTATAGGCTGGCTCCGGTGATCTGGCCGTTATACTCTGCTGTCTCCATCTTGAGGATGTAGGGGATTATGCTGTCTATTGACACATTGCCAATGAGACCGGTAAAAAAAAGTTCTTCTGTTATGTTGGAGCTCATCAGCCTGAGTGCTGGCAGGCGAACAAGAATCCGGGCCAATCTGTAAAAGGGAGGGTCCTTAGAGAAAGGGGATTCTTTGCCCTTCAGACTTCTCCCTGGACAGGCTCCTGGGACCCTGTCTGCACTGCTTGGATGAAACCAAACAAACCGAACTTTGATCTACCCCTTGTATTTAAAATTTCAACAGTTCCTCTTATAGGAATTTATCATGAGAGGAAAAAAAATCAAAACTAAGTACAAAGATGTCTGTACAAATGTGTCCCTCATTTTAAACAATTCTCCCCTCTCCCACCAAGAAAGAAAATTTTGAAAATCAATAAAAGGATAGGTTAAAATAAAGTGCAGTGTGTCTCTATATCAAAGATCACGATAGACCCACTAAAAAGTATAAAGAAGATGTGTATCACTGGTAAGGAAAGAAGTCCATGATGTACAGGTTGAATAAAAACAGACTGGGAAGCAGCAAGCACAGCACAGTCTCAATGTGCAGGTTTGTGTGACATGCATACAAAAGTATTCGGAAGGATGTTCACTAAAATGTGAATGGTTGGCCTCTGGGTTTGGGGACTTGGGAGTGCCTTTACTTATTAAAACTTACTTTCTTCCGTATTCCCCTAATTCCCACTGTTCGTATAGCATTATAATTAAAAATAAAGCATTAGATTATCTTCAGTTTGTAAACACCCTGTGTGGTAGGGCACATGGTGACCCTGTCGTGGTGGGCCACAGACATTGTATCTGAAGCATGTGACTGTTCCACAGCCACTGCCCAGAACCATGTGTGCAAGGGTGTTCACTGCAGGGCCGGCCTGGAAATAACCTTCATTTTCATCAATGGGAAAGTGTTAAGGAAATTACAGCATTTCCTTAGCCACAAAAGATGAAGTATGCTCAGCTGAACATTAAATGAACAAAGGGTTATAAAATCTTACTTTGTATTTTATGATTCCAGTTACATAAATATAAAAAAACTTCTGGAAGGAAATGCATAAAACATTAACAGGTATCTATGAATGGTGGTATTTGTATGGACATTTTCATTTTACTTTCCAGAATATTGTAATTTTTTTCTATAGTAAACATTGTTTTTTAAAAGAGAATACGTCTATTATGCAAGCAGCATTCCAGCACCATCTTCCATCTGTCCAGCCACTGTGGTCTTGCAGGACACACAAAGGTATAAGGGGACACCAGCACAGCCCTCTAAAGCTCAGCTGAGGTTTCTCTCAGAAGAGATGTAAACAGTGGGGAAAAATGGAAGGGTATTTCAGGAGGAGCAAATAGTACGAGAAAAGGCATAAAGATGGGAAAAAGTAAAATAATGAATGCAGAAACAGATGTCAACTATCCTAGAGCCTTTTTGTGGGAACTTTGAGCCCTGTGAGAAAGCCTCCCTTCTCTCATTTTTGGTCCCAACTCACTTGGCTGGCCACCTCCTCCACCCCTGGTCCCTGACTAGATTTTTTTTTTAGAAACACCTACTTTTAAAGGCCAGAGAGCGGCTGTTGTCATGATGACTCTCGTGTGCTGTGGCCCTGCCAGCAGCCCCCAGAGGGGCATTTCCCTGATCTTCTGACCATGGGCATGGTGTGGGAGTAGGCCCATGGCTTCTCAAGTGACAGCCTGCCCACATACCTGGCTGGATGTATGAACTAGATGTGGGTGCGTTACCTGGCAGTCCCAATCCCCTGTGTTCCGAGGCTGAAATTACGAGTCATGGTGAGATTCGCGGAGAAAATGGATCCTGCTTTGGCAAAAGGTGTGTCTAGGTCATGGAATTGTGTTTAAGGCAGAGGATGTTCTCTGCCATCAGGGCCAGCCACAGGCCCTCCTAGTCACACCATAGAAATGGTCTTCCTAGGGCCTGGGGCATTTTCATTCCATGGGGTACCTATGGACTAAGGCAACACCAATGAAGAAGGTAGGGCCATGAACTTCCTGGTCAGTTCTGATCAAGGGTTTACTTTGAAGGAACAGGGCCACCAAGGAAATACTAGTTTGCCTGATGTGAGCTCAGTAACTCATGTAGCTTCTAGTGGGTTGCAAGTGGTCATGATCAAAGAGCTCCTCCACTCCTTGGCTGAAAAGCCTGCCAGGCCTACTTTAATTGAGAATAACTTCCCTGTTGAGATTTGGACGAGAAAGGCTCATGTGTGTGTATGTATACATACATATATATGTGTATATGTACACATATATTTGTTGCCCAACCATTACAAATATTACAAATTAACTTTTTGCCCAAATAAAGGGACTTAAGAAAATCAATTACCTGAGGGCAAAATTACTATTTTCTATAGCCCACTCACTCATCTGTAGAGGTAAGGTTTGGCTTCTGTCAATGCAAACTCTTCTGTGAAGGATGTTGGCTCTACCTCTTCAGCAGATGCAGGCCAGGGGGTGGGGAGGCTCTTCCAGGCAAGGGGGTCCCTGTCAGCCCCCGAGGAAATCACACAGGAATGACTCCTACCCCTCATCATGTTCCGGAAGAGCAGCCCAAGGTCTTGCCCACTGTTTACCAGCAACACTGGAATGGCCCAGGATTCCTGACCCTCCCACCTAGCACTTTCCACAGTTACCACCCATGAAAAGCAGGAATTAAAATGTGATCAAAAGGAGGCTCTCCCAGCCTGCCAGGGTGGGAAGGCTGCCAATTTATATTTGCGGCTAGACTGCAGCTGCGCTCCTTTCTGCCCCATAGCGAGACCGTGTATCTGCGTGCCTCACCGGTAAGTATCTTCTGAGTAGGTTTTCTGAACATAGTCCTGCAATTCCATCTGTGCCTTTTCTTGGAATTTTTCAATCTGGCTTGTGCTGGTCAAACCTGGGTGATCTGAAAAAAGAAAAGTGCCCCCAGATTGCCCCATGTATTTGAAAAGTCTCACTTGGCAGACTTCTTAGTACTTATTTTTAGTTAAACCTTTGACAAATTTCTCAAGTACAATACAGACTGAACCCTGAAGGGGGTCTGGTTTGGATATTACTGCTGAAACACTGGTTTTTGCTCTGTACTTGGCCAAGGCCTCAAGGTTACAAGGAGGGGGCTGGGCTCCTCAGTGGTCACACCAGCCTCAGCAGCCCCACCTGGCTTGCTTCTGGACACCTGGCTTCCTACTACTTGAGAAAACAAGTTTTAGAACTATCACCCAAGATTACAAATGATCCTTTACCTCCTACATACTTAGTCACAGAATTTCTCCCATTTATATTAGCTATTTTGCTGTTCACGAGTAGATGGCTAGGGAGGAATGGAGGATTAAGCTGTGTCCAAACCCTGCTATCAAGGACAGCAGTCAGGACAAGAGCCAGCCTTAGTGACCTCTGGAGGTTTAGCGAGAACAGATGAGATGAGAGGGGGCAGTGAGGCCAGCTGGACAGTCCTGCTTCTTCTTCAGGTGCTAACCTACAGGGACAGCTGAACTTGGGCACTTTGAGTCTCTACTGGAGGACATACGCTAAGAGCCTGGAAACTGGCAAAAAGGAAAGCAAAAGAAGTAAAAACAAAACAAAAAAAGGACACTGAGGGGGTGCCTGGGTGGCTCAGATGGCTCATCTGCCTTTGGCTTAGGTCATGACTTCTGGGTCCTGGGACTGAGACCAATATCGGGTTCCCTGCCCAACAGAGGGCCTGCTTCCCTCTCCCCCTCTGCCTCTCTCCTCCGCTCATGCTGTCTAAAATGAAAAAAGGAAAAATTAAAAAAAAAAAAAGGAACTGGATGGTAGCATACTCTATTTGGTATGCCAAAGTCTTATTTGGCCAATGGTTTAAATTAGGATACAGAATAAATCTATTCAACATATGAAGTCACCAGACACCATGGCATATGTTTTTGGGACTATAAAAGCAACAATTTAAAAGAACGTATGTGTTTATGTTGGCTAGCAAATCACACCTATTAGGAGAACATTTGGTCACAATCTGGCTGATGACTTGACAACAGGTTCATGTTCAGAAATACCAGTAGACAGGTGGAAAACTTGTGAGTCCCCGCCACATATCTTACCAGGACTAAAGAGAACTATAGCTTTAAGGTATGCATACTCATAGCCATCTATATCCAGCTTCGCCATACTGTTACAGAACTCCTGAAGCTTCCAGATGTGCTCCATGACTTGCTTTATCCGGTCTCCAGAAAGTTTATCTAGAAATGAACATCACAGAACCCCCTGAGAAAGGCTGGTAAGAACAATAACATTAGCTTCTTTGAGGAGCCACAGATTGAAAGAGAAAATTATTTTCCTTTTTAATGGAAAACCAGTTACCTTAAGATGGTTAAGAGCCTCATTTTCCAGGTGAAGGTGAAGTGACAACAGGTATACCCAAATGCCACTCTGCCATATATTCTTTCTCAGCAACAAACCCCTAGACCATCGATTCTCCCTGGCCCTACCGTTGGCAGAGCCTGTAGGTACAAAATAATCCCCCCACCTTTAAAAAAGATTTTATTTATTTATTTGACAGAGAGAGAGATCACAAGCAGGCAGAGAGAGATAATCCCTTTTATTCTGTGCTTAAGACTGGTAAATCAATTCTTAGCATTGTCAGGCTAAGTCTATGCAGGCATTTAATAAAGGTTTATGGACCTGATCATTAAACGCTGACATTTTTTAAGCTGTGGAAACAATTTTATATGTTATCTGTTTTAATCTTCCTGACAACATTTCCTAAAGATACTGGTATTATCACATGCAATTAAAAGATAAAGGATAATCCAGGATCTATAAAGAACTTCTCAAACTCAACACACACAAAACAGATTAATCATGTCAAAAAATGGGCAGAAGACATGAATAGACACTTCTCCAATGAAGACATACAAATAGCTATCAGACACATGAAAAAATGTTCATCATCACTAGCCATCAGGGAGATTCAAATTAAAACCACATTGAGATACCACCTTACACCAGTTAGAATGGCCAAAATTAACAAGACAGAAAACGACGTGTGCTGGAGAGGATGTGGAGAAAGGGGAGCCCTCTTACACTGTTGGTGGGAATGCAAGTTGGTGCAGCCACTTTGGAGAACAGTGTGGAGATTCCTTAAGAAATTAAAAATAGAACTTCCCTATAACCCTGCAATTGCACTACTGGGTATTTACCCCAAAGATACAGATGTAGTGAAAAGAAGGGCCATCTGTACCCCAATGTTTATAGCAGCAATGGCCACGATCGCCAAACTGTGGAAAGAACCAAAACGCCCTTCAACGGACGAATGGGTAAGGAAGATGTGGTCCATGTACACTATGGAGTATTATTCCTCCATCAGAAAGGATGAATACCCAACTTTTGTAGCAACATGGACGGGCCTGGAGAGATTATGCTGAGTGAAATAAGTCAAGCAGAGAGAGTCAAATATCATATGGTTTCACTTATTTGTGGGGCATAACAAATAACATGGAGGACATAGGGAGATAGAGAGGAGAAGGGAGTTGGGGGAAATCGGAAGGGGAGATGAACCATGGACTATGGACTCTGAAAACAATCTGAGAGTTTTGAAGGGGCGGGGGGTGGGAGGTTGGGGGAGCCAGGTGGTGGGTATTATGGAGGGCATTAATGGCATGGAGCCCTAGGGTGTGGTGCATAAACAATGAATTGTTATACTGGAAAAAAAAAAAGATAAAGGATGCCTGCTTAAAATTCTCAGGGGGAAAAAAAAAGAAAAAAAAAAGATTCTCTCTCTGCCCCTCCTCCCCCACTCTCTCCCTAAATAAATAAATAACAAATTCTCATTTGTGAACAAATCTAACTTATATATAACAAAAATCTAACATATATAACAAAATGTTAAGGGTTTAAAAAAAAATCACTTTTAGGGACACCTGGGTGGCTCAGTCCATTGAGCATCTGCCTTCGGCTCAGGTCACGATCCCAGGCTCCTGGGATCCAGTCCCACATCGGGCTCCCTGCTCAGTGGGGAGCCTGCTTCTCCCTCTCCTCTGCCTGCTGCTCCCCCTGCTTGGACTCTGACAAATAAATAAACTCTTTAAAAAAGTGTAAATAAGAAAATCACTTTTATATTACTATTCCAAAAAAGTATTAGACAAAGTTATAAATATTCACTTGATTCCTAGATAATCAAACACCTTGAATGCCTAGTTAAAAGTGTAGCTCAGCTGCAATTCAGCATCAAGTATTAGTCCTGAATCCTGGGCATGCTGCCTTGAGACCATGTCTTTGGTTCACTCTAGACTCAGAGGATGTGGATAGACTGCACTGGCTATCTCCTGGTACAGATGCAGTTGGAACTAGGCTGCCAGATATTAGATGGTTGCCACAGATCTTTCTAGAAGACAGTCACTTTCATTCACAAGAGTAAGTGGGTGAGGCAACTATGTTCTGACTAGGGGTCTGTGTGGCCCAAGTTTGTACCCAGCTCTTCCACTTGCTGCTTCACTTGGGGAAAACCAGGGACCTAACTGTACACAATCCCTCTAGGGCTCTGAGAATTTGTTACAGAGGAAAGAGTAACCCATTGTGAGAACAGAAAATATGTATATTGGTCTCTGCCCCCCAGTTCCTGACACAGAGCTCTCAAAGCCCTTGTAATTTCTAAGTGATAAGAGCATTAGCAGCACCTGTTGGTCTAATTTTTTTTTTTTTAAGATTTTATTTGTTTATTTGACAGACAGAGATCACAAGTAGGCAGAGAGGCAGGCAGAGAGAGAAGGGGAAGCAGGCTCCCCGCTGAGCAGAGAGCCCGATGCAGGGCTCAATCCCAGGACCCTGGGATCATGACCTGAGCCAAAGGCAGAGGCTTTAACCCACTGAGCCACCCAGGCGCCCCTAGTATTTGTTTTTGACCTTATCACTGACAAAGAGCTCCTCCAACCCTTGTAAATTTTCATGTGTTAAGAGGACTAGAAGCATCTTTTGTTCCACTGAGGTATCTCTGGGTGGGACCCCTAATGGCCCCTGGGGAGAAAAGGCCACTCAGAAGCTTGGCATTTCCAGCTCCATCCCTCATCATCCAGAGAGGGGAGAGGGGCTAGAAATGGAATGAATGATGGATGGAGTTCAGAGAACTTCCAGGTTGGTGAACACACAAACACACAGCAAGGGTAAAGCACCTCCAGTCCACAGGGACAAAAGTCCCTGTGCTTGAGACTCTCCTAGACCTCACCCAATTAGGCTCTTCATCTGGCCGTTCATCTGTATCCTCTATCCTTGAGTTCTGTGAGCTGTGCTAGTGAGTTAATCCAACCCAAGGGATAGCCTGGATACGTGCGTGTGTGTGTGTGTGTGTGTGTGTGTGTTGGGGGGAGGATCTTCTGGGACTGAGCCCTTAACCTGTGGGATCTGACACTGACACTATGTCTGACAGTGATAGAATTGAATTAAATTATCGGATACCCAGCTGGTATCTCAGAGAAGTGCCTATTGTGGGGAAAATACCCACCACACTGGTGACCACACGTGTCAGAAGTGTTCTGTGTGAGTAGTAAAGAAGACACGCAGGGAAGAGAAACACAGTAGGTAAGAACTGTGTTTTTCTTTCACCCACACAAGTGAAAAACTACAACTTCTTCCATTTATAACCGTCAATCAAGATGAAAGTATAAGCTGTGATTACTCTGAAAACATCACTAAATACCTATGTATCAGGAAGGTGGCAACTTTTCCAATTATCTTTTTTTCCTCTTTCATATTCTTTATATGAAGACAGTCAGGTGGAAATTTAAATGTTCTCACTGGTGAAGACCTCAGGACTTCAAAGTTAAGCTATGCTCAGCATGTGGAAGCTGTGGGATGCCGCAGCTGGCTAGTTTGCAAGGGGCTGGCCTGAACCGAGACACAATCCCCCACAGCCCCAGCCCTACCTTCCTGGATGCTGTTCTGCAGGTGGTTGACAATGGCTGCCAGGATAGTGGAGAGACTCATGACCTGGGCACACTGGGCCAGGCCAAGGGTGAAGAGCTCGTTCCAGCAGGCCCGCACCAGGCTGGTGTTGCAGTCCTGCCTGGGGACACAAGGTTGGGGTGGGTGTGGGTACATGCTGGTATTCTCCTGGTCCCAGCTTGCCCCAAACAAGTAGATTCAACAAATATTTTTTTTTTTTTTTTTATTTGAGAGAGAGAGTGAGAGAGAGCACGAGCGAGGAGAAGGTCAGAGAGTGAAGCAGACTCCGCATGGAGCTGGGAGCCTGATGTGGGACTCGATCCCGGGACTCCAGGATCACGCCCTGAGCTGAAGGCAGTCGTCCAACCAACTGCGCCACCCAGGCGTCCCATCAACAAATATTTCTTGAAAGTCTATGGTATGTCATTTTTGGATCATTCTCCAAAAACACCACTGTCTGTGAATCTCTTAAACTAAAGTCCCTCTGAGGATAAACTATTTTCTTAACAAAGACACTTTAGACACTTTAAATTCAGTAATGAGAAATCGAAATGGGTATGACTAAAGTGTCATCTCCTACAGCCTTCTAAACCCACAGTAGCCCTGGTGTGGCTGTCAGGAGACGCTGCAGCGATCCAAAGGCTAGGAGCCGAGCGTGGTCTCTGAAGGGGGCTGGGAGACACACCCTGCACCTATGCTCGAGAACAGAGGGCCTGCAAACGCTGCAGGGGAGGAGCTGGCACTGGAGCACAGAAGAAGGGGCCAGCCACGTCAGCTTTCAGCCCTGCCTTGGAGGATCTACATCTAGGACGGCCTGGTTGGTGCACTGTGAACGGTATGCCCTTATCTGAGAAGCCCCCAGATGCAGCTTCACTCTACTTGTCTCAAGATTTCTGATGACTCCTGCCTTCTGTTCACTAGATCCCTGGCTCTTAGCACCAAGTCCTCAGCATATGGAGAAGGCCTAAGAAAAGTTTGAGGAACACTGAAGCACTGGCAGCCATGGTGCTCAGCTCCCAGTCCATGGAGTGTATTTAATACGAAAATCAGCATCACTGGATCAAGAGCATAGGTACAAACTAAAAGGGTCCTCAGATACCTTCCAGGTCATTCCTAACAAAGGGAAGGCTTTTGCTAAAGGATACACACAGAGAAAAAGGCCACTTACCCAAGTGCCTGAAAGGCTGGGATTGACCTGGCCCAGTGCATGGAGAGGAAAAGCAGGCGGGATGCTGACTCGCAGATATAGTGCACATTGAGGTACTCTGGCATCGGGCTAGGCATCGTGAGCTGGAGAAGAGGAAGCACACAGCACAGGAGGTGACGGAGAGACAGGGCATGGCTTTGTCTGTCAATGTGAACTGCTGTCATGTCTCAACAGAGAGCCTAAATTGTGTGACCTCTAATGCTGAAGTTCTGGGCAGATCTCCCGATGAAGCTTGCGTCCTCTGCAGCAGGGGGCTGGCACCGATGCCCCGTGCTCCCTGGCCCAGTGGATTAGGCGCTCATGGCCCTTGCAATGTGGTCAATGATGGTGACCTCCCAGGTCACTCACATAAAGACAAACTTTTCAACTCTTACCTCAGCTAAATCAGTATTTCTTCTAAGGCAATTCTATTTTGAGCCATAAGTTAAAATCTAAATTAAATCAGGGACAGGGGTCAACTTCACAGCTAGTAGGCATCTGGCAGGTGGCGGGGGCTGAGCAGAAGTCTATGTGGTGGGAGGATGAGATCCCACCACCAGAATGTTCAGGACTGGGCTCTAGAGCTCCACTGTCCAGAAGGGGAATTAATGCCTTTGATGTTGGAATCCCATCGATGACCTATATTCTTGGCACTGGTGGGCAACTATGAGCAGGGACCCAGTCTTCAGTGATTGGTCAGGCCTCTGTAGTAAAGAACACCAGGGCACAGTCTATAGCCCTAGAAATTGAGAGGGCTTTGGGGAACGTGGGAGTATGTTTCTGAAGTGAGGCCAGTGAAGGAGCATGTGGGGAAGACTAACATCCTTTTTTAAGGAGACAGGAGATCTATTTTCTGTGGCTCAAGACAGCAAGCAGTCATGACCAGCAGTCAGGGACGAGGGCTGGCTGCCTGCATGCTGGAGCAGACATGTGCTTGTCTGAGCCTATGCTGGAGCCCGGCCGTCTTGGAAAGCAGAGGAGGCAGAGCAGTCCAATAAAAGCCCTTGCTGGGCAGTACCATGTCGGCCCCTCCTGGCAAGGACAGCCACACCTGCTTCAGGATGTTACCTTTAGAGCCAAAACACTATGAGCAAAACACAAGTGACAATTCTTTCTAATGAGAATAGTGTTCTGGCACACAAGGTCTGGATCCAAACAAAAGCCAACAGTATGAAAGATTTTAGCTTCAAACTGTAGGCTGGGGAGGCTGTGGCATGTGGTTGGCTGAAACCACTCACCTTAAATGTGACATGAGTGTCTGAAAGGAGGGGCCCTTCGACCTCAATGATGGGTGTGGACTGGTCTCTGCTGATCACGTGGATTCCGCCTCCTCCACTGGCGTCTATCCCATCTGCTAGGCTTGGAGGTGAGGAGCTGTCTGTGGTATTAAGTGCTTTAGCTAAGGTATCAAATGCCCTGTGAGCAAAAATGAGGCAGGCAGTATTGTGAATCCACAGTTTTAGGAGGAACAGAAGAATTCTAGCTGATCTAGAATTACCTACATCTAGAGAAACAATACAATGGGGAAAAGATCATTCAAGTCTATCTGTTGGGGGACACGATAATGAGAGCTTCTGAGGATAAATATATCGCTTAGTTCCCATGATCTACACATCATCAGGGGTACTAAGCAATATATTACTTATTTTCACACATAATTTCTATTTTTCACAACTACTCTCCAAGGGAGAACCCTCTGCATTTTACAGATGTGAAAGCTGAGGTGTAGAGATGTTAAAGAACTTTTCCAAGACCAACCATCCAGTAAGCAGTGGAACCAGAACTCTACCTAACTCAAATCTCATTCTCTTTCCATTGGATCTAGATGTTAATTTTGCTATCAGACCTCAAGAGAATACGAGGACCGGGGTGTTCCTGTGGCCTCCGGCTGTGCATCTGCCCAGCCTGGCAAGACAGGAAAGAGTGGCCAGTCCCGCAGGGAAAGGGGCAAACACGATAGCTGGGCGGTGGGGAAGAAATGCCGTCTGCAGCCAGTTACTCGTGTCTGAGACCAGCTAATGCCATCTGTCAGTAACACCCTGAAAGACTAAAGTTCTAGACTATTTGGAAAAAAAATATACATGAGAAAAACAGGCTAAAACAGAAGTGGTAAAGGGATGAACTATTAATGTTTAGTCAAAATAAAGACTGATACATGTCACACCTGTCTACTGAAGGGTTTTCCCTGCTTCCACTGAGTCACTAAGTCATTTCCTTTTTCATTGTTTGGAATGAAAAACAGTTTTGATTGTTTCATATCACATAATATAAATGGGTCCATGTTCCCACAGTTACAATGTTAGAAAGCAGACAGACATGCAGGAACACTGTGACGATTTTATAATCCCTGATTCAATACAGGGTGGGGGGGTCAGACTGCTGCCACCCGCCCTCAGGCAGCAACAGTGTGTGGGCGTCACCAGGGAGCCTCCACACTCATGGCATCGTACCGGGTAATTTCACTTGCAGACTGGTCCTCTGGCTGCATTTCCGAAGCATCACCATTGTTCAGGGATTCACTTAAGTTGGCAAGGGAGGTTACTACATTTGCTAGTGTGCCCAGAGCTCCCTGGCTTGTTTCAGCCTATTAAACACAAAATAAGAACATTAAAGATGAATACATCAACACACACACAAAAGGCTCTCAGGCCAATGAAGGTATAATGTTAGTTTAAAAACAGCTTCTATGGAGTGTGACCTTAATAGGGCAGGAGGCGGGAGATCTTTTTGGTGATGGAAGAGTTATGTGTCTTGATTGTGGTGGTAGTTACACAAATGTACACATAATAAGGTAACGCAACAAAAACAGATAAACTGAATGCCACCAAAATTTCAACTTCTGTGCTTTAAAAGGTATTAAGAAAGTTAAACAGGACGCCTGGCTGGCTCAGTCAGTGGAATGCGCAGACTCTTGATTTTGCGGTTGTGAGTTAGAGCCCCACGTTGGGTGGAGAGATGGCTTAAATATAAAATCTTAAAAAAAAAAAAAAAAGCTATTAAGAAAGTAAAAAGACAACCCCCCCCACAAAAGACAACTCACAGAATAGGAGGTATCTGCTTACAAATCATTCATTTTAGTAATGGTTTAGTAACCAGACTAACTCTTATAGCTCAACAATAAAAAGACAAATGAGTTTTTAAAAAATGGGCCAAGGATTTAAACAGGTATTTCTTCAAAAAGGATATACAACTGGCCAGTAAGTACATGAAAGGATGTTCAACATCACTGGAAATGCAAATCAAAACCACAATGATACCATCTCACACCCAAAAGGATGGTTATAACCAAGAAGATAATAACAACAGGTGCTGGGAGGATGTGGAGAAAGTGGACCCTCACACACTGCTGGAGGGAATGTGAAATGGTGCAGCCGCTGTGGAAAACGGTCTGGCAGCTCCTCAAACAGTTTAAACACAGAGTTACTGTATGACCAGCCATTCCACTCCTAGGTACATACATAAGGGAAATCGAAATGTACCTCCACAAAAAACTTGTGTCCAAATGTTTGTAGCAGCACTATTCATAATAGACAAAAAGTAGAAACAACCCAAATGTTCATCAGCTGATGAACGGATAAATAAAATATGGTTGAGCCATTCAATGGCTTAGTATCTGGCAATAAGAAGGAATAAAATGCTGACACATGCCACAACATGGATGAACCTCGAAAACATTACGTCAAGAGAAAGAAGTTAGTCACCAAAAGCCATATATTGTAAGATTCCCTTTATATGAAATGTCCAGAACTGATAAAACCATAGTCAGAAAGGAGAGTAGCAGTTGGAGGGGGCTGGAGTAGCAAGAGGGGGGTGTAAAAGCTTAGTTGGTACAGGGTTTCTTTTTGGGGTGATGAAAAATGTTCTAGAATCAGGCAGTGGCGATGGTTGTACAGCCTTGTGAATATACTAAAACCACTGAACTGTGTATGGAAAGTGTGAGTTTTCTGGTAAATGAATTGTATCTCAATAAAAAAAGAGGAAAGCCAAAGACATACAGACACAAGTGTCTGCTGTGTCTAGATCATGAAATTGAAAAACTAGAACAGTGGAAGAGACCCTAAGCACAGCACTGCTTCATAAATCCCAGAACCATCACGGAACAGAACATGGTGCAGCTGCTAAAAGATGTGGGCCATCACGATGGAGGGACACGTGGCAGGAATGGGAGTGAAGTGAGAAAAGACAAAGACCAGGTGGCCAGCACCATGAGGGTGTCACGTCCTAGGTGTTGCGCTGCGCGGCAGGCCTGCTGCATAAATGGCCGGGGGCGCCCGTAGAAAGGTGGCATGGGATCTCTGTGAGACTCTGTATTTAGTCCAAGCACACTGTTTTGAATTTTAGTGATTTCAGTCGATGGCTGAAACACAGCTTCTGAAAAGAGCTATCTTTAGGTGCTCTGTCTCTACCCTATCATTCATAACAACCTCCTGGGGTGAGTATGGTCACTTCCACAGCACAGAGGCAGGAACGGGGTGCAGCACATGTCTGACTCTGCAGCAGCTTTCTCTTCACTACTACTTACATAGCACACGGTGTCTGTCCCTTCTCTTCCATCCAGTGATCACGACTAATTCCTTACTTAAGGAGAGCTCCCTGCACGCTGCCAGCTTTAGGAAAGTAACTTACTCCAGTTCCCCTGCGCCCCCGTGTGGCGGCACCAAGGGAAGCAGAGATGGAGGAAAGGGGGCGCATGGCTACGAAGAGCGGCGCTGGGCTCTGGACCCAGGACCAGCCGACCCTGGAGTCTCTCGGTTCTTAGTCTCAGTCTCTGCGTGGATGGCACAGCAGAAGAGCTGCTGTGAAATCCCTTGGTAATCAGGTCTTAAGGTTATTCGGGCCTTCCTTTCAGGCTTCTGGTTTCCCTCTACCCCACTAGGCATCCATCACTGTCCTGAGTGTCAACTTGACACTCAGGTGTGATGACCATGTTGCACGCAGCACCAGGGCCCAAAGACAGGAAGCTCAAGGCCCAACCTCAGGACCACAGGATGGAGGGCCCTCACTGATGCCCTTCTTTCCCAAGACAGGCTGTTCTCACATACTGAGTGGGCACAGTGATGTGCACGTGAATGGACTGGAAGGAAGCCTGTGGGTAGGACCGCTCTGGCTCTCAGGGCAGTGAGCAGCTCTGCCAGCACTGTTACCAAGTCCCTCCTTTTACAGAAGGAATACTGGAACTCAGCCATGGCTTGCCGCTACTTCATCATTACTGGGTCACATCAGGAATGAGATAAGAAATATAATCCATTTTCTTGCCTAGATAAAACCCCTGTCCTTCCTTATCTTCATGGGGATTAGCCAGCTCTCTCTCTCCTGGATTGACAAACACCTCTGTTCACAACATGTTAAATTCCCTATGGCTGATTTGTTCTTAGTTTTGCAATTGTCAGAATCCTGACTGAACTTCCTCCTGCAGATCAACTAATTAAAAAGAATGGGGTGGGGGGTGGATAATGTAACACTGTGTGTCAACCATACGTCAATTAAAAAAAAAAAAGATGAACTAGGGGCTTTTGCAAAAGGACATCTGAGGATAAGCAGCCATTTCCCCAGCATACCTGTAGTTTGCTAATGTGTGTACTGGGGTGGGGTGGGGGTTGTTATTGAGATAAGAGCCACTGAGTTTTCACCAAACTGAACTCTAGACCCTGACATGTAATAATGACTATAACCAGCCAGCCCCGAGTTTTTGAAAAGCTGTCAACATTCCTAATACAAACCATAGGATGGCTATATAAGAAGAAATAAACAGAGACGTGAAAGGCCAAGCTAACAAGGTAGTCTCAGAAGCTAAGAAGAACAGAGTCGGCACACATTCAGAGAAGCAGTCTGCACTGCAACACAGAGGTGGAGGAGAGAGTAAGTAGAGAACATCACCTTGGAATCCGTGGCCAGGAGAACTGTACCATCCTCACGTATCAGAGGCTGTTGGATGTTCACAAGCATCCCTGGATCAAGAAGACCTGTTTGTCTATTTAAGACATAAAGAAACCCAGAGTAGCTTCCAACATTTAACACACAATATGATCACACTTGCCCTGTCCCTTCTACAGTGGCAAAGCTGCCTGAATAGCAGAAAAGCTCTAACTTGACTCGGTTATCGAGTGACTGAACCATCACCCCTTCTCTCTAGAATGAGATGAGCACAAAGCTGGGCCTACAGCCTGAGACAGGATGCCACACAGATACACATCCCCTTGGCTTCCACGCTGACCACAGACTGTAGCCGCTTTGTTAAATAAAGCCAATGTGATCTTCAGAATATCACCAAGAATTCTCAACTCTAGTTCTCGCTAGGACACAGTTTGGATTTCTTGTTTTCCCCTTTTGAAATGAAGTTCAATAGATTACATGGAAAAAAAAAAATAGACATCAACTTGTGTTAACTCTTCACATCATTTGGGACTACCCTGGGACTTGGGCCTTTTGTCTATACTGCAGAAAAACCCCATCTTGAATTGCAGAGCAACATATGAATAACTACAGGACACAACCTGAGACCCCCAGGCAGGAGAAAAACCCCATCTTCAGGTCCGTCCACAGGTGTGACTGGAGCAGCTCTGAAAAGGGTGGGATGAAGCAAGACAATGCTGAAGGCTGGGACAGTGGGGAGGGAGCCACATAAGCTCCTTCCAAGGAACATCCAGGCCTCCTCTGATCAGCTCAAAGGCTGATGGTAGTGTTGCCCTTTGTCAAAACTGAGACTGACCTTGCTCCATCTTTATCTGCCACAAACGTGGGAGTGGCTATCAGAGGACTTCTCAGGTCCTTCCGGATATAGATTTTCTCAGTTGAAGCAGCACAATTGCTTGGTTTCTCCCGTTGTACATCAAAGGGCTTCCGTTCACTCTGCACAGCTTAAATCACAACATAAATATTCATCTTTAGATGAACAAGTCATTACAAATTACATCCTTCATAGGAAAGTCTTCCTTAGTAAGTCTGCTACTATAGGGATGATAAGCTCTGGTGCTAGACACATCCAGCTCAATTTTCAGAGGGCTTTTTAGCCAAAGGGAAGAAAAGCTCAAAGCCAAATAAGGCCACTCTTGGTCTAAAGAGTGCAAGCTCACTGCCTGCTAAGGAACTTCAGCATGGTCTTGTGGGGGGTCCACACAGAGCCCTCCGGATTTTCACTTTTTGCTGCTCACAAAAGGCACTTTCCAGGAAGGGAAATTTTTTTTTTTTTAAAAGATTTTTATTTATTTATTTGACAGACAGAGATCACAAGGAGGCAGAGAGGCAGGCAGAGAGAGGGAAGAGAGGGAAGCAGGCTTCCCCGCCAGCAGAAAGCCCGATGCGGGACTTGATCCCAGGACTCTGAGATCATGACCTGAGCCAAAGGCAGAGGCTTTAACCCACTGAGCCACCCAGGCGCCCCCAGGAAGGGAAATCTTTACCCATCTTTAAGTGGGCCCTTAACAGAGAGTTTGTCCAGGGCCACGTGTCATAGAGAACCATTCTAATGTCCAATTCAAGCCTGCATGGCTTCTGCAAATTGTTTAATGGTGTGTCAGCTTTCTGTAACACTAGCAGTCTCTCCCTCCAGCAACCTGGTCGAGAGAGCTACATGGGCCAGAAACAACTGAAGGAAATAAAGATCTTTTTTAAAAGAAAGATAGTATGAACCCCAGATCCAATATGTAAGAAAGCTAAGGGGTCCTATTTAGAGAAGGATGCTGTGGCTGAGAGAGGTGTCTTCCCCACCGCCTCACAGCTCCGAAGTGGCAGAGCTGGGGTTTGATACTCCAAAGCCTGTGTTCACCCCACTGTGCTGAGCTGCATGCCGAGTTATCTGGGGGAGGCTTCCACACACATCATGGGGAATGGTCAATCGCAGCAGCATGGGTGCTGGACCACCTAGCTGACCGAGAAGGGAAACAACAGGAAGCCTCAGTGGATATTTTCCTCTTAGAGTATTTTAAAGCCAGGTATAGAAATCTTGCTTCCTCCAACTAGCTAACTCAAGTTGCTTGCTCACACAGTTACTCACATTCCATCTTCATGCCCATCTCTAAGCATTTTTTCAGCCGGCAAAACTGACAGCGGTTCCGGTGGTGTTTGTTTATGATACAGTCTTGGTTGCTCCGGCAGCTATAGGTCAGATTTTTCCTTACACTCCTTTTGAAGAAACCTTTGCAACCTTCACAACTAACAGCCCCATAGTGACGGCCTAAAAGGAGAAAGAGTGTGTGAAACAGATCACCAAGAGAAGAGGTGGTCCATCAAAGGCCCGTTTCTAAGGGAAGGCCATCAAAGTGACCAGGGCATGGTATCCAGTGCGGGCAGCCATGGGACAACCATGAGCCTGGGCATGAAGCACGGCACGTAGGTCTTCCCCTAATTTTCCCATAATCTTTAAAGTAGCCCTGTGACATCATGATAGAAAAACAGAAGTTCCGATAGGTTACATGACAGCTGGTAAATGGCATGACCTTAATGCTTTCAGTACACAAAGGACCTAACATGCAGCAGGAGCTCCCAGAGGATGGCTGAGCCGTACTGCCTGCCATGCACACCTGGTCTTGGCCCCACAGAGCCGGGCTCCTGAAGCCTCCCAGTGCTCCTCTCCTGCCAACAGTGGCATGTAGCAGAAGCATGCCTGTGCTGTTCAAGCACCCAGGGTCCGACTCCTCCCTTTACTCTCTCGGTGTGAGTCAGGTCCTGGGCCCTAGAGCTACCCTGGGGGAAGTGCAGGGGCTATGGTTATGTAGCCCCAAGGTGAGGGAAGGGTACATGCCATGTGGCTCACTTTGGTTAGGTATTCAGACTCTCTTGGAAACACAGTTCTAGAAATACATTTATTACATACAGTTCTTTTTTTCTTTCTGTACTTTGGTGTCTCTAACTTCTAATGACCAATGACATTAAAAAGAGCCCCCTACCTCAGAGCACCCTCCCAAATACACCAAGTGCTTCCACATGCATTACCCCTCCTTTGTTCCCAGCTGGCAAAGAAGCATGGATAAGCTCTCCTGGTTTGATCTTCTGTAACCCAATATCATAGCTACATTGCTAAGAAACATTTCACCAGATCATCACTGATGGCAGCTACTGGGCATCCCACTGTCCTGAACTCTAGCATGCAGAGCCATTCCCCAAGTATGTACTTGGAAGGTCTCAATTTTGTGTCTTGAAGAGTAGTACTAAAGTTGCTGTGTAGACATCATTTTTCCTTCCTTGCAGTGTATTTCCTTAGCCTCTCTAGACTTTAGAGGGACATCTAATATCTGGAGACTATGGCACTATAAGCCTATGATTAGGCCATTCCTTTAAGCCCAGAAGGGAACTGACAAATGGGGAAGCCAAGCAGATTCTGTGGCCTCATTATGTCTATGCTTCATTCATTTGTTTAAAAGTTTGCAGAGTGCCTGTCCTGGCTGAGCAAGAAGCTAGGATATAGAGATGGCATGTTCTTGCTCTAACAAGAAGAGCCCATTCTGGTGTGGAAGTCGGGCCTGTAACAATCAATTGTAAGAGAATGTAACAAATGCCAGAGCCGTCAACACAAAGGATGATAAGGACACAGGCAGCACTGGCTTCAGAGAAGGGGTGGGATGGGCTGGGTTTTGCCTTGTTCAAGATAGGAGTGGGAACAGAGGCAGGACACTATGGCACAGCAAATGGTACCATGAGCTAGGAGGGGACTGGAGCTTCTGACATGGATGCTTGTGGATGTTTGTCTGGGCTGTCCTCCTAATATACTTGGTCCAATCTTCTGTTATAACCAGGACCACAACGTGTCCAAAGTTCCTGGGAATTCTGTGACTATAGAATAAAGTTGAATCACAAAACTCTGGCCTGTTCCCACAGCACAGCTGGAGGAGCACCTTATTAAATCCTTCTCCACCCTGTGCTCACTTCGGTAGCACATACACTAAATACTTCTCCATCTTTCCTGCCCGTCTCCCCTTCTATAGCTCCCTGGCATTAGCAGACTGAAGTCTGAACTTCTGGGACAAACATCTTCTCCAGTCTCCTTTCACTCACATCCTAATCACAGAAGTCCAGGAGCTCTTCCCCAAAGACACACCATAAGTGTGGACAGTAAATTCACCAGGCCCTGGCTCCACCAGCCAGAACACCCTTCTGCTTTACCAACATATTCAACCTCCAAGCCTCACAGAATTTGACTGCCGCTGGGGGACCTTGCCTGACCCTGAGGCTCCAGCCAGGATCTCATGCTCTCACCTCCTTCATTACAGTAGTTACCACACAGGGTTATAGTGAGCGGATGATCAAGTTAGGATGAAGAAGAGAGAGATAACACATGTTGTGAAATAGCAAAGCACTGTGCTAATACTACCCCCAAATAAATGACTGCTTTCTTGGTAGTACGTAAATATTTGACACACAGCCCAGATTTATAAGTCACAGAAAGTGTCTTGACTCCTCCTTTTGATTCTAATAATCTGACAAACAGGTTTGCTTATTTGTATCACTATCCTGCTCAGAAAAGTGGAGTTCATGTTTTAAAACCTACAAACCTACAGAAAATGTTCTCTCTCTAATAATCCTCCAACCTCTATTTGGTTCATGATATTGGACCATGATGTGTGCCTAACAAAACCTAGGGTTACTTACCAGAGGCTTTGTCGCCACAGACCACACAGTATTCTACTACCTGTGGCCGCTGGACGTCGGCCTTACCCAGCAAGCGCTCCACAGAAGCAGAGTCCGTGACGATCTAAGAAAAACCCGGAAATAAGTGAAGTGCTATTAAAAACCAGATCATAAAAAAAATTAACGTTTAACTATAAATTCCTAATCTTGAGTTTCTAAGCAGGAAAACCCTGGGCAGAACTGGGAAAATCCTACTTGACAAGTTAGTGACATTAAGAATGGCCCTGTTGCTCCCCTAGACTGCACCCCTTCAAGTGGTGATGATAGTTGGGGGGTGTATGTGTCCAAGGTTAGGCACTGGTTTTCACTCACATACTTTCCCATCTGGCTAGCATAACCCGGATGTCCAGGATGGGGGGCCATGTGGAGAATCATATGCAGTGCTCTGACATGAATGTACTGCAGGTCTTTCTGGCTCCTTCTCTATTCCCATGAAACAGCTTGGAATGCATGCAAAAAGGTATATTTGGCAGAGAAATAATCAAGCTTTATTAATTAATATACTAGGACTCTCCTTGAGGCAGCTGGGCGTAGAAAGACTAGAAACAGGCGACCTCTGAAACCTGTTATTTCTACTTCACTTGCAGGTGACTTTCTAGGTGACAGTGTTACTCACCTGGAGGAATACTGTAACTGCCACAAATATGAGAAAGTGAAAAAATTGCTCTTTAAATAATGTACCAACAAGAACCCTCATGGTTATTGCTGTGTGATGGGAATATATATAGAAATTACTGTATAAAATGATCTCTTAAAAAACATGTAACAAAATCAACAGCCACCTTCTCATGAACAAGGAGAAGTCTAAAAAAGCAGGGAGCAACTTTAATTTCAGTTGATCAGAATGTACTCTGGGAAAGGAGGCAGTATTTACTAACTACATTATGAAGAGTCTCAGAAGTGCAGTTCTGAAAGCTGAACATCACTTGTGTTCTGAACCCAGTTCTATCAGAAGAAAAAAAATCCTTCCCTTATTTTTCTCCATAGTACAAAGTCCCTCCCCACTCAAAACACATGGATTCTTAGCAGCATTATTCACAAGAGCCAAAAGGTAGAAGCACCTCAAACATCCAACAACAGATGACTACATAAATAAAGTGTGGTCTATACATACAATGAATTATTATTTTGCCTTAAAAAAGAAGGAAATTCTGACATAGGCTACAAGATGGATGAACCTTGAGGACATTATGCTCAGTGAAATAAACCAACTGCAAAAGAAAAAATATTGTAGGACTCCACTTATGTGAGGTCCCTAGAATAACCAAAGTCATAAAGACAGAAAGCAGGATGATGGCTGTCAGGGCTGGGGGAAAGGAGAGACCCAGAGTTCACAGGTGCAAGTAAGGACAGAATGAAGAGCTAGGACCATGCTTGACGACCTGGAAAAGATGAAGTGAGATTTAGGAACAAGTCAGTCCCCATCTGGCTGTGTCCAGCCCTAGGTGGGGCCCCTAAAATATCAGGGGCCAAGAACTGCCACCATCCAGCTTAGGTTAGTTAGAGCATTCTCCAGTGGCCTTAGTACCAGCTTGCTCAGGCCAGTCTCCTGTGGGCCACAGACTGTCCTGGCTCAACTTCTACCCCATCTGAGCACTGAAGCTTGCTGCCTCCTGGGCCTTGCCACTCATTTGCTGGTTTTTTACTTTAAATATTATTTATTTATTTGAGAGGTAGAGAGAGACAATGAAAGAGAGAGAGCATGAGAGTAGAGAGGTCAGTGGGAGAAGCAGACTTCCTGCTGAGCAGGGAGCCCGATAGGGGACTCAATCCCAGCACCCTGGGATCATGACCTGTGCCGAAGGCAGTTGCTTAACCAACTAAGCCACCCAGGTGCCCCCCACCTTTTAAAAAAAATATATATATATATTTATTTATTTTTTCTTTAGCCAAAGCAGCAACCTGACACACTTGTAGGTCCTCGAAGGACCTTCTAGAGATGGACGTGGCCTTCAAGGCAAAGGAGGAGTCAGAAACAAGTTTGGCAGCTGAAGTGCTGAAACAAATGCCTGTCAACAGCCTTACCTGGATCCTGCCAGGGACAAGGTTGTCCGAGGTGGTAAATATGAGCTGCTTAGCACTGGATGTCTCCGGGGAAGCCAGGATCACCTTCCCAGTTCCAGCTCCATCTGGGCTGGTCAGGATGAACTGCTGCTTGGGGGATCCGGAGGCGTCCACTGCGGTGACTATCTGGATCTTCTGTCCTGTCTGCTGGTCTGTCACAATCTACAAGACACAACATGGAGGCTGCTCTCATGGAGTATCATGTGACTCGTGTACTTGCAGGTGCTGCTCAGAGTGATGACTGCCCAACGCCATCCTGGAGTCAATGCTGGTCCAAGATGTAGTTTCACCAGTGCATGGTGAAATGAGAAAAATGAAACACAATCGTGAGCTTTTCAGGAACCAATTTTCATGGAGCTAATTTTATTTCAGGATGATATCGTTCCTACTATTTTTAATTAAAATGTCCTTAGGGGCAGTGGTGGTGTCCTAGATGAAGGTGGTCAAAAGATACAAACTTTCTGTTTTAAGATAAAAAAAAGGTGCTGGAATGTGATGTACAGCATGGCGACTATAGCGAACTCTGCTGTGTGGTGCATCCAAAAGTTGTGAAGAAGGTAGATCTTAAGAGTTCTTATCACAAGGAATAAGCCATTTTTTCTTTTCTTTTTTAAAAAATCTATATGAGATGATGGATGTTAACTAAACTTACAGTGGCCATCATTTCATAATATAGGTAAGTCATTAGGCTGTACATCTTGAACTTACACAGTGTTGTGTGTCAATTATATCTCAGTAAAACTAGAAAAAGCAAAGTCCTTCTTTTATGAAATGGAGATAGTAACAGTAGATGAGTTTAACTTAAAGAAAGAAAGAAAGAAAGAAAAAGCCTGTCCCAGGCATAATAAAGTCCAGAAAAGTCGTGACCCTGAGTCTTCCAGAGGCTCCCACCATTCACTGTTCAGGGGGCCAGCTGTCAGAGTCTGCCTCTTTCCAGAGTCCCTGCCTAACTGCATCAGTTACGATCAAAATAGTCGCTACAGCAAGAGGGACTTGTCATTCCTGCTCAAGAAATTCTCTGAAGCTGTTCTACTCCCTGTCCTGCCTTCCTCAAGGCTGAGTGCCCAGCTTTGGAGCACTGCCCACCTTCTTCCTGGGGCACCAGCAGGCCCTCACAGCAAATAGGATTTTGGGGGCTGCTGTGGGTGGGCCTTGGACAGGGAGAGAGGTACTACATCTCTGGCTGGAACTTCCTTTCCTCTACAATATTTATGGGCAGGGATGCCTGGGTGGCTCAGTTGGTTAAGCCACTGCCTTTAGCTCAGGTCATGATCCTGGAGTTCTGGGATCGAGTCCCACATCAGGCTCCCAGCTTCTTGGGGAGTCTGCTTCTCCCTTCTCATGCTTGCTCTCCCTCTTTCAAATAAATAAATAAAATCTTTAACAACAACAACAACAACAACAAAATACATATATATATATATTTATGGGCAGGTCTGGTATCCGTGCTACATCTTGATAGATGCTGATTTGTAACATAGCATTCCAAAGTTCAGAAAGCAAACTCACAAAGACTCTAGCACAACAGCTTTGCCAACTATCCAATATGGAAAACCAGACAATGCTGGTTGGTTCAAAAGAAAATGACAAAGACCCAATCACTTAATTATGTTTATTTAGAGTATCCACTATATGTCAAACTCTGTTCTTTGTACTAGGGAGAGGGACATGAACACAACAGAGCTCCTACCCCGTGGAGTTAACCTTATATAGGGGGAAATAGACCATGATTATCAGTCATGGTACGTATCATAAAGAAAACTAAAAAGCAGAGTAAAGAGACAAAGCATGTCAAGGGGAAGGAGGAAGAAGGGCTGCTTTTGGGACGCCTGGGTGGCTCAGTTGGTTGGACGACTGCCTTCGGCTCAGGGCGTGATCCTGGAGTCCCGGGATCGAGTCCCACATCGGGGTCCCAGCTCCATGGGGAATCTGCTTCGCTCTCTGACCTTCTCGCTCATGCTCTCTCTCACTGTCTCTCTCTCTCAAATAAATAAATAAAATCTTTAAAAAAAAAAAAAAAAAAAAAAGAAGGGCTGCTTTAGAAAGAAAGACCTCTCTCATGGGGGTGATGCTGAGCAAAGACCTGGATGAAGCAAGAGAGGAAGCCATGCAAATATGTGGCAAAGTGTTACAGGCTGAGGGCACAGCAAGTTCAAGACCAGAAAGAAGAGCAGACTGGGGACAGATGATACACGAACAAATCCTTAGCTGATAGTGGGGCATGAATCCCAGCGTACCATCATTTTCTACTAAAGGTCAAAAGATCTTGAAGGCTGAAGAAGAACAGATTCAGCAAATGAAAGGAAGTACCTTTCATTGTTAAAACCTGTAGCATACATACCCAGCTTCCCCTGGAAAAGTAAAACGAGACAAAGGGGCACCTGGGTGGCTCAGTGGGTTGGGCCTCTGCCTTCGGCTCAGGTCAGGATCTCAGGGTCTTGGGATGGAGCCCCACATCAGGCTCTCTGCTCAGCAGGAAGCCTGCTTCCCCCTCTCTCTCTGCCTGCCTCTCTGCCTATTTGAGATCTCTGTCAAATAAATAAATAAAATCTCAAAAAAAAAAAAAAAAGAGACAGAAAACTTTATAAGAATTCTCTTTTAAAACTCCCCCCCCCCCACTGCTGAACTGAAAGACTGCAGACAGGCTGGCTGACACACACACTTCTCTCAGCTGCCACAGAAGGCACTCCTTCCTTTGTTAAAAGAGAACAAGCAAGCCTTTGAAAGGCCCTTATAACCTTGAGATCTGGGAGTAAAATATCCGACTTCCTTTTCATGTCTATCAAAACTTATCTCCTTCCTAAATTACTTTCTCTGTTAAATAATGAAGTGGTCATGTGACCTGAGAGGGTCTTCAGTTACCAGCTATAACAAAGGCAAGGCTAGTAGAGTCCTTCACGTGTTCAGAGGTGACACACTCTGCACCTGAGTACACACAATCACTGCCATGTCACCACCTTTGATGCTATTCCCAGGTCTCTTGGTCGAGGTACAGCAGGTATGGGGCAGGGTGGGAGGTAGGACTGACTGGGTCTAGACAGGGACTAGTGGGGCTATATGTAACATATCATATGTAACAATCTGAGTGTGGCTCAGATTATTTTTTTCTTTTTCCCCTTAAAGACTCAGGCTCACAGAAGCCAAGGGTGACCCTTAGGCAAACAAAGGCCTTGCTGACAAGTATCAGCAGACGGATACCTGTTTAATGAGACCAAGGAAACATCAAATTGAGGATGTATCCAGACTTATTAAATCTCCCATGGAGGGGTGGAGAAGAGGTGTTGTTGGTAGAATCATGTCCCCTCAAAAAAGATGGTTATATCTGATCAAGTTGAGTCCATACTGGTTGAGGGTGGGTCCTAAATCCCGTGACTGGTGTCCTTACTAGCAGGCCTGTGATGACAGAGGCAGAGAGGAGTGTTGCGGCTGCAGGTGAAGAACACTGAGGACTTTTGGCTACTACCAAAAGCTAGGAAGGAAAGCACAGAGGGATGCTTCCCTAGAAACCTACAGAGAGCATGCCCCAAGCAAATACCTGGATTTTGGGCTTCTGCAAGAAAATAAATTTTGTTGTTTTAAGGCCCCAAGTTTGTGGTAATTTGTTATGGCAGCCCTAGGAAATGAACGTAAGAGGCAAACTTTATTTAATCTCTTCACTTGGAATAAACATTCATACTTTCTGCTTGTATGCCTTGTCTTCCCTGTGAAAAAAAATTTTTTTTTTTTTACAGAGGGAGTGAGCAGGGAGGAGGCACAGTAGGAGAAGGAGAGATAGAGAATCTTAAGTAGGCCCCATGTTTAGCACAGAGCCTGACACAGGGCTTGATCTGTGACCCCTGAGACCATGACCTGAGCTAAGAATTGGGACGTTTCACTGACTGAGCAACTCAGGTGCCCCTCTGTGACTCTTAAGGTCTTCCAAGCCTGCCGACACACAGTATTGCTACAACTCGTTTTGAAAAGGTATTATTTGTTCCAATGTGACTGATATATTATGGAATATTCTGTGCATAATATAAATCTTGTGTTTATGCAGGATTTCTCCTGAGAAATAGCAGACACACAGAAAATGACCCCCAGGTGAGCAATATGGGAATAGGTAGCTCAGTGCACGTGGTGTTGCAGCTTTCCCTGATTTCAGATCACTCATTCATCACAACTCCGGAGCTATAATCCTCTCACATTCCCTCCACAAGCAAGCTTCAGGCCTCTTTCAAAGAAAAGTGCCATATTTATTGTCATTATTATGTATTTCTTAACCATTTAATGTATGTAAAACTGCAATTTAAATTAAATTAAATTCATACTTGCTTTTTAATGTGTCACCAACAATTTTTAAGTGTTATGCCACCAACCCCATATACCCCATAAGCCCTGTAGTTTCCAATGCAGAATTTTGCACAGTATGGAAATTTTTAGGAACAGGTATATCACATTATAGCAGAGCTGACAACATAACTCTACCGGCCTAAGGCCCTCCCTACTTCCACCCCAAAAACATCTTAATGTGACCTGACTTACTGCCATTCTCCTCCATGTTACCCACTCTCTGTTCCAGCCAAGCTGGACTCATCATTCGTGTTGTAAAGGAGAGTCTGCAAATGGACAGCCTGAAGGCAAAAAACAGTCACTGTATAACTTTCGCTTGACTTCCCAGAGTTTAAAATTTAAAAAACTGGTTGCCAATAACTGAGGATAGAGTATTTACCATAAAAATCAGATTTACAGGGACACCTGGGTGGCTCGGTGGGTTCATCCTCTGCCTTCGGCTCAGGTCATGATCCCGGGGTCCTGGGATCGAGCCCCGCATCGGGCTCTCTGCTTAGCAGGGAGCCTGCTTCCCTCTCTCTCTGCCTGTCTCTCTGCCTACTTGTGATCTCTGTCAAATAAGTAAAATAAAATTTAAAAAAAAAAAAAAATCAGATTTACAGTTCTTGTGACAAGCTGGTAGCTGTCCCCACCCTAGCCCCAAGTTTCCCTGTGGTTATCGACTGGCTGTTTGTGGCTGTCCCTTTGGATGGGGCACAGGCTCTCTGTCTGGCCCTAATTCCCACCCTGCCCACCTTCTCTCCTGCCACCTGGTCCTGTAAACACAGGTCTGTGATCCTGAAATAGGGCTTTGTAGCTAGAGCTATGAATGGAATGCTCATTCTACTGCTTCCCAACTAGGTCACTGTGGAACAGGTATATGAGCTTTGTGAGACTGTTTTCATATCTATAAAAAAAGGATTACTAAGAAAGTGAAATGATACGTTTGAAGGCAGCTGGTCCTAGACCCAGAACATAAGAGGACCTCGAAAAAAATATTTCCTGCTCTAAGCTCTCACATACTTCTCTCCTCACTGGGAAGGTTTGTCTTACCACTTTCATCTCATCGAATCTCTCCCTCTGACTTGGGCTCCCTCACTCACCCATTCATTCCTCAAATACTTACAAAGGGTCTACTCTATGCTGGCCACTTTGCTAGATTACAGGCATTATGGAGATGGCTCCTGCTCTCATGAAGCTTCTATTTTAGTGGAAAATGGCAAAAAACAGAACAGCCAGTGAATAATTTGTGATAAGTGTTATAAGGGAAAAGATCCGGCTAGAGTAGGAAAGAGTAACACAAGCACTTAACTTCTTAGAGACATCAAGGAAGGCTTCTGTGTTAAGGTGGCATTTAACTAACACAGGATTCAAGGCTAAGAAGGGAGTTAGAAAAAGGTTTAGGAGGGACACCTCGGTGGCTCAGTTGGTTGGACGACTGCTTTCGGCTCAGGTCATGATCCCGGAGTTCCGGGATCGAGTCCCGCATCGGGCTCCCAGCTCCTCGGGGAGTCTGCTTCTTCCTCTGACCTTCTCCTCACTCATGCTCTCTCTCACTGTCTCTCTCTCAAATAAATAAATAAAATCTTTAAAAAAAAAAAAAAAAAAAAAAAAGAAAAAGGTTTAGGGAAAAGTGTGTTCCAAGTAATAGGAAATGTTCTGGGATATGGAAAGTCCTAAGAAGAAGGAACTCTTAGAACTGACATCAGGCCTATGGACAATGAAGGGTGGCCCAGGAGCCTAGGGAGGGAGGTGGGCTGGTCCTGGTGGAAGTCAGGATTTCTTCCAAGTACAACCAGGAGTCATTCAGGGGTTTTGCCCTCCTAAATAAGGGTCTTCAGGTTTCTTATGCTATTTTATGTCTATCTTATATACTATTCTATACAAACACATACATTTTTAAATATATAAATACATATAAAATTTGTCACACTGTTCCAAGTCAGTATATATTAAAGCATGAGAAAGGACAACAGAAGAGATAATTAAAAGTAAAGGCAAAGAAACTCTTGTTAAAATCTTTTTTGACCTATGCAAAAAGGTATATGAATCTTTTACTCAAATACAAATTTCAGTTCATGAATAGTTAGTGCTACTCACAGGCAAAGATCAAACAAATATATTCTCCACTCAGCCTCACTAATTCAATCCCTAGAACGTTTATGTAGATAAAATATTTGACAAAGCTTTCCTCTCCAAATAATACAAAACAGTGTTTTCTAAATACATTTAGGACTTGAAGTGAGGGAATGATGGACTTTGCATTTTAAACAGATATTCCTGGATGCTGGGTGGAAAAAATATAGAACAATAAAAGTGGAAGCTGAGAAACTGTTTGGATGTCCCTAGAGGAGCCAGGTGGGAGCTGAAGATGGGGGCTGTGGGTCTGGAGAGCAGAGGACCACTGCAGGATGCATATGGGAGGGAGAAGTGACAGCACATGCAGGTGGGTACAGAAGTGAGGAGTGAAGAATGAAGAGCCAGGAATGACTATTGGGTTTCTAACCTCAACAATGAATGGCATGGTGGATGGAGCAAGGGTTGACAGGAATTCAGAGGTCTGTTTTTGGCCTGGCAAATATGAGATGCGTAAGTAGATATGTCAAGTAAAATACCAGATAGATGAATGTGGAGCTCAAAATATATTTCTGGTTTCAACTTCAATGTAAAGAGTTTAGAAGTTACCATTTCATCTTCACAACAAGAAAAGGCAAGACTGAGGCGCCTTGGTGGCTCATTCATTAAGCGTCTGCCTCTGGCTCAGGTCATGATCCCAGGGTTCTGGGATCGAGCCCTGCATCTGGCTCCCGGCTCAGTGGGAAGCCTGCTTCCCCCTCTCCCACTCCCTGAGCTTGTGTTCCCTCTCTCACTGTGTCTCTCTGTCAAATAAATAAATAAAATCTTAAAAAAAACAAGGGGGCAAGATAAATGGAAAATCATCAACTTCCCTTGGACTTATCAGAGAACTTGAGTGTGCAGGGCAAATCCATCCCCAAATCTGGAGAGGTGGGTTCACAAAGTCTGAGATCTGCTTAGGTGGAGCAGAAGTCAACCTGGAGGAACATTTAACAGGTAATTACAATGAACTGCTGGAGACTTAGCACAGATTAGAAGAAACTCTTGGGGGCCACAGTCTTAGGAGGGTCAGGGGCTTTAGAGCTAGGAATCCCATTTGGTTATCAAGGTGAAGAAATGAGAAAGATTCCCTGGTGGCTTTGGTGGGGGGGGGGATTTCTGTAAAATGAACTCAAGGGTTTCTTCTGTAAAATAAACACAGGCCTATTCTGCAGGGGAAAACACTTTACTTGAGTCTTATCCCACCTGGGGAAAGGGCATTTCTTCAGCTCCAGGCCCCTTGGACCTTTCTATCTTAGAGAAGGAGGTGGGGAGTAAGGGAAATCAATACACAGTTGAGAGCCTGCAATATGATTTATAAGAAATATATAACTGGTCATTTAGATGACAAAAACATATTTTTCAGATATATTTGGTCTTCACTTACAGTTCCTAGAAATGCTTTAAAGCCAAAAAAGTGAAACAATGTCTTGTTATTAATGAAGGTGACTTTTGGGACCCTTCCCAAGGGTAGGGGCTAGTTGCCAGAAGGATCAACCATGTGATTAAAAGGTTGGAACTTTCAATATCCCCCCTCTCCCAGGGGCAGGAGTATGGGGGAGGGGCTGGAGGTTGAATCAGCCAGTTGTCAGTTACTTAATCAACCATGCCTTTGTAATAAAGCCTCCATAAAAACCTAAGAGAACAGCTTTTTGGCCCTTTACAGAGGGCTTCCATGCTTGGGGAACCAGAACGCTTCTGTGTGTCACCAAGCTGGCCCTAAGTTTCATGAGGACAGAAGCTCCCTTGTTTGGCATCTTGCCCAAGGTATTTTCATCTGGCTGGTGATCTGTATCCTTTAACAAACTGGTAAACATGAGTAAGTGCTTCCCTGAGTTCTGTGAGCTGCTATAGCAAATTAGTTGAACCTAAGAAGGTCACTGCAACCTCCAATCTGTCACTGGTTGGTCAGAAGCTCAGCTAATAACCTGGGGTCTGAGGTGAGAGTAGAGGTCAGTCTTACAGGGCTGAATTACTAGTCTGCAGAATCTGATACTATCTCCATGCTGACAGTGTCAGAATTGCTTGGTGTTGTATATGTGGGACCCCCTCCAACCCCACCCCAAAATTGGAACTGGGTCCTGGAACTCTTATAAGTAGCCCAGGGACACAGGTCCACTAAATACTGAGACTTCATCATTCGGTGATTGAATGCTTCCCCTCCATGACACTTTACCACCCCACCAAGAGGGCTCCAGTGTAACAGTGGATTATGGCTCTAAGAGCTTCAAGACACACACTCTCTGAGGAGGAATATCCAAGAAGTCCAAAGTCAGGAGGAGAGACGGAGATAAAGACACCAGAGGAATCTGAAGCCTCTGGACCTACAGCCACAGCAAACGTCACATACAGTTCAACCCTGCCAGATTAACATAAATCCTCATAGCAGAGGCTTATTTACTTTAGTTCTTATTATCTAACAGCAGATACTGTCTGGTTTTAAAAAGAATATGTGCAAGAAACGTCAAAAGACAAGAAAAACACAATCAGAAGAGACAAAACAAGCATCGGAATCAGACTCCAAAAGGACAAAAATCTTGGAATGACCAAACAAGAAACTTAAAATAGAAAGATCAATATGTTAAGGTCTCTAGAGGAAAAAGTACAACATACAAGAACAGATATGAAATGTAAGAAGATGGAAATTCTCAGGAAGCAGGAAATGCTGGAAATCAAAAATATAGTAACAGAAATGAAGAATGCCTTGATGGACTGGTCAGTACACTGGATACAACCAAGGAAAGAATTTGTAAGCTTAAAGATAGGTCAACAGAAACATCCCTAACTGAAATCCAAAGGGGAAAAGTAATGAGGATAAACAAAACAAACAAACAAAAAACCCAAACCAGAGTATCCAAGAACTATGGGACAATTTCAAGATATAACATATGCATAACTGGAATACCAGAAGGAAAATGAAGAAATATTTGAAATAATAGTGGCTGAGAACTTTAAAAAATTAATGACAAACATCAAAGCACTAATCTATGAAGCTCAGAAAACATCAAGCAGATTAAATACTAAAATACTCCATCTAGACATATCCTACTTGTAAGACCAAATACAAATTAAAGAGGCTTAATTCTCCCTGGTGAAAATAAAGGAAGAAACTTCTTTCCCTTCTCCCTTTCTTTTTGGAACTCTTTCTCTGCCTTCTTCATTTGTATCTAAATCTTTATAATGGTTACCTAAGCCTCTTGCCAGTCTCACAACTCAGGAATATTTTCTCTAGGATCTGGGAGCCATTATTTTGAAATGTAAACTTCAAGAGAGAGCTCCTTACCTATTAGGCTTCTGGAACAGGAAGGGCCTAATTTGGTGGGTACCTTATCCTTATATGCAACTACCTCCCACCATAAGGATTTAAGAAAATTTCCCCCACCTCCATGCCCAATAAAGCCAATAACTAGCACAGGTGGGTCTCCACAATTTCCACAGTAAAAATTAGGATCTTGAAAATATGCGTGATGTATGGGTTCTACCTGCATGGCTATACAAACAAGTGAAATTCCTGTCTTTGCAATTTCTTAGAAGACTGCCTATAAGGCATATCACATTCTGATTTAATGTTTATTAAAACAAGAAAAGAAAAAAGCACTTGGCTGTCTCAGTCAGTGAAGTATGTAACTCTTGATCTTGTGGTTGTGAGTTTAAGCCTCACATTAGGTGTAGAGATTACTTAAAAAGTAAATCTTAAAAAGAAGCAAAGCAAAGAAAAAAAACCTGTTTTTTTGTCTCTTCTACCTTTATGGAGAGGTTTTCTGGGTTGGGAGAGATTTATTTTAGTTATACTTCCTTAACATATTCAAACCACAGAAAACCAAAGACAAAGAGAAATACTGAAAGAAGGGGGAGGTGAGGGTGGGGGAAAGAGAAACATCTCACCTATAGAGACACAAGGGTAAGATTCACTGCAGATTTCTTATCAGAAACCACAATAAGCCAGATGATAGCAAAATGAAAGAGTTCAAATGTTGAAAGAAACCTCCAAAAGTAGAATTCTGTATTTGACAAAAATATCCCTCAAAACTGAAAGAGAGTCCATCAGTGGATAAAGACTGGATAAACAAACTGTGGTATATCCATACAATGGGGTATTATTCAGCCATGAAAAGGAATGAAGTACTGATTGAGTTGACATCATAGATAAATGAACATTATGCTTACTGAAAGAAGCTAGACACAAATGTCACATATTATATATATATGAAATGTCCAAAATTGGTAAATCCACAGAGATAGAACGTAGACTGCTGGTTGCCAGGAGCTAGAGAGAAGGAGGAACAGGGAGGAGGAACACAGAGAAACTGCTTAATGGATAAGGGGTTTTATTCTGGACTGATGGAAATGTTTTGGAACTAGACAAAGGTGGTGATTGTACAACACTGTGAATGTACTAAATGCCACTGATGTTCACTTTAAAATTGTTAATTTTTTTTTCTTTTTAAAGATTTCATTTCTTTATTTGAGAGAGGGGCAAGAGAGCGAGAGAGCATGAGTAGCAGGTAGGAGCAGAAGGAGAGGGATAAGCAGAGGGAGAGGGATAAGGAGACACCCGACGTGCAGCATGATCCCAGGACTCTGGGATCATGATCTGAGCCAAAGGCAGACACTTAACCAACTGGGCCGCCCAGGCATCCCTAAATAGTTAATTTTATGTCCTATTAATTTTGCTTAAAATAATTTAAAAACAACAAAAACAAAAAAAGTCAAGGAGAAATACTTTCTCAAATAAAAACTAAGAGAAGTCATCACCAGCAATCCTGCCCTGTAAGAAATGTTAAAAGCTTTTCTTCAGTTATTAAAGGTACAGGTTAGAGGGGCGCCTGGATGACTCAGTGGGTTAAAGCCTCTGGCCTCAGCTCAGGGCATGATCTCGGGGTCCTGGGATCGAGCCCCTCACTGGGCTCTCTGCTTGGTGGGGAGCCTGCTTCCTTCACTCTCTCTGCCTGCCTCTTTGCCTCTCTGACAGAGATCTGTTATCTCTGTCAAATAAATAAAATCTTAGAAAAAAAAAAAAAAAACAAAGGTGCAGGTTAGAACTTGGATGTACATAAAGAATGGAAGAGCACTGTGGGAGTAAGAGAAAGTAAGATAAATCTTATTTTCTTATTTCTAATTGATCTAAAAAAATAACTGTTCAAGTCAATAATAGTAACAACACATGGGGGATTACACAGCATGTGGATTAAGTGAAATGAATGACAGCAATATCATAGGGGATGGGAGGAATTCGGAACACTGTTATAAGGAACCTATATTACATGTGAAACAATAGTATCATTTGAAGGTAGGCTTATAAAATGATTACTGTAAACTTCTAGTAAACAACTGTAAACTTCTTGTAAACAACTGAAAACATCTGTAAAGATGTGTATTTGATACATTAAGAGATAAAAGGGATCACACAAATTGCTCAATCAAAACCAGATAAGGCAGAAAAGCCTCTGGCAACAAAGAAAATAGTTACACACATGGTTGATATTAATCCAAATATATCCATAACCTCTTTAAATACGAATGGTCTGTAAGACTTGTTTGGTTAAAAAAAGAAGACCCTACTATAAGTTGTCAACAGGAAACCCTAGACACAGGCAGATCAAAAGCAAAGGCATGGAGTAAGACATCATGTTATCATTAATCAAAAGACACTTGGAGTAACTGAACTGAATTTAGAGACAAACAGACTTCAGAACAAGGAAAATATCAGGGACAAAGAGGGACATTACATGATGATAAATGGGTCGATTCCCCCAAATACATAATAATCCTAAACATGTATGCACCTAACAACAAAGCTTCAAAATACATGCGGCAAAAAATGACAAAACTGCCAATGAGAAATAGAGAAATTAACAACTATAGTTGCAGATGTCATTGCTGACCTGTCAGCATGGTAGATGAAGCAGGCAGAAAATCAGTAAGGATATAGTTGACTTGGACAGCACTGTCAATCAACCTGATATAACTGACATTCATAAAATAATAGATCTAACAACAGCAGGGTACACATTCTTCTCAAGCTTGTATGGAACATTCAATAAGACAGATCACATCCTGAGCCATAAAACAGGAATCCATTCTTAGACCACAAAGGAATTAAACTAGAAATTAAAGAGAAAAATAGTTTTTAAAAATCCCCACATATTTAGAAATTAAACAACACACTTCTGAATAACACATGGGTCAAAGAAGAAGTCTCAAGAAAAATTTAAAATGTTTTGAACCAAATGGAGTTCACAGCAGAGGCCCCGGCCATAGATATCTATTTGGAAATCAATAGCATAAAATAACATTTAAGCCATGGGCTCAGAGAAAATACAGAGAGGAGAAAGTGAGCCTAGAATAGAGCCCTGAGGGATTTCAACATTTAGCAGTCTGGCTGAGAAGGTACAGCCAGTATTATAAAAGTTAGTCTAGAGTTATGTCCTTTTTTTTTTTTTTTTAAGATTTATTTATTTATTTGACAGAGAGAGAGAGAGAGAGAGAGAGATCACAAGTAGGCAGAGAGGCAGGCAGAGAGAGGGGGAAGCAGGCTCACCACTAAGCAGAGAGCCCGATGCGGGGCTCAACCCCAGGACCCTGAGATCATGACCCGAGCCAAAGGCAGAGGCTTAACCCACTGAGCCACCCAGGTGCCCCATGTCCTACTTTTATAAATTATTTCCTGTAAGCTTTCCAAATATTATTCCTCTTATTGAACAGATACTTAGCTGGCTGACTGATCTTGGACATTTCAGAGCAGTGGTTCTAGAAAAGCCTAAAATTTTAATATATGTATTTACACTTGGATCATAAAGTACATTTAATGTAAAAGATAATCATAATAAAATTAGACATAATTTTCAAAAAGCCTATTGGACGAAAAAGTAAAGGAGGTAGAGTTATGGCAAAAGATGGAGAAAGAATACTTTCTTATTTATGATTACATAAAATTTAAGTATCAGCTTGGATTCTCAAAAACAGAGTAACTGGGGTGCCTGGGTGACTCAATGGGCTAAAGCCTCTGCCTTCAGCTCAGGTCATGATCTCAGGGTCCTGGGATCGAGCCCCACATCGGGCTCCCTGCTCACTAGGAAGCCTGCTTCCCCTTCTCTCTCTCTCTCTCTCTCTGATGGCTGCTCTGCCTCCTTGTGGTCTCTGTCTGTCAAATAAATAAATAAAATCTTAAAAAAAAAAAAAAGAATAACTTTTGTTTATTATGTATTTATGGATGAATAAGTAACAGAAATGAAAAACTTATACAGCAGTGATATTTCACCTAGAGAACTAAATAATATTAAACAGTATATATAGCATAATATATAGTTAAGTGTATAGGAAAATGGACACCCTCCTATTGGGCTGGTGGGAATACAACTTGGCACAACCTCTTCGAAAGGCAATCTGTCAGTGACTATCAAAATTACACATGGACAACTCCACTAACTTCATATTCAAAGGTGAAAAGCTGAAAGCTTTTCCTCCAATATCAGGAATAAGACAAAGATGTGAACTGTTGCTGCTTTGATCCTACATAGTACTGGAAATCCTAGACAGTGCTATTAGGCAAGGAAAATAAGTAAAAGGCATCCAAATTGAAAAGGAAGAGATAAAACTGTCAATATTTGCAAATGCCATGATATTATGCATAGAAAATCATAAAGACAAGGGGCGACCGGGTGGCTCAGTCAGTTAAGTATCTGACATTTGATCTCAGCTCAGGTCTTGATCTCAGGGTTGTGAGTTCAAGCCCAGCACTAAGCCTACAAGAAGGAAAGAAGGGAGGGAGGGAAGGAAGGAGGAAGACAGAAAGACGGAAAGAAAGAAAATCCTAGAGACTTCACCAAAAAAGTGTTAGAGTTAGAGTTAGAGCTAATAGGCAAATCTGGCAGGATACAAAGTCAATATACAAAAATCTGTTGTGCAGGGGCGCCTGGGTGGCTCAGCTGGTTGGGTGTCTGCTTTCTGCTCAAGTCAGGATCCCAGAGTCCTGGGATCAAGCCCCGCCAGCATTTGGCTCCTTGCTCAGTATGGAGTCTGCTTCTCTTCTCCCTCTGCCTGCTGCTCCCCCTGTTTGTGTTCTCTCTCTCTGTCATATAAATGGATAAAATCTTTAAAAAATAAAAATTATATGAAAGAAATCTTTTGTTTCTATAAGACACTAATAAAAAACTATCACAAAGAGAAATTAAGAAAACAATCTTACTTACAATTAAATCAAAAAGAATAAAACACCTAGGAATAAATTTAACCAAGAAGGACAAGACCTACACACTGAAAACTATGAGACATTAATATAAGAAACTGAAAACAAAAATAGAAAAATATTCTGTGCTCATAAGCTGAAAAGTTAATACTGTCAAAATGTCTATACTACCCAAAGCAATCTACAGATTCAATGAAATTCCTATCAAAATTCCAATGGCATTTTTTTCACACAAATAGAATAAAGCAATCCTAAAATTTGTATGGAACCACAAAAGACGAACAGCAAAAGCAACCTTGAGAATAAAAGAACAAAACTGGAGGCATCACACTGCCTGATTTCAAACTATATTATAAAGCTATATAGGGGCACCTGGGTGGCTCAGAGGATTAAGCCTCTGCCTTTGGCTCAGGTCATGATATCAGGGTCCTGGGATCGAGGCCCACATCGGGCTCTCTGCTCAGCAGGGAGCCTGCTTCCCCCTCTCTCTCTACTTGCCTCTCTGCCTACTTGTGATCTCTCTGTCAAATAAATAAATAAAATCTTAAAAAAAAAGGCTATATAATCAAGACAGTATGGTTTTGGCATAAAAAAAGAAATGCGGATGAATGGCAAAGAAGAGCCCAGAAATAAATCCACACAAATATGGTTAATAATCTATGACAAAGGAGCCAAGAATATACCATGGGGAAAGGACAGCCTCTTTGATATCTGAATGATATTGGGAAAACTGGACAGCCATGTATAGAAGAATGAAATGGGACGACTATTTTACACCATATAAGATCAACTCAAAATCAAAGGAAGACATGGGGCGCCTTGGGTGCTCAGTCGGTTTTGACTGTCTTGGTTTTGACTCAGGTCATGACCTCTGGGTCATGAAACTGAGCCCCATGTCGGGTTCGGCACAGAGTCTGCATGGCATTCTCTCTCTCCCTCTCCCTCTTAGCCCACCCCCCACTCGCATTCTCTCTCTCAAACAAAGTCTTAAAAAACAAAACAAAACAAGGGAAGATTTGATTTTAAGACCTGAGACCATAAAGCTCCTAGAAGAAAACATAAAAAGATAGTAAACTTGACATCAGTTTTGGTGATCTGACACCAAAAGCAAAAATAAACAAGTGAAACTATATGAAACTGAAAAGCTTCTGCACAGCAAAGGAAACCATAAACAAAATGAAAAGACAATCTACTGAATGGGAGAAAATATTTGCAAATTATGTATCTGTTAAGGGGTTAATATGCAAATTATATAAAAACTCAAACACCTCGACAGCAAAAAACAAACTGATTAAAAAATGGACAGAGGATCTGAACAGATATTTTCTAAAAGAAGACAGAAAGTTGGCCAACAGGTACTGAAAAGATGCTCAACATCACTAATTACCAGGGAAATGCAAATCAAAACCACAAAGCACTACCACTTCACACCTGTCAGAATGGCTAGTATCAAATAATAATAATAAAAAGTAATACCAAGTGTTGGCAAGGATGTGGAGAAAAAGGAGCCCTCATGCACAGTTGGTAAGAATATAAAATTGGTGTGGCCACTATGAAAAACAGTGGCTTTAATTTTCTTAAAAATTAAAAATAGAACTATCATATATAATCCAGCAATTCCACTTCTAGGTATTTATCCAAGAAAAACAAAAAACACTAGCTCAAAAAGATAATATGCACCTCAATGTTCATCACATTGCCAACATATGGAAATATCGTATGTGTCTATAGATGGATGAGTGGATAAAGAAAATGTAGTATGTATGTTATGTGTGTTTATTTATATGCAACGGAGTACTGTACAGCCATAAAAAAGAACTTAATTTTGCCACCTGCAACAACATGGAGAGACCTTGAGAGCAGTATGCTAAGTGAAATAAGTCAGGCAAAGACAAAGACTATATGATCTCATTTACATGCGGAGTCTCTGGGGGGGAAAAAAAAAAAAGCTCACAGATACACAGCACAGATTGGTAGCTCCCTGAAGTGGGGAGGTTGGGAAAGGAGTCAGAATGTGCAAAAAAGGTCAAAAGGTACATATTTCCAGTTACAAAATAAATGTCACAGGGATGCAACATACAGCACAGTGACTACAGTTACTACTGTGTTGTAAACCTGAAAGTTGCTAAGAGAGTAAATATTTTTTTTTAATTTTTTTTATTTTTTATAAACATATATTTTTTATCCCCAGGGGTACAGGTCTGTGAATTGCCAGGTTTACACACTTCACAGCACTCACCAAAGCACATACCCTCCCCAATGTCCATAACCCCACCCCCTTCTCCCAACCCCCCCTCCCCCCAGCAGCACTCAGTTTGTTTTGTGAGATTAAGAGTCACTTATGGTTTGTCTCCCTCCCAATCCCATCTTGTTTCATTTATTCTGCTAAGAGAGTAAATCTTAAAAAAGTTTCTAGTACGAGAAAAAAATGTCTCACCACATATGGTGATGGATGGTAACGTGACTTACTGTGGTGATCATTTCACAATATATACAAATATCAAACCATTACACTGGGGTGCCTGGGTGGCTCAGTCGGCTGGGTGTCTGCCTTCTGCTCAGGTCATGATCCCAGAGTCCTGGGATCAAGTCCTGCATTGGGAACCCTGCTCAGCAGAGAATCTTCTTCTCCCTCTGCCCTTCTCCCCTGCTCATGGTCTCTCTTGTGCACATTTTCTCTCAAATAAATAAAATATTTAAAAAAAAATCTTTATGTTGTAGGGGTGCCTGGGTGGCTCAGTGGGTTAAGGCCTCTGCCTTCTGCTCAGATCATGATCTCAGGGTCCTCAGTTTTGAGCCCCGCATCGGGCTCTCTGCTCAGTGGGGAGCCTGCTTCCCCCTCACTCTCTGCCTACTTGGGATCTCTCTGTCAAATAAATAAATAAAATCATAAAAAAAAATTATGTTGTATACCTGAAGCTAATGTGATGTGATAGGTCAATTACACCTCAATAAAAAACTACATATGGATACATCTTTTCTCCTAGCAATCCTAGTTTGAGGAACTGATTCTACAGATGTGCTAAATCAAACAGGTAAAAGGTATTCACTACAGCATCCACGGGATATCAAAACTGCCATTCAAGAGAAAGAAGGAGCTCTTTCTACCACACAGGAACTACCTCTAAGAAATGTTAAGACAAAAATGTAAGGTGTAGAACAGTCTAGAAAAATGTCTACATGCATGAATAATACGCTGTACATATTTACAAGTGTGCTTTTGGTCTGTATGTACAGCCTGTCTCTGAAAAAACAAATAAGCAATATGATAATAGTGGCTACCTCCTGGGAGAGACCTGGGTGAGTTGGGGAAGAGGAGGAAGGGAGATGCATCATTTTCTCTGTACCCTGTTTGGTGTGGTGATTTTGTTGCAGCAGTGAGTACCTGAGCGGGGCCAGGAGAACATCAGAGTGAGAAAAGAAAACATCAGATGGCTGAGGACATGGAGAGGACAAAAAACAAATACTGGCATTTAAGAAGGGATGTGCAGGAAGAAATAGTAGTAGACGACAGAAAGAGGGAAGGGGGTGCTTCAAGAGCCCAAGTTAAGATTTCAAACTCTTGGGTGCCTGGGTGGCTTAGTGGGTTAAGCCACTGCCTTTGGCTCAGGTCATGATCTCGGGGTCCTGGGATCGAGTATCGGGTTCTCTGCTCAGCGGGGAGCCTGCTTCCCTCTCTCTGCCTGCCTCTCTGCCTACTTGTGATCTCTGCCTGTCAAATAAATAAACAAACAAATAAACAAATAAAATCTTAAAAAAAAAAGATTTCAAACTCTTAAAAATATAGAATAGCAGAAGTCTTTCCTAGTAAAATGTGAAACTTCAATATATGAAGTAGATAAAGCAAGTATTTTATCATATATAAGATCAAATTCAAACATTTCCTTAGGTCAAATACTGAATATAATGATACTCTCAAAACATAAATTTGAAATGGGAATTACTGAGGAGTATCTCAGGAAAACTTTAAAACACAAAGAAATGGCAAGAGAAGCTTTATACCAAGGTCTGCCCCAAACAATGAACATGGCAGTACATGTGAGCACACCTTTTATCTCCAGCATGTCAAATTTTGTATAGGACATGTTCAAGTGTGTTTTTCTTTTAATCTATCTTGACTGATTTAAAAGCTGGATTAAAAAATTTTTTTTGAACCTCATGTTTATGTCATGTGGGAAGCAATAAAGACAAAATTTGCAACTGCTGGCCTGGAAACACTGCATTATGATGAAAACTTACGAGATTTATTGAGAGGCTACCTCGGGATTGGATGGGTTTGATTAAGCCTCATTCTCAGACAACTGGGTGCTCCCCTATGGCTCTTCTTATCTCCCTATCTCCTTCCACAGCCTCCACCCTAGACCTCTTTATCCCCAAACCAATGGCTCTCAACTCCAGCCACAAGGCTACTTCCCCCAGCCTTACCACTTGGCCCCAAAGCCCTCTGCAGTCATTAGGATGACAAGATACTGACAGATAAAAGTCTATGTTCCAGATCACTCTCTGCTGGCCTACATAACGAGATATGCTGATCTTGCGTTGACTGTCACATTATTATTATTAAAAACATTAACAAATCCTGGAATGGGAGAAAACAGCTATGAAGGACTTAAACTATGACAACCAATGACATTTTAGAATATGAAGTATGGATTAGATAATGGCATGTTTCAATATTAAATTCCCTCATTTAGAGAACTGTACTGTGATTATGTAAGAAAATGTCACTGTTCTTAGAAAATACAAACTGAAATATTTAGGGAAAAGAGGTATGATATCCCTATTCTCAAATGATTCAAAAAAATGTATGTACATTCACTTAGAATGTTAACAGCAAACAAATGGTGAATCTGGGTAGATATACAGGATTTCCATTTAAGTTTGAAATTACATAAAAATAAAACTTAAAAAAATTATAACTCAGTTGCTAACATCAGTGTATGTTTACTATAAGACAGCAAGTGCTTAATCCTTTTAAAATCCTATTAAATAGGTACTATAATTGTTGTCATTTTATATCTATAGAAGTTACAGAAAATTTCTCCAGAGTCACATAGCTGAGTGGAGATAAGACTTGATCCTGAGGTTGTCCCATTCAGAACCAAAGTTCTTAAATGTAACCCAGCCCTAAGCACCTCATTATATAATCTTTCCTTCCCAACTTCCCACAGAAGCCACCATTTGGGTTCTAAGCATTGTTAATCATGAAAACATGATAGCACTTATTCTCTTCCCAGGCCTCAGGGTGTTGGGAGATTCATCACTGAAGTCAGGGCTAGGAATGAACCACTTCACTGAAGCCATCAACACCAACATCAAGAACCAAAAAACCAAAAAACCAAAAAAAAAAAAAAAAAAAAAAAAAAAAAAAAAAAAAAGAACCAAAAAACCATCCTATAACCTTTATTTTCCTTAACAAAATAAAACAAACAAACAAACAAAAACCTTGAAATATAGTCAATTCAGCTGCACTTAGGGTTATGTCCAATTTTATTGACAGTTCACAATGAAAAGATTTTAACTATATTCACTGTATATAGATTCACACCAAAGGGTTATCTTCCCCAGAGAGACTAAAAGCTCAACACCAAGCATCTAATCTAGAAGACTTCTGTTCAAGGGACCTTATTGCATTGCATTCCAGCCGGGACAGCAGTGTCACCATGGGCCAAGCACCATGACATGGGGATAGCCCACTGTAAGGAATGGGGTGCTAGAATGGCCCCTAGGAAAAGAGAGATTCTTCTCATACCAATATGGGGGGAAAGGTGTACTCTCTTGATACATACATTAGCTACTGATGGTCTCCAGGGGGACTTTCTATGTTCTCATTTGCTCTCAGATGGTTGTGAGTCCAAGATGTACAGGCTATGATTAAATGCAGTACGTCCTTTCCCAGAGTTGGGAGAGTTATGTAGGTAGAATTCTAATACATACCCCACAAAACGATAAAGGACCCATTTTCAAGTCACAATGAGCAAACAAGAACAAAATAAAAGAGAAAAAAATAGTTTAGCTACAGAGTTTGTATTTCTGAGAGCCCATTACTTCTGAATTTCCAAACACTCAGATACATGTTTCCTACTGGTATGAAGTTAAAAATGACTTATATGAGCATCAGTATTTATGATAAAATATTACGCAGTACAGACATAATGGGAATATAATAATTATTATTATTTTTTATGATTTGATTTATTTATTTGACAGACAGAGATCACCAGCAGGCAGAGAGGCAGGCAGAGAGGGGGAAGCAGGCTCCCTGCCAAGCGAGAGCCTGATGTGGGGCTCGATCCCAGCACCCTGGGATCATGACCTGAGCCGAAGGCAGAGGCTTTAACCCACTGAGCCACCCAGGCACCCCCAGGGAATATAATCTTTAACTTCTTTCATTTTACTTATTAGAGCTCCTCTATCTTTAGTTTATAATAGGTAGTCCAAAAAAAAAAAAAATCACAAAATCACTTTTAAGAGTGGATTAACATTATAGAAATTATCTAGTTACGATATCATCCTGTTCAAGTATACCGAGCTTCGAATAAACTGTGAATGAAGTAATCCTTTTACTTATTCACTCAAATTACTCTCCACCTTGGTAGTCTCTCAAATTTGTTACGTAACTAATATTTTTCTGCCATTCATCTTTTTCTTCTTTTTTGGGGGGGGGGTGGCCTTTTGATTCAGCTTGTTGAGGTAACTTTGAATCTTTAATCTTCCTGGGTGGCTCAGTGGGTTAAGCCTCTGCCTTTGGCTCAGGTCATGGTCTCAGGGTCCTGGGATCGAGCACCGCTTTGGGCTCTTTGCTCAGCGGGGACCCTGTTTCCCCTCTCTCTCTCTGCCTGCCTCTCTGTCTACTTGTGATCTCTGTCTGTCAAATAAATAAAATCTTAAAAAAAAAAATGTGTGTAATCAACATGTTATCCCTGCCTCCCAACTTGTTGATCATGATTTCAATACACGTATCTTCTCCTTCTTCAATGGGCCAGAGGCAGGTTCAGACCTGGGGAAGATTAAACCTATCATAAGTGAATACTAAATAGTTAATAACAGTAATACTAGCTATAATTATTGCATATAGATAATTAGCACATACTGAACATTAGCATGTGCCAATCACTGTTCTAAGCACTTTATAAGCAATATCCCAATGATTCCACAATAACTTTGTGAGGTTTACATACGTTTTCTAAATGAAAGAAAGTGAGGCTTTGAAAAGTTAATTTTCAAGATCAAAATAGCTAAAAAGTTGGACACTGAATTTGACTTCAAGTTGCAACCCATACACTTAACTACTAGGACATACTGCTTCTCAAAATGGAAGCATGTAAGTAATGAATTGGTACATTGATCCCAATAGTTTCAAACAACAGTTTAGACTTTTGCATTTAAAGTAAGTTAGTTCAATCGACGTAGACTTTTTCTATTTTAGTTTTTAAAGAATAAATGAGGTTGTATTGTCCTTGATGCCCAAGAGGCACAACTCTTCAGTGAAATCCCAAGGCAGGTTTGGCTGGAAAGGATTCAGAATGCAGGACTACCTTTGGGCACGTGGCTGGAACCAAGTGGGATTGGTGCAGGTACCTGAATTCGCTGAGGTGAAGCTACCGCAGAGTCGGTGGAGATTATCTGGATGCGCGGGGAGGGGCTGGTCATCCCTGGAGATTCCGGCCGAGAGGTCTGTGTCCGTGGTACCTGTTGGGGGGGCGGGAAGTGGACTGGATCACAAGGTAGCTCAGAAAAATGCCCAGTAGTCAGAAGACAGGAACAGACATTTGTACAAAGAAATATCCAGATGGCCAAGAGACACATGAAAAGTGCTCAACATCACTTGGCATCAGGAAAATACAAATCAAAACCACAGTGAGATACCACCTCACACCAGTCAGAATGGCTAAATTTAACAAGTCAGGAAACGACATGTTGGCCAGGGTGCAGAGAAAGGGGAACCTTCCTATACTGTTGGTGGGAATGCAAGCTGGTGCAGCCACCCTGGAAAAATAGTATGAAGGTTCCCCAAAAAGTCGAAAATAGAGCTACCCTCAACTCAGTAATCACACTACTCAGTATTTGCCCTAAAGATAAAATGTAGTGATCCAAAGGGGCACATGCACCCGAATGTTTATAGCAGCAATGTCCATAACAGCCAAAACTATGGAAAGAACCTAGATGTCCATCAACAGATGAATGGATAAAGAAGATGTGGTGTGTGTGTATATATATACACACACCCACACACAATGGAATACTATGCAGCCATCCAAAGAAATGAAATCTTGCCATTTGCAACGATGTGGATGGAACTAGAGGGTATTATGCTAAGTGTAATAAATTAATCAGAGAAAAACAATGATCATACGATCACTCTGCTATGAGGAATTTGAGAAGCAGGGTGGGGGGTCATGGGGTGTAGGGAGGGGGAAAAAAATAAAACAAGATGGGACCGGGGAGGGAGACAAACCACAGGAGACTCTTAATCTCCAGAAATAAACTGAGGGTTGCTGGGGGGGGTGGGGAGGAAGGGATACGGTGGCTAGGTGATGGACACTGGGGAGGGTATGTGCTACGGTGAGTGCTGTGAATTGTGTAAGACTGATGATTTACAGACCTGTACCCTTGAAGCAAATAATACATTATATGTTAATTAAAAAAAAAAGAAGAAAAGAAAAATGCCCAGTGGTGGCTAGCGACCACGCCTCTTGCTTTCATTGTGGCTTTGAGTAATAAACTTGAGTAGTTCTGGTGTTTGGGCCCAGAATGACAAACTAATGAGATACTGCCATAGGATGGCTGTCTTAAGAAAATACAATCTTAAGAGAGCTATTACTAATGTTGAAAATAAAAAACAAATACCCAACAAAACAAAAAAATTCCCAGAAAAAACACACAGGAATTTCAAATCTGCTCTATACAAATTTAATAAATAGCTACTAAAGTAACTTTTCAGAAATAATCTTTGAATGTTTTCACTCTCTCCAAAACCAGCTCTAAAACACTCCTTTAAGATGACAGTTTCCTGAAGAAAGGCTCTCACAGCACCACAGAGGATGGCAAAAAGAACCAGCACTACAATGAAAAACTACTTGTCCAAGAGTCCTGGTAATCCCCCAGTCCCACTGGGATGGCGCTGGGAAAAGCCCATCAATTACACAAAGGTCTGTAATTTAGTCAATACCCACCAAAGGCAAGGTTCAAGGTTCTGAGTGGTCATCTGGGCCCCTGAAGTGGACAGTTATTACTGCTCCTTGAATAAAAGCATATCATGGGGTGCCTGTTTGGCTCAACCAGTTAAGTGACTGACTCTTCATTTCTGCTCAGGTCATGATCTCAGGATCAGGAGATCAAGCCCCATGTTTGCTCCACACTGGGCATGGAGATTGCTTAATTAAGATACTCTCATAAGAGGAAGCTGGGTGGCTTAGTCATTTAAGTTTCTGCTTTCCGCCCAGATCATGATTCCAGGGTCTTGGGATCAAGCCCCATGGAGGGGTCCCTGATCAGATCACAGATGCTCAGTGGGGAGCCTGCTTCTCCCTCTCCTCCCCGCACATGTTCTGTCATTATCTCTGTCTCTCTCTCAAACAAATAAAATCTTAAAAAAAAAAAAAAAAAAAAAAAAGATTCTTAAGATTCTTCCCCCCACCCATTAGCACATGCTTGCTCTCATTAAAAAAAAAAAAAAAAGGTATATCAAGAACCAATGCTTTAAAACCCTTACAAAAAACAAGAGGGAACACTTCTCAATTCATTCTATGTAACCAAAACTAGGCAAAGACATCACAAGAAACTACAAACCAATATTCCTTATCCATATAGATGTAACAATCTTCAATAAGACATTAGCAAACTGAATCCAGAGGCATATAAAAAAATATATACTATAAGGACACCTGGGAGGCTCAGTTGGTTAAGCAGCTGCCTTCAGCTCAGGTCCTTACCCCAAGTCCCACATCGGGCTCCTTGCTCATCAAGGAGCCTGCTTCTCCTTCTGCGTGCCACTCCCTCTGCTTGTGCTCTCTCACTCTCTACCCTCTCCCCCCAGCGAATAAATAAATAAAATCTTTTTTTTAAATGAAGATTTTATTTATTTATTTGACAGAGAGAGAGAGAGAGACAGAGAGAGAAGAAACACAAGCGGGCGAGTGGGAGAAGAAGAAGCAGGCTTCCCACTGAGTGGGGAGCCCAATGCGGGCCTCGATCCCAGAACCCCAGGATCATGACCTGAGCCAAAGGCGGATGGTTAACAACTGAACCACCCAGGCACCCCAAATAAATAAAATCTTAAGGGGGGGAAAAAAAAAGTACTGGGCGCCTGGGTGGCTCAGTGGGTTAAGCCGCTGCCTTCGGCTCAGGTCATGATCTCTGGGTCCTGGGATCGAGTCCCGCATCGGGCTCTGTGCTCAGCAGGGAGCCTGCTTCCTCCTCTCTCTCTCTGCCTGCCTCTCTGCCTACTTGTGATCTCTCTCTGTCGAATAAATAAATAAAATCTTTAAAAAAAAAAAAAAGTACTGACTCAAGCTACATTGTGGATGAACCTTGAAAACATACTGAAAGACCAGACATAAAAGGCTACAGATTGCTTGGTTTCATTGATATGAAATGCCCAGAATAAGCAAGTTAAACAAACCCCAAAGAACCCAGAAAGTAAATAGTGGTTGCCTATGGCTGGGGAATAAGGAAATGGGGTAAGTGGGTGACATCTAAAGTGTGTTTCTTTTTGTGTTAACGAAAAATATTCTGCAACAAGATAGTGGTGATGGCTACACAACCTGATGAATTAATAAAAGCCACAGAATTATGCACTTTAGGTAAATTGTATGATACATGAATTATATCTTAATAGAGTTCCTAAATTTTTTTAGATGAATAAAATAAATAGAAAATTATTTAAGGACTCAGAATAAAGGTCACCTTTAGGGAGAGGGGTAGGAGCAGTAATTGGAAGGAGGAAGGAAATTTATTCTACCTTTTTTAAGAAAAATAATCTCTATGCCCAAGGTGAGGCTCAAACTCATGAGCCAGCCAAGCACCCCTATATTCTGCTTGTAACCTGAGTAGTGTTTACATGGACATGACCTCTGTGCGATAATTTGTTGTGTCACACACTTATGAATTGTAAACTTATGTACACTAAAGTTTATTTAAAAGAATAACAGTATTCAGAAGTATGTATTAGGGTTTCAAAGAAGCTTTCTATGTGAATAAGGCGAAAGAGACTGTTGTCCATGTTTCACTTGAACCTGCTATGTATCAACCCTGTGCTACCTTAGAGCTTGCTGCATGCTGGGTGTGCAGAACAATCAGAAGTGGTTCTGTCTTAGAGCATCTATTGGGGGAAGATAGCTATAATGGATGCAGCACAGACTGGGTACGAAGACTGCTTTCTGCCAACTTCTGTGTGGGTCACAGTTAAACTCTCTAGACTCTGGTTCCCTCACCTGTTAAAGGATATGCTTGTAAATTTTATGATTCCTTTTGCATGAGAAGCCCAAGGGCCTCTACGAATTTGCCTGAGAGGAGTATGGGTCACATTGGCAATAGGCTCCCAGTAGCTCAGTAACAAATTTAGGTAAGATGAACAGCCCAAAATATCCCTTGAATTTAGCAGAGGAATGCTTAACTCTGGAGGTGACAGGTTAATGGGAAAACATTTAGGATCCCCTGCACCCTTGTGACCTTTAGGGAGAAGGTGTGTTCTAGTGGCACCAGGGGCAGTTTGATATGATCTGGCTTGAAGGCGAAGTGATGCCACGATAGGACTGCTCGGAAATTCTTGAAGCTATATGGATTCAGAGGCTGATATTATAAGTACATATCCAGGTGAGGAATCCACTTTTTTCTTTCCAGAGCTTATCGCTGAGTATCATTTAGCACAGTAATAAAAAGCCAATTTGGAAATAGGACATAAAAATATTGATGCAAATTAACTAGCAGGAGCATTTCCTTTCCATCCTTTCCTGCCTACCTTTTCAGTACCTGATGTTAGTCTTGGCCGTTTGCCTTACTTTCTACTCCTTCAGTCCACTCAAGTTGCAAAGGACAGGATCATTCGTTCCCAGGTGTGCCTTACACACTGGCCAGAACACCTGCATTTTAGCAGGAAAATGGCTAGTCCAAAGGACTCAATTAAACCATGAGCAAGCAGGATGTGAAAGTATGTTTGGAAACACACCTTCCCGGGCATGGTCTCAGACTCACACTTAAAGGGTAAAATCACCTATCCTGTTTTGCATCTTTTCTGAAGTAAACTGCCCTAAGTGTCTGCCTTCAGCTCAAGTCATGATCCCAGAGTCCTGGGGTAGAGCCCGGCACTGGGTTTCCTGCTCAGTGGGGAGTCTGCTTCTTCCTCTCCCTCTGCCTGAGGCTCCCCTTGCTTGTGCACATGCTTGTTCTCTTTCTGTCAAATAAATAAAATCTTTTAAAAAGAAGTTAATTATGCTTGCCCAACACACAAATGTTTACTGTCTAAAGAGTTTAATAAAACCCTTCTCCTCAGGCCAGCCCTTCCTGATCCCTCAAGTTGATATACAGGACCCGTTCTGGGTGCTCCAAGTTCTTAGCACTCTCCACAAGGCACCTACCATAACTGCTTGGTTAAGCCAGCCCCAGAGGGCAGTATGAAACATGTCCTTTTTCTACTTTTACTCCCCAGGCCAGGTTCATCTTAGGGCCACAATGATTGCTTAGTGAATGAACATTTATTAACTTCAGGAATGAGTAAGAATTCTGTTTTATAGTCCTTGATCCTGGGACTCTGCCTAGACCATTTCTTCTTTTATTCCACTCTCCTGCCTGTCTGCTAATTAGACATCCTACAGGTATTGTACAACACCTGCTTTGGCAGTTTATTACACAAACCCAAGGAGTATAGGCTTTCACTGACATACCTGGGCTTATGAGACTGCTAGGAAAGTTCATACATTTTCACCCTGGAGTGAGAACCTTCTCTATTACATCATAAGATGACATTGCTTTGGCAGCATTTTTTAAAGGAAAAAAATTCCTGGAAAAATTTCTGTGGTTTACATGCTGAAAGATGGACATCTAGGTTGAAGAGAAAGCCCACAGCATTAAGAAGCAAATATTAAGAGTTTCTAAATCTGTAATTTATTCCAAGTTCTAGCTGCAACATTCCCATGGGTTATTAATAGGGGAACCAAGTTCACACCCTGTGGGGGAAAAAAAAGATCATGCAGACCTAATATGTTACAAATCTCAACCACAAACTTCAGACTTCTAAACATTCCCAGTGAAACAATGAATATTATAAATACCTAAGTAGGGTAAAAGGTTTCAGCCATGGGATACCTTCAGCCTGAACTGAAATGTATCACATCCTCCTTTTATTTTTTATTTCAAAGGACCATTTAGTAATAAGTGTAGTGAAGGGTCAGTGGGCAAAGAGTTAAACCCTCTGTGCAGCAACTTGCAGCATAGAGAGAGGAATCCACAGGGGGCTGCCGGCCTTGAAAGGGTTCATCTCTCCCCTCACACAAAGGATTAGGACCTTACAATGCCAGGGTGTTTTGTTCCTAAAAAATAAATTCTCCTGATGACTGGTAAGTTAGGCTCTTCTTTATACTGGAATCAATAAAGGATTCAAACTTGAACACTGCAAAGTCAGTCTCATTTATATCAGAAGTGATTAAACAGTTTTTAAATTTTCCAGCTGATAATATGCTTAAAAATATAAAATCACAGCCCTATATTTCTTGGCATGAAAGCAAATATCCAAACAGTCAACAATCACTAATCACATTATGTAAAAAAAATGAGGTGTTTAAGAGCAACTCCCTATTCACAAGCAGGTTAAATTGTTGAAAACAACAAACAAGCAAGCAGTTTTTTGCCCCACTTGAATTTACCCCAGCATACTCAAATACAGGTTCCTATGAAGACATAATTTGCTAGGTGCTAAGCATAGCAACACACAAGAAGCTATAAAATACACTGCATTACAAAGAGGCTTTCCCCAGAAACAGAATGAGAACAAAACTGCAGTCTTGTTTTTTTAGGACACTTAACACTTACCATGCCAATGGATCCCTGCAGCTTTATTTACATTTTTCCTCAGCAACCTCCCAGGTCAGAGAGCCCAACCAAAAGAGTCAAGGGTTGGTTGGGGAAAACTCAGGCATTTGCTTTTTAAACTGCCAGTAAATTCCATTCACCAAAACCAGACAGAACTGTTTTAAAGATGCCCTCTTTCTGACCCTGCTTGCTGAAGGTCAAGTACACTATCACTCCCTGTAACCAAGGAAGCAAAATTGACATGTTCCTGCCTCTTCCCCAGCTGCTGAAGCAGTTTGTCTAATAATATGATTAACTGCTTCTAAGGAAGGTGTACTTTGCTTTACAAAGTTCTCCCTTCACCTAGATTGTTGCCTTTGCTAAATGAGCCATCCTCCTCCCCGCTATCTTCACCGGTTTCCCCTTAAAGACCACCTTTCCTGAATTGAGAACTCCTGAGCAGGTTACCATGGAATCCAACCAACTCAAAACAATTTTAAAACTATAAAGAGTGGAGGGAAGATGTGAAGAATTCAGAAACACTGTATTCTGCATATAGCATTTTGAACTTCACAGTACATCAAGAAAACATTTTTGAAGATACAGGGTCTTTGCAAGTTACTATTCTATTCAAAGGGAAGACAATGTAACAATCTACATTACATACAAAACAACCATAAGAATAACAGCACCGGGCTCCTTCAACAAATATTTTACTACACCCACCCAACATATGCCAGGCATGTGAATTCAGGTCAGAGTTCTTGCCTCTGCAGCCTCCCATTCTGGCAGGAAGGTGAACTCATGCAGTCCTTGCAAATGAGGGCACAGTAACCCACTACTCAATGGCTTCAAGTCTCAGTCTCAGCCATCCCCGAGAGCCACAGAGGAAAGGGAGCTCCTGAGGTCACAGTTGAGGTGGGGCTGTAACTAATACTCAGCCCCTGTCTCTAAACCAAACTGTAGCCTTCTATTTGACATGGGACCCACTACCTATTTTAATACCTGGACAAAGAACTAATTTGAAGTGAATGCTGGCAATCACCAAAATCAAAACAAATGAAAGCCTGAGGGATATGGTGGTAAGAAGAAAAAGGTTTTATGGATATTTACCTTTATATAGGACGGGGGGGGGGGCGGAGGAACTGAGAAGAATGAAATTTTTAAAAATAAGTTCAGTGTTGGGACGCCTGGGTGGCTCAGTTGGTTAAGCAGCTGCCTTCGGCTCAGGTCATGATCCCAGCGTCCTGGGATCGAGAGTCCCACATCGGGCTCCTTGCTTGGCAGGGAGCCTGCTCCTCCCTCTGCCTCTGCCTGCCATTCTGTCTGCCTGTGCTCGCTCTCTCTCCCTCTCTCTCTCTGACAAATAAATAAAATCTTTAAAAAAAAAAAAATAAGTTCAGTGTTATAAATGATGAATTTCCACTCCACAAGTTCATACGTGTACTAACTTAAAATAATTTAAGTTAATATGCCTTTTTTTTTCAGATGCTAGCATAAACCTAGGTGCTCTAACCCAAAAGGGAAGAATCCATCCAGAGGAGTAAAAAAAGGATTTTCCTTTACAAAAAGGGAGACTAAACGTCCCTGTACCTCAACAACTATTGAAAGCTCTAAGAAAGATAACATTCAGTAAAGCCAACAGATGATGTGTAAAAGGAAAGATTATTATCAGGGGAAAAAAGTTCCAAGGTCCACCTGTTTAAGCCAACAGGTCTGCTCTTCTCATCATAAAGATCTGTTCATGCCCTCTGACCTGGCGATTCTACTTCTGGGAATCCATCTTACCCTAAATACAGAAATCCAAACTATCCTATATATAGAAATGGCTTTATCAGTGTGTGTTCCTAAATTATTTTTCTAGGGAATACAGAAATTCCCTCTCTCAAAGGTCCAGATGAAGTAGAGCCCACCTTTAACTGCAGAAGCACAAAATGGCAGATACTTGCAGGCCTCGCCTCCCTTGGAGGGCAGAGGGGTTAATCAGATGTTTAAGCCAAGACTTTGCATTGGTAATAGGAGCTCCATGTCCAGCCTAGGCAGTGCTGTGGTGTACAGTCACAGCTTTACTGAACTGGCTCTTTTAGTGAGATTTGTGTGTAGTTCCCACTGCAAAGCTACTTTTCTAGCCTTCCTGGTAACTTTGTCAAGTTATTCCAATCCAATCGATTCATCCATCCTTCCTCACACATATTTTAACTCAATGTTTTTCATGAAGCCCATTTTTGTTTAAATCCATAATAGCTTTTTTTGTTTTTTGTTTTTAAATCTATTTGACAGAGCAAGTGAGAGAGCACAAGCAGGAGGAGTGGCAGAGGGAGAAGGAGAAGCAGGCCTCCTACCATGCAGGGAGCCCGACCCAGGGCCTGATCTCAGCACCCTGGGATCAGGACCCCAGCCAAAGGCATATGGCCAACCGACGGAGTTACTCAGGCACCTCAGCAACAGCTGGTTTTTGTTATTCACTTTGGGCCCCTTGCCTGGTAAAGAATGGATATATTTAACCTAAAGGTCAGAAGCAACTGAAATGTCTCAAACTAGGAGATGGGTTATGTTATGCTCCCTTAATATAAAACTATGTAGTTATGAAAAATGTTGGTCATCCAGCCTATGTAGCAACCCGTGGAAAGGATATTTACATTTATTCTGTAAAATAACATTCTGTGAAATCACACTACTAAGTTGTGTGCATGCTGTGATTACAACTGGATGACATGCATGTGAAAAAAAGGCCAAAAATAAAAATTTTGAAAAGATTTATTTGAGATAGAGCTCGTGCATGCATGCCTGGGGAGGGGCAAAGGGAAAGAGAGAGAATCCCAAGCAGACTCCCTCCTGAGCATGGAGCCTGACACAGGGCTCAATCTCATGACCCCTGAGATCATGACCTGAGACAAAATTCAGAGACATTAACTTAACTGACTAAGTCACCCAGGCGCTCAATAATGAAATCTTAGTATTGAGTACTTATTGTGTTCTACACACTGGGAAGAAAACAGCGAATGAAACAAAGTTCCTGCCTTCTTGCACTTTACATCCTATTGTGACAAAGTAGTATATATGTTTGTCAGATAATGATGAGCACTTTGGAGGAAAGTAAGAGTAAGAAGGATAGAGTGATAGAGGTAGAATGGTTACACAAGGAAGGGTGTAAGTGATAAAATGATAGTGAGAGATGTGCAAAATTGTAGAAATATGCCTTTCTTCTTTCCTTTTCAAATTTTCCAGATGTTTTAACACTTCTATAAAAATCGATTAAAAAAACCCCCTACTTCCAAAAAAGTTACCTTTTAAAACCAGCAAATATTGTTAGAGTTTGGTATTATGAATGACCTTATTTTCCACCCCAAGTCCGAAATGAGTGTTCCTCATACTTTTCTTCATTTTAAAAACTCCTTTTCTACCCATTCAAGAAAATCTTTTTTTCATAAGATGATATGAAATATTTTACTCTGAGAAGGAACTCTCCTTGCCTACTGAAGATACTTTAAAACCAGGCTATTTTTCTGTAATCACAAATCTAAACTGAATCATCCTGGTAGGCAGCTAGTTACAGGGAATCTCATTACACTTTGAAGGCTAGCTCCTTCCTGGATGGCTCTGGACAAGTCCCATAATTGTTCTAAGCCTTTGTTTACTCATTTGTGAAATTGTCATTGATACCTCTTACTTCACAGAATAATGGGAGGATTAAAATGAGGCAATAAAGTACAATACATTATATAAACACAGAACATTCCTATTATAATTTTGGAGGAAATTAAATGCATAGAGCTAAACCTATCACCCTAAGATGTTATCTCCTCCTATAGCAGATGTTCACTGTTTATAGACAAAATGGTTTCATTTCTAATCCCCCATTTCCTGTGACCAATAAAAGGATACTATCTCCCAAGTCTTTCTAAGGTGTCAAACACTAAAGGTACACACCTCAAATGAAGTGAGATTTTTTTTTAAGATTTTATTTTTTTTATTTAACAGAGAGAGGGAGAGAGAGATCACAAGTAGGCAGAGAGGCAGCCAGAGAGAGGGGAGAAGCAGGCTCCCGGCTGAGCAGAGAGCCCGATGCAGGGCTTGATGCCAGGACCCTGAAATCATGACCTGAGCCGAAAGCAGAGGCCTAACCCACTGAGCTACCCAGGCGCCTCATTAAGTGAGACTTTAAGAAAGGAGATGTTTTCTAAGAATGCTACTATTCTGTTCCAAGACATACATACCACAGGAAATTACTTTGACATATTACTTCCACGTAAGGTACATCATACTTAGAAAGACATCATACTTCATTTTCTCCTTTTTGACAACTCCACTTGTCAACTCTTTCTCTTACCATACTAAAAGTCTAGTCTTATTATAATGCTAATTTTATTTTATTTTATTTTTAAAGAAGAGGGAACACAAGCAGGGGAGTGGAAGAGGGAGAAGCAAGCTTCCTGCTGTGCAAGGAGCCTGCCTGCTGGAGGCTCGGGGCTTGATCCCGGGACCCTAGGATCATGACATAAGCCGAAGGAAGACGCTTAACAACTGAGCCACCCTGGCACTCCAACACTAATTTTATTTTAAGTCCACGGTCTGTATTTTACTTAGAAAACAGCTTCATCTTCTTACTACTCTTAAGCCTTAACTTATTTAAGTATGTGAAACTATGTGAATTCTCCAATACATCTTCTGTGAGGGCTGTGACTGAGCATTTACATGAAATACATATTACCTTACAATATATTGCTTCTTTTACTTCTCTTGAATATAGTTACTGTATACTGGTTTTTTAAAGTTATTTCTGTATGAATGGGTGTATTTAATATGAATATCACTTTGATGTAGTAAAAGGGTCATTCAGAAATACTGCAATAAAAAGGGGGTATGTCATCTGTCATCTGAAGGAACTGAAAATCCCCAAAAGGAAAGGTCACAAAAGTATGCACTCAATGAGTACTTGCTGAATTAACAACTGAGTTTATCAGTGGCCCAGCTATTTCTTATATATAAGGTTATGTAATAGCTGTCAAAAACAAAAACACAGAATAGAAGATAACATTCTGCCCAGAAAGATTTTGACAGTGATTCTACTTCTAGTCTACAGAAATACACCCACATGTGAGCTCAAGGAGACATCATACACAAAGATGTTTGTGGAAGCACTATTTACGTCTGAGAAAATTTGGAAACAACTCAGAAATGTGCTTCTAGGGCACCTGGGTGACTTAGTTGGTTAAGCAACTGACTTTGGCTCAGGTCATGATCCTGGAGTCCCCAGATCAAGTTCGGCTCCCAGCTCCACAGGGAGTATGCTCCTCCCTCTGATCTTCTCCCCTCTCATGCTCTCTTTCACTGTCTGTATCTCAAATAAATAAATAAAATCTTTTAAAAAAATGTGCTTCTACAGTGGAGTGGCTAAACAGCTTTAATTTATGTAATACTTATTTAAATTATTTATTTATTTATTTATTTGATAGACAGAGAGAGATCACAAGTAGGCAGAAGGCAGGCAGAGAGAGAGGGGGAAGCAGGCTCCCCGCTGAGCAGAGAGCCCGACATGGGGCTCGATCCCAGGACCCTGAGACCATGACCTGAGCCGAAGGCAGAGGCTTAAACCACTGAGCCACCCAGGCGCCCCAATTTATGTAATACTTATAACAGCAAAAAGAATTATATAAATTTGAGCAGCAGGACTCTTGTATACTGCTGATAGGAATATAAAATGGTGTAACTACTTTGGAAATCAATCACTGTATTTGAGACAAAGTGAAAAAAGCAACTTGCAGAACATCTTATCTAGTGTGATTCCATTTACATTAAATTTAAAAACTGATATACAGCTGACCCTTGAAAAACATGGTTTTGAACTGTGTGAGTATACTTACATATGAATTTTTTTCAATAAATGCAGTGTAGTACTGTAAACATATTTTCTTTTCCTTATGATTGTCTTTTTTCCCCAAGTAAGTCTCAGTTTTAATAAGATCCTCTACACACATTTGCCACTGAAAATTTAAATAGCACATCAAAAAATTTTATTACTGTTTTTGGAAACCAGAAAATCTAGCACATGCACACTGCCCCAATTATACTCTAACCAAATCACCCAAAGTCTTCTGTGTATTCCTTCTGCACAAGTTACTTGGCTTCCAGCTTGAGGTTAGGTTTTATCTTAATGGCTTCAGGCTTCTCAAACACACATGCCAACACTCAAAACCCATTAGTGTTTCCTCCTTAGGTCAAATCAAAAAGTGTACGTATACTGAAGTCATTCAAATGCAAACTACAGGATTCCTCAAAAATTACTGGTATCAAGGTAGAAAAGATACAAAAAAACCAGCTTGTATTATAGAATATCAAAATATTGTACAGTTTGTCCTAATATAGAGCAGCTTTCCCAAGCTGCTGCATAATGATCCTAAAATTACTAGCATGAACAGTACAAGAATAAAGTTTATGTTTATACTGGCTACATGTCATAATTATTCTCCATGCTGGTATCCTCCGAAAGACCTTTATGATAGACAATAATGACAGGCAATAATCTTCCCACTCTTGATCCACCCTCAACTTCCTTCTGCTGTAGATCTTTTTGAAGAATGGGTCGCTGGTTGGTACTGCTAGTACTTAACCAATCACATCATCCTTTCCATCCTTTCTTTCCAAGCAGTTAACAAAGTCCTTACTCTACCTCTAGTCCTGCTGCTGAAAATGAGGTCAAGGAGCCCCTGTGGTTTCTTCTCTCTGTCCTGCCATTGGGGTGGATATTCTGATATAGGGGAAGGAGTTAGATAGTAGGGTTGAGAGTCAATTTACTAAAGTTCTTTTGGGACAGTTCGAGAGGCAGCTGAGCCTTCCAGGGAATTCTCTTCACTGGGCATCTGAGATGATCCTGGAGCCCAAGATGCAGAAAGCTGCTTTGGTAAATCCACTGAAAGCCTCTCTTTTTTTTTTTTTTTAAAAGAAGATTTATTTATTTACTAGAGAGAAAGTACAAGCAGGGGAGGACCAGAGGAAGGGAAACTGAAGCAGAACTCCCCAATAAGCAGAGTCCAACATGGAGTGTTCCCAAGACCCTGAGATCATAACCTGAGCAGAAAACAAAACCGGATGTTCAAATGGCTGGGCCACTCAGGCACCCCAGCCACTCGGGCACCCCTTCCTTATGATTATCTTTTAAAAAGACGTTATTTATTTATTTGAAAGAGAGAGTGAGCACAAGTGCAGGGGGTGAGGGGCAGAGGGAGAAGAAGACTGCCTGCTGAGCAGGAAACCTGGTACAGGACTGGACCCTGAAACTCTATGATCATGACCTGAGCTGAAGGCAGATACTTAACCAACTGAGCCACCCAGGCACCCTTCCTTATGATTTTCTTAATACCATTTTCTTTTCTCTAAATTACTTTCTTGTAAGAACACGATATATAATACATACAACACGAAATATGTATGATCAATATGAATATGTAAGAACACGATATATAATACATACAACACAAAATATGTATGAATTTATGTTATTGATAAGGCATCCAGTCAACAGTAGGCTATTAGTAGTTGGTTTTGGGGAGTCAAAAATTAAACAGACTTTCAACTGTGTGGAGGTTGGTGAGGCACCGATGTTGTTTAAGGGTCAAATGTATCTCTGTAGATATATATACACAGACATAAATACTCAGGAAAAAATCTTGGAAGGTAATACACCAAGTCTCAAGCTAAAACAAATTTCAAGAACTGCTATCATACAACCAGGTTTTCTGATTATATTGAGTTAAAAAAAAATTACAGAGGTGCCTAGGTGGCTCAGATAGTTAAGCCCTGGTCATGATCTCTGGGTCCTGAGATCAAGCCCCACGTTGGGGAGGGGGGCCAGCTCAGCAGGGAGTCTGCTTCTCCCTCTCCTTTTGGCTCTCCCCCAAATTGTGCTTGCTTGCTCTCTCTCTCAAGTGAAAAAACAGAATCTTTAAAAAAAAAAATTACGAAAACTTAATTATAAAAATAATTTTAGTATATGTGCTGCCGAAGCGAGCACTAACTATAAAAATAAAACTCAGGGGCTCCTGGGTGGCTCAGTGGGTTAAGCCTCTGCTTTTGGCTCAGGTCATGATCCCAGGGTCCTGGGATCAAGCCTGCGTTGGGCTCTCTGCTCAGCGGGGAGCCTGTTTCCCCCTCTCTCCTTACCTACCTGTGATTTCTGTATGTCAAATAAATAAATAAAATCTTAAAAAATTAATAAATAAAATAAAACCCAGAACTATAAAATGGCTAGGGAAAACACAGGAGAAAAATCTTTGTGATCTTTTGTTAAGTCAAGATTTTGCTATGACATCAAGATAATTCAAAAAATTAAAAAATTGATAAATTAGACTTCATCCGAATAAAAAATCTGTGTTCCTCAAAAGACACTGTTTAGAGAATGAAAAGATCAAGAGTATAAGAAAATATTTGGGGGCGCCTGGGTGGCTCAGTGGGTTAAGCCGCTGCCTTCGGCTCAGGTCATGATCTCAGGGTCCTGGGATCGAGTCCCGCATCGGGCTCTCTGCTCAGCAGGGAGCCTGCTTCCCTCTCTCTCTCTGCCTGCCTCTCCATCTACTTGTGATTTCTCTCTGTCAAATAAATAAATAAATAAATCTTAAAAAAAAAAAAAAAGAAAGAAAAAAGAAAATATTTGGAAACCATGTATCTGAAGATGACATACACCCAGAATACATAAAGAATTCTCAAAATTTAGTTAAGAAAGTAAACAACTCAAAAAAATAGGCAAAAGATGTCAACAGATGAAAAATGATGTGGGGGTGCCTGGGTGGCTCAGTGAGTTAAGCCTCTGCCTTCGGCTCAGGTCACGATCTCAGGGTCCTGGGATGGAGTCCTGCATCGGGCTCTCTGCTCAACAGGGAGCCTGCTCCCCCTCCACCAGCCTGCCTCTCTGCCTACTTGTGATTTCTGTCAAATAAATAAATAAATAAATAAAATCTTAAAAAAAAAAAAGATATGCGGATGGCAAATATGCGCATGAAAGATACTCAACATTAGTCATTAGAGAAATGCAAAGCAAAACCACAATGAGGAGCCAGTAAACATCAGAATGCCCAATATTAACAAGACTGACCATACTGGCAAATATGGCAAAGTTGTAGAGCAACTAGAACTCATATACAGCTGGTAGGAATATAAAATGGTACAACTACTTTGGAAATCAGTTTGGCAGTTTCTTAAAAATTACCATATATGACCCAGCAAGTACACTCTTAGCTATCTATCCAAGAGAAATGAAAGCACATATTCTCAGGATGCCTGGATGGCTCAGTTGGTTAAGTGGATGCCTCTGGCTCAAGTGGTGGTCCCAGCATACTGGGATCGAGTCCCACATGGGGCTCCTTGCTCTGCAGGGAGCTGGCTTTTCCCTCTGCCACTCTGTCTGCCTGAGCTCGCTCTCTCTCTCTGACAAATAAATAAAATCTTAAAAAAAAAAAAAAGCATATATTCTCATGAACATTTGTACAGAAACGTTCATGACATCTTCACTTGTAGTAGTCAAAAAAAGTAAATAGCTCAAATGTCTATCCATTTAGGATAAAAGTGTTTACTGAGGTCCCTGGGTGGCTCAGTCAGTTAAGTGTCCACCTTTTGATTTTGGCTCAGGCATGATATCAGGGTTTTGAGACTGAGCCCCATGCCAGGCTTCACACGCAGCAGAAAGTCTGCTGGAGATTCTCTCCCTCTTCTCCCTCTGTCCACCACCCCACTTCTGCACACATCTGTGTGTACACACACACTCTTTCTCAAATAAATTAATAAATCTTTAAAAAATGTTTATCAATTCAGGATAAAAAAATCACCTAGCAGTATTTCCATACAATGGATATACCATAAAAAAATGAACTATTGATACATATAAAACATGGATGAGTCTGAAAATAATTATGCAGAATTCAAGAAGCCAGACAATAAAGGGTACATACTGTATGATTTCTTTCATAGAAAATTCTACGAAGTGCAGGGACGCCTGGGTGGCTCAGTTGGTTGGACTGCCTTCGGCTCAGGTCATGGGAGTCTGCTTCTCCCTCTGACCTTCTCCTCGCTCATGCTCTCTCTCATTGCCCCTCTCTCAAATAAATAAATATAATCTTTAAAAAAAAAAAAAAAAGAAAAAGAAAGAAAATTCTACAAAGTGCAAATCAATCTAAAACAACAGGAAGATAATCATTGGCTGCCTAGAAGTAGATATGGGTAGAGCTCTACTGAGAAGACAGTAGACATCTTAATGCTTATATTAGAAAAGATGACTGAGAAATCAATAAACTAAGATCCACCCTAAGGATTTAGAAAATAAAGTGCCAAAAATCATAAGAAAAAATACATAAATTAATCAGAGATAAAGTAATTCCCTTGTGAAACCAATAAGAAAGAGATGACACAAATAAGGGAATACTAGGAATGAAAAGTGTTATAACTAGAGTTGTCTCAAATATTAAAATATAAAACAAAGTTATTTTGAACAATGGTATGCCAATAAACTTGGAAACAAAAACAAATTCTTAGAAAAAAGATATAACTTATTAAAACTGAGTCAATTACAAATATCAAATCTGAATAGTCCTTTAATTATTAAAGAAATCAAATATTCAAGAATTAAATATTAAATTAATATAATTAAACAATATGATAATATAGGAATATGTTTATATATTTGTATATAATATAAATTAATATAAATATAATTAACAAATTAAATATTAAAGAAATTAAATATGGCCTAATAGTTTTACTCATATGTTCTACAGGTATTCAAGAACCAAAAAATTTCAATTTTATATAAATTATCATAAAAAGTAGAAAAGGAAGGGACTTACTGCCAATTCCCTTTATGAGGCTATGCTAACCTTGATACCAAACTATAAGACAAATTAAAATAAAAGTCAATCCTACTCATGAACACAGTTGGAAAATTCCTAAACAGAAAGTTAACAAACTGAGTCTACAATGTGTGTGTGTAAATCATGTCTGACATTAATCTCAGAATCAAGATGGGCTTAACATTACAAATCAATCTAATTCACCATAGTAATTGATCAAAAGAAATCATATGATCATCTTAGCAGGTACCCTCCTCCCCCTGGAAAGACGATAAAATCCAACTAGGATTTCCTCCATTTCCTCCAACCGGGAAAGGAGAGAATGCCTTTAACTGATAAAGAATAAAGGTTCATACAAACATTGTATTTAATAATGAATTGTTGAAATCATTCCTTTTAAGATGAGGAACAAGGCAATGCCACCTGTTCTATTCAACACTGTACTGAAGATCTTAGCCAGGATAGTAAGGCAAGACTAAAAATGAAGGATTAGAAAGAAAAAACAAAATCTAAATGAGCATATAGAGAAATTATCAGAATAAGAGAAAGACTGCTCAATCAAAAAAACTGTAAACAAAATCACTTGCATTTCTATATATCAGCAAGAGTTGGAAAATAAGGGGCGCCTGGGTGCTCAGTGGGTTGGGCCTCTGCCTTCGGCTCAGGTCATGGTCTCAGGGTCCCGGGATTGAGTCCCACATCGGGCTCTATGCTTCCCTGCCCCCACCCCCGCCTGCTTCTCTGCCTAGGTGATCCCTCTCTCTCTGTCAAATAAATACATAAAATCTCTTCAAGAAGTTGGAAAATAAAAATTTTAATATATTTGCAAACAGCATTATAGAACATAAAGTATTAGGGAAGGAAATCAAATTAAAAATATGCTGTATCTTTGAGAAAAAATAAAGAAAACAAGTAAATGGAAAGTAAATGGAAAGATCTGCCATCTTCATGGAAGTAAAAGAGTGATCCAAGTTATAAGATCATAGGGGGTCAGGGCTTCATCTGATGCCATGTGTAAGCCCAAATTGTTGGGGAACATAGAAAAAGCTAGTCCTTGGAGAGCTGGTAGAAAATGACTAGACTCTCAGAACAAAGCAAAGAGGAGTGATACTCACAAGGATCACTCTTACTTCATTTGAGTCTCCCTTTAAACGTCACCTTCATTCTTCCTGGAAAAGTCTTCCCTGAATGTGCTTAAATAGTAACTCCTGCCACTTTCTATCTCTTTACTTTTTTTTATAGCACTTAATTGCTCTCTTGGTATTTTACTTTTGTTTAGATGTTCATTTACTGCTTCCAAGAGAAGCTTCATGTGAGCAGAATGCTTATCTCAAAAACCTAGCACAGCACACTGTAAGCACTCCTTAACTACTTGCTGAATGGATAAATGAATATTTTTGGAGCACCCAGAAGCTCATCAATGAACAAATACAATTTACTTTATTAGTAGTACCTTCCCTGACATCCAGTAAAATACAGCAAATATTCATATGCATTTATCATCTCTATTCCTTTACCAAATCACTTTTAAGTTTTAAGTAAGGGATTAAAAAAAAAAAACAAAACGTACAGACCCACAAGGACAAAGAGGATAGTCAAGAAGGTGATAGTGGACCCTACACCTAAAGGAGCTGGAGAAAGAACAAGAAAGAAACCCTAAGCCCAGCAGGAGAAGAGAAATCATAAAGATCAGAGCAGAAATCAATGAAATAGAAACCAAAAAAACAATAGAACAAATCAACCAAACTAGGAGCTGGTTCTTTGAAAGAATTAATAAAATTGATAAACCCTTGGCCAGACTTATCAAAAAGAAAAGAGAAAGGACCCAAATAAATAAAATCATGAACGAAAGAGGAGAGATCACAACTAACACCAAAGAAATACAAACTATTATAAGAACATACTATGAGCAACTCTACGCCAACAAATTTGACAATCTGGAAGAAATGGATGCATTCCTAGAAACATATAAACTACCAAAATTGAACCAGGAAGAAATAGAAAGCCTGAACAGACCCATAACCAGTAAGGAGATTGAAACAGTCATTAAAAATCTCCAAACAAACAAAAGCCCAGGGCCAGATGGCTTCCCGGGGGAATTCTACCAAACATTTAAAGAAGAACTAATTCCTATTCTCCTGAAACTGTTCCAAAAAATAGAAATGGAAGGAAAACTCCCAAACTCATTTTATGAGGCCAGCATCACCTTGATCCCAAAACCAGACAAGGATCCCATCAAAAAAGAGAGCTATAGACCAATATCCTTGATGAACACAGATGCAAAAATTCTCACCAAAATACTAGCCAATAGGATTCAACAGTACATTAAAAGGATTATTCACCACGACCAAGTGGGATTTATTCCAGGGCTGCAAGGTTGGTTCAACATCCGCAAATCAGTCAATGTGATACAACACATCAGTAAAAGAAAGAACAAGAACCATATGATACTCTCAATAGATGCTGAAAAAGCATTTGACAAAGTACAGCATCCCTTCCTGATCAAAACCCTTCAAAGTGTAGGGATAGAGGGCACATACCTCAATATCATCAAAGCCATCTATGAAAAACCCACTGCAAATATCATTCTCAATGGAGAAAAACTGAAAGCTTTTCCACTAAGGTCAGGAACACGGCAGGGATGTCCATTATCACCACTGCTATTCAACATAGTACTAGAAGTCCTAGCCTCAGCAATCAGACAACAAAAGGAAATTAAAGGCATCCAAATCGGCAAAGAAGAAGTCAAATTATCACTCTTCGCAGATGATATGATACTCTATGTGGAAAACCCAAAAGACTGCACTCCAAAACTGCTAGAACTTATACAGGAATTCAGTAAAGTGTCAGGATATAAGATCAATGCACAGAAATCAGTTGCATTTCTCTACACCAACAACAAGACAGAAGAAAGAGAAATTAAGGAGTCAATCCCATTTACAATTGCACCCCAAACCATAAGATACCTAGGAATAAACCTAACCAAAGAGGCTAAGAATCTATACTCAGAAAACTATAAAGTACTCATGAAAGAAATTGAGGAAGACACAAAGAAATGGAAAAATGTTCCATGCTCCTGGATTGGAAGAATAAATATTGTGAAAATGTCTATGCTACCTAAAGCAATCTACACATTTAATGCAATTCCTATCAAAGTACCATCCATCTTTTTCAAAGAAATGGAACAAATAATTTTAAAATTTATATGGAACCAGAAAAGACCTCGAATAGCCAAAGGGATATTGAAAAACAAAGCCAAAGTTGGTGGCATCACAATTCCGGACTTCAAGCTTTATTACAAAGCTGTCATCATCAAGACAGCATGGTACTGGCACAAAAACAGACACATAGACCAATGGAACAGAATAGAGAGCCCAGAAATAGACCCTCAACTCTATGGTCAACTAATCTTCGAAAAAGCAGGAAAGAATGTCCAATGGAAAAAAGACAGCCTCTTCAATAAATGGTGTTGGGAAAATTGGACAGCCACGTGCAGAAAAATGAAATTGGACCATTTCCTTACACCACACACAAAAACAGATTCAAAATGGATTAAGGACCTCAATGTGAGAAAGAAATCCATCAAAATCTTTGAGGAGAACACAGGCAGCAACCTCTTCGACCTCAGCCGCAGCAACATCTTCCTAGGAACATCGCCAAAGGCAAGGGAAGCAAGGGCAAAAATGAACTTTTGGGATTTCATAAAAATCAAAAGCTTTTGCACAGCAAAGGAAACAGTTAACAAAACCAAAAGACAACTGACAGAATGGGAGAAGATATTTGCAAACGACATATCAGATAAAGGACTAGTGTCCAAAATCTATAAAGAACTTAACAAACTCAACACCCAAAGAACAAATAATCCAATCAAGAAATGGGCAGAGGACATGAACAGACGTTTCTGCAAAGAAGACATCCAGATGGCCAACAGACACATGAAAAAGTGCTCCATATCACTCGGCATCAGGGAAATACAAATCAAAACCACAATGAGATATCACCTCACACCAGTCAGAATGGCTAAAATCAACAAGTCAGGAAATAACAGATGCTGGCGAGGATGCGGAGAAAGGGGAACCCTCCTACACTGTTGGTGGGAATGCAAGCTGGTGCAACCACTCTGGAAAACAGTATGGAGGTTCCTCAAAATGTTGAAAATAGAACTGCCCTATGACCCAGCAATTGCACTACTGGGAATTTACCCTAAAGATACAAACGTAGTGATCCAAAGGGGCACGTGCACCCGAATGTTTATAGCAGCAATGTCCACAATAGCCAAACTATGGAAAGAACCTAGATGTCCATCAACAGATGAATGGATCAAGAAGATGTGGTATATATACACAATGGAATACTATGCAGCCATCAAAAGAAATGAAATCTTGCCATTTGCGACAACATGGATGGAACTAGAGCGTATCATGCTTAGCGAAATAAGTCAAGCGGAGAAAGACAACTATCATATGATCTCCCTGATATGAGGGAGTGGTGATGCAACATGGGGGCTTAAGTGGGTAGGAGAAGAATCCATGCAACAAGATGGGATAGGGAGGGAGACAAACCATAAGTGACTCTTAATCTCACGAAACAAACTGTGGGTTGCTGGGGGGAGGGGGGTTGGGAGAAGTGGGGTAGGGTTATGGACATTGGGGAGGGTATGTGCTTTTGGGTAAATTGGAAGGGGAGATGAACCATGAGAGACTATGGACTCTGAAAAACAATCTGAGGTGTTTGAAGTGGCGGGGGGGGGGTGGGAGGTTGGGGTACCAGGTGGTGGGTATTATAGAGGGCACAGCTTGCATGGAGCACTGGGTGTGGTGAAAAAATAATGAATACTGTTTTTCTGAAAATAAATAAATTGGAAAAAAATATATATATATACTTACCTGGCTTACTTTTAAATTTTATTTAAAAAATCAAAAGGACCAAGTTTGTAATTTAGGTGATGGGTCACTTTATTGGTATGCATCATAAGCTATATACAATAAAAATATTCTTCTATATGTTTGTATGCATATACATATATACATATATTTTAAAATGTATTCATGTATGCATAATAAAAATTTAAATAAATTGAAAATGTTAAATTCAAAAAAAAAAAAAAAGAAGGTGATAGTGGATCACAAATACTAACAAACTTCAGGAAGATGGAAAAGTAGAAGGTGGAATGGAAACCAACTCAGTGAGAGGAGGAAGACTTGGTGTGGTGCTGTCATTTCTTCCATCTTGGGTCTCTGAGCCTTTTGTAGAACTTCTAGTAGCACTATGTTGGGATAGAGCATCTGGAGGTTCAAAACTTCTGTGGTCTGCAGGAGCTGCTGTGAAGAGGACCCTGAGAAGCGTTTTACATTTTCAGTGGGAAATATGTGGCAGTTACTAGTTGTAATGACTGTGTACTTTGGATCTGGATTTGTTGCATTTTTTTTTTATAGTAAGACACCAACTACTTAAGAAATAAACATGTTGGGGTGCTTGGCTGGCTCAGTGGGTTAAAGCCTCTGCCGATGGCTCAGGTCATGATCCCAGAGTCCTGGGATAGAGCCCCGCATCGAGCTCTCTGCTCAGTAGGGAGCCTGCTTCCTTCTTTCTCTGCCTGCCTCTCTGCCTACTTGTGATCTCTCTCTGTCAAATAAATAAATAAAATCTTAAAAAAAAAAAAAAAGAAAGAAGCATGTTTTAATTAATCCATTAAGCAGATGTGAAAAGGAATATTTCAAAAGATGCAATCTCTTTGAAAAATGGATCAAACTCTTGAATTCAAAATACTCAATATGTTTAAAAATAAACTTATGGCATGAATCTTTAAATGCCTTTTCTCTGAAACATGGAATATAATAATTGTGCCTACATTTTTATTTGGGAAATATTCCAATATTTGTTTGGTAGAAAACTGTGTGCAATTTAGCTTGTTTCTTGGTTTTAAATTTTGAGATTTTATTTAATTTTTGATTACTAGGTTTGGACCTTGTTGGTAATTTATGCTATAAAAAATGCAAACTTGACTTTTGTCCCATAGTAATATTTTTTAATTGAAAAAAGGAAGAAGGAGCTTTTAGTCTTCTTTATTTGAAGCAGTAAAACTGCTATTCTTCATGAGTGATAATTAGTTTATCGTAAGGAAAACCAATTGTGTACACAGAGTGAAGTCCAAGGGTTTTTTCCTCCTCCAGACCTGTAATCTAAAACTAAAATTTTTATCTTGGTAAATTTGCTATTGGCCAATACTAGTCTTGTTTAGACTGAATGAAAGCAGAACATCTGAAACAAAATGTAATAGCATGTAAGAATGTAATAGCATCTAAGATAGAATATAGGAATTATTCCAAGTTTATTCTGGCACTTCAGTAGAAACAGACTGTAAAATGGCTCTCTGATTAATAACTGTACCAATGATTCAAATTTATATTATGGATAGTGAAATGCTGCTACCTATTTAAAATGTAATGACCTAGTCCCTAGGGCTTGGTACTGGGGCAGGAAAAAGGTAGTTGCTGAATGTTTTAATCTTATGTTGGTCACTTTTGGAATACCACGGGTGTTAGAAGAATGCTCTAAAGTGGAGATTGTAAAAGGGTGCTAGACCACTTAAGTGCTAGACTTTTGGATGATTGGGGGTGCTGCAGTTTTTAAACCAATACCTAAAAGCTAGAATAGTCATAAGAAAGTCTCTATTTATGGAATCTTGAAAAATTGCTCTGGGTGGTTCTACATCCCTTCATGCAACAAAACAACAGCTGCCTAAATTTGTTCTCGCCGTAACATTAGATTTCCTATGTACCCCTAATGTTAAACCACTGATTTGCTAGAATCTTAAAAAAAACTTTTTTTGCTCTCAGTTTATGTGACAGGGCCTATCTTTACAGTCTTCAATAACGATGTAACAACTACTTAAATTTGGGTACAGTTAAATCTTTGTGACTTTGCCTAGCTTTAAGAAAGAAAGAAAGAAAAAGGGAGAAACTGACTCAGCAGAATGAACAAAGCTGAATTCCAGGGACTACTGAGAGGCTAGAAACAAACTAATTCCCACCCCAGGACCCTGGAAAGGCTCAGTTCTAGAACTCTAGGTCCCACATTTGAAAGCAGGGCTGAGAAACAGGCTAAAATCTAGGGGACTGGTTGTCTGCAGCGTAGCCAGGAACTCACCATAATGACCACCTCCTCATTCACTGCAGAAGAAAGAAATATAGTTGAACCAAAGAGGCCCCAGACCCAGGGCCATCAAACACATTTTCACAGCAAAGGAAGAAACCCTATCTTCTGTTTTCAAAGGCTAAATGAAAGTACTGAAAGGTAAACCTCCAACACCCCCTTCCTTGTGCCACAGCTTGAAACCACCACCACCACCACCAAATACTGGCATATACGCCTGTATATCCCTCTGATAAAAAATTGAAGAGTCCTTTTTAATTTTTATTATTTTTTAAAGATTTTTATTTATTTGTCAGAGAGAGAGAGCACGCGCGTGCTTAAGAGCACAAAACGGGAATGGCAGGCAGAGGAAGAAGCAGGCTCCCTACTGGGAGTTCTTGCTGGGGGGCGGGGGTGGTTCTGATCCCAGGATGCTGGGATCACAACCTGAGCCTAAGGCAGTTAGCTTAATCCACTGAGCCACCTACACATCCCTCTTTTTCTTTTTTTTTCTTAATATTTTATTTTTTTTGTCACAGAGAGAGAGGGAGCACAAACAAGGGAAGTGGCAGGCAGAGGGAGAAGCAGGCTCCCTGCTGAGTAAGGACTCCAACCCAGGACCCCGAGATCATGACCTGAGCTGAATGCAGACGCTTAACTGACCGAGACACCCAGGCGTCCCAAGGCTGAAGAATTCTTGACAAGAAAAAAATGAATGGCCTCAGAAAAGAAACCTATAAATAGTGACATCTGGGGCACCCTCCAAACAAAATGTGTGGTGACTATCCAATCACCCCAAAGTTAAATCAAACCAAACTCACTGATAAGCCCTACACACAAAACACTCTTTTGTTTTCAGTTAAGTGCTTCATTCTAAAATGTGAACCCAAAATAAGGATCATTAACCATTTCAGGAAAGCTTCCATATGAAAGAAAGAAACTGAAAGAAACTAAGAAAACAAAAGAACTTGGATAAAACAGCAACTATGTTAGAAGCAAAGGAAAACAAAAAAAGAGCAAAAAACTGCAAGTAACAACACCCTTACAGAAACAGGACAAGCTATATAGCATCCATGAGACAATAAAAACCTGCCATACAGTTCCATCTGGTTCTACCTCCACCGACATACACCCCCCCTCCCCCGGGCCGTGGTGGGTTATAGCCACTCTGGTGGCCCAGCCTCACAAAGACTCTGTCTGGCTTGCCTGGCTTGCTCCTACCTGCCAGGGAGCCCAAAGGAAGAAGGTCAGCTCCTCTGAAGGGGTGGAGTCAGGGGAGCCCAGGGGAGCCCGGAGGCTGTCAGCTAAACCTACAGTGGAAACAAAGCCAAAAGGGCAAGAAAGTATAAATCTTCGGATGAAAAAGTGCACAAAGGGGAAAAGGGGAACCAAGGGAGTAGCTTACCAGGAAACTAAAGACAGTTTTCCGTAGAAAACAGAGAAACTTAGAATGAAGACGGTCTAGTCTCTGATGAAGCAGGAGAGAAAGAAGCCAAGTTTGATTAGTATCATACAACCCATCTTATCATGGGTCCATCTCTCTTCTTGTACAGCCCAGAGTAATATTTTTATCAACTATTTTGTAGACACAAGTGCTTTCAGCAGGTCTAGTAAGGCTTTTAAGAAAGCAATCCAACTTCATCCAATTTTTAAAGTGTAAATGACTTTTTTATTTTTTAGCTAAAATCATTTGGTGGTGGTTTATCTTTTTTGGTACAGCCAGAAAACAGTGAGATACTGAATGAGCAATGAATTGTCTTAAGTGTCAGCTTAACACTCCACAGATGGGAGGCAATTTTTATATCCTATTATACAAAACACATTAAACGGCAGTTTGGAGTCACACTTGTACATTTACTATGCCTTGAACATTTTAACTTACTTCTGTTGCCATGTTGTTTTTAGTGGAATTGTTTACTAAACAACACTCCTTGATCTTGGCTGTCCCTATCAGAACTGCTTCCACTCTGAAACATCTTTGGGTAGTGCTAGTACAGTTTTCCTAGTAACTTTGTTAATGAGCTGTGAAAGATTGAAAATGTATGTATATTACATTAAATTGTGAATTAGTGGGACTTACGATATAACATCTTACCAACATTTCAAGATACTGGTAAATGAAACTTCAAAGGAAAATTTACTTTCAAATTTTAAGCTGGGATAACTACTTAGAAAAGAATCACAACTACACAGCTTTTTAGATATTTAGTACATGTATCAAGAATTGTGTACAAATTGACAGCGTGGAGGTTCCTCAAAAAGTTGAAAATAGAGCTACCCTATGACCCAGCAACTGCACTACTGGGTATTTACCCTTAAGATACAAACGTAGTGATCCGAAGGGGAACGTACATCTGAATATTTATAGCAGCAATGTCCACAATAGCCAAACTATGCAAAGAACCTAGATGTCCATCAACAGATGAATGGATAAAGAAGATGTGGTATATATATACAATGGAATACTATGCAGCCATCAAAATAAATGAAATCTTGCCATTTGCGACGACGTGGATGGAACTAGAGGGTATTAAGCTTAGCGAAATAAGTCAATAGGAGAAAGACAACTACCATATGATCTCCCTGATATGAGGAAGTGGAAATGCAATGGCGGTGGGGGAGGGGCTTGGGGGGTAGGAAAAGAATAAATGAAACAAGATGGGATCGGGAGGGAGACAAACCATCAGAGACTCCTAATCTCACAAAACAAACTCAAGGTTGCTGGGGGAAGGGGGGTCGGGAGAGGGTGGTGGGGTTATGGACATTGGGGAGGGTATGTGCTATGGTGAATGCTGTGAAGTGTGTAAACCTCACGATTCACAGACCTGTACCCCTGGGGCTAAAAATACATTATATGTTTATTTAAAAAAAAAATGTGTACAAATTGAAATGTCTGAGTACTGATGCTCAAAACAAAATGAAAAAAAAAAAAAAAAGAGTTGAAAGAACAGTACAACAGCAGCAGCAGCAGCAGCAGCAGGAGTTGGGGTGTTTACTCTTTGCCAAAATGTATTATTTGTTACATGCCATGTTTTATATGCATTAACTCTTTTAATTCTCAGAGTGACATTAACCCCATTTGACCTCTAAGTAGAGAAACTGGCACATCAAGATTAAATGATATGCTCACACAACTGGTAAAGGCTGAAGACAGATAAATCAGGAACTATCCCTGAAGTAGACAGAGTTGGAAATAGGAGAGAAAAGATGAGTATTTGAAAGGTTAGTTCAAGAGATCCAAAATTCAATTAATTAGTCCTGGAAAGAGACTAAAAAAATACTGAGGGAAGAAATCATCAGAGAACCAGTACACAACAATTTCCTAGATTGAAAGGACTTTCTGAGTACCAGTACAATATATAAAAGAGCAACTATACCAAGAAATAATGTGAAATTTCAGAAAAATGGGGATGAAGAAAAAAATCTTAATGATGGGGTGGAGGAGAGCGTAAAAGCAAGAGAGAATGAGAAAGAGGGGCACCTGGGTGGCTCAGTAGGTTAAAGCTTCTGTCTTCGGCTAAGGTCATGATCCCGGGATCTGGGGTCGAGCCCCACATTGGGCTCTCTGCTCAGCAGGGAGCCTGCTTCCTCCTCCCTCTCTCTCTCTGCCTGCCTCTCTGCCTACTTGTGATCTCTGTCAAATACATAAATAAAAATCTTAAAAAGGAGAGAGAGAGAGAAAGAGGGGGAGAGAGGGATCCCATCTATAAGGATCAAGAGTACAAACAGCCTTCTCAAAACCAACACTCCACGCTAGAAAACAATAAAATGTCTCCAATTCTGAGGTAAAATTACTTTCTAAAAGCTTTGATTTCTACTCTTAGTCAAACTATCAGTCAAGCTGTGAGTGTAAATCAAGACATGCTTAGATAAACACATGACCCATGCACACGTTAGTGGAGTTAGGGGCATCAGCTTTGAGTGCTTAGTTGAAAATCTGGGTAAAATTTTGGCTCCTCCCAAAACTTAATTACTAATAGCCTAAGGCTGACCCAAAGCCTCACTGATAACATAAACACATGTTATGTTATGATTATGATTAGCACACACTTTTAAAAAATATTTTTAAGAGAGAGAAAGAGAGAGAGAAAGTAGGGGGAGGAGAAGAGGGAGAGCAGGGAGCTCAATGACATGATCAACACAAGGATTCATCCCAGGACCCCAGGATCACGACCTGAGCTGAAGGCAGATGCTTAACCTACTAAGCCACCCAGGGGCGCCATATTTTGTATGTTTTATGTATTATAAGCCTGGGTGGCTCAGTCGTTGGGCATCTGCCTTCAGCGGGTGAGCCTTCAGCTCATCATGGTCCCAGGATCCTGGGATAGAGCCCCATGTTAGGCTCTGCTCAGCAGGGAGCCTGCTTCCTCCTCTCTCTCTGCTGGCCTCTCTGCCTACTTGTGATCTCTGTCTGTCAAATAAATAAGTAAAATCTCTCCCTCTCCCCTTCCCCCTACTTTCTCTCTCTTAAAAATAAATAAAAATCTTTTTTAAATACTTTTTTTTAAAAGATTTTATTTATTTATTTATTTGACAGAGAGACATCACAAGTAGGCAGAGAGGCAGGCAGAGAGAGAGAGAGGAGGAAGCAGGCTCCCCGCTGAGCAGAGAGCCTGACGCGGGACTTGATCCCAGGACCCTGAGATCATGACCTGAGCCGAAGGCAGTGGGTTAACCCACTGAGCCACCCAGGCGCCCCTAAAAATCTTTTTTAAAAGTGTGTGCTAATCATGGGAGGCCTGCTTCTACCTCCACTCTCCCCCACTTGTATCCCCCGTAACTGTCTCTGTCAGATAAATAAATAAAATCTTAAAAAAAAAAAAAAGCTAGAAAAAAGAACATGTTTTTAAGAAAATCATAAGGAAGGGGGTGACTCGCTGGTTCAGTTAGCAGAGCACGTAACTCTTGATCTTGGGGTCGGAAATTTGAGCCTTACATTGCTCATTGTATTAAAATAATTATTTTAATAATAAAATAATAATTTAAAAAGTAAAATATTTTAATAATAAAAAATTTTAAAAGTAAAATTCTTAAAAAAACAAAATATTTTTAAAAATCAGAGAAAATACATTTACAGTACTATATTTACTGAAAAAAATCTGCATATAAGTGGACCTAAGCAGTTCAAAACCATGTTGTTCAAGGGTTAACTGTGTAAGATCTAAAAAGAACTCACCTCTGAGGCACCCTTTCCTGGGAAGCTACTGAAGATGTTACTTCCACTTTTTTTTTTTTTTGAAGATTTTATTTATTTGACAGAGAGAGAGAGAGATCACAAGTAGGCAGAGAGGCAGGCAGAGAGAGTGGGGGAAGCAGGCTCCCACTGAGCAGAGAGCCCAATGCAGGGCTCAATCCCAGGACCCTGAGATCATGACCTGAGCTGAAGGAAGAGGCTTAACCCACTGAGCCACCCATGCGCCCCCACTTTTTTTTCTTTTCTTTTTTTTTTTTTAAAGAGAAAAGGAAACAAAGATTCCAAAATGAGAGAGAAGTCAAGAATGACAGCTGTGCAGTAGGCTCGAAAAGCAATCAGTAAAGCCTAGAGCAGGTCAGGAGGCTTTAGGAAGAATGTTTTCATGAAAAAAAAAAATACAAAGCGGAAACTGAAAATTCCTCTGACATATTTGTATGGAAAATAGGGTTTTACAATTTATTGGAGACACTAGGAAGTATTTGTACTAAGTGTCATAACTGGATAACAGAACATTAATTAATGCAAGGAGGATCTAACTTAATGGGAGAATGAAGGGAGGAGAGATGGGAATGGGAGGTGTTGAATGAAAACTAAAATTTCTTCATCCATGATAGTAAGTCAAAAAATATCTAATTCTGGAAATGAAACTATAAACATTACAACTGATTTTGCAGAAATAAAACAGATTGTAAATGAGTACTATGAATAACTGCATGCCAACAAACTGGGTAACCTGGATGAAATGGACAAATTTCTACAACCATACAACCCTATCAACTTTGAATCATAAAGAAACAAAATCTGAACAGACCTATGACTAATTAGAAGAATGAATCACTAGGGGTGCCTGGGTGGCTCAGTAGGTTAAGCCTCTGCCTTCAGCTCCAGTCATGATTTCTGGGTCCCAGGATAGAGCCTCGTGTTGGGCTCTCTGCTCAGCAGGGAGACTGCTTCCCCCTCTCTCGCTGCCTGCCTACTTGTGATCTCTCTTTCTCTTTCTGTGTCAAATAAATAAAATCGTAGGGAGAAAAAAAAAAAAAAAAAGAATGAATCATTCATCAACACCCTTCTCGAAAAATAAATAAAATAAGTAAAATAAAAAAGCCCTGAACCAATCCTGGTGAAATCTAGCAAACATATGAAGTAGAATTATCAACAATCTTTCTCAAAATCTTCCAAAACTGAAGAGGAAGGAATACTCCCAAACTCATTCTATGAGGCTAGCATAACACTACAAGAAAAGAAAACTACAGCCCAGTATCGCTTATCAATACCAATGCAAAATTCCTCAACAAAACAGTAGCAAACGGTATCAGCAGCATGGTTAAAATACTGCACATCATGATCAAATGATATTTATTCCTGCAATGCAAGGATGGTCTGACATACAAAAATTGATCAATGCAATATACTGCATTAACAGAATGAAAGGGAAAAAACACAAGATAATCTCAATGAGTGGAAAAAAAGCATCTGACAAAATTCAACATTTCTTCACAATAAAAACATTCAGCAAAGCAGGAATAGAAGGAAACCATCTTAACATAATAAAGGTCAAATGTAAAGGGAAAAAAACCCCCCACAGCTAATATAATATTCTGTGATGAAACACTGAAAAATTTTCCTCTAAGGTCAAGAAGACAAGCATGCCCTCCCCTCACTTCTACTAAATTATATTAGAAGTTCTGGCCAGAGCAGTTAGGCAAGAAAAATAAATATGAGGCACTCCTATTGGAAAAAAATAAGTAAAATTATCTCTATTCACAGATAGTATGATCTTCCATACAGAAAATCCTAAAGATTACACACAAAGTTAGAATAAACAATTCATTAAAGTTGCAGGATACAAATCAACACATAAAAATCAGTTGCATTTCTATACACTGACAGTGAACATGATAAAAGCAACTTAAGAAAACAATTCCAGAGACACCTGAGTGGCTCAGTGGGTTAAGCCTCTGCCTTTGGCTCAGGTCATGATCTCAGTCAGGGTCCTGGGATGGAGCCTCACATCAGGCTCTCTGCTCAGCAGGGAGCCTGCTTTCCTCCTCTCTCTCTGCCTGCCTCTCTGCCTACTTGTGATCTCTGTCTGTCAAATAAATAAATAAATAAATAAATAAATAAATAAATAAAAGAAAACAATTCCATTGACAATAGCACAAAAGAATAAAATGCTTAAAAATAAACTTACCCCCCCAAAATTAAAAAAAAACCTTACCCAAAGGAAGTAAATGACTTAGACATTGAAAACTACAAAATACAGCTGAAAGAAATTAAGACATAACAAATGGAAGACATACTATGTTCATGTTTTGAAAGATTTAATATTTTTAAGATGATGATACTACCCAAAGCCATCTACAGATTCAATGTAATTCCTAGGGATTCAAATTCCTACTATGTTTTTTATGGAAATCGAAAAACCCACCCTAACTTTCACATGAAATGTCAAGGGACCCAAATAGCTAAAACAATTATAAAAAAATAAATAATTATAAATAATTATAAAAAAATTATAACAAAGATTGATGTCTCACACTTCCTGATTTCAAAACTCACTGCAAAGCTACATTAACCAAATCTGTATGCCAGTAGGATAAAAACAAATGTACACACTAGTATAATAGAATAGAGAGTTCAGAATCTTGAGGATATTATGCTAAAACTAAGCCAGTCACAAAAAGATAAGTTATGCTTCCACTCATGTGAAGCATAAAAAGTGGATTCACAGAAAGAATGATGGTTGCCAGGCGCTGGGATGAAGGGAAAATGGGTAGCTGTTTAGTGGATATAGAGCTTAAGTTTTACAAAATAAAAAAGTTGTGGAGATTCACTGCACAACAATGTGAATATACTTAACACTACTATGTATACTTAAAAATGGTTAAGATGATAAATTTTGTTAATATGGTTTTTACCATAATTAAAAAAACCAGAGAAGCCATAAATAAATTCTTGTGTAAATGTCAAATGATTTTCAAAAAGGATGCTAAGACCATTCAATGGGGGAAAGGACAGTTTTTTCAACAAATGGTGCCAAGAAAACTGGATATCCGCATGCAAAAAAATGAAGGTGGCCCCTTATGCTACTCTATATACAAATGGATCATAAACCTAAACATAAGAGCCAAAACAATGAAACTCTAAGAAATATAGAGGAAAAATGTAACATTGAATTTGGCAATGATTTCATGGATAAGACATCAAAAACACAGGTAACAAAAGAAGAAAATGAATAAACTGAACTTCATCAAAACTAAAAACTTTTTTTTGCTTCAAAGGGCACTACCAAGACAGTGAAAACACAGTCCATGAAATAGGAGAAAATATTTGTAAAGCTTACCTCTGATGAGCTTTATTATCCAGAATATGTAGAGAACTCCTACAACTTAGTAAGACTAAAACACCTCAATTAAAAAAATGGGCAAAGGTCTTGAATAAAGAAGATCTCTAAAGTTGATATATAAATGGGCCAATGAGCACATGAAAAACTGTTCAACATCACTGATTATTTGGGAAGTGAAAATCAAAGCCAAAATGAAAAATCATTTCATACTCATTGGAGTGGCAATTATAAAAAAGCAAGCAGTAAATAACAAGTGTTTGGGAGAATGGGGAAAAACTGGAACTCTTGTGCACTGCTGATAAAAAATACAAAACGGTGCCACTGCTAAGGGAAGTAGTATGGTGGTTCTCCAACAAATTAAATACAGAACTACCATATGATCCAGCAATTCCACTTCTGGGTATAAACCCCCAAAACTGAAATCATGTATTTGAAGAGGTATCTGTACTCCCATATTTGTAGCTGAATTTTTCATAGTAGCCTAGAGGTGGAAGCAACCTAAGTGTCCATGGATAGATAAATTGATAAACAAAATGTAACGTACACACAATGGAATATTTTTTAGCCTTTTTTTTTTTTTTAAAGTAAGCTCTATGCCCAATATGGGGCTTCAACTCACAGCCCTGAGATTAAGAGATGCATGCTCTACCAACTGCGCCAGTTAGTCATCCTTAAAAAGGAGGAAAATTCTATTATATGCCAGAGCATGAATGAACCTTGAGGGTACTATACTAAATGAAATAAGCCTATCAAAAAGGACAGATATTATGAGATTCCCCTTATATGAATGGTGGTGATGGCTGCTGAATAATGTGAATATGAACTTAATCTCACAGAACCAGACACTTAAAAATGGTTATAATGGTGAATTTGGTGTTTCACTACAAGACACAACACAACACTCCTTACCCCAAAAAAGACAATGTCTAACACTGATTTTAAAAAACAAAAAAGGGAAGGGGAAGGTTATTTTTAGAAATAAGCAGTTAAATACCAGAAGAAATCAAATCTAGAGAGGGAGACTTGAGGATAAGGAAGGCGTAGGGGTGGTTCAGGAGCCTGCCGTTTCCTATTTCAAGCTGAATGTAGTATTGGCCAATTTTCAAATCTCCGTATATGTACTACACTTTGACAAGAAAACTTAAATGTCCGGTTTGTATGAGGGAAGAATAACAGAATTTAATGTAATGAGTTGGTCTTCTGAGGACACTGGAAACCTGAAACCTGAGCAATGACTTTGCTTTTTCCCACTCGAGGATGTAGCTTTGCCAATACAGAGTTTTGTTCAAGAACCGGGAGAGCTATATGTTTTTAAACATTCCCTTACATGGAAGAGTTGTTTTCTCCAATGGTGATGCAAGCCCTGCTGATAAAAAGAATAATGGGTCGTAAGAATTTGGCTATTTTTTCTGTGGTGACTGGACTTTCCTATTCAAAGAGCATCTGATGGCTAAGAGCCCCTTAGCCCAGGGCCCAGGAAAAGGCTTTGCCAAGACTGTGGCGCTACCTCCCTCCCACTGTGTAAACATACACTTAACTTACAGTTTGGGTGCATGAATGCCAACCAGTAAGTAACTCACAAAGTTCCAATGAGTTAACTCCTAAATTTCTCTGACTCAAAACATTGAGTTAGGGGCACCTGGGTGGCTCAGTTGGTTAAGCAACTGCCTTCGGCTCAGGTCATGATCCTAGAGTCCTGGGATGGAGTCCCACATCGGGCTCCTGGCTTGGCAGGGAGTCTGCTTCTCCTGCTGACCTCTCTACTCTCATGCTCTCTCTCTCTCAAATAAATAAATAAAATCTTTAAAAAAAAAATTGAGTTAAAAAGTGTCTTTATTTCATGTAGTCAATATGTCTGGGTGTTTGTATGTTTTATTATTTCCAGCTATAGAGGGAAATAAAAGCTTAAAAAATAGTGAAGCCCTTTCAAAAATCCGTTTATTTGGGACGCCTGGGTGGCTCAGTTGGTTGGGCAGCTGCCTTCGGCTCAGGTCATGATCCCAGCGTCCTGGGATCGAGTCCCACGTTGGGCTCCTTGCTCGGCAGGGAGCCTGCTTCTCCCTCTGTCTCTGCCTGCCATTTTGTCTGCCTTTGCTCACTCTCTCTCCCTCTCTCTCTTTGACAAATAAATAAAATCTTAAAAAAAAAAAAAGAAAAAAGAAATCTTTAAAAAAAATCCGTTTATTTCACAAATGAAAAGCAAAACTAATGCTACTATTAGGTATGATCAATCTTCCACTGCTATAGTTACAAATTCTCAACTAACCCTTTTTAAAAAATTAACCATATTGGGGGCATCTGGATGACTCAGTTAAGTGTTTGACTCTTGATTTCAGCTCAGGTCATAATCCCAGGGTTGTGGGATCAGTCCCCCAAATTGGGCTCTGTGCTCAGGGTGGAGTCTGCTTGGCCCTCTTCCTCTGCTCATCCCCTCCACTTGCACTCTATCTCTAAAATAAGTAAATAAATCTTTAAAAAAAATTAACCATATTATTCTTTATCAAGTTTCACCGTCAACTCCATAGCACAAAGATTTTGCAGAGGCTTGAATTTCGTCATGCTTCTGACACTCTGACCATGGAAAGAATCAATAATTTGTTGAATTGTTTAAATAACAGTGTTACAATTAAAACTTGGAAAATGAAGTCTGTATAAAGACAATCATCCATAACCTGGAAAACTAAAAACACTGTTAGTATTCAGGATATTTTAAAAACTGAACTTACTGGATAGTGATTAAAGGCCTGGATTCTGATGTCAACTCACGTAAGAGTTTGAAACCTGGCAAAGTAATCTCATTTCTCTACCTCTCAGTTTCCTCTTATTTAAAGTGGAGAAAGCAATACTTTCTTTGTAGAGTAATGGAAGTATTAAATGAGATGATAAGCTTAGCATAATACCCAGCACACTGTATTATATACTAGACGGTATACAGCTATAAATATTTGGTATAAACACTTAAAACTGGAATCTACCTGTATATATGGTTGTTTTTTAATGCACAGTTTATTGTATATGTAAATCATCTTTTAATATTTTAGGAAGTATGTAATTCTAATTAATAAGTGAAAATTGTCACAAATCCTCTTAGGTTTCTGTCCCCCATTTTTAAAAATTCTTATATCTTGGAAAATACTTTTTAATTTTGGCAGTGGCATCTGGCTGCGTACGTACTATTTTTTTTTTTTTTAAGATTTTACTTATTTATTTGACGGAGAGAGATCACAAGTAGGCAGAGAAGCAGGCAGAGAGAGAGGGAAGCAGACTCCCTGCCAAGCAGAGAGCCCGAAGCAGGGCTTGATCCCAGGACCCTAAGACCATGACCTGAGCTGAAGGCAGAGTTCCAACCCACTGAACCACCCAGGAACTGCCTTTTGGCTATTTTTAATAATGCTGCTATAAATACTTGTGTACAAGTTTTTGTGTGGACATGTTCTTGTTTCTCTTGTGTATACAGCTGACCCTTGAACAACACGGTTCGAACTGCATTAGAACTGGTTCACTAATGCACAGATTTTTTTCCATACTTCAGCCAATTTTTTGGAGATCTGTGACAACTTGAAAAAAACTCGCAGATGAAATGAACAGTCTACAGATACTGAAAAAAAGAAAAAGTCAGATACTACTGTAAATATACGGTATGTTATATATGCAACATAAAAATATATTAATCGACTGTGTTGTTGGTAAGGCTTCCTTCCGGTCAACAGTAGGTTACTAGTAGTAGTTAAGTTCCAGGGAGTCAAACTTATACATAGATTTTTGGTTGTACAGTGGCTGGCACCCCAACCCTGGTGCTGTTCAAGGGTCAACAGTATACCTAAGAATGGAACTGATGGGTCATGTGGTAACTCGAAGTTTAACTTTTTGAGGAACTGCCAGACTGTTTTCCAAAGTGGCTATACCATTTCACATTCCCATCAGGAATGCAGAAGTTTCCAATTTTTCCACCTCTTCATCAGCACTTGTTATCTGACCTTTCATTTCTAGTCATTCTAGTGGATCCAAAATGGTATTGCATTAAGCATTTACTTAGAGTGGATATTAGTGAATGGACAATACAAAAACAATTGAAAAAAAAAAAAAATCAATGAAACCAAAAGGTAGTTCTTTGAAAAGATTAACAAATTGACCTACCTTAAGCTAGACTGATCAAGAAAGAGGAAGATTTAAAGTTACTAGAATCACAAATGAATGAAAAGAAATTGCTACTGAATTTAGAGAAATAAAAAGGATTATAAAGGAATACTGTAAACAATTACATGCCAACATATTAGATAAGTTAGATAAAATGGATAAAATTCTCAAAAAAGCACAAACTACTGAAACTGACTTGAGAAGAAACAGTATGAACAGACCTACAACAAATGAAAAAGACTGAATTAGTAACCAAAAGACTACCTGTAAAAAAACCCCCAACCCCAGATGGTTTCACTGCTGAACTCTACCAGACATTAAAAAAAAAAAAAAAATTAACACTAAATCGTCATAAACAATTTCAAAAAACAGAGAGGTCACGCAGTTTTCAGATGCAGTGCCAGGATTCAAAACTAGGCCATCTGACTCTACAGTCTTGACCACTATACTAAACTGTCTCTCTGAATAACTGAATAAATTTGAGAACATTGTAAGCCATCAGGTCGTTACTTCGTATTATCCAACTTTTGTAGTTTACTTTGGTATTTACCATTTATCTAGTCTAGATAGAAAAAGGTTGGTCTGGGAACCTGAGAGAAAATCATTTACATGATTGATAATGTTGCTGTATCTCATTCATGGAGCAAAAGCATGGCACCTGGTAAACCTCTTCATACATTTTTATTTCAATGACTTCTCACACAATGCCATGAGATAAGTACTATTATTACTCTCATTTTCTAGATGAGGAAACCGAGGAGCAAGGTGGCCACCCAGATAGCAAAGACCTGAATTTAAATCCCAATCTGTCTGGTCCCTGCCGATCTTCTTTTCTACTATGGAAAGCCTTTCCTTTTCTATTCACTCCTCTAGCATGGCCAATAACATGCTTGAACCACCTCTGATAGAGAGCTCTTGGTAAGCAGACACCCTGACCTATTATTTACCTGTATGTCCTCGCTGGCCGGAAGGCAGAGAAGGGGTGTGCTCCCTCACTGTCTGCTGACTGAACAAACAACTATCCAAAAGCGATTATTAATAACTCCTCAATTTAGATACTTCATTCCCACTCAATTACTATACAGCATTGAAATGATGAACTATAGGTTCTCTTACTCTTTTATTTATTTTTAAAGATTTTATTTATTTGACACAGAGAGAGAGAGATCATAAGTAGGCAGAGAGGCAGGCGGGGGTTGGGGGTGGGGGAAGCAGGCTCCCTGCCAAGTAGAGAGCCTGATGTGGGGCTCCATCCCAGGATCCTGAGATCATGACCTGAGCTGAAGGCAGAGGCTAAACCCACTGAGCCATCCAGGCACCCTTCTCTTACTCTTTTAGCTCATCTAATATTATATCGTTATTATATGTACTTTAAAGTTATTAAACTCAAAATTTCAAAAAACAAACAATTTCAAAGAACACACACATACACACTTATCCCTTGAACTAAAAGCAAGGAAATCTAGGGAATACTTTAAATAAGATTGCTTTTGTACTCCAAACTAAGAATGCCTTCTATTATTTAAGAAGTCTCCTGAAAATGCACTTTTTTAAAAAAATCATGGGAAACAGTAGTTACACTAAGTTAATATATAAAATTCCATTTCCTGAAGGAAATAAGATATCTGACAGAACATTTTAGCTAGCAAATTTTCTGTCAACATACACAAAACTTAGATTAGCCTATAAGTTGCTATAGGCTACTACTTTAAGTTCCTATACTAATCTCTTCCCCTAAAGAATTAACGACAACCTCTTTAAGCAGTGATCCAACATCAGTCTCCAAGTCAGCTTCAGCCGGAAACTGTATCAAATGCCAACAATGAAAAACCAACCATGATTTCCAAGATAATTATTCCTACCACAAACTAAAGCAACAAATAAACACAAGCACTTTAAACTTAATACTTTCATAGCTCTGATAACCCTTTCAAAAATGCAATATTAAAAAATTTATGAAATCTACCTTTCATCTTCAGTTAATATTAATCATTATTTGCTGGGGGAAGGAGGTGATTAAACTATTGCCTTAAAGTTAATGGTTGATCCAAAATTTGGAAAATCTGCTCACATTTTTATTGGTTTAAACTGGAATGTGTGTTCTTACTTTATCTTTTGAAATTCTTTCTTTAAATACTCATTTTTTCTTCTTGGTAAATTTGCATCTTTTTTTTTTTTTTTTAAAGATTTTATTTATTTATTTGACAGACGGAGATCACAAGCAGGCAGAGAGGCAGGCAGAGAGAGAGGAGGAAGCAGGTTCCCCGCCGAGCAGAGAGCCCGATGCGGGGCTCGATCCCAGGACTCTGAGATCATGACCCGAGCCGAAGGCAGTGGCCTAACCCACTGAGCCACCCAGGCGCCCCTAAATTTGCATCTTTGCCTTAGAAATATGAGTACTGGTTCAAAAGTGCAAATGTGAATCCTTCTAATGGTTCCTGGTTACAGGAGGATGCATGATACAGGAGGAACTTTGGAAGAAGGGGAACAGAACTAGGTCAGTGTACCCTTGGCCAATTACCTGTCTTTGCCCCTTGGTTTCCTCACCTGTAAAACCGTAAAAATGATCATACCAACTTTAAATGGATGTCATGAGGACTAAAGCCCTTGCATAAGCCTGGTACAGAGTGAAAAGATCTGGCCCTATTTCCCTTCTTTACACCCAAAGATGTCTGAATACACCAGCTATTCCATGCCTCTGCCCTGACCTTACATAGGTTTCTGACTTAGGGTGCCCTTGCCAGCATCAGCTGTAGAGTTCCTTACCCCACTTCTTTGGCTATGACAAATGATTACTTGTTATTCAAAACCCTCTCCAGGATAATCATGTTCCTCACATGGAGTTAAACTTCTCATCTTGATTTATAATTACTCCTTAACCAGCCTCTGAGGCTGCTAAAGGAGGTCCAATGGCTCATTTACCTCTAGATTTCTCAGTACCTGCCCAAATCCTCTATACCACAGTATTAACAAAGTATCAAATGTGTAAGAAACTAAGAGTCTTGGAGTTAAAACTATAATCACAGGTTTGACAGTTTCAGGTTTAAGGTGAGATTTTTTTAAAAAGTCACCTTACTGTATGCAGTTAGGCCACCCTACTCATGTAAAGAAACACTAGGAGTAAATGTTCTTGTCATTTTTTATTTTTTCTTCCATGGCAGCATCCTGCTTTGGATTTGGATCACATGCTGACTTCATTGGGACTATTTTCAAACAACAGAGCACACTGATGTACTTTTCCTTTCAAAAGCAAGGGTGCCAGCTATTGTGCTAGCCCCTGTCACTCACCTCAGCCACCTGCTGGGTCCCCACTCTGTGCTGAACCAGCCCCTCCATATTTGTAGCCATGGTGAAGCAAGATCATTAGAGAACCTGTTTGGAAAGATGCAGCAACTTCTATCAGGTGGGGAGAAACCAGGCTACTTGAAAAAAAATCAGAAATCAAAATTCATCTTTGGTACTATCTTGTGCAGATTCCGCCCTCTATAGAAGACACAGCTACAAGGCTAAGCATTGCTGGATATGCTGCACCAGCTTCTTCAATTGCAGGTACCAAAATCAATTAGCAGAAACGTTTCAATTTGGAAACAAGACTTCTCCTGGTAAACACAGACAAAGATGAATTTGGAACTTTAATTATCAGGTCTCTTGGGTTGTAACAGCTTGGATCACCCCTCAGGGAGGTGGGAATCATACTTTTTTGGATAGCTCTCTGTCACAGCATGCCAAAAAAGAAGGTGGCTATCTGAGACAGGTGTGAGATCAAAGTTAGATTCAGAGCACTAGATTGCTATCAACAACTATACTTCTGTTACCGTAAGGTGGCAATGTGAGAAGCAAAACCCTGTCCAGGTGCTAACACACCTCACTCAGAGGTTGAAAGCCAAACACCAGGACTAAACAAGAAAAGAAGTAAGAAGACTCCATTACTAAAGTGCTAAAATGTGGACTATAATAGTGGTACCCATAAATTAACTTATATTTTAAAGTCCTCATAAAATTAGAAAACCAGATAATTCAGCTTTCTATTCACAGGAAAAAACAGTGCCACCATCTGTAAAAATTATGAAAAATCATCCGAAAACCAGGAAATGTGCTAGTCTCCTGAGGAGGATTCCCCTGAATGCAAGCATCGTTAATGCGACAGACCCCTCGTCTCTTCGGGTCTAAAGAAACAGCTCCATTGAATAGACCCTAACCCCCTTCCAATCTCTTCCACAAAGAATCCAGGATAAAGAGATTCCACTTCGGACCTAATTCCTGGACAAATCAGAAAGACTTCATTAGTGACGGCACTGGTCCCATGTGAATCCAAGAAAAAAAGCTCTGGTATAATTTATTTCTAGCAATACATATAAAAATTATAAACTACTACACAAATGCATACACAGTTCATTTGCTTGGTCCTCCCTCGACCATAAACTAGACTATGCAATTTTACAAAAACACTTTCCTGTATTTCTTACCCCAAGTATTATACTTGTAAGTACTGGTCTCTATGAAACTCTTTTACTCTCTGGTAACTTTCCAATGATTCTATCTACTATTAAATAGCCGTATCTATTAACATAATTCTCCTTCAGATTATTTTATTGCCAAAATAGCAATGAGAGAGAAATGGGGGCATGAAAACTATGACTGGCAAATATAAAAGAACTGGCCCCTACCTCCAAGAGTCAAAATCCTATAAGAACAGGTACCTTACCACTTGCTACAATGAAACTAGGTCACCAGTGTCAATGATTCAGAAAAACACTCTGGTCTTTCTTCCCAGTTAGTTTGGTTCCAACTAACAGAAATGAAAGAAAAAAGCATCATTTCACAGGTACCAGAAAAGTCTATTGGCAGTTGTTAAAAACATAATTACTGCATGTTTAAAGTCCAGAGTTTTAATCTTTTTCCTCAATATAGTAAATAAGAAGTCTCTAAGAAATCAAATGTGTAGATAGCTAGTAGGTATTTTATATTAAGAAATAAAATCCAAACATGCAGCTGCAAATATTAATTTTACCACTTTTAGGTCCTGTTAGTATTTTTGTTGCTGTTATGAACTGTAGTTTGCTGCAAGAAATGCATGAATTTTAATATTACAGAAATATTCTTAGGGAAGTATTACTGAGTAGTAGAGAAATTAAAAAATGCTAGAAAAGTTTATCTTTCTATTAAGTCTCCCTATAACAGGCAGTTTGATTCCTTCAGTTTTGAGCTGAAGCAGATTCTGTAACTCAGAAAACTTTCTGTAATGGCTCCTTTACATTAAATTGGCAGGACCAATCAGCCTCACATAAGGCTGAGGGGAGGACTGTTCCAAGATACTGCTAATGATCAGTGATTATAGATACTAAGTTAAAGAGAAGTTATCAGCTTAAAAAAGCTAAATATTCTGGATATTCTAAATATTAAGCTAAATATCTTCTCCTACGCTGTCGTTCATTTGTTCACCTTCTTTATGGTGTCTTTTGATGAATGGAAATTCTTAAATTTAATAAGGCTGAATTTATCAACATTTATTTTATGAAAATTCTGTCCTACTCCAGGGTCATAAGTATAATTTTACATATTTCTTATAAATGCTTGAGCTTTTGTCCCTGTCCTTCACATTTAAGGCCTTAATCTATGTGCAAATTGATTCTTGAGTTTGATAAGGATTAAGAATCTAGTTAATTTTCTTTCTGTGTGGATAGTCAATTTTCCAGCACCGTTAATGAACAATCTATCCTTTTCCCTACTAATCTGTAATGCCACTTCTGTCCTATTTCAGGCTTCCCTGTATGTGTGGCTGTAATTCTAAATTCTCTAGTCTGTTCCACTACAGTTCTATTTATCTTTCTTTACACCACTTCCATTATCTTATTACTGCAGCTTTATAAGAAGTGGTGCTCTCTATTAGGGCAAGTGCCCTCCTGCCCCCCCAGCACCTTGCTCTCTTCTCCACATACCAACTTTCTGGACCATCTCAAGCACTCAAAACCAGAACAGCAACCTTTCTTTACAGATTTGAATTCTTACAATTCTTGGTCTCACTGTTGGTTTTCTCCCTCCAAAGAATGAGGCATCATCAACAGCAACTTTCAAAGCTGCTTGGAAATGAACAAGGAGGAATGTGTACCTTCTAGAAAAACAAGCAGAGACAAAGAGTGAGAGTAAGAGTGGGAGAGAGAAGATGAAAGAGAAACTATGAAAAGTAAGTGCTTTCAATAAAGACTTAAATCCAGCAAGAGCGGGTGAGAGGATTATTTCAGAAAATTATTTTCCATTTCATCATTTTTGAAAATATATTGTCACAAACTACATCCTATCTTCACATATAAATAAAACAGAGGCTTCTTCTAGAATATCAAAATATAAGAAATAAGATGAAATCCTCAGGCAATGAGGGAAAACATTTAACTCAAGTGCACCCCAGGAAAAAAACAAAAAAACAAAAAAAAAAGATAATGTCGGGGTAAGACTCTCACCTGAGAGCTTCTCTTACTGCTACTGCAGCCACAGGCAGTCCTAGAGACAATAAGATCACAGTGAGAAGGAAGGGAAGAGAGTTTTAGAAAGGGTACCGGGCAATAGTTGTCAATTAGGGGGTGTTTCCCTAGAATGAAAAGCTCCAGGAGATAGTTGGTTGTGTCTACATGTAGTTCTAAAAACCATATTCACTAGCATATTATTTTGCATTTGATCTGAAAAGAGAACAATGTATTGTTTTGATAGTACAAATTAGATAACACATTAACGATTCTTGGCTGGTAGAGTCAACAGTAAGGGTAATACTGATAGTAACTAACACTTACTGAGTGGTTATTACACTCCCCGGCATTGTAGTAATCACTGTGGACAAAACACTAAAGTAGCTCTTGGTACAGAAACCTGAGGTTGTCAAAGGCTGGGACTTTACCCACTCAGCTCCTTAACCGTTGAAAACTGCCCACATGCACAATAATGCTTCTGAAAAAGAGCCTCATTAGTTGCCAAAAGAGCTGTAAGACCAAGTACCTGAAGTTAAAAAAAAAAAAAAAAAAGCTACTACAGAATATTTTCCTATGGTGGTTTTAAACTAATCAAATTCAAGACCACCAAACCTTTGAAACCAACTGTGGTGAACTAGGCAGTCAATTAACTGAGACGAAGAAGAAAGGAGGAAGAAGGAAGAGAATGAAGAGAAAGTCCTTGTCCCTGAAGAACTTAAGAAAGAACCTGTAATAGCTATGCAATGTAAATGCTACAATGAGTATCCAAAGGGAAAAGCTCCTCTTTCTGCCTGTGGGAGCCAATGATGGTTTCATAGGAGAGGAGCTATTTTAACTAGGTCTTCAAGGAAGAATGGAAATTTAGCAAGCAAAAAATGGGATGACAGGGAGAGAGTTCCAGGCAGAAGAGACACCTCAAACAAACTGGCAGGTATGAAGGAAAATAGAACAGCAGACAATCAGTTGGGAAACTGCTAGAGAGGTCAGGGGAAGAGAGGCTGACACTGTTGACAAGAGAGAACTACAAGAGGTTTGTCAGAGAAGTGAAGCGATCACATCTGGATCTAAAAAAAAAAAAAAAAAGCCCCTTGGGAAATGGTGCTGACAGATGGAAAAGAAGAGACTGTATGTGGGAAGGCAGTTAGAAAGGGGTGGGTAGAAAGACTAGCAATGAAGGCAGTCTTAAACTTAACATAAACAAGTGAGTTGAACAGCACACAAATGAGAACAGAGCACAGCATATATAACTGATACAGACCACAGAACAATGGAAAGTAAAAATATTATTGCTTGGCCTTATGTGGTGGTAGGTTTTGTAATATAAATCCTTTCAAATACAAGTAGAACAGTATCACTCTTCTAACAACAAAAAAACAGAGAATACAATGGTGACTCTGAATCAACTCTTCTGGGCTCACCAAAGTATACCGCTGACCAAATTTTGCAACCAGGGTTTTTTTTAGTCAGGCAGGGCTACAGACCCCACTGTAGTGAAAACTGGGATCTGACTGGGAACACCTGAATCCCCAGATCAGTCGCCAGGATAGACCAGCTATCCTCTCCACAGGGGCAGGTTTGGGAGCCAGTGTCTCAAGTAACAATAAACAAGTCCTGGGACAAGGAAATTCTGTCTTCACTGAGAGGAATGAGTGAGCTTGCCTTGCCCTTCACAATAACGGATTCACATCATCCATATTTATGGAGTGCGTGGCCCATGATTATGTAACATTGAAGATATCTAGTCTTGATATTTTCCTATTTAAACAAATACACTGGATTTTTGAGGCTCTGACCCTAAGCTGATCTGACACCACACTGCATGAGGTTACTGTGAAGGCTGAAGATCAGATCTTAAATATGTATGTCGAGAGCCTAACACTGTGCCTGGAACATAGCAGACATGCAATAAATGGTAACTACTATTGGTATAAGGATATCGTGACACTTTTACTTTTTCAAAGAAATCTGAAAGCAAAAATTCGAACTATTTGTAAAATACTACTGGGTATAGACCTTCTTAATAGGTACGAAGTATCTGGTTTGTTTTATTATGCTGTAACTGTCAGAAGTTTTTTTGTACTCATGGGAAAATAAAAATTGAAGAATCTGGATTGTCTGAGAATTAAAAAATAAAAAATACACAGGTGAAGACTTGAAATCCTAGATCAAGACTTGAAATCAGGAAATGGAACTCAGGTGGCATACTGAATATGTGTTCATCAATACAAAACACGCTTACGGGGATGCCTCAAGTTCAGATATGCATTTTTAAAAAAGATTTATTTACTTGAGAGCAAGAGAGTGAGTGTGTGTGGGGAGGGAGGAGGGCAGAGGTAGAGGGAGAGAGTCTTAAGACTCGGCAGGGAACCCAACCCTGGCTGGATCTCACAACTGGGGGATCAGGACCTGAGTTGAAACCAAGAATCGGATGCCTAACCACTGCGCCACCTGGAAGCCCCCAGGTATATATATATCCTTTTATCAGAAATCCCGGCGTTATTTATACTCAAAGATTAGTTTCCTGCCACCCATAGGAAACCTTTTTCTTGTGTGGTGGGGAGGGGAGGTAAGGTAAGGAGTGAATGAATAGTGGGTAAGAGAAGTTGACTCTCATCTACATGGAGTTCCTATTCTATGGGAGCAGCACTACAATTTTCTGTATGAGACTGCCCCTAAGAAATCATGTACACTGTGGGTGATTTCCTCCCTTACCAAGGGCCCAAGTGTAAAGGTTATATGCACTCTCTTTATTTCTGTTAGTATGAACCATGGAAAGAAGGATGGAAGGAAAGCAGGACACACTTCCTGAGCATCTACTATGTGCCTTACATCAAACTAGGCATCATTTAATCCTTAAAATACCTCCTTCTAAGTATTATTAGCTCCACAAACAAAGAAGAAACAGCTCAGAATTTCAACTTGTTTCAAGTCATCCATTTAGTTAAGAGATGACTTAGGAATCTAAGGCCTCTTTGCCTCTAAAATTACAACATTCGCTCCATACCACAGTGTCCTTCAAGATAGTTTCCCAGAAAACAGAAGTCAAGAGGAGAGAATTTTAAAAAGTGACAGGAGACAGTTAATTATCTAAGTGAGCAAACTGCGTACATCAGTAAGCTAGACCACTTAACTCATTTATACCACTAATTCCAAAATATGTGATTTATGTTCAGTATTGCTCACAGAAATTTCTGACCTAGTCCACTCAGATATTAAGTAACATGACAGTTCTTTTGGAACTTGAACACACCTTTCCCTTAAAATGTTATCTATCTAATAATCACCTTGATTAAAATAATGAGGATAATTTTACCATATTTTTGTAAAGTAAAAATTTTTACTAAAGTACAATATACAAATAAAAACTGCACAATTCATAAACCACTCAGTAAATTTTCATCAAGTGAATACACATGTACACACCACTCAGATCAGAAAACATTACTAGCATCCCCAAAATTTTCCTTCGTACCCCCGCACCGTTATTTAGTTCCATTCTCTCTCCTGACTTCTATTATCATGGATTAGTTTTGCTTGTTTTTGAGCTATAATACATTTTTTGTGTCTGTCTTCTTTTGCTCATTATTTTTGTGATAAACATCAAGAGTTAATCTGTTTTCACTGTTGTACAGTATTCCAATATATGACTATGCCATAATTTATGTATCCATTCTATAGCTGATGAACATTCAAGATTGTTTCTAGTTTGTAGTTCTTACAACTAGTGTTTCTATGGACATTCTTGTACATGACTTTTATTTTTATTTTTATTTATTTATTTATTTATTTATTTGACAGACGGAGATCACAAGTAGGCAGAGAGGCAGGCAGAGAGAGGAGGAGGAAGCAGGCTCCCCTCTGAGCAGAGAGTCCGATACAGGGCTCAATCCCAGGACCCTGGGATCATGACCCGAGCTGAAGGCAGAGGCTTTAACCCACTGAGCCACCCAGGTGCCCCTGTACATGACTTTTAAAGCAATACTATCTATCCTTCATTTGAAAATTTTCCTATTTTAAAAAATTGACTGTTTTTTCCTTCTTCAGAAAAGAAATGTATTATAAATTTAAAATTTCAAGAATCTGTTTTGTACTAAATAACTCAACACATATATTCTATCTTTTTTTCTTAAAAGCCAGGCTTCATGCCCAGAGTGGAGCTCAACATGGGGCTTGAACTCCCAAGCCTAAGATCAAGACCTGAGGTGAGACCAAGAGTCAGATGCTTAACTGACTGAGCTACCCAGGCATCCCAACAAAGGTATTCTAATTGCCAGTCTTTTCAGCCAAGGGCTGACATATACTTTGCAGTATATGCTGCTTTTAACCTTGGTGAAAAGTGATTTTTCGATAATCCCAGGCTATTCACCTAATCAACCTAATAAAAAGCAGCATTATTATAGAAGCAATGGAGCAGGAAAGAAAAAGAATGAGGACAAAACAAACGGCATTTCTGAAATGTTTCACAAATAATACAATAATTAGATTCAAGTTCAATAAACATTACCAGGGCAAATGCATCATGAAACCTGCTGGCATTGTGTGACTTCTCAAGAGCCATCCAATCTTTGATATGTGTCTTCCTCAGCCAAGACCTGCTTGCCACACGAAGGCAGGCTGTTATCAGAGTTCTTGAGGTTGCATGTGTGAGCAGCCAGGTAAGAAACTATTATTATTATTTTTTTTCTTTATTTATTTTTTTGCCTAGCTTCTGTCAACATATGAACAATAAAGGCAAATAAGGTAGGGTGCCTGTGTGGCTCAGTTGAGCATGCAACTCTTGGTTTTGGCTCAGGTCATGATCTCAGGGTCCTGAGATGGAGCCCCATGCAGGGCTCTGTGCTCAGCACAGAGTCTGCTTGTCCCTCTTCCTCTGTTCTTCCCTCTTTCCCTAGGTTGCTCATGCCTGTGCACACGTGTAGTCTCTCTAAAATAAATAAATAAAATCTTGAAAAAAAAAATAGGGTGCTTGGGTGGCTCAGTCAGGTAAGCATCTACCTTCAGCCAAGGTCCTGATCCCAGAGTCCTGGGATCTAGTCCCACATCTGGCTGCCTGCTTAGAGGGGAGTCTGCTTCTCTCACGCCCTCTGCCCCTTCCCCCTGCTGGTGCGCACGCTCTCTCTCTCAGATAAATAAATAAAATCTTTAAAAAAAAAAAAAAAGGGCAAATAAGGTGACTTCAGTAAATCCACGAAACCTTCCAAGTCTGAGTCTGCTCCCACAAGCCTCTCACTTCTCCCACTCACTTTAATTTTCTAGGCCCCAATACCTCTCATACCTCCTACTACTAATCCAAACAGAGAGAGTGATATCCTTGTTTATGCATGGAACTTTTCTCTGCAACAATATTAACATTTCCAGGAATCAGAATCTTTGGGGTTACTGTCAACAGTTAAGGACTGAAAGGTTTAACCTATTAAGACTTCAGGCCTCTTATTATAGTGGAGAATTTTTTTTTTTTGGGGGGGTCTCTAAACATCACACTGTGTACCTGAGGTTGCCTTTCATCCTTATAGGGTATACCTGGAGTCTAGGGGTGAATCAGAAAGGAGAGTTGGGTGTCTGAGCTAGCCTATTCCTTTCCCATCTTAAACAATTCACCTCCCATCCTTCTACTCTAAGATTTCCAGATGTCAGGGGCGTGAATCTGCTCATACTGTTATCCTAAAAATGCCCCATGCTAGTGCCCTGATATGGGCTTTCACCTTCTCTGCTCAGTCCCCCTCATCATCACTATAAGCTATGCTAGCTGAATCGCTGTTCTCAGGCGGTCCTGCCTTTTGGCACAGAGCTGTTTAACTCTTTAGCACTCAGGGCACTGGAGAGAGCATGGGAAGGAGGTGGCAGCAGTGTGACAAGCGACATGGGGAAGGAATGGCAGGACGGAAGGGAATTATAAAATGAATCTCAGCCTCTAGGTGTGTCAGGTTGGAGGCAAGTCAAACTCCAATATATAAGGAAGAACATTTTTTTTTTTTTTAACTGTGTGTGATGGGAGCACAAATGTGTCTATCAGGTTAAAGGTGGTAATCATACATGGAGAGAAAAAGTCAACACTATTTAAGCTCCTCACAACCGGCAATGAAGTAAAAAGAGAGAACTAACTCTGGCTAGGGAGCTCTGTGCTCGCTTCGGCAGCACATATACTAAAATTGGCTAGGGAGCTCTGCATCAGATGTGAGGCTGGACTTGTTGAGTTTTAAGAAGGACTTCTTTACAGTCTTCCTAAGTGGTACTGATTAAAGGGGATCATTATCTGCTTTAGGAAGTGCTTTGGGACTAAAGGAGCATTTGGCATATAGGTAAGATAACTCAAAGATATAAATTCCAAATGAGAGCCCTCAATAGGTCACACTCAAACAGCTAAATACATGAGGCCAGTGGTTCAGTGCTATGACTGAGGGGGTGCTACTCTACAAAGGTCCACCTATCTTGTTCTATTAAGTCATTTGGACAACTGGCCTCTACTCCTGGCCCTGATTTCAGTGTTGGCTCAGCTCTCCCTACGTGTCAAGTCAGGAATGTGTAAGACTCTAACAGGCTACCCACTCAAGGCTCCAGACACAGATGCTGTACTGTCACTTGACTCCTTGGAAACAAATCTTTTTTTTTTTTTTTTAAGATTTTATTTATTTATTTGACAGAGATCACAAGTAGGCAGAGAGGCAGGCAGAAGAGAGGAGAAAGCAGGCTCCCCGCTGAGCAGAGAGCCCGATGCGGGGCTCGATCCCAGGACCCCGGGATCATGACCTGAACCGAAAGCAGCTTTAACCCACTGAACCACCCAGGCGCCCCTGCTTGGAAACAAATCTTAAAACTTCCCACAAGTCCTTGTAAAGTAAGGTTATTACACAGGGTTTTTCTTCTTTCTATAAACGCATGTTCCAACAAAACTTCAAGATCACCATAAATACAACTGTTGAAGGCAATAAATAAGTAATTTAATGATTAAAACAACATATATCTTTTTCATTAAACTATCAGCTCTCTGGATACCCTGAGTAATTAGTTCAAGGAATCAAAAGTGTTGATTTGAACAAGTGATACCAAAAAATCCTTGAATGGGATAGAAAAGGAATGTCCAAAAATAAAGAACTAAATAAAAATGTTGCTAGAGTGTCCTATTTACCAGACTTTCCAGTAGAAACTTCACACACACAGTTCGCAAAAATCTGCTTAACCTTGGTAAAGCAATTAAAAGGTGATTTCCAGTAACTCCACTGCATGAATCAAATTATTGTTAAGATAAATATTTGAAATTAATGGCTACGAGACTTTCAACTCCCAACTCTCTGCAAACCCACCAGTCTTCTTTACTGTTCTTTGATCCTCTGTGATAGAGAAACAAAGACCACCATTTTTAATTTCAAGAAAATCACACAGATGCTTTGTTTCCTCACTTGAAATGATGTGATAATATTTAGGCTATTTATTAATGAGTTCCATATGAAATAGATTTAACTTACAATTCAATCAACTATTAAATTATCTATTTCTTATATTAAAAAAACCCACAAATCAACATATAAACGGCTAAAAAGTGATTAATCTGGGTTCTTTTATTCCTATTTACCTCTCCAGGAAGAGCCACATCTGTGAGGGACCAATTCCCAAATTCATCCAAATACTGGAAAAGACATTTTATTGCTGGCAGTGCTATGTGAATTGCCAAGCAAGCCCACATAAAAAGGAACCATTAAAGAGCAGCAACTTAGTTGTCAGTGATATGATTATCATGAGTTATTCACTCAACAAACAGTACCAGACACTCTGTGAAGTGCTGGAAATACAATGGTGAGTTAAATGATTCCTGCTCTCACAAAGCTTACAGTATGGTAAGGGGAACAGATATCAATCAACCATATAATGGAGTATAATTAAAAACTGAAATAAAGGGACACCTGCGTGGCTCAGTGGGTTAAGCCTCTGCCTTCGGCTCAGGTAATGATCTCAGGGTCCTGGGATCAAGCCCTGCATCTGGCTCTCTGCTCAGCAGGGAGTCTGCTTTCCCCCCTCTCTGCCTGCCTCTCTGCCTACTTGTGATCTCTCTCTCCCCATCAAATAAATAAATAAATAAATAAAGCAATTATAATTTTTTTTTAAAAAGTGAAATAAAGCTTACAGGGAAAAAGAACACAATGTAAAGTAAAAGAATCTTATCTAGGCATCGGAAAGGGCTTCCCTGAGGAAGTGATGCTTGAGCTGAGAGCTCCAGGACTGGAGTGGGGCGGCAGAGGTAGGGTGCTGGGGGTGGTCTGTTGGATAAATATGTGGGCAGGCATATGAGATTTCAAGGGAAGAGCACCTGAAAGGGCCTAGGGCAAGGGTACCACTGTGTTTAGAGCACAGGGAACTAGGGGTACAAGGATAAGAAAATCGTAGTTTTAGAAAGGTCTTAAAATAGAAGCAGGCAAATGGTCTCTACTATTATAGGGATTCTAGCGGGTGTTGAACAATATAATGTCCGTAAGGGAATTTTGTATACTGTAAAGCACCTTTACTTTCATTAGTAGTATTTACTTCCACTACCTGGTTTTCTAACTAAACTTCTGGCCTGGATGCCAAGTGACAAGCCAAAAGCAGAAGAGCTAAAACTAGAACCTTAGTGTTCTACGCCAGTGTTTTGCCCCTATATCACACTGCCTAAAAATGTCACTGTTCATATCATTTAACTAGTCCAATGTTTTTACCAGACAGCTAGTGCTTCATAATAACAACTCCAATTATGAGTATGTGTCAGGCAATTTTCTAAGCTCTTTATTTACATTAACTCATTTAACGCTCAATTCTAGGAAAAAAGGCTCTATTACTGTCCAGATGAAAACACAGTACTCAAAAAAGTTAAGAAAATTATTCAAAGTCATATAGCTGGTAAATGTTGACACTGTTAACCACAACACTACTCAGCTACAGCTTAAAATATTTTACGTGTGTGTCTATACATATGGGGGTGGTCAGAGAACAAAACTCACCTGTATAAAACCACACTCACATCATTGAGGACACGGATCAGTGCCTTAGTCACCCAGTGCCTGGGGTATTAGCAGGGCATGGCAAATACTTTATGAACTAAAGATGGATGGATGTAAGGGACTAACAAAAGACTTGAATCTAGAAGTAAAGTGATTTTCTGAGGCTTTCCCCCTCAGTCATGTTCCCATCAGCAATTCATTTGATGCTGTATTTTCCTTGTCTACTTTTTTGTTAAAACTGAAGATTTATTGTCCACTACTTTTGTCATACTTCACAGACTTTAGCTTGGAGGTAGAGTGGGATTATGAAAAAAGGACAATGAACTAGTTCCAACCACTCTCCAGCCACAACTGGCCTGTTCTCAATCATTCCAGACACTTTCCCTCCTGGACCTTTACAATTGCTGTTTTCTCTTGCCAGAACACCATTCCTTCCTTGGGTTCCTGCATTCAACCTCATGGAGACCTTCCCGGAACATCCGATCTAAATTAGTCTCTCCTCAGGCCTTCTTTAACACATCACTCAGTTTCATTTCCTTTCTTTCATGAAAATGAAAATCATCTTTAATCTTTAATCATCTCTTTAATATCTATTCACCCCAACTCCCACTTCTAGGAGGCAAGGGCTTTGTCTAGGTGGTTCCCTGGATGTATCCTCCAGTGCCCCAAACTAGGCAAATATGCATTTAATCAACGAATGAGAATTACCTCAGATTTACCTCGGTTTTGTCAAGCCCTCAATATCTTTAAGCCTTCCACTCCTGGTGGCTCTCTACACCCCATTTTCTACAGGAACACCATTTCTATATTGAGATTCACAAAGTAGCCTGGACTCCATTTTCTGAGCAGAGCCCCTAAAACCATCTTGAGAAGGGAGGTCCGGGCATGGCAAGAACCACCTCTCTCCCCATTTTACAGTCCAGGAAATTGAGCCTTGGAAGGGATTCGCCCGCGGCCACGCCGAAAACACCGGCAGGAGCCCCGAAGGATGTCCAGGTTCCGAAACGCCCTTCCCACGAGCCAGCGCCGCGGATTCAAGATGCTTCATCACCTTTATTACTATTGTTCTACCGTACTCATTCTGGACGCGCTCCAGGCGGAGGGAAGCCGCCCGGCCCCTGGCCGCGTCCCCGCGCGCCCCAGACTCTTAACCCAGGCCGCGCCCCCGCGCGCCCCGCCCCCGGCCCGGCCCCGCCCCCATCGCCCCGGCCTCACACCGCACCGCGGCCTCTGCTCCCGCCCCGCCAGGGCTCCCGCGCCCCGCGGGGACCGCCCCTTCCGGCTCGAGCCAATCAATAGAGCCTCGGGGGGTGGAGCCAGAGGCACCCGCCCTCCTATCTGGGCACCAATTGGTCGTGCCAGCCGTCGCTCACGAAGTCGCGCCCCGCACCCGCCTCCCTCCTTTTCCTCCACCCTCCCTTCAGGAAAAAACGGCGGTTGGGCCGCGGCGGTCTCCAACGGCGGGCGGGAAGCGGAGGGGCGAGGAGCCGGGGAACTAGGGAAGGAGGGACTGCAGGGAGGAGGAGGATAAAAGGGAGGAGGAGGGGAGCCCAGCCCAGCCGGAGCCATCTCCATCGAGAACAAAATGGCGGCGCTGGCGGAGGGCCAACTGTGAGGCGGGGCCGCGGCCATTCCCCCTCCGCCCCCACCCTCGCGCCGGCCGGGCCGGTCAGGGGGAGCCCGCTCGCTTCGCCCGGCCGCGGGCGGGGAGGGGAGGGGAGCGGCCCGGCCCACTATGCAAAGCGTCCGGCGCCGCCGCCGCCGCCCCGTGGCAAAGGTAAAAGGGTCGGGTTCAGCCGCCGTCGCGGCGGCTCCATGTCCGCGCGCCAGGCCCGCCCCCTCCGCCGCCGGCCCGAGCTCGCCCCGGCCCCTTTTCAATTTTACCTCAGGATTTGGCGCCAAAGCGGCCTCGAAGCAGGTCCCGTGTCTGCGGCGGGCGGCCCCCGACGCGGAGGGCAGGGCGCGGGGAGGCCGGGCTCCCGGCGTTGGCGGATGGCGGGAGCCCCGGGGCCGCGGGCTCGCGGGGCAGCAGGCGAGAGACGAGACGCCGAGGTGGGAGCGGGGGCGGCGGGGGCGGGCCCGGGGGCGCCGCCGGGGTCGCGGGGAAGGGGGGGTTTGTTATTGTTTTTGTCAGTGAAAGGTCAGAGTTCGTGACCCCGGTGCCGCCGCCGCCGCCGCCCGCGCGCTGGTAGGAGGAGGGCGAATGTTCTTCTTCCTCTTCCCAGCGCCAGCCTCGCCGCGGCCGCGGGGGGCGGGCGAGCACGCGATTGGCTGAGGCGCGCGCGCGCACCGGAACGCCGCGGCCGGCGCTGGTCCATCCGGCCCCTCGGCGGCCCGCGGGCCCGGCGGCGAGCGGGCGGGAGCTTGTGTCGGCGCTGCGCTCCGGGGAGCCTCCGCCCCGGACTGGCGTGGCGCAGTCGCTAGGCGAAAATGAAATTTCAGTGCCCCGAACGCGTCTGTTTTCAGGGCAAAGGGCCGGTTGGTCGTCTTAAAAATCTGGGAACGCGGGGCACCGTTATTCGGGTGCAAGCCTGCGAGCTTCTCCAGGCTTAGGAGGTTACTGTTGTTCTCCTGGTGATAGCTTCCATCCCGGCCTCCCGCTGAGCTGAAGCCTCTGTGTTTGTTGATTGAAGAAGCAGTCTCACAGCAGAGAGCCTGTAGGTTGAGTGGGTGGTTTATTGGTGGGTATTGAATTGTTTGTGGCCTACTCTTTACGGATGTTTTAAAATTAGGTTTTAAAGGCCGTCAGGTTCCGGCAGTATTAGGTAAAGTATTGAAATCGTCCAAAATCTGTTGTTTATGGTCGTCTAGTGAACACGTGACCCAAATCTTAAGTCCTTTCCCGTTTTTTGGAACAAGAAATAAGTGTGTGTAAAACGACTCTTCAAAATTGCTTAAATACATAAAGAAAATCGCTTCTCTTGGTCTTAGGGATTTGGGGCTGTAGGTTTTCTTTAGATATTTCTTTTCTAAGTCTCGGTGTTGACTTGCTTGGGAGGTGTGGATCACTTACTTATCTTAGATGCCCTGAAATGTTTCGGCTAGACTCTTCTTGATTATCATGCTTTGTAGGAGGAAGATTCTTTGCTAATTGATTTTTTTTTCTTGCATTTTTCTTGTTTGTTATGAATTAATACTGATCCCAAGATGAATGGGTTAACCTTTTTTCTTAAACAGTTGTGCTTTGATCAGGCTGACCCCAACTTTGAGTATTTTGTTCTATATCTTATAATATTTCTATCTGATAGGAAATGCTTTAAACATACCATTTTTTTTCTTTTCCCATGTTCTCACCTCGAAAAGAAGTAAGTGAGGAAGAGACTTAAATTTGTAATGTCTTGGTGAACCACACAGATCCTGTACTTGGAAGGGGACTAAAAAAATGATATGGTCCAGTCCTCTTCTGGCAGGGAGATTTTACAGGAGAGAACAAGAAAGGTCAAGTGATGTGTGCCTATGGTTAGACAGTATTTTGATGGTAAATCCTTGTAAACATGGACTGTTTTTACAATTGTACTCTTATTCAAAAGTTACTTTTTAATGTCTAATAATGCTTCCAGATACAGTGTAAAAATTCATGCATCAGTGAGTTTTAGGTTTTTCTTTTTTGTAAACAGTACAATTGCACAAATTTTGAAGTAAATACTAAATCTTTCATGTTTCTCTGATGGCTTATTAGCACTGTGAACAAGGCACAGTTATTTCCTTTTACTGAGGTGTAGGATCCGAGGCCTGGGTAAAGTAAGCAACCTGCATAATGTTACAGGTGCAATAAGGGAACCCAAAGCTGTGACCTAGTCCTTTTGACCTTAAGGTTTATGCTGTAAAACCATGCTGTTATCAGTGGCCTGCTGGTAATAGCAATCAGTAGATGTTCACTCTTAAAGGTTAGTTGTTTAATGTTAAAAGTAATGTAGAGAGCTGCCTGGGTGCTCAGTGGGTTAAGTGTGTGCCTTCAGCTCAAGTCAGAATCCCAGAGTCCTGGGATTGAGTCCTATATAGGCTTCCTGCTCAGCAGGGAGTCTGTTTCTCCTCCCTCCCGCCCCCGCTTGGGCTTTCATGATCTCTCTCAAATAAATTCAATTAAAAAAAAAAGTAATGTAGAAAGGTTCATAATCTTGAGCAGCTTTTCTTCCCTTGAAAACAGGTGCACAGGTACAGAGACAGATTGCAAACAATATCAGCAGGTAACAGCCCTTTGCAAGCTGAGATTAGTGCTGCCATGGTGCCATTTTTTTGCTCCATTGTGTTTTTTCTAGACCTCTTTTCAAAAAATTATTTATTTTAGCAAGACAGTGTGCACATGAGATGCAGGTGCAGAGAGAGAATCTTAAGCAGGCTACCACTCTCTGTGTGAAGCCCATATCGGGCCTCAGTCCACAACCCTCAGGTCATGACCTGATCAAGAGTCAGAAATCAAGAGTCACCCAGGCGCCCCTCACTGTAAGTCTTTTTAGTGACAGTGTTTTAGTGACTTTAATCACAAAAAATATTGAAGTTGTAGTATACTAGCTATGCTTTTTTTTTTTCTAACTGTCTGTTAAAAAGTATCCACATTTGTATCAATAGTGCTTTTAACATTGTTTTATCTGTCTTTAAATGAAAGGGTTCTTGATTGGGAGGGTAGTAGAGTAAAGAACTGCCAGGCCCCAGTGGTTGTGGAGCAATAGGCTTTGGGTGGGGCCTTACATCAGCACTTCTGAGCATCACAGGGAATTCTGAGGTACACTACTGGCCCGAACCATTGATCTAATTCCAAAAATGTGTGGCAAAAGAAAAACAAGACAAAACTTTGTTTTGGTTTTTGAAATGCAATTGCTGTTTTTTCAAACTGACCGCTACTGAAGATTATTCATTCACAGGGATGGGGGCGTGACAGGAGTATTGATCTATCTGGCAGTATCCAGCTGTTGTGTGTACATCTTCCTGGCACCAGACTGTGAGCTCTGTCTCAAAATGCCTTGTCCCTCTCTATTTCAGCCCTTACCACAGTACCTAGTAAAGATGGGTATTTACTGAAACAGTGCTTTCCCCAGCAGTAATATATGATAAAGAATATTCAAATTATCATCCCCACCCTTTAAAAAAATTTTTTTTAAGATTTTATTTATTTATTTGACAGAGATCACAAGTAGGCAGAGAGAGGGGGGGAAGCAGGCTCACCGCCAAGCAGAGAGCCTGATGTGGGGCTCGATCCCAGGACTCTGGAATCATGACCTGAGCTGAAGACAGAGGCTTTAACCCACTGAGCCACCCAGGCGCCCCATCATCCCCCTTTTAAGATGAATTCAGTGAAAGCAAAGTTTGGTGTCTTTTTTGTGCTGGGATGTGAGCCTGGGGCTGTTCACTCCTTGCCCAGTGCTCTGTGGATGAGACCCAGGTATTCCTTTCTCTTCCCTCTTTGTTCTCTGGGCAGGTCCTTTTTTATCACAACACTTAACTAACTAGTTAACATTAACTAACTTCAGTCAGTGATTAACTTGTCTGTGAGCTCCTTGAGAGCAGGAACAATGTATAGTTTTGTTTTGTGCATAACACAGAGTAAACATGTTTTTTGCCATCCAGGGTTATTTAAATAATAAACATCCATGAAGACCAAATTTTGGTTAAATAGTTGCAGTTGTGCTAAAATTTTCAAATTACTATTATTAAGCAAAGTTTTTTTTTTTTTAACTTGTAAAGATACTGCTTTTGTGGTAGCAGAAATGATGATTTTCCTTAATTTTGTAGACTGGGAAGGCTTAATAATTTACCTTTGTTAAGTTTTTATGTATCTCTTTGTATCAACTTTTCTGTAGTAACTTATGCTTCATTGTTATGTATAGTAATTTATGAAACTTGTTTGTATCATTTATATAATTTACTGTTTATAAAATAAACTGTTAAACCTCATAATTCTTTTTAGCCTTAATTTTTAAGAACGTGGAATCTACACAGATGTAATCAATGAGACGAGACTGCATGTTCCTTATACTCACATTATCTTGTTTAATCTTCACAATAACTTTGTGAAGTGGATGGTATTATCTTGTTTTTATAGCTAAAGTGGCTGAGGCCTTAAACAGGGGAGCATAACTTCTCCAAAGTGACATGGCTGGCAAGTGGTGGAACATTTATTCATAGTTATTTCTGCTTATTTCTCCTCTTCTGTCCTCGAGGATTTTGAAAAGAAAACCGTCTTCCCATCTCCATGATTCTGTCGAAGTCAAGCTCTGTCACAATAGAAGGCTACTTGGAGAGGTCTCAGGTTCTATATACTTGGTCCTTGCTTTTCCCAGGAAGAGAAAAGAGACTGAACCTGTGGTATCCTGGTGGGAATGCACAATGCAGGGACACTGTGAGAGTGAGTTTCTGAGTCCCCTCCAGGATGGCTTTTATTTTTTTTAAGATTTTATTTATTTATTTGACAGAGATCACAAGTAATTTGGCTCAGGTATCTCAGAGCATGTGGAAAATCAGATTATCTTCTCAGAAAAATGTACCTGCTCTTGGTCCCTTGTTTTAGAATGCAGTTCGCCTAATTAGGAACTCTCAATCTTGAGGTTAGGAGTTCTTTATTGGCCCAGTGCCACCACAAAAGTTAATCACTGAGGCCTCTTGGTGTTTTACTCTCGAAGTATAAATAGTGGCACTCCCTGAGTTTCTTAAAGAGATTATTTCAGCCCCACAACCTGTTCACTACAGGCCAGGAAATAGACCTCGAAATCAAAAGGTCTCTTGGGGGCACCTGGGTGGCTCAGGGGTTGAGCCGCTGCCTTCGGCTCAGGTCATGATCTCGGGGTCCCGGGATCGAGTCCCGCATCGGGCTCTCTGCTCAGCAGGGAGCCTGCTTCCCCTTCTCTCTCTCTGCCTGCCTCTCCGCCTACTTGTGATCTCTGTCAAATAAATAAATAAAGTCTTTTAAAAAAAAAAAGTCTTTTGGGAAAGGCTTTCTTTTCTGTGCTTTGCTTTGGATCCTGTACTTACCTTGGGGAGAGCTAGGATGCTGTCCTGAGGCTTCGGCCTTGGGGAGGCTTCGGCCTTGGGGAGGCTTTGGTTACGCTGTCAGGACTGTGTCTACACAATAAATCCGCTTGGTTCTGCCCTCCGGTTTGGCCTCTCCTACGCTGTTTAGGTTCTCTCTGGCCTATTGTCATGGTTTCCTAACCTTCCAAACCAGTCCCTACCAGTTGTCCCCTCCCCACCCACCACCCTCTCCCTTTCCCCTCCCACTGCCTGAGTGTTCTGAAACAGCCTTTGCGAGCTCCTTCTACTAGTAAAGTTCTTTAATGGCTCTGCACTGCTTAGGGCTTAAGTGAAAAATATGCTTGAAGTAGGGACAGTGTGGGAGGGGGGCTGGCAAGTATTCTAAAGGAGGTCTGTAAGCTGAGATAAACACTGTTAGTATGTTAAATGGTCATAGTGACACCTGGAGAACTCACTAGACTTAAAGGGGCAGCCCTTCAGTCACCTAGAATGCAGCCAGAAATGGGTTTTTCAAGAGAAGCCAGAAATCCAGATTTGTAAATGCAATCTCTTGACTTTGAAATGTTGGCAATTTACAAGTGTTTTTTTTGTTTGTTTGTTTGTTTGTTTGTTTTTTTAACTGTGCAGGACAAGCATCATTTCTTAAACATGGTCCTGGGTCTCAACTAGTTTGGGACCTTTGACCAATCAGATGAAATCTAAACTGAGCCACAGCCACTGAAAGTCCTTCACAGTAGGTCTTTCCAGACCCTGTCAGATTAGAGCATCATTTAATGGTAGTATTACAGTAAAAACACTTGAACTCGGAATTTTGATTCCTTCTATTGAACATACATGTTAACCTGTCATGTAAAGGGAACTTGGCAGGCAGGAGACAGGAGCCCATGCTTATAGGTTGTATGCAGTCTGTGTATGTGTGTGTGTGCATGCATGCATTGTGGGTAGAGGCAAGTTCCTCTTGTAGTTCTCATTTTTCCAGAGCATAAATTTACTGTCTCCTGCCAGGGTGGGGAAGGGCAGTCACTTGTTTCTATAGAGTGGGGTCAGGGGATTTGAGGGTCTCATGATTACTTACAGTGACTCTCGACTGATCCTCTTGTTAGTCTTTCCAGACATCTGTGCCTCCAAATCTCCAAGCCTCTTGAGAGTAAGGGCTGGTCCTTGTTCTCACTGGAATCCCTTCCTGCAGGCAATTTGGTTAGTTTTCTCTGCTAACTCAGCTGCCACTGTCTGTATGTATATCCTCCAAAAATGAGTTGACGATTTTGATACCTTATGCCTTTTCTTGCATTTTCTTTGTCCTTTAGGTTATATCTTTTTTTTTCATTTACTGCCTTTTTTTAGGTTTTGGAAAAGAAACCGAGAAATATATATTTCCTGGTTATCACTGCAAAACTAATTACATCCAAACTCTCTGGCTTAAAAAACACTTTTTAAAATTATCATCTTGTAGTTCTAGGGGGTTCAGATAGAAGGCTGTCTCTGGAGGTCTCTCGTGGTTGCAGTTAGAAAGTGGCGGAGCTAGAGTCATCTGAAAGGCTTCCTAGTCTGTCTAGTAACTGATGCTGGTTGGCAGTATGAATCATGCCATGTGACCTCTCCATGTGGCCTGGGCTTCCTCATAGCATTTTGGACACATTCCAGGAGGACACAAGAGAAAAAAGTGGCATTTTTCCCTAAGTCACTTCCTCTGCTACTCCTTGAGCCATCACACAGGTCTGTCTAGGTTCAAGGCGAGGGGTTTGCATCCTCCACCACTTGATGGGAAGAGTATCTAAGTCCAACTGTAGGGAGAATGTGCAGGAGCGCATCTGTTAGGGCAGCCATCACTGACAGAATAGACTCCATCTCACATGTGTTTTTGTCTTTTTTAAATGGAAGACCAGAGTGGTCTTTCTAAAACAGATGTTTTCTCTCCTATTTTAAGGCATCTGGAGGACCCCCCCCCCAATCTCATTGCCCCACATCCCCTAGATACTGTGGGATAAGGGCAGTGGTTCTGAATGACCTGGCCTTTCTTGTCTCATGTTTTTGTGTCTTCTTCCCTGTACTTGGATGACTCTGAACTACCCCATTTCCTGAATATGTCACATGGTATCCTACTCATTCTCACACCTTAACTCCTCCTGCTCTCTGCATGTAGGGACCTCTCCAACCCCTTTTCTCCTTAAGGCAAGCCCTCTTCAGAGGTCAAGTGATACCTCCACCCAGCGATTTCCTAATCTGCCTCAGGCACAATATATTCACTGTTACCGGTTCTCCCAAAGCCTTTTCTCATCCTCTGCTGTAAAGAGTGTTTGTACCTGACTTTTCAGGGAATGAACTCCTGCAAGCTAAGAACTATGTCTTTAGTGCTCAGTACTGTGCTAAGTCTGCTGTCACTGTTAAAATAGCACCTGAGTATTGCAGTGTTCCAAAGTCCCTTAGCATTCTCCTAGGCTTAGGTGCACAACATTCAACCCTTCCTTCTCCGTCTTCTTCCAGCAGTCAACTGAAAATTTCTAGCACCAGGAAGCACAACCCTGATCATATTAACCTTTCTTTCCAGCTAATTAATCCTGGAAGGAAGTATCATGTATTCTTGAGGCTCCAGGTTTGTTGAACAAATTTGATTCGTTCATAGATGTTCATTTATGACTTAGGTAATCAACATTTCTCTGTATTAGGAGAGTCAATATTTATTAGTTAACTGTGTATCAGTTTCAATCAGTAGAGTCAGTTTTCAGAATAACTGAAAATTAATCATCTTTCAGCTGAGGATGATGGCGGTGGCAGGGTACAGAGTATCCTGGATGTCTCAGCATATTTCAGATTTGCCATTAAAGGATTGTGGGGCTTTAGAGGAGATCCAACTCCACGAGTCTGTTGGCTCCTAGGTCAGGTGAGGCCCCACCACCTACAGAGGGTGGGAGGAGTGTGGAAAGAAGAATGTGGAAGCACTCTTTCAAGTGGTAAATTGAGGCATTCATGAAGGCTGCTGAACCTCAAAGTTCAAAACTGTTGACTGCAAGGCTCAAAACTCTTGACCAAGGGTCACCTGGGTGGCTCAGTGGATTGAGCCTTTGCCTTTGGCTCGGGTCATGACCTCAGGGTCCTGGGATCGAGCCCCATGTTGGGCTCTCTGCTTAGTAGGAAGCCTACTTCCCCTTCTCTCTCTGCCTGCTGCTCTCTGCCTACTTGTGATCTCTCTCTCTGTCAAATACATAAAATCTTTAAAGGAAAAAAAAAAACAACAACACACCTCTTGACCGAAGCCCTCAACTAAAACCCCTAAATTATATAGACAAGAAACTTTGAATGTTGAATGGACTTTGTTAAATTTATTTAAAATTTTGAGATGTGGTATTTAGCAAATGTTGTATTTATTGTTATTTTCTTCCCCAAAGAGAGAACTTGTCAAGGAACACTATGTTGCATTAGAAGTTTTATCCCTATAGCTTTCTTAAACGAAGAAGAAAAAGACTGTTCCCTTAAAAATTTTCACAAAGAAAGCTTAATAATGTCAAGGACATTATTAAGCGGAAAAGCAAAGCTTTCTAAGAAATGTGATTTAAGGGGAGCCTGGGTGGCTCAGCCAGTTAGGTGGCTGCCTTCGGCTTAGGTTATGATCCTAAGGTCATATGGGATTGAGCCCCACATCAGGCTCCCTGCTTGATGGAGAGCCTGTTTCTCCCTCTCCCTCTGCCTGCCCCTCTGCCTACCTGTGCTCTATCTCTCTGTCAAATAAATAAATAAGATCTTTAAAAAAAAAGACAAAGAGAAATACTATTTAAAGGGTCATTTTTGGGGGCGCCTGGGTGGCTCAGTGGGTTAAGCCGCTGCCTTCGGCTCAGGTCATGATCTCAGGGTCCTGGGATCGAGTCCCGCATTGGGCTCTCTGCTCAGCAGGGAGCCTGCTTCCCTCTCTCTCTGCCTGCTTCTCCATCTACTTGTGATTTCTCTCTGTCAAATAAATACATAAAATCTTTAAAAAAAAAATAAAATAAAGGGTCATTTTTGGGGTGCCTGGGTGGCTCAGTTGCTTGAGTGTCTTGATTTCAGCTCAGATTATGTTCTCAGGGTCATAGGATGGCCCCTGAGTCAGACAGACTCCATGCTCAGCTGGGATTCTTCTTGAGAGTCTGTCTTCCTCTCCCTCTGCCCCTCCTTCTGCTCAGGCGTATGATCTCTCAAATAAATGTTTTTAAATTTTTTTATTTAAAGATTTTTATTTATTTATTTGACAGAGATCACAAGTAGGCAGAGAGGCAGGCACAGAGAGAGAGGGAAGCAGGCTCCCCGCTGAGCAGAGAGCCCAATGGGGGGCTCAATCCCAGGACCCTGGGATCATGACCAGAGCCGAAGGCAGAGGCTTAACCCACTGAGCCACCCAGGCGCCCCAAATGTTTTGTTTTTTTGTTTTTTTGTTTTTTTTAAAGGCCATTTTCTTCACATCTTTTTGTTAGGAGGGGATGTTTCTTTCTTTCTTTCTTTTTAAGATTTCAAAATATTTATTTGCTTGACAGAAACAGATCACAAGTAGGCAGAGAGGCAGGTGGGGGGACGGGGGCGGGGAAGCAGGCTCCTGGCTGAGCAGAGAGCCTGATGCGGGGCTCAATCCCAAGACCCTGGGATCATGACCTGAGCTGAAGGCAGAGGCTTAACCCACTGAGCCACCCAGGTGCCCCTAGGAGGGGATGTTTCTGATCCTGTATACCAAGGGATGGACTCATAGGATGAGCCAGTGATATCTTCATAATTGTAAAAATGGAAGATCTTTGTTGAGTAGGTGAAAGGTTGAGATTTAAGAGAAATTAGTCAAACTGCCACAGTGAATGCTAATGGTCATTTTCCACCCTGCCCCATAAAATAAGATTCAGGGTCACACTGAGTGGTATTATAGCTGTATTTTAAAAAGAGGTGTCTAATTTTATGCCTATAATAACTTCCATAATTATACATGTTGGGATAATCAAGTCTCGTGCTTTGGGGTATAGCCAATTACTGTAGCGATCAAGAGGTAATTTATTTTCTCATGTATGTTGCTCACAGCAGGGCAGCTCCATTACACATTCATGGATTCTAGTGTAGTATTGTTGGGGGTTGTTAAGTACAGCCACTGGATTTGAAGGGCCACAGATTTATTGGAGATGGCAATTCTTTTAAATCTTCATCTGCTTCTTGTATCTGTTACTTTAAAAGGAGTTCTTTTAATACAGGCTTATTGCCTATACCTGACCACAAGACAGACTTGTGGATACAGCTTGTTGGTGAACACATTAGGCACTGAGCCAGATCCTTCTTTCCTTTCCCTCTGAGTCTACCTTTGGAGAGAATGTGAACTGCACTTTTGAAGGTGAAATCCTAATTTTGAAGAGAACTTGAGGTCATTTAGGGCAGTTGTTCCTTGAGTGGGGAAGTCTTTATATAATAAACCAGAGTAATGGTCACTGTTGAAAATAAGCTTTGGAAGTCCCTGGCATAAAACGTGTTGTTATTCTAAAGCTCTATCATATTTGCAACTCTTAGCTCCTGGGTAATTGTTACAATTTATAATTTACATATACCAGTAACAGGTGTTTGTTACTTTGCTTACAGGAGTCTGGTACCTTAACTGCCACCATATTGCTGATCGAAACTATTTCTGTAGATTTACCATGAATTTTATACCTTTTCCCTCCTTGTTGTATGTTTGAAGCATTCAAAAAATAAAACTGGCAATGTCCTTACATTTGAATATGTCTTTAGTTTTGGCTTACTATGTGTCTAACTGCAACTTTGTGCTCATTTTTTTCTTACCTGACACTCTTAAACTAGTGGTTAAAAATTTTTTGAAAATAAGTTTTGAAAAAAAAAAAAAGAAAATAAGTTTTGGGGGCGCCTGGGTGGCTCAGTGGGTTAAAGCCTCTGCCTTTGGCTCAGGTCATGATCCCAGGGTCCTGGGATCGAGTCCCGCATCGGGCTCTCTGCTCAGCGGGGAGCCTGCTTCCCTTCCTCTCTCTCTGCCTGCCTCTCTGCCTACTTGTGATCTCTGTCAAATAAATAAAATCTTAAAAAAAAAGTTTTGACCATAATCTACAAGTATAAATATATTTTACAAGCAGTAATATCATGTATACACACACGATTGAAACCAAAAAGGTCATAAAATAGTCTGTGAGGAGGCCAGGTCCGCCCTGCTGGGTTCTGCTGGGCTGTCAGCCGCAAGTGGGTAGGGCGGGGCTGGGGGCTGGAGCTGGTTGTGACCCACTGTATCTCAGTTGTAGAGTTTAAAAAACAAGGCTAAAAACCTTGTTCACAGTGTCTTGTTTCTTTCTCTGCTCTCTCTCTCTCTGCTTTCTTAACACGGATTTTACTTTGTACAAGCCTCTCTTTCACTTTTGTGGACGTGCTGCCTTTCTATACTTGCTCTATTGTAACAGTACCTGTGAAGGACTATCAAGCAAATTCAGCCTGTTGGCATTCTGTTCTGTCAACACAGGATGCCCCTTCCTGTACAGCAGCACCATATTATCTGTGCAAGGAAGAAACTGAGGTCACCTAGAGAGAACTTCCTCCAGGGCCCTGCATAGCCCTTTATTATGCAAATGCAAACCGTAGTCCTCTTTCCAAAAGATGTGATCCAAAGAGTGGATTCTGGGGGTGGATCCTCAGCAACTCCTCCCCTCAGCCCCCAGATGACAGGTGTGTTCCTCTAAGTAGCTTAAAAAAAGAAAGGGCAGGTGTAAGTAAGTGTGGCCATCATGGAAGGCCTGCTGGGTGCTTCTAAGGAAAAGCTAACACAGGAGGATGAGTTCCCCCTCCCTAGTGCCTGTGACCAGGGAAACTTGCAGCCCAGCCACCAGTGGCAGTCACTCATTAGTTTCTGGAGAAGCAGCCCTGGAATCGAGCTGACACTGGACAGCAGATGAGAGAAACCTGGAGGGCTTGGTTCTTAGAGGTACTGTTGAAGTCTGAAACTGCCCTGCTTTTGGACCTCTTCTTGTAAAGCTAATTTCCTGTTTAAACCAATTCGATGTTAGTTTCCTCTTACTTGCTATTGAAAGCAGACTTCTTAGCCTGGACACCTCTGTCCTTTCAACCTACCATTCATGTGTGGAAGCACAAAAACTCCCACGATTACAGAAGCCACAAAACACAGTTGAATCAATTAACAGACTATTCTAGCATGTTGTTGATTCTGACTGTAGCAGAACTCAGACTCTAACTTAGTCCTACCACTCCTAGCCCAGGTGACCTCAGTCCCCATTTAGAGCTTCAGTGTTCAGCGATGATTTTATACTGTCAGCCAAACGAAAGGTTGGGCTGGATGAAGAAAAGACTCTGACCTCATTACCCTTCAGTGGTGGTAGCAGGGCTGTTGGTGACCTGGGCACCCGCCTGCATGGCATATACCCAATGATCCACACCCAGACATGGGACCAGGCTGCATCCAAGGGAGAATATGTGGTCAGCTTGTCTGTCGGCCTGACCACAACTCAAAGCCTATTTCTGGTATGTGCAAGAATTACCACTACTCAAAGCCTATTTCTGGTATGTGCAAGAATTACCGGGAGCCAGGAACTCAACCCATGTCCCCAGATACTTTGTTTCTAGTGTGCTTTATATTAGTAATCATGGGTGGAATTCTTACTAAGACCAATCCAGGCTGGAAATACATTGCAGGGAAGGTGTGAAGCCACTAGAAAGTGCGTGCTTGCTTTCAGTGCAACTCCAGTTTAATTAAATTTTACTAATTCTGAGAAGCAGGCAGAGGCCAAACCTGCAGAAGTCTGTGTTTTCTTGACCCACGTGTGAAGAGTTCAAGAAGAGGTCATTCAAAACTGGGGGAAAGATCTGATGACCAAAGGAGCTCAGCCTGCCCCTGCCAGGCCCTCTTTGGGCCTGGTTTCTTTCTTGCCATTTCCATGGATAAGAAAGAAGGTCTTCTTTGCATATTGTCTTCATCTTCTGTTGTCATAGAGCAGGGCCCATTACTTATTTTCCCTTTGTACAATGCAAGCCATTCACCATGGTGTTATGGTTTCCAGTCTACTTTCTTGAATGTTCAGTTTGTAACCCTGTACTCTTTGGGAAGCTGGAATGGCCTCCATGTGATTGGTGAAAACACTCAGGCTTGAGCTACCAAAGTGAATGACTTTGCCCAGGGCCTGTGTACTCTCATTTCTGGGCTACAGCTTGGCACAGAACTGTTTCCTCCCTAGAAACACAGCCTTTGCTGAAGGCACACAGCAGAGGGGCTGCTCTGTGCCCAGGGAGCAGGTGGGCAAAGCAGATATCATGGGGGCTTCAGGAAGCGTGGTCATGGCATCAAAGCTGCCATTTCTCAGGGTGCAGTGGAAGGGAGCACCCTTAGGCCAAGTAGGTATCTTCACCTGAGTTATTCCAAGCAGGCCCCATGAACTTGTAAAATGGGCTGGGCGAAGAGAAGGTCTGGGAAGGAACAGCAACATCAGCTAGTAGAAACTGGCTGAAATCGAAGAACCATGGGAAGGACAGGTAAGAATGAGTTACAGAGGGTCCCTGCCCAGTCACATAGGAGCTGTGGAGGATCTTAGTGGCCCATGCCACTTCCATTTATAAAGCCGATCCAGTAGGTTTCATCTATAACCCAGGTGGTTTTTATTAGGTAAGTACTCACTGAAAAATAAAAGCCCCATTACCTCTTTTCAGAGTATCAGAAATAGAATGTTATATGGTAAAAGAGGCCTTCAGATGACTTCCAGATGCGTAATTCCACCTGGAGCCCAGAAACTGAGAATGGCCCCTGTCACACAGCAGATTGGGGAAAACCCCATTACCTGGTACGGAAGTCTTGCTGTGCTTTTAAAGACTCGGAGGCTCTAGAAGTCCCACTTAAACATGTCTAATGATGAAGTGGTTGCATTGGAATTGATCCCTCAAAAATTAATAAAAAGATCTTTCTGATCACTTAGTTTGAATCATTAATTAAATGTTTAATGCAAACATTTTAAAAGAGAAATTGCAAACTAGAAAAAAAAATTCCCCTGAAAATATTTAATGTAAAGAACTCCTTGAGATGGTGCTTTTTACAAAAGGTTTGTCAGTAAATGCCGTTTTGTTTAGGGGACAGGACATCAGGAAATGATATGATTGTTTTCTGTTTCAATGAGAGTAACAAGGAATCCCACCTGCTCTACCCCCATTCTTTTCTGTGTAGAAATTTGTCCAGCATGATGAGCAGCGGTCACCAAAGGGAGGCAGCTGGGCCCCAGGTGCCCAGAAAATATCTTCAAGTCATTACTTCTGTGCTCCCTCACTGTGTTCACAGCCCCTGGCCAAGACCGCTGATTCACCTTCTGATTGTTATCTTTTCTCTCTTCGCATCTCATTCGAGGCTTTGGTAATACAGCCGAAGGATAACCATGTTGTAAACAAGCCCAGGTTCTTTTTCAGGTAACACTTGTCAGCTCATGTTGGGTAAACACAGGAAGGCACACAATAAAATAAAGCACACCCTATCTCTTCAGAGTGTTGGCAGTGACCTCCAGGGTGGGACTGGGTCTGCCAGCAGCCGAGCATCCAGCACTAGGGTATAGTGTAAGGACCACCCCAGGAAGGGGGGCGTCCTTCCTTCATTAAGTCAGGTCAGTGTGCAGGTTTCATGATCAGTGAAGGAGAAAATCCTTACCTTCTTATCCAGTGCAGTGCGGCCTCCGCAAGGAGGACCCTCCCCTCTGAGCGCCACTCATTTGACCACTTGACAAGGCCCAGTCGTGTTTGCACAAATCATTTGTACGTACACCCTTACTGAGAACTGGCAGCAAATTAGTCCACAGGACTCTGTCTGCTCCTTACTTAAGTAAATCACTTGGGAAACATAAAACTGGAGGTTGTAGCTCAGTAAATCAATAAAGTGCTTTCGATGAGGGTAGCTGTTATTTATAATTGTTTCTTGTTTCACCTGAGGCACCGACATCAATGCTATGAAAGGTGATAATGTTTACCACTAGGAAAAATCGTAAAAGTTTGTTTCCACTAAAAAGCCTGCATTTCTAAAACGTACTTTTTTCCTGTTGTTTCCACATCTTTATGCTGCTAAACATGATCTCACTACTGGGTAAGGAAATAGTTTATGCTGGGGTGGCGCAGGGTTGGGCAGGGGGAAAACACGAGAACAGAAAAGGAGCGGTTCATAAATATTCCTTAAGGGTTCAACGTGTGACGGTGAGAGAGGGGGTTACGGCAAAAAGGATGAGGCCCCATGCTGAATCCAGATGTCAGTCCCGATGAGTGGAGACACAGATTGGCTTCTGGAAGGGTCTACATTCAACCGAAGACTTTATTCTGAGTCCACATGCTTGGTAACTGCTATAACACACTTGCATCTTCCATGGCCTCAATCCACCTATAAAACAGGAGAGAGGAGACAGTTAAGAGTCACAGCTCTGAGACTCTGGTCAGAGAACCTACAAGTGACCAGGCGGACTTGGTGACTATTAGTCTGATGTCAAGGACCATGTCATATTCATATTTGTTTCCCTACCATTTAACAGAAGGTATGGAACACAGAGCAAAGGTTTGCTGAATCAAAGCATGCCTGTATGAACGAATCATAATAATCTTTAAAAAAATCTCACAACCAGGAACAGGTAGTTCCACTGTTCCTTGGGCCACTGTGGCACAGGATGGCTGGAGCAGAGAGAAGCCAAAGCCCTGGGTAGCAACTTGTTTCCTTCTAGAGGGAGAGGTAAGGAGATACAGGCCTAGATATTTGGGTACCTTTGAGCTGAATTGTTATCCTCTGCTTTGAAGCTATAAAATAGGGTTTTCTTGTGGTAGAGGTGAAAAATTGGTCCTACTTCACTGCTGCCCTCTTCCTTCTCTGGGGCGATGGTGAAACCAAGCAGGGGCATGCTCTCCATGGCCACTGTGTCCTACAGAGGGCAAAAGGGAAAACAATATTAAACATGGCACTACACACAGTCCACTGCTCAGCATTTACTGTTCGTGATTTCAGATGCGTGACAAGCCCTTCTATGTGAGGCAAGCTTTGGAAACAGTGGAGTAATAACCACACACATACTCTTCACCCCCTCTTCCCGAAAGGACCAGTCATGAGGAGAGAAAGTTAACATTCTGTCACAGCCTATTAGGGTCCAGGCATTTTCATCTTTATATTACCTTGTTGAATCTTTACAACAATCATAGAAGGTGTCCCTCCTGTTCTAAGAAGTCACTGAGGCTCAGAGATGGAGAAGGTAAATAACTCCCTAAGATCGCACAGTTTAGTAAGGGGCAGAGCCAGAACTTGGACTCACAACCACCTTTTAACACTGCATTCTTTCTGCTGACCTGATTAGTCAGAGACTCTGCTTTCCAGAATTATTCCAGATAACATACCCTATACTTATTCCCCCATGCCCTCATCCACAGCGCCTCAATATATAGGCACTTAGGGTATCTGTGCTATAAAGTGGCTAATAATGTGATGAGACGTACACAGAGAACATAAATGGATCTTAAAATCACAAAATTCACTGGAAAGGATTTTTGTATATAAAGGATATATTTACACATATATTTATGTGAAAATACATGCTCATAAAATACAACTTTATGAAACCACACATGGACAAAAGATATAATTAGTTAAGGAATTAGTTAAGATATAAGTAGTTAAGAAGGCTGTGGGAGGAGGAGGAGTTGAGGTTGTATATAAAACACCATCAATTTTCAAAGACTGCTGGATCAGGAAAAGCATCTGACAAAACTCAATATCAATTCATGATTTAAAAAACCCTCAGCAAACTAGAAGGGAACTTCCTTAAGCTGAGGGCATCTGTAAAATACTGACAGCTAACATCCTACTTAATAGTGAAATACTGAATGCTTTTCCTGTAAGATTGGGAACACGGCAAAAGGGTGCTCACTCCCACCAGTTAAACTCAAAATTGTACTGGCAGTCCTAGCCATTGCATTAAGGCACGAAGAAAAAAAAAGTTCAGCAAAAAAAGAAATTAAACTATCTGTGCTTGCAAAGGACTTTTTTTTTTATTACAAAATAACTACTAGAACCAATAATCAATTTAGCAAGGTCATGGGATAACCAATTTTTTAATTATCTGTTTACAGCAAATAACTAGAAAATAAACTCCATTCAAAATAGCATGCAAAAAATAAAATAGGAATAAAGTTAACAGAAATGCAAGAAGTATGAGACTGCTATACAAATCATTAAAAGAAAAACTAAAGAACTAAATAAATGAAGATTTGTACCACATTCATAGATCTTAAGATTGAATATTGTTAAGATGCCAACTTTCCTTGAACTGATTCAACAATCCCTCCCATAATCTCAGGCTTTTGGGTAGAAATTGACAAGAAACACAAAAGACCTAGGATACCCCAAACAATCTTTAAAAAGAACAAAGCTGGAGTGGCGCCTGGGTCACTCAGTCAGTTAAGCATCAGACTGGTGACTTTGGCTCAGGTCATGATTTCATGAGTCATTTGCTACTTAATGAAGGCACCAAAATAATTCTATAGGGAAAGGAAACTCTTTTTTAACAAGTGGTGGCGGAATAACAATATCCATGTGGGAAAAAATAAGCCCCAACCTGTCTCACACCATAACTCAAAATTAATTTCGGATAGATCTTAATGTAAAAGGTAAAACATTCAAGTGTTCAGAAGCAAATACAGGGGAAAAACTTTGTGACTTACAGTAGACAAAGTTTCTTATGATATGAAAAGCAGTAGCCATAAAGGAAAACACTAATAAATTAGGTTTCATTTAAGAAAAACTTCTGTTCACCAAAGGACCAGAACAAATTCATTAAGAAAACGCACAGACAAGCTACAGACAGGGAGAGAATATTCACAAAACATTCATCTGACAAAAGACGAGTATCCAAGATATGTAAAGAATTCCTGTAACTCAGTAAGACAATTTATTTTAAAAAATGTGCAAGAGATCTGAACAGACACTTCTCAAAGGGAAATACTGAAATAGCTAATAAGCACATCAAAAACATCATTAGTTACTATGGAAGTCGAAATTAAAACCACACTTGGAATGCCTGGATGGGTCAGTCATTAAGCGTTGCCTTCAGCTCGGGTCATGACCCCAGGGTCCTGGGATCAACCTCTGTGTCGTCATGCTCCCTGCTCAGCAGAGACATACTTCTCCCTCTCCCTCTGCCTGCCACCCTGTCTACTTGTGCTCTCTCTAGCTCTCTGTCAAATGAATAAATAAAACTTGAAAATAAATAAGTAAATTAATTAAAACCAAACTAAGATACTAGTAAATTAATGACTGACAATACCAAATGTTAACTAAGATGTGGAGCAACCATAACTCTCACTCTTACATACATTGTCGAGGGCAATATAAAATGGTGAACTACTTTGTAAAAGGTCTGTAATTTCTGATAAACCAAATATATACCCTCCTGTGATCTAGAAATTCTAATCCTAGGTGTCTACCCAAGTGAAATAAAAACCCATTTTCATATAAAAACCTGTATACAAAAGTTTAAAGTGGCTTTATTCATAATCAGCAAAACCCAGGGCGCCTGGGTGGCTCAGTGGGTTAAGCCGCTGCCTTCGGCTCAGGTCATGATCTCCGGGTCCTGGGATCAAGTCCCGCATCGGGCTCCTTGCTCAGCAGGGAGCCTGCTTCCTCCTCTCTCTCTCTCTGCCTGCCTCTCTGCCTACTTGTGATCTCTCTCTGTCAAATAAATAAATAAAATCTTAAAAAAAAAAAAAAAATCAGCAAAACCCAGAAACAACCCAAATGTCCTTCAACTGATAAATGGGTTAAACCCATGGTGGTACATTCACAACATGGAAGACGACTCAGCCATAAAATGTAATGACCTGCTGCTGTTTTCAAAACCATGGATGAGTCTAAAATGTCTCCTGCTGAGTGGAAGAAGTCACATTTATATGTGGTTCTATTTACATGAAGATTCTAAGAGGTAAAACTAATCTGTGGTAGAAAAAATTCAGAATGGTGTGCTGCCTCTGGAGACAATGGAATAAGGTGGGGATAAACAGGTAAGTGACAGGGGTTCATGGTATAGTACACACATCAAAACTGGCTATCCATTTTATCAAACCTTTTTTCTTTGATGGAATTTGACAGCTTAGTCCTATCACTGGCATGGTCTTAATAAGAAATTTTGTTAGTTCTTTATGGAAAAATCTACTTTGGAAGTATACTTAAAACCCACCTTTTTAATCAGTTTAGGGTGTCACTTCCAATGACAACCATTGCTCAGTGCCAAGAAAACGGACACTGAGAATGGATTTTCCATTCTCAGACAGGATTCATATCTTTATTTTGTTATCACTAACCTTCATTCACCTGTCTAGTGCTCGCTTCGGCAGCACATATACTTCATTCACCTGTCTAGTGCTCGCTTCGGCAGCACATATACTTCATTCACCTAATTTCTTCCCAAAGAATGGTCCATGGAATGGGATAGTTCATGAGACACTCCACAAGGAAGGGCCTGTGGTTGGGCCAGCTTGGGAAATCTCATCTCAGAGATCCACAACACACCTGGCTACATTACAGATTCTGAGAAGTTCTCCCACTAACTGCTTACTCAGGGTTTCCCTTCAGAACCCAGCATTTAGAGAAACCCTGTGAGCATCCTGTGTAATACCTACTTTGGAAGATGCTGCCCTGGGTTGCAGGTGGGCATTATGTCACATTTGTTTATTCTGGCAAGATCGAAATTCTCCTCAGCTCCTCTGTGGGCATGTCAGCGAGGGCTCAGCTCACACGGCACTGGAGTCACTCAGGTTCACTGCCAGTCCCTCTCTGTGTCCCTGCTGGCCTCTGGGATTCCCTGAGGGAGGGGCAGGCTGCTACCATCACAGCTGCAGGTCTTTTGTAAGAGAAGCTTTATGCCCCCAAAAGAAATTGTCTTTTGCACCTTTGCCAGCATCTGGGGTCAGGGTAGAAGGGCCAGCCCTGTGCTGATGTGAATATCCTCCTGGGGTAAAGCACACACCCTCTGTGGCTGGGCACTGAAGTCCCATTTTCAAAGTGGGTTTAGCCCATGGAAGCCACCAGATGGTGGGGCCTAGACATGGAAATCGTTCAAACTATCCTCCAGGTCCAGCCTGGGGCAGGACCAGATAGCACCCTGCTGTATAACCATAGCCCACACCTGGCTACTCCAGAAGCAGGCTTGATTTCCAAGGCCCTCCTACATTTTTTTAAAAAGATTTTATTTATTTATTTGAGAGAGAGGACATGAGTTGGGGAGGCTGGGAGCAGGGAGCCCAATGCGGGGCTCGATCCCAGGACTCTGGGATCATGACCTGAGCGGAAGGCAGACGTTTAACTGACTGAGCCACCCAGGTGCCCCAAGGCCCTCCTAAATGTTAATGTAAAGTAAGATGCTTTGTAAAAAGTATCAACTTAAGCTTTATTTAGTAGAAACATTACCATGAGACAATGTAGTTCCCTGATAAAAGAAATGCACAGAGTAAGAAAGTGTGGTAGCTTCCTCCAAGCTGTTGAATTCTGTCTATCCCAAACAGTGGAGGTGGAGAACAGAGAGCAGCCTACTCTCATGGAGAGCCTAGCTTGTGCTGTATGCTGGGCCTATGACCTTCAAACACTTGGGTGCACAGGCTTGCATGCTGTCCCACCTCAGCTCCACAGAGAAATGGTAAATTCTGACAACTTGGAACCTATACATGGTTGTGTATCCAGAGCAACACTCAGCACAGGGTACTGTTCAACACAGACTGGAGGGGCATGGAACTGGAAACTGGATCCAGTCTCACACTGCCCTACAGGGGATGGGGTGTTGTGCATGCCCAGAGGGACATTCTGAGGCAGGCGTTTAACCCGAGGGTCTTCGGAGGTGAGAGGAGGGAAAGCACAAACCACCACTACCTCACTAGCCATGTAGGTGTAGAGCACTTTGCCTTTGATGACAAACCAGAGCTTCTTCCAGTGCCTCTTGCCTTTCTTGCAACGGCTGAGATAGCCACTGATGGCGGAGCCCTCTCCGGAGGCGGCCACCTAACAGAAGAGAAGCAGAGCAGTCAGGGCACCAGGTGGTGAGCACGGTTCAAACAGAGTGAAAATGACACTGCAAACCAGTTGGCAGAGCGTTTATCCTGCTTTGAAATCTGAGATGTGGATGAGGTCTTAGGATATGTCCAGCACCTCAAAAGCAGTGAAACAGTACCAGGGATTAAGATAGGACTTACTGAGTGGACCCAGGAGACACAAGAGTCAAAAACCACCTTCAGGAGTGCTGCCCCGAGTGGGGTTTCAGATTCTTGGCTCCCACTCCCCAACCCCCAAGGGCTCATAATATGTAACTGCAGATATCTGGGGGAAAGGCTCTTCCTTCTAAAACTGATTCCTACCAGAGTTAATACCTATTCTCATCAAACTGTTTAAAAAAAAAAACAACACAGAAAAGGAAGGAGCCACCAAAAAAGAGAACCACAAGCTAAATAACTCTGATGAACATAGATGCAAAAATCCTCAACAAAATACTAGCAAACTGGGGCGCCTGGGTGGCTCAGTGGGTTAAGCCGCTGCCTTCGGCTCGGGTCATGATCTCAGGGTCCTGGGATCGAGTCCCGCATCGGGCTCTCTGCTCTGCAGAGAGCTTGCTTCCTCCTCTCCCTCTCTCTGCCTGCCTGTCTGCCTGCTTGTGATCTCTGTCTGTCGGATAAATAAATAAAATCTTTAAAAAAAAAATACTAGCAAACCGAATCCAACAATATATTAAAAAAATAATTCACCACTATCAAATGGGATTTATTCCTGGGATGCAAGGGTGGTTCAATATTTGCAAATCAATCAATGTGACATAAAACATTAACAAAAGAAAGGATAAGAACCATATGGCCATTGCAATAAATGTAGAAAAAGCATTTGATGAAGTTCAACATCCATTCATGAAAAAACACTCAATAAAGTAGGTTTATAGGGAACACACCTCAACATAATAAAGTCCATTTATAAAAAATGGACAGCTAATATTGTCCTAAATGCAGAAAAACTGAGAGATTTTCCTCTATAGTCAGGAATAAGACGGGGATGTTCACTCTCATCAGTTTTATTCAACATAACATGGGAAGTTCTAGCAACAGCAATCAGACAACAAAAAGAAAGAAGAGGCATCCAAATTGAGGATGCCTGGCTGGCTTAGTTGGTGGGGCATGTGACTCTTGATCTTTTGGTCATGAGTTTGAGCCCCATGCTGGGTGCAGACATTACTTTAAAAAAAAAGGTGGGGGCGGGATGCCTGGGTGGCTCAGTTGGTTAAGCCTCTGCCTTCGGCTCAGGTCATGATCCCATGGTCCTGGGTCGAGTCCCGCATCGGGCTCCTTGCTCAGTAGGGAGCCTGCTTCTCTCTCTGCCTCTGCCTTCCGCTCTGCCTGCTTGTGTCCTCTCTCACTCTGACAAATAAATAAATAAATGAAATCTTAAAAAAAAAAAAAAAAAAAGGGCATCTCAAGTGGGAAGGAAGAAGTAAAATTTTCACCATTTGAAAATGACCTGAAGCCAAAAGACCAAAAAAAACTGCTAGAACTGATAAACAAATTCAGTAAATTCACAGGATACGAAATCAATGTACAGAAATCTGTTGTATTTCTATACACCAATAATGAAGCAGCAGGAGAAATTAAAGAATTGATCCCATTTACAACTGCACCAAAAACAGTAAGATACCTAAGAATAAACCTAACCAAAGAGGTTACACTCTGCTGTACTATGAAAACTGTAAAATACAGATGAAAGAAACTGAAGATGGCACGAACAGATGGAAAAATATTCCATGCTCATGGACTGGAAAAACAAATATTGTTAAAATAGCTGCGCTACCTAAAGCAACCTACATATTGAATGCAGTCCCTATCAAAATACCACTAGCATTTTTCACAGAGTTAGAACAAAACAATCCTAAAAGTTGTGTGGAACCACCGAAGTCCCCAAATAGCCAAAGCAACCTGGAAAAGGAAAAAGCAAAGCTGGAGGTATCACAGTTCTAGACTTCAAGTTATATTACAAAGCTGCAGTCATTAAAACAGTATGGAACTGGCACAAAACCAGATACAGAGATCAATGGAACAGAACAGAAAACCCAGAACTGGATCCGCAACTATATGGTCAATTAATCTGGACAAAGCAGGAAAGAATTTCCAATAGGAATAGATTGTCTCTTCAACAAATGGTGTTGGGAGAACTGGAAAGCAACATGCAGAAGAATGAAACGAGACCACTTTCTTATGCGCTACACAAAAATAAATTAAAAATGGATTGAGACCTGAAACCATAAAAATCCCAGAAGACAAGAGATTGTAACTTCTTTGACACCAGCTATAACAACTTTTTTCTAAATATGTCTCCTGAGAGAAACAAATGCAAAAATAAACTATTGGGGGACGCCTGGGTGGCTCAGCAGCTTAAAGCCTCTGCCTTCAGCTCAGGTCATGATCCCAGGGTCCTGGGATCGAGCCCCCAGTCGGGCTCTCTGCTCAGCACGGAGCCTGCTTCCTCCTCCTCTCTCTCTCTCTCTCTCTCTCTCTCTCTGCTTGCCTCTCTGCCTACTTGTGATCTCTGTCTGTCAAATAAATAAATAAAATCTTTAAATAAAAAAAAAACTATTGGGACTTAATCAAAATAAAAACCTGCACAGCAAAGGAAATAATCAACAAAGCTAAAAGGCAACCTTTGGAATAGAAGAAGGTAATTACCAATGACATATCTGATGAGGGGTTAGTATATAAAATACATTAACCTGGGGCACCTGGGTGGCTCAGTGGGTTGAGGCCTCTGTCTTCGGCTCAGGTCATGATCCCAGGGTCCTGGGATTGAGCACCACATCGGGCTCTCTGCTCAGCAGGGAGCCTGCTTCCCCATCTCTCTCTCTCTCTGCCTGCCTCTGCCTACTTGTGATCTCTCTCTCTCTGTCAAATAAATAAATAAATCTTTTAAAAAAATACATAAAGCACTTATAAAACTCAATACCCAAAAAACAAATAATCCATGAAAAAAGTGGGCAGAAAACTTGGACAGATTTTTTTTTTTCCTGAGAAGAATAAAGATGGCCAACAGATACATGAAAATATATTTGTCATCACTTACCATCAGGGAAATGCCAATCAAAACTACAATGAGATACCACTTCACACCTGTCAGAATGGCTAAAATCAACAACACAAGAAACAACAGGTGTTGGTGAGGATGTGGAGAAAGGGGAACCCTTTTGTACTGTTGGTAGAAATGCAAACTGGTACAGCCACTGTGAAAAATAATATGGAGCTTCCTCAAAAAGTTAAAATAACCATTCTACCATCTAGATCTAGCCATCACACTACTGGGTATTTACCCAAAAAATACTGAAACACTAATTCACAGGGATACATGCACGCAATGTTTACAGCAGCATTATTGGCAATAGCCAAGATATGGAAGCAGCCCAGGTGTCCACAAATTGATGACTGGATAAAGAAGATGTAGTAAATACATGCACGGGAATATTACTCAGCCATGAAAAAGAATGAAATCTTGCCATTTGCAATGACATGGATAGAACTAGAGAGTATTATGCTAAGTGAAATAAGTCACACAAAGAACGACAAATACCATATGATTTTACTCATATATGGGATTTAAGAAACAAAGCAAATGAGCAAAGGAAAAAAAAAAGAGAGACAGAGTAAACCAAGAAACAGACTCTTAACTCTAGAGAACACACTGATGGGGTGCCTGGGTGGTTCCGTCATTAAGCGTCTGGCTTTGGCTCAAGTCATGATCCCAGAGTCCTGGGTTCAAGTCCCGCATCGGGCGCCCTGATCAGCAGAAAAACTGCTTCTCCCTCTCTCACTCCCCCTGCTTGTGCCCTCTGTCTTGCTGTGTCTCTGTCAAATAAAAAAAAAAATCTTAAAAAAAAAAAATAGAGAACGCACTGATGGCTAGCAGAGGGGAGGATGGGGGATGGGTAAACTAGGTGATGGGGATACAGAAGGATACTTGTGATGAGCACCACGGATTGTATGGAAATGTTGAATCACTGTATTGCACACCTGCTACTAATAAATACTATATGTTAACTAACTGGGTGGGACACATTTCTCCTGGGGCTGCTGCAAATCCTACTAAGCACAGTCTTTGCTGGATAATAAGAAGGTTGTTACTTTGAGCAAAAGTTACCAAAAGGCTAGCGAGGACACCAGCATCAGAGCAGCTGGGCTCTAGAAGGCTAAGAGCAGTGGTTCTCAAACTCTGTGCTCATGGAACACTTGGGTTCTATAGCCACTCCCCCAGCAGGAGTGAAAAGGTGATCTTTTCTCAGCTGGTGGAAAGGGTTATTAGTTAAATAAATGATGCTACAACCATACAATGTAAAAAGTATGAGATTTACAAGTGTGAGCAAATGTGGAATGATAGCTAAGAGAAATTAAGGGTGAAAGGTATATAGAAGATTCAGTATAATTTGTTATCTTTCCAGTTAAAAAAGAGAATCAATGAATATACATCTTTATTATGTATATGCATTACAGTTTCTGGGAGGATCCATAAGAAGCTTGCTGGTGTTTACCTCTGGGGGTAGGTGGGAGTGGAGGAGCCGGAGAGGGAGAGAAACTCATGTTTCAGCAGGTATTCTTTTGTATTGTTTTGAAAAAAAAAATTTTTTTTACCATGTATATGTTCATTCCCAAGATTTTTAATATGCAGAGGAACTAGGTGACTGAGTAGAACTGTACCTCTTTAAATTTTCCATACTCTAACACTTTTTTAAACCCTTGCCACCTGCTACTATTAAGTATATTAAAAAGCACATTAATAAAACATATTAATGCAAAAACTTGGAAACAGCTGATCATACTTCTTTTGACAACTAGTATATTCACGGGCACACATTTGTTTCTGATTGTGACCAGAATATAGACATATAATCTGGCCCTCCTTACAGGATGGACTTGAGTTTAAGCAATTCTGAGGCTTCCTGCAGGCAGTCCCACACTGTCCAGGAGCCTCAGCACCTGAGGCCATTTGGGACCTGGAGGCTAATCGGACAGCACAGCTCAGAGGGCCTGCTAGGGGGCGTTAAGCCAGGACTAGGGCTGTTTTAGTTAGAAGAACCCCAGTGATCCGTGCACTACCCTTGGGGACCAGGTCTAAGTCATGGGACAAGAGAGAAAGTAAGGAGAAAAAGAGACTCGGAGGGGAGAGAGGGATGGGAAAGACTTCTAGCACCATTGACAGTTAGGGTCCTGCCTTCTGGCACCAAGCAGGAATGTTCTCCGTCAGGCCCAAGAGACAGGCCCTTGTTAGTGGTGAGTTGGGCCTGTCACTAGTATCTCCCGTTGGGAATTCTCTTTGTCCTGAAGAGCTAAGCCAGGGTCGGCGGGGCGGGGGTTGTGCAGGGAGGTCTAACCCTGTCCACTGAGGAGGACCATGAGCCTTCTAAATCCCTTGCCTCCCAAACAGGCGGTCCACCTGCCTTACCTCGGTCAGGGCTGAAGGGACCTTCTTCTGCTTCTTGAAGGTCGAGGGGTTGATGCTGTGGAAGACGGACGAGAAGGCACTGCTCGAGAAGCGGGGGGAGGACAGGGGGAAGCTCATGCTCACTGGCCGCTCTGTAACCAAGACAAGCCACAGGGAAGGGAGGTGAGTGTCCATATAGACAAGGATGCAGCTTGCTTTGGAATGCCAGTTCCCATAAAATTAGAGCTCTGGGTCCCTCCTGAGACGGGAATTGGCCTCATGATGGGATTTAGGTGTGACCAGAAAGGCAGGCACACTCCCTCTGCTGACAAAAAGGGCACTGGAGGCCAAGGGAAGGCTTTTTCCCGGTGCTGGCTATACCTTCTTCACCTGGGCTGTCCTCTGTGATAGCCTCCGGTGGCCCCAGAGGGAAGTCTTTGGTTTCAGGCCCAGTATACACTTGCTGTCCCTCTGGCCCAATCCTGCCTGGGCAAAGCCTGTACCTGAGCACAGCCTCTCGGGGCTAGCTTGGCTTCCTCAGCCTTCTCTGTCACTCAAGGAGCCGTCAAGCCCTTCCCCGATCCACAACTCCTTGGCTGTCTCAAAATCCTTATCCCGGAAAGGTCCCACAGAACACATGCCTATAGAACATTCTTGAACAGAGGATCACCATGGCAAAGGAAACCCAAAGTACCACACCTGCCGTCCCCTTCACAGAGAGGCACTGGTCCAGCATTTCCCAGGCTTAGCTACCCAGAGACCCTTCTTCGGGTCATGCCTATTGATATCCCATGGAGCCAGCATTTCGGGAAACAGTGCTGCGGGTGTGGGTTTAAACCCGTTTCCTCCTCCAGGGCTGGTTTTGTTCTGAGTGTCCCCAGGAGGAGTGGTTTCAGGTGCCAACCATAGCCAGTGAGAAGCCACCCAGAAGAACAGTGGTCCCCAGGTTACCTCTCAGCAGGCCTGGGACATCCCCGCCCCTCTTCTTCAGCTCCCCGTAGCAGCCGTCACAGACCTTGGCCATCCGGTCCTTGAGGTACTTCAGAGGGTACTTGTTTCTTGAACAGTTCCGGCATACAATCTGCAAGCCGGGTGGGGACACACATTGGAACAGTGCGTGTGCATGTGCACAGGACCAGCATCCTCTCCCCTCTGCTGACTCACTCCCTGTCTCTCCAGGGACTGTTCTGAGCACAGGACCGTGCCAGGTCCCCCTGCTCTTCCATCGTGAAGACTCAGAGTTTCTCTGCAAGTGTCTATCAGCTTTTCTGATGAACCCTTAGCCAGGACGTGATACTTTTCCTCCAAAGACAGTAACTGTATGTGCCATGACTTTCTTTTGGCAATGGAGTGGTGTAATGAAATAGGATTTGGAGCTCTGGTTTGAGGCTATCAGTCAAATGGGGCTTCACATTCGCTACCTCAAAGGATTAGTGTGAAAACACCCTGCTCTTGGCCCAGCAGTAACTGCTGGGTGCCCCTGAGTACGCACCCCACATGACCCTATGCTCACACTCACTCAGATAAGGGGACTCACCTTGCCACAGGCATGGCAATGATGACGCCTCAGGGTGAGGGAGAAGTCGCAGCCACAGTTCATGCACATCATAACATGTGTGACAGGCACCAGAGTGGGGGGCCTCTCCCCCAGGCTGACCCCCAGCCTCTCCCGTATCTGCAACAATGGAATGGGGTGAGCGGTGTGGTCAGGAGATGGTTAGATGGGTACCCTTTCTCCTGTACAAGGTGTGTATGTGTGGGAGGATTCTAATTCTACAACCCCTCACCCCACCCCACTGCATCCTCCAGGATGCTAACCTTGGGTGAGAAACAGCCAGCTGGAGGTGCTGCACTTGGCCTGCACAGTGACTGCCTGACCGTGGTGGAGTTGGTGCAAGGGGTGGGAGGAGGAGCCCAATGGAAGGAGCTGAGAGTCCTTCTGGGTGTGGGGGCAGCCCCCGAAACTCAGGGCTGTGAGGCTGGTGTCAGGTAGGTCTCAGGACCCCCACTCACCTCCACACTGTGGTGAAAGGCAGCCAGAGCCTGGGCCTTATAATCCTCAGGGAGGGCTCTGCTCAGACAGCTGTGCCACTCGTCCCGTTCTGCACAGGAGCTGTGGGCACAAAGCGGCGTGAGCAAGGCATGCAGCATGCACAGTGGCTCAGCCTTGCTTCTCAGTGTAGATCAAGTCCCCCCACCTTTCCCTTGGCCACGCCTCTCGGTGTCTGAGGTCCTGCCAAGCACCGGCTGTCAGCCAGACTGCCCGAGATTGTATCTAGGAACCTCTATGAGCAGGACAGCCAGAGCAAGGAAGCTATCCTCTGGGCCTGCTTGTTTCCCTGCAACTCAGGACTGTCACCACTATCCCTAACTCCCAGAGCTGCTGTGGAAAAGAAATGACATGTGGGCTTGTTAATGGCAAAGCACTGAGCAGAAGCAAAGGGCATGAGGGAGGCACAGTGGGTACCACCCTTAGGAGGGATGGGAGCAGGGTGCAGAGGGTGGTGTACATGAGGGGAGGAGGGGTAGGCAAAAATGGAAAAGTTTAACATCCCTGTCACCCCATCGTCCTCCTCATTTTCCCACATAGCTTCCCAGACACACTCTCACCCAACGAGTTGACTTCCCAAAACCTATTCAGGATTTTCTGAATGGTGAGCGTTGTCCTAGAAGGCAGCAGGGTAAAAATTCTCCTAGGGCCCACTAGAGGGCACTCTCACCCTGAGTAAGAGTGTGGCCTGCCCCAGGAAAGCCAGGAGCCAGGACCAGGTTAACCGGTCTAGGAGGGAGGTGGGAGGAATGGACAACCAGATTCCATGTCCCTGAAGGGAGATGTATGGGTCTGCCTGTCTCCTGGAAGCTTCTGCATGAAGTACCTGAGCGTGCAGGAAGGTGACCGGTTAGTCAGTGACAGTGGCTCCTAGAGGCCACTGGCCAAAAGGCAGTGCCCCTGCCTAACAGAGATGGGCAGCCTCACCTGTAGGGCTGATTGTGGCCTGTCCTCACCCACACCTCACAGCTCAACAAATAGAAACCATACCCTGGCCTTCTCAAGCCCCTGACTTTACCTAGAGATGAGGAGAAAAGATGCCATGGAACCCCATCTAGGCATCACCTCCTCCAGGAAGCCTTCCCTCACTTCCCCAGATGGGTGGTTACTCCTTTGAATTTTCAAGGTTTCTTCTACTCACTCAGGCAGTAGTCAATGGTGGATAAGAGATCTGGGTCACACAGTCCTGCATTTGAGCCCCAGTTCCCCCTCACATGGCCATGTGACCCCTCTCCAGGCCCCAATTCCCTATGCATGGGAGAAGGCTCAAGCCCCACAGCGGAGGGTGGCAATGGGGTCAAAGGAGGGGCCTGAGACCCAGTAGGTGCCCAATGCATGTTACTCTTGTCATTAACACTTTTAACTATTAGAGCAGTTACGCTCTATATCATGATCTGTACGTAACTCTCCTGCCCTTCATGCAGGCCTCCCCTGAGCAAGCTTGATTGAACTCTTGTGTCCTCAGCACAGAACCTGGCACTGAGGAGTGGCTACTAAATGCTGAAGGAGTAAATGCAATGCATGAGAACGTATCAGTGTGCGTGCATCCTGGAACCACCACCACATCCAAAGGGTCATGCCCCGGCTGAGAGGGGAGACACCCTTTCCTTGGACACTGTGTCCCAGCCCCCACAGTGGCCCCAGTAGGAGCCACATCTGCCTGGTTTCTGAGTCCAGAGTCTCGAGTGGGCCCTGCCCTGAACGAGGGAGAGGGGGAAGCTCTTTTGCTGCCTAGAGTGAGTGAGGCAGGATCCCTGGGTATACAAGGGCCTGGAGAAAACATAGACACTGCTGACGGAAAGGCCACATCCCCAAACCAGGGAAAGGCAAACCATGAATGCTCACTCATTATGTTTTTCTCTCACTCTCCAGGTAAGAAAGCCTAAAAGCAGACCACTTCATGAACTGAAGTGTACAATGCATTTTTTACTCGCCTTAACTTCTTGTAAAGACCCAATAATCTGTAAACTTTTAAAACATGAGATATTATTGTTACAGTTAAATGATAGGCTCTAGAAAGTAAGTCCCTTGACTTATGTTATAATACTAAAATAGAAATGACACATCCAATTTGTTATTCCAACCTTTAACCACACCTGTAACATCCTGCCCTTCTCTCCCCCAGACCCTCCTTTACCCATACCTCGCAGATAGAGTCAGGCAGGACTGGGAAGTCTCGATCTTTAGAGCATATGGCACTTTCTCCATCACAGGGCGACTAACCTGGAAAACCAACAGCAGACTGTCAGGGTGGGGGCAGGGAGGGGCAACCACAGACCTGACTCTTCTTCTGGTCCTGCCACCATCCCTCTCTGAGCCTGAGTTTCCTTATCTGCAAAGGGTAAACCTTCAATTGGTGTAGATGTTGTGTGTATCTTTGTGTGTGTGTCTGTGTGTGTGTGCTGGGGGGGGTGCCAGCTCTAACTCTGTGGTCACCCCTCGGAAGGTGGGCATGTACCCTAAAGACTGAAAGCAGGCTCTGTACAGGTATCTGTATACCTGTTCATAGCAGCATTATTCGTAATAGCCAAAAGGTGAAAGGAGCTTAATGTCCATCCAAGAACAAATGGAAAAATAAAATATGGTCTATATGTACAATGGAATATCATTAAGCCATAAAAAGGGAGGACATTCTGACACAGGTTGCAACATGGATGCTCCTTGAGGACATCCTGTTAACTGAAAAAGGCCAGTCACAAAAAGACAAATACTAGAGGATTCTATTTACATGAATTATCAAGACCAAATTCCTAGAGGCAAAAAGCAGGATGGTGGATGCCAGGAGTTGGGGGCTGGAGGAATGGGGGGGTTAGGAATGAGGCTGGAGTTTCATCTGGAGATGATAAAAGTTCTAGAAATGAATGACAATATTTGCACAACAGTGTGAATATACTTAAAGTTGCTAACTGTATACTTAGAAATGGTTAACATGGTAAATTTATGTTATGTATATTTTACCAGTTTAAAAAACTTTACTGAATACCCACTTGTTCCCTCCCTCCAAATGTTTCCTTATGTGCTCTCCTCTTTTTAGGATGTCCGTCCCTTTCTATTTCCCCATCTGTCCAAATATTATCTACCCTAAAGGATGCAGCTCCCCTCCTCCAGGAAGTCCTTCCCTCTCTCCTCTCTCTGGACTACCTACAGCACAATCCTGCTATAACCGACAATGTAACGCTGTTTCCTTGGGGCTGCCTCTTCCTGCTGGTCGATGTGCTCCTAGAAGCGGGGATGCTGTCTTTCTTCCCCTGAGGTCTCACCCACCCCAGGCATTTACCTTCATACTGGCCACTGACAATGTGTTCTTTAGCCGGTATTTCCCATCCTTCTGCGGATATGTGTACAGGAGCACATCACTCATCTGGAAAGAAGAGAACCCAATCAGACATGAAGGCAGTGTAGGGTGTCTGCCCTGGCAGATCACTGAACTCTGGAGAGCAGAGGCATCCTGCCTTTGCCAGGGACCCTCACAGGAGAGCAAAACCACCCACAGCAAACACAGGAGTCCCTTTCCTTAAATTCCACTCCTACATCAAGAGTTAAGAGGAAAAAATGCAGTTGTCCACAAAAAGTCAAGTACAGGAATGTTCACAGAAGCTTTATTTGTAACAGTCAAACAGTGGAAATACCCCAAATGTCTAATCAACAGGTAAACGGATAAATGAACTACGTACATCCATACCGAAGAGAACTACACAGCAACCAAAAGGAGCTATTGGTCCACACTGCAGCAAGATGAATCTCAAAAACATGCTAAGTGATACAAGTCAGACACGGGGTACACAATGCTTCATAACATTTCTGTAAAGATCCAGACTAGGCAACACTAATCTGTACTGACGGAAATTAGGCCAGTGGCTGCTTGGGAAAGGGGATAGGGGAAGTGAGTGCTAAGGGGCACAGGGCAACTTTTTGGGGGGTGTCTAGAAATATGCTATATCTTGACCCAGGTGGTAGTTACACAATGGTACATATTAGTCAATAGGCAGGTACGTACACTTAAGACTGATATGTTTTACTCTACAAATGAAGCCGTCATAAAGTACAGTTAAGGGAGAGAAGGGGGGAAAACTCCTTGAGGATAGCGAGCTGGTGGGTCCTGGTCACTGGTGTATCTCCAGTGGCCACAGTGGGTATTCAATATTTGCTGAATGAACAATTGAAGCTCCTTGCCCCCATCCAGGGCAGAGAGGAAAAACTGTGAAAGTTGCCTCACCTCCATAGGGGAGCGTGTTTCTGTTTAGCTAAAAGGTTTATAGTCTGAAAAGACATCAGTTCTCACCCTGTTCTGTAGCAGCTATGTGACTGTGGGCAAGCTGGCTCCCTCTCTGCGCCTCAGCTTCCTCCCTACAAAGCAGGGAGACACTGCCGCACCCACCTCATTATGGACACTGAGAAAGAATGGCCCCCAGTGAACCCACCATACATGGGAGCCAGCATAAACTAGGGGTGTTGTGAGGACTGAGCAGAACAAGGCCTCTAAGGGGCTGAAACAGAGCAAGAACTTAGGATTAGCACTTCCTCCCCCCACAAAGAGTCTGCTGAGGGAACAGACAGATGAGGCTTCCTGCCACCAGCTCTTAGGATCCCAACATTGCAGCCAGAGCGGTGTAGGAGAACTGGCCTGGACACAGAGCTGAAGGGTGAGCTCAGGCAAAACCTTCCTCTCTCTGGACCTCTTTGTCTCTAACCAGAGTTGGAGTAGACCAGGAACCAGCAAACTTTAAAGGCCTAGATAGTAAGTATTTAAGTCTTTGTGGGTCATAGAGTCTCTGTCACAACTATCCAACTCCGCCACTGCAATCCAGAAGCACTATACAATTCATGAACAAATGCATGAGACTCTTCCAACAGAACTTTATTAACAAGAACAGGTGGCAGGATGACCCCCAGGTTAGAGGAACTTTCAAAGCCCCTTCCAGCTCTGCCTTTCTAATAATGATAAGAATCACTCTGTGCCAGGTGCTGAGTCAAGCACCCTGACCTCAGTTCAGCCCCCAACAATCCCCCAGGAAGGCTCTACCATTATCATCCTCATTTCACAGAGGGAGAAACTGAGGCACAGAGAGTGTTGACACCCTGCCCAAAGTTACAATGCCTGTAAGTGGCAGAGGCAGGGTCATACGTAAATGAATGTGCCTCCAGCGTGTTCAGGTGTGGTATGTTGGGGGTGGCCACACGGTGAGTCCTGGCCCCACCTGGGAACAGTGACCAAACCGGGGCACAGAGCCCGGCTCATAAGCCCGCCCACCGTGGGGAGCTGGCTTGTCACTCATCAGAGCAGTTCCAGCCTTTGTGTGGCTGCCCCTCAAGCACCTGCTGCCATGGCAACTGCCATTAGCACCCTGCGGTTTTATGAGTGGTCAGGATCAGACTGTCTCCCCTGGCCCGGAGTTCTTGCCTCTTCCAAGCCGGTGTCTTACAGCCTGATTTGGAGGAAGATGGAGGAATTCTTCGTGGAGGAGAGAAGGGGAATCTCTCACAATAATGAGCCACCAGTGGGAAGCCCCACTGACCACTGGACCATGGTGGGAACCTCTCTGTAGCATTACCACAACTCCTGTGCTGGTGGGCAGATGCCCTTTGTTCTACAGTTACAAGTATTTTATGAAACTGGCACCTTACAGGGAAGAAAAATTCTTAAGTGTGTTCATTGTGGCTCTTCCTGGCTCAAGAACCTTCCTCCCATCTCTTTCTCCAGAGATATTTATGAAGGTCCTGTGCTAAGACAGAGCAAAGAATGGGACCCAGGTTCAGCCTGCAGGGAGCTATGGCCTAATAATAACAAGGGAATAAGAGAAACCCAGGCCTACAATTGAGAAGCATGCGAGATGCATGAGGGAGAGGCTATGAAGAAAGGCCAGTCGGGTGCTGGAGGGCAGGTGAAGGAGGGGAGGAGGAGAGAAGGACAGAACAAGGGTAAGGAGGGGGCCTGGGGGGAAAGATAGACTCAGTAAGATCAGGACGCTGACAGTCAGGGTCCCTGTGAGAGGCACAGGCACAAGCAGAGCCTGGGCAGAGGTGGCCCATGGGGAATGGCTAGGGGACCGGCATGGAGCTCACTCTATTCCAGCTGCTGCTTTACTCCCTTCCCTCATTGGCAGGAGGGACTAGTAACCCACTGTAAAGAGAAGGGCAATGACAAATGTGCCATGGGTCTCAGAGCGTGTCAGAACTGGGATGTAAATCCAGTCTATCTGACTGTAAAGCTCCAGCTCCTTTATCACCATCCAGATCTCTCTTTTTCATCCTCAAAAAACACAGTCATGGGCACCAGCTCTCCCCAGCTCTGCACTGGTACAGAAGGAAGGCCTGTGTCCCATGGGGCAATTGTCAGAGGAAAGGGAGGACACTGTTACCAGATAAGCTGTTTCTTTGTGCCTCATTTAACTTTCCAAAGATCCCAGTATTTCTGTTTCTTCCTGGGAAACCAGAGGCTCAGACACATCTGTGACTTGTCTAAGGGTTACAGAGGGGCTAACAATTGGGTTAGGATCTAGCCTGCTCTCACTGGCTCATGAGCACATAGATATCCATAAATTCAAGGGTATGATTTCTTGTCAATAGAAGAGAGTTTTCAAATTTTTATGTATTTATTTTTTTAAGATTTTATTTATTTACTTGACAGACAGAGATCACAAGTAGGCAGAGAGGCAGGCAGAGGGAGAGGGGGAAGCAGGCTCCCCGGCTGAGCAGAGAGCCTGATGCGGGGTTCAATCCCAGGACCCTGAGATCATGACCTGAGCTGAAGGCAGAGGCTTAACCCACTGAGCCACCCAGGTGCCCCGAGTTTTCAAATTTTTAGACAAATTTTTAGACTATGGAACAAAGGACGGCTTCCCCCTGACTCTGCTCCTGGAGCCCTGAGATTCTATTCACACTCTTCTCGTAACTCGGATCTACATTAGACACTGAAGGTTGAGCGTACAGCATGAGGTTTTTATCTCCTTGTTTCCAGGGTCCAGCACACCAGAGGTGCTCACTAAATATCTAAAGCAGGTTCTTTGACACTTGGAGCCTGTTTACTGTTACTTTGCACACAATTCTAACAAAGTGTAAGGAGACTGTTGGGGCGGCCATGACTGACAGTAACTTTTTAAAAAAATGAAAGCTAAAATAGTGAAAAACAGAGAGAAAATTATACACAGCAGGTAGGAGAACTTAAAAGGAGAAATAACTTGAAGGTGTAGGACTGGGGCAAATTGCTGCTTGTAGCCCCACAGCCACAGAGGCTGATGTTACCAAGCGACAGGCCTGGACATTCCCTGGTACTCTAGAATGTGGCTGTAGAGTAACAGAAATGTTACACTGTACTCTGTCTTATGCACAGTAGGGATGCTAGACTGGGGTCACAACCCTGGTTCCCTTCTGGGCCTCTGCCACCAACCTACTGGGAGACGCAGCCAAGGAAACTCTCCTTTTAGATCTCAGTTTTCTCAGGCGTTAGAGAAGGCAGCTGAACAGTTATTTCTAGGGTAAGAACTTCCCAGTGGTAGGATGTGTCAGATGAGGACACAGGTAATTCAGTTTCGGCAAAATTCCATTTAAAATCACTCACAGGGTTTTGCTTGGGAGGAGTTAAGCCCTCAGCTCCCTGGAAAGCTCACCTCTGTAGAATGCTCCTCATCCTCAGTATTTGGCTCTGTTCTAGCACCCACCCCACCCTTCCAGTGGTCTCTGAGTTAGGACCCTAGAAAGCATCACGGAACTGGACAGTCCGGGGGCTGGGCTGGGGGCCAGGTACTTACCAGGAACAGGTGCCGAGGGCGTCTGCTTTTCCCTGTTACTTTCATCAGGGTCCCCTCCTTCAGAAACTCCTGTGGGTAGAGAAGCAGACCTGGGGAGTCAGGCTAATGCCTGCTGCTATCCTAAGGAAGGGTGGGGGAAAGGCCTTGAATGGGAAACCCAAGTTACGATGCTTCCCAAAGTGCCACAGAATGGCTCCTGAGTGAATTCCCAGCATTGGGGAGATGCATGTGTTTGCCCCAACAGCACTGGAGACAGGCAGCTCTGCGTCTTAGGAGCATCCCACCCTGGCTTATCCCAAGCCCCAGACACTGTGCTGGCTTCCAAGTGATCCAGACAGGGACTCTTTCCCTGATTTGCTGCCATGAGGAGACCTTCAGAATGGAGCCTCTGAAAATTTGCTAAAACAGTTGAGGACCTGTGAACAGTTGCTACAGGCTCCGTGATTCTGGAGGGTATTACTTAAAAATAAATAAAATAGATGTTTAACAAATACTTACTAACCTGATGACCCAGGGCCAAAACACCAAATGTGATTTTACACAATCTCAGACCAGTGTTATGACTGCTAATTCTGAGCAAATGGACCATAGCAGGTAACCAACACACTTTATTATTTTTGAGCTGAGTTTTATGTTTTCCATTTGGAAGCTTAGAAGTGGGTAAATTTGTCTCTTGAAAAATGTTATTATTTTAAGATGCTTTGTTGGGGTTCTTGAGAGATGGTTTTCCTGATTTCCCAGCAATGCTGGGCTAAACTAAAAATACTCGGCATCTCTTCTCAGAGGTGAAAAGAACCACAGGGACACTGAACCCAAATGGCACTGTTTCTTTAAAGGTCCTGAAAGTGGAAAACCCCAGGGGGGGAGGCGGCCCATGGGCCTTGTGAGCCTAGCAGAGCCCGGGCCCTGCCCTCCCTCCCTCCCTCCACGGGTAAACAGCACCTGCAGCCAGGCCTGTCTGGGACCAGCCCAGTTGAACAATGGGTCTTATCAGAGCCTCACCCAGCAGCCTGCCTACCAGGCCGCCCTCTGTCCCTGCCCATGGCGGCGGTGGCACTCACCCTTCCTGGCTGGAGGAGATCCCCTTGGCCCCGAACACTGTGCTCAATGTGGACCAACTTCTGCAGGTTTTCCTATGGATGGGAGGAGAGCAAGGGAGAGATGGTCAGGACCCCTTCAAGGGGTCTTATTCCCTCTGTTAGGAGTGGCATTGCTTCTACTTCAGAGGAGGAAAACAGAACCCAAAAGGGCCTTGCCCAAAATGTGACCTCCTGTCAGTGGCAGGTTCAGGACCCGGGCGTGGGTCTGCAGGATGCCCAGCACGTGGCCTGCCTATCCTCATGCTAGACCCTCTGGGCCTGGATCCGATGTTGCCATCTTCTGCAGGCCATGGGCAAAGTCACTTGCCCTTGCTGTACTATCTGATATCGATATATATCTCCAGGCCAGGGCTCCTACTCTACATCTGCATACCCCATAAGGCCTGGAGCATCCAGACTCCAGACCAGACTGTCTCTCTGGGCTTACAGCCTGGGGTGGGGCCTCTGAGGGAGAGTAATCCAGAAAATGTTCCACTAGGGGAAGAAACACATCTGTGCTCCTTGAAGAAAAATAAGTGTGTCTGGGAACTGTTGGCCCTCCCTGGGTTATCCACAATATGCAGGGACATGCCTCCCTTCCCTCTGTACAGCACACCATTATACTAGAAATCATGAGCATCTAACCCATGGGGTGGGTGCCCCCTGAGCCTTATGCAGGGCCAGGCTGCATGTCAATTAACAAGGTGAAAATTTTATGTAGGAAAATTGCCTTGAAGATCCTTTTACCCTGTCCATAGTTTGGGGCACAAAATGCTACACATAACAAGACAGGAAACAACATGTGTTGGAGGGGATGTGGAGAAAGGGGAACCCTCTTACACTGTTGGTGGGAATGCAGGTTGGTGCATCCTCTTTGGAGAACAGTGTGGAGATTCCTCAAGAAATTAAAAATAGAACTTCCCTATGACCCTGCAATTGCACTCCTGGGTATTTACCCCAAAGATATAGATGTCGTGAAAAGAAGGGCCATCTGTACCCCAATGTTTATAGCAGCAATGGCCACTGTTGCCAAACTATGGAAAGAACCAAGATGCCCTTCAATGGACGAATAGATAAGGAAGATGTGGTCCATATACACTATGGAGTATTATGCTTCCATCAGAAAGGATGAATACCCAACTTTTGTAGCAACATGGCCGGGACTGGAAGAGATTATGCTGAGTGAAATAAGTCAAGCAGAGAGAGTCAATTATCATATGGTTTCACTTATTTGTGGAGCATAACAAATAGCATGGAGGACAAGGGGTGTTAGAGAGGAGAAGGGAGTTGGGGTAAATTGGAAGGGGAGGTGAATCATGAGAAACTATGGACTCTGAAAAACAATCTGAGGGGTTTGAAGTGGTGGGGGGGTGGGAGGTTGGGGTACCAGGTGGTGGGTATTATATAGGGCACGGATTGCATGGGGCACTGGGTGTGGTGAAAAAATAATGAATACTGTTATGCTGAAAATAAATAAATTAATAAAAAAAGAAATGTGTAGCAATTGTTCCATTTCCACTCGTGATGTAGAATGCTGCAAGAGAACAGTGTCCCTAGCCTGATAATAAGAAAAGGCTAATCTACAGAGCCCTGGCTCTTCTTACATCTGATAGTGAGCTGAAGTCCCAAGGCCACCAATGGACCTGAATCCCAAAGATTGACAAGCCCCTTCACAGCGATGTAAGACACATGCACTGTTGCCAACACACAGGAGGAAGAGGTGGCCAGCATAAAGGAGGATGAGAAGAAAGCAGCTAAAATGTTAATGGATTCTGAAAGGTCAGGTGTGGGCTGGTGGGACAGTTTAGAATAACAGAGAGCCCCAGACACCAGGCACATCTGCAGTCACTTGCGAACCCTTTTCTAGCAGTTCCTGCCAGGTGCTCACAAGGAAGACTAGGGGCAGGGCAGGCGGCCAGAAAGGAGCCCCCTTGGTGGTGAAGGCATGCAGGATGCCACTAGGGGACTGGCATAAAATCCCAGCCCCCTCTCTTGTATAAAACCCTCAGCCCCTGGGAGAGGCCAAGAAATCCACTCCCAGAGGACAGGCCAAGTGCCACTTACTGCTCCTGGGAAAAGGGCAGAAGTAAAAGCCGTCTTCCCTGAGGAGAAGGAGGTACCCCCTTGGGCCCAGGATTGTGCATGAATACAAAGCAGAAACCTACCCAAGCCCTGCCACAGCCATAGCCGTGTTTGGCTACCATGCAGAGGAGGGGCAGCACGGCAGAGAAAGCCTGGCTAGCAGGCCCTGCCTAAGACCAAGGCTTGTCCCAGAGAGCAGAGACTTGGGAGTGCAGTGCTGCACAACAGAAACAGCAGTCTCCCTCTGAGAAGGCGCAAGAGCTTGGAGAGAGGCCCCTTCTGTGGTGCAGGGGTTGCTAAAAGCTACAGGTAGAGAAGAAAAGTAAGAAAAGTTCTCTGGCATCTCAGGCCGCACAAACAGTGCCAGGTAATAGCAGCCCCCTCTGGATGAGTGTGACGTCTGTGGGGCTCTGAAGGTGACAGAGCAGTAACAGAACCCAAACCCAACTCCCACCCCTTACGTGAATGGCACAATCAAAATGCAGGCACTCCCACTGCTGTGGTAGATACTCCCCCAGTCTCAACAATTCTTCCAACACATAATGTCAGCGTTCGATCAAACATTATGAGAAATATAAAAAGCAAGAACGAAGCCCAACTCGTTTTCAAGAAATAAAGCATTCAACGAAACAAGAAGGAGAGGGGACACAAATATTAGAACCATCAGACAGGGACTTAAGAGTAATGGCGATTGTTCTAAGAAATAAAATCTGTTCAGAGAGTAAGATGGTGGTTGCCAGGGGCTGGGGGAAGGGCTCAATGTTTAGTCAGGACAGTTTCAGTTGGAGCCGTTGCGGAAGTTCTAAAGGCAGATGGTGGTGATGGTCACACAACAATGTCAATGTGCTTCTTGCTGATGAATAGTGCACTTAGAAATGGCTAAGGTGGGGGGGCACCTGGGTGGCTCAGTGGATTAAAGCATCTGCCTTCAGCTCGGGTCATGATCTCAGGGTCCTGGGATCGAGCCCGCATTGGGCTCTCTGCTCAGCGGGGAGCCTGCTTCCTCCTCTCTCTCTCTGCCTGCCTCTCTGCCTGCTTGTGGTCTCTATCTGTCAAATAAATAAATACAATCTTTAAAAAAAAAAAAGAAATGGCTAAGATGGTCCATTTTATGTTATGTGTATTGTACTTCAATACAAAATTTTTTTAAAGTCTATTTTAAAAAATGACAGTGAAAATCAGAGAGCCCAGACATACACCTGTCCCCTCACTCTGTTCTAAAAGGAGACAGTTTACTTTCATGCTATGAGGAAGAGGACAGTCAATGGCTAATTTGATCTAAAACCTCGAAAGCCTGAACTTGCAAGCAGATGTGGGATTTTCCTTCTGGGAATCTGAGGCCTGGTCTGAGTGACTGCAGTTAGAAGCAAAGTGCCTCCACTCTCTGATGCAACCTGTGACCAGTTCCTGAAGGAGTTCCCAGTGCTCACAAACCTGGAGCCAACTCTAAACCTCCAGGCCTACATTTCATGACATTCCTCAGGGCTGGGTGAAGAAAAGACAGACCCGATGTGGGAAAGAGAGAAACAGTCCTTGTGTACATCTCTGTGTGTCACTGAAAGGAGCAGGACCATGTGCATGGAGAGGTGGATATGTTTTCATGCAAGAATATGTGTGAGGTTGCAGGTCTGAACATGTAAGTGATGCGTGCAGGCATGTTAGGCTGGTGGCTAAGAAAGGCTCCCGTTCAAACCCAGCTCCCACGCTGAGACCCGAGGGATCGTGAGGAAGCAACCTGTCTCTCCAGGCCTCAGTTTCCTTGCTTGTGACACTGGGCTGATAATAGTTCCCCTGAGGATTAGAGAACACAGGGCACGATCCCCTGCTAACAGAGGCAGCCGTGGTCACCAGGAGAAGGATGCTACACAGGAATTTGCCACAGCCTTTCTTGAAAAGCTGGTGAGGATGACTTCTCCCCCTTCTAAAACTTTCCCATCCCGTCTTCCTTACTGCTCCCATTACTCCCTTGTCCTCCACCAAAATATGAGGATCATGGCAGGGGAGGGGTCACCTGGGCCACTGCTCTTAGAGTCACACTTCCCAAAGCCTCTCCCATCACCTAACAGTTTTCTGCTAACAGGCTGCTAAATGGATTTATAGTTTGGCTTGGTTGTCAGTACTCTGTCCTAGTGAGCTTATCAGTGGCATTTCAGACCTGGTATCAGGTGGGTACTGGGCCCCATTTTAGGGTGGTGGGATGTGGCTCGTCCTAGAAAATGTATCTCCAACTTAGCTACCTTTGTGGGGAGTTACAGCAATGGTTTGATGTGAGCATAAAACCCACGTGAATGCTACCGCCTCCAGGAAACCTTCCCTGGTTCTTACAACCAATAAGTACTTCCCAGATTCTACTGAAGGCAATGTGGAGACGCAGAAGGCTTTATAAAATGGGGGAATGGCACCACCAGACATATTTTAACAGGATCACTCTGAATGAAATGGCAGGGTTGGAGGTGATGAGGCCTGAGGTGGGTAGTGGCCATGGGGTGGGAGAGGCAGAGCCCCAGCCTGTCCTTTAGCCTCTCAAGCCACTGAGCTCTGCTCTGGCATTGGGCAGGGCCCACCTGTCTATGGCCCAAGCAGAGTCCTAGCCTGATCCCAGGAAGTGTGCAACAGGGGCTGCTAATGCAGAGCAGGCCCAGTGTGGTATCCCCAGGCAGCTGGAGAGACAGAAGCCAGCCTGTGCCAGGCACAGCACCTAACCCCAGTCTTCAAGAAAGCTGGGGGAAGGCACTGCGGGGGCTCTGGCTGCAGCGCCTCCAGTTCCTTCTGCAGGAGGGTGCCACCTGCAGGAGGGAAGACAAGGCCCTTCCTGGCCCAGTCTTCCTTTTAGGAAACAGAGGCATCCCTGGCTAAGCGAGATGCAGAGAAGCTAGACCATCTGCTGCTATGTCCGTCACAACGGGGCAACGGACGCCAAAGCATTCCTGTCTGTGGCTACACTGAAGGAAACCTTACGTATGTGCAGGATGCCAAAACAACATGCACCAAGGAGCTCATGGACCCTAGAGCTGGAGGGCAGACGTCTCGATGATGATGACATATCTGATGTACCGATTTTCACATCCAGCTGCCTTTCGCCTCCACACTCAGCACACCATCTCTTCAGACTCTTGTCCTACCTCATCTACCCTGCTGCCATCTTCCACCTATGGTGGGTTGCTCTCTGGTCTCTGATGTGACCTATGCTTCTCACTCTCCATGCCTCTGCCCAGGCTAGGCCCCTTTCCGGGCACAACTTTCCTCTCTCTGCTTTTGAGGCATGTGTCCTCCCTATGGGGGCACCTTCCACATCATCTCTTCTCACAGCCCCGGATGGCAGGGATGGCTTCCTTCTCTGAACCATGTAGCATTTTCTCTCTCCCTTATGATGCTTATCGTGTCCACATGTTTACTCCTCCATACACTGTGATATCCTCTGTGCTGGGATTCATGTCTTAACTCTGTATCACCAGTCCCCAACACAAGACTGACATGGAGTAGGTGTCCCATAGATGTGACTCTCCTCTTCTTCTACCTGTGGATGACTCACTAAAACGATGCTCTGTGTATTTGCCATAGCAGAGCTGAGGAAGGACTCGGCAGGCATAGCACCATCACTCCCACCTCTGCCTGTGGAGCATATCACTAACTGACCATCACACTCCTTCCCCCTGAGCTAGGACTCAGCCTCAGGATACTTCTCAACACAAAGCTCTAGTCTCATCTTAGTGGAGCAGAAAATATGGGACACAAGTAATCAACATACCACTCGAATAGAGTTGGGACGTGGGATAAAGTTGGCCAGCCTTGGCAGAAAACTATTTACTAAATTCCAGGTACACTCTAGCAGAACCAGGCGTGCACTAAGAGCTCACATATTCTTGTGGACAAGTGGTTTTCAAACTTTTGTGAGCAAAATATCTACCTGGGGTATTTGTTAAAAATGTATATCCCTGGACCTGCCCCAAAGATATTCTAAGGAGTGCCTAGGAATCTGTAACTTACAAGGCACTCCAGGTGCTGAAGCAAAGGGTCTCAGACCACAATCAGGACATTACTCACCAGATCTGTACAAGTCTGTAGCCCCCTCACTACTGTAATGGTGAACCAGAGACCCAAACAGGAATACACAGTACCTGAGGTCACACAGCAAGTGTCAGGGCCAGAAGCCGAGGGCCAAGAACTCTTTGACAGGTCCCAGCAGATGGCTGCCTGTAGCACCCCCAGAAGTGGAGTATCACAAGGCAGACCTGGGCAGCCTAGAGGGAGTCCTAGACCTGAATCCCAGAGAAGGAGCACAGGAAACAGACTTACCCCCTGCTCCATGCTGTCGTTGGCACGGTCTGTGACTTTGGAGATGAGAGTCAGTGCACCTGTGGAGGGAAGCAGAGAAGAGAGCAGGCCTTCTGTAGAGGAGGGCCAGTCCAGGAGCCACCATCCTCGCCTCTTGTCTGTCCTCTCCTCTCTCCCACCCACTCCCCAAGATCACTGCCATTGCAGGGGCTTGTCTGTGGATGGCACCAAGTTTTCCCACAGCTGGATCAGGTTACAGGCCCCACCCTTGTTGTGCTGCTACTGCCCAAGTGTCCTTGACAGTGATTTGACCATTTTATACCTTAGTTCCCTTGGCTGTAAACTGAATATGTTAAAATAGGGACTTCCCTGGTAGTTCATATGCATGGACAGTCACATAGAACTGGGAGGAAATAGGGACACTACGGTGACTTTTTGAGACCTGACACTACCTCCTAGCACCAAATCCTGATTACTGCCCACTTCTTTGACTGGATGAGAGCCCATCCCAGGGATGCCTGGCCTGAGGTGAGGAGGAATCATCTCAGAAGCCCCAGAGGTTTCCTGCCCACTGCGGCTATATCCTGCACCAGAGCTGGGAGAACAGGGACCTAAAGAGGAACATGTCCTCATCCTCCAGGTTCATGCTGCACTTACCCTGCGTGTTATCGTACTCAGCTGAGTCCGGACTAAGGTTGTTTAAATAGTCTGCAAGGGAAAAAAAAAAAGTCTTCAAGGGGAACAAGAGCCAGGGTTAGTTTGCCCCTGGGAGGCCAGTCCCTCCTGTCCACAGCAGGAGCCCCCCTTCCAGACTTGGAGGAAAAGTGCCAGAAGAATGGGGTATCCACCCTCTCACCCCTGTTAGCCCTCCACACCACCACACTAGAACAAAACAGTCTCCTGAATCATCACCAGCATCACTGCCAGCACTGCTAGTCATTCACTTATTCAACAAGTCTCCATTGAGTGCTTGCTGCGTGCCGGGCACTGTGGTATGCCTTTGGCATATGGACACAGACAAGGTAAATCCCTGCCTCTTGAGAAGCACACTGTCTACTGGGGGAACAGATGTGACCATCAACACACTGGAGTGTGATATATTAAACCTTTAAAACATTTATACCCAAAAGCTCTACATGGGCTGGCCTCTCTCTAGTGACCTCTCCATGTCACTCACTCATTCTGGCAATGCTGGCACTCTTACTATTGCTTGAACACGCCAAGCCTGATAATACTCTCAGGCCCTTGCACTCACTACTCCCTCTACTAGTACGCCCTTTCTCAGATCTTCATGTCCTCACTTGGCAGAGATCTCTATGGAGTGTTACCTCCTCAGAGAGGTCCTTCCTGAGTGCTGTATCTAATTCAGAGCCCGATTACGCCCCATCCCCTCAGCCCGCTTTATTTTCTTCAGAGTTCTTATCACTGACATATCTTTATTTCCTTGTTAGTTTGTTAAAGTATAAACTCCACAGTGTCACAGAGTTTTGGCTGTTTAATTCACTGCTGTATCTCTAGCATCTAGCACGAAACCTTGTACACAGTAGACGCTCAATAAACATTCGCTGAATTAGATGAACAAATTCCATGTCTGTTGGCCGTAATATACTTTCCTTATGGCCTTGGTCACTACCTGGAATTACACGCATATCTCTATGTGTGGGTGTCTCTTACTGGGACAGCAGTTCCCCAGGTGTGGTGTCTTTGTCCATTTGGGAGTAAGCTGGGTAAATGAGTCTGGAGCTCAGGAGAGAGGTGTGGTGTTTCTGGCAGGTGGAGAGGGAGGGAGGGGATGACTCCCTGTGGAGAGTTTGTAATACAGCAAGGAAGGGAAGAGAACCTAGCACTGAGCCCCAAGAAACACTAACATTAATGAAAGAGTTGACGTAGGGAGGTTGTCAATACAGATGGAGAAGGGCAGTAGAGAGGTCTCAGGGAGGCAGGGGGAAAGAGTAAGTATATCACAGAAGCCTCAGAATGAGAGGGCTGAAAAGCAGAAAGTGGTCAATGGTTAAGCCACAGAGATGGCTGCAGCAGGTTCAAAGTGGAAAATATCCACTGATTGGGCCATAAGAAGGGCTTGGTGATAAGAACAGCTTTAGGGAAACAAGACACCCACCGAGGAAATGCAGAATGGGGGAAGGGACGAGTTTCTTTGTTTTAGGATGGGGGAGGCTGAAGTAAGACACAGAAGGTGGCCACTGAAGTGAGGTTTCCATATTGGCAGCAGGGGGTCCAAAGCTCAGCTGGAGGGAAGGTGGGGGCAGAGTCTAGCATGTCTGGAGAAGCAGGTGCCAGGAACTGAGAGTAGTCCTCCCCCTACCCTCCCCACCCCCATGGTGGGAAGGGAGGTTGTCATCACACAGTTGGCCACCATCACCAGCACCCCTTCTCAAGTGCTTCCCCCCGACAACACCTCAGTGCACCCTGACCTCCTGTGGGGCCCACCTGTAAGGAGCACTTGGTACTGGAAGAGGCGCTGAACCACCCGCAGCAGCCGGTGCTTCACATTCTGGCCACCTCCTTGCTGACTCTGCTGCTCCCAAGAGATAAGAAGGACAAAACTCCATCAGAGACCTCTGTCTCAAGGCACCAGGCTCACGGCATCCTTCATACACTGTTCCATCCACACATTTTCCTTGTCACACTGAGCTGCTTCTATAAAACTAGGATCCCCTCCTCCAGGAAGGCCTCCCAGATTAGCACAACCATGCTGTGACAGTTCCTTCCTTCAAGCTCACAGTCAGTGCTACATTCAGTAACATGGATCTACTAATCCCTGCTTTGCATCTAATATTAGTAAAAGGGGAAAAGCCCCCATTTTTCTGTCTAGTAACTGGATACCCAGTTTGTTGGTCCATTGTTGGTCACTCCAGTGGCTGCGGCCCTTGCTTGCTTTATGCTTTTCTACTGGGACAGGAGAATGGTCACTAAAACCCTCACCAGGCTGGGGGCTCAAAGAGTTGTCATCGATCATCCATGAGGGAATGTTCTTGGTTCTAGGTCTTCCCTCCTACTGGGTCACCCTCTCCTCCCCCAGCCAGGTCTTCCCCTCTGGCCTCAGACCTACCAAGAAGCCCTACTGATTTACAATGAGCCCTTCCATGCCCACCCCACCCTGTATCCTTAGGGCAGGTTCTTATAGGACCAAGGGACCCACCTCGAACTCACGGACAGCAGCTGCCAGCCGGGGAGAATGCAGGCAGTTCTCACTGAGCAGACTCAGATACCTGTCGAACTGCAGGATGTGAGTGGCATGGTGGTCAAAATCCTGCTCCCGGACCAGGAAGACGTCAGCCACCTTCTGCTGGCCCTCCCTGCAGCCAGGGAGGGGGACGGGACAGCGAGAACTCAGCCTTTTGACCAGCACAGTGTTCACTAGTGAGCGCTGGAGTCACATTACTGGGTGGCAACCCCAGCTTGACCCTCTTGTGCTCGTTTTACTTTAGGCAAGAGAATGAACACCTGTGTCTCACTTTCTGCATCGGTCAAATGGAGACACCATTTCACCTGCTGGGTTTTAAGAGCCCCTCGCCCAGTGCAATGGAGGGAAGTAGGGGCAGGAGTCCATGGACAGCTCACCAGTGCAACAGCCTCTCCCCCAGCTCCTCCAGGATCCCCTGATGAAGGTCTCGGATGGCTGGGAGTTCACTCAGGCCGCGCCTTAGCTCCTCCCTGGCCAGCGTGTCCTTGCCCTCCTGGTCTGTTTCATCCAAGGCCCTCATGACAGCTCCATGGAAATCCTAAAACACCAAAGGCTTGTTACCACAGCTCACAGGACTGAGCACAAGTCCTCCCTGGGAGATTCCCCTGACCTACACAGATAGTATAGGACTTTTGGCCAGCATTTCAGACCCCAGCATTCTCACCTGTAAAACAGGGGTGATAACACACACCTGGTGATCACAGATAACTCGTGCCCCAAAAGCACCCAATACAACGCCTGCTACAGTGGAGGGTGTTAAGCATGTTCATTCCTGAACTTGGGTCATGCTCTTCAGGTAATCCTCTCTTTGAAGTAATATAAAGTGCTCTACCATTATCCATCTTTGAAAAGGTTCATGCACTGTTGCTTTTAAAACAAAGGCTAAGGGTGCCTGGGTGGCTTAGTGGGTTAAAAGCCTCTGCCTTCGGCTCAGGTCATGATCCCAGGATCCTGGGATTGAGCCCCGCATTGGGCTCTCTGCTCAGCGCGGAGCCTGCTTCCCTTCCTCTCCCTCTGCCTACCTGTGATCTCTGTCTGTCAAAATAAATAGATAAAAATCTTAAATAATAGATAAACAAAATAAATAAATAAAAATAAAACAAAGGCTAAAGAAATCACAGGCAACTCCTCTATGGTGTGTTAAGCAGTCACTGAAAATGATACAGATGGTGACTATGTACAGATTTTCATGTCCTAGAGCCAGAAATCAAGAAGGGATACAAAGTTATCTTTCTACCTTAACACAGTTCTGTAAAACAGAAACAAAGGAAAAAGCTAAAAGGAAATCAATCAAAATGTAAATAGTAGTTATATCAGGGCTCTAAGATTAGGAATGATTTTTTTCTTCCCTGTTTTCTAAAATTTTTGTATTATGATTAATTACTGAAAAATTCATCTAAATTGAATGAACATTAAAATGATAACAAATGCAAAACATTTTTCTCACAAGAACAAGTTTTTATCTTTAAATACACCTGCTCTTGCATGAACCAGAGCTCTGCAGTTTTAAATATAAGGAATATACTGAAACCACCTCAAATTGTGGAGCAGTGCTCATCAGGAAAAACTTTAGCATCAGAAAAACTTTACCATCAGGTGGTCCAGTCCAAATAAAGGTCAAATCACCTTTATAATATTTAGGAAAGATGACCACACTGCCTTGTTTGATTGCCTCCCTGATGGAGAACTCACTACCAAGCAAGACAGTTAATTCCACTGCTGAACGATTTTCATTGATAGAATAGTCTCTTTACATTGAGATCTGAAAGGGGAAAATGCCAGAGAGGATGAGCAGCCCCTCCTCCAGGAAGTCCTACTGATGTTCTCTCACAGTAAAGGAATGCAAGAGAAGGGGAAGGCTAGGAAAAAAAGGCAGGGAGGTAGGTCAGGGTCAGAGAGAGGGACAAGGGGAAAGAGAAAGAAAAATGAGAAAGCAGAGAGAAAGAGAGAGAGAACGATGGAGGGGAGAGAGATAGGGGAGGAGGGACTGATGGAGAGAGCAGGACAGAGAATGGGAGAGGCAGCACATTCTCCTGCGCCCTCCCCTCCTCCAGTATCTGTAATGAGGCTGCCGTCAGACAGAGGACACCAGATGTGGGGGTTACAAAGGTCTCTACTTCCTGAACACCTCATCCTGTCTGAAGCTGACCTCCTGCTGCTGCAACCTGCTCTGCCGGGAACTGGGGGGAAAGATTAGGAGAGGACGGCTCACCCTGGCCTGTGGTCCCAAGGAGGGAGGATGAGCTGGCTTTTCCTGAGGCCGGTCCTCATCAGCCCCAGTCAAGTGTAATTTGAAGGTCTCAGGACACCTCTAGTCCCATCACTGAGGTCAGAAACTTGGGGCTGAGTCTTGAACTAATGAAGAGACTCTTTAGCTGAAGGCATGATTGTCCTTAAGTGGATGCCACATGCTAGAGCTGTAATTAGAAACCAAATCCCATTGCACCTAAGCTATCAGAGCCCTTCCTGAAAGCATGTTTCAGAGGGTGGAGAAAGTGTCATCTACAAGTGAGAGGCAAGTAGGGGGAGGTGGTGTTTAGTTCTTATTTCCGCCCACAGCTGGCTCTGGGACACTGGGGATGTTCTGAACCTGGAGTGTGGGTTTCTCTGCTGACACAGGGCAGGAGGACCCTCCCACTCTTCCTTATGAGTCTCCATGGTTAGGACCCAGCCTCCAGCTCTGCAGGTTCTTCTCAGCCTTGGCATCCCAGAGAAAGAAAGAAAACATCCTGATGTAGACAGTAATCCCTCTTGATTGGGCAGCTGGTTGACAGGACTTTCAACACATTGTTATTGGCTCTGCACCAGGTTCAAGCTCAGATACACCAGAAGAGCAGTTGATGACTGTGGATAAGCTGTCACCTACATGAGCCTCCGTTTCCTCACCTGTAAAATGGGGATAACAATACCACTAAGCACAGCACAAGGCTGCTGAGAGGCTCATCCTGACGTGTTTTTTTTTTTTTTTTTTTTTTAAAGATTCTAGAGCACAGGCAGACAGAGAGGCAGGCAGAGGCAGAGGGAGAAGCAGGCTCCCTGCCGAGCAAGGAGCCCGATGTGGGACTCGATCCCAGGACGCTGGGATCATGACCCGAGCTGAAGGCAGCTGCTTAACCAACTGAGCCACCCAGGCGTCCCTCATCCTGACGTTTAAAACTGCTTTGTAAACTGTGAAGTGCTGTCCCCATGGCAGTTGTGATTATATTGTAGTTATGACATCTTCAGAGCAGGGTCACATCTGTTTTGTTTCCTGCTGTGTTTCTAAAGTCCAACAGAGCATGTGACACAGAGGAGTTTTATAGTACTCACTGACGACTGACTGACTGAAAGACCTTTAATTAACGGAAAGGAGAGTGAGCCACAGGGAAGCCAAGATCATAATTCGGTCACTCTGCCGCCCAGACCAGCACATAAAGGGAAAGAGGGTGAAGGCGAGGGAGAGAAGGAAGGACAAGCAAAGACAAGATTGATGGCTGCATGTGCATTGGACCCCAGGGAACTGAAATATTAGCTGCTCTGCAAGCTAGTTTCTCATCTGTAATTAATTCTCAATAAATTGACTCAGTCCCAACGGGCAGTATGGCCATCATCAACATGACTCATTTCAAAAACCAGAGCATAATTGGACTCGCCACAAACATCCGTTCTTAAAACTCATGCATTGGCTGGCAGTGCCAAGTGCCAGCCACACCATCCATCACTCCCTGAAAGGTTTCTGCTGTCTCAATAGTTCTGGCCATTATTGCACCCAGGGTCTCTCAGATGGAAGAAGAAAGGAGGTAGGAGATACCCGGCTTTTATCCCCTTATTCATTCAACATATATTCTGACTGCCTATTCTGCACGAAGCCCTGAGGAAAGAGTGAAAGCAGGAAATGCTATTCTGCCCTCAAAGAGTTTGCAATCTAGAGAAAAAGAGGATTAAAACCACAATTTCTACTCAGAGGTGTAAGTGCTGTGATGGAGAAAAGCATAGGAGCCATAGCTGGCCACAAGGGAGACCTGGCTTACCTCTCAGAAAGCATGCCAGAAAGGCAACACCTCCACTGAGATAAGAGGGGAGTGTTTCAGGCAGAGGGACAGCATGTGCAAAGGCCCTGAGGTGGAGAAGGAAGTAACCTGAGTATGTCTTGGGAACAGTGTGTGTGTGCACCTTGCAGGAAATGTAGAGGATTAGAATATGATGGCACTGGAAGATCATACAGAGAACCCATCCTACAGGGCCCTGCAGGCTTTTAAAGGAACTTTGGTTTCATTGGGGGTGACAGGGAACTACTGGATCAAATTTCTATCTTAGAAAATTTACTCTGTTGGAAGAACAAACTGGAGGTGGCCAGAATGAGGGCAAGGCAAGTGAGAAGGCTGTCCTAGTCATCCAGGAGAGAGGCCCAGACCCAATGGTGGCCATGGGGATGGAGAGAGGGGATGGATGAGAGATACTAAGGAAGAAGAACTGAATGGCCCAATGCCTGCAGGGTCCAGTCCAAACCCCCTCTGGGCTCAAGGATTTCCTCATCTAGTCCACCTTCTCGCCATGTTCACTTCCTAGATCCCTGTGGAGCTCCTGTTCCAGCCTTAGAGATTCTAGGCTCCAAGCCAATGCCTAGAGAACACAAATGAGTCCTTGTCTACCTGGACAGTTGTGTATGTGTGACGTTGGGCAAGTCACTTTATCTCTGTGGACCTCAACTTCCTCCTTTGCTAAATGGGGATACAAATAAATACCTTCTTCACAGAGTTTGTGCACATTGCCTTCTGCTATGTTTTAGGATGATTCATTTTTATGTTTTCCTTCTCCCCTAGATTGAGGAGCTGTAACCCCAGCACCCAGGCCAGGGAAAGTGAGCAACACAACAGTCAACATATACCGAACATCGTGCGCCATCTGAGCTCAACACTGTACAGTCACTTTCCCATCTAGTCCTCAGAACAACCCTTTCACTTTGGCAGTATTATTTCCTTTTGCCAATAAAATAATCAGGTCCAGAGGGGTTAAATAAATTGCCCAAAGCCACTAAGATGGCAAGATTCAAGCCAAAGTCAACCTGATTCCAAAGTCTTGGCTCTTTCCCTTGTTCCATGCCAATTCCACATTTACAGATGGGCACAGACAGGAAAGTGACTTGCTCAGGTCAAGGAGGTGGAGAACTCAGTTCTCCAATGGCCAGGGCTTCTATCCAACCACAGAGACCATAAGACAGCCTGGTGGAGAGACCTGAGTGTGAGGACTGCCTCTCTGGCTCTGGAGCCCAGACAAGTTTCCTGGAGTTCACAGGTTCTCAGAATCCTGTCCTGGGCTTATGAGGGGGATGGTGAAAGTAGGGACCTCCTATGCAGGGCTTAGTCCCTTGGCCCCTTTTTCTCTTTTCCAAACCTACTACTGAGTTTTCTGGACAGCACAGTATCTCTATTCTCTGAACTAAACAATTGGTGGGCAGTCAGAATGTCAAACCACTGATGTTGCTGCCAAAAGTCAAGTGCACTCACTGGGATCCCATCTGGCCAAACACACACAAAACTCAACCAAGACCCACATGTATCACAAACATGCACTGGCAGGCCATGAGCTATCTAGGAGACATGGCTTCACCTGGCCTGGTCAGTCACTGGAGGGTACTTTGGAACCCTGAAAACAATTCTGTGTCAGGGCACACAAAGACTTTTTTTTTCTTAAGAGAGGGAGGAAGAGGAAGCGGGGGCAGAAGGGTAGGGAGAGAAAATCTTAAGCAGGCTCCACGCCCAGCTCAGAGCCCAATGTGGGGCTCAATCTCATGACTACAAGATCATGACCCGAGTTGAAATCAAGAGCTGGAAGCTTAAACAACTGAGCTACCTAGGGGTCCCTAGACGTCTTAAACTGTATATAAAAAGTATGAGCCATACAGAAAAAGAAATAAATTGGACTTCATAGTAACAGATTGAATATGGAAAAGGGGAATTTGGTTGTTCTATGTACTACTGCTATTCTTATCACTTTTCTGTAAAGTTGAATTTATTTATTTTTATTATTTTTTAAAGATTTTATTCATTTGCTTGACAGAGATCACAAGTAGGCAGAGAGGCAGGCAGAGAGAGAGGAAGGGAAGCTGGCTCCCCGCTGAGCAGAGAGCCCGATGCAGGACTCAATCCCAGGACGCTGGGATCATGACCCGAGCCAAAGGTAGAGGCTTAACCCACTGAGCCACCCAGGTGCCCCAAAATTGAATTTATTTTTAAATAGAAGTTCAGGGTGGATGCACAGTGGATGCACAGTTGAAGGACAGATTTTCAAATCATGATCTCAGGGTGGTGAGATTGAGCCCTGTGCTGGGCTCCGTGCTCCACATTCAGTGTGGGGTCTGCTTGAAATTCTCTCTTCTTCTCCCTCTGCCCCTCCTACCTGTGCTCACTCTCTCACTAAAATAAATCTTTAAAATAGATAGGTAGATAGATAGATAGACAGAAGTTTAAAATCATTGAAAAAGTAAGATGAAAAATAATAAAATGCTTAGGAATAAATTTAACAAAAGCATACAACTTGTACTCTGGAAACAACAAAACATCACTGAAAGAAATTAGAGAATGGGTATCACTGAACATTGCTGAAAGAAATTAAAGACATTAAAGAATAGGTGGCCCAGTCAGTTAAGCACCTGACTCTTGATTTTGGCTCAGGTAATGATCTCAGGCTTATGAGATCCAGCCCCACATAGGGCTTTGCACTGGGTGCTGCCTATTTAAGATTCTCTCCCTCTGCCCCTACCCCCTCTCTAAAAAAAAACAAATTAAAGAAGACCTATATAAATGGAAAGATGTCTCATATTCACAACTTAATACTGTTAACAGGGCAATATTCCCCAAGGTGATATACAGATTCATCTCAACCCCCATCAAAATCTCAGTTGCCCCCCCTTTTTTAAGGATAAGCTGACAAGCTGATTCTAAAATTATCATGGAGATACAAGGGACGCAGAACAGCCAAAACTATCTTGGAAAAGAGAAACAAAGTTGGAAGACTCACATTTCCTTATTTCAAAACTTCCTAGAGGGCTACAGGAATCAAGGTTGTGTGATATCAGGGTGCCTAGGTAGCTGCTGATTAACTGTCTGACTCTTGGTTTCAGCTCAGGTCAGGGTCTCATGGGTCATGAGACTGAGCGACATGTTGGGCTCCCTGCTCAATGGGGAGTCTGCTTGAAGATTCTCTCCCTCTGGACCTCCCCCTGCTCGCTCTCGCTCTCTCTCTCTCTCTCTCTAGCTCAAATAAATAAATGAATAAATCTTAAAAAAAAAAAAAAGACTACGTGCTATTGGCATAGAACAGAGATAAAGATCAAGACCCAGAAATAAATCCAGAAATGTTTATGGTGATTTTTAACAAGGGTGCCAAGCAAATTCAGTGGGGAAAAAAAGCCTTTTCAACAAATGATGCTGAGATATTTGGATATCCATATTCAAAAGGATGAATCTGGACTCCTTCTTTATACCATCTATAAAAATTAACCCAGAATCAAACACTTGCATGTAAGAGCTAAAACTATAAAACTCTTTAAAGAAAATATGGGAATATATCTTTGTGATTTGGGACTAGAAAAGCTTTCTTAGATATGACACCAAAAGCACAAGCAACAAAACAAATTAGATTACACCAAAATTAAAAACTTCTATGCTTCAAAGGACACTCTTGAGAGAGTGAAAAGACAACCCACAGAATGAGAGGAAATATTTGCAAATCACAGATCTGATAAGGGACTTGTATGCAGAATTACAATGGAAAGATAACCCATTAAAAAATGGGCAATGGGTTTAAAGGCATTTCTCCAAAGAAAATATACAGATGACCAAAAAGCACATGAAAAGATGTCTGACATCATTAGTCATTAGGGAAATGCAAAATCAAAACCACAATGAGATCCCACTTTGTACCCACCAGGATGGCCATAACAAAAAAGACAGATAAGGGACGTCTGGGTGGCTCAGTTGGTTAAGCAGCTGCCTTCGGTTCAGGTCATGATCCCAGAGTCCTGGGATCGAGTCCCACATCGGGCCCCTTGCTTGGCAGGGAGCCTGCTTCTCCCTCTGCCTTTGCCTGCCATTCTGTCTGCCTGTGCTTGCTCTCTCTCCCCCTCTCTCTAATAAATAAATAAAATCTTAAAAAAAAAAGACAGATAAAAACAAGTCCTGCAAGGAGGTGGGAGAAATTGGAACACTCACACACTATTAGTGGGAATATAAAATGGTGCAGCCACTTTGGAAAACAGCTGGCAGTTCCTCAAAAGGTTAAAAAGTTACCACATGATCCAGCAATTGCATTTAAAGGTGTATTCCTAAGAGAATGGAAAACATATGTTCATTACAAGAATTTATCCATGAATGTTCACAGAAGCATTTTCAGAATAGTCAAAAAGTGGGAAGCACTCAAATGTCCAACAGCTGATGAATGGATAGACAAAATGTGGCCTATCCACACAACGGAATGTTAGCCACGGAAAGGGATGAAGTACTGAGACATACGACAATGTGGACGGCCTTGAATACATTATATTAGTGAAAGACATCGATGACAAAAGGGTACGGTTTATGTGAAATGTCAAGAACAGGAAAATCTACAGAGACAGAACTAGACAGCTGGGTGCCTAGGGCTGAGGTGGGCTGATGGGGAGCGGCAACTTAGGGGACTGCACTTTCTTTCTGGGGTGATGAGAATATGTCAAAATTGACTGTCATGATGATTACACAGCTCTGAGCATGCTAAAAACCATTGCATTTTAACTTTAAATGGTTGAACTGTATAGAACGAGATTTACATCTGAACTAAGCTATTAAAAAAATGGAATAGCGAAGCCACAGATTGGGAGAATGTTCAGTGTACGTATCTGAAAATAGACTTGTGTCCAGAATATTTAAGGAATTCCCTACAGATCTGTAAGAAAAAGACAGACAGCCCAATTAAAAAAAATAAGCAAAAGACTTCAAATGTGGATTTCCAAATGGCTAATAAACAGAAAAGATACGCAATTTCATCGACCATAGGGGAAATGCAAGCTAAACCCACAATGAGAAACCGCCCTCAGTGGCCACAAGTAAGAAGACTGACAATACCAGTGTATCCGCAGCATGAGGAACATTACTCCCAGATGCTGGGGGTGGAAGTATGTATCACTTCAACCACTTTGAAAACCTATTTGGCAGTTCCTAATAAAAGCTGGATCTGTGCTTCCTCTATAACCAATAATTCCATTCTAGGTAGATACTGAGGAGAAATGATTGCTCATGTTCCCTCAAGATATGTGTGAGAACATTCATAGCAGCTTTATAATAGCCCGAGCTGGAAACGAGCTAAATGATCATTAACAAAGGGATGGATACACCAACGGTGGTATATCCACACAGAAGAATACTCGGATGAATCTCACGTATTGCATTGTGCTAAGGAAGCCAGACACAAAAGAATACGTAATTCACGATTCCATTCATATGAGGTCCAACAGGCTAAACCAATCAAATATGGTGGAAAGCAAAATAATGGTAACCTCTGATGGGTGACATGGACTGGAGAGGGGCACAGAGGCATCTTCTGGGATGATGAAAATATTCTGAGTGGTAGTTACAAGTACATGCACATGCATACACACACACACACACACACACACGAAAAATTTAAGCCCTGCCCTTAAGATTTGTGCATGTAACAGTATGTAAGTTACAAAAATTTTTTTAAAAAAGAAAGCTGCTCTCTGAGGTCCCTGGGTGAGGGAAGACAAGGGCTGCTTTTCCCCACTGCCTCGTGTCTCTTCCAAGCCCTTCATTTAAAGTTAAAGTCTTGGGCCTGGAGTTCATGGTCCAACCTACCTCCACACCTGCTCACCATGCATACCAGGACTTCTCCAAGATGAGCATGCTTCACAATCATCTGTGGGACTTATTCAAACCCCCATTGCTGGGCCTGCCTCCAGAGCTTCCATTTGGGAGGCTGGGGATGGGGCTGGATAATTTTCATTTCTCCCATGGTCCCAGGTAATGCTGCTGCTGGTCATGGGATCACACTTTGAGCACCACTGCTTTACAGGAATCCTCTTTTCCAGCCTCTGTGTCTTTGTTCTGTGCTTCTGGCATCTAATCCATATCTTGTTCATCTTTTAAAGCTGCTTCAAATGCCACCTCCATCATGAAGCTCTCCTGGGCTACTTCAGCAGTCAGTCTACAGCCTCCAGAACTCTGGGGTCACAGCCTGAAGGGAACCACCCTGATCTCAGAAAGTCTCTGAAGTCTCATATTTTAGCTTATGAATTAAGGCACGTTTTACATTATTCTCTAAAATATATCCAAGTGTGATTTAATTACTTAAAAATATATATCTCGTGGGGGTGGGAGGTTGGGGTACCAGGTGGTGGGTATTATAGAGGGCACTGCTTGCATGGAGCACTGGGTGTGGTGAAAAAATAATGAATACTGTTTTTCTGAAAATAAATAAATTGGAAAAAAAATATATATCTAAAGCAAAGCAGAAACTCATAGAAAAGTGTCCTGTTGGACACCTACTACATTCCTCAGGCAGGGTTATGTGTATCCCAACCTGAAAAGCAATGGCTTTGCAAAATTTTGCATTGTCAGGCTATGTACTTACTCTGTATGTTTGTTATCTTCTCTCCAATTACGCAGAGAGCAGACTGTGTCTCATTCACTTTTAAGTTTCATCCTTAGATTGACCGAGCTTTGTTCATAACTGTGCTGAATGAATGTTTTTAAACCATCTATTTTAAAGCTTCTGGCTATCTGCACAACCAGAGTTGGGGACTAGTGTTCTAGAGGATGCTTGTCTTGAAGGGGCAGGGAATCACAAAGAACTCGTGCTGAAGGGACCTTACAGGATCATCTGTTTGTGGGCCACAAATGGTACCGCCCATCATCATCACTTGGAGGGTTCATTAAAACACAGATGGCCAGGCCCTACCCCCAGAGTTTCTGATCTCACAGCTGTGGGGTGGGGCTCAAGAATATGCATTTCTTATAAGTTCCCTGATAATGCTGGTGCCACTGGTTCAGGGACTACATTGGGAAAACCACTTTCTTGGTCGACTATTTCTCACACTGTGCTCCATGGAGCTTCAGAGGGAGGCAGGCAGAGGTACCTTAAGGGAGGTGGAGGCAGGGCCCAAACTTTGGCCTCTACCCACCTTTGAACCAAAGCATCTCTCCTTTTAGCTAGTCTTCATATCGGGGTTCCAGGTAAAATTCCATTTGAAGACAAGCTTCCATGGCTAAAAACGTGAGTCCCACTGGCCATCTCAGGGTGAAGGATTAAAAGGGAGAGAGACTTTCCAGGGTTACACAGCAATTCCTTTTCTTGATCTGAATTTCTTGAACCCCACACACGTGGGGTAGGAACCCTTTCCTGAAAACTCCCCAAGAGCTACTACATTCATACTTCCCAGTATGGAGAGCTCACCCCCCCCCTCCCTGGCAGTTCAAATGGGAAGAAAGCACATCTCACACTGAACCAAAATCTGTCTCTCTCTGGGTCCACAAAGATCAATGAGTTCATTGATTGTGCCCTGGGAGAGCCTGCAAGAACTCAGAAACAGGATCCTCCCCACTCAATTAAAACTTACTTCTTAATGTTGTCTGCGGACATGGGCACAAAGATAAAAGTAAGAGACAGACACACAATCTTCCTAGATCCACACAACTTCCCCAGCTTGAGGCCATCTAGGAGTTTGGCCTGGATTAACCTCTTGGTCCCCCAGCATCACCCCCTCCCATCCAACCCACCAGACCAACCTTCCCCCAAACTCCTTCACTGCATCTGCCCTGCTCAAGTCCTCAGGGCTCCCAAATTCTTCTACCTCCCTTTTGAAAGGCCCTGGGGCATGATATTCAGGCTTTCCCTGAAGACCAGCTTTCTAGTCACACTTCCTGTAAACCCCACACCCCCAAACCCTCCACTCTGTCCACTTGTTCCTGCTGCTCCTATCCCCTGGAAGGCCTGTTCCTACTTTCTGTCCATCAATGCCATCTCAACATCCTCTCTTCCAGGAAGCCTTCCCTGACTTCCTTCCTCCTGCTCACACTGATTCTCCCCTCCTAATGCTCCCTAAACCTAAACAGACTGTTCTACTTCCGTTTGTTTCCTCCCCTTCTCAGGACTCTGGAGTCATATGGCCCTGGCCCTACTTCTTACCGGCTGTGTGACCTTGGGCAAGTCACTCATTTTCTCTGAGACTCAGTTTTGGACTCATTCAACCATCTGAGAACTCTTTACTGAGTAAGAGTGCGTGTAGTTAAAAGACATAACGTATGTGACTGTCAAGCACACAACAGAAGGTCAACAGATGCCCATGCCGCCCTCCTCTACGGCACCAGTGTCCAGGTACACTGGACACTGGCTGTGCTGAGAAGCCAGAGCTGTCTTGGAGGGGAAAGAAGGGACAGTAATCGGAGGCAAACTGATAGCACCAATTCAGATAAACTCATAAATCTGACACTGAGTCCCTCTAGATCCTGCACTTGCCCCAGTTTTGTCAGTGCCAAGGCCACGGTTGAATTAAACATGCATGTAGTGCTAAGGGAGGGTTGTCCTGTTCCTCCAAGCAGTCTGAGAAATCTGGCTCTGTCCTGGGCACTCCTGATGCCCTTTCAGGCAGCTACCACCACAGAGCAAGGTGGGTGCGGGAGGTGCTATCAGGGGACAGATTCAGGGAGGATCTGAGAAGCTTCTCATCTGCCTTTCTGCACTGTGTTCTCCTAATACTCCTCCCTTAGTCCATCTGACCCTTTCACAAAAACCTGCCAGGCGGGTCACCTGGGTGGCTGGTTTGTTAAGTGCTTGACTTCAGCACAGGTCATGATCTCAGCATCCTGCGATGGAGCCGCAGGGCCTGGGACTGAGCCCTGCCTTGTTGTCATCATCATCCTCGCTCTTGTCCTTGGGCTCCCTGCTCAGTGGGGAGTCTGCTTGGTCTTCTCCCTCTGCTCCTCCTCCCATTCTTGCACTCTCTCTTTCTCTCTCAAATAAATTAAAAAACAACAAACAAACAAAAGAAGTGTTGCATGGCTGTGGTGTGTGCATGAATGACATGCACCCCCCCAAAACCGAAGACCTGCCAGGCCCCCGGTGCTTGAAACCCCCTCCCCATCCCACACATTCCCTCAGGGAACTCCAGGCCACTTCTGGGCCTTCAGTTGATATCTCCACACTTAATCACTTCTGGTGTACATCCTCTGCTCAGCAATCACTGGGATGTCCTTCCCCCATCCCTCACACTTCACAGAACCCACACTAAACTCCTCATCACCCTTGTGTCTAGATTGACCCCTTCCAACATTTGCTGCTCTGTTGAGTCAGCAAGTCAAATATCTGAGGTCAGCCTGGACCCCTTTCTTCCTCTCCCGCCCCCTACAGCCAGCAATCACCAAGCACATCACCCTCCAATCTGCCCACAGTACTCCAGTCCACTGTCACCTTCTGCTGGAATCACCCAATGGCCTCCCCACAGACATTCAGTGGATCAAACCCAACCCCCAACACGACTCATGGGACCCTGCCCACTCTGCCCCTCACATCTCACCACTCTGTCATTCATGCACACACCACAGCCATGCAACACTTCTTTCAACTCCCAAAGATGCCAGTTTCTAACTGATTCCAGACCTTTGCATATGCAAACCCTCTTGCCAGGTACAAGCTTCCTCACCTGGCCGACTGCTCCCCGTCCTTCAGGTATCAGCTTAGACATGTTTCCTCTGGGAATCCTTCTCCAGACTCCAGAAGACTCGGACGGGGGCCTCCTCTGAACTTCTCAGGCTCAGTACACCCCTATCATTGTACTAATATTGTCCCTTTTGTGCTTGTCTCCTTCCTAGACTGTCAGTTCCTGAAGGGCAAGGACCCAGTAGCCAGCACATTAGAGGTGCTTGGGAAAGATTTCTGACTGAAAAAGTGGTAAGACTGCTGGAAGGATTAGCCCCACCATCACTCATTCATCAGATATTTACTGAGCCCTGATGGTGTACCAGGCCTCACAAGACACTGGCAATGGGACCAATCAAGCTCTTTGCCCTCAACGAACTCTGAGTTTAGCGAGGGAGATAAGACAGTAAATAAGCACCTGAGAATAGCCCCAAGATAAATGAAGCAAAGTGGACAGAATGGAAGTGAGAGAGAGACAACTCAGTAATCAATACCCCACTCCCAGTAAGGGACAGAAGGATGAGACAGAAAGCCAGCAAGGATATAGAAGACTCAAACAGCACCACTGATCAGCCTGACCTAAGTGACATCTATAGGACACCCACCAGCTAGAGCAGAAAACACACATTTTTCAAGCACACATGGAATATTCTCCAGGATATACTATATGGAAGGCCAAAACCAAATCTCAATAAGTTTAAAACCACACAAAGCACATTCTCCAACCAGGATAGAATTAAAAATCAGCAGTAAGAGAAAATTTGGGAAATTCACAAATAGTTGGAAATGGGACAACATAATTTTAAATAACTCATGGGTCAAAGAAGAAATCACAAGGGGAATTAGAAAGTATTTGGAGCTGAACAAAAATGAAAATACGACATAAGTAAACAAATACATAAATTAGATGATTTTAGATATAAAAGGTTCCATGAAGAAAATAAAATGAAGTATGAGATGGTGCAGAAGAGGAGGCACAGCTGTGGTTCCTTACCCTCCCCCAGCATCCACACCCTTGCCATGGCCTCTTCTTAGGGAAAGCAGATCACTATCCCCCATCTTTGGGCAAGGGCATGGCATTTCCTTCGGCCAATGGGATGTGGACAGAAGTGATGATAGGCCAGTCATGAGCCTGAATCTCAGAAGACCTCTGGTGTTTCTGCTTGTTCCCTGCCATCACCATTGGAAGGGCCTTCCCTGGTTGCCTGCTGTCCCTTTAGCCTGGGTCCCAGAATGAACATATAAGAAGCACAGCCACTGAGTTGAACTGAACTTTGACCAATTGATTTCCAGTTGACCCAGACTATATTTTCCCCAAATGGCTCATAACAATATCTCCTATCTCACATGGTCATTATGCAATGTAAGCTTGGTATTTCTCCCACTGATACTGGAAACTATCCCCTCCCCTTGAACTTGGGTAGACGTATGTGACTTTCTCCACTACTAGAGTATGATATAAGTGGTGCTACGTGACTTAAACCTGGAATATAAAAATGCCACGTACTTCCTCCTGGCTCTCTCTTGGGACACCAAGTCTTGGAATGCAGCCACCATGCTGTGAGGAAGCCCAAACTTGCCCAAGCAGAGAGACCACATGGAGAGGCCACAAGTAAGTGTTCTGGTCAACAGCCCAAATGAGGTCCCAGACAATAGCCAGCACTAACCACCAGCCATGAAAGATGACACTTGGGGTGATTCTAACCTCTGGCCATCAAGTTTCCTTTGGTCTTGAAGTCCTCCCCAGACACTGGGGAGCAGAGACACACTCTTCCAACCTTGCCTGGTCCAAACTTCTGGCCCAGAGAATTTGCAAGCATAATAACATAGTTGTTCTGCCACGAAGTTCTGGGCACCAATTCTTTGAGCTGATAGCAGAATGAGAAGGAGGAACTGGTTATGAGAAGATCAGGGGTAGGACATTCCAGCGGCAGAAAAGCGTGTGAAAAGTCATGCAATGGAAATGCATCTGTAGTATGTGAAGAAGAGTGGGAAGGCCCAGAGTTGCTGAAGCTAACAACGAAAGTGGTAGGAGGCAGCACCAGAGAGGTAGGTGAGGAGGGATCAGATCATGTCTGATGGGCCTCTTAGGGGAGGGGGCCTCTCTTGGGGAATCAGATGGTGATAACTTCCAGGATTACCTCTCCCTGTTGGCAGACTGGCTTCTGAAAAGGGCTTCAATGCCTTAGGCCAAAGGAGGAATCCATGGTAGGAATTTTCAGCTCTTGCTAGGGAGGGATTTTTTTTTTTTTTTAAATATGAGAAAACACAGCACTGATGATATCCACAGGACGTAACTGTTCAAGGTCTATAATGACTCACTACCTGGCCTGGCATTTCAGGTACTTGGTTTTTGGACCAATCATTCAACCCCCAATTCCACCTCCAACCTGCCTTTCCAAACTTATCCATGTTCTAACCATGTGTGATGATGCACCATTCTCTAGACATATCATGTACTTTCAGGTCTGTGAGAATTTCCATGCTGACCACCTGCCTTATGTGCCCTCTTCCATCAAGTTCCTTCTGAGTCTATCTTAGGGGCACTTCTTTTGCCAGTCTTCTTAGATACCCCAGAGGGAAATAAGTCTCTCCCTTCCCCATGCTCCTGCTGATTTTGCACAAAACTATAATTGTGCAAATTATACTTACTGCGGAGTAGCATAACTGTCCACCTATTTCTCCTCCCTACTCCATCCTTCCCCGCAAAATAAGAGACACCTATTCAAGGGCAGATTCCAGGCCTTATTTATCTTAGGGGCTCAAAAGCCCATCTCAGTGCCACACAGGCACTGTAAAAATCCTGTGATGTCTGATTCAAGAGGAATAAGCCAGGTGGATGGATGGTTGGATGGATAGGTGAGTGGGTGGGTGAGTGGATGGGTGGACGGGAGGATGGCTGGATGGCTGGAGGGATGGGTAGACCTCTGAATAGTGGATGAACTGAAGGAGGCTATGAACGGGAACACAGATATGGCATAAGGGGGCATAGATTAAAGGACAGATGAGTGGTTGAAAAGCTGGGTACATGATGATTGGACGAGAATTTGATTATACAGATGGATGGGCAGGGGGATGAATGCATTTATGACTGGGTTTCTGGAAGGACAGAAAGAAGTCTTTAAACCAGAAGTTAGCAAAGCCTTTCTGTAAAGGGCCACACAATAAATATTTAAGGTTTGTGGACCACATACAGTCTTAGTCATATATTCTTCATCTCTTTTTTTTCTTTTTTCTTTTTCCAAGCATAAATTGCCCCATGAAGAGAATTTTATTGATGGCACTAGTTTATTTCTCTCTTAAAAGACCAACAGCAACCAAATGAAGTGAACATAACCTCAAGAATTTATTGTCTTCATAATATAACAAAATATGAAGCTTAGAACTGACTCACTGGCCCTTTGTCTTCTTATCTCCTCCCAGTTCAAAATGCTTGCATCCCCTAATAGCCAGCATTCTCTTAGATCTGCAATTGCACTCAACACATTCAAGCCTCAGCACAATCTTCTTTGTAGTTTAAGCCTTTTTCTGGAAAATCGGCTTAGTCTGCCCACCATAGCCACTTCGCTCCCTTTCATAATGCCACTTTGCCTGGGCATAAAGAGAGTCTTTGCCTTTCTTGTACCGTGTCATTTTGTGGGGTTGGTGCTTGCCACACTTCTTGCAGAAAGTCCATTTAGGAATGTTCACCGTGTTCGTGAGAGTGCTATCACCACAGAAAGCTCACTATTTTTTTTTAATTATATATTTGACAAGGGTCTAGTATCTAAAATATATGGAAAACTCTTACATCTTTTCTTTTTTTTTGAAGTACAGCTGATGCATCTTTTTTGTCTTTTTTTCATAAACATTTAAAACACATAGGGGTGCCGGGGTGGCTCATCTGTTTAAGTGGCTAACCTCAGTTTAGGTCATGACCTCAGGGTTCTGGGATGGATCCCCTTGAGTTAGGCTCCCTGCTCAGCAGGAAGTCTGCTTTTCCCTCTCCTTTTGCCCCCCTCCCACTCAGCCCCCCTAAATAAATAAACAAAATCTTAAATAAATAAAAAAAATAAACATATAAAATCCATTTTAGTTAACAGGCTATGTAAAAGTGGGATCTTGTTTATTAGGATTCAATTCCTGATGACCAGAATGTTTAGTAATCCCTGAGTTAGTTCTGTCTACCAGTTCACAAGTACAGGGTTGAATCACAAACACAGAAGGCCACAGGCCACCCCATCCCCACTCAAAACAACATAATGCAGCCAGGGACCTTCTAGCTGGGGAGGTTCAGAATGCATGATCAGCCCTTCTCATTTCTGGGCAGCCTTGGGATTTCAATACCATCAAATCTATAAGGAGGAATTCTGAGAGATAACCTGCCAATCTTAGCACTCAGAGATGGATCCAGTCTGGGAGTGGTGGAGAATGTCTCGAAGTTTACGGGTTTCCTTTGGACTCATGTCCCTGGCTTGGACTTGGAGTCACACTGGGGCTTTTCTTCCACTTCTGTCCCCATACACACTGACGTCATAAATGGAGCTCTGGACCACAATTTCCCGAAACTAGCTTAAGAGTTGTGACTTTTATGGGTTCTTTTTCTTTTCCTCCTCAGGATATTATTATGGATTACCAGTGGTTTCAGCATCTTTCCAACTGGCAGGAAGCAGTGCAAACACAGATGGAAGTTTCCCAGTTAAAACGCTCTTAACAAAGTCATAAAACAAAAAGCCCAGCCTCTCTGTCATGCTGCCAGCTCAGAGGCAAGTGAGAGAGGAAAAAAACAAAAATAAAAACAGGATACTGACTCTTCCTGCCCTTCCTAAAGAGATCTTCTAGGTGTTAAGAGGGTGGTACACTTCATACCTGAGGGCTTTGGGGTTTAATAATGAACACAAACCTTTCATCCTAAAGGAAAAACGGAGGCACTGGGCGCACAGAGTAGTGCTCTGTCCTGCTTCTGGGGACCTGGGGGCCCCTGCTCACATAGCAATGCAACACTAGGGTGATGTCACTGACAGGGACCTCAGCTGGATTCTTCAGGAGGCCTGGATTGGTGCTGGGGCTCTGCTGCATCCAGAGAGGTCCTTGCCACAGAGAGCTCCAAAGGCAGTTGGGAGATGCAGGATTAACACATGACAGTGCACTGGGAGTATAGGGTGTTCACCCTGGCTCAGTCACTCTCTCTGGGCCTCTATGTCACCACAGACAATATGTCTAGGGTGGACATTCCCAGTTCTGATGTTCTTGGAGACGTGGTGAACAATGCAGAACAGTACTAGGCGACTGGAAATGGCTTAGAAACCTCAGCGAGCAGGTGCCCTTGATGCTCCCTCACTTCCCATATCTCTGTTGTACCCTCTTCTCTCATTCCTCCTTATGACTCATCCCAAAAGTCACCACCTCGGGGAATGATTCCCCCAGGTTGTCAGTCCTTCCCCCTGTGCCCCAGATAATTTCTCATTTTCTAATCTGTTTTCTTTGCTGGCCAGAGAGCTCCTGGGAAAGGACTTGTCTGATCTGACTTTCTATTTCCCATATCTTGTCACACAAGAGCTCAGAATTCATCAAAACATGTTTGTTGAAATGAACTAAACTGACTGCAAAGGGAGACCTTCCAGACAGTTTTGCGGGTGGCAGTGCCTGATACCCAGGCAGTCTCCACATCTGGCCTCCTTTCCTCAGAAAGTCCACAGGATTTCCTCTCCAATGGCTCAGGTGTTAACTGCCCCAGTGCTGAGAGGACTGAGAAAGCCTCTCTATTCCCCAGCTGTTCTGTCTTTGTGCTAACATACCTTCTTCTCCAGAAGGATCTAAACATATATACACATATATATATGCCCCCCACACATGCATGCACCAACACATGTATAATCACACACTCACCTAAACTCGCACACACAGCAATGACCCTGAATTATATCTGTCCTCTTTCCTCCTTCCTCAACAAGAGGGCTGAGGAAACTGCAAACATCCTTCCAGAAACCTTAGCACAGCCCCTAATAGACCCCGAGTCCAGGCAGAGAGACATACCCATGGAAAGCACAGTGCTATTCACCCCCTGAAGCACATGAACCAAGAGACAGATGTCCACAAAAAGCCTTGGTGCGTATCTGTCTGCTGCCAAGCCTCTGTTCATTGAAATCACCTGTCTCCTTGCTGCTTTTCTGCCTCTTATATCATAGCCTTGTAAAAGGGCAAGTTTTGGACAACAGAAATGATTAACTCACCAGATGTAAGTGCTGGAGCATCTCCACATATCTGCAGAGGGAAAGAGGGTTGAGTTTGCATTAATTCCCATCCTGTTTAAGCCAGGGAGGGGTGATGTTCTGTTAACAAGCTCAAGGCCACCGGCAGCTGACTGGGGACTCACGCTTTCTCCGAAGACAGCAGTTCCTGTGCGATGACATGGGCTCTAGATTGTCCTTCCATCTGTAAGAGGGAACAGAGTGAACAGGAGGGAGAGCACCGATTCAGAGAGAGGAAGGGAGACCCCACCTCCACAAGCCTTGGTTTTACAGAAGGACCTGCAAACTGCTGGAGGCAAACTCCATGTACTTCTCAGCCCGTTCCTTGACACTCATGACCTGTGAGATCTTCAACTTCATGTACCTCGGTTTCCTTATCTGCAAATGTGGATATTGAAGGACTCGAACTTGTTTCCGTATCTACAAATGTGGATATTGAAGGACTCTAACTTGGAAGGTTGTCAAGCTAATGCTCAGCACTCTGCCCAACACACAGGAAGTGCTCACCAGGTGGCCACTACCATGACTATGAGATCTTGGCATTCACCCACAGGTCTACCAACCTTGAACCACCTGCATTTCTCTGCACACAGAGAGGGCTCTTCTTGCTTTTGCATGTGCTTTAACCTCTTGGTGTCATTTTCCCCTTCTCTGCCCAGTTAATTCCCAGTTACCTTTTAAGACTTTCCATGGTATCCATCACCTCCTCCAAGGGGCCTTTTTTGATCCCCGGCCTGAACCGGCTGGATCAGATATCCTTTCTGGGGCATCCTCCTCTCAGAATACCAATTATGTCTCTTCCCGAGAGCAGGAACCCTAAATGTCACCCCTGTACGACCAGTGCCTCACATATAGTAGGCTTGCTTTTGTTGACTGAAAGAAACTAATGAGTGAATGAAAGGATGAATAAATGTAAATGTTCATTCCACTTGGGAAGCACTAACTACACTGGTTGACCTCAGGAGGTGAGCCATTTAACCCACTGAGGCCCAACTTCTGCACCTGAAGGATTTGGGATCAACTGAGATTATGTCTATAAACAGGAAGGATGGGCGGGGGCTGAGACAGATGCCTGGGCCTTCTGCCACAAGCAGGCGCCTCCTCTGTGGTCCCAAACCTGACAGATATCAGACACTGCTGGCTGGGATCCAGAAGGACAAAGACACTATGGGGCAGCCTGAACAGACGGCAGCTGCCAGCAACATGCAGGCAAGGCTGGGGGTGGGATGGTACACAGCAGATCAGAGGGCATTTGGATTAGACACCTGGCTTCTGGTTCCTGCTCTACCATTGCCTCCTGGTACAACGTGCACAGGTGACTTTCTGAGGCTGGGCCTCAGTCTTCCCATGTGTGAATGAATTGACCTCTAAATTCCCTTCTATGCTGAACTTACATGTACCTAAACTCGAGGAGCTACTGGTCGAGTGAATGATTTACGACCAGATGCTCACGGCCTGTTGAGGGAGCAACAGTGTTTTTGTTAAGAGCAGAGACTCTGGTCGCCAAACTGTGGAAAGAACCAAGATGCCCTTCAACGGACGAATGGATAAGGAAGATGTGGTCCATATACATTACGGAGTATTATGCCTCCATCAGAAAGGATGAATACCCAACTTTTGTAGCAACATGGACGGGACTGGAAGAGATTATGCTGAGTGAAATAAGTCAAGCAGAGAGAGTCAATTATCATATGGTTTCACTTATTTGTGGAGCATAACAAATAGCATGGAGGACATGCGGAGTTAGAGAGGAGAAGGGAGTTGGGGGAAATTGGAAGGGGAGGTGAACCATGAGAGACTATGGACTCTGAAAAACAATCTGAGGGGTTTGAAGTGGCGGGGGGTGGGAGGTTGGAGTACCAGGTGGTGGGTATTATAGAGGGCACGGACTGCATGGAGCACTCGGTGCAGTGAAAAAATAATGAATACTGTTATGCTGAAAATAAATTTTAAAAAACATATTGAAATATTAAAAAAAAAGAGCAGAGACTCTGGAACTAGGTAGTTTGAGCTCAAACCCTACTTCTGCCTTCTAGTTGAAAGTCATTTAGCCTTTCTCTATACCTTAATTTTCCTATCCGTAAAATGGGCACAACAGAATAAGGGTACCTAACACTTGCATATTGTGCAGACTGAATGAGTGCATATACAGACAGGTATCTCTCTATCTCTGTGTCTGTATCTATATAGGCATCTCTCATGTGGACTAATGCCTGGTGTACGGGCAGCACTGCGAAAATAATGGCTATCATTGTCTTTGTGGTTTTTGTTATTGAGGTGGAAACAAGGGATGGAACCAAGTGCTCAGGGATGGACTAAGAAAAAAATAATCGACAGGGTCAGGTAGGGGAGCGGTCTGAACTGCACAATGAAGGCTGATTGCTGCTCCTTTGAGGGTTGCAATTGAGGCTGTGGAGAGCAAAGGGACTCTGGAATGAAGCATATCCAAGTTCAAATCCCAGCTCCTGTGTTGTGTAATTGTATGGCATCTGGCAAACTATTTCCTCTGAGACTCAGTTTTTTCATCCGAAATACGGTGAAATACTACCAACATTTTAGGCCAGACAGCTTTGGTTGCAAAGGAAGGCCTATGTACTGTAGGATCATTAAGAGCATCCATGGCTTCTACGCATTGGATGACAGAAGCAGCCCCCACCCTTTGGTTGTCACAAGTTGTGACAACCAAAAACATTTCTAGACATTGCCAAATGTCCTGGGGTGGGTGAGAGTCACTTGTTAGAAGCTTTTGTCTTGTTATGCTCTTCTTTATACCAACAGTCACACTACCTGATACTATCCTTGCACACAGGAGATGTTCTGTTGACAGCTGAATAAATAAATGATATGAGATACAGTGCCTGGCACACAGTAGGCATCCAATAAATGAGTTCCCTTCTCTAGCTGTTCCATCCCTCAATGTTGCTTGGCTAAGAAGCACGGTATTTTTGGAGATTTCATTTTCTCCAAGGTCCCCTGAATAAGGCAGAACTTGGGCCCTTGGTCAGTCTCCCCTCTGCATCTCACTGCTGCCTTTTGGCGGGCTGTCATAGCTTCTGTGGAGCAGGAGGGGAAACAGCGAGGCCTGCAGAGGCCTCCAGTCTCACCTGGCCTCCAGCCTTCCCGCAGGCACTGAATCGTGACTCACTGTCTGCCTTCCGCATCTTCAGGGCTAGTGTAGGGCTCTGTGGACAAGTGTAGCTCACTCCGCCCAAGCAGGAGCTCCTGCAGAGTCCCACGTGTAAAAAGGCTTTGTAAACAAAACCCTTGCAATGGAAAATAATATTCTGCCAGGACAAGTCTTAACAGCTAGGAAACCCTGTGGTCAAGCTTCCATCAAGAGAATGACTTTGTAGAGAAAGGGCAGGGGTCAGGAGATCTCAAGCTTAGGTTCTTCCCCTATAAAATGAAGACAGGATGATCTCCTATCTCCCAGGGGCCTGTGACTCAATTCTCACTTGTCATCCAGCATGATGCTGAGAGCTCACGGTCTAATGTCAGAAGACCGGGGTTCAAATTCTGCGCTCCACCCCTTCCTACACCTATGCCCTTGAATAGGTCATTTCTCTTCTCTGAGCTCCACCTGTAGCACAGTGATGGTAATAATAATAATAATAATATTAATAATACCTACTTAATAACAGAACAGCTAGCATTCACTTAATAACAGAACAGCTAGCATTCACCTAGCATTAGTATGTGCTAAGAATGGCTCTAAGCTTTTTACGTGTATTCTCACTGAATCCTCCCAGCAACCTATGAGTAAGGTACTATTCTTATTACCTCCATTTTGCAGTTGAGGAAACTGAGGCTCAGGTAAGTTCTAACCTTTGCCCAAAGTCGGTGCTAGTAAGTGGCAGAGCCAAAATTCAAAACCAGGCAGTCTGGCTTTAACAACTAAGCACTTAGCAGTGTGTCTGGCACACAGTAAGCACTTGGTGGTAAATGGCATCTCTGCTCATTACAGATGGCAGGGTTTTTCAAATTGGGAAACACCTATTCTTCACCTATGCTGGAAAGGTGGTAGGAGTCTGGCACTCTAGCATGAGCCCAGGTTAGTTCTCTCAGTTGGTTCTCTCTGATCTCTGATCCTTGGAGCAGTGCCTACCATGCTACACAGGAAAGAGAACTATGCTGAAGTCAGGATACCTGGACCCACATCCCAACCAGCCAGGCCACGAGTGGTTGTGCAGTGAGGGCAAGGCCTCCACAGATGCCTCTGTGTCCTCATCCTGAAGATGGGGTCAGCACTCCCACCCTGCCCGGACGAGATGAAGAGATGATGGCTGGAAGTGCTCAGGCCCACCCCAACTTTCAGAGTTGTCACCATGACCATTGTTTCAATCCAAAGCTGTCCGGGGCAGACTTCTGGTAGGGCTGGGGCACGGGCCACTCTGCACGTCCTTCCCAACCCCTCCTGCCAGACGGGCAGACTCTGGGTGGGACGTACAGGGCCGTGCTGCCTTAGTGACTGCTGATGATGGATGTGTCTTCACCAGCCGGACAAGAAGGGGGCCTAGCAGGCCATGTGCCTGAGGCTCTCCTCAGAAGCTGCTACTGGGCGTTGCCCAACTGGGCCATTTAATATAGATGTTTGTTTAACCAGGAAATGAACTCCGAGGTTGACGGCAGTGTCCAGGGACAGACTTCTGGGAACAGGGTTCCTCCCAGGAGTGTGGGGGCTGGGGGCGCCAGGGCCTGTGCTATCGCGTTTCTCAGGCTGACGCTGTGGGTGTTCTATCAGGCCACTGCCCGCCCCTCTGCCCAAGGCCAAGGCTGCTTATCTTCCCAGTTCCCCAGGGCTGCCCAGTCCTGCACTTCCTCCCCAGGCCTCAGGCAAACCAGCCTGGCTCTTCTGGGACCAGGCTGGGAGGGCTAGTCCTCCTTTAGGGACCCTCTTGGTAGCAGTCCCAGAAACAGCTAAGAGTCTTAGCTCCATGCCTCAGTTTCTCCAGCTATTACTTGTGGCTGCTTAGCCTCCTTCTAGAAGAGCAGTGTTCCAACCATGGCCTGAGAACCTCTGAGGGGTTCTGTTTCCCTTTTCTGATTACTTATCGGTGAAGTTGGTCCAAACAACAATTCCAACAGACTGAGCACAGAGGCAGCCGGGAGAATCCAGTTATCTTCTAGGAAGCTAGGCATAAATATTTGCAAAAATGAAAAACTAATGTTATGCTCCTCACTAAGATTTTTTGAAAAATTATTCTTCATAAAAAATGCCATTTATGTTAACATGCGGTAGACCTATTACTGTTATTCTTAAATGAATGAAAAGATGTTTAAAATTTTTCTCAGTGTTACCTTTTCATGTGGCAAATACTGACCGATAAAACTCATAGAAACAAAAACTCTTTGGGGTCCTCAGTCATTTTTAAGAGAGAGAGGTCTGAGACCAAAAGGTTTTGACAACTATTGTTTTAGAGGCTGTTGCAAAGCTCATATAGGATTCTAAGTAGAAAATCTCTTCTCAGTGAAGAGCTACAGAGGAGGGAGGCATCGTTATCACTGTGCAACAATCATAGTAATAATTATTATTGTTGTGAAAAGCAGGCTAACAAACCCCTGGCTTTATGGCCTGGCCCTCAGGATGGTCCCAAGTAGGCCCAGGAGCCACATGGGCCTTCTCCACAATGTCCTGCTTTGCAGAAGAGGAAGAAACCATCCTCAAAGCTCCTGGTTTCTCACCACCTTCCCAGCTTACAGGCCTCCTGGGTTCACATCTGCTCTGCCTTTAAATAGCCACCTTTTTTTCCATGCTTGTCTCTGCCAGCCCCTGGCCAAGCCCCATGTCCTGGGTCTTGGCGCTTGGCTCACTTCTCCCTATCTGTGGTTGCCAGGGCACTCTCCACACCAGGACCCTCTGCCTCTCAGCTCCTTGACACCTTCTTCTCTGAAGACTCTGGCCACATGTACATCTGCTCCACCTAGCCTGGACCTTATCCATACTCAGAACTGCCTGACTTCGGAAGTGATGAGTTTTCTGGTCCTCATCTTGGACCAGAGCTCCTAGCATCCCTCCACCCTCAACTCAACTTGTCTCTTAGCCCTTGGGGAGCTCCAGTATTTCACTTACTCCAATCCATCCTAGGTCATGGTGGCCACCTTCTGTTGTCACTTACAACTCTGAGTGGCTCCTGTGGTTCCCTAGCACTTGCAGAAAGAACTCATCAACCAGAATGATGCTGAGAGACTATGCTCTGGTGCCAGAAGACCTGGGTTCAAATCCCAGGCTCCACCCCTTCCTACACCTATGTCCTTATACAAGTGATTTCTCTTCTCTGAGACTCACCTGTAACACAGCAGTAACTACTACTACTACTACTACTACAAGAAAAGTTAGCACTCATTGAATACTTAGTATGTGTGAAGAATGGCTCTAGCTTTTTACATGTGTTCTCCCTGAATCCTCGCAACAGCCTATAAGCAAGGTATTATTCTTACTACTTCCATTTTGCAGATGAGGAAACTGAGGCACAGGCTAAGTCCTATCCTTTGCCTGTGACTCAGCCTAGCAACCCTTTCCAGATACCTCTCCTGCATTCTTCCATGCACCACGGAACTCAATTTTACACCTTGTTTTTCTCTACTTCTGGGCCTTTCCAGTTCCTGAAGGTCCCTGCGCCCAAACTTCCTTATAATCTCCATAGGAGTCTCTCCATCACACACTAAACCTGGGGGTGGGGCAGAGCACCAAGGCAGGCATCCTGCTGCTCCAGACTTGCCAGCCTCCTCAGCCACACAGCCCAATGAAAGAAAAATCCACCCAGAAGTGAGGAGGTGCTGCCTTCTAAGGCTGTTTCAAGCCCTGGGGAAGTCTGCAAGGATCCCAGTGAGGGGGCTTGCTGGAGTGTTCTGAGGTCATATCTGGAGAAGGGAGAGTGCTCAAGATCCACAGGTGGCACCAGACTCTTGGACAGCACTCTCTCTGAAGTTCCTCTAGGCACTACCATCACAGACATTGTCTTTCCCCTGGGAATTCAGGTTGGGGTTTCCAGCACAGTCTTTAGTGGCCACTGGGAAATTCAAAGAGAGGAGCTCAGGGAGACCTGGCTCATTTTTATCCTAGCTGTCAGCTGTGCTTCCACAGGAGGCAGAGAAGGGATAAAGATGGTGAAAGAGAGCAACACTGGCCAGGAGGAGGATGGGGAGAAGATGGGGCCATACAGAAGACCCTTGGTGCCCCCCCAAGACCCAGTGGCTGCCTCCAGTTCATGCTGACACCTGTCTCTCTTTTTTTTTTTAAGATTTTATTTTATTTATTTGAGAGAGAGAGACAGTGAGAGAGAGAATGAGCAAGGAGAAGGTCAGAGAGCGAAGCAGACTCCCCATGGAGCTGGGAGCCTGATGTGGGACTCGATCCCGGGACTCCAGGATCACGCCCTGAGCCGGAGGCAGTTGTCCAACCAACTGCGCCACCCAGGCGTCCCGTCCTGTCTCATTCTAACTCCTGAAGCCAGGCTGCTGTGAGTCTGGCTTTGGCCTGGATACTTTAAAGTACTTTTAGTTTTGGAAGGAATCTTTGGTTCTGGAGGCAGTTTGTAATACATTCACAGAAGCAGCATGTTATCTGGGAAGGCCCAGAATGAGAGATCAGGAAACCTGATTTTTACTGTGGACTTCACCTCGAACCTGCTGATAACCCATAGCAGGGACGACTTCTCAATGAGCTTTAGTTTTCCTTCTGTAAGACCAAGCAATCTCCTGCCTAACTGGGATGCTGTATCCCTGAACAGCAACTCTCAATATCCCTCTCCCCCGGCCCCTGGCAACCATCCTTCTCCTCTCCGCTTCAACTGTTTTAGGTTCCTCATGAAAATGGAAATCATGCAGCATTTGTCCTCTGTGACAGGCTTACTTCACTTAGCACAATGTCCTCCAGGTTCATCCATGCTGTATCATGTGACGGGATTTCCTTTCTTTTTAAGGCCGAATAATATTCCATTGTATGAACAGACCACACTTTGTTTACCCATTCGTCCATCCATGGACATTAAGAGGGTAGATTTCATGTGAAGTGTTCTTACCACAATACAACAAGACAAAACAAAGTGATATCAAAATGCCCCTGTAAGCTCTCTTAGCTTCTCGAATCCCAAGAGTGTAGTCGTAACGTGATTGGCAAGTTCTCACTGTTTGACCAGTTCATGGCTCATAAGATGTTTGGTCTTCCTGTCCTCACCATTTCCCTTCAGGCTGAGAAAGGATCAGCCATGACCTCAAGAACTCAGTTAATGGCTAGATTCCACACTGTCTGTTTGTGCCTTCTATGTACCCTCCTTGTCCTTTCCATCTAACTACATCCTACTCTCCTTTGTGGAACACTAACGCCCCACCTCCTCCTGGAAGCCTCCCTGATTGCCCTGACTCTTAAGACTTCAGCCCATTGCCCTGTTCAGAGCTTAGCTCACACAGCGGAGGATGCTGGGTCTGCTGCACAACTGTTGTACCTTACAGCCAACTGCTGTTTTTAACTCATGAGATATGACATTCAGAGGAGTGGATAAAACATAAATGTAAGGTTTAGAGACTACATGTCAACAGCTTTTTCACTCCATGGTTAGGCACCCCACTGGCTTCTTTCCTGGCATGTCAGAGGGCTGAGGGCCCTGTGGGGGCTCCATACAGACCGGCCAGCTGATGTACACAGGCTGGAGCTCAAACTTCGGAGAGCAGACACATGCTGCTGGGGATCCTGATGCGTTGAGTCTGGGGGTCGCCTGGGGTACTGCAGGTATCCACGGCCAACTTGGGGCAGCAGGGCTATAGACTAGGTATACAGAGTAGCTGCCATGAAGCCAGGAAGGAGAAAGGAAGGGTGAGTGTAATGGTGTCCCCAATGCCATGCTGGGGCCATGGGCACATCTAGACATAGCAGAGAGGATTATCAGCCACAGAACAAGCTCTCTGAGGGTCAGGGCATCCTAACTGTCTCCACACCCAGCCTGTTGGCTCCAGACAGCCCCCAAGCCCTCCAGGACTCTGAACAAGGGGTGTGGGACAACCCGGTGTCCTGGCCGCCTCCAGACCTGAGCCCCTGGTCTCTGAGAGTCTGTATCCCACACCCTCCTCAGCTCACACTGCCTTGAGAGGTTCCTTGTTTACTCTGCCGAACATTCACACCCTCTGCATCGTTACTGGAGAGCTGGTGAGAAGCCAGGCTGGTTCCCAGCTCTGCCCCTCACCGTGCAAAGTAAATTATACATGACCAAACAAGGGTTTTCATTTTATTAAACTGCCATGCATCTAAGTTCGTTTCCCTTACTTGACTACAGGAACTGAGTCTAATAAATTCCTTTATTTATTAGTTTTTTCAAGAATAAGAGTACTATTTTGTGTGCCAGGCAGTAAGGACAACAAATGTAAAAAGAAGTATGGCACTGGGAGTGCCTGGGTGGCTCAGCTGGTGAAGCATCTGCCTTTGGCTCAGGTCATGATCTTGGTCGGGGTCCTGGGATCAAGTCATGAATTGAGCTCCTGCTAAGTGGGGAGTCTGCTTTTCCCTCTCCCTCTGCCCCTATCCCCACCATTCGTGAGTGTAAGCCTGTGAGTGTGCTCTCTCTCTCTCTTTCAAGTAAATAAATAAAATCTTTAAAAAAAAAAAAAAAAGGAAAAAAGAAACGTGGTCCTGCCCTCTTGGAGCTATTCTTACAGGGAAAGGCAAATGGCATGCAAGTAAGCAGAAAAAGAAAGACATAATCACAGCTTGAGATAAGTATGAGGAAGGAAGTAGACAGAAATGCTGCAAGCCAGCACTGCAGAATGAGCAGGGGAGACCTCTTTGAGGAGATGACATTTAATGTGAAACCCTTAGCCAGCTGTGCAAAGGGTGAGAAGAGTGCTTCAGGGGGAGATTGCTGCAAGTGCAAAGACCCTGAGGTGGGTTTGAAGAGTGGACGGAACTTGTTTTTGAATCCATCATGATGCCTGGGCAAGGCCTTGGAGGTTGTTGAATTTCATTTGATCTGTCATTAACACATGACAATAGAAGACGAAATGCCAGGGATTTCAAATCTTTAGAATCTGGTGCCAACACCCAGAAAGGCAGACACAAGAGAAGCAGGCCGAGGGGATGGGAAGATGCTGAGATGGGTCTGGGACGCACTGAGTCAGAGGTACAGCAGACCCTCCTTACCTTTCAGGGAATATGTCTAAAGACTCCAAGTGTATATCTGAAACCACGGATCGTGCCAAACCCCACATGACCCAAGATATTGTGGGTCTTTCCAGACCATTATAATAAAGCAAATATCGCAGTAAAGCAATTCAAGTAAATTTTCTGCATAAAATTTATGCATAAAAATTATGTTTACACCATACTATATTAAGTATGAATAGCATTACTCTAAAAAACAATGTATGTGCCATAATGAAAAATACTTTACTACAAAATGCTGAGTTGTAATCACTGATCACAGATCACCTCAACAAATATAATAATGATGAAAAGTTTGAAACATAGTGAGAATGTTTGGTATTAGACCAAAATGAGACACAGAGACATTAAGTGAGTAAATACTGCTGGAAAAATGGTGCCAACAGACTTGCTTGCCACAAACCTTCAATCTGTGAAGAATGCAGTATCTGTGATGTACAACACAGTGGAGTGCAATAAAACACAATATGCCTAGAGATAGTATGTTTTCTCCTACACATATATCTATGATAAAGTTCAGTTTATAAAGTAGGCACAGGGGACACCCGAGTGGCTCAGTGGGTTAAGTGTCGGCCTTCAGCTCAGGTCATGATACCCGGGTCCTGGGATCGAGTCCCGCACTGGGCTTCTGGCTCAGCGGGGAGTCTGCTTCTCCCTCTGCCTCTCCCCCTGGTCATGCATGGGCACCCACTCTCTCTTTAATAAATAAATAAATAAATAAATAAAATCTTTTAAAAAAATTAAGTAGGCACAGTAAGAGACCAACAGTAGTAATAAAATAGGACAATTATAATAATAGATTATAATAAAAGTTATGTGAAAGTGGTCTCTCTAAAAATAAGTTATACAGTACCTTACTGTACTATACACACCCTGGCTCTTGTGATGATGTAAGATGATAAAATGCCCGCATGATTATATAAAGTGATACAAATGATGTGGGCGCTGTGACATGGTGTTAGGTGACCACAGGCCTTCCGAATATATGTCAAAAGGAGCATCACTTGCTTCTAAATCAAGGTCATCATGGGTAACTGAAACTGCAGAAAGCAAAACTGCGAATAAGGGGGGATGACAGTATCTGTGGGGCTTCCAAGAAGGGACCAAAAGGTTAGCTGGAGGCTGGAGTATGGGGTGCAGAGAGGGGTCAGACCAGGAGGTCAGCTCCAGGAATACGACCTGAGTAGGGCTGGCTGCTGGTCTGGAATAGGCTGCCTGAGCAGAACACAGGATGACAGATAGGTGGGGATAGGAGAGCTCAGGCTTGGGAATTAAGTGCCTGGTGGGGAGGCACAGAGTTGGACAGTCAGAGAGAGGTGGGAAGAGAACCAGGACAGAAGGCAGCCAGTGAAAACCAGGGGAAGAGGGAGCTCCCAGGGCGAGAAACCACCAGAGCTGAGGGTCAGGGTCTCGGTGGACAGTATGGAGACCCTGGCTCATGGAGGTCAGGGAAGACTGTACAGGGTGGATAACAGCAGTAAGGGAGGTGGGAGAGTGGGGAAGACTTGGATATGTCCGTGGGCTGAGGGAAGTCCAAAAAACCTCTGCAGCCCATCTCCCTCTCCTCCACTGACCTGGTCTAGCTCTCAAGGACCATTCCTGCCTTCCTGAGTCTGTGCTGCTGTCCCCTGCCCAGGATGCTCTGTCTCTAGACCCTGCCAGTTCTTGCTGGCTCACACTATTCAGGTGCCTGCTGAAAGGTTTCCTCCCCATCATAAGAGCCTTCTCTAAGAAACTGGAACCCTTCCCCACTGCTGGTCAGAATGTAAAAGGGGGCAGCCACTGTGGAAAATGGTATGGCAGTTCCTCAGAAAATTAAAAATAGAATTATATGATTTAGCAACTCCACTTCTGGGGACACAAAAGAACTGGAAGCAATGACCTGAAGAGACATCTGTGTACCATATTCATAGCAGTATTACTCACAATAGCCAAAAAGTAGAAGCAACCCAAGCCCCCATCTACAGATGAATGACAAACAAAATGCGATGTGTACATACAAGTGGAATATTCTTCAGCCTTAAAAAGGAAGAAAACTGGGTGCCTGGGTGGCTCAGTGGGTTAAGCCACTGCCTTCGGCTCAGGTCATGATCTCAGGGTCCTGGGATCGAGGCCCGCATCGGGCTCTCTGCTCAGCGGGGAGCCTGCTTCCCTCTCTCTCTCTCTCTGCCTGCCTCTCCATCTACTTGTGATTTCTGTCTGTCAAATAAATAAATAAAATCTAAAAAAAAAAAAAAAGGAAGAAAACTCTGACACAGGCTACAGAATGGATGTGCCTCAAGGACATGCTCAGTGAAATAAACTAGTCACAGAAGGACAAATTCCATGTGACCCCATCTCACTTCCATGATGTCCCCACAGCAGTCAAAACCAAAGAAGCAGAGAATAGCACAGTGGCTGCCTAGGGCTGGGGAAGGGGGCGGGCAATTAATGTTTCATGGGGACAAAGTTTCAGTTTGGGGAGATGAAGAGTCCAGGGGATGGACGGTGGAGGTTGTTGTACAACAGGGTGACTGTACTTAATGCCACTGAACTGCACACTTAAAAATAGTTAAGATGGTGGATTTTTTTTTTAAGATTTTATTTATTTATCAGAGAGAGAGAGGGGGAGAGAGCGAGCACAGGCAGACAGAATGGCAGGCAGAGGCAGAGGGAGAAGCAGGCTCCCCGCCGAGCAAGGAGCCCGATGTAGGACTCGATCCCAGGACGCTGGGATCATGACCTGAGCCGAAGGCAGCTGCTTAACCAACTGAGCCACCCAGGCATCCCAAGATGGTGGATTTTTATGTTACATATATTTTAACACATTTTTTTAATTGGAAAAAAAGCCTTCTCTAGCCTCTCTGCCTAAATTTCTCCCTTTGCCCCACCCCTGGCACCCTGCTCCCACCACCAAGGTCTGTTCTGTGTTTGATGTTATACCACTTTCACTGCCTAAACCTGCCCTAGGAGCCTTCTAACTGATGGTTCATCTCCTTCACTAGAGTAGAAACTCCACCAGGGCAGGGAGGCACCTGGTCTGTCTGTGGCTGCTGTGTCTTAAGCCCTTGGAAGGGTGCCTGGCACATAGTAGGTGCTCAGTTGAGTACTTGTAAATAAATTTCTGCTGAAGAGGAAGGACGGGGAGAAACTGGGTGAGGAGAGAGAGAGAAGATGCTGACGGGAGGGAGTTCATGTTCACCAGGGGACCAGGCTGTTTTCTGGGAAGGAAACAGGCTACAGCCTGAGGAAGCTTCTGCAGGTGTAAAAGGGCCTCCCAGAGGCTAAGAGTGAGCACATGCCTCAGAGCCAATGTTCAGGGCTGCACTATGGGTTGGGAAGACTGGCATGGAGAAAGCACTTGTAGGAATTTTAGCCAGGTGGGGGACTGGCCTAGTAGAAATAACCGGGGTTCAAGCAGATGGTTAGAGTGAGGTGGCAGGTACAAGGCCAGGGGCATGAGGCCGGCAATAAGGCCCAGACCAGGCTGCCTGGACCACGGGTGCAGCCAGAGAAAAGATGACCTGTCTGGGCGGGGGCAGGGAGGGCTTCACGTCAAGACAGGCCTGTTCCAGAGGACGAGGAAACTTCTGCCCAGGCTCGAGGGTGGACCTGTCAGGGAAACGTGGTGACACCAGGATTCAGACAAAGAGAGGAGGAGGTGGAGGGAGAAGGTGGCTTGGAGAGGCCACCAACTCCTGGATTGGTCTCCAGAGAGCTGGTATTTAGCTTGAAAGGTCTCAGTTAGTCTGAAAACTGGGCTTGCTCTCAGGCAAGAGTGACATGCCAGGCAGCCTTTGTCTCCTTTCACAGCTGGATCTATTTTTTTAAAAAAGATTTTATTTATTTATTTGACAGATAGAGATCACAAGTAGGCAGAGAGGCAGGCAGAGAGAGAGGAAGGGAAGCAGGCTCTCTTCTGAGCAGAGAGAGAGTGTGATTCAGGGCTCAATCCCAGGATCCTGGGATCATGACCTGAGCCGAAGGCAAAGGCTTTACCACTTAGCCACCCAGGTGCCCCACAGCTGGATCTATTTTTATGTCCTTCTTTATTTTTCTTTTTTTTGCCCCCTCTTTCCTTCAACCCACACCCCCGAATATCTCTGAGTGGAAGAGAGGGAGAAGTCAGACAGGCAGGCGGATGGACAGCTGGGCTCAGCTTCCTGTCCTCTTCCAAGTCTCTCTCCTTCTAATGTGGCCACCTCAAAAGATCTGGAAGAGTGGAGCCCACCACCTTACAGTTGTTTTTACGTCCAACTCTAGAAGTGTGGGGCTCACCCCAAACATGCTTCCTGAGGCCCCGGGAAAGCAATTCCAGTATCAGTCACACTTTCCCTAGGTCTGCTCCTTGGAGGTGGCTGGAGATGGGAAATCCGGATCCTCTTGCCCCCTCAATGTGACGGAGAAACAGAGGGGAGAGGTCTTTGCCTTTTGGGGAAGGAGAAGTTTCAGAGATGGTGGAAGATGGAAGAATGAGGAGTAAATGCTACCAGACCACCAAAACTTCTACAGCAAGGAGGAGCCAGGAAAGAGAGCTCCCTCCAGAAATCTCCCTTCACAGCTGCACACATCCAAACAGTTGGCAAACCCTCCCACACTGATGGCTGCTGGGGGGCGAGGTGCACAGTCATGACCTCTTGGGGTGGGTCACTGTGGTGGCAGGTACACAGACTGAAAATGCACCTCTCTGATCCACCAATCCCCTTCTGAGATCTACCCTGGAAAAAAGCTAGTGCATAAGGAGGTGTGGGAACAAGTGCACTGCAATACTGTTGGGAGCATAAAAATTAGAAACACTGTAAAGGTCCTTCAGCAGGGGGAGAGCAAAACAAAGGACAGCATATCCATAAATTAAAATACCATTCAGCAGTAAGAAAAAAATTTAGGATGCTAGGTACCAATGTGCAAAAGTCTCTATAAGATACCAATGAGTGAACGCAACCAAGTTATGCCAGGTTTCTTACAGTTTGATATGATTTAATATATGAAAACAACTCCACAAGCAATATCACCTATTTACCAATTATAATGAATGATACACATAGGTGAATACAGGGAAAAGGTTCTGGAAAGATACACACCAAACTGTACACCACAGCTACCTCCACGGGGACTCAGGGACTAGGAATGAATACCCCAGGGCATCTGACCTACTTGTAATGACTTCATACTTTATGAGGAGAATCCAGTAGAGCACACCTCATGCAATGAAAATCTGATTTTAAAGGCGATTGCCACTGTGGTGCATTATGAAAGCCTCGAGGGCAGAAGGGGAGCGATGCTCAGCACAGTTGGTAGGTGAGAAGGCTGGGCTCCTGAGGATGAACCTACCTGCTGTCGAGACGCACGCTTCTCTCTCTGCGCTCTCAGAGTGACAGGATGAGGGTGGGCCCTGCCTTTGGCTGGCCATTGGTTCTACATGGCTCTGGCTCCAGGACACAGGAAAGGTCCCTGTCCCAGGCAGGAGCTGCTTCAGTTCTGCCACCCTGCCATTGTCACTGAGCTCAAATGGACCTTGCGTAGGTTGCTTCCCTGTCCTACCCATGGTCCCACCCACTCTGACCTCCATGTGTTCTTTTACTGTGCACCAGACACTCGTCTCCTCAGATTTACTCTCAAGACTACTGTGAAGTAGGCACCATTATTGTTTTTCCAGTTTTACAGAAGTGGACATAGAGGAACAGAATGGTTAAGAAATTGCCCATTTGCTAGTGACTCAGCTAGCAAGTGTCAAAGTTGAGTATGAACCCCTTGTTCCCTATGCTACCCCACCTCTTGCAAGCTCCTGGGGTGTCCATGCAGTGGTCTGGAGGCCACAAGGCTGGGGAGCTGACCCAGATGAACACCCATGTCCAGGGTGGTCCTGAGCAAAGAGGACCCTTTATAGTGGTCCTGAGCAAAGAGGACCCTCTCTTCTCTGTCTCCCCCTCTGCTTCCCAGATAGTTTTTACGCCCCTACTACGTGGCTAGCACTTTTACATTTGTGCTCTCCTTCAACCCTCCCATAGCCCAGTTACTATTAATGTTCTCATTTTACAGATGGGGAAGCTGAGGTCCTGTAATGGGGAATGACTGGCCTGCAGTAACACAGCTGGAAGAGGAGACACAGTGGTCCCAGAGGAAAGTTTGACAGAGAACCCGGTGCTATGGTGGGAAACCATCACTAGGTGGGGGGACCTGAGGTACAGAAAGTTGCACAGGGGATGCCCCACTGCTCTGTCAGCACTTCAACTCTTCTTGGCCTGGTACCCAGATCCAACCCCCAGCTTCAGAGTGGGGACCAAATCCCAAATAACAACTATCTGCTCCCATGCTCCACGACCACAGAATATGCCCAGAAAAGCCACAACCATTTCTAACTCTAACTGGCACCACTAACTCAAAGCTCCTCTTCCTGCCCTCAAGGAGGCAACAGTTCTTTCTGGGAAGAGAGGAAGAAGTGGAGAGGTAAGAGAAGGCTTCCAGGGCTATAGGGGGAAAACAAACAAACACAGGGCTTGGAGCCAGCCAGACCTCATTTTGAGTCCAACCCCTTCAATCACTAGCAGACTGGCCTTGAGCAAGTCACTTAATTTCTGTGTCCTCCACTACACCACAGGGGTGGTGGTACTGACCTTGTACTTGTTGGAAGGAGTAAAGGGGCATGGATTGTGGAAGACAACACACTTTATTCCAAGAGGGAGAGGAAGGGTCAGGAGCCACCGGGGAAGGACTGAAGAGGAGCCAGGTGGGAAAATGGCCCCCCTCCCCGGCATTCCCACAGCCCTGGGGAGGCAAATTTATGAAGGCCCTGAGCAGAGAGATAAATGAACTGAAATCAAGGATATGAAAACAAAATGAAAGACATGACCACCTATATAAAGCTTGGTAAGGGCCAGGCATTTCTGCTGAATGCTTCCACAGGAGTAGCCATTAATCAACAGAATAGGCCCACCCCAGCTGTGGAAGGACAGGATGACAAAGAGTGGGAGACAGACAGCAGATGAGGTGCCTGAAGGAGGCTAGTCGGAAGGAGGTGATGCTCCTTGGCCTCCCCAGCTACTCCTCTGTAGACAAGCCCAGGAGATGGGGTGGGAGAAATGTCAAGCTAGTCTCAACCTTCCTAGCCTGTCTTCCTGCAGTGGGGGTGTCCCTCTTGGCCTAAATTCGTGGCCCCTAGCCCCTCATGGTGTTTGCTGGTTGACGTGGAATAAACAGCCGAGTGATTCTGGATGAGTTCTTCACTTCTCTGTTTCGAGACATACCCAAGCTCCAAGAAGCAGTGTGTGGAAGGACTACAATCAGCCAGTGAGTGGAGGTGAACACAGGCTCCCTTGCACCTGAGCGAGCACATGTGATCACCACCAAGTCCCGATGCCCACTGAGAGGTCTGGGCCACCACTTGGTCCCTACATCAGACAGGGATCCACTCTCTGCCTCCAAACAAGTGACAGTTCTCCTCTCAGGCATACCCCATCTAAGTACTGCTGCAGGGTATGGGAAACCAACTCTCATTCCAAAACTGTCTTCAGTTAATGAAGCTCGCATACTTCCCTTAACTTATCCTCATGATTCCCACTTTACAGATGAGGAAACTGAGGCCCACAGGCCTAAGGTCTTTAGAATCCAGGTCTGTCTCGATTCAAATCACACAGCTCTACTTCAGTTCAGCCACAAGGGTTCTGGGAAGACCCAAACTGCCTCAGACCCAAGAAGTCACCAGGAGCAGTCACCCTGGCATCATCAATGCAGGACACTGTGTCTCCTCATGTGTCTAAACGCTGCAGTCCCAACTGTGCAGTGACTCAGCCTCTGTATCCAACTTGGGGCCAGCTACTTGCAAACAGCTCCCTCCTCACTAAGAAGGGGTCCAGTACAGTGGATCCTTCACAGTCTTTTCTCAGCCTTTACATCTCTGACTTCCCACAACCCACTGACCCCTTGCCCAGGGTGGGGCATCCTACCTTGTGAGTGAGGCTGGGGTCTCTTGGAGCACTGTCCTCCTCCTCCGAGCTTCCCTGCTCTTCATCTGATGACAGGTCCTCTTTGGGGGCAGCCACCGAGATGGGACAGACCTTATAGGGTTCTGTGTAGGCGCTGGGGTCAGAGCAGAGGAAAGAGAGGGTTAGAGCTTCCTGTCCAGCAAAGGCAAAGTGAATATACCAGGAGCCCTATTAATGTCATAAGCCATTAATGAGCATTCTGTGTGCAAAGCTCCATGCCTGCCTTACATGGGGACCTAGAACTAGATAAGACACAAGCTCAAAAGTCCCTGTGTGCTCCCACTCCAGCCATCTTGGCCTCCCGGTAGTTCCCTGAACATGCCATGCTCTTTGCTGCCTAAGTGCCCTTATACATGCTAAGACAGACTTGTCTCTCTGTTAGATATGAGTCAGGCTGTGATGCTGGAGGGTACAAATAATTACTGTGAGGACAAGAGATGTTCAGTCTGATTGGTCCGACAGTCTGGACTGGCAGACAGCAGGATCTGTTCCCAAGGTGGCCATGTTCCTCTGGGCCTGAATGAGGGACGCAGTGATGCAGGACGGTTCAGAATGTGCATTCTGGACCTTGGTCCCTGCCTTGTCATCAGCTAGATCATGGACAAGACACCACTCAGAGTATCAGTTTCCACCCAGGTGGATAATGATTTCTATTTTATTTTCTTGCTGGTGCTGTGATGATCAATGCTTGCACAGGTGAGATAACAAACTCATATGACTATGACTATGACTATGACATAGGCATTGCCTGTATTTTTATTTATTTATTTATTTATTTATTTATTCATTCATTCAATCAATAAATGTTTATTGATTGCCTGCTTTATGCCAGGCACAGAGCTAGGCAGAGGGTAACACAGTGGCAAATAAAGCAGATATGGTCCTTGTTTCAAAAAAGGAACCATGAATATATGACCATAAATAATGATAAGTGAGGGAGAAGAAAAAAGTGCTTTCATAGGGAATAAAAAGGGGGAACTGTTTGAACAGGTCAGGGAAGGCTGCTCTGAGGCTGTGAGCAGGAGCAGGAACTCTGTGATAGCATGAGCAAACTTCCAGGAGAAGCAGCATAAAACACACCAACCTGGAGCAGAAGAATCCTCCTTTTCTCTGAATTCACAACTATCCCCACAGAAAAGGCTCTAACCCCATTACAACCACCTCCTTGCTCTGCTCGCTACTCTGGGCCTCTCTCTCCACCAAGCAGAGTGGTTGTCTACAACAGGGATCAAGCCATTTCCTCCTCCTATTTGGAAACCTGCAGTAGCTCTCTCCTGCCATGGGCAATGTGGTTCCAGACAACTTCTCACAAAATTTGGTCTTATTAAAGTCTTCCTATTTTAAAGATCTATTTATTTATTTGAGAGAGAGAGCAAGCAGGAGCAGGAGGAACAGAGGGAGAGGGAGAATCTCAAGCAGACTCCATGCTCAGCATGGAGCCTGATGTGGGGCTCAATCTCAGGACCCTGAGATCATGACCTGAGCTGAAACCAAGAGTCAGATATTCAACCAACTGTGCCACCCAGACATTCCTGGTCTTATTAAATTCTAATCAAATACTTATTCCTGCCCTCTGGGAATGCCACAATGTGGCGCTAGAATAATGGGTGGGTGGATGGATGGATGGATGGACAGACGGATGGACAGACTGAAGGAGAGGAGGGAGCATTCACTTGCTGAAATGGCTGGGCCAATGCCAGCCCAGGCCTCATGCAGGCAAGGACACTGTTCTTACCTTCGGCCCTGGGATAGGCAGGGAGAAGCATGGCCAGGGTAGGAGACATCAGGACCAGAAAAACTGAGCCTTAGCCTACAGTGGCACTAGGGGCCACCTTGGAGCTCTTTTTCAACTACTGCAGCAGCCAGAACCAAGGATACCTATCTCCAGAAGACCTGGAACCCAAGAAGCAAGGAGCTGAGTCAAGAGCAGGACAGGCATCCCCTGGTCCACATTGGGGCCATGAGGTCAGGCCGATCAGGGACAAGGTGGCCTATTTTTGCCTGGGCTTCTGTGGACAAAATGTGTGTGTGGTAGCAACTATAATTCTGCTCTTGTGTGCAGATACACAAACTAAGTGCTGACCCGGGGTGAGCCGTAATTCACTCTACCATCTAACTGGCTACTCTTCTGACCAGACCTCTTTCTTCTTTTTCAGAACTGACTTTGTTGTCCTTTTCTTTCAAACTAGGAAAGCAAACAGTAGATTTTGCAGTAAGCCCTATACCATTGTGTAAAAAGGCATGTAAGCACCTCCCCTCCTAGGACCACTCTATATCTCCTTCACTGCTCCTTCACTACACCCCCAGGGGTCACTGGAGGTCAGAGGAACACCACACTTGCTTTAGAGAGCTCAGAACCTCCTTCAGGAAAGTGACTGCATGGACCAGTCTAGGGAGGAGCCCTAGTTCCCTTCCCTGTAGAGCTTCCTCCATCAATTTGCACTGTGTGTGTCCTCAGACAGTGAGTGGAGCCCTTCTCCCCTGCAAGAGGGATGGCCACATTAGACCCCAGCAGGAGCCCATTATGCTCTGTGGAGGATAGCCAGTAGCGGTGAGGGATGTAGCAGTTAACTGTGCCCTTGGATGGTTCTCCCTCTATATCAAGGGAAAGAAGATAGATGCCAGGCCTTTCTAAAATGCCCTGTGAAGGAGCATAGGATTCCCAGCCAAGCATCCCACAGGTGAAGGTATCAGCATCATCCCAGACAGCAAGCTGGAAATCTCAGTATTATCACCTCTCCCAATGTGTGGAGCTGGGTCTCAGGTTGCCAGCAAAAGGTGGTTTTGTTTTTATTGTCTGTGCTATTATTTTATTTTCTGTTTGAGAAGTGGTAATGTGCAATCTCAGCCACTACTCGAACACAATACCTCTTCCCAATTTACCTTTAAGTCTTCTCTGACTCCACTGGTATCTCTGTCATAGCTCTGCGGCCCAAGCCATCTCTTGCCTGGACATCTGTGACCATTGCTTTCCTGGTCTCTCCCATTCCCCCCGGCTGGCCTCCAATCTTTTCCCACCCAGCAGCCAGAGAGAACCTCCTCAAAACCCAACCTGATTGGGTCACCCTCTCGCTTAAATTGTTTGGGGGACATTCTGGTGCCATTGGGATTCAGCCCCAACACCTCGGGCTGCCATAGGCTCTGCTCAACTTGGGATGTAAAACAGTGGGTGTCCTTGGACTTGATGCTGCCATGAAGTCTCCCCAGCATTGGACACTACCTCAGGCCAAGCAGAGGATTGGATTCCACAAAACAGAGCCATGGGTGACACTGGGGAGAGAGTCATGGAAGCCAAACCCTTAGAGAGGGGGAAGGGCTGGCTCAAGGTCATGTGGCAAATCTGGGTCAACACACATTGCCTCCGAGGATGCCTCTTCCTATGCTTGATCCCATTTTGGATATGTGAAAACAGAGGCCAACTGTGCCACCCAGACATTCCTTGGTCTCTAAGACCAATGTGTGGAACTGTGTCTCAGTTTGCCAGGCAAAAGGTGGCTTGGTTTTTATTGTCTATGCTATTATTTTATTTTCTGTTTGAGAGGTGGTAATGTGCAGAGATTAGAGCTCACATTCTCGAGTCAGACTGCCTGCATTCAAATTCTGTCTCAGCCCAGGACCGGCCATGTTTAACTTCACCAAGCCTCAGGGGTGCCTAATTTACTGAGGTGTTGGGAGGATTCAAAGAGTTACATAATGTGAAACACTTAGAGCCATGCCTAACGCATAACTCACTAACTGGGAGCTCTCAGCTCAGCTCTAGCTACATATAGCTGTTCTACTATTTACTTACTATTGTCTTTAAGTCAACCCATTTTTAACATGTGCTAACACTATGACCTCATCCCAAGTGATAACACCCATGAAGTCACAGTGTGTGACTTCACATAATTATTAATCTATAACAGTTTGACTAACATTATGTTAGAGACCGACAGACCTCACAGACACAAACACGGTTAACTCTGAACCACCGACCATCCATCCTCAACCAAGCTCAGCCATAGACAGGAAATGGCTCATGATCTTTCATTCTACTTCCTCCTCTGACTTCAGTTTTCAAGAAAGATGTAGAATGGAAGTCAGAAGACAAAGGTTTAGGTGTTATGATTATATTTCTGATGCATTTATTTCAGTGTCCTATTTAGGGATTGTGAACACAACAAATGGAGAAAAACTGCCATTAAAAATATGCTTTCACAGTATAAAAGAGCAAGCATAATCCAACGCCTTTGCAGATTCAATGGAAGTTGTAGCGACAGACCTGATTTTGGATAGAAGTCATTCATTTAATAAGCAAAGAAAATATTCTAAGACCACAAGTGTCAACATAGCTGCTCCTACCAAGCCTTCATATTTGCTACCAGGCTGATCTTCAAAGACAGGGAAGAAAACAACTCTGATAAATGTTTTTGACAACTTCATGCTCCAACAGGCTCTAGTAGAACTTGTGTCCTGTGTAACCACTTCTTCCCTTGGGGAGTCAGACCCAGAACCGTGACATATCCCATCTATCTCACCAGTCTGTCAACATGAATCTCCCAGATGGGTCCTTTGCAAAGGCTTCAGTGCTCTGTATTTTTTTTTTTTGGTGCTCTGTATTTTTAGCCATGGTTCCTGTGTTTTGTTTCTCAGTCATTCAAAAAAAAAAAAATGCCTACTAGGAATCTTTTGTGTTTTAGATTCTGCACTACAGATGCTGGTAGGCCATGGCCTACAAATTATGGATAATGCCCATTGGAATCACAACTCAGATGCCGTCTCCAGATAGCTTATTTGATCATAACAATATATTACATATGGAAAAGCCTTCTAACCCACCCACTTACCCATCTACATATTCTTTCATCCACCCACCCCTTCATCTCTCCAACCACCTATCCACTCAGTCATCCATCCACCTGCCCACCCTCCCACCTTTCTATCCGTCACGTACTTATTCAACAAACAAGGATTAGCATGTACTTCAAGGAGCTCAAACATGGAGAAGTTAAAGATGACTAAAGTACTCTCTCTGATTCGTAGAAAGTACAGTGTAGTAGGGTAGTCATCTTGTCTCCAAGAAAGTACCGTGCAAAGTACTGGTTAAGAGGGTGGGCTCAGAAGTCAGGCTGAATTGGTTTGAATCCCAACTCTAACCCTTCAAGCAAGTTACTTAACCTTCCCATGTCTTCATTTTTTTGTGTGTTTGTTTTTAAATCTGTAAATCAAGGGCAATGACACATGCCAGGAAAAATCAGCAAAAGGCTTAGGCAGTTAGGACTGTAAGTTTAGAGACCAAGTGGCCTGGAAATCTGGCATCAGGTCAGAGGAGATTCACTGTGTGACTTTAGGCAAGTCACCCAATTTCTCTGTTTCCCATCTGTAAAGTGGGGATGACTATGTAGAGTCCCTGAGGGATTAAATGAGAACATAATGGGGAAAGTGGTCACTGGCTGGCACGCAGTAGGTCCTTTCTGGCCAGCCCACAAAAGGGCCAAGTTCTAAACCCCTAGACTAGTCTCCACAGAGCTGTATCCTCCCTCTGAGTTGATCTGTGTTTTAAAAGGAACATAAATTAGAGCTGCCCAGAGCTCATTACCTTAAATGACCCTCCAAATGAGCACAGTCCTCTCCAGCAGCCTAGAGTCGTAAAAGGACATGTGCATCCACGTGGGGGGACGAATAGTTTGTAACCCGGCCCAGGGCTGTCCAGCTCTGCCCATTAAATCCCGTCCTAGTGACACTCACTGGGAGCCATAACTCTAAGCACAGCCAAAATGGCTTAACAACTCATAAAAAAGGAACGCTTGCCTCACCGAGAATCTGTCGGCGGGCACTGTGGCCCCAGACTCCATCCTTGCTGGTACAATGATATGGGCGAAGGAGGCCAGATTGCAGATGTAACATCCTTTGGCTCCTCTGACATAGGCTGAGACCTTTCTGAAGTTTGCCAGCTCAGCGAGGAGGGGCAGGGGGCTTCAGGACTGCTCTCTGGGAGCTGGAAAGTTGGAGATGGAGACAAGATGACTACCCTAATTAGCAGAACAGCTGGAAGAGCTTAGAAGTGGACAGAGGGAAGGGCTGGCTGCACAAGCAGGGATTTCCAAGCCCTCAGACATTCAGTCCTGCCTCCTGCCTACGTCCCCCCACTCCCTCACCCCCAGGCACCTTCCCAGTTCACTTGATCCCTCCAGACCTTCCCCAGGTTGCACTTTCTGCTCTGAGACTTCCTTGTCACTCAGAATTGACCCCTCCCATGTTCCCCTTGCTCAAAGGGACATTAAGACTTTCACAGATACAGCCATCATCTGCACTGTAACTGGGAACCTTCCATCTAATACAGTGGAAATTGCTTAAGATGCGGGTCAGAGACCCGGCAGTCCCGGATTCACCACTAAACCAATGCACTATGCAGGCTACAGGACTGTCAAGGTGGGCCTCAGTTTCCACACCTGTAAAATGCAGGTGGAGAACAAGACCCCCAGGCATGTGAAACCATGTCCTGAAACCAGATAGCATGCTTCCCGCAGCCTAAAAGCAGCTGCCTGTCTGTCTCCACACCACTGGAGTGAATCTCTGCTTTGTTCCCTCTTGGAGGGAATGCATCCTGCACCCAGGGTCAGCCAAGGGATAGCGCTTGTAATGGTTCCCAGAAACATGATTGAAGGAGAGGCTTTTTTAAAAATTTAATTTCCATTTTTTGCTAAGTAAAAACAGAAGTACATCCTTGCTCTCCATCCTATGACATCTCCACCCCTCTTCTTGAAATACAGCATCAGTGGTTTTGTAAGAATTTGTTTTCTTGTAACAATAGCTCTATTGAGATATAATTCACATATCCTAAAATTTTGTCCTTTTAAAGTGTATAATTCTGTGCTTTTTAGTGTATCCACAGAATTGTGCAACCATCATCACTACTTAATTTTAGAACATTTTCATCGACCCCCAAAGAAACCCCATACCATTCAGGAGTCAATCACTAGGACTGGTCCCCAGCTCTAGGCAACCACTAATTAACTATGTGTCTCAATGGATTTGCCTTATTCGGGACATTCATAGAAATGGAATCCTATAATCCTTTTGTGTGTGGCTGCTTTAACTTTGCACAATGTTTTCAAGGTTTATCCATGGTATAGCATGTATCAGCTCCTCATTCTATTTTATGGCTGAGTAATTTTGCCCTATAAGTCTGTACCGCATTTTGTTTTTCCATTCACCTGTGGATAGACATTTTGAAGGGTTCCACTTTTTGGCTGTTTGAAGAGTGTTTCTATGAACACTCATGTGAAAGTTTTTTTTACGTGGACACATGTTTTCATTTCTCTTGAGTCTATATATAGGAGTTGAGGTCATATGGTAACTCTATGTTTAAGATCTTGAGGAACTGCCAGACTGTTTTTTGGCCGAGCCATTTGATAATCCCACTGGCAATGTTGAGGGTTTCAATTTCTCACCATCCTCATCAATACCTATTATTGTCTGTCTTTTTAATTTAAGCCTTCCCAGTGGGTTTGAAGTGGTTTTATAGGGATTTTCAAGGAATTCTGTTCTCCTTGATTCCAGTTCAGCCTCCTTTTGCTCCAAACAAACATCTTTCTCTTCTAGCCAAAGGGAAATACAACTGTAACTATGAAGGCTTTCTTTTCAGTGAATTCATGAAAGTTCAGAGGTCCAGGGCGGTGGGGGGGGAATATTAATACTTTTGGAAGATCTTCAGAAGTCTCATAAAATGATAGACTAATATAAAGAGGTAACATACTAAAGAAAAATCATCAGTCAAACCCCAAACTCACGGGAGGGATCATCTCTCAGGTTCCGGCTTTGGGAAGCAGTCACTACCCTCCTTCAACTTGGGGAGGTGCAAACAGCACAGGAAGAGTCCTGCATTTCTGGCCCTTCGCAGCAGCCCCACTGCTGGCACAGGGGCCTGGCTCTGCCACTGACCCCTTAGCATTGCAGCCATCTCCGGCACCCCAGCAAAGGATAATGTTAAAGGACACATTTCACCTCTTGAGGGCAGGTGGCAGTTCTGCCACTTGTCAGCCCAATGATCCTAGGCCAGTTGCTTAACTTTCCCAGCTTTCTCCTTTGTAAAAGGGAGATGGTAATAGTACTTACCCTCCCAGGGTCTAGAAGATGATGTCTGTGAGTGAGGCGGGTAAATTTCTCAGCACAGTGCCCAACAGTTTTATCTGCTACAATCATCTGAACTAACCACCAGGGCTGAATTTATCAGGAGGAGTCCCTCAAGGTCATACAGACCCAGGTTCTAGTCCTACCTCTATGACCAGCTTGTGTGTGACACTGGGTGGACCCTTTCCTCTTCCTGGACATAAGCTTTCTCATCCCCATATTTCCTCAAAATAAGGGAGTTAGAGGACCTCGAAAGGCCATTCCCACGGTGATGTTCTGTGCCTTTATGTCCACAGGGGTCCGCCACAAAGCTGAGGAATTTGTCCTGGTGATTCCTGCACATGTCTGCCTTCCTCAGCCCTTACATGCAGCCAAACTGCTGACCCACTGGCCCATGGACACCTCTGTGCCCTCCCATCTCTGAGCCTCTTCCTGCCCACCCCCTCCTCCACTTGCCTCTGACCCCCTCCCCCGCAAAGTCTACACACACACACTAGTTCTTTCAGGAAGCCTTCTGTTTCTCTCCTGCTGGAAGGGGCTCCCATCACAGCTCACATTGTGTGCCTATAGTTATTTATGTGCCTGTATTAGCTCCCCCATCAGCCACAGTTCTTTTAGGGAGGAGAATCACCTGCTTGTGATGCACTCTGCATCTTCCATGAATAGCACATAGTAAGTGCACAACAAACATGTGTTGAACCACTTGTCCTACCCCAGCTAATTTACCTGACTTGCCATCAGCCTGTCGGTGACAGCCTCCTTATTCTTCCCTATCCGGCAGGTGCACCACACCTTTGGTGGAAGTGGTACCAGCAGGTGTTGCCAGCGCTGAGGATGCTGTGGCTAGCCAAGTCTTAACAGATAAACGGGCTTTGTTTTACTACTCAGGCCATCATTTTATATACTTCAAAAATGGCTGTGGGTAAGGGTTGGGAGAAGCACTCTGTGGGGTGGCTATCATTCAGCCAAAGGTTCAGTGGGTGCTGAAATACTGGTGGCTGGGATTGCCTCAGTTTCCTCATCTGTAAGATGGGCTCCATAGCTGTCCGTCCAAAGCACCCAGTCCAGAGCAGGAGGAAACTTGGACACGTTGTTCTCCTACCATCTCTGCTCTGGGATTCAGAGTAAATGAGACCACAGGAGAGGCAGAAGGGAGGGGAACCACTGCTGCCACCTCAGGCAGCTGGAGAGGATGCGGTGGCTGGAGATTCATGGAGAACACTATAATTCTATAACCACAGACCACATCTGAAGCTGCCAAGAGCTAGGAGAGGGGTCATTTGTGGTTTCTTTGTGTGGTGATCTGAAAAACAATCCTCTCTTTCCACCCCTCCCTTCCACAAGGACAGAGCTAGCCAATAATACCAGGGGCAGCTGCGATAGTAGCGGAAAGAGAGCCAGTGATTTGGTGCTCACTATGTGCCAGGGACTGCAAATTCTTCCCCACCACTGTATCCTGTAAGTTATTACCATGCCATTTTACAGATGGAGAAGCAAGCACAGACATAAGTGCAAAGCGGGGATCTGAACACAGGGAATCTGGTTCAGAGCCTGTCCCTCCAACTACTCACCTATCCCACATCTACACTGCAGTAGCGGCAGCTAAGTGTTACTGAGCAGTGTGCCCGGCACACCTCATGCATTACCCTGCGGATCCTCTCAGCCACTTAGCTCAGCAGGCACGGTTACCATACGCACTTCTCATCTGAAGAAACTGAGGCTCTGTGAGGGTGACTTCCCCAAGGTCCACTCTGTTCTTCTTCCACCAACCCAGACAGAGCCACCAGTGAGCCCCAGCTGGACCCACTCATTAGACATGTTAATTCTTCTGGTTCACTGTTGCCCTCTTTGTGCTGGGGAGACAGGCATGAGAATGTTTGAGAAGGGCCAGGACGCACAGGAGTATCTGCAGCGCAACAACACAAGGAGGGCAGAGGGCGAGGGCCTGACACACATAAACACCGAGCCCCATGTAGCCAGAGTGGGACATCTGGATGGGGGACACAGAAGGAATCAATCACACAAATCCAGACAGAAACAAACACACTAAGGCTTAGACCCAGCAGGGAAGAGGACACAGGCAAGGAAAACACCTCAGGACCCAGACACACACACACACACGAGTCTTGTCATGTCTTGTCACATGACTCATCTTGTGGCCTTGCTGAACTATATCTGCCTCTTTTGCCCCAAATAGGGAAGAAGCAGAGAAATGCCACCTTTAGCCAAAGGCCTTTAAGATCCTATAAATCTGCCTTGCTTCTCTAGGCCAGGGACTGCCTTTTAAGAACAGATGCCTGGGAAATGTCTGCTGACCTGACTCCCTCGTGGTCAGGCCTAGGGTCAGTGGCTGATGGGTTCTCCTCTCTAGACCCAGGTCCAACCTCAAGTCCTATTCCAGGAAGCCTTCCCTGACCACTGACACAGGTCTACTGGGAAGCTAATGAGGCTTATTCTTCAGGCTCCGTACCTGCATGGGTCCCTTTCAAGGCTCTGTAGATTATTAAATATTCTTTACTATACATTCTTTTTCTTAAAGAGAACCCACAGAGTGCATGAGCTTCACAGCCTGCCCCTGCCTGGCCATACCTGCTTACAGAAGAAGCCCTGCTCCCCTTGACATGGCCCTGTACCCACAGATAGCCCTCATTTGGCTATGGCCTTAGGTTTTCACATGTTTTTTCTCCCTCCCCAGACTGTAAGCTCCTTCCTGCCAGCCAAGAGCACTGAATTCTGTATAGAACACCTGCTGGCTTTTGTTGGCTCATGGGGATGGGGAGAGCACCTCCAGCCAGGCTCCTGGCATCCCTAAACAGGTGTGGATTTGGAGCACTCCAAAATCAGAGTGCCCTACCCAGTACAGGCACACCAGTGCACAGAGGATGGAACACCCAGTACGTGCACTGACTCACCGACACAATCCACATTTGTTGAAGGTCTGCCCCATGCCTGGCACTGGGGACACAGAAGTAAAAGAAAGCCTTCTTATCTGCCCCTCAGGCACTAACGGCCTGTTGGGAAAGCAGACAGGACAGATCAATAGGATACAAGGTGGTGAGGGCTATGAGGAAGCAACTCAGACAAAGGACCCCTAAACCTGTGCACTTGTGGTGAGGAGAGGGCCCCAGGAGGGCTCCAGCCCAGGGCGAGACCTGAGCTGAGTGTGAAAGTTGAGCAGAAGACAAAGAAAAGAGAGTGGTAGGGAAGAACATTCCAGGGAAGTTTAAGCAAAGGGAGAAATGCTGGGTCCTATGTGCAGGGAACCAGAATCACCCACTACTTGGTAAGGAGAGCTGGGAGAAAAGGCTGGCAAGGCAGCAGAGCTCTCAAATGCAGGGCTAAGGCACCTGAGCTGTGAGTCCCAGGGGTCATGAGGAGCCAGCGAAAGATTTTAGTGGGGGGGGGGGACCTGCCTAGTTTTGCTCCCTGGAGAGTTCGCCCTGGCCACGTGTGAACAGCAGTGGGAGACATGCAGGAGGGGAGGCTGGGAGACCAGAGGCGGCTAGCCAGAGGCCTGGGTGGGGGGTGGTGAGGCTTGGGCTCAGGCAAGCCTGTGGGACACAATGTACTGGTTTCATTTCACTGATGAGAAGACCGAGGCCCCAAGGTACCAGGAGATTGGCTCAGGGAGATGCAGTTAGCAAGTGGCAGTTCCAAGATCAAATTCAGGTCTTCTATCCCTAAATATAATCCTTGTTTCTTAAAGTGTGAAATCAGGTATGTGAAAGCCACACAGTGCCCGCCACCTACACGGATTCAATGGATGTTAGTTCCCTTTCCAATTCTTATTCAGGCTTTAAAAAAATAGCCTGTACTCCTAATATAATCAATACAGGGAATATTTTTACAAAATTTCAGTCTATACACACTTCTTCAGGAACACTTCTGTGGCATAAGTGAAGCCAATCTGAACTCCCTGGGTTATAGGGCCGAAGGGGGCTGGCCTGTTCTTTCACCACCCTGCTTCTCACAGCTGGGCTGTGAGCTTGCTATACACATGTTAGGACTGCAGCAAGTGTCCATATAACAGGTGGGGAAATTGAGGTCCAGGGCAGGAAGGACTAAAGGCAGATCTCCTGTTACCCAGCTTAATGCTCTTTCCACTGCTCCTAGCAGCCTCCCCCAGGAGGAAGGGGTCAACAGCCTGGGCGTTTTGGAGGCAGGCAGGGCGTGGCAGTTTTGGAGGGAAGAGGCCAGGGGAGGGGCGGGGCTGCCTGGGAAGTGGGACCTTTCCCTTCAAAAACAACAAGAAGTCTCGTCCTTGGGGTGAGAAGAGGGGCACCCGCCCTCAGCCCTCCCACCAACGCCCAGACACATCTTCTGGGCTCCCAGAGGCTGGCTGCCCCTCCTCCACCCACCTCTCAGGCCTTGTCCTGCATTTCCTGTAAATACCGACACTTCCTCCCCTGGGAGGGCCTGGCAGTGATGGAGCCACACCCGGCTGGCTTGCCACACAATGGCTGGGCCACTCCACACCCCAGGCCTTCCCTGGGACTCAGAGAAATGCCACCCTTTGCTAGAGCTGGCTAATCCAATGCTGCCATGACAAAGGTGGGCAAAGTAAGATTTGGGCAGGGGGAGAAGTTTGGCCTGGGCTGCACAGCCAGTCTGCAGCAAAATGCATGGTCACGTCTCACTCATCTCTCTACACCAACACCATCTACACTTGCCTACCACAGGTTGCGTCCTGGCAGTGAAAATGCTTGTTAGGAGCTGACTCTGGAGCCAGCCCTACCTGGGTTTCCAAAACCTGTTCTCTGCTACTCACCAGCTATATGACTTGGGCAAGTTTTCTGTGCCTCACTGTCCTCATGTGTAAAATGGGGAAAACAATAATACCAATCTCAGTTATTTTGTGAGGATTTAGTGAGTTCACATATGTAGAAAGCACCTAGGTCAGTGCCTGGAACAAAGCTCTATGTTATCATTGCAGCCTTTAAATGTCCACAGAAAACTCCATCCAGGACAGACCCAGGTCTCCAGGCCACAGTCCATCAGGGATGCATGTGGGGGTTGGATTTCCAAACTCAAAATAGTCCAGGGCTAGAAGGGTTGTTTGGGGCGTCAGGAGACCTCTGTTTTGCCAGTGATTCACCCTGTGAACTTTAGCAAAACCACTTCCTTTCTCTGTGCCTTGGTGTCTTCAGCTATTAAACAGTGATCAAAATCCCTGCTCTGGACCTCATGGGTTGTTGGGGGATCAAATGAGACAACAGGCAGGAAAGCAAATCGATGTGTTAGGTGTTTAAGGTCGAAGCTGGCATTTCCAAACAAATCATCACAAAACCTAGTCTTCAACAATAAACTCGTAAAGTCTTTCTTGGTACAGTATCGATAGAATGGCTACACTGAGAGCCCCCTGAGCAAGCCCTGGTCCCTGAGCAAGCATCTACCTGTAATCTCTCATTTACTCCTGGAGACTGGTCCATGAGCCAGGTGGTAGCAGCCCATGTCATGGCTTACGAAACAGGCTGTGAGGTGCTGGCATCAGGACTGGAACAGATTTCTCTGACTCCAAAGAGTCATGTATGCTGCCATTAGGAGAGTGGTTCCTTCAATATAAGGCTCCAAGAGTGGGCCATGCAGGACTTCCTTACCTCTGCACTAAGATCTGCACTGAACTCTATCGCCTATATACACCCCTGCATACTCCACCTCAGGGGAGTCTCCCCACAAACCCGTAAAGGCAGGTACCAGCACCTCAAACAAAGAGGAGGAAGTGAGGCCTAGGTGAAGCAGCCTGCCCAGGGTCCCACATTAGGAGGATAGAAATGGAAGGCCAGGACCTAGGTATCCAATTCCATGCCTAGAACTCTCCCTTGTAGGATGACACTTCTTTGTTCCCTGCATGGACCTCAGAGGATGCTGAATGGTGGTTCCTGATTCCAGACCCAGCGTGGGGGCATGTCAGGACCCAGGGTGCCGTGTGAGCACTTTTTGGGGCCGATGGCTGGGTGTCTGGAAGTATTTAGGAGTTGTGAGGCAAAGCCTGCTTTCTTTTTCTTTCTTTCTTTCTTTTTTTTTTCTTTTGGCTTTGAAATATGGGTTCTGAGGGCTGGGCTGCAGTGCCAGCTGGCACAGCCTTCTTTCCACACGCCCAGGACAGAGACTACAACGACGGAAGGTTGGAAAACTGCACATCGTGTAGGCTATTCTGTGAACATTTCCAATTCCATTTCTGAAAGAAAGGCTGGAAAAGAGGCAATGAACTGGAAAACAGAACTCTTGAGGACAGTGTGGCACCTTCTTCCTCAACCCCATCCTCACAAATCCTATCCTTCAGCTCCCCCACCCCTGCCCCACCAGGGAGGAACCCACGAGCCCCTAACCTGGTTGGAATATCTTCCTCCACATGAACATCAGACTGTGCACCCAAGTTCAATTTAAATGAGTTTGTTCACAGTTAGTGATTCAGGAGAAAAGTCTTAATGGAAAGCAAGCTGGAAGGAGGGATCATTAACTAGGTAAGTGTTTCTTAAGAGCAACTCAACTTTACAGAAATAAACCACAAAGCTGGCTGGGTTGATCTCTCACCCAGCCCCAAATCTGGCCTCCAAGCAGCCTAACTCCTCTTTCTTTCAGCCTTCCCCTCCACCTACTGGGCCACTTGACCCCCAACTTCAATCTTAGCCCTCTCTGCATTCTGGGATCCATTCTGCCACTAGTCAGAGGGGACAGGGGAACTTTGCTCAGTTCCGCAGGATCTGAACATAAAGTGTATTAAGGCAGTCCTCAAACTGTAAAGTCTACAAGACAAGGCATGCTGGGGTGCTCACAGCTCCAGAGCCCACCCAGACTATGCTGTTTCTGATACAAAGTCACCGTGTAACACTGGTCCACGTCTGGGTCCCTATCTTGATAAATTCTCTCACATCCACCTACATTAATCCTACCTGCATTACCTGCCCCCTGACTTCCTGGTTCAGGGAAACTTCCCAAACCTCCCAGGAAGAAAAACTAACAGAAAAAACTACAACAATGTCATAGCTTTGCATGAGGAGATGAGAACCCCATCCCTAGAGGTATTCAAACTCTGGCTTGTTGAGAATTGAAAGGTCCAGTGAGGGATAGGGTGTTACCATCTCAAAAGTCCTTTCCCAACCCAAACTGACTACCCTAATTAGTTCTAATTCAAACTTCCCAGAGTAAAATAAGTTATGAGTTAATAAGGCCAGAAAGTCGAGGATGACTTCAGAGTACAGCTGGGTGAAACCTTCCCTGCAGTTCACTTCAGTCCATGCACTACAGCAAGAGAACTGTCCCCCTTCAGGACTCAGACAAAGAAAATCACCCGGGGTGGGGTGGCACCAGGAGGATTTTGTTGACATGGGTTACAGAAAAGGAAAATACCAAGACCAACCAGCCAACAAAACAAATAAAATCTAGAAGCTCTAGGTATTTTCTGAGTTAGCTAAAGCAGAATTTCTGAAAACTCTCAAATTCCAGGAGGCACAGAAGTTAGAACTGGAGATGAGGAAGACAGCTCTCTGAAACCTAGGGTAGTGACTTCCCCGAGCACCTTAGAAGGTAATGAGACACTAGTCAAACGCTACTGCAACTGACCAGACAAGCAGTATTTAGTTAAGAGGAGAGATAAGGGAAAGACTTTCCAGGAAGGAAAAACAGCATGATCAAAGTCATGAAGACAGGTATGTGAGTGGACTATTTTAGGAGAAACTGTTTTTTTTTTTTTAATTATTTTTTTTTAAATTTAAGCATGACATGATGCCAGCTCTTTATATGCATTGCCTAATGTCGTATGCATTGCCCAAGAAGCCTATGAGACAGGAATTATTAGCCCCATTTTACAATGAGAAAACTGAGGCACAGAGATATGACAAAACTTAAGCCCAAACGACATAGCTGTTAAACTATGTAAGCCAGGGTTTTTGGTTTTTTGTTTTTAAGATTTTATTTATTTATTTGTAGGTGGGAGGCACAAGTGGGGGAGGGCACAAGCAGGGGGAGCAGCAGGCAGAGGGAGAAGCAGACTCCCCACTGAGCAAGGAGCCTGATGTGAGACTTGATCCCAGGACCCTAGGATCATGAACTGAGCCAAAGGCAGACGCTTAACCAAATGAGTCACCCTGGGACCCTGTAGCCAGGGTTTTAAATCAAGCCTGTGATACCGAAAAGCAAGATGCTTTGTATCTACCTGTCCAAGCTGGCTGTCCCTAAAGGGACACCTTCCACATTCCTTCCTCTACACAAATACAAGAATGTCTGCAAGGTCCTAAGGCTCTCGCCGCCACCCCCCACCAGTGGACTTGATCCAGGGGGTGGTTATTTCCCCACACACCTAGTTAGGAAGCCATGCCTACCTTCAGAATGGTTAGGGGAGTGTTCCTCTAAGGATGAACTAGGGGTACCTGGGGGAGTTAGTTACAAATGCAAATTTCTGGGCCACATCCTGGACCCTCTGGATCAGAATGTCTAGTTGAAGAGTCTGGGAACTTGTATTTCTAATGGTTTTTTTTTTAAGGTATATTACGATATGAGAAATACTGTAACTAAAAGAGTCAAGAGACTGGGGTTCAAATCCCAGTTGCCCTAGCTATACAACTCTGGGCCATCTACTTCTCTTTTCCGAGCCTCCATTTCTCCATCTGTTGGGTGAGAATTCCTTTCCTCCAACTCTGAGAGTTGCTGTGAGGATCAAAGGAAGTGAGAAAATATCTTTTCTTATTGTGTTTTCATTTTCTTTGGGTAAATACCTAACAGTGGAATTCCTGAACCACATGGTATTTCTATTTTTACTTTTTTGAGGAATCTCTGTGCTGTTTTCCCCAATGACCACACCAATTCAGTGAAGATACGGAAGCAACCTAAATGTCTATCAAGAGATTAATAGAGGGGTATGCCTGGGTGGCTCAGTGGGTTGAGCCTTGGCCTTCGGCTCAGGTCATGATCCCAGAGTCCTGGGATTGAGCCCTGCATCGGGCTCTCTGCTCGGCAGTGAGCCTGCTTCCCTTCCTTTCTCTCTGCCTGCCTCTCTGCCTACTTGTGATCCCTGTCTGTCAAATAAATAATAAATAAAAATCTTTTAAAAAAGAGATGAATAGATAAAGCAGACACAGTGTATATATACACAACAGAGTATTGTGCAGCCATAAAAATGGATGAAATCTTGCCATTTGTGGGGACATGGATGGACCTAAAGGGTATTACGTTAAGTAAAATAAGTCGGACTGAGAAATATAAATACCAAATGATTTTACTCACATGTGGGTATAAAAAATAAAACAAATGAATAAACAAACAAAAAGCAGAATTAGACCTATTAATACAGAGAACAACTGATGGTCACCAGAGGGAAGGGGACAAGGGATGGAAAAACAGGGTGAAGGGGACTGAGAGGTACAGGCTTCCAGTTATGGCATGAATAAGTCACAGCAACAAAAGGCACAGCTCTCAAAGAATACAGTCAACAATATTGTGTTAACTTGTACAGTGACAGATGATAGCCCTATGCAGTGAGCATAGCATAATACATCGAAACACTGAATCATTATGTGGTACGCCTGAAACTAATGTAACATTGTGTGTCAACTATACTTAATTTTTAAGTTTTTTTTTTCTTTTAAAAAAAGGAAGTTAGAGAAGCGCAGGTGTAGATCCCAAAAGTTCTAAGCTCCTTGCAACATGAAATTGGTGCTTTGTTCATGGAAACTACTGTGATGGGGAGTGGCAGGCTGTGACTGCTTCAACAAGGCAAGTGGGATGTAGAGGGGGCGGGGAGGACTCCCCACGTCCCCCATCAAGGCAGGGTGAGCTGTATGGCATCCAGATGGTACTCTGCATGCAATTTACCACAACGCCCTGGGGCCGAGGATTATCTGCAACCAGATCTGACTCAGTGTCACCAAGAGAGCCTCTACAGAGGGAAGGGGGAACCCACATTTCAAGGCTACAAGGAAAAGACCACAGCAGGGAGGACATCTGGCAGAGCACATCAGTCCTACTCTCCAGCCAAGCTAAAAACTCACTTTTAGCACATGTAGAGAACAATCTCCAAGCTGCAGAGACCCCAAGGGTTCCTAGGCTGTTGAGCATAATGCAATTCAGTTCAGTATTTACAGAGACCCTGCTGTGTGCCAGGTACTGTGCTAAGTTCAGAATGAGGACCCTTCCTTTCATGGAGAGCCAGAGTCTAAAAAGGAAAAAAATAAATCAAGCAAAATGTCAAACGTGAGGAAAAGGAACTCAATTTAGATTCTATTTTTCTTGAAGAAATATCAAGTATTCAACTCTTAGGATTTTAAAATTAAGAACAAGAAACAGAATACTTCATTGGAGAAATGTAACAAACTCTTAAAAATATAATTCTGTTTTCTATTTTAACAGTGGGAAGGAAGACCACAGGAAGGAAGAACAGCACAGACATGTCACTGAGGTGGTCTGTCTTGGGCATCAACACCAAAGACAATGGGACCTGCATTTGACACTCACCGTCCAAGTACCTACCCGTCCATCTGCCCATCCACAACCCACCCATCTTCATGTCCGCACGCAGGACCAAACATGTAAGATCCTGTGAGACACTGAAGGAGAGGGGCTGAGTGGTGCTTGCTCCCATGGAGTTTGTAGTCTAGTGAGGAGTGACAACACAGCAACATGCACACAGCTACAAAACAGGGAAGGCAGAAGTCCCAGGAGCCACAGAGATAAACTGTGGGGACATTTCAGATGATACCAGAGATACCATTAATTGCTGAGAGATATAACAGAGGCTTCAAGGAGAAAGTGGTACTTAAAAGGGGCCAACCTGTGTCCCCGGGAGGGATCTGAACCTGCAGAGAGCCAGAGAGCAACTGGGCAGAAAACACCACATGAGCAAAGACATGGCAGTCAGACCGCTCAGGATGTGCAAGAGGACAAGAAGGAACTCCACTTGAGGGATGAAGAGAGAAGCAGAGAGATGCTGGGGTACTGACAAGTGTGCGAGGCTAGAGGTGGGCCCTGGGGCCCTGCCAGTAAGAGCCAGTGGGTGGCTGGGCTCAGGGTTGGGCGGGGCGGGGGGGGGGGGGAGTACGGACTTCACAAGCCTCACAGCCAGGTGGGCTTGCTGGGCTGACCTCTGGCACCTGCTACCTGCTCTGGTGATCAGGGAGGAGTCCACTCTCGGAGGTGTTATTTCCAGCCCCCAGGCAGCAGCTGCGTGCAAGAGCTGATTGACGGCATGGGATGGCTGTGGTACTATGGTCTGAGGTTGATAGAAAAGCTCCCCTCACACTCCTTGTAGGGAAAAGAAGGGGCGGGGCAGAGCTGGTTGGGAAACACCTCTAGTTGCTTTGAGGACAACTTGGCGTTTTCAACATGGGGACATGTAATTCTGTTTCTCTGGGTCCCAGAAAACTGCAGCTGCCCAAGCTGGGATGCCTTTCCAGGAAAAAAGCACACCCAACTTAACTGTCAGGCTGAGCACGGTGCCAAGTAGAAATAATTGTAGCCAAAACGCCCTGATCTTAGCAACTGCGTGAGTCCTCTTTAGGGAAAAGGGGCTGCGGAAAGTCAAGGTCTGGGACCCTGACACACTGTGGGAGTAGGTGTTGGGGTGGGGACTGCATCTAAAGCCCCAAAACAAGCACTCTCAAGTGACTGGGAACTGTAGGAAGCAGGCAGGTTTGGAGGGCAGGTACGCCTTAACCCTACCAGGAAGGTTGGGACTGCCTGGTGAGGGTGCTTCCTTTGCACAGGAGACAGCCTGGAACCCCCCCTCCACCTGTGTCCTCTCTAGATCAGGGAGAAAGGACAATTGTCCGTTATATCCATGCCTTCTGGCATCTGACTTTTTCGGTATCTTTTCTGAAATCTTATCCTTAAAAATAAAATCTTCTCTGTAACTAAGCCAATTTATCTCCTTCCTCTCTCCAGTAATCCTTTTTGTGTCCGAGAATCCTGAATTATTCACACCGACCCATCTCTGCTAGTCAGCCCTCCGTAATTTGATATCAGCCAGGGCAGAGCAGTGTTTAACCCAGCATGCTCCGGGCTCTGCAAGTGCACGCACACGCCTGCCCAACAGAGGCAACTGTGCACCTACATACGGCAGTATTTTGCCACTGTGACTCCCATGGCCTTTGCTTTTATCAGGAACCTCCACTGATTAGTTCTCACTGTCCCTTTGCCATACCATACTTCCCATCTTAACAGGACTCACTGAGCAGGCCCAGGTGAGGGCTGGCACAACTCCTCTGGAGAGCCCTTTGGCAACACAGAACCCCCTTTTCCCCTGCTGCCTCTCCCATGGAAATAAACCCAAACACTGAAAAACCTTTAATTACATTCACAAGAGAATTCTTTACAATACTGAAAGATATTACAAATACCCTAAATACACAATGCAAGAGGATGAGTATGTTAATTTGGGGCACAACCTCTCAAATGGAATATGCAGTCACTTGATACTGCTCTATCTGCAGAGCCTGGCAGACTGCCTCATGATAATTTTTATTAATTTAGTGAGTTATTTAATAATACAAATACAACATGCAGTTAAACAAAGTAAGCAAAGGAAGAGATTTTATGCACAATATGATTACATCCACATTAAACACACCCTAGGTACATTTATACAAGACAAGAACAAAATATAACCCAATGCTAGTGGTGATTATGTTAGCATAGTGGGATTGTCTTTTTTTTATCATAAATGTGTGCGAATGTGTAAATAAGTTATTCACTGCAGTATTTTCAGAGGAGCATAAGACTGGAAACAACCTAGATTCCAACGACAGGTGACTAGATATCGGAATTCCTTGCGGTCATTAAAAAGAGTGGTACAGATCCATATGACTCGATAGGGAACAATGTCTAAAGTGACAGGAGCAAGGTCCAGAAGAGTATGTTCAATATGCTTCCATTTATGTTTAGAAAAAGTCAAGGGTCAGGGGAGGGGTATGTGTGTCTCTGTGTGTGTGTGTTTATCCCTAGATGTTCGCACACATGTAAAACATCTGGGGAGGGGCTAGAGAACAGAAACTCAGTGGTGTATGATTCGATGTCTTTCCTGCAGATAGCATTTTTGGAGTTTGTGCTACCTTTTACAAAACTTTTTTTTTTTAAAGATTTTATTTATTTATTTGACAGAAAGAGACACAGCAAGAGAGGGAACACAAGCAGGGGGAGTGAGAGAGGGAGAAGGGGGCTTCCCACTTAGCAGGGAGCCCGATGTGGGGTTCAATCCCAGGACGCTAGGATCATGACCATGAGTAGAAAGCAGATGCTTAACAACTGAGCCACCCAGGTGCCCCTACAAAAAAATTTTAAAAAGGTTTATGAACCAAAATGGACTGGTCAGATTTCTCCCCCACTGGACTATCCCAACAGCATGATTTCCTCCACTGTGGCCAGAATTCTGGCCATTGTAATGACCTCTGTGATCCTGTACCTCTTATTCTCTAAACACTCATCAGTTATTCAAATCAGTGGGGGGTATTCCAAAAGAGGAGAAGGCGCCAGGGCAGTCAAACCTCCCCACGTGGGAACAGCAGGGCTCAGACCACAAACACAGTCAGTCACTCTCTGTAGAGGTGATGGGGGGCCAAGGGGCTGGTTCTGTTGTGTTTTTCCCCCACAGCTTTAGGAGAGGGGTATGAGGACCCCAGAAAGTCATCTGACTCCATTCTCCTTGTTTGAACCTAAATGCCTCCTATAACCAGTTCCATCATTGCATTTTGAGAACAGATAACTTGTTTCTTTAGCTCCCCAGGTTCACAGATGGAGAGAAATTATGCCCTAGGATGGATGACAGCCAGAGCCTCACCCATGCCTGCTTAGATAATTTAGATGATGAGATTTGGGACTTCTGAGCTGCTGAGATTCTGATGAAACTTGCTGATGCTCTCATGGGATGAAAACTTTGGGGACCTTGGGATACAGTGAATTTTGCATTTGGAATGAACACAAATCTCTGGGTGTCAAAGGGGCAACTGTCACAGGCAGAATAATGGCCCTTAAATCTATAACTTAATCCTGAGACCTATGGATATTTTGTATTACAGGGTAAAAGAGACTTTGCAGTTGTATTTAAGATTAATAGATGTTATAATTCAGAGATTATCCTGTATTATGTGGATGAGCCAATCTAATCACACTTGTCCTTAAAAAAGAAAAATTTCTTTGCCTGGAGTCAGAAACACAAAATCTAAGGACTCTTTCTTTTTTCTACATTGCTGCAGGGGGCTCCACGGAAAAGCATGAGAAAGAATGCAGGCAGCATCGAGGTGCAAAGATCAGTCCCCCAGCAGGGAAACAGAGACATATCCTATCCTATTATACCAGTCCTACGTGGAACTGAGGTCAGAGAACAACCTGAATATATTTGGAAGTGGACCCTCCCCTGCATCCTCCAGATAAAAGTCCAGGCCAGAGGACACCCTAGCTTTGGTCTTGTGTGACCCTAAGCAGACTGCCCAGCCCAGTCCACTGGACTTCCAGAAAAAAAAAAAAAAAAAGATGCTTTAAGTAAGTGTGTGGTATACTGCTATGGCAGCAACAGAAAACTAGTATGTCATTTCAGAAATCATTTCCCTAAACCCTTCATTTTGCAAATGGAGAAAATGAGGCTCAGAAACCAGAACACAGCAATAAAGTTACACAGCAAGAAGACACGGAGCCAAAGGAACCGGATGTTCTGGGCCAGTTCTTGCTCTCAGAAGGAGATTCAGAGCTCCTAGCCCAAAACCAAACTGTGGAACACAATGAAAACCTGTGAATGATCATAACAAATCATTTTAGACATGGGGATTTATAGAGAGCCCTTAAGTAATTCTCAGCCTGCTTCCATCTTTCAAATATCTGAGAGGAGAGTCTACTCAGGGCTGCACTTTATTTAGGTAAAACCCAGCTGGTTCCTTAGGCCAAAGAGATAGGGACATGATGGGGGCAGATGCCAAATCAGAGAACAGGATTTTGAAAAGCCACATCTAGAGAAGCCTAGTCCTCGAGCTAAAGCCACCTAAATACATTTTCCCCCAACGATTACATCTAATTGGCCTATTCAAAGGAAATTAATTTATGCCTGTCACCAGGACATCATCGATTAGAAGCAACTGGAGAATGAAGCCCCCATGAGCTGAGTAGTTGCCTCTCCAGGGATAATTGGGAGGCAGACCAGACCCCAGCCTCAAAGACATTGTTACATTCACACCTTCCCCTTCTCCTGCTGGGGAAGTCTCATATAATCCCAGACAACTTTAATGGAGGCTGAAAAAGGCGGGGGGGCGGGCGGCAGTCCACTGAAGGCAGCAGAGACAGGCAAAGCCCCAAGCTGGGAGTCTCCACCCCAGTGCAGACCTGCACTCTGAGTCACTGTGTCTACCTGCCGCATTTCAGAACCTCAAACTGGTGACTTTAAACTCTTACTTTTGGTCATGGCTTGCACCTGTCCACAGTCTTTGTACACTGTGTGCCTTTGTGCATGTCATCCCTTCTGTTTAGAATGCTCTACCCACACTTCTTCACTTGAAAATTTTACTCACCCTTCAAGCCCAGCTCAAATGTCCAAAATGAACCCTGCCAACTTCTCAGGGAAGCCTTTTCTTCAATGGGCTTGGGAGCTCCTTCTGTGCTTACTACCAGAATACTGTTAATTTTCCTATTGTACTTATAATTGCACCCAGTCAGCTGCTTATGGATCTGCCTTCCCCTAAGACCTGAAGTCTATGCTGGATCTGTGGTCCCCAGCTTCTGATCCTACAGGGACCGGTACTAGCAGATGACTAGTGCTAGGAGTCTGCTTAAGACTCTCTCTCCCCCGCCTCAGCCCCTCCCCCACTCATGTGCACACATGTGAATGAATACTCCTTAAATTGATTTGCATGTTTCCCTCTAGTTGTGAGGCTCATAAATGTTTCCCAAGGTCAAACTGTATGTAGTAAAATCCCAGACTGTCAGGAGCCAGAAAAAGTCTGTGGCCTGATTCCTTTATTGTACAGCTGAGGAAAAAGAGGCCTGGGGATTCCTTCATTCTACAGGCTGAAGAAAGAGAGGTCACATGCGATGCCAAAACAGATGTGAGTTTGAAGAGGAAGGAGCAGAGGATGGGGTACAGGAAGGGAGTAAAGCAGTGAGTGTGGGGTCCAACCTGCCCACTGTGGGAAGTAAGGGCTTTGGCCCAATACACTGTGATGTCACCATAGCCAGCTTGGGTTTCCTGCCTCATTGCAGGGCAGGGCCAGCAAAGAGGAACAGGCTCTGAAGACCTGAATGCAAACCCCAGCTTCTCCTCCTGATACCCATGTGGCCTCAGGCAAGTCACGTCCCTGCTCTGAGCCTCAGTTTCCTCATCCGGAAAGATGATTGTGCCTATCATATCTGACAGGGTCCTTCCTGACCCTCTCCCTCTATCCACCTGACTCCTCACTATATTTCAGGCCCAAGAGTCTCACTTTCTCAGAGGTCTACCCCAGCCACAAATGGTCAGAGCACTTATTAGATGCTCTTAGAACTGCACTTCTTTGGAGCACCCAACAGAGTTGAATTTAAATACTTAACAGTGCAATTAGGCATTTCATGTCAACTTCCCTTGATGTTCCTATTGCCCCAGCACTCAGAACATTGATGAGACTTGGGGACAATCTATGCAAAGCTCTACTTGGTTAGGGTGTGCCCCCTCCAAGATAACACAGTGCCCTTCAGCCTCCAGAATACATCCACGTATTTAACAAACTTCTATTGAGCTCAATCTGGGTAGCAGGCCCTGTGCCAAATGCCAGGGACACACAGATGAGTTCAGGTGTTCAGTTCCAGAGGGACTCACAGTGGGGTAAGGGAGATAGTGACTCAAACAACAGTGGCGGGCAGATTGTACACGCAGGTATGAAGAGGAAAGTGATCAATCCTGGGGTGAGGTCAGCAAGGTGATGCTTGCCTGCTGGGGTCTGAAGACCACAAAGAAGACTTTATGTTTCAGAGTATTTTTTCCAAGCATTTAACAGAGTGCCTAAAATTCCCCTATCAGTGCCATGCCCTTCCTCCTTTGCCCTCACTGTCCTCACTACCATTTCTCTATGCATAGATGAGGGTGGCAGCTTATCTAATGGAAGAAGGAACTGAGGAACCAAGTCCCCTTTCTGGGCCCAGTTTTCTCCTCTGTTGAACCTGAGGGAATTCAGATAGGCTTGGTGGTATCTTAAATATACACATACACACACATGTGTGCACATGAGTGGGGTAGGGGCTGAGGCAGAGGAAGAGAGAGTCTTTTTTTTTTTTTTTAAAGATTTTTATTTATTTATTTATTTGTCAGAGAGAGAGAGAGAACACAAGCAGGCAGCGTGGCAGGCAGAGGCAGAGAGAGAAGCAGGCTCCCCGCTGAGCATGGAGCCCGATGTGAGACTCGATCCCAAGATCCCGGCATCATGACCTGAGCCAACGGCAGTGGCTTAACCATCTGAGCCACCCAGGTGTCCCAGAGAGAGTCTTCAGCAGACTCCATGCTGAACGTGGAGCCTGGCTGGGGCTTGATCGATCTCATGATCCTGAGATTACGACCTGAGCAAAAACCAAGTTAGATGTGTAACCATCTGCACCACCTAGGTAGCCCTGGGCTCGGTGGTATCTTGAAGCTCCCTCCTCAACACTGGGTACAGTGGGGTCAAAAACAGACCAGAAGTTGACAGAAGCTATGACACACAAACAACCCTGGCTGGCCTTGGACAAAGACATCAGGGCCTTTTAGAATCTGAGACTGGATCTGGGAAGGATGGAGGCAGGGAGAAAGTATAAAGGTAAAAGTGAAGGGCCTCCTCATCCTAGAGTCTGAGCAGCACCCCAAACTCTGAATCCCACAAAGCCTCTGACTCACTTCATGGCTCAGAAGCCAACCTTGACCTGTGGCCTCAGGCCAGCAAGGCAACTAACTTGGGTTTGGATCAGGGACCTCCCTGGAAACTAGATGAGGCATCTACAAGGAGTGTCCTGGGAAGGGAACAAGGGCCCAGAACAATCCCTAGCCACATGACATCACTCTCCTTTCTTCTGTTATCACCAAGAGCATCTCCAGGTAGGGACTGGGATTTGCCACACCCTAACTTTGGGTCAGTCCTGGGACCCAGTTTTGCTCACCTCAATTCCTCATGGAACACATGGCTCTGAGGCAGACACCTCTGAGTTCTAGGTCTGACTCTGCCACTAGCTGGCTATGTGAGCTTGGACAAAAACCTTGGAGCCTCTAGTTCTTTTTCTGCTCTTTATCACTCCTTCCTTGGTATTTTCTAAACCCTCAGTCTTAGAAAGAGCCTCTCCTCCCACTATTCTTCAGATTCCTTCTTCACAGTAGGTACAACCATCATTATATCCACAATTACATCCACTAAGAACCTACTTCATGCCAGGCCCTGCACCAAGGCACCAGGCCCTTGGGCTGGCATGGGTTACTCTTAATCTGCCACTATCTATCATCCCTATTTTATAGTTGAGGAAACTGAGACACACCCAAGAAAAACGGCTTACCCAAGGCACCACAGAGTAAGTACCTGCCTGACTATCTGCTAGTCTTATTCAGGTCAGGTCCTCCAAATAGTGGCTGTTGGGAGAATCAGTGGAGATAACAGGCACATGGAAAAGCTCTGTAAACTTGAAAGTGCAGTGAACAATTATGTGGCTGCCACATCAAGGTTTCCTAACTTTCTGGGTTTTCTATCTCAGCTTTCTGGCAGGACAGCCTCTCTGGCAGGGGTTCAGCCAGCCCCTTTGCACATACCCATTGCTGCCTAAGGTGGGGCAACTCTTGCCAGGAGCAAGAGACCAGTGAAGCTGGGATCTGCTTCCTTGAGCCCCACTGTGGGTCTTGACTCTCTATGTTCTCAAACCCTGTCCGTTTGCCTCCTCTACCACATGATAGCTTGGAGCCTCAGTTTCCTCACCTAGGAAATCAGGCTGATCGTCAGTGAGATAACATACATAAGGGAGTAGAGTGCACATATGTATGTAGAATACTGGCAGACCACGGAATCTGCTGGGTGTTGCTTCCTTTTCCCATTCACATCCTTAATTTCACTTCCATTCTTGTACACAGAGTGTGAGGAGGTTATTATAATCCAAGAGCTTAAGATCCAATAGTTATATATCCCTGAACTACTTCGGTTTTTGAAAGATGGGCAGAAACCATTTCTCCACTCCTTCTAATGTGTCTGGCACAGGGTCTGTAAATCAGTGATGAAATCATTGGTGAGAAAGACTTCTAGCTATGTATACCCAACAGATCACACTTATTAAAAGAAGACTGCCGTATCATATGAGGTAAGGTGGGGTTTCTGAGTGTTCCTTAGGAAGCCTGGATTCCTGTGGGTGAGGATTCACAAATGTTGGCTTCCCGTTTCATGGACACAGACACTGCTACAGTGTTAACAGTAACAGCTAAAGTGTATTGGGCCCCTAAAAGGCACACAGGCCCCAGCTACATTCTCTGTGAGGGTTAACTCATTCAAACTTCATGACAATCTCTGAAAGTAGGTAGTGTCATCTTCCCTGTTTTTCAGATGAGATGGCTAAGGCACAGAGTGGTTACATAATCTGTCCAAGAACATACAGCTAGGAACTGGCAGAGCTGAGATTTGAACCCAGCCATCTGCTCTGGAACCCAGGTTGTCAACCGCCATAAGATACCCCTTTGTATAATTATCACCCCTCGTTAGGCTGTAAGAACAGCAACTGCAATCCATAACTCCCAATTTCCAAGATGTTTATTCATCATGATTGTCTCATTAACTAACTTCCTATGAAGTATTAAAAACTTGAACTTATGAAAGAGAATTATAATAACAAATCCTTACCTTCTTTGTTGGAGTTCCAAGTAAGTTTTATTTGAAAAAGGATCCTTTTTTACTTTACAACATAAAGTCTGGAAACCACTGAGAGTAAGTGTGTGAGGAAACACCCAAGAAACACCAAATAACCAGTCTTCCCATCCGCTTCTTTGCGGCTGGGCCCCTGACTCCAAGGGGAGGATTTCTGTCCCCTCCCAAGGCAGGCTGGAGGAGTGAGAAGCTATCGCATCTCCAAGTGCAGCCTTTTCAGTAGGTGAGTTTCTCAGCACTTCAGAGGACTCTGATTCAGTGGCAAGGGGCATGACAAACATGTTTCATTGTACCAGGAGACGTGTTCTGGAATTGGTTCCAGAGCTGATACTGAGACTTCCTATGGTTTTCTGGGGCTTCCCCTAAGGGATCCAAGGGACCTGAATATTTCGCAGAGGCTGCTGAAGCAGTACCTACAGCAGCCCACCTGCTTCCTTAGAACTCTCACTACCCAGCCAAAAACAATCCCAAGAGCTCAGAATTCCTGGCCTCATGACAGATTCTTCTATCCTTTCCAATTGTGCTTAATTACTGGTCATGAATGAGAGCTCACTACATCTCGAATTCCTGCTGGACATATCTGTCAGTATGAGAAAGTCTCATCATAACCGTACAGAACTTAAGATCTCTCTAAGGCAGGATGTGTGTGTGTGTGTGTGTGTGTGTGAGAGAGAGACTGTGTGCTTAGTTTCTTAATTAAAATCATGCAAACATGCCTGAAATGTCAAGTTCTTGGGTCATGCCTTGATCCAGAGAAACTTTTCTTGGGCTCCAGACCAAACTCATGCACGAAGAGAATGGGTCTGTTTACATAGAGACCAGCCACATCATCCCCGAAAACAATCCCAACCCCAAGACATTCATCTTGCAGGAAAACGGCCAAAAACACAGGCTTCTCTAAGACAGGGAAACACTACAATCCTCAAGGGCAAGCTCAGAATTCCCCAGCACATGGCTCAGCGGCTGCCTTCATCTCTTGGAGGCTGGACAGTCTTGGGGCATACTCAAGGAGCCAGATGAAACACATTAATTCATCACTCAGAAATTATTATGAGCTTTTTGTCCTGTTGACCTGGAGTACTGTGAGCACGGATGATAAATTCCCCAAGGGCCCTTCCTGAGCCTAGCCAGGCAATCTAAGGAAGCATTAACCTCCTGCATAATATTATGCCTTTGATTATTACTGCATGAGTATGTGCTGTTCGTTCTCTCTCTCTCTCTCTCTCTCTCTCTATATATATATATATATATATATATATATAGTTTTTACATCATCCCCTGACCATGTGGATCTAAGCAAGTAGACAGTCATTATAAGCTGTCCATTCTGAATGCCTATAATAAGGACATTTCCGTTCTGAGGATTCATACTCCATTGTGTGTCCTCACCTTTGACAGCTGGAGGGTCAATTCCAGTTGGGAAGTTCTCAAAGGGGGTGGACCAGAAAGAGGGGAGAAGTCATACCTAGAGCCATCTTCCTTCCTGTCCTAGCCCTGTCACTTGACAGACTTACAATCATGCCACCACACTGAACCTCAGTTTCCTCTTCTATTAAAAAAGTAAAATTGGGTAACCACTGCCAAAAGGACATTCAGCAGATTAAATGAAGTGATGCACATAGAGTGAGAAAACCTCACAGCTGAGGTGACACACGGGTGCTGGCAACTGCCTCAGGCAAAATTCTGGCTCTGCTGTGACCTCGGGCCCTTTACTTACTGGACCTTAGCTGCCTCATCTGGTGAGTATAGACCTTCTGAAAAGGTCTATACTATGTATATGTATAAAGCCTCTATAGCAGGCTGGTGTTTTGGATTAACTGGGTTAATGCACATGAAGGGTCTAAGACAGGGCCTGGCATATAGTGAACCTACAGGGAAGTCTCATGGGCTCCACAGCTCTTCACCTCAGCTCCCAGCAGCAAAGTATGAGAATGACAGTATCCTCTAATACCTAACAAAACCGGGGTGCCTGGGTGGCTCAGTGGGTTAAGGGCTTTGCCTTCGGCTCAGGTTGTGATCCCAGAGTCCTGAGTCTCTGCTCAGCGGGGAGCCTGCTTCCTCCTCTCTCTCTCTGCCTGCCTTTCTGCCTACTTGTGGTCTCTGTCTGTCAAATAAATAAATAAAAATCTTAAAAAAGAAAAAAAAGGAAAAAAATACCTAACAAAACCCTTGCACACATACCCTCTCTGACTCCTCAGGATGGCTCAGTGATGAAGGGACCATCACGCACATGTCAGCAGGTGAGGAAACGGAGGCTCCGATCACATGACAAGGTAAGGGATGAAGGCAGACCTGAGCTCATTCTCTCTTCCTGCCATGCCGCACTGCCTCTGTGGTCCTGTCATCTGTGCTGCCTAAATGCCATCAACCACCCCACGAAAACCCTATGCCCAGGTCCAGAGCGGTGGGAGCTCTGGTTTATTCTGTTCTCAGTGACTGCAGTAACTGTGGCTTAAAGCCTCCAGAGGCTGGAGCCGCTAGGTCCTTTTGCCATGCCTCAGTCTCTTGCCCTTGAGACACCTTACTGTGGTGGCTTCTGTTCTGCCATTCTACCCCACATCTGACAATTACTGTGCTGGAGTACCTGCTAATCATGTCACTCTCTTGCTCTAAAACCTTCACTAGCTCCCTATGACTCACAGATTAAATCAATTCACATAGAAAGGAAAGTGCAAATGCAACATATTCATTTTCAAGAACTGCCCAGCCTAATCACCACACACCCTTCCTCTAGCATGGCTAGGCCAGTCCTCTCTGTTTTCTAGGTCACCACAGTCTTCTGTAAAGAGCACTCAAATGGGGAACTCAGAACTGCTAGTCCTGAGCAGTTTTAGAGCAGTTACAGGTGGGAGAGATACCAGAGACCCAGAAGCTCAAAATTCACATAGCCAGGATCTAAATTCCAACCTGTTTATAGTCCCAGAACCATTCTGAAAAGCAAATAAATACTCTTTGCTATGATCTTCAAAGTATTTGGTGGTCTGACCCTAAATGTCCAAGTCTTAGGAAATGGTCTGAAGAGTTCAAGTAACTCAAACATTTCTGGATTTTTTTTTTTCCTTAACATTTTTGGATCTTAACATTTCTCTCCAATGGCATCTCCTTAAAGTAAAATCGAAATCTTTTACAAAGGCTCCTGCCCACCCTACCCCTATAATTCCCCCTGTTTTGTTCTGCACTCCAGACATGCTGGCTTCACGGCCTCTCCACAAACTCTACGAGGGTTCTCCAGCCTCAGGATCATTGTCTCTGCCATTCCCTGGGCCTGGGATGCTCTTCCCCCAATGATGGTTTGATCATCATTCAGGGTTCACTCGAACATCACCTCCTCAGAGAAGCCTTCCTTGACTATCCTATCTCAAATGTCCCTCCCACAAGTCACTTCCTATCACATTGCTCTTTCCCCCTCCACCCCACAAAATAATGTCCTCACGAAAGAATGATTTTGTTAACTCTGATTATCTTGTTTACTTCTTAGCGGGTTTACTGTCTTCCTCTTCCGAGTAGGAGACCACATCTGCCAGAGCAGAGACCTTATCTGTTGGCTCCCTACTGTATCTGAAGCTCATAGAGCACAGGCCAATCCACAATAAGCACCTGAACTACAGATATGACTTTCGTCTTTGGCTACATCCTACACATGATGTGCTCACCTCCCATCCACAGGCAGAGGAGAGTAAGGCCTAATACCCCAAGTACCACCCAAACTCAGGCTGGAACAAAGACTTCACTCCTCTTCTGGGGCTCAGCTGGTCAAGAAGACCTGCTGCTGACATTTCACCAAAGAACTCATGGAACAAGACTGGCTTCTATTAGTGAGAATTATTTTCACACCTCCCACAGGGGGAAACCCTGCTTTTATGAAGGTAAAACCACATTGTGATTAACACTTAATCAAGATTTCGTCTATATTATAGCTCTGCAAAGAAAAAAATAGTCGGGGGCCTTAATATCATGTTAGTAAATGTTACAATAAGTGTGTTTCTGACACAATTTTCTTATTAGGGTCCTTCCCTGTAAATTTTATTGCATTTAATTAAAAATTATTGCTAAAAGAAACAGCTGCAGATGGTCTTATTTTAAGTCAGAAAATTAAAAACTGAATATTCTCATCAGTCAATTTCAACAAGAAGCACAACCACATGCATTAGGAATGTGATGGTTTTGAGATTATAATAATTTTTATGGCATTTCCAGGTCCTTTCAATGAAACTTAATGAAAGCTCTGCATGAGTTCATTTGTCAAAAACATAATAATAATAGGAAGGCTCCCAGCGTTCAGGCAGATATAAAGATACCCATGAATACCATGGATGGGATGTGCCAAAAATCCAGGCATGCAGCTCTCAGCACCAACGGAATCAGCAGGAGGTTCAGTTGCAGATCTGGCATGAACCCACCCAAGGATTTATAGCTGAGGCTGTAAATCACCTTTGTATTACAATGATGCATATATTCACGGGGGCAACACCATCTACAGTGGTAAAATATAAAAATCAGGTTTCACTCTCTCAGGGAATCACTTCAGCAAAATATTTACTGCGTTCTAAGGATGGTGAACGTGTGCTAGGGCCTGGGGAGGAGGAAGGGAGGGCTCTTATGGCTAGATTTTGTGCTGGATTTAGGAATTCTAGCTGCAGTCGCTGTCCTTGGTCTGGACTGCCTGTACAATTATCTCCCCCAGCTTTATTACTTGGCTTGTATCCTTTAACTTTTAAGGGCTGAATTCTTATTATTTCTTGCTTGTCTTTTGCTGGAAACCAACTCAAATCTTTTATTTATCTGGGCCCCGACAGGCTGTAAACAAATAAATAAAAGGATGAGGAAAGCGAAGGCAGCCCCGTGCTAGCTAGCTAGCCCCATGCTAGCTCTGGAGTCAGCACGGGAGAAGTGGGTGGCTGTGTTCACTGTGGAACCCCACTCCTTCCCTTCGAGCTGCTATGGCTCTGCCTGGTCTTCGTATTCTCAGGAGGGGACCACTGCAGTGGTCTCTTGACTAGTCTCCCTGCTCCCCTCTTCATTCCTCCACTTCACCCTGCCAACAGAGTGTCCGTGCCAATGCACCATCTCCATTGTGTGCCTGCCCTGCTGAAAACCGCCACGGTCCCCCGACTACCTGGGCGCAAGGCACTCACTCATCAAGCTGATATTCAAGGGACTTTTTGGTTGGGTTCCAATCGCCTTCCCAACTTTATCTCACAGACGAGTACACTGAGGTCCATCTGACCACTTCATGATCCTTTCTTATCCCCAGACTCGTGCACAGGCTTGTGTTCCTCCTGGACTGTTTGTCTCCATCATGAACTCCTCTTTCTTTGCCAAAACCCACCTCAAGTGTCTCCCAGATAGTCCAGGCTGCCCACAGCCCCTCCTCTAGAACACAAGGGGCTTTTAGCAAAACCTTTATCACATGGGTTCTAATGACCTCTCTTCGCCTCTCCTCAGCTGGGCTAGAATGCCTTGGGGGTGGAAACCTCTAGTATCTAAAACAGTAGCTGATGTTTGGTAGATGCTGAAAAAATGTTATCAGAGTGAGGGATGGCTAGCTGAGCTAGTGCAACATACTAGTCTAAGAACTGGAAATCAGAAAAATGTGGTGTTTGAGTTCAGTCCTTAGTCTTCCAACCCAATCTCCTCCATATATTCTCCATGCCTGTCGATGATGGGAGCTGTTTTCCAGAAAAAAAGATGTCAAAGCACCTCCTGACCAAGATTAAACCATGTTTACTACAGCTTCATCTGCTAAAAACACAGATTTGTGTTTCTACACAAATCCTTGCATCTCTTTCCTACCTTCATTCAAGAGCCTACTTTTCCTTCAGTGTCTATGAAGCCATCCTACCCTCCTCTGAACTCCTACCTTTTGGATCCTGATCTCTTTCTTTCTTTCTTTCTCTCAGATTTAATTTACTTATTTCAGACATAGAGACAGCAAGAGAGAGAGAGCACAAGCGAGGCTGGTGGTGGGGGGAGCGTTGCAGAGGGAGAGAAGATTCCTCACTGAGCAGGGAACCTGAGATCATGACCTGAGACCAAGGCAGAAGCTTAACCAGCTGAGCTACCCAGGCACCCCTAGATCCTAAGCATTTTCTACCTTGCATTCCAGAAGCTTGGGTAGAAGTCCTTCTGCTACCCTCCAATTGTAAGTCTATTGAGGCCAGTGATGGTTCCTGGTCTGCCTCTCTGTGTCCATATTTCATTAGGCACAGTTCCTCAAGAACCAATCATTTCTCAAAAGGTCATAATCAGCCAAAATATAGAATTACCAGGATGTTCCCACTCCTTATCTTCATATGAATGCTATATAATATGGCCAATCCACAGACTCTTGAAGATGTAATTCCAGCTGCATTCCAACAAGGAACAGCTCTGTAAGAACCCTAAGAGTCCTGAAATGCTGGCCCTCAGACCTTTCACAGCTCTTCCTGGAAGGCACGAGCACTCATGAGCTGCTCCTCCTGGGTGGGCTGAATCATCTGAAGCTCCTCTAACAAGTAGTATAACCCAAACAGACAGCCTGCTCCCAACCCAGAGCTCCTGGCTGCTCTGAGGGCACAGCTGGCCGCAGAGGGGTATGTGTCCTCCACCATGGCCCTGAGGGAGGGCAAAATGTCTGAGTATCTCATTAGCAAATTCCAGGAAAGCTTGTCAGCCTTCTTGATGAGCTGCCAACAGAGCAGCACACCCACCACCCACCAGAAAAGAAAGGGAAGTGTCCCTCCAATCTTCCTTGAGCCGTCTGGACCAATAAACAAAGCCAACATTTTGGTGGTGGCCGTGCTACATTGTCTTCTGCAAGTGAGATACTACAGCTGTTGGATGAAGACCACCAGAAAACATGGCGTTTTTTCAACTACAGGAAACAAGAGATGGGGAAAGAGTACTGGATTAAGAGTCGGAAAGACCTAGACTCGAATCTTAGTTTGGCTACTTACAACCTGTGCAACAGAGGATAGTTTATAGCACTTGAAACTAATGTGCCTAACCAATCATGAAATACAAGCAAAATAACAGCTAAAGTCAGAGTCACAGAGCCAGGCCTACCTATTATGATTATGGAATGAAAAAAACTTCAGTCCTGGTGTCCTTGGTGTAAGAGGCTCCTAATGACTCCAAATTACTATTGCTGGGGCTGTTCTCTGCAGCCCTGACCCCAGCCCAGGAGGAAGTGAGAGGTAGTGCTGAAACCACACCCCACAGCTAAAGCTTGCAAGTTCATGGTCACAGTTTAATTGATGTGATGTCCTGAACACGAAGTCAAACTCATGCAGAAGAACCATCATATGGGAGAGAAGGGAGAGACAGAGAGAGAGAGACATCCCCACCATCAAAGGGACCAGACTCTCAACCCAAACCTCTGGAATCAAATTCAAATCCTGCATCCACCACTATGTGACCTTACCATATCACTGAATAGTAGCTAATATTTACTGATCATTTCATCATGTGTCATATTAACTCCTTCTGTCCTTTTTTTTTTTTTTAAGGTTTTTAAAATTTATTTGACACAGAGAGAGAGAGAGAGTTCACGAGTAGGCAGAGAGGCAGGCAGAGAGAAAGGAGGAAGTAGGCTCCCCGCTGAGCAGAAAGCCCAATGCGGGGCTCCATCCCAGGACGCTGAGACCATGACCTGAGCAGAAGGCAGAGGCTTAACCCACTGAGCCACCCAGGTGCCCCTAACTTCTTCTGTCTTAACGTTAAGAGGCAGGAACCACTACGATTGCCTATGACAGATAAAGTAAGACGCAGACCTTGTCCCAGGTCACACAGATAGTAAGGAGTGGAGTACAGAACCACACCCCAGGCAGCCTGGCTAAAGCCCACATGCTTGGTCCCTGTGCTCTCAAAGGCTCTCCCTGGGCTCCACTGTCCTCATCTGCATCCATAAAGAACTACCATAAATGCATCAAGAACAATATGGGAACTGATTGTAACAGCTGGAGAGAACAGAGAAAGAGAAAGATGAGAAAAAGATACTGTGGCAGTATGTAAATGGTAAATCTAGTTGGTGGGCAAATGAACATTCACTGTAAAAGGTATTTCAACTTTTCTATAAGTTTGAATATTCTCATAATGAAATGGGGAAAAGCAGCTTCAGGGATCCGTGTTAATGTATAATGCTGAGTGATTAAAGTAGACTCATTACCATGCAAAAAATAAATACACAATTATGGAGATTTAAATGAGACACTGAGGACAAGCCAGTTTATGTACTGTTTTGCATCAAATGGGTATTTATTAAGTGTATAACAAAGCACCTAGCATTGCATTGCCAAAGACAGGTGCTTAATAAATGATAATCCTTTGACCCTTGTGAAGCTCAAAACCACCAATTTGCATGGAATCATTAAGCTTCTGGTCATCAACACATATTTATTGAGCTCCTAGCATATAACCAATGTACTGAGGGGCCATGGGACACTCAGAGGTAAAGATCAGTTCCCCCCAACCAAGAGTCCTGCCTGAGGACATTAAACAGTCTATTTGAAAAGTAAATATTAGACTAGATCTCTGATCCATTTTTTCTTTTTCATAAGGGTCAATTCAGGGCAGTAAAAAAAAAAAAAGAATGTTCTGGGGCTATGCTTTAAACTAAAAGATGATGAAACCTTCTGTATACCCCGGGGGAAATTTACATAAGTAATAATGTATACAATTTTATTTTACAAGACAGAAAATTGTTAATAACATTATTGCAGCTCCTAAAATGTTATTATCTGGGTATATAAACCTCAAAGGAAGTAACTACATAGAAGAAACTTTACAATCATCCATTAGACCCCGAGCTGCTACTCTGATTTAGAGCTCTCTAAGGGCTCTCTGAATTCTATTCTATACTCTACATGTTTCTTGAAGGGAGGTACTTTTAGTGGAAAAAGGGCTTGGATTTAAATAACAGTGAATCACACCAGAGAGAGAGTTATTCCCCTTTCAGTCCTTTTGAATCCTTCTGATTATGCCAAGGAGAAAGTCTCTGTGTGGTGCCAGGACGTCTTTAACACCTCTCCCTGTTTAACAAAGGGACCAGGCTTCCAGCTCCAGCCTTGGCAAGTAACAACCTCAAGCTAGAATATACCCGTTATTTTCCTTTCCTTTGTATCTTATTTGTATAACTGCCTTCTATTTATGGCAACCAATAGTGTTTTTCCATTTCCCTACAGTGACATAAAATTTCCTTTCTAAGTATGTCTGAAATAAAAAAAAAAGAGAGACTGATTGAAGGAAAAACAGTAAGTAAGTGATAGTATGGGGGCAGAACAGAAGTGGTGAAAGTGGTACAGGAAAGGCAAAGGGTTGAGAAACATGGGTCTGCTCCAATCTTACCATTCTACAGATGAGCAAACTGTGGCCTAGCCTTTTCCAAGATCCCACAGCAAGCCAGTGGCTGAGCAGGCTTTGAACCCACATCTCCCAATATCCTGACCTGCACCCTTTCAGGGCTCTTGATATTTATTTTGACTTTTCTCCCTGATCCTCATGCTAAAACAAGCTGCGGGACAGGGCCAGGAGCAGAAGGAGGAGGAACTGCCTCTCCCACTCTCTTGCCCCAACCTGTCCAGCCCAACCTAAAGCAACCCTCAGCACCCCTAGGCATGTGTCTTAGATCAGCAGCACCCCAACCACTAGGTTCTCAAAGCCCCTGTTCAGGTGAAGAAGCACTAGGACCCCACCCCCACAGCAGTTCCTTATGCCTCTCAACTTGATGTGTCTGTAACCTCCCTTGCCCAGACCTGTTTCAGCCCAAAGCGAGCATTTTTCTCCCCCTTTGCTTCCATCTGTTTCATGCAGGAAAAACAGAAGAAAGCTTTGCTCATTGACTGATGTCCAAGAGGATGTGGTTCCTGCATGGGAGATTTATCCTGGTCAGCCTGGCCTTCCATGAAATAGCATCAGAGTAGGGCAACTGCACTCTGAGTCTGACAGTACAGGATACTCAACCATGACCCCAGGCTGTAGCATCAAATGTGAGAAAATGCAGGGAGAGCACCCAACACAATGCCTGGCACACAGGAAGCAGTCAAGATAAGGTAGCATTGACATTTTCTTGGTATTTTTCCCTTATTATCAGGTTAATTTTATGAAGGACCTTTTTTGGGTTTTGGGCAAAGTACAGATCAAGGCAACAGGGATTCTGCAAATGGCCAAGCAACAAGTGCACTGTACAGCCCCGGGGGAAGGGGGATGAATGTGAATGTGGCCCTGGAGTAGTGCAGTTCACAGCCTACACAATCAGATCTGGGACCCCTCAATGTAATTCACTAAGGATGCCTGAACCAGGAGTCAGGAAATCTTGAGTCCTAGCACAGATTTCTCCACTAAATTGCTGAGCTACCTTAGGTAAATCCCCTTTTCTCTCTGTGTTTGTTTCCTCCTCTGTAAGGGAACCAAATGTTGTCCGAAGTTCCCTTCCAGCTATAAAATTCAGTGATTGTACAGAAGCAGACTTCAATTTCTGAAGGGCTGTCATACAAAAGAGGAAATTAGCTCACTTGCCTGGCTTGAGAGGAGGAGAGCCAGCATGAGTTGGGTAGGAATATTAGAAGACAGCTTTTGCCTCAGTCAGAAAGGAAAATTTAATCAGGATACCTAGCAACAGATGAGGCAGCTCTGGGAGGTGGTGAGTTCCCTGTGGCTTGAGGAATTCAAGTACAAACTGAGTTAGAGAAAGGCCTGTTAGGGCGAGAGCTTTGACCATCTGCCCTTTGAGATCCTTTCTAGGTGATTCTGGTTTCAGAGCTCGGTTCTATTTTCATTAACACTAGGAGACACTCAGCTAGGTCTGGATCTTGTCAAACCCTGCTGATAACTATTAATGCAAGGAACTGGTCGGCTGTGCAGTTCTCAACCATGTAAAATTTGCACAAGTCCAACACTCTCCAAATTAAACTCAGTCCCTCCAACAGTGTTAGTGTTTACCTTTGCCCCAGCAAACAAACCCTTTCATTCTGGAAAGAACTAATTAACGGCCTCACCCAGACTTGGGGGAGGGAGAAGATGGAGCCAGGGTGGGGAACCATGTAAAAAACTCAGGAGAATAAACCACATAAACACTTCTAGCATCTACACTCCAGCGACAACTCATGCTAATTGCAAATCATCTTATCTATTCATTACTGCAAGCGCCCGGGAACTCCTAGCAGCAGCAGCTGTGTGGGACTGGGTGAAGTCACTGCACACAAGGGGTCAGAATCAGGTTGTCCTTTAAAATCACAGTGACTGGGGTGCCTGGGTGGCTCAGTGGGTTAAAGCCTCTACCTTCGGCTCAGGTCATGATCTCAGGATCCTGGGATCAAGTCCCACATCGGGCTCTGTGCTCAGCAGGGAGCCTGCTTCCTCCTCTCTCTCTCTCTCTCTCTCTGCCTGCCTCTCTGCCTACTTGTGATCTCTGTAAAATAAATAAATAAAATCTTTAAAAAAAATAATAAAATCACGGTGATTTTTGCTTGTATTCATTCCAATCAGGTGCTCCCAAAGAGAGTACATGGTTGAGGCTGAATTGCATTGCCTTTAAGTTGTATCCACAAGGTACAAGAACAGCAAGATCTGGCAGTTATCCACTTGGGATGATCAATAAGGGCATTCAGTCAGTCTTGGGAGGGTGGGGTCAGAAAATCCCCACCGTTGTCAATAATTTCAGTGTTTCACTCTTATTTTCAAGGTGAATGAGTCCAAAAAAGTAAAATAAAATCAGCCTGGATGTATGTCTTCAAGGCTTCTATTCAGAAATTTAGCTCAAGGCACCTTTGCTCTTTAAAACAATTTAAACAGATTGTCTTTTTAGTTCCATTGAATAAAGTGTATATTTACACAGTAAAAAGGTATCAATTTCAATTTAGGGTATTTTCCTGATGGTGAAAGATATTTAGTTTGGCACAATACCAGGACCTTCTCTCTTGGTGACTTTCCTGGAAGGGACTAGCAAACCCATCTACCTAGATGAGAAATGTCTATCAAATAATGGAAATACAAATGCTCTCATTTACACTGTATTTGGCATTTCGGACAATACTTTCACCCAGACGATCATCTCTGATCTCTTTAAACACTGCTTTGAGGCAGCAGGAATCCCATTTCACAGATGTAGTAACTGGGCTCAGAGAGGTAAAGCCATTCACCCCAAGTCACCCAGCTAGAAATACACAGAGCCTGAGACTAAAAAGCAAGTCCATTCTGTCCCCTACACCTAATCTCAGATGGTCACACTTGCCCAAGAACAAAGAAAATGGAATTTCACAGTACCTTTCTGCTTCTTGGTCTGCACTCTGCTGTTTGCTCTCAAAGGCGTTGAAGCTGCTCATGTCCACGTAGCCGTCATTTTCATTTGCTGTGGACAGGGCTCTGCTTTGATCTTCAAACAGTTTTGTAAATGTCCCAGCCCTTGCAGGCCTCCGGGGTGGAATCTGAATATTTTCATAGTCTGAGTTCATGGCTGGGATGTTCTCATAGTCTGAAGTGTCGGCGTTGGGGAATGAGATGGACCGTGGCTTGGTCAGGGGCAAGGGCAGAAAAGGGGGGCGGGAGCGGTCTTCGAAGGACTCCACTCTGGACACCGTCCTGCTGAAGGGGACACCTTTCCTCTTGCCATCCCTGTAGAAGATGAGGGAGGAAGGGGAATCGGAAGCCCGGAGCTTGCCAGTCCGAGCCTTAAGCTGCGGGGAGTTGCTGAGGCTCCTCCGGTCGATTTCCAGAAGCCTGGCAGGCCCGTGGTAGCTGGATTCTGAAGATGACCTGGAAGAAGACACATTGACATCCACATGCACTTTGTTCTCGGATTTCTTTTTAAACGTCAGCGCCAGGAACCTCTTGAAGGATGACTTCTTCTTCTTGGTGTGCTTGTCTGGGGGCTCACTCTCAATCAGCAGGGAGGGAGAGCTCTTTGTGATGGGCTTTTTGGTGATACAGGCCAGGTCGAAAGGGGGCGGGATGTCGACCACAGAAGAGGGTGTTGAGGTGCCGCTGGATGGAAGGTGGTTCCTCTGGGAGAAACTTCCAGAGGAGCCAATCATACAAGGCAGAGAAAGGTTGTCATCTTTCCTTTTGATCCTATGGTCATCCAAGCTGGATGCCTCTGACTCCCGGTACAAGGACACTGGAATCTCTCGGCCTTCCACAGAGAATGACCGGGGGTATAAAGTGAAGGCTCTGGGCTTTGCTGGCAAGGCCCTGCTGGCTTCCAGCGGTTTCCCCTCCAATGAAAGAGCTGTCTTTCTTGCCTCCTTGTTGCCACCTCTAATGCCAATAGCTGATGAGCCAGCTTCTGGTCCGGTTTCTTCTGGGACGGTTTCTGGGACATAGCCAGCCACCTTCCCGGAGTGGGGCCTGGTCCTCGTGATGATATTCTTCCTGTCGATAGAGACCAGGCCACCCTCGGCATCAGAGTTCATTTCTTCTTTTGTGCCATAACCACTCAGCATGTCTGATGCAGCCTGTGTCTCAGGCTTCTCTCCTTCCTCGGGGTTAGCCCCTTGCTCCAGGTCAACTCCCATCTCATAGGGGTTGGTGAGCGCATCATCTACGGCATCCTCATCCTCTGGCATGACCACCACATCAGGGACAGAGGGGCCCTCCCCAGAGTCACATGAAGTTCCAACAGTGGGGTCCTGCTCCGCACATTCTCCAGACTGTGGTTCCTGCTGTGACTCTAAGTCTTTCGCTGACTTGGAAAAAGAGGAGTAGCTCTCGCTACAGAAAGAGGTGCTTTCAGTCGGAAATAACTCGTAGGGACTTCCTGAGAGTGAAGTCACAAAGTCATCCATGCCATCATTCTCATAAGGAATGATTTGGCAGCTCTCCTCGGCAGGTTCGTCCTGTACCAGGTCTTCACCTTCTCGAGGGTCCCCTCCCTCCTCCTGAGTGACTGCTGCCATTTCTTCCTGGTCCGTTTTCTCATTTTGGTCATGTGGCTCATCCTGGTCATTCTGGTCACCACTGGCTGTGGCATCATCGCCCCTTTCCTCTGAGACTTCAGGGCTGTCTGTGGCCATCTCCACCTCCTGGACACCTGTGGCCAAGTCCTCATTCTCTGTGGGTTCCTTGCTATCATCTTCAGCATCTCCCTCAGGGGGCCCGTCAGAATTCACACACTCCTCTGGAGCCCCTGGTTCTGTGCTGGCAGAGCCTTCCTCACCATCCTCTTCTGCCTCCCTGGGTGTCCCAGGGGGCCCAGGCTCATCAATGGTATTTGCTGGAGCCTCTAAATCAATGTGAGTTAGGATATCACTGGGAAGGACTGCCTCTCCATCCCAAGGGCCCCTGTCCTCCAGGTTGTACACATTGTGCTCTTCCACTAGCTTCTCTTCCTCCTTACTTGTAAACGTCTGCTCCTCTGCCCCCGGGTCACAGGCACCATCCTCTGCCCCCACATTCTCAGGAGTGGGGGCTGTGCCTCCATCAGCCTCTTCACTCGGCACTACCTCAGCTGGGGCTGCCAAGTCCTCAGCAGCTCCCATCCCCTCCAGGTCACTCCCCTTGCCTCCCTCCTGGCACTCCTCTCCCCCAGCAGCATCTGGAGGCACCATTACTGCATTCTCCACAGAGCTGCTATCACTGGGTCCATCCTCTTTTGGCGGAGACTTGGGGACCACGATGTAATCCTCATCAGCTTCAGACTCGGAGCACTCCAGGTTGGACCGGTGCTCTTCATAAAGCCCCCTGTCAACACAGAGCAGCTTCCCATTGCTGCATTTGTTCAAGCTGTTGATCACGTACACACTGGCTCTCCACTCACTGGGGGTCGCCAGCCTGGGCTTAGGGGCGATGGGGGGTTTTGGCCCCCTGGACATGGAGTTGGGACTATGGAGACTATCAGGCCGGGGTGATGAAGGGAATTTGGGTGCTGTCACTGGCGTGAGGGGACTGGCCGTCTTTGGCTTGGGAGCAACTGGTGGTTTTGGTGAATCTGAAGGATGAAAATAGAGAAAACAAGGACACAAAAATTACAGTTACCCTTATTTCCATTCAGAGTGTCCTACTTAGTATTTTCAAGAAAGCTCTGAAGAGAGTTTTCTAACCTATGTGAGCCCAATCCACTATGTTTTGTCTTCAGTTTATGTCCCCCACCACCATCTTTAAAATCCTTTCACCTCTACTGATAATTCATTCTGTAAACAAAATGAATAGATCTTCCTTCTGTACAGAGTCCAGCTAACAAAACTCAACTCAGTGATATACTCCTCAAACAAAGGAGTGCAGATCATTGTAATCGTTCATCCAACGCCACATATTAAATGCTTTCTAGTTGCCAGGGACCCATGAGACAATGCGGAGCTTGACAATCGCCATCCCTGGGACCCTCACGGAGCTTCTATTCATACTACTCTACTCATACTACAGTTAATTCATTGGATACCTACTATCTATATGCACAGAACTGTTGATGGGAAGGTCTTCTAGGGTCAAGAAGAGAAGAATACCTCTGTTGAATACTTGCAGTTGAGTCAGGGAGGCAAGACTAACAAGCACAATTAAAGGACAGAGCCGGAGACCCTTGGAAGATTATTATTAAATAGCCATTATCTCGGGCACCTGGGTGGCTCAGTGGGTTGAGCCACTGCCTTCGGGTCAGGTCATGATCTCGGGGTCCTGGGATCGAGTCCCGCATCGGGCTCTCTGCTCAGCAGGGAGCCTGCTTCCTCCTCTCTCTCTCTGCCTGCCTCTCTGCCTACTTGTGGTCTTTCTCTGTCAAATAAATAAATAAAATCTTTAAAAATAAATAAATAAATAAATAAATAGCTATTATCTCATTCCTTCAAGAACGATACACCAAAGGTCTGTGACAGTGATGCATGACTCTTCTAAGGGTCACCTCTGAATTCTACATGCGTCAAGACTGGTGTCTAGCCAAGTGCCCTGCATCCAGATTTTATGGGCATCCAGATTTCATGGGAGAAACTGTATAGTATTTTCAGACATGGATCTTTGCAAAAAGTCTCTTGCCTTACAGATGTGGAGGATCTAGCTGACCATGTCAGAATAAAGGATGTGGTACATGCAACACAAGTCAGAGAAGCAAGAGTTATTGTAACGAGGAAGACCTCCTGGAAAAGGTGAAATTTCAGCTGTATTTTGCAGAATGGGAGGGATCTGGACAAATGCAAGGGTCCAGGGAGTAGCTGCTCACTTCCAAGTTCATCTGTCCTGCCACAAGCATACCTCCATGCCTCCAAGCCCCTGGCCACACTGTGGACAGAGTGAGGAATAAAGCTTTCCAGGAAGGCAATCCACCCTGACTTCTCGCTTTCAAATGCCCTGCTTGGCTCCCCATTGCCTATAGATGACGACACACAAGTCTCCCCCTAAGCCACCCCCGTCTCCCAGGGCCATCCCCACTAAGGCCTAGGTTTGACACAGAGCAGCTTCAGAATGCCCACCTGGATCATGACAGAAGGGAGGTGGAGCAGCGGTCCTAGAGGTCTGTTAGCAAACTCTTCTCCCCACGCAATTGACTCCCAGATAAACCCTTGCAGCACCTAATCCCAGCCATCTGTATAGTTCAGGGCTCTCTGGCAGAGATACTGTGTGAGCCACGTTTATTATCACATAGGTAATTTTCAATTTTCTCATAGCCACATTAAAAAAGTAAAAGGAAACAGATGAAATTAATTTTAATGCTATTTCTTTTTAAATTCAATATATCAAAAAACCCCATCATTTTAATATCATATAATCAATGAATCATGTCTGGATCAACATGTCATCAATACACAAATATTAAAGAAATATTTGACATTCTTTTTTGTACTAAGTCCTTGAAACTTAATGTGTATTTTACACTTTTCAACACATCACAATTCAGATTAGTGGCACTCTAGCTACTTGGTGGCCACATGCGGGTGGTGGCTATGGTGCTGGCCAGCACAGTGCTCACAGTGCTAAAACTCATGGGAGTTTTAGCCCATCTCCGTGGGACTTTTCCATTGGCACCTCAATTTCAAAACATCTGGAGCCAAAATAAGTATCTCCCCTAAACTGGCAGAGCTACATAAAATTCAGCTGAGGAGTCTCCAAAGGAAATTAAAAAGGCCTGGAATAGCAAGAACACAGGTGCCCATGCACCCTGTTCCTGAGGGGGCCTGATTTCAGAGTCTCTTTAGTTGCACTCTGCAAATAAATGAATGACCTTAGTGGTCTGGTTTTCCAGTGTGCAGCTAATTAGGAGAGGTGTGGACTGGCAGTTAGAACACAGCCAGGTGTAAAATGTGGTAGCTGCCAGTAAGAAAGGGAGAGAAGAGACACAGCTGTCAAGACTTTAAAGGCTAAAGTACCCACTGCACCAACCCCCTAACCCATGCCTACATTCATCTACATTAATACCCAGGCCATCCACTGATTTCTAGATAATAACACAGAGTTTTCAAAATATAAATGGACTTCCAACTCCTTGTTTCCATAAGCAAATATGTCCTAATTGAGAAAAAAACATCTGTCCAAATTAATAAAGCACAAAACAAATTTTAAAAAACCCCACCACACACAACAACAACAACAACAAAAACCCACTCAACTATGTGGAGTTTAAACAACTAACCATAAGCTGATCTGTCATTGTAGAGTAACGGAATGAGCCTTTAGAGCCTGGTTGCTCTGAGTTCAAATCCTGGCTTTGCTATTTAATAAACAATGAAACTGAGCCTCGGTTTCTTCATCTGTAAAATGGGTACAATAGGAACACCTACTCTCAAGAAGTTACGAAGATTAAAAGATACATGTTAAAAGTGCCCAGCAGTTGGCCTTCAAGTAGAAGTACTCGATAAAGAGAAGCTGTTACTATTCTAATACTGTCAGTCTTTGCCTATCGCACATCTTCCCTTGACATAAGTCTTGCTTTATACTGATATATAATACTAGCCTCCCAACATCAGGTGTCAGGCACTGGCATGACATTATTCTCTGAGGGTGGGACTCTCATTTCTCATCCTTAGCAGGTGGTATTTCACATGAGCGCCATGAGACCTGACGAAGGGACATTTGGGCCATGAAAAACGACCATCACCCTGGCTGCATCACCCCAACCCCCACTCCATCCTTCATCCAATCAAGCTATTGATCTGTGGGCACTGTCTCCTCGAGAAAGGTTACAGTGGGTGTCTGAGGCGTGATCCTGCAAGAAAATGCCTTCCCCACAGGATCCCTTAGGAATGACAAGTATCTAGTGTCCACGTCCTGCTTCCAGCTCTGAGGTTCAGGGTATTTCACCTGCATCCTCTGAGATCAAAGAATGCCAGAATCAGAAAGTTTCTGACCCTTCAGGAAAAGATGAGGAAACTGAGGCACACAGAGGCGAGGCATATAGTTTTTTACAAATCTAGAGGAGGGCCCGGGTAGAACGTGGGTTTCCTGCTTCCCGGTCTAGTCACTTGAACTTCTGCCTTCACCTTTTTGCCCTTGAGCTTTCTTCTACAGTGGAGACTCAGGGCTCCCAGCTTCTACTGAGGCAGAGAAGGGTAAAATTCAAGGAAACTGAGACCAGAGAGACCAGAGATAGCTAGTCAGGTATGAAATTTAAATAAGGCCGAGTCCAGGGTTCAGAAGTACTAACTGACCATAAGGTGAATGACTGGCTTTTATTTGCTCCCATCTAATTTCCATTAATCTGAGCCCATTAAACAAATATTTACTGAGCACCTACTATGTGCAGGGCACCCACCTAGAATCTTTGGACAAATCAATAAACAAAAACAAACACCCTGTCCCTGATGGACCTTTTATTCTACTAGAGAAAGATAAGCAATAAAAAGGAGAAGCATATTACATTATTGTATGTTAGATGATCAAAAAGTCTGTGGAAAAAATTAGGAGCTTTTTTTTTTTTCCAATTTTAAATTGCAATAGGCCTCACTGAGAGCAAAGACTAGAAAGATGAGGGAAGCCAGGACTTGGGTGTGTGTTCAAGGACGGCCAGAGTGGCTGGAAAGGAGGGATGAGCAAGCAAGCAACAGGGAGAAGCAGGAGAGGAGATCAGAGAGGTCACAGGGAGGGTGCAGATTTTGCAGCACCCCCCGCCCCCCAGCAGAAGGAGGACACGCATCCTCTGGCTAATGTACTGGAATAAGTAGAAGTGGTGTGGACAGATGCAAGGACAACCATGAGGAGGCTCTTGCAATAATCTAGGCAAGAGATGAGACCATAGAGGCTTGGACCAGGTTGGCAGCAGCAGAAGTGGTAAAGAAGAGTCAGATTCCAAACGCGAAGACAGAGCTGGCAGGATTTGCTGGCAGTCTGAACATAAGGTGTAAGAGGAGAGAAGTCAAGGACGAAACCAAAGTTTTCTGTCAGAGGAACTGGGGAAGTGAAGTTGCCACCAACTGAATTGGGACTGAACTGGGGAATTCAACTGGTGCTGGGGAGGGAAAGCCAGAATTTCTGACGGGACATGCTAAACCTGAGTTTCCTACCACACACCTAGGCGGAGACAGACATCAAGTGGGCTCCTAGATAGATCAGTGTGGGTTCTCAGGGGAGAGATCTGGCTGGAGGTACCCATCACAGAGATGGAATTTAAGGCCTGGGCCTAGTGAGATCACTGAGTGAATGAGTGTGAACAAAGAAAAGAACAGGGCCCAGGAGTGAGCTGCAGTGGCCCTGAGGTTATGAGGAGTCAGGGAAAGACACTGGGGAAGAAGGAAAGAAAATGAAGGTTGTGTGAGAGCTTCAGCTCTGCTCCCTTCCTGCCTCCCTCAGTATAAGGTTATTTGGGTCCCAGATCAATTCTGCATAGAGAAGACCCAAAGGAAGAGGTAGCACTGGGGTACATGTAGAAAGACAAGGTGGATTTTCATAATCAGAAAAGAGGCTGGATATGCCAGATAGGGAGAATAGAATGTGCAGAGGCCCAAAGGCAGTTAGAGGCAAGCTGTCTTGGAGTATGATAAAGAGTTCAGTATGGCAGGGATGGGGGATTATGGGATAAATCAGGGCTGGGGCTTCCTCCTCTGGGTGAAGCTGAACCTTCTGACTATCCAGAACTCAGCATGGGTGGGGCTGGTGGCCCCTCTACTGTCCCCTGTGTTTCTCTAGCGGTGGTATGAAACTTCCTTCTCCCTGTATCACAGAGCCTGGGGGGCTCATACCTCTCTTCCCAGGACCTCTTGGCAATTTGTTATGGGTAAGGATAGCTCAAATGCAGAATACCCTTTAAGCCAAGACGCCAAGAGTTAACTGACAGTGGGAGAACCACAATGACAGGAGGAAGAGATTTTTAATAGCTTCTAGTGATAGGAATCATTCCCAGCCAGGCCCCATTACTAGTTTATATTTTCTCTATTTTAATTAAATATCTGTCACTCACACTCATGCATGCTGCTGCTCCCTTGTCAGTTATGCAGAGGTTAAATGAGAAGGGGTATTGGGAGGAGCACTGGGTTGGGAGTCAGGAACTCTGATCCACTGCTGGCTCGGCCATTAATTAGAGGCGTGACCTTAGGCAAATCCCTTCCCCTCACTGAGCCTCAGTTTCCCCATCTGTGGAGCAAGGGCCCCACACCAAACAGTTAGTAAGTACCTTCTGCTCCGGCCAACTACAGCATATTTAAACTCATGGCTCTTCATGGCTCTTCTTATGTCCCCTGATATCTCCTTATTCAGTCCCTGACTCTGTTTCAACTGCAGTTCACTATATTCCCCCTGGAACTCTCATAGCCATATGTTCCAAGAGTAATTATCTTCCAATTTCACCTTCCAGTTGCATCTTAATTTAACTTTCATTCCTGGGTGCCTGCTGGAATGTCCAAGCTAAGCTTGATGATTTCTAATTAGGCTGCTGTTAAGCTAGTCTGGTGATCCATGACAGGGCACATACTGGGAAGACTACAGGGACAAAGTGAGAAAGGCATGGGCCCAGGCTCAGACAGACCTGGGCTCCAATCCCAACTCTGGCACACATCGTCGGTGTCATCCCGGCCATGATACTTTGCCTCTCCGAGCCTGTTTCTTTCTTGGTAAAATGAAATAAACTCCTCCTTTTTTTTATAAGGATGTTAAAAAGTTCAAAGGAGATAACAGACATAACACACCTAACAAACTCAGTTGGCTACAATTTCTTGGGTACCTACTATGCGTTTAGCACTAGATTAAAAAAAGCCAGCTCTCAAGCTGGACAGTGTGTGTTTCAATCTTATCTTGGCTCAGTGACCTGCAGCTCAGTTTTCCCATCTATAAAATGGGGATAGCAAGAGTACTTACCTCATAAGGTTACTGTGAAAACTGAATTGACTGAAGTAAAACACTTAAAAGCAGCACCTAGTTCAGAGTAAGTGACCAGTAAATATTAGCCAGTATTCATTGGTAGTTTATGACAGACACTGTTCCAAACACCTTATAAGCTTTATTTAATCATGAGAACTCAATGACAAAGATCATACGGTCCCCATTTTTCAGATGAAGAAACAGAGGCACAGAGGTGAAGTAACCTCCTCAAGGTCACATAACTAAGTATATGGTGGTTCTGAAATTCAGTGCCATGGAGTCTGTGAACCACTATGTTACATGATCAGGAAGTTCAGGGCATGGCACACAGAAATCATTAGGTGAGCTTCCCATCGTTACCGTCACACTGAAAAAGTAACCAGGTTTATGCTGGAGGCAAGTTACAGGATGGCTAAACCCAAGAGTAGCAACTGCTAAGATTTCCTGGGACCAAACCTGCCTCTCAGTTTATTCCGGCTTATTCCATCCCCCAGCTTCTCAGAAAAGGGAGGGCTTGCCCAAGCCTCAAGCAGGGAAACGTGGGAAAACTGGAACCGCTCTCACCATTGTTTTAAAGTGAGTTTTATTAGGAGTGTAGGAAAAAGCTAGCTTGGCTCTGTTCAGGCTATGCCAGAAACAGGCAGGAGGAGACCCTCTTCCTCCAAGGAGTGGCGCTAGGCACTGGGACCCTGCTCCAGCCTCTCCCAAAGTGGCACTCCTGCTCCCACCCACCCCCATGCCATGACCCACACTCCCTCACTGTCCAGGCATCACACATGCCCAGCAACAACAAAGCCTGGACCTAGGAAGGCTGCTTCCACACTCCCAAGTCCCCGAGGGTCTCCTTTCTCAAATCAGTCTAGCTAAATGTCTCCTGTCTGCACTTAACTCTTTAGACAATGACTTTTTTCATTAAAAAGACTTAAAAAAGAAAAAAACCCACAACACATACACACACACAAGGCAGCAGGATATGGTTCTAAGACAGCCAAAATGGTGGCTTCCTGTTTCTTTAGGGATGTGTGTTTTGGAGTATGGCTTCGGACAAGGGTGTTGGTCTGGGAGAGGGCTGCCTTCTGCTCAATTTTAAAAAGAGAAAGAAAAAAAGAGTGACTATCGCTCCTTGGCAGGGAAATTAAGTTAGCGGAGTCTGTTGCCTCGCAAACTCGCCTCTTCCAGGGAACTTTCTGCCCTCGGGGTGGATGGAGTTAGGAATCCCGGGAACAGTTCCAGGCATCGCCCATCTGAGTCTCAGTCACTAAATCCGTTAAATGGCACTCCTCTGAAGGGACTGCTAGTATTCCCGATCAAACGCTTTCTGGATTTCCCGGAATCCCTGAACTGGCAGAGTCAGATTCACGAGGCAGAGAGACTCGAGGGATGGGAGTGAACGTCTGGAGTGCGGCTCAGCCTCGGCAAGTCCCCCTTGGCGTTAGGTCCCCTTTGGGAGGCACAAAAAGGGCCCCCGGCCAGGGCGCTGCGAGGGAGGGGAGCGCGCTGCCTGAGGGGTGGAAGGGATAATTTAGGGCTTTCTAGTCTCCTCCGGGGACTGAGCTCCGAAGTCTCAGGGTCTAGGAGAGACGAGGGGGCAGGCATCGTCTTAAGAGTGCGCCGCCGGGTACTGAGGGGCCAGAAATAGACCCCAGTGTGGGGAAGAGCTGCAGAAAGACCCCGGGGCCCAGGAGGGGCCTCTGAGGGGGCAGCGAGGGCCTGGCGGGAACCCCGAGGAGCCGGGGTGAGGATTCAGGGACGCGACCAAGTCGCCTTCGCGAAAGGAGCGTCTCTTGGTTGCCGAGCGGTGCCCCACACAGTGGTCGCGGTGGGAGCGGGCGGAGCGCTTTCGCGGCCAGGGTGCGGCCCCGCTGAGTCCGAGGGAGCGTCCCTCAGGCGGGGCGTCTCGGACAGGGGCCCCCAGATGAGTCTCAGCCTCCTCGGAGGGGGGGGGGACTCCGGACCCGCCCATATCTCGGCCGCAGCCGAGCAGAGTGGGAAGGTCGGGGGATTTTCGGCGGCTCGCTCCAGGCGCCCCGTGGGCTCCAACTTGGGACGCCTGGCGCGGACCCCTCGCGCACGTCCCTCGGCGCCAGAGGTCGAGCGGAGCCTCCTACCTGCTCTGTTCATCTTCCAGCACGCGCAGCCCGTGGCCGCCCGTCGGTCAGTCAGTCTGTCAGTCCCAGCGCGAGTCCGCGCGCCGCCTCACTCCATGGCCGCCCCGCGGGGCCCGCACTCCCAGGCGCCCGCCCCGCCCCCCAGCGCGCGCCGGACTCCGCGCGGCGCGCAGGGCAAGTGGGGGCGCGGGGCGCGAGCCTCCGGGCTGGGCGGGGCGGAACGGGGAGGGGAGGGGGCGCGAGCGCGGAGCACGCGAGGCGGTGGCCGGGGCAGCGCGCGGCGTCGCGTTCGCTCGCGATTCCGCGCGGAGCGCGGGGCAAGTGGGGGCGCGGAGCTCGAGCCTCCAGGGGCGGGGCCGCGCTGGCCGTGCACCGGGGAGGGGAGGGGGCGCGAGTGCGCCGCGCGTGGGGCGGCGGCCGGGGCAGCGCCCGGCGTCGCGTCCGCTCCGGGTCCCGGCTCCGCAACGGACGCGCTGCGCTCTGGGCGCCGCGCCTCTGCTGCCGCCGCGCCTCCGCCCCCTCCTAGACGTTTCCTCCCGCTGGGAGGAAGGTTTTTTTTTTTTTTCCCCTTTCTGCTCTGTCAGGGATCGCAGGAGACGAGGGGCGAGGCGTCCCCGCGCACATTTAAAGGGGCCGTGGTGACTCGGGGAGCCGCGCGAGGTTCAAGGGACTAGGATCAGTTGAGGGGAAGGAAGGAGCCAGCGAGTGGGCTCCCAGAGACGTCCTGCTCCGCTCGTCCAGGGGTCCATCCATCTCTTTCTTTTGAGCACGGGTATACATTCAGTCCTGTATCAGGCGCTGGGCTGAGAGCAGAGTAAGACCGCTCCCAGTTCTTACCCTCATGGAGCTTAGATGGGAAGTCAGTGGAGACACAAGACAAGTAATATCATTTCAGAGAGAGTGATAAATGCCTTGAGAGAGATAAGCCAGGGTAATGGGGCAAAGCACTGACTCTCCCAAAGTGTGCAGATGAGCATTGGAATTGTTAGAAATACAAATTCTCAGGACACCCCACCCCAAGACTTACTGAATCAGAAATCCTGTGTCTAACAAACTCTTCAGGTCCTTCTGATATAAGCTGAAGTTTGAGAACCACTGTGTAGAGAATGGGTGATCAAGGAAGGCCTCCCTGAGGAGGTGAGATGGAAAGGGAGACCTGGCTGATGAGTCTTTCTTTGTTCCCTCAGCGCACACTGGTCAGCTCCTCCCTGGGACTAGGCCTGGTGCTAGATGATTTGGATGACTCTAACCAAGCCTTTGCCCTTGAGGTCTTGGTCTGATTGGCCTGCAAACATAGGCAGATAGCTCTGCTTCCCAACACAGACGCTGGGATTGGGACAGGAGTGCAGAAGAGCTTGTGGGAAATCAGAGGTGCCCCCCCCCTTCCTGTGAGTGGAGAGGGTTCAAGCAAAGGAAAGGTCTTTCAAGTAAAGGAAATAGATTGAGCAAAGACTTAGACACGTGGAAAGGCATAGCATGTTAGAGGAACCCTAAGGGTTAGCTTGGCAGGGAAACCGACAGTTGGTGGAAGCATCCCAACAGGAGGAACAAAAAGGCTAGGATGAGAGGTGCTTTTTTTTTTTCTAAGTAATCTCTTTGCCCACCATGGGGCTCGATCTCAAGACCCCAAGATCAAGAGTCGCATGCTCTATCGATCCCAGGGTGATCTGAATACCATAATAAGGGCTTCCTTCCATCAGACTTTGAAAGCTGAGGGCAAGGACTATGTCTTCTGTATATAACTGACTGCTAACATTTATGGAGCACCTAATATGTGCCTAGCACAGCTCTGTACATGCATATTCACTCATTTAAGCTTCATTACAAACTTGTGAAACTGGTATCAAAATTCTTCCCATTTTAGGGGTACCTGGGTGGCTCAGTCAGTTAAGCGTCTTTCTCAACTTCAGCTCAGGTCATGATCTCATGGTTCATGAGACTGAGCCCATGAGATCAAGTCTTATGTCACGCTCCGCCCTTGGCAGGGAGTCTGCTCGAGATTATCTCCTTCTGCTTCTCCCCCCAATCACATGCACTTGTGTACTCTTTCTTTAAAATAAATAAATAATTCTTTTTAAAAAGTCTTCCCATCTAGCATTTGAGGAAACTGAATAAATTCCTAGAATGAGATTTCCTGATTCTGTTCTTGCCTTTGCTGCTCCATGTCTGCTTCTCCAGAACCCACTTCAAGGTGTGGTTTGGTCATTTAGTAGTTTGGTTGTGAGTCTACTGTGTACCAGGTTGTGGGCATTAAGCAATTCTAGTACTCTGTGGGAAGGGTGGCAGGAGGTGTATGTGTTGGGGGGGGATGTCTCAATTTTTGTAGAAATTGGGGAAGGAACGTGGAACATACCCCCTTGCCACCAGCACCAGCATTCCCTCCTGTCCATCAAATGGGGACTAAAAGCCCAGAAATGACCCTTTGCCAAGGTGATGTCTCCAGGGCAGGGGCTGTGTTTGCCTTGCTCACCACTGCAACCCTGGAATCTAACATAGAACCCACTCATAATAGGTCTTCAAGAAAAATATTGTCTATAAGAATGGGACCCAGGGGACGCCTGGGTGGCTCAGTGGGTTAAGCCACTGCCTTCGGCTCAGGTCATGATCCCAGCCTCCTGGGATCGAGTCCCACATCGGGCGCCTTGCTCAGCAGGGAGCCTGCTTCTCCCTCTGCCTGCCACTCTATCTGCCTGTGCTCGCTCTCTCTGTAAAATAAATAAATAAAATCTTAAAAAAAAAAAAAAAAAAAGAATGGGACCCAGGACAGAGGTTCATATTACTGTTCAGGATCAGTTTGGTCTTCTGGGATTGAAGGTGGTGGAAGCTAGAATTTTTATTATTTTGACCAGCAATGTTGGGACCAAGAAGGCAGAATTCCAAATGGACACAAGGCATTTTACAGCTTTGGCTTTGTCTCCCTGAAGCTAGATACCTGTGGTCCAGCTTGTGGTCCTGGTGGTCCCTGATAAACAGATATTTTCATTGCATAGACGAAACACCTTACATAATCATGGTCCATGAAGCAGAACAATAGCAGCACGAGGATTATTCTTAGAAAGGCAGAACCTCAGGTTCCACCCCAGACCTACTGAACCAGAATCTGCATTTTAACAAGATCTCCAGATGATCTGTATACACAGCACAGTTGGAGAAACACTGTCCTAGAAAACCCACCCCATTTCTTTTTGGCTAGATGTACTGCCACAGCACAGAGGAGTAGAGAAAAGACATCACAGTTTCCCCAGGTTCTTACTGGAGTGAGAACTTAATCCCCTGACATCTGTCCCCTTAATAATACATTATTGGAAAGTTGGTAGATTTCTGGATATCTGGAGGCCTGCACCCAGAAGCACCCCTGGAGCATATTAGGTGTTCACCAAATATAGATGAAAAATATAGGCATGAAGGTCTGATTTGAATTGTTACATGAGCTAGTTGGTGCCCGGCACACAGAAGGTGTTCGATGTACACATACTGAAGACAGGAATGAATAAATTTCAGTTAGGTAATGTGGAAAGGCTTTTCTCCCCAGCTTTATGAAAAATCTTAAATAGTATCTTCACACTCACCAAACACTTTCATATGCCTAACTAGGTTTATAAGTTTTGTTTCCATTTATTTTTATTGTTTAATGACCACAGTATAAAATTAGATTATGCACATTTTCAAGCAAGGGTGTAAGAAACACAGTTTCCCTAAATTGGGAATGGAATTTGATCCTCTCAAAGGACCTTTACATCTCTGAACTGCCTTGGAGTCCTTAAGCTTCCAACCTTTTATAGAGAAATACTTGTGCCTCTGGAATAGAAAATCTACAGCAGAATTTGTGTTACATGGACAGGCTCTTAATACACTTTATGGATTTCTGACTGGAAGGGGTGCAGAAGGGGATGGAAATGGTGATGGTGGAGGTAGGAGGGATGATGTTTGAGGCAAAGGAGGCAGAAGTGGTGGAGTGACAGAAGTAGCAGTGGAAGTCAGGGTGAATATGATGTAGCTGGTGATGGTGGAGGAGATAGAGGTACTGGAATGTATTGGTGTGGAGGTGGTAGACTTGGAGGAGGTGATGGAGATGAAGGTGGTGTTGGTCAAGGTAGTGGCAGTGGTGTAATTGAGTGAAGTGATGAAGGCAGGGTGGAGTGGAAAAAGGTGAATGGACATGGTGGAGTTGAGTTAGAGGATGGATGTAACAGTGGAATTGAGTGAGTTGATGGACAAGGAGGTGGAGTTGAGTGAAATGATGGGTGTGGAGGGTGGAGTTGGTCAAGGTGATTGAGGTGATGGAGTTGAATGAGCTGATGGACATGGTGGTGGAGTTGAGTGGGCTGATGGATATGGAGGTGGAGTTGAGTGAAGTGTTGGGTGTGGTCAAGGTGATGGAGGTGATAGAGTTGAGTGAAGTGATGGGTATGGTTTTGGAGTGGAGAAAGATGATGGACATAGTGGAGTTGAGTGAAAAGAGGGACATGGAGGTAGAGCTGAGTGGAGGTGGCAGTAGAGTTGAGTGAAGTGATAAGATGTGGTGGTGGAGTTGGTCAAGGTGATGAGGGTCGTGGAATTGAGTGAAGTGATGGGTATGGACCTAGTGGAGTTGAGTGAGAGGATGAAGGAAGGTATTGGTGGAGTTGAGTGAGCTGATGGACATGGAGGTGGAGTTGGTCAAGGTGATAGAGTAAGGGGATGGACCTGGTGGAGCAGATAGTAGAGAAGGTGGGGTATGTCTGAATATGGGTACAAATGAGTGAATGGATATATCACTTCAACATTTGATGCAAAAAGAAATATGCTTAAAAGCTGAATTTCTTTCTGGGAATTAGCAATAAAACGCAAAGAACCTAGGACCCCAGGGCAGGAGCAGGAGAGGAAGGCTCAGATAATTCAATCAACAGCCAACGTCACCCTTCGCAGTAGGGCCTGTGCAAAGAAGGGAAGGCAGGAAGAGACCTCATGCTTCGCTAAGCCCTTTTCACAATTGTTGAATTTGGGATTTGAGGCTAAGCCAAGTCTTCTTAAAAAGATCATAGCACCAGTGACAGCTGGGAAAAAAAAAACACAGGTCAAAACTTGCTTAGCTGAAGCCACACATTAGTGTGGAGTGATGGACTATGAAGTGGAAATGCTTATTCCTGTGCTTGCTTTTCCTAATAAGAGAAAATGGACGTGAAAGACCATAACACTTTACAAATATCCAGAGCTAATACTGGTGGTTGGACTTGCTTAGTCTTTATGGAGCTGAGCCATAACCACTCTCTGAGCTTGCGGGATGGCTGCAAATAGCCATAAAGGGCATCACTGCGTGGGGTAAGGAGCCCTTCACTTGGCGATTCTTCCCAAGAGTCCTTCCTACAAAGGGATTATTATAGCCCTGTTTCACACAAGGGAAAACTGAGGCCCAACTGGGGAAAATGACCTGCCCTACAACCCAGCCAGGACTCAACCATTCACTTCAAGAACACAGTCTTGAGTTCTTAACCACCAGACTATGCCATTCTCTCTGTGATGAGGCACAAGTCTGCCAAGATTTCCATGTTTTCCAGCTCAATCCTACCATCTCAGTCCTTCTCAACAGACCATGAGCCACCTAGGGCAGGTTATTATGCCCACTGGACAGACTGGGAAACTGAGGTCCAGAGGGGATGATACATCAAGTTAGGGGACCAGCCAGTGCAGGAATCCATACCCCCTGTCATCCGGTCCCAAGCCAGAACCACCTGCAGCCTGAAACCACACACCTTCTCTGGGGTTGTAGTTCTGGCTTTGCCTTTTGAGGACAGCCCCTCCTCGCTTTTCTGCAGGAGCATGACCCACAGCAGGAGTCAGGCCTCCCTGACCAGGCCTTTCTTCTCTCTCCCTCTTTCTTTTCCTCCTTCCTGTCTTTCTATGTGCCCTGGATGGTCAGAGTGGCCAGCAGCAAGCAGCTTCACAGTGATGGCCTAGCCCGGGTCTGCAGGAATATTGCAAGGGGCATTGAAGGGAATCGACTGTGTGTCTGATACATCGAAGGAACAGCTAGGTGGGAGCCTCAGAGCCTGAGGAACCAGGGGTGCAAGGGACGTGGCCAGCCAGAATGTGCCCGGATGAGGCTGCGGCAATACCAACAAGTGATACCGCCAGTGCTGACAGCTGACGTGCACAGAGCACTCTCTCTGGGCTTCTTGTGGCCACGTGGGGGGGGGGCTTCATCATTACCTCCATTTCACAGTTAACAAAGGCTCAGGGAGGTAAGAGACTTACTCAAGGCTCAGAACTAGTGGTGGAGTTGGGACTAGACCTGGGTCTTTCTGTCCCCAAGGCCTGCGCTGTTCACAGTGCGTCATATTTGTCCAAGAGCATGGTGGTAGAATCAGAAACAGAATGCTTGGTGGCCAGCTTTCCTTCCTTCCTTCCTACCTTCTTTCTTTCCTTCCTTCCTTCCTTCCTTTTTCCCTTCCTACCCTCCTTCCTTCCTTCCTCCTTTCCTACCCTCCTTCCTTCCTTCTTTCCTTCCTTCAAGTAAGCAAATGTCTCCCTTTTTTTTTTTTTTTAATATCCTTGGACCATCTGAGGCCAATTTTCATGCCTGCACACTGCTTAGGTCACCTCAGATCAAAACCAGTGAAAACCAGTGCCCTGTTCCTGCCTGCCCGAAGGCCCTGCAAAGTGCACAGCCAGCCCTGAAGCTGGACGTGGCCGTGTTCTCAGAAGCAAAGACCACCCAGGCCCTGTGAGCTCATGCAGAGGGGCCATGGCAAGCCTCCCAGATAGGCAGTAACCACATTGATCTGTGGGCAAAGTCCCAGCCTCAGTTTCTCCACTGGTAAATCACAATAGCTAGTATTTGCTGAGTCTTATTTTGTGCATTCCGTAAATGTTCTGCATATATCATTAACTCATTTAATCCTCTCAACAAACCTATAAAGTAGGCAGAGTTATTACCCCTTTGTTACAGATGGGGCTACTGTGGCACAGCGAGGCTGAGGCACTTGCCTGGGTGAGTGGTGGGGATCCCATCCTGGCTCTGGGGCTGGCTTTCTTATCCACATCAGCACACGGTCCCCCATCAAGTGGATATCATAACAGTGTCTGTTCATTAAATGAGACAATTCAACAAAAGCATTCAGGAGCGGGGAAAGAGCCATAGGAAATGCTCATAAAGGATCATTATCATTTAAATGTCTAGGATACAGTTGATGCTTAGTAAATGTTTACAAGGTACACCAGGCAGTGGGCATGAACACCCCACCGTCGGAGCAGGAGGGAGAGAGGAAAGGGCATTTATTGAGCAGTCTCTGTATACTGGGATTGGTGAGAGGGGGCAATGTGGGAGCCCTTTGGGCAGCATGAGGAGGCAGGCCTGGGTTCTGCTTCCTGTGCCAGCCAAGGGAAGGTGACAGGGCTTTGTTTCCATAAAGCTGGGACCCAGTTCCAGCCACCTTCTCCTCCCTCTTCTAGGCCAGAGTCCTCCCTGGGTTTCCCTTTTTCTACCAGCAGTATGTATACCTTTCGTCTACAGGGACAAAATGCATGTTACTGAAATGGAAATGCCCCTGGCCTTGCAGCCTCCCCGGCTGCTGACCCCAGGTCCCCAAGCCTTGGACCGCTCACCCCGCAATGCCACAGCTGCAGCCTCATCAGCTTCCAAGGCTTATCTTCCCTGGAAAGTCATTGAGTTGTCTTCCTGGCTCCAGGGGCAGCAAATCAGAGCCAGACACCTGCTGGGGTGGATGAGTTTTAGCAAGGCCGCCCTGCCCTGCCCTGCCCTTCCTGTGCCCCAAAGATTGGTGGAGGGAAACATCAGCTAAGTTTGGCTCAGGCCTCTCCCACCCTTACCCCTACTGCACATACCCAGGCCAGGCAAGAGGAGAAAGGGGAACCCTGGGGGTCTGAAGACCCCAGCTCTACCAGTCACTAACTCTGAGGCCATAGGCAAGACACCTCACCTCTCTGAACCTGTTTTCTCCTCTATAAAATGGGAAGGAGAAACCTGAATCAGGGTGAGGATTAAAGGAATGTGAGTTCCCCTTGCTTTTGACTTTCCTGTTCTTGACAAGCTCAAAATCCAATCCAGGAGAAGAGCTTGGGGGTGAGCTAACTGTGGCACAGTGGAACTGGGGAGTGGGGGTAAAAGCAGGGGCTGAGGGGCCAGTGGGGAAGAGGTGATATGGGGCTGAGATTTAAAGGTCAAGTATCATTTTCCAGGTGGAAAAAATAGGTTTGCCATTCCAGTCTGGGGAACAGTCTGAGCTAATGCCTGTGGGGATGGATGGAAGAGGAAGGTTGGGCTGATAGGAAGTGGTCACAGCACAGGATGGTACAGGGAAGTGTGTGGGGGGGGGTGCTGGTGATGGGGGAAGCTCTCCAGTGGTGGGCCAAAGAGTTTGGACTTTCCTCTCTGCAGGTGATGGGGAGCCACAGAGTGTTTCTGGGGGAGGTCATTCCTGTGTGGTAGGAAAGCTGGTAGCCAGAGTGGTAAAGGAGTCAGAGGGACACACCTAGAAGTGGGATGAGCCAAGGAAACTGGACAGGGGTCCAAGAAAGATTAGGCCTGAATTCACGAATGTTCCTGACCCACAGTTGTGAGGGCTCATATGCATGCCAGGAAGACTTCCAGGAGGAGGACAGCTTTGCTCTGCACCCTGAAGGAGCCCTACGAGCAAAAGGGAGCAGGACAGGGCAGGACATGGCAGGCAGTGGCTGAAGGTGGGAACTGGGGACCAATAGCCCAGTTAGGCTGAAGTGTCTAGTGTAGGGAATACATTTAAGTGGCAGGGACAGGCAGGGGCCTGAAAGGCCATTGTCCAGCAGACCTTTGGCTCCCCAAGGAAGGGCTGATCACTGGGGGAGGGGAGTCTGGGGCTGGGCAGGGCCAGTTCAGAGTTTTTATCACCACTGGGTGGGATCCAAGGTCTGTGGAGGAAATGACCACCCTCTTCCGGCCAGCCATTTTTTTTTTCCTTCAGCTGGCCTGTTTGGCTTTTTCCCTGAGGCCGCATTTCCACCATGGCCCCTCCTGGCTGGCTGGGCGTGGGTATGGCTCCGCCACACACCCATCAGCAGGGGCAGCCCGGCCTTAGGCTTCCTGCCCCTCTTTGGGCAGGCTGATTGGAGGAAAACAGCCCTCAAGCCTTCTTCAAAACAGGAAACTGCTCTCCCTGCTTCCTGAAGGACAGGAACTGTCCCCATGGCAACGATGGGACAAAGAGGCCATGTTAACCCTTCCAAGGGCAGGCCTGGTGGCAACCCCCTTCTTACCCAATCCCTTGTGGGTGTGGCAGTGTACAGGTGCCAGGGAGGGTCTGCTCCGGTGACACCCTCAAAGTCTCAGCGCTGTCCTGAGGAAATGGCCTGGCTGGGATTTTATACCCATTAGACAGATGACAATGTTGAGGCTCACTCAGAGAGGGTGAAGTGCTGGCCACACAGTAAGTCAGGTGCAGCAGGGCACAGGTATAGGGGCTGAGGTTGGTCTGTCTCCATTGAAGACTTGGCTCCTTGCTAGCCAAGTCCCTTGGGCAAACAGCTTAACCTTCTCCAGCCTCATTTTCTCTATGTGTGAAATGGGACAATTAGAGCACCTGCCTCATGGTCATCCATTCCCTCAGCACATCTTCACTGGTGTCGGGCCAGCTGTTGCAGCTACCATGGATGTGGCAGTGACCACACTAAAAAAAACCCCTGCCTCGTGGAGTGAGTGTCACAGCTGGTGATGCGGGCAGTCAAGAAGTCCACAAACCAGGGCAAGTGTGAGACTTTCAGAGAGTGATCAGTGCTGTAAGCGATAAGTGTGGAGCAGAGTATGGGGAGGTCTCTTGCTGGTCCAGGAAAGGCGAGGACACTAGGCGAGGGAAAAGGGGCTGTTGTGCCAGTCCCTGGGGGATGGCAGTTGGGGGTGGGCGGGAGGAAGGCCCAGAGGTAGGAAGGCCTGTGCCATCCGGGAACAGCGAGGTGGAGGCAAGGGCGAAGGAGGGAGAGGCTGGCCACCAGGGCCCTGGGGCTGTGTTCTCAGAGCAAGGCAACAGCACAACTGGGCGGCGGTAAGGCAGGCAGGAGTGAGCTCTGCGTTGTGTTTGTACATTTCACGTCCCTCTGGTTGTTGGTGTCCAGGGGATGCAGCTCAGAGACAGGGTCTCTGGACTCTGAAAGGCGTGTTTTCTAGGGGACCTTGCACAGTGACCCTGGAGAAACCTGAGTCCTAGGGAGAGGCAAGCAGTCTGTTGTTGGGGGAGGTGGGGCGGGGCTGGGTGTGGACCTTGTGGCCTGTATCCAGTGCTGCCATCATCCAGGAGCCCGGCCTTTTCCTTGACCAGCCACCAGGACACACCCCCCGCCCTCCCTCTGGATACCCAAGGGTGGCTGAGAAGAGGCCATGGAAATAGCTCCCAGGGTTGTGGCGCATGCAGCAGCTGCTCTGGGAATAACATACACTCTCTCTTCTGGGACCTCCAATTCCTGGCCCCTCCCCACTTCACCTTGTCCCCTCATCTCCTGCTGCCCTCCTTTTTTTCCCTCAGCTCCAGCCATGCTGGCCTTCCTCCCCATCCCTGACCCTGCCAGCTCTCGGCAGCCCCAGGGACTTTGGACCTGCCATTTCTGCTTTCTAAAATTCTCCTTCCCCTAATTCCATGTGGTGGGCCTGGCTTCTCATCAGTCAGGTCTCAACTGTCACCTCTTCTCAGAGGTGTCCCTGACCGCTCCCCACCCCAGTCCCTCAGAGTCTTTTTTTTTTTTTTTAAGATTTTATTTATTTATTTGACAGAGATCACAAGTAGGCAGAGAGGCAGGCAGAGAGAGAGAGAGGAGGAAGCAAGCTCCCTGAGGAGCAGAGAGCCTGCTACAGGGCCTGATTCCCAGGACTCTGGGATCATGACCTGAGCTGAAGGCAGAGGCTTTAAACCACTGAGCCACCCAGGTGCCTTGCATTTACCTATATCTGAGATCCTCCTGTTTATTTGTCCACCTACCTGTGTGCTGTGTGTCTCCCCGGCTAGAAGGCCAGCTCCCAGAGGGCAAGGCTGATTCTCCCAGCATCTGGAACACAGCCTGGCATGCAACGAGTGCTCACTGTATTACCTGTTACACCCCGAATGAACGCGCAGCGAGAGAGACCCCCATTCTTGGACTTAGTACCAAACTCCCATTCACCTGCACGGTCTGAAGAGACTGGCGGTCTCTCTGCCAGGGAGGTGGCTCAAGAGGAGATAGCTGGAGATGAGGAGAGCAAGGTCGACATGTTTGCCCTGTGGAGGAACTAACGTTTGTTTACTGACATAGATTCACTATGCCACAACCGCCAAGAGCTGTGTTGGGTGCTAGTGTCCTGGGAGGTACGGATCATTATTCCCATTTTTCCGATGAAGAAACTGAGACTCAGAGAAGTCAAATCTCCTGCCTGGGACCACACGCTGGAAAGTGGTGGAGTTGAGGGGAAGCAGGATTAACTACTTGAAGCCTCTGCTTTCTCCTCACTGCCCCCACCCCCTGCCAGGCCAAAAGGGGCCTCGTGCACAGAGAGACAATGAGAAAAGATGATTGACTTTCTGAAAAATCTCCTTTGAGGGTTTGTCAAGGCTGGTGCCACCAGCCACGTCTTTTGGTTGACACAAGCCCCTGATCTGAAGAATCCTCTGGACTGGTTAAAATAGGAACTCCAAAGACCCATCACAGGCCCCATGAGTTAAGATTCCATGAGGTTGGAATGAAGCATCTTCATTTTGGGTAACATAGGCTTAAGGCTTTGGAGGCCCCATTAGATAACATGTGGAGCCTGGGGTGGGACCAACCCAGGGACTCCTTTTTTCTTCTTTTTTAAAGATTTTATTTATTTATTTGACACAGAGAGAGATATCACAAGTAGGCAGAGAAGCAGGCAGAGAGAGAGGGGGAAGCAGGCTCCCTACTGAGCAGAGAGCCCGACTCGGGCCTTGATCCCAGGACCCTGAGAACATGACCTGAGCCGAAGGCAGAGGCTTAACCCACTGAGCCACCCAGGCACCCCCAGGGACTCCTTTCAAGCCAAAGGGCCTGAGGTCCCAAGCAGATCATCAGACAAGAACCTAATCACTAATAATTCACCAAGTGTGTGGTAATGTCCAAAGGGAGAGGGGCAGGTGTGTTCACTCTGTGGGCCAGCCCCAGGAAGGCTCCACCGAGCAATCGATTCCAACTTCCTACCTTTGCCAGCCCCCTGTGCTTGAGTTCCCCAAGGGATAGGGAGCTCACATCCTCACAGGGCCATCCTTCCCTCTTGGGATAGCTTTGCAGAATAGGGGTGGCCCTGTTACCTTCCCCGATGTACCAGGAATGGTGGCGGTTTACAAAGAAGCATTTTGATAAGCTGCAAGGCCCGACTCTTGATTTATTTTCCCCATGGAGCTCTAGAGTGGAGACTGCATCCCTCTGCCAGCTCTGGCAGAGGACGATGGAGATAGCGGCTCTGGAAAGACCACATTAATTAGCTTAATAAGCGCGTGTGCACTGGTGCGATTGTGCTCTGAGAGGGACCCCGGAGGCAATGTGACCCCCTGTCATTGACACCATCAATTGCTGGGGTGAGCCTCCCCCACCTGAAACCCAGACACTTAAGAGAAATTAATCAGGCCCTCTCTGGGAACACCGTTAAAACCCGAGATTCCTGCAGGGGCTGGAGCCTGATCCTCTCCAGCTCAGGGGAGTCCCTTGTGGGGGGCCAGGAGGGCGTGAGAAGGGAGAAGAGCACCTTCTAAGTATTGCCTGCAGGAGGCATGCTTGAATCCTGATGATCTCCCGGAGAGCTGGGGACAGAGCTTTGACAGCTCAGAGTTTGGGATGAAGGTGTGGACAACATGCTGGGGTCTGAGCCCCAACCCCCACCACTTCCCAACTCCAAGTCCCTTTCCCTTCTGGGTGTAGCTCTCCTCATCTGTCAAATGGGCTATTTTTAGTCCAACTGCATGTGCGCATTAGGAAAGTTCTTCCTGGGTGCCTGACCTAGTAACAGCTCACTAAATAGTAGACACCATTGCTAAGTATTAATGAAGTCACAGGCACAGAGGAGGCAATCCAATAGATTTGATGTCTTTTAGCTAGACATTGGCCAGTGTTTTGTGAAGGTCTAATCCACGTGCTGTTTCTCACTGACTTGACAGTTTGGTTAACTAATTGTTAACTATTCATAAATACCATTTGTTTGCTTTCCACTTATGAACGGGCTGCAGCATCCAGCCTTTGCTCTCCAGGGACAGTGTCCACTGGTCTGGCCAAACTCTAAATTTTAAAGCCTGAGGACGATTTGCCTCTAGATGCAAACACCCACCTCAGGATCCAGATACCTGCCTCCTCCTATAAATAGAGGTATGGTCCTTTAAACAGTATCAGTTTTAGGGCCCCTCTGTGGCTCAGTGGGTTAAAGCCTCTGCTTTCAGCTCAGGTCATGATCTCAGGGTCCTGGGAATCGAGCCCCACAATGGGCTCTCTGCTCAGCGGGGAGCCTGCTTCCCCCACCCTCTGCCTGCCTCTCTACCTACTTGTGATCTATCTGTCAAGTAAATAAATAAAATCTTTTAAAAAAACCAGTACCCACAAGTTTAATTTCCACAAGCACTCTATACATCAGGTGTGATTATACCCATCTTACAGATGATGAAACGGAGGCTCAGAGACTTGCCTAGAGATCCACAGCTGGCAAACAGTGGGAGGTTGTGGTCCCAGGTCTGCCATAAGCACACAGTGGGCATTTTCCCCGCTGCACTCCACCCAGGACATTCCTGACCAAAATGGAGTATTTCTCCCCCAAAGCAGAGGCAGTCGCAGTACCTACGAGGGCTTGAAGGGTTCCTTGTGTCTACCGAGGCAGGCAGTATCCATAATTGATGACTTCTGCTCTCACATCCATTTTAACCCCACTGATTGGTCCCCTCTTTGTTCCAGGTCTTGGAGGGAGCCCAGAGGGGTGCCACAGACTCAGTGAACAATCGGAAAGCATCGCTGATTCTTGCACCACACGGAACCAGCTACATAATTTGTGGGGTCTAGTGCAAAATGAAAATGCAGTGCCTGTCGTTCAAAACTTGAGGATTTCGTGATGGTAACGAGAGCATGGGGGTTTAAGTCAAGCAAGGAGCCCTTCTCAGTGGGGGTCCCTGTGTGACTGCACTGGTCACACACCCATGGAGCTGACCCTGCAAACACCAGGGCTAGGAAAGCTGCAAATGTGCTAGGGTATCTAACCCCCTGCTCGTAACTTGGCACCATTTAGGAGCTAAATACATATTTGGTGAGTAAATGAAATGGTGTGCTCACCTCACGGACTGTGTGACTGACGCAGGATTGTGAATTTGCAGATGGGTAAATCGAGGATCAGTAATGCTTTGCCTCACCCAGTCTCATCCAATGCCCAGGTTCCCTGCATTTGACCTGGCAGGCTTACCCTCTGTTCCTGCTGACCCCAATCCTGGCCTTTGTTTTCCTGATTCCAGAAAGAGGGGTGATGTTTACCACAGGCTGGAGTTTATTTTATTTTTGTGTTTTCCAATAATTGATTCCAACGGTTCCTACAGACGTCCTGCCGAAGGAAAACATGTTTTGCTCACTCAACCTTCCACTTCCTCATGGCGCCGCAATAGTGGGGGCCCACGGCCGCAAGGAAAGCGTGGGGTGACTTTTCCCTTGGTTATTTTCTTTTTTTTCCATCTTGCTGTAGGGGGACAACAAAACATGTTTTCCTTTTTCTCCGAAGGAAATCGGAACTTTCTTATGGACTACTTGTTGCCTAAAATTCATCTTCCTTCTCCTGTGATTATCTTGGATCGCGTGAGTTGTGTGACTGAACTTCAAAATAAAGGAGCGTCCTTCATTGCACTGAGAGGGCAACCACCAAACCAAAATTTTCATTCACATGAAGCCATTGACACTGCTGAAATTCACCACAGCTTCCTTGTCAGAGTCTGTGCCCACATTTGATGTGGACTTATGGCACATTTGCCTTTTTCAAAGTGCAGGACTCAGTAAACGAACACACAGCCAATATTCTGGTCAAGGCGAATGGCTGAAACAGATATGGGTGTATGGTGTGAGGTGGGGGTCAGGACTCTTCTCCTCCACATGCATATCCACTGATCCACCACTATTTATTGAAAGCATCATTCTTGGGGCACATGGGTGGCTCAGTAGGTTGAGCATCTGACTCTTGATTTCCACTCAGGTCATGATCTCAGGGTCATGAGATCAAGCCCCATGTCGAGCCCGTCATTGGGCTCTGTGCTTGGCAGGGAGTCTGCTCAAGATTCTCTCTCTCCTTCTCCTTCTGACTCTCCCCCTCCTCCCACCCCATACACACACATGTGCATGTGCTCACTCCCTCTCTCTCTCTCTCAAATAAATAAATTGTAAAAAGCAAGCAAACGAGCAAGCATCATACTTTTCCACTGGACTGCAGCATCTCAATTCTCGTAAATCCAGTGATTCCACACATGTTGCTCTAGTTCTGGACCTTCTATCCTGCTCCCTTCATCAGTTTGTCCATCTCTGTGCCAAGACCTCCTGTCTTAATTACTGTGTGTCCACTGAAATCAATAAATCATGGCCGTTTAATAATGCCCCTACCAATGAACATTCAGGTTGTTTCCAATGTTTTCTTACTATGACTTGTATTGTACTGAGCTGTAGTAATAAAAGAAGCTATAACAGCTGAGATGATGTGCCAGGCTCTGTTGAAAGTTCTTTCCATATATTCGCCCATTTAATCCTCCCACCAGCCCTTGGAAGAAGTGCTATTGTGATCTCCTCTTTGAGAGGTGAGGAACTCAGGACATGGAAAGGGTGTTTTGCCTTGGGTTCCCCAGCTTCTGTGTGGTGGAGCTGGGGCCTGAATCCAGGCAGGGTAACTCTGGAACCTGCACTTGCATTCAGTCTCCCCAGTAAGGGAGTGTGGGTAAAAGGGGAGTATATAAAGCAAATGGAGGGGATGATGTCTTCCTTACCTCCTTGAATTAATGAATGGTTCAGTGGCTGTGGAGCCTGAGAGTGCTGGGATCCTGCTTCAGCTCCACCACTCACTGGCTGTGGAACTCTGGGCAAGTCAGTTCTCCTCTTTTAGCCTCAGTTTCCCTGTCTGTAAAATGGAGATAATAGGCCTACTTGTCTGGGTCATCATGGGGCTTCAGAGACCAGCACAGTGCCTGCTGGCTCAGGAGAGATTCCCTGTCCTGTCTTAAACATCTGGACTGATGGCCAGTGACCTTAGCAGCCTTGGATGGCTCTTTCCAAAGGGGTCGTTGCCTTGCAAACATTCTCTGCTTCCTGCTGAAGCTGGAGGGACTTTCTTATATGGGGAAACTGAGGCCTGGAGCCGTTGAGGGCATGGATGATGGACCCCAGAACCTGATTCTCATGGCCTCTCTCTGCATCTGTAGATCTGAGGGTCAGGGCCTTCCTGATCAGCTCACCAGGGTGGGTGCTTTTCGCAACAAGCCCCCACCGTTCACTGGACAGCAACATCTCGTTCAGGGGCAGCCCCCGCCTCACTACCCAGGATGGCTCTCCTGATCTTGCAGACCCAAGCAAGCATCTGATGATTTTGCCTGCCTCCTGTGAGCTCTGAGGATGGGACCCCATTGCACCTCTACTGGCAGAGCCTGGCACAGAGAGATACCAGGAGGTATTTGATGAATGAATGAATTAGTTAATTAATCCTATCAGCAGTTACCTTCTGTGAATTACCAACTGTCCTGGTTTGCCCAGGACTGAGGGGTTTCCTGAGATGCAGGACCGTCAGTGCTAAAACCATGAGTGTCTTGGGCAAACCAGGACAAGTTTGTCACCCTAAGTCACCACTGTGCAGCGGGCACTGTGTTCAGCCTTTATAGTCCCTGTTGGTTCTGATCCTTGTCTCAGGTTAGGCCCCTAGCAGCAGAGCCTGAGTCAGGGGTCCAGATGCACGAGAATTATATCAAAGATACACTCTCAGGAGGGAGTGAGGGATGCAAGGAGGACAGGAGCAAAGCACCAGGCAAGGCTGGAGACTGTGGTCCTGGCTGGAGACTGGCCTTGTCTGGCCTTGCCTGTCCTTACCATGACATTGGGGAGCATGCAAACCACAGAACAGGTTTGGCCCCAACTCCAGGCCAGGGGACTCATGTTGGAGAAGAGTGGCAGCCAAGGGCAATGCTCAGGAGAAGGGGACAGCTGTTGGTCATTAGCAGCCAACATTACCACAGCTGGGGGACAGGAGCACTGTCCCGTGATGCAGAGCAGAGTGGGGCCCCCAGAGTCCATGACATTTCATAATAGCTATGGACAGAGGTCAAGTATGATTATATTCGTAACTGCCTTTGGCACCTAAAACAACCCAGCAGCTCCCCATTGCACCAAGAACAAAAGCTGAAGTCTTTACAACAATCACTGGCCTCCCCTTTCTCTCTTCTCTCACCTCACTTAACTCAGCCACCCTGGCTCCTCTCTGATCACCCTGCAGCCAAGCTCTGCCTGGCCCACGGTCTTCCTTTGTCCTTGCTGTTTGCTCCCGCTGTTTGCTCCCTCTGCCTGGACTCCCCTTGGCCCAGATCTCCTCCTAGTGGCTCCTTCCCATCATTCAGGTCTCAGCTCAAATGCCACATCCTTAGAGAGGCCACCCGTTGGCACCCTCAGTCATACCCCCAATGCCCTTAGCCACTCTCTTCCACATGACTCAGAATTCCATTCTTTATCACACTCACCATTATCTGGAATTACTCTAGGTCTCTTCTTCAGTTGCCTTCTGTCTGTCTCCATCTCCAGAATTCCATGAGGGCAGGGAGCTTTTCTGTTCCTTACCGTAGGTGCTTAATATATATTTGTCAAATGAATGAATGCAGCCCCATTTTGTAGATGGCAAAATTGAGTCTCTGAAAGTCGAGGGCTTATCTACAAGGGCACCTGCTGCAGTGACAGCTCCTGATGTTGTGCCCCTCCCCACCAGGCTGCCACCATCTCCCTCACCTCATGGCCATCCCCCAGGGTTGGAGGTAGTATCTCTGCACCCAGGGCTCCCCAGCTCTTGGCTCAGGGCTTGGTCCAGAACAGGAGCTCGCGGATGCATAGGAAGCGGATGAGTGACAGGGCCACGGAGGAGACAAGGGGGAGCTGAGGCTGGAGGCAGTGCCTTGCCCACATTCCCCGGGGACTCTGGATTCAGGAGCCCCTTCAGTCCACTCACCATCCTGCGATCAGAATGCGCTGTCTGGCTCCAAAGGGTGGGGTGGCGGGTGCTGTCTGCGAGGTGATCAATGTGAATAATAAACGTTTAGAGTTAATAAGCTGGAGTTAACTTCTCTCGCTTGGGTGACTAATGGGCTTCCAGGAGCCCATAATTCACGCTGTCGGAGAGCCTCCTTTCCCTCCACGGCTGCCCCAGACCGGGCCTGCTGTGAGATGTGGCCCAGGGAGGAGGAGGGGCCAGGCTGGCCCAGGCCTTATTTATGGCCGTGAACATAGCGCTTTGGGCAGAGCAGCAGGGTCTTTCTGGATGCTTTCTGGCTTCTGAGAAGAGATGGTTGGGGGTGAGGGAGGTCGGCGATGGTTTGTCATCAGGTGGACCTCTGCCGCTCACAGCTGGGGGGCTGCCGGCCAGTCCTTTCCCTGCAGACCTCCAGTTCCTCACCCGTCAGGGAAGAGAATGGTAACTTGGGCTGTTCCAAGAGCCACATGATGTGGCACGTAAAGAAAGTGCTGGGGGGGTGGGGAGGGGCTGATCAGTTCTGTCTGCAAGTATGTGACACCTTAAGGAAGAACGGAGGGAGAGGTAAATGGAGATCTCAAATATCCTCACCCCATGCTCCTCAAAGGGCCGTTCTTAGAACTGCAGCATTGGTACCCCCCAGCAGCTTGCTAGAAATAGAGTCCTTGGCCCCACCCCAGTTCTGTGGGTCCTGAATCTGCCCGTTAAGATCCTCAGTGATTTTTCTGTGTGTTGCACACTGGGAATCACTGGTCTAGAGCAAGCATGGCTGTGCAGGAACTGAAGTATTCCCAGTCACCTCCCTTGCTGAGAGCAGATGTCCCTAAGCAAAGCAACACTCTCACCCAATGAACCTAGAAGCGGCCTCTGGGTTCCTTTCTGTCTAGCAGCCTCTGGCACTGTCCAGACCTGGCACGCAAGATGGAAACCTGTCCTGGGCCTAGACTCGGTACTATCTGCACCACCCCCCATCTTTGACCAAAATTAGGAAACTCTGCCCAGTCCCTTCTGCAATTTCTAGGACCAGTGCCACTCATGGGACAGCAAAGGTAGGATGAAACTACAAGAGGCAGATATGGGAAACTGAGGCAGGGGGCACCCACGAGGCTTAGTAAGCAATGACCTTGCTGCTAGTGTGAGGATGAGAAGGGAGGTAGACTCATGAATATCCCTTGGAAGCCCCCAGAAGGGGGTCCACGGCAAGTTGGACCCTCCCCCAGCTCAGCAGAGGGTCTCCATCCACCTTCTGTCATTTGTTCATGATGACAACATGACAGATCTCCAATAACGACAACTTAGCAATGACTTTTTGGAAAAAGTATTTGCTCCTTAAAAATCGCTACAAAAAAATAAAAAATAAATTATTACAGCTATGAAAACTTAAGGTTAAAGTCGAACAATACTGAAATGACATTAAAAAAATCTACTCGTGCTGCCGCTAGCAATCTCTTGTCCGACATTAGCATTTTGGTAAATATTTCTTTCTGGCTTACTTCTTCAGATGTATTTACAAAAATAAGATCACGCAACATACCTGACTTTGCAGCTTGGTTTTTGTCTAATAACATATCCTAAATACAGTTCCAGATTCATCCACATCTATGGATGTACATACAGACCTGATTATTTTTAGGAGCTGCCTAATATTTTATAGAATAAATGTCCCCAAATTCATTCAATCATTGTCCTAGTGATCTACACTTACTACATTCTTTCTTTTCTCTCTTTTTTTTCTTTTTGCAGGAAACATCCTTAATGGATCACCCTATGTGTCTCTATGGTTTTGCAGGATAAATTTTCCACAATGGACTTGCAGGATCAAAGGCCATACACATTTTAAACTTTAATAGAAACTGCAGATCTCTGTCCCAAAAGATTGTGGCGGCTCACCCTCCCACCAGCAGTGTCAAAACTGCGTGACTGCCCCCCTCCTCGCTGGCCCTGGCTGTCATCAATATTTAATATTTTTTTTCCAATCTGATGGGAGAAAAAGAACATCTCCTTGTTCTTTTCATTTGTATTTCCACAACTGCCTGAGAGGCTGAGCGTCTTTTCGTCTGTTTATTGGCCATTTGCATCTCTGCCGCGAATTGCCTGACAGTATTGTTTGCCCACATTTCTCTATTTTTATTGTGTGTTTTTTCTTAGAGATTCTCAGGCACTCATTAGACATTAATATTAACTCTTTGTCTGTCTCATATGTGATCCATTTCTGGGCCAAGAAGATCTCTGCCAACTGCGTGGACAGAATCCCACGAGATGCAACACCAGGAATAAATGCAAATTCTTATTCTAGGGTCTGCAAGCCCATGTTACCCTGGGGGGGGGGCGCAGGGCTGGGGGACCACATGGGGCATGGAGGTCAGTGAGCCCAGCAGGAGGTGACAGTGGCCTACAGCTGCTGAAACAGCTAAATTGGGACCTTAGGTGCATTCATAGAGACGGAGGGTTTAAAATGTTCTACCTCTGGGAAAGGCATTCAGCTCTGAGCAGCTAGAGATGCACAAGGAGGGGGCTGGAGTCTCTTCCCCATGAGGAGCTGGCCCTGCTTAGCCTGGAAGAGCAGGGCTATTCCAGGACAGGGGAGCAAATGAGCCATGAGCCCTGGAGGAGGAGCAAGGCCCTACAGAGATGCCAGGGAGTTGGGTCCCACCTGAGAGTGAAGAGAAGTTCTTTCCTTAGCTCCTTATTTTTAGAATTATTTCCCAACCACTTCCTCCTCCTTTCCCTGCTTTATCTTCTTGTAGTGTTTGCAATTTCTAACATACTCTAAATGTTACTAATTATGTGCCTGTCTGGGTCTCCATTCTAGAATGGCAGCTCCATGAATACGGATTTTGGTTTATCACTAACCCCTTCTGAGGCATTCTTATTGTTTCCCCAGTCCAAGCTGTGCAGAAAACGGTAGTGAGTTCCCCATTGGGAGAGGTGAGCAGCAAGCAGAATCTGCCTGGCCACCTAGCAGGCTTTCTGTGCAGGGGATCCCAATGTTCAGCCATGGTCCTCTCACCAAGGTGAGGTCTGGAAGGGCTTTTGGATCCACAGGAGACCCCCCTGGGCCTTCCAGAGCTTCTAGGGGCCTGTAAGTCAGCCAGCTGGGACACTAGAGCTCTCCAACTGGGTCAGCTTCTGTTTATGTCCTCATCCTGGCCCATCCTGAGCCCCAGCCCCACCTCTGGCCAGGCCTGTCCAACCTCAGCTCTCCCCCCAGCATGAGGCCCTCATGTTTTGGAAAATCAACCGGCCTCACATCAGTCTGAAAATATCTCAAAATATCACTTGCGACTTCCTCCCGCTCCCTGAGTCCCCCTGCCTGGGCGGGCAGCAACCTTTCCCTTGCTGTTGATTTTCAAGAAGGGCTCTTCCATTGCTGGGACACAGGGAATTTCCAGTATTTTTCTTCCTCTGCTTTTTTTTTTTTTTTTTTTTTTTCTGGCCTTCAGACGCCCACATTGTGTTGTCCTGACGCAGCTCCAGGCAATGTTTGGCCCCAAAGGCCTGGGCTGGGTCAGTGAGGCCTGGACCAGCAGCAGCCCTGGCTCCTTGGGCGCAGGAACAATGCCTCCATAATTCATTGAAAACTCCCCTCGGATGACTTTTTCCTGTTGCTAATTGTCTCTGCGTTCCAGGCCTGCACAAACTGCTTTTTCCTGCAGCTAAATTTAAAAGGGCCAGACCCTGGAAACCGTGCACTGGGCTGGCCTCACTATGAGGGCAAAGGTGGTGAGGCTGGGTGGAAGCAGAGCCTTGAAGCCACCACTTCCCACCAGCACACACACACACACACACACACACACAGGTGGTTGTAGCCCTGTCTTCATTTTTAATTTCCCCAACCACCCTTCGAGCCCCTTGGGCCCAGTCACAGACTCTGGAGTTCAGCAAAGCCTACTGGGTCTGTAGAGGTCAGAGGGGCCTTGGTGTTGCCCCAAAGCAGGAGGAAGAGGAAGGTCTGGGGATCCACAGGGCATGTCAAGAGCCCATGGGTGTTGGATTCATAAGGTGAGGAAGAAGATGTTTCTCTTGGGCAGAGCAGAGCAGGGAAAGCACAGGTGGCCAGAAAGGAGTGAGCCCCTCATTACTGTGCAAGCAGAGATGGCATGCCCACATACTAGGGAAGCTGTCAAGGGCTGACCTGTCAGATGGAAGGTAAGTGCCAAGGCTTCCAGGCTTCTGTGGCTCAGGCCTCGACCAGGGCTGGTGAGGAGAGGCTTGGCCCTGCTGCACTGGGGGGATGCAGGCTCCAGCAGGAACAGGCACCACAGCCTTGCCCCCTCCAATCACTTTTGCCAAGTGTGGGACCAAATCCTCTGGTCTGCCTCTGACCTGTTGTGTGACCTTATACAGGTCTCTTCACCTCTCTGTTCCTCAGTGTTCCCATCTGCAAAATGGGAAAATAAAACCACTTACATCATAGGGCTTTTCAGAGAAGGAAGCAAGTTAAGGCCTGTAAAGTGTTGACAATTGATATGATAATTATTTTAAGATTTTATTTATTTGACAGAGAGAGAGAGAGCACAAGTAAGGGCAGAGGGAGAGGGAGAAGCAGACTCCCTGCTGAGCAGGGAGCCCAATGCGGGGGCTCCATCCCAGGACCTTTGATCATGACCTGAGCCAAAGGCAGACGCTCAACCAACTGAGCCAGCAGGTCGCCCAATAAAAGTTATTATAATTGTTATTATTGAAGGATTCCGAGGAGCCTTCACCTTTCACGTGTCAGAAATGGCAGCTTTTCGTATAAGCGCTGTGCTCTCTGGGGGTCAGAGTTCAGCCTCCCTCAGAGAGTCATAAATTCCCAATGTCTGGGGGTCATGGGCCTCCAGCTGAACTTACGGACCAGGAAGAGGCACTGTGCTTGGGCCCCTGACTCCTCTGCTCATTCCCAGGTGGCTCTGTCGCCGAGTGTGGGGTCACAGCCCAGCATTCACTACCTCTCAGAGTTGGTCCTCACGTCACAGGGCTGTAGGGAGATGGAACGGGGTGGGGGAGGACAAGGGAGGGGGTTAATGAGAATGTGCACAGAGAGCAGGGCGTGGGGTGGAAAACCCTGGTGGAGAGAAAGCGAAACTCGTACAGCTCCCAGGCCCTGAGGATGCAGGAGGAAGGTGTGAGGTCAGCATGTGCACACAGGTCAAGCGTGGGCAGATCTGGCCAGTGGTCAGTGTGGGGACGCCCCCCAGTGGACTGGGGACCCACAGGGATGCTGACCTGGCTGTGGCTCTGCAGAAAGAGGTTCTCAGACATTCCAGAGCCTGGGCAGGGGGTTGGTGGGGCAAAGGTTGGATCCCATCCAGTTCTATTTCCTAGAGGAAAAGGCCTGGGGACAAGAAATAAGAGGGGAGCAAATATCACAAAGAGGGGACAGACACAGCATGAACCTCAAACAAAAGGACTAACATAAGATCAAACTCACTGCAACCCTACAAACATGTTTTTTTTTTTGTTTTTTGTTTTTTTAAGATTTTATTTATTTATTTTTGAAAGAGACAGAGAACATGAGCGGGGAGAGGAGCAGAGGGAGAAGCAGACTACCCCCCCACCCCGCAGGGAGCCTTATGCTGGGCTCCATCCCAGGACCTCAGGATCATGAAGGCAGATGCTCAATCAACTGAGCCACCCAGGAGCCCTTCAAACATAGTTCTTAAGGGAGTGCTCCCAAATGCTGGTATGTGGGTGTTTATGTATCCTCTCCATGATGTTCGCCACATTTATTTATAGAATATCTTTCATTTAATCCATTCACATTTTCAATTTAGATCCCTTTCAAATAAATTTCTACCGCTGTCATGATTTGCCATAAATGAAAGTTCACTGTGAAATAGACGGGACATAAAGTGACATTGTTCAAGTCAAGCCAAACACGGTGGCCTGCAGGGGCAAGGAATGAGAACTGCTTGCTCCCCCATTGGTTAAGGGAGATTAGTGAGGGTCAAAGAGGTGTTCCGTATGAGGTAGAACCCGTCTGAGACTCTCCTTGAGGGAGAGGGAGAATGAGACAAGAATGGGAGGGAATACCTTTCTTACTCTGCATTCTGTCTGTGTCCACCTAAAAGAAATTGCTTACAGCTGGTGACACAGATGAACAGAGTCCCTGGAAAGTGCTAATGCGGTGAGAATTCTAGCCATCCTTGGGGAGTCCCCTCCTGCCCTCTCTCATCATGGGACCTCGAGGCCAGCCGGGGGAAGGGTCCAGGACCTCAGGTTGGGGTAGCCTAGGCTCTGGGTCACAACCCACTTTGGGGATGTGTGGTCCTTTCTGGCACCTCCTTTATAGCTTGTGGCCCCTCCAGTGTCTTTGCATCCTCCAGAGACCTCCCCCTCCCTGAGTTGAGAGGTCCTCTCCCTTCCCCTTTCACCTGCAGAGGAGACACGCTGGATGGTACCTGGGGAAGGCAGCATCAGCCTCTCCCCCTGGGTGCCCAGCTGGCATCCCTAAGGAACACAAACAAAACCCAGGCCCTCAAGCTGCTCCTTTTGCATCCTCTTAACTCATGAAGAGCAGCTCTATCTTTCCAGAACATTGGAGTCATTCCTGCTGTCTCTCTTCTCTCCCACCCTAAATCTGATCTGTTAGAAAATTCCATTGCCTTGATCTTCAAACCGCATTCTTCCTGCTTCCACCTTGCTCCCAGACAGACTGTTATTCCCCAGTAGACAGAGGAATCCTGCTGAAAACAAGCCAGGTCCCATCTCTCCTCTGCTCCATACCCTCCATGGCACCCATCCCACTCAGAGTAAAGCCAAAGCCTTTCCTGTGGTCCAAACAGTCCCCCACCCCTGCACCACCAGCCCACCATGACTATTCCTCTCTGTCTTCACCTCTTTTCCCACTGTCCCCCAGCTCATCCACTCTAGCCCACCCAGCCATTACTGTCCTTTCAACACACAAAGCATGCTCTGCCTCAGGGCCTTTGCATGGAAGCTTCATCTTTCAGACATCCAGATAGCTCATCCCTCACCTCCTTCAGGGTCTTGTTCGAAAGTCACCTTCTCCATGAGGCTCTCCCTGCTTTACTTCCCTAAAGCACACATCACCAGGGAACACTGAACATTGTACTTACCAGGTTTGTGTGTCTCTCTCCTCCTGGGATAGGGAGGAATTTTACCTGTTTTGTTCACCACTGTGGCCCTGTGGGTGCCGTGCAGCGGGAGTCAACACATACTTGTTGATGTGTTGAATAGATGACTTGCAGGTGGGGAGAGAGACTCCTGCTGCCCCAGGGGCATATGCTGGCACTAATATGGCCAGTCTGGCACTCATCTCCACTCAGCTCCAGCCACAGGTTCATGGGGACAGAGCAGAGCCTACCATGTCTGTCTTGGGGCTAGTTGTTATCACAGGTTCATCGAGCTATGGGAAGCTGGGGAGCCTCCAGAAGCTGGACCCAACCCCCTAAGGAATAGTCCTACCAGTCCAGTGGGCATCAGGAATAGCCCATGGTGGGTCCATGGCTATTGGACAGAGCCAGACCACTGGCCCCACTTGTGTCCTTTAGTTTTGTCACTAATGCAGTACTGGGCCATGTCTGCTGACTCCCAGAGTTCTTGCACTACGTAAAGGAGTTCCTCCTTCTGAATGCAATGGACACCCACTCTGCAAAAGAGTCTCATAGGAGTGCCTACTCCCAAGGCCTTCGGGAGGTTTCAGTGAGATGGCCCATGTGGGGTGGTCAGCACACTGTCCATCCCTGAGTCTGTTGGATAAACCATGCCAGCCAAGGGGAGCCTCTTGTCAGGAGGGCTCTCATGAGGGATTTCAGGCATGGTGCAGTCCAGGAGGGAGAACTTTTGGAGCATGAGAGACTTCAGCGGCCTCTAAATGGAGGTGAGAGATGACACTCTTGTGGGGTTACTGGGGAAAGAAGGGAGTCCTGTGGGGTATACTGGAGTCCTCTCTGGGGTATGCAGGTGTGCTCCTAGGTCAGGGATGATCAAAACCAAAGCCCTGTGGCAGTTGGCCTCTCTCACCCTCCCTTCTTCCTACCAATCCTCACTCACGGTCACAGAGTCATTCAGCAAACGCCCCCTGGCAGGAGAAGGGGCATCGGTGAGAGATGAGATTTGGGTGCTGCCCAGAGGATTGCAGAGTCCATGGGGGAGGCTGGTGCAGACAGGCCTTCATGCCTATGGGATTTGGGAGGAGGGAGCTGCAGAAGCCCAAGAGGGTCATGGAGCACTGGGCTCATGAAGAGCATAGTTCTTAAGGGAGGGCTTCCTAGAAGAGGTGATATCTGAGACTCGAACTGTGAGAAGGAGTGAAGTAGGTGAGGGCACAGAAAGAAAGGAAATGGGAAAGAGCATTTACGAAGGCAGAGGGGAATAGGGAGTTTTGATCAGGGAATGTCAGGGCCGGACTGCACCAGAACTTGAGATTGGGTGACCAGAATGGTCCAGAGGAGCCCTGACGGGGGTCTGGGCCATCACAGAGTTAGCAGGGAAGGTAGAAGGGGCTGGCCTGGAGGCCTTGGGAGGAGACCTCATTATTTCCCCTGCTCAGGGCCATGCCAGCCTCCCAAATCCATGCTGTGGCCAAGCAACAATGGCCTGGGAATCTTCCTGGCTGGAGTGCTCATGGTTGGGGCACGCAGGTGGGGAGCATTCCTAAACTGAGGATGCTGTGATGGTGGCTGGAAGCCTGGGCACAGGAGGGAGGGGATTGTGGGTTGCCACCCCTCCTGATCCCCTCCATCTCTGCCCCAGGCATCTTGGCTCAGGTTTGCTCTGGAGGGTCGGGAACTGGGTCCTGGCAGTCAGAGGTCCTACTTTGGTACCTTTGGGGTCCTTTAGCGCTTTCCCGCCATGCCTTCTACTGCTCCCTTCCAGAGACCTCCCCTCCCGCAAAAACTCCGGTGTGCCAAGGCTGTGCACACCTGCAGTGCCCTCCCCCCTGATCCCCCACTGCCTGGCCACATCCTCCCCCCACTGCCTCGCTCTGCCCCACCTTCTCCGAGCTTTCACAGGAGATACCCCCGTGTCTGTTCCTGGGAGGGATTTTCTTTTTCTGACATTCTGACATTTTTCTTTTTCTGACATTCTCTTTTCATCCCCCTACCTTTTTTTTTTTTCTCTTCCTCCTTCCTTCTCTCTTTTCCCATTTCCTGTGTTTTACTCTCTGTCTGAAGCACGAGCTTTGTCATCAAAGACCCAAGTTCAAATCTTGCTCTGCCACTGACTATGTGACTTCGGGCCAGTTACTTAACTTCTTAATGTCACAATTTACACTTTCACAGAGTGAAGAGACTGGAAGGACAAAGTCAGATGACTGGCACTACCTGCTTCAAGACTTGCTAGAAAGTTCCCATAACCAAGACGTTGAGGTAGGAGTCAAAGAATAGGCAGAAAGACCCTTGGAAGAGAAGACAGAGCCCAGAAATAGATGCCCCCAAATATCTAGTGATCGTTGACAAAAGAGCAAAAGGAATACAGTGAAGAAAAGATTATCTTTCCTGCAATCAGTTCTGGGATGACTGGACATTCACATGCAAAAAAATGAATCTAGACCCAGACCTTCCAAGCTACATCAGAAGTAACTCAAAATGGATCACTGACCTGAATGTAAACTACAAAACTATAAAATTCCCTGAAGGTAACAGAGGAAGAAATACAGATGCCCTTCAGTCTGGTGATGTCTTTTTTAGATACAACTCCAATGAAATAAATGAAACACTGGTTATCTAGACTTCCTTAAAATTAAAAACTTCTGGAACGCCAGCATGGCTCAGTTGGTTAAGCAGTTAAGTGAATGCCTTTGGCTCAGGTCATGATCCTGTGGTCCTGGGATCAGGGTCCTGGGATGGAGCCCCGTGTTGGACTCCCTGCTCAGTGGGAAGCCTGCTCTCTCCCTCTGCCTGCTGCTCCCCCTGCTTGTGTGCTCTCTCTTCACCCCTCCGCTCTCTCTCTCTGACAAGTAAATAAATAAAGTATTTAAAAATTAAATTAAATTAGATTAAACTAAAAACTTCTGCTCTGTGAGAGACAATATCAAGAGAATGAGAAGACAAGCCACAGGTTGGGAAACATTATTTGCAAAAGACACATCTGATAAAAGACTATAATCCAAAAAAAGATAAATAACTCTTAAAATTCAACAACAAAATGAGCAAGCCACTTAAAAACAGGCAAAAGACCTGAACAGATACCTGACCAAAGAAGATACACAGATGGCAAATATGCTATGAAAAGATGCTCAAAATTGTATGCCATCATGAAGGTGTCAATTAGACAACAGTGAGATAACACTATGTATATATTAGAATGGCCAAAATCCAAAACACTGACAACACCAAATGCTGACAAGGATGTGAAGAAACATGAACTTTCATTTGGTGCTGGTGGAAATGCAAAATGGTACAGTCACTTTGTAAGACAGCTTGGTGGTTTCTTACAATAATAAAACTACTTTTCCCATGTGATACAGCAATCGAGCTCCTTGGTATTTACACAAAGGAGTTGAAAACTCTTGTCCATACTAAAACCCGCACACAGGTATTTAGAGCAGCTTTATTCATAACTACCGAAACTTGGAAGCAGCCAAGATGATCGTCAGTAGGTGACCGGATAAATAGACCATGGTACGTCCAGATAATGAAATATTATTCAGTGCTTAAAAAAAAAAACAAAAAAAACTACCAAACCATGAAAAGACATGGAGGAACATTAAATACATATTGTTAAGTGAAAGAAGCCAAAGGGGTATTGGGAAGGGAAGGATGAGTAGAAAGAGGGCAGAGGATTTTCAGGGCAATGAGATTACTCCGTGTAATACTACTACAGTGGATACACAGTTTTATACATTTGTGGAAACCCACAGAACGTACTTCACCAAGAGTGAACCCTAATGTCAACTGTGGATTCAGTTGATAACGATGTGTCAGTGGAGATTCATCAATGAGAACAAGTATCTCACTCTGGCGGGAGATGTTGATAGCGAGGAGGAGAGCTGTACTTGACCAGGAGTGTGGGGAGGGGGGCAGGTAGTACCTGGGAACTCTCTACACTTGGCGCTCAGTTTTGCTGTAGACATAAAACTGCTCTAAAAAATAAAGTCTATTCTTAAAAAATTGCAGACAATGAGAGTCCCTTCCTCCAGGGGCTAATATCAGGCGTGAACAAGAGCATACAAGGACAGCTCTTAGGGTAGAGTGTAAAAGAAGAGTTCATTAATTTGGAAACCAAAGGAAACACAGGGAAGGACCTTCTGACAGGTCAGAGTCATCCTCAAAAGATGCACATTTGCGGACTCTGGAGGCATGAGGAGGAGAGAATCTTTAGAGACTCTTCCCTTTTTTTTTTTAAAGATTTTACTTATTTATTTGACAGAGATCACAAGTAGGCAGTGAGGCAGGCAGAGAGAGAGAGAGGAGGAAGCAGGCTCCCTGCTGATCAGAGAGCCCGATGTGGGACTCGATCTCAGGACCCTGAGATCATGACCTGAGCCGAAGGCAGTGGCTTAACCCACTGAGCCACCCAGGCGCCCCTTCCTGTTGCTCCTAATCTCATTTTTTATAGATGAGGAAACTCCCCCGGCTTAGCTTCTACAATGAGAGGAGTGCTTGCTCCCAGCATCTGGGAATCAGTTTCTTTTTTTTTTTTTTTTTTTAAAGATTTTATTTATTTATCAGAGAGAGAGAGGGAGAGAGCGAGCACAGGCAGACAGAATGGCAGGCAGAGGCAGAGGGAGAAGCAGGCTCCCTGCTGAGCAAGGAGCCCGATGTGGGACTTGATCCCAGGACGCTGGGATCATGACCTGAGCCGAAGGCAGCTGCTTAACCAACTGAGCCACCCAGGTGTCCCTGTAAATCAGTTTCAGGGAAGGACTCTGATTGGCTCTTCCTTGGCCCTGTCACTGTTGCTAGAGAGAGATAGAGAATGGTGATTGGCCAGGCTGGGCCACATGCCTGCCACCATGCAGGGGAGTCAGAGTTTGTTACCAGGAAAAGGGGAATAAGAAAACTTGCAGGAAGCAGAAAAACAATGGTTGCCATGGTCTTTCCTGTGCTGACTATGCGGCTTGCAGACATCACCCAGGTCACTCTTAGTCCCCGGGGATGAGGAAGCAATCTAGGGGCTTCCTAGGCCTCTGCCCAGCTGACTGCTATCCCCAGCCATGGAAACCTTCCTGGGACAGGGTGGGATGGGCGTAGCCTGTCTAGAAGGAATTTCTGTCCTAGAGGAGACTGCAGGAGGGAGGGAGCTAAAAAGGTATCAGAAATGCAGAGAAAGAGACAGAAAGACGTCTGTGTCCTTCACCCCCTCCCTCCTTTCCAGCTAACTACCCACCCCCCGCCGGTGCAGGAGAGTAAACACCTTGTGAAGGAGTTGGGTGCCCCAGGAAGGAGCTCCTCCTGCCCCCACATTGACCCAGTCCCTGTCACCACCTCCAGGGCCATACCCGGGTTATTGTTCCCGCCAACTTGGTTACTTATTTCTGTCTTTTGTCTTTGAGGCCCCCCAGCCTCAGTTTCCCCATCTGTGAAAGGGAGAGCTAACAACACATAGTTTAAGGATTTAAGAAGGAAGTGGCTCCAAATATTCCTGTTCTGGGTCCCAAAGCTTAGTAGGTGCTTATGATGGGCAGGCCCAAGGCAATACACAAGTTGAGAAGGCTTCTCCTTCCTTCCTCCTTCCCACTCTGAGAAAAGCCATTTGGTGCATCTGGTCTGAGAAGAATTCACTTAGAAGCTTTGCCCATTGCCTGGGGGCATCTCTTTTGCCCTGTGGCCCCTTGCCCCTGCTTTATTATTGTAACTGGCTATCCCATGACACCCACAGACTGAAAACCAAGGCACTCTTCTTTTCTCTCTCTCTCTCTCTTTTTTTTTAAACAAATCTTGTTTCCTGGGGGGAAAACGTGAAGAATGAAAGGATCAAAACCCACCCAGTTCAGAACCGCTCAATCTTGGAGAGAGGAAGAAGGAATTGGGAACCTACCCTCACCTCATCTCACCTCCATTCTCTTGGGGAAATGGGAAGGTCTGGGGCTGCGGGGCTGGGGCGGGGCTTGCTGGCTCTGAGCCTCCCTTTCCCCACATGGAAAGGAAGTGCCAGTTTCCAAGGCCCCTTCTTGCGGTTTCCAGGAGTGGGGCTGGAAGGCCGTAGACAGCGTTGTCTGTCAGATGGGAGAATTCACATCTGAGCCCTGGGGAAGTTGCTGGAGCCTCCCTGTCCCTGCTCCCCTCTCAGGCAAATGGGGGTGATAAAATGGGTTAATCTTGGAGGAAGAACTTGGCCCAGGGCCTGCGAGCAGGTGTCTGTCTACTAAAGAGTGGCTCTTCAGACAAGGTTGTTAGCAATTACAGGGGCCTCTACTCTAGGAATTCTAATATTTGCCTAGGAGTCAGGTATAAAAGTAGCTAGGAACATGGCTCTGTCACCTGAAACTAAGGTAACATCGGGTGTCAGCTCTACCCAAATAAAACAGCAACCACAATACGAAAGAGCCTGGGCCCTGGAGCCGACGCCCCGGGTTCTAATCTCAGCCTTGCCATAACTGTGTGATTTTGGGCAACTTAACCCATCTCTCTGTGCCCAACCGTCTGGCAAAGGCCACTAACAAGAAAGTTTACTAAGTGGGGCTATTTTTTTTTTTAAGTATATATCACATACAATTCACCCAAGTAAAGTATATCCAGCAAGTTGGGCAACCGTCACCACTATCAATTTTGGAACATTTTCATCACCCCAAAAGGACCCCGGCACTTATTAGCAGTCAGGTGCCACACCCTCCCCCTCCCAGCCCCGGGCAACCCCTCGTCTACTTTGTCCCTATAGATTTGCCTCTCCTGGACAGGTCCTATAGATAGAATCAGTTAGCCGGTAGCCTTTGGTGTCTGGCTTCTTTCACTTGACATGATGTTTTCAAGGTTCATCTGTGTTGTAGCATGTGTCAGCCCTTTGTTCCTTTTCATGGCTGAATATTATTCATACCTTTTGTTTACACATTCATCAACTGGAGTACCTCCAAGTTGTTAAGGCCGTTTGACTCTTATCCGTTATTACGCACTGTCACTCGGAACCTTCGCGTACAGCTTTCTGTGTGGACATACGCTTTCCTTTCTCTTGGGTCTACACCCTGGAGTATAGTTGCTGGGTCTCGGTTTAAGTGTTTGGGGAACTGCTAGCCCAAGTTCCCCTGGTTTATAGTCCTCCAGCAGCACCCGAGGGCTCAGCTTTCTCCCCACCCCCACAACACTCATTACTGTCTGTCTTGTTTATTATAGCTGTTCTAGTGGATATGAAGTGGTATCTCGCTGCAGTTTTGATTTGTGTTTCCCTCTGGCTAATGATATTGAGCACCTCTTCATGCGTTTCACAGTCCCTCGTATATCGTCTTTAGAGAGATGTCTGTTCAGCTCCTTTGCTCATTTCTCGATTAGGTAATTTGTTGTGTGTACTTTTATTACCCGACCAACTGTGTGATCCCCACCGACTGAGCACCAGACATCACACTGTTAACACACAGCACCCTCACCAACATGCTGAGAGGTAGGTGTTGGTATGTCCATTTTACAGATGAGGAAACCGAGGTTGATAGAAAAGAAGTGACTTACCCAAGGCAATACCATATCTTAGGGTTAAAACTAGAACTTGATCCTGCCCCATGAACCTGCATCCCCATTTAAGGAGGCAGGCAATACACAACTGAACAAAAACCTGGTAGTAACGGGCACCAAGAGGAAAATAAAAGGTGATGTGCTGGCAAGGCCTAGGGCGGTGGAGGTGGAGGACAATGTGAGTGGGGAGGGCAGGGGCCTCGCTGAGGAGGTGAGACTCACCTTAGTAAGATGCTGACCACATGAGGGTCCAGGGAATGAGGCTTCCAGGCAGAGGGAGTGGCTGTGCAAAGGCCCTGAGGTGAAACATATAAGGAATGCATGAAGGACAGAGAGGAGGGTGTTACAATGGTGAGAGAAGAGAGAGGGCATGGAGTGGAGGAGAGAGGGAGCGGGGAGGGCTCTCACACACTCGGCTGGCCAGAGAGCAGCCAGACTTCGCCAGCTCAGGGAGGATGTCTGAGGGCAGTGGGACAGTCTCCAGGGCATGGACTGCTGGATCCGATCCTGCTCCAGCACAGACTGGCTGTGGGGGTCACGGGCCAGGACTTCTCCCACCCCTAGATTTCAGCTTCCCATTTGGAATGGGGGAGATAGATGAGTGTGGAGGGCACGAAGATGAGCATCCAATGAGCTAACGCAGGTAAGTGTGGTGCCTGACACACAGCAGGAGGACAAGAATGGATTGTTTCCTCATCTGTAAATTCAGTGAGGCTCAGTCTCTGCCTGTCCTTTCGCCATTGCATCCCCGAGGCCTGGCTCATAAGAGCTACTCGTGAAAAAATCAGCTGGATGGCTGAGCAGGGCAGGGTTATAACACCTACCTCCCAGGATTCCTGTGAGGACCAGCTGTGTACACCTGCTTTCTGGTGCTGCCTCAGCCCCTGAGCCTTAGTTCACCCACCTGTAAACCGAGCATGACAGAGCTGTGGGATTAGATGCGCAGGTGCAGATGCAGCGCAAAGCAGGGCCATCACAGGCACTTAAGAACGTCATCACTAGGATCCTGGGACAAGTTCAGCCGCAGTTAGAGTCCGCTCTTCCCTGTGCTGTCATTCCGGCCATAGCAGAGGCCCGGTTAGGGGAATCTCTGAGCCACACTGCTCCCAGTAAAGGCCCATGCTAGCTGAAATGTAGGACCCTGATGGGCTCCTGGTGGGCTCCTGGCAGACTCGAATGCCGCGTGGGCGCTACCTTTATGTGATGCTTTATTCTCCTACAGACCTGGGGCCAGAGGATGGACAACGACAAGGGAGGCCAAGTTTATTTCTTCCCTTCGGCTGTCAAGTTGTTGGGAAATAGGGGAATTTCCATCGTTTCCATATCCTCCACCCCACCTCCTCCACCGAAAAAGAGAGCCCAGTTGGGGTAGGCTTGAGTAGCCAGTGCGGATCAGTGTCCACAGTCAGGCCTGCAGCCACGAGTGACCACACGAACAACACTCCTGCTCTCATCTGGAAAATGGGCACAGTGATCCCAGTGGCCATAGCAACTTGCACACCCTGGGGCAAGGGAGGCCAGCAAGTGGTATACACTGTGGAGGGCTGTGCGCTTGCAGACCTGCCTCTGGGGACTCTGGCTTGTCATTCTCCCCTCCGGATTCTCTTTTCTAATTTGCTAAGAGCAGCACACCCTTGCCAAGGCTGCACCCCAGATTTTCCGTGTAAGCAGGCCTGGTAGCCAATCCTCAAATCCTCTCAAGGAAGCTTTTGTGACTACCTACACTCCCAGGGAGGAAAAATGCCATATTACCCAGTGAGGACAAAAAAAGAGCCAGCACTCATGGCAGTTCCACATTCCTTGAACTCTTCTGAATCCCTCCTTTGGGTCTTAGGGTAACCCAGGACGTGGGTGCTGATCTCCCGGTGAACAGATAAGGAAGCTGAGGCCCTGAAGGTTAGCGTGTCTGAGGTCACATTCTGGGTACATGGGCTCTGGCGTCTGTGTTTTTAGCCACCACACTCACAGTGAGGGAAATAAAGCTTGTCAATTTATTATATGCAATGCACTCTATTTTCTATTCCAGTTCTCTTTTTTAAAATGCAGATCACAACCCACACAGTGGAATTCACAGCTCACTAATGGGTCATAATTTGCAGACCCACAGCAGGATGGATCGTTCTCTGAGACCCAGGGTGCCTGGTCACACTGACGGAGTACTCCCCAAACTGTCAGCACTCCCCGGCTCCAGGACCCCATCCTAGCGCTCCTCCACCCTCTCTTTCCTCTGCCCCACATGGCCCTGAGCTGGAATAACCCAATCTCTCTCCCACATGCGAGCTGACAGCTCCAGGGCAGCTCTGGGGGTCCTTGTTGCCCCAGGACCCAGGGAAGCAAGAGAAAGCTGCGGGGCTGGGGAGGGAGGTAGAGAGCGGGGTGGGGAATGGAAGGCCCATCTCCTCCCTGGGGAAAGTCATTATGATGCAGCCAACGGAGGAGCCTCATCCTAGAGGGGCTTTCATTTCCGAAGGCCTGAGCTGAGGGGCGGGAGGAGATTGCTTGCAGATAGGGAGAAGCTGGCGGCTAAGGCTTCGTTCCTGCTCCTAGGCAAGCAGCCAAACTCCTTAACCCTTGATGGAACTGGAGGCTGGGAGGCAGCCAGCAGGCTGGTATGGGGGGTGGGGAGGGTGGGGGCTCTTTAATTGCCTTAGTAATAAATACTTGTTCTCATCCATGTTCACCAAGCACCAGCTAAATCTTTCCTCTGCATTATGCTGTTTAATCCACCCATCTTTCCGGAGGTTTTTATTGTCATCATACCCACTTTACAGAGGAGGAAGTGGAGACCCAAACACCGAAGTCTATTGCCCACAGTCTCAAAGCAAGGGAAATGGCAGGAGTAGCAAGCTTTGATTTTTGAAGGCGGAGAGGCTGGAGGGTTCTGGGTGAGGGGTGTCAGGGGCTCGGCAACTGCTGGCCTGGAAATTATTCTCTATCTTCCTGGCCTTGGGCTGAGCTCCTGGGGCTCTTCTCAGCAGAGGGGTCCCATCCTCTCTGGGGCAAGCACTCTTGCTTTCTCCTGCCCCCGTTCTCTCCTGGCACTAATGCCACTGTTCGAGGTTTCATTGTTTCTCAGCCCCGAAGGCTGCTGTGCTGCTTCTCTGGGGGACTGACTAGATGCGTTATTCTTGTGTCCAGCACTCAGGGAATCGGTAGGAGTTTTACCAGTTCGCCTATTGATGCTTGGATGACTTTTCTATGTAAATGATTAACCCGCCTGCCAACAGAGACAATGTTATAATTCCCTTTCACACCCTTCTCTTTGCTGTGGACTAAACCTTTGTGTGTTTGTGTCCCCACCCCCCAAATGTATATGTTGAAAGCCTAATCCCCCCATGGGATGGCATTTGGAAGTGGGGCCTTTGGGAGGCAATCAGGTTTAGGTGGGGTCCTGAGGGTGGGGCTCCCGTGCTGAAATAGTGTCCTTATAAGAAGGGGAAGAGATAGGAGATCACTCTGTAAGCACACCCCAGGAAACGCCATGCCCTGAAAGAGGGCCCTCATCAGGAATCCCACAATGCTCTCCACTTCAGGCTAAAGACCAGCGAGAAATGAATGTTTGTTGCTCAAGCCACCCAGTCTCTGCTATTTTGAATAGCAGCCTGACCTGTTTCTATTTCTTTCCATAGAGTGTTCAGGATTTCCTATATTTTTTGGATAGCGGTGTTGACAAGAGTACCTTTGTCTTGTTTCTAACTTTACAGAAGATGCATTTAAAGTGTCTTCATTAAGACAAACATTTGCTGCAAGTTTTTAAAAACCTTTTTTAAGATAAAATACGCAAGATTTGCTATCTTAAGCATCTTGAACTGTCCAGCGCAGTGGTATTAATACATTCACACCATTCACATTGTTGTGCAACTATTACCACCATCCATCCCTATAATTCTCTTCATCTTGTAAAATGGAAACTCTTACCCATTGAACAGTAACTGCCATTCTCCACTCCCCCTAGCCTCTGGCAACCACCATTCTTACTTTCTGTCTCTATGGTTTTAACTTCTCCAGGGATCTCACATTAGTGGGATCATACAGTATTTGTCCTTTTTTTTTTTTTTAAAGATTTTATTTATTTATTTGTCAGAGAGAGAGGGAGAGCGAGCACAGGCAGACAGAGAGGCAGGCAGAGGCAGAGGGAGAAGCAGGCTCCCTGCCGAGCAAGGAGCCCGATGTGGGACTCGATCCCAGGACGCTGGGATCATGACCTGAGCCGAAGGCAGCTGCTTAACCAACTGAGCCACCCAGGCGTCCCAGTATTTGTCCTTTTGTGACTAGCTCATTTCACTCAGCTTCATGTCCTCGATATTGACCCATGCTGTGGCAAACTGCAGAATCAGCTTCCTTTTTAAGGCTGAATAATATTCCATTGCATGTGTAGACCACATTTTGGTTGTCCCTCATCTGTTGACAGATACTTGGGGTTTGCTATTATATTGTAGGTCTTGTGACTAATACTGCTATGAACACAAATGTAGAAATGTTTGTTTGGAGACCCTGCTTTCAATACTTTTGGGTGTATACCTAGAAGTGAAATTGCTGGGTCATCTAGTAATTCTATTTTTAATTTTTTGAAGAACCACCATACTGGTTTCCATAGTAACTGCACCATTTTACATTTCTGCCATGAGTACACAAGGGGTCAGTTTCTCCACATCTTCACCAACTCTTGCTGTTTTTAGGTTCTTTTGTTTTGGTTTGTTTCATTGAAAGAAGCCATTCTAATGGGGGTGAGGTGGTATCTTGAATATCCTGCTGAATTCTGCTGAATTCTAGTCTTGATTTGCATTTCCCTGATGATTAGTGATGTTGATCATCTTTTCATGTGAGCACTGGCCCTTTGTGCCATCTTCTTTTTAAAATTTTTTTTTCTTTTATATATCTTCTTTTGAAAAATGACTATTCAGTGGTGCCTGGGTGGCTCTGTGGGTTAAGCCTCTGCCTTCGGCTCTGGTCTCAGAGTCCTGGGATTAAGCCCTGGATTGGGCTCTCTGCTCAGTGGGGAGCCTGCTTCCCCCACCCCCTCTGCCTGCCTCTCTGCCTACTTGTGATCTCTGTCTGTCAAATAAATAAATAAAATCTTTAAAAAAATGACTATTCAAATCCTTTGTCCAATTCTGAATCAGATTCAGGCGTTTTCTATATATTGTGGATATTCATCCCATATCATTTTCAAACATTTTTCTCCCATTCTATGGGTTGCCTTTTTTACTTTTATATAGTGTCTTCTGATGCACAAATTTTTTAAATGTTCACAAAGTCCAATTTGTCTACTTTTTCTTTTGTTGCTGTGCCTTTGGTGTCATGTCTAAGAAATCACTACCGAGCCCAATGTTGTCATGATTTTCTTCTAGGAGTTTTATTGTTGTAGGTCTTACATTTGGATCCTTGATCCATTTTGGGTTAATTTTTGTATAAGGTGTTAGGTAAGGATTCAAGTTCATTCATTTGCATGTGGAAATCCTGATTCTCAGTACTATCTGTTGAAAAGACTGTCCCTCCCCTTTGAATGGTCTTGGCACCCTTGTCAAAATTCACTTGGTTATATATGCAAGGGTTTATTTCTGTTCTGTTTATTTCTATTCCATTCCATTAATCGGTATGCCTGTCCTTATGTCAATACCACACTGTTTTGATTACTGTAGATTTGTAGTAAATTTTGAAATCAAGACGTGTGGGTCTTTGGGTAGTATTGACTACTTAGCAACACTAAATCTTCCAATCCATAAATTGTTACATGTGTTTTCATGTATTCATGTCTTTAATTTCTTTCAGCAATGTTCTATAGTTTTCATTGTGCAAGTCTTTCACCCTCTTGGTTAATTCCTCAGTATTTTGCTCTTTTTGCTGCTATTGTAAATGCAATTGTTTTTGTAATTTCCTTTTCAGATTGCTCATTGTTTGTGTATGGAAATGTAACTGATTTTTGTGTGTTTACTGTATCCTGATACTTTGATAAATTCATTTATTAATTCTAAAAGCTTTTTGTGGAATCTTCAGGGTTTTCTACATATAAGATCATATCATCTGCCAACAGAGATAATTTTACTTCTTCCTTTCCAATTTGGATGCTCTTTATTTATTTTTCTTGCCTAAGTATTCTGGCTAGAACTTTCAGTACTATGTTGGACAGAACTGGTGAGAGCAGACATCCTTTCCTTGTTCCTGATCTTGGAGGAAAAGCTTTCAGTTATGGAAAAGCTTTCAGTTATCTTTCATTATGGAATATGTTTTCTGTAGGTTTTTCATATGAGATTATAGTATGTGGACGTAGATTCCTTCTATTGCTAGTTTGGTGAGTGTTTTTATCATGAAAGTGTGTTGAATTTTGTCAAATGCTTTTTCTGCCTTGAGATGATCGTAGTTTCTTTTTCCCCTTCATTCTATGGTATATTACATTGATTGAGCTTTGTATTTTGGGTCATCCTTGCTTTCCAGGAATAAATCCCACTTGGTGTCATGGTGTATAATTCCTTTAATATGCTGCTGAATTCTGTTTGCTAGTATTTTATTGCGGGAGGATAGGTATTAAGGTTTATAGGAAATATTTGTCTGCAGACTTCTTGTAATATATTTGTCTGGTTTTGGTATTTGGGTCATGCTAGCCTTATAGAATGCTTTAGGAAATTGAAGAAAGAGTGGCATTAGCTCTTTAAATGTTTGCTAGAATTCACCACAGAAGTACTCAGGTCCAGGTGGCAAGATAGATTCCTGTGCTTCCTACTCTGCCTTCTTCCACCATAAGTTCTTTTGTTTTTTTAATTTTTCCACCATAAATTCTTTTTTAAAAAATTTTTTATAAACATATATTTTTATCCCCAGGGGTACAGGTCTGTGAATCGCCAGGTTTACACACTTCACAGCACTCATCATAGCACATACCCTCCCCAATGTCCATAACCCTACCCCCCTTCTCCCAACCCCCCTCCCCCCAGCAACCCTCAGTTTGTTTTGTGAGATTAAGAGTCACTTATGGTTGTGTCCCTCCCAATCCCATCTTGTTTCATTTATTCTCCTACTCCCTTAACCCCCCATGTTGCATCTCCACTTCCTCATATCAGGGAGATCATATGATAGTTGTCTTTCTCCGATTGACTTATTTCGCTAACCATTATACCCTCTAGTTCCATCCATGTTGTCGCAAATGGCAAGATTTCATTTCTTTTGATGGCTGCATAGTATTCCATTGTGTATATATACCACATCTTCTTTATCCATTCATCTGTTGATGGACATCTAGGTTCTTTCCATAGTTTGGCTATTGTAGACATTGCTGCTATAAACATTTGGGCACCCCTTCAGATCACTACGTTTGTATCTTTAGGGTAAATACCCAGTAGTGCAATTGCTAGGTCATAGGGTAGTTCTATTTTCAACATTTTGAGGAACCTCCATGCTGTTTTCCAGAGTGGTTGCACCAGCTTGCATTCCCACCAACAGTGTAGGAGGGTTCCCCTTTCTCTGCATCCTCGCCAGCATCTGTCATTTCCTGACTTGTTAATTTTAGCCATTCTTACTTGTGTGAGGTGATATCTCATTGTGGTTTTGATTTGTATTTCCCTGATGCCAAATGATATGGAGCATTTTTTCATGTGTCTGTTGGCCATCTGTGTCTTCTTTGCAGAAATGTCTGTTCATGTCTTCTACCCATTTCTTGATTGGATTATTTGTTCTTTGGGTGTTGAGTTTGCTAAGTTCTTTATAGATTTTGGATATTAGCCCTTTATCTGATATGTCATTTGCAAATATCATCTCCCATTCTGTCAGTTGTCTTTTTGGTTTTGTTAACTGTTTCCTTTGCTCTGCAAAAGCTTTTGATCTTGATGAAGTCCCAATAGTTCATTTTTGCCCTTGCTCCCCTTGCCTTTGGCGATGTTCCTAGGAAGATGTTGCTGCGGCTGAGGTCGAAGTGGTTGCTGCCTGTGTTCTCCTCAAGGATTTTGATGGATTCCTTTCTCACATTGAGGTCCTTCACCCATTTTGAGTCTATTTTTGTGTGTGGTGTAAGGAAATGGTCCAATTTCATTTTTCTGCATGAGGCTATACAATTTTCTCAACACCATTTATTGAAGAGGCTGTCCTTTTTCCATTGGACATTCTTTTCTGCTTTGTCAAAGATTAGTTGACCATAGTGTTAAGGGTCTATCTCTGGGCTTTCTATTCTGTTCCATTGATCTATGTGTCTGTTTTTGTGCCAGTACCATGCTATCTTGATGATGACACCTTTGTAATAGAGCTTGAAGTCCGGAGTTGTGATGCCACCAACTTTGGCTTTCTTTTTCAATATTCTTTGGCTATTCAAGGTCTTTTCTGGTTCCATATAAATTTTAGGATTATTTGTTCCATTTCTTTGAAGAAAATGGATGGTACGTTGATAGGAATTGCATTAAGTGTGTAGACTGCTTTAGGTAGCATAGACATTTTCACAATATTTATTCTTCCAATCCAGAAGCATGGAACATTTTTCCATTTCTTTGTGTCTTCCTCAATTTCTTTCATGAGTACTTTATAGTTTTCTGAGTATAGATTATTAGCCTCTTTGGTTAGGTTTATTCCCAGGTATCTTATAGTTTTGGGTGCAATTGTAAATGGGATTGACTCCTTAATTTCTCTTTCTTTTGTCTTGTTGTTGGTGTAGAGAAATGCAACTGATTTCTGTGCATTGATTTTATATCCTGACATTTTATTGAATTCCTGTACAAGTTCTAGCAGTTTTGGAGTGGAGTCTTTTGGGTTTTCCACATAGAGTATCATATCATCTGCGAAGAGTGATAGTTTGACTTCTTCTTTGCCGATTTGGATGCCTTTAATTTCCTTTTGTTGTCTGATTGCTGAGGCTAGGACTTCTAGTACTATGTTGAATAGCAGTGGTGATAATGGACATCCCTGCCGTGTTCCTGACCTTAGCGGAAAAGCTTTCAGTTTTTCTCCATTGAGAATGATATTTGCGGTGGGTTTTTCATAGATGACTTTGATGATATTGAGGTATGTGCCCTCTATCCCTGCACTTTGAAGAGTTTTGATCAGGAAGAAATGCTGTACTTTGTCAAATGCTTTTTCAGCATCTATTGAGAGTATCATATGGTTCTTGTTCTTTCTTTTATTAATGTGTTGTATCACATTGATTGATTTGTGGATGTTGAACCAAACATGCAGCCCTGGAATAAATCCCACTTGGTCGTGGTGAATAATCCTTTAAATGTACTGTTGAATCCTATTGGCTAGTATTTCAGTGAGAATTTTCGCATCTGTGTTCATCAAGGATATTGGTCTGTAGTTCTCTTTTTTGATGGGATCCTTTTCTGGTTTTGGGATCAAGGTGATGCTGGCCTCATAAAATGAGTTTGGAAGTTTTCCTTCCATTTCTATTTTTTGGAACAGTTTCAGGAGAATAGAAATTAGTTCTTCTTTAAATGTTTGGTGGAATTCCCCCAGGAAGCCGTCTGGCCCTGGGCTATTGTTTGTTTGGAGATTTTTGATGACTGTTTCAATCTCCTTACTGGTTATGGGTCTGTTCAGGCTTTCTATTTCTTTCTAGTTCAGTTGTGGTAGTTTATATGTCTTTAGTAATGCATCCATTTCTTCCAGATTGTCAAATTTGTTGGCGTAGAGTTGCTCATAGTGTGTTCTTATAATTGTCTGTATTTCTTTGGTGTTAGTTGTGATCTCTCCTCTTTCATTCATGATTTTATTTATTTGGGTCCTTTCTTATTTCTTTTTGATAAGTCTGGCCAGGGGCTTATCAATCTTATTAATTCTTACAAAGAACCAGCTCCTAGTTTCGTTGATTTGTTCTATTGTTTTTTTGGTTTCTATTTCATTGATTTCTGCTCTGATCTTTATGATTTCTCTTCTCCTGCTGGGCTTAGGGTTTCTTTCTTGTTCTTTCTCCAGCTCCTTTAGGTGTAGGGTTAGGTTGTGTACCTGAGACCTTTCTTGTTTTTGGAGAAAGGCTTGAATCGCTATATATTTTCCTCTCAGGACTGCCTTTGTTGTGTCCCACAGATTTTGAACCATTGTGTTTTCATTATCATTTGTTTCCATGAATTTTTTAATTCTTCTTTAATTTCCTGGTTGACCCATTCATTCTTTAGAAGGATGCTGTTTAGTCTCCATGTATTTGGGTTCTTTCCAAATTTCCTCTTGTGATTGAGTTCTAGCTTCAGAGCATTGTGGTCTGAAAATATGCAGGGAATGATCCCAATCTTTTGATACTGGTTGAGGCCTGATTTAGGACCGAGGATGTGATCTATTCCGGACAATGTTCCATGTGCACTAGAGAAGAATGTGTATTCTGTTGCTTTGGGATGAAATGTTCTGAATATATCTGTGATGTCCATCTGGTCCAGTGTGTCATTTAAGGCCTTTATTTCCTTGTTGATCTTTTGCTTGGATGATCTGTCCATTTCAGTGAGGGGAGTGTTAAAGTCCCCTACTATTATTGTATTATTGTTGATGTGTCTCTTTGATTTTGTTATTAATTGGTTTATATAGTTGGCTGCTCCCACGTTAGGGGCATAGCTATTTAAAATTGTTAGATCTTCTTGTTGGACAGATCCTTTGAGTATAATATAGTGTCATTCCTCATCTCTTATTATAGTCTTTGGCTTAAAATCTAATTGATCTAAGAATTGCCACTCCTGCTTTCTTCTGATGTCCATTAGCATGGTACATTGTTTTCCATCCCCTCACTTTAAATCTGGAGGGGTCTTTGGGTTATAATGAGTTTCTTGTAGGCAACATATAGATGGGTTTTGTTTTTTTATCCATTCTGATACCCTGTGTCTTTTGATTGGGGCATTTAGTCCATTAACATTTAGGGTAACTATTGAGAGATATGAATTTAGTGCCATTGTATTGCCTGTAAGGTGACTGTTACTGTATATTGTCTCTATTCCTTACTGTATATTGTCTCTATTCTTTTCTCTATTCCTACTACTTTTAGGCTCTCTCTTTGCTTAGAGGACCCCTTTCAATATTTCCTGTAGAGCTGGTTTGGTGTTTGCAAATTCTTTCAGTTTTTGTTTGTCCTGGAAGCTTTTAATCTCTCCTTCTATTTTCAATGATAGCCTAGCTGGATATAGTATTCTTGGCTGCATGTTTTTCTTGTTTAGTGCTCTGAATATATCATGCCAGCTCTTTCTGGCCTGCCAGGTCTCTGTAGATAAGTCGGCTGCCAATCTAATATTTTTACCTTTGTATGTTACAGACTTCTTTTCCCGGGCTGCTTTCAGGATTTTCTCTTTGTCAGTAAGACTTGCAAATTTTACTATTAGGTGACGGGGTGTGGGCCTATTCTTATTGATTTTGAGGGGGGTTCTCTGCGCCTCCTGGATTTGGATGCTTGCTCCCTCTGCCATATTAGGGAAATTCTCTCCAATAATCCTCTCCAATATACCTTCTGCTCCCCTCTCTCTTTCTTCTTCTTCTGGAATCCCAATTATTCTAATGTTGTTTCATCTTATGGTGTCACTTATCTCTCGATTTCTCCCCTCGTGGTCCAGTAGCTGTTTGTCCCTCTTTTGCTCAGCTTCTTTATTCTCTGTCATTTGGTCTTCTATATCGCTAATTCTTTCTTCTGCCTTATTTATCCTAGCAGTGAGAGCCCCCATTTTTGATTGCACCTCATTAATAGCTTTTTTGATTTCAACTTGGTTAGATTTTAGTTCTTTATTTCTCCAGAAAGGGCTTTTATATCTCTGGAGAGGGTTTCTCTAATATCTTCCATGCCTTTTTTGAGCCTGGCTAGAACCTTGAGAATTGTCATTCTGAACTCTAGATCTGACATATTACCAATGTCTGTGTTGATTAGGTCCCTAGCCTTCAGTACTGCCTCTTGCTCTTTTTTTTGTGGTGAATTTTTCCGTCTTGTCATTTTGTCCAGATAAGAGTATATGAAGGAGCAAGTAAAATACTAAAAGGGTGGCAACAACCCCAGGAAAATATGCTTTAAATCAGAAGAGATCCCAAATCGTGACGGGGGAGAAAGTGGGTAAAAAGAGGTTCAGAAAGAAAAAAAAAAGAGAGAAAGAAAAAAAGAAACAATTAAAAAAAGAAAATGAATAAAGAAAAAATATAAAAAAGAAAAATATATATATATATTAGATAAAGATCGTTTAAAAAACGTTAAAAAAGAAAAGGGTAAAAGTTAAAAAAAATTTAGCAGAAGAGAAAAAAAATTAAAAATGAAGAAAAAATTAAATCAACTGCAAGACTAAAGAATCCTGGGGAGAAAGCCATGAGTTCTGTGCTTCCCTTTCTCCTCCTTTGAAATTCCGCTGCTCTCCTTGGTATTGAAACTGCACTCCTTGGTAGGTGAACTTGGTCCTGGCTGGATTTCTTGTTAATCTTCTGGGGGAGGGGCCTGTTGTAGTGATTTGAAAGTGTCTTTGCCCCAGGCGGAATTGCACCACCCTTACCAGGGGCTGAGCTGAGTGATCTGCTCAGGTTTGCTTTCGGGAGCTTTTGTCTCCTAAGCGCTTTCCGTAGAGTTCCGGAGGACAAGAATGAAAATGGCGGCCTCCCAGTCTCTGGCCCGGAGGAGCTGAGAGCCCGGGGCCCCACTCCTCAGTGCGCCCTCAGAGAACAGGACCCAATTACTCCCGTCTTCCTGGCCTCTGGCCGCGCTCTGAACTCACCGAGCCTGGACCAGTTCAAGGTAACCTTGAGCTGAGAGCTCACTCCTCAGCTCTGTCTCTGTAGCCGGCTTCCCTGTTCTAATACCTTTAAGCTCTGTGACTCTCAGACACCCCTGATCCTTCTGTGACCCTGCGGGACCTGAGGCCACACTGACCCCGCGTGGGCTTCACCCTGGTTTAGCCTCTGGAGCGATGTCCCTCAGTGGAACAGACTTTTAAAAGTCCTGATTTTGTGCTCCGTTGCTCTGCCACTTGCCGGGAGCTGGCCCCTCCCTCCCACAGTCTATCTTCCTGTCGCTTTGGATTCACTTCTCTGCAGGTCCTACCTTTCAGAAAGTGGTAGATTTTCTGTTTCTAGAATTGCTGTTCTTCTTCTCTTTGATCTCCTGTTGGATTTGTAGGTGTTTGCAATCTTTAGATAAGCTATCTAGCTGATCTCCTGCTAGCTGAAGTAGTCTCAGCCTGCTACTTCTCCGCCATCTTGACTCCTCCCCCTCCACCATAAATTCTTACCCATATCAATAACTACTCTACCTTTCAGCTAAATATTTTACTGCACTGTCATGTCCCTTTAGTTTCTCTACCCCCACGCTTACAGTATTTTTACCTTTGATTCTTTAAAAAAGATTACTGCATTCTTTTTGCATCTGGTGTTGCTGTGAAAAAATCTAATATTAACCTGATTCTTACCCCTTTTAAGTGGTCTGCTCCATCTGGTCTTCTTTAGAATTTTCTCTTTGATTTTCTCAAACTTCACTCTACTATGTGTGTGAGGGGAGGTTTCCTTATTTCTTCTGTTTAGCAGTCTGATTTCTTTCATTCTAAAGTCTTTTATTTTACTTAGTTATGGCATATTAATCTTTATTATTCATTCAGGTAGTTCTCCTCCACTTCTACTTTCTCTCCCTTCTGGGACTCTCATAATCTGGGTTTAGCCATACTTCTTTCTGTCCTCCACATCTTTCAGTGTTTCTTTTCTATTTTATATACTGTCAGCTTTTCCTGATGTTTTCCCAGAGAGCCACACAGTCTCATCTTCCAACCCATTCATTGCTTCTTCATCTTTTATTACATATGGGGGATGTTCTTGAAATATTTACTTGTCTCCTTACGTAAGCTGACTCTGCTTACTTTTTTTTTTTTCTGATCTTTCAGTTCTGCTTCAGATGGTATTTCTTGTTCAGTGTCTCTCTCTCTTTTGCAGTAAATGATTAGTTATTTTGGCCTTTGAGATCATATTTTCTTGATCATATCAGCTAGTTTCCCCAGGGCTGATTTGCAGGGGAGGAGCCAGTAAGTCCACGCCAGTTTGCCATATTGGCAGAAACTAGAATTACTCTCAATGGATGTTTCTATCCTATAAACCAGATACCTTGATGGCTCTAGCTCTGGCCCCATTAGTCTTTGGACAAAATGGTCCTTGTGGAGATTTCTTACTATGGTTTTTGGGTTTCAGCCTAAAAGACTTCATCGTATTTCAATTTAAAAAAAAAATGCTGAAACCTGTCTATAACTTCTCTTTTACAGTCAAGTTCTGGGATAGCCCTGCAGAGATGGCAACATCGTGACTGAGACTCCTTGAGGCTTTGGGTTTGGGCTTAATCAACCCAGTCCCTCTAGGCACTCCTCATGCCATGGGGTCTGCAGCCTGCTCCGCAACCCAATTCCTTCCTCTGGTCATATAATAAGTGTGACCTTATGAGAAATCACTGAAGTGTCTCCCAAAGTACTTGTATCATTTTACATTCGCATCAGCAACGTATGAGAGTTCTAATTGCTCCATATACTTGCCAATAGCTGTTAAATTTTCAGTTAAAATTTTGTAGCCATTCTGATAAGTATCTAGTAGTATCTCATTTGTGGTTTTAATTTGCATTTCTTTAAAAGACTGATGATAGATATCTTGTTGTGGGGGTTTTTTTGGTTTTGTTTTGGTCATCTGTCTTCTTTTACAAAATGTCTATTCAAATATTTTGCTTAGTTAGAAAATTCAAAATTCAAATTCAAAATTCAAAATGTCTATTCAAATATTTTGCTTAGTTAGAAAAAAATAGGTTTATACTCTAATTGAATTGTAAGAATTCTTACGTATTCCAGAAATTTGTATTTTACTCAAATTTGTGGTGCTCCATTTCCTTTTGGAAAGTGTTGTTTTTTTGCTCTTGTTTTTGTTTGTAGGAGCCAAAATATTTAACTTAGGTAAAATGCAGTCCATTATTTTTCTTTTCATTACTTTTTTAGTATTGTTGTAGGAAATTGCTGTCTGCCTTAAAATTATAAATATTTTCTCCAGAAGTTTTATAATTTTAGCTCTTTATAATTTTAGTTCTTCATATGAAAATATGAAGTTTTATACCCGAAGATCAGCTTGATCCTTTTGAGGGTTCTTATAATCTTAAAATTAAGGTGTAACTGCCATATAGTAAAATTCAGTCTTTTTGGTGTACGGTTCTATGAGTTTTGACAAATGTATACAGTCAGGTATCTACTGCCATAAATGAGACATAAAAGAATCCCATCACACCCCTGCCTCTGCCAAATGCCCTCATGCCCTTTATGGTCATCCCCAACCAAGGCAACCCCTCATCTATTTTTTTTTTTTTTTGTCCCTATAGTTTTATCAAGAATTATTTTTAGGGGCACCTGGGTGGACTAGTCAGTTAACCATCTGCCTTCAGCTCAGGTCATGATCCTACCTGGGATCAAGCCCCACAGTGGGCTGTCTGCTCAGTGGGAGCCTGCTGCTCCCTCTCCCTTCCATTCCCCCTGCTTGTACTCTGTCAAATAAATGAAAATATCCTTTAAAAAATTGTTTTTAATTTTTACTAGGGAGGGTCTAGATTAGCCTTTGCTCCAAGACCAGCTTATCCCTATTCATATGAACTGGCTTCCACTGAAAGGCCAGGTCTCTACTTTTTTGGGGGACGGAGGTTAAGTTTTCAACTTGTTAGTTAACATTAGTTATATTAATTATAGGTGTACAATCTAGCGATTCAACGATTCCATACATTACCTGGTGCTCTTCATAACAAATGTACTCCTTAAAGCCCATACCTATTTAACCCATTCCTCCACCCACCTTCCCTCCAGTAACCATAAGTTTATTCTCTATAATTAAGAGTCTGTTTCTTATCTTTCTCTCTCTTCCTACCCCCATCCCCCACTTTGCTATTTTATTTCTTAAATTCTACACATGTGAAATCATGGTATTTGTCTTTCTCTGATGATTGGTTTTGCTTAGCTTTATAATAGCTCCATCCATGTCATTGCAAATGGCAAGATTTCATTTTTTATGGCTGAATAATATTCTGTTGAATATATATGTATGTATATCTTCTTTATTTATTTGTCAATTGATGGAAACTTTGGCTGCTTCCATACCTTGGCTATTATAAATAATGCTGCTATAAACATAGAGGTGCATGTATCCCTTTGAATTAGTGTTTTTGTATTCTTTGGGTGAATACTAAGCAGTGCAATTGTTGGGTCATAAGGTAGTTCTATTTTTAACTGTTTGAGGAATCTCCATACTGTTTTCTGCAGGGGCTGCACTAGATTGCATTCCCACCAACACTGCAAGAGGATTCCTTTCTCTTCACATCCTTGCCAACATGTTTCTTGTGTTATTTCAGCCATTCTGATAGGTGTGAGGTGGTATCTCACTGTGGTTTTGATTTGCATTTCCCTGATGGTGACAAATGAGCATCTTTTCGTGTGTCTGTTGGCTGACAGTATGTCTTCTTTGGAGAAATATCTGTTCATGTCTTCTGCTCATTTTTGTTAGATTGCTTTTGGGTGTTGAATTTTATAAGTTCTTTATATATATATATATATATATATATATATATAAAATATATATTACATATCTGACCTTTGATCAGATATGTCATTTGCTAATATCTTCTCCCATTCTGTAGGTTGCCTTTAGTTTTATTACCTTTGCTGTGCAGAAGATTTTTATTTTGATGTAGTCTTAATAGTTTGTTTTTGCTTTTGATTCCCTTGCCTCAAGAGATGTATCTAGAAAGAAGTTGTTATGGCTGATGATAAAGAAGTTACTGGCCCATGTGTCTACTTCTGACTGGTTAGAACTTTAACGTCTCCCAACCCTGTGAACTATCAGTTCACACCTCCCCTGTAGTTCTTTACCTGGCCTCATGAAGTCATGCCCTAAACATATGCAGTTTAGCATTCAGCTGAAGACTCAAGGAGATTCCCTAGGCAGAGTTCTAGAGTTCTCTCTGCATAACTCCTTCTTCTCTGATACCCTGCTCCACAAATTCCAATCACCACTATCTCCCAAAATTCTGATCTCTCTCCTCAGTTAAGCAATACTGTCATACCCTGAACCATGCTCCAGAAAACATCTCTGACAGAAAGCTAGGGGTTTACAGAACTTTCTCCTGCCTTATGATTTTTCAAGGGACCCCCTCCAGTACCAGTTACTCCGACATGTTTGGAAGCAAAATTCAGGCCATCTCTTTTTTGTTTAGTTATATCTTGTTCTTTGCTTATGTTTTCAATTCCTTCTTTTGTTTATTTAAACATTAAAAACACTTTATATTGTCTGACAAGTCCAATATCCAAACTCTTGGATGGCTAATTTAGTGTTTGATGTTTTCATTTGCTTTAGCTTTTTTTTTTTAATTTTTGGATTTTTAGCTCACGCTCAACTGGATTATCTCTGTGGGAATCCTATGAAATCTAGGTTGAGAATGAACATCTTCAGAGAGGATTTGTTTGCTTCCACCAAGCATTCTGAGGGTTTCCTAGACCTTGTGGACAGCATGTATATATGTGTAAACCCAAAATCTCTCTGAAGACAGACCTGGGTTATACATCATTGGGGGATCCTTAACCAAAACTTTTTTTTCCCTCTAAGGTTAAGATATTCAAATTCCCATGTCCTTTTATATCAAGGGTCCCAGATTTATATTTGGGAGTCTTATTTAAAGCTTGGTATCTTGTTCAAGCCCAAGGTTTTGTCTCATGTCTCTCTACAACCAGAAAGCCCAGGTTCTGGGTCATTGGGATGAATAAAACAGCCTCAAGGGGCGCCTGGGTGGCTCAGTGGGTTAAGCCGCTGCCTTCGGCTCAGGTCATGATCTCAGGGTCCTGGGATCGAGTCCCGCATCGGGCTCTCTGCTCGGCAGGGAGCCTGCTTCCTCCTCTCTCTCTCTCTCTGCCTGCTTGTGATCTCTCTCTGTCAAATAAATAAATAAAATTAAAAAAAAAAAAAAAAAAAAACCAGCCTCAGGACAGCCGTGGTTTGAGTGCTTGCTTACTACTTGGTTTCCTGAGTCCTTTTTTTCACCACCTATAGATTTTCCTTTCTACTGTGTGAGCTCCCATATGCATTAAAAGAGTATTTGATTTATGTTATTTAACATTTCTATGTGGTTTGCAATGTAATTTTTTAAAGATTTATTTATTTATTTATTTATTTGACAGAGAGAGCACAAGTAGACAGAGCAGCAAGCAGCAGAAGATGGAGAAGCAGGCTCTTCGCTGAGCAGGGCGCCTGATGTGAGGCTCGATCCCTGGATCCTGGGATCATGACCTGAGCCAAAGGCAGCTGCTTAACCAACTGAGCCACCCAGGTGCCCTCCACAATGTAATGTTTTCAAGCCCTTTAATCCATACTATTTTTGGAACTGGAAGTCTGATCTTTGTCTTGCCTGGTTCCCTCTTCCTCTGGCCCTGGCAGGAGGGGAAAGAATGGATTCAGCACCAAGGTCTTTGCCTAATGTAACCATACGCTGACTGTATGGCCTCTGACAGTCCCTTCCTTTCTCAGAGTCTCAGTCTCCCTCTTTATAAAGTGAGAGATTAGATGCCCTAATCCCTGCTTTTCCTTCCAGTTACAATTTTCTTTGAGTCTATTCATCATAATCTTCTCTTTTCCGGGGGGATTTCTAATGGGTCACCAGGAACGACAACTGGGGAAATAGTGCTCAGTGATAAGGGCATCCTCCTCCCATTTCCCAGACGCCTTGGGGCTACTGAACATTAAGTGTCCCCCGATGGACTGAGTATCTAGGAGGTGAGTAATTGGGTTACTCCTTACTTCCCTACTGGTGCAGATAGCACACAGCAAGTCCTCCTAACAAAACCTACATCTAGGCTCTGGCTCTAATTTCACCCTCACCTCCCCCAAGAAATCTTTCTAAAAACTGACATCCAGATAGAGGAGAGGACCACTCCATGGATGACAAAAATTGGTAGTTAACTGGCAGTGGTTGCCTGGACCTTTGTGCTAAGGATATTTTCTGAACCATCACTTGAGTTCAAAGTGTTGTGATTGATTAATGATGCCTGCAGGGGCCTGGGCAGAACACACAGTACCATGGATGACATGTATCTGGAGTGTCCACTCAAGTCATCCTCCATCTTTTTGCTTTAGAAAGCCTTGGACCTCCCTAATCCAAGGAAGATGACAGGAGGGAGCTTTAAGGAAAAGTATAGCTGCTCTAGTGAGACAAGAGTTTAAGACTCTTTCAGATAATTTCCCATCTTCCCATCATACCTCGTTTTTTGAGGGTATTGTTGAGGGGGTGAAGCTTTATCCTCCTCTCCTGGTGTTTCTCTGGAGAAAGGGGCTCCTCCTTTTCTCCCTCCTCAAGGGACAATTTGATTATGTAGCACTGGATATTCACTGGGCCCTATTTCACAAGTGGGAGACATCTCTTCTCAAGTCTGCATATTTTGGGCCCATTTTCAATGTGGCAAGCACCCTGAGTCAACTGGGGCCTGCCCTACAGAGATAGTTCTGTGGTCCCTGTGCACACAGCTTCTGAAGTACACAACTTAGCATCCAGGCCCAAGGGTTCAATTCGGGGAGGAAGGTAGGAGGGCCAGTGTCTCCATTCCAATGTCCTGCCTGAGGAGCTGGAGAGTGCCTGCATGCCAGGACAGAGGTAGAACTTGTTTTCCCTTGCCTTCTAATCCTTATATGCCCTTGTGCTCGGAGAGGGGGTTATGGAGGGGAGAGTAGTTAGATGCCCAGGACCCCTAGAAAATATCAAACCCTTATGTATGAAGAGATGCAGGCTTAAGAACATAGCATGTCATTTCAAATCCATTTTTAGGGGAATATATGTATAATTCAAAACAAGCCTTTGCATGATATAAAGGATAAAAATTAAACCTCAAAAAATTCAGATGAGAAAAACATCTATTCCAAAGGAGCACAAGTAGTTAAGTGTAGAGCTCATCACCAAACACAGCCCACAGATCAGGGCCTAAACTCTTTTCGAAGTGTGGAGAATCAGGCAGACCCTCTGGGATCCAGGCCCTGCTCTGGCAAGTGGCTCTCGGGAGCCTCAGACAAACAGACCCAGAGCTGGTGACTACCACCGGCGGGTAGTCAACACCTGAGAGGTGCAGAGGGGGCTGCCATCTCAGGGCTCCTGATGCTGGTAAGGACTCTTCAGGCCTGTCAGCTCGAGAAGGGGTGTCTAATCCACCAAAGAGTACTGAGGCTGGCCTACATGGGGACATTTACACACGGCGGTGCCACAGGAATTCTGGCTTTTGGGATCCACCAAAGGGTCCCCAGATGCGGTCTGTCCCCATCTTTTCCATCCCATTCTGTGCCCCTTTCCCTTATTCTCCCTCTTCCCTAGTTTCCTCCTCCCTCAGTCCTTGCCCTGCCCACTTCTCAGTGGCTCTCTTATCTCTCCCTCCGTCTTTTCTTCCATCTGTCTTTCCTCTCCATCTCAGGCTCTCTCCTCCCTCTTCTCTCTCATCCACTCTTACCCACCTGGGCCAGAAGCAGAGCCCTTTTCCACCCTGTTAAGGGTAGGAGGGCACACTTGAGTCCCATCCATGACCTCCTCAGAGTTAATATACCCTTTGGCTTGGCCCCCTTGCAGTGAGACATCTGTTTCCTTGGGAATGTAGGATTTTCTGGCTGATTAACTGGTTACAGAGGAAGCTCTGGGTCAGAGAAACCAAGTTTCCATGAATTCAGCCTAGAATAGGGCTGTGAGGGCCTTGCAGGAGCCAGCCTATCCCATGGCCTCACCCAGATGCTGGAGACATGCTTATTTATTATGCAGTGGCTCAGAGAAAGGGGGTAGGGGAGTTGGGAGGCAGGGCTGGGTGGACGTGAGAGGAGCTGTGTCCAGGCCTAGAGCTCTGGGTAGCCACAGGGACAGCATCACCTCTTGGAGGCCTGTTTTTTCCAGGGGACCATCTTCTTACTGCCCCTCCTGACTTTGCTGAGAACAGGCAAATCCACTTCAGGCGATTTCATTCTAAAAATCAAAATAGAGAGAAGCAAATGCTGAGAAATGGATGGAGAGAACTGGTGTGAACAGCGCTCAGAGCCCTGCCCAGGCCTGAGTAGAAGTGGGCCTGGCCCTCTGCCTTGCACAGCTGAAGCCCTCTGCGTGTTGCTCCAACCTGGAGGTCCCAGCGGTACCTGTGACCTTTCTAGGGGCTCACAAGTTTGCTTTTCTATTTTCATAAGAAATGTGTGATTTTTACACTCTTACAGAATATGTAATTCGCTTCAGTCAATGTGGCCAAGTTAGTAGACTTCTGACAGGTCTAGAAAGTTTCCTGTAGGGAGACAGCAGGCAGTGTCTACCCTTCTCAGATTGATGGTCTGGGTTGTAGGGTTTCACAGTAGAGTCTACACAAGACCTTAATCTCCACCACCCAGACCACTGCCTGTAGCTCCAGGGAGCAGGCTTGGTGCCCAGCTGGACATGGAGGTGATGAAATGGGCCAGATCAGGGATGGCTGGAGATGACCCACGCCTGGGGTAGAGGGGAGGGGGAAGTGACTTGCCCAAAGCCACTTAGCCCCACAGGAACTCTGTGGACTGTGGCAGAGCCAGGGGCCCTGCTGTGAGCCATGCCCCTTCTGTTGACCACAGGAGGGCCCCTCGGCCCTGGGGCTGGGGTGGCCACCTACTTCTTCTCGGCTTCAGGAGGGGACTCCTCCACCTTGTCCCCCATGGCCAACGAGGAGAAGCTTTGTTGGATATCTTCCGATATTGCTTTCTTGGCTGAGTCAGGGTCTTCCGGGACTGGGGTGGAGGTTGGAACGCTGTAAGGGAGGCAGGGAAGGGAGGGCAAGGCTCAGCAGCGGTACAGGCAGAGGGAGTCCCGAGTTTGCAGCACTGGCTTGGTGCTACCATTTAACATTCCAGCTCCAACAGAAAAAAGGGTGCAGGGCTTTTCTTCCCCAGGGTGAGTAATGGAAGAGTCTGACCCCTGGGGACACAGAGACCCCTGGAGCTTGGTTTTTCTGGCCTCGGTGGAATCACCTTAACTCTATGTCAGCAACACCTGTGCACCCAGCACAGACCATCAGAGAGGCAGGAGGGCTCCATAAAGTGAGCAAAGGAGAGAGCACAGGAGGCCAGGGAAATAAGCCATCATGCACAGCCTTATGGGCTGCTTGTGTCCCCTCCCCAAACTCACAGATTGGTGGAGTCCTAACCCCCAGTACCCCAGACTGTGACCTTATTTGGAAATAGGGTCACTACAGATGTCATGAGTCAAGAGGAAGTTATACCAGAGTAGGGTGGACCTCTAATTCAATATACCTAGTGTCCTTATAATAAAAAAGGGGGGGCGGTGTCTGGGTGGCTCAGTGGGTGAAGCCTCGGCCTTCGGCTCAGGTCATGGTCTCAGGGTCCTGGAATCAAGACCCACATCGGGTTCTCTGCTCAGCAGGGAGCCTGCTTCCCCCTCCCTCTCTACCTGCCTATCTGCCTACTTGTGATCTCTCTCTCTGTCAAATAAATAAATAAATAAATAAATAAACAAAATCTTTTTAAAAATGGGGGCAATGTGGACACAGACACACAGACAGGAAAATATCATGTGAAGCCTGGAGTAATAATGCTGCCATAAAGTCAAGGAACTACCAGAAGCCCAGAGACCGGCCTGGAGCCAGGCCTTCCCTAGCACCCTAGCACTTCCCTGCCTGCACCTCTGTCTGTAGCCTCCAGAACCATGACACAATACATTTCAGTTTAAGCTACTGAGTGTGTGGACCACTGTTAACAGGAGTCTTAGGAAACTAATGAATAGGAGACAGGACAGGCCCTTTTATTCATTGTTTCTTCCTATCTATTGAGTCCCTTCTATGCCACTTGCTTGAGGGCAGTGCATTTCAGGGACAAAAGACAAGCAGGGGAGGGGAGAGGAAGGCATCCTCCATTGTTTAGAAAACCCTAGAAAGATAAAAAATGGAGGTATGGGCTGAGCAGTCTCCCCTGTTCCTGGTCCCGAGTGGACAGAGGTGTTAGGGAAGTAGATCCTGGGAGTGAGTCTCTTGGGACTTCCTGAGCACCATGGTGGGGCTAAGGGTTTTTCCTCCTGTCCCCAACCCCATGTCCACCCCCGTGGATGGGTCACAGCTCAGCATTTCCTAGGAACTCAAAGCACAGGTAAATGGAGAAATGGGAGTCCAGCCAAGTGGGACACTGGAAAAGGAATCCCAGGTAAGAACTACCGATAGCAGGTTACACAATGAGAGAGTCAGGGTGACCAGGATGCGGGCAGCATCGGCAGTGTCCCCAGGTGAGGACCTCCGCCAGGCCTGGGGCTGTGTTGGCAAATGAAACATGCTGGCAGCTTGGGAGACGGTCTCCTCTGCGTGGCCCTGGGCGGATGGAGAATGGGACCTGGTGTTACCAGAGTGGGGAGGGTGGGCTCTGGAGACCAAATCAGCCCCTCTCCTTCCCCCTCCCTCAGCTGCAAGCACGCATAGAGCATCTTCCCTAACCCTCCACTTTTAAGTTGTGATGGAAAGTACATAATATAAAATAGACCCATTGCCAATGCCCAGCTCAGCGGTGTTAAGTACACTTGCATGGCTGTGCAGCCATCACCGCTATCTACCCCCAGACTTTTTCATCTTCCCAAACTGAAACTCTGTCCGCATTAAACACCAACTCCCCATTGTTCCTCCCCCAGCCCCTGACAGCCACCACCCTCCTTTCGTCTCTGTGCATTTGACTCTCTAGGGACTTCAGGTAAGTGTTTGTCCTCTTGTGACAGGCTCATTTCACTGCACATAATGTCCTTGAGTCGCATCCGTGTTGTGGCCTGTGCTAGGATTTCCTTCCTTTTTAAGGCTGGGCAATATTCCACTGTATGCACAGACCACATTTTCTTTATCCGTTCATCCACTGATGGACGCTTGGGTTGCTTCCTCTTCTTGGATATTATGAATAGTGCTGCTATGAACACAGATATACAAATACCTCTTCGAAACCCCACTTTCAATTCTGTTAGTATCTACCCACAACTGAAATTGTTGGATCATCATTCTCTGTTGGACTTTTTGAGGACGTGCCCTACTATTCTCCACAGCTGCTGCTCTGTGTCACAGTCCTGCCTATGGCACATGTGCATTCCAATGTCTCCACAGCCTTACCAAAACGTGCTGGTTTTGCTTATTTGATGGTAGCCATCCTAATGGGTACGAGGTGGTATTTCACTGTGGTTGTGACTTGCATTCTTCTAAGGATCAGTCCCCTTCACTCATTTTCTCATTGACTTCCGCATCTTTGGATCGGCCAAGGTGAAGCATGTAGAGATCGTGTTCACTTCCAAATCCCCAGTGCTGAGCACGAGCCTGGGCAGGCACTCAGAGTGGCAGGACTTTTACGTTAAAAGTGGGGGCTGCTTCCAGGGAGAGGAGCCTCCTCATCACTGAAGGCCCATGAGGGGCGGCTGGATGACCAGGGAGGCTGGTTATCAGTGGACACTCTGTCAAGCAACCCTTCTTCAGTCTGAACTGACCTCTGCCTCCCAGGGATAAAAATCAGCTCTAGGTCATCATTCAATGAAAACGCCCAAGAGGGTTCTGTATGCCGGGCCCTGGGGCTGAGCAAAGGACACAAAGAAAGGGAGGTAGGCCTTTGAAGCTGGCCCAGCTTAACAGGTGCAGAAGGCCCTGCAGCCCCTTCCCCTCCCACGGCCTGCTCCCCAGGGCAGAGCTGGCTTGTCAGGCCTCCAAGAATCTCCCCTCAGTTGTCCTTGGCCAGGCCTGCCCCTCCCCTTCTGCTCTGCCACAACCCATCTACTCCCAGCAGGGAGCCATCTCATTTTCTGCTGGGGCTTTCGAGGCCTCAGTGGGGAGACTTGCCTCCCTGGGCAGCCAAGCTCCTTCGCTGGCCACAGACAGACCTACTCTTCTTCCTGCTCATAGCCCTTGCTCCTCCATGGTGGGCTCACAGACCCCGAATCCAGACTGAGGGCTGTCTCTGTGGCTGGCCCCCCTGAGTGCCCAGTGAGCAGCCCAGGCCTTCTGGATCTGTCCTCCAGCTCTGCCCACCTCACTGCATTTACTCTGTAGACCTGTCTCCTTTCCCTCTCACATCCCTGCCTTGAATCCTTGCACTAGAGCTGTACAAAATCAAGCACACTGAAAGTCTACTCTGGCAAGGAAGAAATGATTCCCACCCAGGGACAGTGAGGGCACCCTCCCACCAGAGCTCTGGATGTGAGGGTGCCTGCCAGCTCCCTCTTGTAACAGAGGACCCAGAAATGAAAACACTAGCACTCCAGAAACTGCATCTCCTTTGTGCTACACTGCAAGCTCTGACTTCTAAGATGCTTTTTCAACAAAGTGGTCTATTACGCTGGCACTTTCCACATCCACTGACCATATACCTCTCAAAACAAAAAGTGAACATTTGCTCTACTTCCTTCCAAATCACCATTGGCGGCTGAGCTTACTGCAAACCTCCATTCTGTCATCCTTCCCCATCTAGGGGCCAACTAATCGGTTAGCCTTCCAGGAACACATCCAAGTTACATATTTTGGGGAAAAGTGGACGGGCCGAACACAGAGGTTTGCCCTTCAGCCTGATCACCACTTGCTGGGTGCAGCAGAACAAGCCGAACAAGCAGCTGCCTGAGCCACATTGATCCACCTTGTTCGTAAGGATCTCACCAAAGTCTCACAAGCGATCTCACCAGTGTCTTCCTTAAAGTTAGATACTCTAGGTTGACAGCGTCTCACTACTATTCCAGTTACCCTGCTGGAAGAGGAATTGGACAAGTGGCTGGCTGTAGAACACATCCAGAAATTCTTTGACACCCCTCCCATCGAGAGGCGTGTGGGCTGGCCCTAGGGACCCACAGGCAGTGCAAGAGGATGCTACCTGACTTAGGAGGAAACACAGCTCCCACCTGGCTGCATCTCAGGACACTCGCTTTGGAACCCAGCTGCCATATCTGAGGAAGCCCAGGCCACACGGAAAAGCCAGGTGTAAGTGTTCTGGCTGCAAGTGCAGGGACGGCCATGCATGGGAATGAGCAAGTCTTTGAGATGACTCCGGCCACCGTCATCTTCTGACATGACCACACGAGAGAACCCAAGCAAAAACTACCTAGCTGAGCCCCTCAGGCCCCAGACCCTCAGAGACAATAATAGGAAATGGCTGTGTGGTGTTCCACCACTGAGCTTGAGGTGGTTCCTTTCACAGATGTAGATAAAAGAACTGTTGTTATGGCAACATTTTCTTGTTGAATTCCATTCCCTTTTTTCTCCAAGTGCCTTTAAACTGCCAAATTAATAGGCCATTCTAGAATTAAGAGGAGTCCTACTGGTTTATAGTCTCAGGAATCCTCCCCTTTCCGCTTTCAAAAACCTGGACTGTGCACACATGAGTGTGTCTGTGTGAGTCTGTGTGTTTGTGTGTCTCTCTGTGTATGTGTCTGTGTGTGTGTATATGTGTGGGTTTTTGTCTGCGTCTGTGTGTGTGTCTGTGTATCTGTGTGTGTCCATGTGTGTAGTTTGTTAATTTTCTCGCCACCGTTCCTAAAAACTTACTGAAATCTTCAATCTGTGAGCATGAAGTCCTTTCCGAACCCTTGCATATAACAAATTAGGAGCCTAGAATTCATTAAGTAACAGTGACAGCAGTCACAACTGTAATTTGTAACGTATCAACAGGTGGTAGTGATGTGCCAGGATCTCACACATGCCTGACTCATCCAATCCTCAGGACCCAGTGCAGTGAAAACTATGCTAATTCTTGCTCTATAGACAAAGCAGCTGAGGCAGGGAGGGTAGGTGGTCCTTTTAAGGACACTGGCAGCCAAATAAAGAGCTATATCTGTTTGTCACTAGTTTGGGCCTCTCTCACTCCCCATCTACCACACGCCCAAACACCCCATTAGTCAAATGTCTCTGAATATGCCTTTGCTTTCTGTCTTCGGCACCTTCCAGTGGCTTCCACTCACCCTCAGTTTGGGCCTTCTGGATGGCATCCTCCCCGCCCCCACCTCTGTTTTTGGTGTAGTTCTTTCTTGAACCTGAGCAGACCCAGAGCCTCCATTTCTCGTTTTCCCTGGGACTGTCAGTAAGCTACCCCAAGCCGTCCTTCAGTCTCAGGTGGTGGGGGCTCAGTGACTTTGCTCTCTGCACCTGGCAGCATCTGTCCTTCTTGATGTCTCTGGGCTCCTGGGGAATCCTGCCTTCTCTACTAAGTGGTCCAGGGTATGACCGCTACAGTTCCTCCTAGAGGAACTTCTTTAGAGTCTGGCAGACGTTCTGACATGGCTTGAACTCAGTGAGCTGGGGAAAAACTGACTCCAGGGCTCCTAGAAAGCTGAGGGGCCCCGGTGGTGGGAGTGAGGTAGGGTTGCTGTCTGGATTTTGCGTACTAGGGGTGCAGGCACAGGGAGCCCCTGTGTTCAGGCAGGTAATGCTTTGTATATGTGTTTGCTCCTCACTTTATGTTTTTTTAAGCTTTTATTTATTTATTTCACAGAGAGAGACAGAGAGACAGAGAGACAGAGAAAGCAGAAGCACAAGCAGGGGGATTTGGAGAGGGAGAAGCAGGTTTCCCGCTGATCAGGGAGCCCCACCCAGGGCCTGATCCCAGGACCCTGGCATCATAACCTGAGCCAAAGACAGTCAGTTAATGACTGAGCCACCCAGGTGCCCTCACCTTATAGTTTGTATGACACTTTGGCAAACACACTTTCATAAGAGGTGGGAATTATGCCCTCATTCTAAAGGTGAGGACAGTGAGGATTAGGGAGGCAAATGGTCCCCCGGCCTATAAAGACCAGAGTTGGGGCTCCTGACTTTTCTTGGGACCCCTGACCCAGTAAGGTTTTCACTGTACAACCCAGGCATTTAAGAATCCACTCCTAATATAGCCTCCAGCAATGTCATAAACTGTGGGCTCCTTCCCTGGACAAGGCTGCATACTTCTTGAGCTAAGAGACCAACCCTTGTTCATCTCACCCAAGCTGTGCTTGGGAGGCACTCAATAGATGGGTATCACCTGGCTGAAAAGCCTACACTCAGTGGCCAAGAGGAAGCCTCAAGCCAGCACCACCCCACTTCCTTTCCCAAGGGCCTGAGCTCACTTCATGAGGGACCCTTATCTATGAGGCCCTGATGTAAACAGAGAAGCAGGACAGGGATTACACATAAGATGGGGTAGATCATGAGGGGGGAAAAGGTGGAGGTATTACTAGGATGCCTACTCAAACGTGTCTTCATGATTTCCAGCACTGGGCAAACCATCCCATGTTCCCCTTTCTCCAGAGGGACCTTCTCTCCAACTTGTGTTTCAGAGAAACCAACAGTATGATCTCACTCCCCCTTGCTAACCTGAGAAGTCTCCTGCTTGTTGCCAGCTTCTGTCCTCACCAGTGTCCCTCCCATAATAAGGCCCACCCTGTGCCTGCCCTGCATCCCAAGTTTTTCCCATTTTACCTAAACTTGTAGTTGTCTGGCAGGAAGTAGCCCATCTTGCAGTCCTGTCGAGCCTGGAAGATCTGTTTCAGCAGATTCTGCCTACTGAAGCCATATCCATTCAAAACACAGCCACCAAAAAGGAGCTTCCCCCCGGCAAACATCTGTGGATACACAGGAAGCACACGGTGGGAGGGGCCCTCAGCACACCAGCACTGAATCTCAGACCTGTGCCCTGGGCCCTCAGAGCTTGTGCCAGAAGCCAGGCCTTTCTCTGGTGTTTTTTTTTTTTTTTTTTTTTTTTTTTTTAAGATTTTATTTATTTATTTGAGAGAGAGAATGAAAGAGAGAGCATGAGAAGGGGGAGGGTCAGAGAGAGAAGCAGATTCCCCATGGAGTTGGGATCCTGATACGGGACTCGATCCCGGGACTCTGGGATCATGACCTGAGCTGAAGGCAGTCACTTAACCAACTGAGCCACCCAGGCGCCCCTCTCTGGTGGTTTTGGTGGGGGGGGAAAGGGTGTTGCCTTCCCCAAGCTGCCCAGTCAGGTGTGGCTGAGCCTGTTCCCTACCTAGGCCTCTCGAGTCAGAGGGCAGCCCCACCACTTCAACCTTTGCCCCTGCCAGCCCACCTGCTCAGATGCCCCTTCACACACAAGCGCTCCAGGGTCCTGGGGCCGGAAGGGTTTCTTCCTGCTCAGAGGGTCCCATCACACCCACCTACAGCTGACTGGCCCACTTAACCCTGTGCACTGATCAGCTGGTCCCATGGAATGGGAGCCTCTGGAGGGCAGAGATCTTGTCCTACTGCTCTCTGTACCCCCATTTTCTAATGTCAGTCTCCAGCAAGTAGACATCTGTCTAAAGATTTCTGTGCAAGGATATCCATTAGCGTGTTATTTGTTACGTAACCATACCCAGAAATAACCTAAATGTCCAACAAAAGTATCGCAGGCAGAGAAATCAAATGACAGATTCTCATGTAATGGTTAAGATCACAATTACAAAAGCAGACCCCAAAGTCAGAAAAAAGACTGAAAAAGCCAAAGGCACACCACAGGTATGGCCCAGATGTTTCAACTGTGCTGGATCTAGCAGGAGCCCAGTACATACATGGTGCATATATTATGTATATGTATATGTATATGTATATGTATATGTATATATATATATATTTTTTACAATGCCCTGTTTGATGAAGAAGGGAGCACTTGGGCACTTGGGTGGCTCAGTCAGTTAAATGTCTGACTCCTGATTTTGGCTCAGGTCATAATCTCAGGGTCCTGGTATCAAGCCCTGCATGAAGCTCCATGCTCAGCGGAGAGTCTGTTTGAGGAGTCTTTCTTCCTCCCTCTGCCCCCCCTCCCATAAGTAAATAAATAAATCTCTAAAACGAAACAAACCAGATGAAGAGAATTTGGTTCTTTAGGTTGGGTATGGCCTGCTCCCTTGAGTCTTCCAGGATGAGGGAAGCATGGGGTCAGGCGGGAACAGGAGACTGGACTCCCACCCTGACTCTGTGTGTTGGGTGACTCAGTCAGGCCTTCAGCTCTCTGGGCCTCAGATCTCACAGATGCTCTCTCCTTTCCCCTCCCATTTCTGATTCTACAAGGGTAGGGACTGCAGGAGACTATGTTGGCAAGCGGTTGGCGCTGTATCCCCGGTGGGCCCCAGCTCACCAGAATCATCCCCGGCAACACAGCATACTTCTTCACCAGCAGGGGTGGGTCCTTCTGCAGGGAGCTGTCCAGGTCATACCGCAGCAGGCGGTAGGGGTCATGCCGACACTGCCAGGACAGAAGTAAGTGCCCATCCATCCTATGCCAAGAGGATGCACTGGTGCCTGCATTCTCAGGCTAGCCAGGTTCCTCTGAAGTCCAAGATCCCCATTCAACACCACCTCCCAACTCCTGCTCAATGGGCTGTTCAACTCCTGCACACACACCTCCCATGACCATTGCCACGACCATCAAGGCAACTGGGTCTATCTAGGGCCTTTTGCTGGTGAAGGGTGTCATGGAGATGACTGCCCCTCACCACAGGACAGCCACTAGCTCCACCCTCTAGGGTCTGCAGGACTTGACTATTCCCTCTGCCTGGAAGAAGCCCTACTGGAGATTTGAAGGCATACCATATTCATGGGTGTCCCCATTTTCAGGATTCCTCCACCCTCTACCCACTGCTGGCTACCTCTCTGGACAGTTCCCTGTCATTAGATCCAGTGCTGGGACCTGAGTCAAACCTACGTCACAAGGTGGGGCCTCGTCAATCCAGAGTAAAGCTGGTCTCTTCCCCCTCCTTCTTTCTGGATGTTACAAACCCTTTAAAATGGCCAATGTATAATGTTTCCTGGTTTTATCTGCCTTTTATTCCAGGTGCCTCCAGCTGTCCTGCCTGATGTTTCAATTTAAAATGTGAAATCCAGAACTGTATCTGTCATTCTAGCTTTCAGAGCAAGACAATGTTAGGGAACATTTCAGCCTTAATCACATACACTGGAATGGTGAAACCAGAGTCGCTGTGAAACCTGACACCTCTCTCCAGATCCATCCTCCACATCCCTTAAATCCCACTGCCCACTCCTCCCTCAGATTCAAGGTCAGGACCTGTCCCCATTCATGCTACTCATGCTGGGCTGGACTGCTGTGCATTCCATGCTTACAGATAACTAATGGCCTCGAGGTAGATTCAAGTCACCTCTAAGTTCCCACGTGGGCAGGGATCCTATATCTATATAGCAATGAGCATAGGGCAAGACTCAATAAGTGTTCACTAAGACTGTGTAAGTTGGGGCTGACTCTAGAAAACAGATACAGCTTGGATGTACAAGACCAGTAAAAGGGCTTTTGGAGTCTAATCAGAAGGGTTCCAATGCCAAGCAGGAAGAAGGGGCAGACGGTGGACCAGAGAGGACATAGGGCCAGAGGACTTGAAGGAAGTCAGCAGGTAGACATGAAGCTGACATGCTCACACAGCATCCTCTGCTCCAGTCAGGGTGGGGATTGTGTTACCCCTGAACTCTGCTAACCCTGCCAGGGATGGCTACTGAGGGAGAATGATGATGAGACTCAGGAATGACCCTGCAGCCAGGACAGGACTGGGAGTGTTCTATGTGCCCCTGACAGATCCTTGAGACTTCAACCACAATGAACAGGGACCCCTTGACCACCTTTGCACAGGCTGCTGCCTCTGACAGGAACACTTACCCACCTTCCCAAACCCTCTCATCCTGGGAGATTCCCCGACTCTCTGGAGGTGGCAGACCCTGCTCCCAGCTCCTGAGCCCCTGGAGCTGGCCTTTCATGGCCTTGCTCAGGGATGCTATAGCTGTTGCCTCACCATGCTGGGAGGCCCCTCTGGGGTCTGGCACGAGGCCAGCACACTGTAGGAACTTGGCCATAGTCTGTGAACATTCTTGTGTCTTGAGTATCCATTAGTGAGTCCATCTCTGCCCCAAGCATGCATCTCAATACATAACCACAAGCTAAGAGGGAGTGCTTTGGATGAAAAGGGCAGAAAAGTTCTTGGTCAGAAAGAGTGCCCACTTCAATGTGGTGACATTCGTCTTAGGACAAGAGGATGAGTCAGAGAGAGAGAGGAGAGGAAAAACATGGCAGACAGCATGTCGAAGAGTATATGCAAAGGCCCCAAAAAGAAAAGGAAGTGAGAGGGGGCCCATCTGCTGAGGTTAAAGGGCAGTCTCTCAGCCAGATGCTCAGTCAGTCCTAGCATCCCTGTGGGTGTCTCCCCCTTGGGGCTCCTGATGCCTGGACCTTGGGGCCTCCTCAGCTGGGCCCAGGACCCACCTGGATGCAGGGTGAGGCACGGCCCTGCTGCCGGTGACTATAGAGTGTGTCAAGCAGCCACTGGAGCTGTGCGGTGCTGGTGGGGTTCTGGCTTGAGACTATCCCAAAAACCAGGACCTGGCCAGGGTCACGGGGTGCGGACAGGAAGCGCTCTAGCTCCACGTCGGTGACCAGCGGTGCCTTCACCATGCACCTGCAGCCAGCCCGAATGTCTTCCTTGCGAATGAGCTTCCGCAGCACCAGAGGGCAGTCGGAGGGTGAGGCTGCCCACCTGGTGGGGCTGCGCATCTCTCCAGCCTTTCCTCTGCAATGAGGGACAATGGGCCAGTGCTCAGTAGGCCAGTGCTCAGGCCTTGGATGGGGCCCCCTAAACTCTGTGTGCCTCAGTTTCCACAGGTATAAAACTGGTAACTCCTTCATCCACTCAACAAAAAATTTGGAGTCATCCTGAACTCCTTTCTCTCTCTGACACCTCACATCCCATCCAATCTGCCAGTAAGCCTGTCTGCTCTATGTTCATGAATGATCTAGAATCCACCCATGTTCCTTCTCTCCCACTCCTACTGACATGGCCCAATCCACCATCATTTCTTGCTTGGATGCCTGCAAGGGCTCCTAATGGCACTCTGCTTTCTTCCCTGGCCCCCCTTCAATCTATTCTGCACACACCAGATGGAGGGATCCTGGCTCCTGTTAGAACCCAAGTCATATCATGTCACTAATCTCTTTGAAACCCTCCAGTGTCCTTCCACCTTTCACAGAATAAAAGCCTATCTTCCCATGATGCCCTTCCAGCTGTACATGTTCTGGTCTCCTTTCTCAGTCTCTTGCCCTCTCTTACTCTCCAATATTCTCACCTTTGCTTATTGTGCTCAGTTGCTCCAACCTCTGCTTATCCCCCAGCCTTAGGGCCTTTGCTCTTGCTGTTCCTTCTGCCTGCCTGGCTTTCCCCCTGGGCAGCCACCACACAACTCACTTTCTTTCCCATCTCCTTTATATCTTCGTGCAAATGTCAACTTGTCAGAGAGGCTTTCCCTGACTGTCCTCTTTGGAATTGCACCTCTCAACCCTCGATACGCTTTCCCTCTCCCTGGCTATTTTTTCTCCTTCGCATTGCTCACTAGAGCACATATCATACATTTTATTTATTTTGATTATTGTACTTCTCCATTCCAACAGAACATAAATTTCATGAGTTTGGAGTGTTTTGCTCAGTGAAATAATAGTTCTTGGCAGATAGTAGATTCAATAGAGTCAATAGAAATTCAATAAATATGTAAACAAATACTTATCAGGTACCTATTATGTGCCAGGCATTGCATTGGGTTGTCTCAGCGTTATTGTATTTAGGTGGGAATGAGTACCATTCAAATACAAAGTGCTGCTATGATTTTATTCTTATCATTACCACTGTCTTACACTGTGGTTAGCATTGTAAGCACCTACAGCCCCAGCATAGACATTGTCTTGGCTAATTTTGTAATAACCCTATGTGATAGTCTGGACAGAAACTACTATCACTGTTTACAGATTGGAAAACAGAAGATTCCCACTGGGTGAATGGGTTATCCAAGTTCATACAGTGATTAAACGACAAGGGCTAGGATTAAAAACCAGGTCAACCTAAAACAAGATCAATGCCAGTAATTTAACTATTCACATTTTCACAGAAGCTGCCTGATACTAATAAATATTTGCTAAACTTAAGAATAACTCTTTTTTTTTTTAAAGATTTTATTTATTTATTTGCGAGAGAGAGACAGTGAGAGAGAGCATGAGAGGGAGAAGGTCAGAGAGCGAAGCAGACTCCCCATGGAGCTGGGAGCCCGATGTGAGACTCGATCCCGGGACTCCAGGATCACGCCCTGAGCCGAAGGCAGTCGTTCAACCAACTGAGCCACCCAGGCGTAACTCTTTTTTAAGAACATGAATATCTTGGAGAAAAAAGGTTAGATCTGCTAATCACAACTCACACTAAGATAAATCCAAAATGGATCAAGAATTTAAATGTGATAAAATTAAGCCATGAACATTCTAATAGAAAATAGGGATGAATCATCTTATAGTTTTAGAGTAGGGAAACCCTTTGATAATTTAGGATTCCTAAGTCCAAAGGCTATGAAAGAAAAATACTGATAAATTTAACTACACAGAAGAAAAATGAAAAAACCTGAGTGGCAAGACCATCACAAAGACAAATGACAAATGACAAATGACAAACTGGGAAATATGTATATGAAACTTCCATCACAGACAAGTGGTTAGTTTCCCTACTAAGTAAATACTGTAAATGAGTTAGAAAATGTTAATAACCCAGCAAAATATGAACAAGTAAGTGAATACACAATTCACAGAAAATTATATTAAAATGATTTTTTAAAAGATTCTCCCATTTATTTGAGAGCAAGAGAGTGCAATCAGGGGGAGGGGCAGAGGGAGAGGGAGAGAATCCTCAAGCAGATTCCCTGCTGAGCACAGAGCCTTACATGGGGCCTGATCCCATGACCCTGAGATGATGACTCAAGCTGAAATCAAGAGTTAGATGCCTAACCAACTGAGCCACCCAGGTGCCCCAAAAATGATTTTTAAAATTATACTAATATAAGAGTGGCATAGCAAAATATAAGAGTAACATAGAGAACCCCAAATCTATGTCCCTTCACTAAAGAACAATTAAGCTGGCAAAAACTGTCAGAATCAACTTTATCAGAACTCTGGAAATGAATTTAAAAGCTTACCACAGTCAAGGAATGCTTAATGAATAAAGAAACTGCTATATTTTGGTAAGAGAGTACTGTGGTGTTTTAACTTACTCACTTCCTATCCCCTGCTCCCCACCTTGGTGGCATCTGTGAGGATGGCAGCCCATGTTCTTGGTGTGGTTTGCTGATACCAGAGAGGGTAATATGGACTTTGCTCTGAAGGAACTGTGATTATGTGGTTTGGCACGCCTGGAGATTCCCTAAAGGACTGGCTAAGGGGCTTGCCTTTGTTTCGCTCACCTTGGAACTTTCTCCTGGACAGCATCTGTTAAAATCATTTAAAAGGAAGTATGGGAGATACAACCTCCTGGTTTAAGGGCTAACAGACAGGCACATGGTACACAAATGAAAAAACCTAGGAAGATGATGCTGGGGGAAAAATACACGGAGGGGTGGGTATAAAGACTTTGAAAGTTTCCACATATACTAGAGAATCTAAAGGGGCACATACATGTCCAGGGTTGGAACCATGTTTAGAGAAACCTGAGAATACTCTAGTCTTTCATATCTGGATGACATTTGGTCTCTGCCAATGAGGGACAAAGCAGAGACATAAACAGCCTGACTGAAAGCACGGAAGGGGTGTACCTTAACACAGTTAATCTGCAAAGACTAGGAGAGTGTTTTTTATTTAACTTAATTTAATTTAATTAATTAATTTACTTATTATTTGGCTCCAGGTATTTAAGAAGTCTGTCAAATTTCACTAGCTGACCACTTAGCTAAACAGAGACTTTATGACCACACATGACAAAGAATGTAGTCTTTATAAAAGTAGTCTAGAAAAGTCACTAAACAACTACAAACTATGAGCAACAAAAAGAAACCCTGGAAAGAGGGAAGAATTTGATTTCTAGAATTACCACATTATGATATTAAAAATGATATTAAAAATGAAGCACTAAAAGAAACAAGAAAAAAGGAATGAAGAAAAACTATCCCTGAGGAATTCCAGCCATTGTCCTTACTAGATAAAGATCTATAAATCAACTGTCCTAATTATGACCAAAGTACTAAGGAAACTAAGAATGAATAACTGAAGGAAACCAGGAAGACAATGTCCTACCAAACAGGGAATATCAACGAAGAAATAAAAAGTATAAAATAAGCTAACTAGAAATTTTTTGGAGTTGAAAAGTACAACAAATGAAATGAAAAATTCAACCACAGATCTGAATAGTCAGGAAAAAGAATCAGAAGACTTGAAAACAGGCCAGTTAAGATTATCCAGTCTGAAGAACAGAAAGAAAAAAGAACAAAGAAAAATAAGGAGAGCTTCAGTTACATGTGGGACACCATCAAGAATGCCAAGATACACTCAATGGGAGATCCAGAAGGACAAGAAAGAAAGGAGCAGAAAGAATATTTGAAGAAATAATTGCCAAAGACTCTCCAAAATATGTCTTTCTAAGAAGCTCAACAATATCTAAGTAAGATAAATTCAGAGATCCACAGAAAGACACATTATAATACAATTGTTGAAAGTCAAAGACAAAAAGAGAATCTTGAAAGCAACAAACGTGGTTCATCACCTACAAGGGATTCTTAATAAAATTAACAGCCAGTTTCTCATAAAAAATCATGGGGTCATCATCATTAGCCCTCAGGGAGATTCAAATTAAAACCACATTGAGATATCACCTTACACCAGTTAGAATGGCCAAAATTAACAAAACAAGAAACAACGTGTGTTGGAGAGGATGTGGAGAAAGGGGAACCCTCTTCCACTGTTGGTGGGAATGCAAGTTGGTGCAGCCTCTTTGGAGAACAGTGTGGAGATTCCTCAAGAAATTAAAAATAGAGCTTCCCTACGACCCTGCAATTGCACTCCTGGGTATTTACCCCAAAGATACAGATGTCGTGAAAAGAAGGGCCATCTGTACCCCAATGTTTATAGCAGCAATGGCCACAGTCGCCAAACTATGGAAAGAACCAAGATGCCCTTCAATGGATGAATGGATAAGGAAGATGTGGTCCATATACACTATGGAGTATTATGCCTCCATCAGAAAGGATGAATACCCAACTTTTGTAGCAACATGGACGGGACTGGAAGAGATTATGCTGAGTGAAATGTCAAGCAGAGAGAGTCAATTATCATATGGTTTCACTTATTTGTGGAACATAACAAATAGCATGGAGGACAAGGGGCATTCGAGAGGAGTAGGGAATTTGGGTAAATTGGAAGGGGAGGTGAACCATGAGAGATTATGGACTCTGAAAAACAATCTGAGGGGTTTGAAGTGGCGGGGGGGTGGGAGGTTAGGGTACCAGGCGGTGGGTATTATAGAGGGCACGGCTTGCATGGAGCACTGGGTGTGGTGAAAAAATAATGAATACTGTTTTTCTGAAAATAAATAAATTGAAAAAAAAAATCATGGGGCTGGAAGGCACCGGAATGACATATGTAAAGTGCTAAAAGAAAAAAAAAGACCTCTCCAACAACGAATTCTGTATTAAGCGAATTTATCATTCAAAAAATATGAAGTCAAGACATTCCAAGATAAATAAAAGCTGAGGGATTTTGTCACTAGTAGACCTACTGCAAAAGAAATGCTAAAGTGCCTTTAGATTGAAATCGAAGAATACTAGACAGTAACTTGAAACTATATGAAAAAATAAAAAACATTGTAAAGCTAACTATATAAGTAAATATAAACCAGCATAATATATTTACAACTACTCTGTTCTTTTCCTATATGATTTAAAAGACAAACACATAAAACAATAATTATAAATCTATGTTAGTTGGGCACATGATGCATAAAGATGTAGTTTTTTACAACAACAACAGGGTGGGGTGGTGAGTTTGTATAGGAGTAGAGATTTTGTAAACTTTTGAAGCTAAATTTATATTAATTCAAGATAGATTGTTATTGTAATCCCCAGACCAACTACTAAGAAAATAATTAAAAACTATACAGAAAAGGAAATAAGAAGAGAACAAAAACTGTATGTGGGGCACCTGGGTGGTACAGTTGGTTAAGTGTCTGGCTCCTGACTTTTGGCTCGGGGTTATGAAATTAGGCCCCATGTGGGCTCCATGCTCAGCAAGGAGTCTGCTTGAAATTCTCTCTCTCCCTCTCTCTGCTCCCCTCCCACTCATACACACATACATACACACACACACTCTCTCAGATAAAACAAATAAATAAAATCTTTTAAAAAAACTATATGTATTACCTAGGGCTCTCTAGAAACAGAACCAACAGGATATATATGGATATATATCAGAGAAGATTTTTATTATAGGAGTTGGTTCATGTGATTACAGAAGCCAAAAATTACCACAATCTGCTGTTTACAAGTGGCAGAGCCAGGGAATCCAGTAGTATAATTTAATCTGAGTCTAACAACCTGGGAACCAAGGGAGCCAATGGTATAATTCCTAGTCCAAGGCCAAAGGCTTAAGAACTGGGAGGCTGCTGTGTAAGTCCTAACATCCAAAGACCCAAGAACCAGGAGCTCTGATGTCTGAGGGCAGGAAGAAATGGACTTTCCAGCTCAAGAATAGAGAGAAAGGATTCACTTTTCTTTTGTTTTTTTTTTTTTCCAATCTATTTATTTTCAGAAAAACAGTATTCATTATTTTTTCACCACACCCAGTGCTCCATGCAAGCCATGCCCTCTATAATACCCACCGCCTGGTACCCTAACCTCCAACCCCCCCGCCACTTCAAACCCCTCAGACTGTTTTTCAGAGTCCATAATCTCTCATGGTTCACCTCCCCTTCCAATTTACCCAAATTCCCTACTCCTCTCTAACGCCCCTTGTCCTCCATGCTATTTGTTATGCTCCACAAATAAGTGAAACCATATGATAATTGACTCTCTCTGCTTGACTTATTTCACTCAGCATAATCTCTTCCAATCCCGTCCATGTTGCTACAAAAGTTGGGTATTCATCCTTTCTGATGGAGGCATAATACTCCATAGTGTATATGGACCACATCTTCCTTATCCATTCATCCGTTGAAGGGCATCTTGGTTCTTTCCATAGTTTGGCGACTGTGGCCATTGCTGCTATAAACATTGGGGTACAGATGGCCCTTCTTTTCACGACATCTGTATCTTTGGGGTAAATACCCAGGAGTGCAATTGCAGGGTCGTAGGGAAGCTCTATTTTTAATTTCTTGAGGAATCTCCACACTGTTCTCCAAAGAGGCTGCACCAACTTGCATTCCCACCAACAGTGGAAGAGGGTTCCCCTTTCTCCACATCCTCTCCAACACATGTTGTTTCCTGTTTTGTTAATTTTGGCCATTTTTTTGTTTTATGCAGGTCCTCAGTGGATTGGATGATGTCCATCCCCATTGGTAAAGATGAATCTCTTTACTCTGTCTACTGAATCAAATGCCAATGTCTTCCAGAAGCACATTCACAATCACTTCTTGGCTTTTTGGCTAAGATCAAGTGCAGAAGCACATTCACAGACATGCCCAACAATACCGTTTCCCCCTTATCCCAATCAAGTTGGAACAAAATTAAGCATCACACCACACACCAACATATGTAAAAAGAAGAAACAAAAATAAAAGTCAACAATGGAGGAATTGAGTAACAAAAAAATATATAAGATTTATGGAAAACCAATAATAAAATGGAAGATGTAAGTCCTTAATAGTAATTAGTTGTAAATGCAAATGGATTGAAATCTTCAACAAAAGTCAGAGATTGGCAGAATGGAAAAGAAAAACAACAACCCATGATCTAACTATATGCTCTCTAATGCTCTCTATATGCTCAAGTAAAAAAGATGGAAACAAATTCCAAGGAAACAGTAACCAAAAATGAAGAGGGATGGTTAAACTAATACCAGTAAAAAATAAACTTTGAGTAAAATATTATTTCAGGAGACAAATAAAGCACTATATGTTAAGAACAGAGTCACTCTCATTAAAAATACAACAATTATGAATATGTATGCAATATGATAATACAGCCTCTAAATATATGAAGCACAAACTGACAGAATTGAAAGGAGAAACAGAAAATCCTACTCTAATTCTAGTTGGATATTTTAACAGCCCATTTTTTTGTTATTTTTAATTATTATTATTTTATAAACATATAATGTATTATTAGCCCCAGGGTTACAGGTCTGTGAATCTCCAGGTTTATACACTTCACAGCACTCACCATTGCTGTGACTCCCCACTCACACTCCCCAAATGTCCATAACCCCACCACCCCCTCCCTCCCCCCTCCACCCAGCAACCCCCAGTTAGTTTTGTGAGGTTAAGAGTTTCTTACAGTTTGTCTCCCTCCCGATCCCATCTTGTTTCATTTATTCTTTTCCTATCCCCCAAACCCCCCATGTTGCATCTCCAATTCCTCATATCAGGGAGATCATATGACAGTTGTCTTTCTCCGACTGACTTATTTCGCTAAGCATAATACCTTCTAGTTCCATCCATGTTGTTGCAAATGGCAAGATTTCATTTCTTTTGATGGCTGCATAGTATTCCATTATATGTATGTGTGTGTGTGTGTGTGTGTGTATATATATCACATCTTCTTTACCCATTCATCTTAACAGCCTATTTTTAATAACAGACAAAACAACTAGAAAGACGATAAACAAGAAAATAGACACTTTAAAGAACACTGTAGGGGTGCCTGGGTGGCTCAGCGGGTTAAAGCCTCTGCCTTTAGCACAGGTCATGATCCCAGGGTCCTGGGATTGAGCTCTGCATCAGGCTCTTTGTTCGCCAGGGAGCTTTCTTCCCCCTTTCTCTCTGCCTGCCTTTCTGCCTACTTGTGATCTGTCTGTCAAAAAAAAAAAAAAAAAAGAACACTGTAGACAACTAACCTAAGAGATATGGATAGATTATTTAACTCAACTATAGCAGATACACATTCTTCTCAAGTGCACAGGGACCATTCTCTAGCATAAACTATATACTCACCCATCATAAAGTCCCAGTAAATTAAAAAATGAATGAAATCATACAAAATATTTTCTCTAACAACAGTGGAATAAAATTAGAAATCATTAACAGAAAGAAATTTGGAAAAATCTTCAATTGGAAATTAAGCAACACATTCTTAAACAGTCAATGGAGCAAAGAGAAATCACAAGACAAATTAGGAAATACTTTGACATTAATGAAAACAAAACAACCCAAAATAACAAAATTTATAGGATACATTGATTAAGAGAAAAGAAAGAGCTCAAATCAATAACCAAACCTAACATTACACTAGCAAAACAAAAACAATCTAAACTCAAAGCTAGCAGAGGGAAGGAAATCAGTCACAATAGAGTGAGGATAAAAAAAAATAGAAATAGAAGGCAATATAGAGAAACAATGAAAAAATGTTGGCTCTCTGAAAAGATCAGTAAGGCTGATTAATCTTTAGTTAGACTAAGAAAAAAGAGAGAAGACTTAAATTACTAAATTAAATATGAAAGTGGGACATTATTACTGATCTTACAAAACTAAAAATAATTATAAGAAGTTATTATGAACTATACATCAACAAATTAGATAACCTAAGTGAAATGGATAAATTCCTAGAAATAAACTACCAAAACTGACTGAAGAAGAATTATAAAATCTGGATAAGCCTCTAATAAGTAAAAAAAATTGAATCAGTAATCAAAAAAGCTTTCTAACAAAGAAAAGCCCAGGACCAGATGGTTTCACTTTTTTTTTTTTTTAAGATTTTATTTATTTATTTGACAGACAGAGATCACAAGTAGGCGGAGAGGCAGGCAGAGAGAGAGAGAGGAGGAAGCAGCCTCCCTGCTGAGCAGAAAGCCCAATGTGGGGCTCCATCCAGGACCCCGGGATCATGACCTGAGCCAAAGGCAGAGGCTTTAACCCACTGAGCCACCCAGGTGCCCCCAGATGGTTTCACTTTTGAATAATACCAAACACTTGGAAAACTGACACCAATTGTCCTCAAATTCATCTAAAAAGTGGAATAGGAAAGAACACTTCCTAACTCATTCTATGAGGGAAGCATTACCCTGATAACAAAACCAAAGACAAGAAAAGAAAAATACAGGTGGATATCCATTATGAATATAAATGTAAAAATTCTCAATGAAACAAATACTAGGAAGCCAAGTCCAACAGCCTATTAAAAGGATTATACACCATGTCTAAGCAGGGTTTACTTAAGGAACATAAGGGTGGTTCAACTTATAAAAATCTCCTTAATCTCCTTAATAAAATGAAGATAAAAAACCACAAGATCCTCTCAATTGATACAGAAAAAAATTTGATAATTCAAACACCCTTTCACGACAAAAACATTCAACAAGCTAGGATTAGAAGGGAACTTCTTCAACATGATGAAAGACATTTATGAAACACTCACTGCTAACATCATACTCAATATTAAAGGACTGAAAGTTTTATCCCTTATAGATTAGGAATAAGACAAGGATGTACACTTTCACTTTTTCTATTCAATACTGTACTGGAAGTTCTAACTAGAGCAATTAGGCAAGAAAAAGAAATAAAAGCCATCTAAATTGGAAATAAGGAATAAAACTATTTCTATTCACAGGTAATATGATTTATATATGGAAAATCCTAAAGAGCACACACACACATACACACACAAACAATAAGAGCTAATAAACAAATTCAGTAAAATGTCAGGATAAAAGATTAACAAGCACAAGTCAGTTATATTTCTATACACTAGTAAAGAACAATCTGAAAAGGAAATTAAGAAAATAATTTCACTTATAATAGCAGCAAGAAAGATAAAATACTTAGGAATAAATGTAACCAAGATAGTGAAAGACTCACATAATGAATACTGCAAAATACTGAAATAAATTGTTTTTGTCTGTTTTTTTTCTTTTTAAAATTTTACCTAATTTCTAGTTAGTTAACATTCAGTGCAATATTGGTTTCAGGAGGAGAATTCAATGATTCATCACTTACATAAAACACCCAGTGTTCATCTTAACAATCCTTAATACTTAACAATCCTTAATACTCATCACCCATCTAGCCCATCCCCCACCCACCTCCCTCCATCAGCCTTCAGTTTGTTCTCTATCAGTAAGAGTCTCTTTTGGTTTGTTTCTCTCTCTCTCTCTCCCCCCCCCCCCCTTCTTTCTTTTTAGAAGAAAATTTTAAATTGTTTTTAAAAGTATCCATTAACAGATAAATGAATAAACCAAATGTGGTCTATATATACAATGGAATACTATTCAGCCCTTAAATAGAAGGAAATTCTGACACATACCAAAGCATGGATGAACCTGGAAGGCATTATGCTAAATAAAATAAGCCAGTCACACACACAAAAATACAGTGTGATTCCACTTATATAAAGTAGTTACAGTAGTCAAAGTCATAAAAACAAAGTAGAGGGGTGGTTGCCAGAGGCTGGGGGAGAGGAAACGAGGGGTTAGTGTTTAATGGGGACAGAGTTTCAGTTTTATAAAATGAAAGGAGTTCTGAGATGGACAGTGGTGATTGTCATATAACATTATGAGTGTATTTAATACCACTGAAATGAATACACTTAAATATGATATATAATTTTTATTTTACATGCATTTTATACCACAATAAAAAATTGAAAAAAGAAATTATAAAAGATGCTTGACTTCACATACAATAAAATAAATGCACAAGATGGGAGAGTAGGAGGATCTTAAGCTCACCTATCCCACAGATACAACTAGATAACACCCATATCAGTGTATATAGATGTAATAGATTCAGAAAACAACCCGAAGACTGGCAAAATAGACTATCCACAGCTAAATGTAGAGAGATGACCATATCAAAGAGGATAGGAAGAGTGGAAACATGGTCAGAAACTAAATGGAGGGAGGGACCCTGCAGGGTAAAGAAGGGGAAAGAAATAGACCCTCACATCAGGCACCCGAATCACAAGGAACCCACAAAGGGAAGAAAAATCCCCATAACATTTGGCTTTAGAAACCAGATGAGCTGAATTTTGTGTTCTTACAATCAGTGGGGCTTAACACTTGGATCTTTAAAAATTAGTGAGCTCAGCTCTGGGAGAGCTGGGAGAGGACAGTAGTGATGAGGGAGCAGGAGGCTGGCTGAGGACAAAGCAAAAGCTGGCACCTTGCACCCCCTCTCCACCCACTCCCCTCAGTAATATGTGTGACATTCCTCAGGCACCTCTGGCTGCTCTAAAAGAACAATAGTTAACTTGCAGAGATCACAATCCTGCAAGACAGTCTCCCTTGGTTTACCAATGTCCTAGAGATTTACAACAAAGAAGCTATCTAACAATAGCACAATTTCCAGGCAAATAACTCAGTTCCTCAAGCCCTAAAGTTAAATTTCTTCTAAACCCAAATCTCACTAACAAGGACACTTGATAGGAGAAATGTGAAACTTTATCTCTAGATCTCCAAGATAGTGTCAAGAATCATTCCCAAGCATATGGCCCACTGATATACATCTAAAGGGTCTCACAAGAAGATTTTTACTACGAGTAATGAATAACCTTTCTCCCAACAATAGCTAGCCCCTCAAGGTCCTGGAGACCTTGCTTCCAAAATTCCTTAGAGACTAACATCACCCTCTTTGTCCTCACCTACCCAACTCCTATGTATATAATCAGCCACTCCTCAGGATAATGGCGCAGCAGCATCTCTGTCTGCCCATGGGTCCTGTCCGCATGCTCTAATAAACCACCTTTTTGCACCAAAGACATCTTAAGAATTCTTTCTTAGCTGTTGGGTCCTAACCTCACCCCATTGAACCTCACCTAGGTTCAAGAACTTCATCAGTAGGAAACTGAGTCCCTGCCCTTAAAGAGACAGCACAACAAACAGTCCCATGGAGATACAGCAGAGAAGCAGTCATTTGAAAAATGCCCAAGATAAACAGGAGGAAGATCTGTTTACCAATCTCAGAGTGTGTGCTAAAGGGGCAGTCATTGTTGGGAGACTTCTCCAGGAACAAAGAAGCTGGCAAATGCCATTTCCCTTCCTTACCCCCAGCTTAGACACAGATAGCTACAACTAGCACAGTGCCAACATGCTGACATTTGCTACCAAACTTGCTAACAGTGCACCCTACCCACACACACTTCTGCAGATACACCTCTTTCTTTTTTTTTTTTTTAAAGATTTTATTTATTTATTTGACAGACAGAGATCACAAGTAGGCAGAGAGGCAGGCAGAGAGAGAGGAAGGAAAACAGGCTCCCTGCTGAGCAGAGATCCCGATGCGGGGCTCGATCCCAGGACCCTGAGATCATGACCTGAGCCGAAGGCAGAGGCTTAACCCACTGAGCCACCCAGGCGCCCCAGATACACCTCTTTCAACGTGGCAGGCCATGGTTTCCAAGGGCTGTAGGTCCCCTCCCATGGCAAACCTTCTCAGACCTTGTAATACCACTGTTCTGTGTTCTCCTTCAGAGAGGCTCCCACTAATACTCTCTTGGCTAGAGCCCATCCAAAGCAGTGCCACATGGCTGGCAACATGGAAGCAGTCCCAACAAGGACCGGCACCACTCCAAAGTGACCCTTGCCTTAGGGAGAGGGGAAGATAACCACCCACACCAGTTTAACTGTGGCCCACAATGGGCTGGGAGTAGACGAAAGGTCTGACTATAGACCCTGCCCACCAAAAAAAGCTTCTCAGGGGACAACACAGGGAAAGCATCCTTTACATCAATGCTACTGCATCTCTGGAAAATGCCTGGTCTGACTTAACTCAGGCCCAAGGAGACCCCATTAACAACCAGGAACCAAACCCTGCCCACAACAGGTAAAGAGAGCCATTGCAGATGACTAGACTGACGGCAAAGTGGCTCAGCCACAACAGCAGGGTACACAGAACACATACACTAGACAGTCCTAAAGTGCCAGTTCTGGTGAATAGGGAACACTGCATAGCGGGGCACCAGAGGACATCTTCTTCATAAGACCACTACTTTTGAGAGCAGGAGATGTAGCTGACTTTCCTAACACACAGTAACAGACAAAAAGTGAGACACAATGAAGAGGCAGAGGAATATGTACCAAATGAAAGAACAGGACAAATCACAGCAAGGCACCTAAACAAAGTGGAGATAAGTAATATACCTGACCAAAAATTTAAAGTAATGGTCTACAAGAGTCTCATTTCAGACCTGAAGACATGTGCAGGTTAAAAATGAAGGGATGAAGAAGCATTTGTCATGCACACAGAATTGAAAAGAAACCCAGGATAGCAATACTTCTACTGGACAAAATAGACTTTAAAACAAAGACTGTAACAAGAGACCAAGAAAAACACTATATAATTAATCATAAGGGGAACAATACAAGAAGAAAATATAACTGTATATATTTATTCACTCAACATAGGAGCACCCAAATACATAAAGCAGCTTATAACAAACATAAAGGAAGTAATTATTAGTAATGCAATAAGAATAGGAGACTTTAACACCCCATTTACATCAATGGATAGGTTGTCCAAACAGAAAATCAACAGGAAATAGTGGCTTTGAATGACATATTGGATCAAATGGATCTAATAGATATATTCAGAACATTCCATCCCGAAACAGCAGAATATGCATTCTTTTCAACTGCACATGGAACATTCTCCAGAATAGATCACATATTAGGCCACTAAAAGTCTCAACAAATTGAAAAAGACTGGAGTCATACCATGCATCTTTTCTGACTACAATGCTATGAAACTAGAAATAAAAAACAACAAAAAATCTGTAAAGACTACAAATACATGGAGTTTAAACAATATGCTACTAAATAATAAATGGACCAATTAAGGAATGAAAAAGTAAATTAAAAAAATACATGGGAAGAAATGAAAATGAAAACATAATGGTCCAAAATCTTTGGGATGCAGCAAAAGCAGTTCTAAGAAGGAAGTATATAGTAACGTAAGCTTAACTCAAGAAACAAGAAAAAAATTAAATAAGTAAACTAAACTTACACCTAAAAGAGTTAGTAAAGAACAAAGAAAACCCAAAACCAGTAGAAAGAAATAATAAAGATTAGAGCAGAAATAAATAAAATAGAAGCTAAGAAAACAATAAACAGATCAATGAAACCAAGATCTGGTTCTTTGAGAGATCAACAAAATTGATATACCTTCATCAAACAAACAAACAAACAAAACGAGAGAGAGAGAGAGAAAACTCAAATAGACAAAATCAGAAATGAAAGAGGAGAAATAACAACCAATACCACAGAAATACAAAAGATTAAAAGAGAATATTATGAAAAACTATGCTAACAAACTGGAAAACCTAGAAGAAATGGATAACCTCTCAAAACTGGATCAGAAAGAGAGAGACAATTTGAACAGACCAAATATGGAATAAAATTGAATCAGTAATCAAAAAGCTCCCAGCAAACAAAAGTCCAGGACCGTATGGTTTCATAGGTAAGTTCTATCAAATATTTAAAGAGTTAATATCTATTCTTGTCAAACTATTCAAAAAAATAGAAGAGGAAGGAAAGCTGTTCTGAATTTATTCTGAGGCTAGCAATATCCTGATATCAAAGACACTACAAAAGAAGAGAACTATAGGTCAGTATCTCTGATGAACATAGATGCAAAATCCTCAGCAAAATCCTTTGAGAAACATTAGCAAACCAAACCCAACAATAATCATTCACCACTATCAAGTGGGATTTATTGCTGGAATGCACGGGTGATTCAATATTCACAAATCAATCAACACAATATATCACGTCAACAAGAGAAAGGATAAAAACCATATCATCACTTCAATAGATGCAGAAAAAAAATTTGACAAAGCACAACATCCATTCATGATAAACATCCTCAGCAAGTTCATCTAGAGGAACACACCTCAACACAATAAAGACCACTTGTGAAAAATCTACAGCAAATATTATAGTCAGTGGGAAAAATTGGGCAATTTTCTCCTAAGGTCAGAAACAAGATAAGGATGTCCACTCTCACCACTTCTATTCAACATAGTACTGGAAGTCCTATCCACAGCAATCAGACAACAAAAAGAAAAGGTATCCAATTGGTCAGGAAGAGGTAAAACTTCCACTATTTGCAGACGACATCATACTAGATATAGAAAACCCTAAAGACTCCATAAAAAAAACTATTAGAATTGATAAATGAATTCAGTAAGACTGCAGGATACAAAACCAACATACAGAAATCCATTGCATTTCTATGCACTAATAATGAAATAGCAGAAAGAGAAATTAAGAAAAGAATCCCAATTGTCACAACTGCACCAAAAATAATAAAATACCTAGAAATAAACTTAATAAAAGGAGATGAAATATCTGCATTCTGAAAATTATAAAAGAAATTGAAAGAAATTATGAAAGAAATTGAAGACAACACAAAAAATTTGAAAGATATTCCATGCTCATGGATTATAAGAATATTCTTAAAATGTCCATCTAACCAAAGCAATCTACATATTTAACACAGTCCCTATCAAAATACCAACAGCATTTTTCACAGAACTAGAATAAATAATCCTAAAACTTGCATGGAACCACAAAAGAAGCCAAATATCCAAAGCAATCTTGAAAAAGAACAAAACTGGAGGTATCACAATCCCACCTTCAAGTTATATTACAAAGCTGCAGTAAACAAAACAGTATGGTACTGGCACAAAAACAGACATGTAGGTCAATGGAGCACCTTAGAGAGTCCAGAAATAAAACCAAAATTACATGGTCAGTTGATTTTCGACAAAACAGGCAAGAATATACAATGAGGAAAAGACAATCTCTTTCAACAAATGCTATTGGGAAAACTGGACTGCTACATGTAAAGGAATGAAACTGGATCACTTTTTTACACCATACACAAAAATAAACTCAAAATGGATTAAGGACCTAAATATGACATGAGAGAACATAAAAATCCTAGAAGGGAGCACAGGCAGTAATTTCCCTGACATTGACCATTGTAACATTTTTCTAAATATGGCTCCTGAGGCAAGGGAAACACAGGCAAAAATAAACTGTTGTGACTATATAAAAATAAAATGTTTCTGCAAGGCAAATGAAAAAATCAATAAAACTAAAAAACTACCTATGGAATGGGAGAACACATTTGCCAATGACATATTTTATAAAGGGTTATTATCCAAAACATATGAAGGACTTATAAAACTCAATGCCCAAAACCAAATAATCCAATTAAAAATTGGGCAGAAGACATGAACAGACATTTCTCCTAAGAAGACATTCAGATGGTCAACAGACACATGAAGATGCTCAATATCACTCAATATCAGGGAAATACAAATCAAAACCACAATGAGCTATCACCTCACACCCATCAGAATGGCTAAAATTAACAATACAGGAAACAACAGACATTGGCAAGGATGCAGAGAAAGGGGAACCCTCTTACACATTTTGTGGGAATGCAAACTGGTGCAGTCACTCTGGAAAACAGTATGGAGGTTCCTCAAAAAAAATTTTAAAAAGAGTGGGGAAGGAAACAAGATGGCAGAGGAGTGGGAGACTGAAATATCATCAGGTCCCAAGGTTCAGCTACTTAGTTATCAAACCATTCTGAACACCTACAAACTCAACAGGAGATAGAAAAGAAGAAGAGCAGCAATTCTAGGAACATAAAATTGACTATTTCCTGGAAGGCAGAAAGGGCAGAGAAGTGAATCCAAAGCAATGGGAAAAGAGACCGTGATTGGTGGGGGGGCGGCTCCCAGCAAGTGGTGGAGCAGCGGAGCACAAAATCAGAACTTTTAGAAGTCTGCTCTGCTGAGGGACATTGCTCCAGAGACTAAGCAGGGGTGGGGCCCTTGTGGGGACAGTGTGGTCTCAGGACCCTCAGGGTCACAGAAAGACTGGGAGTTCCTGAGTGTAGCAGAGCTTCCAGGTATCTAAGTGGGGAAGCTGGTTACAGAGATGGAGCCACGGAGGGGGCTCTCTAAGGGTTACCTTAAACTGTGATCCGAGGTGCAGTTGGACCACTGTTCTTCAAGCAGGGACCCCACAAGTGGCAGGTCCAGAGAGACTCACCTTCTTCCTCCAGGAGGAGTGGTGCAGGAGTACACTGCAGTAATCTACTGGGTTTGGAGACTCCAAATGGGGCTGTGTGCCAGAGATAGAAAGGCTCAGTCACAGGCCTGGTTAGCACGGAGTGTGGCTGGAGACCAGGGAGATGGGAGAGATTGACTGCTATTCTCTGAGGGCACACTGAGGAGTGGGGCCCTGAGCTCTTGGATCCTCTGGTCAGAGATTTGGAGGCTACCATCATCATTCTTATCCTCCAAAGCTGTACAGAAAGCATCCAGGGAACAAAAGCTACCTAGTGTGACCAAGCACATTGCTTAGCTTGGCCCCTGGCAAGAGCAGTGCAATTCCACCTTGGGCAAAGACATTTGAGAATCACTGCAAGAGGCCCCTCCCCCAGAAGATCAGCAAGAACATCCAGCCAAGACCAAGTTCACTGATCAATAAGAACTGTGGAACTCCAAAGCTAGGGGAAAGCAACACATAGAATTCATGACTTTCCCCCTATGATCCTTTAGTCTTTCAAAGTTAAATTTTTAAAATTTCATTTTTTTCTTATTCTATTTTTTAACCTTTCCTCTTTCATATTTAACACTATTTTAACTATTCTAGCTATTTTATCTTATCAATACCTTTAAAAAAATCTTTAAAAATCGGGGCACCGGGCACCTGGGTGGCTCAGTGGGTTAAGCTGCTGCCTTCGGCTCAGGTCATGATCTCAGGGTCCTGGGATCGAGTCCCGCATCGGGCTTTCTGCTCAGCGGGGAGCCTGCTTCCCTCTCTCTCTCTGTCTACTTGTGATCTCTGTCTGTCAAATAAACAAATAAAATCTTTAAAAAAAAAAAATCGGGGCACCTGGGTGGCTCAGTGGGTTGAAGCCTCTGCCTTCAGCTCGGGTCATGGTCTCAGGGTACTGGGATCAAGCCCCACATCGGGCTCTCTGCTTGGCAGGGAGCCTGCTTCCCCCTCTATCTCTGCCTGCCTCTCTGCCTACTTGTGGATCTCTGTCTGTCAAATAAATAAATAAAATCTTTTTAAAAAAATCTTTAAAAATATTCATTGTTACAGTCATATTTTATCCCTTCATTGTATTTAACCTTATTTTTTGTATACATATAGGGTTTTCTTTCTTTAAAATTTTGGGATACAACTGATGAATATGGATGCTAAGATTCTCAACAAGATCCTAGCCAACAGGATCCAACAGCACATTAAAAAGATTATCCACCATGATCAGGTGGGATTCATCCCTGGGCTACAAGGATGGTTCAACATTCGCAAATCAATCAATGTGATACAACAAATTAATAAGAGAAGAGAGAAGAACCACATGGTCCTCTCAATTGATGCAGAAAAAGCATTTGACAAAATCCAGCATCCGTTCCTGATTAAAACGCTTCAAAGTATAGGGATAGAGGGAACATTCCTGAACCTCATCAAATCTATCTATGAAAGACCCACAGCAAATATCATCTTCAAGGGGAAAAAGCTTGCAGCCTTCCCATTGAGATCAGGAACAAGACAAGGATGCCCACTTTCACCACTCTTGTTCAACATAGTATTAGAAGTCCTAGCAACAGCAATCAGACAACAGAGAGAAATTGAATGTATCCAAATTGGTAATGAAGAAGTCAAACTCTCTCTCTTTGCAGATGACATGATTCTTTATATGGAAAACCCAAAAGACTCCACCCCCAAACTACTAGAACTCATACAGCAATTCAGCAACGTGGCAGGATACAAAGTCAATGTGCAGAAATCAGTGGCTTTCTTATACACTAACAATGAAAATACAGAAAGGGAAATTAGAGAATCGATTCCATTTACTATAGCACCAAGAACCATAAGATACCTGGGAATAAACCTAACCAAAGAGGTAAATAATCTGTACTCGAGGAACTACAGAACACTCATGAAAGAAATTGAAGAAGACACAAATAGATGGAAGACCATTCCATGCTCTTGGATCGGAAGAATAAACATTGTTAAAATGTCTATACTGCCTAGAGCAATCTATACTTTTAATGCCATTCCGATCAAAATTCCACCGGCATTCTTCAAAGAGCTGGAGCAAATAATCCTAAAATTTGTATGGAACTAGATGAGACCCCGAATCGCTAAGGAAATGTTGAAAAACAAAAATAAAGCTGGCGGCATCACGTTACCCGATTTCAAGCTTTATTACAAAGCTGTGATCACCAAGACAGCATGATACTGGCATAAAAACAGACACATAGACCAGTGGAACAGAGTAGAGAGCCCAGACATGGACCCTCAACTCTATGGTCAGTTAATCTTTGACAAAACAGGAAAAAATATACAGTGGAAAAAAGACAGTCTCTTCAATAAATGGTGCTGGGAAAACTGGACAGCTATATGTAGAAGAATGAAACTCGACCATTCTCTTACACCGTACACAAAGATAAACTCAAAATGGATAAAAGACCTCAACGTGAGACAGGAATCCATCAGAATCCTAGAGGACAACATAGGCAGTAATCTCTTCAATATCAGCCACAGCAACTTCTTTCAAGATACGTCTCCAAAGGCAAAGGAAACAAAAGTGAAAATAAACTTTTGGGACTTCATCAAAATCAAAAGCTTCTGCACAGCAAAGGAAACAGTCAACAAAACAAAGAGGCAACCCACGGAATGGGAGAAGATATTTGCAAATGACAGTACAGACAAAAGGTTGATATCCAGGATCTATAATGAACTCCTCAAACTCAACACACATGAAACAGGCAAACACATCAAAAAATGGGCAGAAGATATAAACAGACACTTCTCCAATCAAGACATACAAATGGCTATCAGACACATGAAAAAATGTTCATCATCATTAGCCATCAGGGAGATTCAAATTAAAACCACATTGAGATATCACCTTACACCAGTTAGAATGGCCAAAATTAACAAAAGAGGAAACAACATGTGTTGGAGAGGATGTGGAGAAAGGGGAACCCTCTTACACTGTTGGTGGGAATGCAAGTTGGTGCAGCCTCTTTGAAGAACAGTGTGGAGATTCCTCAAGAAATTAAAAATAGAACTTCCCTATGACCCTGCAATTGCACTCCTGGATATTTACCCCAAAGACACAGATGTCGTGAAAAGAAGGGCCATCTGTACCCCAATGTTTATAGCAGCAATGGCCATGGTCACCAAACTATGGAAAGAACCAAGATGCCCTTCAACGGATGAATGGATAAGGAAGATGTGGTCCATATGCACTATGGAGTATTATGCCTCCATCAGAAAGGATGAATACTCAACTTTTGTAGCAACATGGACGGGACTGGAAGAGATTATGCTGAGTGAAATCAGTCAAGCAGAGAGAGTCAATTATCATATGGTTTCACTTATTTGTGGAGCATAACAAATAGCATGGAGGACAAGGGGCGTTCGAGAGGAGAAGAGAATTTGAGTAAATTGGAAGGGGAGGTGAACCATGAGAGACTATGGACTCTGAAAAACAATCTGAGGGGTTTGAAGTGGCAGGGGGGATGGGAGGTTAGGGTACCAGGTGGTGGGTATTATAGAGGGCACGGCTTGCATGGAGCACTGGGTGTGGTGAAAAAATAATGAATACTGTTTTTCTGAAAAGAAATAAATTGAAAAAAAAAAAAGAACTCAAATACATGGAGGCTAAATATAAATATCTGAGTAAATATAATAAACTATTTTTCTTAAGTTCTTTAAAGTTTATGACTGTTGAAAGCAAAGATTGTAAAATTGTTAAGGGGTTTCAATATATGTAGATGTAATACATTTGACAACCATACTACAGTGGGGGGAGAACAAAGAGACATAATAGATGGTTGTAAGATGACTACATTTCCTTTAAAGTGGTGACAATATTAAACTTAAATAGGCTTTTTAAGGTAAGGCATGTAGAATGTAAATCCTAAAGTAAACACTAAAAGAAAAATTAAAATACTAAAAAGTCAATAGTCAAATCAAAATGGAATATTAAAAATATTCAAGCAGTTCAAAAGAAGGCAGGAGAGAAGAGAGGAGCAAAAACAAAACAAAGCAAAACCAAAAGACAAAAACAAGATATAAGCAGAAAAATAATGAAATAGTAGACTTAAATTTAACTATATCAATAATTATAATAAGTGTAAATGGTCTAAATACACCAATTAAAAGAGTGTTATATTGGATAAAAATATAAGACCTAACTATATGCTATTTATAAAACACATACTTTAAATATAATGATACAGATAGATTAAAAGTAACAGAATGGAAAAGTTTTGCCAAGCAAATACTAGTCAAAAGAAATCTGAAGTGAGTGTATTATTATTATACAGAGTGGACTTCAGAAAAGAAAAATTACCAGGTATCAAGAGGAAATTACATAATAATAAAAGAGCCAGATGTGTTATACTTAACAATATGGCTCCAAGATTCTTGAAGTAAAAATAGGATAAAATTTGAATATATTGAAGACATATATCTATACACCTCAAAAATGTTATAATTTTTGCTTTCAACAGCCATACATATTTTAAGAAACTTAGGTAAAATAAACTAACCACAATCATACTTGGAGACATCAACACTCTATTCTCAGTAACCAACAGAACAAGAAGATAGAAAATTAGCAAGGAAACAGAGGAATTAAACAACACTATCACTGGACCTCACTGACACTTGTCAATGATACTCTGTTGATTTGCTTTAGACTCCACCCATCAAGAGCAGAATACATTTTTTTTTCAAGTGCACATGTAACATTTACCAAGATAGACCACATTCTGGGTCATAAAACAAACCTTAGCAAATTTAAAAGAATACAAATCATATAAAATATTTTCTCAGACTATATCAGAAATAAACTAAAAATAAATAACAAAAAGATACTTAGAAAATCCTCAAACATTTGGAAATTAGAGATTGGATTCTAAATAACCTATGAGCCAAAGATGAAATCACAGGGAAATTAGGAAATACTTTAAATGGAATAAAAATTAAAATCCATCATTTCAAAATTTATAAAACTCAGGCAAAATATACTTAAAAGGAAGTTCACATAATTAAATACATATTAGGAAATAGGGCCTCATTAATAATCCAAGCTTACAATTTAGAAACTAGTAAAAAGCAATTTGTACACAAAACAAGCAAAAAGAAGATAAAAATGGATGGCAGAGAAGCAGAGAGAGTCAATTATCATATGGTTTCACTTATTTGTGGAGCATAACAAATAGCATGGAGGACATGGGGAGTTAGAGAGGAGAAGGGAGTTGGGGGAAGTTGGAAGGGGAGGTGAACCATGAGAGACTATGGACTCTAAAAAACAATCTGAGGGGTTTGAATTGACGGGTGGGTGGGAGGTTGGGGTACCAGGTGGTGGGTATTATAGAGGGCATGGAACACTGGATGTGGTGAAAAAATAATGAATACTGTTATGCCAAAAATAAATAAAAAATAAATTTAAAAAAATAGATGGCAGAAATAATGGAATTGAAAACAGAATAACAATAGACAAAAATCAATGAAACTAAAAGCTGATTCTTTGAAAAGATTAATAAAATTGATGAAACTATAGCCAGACTGACCAACATAAAACAGAAGACCCAAATTACTATCAGAAATAAAAGGGGATATCACATATCCTTTCATTATAATAAACCTCACACATTCATGCAACTATATGCTGAATCCCATGAGTTCTGGTAAATCTCTGAATGTGGGGATAGTGTTTAAGCCCCCTGAAAGATAATACTACACAGCAATAAGAATAAATGAAATGTTGATATGTGCCACAACATGGATAAATCTTGCATGCATTATACTAAGTGAAAGAAACTAGACTATAATTCCAATTATGACATTTTAGAAAACGCAAAACTATAGCTACAAAGAACAGGTCAGTAGTTGCTGAAGACTAAGGGTGAGTGAAGAGTTTGACTATGGAAGGGTGCCACATGAAGGAGTATGGGGTGGGCAGTGGGAGGTGATGGAACCATTCTGTGTCTTGGCTATGGTGGTGGTTACACAGCTCTATGCATTTACCAAAACTCATAGACTTTTACACCAAAAAGAGTAAAGTTTACTGGAAGTAAATTAAAAGTAAATTTAAATTGAGATATAATCAACTGCCTTTCTGTAAGCAGCAACAAATAGAAAAATTAAATTAAAAAACATAATTTATAGAGCCACCAGGGAGGCTCAGTCAGTTGAGTGTCCAACTCTTGATTTTGGCTCAGGTCATGATCTTGAGGTCCTGGCATCAAGCCCCACACCAGACTCCATGCTTGGTGGGGAATCTGCTTGAGGATTTCTGTCCCTTTCCCTCTACCTCTCCCCTGGCGTTATGCTCTCTCTCTCTCTCTCTCTCAAAATAAATAAATCTTTAAAAATTAAAAAAATAGCATAATTTATAATAGCAACAAAAACTATTAAATACCCTAAAATAAACCTAATGAAAGACTCTGTGTTGAAAATTACAAACTACAGAGAGATTAGAGAAGACATAAATAAATAAATAAAAAGATATATCATGTAGGTCTGATAGGAATTTGAGAAACAAGACAGAGGATCATAGGTGAAGGGAGGGGAAAAATGAAACATGACAAACCAGAGAGGGAGACAAGCCATAAGAGACTCTTAATCTCAGGAAACAAACTGAGGGTTGCTGGAATGGAGGGGGGTGGGAGGGATGGGATGGCTGTGTGATGGACATTGGGGAGGGTATGTGCTATGGTGAGTGCTGTGAATTGTGTAAGACTGATGAATCACAGACCTAAAACAAATAATACATTATATTTTAATTTTAAAAAGATATACCATGTTCCTGGATTGAAATACTCTATTACAAAGACATTAGCAATCTATTTGAAATCATAAGATACATCTTTTTTTTTCCAATTTATTTATTTTCAGAAAAACAGTATTCATTATTTTTTCACCACACCCAGTGCTCCATGCAAGCTGTGCCCTCTATAATACCCACCACCTGGTACCCCAACCTCCCACCCCCCCACCACTTCAAACCCCTCAGATTGTTTTTCAGAGTCCATAGTCTCTCATGGTTCATCTCCCCTTCCAATTTACCCCAAAGCACATACCCTCCCCAATGTCCATAACCCTACCCCCCTTCTCCCAACCCCCCTCCCCCCAGCAACCCACAGTTTGTTTCATGAGATTAAGAGTCACTTATGGTTTGTCTCCCTCCCTATCCCATCTTGTTTCATGGATTCTTTTCCTACCCACTTAAGCCCCCATGTTGCATCACCACTCCCTCATATTAGGGAGATCATATGATAGTTGTCTTTCTCCGCTTGACTTATTTCGCTAAGCATGATACGCTCTAGTTCCATCCATGTTGTCGCAAATGGAATGGAATACTATGCAGCCATCAAAAGAAACGAAATCTTGCCATAAGATACATCTTTTAAACTGACAAGGTGATTATAAAATTATATGGAAATGTAAAGGGTGAAAAATAGCAAAAAAAATTTAGAACAACAAAGTTTGAGTACTTAGTCTCCTGTATATCAATACTTACTATAAAGCTGTAATACTTAGTTAGATAGTTTGGTATTGGTAAAAGATTGGACAAATAGGAAGCAAAATAGGGAATCCAGAAAATGTCCCCTGATTTATACACATAGAGCCCCTTAATTTTTTTATAGAATTTGCACCAAAAAACATTGGGGGAAATTATAATCTTTTATATACATTGGAATATTTGTATATTATATATCTATATCTATATCCATATATTTATTTATCTATACACACACACACACACACATATATATATATATATACTATATATGGAAAAAAATTAAAACTTGGTTCCTATTTCTATCACCATAGAAATTTCCAGGTGGAGGATAAATATAATGTAAAAGTTAAAAAGGTTACTAAAAAAGTTACTTCATTGAATATTGTCATCATCTCTGAATAGGGAAAGTTCTTGAATAAGATATAAAAAGCTAATTATAAAGAAAATATTAAAAATTGGACCTTATGTTTGCCAGCTTCTCTTCCTCAATAGACATCATTATCAGAGTAAGTGTAAGATCATTTGCAGCACGTAAAACCGAGAAAAGTCTTGTACCCAAAACATACAAATAACTTCAAAATATAAATCAAGAAAAGGCAAATGACCAGTAGAAAAATAGATGAGAGAGGTAAACAGGCCATTTACAAAAGAGAATATCCAATATGGTCAATGAGCAAACAAAAGGTACTCAACCTCTACAGTCACCAAGGAAATACAAATGAAAGCCCATATCATCATTGCAGAATGGCTATAATTAAAATGACTGGCAACATCAAGCATAGTGAAGATGTGGAGTAACTGGACCTCTCACTGCTGCTGGTTGGAGTCGAACTTGTTACCACCACCCAAGAACATGGCCACATTGAAAATGGCCAGGCCCTACTACAAGTGAGACATGTACCTACTCTAGGACAGCCATTGCACACCCAGGCATATACCAGCCATAAATAAGGACATATGCTAACACTAGCAACGTTTATCATTACCAAAACTGTAAACAACCCAAAAATATCCATTAACATTAGGAGACATAATTCATAATGTATTCAAGTAATAGGTTACCACACAGCAACGAGAATAAGCAAACTACTGCAACTCACAATTATAATGTTGAGCAAAAGAGGCTAGATGCCAAAGAACACATACTGAATAGTTCCATTTCAGTCAAGTTTTTAAAAAACCCACTAACGTATGAAGCTAGAACTCTTCCCTTTCAGGAGGAAGGCTTGGAAGGGCAAGGACAAGAGCACACTTCTAAGGACCTGGTAATGTCCTATTCCTTGGTTTGGTTATAAGGTGTGTTCTCTTCATGATATGTATTGAGCTATATGCTTAGGATTTGTTCATTTTCCTGTATTTTTATATAGAAATATTCTACTAATATTATATTAAAATACTTTAAGGAGCTCCTCAAAATGCTTTCCTCCCCAGCATTTTAATTTAATATTAAAATGTATATAATTAATATTATATAAAATTAAAATAGAAAAAAAATATTTTTTTAAGTTAAAAAACACCATGAGTCAGATGATACTGCTTCCTGTTTTAAAGTTATGGGATGGTTTCCTACAATACTAACAAGGCCACCTGATCTGGCTCCTGTCTACTTCTCTATCTTCAGTTCACAGCCCTGCCCCCTCTTCATCACCATGCTCTGCGCTGGTCTTTCTTCCCCCTCACACATTCCAGCATGGTGGTATATTCTTGTCGCAGGTCTCTGTTTGCTCTACCCTTTGCCTGCTGTTCCTTCCCCATCCTTTTCTGTGGCTGCCTATTTCTCATCTCTCACCCTGGGTCCCCATATAAATACCACCTCTTCAGAAATGCCTTCCTGGCCTGGCTATGTCCTTTAGCACATCCCACCCCATTTCCCAGTCACTTCCCACCCCTGGCATTAGTCAACATTTTCTATACAGGCCCAGATAGTAAATATTCTAGTTTTTGCAGGCCAGATGGTCTCAGTCATAATTATTCAACATTACTGCCTTAGCAGGAAAGCAGATATGGACAATATGTAAATGAGTGGGCATGGCTATTCCAATAACACCTTACTTATGGATCTTAACATTTAAGTTTTTTTTATCATTGTGCATGTCATTAATCTTATTTTGATCTCCCTCCCCCCCCCAGCATTTCAAAAGGTAAAAACTCATAAAAAGGCAGGCAGGCAGTGGAGCCAGATTTGGTGAATGGCCCTACTTTGCCAACTTCTGCTTTAACCTATGACCCTGATTTACTTAATTCCTAGACCTTATCACTATCTAAAATTACTTCATTCAGTCATATGTTTATCGTCTATCTTCTCCTGCCCCTAACATTTCAGCACCCAGAGAAAGGGGCCTCATCTCTTTTGTTCCCCATTGTGAGACTACTGCCCATCACCATGCCTGACACAGGGAGGCCAGAAGAAATGTTGGCCCAAGCCCACCTGGGTGTGACCACGGCTTTGGCTTGGATCCTGATGCTTTTCCTCCGAGTGGGGCTTATAGAAGCAGACCCATGCTCTTCCCTCAAAGACTCTCCAGTTGAGGATTCAGGTCGGGCTGACTGAGATCGTAATAAAACGGCTTCTCCCGGGTATGAAATTGGCTTGATGCTCCGCTCAAGATAGGGACTCGATTTTACCTTGGCTCGACTGATTTCTGCCTCTTCCTTAACCGGGTATTCTATGGTGAACAGCCCTGTTAACAGAAGACATGTCACTCTCCCTCATGGCCCAACCTTTCCCGTCCTGCTCTATATATCAGTAGCCCTTCCTTCAGCTCATCTTCCACGCCACTCCTCCACCCTTGCATGTTCTCTGGCTGGGCTGCCTCCCCTCTACTCTCTGGCACAGAGCTTCAACCCTAGTACAGTTAGTGGCTCAGTAAATGCTGGCTGAATGTAGGAACAAATCAATCTTGTTTCTATTCATTCGTCAAGACCCAACTGAGATCCCTCTTCCACCAAGAAGTCTGTGTTTCATTCAGCTCTGCGTCCTCCATTGCACTCATAGAGGCTGGGTACACAATGCATCCATACTGTTCTCTTTCCTGAGAATGCTGTTCCCTATATCTCTGGATTTAAGTCATTTTCATCTACTTTCTTTGTTGTATTTATTTGTATTCTTGTTTTAGTTCCCTACTAGACTTGAAAACTTCTGAGGCCTGGGATCTTCATTCCTTCATTCACCTACAAAACATTCCTTGGATGCTGGGAATATATAGATGACCCAAACAGGGTTCCCTGCCTCTGAGAACTCCAAGTTGGGGTACAGGAGGGTTGGGCAAACAAAGAAATATTCACAATGCTAGGTAGTAAGATTTATAATTAAAGTACATTTTGCATGTGCTGTGGGAACCCAGAGGAATATAAGACTCATTCTGCTGGGGAAATCAGAGAAGGCTTTCTGGAGGAGGGATACAGCTGAACTGAGTCTTTAGGGATGAGAGAAACTCCTTCAAGAACAGTTCCCTGGTAACCCACCAGGGGGTGGCATAGAATGGAAGTCACTCTTCCTTTGTCCCCAGGCCCATCAGCAGGACAGCCTAGATATGGGAGGGGTCCTGGGGTCACCATGCTGGCCCTGAGGGTGCCCTGTAGCCTAACAGGGACAGCTTGCTGAGCTGGCTGCTTGTTTCTTTTCTGCTGAGATGGTCTGCAAGGAGAGGAACAGGGTCTGCAAACGGCTGATTGACAATACAGGAGAGAGTACCAAAAGGTGAACCAGTTGGAAGTGGGTCAGAGAGAGTTACAGAACAATGACAGGAGGCCCAGGAAAATAAAACAGCCAGGGAAACATTGAGGACACACAGGATGGTGCTCAGAAACTGAAAATGGCTAAGGCCACCATTACTTGCAACATGGCCCTGAGCAAGTATCTGCTTCAGTGGCCCAAGCTTTGTCCCCCACCTCTATCAGTGAGGAAGTCACCCTGCCTCCCCACCTCCCTGAGTGGTAAAAAGTTGTTCTCAGCAGTGGAGGTGACTCAAGATTTAGGAAGTTATCGGATAGGCATCTCCCACCTTTCTGCCCCTTACCTGCTGCCAGCAAGACAGAATTCATAAACTGTGACACTGTCTTTTGAAACCGCTTCTTGATCTCTGCCAGAGCCCGGTTCATCTTAAATATTTTGTCATCCATGCGGGTCAGCAGCTGGAGAAAGGCCAAGGAGGAGAAAGCATTGTTGCCTCCCCACCAGGAGCTATTAGCCCAGCCCACCAACAACTAGGCTTTGCTCTTGTTTGGAGGAGGTGCTGTCCTCTCTGCTGGGACACACCTCTCTCCCCCTCTGCTCCATGAATTCCTGCATATCGGTCCAATTTCTGTGGAATTGAAGCCTCAGGTAGAGAGAATGGGGTGGACAGTGGACAGATTTTCTGAAGACTGATGGTCACTCTACATGTCCTTCTTTACCCTACAGGCAGGACTTCTATAAAGGATGCCCTCAATTAATAGCAAAGCCTCAACCATCCTTCTGGTCTTTGGCCCCAGCTGCTGCTTCTAGGCTAATTTTATTTATTTATTTGTAATTTATACCTAGCCTGCTTCCATAAAGGATTTGAGGTGATGCTCTGGGCTAAAAAAAAACAAAAAAAAAAAAACAAAAAACAAACAAACAAACAAAAAAACATTTAAATTGAGGTGTTGCCTCACTCTCATAAAGTGCTGCTTGATAGAAATATTTAGTGAGGAGCCTGGCTGCAGGGCCATAAAAGCTGGGGCTGCTGTTCTGCCTGTCGCTCTGATAGGTGGCTCCTTTCAAGGTGATGCGTGTCTGGGGAAGCCATTTAACAAGCGTATCAGTGACGGAAAGTTAGTGGGAGGAGGTCAGCTTTTCTAGACTGCCATGGATTTTGCTGATGAACAATACCTAACCCAAACACACAGACCTAGGGAGAAGTTGACCGGACTACAAAAGTCCCAAGCAGGAGAGTGTGGAAGCCGCCTCCTTACACGTACAGATGGGGACACTGAGACCCAGAAATGGAAGAGACCAGCCTAAGGCTCTATGGGCTCTTCCTAGCCTGGGCCAGCCTGCACAGTCAGCAAATTTTCCCCGGGGCCCCTTGCAGCTCAGGAAGTCCAAGAACCGAACATGAGACAATTTTCTGGGCCTCCAGATTTCGTGTAAAAGTATTCCAAGATGTTTAACCTGGCAGGTAAAGTCAACATTTGGAAATTGTGTTCCCTATAATAAATCTGGTAGTTCCTCATTTGCTGTTGTTTATCTAGTCTGAAATCTGTTCTCAAACAGAAGGGGTTATGACCTTGACACTTCTAAGGCAAGTCAGTCTTCTGGGTCAGCATCAGCGACTACTGACTAGAACCCAGCACTGTTTCCAGAAGCTGTTTTAATGTACTGGTCTGCTTAGCCCTATGTTTAATGTCCAAGACAGTTACACTTTTTGAGTTGTGATGTCCCTTTAAATAACCTTCCAGCTTTCTCTCACACTGTCAAAATGCCTCTGTGAGTTTTGCTGATGAAGATGTCCCCTTCTAGTCCTGCACAGTCCACTAGAAATAAAATGCAAGCTATACGTGTGGTTGTAAACGTTCCTGTAGCCACATAAAAAAGTTCTTAAAGGTGAAGTTAACTCTAGAAACATATTTATCTAACCTAATATATCAAAAAAGTGGCTGTTTTAACACATACTCAAACTCAAAAAATTTCTCGAGAGAAATTATACATTTTCTTTTCATGTTAAGTTTTTGAAATGCTATGCATATTTTCTCTTATGGCTGATCTCCATTTGGACTTGTCACATTGCATGTCTCCAGTAACCACTTGTGACTTGTGGCTACCACATTAGACGACACAGCCCTGGACTTCTAGTTCTCTCTTCTAAGATTGGATTCAGGTAAGATAAAATAAAACTTGAATTATAAAGGGGCTTTCCTAGGCCCAGAGGTAATGTTTGGTACATGGGCAGAGAGTCTCTCTTGGTTGTTCATGGGTGTCTTTAATTGCTTACATCCTGGTTCTTAGCTGTGGTCCAGGCTCCAGTGATTACCAGATAAAAGGCTGTTAGGAAAACGAAGCATTACTACCATTTTATGGGAAAGAACAATTCTCTAATAACTACTGCCTTTGGTAAGAAAATTAAGCTCACTTTTTTTAACACATTCTAAAAGGTTTTTAAGAAATATAGACACAGGACCTTATACATCAGGCGTGCTTAGTCATATAACAGCGATTTTTTTTTTTAAAATTTATTTGACAGAGAGAAATCACAAGCAGATGGAGAGGCAGGCAGAGAGAGAGAGGGATGCAGGCTCCCTGCCGAGCAAAGAGCCCGATGCAGGACTCGATCCCAGGACCCCGAGATCATGACCTGAGCCGAAGGCAGCGGCTTAACCCACTGAGCCACCCAGGCGCCCCTATAACAGCGATTTTTAGAGTAATGGCATGGAACCAAATGGGCAGGGTGGACTCACCAAAAAGCACGATCATCATCTTAGCCCAAATAGAGTCAAAACTTGGGGTTCTTTTGCTCTTGAAGTAATCAGTGCAGTCTGAAATCACAGGCATCTGAGTTTCCTGGGTGCTCCTATGCGGTCCCTTTAATGAAGACCCTCTCCTGGTACCCCAGTGGCTCCCATGGTGCCCCTCTCCCTGGCGCATTGTACCAATCCAGTTGGATTACAACTGGTGTTGATGATTTACCCCCTTCCATTAGACAGAAAATATTCTAGACTAGAGGGAGTGAGATTTCTTCCATTTCTACATCTCAACCACCAACTTGGCACACTGCAAGTGCTAATCAACATTTATTGAATTATTTAATGAATTAATAAAGTTGAAATGCTGCTCAAATGAAAAGGCAGTGGGAAAACAGGTGCAATCCTCTCCTCTGAGAGAAACACAGGTGTTCTCTGTATCTTGTTCATATAGCATGGGTCCCTAACAAATGACTGCCTCCATGTCCCCATGTAAAGTGAGAACACTGGGCTGGCTGTTCCTAATGGGCTCTGTCAGCTCTGCGAGTCTATGAGCCTGTGGCATGCTGCTGGCAAATATCCCTGCAGCACACTGGGGAGGGAGGGGGAAGACTTGCTCAGCCCTAGATAGGAAAATGGGGAGGGTGAACTGCCCTGTGGATGACCATATAAATGAGCTTCCAAACCAAGACACTTTTGAGAGTGAAAGAGGATGTTATTAATAATTGCTCCAGGCTGGCAGGTATAAACTGGGATTGGGCCGGCGGAAACTAGGAGGTGTCTTCTGCCCCTGTTCCAAGAACCTTCCACAGTGAACTAATCCCAGCAAAGCACCCTGTTTGCAATGAAAATGGCCTGCTCCTTCAATGAACCCTTGTTTACACCAGTCTCATGGTATATGTCAAGTGTTCTCAGCAAGACCAGAAACCCCTCAGGAACTGGGGACCATGTGCCCTCCATCCTCTCCATCTATCTCCATGATGCTGACTCAGGATCAGACACACAGTAACAAGACCCAGTGAATAGAAGACCTGGGCTTCCAGTCTCCATCATTTTCTTACCCACCAACAAACATTTAGTAAGTACTTAATCTGAAGCAGTTCTGTGCTGAAGCCTTGGGTAAACAGACATTAGTAGGAATCATAGGGAATTCTCAATCTGGTAGAAAAAATGGGTTTATAAATAAAGGAGTGCTAGAATAGAGATGAGTCATGGTTGGGAGGGCGGAGCAGAGGGAGAGGCAGACTCTCCTAGGGATGGGAAAGGGAGTGGTGGAGAGGGTCATCAACACACATTGGTAGTTACTCTTTCCAGTATCATCTCTCCCTGTTCTGGTAACAGCACCATGATGTTCCTGCCAGGTGGTATAGCTGGGGCTGATCACACCCTTTGGCTTTCAGGATGGACATGCTACTTGAGCCTGGCCTGTGAGAGCAACATGTGCTCCTGGTCATGCGGGCTGCTTCAGGCAGAGGCAGCAATGTTGGTGTTGCCACGTCTACTTGGGCACTTAGGAAAGAGAAGTCCTTTTTCTCCTAGGAAGAACAAAGCTGGTAGATGGTCGTGAGCCCAGAGATGCTCACGACCATCTTGTCACCATAAGAAGAGAAACTCCCTGAGAGTGAAGCCAACAAAGAGGAAAGCAGGAGCCAAGGGACGGGAAGAGCTGATGGAGTCATTTGAGAGTCTGGATCCAGTCATGCCTAAAGCTGCCTACCAACAGACTTTTCAGTTTGCTGAGCCAATATTGTTTCTCTCCATGTTAGCTAATCTGTTTTGGATGCTATTACAACTGAAAGACTCCTAACTGATAGAAGTTTCACAGAGAAGGCGGTGCTAACATCAGACAGTGAATGATGAATAGCAGTTCACTCATTAGTCAGAGAAAGAGATAGGGCCCTGCCCCATGCAGAGGGATAAGGGATAGAGGGATAGGAGGAGCACAGGCATTGAGATATGGACTGGCAGCCCACAGTGAGACAGGCTGGGGTCAGGCCTGGGGACCTGGTCTGCTTTGACTTACCCGTTTTTCATGTGCTACCCCATGGGGACAGTTGTTGGCTGAAACGGAGAGTGTTATTCTTTCATTTAGGGAGGTGAAGGTGACCGTGATGGAGTCCTGGCTTAGCACCGTCAGCTTCATTTGCTCATTCACCTGCAGAAGAAGAAACGGTACTTAGGGAATCTCTGTTTCTATTATCCAGTCTTCCACCACAAAGCACAAACTCCTCTTGGGTTGGGGCCAAGAAAGCTGTAAGATCTTTTCAGTTGGAATTTAGCTTTCATGGAGAAGAAAGAATTCCAGTCTTTCTTTGGGGACTGACAGAAAAAGTAACTGATGCCTTCCCATCCCTGCTCCTTCCCTTTCCAGCCCAAGCTTAGAACCAACTATGAAAGAGACATAAGTGTCTGGAGGTAAATCAGCTTTGGTTCTAGCAGAACTAGATGGCGATGCAAGTTGGTTCATAAGCCTACACTCTCTATGAGTCAGACATGTGCACCCAGGCACCAGGTCTGACTATGAGCCTTGCTCTAGAGTATGCAGAGCTGCCTTGGGAAGCTGACAACATGGCAGGAGGCACCAGAGTGCACTCTGTGGGTGCATGGGCAGTTGACAAAGGCAAACCCAGCAGGGGCTGAGCCACACATGCTCAGTCCCCTCCCCTCAATCCCCAAATATGTCACTACTCTTCCCCTGAGGAGCCAAAGGAGCTTTTTTAAAAAGTCACTTCCAAAAAGGGAGACTTTCCTTTTTGGAAAGAGGGAGGATGAGCTGCCTTTCCAGCAAATCACTCCTTACTGAAAATTTTGTGTTCTAGAAGTAAGTTCGAGTTCAGACTCTGTTAGCAAGCCAGCTTCTCTGAAGCTCAAATTCCTCAACAGGAAGAGATGAAAGGCTAGTATTAGGTTCAAACAAGATAAAGATTATGGAAGTGGCTTCACATGCCACATAGGTCCATAAAACACATGAGCAGATATTGTCAGGATGCAGCAGTGCAATCCCATGGGGTCCCTGGATGGTTCACATGTGCAGAGAGTTATGTGTGCACAGTGACCCTACCCAAGGGGCTAGGAATCTATAGCCCCACCTGCTGCTATTCCGTCTTCAGTGTCCCTGACCTATGTGCGCCCCAGACTCCTCTGTAGTAAGGAAATACTCTTTATTTTGGTCCTTCCATTTCCTTCTGCTATTCCACTTATTGGCCCCAAGGTCTACTTTCAGTTTCCGCACCACTGAGTCCCTTCCTCATACTCTGCAGTCCGTGTGCTAGCACTCTCCAGCATCTGGAAAACATCTGATCCATGGCAGTCTTCTTGCCAAGTGTCTTGACATACTCAAACTTGTTGATCACTCCCACTTAAGGAAAAACCCTACCTTCTCCTGTTCTTCTTCTATGGAGTGTAGAATAGAGCTGTGGCTGAGAGCTCAAGTGCTACAGTTTGACAAGTTTCAAATACCAGTGTTGCTACTTACCAGTGGAGGAATTTAAGGCAAGTTGGTTAGCTTTTCTGAACCTGGGGGCTGTAACACAAGTTTTTTCCTAAGGCACTGAGCAGATTTCATGGGATAAAACATGCAGAGGGCTTAACACAGTACAACTGTTTTTTATTATGCCAACTCCCTGGGTGGTTTCTCTTCCTCTCCCCCACGCCCCAAATATGGGTGCTCTACAAGGTCATCCACTACTCATCTTCTTGGGAATTCATGAGCCAATTCATCACATATATCCATCATCCCTAATCTCTCACCCTAAGAGAGGATTATATCACAGAAGCCACTGAGCCCAATCAGCACATCTAAAACTACATTGATTTCTGACTCTCTCAGAAACTTCTTTTTCCACACAGACACATACTCCATTGTGGTCATCTATACTCCTCTCTCCTCTTATTTAGCCCCTACAGCTGATAATTGAATGCCACTGACTCCTTCTACTGAAATGGTTCCTTTAAGAAATGTTGCTGCTACCCTTCATCATGTCAGGTCTGACTAGTATCTCCATAACTAGTCTTTGTACTAGCCCATCCACTGATTTTTCCCTTTCTAGTCAACTTTCTACACACAGCTGACCCAAACATGGCAGGCCTCAACTTAGAAACTAACCAGCTGGTTGTACTTCCAATATAGCTGAGTCAGTTCCTACCAGGTTAACCCAACCACAGAACTTGACACAAATACAATAAAACAACATCCCAAAGACTCTGAAGAATAAACAAAAGTGGGAAAATTTTGAAGAATCAAAACTTAAAAGAAAGGGCCAGCATAGGATGAATTTCTACTTTATAGATTTAGCCTGAAGGCAAGCCACAGTCATGGCCAAAACACCACTATCTTCCTGGCCCAGGGAAAGACTGAACCTGTGGAAACTACAATCACAGAAAAGTAAGGATAAAATTCCAGAAGGGATGTTGCCAAAAAAATAGAGGCCCAAATTCTATGAATAAACCATCCATATCCCTGGCTAATCCCTGAATCATGCATAAGCAGGGAAGACTCAAGACAGCTTACTTATAGGGAAACAGAAAAACTGAACTGAGATGTGAACTCTTGCCTCCTGCAGGTAAAACAGAGTTTGTGGTGTGAGTCTGACCAAGATCACTGTCTGCTAAAATAAAAATGTTAACACCTTTCATAGAAATATACCAAAATTCAGACTCCACAATCCACAGATCCTCAGACAACATACACAATGTCAATGATCTAAAATTACTCAACATGTAAAGAACCAGTGAAGTGTGAGCTATTCTCAAGGTAACAGATAAATGTGTGGTATGTCCCAGATGTTGAAATTGAAAAGAACTTTAAAGTAGCTAATTTAGCTGTATTCAATGAAGCCAAGGAAAATATATTTGTAATAAATAAAAAATAGACAATCTCAGTAGAGAAAATAGAAAATATAAAGAAAAAACTAAATGGAAATCCTAGACTTGAAAATACATATATGAAATTTTAAAGATCCACAGGATTAGCATAACAGCAGAATGAAGATATCAGAATAAAGTCAGTGCACTTGAGACTTAGATCCATAGAAATCATCCAATTTGAGAACAAAAGAACAGAGTTGGAGTGCCTGGGTGGCTTAGTTGGTTAAGCATCCAACTCTTGATATTGGCCCAGGTCATGATCTTGGGTTGTAAGATCAAGCCCCATATGGGGTTCCACAATGAGCATGGAGCCTGCTTCAGATTCTCTCTGGGGGTGCCTGGGTGGCTTGGTAGGTTAAGGAGTGACTCCTGATTTCCACTCAGATCATGATCTCAAGACCGTCAGATCAAGCCCTGTGATGGGCTCCATATTCAGCAGGGAGTCTGCTTGAGATCCCCCCACTGCTCCTACTCTCTCTCTCTCTTAAATAAATAAATCTTTTTTTTTTTTTAAAGAGGCAATGTCAACTTGAACATCCACACAAGGTAGCCTTAAAAAAAAATTTTTTTTTCTTTCTCTCTCTCTCTCTCTCCTTCTGTCCCTCCCCCTGGCTGTACTCTCTCTCTCTCGCTCAAAAAATTTTTTAAAAAAGAAGAAAGAATGAATTAACAGAGTCTCAGAGACCTTTGGGACAATATTAAAATCTCTAAAATACATGTAATTGGAGTCTCAGGGGAAAAGGAGAGAGATTGAGCACATTTTCCCCTAAAACAATGACACAAGTCCTTCCAAATTCAGTGAAGGACAAAAATTTACAAATTCAAGAAGCTCAAGAAATCCCAAACAGAACAAAGACAACCATACCCAGACATACCATAGTCAAACTTAGAAAATCAGATTAAAGAGGAAATCTAGAAAGCAGCTAAAAAAAATTAACAATGATTTGAATAACTACAGAATTCTCATTGTAAACTTTGGAGGACATACACAGTAGAAATTGCTGTAAGAAAGGGAAAAAAACCCAGTCAACCCAGAATTCCATGCCCAGCAAAGATATCCTTTCCTAAAGACATTTTTAACATGAAAGCAAACATAATTTGTTGTCAGCAGATCTGTATTTCAAGAAATGATTAAAGGAACTTCTTCATACTGAAGAGAAAGAATACTGGAGAAAAACTTGGATTTTCGGAGAGGAATGAAGAACACTGGAAATGTTAGTATTTGGGTGAAAACAAACTGGCTGCTTCAGCCTACAAAACAGCAAGCAATTTCCTCAGCCTGACATCCAACACCTCTTAGCTCCACCCCACAGCATATACACCTTCTGCCCCTTTTCTTTCACAAGAAGCACCTGTGGACTTTTAAAGCTGCCACACTAAGTCCTAACTCTAAGCCTTAAAAGATGCTATTCCTTCTACCCAGAATGCTTTCCCTTCCCCCTTCTATCCATATGAATCACATGCACACATGCTGCTGTTGCAACTCAAGGGTCACTTTGTCTTCCTGGCCTCTCCTGACTGCACCAGCCCTATTGTGCATTTCTCTGTATGTAGCTCCAGGGGATAAAACAACGAACTGATCTATATTGTCAAAACACTTTAGTGATGTCAAAGCAACTTCCCTGCCATTATTTTATTTAGTTCCCACAAAAGCAGTGTGAGGCAGGGCTGGTGTGGTACTCTGCATTGATTAGACTACCCAGACTCAGAGGAGCTTAGTGATTTTCACAAAGCTTCATAGCCAGAGTCTGGCTAGCTGGCACAAGGCTTCTCAGGCTCTCATTCCATTCTGTCCATTAAGTCACACTGATACACAATATGTGGTGCCTGTCTGCAACCAATTTATAATTGTCATGGACTGTAAACTTTTCATAGAGCTACAAAAAAGCTTAATATTAAGATAATAACTCAATACACTCCTAGACTGACAATCTCTGACATGGCCAAGCATCAGAAATATTTGTGAAAACTACAGAAATCTAACACTTATAACAGACCACCTGAATCAGAATGTCTCTGAGGCTGTGCCTGGGGATCTTCATTTTTTAAGGTTCCATAGGATTCTGATATGCAACCAGAGCATGGTTAATTATCATATGACTAACCCAGAATGTGGGTACTGTGAGAAAAGAGAAATGGATGTGGACTGCAGTGCCATGATGGAGAAGAAGCATGAGCTGGGCTGTGAAGGAGGGTAAATTTGGTTTGACAGAGAGAGGAGGGGGCACATTTCAGGTCAAGGGATAGGAAGGGTAAGAAATGTTCAAGATATTGAATGTTTCTGAGCAGAGGTCTGATCTATAGTAATTAGGATATAAGGATGAAAATCCAGTGGCCAATGCAGAGGATGATGGGTATGAGACAGACGATCAGGGGTAGGGCACCTGAGCCCTGCCACACACTTCAAGAGTACTTCTATCCATAACACTTACACTGGGGCTCTTAATATCAAGCCACCTTGAGTATATTCTGTGTTCTGTGATCTTCCTCTGAATCCCAAACCTATGAATTTGTCTCTCTCTCATTGCCCTTTTCTTCTCTATCTTGTATTCTTATTAATCTCCTGGACTTTGGGGTTCCTTGGAGGGTTTACTTATCTTTCTACCCTCTAGATCAGTGATTCTCAATCAAGGGCAAATACTCCCTCCAGAGACATCTGACAATGGCTGAGGATATTTTTAGCTGTCATAGCTTGGGGAGGTAATACTACTGGTATCTGGTGGGCTGCTGATAAATATCCTACAATGCATAGTTATAGCAAAGAATTATCCATCCTAAAATGTCATTTCTGCCAAGGGTGAGAAATTCTGCCTTAAATAAGTTACAAGCACATTTAGTTACTTTATTAATAAATTTATCATTATTATTTAATAATAGTAATTCCACTCTAATTTATTTTACTTAATAAAATAAATTTTATTAATTTATTATTTAATCTTTGATGAATGGCTGTCTGAACAATCAAATGAATAATAAAAAAAGATTTGTCCATAAGCCACCTTTGACTTGTAGGTTTTTTATTTCATGACATAGTAAAGATATAAAAGAAACTGGGCAGACCAGCATAGAATTACTAACTATTCTTATTTCCAAGTATAGGCATTAAAAACAAATCTATCAACTACTATAATGATTCCTTCATAAAGTGAGGGGTATTTAAACCATCAAAATGTAGTAATATTAACAATAAGAACAAGATAGGACAGATATTACTAGAAAGATTCAGTACAGCAACCAACAGTTGCTGTAGGCTGGTGAAAAATTTACCTCAGCCAGCTCCCAACCACTACTCATCAACTGAGGAACCTTTGAAAGAGATTATAAAGCTCCTGAGGGTAAGGCATTTGTCTTACAGGTAGCACTCTGACTCTAAATGATGGAAAGCCCAAGAAAGGTTGCTGAAGCCACCCCACCTGTGCTGTTCATGCCCACCTTATATTCCAGGGAAAGCAAAGTCTCTGTCTTAGAAGTCCAGCTCCATTTGTGAACTACGTAGCCTTTGTAGTCATTGGCAGTCCCACCTTCTTCATCCAAGACCAAGACGTATGGGCAACTAGAAGAAATATAGCAGTGAGAAGTTGATGTCAAGCCCCTGAAGGAAGCCTCATCACCACAGACTATAGGCAGGCAGGGCTCCGAGACTCTGTCCTAGACTAGAAGAACCCTGACAGCCAGTGGGCAGCCTCACTTCCTCTGCCTAATACGGTTTGACACCTCTTCATCTGTTGATGCTATATGAATGTCAGTCAGAAAGGGTAGGTTTGAGAGAGATAATAGAGGCTCAGGCCAAACCCAAAAGAGAAGAAATGAGATATGTGCCCAAAAGCCTGGGTGTATAAGATCTCAGGCACCAAAATGGCAATGGGAACATCTATAGCAGAAGAATAAGTCATTCCTTCTGAAAACAGTTCTTTATGATATTGACTTTTGACTGACAAGAATATGTGCCTCTCTTAAAAACCCCCATGGAAGTTGTACCCATGGCTTCTCCTTTACTCACTTCTGGTATAAAACACTCTTCTCCACTAATTCTTCCATGAATCAAGCCAACAATCCAGACCTTAGTGCTCTGGGGGTACAAGTGGAGCAGGACTTGAGGAGGTGCACTTCTCTTTTGCTATGACATGGATCTAGCAAGCAAAGGTCAGCCCTCAACATACCTATGTCCATGCAGGTCCCAATTTAGCCCTGCCTCACGGCCTTCCCAGGCCTCTGGACACTGATGGCCCCTCCTTTTCCTGTAGACCACCACCTCAGTGTGTTCCTCTGTAACCTCCAGAAACACTTCCATGGGGCCAGGATTCCCCCAAACCACTTACCGGGCCTTCATGTTGTACTGAACACAGCCCTGTCCTTCAGCATTGAGCAGAGCCAGAAAGAAGCTAGGTGTATCATTAAAGAGGCAGGTGATGGTTCTTCCTTTGCAGCACGTGGGGATCTGACACATGGCGATGTTTCCAGAGGGATAGCTGGCAGATAGTCAAGGAGAACAGAAAACTCTCCAGGTTCTGCTCTCAGGTGCTCCAGATCTCATGTCAAATTGGTAGTTATTTGGTGCATCATTCTCAGTCTTCAAAGACCCTCCCTGCACTTTGCATAAGTAACAACTAAATAATTATGGAGCACAACCATGCCCCATGTGCCTTCCTGTATCTTCTTTCCATTTGTCACAACCACCCTATGGTAGGTAGTATTATCTCCATTTTACAGATGATAGAGCCTCCTGGGATGTGGGAATTTCAGCTAAAGCCAGGAAAGTCTCGGGCAAATCAGGGCAAGTTGGATCTGTAGGATGAGGAATCCAAGGTGCAAAGAAATGATCATCCCACACGACAGAACAGGGAAGTAGCAGAACCTGTACCTGAAATATGAAGTATCTTTCTAATGTTGTCAGACTGCCTCCCCTTATGATCGGTCTAGGAGAGGAGGCAACATCTCCTTGCTCATTTCCTACTAAGGCGACCCCAAGAAGCACTGGTCTCAGCCTAAAGGAATATGATGTGGACAGCTATGGCAGGAATTTCAATAGTACCCCAAAAGAATTTTAGTGGTTGGCACCGGGGCTCAACTGCTTTCAAATGCTTCCCCCACTAATGGGGGAAAAAATAAACAGATAGGAATCATAAACAGTAACAAATGGAAATTCTAAAGCTGAATAGTACAATAACTGGAATGAAAAAAAATCACTAGATGGGGTTTAGCAGCATATTGGAGCAGAAGTGTCAGTGAACTTGAAGATGGATCAGTAGAGTTAACCAGCCTGAGGAGCACAAAGAAAAAAGAATGAAGAAGAGTTAATGGAGCCTAAGAGATCCATGGCAGACCATTAAGCATACAAATATATCCATAACATGAATCTCAGAAGGACAGAAGAGAGAGAGAAGAGGGGAAGAAAGAATATTTGGAAGAAATAATGATTAAAAGTGCCACAAATTTGATGAAAGACATGACTGTACACACTCAAGAAGTTTAACAAACTGGAAGGAGAATAAATGCAAAGAAAGCCATGCTGAGACACATTATTATCAAACTGCCAAAAGACAAAGACTAAGAATCTTGAAAGCAGCAAGAGAAAAGAGACTCATCATGTATGTGGGATACTTAATGAAGATATGGACAATTTCTTATCAGAAACCATGGAGGCCGGAAGGCACTGGGATGAAATATTTAAAGAGCCAAAAAAAAAAAAAAAAAAAACTATCAACCAAGAATTCTATATTGAGCAAAACTATCCTACAAAATGAAGAAATTAAGACTTTCTAGATAAACATAAGTTGAGGCGGTTCACCATAGGTAGATCTGCCCTATAGGAAATGCTAGGCTGACATGAAAGGATATTAGATAATAATTAAAAGCAATACAAGTAAAAATAATACCAGTAAAGGTAACTATAAAAGTAAATATAAAACCAGTATTATTGTATTTTTTTTAAATATTTAATTTATTTATTTGACAGACAGAGATCACAAGTAGGCAGAGAGGCAGGCAGAGAGAGAGAGAGGAGGAAGCAGGTTCCCTGTGGAGCAGAGAGCCTGATGCGGGGCTCGATCCCAGAACCCTGGGATCATGACCTGAGCCGAAGGCAGAGGCTTTAACCCACAGAGCCACCCAGGCGCCCCTGTATTATTGTATTTTTGGTTTATAATTTCTCTTTTTACCCCAGCTAAGTTGAAAGACAAAGATACAAAACACTAATTGTATATCTATGTTAATGGCACACATTCATATATAAAGATGTAATTTATGATAACAACATAAAGGAGGAAGGGTGAGCTGTTTAACAGCAGAGTTTTGTGTACTATTAAGCCTAAATTGGTATTAGTATGAACTAGTTTGTTGTCAGCTGTAATAATCAAAGGTATTAGTTTCTTCAGATTTCCATAATATCCAGACCACAAACTTGATAACCTGCACAAGAGAAATTTATTCTCTCACAGTTCTGGATGTTTGAAGTCTGAAAACAAGGTGTTGACAAGGCCCATCTCTTTCTTTCCTCTTTGTGTGTCTGTTTTCTCTTGATTGGATTTGGCTCCACCCTAAGCCAATATGACTTAATCTTAATTAATCATATCTGCAAAGACCCTACTTCCAAATATGATCACATTCTGAAGCTCCAGATGAACATACATTTTGGAGACACTATTCAATCCATTATACCAGAATAAACACCAAAAAAAAAAAAAAAAACCAAACCCAAAAGATATGGACTAAAGAAAATGAGAGAGAATAAAAATGGCATACTAAATCAGTTCAACACAGAGAAGAAGGTAATAGTATAGGAACACAAGAACAACAACAACAAAAAGATATCACATATAGAAAATGAATAGTAAAATGACAGAATCAAGCCCTTCCAAATCAGCAATTACATTAAATAAAAATGGATTAAATTCTCCAACAAAAAGGCAGACTGACAGAATGGATTATGTTTAAAATCCATTTAAATATATATACATATATATGTTTAAATATATATATGCAGTCTATAAGAAGCTTATTTTAGATCCAAAGACACAACTAGGTTGAAAGCCAGATGGAAAATAGATATTCCATCCAACTAGTAACCAAAAGACAGCAGTGGTGGTTATAAGTATATCAGAGACAAAAGACTTTAAAAATTTTTATAAGAAACAAAGAAGAAAACTGCACATTGAGAAAAAGGTCAATACCTCAAGAAGATACAATTATAGACATATACACACCTAACAGCAGAGCCCCCCAAAATATGAAGCAAAATCTTACAGGGTTAAAAAAAGAAATAGTTCTACAATAGAAGTTGGAAAACTTCACTACCTTACTTTTAATCATGGATAGAACAATTACACAGAAGATCAATAAAGAAAATAAAGAATTTGAACACTGCTATAAACCAACTAGACCTAACAGAACACTCCACCCAACAATAGAGAATACACATTCTTTTTGAGTCCACAGGACCATTCTCTGGTAGAGACAACATGTTAGGCCACAAAACAAATCTCAATAAATTTGAAAAGATTGGAATCATAGAAAGTACCTTCTCTGACAACAGAATGAAATTAGAAATCAATGGCAGAAGGAAATTTAGAAAATTCTCAGGTGCAAATTAAATAATACACCTTTAAACAAATGGATAGAGAAGTAATCACAAGGGAAATTAGAAAACAGCTGAAAGTGTGAAAACAAAAATACAATATATCAAAACTTATGGAATAAGGCATGGGAATGAGGTCAGAGGGCAGAGTCTGAGGGAGCAGCCACAGAAGCCAGGACAGCTGTTGACATTTTGGCTGGGACACTGAGGAGCCCTGGGAATCTGGCCCAGTCTTGTGCTCCCATCCTCATCCAATGTGCTCTTCACAGGGGATGACCCCCCAACCAGGTGCTCACACCTACATTCAGGGCAGACCTGGGAGATTTACTATCAGGTGTTCCACTGTAATAATGCTGGAGTTAGGAAATCTCCATTTCTTTGCTCCTAACCAGAAGACTTTGTTCTCTGCATACAGAGTAGGAATAATGTACGTAGAAGCTGGCTGACATTTAAAGCTGAAGATTATCATGACTGTTCAACATAAGCTCTATTCTGAAGTTAAACGAATTGTCTTGGAAATACTATGTTGGTTTCATTCTGAGTGCTCAGAGAATCATCCCCACAGAAACACAATATGCTGGTAACCCAAATTTGCTTTTGGAACCATGAAAACTGCTCATTTTTTGTTTTGACAATACAATCATAGATGACAATATGACACCTGGATTGTACAGTGCACTCCAGAGAAAAATCTTCTACAAAATTCTTATGAAAAAGGGTTTAGGGCAGAATCTTTTAAGCATTTGGAAGTTGCCGGTATAAGAGAAGATGAAGTGAAAAGAGCAGGGACATCATTATCTTTCATTCTAGGGATGGTGGAACTTTTGAACTTTATAAGGAAGGACAAGGATAAATTTTACTGCATCATTATTTCAGATTCAAAATCAGTTTCCATATATGGGGCTTTAGGAGCTACCAGTTTTCATGATGTGTTTGACAAAGTATTTGCAAATCCAGCAGTTTTTGATAACAAAGGTCATCTCACTGAAAAATTATCAAACTCATTCTTGCAATTAGGTGCCCAGAGAATCTTTGCAAAAATGTAGTTTTGGTAGAATTTGTAGATTCAGTTACAACTTGTGAATTATATACAAATTTTTGATATAGGTGATGTGAAAATGATGCCTGTCCAGTAACTATTTAAAAGAAGAATGATGTTGCCATGCCATGGAAAGTATATACTTTAGAAAAAACTCTTTCCAAAATGTCTCAAAATCTTGAACCTATGGAATAATCTGTTGTAGTTTGGTCTTTGTGTATTGAAATAATTTCTCATTTATAATTTTTAATAAAGGAGTAATATGTCAACAGCATTATGGGATGATGTGAAAGCAGCTCAGGAAGAAATTTATAGCTATAAATATCCACATTAAAAGAGAAGATCTCAAATCAATAACCATAATTTTCACCTTAGGAACTAAAAAAAGAAGAGAAAACTGAAGTTAAAACTAGCCAAAGGGAGGAAATAATAAAGATTAGAAAAGAGAAAAATAGAACAGAGAAAAGAACAACACTGGGAAGAACAAACAAAACCAAAAGTTGATTCTTTGAAAAGATCAAAAAAATTGAGAAACCTTTAACTAGACTGAGTTAGAGAAAAAGGAAAATTCAAATTCCTAAAATCATAAAGTGGAGACTTGACTACTGACTTTACAGAAATTTTAAAAATAATACATCATAAGAGATGTATATGAACAATTGTATATCTACAAGTGATCTAGTCCATTTGTAAAAAATAAATCCTAGAAACACACAAAGGAAGTTGCAGGATACAAAATCAACACACAGAAATCAGTTGTCCCTCATGAACATGGGATGTCTTTCCATTTATCTCATTCTTCTTTAATATATTTCAACAGTATTTTGTAGTTTTTGATGTAGAAGTCTGACACCTCCTTGGTTAAATTTATTCCAAAGTATTTTATGCTTTTGGATGCTAGTGTAAATGACATTATTTCCTCTGGTTCATCACTTTTTATTCTTGCAGTTGTTCATAGAGCATTTCACATAATTTGTTGTTAGTATTCAAGGATTGGCAGTCTTAATATTGTTCATGGCAAAATGCCCCACAGTGACCTATAGATTCAATACAATCCATATAGAAATTTCATCTGTTCTTACAAAAACAGGAAATTTGATTTTTAAAATCATATGGACTTGCACAGGACCCCAAATAACCAAAATCATCTTGAAAAAAAGAAAAAGGTGAGTCAAACTTCCTAATTTCAACACTTCACAACAAAGCTACAATAATCAAAACACTGTGGCACTGACATACAGATCAATGGACTAGAACTGAGAGTCCAAAAATAAACTCATGTATCAACGATTAACTGATCTTCAACAAGGGTGCCAAGACCATTCAATGGCAAAAGAATAGACTCCTCAAGAAATAGAGATGGGACAACTGGATATCACTTGAGAAAGGATGAAGTTGGATCCTGATCTCACACCATATGTAAAAATCAACTGAAAATGGATCAAAGACCTAAATGTAAGGCCTGTAAACCATTAAACTCTTAGAAGACAATACAGGCATAAGGATAGTTTCTTGGATATGAAACCCAAAGCAGAAGGAACCAAAAAAAAAAGAAAAAAAAATTGGACTTCATAAAAATTTAAAACTTCCATACTTCAAGAGAATGAAAGAGTACTTCATACCATCAAGAGAATGAAAAAACACCCCACAGGATAGGAAAAAAGTTGCAAATCATTTATCAGATAAGGATCTAGTATCTATAATATATAAACAACCCTTGGAACTCAATAAGTAATGGACAATAAAAAAATGTGTGAAGGACTTGAATATACATTTCTACAAAGAAGATATGCCAAGAAGGCACATGAAGATGCTTGAAAGCATTAGTTATCATTAGTAATCAAAGCCACAATGAGATATTACTTTACATCCACTAGAGTGGCTGGAATTTAAAAATTGGAAAATATCAAGTATAGTCAAGAATGTGGAGAACCTGGAACTCTTACAGATTGTAGGCAGGAATATAACACAGTGGCACAGAGCCACCGGAGAAAACATTTTGGAGGGCCTTAAATAAGTTAAACATAGAACTATATGACCCAGTAATTCCACTCCCATGTATAGACCCAAAAGAATTAAAAACAGGTGTTCAGGGACGCCTGGGTGGCTCAGTGGGTTGGGCCACTGCCTTCGGCTCCGGTCATGATCTCAGGGTTCTGGGATCGAGTCCCGCATCAGACTCTCTGCTCAGCAGGGAGCCTGCTTCCCTCTCTCTCTCTCTGCCTGCCTCTCCGTCTACTTGTGATTTCTCTCTGTCAAATAAATAAATAAAATCTTAAAAAAAAAAAAACAGGTGTTCACAGTAGCCCAATGGTGGGGAAAACCTAATGTCCATAAACAAACGAATGGATTAGAAGAAAGTGGAACATCCATATAATAGAATATTATTCAGCCACAAAAAGGAAGTTGTGAGTTGTGCCATAATGTGTGACCCTTGAAAACATTATGCTCAGTGAAAGGAGCCAGACACAAAAGGTCACATATGGTAGGATTTATAAGATGTACAGAAGAGGCAAATCAAAAGAGACAAAAACATATTGGTGGTTGCTAGGTCTAGGGTAGGGGAAAACAGAAAGTCATGGCTGAATGGGCATAGGGTTTTCTTTTGGGGTGATGAAAAGTTTGTGGAACTTGAGACAAGTGATGGAAGCATCACTGTCAATGCATTGACGGCCACTCAATTGGATATACCCCAATTTTAAAAAGGAGGCACTGTTGTATAGTAAAATGTGGATGAACCTTGAAGACATAATGGTGAGGGAAAGAAGCCAGATACAAAAGGCCACATGCTGCATGATCTGGAACAGGTAAATGCAAAGAAGCAAAAAGCATGTTACTGTTTGCCAGGAACTGTAGGGGAGGGGAAATGGGGAGCGTCTGCTTAACAAACATGGGGTTTGCTTTCAGGGTGATGAAAAAGCCCTGGAACTAGGTTGTGGAGATGGCTGCTCAGCATTATGAGTATAGTTCATGCGCTTCAATTACACACTTCAAGCTGATTAAAATGAGAAATTTTATGCAATGTACATGTTTTCATATTAAAAAAAAATAAGTACCTCAGAGTATTTCTAAGGAAACAGTGCTGAGCACAGTGAATAAAGTTTGTTTTAAGTATGATGAGTCCGTGCATAGGAAAAAAGGCTTTACGGGAAGCTTGATGGGAGAATCAGTAGTTGTGGGAAGATATCCGGGAGATGCTGACAATGGAGGGAATCACACCCAAATGAAATGAATACTGGGATGGTTCTGGGGTCTGATGTGGACAAAGAACAAACCAATTGGGGCTGGCAGCTTTCTGGCACCTCAGGGGTAGACAAACCATTTCTACTTGAGAGCTTTGGCCAGCAATCTCCATGAGACCGGAATTAACTGCTGAGTCCAGAAAATGTCTTCCAAACATTTTTCTCTGCTTACAAGGGATGTAACAGGTACATGCGTGCTTTGGCCACTGGAACACAGTAACACAGAATTTCTCCAAGATCATTGGGTCCGACTTCTTCTGCTTATAGTGAAGGCAAGTGAAGCCCAGAGAGATGAAGTGACCTGGCAGGGACACCAAGAAGAACTGGGCCTAGAATCCAGCCTCTTGGGACTTTCAAAGATGAAATGCATTGGAGGACAGGATGTGGTCACTGGTGGCATATGGGTCAAGCATGACAGTAGCAGGGCCTACAGGTTTGGGGTGGTCCCACCTGAGGGGACCTCGGGATTCTGGGACAGAGGGAAGAGAAGGAGGGCTGCGCTCTAGGTCACCCACTGTGGTTCTGCTGATAGCAACAGAATTCACACAGTTTCTCGAGCTCAGGGAGATGATCCTATTCAAGGCAATGAAGAATCAGGAAAGGGGGAAGGGAGAGCCCATGACTCCCAGTAAGCAGCAGTTACCCTAGAAGGAGTTTGCTGTGTTCAATATCACAGGCCTCCCTGGAAGCAGGGCCAAGAGGAGTGTGATGAATGGATTCATTTACGGTCAGAGAAACAATAGGATGCCTTTGACAAGGCACTTAAATTCTGAATTCCCAGTTCAGCTGGAAAAGAGGCCAAATGAAGTGAGGGCGGGGGGCGGCGGTGGGGGGGCTACTGGCGGGCAGGCTTGGCTTGGCAGCCTATTTGACAGTTCAGAGAGCTCCCTCTCTTCCAAAGGTATGGGACACTGAGTACCCTGTGGTTTTATTATTAAACAAGGCCATCTTCCTTCCTCCCATCCCCTGCTCTCTGCTCCACGAAAGAATCCTGGGAGGCCTAACAATTACGCCAGGAGGACAGACCTAAATAGAGGTGAAGAGGTGAAATCAAGGCCTGGCTCTCCCACCAAACTCCTTTTGTAACACTGAAGTGAGTGACACCATCCATTCCTACAAGGAAGGGACAGGGATGTCTGGCTTAGTGGCTCCTCTTTTTGATGTCTCATCCAACTCAGACTGTAAAACCTAGAATCAGCCTCAGAGCCTTGTTGCCAAATGGGCTGGGCATCCGGTCCAGCCCCACTGTCTGTTGGGGAGTGGGCAACAGGACCCCTGCAAGGAACACAGGGGTCCAAGGCTGCTTCTTGATGCATTGCTTCCCACCCAGACATTCTCCAAAGGGAGCCCTCTCTGACCTGAACAAAAAATGCCTAATATCCTAAAGAACATATCACCAGGCTTTTCCGGTCAGTTGAAAAGCCAAAGTAAACGCTCAGGCTTATTCAAACCCGGAGCTTTTCTGGGGCTGAGTTGCTGGGGAGAAGGGGCAGCAGCAAATAAAAGGATACTACACAAAGGAGGACCCATCATAGAAGGCGTAATGGAACTTGATGATCTTCTTGGATACCTTCCACTCTTGAGAATGCCGGACAAAGTGAGGGTGGTGGTAGGCGGGAGGCTGGTGAAGGGTGGAAGCGGAGGTCTGAGCACCTGAAGGGTGAGGGTGGTGGGAGCTCGGGGTCTGAGCATCCCCTTTCGGGGCTGACATTAGATGAGGGGGCACCTTTGCCCTGTAGTTGCGAAAGATCAGGGGGCAGGAGAAAGTCCTCCCTTTCCACGAGGCCCTTTCCGCTTCTCTGCAGGGAAGGAGACCAACATATCTTCTAGCCACTTGGCTCTTACTCACCAGGGACACTCTCTCTATAGCCCCTGCCCAGTTCCCAAGATTCCCATCCCATTTCCCTGTCCCCAGAGCACCTCAGCCTGCCCCATTCCCCCCTATCCTTAAAAGCAGGAGTTTTAGGTAGAACTGGGAAACTGTCCTCTGAAACTAGTCTCTGCCTAACTTCTACCTTCAGCAATAGGGTAAGGACCCACGGAGTGGGACCGAGTACAGAAGGGGGACCTGGTAGGGGAGCTGGAGGTGCTGCACACTCCCCACTCCTGAGGTTATAAAAGAGCTTCCTTCCAGAATATCACAATAAGGGGCAAGCTGGGTGGTTTCCCTCCTCCCGTGTTCTGTAGCTGCATTAATGGCCCAGGGGAGCCCAAGACGTCTGCCTTAAATGGGGCTAGGTTTTAAATCCTTTATGACCAATGGTCTGAGTCTTTGGAGAAATATAGACTAACTTGCTAAGACTCGTGGGACCCAGAATCATAGATATCATTAATCACCCATGTCAATGCTTTTTTTTTTTCCTCTGAAAGGATTTTTGCTGCTGCTATTGTTATAGGAAAACATCTGACAAATTATGTTAAGAAATAAATGTTCAGGGCACAAAGCCTTAAAAGTGTAAGGAGCCCTGCAAATTGTGAAGAGGCAAAGATCAATGCCCTGGTGTCAGGTCCACCAAACTGTGGGACCTCTGGCAATGGCTTACCTACCCATCTGCTTGGGCTGCCTCAGTTTCCTCATCTGCAAAATGGACATACCTCCTCTTCCTCATCAGGTTGTAGTAAGGACTGAAAAGGACTGTGTGGGGGGAGAGACTGGGAATGGGAGAGTATGTGAGGGACAGCCGTGACCCCTGACACTGTCGTTGGGGGCACTGGGTAGCTAGCGCTTCCTGGCACTGCTCAGGCTCTTCTGTGAATTCCCCTTCATGCACAAACAGGTAGCTGGTGGTCATACCCAACTCTCACATCTGCCCCCAACCACTGAGGTGCTCACATATGGCGACACATCTCCTGCAGCTTTTCCCGGACCTCAGGGCAGGGATCGCTGAACTCCACGCTGACAGAGGCAGACATTCCAGCTCCTCGTGGAAAGGGCGACACAGTTATGTCTTCTAAGTTTTTTGATTTACCTGTTACTGGAGAGTAAGAGGTTAGAGAGGGGGTTTTAGGGAGTGGTTTCTTAAGACATCATGCTCAGATGGGGATGTGGCAGCAGGGAGAGCAGGAGAGCAGTATCTTCGGATGGTCAAAGTAACTGGGGGCATCATTCATGGTTTCCAGGGACAGGAATCCCTGGCAGGTCACTTGTAACAGAGAGACGTTGCTCTGCAAGTCAATTAGCATAAGGAACAAATGTGTGCAGAGTGATGAGCCCAGCCATGTTTCCCCAGGACGGCCTGTGCGCATGACTGCCATGGGGGCAGGAAGTGATTCTCTTCTGACACTTCTGATTAAAGACAGAAGATCTCAGGGGCAACTGGGTGGCTCAGTCAGTTGGTTGTATCTGACTCTTGATTTTGGCTCAGGTCATGATCTCAGGGTTGTAAGATCAAGCCCTCCATCAAGCTCCAGCTGTGTGTAGAGCTTGCTTGAGATTCTCTCCCAAGGCACCTGGGTGGTACAGTCGGTTAAGCATCTGACTCTTGCTTTTTGCTGAGGTCACGATCTCAGGATTTTGGGATTGAGCCCCATGTGGAGTCCTAAATGGAATCCCTTGTGGAGCCCTGCATCAGACTCTACGCTCGGTGGGAAGTCTGCTCCTTTCCCTCTGCCTATCCCCTACCCCCCTACACACACACACACACACACACACTCTCTCTCTCTCTCTCTCTCTCTCAAAAAACAAACAAACAAACAAACAAACAAACAAAAAGGCAGAATGTCTCAACTCCATCTCAATCAACTGTAACACTTTTCTGATGTTGGCTAACCTCAGACCTTCAATGAAGGGTAGTGTATATCAACTGAGACTTGGACTGAAATTATTTTCTTTATATATATATTGTGGTTAAATACACTTCACAAAAATTTACCATCCTTACCATTCTTACTGTGGACAGCCCCGTGGTATTAAATACATTTACACTGTTGTATACCCATTGTCGATTTAGTCTGAATTATAATTATCAGATATATGATTTATAAATATTTTCTCCCATTCTGCCTTTTTACTCTATGGATAGTGTCTTTCGATGTACAAAATTTAACATTTTCACAAAGTCCAATTTGTCTGTTTTTAAATTTTATTTTTTAAATTTCTTTTCAGTGTTCCAGAATTCATTGTTTATGCACCACACCCAGTGCTCCATGCAATATGTGCCCTCCACAATTTGTCTATTTTCTGTTGTTGTTGCTGTACCATATCCAAGAAATCATTGCCAAGCCCAGTGTCATGAAATTTTGCCTATATTTTCTTCTAAGAATTTTATTGTTGTAGGTCTTGTATTTAGTACCTTGTTCCATTTTGAGTTAATTTTCAGATATGGTATTGGGTAAAGATCCAACTTCATTCATTTTCTAGTGGAAATCCAGTTTTCTCAGTGCTATTTGTTGAAAAGACTGGATACCCCATTAAATGGTCTTAGCATCCTTGTCAAAACTGACCATATATACAAAGATTTATTCCTGGAGTCTCTCTTCTATTTTATTGGTATATACATCTGTCTTTACATCAATACCATGCCATTTTGATTACTGTATCTTTGTAGTAAGTAATGAAATCAGGAAATGTGAGTCCTCCAATTTTTTCTTGTTTTTTTTAAGATTGTTTTGGTTCTTCAGGGGTCCCTTGAGATTCTATACATATTTTAAGATGAATTTTCCTATTTCTATAAAAAAATCATTGGGATTTTGATAGGGATTGCTTTGAATCTGTAGATCATTCTGGATAGTATTAACATTTTAACAATTTTAACTCTTCCAATTCATAAACATAGCATATGTTTCCATTTATTTGTTTCTTCTTTAATTACTCCCAGCAATGCTTTGTAGTTTTCATTGTACAAGTCTTTCATTTCCTTGGTTAAGTTAATTCCTAAATATTTTGCTCTTTTTTCTGCTATTGGAATTGTTTTGTAATTTCCTTTTCAGAGTGTTCATTGTTTGCATATGGAAATGAATGGATTTGTGTGTTATATCCTGCTACTTTGATGAATTCATTTATTCTAACAGGTTTTATTGTGTGGAATCTTCATGGTTTTCTGTATGAAAGATCATATTATCTGCAAACAGATAATTTAAATTCTTCCTTTCTAATTTGAATGTCTTTTATTCCTTTTTCTTGTCAATCTTGCTTTGGCTAGGACTTCCAGTTTGGTATTGAATAGAAAGGGGTGAAAGTGGGTATCTTTGCCTTGTTTCTGATCTTAAAAGCTTTCAGTCTTCCACTATGAAGTATGATATTTATGTCTTTATGTTTTTCATATATGACTTTTACCATGTGAAGGTAATTTACTTCTATTTACTTCACTTTTTTTGGGATGTGAGGGTGATCTGGCTGCGACATCTGTCACCCCATTGATCGCCAGGGTTGATTCAGCTGATCTGGCTGGCTAGGCGGGTTTCCCTTCCTCCCTCACCGCTCCATGTGCGTCCCTCCCGAAGCTGCGCGCTCGAAGAGGACGACCTTCCCCGATAGAGGAGAGGACCGTTCTTCGGTCAAGGGTATACGAGTAGCTGCGCTCCCCTGCTAGAACCTCCAAACAAGCTCTCATATTTACTTCACTTTTTTTTAATCATGAAAGGGTGTTGAATTGTCAAATGATTTTTCTGCATCAATTGAGATGATCATGTGGTTTTTTTCCCCTTCATTCTGTGACTGAGTTTTGTGTGTTGAACCACCCTTGCATTCCAAGAATAAATCCTGCTTGGTGTCATGGTGTATAATTCCTAATGTGCTGTTGAACTCTGTTGTTAGTGTTTTGTTGAATATTTTTGATTCAATGTTCATAAAGGATATTGTCTGTGGTTTTCTTTTGTTGTGATGCCTCTGTCTGATGCTGGCTTCACAGAATGAGTTTGGAAGTGTTCCCTCTTCTTTTTTTGGAAAAGTTTGAGAATGATTGTAATTCTTAAAATCTTTGGTAGAATTTGCCACTAAAGCTGTCAAATCTAGGACTTTTCTTTGTTGGGAGTCTTTTTTTTTTAAAGATTTATTTATTTACCTTAGAGACAGTGTGAGTTGGGGGGAGCCGCAGAGAGGGAGGGAGACAAGCAAACTCCTGGCCGAGTAGGGAGCTCGATGTGGGGCTCAACCACAGGACCCTGAGATCATGACCTGAGCTGAAACCAAGAATCAGATGCTCAACTGACTGAGCCATCCAGGTGCCCCTTTGTTGGAGATTTTTGATTATTGATTTAATCTCTTTAGTATCTATAGGTCTATCAAAATTTTCTACTTCTTCCTGATTCAGTTTGTGTAGGTTTTGTGTTTCTAGAAATCTGTCCATTTCATGCAAGTTATCCAATTTGTTGGTGTAGAATTGTTCATTGTATGCTATCATAATCCTTTTTTTTTTTTTTTTTTGGTAGAATCAGCGGTAGAGTGCCCACTTTCAATTCATTTTAGTAATGTGAGTCTTATCTCTTTTTTCCTTAGTTGATCTAGCTAAAAGTTTATCAATCATGTTGATCTTTTCAAAGAATCAACTTTTGATTTCAGTGGCTTTTTAACTCTCTCATTTCTCTCTGTTCTAATCTTTATTCTTTCCTTTTCTAGCTTTGGTTTTAATTTTTCTTTTTCTAGTTCCTTAAGTTGTAAATTTAGGTTTTTTAATATGATATCTTTCTTGTCTTTAAATGTAATCATTTGTGACTATAAATTCTCCCCCTTAGTACTACTTCTGCTGCATCCTGTAAGTTTTGGTTTATGATGTTCTCATTTTCATTCATCTCTAAATATTTTCTAACTGCTCTTGTTTCTTCTTTAATGTGTTTGTTGTTTAAGAATGTTATTTACAAAATTGGAAAAAAAAAAAAAAGAATGTTATTTACAGGGCACCTGGATGGCTCAGTTGGTTAAGCATCTGACTCTTGATTTTGGCTCAGGTCATGATCTCAGGGTCATGAAATTGAGCCCCGTGTCAGGCTCTGCTCTCAGTGCAAGTCATCCTGAATTTCCCTCTCCCACCTCCTTTTCCCTGCTCTCTCTTTCTCTAAAAATAAATAAAATATTTAAAGAATGTATTACTTACTTTCCACAATATTGTGATTTTTTTTCTAATTTTTTTTTCCATTATTGCTTTCTAACTTCATCCTACTCTGGTCAGAAAAGATACTTGTGTTTTATCTATCTTTTTTAATCGATTGAGACAATCTGTGGCCTAACATATGGCCTCTTCCGAAAAATGGCCCATGTGCACTTGAGAAGAATGTGTATTGTTTTTGTTGTTTTCTAATTGATTTATTGTGCTATTTAAGTCCTTTATTTCCTTATTTATCTTCTGCCTGGTTGTTTTTCCATTATTGTGAGAAGGATATTAAAATTTCCAAACATTATTGTAGAACTGTCTTTAATCTGTCAGTTTTTGCTTCAGATAGTATTATGGTCTGTCATTAGGTGCACAAACATTTATATTATCTCTTTGTTATATTGAAACTTTTATTAACACAGTGTGTCCTTTGTTTCCTGTAAACATTTTCGATTTAAAGTTTTTTGTCTGATACCGGTATTGCTATCCTTGCTCTCTTTGGTTACTCTTTGCATAGAATATATTTTTCTATCCTTTCTTTTTTCCTTTTTGAGAAATTTTAATTCAGTTAGCCAACATACAGAACATCATTACTTTCAGATTTTTTCCCATTCTTTCACCTTCAACCTGTTTGAGTCTTTGGATCTCAAGTGACTCTCTTATAGACAGCATATTGTTGGATCATGTGTTCTTATCCATTCTGCCAATCTCTGCCTTTTGATTGGATAGTTTAATCCATTCAACTTAAAGTAATTGCTGATGAAGGACTTCTGTTATTGTAGTTTTTACTATATGCCTTATGGCTTTTGTCCCTCATATCTTTCAATACTGTTCCCTTTATATTGATTGTCATAAAAGGTTTAAATTCCTTTCTCATTTGCTTTTTGGTATATTCTATGGCTATTTTCTTTGTGGTTACATTGGGGATACCATGGGGACTTACATTTAACATCCTAAAGTTCTAAAACTCTAATTTGAATTTTTGCTAGCTTAACTTCAGTAACACAAAAAACCTCTCCTCCTTTACAGATTCATCCTCAACCCTTTCAGCCATCACAAGATCACAGCTTTACATACTATGTGCACCAAAACACAAAATAACAATGCTCTTAATTGTATGTCTTTTAAATTACATAGTAAATAAGATTTGTACTTACCAACCAGAGTTACAGTAATACTTTTACACTAATAATTTTTATTTAAACGTATGTCTCTTAAATCATGTAAAAAACAAAAAGTATAGTTACAAACCAGTTACAATAATACTAGCTTTTATAATTGCCCATATCTTTACTTTTATTGAGATCTTTATTTCTCCATACAACTTCAAGGTACTGTCTAGTGTCATTTCATTTCACCTTGTGGGACTCCCTTGAGCACTTCTTGAAGGGTAGGTCTGGCAATCATGAACTCCCTTGGGTTTTAACAATCTGGGAAAGTTTTAATAGTTCCCTCACTTTTGAAGGACAGTTTTGCTGAACATAGGATTCTTGGCTGACGGGTTTGGGGGTTTTTTTTCCCCCTTTTAACACTCTGAATATACATGCCCAGAGGCCACATGCCTTGCGGCTTCCAAAGTTTCTGATGAGAAATCTGCTGATAATGTTGTTGAGAATTCCCTGGATGTAATGATTTACTTTTCTCTTGCTGTTTTCCAGGTTCTCTGTCACAGTCTTTCGAAAGTTATAATGTGTCTTGGTGTAGGTCTCTTTGAGTTCATGTTGCCTGGAGTCTGTCAAGCTTCTCTGATGTTTATATTCACATCTTTCATCAAGTTTGGGAAGTTTTCAGCCAACATTTCCTCAAATATTTTCACTGTCCCTTTCTCTTTTCTTCTGAGACTCCCACAATGCACATGGATTCTCCTTGATGGTGTCCCACAGGTAACCTTAGGCTCCATTCATTTTTTAAAAACATTTTCTTTCTGTGCTTCAAATTCAGTAATTTCAACAGTTCTATCTTCAACTTTGCTTATTCTTTCTTCTGCCTGCTCAAATCTGTGGGTGGCAATGTTTTGTGCCTATTGCACTTATTTTCACAGTTAACCCCTTATGGCAAGTATTAGTTGGTGTAAGGATATGGTGACATGAAATCGTGGAGGTGGTCTTCCATGACTGAAATTCCAGGGACATCTGCTGAGGTCCACATGTTTCTGAGCCTCTGCTGCCCACCCAACTGGAGCCACATGCTCTCCCTTAATATATGCAGGCTCAACTTCATGAATGAAAACTGGTTCTAAGCCAAAGCCTCTGCTCAGGCTCCCACTGAGCCCTGAGCACCTCAGAATGAAATCTCACTGTCAGCAAGCCTTGGGTTTTCTGGCTGGTGCTTGAATACCATCTCTGGTATCTGCACCATGACTGGTTTCTGGTCTCTTCCTCCAATCCTCCTGCCACCAAAGACCAGAGGCCCAGCTAGCAGCTGGCTGACCTCCTGGAACATCTTCTAGTCTGACCATTCATGTCTGGCTTGGCCCTAGGTGCCCTGAGTTCTTGAGGATGACAGCCTCTTGCTCCAGCCAGGAACCATTGTTGATAGACTTCTCTCAGTTCTTCTTCATAATGCTGGGCTACTTTCCAGACATAGCTCAGGGAGTAGGCTCAACTCTTGAAGCCTGTCTGCTCCAAGTGTGCCTGGCCCTAGAACTGCAAAGGGGGCAGTTGGTAAGGTATCATAGCACATGTGCATGAACAGATAGCAGAGGTCCAAAATTCAAAGTGGTCTAAAGCCAGAATAATTCTACAATACGTCCAAACTGGGAAAGTAATTTTTATAGTGAAAATGGGCATCACTACTTGTTATGTCAGGAAAATAAGCATAAATTGGGACATTCTTGGGGAAGATACACACATGGTTACTTATAAACTATTAGGAAAAGTTAACCATCCATTCTAGCATGCATGTATCAGATGAATTTCTGAACACATCAAGAACCTATAAGAAATGCAGCACTGTGAACACACATCTAGTGAGAACAATACAATATCATGATGACAAATCACATCTTGGTAGGGTAGCAGAGGAAAACAGCCAGACAGACAAAGAGACAAACAGAAAGCATCACCCTCAAGGTCATTAGAAAGAAAAACCATGAAATCTCTGTGTATCTTGAAAATAACTTTGTTTTCTCTCAAAGGGATTGTGTTTAATTATGGCCAGTTCAGGAGTGGATATAATAAAACCAAGAGCACATAATGTAGGATGTTAGAAATGATGCTGTGGGTTACTGCAGGGGTAAAGGAACTGGGGAAACAGGACAGCTGAATCTACTTCAAGCAAGGAAGCTAAAGAAGTCAGCTCCATTTGGGAGGGTATTGTCTTAGAGTCCACATGTGTACCCCCAGGATTTAGAACAGTGAATGACAACTAGTAATTGTTCACTAAACATTTGTTTACTAACTGAAAGGATATAGGATCAGCTTGATATGGAGATGAGGCCTGGCAGAAGGCAAATCACACAGCCATGAGGATGGGTCAGAAGTAATATCCAAACTTCTCAACTTCCAGACTTACCTCCAGTGTCTGTGGGAATCAAATGGACAGTCTTTGAACATTCCCACCTTATGCTGATCCTCCCACCACCTCTTTGCAAATACATGCCTCCCTTGCCTACCCCATTCCTCCATCTTCTATCACAGCTGGTTGGGTAAAGTGGTGGGGAGATAACCAGAAGTTCCATGAGACCCTGCCCTGCCCTCTCCAGCTCCAACTTTTTTCTCCCCTGAGCTTCTGGCTGCATGATGCTATACTGCAGATGCTATACTGTTTGGTCTCATCTGCCACCTGCTCTTTCTCTTAAGCCTTTCTTTCTGTTTTGTGTCTTCCTCAGTGGAAATAGCAGGGCCCTCTCTCTTTCTCTTCTTCCTTAACTGGCCCAATTGGAACATTCTGTTAGGTCTGGTATCCAAATGCCTCTCTTCAGATACTGGTTGTCCAACCTACTGTGAGAGCAGGAGCAACACAGATCTCTCTCTGAGGAGATGAGTTTGGGATACTGAAGGTGTGGAAGATGTGGGTTTGATAGGGATGTTGTCCCAGGTGAATCAGGGATGTGTTTAAATGATGTGATGTGAATCACACCACCAGGAATGGAGGGCATGTAAACAGTCAAATGATGAGACTGCATTGCGGAGTGACTGGGTTAGATATATCAAATTTCATGAGGCAGAATCTGTCAATAGCTTCGGCCAACAGCCAAGACAGCCATTAATCCTTCCTATCAGAAAACTAAATCAAGCCATCTCATCAACCTACACTGGGAATCCTCTATCCCTCTCTCCAGCTCCACCCCCAAAGATCGGCTAAGAGGTCTTGATGGGATCTTATGTTACCTGTTTTCTTCTTGACTTCCCTTCCAGTTGAGAGGGAAAAGCTCAGACAGCCAGTGGAGGACTCATAAACAAGCTGGTAAGGCATGTTCACTCCCATGGCTGGAGTGTTCATGAAGGAATCTGGAGTGGAACACAAAGGGATTCTTTCTTCAACTTTTCAATTTTTATTTTTTTTAATTTTATAATTTTTTATTATGTTACTCACCATACAGTACATCATTGGTTTTTGATGGAGCGTTCCATGATTCATTGTTTGCGTATAACACCCACTGCTCCATGCAATACGTGTCCTCCCTAATACTCATCACTAGGCTCACCCATCCCTCACCCCCGCTCCCTGCTAAAACCCTCAGTTTGATTCCTGGAGTCTAGTCTCTCATGGAAATCAGAGGGAGAGATGAATCAATTTTTTTTTAACCAAAAATGTAATATGGACTTTCTGTTCTAGTGGTGTGGTAGAGTAGGTACTCTAAAGTGCCCTGGTTGTTACAAAACAACCAGATCTTGTAAGGAAAAGACTTCTTTAATGCATGAGGAGGCTCAGAGAAACTAAGGGAAATCTTTGAGATTCCTTTCTACAGTACCCGCCCCACTACAATATCCCTTAAGAGAGAAATGACACCAGTGCGGGAAGCAGGGAGCAGCAACCACAAAAGGTGACAGGATAACTGCGAGGGTAAATGCAGACATAAGTGCTGCACTAGGTGGAGAGTAACACCAGGCCATTCCCTTGTCCGAGGCACAGAAATCAGATGCTTCTTCAACAGATCAGTCTCTTGCAGAATCACACTGTCTCATGTAGAATCATTTGATATCTGACCACTTGAGAATTAAAATTTAGTAACCCTGAGGCTCCTGAGTGGCTCAATCAGTTAAGCATCTGACTCTTGAGCTCAGCTCAGGTCTAAAAAATAATTAGTACCCCCATCACTAGTAGAAAATCTTTTTTTTTAAATTTTTAAAAGATTTTATTTATTTATTTGACAGATCACAAGTAGGCAGAAGCAGGCAGAGAGAGGAAGGGAAGCAGGCTCCCTGCTGAGCAGAGAGCCCGATGCGGGGCTCGATCCCAGGACCCTGGGTTCATGACCTGAGCCGAAGGCAGAGGCTTAACCCACTGAGCCACCCAGGCACCCCATTAGTAAAAAATCTTGATCACACTTACAAAAACCTCATCAAATCATTTGTTCATTCTTCCCCCAAATATGGTCATTTCACTGGTTAGGCATGAAATTGTTAAGCAATTTATTACAGTTCATTCAAATTCATAAAGAAAATGGCAAACATGACATCCTAAATAGACAAAGACTGTAACCAGAGACTGCACACTGGATAATGCACACAGGCAAAAAATAACCTTTGCTAGTGATCCAAAAGTTGAGATCAGGACCAACTTTCAGTATTTTCTATTTTAGCAGAAATTAACAAAAGCTAACACTGATAAAGATAGGATAAAACTGGTCAACCATGCTGGTGTAGACAAAATCCATCTAGAAAACAGTATTTAGCAAGAGATGTACACATACTGAGACTTTCTGCTCCAGTAATCCCTCTTCTAGAAAATCAGTCTTTATAACCAATAGAAACCAAAGTTGCATATTACAGTGTATATTATACTAATGGTAAGAAACCTGAAAACAGGCGCCTGGGTGGCTCAGTGGGTTAAGCCGCTGCCTTCGGCTCAGGTCATGATCTCAGGGTCCTGGGATCGAGTCCCGCATCGGGCTCTCTGCTCAGCAGGGAGCCTGCTTCCCTCTATCTCTCTCTCTGCCTGCCTCTCTGCCTACTTGTGATCTCTGTCTGTCAAATAAATAAATAAAATCTTTAAAAAAAAAAAAAAGAAACCTGAAAACATAAGCATTTGGTTAATTACAGAACATAAACATTAAAGTCTATATCCACTTAAAATGACAAGTATTAAAAGCATGTAACCATGATGGCAAACATCTGTGTCTCAGTATAGGAAACTGAGGAATAGGAAAATGGCAGTATTGTTAAAATACTTTTGGAGAGAAAGAGAGAGAGAGAGAGGGAGAGACAGATGGAAAAACCACAAAAGGCAACAAAAATGAAAAATAGCTTTATGTAAAGATAGCAAGGAGGAGTTTTCTTTCATGACATGGCAGGACTAGTATGTACTGGAAAGGAGAAAAGGCAGGATGCAGGCTTACCATTACCACTAAGGACATGCTACCTTAGCAAGGGGAATATTCTGGCTATAGATTTAAGGGACGACTACTCCAGACCCAGTTACAGCTTTGGTCTACCTCATGTAATAAGATGGTCCAGAAAAAGAGAAGTCATGTAAAATAAGTCAACAGGGTTTGAATCTTCTTTTTAATGCCCCATGAGGGCTAATTTAAGGCCTTCCTGGATCAGTGCTTTTCTAAGAGAAATGGATCACACCTTCATTTATATTTTATTGGTTAGCCTTTTTTTTCCCCAAACTCTAGGCTTGTTTAAAGAGGAGTATCTGGAACACTCGTGCCAAAAAGTGAGAGATTTCCTAGGGAGTATGGTGGAACAGTCTGCTAATGCAGCAGGATGCAAAAATCATCAAAGCCTCTCCAGAATTCAGCTCAGCTCTCTGCAAATTCTCCTGCACCAGATTAACCACAACCCACAAGGGATGCAGGAAACCACTGAATCACTGGTGAAAGTCTGTGATCCTGCAAGAATGCTCAAGCACCTTATGAGGAAGAATGCTAATGGTGACAACCATTTTCTTTTCAAGGTGAGCGAACACTATATTCAGGTAGGAGGGCATCATGGGCAGGTCTGAGGGTGGGTAGCTGGGCTGGGTGGGACTTTCCTACCCATGCAACAGACCATCAGACAGTATCCCCCCTCAAATGAAATGGATCTCTAAGCTCTATATAGAACACAAGGTGCAGGAATCCATGTATGCTGATAACCATACATGTGCAGTCCAAATAAATGGCACGGTAAAATTGCCATCCTTGGGGGAAAAATGATCTTCATGAGGTCAGTGGAAGTGATGTTGGAAAGTTGCTCAGCTCCCACGCAGAGCCTCTGATGCTGGTGCAGAGGAGCACATAAGCAGGGGGAGGGGCAGAGGGAGAGAAAAAACCCCAAGCAGGCTCCATGCTGAGCATGGAGCCCAACACAGGGCTCAATACCATGACCCTGAACCAAAATCAAGAGTCAAATGCTTAAATGACTGAGCCACCCAGGCACCCCAAGAAACAGATTCTTAAATACAGAGAACAAACTGATAGTCACCAAAGGGGAGGTGGGGATTAAGTGGGGGAATTAAACAGGTGAAGGGGATTAACGTACACTGAATCATGATGAACACTGAGTAATGTATAGAATTACTGAATTACTATATTGTACACCTGAAACTAATATAACACGTTGTTAACTATACTGGAATTAAAATTAAAAACTTAAGTGGCTCTTTTGGCTCAGGTCATGATCTGAGTCCCGGGATTGAGCCCCAAATCGGGCTCCCTGCTTAGCAGGGAGTCTGCTTCTCCCTCTCTCTGCTCCTTCCCCTGCTTGTGTTCTCTCTCTCTCTCTCAAATAAATAAATAAATAAAATCTTCTTTAAAATTAAAAATGTAAAAAGTTTAATAAAAGGAAAAAGAAAAAAGCATACTTAGATTGAGGCTCAAAAAACACAGAAGTTATCAAAATAGAGGCACCTGTTTAGTGTCCGACTCCTGATTTCAGCTCAGGTCATGATTCTCGTAATCACAGCCCTGAGTAATCAATTTCGTAATCAAGCCCTGAGTCTGGCTCTGTGCTAGGCATGGAGTCTGCTTGGGATTCTCTCTTTCCTTCCTCCTTCTACCCCTCCTCCCATGCTCACATACGCTCTCTCTCTCAAAAAAATGTTGTCAAAATAATTTTATTTTACCTTGTATTTAACAAAATTTTATTGGTATTATAAACACACACTAATTCTTTAAAGCAATAAAAATGTGTCATTTTTTTGAGGTGGGGTGGTTTCTTTTCCTGAAAAATAAATACAATAGAGCAATAAAACGCAAGTCCCTCCATATTTGCCTTTGCAAAAATATCCAAAGGCTTTATCAGCTTTTTAAAAAATTGTATTTATTTGGGACATCTGGGTGGCTCAGTGGGTTAAGCCACTGCCTTCGGCTCAGGTCATGATCTCAGGGTCCCTGGGATCGAGTCCCACATCGGGCTCTCTGCTCAGCAGGGAGCCTGCTTCCCCCCGCCACCCCCAGCCTGCCTCTCTGCCTACTTGTGATCTCTTTGTCAAATAAATAAATAAAATCTTAAAAATAAATAAATAAAAATTAAAAAATAAAAAATTTTATTTATTCATTTGGAAGAGAGACAGAGAGTGCACAAGCAGGGGCAGAGGCAGAGGGAGAAGCAGGCTCCCCACTGAGCAGGGAGCCACACTCTGGCTTGATTCCAAAACCCTGAGATCATGCCCTGAGCTGAAGGCAGACGGTTAAGGTAAGCCTTAACCTTAACCAACTGAGCCACCAGGTGCCCGCCTTTATCAGCTTTTATTTTTAACCCTTTGATAACCGAATCATCTTTTCTCCATGGGGTCACTGCCCCAGACAAGCTTCCTGTCTCCAGCATTTGACTAGTTCTGCTCCACTGCGGCAGCATCAGAGGCTCTGCGTGGGAGCTGAGCCAGCTTTCCAACATCACTTCCACTGACCTCACGAAGCTCATTTTCCCCCCAAGGATGGCAATTTTACTGTGCCATTTATTTGTACTGCACATGTATATTATCGGATGTTGAACCTCTGACCATCCAGGGAATCCTGACAACATCCAGTGGACAGGGAGAGATGCTAGGTGGGAATGGACTTTACAGGTAAGGATGAATGGTGATGAGATAAAATGTTTTTCGCTTCCCCACAAAACCTCCTAACAGTGAGCATGACTTTTAGGCATTCAAAATGAACCTTTGAACAACATGGGTTTGAACTGTGTGGGTCCACTTACATTCAAATTTTTTTCTGATAAAAATGGTTAAGTACTGTAAATGTATTTTCTATTCCTTAGGTATTTTTTAATGACATCCTCTATTCTCTAGTTTACTTTAAGAAAACAATGTATGGTACACACACATACAAAGTTCATGTTAATCAAACATGTTGATGTTATCAGTAAGACTTACAGCAGGCTATTAGTAGTTGAGTTTTGGGTGAGACGGAAGTTACATGCAGATCTCCAACTGCTTGGGCTGTCAGCACACATCACACCTAAGAGCTACATTAGACAGGACTGAATGGCTGTGTCTTCCAGATCCTGTTCCCCTTCACCCCTCTCCAGAGCACACTTCCTCCAACTTTGTGCCTAGCATTCCCCTTCATGCTTTTATACTTACATTTTGCATAATGTACTCATATGCAATATGTTACTTATTTTTAAATTTTTATTTAAATAATATTATACCAAATGTATCTTTCTAAAACTTGCTTTACTTGCTTAACACTATTTGTTCAGATTTAACTATATTGATCTCTGTGTTTTAGTTCTGGTTTTGGTTTTTATTATTTTCTTTTTAATTGAAATACAGTTCACATACACTATTATATTAGTTTCAGCTGTACAATATAGTGAATCGATATTTATGTACATTACAAAATGCTCCAGGGGGGCACCCTGCCAGCTTAATTGGTGGTGTGTGTGACTCTTAATCTTGGGGTCATGAGTTTGAGCCCCACATCAGGTGTAAATATTACTTTAAAAATGTATTTATTTGGGGGCGCCTGGGTGGCTCAGTGGGTTGAGCCGCTGCCTTCGGCTCAGGTCATGATCTCAGGGTCCTGGGATCGAGTCCCACATCGGGCTCTCTGCTCAGCAGGGAGCCTGCTTCCCTCTCTCTCTCTCTGCCTGTCTCTCCATCTACTTGTGAGTTCTCTCTGTCAAATAAATAAATAAAATCTTTTAAAATATATATATATATATATTTAAAAATGTTCATCACAGTAAGTGTAGTCACCACTTGTCACCATGTAAAGTTATTACAATATTATTGTCTACAGTCCCCATACTGTACAAGTGCTTGGTTTTTACTGCTCACTATGTCCCATTGTCTAAACAGACTATCATTTGTATTTCTCCTGTCGAGGGACATTTAGAATGCTTCCAATTTTATTTTCCTTGCCATTCTAAGCAGTTCTGCAATAAACATTTGGTACGACTTGCACGTGTGCCAAATGTGACTCTCAAGTGTGGCCAGTGGACTGCTGTGAATTCACACCAGGCCATAACCAGATGAGCTCAAAAATTAAGAGTAAACATTTAGAAAACTTGGTGGTAATCTGACATTACTGTGACATCATGTTTTTGAAAAGGTCAATCCACATGAGATTGGCAATTTTACAGATCGGTCCTTCACCACAGATAGTTTGAAAAGCACAGCTCTAGGGAATAACTTAGAAGAGAAATTGCTGGGCTATAAGATGCTAGATCATCTCCTGCCTTGCAGATACCATCAAGCTGCTCTCCAGGGGAACTGCACCACTTTACATACTCAATTACAGCATTTGAGAATCTCTGTTGCTCTAGAATCTCTCTGTTTGAGAACGCACCTCAACTTCTGGAGATGTCAAATGTTTAAAATGGTGATCTGACCTTTCTATCTTGCATTCTTATTGGCACTGTTTGAACTTCCACCTAATGGCTGAAGCTTGGGTACCTACCTTTCCCCGTCTGTCCAACACTCCGGCTACTTCTTCCCATTGTGCCGATCAGATAGTCAAAAGCCATCTCCTTGGCATTGAGGTGGAGGAGCTGGCTGGCCTCCACAAAGCGCCTTGTGATATCCAGGGGATTGGCACCTACTAAAAGAATCATTGAAGCAACTCATTTTCCTCTCACATGGGGCCAATGCTTCCAGGAAAGGACCTCTGTAAATGGCCAAGGAAACAACGGTAGATGGAAGATCTACTCCTAGGGTAAGCAAGTATAAGGGTCTTCCTAATGGAAGGTCTTGACCTCTCTAAACCTGTCAGGTGGTATTTTGCTCTCTTCCCCTGCTTACCCTTCTTTCTTCCTTACCCACAGACCAGGGTACTGATGCCATTAGTATGTAAAATAACATCTAGAAGCCTCTAGAAACAGCTAGAAGGCTCAGTTACTGGTATGGCTTTATTTCCCCTCCTTGATCTTGGGGTTATACCCTTGCCATGGATGATCTTGCTAACCACTAATTAGTCCTCTCAATTTACCCCCTCCTCCTGGGTGCTTCCTCTCTTCCACCACTGCATCATTTCTACAACTCACTCTTCAGTACCTCTGGCCTCACACTGTTCTCCACAGCCTACCTTCCAGTCTGGATTCAGCAATGTTGAGGAAATGGGATGGAAAACTGGAGAACAGAAAGGGGTGGGAGGATGACTCCTGAGGGGGTTGTGGGAAGGGGTTGGATTCCTACAGCAGACCCATGGCTGCCACCTAGCCCCAGCATATCCTTATATACCTGTCTGGGATGGCTGTGGTGGACACACACATTGGTCTGGGCAGATCCTTCTGGGCTCAGAAAAAATGGAGAAGAATTTGGTGAGCCAGCCTTACCAGACACGGACTCCACCATGGCCTTCATCTTCAGGGTGAGCAGCTCTGTCAGCAGGTGGATGGACTGCCGCTGGAATCTGTGCAGGGTCTCCTGGCTAGAGTGTGCTAGATGGCCACGGGTGGGAGACTGGGTGAACCTTGCTGACCCAGTGGATGTGGGCAGCAATTGCTGTGGTGGTACTGGTGGTGGTGGTGGTGGTGGTGGCTTCTTCTGGACAGGGGCCTGTGCGGGGGTTAATTCCATGAGCACCACCGGTGGGGGTCCAATGCTGATCTCTAGGCCCACGATGTTGGATGGGGTAGGCAACATGGGGTCAGCAGTAAGTTCTTCCCAAGTGAACTCAAAGATGTTCCTGATGCCCTTAGGTACAGAAATGCCTGCGTTCCGGCAACTGATGAGCAGTCTGGAGATGCGGGCCAGCAGCCTGGGAGCCGAGGCTGTGTACTGCTGGTACAATTCTCGGTTGCTCTTGATGTCAGTCATGTTGGTACAGTGTGCATCCTGCTAGGTAATACTGTCCATCTCAGACCAGATGGACATGCAGCTATAGAAAGTCAGAGCCCCTTGAGAGGTAAACAAAAGGGACAGCTCTCACCTAGGGTGAAGACTTGGAGACAGACAGAATGGAAGTGATGAAATGGCCTTTATAGGTCATTGAGCCAGCAGGTCCTATCCAGGAAGAATAAGACTCCTCCTCACACAGGAAGGCAAAGGGATGTCCCTCCTCCTTTTTCTTCCCAGAGACAACATCAGATGAACCCACGTTAGTGGGTTACTTTGGGAAGGGCCTTGGAGATAACCGGATTCCAGAAATGGTTCCAGGTACAGTCATACAAACTGAGTACCTCTAGGAAAAACCCTGGGGTGCTGCAAGAATGGAAAGGAAAAAGGTTCCACTGTACCATTTAAAGTCAGAGACCTGGGGGTGGAAGATCTGCTTGTGGTCTATGAATTAAAACCTGCAAACACAAAAAAGATGTTTTATTGGCTCTCTGGAAGACGGTGATGTGGTAATTCCTGGTGACAATGCAAGGATGGGCATGCGATTATTCAGCATGTACATCCAAAGGCAGACGGGAAAGAATGAGGAGAATATAAATTCTCTCAATTCAGTGACTAATATTTGCCACATTTCATCACATCAAGGTTTGATGTAATTGATTGTAAGATTCTCCAACTTACAAGATAGAAAAAAAATCAATGTAAGATGCCATTGACTATAAGATATATCACAATTTAAGAGAGGTTAAAATGGAAAAAACACATACCTTAAAATCAATGAACTATATAAAAAATATTTTCCCATTTTAATGGAACTTCTCGAGGGCTCTCAGTGCTCATCAAGTAGACATATGTGGGTTAGCAGAAAGCATAATCATGTCTGAGTCAGCTGAACACCATTAGGTATTCTGGTGGTTTTTACCCTGCCATATTCCTAGACTGTGTTTTGTTCTTGTCTTCTTAATATATATAAAAAATAGACCACTGGTTGAAGAAAGGGAGTATGAAGCACAATTTAATAAGCACAAAAATGGCTGGGAAAATCCACAAATAGACTGCAAGGGTTTGATAATCAGATCTGAAAGTTTCATTTATCTGATCAAAATGAGCCCTGTAAGGACATTCTTTAGTAATATATCACTACACTGACAAAAATGTGAGGTCACTTCTTGGTCTTGCATTACACAAAAATGATTTATTTCTTTTAGTTCCTGAGGGGCTTTGTGAGAACATGAGACTCTGCAAAAGGTGCTCAAGAATCCAGAACACAGGGGTGTCTGGGTCGCTCAGTCAGTTAAGCGTCTGACTCTTGGTTTCAACTCAGGTCACGATCTCAGGGTTCTGGGATTAAGCCCTATCTATGTCAGGGTCCACTCTCAAAGCAGAGTTTGCTTACCCCTCTGCCTCTCCTCCTCCCTCACTCATGTGCGTGTGCATGCTCTTTCAAATAAATACATTAATAAATAAATAAAATCTTAAAAAAAAAAAGGAAGGAAAGAAAGAATCCAGAACATGAAGGAAAGGCAGACCTAAGGGAATCACCTTTGCTGACATTCCCATGCAGTGTAGGCCAGTTGCCCCTGCTGTCTAACTTAAATGGCCCCAAAGGCAAACTAGGAATGTACTAGAGGGTCTTATAGTGTCAGCCTTTAGAGCTGAGGAAGGACTGCTGGCCAGCCTTCTGACAATCCTTATTACCACAGCGTTATCACTGTCAATTCTACCTTCCTTCCTGACAACCACTCCCCACCATGTCCATGGTGCTCTTCTCCCGTCAGACAATCCTCATTCTTTCACCTTTTAACAGCGTCCTCTGGAGCCACCCTAAGTTCACCCCTAGGGTGCACCACTCCCATTTGCAGAGTAGGTTCATAGGCACGATCTGGTGCGACCACCCAGGATAAGATTATTCTCTCTCCCATTTCCCTGAGGACAACACAGCCTCCTGGTCAGGCAGGAGTTGCAGACTCCCAGCACAGCTTTCCAAACACAGTTTTTCCTCACAGCCCTTCAGCTGCCTATGCCCATCTATCAGCAACAACATCTCCAAGGAACAAGAGTTCCACAGAGCAAGCCCTTCTGACATCCTGGTTTCCAGATAAGTGGCTTCCTATGTCTATTTGCTGACCCCCTCGCATCTCTTTTCCTCGGCTTTGGAGACTCAGAAAAATACTTCATTTTTAAAATGATAAGTCTGTAGAACAAAGAAACCACTCAGAATCTCAGTCATCTGGGCAACTAGCCAGAGGGATCTGACCCTGACCAAGAAGGGCAGTTGTTTTTTTTTTTTTTTTAAAGGCAGGACTCCAATGAAGAGAAGACAAATACAGTCCTTGAAATGTTAACTGGTCTGAGGAAATCCTCCCCATCCCACCCCCTACCAGCTCATTTCTTTTGAGGTTAATTATGAAGATATGTCTTCCAAACAGATAAAAGCTTTCTAAAGCCGTTTTATTGAGATATAATTCACACATATAATTCACACAATGCACCCCTTTTAAAGTGTACAATGGTTTTTAGTATATTCAAAGTTTTGCAACGGACACCACTATCTAATTTTAGAACATTTTCATCACCCCCAAAAGAAATTCATTAGCAGTCATTCCACATTCCTCATCACTCCTAGGCACCCACTAATCTAGTTTCTGTCTCTATAGATTTGCCTGTTCTGGTCATTCCATATAAATGAAATCACACACTATGTTGTCTTTTGTGACTGGCTTCTTTCACTCAGCATATTTCCGAGGTTCATCCATGTTGAGCATGTGTCAGTTACATCATTCATTTTTATAGCAGAATAATATCCCATTATGTGGATATACCACAATTTGTTGATCCATTCATTATTTGATGGACAATTTGGTTGCTTCCACTTTGGGGCTATTATGAATAGTAATACTGTGAGCATTCCTGTACAAGTTTTTTTGTGGACAGACATCCTCACCATGATTCTTTTGGCTGTACACTAGGAGTGGAATAGCTGGGTCGTGTGGTAACTCAGTGCTTAATTTTTTGAGGGACTTGTCAGATTGGTTTCCAAAGCAGCTAAACCATTTCATAGTCCCCCCAGCAATGTAGGTGGCTTCTAATTCCTCCATGTCCTTGTGAACACTGGTTATTATAGGTCTTTTTTTTTTTTTTTTTAAGATTTTATTTATTTATTTGAGAGACTGACAGTGAGAGAGAGCATGAATGAGGAGAAGGCCAGAGAGAGAAGCAGGCTCTCCGTGGAGCTGGGAGCCCGATGCGGGACTCGATCCCGGGACTCCAGGATCATGACCTGAGCCAAAGGCAGTCGTCCAACCAACTGAGCCACCCAGGCGTCCCGTGATTCTAGAGCCATTCTAGAGGGTGTGAAGTGGTATCTCATCATGATTTTGATTTGCATTTCCTTAATGACTAATGAAGGTGAGCATCCTTTCACGTGTTTATGGAGCAATTTATACCTTCTTTGGAGAAAAGACTATGGATCTAAAAGCTGTTTTTTTTTAAAGAAATGTCATTTTAAATTAAATAGTTATTATTATGTATTTACTTACATTTACATTTAATTATGTAAGTGTTATAATAAATACAATCAACCTAATTATTTGTTATATTTATAACATATTTACTTGTATTTTTTTTTAAGATTTATTTATTTCAGACAGTAGGGGTAATGGGGCAGAAGGAAAGGGAGAGAGAAACTCAAGCTGACTCCATACTGGGCAGAGCCAGACACGGGGCTTGATCCCATGACCCTGAGATTGAAACCTGAGCTGAAACCAAGAGTTGGACACTTAACCAACTGCACCACCAGGTGCCCAGACCTGTATTTACCACCATATACATATCTCTTCAAATTCAGCTAGAGGTGCTCATGTGACTAAATCCTGGGCTATGGGATGAAAGTGGGGCTGCCAGGTGTGGCCCTGAGCCATGTTTTTAAAGGAGGCTACCTTCACAGACAGAACTTTGTTCTGTCTCACAGCCATTCTCTTTCCTCTCAGTTGGAATGGATGAGGTGGCTGTAGCTCCAGCAGCCATTTAGAGCCAGGAAGTTAGCTTGGAGAGGGAAGCCATGCATGAAGGTGGCTGAGCAGAGCAGCAGAGCCTGGGCTCCTGATGACACAGCAGCACCCTTGCACCAGCACTTGGCTACCTACCTCTAAAGTTGTTTCACAGCAGAGAATGAGCCCCTTTGTTTGGATCTCTATCTTTGCAGTCAGGTGTGATTCCTGACCACCAGCCATGTTGGAACATCATCCCACCCTCCTTTGTATGTATCCAATTTTAATTCTGTCATTCATTTTTCCATCACTGAGACACAGGCCTTGCCCTCAAGCAGCTCAATGTTTCACAGATACATCAGACTTACAAAACTGACTTATAGACAATATGATAAGGGTCACACTATAGAGAAATGTACAAAGAAAAAGTCTAACAGAAGCAGCGTTGAAGATGGTTATAAAAGATGAGCAGAAGTTGTCATTCTAGGCAAAAGGAATGCGATGTACAAGGGAACAGAGGCACTTGAAGCATGATAGAGAGAACTACAAACCATATCAGTATGCCTGGGGTCTCCAGGAGAGTAGCAGATAAAGTTGGAAAAGTGGTCTCGAATCAGATGCCAAAACGTCTTGTATGTCCTACCGAAGAATTTGCATGTGTTATATGATCAAGTATTCAAATGTATTGTCTTCAGTCACCAGTTATATCCCATGTGGTAAATCTCATCTCTGCAACTGGATGGCAGAGGTCATGTCTTCTCTCCTTCTTATAATGTCCATATTACTAAATACAGTGCTGCTACATACCAGAAGCTGAAAAATATTTGTGGCATCAAAGTCCCATGAATAGCCTAATGGACCCATGCAGATGGCCATAAGCAAAGTTTCAAGAATCACCTCCCACAAAGAAATGAAAAGATTGTGTGAGAAGTTTATAAAGCATATAGAAGATGACCACAGGCCCAGTGCCACCTTCATTCCATTTTCTGTCTGGCTGCTCTGTCCCAAAGGACAGATCCAAGAGGAGAAACACACACACATAAAGCTACAATGACAAGTCAGAGTGCTTTCTGCAAGGCAGAATGGAAGTCCAGAGAAGGCAGTGTGGCTGGGCAGCTAAGAGCTCAGGCAATGTGACCTTGAGCTTAGTACTTGATCTCTATGATGATCTCAAGGGCCCTAGTCCCCACCTCCCCAGATTGTGGGAATTAAATGAGACGATGCAGGTACAGAGTTGGCACAATGCCTAGCACAGTTAAGTGTTCAGTGAATGTTAAATAGATAAAGGAAATTATTTGGAGTGCGTGAAGAAGGTTGCATAATGGAAATGACAGAAACTGACCCAGAAACAGGTTAGACTAGCGAACAAGGAAAGAAGAACATTCCAGGTGGTGGGCACAACGCTTGCTCGAGGTGGAGGCTCTAAACTGGCAAGTTTGGGGAGCAAGAAGCAAGCACAGCATTCTGTGGGTTAGTGTGGAGCAGGAGGGGCAGAACCGGGCCAGCTGTGAGACAATGATCCCAGACTTCATCCTGCAGGTGACGGGACACCACTGAAGGACTGTAAACAGAGGGCACATCTGTATTCTAGGGTGCTCCTCCCAGGCGCTGGCAGTGCAGTGGGAGTGTGAGCAGCCCGGCTGCTGTAGGCATTAGCCAAGGAGAGGGGCCGCACCCACAGTACCCTGATTTCTACCTACAGTGAAGAGGGACTCCCAGTCTTTGGTGCACATGGAAGGGTACTTAAAAAGCACAGACAGGGGTGCCTGGGTGGCTCAGTGGGTTAAAGCCTCTGTCTTCGGCTCAGGTCATGATCCCAGAGTCCTGGGATCGAGCCCCACATCGGGCTCTCTGCTCTGCGGAGAGCCTGCTTCTCCCCCCCCAGTCTGCCTCTGCCTAATTGTGATCTCTGTCTGTTAAATAAATAAATACACACATAAATAAATAAAGCACAGACACAGCAAACTGCCAGGGTGCAGAACAGGGGTGAAAAGTAGGGAAATTGTGAACAGGCCTTGGGAAAAGCAAGTACATGGAGATAGAAGGAAGCTGAGGGGTGACATTGGGTATAGGTTTAGAAGAAAAGGGCATCCTTCCTTCCCATTACTGACACTGACCCAAGAATTTACTTTTTAGAAATACATAGAGCTGGGGATGTCTGGGTGGCTCAGTTGAATAAGCATCTGCCTTCGGCTCAGATCATGATCCCAGGGTCCTGGGATTGAGCCCCAAGTCAAGTTCCCTGCTCAGCGGAGAGCCTGCTTCTCCCTCTCCTACTGCCCAATCCCACCCCACAGCTTGTGCATATTCTTTCTCTCTCAAATAAAAAAATACTTTTTTAAAAGTACGTATAACTGTATACTTAAAAACAAAATCAAACTTAGCTCTCTCAGGTCATCTGGTCCTGGGTTTCTTTGCTATTATCTCTAGTTTCTGGCTCCCTATAGTTTTAATCAGAAACGCTTTGGTAAAGACAGAAAGCAGTGCAGATGTAACCGCACGCCTGCAGTCTGTGAGCAAGCCCAGCTGTTGGCTAGGACAGGCAGGAGAATGAGCCCTTGTTCAGTGCAACGAGGAAGTGGAGATGGGACTAGGAAAATGAAGACAGTGTACTTTCTGTTGTTCAGTACATAAAGCATGCTCTGGACAGATGCTTGAGCTCTCTAAGCAGATGAGGAGGAGAAAAGGGCTGAGCTAGAGAGAGAAGTGATCTGAGAGGAAGCAGAGTGGGGGCAACCACACACGATTAAGCTTAAATGCCTGCCACCAAGGAAGGTTTACACAGGAGACTGAAACCTCATGGTCACACCTCATCCTGGAGCGGCATTCACTTGCCGGCCACTTGCAACCTCCACCAGGGAGATTTGTCATGACACGAAAGGCCCTTATTAAGATGGGTCTCCCAGCAAGACCCATCAAGAAACATAAAAATGATCATCCCTTTGACCAAGTGGTCTCACTCCTGAAAGTAATGCCAGGTGGGGGTGGGGGGAGGGTTAAAAGAGGGAGAGAACTACTTTAGTACAGATCAATGCTGGTTGAGCCAAACAAAAAGATACTTACAGCCTCTTCATTCTTAATAGTGAAATAATGCAGCCAGCCAACAACTGAGGACGTGTTTAACAACAATGTAGACTAATTTGATGAACTATTAGGTAGCAATTAAAAATATCTGAGCAGGGTGCCTGGGTGGCTCAGTGGGTTAAGCCTCTGCCTTCGGCTCAGGTCATGATCTCAAGGTCCTGGGATCGAGTCCCGCATCAGGCTCTCTGCTCAGCAAGGAGAATGCTTCCCTCTCTCTCTCCCTGCCTGTCTACTTGTGATCTCTGTCAAATAAATAAATAAAATCTTTAAAAAATATATCTAAGCAGCTCAGTTTTAAAAACATTATTTTAGGGGCACCTGGGTGGCTCAGTCGATTAAGCGTCTGCCTTCGGCTCAGGTCATGATCCTGGAGTCCTGGGATTGATCCCTGCATCAGGCTCCCTGCTCAGCGGGGAGCCTGCTTCTCCCTCTCCTCCCTGCTCATGCTCTCTCTCTGATTCTCTCTCAAATAAATAAATAAATAAAATTATTTTTTTAAATGGTATGTTTACATTGATCACACATCCCTTAAAACTCATGTAGATTATAATTGGAAGCAGAGCTATAAAGCCTCTTCTAAGGTAAAGATGATTTTTGTAAATATGAAAAAATGTTCAACATTCCTCATCATCAGGGAAGTGCAATCAAAAACCACAATGGGATATCATCTCACACCTGTTAGGATGCCTATCATAAAAAAAAGACAAGAAATAACAAGTGTTGGAGAGAATGTGGAGAAACTGGGACCCTCGTACACTCATTATTGGGAATGTAAATTGGTGCAGCCACTATAGAAGCCAATAGGGAGGTTACTCAAAAAATTAAAAATAGAATTACTGTATGATCCAGGAATTCCACTTCTGGGTATTTATTCAAAGAAAACAAAAACACCATCTGGAAAAAATATATGCACCCCCATGTTCACTGCAGCATAATTTACAACAGCCAAGACAGGAAGGAAACCTAAGTGTTCACTGATGGATGAATGGATAAAGACAATGTGATTCATAGCTATAATGGAATATTACACAGCCACAAAAAAGGAAATCTCACCATTTCCAACATGGATGAGGGCATTACGCTAAGTGAAAGAAGTCTGACAAAGACAAATACCAAATGATCTCTCTATGAGTAGAATCTGAAAACCCCAAAACCAGAAAGCCAAAAAGCCAAGCTCACAAAAAGAGAACCAACTGGTGGTCACTGGATACAGAGGGCGAGGGTAGGCAAAATGGGTAGAAGGGAGTCAGAAACTGCAAAGTTCCAGTTACAAAATAAACAAGCCATGGAAGTGTAATGTACAGCATGGTGACTATAGTTAATACTGTATTGCCTACCTGAAAGTTGCTAAGCAAGTAGATCTTAAACCTTCTCATCACAAGAAAAAAATTCTGTATGTACGGTGATGGGCGGTAACTAGACTTATTACAGTGACCACTTTGTAATATATACAAATATCAAGTCATTAGGTTGTACAACTGAAACTAATGTTATATGTAATTAAACCTTGATTTTAAAAAGTTAACTCATTTTTGGAAAGAAGACAATCAATCCTGGGTCCTCTATAAAGACAGCAGTACTGTTCTCAGAGTGAGACCTGGGCTGTGAACAGGATGTACTTTTGTGTTTTTAGTTTTCACAAACAATCCTGAACAGCATGCACAGAGAGGTGTGGGGCAGGGCAGGGAATTCTGTATGTATGGTGATGGATAAGGGGCACTGAGGGGTCAAGTGTCTATAACTACCCCCAAGTTCAAGTTCATGGAAGCTTCACTGCTAAAACCATTCAGAAAGAGAAACAGAAAACAACGTACCCCAGTGAAAACACTTACCACAAGGCAAAACTGCCACCAAGCAGGTGAGCTTTCAGAGTCAGGAAGAACGTGGCAGTTAGAAATGTGGTGGAGAAAGCAGCTGTTTAAATTGAGGTTGACAAAGAAGAAATATATCTGACCATTCCCATCACTGGACAAAATGCACTTAGTATGCATGTGTATATAAATGCAGCCCGGGATTTATTAAGAAACATGGTAACAGATCAATACTGGGCCTGAGTGCCAGGTTTTCATTAAAACACCTTGCTTCATTTCATTAATCTTCCAGTTTTCCTACACAATAGTGTACACCTATTACATCATTCTCTACCCCCAACCCCAAACATTAAACATTAAGCTAGATGTCCATAATCTACACTAGCTAAATGCCTCACTAAGGCAGCTCAAAAAGGCTGGGCGGGAGGACCTGGGGATTTCACTTTCTCTCTGTTTCCAGCAGGTCAACAATTCTAATTATCATCACTTACCTTAGCCATATAGCTTTTTACACAAACTGCTTGACATATAACTGACTTAGTTCAATTCACTGGCTGAAAAAGAAACGAAACACATATGGCGTGGCTCCTCTATGTTGTATTAACTGTAAAGACCAGTACTGACCCCTGTTCCAAATTCTAAATTCTACTGCCTCCTCTCGATGTCACAACAAGGTTAGCTGAAAACCATCCTGCAGGCTGCACTGTGGCTTTAAGAGGAAATAAATGATCCCACAAGTCTGGCAAATGTATGGCTAAACATAGCAGGAATCTCATGTATATGGATTTAAAGTTTCTCCTTTGGGAATTTTGCAAGCGAACAAAATGATTTATTTAGCCAATTCAAAGGGACTGTATCAAAACACACAAAGGCCTAGAAGAAAGATTACGGTGAAAACAAATAATTCAAAGCAATTTCTGATCCAAAACATTTCGCTTAGCTCTACAAAGATACGAGTAAGGTGTGGTCATGTTTTCTGACAGAAGAGTTCATGACTCCTTGCCTCCGAGTTAAACATTGCAGTAAGAATAGCTTCAGTGCTTAATGCATGACTGGAAGAAATGTTTATCAGTCCTTTAGCTACTAATGGGAGGATTACATGTAGTCAGACCATAAAGCATATAAAAAATCAGATCATGCAGAGTTGTGCTATGCAAGACGGTAGCACTAGCGTCATGTCTTCTGAGTATCTGAAATGTGGTTAGCATGACTAAGGAAGTAAAATTGTATTAAGAACTGATATTTGCCTGTACCCCTGGGGCTAATAATATGTTATATGTTAATAAAAATTAAAAATTAAAAAAAAGAACTGATATTTGATAGTTACTGGCAAACTTAGAAATGTTTGTGTGTATGGAACTTGGGTGTGTGAATCTACCTTTTCACTGTATTTGCTAAGAAATACAAATATAGACCAAGTATTCCTGATGAAAATTTAACATCTGAATTGAGATGTACCACTGGGGGATATACAGATTTTTTAAAACTCAGTGTGCAAAGAAATATAAAATATCTGGATATTTTTAAATATAATTAAATTTGAACTAGTTGAACTAGTTTGGATATACTGGATTAAATACCGGATTAAATACAGTATATCATGAAATTAATTTCACTTTTTTTAATGTGGTTCCCAGAAAACTGGAAACAGTTTACATCCTATTTCTACTGGGTGGTGCTATTGCAGTGAATCTGAAGTCTTGAGAATGCTGGCGCCATCTGCTGGACTCACACTATAAAACAGGCCCATGAGAAATGGTAAAACTGAAATTGTGTCAACACCTGAACTCTGGGTCTGAAAGGCAAGAGGATGTAACTAACAACTGGGCTCCTGAAACACTAAACAACCTGTATGCTGAGACAGGATGAGAAATGTTAAAATAGTTTTGAAATCCTAGAGAAAATCTGAGACTTACAGTTCCTAGTCGACAGTGACCATGAGCCAACATGCAGACTGCTTCACCATGCACCCTAGGTTGGGCCATCCTGAGCAAAAAAAGGTTATTTCGGATTCCCTCTCATGACCACTGGCTCCCACAGGGATTACTGCTGCCTGACCAGCCTTCCCATCCCCTCCACATACAGCCCAAGTCCTTCTCTATCTTATAATCATATCTTTTCCATCTTTCTCATTTGTGTTTTCTTCCTTCCTTCCATTTTTCCATTTTCCAATGTTCCCAGTATAACTAATAATTCTATTTTTTTCTTTCTACTATTCCAATTTTTTTTTTCTGTCTCTTCTCCTTGTGCCCAAAAGCTGTTTCAGTTGGTTACGTAGTTTTAGTTCCTATGTTTAGGCCTTTGATCCATTTTGACATTGGGCTGGTTTTGCGTATCGCCTGAGTTACGGATCCATATTCATTCTTTTGCATGTGGATAGTCAGCTGTCCCAAAATCATCTTTTGAAGAAACTATTCTTTCCCCATTGGATGGCCTTGGCACCACTGTCAAATATGAATTGACCACAGAAACAGAGCTTTCTTTTCGGACTCTCAGCACTAGTCCATGGATCTAGGTACTTATCCTATGTCAGTACAACACTGCTTTGATTCCTGTAGCTTTGTAGTTAAGTTTGAAACAGAAAGTGAGAGTCCTCCAACTTTGTTCTTTTTCAGATTATTTTGGATATTCTGGGCCTCTTCAATTCCACACAAATTTAGGATCAGCTTACCAATTTCTGCAAAAAGATGGCTGGGTCAGTTGATTTTAATGTGTATTTTTAAAAAGAGATTTGCCTAATCAGACTGACAGAATGACCCTTAGGACAGGCAACTTTGCCCTTGACATGGAGTTCAGAGGTTAAGTTTGCAAGAATTTGGGATTTTCATCTAGTACTACTTAATACTGGAGTGACAACACCGAGAGCACAGGGCAGTGGAGAAACTGAATTTGGAGCAAACGTGAGCCTAAACAAGCTACATATAAGTCCCAGAGCTGCCGTTTGGATGCTACATGACCTTGGACAAGTTGTTGACCTTTTCTGGGCTCCAGTTTGCAATCCATAATGAGCACTCCCATCAATATCACCGAGACTATGTGGATTGGAGCCCACAGGAGTATAGGCTCCTTCTGGCACTTGGAAGATCTGGTGGCCAACTCCCACTGCTTGTCTGGAGCCATGAAGACACTGAGGTGCAGGAGGCAGAGGATGGGATGTATTCAGGCACAGAAAAGGCTTCCAGAGTTCTGCTCACTAATTCACTGTTAGTAAGGATGAAGGGACCTCCCTGCCTCGCACTCCAGCCCAGATCTATTTCAGTAAGACTTCTGAGGTGATGTGGCTCCTGAAAGTGATGAGGGCCTACAGTGGGCACAGCAGAGAAAGGCCGAGCTGAAAAAGTAACCCTTAAGCTGAAGAGCATCTCACTCTCTGACTCGGTCCGACAGCCTCCACATGGGCCTCAGGTACTCCACACACACTTAATGAATACCCACCAGGCATGTGTGGTGACAATATAAGTGACTTCACCTCCTACCCTTTTGGATTATGAGGTTCTACTCCCTGGTCTTCCTTATCATTTTAAATGTTATTGCTTAATAGTCCACCAGCTTCAGGGTCTTCTTGGAGACTAAATTACTTTGCCCTGCACAGTGTTTCCTCATTTGCCACTTTGACAGGCAAACATGCCTCCTGACAGACACTCCATCAAGTGATACGGAAGCTGAATCCTTGGAAAAAAGAAAGCTGCATGCTAGTATTTGCAAAAGGAAAGGAATGGAACCCTTAAATCAAATAAGCCAAGGAAGTGGGCAGGAAACAGGATTACAAGCTCCTTAGGGTCATGTTATGACAGCTTACACATAAATCCAGAAGGACAGGTCTTCCTATCAATCAGAAAGAAATGAACAGCCAAGTGGCCACAGAATTCCCACAGTACCATTCAGTTTCTTCTTTGCTGACAAATCCAACAAATCCAACAGAAGTCTGTATCCTCTAGGGAAAAAACAGGAGGAGAAAGATACAATTCAATCTTTAAAGTTATCTTTTCCCCAATTTGGGAGAAAAAGGCACCATCGTAGTATAGACACAAGCGAGAATGGTTTTGAAGTTCATGTCACTTGTTTATAATATGATATCATATCATCCAGAGTTTCGAAAGTGACTGTGGGGGCTTGTGGTGGGCTGCTGGGGGCAGGAGTGGATGATGTATGTGAAGAGCTGGGGTCATGGCTCTGGCCAGAGCACTGTCCTGGGTCACTCTGTGCAGGTGCAGGTCTGTTCCATGTCTGGCTACCGAAGGTACCAGTTCTCTTTTGTCCCACAAAATAATCTGATGGTGGAGCAAACTCAGGATCTCTCTCAGCCCGGAGATCTGCCTGCCTCTTCGACCAGTACCCGAAGGAAAATTCTAGTAAAAATAAAAGAGTATTATTAGAACTGATTACAGAATCAGCTGAACTTTTACCATTACTACTTTTCAATTATTATATATTAAAAGTCAACTCCCATTCTCTGGAGAATAAGGATAGCAATAACATAATACAAGGTCTATGTAATGCCTACAAAAATAAAAGGAAGCAGGCTAAGAAAAGGGAATGCCTACTACCAGATGGGGAATGATTCGAGGAAGGCTCTGCGGAGAAGGCTGGTAGGTTCTGGAAGTATTGCCAAAAAGGCACTAAAATTGTATTTCAGAGAGTAATCTAGAAAAATCAAACCTCAAAACATTTGCTTGACACGATGTAGGTACTTCACAATGAGACACAAACTTTGGCCTTTACTGAGTTTTAGAAGACACAAAAAGACACTTGTCCAAATCTCATTTGGTGTTTCAGCTCTGCTTCTAACAGTAGCACTAACCTAAGGCACTCACCTATTTGCCTATCTTTTACTTCAGTCGTGGATCTCACCAGCTCATATAGCATGAGCTAATGTACTATTCTTTTTTTTTTTTTTTAAGATTTTATTTATTTTTTTAACAGAGAGAGCTCAAAAGTCGGCAGAGAGGCAGGCAGAGAGAGGGGGAAGCAGGCTCCCTACTGAGCAGAAGTCTCAGTTCCAGGACCCAGAGATCATGACCTGAGCCGAAGGCAAAGGCTTAACCCACTGAGCCACCCAGGTGCCCCTGCTAATATCCTATTCTAATGATCTCATTTGGAAAGACATAAATCATAGTCTCCAACAAGAAGCTGCTGTGGGCACCATGGTGTACTTACAGGAAATTTTGCATGACCCAACACAACCATATGCAAATCCAAATTAATACTGTGGCACACTGACTATTTTCAACTGAATGTAAAGGAGACTACTAAAAAACAATCTGAGGGTTTTGAAGGGGCAGGGGGTGGGAAGTTGAGTCAGCCTGGTGGTGGGTATTATGGAGGGCACATATTGCATGGAGCACTGGGTGTGGTGCATAAACAATAAATTCTGGTACACTGAAAAGAAATTAAAAAAATAAAAAATTTTTTTAAAAAAAGGAGACTGCTAAAAACACAGAGGACATTAAAATATCAAACCTTATAAGATTTTTCAAAAGTGGCTCCTGAGAAAGGGCATTCCAAAACTGTAAAGGCACATGAAGGTAGCACAAATTTTAAAAAACTTCACCCAGGGGCACCTGGGTGGCTCAGTGGGTTAAAGCCTCTGCCTTCGGCTCAGGTCGTGATCCCAGGGTCCTGGGATCGAGCCCCATCAGGCTCTCTGCTCGGCAGGGAATCCGCTTCCTCCTCTCTTTGCCTGCTTCTCCTACCTACCTGTGATCTCTGTCTGTCAAATAAATAAATAAAATCTTTAAAAATAAAAAAATAAAAAACAAACTTTACCCAGTGCTTCTAAAAAATTGTCCCTTTGAAATGATGTATTATAGACCCTGGTCTTTTATGATCGCACTTTCTAGTGGCCCTGTTTACAAATAAGCTAGTGTCTGGGTCCTAAGAAGAACTCAGCTGAAATTTCTGGAGAATTCCTTAAGCCTCGAGAGACCACAGAGACTCATGAGAATCATACTGAAATGAACCAGAAAAATCTTCTGTGCAAGGCCCATCACTGGAAGGATTTACACCTTGAAGCCCACACCCTTTTACCTTTTCCTCTGTCCCACTCTCGGACATGGGGCACTCCGGGCCTGGTATCCTTCCTCTCCTGAACAATGACTTCTACTTTGCTACTCTGGGCAGCAGTACGTGGAGTTGGCACAGCCTCTGGTTCTGGTGGCAAAGGTCCAATAACATCTGTTTTTTTGCCAGGGAATAACACATTATTATAATAAAGCTTAAAGCTATTTAGAAAATAAACATTAAATAGAACATGCTAATCTTGAGAGTAAAAGTAATAACCAGTATTTAATGAGCACCTATCATGGCCCAGGCAGTGGACTCAGTATCTTGTATACAACAGTTCGTGTAATTCTTGTAATAACCCTAACAAAGTCAGTATTACTATTTTATAATGTAAAAGTAGTACTATTTTATAAATGAGGAAAATTAAGCTCAGAAATGCCATACAAGGAGAAAGTGACAAGAGCCAGGATCCAAACCCAGGTTAGATGGATTTCAAAGTCTGTTTGACTCCCCAGACCAACTGAAGAAGCAGAAATCCCCAACAACTCAACTGAAGAATCTCAGACAAAGCAAGGGGATTTAGGGTGATGAAGAGCTGAAGCATGGCAACAGGCTGCAGGCTAGTCACTTTGGTCAGAGTTTTAAAGAAAATGGGTTTTTAAAAAACCACTGTGGTGGCACTTCACATGTTGTGGAAATGACAGATGTTTAGGAGTAGAGCAAAAATAGAGAAACAGTATGCAGTGCTTAACACGTTTCAGGGACCTAGCATCATATAAAATGGCACAGATGACTGCCCAATTCCTCAGTGTTTCTGGTCTCCTTTCAGAGCTAAACTGAAGCTGTGTTCAGAATCAAAAGAAGGCCAGTGGCTTGGCACAGGTTTCTGTGAGGGCTGGAGTGGCTGGCATATGCCCCTGATACCCACACACCCCCTTCTTCCTTTTGGGAACAGAACACTCCCAGTTTCAGTCCGGGGATGCAGCTGCCTCATTGACAGGCCATTCCCCAGCCCCTTACAGCTGTATTCAGGCCAGTGGGATGTAAATGTGTGGGTGGCATGTGCCTTTGATTCACATTCCTAAAGAAGCAGCAGGTTCCTATCCCCTTTTCCCCTTTCCTGGGGCTGGACTGTGAACAGGTGCCAGAGAGCAAGTTTCTGTCCTACAGGTAGAGCAACACTCTAGGAATAGCAGATGCAGGAAGAGAGGAGGAAGCTAGGACTGGGTGACCGTCTGGAGCAAGGCTACTACCTGCTTGGAAACCCACCACCTCTAAAGCATTAAAACAGAAAACAGACTTCCATCTTGTGTGAGCTAGTCCAGACAGCTTAGCCCCCAGACTAGGGTAACTCCTACTGCAGGCAGCAAGCCAGCAGGAACACAGCATGTAAGTGTTTCCACTGTGACCTTTCATGAACTGTCCAGACTCAATACTTGTAAATTCTTTTATCTGATTTTGTGAACATACTTCTTCTTTAAAACAAACTAACGTGTAATAAACAAAAAACATACAGCCATAATAAAAGAAACGTGTGCACAACTAAACTTCATCTTAAAACATCTCTTCTCTAAGTCTCAGTTACTAAACCATGCCCATCCTCTGAAGTAACACAATGCCCTCTTTGTTAATATTTTTGTCTATAGAAAAAGTTTCTTTGGAGTGTCACCCGGCCCCACTCTGGTTATAAAAACCTACTCCTGGCAGTACCTAAGAGGTACTCTGCTTGCTTAGAGAATAAAATGAAATGGCTCATTTCCATAGTGCCAGTCCTATTTGTTGAGACATCAATGGAACTAAAATTTTTCCTTTTGAAGGTCAGATACATGAACCATGAAATACCTCTATTTTCTTCCTCTGCTCCATCTTCTTTTGACTTTTTCATCTTTTTTTGTCGGAGTTTAGCAAGTCTTGCTTCTAACATTGCCTTTCGCTTTTCCTTTATGTTCTCTCGTTTTGTTCTCTGATCTGTTGTCTGAATACAAAAGAAAATGAGAACATTTACTGTAAGACAAATTCACAATATTTCTGCTTAAAGGGATAAAATAATTTATTTTAAAAACAGACTAATTAATTCATTTTTCATGCCACCTCTGGGAAGCTAGCCTTGAGATCTTCAAAACACAGAGGTCCTCTTATACAAGCCCTCTGGCATGTTTTCTAAGTTTAGCGAGCGTTCACAGAGCATCCTGGAATCTTCACATTCAAGGAAACCAACCAATTCTGTTCCACTCCTTAATCCCTTAAATAAATCCCTTAAATAACTCTCTATTTTCTAACCCAGGCCACTCCAAAAGTACCATATTTAAAACCAAATTTAAAACATCAAAGTTACATAAGTTACTTCTGAGCAGTTATAATTTTAAAGTCTGAAACACCAAAATAGAACAGCAATTACCTTCATGAAACTATAATAGCATACTGATAAATAATAGTGATAAAACTCTCACTATTTGCAGAAGACATGATATTATATATAGAAAACCTTAAAGATGCCACCCAAAAGCTATTAGAATAAATGGCTTCAGTAAAGATGCAGAGTACAGGGGCACCTGGGTGGCTGGCTCAGGTGGTTAGGGATCTGCCTTCAGCTCAGATCATGATCTCATGGTTCTTGGATATAGAGTCTCACATCGGGCTCCCTGCTCAGTGGGGAGTCTGCTTCTCCCTTTCCCTCTGTCCCTCAGCCTGCTTGTCCTCTTTTTCTCAAATAAATAAATTTTTTTTTAAAAAGTTACAGGGTACAAAATTAACATAAAAAATCAACACAAGGGTGCCTGGGTGGCTCAGTGGGTTAAGCTGCTGCCTTCGGCTCGGGTCATGATCTCAGGGTCCGGGAATCGAGTCCCGCGTCAGGCTCTCTGCTCAGCGGGGAGCCTGCTTCCTCCTCTCTCTCTCTCTCTGCCTGCCTCTCTGCATACCTGTGACCTCTCTCTGTCAAATAAATAAACAAAATCTTTAAAAAAAAAAAATCAACACAAAATGTTGTGCTTCTATAGGCTAATAATAAACTATCAGAAAGAGAAATTAAGAAAACATTCCCATTACATCAGAAAGAATAAAATACCTAGGAATAAATTTAACCAAGGGAAACTATAACACACTGACAAAAGAAACTGAAGACACATACACTTAGAAAAATACAGCATGCTCATAGATTGGAAGAATTAATACTGATAAAATGTCCATATTACCCAAAGCAATCAAAAGATTCGATGCAATCTCTATCAGAATTGCAACGAATATTTTTCACAATGATAGAAAAAGCAACCCTAATATTTACATGGAGCCACAAAAGCCTTTGAAGAGCCAAAGCATTCTTGAGAAAGAAGAACAAAAATGGAAGGATCAAGCTGCCTGATTTGGAACTATATTACAAAGCTACAGTAATCAAAACAGTACGATATTGGCATAAAAACAGACACAGAGATCAGGAGAACACGAAAGGGAGCCCAGAAATAAACCCAAGCATATATGGTCAGTTAATTATGACAAAAGAGCCAGAAGTATATAATGGGAAAAGGACAATCTCTTTAAATAAATTGTTGGGAAAACAGGATAGCCACATGCAAAAGAATGAAACTGGACCACTATCTTACGCCATACACAAAAATTAACTCAAAATGGACTAAAGACTTGAACATAAGATCTGAAACTATCAAACTTCTTGAAGAAAACATAAGCAGTAAGCTCCTTAACATCAGTCTGGGCCATGATTTCTTGGATGTGACACCAAAAGTAAAGGCAACAAAAGCAAAAAATTAACATGTGGGATAACATCTAACTAAAAAGCTTCTGCCCAGCAAAAGGAAACCATCAACAAAATGAAAGCATTCTTACTGAACTTACTGAACTGGAGCAAATATCTGCAAATCATATTATCTGATAAGGGATTAATACCCAAAATATACTGAGAACTCATACAACACAGTACCCCCGACCCAAAAAAAGTGAGAAAAACTCACAAAAACCAATCCAATTAAAAAACAGGCAGATGGCAAAAACAAAACAAAAACCCAGATGACCTAAATAGACATTTTTCCAAAGAATACACACAGACGGCCAACAGACATATAAACAGATGATGAACATCATTAATCATCAAGAAAATGCACATCAAAATCACAGTGAGATATCAACCTCACACCTGTTAGAATGACTATTATCAAACAGACAGAAAATAACAAGTATTGACAAAGAGGTAGAAAAAAGGAAACCCTCATGCACTGTTGGTGGGAATGCAAACTGGTACAGTCACAACAGAAAACAGTATGGAGGTTCCTCAAAAAATTAGAATGGAACTACCATATGATCCAGCAATTCCACTTCTGCATATTTATTTGAAGAAAATGAAAACACTAATTTGAAAGATATCTGCACCCCCATGTTCACTGTAGAATTATAGCCAAGATATGGTAAAAACTTAAGTGTCCATCAATGATGAATAAAGGCATGTGTATTTGTGTATGTGTGTGTGTGTTTATATATATACACATATGTGGAACAGAATATCATTCAGCTATAAAAAAGAAGGGAAGTTTGCCATTTGAACAACATGGATGGACCTTGAGAGCATTATGCTAAGTGAAATAAGTCAGACAGGAAAAGATAAATACTATATGATCTCACTTATATATGGAATCTAACCTCCACACCCCCAAAAATCTCAAAACATAATCTTAAAGATACAGAGAACAGATTGGCGGTTGACAGAACCAGCGGTGGGGGGGGGGATGGGCAAAATGAGTGAAGGGAATCAAAAGGTATTTAAACTTCCACTTATAAAATAAACAAGTCATGTGGATGTAATATAGAACATGGCAACCACAGTTAATAATACTGTAATGCGGGGCGCCTGGGTGGCTCAGTGGGTTAGGCCGCTGCCTTCGGCTCGGGTCATGATCTCAGGGTCCTAGGATCGAGTCCCGCATCGGGCTGTCTGCTCGGCGGGGAGCCTGCTTCCCTCTCTCTCTCTCTGCCTGCCTCTCTGTCTACTGTGACCTCTCTCTGTCAAATAAATAAATAAAATCTTTAAAAAAAAAAATAATAATAATAATAATACTGTAACACAGGGGCGCCTGGGTGGCTCAGTGGGTTAAAGCCTCTGCCTTTGGCTCAGTTCATGGTCTCAGGGTCCTGGGATCAAGCCCTGCATTGGGCTCTCTGCTCAGCGGGGAGCTTCCTCCTCTCTCTGCCTGCCTCTCTGACTACTTGTAATCTGTCTATTAAATAAATAAATAAAATCTTTAAAAAAAAAATACTGTAATGCATATTTGAGAATTGCTAGGAGAGTGGACCTTAAAAGTTCTCATTGCGAGAAAAAAAATTTTATTCTACGCAGTGACGGATGTTAACTTGACAAAGCAGTAATCATTTCCCAATAGACACAAATACTGAATAATTATGTCATACATCTGAAACTAATAAAATGTTATGTGTCAATTTTATTTCAATTAAAAAGTAGGGGCACCTGGGTGGCTCAGTGGGTTAAAGCCTCTGCCTTCAGCTTGGGTCATGATCTCAGGGTCGAGCCCCACACTGAACTCTCTGCTCAGCAGGAAGCCTGCCTCCCCATCTCTCTCGGCCCATCTCTCTGCCTACTTGTGATCTCTGTTCAAATAAATAAATAAAATCTTTTTAAAAAAAGTAATAATAAAGTATCTGGTCTATGGCTATAATAGTATTTATTAAATATCAGAAATATCAATCATTTGAAGTTTATTTGATCCACTTCTGTCCATCACTGCTCTGAATATTAACTATGAAATGAACATAGCATTTTTTTATTTTTTAAGATTTTATTTATTTGTCAGAGAGAGAGATACCAAATACAAGCAGGAGAAGTAGCAGGCAGAAAAAGCAGCAGACTCCCTGCTGAGCAGGGAGCCCGAAACAGGACTTGATCCCAGGAGTCTGGGATCATGACCTGAGCCGAAGGCAGACACTTAACTGACTGACACACCCAGGCGTCCCTAAATATAACATTTCTTAAAAAAGAAAAAAAAAAAAAGGCCATTCTGAGTACCAATTTAAAAAACAGATTGTGAGATGCCTGGGTGGCTCAGTCAGTTAAGCACCTGCCTTTGGCTCAGATCATAATCTCTGGGTCCTGGAACTGAGCCCCACATCAGGCTCCTTGCTCAGCAGAGAGTCTGCTTTCCCCTCTCTGTCTGCCCCTCCACCCACCTGTTCTCATTCTCTCTCTCTCAAATAAATAAGATCTTTAAAAACTGATTTAATTAAATAAATAAATAGATTGTTTTTGTTATGTAGTCTAAAAAGAAACCAACTGCTCAAACACTTCTCAACATCAATTCTGAATTTAATTTTTACCTGTTCACGTAGCATCTCTAATGTTTTCATCTGCTTGCTTCTCAACTCTTTATCTCGAGCGAAAGCAAAATATCCAACACCAAGTTGCCGGGCCTCTGAAATAAGTCAAATTATTCAAAAGATTAGAGTTCCCTGATTAATGAATTAGACTCAGGCTAACTTTCCTACCAAAGCAAAAAGAAACACAGTGATGGGGCGACTGGGTGGATCACTGGGTTAAGCCTCTGCCTTCAGCTCAGGTCATGATCTCAGGGTCCTATGATTGAGTCCCGTATCAGGATATCTGCTCAACAGGAGCCTGCTTCCCCATCTCTCTCTACCTGCTGCTCTGCCTACTTGTGATCTCTATCAAATAAATACATAAATAAAATCTTAAAAAAAAAAGGAAAGAAACTCAATGATATCTAGCACAACTTAGAAAAAAAAAAAAGCAGCTAAGCCAAAAAAATCTCCTCCTTGTGATTAATAGACCCTCTTTTAGAAAGAAATTTCCAATATGAGTATTCTTTAGGCTATGAAGTGAACAAGGGGCTATTTTCAATTTCAAAATTGGAATCTTTTCTTTCTACATAAGAGCTGCTGCTTTATGAATATTTCCCTTTATGCTTACCATTAGTTCACGATTAAAAAAAAAAAAGATTTAAAAAGCTGCAAGAGGATCATACCATTTTCACGAATGTCTTCATAATGTATGGGTCCCATTGGCCTTTTCAAGGCCTCTCTTTCTTCTTCCTCCCATTGCTGGCGCTGAAGTTCTTTTCTCATATCTTCAGATAATAAGGTTTTCTCATTAGCAGGACTAACGAAACTAGTAATGGAAAAGAATAAAACTCTTTAGTTCAGAGACGTGAGACAGCAATGCTTCAGTTCAGTAGGATGGATCACAGACAAGCAACTCTAGTTGATAAAGAACACAGTTCCTTTCAGAAGTTTCTGACCCAATATCACTGGCAAATTACAAAGAAGGTTTTCACCTTTCTATAATCAAGCAGCTGACTTATTACAAGAGCACACCAGAATCTTTTCTCAGCACTTGAGACAAATCCATTTCCTTCCCACCCTGGCTCAGGGAAGGAGGAACCTGAGCCTCCTCTGCATGGTCACCTGCCCAGTACTGAGGAGGCTGCATAATGTTACAGCCCAGGCACACCTCACGGCCTCTGTCAGACAGCTCAGGGCTTCTTCATTTCCTTCCTTGCACTGAGCCCAGGCCTATCTGAACCTGAAGGATTTGGATACAGTGCACCTTCTCCCACCATTTTCCTCATAAAAACTGCCCTTGGTGAGGGGAATTTTATTCCCTGGAGCATAGGAGCAAGTTATCTCTTCGATGTGTCTTGGCCCCTGTAGAAAAAAATCTAGCTATAAGGCCCTTCAAAATACAAAAACGTACAAAGAAAAAGTTAATAAGCTAACAACCCCTCTGCTCCCACTAGGAACCTAGTATATATTCCTAAACACCTTTCTCCACAGAGGCAGGTTTGTTGGATTGGGCTTATTCTCATTTTTCACTCTGATATCCAACACCCCTCCAAGTAAACAGATAGAACTCCAACGCATCCATTTTAGTAGCCACACAGTATGGATGATCGACTACTCAGGTTGCCCCAAGTGTGGACTGTGTACGTACCTAGCCACAAAAGAGCACCTCAGTAGATATTTTTATATGTTAAGAAGAGAACCTCCTCATTGGACCATCAAAGATAATGAACTAAAAGCAGCCTCACACAAAAACAATCCTCGTGTCTGCATTTCAGAACCCAGGCAAAGCCTCACATATCACATACTTACAGCCTCCCTTGAAGATTTTTATCCATTTCCAGCAAATCTGGCAAATCCTTTCTCATACAGCGCCGAGATCGCCCCAAAGAATCCACATAATCCACCCTGAAATAAAAGTGAAAACATGTGAAGGCGGCTTTGTACATGACATATGCTTCCTTAAGTTAGGGAGTTGGTGCACAGTAAAAAAATTAATGTAAGCCTCACTACCAAGAAAAACCCTCCACCTGAGAGACCATTACCACTGATAAGAAAATGCTTTTTAAAGTTTAAAGTTGACACACAATAAACTCATTATGCCCTTTATTAAACCCTAGGTTTAGAAACTGCAGAAAATGATTGAGCGTGTATATCTGATTTCAAAAATTAATAACCCATACAGACCCCTGCTGCAACATCTCAGAACTGATTTCAATCTGGTTTAGACAATTTCACATATTTTATTAGCATCAGAAAAACTGAGCTCTGTACCATTTTCAACATGTTCATTTTCTCAATCTTCCCAAATTTCACTTTTTATTCTTTTATTTCTTCTAATTGGTACACTTCTTTCCAATTAGAAATTTCTAAAGTCATGATATTTTGAGGACCCATTAATTAGAGGGAAGCAAAGCAACACGCATTTTGTACTGCAAAAGCATCTTGGCGGTGAGCCAGTCTATTATCTTTCACTCTCAGTTCCTCTTTCCTCATCTTTGCCCAAACTAGACAGCCAAGGGAACCAGGCAGACGGCAAGGCAAAATGAAAGACCAACTTCCCACAACAGGAAATATGGACAGATTTTCATGGAAAACATTTTAATTGCACCATGATGCAACAGATTTTTTTTTTTTTTTTTTTTTTTTTGCTTAATTATGGGAAAGGAATTTCCCAGGCTTTAGCAGGGTGCTAAATACACAGAAAGGGGTCAGTACTGATAGTGCAGCTCAAGGTCAGAGTCTCACATATGTGGCTTTGCTTTTGTTGGCCATTTCTTTCCTCTTACACATGCTGATTCCAATTGTTAGCTCATGATTTGAAAACAATGTTGGAGAATCTATTACTATTGTCCTAACACTGCTTACCACAAGAAATAAAACCTCCAACTCTAGAAAGCAGTTTCATTCTTCCTCCCTACCCCCCACCTTTTTCTAATGAACAGAAAAAGAAAATCATCTAGCCAGATGGTCTGAGTAATTATTTACAGTATTTTTTGCAGCAAGATTTTCCACCACCTGGAACTTAACTACCAAAAGGATTTTACAACTAGTTACAATTCTGGAGCTTAATTTAAAAACAAAAAAAGCGTTAGAACTGCTTGCAGTGCGTCTTCCTTCACCATATGGTGGCATGTGACACCTTCAATTGCCCTCCAAACTCTTCAAATCACTGACAAATTGCTTGTAATCACACGGCATTAGTAAGGGGGAAAAAAAACCATTAAACCTTTCAGAGGAGATGAGATTTCTGCTATGAAAAGCAATCATAGGCTATTCTGTTTCTGGAGAAGGTCTCTAAAATGTACAGATCCCATCAAAACAGAAGTGGCAAGACAGTAGTCAGCAAGTGCTCTGTGTAATCAGCAATCACGGAGCAAACCCCAGGGAAACAGTTACTTGAGGTACAAGAATAATAAAGGACGACTCAGAGTCATGTCATCTTCAATGAGCTCCAAGGGGGGAAGTTACGGCACGTGCCCATGAAACACTTCCTAAAAACAGCAGGGTGGATGTGTAAAGGACCCAAAGTTTGTCTCAAATCTTTTTCTGGTAATGAGGCTAGTTGTGTGCCAGTACTAAAGAAGAGGTAAGACCCAAAGGAACTGGAAGCGCATCTAAGCGCTACCAGGGTCCGGATGAGGGAGAATTCACTCACACGAAAACAAAGAGGAAAAGCATCAGTGGGAGCGACTGCATTGTACATGCTTCTCTTTGGATTGCTTGTAGCAAGTATGCAGCCAGAAGACCTCGCCCCAAGATAAATTTTTAGAAAGCAGCTAAGCAAATACCTGTTCTATTCCAATGTGAATGTTATCTCTGGGCCACTGGGGACACCCCGGGTATTACAAAGATGCGAGGTCCCTGTGATCCTCAGCAGCCGGCACTGCTCTCTCACACTCAGAAGCCACCCCTGCCAGCAGGGCCAATGGCTGACCAAAGGTCAAATGCTGCAAACCATCCTAATACAGTTCCTAACAAAGACCCCAATAATGAGGCTATCTGAGCCTGGAAGGGAAGATGGGTAGGCTCTGCACAGGCAGGAGGGTGGGCAGGCAGGGTTAGTCCCAGTCTTACAGTGTTAAGAAGAGAAAATCATCCGAAGGGAATTTTCATTCTGGTCTCTTATTGATGTATGTATCAGTCTCATAAAGAAAAGACAAGTTTGGCTTCCCCATCATTCACCTACTTGTAGATAAAATTCAGGATAATTTCAACAAAAATTTACCAAATGCCCGCTTATTCCCCACTGACAGCAGTTTCTTGGGTAGCTCAGAATACGCTTGACTTCCTGAAGGGAGTTGAAGGCAACACAATCACCTGTTTTACAGGTGAGGAAACCGAGCCTCAGCAAGGATGGAACTTGATCATGGTCAAGTGGTCATGTTACCATGGAAAGATGGAGCTAGTGTTACACAGGTCCAAGGTTCCCAGTGCCTATACCACGCTGCCAGATAATGTCCCAGTCACAGGTAAGGTTTACTGGACCAGCTCTGTCTGCCTCTTTTCTATGGAAATGAACATCACCACCAGCTAGACAGTGACTCATCATGTCTGAATAATGGCATGGGCAACCTGGGTAACAAAAGAACATGCTTCTGTCTAAACAACTCTTCCATGCCAATGAAACAGGTGTATTAATGCCTTTTATACTTGGCTGTCTTGTGATTACTTCTTCAGAGTTACTATTTCTACATCTGTAAATCCAATCTTAAAAGAAAGAAAACTGGGGAACAATAAGGAAAAATGGTCCAAACAAATACACTTTTGGAAAATAAATACAAGTCGGGGTACCTAACTGGCTTGTTGATAGAGCAAGGGACTCTCAATCTTGGGGTTGTGAGTTTGAGCCTCATGTTGGGTGTACAGACTACTTAAAAAAAAAAAAAGCGTGGTTGGGCTATGGACACTGGGGAAAGTATGTGCTATGGTGAGTGCTGTGAAGTGTGTAAACCTGGCGATTCACAGACCTGTACCCCTGGGGCTAATAATACATTATATGTTAATAAAAAAAATTTTTTTTAATTAAAAAAAAGAAAAAAAGGTAAACACAAGTCTGAGAATATTAACATGACCAAACTGTGCCATTATCACCAACCATTCTTCACTGGGGTCCTGGGGAGGAGGTATATCTTTTTCAGAAAGATTTTCTTCATCATCATCTCTTTCTGCTGTCTTTCTAGAATCTCTATTGGCACCAAACACCTCCATTTCTTTGTGTTTATCTATGATCTTCTGTGTGAAATCCACAAGGTACAAATCTTCCACTTCTTCATCTAAGACAGAAAAATCAATTTTCAGATTTTTTTTTTGAAGATTTTATTTATTTATTTGACAGAGAGAGACACAGTGAGAGAGGAAACACAAGCCAGGGGAGTGAGAGGGAGAAGCAGACCCCCCGCCCAGCAGGGAACCCAATGCAGGGCTCCATCCCAGGACCTTGGGATCATGACCTGAGCTGAAGGCAGTCACTTAACGACTGAGCCACCCAGGCGCCCCAATTTTTAGATTTTTGACATTCTTTTCAAAGCAGATGGAACTGCTATGAAGTGGTCACAGTCACCGCTGGGCAGCTAGCCCTGGACAGTTCACTAGTGGATGCATTCACTACCTCCCCCCTGAACACTTCAAAGACACAGAGCCATCACGGACCTGACAGGGAAGCGGCAAACAGGCCATCAGAAACACAGACCACACAAAAAATTCTCACAAGTGCTTAAAGTCTTCTGTTGACCCATCAACAGGATGAGTGAGCAATACAGTCTCAGAATGCAATTTTAAGATCAAACCATTTGATCTCAAGAGACCTGTCCACCCAGTGACATGTCGATGCAGAACTACAGTGATCATGTTGCCGGACCGGAGCAACAGACCTTTGTTGCTACGTATTCCTCCCCAGTCAAGGGGCTACCTTACTTAACCCTAATTACACTGCGGTGGTATGGTGTTTTAAGCATCACTGTATAGGGTAAACAAAGTCATCTGAATTCTTTTCAACCCAACGAACAGCACCTTCAGGCAAGGCATGGTGCCAGGATCTGCAGGGCACACAGAAACATGTGGCTTGTGACCTGCCTGAGCTAATACACTGGAAGTTAAATACCACTCCATGACTTTAATTTAGCCCAGGACAGTTGACGTACTCACAATAACGCTGATGTGAAGTGTCACTACGCTGGATTTTATAGAGCTGCTCCAGTTTTTCTGAGGACTGTATTGTGCTGTACGGGGCAGACACTATCCTAGTATCTGGTGTTAAGCCCCAGCATACAGGGGAGAATAACTGAGGCTCAAAACTCAACTTGCCCAAACACACAGGGACACTATGCCCCTCAGAAGATAAGCCTGCTGTTTTGGACCACATCCCCACATCCACAGGCCTTTGGACCTGGTCTCTACAGTAACAGTACAAGTCAAGTCTGAATCAAAAGTAAAAGATTTTAATTTTTCTTAAAGCCACAACATAACTCACATGACAAAGAGATGTACTTTCCCAGAGCAGAGTTGTAAGACCACATAATAGTGAGGCCTCCTGGTTAACGGACACCCTGCTGCTTCTTAAGGAAGAAGACAGGGCCCCTCTGCTGTACCCTAGCTTTAAGAGTGCCTGACTCTCCCACACGGGGCTCAAGTGCCATGCAGGGTACATGCCTCTGCCATCCGGGAAGAGGGAGTTTGGCTGTGTGGGTAGCCAATGACCAGGGTTCCAGCCCTGCCTCTCCTGCTGCCCCACTGCCCCCTTTTCCAGCTCATTGGGCCTAGTCACACTAGTCTGTCCTGCCAACACTGGCCCTCTCCTCCCTCTGCAGATCTGCTCTCACCACTCTCCCCCTGCAGAATCCTTCCTCCAGCTATTCAAAGCCTTTAAGACCCTATCAGAGCCTACCTTCTCCCTAAGGACTTCCCCAAATGCCTTTTGGCAATAAAATACACACTGCCTTGTAAAATCTCTTCTACTGGGGTGCCTAACTGGCTCAGTCGATTACGTGTCTGCTTTCAGCTCAGGTCATGATCCCAGGGTCCTAGGATCAAGCCCCACATCGGTCACCCTGCTCGGCAGGGAGTCTGCTTCTCCCTCTGATTTTCCCACTCTCTCTCTCTCTCTCTATCAAATAAAAGAAAATAAAATCTTAAAAAAATAAAAAATAAAATCTCTTTACTCCTATCTAAATGTAGACTGGGTTTTACTTTTCTGGACAGTATGAGGAAAGGGGGATCTTTTTATTATTTTAGAAGCAATTACAGGCACATCACAGAAAAAACAAAAAACAGAGAAAAGGAAACATAACTTCAACACCCTGTATACCCATAACTCCTCCTAATCTTTTTTTAACATAGCTATAATAGTTTATAATGGTAGTCTCTTTGGACCTTGTTTCCTACCTTTCTTTTGCACCACTGGCCTCCATTGATGATGACCCCCTTGAGGGCAGAGGCAGAGAATCTTGTTTGTTCCCTCAGAGCACCTAACATAGCCTGGTACACGCTGGGCAATCAACAATTATTGCGGATTTTCTGGTCTTGCCAGCACAGAAAGTAATCTGTATTATTCCTTAAATTTCCTCCCCGTTCTTATGGTTATTTTAACAAATAACAAAATATTACAGGGCTGTATGAGTTACAGAAAATAGAGAAGTATAAATAAATTATTGTATTTACCTATAAAGTCTCCTTTAGTCATTTTTTCATATAATTTGGCTTTTTCTTCCAATTTCTCCCTAGAAGAAAAAAAAGACAAGTATTAGAAATGGTCCAACACCTGCCATTCCTGCTAAGCCTGTCTGACTGTGACACCCTGCACCAGAGAAACCCAGTCTGATGGTGTGGCAGCTGTAACTTGAGCTGACCACTCCACCTTACAGTGACGCCTGATTTGCCAACTAAATGTCAGGCCCATGTTTCTGTTATTCATGACTATATCCCAGGGCCTAAAACAATGCCTGGCACAAGTTCTCAATCAGTACCTGAAAATAAATAATAAAGTAAGATTCCAGATGCAAATGCAAAGTGCAACCTGAATTAAATACCAAAAAAAAGAAGGAGATATTTAAACAAAAACATTTTCTATATACAACCTTCTAAACAGATCACCAAATTCAATGTGAACTCTTTGCATTACTGTTTTCAGACAAGGATCCCTGATCATCTATGGCTTATTAGGCTTCTCTAAGGGGGCTAAAGACCAACTTCTTATAAGTCTCTTAAAAATACAATACCTGACAAATGAGTGATCTGATGGGGCACGTGCACCCGAATGTTTACAGAAGCAATGTCCACAATAGCCAAACTATGGAAAGAGCCCAAATGTCCATCAGATGAATGGATAAAGAAGATTTAGTATATATACACAATGGAACACTATGCAGGCATCAAAAGAAATGAAATCTTGCTCTTTGCAATGACATGGATGAAACTAGAGGGTTATTATGCTAAGCAAAATAAGTCAATCAGAGAGAGACAATTACCATATGATCTCACTCATGGGTGGAATTTAAGAAATAAAACACAATCATAGAAAAGAGAGGAAAAAATAAAACAAGAGGGGCTCCTGGGTAGCTCAGTGGGTTGGGCCTCTGCCTTCAGCTCAGGTCGTGATCTCAGGATCCTGGGATCGAGCCCTGCATCGGGCTCCCACCTTGGCAGGAGGCCTGCTTCCCCCTCTCTCTCTCTGCCTGCCTCTCTGCCTACTTGTGATCTCTCTCTGTCAAATAAATAAATAAATTCCTTAAAAAAAAAAAAAAAGACAAAACCAGAGAGGGAGACAAACCATGAGAGACTCAATCATAAGAAACAAACTGAGGGTTGCTGAAGGGGAGGGGGATGGATGGATGGTGTAACTGGGTGATGGAGGGCATGTGATGTAATGAGCACTGGGTATTATACAAGACTGGTGAATCACAGACCTGTCCCTCTGAAACCAATAATACATTATATGTAAATCAATTGAATTTAAATTAAAGAATGTTATATATATATATATATATATATATATATATATATATATATGAGATATCTGTTTTATACAGAGCATGAATAATTTATTCATGACACATAGCTAATAAAAAACAAACATCAGCCCTGGTATTTCAATAAAGCCGCCTCTCTGCTCATGTTAATTCTGGTGACATTTATTTTTTAGTGGACACAGACTAAGACAGCTGGCAATTCTTTATAGAAATACTTAATGATGGTAAAGAGAAGTCCCAAAAAGGTCACCTGAGCTTTTGCTTGTGAGGAATCACACTTAATCACAATGGAAAACTCCATTTCTTTTCCTTTTCTCTTAAAGATTTTATTTATTTGACAGGGAGAGAGATCACAAGTAGGTACAGAGGCAGGCAGAGTGAGGGGGAAGCAGGTTCCCTGCTGAGCAGAGAGCCCAACGTGGGGCTCGATCCCAGGACCCTGAGATCATGACCTGAGCTGAAGGCAGAGCCTTAAGCCATTGAGCACCCAGGCGCCCCGGAAAATTTCATTTCTAATGGCATTCTGAGACAATAAAGTCCCTTGGTCACATGGCTATGTGCTCTGGAACAAATTACTTCACCTTTCTTATAGTCCCAATTCCTAAATCTGGAATAGATGAAAAAAAAAACACCATTGCCTCTTAGGATTATCACGGAGAGTACCTAGACCACACACGAAAGCATGCCGTCAGTTATGTCATCTGCTTCTCTGCCACCTGGGTCAGAAAGAGTCCTCTCCCACTTTGCACATTCATTCAACAAGTACTGCTTCCATGCCTCCTTCCTTCCCCAGGCTCACATAGTTCTTCTTATAGAAGGGGAGAAGGACAATAATAAATCAATGAGAATGAGGATTTTGGATAAGGGCTGAGAAGGGGAGGAAATAAAAGCAGCTGTCACCACTGGAGGCCCTTTAACTTCCAAAAGGTTAACTTGCCCTACATCAGGGGGACTTACTGTAATAACCTGTGTAGAATCTTACTGTTTCCATGAAAATAACACTTTAATTAAAAAACAAAACACATAGAGCAGGCATCAGAACAGAGTAACTGGTGGACACTAGAAAAGGTAGTCAGGGGAAACCTCTTTGAAGGTGACATTTGAGCTAAGGCCTAGAGAGCAAGAAGTCCACCATGACAGGATCTTGGGAAGAAAGCAAGTGAGGCAGAGTAAAGAGGATGTGGGAATGAGCTCAATATGTTCAAGCAGAGACCAGAGCTGTGGAGGATGCTGAGCACAGAAGAGAGGGGCACAAAATAAGGACAGAGAAAGGCAGGTACATCAACATGTGAGAAAGGATATGGAGTCTGGATACAGTATAACAGAATATGGCAGGAGAGTCTACAAGTGAGTAATGGAGATCAAGGAAGATGTCATGAGAAATGGCCACTGGATTTAGTAGATGAGGAAGTAATTAGAGACTTCAAAGAAAAATTTCTTCAGTAAGAAAAATGGAATTCAGAGGGCAAGAGTATGGAATACTTATCTGGAATCACTATGTGCCAGACACTATGTATCTCCTTTAATCCCCTCAAGAGTTCCATAAGCTGAGTAGACACCACCTCACTTCATAGATAAGAAAAGTCTCAATGGAGAAGTAACTTGCCTAAGGCCTTATACCCTTCTGGAACTGCCCCTGTCTGTTCTGAGCTCTGGGAGACGCAGAAATCCTGCCAACCAAGGAAAGACTTGACCCCTCACAAGTGCAGAGAAGCCAAAGTATTACATTAACAGGTCACTGGACAGAAAAAAATCATAGCAAAGTATCTGGGAAAACATTTACCAATGTATAAATGAAACTTTACCTTTCAACAAATGAGATTTCTGAGAATATGTCCAGGAGGTGAGAAAGATGTCTCAAAAATTAATATACCCCAAGTCTGCTGGGAATAGTTCAATGCAAAGAAAAACAGTGTCCCAAATGTGCTAATATTCTCTTTTTTTCAGACCCAGAAGAGCTGAGCAACCTTAGTGACCACTGTTTGCAACTGCACTTTTTATTATGCAATAAATCAAACGCACATGAGTCATGACAGACATTAAAACTTGGGATTCTCAGGGTGCCTGGGTGGCTCAGTGGGTTAAGCCTCTGCCTTCGGCTCAGGTCATCTCAGGGTCCTCGGATCAAGCCCCATATCAGGCTCTCTGCTCAGCAGGGAGCCTGCTTCCCCCCACCCCCGCCTGCCGCTCTGCCTACTTATAATCTTTCTATCAAATAAATAAATTAAATTAAATTAAAAAAAGAAGAACAAAGATGATCATTTCATTAAAAAGAAAAACTTGGAATTCTCTCTAAATCTAGGGTGACACTGCAAATAAGGGAGAGTTCCTCTTTACAGAGGAATGCCAGTTAATAAATGGAATGAAAATAAAGACAAAGACGGAATTAAAGAATTAGAAAAATCATCACTTAGAAATCACCAATATAATGACTATGTGGAAATATGTTGGTGAACAAGATATTCATAATCTCAGTTTCCCTCCTTAGATTATTAATTACAAATGGGGAAGAGCACCTTTACAGTGGAAAAATCTAGCAGGCCTTTCTTAACCAAGTGATCAAACTTCATCACCAATAACAACTCAAACTGACACTGTGAGCCTCCTACTGTGATCCAATAGGAAGAAAACATCATATACATTTTATTCTTAACCAAAAACAGTTAACGTGACTGTAATCATACACTGCAGAGCAACAGGCCTGGACTGTTCAAGAACAGCAATGGGATAACAGACAACAGAAAGGCCTGGGAATTAGTCGAGATTAAAGGAGACTAAAGAAATACACCATCCGGGCTGCTTGGCTGGCTTAGTTGGAGGTGTGTACAATTCTTGATCTCAGGGTTGTGAGTTTGAGCCCCACGTCAGGTCTAGAGATTAACTCAAGAAAAAAATAAATTAACTTAAAAAAAAAAAGAAAGTCATGCTATAAACAAAATTTCTCCCCCTTAAAAGAGAAAAATAAAGAAAAATATGAAAACTAAATGCAATGTGCAATCTTTGAATTCTGGATTAAATTAAAAAAACAAAACAAAACTATGAAGGACTTAACTATACCAGGATAACTGGTGAACTCTGCCTAAAGACCATAAAATAGATAATATTATTTTACTAGTATTAAATTTCATGGGTATGATAGCATTATTATAGTGATGTAGGACAACATCCTTGTTCTTGGGAGATATATACTGAAATATTTTGAGGCAAAGTATCATGATGTTTAGCAAAGTTTCTCTACGTACACATACACCAAGGCAGGGGAGAGAGAGAGAAGCAAAAACAAACGTGAAAAAACATTAATTGGTGAACTTAGGTAAAGAATATTAGAAGATTCACCGTGCTCTTCTTTCAACTATTTTGTTGTTTTCAAGTTTTTCAAAATAAAAAGGGGAATGATTTAGTTTCTAAATGCTACTGTAATATTACCTAGTAGCCCAGAACCACACCACCATGTGAACACTTCTTAAACACTTGATGACCATCTTAGTGCCCATTAAAGGCTCAAAGTGGGAGCCTTGAAAACTTGATAATGAAAACTTGTTTCATCTTTCAGACTGAGGTTATGTCTTCTCTTCTTATAAAACTACAAATACATCTGCAAATTATATTATTTTCAGAGTCTGTTTTATATTTATAGAGCATATGGCTGAAAAAATGACAAAATTAAAACTGTTAACCCAGAAGTGTAAAAGTGGAACTCTCACTTCTCTGCTTGAGTAGCCCCAGAGGCAACTATGTTAGCACAGCTTAACTCTACCTTGCTTTGTCTAAAGTCTTCTGTTCCTCGATCTTCTGTTCTGTATCCTTCTCAGCTCGATTTGAAACTCCTGCATTCTGTTTGCTCCAGATACTGGGTTTCTGCAGCATATTTATTTAAAAAGACAAAACAGAACCAAGTGATTGCAAAAAAAAAATCTCTACTTACGCATCAGAAGAAAAACGGATTAACCTTACGAATCTATGAAGAAAACTAGATATGAGAGCCAACCTTTGTCATGCAGACAAACTATACAAGGAAAAGCTAGTGCTGAAAAAAAAGCCCTAAATTATATAAAGAATTCCTTTACACGACTACAGAATTACTTATCTCTTATCTCCTGAATGATTACAACTTAATTCGATAGATTAATAAAAGTGATAAATACCATAACCTAGTCACAACTCTTAAAGACCCTGATATTTTCTGCTATATTACTGTATCATCTAATTGTTTATCTGTTTGTATTAATAATACCTATACAGCTGATCTTTCCTAAGAATCTACACAAACCACTAATTAAAACACGCACTCTTGCAAAAGAAGTGCTGCGTAATTACAGTATTATAATGTGCTTTTAAAGGCTCTAATTTCTATTTTAATATAAAACATTTTATGCAGATGTTCAGCTACCAGGGATTTTCTCTTAATTTTTATATATAGCAGACAAGGACATTTTCAAAAAACCTAGGTATGGTATAATTTTACCATGTTTGGAATTAATGGAGATAACTAGATCTTATTTTTACCTTATTAGTTGTTTTTGGTTTTCCCAAAACTCCGGAATCTTTTAGAAGTTTTTCTTGTTTGAATTCTTCTTGTTTTCGGAAGAGTTCAGCCTTAAGGTCTACCAACTAGAATAAAACCAATGAGCAAACATTTAGTTAATTCTAATGAGTGACTTGATTTCCAAATTATTGTAATTCTCAAAGCAAAATTTAAAGTTCCTATAAATGCACAAAAATGGATACAAAATTAAATGTCTCTGAATGCATAATCCAGTACAAAATAAAACCAAGTCCTACAGCACTCCAGTTCTCTTGGTAATATATTTCTACCCTAACCTTCAATGCTGGGCTAAGGGGAAGGTGATTAAGCAAAGTAAATGAAGTCTGCACTTGTTAGATTCAGATTGAACTAATAACTTTAAGAGGCATCTGCGTGGCTCAGTCGGTTAAACAGCTGCCTTTGGCTCAGGTCATAATCCCAGGGTCCTGGGATCGAGTCCCACATCAGGTTCTTTGCGCAGCGGGAAGCCTGCTGTTCCTCCTGCTTGTGCTTTCTCTCTGACAAATAAATTTTTTTTTAAAGATTTATTTATTTGACAGAGAGAGATCACAAGTAGGCAGAGAGGCAGGCAGAGAGAGAGGAGGAAGCAGGCTCCCCGCTGAGCAGAGAGCCCGATGTGGGACTCGATCCCAGGACCCTGAGATCATGACCTGAGCCGAAGGCAGCGGCTCAACCCACCGAGCCACCCAGGCGCCCCTGACAAATAAATTATTTTAAAAAAATGAACTAACAATTTAAAATACCTTCTCCATGCCTGACATTTTACTTGGCTTTTTTATATTGTAACCTCATTTAATCATCACAATTTATTATTTCTGCAGAAAAATATCTTTGTTCATCAACTATCTGAGCACTAAAGAGCAGGATACAAACACGAAATACACACTCCCATGCCTCAAAGAGTTACAACCTAATTTTTAAAAAAAAGGTAACTTATAATATCAGTAAAATGTAATAAATGACTTTAAGAGTGAAAAGAAAACAGGGACACCTGACTGGCTCAGTGGGTGAAGCATGAGACTCTTGATCTTGGGTTGTGAGTTCCAGCCTCACATTGTATGTAGAGATTACTTAAAAATAAAATCTTTAAAAAGGGGTGGTGGTGGTGGAATAAAAAGCACAGAAGTTCAGCTACAGGGGCATTTCCTTCTGTCCACAGTGATCACAGACAGCCTTGAGCCGAGCTTTAAACGATAGGCAAGGGGAGTGTGACTGGCTCAGTCAGAAGAGAGCACAACTCCTAGATCTCAGGGTCATGAGTTTGAGGCCGATGTTGGGTGTAGAGATTACTTAAATTAATTAATTAATTAATTAATTAAATGTTTTTAAAAAAACATCGGCAAGATTTCAACAGTTAGAAATAAAGTGGACTGAGTGAATGAGAAGAGCTCCAGGTTTATGTATGTTCTGGAAACTCTAAGTTAGGTTGAATCACTGGGTTCAAAAACAGGAAAGAACAGGGCTCTTGGGTGAATATCCATGCCCACCTCTCACTTATACCAATCACCACTGTCTACTCTGCAAAGAAATACAAAATGCCAGTTCCTTTTTTACAGGTCGGGATACAGCTCCCTATAAATCAGATACTTATAGAACCCAGCATCACCGACTGACTTTTAAGGGAAATCAAAATGACTGAGTTCAATGATTTCTATTTTGGAAGACACCAATTTAAAAGCAGCCTTGGCAGAGATTTAATAATGCTAAGGGCAGTTTCATCCTAAGACCTAATACCCTAAGTTTCTAAACACAAAAACTTTGGTTCCTTCTTCTGAGCCTTCTTAACTCCAACAATTTTATAGCCACACATTTTCCTCTTCTATGACCACTTTTGAGTTTTAAAAGGAAGATGCTCTGAAAACTGTCCATTTCCAGATGGCATTTCTACAATGGTTATTGCTTATTTTAACCTGACAGATAGAATAACCTTAATATTTACAGCTTTTTGGTTCCTTATGCTGAACCATAATAACTAGTACTAATTTTCAATATGAGACTAGAAAAAGAGATCCGAATATTGGGACACGTAGTAGTTTTCCTTTGCACTCCTTTTGCATCCTACTTCTTTGCAGTAAACTGAAGATTAAATCAAATATTAGGCAATTTGCTCTGATGTAACAGAAAAGGCAATAGCTTTGGTGAGGAACAGGCTGAGTGCACCAGTTCTATCTCTAAGAATTCTGTATGTAAGCTGGGAATAGCCACCTCCTTTACTGGGCCTCAAATTTATCAGCTATAAAACGCGGATATTAATAGCACCTACTCCCTAATGCAGTTGGGAGAATTCAATGAGATAGTGCACAGAAACGTACTCGAGCAGGTTTTCTCCCTAGAAGTAACTAATTTAACAAAACTGCTTACATCCTGCTAGACCTTACAACCCGCAGGCACTGCAACCTATGGGTGCATTCACACTGTTTAGCTCCTGGTTGGGACGCTGGGCGCTCTCGGATCCCCGGGAATAAGTCACCCTCCCTCATGTTCTGGGAGGCCCCTTCTAGTCCGTGGAGTGGAAAGGAAACGAGGAAGGCGGTTTGCGTCTGTACAGCAAGCACAGAGGGAGACAGGACTGGCAAGGAGGCCTGGCCGGGTTGCCGCAGGGGGAAGGCAGGGACACTCAAACAGGAAAAGACACCAGGTTCAGGTCTGTATCTAAAGAGGGAATCCTGGTCCTGTATGCGAGGGGAGAAGCCAAGTACCGCGTCCTGTAAGCAAGAAAGTCGGCCCGAGTCCCCATCCGAGAAAAGCCAGGTCCGGGTTCCTGTTTGAGGGAAGGCCAGGTCTGGGTCTCCCGAGTGAAGAAACAAGGTCGAGATTCTTGTCTACTGAAGAGAAGAACTCGGAGCCCCGTAGCATCACCTGCACCCACACTCACCGAGGAGGCCGTAACATCCAAAGGCTTTTTCCTCCGGTCCATTCTGCCGCCAGCGTGTCTCAGCAAAAAGCTGGACCCGACAACGTCTCCCGCAGGCCTCAAATGCCTGCGTTCCCCACAACCGGAAGAGTCTGTAATAATAGCGACGATAAGTATGCGACGCGGGCGCCATCTTGGAAAGGTCAGATGTTGTGCGTAATGCGCCTGCCACCATTTTGAGAGAGTCAAAGAATGCCCAGTGTTAAGGCCATCTTGAAGAAAGAGAAAGGATAACAAGAGTTAGTGTTGGCGCCATCTTGAGAAGGGCGAATGCCGCTTTCGAGCAATGGGCGCCATCTTGAGTGGGGCGGATTTTGGGGTTGGGGTAGCGCCATCTTGGGGAGGGCGTAGTGACCACAAATATTCTTCGTGGTGAAAAAAAAGGCGGGTTGGTAGGACTGGAAAGATCTAAATGCCTTTAGAAGACCTGCAGTATGACAGGCACTGTCTGGTGCTTCTCACAGGTTAACTTATCTAGTTCTCACAAGAACCATATGTGATTATATTATATAAGATTATTATATTACTCGTGGTAGAAATAACAATAATAATAGGTAACATGAATATAGTGCTTACTATGTGCCACTTTACATATTTCAGCTGGTAAGAACATGAACTCCAGAGGCGAGTTTCCTGGTTTCCAATTGCACTTACTGGCTATGTGACTTTGGGAAAGTTACTTAACTTCTCTGTGCCTCAATTTCCAAATGGGAATAAAACAGTATCTACTTCATGGGACTTAATGAGAAGGAAATAAGTTAAATGAGCTAGTGTTGGTAAAAATATTAATGATTGTATTAGACAGCCTAATGACCCCTGGTCAAAGGTGTCCATCTTCTAATGTCCAAAACCTCTGAATATGTTACCTCTATGGCAAAAGGGAATTTGCAGCCATGATTAAATTAAAGATCTTAGGATAGGGAGATTATCTGGATGGGCCCAATGTAATCAAAAGGGTCCTTATAAAGGAGGCAGAAGGATCAAAGACCACATGCTAGAGAAAACAGGCAGCCTCTAGAAGGAAAAGAAGTCTTCTTCCAGAACCGCTAGGACCATGACCCCTAGGTTCTAGCCTTGCAGCGATTCCGCACCCCAGTTCAATGTGTGCAGGTCTTCCCACCACCAAGAAATTCTCCAGTGGCATCTGTGTCCTACAATTCAACTCAATTCTGACATTATCTAACTGGAGATAGCCTCAGATCCTATAGGTTAAGGGCTCAGTCCTACAAGGGTGCCTTCACTTCAGATACCGATTCCATGTCCTGGCTGTCCCCTATGCTTCTAAACTGGAGGTTCCAATGAACCCCTCCTTGGGTTTTATTGATTAGAGCAGCACACAGGGCTCAGAGAAACATTACTAGTTTACTGGTTTACATTATAAAAGGATGTAATTCAAGAACAGCCAGATCGAAGAGATAAACTAAGGCAAGGTATGTGGGAAGGGGGATGGAGATCCCTTGACCTCTTTGAGAAAGCTACAAATCTCCACAAATCTTTATATGCTCACAAACCTGGAAGCTCTCCGAAATCTGTCTTTTTTAGAGGATTTTATGGAGGCTTCATTACATAGGCATGACTGATTAAATCATTGGCCATTAGTGATTGAACTCAATCTCTACATTTTACTGTAGAGACCTACATTTTACTGTAGAGACCTCCACCGAGGTCAGAGGTGGGACTGAGCATCCCAACCCTCTAATCATACCTGGGTTATGATTCTCCAAGCAACCAGCCCCTGTCTTTCAGAGCTTTCCAAAAGTCACTCATCAACAAAACAAGACTCCTTTATTGCTGTCTTCCCTTAGGAAATTCCAGGCGTTTAGGAGTTCTGTGTCAGGAAGTGGGCTGAAGACCAAATGTAGATTTATTATAATTCACAATATCACACTTTGTAAGGCTCATTTCAGACTTCCGACCTCCAGAACCATAGGAGAATTTATGTTGTTTTAAGCCACTAAATCTGTGGTAATTCATTATGAAATGGTTTAAAAGCACAAAATTGAACAAAAATCAAAATGGCTGCATTAATGCTTCAGCCAGGCTTAATTTTAAACTAAACAACCTTTTCTTCTCTTCCCCAAACCTCCCCTCCTCCCTTCTTAGCTTTTTTGTTTCAGGAACCCCATATCACCCAAAGACATGACAAATGAGGCTGGCGGCACATACACAATTCCTGTCAAAACGAGCTAGATCCTGATTTCCCTAGAAAACACCTCAGCCCAGATCCTTTGGGAGGGCTTGCAGTTTTGAAGGCCTTAGCCTGCTGCAGCCTCCTTTGCCTGGCAAAGCAATAAAGCTGTCGTTCCTCTTAACCCCAAACTCTCCATGCGTTCTATTTTGGCTCTGAGGCACTGAGGTCAGTTTTTGACAACAGCTACCATAGGAATCTGATAGAAATGATGAGTTTAGCAGTAGCACTAGTGGATGTCAGGCATGTGTATAACTCTTTTCATGGGTTATCTATCTGGCTTAATCCTTAGAATAATCCCAGAGATGGTAGCTATTTTTTTTTTAAGATTTTATTTATTTATTAGAGAGAGGGGGAGAGAGAGCAAGCACAGGCAGACAGAATGGCAGGCAAAGGCAGAGGGAGAAGCAGGCTCCCTGCCAAGCAAGGAGCCCGATGTGGGACTCGATCCCAGGACGCTGGGATCATGACCTGAGCCGAAGGCAGCTGCTTAACCAACTGAGCCACCCAGGCGTCCCGAGATGGTAGCTATTATCCCCATTTTACAGAGGAGAAAAACAAGACTCAAGAGGTTAAGTGACATGCCAGAGGGCCTTTGCCAGCTAGCTTGTGCTGGAGCGTAGAGTCAAAGAATAACTCAAAGACACTGGATTAATTTTGTGCACACTACTTCCTTGTCAAGAGGGGAACCATCTGAAAATGGCTAGAAAGGAATTACATAAAAGAAAGAGGGAAAGGGGGAGAAGGAGAAGACAAACACGGACTGGAAATCATGAACTTTAATTTTCTTGCCCAGCTGACCACTGGCAATGATGCCATTCAGGGGGTTCTGATCTTGGGCAGCTGGAAAGAAAGTTTAGTTGTTTATGGATGCCCAGAAGACCCCAGGGGTTTAGCTTTCTCTGTGTAATGCTTGTCATGGTCCTTTGCTGTCATCCTCATGCTCATTAGGCAGGTTTATACCATCACCTTTACCAGAAGTTCTCACCAGAGTGGCATCCAGCTGACTTAATTCCTACCAAGCCACCGAAATTACTAAGGAAGAAAAACAAGGAAACTCCGTTATTTCCCTCAGCCTCACACACTTCAAGGTCTGGAGAAGCAGAGAAAGCTTCATCTTGGACTGATCGAAATGCCCTCTTAGCACACCCGTGATTTTTCCCATATCCTGTTTCCTCAAATTCTTCCTTCAATGCTTTCCAAACGTCTGGGTCCATCTGGAATTGCCTTCTGCTACCAAATATGAAAATTGAGGCCACAGCCCCTTATGTTCTTTACCAGGTCATTCTCTTCCTAGGGTGTCATCTTCTCAACCGGATGCCAGACCACACACCACAGGCCTGGGTTTGTTTTGGAGGAAAAGAGGTACTCCAGCCTGGTGAGAGAGAGCACAGGTTGTCCTCCAACGAGCCTGGGATTGGTCCCAGCTGCACCCCTTCAGTTACCTCAAGAACCGTCGCCTCACCCCTCTGTGCCTCAGCTCTTGCACCCGGTTGGACCCACAGGATGTTGGAGATCCAGGGTACAGAAACGGTTTGCCAGCTGACGGGCGCTGTGCATGCATCACTTGCAGAATACAGAAGTTTTGCTCAGTGCTGGTTTTCTCACAGCAGAAGGCACACACTTGAAGACAGTCTGTGTTATGACGCTGCATGTTTTGCAGCGTCCTGAGGTCCATTTTGTCCCCCTGCTGGGTCTCCAGGGGGTGGGACTGGGTGGGAGACCAATTATCTTCTTCCTGCTCATCTCTTAAGTGGATTTTGTCAAATCTCCTAGGCGCTTTAAAGAAGGGGGAGAGAGGATACTTCCTGAAACACACAGCAGCTAGTTCCCTGTGGACACGGCCACCAAACCACGCTCTTCTTTTGAAAGGGGGTCCTGGAGTCATTTTTTCCAACACAAAGTCTCAGAGCCGCTTAGTTGCAGGCTGCCACCTGTGTTGCTATGTGAGGCTTTAATGGGCAGTTAAGAGGTTCTTCATCCCAGCCCCTTTTGGCATGTGTACCATTTTTCTACATATCCTGTTTCCTCAGACTAAAAATGTGCCTCTCCCCCATGAATCTAGCCCGTAGCGTCTTAACCTTTGGTCTGTCTCCAGAGCACTGCCTGTGATAATAAATTACTCAGCACTGGATGAATTAGCTGAACCCAGTGGGTGGAAAAAGATTAGGCTGGACCTAAGGAAATTAGGTTCTAAGCATAGACACAGGATGAGGCAGAAAGATACTGAGACTTGGGCCCTGGATGACAAAGAAGCTAACCTTTATTAGCATCAGGCCCCAAATCGGTGGTTGGCAAGATCTCACTGAATCCCCACAATGACTTCAAGAGTATGTATTGTTATTATCCTTATTTTGTAGATGAGGAAACTGAGAGCCAGAGATGTTAAGTAACTTGACTAAGGTCACACAGCTAGTCTTGGTCCCAGGATTCGAACCCAGGCAGTCTAATTCCAGAACATCACACTGTCTTCCCGCAGTGCATTTCCATTCATTCATTTATTCATTCATCCATTTAACTCTACTGAGGAAGGGAGAAAATGTTATATAAGAGCAGACCCCAGAATATTTCTGAAGGAGGCACCTGTCGTTAGGTCACTGTGGGTGCAAGGGGCCCAGCAGGTGAATACCAGCAGAAGCCTGAAGGTACAGCTGGGGTGGGACAAGGATTATCTGGTGGTCTGGAAAACCCACCTGAGCTTGCAAATCTGGGGTAAAGGGATGGTGAGTGGGGCTTGTCCTGCCACCTGGGAAATTGGTGCTTGAGGCCACAGTTGAACACAAGGGGTACAAAGAATTCTATACCTGGAGAAAAAGGCCCATCATGGGGTCCCGAGTGTTGCCCCCAACCTCAAACAGTGCCTCTGAGGAGAAGAGCAGGGGAAGATGCCTTACCACACTCAACCCCACCCCCACACCATCCCCACTGGTGGGAGGGAGCAGGGGGGCCTGAAGCCAAATGAGGGGCTCCAGAGAGGGGGCACCAAAGGCAAGTCAGGGACCTGGCAATGTTTTGGTCGGGGTATACTTCTGAGGATGGTAAAGGCCATGAAGTGGGGCAAAGCAGACCCTTTCTTCTGGCCCTGTGGTAATTTCCCAGGCCCAAACTTGGTGGCTTAAAACAACAGATACTGTCTCACAGTTCTGGGGGATGGAAGTCTGAAATCAAGGTGCCAGCAGGGTTACAGCCCTACGGTCTGCTGGAGAGTCATTTCTTACCTCCTCTTAGCTTCTGGTGGTTTGCTGGCAATCATTGGTGTCCCTTGGCTTATGGAAGCATCACTCCAATCCTCCGTCTTTGGTTGGTCTTCTCCCCGTGTCTCTGTCTTCACAAGGCCTTTGTAAGCCTTTGTAAGTCTGTTAGGCATATTGGATTAGGGGGCCCAGCCTCTTCCATATGACTTCATTTTAACTAATTACATCTGTTAATGACCGTATTTCCAAATAAGGCCACATTTGGAGATACTGGGGCTCAGACATCAATACACCATTTGATGGAGGAGACAGATTTCAACCCAGAACAGGCTCCATGGCCAGTCTGGAAAAGGATGGCTGATGGAGCCAAGGTGCTGGTTGGGAGGAGAGACTAAAATCTCCACCCCAGAGAGCCTGGGGTTGTAAACTGCCTGGGGCTTCATTAAGAAGTGCCAAAGGAGGGCCAGAGAGCCTGGCTGGAGAGATGGGACAAGAGAAAGCTTCTTTGTGTATATCCCCCCCATCCAGCTCAGGCTGCTCAGAGGCCAGCTTGTGAAGCCTGTTGGGGACTGCTGAAGTCACTCATCACTGACGTTAACTTTGTTCACCTGGCTGCCCGATTTGCAGGTTTCTCTACTAATAAGGCATCTTTAACCCTTGGCATACCTACTCTTTGGACGCAAGTCACCCGGGTCAGCCCACAGTCAAGTGGGGCTATGCAAGTTTTACCTCATTTGGTTTTCACGATAACCTAACATGGCAGGGCCTGTTGCCATCTCATTTTACAGCTGAGGGCAATGAGGCTCAGAGAGGTTCCGTGTCCACGCTGAGACCATGCGGGAGCTCCTAACCTCACACGCCTGTCTGTCTCACAAGATGGGGTTCCTGCACCCACCTCTCCAATTCACCCCTTCTCTGCATCCTGCCTGCTGTCCTCACTCTTCAGAATTCCTTTATGGCCCCAAGTTTGCTATGAAACTGTATTTGAAAGAAAGAGGCCCCGAATCACTTTCCTTTCTGCAGACATCACAGGGTGTTACGGAGCTCTTTATTGCAAAGGATGGCTGCCTACTTTCATTTCCTGCATGGTCTAGATGGACACAGATAGAGGCAGGGACTGGGAGGCACCCACAGGGAGGGGCTGTGACTCTCACTAGAGGGACCCTAGTGTTGGCTGCCTTGCTCCTGGATCTTGCAGGGGAGAGGCAGACTGCAGGGAAACCGGGCTCCAGGCTGGGTCCTGTGACTTTGGGCAGACTAGGACTAGGGTCATGGTCTTACAGGAAGGGGTGGGGTACAGAATAGGATCATTGAGGAAGAGAGAAGCAGAAGCCGCTGGATAAACTGGGCTCTGGCATTCCAACTCCATCTTCCTTCCTCCCTTCCCAGTGTTCATCCTCAAAATGAGAGCACACAGGGAAGTGTGTTTATCCATGTACCTGATATTCACTGCACATCTTACAAGTGTCTGTTCTGTGTTGGGAATCATGCCGGCACTCTGCAGACACTGTTCTCCTATATCCTCATAGCAGCCTGGGAGATGGGATTTTTAATGTCCATTTTACAGATGAGCAGATGGGAGGTTTGGAGATGGAAGATGACTCACAGGTGGTGGAAGAGCCAGAATTCAATCCAGGGGTGGCTGACTGCAAAGACGCTGCTCTCTCTACCCATTACTCATCTACTCATTCATTCAACACATTTATTTTTTACCTTGCACGGGCACCAGCTGTTGTGCCAGGTGCTGGAGAGACAGAAATAAATGACACAGGCATGGCACTCTCCTCGTGTCCTCACGTTCCATAGGGAAAACAGATCCGTCCCCTCCTGGGTAACCAGCACGTTCCTGCACTGTAGATCGGGTTTGTCGTGATCACCAATAATGGTGATATGGTGGGATAATGGAGAATCATGAGGTGGTGGAAGGGAATCTCAGATAGACTGTGTGATCAGGGAAGGAGTCTCTGAACAGGTGACATGTAACTTGTACCTGCATAATTGGAAGAACAGGGGGAAATGCATTTAAGATAGAGGGAACAGCAGGTACAAAGGCCTTGAGGTCTAAAAAAGGTCAGATAAAGCAAAGGTGCTTGGCTTCGAGTGAGGGAGGGAGAGAGGACAGGATGTGAGGTAGGAGGGTCAGGGCAGGATCCCAGACCTACAGAGCCTTATAGATCAAGGTAGGGAGGGTCCAGAATTGTTCCTGGGTGTGATGGAAGCTGTTAGAGGGGTCTAAATACGGCCATAACAAATCTTTTCTCTCAAGGTTTTCATATTTTAAGGCAGGGTTTCTTAACCCTGGTGCTATTGACATTTGGGGCCAAGTAATTCTCTGCGGTGGGCTGTCCTGGGTACTGTAGGATGTTTAGCAGCATCCCTGACCTCTACCCCCTAGATGCCATTTCCTCACCCCACCCCACTTCTCAACGGAGACCAAAATGTCTCCAGATACTATCAAATGCACCCCCCCTTGGAGAACTACTGACGTAACATATCAAACGTTTGGTTGTTGCTTTCACAAAGTCCCATGTACCTGGGGCCAGTTGATCTCCTGGGGGGCTTGCTTCCACACAGTGACTGAGGTATTAGGGCCGGTTCGGAAGGTAGCTTCAGTTTCTCAGAGCACTTTGCTTCCACCAGACGGGCAGGGGAGAGAGGCGGCATGGAAGGCAGCCAGGCCTGGACATGAGTATGTATGCCATTCCCACCTACAGCCCATTGGCCAGAACTCAGCCCCAAGGCCCCGATCTCCCTGCAGGGAGGCAAGGACATTCTTTCCTCCTGCATCCAGAGATGGAAATAACCTTGGTGGCATAAAGCACTGCCTCCAAACAATGAGCTAAGTAAGCATTTAATTACATGACCCCATTGATCCCTCACAACACCCAAGCAGGTACTTTAATTTCATTTTCCCAACACTTTCTGAGTCATGGGCCTGTGGTCAGAGCAGGGACACTGGGTCCCAGGGGAGTGCACCAATGAGAAGGCTCAATGCTGGGCCCCTTGGACCACAGCTTCAGGATGACACAGGTAGTAGATGGTTGCAGTGTGTCTTGCCAGCATCCTACGCTCCTTGACGAGCAAGAACCCTCAAGTTTTCTTTGGGGAGGTAACTTTGCACACTGTCTTCCTGCCCGGTGTCATCAGCCTGTGAGTGGGATGCATCCCTTGGACACGGTGCCTAGTTCCTTCTCTCCTCACTTTGCTTGGTCAAAGTATGTCTCAAGATTTTGCTAAGAATGCTGGGACAGAGACTTACATTTTTCAGGCTAAGTTTGAACCAATATTGCTGGCAGCCATCTTGTGGCCATGAGGAAAATCTTGAGAATGAAGCCAACCTGGAGAAAGTGGAGAAGACATAGACAGGGTAAAATCAAGTTCAGATGGCCTGTTTGTGCCTCGTGTCTAACCTCAGGAAGTCGGATAGACCCTTGAACTTTCTCATTACACAAATCAGTAAGTTCCCATTTTCCATCACTTGCAACCAACAAAGTACTGAGCAACATAATACATTTTCCCTTCAAGGCCTGGGAAGGGGCTGGATCTGCAGGAGAGTGGACCTGTGGAACCACCCCCATGACACACAGGAATGCGAGAGTTGGGGACAGGAAGCTGAGGACCAGAGCCAACTAGAAAAGGTTCATAGTATCTCTAGTATCAGGACAAAGTTGCCCTGACATGCCACTCTTAACTTAGCAGCTCAAATAAAGAAAATAATATCCAGCACTGCATCCAGCTTATGAATCACTAACCTAGTGGCCTTGACCACAATCCTGAGGGGTAAATACCTTTAAGAGATCAGGTGAGGAGGCTCAGAGAAGCTAAACAACTGACCTAAGCTCACCCATCAAGTTAAATGGTAGAGTTGGAACTCAAAGTCAGGGTTCTCTGACTCCACAGCCCATGTGTTGTTTGGGTTTTTTTTTCCCCCTATAATAAACTCTAACATCTCCCTGAGCTTGTTTTAAAAAAATAAAGCCAGTATAGCCTTTTGTTTTTATCCAAGCCTGGGATTTAACAGGCTACCCACCCAGGTCACTCAGACATAGACTTGGGGAAGCCAGAGCAATGCCCCCCACCAGCTCCTCCTCCCTCGGGTCCTGTGTTTGGATAACAAACGCCTTCGTTACAGTACATATTTAAGCATTCCCAGGGCACACAACATCTGCTCCAAGCACGCTCGTGTTCCCTTCTGCAGGTGCATGGTTCAGTGTGGGCGAGACGGAGCGCAGAGAAGACGCGCTAGAAATGTCAGACGATATTCACACCCCGCCATCTAAGAATTAACAAGCCTTTGCAGAACGGCTTCTGTCGACAGACCCAGGCGTGGGGGACACACCCACTTCAAGCATGGCATGTTTTTGCCCCTAGCAGGTGTGTGTGTGCATGTGTGTGTGCGTGCGTGTGTGTGTGCCCGTGGTTTGTGGGCGTGCACACACACTGGCGCACACACCACCTCTAACCAGAACTGAGTGGCAGCGCCTCCTGGAGCCAAGCAAGTGAGTCAACCACCCAGGAAAGAGAGGCATCATGATGATTTTTTTCAGATGGAGTGATGCTTCCTGCCACTTAAAGAAAAAAAAGTCTTCCTGGTAATTTAGAACAAACAAAAAGCTAAATCAAACCCCAACTTGTAAAGACTCTAGGGAGACTCATTAGTGTGAGAGGTATTTTATCATAAAGAAATTGGGTTTCTCTTCATGTAAGCGAGTCAACACAGAAGCCAGTTTATTTTTTCACAACCAGTTCTGGACAAAGCCAAAGTGAGTTGCAGGAAGGCTTCTGGTTATTCTTCCCCTGGACCTATAGGAGGGCCAACTCTTCACTTCTGTTCACTGCCCTCACCTGAAGCATCTGGCCAGTTGTGCTTGACCCTAACTGGCCAGTCCTAACTGGTAGAATCTCATGGTTGATTAGTAATGTCTGCCTTGGGTGCTGAGCAGTGAGCAGAGTCGTAAGTCAGATAATTCCCATTCCTGCCTAAGAGTTTAAGACACTGAACATGTCTTATGATTTTTTTAAAGATTTTTTATTTATTTATTTGGCAGAGAGAGATCACAAGTAGGCAGAGAGGCAGGCAGAGAGAGAGAGGAGGAAGCAGGCTCCCCGCTGAGCAGAGATCCTGATGCAGGACTCATCCCAGGACCCTGAGATCATGACCTGAGCCGAAGGCAGCGGCTTAACCCACTGAGCCACCCAGGCGCCCCTGAACATGTCTTATGATTAACATTCTTTGTTTTTTTAAGATTTTATTTATTTGAGAGAGAGAGAGAGAGAGAGAGTGAGCATGAGCACCTGGGGAGAGGGCAGAGGAAGAAGATGGCTCCCATGGGGCTCAGTCCCAGGACTCTGGGATCATGGCTTGGGCCAAGGACAGACTCATGATCAACTGAGCCACCCAGATGCCCCTCATGACTAATATTCTTAAAGCAATGAGACTATTACTTATCAAATCCATTAATAAACATTTATTGAGGCAATATACACTCCCAGTCCTATGCTAGGTGCTAGGGGGCCATAACATGAGAAGGGTGAACAGAGTTAGCATGGAGCATCTTCCACAGTCTGGTTGCTTTCTGTCCATGTTCTCAAATTTCATTTCACCATCAAAATGCCAGGGCTGAAAGATTTTATTATCCCCATTTTATCAATATTGAATTGAGGATCAGAGCTAGTCAGGGACACATCCTGGGTTCAAATCCAACCCTTAGGTCTTTGATCTGAGCCTTTTCCCACCACATCACTCACTCATTCTGTATAAGTTGATTCTGGTTACTTACAACATAACACCATGACCAATAACGGTGGCAAATGCTTACACAGTCTTTACTACATGTCAGGCAGGGCTTTGCATAGTTAATTCACTTTCCAGTTCCTATGTTAAATAGAAGGGCAGAAAAATAAATGAATAAAATGTGTATCCTGATCACAAGAAGCTTGTAGTTCTGCCAATGAGACAAAGACTTAGGTGGGTAATTAATAATTTTATGTTCATGTTCACACTCTCAACCCAATAAAGGTCAAGACTCAGCTCAAACATCATCTGCTCCACGAGGTCTCCCCTGGGAGCCCGTAGCCTCTAGGTGCCTAGGAGCCCATCTGGTCCATCTCCGACATCTGGTTTCCAGCAGAAGACTTTCCTAGGGTATGTGTGGGGGAGTACTTGCTTCGTGCATGTACACATGGAAGTCTCCGGGGATGTATGGATGGGGGAAGGAGATGCTGCCTCTTCTGGGTCAATGAAAATAAATCTTTGGGGCCTCTCAGAGCCAACGGACTCTGGGCCATTTCCATGTTCGGGGGCTCCTATAGAGCAAATAATGAAGAAATGGTGTCACAAAGTGGTATATTTTAAATGGTACAAATCAACAAATTAGTGCATTGAACAAGACAACAAGGGGTATGTGAGGGAAGTGTTCTGAAGACCTTGCATAATTCAACACTCTCAGAATTAGAGGCCAACAAGGACAGGACAGAGGCAACTTCTGTCTATGGCTGGCGTGGCGCCATCGTGTGGCAGCAGCGCAGGGCAACTTAAAATTCTTTTGGCCTGCCCTCTGTGAAAAGTGTTTGACTCTTGAATTTCCTTCCACTTAGTGGTGTGTGTGTGTGTGTGTGTGTGTGTGTAAAGGGAAATATTTGTATTATTTCCAGTTTTGCATTTAAAATTTGACTTCATTAATGTTTTTACAAAGCACTGACTAAAAATTCACACAGAATGTGACCTTCCTGGACTGTCTCAATTCTGAATGTGAGAGGCCCGTGGTGAGGATGGGACGAATTGCCCCTCCCCAACCTGTGACAGGTCTCATGAGTCACCATGTTCACTTGTTCACACCCCTCTCTCATTGGGTCCCGTCCCGGGGACAGGGAGGAGGCATGAAGCCAGGGTGGCTGTGTTTGACCATTCAAGCAGGGTGCCCCCCAACCCTAGGGGGCGCCATCCACACTGTAGCAATGAGTTCCTGCAGAGGCAAGCCCTTTGCTCCCACCCTCTGGAGAGGCCCCACACCAGTGTTTAGTTTGGGATCCAAGACATCTCAGACCCTCGAATCATACATGAATAAATACTTAGTGAGCATTTACAACATGCGTAGAGCTCCCTCCCTCACTATCCAGGGGGCTGCTTTCCCACCTGATCCCTTTCTCGACATGCTGTATCTCGCGCCAGGTATTCATACAACCCATTTGGGCAGTATTAAGGCAGTTCTAAGGTTTTGCACTTTCTAGGAAGTGAAGAGACAGCATTCAACATTGAACAATATTGCGTGAGCACCTCCCAGGTGCTGGGCAGTGCCCTGTGTGCCAAGGACCCAGCACTGAACAAAACAGGCAGAGATCCTCTGGAGCTGTCATTCAGCGAGGAGAACAGAAAAGAAACCACCTAAATAAGTAAAATACATCATATTTCATCAATTCTATGACAGGGATTTTTTCCTCACATTTAACATGTCTGAAATCAGGATGTATCCTGCCTTCAATGGTGTCTTCGCATTGTTCTACGGTTTAATTGGTGGTATTTTTTCCCCCTTTGTGGTACAAAACTAATGGCTCCTTTTGCTTTTGACGACGTGTGAATGTGATGAACTGTGGAGTAAATTATACAGTGCTAAGTAATGAGGAGAAAAATCAAGCAAGGAAGCTGGATGGGGAGTGTCGCAAAGTTCTCTAGACAGAACTGGCAGACAGGGAGAAGGTGAGTTTCAGCAAAGGCAGGAAGGGGGTGACGGAGAGAGTCATGTGGCTGTCTTGGGGGAATGGCATGTTCAAGAGCCCCCAGGAAGCAGCCTGCCTGGAAGAGCAAGGAGGCTCATGTAGCCAGAGGAAAATGAGCGAGAGGTTGCTGAATAGAGGATGAGTTCAGGGAGGGAACAGGGGCCAGATTATTCAACCTTTGCCATCTTTGATTTTTACTCTGAGTGAACCTCACCAGCAATCTGGGTCATCTGATGCCCATTTTCCAGATGAGAAAGCTGAGTTTCAGTGAGGTTTTTAAAAATGTCCCAAGGCAACTCAGGAGAACAGTGGAGCCCAGATTTGGAGCCAAATTTAACTCCCAGGGCTGCTGTCACCCAAGTCAGGCAGACAAGTGATTGGCATGGGGGATGACAACGGACGGTTGAGTGCCCAGCCAGGGACAAGGCAGAAGCTGGTGAGGAAGCTGGCATGGAGGAGACTCTGAAGTCCACAGGATGGTCAGTGAGACTGGAGGGATACCGCCTTTAACTCCCTCTGATGGAGTCCCCTAAATCTCAGGCACCCCGAATTCAGACAAGGAACACCCCTTAACATACGGTTCTTGAAAGAGGGATTAAATGAACATGATCATCATGGCAGCAATGACAGTGGAACAGACTGCATGTGTTTATCTTGTTGCTTAAAGACGTGGGTAAATATGCTAAACAATTAGTTGCTAGTTTATGCACCAGTAATGCCCTATTAAACCAACTTACAGCACTGTCTCAGGGATTCACTAAGTATTAGGAACTCCAAATTGGATGCCCGGAACACTCAGTGCCAGAGTGAATCCCTCCCAGACCCTTGGCTGTTGGTGAGGATGGGGAGGAGACATAGTGTTACCAAGATCCCAGTCCTCTCTTCCTTCTTCCCTCCTTCCCTCCCTTCTTCCCTGAAGCAAGGCTGAACCTGCCAATTTGAAGACCCACATGCCTCAGCTGTGGGTAGTGGCAGAGGAGATAGGCTGACCATTCCAGAACGCTTCCCTTTTGTAGTAGGTTCATTGTATTAATGGCCTCCCTGTCCTCATGTCCCTTTGCAATATGACTTTGCAGCTCTTCTCATTGAGAGATGAGTCTATTTCTCCACCACTTTGAAAGTGAGCTGAACACATGACTTGTTCTGGCCATAATGTGGCAGAAGTGATGGTGTGAGTTGTGTAAATTGTGAGTACTTGCACACTTCCTCTCTCTCTCATACCATGTGAACAAAGGAGGTTAGTCTGCTGGATGTAAAAGCACTTGGAGGAGAGCCCTGATGTCCCAGCTTACATCCTGGACCAGCTTCCAGCCATCTGACCCCCAAAAGTACAAGAGGGCCCAGAGCAGATCAAAAAGCTCCTTACAGGACTCTCAGTTGACCTCAGACATGTGAGTGAGCCCAGCTGAGACTAGAAGTATCACCCAGCTAACCTGTAGTCTCAGGAGCAACAGTGTTCATTGTTTTAAGCCATTGAGACTGTAGTATTTGTTACACAGCAGTAGCTAACTGATGCCCCTCTGTTCTGAAGTTGTTCTTGAAGGGCCCGGGGTGTGTGACTTAGAATGTAAGGTCTTTTTATCTCTTTTTTCTTGGCAGAAAGGAGAAAATAAAAACTGGAGGATTTTTGAAGGAATGTCAGGATATTTGGATATTACTATAACAGAATAAAAATGACCCCAAATTAGCCATGACAGGAAAAAAATGTAACCAGATAAAAGTGTGTCAGGGGACAGTATCTACTGACACGAAGTTCATGCACATGTTTTGCCCCCCACACGCACACAATGAGGACACCTGCATAAGCAAATAAGTGAATATTTACTGGGACAGACCCATACTCGCTCATGAGCTAACCTATGTGACCCCCTCCTAGAATAGCGGAAAGTATATATATCCTTGTACTTGCTTGCTGACAAGACTTGAGAAATGGCCAGCCTTGCCTATACTCATTTTTCACTAAGAACTCTATTGTGCTACCAACATCATGAGTGAAGATTGCAGCCATTGAAAAAGGAAAAAAGATGAAGACTTCTCAGGCTTATCAAGAAATCAATGAAACATTTCACCAGAACAAAAGGCACCGACTGCCTATGTTTCCTCATTAGCTTGTTCTCCCCTTAAGGTAGGTTCTGCCATGATCCCCATTTCATAGAAAAGGAAACTGAGACTCAATGAAATGAACCTGTAAGACCACAGCCGAGAAGGGCAGAGTGGAGCCTGGAAGCTCGGGCTCCTGCCTCCACCCCTCTAATGGTGGTTCTTGAAAAGATGGAATCAGCTTGAAATGGTCTAGCTCTAAAGCTTGTGGGTGGGTACATGGGTTTCTACGACATTTCTGTTCTTCCACTTTGTCTAAAATATTTGATCATTATTTTCTTAGAAGAAATGAAAAAGAATCAACCTGTGTTGTTTACCGAAACCCGGGCACCACATTTCAAACCCTCCGGACACTCTTCAGGAGCCTCTTTGTGTGACACTCATTAAAACTTGAGGGAAACAGTAAGAAAAGTGAAGGGAGAACAGGAAGAAGCAACAGCTTAGGGGAAACACTGGTTCTTCCAGCACCTCCCCCTCAGGCTTTCCCAGGCTCTGGGGGATGAGGTGAGCGCCTGATGTGCTCCACTGTTGAGGGATTGGAACAGCCCCGATTTAAAATATCTTGGTCTGTTTTTCTGTTGAAGAGCCACTTCCAGCTTGGGAGGACGAGGGTCGCAGCAGCTTCTGTCAGTGCCCCCCCCCCCCGTGAGGCCCCCGGCCTGTCCATCTGGTGGGGCGAGGCCTTTTTCTAGCCTTGGGCAGCCTGGCAAAGCATTGTCCCAGGGAGCAGCCCCAACCAATGGCTGAAGAGAGTCAGGGCAAAATAGGCCAGATCCCTTGCCCCTGGGGTGGGACTGCTCTGAGCTCTTCCCTGGCCCTCAGCTGGTCTCCACGGCTTTCCGCTCCAGTTGTTCACAGCGGTGTCCCTGCCTGGCGCTTGCACCACTGGCTGCCTTCCCCTCTCGGGTTCCCTCAAACACTCTGAACACTCTTTTCAGCAGCGCACCCTGGATCCCCTCCCAAGTGAAACATGGACACTTCAATCTTCATCTCAGGGTTTGCCTCTGAGAGAACCCAAACGAAGGGAAATATTTCCAAAAAGCCCCAGAAGGTGCTTCTGAGATCTTTCTCTCTCTGTGTCCCCCTGAATTGAGAACCCCTTCAGCAAACCGTCAGCCAGGCCTGGAAAGTCAGCCTGGGTGGGATTAACTCCCACCAGTTCCACCGTGTTACCTCAGATAATCTACTTAGTGATTTGGGCCCCTCAGTTTTCTCGCCTGTTGAGGACAGAGGGTGTCCTGCTTTCTCCAGCATCCGGAGGATTCCACGAGAGACCCACGGACTCGCCCTGTATGGGCACTGACACTGAGCAAAAAATTCACTTTGTAATTTAAAAAAAAATTGTCAGGAAGCATTATCTTAATATACATATCACAAAACTCGTTGTCAAAACCTGTTCTGATTTACTTGCTATGTAGGTCACACCACAAGGCAATGCCTAAAATGTACAATTTAATAGCCATTTATTAAGCTCCTTGCCCCTTAGGCTGGAATGTTGTTCCGGAATTAGAAATTAGAAAGACCCTCCTTCCCAACTAGCTGGAGGAGAGAGGTATAAACAAATAATACAATGTGAAAAGTGCTCTAAGACATCCAAGGTGGGCACTTAACGGGTTTGGGCTGCCTGGCGCCTACTTGGCCTCTGGTTCCAGAGCTCCGATTTCCCTCCAAAAACGGCCCCTCCCTATTCTAGTACTTGTAGCTTCGGGGATGGCTACGTCACTCAGGCTGGGCCAATGAGAGCCCTTGATTCCCCCGGCCACAGTGATTGGTTCAAGGATCAGCACGTGACCAAGCCAGACACTGAGACTTGATTCTGGGGCTTTTGCAGGGCTACTGGGAGAGTGAAGTCTTTCCCGGAACTTAGAGGTAAGAGGCGGTGTGTGCGATTGTGAGGGACTTCGTGAGGAAGAAACCCACACAAAGGAAGGCAGAGCCAATCCACAGCTAGAAGCAGGGTTCCAGGGGGGCACAGTTTAATCCTTTGTCTCAGCTGTGTCTGAAACCAGCTCTACCACCAGGACTTTTCCCATAGGCAAACCAATGAATCCTACCCCTCGTTTTTTCCTAAGCCACCTGGTAACAAGAGTTGTGCCCCGTGTCAGGTCCGTGCAAGACACGGCACGAAGGAGGCTCGGGGCAAGAGGTCAGCCGCTGCATGAGAGGTTCTGGAAGGCTTCTGAAGGAAACTTGTGACAGGTTCCAAGGGATAAACTGAAGCTCGTTCTTCGATGATCAAGGTAGGGAAGGGCATTTGATGCAGAGGAAGTGACACGGCAGTGGCATGGAAGTTGGGCTTGGGAACCTTTCAGTGTGGCTAGAGTGTGGGGCAGAAGAAAATGAGGCAGGAAAGTTACAAGGGATCAGATCATAGACCGTCAAGAGCCAGGCTATGAGGGGGCGCTTTTCTGCTGTGGGATGCTGGGGAGAGGAGCAGATGCTGTGTGTGGTAGGCATAAGGGAGATGATCAGCTCTCCCTAGAACTGTGGAGACTTAACACACATCTCTTGTTGAAAGTGGCCCCCTCCCAACCAGACACCTTAGGGTTTAATAAGCTAAGATTTTAGCTGGGAACACATCCAGTGGACAGGGGCAAGGCTGAGATCTGAAATCATCTGTCCCACTTCAGCAGCCAAGATTAATGAAATCTGTGTAACCTTCATGTGGCAGAGGGGCGGGCATGGCAGGAGGATGGAGAATGGGAGATGTGGGTGGCAGCTTCCGCCTCTGCTCCACACCCTGAGCAGTTCCGCTCTGGCCCCAGTAAGACAGAGCCCTGAAGTTACTGGGTCACCCTCCTTAAAGCTTCCCTCTGGAGTGGGTTCCTCAGGAATCTCATCCCTACCTCAGTGGTTCCTCAAACCCACATAGTCCTCCCAGTGACATTTTGGCAGTGCTTAGTCATGGGTGCCTTGGACGTCTCTTACCGTCAGTGGCAGACCCCCCCCCCAAGAACCAGGACTTAGGAACTGGAGCTGAAAGGCTGAGTGGGTTGCCAAAAACCACACAGTCTGGGGTTTACCCAAGCTCTGTGTGATTCAGCGTGTGGTCCAGGACCAGCAGTGACATCACCTGTGAGTTTATTAAAATTCCCTGGCCCTGCCTCTGACCTACTGAGTCAGAATTGGCATTTTAACAAATCCTTAGGTGATCTGCTGGTATATCAGAGTTTGAAAAGCGCTGGGCTACACACTGCATGGAACTAGTCAAACAAAAAGAAGAAAAACAGCAAAGAAACTAACTTTGGTTGAGTGGAAATGAGGGAATTATAAAGAGTTGGATTTTTTTCTTTTCTGCATATCCCAAAATGTGGTTATATTACTTTCATAATGAAAAAAACTAACACTTAAAAATTAAAAAAATCTGAAACACAAAATTACACTGTGTTATAAAACTGGTAAATTAAGAAATGGTTATTTGCATTTGAAACAGGCCCCATTTTCGGTCTGTTATTACTTTTTATTTTAATTTCCTCCTCCCTTTAAAAAAATACTTCCTGCCTCCAAAGCCGAAAGGAGAGAAGCTTCAAAGGCATGCCTGGTCCTTGCCCTCTTGGGAATGGCCAGTGCAGGGAAGGGCATCTTTTTTTTTTTTTTTTAAAGATTATTTATTTATTTATTTGACAGAGAGAGAGAGATCACAAGTAGGCAGAGAGGCAGGCAGAGAGAGAGGAGGAAGCAGGCTCCCTGCTGAGCGGATTGCCCGATGCGGGACTCGATCCCAGGACCCTGAGATCATGACCTGAGCTGAAGGCAGCGGCTTAACCCACTGAGCCACCCAGGCGCCCCAGGGAAGGGCATCTTTCTGTCTGCAAAAGGAACTCGTTGTTATAACGTAGGTAGGTCTTATCAAAAGTGAATAGAGATGAGCATGTCTGTCCCTATTGGAACAAAGGACAATGTGCTATTGAAGCGTTAGGTGTGATTTGTGGCCTTTTCCCCATGATGATCTCCCTTTGTGAATGCCTTTTCTGCACACAGGATGAGGGCCCTCCCCTTTCCTGTATTTCTCAAGGTTTTCAAGGTCCAAAACTCCTGATTTCAGACTTGGCCTCTTTGCCTAGTTTACTCTTACTTGTCCTTCAGCACTTAGCGTGAATGTCACTTTTTAGGGAAGTCTTCCAAGATCCTTTGGTCCTGTACTAGGCAGAGCTCTCAATTGCAAGTGGTGGAAAGGAAAACTTAAATTGACTTAAGCCAAAAACAGTGACTGTTGGTTCAGATAACAGAAAAGCCTAGGGATAATGGCTTCAGATAGAGCTGGACCTCCGGTCTCAGATGACACGGGAAGCTGCCTAATGACAAATCTCTCAACTTTCTTTTGTGGGACTCCACGCTTAGGTAGTCTGTCCCCGGGGCGTGGGGTCCCCATGGCAGACCCAGATTTTCTACCTTTCTAAATTTAGAAACCCCAGTGCAGAGAGAACTTACTTTCCCTAATTGTCCTTAAAAAAGTCCCAGAGTTTAATCTCATTGGCCAGACTTAGGTCACATCTTTGACCAAATCTTTGACCAATCATTGAAGTGGTCAGGAAGTGGAATGTTCTGACTGGTTGGCATTATGTGTCTACCTTCAGCTCATCCCCATCTGAATCACATGGGCTGATGAGAGAGAAACATGGGTCCCCAAATGAAAATTGAGAAAATGAGGGAATGAGGCTGGTGGGTAATAACAACAGCAGTTTACAACAGATGTCCCGTTACAAATTTTTGTAGTACCCTGCAATTTGCCTTTGCAACATTTGCTAGAGTTGAAAAAATATACATTAATTTGAGTGGTTACTTGATCAATGTCTGTTTTCCTAACCAGACTGAAACTCTAAGGGCAAGGATTATGCATGCTCATAGAAAATGGTATTCACAATGCCTGACACGTGGCAGGTGTTCATCAAATATTTATTGAACGAATGGACTCTCTCTAACTGCTTTAATGACAGCTATGTTTACTCACATTTGCCAGAGGTGATTCTGGAATGCTGGCAGTCAGGGTCCCCATTTTAAATCAGATTTGGCTATTGACACAGCCAGGACCTCTGTTCTAGCTGTGATCAGGGATAATCTGTGCCTTGGAAATGCTGCTCTGCAGAACTGGGGACATCTGCCATGCAGCCAATGGCAACTACAGACTGTTGCTAGATAGTAGAGCCCTGGTGTGGGTTGGCATCAGACAGGATGACGATAGAGGGGGGAGATTTTAAATTCTGCTGCACTTAGCACCTGACATTGGAAAGTGGACTATCTCAAGCCTCATGGCCTCCTTGTATGGTAGTGTAATTACATCCACTTCTTTCTTTTTTTTTTTTTTTTAAAGATTTTATTTATTTATTTGACAGAGAGAGATCACAAGCAGGCAGAGAGGCAGGCAGAGAGAGAGGAGGAAGCAGGCTCCCTGCCGAGCAGAGAGCCCGATGCGGGGCTCGATCCCAGGACCCTGAGATCATGACCTGAGCCGAAGGCAGCGGCTTAACCACTGAGCCACCCAGGCGCCCCTACATCCACTTATTTCAAGGGAGAGACTGAGGCTTACAATAGCCCACAAGACCTGCCATCTTGTACCCAACAGATCAGCACTTAATTTATTTTTAAAGATTTTTATTTATGTATTTTTTTTTTTGACAGACAGAGATCACAAGTAGGCAGAGAGGCAGGCAGAGAGAGAGGTGGAAGCAGGCTCCCCGCTGAGCAGAGAGCCCGACGCAGGGCTTGATCCCAGGACCCCGAGATCACAACCTGAGCCAAAGGCAGAGGCCTCAACCCACTGAGCCACCCAGGTGCCCCAAGAGATCAGCACTTAAATCTGATGTTAGCTCTGCCATTTGTTTTCTGCATGGCCTTCAGCAAGTCTGTACCTCTGGGAGTCTCAGTCTCCTAATCTATAAAACAAGCATGATTATCCTCACCTGAATGGAGTGATGTTAGATGATATGAAGTCTTATACAGTATGTTAAAGTCCTAGGCCAGTAGAGAGCATTGCCTTCCCCTCCTTTAGATGTTGCTCTAGCTAAGTTAACTATTCCAAGTGCTTTGCTAGCTGTAACTGAAGCAAAGACATGAGCTAAAGGAGAAAGTCTATGGGGGGAGGCGTCTTCTTTGAATTCATGGAAACAATGAAATTCATACCTGACCATAGGACATGCTTGTTGCAGTCCAAGAATAGCCTGCTTAAGGGTAGCACCAGGACTTTCCTATTCCCAGGAGTCTCCACAGCAGTCCAAGAGCTAGTCATGTATGGTCCCCAGGTGACAACTTTGGCCCAGGAAATGAGATGTACATTGGGTGGGTGTGGGTATCCAGACTCATGCCATAGTAGCCTATGTCTCTTGTAACAGCAGCTCCATATCAAAGCTTCTAGGGTGTCTGCAAGGATACACCCAGTTCTAGGAGTCTTTGTACACAAGAAAGCTCAACATTATGGCATCCCCATTAGGTACTTATAATTCATTCATTGTCCTTCTAGTCTAGATGTAATTCACCGGTCAAGAGCCATTTTTAACATAAGTGGTGTTGCCTGGCAACACAGCCAACATTCCACCTTTTTTTCTGGTTTCTAGGGTTGACAGGGCTAGTACGTTAACCCAAGGTCAAATCTATTCTTAAGAGAAGGAAAGGGTTTTGTTAACCTTTCATCCACAAATATTTACTGATGTTTCCCCCATACATGTGAACACACACACACACACCCTACCCTATCCCTGAATCCTTTGTCCTCTCCCTATCTCCCAGCACCATCCATTCCATTTTGAAAGCCTAGAGTTTGGAGTTTCAAATGCCAGGAATTTCAGAAGCTAAAACTTTATAATTTGAAAAATTGAGACTTGAGTTTCAAATGCCAGGAACTCTCAATTCTAAGGCGAGGATTGGTAAGTTTCAAATGCCATTTTGATTTTTCTGAGTCTGGCCTTTTGGGTTTCAAAAATTGAAACCCTGAGTCAGAGCATAGGTTCATGTTCTAATCAATAGATTTGGGAAGAACAGTCGAAGAGCCAGGTGTCCTGGGCCTCAGAATATTGAACAGTTTTCTGAATTGAGGAAGAGGGGAGGTGAGGCCATGATGAGGGATGAGGTCAGCAGAGTCTGCACAAGGAGCCAGAGGCTGAAAGGAAGGGTCTGGTTGCTCTCACTGGTACCCTATGAGGACCATTGCTTGACAGAGCAGCAGGAAGGACACTGTCTGAGCCCTGAGGCATCTCTTGGCTCTGACTTAGTGGGTACACAGCCCCCTACTTGCCCACTTCATCCATGGTGGTGAAAGTGCCCGGAGCCTGCAATCTGCTCATGGCCTGAAGGGAAGCCAGCAGCCTTGCACTTGGGTGGTTCTGAGCAGAATCCACCTGTGGTCCAGATAGAGCAGTGGGGAAACCTAGCGCCCCCACCCCCAAAGTCCATACCCCACAAAGATGACAGCAGAGGAAGCCTGCCACTGTTGTATGAGGGAGGGGGATGGGAGGTCCTAGTGAGGAACACAGTTTTTCTGTGTGTCAGGGGCAGGGTCATTGATTCATTCAATAAATTGTCTTACTGCTCTGAGCCCAGGTTCTGGAGCCAGACTGCCTGGGATCACCAGTTCCGCTACTTCTTAGGCAGGCTATTTCATCTCTTCGTGCTGAGCTTCCTCACCTGTAAAACAGGGACAAAACAATATCCACTTCCTGGGGTCATGTTGAAGTCTAAGAGAAGTAAGACATGCAAAGCATTTACCAAAGTGCCAGGCAGCTAGGAACCACCCCACAAGTGCTAAGTGCTGTTCTTATTTCCACATCAGACGTTTCTCGATGCACAAGGGGTGCAGGAGTGAACAAAGGATCAGCTTCATGGAATTCTAGTGAGGAGATGGAGGATACCAGATGCAAAACCAGTATATTCCTTTGAAAGAAAGCTAAAGCTTGGATGCCACTTCTCTCTGAGCGCTGGCCCCTCTGGGATAAATGATGGTTCCCACACAAAGGCAAGTGCCTCAGTGCAGGCCTGGCATCCAGTCAGTGCTCACTGAAAGGGACTCCGTTCCCCTCTGCCAGCTCTCCTCTCTGCTGCCCGTAGGACTGGCCGTGAGCCGCCACGTTGCCTCGCTGGAGAACCCTGGAGCACCGGGAGAATCAATAGAGTCACAGATACAAAGGAGATTCCCAGAAGCACTGTTCCCACCAACCAGATGTTCCCACGCCTTTCTCAAAGAGATTAGTGTCCTAGCAACTGGAAAAGGGGGGATACGGTCTGTTTCTCTCCGGGAACAAAATGGACAAAAGACATTTGTTGAAGTTCTGCCTTCTGGGAAAGTCCCACAGCAGGGAAGGCATTTAGTGAAGAGATCATCCCCTTCGTCACTGTCACCAGGTCACTGTCCTGCCTGGAGAGCCCTCAATGACTCTCTATTTGTCAGAGCAAATAGAATGGGACTTTTGATCTTCTCCATCAGACCTGTGCTCTTGCTAGCCTCCTGGACTCTTTCTTCCTTGTTGAGATTTAGGGGACCCTGTGCACCCAGAAACCTCAGGGTCCTCCTTGACCTCTCCCTAACTCTCACTCTCACAAGCAAACCATCAGCATCCTCTGTTGACTCTGCCTCCAGTGCACTCCAACCTATTTCCTTCTGTATCAGCTTCCTTGTATAGTGATACTGATCTGAAACTCCCCACCTTCTCTGTCCCTAATGCCACTGCTTTGCCCCAGGCCACTAGCTCAGTTCTAGACCTCAACCCGGCCTCCATCTGCCACCCCTCTTTCATCCCTCTTGAAGTCTACTCCCTTGCAGAATGGAGCCCACCCAAAACCTCAAAGGAACTTCTAGAAATATAAATCTGACCATATCTCTCTCCTGCCTAAACCCCCTTTGTGGTTTCCAGTTGCCCTTAGAGTGAAATCCAAATGCCTTATGGGGGCCTCCAGAGCCTGTGGGATCAGGTTCTGCCATTTTTTCTGACCTCATTGTTGACCGCCATCTCTTGCCTCCCGATCATCCAGTTGCTGGGGCCATTCCTCAGTGCTCCATGTGTCTCATGATGGCCTTCTCGCCACTCAAATCTCTCCTTAAACACTAGCCCCTCATTATCCCCCCCGATTTATGTTCTCCTCATCACTCATTGTACCTCATATATATTTTAACTTTTCTCCCATTTTTTTCTCCCTTTCCAGCTAGAATGTAAGCTCCACAAGGGCAGGGACTATGTCTCTCTTGTTGACTTTTTATGCCCTGAGCCAACACATAGTAGATGGGGGCTGTGGACTGAATTGTGTCCCCCCAACCTCCGTCCACAATTCTCAAGCTGAAGCCCTAACCCCAGTGTGATGGTATTTGGAGGTGGGGACTTAGAGAGGTGATTAGAGTTGGATGAGGTCATGAGGTTGGGTCCTCATGATGAGAAGAGGTAGAGACAGCAGAGCACTCTCTCTTCAGGGGAGCCATTAAGGATGGCCATTAAGGATGTGTGAGAAGGTAGCTATCTGCACACCAGGGAGAGAGCCCTCGCCAGACACTGACCTTGATGGCACCTTCATCCTGGACTTCCAGTCTTCAGAACTGTGAGAAAATAAATTTTGGTGGTTTAAGTCACCTAGTCTTTGGCATTCTGTTGTGGCAGCCCCAGCTGACAGAGATAATGATTACAGTGGATGAAGGACCAAAGTAACATTTTTTAATCCTGTTCCTCCAAAGACATGAGGAAGAGGATGGGGAGTGGAGAGCAGCTGGGTTCTGGCAATAGGCCTGACCACTGGGGTGGTGGCCACAGACAGTTGGGCAGCTCTGGGGTCTGAACAGACACGTTCAACTCAACATCCAACTTAGCCAGGACAGATGAGTGATCAGAAAGCACAGTAATTTCTGAGCCCCAAACCAGCCCCAGGGACAGCCGCTCTATAGATTTCCTTGAGCAGACTACTCCATGCCAGGGACTGAGCTAGTCTTTGGGGATCTCTTTTCCTTCATTCAGTGAACACCTAGCATCTGTTCTGCTCAAGAGAAATTTGAGCACGGGGCCAAGTGCAGGGGACGCCTTTGGGGGCATTTCTCCGCCAGTTTGTCTTGTGGTGACCCACTTACCTAGCTGTCTGTGTCCCTCACTGGCTCCCCAGCTCCTTGGGGGCTAGGAACTCATATGAGAGATTCTGGCACCTGTGGGCCTGTCATATAGCATGGAGCTGGAGAAAGGAGCATTGACTGAAAGTGAAATAGACCCAAAGTTGCCCTCAAGAGGTCACAGTTGAGGCCATGAGAGTCTGATCCTTAGCATACAGTATGACAAGGCTAGCCTAGGAACAAAATGAGCTCAGATGTGAGGAGAGTGCTTACCTCACAGTAGGTATCAATATTGGGAAGTTCCCACTCTTAGAAAACTCTGGCTTATCTTTCATGACCCTGGTCCTCTGCTCTCTGCGGTAGAAGCTTTTTCTCTCTCTCCTGTTGCAGTAGACGCTGCTGGTGCTCCACCCAGATCCCCATCACCAAAGTGGCGCACCACCTCCCGGCTTCTGCAAGTGTTGGCTGTGAACAGCTCCCAGCTGCACCTTTCCATGGAGAATGGCTTTCAGCCAACAGGAGCGTCCCTGGGGAATTTCTGGGATGCTACACTCTTCCCGTGGGACGATGAAACATCCCCTCTAGTATTGCTCATGTTCCAGGGCAACTTGTGGGACCAGGCTGAGGCTAGACCTTTCCAGAAACCACTTCTTTGTGTGATTTCTTTCCTGCCTCATCCTGCTGCCCTACCCCCTCCCCCAAACACACTCTTTCTAGTGACAATCGAACTCTCCATAAGTAAATACATGCATAACAGTCTGACTAAGGTTTTGCCTTGAGGAAACCTAACCTAAGACCATGCATTCTCTCTCTACATATATACACTTCATGGGACAGAAGGAAGCCTCTTCCAGGCCTGGGCTCCAAAGCCCTTTGAGACCTTCCTGCCTCCCATTTTCCTTCTCACCAGCATAATGTAGATGGCCATGGCGAGATGGTGGGGTCACAACATGGAAGAAACTCCATTTCTGAATCACTGCTTAGAGGAGGTGGTTTTGAACTTCACATGAGTGGGAAATTAACCGAGATCATATTTGATAAAGCAGGAGATGTTACTGTAACTAACACATGTGGGTTTCAGTCATTTGTATGCCCTGGCAGATGCTGTGGAAGGAATGTGAGCTTTGGAGTTAGACAAACTTTGAGTTCCAGCTCTGCCACACTTTACATCTCTGAGACTCAGTTCCCTCATCTCTAAAGGGAAAAAAAAAAATGCAGACCCTCATCTGAGGACGATTTTTTATCATTAACTAAGATCATGCTTTAGCCCTGTGTTTAGCCTGGCACAAACTTGCCAAGGATTGATACATGCTAGTTCCTTTTCCCAGGAGGTTCACAAGATCATCATCCTAAGCTCTAGGGGGTGCTTTCACACTGCGTGTTCTAGGCCTAGGCCAGGGCCTCTCCCTGAGCATGTTGGCTAGAGGGCCTATAGCTAACATGGCATGATAGCTAATGTCATCCATCAACGTGATTGGCCATGGGGTGTCCACATATGAGGGTGTTTCTGAATGAGATTAACATTTGAATCAGTAGACTCAGTAAAGCAGCTTGTCTTCCCCAATGTAGTGGGCCTCATCTAACCTGTTGAAGGTCTAAATAGAATAATAGGCTGAGTCAGAAAGAATTCTTTTTCTCTGCCTAACTGTCTTTGATCTGGGATATTGCTCTTTGGACTCAGACTAGAATTCACATTATTGGCTCTCCTTGGTCTGGACTTAGGCTTCATAACCACATGAGTCAATTTCTTATTTATATGTATATATAATCTTCATACACACACACACACACACACACACACACACATCCTCTTTGTTCTGTTTCTCTGGAGAACCCTGACTCATACACATGGAGTTTTTCAGCCAGCCTTCATTGCTGGAGCACAGCTACATCACACAATGTCACCCCTATGAGCCTACAGCTCTCTCTCTCTGGTCATTGCCCCAGGACAGGACTCCTTTTGCTCACTTGGACCATCACACAAACCTCCTCGTTGGTCTCTGCATTTCTGATCTTGCCTCTCCAATCCATCCTCACCAAAGGCCACAAGAATGTGGTTTCTAAAACCCACATCAGTCCATGTTATGCATGTACTAAAAAAGTTTCTTTTGCTTACAAGTCCCAATTTTCTCATCCATAAAATGGGAGCATGAGACTATGATTCCTTCTAGATATTTGCTTTTGTGATACGGAATATGATCTTCATTCCTTGGGTTAACAGCAAAGGGATGCTTCTCCTCTGGCCCAACAGGCCTGCATTATTCTTCTCCTGTGACTTGTATGTGCCAATATTCTGTTCCGTTTAAACTGCTGTGCTCTCCTGACCTCTGGCCATTTGGTTATATTGCCCATGTCCTCCTTGCAGGCCAGTTCCACCTCCTGTGAAAATCTTTCCCATTCTTTTTTTTTTTTTTTAAAGATTTTATTTATTTATTTGACAGAGAGAAATCACAAGTAGGCAGAGAGGCAGGCAGAGAGAGAGAGAGGGAAGCAGGCTCCCTGCTGAGCAGAGAGCCCGATGCGGGACTCGATCCCAGGACTCTGAGATCATGACCTTGAGCCGAAGGCAGCGGCTTAACCCACTGAGCCACCCAGGCGCCCCAATCTTTCCCATTCTTAAGGGTCCGGTTCAAATATTACTCCCTCATGAAGCCTCACTTGAATTTCAATAGGATATAACAAGATTTCTCCCTTTCCTTCAAATCCCGACTAAATGATAAGGTACAAGGGACTGGGACCCCCTTATATGTATATTATGCATTAAGCATTGTCTCTGCACTTAGTAGGGCGTTTAAAAATATTTACTGAATTGGGGGCCCTGGGTGGCTCAGTCGGTTAAGCGACTGCCTTTGGCTTGGTCATGATTCCTTGGTCCTGGGATCGAGCCCCGTGTCGGGCTCCCGGCTCAGCAGAGAGCCTGATTTTCCCTCCCCTCTGCCTGCCTATCTACCTACTTGTGCTCTCTCTGTCAAACAAATAAATAAAAAAAAATCTTTAAAAAAAGTTTATTGAATTGATTCCATTTTATATTTACAAACTTATTCTTTGTTTCCCATCTGTACCACCAGTTATATGTTCTGTTTCCTGTTCTCTTTCCTTTTTATTATTTCATTTCCCCCTCTGCTAGTTTATTAGTTTTACTCTCTGATAATTTAGTGGTTACTCAATATTACAACATGCTTTTATCACATGACAGACAATGCTAGGACCTTATACTCCTTTAACTCCTTATCTGTACTTCCCTTGTTGTCATGCATTTTAATGATATATAATTTTGAACCCCCAGAAGACATCACTATCGTTTTTTGTATGATCAAGGTTCATTTCAATTTATTCCAAATATACCCTTCATTCCTTCCTGCATGTTCATATTTCCTTCCAGGGTTAACCTGCTGGAGAACTCTTTATAGAATGTCTTTTTATGTGGTCTGTTGACCATGTTTCTCTAAGTTGTCTGTAAACATCTTTATTTTACCTTCACTGTTGGAGGATTTCTTTTCCCCTTGGTCCAGTATTTGGGATTGGCAGTTGTTTTCTTTCAGTACTTTAAAAGATGCTGTCTGTTGTTTTCCACCTTACAATGTTTCTACCAAGAAGTTCACTGTCCATATGAATGTTGTTCCTTTGAAGGTCAAGTGTCTTTTTTCCTCTGACTGCTTTTAAGTTATTTATTTATTTGCTTTTGGATTTTAGCAGTTTTACTCTTACAGGCATATGGGTGTGGTTTTTCTTATATTTCTCCTGCTTCAGGTTTATGTGAACTGTGGTTTGATGTGTTTTTACCGATTTTGGGAGATTCGTGGTCGTTATCAGAATTACTGCTTCTGTTCCATGCTACCTCTTCACTACGCCCCATGCGTCTCTTTCCTGTATTTTCCATTATTTCTCCTCTTTATTTTGGAGATGTTTTTCTGCATAAGTTTTACTGACCTATCTTCCAGTTCACAGATCTCTCTTCAGATGTGCAAAGTCACCTGTAAACCCACTGATTGAGCTTTCGATTTCAGTGATGGTATTTTTCAGCTCTTGAATTTCCAATTGGTTATTTCTTACAGATCCCAGGTCTCTGATAAAATTCTTCATTTGGTGCATCTTCTTGGACATATCAATCCCAGTTGTCTTAAAGTCCACATCTGATAACACTCATATTTGGGTCATCTTTGGATCTATTTCTATCAGGTTTTTTTTTTTTTTCATTTGATACTGTTTATTTATGTATTTGGTGAAAAAAAAAAGGTTTTTTTTTCTAAATTGAATGCCAGATATTGTACATGAGAAGTAGAAAGAGATCATTCTGTTGTTACCTTTCTCCAGATAAGACTTTGCCCTTTCCTTTGACATAGCTGCAGTTGGGGCCTAACATCTTAATCCAATCAGAAGCTGAGTTGATTCAAGTGTGGGTTGCAACTTTTGTTAAGTCTAGGTTTGCCTGTGGGGTCCCCCTTATTTCTGGGCTATAACCCACAGTCATCTGAACTAAAAGCTCGGGATATATCCCAAGACTCTTGGGAGTAGAGACCCCTGTGGATTCAATGAAATCATCCTTTGGTGAGCCCCTGTAGCTGGAGGCAGGGTGAGACTTCTCCCAGCGTGCCTACTAAATGGTCTTTTAACAAAAGGGTGGGCAGGGATCAGGGTTTTGCTTTGCTGTGTGAGATGTGCAGGTTTGTAGCTCGAGACAAGCTTCTGGAGATAAGAAAAGGAAGACTGATTCTCACCCCTGCTTGCTTCTCCTCACCCTTTCCCCATGTTGTGCTGGGCCTTTCCCTGACTGTCTGTGACCAAACTGGATAGGTATTTAAAGAAGAGTCATTTCTACTGGACTCAGATGCTGGGCTGCCTGAGGCTCCAGGCATGAGACTGGACTCTAGCCCAGACTCTAGATGCTGCTGTTCCTTTCTTTTTTTCTTTTTCTTTCTTTTTTTTTATTATTATGTTATTTTTATTTTGTTTATTATGTTGGTCACCATACAGTACCTCATTAGTTTTTTTTTTAAGATTTTATTTATTTATTTGATAGACAGAGATTACAAGTAGGCAGAGAGGCAGGCAGAGAGAGGGAGAAGCAGGCTTCCCGCTGAGCAGAGAGCCTGATGCGGGGCTCAGTCCCAGGACCCTGAGATCATGACTCAAGCCGAAGGCAGAGGCTTAACCCACTGAGCCACCCAGGCACCCCAGTACATCATTAGTTTTTGGTGTAATGTTCCATGATTCATTGTTAGTGTATAACACCCAGTGCTCCATGCAATACATGTTTTCCTTAATACCCATCACCAGACTCACCCATCCTCCCACTCCCCTCCCCTCTAAAACCCTCAGTTTGTTTCCTGGAGTCCATAGTCTCTCATGGTTCGTCTCCCCCTCTGACTTCCCCCCTTCATTTTTTCTTCCTTGTCCTAATGTCCTCTGTGCTATTCCTTATGATCCACAAGTGAGTGAAACCATATGATGGCTGACTTTCTCTGCTTGACTTATTTCACTTAGCACATTCCCCTCCAGTTCCGTCCATGTGGATGCAAAAGTTGGGTATTCATTCTTTCTGATGGCTGAGTCATATTCCATTGTATATATGGACCACATCTTCTTTATCCATTAATCTCTTGAAGGGTATCTTGGCTCTTTCCATGGTTTGGCTGTTGTGGCCATTGCTGCTATGAACATTGGGATGCATGTGGCCCTTCTTTTCACTACATCTGTGCCTTATGAGGTAACTACTCAGTAGTGCAATTGCAGGGTCATAGGGTAGCTCTATTTTTAATTTTTTGAGGAATCTTCACACTATTTTCCAAAGTGGCTGCACCAACTTTTTCATGTGTCCATTGGCCATTTGTATGTCTTCAAACTTTGGAGAAGTGTCTGTTCATGTCTTCTGCCCATTTTTTGACTTATTTGTTTTTTGGGTGTTGAGGTGTTTTTTTTTTAAGATTTTATTTTTATTTATTTATTTGACAGAGAGAGTGAGAGAGCACAAGCAAGGGGAGCAGAGGGGGAGTGAGAAGCAGACTCCCCGCTGAGCAGGGAGCCTGATGCGGAACTCAATCCTAGGACCCTGGAATCATGACCTGAGCTGAAGGCAGATGCTTAACTGTCTGAGCGACCCAGGCACACTTGGGTGTTGAGTTTGAAGAGTTCTTTATAGATCTTGGATATCAGCCCTTTGTCTATAGTGACATTTGCAAATATCTTCTCCCATTCTGTGGGTTACCTGTTTTGACTGTTTCATTTGCTGTGCAGAAGCTTATTATCCTGATGAAGTCCCGAAAGTTCATTTTCACTTTTGGTTCCCTTGCCTTTGGAGACGTATCTTGAAAGAAGTTGCTGTGGCCAGTGTTGAAGAGGTTACTGTCTATGTTCTCCTCTAGGACTCTAAATGGATGAAAGACTTCAGTGTGATACAGGAATCCATGAAAGTCCTAGAGGAGACTACAGATGCTGCTGTTTCTCAAAGGGAACTGGGGATGTTTCCCCGCAGTGACCACTTGGTGGTGAAGTGAGGGGGAAAGGTTGGCTTCGGATTTTGAAGGCTGGCACAAGGTGAAAGTAGGCGCTGGAGTCAGAGTGTTTTCTTTCCACACAGGAATATGATGTTCCCCTCAGTCCTGGATGGACCACACAGACAGCTTCAGACTCGGGGAAAGAGGAACAAGAGAAGATCTCTGGACTCCAGCTCTTGCTCTGCCCCACCTTGGATGAGTGACCTTGGACAAGTCTTTGCCCCTCTCTCGACTCCGATTGTCAAGAGCTGCAGAATAAGGGGGTTGGGCTGAGGTCCCTTCCAGGAACCCAGGCACCTGGGATGCCTCCCATCAAATGCCCCAGGCCCCAGACCTCCTCTCATCACAGCTGTCCTGCAAGGTTGGAAGTTATGAGCCCCGCTTCACAGATAGGTAAATGACACTCAGAGAGGTACACTGACCCCCTGAGGTCATGCAGCAAATAAGCTGTCCCCATAGGATATAAGCTGCATAAGAGCAAGGAATTTGTGTCATGCCTCACATGTAGTAGATGCTGAACAAATAACCAGTGAGTGGATGAAGGCAGCAGTGCTGCAGAGATTTGAAGCTAGGCCTGAGAGACTGTGAAGCTGTCCTCCTTTCCAATGCTCAATGCTGCTTCCGCACAGTCTCTTTGGGATTATTTGGATAATGTTCTTGGAGGGGCAAGGACGTATTGAAAACGAGGATTACCAATTGTTTGATAACAATAATCAGGGGAGGAGTGGAATAAAAGCTCAGGGATGATATGGAAGCCAGTCCCAGACTCAAATTTGAAAAAGAGAAGCAGAGTTGTGAGGTCCTGTTCAGGAGTCAAACCAGAACACACTGGCTTTCTGGAGCCCTGGTGGGGTCCTGCAGTCATTACAGCGCAATTGTTAGCAGGTGATTGCACATAACCTTCCCCTGACAGGCTGGCTTGCACAGTATGATTATCTTTGCCAGGGTCCTCTGAACTTTTGTGGTCTCACACACTTTTGGGAAAACAGTTGGGGAGCGTGTACCCCCAAAATGTGTACATACTTACAAATGAAATATATGTACTACACTCAAATCATATATTAAATACCAGTAAAGCTTGCTTTCTTTATTAACAGGGAGAAAGAGAAGTCGTATTAGTTCCTTTCTGCACCCCAGTGGTTTGCTCAGCTCCCACATGTCATCAGATTGGGTTGTGCTTGCTGCCCTTCCAACCAAAGGCTGTGAGGTTCCCATGAAATGCAGTCAGAGTTGGAAGTCAAGAAGGTTCTAGTGTACCAGCCCTGACCACCTGGAACCAAGTACACAGGTGCCCTTTCTCCTCTGAGGGCCCTGGGAGGGGGAGCCTGGAAGCCTGGGTGCACCCCGGGTCCTGCCATGCCTTGGTGAGTGACCTTGGCTGAGTTCTATCCCTGCTTTGGTTCTTGGTTCCTGCCTATGGCAGGGTTTAGAGTCCTCCCCCTACCTCCTGCCCAGGAAGCTGCTCAGAGGCCATGGGGTGTGGGTAGTACCATGAACCAAGTATGCTGGGTGGTACCTTGAAACAAGTGTGCTGGGTGGCGAGCTAGGCTGTTGAGGAGGGGCCACACCCTGGTCATCAGAGATTCAGCAACAGGCCAGGCAGGCCTTTGAGTCAGCAGGACTTACTTCACCGACAGGCAGCCCCTGCTGCTTCTGTTGCTCAGGGAACCTCTCCCATTTCTAGGGTATTAGTAGAACTAGGAATGGCATCTAATGCTTATACATCGGCCCCACTCGGAGTCAGGCACTAAATGCTTCAAACTCACTGTCCCTTGTGACAACCTTATCAGGGAGCTGTGATTGGGATTGCCATCCCCATTTTACAGATACGAAGACCGAGACACAGCTCAGAAACTCACCAGAGATGCAGCTTGGGATGGATTTGAAAGCAGGTACAAGGTTCTGGAGTGTTCCAGGTCCTAAACCACTCTGCCACATACCCTCCTATTACTCCTATTCCCGCTCTCTTTCATTAATTCACATCTCCCCCATTCTTGCTCCTTTTCCTTTTTCTGTTCCTCTGATTACATCCCCCTGCTGCTTTTTCCATTACCATTAGCTACATCTCTCCCATCCTATTTCATTGCAAGGTTGCTCACTTGCTACCATTTTTACTTTTTACTTCCTGTTACTCCCCAAATACTGTTCTTCATATTTGCACACTGTCTCTCTCTCTTCTCCCTACTGTAGAAGGGCCTCTCCCATTCCTACTGCCCTTCTTCCTGGTCAGGCTGCTGTTAATGTTTCTTGCTACTATTCTTTTTTTTTATGATTTTATTTATTTGTCAGAGAAAGAGAGAGATCAAGAGAGCAAGCACAAACTGGGAGAACAGCAGGCAGAGGCCGAAGCAGGCACCCTGCTGAGCAGGGAGTCCAATGTGGGACTCCATCCCAGGACCCTGGGATCATGACCAGAGCCGAAGGCAGACACTTAACTGACTGAGCCACCCAGGAACCCCTCTTGCTACTATTCTTATGTTACCTCTCCACCCATCAAATCACATAGCTTGGCTTTGCTTCCCTTCCCCTTCCCCCTTCCCTTCCCATTCCTTCCCTTCCCTTCCCTTTTCTTCCTACTACTATGACTCCTTTCATCTCTCCTCCCAGTAAGGGATTTCTTCTCTGACTCTTCCACATTACTATTTTCTCTTACTTCTTCTCCAGTCGATAGGACTTGCTCTGTTATCCTCTTTCCTCTCACATATCCTCCCTTCTGTGGGTTTCAAAAATACTTGGATCCTTCAACTTTCCTCCCACAAGAGATGGTCCATGTCACCTCCCTGGAATTTGGGAGGCTTGTGACTGCCTCAAGGAGAAAAGGCGGTGATGCTCGATGATCTCCGAGGCTAGCCTATGAACGGGAACGAGGCTTTCCCCTTGAGCAGCGGCACACCTGCTCTGGTATACCTTGCTGTGAGTCCTGAAAGAGGCTCCGCTGCCCCTAGGTTGCCATGTTGTGAGGAAGCCCAGACCACATGGAGAGGCCATTGGCAGACCCTTGGGGCGACCATCTCCGTGGAGCTCAGCCTTTGAGCCATTCCAGCTCAGGCACTAGAGAGTGTGAAGCAACCAATGATTCCATCCCCAACTTCCAGGTAAGTTGCCCAAAGACACATGCATCTTCTCAGCTGAGGCCCCGATATCATGGAGCTGAGACAGCCCCTCTGCCGTGCCCAAATTCCTGACCCTTAGAGTTTGTGGCTATAATACAATGGTTGTTTTATGTCCCTGATGTTTAGAGTGGCCTGATTTGCAACAATGGATAACTGGAACACCCTCCTCTCAATCACGCTGTCCATCCTTCTTGTGCCCCTTCTTACTCTCTCCTGCCACCGCAGCACCTCTCCTGTGCCCTGCCCTTCTCATTGCCCTCCTCTACTGGCACCTCTTGACCTTGGTGCTGGTATGTTTACCTCCCTCTCTTCAGCCATCCCCGCCCTGTCATCCTCTGAGCAGCAGGCTGCGAGGCTGTGGAGCTCATCAATCTGGGTGCAGACAGCAGTGATTCACAATTCTGCTGCCGGGGAGACTCACTCCCTTGTCAGAATCTCACAGCCATTAAGACAAGTTCTGGAGTCAGCACTCCGCAGACTGGGGCCTGAGTGCAGATCTGCCCCTCCCTTGCCCTAACCCCCGGGCCTGCGCTGTATTTAGTGAAGTGATTAATAATTGAGAATTCGTACGGGGCTGGGATATGACCCATCTGAGGGTCTTAGGGGCACAAACAGGGGATAAATATATCCCCTGTCTCTGTGGGCAGTGCTGTCTGTGGAGCTGGGCAGATCTCAGTTTAAATGCCGGTTCTGACAATTCCTGGCTGTGTGACCTTGGGTAAGACAGTTAACCTCTTTGAACCCCAGTGTCATCCTTTGTAAAATAGGGCTAATTATACCAACACTGCTGAAGTATTAGGGATCTAAGATCACATAAAAAGCTTACCCTTGGGACGCTTGGGTGGCTCAGTGGGTTAAAGCCTCTGCCTTTGGTTCAGGTCATGATCTCAGGGTCCTGGGATTGAGCCCCGCATCAGGCTCTCTGCTCGGTGGAGAGCCTGCTTCTCTCTCTCTCACTGACTGCCTCTCTGCCTACTTGTGATCTCTATCTGTCAAATAAATTAAAAAAAAAAAAAAAGCTTACCCTCTGGGGTGCCTGGGTGGCTCAGTCAGTTAAGCGTCTGCCTTCAGCTCAGGTCATGATCCCAGTGTCCTAAGATAGAGCCCCACATCAGGCTGCCTGCTCAGTGGGGAGTCTCCTTTCTTTCCCTCTGCTTCTCCCTTCTGCTCCTGCTCTCTCTCTCTCTCTCTCAAATAAATAAAATCTTTAAAAAAAAAGGTTACCCTCACCTTACAAAAGGGGTACCTCTGAAGGCCAAAGGTTAGGTGGCTTTACTGATAGGGTCAAGGTGCCTGGGGTTGCACCATTGAACTACTTTTTGGAATACAAGTACCTGACCCCAGCCTTACCAGACTCTGGAAGAATAATATGATGGCCTCTGGTTTGCAGGTGGGGAATGTGAGGTTCAAAAAAAAAGAGGTAAGTTGCCCAAAGACACATGCTAAAAACTGACAAACCCAGAATTCAAATAGAGGATGTTTGTTTTCCTCCCAACATTCACAAAGGGTAGAAGGTGCTCTGCACTGACCACCACATTCATATTTGGCTTTGCTGATGACCATGAAGGCCCTCTCCCTCTCTGAACTAGATGTGGGAGAGAGGATATCCAGGCAAATAGGCTGACTTGTTTGGTCAGGGAGGAAACAGCTTTTACTGAGGGATAGATATTTTTAAAAATATTGTTGTGAAACTTTATTTAAAAATTTAGCTTATTTTTTGGCTACGTAATGCATTTCCAGGGTTCAAAATTTCGAGAGGCACAAAAGGGGATTCAATGAAAAGTGAGTCTCTCCCACCTGCTCTTGGCCATGTGATTCCCATTCTGGAAGGGACCAGTGTTTCCACTAGAGATAATTTTCCACATACTTGAGGAAGTATGAGTGTAGAGCCTTCCTTCTTGTTTTCTGCACATATTATAAATACTGTTCTTCATTCTGTCATCTTTGAAAGAATGTTCTCCTTTTTTATGGCAGTGTAGTACTTCTTTGCCTGGATTGCACACCCACCTTCCCCTTCCCCTCCTCCCCATTCCCATACAGGAAGCAAATCTGACTTCTGAGGATAGGACCCTCTTGTGCCCCTTCCCTGGCTGTTCTTTTCAGAATCTCTGAGACCTGGTGAGCTCAACGGCTGCCAGGTAGATGGAGGGCAACTGTAATTGTGTCCAGTAGACAAAGCCTGCACACAGACTGACCTTCCTGTTGGCCTCAGCCTTTGCTCTGAGTCCAGGGACAGGCCCTGCCCTCCCGGGGCCTCCCCTGTCTCCTCTGCAAGATGCCACCCAAAGGCCTCCCTCCCAGGGCAGGGGTGAGGCCTTCTGTGAAGCGTCTCACCGGTCTGACGCCAAGATGCACTCAGTCACTCATTGATTCACTGGTTCATTCATTTATTCCCTTAGTCACTTATTTACATATTCCTTCACCCATTTATTTGGTCATTAATTTTCTCATTCATCAGTGCACTAACTCATTCATTCATTCAGGCACTCATTTTCTTGCTCATCTATACACCCCATTCTTCACTCATCCACGCACTTTTCCATTTATTTAACGCATTCATTGTTTCACTCATTTATTCATCGACTAATTGGCGGTGATTAGCGTTGTTAGGCTGTGACTTGGAGAGCGCAGGGGTGGGGAGCCTGGAAATGCTGGCGGTGGGACCCGTGGGAGGGGAGCGGCGGGGGCGAGAGTGCTCGCGCCCCGCCGGGTCCCCCTCCAGCCTGGTTCTCCGCTCCCGCCTCCGCCCCCCGCCCCCCGCCCGCCGCCAGCCAGCCCGTCGCCCGCCGCCCCGCCCCCCAGCGCCAAGGAAAGCGCGCGCTCTCGGGGAGCGTCGCTGCTCAGCCGCGGGCTCGCGAGCCGAGCGGAGCGCCTGGCGGCCGCCTGGGCACCCCCCGACCCTCGGCGGCCGCCCATGCCCGCCGCGCCCCGGGCCCGCGGCCCTCCCCAGCGCTGCGCTGCGCCGCCCGGCCCGGCGGGGGCGGGGCCGGGGCCGGGGCCGGGGCCGGGGCCGGGCTGGCGAGGCCGGGCCGGGCCGCAGGGCGGCCGCGGGGATGCGGGGCTGGCGGAGGAACCTTGCGCTCTGCCTGCAGCGGCTGCCGGACGAAGGTAGGACGCGGCCGCTGCCCAGGCCGGTGACCACCGGCGCGGCGCGAGGCACGGAGGGCGGGCCGAGCGCCAAGCTGGCCGGGGGCTGAGGGGCGCCGGCTGAGGGTCTCCGCGGGAGGCGAAGGGCGGGCGGCCGCGTTCGAGGCGCCGAGCTTGCGGGGTCACCGCAGGACACGAGGTGCGGAGCGGAGCCCGGCCGGGGAAACCTGCGGGGGCGCTCCGCAGGGTGCGCGGAGGTGGGACCCGGGGCAGGGCGGCCGCTAGAGGCTGGAGCGCAGACTCTGAACCCTCGAGGGCGCAGCCCCGGACCCACTCGCGAGTCCGGTTTCTGGAGCGAGCCCTGGCTGGCGCGGCCACCACGTGCCTCCCTGCTCCCGGCGAGTTTGCCGGGGTCGGAATGTGCGGCTGCTCTCGGCGGGGGACACTTCGGATCCCATCGCTGCAGTCGCCGGGACCCAACTTTCCTTCACACCCCCGGCAGGACCCCCGCGCCGACCCCATGGTCTGCAGTTCTTCAAAGTTGCAAAGAGGCGGGAGGTGGGAAAGGGTGCGGGGGTTAGGGGTAGATCTGGCCGCACTGACCCGGACCCCGGCCCCGGCCTGGCCCTGCCGCAGCGCTGCGGCGCAGCCCCCTCCGCCGGGGCGCCTCCGGGGCTGCTCCAACCCTGTACCTGTTGTCGGAACCGCGGTGGTGGAGGGAGGAGGAAGGACCCGCGCCCAGGCCCTGGCACTGCTGAGGAAAGTTCGGATTCGGTGCTAGTTAGGAATTGCTAGTACTGTGAGTCAGGGTTAGAGTGAGGTGGGAACGGCAGCCGCCCACCCTCTGCTCACTTAGGGGGGCATAATGGCGGATCTGCTGGCACCCTGGAGCACATCTGCTCCCGTGTTTAACCTTCACAGCCACCCCCTCAGGAGGGCGCTGTCATTCTTTCCACTTTACAGGTGAGGACACTGAGCCTCACAGGGACGAAGCCTCCTGCCCAAGGTCACACGGCCAGTAGGTGGTGAAGCTGGGATATGAACCTAGGTCTTTGTTACCAACAAGATTTTGGTGGTGTCCGATAGGCCCCCCCCTTCCCCCAATCGCTTTCTGTCTGCCCCCTAAGTTGGGCCCTGCTCAGTTCATAGGAAAGGATCCATTTCCAGCCCAGGTCAGAAGCTCCTGTGTGGGGCCTGGGGGAGGGGAAAAGGAGGGTGACAGCAAGAACTCCCCGCTCCTCCTGCCATGTCCACAGGGTTAAGTCAGGTCTGTAACCTCTACTCCACGTGGCCCTAGGTTCAGAGGACTTGAAAGCAGAACCGGTGGAGTCTTGTTTAGACCCTCCTCAGTCCTTAGCTGGTGCCCCCAAGACCCTGGCAGGCTGCTATCTCTGCCCAGCAGAGGGGCAGACCTTCCTCTCCTCCTCCAACCTGAGTTGGTACTGATGGGACAGCTGTAGGGCACAGAGGGTTCCCGGGTTTCCTTCCCTGGGGCTGAGGGAGGAGGAAGATGGAAAAGGCTACCTTGCAAAGCCAGGTGCCCATGACCAATGTTTAGTCTGAGCTTGGCCCTTCAGAAAACCACAGGCATGCTCTGCGATCTTGGACAAGTCATTCATTCTTTCTCTCTGTATCTGTAAGGGGAGAGCCTAACACTTGTCCTGTGGGGTTCCTAGGGATGAAACGAGGTCTTGGGCCTGGCCTTGCTCATAGCCCAGAGTAGGCTCTGAAGTGGGAGCTGTGATGTCCTGGGACAGAGGATGTTCCTTTTTTGCTCCTGGTTCACACTCCCCACCCCCACCACATGTGTATATGTTGTGTGGGGAGGCCATGGGTGAGGCATGTGGGTGGTATAGGTGTGTGAGGGAGGTGGGTGTCATGTTTGAGATGCATTCGGGTATCCATGAGGCTCACATATGACATGTGTGAGGCATGTGGGTCTTGGGATATCTACTGTCATTTTGCCTGTTACTGGCCACATCTTATGAGAGGAGGCTACTTCTCCCTTTGTCAGTGCCAGAAGGTACCCAGCGTTTGAGTTTTCCTTGGAAAATCTTACTGAGATTGATCCTTGAGCTCAGCACTAAATCAAAGGGTGGCTGGTGCACCCATCCGCGCTGGCAGGAAATTACTATTTTAAAAAGACAAAATCCCTGGCTTTCTCTGGGCCACAGGAACACTGGTTCCTGTGGGCTGGATCTCAAATGAGAAGCTTTGATATGTGTGTCCAGCTTGATAAGAGGCTCATGGTAGGAGGTCAGTAAAGCCTAAGTGTGACAGAGAGAGAGACTCAGAGACAGGGATGCGGACCTGGTATCCTCAGCGAAGAGTCAGCGGGAGGGACATTTCAGATAAAAGCCGCTTACCTGCTTATTCTGTGGTATCATTTAAGGCCCTGGGTAAAGAAGACCAGACTCATATCCTGGACTTAGGCCTCTCCACTTGTCAGCTCTGTGACCTTAGGCATACTACTTAATTCTTCTGGGCTTCAGTACCCCCACCCCCATCCAGTCCATAAAGTGGGAAGCATAACCTTGCAGGGAGGTCTTGAGGAATCAGTGTTAACAGATTTTAGTATAAAGCCTAGCACATAGTAGATACTGAAGAAACGCGAATCCTGCTGTTCCTTTCTTGATCTTTACGTCTGCTTTAACTTTATATTTGAGGAAATGAGCTGGTGCATTGGTCATTGGAGTAACTCAGGACTCAGGGTGGATTTCCGGGTTATGAGCAGCCACCTTCAGGATCTCCCAAGCTAGGGTTGGGGGATCCAATCGGGTATGTGGCTTCTTGAATCCACCATCCGGCCTTCCCCAAGGAGGCTGGCCCCAAGTGTAGTTTTGCTCCCCGTTGTGCTCCCTGCACACTTGCACAGCATATGTGTCCAGATCACTCTACAGTTTTTGGAACCTGAAGTAGTCATGTCCATTGAAGAGAGACTCAGGCAGTCACTGAGATTGGGGCACTCTGATTCTAGCTTCATGATGTTTCTGAGTTCGTGTGTGTGTGCATGTGCAACTTGTGTTCTTTTTTTTTTTTTTTTAAAGATTTTATTTATTTATTTGACAGAGAGAGATCACAAGTAGGCAGCAAGGCAGGCAGAGAGAGAGAGAGGAGGAAGCAGGCTCCCTGCTGAGCAGAGAGCCCGATGCGGGGCTCGATCCCAGGACCCTGAGACCATGACCTGAGCCGAAAGCAGCGGCTTAACCCACTGAGCCACCCAGGCGCCCCGCAACTTGTGTTCTAATGACATTCCACCTTGATGTTTGTGGTCCTGTAGACAGTGACACATTTTTTCCCCTCTCTTCACTGCAGTAAATGCTTCCAGAGGACTCCCCCGCACCCCCCCGCACAATGCCCAGGCTCTTGCTGGTTCCTGTGTGGGATCCAAAAAATGAAATCCAGTCCTCAGCTTTGAGTTGCCCCCAGTCCCTCAGATAGCAGAAGTTCGAGGTGCCCAGTGCTTGAAGAATGTGAAGTCGAAGGCACCGACAATTCTGAGTGGGCAGGCTGCTCGGAGGAGGGGGCTGTGGCAGCACGGGGCAGGTCAGCTCTCCACTGGCAGATCCTTCCCGTGGTGTGGCCTGATTAATTTTCCTCCTTATGCCAGTCCTTTCTGCTCTCTAATGGACTCTTGGAATGTGAGCCAGGAGGGTTAATAGAAGTCATCTCGTCTTATTAGAGAGATGGGGAAATACAGGAGCGGTGAGGAGGAAATCACTTTTTATTCATTCAACAAATATTTATTGGGCCCTGTTCCGGGGGCTGGGGATATGGCCATGAACAAGACAAAGACCGTGCTGTAACAGACTTCACATTCTAGGGAGGGGAGTCAGAGGACAAGGAAATATAAATAGGAATGGGACAGTCTAGAGTCTCAGGTGAGATGAGGGTTACAGAAGAGCAAAGGGTAGTGTTGTGGAGAGTCCCGGGGAGGGGACTTCTCTAGATAGGGTAGGCAAGGGTGGTCAGGGAAAGCCTCTCTGAAAGGTGACTTTTGAGCTGAGACTAAGAGGAGGAAGGTGCAGGCATGCCAAGAGCAGAAGGCAGAACTAGTAGGCGAGGGAACGGCAAATACCAGGAAAAGCCCTGGTCTGCAGGACGTAGTACAGAGAGGACCAATCTGACCCGTTGGAGGAAGAGCAAAGAGCGAGGGAGAGGGAGAGTGATGAGCAGTGAGGCTAGGAGCAGATCATGAAAGGCCAGATCTCTGTAGGGGAAGGAGCGTGGATTTTATTCTTTGTTGGGAGCCTTTGGAATTCTTGACCAAGGACTTGGGCTGGCTCTGAAGAAGAGCAAGGTTTTGACTGATGGAGATGGCAGTGGGGAGAGGCACGCCAGGCAGAGGAATGGCACGAGTAAAGGAGTGGAGGTGGGAAAGCTGTAGGGGCTGAGGCTGCCAGACAGGCAGGGACCAAAGGCATTGAATGCCGCTCTGGGGAGCTGTCTAGGGTTCTGACAGGCACATCCGGTGTCCCTGCAATTATGGACTTGTGCGTGTGTGTGTGTGTGTGTGTGTGTGTGTCTGTGGTACCCAGCTAGCTAATGTGTCCCTGTGCCGGTTACCTAGGAGACAACGGAAAGACGATGGGGCAGGATCTGATTGGCTACTCACTCCCGCTGCTCGTCTCTCTGTCAGAACTGCAGGCAGAGGTTACAAATGGTCCATGCGGGCATGCCAAGTGCTGGAAGGGGAGCTTGTGAATGTTTGTTGCCCTGAGTACTCTGTGTGTGTGTGTGTGTGTGCGTGCACGCACGTGCGTGTGTGTGTGTGTGTGTGTGTGTTTGTTTGCCAGGGCATTTGTGTGCCCATCTTGAACAAAGCGGCGGCATCTGGAGCTAATGGACTTCCTGCTGTGAAACATCTGCTCATTGCCTTAAATCAGGTAGTGAGGGCCCGGATAAATTTAAGAAGAACCAGCCAGACTTGGGAAAGTCTCTTTTGTTTGGTTTTAATAACTGCAATGTCAACCTTGGAGCCGATTGCCAACCTTTCCCTGTATCTCTAGAAATGCAAATAGAGCTTTGAGTGGCGGAAGTTCTGTCCCGTGACGGGCCGTGATGTCGGTTGGCAGAATTGCCTCCCCCACCCCAGTCCAGAAGGTTGGTAGAAGACTGTAGGTCTGTTTTTCCCTCCCCTTTCCTTCTTTAGAGCAATAATGCCCTCCTTTTCTTCTACTCTGTGGGTAAAGAGACAAGGAATCGACACTTTAATTTTGCTTGGGAAGGGGACAACAAGGAAAACCCACCAAAGTGTTTCCTTTGCAGTTGACTTTCTAAAGCAGCAGCCCAGGTTGGCTTGGGGAAAAAACCAAAATACGGCGGCAACAACAACAACAACAACCAGCTTCAGGATTGTGGAAGCTTGAGCATTCTTAGTCTCTCTCCCCCAACTCCTGCCTCTCACTGTGCGGGACTTGGCTGATGAGGCAGCTGGTGAAGAAGGAAATAAGGATTTCCCTGCTCCTACCCTTGGTTTCTCTGTCCTGTGCTCAGGTTTTAATGTTTCATGTATGAAACAAATTGCCTTCCTATTGGAGACAAATCAAACCATGTCTTCCATTCATTGTCTCTATTTCCTTTGTCTCTCTCACCACTAGTCAGAGGTATTTTATCTGAAACATGTATTGGGTGTAGTTTCCATTTGTTTATATACTTCTCATGTGCTCCATTGCTTACAGGAGGGGTCTTACACTTACATGCCCAAAGGGGCAAGGCAAATAACCTAAAGGATGAGTGAAGAAGACCCCAGGGCCTTTGCCCTTGCTGTTCCTTCTGCTGGATCTTGCCTGTGCATGACTCACTCACTTCATTTAGATCTATGCAATGGTCTCCTCCTCAGAGAGGCCTTCCCTGACCCTCCCATCTAAAATGGCAGTTTTTTAGCCCCATAACTTTCTTTTCCTTTCTAGCATTTTGCACTGCCTGATCTTATGTTCTATCCTTGTGTGTTGCCCTTCTCTCTCACTACTATGCAAGTGCTATGAGGGCTGTGGCTGTGTCTTTCTTATTCTCCATTTTATCCCCAGTAACCTAACACATAGTTAGGTTAACACATTGCCTAACACATAGTAGTTGCTCAGTAAATATTTATGGATGAAGGGAGTGAAATGAGTCTGGGGGACAGAGAATGTAGACTTTATAGGAGCTCTGGCTCAGCATCCCAGATCTGATTTTTCTAGAGAAGCTAAAAATCCAGAGTTTTACATGCTACCTCCCAACTCCAGAATGTTAAACACTGATCCAAACAAAGATCCCAAGGGTCAAGCAGTGTTTCTTTTGGAGTTGGAGGCCTCTGGTATTCCAAGCCTTTTGCCATCTGGTTGTAATAACCTTTCTTCCCTCCTTAGTCATGCATAGACCTTGTTCTGCCCCACCTCTGAGCATTTACTCAGGGTGCCACTCTGCCTGGAGTGCCTTTCCTCCACCCTCCCCTCCATCTGGCAAAGTATTGTTTCCTCTTGTTCCAACCCCAGGCCAGGCCAAGGGCCAGCTTCCTGTTGTCCCCCTCCCCTCAACATAGCAGATTTAGGATCTCCACCATGTTTCTGTCCTGGCCCCTTCCCTTCTGGAGCACAACTATGTCCTCTCATCTGTCTCCTCTGCTACACACAGAGCTCCAAGGGCAAGAGCCTTGTCTAGGCCATCTATTGGTCAGCAACACCCAGCTTATGGGCCAGTATACAGTAGGTGCCCACTAAGTGAGTGGTGCATGAAATAGAGAAAGGAAGGGGAAGGAAGAACACAACTTTCTAAGCATCTCCTATGAACGGGGCTCTGGGCTGACCGTGTTCACATCCTTCACTCACAGTGGCCTAGTGGCGAGGATGTTGGGGCTCAGAGGGCTGTGACTTGGCCTGAGATCTTGGTGTGCACAGGGTTCCCCGTGGAGTGGAACAGCATCCCCCTGCCTACTGGGCAGTCCCCACTTCATTCCATTCTTTTTTTCTTAAAGATTTTATTTATTTTTTCGAAGGAGAGAGAAAGGCTGAGCTGGGTGTCTGTGACATGGACCCCAGGACCCCAAGATCACAACCTGAGCTGAAGGAAGATGCTTAGCTGACTGAGCCACCCAGCAGTCCTCATTCTATTCTCTAAACAAACCTCTATGCTTTGCCCTTCTGAGCTTCACTTTTCTTCTCTGTAAAATGGGAGTATTACCTTTCTCCAGGAGAGCTGTCATAAGGCTCCAGAGATGACAGATGGGGGAGGGCTTTGCCAGCTGTGCAGTAGGGTGTGCTTGTGGGACGGCGACTGGCATGGTGAGGGCAGTGCCTAGTTACTCACTGAGCAGGACCATGCCTCACTGGTGTGTTCAAGCATTCTGAAGAAATATTTATACTTTTCATTCATTCCTTCATTCTTCAATTTCATTATTAAGCCCCATACTAAATGCTAGCTACTTATACCCTTTCAGTTTATATTCCTGGAAACCTGATCTGCATGTAGGTCTTGTTATCTCCATCTCACAGTTGGGAACCTGAGGCACAGAAAGGTTAAGTCACTTGCCCAAGGATGCACTCCTAGGAAGTGGCAAAGCAGGATTTTTTACCCCAGGAGTGCCTTTCTCCCAAACTAGGGTTCCTTCTGTGATACCTGGCTGCTTCTTTTGGAATTCTGGTTCCATGAGTTATAGGCAATGGGGTACTCAGGGAACGGGTGTGGAATTCTGCCTGGGGTTGGGGAATTGGTGCTGACCTGTGACCTGAGTTTAAAAGAGCAAGTGTGAGTGGCCAGGAAGAGAAGGGCACTTAAGGCCAAGACATCAGTGTGTGCAAAAGCACAGAGTCGGGAAGAACCTGGTGTGGACACAGTTGTACAGTGTGGCTGGTATGTCGGCTGCATGCTCTGTGTGTGGGGGGGGGCGGTGGGGGGTGATGGGCACAATTCAGGCTGCAGACACATTGTGAGGGGAGAGATGGCCACACCCTAGTCACACATGGGTCTTGCTTGACGTGACAGTGGCGTAAAGAAATTGGTTGCCTTTAAATTTTGAGTGTCTGTGTGTGGGGCGGTGTTGGGGGGGTGGGATTTGATATTAAAAAAATGAATAGATCTGCAGCTTTCTTCAGAGGATCTGGTAACCCTGGACTTGTATTTCTGCTATCGCCTGCAGGCTGGGGGTATGCTTGCGGCTCTCCCTGTCCAGCTACTGATGCCTTCACTCACTTGCTCAACCTTAGTGGTGTTTGTGTTACAACCTTGAACTCAGCCCCTAAAGGAGTCTGAACTTCGTCCTCTTTAGGAAGCTGAAGTGTTTTTAAGCAGGAGGGGGGCGTGTTCTGAAAGCTACTTCTGGTTGTTAGGGCATGGAAGGCAAGGTGAGGCAGGGAGACCCCCCAAAGTGACCAGATTAGGAGGGTCTGCTCCATACTGTGGGGTACCTTATTCACACTGTCTCCACTCCCCCTAACAATCCTGCAAGGTTGGGTTATCAGCCTTATCAGAGGAACTTGAAACTATAAAAGTAGATACTATGAAAGAAAGGATTGAAAAATTGAACTACATAAAAATGTAGAAGTTATATATGACCAAAGGCACTGTTCCTAAGATTCCAAGACAAGCCACAGATCAGGAGGGAAAGTATTTACAGCATACATCACAGGTAAAGATTAATATTGAGTGTATATATCAGGATCTCTTGCAAGTCAGTAAGAAAAGATAACACAGTCTAGGAGGAATGTCATGGATTCAAGCAGGAAGTTACTAGGAGATACACAAATGGCCAGAAAGTGAATGGAAAGATAGCCAACCTCGACATTTTAGGGGATTATTCTGTTAGCATGAGGAAAATCCTCAGAGAAACAACAGCACAGTACCCATTTTAAGAGGAAGTTAAAAAATCCATAGCGTCTAGTGTTGGTGAGATCACGGGGGACGGAGAAACTGACCTTCAGGAAGGGGAGGCGAATAGGAGGACAGTTTGACAAATTATCTAGCAATTTGAAAAGCACTTACCCACTTTGACCCAGCTATTCCTTTTCTAAGTGTGATGAGTATTTTCTAGTCTAGAGAAAAAAATCTAGCACAGATGCATAAAGCATCATGGACAGGGACGTTCGCTGTGGTTGTCATGGAGGGAAAAGGAAATAAAACCAACTGTCCATCAGGGGCAGACTGGCATGAGGACTCAGGGGTCACGTGGCTCAGATGAAAAACTTATGACCACATCAGTGGTCTTTCTCAAACCTCTGCTCCCATTTGCTGAGCCCCCACCCCTTCGGCCAAAGGGAACTCGGTCACCTGTTCCTAGCACTTTGCCTACATACCCTTTTCCTTCTTTATGCACAAATAGCGGCATACCATCACATACTTCCGCACCTTGCTCTTTTATCATGAGATCCGCTGTCCCTAACGAGGAGGGATTAAAACATTTGTACTTTTTTTTTTTTTAGATTTTATTTATTTATTTGACACAGAGAGAGATCACAAGTAGGCAGAGAGGCAGGCAGAGAGAGGGGGAAGCAGGCTCCCTATAGAGTAGAGCCCGATGTGGGGCCTGAACCCAGGATCCCGGGATCATGACCTGAGCCGAAGGCAGAGGCTTTAACTCACTGAGTCATCCAGGCACCCCCAAAACATTTGTACTTTTTGAAGAGGAACTCAAGGCCCCAAGACCCCGGGGTTGAGAAACAAATTGTTCTCAGCACCCGGTGCCACCCAGCTCTCCAAAATGGCTGTTCAGATTTGTACTGTCCTTTGGGATTCGTGTAATTTTGCAAAAGAGGAAAACAAAATTTGAGGTGGGTTGACATTTTCAAAGTCTCAGGGCTAGATGGTGGCTTTCGTTTGGCCTGTGGCCTGCTGCTCCACAGAGGGGAGACTGCAAGCCCAGAGCAGAGGGGCATAGGTGGCAGAATGGATGTGGCAGTGGACAGATGTGGAAGCCTGGGCCTCAATGGCACTCAGAGTTTCCTGGCTGGGGTTCTGCCTGGCCTGGGGGGTTATGCTGGTGCCCTTCCCTGAGCTAGGGAGCTGGCAGGGGTGGACTGTAGGGGGCTGAGTGTGAGAGATCTGCTGAGAGGTGTCTGTGCTGGAGACCCCTGGATGGATAGCCCTGGGAGCTGGCAGCCCAGCTGGGGAACCCATATAGGGGTGCCCTTCGAACAACCATTTTTCAACTGTATGAACAAAATGCTTCCCCTCTCTAGTCCAGCAAGGATAATTTATCCTAGGGCGAAAGATGAATTCTCCCAGGAAGCTTCACTGTCAGAGACCCGGGGGCCTCAAATTTACTGCTTGCCTTTTGTGCTGATGGAACTGGGCCTCAAGGTTTATGTGTGGGGGGTTCATGGGCAGCTGGCTGTGGTTGGCAGGAGTCCTAGGGGACAAGCAGGGTGGGGACAGCTGTATTTTATAGTGAGGCTTGGCCCTGGGAGGGTATAAATCACTGTGGCCTCCCAGCCTTCTGGGAGAAGCTGCCTCCCTCACATGGGTGGGAAGGAGCTCTAGGGGCTAATGCCTAAGGACAGCGGAGAGAAGCCTCCCTGAGCAGCCAGTTGGTCCAGCTCCCTCAGATTCTAGGTGGGGAGACTGTTCAGAGAGAGTGAGAGCACAGATCCGTCCCACAGGAGGTCAGGGCTCCTCAGACCCGAGGGGTCAGACTCTGGTTTGAGTGGTTTTCCTTTGACTGTTTTGTTTCTTGAGGAGCTAAACCAGCCCGAACCACAGACGTCCCTCAGAAACTCTTGACTAAGTGCTGGCCGTTTGTGGACACTATATGCTAACAGAGACCTCAAGGGTCTCTGCCATCTAGGAGCTCACAGACTCAGCTGGTCGTCTCCAGAGTGGGCTGGGGGTTCCTCACCCAGGTCAGTCTCTTGGGGAAAGAGATGGAAAAAAATAGTAAGAGTTTCAGTTTACATTTGTTTTCTAACACATTTTAGTTTTTTTCTAGTTTTGTCTGTGTTTATAATGTGAGTGATACATAGACATGGTAACACATGGGTAAGTCATAAATAATGTGTATTTTATTGCAGAAGAATGCACAGGCATTTTGATACACATAGGATACGAGATCAAAAGGATTTGAGGACCAGTCCCTGCCCACCTGTTGAGCTAAAGTAGTTGGAAGGACCCTGGGATCCTGGGTTGAGATCTCCCTTATTTGGAGGGCAGAAGGCAGCATTTACTGAGCATCTACTAAGTTCTGGGCACAGGTGCACCCTTTTCTATTGAGGCTTGGGTTCTGCAACAACAATGGGGGTAGTTGATGCCATCTTACAGTCTGGGAGACCGAGGCCCAGAGAGAAGAGCTTTGCCCCACTCAATGCCTGAGCTAGGACTCATTTCTTAGCCCTCCTGTTGACCAGTTTCAGGGTTCATCCTTCTTCTGTCTCCAGTTAAAAGAGATAACACTTATAAAATGTTCAATTAAACACAGCAATATCAGTTAAAAAACAATTTTGCAAAGCCCCTCCTTCTCCATACAGCACTAATATGTACACATTTCTCTAGTTTCTTGCTATCATTAAAAAGAGTATCTTTTTTTTAAAGTTTTATTTTATTTATTTGAGAGAGAAAGAGAGCTAGCACAAGCAGGGGGAGGGGCAGAGGGAAAGGGAGAGAGACTCTCCAGTACACTCCATGTCCAGCGTAGAGCCTGTTGGGGGGCTAGATCTCACTGCCCCGAAGTCATGACCTGAGCTGAAGTCAAGAGTCAGACACCTAACCTACTGAGCCACGCAGGCACACACCGAGAGTATCCTTTTAGAGTAAGTTATTTTCTCTCTGATTAAATATGCAGTTATTATTAAATGTAGGCTATTTTGGAAAGAAAAACCAAGAAGAAAATGAAAATCATGCTCCATCAGCCCGCTGTCCAAGGATAACTTGGGTATATTTCCTTCCAGTCTTTTTTCCCACTATTTTTGTTGAGATCATCTGACATACACCATTTTATGGTTGTTTGTTTGTTTGTTGCTTTGCTTAGTTTTATAGGATCAGTTGCAGAATGTCCCCTGGGATGTCTGTACCAGGCAGTTTATTTACCTGCTCCCCATGGCTGGGTAGCCAGGTTGTTTCTACTGTTGTATCAGTGAAGCTGCGATAAGACTCAGCTTTCCTGTGGTTGTCATCAGTCTTGATGTAATTCTGCGTGGGCTTTTCCCCCCTGCAGATGTTGTTTCTTACACTTGTCATTTTTAATGGCTGTGCAGTCTCCTGGAGTGTTGCTGTTCCTTACGTTCCAGGCCATTTCTCCCTTTCCGTATCCCACCAGGCTTCCCCACTCCCTCTGGGAACCCACCTCCTCCCCTAATCCCTCTCCCCCAGCACTTTCCATGGAGGAAACCAACTTCTGGTGGGGAGGGCAGGGCTGTCATCCTCTTGCCCAAACCACAGGCACTTGCTGCCTCCCTCCTGCCTTTGTCTTGGCCCTGGCATTCAGACACTGTGTAGCGTGATTCCTTCCTTTCTCCTTTCATTCTGTGGTTGTTTAACTATGACCTACCATGTGCCAGCCAGTGTTCTAAGTGTCGGGATACAGTAGTAAATAAGACAGGTTTTGTCCTAATGGAACAGGGGAGAAAGCTGTGAACTTTAGAGAAATAAATAAGAGATAAATCAGAGTCCCTGGGGAAAAGAGCTACCCCTGTGACAAGAAGAGGGACTGAGATGAAAGAGTGTGATGGGTGGTCAGGGAGGGCCTTCTGGAGGAGATAACCTGTGTTGGGACCAGTTAAGGGAGGAGCTGGGAGAGGAAGATTCCAGGTGGAGGGAACAGTGAGGGCAAAGGCCTTGGGCACGCTCTGCATGTTTGAGGGCTGGAGGCCAGTGTGGCGGCATTGCAGGGGGAGAGCGGGAGAGTGGAATGGGGTGAGGCCAGCAGTCCTAGCACGTGGAGGGGAGATGTTTGGATCTCTTGAGAGTCATGGAAAGCCTTTGCAGTGCCTGGCACACAGTAGGTGCCTGGTTGAACTAGCTGCTCTGACTGCTGCTCCCCCTTATGAAGAAAGTCAAAAGGTGAGATTTGCTTGTTCTAGAATGCTCTGGAGCTGCTGCCTGGCAACCTGTCTCCTTTCTGGGGCTCCCACCTGTTCCCTCTGACAGCGGCCCTAGGACAGGCTGGGTCCACATATCACCAGTTCTCCCCACCACACTCGGCCCCAGATTTGGGGGTCTGATGGGCCCGTGTTTGCTCTGAACTATCCTTCTGTGTGACGTGGGCTGATTCTGCCTCCTGGGGCTATTTGGAGGTTTTGCTGGCACCTAGTAAGGGCTTACTAGTCAGCTCTGAAGATAGAAAATCAGCTTAAAAAATAGTATTTCATCTAGAAATCTCTATGATGTTTGTATGGGGGGGTGTGCGAGCACCCTGCAGCAGCTCTGGCCCCATAGGCTCCCTGGAGGGAGGTGGCCAGTGGCCCCTCAGGGAAAATCAAAAGCAATTGTGTCGGATTCTGCACTTAATTTAATGAAAAGTCCCTGCAGGGAGGCAGAGGCAGTGAGGCAGGGCTTGTGGGCTTGGGCAGGAGCGATTCCGGGAGATTTATGAGGCTTCATAAAAGATTCAGATCTAGGCTGAGCTTGGGAGATGCAGGGCTCAGTGCTCTGGGCTCTGTCTCCGTGACGTGGGAGACGGATGGTCTGAGGCTCATGAGGGCCAGGACTGCTGTGACCCTGGGCAAGTCACAACCCCTCTCTGGGCTTTGTAGCACCATTTGGCATTCTGGGTTCCTTCCTCTCCAGGGTCCCTGACCCTAGCCCACTGCCTACCTCCCACCAGACCTGCATTTTACAAGCCTTTCCACACCTGTGAGATCCTCTTCCTCACAGCCTGCACCCTTTCCTGCCCAATGGTTTTTCCATTTTACGGAGGAGAAGGCCAAGGCTCTGAGAGTTCCTTGGTGTTCCCAGAGTCCCATGGCAGACTAGGGCAGGGGTAGGGTCTGTCTGAGCCCCTCAGCAGGGGAGTCGGAGCTTCCATGGTGGGCACGAAGGCCCCTCAGGTTGGGTGGCAATTTGATCCTCCACACAGCCCTGTGTTTTACTTTCTGTTTGTCCTATTGTGTTTTACTTTCCCATCTGACAGAGAAGGGTCAGGAAAGTGAAGGGACCAGCGTGAGTCCTGGGGCAACTGTCTCCAGAGCCAGGAACGTCGTCACCTCCTGCTCTGGCCTTTCTCCCCTGCACACTGTGGAACTCTTTGGAGCTCCCTGGCTTGAGCTCAGCCTCTCCACTCACTTGCTCTGTAACCCTAGGCAAGTGACCTAATGTCTCTGAGTTTCCTTGTCTTCATCTATAAAACGAGGATGAAAATATGCCCACCTCCCAGGCTTGCTGGGGTCAGGGGGTGTGTGGAGATCAGCTATTGGGAAATGGCCTACAGTAGTACCCTGTGTCCATTTTCTCAGAAAAATTGTAATTCCGGGGCGGCTCCAACCCTGGAGAAGATCATTCTGAGAAAGGATCCCATTTTTTGCCAGGACCAGGGCTTTGCTGGTATGGCCCCTCCCAAGGTGGCAGAGGAGGGAAGAAACTTAGCATAGGCTGGTGGTTGCTGATGGCAGGGTGCTAATTTATTTACCTCTCCTTAATAAATATGTACGACATATAAATAAAATATTGCCCTTGTACTGTTCCATCTGGATCCAGGCAGGCAGTGACAGTCGGCTATGTAGCTCTGAAGCAGGCTGTGTGTGTGTGTGGAGTCTGGTGAGCAGGTTCATGAGCTGACGATTCCTTCTTGAACCTAATTTCTTGTCACAGATCCAGCAACACTGAGTTCCCTGTTCTGGAGGTGCTGGGCTTCCCCCTTTAGACCTGCCAGCCAGGCCCTAGGATCTTTGTCTTCCCTTGAAGCCAGGCAAGACTGGACTGAACTGGACTGTCCCAGGAGGTAGTGAGCTCCCCATCAAGGCTGCTGTCAAAAGGGTTCCTGTTCTGCGGGAGTGTTTGGACTTGGGGACTCTCAGGACATCTCTGAAGATGGCCTGACCATGGTGGGGGGCCTCGTTTTTTCCGGTTTGTGCGCTGGCAACTTGGCAAGGGTCCCAGCCTCCACACCATCCCTTCCGCAGTCCGTTCTCCCCACTGCCTCTGACCCGGCTCATCTGGTTCTAAGACAGAATTCCGATTCATGGAACTACCACACCCCCCAAGCTGCAGGAAAACCTAGAGTGGGGCAGGAGGGCAGGGCCAGCCTTCCGTGCAGTGAGAAGCACCAGGTTCCACTCCTGCTCTGCCACGTTTTTGAAGACCGTGGCCAAGTTACGTCACTTCTTTGAGTCTTATCTGTGAAATGGAAAAGTGTTGATGTTTACTTGTTGGGGTTATTGGGAGGCTCATTCATTCATTCATTTGATAAATGTTTACTGAGCCACTGCTAGGTGCCAGGCACTGCCTCGGGCCCTGAGGATATAGTGGTGAACAAGACAGACTAGTACATTGTCCTGACAGATCTTATATTCTATGTGCGGTTCAGCAAAGCACCATGTCAGCAGGTAGATGTGCGCTCTAACAACAGTCCATTGGAAGAAAATCAGTGACGCAGAGTCGGGTCACAGAGATGGTGGAGATGCTTTCTCAGTTGCAGTGCTCAGGGAAGCCTTCTTTGAGCATGCACTTGAATGAAAAGAAGGAGGCAGTTCTGCAAAGAACTGCACAGGCAGAGGGGATGGCACACACAATGGCCCTGAGGTGCAGACAAGTCTGGCATGTTCCGGGAAGGCCAGGACAGCAGGAGGAGTGAGATGAAGCAAGTGACGCATCTGACACAGGTCTTGGTGTATGGCAAATCCTTGTTGGCTCTGTCATCCTCCTTCCCACTTCCTTCCTGCTTCTTTGCTGTCACCAGCTTGCGCTTGAATACTCCATGTAATCTAGAAGTGAGGGTCAGAGATTCCTATAGCATCAAGCTGGAAAAACTTCTTGACCTGTCCAAAGATCTCTTTTAGACCCATCCCAGATAAACCTAAGTCCCACGAGTACCCTATGGTCTCTGTGTCCAACCTGTAGCCAGATTTAGCATATATGTCCTATCAGCAAAGGGTTTATATCCTAAATATATAAAGAGCTCCTATAAATCAATAAAAAAAAAACCAGACAACCCAATAGCAAATTGGACAAAGACTTGAATAGGTGTTTTACAAAGGAGATCTCAATGACCAGTAAACATGTGAAAAGGTACTCAACAGCATTTTACAAAGGGAAATGGAAGTTAAAACCACAGGGAGATACCCACCAGAAGGGCTGACATTAAAAAGACTGACAATACTGAGTGTTCGTGTGGAGGTGGAATAGCAGGACTTTCATGCACTGAGAGTGGGAGTGTAAATGTCACTTTACTAAAGATTCCCTGGAGGGACAAGGAGCAGCTTACATGACACCCCATAGAGCAACATGACGTCACATTCACCCGACCATCCTTTCTTCTCTCTTCCAGCCTGTGCCCTGGCAGTCCTGGTGCTCAGTCCCTTCTCCCACTCTTTCTCCCTCCCCTTCACAGCCTTTCCTCTGTTGCTCTGCTTATCAACTTTGCTTCTAAGCTTGCACACGAGTGTCCAAAACAGAAGCCAGGTCCTTGTTCAAGCCTGCTGCAGGAGGTGGTACCAGGTTTTAAAGTTCAGAAACCCAATCCCAACAGGCCCAAGCCAGGGAGAAACCTTAAATACTCACATCAACTTCAAGGAGGGTTGAATCCAGGGGCTCAAAGGATGACCTCACGGCTTGATCTTTCCATTCCTTGCCTCTCTTTCTCTGTTCTGCTGGCTTTGCTCCAGACTACTGTCATTTTACATTCCTTTTTTTCTTTTTTTAAGATTTTATTTACTTATTTGTCAGAGAGAGAGAGCGCACAAGCAGGCAGAGTGTCAGGCGAGAAAGAGAGAGAAGCAGGCTCCCTGCTGAGCAAAGAACCCAATGCATGACTCGATCCCAGCACCCTGGAATCGACCTGAGCTGAAGGCAGCCACTTAACTGACTGAGCCACCCAGTAATCCCATCATTTTACATTCTGATGGGGGAAAGAATGCACAGAGAGCTCCAACTAAAGTCCAGGGGCTGTGTCCCATTGGACAGTATTGGGTCACGTATTCTATTCCTTAGCGAGTCACTGTGGCTTAAAGAATGGACTGCTCTGATTGACTAAACCTGGCTATATCCACCTCAGAAGCAAGGTCAGCCCCATGAAGTATATGGACCGAGGGTGGAGGAGGGCTTCTCCCCACCCAGAGCAAAATCAAGGTGTTGTTACTGGAAGAAGGACACCTGGATTTTAGATGGGTAGAAAAACTGATGTCCACAATGGACAGCTCCATTCACTTGGATGAGGAAAGTGGACTCAGAGTTTATCAGTCAGGGTTCTCTAGAGAAACAGAAGCAGTAGGAGTTCTATATCTTTATGTATCTATCTAGTGAAGGAGATTTTATTTTAAAGAATTGGTTCATGTGATTGTCGAACTGGCAGACAGGAATCTGTAGTGCAGCTTAGGTAGGCCAGAAACTCAAGTAGGGTTTCCTTTCTGAAGTCTTGAGGCAGAATTCTCTTTCTTCTTGGGGGAACCTGTCTTTGCTCTTAAAACCTTCAACTGATCAGATGAGGCCCACCCACAACATGGAGAATAATCTGTTTCACCCAAAGTCAACTGATCGTTAGTGTTAATCATATCTACAAAAATACCTTCACAGCAACTTCTAGAGTGGTATTTGACAAAACAACTGGGTCCCGTAGTCTAACCAACTTGGCACATAAAATGAATAATCACAGAGCAACAAAAGTGTGTATTTAAGTATTATAGGATAATGTAAAAGTGTGTTTGTCCCCTTCCCAGCTAAGGCTAGGAGAACCACTCAGGGAAGGACAGGAGAGGCCACATGGCCTCAGAACTGGGAGAGGGGAGGAGAACCTCTGGGGCCACCAGGAGTTCGATGTGGTTTTCACTCATTATCATAGAGTGTTGGCTCAGCATCTGCTATAGGAGGTGGAGCTCAGGGGTGGCCAGAACAAGCCTCTGTCCTGCAAGGTCTTCAGGCTGTTGGGTTTGGCACTGGTCTCCCCATCAGTGGGATTCTGGAGAAGTCCACATTTGATGAGGGCCGATTGCGTGCCTGGTGTTCAGCCCAGAGCTGGGAGTTTTGCTGACTTTGAATCAGAGGAATATTCTGAAAGCTGAGACTCTGGAAGGGAAACCATTCCTTTGCCCCAGGTTGCATAGTGGGTTACGGAATTGGGGAGGCTGAATTCCAGTCCTGGTCAGCCTGGCTCTGGTGCCATGACATTCTTACGTTTGTGGAGGAAGGAATCCTAATGGAAGGTGCATTGCTGGGCTCTTGTTTTTGGTACCACCCATAGAAATAACCACAATTTTGGTAGCGCCCATAGAAATAACCACTTGTAAAGTACTCTCCAGTCTGATAGAGTTCCTGCATGTTTATTGCTGTGTGAGATCTCATCCCAGACCAGCTCTGGGAAGTTTGCAATACCCCACCCCAGCCCAAAAAACTATCAAGGTATAACTTATGCACAATAAAGTGCGTGCATTTTCAGTGTAGAGTCTGATCCATTTTTGACAGAGATATATACCCGTGTAACCACTGCTACAATCCATGTATCATTAGAACATTCCCATCACCCCCCAGAGTTCTCCTGTGCCCTTCTCAAAGAGTTCCTGCCACCCTCTGTTCCTGCCAGACCCAGGCAACTACTCATCTGCTTTTTGTCCATTTTTCTTAGATTTATCTTTTTTGGAGTTTCATATAAATGGACTCATACAGCATTTAGTTTTTGTCTCTGCCAAGTTCAGCAAATTCATCGTGTTTTAAGATTGATCTAGGCTGTTGCATGTGTCAGCACCTTGTTCTTTTTCCTGCTGAGTGTATCCAGGGAGTGGGTACAGCTCAGTGTCTTTATCTGGTCTCTTGTTCCTGGGCATTTGGGTGGATTCTAGTTTGGAGCCCCTGTGAGTAAAGCTGCTGCGAACACCCACATACAAGTGTTTACATGAACGCATTTCCATTTCTCTGGGATAATTCCCCAGGAGTGGGACACTGCATTTGCATGCTAAATATATGCTCAACATTTTGTAAGAAGTAGGCCCATTTTATGGATAAGGAAAATAAATCGAGGTTAAGGGAAAGCAGCTGGCCTGGGTCACCTAGTACAAAAAACAATCCAGTCCAGAGCTCTTTTACTTCACTTTTGACTCACCTAATAAGGAAAAATGGAAAAAACCTCATTCGTTCATAAAATGTTATTACTACCTACAAATACACCATTTCACTTCATCCTCACAGCAGTCCTGTGAGACGAATCACAATATTCTCCCCATTTCTCCAGTGAAAGACTGAGGCTCAAGGAGTTAACCGGATTTGTCCAAGGTCACCAGCATGCAGGGGTGTAGCTGAATCTCGAACCCAGTCATTTGTGCTCTGGGTCTTTGCTCTGCACCAGCTAAAGATGAAGAAAACCAAAAGTCAGGCTCTCCAACCCAAGGCCGAGGCGGATATTGCTAATTGATTGCCGCGCTCTCTCCTGCTGACTCAGCCTCAGAGGCTTTTTTAACACCTAGCCTCATGCAAGCAACCACTCGTGATGAACTGGAGATAGCAGGCAAGAGAAGAGCAGTCAAAACCAGCACAGGGTCCAGCTCACCCTGCAGCAGAGCCGCTCACCAGCCTGAAGGTGCGCCTGAAGAGGGGAAGGGATCCCCCAAGCTCGGATCCTCTTCACCCCACAGGTCCCCGGGTGAGGATCGGGCCTTTGCTCTGTTGCAAGTAGTTAGCGCTGAGAGCGAGAGCGCCATCCTTAGCCAGCCCAATGGCATGGGGACCACAGATGCCATTGGGGCACAGGGACCTGTTAGGTGCTTCTCACGTGGAACCCCAGCCTCACACGCACCCTTGCAAGCTGGCTGTTTTCCCCCAGTTCTCAGAGGAAGCTGAGATCTGATGTGGACCAACTGACAGAGCTAGAACTTGAACCCAGCCTGCCCGGCCCCAGTCCCCACGCTCCCTCTGCCACGTCGGCTGTTCTCCTTTCACTGGGATTTCCCTGGCTCTAGGCTGAGGGCTGGAACTGGTCTGACTAGAGCTTGGGATAGTGGTAGCTGGTCAGTATCTGTCCAGAGGCCCTGTCTCCCAGGACACAGTCTGAGTGACTTTTTTTTTTTTTTTTCTTGTTTTGGTAAATCTTTCCTGAGTAATGAAATGAGCAGACCCCCAGCTGAATGTCAAGAAGGGAAGGGGCTTCTGGGCCAGGAGGTGGGGACGTCTAGACTTCCATTGGAGAGGAGGCAGGGCCCACCAGTTTGGACATTGACCTTTGACTCCTGAGTGGTTGGGAGTTCATGGGGCTCCTTCCTCCCCACCTATATGTCTCTTTGTCTCTGTTTCTGTGTTTTCCTATCTCTCCCTGTCAGTCTGTCTCTGTATCTTGCTAACTTTATTTTATTTTTTTAAGATTTTATTTATTTATTTGAGAGACAGTGAGAGAGAGCATGAGCGGGGAGAATGTCAGAGGGAGAATCAGAGTCCCTTTGGAGCTGGGAGCCCGATGTGGGACTCCATCCCAGGACTCCGGGATCATGACCTGAGCTGAAGGCAGTCGCTCAACCAACTGAGCCCCCAGGCGCCCTGGATCTCGCTATCTTTAGTCGTCTTTTATTTTTCTGCTCACAAACATGTTTCAATTTTTCATGGATTTCCTAAGAAAGAAACACAAACCATTTGTCTCTGATCCAATCTGTCATGAGCATCGCTGGTAGAAATAATCAACACAAAATAAAACTGACATCGGATAAAACTGTGCACAGTAAGAATAGTTATTGACCTAAAAATTGACAGGAGAAGCAAATCTCCATGCCGACAGGAAGCTCTGCAAGAATCTGACCCAAGAGAATTGGGGTTGACGGGAGTCCGGGCTAGAACGGGACATCCCTGGTGGAGGTTGTCCCTAGTTGGTAGTACGTGCGGTGTGCAAAGAAAGTGATTGATCAGTGAACTCTTCATTACACATTTTAATTAGGAAGGATTTGATCTCAATGAAATCGACCTCAATAAAGCAAAAACGGCAACAAAACAACGTGGAAGTGATTTGGCAGTCCTTTGCAGGGAAGTCATCCGGTTTAAGTGGGGTCTTTGGGGCACATGCCAGAAAGTGCTTTCTCCCATTCATCAAAGTCAGTAGAGCTCTTGTGCTTATATTGGAGATGTCCTTGCCATCAACTGGAGAGTCAAATGGACCTCACAGAATATCGTGGTGCTTGAGCTGCTCGTAAAAGCTGAGTAACTGAGGGGGTGCTTTTTTTGGTAGTCCTGTATTGCTCGACTCCTCACCCAGGCTAGACAGCATCTTTAAAAGACCTATCTGATGATACCACTTCCCCCTACCTTCTGTGGCTCCAGGACCAATTCATCATCCTCCTGGGTGGCCTGCTGCTGCTGGCCCTCCGCTTCTTCCCTCACAGGTCTCCCCTGTGCTCTCTGGGCTCCAGCCACACTGGCTTCCTTTCTTTCCTTGGGGGAAAACAAGCTAAATGAGAGGCAGTGTAGTGCAGTGGGTTCACATCCCTTCTCTGCTACTTAGGAGCTGTGTGACCTTGTACAGGTTACTTAACCTCTCTAAAGCTCGGTTTCTTCATCTGTATAATGGGAATAATAGCACCCGTGTCATCTGAGGATAAACTGAGTTAGTGCTGGAAAACCTGCTGTGTGGGAGCCCTCAGGGCTGTTCAGTCTTTTTCCTGCCTCAGGACCCTTGCCCATGCTGCTCTTTTAACCTTGGCTGGTTAACTCCCACTCATCCTACAGACCTCGTCCCAAGCATCTTTCCTTCAGGGAAGCCTCTCAGAGCTCCCTGTTATACAAATCAGGGGCTGCTGGGGGGTAGCACCCTCCCTCCCATGATGACCTATGGGTTCAAGATACCGTGCCAGCCTGTCCTGGCCAATAAGAGACATGACGTCCACACAGCTCCCTGTCTTCTATGGCTTGTCACATACAGGGTGGTCCTGATAGCTCCCCAGTCCCGTTTCCCCCGCCTGGGCTCTGGGGAGACAGAACAGTCTTAGCAGATGCCTGAGCAGATGCCAGCTGGCTCCCGGATGACAGACCTTTAATTGCTTCCTCCAATTCTTTTCATTTTCCTTAAGGGGCTGTCGGCCTGGCCTGGCATCCAGGGTGGGCACAGTGAGCCGCCCTCCCTGCTACGATGGGAATTCAGGAACCCAGGAACTCCAACTCCCCCTCCCTCCCAGTTTCCCTTGAGACGCAGGACCTGTGTCAGTTGGGGGCTGGCTGTCTGGGCTCCTTAGTCCAACGTGTACTAAGCTCCTGTGGCCCCAGAGCCTTAGAAATCAGAATCTCCTGGGAATGGATATGGGGGCATGTTTAAGATGCTCATTCCAAGACTTCAACAGAGGCTGGAGGTTCAGCATTGCTGGGAGTGACAGAGACCCCCTTTTCCCCCCTTTTATTTAAAATCATTAAATATAACATGTGGGTATAACCTGGAGGTGTACTATAATGAATGATGAAAAGCGAACACCCTTTAGCCCCCCCTGGTTAAGAAATAGAATATTCCCCTTGGGTTCATCTCAAATTGTGTCCTCCTCTCTCCTCTACTGAGAGGGACCATCTTGACTCCTTGATCCTTCTCTTGGTTGTCTTTATGCTGATACCACTTTGTATCTATCACTACACAATGAAGTTGGTTTTCATCTGTTCTTGAACTTAGTGTAAATGAACTCTTATAGGGTGTACCCTTTTCTGTCCACCTTTTGTCACTCAATGTCAAGTTTCTGAGTCCCATCCATTGTGTTGTATGTAGTGATGGTTTATCCTTTTCCACTGCTGTGTGATATTCCATTTCAGGAATATGCTACCATCTTTATTCATCTCTTCTACTGTGGATGGACTTCCAGGTTGTTTCCAATTTTGACTCTTAGGGGGAATGCTGCTGTGGATATTCTGGAACGTGTCTTTTGGTAACCATGTGTACCTGTTCCTGTTGGGTACATACCTTCAAGTGCAGTTGCTGAGCCATAGCATAGACATGTGTTTTTTTTCTCAGATTTTTTTTTAAAAAGATTTTATTTATTTATTTGACAGACAGAGATCACAAGTAGGCAGAGAGGTAGGCAGAGCGAGAGGAGGAGATGCTCGGCATGGATGCGGGGCTTGATCCCAGGACCCTGGGATCATGACCTGAGCTGAAGGCAGAGGCTTTAACCCACTCAGCCACCCAAGTGCCCCCCACCCTTTTAAAAGATTTTTTAAAAATACTTTATTTATTTATTTGACAGAGAGAAAGAGATCACAAGTAGGCAGAAAAGCAAGCAGAGAAAGCGGGGGGGAAGCAGGCTCCCCACTGAGCAGAATCTGACCCTGGGCACTTGGGTGGCTTAGTTGTTAGGCGTCTGCCTTTGGCTCAAGTCGTGATTCTAGGGTCCTGGGGTCAAGCCCTGCATTGGGCTCCCTGCTCAGCGGGAAGCCTGCTTCTCCCTCTCCCACTCCCCCTGCTTGTGTTCCCTCTCCTGTTGTCCCACTGTCTGTCAAATAAATAAAATCTTAAGAAAAAAAAACCCAGACCCTGCGGCCCTGCCAGGTCATTCTGAATCAGCATCCTCCCAGCACTGGGGTGCAAATACCTGTGGTTTGAACAAGCTCAGTGCCCCCTGGTGTCTCCTATTTGGAGCTTCTGCACCACCTTCCTCCTCACCAACTCTGTTGACTTGAGGTTCTCTGTCAGGCACTGAGCCCCTTTCTTCTGGCTGGCCACTGTGGTTTCTGTCCACCTGCTGATCTTGTCTACTGCTCCTGGTGCTCTGGGAATTGGAGGTGGGGGGGTGGGTAGGAGGCATTGAAGGCAGCTTCACCCCTGCATGGACTGCAGCTCTGAGAGCCCTGGTTCCCATGGCAACCTCGTTAGACTCATCCTCAGTGATAGCTTTGCCCCTTCTCTGGGCCAGCTTTAGGGAGGGGAGATCCAGCAGGCACCCCTGAAGAGTAATGAGTGACACCAGAGTTTGCAAACTACAGATGTCTGGCCATGTGAGTGAGAAAGGTGGGCAAGGGATAACACACACACACACCCACACACACACCCCCCCACAGTCAGACCATCGAAGCCAGCATTTCTCAACTGGGGGTGATTTCGCCCCCTAGAGGCAAATGGGGACACTTTTGGTTGTCACCACTGGGGAGGGGACCTACTGGCATCTAGTGGCAGAGTACAGGGGTGCTGTCAAATATCCCCCGCAGCAAAGTATTTTCCAAAATCCAGAATGTCAGTAGTGCTGGAGGCCGAGAAACCGTTCCCTAAAAAAAGTGACTTCCGCTTCGGCACACATAAAAATGTAGTGTCCTTTTGGAAGCTCAGCTTTTACATCCCAGCTTTTTTTTGTTTTGTTTTTTTGTTTTTTTTTTAAATTTTATTTATTTATTTGACAGAGAGAAATCACAAGTAGGCAGAGAGGCAGAGAGAGAGAGAGGAGGAAGCAGGCTCCCTGCCGAGCAGAGGGCCTGATGCGGGACTCGATCCCAGGACCCCGAGATCATGACCTGAGCCGAAGGCAGCGGCTTAACCCACTGAGCCACCCAGGCGCCCCTTGTTTTTGTTTTTTAAAGATTTATTTATTTATTTGACAGAGAGAGAGAGATCACAAGCAGGCAGGGAGGCAGGCAGAGAGAGGAGGAAGCAGGCTCCCTGCTGAGCAGAAAGCCCGACGTGGGGCTCGATCTCAGGACCCTGAGATCATGACCCGAGCTGAAGGCAGAGGCTTTTTTAATCCACTGAGGCTTTTTTAATCCACTATTTAAGCCACCCAGGTGTGTTCCAGCTTTATTTTACATTGACCTGCGTACTGGGCCAGGTATAGCTTCCAGTCACCATTTAGCTCCTCTAAAGCAGGTCTTCTCAGACTTTCTGGTGCGAGGCCAGTATTTTCTGTTTAGTTTCAGTCTCTTGGAGACAGATAACGTGTGGGAACTACACTGGCAATATTGCAAAATGAAATAAAATGACAGAGGCATGAAAAATAGAAGCCATGGGCCGAACGCTTGAATGCTGTAGCAAAGTAAAATTGCTGTACCCATTGCTGACCGTTTATTCTGAGTCTGAGCTTACCTATTGCTGTCCATTGAAAAATGGTTCCAGAAAGGCACAGGTCCACAGGTTGCCACGTTGTGTAGCTCTGCTCTTCATATGGCTGAGGCTGTAATTGCCTCACACTCCCTAATCCAGGCCCCAAGCAGCTCAGGACCCCCACCCCCCGCAATGTCAGCTTTTCTTTGTACCCCAGGGGTGGCCCCCACACCCTCTGACTTTTTTAGCCAGCCACTCCCCCTCCCCCGCTGCTGCCATCACATGCTCCCTGCAGGGGACGTCTGCACCCTGAGGGGACATCTGGAGCCACCTGTTAGGCAGGGCTGATTTTGCTCCCCAAACGTGTAGAGTAAGAGCCTGGCCACCAGCGCCTGGTGCTGCAGGCTAGAGGCAGAGAGCCCTGGGAGGCAGTGCTCTGGAGAGGGAGGCCCTAACGTAAAGGCTAGAGCAGCAAGAGGTCAGGCTTTGCTGTCAGACAGTCCTGGGCTCAGCCTTCGGCTCTGGCGCTTACCGGCTATGGACCTTGTGCAGGTCACTTCTCTGGGACTGAGGGTCATTTCCTTAATACTGCCTTCTTCCAACCTCACAGGATGGTTGTGAGGATCTGGAGGGACTATGCATGTAAAGGTTGCATCTTGGAGCCAGATTCTAGGAAGGAACTTCACACATGGAGGAGGAGGAAGGGGGAGAGGAAGCCCCCCAGGCCTTGCCGGAGTATGGCTGGGTATGATAATGATGAAGTATTTCCACATTGATCTGGGAACAGCTGCTTCCCCAAGCCCTCCTCCCTCAGGGTGTCTCAAGGCCTCTCCCCCAAGACCCCTGCTTCTTCCCTGATCACGCAACCAGACGGTGAATGCATGGCCCCACAGGGTCCTGTCTGTCCTTACCAGCCACCACCATCACCCTGCCTGGGTCCCCTGTATCTCTGGGAGTTTGGTGGCTCAGGAAACATCCCCTCCCTCCTAGGCCTCAGTCTTCCTTGTGTAAAATGGGTGGAGTGCAGTTTGGACCAGGAGCTCTCTCTGGCACAGGATGATTCCAAGAATCCGAACTTCACCTATGTCATTTAGTCAATCTCCTCATTTCAGAAGAGGCGTTCATCTTTTTCTTCTCCAGAAGTCATAATCCTGGGCAAGCAGGCATGACACGGTCATGGCTGTCACTCCTGAATTAGTGGCAGGGGGTGGGCCTGAGTCACTCTAAAGGATGGAAAAAGGTGTGAGGCAAAGCTCCAAAGGAGACAGCAGTGGGGACTGCCAGCAGTGGGGTGAGGAGGCTCTTTTGTGTCCCCTCCCTGGGATCCTGAGGGCCTCTTTGCTGTCTGAGCACTTCCCATGTGTTTCCCCCACAGCAGCCCCATTTAGTAGGTGAGGCGCTGAGGCACAGAGAGGCTTAGTGATAGGCTGCAGGTCCCACAGCTAGTGAAGGCAGAGTTGGGATGGGAACCCAGGTCATCTGATTGTACCCTGCCTCTTCTTGGGAGGTGTTTCAGGAGTACTCCCTAGATGTCCCGTGCTGTGCTCCCCTTGTCCTTTACAAACAGACCTGGGGAACTGGAGATATATCCCAGGCTGCCTCTTTTACTCACCTGTCTGATCTCCCCCCTCTCTCCCTCCCTCCCGTATAAATGTCCCTCTGATCCTCTTCCCAACTGTGCTTTGCAGTGGACCTGGGAGCTAGTGATGAAATAGGGATGCTTCTCTTCTGATCTCAGACCTGGGACCTCTTCCCGTGTCAGCCATGGGCCCTGAGGAGACTTGTCACAGTCATGATGGAAAAAGCACAGGCTTTGGAGCCAGAAGGCTGAGTTATAATCCCAGCTCTGACACTTCCTCACTGTATGACGCTGGGCAACGGACTTAACCTCTCTGAGCCTTGGTTTACTTTCCTGTAAAGAGGATGTACGTCTCCTGGCTCAAGGATTATGTGTGTTTGTAATGAGTTAGCTGTTTTCTTTACAAATACTCTGGTCTTAAAAAATAAAAAAAAAAAATTAAAATTTTAAAAATTAAAAAAAAAAATAAAACATACCTTGGGTTCCCCACATCTCACCGCCCCCCAACCCCATCCCAAGCCCCAGCATCTCTTCCCTGTATGGTTGCAGTGGCCTCCTTACTGGTTTCCCTGCCTCCGTCCTCACCATCCACCATCTATTCTTCCCCAGCAGCCAGAGGGATCCTGTTAAAACCTGAGTCGGATCATAGCCCTCTGTTCGACATCCTCCCTAGTTCCCACCTCTCTCAGAGGGAAAGCCCAGGTCCTCACTGCACGCAGTCTGGTCCTCTGTCCTCTGCCCCTGTAAACCCCTTGACATTCTCTGAGACATCTACTCACTCAGCTCCAGCCACAATGGCTTCCTTGATCATCTCCAAATATGCTAGGCATATTCCTGCCTCAGGGCCTTTGCTCTGGCTGCATCTTCTGCCTGGCTTGGAGCTTTGCAGGGCTGGATCCCCCAGTTCTTCCATTTGTCTAAAAACTTGCTCAAAGAAGTCTCCCCCACACACAATTCTCCCAGACCACTTTATTTTTCTTCATTGTGCTTATTTCAATGTATATTCTGTTGCATATTCTGTTTATTGTCTGTTTTTGCTAGTAGAATGTAAGTGTTACACGTTTTATTCTCTTCTGGAGCACAAAAGCTGCTCAGAAACTATTTGGTCAGGGAGTGAATGAATAATGGGGTATAGTTGAATGCGTGGGGTCTGGAAATAAATGGTACCAGACTGTCACTGCTGTCATCATTATTATATTTCTCTCAGTGCCTCTGCTGCCCAAGCCCCAGGCAGACCCTGGTTTGGGGAGAAGAAGATCCCCTTCCCCTGACAAGCATAGTGACCCCACTCTGACCCCAAGTTTTCCTTTTTTCTGGAGTGGCATCAGCCTGAAACTCTTGGTGTCTCTCGATCCCTGGATGCCACGTGACACAGCAGCCCAGAGACCTGCAGTGTCCCCAGGGAAGGCGGTGGCACTTAATAAACTCGTTTAATCTAGCCATGATGGATGGTTGGCCTTACTCCACGGGAGCACACGTGGTGGCCAGGACTTCAGATGACTTGTGGTCAGGATTCCTTGTGGGGGCCTGCCACCTTCTTTCCTGTAAATATTTTGTCAGGGTCCCGGAACAGATCAAAAGCGTTCTTGGAACCAAAGGTCCTGGGTTCTAATCCCAGCCCTGTCTTGTTGCTGCGTGACCTTGAGCACATATCTGCCCCACGTGGAGGGGGCATCAAGAGGAATGAATCGTATCTCCCATCCTAAAGTGTGCAGCTGGCCTCAGGCGGGCCCAACAGCCAGCAAAGAGCAGGAGAATGCCTCACTGAACAAATCATTGTCGAGCACCTGCTCAGTGCTGGGACCGGGCCCACGATGGAGGTGGTCTCTGCTGTGACGGAGCTGACACTCCGGTGTGGGAGAGAAAGCCAATAAATAAATCAAGGGAAAGAGGTTTGTCACATGAGAAATGCTAAGGCAAAAAGAAAGAAAGAAAAGAAGGAAAGAAAGAGAAAGAAAACAGGGAGGGGTGCTGAGGACTGGGGTCTGTACCTTTCCCTAGTCACAGAGAAGGAACTTTCTGGGGCCTCTTTTTTAAGGACACTAATGCCATTCATGGGGGCTCCACCCTTCTGACCTAATCACTGCCCAGAGGCCCCATCTCCTAATACCATCTCCTTGGGCTTTAGGTTTTCAACACAGGAATTTTGGGAGGACCCAAACATTCCATCTATAGTCACTGCTGATAGCCAGCCATGTGCCCCCAGGTCCCCTCCTTTCTCTCCCTCTGCTTGAGGTCTGGCTTTGGAGCAGGAACTGCCTGGCATGATAAGGGTCGTGCTGGTGATGAGGTCAGGTGCTGGGGGCGGGAGGGACAAACCCTAGTTCCCCATCGTGTGTACACTCAGTCTTCTCTTCGCCTGGATGGGGGACACAGGTCTGCCGACCTCTGGGGACATCACTCCCTCCCCGGGCCTCATAACTACCTGCTCTCTCTCCCAGGGCACTGCCATGATATCATCCACTTATAGCCCAGGATACGAGGCCCAGAGCAGCTAAGCGTTATATGGCCCCTTCTTTGTGGGGGCCGTGACCTTGAAGTTGTTCCTTCCCCACTGTGGGCCTCAGTTTCCTCACCTGCCAAATGGAGACAAGAGCCCCTTGTGTGGCACTGTGTATCCCCAAGTCTGGACCCAATCTTTGCCCTCTTCCTTTGATTCTTGCCTCAGTTTCCCAGGTGTGTGTTTCCCTGGCCGGTGCCAAGGAAAGAGAGTGGATGTCATACCAGCTCCCACATCTGACCGGATGAACCTTAGCAACCCCCTGATATGCCAGGAGGATGCTGCCACAGAGGGAGAGCCGAGGGTCAGGGAGGGGTCCCGTCCCATCTGCCTCTAAGTCCAGGCACCTTGGCAGTTCGGCCCGCAGGGACAGCCATGCGGAAGGAAACAAGGTGGAGGGGCCCACAGGCCAGCATTGCCAGAAGCTTGCTGGAGCTCGGCCGTGGGCGGTGCTGTGCCCCCCAGTGCTCATTTCGCCACATTTGCTGTATTTAATCACACCCACCCACAGGCTTGCGCGGAGACCGTAACAGAGGCGTCTGTGTTTAGAAAGAACAGCAGAGTGGTTTGGAGGGTGGGCTTGGGGCCAGCCTGCCTGGGTTCAGGCTCTGAGCTGTGTGACCTTGGCCCTTTGTCCCTCTCCATGCGCCTTGGTCTTCGCGGTCATAACATGAGGCTGATCACAGTCCCCACCTCATGGAGTGACAGAGGGGGTTATTGTTGCAAAAGCTGGAACAGTGTCTACCACAGAGTAATACTTAATAAATGCTAGTTATTTTTATCCCCGTTTTTCAGACAGGAAACTGTAATCTGAAAGCAAACGGCCAGCACATAATTAGAAGATAGGTCTTGTGCACACAGAGCCCTCCCAGGCCTCGGATTTTCATTATAGCATGAAGCTGGCTCACCCACCAGGTGTACCCCCTTTCTGGACACATAAGCGCCGGGGCCAAGCAGTGTAGGATTAGAACCCAGTGCTGTCGGACTCTAAACCTCCCCACCAGGCCATCCTCTCCAGAGGACTTCGTGGGCAGGTGTGGGGAGTGAGGCCCAGGAATCAGGATGGGAAGGGGTGGCTGGTGCTGGCACAGCCTGACACAAGGACCCCCTATAGGGCCAAGATGGCGGCATTTCTGTAACCTCTGCCCGAGTGCCCCACGGCTTAATCTGTAGCCTTGTTAATGGTGCCTGCCCAAGCATTTGCTCCTAATTATTGTGCTGTGAAGGCAGAGCCAGGAATATTAACAGGCAAGCCACCTGTTTCCTGGCAGGTGGCCCTGTTGGTGCACCTGTCAGCCAGCCGCCCTGGCCCATGCCGAAAATGCTTGGTGGCGTTTTATGTCTTGGCTCAGGGATGTCTCAGAACTCTCAGACAGATGAACCGCTTCCCCTGGCAAGCTTTGAGCCTCCTGTGGGGTTGCATTCTGGCTCTTGGCCTTGGAGGGGGGTCTGGTGAAAGTGAGGGGGTCTGGAGAGGGAAGGGGGGCTGGGCTCTGTTGGAAATCTCTCCTCTGCCACTTGGAGGCTGTGTGATGCTGGAGCAGTCACTTTGCCTCTCTGAACGTCAGTGCCCCATCTGTTGCAGAGCAGCAAGGAAGCAGTGATTCCCCACCCTCATACCTGCAAAGTTTCTGATTCAGCCATAGTTGTTTTAAGCTCCCCAGGGGATATCACCTGTGGTAGGGTAAGGCTTGATGCCTATAGAACCCTGAGCTCTGCACCTGAGCTAGGCACCCGGTCAAGGCTGTTTCCCTCTTGTGACACAAGCCCAGCCCTTACCAGTTTGTGGGACATTCTCCTCTCTGTTGTCTCCACAGAGCAGCCTGATGATTGTCCGAGTTCTTAATCATTATCCTCATTTTACCAATGGGGAAACTGAGGCCCAGAGTGGGGAAGGGACACACAGAGAGCAGGGGCCAGCATCTCAGCTAGCATAGGCTTTCTCGATCCCAAGGCTCTTGCTCCTGACCAAAGAAAAGTCTGTCTGCCATTCTGCCAACATTTAACCTTGGCAGGGGAAGGGGGCTGGATCTTTAGGAGGAACTGGGTTCTGCCTGTGTCATCACTGCTTATATCCCCCGCCCCCCCACCCTGGTCCAGTGGCCATTGTTGCTCCTGGGCCTCCAGCAGCGGTTTCCTCCCTATCTCCCCGCCTCTCCCCTCCCCTGCCAGCAGCCAGAGTACGGTGCTAAATCACAGTTAGAGGGACGCCTGGGTGGCTCAGTTGGTTAAGCAGCTGCCTTCAGCTCAGGTCATGATCCCAGCGTCCTGGGATTGAGTCCCACATCGGGCTCCTTGCTCGGCAGAGAGCCTGCTTCTCCCTCTGCCTCTGCCTGCCTCTCTGTCTGCCTGTGCTCGCTCGCTCTCCCTCTCTCTCTCACAAATAAATAAATAAAATCTTAAAAAAAAAAAAAATAAATCACAGTTAGACCTCCTCCCCCTCTGCTCCAAATGCTGCAATGGCTCCCACCTCCCTCAGAGGAAAGCCAGAGACCTTAGGAGACCCTTCATTCTACCCCCTCTCCCATCCCTCACACCCCTCCCCTTACTCCAGGCCTGTTCTGCCCTCTCTGTCCGGGAGCAGTCCCTCCATGGCTCCCTCCTTTTCAGACTTTTTTTTAAATGCCACCTTCTCAATGAGCCCTTTTATGCCCCCCTCCAATTTATTTTTATTTTATTTGAAATAATTGACAATTTTACTTCATTTGTAAATGGCACATATAACACAGGAATACCCCTGGGGCATTTTTAAGGCACAATCTCAGTCTTTTTTTGTTCCAACTGGATCTTCAGCAGATAGACTTTTCCCTAAATAAAATTACAAGAACAGGATCAAGCCAGCAGAATTAAGCAGGATTGGCCCCTATCAGCTGATACTCCATCCTTGCGCACTTTCCTCGTCGGCTCCCAAACGTCTTGTCACACTTGCTTTATTCAGATCAGGGTCCAGCTAAGCTCCCCGGATTGTATTTGGTTGATGGATTTCTTAATTCTCCCTTAATCTGTAGCAACCACCTCCACGCCCCACCACCTACTTTTTTGTTGTTGTTATTGTTCTTGTAGTTGTTTTGTTTTGTTTTTACCCTAATTACTTGTTGAGGAAACCGGGTTGTTTGTCTTGTAGAAAGGCCTCGTGGTGTCATTTCATACATTCTTCTGTCCCCTGTACTCGCTTGTCAGCTGGTATTTGAGTCTAAAGCTGGATTTAATTCAGGTCTAATTTTGTAGGCAGGAATATGTCACGGATGGTTTTGTGGGCTTCCTTCCACATCCTATCAGGAGGCACATAATGCCAGAATGTTCCACTTTTGGTGATGCTAAGATTGGTCCAGGGGTTCAAGGGCTGTCTGCTTGGCTTTCCGTAATAGGATCTCTTTCAGCCTTCCACTGATGGTCAGTGCTACATCCTTTATCTCCTTCGGACTGCAAAGAGCTAGTTTTTTAATTCTCTTACTTCTTCTACACTTATTTGCTGTGGTTTTTCTGCAAAGAATGACTTTCCCTTAGTAGGTTCCCCCCTTGTATAGGGGGGAACCTCTTGTTCATACAAGAGGACAGAATAAATGCTTCATTTTTTACCTTCATTTGGATGTGTTATAGAATAAGGATCTGGTGCCATCACTACCTCCAAAGGGGCAGATTGTTTTTTCCTTCTGAGAATCACGAGCACTTGGATTTTTACAGTTTTGCAGTCGTTATTTTTTCCGATGCTCAAAGTGACCCAGAGTTGACCAGTGGGAGCCCCTCAAGCTGGTTTCTGTGTCCTGTCAACCTTTCCCCATCAGTTTGAGCATTTCCTTACTTTCCTGGTGGTTCAAAGATGTTCCAGGATCATCTTGTCACTTTTCCTGCCCCAGTCCTGGAATCAGCTGCTTCTCTGAGGAGCCCTGGGGGCCCTTTTAGTGGGACAAGGTGTTTAGAGACTACAGTCTGGGCTCTAGGGAGACCACCCCTTTATGATCAGCAACATCTCCTCTCTACTTGGATACTCCTCCCCCTTCTCTATTTATTTCTAGCATGTTTCAGCTCTAATGTGTTGCAGCATTTACCTAATTATTACATTGGTCATTTCTTCTCTGCCTCCCTCACTAGAATATCCTTGATTTTGTTCATGGCTGTACCTCTGAGCCTGACACACGGAAGGTGCTTAATAGATGTCCATTGAATGAGTGAACGTGTGGATAGATGGCCCTCATCCTCTCCCTCCCCCAGCCTGGAGAAGTGATGAAGAGGGGTCTCCCCCACCACACACACCCCTCCCCTGCATGCAGGACCTGGGGGCCTCTGTCTTACTTAGATCCGCAGAGCTGGGTGGCAGAAATGTCACCACTTGGCCCACAGGGTAGAAAGGGCTGGCCCTGAGAAGATTAAAGGCATGTCTGATGAGATGCTAATTTGTTTCTGGAAGCAGGGAGGGGTGGTAGCAACCCCAGCTTCTGGGGCTTTGTGAGGCTGAGGCAGGAATGTGTAAAGCAGAATCTGAGGACTAGAGGCTGATCTCCATCCCTCTGTGATGGGTGTCCTTCTCTTAGCCCATCCTTGGGTTTTGTCAGCTCATTTTTGAGAGGAGTCCAATGACCCTGTGTTTGAATCCCAACCTGGCTGGCTCAGTGGCAGCCATAGGAGGAACCTCTCTGGGCCTTGGGAACGAGGAAGCAAGATGGCACCTGTAGGGTGAGCACAGCAGGGGTTCTGGAGTATAACCCAGGGTGGGGCTAGAAGACAACAGAGACTTGCCCAGGGCCACAGTGTAGTCTAGGGCTGGGCTGGACCTGAACTCAGGCCTCCTGGCTCTCCCTCTGGGCTGAGCTGCTGTTCACCCCGTCACATTTCCTTTAAGAGGTCCTGTGCTCTCCCACCCTCTCCCTGGGGCTGCTATTTTTGTAAAAGGAGCCCTGTGAAAATCTGGGGACCACGGAAGGGCGGCATGTGGCAGGCTGTGGCCAAGATAACAGACGAGCGGTATGTGCCTGGAAACCAGAACCCCACATCTCCATTCCTGTCTGCTGACTCTGTTGTCTGGCCGGGCCTGCCAGGCAGATCGCTCAGGGGCAGCTAGGAATTCATCATCCAGCTGTGGCCTCTTTTGTCTGAGGTGCAGGGCCCAGAGGCTTCAGCAGAAGGCCACCTGGGGAGTGTGTCCATCTGTGTTCTGTTCATCATTCATTAATTCATTCATTGTGCACTTGCTGAAGCTCTGGTTTGTGCTGGAATCTGGGGCTCTGAGATGAGGAAGGCACTGGACGAGCCAGAACTCTTTGGGGTCCAAGTTACCAAAAATCCAACCCAAATTGGATTAAGCACAGAAAGGAATTTATTGGCTAAAGCAGCTGGAAAGGAATGTTACCGACTTCAGGTATGGTGGGTTCCAGGTGCCAGGAGGACCTCCCTGATGAGGAGAGCCTCAATCCTCCCTCTCCTCTTTCTCCACCACGAGTGGCTCCAGACTGACACCGTTTCTCTGCACTTCTGCCCTCCCTCCCCCAGAGGAAGGAGTTTCCCCGAGTCCCAGAATAGCCTCTCATTGGATTGACTTGGGTATGTACTCATCCCTGAGCCAGTCACTGTGGGCGACGTGGGAGGCTTCTGTCAGCAAGCTCTGGGTCAAGGACTCTTCCTGGAGCTGGGGGGCAAGTTCTACCCAGACTGAGCACGGGAGGGGAGCAGCTCCCCAGGGATAACAGGAGGGAAGAGGAACAGAAGGTCGAACAACAACCCCCTCCAGGGATCTGTGCAGAGGCCAGCTATCAGAGAGCTCACCACCTGGAGAAGTTGGCCTGCACTGGGGAAGGAGGTACATATTGAGCACCTACTGCATACAGATGCTCTGACATGTGGGATCGTCTGTCTCCCTGCAGCCCCGTGAGGTGCAGAATGGGGAAAGAGACTCGGGGAGAAGCAGCGTCTTCGGTTAGGAGCTCTTAGAGCGCAGGGATCATGTCCTCCAGGCATCCAGCCCAGTGCCAGGGAGCTGCTCAGCAGGACCTGGGTCTTCTGGGCCCCATGGAGCCACCTTCCAAATCAGCTCCGAGGAGCTGGGCCTGCATGACTTCTCGGTGTCTCCTGTGCCCTCTAGGCGGGGGCCACCCATGACGCCTCGAACTTGGGGAGAGAGCAGTAAACCTCCTCCTTTCCACAGTCCTCCCTCTAGAGCCCCCACCATGCGCAGGGGCCCACTCATTGGGACTCTGGGGTTGTGCTCATCTCCCTTGATTCCTTTTAAGGATCAGTTCTTTCCCAGGCCACCTGGGCAGCTCAGTGGGCCTGCTCATTCGCCGGAGGCACCAAGGTCTGCCTGAATTCCACTAAACCAAAGTTGGAGACCCCCTGCCCCTCCCAAGAGCCCTCTTACTAATAGCGCCTACTGAGAGCCTGGTACTGTGCCAGGAGCTTTATCTTTGTGTTTGCTGATTTCATCCTCACGATGTGTAAGGTACGCGTCATAATTATCTCCATTTTATAGGTAAGGAAACTGAGGCTCAGGAAGGTTAAGTGACCCACCCAGTTATGCAGCCTGAAAGTGGGGGAGCTGGGATTTGAACCCGGGTGGGCCGGTTCCACAGTGCATGGCCTTTAGCACTCCCGTGACTGTGCTCCGCGGCATTTGCCGCCCTCAGGCCCTCTGTCTGTGCCAGGTGTCATGGACAGCCCCCTATCGCCTTTGAGGCTCCCTTTCTTCATTTGACCTAGGACAGTCCTGGGGGAGGGTAAAGCGAATTACTGTGTCCATTTCACTGCTGAGGAAACCAAGGGAAACTTCCCAAAGACCACACGGTGGGGAGTGTCCGAGCTGGGTTCCATCCCCAGGTGTGTGTGTCTGTGTGTGTCCCAAGTCTTAAGGCTCCAGCTGTGGGCCCTTCAGCCTGTGAGGGGGCTTTGGGGTGAGCAGAGTGGGACCTCTAGCTGGGCCGACCCACCTTTTTTTTTTTTTCAACCCACCTCTTTATCCATGTGTGAATCTGGCCTGAGATATCCTCCCCTGTGGGGCGTGTGACATTTGCTAAGCATCCTTCAGGAGATACTGGGGACTGGAACCCCTCCTGGGCCAGGCCACTGGATCTCTCCCCACCCTCTCTGCACATCCTTATTTATTGCTATCCTTTCCCCGTGTCCATCTCAACTAGTCCCGGAGACTGCTGGGGCCATTTGCCTTCTCACCAAAGGCAGGGATGCAGGTGGGAAGCAGCCTTGTTCTTGGCTAGAGTTCTTGCTCTGGGCTCAGACCATGTGGGCTCCTGCCCCAGCTCCGCTGCTCAACAGTGTGCATGACTCCGGCCTGAGGCCTCACTCCCTGGGCTGAGCTGGCAGGGGGCTCCACGCAGAGCCTGGCACACAGCAGGGGCTTAACAAGAGATTTGTTATGGCCTGGAGGTGGAGGTGGCGTAGTTTGGTGTCTGGTCTCAGACCCTGCTTTGCCCCTTGCCTGCTGCGTGAGCCCAGGGCTATCTTGTACCTCTCTCAGCCTCTGTTTCCTCATCTGGAAAATGCAGACGACCCTAGGACCACCCTGGTGCACCGTGATGTTCGTGGAAAGCACTGGATTCCTGACTTCCTTGTCTGACTTCAGCCAGGCCATCTCCTCCATAGATTTCACATCTGTACTGGGGACTCCATGCAGAATTATTACAATATTAATAGCTGCTACTTATTATTTATTAAGCACCTACTGTGTGCCAGACTCAACTAAGTGCTCTTTGCACAGGATTTCATAAGGTCCCACCAGATCAGAGACGGACTGTTAGCCCCATTAGATGAGCAAACAGGCTTCGTGGGGCACATGGAGTCAGGATTCAAACTCGGGTGTGCCCATCTCCAAAAACTTGTGTTCTGTGAGGCTTCCTCTCACTCTCTGTTTGGTAGGTTGGCACTTTTCTGCCCAGTAAGAGGAAGGGATGCCAGATGCATTTAGAGTTCTCGCTGAATGCCTGGAGCACTCACCAGTCCTCCTGTCCTCTCCACGCAGTCAGCTGGGTGGATTTTCTCCTTATCCCATGTTTCCAACAAGAGTCCCTGGAGATTAAAGGAGTGAAGAGGCAGGGCCTCGGTCTCATCATTCTACACTGATGACCTACACTGATGACCCCAGCATCTGTGCTGACTGTAGGGAAGACGGGACAAGTGGACCCTGTCCTTGTTTCTGGGAGCTCCAGGTTTTGGGAGCCATGGACAACCGCCAGGGGGTCTGAAAAGCATTATCAAGACCCAGCAGGCAAGGGCTTCCAGCAAGGAGGGATCTCTGAAGGTGGAGCAGACATTCCCAGGCAGAGAATTCCAACGGAGCCAAGCCAGACAGGACAAGTGTCCCAGGTGGAGGGCCTTGCAAATGCAAAGGCCTGGGGGCATCAAATAGCACAGCCTGGGGAGGGCAGGATCGGGTATTGGCAGATTTGGGTGGAAGAAGGGGTGGACAGGGTGAGCGCTGGGAAGGAAGAGGCTGTGGCGGGTGGGGGGGAGGTGCTGGGGAGTGGTGGGGGGAGGCGAGTGCCCCAGGAAGGTTTGTCGCAATGTTTGGAACATCCTGGTGCTTCACTCCCCAGGCTGGGGCTGTGGTTGGAGGAAAGAACTTGCTGCCACAGATGCCACCGCCGATGCCACCGCTGCTGGCTCTGGGGAGGATTATCTATTTTAGCAACTCAGGAGGGTGGAGGCTGGGAGCGCCCAGCTTCTGCCAGTTAGCACAGGCGGCTCACAAGCGAGCGCACAGAGAAGCGCACAGAGGAGCGCTGGGCTCCCGGAGAGCAGCCGGCTTGGGCGGGTCACCTCCCTGGCCCTGGGCCCCAAGGGCCTGAGGGGGCGATGCTGGCTGTGTCGCTCAAGTGGCGGCTGGGCGTGGTGAGGCGGCGTCCCAAAGGTACGGGGGTGGGTGGGGCACGGAGCAGCCCTGCTGCCTGCCCAGGGGCTGGGTGGCTAGACCTGGATCTGGTTGGGAGGCAGAGGCTGGGCACCCCCCACCTGGGGATCTGGGGCCTCCCTCCCTGTCCTGTCTCTGCCTCCTGCCCCATCTCTTCTGGTGCCGTTTGGGTTTTGCTTCAGTTCTGGGGCTCTTCCTGAATCTGTATGTGTGTCTGGCCTCTCTCTGCCACCTTCCACATCTCTCAATCTCTCTCTGCTTTGTGCTCTCTGCCCCCCACCATCTCTTTGTCTCCCTGAGTCTCTCTAACTCTCTGTCCATCTTTTTGTTTTGTTTTGTTTTCCCCCAATCGTTCATCTAATTTAATGGACTCTATTGTTTTCTGATTGTGGCCCTCTGTCTCTCCATCTTTCTCTCTGCCTCTGTCTCTTTCTCTGTCTCTCTTTGTTTGGTTCTCTCTCTCATATCTGGTTCTCTCTGCCCCAGCCTGTCTTTCCCTGTCTTTCTCTCCGGCTCTGTGTTGCTCTTGTCTGTCCCTCTCCCTCTTTGTCTCTGTCATGGTCCCTCTCTGCAACTGAGTGTCCCCTCTCTCTCTGCCTTCCTGTGTCACACAGTACCCTTTGTCGCCCCTCTCACATGGCATGTCCCTGATAGCCTCTTCTTTCCCCTCCGTTTGGGCCGTGAAGTTGTCCTGGTCAAGCTGGGCTGGCAGGGGTGCTCTGTGTGTGCGTTTAGGGCCAACTGGCTGTGTGCAGGCATTCAGGGTAGGAGGGTCATGGATAAAGGCAGGACATGACCCTGGGTGAGATGGAGTGTAGGCGGAGCCCCTTTGTATTCAAGATCCCATCCTGCACAGGCAGCCCTGGGAGGAGACTCAGGATGGGGGAAAGGCTGGGGTGGGAGTCAGGGCAGGAGGAGCATCGAGCTGGGAATCAAGCTGCCCAGGCTGGAAGACCCTATGTTTCATCGATGGGTTCCGTGGGCGGCCATTTCTCCATCTACAACAGGGAGGGGAGGTGGGAGATGGTGGGTTCACACTTCTATGCTGCAGCCTAGAGCTAAGAATAATCATGCTGTTCATATGAACAACAGTGACTGACTTTAATTCAGCGCCACTGTGTGCCAGGCAGTACGTTCACTTATTAAGTTCTCGTGGCAACCCTGCAAAGTTGGTGATTGTGCAGATGGGGAAACAGGCACACGGAGGTTAAGTAACTTTCCCAAGGCTACACACACAGGTGGCACACAGAGGCTCTCTCGAGCCGGCTCTCATAACTGCCCTGAGCATTTTCTAGACTCAGGAACTTGCATAAGGAGGAGCTGCCCCAGGAGTGGTCAAGGGCTAGCAGCGTCCTTGGGGGCCACAGAAGCCCGTTAGGCTCTGCCCTGGTGGTCTGACACCCTAGAGGTCTTCGAAAGCCCCTTCCACACAGCGGAGCAATAGAAACTTAGGGAGTATCAGGAACAGAGTTTGTCTTGGGGCTTCCCAGGGACTCCAGTGTTGGGACCACCTCCAGGGGTCAAGCCCCTCCTGCTTTGAGGCTATTGTCCTCTTGAGGTCCACAGACCCTAAGAACCTGGTGGGATCCTCCCAGGCTGGAGGGATAGACAGATACATCAAGGACTGCTCCAGATCTGAGCTTCCCCAGGATTATTATTTAGCCAACTGAATTCTGTGGCTCAGGTTCTGTGCCTTTGGAGAGGAACTATTGTATTGTCTCCAACAGACCTGGATTCACATCCTACCCTGGCTCTTACTTCCTGTGTGGCCCACTCAGGACCTCCGTTTCCTCATCTGTACACATCACTGACCCCAGGGTGGTGGTGTCTGGGACCAGCGAACCTCTAACAAAACAGAGGGGAGCATACCCTGGTGCGGGGGCACACCGTGTCCTGGCGTGTGCCCGGCTCCTGTCTGGCATCTCCACTTCTTTATGGGGTAAAGGGGAGGGGCTTTGTTGGCGGCACAGGGAACTTGTTTGTCCTTGCAGTGAGGCTTTGCATCCATTTGTGAAAATATAAAAGCTTAAGGGAGAAGGATTTAAGAGATTGGGGGAAGGGGAGGTGTTTCTTCAGTCTTCATTTCCAAAATAGTGTTGTGTTGTGTTTTGTTTTTTTAAGATTTATTTATTTATTTCAGAGAGAGAGAGCACAAAAGCAGTGGGGAGAGACAAAGGGAGAGGGAGAAAGAGTCTCTAGCAGACTCCATCCTGAGTGCAGAGCCTGATATAGGGCTCAATCCCAGAACCCTGAGATCATGACTGAGCCGAAACCAAGAGTCTGACACTCAACCGACTGAGCCACCCAGGTGCCCCAAATATTGTTTTGGATGTCTGAGGATATAGCTTCCCATTTCCAGCCCATATTTTCTAACAGGCCTTTCTGTTTCCCATTTTTTTCTGGGTAAGACCCTTACGTTCCTTTCCCTGTGATTGCTTAAGAGGAGGTCCCTGGGCCATCTGGCCAGATGAGACCCCTCCTGGGTCCCTCCAACTGGGATTTGAGGCTTTACTCAAATTTGGGAGCTGTATTCCCCACCCAGGCTGGGGTTGGGAGAAGGAGGTGTTCAGTCCTGACTCAGCTTCCCTGATTTCAGTCAGAGAGCAGGGGAAACAGCTACTGCGGATACGTGGATAGGAGCACACCCCCGCATGGTCTTAGACACTCCCAATAGTGTCAGTGTGCCCACATCTGGACCGTGAGGAAACTGAGGCCTGGGAAGGGTAGGGGCCTGCAGTGCTGGCCTGACTCTGATGTGCGTGTGCTGGACTTCAGTGCCCACAGAGAACACAGATATTCCTAGGCCATTGTGCCTTCCTACCTAGCCTGGGCAGAATGACAGCCCCCACCCAGGAGAATTCTGGGAGATCAGATCAGCGAGATTTCCTTTGGGGCTCTGCTTGGGCCTCTGGGAGCATAAAATGGGCTGTTCAATTTCAAAGAATGAGGGATTTAATTTGGATGTGTGTTGATGTGAGGGAGGCAGGATATACAGAGCACAGGCCTTGGGGCCAACTGCAGCTGGGGCAAGTGCCTTCATCTTTCTGAGCCTCAGTTTTCTCGTCTGTAAAATGGAGTTTATATTAGACCCTTCCTTGCTGGATGGCTGCAAGGACAACTGAGATGAAACTTTCCAAGTGCTAAGTGTTAGGGACCCAGAAGGGGATTACTTGCAGTTTCTGACCCAGAGGACTTGTGGGGAGGGGGAAATGATATGTAGATCATGTCAGCACTTCCGGTGGTGGGGGTGTGGTTGGGTCCACTTGGTACATGGAGAAGAAAACAATGCTTGTGCTTGAGGGAGGTCAAGGAAATCTCCCAGAGGGTTTTTGTTTTTGTTTTTTTGTTTTGTTTTGTTTTGTTTTTTGACAGAAAGAGATCATAAGGAGGCAGAGAGGCAGGCAGAGAAAGGGGGGAAGCGGGCTCCCTGCTGAGCAGGGAACCCAATGCAGGGCTCCATCCCAAGACCCTGAGATCATGACCTGAGCAGAAGGCAGAGGCTTAACCCACTGAGCCACCCAGGTGCCCTCCAGAGTGGGGGTTTTTGAGGATGAGTAGGAGTTTGCTAGGCAAAGGGACTAGCTTGTACAATACCTCGAAACTTCAAAGATCTGCCTCAGGGAACTGAGAGATTTAGTCAGTGTGAAAAGTATAAGGAGAGAAGAGAGGCAGGGCGGAGGAGGCAGGAGACTGTGGAGCTCAGACTCTGTCCTGAAGTCAGTGGGAGCCATGGGAGGTCCCCGAGCAGGAGAGAGGGGAGGACAGCTTTGAGTGTTAGCACAGGCTCTGGCTACTGTGCAGGCTGCAAGGGAGGATGCAGGGAGGAGGCTGGGGTAGGGTCCAGGTGAGAGGCAAGGGGCTAGGGCTACAGGGGGCAGAATCAATGGATGTTGAGGCAGCAGAATATCCTTTGCCATTCACTCATTCAGTAGATATCTATTAGCACCTGTAATGGGCTGGGTACTATTCTAGGCCCTGGGGTGACTGTAGGGAGCAAAGCTAACCAAGTCCCTGCCCTTGTGGAGCTAACATTCTAGGAGTGATAGCAGGGGAACAAGGTAAATGTATGACAGTGATGCATGTTGTGGGGAAAAATAAATTAGAAAGAGGGGATGGGGTGTGTGGATAGTAGCGTGCAGTTTTAAGTGGGGTATTCAGGGAAGGCCACACTGAGAAAGTGACATTAGAGCAAAGTCCTTATGGAATGAGGGAGATCATGTGGCTACCCAGTGGAAGAATGTGGCTGGCAGAAGCCACAGCCAGTGCAAAGGTCCTGAGGTATGAACATGTTGGGTGTTCATACCCAGGTGGGCAAAGCTACAGCAGAAGTGCTGAAGGGGGAGGATGGAGGAGATGCACTCAGCGAGGTTCTGGGCAAGGCTGTGTCATCTGGCCTCCCAGGCCAGTGGATGTATTAGAGGAACAATGGGCAATTTTAGGGAAAATAAGGTTATTCCAAGGTTATTCCAAGGTTAAGGATAGTAGTCTGCTGACTAGAGGGCACCTCCTGGACAAAGGGCGGGGCTGTGCCATGCCCTCCTGAGCTTTGACTGCCTGTGCCCTCTCCATGGTACACATCTGTGATGAATTATTTACCCCTTTCTTCCCCTCTGTGATGAAGCTCTCTAGCTTGCCTCCACATCTGGCTCTGGGCATTTCTCACAGCGCAGCAGCTGCACTGGGGTCTCACATCTGACTCCTGGAAATCAGCCCTCACCCCCCAGTGCCCGAATAGCAACCGGCTTCTAGGCCTCTGGCATCCTCCATTCCTGGGTGGGGGAGGGCACCAGAGGTTCAGATAAACTATGCTGTCACAGAGACCATGGGTTTTTTTTTTTTTTTTATCGGGAACATAAGGGGTAAACTTCTGGACCTGTTCTTTGTTCCCCAAGCATTTATTGAGAACTTACTGTATGCCATGCCACCTATTTCACATGTGCTTTCTTATCCTCACAACGGCCCTGTGAATAGTGAACTAGGTTGCCCCATTTTGCAGGGGAGGAAACTGAGGCCCAAAGAAGTGACTTTCCAAGGTTGCTTCACTAGGAAGGAAATGGAATCTGTGGCCTCCCGCCCCCTGCCTCCCCTTGTAGTCTGACTTCCAATCCCGTTTCTGGAGCATTTCTAAGTGGTCAGTTCTCTGGTGGTCCTGCTGGCGTCAGGGGACCCTTCTGTTGCATGCCCAGCATGTGGCTGCTGATCTGTCTTCCCCAGGCTCCCTCAGGGTTTCTCCACCCTCCCTCTGCTCCCCTCCCTCAAGACAGTCCTGCAGAGACAGCAGTGGAGCCCCCAGATTGCCTCTCCCAGCTGAGTAGACCCCTTTCTCAGGGTGTCACCACCTCTGTCCATGGGTCCCTCTCACAGGGCAGAGCCCGGAGTTGAGCCAAGGGTCTGGGGAAGTCTGAGTTGGCAGAATAGCCAGGCGCCTCTCTGACTTTGGGCAGTGGACGGTCCCGATGGCACATTCGCCTTGCCCGTGTCACCCATCCGCCGGAACTAGTGCTGATCTTGTCAGTTAACGTCCCAGCATTGTCTCCGTTTGTCAGCTTGAATGTTCGGTCCAGCGGGACCATCTGCCTGTCTTAATTGCCTGGATAATTGTGAAAGCTGTGGGCCCTGCCTTCTTCCCTGACGAAATGGCCCGATGGAGCGGAATGAGCGTCCATTAGACAGGAGACTGAGGCCGCCCCCACTTTCTGTGGTCCTTGAGTGGGTGGCTGCTCCTTCTGGCCTCAGTTTCCCTTCTGCGCCCCCCACTGTGCTCCCCAGCGGCTGGAAGCCTCCCCTCATTTACCCGTTTGCTCTCCTTGGGCTGACTTTCTCTCTCTAGCCCCCGCATTTTGCTGTCTTGGCCGAGGTGACGGTGACTCATAAGCAGATGTGTGGGCAGGTGGGTGGGCTGGGGAGGGGGCACATTCTCGGCAACCTCTCATTGCCACACAGCTGGGGCAGCTAAGGGTCCCTGGGGGTGACCTTGAGGAAGGTCCCTGCCTCTCTCTGTGGCTTGGTGCTCTGTTCGCAGAATGGATCTGTCAAGGAGGGTTTTTGGAAAAGGCTGAGGATCATTTAGAGCCTCAGTCAGAGACAAGGTGAGGGGCCGCAGATTAGCTGAGGTTGGAGCTGAATGGCCCCCCCAGAGACCACAGGTCTGACTCTGGCTCCAGCCCACATGTGTACCCCTATTTTATATCAGAGAAGGTTGAGACCCCTTTTGCTCAAGGTCACCCAACCAGTCGGAGGTAGAGTCAGGACTTGAACCCAGGGCTCCACTAAGGGTCCCATGGCATTGCTAACTGCAGGAGGAGGTGTTAACAGGCTGGGAGGGGACAGTCTAGAATGTTCCTCACCACTCTGGCATCAGGCTTATCTGTAGGTAGATGGGCAAAGAAGAGGATGGGATGTCTGGTGAGTTGACATAACTGGGACTGAGAGGCGCCCAAAGATGTTGGGGACCAGATGAGACATCAGCCAGCCAAAGGATCAGGGAAGGCTTCCTGGGGGAAGAGATAGTGGGGACTTGCTGGATTTGGCCAGGCAGGCAAGGGATGAGGGAGGGGTGTTCCTGTAGGACCATGAGGAGGTGGAAATGGCTCCAGAGTACCTGGTGCTGGGGATTGGGGTAGAGGAGGCGACACTGGAGAGGCGGGTAGCCAGTTCCGGACACGGGTTGGCAACTTTCCAATGGTTCTTCCCAAATAGTGCTGAGGGGCTGTGGGACATGGGAGGCCTCAGCTGGCAGACAGCAGGCACTGGCCCAGAAATCTCAGGGTCAAATCTCATCCTCAAACAAGTGTCCTCTGCCAGGTCCCATCCCCAACCCTGCAGCCCCCACCCCCACCCCACAGCTCCAATGGTGGGAGACCTGCTCCCTGGTTTTCCTGGTATACCTCATGGGCTGTGCGGGACCTTTGGGTGGACCTTCCCAAATTACCACCCTTCCTGAGGTTCCACATCCGCCCCTGACTCTTGGGTTCTCCTCTAGTATTCAGGTCTCCCAGGAGGGCACGGAAGAGAATGAAGCTCTCACACAAAGCCCTTTTGAGAACATGTGTCTGTCTACTGGACTGTGATTAAGACTTTGGAGCCAGACCCCTGAGTTCCTCTGTCTCTTGCCCCTCTGGACTCCAGTTTTCCTATCTGTAAAAAGACATGATTAACCCAGCCTCGTGGGCCTGGTCTGGATACCCTGCAGGTGAAAGCATGCTGAAATCCATTGGGATTAAAGACACATGTGTGAGCATGGCCCCAGACTCCTGGGGTGCCTAGCCCTCCACCCCTTCTTCCAGCTGTACTTCCAGGAGAGGCCCTCGGAATGAGAGGGGAACTGGCAGGACGTGGAGGCCACGTCCAGACTCTGGGCTCTTCTCCTGGGGCTCAGAGGCCATCACCTGGGTCCAGACATGGCATCTGACTCTAGGCAGGGCAATCCTGGAGCAGGGGGTCCTGGGGCCCTGGAGTGGTGAGCTCCCCATTTGTGGAGGTATACTAACCATGTCCGAAAGCAGCAAGGTTTTCTATGTTTGATTGAAGTGTTAGAGGGGATAAATTATGGGTTTCTTTTCCAACATAGCAACCTAGAGATTATGTATATCTATTATCATTCATTTCCCATTCATTCATCCTCACATCTACTGTCTACAAGGCCGCCCCTGGATATAGGGTTGAAATCAATGGGCAAGATAGTCAAGGGTCCCCTGTTTAGTGGAAAAGAACAGGTGAGCAAATGCGTTAACAGAAAGACAAGAAAGAGGTGTGGTCAGGGTGGGCTTCTTGGTAGAGACAGCATTTAGCTTGGGCTCTACGGATTTTTATCCTTAGATGGGGCAGGGTTGGGGAGAGTTCCAGAAGGAGGGAAAGGCCCATCTAAAGGACCCAAGGAGGGGTGCTTGTGTGGCTCAGTTGGTTAAGAGTCTGCCTTCGGCTCAGATCATGGGGTCCTGAGATCGAGTCCTGCATTGGCCTCCCTGCTCAGGGAGGAGCCTACTTCTCCCTCTGCCTGCTACTCCCCCTTCTTGTGCTCATGCTCTCTCTCCCTCTCTCTGAGAAACCAATAAATAAAATCTTTAAAAAAAGAAAAAAAAAAGGCCCAAGGAGGGAACACCTGATTCTGAAATCTGACCCTTGGCCCATACTAGCTAGAGGCCTTGGTCAAGTTTCTTCTCCGCTCCAGACTGTCAGTGTCTCCTTGGGAAATGGGGAGCAGCAGGACTTGAAAGATCCAGGAGACACTAAACATCAAGTCCTAGGTACCCAGCAGGCACTTCAGACACGTGAGCCCTTTCTCTTTCTCTGGGACATATGCATTTGGACAAAGGTAATTCCTGACCTAGAGGCTAGAAGGTGGGGCTCCAGGCATAGTGTTTGCCCCAAGGCTGAACCTGGACCCAACGCCTGTCTCCTGTTCCACTGAGTCCCTCGAGGGCACAGGTTGAGGACTGTGCCTATCGCTCCCAAAACCTCATCCACGGCCAGCTGCACTGGGGCGTTGTCGTAATCAGGCTCCACTGTGCAGAGGCTCCAGCTGCCGCTCTTGACTGCTTGGTCCTGGGTGGCTGCCCTCTGTCCATCCCCCGAAGCATCTCGTTGAAGGGAGCTCAGGAGAGCCCACTCTAACCTCATGTCATGCACATGGTGGCCACAGTGCCAGAATTGCCCCCTTCCGTGCATTTCCTCCTCCAGAACAGGTCTTGACTACTCCTCTGAGCAGCCCTGACTCTTTGGCCCCCTTTGTTGTGTTTGGGCTTACAGCAGATCCTCTTTGGGTATGGTTCCTTCTGCAGTAGATGCTGATGTTCTGACATCATATGTGATGTTCTTGGCATGGAGGAAGTCCTGGGTAAGCAGTTGCCGAGCATTGAACCTGGTCTTTGGACACTCAGCCCAGGGTTCTCTCCGGGCAGGATAGGGAGGGGCTGCTGCCAGGGGGGCACTGACATCCTGAGATTGGAATGCACAGTGCTGCTCTTTCCCAGGGCTAAGCCCTGACAACTTGCCCGTTTATTTTCATGTTTTGCTCTTTTCGTTTGAAAGGCAGTGAGAAGGCAGGTGGGCAGAGCCTGAGCAGCAGACCCCGCCCCACACACACCCCGGAGGAGCATGGCTAAGGGTTGACTGAGGTTTGCTGGGGCCCTTGCCCCCATGGAGGGACTCTCTTCGCACCCACTCAAGTTAATTTTCTAGAGCACTTCTCCCTCTCTCCCTCTAATCTCTTCCATAGCTCCCCAGTGCCCTCAGGAGAGAGTTCCAACTGCTTAACATGCCACTTGAGGCACCTGTTAAATTTTTTGTTTTTACGCGAGTCCAGCACCCACTCTGGCTCTGTTTTATCCAACTTTTTTCCCTCCTTCGTGTCCTGTCCCCATGCCCAATCACTCTGTGAGACACACAGAGTGTACACCCTCGCAGTGCTTTCTGTGAGAAAAAGCTACGGAGATGAAGTGACAGGTTTCCTTCCCTCTCCCTCCCCACTTCTCCCCTTCCTCCTTCTTCCTTCCCCTTTTCCGCCTTCCTTCCTTTCTTTAACTGGACGGTTCACTTCCTAAATCCATCCTCTGTGTTTCTAACTGCTGTGTCATACTCCGTGGGGAGTGGCTGCCATGTGTTACCTGTCCCCTCCCCCGATGGAGACAGGGCAGCTTCACCAACAACATTCCCATTCCCGTTCCTGTGAGCAGTGGCGGGGATGGGGTACTCTTGAATAACCACCAGGAGTGAAGGTGCTGGGTGACAGCATTCACCCACGCCTCATCTCTCTGTGGCTGCCTCAGCAGCTGCCTCTCATCCCTTTCCAGTCATAAGATTCCCAGAGACTCCCGAGGAGCAGCAGCTTGGTCCTCCCCCTCTCCCCATAGACCTTTTGTCCTTTCTGAATCTGCAGGCTTCTGAGAGGGCTTCTGAGTGTGCCTTTCTCAGGGGCTGTTAGTGTGGATGGTATTAGGAGGACCTGGGTTCAAATCGCAGTTCAATCCTCACCCCCTGTGTGGCTAAGAGCAAGTGGCTTCACCTCTCTGGGCTCTTGTTTTTTCATCTCTGAAATGGGGTTGTTGTGGGATGAAATGAGGGAATAAGTATAAAATGTTGAGCATCAGGCCCAGCGCACAGGTGTTCTTCGCCTGGTTCTAAAGAACAGTCCCTGAGGTTCCTCTCACATCCTAACGCCTTCCTCCTTGGTCAGAGCACACAGCCTGTCACCTGAGTCTCTTTGGATGGCATGCCCCTGTGCCCTCCAGGGCTGGGGGGGAAGGCCGCCATGGAGGGCTCTGGGAACTGGTAGGTGTCTGGGACCACAGCCCACTGACGTGGCACAGCCTGCCCTGAAGTCAGGTGAGGGACAATGGGGCGTGTGTGGAACAGCTTCACCAGAGAGGAGGCTGCAGCCAAACAGCACCCTAAGAGGGGGTCAGCTAGTGCTTCCCCTGTGGGTGCTGGAATCACAGACTGGGTCTCTGATCTGTAAAATGGGGACCCACCTTGTGGAAATGTTTACCAACCAGGCAGGGGCAGCCATTGTCCTGGCCTGGCCTCTGGGGTGGTGTGAGGATAGAAGGAGGAAGAAGCAATGGAATAGCAGTAACGAGTTCCTCTGTCTTGCCTTTAGATCACCATCTCTGCCTCCTTCCTACCCAGACTTCATTTCCGGCTGTCAGTCAGGAGCAGAGGGGCAGTGGTGGGGTGGGCAGCGGGCTTGCACAGCTCTCCTGTGCTTATGGTGGACTCAGCCCCTGGGTCTGAGAGAAAAGGTGGAGGCTGAGGTCCAGGACCCCCCTCTGCTTGGGTGGGGGTCCCCAGACACAGCCCCACCTGGATCTTGATTTTCCCGTCTGTGTGGCGTGGGGTCAGTTCATTCCCAGTTGCAGCCATCACTGCCCTGGGTAGGTTGTGGGGGGTAGCAGGGATGTCAGGAGTCCTGTGGTGTGTCCTGTCAGGACAGCCTGGCACACCAGAGAACATGATGCCTGTCTAGCCCCATTAAGAGACACCAAGAAGGGCCCCACAGGCTGGACGCTGCATAGGGAGGAAGTCACAGTCTGCAAAGCCCTTCCAGCAAAGTCAGCAGTCTGCGAAGGCCTTCCAAGTCTCTGCCCCTCATTCCTCATGGGTGGGAAGCAGAGGCTCGTGCAGAAGTGACTTGCCCAGAGTCACATAGTTCAAGGGGGGCTGAGCTGGGATTTGAACGCTAGTGCCCCTGACCTATGCACTCAGCCACCTTAAAGGTCTGCTTTCTGGTGTGTTTCACAGTTTTGGTATGGGAGTCTTGACAGGAAGGTGGATGGAGAAGTGCTTTCTGACTTACGAGTATATAGTCTTCCCAACTCTAGGGGGTGGGTGCTTTTAATTATCCCATTGTACAGCGAGGAAGCTGAGGTCCAGAGAGAGCTGGACACATGCCGCCGGTCACACAGCAGTCCGTCCTCCAGATGTCTCAAAATCCGAAGACGTGCGAGTGTCAGGGCCTCTGCTGATCATGGAGGGTGTGCCCGCCAGGCTGGCCTCCAGCCACCTTGCACACCCAGCAATCCGTCCCCCTCTTCCTCTGCTTCCCTGAAGTTTGGCAGTGTGCACTGGATGAGAGGGTCGTCTTTGGAGCAGGACCAAGCAGCTTTGCCTGCTCTCAGCTCCCAGAAGGGACCCTTGCAGCTCATTGCCACGCCCTCCTCCCTTCTCCCTCAGGGGGTGCTGCAGTCTGTGGTCCTTGCAGAGCCTTCTTAGGCTCTGGCTCTACAACCGTCCTTTCCTGGACTCCGGTAGCCTGCAGGATGAAAACCAAACTCCAGACAGAGTACTTCTCCAACTTCTGTGTGTCCCCTGGGGAGCTTGTTCAATTGCAGATTCTGATTCTGTGGGCCTGGGTGGGGCTTGAGAGTCTGCAAGCTGAGGAGCTGGGGTGAGGCTACTGCTTGTCTGCTACTCCTCCAAGGAGTGAGACCTTACTAGACCCTTGGTGACCTGACTTTGTGTCCCACCTGGTGGCCTCACTGCTCACACAAGAGACGGCGTGCCTGAGTGCGCACCGACCACGCGGTTGACTCATTCCTTCTCATTCTTCAAAGTCATGCTCAAAATCCCTCCCCAGTGGACCCCTGTCAGAGCTAACTGCTCCCCTTCAGCACTTCCAGACCCCTTTAAAACCCCTGAAATCCTGAGAGGCCCACAGCAGCGTCCTCTAAAAGAGACGCCTTAGGTGTGAACCTGGCTCCACCCCTGGGTGACCTTGGGCAAGTCGCTTAACCTTTGTACCTGATATTTATTTAAACCCTGCCTTATTCCAAAATGGACCAACAGTTGCTTCCAAACCTACTCTTGGATAAAAATCAAGTGAAAATGTGCTCCATGGGTGACAGGGATGCAGGGCAGGGGAAGACCCTGTTTCCCATGTGTCTCCTGGTCTCTTGGTCCCCAGGGCTGGCACGGCAGGCATTCAGAGAAACACTGCCTGGAAGCTCTCCCATAACCCACAGCGTGACCTTTCCAGGAGCTTCTCATCCGCAAAAGTAAATTCCAAAGGAGCAGGAAGAGACAGATTATCTTAATCGCTCATTGAAATGCATCTGTAGGGAGAGCAAATATTTTCTTAGAAGAGGGGATGGTGTCACTCTCAAGTGTTGTGCATCGTGCAGCCCCCCACCCTGAGGGGCCTGTAAATATGGGGTAGAGGGCTGTGTGGCACTAAAGCCCTTAGGGGAAGAGGGTGAGGGTCTATTAAGAGCAGTTTACAGGCTGAGAATGGCCATGTCCCTTCCTGCACAGTATGGAGCTGGGATTACCCCAGAGTGGCCCTTTGTGTCCTGCTGATACACAGGGTCCTCACTGAGCACCTTGTCCTGACTATTTCTGGGTACTATAGACCACGCTGAGAGCCTGTGCCCTCTTCCCTGCCTGCCCCCATTCTCCCAGCAAATTCCTCCCCATTCAGGGCTCCTTTCTCTGACTTAGTATTCACCACCCCTTCCATGGCTGAGACCTTGACCTCACTGCTGGCCCAACAACTCTGCCTGGAACTTGGACCCTGCCCCCTCCCCGGGACATACGTGAAGTCACCCAAAGAAGCAGGCGCCCTTGGGAAGTGGGTAATGGGAGGGGACCTTGAAGAAGCACCCGGTCCCTAACCACAGTGCTGTACATTTCCATTTGCTACAGGACACAGAACAAACTTGAGCCCCACTTGTTCCCACGTAGCCATGGGGGCTAGGATGTCATCTCTTGCTCTTTGCTGCATCCAGCAGGAGGAGAAATGTCGTTAGACCTACAGGCTATTGACCCTGTGTCGCTCTTAGCCCCTCTTTGTCCCAGCACCTATGTGGTGCCCAGCCCTTAGTTGGTGCCCACACACATTAGTGGGATGGGGAGCATGAGCAACTGGAGGAGGGGCCCTGTGTGTCCATCGGGGTTGTCAGGGTCAGTTCTGAGCTGGCGTGGTGGAATCTAGGAGTGTGCAGGACTGAGGCCCAGCTGGGGCTGGAGTTGTGGACAGCTGCCCCTGCCGGTCAAGCCCAAGGCAGGCGGATTCTCTGCCCAGCTCGCTCCGTGTTCCCCAAAGGCTGGGGGTGGGGGGTGTTTCACGTGGTAGGCTGCTAGGCTTATCCTCCCCACACCCCGTCTGCCAGAAAAGGAAACTGAGGACCGGGAGAGGTAGTTGGAATGTCCGTGAAAGAGTACCAGGGGACTCCGAGCGCAGGGGTTTCTAACCTGAGACCTGCAGACTCTCTCTGGCATATGGTTGCCCTTTATCTGGCCCAGGTTCTGGCATTCCGTGCAAGATTCTACTGGAATCTGCTACTTACAAAAAAGTTTGGAAGGCACTGTTCCTCTTTTCTAGATGGGAAAACTGAGGCCTGGGAGAGCAGTCATTTATCAAAGTCCCAGGGCCAGTTCAGAGCAGAACTAGTCCCCTGGGGTCTGTCTGCCTAGGGCCCTAGTGGGAGGACCCTGGTATGCCCTCTCCAGAGCTCCCCACCCAGGCTCTGGCTGTGGGCATAGAGGGTGGGGTGGGGGTGGGGTGTGGGAGGATTCCAACAGCCAGCCAGCCAGTGGCCGTGTCTCCTTTAAGCAGAGAGCCGCCCGCTGCCGAGGGTGGACTGGTGCCCAGCCAGTGTGAGCTGTGAGCTTCTCTCCCACAGCCCCTCCCTGGGGGAGGGGGAAGAAGGGTGAGGGAGGGCTGAGCAGCGTGGCTCCTGAGGGGAGGGAGTTGGTAGGCAGCAGAGGAAACAATAGCGGACATGCTGTGTGGGCTCAGCCGGGAGACCCCTGGAGAGGCGGGTAAGTCTTGGGGACCAACAGGCAGAGTGATGGGGCTGAGCCCTCTGGAGCTCCCAGGGAGGAGACTGGGACTGCCACTCCCCAGAGACCCAAAGCCTGGAGAGAGTGCAAGGCAGTGACCCCTGGACCCCAGAGCGGGGGCAGCCCACCCAGGACTCTGTCTGACCCTGACTGCCATCCTGAGATTGGGGTCTGAGCTCACCAGGCTGTCTGCTGTCCCACATGGCACGGGCAGCAGGTAGGTCTGGAGTTGCAGAGGGCAGTGCTTAGCCCCTCAGAGGTGCCTCAGGGAGGCATGTCCTGCCCTGGCATGGGCATGAGCTAGCGGGAGTGAGCTCCCTGCCCAGTGATGTGAGAGCAAAGGCCGAGCTCAGGGTGGTGTGGAGGGAGTTCCTAGAGCAGGTGGGAAGCTGGACCTGCTGGCGGCTGGCCGAAGCCCTGGCCCCGGGGTCTGGTTGGTGAGCCCTGGGACTCTGGGAGTACAGTGGGGCAGGTGTCATACAGCAGCCACGTTTCTAGGTGGGGCCAGGATTGGCCCCGTGGGAGGGGCTCTGGAGCAAACACCATTGCTCCATCCTTCTGTCTGGCTGCCTGTCTCTCCAGCCTCATCCTGCTGGGCTGCCTTCTTCCCCCGCCCACCCCTTCCCCCAGCTTGTCAAGAGCCAGGAGCAGGTCATCCTTTCCTGTCAGTCCCTTCCCACACTTAACATATTTTTGATGGTACCCCCTTGAAACAGTTCCAAGGGCAGGTGCTGAGGTCCTAATGGACAGATGAGGAAATAGTCTCAGGGTGGGGGAGGTGGCCCACCCAAGGCCCCACAGCTACCAGTGAAATGGCCAAGCCAGGACTGGCACCCAGATGACTTTTATAACCCAGATGCCTCTGCTCAGTGAATTTAGTCTCTCACCCCTAACCCAATGCAAGGAACAGAGACAGGATCACGCCCAGGTCCCCAGATAACAACAAATAATAGTAGCTGACAGCTGTTGAGATCTGACTTTGTGCCAGGCACTGTTCTAAGCTCTTTCTGTGTGTTTTCTCATTTAATTTTCACAAGATTGTGAGTTTGGTACTATTCTTCTCTCCATTACATAGCTGGGGAAACTGAGGCATGGAGGTATTAAGTGACTTGTCCAAGGCCACACGGCCAGAAGTAGCAAAGCTGGTATTTGACCTCACCTAGTTTGCCTCTGCTCCCTCCCAGGGACTACACTATAAACGGAGGCATTGCCTTCCTGGCCTGGGTGTATCTGTCCTCTTGACCTAAGGCTCAGGTGAGTGGGATGGCCTTGTCCTGCAGTGGTCAGAGCCACAGGTCAGTAGTTCCCTGGAGACTTCCCATGGAAGACTACTGGGGAGGCATCTTCCCCTACCTCATGGGCCTATGGCCTCCACCTGGGCTTAGACCTCAGCATTGCCTGCCTGGACCTTTGTGCCTATCTCTTCCTCAGCCTTCTAGCCTCTATGCCACCTCTCCATGCTGCCGTGGGAGGGAGCTTGCTAATATTCAAATCTGATCACAACTCCTTATCCTGGTGTTTAAGGCCTTTCTTGATCTCCGTGGCCTTTTCTCTTTCTGTTGACTTAATTCTTTTTTTTTTTTGTTAAAGACTTTATGTATTTATTTGACAGAGAGAAATCACAAGTAGATGGAGAGGCAGGCAGAGAGAGAGAGGGAAGCAGGCTCCCCGCTGAGCAGAGAGCCCGATGCGGGACTCGATCCCAGGACCCTGAGATCATGACCTGAGCCGAAGGCAGCGGCTTAACCCACTGAGCCACCCAGGCACCCCTCTGTTGACTTAATTGACCTTCAGCCTCATCACTGCCATCCATACCCTCACCTCTTCTCCGCAGAACTTCATAATGACCACATGAACTTCATGATTACCTGCCACAGCTGATGTCAGCACTGAGACTTTCTTTTTTTTTCTTCAGAAAAGTCCAAAGATGGAGCTTAAGCATAGTGGGATCCAGGCACTCAGTTAACATCGTTAGGACTCTGGGTCTTTGCTTCTCTTTAGGGAGGTACACAGAGGTCCCTATAACCTTTGAGTTTAAGGTCAACCAGGTCAGTCATCTCTAAGGAAGGAGAACCTGTTTCTAATAGTTCCAGCAAACATCCCAGGGCCACCTTTTGTTGGCCCAACTTGGATCAAATGCTTCCTCCTGACCAATCTCTGGTCTGACTGACCTCTGACTGAGGCCTCTGACTGACCAGCCAGGCCTGGTCATGTGGTCTCCCCAGGAGCAGGGGGGACAGGGTATCCAACAAGTAGCTACTCCATATACCCCCGACATTTTGCAGGGAAGGCTGAGGCCCTGAGAAATCAGGCCACATGCAGAGCTCTTCAGTGAGAGCCAGGCTTAGGGTTGGGGACTGTGGAACACACTGCTCAGTGCCCTTTCTCTGCCCCTGATGGACTCCTGCCTGCACATGTCCAGTCTTGCTTCTGGGAGCCTTGTTCACCATACATCAACTCTAAGCCCCTGTGGAAAGGGATGTGCCCAGACTTGGGTGCACAGTAGGCCTAAATACAGATTTTGGCAGGAAGTTGCACCCCCCACGCCCTCAGTGTTCATTCTCTGACTCCCTGCCACAAAGTGGTCTTTGTTCCCAGGGCCTACTGGGCCTCAGTGAGCCCTGGCCGCCCAGTGGGGCCTGGAAAGGCTCAGGCAGGATGTGTGTGTGTGTCATGGGGATAAGGGAGAGTAGTCCTTCTGCTGTGGCCTGGGCCGCCCATCCTCTGAGGGACTCTGACAACAACCGTCTGGATGGTCAGACGGGCCTGACCTACTGCACAGGAGGGGCTGTGGCCATGGGGGGACCCCAGGCCCTTGACCGCAGAGGCCACAATGTAGAACCAGGAGGTCCAGCTTTGCATCCTGGCTCTGGCTCTTCCTGATTCCATGACCTTGAACAACTCATTTCACCTCTTCGATCCCCATTCTCCTCTGTAAGTAGGAATTGAATTCCAGATTATTTACTGAGTACTTACCATACGCCATACTTTCCATGCTGGACATGGTAGTGACAGACAGACATAACCCAGCCTTCTGGACCTGATATCCTAGTGGGCAGAGGCAGATAGTAAATGAGATCATGACTTTTTTTTTTTTTTTTTTTAAAGTGGGGTCTGTTATATGGTGTTGAGTCCATGAAAAAGGTAAAGCAGGGAAGGAAGGTATGAGAGAAGACCTACCTTCCTGAGAAGGTGATATTTCCACAAATTCCTGAAGGATGTGACAGGGGTAGTTTGTGGAAGAATCTTCTGGGCAGAGGGAATAGCCAGTGCAAAGGCCCTGGGGTGGGCACAAGTCTGGTGTGGGCAACAGTGGGAAGACCAGGAAACTGGAGTGGAGCTGGCGAAGGGGAGAGTATTAGGAGGTAAAGTCAGGGAGGATGAGGGACTGTCAGTTGTGGTGAGAATTTTTTTTTTTTTAAAGATTTTGTTTATTTATTTGACAGAGGGAGAGAGATCACAAGTAGGCAGAGAGGCAGGCAGAGAGAGAGGAGGAAGCAGGCTCCCTGCTGAGCAGAGGGGCTCGATCCCAGGACCATGAGATCATGACCTGAGCTGAAGGCAGAGGCTTAACCCTCTGAGCCACCCAGGTGCCCCGTGTGAGAAATTTTGCTTTTACTCTTCACAGAATGAATTGAATCTTTTTACAGCCCCAGGCAACCACAGTCAAGAAATTAAACGGTTCCATTGGTAGCCCAGGTTTAAGGTCATGCTCCTTAATATTGCTGGTTCCAGGGTGAGGTGGGAGAGCCTAGGCCCAGAAGAGGCAGACCGAGGCCTGACTTGAGGCTGCACCCTCATCCCACATGTTATCGGGGCCACTGCGGGCTCTACAGCCCTCTACGGGTCCCTTAGCCTTGTGTTTAGAGGGAGAGCACACAGTTGAGGGGTAAGGCTGTGGCCTGCTGGGAGGCCAGGAAGTTCTGGATTCCAGTCCTTCCTCTGCAGTTCACCAGCTGAGTGCCCTCTCTGGGCTTCAGTCTCTGCATTTGTAAACGAGGAAGTCCCGAAGCCTCCCTCCCCATGCTTTCAGCAGAGTTAAATGAGTTAGCACATGCAGAGTGTGGGCCTGGCACTCCTTTTCCGTGTTCTTTTTTCCCAATCCTTGGCAGCAAGTGAATCGGGCATCTACTTTTAAAATCTCTTGGTATGTTTCTTGCTTCCCTTATAAACATGCATTGAATAGAAAGAGGGGTCATCCTGTTGCCAAGTTGATCTTTCCCTGCTACTCTCTCTGTGGGAGGCTGTCCTCTGGGGAGACTTGTCAGCTGCCGGGATCGGGCTGTCACTCCGAGGTCAACCTGTACCCCATATATGCTCTGGTCCAGCCCATGATGGCCAGAGGGGCATCCTTCTGTGGGCAGTGCCCAAAGGGGCTGGGCTGCTGCCTGGAGCAGAGGTGACTGCAGAACCATAGGCATTATCCAAGTCTCCCCAGGACTGTCATGGGGTGGGATGGGGAGGCCAGAGGGGGCACGTGGCTCTGCCACTTAGGAGTTGTGTGGCGCTGGAAGTTCCCTTGACCCTCTGTGCCTCAGTTTCCTCCTCTGTAACATGGGGATGATAATGGCACCCACCACATAGGAATCTTGTGAGGATAAAGTGGTAATCATTTTAAAGGCCACAGAACATGGCTTGGGTTCAAATCTTGACCTTGCTCTTTACCATTGGAAGTTGGTTAACCTCTGTGCCTCAGTTTCCCCACACCATTGCAGAAGATAGTGAGGATGAAACGAGACAATGCTTATGAAGCACCCAGGACAACTCCCAGAGCTTAATCGGAAGGAGTTGCCATTATTAATCTACGAAAACCTTTTTAACAGGGTCAGTGACAGGGGCAGGGAGACTACTACCGAGTTTCATGGCTTCTGTGTAAACTCCATCATCTCCCTGCTCACACTGCCCCTGGAGGTGAGCCCTCGCAATGCACAGAGGAGAAGCCTGAGGCTCAGAGAGAGGTGCCTTGTCCCGGATTCCTAGCCAGCAGGCAATAAGGTTTAGAATCAGAATCTGAAGTTGGCCTAAGGCCAAAGTCCATCCTTCCTTTTGCAGCCCTGCCTGCCCAGGTGGGAACAGCCAAGCTGGAACTGGCAGAGTCCTCGGGGGTGTGCTGGAACGGTGAGCAGCCGCTGCCCGTGGGGGCAGCCATGGGCCACTGGGACAGTTAAGAAGGTTGGACCCAGGAGTCCCCTTCTCCTCCTCAGGGGAGATGGGGCTGGGTTGGACCTGCTGGTGGCTGGTCCTCATTTCCTCTTCTGCTCTGGCTGAGCCTCTGGGTCTTTGTTTTCTCAGTAAACGAGAAATGTGCTGAATGCTGCCTCCTGGAGGTCCGGAGAACCAGGCTCAGTCATGGCTGAGTCTGTGGCACTGCCTTCCGGTGCCCCTTTCTTGCTGAGGCGGGATCCTGGCAAAGGCATCCTGGCCAGGGGCTGACTTCCTTTTCCCTTTGTCAAAGCTCAATAGCTCCCTGGGGCCCCAGAGAAACGGGGATAATGAAGGCAAATTAGCAAAGATTTCAAGAGAAATAAAATAAGAAAGAAAGGCACCCAACCACCCCTGGCTGTAGTGCGGGGCGCAGGACCAGGTGTACTTAAGCACTGCCTCGCGCTCCCTTCTGCTCTCCCGATGGGGCCAGCCCGCATCCGGGCGGGACAGGCTGGCATTGCTGTGGAAATGCATTTCCCTCGGAAGCGAGTTCTTACAGGACGAACTGACTGAAGGCAAAAGCTTGTAATTGCCCATTGCTGGAAGGAGGAGACGGGAAAAAAGAAACACGCGGATAAAAATATCTCTGTTTTTATGCACGTTTCCAGCTGAAAATTGGTGGGAAAGATGTTTTTGAAAAGCCTTCATCTCTAAGCATGTAATTACCAAGTCCCAGAACAAAAAAAGAGACGGAGCGGGAGAGAGCGAGCAGGTTCTGTGAGGGAGGAGGACTGGGGTCTGAACCCCCATGGGGTTTTCTATAAATAATATAATTCCTTCACATTCTCAAGCCTGGGCTGGTTGGAGCCAGCAATGGGTGGGAGAATACACTTCCATTTTATAGATAGAGAAATAGAGACTTAAGTCATACAGCTGATTGGAAATTCTGACTCTGCCTTGATTCTTGGTTTGAATGCTGCCTCAGTTTCCCCACACCATGGGATGCTTGTGAAAGTGGAGCAGTGTTGCTGAACAGGTATCAACAAATATTGTGGCTTTCCTCCTGAGTGCCTTCCTGAATATAGCAGGGGGTCTTAGATACCCAGAAGCCTCTTAACTAGCAATTAGCTGTCCGGAGGGGCCTTAGTCTCCCAAGAGAGCTCATCAGAGCCACAGACTAAAATGCATGTCCCTTCCCCAGAGAGCAGTCTCTCAAGTCCCCATATATTGCCCACCAACTCTGTCTGCACACACTTGTATGAATTCTGGTTTGTAGCCCATAGTCATGCCTGCCTGATAGCCAGGATGAGAGATGCTCACAGCTGGCTCCCCCAAAGCCAGCAAAAAATTGTAGAAAGGAGGGAGTTGGGGTCACTCAGTTAAGATGAACAGACCGGAGACCTCTGTCCCAAGGGAGTCACTGTAGCCCAACTTGGCACCGTGCACTTCAGTGGAGCAAAATCTGAATATTGGGGTGTAGAAAGGGAGGAGAGGCTGTCTGGAAGACAAATGTGGAGGACACTTCAGAGACACCCCAGGACATGGGCCCTCACTTTCAGAGCCAACATCTTGCAGCCTTTGGGGAACCACATTTGGGGATCCCACCGTTCCTCACTCTAGGTTTCTAGATTTTTAGTATCTGGGCTCAAAACACCACATTTAACCCACTGTTGTTTCATGCTCCATTCTTTGGGATCCGACTGCTCTGAATTTGGTGAACTTGACCCTCTGCTTTCTTGTCCTCTTCTTAGGAGCTAATCTTCCCACTCCCCCATCCCCAGACTCAAATCTGGAGCCAGCAAGCTTATCTCTGGTCTTCCCAGGACAGCCCAAGAGAGAGGGATTTTCCAGTGGCAGAATCTCATTTGCAGGGGATAAGACAGATTTTAATTCCAGAATTGCCCACATGAAATACCAGAGACCTTCGCTGTCACATAGTTGATAGAACCCAGTCTTTTTAATTTTATTGGCTCAGAAGCATCTTGTTGAATCTAAATGAAGTGCAAATTAGGGAACCATAATGGGAGGCATTATACTTAATGACGTGTTGCCTGAATTGGTGGTGGCTGGTGTGAATAACGGGCCTGGGGGACGAGGTGGGGGTGGGGGCTAGTGAGGGAAGCTGCTGGGGGCCCAACTCCGGAGGCCCTGGAAATGATTCTGGGCTTAACTGCTGTCTGATTTGTTATTTACTACCTTCTGGCAAGCAAAGGGAGCCTAGGCTTGGTCTGTAGATGCAGAGTGCTGGGGAGCTGGGTGGTTTCTCAGCGGTTAGAGCTGCAGGTGTGAAGGGTCTCACTTTCCTGAGATCCTGGCTGGGCCATGACCCTGACCTCGTGCTGAACCTGTCCCAGTCCCACCCTGAGCCCCACACAGACTCTAGAGCAGTGATTTTCAGTGGGGGTTCAGGTGGGCTAATATTGTTCCCTTACAGGATGTTTGGCGATGTCTGGAGTCATTATTGGTTGTCATGATGGGGTGGGGTGCTATTGGCATCTAGCGATTAGAGGGCAGGGATGCTGCTGACCATTGTACAATGCCCAAGAGAGCCCCCCCCCACCACATGGAATTATTTAGCAAAAAAAAGATGTTAGTAGTGCAGACGTTGAGCAATGTGCTGTAGTTTGAACCCTGTCCCTGATTCTGACTGAGCCCTGACCCTGAACTCAAGCTGAGCCCTGACCTTGATCCAGACTGAACCCCACTGAACCCTAATGTCAGATTAGGGATGGGATGGGATACTCAGCTTCTGCCCCTTGCCAGGACTGATTCTTCTCTATAACCATGCTTCCTGAGTTAGGTCTCGCCATGGCCAGAGGCTTAGGGAGAAGGAGTGGCCTTCCACAGCTGGTGAATCACTGAGCCAGGGTCTGCCCTCAGGCAGGGCTGAACCCTGAGCCCAGCCTTAACACCTGGCCAGGCCAGGGTGGAGCTGCAGGGATGAGGGCAGCTGGAGAGCTCTTCTTCCAGAGTGGAGGTTTGGGGGGAGAGCATGTGCAGTCTCAAGTGAGGCCCAAGGAATTTGTGGAAGCCCAAGGGGCATACCTGGTGCTGGGAGGGGTAGTCCCCTGGGGCAGCACGGGAGAGCCTGCCAGCTTGATGGGTTTTCACTTGTCTTTGCCCAGCTCAGTCTGGTGCTGAGAAAGGACCTGGAGAAGGAGTGTGAAAAAAATAACCTGGTCCAGGGAGCCTGCAACATGGGGTGGCATGGGCAAGGAGCCTGGGGTTAGGTCCTGGCTTTTTGCAGAAGCTGCCTTGGCTAAGGACTTTGTCCCTCTGTGTTGCAAGTTTTCTTCTCTGTCAAGTGGAAGTGATGATAGCATCTGCCTCCCACCAGGGCTGCTGTGACAAGTGCACGAGATAGAAGGGGATAGTGTGGATGGTTGGTGCATGACGCATTTAGCCCCCTTCCCCTCACCTATCAGGACATAGAAGAGAACCAGAGTATGAACAGGGCCTAAGACAAGGGGGTGCTGAGGGGAAGCATGGGCTCTGGGATTCTCCCGGAGCAGGTAACCTGAAACCTTCCAGCTTCAAACTCCTTTGAGAAGCATAGATGAATTCACAGGAAATGAAGAGGGCTAGCAGCAGAGGAGATAAGCATGGTCTGTATAACGGCTTCTAATTTTGTACTGGGTGTCTGGCCAGTGCAAAAAGGCAAATAACATAAATAAAAAAGTATGAAGCTTAGAAAGTAAGAAATAAAATTGTCACTTTTCACAGATGACAGAAAATCCTAAAGACCCTACAGATAAACTACTAGAATTAATATGGGGATTTTAAAGGTCAGAATACAACATCAACTGTATTATTATATACCAGCAACAAATGATTAGAAAATTAAATTTGAAAAGTGATACAATTTACAATAACATTAAAAAACACTAAAGATATCTAGGAATATATTTAAAGAAAGATGTACAAGATTTTTGCCCATGAAAGTATATAACATTCTTGGTAGAGGTTAAAGAAGACAAAAATAAATCAAAGACTAGACCATGTTCATTGATTGGAAGACCCAGTATTATAAAGATATCACTTGTCCACAGATTAATCTATAAATTCTATACATTCCTAATCAAAAAACAAAGAGAAAACTGAAAAACAGTAGATGAGCACCAGCTGATGCCGAGATTTCCCTTTTGGGGTGGTAGCAGGAATGAGGGTGTTAGCTGGTCTGCTAACCAAGGGCTTGGGTTTTGATAGCTTAAGGATACAGGAGATGATGCCCTCATCCGTTCCCTAGTTGGAATTCACACCCCAGCAGAAAGCCAAGACCTTTAAAAAGATATACCCTCAGTGAAAGTGGGAATTTAGAAAAAATCCACACATCTACCAAAGAGATAGCATGTCTGTCTCAACTAGGTCTTGGGTGGTCTCCTTTGAGAATTTGTGATCTGAGATGTGCTTCTTGTTTCTGTTGGAGGTTGCATTTCAGAGTACACCCCTGATTCCAGAATCCTTGAACCAGGGTGTGGGTAATGATGCCTTGGCAGGCACTGAGGGGAAGGAATTGCAAATTCTCTCTGGACCCTGGAGGGACTGGCTTGCAACCAGGCTTAATAAGAGTCCCGCAGATAAAGCCCCACCAAGGATGAGCTCACAGTCCAACAATTACCAAACTCAGGAAAAAATAGTTCCCTGGGAGGGAGAGTCATCAAATATCCCAAATAGCAGAAACAGCTCTTAAGGGTCTGAGAAATAGAAGACTGAATAACAGATGAACACTGAAAAGATTTAAAATTATTAGAGACCTATAAGACACAGTGGAAAAAGACAGGACAACATGAGGATATAAGCGAAAGGACCAAACAAAGCCTTCCAAAACCAAAAATGTACTTGTTGACATTAAAAACTCATTGGAATTAGGAAAATTTGAATATGGAGTGAGTATTAAATTAATAAAGGAATCATTTTAATTTTATAAGGTGTGATAATGGTATTTTTGCTGGATAAGAAATATGTTCCTATTTTTTAAATGCATACTGAAATATTTAGAGGGGTAATTTCCTCATTTCTGGGGTTTGTTTTAAAATATTTCAATACAGAGGGAAGCCTGGGTGGCTCAGTGGGTCAAGCGACCAACTCTTGGTTTCTGCTCAGGTCATGATCTCAGGGTCATGAGATGGAGCCCTGCCTTGGGCTCTGTACTTACCCTAGAGTCCGCTTGAGATTCTCTCTCCTTCTTTGTCTGCCCCTCCCCCCTGCTCTCACACACACTCTCGCAAATAAATAAATAAATCTTTAAAAAATAATAAATGTGGGGCACCTGGGTGGCTCAGTCATTAAGCATCTGCCTTCAGGTCAGGTCATGATCCCATAGTCCTGGGATCAAGCCCTGCATCAGACTCCCTGCTCTGCAAGAAGCCTGCTTCTCCCTCTCCCACTCCCCCTGCTTGTGTTCCCTCTCTCACTGTGTCTCTGTCAAGTGAATAAATAAAATCTTTAAAAAAAAAAAAAAAGGTACCCTAACTAACATTGCCAAATGCTGGCGAGAATGTGAAACAGCCGGACCTGCTTGGCAATTTTTAACAAAGTTAACCTCATTCTTACCATATGTCCCAGAATTCCACTCCTGGATATTTACCCAGGTGGGATGGAATGTGATGTTCAAATCAAAACTTGTATGTAGATATTTATTACGGCTTCCTGAGAGATCACCCCAAACTGGAAAGAGTGGAAATGTCTTTCAGCCGGTGTATGGCTAACACAGTACATCTTCCCTGCCATCGAGCACCAGTCAGCAATAAAAAGCAACAGACTACTGATCCATGAAAAAACATGTGTGAATCTCAAATGATGCTAAATAAAAGACACTAGACTCCGAAGCCCACACACTGTAGGATTCTATTTATATGGCATTCTAGGGAAGCCAGAATTATATAGAGAGAAAACAGACCAGTGATAGTTGGGAGGTGAGGGGTGCAGGGGGAGGGTGCAGGGACTGGCTATAGAGGGGCAGCAACAGAGAATTTGGGGGGTGATGGAAATGTTCTAAGTCCTGATTGTGGTGGTGGTCAAGACACATTTCCCAAAACCCAGAGAAAAGCATGCCACAAAGAATTAATTTGGATGTCTATAATAAATAGATGAAAATATAAATTGAGGTAAGGCACTAAAACACACACCCATGCAGACTGCTGACCCCCACCGTCCGAGTTTCTAATTTACTCTGTGCTAGGTGGGGCCGAGAATTTGCATTTCTGACGAGTGCCAGGTGATACTGGTAGGGCTGGGCTAGGGACCCTCCTTTGAGAACCTCTGCGTTGTACTAGTCTATTTTCCTAGTGTTTGAAATCTATGAAGAACTTCTCCAAGCATTAAAAAGGCAGATGTTACTATAGATGAGACATCCCTGAGAGATACTAAAGTAGGAAATGTGATGGAGAGAGGTGATGGGTTGTGGGAGAGAAAAACGCAGTCCCAAGGAATTTCCTTTAACCATTTCCTAAGAGAGAGGGGAAGAAAACAACACTTGAAAAATAACAGGGGAGTGTTTTCTAGAATTAAAGGAGACAGACTTATCTCTGGCTGCCTAGAGTGTCTGAGACTATGAACTGCAGACCCTCAAGTGCGGTCCTCACGAAGACGTGTTAATTGGGTCCATTCAAGATTGAGTTTGCTCATGGTCGGCACTGTCTCTCCTGTGTGGAGGTGCCCACGTGTGAGTGAGCTGCCAGTCCCAGTGGGTGTGCAAGCACAGTCCTGGGTGGTGGAGTCTGAAGACCCCCAATCTAATCCAAATTGCCCAGCTCCCCAGCGGTGTGCCTGGGGGCCTGCGTTGTCCTGCTGGGATCCTGAGCTCCTGTATCTGTATGGTGGAATAATCTTGTCCATAATTAATGTTTTGGCGATGGTTAACCACAGAATGGCTGGGAAGCTCCCTGTATAGCATTGCTGTTCAGAAGATTGTTCAGCCCAAGGGCAGAGATGGAGCCTCTGGGTTGGGGGGCACCATGAGGATGCCCCAGCAGAGACTTGGTGAGAGCAGAGAGCTGGTGGCTGGAAGGAACCCCCTCTTCCAGGCCACATCCGTGAAGCAGAAGATTCCCAAGGCTGAAAGCGTTCTCCTGCACGGAAATGAAAGTGCAACTCGGGGCTTTTTCTCTTTCTTGCCTGTAGACGACGGGCCTTACTCCAAAGGAGGCAAGGATGCAGGAGGGACCGATGTGGCCCTGGCGTGCCGCAGACAGAGCATTCCAGGTAATGAGCCTCCCTCTTTGTCCTGGAGGCATGGAGAGCTCAGAGTCAGCGTCAGATGGCATTGGCTCTGCTGCTATCTCGCTCTATGACCTTAGACCAGTCCCTCAACCTCTCTGATCCTTGATGTAAAAAGGAGATGATACCCAGAATTTTGTGGCCAGATGCCCTGTTTACCAAGTGTTGGTCTCACTTGTACTGGAGCTGGGGTTCTGGAATTGCCCTGTGCTGCCTACTCACCCCCTCATCTGTTGACAGAGGAGTTCCGTGGGGTCACCATGGTGGAGCTGATCAAGAAGGAAGGCAGCACACTGGGCCTGACCATCTCAGGTGGCACCGACAAGGATGGGAAGCCCAGGGTCTCCAACCTGAGACCCGGGGGGCTTGCTGCCAGGTGAGGACGGGGCTTGGCAGGGTAGTAGGAAGGGGCTAGAGGCCAATGGAAAATGTACCAGAGTTACAGGCAAAGCGATCAGGCAGGTTTTTCTAGGAGCAGTCAAATGCTTCTCAGAGCAGAGCCTCCAAGGCAGGCTGTAATTCTAGACCCCAGTTACTGCTCTTCTCTTTACACAAGGGGCTTACTCGGCCACAGAATCCCGCTCTTACCAGGCCCTCCAGGCCTTTGCATGTGCAGTTACCTTCTTGGAAGGCCTGTCCCCCACTGGCAGACTCCTGCTCACCCCTTGGTACTGTTTCTGGGAGGCCCTCCATCCCAGGGCAAGGCAGCTGCCCTGCTCTGCTCACATGGCCCTGGATACCTTTGGATACCTTGGTATACCTTGGATACCTATGGATACCTTGCTCTGGATTTTCCTGTCCTCTTACCTGTGTCGCTCCCTTGGACCATGAGCTCCATAGACCTAGGGCTTGGCCTGTCTGGGCCTGTCTGGGCCTCGTATAGAGCAGATGCTGGTAAGTGTCCAGTGGAACAGAATGTATTAGCCGTCAGAACCCAGGGCGAGTGCTTAAGAACTAGCAAAGAGGGAGATGATCCGGCCACTCTGCAGGCTCCTCAGGGTTGGTCAGAACCTTCCTCAGGAGGGCTGATTCCCCCCAGCAGGGGACAATGCCAGGGCTGGGTATCAGACAGGTCTAGGTTAGAATTCGCGCTCTCTTACTAATGTGCTGTGTGACCCTGGACAAGGTCTGACCTCTCTGAGCCACAGCTTCAGATCATAAGGGATTCAGAGATCATAAGGATTCAACAAAAGAGGGGCTGTGAGTGCTGGCACCTGTCACCATGCATGTGCTCTTGCCTCCTTGCTCCCAGGAGTGATCTGCTAAACGTGGGCGACTATATTCGGTCAGTGAATGGGATCCATCTGACCAGGCTCCGCCATGATGAGATCATCACCCTGCTCAAGAATGTGGGCGAGCGCGTGGTGCTGGAGGTGGAGTATGAGCTGCCCCCGCCCGGTGGGTGCCCTTGGACGGGGAACTTTCTCCACTGCCTCAGTCGTGGGTAGACACAGCTATCTCCCCACCAGCACCTGGGTGGTGGGGACCAAGCCAGCTGGGGACCTGAGTGGGTGGGACCTGAAGATTGGCCACAGACATCTAAGTCACATCTAGGGACTTTGCCTACAACTGCAGTATGCTGTCACCAGGAGGTGACAGGGCCCTGTTTATAAACCAGTGTCATTTTGTGTATTTAGTGTTCAGATGCTTTTCCTTAAGGGGGAAAGGTTTGGGGAATGTTGGCTAAAAAAATTGTTCCCTGCCCTACTGCACTCTCCATCCTACCAGCCTGCAGAGTGCAGTGGCCTAGGGTTTAGCCTACCTCTGAATTTTCAAAGTTGGTCGAAAGTCTTAAGATTTGAATAATTAGAATTCAACCCTGGCCTGAGCCCATAGCCATGGATTCAAGTCTGAGTTCAGCAGAACTCTTGTAGTCTTACTTGTCCTACCTATAAATGGGCAGAGGTGGGGGGTAGTTTACCCTCCCTGTAAAGCTCTCCTGAAATGAGTTTTGGGGATGTCTTTGGCTTGGTCATGTGACTGAGGGACTCAAAGGAGCCCTCCTTTTCTCTCTAGCCCCTGAGAACAGCCCAGGGATCATCACAAAGACCGTGGACGTCTCCCTCTACAAGGAGGGCAATAGCTTTGGCTTTGTCCTCAGAGGTCAGTCTAAGAGTCACACTTGGGGGTCAAGGGGCGGGAAGGAGGCTAATGTTGATTCCATACGTGTTCTGTTTTGCTTTAGTAAGGTTATAGATTCAGATATATAGTACATGGATAGATAGATTAATAGATAGATGGTTTCTCACTTTAAAGAACTGAGGACCATTAAGTCAAATGTTAAATGGAAAAATTGTCAAGCAATGATATGTGCATGATTGCTGGGAGTAAGATTGAGAACAAAGTTTGGAGCTGCCTTGGAACCAGGGCAAAGAGGAGAATAAGATGAGGTCATAGGAAGAGAAGCAAATAATTTAAGAGAGAGATAGGATTTCGGTCATGTCACTACTTTCTGTCCTCCCCTGTGGGGATTTATAGTTGGAATCTTCTAAGAGGGCCTGTGAATTGCAAGGACAGGCCCTCAAACAGGTTTAATGAAGGGAGCAGGCTTAGGGGCTGAGTCTGGGCCTCTAGGTATTGAGGTAGGCAGATGACTGCCACCTTCTGTTGAATTCTGTACAGGGGGTGCCCATGAAGACCTACACAAGACCCGTCCACTCGTCCTGACCTACGTCCGGCCCGGCGGCCCCGCTGACAGGTGAGCCTGAGCTGGAGGGAACCTTTCCTTGCCCTGGCTATGCCCAGATCCCCCATGAAGAAGGCAGACTAGAAGCCATTGTGCTCATTCTCCAGATGAGCAAACTGAGGCCCAGAGAGACGCTGCCCCTTGCTACAGAGTCACTCAGGATTGTTGGTGGAGCCAGGACTCCATCCCAAATGACAGAGAGACCAAGCTCTTTCCTTCCTGGCTTGCTACTGTCTCAGGGGTGGGGAGGGAAGCAAGCCTTGGCGTTATGGTGTTCTTCCCTTTCCTGGCTTTTCGTTTCCCCCATCTGTGGAATGGGGTTGATACTGCAGCCCCTGGGAGTTGCCTTGAGAGATTTTGGGGCACCGTGAGCAGCACCACTGTGGCCTCTGTCATGCACCCTCTGGGTTGTGGCCGTGTCATCCTGCCCGTGGCGCAGCCCAGAAGGGCCAGGCGGGCGGGGCCAGGAGGAGAGAACGTGGGAGAGGAACATGCCCAGTTTCCAGCACCCGACCCCCTGACCTCCCCAGTGGGAGATTCTTGGCCATTTTAAGAGAAGCCTGGAACAGCCTTGTCAGAAGTCTAAACCCGTTCTTGGGACGGGGACTTGTGACGAGCTATTCATAGTACCTCCCAGAATAGCTTTAGCCACCTGTTGGGACAAACATTCCAGGGTGGGGATTTGACCCAAACCGAGGTGAACCCCAACTTGGGCCCTTCTCCTGGGGGCCCCTGCCAAATTCGTTCCTAGGTGCATTTGTCACCAGGCTAGAATCGCTGCTGAGAAACCAGAGTGGGGGCAGGGAGAAGGGACCTGAAGATGGGCACCTCGAAGCCTCCAGGCTGCCCCACCCCTGATGCTGTGGGGCCCTGGCAGGGCCAGTGTCCCTTCTGGGCCCTGGCAATCTCCTGTATCCCTGGGGCATCCCTGCACAGGGGTTGAGCCGGGGCTCTGGACGCGTTAAGCACCAAGCAGGATGGAACATGTCAGAGCTGGTCCCAGCTCTCTTTACATCCCTGGTTCATGGGTGCAGCTGCTCCCTTAGAGCCTCCCCCATGTGTTCCCCCACTGTGCCGTCGCTTCCTCCTTCACCCGCTGCCTGGCCCCCGAGACCCCTCCTTTCCCAGCAGCCTCTCGGCCTGTCGGCGCTCGTACGGAGCTGGGCTGGCTGACCGGGCCCTTCCCTGCAGGGAGGGCTCCTTGAAGGTGGGGGACAGGCTACTCAGCGTTGATGGGATCCCGCTGCACGGGGCCAGCCATGCTTCTGCCCTTGCCACACTGCGGCAATGCAGCCACGAGGCGCTCTTCCAGGTGGAGTATGATGTGGTCATCCCAGGTGAGTCCGGGGCCTGAGGACTCAGGCTGGGGCAGGACGAGACCCAGGGGTTGAGCGGAGGGGTAGCAGGCATAGATCCTTAAAACAGCAAAGGCGGTGTGACCTTGGGCCAGTCACCCAGCCTCTCTGCACCTCTCTGGGCAATAAACGCTATGTGCCAGGCATTGTTGGAGGCCCCAGGGATTCAGGTGAGAGCGACACAGATGCGGTCTCAGTTCTCGTGGAGCTCATAGGGAGGGAGAGGGACAATAAACAGAATAAATCAAATACAGAGGGTGTCCGATGGCAGTAAGTTCTTTTGGAACAAAAAAATCAGGGAGGGATTTTTTGAGTGCAGAAAAGTGGTTGTGAACACACAACTTGGGGCCGGTGAACTGCAGGCCCTACATAACTGTGAGCACCTTAGTTAGTGTCGTCCGGCGGAGCCCTGGGGTCAAGAGTCCCTCAGAGCCGAATCCCTGTCCCGCCTCGGCTGCTGAGGGCTTGTGTGAACTTGGACAAGGCCTTCGCCTCCACATGCATCAGTTAGGGTTTTCTGATCTGTGAAATGGATGCAGTAATCCCTACCCAGCAGTGAGGATTACACCGAGACTGCAGAGTGAGGCTGGGAAGGCAGGTGCTCAGTATTTGCATTTTAAACCCTTCTTTCCTTCTGGTGCCAGATACTGTGGCCAATGCTTCGGGGCCCTTGATAGTGGAGATAACCAAGACGCCTGGGTCAGCCCTGGGGATCTCGCTTACCACTGGCTCCCACCGGAACAAGCCAGTCATCACCATTGACCGCATCAAGCCGGCCAGCGTGGTGGACAGGTGAGGCACATACTGGGGGCCGCCACCATAGGGGGCTGGGATGCAGGGGGAGAGACCGTGGTCCAGAGCGCCCTTGGGCCGGACCAGCCTCCCTCTTCCCTCTCCCGCCTGGCCAGGAGTGGGGCCCTGCATGCCGGAGACCACATCCTGTCCATCGACGGCACCAGCACGGAACACTGCTCGCTGCTTGAGGCCACCAAGCTCCTGGCCAGTGTGGTGGAGAGAGTGCGGCTGGAGATCCTGCCTGCACCCCAAAGTCGGCGGCCCCTGAAGCCCTCAGAGGCAGGTGGGTCCCTGTGGAGGGTCTCCAGACCCAAACCTGACAGCTGATGGGGAAGGGTGCATGAGGTCCCAGATGCCTGGGCAGGCTACAATGTACTGAAGCAAATGTTCATTCCTGTTGGGAAGCTCAGGTGGTCAAGGGCAGCGGCTGAGGGAGGGGAGAGGGGGGCAGAGGAACACCCTGAATGTTTGAGTTGACAGTCACCGGCTTGGGTGGCCCTAAGCAAGTTCCATCACTCTTGCCTAAGTTAATGGGAGTATAAGGGCTAGCCTGAGGGAGAGGACAGTCCTTCTGTGCTCTGTGCTGTTCAGATCTTAGATCTGGGGCTCAACACTGGGGTCCTCGGCAGGCCGAGGAGATAGCTAGTGAGTCAGGAGGGTCTAGAGTCCCCCCCAACTTTTGAGGAGTTGGGTCTCCAGACTGGAGCAGGGAGCTGGGGGCTAGGCACTCAAGGGCAGAGGAAGTCGGTGGTCTAAGAGACCAAAGGGCTGAGCCGGGGCAGGGTGGTTACAAGGAGGCAGCTTTGCACTCGGAGCCTGGAAGTGCCTCCACCATTCCAAACCTTGGGCTTTGGGTACCAGTGCCAGCACTGCTCCAGCGGAACAGGTGCTTTATATCTCTGAGCCTCAGTTGTCTCATCTGTAGGTGGGAGTGCAGGCTTAGGAGGGGTCAAACAAGGTAGAGGGGCACAGCCCAGTACTGTGGTCTGGGGGGTCAGGCTGTGAATTCCAGGCCTCAGGACACAGTGTGTGGGCAAGGATAGAGTCAGCCCACCCCATCCTTCACAAGCCTAATTGATCATCTGGGAGAGAAAGAAATCCCGCAAATAAAATGTGGGGAGATAGGCGGTGGGGAGGGTTCATTTCTGTGGCTCTGTGCAGACACATCTCTGCCAGGGTCTGCAAAGGCCCTGTGAAGCCACAGTGAGAGCCGCTACTGGAGACTTTGGGGCTTGAACCAGAGTGACTCATTCCCACTCCATTTACGATGTACCTGCTGTGGGCTGGGCTCAGCACTGGGGCTTCCCGTGGGTCATCTTTTTTCCTCCTGTGACAAGTCTGTGAGGGCGGTAGTGCTGTTATCCCACTTTACAAAGGCGGCTGATGCTCAGAGAACCACAGGGCACAGGGCTGCCGACATCCCTCCTGGCCCTCATTAACTGGGCCTCAGCTACTTGCCAGGCACTGCTGGAGGCACATCCTACGTCTTAACTCATTCAGATCCTTCCCATTATCCGGGGTGGGGGGGGCAGCCACTCTTTTAGTCCCATTATACAGATCATGACAATGAGGCACAGAGTTGCCCAAGTGACTTATCTCAGGGACCTGGCTGCTGGCCCGAGGGTTGGCCACGCCCCTGTGTGAGGATTGGAGCCGCTGCACAGGGGGCGGAGTCAATTGGATACCCTGCACCAGGCTGGACCACAGCCCCCTCCAAGCCCCGAAGTAGAAGGAAGAGCTAAGACAGGACCTGGGGAGTCTGGGAGGAGGTGTTGCATGGCAGGTGGCTTGGAGGATCAGGTGGGGCAGGTGGAAGAGGCATGATCTCTGGGGTCCCCTGGGAAGTGGATGGAGAAGGAGCACGGAGACTTCATCTGGGGGGAAGCTGTGTGAAAGTTTGGAGAGGAGGAAGCCAGAGCAGCCTGTCTGAAGCATAGGTCTGAGCCAAACTTGGCCAACCCCACGGGGGCCCTGGGGCACATGTTGTCCCTGAGAGCCCAGCAGGGGGCAGAAATGGCCCAGCCCAGTGCCCACGGCTGCTCGGTCCCTGGCCCCTGTGGCCAAGACTGCCCAGACCACAGCACCACAGGAGATCCTGAAGGTGCAGGGGCCTGATGCCGTCTGCCAGCTGCACTGCTCAAAGCTGATGGGCCAGGTCTCAGGCTGGGACCGCTTTCCCTCCCATCTCTGCTGTTGCTTGGCTGGGTGCTGAGCACGGTGACTGGCACATAGTGGGCATCCGGGACATGCGAGCAGCATCTGAATGCCTGGCTTGGCTTGGCTTGGGGGAAACTCAGGCTGTCTGGTCCTGCTTATCCTCACTTCATCTTGCAGATGGGAGTGTGGCTCCAGGGGGGCACAGTGAGTCCAGACTCAGTCTCTAATGCCTGCACCTCTCTCTCCTCTTCCTTGGGCCACAGTGAAGGTGCAGAGGAGTGAGCAGCCACACCGCTGGGACCCCTGCGTGCTCTCCTGTCACAGCCCCCGGCCCGGCCACTGCAGGACGCCCACCTGGGCCACACCTGCTGGCCAGGACCAGAGCCGATGTAATGTGCCCACCTCACTGGGGCTTGTGCATGTTTCATAGGGGAGGAAACCAAGACTCTGAGAAATTAGGAGGTCTGCCTGGCATCACGTAGCATATTAGTGATGAGATGGCCCCCTATCCCTGGCAGCTGGGTTTCACCCATCTGTGAAAACCCTGCAGTCTTTGAGGCCCAGAGTGGGCGAGACCTGCCTGAGGTCACATAAGCAGTGTTTGAGGTGAAAGGGGAAAGGTGTCCCAGTGTCCCTCTGTGATGGGGTGGTTGCCTGGCACCTCTGTGTGGCAGGGCGGAGGGCCCTTCCAGGGTTCACAGGGATGTGCTCTCATCTCCTCAGCCTTGTCCTCGACTCCCTTTTCCTCGCCGACCATGAATCATGCCTTTCCCTGCACCAACCCCAGCACTCTTCCCCGTGGATCTCACCCCATGAGCCCCCGGACCACAATGGGAAGGAGGAGGCAGCGAAGAAGGGAACACAAGAGCTCGTGTAAGTAAGCCATGGTCTCCTCCCTCCACTTTGGGCTGCCTGTATAGCTGAGAGCATTGCTAAAGGATGGGGATATTTGGGATAGGGTCCCAGGTGTGTGTGTAGAGTCATTAAACAGCATGAGTGGCCCACCAGGCTGCCGTGGATGCTGTGCAGGTTGTACACAGCACAGGGATGCACCTGAGGGATGTCAGTCACTTTGTATATTTTAGTTTTGTATTTTGATTTTAGAAAATTCCCAGATGGTGATGGCAGAGTGTCTCAAGGAAAGGATACCTTTTCAGATGTGCATAAAGCTCTCACAGTAACTCCATTTCATTTTCTTTTATTCCATGATTCATTCATTCAAGGAGAAAGTCTGAGTGTGGTGTGGCTGTATCTGTACCGCCCCTCTGACATTTTTTAATTTCCCCTAAGACAAAGACCTGTAGGCCTGAGACTAGCCATCCAGGATGTAATTGTTTGTAATAATTTTCATTTTTATTATATGTGTGTGTGTATACACATACACACATATGTATACACACAAACATATATTTCTACTTCCCTTTTGTATATAAGGCATTTCTCTTTATTTACGATCACTATGTATACAGTTCCCTTTTGAAATGAAGGTATTTAGGTATTTTAAAAAGTGAATAAATGGAAGACAAATAATAGTGAATGATAATGCAGGAGACCTGTGGAGGTAGCAAAAATCACAAAAATGCCAAGATTTTTGAAGTCTTTCCTGGGAAAAGTCCTTCCTTCGCTGATGTAGAAAGTTTATCCAGCCTCATGCCAGGTGAGCTGCGGAGACCCCCAGGAAGGATGAAAGGCCAAACTGGGCCATTTGGAAGTGAGCCAAAAGAAGGAAAAGAGGAGTATAAATCACCTGGCATCTGAAATATGGTTATAAGCTTCCTGGAAGCCAGGGTGAAAAGGGAAACAGATTTCAGACTCAGATGAGAGGTAAAATATGCCTTTACTAACCACTTTTGTCAACCACCAAAGCTGGGAGTGTATAGGTGAAAAGATTCAGAAATGCTGTTCATAGGCAGGGGCATAGGGAGACTGGGGGCTCTTGGGACCACTTATCTGTCCTTTTCCTAGGACAGATGAGTAATAAAATGTTATCATTATTATTATTGATGATAATTATTTAATTAAACAATCTGAACACCTTCTATGTACCAGGCACCATTCTTATTATTAGGGATGTAACAGTGAAAATACAATAAATACAAATATAATAATACAATATATGCAACAACATATAGTATATTACTATACATATTGTAATGTATAATATAAAGTATAACAAAATAGTAATAAAGATATAATAGTATAATATAATTAGATATAATATAATTAGTATAATATAATTAGAAGTAGAATTAATATGATAAATTATATTTAATAAATGATATCTAATGTCCATGTTAATAATACAAATGTATTTCATATACAGAATGTAAAACAATATACATTAAGTAACATAATATATCAAATAGAAAGTTTTCATACGACCCAGCAATTCCATATCTAGGTATATGCCCAGGAGAAATGAAGACATATGTCGTGTTCAACCAAAAACTTACACATGAATATTCATAGCAGCATTATTCATTTTTGCCAAAAGGTGCAAACAACCCAGATGTCCATTAAGAGATGAATGCATAAACAAAATGTGGTGTATTCATTACAATGGGATATTATTGGGCCATAAAAAAGCACGAATTCCAGACACATGCTACAATATGGATAAACCTTGAAAACACGCTTCATGAAAGAAGCCAGACACAAAAGGCCACAGATGATAGGATTCCATTTACGTGGAATGTCCAGAAGAGGCGAATCTATACAGAAGCAAATAGGTTAGTGCTTGCTTAGGGCTGGGAGAGATGGGAGGATTTGGGCCAATAGCTGACAGGGTTTCTTTTTGAGGTGATGAAAGTTCTCCAAATGTGCTGGTGGTTGCACAACATTGTTCCTGTACTTAAAAAAAAAAAAAAAAAGCACTGAAGTGTACACTTTAAAATGGTGAATATTAGGCTGGGTGAATTATATCTCAATAAAGCTGTCTTCAAAATTAACGTACCACGGGTATTAGTAGTATTAGAAGAGCGTTACAACGAAGCTAACAGCACGTGCCAGTGCACCCCTCAGAAACTCTGTTTCACGACATGGCAGTCCCAGGAGCTGGTGTCCTTCCTTCATCCTTGTCACGGGCCTGCTGGGTGGGACTGGCCCAGGGCAGAGCGCGCGTCAGGATACGCTGGGACTCCGCCGGCCGAGGGAGGAGACAGGGCCCAAACTCACTCGCCCCTCTGACTCCAGGTCCTTAAGCCTGGGCATGGGTTGGTGCTGGCAGGAGGCGCTCTCTCAGCAGTCTCAGGTGGGACTGCCCATCTGAGAGCCATGCCCGCCTGTCCCACAGTGTCACTGGCCTCCAGTACAGTAGGGCCTGGGGGACAGATCGTGCACACGGAGACCACGGAGGTCGTGCTCTGCGGAGACCCCCTCAGCGGCTTTGGCCTCCAGCTCCAGGGAGGCATCTTCGCCACCGAGACCCTGTCATCCCCTCCCCTTGTGCGCTTCATCGAGCCTGACAGCCCGGCAGAGAGGTGAGCCAGCGGCCCTTGCCCCGCTGGGCCTGCCACCCTCCGATTCAGGAGGCTCACAGACAGCCAGGGGAACTGAGTCCCATGGCAAGCCTGGCTTCACGGGGGTCCTCCACTTAATCATTCCACCCATTCCATCACCAGCCCCACTTTACAGCTTTTCCTCGAGGAAACCGAGGTGCTGAGACGCTGATTCATTTGCCCAGGGTCACACAACTCGTGAGTGACCCAGGACTTGAACCCCTGTCTGTCTCTAGTCAGGGCCCCCTATATACGTATCTCATAAGGCATGTGTCCTCCCCCTTGGACAGACGACTGAGGCCCACCGATTTCACTCTCTTAGCCAGAGTCACCAGGTAGATTGCCTGGGGCTCTATAATGGGCCCACAGCGGAGCTGTGAGTCAGACCCCAGCCCCGACCCCACATGGCATTCCCGTGCCCCAGGATTGGCAGTGATGGTAACAGAGTGGCTTCTCTCTGTGGGGCTGCCCGGGGTTCAGGTGTGGGCTGCTGCAGGTGGGGGATCGGGTCCTGTCCATCAACGGTATTGCCACCGAGGACGGGACAATGGAGGAAGCCAACCAGCTGCTGCGGAACGCGGCGCTGGCCCACAAGGTCGTGTTGGAGGTCGAGTTTGACGTGGCAGGTGAGTGAGGGCCCCTACCTTCCTCCTCACGCTTTGGGATCCTGTGCTCCCTCCTCCCTTTATCCTGCTCCTGCCTGGGGATATCCATGCTTTTCCAGCCCCATCCCTCTCCCACCTGGTGACCTTCTCCAAGAGCATTTGTGGCATGTGCCTGAACACCAGTGGTGGCAGGGAAGAAGGGGAGGCAGGAATCCCACATGCCAGCCTGAGGGCTGGTGAGGGATTTTTGTACCAAAACACGACCTAAGGGAGGGCAGAGAGGAGCTGAAAATATTCCATGTCCCTTGGCAGGCCTTAGGCAAAGAACCCCAAACACACTCAGGTTAGAACTCTGGTCTTGTGATATGGACATTTTGTGACTTTGGACAGGACTCTCTTGCCCCCTCCACCCTCAGTTTCCCCAACTATAAAACAGTGACTAGTTCTACTAGTCACTATAGTGAATATTGTTTGGGTTAGATGAGCTCAATCATGTAAAAACACCCTGCCTGGTACATTGTAGGTGCTCAGTAACTTGTTGGGGATGTGAACTGGGTTGGGTTTCACTCTGGGGAAACCCCTGGCTGGCATTCCTGGGGTCTAAGTGCCAGCCCCAAATCTGCTCTGATCGGATAGGTTGTCTGAGACAAAGGTCAGCTCACCATGCCTCAGTTCCCTCCACTGTCAGGTAGAAGAAGCAGGATGGGGTTGGGGCAGTGACTTTGCAGTCTCTCCCAGCTGGCCTAGAATGGGTGGGAAGCTGGGACTCCCTGCATCTCCTTCCTTGGGTCTCACACACATCCACATGTGTTTGCACGCAGAGTCTGTCATCCCGAGCAGTGGCACCTTCCACGTGAAGCTGCCCAAGAGGCGTGGTGTGGAGCTGGGCATCACCATCGGCTGTGAGTCCCTCCCTGCCATTCAGTCCCTGCCCCAAGTGAGCCGTCTGCTGGGGGAAATTGCACACTTCCAGCTCAGAGGAGAAGGGGATGCTCCTGGTGGGAAGGCTGGCTTGAGTTCTCTCTGCTTGCAGTGCTCCACTGTGTGTTCTTGGGTGACACCCCCTAGTTGCTGGAAGCCTCAGTTTCCTATTCTGCACAATGGGAGTCTCCTGACCAGCTGGGACTTCTGGTGGGATTAAGTGGTTTGTAAGGCACCAACCATGTGGGTCAGGTCTGTGAAATGATCCTCGGTCCCCACCATGGGCTTGACAGAGAGCAGCTATCTAAAAGGGCTGCTGCTGCAGCTCCTTCCTACCCCAAACTCCACTCAGTGGAGATGGGAGTTTAAACTCTGGATAGGGCTGCCAGATACGGTTGCACAGGTTGTACATGACACAAGGGTACCCATTTGAGGTGGGCTTAACAATTTTATTACATTATTTCCTCAATGGATAATTAGAAGGGATGTGCTTGTCTCATCTGCAAAGATGCCACATGGGCTAGAAGGGGCTCCTACCATCTTTTCACTAATGGGAAAATTAGCCCAGATGGATTTTTTTTTTTTTTTTCTCAAGAAAACGTAGTTACTCATGTAACAACCCATTGTCTTAGGTCACATTCCCCCAGAAAGAGCTTCTTAAAGAGTTACATTCACGGGGGTTATCAAGAAGGGCTCTTGGAATCTGTGTGATTCCACCTGTGTGAAGTGAGGGATGGGGACTGGGCGGACAGAGATGGTGGTTGTGATGCCACCAGTCCCATGGAGAGCTCTAGGGCCTGGAAGGCTTTGGAGGTTGTCCTGAATGAGGCTGGGAGCCAGGCCTTTGCACCACCGTGTGGACCAGGCCACACCCAGGAGCTGTACAACCTTGGCTGAGGCCGCTCTCGGCCAAAGGCAATACCCAGAGGGGGAGCCCTGTGGGAGCCGTTCAACCAGCAATTCCTGCCGCTGGGAGAAGGGAAGACTCAACTGTGGATGGGTCACCCAGTTCTGGGGCCCACCCTGTGCTAGGTGGGAGTGCCAGCCACACATTGCCCCTAAAGGGGCTTACAGTTTGCTGGGAGTTTGCCTGAACAGAAGGGAAAAGGGCTGATGTGGAAGCAGCAGCTTCTATGTGGCGGGATCCACGTTAGGTTTTGCCTTGTCTGGTTTAATATCATGACATCTCCATGAGTTCTTTGGCATCATCCCCGTTTGTGGAGGGGGAACTGAGGCAGAAAGGGGGCTGATTAGCTCACGGTCACCAGGCAGGAAGCAGTGGGAACATGGCACATGGTTTAGTATTCGGGCCCCAACTCCTGGGCCCTCCCAACCCCACTCCTCAAGGCTGAGGCCAATCAAATGTTGGATTCATGGCTTCTTTCCCCCCTGCCACTCTCCCGCCCCAGCGACCAGCAGGAAGCGAGGAGAGCCCCTGATCATCTCTGACATCAAGAAGGGCAGTGTGGCACACAGGTAGGAGTGGCCCTGGGTACAGGGTAAGGGGAACAGTCCAGGGGGAGTGCCACGTGCCAGGCTCTTTGCGTCTCCCACCCTGTTCCAACAGGACCGGCACCCTTGAGCCGGGTGACAAGCTGCTGGCCATCGACAACATCCGCTTGGACAACTGCCCCATGGAGGATGCTGTGCAAATCTTGCGGCAGTGCGAGGACCTGGTGAAACTGAAAATCCGGAAGGACGAGGACAACTCTGGTATGGCCACCACCGGGCCCTGCCACCTCTCTCGGTCCCCATACCGGAGCAGTGGGCTCCAGCTTTCAGTTCGGGGCTCCCTCTGGCCGAGGAGAGAGGTTGCCAGGCTGCTGGGGGAGACTCCTTGAATGAGCAGATGCAAGGAGGGAGCCCCGCACCAACATCTCACGGTCCCTGGGGCAGCCTGGACCCTCTGCAGCCAGTACAAAGCCTAGCAGAGGAGGCCCACAGGGGGCAGCAGTGAGCCAAGGGGTGGGTGGGGCAGGGATGGGGCGGGGAGTGTGGGGGCCATGTGTGAGTGAAGAAGTAAAGGGGGTCGACTCTGACACCTCTGAGATCAGACAGTTGACGGGAGTGAGTGGCCTGGACAGGGGTAAGAAAAAAATGATGCAGTCTGGGCAGGCAGTAGGGAAGGATGAGGCTGTGGCCCCTGGAGAGCGAGTCTGTTATTCAGAGGGTCAGCTGCCAACTCCTGCCCTGGGAAGGATGGTCTTTTTTGTGGGCAGATTCTTCTTCTTCTTCATCTTTTTTAAAGAAAAGCCAAAGTCTGGTTTCTTCTTATTCTCATGATTATTATTTTGTGTCCGGGGTGAAGTCTATAGTTTAGAATGTTGGCTTCATGATCCTTTTCTTCTTTTTTCCATGGGGTTTGGGTGCAAGAAAACATTTGTGGAGGCAGAGTTGGCCTCAGGGTCCCTGGGCAGTGCCATCTGAAGTCATGGCACGAGTAGATAGATGAGTGAATGGATGAATTTGAGGGAGTAATTTCACCAGGGCACTGGGGGCTGGGGGCGTCAAGCTCCAGGGTCCTGCCCCATTGCACCCCACCTGATGGGTGCCGCCTTTGCAGATGAGCAAGAGACCACAGGTGCCATCAGCTACACAGTGGAGCTGAAACGCTACGGGGGTCCCCTGGGCATCACCATCTCGGGCACAGAGGAGCCTTTTGACCCCATTGTCATCTCAGGCCTCACCAAACGTGGTCTGGCTGAGAGGTGAGCTGGGGTCCTGTGGGATACATGGGGACCGTCACAGGGCAGGGGTTGGACTCTGGGAACAGCCGAAGTGGATTCTGACATCAGTTCCAAAGTCGATATCCTGGGTGGCATCAGGCCTGTCCTTTCTCTCTCTGAGCCTCAGTTCCACAGAGGCAGACCAGCCCTCCTCTGGCAGACCTGCCTCCCAATCTGGAGATTCAGCATTTCTGGAAAGTCAGCATGGTGAGCCTTTTTAGAGCCCCTGCTGTGTGCCTTCAATCCTGGCACAGCCTGGAGCTTTTTTGGAGGCATTAGGGGCCTCCCTGCTGTCCTCTCATCTGGGGAAGCTGTGAGAAGAGGGTGTTGCAGGCTGTCCAGACTGCGGGGAGCAGGTGAATCTGGGCCCCAGAGGTGGAACAGGGCCCCACAGGGGTTATAGGGAGGCCAGGCCTGGGGTGGGGAGACAGGCTGGGCCCCTGGAGAAGGACAGAAGGCTGGCTGCAGCAAGAGGATTGAGCAGAGCGGGGATTGGGGAGGAACACTGAGCATCGGTGGAGGGCTCCCTGATCCTCGAGCGCCCCCTGCTGGTCCACTGCAGAGACCAGTGTGGTTGTTTCCTGTCTCAAGTGCACTCATCCACTCCCACCTTGCCTGGGTACCTCCCATGTGCCAACCGGTTCTGGGTCCCAAGGACGCGACAGACAGTCTCTCCTCACCGGGCTGATCTAGCTCAGTACTGACCAATTGCAATGTAATGCGATGCCCACATTTCAGTATAAACTTTTTGGTGGCCATATTAGAAAAATAAAAGGAAACAAATAAAATGAATTCTAAATACATATTTATTTCAACACGTGTAGTCAATATATAGATTATTAATGAGAGTGTTCTATATTCTTTTTTTTTTTTCATGTTTTGTCTTCAGAACCCATTGTGTATTTTATAGAGTCAAGTCATCTCAGTTTGGGCTAGCCACGTTTTGGGACCCAGTAGCCACATAGGACAGACAGCTCTGACCTCCCTCACTCAGCCCACCATCGCCCCCAACTTACGCTCTCGGGTTCCTGGGGATCTGGGTGGGCAAAGCCAGGCACGGTTCCAGAACCTAAATTTAGAGTCAGGCAGAATCATCCCCTCCCTCCCAAGTTCTAGATTTAATTTTTTTTTTTAATTTTTAATTTTTTAGAGAGGGAGAGAGTGGGGAGAGGGGCAGAGGGAGAGAGAGAATCTTAAGCAGGCTGCCCAGCATGGAGCCCAATGCGGGGCTCAATCTCACAACCCTGAGATCATGAGCTGAGTTCAAATTGATAATCGAATGCTTCGCTGGCTGAGCCACCCCTGCATCCCCCAAATTCTAGACTTTGTACCTCTATGAATGCTACCCTAGATGACACTTGCTTTTTGTTACAGCTGGGTTTAACTGAGGCCCATCAGGCTTGTGCCTGGGGGTTCCTGAGTTCCCCGAAGCCTTGAATGTCTCTCATTCTCTGTCCTGTGCCCCCCTCCCCAGGACTGGCGCTATCCACGTTGGGGATCGTATCCTGGCCATCAACAGTGTTAGCCTCAAGGGCCGGCCTCTTAGTGAGGCCATCCATCTCCTGCAGGTGGCTGGCGAGACTGTCACCCTGAAGATCAAGAAGCAGCTAGACCGTGAGCCTCCCCCTCCTGCCCCTGGGGCCATTCACCCTTTTAGGAAGGGAAATCTCTCTGTACCAGGTTCATGTGCCCAACCTCATGGCATCCTCACCAGATCCTATGGAGCTGGGAAGACACCTGGGACAGCTGAGGAGACCAGACTCAGAGAGGGGAGGGGTGGTCCCAAGGTCACAGCTTGTGTAGGGCAGAGTCTGGGTCTGAACCACTGTCTCCATCACAGCCTGCCTCTCAAGGCTGCTTGTTCTGCCTTAGGGTTGTAGCGTGTACATTCCTCAGTTTCCCCTGAATTTGAGCCCTGTGCCTTGGCAGGGAGGCCACCAGCTGCAGTGGAAGGAGCCTGAGATTTCGGGCCTGCCTTCTAATTTGGGCTCCACTGTTGTTCACCATGTGACCTTGGGTGTGTTGTGCAGACCCAGAGCCTCAGGGGTTCCCCAGGGCCAAGTGCAGGGAACTCAGCCTCAGTTTTCCCGTCTGTGAAATGGGTTTGCCCATTAGTGTGCCCCTTCCCTTCTATCAGATTGCTCAGTAGTAGGCTCGGGGCTGGGGGTAGGGGGGCTCGGTGCCTGTGAGACAAACCAGACAGAAGTGGGGAAACTGAAGCTCACTGAGTGTCTCTGTGTCTCTGAGGTCAGAGGCCAGTGGTGGTGACACCCCCTTTTGGTCCTAGGCCCCCTCCCACGACGCAAGTCGGGCAGCCTCAGCGAGGCCAGTGATGCAGATGAGGACCCACCCGAGGCACTCAAAGGAGGCCTGCTGGCAGCCCGGTTCTCACCCGCTGTGCCCAGCGTGGACAGCGCTGTGGAGTCCTGGGACAGCTCGGCCACAGAGGGTGGATTTGGGGGCCCAGGTAATGCCTTGGGGCCCCAGGACCAGCGACATGCTCTCTCTGGACCCCCCAGCTGCCACACGTTGGCAGGGGCTGTTCTCTCTGCCTCATTCTCTCTCCTCCTCTCCCTGCTTCATCCCTCAGGGCCACTTCCAGAAGGCAGACCCCACCCCCACCAAGGCCCCATTGGCCATGCTCAGGGCCCCTCACTGCTCAGAGCATGGAACTCAGGCCTTTACACATCTTTTGATTGACACTCATAGCCCCGTGGAGTTCCCCACCTTGAGGTTAAGGACCAAGTTGGCCTTACTTTTGTCTTTCTCATTCCTAGCCCCAGTGCTCTGTACACAGCAGGTGCCCAAACAATGTTTATTGCACCCAGTTGAAGATGGGAAGGTTGAAAGCCCCTTCCCACCCTGTCCCACAAGACCAGCCTTAAGGTGGACACATCCAGGCTGTCCTGTGAGGCCATAAGCCCCTCCCCCATGCATGTGGAGACCCATGGGTGGCCTCGAGGTTTGGGGGACATTTGACCCCAGCAGCTGGCCTTCAGGCCTCTCTAAGGCCCAGCTCAGAGAACTAGTGGAGCAAGGCCTCTAAGTGGCCTTGGGTAGCTCCCAGCACTGGGCCTCGCTGGTAGTATATTTGCCTTTCCTGGGTCTCTGCTTCCCCATGTCTTGTCCTTGATCAGCATCTCTTAGCTTACTTCTGGGGCAGGGTATTGAGAGCTCCCAAAGGCAGGCAGAGAGGAATGGTTTAAATAGTGAACCTCCTCCCCAGGCAGGAGGCAGCCAGGCTAAGCCCAGTGGAGCCGGGACAGGGACTTGGAGCCCTGGCCATTAACTCTTCTGCTGGGTAATCAGGAGTTCCAGGGGATTCTGGGGGTAGGGACTAGGTGGCAAGGCACTCAGGGGACTCTGGGTAGTCACGTCAGGCAAGAGTGGGCAAAGACCTATCCAGGGTCATCCAGCACAGCTGGAAAAGGGGCGGGAAGGAAGGTAAGTTACAGACATCTCCCTCTCCACCTGGCAGGCTCCTACACTCCACAGACAGTGGCTCGGGGCGTGACCCCCCAGGAGTGGCGGCCCAGCCGGTTGAGAAGCAGCCCCCCACCCACTGAACCCCGGAGGACGAGCTATACCCCGGCCCCCACGGATGAGAGCTTCCCCGAGGAGGAAGAAGAGGACTGGGAGCCACCAACTAGGTCTGTGGTGGGAAGGCCATGAGGGATGAGGCAGTCATGGTCTCCTGGCTCAGTTGGGTTGACGGTCCCTGTGCCACTGTGGTGGGGACAGCAGAGAGTCTTGTCTGGCTCCTGAGGAGGGGCGCCTCTCAGGAGAGCAGAGGGGACATCAGGCAGTGTTGCCTTGGCCAGGCTGAGATGGGGATGAGGGTGCCCTCGCGAGAGGGCACAGCGGTGGCAAAGGCATGGAAGGTGTTTGCCTTTCCAGAGTCTGGTGATCTCCTATTCTCAGATGAGCAGCTCAGAACTTGAACCTGACCCTTTAGACTTAGCCCAGATGGCCTGATGGCCTCCTGCAAAGGCCCTTGGGTTCCAAACACCCGCCCTGGCCATGGATGTGGTTTGGTAGCATTGGCTTTGAAGGACACCGCATGACCCCCAGAGGCAACTCCTGTCAAGAGCAGGCCCTATGGAGAAACGTTGTTTCTCATCCAGCCCCAGCCACCCGTTCTGTGCCTGTGCTTTGGATCGGCTACTTCCTTCAGCCTCTAGTGCCTTTCCCTTTCTCTTCCTGGCCAAGGCCTCTGCAGCCTTGGAAACCCAGCTTATGTTCCCCTGCCTCCAGGAGGCTCCCCTCACTTTCCCAGGCACAAGGCATCCCTCCCTCCGCTGGCCCCCAGCCGCTCCTGTGAGCCTCCTCCTGGCACTGGCTGCCTTGTGTGCACCTGGTTAATGACCTGGCTGTTGTCCCTTCTGGGTAGGGCTCCTAGCTGGGTGCCTGGCCCCCAGTGGGTACGGCTGCACACTTTGTGACCGAATAGCCAGCATCTTGAAAACGGGAGAACAGGGGCTACACCTTACTCACCGCTGTAGCCCTGGGCCCTGCAGAACCCTGGCCCAGGGAATGTTTGTGGGATTGGTTTGAATGGAGAGAATAGCCTTCAGCCTTTGTCTTCTCATTTTTAAAATGGGAAGGACGGGAGGCAACTATGGCACCTCATCCTCTCTGAGTCCCCTTAGGAGAGAAAAGCTCACGGGCCTTAATAAGAAAGTGCTTTGCAAACCCATCCTTTATAAGTGGCTGGGACTTTGTAAGTGGCAAGTGGCTTTGTGAACTAGGAAGCTGCCAGTGTGACTTGTTACCATTCTAACAAGCCTCGATTTTAGAGCTGATGATGGGCTTGTAACAGTGGAGGACGTGGGGTGGCCTGGACCCTTCCCCAAGCACAGATACACCATCCTCTCCATCCATCTGTGTCCTCGCTGGTTCCAGCTCTGTCCCTGTCACTGTGCTACAATGCCGTGTGTCTGGGTGGGGCCAGGACCCATCCTCTGGGGCTACACCATGGATCTCCTCTCTGTCTGTCTGTCTGTCTGTCCGTCCGTCTGTCTCTCTTCCCAGGCGTCCTGTGTCACCGCTCTCCACCCCGTCTCATCTGCCCCTGTTCTAACTGGCCACCGACAGTCCTGGTCGCCCCTAACTGCGTCTTCTTCCCCCCATCCCGTGTCACCAACCACTGCCCTGGGGCCCCAGCACTGCCACCGAGGACGCCTGCCCGCCTGCCTGCCCGCCCGCCCACCCTAAGGCCCTTCGAGCCCAACGCTGGGCCCCAGGGCCCCGAAGACTCCTCAGGCCCCAACCCGCCTGCCTGCCCACCTGCCCACCGGGAGTTGACCCTCTCTGGTTCCTACGTTACAGCCCAGCCCCCGGCCCTGCCCGTGAGGAGGGCTTCTGGCGCATGTTTGGGGAAGCGCTCGAAGACCTGGAGTCATGTGGTCAGTCAGAGCTGCTGAGGGAACTGGAGGTAGGGCCACCCACCCCGCAGACGTTCCTGGGGAACCCCCGTGCATGGACACTACCGATGCGCGTGCCTTTGGAAACAAGCATGTTGATGGGATCCTGCCCGGGCATGGTGTGCACCACACAATCACTTGGCGCCCTCCGTGTACAGGTGTCTTCACACACATGTAGGCTGTGCATGGACACATACAGAGGTGTGATGGAGAGCACCGGCATGGCGCATGGAGGTGTGTGCACATGCAGACACGTGTGCAGCAGGGGCATGCGTGTGTGCGTGCATGTGAGCATGCTCGTGTATGCACAGATGCGGAGGGTATTTTCACAGCAGATATGTGTGAGCGCACGTTTGGATGCCGAGGGGCGGTTTTGGAGTCTGTGTGCAGGTACAGCCTGGGGATGTGGTGGTAGGCGTGCCCTGTAGGAGCACGTGGATGTCAGTGTCAGGGACAGCACAGGGGATGAGGGCTTGGGGGAACTGAGAAGTGAATACAGCTTTGTGTGGGGTCAGCACGGCCCATGGTGGAACAGGCTGCCCGGGAAGGTCTAGGAAGGATCCCACTGGGTCATTTCAGAAACTCCTTCATGCTCTGAGAACATTAATTTAAACTTTCACTTTATCTGTGTTTTTGCCCCTTTAATTGTTGATTTTTTCCTCCATCGGTCTTACAAATCACTAGGCTCCTCGAAGAACTGATTTTGGGCTTTGTTAATTCTCTCATGAGTTTCATGGTTTTCTGTCTTACTCATTTCTGTGTTTAGCTTCTTCTTCATTTGTGTTTACTATGTTTTCTACAGTTGTGCATCCTAAGCTATGATTTTACCCACAGACACTGCTTTGGCTGGGTTCCACAAATTTTGATTGTGATGCTTTTATGGATCATTCAATTCCAAATATTTCAAAAAATTTTATTACGATTTTAGTTAAGCCCTTGATGACACAGAAGTGGAGAGTTTTGTTTTTTATTTTTTATTTTATTTATTTTTTAAAAGATTTTATTTATTTATTTAACAGACAGATCACAAGTAGGCAGAGAGGCAGGCAGAGAGAGGAAGGGAAGCAGGCTCCCCGCTGATCAGAAAGCCCCATGCGGGGCTTGATCCCAGGACCCTAGCACCATGACCCGAGCCAAAGGCAGAAGCTTTAACCCACTGAGCCACCCAGGCACCCTGAGTTTTGTTTTTTAAATCCAAATCTTAAAACCAATTCATATTGGGTTTTAGTTCATATGTACTATGGCCAGAGAATGTGTTCCATATGCTTTGAATTCTTTGGCATTTGTTGAGACTTCTTTGTGGCCCAGTATGTGATCAGTTTTAGTAAACATTTCATGAATGCAAATTCCCTTTTGTTGGGTGTAGGGTTTTCTGTAGATCAAGATTGTTCATAGACTTGTTCAAATCTGCATTCTTATGAAATGTTATATGGTTTATTTATCTTTATCTTTTTTTGTTGATGGTATGATAAAATTTATCATGAGTGGAGATTCAGCAAGTTCTTGACATTTTGTCATTTTTGTTTTCTGTCCTTTGAGGTTATATTGCTAGTTTCATATAAATTCATGCTTGCTGGAACTTTTTGGTGAATTTTTCTCTTTATTATTCATCAGTATCTCTATCCCTATGTACTTTCCACTTTAAATTCCATTTTCCCCCATAACAATATGGTTCCACCAGATTTATTTTATTAATGTTTCCTGTCTTTTTACCAATTTGTTTTCAAAATTACTGTTACTAAGTATGTACATTTATCATTTTAAACATATCTGTTTCATGCTGTATGTAGCTGATTTTCCCCCCAATCCAAGAACATTTCTTTTTTAAAGGTTAGTTCATTTATATTTATTATGATTACTAATATAATTAAACTTAATTCTAGCATACAATTTATTCTTTCTATGTATCCCACTTTCTCTGTATTTCTAATCTACTATCTTTCTTTTTCTAGTATTGATAAATTTCTTATTCCTCTTTATTCTCTCCACCACCAAAACAGTCATTTTTATAATTTTTATTCTTTTAGTGATTATCCTTAATTCATTTATTTTAATCAATTTTTAAATTTAAAATATTTTATTATTACAGAAGCCATATATGTGGATGGTGCAAAATTAGATAAATGAGATAAAATCAAAACTAAAATAAGCAAAATAAAATATAAGAACACAACATTCCCACCACACATAGATCATGACTGTTAATGCTTCAGTGAGAGTATATGTATTTTTAGAATAGTGAAACCATTATGTACACACTACAGCTACTCCATTTCTTTCCATACATAGAAATAACTTTCTAATATGTTTTCATCTCTTTTAATACCAAGGTCATATGTAGATTTTCACAGTTGACCCCAAATTTCCCTTTACACCTGGTCTGGCTAAACCAGCACCCAGTCCATGCTTGGCACCTTGTTATTATGCCTTTTCAGTCTCTCTTAATTTTATTTAGTCCAGAACCTTCTTAATGATGCTAATTTGAAAATTTTGTTTACTAAGATAAAATTCACATAACTTAAAATTTACCATGTTAAAGTGTAAATTGAATATTAAAAGTAAAAAGAATGAATTAAGAAGAATCACGAATACTGTCTATTCACGATGTTGCATTTACACAACCAGAACATTTCTGACATCCCCAAAAGAAACTCCACATGTCCCAACCACTGTCTGCTTTTTGTCTCTATGGATTTGCCTGTTCTGGATATTTCTTATAAATGAGGTCATGCAGTATGTGGCCTTTCATGTCTGACTTTTTTCATTTAGCTTGATGTTGTAGAACGTGTAAGTTCTCCATGCTTTTTATGGCCAAATAATATTCCATTCTATGGACAGACTAACTTTTTGGAAAGATCAGGTGCATTTGACTTTTTCTAGCGAAGTCGAGTCAATGCCTTTGCCCCCTCTCCTTAACGAGACAGGGCCTAGAATGCTCCCGTTTCCCTCTAAACTCTCTCCTCTTGTCTCCCTGCTTGTTTATAAATTGCTCAGCTAGTTCATGTGGGGTTCTAGTCAGTACTCATTCCGGTTGAAGGCAATTAACTTCTTTGCTCACTGTTGCTTCTTGCATTCTTCTTGCTTCTGAGTTCATCCTTTAAGATCTTTAAATGAGACTCTTGGAGTGGTAAACTCTTTGCGGTTTCATGTATGATTTTATCTTATTTATTTTTATGATGAGCGAGGTAGCAGAGTGGTTAAGATCCTTGACTTTGAAACCAGATTCTGATTTCAAATCATAATATCTCTTAGCCTGGGTTTTCTTACCTGTACAATGGACACCCCCCCCCGCTACTGCCTCCAAAATGGTGTTTGCCTATCTGGTAGTATCGTAGAGAACAAAATGGGTTCTGCGTTTATACTGAGTAGAACTGAGCTCAGAACAAAGTAAGCATTACTCATTCAGGGCCAACAATTAGTATTCTGATTGTGGGTGTGATCGAGGATCCCCTCCCCCTGCCCATGCTCAGACCAAGAGCCCCAGGAGGGCAGGGACCCTGTCTATGCTGTGCACCGCTGTGACTTTGAAGACCGACACAGAGTAGTTGTCCATAGATGCTGACAGCAAACAGCAGACAAACAGGCATCCCCATGAAGGACTGTGTATCCACAGGCATCCATCATGACGGGCACGGTGCAGAGTGTGGCCCTCGAGGGCAGACCCAGCCACCAGCCCTGGCGGAGGGGCCAGGAGGTACAAGCATCCCCCGAAGAGATGCAGGAGCTGTTGCTGCCGACACCCTTAGAGATGCACAAGGTGGGCGCTGGGGCTGGGCACGGGGTATACATATATACACCACTTCCTTAAAGGAGAAGCCAGCCTCCCTTGCCATCTGTAGGTTACTATATAGAAAAACAAATGGAGAAGAAACCTCTCCACCAGTAGCCCTTAGAAGGCTCAGAGCTTCTTGGTAAATTTGAGAGATGAGCAAGTGTTAGAGGGGTGGAAACCTGTCAGTACCCCACGGAGACATTCTCCTGAGGGAAAGGAGAGGACTGAAGAAGAACTGAGAAGGAACCCCTTCCCCAGGTTCCCCACTGTGACTGGTGCCGGGAACCGAAGGGTGTGCTGCCATGGACAACAGCAGGGAGCACAGCTGGGCTGGGGGCTTGGTGTGGGTTCCACACCAAGGGATTTGGGCTGCTGTGGGAAGCTGGGGCAAAGGTCAGATCTCCAGGGAATTCCTCTTCCCTCTGCTCCCAGGTGACCCTGCACAAGGACCCCTTGCGGAATGACTTTGGTTTTAGCGTCTCTGATGGCCTCCTGGAGAAGGGTGTCTATGTCCACACTGTGCGCCCTGATGGGCCAGCCCAACGTGGTGGCCTCCGGCCCTTTGACAGGGTCCTTCAGGTAATGCTGGGCTGAGGGCACCATAGATAGTGTGACCTTTCCTTGCCTCCAGTGGAAGGAGCCCCACTTCTACCCTGGCTGAGTGGCCTTAGGCAGGTCACCTTTTCTCCCTGAGCCCCAGCTTCCTCCTACGTGAAGGGAATGACAACAGTCCTATAGTCAGGTCAGGCTCTGTTACGTTGCAGTAACAGCCAGCCCCGAATCTTAGTGTCTTTTTTTTTTTTTTTTTTTTTTTATTTATTTGAGAGAGAGAGACAGTGAGAGAGAGCACGAGCGAGGAGAAGGTCAGAGAGCGAAGCAGACTCCCCATGGAGCTGGGAGCCTGATGTGGGACTCGATCCCGGGACTCCAGGATCACGCCCTGAGCCGAAGGCAGTCGTCCAACCAACTGCGCCACCCAGGCGTCCCCGAATCTTAGTGTCTTAACACACAAACATTTATTTGTCCACTGGGGGCCGACATGGTCTTGCTCCACCAGGCTGGTGGGGGGCTCTGCCCTCTGGCAAATGCCTTCCACCACCTGACATGGGAATGGAGACTGGAAAATCACCCATGGGTTTTTTTCCTGCCTTCACCTAGAAGCAACACCCACCACTCCCTTTCACAGCCTATTGGCCAGAACCAGTCACATGACCCCGCTAATGGCAAGGGAGCCTGGGAAATGCACGTGAGCAGAGGGAAAGCTCTGGAACTGCACTGGTCCCACCACCTGGTGGTGTTTTTCTTGTGCTCCAGCTGCTTTTGTTTTCCTGGTGTGATTTCTGCTGTGTTGGTGCTACATTTACCGAATATGGTTCCTTTACGTTGGCAGAGGCTTTCCGGCTTGAATTTATTTTGAAAGGAAGCTTTTCGTGTCATTAGGAATGAAAAACCAGCACTCCTTGCTTGACATAGAAGGTCACTGTAAAATAAAAAGTCAAAGAAGCAAAGCCACGTCACCAGTTCTAGGCAGGAAGCTGAGTGTGTGTTCTCTTCCATGTTGAAAAAGGGAGAGGAGTGGTGTTAGAGGAGTGGGAAGGATGCCCTGGCGCCCCCTTCGGGGTTTCTCTTTGATAAAACCAAACCGGAGGGATTGAGAGAGTGCTCGATGAAGGAGGACTTCTCTCTGTGTGTTCTAGATGGACCCTGTATCTGGGCTGGGCCCGGGCCCACCCTTGAGGACACCTCATGATTCCTACCTACTTCGGCCTGGGCTCCGCTGATGCCCATCTGTCCCCTTGGCTGTGTTCCCCACAGGTCAACCACGTTCGCACGCGAGACTTTGACTGCTGCCTGGCTGTGCCGCTCCTGGCGGAGGCAGGCGACGTCCTAGCACTGGTCATCAGCCGCAACCCTCTGGCACAGAGCAGCCGAGCCCCGCGAGCACCGGGCCCCAGCAGCCCCCGGATGCTCTGAAGTCAGCACGTGGTCTGGACACCCTAGGGGCTGCTGGAGTAGATCCTGGCCGCCAGACCTCTAACTGGGCTGGAGACCTGGCCACTCACTCATCCATCTGTTCATCTGGCAGGCTCTGAGCCACGGACGGAATCTGTCTCTCTTCTCCGGTTCTGCGGTCCCTGCCCCAGTTGGAGTGACATCTAGGTCTTTCTCCATGTTGGGACTCCCAAGATGCCCAGAGGAGCCCCACTCAGTAGGGGCTGAGACAGGCTGCTCAGCTGGGAGAAGAGGAGCCTAGGAGCTAGGGAGCCCAGCTCATTGGGAGTGTTTTCTCCCAGCAGAGCTGTATAGTTGCAGAGGAGGAGTGAGCTCCCTGTCACAGGAGGTGAGCAGGTTGGAACTTGATACCCCTGGTGCAATCACGGACTGAGGTGTGAGGCATCTGGGCAATGGGTCCACACACGCTCAGGTAGTTAGTTGCCCCACAGGGGGAGCATTTAGGGTGTGGCTGGGGGGGCAATTTTTCTGGACAGCCTCCCACCAAGAGGGATGCCACTCAGGGTGGGACCCTAGCCCCTTCCCTTCTCCAGAATTCTGGTGTTTGGGGCTTGCTGGCTTCCCCACTTAAGAGGTTCTTGAGCTGGGGTGACTGAAGTCCAGGAATCATTAGCTTATTGATTCTGAAAGTGAGTGATTCATTTCCACCTCTCTGGTCTGAAGCCTCCAGGATTTGAGACCTGCGGTTCTTCGCCCTTTGGGCCAGCTTGGTGTCAGGCTTTGGGCTCTCAGCCCCTCCTGCTTTTGTTGGAGGTGTAGGCACAGATCTATATGAATATACCCTTCTCAGGCCAGGCCCCTCGCGATCTGAGGGAGTCATCTGGGACAAAAGACCTAGGAGTTCTTATTCACCTGCCATTTCAGTGGAGATGGGAAGACCATAGAGGTATCACATGGAAGATGATGTATGTCCTCTCCAATCTTCAATCCCATGAAGGAGGAGAGACGCAGAGAGGGACACACAGAGGCAAAGGTAGGCAGGTGGGAGATAGGTGAGCCATTCTCACGCCCAAAGGTGACAGTGTCCAAAGGGGCATTTAAGAAAGTTTATTCCCACTTGAAATCTGGAACCACCAGCATTCCTTAAAGTCATTGTCCTCATTTTCCACAGACCAGAAACCTTTTTGATTTTGAGAAGGGCAGAGGCCTGCACCTGGTGGTCTGGGCTGCAGGCCCAGAGATGGAGGTGGGCAGGCTGGATCCCCAGGTCAGGTCTGGGGATTTGCTTTGCTCTGAATGGGGGTCTCAGGAAAATGGGGCACCAACTCCCACCTGCATCCTCCATGCTGTGGAGGCCCCCAAATGCTCTTCCACTTGAAGGACAGGATGGGGAGTCAAAAGGCTTGTTCTTTTTGCTCTGGGTTGCAGCTTGCTCACTCTGTGACACCCCCCCCCCACCCTTGGTATGACCCTCTCTGGACAATATAGGAGAGGATAGTCTCTGAGCAGGTACAGGCCTCCCTGTACACGGCACGGCCGGAACCATGCCCACAGGGCACCCTGCCCTCTCTCTGCCCAAGGGCCTGCATTCCCTTGTCTTCTCCCTCCACTTCCCCGCACCCTGCCGCTCCCTGCCTTCCCTGGGGAGCCTTCCATGCCAGGGCTGGACTGCCCATTGCCTCTGCTATTGTGGATTCCTGTGTAAACACCCGCCCCGGGGTGAAAGGGCACTGCCTTCCCCCCCAGCATAGGGGCACCGAGCAAAAACCAAGGGCCCTCAGCTTGGGGGCCACAGAGACATGGCCACTGGAAGCTGCAGCTGTGTAAGCTTGGGCAAGTTGCCCAGCCTCTCTGGACCTCTGGCAAGGGATGGGGCTGGACAGTCCACACTCCCAGGGCCTCTCAGCTCAGGAGAACTGCGTTCGACTGCAGGTGAGGGAAGCAATAGCCCCTCCCCGACTGGTGGCCCCCTGCCTCCCCGGGCTGAGGCCTCTGCCATCCCCCCTGATGTATGCAACCAGGCCACCAGTGGTCCCTGGCGTGGCCAGCCTTCTCATATGCAATATTTCCTCTGGCTTCTCATGGGGATCATAGATCCCAGACTTGACATTCCCCGATGCCCGTCCCCGGTGAGCATCCTGCCTGCCTATGCATTTTGGGTACAGCTCCTGTGACCTGCCCCTTCCACCCCCAAAAGCTGTATTTTTCTCTGGCTGAGATTAGAGCATATTCCTTGTAAAGTATTTTTCTACATGGGGTTTTCTTAGGGCTCTCGGGAAGCACATGCCAAGGGGCTGCATTGCCAAGGCCATTTGGGGTCTGGGGCCCGTGTATAAATCTGTTCTGCAGGGGCTGCAGGGACTTAGGAGCTGGGGGTGGGTGAGGTGCTGTTGGGATAGTTTTTTTTTTTAAATAAAATTATTTAAATGCAACTAGACTGTGGTGTCTATTTTTGTTGTTTCTTTTTTTAAAATCATGGGCTGGCCATAGTCAGCTTCGGTTTAGAGGTGATGACATCTTCCCTGCTTTTAATTCATTCGTCCATTCTGTAGGTCTCCTTGGACTCTGCATCATTCTAGCCCCTGGGAAAACGAAAACATGAACACGACAGATGAGGCCCTGTCCACATGGGGCTTAGATTTTAATGGCAGACAGTGAACAAGGCAGCAAATTGTAAAGGATTATTTCAGGAGGTAGTGCAGTGAAGAAAAAAACAAACCAAAAAACCCAGTCATGGGCATAGAGAAGGGGTGGGGGTTGGCGAGAGCTATAGCTCAGGGGTCAGGAAGGACTTTTCTGAGTAAGTGATATTTGGGGTGAGACCTTAAAGACAGGAGTCCCCTGTGGAGACCAGGAAGAACTGTCCCAGGCAGAGGGCACAGCCAAGTGCAAGGGCTCTGAGGTGGGAATGAACTTGGTGGGTTCCAGAAGAGAAAGGGGACCCAGCAGCAGAGTGGGGAGACCAGGTGGGAGGTGTGCAGGGCCCAATGGGAAGGGTTTGGGTGGGGACTGTGGGTTTTATTCTGTCTGCAGGGCGAAGCCAAGGAGGCAAGTGGGTGGCGGGTCTGCTATATGGAACCCCTTTGGCTTGGGTATGGCCCAGTCAATGCCCTGAGTCTTCATAGGACAGCTGGGGCATGATAAACCCTGAGGTCACGGCCAGGCCTCATCCGGGAACCACAGCTCTGTGTAGAGTGAGGAAGAGCTTCTTCCCATCAACTATGCAGGATGAAGTGAGCGCCCCGTCTCCAGAGGTGTGCTAGGTTAGCTGAACCACACTGAGTGCAAGGATGCCTCTGGGCTAGGGAAGCCAAAAGCGAGTTGCGAACAGGGCATGGCTCCTCCTCCTAGAGCTGGGCGATAGGTTCAGGCCCTTTCAAAACAGGAGGGAAGTGTGGTCAGGTGGTTCCCTGGAGAGACAGTCCGGCCCTACACACCGGCTGCATGCAGGCATGTTCCTGCGTGCTTTTTGAGAATCCTTTGGGCCCTCCCGACAGCCTTTGGGGGTGGCTCTGTTATCATCCCAATATTCCAGGTGATGACAGTAGGCACAGAGGTTAAGTAACTTGCCGTGAGTCACAGGGAGTCAAGGATGGAGCTACAGTTTGACAGAATTTACATGGCCAAGGCACATCGGGAGGAGGAAGGTGGACAGAGTCCATCAGAAAGGCCAACAGCCAGCAAAAGAGCTGGGGGAGGGGTATATTATTCTAACACCGTCTATAAATAATGAGTTACTGGGAGATCTTTTGGTCATTCAGGAAGTTGGGGAAAGGACCCAGCAGGCTTCCCTGAAGGTGCCCACACTCATCAGTAAAATCACCTGCCCTCTGACCCCCTTGAGGCTGAGCCCTAGTCTGTAACAGTGGGCTGGGTACATGATTCCCAAAGCAGAGGACATCTGAGCCAACCACTTATTTTCGGGGGTCCTGAGTGTCCTCCCTTCTTGACAGCCTCATCAAAAGGAACGCACACGTGTTGGATTTTAAAAAGGAAATGTTTATTTTCATGTTATAAGGTGATTACAAACTCCTCTAAAAAAAAGCAAAGATGAATTTAAAATATCGATATACATATTTATCTAAAAAGCAAAAGAGGAAAAAGGAAAGCCCTGCAAAATACAGGGATTCATATCATAAAACATTTATACACAAAAGCTTGTATACTGCAAGACTGAATTACACATCAAGGATCTTATTTGGATACAAATGTTCCTCCTCAGAAGAGTCTCGTTGGTTGTTTTTTTTTTTTTTTTTTTACAAAAGTTTAAAATATCTTAAAAATATTTTGAAGTTTTAAAAAAAAGTCCTGATGAGCCAGACGTATTTCTGGAAGGAGGCAAGACCCACGTTCTCAGCTTTCTCTTGTGCTAAATACAGAGTCACAGTTGCTAGGGATTCAAAAATTAATTGGGGGTGGGGAGGAGGAGAAAGAAAGAAATGGAGCCAACATCTCAGTTTGAAGCCAGATATATAACAAGATGCTCCATCCCTCGGGGAACTGTCAGAACATGTCTGTAGTGACACCCACAGAAGAACAATGAAGCACAGCTTCCTATTAAAACAAGAGCATTCTGAGGGCCAGGCATTAACAGGGTACTGGGGGTGAGGGAAATGCGGTTCTCTGGCTTCCGGGGTGTTCCCGCCCCTCTCGGAGTTTGGTATTTGGGATGTGGTTTGGTTCATGCTTTTTGAATTTGTGCACAGGGCTATTTACAGGATCCACATGGACAGCCCAGCCTGGGGCTGCCTGACACTGGGTCTCAGGGGCAGATGCGACCTCATGGGACCTCGGTGGTTCTCTCGGATCCTTCCTGGCCTGTGTCTGAGGCTTGGGGGAAGGGAGGCACCTCTGCCTTAAGCACTGGCTGCCCAGAGCATTGCCCCATTCAGAAGAGCAGTGTTGGGGAGATGCTGGTTGGGCTCTGGACCTCTGTGTGGTGGCAGCTGGGAGACACAGATCACCCCGTGCTAGGCTGAGGTTGGCTAACTCCCCTCGTGCTTCAGCACCTTCTCTGAGGGGGTTGCACTGGGGATCTGGAGTGAGAATGAGGGCACAGAGGTCCAGAGAGGGGGCTGTGTATCGCCCAGAAATCCTCCAGGACCAATTCTTGCTGCCTGGGAATGTCGTGCCTGGCCTCAGGCTCAATCTTGCCTAAGGGATTCTGCCTCTTGTACACCCACTGGGCGGCTTCACTGGGTCTCAGTTTCCTCACATGCAATCGGGATCTCAGTTCCTAGCTTTGAGGGCTGTTGGGTGCAGAGCCAGGGTGAAAGGGTGCTGCCTCTCCTGCTGGATGGCGGGCGGCCACCTCTCCCACAGAGCCACAGTGGGAGGTCTGGGTGGCCTGAGGATGGTGAGCGGGTGGGGGGTGCTGCTCTCCTCGTCCCTGAATGCTGGGGGACAGAGCGCTTTCCTTTTTCATAAAGGCTCGTCTTTGGTCTTCAGGGAGAACACTGGGGAGCTGCACTCACTACTCGCCACACCTCCTCCTTGGAGTACCTGCCACTGGAACTGACTGGAGACCGTCTGTTCCAGTCCCTACTCGCTGTGCCTTGTCTCTTGCTCACTCTGGGCCTCATTTCCCCCTTTTTACAAGGGTGCCAACTGGGGTGACACTGCTCACGCAGGGCGGTCCACTGGAGGGACCGACACGGCCCCTGCCAGGCTCAATGAACCATCTCCCTGGGTGAGATTTATCCAGAGCCCCTTCTCCATTCCTGCATCCTCAAAAAGTCCTTTAACCATCTCCCTTGCATCGCCTTCTCAGAGCAGGCCAAGACTGCGCTACGTGGGGGCACCAGAATTTCTGACCCATCCCAAGGCAGAGAGTGGGCGGAACACCTGTTCTCCAGAGACAGGAGGACCAGAGTCATGAGCTCCAATGACAAGTTTCCTTTATGTGGAGACATATAAAAGTCACGCATCATTACACCTTGTACTCACAGAGCCAAGTTCTGCAGATACACAAGGGCTAGGGGAGTAGACAAGAGGGGCCGATTGGAGACAGGTGCACTGGGAGATTGTCAAGGAACGGGCTTGGGGAAAGTGGCTGACCTTCCTTCCAGGCGGGGCCTGGGGACTTGGTCTGCATGTATCTTTGGTCTAGAATTTGGTCTTCGAATCTTGGAAGAGGCCTTTCTCAGGCCATTTCCAGAATGTTGCAATTTGCCTACCAACCCAAAATATTGGAGCTTTTCACCGAAGGGGAGATGTTGTAGCCTGAAATGACCACAAATGCCTGGGCAGCCAGAGCTTGCCAAGCCCCCCAGATCCCCACACATCACCTGTCCCCAATCGTCGACAGTGGTTAGTTTACTAAGTTCCATGAGACAAAGGAAAACAGGTCACATTGCTACTCAGTAAAATTAGGAAACAACAACAAAAATCAAATCAGACACAGCGGCAACCATAAATACATAGAAAAACAGGAACACAAAATTGTTAACAGTTTGGAATAGAACTGGGTGTTGTTTGGCAGAGTATATGCTTTGGAAACAGTGAAATGTGAATGCTTGCCAAAGAGAAAAGGTTCAGGACTGCCTCTGCCCCTTGGGACGGGGGACACGGGAGGCTCCTCCCCTCCCGAATCTGGGGAGAGGGTTTCAGGACTCAGAGAACCCAAACCCGAGCTGGACTTCACTCCCCACACTCCATGAGGCAGTCACCGTCGTTTGTGCGTGACAATGTTTCGGTTTAAGTTTAGACTCTGAACTTGAAAGTGACAGTTCAAATGGCACAGTTTAGGTCCAAATGGGGGCTTCAGGGGAGACGTGTCCGTCTCAGCATTTTAAAGGTGCAGTACCTCCTCTCCTGGTTCAGAGAGGGATGCCACTCTCAATAGGGCTCTTGGTCAAACCAGTTCTGGGGTGCCGGCCCCCTGAACAATCCCGTCTTTCTAGAAGATGCTCCCTCACCTCCTCTCTCGCTCCCCCCAGAGTGCGCTTCTAACACTGGCTACTGCAGGAGTCATGATGTGAAGAGCTGTGCCATCTCCCAAGTCAACACCAAGGGCCGCTCTTGTGCCTGAATGCGGAGGAGGGTTTGGGAGCACTTTGCCCGAATCCAAGATTCAGGTTGTCTCCAAAAGCACTCTTGGCACTCCCAGCTAGGAGCTGGGGCAGCCCTGGGCGGGCTGCTTGTCAGGAGGCTCCCAGCCTCTGGGAGATGAGGACAGAGCTGAGGGGGGAGAGATGAGGAAAGAAAAGCAGCCCTCCCTGACACCAGGCCTCTCTGAATGCCTGGGCCCACACCCTTTGGTCCACTGGCTCACCCCTCGTCCCTCACCGAATACATCATGCTTCTCTCCTACAGGCAGCTGCGAAAGGTGTCAACTGGGGAACGGCCAGAACCTGAAAGAACCCCATTAAATGCAACAGACCCTTCAGTGTGAGGTCTGGAGCCCCGAGACCGCTGGCTCCCGCTGGGTTGGTCTTAGACCTCTACCAGGATGCTCTGGGCAGCAGCCGAGCGGTCAGCTTCCTGAAGGCTCCTGAATGTCCGGGTGTTAGCCTCACCAGCCCTCTTGGGGGCTCTGGCAGCTCCCCATTGGACAAATGGTCCTGACACTCCCTCCGACAGTCCTTCTGAGTATCCACTCTCGATCTCAAAGTATTAGGTGGGATTTTGCTCCTGATGCATTGGTTTCTAGAGACTCTGACTCTCTGTATGGCCCCATCTGTCTGCTTTAAGTCAGTCCCTTCATCTGAGGGGTTGATTCATTATTTTAGCATCTCTCTTCTTCGCTAAGCCAAGCGTAATGAAGCATCTTCTTGTGGCCCTTCTCCCTCTAGCACCTCTGGGTCTGGCCAGCTCAAGGGGCCTCCCCCTCCCCAGCTGTATGCTTCTATTTGAACCAGGTCGGGAAGGTACTACACCTTTAAAAATGGGGCTACTGTCCAGGAAAATTCCACCCTGTGTTTCAGTGGCAGAACTTTCTGCCAGCTACGCAAGCACCGAAGAATTGCTTTTGAAAATGAGATCTATTGCTGGCAAGAAGATCAATTCAAGTGGTAAAAGAGTGTGACAATCTCTAAATGTATATATAATTATATGTTAAAAAAAAATACAAAGAAAAATTTACCAAGTTCCCATAAAATACATCTAATTCAGTATGAAAGCTCTGCCTCGCCCCGGACATCTGCCGGTGGGTTTTCTTTTTGTACAAAATATCTCCAAATCAAAACAAAAATACGCACACGCACAATACCACACCCACACCCATATGCACACACGCCTGCGCACACACACACACACACACACACACAGAGTAACATTTTCTGTGACAATTAAAAAAAACAATCCTAGTGCAAATAGAAAGCTCTGTAAACCTGGTCCTATGAGAATCTAATGTTAGTAAACAGCAGGGAAGCAGCCCGGCCGCCCAATAGCTCACATCATGGTCTCTACTATGATGTGGGTGGGCTTCATGAGAGCGCCATTCACGGCCAGGCGGGAGCTGTAGGGCGTAGCCCCCTCGCGCTCCACGGCCCAGCGGTTGGGTTCCCTTGGGGTCAGCAGGTACTTGAGTCTCTGGAGAAGGAAGGAGACAGAAGCAGAGAGGAAAGTCAGGCAGCCGGCTTCCCCTCTCTGCCGCCTCCCGCCTCTGAGTCCCACCTGTGGGTTGTTTGGCCTTGGACAAACTAGTAGACAAACCCTCTCTGGACCCCCCACAACATCCACCGGCAAATTAAGGAGTTGAACTAAGGTGCTTCTAAGGTCCCTCCGGGCCTTGAATCAGGGCAGAATTCCTGTCAGCAGTTTCCTTGGCCAACCCCCTGCTTGCATACCTCAGGGACAGGGACCTCACACCTCCCAGCTCTGACTTCTTTCTCCCATGAAGTTGAAATATGCCTCCTTGTAATTCCCATCCCCCGACTTCTCTGACTTGCAAGGCAGCCATGGCTGGGTTGGGAATTCGTAGGCCAGAGGCTGGATAGCTGTTTTGAGCCTCATATGGCTCCCACCTTCCCCAAGGAGAAACTCTAAACTCCTTGGCCGCCTGCCAACTGCATTTCCTGCCTTCTTTCACTAGGGTTCCCCCCGCCGCCACCCCCGTGGGTACCCGGTTCTCCCTACTGGGAGCTGGGAGACCACTGCCCATGTCAGAGCTGCATCTTCTGACCAAAGACAAAGGAGCCAGAGATCGGACTGTGTGACAATCATCCCATCACTTCTGGGCATGGCGAGTTTTGTCCTCCTCGGCTCATTGCCTGATCATGGACTCAGGGAGGCCAAGACCTTCCCAGGATACTCTGGAAGCCAACGGTGGAATCAGGACTGGACCTCAGACCTCCTGACTCCCAGCTCCTCCCCCAGCAAGTGTCCATTCAGAGACTTTCAGCTGGAAGCAGTTGTGAAGAAGGAGCCGCCTTCCTTCCTACTAGGCATTTACATTCCACTTAAGTATATTACCATTTTTTAAGCTGCTTATTAAAAGCTACTGTTATCTACTTAGAAAATCCAGATTGCCATCTGCTCTTAAAAACTTGGAAGATCTGGAAAGCCCAGGGTCACACATTCCCTCTTCATAACAACAGGCCACAGTGGAGGCCTGGCTGTCTGCCGCAGCTCTGGAATCACCTTCTCCAGGTCCCTCCCAGCCCTGCCTGAGGGCTTGCTTCCCTTGCCTGGGTTCCCTGCCTGGAGGTCGCCCAGAAAAAGGGCAAAGGGTGGAAAGGGCAGCCAGAGACCCGGTTCGGCTTCCTTCCATCACACCGCCTCTCTGCACAGGTGCATGCCCAGAAGACGGGACAAGCAGCAGATGCACCTGGAGTCATCCCGGGACAGAGCTCTGGGTTTGCAGCCCCAGCCCAGAGAGACGCTCATGGCGGGAAGCACAGATGGGAGACAGGTCGAGTGGCCCATCGCAAACAGATTGACGGTGGCTCCTATGCCTTTAGGGCAGGGGGCTAGGGTTGTCCACCTGGTTTGTAGGTGCAAGTTTGGGTGGCGGCCTCACCCTCACCCTCCTGCTTCCCCTGCACAAACCCCACTCTCCTCAAACCTCTAAACTTGGGATGGAACGCTATTTTAAAACTAGGCTTTGAAGGGACACAAGTAAGCGTCAGGTGTCCCCCTCATCACCCCACGGTTGAAATAATGCGACTGCCGCGGGCACTGATCAATCAGAGCAGACATCCAAGACCCTCTGCTGTGCCCCATCACCTCTTTAGTTTCTGGGTAGTAGGGACATCCTGGAAATTCCCACCGAATGGAGGGCTCAGGGCCATCCCCCAGACCCAGTAGTTCAGGATTTTAACAAATCACAGGGCCTACCAGTATTCTGGCTGAACACTGTGGTCCTTTCCTGTGTCCTCTGAGAAATTACAACGGGTGGATGCTGCAGGAACCCCCCAAGGGCCCCAGAGCTATCCTGGCTCAGACAGACCCCAGCTTCATGGCCTGTTTTCCTCTCAGGCACACCCCCGCCTACTTCCTCTGTCTAGGGCCAGCAGCTCCCTGTCTGCCCAGGCCACCCCTCTCCCCACCCCCCCTCCCCACCCCTCCAGGCCATTCCCCTGCCCACAAGGAAACTGGCCCAGCCCAAGGGGAGCCAGGGCCCCAGGACATCCTGGCTCCAGATTTTTAAGAGAATAACAATAAAAACAGCCCAGAGCAAAACAGTGTAGTCTTGGAGCTGGCCCAAACCCAAAGGTTAAGGGAGATTCTAAGAAAAGGATTTCTTGGAAAGAGCCCCAGCTTTTGCCATAGGCTGGAATCTGCAGTATTGTTGGGAGACACTTCTGAGGGGTTGGTGGTAACGAGGGGGCCTCGGGGTGGGAGATTGGCAGGCACAGGGACCTGGGGGCCTGAGGCTCCATCTCTGGCAGCAGATAGGGCCACAGATGGGGGGAAGGGGACACCAGCATGAGTTGGCTTCAGGGTAAGAGAAGGCCTCTGGGTGGAGGTTCCTTCCTGGCTCCTTGTCTCCTACCATGGCTTTAGTGACATGGCCCTAGGATGAAGCCTGAGCTCCAAGCCTGGCACGCAAACCCATGGTCACCTGTCCAGCGTCATTGCCCACCCCCACCCCCAGAACACGTCACTGCGGCCCAAGGCTGTTATGTGGCATCGCGGGCTTCCACATCTCATTCTCTGCCTGGCAAATTCCTCCCCCTGCCCACAGCCCCGCTCTGAACATCACCGCAGAGCCTCTGTCCCCGTGAACTGTTCTTTGTCCCGTTCCACCATAGGCCTGACCACCAATCTCAATCGCTCCGTGGGGTAGGCAAGGGGTGCAGGACCCAGAGAGGGGAGCAATGTGCCCAAGGTCACACAGCAAACCGATAGCCAACAGCCATTAGCTGGCTTTCACCCTCCCAAACCGCCCTGCCCTCCCACACTTCCCACATCTAGCCTCGGCCCTCGGGGCTCACCACAAGAAATGGCCCTTCCGTCTGGCAGAGGCGGATGACCATGACCAAGGGGACACACATCATGGAGGACAGGGCCAGACTCCAGCCTAGCCCGATGGCCCAGGTGGGGTACACATAGACTTTGTTGTAGGTCAGGGGGATGTACTTGACGAGGGAGAAGATGAAACATCCCTGTGGAGAGAGAGCACAGTCAGGAGGGATCCGGGGGCAGGGCAGGCTCCACCAGCGGGGCCTCACACCCTTCTCTACTCTGCTGACAACCCTCCCCCCACCCCCACCCAGGGCAAATCTGATCAAGTCGCTTCCCTGCTCAGGACCCTTCTGGGACTTCCCAGTGCCTTCAGGATGCTGTCCAAACTCCTCAGCCTGGCCAGCAACATCAGCCAAAAGCCGTGTCCCTTCACCCCTTACCTACCCACTACCCCTTCCTCCCGTATCCATACTCCAGCTGCCCTGAAATCCTTCCAGCTCCTTAAGCCAGGGCCTTAGAACAGGCTGTTCTCGGACTGGATCCCTTCACCCGTCCCCTTCTCATCCTAATTTAGCTCTCGTGGGCCTGCCTTACTTGCCGAGGCCCTGCCCAGAAGGAGTCAGGTGCCCACTCTCTCCCTTCCCAGGAAGGATGTGGTTATTACCTCTTCAGCACACACTCCCCCGCCCAACTGAGTCAGTGGTCTTCTCTTACACCTGGGGCAGCTCTAGGCGCTCAATAAATGCTAGCTGCATGACTCTAAGTCTTTCCTTCCCTCCCCTGCCACCACCCAGCACCCACCCATCTCCATCCCTGACCTCCAGACCTAGCCTCCTAGGACCAGGTGGGGATCTGGGCCTTGCCTAGTTGGGTGTCGAGCCCCAAGCCCATGCCAAAGGCCGATGGCTCTCAGCATCCATGAATGGTGGGGTAGAGTGAGCTCTGAGCCCAAAAGCCTGTGCCAAGTCCACATTTCCCTGACAAGAGCACAGAAGGCTGGCTGGGAAGGCCCAGGACTTCTGCTTCTTGTCAGAATTCCAGCATCTCCGTGCATAACCCAGGGTTGTCTTAAGAGTTATCCACAGTGTAAACACGACTTGAATCTTTACTAGTATCTATTATCTATGGGTTAGATACTAGTACCTAGTATCTATGGGTTACCGGAAAACAATCTAGAGAAATCAGAATTAGCAAGGCGGGAAGGGAGAGCATTAGGCTGCAGATGTCTTCCACTAGGCCTCTACTGTATGCCTGGCCCTGTTGTTCCTGTCCCTAAGGGTAAGGTGTAGGTTAGACAAGGAACAGGGTCAGAAAAGCCTGCTCTAGGCTCTCCCAGCACCAGGAAGCTTGGTACCTGCCCATTCATATTCCTCTTTTCCACCAGGGTGACCTTATCCTACCACCTGGGGATGCAGGCTACCTCTGATCTATCCAACTCCTTGGGGAGGAAAAGAGAAGAAACTGATGGTCAGAGTGGTTGAGAGGAGTTTCTCACAAATCAATGTCAAGTGAGGGTAAGAACACAGGCTTTGGGGGCGCCTGGGTGGCTCAGTGGGTTAAGGCCTTTGCCTTCGGCCCAGGTCATGATCCCAGGGTCCTGGGATCGAGCCCCACGTCTGGCTCTCTGCTTGGCCGGGAGCCTGCTTCCTCCTCTCTCTCTGTCTGCCTCTCTGCCTACCTTATCAGTAACTCGCCCATTGTGGTTCCTGGCTGCTAGGGTTTCCTGAATTTCGTGGGGGAAGATACACACCTCGGATAAGAAGACCACAGCAGCCACTCACCTCCCACTGCAGAGTCCTTGCTTTATGACATGGTAAACCGGGGCCCTGAGAGTAAGGGACTTGCTTAAGGTCCACACGGTGAGTTAAGGGCAGTGTGGATTTATTCTGGCCTGGGAGTGGGGTCACTAAGAGGAGGATCCATTCACCTCTCAGCACCTAGTTCCTAAATGCAAGGACCATTTCTGCCATTTGCACTCCCCACGGTATGAGCCAAGAATGGCGTGGGAGATGTCTTCCCCTGAGGTTTGCTCCAAAGCTCATGACTAGTTTCAAATAATGACTGGGAAGCAGAGGGCTTCTCTTTGGTCAGAGCCTGAGTGGGAGTTTGAAGCGGGGTGCCTGCATAAGCTCTAAGCTACATCCCAAGACGGCGGGGAACAGAACGCTGGTGGGAAGAGGAATGCGGCATATCACCGCCTTTGGGTCCGGGGCCAGTACGAAGCTTCCTTGTTCTTGGGATAGTCCACAGCATCTCTCGGATGGAACTTCCTCTGACCCCCACCCCACTGTGGAAATACCCCATTTTCAACATCTATGACCTGTCCCCATTTGATACCCCCAAAGGCCCCTCGACTTAATCAGTGACCCAAACTGCGCTGAGTTCCAGAAGGGCTTGGGCAAAGGTTATGTGCTCTCTTGTGGACCCTCTGAATTTCTCAACACGAGCCCATATACCTTCCTCCTTCAGAATGCCTTGCCTTTGCATGTGCTGGTTCCTCTGCCAGGAATGCCCTTCCTTTCTTCTCTTCCTCACCAAGTCTTACTTATCCTTCAAAACTCATCTCAGCGTAGCTTTTGGGAACAGCCTGCGGCCCCACCTCTCCCAGGCAGAGGCATCGCTGGGCTTGTTCTAGGCCAGCACTTAGCAGGTGCTGAGATGGGTTAGCAGGTGAGAACGTCAAGCCCCAAGGAGAAAAGGCTAGCACCCACAGCCAGGCAGGGCAGAACTCACAACACAGAGAACTGGAGTGACCACGGCCCAGCTGTACTTCATCCAGGGACCAGGCCGATAGCCAATCATATCCTCAATACCGTCATAAAGGTTATCGCTGCCTAGGAGAGACAGAGGTACACAAATGAGGACACCAAGTCCAATACTAGCATCTAAATTGCACAGCAAGGGCTCAAGGGCCATTGCGGGGAGCGGGGGGGGGGTGTCCTGGGGTCTGCTCTAGGTCCCTGCTACTCGATGCCATAAAGACCCAAGAGTGGCAGACAGACGTTTATCTAAAATTATCTGAAATTCAAATGTAACCGGGCATCCTCTATTTTTCTGGCAAACTTAGACAAACCCCAAATCCTGGTGTGGCCAATTCAAGGTCTCAAGAGGGTTGAAGTGGACCACGCCTGGATCCCAGAGCAGTAAATCATAGGGAGACCCTTGCTAAGCCAAATTCTGTGCTTGTCAAAACATACAGTCACAGCCTGCATCTCCGGCATGGGGAGAATACGTATGCGGCTACAATGGTTTTATTTCTGCAGGAAAGGGGCAGCCTGGAGGGGAAAGGTCCAGACAGGGCCTTCCTGTTCAACTCCAAATGAATTCCCCTGAGAAGTCGCTGTTTTGGCAGCTTCTAAATACAGAGACCCAAAGCAGAGACTTGAGAAAGGATACACAGCAATCTGTACTCACCATATATCCAGGCAATAACAAAACATTCAAAGAATGCAACCCACAGAAGGCATACACCGCTAGCTGCATAGTAGTCAAAGAGTTGAAACACATACATGCCACCCTGCGAAGAAAACAACCAGAGAATGTTGTTTTGCTACTTGGTATCCAACTCTCTTAATATATAAAGAGCTTTGGCATATCATTAAGAAATAAAAAACCCAAGAGAAAAATGGGCACAGACCACGATGACCAGATACATATGTACAAAGATGCTCAACTTCATGTTTGATAAGTTTAATTAAAAACACATACTCGGGGCGCCTGGGTGGCTCAGTGGGTTAAGCCGCTGCCTTCGGCTCAGGTCATGATCTCAGGGTCCTGGGATCAAGTCCCGCATCGGGCTCTCTGCTCAGCACGAAGCCTGCTTCCCTTCCTCTCTCTCTGCCTGCCTCTCTGCCTACTTGTGATCTCTCTCTGTCAAATAAATAAATGAAATCTTTAACAAAAAACAAAAAACACATACTCAGGGGTACCCGGCTGGCTCAGTGGGTTAAGCCTCTGCCTTCAGCTAAGGTCATGATCTCAGGGTCCTGGGACTGAGCCCCACATCAGGCTCTGTGCTCAGCAGGGAGCCTGCTTCTCCTGCCTGCTTCTCTGCCTACCTGAGATCTCTCTCTGTGCCAAATAAATAAAATCTTAAAAAAAAAAAAGAAAGAAAGAAAATTATTTAAGAAAAAAAAAAACAACCACACACACACACACACACACACACTCAGGGGCACCCGGCTGGCTCAGTTGGTAGAATATGTGACTTTTGATCTCAGGGTTAGAAGTTCGAGCCCCACACTGGGCACAGGGATTCCTTAAGAAAGCTAAGATCTTTAAAATACACACACACATAGAAGCAAGCATGCTTTCCTTTGCAAAAATGACAGGCTTCCTAAAGCCTGCTTCCAAAGAAGGTGCTGAAAACAGGGGCCAGCAAAGAATACTTTGGTGATATCCAGCTGCTCAGTGTGACCTGTGATCTGCTTTTGGCGTGCGTGTGTGTGTCTGTGTGTGTGTGTGTGTGTGTTTTCCTTAAAGGCACTTTCAGAAAAAAATTATTTGTATTTCAGGTAGGAAAAAGTGGTGATGTGAAACCCAAATTGAGTTATGGTGCAAATGCAGTGATTTGCTGGAGACTGTGGGGAGATTGGTAGGGAAGGGTGTGTGGGCCAGCCGGCTAGGCCAGGCCTTCCTGCTTCTGTTATTCAGCACAAGAATCTTTCTGGCCTGCCTCTTCTTAGGTGATCCACTATTGCCTTGGACACTCCCTGCCTCCTTCCATGCAGCTTCTTTTTTCCCATTTGAATGGATCCTCTTCATGGCCCGGGCCCACCTTCTGCACAGAGCACCCTCCCAGTCACCCAGATAGGCCCGGGCACTGCCCGAAGTTTTTACCAGGTCTGCATTTACCTCCCCTAATGTCTCCACCTCCCTCCAGGCCTGAGAAGGGCCACTGCTCGGTCATGGATGAAAAGAGCTGCTATTAAAATAGATTTCAGCTCAAGTACCCCTCCCCCAGGCCTCCTGGGTGGGAGGGAGGGATGGAGGGAGGGAGGAACAGAGGGCAGGGGGTGGGCATGGTGTTGCCATGGAAACAAGAGAAAGAGCTAGGGAGTTTGGGTCAATTGCTAGATCCTGAGCTGCCTCCTGCTGCCCACAAAGTAGGCCAAGGTGCACCCCCCCAACCCCACTCCTGCCAGCAAAGTGGGATCCCTGAGCAGGGTGGGGCCAGGAGATCCTCTGTCCCCAAGCTCCCACCCAGCCACTGCCTCCACTGACAGGCTTCAGCTCAGCCCTGACCTGGTCTTTGAAGTGCATGTAGGTCGCCAAGAGCCCCACAATGAGGAGGTCCCTTGTGCCAGGTGAGAAAGCCACCTACCTCCGTCACCATCGCCAGCCCCAGCAAGTAGCTGATGCTGCACACGAAGGCGATGAAGATTTCCCGACGGAAACCCTTCCTTAGGAAGGATGGGTAAAGATCGACCAAGGACGTGACCTGTCCTTCGACTTCAACAAACTGCAGAAAAGAAGACAGTGGTTGAGCCCCGGGTGCCCAGCACCTTCCCTGTGCTCAGAAGAGTCCCCAGCACACACAGAGTAGCCTGGAGTTTGGGGGGTCAAGTCCAAACGTAGTAACCTGATCTGGTGGGCTCTGCCTGGGGAGTTCCGCCTGCTGGTCCCACCTTCCCCAACATTCACACAGTGTTTTAGCTCCACGGGGACTGCGGATCCATCGAAGAATCCCAGTGCCCACCTGTGCGAGCCAAGTGCTCACTGTGCCCCCTGCCAGGAACCCAACCCTGCGCTCCCAAAGGGGAAGCAGCCCATTTGAAGGGGCCTTTCCTTGGGTATGTGCTAGGATGTTCTGAATCTCTCTAAATCTTTCCATCTTTGCAACTAAAAATGTAACCTGGAGACTGATCCGTATCATTACACGGAAAGCTGTCTGTTTTAAACAGCAACACGAAATGGTCCTGCAGTCCCTTTTCGCCATGGGTCTGACCGATGCCTGGTGGATGGGTTCCGGGCTTCTGCGGCTGCTGACCTGGGCAAGTACTCTTCCTTTCCCTCTATCTTTGGGGAAGCTTCAGGACTGAAGGGTGCACAGAAATACTTTACGTTTTGGTGACTAGAACCGAAACTCTCTGCCAACCAACATACCCTTCCCGGGCCTGTCCCTTGCATTTCTTTAAAAGCTGCAAGCTAAAACCTTGACCCTTCTGTTCTTTCATCTGCACGAGGCATCTGGGAAGGATGTTTCCCCATCATTCCTACAAGAAAAATCCAACCACTTAACTCCTCTGGGATGTATCACAGGAGGATCAAGGACTACAAACAGGGAGCAAATCCCTTTCATGGCTGAAAGGGGCTGGAAAAAGGATTCTTTGTTGCCAGGAATTCAGGGAAAAGATGAGCAAGAGGCTCTTGAAAGTGGCCCAGAGAGAGGTGGCTGATGGTTTGACCTCTGTGATTGATGTGTCAGCCAACGGGGTTTTGACTCTAAATTGCCACCAAATTACAGCGAGCCAGCTCCAAGATCCATCTTCAAAAGGAGTCTCGAAACAAAGGTTCTTTCCTTTTTGAGATGGGGAAATTAAAGACCGGAAGGTGCAGTGTCAACTGTGAGTCAGGGTCAAGACCAGCAGAAGCCCCTCATTTCCAAGTTCCCTGCCTTTCTGGAGAAGGCCGTGCCCAACCCTCAGCCCTGCTCCGCCGGCTTCTTCAGACCTCCCTCACTTAACAGTCATGGGACCCCGATTTCTCCAAGCATCAGTTGTCTCCCCTGTATAATCGGGGGAATCTTGCCTACTCAGCAGGGATGTTGAGAAAGATCTGAAATCACGAGAGGAAAAACTGCCAATTGCATGATTGCTGTGAACCCAAGTCAGGGGCTGAGTGAGCTCCGGGGAAGATGGACCAGCTTTCTCCTCCCCCGCTCTGCTGGTTGCTTTCTTGTGCAAACGTCTGCCTCCAGGCTCACAACAACCCTCCTCCATTTCATGGAGAAAGAACACAACGCACAATGGATGCTAAGCCCAAGAGGGCTCCCCCAAGATGCTAGGCATCTGGGAGGGTGTTTCCTTCACGTGCAAGGGTCACACTCCATCAGCAAGAGGCCCCTACCTGAGGGCGCCTGGGGATCTCTGCACTTCCATGGAGGAAGCTATTCTGGGGGATCTCCAAGGCAGGCCGGTGGTTGGGGGGTTATGAGACCAGGGAAGCACAATGGGCAAGCCCATTCCTTAAACCAGCTCTGTGTGGCTATGACCAAGCTCTTCTTTCCTCAGACTTGGTTTTCTGGGCTCAACAGGGCAACAGCTGTGTCCAGCTACAGGACAGAGCTTTGGCTCGGGAAGGCGTTCTGAGTGGAAAATGTCCCAGCCACCCCCAACCGTGGCTGGCTTTGAGAGCTGGCCTTGATGCCCCGAGCCTGCTGGCCACCATGAGGCCTAACTGAGAGGTGCAGATCCCCAGCTAGGCTCCCCCTGCCTCCCAAGGAGAAAACCTAATGAATAAACTGCCTCTCACACTCAGGAAGCAGCTCCCACAGACCAAGAGGCCCACTGGGGGCCCATGGAGATGTCATGCTTTGTCACTTATTAACCTCTGTTTTTGCTTTTTGTTTTCTCGCTAAGAGCTTTGGAAGAAGTTACAAAAGCCATTTGCTTGGGGCCTCTGAAGGCCAAACTCATTAATGAGCGATGATTAATGGAGTCCTCCCGCTGTTCATACAGCTCAGGCCTACCACCAACTGCACAAGTATTTTGTTTTCAGGCTCCCGAATGTTTCCACGCTGTTCTCTCTGCTAATCCTGAGTCCCCTTCCTGCCAAATCCTTCGCTCTGTTCTTGACCTTGCTGGCAGACTGCCTCCTCTCCTCAGTCTGACCTTCTAAGACGGTCCTCCTACCTGGTTCTGAGTCCACAGGGACCCATCCCTGGGCCCCGGTGCAGAGGCTGCTGCCCAGGGGTGGGCAGTGACGCCCTCTCCTGACCCGGCAGCGGGCCTCACCTCTCACGTGGTCCCAGCTAACCTGTGATTTCCCAGGCAGCGGCCAGAGACCCAGACCACCCAGGAGACTAAAAAAGGCCTGCTTTTCAGATGCTCGCCCACCGCTTGCAGGGTTCTGGTCTGGGCATAGTACCGGCCCGCCCTGCACATCCTAACTCCCCCGTCCTGGAGCCATGCCTGTCCTCTGAACTGTCCTCTTGAGACAACCCCAAGGAGAACACACGTATCTCCACAGGAAGGTATCCAGGAGTTCACTCTGTCTGTGCCTCACACTTCATACAAGGCAGTGGAGAGACAATCACGTCTATTTACCAGATGAGAAACTGAGTCTGAGAGAGGGGAGGAAAGGTGCCCCATGCCACACAGCAGCATGGGGGTTTATGACTGTGACTCCAAAGCCAGACTTGGCCTCTGGCTGGCTCTCCCTGGCATTCCCCCGAGGCCTGAGCCCCAGACAGATGGGATAAAGGAGATAAGACATGCAGGGAACAGACACATGTGGGGTAGTTGGTATAGATGGATTCCTCCCATGGGAGGGTAGAAGCCGGGTGGCCAGAGGAGAGTGTGGGTCTGAGCGAGGCTCCCCAGTATTTAGTTGTTCACTAAGCCCTGGAGGATCAAGGTTTCCCCATGTGGGGAACAAGTCGTGGGCTCCAGGCCTCGCCGAACAGTAGGTGCTCTGGCTGCACTGGGAGAACCAGGGATGGCCTGGGCCCTAACTATTGTCCCTGCCCCGAAACTGCCTGTCTGCGGCGTCACTCACGGCCCCCCGTGGGACCCTCCATGGGAACACATTATCACCATGCGGTCTTGTCCTTCTCCTTCCCATCCAGGGCTTCATTTTAACCACACCCTTCAAGTGTCCGTTTCCCCCTGGCTGGGGTCAGACACTTGAGCTCTGGGCCAGAGGTCCTCCTCCTGCTGCCCCGAAGCTCTTCCCTGGCACCCCCTCCAGCCCCCGCAACCGTGTTCCTAGAGGAAGCCTCGTGGGCTTCAGCTGGTTTAAGTCTGATGTGAGGGCTGGAAGGGGAAGGGGAAGGGGACTTTCCCAGAACACCGCCAGCCCTCCACAGGGCGTCCCCTCGACCCATACCCACCTGGCTATCCAGTCCAAGCAAGAGAAGCATAATAAAAAAGAGAATGGACCAAAACGTGGGCAGCGGCATCATGGTCACAGCTTTGGGGTATGCAATGAAGGCCAGGCCAGGACCTAGAGGGAAGAGAAAATGGGAGGGGCAGAGGGGGAGGAACATCAGTGACCGAGCCACCGTGGTGCCAGAGCTCACACAAAGACACTCGGGATTGAGGCGATGTCCCAAACCCCAAATGCAGGGAGGAGCCGGGTCTGAATTCTGCCTGGGGGGGGAAGAGCCCAGGCCTGCCTCTCTTTCAGATGGGGTGCACTGGGGCTCAGGTGGGGCCCCGTTTTATCATCTGTCTCCTAGGCAGCAGCACCAATGGCTTCAAAGAATCTGGCAGACACTGGTCATTTGCAGGCGAGAAACGGGACTGAGCCTGGAACTCAGTCTACTGGCTTGAAAAAGGAGCCCCGCCATCCCCCACCCCACCAGAGCAACCACACCAACATTTGCTGGAAGGAAGCAAAGGGGGAAAGACCTGGTTATCTGAACTACTGAAGCCCCCGTTTGCAAAGAGACGGTTTCGACTTCTGAGTTCATGGATAAAACACTGTAGAAGAGCCAAAATCTCCTCAGGGGTGCATGTGAGCACCCCACCTGAGCAGAGCCAAGGCCCAAAACTGAAGGGAGGTGTGCATGGGGCCAGGCCCCGGGGCTCGGGAGACCCTCCGCCACCTCCTCTTTACATCACCACGTGCCCCTGCAGGGCCATCAGTTTCCCCACCTGGGAAGTGAGGGACAGGACCCCAGAAATGCCTCCCCAAGGTGCCTTCTTGAGCTCAGATTCTCAGATGCTAAGACCGCTACCCTAGGAAAGGGCTTCTGGTTTCTAAAGAGGGGCCTCTGGCAGATCTGAAGGCAGGGTGTGGGAGACGGGAGCCCCGGCAGCTCAGGGGGCACCTTTCTGACTGGAAACATTCCAGAGTCATAGGGAAAGGTCTCCTCCTGTCTCCAGCGGGCCTGAGGGGAGAAGCCAAGGGGAGGGACCACAACTGAGGCCTGCAGGCGCAAAAGGCAGTAGAAAGCAGCAAAAGAAAGGAGGCCTAAAAGGGCCTGGGCTGAAAAAATAAAGTAAAATCTACAACTTAAAAAAAAAAAAATAAATAAAAGCAATAATAATTTTAAGAAGTCAAGAAACGTTTAGACAAAAAAGGGCTGGAGGGCGGGATATTTAGAGCAGACGTCAGAAACCCAAGGACTGGCTTAAGAATGGAAACAACAAAAACAAAAACAAAAACTTGAAAATCAACTGGACCTAGAGACCACACCGTAGGGCGTCAACCACAACTGTGGTAGCAGGGGCAAGCCCTCCCTACCGGCCAGAGTCTAGCCGACTCAGGAAAACCCGACCATGACCTGGCGTCCCCAGGCTGCGGCCGTAGAAAATCCTGTGAGAAGTGAGGGAAGGGGCGCCAGTACCAACCCCAAAGCCCCAGTTGGCAGGAGCCGCATGGGTACCTCGGGGCCCCCTACAGGGCAGCTCTGGCCCACCGGCAGGCTTCAGTGCGTGGGGATTCTTGTCCAGCCGACTGCGAGACAGATGTAAAATGGGGCCCCCCACCCACCCCCTTGCCGCCCGCAGGGGCCTGGTGGAGGTTTTCTCAACGCGCTCGTTTCTGTATTTCAGTTTTGCCTTTGTCAAGCCAGCCTCTGGGAGAGGGTCTGAGCATCTTTCTCTAAAAGCGCACGGTGAACTATAGAGAGAGAAGTCCATTGAAGGAACGCAGCCGCTCCGAGCACCAACGCATGCCTCTCGGCGAGCAGAGAACGCGCCCCTACCCGCGCCGCGTGCACTTTGTTCGGCTAAATAAGGATCTGGTTCAAATGCACTTCGCTCAATATGGTGCTCGTTAAAAAGCTTATTAGAGAAAATAATCACCCTTGATGTGTCAGCTGCTCAGACATCACCGTGGGGAATAAACGACAAGATCTTTGAAGTGGACAGGAGGAAGGAAACAACTTAGGGCGATGATGTAGACATATATAAAAATACCTAGTTGTCCACAGAAAAAGATCTATTTTATATATCGAGAGAGAGATATAAATATCCCACCACCAGATTCACTCCATGCTCCTGGCAATTGCACTGGTTTGTCGGCCCTCGACTGGAAAAAGCCATGCAAAGGAGCTGCAAATTGTCTCCCCCTCATCACTGGAACAGCCACACTCCCAAGTAGGTGTGGATCTTTCTAGAATTACTCTGTGTCCTCAGTCTCCGGCCTGCTTCTTGGGGGCTCTTGGGGTTGGAAAGCTGCTGTCTGGGACTGGGGGCAGTGGAGAGATGTGTGGGGCTGAGCTGGGGACTTGCCCCCCTTTCCTGCAACACTGGGGGTGTAAGGATGGCAGAGAAGGTCCGAGGAGCTCAGATGCATTCTCACACAGGTTAAGACCAGAGCTGTCATGGGCATCCAGGGTGGGTGGGGAGGCAGGAGGTGGGGGCAGTCCTCAAGGCACAGGGGCCTGATCCTCACCAGCCCAAGCAAGCCTCCTGCTCTCAAGCCATGGGTCTCCTCAACTGCACAGCATCTAGATGTCTAAATGCACAAGGCTGAGTATCCCTGAGCCCCAGTGCTAGGGTTCTATGGCTGAAGGAGAAGGACACCGCCCAGTTTCCCATGAGGGCAAGGGCAATGCCAAGGCAAGGGCTCCAGCTGTGCCTGACTCTGGTCCACACTGGTCCCTGGAGTTAGGACATTACTCTCTTCTCTGGGCCTGAGAGAAGCCTCCACCCCAGACCCTCACTTGCTTCTGTGTAGTCCCAGAGAGGTCCTGAGAAATCGGAAGGTCAGGTGCAGCATAGAAGGTGTACAAAATAACCAGAACCTTCCAGGCAGCTGATGATCACGCGCCAAATGAATGGGCAGGATAGGAGTGAGGTGGAAAGGGGCAAGGGTAGAATATGGGGATCCTGGGACCCTACGGTTCTTAATCCCAAGTCCAAACCACTGCAGTTTATAGCTGCGATTCTAGGACTTAGAATATCCAGGGGCAAGTCCTAGAATACTGTGGTACTGAGGCCCTAGGATTCTAGCAACTGAAGACCTCAACATTTTCAGGTTCCAGACCCACCCTGTTGGAGCTCCAGGATCCCAGCCTAGGATCCCAGGCTCGGCAGAGTCCGTAATTCTAAGATTCTTTCCTCTACTTCCGGAAGGAGCACCCCAAACAGATCCCACAGCCTGAGGGGGTAACACTGTCCCCTCAACCTACGCCCAACTTGGATCTGTCACTTTCCCAGAGGGTGGCCAGCAGGCCCACTGTCTCTCCCTCTCCTGCTGCCTACGGTGGTGCCTGACACAGGGCAGACTCTGCCAGTAACATCGTGGAATGAATGAACGGGTTTGCTAGAGGGAGCGTGCTGGGAGCAAAGTGCAAAATACAGAAACCAAAGCTGAGAAGGTGGTGATGGAATGCCGGCTGGTGGCTGGCTTGGGCCTGAGTTAGGAAAGTGGTTTCTGCTGCTGAAACCAAGAGTTTGCTGGGGAAGGAGAGGGAGGGAAGACCACACAAAAGTAGCTAAATATTCCCCAACTTACCCAACCCCCACGTTTCTGCTAACCCTCGAGCCAAATTGCAACGCAAGTGCTTAAAATTTAGCTTAAAATAACTCTTTGATACTTGGGGGACATCTTGGTGGGGGGGGTCCGTTTCGGAAACCAGGCTCGTCGCCCCCCCAAGCCCCCTGGGGTCTGGCTTCATGCCTGCAGTACTCGGCTTACACACTAGGTGGCAGTGCCCACCACCACTGCCACCAATACCACCATACCTGACTCAGCCACATCAGCAATGTCCACCCCTTGCTCTTGTGCCATGAAGCCCAGGATGGAAAAAATTGCGAAGCCAGACACAAAACTGGTACCACTGTTCAGGCATCCCAGCAGCATACAGTCCCTAAGTTACACATATGTCAGGGAGCAAGTTAATTCACAACACAAGGAAGCCACGCTCCCTACTTCTTCTCTTTTTTTCTTTAAACATCATTATTTCTAAGGTCCACCAGGCCCGCTGGCGCGACACTTGCCTGTACGAGTTGTACTTGTACTTGTTGTAGCTTCCCAGAGAGGTCATGGCCCCCAGGCAGATGGCATAAGAGAAGAATATTTGGGTCCCAGCATCAATCCATACCTGTGAGGGTTTGGGTGGGGGTGGCAAGAAGAGAGAGAAGGGGCTGTTAGAGCCAGCTTTCTGGAGGAGACGGTACAGGTTCCCGGCCACCTGAAGGACTGCACCTCAAAATGTGCAGATTCTTGACTGCAGTCAAAGCATTTATGCTAGAATGTAAGGTGTCTTTCAAGGCAATATTGAGCTGCAAGGAAGCCCAGAAGTCTAAGAAAAACCCAGTCACTCAGCATTAGGACTACGAGGAAGGGCTTTTGGAGCAGATGGACAGGAATTCCAACTACGAAATGAATGTAAGCAAGAGGGCTCCTGCCTGGAGCCTCAGTTTTCACATCCATAAAATGGGCTTGCTGCACTACTACACAGGTTCTAAGAATAAAGATTAAGCCCAGTGCAGATACATGCTAAGACTGTTAAGTCAAGGCTGCTATTATTACTGTAATTCCTATCGTCTGGGAACCCACAAGTTGGAGCAGGGAGGAACTCCCTAATGGATTATGCAGGCGAAGCTGCTCTCCAGAACCTTCATCCAGCAGCTCTTGATGGCTACAAAGCTGCCTTCCCAACTGTCCTCTGATGTTGGCCAAACCATCCCCTGCCCGCCCCTATTCTACCCAGGGCAAGAGGGCAGTGGGAAGTGAACCAAAGCAGCACAGGACCTCAAAGGCCACCTGAAGGCTGAGGATCCTGGTGGCAAAAGGCCCTCAAATGGGCCAATCAGACATCCCAGGGCTTTCTCCAACCCCCTGTGGTCACGCGGCTGAGCGCCAAGACGTGGACACTCAGTATCTGCCCCTAGACCTTCCCAGAGCTCAGCACCAACTCTGAATTCCAACCTCAGCCACGGAATCCAGCAGCGCTCATGGGCCAACTCTCCCCACAATGCCGCCCTCTAGGCCACTGCGGGCAGAGGCCAGGGCCAAGGAAGAGATGGGCTCATCAAAAGACCACCCCCCTGCCCCACCCCTTTCCCTGGCACAGGGCTGGAAGGAGACCATACTTGGCCGGCCTCAGCAGTTCTCCACATGAAAAGATACACACACAGCTGGAAAGGCCTGCAAGCATGGTAGACAACATGCCACAGCCCAGCCGGAAAAGTACTGGGGGCTGGTGGCCCAACTCGAACTGCGCCCCCAAGACTGGAAGAAACTGCACGTCAGCTTAGCTTTCCCACACCCTGCCCGGCCCTGGGTGGGAGGACAGGCCGCCCTGCGGTACCTGTGGGTCCTCGAGACGGCTGATGTCAGGGTACAGATAGAACTTGATGCCTGCGCCTGCACCGGGCAGCGTCAGTCCACGGACCAGCAGCACCAGGAGCATAGCGAACGGGAAAGTGGCTGTGAAGTAGACAACCTGTGGGCGTGGGCGGGAGAGAGCAATTCAGGGGTGCCCGTGGCATCAACCACTGCTGTCGAACTCAAGCATCCTCTCCAAGGCCAGGGGTCTGGAACCGAAGCTTGCTGTTTGATCCTGTGTGTGCTTCTTAGCCTCTCTGGGCCTCAGCTGCCTTCCCTGGAACTTGTGCATAATACCAGTCACCTACCTCACAGATGTACTGAGAATCAGTGAAAACAATACGGAGTATCTAGGCCCTGGAAGTAAGAGTGGTGACCAAGACAGACTCTCTGCCCTCATGCAACAGACATGAAGAAAGAATTTTCTTAATGCAAATTAAGAAAAAAATGCAGGGTCGCCTGGGTGGCTCAGTTGGTTAAACAGCTGCCTTCAGCTCAGGCATGACCTGATCCCAGCATCCTGGGATCAAGTCCCACATTGGGGTCCTTGCTTGGCAGGGAGCCTGCTTCTCCCTCTGCCTGCCACTCCGTCTGTGCTTGCTCTCGCTCCTCTTTCTCTGACAAATAAATAAAATCTTAAAAAAAGGAAAGAATGCAAAATAAAACGGTCTAGTCTATGTAAAAGGCTTAGCCCAGTGGTCAGCCTGTGCCAGGATGTATCAGCTGACATTAGAATTGTTAGTAGGACTCTTTGAGTGAAGAACCAGTTAGGGGAGGGTTCAAACCCCAGCTCTGTCCCCTTGCTTGCTGTGTGAACTTGGGCATGATGCTTCACCTCTGGGCCAGTTCCCTTATGTATAAATGGAGACTACAGTAATAGAAGACCTCCATCCAGAGGTGAGGCAAGGGTTCAAGGAGCTGTCTGTACCACCACCTGGCATGTAGGTGCTCAAGAAATGGGGCTTATTGTCGACAGTGACTTTGCAAGCAGCACAGGGAACTTCTGGGAGGAAATGCAGCTCTAACGCCCCTTGGCCAGGAAACCTGGAAGGCCCCCCGACTTCTTTGGAGCCGCGAGAGGCCCCACAGCCTTCCGCAGATAACACAGCACATCCCAGGCTGCCCAAGGTCAACTGGAGATGGACACCAGAGATGACCAAGCCTGGACTGTTCCATGGCCAAGGTCCCGCCCTACTTCCTCTCCTTCACCTGGTCTCCAAACACCCTATGCCCTCAGTTCTCTTGGATGGATCCTTCCCTATCTGTTCCTTCAACGGAGGCGTTTCCAGGCAGGGTTCATGCTTGGGAGGGACTCAGAGATGCATGGCTCCGAACTGACGGTGAGATCCTGGTGTTTCCAGCAGGGTGCCAGCAGAGCAAGGGCTCCCCGGGCACAAGGACCCTTGATGCTCGCTCCGCCCTGCCCCGCAAACCGGTGTGCCAGCCACTGTGCTGACAGAGGAGGGACGGGGAGCTCAGCAGGGCTCGAAGACTCGCCTGGGTCATGCCCAGAGCACAGGAGCCGCAGCCAGAGCCGGTGGACGTGGACCACCTCACTCTGAGCCAAGGCATGAGGCATTTGACTTCACCGATGCAGCACATACAGAAAGTTCCTGTTGACCAACTGAAATGCTAAGGCTGGGTCGCAGAGACCCTGACTCCCTCAGGGTCTTAGGGGACCAGGGGACCAGAAAGGGATGACTACACAGCAAGTGTACCCATTTTGTAGGTGAGGAAACTGACACCCAGAGAGCGGGTGAACATGTCAATGGTGTTGGGCGCTGGAGGCGGAGCTGGGTTACTGCAGGGCACTTCTGGGGCCCACATAAGTACCAGACACCTATGGAGGGTGACCGAGCCTTGAACCCCACCTATCTGGCACAGGAATCCTTGATGGAGCACAATTCTTGGGACAGCCGACATCCCTGTGAGTAGAAACAACCACAAAGGGCCTTTGGAAGAGGGCAGGAGGAACGCTCTCATGGCCTGCCTGGCTCAGCTGCCCTTGGCCAGCCACCACCAAGCAGCATTTACTGAGTGCTTACTGTATGCCTGGCACTATTCTAGGTGTAGTAGTTACTTGGTTGTACTTGGTTGGTCCCATCCTAACCCTTTGAGGCAAGTTTCATTAAGAACCTCATCTTGAAGGTGAGGACACCAAAGCCCCGAGTGTCCACTGCTTGCCCACAGGTCACACAGCACTGAAGTGCCCCAGAGCCTGCTGCCCGCAGACAACTGTGGCAGAGCAGGAAAACCCCTTTCATGTCTGGTGCTTTATTCCACTCAACCTTCCCAATGAACAGAGGAAGCCTGGACTCCCCAAGGGCACAGGTTGGAACTCAAGCTCTGTGACTGGCTTGCTGTGAGACCTTGAGCAAGCTACTGTCCCTCTCTGGGCTTCATTTCCCCTCCCGTGAAGTAGGAGGCTCAGACCAGATGGGTCTGACGTTCCATCCAGCTCTGCCACTCCAGGGGGAGAGAGAGAGAGTCAGGGAAGACCCGCTAGGGGTCACCCAGGCTGGGGTTTGGATCCCACCTCTGCCACCTCCCAGCTGGCGGTTTGGCCTCAGCTCCCACCTGTCTGAGGAGGAAAATAAAGGGCTACCCTCATCTGCCAGCCTCAAGACACTTAAGCAGGGAGGATTCTCCTGCCGCTCCCATTAGGCTAAAGGGCCGGCCCTACGTCTGCCTCTGCTGCTCCTCCCCCAGCCCTGACGACTTTTCTCCATCTGGGCCTCAGTTTCCCCAGCCCCCCAATCTTCCCCTGAGGCAGAGAACCCTCCCAACTTCCCAAGGGCAAGGTGGCAGGCGTGGAGGGTGGGAACAGGTCAGGAAGCCAGAGACGGGGTGAAAGAAAAATCAGCATGTGCCCCCACAAGCTGCTCCTCCCTTCCTGCAGACAGGCCCCCCACCGGTTCCCACCTCTGGGCCCTGCTGCAAACCACACCCAGAGGCCCACAAACAATTAACTGCTGACAGCAGGCTGTCCCCAGAGGGCGGCCACTTCAAAGCCAGCCAGGCCCCACTGGGCTGGGCAACCGGGCTCTGGCCAGAGGTCTTTGTGTCAGGGACACAGGAAACCACCCGGGATGGGGGTGGCTTCCCTTGTTTTCATGTATCAAATCTGTTTAACAAGCACTTAAGGAGCACTTGTTGTGTGCCAGGTATAGGCTAAGAGCTTTAGGTGTAGTAACTCATTTAACCCACACAGCAACCTGATGGGGTAGGGAAAAGGATTAACTGCATTTTCCAGAGGAGAAAACAGGCCCCCCGAGGTGACATCAGGGGCCCTGGGGTCACAGAGGGAATGGGTGGCCGAGGTGGGATATGACCTCGGCCCGCTGGCTTCGGAGTCCTGTGTCTTTGGTGTGTGTGTGTGTGTGTTACCACAGTCCATCCCCTGATCCAGGACAGGACAGCCCCTCCTGCTCACACAGCCTTGCCTAGTCACACCACCTCATCCGTCTCTTTGGAAAGACACCCTTGTTTTGCAAATTCTGCTGCTCTGAGGACAAGCCCCTGAGAGCCATTCTCAACTTTTCCGTGACTCCCCCGGGATCTTCCTGGGAGAGGCTGGTGCCAGCCGCCGCCAGTGGGCCTCTGGTGGTGGCCCAGCAGGCCTTGCCACGGGACGTGGTATTTTTCCATTCTTACTGGCAAGCCTCTGTGGTTCCTCTGAGCCCATGACCCAAAAGCCCTGTGGCCCAACTGCCCTGGAAACTTGCAAGGACAATTCTTTCTCGTTCCCCTCAGGATGGCGGGGAGAGTGGTCCACAAGGCATGAGGGAGACGGGTTAGTCTCCCGCCGCCCTGAACTTCCTTTTGGGGATAAAGGCCTGGGCAGTAGGGGTCACTTATTCCAGAGATGGAGGCTCCTAGAGGTGGGGCCACATATCTGTGCCCAGCATCTAGGCAGGGCCCAAGGGTCTTCATGGCAGCCTTGTGTGTGTCAGAGGGGGAATCACCAACTCCTTTCACATAAGGGGAAACCAAGGCTCAGAGAAGGAAGGGTTCATTCCCAAACTCATGCAGCTTGTGGGAGCAAAACTGAGTCCCAAACGAGGTCCGACTCTGACTGGCCACCCCCACCCCGGGTTTGTTTTCACGTATGGGGCAGAAGAGTTGGGGGTGCAGCCTCAGGGCACGTCTGTGGTCACATCAGCGAAGGTACTCCCCTTTGGGTCCCCAGCACTTAACTTCCCATGTGATGGTCTGGACTTGGCACCTTCCTAGCTTCATGCCCTACCGGCCGGCTAGCTGAGGAAGAGTGCAGGCAGCAAGTGATGATTAGGTGGGGAAGGAATGCAGGATGCAGGACACCCAGGTGGGGAGCTGGTCTGCCTGGGTTCAAATCCCAGCCTGGCCACGGACACCTCTGGATGTGAGGCTGACGGAACGAGCGGTGATCGACAGCCCCAAGAACGGGGCATGGCGCGCATGTGCAACATAGCCTTTGCCGCCATTCTCGCTCTTTGTTGAATGAATGAAGCCCTGGCATATTCAGACCCTTGGAATGATAACAATTACAAAAAAAGGGAACCGAGGCTCAGAAAGGCCAAGTGACTTGAACTTGGGTCCTGAGCTATCCAGACTCTTCCTCCATCCACCCCCCGCTGGACCAGCATCAGCCACTGAAGCGGGGCCGGGGCCAGGGCCAGGGCCAGGATAAGGTCCGTCCTGCTGCCCGTGGACCCAGCCCCCACGGCGGCCGTGAACCTGGTCTGCGGCCAGGGCTGAAAGCCATGGCTGGCAGCGGGTGGCAGGCGGGCGGGCAGGCCGGCCATGGAGCTCAAGGAAGTCCACAGAGCCTTACTGTGTTTGTCTTGGCTTCTCTGGGCTGGCCCGCGCTCTGCTATTGTTCTGGGAGCCATGCCTGCTCCTCAGGGGCCTGGAGCGTGAGGAGGAGATTGTCTCCAGGGGCGGGGTTGGGTAGGGGGACCTCTGTCAAGTCACGTCTTCAACTGGCCACAGTTGCAGCCCAGTACCCTCTACATTTTCATTTGATTCTAAACTCCTGCCCCCCTCCCCGCACCATTGTATCTCAAAGGTTGCCCGCTCTTTCTCGGAAACCACAGCTTCCTCCATCAGACTGGGGGCTCTTCCATAGGTCTGGGTCTGATATACCTCAGGGCCTTTGCATTGGCTGTTCTCCCTGGAATATTTTCTCCTCCAGAGAGCCACATGGCTTACCCTTTACTTCCTTCAACTCTGTGTCCCAAAGTTACCCTCCTTGGTGAGCCTGCCTGGCCACCCCATTTAAAAGTGCATCCCAGGGCACCTGGGTGGCTCAGTGGGTTAAGCCTCTGCCTTCGGCTCAGGTCATGATCTCAGGGTCCTCTGATCGAGTCCCACATCCGGCTCTCTGCTTGGCAGGGAGCCTGCTTCCTCCTCCCTCTCTCTCTGCCTGTCTCTCTGCCTATTTGTGATCTCTCTCTATCAAATAAATAAGTAAAATCTTTTAAAAAATTAAAAAAAAAAAGCGTAACCCAGAACTTTCTGTTCTCCCTCGCCACGTTACTCTTCAGTCCCCACTGACTCCCATGTATTTTACACATTCACCTTGTTGCAACCAACAAATCTCTCAGCTCCCGGATCATAGAGACTTCTGTCTGTCTGTGGACACCCAGCGTATCCCCTGGCTCTATTCCTACAACAGTACCTGACAGGTAGTAGAGGCTCAAAATGTATGAGTACATCAGGAAACGATCATGTCTCCAGCACAGCTGGGGACAAGTGCTCCATAGAAACTTCCAGAAAAACTCACCTCCATGTGGGGAAATAGGAGAGCACAGTGAAGACAGGATGGGTGTTTACAGCACTGTCTGTCTGTGCCAAGCATTGGTGCTGGGGGCACCACATACCTTATTAGAGCCTTCACCTCCACCCATTCTGCATAAGAGAAAGCCAGGGCTTTGAGGGGAGGGAGTGCCCTTGAACAAGCCACTTCACCTCTCCCAGATCAGCTCCCTCCTCATTTGAACAAAGGTGGTAAGGAAATGCTTTGGGCATAAGAGAGAGGAGGAGTGAAGGGGGTAAAGGGGTGAAGGAGCACCCCAAGGCGCCTGTGGGGATTGCTCAAGGGGCCCTGTTCCTGCCTGTCCCAGTGCAATATAACGTCACCCTGACCTGATTCCTTTCCAGACTGGGTTTTAGGGCCCTGCTCCAGAATTGTCCCCATTCTGCTTCTGCTCTCCTGGGGACCCAGATCTTGCCCTTAAGTAAATGCTGGGATCTGTTCTGATCTACAACTTCACTTCAAGGGGCTCTTCATCTGGGGAGAGCACGGTCCTTAATGTCAATTCCAGGGCAGCAAAAAGGCCCCTTCTCCGGGAGATGTCACCCCCTGCCCACCACAGTACCTCAAATGCCACCTTAACTTACTCTTTAGACCTTTGGGGGCTTCTAGACCTTAAAGGGATGTTCCCCTGTCAAGATGCAAGATATAGGAGGAAATGATAGGTGGGGTTCATATAAAGACAGGTCAGCCAACTCCTTCTCTGGCCTAGAGCCCCACTGCAGTGATCCCCCCAGACCCCTCTGCACTGCCTTGTCATCACAGTGACCATGACCACGATACTGGCCAGCGTCCTGCTTATCAGGTAACTGTTCAGCTCTAACTTACCAGTCTTTTAGTTACAGGCTGTCCTTTTCATTATTGGAAATATACCAGTTACACTTACAACCCCAACTGTAAGCTAACATTTTAATAATCAGCTACCACCCTGGTTAATAGCCAACATTCTGGTCTTCATGTAACCTATTAAATCAGCTGCAAATATTTCAGCAATGGCTAACGGTCTGGTTAACAACTAACATCTTGGTTTTGAGCAAGTAACTTAATCATCAGTGAGAAGTTTTCCTTCATAACTAACATCTTCATTTCCAGCCGAAGTGTTAGTTGTACGATAATTTGGTTAACCAGACTTTGCAACCAAACTCCATACCGTTCGGACGTGGGTTCTGATTCTCCAAGTGTGGGGCAAGCCCATGGGTCTGCATTTCTAACAAGTCTGTGGGGGACGCTGAAGCTGCCAGTCGGGGCACACTTTGCAAAGCAAGGTTCTGTGTTTGGGGTGAACTGCTGGTAATTAACAATAAACTCACCTTGCTACCTGTTAACTTATCAACACCCCTGTTTGTTATTTGCTAAATCTGCACTGGCAACACCTGGATATGGGAACCAGGAGTGTAGGGAGCTTACGCAGGCCCCAGAGAGCCCACCATCTGACTTTCAGGAATTCTGTGAACTAGTTAAACTACTGGGAATGTGAAATCAGACATGGTGGGAGTATATACACCAGGATGTGGGCAAATGCCACAGATCAGGGCCTTATTTTCTTTCAGAGGACTGCTTTAGCAACATACTTGGGCTCTTTGGGCTGGGCTGGTTTCAAGCAGGAGGGTCTGGGGGGTGGGGAGACTCTCTGCTGAGGCAGGGGAGGGATGGACGCACAACTCACTTTCCCTGTGGACTTGACGCCCTTCCAGATGCAGAAGAAGCAGACCAGCCAGACCAGGAGGAGGCAGAGAGCAAGGTCCCACTTTAAGGAGCCAGGGTCGTCGATTCCAGAAGACAAGCTCAGCACGTTGCGCCTTCAAGAAAACAGAGCCACAAGTCAGGTTGGGCCCAGGGACACAGAGAGCTTAGGCCAGGGCTCCAACCGGCGAGGATTGAAACCCTGGCTTGGGTGTGTTTCCACAAGCCCCCTCGCCTTTCCAAGCCCTGGAATCCCCAGGGGTCTCTGACACAGCACTCACCCAGATCACAGGGGTATGGAGAAGTCAACAAAGGGGACAGATTGAGACTCCTATGTCAGGTGAACCTGGGTTCAACCCAGTCGGACCTCGGGCAAGTTAAGCACATCTCTATGCCTCAGTTTCCTCATCTGTTAAATGCGTACTAATTCCCATGTGATCGATTCTCAGCAGACCCTTCTTCAGTGTCCACTGTGGGCTAAACACTGGGTTCAAACTTAGCGCTACCATGTGAAAGTCTAGGACTTTGGGTTAGTTACCCGACTTCCTGGACCTAAATCTCCTTGTTTGTGAAATGGGGATAATTACCCAACTCTCTGTCCCACCCCTCTTTTATTATTCACCCCTGTTTCATATCTGAATATCCATGAAAATGTAAGCCTCAAGAGGGCAAAGTGTTTGTTCTGTATATGGCTGCAGAGCACCTACCCACCTCTTTACAGGGATCGCTGTTAAGAGAAAACCCACATGAAGTACCAACGACAAGGTCTGGGATGCAGCCAGCATTGGGTAACCCTTAGCACTCACTCCCGTCCTGGCCTCGAGATGCCCAGATCAGCATCTAGCACCTGAGCAGTGAGCCTCCTCGCCCCAACTCTGCAGGGTTATGAAGGTCTTGAGAAGAGGCAGGGAGACAGTGAGAAGGCTTGATGGCCTGGCCCAGCATCACACAGCAGAGGCTGGGTCTGTGGAGTCCGAGAACCTCACTGACCTGCAGAAGATGTGTGAGAGCACCTACTCACACACGTCCCTGAGGGGCTGATGCCATCTGAAGTCGGGGTGGGGTTGCACCGGGTGCTATCAGCCAGAAGCCGCAAAACTCAATGCCAAGACCCTGTCCCCATTGTCCCAGAGCGGATACTGCAGCAGTGACTAAGGACAGGGGCATCCAGCCGCAGGGACATCAGGGTCCCACGTTCCCCTGGCTCCCCAGGCTGCTGATCATGGGAGACAGGGAGCTTGTGCTCCCTGTGTATGAAAAGTCGGGATTCCTTCTAACCAAAGTCAGCTCCTGGTTTGGAGGCCACACACCAGCAAGAGAGGCAGAGAGGGGGCGTGACTTTGTGCGCCCTGTAAAACAGAGATAACAGCTCCTGCCCCCAGGCCACTGCCTAGGAATGCATTCCAGACCATTCCCTAGCTTCCAGCCAGTTGTGGTCAGGGCGCTGGATGTCAGAAGGCCTGCTGGGCCAGGATACTTCATTGTTTTGCCTTTCCCCACTCCACCCCATCCCCACCCCGCAGAAGCTTCAACATAAGGACCTTGAATAAATCCAAGATCCCCATCTCAAGTGGCATCCAAAGCGAGGCCATTTCTTTGGGCCACTGTTGTGCTCCCAGCACCTAGAACAGCGCACAGCACATAGTAGGGTCTCAAAAGATACCTGCTGAGTGAATGAACCAAGGACTCACCTGAGGATACCAGCAAGTTCACACAGCACTCAGAACCAAGTCATGAAGTATTTCCGTTCACCTCAAAAAGGGGCAGTATTCCTGTCCTTGTTTTTGGTGAGAACCCGGACATTAAGGAGCTCCCCTTTGACACCTCTGATGGTGTGTGCTCAGAAGGTCCACAAGGCCTTTCCAACTTATCATCTGATCCAAGGACTAGAGGTCATTTGCCCCATTTTACAGATGGGGAAAACCGAGGCAAGAAAGCTTCAACTGCCCACAGACACACAGCCAGCGGGTGGCAAGGCTGCCACCCTACACCCAAGCCTGTCAGACTCCAAAAGCCTGTGCTCTGCAGACTGCCCTGCACTGCTCCTCCAATAAGCAGACAGAGTAACACTGAAACCTTAAAAACAATCTGCCCAGCTCCTGCTATGGGCCAGGGTCCCCTGAAGCCTCAAGCCAGGGGGCATCCCCTGAGGCAGGCTGTCAGCCAACCGCATCCCGGCTGGGGCCCTGCCAAGCACGTGGATCTGGCGGCTGCAGCTGCTTTAGAACAAAAAGCCCTTCCCTGCGCAGCCTACCGAGCTCAGCGCCTTCAATGAAGGCCCAGGGCATGCTGGGCAGCGGCCCAAGGCTTCCTTGTGAATGGGCAGCGTCAGGGAGAGTACTTTCCACCTCCACACCTTTGGGCCCGCTGCAATGCCAGCTACACCGTCCTCATGCTGCCAGGGAAGCCTTTCCCGCTGCTCTGCACACAACTGACTGGAGTCCCCGTCTGTCTCTCCAGCCATCCCCTCACACCAGATGTCACCTTCAGGTATGTCTGGCCTGCCTACCAGCCTCCAGACAGCCTGAGAACAAGGATCTCACAGACAGGCACACAGTAGATGCTCAGCTCATGCTGAGAAGGTCCCCAGCCTTTTCTTGTCTCCTCTGGGTAAGTCAGCTGAGAAGCTTGAAACCCCAGAGCCTGAGCTCTTCCCTTCCCTGTGTGACCACACCAAGCAAGGTCGGTTCACGGACACCCTTTCTAAAGCCTCCTCCTACCCCTGTGCAGGGTAAACCAGTGGTGCCTATGACAGATGGCAGGCTGGCTCTGGGCAGCCGACCAGCTCCGGAAGCTGGGAAACCGAGTCTCCAAGGCCGGTGGCCATCTTCTTGTAGGAGTTCATGATGCCTCTTGGTGGCACCATAAGGAATGTTCTCTTTGACCCAGCCATACTCCATGCCCGAGCCTCTCTCCCATAATTACCCTTGCACCTGTGGCCAACGACAGGGACCACCCCAAGCTATTCAATACAGCACGGTCTATAGGAGCAACAGATTGGAAACCACCCAAGTGGCCATCAGTAGGGGCTCAGCAGCACAGAGAAGACACAAGGTGAACTCCAGTGCCGCAGGGCCTGTGAGACAGTGGGAAAGCTCCCAGTGAGCAGATAAGAAACGATATATCCTGCAGATAAAGTAAGTGAACAAAGCAAGGTGAACGGGGCTTATGGCATGCGCCCTATTGTGTTAAAAAGGGAAGGGGGTGGATGTACATTTGTGCTTGAATGCGCACAGACTATTTTTGGCAGGACACACTAGACGCTGCTGCCCGTGGGGAGGGGGACCTGGTGGTGGGGACGCGGGGGAGGGGAATGCACTTGGCCTTGGGTATCGTTTTTTTGTACTTGAATGTTTTTCTCTTTGGATGTTTGATGTTTTTAGATGAATGATTCAATGTTTTTAATAGCACCTTTATAAAAATTATTTAAAAGTCTTGAAAATGTTTGTAATGGGCCATACAGACGTTCTAGGAATGGAATGAATGTGTCTCATCAGTCAGGGGTTGTCAAAACAGAGCCCAACGTGGGCTTGGGGCCAAAATGACGGACATCCTTTCCAAAGATAGCTCTGGGTAGCCGTGGAGGTTGGAGAGTGTGGGGCCATCCGAATCCTTTTTTGAAAGGACCACGTATGAGAGACCCTCCACAGGTCCCTCCCGTGTGGGACTCCCAGGGCCTCAGCCACAGAGCGGCGGACAGGGATCTGCTGGGCCTTCCCGTGGTGGTGAGAGGGCTCAATAAACTGTAGAGTGCTGTGCCCCAGAGAACAGCCATAGTGCACTGCCCCTCAGCGGTCTCTTAACCACCCCAGGAGACTGCATGGTACCCCAAATTCAGCCACATGTCCCCAGCACTGCCACCATTCTTCTATGGACCCTTCTGCTTCCCAGAGCTTTTTCAGTGGCCTTCCTACTTGTCTTCCTGCCTCCACGGTCACCCTCCCCCCCAGGTCTGCTCTCATCAAGAGAGAATCTGTCCAGACCCAAGTCAGGTGGACACCACTCCACCATTCCACATCCTCCCATGGCTCCTACCTACCTGGCTAAGAGGCCCTCCTAACTTGCCCTATCCCTTCTGGCCTCCCCGAGTAAGGCGACCAAATACTCTTACCATTCAGACCCATTAATGACACTGGGACCACAGGTGTATCAACGGGACAAGTTCATGGATGCTGGTCCCATCTCCAACCTCATCGCCCACAGGGCCCCTTCAGCCACAGTGTCTTCTGAAAAGACTGAGCACATTCCTGCTTTAGGACCTTTGAAAAGTTTGTCAGTCACTTGTTATATGACATGACAACCACCTCCCTGCGTCATTTCAGGTCCCTGTTCAAATGTTACTTCGCCAGGGCAGCCTTTCCTGGCCATCGTATAGTCACTCCCCTTCCCCTGCCCTGGCTTCGCTTTTCATTATTTATCACTGCTTTTCTATTACAATTTTATTTGGGCCATCCATTTAATGTCCATTGGTCTTACTAGAATGCCATCTCCTTTGGAGGCTGGGCCCGTGTCTGATCACTGCTGGATCCAGAACAGTGGCTGGCGCAGAGGAGGAGTTCAACAGACATTAACGGAGTAAATGAATCATACCCATTTGGTTGATGGGGAAACTGAGGCCAGAGAGGTTCAGGAATTCACCTGAAATGACCCAGACTAAAAAAAAAAAAAAAAACAACAGCAGCAGCCCTGGGCCTGAATCCCTTTTTCTGATGCCACCTTGGGGACCAGCCACCCGTGTGCCTGGTCCTATGCTGCCCTTCACGAGGGCTCCCAGCATCCCAAGCTTCCTGACACTGCTCATCCAGAGGGAGGAGACCCAGAGGTGAGCTGCATTCTTGTCCAAGAATAGTAATGATTCATTCCAGGGTGGGATCCAAAAAAGAGTCGCCTGGACGTCTGTTGTGAGTCGGCCGCCCCGCTGCCGTCCAGCCAGCACTCAGAGATGTAAATACGTCCTCCGAGTGGGCCAAATCGTTTCCTTTTGACTGCCGGCCAGCCATTTATTGGCCCTGGCTCTTCCCTGGAGACTGGCGGAGGCAACAATTATAAAAGAGCCCGTCCGCCCTGAGCATGGGGCCACACAAGGCTTTCTCCACCGCCTCCTCCTTCCGACAGCTGCAGGGGAAGATTGGCTGAGCACGGCTTGTTTGCAAATATGACTCATTTCTTTGATTCTAATAAAGTCTAATGATACGTGCTGAGCTCCCGGGGGGGCTCGGGAGGAACCAGGGAGGAAGGCATGGCTCCGGCCTGATGGAGGGCATGGGGCCAGATCTGGCCCCGCCTGTCTTCCAGGGCTGGGGTGAAGCAGGACCCTTAGGATAGAGTGAGGACCCCAGAGGAGGGACCAGCAGGATGAGGTTAACCAGGGGCACAAGCTCTGTTTTCCATCAGAGCAACTCTGAGTCGAATTATAAAGCCAGTGTGAAATGACTATCTCCGGGGGCCCCGGTGGCTTTCACAGGGCTCTGGAAGAGGTCATCTCACTGGCTCTTGCTGACAATGGTGCTTTAGCGTTACAGATGGGGTGGGTGTTGTGGTGGGGGGAACCATGCCAAGAGGGGACCCCCTGTGACCTGAGAGTAGGTCACACACACGGCACAGTGTTACCTGTGACCGTGGACCTGTGGCTGGTGGGGACACAGACCCCAATGTCAGAGATGAGGGCTGGCAGCCCTCTCCTATCTAGCTGCTTGTGTAACCTTAGGCAAGTCACTTAACCTCTCTGGCCCTCAGTGTCATACCCAATAAGCCATGACTGGAGGCCCTATCCTTAGCATGTCACTCTTTAACTTGTGCCAGACTGTGACCTCAAGGTTCAGAGAGGAGGTGACTGCCCTGAGGCCATGCAGCGGGGACGTGTGGGGGCCAGAGGCAGTGTCCCTGCTCTAAGGGAACTGGACATCACCCATACTCTTTCTCAGCTAGTAAAATGAGAGAGGGGGAGAGCAGCTGGCAGGGATGATCAGCAAATTCCTTCCCTGTCCACGGGGCTATAAGGAAGTCTCAGCTTTCACAGCACCTTGTTATTCTGATTCCCAAGAGTTCCCAAACACCCGTCGGCCATTGGTCCACCTGAAGGACTTACACGTCTGCTACAGGTGAGAAGTGGACAGAAACAATGGCTGGGGCTGGGCTCTGGCTTGAGGGATGTAGAGAGCAGCCTTTTGCAAGTATCCTTACTGCTCTGCTGCCTAACCTGGTGCTAGTCAATGACACCTCAATAATGTCCTGGCAAGCCTCTCCTAATAGAAACCCCAGAGCTGGGCACTAGAGGGTCAGTGGCTATTCTGGGGGGAAATCCTGTAAGCTGTTTCACCTCAAAGGGAACCCAGACCCATTGATGGTTGAACCCTCTGAGGCTCTGTATACTGCTGGTGCTTAATGTATGTCCTATTTTCTCTCCCACTAGTGTGTTCCTCGAGCAGTAGCAAGAAAGCAGATTGTCATGTCACTCACCTTCCTGTCTACCTTCCATGGCTCCCCCTCTGGAGAACAAAACTCAAACTTACCAGGCTAACATTCAAGGCCTCAAAGCTTCTCCTGGCCCCATGTGTCTTATCCTCTGGCCAGACTCATGACTTACGGTCCCCAAACACTTGCATGTGTTCAGAATGCCATACCTCTGTGTGGGCTGTTCTTCCTCCCACAATGTCTTTTTGCTCTCCTTTTCAGCCTAGTGAGCTCCTATTAATGCCTCAAAGCCCAGCTCCTATGGCCCTTCCATTTGCAGATGAAGAAACTAGGCCACAGAGGGTAGTTAACTTGCTGTACCAGGCTACACAACCATATGGATGTGGACACAGAATTCATGAGAACAATCAGCATCCAGTGAGCACTCATTGTGTTGAAACACTCTTCACTGAATCCCCACTGGCTGAGTGAGATCATAGTATGGGGAAAGCCACAAGAGGGTTCTGAGCTGAAAAATGCCATGTTTGGATTCAGCTGCAAGGGCAAGGCAGGGGAGAAGAGTCCAGTGCTGGGGCCTGGGGGAGTGATGCTGAGGGTGTGTGTGTGGGGGTGGGCTGTAGTGTAAGTGGGGAGAGGAGTCAAACTTTGGGTGTACTTGAAAGGGAGAGCCCAGAGCATCTGGGAACTGGATGTGAGATTTGAGGTGGGCAGGAGTTTGGGAGGATTCCCATGTACTTTCCTACTTGAAGGGCCCCTGGAAAGATGAAATGCCAATGAAGAGGGATCAGTCCCAGGCACAAAGCTCATGGGAGCTGGTTATTCCATGTTAGTTCTCTTTCCTTCTCCCTTTTTCATGTCCCAAGAGAAGGGAAGGCTCTGGAAGGCCAGGGACCAGGCCCTTCTCACCTGCAGCACCTGGTCCAGGGCTGCCCCACATTGAAGACCCTGGCCCACTCACTGGCTTCAGCCTCTGCTCATGCAGGTGACGCGCCTGGTCTCCTCAACTAAGCCTGCATTCCAGGCTCCTACTCTGTGGACCCTGGTCTTCCTCAGGGTTCCAAAAAGATGGCAAGTTATTTGTGGATGTTCAGGTGGGCTTACAAAACTTGGCTAAGACCCAAAGGCTGGAGTAGGAGGCAGGCAGGCAGCCAGCATTCTGTGGGCTGAGAAGCCCATCCGGATCCTGTGGGCCCTGGGAAGCTGCCTGTTTTCAAAGATAAATCCTGTCTTCAGGGCATTCAGGCCAGTAATGGTAGCCTGGGAGCTCAGAATGGGGATTCTGGAAGGCAGAGCTGGAGGATCCTCAGGAGGGTTGAATGTAGGGGACAGATAGGCGAGAAGGCATGGAGAAAAACCGGATCGCCTGAGGATCTCGTGGTTCATGGGAACCCCTTCCCTAGAGCCCTCAGGCCTGTGAGAGCAGAGATGAGCCAGGACAGCCCCATTTGCAATGGCGGGGGTGGAGGGGGAGGGCAAGGGCATTTACAAGGGGCCACTCCTTAGTCTCTCTGAAGGTCAGATGACCTGAATTAAATGTCCCTAGAGGGCAGCTGGATCCACTATGAGGGCACTTAACAGTAACAATGGCCCACATTTCTCAAGCAGCTTCTCAGGGTTGGTCATGCTCAGTCTCGTTCAGGTAGGGCAGCACCACAAGGCCAGGAGGGCAGTGTGAAGATCTCCCCAAGCACAGGTGAGGTCACCAGGGCCCAGAGGGGCAACAGCGCCTGGTGAAGTTAGAAGTGAGGGCCCAAGGTTTCAAGCCCAGGCAAGCCCACCCAGGCCCGAGGCAGTAAGGTCTCAGGAAGGACCCAAGTGGCTGGTTGGGTGCAGTGTCCTGGGCGGGGTGGGCTGAGGGTGATCAGGCCGTGCCAGGAACAGCCTAGGACAGACAGGGCTGTGGTTTCAGGACCCATTCAAGTGAGAAGAATGAGGTGCCCACACTTCTTTGTCTATAAACTCAGCTCTCCAGAGGGTGTGGCACGGAGAGGGTAATGAATGTTCTTGTACGTGCTCTTTGTCTGTGGGTGGAAAATATGTACACACCAAGAGCAAGCCCCTGTTCAAGCCAACCCAGGGACTTGTGAGCATTGACCTCAGGCTCAATGACAGGGACAGAAACCCCCTAGATTGAACCCCCACCTGACCATTGTTTGCCTACAATTTCCCGGCCCTGGGCCCTCAAGCATGGCTAGGACCAGGGGGCAGGCCACCCCCTCTCCTATGGGTCCATTTCCGGGCCGAGTTCTTGGAGGTAGGGAAGAACCTCGGGAGCTGCAAAGCTGACCCAAGTGACGATGAGGGGACCACTCCCTCCCATCCTTAATACTGTTTCCTGCCCCTGGCTCTCGACCTCATCACTGGGATCATTGGGACCATACCCAGGTGCTGAACCCCAAGTTCAACTCATGACGAGCAAGGAAAAGTAACGCACAAATGCTTTTGCGATTGGCCTCTATGCACTATGTTCGATGGACTCCCCTGTATGTCAGCTAAGAGTTACCCAAACATCAGGTCTCCACATTCCGCCTTCCTGATGTCTGTCCTACATCTATACTCCCACAGATGCTGACATCATCATGGTCAACTGTAGAAAGACCCACAGTTCTCCATTCCTCTCCTAAGAGACAGAGCCTCTCCCCCCAACCTCCTAAATCTGGGTTAGTCTCTGGCTTTCTTTGGCTGATGAGACATGAGTGAAAATGATGCTAACAAAGGTTTGAAAAGAACTCTTTACTGCACAGAGGCTCCCCCATTTGTGGTGTGTGGAATGCTGAGCTGCCTGTGAACAAGCCAGGCTAGCCTGCTGGGTGATGGGCCCCATGGACCAGTTTGCCCCTGGCCCTCCAGCCAACAGCCAGCTAATCCCCAGAAGAGCTATCCTGATGTCCTACAGCTGCCCGAACCACACAGGAGCCCCACAAAGAAGGAAAGAACTGCTTAGTGGAGCTCAGCCTAAACTGCCAATCAGCAGAACCAGGAACCAAATAAATGGTCGTTGTTGAAAGCCAAGTTTGGGGGCTACTGTTACACAGCAAAAGCTAACTGATACATATTTTTCATTCTATTGACTCACCTTTTCACTTGAGTAACTACGTCAGCTTCGTATACCCATTTTTCCTCTGGGCAATAGGTTTGATGGGTTAACTGTATTTTTTCTAAAATACACTAAGAAAACTCTATCATATGCAGCAACAGAAATACATATACCTGCATACAGGTGTAGAAATGATTCATTCCCCTCATCTAACAGTTAAAGAAACTGAGGCTCAGAAAGGGGCAGTGACTTGCTAAAGGTCAAACAGCCAGTAAAATGGCAGCACTGGATTCGGTTCCAGGCCTGTCTGAGACCAAAGGCATGGATTTATCTCCAGATCCGCACCCTCTTTCCCCCACCCCACCACCCATGCCAAGATAGTGACAACCACATTCCTGGGGAGAAGCTGAGGGAGTGGGCTGTCTTCTCTGCACCCCCCCCACATCCTCCCCCCTGCCTTCCACGAGGCTGGCCTTACTCCCAGAACTCGGTGACAGGCGAGGTGAAGTTGCTGGCGCTCAGCGTGACCCACAGGCTCTTGTTCTTGCGCATAGTGTCTTCCATACACTGGGGTGTGTTCCAGCTGTGGTTGCAGTGTGCCCAGGGCAGCTCCGACTGGAAGGACTGGAACAAGTAGTAAGTGGCCCAGGCCAGGATGATGACATAGTAGATGTTCAGGAGGGACACGATCACAATGGAGGCATAGCCGATGCCTGTGGGTGTGGGCAAGCAAAAGGAGCATCAGGAGGGAGGCCAGACCCACTGTGGCCACATACACAACCCCAGTATCCCTAGGCCTGGGGCGAGAGGGGCCAGAGGGCCAGAAGGACGAGCAAGTATCGGTAGGATGAATGGATGACTGGATGGATGGGTGGATGGGTGAAAAAATGGATGGTCCGATAAGCTGGGTGAGTGGAAGGATGTATAGAGGAAGAGGAGCTCAATGACTGGATGGCCAGGTGCACAGATGAGTAGATGGATGGTTTTTGGTTGGTTGGAGAGACAGCCAAATGGATGGATGTTGGATGGATGGATGGATATCCAATTTGTTGATGGATGTATGGATGGTGGTTGGTTGAAAGGTTAGGTAGATGAATGTATGGATGATGAGTAGATGGGTATAGCTGGAAAGACCGACGGCTGGTCTATCCATTGACTAATGGGAAAAAGTGTACTGGATGGATGGATGGATTTATACAGATGAATGAATGAACAAACCACACATCCTCCCATCCTTGCCAATTATAAGCATAATAGTGATTATTTTATGGGTGCATACTAGATATCAGGCACAGGACTAAATGTTGTAATAATAAAGCTACCAATTCGTTTGGAGCTTACAGCATGTATGAAGCTACTTTTACGTAGCTCTGTCATTTTGTCTTCACAGCAGCCCTATGAAGTAATAAGCACACAAGGGGAGTAAGTGGGACTTGAAACCATCCAGACTCCTGATTGTGAGCCCTTCTCTTCTACACTACATGGCTAAGCAGCTGCAAGCTCAACAGACAGGTGGGAACAGCCAAGACAGACTGAGCAGCTCCTGTGGGCAGCTGCATCACGGAAATAAAGAAGTGGACTTGCATGAAGCTCCAATGTACCAAAGAGCAGGTGCTCAATAAAAATGTGCTGGATGAACACCAGGCCCCAAGTGACCTCTGTCCCATACTCACCAGAGAACAAGGGGCAGATCTTTTCCCAGCAGGTGATGCCGCCTTCAGAGGTGTACTGGCCTATGATTACCTCTAGGAAAAACACAGGCAAGCCGCCGCCAAACAGGAAAATAAAATATGGTATAAGAAATGCACCTGCAGAGAGAGAAGAGTGGGGTGAAGGTCAGGTTGTGGCTATTACGGGGGCCACTTCCAAGCCCTCCTGGCCAATGAGATCCAAGAGAATGAGCGAGGGACAGGAGGGATGGAGGCCAAAGTCTTGGACCCACTGGAAAATTCTCCAGGCCTTGCCCATCTGTCTAGCTGACATCACCCTTCCAGTGGGCCTTCTCAACCTCCCTCAGATGCACCAGGTGATTTTTAAGCCTCTGAGCCTTTGCTTATGCTATTCCAACTACCTGCCTGCCTTCCCCACATCCATCCATCTCAAATACGGCTTCCTCATTGAAGCCTTCACCTGTCCTTCCCCAGGCCCGCCCAGGGCAGGAAGAGAACTAGTGAGGAAGGGTGCAGTGATGAGAAGCACGAGGGGGGCATCTCCAGCTAAGGGTGGGAGCCAGGGGGAGGAGTGAGGGCCAAGAGCTGGGGTGAGCGCACCTACCTAATGTCCGCTAATGGCTTTGGCAGGTCCATAAACCCTTTGAAACTGTGGGCAACTTGGGTCTATGGCTATTGTGCTTTGTTCTGGGGAGCTTTGGGACTCATTAGAGTCCCAAAGGTGCCTGAGACCTACGAAAGGTTAAGAAATCAGGCTCTATGGGGTGCCTGAGTCATTAAGTGTCTGCCTTTGGCTCAGGTCATAATCCCGGGGTCTCGGATCAAGCCCTGTATCGGGCTCCCAGCTTGGCGGGAGGCCAGATTCTCCCTCTCCCTCTCCCTCTCCCCTTCCCCCTGCTTGTGTTCCCTCTCTCGCTATGTCTCTAATAAATAAAAAACATCTTTTAAAATTAAAGAAAGGAAAGAAAGAAATCAGGCTCTAAGGCAGAATTTCCCAAAAGCTGGTTCTCCTAACTTGGGCTGCTGCAGCACGCCACCTGCGGCCGTTCGACCCTCTGACTGCGGCCATCATGGGCACTGAGCCATTCCTCCCTACCCGGGTCTCTTGGAGCCCTCTCCTGCACCAGGGAGAAGGTCTCGCCCAGTCACGTGCTGCTGGACTCTGACGCCTCCAAAAGGAAGAAGATTCTAGATCACAACCCTCAGCAGGCATAAAAAGCAACAAAACAAAACCCAAACCCAAACTGGCCAACTCACTGAATACCCAGACAGAGTCCTTACGTTTTTTAACAATCATCTTCAAAGGGGTCAAAAGAGACAAACTTCAAGGTGTAAGTTCTAGGGACATGACGTACAGCATGGTGACTATAGCTCATAGTGCTGTTACTACGTATCTGAAAGCTGCTATGGGCGTAAACCTCAAGCTCTCATCACAAGAAAAAAATGTCAGAAGTATGTGAGGTGATGGGTGGTAACTAATAACTGTGGTGATCATTTAGCAATATACATTGTCTATCTACCCGTTACACTGTACACCTTCAACTAGCGTGTGTTACACGTCAATTATTATCTCAGTCCAAGGGGAGAAAATTTTAAATTAAAAATAACTAAAAATATCTCGACTGTATTTTTTTTTCCCTGGGTATCTTTCTATCATGGCAAATGATACTGGTTTTCCATTTACCGGGTGGTAGGGGGCGGGGGGAACAAAGCTTGCTTTTGAAGCACCTTCAGATTAAGTTAGAAAAAGCCCAAGCAAAGGCACATGGATCTGGGGCAATCTGTGGGAAACATGGTCCTGGCCTCACTGCCTCTCGTCCAAGGGGATCAACCAGCTGGTCACTGAGAATCAGGGACCTAACCAAGGTTGCACAGTAAGACCTTGAGGAGAATGTCACCTGATTCTCAATCGTGCTCACATCGGGCCTCTTAGGTGGTGTGGGATAGGGTGGGCACATAGAGGTCCAGGTGGGGGCCTGGGAAAGCAGGGCACGGAGAGGCCCCTATGGTCTGGCCCCTCCCTCTCCTTGATGGCCGCTCTCTGCCCAGTCCAGCCTTACCTCCACCATTTTTGTAGCAGAGGTACGGGAAACGCCAGACGTTGCCCAAGCCGACGAAGCCGCCAGCCACGGAGAGCACAAAGTCGATCTTGCTGGACCACTTCTCCCTCTGAGGCGGCTTCCCCTCAGCCTCATCTTCGGGCCGCGTGCCTGGGCTCTTCCCCGGGGACGGCTTCAGGATGTCTTTGTGAAAGTCTTTCAGACACTGCAGCTTCTCCTTGGTGGCCATGTCCTCGCTTTCTGTGGGGGACAGAACAGAGGCCAACGTGTGCTCAGTAAGGGACGGCCTGCTCATCTCTGGCCAACTCTTCACCTACCCACGGGCTGGTGGGCTCTGACCATCCCAGGCCTGTGGCAAGGGTCCTGTCTGTCCACTGCTCTGACAACAACGTGATTCAGACCCCTCTGGGTGACCAGGGACCTCAAGAGTCAGAACTGACAGGTTCCATTCCCCAGGCACTTGTCCAACAGAAGCACAGGGACCCAATGCCTGTCATCTCCAAATGTCACACCTCATTCCACACCTGAAGGCAGAGAAGCGTGACACCCCCCTCCCCGAACCCTGGAATCTTCTCTACGAAGTATGACACACTCCGGGCAATTCTAAGGTAACTTCCCCCAAAACAGCCTGCCTGAATTTTCTAGCAATGAGCAGATACTGTCTCTGCATCTCACATTTGCCTAGAAAATGATGGCTCCCATTTCACTCAAGACTCAGCACAGTGCCTGGCCACAGGAGGCGTTTGTTCTGAGCTTCTAAAGAATGGATAAACATAAAAAGAGTTAAGGGATGGGGTTTCAGGCGGGAATGGGAACCATATTTGCAAAGGAGGCTTCCGTCAAAGTATGGAAAATGGCTATTTCTGAAATATATTTGCAATTCATTAACCAGTGACATCTCCACATTTATGGGAAAATGCAGGTCAATCTATCTGTCCATCCCTCTCTACCCATTCTCTGGAGCTTGTTCTAACTCCTATACCATCCAGGATCCCTTGCCCTCTAACTCCCTGTTGAGCTCAGCCCCCAAGAGCTGTTCAGGATCACCCTTAGCCCACCCCTGAGCACGGTGAGTCCCAGCCCTGGGGAAAAGGCTGCCTTTGGGGCTTTACCCCCCCATGGTGAGGGCCACGGGAGACAGCTGAACTGTGGGAGCCACAGCTAGTGGGCCTACCCACCCCTCTCTGAGCCTCAGCTTCTTTATCTGCAGAATAAAAAGCCTGTGCACAAAGGTGACCAACTCGTAGCCAAACAGCCTGGGGTCCCACTTGTCTTCATGACCCACACTAGAGGCCGACACTGATATAATAGAGCCAAGTGGAAATTCCTAGGTTGTCTCAAAACATGCGAAGGGCATTGGGACACCCTAGGTTCACACTCCTTACAGGAAACCATCAGCTGGACCCATCACCCAGGCACACGCGGGCCAGCTTACCACCCAGCTCACAGGACAACTCCAGTGGGGATCTGAGTCTGCCTTATCAAAGGCTTACCGCCACCCAACCATGTCTTGTTCGAATCCTTGCTTCCTTGCTAACGGTCTTCCAGGCCCGACAAGAACAGAGGATCTGTGGGACAAGGACCTGTCTTATCTACTGCTACGCCCAGAACCTGAGGCACAGGAGGAGAACCGAAGTGGGGGGATGGCCCAGCGTGGGATCCACAAGCAGCAGCGGCTAAGCATAAACTCCAATACGCCAGCTTCCGCGCCCTGCCCTGCGGAGGTGGCGGTTGGGGCAGGGCACAGTGGGGGCTGCCTGCGGACCTGGGGTGTGCAGAGGGAGGATGGGCTGGCCTGGCCCCAGCAGCCGGGCCCATGGGGGCCTTGCTCGGAGGAGCAGACACACAAAAGCTCAACAGAATCCCCATTTCCCCCACGCCTCCTTCCTCTCCGTGGCTCGGGGTGGGGGACCCCGATTGTTTCGCTATCTGGCCATGAGCAGACCAAGAAAAGGCTTCCTGGAGCCGCCGGGTGCTCGCTGAGCCCTTCCTCTGTCTCCTGGAGCTCAGACTGGCGGCGGCATCCGCATAGCCTTTCTTTGCCCTGCTCCCTCGAGGCGACGTGGGGGTTCGGCCAGGCGTAGGGCTACTGTAAAAATAGCCCCAGCGGCCAGCATTGTTCCAGCATTAATCTGTGCAGCCCCCGATGGTTATCTGAGCGGCCCATTGTGGGCCGGCTGGATGGGAGCATAATTGGAGGATGTGGGACTCAAGTCCCTCCTGATGAAGATGTTTTTCAGGGAATGACCCCTGAACCTCCTCACCAAGAGGGTCGGTTCCGCTCTTTCAGGCTCCCCTTGGATCTTGGGGCTACAAGGCACTTCACAAGGTCAACCAGGAGGAGGGGGGAAGTGGCCGGCTTCTGCTCACACAGGCAGCTGGGAATGGCGAAAATCCTTCCCCGATAGGACACGAGGAGCTGGGGTCTGCTTCCCTGAGGCTACCCTGAAAGCCCTCAGCCTGACTGGCGCTCAGAAAACCCTGCAGAAGCCCGGGAATGGTGCTAGCAAGTTCCCTGAGACCCTCTGCTCTGGGCTCTGGTTTCCCATGAGGAGACACCTCCAGCCCCCTCTCCACTCAGGACCCCATCTTCCCAATGCCTGTGGCAGAACCGGGACGGGATGTGGGACAGGACTCAAATGGGGCAGAACTGGGGCCTGTCACATGTCTGGCATTATGGGGGTGTCACATCCAGGTGTGCATCCAGGGATGGGTCCTTCTGTCACATCTCTGCCACAAATACACTCCCCACGTCCTCGGGGAACACACAGCTGGCAGCAGCCCTGCCTCTGGCTCCTTCCTCACCCAAGACTCACTCATGCCTCGATGAGGCCAGATCTAGGCTCAGGAATCCCACCTCCCTCTCAAGGAGAACTTACTCCAAGCCTTTCTGGGGTGTCTACCCAGCCTCATGCCGGTGTAAGCCCACTGCAGAAAGCCCCTTGGCTTCTGTCTCTTGCCTCCTGTACATTCCCAGCATCCACCTGTATCCCTCTGTCGCCAGGGGAACCATCAAGGGGTCCCTGACGGCTCTTGCCTGGGCATCCATAGCAGCCTCCTCCTAGTCTCCCCACTGCTACACCGTTACCACCCGCACCCCCCCCCAACACTGTTCTCAGCACAGCAGCTGAGGGCAATATCGAGAGCGTAATCAGACCAGAATGCACCCCACCCCCAACCTTCCACCACTCTGGAAGGAAACACAAACTCCTCAATGCAACCTAGCCCCCAATCTCCCCATTCTCCCTTCTCCTTGGGACACTGAACTGCTTCCGTTCATCCCACGCCTTAGGCTCCCTACACAGTGCTCCAGGCCCTCCGGTGGCAGCCTGACCCCTGTAGAAATAAGAGTTTGAGCCCTGGGCTAGAAGCTGACAGCCACGTCCTGGCTAGGTGTCCTCAAGCAAGTTACCCAACCTCTCTGGTCCTTAGTGTCCCTGTCTATAAATTGGGCATAATCATGCCCATCTCATGGGACTGAATGAGGGCCCGGGATGTATGGAAAGTACTTAGAACAGCATCTGGCAAGCAACAAGCACTCCTTAAATGATAGCTGCTGTTGCTGTGAAGTGTGTAAACCTGGTGATTCACAGACCTGTATCCCTGGGGCTAATAATACATTATATGTTTATAAAAAATTTTTTAAAAAACGGTAGCTGCTGTATTGCTGTTGTTATTGCCGTAATTACCGGGGCCCACCTTGACCTTGGGGTGCATGAGGCCTCAGTTCTACTCAGGGTGAGACCAGCAAGGCCCAGGAAGGCCAGCGACACTCCTGAGGTCATACAGCTGGTAGTGACAGTAACGGTCATGTGCCTGAACCTTCAGCTCTGTCATCTACCTCTCTGCCAGCGCGTCCCCATCTCAGACGCCACCTTCCCTGGAGTAATTCCATCCATCTCCACGAACTGACGAAGAAACCCCCGAATCCCCCGTCACCCCACCCCACTATGCAGTAAGTGCTTAGGAACAAGACCCCCCCTTCCCCCACGGCGTTCCAGCAGCCCGCTGCCTTGTCAGCCGCCGCCAAGGGCTGTTTTCCTTGGCGCCAGTCCCAGGGCTATTTTGTAGCGACCATGATACATAATTCCCCATTTTAAGAGCTTCCTCTTTGGTTATTACAGCGAGAAGCGATTAGAATCGGCATTAGAATCCGCTCTGACACAGAGGCTCCAGGATAAAGGCTCCCTCCTTGCCCAGCTGGAATTCTCTCCTTGTCTCTCTGCTCCAGGGGTCACGGCCAGAACTGGCTGTGCCTGAGGACCAACCTGCAGGTCACCTGGTCAGCTCTGGCACGTCTGGACACAGATCTCATGTGGTGCCTGAGATGTGAGCCAACACCACCGTGGATCTATCGGATGTTCCTTTGCTCTGCCCCAATCTACAACCACCAGATTTTTTGGTTATTTACTTTGTGCTGAGCTGTCAATAGTCTTCTATTTACTCCTCAAGCAGCCTTCTTGTGGAAATGATTTTTTTTGGTACTGTTTCACCAATGAAGGAAGTTGACGCTCATGCAGAGAAGCGGGAGGCCTGCCTGAGGCTAGGGACCCAGGAAGGCTGGAGTCAGAACTCCTATCATCATCTGCCCAATGCCTGGGGCACAGGAGCAACGTTTAGAAAGGAGGAGCCCTCTGCACTATTTGCAGGTGGGGATGCTAAGGCCAGAGGGAAAAGGACGCAGAGGTGGAGGGTAGAGCCAGAGACTGGGCACCCTGCCCACATCCCATGCCCTCCCAAGCCCTCAGGCCCCAGGTGCCCACACCACCACAGCCAGCTGCATTCTGAACTAAGCTGAGGACCCTGCTGTGGCTGTCTTCCCCTCAGTCCCAGACCGGGGTGGTGGTGGGGTGGTTAGCCAAGCCCTTGCCTCTTTTTTCCTGGAGGAGCTGCCCAAGAAGCTGGGAACTTCTCACCCTCCCCGGCAGAACTCAAACCTTCTTGAGTGTAAAAACAATCGGCTTCCCACAAGGCTCTCTCTGGAAAAGAATGAGGATTTCAATCCCTCATGGTCACTGACTTACCCACTCACAAGCTTCTACAAGGTTTTCAAAGAAGGCGGTAGGTACTCTGCTATTTCCTCTTTAGAATACCTGCCATCCCATTAAGTGCCCAGCACACAGTCAGCCTCTGAGATCCACCTCTGGGCCTCCCTAGCCAGCATTTCTCTGTAAAACTGGGGGTTAGGCAAGTGGCTCCTAGAACCCCCAGGGGAGATCTGGAGGATCCAGCCACTTTACAGCTGGGGAAACCACAGGCCCGGACAGCCCTGTCCTGTTGGGTTCTCTATGCAACCAAGCATTCCAGAGCAGGTCTTTATCCTCGCCTTTCCTCGTTTCTCTGTCCACTCCAGAGCTAGAGGCCTGGCTCACTGAGGCCACGACCCAGCCATGTGACCCGGAGCAAGTAACCTACCTCTCTGGGCCTCACTGGTTAAAACTCCCCTCATAGGGATTAAACAGGGGGCTGCCTATAAAACGTCCCGCTCAGGGCCCGATACATACGAAGTGATTAATAAATATTAGCAATTATTGAAGAAAATAGCTGACCACATTGGAATTTTATAATACTGTGTGGCAGACATCATATCCTCAGTGTTTTGAAAAGGAAGAAAAAGACAAGCTGCATCGGTTAAGCGATGACTACAGCCATGTTTATTTAGCACTGGGCTAAGTGCTTTGCAAGCCTTTTCTTAGTTAACCACCTCTCTGGGAGCCATTACCATCCCTGTACTGCTGACAAGGCCTGGAGAGGGGAAGTCACTTGTCCAGAATCACACAGCAAGTGCAAGTCCTGTGAAGTTTCAAATGGCTCCCAGGTTTGTTTCAGCCTCAATCCCACGTTCTCAAGCACTCGGCTGGTTTGGATTTAGCAAGCTGACCGAGGGACATCGGGCCTGGTGCTTTTAACTCAGCTTCAAGCTGCTGGACTGGACACATCAGAAAAGTAGGTGAAGGTGGACAGGGAAGTGAGGAGCCCTGGGACACAGAGGGGAGAGGACCCGGGGCCTTAGGGACGAACTGGGTAGGCTGAGGAAGTGGCATCAATCGATAGCCGGGACGCAGGGTGCTCTGGACCAGAGGCTTCCTTCAGCAGCCAAGGAGAGCCTCTGGACTTCTCTGATAGATCCAAAAGGGCTCCTTCCAGTCCTGTGTCCACAGACTCCAGGCAAGGGACAGGCTCAGTGAGCAGGAGGGCTGGATCAATTAGTAACGTCTGCCGAAGGCTCCTTAGGTACTATCCTGGCCCTAGGAAGGGCTCATTTAGAACTGAATACAAGAATAAATATGTAAGCGCCAAAAAACTCAACCAACCAACCAAAAACACGAGGCATGGGTAAGAGCGGTATTTTAGCCTGTGCCTTAACGGGAGCTGTTTTTGAAGAGAAAGTAGAAATGAATCCAAAAAAGGCTTTCTGTCTTTTTCATAAGAAGGTACACCTTCAAAAGATTTAATCACTGGCTTGAATCGTGGTGTCTGTAACCTGTCTTGTTTATCTGTTTGTATCTCGGGATCACTCATGTCTGAAAAACTCAACGGCCCTAAAGGCTTGGCAGGTGAAAGACAGGTACAGCGGGGAGGCCTTGGGGAAGAGTAGGGTCTGTGGCAAATAGGAGCCTAGGTTCCAGCCACCGGTGGCTCTCCTCAGCTCCCATTGCCTTACCTAAGTTTTCTAACATGCTGCATGGCCCAGACACAAATGGTGTGCCTTCTTTGGTCACACCATCACCCCAGGTCACCCAAGGTGGCCACAGCAAAGGGCAGGGCAGGCTTGCCTGGAGATGCTGACCAGCCCAGCCTCACGGGCCTAAAAGCTCGCCCCAGTGAGGTCATCCAGGAAGCCTGGCATTGTTTTGTCCGGAACAAAGCCAAACAATGAGCAACCACATTCTGGTCCTAGTGAAAGTGAAATCTGTTTGGGGAATTGTTTTTAGCATGTCATCTCTGGGGACAGAGCTTGTGAGCTACCTGGGGTTCAGCATCTGTGGGTAAGGCTTTCCCCTTCCCTCATCTAACTGCAAAGCCCCCACCTCACAAAAACTCAGGTCTATCCTCAGAGACCTCTCATGTAACACCTTACCTATCACATGATTGGCCCTGAACCCCGTCTAAGTGTCTACTTCTCCCCAAGCCTCACAGAGCCCCCCTTTCCATTGGTCAAGATGCTTAAGTGTATAGAAGGGAAAGGTCTGGCCCAGGTCACATAGCCACGAGGCCATGGTCAGGATTTGCACCCAGATCCTGACTCCATGTCCCCAGAAGGAATGTAACCTCTGGACAGGGACCTACCAGAACGAGTCCTACTCCTCAGTCTGCGGTTTACAGAGGAAAAGGTGGGGGAAAGTGAAGAGGTTTTGCATAGAACTGGCCTCTGGGACAAACTGGTAGCGGGCAGGATGTGGGCCCAATGTGCTGCCACTTTATCCTCTTCTCACAAAAACATTTACAGGTAAAAGGTCTTGGGGACTGGGTCCAAATATTTTTCTTATCTCCTTGGAGCTGGCAGGCACTGACCCAAAGCCCAGAGAACCACAGGCAGTCAACAGATGAAACAAAAAAAGAGGACATGCAAATAGCATGGGGGTGGGGAGGAAGAAGGCACCAGGCTGGGCTGGGGAAGGGGCAGAGCAGAGAGGACAGGAGAGCGGGGTGTGGCCCCCGGGGGTGAAGGCGAGCAGGGCACCCACCATGCGTACCATAGAGGAGACCCGGGCACTGGCCAAGCAGGACACTGAGTCAGGGGAAAGGGCAATGGACTAGGGGTCAAAAGGCTATGCCTAGTTCTGGTTCCACTGGGTCACGTGGGCCTAGTACTGCCCCTTAGCATGTCGGATGTCCAGGGTCAAAAACAGAGCAAGGGTAGCTCTGGCAAGCAGGGACTACTGAATAAACATTTACCGAGAAGCTTACCCGACGAGGTGCCAGGAACTGGTCTAGGAACCGGGGGCATGGAGGTGAGCCCCCAGGAGCTGATGTTCTAGAAGGGGAGGTAAATATTTACTAGACAGGACCAGCATGTAGACGACAACAAAGGATGAGATGTAGGTGACAGGGACCCAGGAGTCAGTGAGGCCCCTCTGAGAGGAGGTAAGGTTTCATGGAGGAGGCAGGCCTGGCCCTGGGGCAGCAATTCATTTATTCTTCTCAGCAGCCTTCATGAAGGAATAAGGTCCAGAGAAGGAAAGTCCTTTGTCCAAAGTCACACAGCTGGGATCTGAGCCCGGGCAAGGAGCTTCAGGGTCCGTGCTCTTAACCACACTGGAACTGAGGTCTGTGTGGCAAACATCTGGGGGAATGCCGTTCTCAGAACAGGGAACAGTGTGTACCAAAAGGGCCACATTGGACACGGTAAAGGACGGGGAGAGAAGGGCAGCGTGGGACATAGAGCAAAATCAAACAGGGCATGGGGTGACGCAGAGAGGAGGCCAGGTCTGGAGGCCAGGATTAAAAGCTGGGTTTAGCCAGAGGCTAGTGGGAGCCCCTGGAGAGTTCTGTGCTCAGTAAGGACTCCACCATGTGGCTACAGCCCCTGATTTTTCCTGACCGTCTGGCCAACTTCTCCCTTCCACCCTGGAAGGGGATTTAAGGACCCATGCTTGGCTCTTCCCTGTAAGCTGCTGCTAATGGGGACTCGTTAGTGGGGGGACTGGGGAGACTGAGTCCTTACCCCCAACACCCCAGAGCCACCCAGCTCCCTCGTCATGAGCTGACTACCTGTAGGACTGGCTGAATCAAGAGGGAAAAGCCAAGGATGGTGGTGGGACCTCCTTCCCCTTGGCTAAGGGCCACAACACCGGTGCCACAAAGGAAAAAAATACCCTCATACACCGAGTCGGGCCCCTCATCTCTCCATGGGGGAAGCCCATGGGTTTGGAAAGAACAACAGGGTGAGCATCTGCTACTACAGGATCTCAGGGGTTCACTCACCTCGGGGAGTGGGTAGGAAAGGCCCCACCATCCCGTGGTAACCGCATACTTACTACCCCGGTGGCCCAGGGCCACCGCAGGGGGATCCGAGGTCACCTTCCCACCCCCAAGGTACTAACGTCCAGAGACAGAGGGGAGGGGCTTGTTCTGTCCAAGTAACACAGAAATTATTCTACAAGTTCAAGAGGAGAACAGGAATTATACATCTGGTCAAGGGCGAAGGAGAGGAGCTTTAAGGAGCAGGGCCCTGACACTCTCTAGGCTGGGCCTCACCTCCTGGCTGGATCTGGACTCCCGGAGGACGCCAGAGTTCAGGAACAGACCGGCCTCATGGATTCTGTTTGAGTGGGCTCAGGACCCAAGTGCTGTGTGGTAGATTTCCAGCATATGCCGCCACACCAAAAGCTTCACAAAAGGAGAGGAAGTTAAGGAGAGCGGGCAGGGCCGCCATGATGTCTAACGGGGGCGCTCAGGGGCCTGTGTTGGTGCACGGGGCAGTGAGTCAGCAGGCAACGGTCTCCTGGCACTGACTCACCAGCCACAGCCTGTCACTCTCCTCCCGTCTGTGTCCCCATCACCCCAGCCCTCAGCCTGGTTTGGCCGGAAGTGGGGGTGGGGTAGGGTCTACCATGGTCCTGGGGCAGGCTCTGTAGAACCCAGGATTATTTCTGGAGGTCACAAAAAAAGACATGAGAGAAAAAAAAAAAAAGAAAAGCTCAGTTTCCATTTCCTCAGACTTCCCCTTTTAAGCTGTTAAGAACCCTAAAGCCACCCTCCTCTCACTGGAGGTGAAAAGCAAACAGGGCAGCCCCTCCCTGGCTCTATAGAAACTGGAGAAAGATAGGCCCTCAGTGACAAGGCCAGCGAAGGGCACGCCTGTGGCCCAACACCCACTCAGAGTCAGTCACCTCCAACTCTGTCACCAGGGTTCTGCCGGAAGTCACATCTCCATAGAAACAGCCAAAGCACTCTTTGCTAAACGGCCTAGAGAAGGCGCCTCTCTCAGCCTCAGTGTTACCGTCTGTAAGATGGAAACAATCTCCTACGGTGTGTGAAGGCTCCTTGCTCATTAAATGTATATAAAAAACAAGGTCCCTATTATGGTTCCTCTTTTAAACATGTCTCTACTCAATGAGGAAGGACCTTCTTCCTTCCTGGCTGCACTCATACCTCACATCCACTTAGAAATTTAGCTCAGGGGTAGTCTGGTGCCTGTGGAACAGTGGTGGTCTTCAGCTTGTCATGTCTGCTGCCAGTGCTCTGTTTCAGAGCAAAGGGGTGTGTTGCCTGAATTTCCTCCATTTACCTGGCAGTCAAGTCTCAAGTGTCCTCCACCACCCAAGCCCACCTGAGATCCCCAGGGGCTAGGGAACCACCACCCCCCAGGCTTTCTCATGCTTCCATGCCTTGGCTCATTCTGTTCCCCTAGCCTGGCACACTGTTCCCCAAGTAATGCATAGGCAATCCTCAAGCGATTCCCCAGGATAATGGCCCTGAGGATGCCCCCATGCGTTCCTTGGGCTCTGTGGTTCACATCACCTCTGTCCCCAGGCTCACCAGCCCATCTTGTAATTGTTTGCTTACTGTCACCCAGGGCCAGCTTCCTGACACCTGGTAGAAAGCCCAGCACTATCAATATTTGTCAGACCTTCAGGGCTCACAACCCTCGGCACACTCAACATAGGAGTAAATATGTAATACCTCAGAGCTGCGAAGGTTCCTCAGCTCGGTGGAGAGCGCACAGGACAGCAGCAGCACGTGACGCCTAAGGACTGGGCAGGGCTGCCAAAAGAATTAAGCGTGAGCCAGACAGAGAGGAGATGTGTCCCCCGCATCGGAGCACAGTTCCCCTAAAACAGTCAAATCTGTACAAAGCTTTGCCCTTTCTTTTTTTCATTTGACACAGAGAGAGAGATCACAAGTAGGCAGAGAGGCAGGCAGAGCGGGGGAGGGTGGGAAGCAGGCTCTCCGCTGAGCAGAGAGCCTGATGCAAACTCGATCTCAGGACCCTGAGATCATGACCTGATCTGAAGGCAGAGGCTTAACCCACTGAGCCACCCAGGCGCCTTGCTTTGCCCTCTTTTGATAGACGAGTCCTCAATCTTCAGGAAATCACTTTTCATGAAACAGCATGTTCCCCGAGCATGTTCCCAAACTGACTTTGAAGTGAATTCTCCTTGGTTTCCTAAAGGTTTGCCAAATCCTACTGGCAGGGTCCTTGTGGATCCACTGGAGACTTCTTGTGGATCCCACACAAAAACCACAAGGTGCAAAAATGGGGGGCCTTAGGGTACTGGCAGGTGCACATGCAAGCCCACTTTCCAGATAGGCAAACCGAGGCCCCGGACCCATAGCCAATGAACAAGAGCCACCAGCCTCTTTCATAGCTGGGCCACTGGAGATGAAGAAAACTCATTTCAGAGGGGAAAGCGAGGTTGGAAGGAGATGAGGGAGGGCAGGGAGGCTCCCAGCATCCCCGACCAGCGGAACACAGTGGGTGCCAGAGGCTGAAGGCAAAGCTGAAGGCAAACCCAACCTGGCTGAACCCGTCGGGTTGGCGGATAATGGTGTGGCCACAGGGGCAACACCCAGGCTACAAGACAGTGTCTAACAGCAGCTACTGCCCAGCTAGATGAAAATTCAGCATTAAAATCCATATCAGGGGTGGGGTGGGCTCAAGGTAAGGACATTTCTACATGGTGCAGACCATCTCCCAGGACAAACCTCAGACGGCCTCCACTTCCCTTCACCTCCTACTGTAATTCCACCTGTGGCCCGATTATGTTTGCAATGAGCATGGTGCCTCCCTATGGCCAGTCACCGATGCGGCGACACAAAATGAGGCCACCTCAACCACTGGGATTTCCCCAGAGGCATGCCCCCTAGCTCAGCCAAGCTTCTTTTTAGCTCATCCCACTGCCTACCATGTCACCTTCCCCTCAAGAATTATTGGTGGCTCCCAGCTGCTTGGAGAATCATCTATTTCCTCACCTGGAATCCAAAGCTCGTGATACTTTGACACTGTCACTGGCCCCAATCTCTGCCACCTTACCTATCCCTCCGGTCCTGCCCCAGTCTCGGGACCTCCTTGTTTTTTCTCACTAGCCCATTCAGTACTGTGCTTTGTGGGTTCCCTTATGCTTTGGAGGATCCCACCCACCTTTAAGACCTGGCCCAAGTGTCACCCCTCCAAGAAGCCATTCCTGCCCATCCCATTTTTTCCCCCTTGCCGCCTCTGGCCTTGTCACCTCTCCATTCACTGGGGGCTGGGCTCTTGCTCAGACTTCAACCCTGGACAAAGTTCAAAGTTCTCCTTGGGAAAGCTCAGTTTCTTCATCTGTAAAGTGGTCCCCATAACCTGTGAAACCATTCCTTGCCGAAGTCTCTGGGCTGAGCTGCTGGATAAACCCAGCTGCCTGAACATCGCCATTGCCTGTGACTCTGGCTGAAAATCCAGATGCCTGGACCTGCCCCAGACCTCCTGACTCTTGAATCTTCAAGGTCATTAAACCCTCATTAAACCCTAGAATCAGGTGAGGCTGGAGAGTGATGCTATTGAACTGGGAGATGATTGGTAACATGTAAAACAAAACCAACCAGTGAAGGAGACTCTCACTGCCTGATGTTAAGGCACGCAAACAGGCAATGGCTGTGTGCACACACCGTCTGCGTAGCCCCTTCCAGGACTGGGAACAGCTGGGGCTGGGCCGGCTGGGGTTCATTTCTGCCAGCCCCAGTGAGTCCCAGGACGACCTCAGAACCATGTGCCCAGACTTGACAATCCGCCAGAGGCTCCCCTATTCCCTTTCACCACTGCACCTTTACAGCAGCCCATTTTACAGGTAAGAAAACCGAGGCTCAGAGAGGAAACAGGACCTGGCCAAAGTCACCCAGTGAGCAAGCGACAGAATCTGAACCAGGGACAAGGCAATGCTCCCTCTATGCTGGCTGAAATTAAAAAGAATTTGAGAAATCAAGGTTGGGGCTGGCAGATGGATGACCTGTGACTTCTGGGGCAGGGAGCTGAGTGGGGTATGTGATCCTGGGGGGACAAGCATCAGAGACTCCCCACCCTACCCAGGGGGCAAACCCAGCAAAGCAGACCTTGGGCAGCATGTCCAAAGAGACATGAAGTACTGGGCAGATTGCCTGGAACTTGGGGGCCCCTAGCTGTTACCCCAGCACAGTGTAAGTCCTTTTTTCCCTGAAGCAGAGGCAGCAGGTGGGGTCTTCTGAACCGGAGAAGCAGGCACCTGTCCCTAAAGCGTCAGCTCCCCAACCCCAAGGACAATAGCAGGAAGGACCCAGGAGGCCCAGGTGAAGCCCCAACTCTGCCAGTGACCACTGCTTGACCAAGGCAGCACCAGGCCTTCACTGGGCCGTGGTTTCAACCAGCTGACCGATAGACCTTACCAGCACACACCTACAGGATCCCATAACCATTCCTCCCACACACACGTGCACATAGGTGTACATGTGCACACAGACGTCTCTCTACAAAGGCTACCTCTCCAGCAGAAGAAAACGCACACCACAGACACACCTGTCTGTGACTTAGTTTCCTCAAATACAGAATGAGGACAGAAGTAGCACCTACTTCTTAGGGTTGCTGAGGGATGAATGAGCTAACAGACTACTTAGTACCTGAACAAAGTGTGAGCTATCAGCATGAGGACCCTGAGACCAGTGACAGCTTGGGTGCCCTACTGGGTACCTTCCAGATCCCCTCTAGAACCAGAACCATTCGACCACTGTTTGAATGCCGGTCAGCTGGTTCTGAGACATGGGGCAGCCCCCACCACCCCAAACACTCCTACCTTTTCCCAGCTGCCCCTTCCCTTCTATCCAGCCTCCTCTTCCATGGTGGGGTACCCTCCCAGAATACCTGCTGACTATGGGACTATGTAGGTCCTATGGGCTGGTGGTGCCCTGGGGGATCTGGGCACGGATGTGGGCCCTCCTATCACCTCCCCTAGCTTGCCTCGGCATGGGGTCGGGAGAAGAGCTCAGGCAGCTGCCCCCAGTCGGGGAGCTAGACCAAGGCCTGCAGCCCCAGACCACCTGTCCATACCCCATGGCAGTGGTGCTGGCCAAGCAGGAGAAGCGGAAGTTACAGGGCCTGGGGCCTGGTTCGTGCCAAGTTCGTGCCACAAACACTGCTGGGAAGTGCAGAGCGTCCCCGTGGGGGGAGCCGACTGGCCACTTGGAGCAGAGTGGCCCAGCAGCCTCCCTGCTTCCTTGCATGGCTGTGAAAACGACCTCTGGGAGGAGCAGCAGCCTGGTGGTATCCACCAGATTGGCTGTAGCTACGGAAATCAGATTCGGGGACCCCTCAACTCGCAGCAGCCTCTAAACCACAAAGGTCCTAGTTGGAGGTCCCCGGGTGCCCAAGACCCCTCAACTGGCCATCATTAACGAATGACAAATCAGCCCCAAACCCCCAATGCCCAGAGTTTAGAGATACGCAGGCTGAGGCTTGAAAAGAGAAGGGAGGGGCCTTTCCAGAAAGAGCCGAGTTGGGCCCTGCTGTGGGGCTCTGGGCAGCCTCCTGTACCTGTTTCCCCATCCCTAAACTGTGGCTGATAACGGCACCACCCCCTCAGGGCGCAGGGGTGATTACACAAGCTGATGCACGGAAACCACCCAGCACTGGGCCAGGCGCACAGATGGGTCATGCTAAGATGTCTCGCGTGAAGGCAAACACGGTTCATGAGGGAGCGACTCTCAGGGAACTGCCAGCTAGCAGAAAGGCAAGACAAAAGCAATTATGGTAAAAGGTCTGTCAGCCCGAGGGTGGGCTACACCCATATTCAACCCCAATTTCTTCTGTGGATGTGCCCGAATTCAGAAAACTAGACATCGTGATCGGGATCTCATGGGCCCGTTTTACAGGTGGGTAAACTGAGGCCTAGGTGTCAAAGCTTTGGTCTCCAGTGTTTCAACTCAGGTTCTAGGCCTCCAGTTCCCCTGCCTGCTCCTACTGTTTTGGATGCCTAGGGCCAGCTCAACTCCTTATTTATTTGGGGAGCTCCTTCCCAGGCCCACGCCACACAGAGGTCTTTGACCCCAAGAAAATGCCCTGCTTGTTTACCCGGCAGCCTACCTCGGGTCAGCTCAGGGGCTGAGAGGCTCTATCAAGACAGGATTTGGTCGGAGGCAGTGGGTAAACAGAGGACCCCACTGGTGGTCTGGGGTGGGCGGCCTGGGTGAACAGTTCTTGGCAAGGGAAGCCATGGTCCACTCCAAGCTGGACGCCCTTGGGAGACCTTGTTCCCACCAGGCCTCCAGCTGGACCACTCAGACTGGAGCAGTAAAGGGCTCTCACATTTGCCCTCTGCTCCCTCTCTCCTGAGTGGACTCCCTGGACACTGTTTCCTAGGTAACTGAAGTTGTTGGGGACCTCCCAAGCTTGAAATCACAGAAAGGCAGCCCAGTAAGGTTCTGTAAGGGGATGGAGGCTCTGTGAGCAGATGGGACACAGGTGGACATGCAAACATGACTTACCCCAGGCACTGGGAAACTGGGGACATCGGAAGCCCTAGAGAGTATAAAAGATGCCCAGCACGTTGGTTATGGGCCTCAGAATATCTGCTCACGAGGTCACAATGTCCCTTCCAACACAGCCCACATGCCCAGAGATGGAGTACTCCAGAAAAACGCCAGCAATAAGGAGGGTCCTTTAGCAGAACTAAAGCGAGGGGAGGTTCTTTGGTCATAGAACTTACTGTCTTTATACATCATTGCCTGGGAGACCCTGTGCTTTCACAGCTTGGTGCATTCTTACAGGACATTTCAGGCCCCCAGAATGCACATCCTTGCTCCTCTCCATTCTCAAATGACACCTCCTCCAGGAAGCCTTCCCTGACCATCCCCCATCCATCTCCCCAAAGAACAAGTTGCTCATTCCTCAGCTGTAGTCCTAGTTTCTTCCTCCTACGCCCAGGGGATGCTCCAGGGTAGAGGGTGGGCCTCCTCCCTAGAGACAGCGAATGAGAAGGACCCTCGTGTACCATCGTCATAGCAACCTTCTGTTCCAATTCCAACTGTTCTTACATCCTGGAAACAAAAATAGTTACAGCTAACATTATGTGCCTGGCACTCTGTTGGGCATTTGATAATATTCTAGCTGGTACTAATTTTTTAATCATGCTAAATATTTTTCTTACTGCATTTTAAACCACTTTTCATTGATTCTACCTGCTTGCTTTTCTCCTATAATCAATCCAAAAGTAAGGAGACTTCATGACATTTTTCAGAGACTCTCACAGAACAAAAAAACACTCTAAATGCAAGCATGGCAGAGCCAGTTCTGGAGAGCTCCCTGGTTTGAGCGACTGTGTGTGCCCAGCTCAGTGCCTGACACTTGGGTGCCGAATATTTACCTAGTCCTTACCAACTATCCTGTGAGATGAGGAATCTTACCCCGTATGAGGCTCAGAGGGGTTGAGTGACTTGACCGAAGTTGCACAGCCAGGAAGAGGCAGGGTTCCAGAACCCTGGGTCCTCAACCACTGGGCTCTGGGGCATCTCTTGGCTCTGGCCTTTGACACCAGGAAGTCCCCCTCTTCACTTGACTTAACACAGGAGGAAACTGAGGCCAGCAGTGGGCAGTGGTGTTTTGCACATTAACCAGCTAGGATCGGAATCCAGGTCTCTTGAGCAGGCCCAGATCATAGGTCCCAGGCCAGCCTAGACTTCGCAACAGTTGGACAAAAAAATCCACCTCTGGGAGGCAGCTTTGTACAAGGACCTTCCTATTTCATTTTGTATACCTGCAGGGATTACTAAATACTGGCCTCTCAGGCTAGAAAGAATGTTAACCATTTCAATTCAGGCTACCTAGAGCAATTAAGAAGCTAATAACGAATTCGTAAAGGGAAGGGACTGAGCCCTGGGCACATTCCCCGCCCAGACCTCCTCTGAGCTCCTCTCAGCCTGACCCTCCTGCATTGTCCCATCCTCTGGGGCAGCCCAGGGACTTAATCAGCTTATTCATCCTCTAGATAGCCCAGCAGATCAGAAAAGTCTCCTTTTACTCCTTGGGGACAAGGATACCTGAGATTCAGGCCACAACTATAAATAGTCAAGAAATCCGTCCTTTTAAACTGACTCATCTATTTATTTGGTCAGTTGGTTCCCGCTGACCCCCCTATGGTGGAATTCTACATAATTCCTCCCCAGCATGATCAGTGGAGAGAGGAGGGGCCCTCCTGTCCTCTCCAGCCTTGTCTGAATTCCACACTCCCTGTGAGACACTGTTCCCCAAATCCCCTTTGCTGAGTTCCACTTTTGCCTCTGCTGCGTCACCTTAAAAGGTTTCAGCTGGAGCCTGACTCTGTCACTTGTCCGGGGCAAGCAGTGACCTCAGGAATGTCACTTCCCCCTTGGGGCCTCAGTTGCATCATCTGTAAAATGGGCCACCCCAAATTACACAAGGGAAGGTAGGAGGAAGTGCCTCAGTACAGGCGTGGATCTGCTCTCAGGAGAAACAGGGCACCCATGGACAGCCTCCTTTCATTTCATGCAGTTAATCAACGGCAACAATGACTGGGGGCAGGAACAAGCACCCGGGGCTCTTCAGTCCCACAGGGAAATGTCAAATGAACCGTTCCTGCATCCGGGGTTCCGTGACACACAAGTGGCCCGGCCTTCTGGCACTGCCACCCCCTCCCAAGGCATTTCACATGCTCCTCAAACCACGTGAGTCATCAAAACTAGGTTAGACATCTCATTAGAGTGGGTTTCCTCCCGGGACCTCCGGTAGCGCCTGCAAAGCTCCTGCAAGCCTGTTGGGGTGAGGGCTGGGCTGGGCTGTTTCTCGTCCTGAGCAGAAGCCAGTTGTCAAGACAACCAAACAACAGTCACTACCTTTAAGGGGGCACCTGCAGCACTCACCAGGGCGTTTGGGGTCACCAGCCAAGACCTCCCACCCACCTCCTATCCTCCCCCCAGAGCGAGACACTATAGCCCAGCTGCACTACACTTTCTGCCTTCCCTTTTCCGGGGTGCTTCCCTCTACCCGTAAATGCCCTCCCCTGCTTGGGTCTGCCTGGCAGGCTTTTGTCATTCAAGGCCTCTGAGAACATTCTGTGAACTCTATGTGCCCAAAGCTCCTTCAAGTGACCCCACCAATGCACAGCTACTCTGTCCCCTCACTGGCCAGACAGAGAAAGGCTCAACTCTGGGTCCCCAGGGCGTGGCCCGGGCCACAGGAAAAGTCCTCAAGTCTCTGCTGACTGAATGAACAGACTTTCAATTCTCGGTTTTCAGATGCTTACAGGTTTTCCCCAAACTTCCCCAGGCATCAGAGTTCCTCGCCTGGGCCTTCCCCCACTCAGCAGGGCTGGAAGGGGTTTGAAAATACAGATGATTCTCAAATGAAACATAAAAGCCAGAGGGAAAACAAAAGGTCTGCCCTCCCCACCCCCACGACCTTACGGAGGTGGGAGTGTCTGTCTATGAGAAGACAGATGTGAACACAATCTGTTGTGGTCATCACTCCACGAGGTACAACAACAAACCATCACGCCACACACCTTAAGCTCACACAGTGATGTATGACCATCGTTTCTCAGTAAGACAGGAAAAAAAAGGCTCACACTAAACTGTAGTATAACTCGTATGTTCACCTATGTCTCCCTCACTAGGCAGTACGATTCTTAAAAATTGACTCTGTGTCCTTTCTATCCCCAGCACCTGTCATCAAGTTTACGAATATGAAATAAAATTAATTTCTTTTAAAAAGGTGGGGGTGGCCCTTCTCCCCCTCAGCCACACGAAGCTTTGAGGCCTGGCCACAGGGCACCCAGCTGACCCCAGGCAAGGCCAGAGACTTGGACAGGAATCGGTTGCCTTGAAGCAGCTCCTGCCCTCAGGGAACCTTCCAGAGCAGGGGCTGTTCTAGTTAATTTCTTTTAGGCTGTAGAGTTTACTCGATATCTGGACTTTTTAATGTGACTAAATCACCCCTAATATGTAAGCAACAGGACAAAAAGGGAGGTTATGGGAGGAGTGGAGGCTTATGGTGTCTTAAGGTGATGTGTGACCTTGGGCATGTCAATGCACGTCTCTGAGCCTCAGAATGCTCCTCAGGATGAAGGATGGAGAGGACAGGATGGTGGAGGCAGACATGCTCATGAGGAGAAGCGGCTCATGTTCCCAGACTGCTTCCCTCCTCTACCCTGAGACAGGCCCTGACTTCCTGGTTGTTCACCAATTGCATTTGGGGGTGCGGGTCGGGGGTGGGGTGGGGTGGGGAGTCTGGTTCCATTTTGCAACTGAATAATGGTTTGTGTCATCTCTCCCTTCCTGCCTCGTTCCTCACTCTATCCCCACTGCCCAGCAGTGGGCCTCTATACAGCAGGCGCAGCTCTAGAGTACTCACCACCTGAGGGAATGGACACACTGAATGCTGAGTAAATGCCTCAATTCATTCAGCTGTGAGCTCCTCAGAGGACAGGAAGTCTGGAGGGAATAATCCAAAAAAAGAGCTTCAGGGCCCCACGGGGCAGCCCCCACACCCCATGGAAGGATGACAGGGTGGGAAGCCTGGGCCTAGAAGCGCATCTGTCTCTTGGTCTGCGTGGCCGCAGCAGTGTCACAGGGCACCTTCCTGAGCACCTTCTTCAGCCATGAGGCAGAGAACATCACAACTTTGTTTGCCCCAGGCCCAGCACACAGCAGAGATGAGGATAGGACCCTCAAGTTCTCAGGCATCACAGGTACTCAACAGACATCTCCAGGTCAAAATCATACCTTGCACTAAGTCAACTACGCTGACCCTTCTGGTTGCCTGGAGGAGAACACAGATGCCCAAGGAGACAACACCTCCAGGACTCCCATCGAGGAAGACCTGGGCTGGGAAAGGCGCTGCCGCAACAGGTTCACGGGGACCCGCCACAACCTCAAGTGGCCTGCGGGCACAGCCTCCGAGGCAGCTGGGTAAGTGACATGGAGGAGGTAAGCTTGTCGCAGATACGCATACCTGCGAAGGACGTCCTTAAAACTCAAAACGTGACTCAGTTTACCTGAAATTCTAATTGAACCGGAATGCTCTGTATTTCACCTAGCAACCTTATTCAGAGCGTCTGGAAGGATCCTTGTTATACACACATAAGGACAAAGTTATGTAGCCAGCACAAAGTATGACATCCATGCCATACGAGGCATCAAGTAGCTCTGGCCTCCTGGTCTGAAAACTTCAACCTGAGTACAAATGAAAGATCCTGGGACTTTGGGGTCACACTCTCCCACAGGCATGCTCTAAGCTGCTTGCCCTGTAGCTGCACAGATCTTTTGGGTGCTCTCAGCTCCTCCGTTTCCAATTTTTGCAGAGCAGGTGTCCACTCCCAAGGCTGTCCTGAAGTCCTCACCTCATCCCGTCCCGGATTGCTGCCTTCACCCATCCTGCTTCCCTGACAGACACTGCTCATCGATCGTGGCATCCTTCCCATAGATCATGAGTCCCTATCAAAACATGGTCTGTCTCTTTCTGGGCCTGACCTCGTCCAATCTCAGAAGCCAAGCAGGGACGGGCCTGTTTAGTACTTAGATGGGAGGCCTCTAACTTAATAACTTAATGGGTCAGAGAAAGCTCTCAGGTCAGGGACACAGTGGGGGCAGGCAGGAGTCCCAGAGAAGGCTGGGAAGGAATCAGACAGAAGGCCAGAGCACCACTCAACCTGAAAACAGAAATGAGAACTATGTCCCCCTCACTGAGGCAGGACAGAGGGAGGGAGGCATGCGCCCTTTACAACCTGGCAACCCTGATGGGGACCCACAGAGCAAGAGCTCAGGGGTGATGGCAGGAGCAAGGATGGGGGAATTTGGGGATGCAAGGCAATGCGGGACTGGGGTCAGGCTGGGGATGAGGGTCAGAGGAGCCAGTGACCGGAAAGTGCCTCCGCTACTCCTAGGGATGAAGGCCATAGGTTGAGGGGTGAGACTCCATTATGGGAAGACGTGTCCAGGTATACAGCCCCACAGACACACCCAACCCAGGGAGGGAGGATCATCACTGTAGGCAGACCTGAGATTCAGGTCCAAAGCTGAGACCCCAGAAACTCCCCTGGGGAAATGATTCCAGACCCTTGTTTTATGCGTGAGGAAAATGAGGGCCCAGAAAAGGGAAATGACTCATCCAAGGTCCCCCAGCATGTTGGGGGGAAGTGGGTAGATAAAGGCAGTGCTGCTGCTGGTGCTGGGGGCAGCGGGGTCTGAATAATGACCCAGGGCACCCTCCCTGGGGCAGCCAGTCCCTCCAAACCCAGAGGTGTCTCTAGCCTTAGGACCCAGGAGGCTCCTGTTTTGGGGAACGTGGGTTTCTGGACTTAATACTATCTGCTGGCTGAGAACAGACTTCCCTTAAACTCCTCTCAGGTTTCACCTGGGCAGGCAGCACTCGTCTTTGAAATGCCCTGCCGGTTTCTGAAAACAGCAACAACAACAGCAGCAGCAAACTTCGATATGGTGATTTAGAATCAATGTAACTACGTATGTGGTCTTTGTCCCAGTTGCTGGCAGAGCTCCTAAAACTCTTACAAATTTCCTAGGTGATGAGAAGGATGCCTGGGTGGCTCAGATGGTTAAGCGCCTGCCTTTAGCTCAGGTCATGATCCTGGAGTCCTGGGATGGAGCCCTATTCTCCCTCTCCCCTCCCCCAAATCCTGCTAGAGCCTGCACTCTTCGGTGTGATCTTAAAAAAAAAAAAAAAAAAAAAAATTCCTAAGTGGTGAGAGTGAGAAAGGTGTCTTTTGTTATGTTAACGATGACTTTTAGAAGGCACCTAAGGCTAGGGGCTAGTTGCTAGGAGAAGCAACCCTGTGATTAGAAGGTTGGAACGTCCCACCCCCTGACCTTCATGGAAAGGAGGGGGGCTGGAGATGGAGTTCAATCACCAAAGGCCAATGATTTCATCAATGGTGCTTAAGTAATGAAGCCTCCATAAAAATTTAAAGGAGAGCTTCCAGACTGGGGAACACACGGAGATTTGAAGAGAGTAGCACCTGGAGAGGGCAGGGAAGCCCCACGCCCCTTCCCCACATTCCTTGCCCTGTGTATCTCTTCCTTGTGGCGGTACTGAGTTATGGCCTTTACTAACAGATCACTGATCTAGTCAATAAAACGTTTCTCTGAGTTCTGCGAGCTGCTCTAGGAGATTAATCAAACCCAAGGAGGAGGTCGTGTGAACTTCTGATTTCTAGCCAGTGGGCCGAAAAGCACACATGGCAATCTGAAACTTACAACAGGCAGTGGGAGTATGGGGTCGGCCTTGGAGGGCTGAATCATTAACCGGCAGATCCAGGTAAAGTGTCAGAAGTGAGTTAAAAGGTAGGACATCCAGCTAGTGCGGGACAATCGCATGGTGGTGTGTGTGTCGGGGGTGGGGTGGGAGGGTACACCCATTAGTATTGTAACCTTTCTGCTTGGGGGGTGGGGGGAAAAGCAAACCCATGTGCCCACTGTTGGGGCTAAGAGCCAAGAAAGGAAAATAAACCAAAGAAATCTCTCCACCAAAGGCCCAAGCTTTCCCACCACAGGTGGGGCCAGAAGGGGCAGCTCCCACTAGCCCTGGTCGTCCAGAAGTCCCAGCATCCAGCAGCTGCTGTGTGGAACGGACAATAAGCCAAAGGCGTGGACTAAAGCCCGGGCTCCCTGTCCTGACACATAGCTGACCTCGAGCTGGCCGCTGACCTCGTGAGCCTCAAATTTCTCACCTGTTACACAGGGGCAGTAATAACTATGCTACAAAATATTGCAAGTATTAAGATGGAAAACCTCTCTGAGAATTGCAAAGGGCTGCACATGCTAGTACTGCCTCTATGTTCAGACCACCCTAACAGAGGTGTTAAAAGTAATCCTAACTGCAGCAGTAAGAACAGCTATCACAGCCACCAGGTACTGGTACAGGCGAGGTGCTGGCCACTGTGCGAGGAAATTTTGTAGACCTTATTTCCTGATCCTCAACCAGAGAGGAGAGATTCTACCTCATGTCTATTTTTACAGAGAACCTGAGGGCCCAGAGAGGTTAAGTCACCTGCCTGGGTCACACAGCAAGGTAGAGGCCAAACACCACTGACACCCAGACTCATTGTACAGCTGAGTTGGTCTTAACCACATCTCTCCTCTCTCTAAAGGGTCTAGATGGATCAACCTCCAAGAACGGTCCAGTATTCCTAACACATCTTGTTTATTGACTTTTTAGTTTCTTCCCCAAAAGAGGAAGGCTGGCAGACTGGCTACTGCTTCTCTGGCATGGGTTGTTTTAAATCTGCTGCTCCCTGAAGCCCTGAAGGCAGGGGCTCCCCAGGGAAGTGGCCAGCTCCACTCCCTCTTGTGGCCTACGGGCTGTCACCGAAGGTCGAAGGTCGGCAGAGGCTTCAATTAGGGCAATTTCTGAGGGTCAGTGATTTGGCAACAGGCACCCAGCACCTTCAAAATGCACACCCCCTCCAGGCTAGCAATTCCAATTTTCTGAACCAGACCGATGCATAAAGATACCCCGAGATAGTCACTGCATTTGGTTTTGCAACATGAGAATGTTCTGGAGATTGGCTGCATGACAATGTGAATATACTTAACACTCTTATACTACAGACCTAAAAATGGTCGAGATGGTTAATTTTGTGTTATGTGTATTTTACCACAATTAAAAACAGAAAGGAAAAGAGAATGTTCACAGCACAGTGGTTTACATGAAAGAAACTACCAGTGGCCAATCTCTCATCACTAGGGGATTAATTAAATAAATGATGGTCTACCCAAACAAATCAAAACTAATTAAGAACGGGAGTGGGGGGTGGGGGGTGGGGGCGGAGGCTCAGCAAACTTAGGCCCCTGAACCAAATCAGGCAGGTTGTTTTTGTAAATGAAGTTTTTTTAATGGCATAAAACCACAGCCACTCATTTGCATTTTGTCTGTGGCCCTATTCTGGCTACAATAGTAGAGGTGAGACTGAGATCAGTGGAGGCAAAACCATAGGCCCCTAAGCCCAAAATACATCCTATCCAGGCCTTTAAAAAAAAATCTGCTGACCCTGACTTAGAAGATATAAGACCCAGAAAAAACACTAAGAAACATGTTGGGGGGTGGTGTGGGAAGTTGGCCCCCAACATGACCACACTGTGAGTTCAACTTTATTTTTACTTAATTTTTTAGAAGTTTTTTGGATATATATTTGAGGGACAGAGAGAGAGAGAACAAGCAGAGGGGAGAAACAGAGGCAGAGAGAGAAGCAGACTCCCTCCTGAGCAGGGAGCCTGATGCAGGGCTTGGTCCCAGGACCCCGAGATCCTGACCTGAGCCGAGGGCGGACACTTAAACCCTCCAGGCGCCCCTCAACTTTAAAAGGAAATGTGTATTTACCCAGGTGTTTATAAATTCACTGTGAGATGGTTATGTCTGCATGGCAGGAACAGAGATGAATTTTATTTTCTTCTTTTGACTTTTCTGTGCTCTCCAAATTTTCTGTATTAAAAATGCATTACTTCCCAACACTACAAGAAATGAGAATCTGTGGCCCAACAAAAATGTTAGCTAAGGCTACAGCGACAATCACATGTGTGTATAAATGTATCAAATCTCACTGTTTTTTTAACACCTTCAACTTACAAATGTTGTAGGTCAAATAAATCGGTTTTTTAAAATGCATCACTTTTATGATCAGGGCAGACCAACAGTAAATACCATTTTTTCACTGTCTTGGCCCCTCCAGGGAGCGAGCAAAGAGGGTGATGCTTGCGCTGGAAGGGTCACAGATCCGTCCTATGAATGCCCCCTTGCCCTGCTGGAGTTTACAACCCTGGGTCCAGGAGGGGGCGGGGCTTAGAAGCCACGTGGGCATTCTTGTAACAAGTCCAGAGAGGCTCCCCTCCAGCTAAAAGGACCACAGACACCCAGAAGGGTGGATGTGATCTTCAGGTGAGGTGAGTGAGGGGGGTTGCTCTAGGGGATCCCAGCCAGGGAGGTGAAATTAGAACATGTACTCGGGTGCTGGGTACAGATTTTGTTAGGTCTGTTAAACGCTTCAAAACTCCATCGCAACAGAGAACATTACCCCTGATCCCATACTCGCTGTCTAAGACTCCTGGGTGCTCTCACTGCTCCATCTTACAGGTGGGAAAGCTGAGGCTTGGAGGAGTTCAGGGACTCTCCTCTTCAGGTTACAGAGTTGGCAGAGGATGGAGACAGGATTTGAATCCAGGACGGTCTGACTCTCCAGCTCCACGGACTTTCCACAACATGGGTTGTCCCTACCAGGAATTCGTCTTTTGGCTGATTCCTCAGTAACTCAGAGACAGCTAACAACTGAGAAACATCCTTGTCTAAGCTACCTTCCAGCTGTGCACGCCCTGTGAGGGGCTGGAGTGACTGACTGCCATCCCTTCTTTCAGATAGGAACCTGGAGGCCTCAGTGAGGATGGCCACACAGCTACATGCCTGGTAGTGCTCCAGCTTCAGAGGGGACAGCTTGGGTTCCCTAAAGACCACCCCCTCCAAATCCTGCTGCCTGCCATACCGAATGGCCATGGTGCCCTTTCAGAAAGAGTAAGCCACGAGGGCCATGTGGAAGAGGCATTACACAGGCCTGAGAGCAAACCCACTTCTCAGCCTCCAGGGATCTCCTGTCAAGTGTGGATGGATCAGCAGACCTCAGAGAAGAGGAACAGTGGCTGGCTTCTATCTGGGCATAGCCTCTAAAGCTGCCCGCCCTGATGGGGGCTGGGCACCTTGCAAAAGACTTTATCTGGAAGTAGAACCTACACTCCAGCTTCACAGTAGCCGGCATCTGGCTTCCTGGACTGCCCAGGCTACTCATTAACAAGTACAAGGCCTTGGGAATGGGCCTGCCCAGGAGTCTGCTCCCAGTCTGGGGGGAAGGGAGAGCAGTATTGGCTGGTATGCACACCATGGTCAGAACAGGGGCAGGTTCTAATCCTTCCTTGCTGTGACTTTGGTGGGGGTGGGGGGGAGAGAGTCAATTCACCTCTCTGTGCCTCAGTTTCCCCATCTGTACAATGGAGATAATGTCAGTGTCTAACTCCTAGGACTACTCTGAGGACATAGGTCTGTGAAGTACCTAGCAGTATCTGATACACAATAGGTGCTCAATATATATACCTGCCGTTTTTACAAGAAGAACAGCAGCACCCATCCTAAGATTGTTGTGGGCGAAAATGAGCCACTACACAGTAAATCTGACAGCGAACTGAGGGTGCTGCTAGAGAGTTTAGTTAAGTGTTTGGGATTATTCTTAGTGACATTTGTGACCAGTATGGCAATGCCTCTGGAGGCTGACATGGACGAAAACTCCATGCCCCCTTAGCAGCTAGCCAGGGAGGTGTCCTGAGCCACCACTGATACACCTGCCTCATGTCATAGCATAAAGAACAGGAGGTCCCCACAGGGTCACGGGGCCTGGAGAGGAGGGATGCTTGATTTTAGGGATGGGGTCAGGTCCACCATGGGTTGCAATGGGCCAGGGTCTTCATGGCCTTTCTCCTAGTCCTGGCTTGTTAGGTGACCCCCCAATCAACCGAACTCTTGAGTCTGGACCAGGAGGAGCTTGGTCAGGGCACTACCTTCCCTCCTGAGAGAAATTTCTGCCCAAGAAGCTATTTTTTCCCATTCCAGAGCAGAGTCTATGGTGGGTCATGGAATCAACTCAACGGGTCAGAACTATCATTTTTATAAAAGAGAATAGAACAGAGCCCTAAAGATGCTGAAAATGTGAGTTATCATTTTGTGGGATTGGTTTCACTTTCAAGCATGTGTGTATGGGTAAGCACGGGTGGCATCCTGTCGTAAAATCTATTTCTTACCAAAGTCATAACGAAAAGACTTCCAAAAACCCCGCTAGTAAGGATGTTTTAGATCAAGGTGAAGAAGTCACCTGCAGCAAAGTCAGGTTCCCGCCCCCATTAAACCCCTTTTAAAAACACTGTGATCCTGAACCTGGGGGGCAGGGGGCAGGGAGCTTCTGTAAATATGAGACAGTCAGCAAAACGTCATTTAGGTCTGTAGATTAGGTAACAGAATTGTGTCAATGTTAAACGTTCTGGGGTTGATAACTGCATGTGCTTATATAAGAGAATGAAGGGCCTTGCTCTTACGAAACACATATGAAGGATTAGGAGGGTAAAGGGGCACTGCCTGTAATTTACTCACCAATGAGTCAACAGAAAAAAAGGAGTTTTAATGTGGTATTTTTATAACATACACAGAGAAATGAAGCAAATGTAGTAAATGTTAACAAGGGGAAGGAAAATCTCAGTGAAAGTTATATAGGAGTTCACTGTATCCTCCTTTCTACTTTTCTAAAGGTTTTCAATTTTTTTAAAAGAAAAAGTTTAGGAGCGCCTGGGTAGCTCAGCTGATTGAGTCACCCACTCTTGGTACTGATCCCTTGGCTGGTGGGAGTGGGATCAGTCGGCAGGGAGGGGCTCTGCATTCAGCAGGGAGTCCGCTTCAAGTTTTTCTCCCTGTCCCGCCCCTCCTGCACGCGCGTGCGCGTGCGCCTGCGCAAGGGCTCTCTCCATCACTGTTCAGTAGCAAAGCCAGATGGGGTCTGGGATAGACTCCAACATCAGTGCTCAGCATCAGTAGGGCTGTCTCCCTGGCACAGGCAGGCGGAGGGGGCCAACTTGGGCCATGAATCCACCACCCAGAGGTGACCTGTGGATGAGGTCCTGGAGCCCTGGGGGTTCTGCTTCCTCCTCAAGCCTGGAGGGAACACTGAGGGCCTGAGGACCCCACACGGTGAGACACCAACACCATGGAGAGGTCAAATGTCACTTACTTTTGGAGGTTCCTCAGCAAGGGCTGTTGGTCTGGACCTAAAACAAAGAGAGGAAGCAAAGAAGGAAAGACAAGATCTGGTCAGCTTGGGACTGTACAAAGAACCCGGAGTCATTTATAAGTGCGACTGCACACCCGGAGGGGCCAAGTCAACACTGGGGTGTCCCCGCATCCCTGCACACATACATGCTCACATGCACAACTGCAGACACTGCACACACACACACACACACCCAGCTCCTCAAACTGTCAGCAGTAAGAACTAGTGGCAGCAACCGTTAAGCCCCTGCCCCGCCCTGTCCTGCCCCAGAAGCGTGCACTCCCAGGAACCCCGGAGAAGCCTAGCCATGGGCCCAGGACTGTGAAAGACTATTCCCTGTGAGCACAAGGATACACGATAGCCAGACAGAGGGGCTGATGGAGGACCTGAGGGCCCCAGATTCTTGGAAAAGATGAGAACTCACTGACTGGTTAAAGGCTCCAAGACCACCATGCCAAAGGAAATCTGTTGAACTCTGCTGAGCCAAGCAGTCCCCAATGTGAATGACCCCAGAAGCCTTGTGGTTTTTTTTGTTGTTGTTGTTGCCTTTTTTTTTTTTTTTTTAAATAGAACACCTCCTGTTCTTTGCACTCGGTTTGGGAAAAAAAATGTGAGTTGGGGAAGATCCCAGCTGCTTCAACCTCCACCAGCAGAGCTGTGCTGGAAGGCTCCCCTGGTTTCCTAGAATATAAAAATTCAGAAAACCAGGAAATGGCTTCTTATCAACGAAGATCACACATTTCAATGAACAGGTATATGGATCAGCAGAGCAGGAAAGGCCATTATCCCCTGGTGGGAGGGCAGAAAGATGCCTGAAGGGTGGACAAGTCTTTCCTTTAATGTACCTGAGACCCTGCCCTCCCTTGGAGCCCCTTCCTCAGACTCAGAAACATGGCCCTAGCAGTCTGCAGAGCTCCCAGTCCCCCAAATCAGACAGCCTCATTGCAATGGCAGCACCCCCACATTCAACAGTCTCACCTAGATGCCCAGCGTTCAAGGCACCGTAGTGTAGGAATATTCAGTCAGTAATTCGGTAAGGGGCACCTGGCTGCCTGTCAGGAGAGCAGGCAGCTATTGGTCTTGCGGTTTTAAGTCCGAGCCCCATGTTGGGGGGACATATTACTTAAAAATAAAATATATATATATTTTAAAATTTCTTGAGCACCTTCTATGTGCCAGGCACTGTTTTAGGCCCTGGGAACCCAGCAATGAACAAGAGAGCTGAGGGCCCTGCTTTCACGGAGCCCAGAACCCCATGATAAAGGCCAACATGTAACACGGACGTCACAGAGGCTTCGTTTTCTGGGGGAACACATGGCGCTGTGAAGGCAGGTGTGGATTAGTAATGTCCACAACAGGTGTGGGTGCCAGGGGACCGTGTAACTTGCTATCCCTGACTACATCAAGGGAAGAGGGACAAAGGGAAAAGATGAAGGTAGCGTGTCTAATGCACTTTATAAGTAAAATGTTGGAAGGACCCAGGAAAAGGAGTGTAATTCTATCTGGTGCCGAGACCTTAGCAGTTGCATGAGGGCAACCCAGCTCAAAGAGGAGGGTAAGAACGGCACCAAGTCCCCGTGTGTACGAACTGCTGGCACCCATGCTCCTTCTTCTGGGAGGAGCCTCAACCTGGACACCCATTCACACCCACTCTCAGCCCATGGGGTTCTGGGTGGGCTTGCGAGCTGGGCCTAGCCAATCAGAGGGGCTGTGACCAATGGCGCAAGGACAAGCACCTGGCCAAGCATGGGCAATGAGAGTGATTAACATGGGCTCGTTCTAAGAATACTGGGAAAAAAGAAGGCTCATTCTAGGCTGAGATGGCTATGCTGGGTGGGGATGCATCCTATGCAGCTGAAAGTACCCCGAGGAGAATAAAACCAACACAGGAGTCCAGGAATGGACAGAAAGATGAAGTCCTGATGACATATCTCAGCACCTGTATCCAACCATGCCTGAAGTATGACCCTGGGGCTTTTCAATTAAGAGTCAGTAAATGTTCTTTTTCTTTTTTCTTTCCTTCCTTCCTTCCCTCCCTTCCCCGCTTCCTTCCTTCCTCTCTCCCTCCCTTCTTTTTTTAGTTTGAACCAATTTCTACCACTTGCAGCTCTAAGAATCCAGACCTATGCTCTACCTCAGATATGCTGTGTTAACTTCATGCATGCCCCATTAACTGATATTCAGGCCACCAGAAAAGTAGAGCACAGATGAAATGACACCTGAGGTCCCCCTGCAGCCCAGGAACCCTCAGCCTAAAGCAAAGGTTAGGAATGACCCTCCTGGGCCCCTGGGCACCTGGGAGCAGATGGAAAAATCAGCCCTTCTCAAAGATAAGCCTGGAGGGCTTCTTAAAACTTGCCGAGTCCTACCCCCAGGGTCTGAGTCAGCAGGTCTGGGGTGGGGCTCTTGATTCTACATTCTAACAAGCTCCTAGGTGATTACCGGACCTCACATCCCGTGACCACATTTCCAGACCTAGACTCTAAATCTGTTCTGCTCTTTCCAGTTGCTTGGTGCAGATGCCCTGTGTAAAAACAAAGCCCTAGCCAAGCAAAAGATCTCAGCAACTTCAGTCCTCCATGAGATCCGGGCTACAAGAATGTGCCAGCATTTAAAGAATTCCCTACCAGGTCCCAGCTTCTACCCATCCCACTGCCGATGCTTCCAGGCAGCCCTCTGCCCTGGGATTCTGTGTAAGAGTGAGAAGGAGCCTTCGTGGGTTCCAGCAGCTCCACAATTATGTTCTAGGAGCTGTGAGCATCCCTCAATGGCTCCCCACACCAGGCAGCAATGCCAGTACCCAGTAAGTCCCACTTTAGACCTGATCCTGACATGGCCTCGGGCTGCCCTGCTGTCCGCTCGGCATGGCTGGCCCTGGGCTCTCCCTGATTTACATCCGACTTGGCTGCCTTAAAATGCTTCCTGTGGCTTTTGGACCGTGGATACTGTTCAGCAGAAAACGGCCTCCCCACCAGCATCCTTTCCAAAGTGGTGCTGGCCCAGAGGGCCGGGGCGCTCAGCGGCCTCCCAGGTGTGTGGCCTTAGGCAAGTTACCCGCAGTCTCTGGGGTTTCAACTTTTCACATGCAACATGGGAATAATGGTATCTCTTGGGATGGGTGGGGAGAATATCTAGACCGGGCACCTGGCCTGGTTTAGGGAAGGGCCATAGGTGTCCAAGAGCTGGGATGGACTTCCTTTATTCAAAGTGTGGTCCCCAGACCAGCAGCCTGGACAACTACCTGGGAAAGTACAGAATCTCCGGGCTCTGTTCCGTCGTCCCACATAGAAAGGGGCATCGTAACAAGCTCTCTCGGCATATTTATGGCTTTCAAGTCTGAGGAGCACAGGTACATGTCTTTATCACTGCTATTGTCACCATACCCCAGGACTGAGCCAAGGTATAGCAACCCCCCCAGGCTGGGGGAACCGCAAGCAGGAGTCAGAGGCAATGAAATGTGGGAAAGGGCAGAAAGCTTCTCCCATGCCTCTGAGCTCTGCAACTACAGAGGACCCCTCCGAGATCCCGCAGTGAGACTTAGAGAATAGGTACTGATCCCCGGAATTCATTCTCGGGCTCAGCCAAGGAAACAAGTTACACTGAAAACATCCCAGGTCTCAGATTTGGGGCTTCTTTCTGGCAGAGTATGCCTGCCGCTGAGCTTCTCGGCCCAAGGCTGGTGATGTTTAGCATTCAAGGGGGCAAACTACCCTCTCCGCCCGGAGCCCACAACCCAGAACTCACAGCAGAGGCTGGCGGTGGAGGGGCTGCCCAAGAAGGTGTGGGTCTCAGTCTGACGTGGGGGTGCACCGAGACCTTCATGGAGCACTGTGGGGGCCGCCTGGACTTCCCCAGCTCCAGCCTGGGACTCCACCACTTACCCAGGAAAGCAATAAGGGTCCCCCCTGGAGGGCTAGAAACAGAGAGCCCTCTCCCCATCTGCTACACCTCCAGCTGCCAGCCCTGGTGAATGAATGGAGCAGAATACCTCCACCTGCCCAGGAGCCACTGGCAACACATTTCTATGCCTCCGGAGCCCCACAGAGGAAACAGCCGGTAGGGGGACTGGTGTGGGGAGCACTGGGCATTCCAGAGAGTCCGAGGGGGGCTGCCAGGTGGTTATGTCCAGATGTTCAGAGACACCAGACAATGACCAGAAGCAGATGCAAAAAAAAAAAAAGAAAGAAAGAAAGGAAAAGAAAGAAAAGAAAAAGAAAAACCACACTGAAAAACACTGACTTGAATTAGAAAATTCTAGAACTCTGGTCTATGTGGGCAACACAAAACATGTCTGTGGTCCAGAACTGCCCCGGAAGACCATTTTGCAGCAACTGGTATTCTTTTTTCAAACCTGGAACTTGATCCTACACTGAAACCCTGGTGCCCCAGGCTGCTGGGGCAATTCATTCAACTATTTTATGATCAGCTCCATGAGGGTATGGCCAGGATTTGGTCTTGTCTGGTTCACCTGCCACATCCCCAGGCCCTAGAACCAATACATATGGATGGAGATGGGTGAACGTAATTTCCAAGCCCGTACCCATTCGGATGTTTAAACTACAGGCTCTTATTTCAGGGTAAGAGGAGATCAGAGAGCCTTCGTGTTCTGAGCACCTACTGTGTGCCAGGCTGGACACTGAAGCATCTATCCCTCCTGATGTGAACTCAGTCAGGTGAACAAATAAAAGGCAAGACCACAAAGACCTAACTGTGTGCTACAGAGGCTCTGAGCAAGGTGGGGTGATGGACATAATACTTCAGTCTCATCTGCTCCTTTCTGAGTCCTTACTATGTGCCAGGCACAGTTAAGGGGCTGAAGGAAAGCTTCATGAAGCAGGTAACTTCAAGCCGACCTGAAGAGGGGGAATAAGAAGAGAAGGGAGAGGGGTGCCTGGCTGGCTCAGTCAGTAGAGCGTAAGACTCTTGATCTCAGGGTCTTGAGTTTGAGCCCCATGGTGGCATGGAGCCTACTTTTAAAAAAATAATAGTAATTGAAAAAAATAAAAAGAAGAAAGAGGAGGAGAAAGGGCCTTGTGGCATGAGCATGGGCAGAACCAAGGGAGCCCGAGGCTCGGTTCTGGAGCAGAAACCAGCCAAATCACGAGGAGGTGGGGAGAAGTGATAGCAGATGAGGATGAACACTGGCCAGAGGCCAAATCCTGCAGGGCTTCTCATGTCAGGCCAAGGAGTGTGAACCTGATTTCACAAAGCACTAGGGAGCCACTGAAGACCTCTGAGCACTAGAGTAGCATGCACACAGACTGTACAGAGAGGGACCTAGGAGGCATGGAGGCTGGCAAGGAGCCTATTGCCTCAAGCTGTAGGGATATTACCCCTAGAGAGGAGAAACCAAGTGCCATCTGGTGAGAGCATGAATGTCCTTGAAATCATGGCCTGGGTCTTCCCTGAGATCTCAGCAGCCATCACCTCCAGGTGCCAATTGGCTATGGGGCAAGAGGGCAGAGCCCTCAGGACCGCCCACTTCCGGTGCTCTTCACCCACCAAGCATGACTTTGCTGAAATCCACTTCACCCCTCCACCCTGCACCCGGCAACAGGCAGGCAACCTGGCTTGGGTTAAACACTTTCTGCTGGAAAGGGGATGGTGGGACCTGGCAGCAAGTGGATTAGCATTTCTACTGTGTGCAAAGAAGAGCAGTGGGGGAAGGGCAGGTCTCTCCAAATGTCCACCCTAGGAACCCCTCAGAGATGTGGTCCAAGCTTCTGCTTAATGGGAAGGACCCAAGTGAGCAAAACCAGAAGAACTCAACTTTCCTGCCCTCCAGCCCTCTTACAAATTGCCTGGGTGTTACCCCACACCATGGCCATGAGCCAGGGCTGCCCACAGGAGCCAGGAGGTCCAGCTCTCCAAGACCCCCCAACCCCAGTGTCTGCAGGTGTCTCCTGGGCAGTCCAGTCCTAAGGAATCTCACTCCACCTTCCCATTAGCTGTGTTAAAATTAGGATGTGAATTATGAACATGGTCATCAAGAGTTGAGGCACAAGTAAAAACACTGCCTCAGATTTACCGGTTTAACAGAATCTCTGACTGGAGGCAAGTTTGGGAACAATGGCCCTTTTGATAGCTTATCAGCCTCGCTTGGACCTCAGTCTCCAGGTCCATAAAGTGGACGGCGGTGAGCCTTCTCTCGCAGGTCCTGAAGTCTCCATACTCCCTGGCCAGAGGACCACTCTTCCTCAGACCTTCCCCACTTCTCCCTGCCTGCACCACTGCCTGCCCTTAGCTAAGACGCCTGGAATTGTTCACTAACCTCTTCCTGAGCTCTTCTTCCTTCCCCTGAGACTGAGCCACCTGAGCATGGGGGCTATCTTACTTATCCTTGCCCTCCTGGCCTTGGCCTCCTGCCTGACACCCCGGAGGTGCTCAGCTGTGCTGCCAGGGGATAAGGACAGGCTCGGGTTCTAGTTCCCCTTCCCATTCAAACCCAGCCATTTGAGTGGCAGCAAGTCACTTTTGTGAGACTGGGCGAACTCATCCAGAAGATGGGCATAAGAACCCTGAAGTCAGGCACAGGCCTTAAATGCAGTAAGGGAGATTCGGCATCTATGGTGCTCGATGAGCATCACTTCCCTCCCAACTCAGAATGCCCAGCAGCCCTGGCTTGCTTCTTTGCCCACCTTCAGGAAGTTCAAAGTCACAGGGCAGGGGCGGGGGCAGGGGGTGCTTTGCATTCACTGGGCTGGCAGCGCTTGCTGTGATTTAACACAGGCCGGAATGGGTCAGTGACTCCCAAATGCAGACCAGCCATTCAGGGTGGCCTCGCAGATTTATTTGTACGTTCCGACAAGCAGCAGTTCCACAATGGCCCGTTGTCTGAAGAGTGAGTGGCAAAGCAAGAACACTCTGATGCCATTTTTGATAACACCAAAACAAAACTACAGCTAGCTTGCTCAACACATCTTGAACAGCCCCAGATCAACAAGGAAATCAAAACTGAAATGAAAACTGATCATGCAAGTAGTAAAAAAGGATCATCTATATTCCTGTAGACAGCTGAGGGAGACGGTTAAAGCTGTATGCAGAGGAAAATGTATAATCTTACGGGCCTTTACTGTTATTAGAGAAAAAGACAGAATGAAGATTAGAGTGCACTTTTTTTTAATCATCTCTGAGGATCACTTTTAGTTTAAACAGTTTTGTATTGCTTGAGGTGTATTATTATTATTATTTTTTAAAGATTTGGGGGCACCCGGGGGACTTAGTCATTAAGCATCTGCCTTCAGCTCAGATCATGATCCCAGGGTCCAGGGATAGAGCCCTGCATTGGGCTGCTAGCTTGGTGGGGAGTCGGCTTCTCCCTCTCCCTCTGCCCCTGCTTGTATTCCCTCTCTCGCTGTCTCTGTCAAATAAATAGATAAAATCTTTTTAAAAAGAAAAAAAAGATTTTATTTATTTATTTGAGAGAGAGAGAGGAAGCAATCATGAGCCAGGGAGAGGCTGAGCTCTCCATCTGAGCCACCCAGGTGCCCCGAGGTGTGTATTTTTGTAACTAAAAGAATTCTTTGACAATCTCTCATGAAGTTAACATCTGTTGACCCTAGGACCCAGAAGTCCCACTCATAGAAAAATGGACAATATAAGCTCACTGAAAGACTTGTACAGGAATGCTCAGAGCAGGTTTATTCATAATCTCTGCAAACTGGAACCACCCCAATAGCCATCAATAGGTGAATCCATACAATGAAATACTATTTAGCAATAAAAGGAATCACCCTCATGATAAATTCCATGATAAAATCCATAGCACAGATGGATCTCAAAAACATAAACAGAAAAGAAGCCAGACACTAAAGAGCTATCCACCACACAAGTCCATTTACATGAAGTTCTAGGCTTGCCAAAACTAATTTAGGGTGACAAAAATCAGAAACTCGTCACCTCCAGGAGGGGAACTAACCTCACAGCTGAAAACATTCTCTATCTTGATCTGGGCGGCAGTTACACAAGTGTATATATTTGTCAAAATTCATCAAACTGTAACAGAATCTTTGCATTTCATGACACGTAAATTGTATCACAATTAAAAAAATTCTTTTAATTAAAAAAGAAAGACAAAATTTAAAAATACAGATTCCCAGGCTCCACCCCGTAGGGACTGAGTCCGTGTCCCCATGCTAGACCTGGAAATTTTAATTTGGAAAAAAAAAAAATAACAACAACTCAAGTCATTCTCTGCCTGGCCCCCTACACTCCCCTTCCCTTTTATTGTTTTGGGTGATTTGTTGTTTGTACATTGATTTTTACAAGGGAGTTGGTTGACTCACAGAGCTTCAGAAACAGCACAGCAATTTCCATTCTCTCTGCCCTTTCTCTCAGCCACCCATAACCCCTGCGCCTCAGCTCAGGTTTTCCAAATGAAGCCTCTGACTAGGTAAGGTGGGAGGGGAAACCCCAAAGCCCTGTCCAGGGCAGACATAATTCACCCTAAAGACTCCTGGGCTTCATGCTCCCAGGGAGGTCAAAGCCAGTAAGTTAATGGCCTGTGTACCTATTAAACAGCATGTCCAGGCCTTCACCCTGTGTTTACAAAAAGAGCTCAGGGCAAGATTCACTGGCACGGAAAATGCTTTGTGCCCTGACCAGCGGTGGCCTGGCCACCCTCGGTTTCCTGGACCCTAGCCTAGTTCCCCACTCATCATCAGGGGGTCTTCTGGGCTCCTGGGTTTAACTAGCTTTTCCACTGCTGTCCCCAAACACAGTCTGGTGCCATTCTATCCCTGCTGCCCTCAGAATCAAGTTCAAGCCCATTTACCCAATGCTCAGACCCTTCCACCCCCGGGTCCCCGTTTTCTTGGGCAGGAACCCTGCAAGGCCTATTCTACAAAAACACTTTGCTATTTCATGCCACTGTTCCTTTGCACCTGCTATAGCCCCTGCCCAAAACGCCAGCCCATACTGTTCTTCCACCCATCCACTCACAGAAGATGCCAGCTCTGACATCACCTCTTTTAAGAGGCTGAAGTGCCCCGTGCCTATGACCTTGCCATGAGTGCATACCTGGTCACCTGAGTCCTCACAGCATGCCTTGGATGGCATGGTCACTGTCCTATCTCCCTCTGGGCTTTGAGCACCTGGAAAGCCAGTATTCTACCCCAAATCCAGGGCCAGGCCAGAGCTGACCTTAGCAAGATTTATTAAACAGCGGGGCACCTGGGTGGCTCAGTGGGTTAAAGCCTCTGCCTTCGGCTCAGGTCATGAGCCCAGAGTCCTGGGATGGAGCCCCGCATCAGGCTCCTTGCTGAGCAGAGAGCCTGCTTCCTTCTCTCTCTGACTGCCTCTCTGCCTACTTGTAATCTGTCAAATAAATAAATAAAATCTTTAAAAAAAAAAAAAGATTTATTAAACAGCTAGTGAGGGACATTTAAGAAGAGCTCTCTTTCACACTCGAAGGTCCCCCTGGGCATTTCCACAGCCACAACTCCTCTCCAGAGCCCATACATTCAAGCAAACCCTTAGGCCAAGATAAGCTGACCATTGCAGAGGACAGAAGACTCAAAGAATCTGACTCTCGCTTCTGACTTTCTGCAGGAGTGAGTCGATCAGCCTGCACTGCCAGGGTGCCCCTGGGCTTCCAAGGCCAGCCCTCTATTCCTGCCCAGACCCCCTTCAGCTGTGGGTAAGCTGCATTCTGCTTCTTGTAATTAATTTGTCAGCTCTTTCCTATACACACGAATGCGTTTAATGACTCACAAGTGTCTTATCATTTCAGGACCTTTGGAAAGACTCTCAGAGAAGTTCAGCTCCCAAGTCCTCTGACAGGTTGACAGGCAAACAAGCTGGGAGTTAGAAAATACCGTCATCAGTGTCCAAAGCCTCCTGTGGACTGACACTTGTGTAGGAAGAGTGGAAGAACTCCCCCAGAAAGCACACGGAAGGGAGAATGAATAACGAGGGACAGAATCAAGGGGTGAGGTGAGTGGATCCCACGCACTCTCTCTCCAATCCTGAGGACTGGGGCACCTTTTGTCTCTTGTTTTCCCCGGGTCTCAACGGCAGTTGTCCAAGTTCAACTCCTCAGCACATCAGTGATTAAAGCTCCTGGGGGCCAAAACTCACAGCTGGCCGAGGAAAGACCTTTGAGGCCCACTTCATCCACAGTACGATCAAGGCACAGTTCCCTGGACAGCTCTCAGTTTGTGCATCTCTAAAATGGGCACTTCCACCAGGCCTCCTGACTCTGTGAAGCAGATGTGACCCGATCACTGCAGGACAAGAGGAAAGAACTGGGCAGAAGAGGTCTACTGCCGCTGCACTATGGGCCAGCACAAGGGTATCCCCGAAAGACAAAAGCTCAAGAGTGCACTTTGGCCCTGCCATATACCAGTGACCTGAGACCTCGTGACACCCTCTAATCGGCAGCTACGAAGCCGAGGCCGGCTTTACAGCTTACCGCAGGCTTATTCATCCTCATCTCCCTCAATCCCCTCAAGGACACAGCGAGGCCGGCACTGGCGTCCTTGCTGCCCAGACAGCCAAGCTGAGGTTCAAAGAGGCCAAGAGAATCACCCAAGGTCACCTACTGATGAAGGCACAGTAATTGAGGCACAGTAACTGAACAGAGCTCCCTGGGGACTGAGAGGCTCCTGCCTCTCAGTGCCTATTTATCCCATAACCAGTCTACTCCACCCATTTTATAGATGAGGAAACTGAGGCAAAAAAAAAAAAAAAAAACAAAGGCTGCACAAGGTCAAGTAGGTAGGGCCTGAGCCAGGCCTAAGACCTCTAGTCACTCTGCCGATCCCACCCTATGGTGGTTCTTAGCCAGGGCCCTTGGGCATCCCTCTAGTCTCCCCAACACCATCCTGATGCAATTCCTTCCCCCACCCACCCCCGCACCTTCTCATGCCCACCCCACACTCCCAGGATGACTCCCTGGTTGAGAGTGAGGCAGGCGGTTGCTAAGCACTCACCCGCTCTTTCTCACAAAAATAAACTCCTTCTGGCTGGGAGACTCTGGATGAGATCCCCTCCCTTCTAGCCAAGAAAAAATTAAAAAGAAATTTTAAAAAGATCTCCTCCATGACATTTATTTAAACGCCAGCAGTGCTAAAGCGTGGGCCAATTTACCGAAGTCCAAATTCGTGGAGCCACGCGAAGCCAGCCACGCGCCACTAAACCTCAGCCCTAAGACCCCCATTCAAGTGTATGGGCAGTTACTGAGCTGATTTATTTCTCCAGGCAGGAAATGGGGGCCCAGGCTGACTCCCAAGCTGTGGGGCTGGTCCTAGGGGACGCCAGGATCTGGCAGGGGCCACGCAGTGACCAAAATAGCCAGGCTGGTGGCCCTGCCCAGCACACACCTCCCTATGAACGCCGGGGCAGGGGGTGGCCCACAGGTCTCCCCTCCAGTTTAGGCTGAAGCTTTGGGGCTATCGCAGAAGGTCCCTAAGATTCTCTACTTGGCTTCCCTGATGGGAGGGGGAACGAGAGAACCTCTTGCTTAAAAGAGGAACCCTCAGAAGGAAGGAGAAAAAGCCAGAGAAGGATGTGTCCTGCCGTCCCTGCCTGCTGCCCATTTGGCCCCCAGCTGGCCCTCGGGGCCTCCGTCCTGCCACTCAAGACGGCTGGACACTGGCACTGCCACCTGCACGCCACACATGGACAGCACCCTTGGAGCCATGCCCCCCTATCACCTCGCCCGAATCAGTGCCGGCCCTGGAGAATCAGCTCTGGCTGTTCGGCCCTCTAGGCACTGGGGACACTCCCTCAGGTACGCCGAGGACACACAAGCGCCTGCAACCAGGGGCCCGGAGACACAGCCACGCTCAGGGACACACACGTGCACAGCCAGGTACTGGGTGACAGAGTCACATACAAACAGGTTCACACCAGACACACACCGGGACAGACATCCTAAGACACACGGTCACAGCCACACGCAGGTATCACAGACACGCCAGAATACACAGACACGCACAACCCAAGAAGGCACAGAACAGCAGGCATACACTGGGACACACGAGTGCATATTGCTGGAGAAATGAAGAAACAGCCACCCTCGGAAACACACAGACACACATGGACATGGAGATACATACAGACACCCAGTGAGACAGAGACACCGGCACCAGCACACACACACACACACACACACACACACACACGCACACACACCTGCCGCCTGCACGAAAAGCCCAAGCCCTTTCGCTGGGGAAACAATAACAGCCCCGCCAGCGGGTCTGAGAGGGCGACCCCCCGTCCCTCCTTCGGTGGCGAGAGGGACGCCGGAGTGGGGGTCAATCGGCAGGGAGGTCGGGGCTGGCTGGAGCGCGGGGAGAGAGAGGGGGCTCCGCGCGCCCGGCTCCCTGTCCCTCGGGTACCTGGGGCGGCCGCGGCGCTGCGCTCGGCTGCACTCGGTTCCACCGGCCGGGGGCTGCCCTCCTGCTCGGTCTCCGGCCCGCGGGGTCCGCGCTCCTCGCTCCTTCTCCGCGTGGCTGGGTGTCTGGGCTCGCGGTCCTCGGGGCTCGGAGCTGGCAGGCGAGCGGGGCTGCGGCCAGGGCCCGGAGCTCGGCGCTGGCGGCGGCGCGGAGGAAGCGGTAATTTATAAGCGGCTTCTTCCTGACCTCGCGTGTCTGTTGTCTGAGCAGGCAGCTCTCAGCATCACCCATCCTGCTGGGTGGAAAAATACCAGCTTGGCCGGGCCGGGGGCGGGGCCGGGGCGGGGCCGGACGCCCAGCCCCGCCCCCCATGCGGACACACACATACACACACGCGCGCACACATACACTCGCACACACCGCACACGCACGCGCGCACGGGCTCGGACAAAGAGCCCGGGCTCGCCGAGCGCGCGCGCACACACCCTCGTGCCGCGCGGCCAACACTCGACCCACTGCTTTTCCCCCATTAGAGCTCAGTTTTCGAGGAAACCCTTTCCCTGCAAACGGTGGTGCCAAGTGGTACAGCCGGTCCTCAGCCTCCTCTTGACTCCGGATGAAGAGCAGGGGAGCCCCCGGCCTCGATTCACCCCTTCCCTAACACCAGCCGCCAGCCCCCACCACTCGCCCATACACCTGGCTCATGGGAGGGGCCTGCGGCTCCGTGCGTGGTCAGGGCCAAACTGCTCCGCCGCTTCCTCTCGGGCGATCATCCAGGTTCCCCCGGAAGCTCGGTTTGCTCCTCTGAAAAATGGGCACAGTAACCCCAGCCCCGCTGCCTTCCCGGAGGAATGAAGGGTGACCTGAGACTGTGATGTGAAGCGGTCAACAGCCCCCACCCCCCACCCCCCACCCCCGATTCTTGGCTTTACTCCTGCTGGGTTACTCCGGCTCTCTGTGCCTCAGTTTCCTCATCTGTAAAATGGAAATAAATGTAATAGAACCTGTCTCCTCTGGTTGTTCTGAAGATCCCAGGTTAACAGTGTAAAAAGCTCAGAACAGCACCCAGCACTTACGAAGAGCCAAGTGTCACTAGCGTGACTATTTTTAAATGAAAATGGGGAATGTGCCATTATTCTTGTTATTTGCATGAGCGGCTCCTCTGAAACCATTTTCCACACTCATGCCCTGTCTGGGCAGGAGGAAGAGTGCTGTGTGACCTCTGGCAACGCTTGTCCCCCTCTGAAAACTCTCCAGTTTCTCCTCTCACTCCCTCCCTCTCTGCACCTGGAAGCCTGTGTGGAGAACACATGCCTCCTTCCACGGTTTAGACTGAAAGTCCAGGAAGAAATACGGGCTCCACAGAGAGCCATCCCGCACATTGTACCTGGCCCAGCCTGGATCCACTGCCTGAAGGAGCTTCCTAACACCCTCTTCCCCTGAACAGCCCCAGAGGGAGCACTAGGGATGCTAAGGAGTGGAGAGGTGACACTGATTCTCTGCCTGGTTTCCTCATTGAGGCCCCCTGCTGTCCACCTCCATCTTGACCTTCCAGCAGGCTACCCTCACCCCTAGCTGCAGCTGAGCCAGATGTCGGCCCCTCTTGGTACATGCCCTCTCCTGCCTTCCTCCAAGGCGTCCCCCTGCCCTTCTCCTCTGTCCTCTGCTGCCCCTTCCTCTAGGAAGCACCCAGCCACCCCAGGTGACATCCATCTCTAGGCTGCTCAATTCGGTCCTTCGAGTTCATGGTGACTGCTCCTCTTTTATGGGTGAGAAAAGCAAAGCTGGAGAGAAGCAACCTTGTTCTCACATTTCTCTCCCTTCCTTCCCGATAAGACTGAGGCTCTTCCATGAGCTGGAGGAGCAGATGGCAAGCAACAACTCCCCCAGCCTCCCTGCGTGTGTCACTGCACGCAGTGCAAAGTGGCAGGTCGTAATGTGGTTAAGTGACTCTGGAGAGGCAGCTTTGCCTAAGCCAAGGGGTTGAGGGGAAGGGAGGGAAAAGCAGAGGAAGCCACTGTGCCAAAGCTTGTTGGCAAGAGCGGCTAGGCCCTAAGCAGAGGTGATATGGGCCAGCTGAGGGTCACAGAGAGTGAGCAAAGGCAGTAGACGCCACAGGAGCAAGGAGGGGGAGTGGCCCATCCAGGGCAGCAATCTGGAAAGGCCCATTGCAGATTGTGCTGGCATGGGACGTGCAGATGAGGCTCATCAAGCCCTGTGTCTTCCTCCTCTAGAGTGTAAGTTCTGTGAGGGGTGGGGCCTTGTCCTTGGTGCCCCCACTGAGTCTTGGGTTTCATCAGAGGGCCTGGAACACAGTAGACACTCAAGAAATGTTTATCACACTTATTCTATTTAGCAGACCCCTAGAGAGAGAGAACTTAGTTGCATGCCAGGCACGGCCCAAGGCCCTTGTGTATTTCAACTCACTGACTCCTTACAGCAACCCTAGGAGGGCTGTACTATTAATTAATCTCCCCCATTTACAGAAGGGAAAACTGAGCCACAGAGAAATTAAATAACTTGTCCAAAGTCCTTCAGCGGGTGAGTCGTAGAGCTAAAATTTAAACCCAAGCCAAGAAGGAGAACAAGCAGGGGAAAGGGGAAGGAGGAGGGGAAGGGGAAGAGAAGCCAGGAAGGGCTCCAACCTCAACCCCAAGGAAATCTGGCTTGTCCAAGAGGTGGAGAAGGGCTGGGGGACGGGGTGGGGGACCTGGGGCAGTATAGGGTGGAATGGAGAGAACTGCCTGTGGAGGTCAGAGACTCCCCAGTCTGCATTTCCCCCTCTGCTGCTGCCCAGTTGTGTGACTTGGGCCTGTGTGTCCACTCTCTGGGTGTCAGCTTCCCTATAACCGACATGCGACAGTGAGTCCTGCTTTGCTAAGCCATTGTGAGGAATGGTCTCAAACTTCGGGGCCCTTCACTGAGCCCAGATGTGCTTTTTTGGCTTTAAAATATTTTTTAAACATTTTAATATCCATGAAGAAAAACTTGGAAGCTTTCTCGTTTTAGAAATCTGAAGGTCTGGGGGGACCTGGGTGGCTCAGTGGGTTAGAGCCTCTGCCTTCAGCTCAAGTTGTGATCCCGGGGTTCTGGGATCGAGCCCCACATCAGACTCTCTGCTCAGCGGGGAGCCTGCTTCCTCCTCTCTCTCTCTCTGCTTGCCTCTCTGCCTGCTTGTGATCTCTGTCTGTCAAATAAATAAATAAAATCTTTAAAAGACATCTGAAGGTCTGGCTGGGAGATTTCCCATTTAGATAATGGCAAGATGGAGCCCCCTTGGGCCCTTTATCTACCTGTCCACCGTCCCTTGGAGCTGAGGGACATCAGCCAGGCCCTCACATGGGGATATGAGACCCCCAGGGTGCCAGAGTCCCCACCTGGATCGTTCTTTCATTTAGGCCACACACCCGGGGTATACTTCGTGCGCTGGTCCTGCCCCTGTAGCTGGCAGCTCCGGGAAGAGATTGTGAGCACCAAGTAGCGGAAAGTGCTGGCGGCCAGAAGGGAACTTCAAGGAAACCCGGGCAGAGATTTCCTTCAGAAGCCACACACTAGCCTGAAATCCCGTTGGGACTAACTCCTGCCATTTCAAGAATGAAAATCGATGGCCGGAAGAGATCACGGAGGGCATGTGAGGAAAGACAGCCAAGTTTCAGGCTGCATTCCGCCGTCCTTAACTTAAAGGCAGTGAATGTGATTTTGAGAAGTTCCTGATAATGCTGTTTTTTCAGCCACTGGCAATAATAAAATAAAATCGATCCAGGACTTTGGACAAAAACCTTTAGTCCCTTGCCAGAGAATCATTTGTTTCATCTATCAGGCGACCAACAAGAGTTGTCGAGATGCTTGCTGCAAGTCAGGCCAGCCCAGGGCAGCCCCTCCACACCCAGCCCTGTCAAGGGTCATCTGCTCAGCATTTCAGAATGTCATTCCCTAGAAAGACAAAGGACCACGATGGGACTGTTGAGCAGTCCCCTTCCTGGGCACCTTCTAGGCACACCCATTTGCCTACACTGCTGAATGCATACATATGGACCCGTGTACCATGGAGGCTTTATCAGAGCATTCAAACCTTCCGGAATCTGCTTCCCCCTACCTAGCCTCTTCTTGCCCATTTGCACTCCCCAGTTTCATCTCTCACGGGCTGTGTGACCTAGATTGAATCATGGTGGGGAAATCTCTCTGTGCCTCAGTTTCCTAATTTGTTAAGCTAGGCTAACCCTCATCTTTATGTCCGAGAGGGTTGTAGGAATGAAGTGGAAAAGATTCATATGAACCGCTGAGCCTGGTGCCTGACACTGGGATAACCAGAATGCTCACAGACTTTCTCCCCACTGTGTGTGTTCCGAGCATTCCCACCTTCCAGTCTTCCTCCATGCTGTTCCCTTCCCCAGAGCACTTTGCTCGTTGCCCTCCTGCACGCTGGGCTTCAGCCACACTTGGAGCCCTGAACCGGTAGCACCCATAATAAGCCAGGCATCCCCAGCAGCACCGAGCACAGGGCCTAGAGCACGGAAGATCCCAGGAAATGCTTGCCAGATGTGGCCTGTAGATGGCAAGCCTCCAAGGACTCACTTCCTCCTTTCCCTTGACAGGAAAGGCAAATCTGTCCCCAGGGACAAGGGACTTGTGAGGGCAGGGCACAGCCATTCAGGGTAGGGGGTCCCACATGCGTATTTATTCAGTCACCAATGCAATGCTTCAGCTCCACCCCAAGCCAGGTTACTGTGGTCTCCCCTCTGGGGACTGCAAGGGCCTCCTTCCTGGCTTCCTGGCTTCCTCTCCTGCCCCCCCCCCACCCCCGCCGCCCCTGACCTGGGCCCATCTCCATGCAGGGGCCAGAGGGATGCTGGGTCTGTCCTCCATGGCTGGTGGGGGAGTGGAATGGCCCAGCTGTCACCAGGGAAAACAGTTCAGCGATTTCTTATAAGGTTAAAATCCACTTCACCTACAGCCACCAGTTCTATGCCTAGGCATTGACCGAAGAGAAATGAAAACTTACGTCTATACCAAGATTTGGGGAAGATTGTGAATGGCAGCACTATTCATAATTAACAACAACAACAAAAAAGGAAACAGTCTTGGTTGCATAACACCCACAGGAGAATGGAAAAACAGACACACAGATGAAGGACTCCTGAGATGTGTAAAACCATAGGGGGTTCTCGAAAACTCCAGGCCTGGTGAGAGAGCCTCACAGACCACATGGATGACTCCTCAGGCCAAGTGTGTCTCTAGCCTTGGACAAGGGCACTGGGATTGCCCCTGGAGGTGGGGGAGGGGCTGGCCGGATGGCTTTATCCTGAGCCTTGGTGTGAACACACCCCAGAGCTGTGTCCTTTTGCCAGGTGCATTCCACTCAATGCAGTATATACCTCAGTAAAAAAAATCAGAAGAAAGATCCTCAGACTCACTCCCTTCTCTTTCCTGCTTCAAACCACTCGACACTCCACAACCCCCACCAAGCTGACACCAAGTCCACACTCCTCACAGCCTCTGAGACCTGCCCCATCCCAACTCCCCACACTCCTCCCCACCACCACTGCCCACTCTCACCACCCTGGTTTCCCAGGCTTTTCCTCAAACCTAAGCTCCTTCTGCTACTGGGCCTTGGCTTTGCCTGCCCCTCGCCTCCCAGAATACTTTCCCCTCAAACCTTCCCAGGGCTACCTCCTTCCCATTCTTCAGGCCTTAACGTCAGTGTCTCTTCCCTCAAGACCTTCCCTGACCACTGGGCCTCATACAGCCACCAGCGCCTCCCTCTGGGCACGATGCCGTGGCCTGGTTTTATTTCCATCCTAAGCTGTGAATGTACCTTGATCATTTCTATGTTGGCCTGTTTAGCTCCGTTTCCACATCAAGGCTGCCCACTTCACACGGGCAGGGCTGTCGGCCAGGTCCATTGCCATATTCCCAGGACCCAGAGTGAAGCCTGGCCTGCAGTAGGTGCCCAAGAAACGTCTGCTGAACGAATGAATGGAGCTGTAGCTATCTACAGTTGCTGGACACATCCACAGAAGGGATCACCCCCTCACACACACACACACACACACACACACACACACACACACGCATGCACCCTGCAAAATGAACCGTTTGTGTAGCTGGGGCTAAAGGGGCCAGTCCACGAAACTGAACTTAGTTCCACCCACAGGAGCTCACTTCCCTCCCCTTTCGCCCTGGAGACACCTGGATCCAAGTACTAGGACATCCTTAATGGTTCTACAACGCCCCAGAAGCCTTCACTTTTGAGTGCCTCAGTCTCTCCATCTATAGTTGGAAAGGTTAGCCGAGGTGACCTTGCCTGGCCCTCCTCCAGCGGCAAAGTGCTTGGAGTCACCTGGGTCTGTTGTTCACATGCAGACTGATTCCACAGCACAGCACAGCATGGGCTGGGGTGGGGCCCAAGATCCTGAATGTCTTACTAGCTCCAGGCGGATGCCCCCAGGGCACTGACAACACCTTGAGTCCTGAGAGTGTGGAGGAGAGGGTCTCAAAGTGGGGCCAGCAGGCCAGTAGCAGCAGCACCTGGGAACTAGTGAGAAAGGCACAGTCCTAGGGCAGATCCAGATGTCCTGATTCAGGAATTCCCGGCTGGAGGTCCAGCAATCACGGTCCATCCCTTCAGAGGCTTCCGATGTGCTGCTGTGGGGAGCACTCGCCCTTAAACTTGGGATGCTGGTTATGGTCACCCAGAAAGCTTACAAAACCCTGCTGTCTTAGCCCCATCCTTAGAAACCCTAATGTAACTGGGCATGAAGCTTTTTAAAAAATTAAGTTCTCCAGGCACTGTGAATGGTTCATCAGAGATGAGAATCCTTGACCTAGTGGGTGTGGGGGCCTCTGGGGGCATCACCATCTCCCAGACATACCCAGGCAGGCCTAATTCCTCTGCATTCCTGCCCGGGCCGCTCACTGGCTGCCTTCTTATATTTGGTTATTTTTCCCTCCCTCCCCAAACACAACAATTCAAAATATTCCCAGCTCCCAGACAATAAACAAAGCCAGAGAGGCGAGCTCCCTGACTGTTTTGTTCCCACTTATGGCCTGATCCAAGGCTGGCCTGATTGGGCCCTCGGGACTGGTCATCTGAGCCAGCCAGGGTGGGCCCCAGCTCACAGGCCACCCCAGCTCCACTCCTGGAATCCCAGAATCCCTCAGCTCTGAGTGGCCCTAGGCGCCCTCTGAGGCTCCCCAGGGAAGTGGAGGCTCAGAAAGGGTGAGTGACTGGTCCCAGGGCGCACAGCAGTGCCGAGAAGACCTCTCTCATCTCTTGCAGTCTTGGCAGGGGAGGGAATGAGCATTTTCTAAGCTCCTAAGCTCACAAGCACTGTCTTCTTGACTCTTCCCAGTAGCCTGGGTAGAGGGAACCCATTTCACAGATGAGGAAACTGACGCTCAGACATGATGAGCCACTGACTCCAGGCCACACAGCAGAGCTGGGATTCAAATCTGAACATATCAGACTCTAAGTTTTGAGCCCTGCTCCTTCTCATAGGCCCGAGCAGGCAATGGAAATTAGTTAAGAGAAGAGGGAGAAGCAAAGGGAGAAGGAAGAAAATGATCTCAGGGTCAGAACAATGGTGAAGGAGATACCTGATTTGGGAGATGTGCCCCATGACCTCAGCTGCTTAGCATGTGACCATATGTGACAGGATGTGGGACAGCTACCTGCATGGACCCTGATTTTCAGCATAGGTGATCCAATGGCGCAAGAAGAGAAAAATCTGATTCATATTTATCTGTTGGGTTAACCCTTGCTGTGAGCCAATGTTTATCCAGGTCCAGGCACTCGAAGCATACCCTTCACTTGGTTATAACTTCTATGGGATTAGAACACATAGGCTGTGTCTATGTGCTTGGCCTTCAGAGTTTCCTGCCCCCACTCTGCTCCATGTGCTCAACTCTTAGCCACCCAGACACGACCTGGGGTTGCTGGGTGGGAACAAGAAGTCATTTCCTAGAAAAGCACATAGGGATGCAGCGCAAATCCAGATTTGGCCACCGATGCTGTGTGATCTTAGGCAAGTCACTGAGCCTTCCTGGGCTCTGTGGCCGCAAACATAAACGGAAGATGTCAGAATTCCTTATCCTTAGAGGTGTCTCAGAATGTGACATTTTCAGGTAACAGGCAGGTTTTCTTTTTTCAATTCTCCTTTTTCTCTCTCTGATAAATCAAGAAGTCTCAGCGAGGTAGGCACCTGTGTGTCTTCAACACCCTTTGCCACTTTCTCATGTCCTTTTTCCACAAAGGCATCCCCAGATCAGAGTCACCGTTGCCTGGTTTTCATTGTCTTTATTTTTAAGGCGCCTTCTATTTATGGAAAGGATTGTGGCCTTCCATTTATAGCAGTGATGGGAGATTTACTTTTGAGCAAAACGTATGCACGTTGTTTAAAAATGAGCCCTTTCGAAGGGAAAGAAATTAAACGAGGAATGACTTACAGGGCGTCTCAGTTTCCTAGGGTTGCTTTCACAAAGTACCACACTCTGCTGGCTTAAAACAGCAGAAGCCTGCTCTGTCACAGTTCTGGAGGCCAGAGGTCCAAGATAAAGGTGTCAGCAGGGTCCTGCTCCCTCTGAGGCTCTGGGTAGATAGTATCTGTCCTTCCCTGCCCCTTCCTAGCTTTTGGTGGTTTCCACCAATCGTGGCTTTGTGTCTGCATCATTCCAATCTCTATCTCTGCTGTCACAAAACCTTCTCCCTGCGTGTCCCTGATTTCCCATGGCCATCACCCTGTGTCCTAAATTTCTTCCGCTGCTGCGGCTTCTTCTTTTACTTAAAAAACATTTATTGTAGTTGGAGCACCTGGGTGACTCAGTTGGTTAAGTGTCTGATTCTTGATTTTGGCTCAGGTCATGATCGCAGGGTTGAGATCGAGCCTCACATCAGGCCCCAGTGCTATGCTCTGCACACGGGGTCTGCTTAGGATTCTCTCTCTCTCTCTTCCTCCACTGGAACTCTGTACCCATTAAACAATAATTGCTCCTTCCCCACTCCCAACCAGCCTCTGGCAACCTCCCTTCCACTCCCAGACTACTCTGAGACTCAGTTTCTCTTTCGCGTAATAAAAGAGAGGGTTCATGGCTAGCTGTGAGGTTGCTTCTGTATATGCAGCCCTGCTTGCATATCTGTGCTTGTTTTATTATAAGATGTAAAAGAAATTGGGGCTGGAGAAAGGAAGGAGATAGCTGCACAGGGGATTTCATACCGGACCTGCTGTCCACAGGCCTCAGCAGTTCTGTCATGGATCTGCCCACTTCCTTCCCATCAAGTTGGCCTTGCGCGCTGTCTCCGGTTATAGGTCCACTGGGAGCATTCATAGTTCCCTGTCGGCGACAGCAAGGCTTTTCATATAGTAGCATAATGTCTCAGTGAGACATCCATGGGAGAACTCTGTTTAGGGTCCTGGATACACCTTTTGCATTTCTCTCCCATACCATCACAATCCTGGCCGCAAACTTCTTATGTTTCGCCATCAAAACTTAAAACTTGGGACTTAAATCTTCACTCTGCGGGACCCCATGTCCTCGGGGACCAGTCACCAAGAACCTAAATTCCCTCTTTTTTAAAAATATCAGTCATATTGGATTAGGGCCACCCTAATGACCTCATCTTGACTTGGTTACATCTGCACAGAACCTATTTCTTTTTTTTTTTTTTTAAAGATTTTATTTATTTATCAGAGAGGGAGAGAGAGCGCCAGCACAGGCAGACAGAATGGCAGGCAGAGGCAGAGGGGGAAGCAGGCTCCCTGCTGAGCAAGGAGCCTGATGTGGGACTCGATCCCAGGACCCTGGGACCATGACCTGAGCCGAAGGCAGCTGCTTAACCAACTGAGCCACCCAGGCATCCCTGCATAGACCCTATTTCTAAAGTCACATTCACAGGTTCTGGGGGGTGGGACTTGAAACGTATCCCTTTGGTGGGGGACAGGGGGTGCAGTTCAACCCATACCTAACAGGTGAGATGTGGCCAAAGAAACACTTGTACAGGGAGATCTAAGGGACAAAGTTTTGGGGAACTCCATCCAGGCCAGAAGAGCACAGAAAAGAGAGTTGGGGATTGGGATCCTGCCCCAGCCTTGCCCTCATGACGGGAACTCCCTGGGCTACCCTGCTGTCCCCCTCTCTGAGTCTTGATTCCCTGGAGTTTTTGAGCTGGGTCCCACAGAGTCCCAAGGGAATGTGGAGAGACTTGGGGGAGGTTGAGGGAGAACAGGACTCCAGACCCCCCAGTACTACCAGCACTTTGCTCCATCCATTACTGGGACAGTGGGAAAATATTTTGTTTGACAAAAAGGTACCGAAATAACTTACAAAATAAAAACATTTGAAAACCGCTGTGTTGATGGGTCTGAGCAGCTCCTTGTACCCACTCTGATTTTAACTTTATCCCCTCCCTGGGCTGAGAAGGGAAGAACAGTTGCTGCTTGCTTTTCTCTGGGAATAGAGCGTCCATATGCTCAGATTTCAGCCTCAGGAAAGACCCTGGTCTGGAAGCTCCCCTCGGAACCCCACCAGAAAGGAAGCGGAGGAGACAGCTCAGCCTTGGGACCCTTCCCTCACAGGCTCCAGCCTTGCAGTTCCCATGGTTTGGTTGGTTGCTAAGGGTCCCCCTGTCATGGGTTGGAGGCAGGGGACATCTGTGCACGCTAGTCCCTCTGCTGGGGAAGTTCTTCCTCCCTTTCGTCTGTCTGCTCTGCTCAAGCTTGGTCCCACCCTTAGGGGAGTCTCCCCTGATCTTCCTAAACCAGTAAAGCCCCACTCTCCCCACCATGCTGTTTTACAATCTCTAGGATACATTTCATCCCTGGCTTGGCATCAGACTCACCTTGGCAACTTTTAAAAAAAATACTCATTCTGGGGGCGCCTGGATGGCGTCATGGGCTGAGCGTCCAACTCTTGGTTTCTGCTCAGGTTGTGATGTCAGGGTTGTGAGATCAAGCCCTGCATTGGGATCCAAGCTCATTGCAGAGTCTACCTAAAATTCTTTCTCCTTTTCCCTCTGCCCCTCCTTCCCCCAAGATAAATTAAATACATCTTAAAAAAAAAAAAAAAAAAAAGAAAAGGTACCCATTCTGGCACACCTGGCTGGCTCAGTTGTTGGAGCATGCAACTCAGGATCTTAGGATTGTGTATATGATCCCCACACTGGGTGTAGACATTACTTAAAAAAAAAAAAAAATTAAAAAAAATATATATGCCTGTTCCCTGGAGCCTACCTCCGGTGCTTCTGATTCCTTCGGTCTGGCGTGAGGCCAAGAACCTGCATTTTAACCAGCTCATTGTAATATGTGGCTGTGGTTGAGAATCGCAACTAATAATTATAACGATCCAAATAATCCTTAATTCCCATAGCCAGCAATTTTTTGAAAAACAAAAATCAGAAAACGAATTTGGTGGCAAAACTAGAGCCTCCACAAAGCTACCTGGTAACTTTGTTTCGCCCGTATACCCCTGACAGGCATAGGCTTCCCAGTAGAATTGGCAATTGGGTGGGTTAGAGCGGGGCCTCCCGTCAGTCGGGTCTGATAGGTACTATGTGGATTAGGTGCTGTGTTGTTCTTGTAGCCCCCATCACATTTGCAGTCCAGGATTTGTGGACGGGACCGCAGACCAGAACCCGTAATTGAGGATGGCTGCCCCCTCCAGACAATGTCATATTTATCCGATCTGGAGAGAAGTCCTTTACATGCTTGTTTTCTCCAATCCACATCACGTCCCCGTGAGGAAAGCATACTCTTCAATCCCGTTTTACAGAGGAGGAAACTGAGGCTCAGCAAGGGAGTACAGTAACCCACCCAAGGTCTCAAAACCAACCTGGCACATGGGAAAAATGGCGTTCCGTCCAGGCGGGCTCAGGAGCCCCAGCCCTATGACAACCGCGGAAAACATTATTGAGGGTGTGAGTGTGTGGTATCCCTGTGTCCTGACAGCGTGGGCAAGGACTGTGGTCAGCCATCAGAGCCCCGGGTGGGCCCGGTGTCTCCGCAGGACAGGCTGGTGAAGCTAGAACCAGGCAGCCTGGTGGCGGGTGGTGGGGGCGCCTGGGCTCGTCTCCCTCAGAGGCCTGCCCTTGGAACAGTGCCCTGCTGCTTTGGCCAGGCTTCAAGCCTGAGGGATGGATTTAGTGTCCTTAATCCTCCTCTTGAGTCAAGCCCCTGCTTGTCACCGGCCAGCCTGGGACCCCTCAAAGCAGCGTCTTTGGTGAGGCCCACCTCTCTGTGCTCCGAGGTGCACAGGCCTGGACTGGTGGGAGGGGACTCTGGACCTGCTGTCCAGCCATCTCCTTTGTAAAACAGAGATTGTCCATGTGGTAGCTTGGGAAATGGCCATGACACTTTACAGCAATCCTCACAAGAGGTGGAGTCTGTTCCCGCTGCCCTTGCTTTGAGGCCGGCCTGAGGACTTGCTTGGGCTAATCAAATATGGCGGAAGTGACCCTGTGCGAGCTATAAGCCTGGGCCTCAAGAGGCCTTGCAGGTTTTGTTTTTGTTGGCATGTGCAAAAGTCAGGGTGGCCCACTGGGGGACAAGACACCATGAGGACTCATGAGGGAGCCCTGCCGAGCCAGGAGAAGAACCTCTTGGTGAGGGAAGTCCAAATCTCCAACCCACAGAACTGTGAGCCAAATATGTCATGATTGTTTAAGCCCCTTAGTTTGGGGATGTTTGTTATACAGCTGAGGCTAACTAACACCTTCCACTGCAACCATCTCTGGGCTGGTAAGTAAATAAGATTACGCTCTGGACAGTGGCTGCCACAGAGATAATGCCTTGTAAATGCCCCTCAGCACAGCACTGGGAGCCAGCACAAAGGCTCTGTGTAGGACACCCCCAGAACTCATAGTGCAAGCTGTGTGGTCTTGGGCAAGTAACTTCATCTCTCTGGGCTTTGGGATCTTCACCTGGACCATGGAGCTCTGATAGCTGCCTTCACACCTGGCTGTTCAGTGAGAAAGAGCAGCGAGATCCTGTGGAGAGGGACTTTGGTGGGCAGCAGTGCGGGGTGTGAGAGGCTCCCCTCAGCTGCCAGATCTCCCAGGGAGCTGTGAGTTTCATCTTTTCTGTTTTCATAAAACACACATGACTAGGTGAACACCTATTTTTTTACGGAAGGGAAAACCAAAATTGGGGAAAGGGTTGCATGTGGGAGTGAGGGTAGGAAGGAAGAAAAGGGGAGGGGGGAAGAGGAAGGGTGACAGTGGCTGGACTGTCCCTGAACACTTGCTGTGTGCCAGCCCCGACCCTTTGCTCTTTTACCCCATCAGTTCACTGGATCCTCACGGCAGCTCAATGAACCTCTGCTCATCCTCACTTTGCCAACAGAGAAATGGAGTGATCTCCCTACTTGTGACAGAACCTGGGGAGAAGAAGTGGGATTGGAATCCTAATCCTGGCAGTCTGACTCCAGAGCGGGCCGGGAAGGGGGTGTCCATCCAGGTAGACAGAGCCCAAGGTCAGGAGCCCCCCAGCCTTGGGTTGGGGCCCAGCACCGCCAGAGACTTGTGTGTGGGTCTTTCCTCTTTGGGCCTTAGTTACCCCATCTGCACAGAAAAGGGCTGAATCCTGCTCTCTTGGGTCACCCAGAAGCTGCTCTCTCCTGCTTCTTCTTGCCCTTCACTGGGGCTTAAATATCCCACCTGGTCAGCCCTAAGTCAGTCACTGCCCGAAGGCCCAGGGTACTCAAGGAGACTCTCACCTAAAAAGGGGAGCCCAAGGCCCTGTCCCTGACTTGGGCTCTGCCCCTCTGCCCCACCCCTGACAGAACCCTCCTCTGCCACCACTTGAGTCCCTGGGGAAAAGCCAATTCACACGTCACTCCTGCTAAAGAATCTTTGGTGGCTCCCTATTGTCTTCCAAGCAATCAAGCCCCTCAGCCCCGCCTTCAGAGGCTCCTAATGCTTTCTTTCCAGCTCGGCTCCCTTCCACCTCCCCTAAATTCATCTGACTGGCCATAGGTAAGGAGACTTTTCCCTTTGGATTTTCCCACTGTGTGTCTGTGTAAATAGTCCTTCTGAGGGGCCACGTTCCTGTCCCCCAGGCAGAGCTAACGGCTCCTCCTTACGTAGGGAGCGGAGCCCTTTAAACCATCTGGCCATCATGGGTTTTGTGTGATTACTCCTGAGCTCCTTGAACCAGGGGGCTAGCCCTCTCTGTACCTGAGCCCCCCCCCACCTCCCCAGCCTCAAGGGGAGCATCCCAAGGCAGCAGGAACCCTCAGTCCAAGAAGTGACAGCAGATGAAAGTTGGAGGAAGCCCCATGTCCTAATGGGGGGACATCAGGCAGTGGAGACTCAAGATCTAGGCCCCTTAGGCCTCCACATCTGAACAGAGGCAGCAAATCTTCCCTCTCCCACAAGGAGAATAGCCCAGAAGACATCAGCTGGGAGGCTTTTGAAACCCAGCATGCCCAGAGTTGTTGTCCATTCTGCTATAGTGAGCTGCCTCCCTCTGTCCATCCCAGTGATGCCCAGAATCACTTCCGTCCACAGTAGAGGAGAACCTCTGCTCACCACAGACCTCCCCGGGGCTCCTCAGGAGGACTCTTAGTGCTTCTTCCTAGTGTGAGGGTTCCTGGAGACCAAAACTGTGCCCACATCTTGGCTGTGCCCTGGGCGTGGCTGGAGGTGCCTGGTGTTGGGCCTGTTCTCTTGGCCTCTCTGAGGCTCTGCTCCCTCTGCCCAGCCTGCGGCACTGTCAGAGGAAAGTGGGTATCTGAGAGAGGTGGGGGTCCGAGGGATAGAGCCAGTGCTGGGGCCAAGGCAGGGACGGGGAATGTAGGTGGTGCCTCGGGAGTAAGCTGGGCATGAGATGGAGTCATCTGAGGTAGGCCACTGTGGGTCCCCGGAGCTCTTGAGCCAGGCTGGCCTGACATGTGAGGCTTTAGGTCAGGAAGACATAGGGCGGCTGGGGCCCAGGCCCTCGATTTCCAAGACACTGTGGCCAGAGCCTTCCCTAGCTGTTTGTCGTGGACAAGGCTCTTCAAAAATGCCATCCTCCCAGGGGGCTGCGGGAATTTGGTATGATGTGAAGTAAGTGTGTTTCTCAGCATAAGGCCACTACCCAGGGAGTGCTCTGACACAGGCAGTAAATGGCAGTACCCCAAAAGGCAGGAGGGAAGGGGGGCTCCTTATGAATAGGTGGGATGTGATTTCCTTGCCTCTCCAGGTCTTTCTCAGTTCACTCTGCAATGCTCCTGCCCCCTAGAACCTTCAGTGGCTCCCACCTGCCTGTAGGTCAAAGAACAGGCCCTCCTTTGACCTTCCAGGTGACCTTGAAATCTGGTCACAGCCTCTCTTTGCATTGCTCTCCTCCATTCTCACGGCCCAAGTGTATCGTATACCCCACCCCTCCTGGCCCTATGCTCACACATTTCCCCTCACTCCTGACGCTCTGTCCAGCCTTGGTGGAAATCCCCTGCACTCTCTGGACACCATCGAGGGCTTCACTCTCCTTGAAGCCTTGCTGTACTTCCTGGTATGATGGAACTGCTCCCTTCCTGGAGCTCTATGACATTTTGCCCATGCTGCCCTTGTAGCCTCTCCACTTAGGATTTGGTGTTGGACCAGCAAGGGTTGGGTACGTCCTGCCTCTCTAATCCAGCATTTGCCCACTAAAAGAAGGCACAGATAACGAGCCTTCTCATCTCCAAGTTCCAGAAACCGGCAAAGGACCTTCTCTGGCATTGTCTCCCCAATGGGCATTGGCCTTCCCCCCGGCTGAGAGAACTCTGCTTTTGGGGGACGGAATAACATGCTCCTACCCCCACCCCCTCAGAGGACAAAATGGAGTGGAATATGCAACCTCAGCCATCCCATTCTGCATAGCCTGTGGACAGGCCTGGAGTGGCCATGGAACCAGGTTCTGGTCAATGAGGCATAGGAGAAAGGCTACTACGGGCTTTATGAGAAAGTTTTCCTTCTGGAGAAAAGAAAGGGACACGCCATTGTTCAGGGAGGCAGCTGTTGGCTCATTCTCCCAGCTCCGGGCGCTGGATAGCATGTCCACCATCCGGGTCCCTGAGGGAAGGTATCACTGACACGCTGAGGACGGCCTTGCAGAAAGTCACAAAGTGCTGTGGTTTCCCCGGATGGCACTGTGCTCCTGAGTCCCCTCTGAGCAGAGCTGAGAGCTGAGTGACAAGAGCCAACCGTGTGGCAGTCTAGGGAAAGGGTGCTCCAGGCAGAGGGACTAGCGAGGGCAATGACTGCAGGCAGGAGGGAGCTTGGTGTGCTCAGGTCCCAAGGGAGGAAGCTGTGTGTGTGTGTGTGTGTGTGTGTGTGCGTGTGTGCGCAGGTGTGTGCGCACGGGTGTGCCTGTGTGCGCGTGTGAGCACATATGCTTGTAGGGAGGGGGGAGTGTGCAGAAGATGAGATCGGGGTGGCAGGGTCTGGGTGACATAGAACCTCACAGAACTTTATTTTATTTTTTATTTTTGTCTTGAGTCTGTTTTTTCAATTTAATTTTTTTTAATTTAAATTCTAGTTAGTTGGGCGCCTGGGTGGCTCAGTCGGTTAAAGCCGCTGCCTTTGGCTCAGGTCATGGTCTCGGGGTCCTGGGATCGAGTCCCGCATCGGGCTCTCGCTTGGCGGGGAACCTGCTTCCCCCCCACCTCTCTCTGCCTGCCTCTCCATCTACTTGTGATCTCTCTCTGTCAAATAAATAAAATAAAATCTTTAAAAAATATATTAAAAAAAATTCTAGTTAGTTAACAGAGAGTGTATGATTAGTTTCAGGGATAGAAATTAGTGATTCATCAGTTACATAGAACACCCAGTGCTCATTCCATCACGTGCTCACCTTAATGCCCATCACCCAGTGACCCCATCCCCCCATCCCCCTCCCCTCCACCAAGCCTCAGTTTGTGCCCTGTAGTTAAGAGCCTCTTATGGTTTGCCTCCCTCTCTGTTTTTATCTTACTTTATTTTCCCTCCCCTTCCCCTATGTTCCTCTGTTTCGTTTCTTAAATTCCACAGATGAGTGAAATCATATGGTATTTGTGTTTCTCTGACTGACTTATTTCGTTTAGCATAATGCACTCTAATTCCATCCACGTTGACGCAAATGGCAAGAATTCATCTCCCAGAACTCTAGATTTTATTCATTGTACCCCCAACTTTCTATTATAAAAATGTCCTAAAACATAGAACAATTAGAAGAATATAGAATAAGCACTCATAGATAGTCCATCCCAGTTCAGCCGCTGTGCATATTTTGGCATATTTGCCTTCTTCTCTTTTTTAAGATTTTATCTGCTTATTTATTAAAGATTTTTATTTTTTGAAAGTGAGAGAGAAATAGAAGAATGGTGGCAGGGGGAGGCCAGAGGGCAGAAGGAGAGGTAGATTTCCCACTGAGCAGGGAACCTGACACAGGGCTCAATCCCAGGACCCTGGGATCATGACCTGAGCCAAAGGCAGATGCTTAACCCACTGAGCCACCCAGATGCCCCAAATTTTATTTATTTATTTGAGAAAGAGAGCATGAGCAGGGGGAGGAGGAGCAGAAGGAAAGGGAGAAGCAGATTCCCCTGGTGAGCAGGAAGCACTACACGGGGCTAGATCCCAGAGTCCTGAGATCACGACCTGAGTGGAAGGCAGATGCTTAACCTGCTAAGCCACCCAGGCGCCCCTCCCGACACTGACTTTTTAAAAAGTTTATTCATTTGATTAGTTTATTAAATGGAGGCATTTCACGCCCACAGTGAACAAGTCTTGAGTCTGCAGCTTGGTGAATATGAGCATATATAATCATACCCAGAATATACAGAATATTTCCAGCTCTTTCCAGGGGACCCCTGTCCCTGCCTGAGGCAAGAGCAGTTCTAGCTGCCATCACTGCAGATCGGTTCAGGCGGTCTTAGAACTTGGCTGTAGATGGAGCCCTATAGCCCGTTCTCTCGGGTAAGTCTTCTGTCACCTGCTTGACATCTGAGAGAGTCCCTGCATTGCTGTGGATGAACCGCACATTCAGCTGTCCCGTTGAGGGGTGTTTGGGGTATACTGGCTACAGTGGACAAGATATGGGCTTGCGTGAAGACTCTGGGACCGTTGTGGTGACTGCTGGTTTGTGTGGTATGGCTAACCCGTACCTCTCTCCCCTGATAGGATGTGAACTCAAACACCTTGGAGAAGTCGAGGCAAGACTTCACAGGCGGAGCTGTGCTCCTTGTCACACATCTGACCGGAAGGCCCAAATTTCAGGTAGTCTCACTGCCCATGATTTTGGAGTGGTCACGTGGTGACCCCAGATCCTTCCATTATTAAAGTAAGTTTCAGTTTTTATGGCGGGGTCCGTGCAGGGTTTTGAGCAGGAAAGTGACAGATGATGGGATTTACTGTTTGTCAAGACCACGTTGAGTTCCATCCGGAGAACAGCCCACAGGGGGTCAAGGGCAGCATTGGGGCAGCCGGGAAGGGGGCCCTTGAAGCGGTCCAGGCGAGTGGTGGAGGTGGCGAGAAGTGGGTTCTGAGGAGAATCGTACCGGCCTTAGCACCTATAGGTGGAGGCACTTGTTCAAGGTTAGTTGCCTACGCTGAGCTTCGAGAAGCCAGAAAGCATGGCTGGTTCACTTCTGAGTGCCTGGCCTGGGACCTGGCAGAGAGAGTGTCCCAGTCATACCTGGGCGTGCCTGAACTCAGAGAGGCTCAGACTTTTGGGGTTTGATGCTGCAACAAAAACAAAAAACAGAACAAGAGTCTGATCTGGTTTCCCAGCAGTCCCTGCGGCAGCTTCTGATTAATCACACACTCACTCAACCCTCCTCCGCGAACACTGTGAATCACCAGGGAAGCCCTTCTGCTTTTGGGGAGCATCGTTCATATTGCCCCAGCGCGACCATGTTGAGAACAGCAAGATCTGCCTCCAAAGGACAGAAAGTTACCAGCCTGGAGCCTAGGTCAGTGAGGTCTCTCTTCCTCCCCAAGGCTTGGGTCTGGGGGTGAGGGCCAGGCCCCTGCACCTGCTGCAAGCTGTCTGGCAGCAACCCAGGGGCAGCCCCCACTGAAATTCCACTTACTCCAAGGAATGTGGTGGGGGCCTCGGCTATCTGTATCGTTATCCATCACTGTGTAACAAATCACCCCAAAGAACAATAGACGTTGGTTACATCTCATGTTTTCTGTGACTCCGAAATCCCAGAGAGGCTTCGCTGGGTGCTTCTCATCAGGAGGCTGGCCTGGGGCAGACGCTTGGCTTTCGAGGTGGCCCCCTCGCAAGGCTGGCTAGTCAGTGCTGGCTGTTGGTGGGAAACCGTGGTCCTTCTGCACAGGCTGCTGCCTCCGTGGTGGCGGGCTTCCCTCAGAGGAAGTGGTCCCAGAGCAGGGTGGAAGCTGTAATACCGTATGACTTAACCTCGGAAGTCACACGCCATCGTTTCTGCAATATCCTATCGGTTACACAGGTCAGCCCTGTTTGGCATGAGTTGGGGGACTGTGCAAGGGTGTGCTTTCCGGGAAAGAGAATCACCGGGGCCCATTTGGAGGCACACAGGCAGTGAACAGGGAAGAATACCACCGACCTGGGGGTTACTTGCCCACATGCTAGTCATTATGGGACACAGGATGCCTGACCTCGGCTGAGCGGCGGGGAGGGGGGCCGGGGGTGGGGTGGGGGCAGTAAGCAGGCCCCACCGCAGGTAAGCAGAGAAAGAACTCCATCCATGCAATAGGTCGTTTGGGGAGCTCCAAAGCCCTGTGGGCCACAGACGGATGAACAAAGTCACTGAACCCTAGGGGAGCCTCCTTAGCAAGGGTATCACACATCACCCAGAGCCTCAAATGATACATGGCCAAACATGCCAGGGGCACTGAGGTGGAGGACAATAGTTCCTAGAAGGAGAAAAATAGTTCCTTGGCCTGGAAGCAATCAAGGAGGGCCAGAAGGAGGTGGCATTTGAGTTGGTTTTGATGGCCAAGAGAAGAAGAGGGTGGGGGATAGTGTCCACCCAAGATTAGGTCCGATATGGGACTCAGGCCCATGACAGAGACCTCCTGATATAATCCTTCCACATTTACTTGACACAAAGCAATTGATCACACACTATATTGTGTGCCACAGCCTATGCTGGCCATGGGATTCAGCGGTGGATGAAATAGACCTTGTGGTGCTTAAAACTATGGCCCTGTTTCAGGGAGGGTCTAGAGATGACCTTGAGATTGATATTAAGGGCAAAGTTACCTCCATCCCAGCCAAACAATGTCCATGTGACATCTGATTACAGTGGGCACCACTGTGTCCCCATTTGACAGACGAGAAAACCAAGGCTCACAGCTGGAAGCACTAGCCATGGTCACAAAGCCAAACCTAATCCCAGGCCATGTAAGTGGGTGCTGGGAGACCAGACAGACACAATGCACCAGCCTTCAGCGTGGCTCTCTAGAATGCTCTGGACTTCTGGAGCTGGCTTCTCTTTCCCACTGGGAGGAAACCCCCCTTCCAGCCTAGGGCTTCACAACAGTAAGAGGAGGTCGGTACTGAGTCGTGTGTCTCAGTCTCTATGCTCAAATTCAACCATATGACCGATTAGTGAAGCCCATGAGTTACATGGGGAGGGATTTTCAGGGATTGCTGGGGAGCGAAGTGTCTCTGGGCTTGACCTCCTGCCGTGGAGGGAGCTGCAGAGTCCCCAAACTGCTGATGCACTAGTATGGGGTTGGGGGTGCCCTAGCTTAGGGGCCTTGAGCCCCAGAGCCCCCACACAGCTTCTCCCCTCTTTTGCGCCCCCCCCCCTCACGTTAGTGGTCAAGGCCCTTTATCTCTGGACGAGAACCTGAGTGGGCATGTGCTGAGCACTTTGTGGACATTAGCATCCCAAGTCCTCATAGCCCCGTATACAGAGGGGTTCCCCATTTTGCAGATGAGGCAACTGAGTTCAGTGAGATCAAGTCAGTTGCCCAAAGGCAGATGCAACCTCAGGGCAAGACTATGAAAATATCCCTTCAAGTCAGATCTGCGCCTCCTGGGCCGCCGTATGGGTCTTGTCCACCTTCATCACCCTCACGGACAAGGCACAGATGGGACATATGATGAGCAGAAACATGACACCCTAACACAACTGTACCCTGGATAAGTTCAACGCTTAATACTTCCTCTTAGAACTTGCCTTTCCTCCCTCTGAAGTGGGTTTCTGAGGTTCACCAAGCTGGTATGAGTAACTCCTGCTCACTCATGTTTCCCTGCTGTACAGTACTCCCGGAAAAGGCTCCAGCTCAAACTGACGTTGCTAATATTACTTCCACCGGTCCAGGTGGGTGTGATTTGGGTTCCCATACTACAGATGGAAGACAGATGGACAGACTCCCAGAGGTTAAAGAGCGCATGTGGGATTAGCCACCTTCTAAGTGGCAAAAAACAAAAAACAAAAAACAAAAAACTCCTATTGAGCACTGAAGGCGGTGGCTCCCGAGCTCCTTTATCTCTGGTGTGAGCAGAGAGGGAAAGAGACCATGCAGCTGGGCTAGCCCCCGGGCTGTCTCAGTTCTCAGGAGTGGCCCAGAGAGGGACCCTGAAATGGCACTGAGTGGGAAGGTGGTCCAATGGGGACAAACCACTCCAGGCCCAAATCCATCAGTGGCCTCTCTCCACTGCATGGGTAATGTGGAAACACCACACACAAGTCACAGGACAGACTGTGGTTCCGTGAGGCAGCTCCTGGCCGTGAGACCAGCAATGCTGAATAAGAGGGCCAGACTCGTCTCTAGACCTCAGTTTTCTTATCTGGAATTCGGGGGTAATCATTATACCTGCTCAGAGGCAGGATTGACTACTGTTCCAGAGCATCTGAGATTTAATTCTGTTTTGTTTGGATTCATTCATTCATTCATTCATTCATTCATTTGGCAAGCACGTGCTGGATACATGCCATGCCAAGGTCTGAATGGGGCCCTGAGGATCCCACAGTGATGAAGAATAAAGAATCGGGGTGAAACAGAGGACGTGGCAGCAGCTGCGGCAGGTGAGGTCTAATGACCGATGGGAAGTGGGCTTTGTGAGGTGCTGGGAATCTCACTTGGCTACAGGGAGGTAAGTCGTGTCTTCCCTCCCTGCTCAGAGCAGAGCACAACCCCCAGACGGAGGCCAGCTGACCCAGGGCCACTAGGGAGCATCCTGGAGCCCCAAGGAGGGGCTGGGTAGGCTTTGGGATGTGGGTGTGGACACAATCAGTGGGTCAGCTCCTGCCCCAGACAGGCAGGCACGTCCTCCCCAAGGACAAGGGCTTGAGGAAGCCATCCCCTCCCCTCCCCCTGTCTCCTCCACCCTTCTCTTCTCACCTCCTCCCTCCCCTTCCCGAGGGAGAGGCAGCTGCTTCCCTCAGAGTTTCCACACCGCCCAAGCCTGCCTACCCACCAGGGATCCTCGGCCCTCGGGCACTGGCACAGGCCCCTGCCCATCCTGCCAGGGGTGGCTCCTTCCCCCAGGCACGTCTTCACTCAGGCACGAGGCACTGGCTTGACACAGCTGTGAACCCTGCAGGAAGAGCCAATTCAGGTCACCCTCAGAGAGAGCTCGGGGCAGGCCCCGCTGGGAAATCTTATCTCGGTGTTGCCAAGTACCAAGGGCCCTATTGGTCCCTCCCTTCCCTACCCCCAATGGTTTCTCTGTCTCAGTCTTCATCTTTCTCTGCCTCCCATGGCCCCCACTGCCTTTGGAGAGACCCGATATGAATGGATTCTGGCCGAACAAGGGTCCCACTCTATATGGAGATATGGTGGGATGACTCAGGAGCTGGGAAGGTGGTCAGACGGCCTGGGTCTGATCTTGGCACTGCCACTCCCAGGCTGTGTGACCCCCAGGCAGGCCGGTGCCCTGTCAGAGGCCTGATGTGGGATTCAACTGGCGGGAGCGTGGCGCGGAGGAGCAAGGCTTGCAGAGGGGCTGGCGCTGAGGTCTGGAAAGAGGAGGTGAGTGAGTCCTAGCCCATTGCTGGGGGGCTCACACCCATGACTTCAAGGCAAATGCTGAAAGCCAGAGAAGAGAGAGCCAGGGGGATTGTGTGCTGAGTTTGGTCTGGCTGGTAAGTGCTTGAGGGAGCTGCAAAGATAGGGAGCCAGAGAGGTATGGGAACAAAGAGAGAGAAGAGAGAGAGAGAGAGAGACAGACAGACAGACAGACAAGGAATGAGAAAGAAAGAATCAGCCAGAGAACCAGAGAGAGAGAGAGGAAGGAGGGAGGGACAAGGAGAAAGGATGATAGCCTTTGGGTGAGGAACCTTCCTGGAAGGAGAAGTCTTCCTGGAAGAAGAGGCATTTTGAGCTGAGCCTGGAGGGTGCCTGCGAAAGAGTTAGACTTGGGGGCCTGGAGAGGGCCAGTGAGAGGTTGCTCCAGCCAAGAATACAGAGGTGAGGAGTCCCATCAGCTGGTGTCCCTCAGTGTCAGCAAGCAGGCCACTTCAGAAGGGCTCTGGCATCTGGGCCCACTAATTCGTCCCCAAGAGCTCAGGCTGCTTTTCCTTTTCTCTCTGTCTCCACTGGTGGGGGTAGGGGAGGGCATTTTGCACTTAGATAGCTGGGCTGAGATTTTTTCCAAAATTTCCCACATTTGAATCATGTCAGAGCTGGAAGGGCTCTGGGGTAAAATAATTTCCCAGGGAAATTATTTTCCTAGGGAAACCGAGGCACAGGGAAAGTCAGGGACTTGCCTGGGATCCCCCAGCAATGGTGGGTGAGGGTCTAGACCTCCCATCCTCTGGATGGCATTGTTAGCAAGATCACAACATCAGCTGGTCAGAACTTCTTAAGCTCTTTCTCCGGAGTGAATGCAACAGAATCAGTCAGAGAAACAAGAGGCTAAAGCCAGGGGTGAAATCCCAGAACCAGGCCCCAGCCTCCGAAGACTGGAGGCATGACTGAGGCAGAGACAGAGGTGGAGAAACTGAGGCACGCAGGTGCCATCTGCCCCCCCCCAGCCACCTCATCCTGGATGCCCCATGACATTCAGTTGCCCCGAAACTTCCAAGGAGCTCATTCTTCACCAAGTAGTGTCCTCAGCCCTCAGCCACGGGCCCCTCCTGCGAGCCTGGGGTTTTACTGCCGCTTCAAGTTTCTGCTGCTATTCTGAGGGTTTAGTTGTGGGAGCTGCAGAGAAAGTAGGGTCCTGGACACTGGGAGCTCCAAGGATGGCCCGCATGGAGTCCGTGGAGGTGGACAGCACTCCTTACCCCCTTCCACCTGCTGAGCCATCTTGGGCAAGACTCAAGGGCCTCGGGGCACCTGGGTGGCTCAGTTAGTGAAGTGTCTGCCTTCTGCTCAGGTCATGATCCCAAGCTCCTGGGTTCAAGTCCCGCATCAGGCTCCCTGCTTGGCAGGGAGTCTGCTTCTCCCTCTGCCTGCTGTTCCCCCTACTTATGCTGTCGCTCTCGCTCTCTCTCTGCCTCTCTGACAAATTAAATAAATAAATAAATAAATAAATAAATAAAAATCTTTTTAAAAAGAAAAACTCAAAGGCCTCAGTGATCCCGGCTATTGAACAAGGTGGTTTCTGAGATGTTTCCAGCTGGATGGTCTTTGTGTGTGGGATACTTGAATGTCTGGGTGGCAAAAAGCCATTGATGTGTGCCTCATTTATCTGGGAGATGAAAAGAGAGAGAGAGAGAGTGACCCACATGGAGAGCCGGTACCACACAGGCAGAGAGAGAGAACAAAAAAGAGAGAGGTGTTGTGGGGGGCAGGGGGAGAAGCAGCTACAACCGGAGACAGAAGGGCAGAGAACAGAGAAGGCAAACAGAGACATGGGGGTGGGGTGAGAAGAATCAGAGTGAGGGGGTGGGGAGCACAAGGGAAGGCAGCCCAGCCTGCCCCTCCCTGATAGCTGGGACAAGGTCCCTAACCCAGGGGCAGCTGGAGGCAGCAGCTGAAGCCGCCTGGGCCTGCCAGGCCCTCTTCCCTGCCCACCACATCCGGCTTGGGCCTGGCAGGGCCCCCAAAGAGGGGAAAGGGGAAGGGATAGGCAATGTCAGCTGTGAACCAGCCCATTTCCCCCAAATCTGTCTGAGAAGTGAGAATTCAGCATATGCCCCCTGCTGTGTGTCAGACAGAGTCATCCACTCACGGCTCATGCTGGCCCCTCTTCCTGTCCACATTCTCTATCCTTGGTGGACTGCTCACTGTCCCACAGCCACGTCCCACCCCTGGACCAAGGCAAGGATTGTTTCCACTGCCTAGAAAGGTCTGAACCCCTGTTCCTCTTCTCACATAAGCTGCCATCACGGTTAATTTTATGTGTCAGCTTGGCTGGGCCACAGTGCTCCAGTATATGGCCAGACATTATTCTAGATGTTTCTGTGAGAGGGTTTTGGGATGAGATTAACATTTGAAAAGGTGGACTTTGAGTAGATTGTCCCCCAAATGGGGGTGGGTCTTATTTAATCAGTTGAAGGCCTGAATAGAACAAAAAAGTGACCTCCCAAAGAGATGCTTTTCAGACTTGAACCACAGCATCAGCTCTTCATCAGCAGGATCCAGACCCTGGGTCTCCAGGCTGCTGGTCCACTCTGCAGATTTTGGACTTGCCAGCTTCCATAATCACAAGAGACAATTCCTTAAACTAAATCTCTTTTATATGTACTTTCTATTGGTTCTGCTTCTTTGGAGAGCTCTGACCAGTACTGATGTCCTTCAAAGGGCACCTCCTTCTTTGACTCCTGGGTGGAATCCTCCACTTTCTCTGGTCTATTACAGCCCTTCATGCTGCCTCAGTTACATAGCATTTGTCACATCATGTCCCACTAAATTATAAGTTGGTCTCCCTTACTGGGGAGTAAGTTCTAGACATTAGGGATGGGGGACAATTGACCTGAATCTTCAGCACAGTCCAGCACAGAGCCTAGCATGGGAAAGATGCTGGCTGACTGGATAGATGGAAAGGTGGATGGATGGGTGGATGGATGGATGGATGCAGGATTGAAGAAAGGTAGGAAAGTAAGAAGGGTAGGGGGAAGGAAGGGAGAGTAGATGAGTGCATGGATAGATGGGCATATGGATAGAAAGTAGAGTGATGGCTAGGTGGATGGATATTTGGGTGGAGAGATGGGTGGATGGGTGGGTGGATGGATGGGTGGGTAGGTGGATGGGGGAATGGATGGGTGGATAGTGGGATGGGTGGAGAGATGGGTGGATGGATGGGTGGATAGATGGATGGGTGGAGAGATGGATGGATGAGTGGGTGGGGGTGTGTGAATGGATGGAGGGGTGGGTGGGTATGGATGGATGAGGGGGGTGTGTGCCGATGGGTAGAAGGATGGATGGGTGTGTAGGTGGATGGATGAATGAAGCAAAGCCCCTTTCATCGAGGAGACTCCAGGTAGGTTAGGAGAGTTACCTCATTTCCTGCTTAGGCAGAAAGGCTTAGAGGTCCCAAAGTGGAGCCCATAGATTCCTAGGGAGAGCGATCTTCCCTTAGTCAGTGGCAGCCCCATTCAACCCTCCCTGCAGAGGCTCTGCTAAGTACCTGGCTGGCCTTGTGCCAGGCACAGAATAGGGCAGTGGGTGTGCGTTTTGGAACAATCCAGCCTGGGACTCAGTTCTGTTATGCCCTAGCCATTGGACTTGGACAAATCACTTTCCCTCTCTGGGTCTCAGTTTCCTTATTTGAAATCGGTATATGTAGATATCACATCACTAAGTGGTTAGTACATCTGTTCTGGAGCCAGACTGCCCCATTCTGTCATTTGTTGGGATGTGACCTTGGGCTGGTCACTTCATCATCCCATGACTTAATTTCTGCTATGTAAAATGGAGAGAGAGAGAGAGACTCTGGCTTTGTTTTACAGATTATATGAATGAATAGATATGAAACGCTTGGACCAGGGCTTGACACAGAGTCATTGCTCTTAAATGACAGTCGTCACCCACGTCAGGGTGCAGCTGGAAAGAGAAAATGAAATCATGCTGGTGAAATGTTTGGCTGGGTGCCTGGAGCATCAGAACCACTTGATAAATTGTGTTATCCTTAATCTCCAGCTGGAGAAACTGAGGCTCTAGGAAGAAAAGTGACTTAGCCAAGATCAGGCAGCAGATCAGGGATGGAAACCATGATTCAGGAGCAGGCCTGGCTGACCTGGGGCCCCTAGCTCTGTCCAGGAAGGTGGCGAGCCCAAGGCCTTGAAGTATGAGTAAGAATTCAGCAGGTGACAGGACAGGGCTGGCCCAAGAGGCCTCTGGGCCAGAGGCCCAGCTGGGAAAGCACGAGGCATATGTGGGGAATCAGACGTCATGGGGCCTGGCCCTGGCTCCGGTGGGGGCAGCGGGTGAGTGGCCGGGAGAGGTGAGGACAGTGAGGTGCAGTGAGAGGGCAGGAGTGGGGTGGGGGGAGCGGGTCAGGTGTGGGGTCTGGAAGCCACGGGGACAGGTAGGGGCCATGGAGATGGGTGGGTGAGGAGCGCCGGCCACCCTGCCAAGGGAGCTGTGTGCGGAGACGATGCGGTAGGGTCAATTTTTCCGTGTGTGCTAAGAGCAAAGACAGTGCCAGAAACCACCCCACAGAAGGCAAGATTTCCTCCCCGTTTCGGACTCACATAGATGCAGGAGACCAGTGAACACAGCGAGCGGCTGTGTGTGTCTGCCAGGCACATGGCGAATGAGGTTACCCGGATAACCTCACGAGGAGGCGATGGTTACCCATGTGGTCGGTGCAGGTGTGGAGTGCCCTTCCCCAGCCCCCCGGCAGTCGGTAACAGGGTCTGACTGGTCTTTGCGTAGCCCACCTGTTGGGGAGCAGGTCGTGCCCTTGTTCCCCACACCGTGGTATGTTCACAGTGCTGGGGAAGCTGAGCGGACGAAGAATGGGAAGGGCCTTCTGGGTGAGGGTCCCAGCTCAGGAACAGGCTGAGAGGTGAATATGTGCAGTAGAGGGCGCGGGGCATGGGGCCCCGCAGCGGGTGTCTAAGGCAGCCAAAGCACAGCAACAACGCGTGAGAGCATGGCAGCTCCGTTTCTCATCCCTGCTTATAAGGTCGGAGCAGTGCTGTGCCCATTGAGTGGGTGAGAGGGAGGTCTCACTGCCCATTTCACAGAAGAGAAAACTGAGGCCGTGGCTGAGGGAATCTGGGGCTTTTGGAGTCAGGCTGGTGGGGAGGACCGTTGGGAGGAGGGCACAGGGCCTGAGAAGGGCTCCAAGTAACAGGACAAAGCCTGGGAAATCTGATCGCATGTTTACCAGCCTAGGGATTAAAGGTGACGCTGCTGCCAGGGGGCTTACCAGGGAGGCAGGTAACAGCAGGCAGAGCAAGCAGAGCGGGTGGCCTGGGCCAGTGCTTCCCAGGCCATGATTTCTGCAAGTCACCAGCTTTATCCAACACGTTCGCTCTGTGTCAACTCCCTTGGTAAAACGTTTTCTGCGGCAGAAGGGAACCTGACTGCCCCGGGCCCAGCTCTAATAAGCACTTTGCACGCATCAACCCTCAGAACAGTCCTCGGGCCAGACAGGGATCCCGGGGCTGTCCTTGTGCTGTACAGGCGAGGGGGCAGAGGCGAGAACTGTCTGGGAGCATGTGACAATGAACACACAGAGCTGGGATTTGAACTGGGACCCCCTAGCCCCACACTCCCTGGGCTTGAACTCCCAGCTGCTACTTGACACCATTGCTTAGGTCAGCAGATTTAAAAAGAAAAAACTCCGTCACATGTGAGAAATGGCTGCTACAAACAGAAGGTACCAGAAAGACAACTACGATACAAGACAGACTGTGATTTTATCATTTTCTCTAGATGCTGTTACGTTGGGAGATTTCCAGGCCAGAGACTTGCCTCTGGTCTGCTACAGGACAGAGTACCAAGTGGCTGAGAGGCATCCAGGACACCCAGCCCTGCTCCGAGTCCCCAGGGGACCAAAGACATTAGCAAAGGGAAGAGCTCCCTCTCCTTAGAGCTGTGCCAGGCTCTCTGTCTGTAACTCTGTCCATCCCTGAGATGATGCTGAGTGTCCCCTTGTAACAGGTGACAGAACGGAGGCTCTGAGGTGTTGGTCACTTGCTGCGGTTGCCCAGCCAGGGTGGGAGAGGCAGGGGCTACCCAGCCTGCCTGGATTTCTGCTCGGACTCTTGCAGACACTTCGCTGGAACCCGCTGGTTCCACAGGCCGCTGCAGGGCTCTTAACCCTCGCTTAGCACAGGGGGCTGGACCGGTGCGGAGCTAGCCCGACGACAGGAAGCCGAGCCCGTGAGGCAGCGTGGGTTGGGGGGAGCCCATGACTGGGAGGGGAGCACACAGAAAGTCACTCAGCACAGAGCCTTCAGTACCACACCCATGCTGTCTCCAGGACCGCGGGGGACCAGGCTTTGGCGTGGGCCTGCGTGAAAGGCAGTAAGAATTGGCCTCTTTGGGCAGATAAGGAAACAGAGACTCAGTGTGGGAGTATGCCCAGATGGCACAAGGCAGAGCCAGGGTTTAGATCTGGATCCTTGGGCCTCCTCATTTTCGGCCCATTTCTCAGCACCGTCCCACCCCATAAGGTGGTGTCAAAGATCCCTTCCTTCTGAGGTGGGAGCCTTAGGCGGCCTCCGCTCATTCATCCACCATTCGTCAAGGGTTCCCCAACTCTGCTGTGGCCAGTCCTCTGCGAGGTCCCAGGTTGAGGCAATGGGCCAGCCACGGCCCCCACCTACCAAGATAGCTGTCTGTGAGGGAGATGGACCCCAAACCTGACCAGCTTGTGGAGGAGGGAAGCATGGGCCCTGAGGAAGGCCAGGAAGACAGCTAACTGAGCCTGAGTCAAGGAAGGCTTCCTGGAGGAAGAGAAACCCAACCTGAGACTAGAAGGTGGAGGAGGAATAGGCCTGGTACTGAGGCTTGGGCTTTGCCGGGCACTGAGAGAGAGCATGGTTCAGCCTTGGAACTTACAGACCAGTGGGAGGTAGGAAGCACATGCATGGGGTGGCAGAAGCCCAAAGAGGAGACCCCGTCCTCCTCCTTGGAAAACAAGCACCCCTCTGAGACTGGGAGGCCCAGGCATCCCAAGCCTCCCTCTAACTCTGATATCAAGGCCTTACCAAGTGCCTGGCCCTGGGCTGGGCCTACAGTAGGTGCCAAAAAAAGTCTAGTCACAGAGTTGCCAAGCCAGGAGGGCTGTCATGTATGAATCTAGAAGGGGCACTAGACTTGCCCAAGGTCAAACAGCAAGGCCGTTGCTGACATGGCCTTTTACCTAGCTCCCTCCTCCTTCCCTTCTCTTCTTTGTGACCCTCTAGCTGAGTACCACCTCAGGGAGGCTGGCTGCACTTTTTCTCCACAGACTGACTGGGTGCCTGCCCAGAGCCATATGGATCTTGAAGAGTCAGGAATGAGTAATAATAATAATGATAACGATAACAATAATACTAGTAATAATAATAATAATAATGTGTTAATGTTTCGCTTGCATGGCCGCTCACCACACTCACAAAATTCTTATCAGGTAGATACTATCTCCTTTTTACATAGAAAGAGTCCCAGAGAGGGAAAGTAACTAGTCCAAGGCTGCACAGCAGATAAGTGACAGAGCAGTAGCCCAGTTCAGGCTCTGGAGGCCCCTATGAAATCCTGAGCCTCTTTGTCCTCCTAAGTTATCACAGCCTCTTAGAGACCCCACGGTCCATCGGGACAGACAGACACATCGACTTTCTAATTATGTGGAAGATGCCCCAGCAGAAGGAGTGTGGCCCAGGTGACAGGGAACGACCAATGATGCCATGTCCTCAGCTCTACTTTTTACATAATAACTTTTGACCCTGAACTTGTATGTGCATCAGAGGGGAGAAGAAAACGAGGACCTTGGCCTCACTTAGCCCTCAGCCCCTGGGCTGGGCTGGGCCAGACCCCAGTCAGCGCCTGGCTCCTGACACCAGAGCATGCACCCCTTCGTGCCATCCTGCCTGGCCTGAGGGTTGGCAGGCGGCATTCTCAGCCTCCAGGTGTGCTTTGCCCACACCTGCCTCTACCAGCCTGTTGGAACATAGAGTCCTGGCAGGGCCAGGAAGCCCAGGCATGGGGAGTGAGGCCTGAGTGGGGTGGGGAAGGGTGTCTCTGGTGGGGACCAAAGGCTGGCACTGGGATCCGTGACAGCCGTGTTTGGGTTCTGATGCTAAACTTCCTAACAGGAGAGTTCCGGGGCCAGTCTCTGGACCTCCCGGAGCCTCCATTTCCTCATCTGTGAAATGGGGATACTAACACCAACACCCCAGTTTCTGATGTGGATCTTAAAATGAGAGAATTTGAAAAAGCAACTACCATATGTCAGTTACAACCTCAGTAAAGCTGAATATTAATAAATAATAATAATAAATTAATTTCGAAAAAGGCAACTAGCCTGTGCTAGGCACGTGGGAGATACCCACAAATAAATTCCATCCCTGTGTGAGCCAAGACTGCCTTCCAACCTCACTGGGTCTTCAACTCTCATTGGTGGGAGTGATAGCCTGTAGGTTTGGGGTGAGGAGGAGTCTGAAGATCAGTCTGGGATCAAGGGGGAAAAGGTTACAATTAATGAGGCCTGTCAGGAATCCAGGAGTGAACAGGTATGTGTACCATGGGTTTGCTGCTCTCTCCTCTCCTCTCCTTCTCTCCCCCCCCCCATCTTGTCTTCTCTCTCTGGCTTTTTTTTTTTTTTTTTTAAGAATTTTTATGTATTTATTTGACAGAGAGAACACAAGCAAGCAGAGTAGTAGGTAGAAGGAGAGGGGGAAGCAGGTTCCCCGCTGAGCAAGGAGACTGATGCGGGGCTTGATCCCAGGACCCTGGGAACATGACCTGAGACAAAGGCAGATGCTTAACCAACTGAGCCACCAGGCACCCCTCTCTCTCTCTGATTTCTAATGATTTCACTTTCCCAGCATACCCAGAACACAATCCCCTCTTACCATACCCACCGGTACCATCTGGTTGAGCTACCAGAATCTCTCTTGCTTCCTCTCTTGCCCTTCAGCCTCTTCTCACAGGCCCAGAGGGATCCAGTTCAAACCTAGTCAACTCTTGCCTTCCTCTGCTCAACAGTCCCACCATTCCCATGGGGAAAAAGCCAAAGTCCTCTCAGTGGCCCACACAGCATGGACAGTCTGTGCCCCATCATGCCTGAGACTCCCTCCCCTCCTCTGTGCTCCCACTGCACTGGCCTTCCAGGTATAGGAACCCCTGCCTCAGGACCTTTGCACTTACTTCCCCTGGCCTGGAATACTGTTCCCCAAATACACATGAATCCATCTCACTTCTTTGGCCTCTACTCAAATGTCCTCTTGTTAGTACAGCCTTTCCCCTATTTAAGATAGCAGTGCTCGTCCCTACCCCAACACACTCAGTCCCTTTCCTGCTTTAGTTTTCTTTTCAACAATTACCACGTCTTAACATTTTGCATATTTTCTTTGTTTTTGTTATTATTTATTCCCTAGCTCTGTCTAGCTCTGCCTCTGGGCTCAAGCTCTGTGCTCCAGAAATCTCTCTATCCCTGATTCCAGGACCCTCTTGCATTCTGTTCTCTCTACATGGAAGACCATATCTCCCCATTCTCTGGCTAATTCTTCATCTTGCACGTGTCTACTTAGACACCCCCGTTTCTGGAACCATCCAGATTATGAGCCCTCAAGTGCGGGGGCCGCACCCATTGTGTGTGTCATTGTGCCCACTGTACTGCCTGGGGCACAGCATACCATGGGTACTCGATAAGTGCTCAGTGAAAGGTTTGCTCACTCTTGGAAGCAGAAGAGCTCATGCTTTCTGATCCTAAAACCCTTTGTTTTTCCACACTCCTGCTCTGGTCTTGGCACTGGGGCTGCATTACTGACACTGAGCACTGGCCACACAGCTGGTTCCGGTTCCGATGCGAAGCACTTTTGTGTTGTTAGTCCCTAACTGCCGGGTAAGACTAGCGGCTCAGGGGTTGCTGTTAGGAGTGGTTCCGAGAGGTGAGAGGACATGCTCTGAGTAACATAGCTTTGCCTTTCCTGGGCAAGGAGACAACAGATGTCAATGCTGGAGGCCTAGGAGACCCACATGGGCAACCAAAGGCCTGAGGGTGAGTGGGGGTTCTCCACCAAACCATGGGGTCCTGAAGAATTCCTCACAATCTGGAAATCTGGATGCTTTGGGCTCAACTGGGAGGAGGAAAAAAGAGGCAAGGCCCATGGTGAGAAAGAAGATAGGACATTTGGGCTGGTCCCGCCCCTGCCGGCACCCTACCCTGCCAAGCCTGTAATTCCCTTCTGTAAGCTCTGCATGGAATGTGTGCACACCCAAACCCACTGGAGCAGCAGCCCAGAACACAGGCCCCTTCCGTGTTCTGAAGGGTAGATGTCAGGCGGACCCTTTTCTCCTGATAACCTCAGAGGACGCAATCCTTAGCTGGCCTGGTGTAGTTGCGGCATAATTGTGAAGTTTTTCCCATCTTTCCTGCCTCTTTGCAGTCACTTGTGGCCCACGTCCCGCTGTCAGCACCACAGAGGAGCTTTGAAGATCACTAATGTTTTCCAACTCCAAACCTGCTACATTGCAAATGTTCCCCCACATGTCCTCCATTTTGCAGACAGGCCTAACAGCCGAGTTTCCCTAACAGAGCCAGGCCACACCATCCACCAAGGCATTAGTTGTAAGACAGTGAGGGTCCCAGACATCTGTCCCCACACGGAGGGTCCCCAGTTGCTGTGCTTATGTGGTTGTGACATTTACCTCTCCCCCATGCCATTTTGTATTTTCCAAGAATGGCCACCACCAGCTCCCCATTGCACAGTCTCGTCTTGTGATGGGACTTATTGACCCTCCTCACTTGGACAGGTGAGGGCCACATATTTTCTTCCCTTGAGTCTGGGTGGGCCTGTGATAAAGACAGTGATGCCGGGGCGCCTGGGTGGCTCAGTGGGTTAAGCCACTGCCTTCGGCTCAGGTCATGATCTCAGGATCCTGGGATCGAGTCCCGCATCGGGCTCTCTGCTCAGCAGGGAGCCTGCTTCCTCCTCTTTCTCTGCCTGCCTCTCTGCCTACTTGTGATCTCTCTCTGTCAAAAAAAAAAAAAAAAAAAAAAAAAAGACAGTGATGCCATGTGACTTCAAGGCCATAAGGGCAGTAGATCCTCTCTCTGGTTCGCTGGGGACACTCGCACTTGGAATTCAACCACCATGCTGGGAGGAAGCCCAGGTGATCTGTGGAGGACCATAAAGGAAAGATTCGAGGCCCCAGCCTCCTGAGCTGAAGGATGGACAGGAGTTGCTCAGCGGAGGAGAGAGGGAATAGGGATTCCAGGAGACAGAAGAAACAGCATATACAAAGGCTCAGGGGTAAGAGAAAGCTTGACACATCTGGGCAGCTCCAAGAGGTGTGGGATGCACGGAACACATAGCGGAGGCCAGGGACCATGGAGAGGTCGGGTCACAAGAAGCCTCTAGAGGCTGGCTGAGATGGAAGGACTGGGGAACCATGGAAAATTGTAACCAGATGATCACAGGGTTTTAAAATGATTTATGTGGCTTCACCTGGGTTGAGAAAGCATTCGGGGGCCTGAGGCTCGAGGCAGGGTGGGAATAAGAACTAGGTTAGTGGCAGTGGGGAATGGAACAAGAAAGCCATAGCAGTCTTGTGAGGGCTGGTGGCTCCTGGTGGGTTTCTCAAGACTCAGGTTCATTCTATTCATTATTATAGCCAGTGCAGAGAGAAGGTGGGCAGTGTATCCGGAGGAGCCGGCCAGCCTCTGACCCAGACAATGACTACCAGGGATCCATCTCCAGCAGCAGGACAATGACACAGCCTCACAGCTGTGGGCCACATAGGCTAGGAATCCCCAGGCCCATTGCGGACCTGTGGGACTCGGGGTTTGCTATCCCTCTCTTATTACAATCAAGCTAGTAACAGTTGTCTTTATTGAGCGCTTCCTGCATGCCGGCCACTGGCTAAGAATGTTACATTACTATCTCATTGAATCCTGGTTGTCTTTGTCTGAGTATGAGGTAAGTGCCCATTTTACAGATGATGAAACTGAGATGCAGAGAAGTTAAGCAACCAGCCCATGGCCACTCAGTTCAAAAGTGGCAGAACCAGGATTAGAACTTAAATTCTTCAAGGGGCTGTGGACTGCATTTCATTGGGACCTCAAAAATGAATGGGCTCCAGTCAAAGTCTGGAGAAACCAAATTGTTGAGATTTCCTGCTAATAAAGGACTAAAAGGTGAGAAAGCTGTGCCCAATTGAACCATGAGAGTGGACAGATGCCCAGGCCAGGTCAGGGGACCACACGCTGAGCCTCCAGCCCAGGTGACAATCGGGGGTCAGTAGGGGCTCCTAGAACAAATTCTGTCCCAAGACATGCTTCCTTCTTGCTGACTCTTTGCAGAGTTGCAGCTTTCTGGAAGTTCTAGACCTGTGTCTGGATGAGGTCTGGTCTTCAATGATGAAATTGTCACTGGCAGGCTGGGTCGAGCTGTCTCACCAAGGCACAGGGGGTCATCCCATCTTTGCTGGGGGAGGGATTAGAGCCGCGTGGATTGTGTATCTTCTCCCCCCCACCTTTTTAAAGATTTTATTTGTTTATTTGAGAGAGAGGGAGGAGAACGCAATTGGGGGAAACAGGGAGAGGGAGAAGCAGACTCCCCACTGAGCAGGGATCCTGAGGTGGGACTTGATCCCAGGACTCTGGGATCATGACCCGAGCCGAAGGCAGACACTTAACTGACTGAACCACTCATGTGCCCTGTAGATTTTGCATCTTGTGTTGGTCGCGTTTCCCCTGGCCATGCTCCTCTGTCCCCTGGACCTCTCCTGCCAGCCTGGCTACCTGGTGGATCTCCTGGAGAGCTTTCTAAAACCAGCTGTCCAGGCCGTACCCCACAGCCAGCATTTGCAAAGCTTCCCAGCTGATGCCAGTGTGTAGCCAGTGCTGAGAACCAGTGCTGAAAGCACTGCCTTCGGAGTCAGACACTCACTCTCAGGTTCAATTCCTACCACTGCGCTAGCTGGGCAACCTTTCTGAGCCTCGGTCTCCTCCTGTGCCCACTGGGAATGATACTCTTGTCGTGGACTAAAGGGATTAAGTCATAATTGGAGCAAATGATCCGGTATTTAGAGCACAAACAACAGCACACAACAAAGCCATCGTGCTTGCAGCAGTATCAGCCTTGCAGAGTGGAAGGGAGCACTTGGATCTGGAATTCAGAAGGAGCACGTTGAAGAGAGCTTTCGGAGGAGAACTCAGAGGCAGAAACCCATTAAGCCGGAGTTCCCTCTGAGCATGACCTGTACCTCCCTTCTCCGCGGAAACCTGGGAACCGAGCGCCATTACTGTTGCTATGGGGGCTTGCTCCATGTCTGCGTGTGATCTCTGTTTGGAAAAACAGCAGATCCCTCTGCGTTTAGCTCCCTGATGTTTCTGTAGGCTGGGGCTGTAGCTATGAGGCTATGACGATTCATGAGAAGCCCCTCTCCCCTGCAGCACAGGGAAGAGGTGGGGGGTGAGAGAGTCAGCACACTCACCCGTGTCAAGCCCATAGCCTGTGTCAGGTGCTTCACGGACAAGCTTAGGAAACAAGTGTGTGCCTGGCTCTCAACACTGGCCTCATTCTGTTGTAAGCATGTTACATGCATTTCCTCTTTTGATCCTCCAGATAACCCTAGGAGGTCAGCACTGTTATTCTCCGGTAGGGGAAACCGAGGCAGTCAAGTAATTTGTTCAAGCTCACACAGCTGGTAAGTGGCAGAGGCAAACAGGGCGGCTGACATCATGGAGCATGCTTTCCAGGGCCCGGCTGTGCTGGTGTGTGACTTAATGCGTTCTTTAGGCTGCACAGTGAGGTTGATTGCCCTAAATGTATGGGAGGGGAAACTAAGGCTCAGAGGGCCAAAGGCAGAGTGGGGATCTGGCTTCAAAACCTGTATTTGACCATCTGTGCTTTTGGGGTGTAAGCACTGAGACATTCCTTCATCTACTTACTCGTGCCTTCATTCATCTCTCTCTAATCAGCCACAGTAGGCATTTATTGAGTACTTGCTCTATATCTGGTCTTGTTCTGGATGCTAAGGAGGCAGAGATGAGACAGGTCCCTAAGGCCTTTCCTGGTGGTGGGGCAGATGAACAAGCAACCTCCCTAGGATCTGGACCAGAGAGCGAGGATTCTGTCTGTAGCAGTGTGAGAGGGCAGACTGAGGAGGTGGTTTTTAGCTGGGTATCAAGGGATGAATAGGAGTTCACCAGGAAACGTGAACTAGCGAGAGAGAACAGCAAGTACAAAGTCATGGCCATATTGAAGTGCATGCTCTGTTGGGCAACAGTTTGGTGTCACTAAGGTGGCAGAGTGCAGGGGAGTCAATGATGCATAGCTTGGGAGAAAGTTGCTCTGTTGTTCAGGTGAGTAATGATGGGGGCCTAAATTAGGACAGGGCTGGAGAGGGAAGGGCAAATTTAAGTTGGTTGAAAGCAAGGAGGCTGACCCCTGAACTTCTCAAAATGGACCCCACCAAAGAGTAGAAGGGGAGAAACAGACCATGCAGGAGAATGGGGCTCACTTCAGGGGTGGTGGGAGCCAGGGCCTTGGGAGGGAACAGGGGTACAGATGTGCCCCCTCTGACCAGGGCCCTGGCTGAAGATGTGAATCACCTCCAAAATCCCAGGCACAGGTGGTAAAGGAGGCTGCTCGAGAGACAAACCATGCTGGACTTGGAGTCTACAGTGCTTCATCACTCCCTGGACAAGTGACCTTGGGCAAGTCTCTTTTTTCTAAGCCTCCGTGTTCTGTTCTGTAAAACCAGGGCCCTAATACACACGTCTGCCAGTCTCTTGACCAGCTGATGGCACCACGCTGCCGATCTCATGGTGGGATGGGGATTTTGGAGGGGCCCTCACCTGGCTTGGGTTGGGCCCTCACTCTACTTTCCTCCCTGATTTCCTGGATGCTGCACTCCCACCTGTGTAATCCATCCCCGTGGCCCCCCGCCCAAGGGTGCTCTCAGGGACACATTTCTGACCTTGGCACTCCCTGCTTAACTTCTATGGCTCCCTGACGCTGTAAGATAAAACACAGGTCCTCAGTGCTCTGGACCGTCAGCAAGCCAGCCCACGCCTGCCCGGTCTCATCACCCACACCTCCTCGCTGGCCAGGAGCCTCTTACTTTAGCTACAGAGCTCATGTGCCTTCTCCAAGGAGGCTGCACCCTTGCAGCCTCGTCACACCTCTGGGCTGCAGCACATGCTGTTCCCCTGCCTGGAATGCTTATTCTCACTGTGTCTGGTGAAACTCCAATGACCGAAGTTAGCATCTATGGAGATGAGATCTGAGGGGAGGGGATAGTGGCATCTGGAAGGACAGGGAAAGGAGAGGCAGTTGGAAATTGCCAACACCTTTTGCCCCAAGTAGCCAAACCCCATCCGAGCTGGCAGCCAAATCCCAGGGCCCTGGGGGTGGGCATGAGGCCACCAGGAGGAGGAGAAGTGACCAGGCAGGACCCACAGTACAGTTTCCCAAGCTTCCAGGAATCTGGAATGTGCAGTCCCATCTTGTCTGTGGTTGGGGAAATATTTAGCTGAAAACAAACACTCTCATTCCTGATTAAGGGCAACATCAAGGATCCTCTGACCCACATGAGAGGGCCTGGACTGGGGGGTTGAGCCCAGACACACCCCTTCTCCAGGAGACCCACCTGGACTGTGCCACGAGATGCCTGGTCAGTCGTTGCCCTTCTCTGTGCTACTGAGTGCCTCCAGCTCAGCGAGGAGACGGAACCCACAGAGAGGGCTCCATAAGCTAAGGACTTTTTTTTTTCAGGTTCTACTCGGGTGCTGTTTTCAAGGAGGGAAACCCTCTGAAAGCCAACAGATCCCTCAGGCAGGCCTTGCTCCTTCCAAGAGCTTCATTTGATGACATCCTTCAATTGCCGAACACCAGGGATGGCTTTCCCCAGGAGAAGCAGGGGCTCCTGAGAACCTGATAGGCAGATGCAGAGGGACCCACCCAGAAATGCCTTCTCCTGCTTCTCTGTCCATGCCTGGCCTAGATAGCTTCCTGGGTGGGATGCTGACTTCCTGGCCGAGAAGCCCATAGTTGAACTGCACTGCCCCACCCCCACCCCACACCCACCGCCCCGGGTCTTGTGTCCCCAGACTTCTCTGCTTCCTCACCCTGCAGACAGCCCTGTAGAGGCTTGGGTTCCACAACCAGCTCCCTGCTACTACCCTGCTCCTGCGCTGTTGGTCCCATTGTTCCTCCTCTTTTCCTGGCTATCCTGATGGCTTTCCACCCAGGGCCAAGGGCATCTTGTGCCTTGGCACCCAGGCTGAGCAGAATTGGGAAGCTTGGGAAAGTGCTGGAGGAGGAGGGGTGCAGGAAAGCAGGAAATAAACGTGTTTAAGGAAGCAATTTTGAACGCAATAGATGTGGGTTCAAATCCCAACTACACCACTTTCTGGCTGTGTTGCTTTGTACAAATGTCTCAAATCACTTGAGCTTCAGTTTCCTCATCTGTCAGATGGGACCAATGAAAGCATGTAGCTCATGGGGCCGTGGTGAGATTAAATAAGAGAACTTTCTGTGGCTGTGTGTGCGGCTCTTTGCCACCCCGCCTCGGCTTCCTCCTCCAGCCCTGCCCTTGAGCAAGCACTCAGTCTGATGGGAGGACCCCTTCCTCTCACCATGCCGTGTTCTTTCCAGCCACCATGCCTTTGCATTTGCTGTTTTCTCTGCCTGGTATGCCACTCCTCTTCTAAGCCTGACCAGCTGTAACTCCTTAAAGGAAGCCTTCCAGAGCTCTGCTCCTCGGAATGAGTCTCCCCTTCCCCTGGTTGCCCACAGTTCCACAGTGGAGAGGCTTTAAGGCAACACAACAGGGTTCTGGGGCTTGATGGTCCTCATCACATAACTCTGAAAAGAGCTTTTGCTCCCTGAACCTCATTTTGCCTCATCTGAGAAATGGGGAGAAGAACTAAGTTCTTGCTCTGTGCTCTTTCACGTCCTGGGACCACAGAGCTGACCCTGGTGTGCAGGTGCAGCTTTGCAGTGTGTGCATTTCCTGGAAAAGAAAAACAATTTGGGCCTCACCCTTGGGGCCCAAGCAGTGGGGTTACGTAAGTTCTGAAACTTATTTTTCCCTATAATTATGACAAACTCCTGGAGCCTTCGGCGAATGGACCCTGGCCCCGGCCCTTGCTTCTGCGCTTGTTGGGACATATACCAGAATTAATTTAATTGCCATCTTGGGCTTCCTTCCAGGTGGGCCCTGCCAGGGCCCCTCCCTCTGGATTTCTTGAAGTTCCTGTCAACATCACCGGCTCAGGGCTGCTGCTTTCCCTCGGAGTCAGCTGGTGGAGCCACAGGAGGAACGGGCGCCTGCCCCAGCCCCGCGTGACGGATTTTGTTTACCATCTTCTTCCCACAGATTCCTTCCTTAATAACCCTGGAGCCAGGAGGCTCCCTGGCAGGGATGGGGGAGACAGGGTCTGGGCGGGGACATTGAGACAGCTCCCCTCGTGGCATGGGGAGTACCAGGACAGTGCCTGCTAGAAAGAAGCTAGGTTTCTAAGGAATAGAAGAAACATTCAGTTGGCTCCTGAGGGGTCCACATTTTGGGAGAGAGCTAAGTTGTTCTGGAAGCTGCATTCACTCTTTGATGTCATTAGAAATCCATCGAGGAGCTTCTTTCTAAACACTGATGTAGGCTGAGTCCTGATCACGGTTTCAGACAGACTTGTTGTGCCAATCATAGCTTGGTTATAAACATAGCCTCAGATATAAACCGAGCCCTGATCCAGATATAACTTGGGCCTTGACCTTGGTCACAGATTGAGCTCTGGCTCTGGCCCTGGTTCCACACTGAACCCCAGTCCTAGCTATAATAGGCCTAAGGCCTGAATTTTTCCCTCAGATAAGGCCTATTTTGTTCATAGTTTTGCCATTGATCCTCATCACAGACTGAAGCCTGACCCTAGTCATGGCCTGGGCCCTCACCCTAAAAATAGACTGTGCCCTGACCTTTAGGGCTGAGCCCTGTTTCTGATCATAACCTGGGCCTTGACTTTGGTCATAGAAGGACTTGGGCTTGAGGTCGCAGACTGAGCCCTAGTTCTGGCCATAGAATTAGACCTGACCTTGGTCTTACACAGAGCTCTGATGTTAACTTTAGACTAATCCTTAATCATGGTTCATGGAATGAACTGAGCCCTGATCACAGCTGTATACTCAAACCTGATCTTTTTCCTCATCTGATCCCAAACATTAACCCAGCTGAAGCCTAATGCAGGTTATAGACTATCTTCAGCTCTGATCATGATCCCTAGATGACCTCTAATCTCAGCTTCTAAATGAGCTCCAACTCTGGTCAAAAACTGAGCCTTGTTCCTGGTTAAAGACTGAGCACTAACTTCATCCCTGGATGACACATTATTCTAGAGTCAGCTGAGCCTTTTCCCTGGTTACACAATGAGCTTTAAGCCCAGCCCCAGACTGAGCCCCAATCCTGGATGCTGCCAGACCATACACCAAGTCCTCAGATTCAGGTGTCTCAAGACTGCCCCCTTTGAAGTGTGAACCTACCCTCTAGAAAGGAACCAAGATAGCCCATCTATGCTCCTTCCTCAGTCAAGAGATGTCCTTGAAGGAATGGATCATGGAACTAGCTTTGAGAGGCAAGGGATAGAGGGAGGCAGAAACAATAACTGCCAAAGCAGAAACAGAGGTGGGCAGGTGGCTCTGCCAGAGAAATAAGAAGGGAAAGAGAGAACACATGGTGCTGGGGCCAGGGAAGCAGACTGCTCCAGGCCTCCTGTCTAAGGTCAGAGGCTAGGAGCCTTTAATGAATCCTCTTGACAATCATCCACCCACCCACCCACCCACACACACATCCATCCATCCATCCATCCATCCATGCATGCATCCATCCATCCATCCATCTACCCACCCACCCACACAACCACCCACCCATCCATCCACCCACCCACCCACACATCCATCCATCCATCCATCCTTCCATCCATCTACCCACCCATCCATCCATTCACCCATCCATCCACCCACCCATCTGTCCATCCATCCATGTATGTATTTATCCATCCAACCATCCATCCATCCACTCTCCCATCCACCCACCCACCCATCTACCCAGCTATCCGTGATACATGCATGCATCCAACCACCCATCCATCCACTCACTCAGTAAACACTTGCAGAGTGCTACCAGCGAGCCTGACATTCATCCATTCCACCTTACATTCAACAGGCATAGATCATGTGCACTAGAGCCCACATTCTGTTGGTGGCAGGTGAAGGGCTTCTCAGTGGATGTCTCTAGAGATAAACTGCCCCCCCTCCCACCACCACTCCTCTTGTGAGTTCTTATGGCATTAGGAAATGAATCTTAGAGTCAGGCAGAGGTGGCAAGTCACTTTCCCTCTCAGAGCTCAATTTCCCCTTCTGCCAGATGGGCACTTGTGCAGAGTGAAGGAGATGGCTGTTGAGAACTTACCTATATACCAGTCAGAATGGCTAGTATCAAAAAGACAAGAAATAAGTGTTGGTGGGGAGGTAGAGAGAAAGGAATGCTTGTGCACTGCTGGTGGGAAGAAAAATTGGTGAAATCACTGTGGGAAACAGTATGGAGGTGCCTCAAATTTTAAAAATAGAAATGCCCTACAATCCAGTAATTCCACTACTGGGTATTTACCCAGAGAAAATGAAAGCTCTAACTGAAAAAGACATATGCACCCCAAAGTTCATTGCAGCATCATTTACAACAGTCAAGGTATGGAAGAAGCCCAAGTGTCTGCAGATAGATGAATGGATAAACATGATGTGAGATATACATATACATATGTTATAGAACGTATATATGTTATATATATAATATGTATATATATATATCTCACATCGTGTTTATATATATATACATATATAATTTCTAAATATACACATAGGAATATTACTTGGCCATAAAAAAGAATGAGCTCTTGCCATTTACAACAACATATATGGACCCAGAGGGTATTATGCTAAGTGAAATAAGAGAAAGACAAATACCATGTGATTTCATTTATATGTGGAATCTAGAAGAACAATAAGCAAGCAAGAAAATGGAAACAGACTCATAAATATAGAGAACAAACTGGTGGTTGCCAGGGGTGGGGGAATAGGAGAAGAGTATTAAGAAGTACGAACTTGGGGCGCCTGGGTGACTCAGTGGGTTAAAGCCTCTGCCTTTGGCTCCGGTCATGGTCTCAGGGTCCTGGGATCGAGCCCCGCAGTGGGCTCTTTGCTCAGCGGGGGGCCTGCTTCCCCCTCTCTTTCTGCCTGCCTCTCTGCCTACTTGTGCTCTGTCTGTGTCAAATAAATAAATAAAATCTTTAAAAAAAAAAAAGTACGAACTTCCAGTTTAAAATAAATAAGTCACAGAGATGAAAAATACAGCTTTGGGAGTATTGTCAATAATATTGCAATAATGAATGGTGACAGATGGTGACACACGGTGGTGAGTTTTGTGTAACATATAGAATTGTTGAATCGCTATGCTGTGCACCTGAAATTAATATAATGTTGTATGTCAACCATACTACAAAATAAAAATGAACCCTCTCCATCCCACTGCTGCAAATGAGGATAAGTATACAGTTGGCACTTAATAAATGCTGCCCCTTCCTTGACTGCTGTGTTGTTGGGAGTATGCAGTCACTAATATCACACATAAAATAACGGTGCAGAGCCTCAGGGCCACGTCTTGTGCTGTGTGTGGCACCACAGGGCTGGATGAAGTGGGCACCCTGCCCTCAAGGATCTCCCAGTCCCAAAGGGGAGGTCGGCTAATCCTGCCCAGTGTAAGGGACTAAGTAGACATTCCATAACATCTAAGGAGGAAGGCAGATTACCTTATCCATTCTGGGGGATGGATACAGACACCCCCATTCATTCCCCAGGAAGATCCAAGGGAGATCGGGGGGGGGGCCTCTGGGACGGGGGCCAGAAGAGACCCCCGATTTGGTCTAATGAGGGAGACAAACAAATCCATACATTCTTGGGGAGGACACACCCTGAATCCCAAGGCAGCAGAAATGTAGTGTTACCACAGTGACTCAGAGAACAGAATGGGGACATGAGGACCTGCGCATCCTCTATCATTTGACTATTTCTAGAGCAACTACTATATGCCTGGACTCATGCTGGGTGCTAGATAAATAGGGGAGCCAACAGCCTTTGAGGATACCTAGGTGCTTTGGAAATAGTGATGCGGGAGACTAGGCTTCTTTTTGGGGTCTGGAGTTTGGAGGAGGGGGCAAATCCTTGATCCCTCCTTAGGGGGCTACAGATGTCAGCGAACCAGAGCCCCAGAATTCCCCAGTTAAGCATTTTCTTCCCATGATGCTCCCCAGGACAGGACACCTTATAGTCATCTGCTATGTCACCTTGTACTACATTGCCTGTCTCTTTCCATTGAAACACCAGACACTTAGAAGTTTGTCTTAATGATCCATGGATGCATTAAAACCGTCCCTAAACTTAGTAACTTAAAATAGCAACCACTTACTAGCCCCGCCATCTGATCTGGGTGCAGCTGGACACTTCTGCGGCTTTGTTTGGGCTCACTCGGGCAGCTGTAGACACCTTGGGGCCAGAGGGTAAAAGATGTCATCCCTTAGGTCTGGCGGTGGGACTGGCGGCTGAGTCACACGTCTCCAACAGGCTCACCTGAGCTTCTCCATTGGATCTGGCATGTCCCAGCGCAAGTCTTCATGGGCCTTGGGCATCCCTCTTTCCAACATCTGTGGACATCCCATTTGCTGATGTTCCACTGACCAAGGCAAGTCACTGGGCTGGGCTGAGCCGGGAGTCTGTGGGGGAGGGGGCTATACCAGGGCAAAAATACAGGAAGGTGTGATCTGTGGGGAAACAATGCTGTATCAACCTACCACCAGCACTCCATGCACCGGTCTGTGCCTTATCTCTGCACCTTTCTCTAGGCTGTCCCCTTAGCTTGCAAAGCCCTACTTTGGTGAACTCCTACTTAGGCAAATTATGTAGCTTCTCTGGGCTTTGGCCTTCCTATAAATTGGGCTCATGAGAGAGACGAAATTCAAGGGTATTTTGAGTTTCAAATAAGTGCATCTGTGAAAAGCACTTAGAACAGTGCCTAGCACAGAGCGTGGCCTCAAGAAATGCCTGCCATTATGATCATTAGGATGATTCTTAGTACGACTCCTCCCAGTGATGGTCTTCAAAGACCTGCTCAGGGAGTGTCCTCCTCCCTGAAGCCCACTGAGACTCTGCTGGAGAGAGTCCCCAGGCCTTCCTGGTCCACCATCTCCATCCCTGGGGCCTCTGTAAGCCACGTCCAGTCATCTGCAGTCAGAGAGGCAGGACCATCCTGGGTGGCCCCAATTGACAGAAGTGGAAACTGAGGCTCCAAGTGATGTGGTGACTTGTTGGGGTCCCACGGTAAGAAGGTACGTGAGCTGAGAGCTGATGACAGGTCTGACTCTAGCTCTTGTGTTTGTCCCCCTCCCTGTCCAGCCTCCCTGTAACTGTGGCTGTCATGGGGGCGCTCACTGGGAAGGCCGGAGCTGGCTCAGAGCTCACGGTCTGCGGGGACAAGAAAGGTCTACACATAGTTGAGAGCAGGAGGTTCAGTGAGCAGCCCATAAGCAGCCCAGGAGGACCCCCTCCAACCTGCTGGGGTCAGGGCCAGCTGCCCAGAAGCCATGACATGAAGTAAGGAAAAGGAGGCCTGAGAGGAATGCCCAAGGTCACAGCCTTCTCCAGGGCAGCCACGTCTCCACGGGTCTCAGGGATGTGACCCCCCTCCCCCACAACAACCAGGTTGCATCCGCTGGGCTTCCAGTTACTAAACCTCTTCCTCCCCATCTGCACCCCCCACCCCCACTTCATGCTCTTTCTCAATAAATAAATAAATAAATAAATGAAATCTTCAAATAAAGAAAACAACTGCCTCATGGGGTTTGCAAACCACTGTGTCCTTTGACCATTATTGCACATTCATCTGGCATGTAGTAAGTATTGCTCTGGACTGGAGAAGCTTTTTTTCCTTCAATATTGAAAATCACGGTAAAATACGCGTAACATACAAGGTGCCGTCTTAGCCATTTTTAAGGGTACAGTTTGGTGGTATTAAACACATTCATCATGCTGTTTGCAGCCGTCCCCACCATCCGTCTCCATAATTCTTTCCCTCTTGCCAAACTGAAACTCCGCACCCCCTAGATGCTAAGTCCTTACTCCCCCGCCCCTCCAGCCCCCCCCCCCAGCCAACCACAATTCTGCTTTCTGTTCCTACTGGGGAGAATTTTTAAAAATCCCAGAATCTTTTGGAGAAGGGAAGGGAGCACCTCCATGATCACTTAATACTTCAGGCACCTTGGGGACTTTAAGTTAGCATTTTTTGCATTTACGGAAGGCTTGCTAGGAATGGAGCTGAGTGCCAGGGTGTCCCAGCCTTGAAGAGTTACCATATAATCAATCCAGTTATCTCCCAACCTTGCTCTTTTTTCTTTTCCTTTAATTTTATTTTATAGAGCTGTAATTTATATACATTAAAATGTATATAACCCTGGATTTGCTTACTAGAGCTGCCATAACGAATACCATAGATTAGGGGGGCTTCAACTCCTGAAATTTATTTTCTCACTGTTCTGGAGACTGGCAAGTTCAAAGACCAAGGTGTTTGCAGGGTTGGTTTCTTCTCAGGCCTATGTCCTTCTCCTTGTGTCCTCCTGTGGTCATCCATCCCTCCCATCCATGCCTCTGTGTCCCAATCTCCTCTTTTCATAAAGACGCAGTCCTGTTAGATCACGGCACACCCACTCGACCTCATTTTAACTTCTCTCCCTCTGCGGCTTTATTGAGTTATAACTGACGAATAAAACTGTAGAAGTTGAAGGTATACAACATAATGATTTGATATATGTATATGTTGTGCAATGATCACCACAATAAAATCAGTCAACACATCCATCACCTCGCATACTTACCTCTTTTTTGTGGTGAGAACATTTAAGATCTACCGTCTCAGCAAATTTCAGGTACACGATGCAGGATTGTTAATTACAGTCACCACGCTCTACGTTGGATCCTCAGCTGGACTCATGTTACGATGGAAAGTTTGTGACCTCGACTAACATTTACCCTTTCCCTGACCTTCTGGCCCCCCACAACCCCTCTTCGACCCTCCAGTGCTGTGAGTCTGACTTCTTAAAACAGCACAGGTAAGTGAGATCATATGGTATTTGCCTTTCTCGATTTATTTCACTTAGCATCACGCCCTCCAGGTCCATCCACAGTGTGGTAAAGGGCAGGATTTCCTTTTTATGGCTCAATAATATTCCACTGTATTTATGCACAGTGGACATTTCTTTGTCCTTTCATCCACTGAAGGAAACATAGATTGTTTTGTGCCTCAAATCTAAGGAAACTTTGACTGTTTTTGTGCTATTGTGAATAATGCTGCAGTGAGCCCTAGGACGCAGATGTCTCTTGGAGATAGCGATTTCATTTCCTTTGGATATATACCCAGGAGTGGGGTTGCTGGCTCATATGATAATTCTATTTTTAACTTTTTGAGGGACTGCCATACCATTTTCCATAGTGGCTGCACCAATCTGCATTCCCACCTATGGTGCACAGTGGTTCCCTTTTCTATACATCCTTGCCAAAACTTGTTTCTTTTTTGTTTGGTTGTTTTGTTTTGTTTTTGATACTAGCCATTCTAACAGGTGTGAGGTAATGTCCCATTGTGGTAGTGATTTGCTTTTCCCTGATGATTAGGGAAGATGAGCATCTTATCATGTCCCCGTGGGCCATCTGTATGTCTTCTTTGGAAGAATGTCGATACAGAACTCATTTTAACTTAATCACCTTTTTCCCCCTTTCTTTTTAAGATTTTATTTACTTGTCAGAGAGAAAGAGAGAGTACAAGCAGGGGGAGCATCAGGCAGAGGGAGAAGCAGGCTCCCTGCTGAGCAAGTAGCCCAATGTAGGACTTGAACCCAGGACCTTAGGATCATGACCTGAGCCAAAGTCAGATGCTTAATGGACTGAGCCACCCACGCATCTCTTAATCACTTCTTTAAAGTCCCTATCTCCAGACAATGAGTCACATTCTCAGGGGCTGAGGTTTAGGACTGCAACATATGAATTCAGTCGGGTGGCGACATAGTACATAACCCTTTCACATCTACGCTCTGTTGAGTTTTGACAAAGGTATACACCAGAGGAGCAAATGGCACAATCAAGATGCAAGTCATCACTCCAAAAACATTACTACCCTCATGTCTCTTTGTGGACCATTCCTACCTCTACCCCTCATGTCACTATCAATTCGGTTAGTCCTTTCTAGACTTCCACATAAATGGAATAACTCAGTGTGTACTATTTGGGGTCTAGCCTTCCCCGCTCAACAAAATGATTTCGGGGTTCTTCCGTGTTGTGCCCATGAGTTGTTTGTTCCCTTTTGTTGTCAGTAGTGATCCTTGTGAGGGACGTTTAGGTGGTTTCCAGGTTGGGGTTTAATAAGATAAAAGTTCTAGAAACATTTGGGCCTAGGTCTTTGTGTGGCCACCTATTTCCACTTCTCTTAGGTATCCCCACCAAGGGGCTGGATCACTGGCTTGAATGGTGAGCAGATGTTTACCCTTCAAATGTTCTCCACAGTGATTGTGCCATTTCACAACCCCACCAGCCATGCGTGAGAGTTCTAAGGGCTCCATCTCTGCATCAACTCTTGATGTGGCCAGTCTTTCTGACTCTAGCTCCAAAGGCCATGTGTGCTGGGATGGCATTGTGGCTCAACTCATGTTTCCCCACTGCTTAGTAACGTTGAGCATCTTTTCCGTGTGCTTATTGGCTACCATATTTCTTTCCTTTTGCCAAGTGGGTTGTCATTTTTTTTTTCATTGTGGTAAAGAGACGTAACGTAAAATTTGCCATTTTAGGTGTTTCGTTCAGGGTCATTAAGTACATTCCCAGTGTTGTGCAGCAATCCCCACCATCTGTCTCCAGAACATTTTCGTCTTCCCAAACCAAAACTCTGTCCCTACTGATCGCTAACCGCCCATTCCCCTCCTTCAACCCCTGGCAGCCACCATCCTACTTTCTGTGCCTATGAATTTGACTACCTTAGTGTTTGTCCTTTTGTGACTGGCTTATGTCACTGAGAGCAATGTCCTCGAGGTTACATGTTGTAGCAAGGTCACAATTCCCTTCCTTTCTATGGTTGAAGAATACTCCATGGGATGGCTAGACCACATTGTGTTTAGCCAGGCATCCATCAATGTCGGGTTTTAACTCTTGTGAATCATGCTGAGATGAATATTGGTGTACAACTATCTCTTAGAGTTTCTGCCTCAATAATTGGGCAGTCATTCATGACTGAGTTATGAAAACCTGACCTTTTTTTAAAAAAAGGTTTTATTTATTTATTTGAGAGAGAGCAAGTGCGAGAAGGGGGAGGGGCAGAGGGAGAAGCAGACTCCCTGCTGAGCAGGGAGCCCGGTGCAGGACTCAATCCTGGGACATGACCCGAGCTGAAGGCTGTCCCTTAACCAACTGCACCACCCAGGCTCCCCAAAAACCTGTCTTTTTCATTAACATCTGAGTTTCAATCTTAGTTATGGTTGATGGCTCAGTGTTTCAGCCAACATCTTGGTTGTCAACTAACACTCAAGTTATTCACCAGCCCTGACTTTTAGCCAAGATCTTAAAAAATGGGCTCGCACCTTAGTGATGAGCTAACTTCTTGTTTTGTAGCTAATGTCTTAATTAGCAAACTAACGTCTTTGCTTTCAGCAAAACACCTTACCTCTCAGTTAACACTTTGCTTATCATCTACCATCCTCTTGTTTGGCTAATGCTTTAGTGGACATTAATACCCTTGTTACTTCAACCAGGATAAGACTCTGCTGAACTGAGAAAGGAAAGTGGGGGGCTTAAGAAGGAAATGTGAAGACGTTAAAGGCTCCACCTCTATGTAAATGAGGGAGGTCCTCTGAGGACCTTCCTTACCTCACTTGATTGTATATTGGGGTGGAGAATGAGCCTCATCTTGTTCTCTTGACGCCATCAGTGGGCACTAAGCGCCTCAATGGGCCCGCCCCTTGTTCTGTACATGTTTAATGACTAAGGTATAGGAATGTTCCCAGCTTAGTTGCCCTTCCCAGCTTTGCTGGGGCAGGAGAGGCCAGCAGAGCTTTGAGCAACATGAGCCTTGATATCTCCTTCCAGCAAATGGGTGGCTCTAGGCCAAGCATGTGCAAGGTTATGTCTCCACAGTGAAAAAAATAACTCAGGGATGAGCAGGTTTGATTTATGGGGACTGGCCGTGGGGGTGGGGGGGATAAGTGTGAGCCCAGGTTTGGAGCTCATGAGAGGGTGGAAGGGAGAAGCAGAAGTGGCTGAGCTGTCAAAGGGAGCCAGGGTGCTAGGGTCCTGGGGTCAGCTCAGACGTGGCCTGGAGTTGTGGAGCCAGTAGTAGGGTTCCCTTGGTGGCTCCCCAGCATCCATGACATCAAGTCCCCCAGTCTTGTTCACACCTCCTCGTCCCCTCCTACTCTCCCACAATTCCCTGTACCCTGTGATGCAATCATGCCTGGGCTGCCCTGTTCCCAGCCACTAGAGGCTTTGACAGTTCACTGTGCCCTTGCAGTCTGTACCTGAAGCCCAGGACCGCCTGCAGCCTTTGTGCACATGTCCTCACCTCTGGGGATCCTTTCTCAGGGATAAGTCCATCTTAGGATTTTTTTTTTTTTTTTTTGGAAGAGTCTTATTGGGAGCTGAGGCATTGTGGTTATAAATAAAGTTCTGATTCAGAGCCTGGCACTTCATTAAAGTTTTTTGAGTGAATGAATGAGTGAGTGAGTGAATCAAGTGAGTAAAAGGATAAATGAATGAATGAAGGAATGAGTAGGCGGGTACCCTCGCTCTCATATCTTCTGACATATCACATGCTATTTGGAAACACCTGGAATCCAGTCCCCGGGACCAAAAAGTGCGGCTGGCCCTTCTCTGCCTTCTGTCCTGTAGCTCCAGGGGATCTGGGATCTGCTCCTTGCTTAGGTCACCATCCTGAGGCTGTATCTGAATCAGATCTAGGTGCCCTACCCTAGCCGAGTGGGGTGTTGGGGGATAACACCTTGTACCCTGGCATTCTCTGGCACATGAGCACTAGAAAAGCATCATCCTCTGCTGGGCCCAGGCTAACCGGGCTCTAAGGGCAGCTCTGAGGGCCCATCCCCAATCTTGCATGACTCCCACCTCAGCCTCGTACTCCTGAGCTGGATGTGTGTGACCCCAGGTGGGTCCCAGGATTTCTCTAGGCTCACATCTGTTGCACTCATTCATTTGCGTGACCTGACCCACCCTGAACTTCCTGATTTTGTCTCCCACCCTGGCCCCATTGACCTCAGCCACATCCAGCTAGTTCTAACCTCAGGGCCTTTGCACTGGCTGTTTCTTCTACCTGGAAGTCCTTCCCCCGGATTTTTGTTACTCCCTTTTTTTCTGTCTCAGCCTAAATGTCACTTTCTCAAAGAGGCCTTTCCTGAGCATCCCAGGAGGCATGAGGTCAGCCCAGTCCTGCTGTACATTTATCCCCTGAGTGGTATCAGGGCCTGGGAGGGGACGTCTCTTCTATTGGGCCCAGAGTTTGACGTCCTAAATATGCGGGGAACATATGTCATTGGCCTACAGGATTCCAGATCCTCTCTCTGCTGTGGGCTACTGGTTAAACTTCATTATAATATGATCTGCTGTTTATTGATGCCCCTACAGGTATAGTATCAAAGGCTGATTTTCCAGTTGGGGAAACTGGGCTCAGAAAGGGAAGTGGCCTGCCCAACTCCACACAGCAGCATCAAGGGATGGAGACTTCAAATCCACGTCTAAGTTCACACCCTTGGCTTTCCCTCCTGGCTCTGTCTCTGCCCCCATGACTTCCCTAACATTTGCTTCTCTCTCTGTAAAACAAATCCCAGACTCCAGGAAGCAAAGCGTGGGGTGGGAAAGGATGGGCAGAGCCTTGTACCTGGGAGGATGCTGCGTCACCTGGACCAGGGTCTACTTGGATCACTGGACTCTCAATTGTGTTCCATTCTGGGTCTGGGCCCCTGTCCTGCTATGGGTGAGTAGGGTCTTGCTGTGGTACAGGTAGAGAGAAGTAGGGTAAATAACTCATCCCATTTGTCTGGGACAGTCCCAGCCCGAACCCTGGAAGCCATGAATTCTGGAAACCTTAGTCCTGGGCTCCTTGGGCCTGTTGGTCCCTCTCAAATGAAGGGAAAGCAAAGCAGGTGGGAGGCCCAGCCCCAGCAAAGGCTGGGAGGTGGGAATGAAAGTGTGTGTGAGTGGCAGATCTGGCTACTTTGGCTTGTGGAAGCCCTTCTGGGTCTGGGGAGCAGAGAGGAGTGGGAAGAAAGAGGAGGGATTGGGTTCTAGGGACCTCGAATGCCAAGCACAAGACAAGGGCATCAGGAAGTATTGTGACTTTTTGGAAAATGCCCCTTAGAGGAAGGAGAGCTTGGGAGAGGCAAACTGAGCGCCTGGAACTCTCTCTAGCCTCAGCAACAAGCCCTGGAAGGAGGCGGGGAGTGGTTGACCCTCTTGCCCGGCCAGCCTCCAGGCGCTGCTGCCTGACACAGTGGGTCCTTTCTTCAAGAACAAGAATTCGGTAACAAAACACCGAACAACACCCCCGTGACAGCCTCTGCCTGAGGGGCTTTGCAAGGGGTGGGCAGACGGATCAGCATACCCCAGACAGCCGCTGCTCTGGGAGGTTCTGTAACTGGAAATATCCACCCTGTCCCAAAGCCAGGAGCCAGGGGTCTGCTCCTCCCCGGTGGGGGCGGCACATGCCTGTGGTTTGGGGTGTTGGGGGCTGAATCCAGCTGGATTCTTGGCCATGAGCCCCAGAAGCCAACGCAGCCGCCCAAGGATGCAGGGAGAAGGCCGACAGCCCAACTGCCGACAGGACGCCCCACAGCTCCATGGCTCTCGCACTCCCCTCCGCGACCCATTCCACAGAGGGGGAAATGGAGGGCCAGGCAGGGCACAGACTCTTTACCCAAGGTCATCTTGTGGGCAGCTGACCTTGTCTGAAGCCTGTGATGCCCCTGGGGCCCTCTCTCGGGGCTGCTGAGAACACACAACAGCGGTTAACTGTCACCCAAGTAGGGGAAGGTGTCCATGCTCTCCCCCACACCCCTGCACGTCTCTTTTAGAGCTGCTTGTAGGAGTAGGGTTTCATGAAGACAGGTTATGGGGTTGAAGCAATGTCGGAAAACCCTTCCTCGAGTATGCTGGTTCTCAAGGCGGGGTCCCAGGACCACCAGCAGCAGCTTCTGGAACCTGTTAGCCCCTTCCTGGCCCCTCCTCAGACCTACAGAATCAGATGCTCTGGGGGTGGGTCACAAGCCCCCGGGATCCTAGGCTCCAGTGGGGCTAAGAACCCCTGCTTCTGTCCAGGGTGAGAGAGGACACTGAGGCCCCAGTTGTCCCCTTGCTCAAGGCAAAGCATCTTCTAGCTTCAAGCTTCCCTCCTCCAGCATCCCAGTGGTGAAGTCAATGGCCTCTTTTGTCTTGAAGGTCCCAGAAGCTCCATCTGATTGTCTTTCTGTTCTTCCCAGGGCCTTACCATGGTGCTGGGCAGTTCTGAAACACCTTTTAGTCAATTAACTCATTTAAGAAGTTCTCGGTTATACTCTTGATATAGTGGGGAGTGGCAAGTCGCTCAGCTGTGTCCTGGCATTGACATGAGGACGGGCTAGCCCACGGTCTCTCCCCAAACCGGGACGTCACTCAGAACTGAATGGGACCCAGTAAACTCAGAGATCTTTGATTCCCCACCTACTGCCCTCGCCTGGTGTTCATACCCCTTCTATTGACTCGCTCCCCAACCCCAGCATCTCTGCCTGTCTAGGGTGCCACTCTGTTCAGAGGGCAAACCCTTCAAACTGAGATGGGACTCTGCCCCTGCCAGGCTCCTGGAATGATCACTTACTCTCCTCTGCCCATGTCTCTCCACGCTCCCTCTTCCGATGGTCCGCCAGATCTCCAGGGTTCTCATTCTAGGAGTGGGGTTTCAAACTCAGAGCTAAATCTGGACCCTAGATCGGATGAGAAAAGCTCCATGGTCGCAATGAGATTCAGAGGGGGCTGCACGCTCCTTGGGGCCCGAGTCATCCATCAGCGTACCATAATCCCATAGCATGGGGCTCGGCTGCCACATGACATTTAAGCACCTCATTCTAACATGTGCCAGAGAAACAGATTAGGCTGTGTGGGACCCAGCACCGGGGCAGCTGCTACAGGGCTCCGCTCTCCCTCCTCCTTCACTTCCCTAGGGTCTGGACAATCGTACCAGCCTCCACCAGGCTCCCTGCCCCCAGGCTTAACCCTCTCCAATCTGCCCGCCCTCGGCACAGCTGTGACCCTAGCATGCCCCTGCTAGATTCCCCTGGGAGGACTCTGCCCTCTCCAGGACACAGCCTGAATCCTTAGCCTAACCTTCGAGGCTCTTGACAGTTTGACCCCAACTTGACATTGTGCATCTCTTCCCACCAGCCCTTCACCTGCCTTCTGACCCAGGGTGTAACATTCTCCCAGACACACCAGGCTCCTCATGCTCCCGGGCAGCCACCTCGCGGGTCTCCAGGGCCTGGGGTACACACCTCCCATTCCACCTCCCCCTGGCCACTCAATCAGCTGGTCACTCATTTCATACTACTGAGCGCCTTCTGGATGATAGGCGCTATGGACTCTGGGGACAAACAGCTAAAATCTGTCTCCTGCTCTCCTAAGCCTCCATCTGGGAGGAGGATGGATGCAGGACCCCCGTAGGGGCAGGGTTACCTGGACCAGCGCTGAGTGTGTATGAGTGAATTGGGGAAGGAAGGGAGGGAAGAGCATTCCAGGCAGAGAGAGAGCAGCCCCTGCAGAGGCCAGGAAGCAGGAGGGAGCAGCACAGGCCGCCACGATGGGTACCTGCCCAGTGCAGTTGCTCGGAAGAGCCCCACACTTGGATTTTAAAGCTCCCAGTTGCTGCCTTGAGATTCATCACAATTTTTTATCTTTGAATCTGTGTTGCTGAAGTGCAACATGGAGTGTGTACTGGGGGACTTGGAGGCTCAGCGGGCACACAGGCATGTGGTCCCGCCTCCTGCCACCCCTCTAGGACTCTCAAGGTCCTGCCAGGACCCCACCCCCTGGCTCCCCAGACCCCATCCCACTGACGTGTCTTCTGCCAGGGGCTTGGGTACTGGCAGAGGGAGAGTCAGGGTCCCACGCCCACAGCATCTTAGTGAAGGGCAGAGCAATGGGTCTTCTGGCCCCAGGCTAACAACAGCAGAAGGCACATGGTGGGTACCTAGTGCAGAAGGATACTGCCCCAACAGAGAAGGTACAGTACCCTGAGGGTTGCCTGTCACAGTGGGTTGCGGTGGCAGGCCCAGGAAGGTGAGATGTCTGGTGTGGTCTGCCGCCCCTGTCTGGGTTCAGGCAGCCAGTGGGAAGGGCAAGCTGGAAGTCTGTGGGCATGTGAGTGCTGGGTTGTGGGGCAATGCCAGATGCAGGTGTGGGTTCCCCAAGAGCGTTTCTGCACTCAAGGGGGTGTGACACTAAGTAGCCTCATAAGACAGAGACGGATAGAAAGAATAGAGAGAAAGAAAGATTATGGAAGAACGGAAGAGGTTTTTCTCTTAGTCCCTTTAATGATACTTTGTTCCTGCCTTTTGAATGGGAACTAGGGGGCCTCTGAATTATGCAACCAGCCCAGGAACAGAGCATGTGTGAGGAACTCAGGGCAGGCGGTGTGGCTGGACAGAGGGACACTGACAGGGAGCAAACCACTGTGCACCAGGCACAGGCTAGAGGGGCTTAGGAAACCAACCCCTCCCTGCCTGGAATGCTCAGAGAAATTAAACCCTATTTCACAGGTGGGGGAAACAGGGCGCACAGAGAAGGGAGTGCTCTGAGACCCCACCCAAGCTGTAGCCCAGATCATAGGGCACGTGAGGTGTCCTCAAACGCTTGAACCCAGGGTGCTCATTGTGTTTCAGTCAGTGGAGGAGTGGCAGGCAGGAGGGGGTGGCAGGAATTACTTGGGGTCTGGAGCCTTCCAAGTCCCTGGGGCTACTGGCCCCACCCACCCATACCCTGGTCCCAAGCACCCAAGCAGCCATTCTGAGCTTGCCCATCTGATAAAGGCTCGTCTTACATCACATCTCTTCAGGCCCCCAGCAGCCGAGGGAGTGAGGGAGCAAGGGAGCCAATGCTTAGCCAACAGCAGGGGTGAGTTTCAGAACAACAACAACAGAAGAAGGGAGGGTGCTGGAGGGGGAGATTTGTTTGCCCCGTTGACTTTCTGACTTTCCCACCCTCTACTGCAAAGCCTCTGGCTTCTCATGGCCATGTTTTTCTGGTGTGGAGAGACCAACATGTGGGTCTTTCGGGCAGACATTCAACCTACCCCCATGAAGGCTTTAGGATCAAACACAGGAGGCCCAGTTCAATGTGAATTTCAGAAAAACAATTCTATATTTTAATAATAAGTATAGCCCAATGATTACATGAGGACATACTTATACAAAACAAGTGTGTGACATTTATCTGAAATTCAAACTTAATTGGGTATCCTTTATTTTTATTTGCTAAATCTGGCAACCATACTCCTGCTCAGTCTGCCTGCTTCCCCTCTAGACAGTAACACCGAAACGAACTTAAGTGCCCTCACAGCTGAATCACATTTCCCCATCTGTGACCCAAGGCCCAGAGAGCAGAAGGCTTTGTTTGAGGTCACATAGACAGAGAGTGTCTGTGCCGGATGCTTTGATGGCACCTGGCATTTTTCATAGGCTCCTTGGGCTACCTGGTAGGTGAGAATGTTGCTGCTTCCATTTTGCAGAGAAGGAAACCGAGGCCGAGGGAGAGGCAGGGGCTTCCTGGGACTCATGGGAAGTCTAATCCCAGTCTGATGCAAGGCTTAAGTCTGACCCTAAGGCAAGGCTCCAGCCTCTGCAGCCGCCGCCCTCCTCCCCGGTTTGGGGGCTAAGGATGTGGGGATCAGGGAGATAGATGTGGGTTTAAGCCTCATCACCTCCCCTCCCTGGCTGGGTGAACTTGGCCGGGTGCTTCCTTTCCCCAAGCCTCAGACTTCTCATTTGTTAAGCGGGAATAATGATAGGGCCACTTCGTAGTGATGATGGATGGAGGGAATCCATGAAGCCCATTGCCCACTTGGACCCTTGGCAGCTGGCTTCCAGCTCTGTCCCCAGCCTCTCTCTACCCACGTGCATTGGCCCCTTACCCCTGGGCTGGCTCCAGAGGCCTTCCCTGGCTTCAAGGCTGTGAGGTTGCTCAGAGGCCTGGAGGGAGAGCCCCCTGCCCTGGGTCAGAGTAGACGCAAGGTGGGCACAGAGACAACCGGAGTTTCCCAGGCTCCACAGAATCTATCTCATATCTCATCCTTACCACATCTTCTGTGCATTCCGCTACTGCCGTCGCCCTGCCCAAGGCCCCTGGCCAAGCCGTCCCCTCTGCTTGTGACATCCTTTGTCCACCATTACCTGAAAGTCTTCCCCCAGACGGTCCACATCTAGCAGAACTACAAAGACAATCGTGATGATGGCCAGCGTGTGCCTGGTCCTTAGTCGGGACAAGGCACTTGCCAGGCACTTAACATATGTGGAGTCATGTCGTTTTAACTGTAGCCTTGAAACATAGATGTTATTTTCATCCCCATTCCACAGAGAGGGTCATGTAACTGGTGAGTGGCAGAGTCAGAACTTGAACCCGGGCAGTGCAGCTGGGGTCTGGGCACCCAAGTCATGGCCATGCTGCTTCTCTCGCACCATGAAGTCTCCAGCCCATAACATATGTTCAGTATCTAGTAGGTACTCAATAAACAGTCATCAAATACATGGCCAGATGTATATTGGATCCCCCATTTCTCTTTCTGGGTCTTTTTCGCTGACAGCATGTTTACTCCCAGAGGTCAGGAACTGGATTTTATCTGTCTCATGACCATCCCAGAACCTTGTACACAGTAGGTGCTCAATAAATGCTTGATGAATAAACAAAAGAATGACGGAGCCAAAAAAAATGGTTCAGGGGCCTAGAAAGACAAACAACAAGGACAATGGCCAAGAATTTCTCCTGCAAATGAGACCACAGGGAGCAAAGCCCGGACACCGAATTCAATCCGATGACCCTTTGTTATGCACTCAAAACATTTGGCAGGACAGGGTGGCAAGGGGCATGTTGCCCAACTCAAGAAGCAGGCTGTGGGGGGTGAGGGCAGTAACAAGCTTGCAGAAAGCCCTCTGGAGGGTGTCCTGTCCAGCAGGTTTCATGTTCAGACACTAATTTTTAGTTTTTTTTAAAAAACAGCTTTACTGAGATAGAATCCTGTGCCATAAAATTCATCCATTTAAAATGTGCAATTCAGTGCTTTTTAGCATAGCTCCAGAATTGTGCAACTATTACTGCTATCTAATTTTAGCATATTTTCATCATGCCAAAAGAAACCTTGCATCCCTTAGCACTCACTCCCCATCCCTACCTCCCCACCGCCAGCTCTAGGCGATCATGAATCTACTTCCTCTGATTGAACTTGTCTGCATTTTCCATGCAAGTGGACTCCTGCCATCTGTGGCCTTTCGTGACTGGCTTCTTTCACTTCGCATCATCTGTTCAAGGTCCATTGATGCTGTGACATGGGTCAGGACCGTATTTCTTTTTATTGCCAAGTAATATTGCATTGTGTGTCTACACTGAATTTCGCTTTTTCATTAATCAATAGATATATGGTTTTGTGACTAATTTTTAGCTCTTAGGAATAATGTTCCTATAAATACCGCTATATGGACTTAGGTCTTCACAAGTATACACCTAGGAATGAATTGCTGAAACATGACAACTCTGTCGCTAACAATCTGCTGCCTCTTCATTTGGGGTAAATATGAACAATATCTTTTTTTAACAATTTAAAAACACATTCCAACACCTAAGCACTCTTGTAACTTCCACAAAGCTAAACCCCAAAGAGGGGATTCTTGAGGGGATCGGGCATACCAGCGAGTCATGTGAGCTCAAAATCCCAGCATTGTCACCTGCTTTGTGACTCTGCCTGACTGAGTCCTCTCTGGAACTCAATGTCCTTGGCTGTGACCGCAAGATTTCCATATGTAGTTTGAAGGGACTGTGTGAGAAGCAAACGGCATAACACGTCCAGACCCCACAGCGTACGAGATCGTGGATGTCATTTAGTGCAGCAGACACGTGTTTCTTTGTGCCTGATACCTGACACTTTCATTTTATAGATGGGAAGATTGAGGCTGGGGAAGGACTAGGATTTTCCCTGAATTAGGGCAGTGAGGACAAGCACAGGCACCCCATCTGCCCTTCAGTTACCTTTTAAGCAAAGGAGAGGTCAGGTCACAGCACCCCTAAGTCATGCTGAAGGTTTTCACCTTGACCCCTTCCCCTCCTGCCAGCTGCAACGATGAGCTGTGTCTGGGGAGGGGTCTTTCCCTCTCTGGGCCTCAGTTTCATCCTCGGTAAAATGGTGCTTCCCTCGTCGGGTGTCTGGGAGGCTAGACACCTCCCAGACACGTAACAGACGTGGATTAAGCTCTGAATCCTGGTGGATATAGAGTGCTCAGCCGTTGCTTCCAGCTCTTAGGAGAGATGCAGGGGCTGCGTGGGGGAAAAGAGTAAAATAAAATGAGAACCATGAAACATGATCGTTTGCAAGAATTACCATTCCAGGTGCGCCCATCACACTGGCTGCGATAAGGACAGAGAGAAGCAGGTCGGTGAGGAAGTGGAGCATCTGAGACTCTCCCACACGGCCGGTGGGAGTGTAAAATGGTACAGGCATTTGGAAACTTTGGCAGAACTACCAAAGCTGAGAGTACGTGTATGGGACCTGGCAATTCCACTGCGAGCTATTTACCCAACAGAGATACACACTACGATCACCAGAAACCTTGTTCAAGAATGTGCAGCCCCATTTGCTGGAAAGGCTCCACGCGTCCCAAACAGGAGAACAGGCAAATGCTCTGTAGTGGTTTCATGCGAGGGAAGAACACACAGCAAAGAGAACAGATGAACTGGCGTGAACTCTTCACCAACCTGCATACATCTTGCAGGCGTGCTCTTGAGCAAAAGAAGCCAGACCTGAGGGGTTACGCAGCACGCAATCCCATTGGTATAAAGTTCAAACAGCTGAGGCGATTCTATGGTGTGAGAAGTCAGGAAGGTGGCCCTTCTTTTGGGGGGTGAGGGGCATGTGGGGGCTTTGATGACACAGCCCGTGGAGGCTGCTGCTTCCTGATCTGGGGGACATGGGTGGGTTCGGGTTGTGAGGATTCACAAAACTCTCCAGGCGTCCTTTCTGCCCTTTTCTGTATGAATGACTTCCTCTGAACAAGCGTCCTGAAAACTGGAAGCATACGCACTTTGCTAGAACATACACAAAGGGGCAGGCATTGCGCACGGGAGGATGGTGGCTTCTGCCGCAGAGGGTGACAAGTGGGGGTTGAGAGAAAATAAGGAAACAGGCATTGCACAGGCCGATGGCAGAGGGGCACTGGTGCCCAAAGGCAAATATGTTTCATTTGAGGCACTGGGTCCTAGAAGGACCGACAATTACAACCTCAGAGAGAGAGAGAGAGAGAGAGAGAGAGAGAGAGAGAGATGGAATGATTCCGTGTCCAGGCCACACTTCCTTGCCCGATGTCTCCTTCTGTGGCTCAGGGGCATGTCTGTGCACTGCATAGCCTGCAGTGTTTAGACAATAAACCGAGTCACGATCATAACGACAACGGCAACCGTGACGCCACCATCTCCACAATGCTTCCCTGGGTCAGGCGTGACACTAACCCTTTGTACATCGGTTGGTTCATTTGTTTGTTTGGGCCAAAGGCTGTGCAAAGGTGGGCATGTTGCTCCAAAAAAGAAAACAAAAAGCCTCCAATTTATCACTGTCAATGGGGACCATGACAGTCCTCGACACTCCCCACAGGACTGCCTGGGTGCTCAGTGGGTGAGCATTCCAGGACGGACACCGCTGTTACTAGTAGAACCGTCACTTTGTTATCACTCCTGTTATACACATGGAGAAACTGAGGCTTGGAGAGAGGAGCTGCTCCCGGCCCAAGGCCACATCGAAGGGGTAGCACCAGGGCTGAGGCAGGTTTGTCTGAACCAGGCGGCCAGGCCTTGTTCTTGGGACTGCAGGGAGGACCCCAACTCCCTAACCTCCCTCCTGCCGCAGGCAAATACTCAGTAGTGCCTCTTACCACTTGGTCTGAGATGGCTCAGACCAAGCCATGGTTGATTCCCAGGCCCCTTCTGAGGCTCCAGGCAATGGACCTCCTCTTGCCACGTCCTTGAAGCCCTTTCCTATAAGCTCTGGGGAAGGGTCATGGTCAGGGTTCAGTCCTTGGCGAGGGGCAGGCTCTGCTCTGTCCACGCTCATCATCCAGTGACGCAGGCCACCCCGGGCTTGCCAGAGAGTCTACCCAATTCACAGTGTCCCTCTGGCCTCAGTATCCCCTTCTGTAAAATGAGCTTGAGTGGTAAGAGGCACAGTCCCTTTGCTTTCCTCTTATGTCCTAAGAATCGCCTTGGGAGCTTAATTCTGAACTCAGCCAACAGTGGGACCCAACCTAGCCCCTGGTCTGCTTTCTGGGGACTGGACTGGACATTTTATTTTCACAGAAGAGGTCCCTCACAGAGCTGGCTCTTCCATTTCTTCTCACAGGAAGCATTTCCTGGCCCCTCCTGTGAGCGACTGCAAAGAGGTATCAGACGGACTCCACCAGCCAGCGCCAGGGAGCAGAGAGATGGACGGGCTGCCACCCATAGACAGACAAATGGACCTACTGCATGCCAGCCCTGGACTCAGCTCCTCTGTGTTCCCTTCCCGTCCTACTGCAGCCAGCAAAAATCCGTCCCCACCACAGGGTGGGCTGGGGATGAGCCTTGTGAATCCAGAAAAGGGAATGTAACTGGAGATTGGGTCATTACCACGGGAGGCCACTCCGCCTGCTGACCAAGCTGGGCTCTGTGTTCACAGGAAGTGGGGCCACAGTTAATGCCAGTAGAAGGAACATCAGGTTTTCGCTAACAAGCCAGAAGGAGAAGAAGTTAGTTGGTGGTGATGTGTGTGAGCCTGTTAGGGAATGCAGGAAGAAAATTCATCCTCATGAAGGTGATCGTTTCTTTCATTTTAGACCTTTTAGGTTAAAATCAGCTGCTCAGCCCTTGGTCCCAGACACTGGGGCCAGCCTGTGGGGGTCTGAACCCTGGGCTGCCTCCAGCGTCATGATTTGGAAGGCTCACCTCATTTTCCTCCTTGCCTCCCCTGGAAAGGAGCGCTAACAGCAGCACTCACCTCCTATGGTCATGGGAGGGTCCAGTGAGAAGATGCAGGTGAGGGGCTCCGTGTAGAGTCTGGATCCTGGCAATGACTGTTATTAATTTAGGTCAAATGGTCTCCACGCCTGAATGAGCACACAGTCCCTACAGATGAGTATTTACTTACAAGTATAGATGTGTTACTGAACTAGCCTATTAGGGAAACTAGAGAGCACATACTCAAATGGAATTTTTAAAAAAGATCATGAGTAGACACAGGCATTCTCATCTTTGCTCACCCAATGACTGCTATTCAGCACACCCCCCCTGCCGGGCCCAGAGCTTACCCTCCACCCAAGAGATAGCTGAGTGGGGACTGGGCCAGGGGCTGATATCTCAGATGCCCCGTCCCGTGGGCTCCACCACTTCCTCATGAACCCTCTAGGAAGGAAGGCATTGGGTCTCTCACGGTGTATGGATCAGAGAGAGGGACACAAGGTGGACATTTGGATTTTCTTTAACCTGTAAGCAGGCCTCTGGGTACTGCTCCAAGCACTTCACAAATACTAACTTATTCCACCCTCAATAAGGAGAGTTTCTGTATTAACTTTATTTTAGCAGATGGGGAAACTGAGGCCCGGAGGGGTTTAGTAATTTGCCCAACGTCACACGGCTGAGAAGGAATAAAGCCAGGCTTTGAACCAGTATGTCTCCAGGGCCCACGTTCTTTCTCATGCTCACCATGACCATCCTCACCTCTGGCTTCCCAGAACGGGGAGTATTCCCAGACGAGGCCCAGAGGAGCCAGTGAATCTCATACTCTGGGCTTCCCCCATGGGCCGGCTGCAACAAACATTCTAACAACAATATAACACTCATCCCCATTTATAGATTCGGAGACTGAGGTCCGGCAAGATGAAATTAGCAGCCCAGGCCCCCTAGCTGAGACATGGGGCAAATGGGATTCAGACTCATTGTCAGACTACCAAGCAGGGCTCTCCAGCACTGGCTGAGTTGCCTCCAGAAAGTGCTATTTGGAGAAGAGCACTGGAGAGGGAGTCCTGAGGCCTCAGCTCTAATATGCTATTAGTTCGCTGGGTTATTTCAGGAAAGTCCCCAGGGAGGGTCTCAGTTCCCCTGGGCAACATGAGGAGGGAGGGGTTGAGCTCAGGAATCTCTTAGCCTTTCCGCCCCACTGGTTCCCAGTGTGTGGTGAGGGCAGGCACTGCCAAAGTCCAGCAGGGAGAAGCTATTTGGGTTTGAGGATCCATAAGTCCAGGAGGACTTCCAGAAGGAGGTGAGACTTTAACCTACCTTGAAAGGGGCCCCCATGGCCATGCCTGGCACAAGTTGAGTTGTCAGCCCATTTTACAGAGCATTTTACTGACCTGAGGTTACGCAGTGAGCAAAAGGTGGTGCCTGAATTCGAAACCAGAGCTGTCAGAGCCCTGCTGTCCAACACAGAAGACTGGAAGAGAGGAGGCAGTCCCCACCTCAGGAACTCTAAGAGATGGAACTAAGATATGAACACCAACATTTAGGACCCAAGACAGGGTGTACCTGGCAAACAGTAGAGGCTCAATACCTGTGTAGGGGAAGAAAAGGAAGGGAGGAGGCCCCACAGCAGTCTCCAGCCTGGCAGGCCTCAGGCTTCCTAGCAAGCAGGCAGGCCCAGCTGGGCCACTGTGGGACAGGAACCGCCAACATTTGGGGGCTGTCCCAGATGCGCACTGCACATAGTGCACATATTGGACTAATTAGAGCAATGTTTTCCGCTTTGCTGGCTGCCAGGCACTCCTGGGTGCCCAGCCCCGGCTCAGAGGAGGTCACTGCTTTCCAAAGGCAAGGGCAGGGCAGGACTGGGCCCTATGGGGCTTCCAGAATTTGGGGCTCACCCCTCTGGGGTGGCTGATGTGTTCTGAGACAGTCCCACTGTGTCCCCGCTGGTCCCCACCTCGACAGCATAAGCCACCAGCTGGGGGGTCAAAGCGGGCTATGAAACATGGACATTTCCCCTCACACTGCACAGAATGCAAAGAGCACCTCCATCCAGACCCCATCCCACAGCATCCTTGACTTCCTCAGTTTGCATACCACCCCCACCCTGAGAAGAGGGACTAGTCACTTCTCAAGGTGGTCTTGGTGCTGCCTTCCAGGACAGCAGAATGAGTCTGAGTTGGTTGTTTCAGAACATGGGGGCCCGGGCCACTAGCTGGCTCATACAGTCCAGGCTCAAGACTCAGACAGACCTGGGCTCAGACTTAACCTCTACTCCCTCTGTTTCTTGATTTGTAAAATGGGTTGGGGGGGGGGCTGTGGAAGGGGAGAGTTATATTGGGAAGGCTGGCTGTGAGAATTAAAAAGGTTAGCTGCAGAAGCTTCCCAATATAACTCTCCCCTTCCACAGCCCCCGCCCCCCCCGCCCCCCCCTGCCCGACACCAACCCATTTTACAACTGAGGAAGTCGTTTCTTCTCTGCCACATTTTGCTCTCACCTCTACCTCTATCCAGGAAAGAACATTAGAACATTGAACTGTCAGGCTGCAGCAACCCACTGGAATAGTTGGTAGCTGCAAACAGCCAACTGGGCCCTGTCAGGCCACCTGGCCCATGCCCCTGCCTTGCACAATGTATCTTTATGGATGATTTAGCCTTCTCTCCTCAGTCCTCTCTCCCCAAGGTCTGGGCCAAGATGATGCTCTGTCTCCCCCCAGGGCATGGGTCCTGCACATAGTAGGTGCTTCACACAAAAGCTACTTACATGCTAGGCCCCACACGGGGGCGGGGTGGGTGGTGCGGCACAGAACAGACTCTGACCCCGTGGTAGGGGAGGTCGCGAGCAACACGGACACAAATGATGTCAGATGATTCCAGATGGTGGAGTTCGAAGAAGGACATCCCCAGGGGGCCTTGAGGGAGAGCACCACGGGGAGTGGTTTGCTATTTAGATAAAGAGTCAGGGAGGCCTTTCTGGGAAGGTGAGATTTATGCCAGACCTGGAGGCTGAGAACAAACCAGCCACGGAAAATCAGAGGAAAGGGAGATAATGAAGGGGAATGGCATTGCGCAGAACACCCTGAGACTGAGCTTGGAGAGTTGGATGGGTGTGTGTTGGGGGAGAGTATGCGGCAAAGACAGGAGTCTGCACTGTCCATGGGGATGGCAGATACGGACTGAAGGGCTCAAGCAAGGGAAGCACACCATCTGATTTATATTCTGAAAGAATCCATCTGGCTGCTGAGTGGAGAACAAGTTACAGGAGGACTGTAGTCATGAAGAAGGGAATGATTTCTTCCAGTAGCTTGAAATGAATAAGGTTTAACTTAACGGCAGATTGGAACAGTATCTCATTACCCTTGTTCCTTTGAGACAGTGGGCTTCTGGAAATCTGAGCTTTCTGAATAATAAATTCAGAAGAGAAAATGGTGAGCTCCCACCAATAAAGAATGGCAATCTATAGAGCACATCAGCACTTACGTCATGGAGAGTTGAGGTCACTCTCCAAAGTTCCAGTAAGTTCCAATAGCTATAAATTAAGTGGAATTGAATTGTAATGAACTCTATCTATTAGAATAGTTAGGGTTTGGCACACAGATGTACTTGGTACAATATAGTGTTTTAAACAAATCTGAAACAGTTGCTGACATTTCAAGATCAGATTTCATGTAAAAATCTGGATTTCTGGCTTCTTTGGAATATTCCAGAACTCTGGCAGCCCTGGGTACTGCATTCCCTCCCAACCATAGTCAGGGGGCAGAGCCAAGGCCACGTCTTTCAGACAGGATGCACGTGTTCTAGTTTGCTGTCCCCACCTCCCTTGCTGTGCCCCCCATCCAGTCACTGGCTACTTTAGTGGCCTCCAAGGCATCTGAGTTTGAGTCCTATCCTCCTTTACAAACATTTAAAAGTCTAATAATTCCAAGGTTTGGTGAGGATGTGGAGCAGCTGGAATTTTTATACTTTGTGGTGACAGTGTAACTTACAAAGAGTTGTGTGGGGTCACTTTGGAGACTATCTGGTAATTTCTAGTGAAGTTGGAATCATTTGTAAATTGAAGACATGCATTTACCATAACCCAGGATCTCCTTCCCTGTGTTTATACCCTAGACAATACATGTGTCCATGTGTACCAGAGATAACCCCATGTCCATAGACAGGGGAATGATAAACCAATTGTACTGTATGGCAATGATAATGACTGAGTTGCAGCTTCATACACCAGGAATGAAGTTCAGAGACGCAATGTAAGTGAAAAGAGCAAGTGTCAGAAGAATAGAGATGGAACAATCCCTTTTATATGGTGTCCCCAAGCAGACCTGCTAAACAATAACCTATTTAAGGAACTGGGTAGAGGCATTATAATTAAGAGGAAAAGCAGAGGAATAGTGAACACAAAATTCCAGCTAGTGCTTACCTCCGAGAAAGGGAGGAAAACATGAAGATTCCAAGAGAGTGGTGATGCTCTCTCTCTCTCTCTCTTTTTTTTTTTTTAAAAAGATTTTATTTACTTATCTGACAGAGAGAGACACCGTGACACAGGGAACACAAGCAGGGGGAATAGGAGAGGGAGAAGCAGGCTTCCCACAGAGCAAGGAGCCCAATGTGGGGCTTGATCCCACGACCCCTGGACCAAGACCTGAGCTAAACGCAGACACTTAACGACTGAGCCACCCAGGTGCCCAGGTGGTATTCTAGCTCTCTCTCTCTCTTTTTTTTTTTTTAAATTAATTTATTTATTTGACAGAGAGTGAGAGAGAGCACAAGCAGGCAGAGCAGCAGGCAGAGGGAGAGGGAGAAGCAGGCACCCTGCCAAGCAAGGAGCCCGACATGAGGTTCAATCCCAGGACCCTGGGATCACGAAGGCAGTTGCCTAACCAACTGAGCCACCCAGGCACCCCGGTGTTCTAGCTCTTGAGCCGGGTAACAGAACTGCCCAGTTTGCTACGTTATTATTATTTAAATTTATTATGGATGATATGAGTTATCCCAATTTTTTTATATTAATAGATATATTTGGGAGTGCCTGGGTGGCTCAATTGGTTGAGCATCTAACTCTTGATTTCAGCTGGGGTTGTGATCTTATCGGACTCCACACTCAGCAGGGAATCTGCCTGCATTCTTTCTCTGTTGCCCTCTGCCCCTCCTTTGCCCCCACGATTTCTCTCTTAAAAAAAAAAGGAAAGAAAGAAAAAGAAATAGCCAGTTTTTTTTTTTTTTAAGATCTATTTTGCTGAAGCAAAGTATCATCACCAGAGAATAAATTGCAGCCATCTTAAGTGCTCGTTTTGATGTGTTTTTACACTTGAACCCACCATCATAATTTTCACCTGAGCTAGACACAGAACATTTCCAGCACCTGCAGAAACTTCCCTTCTAACCACTTGGGGTCACCCCTTGCTGCCCTGGTGTCCTTCACCATAGGCTAGCTCTGCCCATCCTGGGGTTTCACATAAAAGGATTTGTGCAAGACGCACTCTTTGGGGTTTGGCTCCTTCCCCTCCACTGGCGATGTTCGGGATTCATCCACGTTGCCCGTGGCTCGTGGGTTGTTGCTGCTGGGTAGTATTCCATCGTGTAGCTGTTCCTCAGTTTATTTATCCACTTCCCTGGTGATAGACTTGGGTTTGTTTCCGTCTTGGGTAACAAGAACAGAGTTGCTGGGAGCACCTTCACCCAAGTCTCCGTGCAGGCCCGTGTTTTCGTTTCTCGGGGTAAATAGCTAGCGGCGGAATGATTGAGTCATGCCACAGACGTGTGCTTCGTTTTAGGCAACTCGAAAAACTCCCTACCTGCCCAGCTTGATCGGAAACTTCCCGACCGTTTTTGCGGAGGATCTGTCCATCCCGTATTTCCTCCAGCAGAGCGGGAGAGCTGTAGTTACCCCCACCTCGACACACCGCGCGGTGCTCAGGGTCCTAAGCTTTACAAAAAACTCAGCTAGGAGATTCTCAGCCATGCTGGTATCTGGTTTTAATGGGAACTCAGATAATTTGTAGATCCTTGGGGTTGAGCCCTGTTTTCCTTACTGGCCGTTTGTATAGCTCCTTTTGTAGTATCTGTTCAAGTCTTCTGTTTTTTTACAGCTGGGCTGTGCATTTGGTTACTGTTGATTGATAGCTATTTATATGTTCTGGGAAATAAGTCCTTTGTCAGATCACATACACATGCACACAGGCACATACACACACTGACTATTTTTTCCGGTCTTTGTCTTGTCTATTAGTTTTGTTAATGGTGTCTTTTAATGAGCAGAAAATCTCAATGTGGATGAGACCCAATTTTTTTCTCTTCTTCTTTTTGGTTTAGGTTAATGCTTTGCTTCCCTAATGTAGCAAAGATATTCATCTCTGTGTCCTCTGGAATTTTGGTTCTGCTTTTTACATTTAAGTCTATGATCCATTTCAGAGTGATTCATTTTTGACATGTACAAAGCTATACCTATTTAATGTATACAACTCAACAAGTTAGGGGTTAAGAATACGCCCATGAAACCATCACCATCAGCAAGGCCTTAGATGTATCCATAACCCCCTGAAGTTTCTTCTTTCTCCTATAATTCTTATTATTTGCAAACTGATTTTTGTATATGGAGTGAGGTAGCAGTTGAGATTTTTTTCCCCCTGATATCCTATTTTTTCCATTGGTTGAAAGCATAATTTCTTTCCCCATTGAGTTGACTTAATGCCTTGGTTTATTCTTTTAAAATTATCACTCTCTAAACTGTTATGATTCTCTTTTGTATATATGTGTGTGTGTGTGTTTTGTATATATATTTCAGATCTATCTCACTGCCTCAGAGAGCAATACTGTGCTTGGTGCCTGGGAGAATGTAGTGAGCTGACAAACTCCTTCCCACCACCGTTGAACTGACAATCTAGCCGTGAGACTTGGGCTTCTGAATGAAGATAAGGGAGATGTGGTTTCTTCTATTTGCAAAGACCTAAGTGGAGGAGGAACGGATTGAAACCAATTGCCCAAATGCAGACTGGGGGACACCTGCCCAGAGAACATATTCGTGTGAACAAGATCTGCTGGTCTCAGTGGGCCACAGGTTCCATCCAGGTCAACAAGGTAACTTAAGATCCCCTTCACTGCCTTCATGGTGTATATATAGTTTCTACTGTGTACAGAAGACATGAAGAAACTATGGGGATTTCATAGGGGTCCTTCTCCCATATGTCTCATAACCTCTCCTCCACCCAGTCCTGTTGGGGGTCTTTTGCCTATCTCTGGGAGAGGGACAGAGCAGACAGGAAAAAATGTGGAGGGGGCTGCATAGCAGGGAGAGGGCTGGGGGTCCTGTCCAATGAAGGGCAGGATACAGGTAGCTCTGAGGCCCAAAGGGTAGAGTTGGGATGCTTTTATCTCTTAGGTAGGCACAGGGAGTCAGACCCCAGCCCTCAGCAAGAAAGTGTGGATTGTCCAATAGGATTCCCAGGGAGAGGGGCTTGCCCTGAGTCTTGACAAGCCTCTTTCCATTGTCATATGTCATTCAAAAACTCCCCTGACTCCCATCTCTCCACACCAAGCTCCTCTGACATTGGACACCTTTGCCCTTGAGCTCTGTGGCCTCTGGTCAAAGCACTGAGATGAGGACTCAGCCCTTCCAGGCCATTCACTGGAAGCACGCTTGGTTCCCTTTCAGGCCCCAGAGCTCCGCAGAAGGGCCCAAGGAAGCTCTGTGGAATGTGCCACCAGCCCCCTGGCTCTGCCTGGAATTTCACGGGGACATTTTGCAGTCACTAAACTTAGCACCGGGGCCCGTGGCTTCTGGGTAGACCCAGGCGTGCCAGGGGCTGAGAATGAATCACAGAGTGAGTCTGCAGGAAAAAATTCAATGGGCTGGGCTCTGGGGACACATCTCACCCTGGGTGGGGGACAGGGTCCTGAGTGGCAGTCCCTGGGACCCCTGGGATTCTTGTGGTCTGTTGTGTTCTGTTCCCCTTCATCCAGAGATGCAGTTTCTTTCCCTCCCCAACGCCCCCCCCTCCACAAGGGTCTGTGCTCTTTTTGGTCAAAGTCTTTTACTTATTGAAGGCCTACTATGTGCCAAGTAACTTGCTACACCCTGAAGATATTGTGGAGGATTTGACAGAAATAGTTTTGCCCTCTGGAATTCAGATTCTTCCAAGGCAGACAGATGGGTTCAGACAGAGGGGGCTGTGGGTGCCGAAAAATGAGCCACAACCTGGGGAAAATCAAGGGGGACTTCCCAGAGGAGGAAGCATCTAAACAGAAACCAGGAGGTGGCTGAGAAGCTTAGCTGGGGAGAGGGAAGAAAGGTGCACCTGTTTCAGCAGGCAGTTATGCCAGGCTGTAGGGATTTGGGGAGAACAAGGAGCAGTTCTCTCTGATCCCCAACCTAACTGCTTCCCATGACACCATGATGCCATTTTGACTCTTTGTCACACATGAGAAAGAAAACACTCTTGAGGGTTGGACAGGCTTGGTCTGGAATCTCAGTTTTCCACTGTCTGACAGTGTGACCCTAGGCAAGCCAGCCCATCGCTCCCAGCCTCAGTTTCCTTTTCTATAAAATGGGGATAATAATAGGTCCTCTTTTCTAGGGTCACGGTGAGCAATAATGGCATGTTTGTGGATGTGCCACCGTGCCTGACACACAGCAGATGCCTGATAAAGAGAGATATTCCAATTCAACCTCTAGTTACTATCTCCCATTGGTAAGTGGCTGAGGATCCTGCAAGCAGAGCGAGCCCTTCTCAGCAACCCCAGCCCAGCGCCTGGTCCAGGAAGGTGGTGGTAGGTGCCTAGCGTGGACAGGAAGCTTTGTCCTCCACATAGCCCCCGGCCTGCTGTTGAGGAGGGGTGGGTTGCCTAAACGCCTGGCTTGGAGCTACTGTCCACCCACCCAGGCCTGCCCAGCTCCCGGAGGACACAAAGAGGGTCAGCTTGTCTTCTGTGGCTAGCAGCTGTCGTGGAAGGACCCAAGTGCTGCCCTTGGTTTCTCTCTGTGAGTGGATGTGGCCCTGGTGGCTGCCAGCCCTCAGATGGACAGGAACAGCTTTCTGCCGCCCTTGCCCTGGGGACTGGCATGCACCACTGACCCACATCTGCCAACCAGTCCCATGAGCTTAAGCGGGCCTGCGGCAGGGTCGGAGACCCTTTGCTTATTCCATCTGATGGCCCCAGCAGCATCTCCAGGCTGGGGGCTGGTTGTGCTGGATCCCACCCAGCGCCTGATGTCCTCCTGGGCAGCTGGTCTCAGGAGCCTCTGCCTATGACGCCATTCCCCTGGGGCCATTACATTTTTATTTTTAGGATTTACCGAGCACCTCCTATGTGACCAGAGTTATCTTAGAATCTTCTTACCCTCACAACCCAGGAGGTCAGGATTATCCCCTCAGTCTACAGACAGAGAGCTCATACACAGAGAAGCAAGGCGGCTGTCCTGAGGTCACACAGTCAGGAAGGGGCAGGCTGGGCAACGGAATCTGGTCTGCTGACTCTGAAGCTCACTGAAGCCAGGAGAGGACTCGGATTAGCATAGTGTCCCCACCCACCATAGATGAGGACACTAAGCTGCAGTGGGAGACGGTTGTCACCAGCCAGGGAGAGGTAGAGTACATGTTGGAATCCAATAAACTGAGTCCAAAGGCTACATAAAGCCAGGCAGCCGTAGGGGTCTGGTTGGGACAATGGGCCAGATGGTGGACCCCGTTACAACTCTGCCCTGGCCCAGCACCATGCAGCACATGCCATGAATGGGTAAGAAACGTGGTGGAATGGCTGAAAGTGGGAAGGGGTAAGTGGGGATGACCAGGTCAGTCCCCTCTGCTAGGTGACCAGAGCAGATACTGATTGGTTAAGCTGCCCAGAGCCTTTCTTACTGTCATGTTACATGGAATCCCTCCCACTCCTGTACTGGCTGTGGTTGATTGGTCTACAGGTTGGCACCAACTGGACCAGTCACAGTCTGCCCTCCTTGGCCACCAGTGATTGGCCCAGGCATAAGCAATCTAAACCAGGCCAATAAGTCCTCATCTAGGAATGTTTTTTCTGAACTTGGGACTTAGAATGTTGAGTTCAGATACTGTAAAATGTAAAACTCAGGGGCCAGGGGCAGTTATGCTTCCATTTATGCAGCCCCAGTGAAAGTCACAGCAATCGTCTCCAATAGGACAGCTTTTGCTTGCAAGTCAAAATGAATCTGGCCATCAATGTCTTAATAAATAAACTTACATTTCTCTTATATGATAAGAAATTTAGAGTAAGGTGATCATGGGCATCGATTCAGTCACTCAATGATGTCAGAACCAGAACTTAGTGATTTTCTAGCCTTTTCCTCATGGCTATGAAATGGTTGCTGCTGCTCCAGCCATCATATCTGCATTCATGAAAGGATGAAGGGGAGAAGGACTAGGCCAACTGTGTTTAATGCCTTTTATAAAAAAAGAAAAAGAAGAAGAAGAAAAACCTTTCCAGAGCTCACAGCAGTTATCTGCTAATATCTCATTAATCAAAATTACGTCTCATGGCTACAGTAAAGGAAGCTGGAAAAGAATATTTAACTGAGTACATTGCTGAACAAAATCAGGGATCTTTTATTTTTTTATTTTTATTTTTAAAAGATTTTATTTATTTATTTGACAGAGAGAGATAGCAAGAGAGAGAACATAAGCAGTGGGACGGGGAGGGGGAAAAGGAGGCTTCCTGCCAAGCAGGGAGCCCGATGTGGAGCTCAATCCCAGGACCCTGAGATCACGACTTGAGGTGAAGGCGGACACTTAAGGACTGAGCCACACTGGTGCCCCTATTTTTATTTTTTTCAAAGAAATTTATTTTATCTTATTTTTTTTAGAGAGAGAGAGAGCATGTGAGCAGGGAGGGGCAGAAGAAGAAGAAGGGAAAGATCCCTAGCAGGCTCCATGCTCAGCGTGGAGCCTGACACCGAGCTCCATTCATGACCCTGAGATCATTACCTGAGCTGAAATCAAGAGTCAGATGCTCACCTGACAGAGCCATCCAGGCGCCCCTGAATCAGGGCTCTTTTATTTATATATTACTTGTTTATTTATTTATCTATTTGACAGAGAGTGAGATCACAAATAGAGAAGCAGGTAGAGAGAGGGGAAAGCAGGCTCCCTGCTTATCAGAGAGCCAGATGCAGGGCTTGATCCTAGGACCCTGAGATCATGACCTGAGTGGAAGGCAGAGGCTTAACACACTGAGCCACCCAGGTGCCCCAGGGCTCTTTTAAATGAGAAGGGAATTTGGGTGGGCAATCACCCACTTCGTGCTGTGACAGTTCTCAAGAAGAAGGTAAGTGGTATAGAGAGTATTGTGGTGGTATCTGGGTACCTGATTCTAGGTTTTGGTTCAACCTTCCCTTGGATTCTGGATGCCTTAAACCCTGCTTTTGGGCTAAGCTGGTTCAAATGTGTTTCTAAACTAGCCCAGGAACTGCTCTAGATACTAGGCCCAAGGCCCTCTTCTGAGAACAGTGACTTCCTGGGGATCTGTGTTCATCAGGTACCATAATTTGGAGATATGATTTTTTTATGATGCCAACAGTGGTTGGGCCAGTAATTTAGGCCCTACAAACTGGCACAATGACAGTCCCCTCTGGGGGAGGGAAATGAAACATGGTGTCCTGGCCCTAGGCTTCCTTAGACAAAGGACGTGGGATCTAGGATGTGCCAATGTGTTGGGGGGCAGAAAACAGTCACTACCCAATTGAAAGGAATAAGAACTGTAAGGGACTGAATTGTGAGGGACTGCCTGTGACTTCTCTGAGTCTCAGTTTCCCACCTGTCAAATGGGATCACTAATAATTCTCATCTCTGTTGACTGAAGATTAAACACAGTCATGTAGTAAAGCACTTGGCATAAGGTCTGGAACATACTAAGTGCTCCATGAATGATAGTTTAACATTATTATTCTAATAGCTCCTCAGGAAATATTTGTTGAAAGGGGAGAAAAAGAATAGATTATGTTTCAACATTAGCCTTGCTATAGCTGAGGGTCAGGTCTGGACATGGTGGGGTGTGTGCTAGAGTGAAAAGGAAGCAGTTAGCATTTTCATTGACCTCATGGGTAGGCTTCGGCAGACAGAGAGAGGTTCCCCGTGTCTGTCCCACCATTAGTGACAGGTGGCCTTTGCCACCATAATGTACTCCCAGGGGAGCTACCAAATTGCTTTGGGTTGCAGAGGCCAAAAGAAGAGTCTCTTGATTTCTCCACTCCGGTGTCTCAGATGTACCTAATGGTCTCCCCACAGTGTTTTCTCAGTTAAAGTCACCTCTGTTCAGCAAGAAACATAGCCTCTAATGCCTCTTCTTCCCTCATTCCATTTCTAACCAATCACAAGTCCCACAATTCTACCTTGAAAAGCTGTCAGGTGTGTGCACCTATCTCTGCTTCCATCCCCTCTACACAAGTCAGGTCAGCTGCTATAACAAGCAACTTCAGATGTCATGGTTTAACACAAGGAATCTTTGTTCCTTTCAGCACAGTCCAGTGGAGGGAGATGGTGCAGCTCTGCTCCAAAAAGCCAGTCAGCGACCCAGGCTCCTTCCATCTTGTGGCTCTGCAGTACCCAGGCCTTGGAGTCCTCCATTGGATCCTTGGCGAAAAGGTGTGAGGGCAAGAGAAACAATCTACACAATTGTACAGGAGGTGATAGGGCCAGGACCAGGAAGTGGCTTATATCACTTCCTCCCATATTCTGTTGGCTAGAACTGAATCCCATGACCCCTCCTAATTTCAGAGGAGGCTGGGAAATGTAGTCTATTCAAGTGTCTTGGGAGAAAAAGGAAGTAAGGTGAACAGTGGTCTTGACTTTCCAGAAAAATGTTTATCCATTCCCCATCATCTCTTGCTTAGTGTCCTTGAATCCATTTTGGCCCCATCCAGGCTTTTCACAGAGGACTGAGAAGAATCTTTTCCAAGACCAGAATCTGATCATACCATTAATTTGCTTCAGACCCTCCAGTGATTTCCCCACTGCTATCAGAATCAAAGTCCACATCCTTTCCCACAAAATTATGCATGGCCTGGCTGTTGCCACCCTCTCACACTGGGCCTCCCACACCCATTTCTCCTTGTTAAAAACCCGATTTTTCAACTTGGGAATTAAGTGATTTTCTTTTTTTTTTTTTTTAAAGATTTTATTTATTTATTTGACAGAGAGAGATCACAAGTAGGCAGAGAGAGAGAGAGAGGAGGAAGCAGGCTCCCCGCTGAGCAGAGAGCCTGACGCGGGACTCGATCCCAGGACCCTGAGATCATGACCTCAGCCGAAGGCAGCCGCTTAACCCACTGAGCCACCCAGGCACCCCATAGGGAATTAAGTGATTTTCTAATTCAAGTTTTGCTAATCAATAGAAATAAATGATTTTTTTAAAAAATTAAACTGATGGTCTTTTTTTAGATTTATGTGACAGTAAAGTGGTCATATACTTGGATTTTTTTTTAAGAATTCAATTCATGGACTTCTTTGGTTTTAAAAAACACATCTTTCTCAGGTCAAGTAAGGTTAAACAGTCTCTCTGAAGTCCTACAACAAACAGAGTGGACAGAACATCACTAGTCCCTTGAAATCTAACCCTAGCCTGTCTCCCCAGCTTACAGGAGTTGGTGTACTGGTAAACCGGCTCATGGCTCACTGGAGGGGGAAGGAAAGCTCTGACCTACAGTGTTTGCCAATTTCCACAGCGCAAAGGCTTGCATGGTGGTGCATTCCAAGCTCCTGGGCTGACATCACTGAATGCAGTGTTGGAAAGAGTTGCTCATGATTGGCTCTAGGGAGCCAGTAAGACCAGGCTCTGCCACAGATTCTGGCAAGAAGACCATTTCCCAAACATGCTGTGCTTGGTATCATCTCCAGACCTTTCTTTATGCTGTCCTCTCTGCCTGGAATATCTATTCATTCATTACCAAATTTCTATTGAGTGCCTTCTGTAAACCAGGCACCAGGCCTGGACCACAAAATTTTCTCATTGCAGCCTGAGCTCAGCCCTTCTCAGTGATAGAGAAATTCCCATCCTACTGATGAGGTAACTGAGGTTGACGGGGTGATACAACTGGGCCCAGATCACAGAGCTTAAGAGTGGAGAAGCCACAAATCAAAGTTGGCCTGTATGAATCCAGCCCTTGTACTGAAGCATGTGGGGCTCTCGCTCCTTCCTTCCTTCTTTACTTGATAAACTCTTGTTCATCCTCCAAAGTTCAGCGCAAGGGCTGCCATCTCATTGAAGCCCTTCTTGACCCCTGATAGGCTTCTTATGTCAAAGACCATTTAGACAAGGTGTGATAGAGAAGTAAGCAGGGGTGAGAGGGGGATTTGGGGGGGGGGTACTGAGAAGAGAGCGTGTGGAGGGAGAGAAGAGGACATGATAGGGCAAGAAAGCAAGACGAAGAATGAAAACCAGCCAATGAGATGTAACGCAGTTGTCAGAGATGTATTAAGGAGCCTAGAAATGGAATAAAGAGTCCTCCTTTTCCTGGGGAAACAGGCTGCCTGGGAGTTGCATGCTCAGATTGCTACCTGGGCCTTGCAGGGGATCAAGATGAATAAGACCAACCTGTTCATAAGGAAGTGTACTGAGACCGTGCCCTGTCTCGAGGGAACAGCCCTTGCTCAGGTCTGGCTGACTTTTGCCAGGAGATCCCTTTCCAGTCCTCCCCACCCCCAGTTCCCCAATCTCAGCCAGTCTGTTTATTTATTTCCTGAATCAGGTTGCAGGGTGATTGCAGCCAGCAGCCTGATGGGTCTAGGGGTGAGGCAAGCAAGGCACCTAGGGCGCAGCATTTAAAGAGGCATCCACCATTCGTTCGCTGATTCTGCGGGCAGATTCCAAGAAATTTTGGGTGTTTTAGGGTGCAAGGAAAATCACACAACCAGAAAGTAACACCTTCCCACCACATACACACACATTTTGACAGATAAGGAAACAGAGGCCCAGAAGGAAGGCCTTTGTCTGCTGTTTTCTCTGTCTGGAATGTTCTTCCCCCTTGTCACCTAGCTTTCCCCTTCATCATTCAGCATCACCCCCTCAGAATCCCTCCATTTCTGCCTTGCTCACACTGGTTATTCATGTGGGAAACAAAAGCAGAAGAGAAATTATTAAAATTTCCTTACTACCTACAGCCCATTAACAAGTCCTTGAAACAGGCAGAGTGACATTCTTCCAGGGACTCAATTGCCTCGATGATAATAGTTTGCTAAGGTCAAAAGGCAACCTTAGCCCAACCCCCCAGGATCCCGTAAGTCTACTTTAACATATAAAAATTCCTTTAGAAATTTCCTTTATCTCTAAACCCCCAAAGATACCTGTTGGCAATCACCCCCTCCCAAGCATATGATCCACTGATACACATCTGATATACACTGATATCTATCTGACTAAGGTTTTGCTAGACTGTAATAAATGACTTCTTCCCAACAACAGCTAGCTCCCTTGAGATCCTGGAAACCTTGCTTCCAGAATTCCTTAGAGCCTTTTGCTATCCCCCAGACCTCTCCCAACTTGAAAGTAAATAATGGACCACTCCTCATAACCCTAGTGTAGCTCTTTCTGCCCATGGGTCCTGTCCCTGTGCTTTAATAAAACTGCCTTTTTGCACCCAAAATGTCCCGAGAATTCTTTCTTAGCCATTGGCTTTGAACCCTAGTGTCTCTCCTGCATCAGTTTTGGGTACTGGGCCCCAACCTCAGACAGCAAGGGAGTTCTCACCCAGGGATTGCATTGGCTCTTGGTTGACTTTCTGACTATGAGGCATTAGGCAGACTGTTTTAGCTGCTCTGGGCTCAGTTTCACCATCTACGCAAGGGGGACGAAACCTGCTTTAAGAATGCCCATCAAGATGAAACAAGATGATGCTCACATAGCCCTTGGCCCAGTGACTGGATCAGATGAGATGCCAGGCAGATGCTGGCTACCATAAAAAACTGCAAAGTAGTGGGCAATAGGTTTAGCCAGGTAATTGGTCTGGACTGTGGTCAACTTGGAGTGCCAAGCAATGAGTGGGTGGGCAACGGGGAGTTATTGAGGGTTCTGGAGCAGGGGAGTGACTGGCAGGGGAGTGGATGAAGCTTATTCTGGCACCGACTGTGTTGTTTATCAGCGTCTGGGTGAAGACCTTGGCTCCAGTTGAGACCTGAGGGAGCTGCCAACAGAAGGGCCCTCTTAAGCCCTGGAACAATGGCTTTTCAGGGGCCTTTGTGGAGCCAGATTCCTGCCGCCCAAACCACCCAACTTCCTGCTCCCAACCTGCTGGGAGCTGCGGGAGGCGCCTTTATCTACCGGTAATGAGCCAGGGAAAGAAATGCTAATTCATCTGTAATCCCTGGGCCACTCCCGGATACCTTCCCCACCCGGAAACTTCTGCCAAAGGTACCTGCACAGGCTAAAGAAGCTTGGTTCTCAGTTTATCTAGGCAAATAAGGTCCCCGAAGGGCCATCTGAATGGTGAAATATGACATTAACCCTGTGTCTGCACTTCAAGTTCAAGCAAAATGTGGAAGGTAAACCTGACATTCACTGCTTGCCTGAGGTGAAGGTTTCCGAGGAGAAGTGAGGACTCCCTGTCTACCAACAGGCATGTAGGCACCATCGAGAACAGAGATTAGCTTGATTGAGAAGTTGAGGATTTCGGGCTCTCCGTTTTATCTAGCCTCTCCCTTTCTTGTTAAGCAAATTGCTACCTAGTGAAGATAACATTCTCAAGGTCACCAGGCTAATTTGGTGTCAGGGCTGGGATAGAGTTGCCCTCACCTGATTCTCTCCACTTTTAAGACATGCTGTACAATAAAATTGATTTGTCAAAAAAACCTTTGTCCTTTTGGAAAACAACGGGTGCAAAGTCAATGAAATTTGTTTTTGAAGCCTGTTTTTGCTTCAGCAAGATGGAAAAAAAAAAAAAAGACCTTCTATACCATAACCCTAAATTCATAATTCAGAAAGATTACTTTTGTTAATCTGGCTGGTTTTATTTTTTATTTTTTATTCTATTTATTTGAGAGAGAGAGAGAGTACAAGCAGAGTGAGGGGCAGAGGGAGAAGCAGGCCCCCAGCTGAGCAGGGACGCCCCCAACTAGACTCAGGGCTTAATCCCAGGATCATTGTCTCAGCTGGTTACAGATTCTTAACATTAACAGACAGAACCACTTAGGCGGCCCTAGTCTGGCTGGTTTTAAAGTTGAAGTGTCCAACCTCTTGAAAATTATTATTTTATGGGACACCTAGGTGATTCCATCAGGAGTCTGCCCTGGGCTCAGGTCAGGATTCCGGGATCTTAGGATGGAGTCCTGTAGCAGGCTCCCTGCTTAGCAGGGAGGCTGCTTCTCCCTCTGCCTGCTGATCCCCCTGCTTGTATGGGCGCGCTCTCTCTGACTGATAAATGAATAAAATCTTAAAAAAAAAAGAAAGAAAGAAAGAGTGGCTTTTAACTGTATGAGTGTATATATATATATATATATATATATATATATATAAATACACACATCTCTCTCTCTCTCTCTATGTGTGTGTGTGTGCATGTGCGTGTGTGTGTTTATTTATTTATTTATTTTATACCTTCGGCAGTTTTGTTTACCACGTGCAGGCATTATTTTTCCATAAGTTTCTTATCTGGGGCCCCTGGGTGGCTCAGTCAGCTGAGCATCCAGTTCTTGGTTCCGGCTCTGGTCATGATCTCAAGGTCATGGCATCGACCCTCGAGTCAGGCTCTGCACACACAGTGCACCATCTATTAAAGTTTCTCTCTCTCCTTCTGCCTCTCCCTGCGCTTGTGTTCTCTCTCTCTCAAATAGGTAAATAAATTTTTTTCTTTCCCAAAGTTTCTTTTTTTTTTTTTTTTAAAAGATTTTATTTATTTATTTGACAGACGGAGATCACAAGCAGGCAGAGAGGCAGGCAGAGAGAGAGGAGGAAGCAGGCTCCCTGCTGAGCAGAGAGCCCGATGCGGGGCTCGATCCCAGGACTCTGAGATCATGACCTGAGCCGAAGGCAGTGGCTTAACCCACTGAGCCACCCAGGCGCCCCTTTCCCAAAGTTTCTTACCCAAGAAAATAAAATACATGTCCATGCAAAAACTTGTACATTAACAATCACGGAGCAGCCTTATTCGTCAGAGCTAAAATGTGGTAACAGCCCAAATGTCTTTCAACTGATAAAATGTGGTCTAGCAACACAATGGAATATTATTCAGTCATAAAAAGGAGTAAAGTACAGAAAATCATGCCAAGTGAGAGAAGCCAACCACAAAATGCCGCTTATTGTATGAAATATCTAGTGTAGGCAAAGCCACAGGGAGAGAAAGCAGTTTAGTGGTTGCCTGAATAAGGAGTGACTGCTAACTAATGGGTTTTTTGTTTCTTTTGCAGGGGCGGGAGGAGATGATAAAATACTCTAAATTCAGGTAGTGGAGATAGTTGTACTACTCTGTGAATATACCAGGAACTGTGGGGTCATACACCTTAACAGGGTGAATTTTATACTATATGGATTGTACCTCAGTGAAGCAGTTATTTAAAAGAGGGGTTACTGTATGTATTCATTTCCTAAGTCTTCTATAGCAAAACACCCCAAACAGGATGGCTTAAAGTAATAGAAACTGATTGTCTCATTGGTTGGGAGGCTCAGAGTCCCAGAGCTGGGTGTCTGCAGGGTTGTGGTCCCTCTGACAGCTCTCGGGGAGGATGCTTCCTCGCCTCTACCAGCTTCTGGTGTTTGCTGGGAGCCCTCAGCGTCCCTGGCTTGTGGACACCTTCCTGCCGTCACACGGCAGGGTTCTCCCTGTCTGTCTCTGTGTTCCAATTTCCCCTCTTTATAAGGACATTGTCATACTGGCTCAGAACCTACCCAAAAAACTTTCTCTTAACCTGGTTAAATCTGCAAAGACTATTTCCAAATACCATTCACAGGGATGAAGAGGTCAATGTTATCTTTTGGGGGACACATAATCTAACCTGTAATATTATGTTTGTAAATGCTTTCAAAACAGAGATCGTATTTTTTTTTTAAATTTTATTTATTTATTTGTCAGAGAGAGGGAGAGAGAGCGAGCACAGGCAGACAGAGAGGCAGGCAGAGGCAGAGGGAGAAGCAGGCTCCCTGCCGAGCAAGGAGCCTGATGTGGGACTCGATCCCAGGACGCTGAGATCATGACCTGAGCCGAAGGCAGCTGCTTAACCAACTGAGCCACCCAGGCGTCCCCAGAGATCGTATTTTAATGAAGAGACCTCCTCCAAGCAGAGGAGCAAGGCCTGCCAACAGGGGAGAGTGCCCACCATAACGTGTGTGATGTATTCAGGGACTGTGCGAGTTCAGGAAAAAGAAGACCTTGCTCTGGAAATCAGGGGTGGCTTCCTAGAGAAGGCATTTGATCTGGGCCTCAGTCAGGTGACTAAGGAATCTGTTGTCTGAGCCAGGATACATATTTATGAAAGTGAAAGTGATGAGGGCTCAGAAGGCCGGCTGAATACAAAGCGCTAGCTGATTCCCTGCAGTCCCCCCAACCCCCACTCCTGGGTGGAACCTGTGTCACATTCTTCCAGGAATCTCCCAACTATCTTAATGTTAATGCCTTGCCAGAGGGGGAAAAACAACCTTAACTTGACAATGGCAGGACCAGGGTACCAAGTATGTCCTCTTTAGCATATGAAAGTTCTTTTGAAACTTCCTTTTTCCTACTCCCCCCAACCCCGTGTGTGTGTATATATATATAATCAGCCACCCCTCACAGACCCCACTGTCAGAGCTCTTGCTGCAATTGGTTGCTGTTCTCGTGTTTTAATAAACCACCATTTTGCACCAAAGACGTCTCAAGAATTCTTGCTTGGCTGGCTGCTCTGGACCTTACCCCACCAAAATTCACCTATATTCCAAAACCACATCAAAAGGGGACACTGTTAATAATCACAGGGCCCCCCAAAGGTATAAACCAGGACTGTGGAAGGTCAGTTGGATCCTGTGCCTACCTGGGTCTTGGGAGATGGTGTTAGTTTGACTACGTGGAGACTGGGGAGAAGTGGCGGTTAAGAGTGTACCAGACAGAGGGAAACGGCAGTTGTTAAAGCTCAGGTGGGGAACCACGAGAAGCAGCATGAAGGGAAGGGCTGAATCTCGAGGAGGGGAGTCTTGGGAGGCTGGGGAGAGCCATGACCCAGCCCAAAGAGTTAGAAGTCCTTAGCCAAAGTCCACTGAGACTGGCCCCTTGTGGTCAGACCTGGGGTCTCCTGGAACAGCAGGCCATCTAACGTGTGGGGCAGTACAGACGCCCCAAACTCAAGCAAGGAAACCAAGCAGCAGAGTTGCTCTGCCGACCAGCCCAGGAGTGTGAAGTTGGAGAGGATCAGACACCCCACTGGTTAATCTGCTGACACCGCCTGTACCTCGGGGAAAACAGGCTTGTCTTCACTCCATTGTTAGCTCTGATTAGAGCATGGAAGCCAAGGGCAGGGGGGTGTCAGTTTGGTTGTTAAAACCTTAGACAAATATTTTTTTATTTTTCTGGAAACTTTCCTGCTTTGGTGTCCACCCTACCCTGCTTGTGTTGTGTTGTGTTATTGTTATTTTTGGAAAGGGATGTGTTGAAGATATCAACTTCTGCATCAAGTAAAAGCTGGTTTTGAGTTCCTTAATCCCTTGGAAAGATATCAATCATCAGTTGTTTTTTTCGTCAAAAAAATATTTTTGTTTAAAGAAAGTTTACTTTTATGGGAGAGGTAGGAAAAGCATTTTCTAGCAAAATGCTGAGGCTGTGTTCCTAAAGGGGGAATCTGATGCGGTGCTTCTGTAATCCACGGTGGGCTGTATGTTCTTCTCCAGGGGCTCCAGGCTCCCTGTGAGGGGACCAGCTCCTGGGCAGCCCCTCTCCCTCAGCTCCGTGCACCGCCTGCTGTAGGGACCCCTCAGCTAGCCAGGTAGCCACAGAATGGCCCTCTGCTGCTCATCTGGTCTCTTCTGCTCCCTAGCTTGTTGGGATGCCCTGAGGGCTCAGGCTGCCATCACCCCAAATGTGCATCTCCTGTCCTCTTCCTCCCCCACCAGGCCCCAGATCCATGTGTCCTGGACAACGCCCTTTCTCTCTTTCTAGCCAAGTGCTAGTCACTTTCTGCTTGAGGTAATACGAAATTTCCTTTTGCAATAAACTTATTTAAGTTTTTTGTTTTCTTTAAATGAGAGTTCTTTTTTAAATATTTTTTAATTTTATTTATTTGTTTAACAGAGAGCCATCATAAGTAGGCAGAGAGGTAGGCAGAGAGAGAGAGGGAAGCAGGCTCCCCGCTGAGCAGAGAGCCTGATGCAAGGCTCGATCCCAGGACCCTGGGATCATGACCTGAGCTGCCGAAGGCAGAGGATTAACCCACCGAGCCACTCAGGTGCCCCCTAAATGAGAATTCTTTAGGGAAAATTGTTAGGTCAAAAAATAGTGCAGGAGGCATATGGAATAAAGTTGTGAAAATTCTTGGTAAAACGGGCTGCGTCCTGTACTCCTACCTCCTGCTTGAGTCATCCCTTCCACTTCTTGATCAATGCCTTCTGGTTTTGTGACACCTTTGTGGCTCCAGGCCTGTCTCCCTGCCCCAATTCTAAACTGACTCTCCTTAGGCCCCTGCAGCAGAATTCCACCCCCACGTGGAGTAGGGGCATCTCTACTCTAGGAGTGATGGCATCTCTTTTCCTGTTACTTGTTATTCCTAATAGACCAGGGCTTCCTGGGTGGGGGCTTGGTTGGGCTTCTCTGTGCCACCTCCCAATGCAGGTAACAGAGTTGGGGGGCTGGCCCAGATGCTTGAACACACCTGAACAGGGCCAGAGGGTGGTTCCTGTTTTGGGGACTTGGTCCCAGACTTTGCAACTTGTGGGTCCCAGACTTTGCTACTCGTGGAGGTGACGAATTTGGAAGGGGGAGCAGCTTGGAGGGATGGTGGATGGGGTCTCCTCCTGGCCCTTTGTATTCCCCACCTGCTTGGATGGGATTTGTGTCCTGGCGTGTTCCATTTCTGCATCTCTTCTTAGGCAGGCTCCTCCTTCTGGACCCAGCTGCGGCTTGGAATGGGCCGGGGAAGCCCAGCACCGGACTATGGACACAGGAGTACAAAAGCCCAACCCCCTTGCCTCCAGACATGGCAGGCTTGTGATGTGATCGACCCTCCAGAGCAACCAGGGCATCAGGCCAGAGCTGCCCTCTGGGTGGTTCTTGCTCAGCTTCCTCCTCTTCTAGATTCTGCTTCCCCGGAGCCCTTACCAGATTCTCCTGGGGGTTCTTTCCAGTGCATCCCTAGAGCATGAAGCTTTGACACAAAGAACCCAGCCTGAGATGGGTGTTGGGAGTCCTGGGGGCGCCAATGAAAGCATCTATCTTATGGTAGGAGTCAGTGGTCTGGAGACTGGGAGAGAGATCTGGGGGTCTCAAGGCCATAGGAACCAGCAGAGCAAGTAAGGTCACCCAAGAAAAACATAAAGCTGAGAACACAGCCTACCTGAGCCCCAGCATTCCAGGCTTACCAGTCAGGGGTCAGCCACATAGAGGCCTAGGGTTGAAGAGAACCAGGCAAGTGGGTCCAGACCCCCAAAGAGAAAACTGCCTCTAGGAGCCAGGGGTCAGAGAGGACCCAAATTGAGCCCCAAGCTGACCAGCAAGGCTGGGTCTTTGGCAGGAGGGCCTAGAGGAGGGATGGAGGGTCGAGGGCAGAGGCCAAGTAGCCCAGGGGGTTGGCAAGCAGGGGTGGGAGACTGATGGTCCCCTGTGCACGATTCCATAATGACTCCTGGTGTAGCCAGGAACTGGGGTGACAGTGTGTGGTCCAAGTTGAAGGCTAGTCAGATAGTGGCAGAAAGGGGCTGGCTGTTGAGATGGCACTGGTGACAGCTCTGCCCACTGATATCCCCATGGACTGAGTCCTGGCCAGCTGCTGGCTCAGGGCTGGGGCTGGCCCTGAATTAGAGGTAGTTCCAGAAACTCTGGTGGGGTCGGGATTAGGGGGAGTGGAGTGAGATGTCTAGGGTGCAAAGCTGAAAGAGGTGCTCACTCTGCCAGGGTCAGACCTTACGGTCTTCACCCTGGTCTCAGCCCCATTCTGTAGCCCCATTCAACACTCATGTTCTGCCCCAGCCTACCCCCACTCTGTCCCCCCACCCCAGCCCTGTACACAGACAGGGTCCCTCCACCTTCTGCAAGAGTATCTGCTCATCTATGCCTTTTGCTCAGATCTCTTTTTCCTCCTTCTCTGCGGGGCAAACACCTGATTGATTCTTCTGCAGGACTTGGGTCAAATGTCCAGATGCCCTCCAGCCAGGCCACCTGGAGCCACCTGCCGTTAAACAGTGTGGGTTTGCTGCTTGCTTCAGCAAGTAAGAAACACTCACGGGGACTGTGGGTTCTCTGCAGAGTGCTAGAAAGAACCTATTATAGGATTTGGGCTCTGGCTGGGTGATCTAGGGGAGGACCTAAGGTAGCAGGGGCTCGCCAGACTGGATACTGCCAGAAAGCAGAAGCACTTGTATGACTGAGGATCTCAATCCATGTCGTCTATAGAGAGGGGAGACTGAAAAGATGATAATGCTGATAAAGATGATAACTGGTAAATATGTTTTTGTTTTAGCTTAATGAGAGGCCCAGGGAGAGGGGCTGTCTGGTGTTTTGTTTTGCCTGCGTGGCCCGGGGACCCTGTTTTGTCTATGCTGAGACACAGTTGCAACGTGGCCTTGCTGTGTCTCACTCTCTTATTGTCCCAGAGGGACTTCAGCTGAGGCTGGTGTTTTGTGAGCTTGTTCACGTCCCACGGGGGAACAGCACGGCCCAGCGAGGAGCCAGGCCAGCTTCCAGGGGCTGCCTCTCATTTTCTTTCTCCAGCTCTGAAAAGCCTCTTCACAGCTTCCCCAGTGAACACCCTCTATCTGAATGCAGCATTTCCTCCCCCATGCTCCAAGAACGTTCTTTTAAATTAGTGTATAGCATACAAGCGGTGGCTGTTTGCACATGAATTTTAAAAGAATGTTCTTAATGGCACAGCTCATTGATTTTGTTTTCATTTGCAGATACCTGGGGAGCCATCACCCAGGTGGAGAGAAAGAACATTTCCACACCCCGGAAGGATCCCTCTAGCCCGGCCCAGCCCCACCCCAAGGCATCCACCATCACCCCGTCACTGGAACGTCCCATAAATGGAATCATGCAGCACATTCCTTTGTGTCTGGCTTCTCTCATTTGCCATGAAATCTACAGAATGTGTACCCCTGCCATCCTGTGAGGCGGTAGCTTCTTGCGTTCTTTGCCTGGTAGGGTTTCCTACCCAGAAAGCACCATAGCAGTTCAGTGGGGGAAAGGAGTGATTTTCAGCACGTCATGCTGGAAGGACCGGACATCATATGAAAAACCACCAACCTTGACCTCTACTCCATTCTGTGCATAAAGATGATCCAACGCAGATGATGGACTGCTGCGTGGAGCGTTGGAGGCAGTCTTCATGGCCTTCGGAAGGCAAGGAATCGCCAACAGGGAACAAGTCGCCCTAAACTAGAAAAGAAGGAATACACAGGTTGTACCTGATTGAAATGAACAACATCAAAAGACATGCTTAAGAGGGTCAAAGGGCATGCCTGGGCTAGGAGGAAATATTTTGTTCACTCCTTCATCTTGGTTTATCACTTCCTTGATGGCTTATTACACACTTTAGCGTACGTTCCTTCTTTCCCTTCATTTTTTCCCCCTCCAGCTGAAGATAAAATTGACACATGACATTTTGTAAGTTTTAGGTGCTTAGTGGTGAGAACATTCAAGCAACCGTAATCACCGTGCTGTACATTAGATCCCCAGAACTTGTTTATCTTAGGCCTGGGAGTTTACCTTTGATCAATAGTCTCCATTTTCCGTGCCCCTGATCCCTGGCAACTACCACTCTACTCTGTTCCTCTGAGTTTGACTTTTTTTAGATTCCACATACAAGTGAGATCATGCAGTATTTGTTTTTCTCTGTCTGAGTTATCTGGCTTAGCATCATGCTCTCCAGTTTCATCCAAGCCACCACAAATGGCAGGCTTGCCTTCCTTCTCATGGCTGAATAATATTCCGTTGTATATGCGAACCACATCTTCTTATCCCTTTATCCATCTATGGTCGCTTAAGTTGTTTCCATATCTCAGCTATTATGAGTAATCAGCATGAATTGTTTTTCTTTTTCTCCCCCCCCTTTTTAAAAGATTTTATTTACTTGAGAGAGAGAGAGAACACAGTCAAGGGGAGAGGGAGAGGGAGAAGCAGGCTCCCCGCCGAGCACAGAGCCTGATGTGGGGTTCCATCCCAGGCCCCCTGGGTCATGACCTGAACTGAAGGCAGCCGCTTAACTGACCGAGCCACCCAGATGCCCTTTCTTTTCTCTTTCCTATATGTAATTCATTCAAAAGACATGTGGACTTTAGTTCCAATTCCATCCAGTCCATGACATGAAATTGAGAAAAATCTCCTAAGATTTGGAGAAGCCAACTTATTTAATTTTCACAAAGCTCTTTGGGTTTTGGTTCCTGACGGCACTTTGCCCACTGGGACGAACATTTGCCCACCTGGATGAACCCCAGGCTGTGGTGTTTAGCCTGCTCCTTGTCTACATGATCTTGAGGCCAACAGTATCATTATCTTTTCCTTCCAGCTGAGGCAACCAAGGCTTCAGGAGGCTAAGGGGCATGCCAAGGCCACCTACAGCACCCTTGCTAGTGTTGTGGTGGTGTGTGCCTGGTATACAGTAGGTGCTAACTAAATGCTTCAAAAGCTACAGGATTTCCTCAGCTTTGGGGCTCCCCAGACCTCTGTGTGCGCGTGTGTTTGTGTGTTGCTGGGGAGACAGTGAGAAAGGGGACCTGCAGAGCCAGAGGTCTTAGCCTGAAGCCATCGGAATGTCATCTGCACACCTGGCCAAACCCTATACTCAGAACTGGGGACGCAAAGGGGAATCAGACATTCTCTAGGCCATGCGAGCTCATGACCTTGTCAACAGGGGAAGCTCAGGCAACTGAAGGAGCCCACCGAGCTCCCGACCAAGCCTGGGGCACCAGAGAAACCTTCAAGGGAATGCAGGGCCTGCCTGGACCTGAAAAGATGCACACAGCCTGATGAGAAGGAGTGGGGCAGATGGGAGGCAGAGGGAAGGATGTGTGCTAAGAATCTAGGGCTGGTGTGAGGCATGAGCCATCTGAGCAGGCAGGAAGTGCTAAATGGGATCCAGACCCTCGGGGAAGGGACTAGCCTTGTACAAGAGGAAAAAGGATGCAAAGGTCTGTTTGCAGATGGTGGGGGGTGGTGGTGTTGAGGATTGGAGGAGAGAATGCAGTGACAGAAGACACTTCTACTCTTGTTCGCCACTCCTTGTACCCCTGGCTCACTCTGCTCCAGCCAAACCTGCCTCCTGGCTGTTCCTCCAGCATTTCTGCACACTCACTCCTGCCTCCGGGCCTTTGCATGTGCTGTACTCATGGCATAGAATGCCTCTCTTCTTGTCTGCAGGGCTCACTCCTTGTTATCGTTCTAGTGTCTGCTCACACATCCCTTCCTGGATGGGCCTTCCTTGGCTATCCTGTCACCCCTGTCTCTTCATCATGCTTTCTTTCTTTCTGAACACTTATTACTCCCTGACATATTATATAATCATGGGCTTAAATGCTTATTTTCGATCTCATTCATTTAGCATGTAACTTGCAGAGAATGTGTCAGTTTTACTCATGGCCAAATCCCTGGCACCTAGAATAGCACCAGGTATTTAGTAGGTGCTCAACAAAAGTGTGTGGAGTGAGTGAGAGACCATGTAAAGCAGGCAGGAGGGGTGGGGGCAATCTCTGGTGTCCATCTTACAACTTTTCTCCCAAAGATGTGTTTGGAAATGCTTCTGCTCTCTGGCATACAAATTGAGTGGGCACATATGGTTTCCTCCAAGCCCTGTCCCCCTCACCTCTATAGAGCCCCCTAGGCCCGTACACTTGACCCCTGGTTTGAATGGAGGGCTCTGATTTCGTTGGGGAAGTTGGCATGGGGTAAGGGGTAGGGTTGGAGCTGAGAGGTCAGGTTACAATTCAAGGAGCGGCTCTCTGGAGCTTTGACTGGGGCACCTGGGATGACTTGCCCCTGCTCCAAGTGTCTCTCGTCCTCCAGCAGGCTAGCCTGGGCTTATTCCCATGGGGCAGCAAGGCTCCCAGAGAGTTAGCAGAAGCATGCAAAGCTTCTTGAGGCCTAGGCTTGCAACCAGCACCCCATCACCTCCACATTCTAATGGCCAAAGCAAGGCATAGGACCAACCCCAGATTCCAGGTAAGGAGAAACAGACTTACTTTCAGTGGGAGGAGTTGCAAAGCCACAAGGGAAAGTGCATGGAGACAAGGAGGTGTAAGAGATTGTGGCTGGTTTTACAACCAACCATATATATTAAGCCACACCATGAAAAATATGAACTATTGGTCACTTCCAGGAAGTAGGGCTGGGCAATCTCTTGTATTTTATGATGTGTCCTTTCATGATGTTTTAATTTTGTCTCAAAAACGGAACATTTCGATTTTAAGGAAATGAAGAAGGTACGGGTCAGGTGTGTTTTCAGATTTATGAAAGCATACATGTGCCGGAGGAGCGGAGACCATCTGGCATTGTTTGCTTGAGCGAGAGACTGGAAGCATCCTGAGCAAATACCAGTGGGTCCTTCTTAAGCAGCTCTCAAGGCCTCCACATGATTGAATTTTGTTCACAGGTAAAACAAAGACTCCCACAGCATGAAACGTTTTCATACATTGCCGGACATATAATGTGAAAACAGCAAAGTGTGCACAGCACTGTACGTGCCCACTTGTGGGTCACAGAAGGGTGCACAGGACAGCAGCTGTGGCTGCTTAGAGGTCAGGGTTGGTTGGGGAAAGCTTTCTTTTTATACCCTTTTGGATCCTTAAGATTCCATATCACGTGAATAGGGCTCCTCTTCAAAAAGAGATAGAAGTTTAAAAATGATTTGTTTTTTAAAAGTAAATCAAAGTTTTAGAAAGAAAGAAGAATTCTTTGTGAAATGCCTGGGGGAAGGGAGACAAAGGATGACATAGATTTTGTTCCAACCACTGACTCACTCTGACCCATGGGTAAGTCACTGGTTGTCTCTGAGCTTCAGTTTCCACTAGCTACAAAATGGGCCAAGTCTCCCTGGCTCACTCCCAGGTTACTGTGAACAGGGCCGCTGTGTTAGACTACTGCAGGGGGTGCTGTTCACATCACAGTCCATGTGACTGGTCCCTCTTACAATTGTGCAGTGCACAGCGTGGGCAACTGTAGGAGGCAGCCCTGATTGGAGGCCTAAATGGGATAATGGTGAGGAGAGAACTTTGAATGTCATGAGGGTAAGAGTGTGCATATGTGAGTGTGTAGAATGTGACAGTGCATTCCTCTGAGTGTATGTACACTTTCTGCTGACATCTGTCCTGTGGACATGAGCTGGGACGACCCTCCCTTTCCTCCGAGGCTTCCACTGCTGGGGCCTCTAAAAGCCATGCCACATAAGAGAAGGGGCCCTTTATGCTGCTGAGGCCTCCCACTCCACCTTTAGGGGCTCAGTCATGAGGCAAACTGTGTCTTCAGGGTCTTTCCATACTGGCTCAGAATCTCCATCCCCAGGGCCACGGTGCAAGACAGGAATTCCTCAGAGACCAAAATGCTGTCTGCTTTTCAAAGTGCGGAGATGTCAGCTCAGTCAGACGTGGGCTGCAACCCCAGCTCTGATGCTTACTATCCTTGGGACCTGTGAGCGTCATTTTCTCATCTGTGAATTAGAGCTACTGATCATGAGTGTGGCTGTGAGGATGAAATTGTACGGTGGGGTCAGGCACACACTAGGCACTCCAGTCAGTGCTGGAACTGGCTCCTGGGACCTCTCATGTGCTCAGCCCTCATCATCACACAGGGCTTATGTTTATGCAGACATACAATGCACAGAATTAAATGCAGCCCGTGTCCTTAGCCTTGGTGATGCCCGGAATGGGAGAGCATCTTAAAGAAGGAAACTCCGGGCATGATTGTAAAGTCAGCAGAAACCTCAGTGAAGTCATTTGTATTTAGCAAATGGAGAAATACAGTTAAAAAAAAAAAAAAAAAAAAGAGGCAAGAAAGAATAGGCTGGGCACAGAGGATGTTCAAGGCAGTGAAACAACTCAGTATTCTGCTGCAATGGTGGATCTGTGTCTTTATACATGTGTCCAGACCCACAAAATGCCCACCACCTAGAGTGAACCTCCATGTGAACTATGGACTCTGGGTGACAATGACATGTTAGTGTAGGTCCGAGCACTGCAGCAAATGTACCAATCTGTCGGAGGAGGCTGTGCATGGGTAGGCACGGAGGGGATGGGAAATCCCTGCACACTCCTCTCAGTTTTGCTGAACCGAAAAATGCTCTGAAAAATACTTAAAAGCAAACAAACAAATAAAAAAACCAACAAAACCCAAAACCTGTCCACAGAAGGCACATGTATCCATCACTCAGAGAGCCTCCTGAGAGACATCTTCACTGTGAGACATCTTCACAGTGTGGAACAGAGAGTGTGGGAAGAGCGCTGCAGCAGGAGGCAGAGGCCTGAGTCCTAGGTTCTAGGTCTTTCTGTCCCTGGCCAGCTGGCGCCCGGCACTTGGCCCGATAACATTCAGGGCCTGGCCAAGGCTCCCTCACCCACCACACTGCCTCTTCCATATTCAGGAGTTCTTGGCACACCCCTGTCACATACGAAGAAGACCTTACTGCCTTACAACCTCACCAAGGAATGAGATCTCTTAGGTCAAGGCTGTGGTGGGAGGAGGAAGACATTGGTGTGCAGAGGACCCCAGTCAGCCCTGGATCAGTCACTGAGGGCCTACGCTGAGCCCCAGTTTGGTCCTTAATTTATGTTCCAGCAGCTAGAGGCTGGGCAACACTGCTAGGCCTCATAGCCAGCTTTAGGAGTGGGAGGCCAGAAACCCCACATCCAGTCCTTTATAGGTGGAAGACAATGGCCTCAGCCTCTTGGTTGCTGCATGACCTTGTATGGTCCCTCCCCATCTGCCTCATCAGGTTCCATGATCCAGATTTCTGACAAGTCCCAGGGGCTCTCTGGGCTGGGCCGGGGGGCCAGGGGTCTGCAAGGGATGGGAGGTTTTCCAGAGAGGGCTGCAGCCACAACTGGGAGGCTTCTGAGCAAGTGGGCACGGTGCCCAGTCCTCAGAAGCTTTCCAATTCCAGAGTCTGTGATGGGCGGGGCGGTGGGGGGGGCGGGTCAAGGGGGGATGGCAAGATCACCAGGGACCTGGGAGGAAGGGAAGACAGGTGGCCAGACCAAAATCTACAAGAGGAGGACATTTACAAGAAGTGACTCTTCTGGGGTCCTTCACCTGACTTCAAAGACAGGAAACAGGCTCCAGACAATGTGCGGTGAGTGGTGAGTCTCATGCCCTACTTTCAGTCCGTTTCCTCCTCTGCCCAGTAATCTTGGGCAAAGCAGCTCCGTTTCCGGTGAAGCCTTAGCACGATCACCCTGTGGTCACAGACCATAACTGCCCTACTTGATTTAGGGACAGGTACAAAGGGAGGTGATGCCAACTTACAGATGAGAGGCCCCTTCAGGAACGTGGTTCCAGTGCCAGCCCTGCCCCTTGACCAACAGTGTCTTCGTGGGCAAGTGACTTTAGTTCCCTGAGACTCTGTCTTCCTCTGTAAGAGGGCGACAGTTTACAGGGATCTGGTGTGCTCCTGTCTGTCAATTGCTTGCACACGGCAAGCCCTCCAAAAGCCATCGCCCCATCGGTATCGCTACTGCCGATAAGGCATTGTTTTATGATTACTAGCAGTAATAACAACCAGCAATACGAGCGTCCCTCTTACCTTTCCTTTCTCATTGGTAAAATGGGGCCAATAAAAGAGCCAGCTAACATCATGGGTTTGCGGCGGGGATTATAGATTATACGAGTAGCGTGCTGGGAACCGTGCCTTGCATGGAGTCAGCCCTCCGCCAGAGTTTGCCTTTATGATTATTACTATTTTATCCTCACTGTTGTCATCTTCTGAGCCCTTGGAAAGCTCCCCCAGCCGCGGCGGGCTCCTGCAGGAAGGAGCTTTCTTCAGCCCGCACTGGGAGAAGGCAGTGCAGGTGGCACCGGCTGGGGCGGGGCGGGGGGGAGCACGGAGACTCTCCCCACCCACACCCCGACCCCAGCCGCGGCCCCGGCGCTGGCCCATCTGCCGGCGTCCGTCCTCTCCGTCGTCCTCTCTCTCCCGGAGCTGGCTGCTGCGCGGGGCCGAGGAGCGCACGCGGGGCCGCACGTGTCCGCCCACGCCGGCCGCCGGCGCAGAAGGCTCGGGGAGGGTCGGGCAGGCCGAGGCGGGCAGCTGGCGCCGGGCCGCGGGCGCGCTTCCCGGGCTGCTCTGGGCCCCGCGTGGGCGGCGGCCCCGGGGCGGGCGCTGCGGGAGCGCGGGGGCTGCGGCTGCCGGCCAGTCGGCCGGTGACTGGCGCTTCCCCCTTCCGCCCACAGCAGCCTTCCCAGAACCCGGACTCCTGTCATCGCCTGCGAGGGAAGAACAGACCGGCAGGCTCAAGCTTTCTCCACCTCCCGCTTTGTCAGCACCTCCTGCTGACACTCGGAACCGAGTCCAGATCCAGCTGCTTCCCCCCAACTTGCGCCCCCCACCCCACCACCGGGGATCCAGCCACCGCGCTGCCTCCCCCCACTACCACCGCGCTGCCGCCCCACACGACCGCGGTAGCATCCCCACTCACCCTGCCCTCGTTCTGCTGCACCTCTAGCGCCACTGCCATTGTGATTTGTGAGTTACTTTTTGTGCCCTAAAGGGCAGAAAAAGAATACGGATTGTTATGAGCTTGTATTTGCGTCAGGAAGCCTGCCTATCCTGGTAACTGTGCCATAGAGTTTAGACGTGAAGCCCAAAGCAAGTAGAGTTTTGGGGGCCCCTTAGGAATAGAAAATGGGGTGCAAAAGGTGAGATTTAGAATGAGCAGAGGAGTCATAGATAGATAGAAATATATCTAGATAGATAGAAAATATCAGAAAGCTAACAACTGCCACAAACATCACAAACTCCGGAAGAGTAACACAGTATTTTTACTAATCAGCTTCCTGCCATACCTTCATAATCCTTTTCCCCCAACATTTCATTGGTCACCCTTATATGATGACAGTTTTGTCGTATTGTTTACAGGAACTTAAAAGATAATTCAGTCTCTCCTCTAACATGGACTGTTAAATAAAGTTTTTATTACCATTTAGGAATGTTTCAGTGTCACAAGGTGTGACACTGGAAATATTTTGTTTCATATAAATACACTCACATTTTAGCACAATTCGTTAAGTTTGGAATAACCTCCATCAAGCTTTTTCCTATGTGACCCCTTATAGATACCTTGGTTGTTTTTAGTACAGCTTTAACTTTGTGCCCCATAAACACAGAAATTTTGCATGATCTTTCCCAAAGAAGAAGAAGAAGAAAAAAAAGGATTGTGGTTCTGATTGTATATGCTTCATTATCCAGTCTATTCCTGCAGGAGAGAACTTGGGTTTGGATCAGGCATCCAGGACACAGCACTGAGAAGCAAAGCTTCCATTCACAATTTCCCATGTCTGATGGGAGGAAGTTTCTACAGAACAGCTTCTGGCTTCTCACATTCCAGGCGGAATTTTCCTTCACTTTCTGCATACTCTCTGTGCTGGGTGACGTAGACCATATTCACATGACCCATCCAGACAAGTGGGCACCGGGAGCTGGAGGGTGTTCTTGGAAGCTGGAAGGTGTTCTTGGAAGCTGTCTTCTATACTCAGATGGCTATGTATGAAATTACTTTAAGCCACACACCCTTATCTCAGTGAACTCAAATATATCTCCAATCTTGCTTTCCCTAAGGTGGGTCCCCAAAATGCCCAAAGCCATTCCACCTTACTGAGAAAGAGAGAGAGAGACAGAGAGACACAGAGAGAGGTGAGATTAATAGCAGGAAGAGACACCAGTCTTAGCTGCTTGGTGATGAAATGTATTACTTTTGCAAATTTTGCACCTGTGACCAGCAAACATAGTGCTGGGGCACGATCTGGGCACAAGGAAGGAGTCTATGTGCAGAAGAAACTGAAAACTTAAGTTTTCTAGGTGTTATGGTTTGAATGTATCTCCCCCCAGTTTTTATGTTGAATCCTAATACCCAGAAGTGCTGGTGTTAGGAGATGGGGCCTTTGGGAGGTGATTAGGTCCTGAAGGTGGAGCCCTCCTGAATGGGATTCCTGTTCTAAAAGAACAGATCCCACAGAGCTCCCTAGCCCCTTCCAACAGGGGAGGAGACCTCCGAGCGGTCCATGACCTAGCAGAGGGCACTCAGTTGACCAAGCTGGCAACTTGATCCAGACTTCCAGCCATCAGAACTGTGAGCAATACATTTTTTGCTGTTTATAAGCCACCCATCTGTGGTATTTTGTTGTAGCAGCCCCAACAGACTAAGACAATGAGCTTTATAGTAAACCTAACTCGGGACCAGTTTCCTCATCAATAAAACAGGGATAATGATAATCCTAGTACCTGCTTTATGAATAAATTGTATGAAGAGCACTAGGACCATTTCTGACACCCAAGGGGTTAACATTCGTTGAACAAATGACCTCCGAAAAAGACTTGTAAACTGTAAAGTAAGTGCTGTTCAAGTGTGTCGGTCCGAATAACAGTTGGCATAAGTCAAACCAATTTGCTCAAGCCCCTGCTTAGCAGATTTGTAAAAACCTGGTTTTAAGATGAGGAGGAAACTTGTGGGCAGTGGCAGCAGGAGTTGGGGTGCAGCTCTCTCCAGAGGGTGGCCTTGGGAGGATCTCAAGGAAGTGGTTAATGGACCTTTGTTCACAGCCTCAGGGATGGGGATTTTAGTACCTCTGGAGGCCGGAGGCTCCCTAGTCATCTAAAACCTCCTCCCACTCATGACTCTCACATTGACTCCCCATGCCCCCTTCTCCAGAGAGAAGAGGACCCAGGCCGACAGGCAGAGATTCCAAAAGACAAGAAAGATGCAAGGTTAAAGTCACCCGAATCTGGAAAACAGAAAGAACAAGATGTGTTAAGCTCTCTGTAGGACAAGCCAGGGAATCAGGAAGGAGCACAGGAAGTCATTGAGTACAGGAGGAGAGAGACGTGGACAAAAGGAGAAGGGATCCAGTGGAGAGCTGGGGAGCTGGGGAGAAGAAAGAGTGAGAGAGCAAGGCAGGATGAGGTGGAGATAGGCACGGTGTGCTTGGAAGGAGATGACTTCTCTTCAGAGTGGTTAAAAACACTGTTCATGCATCAACAAACATTTACCAGACACCTGTGGTTTGGGATAGAGTGGGGAACAAGACAGACAAAAATCTCTGCTCTTGTGCAACTTAGATGTTGGTGGCAAAGACAGAAAATAAACGAGCAAAGAAAGAAAGTGAGAGAAATTAATAAATGACAATGCAGAAAATTAAGTCAAGGTGAGTGGTAGAAAGTTCCAGGGCCTACTTACCTTGTGGACGTGACATTTGTGCTGAGACCTGACTGGCTAAAAGGAGCCAGTCATGGGAAGATGACATGGGAAGAAGAGCATTCAGGCAGAGAGACAGCAAGTACAAAGGCCCTGAGGTAGACAGGCCTGGCATGTTCAAGAAAGAGCAAGGAGTACAGTGAGCTGGGAGAGGGGTAAGGGCCAAGATGAGACTGGGGGAGTGGACAGTAAGACATACAAGAAAAAAATCAGGATATTGAATCTGAATTTTGCTCTAAGTACATAGGATTTCAACAAAAATACCACATTCAAAAATACCACGTTCAAGTGGCCTGGATGCTTTAGAGTACTGTTGAGCTAAAAATTAAGCCTTTCTAGAGCCTTCACTGTGAGCGAGGCTCTGGGAGAGGACTTTGCATAGTCATTTTCCATTTGATCTCTTAAATGGTGGTGGAGATGCCTGATTTCCATCTTCCAGCAGATTGAACTGAAGGCCAGAAAGGTGAAGTACTTCATCCCTTGTTACAGAGCTGGAAAGTGGCTGAGCCCAAGCCTGGCTCCTGTTCTGCTATAGCAGGACTTCATAGCACTTCCTTAAATGGGTGTGGATTCTTTCAAGTTAATAAAGTGCTTTTATCTGCACCTTATCTCCTGTGCTATTACGGAGTGTTATCACCTCTTTGCAATGGCCTGGGAAATGTCTCTGAGACCTTGAATGAGTGAGTAGTCACAGCTCTGCAGCTGCTTCTTCCTGAATGACTGGAACTCCGAGTTGGATTCGGCTAGGGCCCGGTTGCTGCAATAGCCAGGATACTGCCTTTGCGCCAATCAGAAAAAGGCTCCCTTTGCTCAAGTCACTTGACTTCCAGCTTCCAGAAAAGCATTTTAATAACAATTCTGTTAGAGCGTCCTGGGAGGCCATCTGTGAACAATTAGCGTCCTACATATGTGAATGTGTGCTATCTTCCACATGAGAGGTGCTCACTAGGATGCCGCGCCCTCAGACCGGGTACAAGCTGAATGACATAATGATTTTCTGTACCCTGAATGAAATATTTAGAACAGCGAAGCTATGAGTCCCAGCAGAAAGGAGATCTGTTTGGAAGTGGCCACATTGGACCACACTGAAACACCAGCTGTACCCCAGGGGTGACCACAACTGTCTAAGCTTTCCTAGAACTTCCCGGCCCATCAGGACAATGGGCTCCAATTCCCTGCCTCATTACCATGCTGTCCAGCCCATCCCTCCTCCCCATCTCCATTGCCTATTCATAGGCTCTGGGGTGTGAAGTGTCCTGGGCCCCCACACAAGCTCTTTTGGCAGTGTGAGACTGGGCTTTTGTCCTGACCCCCACAGAGAACCTCCCCCGGTGCCCTGGGTACCATGGGGCTCCAGCACTCACCAGACACACCTCCCCTGTGAGCCCAGCCACCACCTCTGAGTGACGGGGGCTCATCTTTGAAGTCTTCCATCTCCTAAATTTAGAAGCATGGATTAAATCCAAATAAATGGAGAGTTATGTAACTTCATGTCCCTCTTCACTGTTCCTCCCCTCAGAATAATCAGGTTTAATCAGCTAATGATGGGGCCCTGAAAGCAACCCCAATCCTCAGAGAAGCTATTAGGGTTATATAAGGAGTGACATTGGCCTGGTGTATTAGGAGGCTTTAAAATACATCCCCCTCCCTTTCCTTTCTCTCTCTCAATCTCTCCCTCACCCACACATTCTAACACACACACACACACACACACACACACACACGCTCACGTACTCCCTCAAACATGTCCATCAAACACAGAAGCTGCTTAGCTAGTCTAGGATCAAATACATGCAAGCTGAGAGAAGGTTTTACTCATCAGGTGGTTTAAATTTATCACCTAAAAATAAATCACCTCAATCCCTCATGACAGCTAATCCAGGAAAAAAGGGAGCATTTTGCCATAGAATTATAGACTGTTTGAGGGAAAGAAGAGGCGCGGGGAGGGAAATTTGAAGACTTCTAATTATTAGAACTGTCCAGCAATAGAATGGCCAACCTAAAGAAATAGTGAGCTCCCTGTCACTGGAGGTGAGCAAGCAGAAGTTGGAGATAATGGGTGAGGATTCCTGCATGAGCACAGACTGAAGGGTAACTGACTTTATACATGGTCAGCTGTGTGCCAGGAATTGTGCTCTATAGGCATTACAACAGTCATGGCAAAAGGTTTCATCTCATCATCTCGAATGCCAAATCGTATCTCTTGGGAGTGGCTGCCTGGAGCTCTGGACACAAGGATTTGGAAGCTCAGTGAGAAGCAATACCTTGATCAATTTGCAAAGTTTTCTGCTGTGCAAAAGGAGAAAACAGATACCTCGATTGATTAGCAATGTCTACCGTCCGTGCAGGAGAAGAGAGCAGAAGGTATGCTATTTGCCAATGATGTATATGAATCCCTTTATAGATGAGGAGACCGAGATTCAGAGGTTCACCATTGGGAAGTGGCAGAACCAAGATTTGGACCTGGATTTGGTTCCCAAGGCTACACTCATGGTCACTCTGCTATTCTGCGCCTCGACGGTGGGAGGACTGGTCCTGGGGCTGAAGAGGCAACCACCAGCCAGGAGTATACCCTCATTTTCAGGAGCAACAGGCATCTGAGTTGTGACCTCTGAACCGTGGTCCAAGGAGGTCATCCACTGGGTCTGCCAGCTGCCCTGAGGAAAAGGCTGCTCCCTGACCCTGGATGAACACTCCACACCCACCACCTCTCTCTGATTCCCAGCTTCACTGGAAACAAGTAGCCCCACATCATGATGGCCAAGCACGTGACATCTGTCCTCCTCGGATCCTGTACTTGGGTCCACATTGGAGCCCAACAGTCCTGGCCAGAGAGTGCATTCTATGGCGAATACGGTGCAGGAGACCCCAAGGGGGCAAGGGGGCCACGGCGAGGACCCAGCAGGCATGACATGCCTCTTCGTCCTGCTTGCCACAGGAGCCGTCTTCTCAGCCTCACCTGCACCGTGCTGGCTCCCTGAGGCCATTAGCACCATGCCATCCGATCGGGTTTCATGGCAGCCCCCAGTTGCAGGTGGAAATTGCCCCTTCCCAATTACATGACAGCCTCCTAGGCCCCCATCCCTCCAGTCTCCAGACTGCTGGGGCCGGGACAGACCCATCCGTACTCTGCTCCTCTCCCTACAGGCACTTCTTAACCGTCCGTCCTTCCCTTCTCATTAATCACCCATCCTTCCTGTCCTGGGAGCCTCTCCTTCCAGTCCTAATGCCCTAATGTCCCTACCACTTCTTCTCAAGGGGGACATTGTTTACCCAAATTCTTGCTGAGAAGCAAAGCCACCCCAAGGACAGAGATTTCAAATGGAGCGATGCCAAGACCCCAGAGTGTGGGGTGGTCCGGGTCCCAACCATCCACTCTCTCCTTTTGTGAAAGGGGGCAACAGAGGTGACAAAGGCAAGGCACACATTAAGGCCACTCAGGACCTTGGCCAGGACCTCAGAGTTGCATAAGCCAGAGGGCGTGGCCGCTTTTGTGTTCCTTGCAGATGGTGTCCTGGGCCAGGGCAGGCAGGGGGCAGGGGCCCCAGCAGTGGAGGCTGGGAATGGAGATGAGGGTCTCCTCCCCTGCTGAGTGTTCACCTTGGATCCTCTTCAAAGTGGCCAAGTTTTACTGACGCTACAGAAGTGCCCCAGCCTTTAAGATAAAACCTAAGGCTCCCATCCCAAAGAGATAAGTTGGGGAGGGGGGAAGTTTCTGGTTATAAAAGATGGACCCTGAACCTCTGCTTCTGAAGTGGACTTGAGCCTTTCTTCACGGCTCATTAACTCGGAGCTGCCTGAAAAATCACCGAGACCCGTTGCTTCGGTTGTTTCCAAATTCTTGGCATCAGGTCACTTTTTTCAAACAAATTCTTTCTTGGAACCCTGTTGAGACGGGGTGGGCCCATGACCCGTCCAAAACTTCGTGCAGAATGTGTGCCTGAATTTTCCCTGGACCGGAGTCCGTAACTATCCTGATTCTTAAAGGGCTACTTGCCCCTGGAAGGGTTAAGAGGGCCTGGAAATGCCCGCTGACAGTCTAGGATACTGTGATTGTCACTTCTATTTTTGTTACCTGTTTGCCTTTCTAGCTCCATGTTGCTCCAGCTGACATTTAAATGAGTTTGCATTTGTAGAGCCACACCAACTGGTGCTGTGGGTGCAGTGGAGGTGTGGGGGTGAGGAGGAGGGCCCCAAACCAATAGATGGGAGGGGAGTGCCTATTGGAGATTAAAATGTGGTCCCAGATCATCAGGAGTGGCTGGGAGCGTCTGCAATGTTTTAAAGGGAAAAAGCAAGGTACCATGAAAAGAATTAGGATGTAGGTAGGAGAGCTCCACTTCCAGTCTCTTCCTCTGATACCTCATTTGGCCTTAGACAAGACTCTGCCTCTCCGTTACAAGGCCCTGTGTGTTTTGAAATGAGAAGGATGGGGCTCACGACCTGGCCTGAAGTCACATCAGCCGTCACATAGAGACAGGGATTCTTTTCTGATTCGCTTTGGACCCCTCTTTCTGACGCCGACTGGGGAGGAAGGTTCAGTGCAGCGCTGGGCATCCTGAACACTTCCCTGGCCCCTGCGGGCTTCCCTGGCAAAGCCCTGGCTGATGTGGCACCTGGAGCAGGCCTCAGTGTGGGGTTGGACTGGAACGCACCCTGTCTTCTGGGCTCTGTTTTACTCCGTTTATGCACAGCGATACCAGTGTCCCTTCCGGCAGGGAGATGAATGAAGTCTTCCCGAGGTTTTAATGGCTTTAAGTAAAGAATGAATGTGTGTCAATTTAACACAAAATATTAAGAAAGGATAGAACAAGAGGGACTTTGGATATGACAAAATAGTGGAGTCAGGGTGAGAATGCCTAGAGCCAGGGAGGACTAGGCAAGTAGATCTGCCAGGTTCTGAGAAGTGCTGTCAGGCTGGATCGTGTCCACCCCGAAGCCTGAAGGGGTTCCTGTGGGCCCAGACTCTGCCAAGGGTTCCGGAGCGGTTGGTGGAGGGGGAGGTGTTCTGAGCGAAGGCCTAGTGTGCAGCAAATGTCCTTCAGGTGAGTAGCTTAAACTGGGGTGCATACACCTTTTGGGATACCAGGATCTGGTCTGTGGGGTTTGTGAAGGCTGAAGATTAAGGACAGTGAAAAGCAACTTCTGCAGAATTCAAAATGTTACCCTTTTACAAAAACAGTGGTTAATTGTGGCAGAAAATGGAAATTTCACAGCCACTTTGGGCAGAGTCCCTGGACCCCAGAATTGTTTGCTCCTCTTTCACCTGAGAGGTCCAACCCCAGGCAGTGGCTAAGAATGGTTTGAGTCCGTCGTTGCCTGTGTGAACTTCAGGAGCTCCCTTGTACTGGTGAGGACTCAGGCTTGCAAGCAATGGAAATGAGCTCAGCTGACTTCTGCCAAAGACCCCTGGCCCTTATCGGGAGAATCGGAGCTCACTCTCGGAATCAAAGTCTCAAGATCTGTAGGGCTCAGATAAGGGGAAGAGAGGAGCAAGGATCAGCAGGCACACATCTTCAAGGTGAGGACACATGGCAGGATTCAAGAGTCAAAGTCCCAGGGGACAGGATCCCCCTGGCTAAGCCTGGATCACGTGCCGCTTAGTCTGAGGGAAGCAGGGCACCCTGACGGACCATCTTGACCTGATTGCTAACACTGAGAGAGTGCAGGTTCCTCAAAAGAAAATTGGGGTGCTCCTCCCAGGAAAAATGGTGGAGAATGTTAGGCAGGCAAGGAAAGCAAATGGCCACTTTGTCACTTTACCTCCCTGTGCCTCAGTTTTGTCTTCTGTAAACAGGGCTGAAAATGGTCTGGCCTTTTGAGGGGAACTGAGGGGATTATATGATATCACCCCTGTAAGGGCTTGGCTCTCAGTAACTAACACTCCATAAAAGTCAGTGATTTTTTTTTAATTGTTTGTTATAAAAGAACACAAATATAAGCCACTGTTGACCGGATGTGAGCCTAACAGATGCCACATGCTCCTTTTGGTTACAGCCTCGGAGGCTTTGGAGTTGGCAGACGTGGGTTCAAATCCTGGCTCCACCACCGAGTAACTGTGAGGCCCCAGGCAAGTGACCTCAGCCCCATTGGTCATATCGGGCTGCCAGCTGCTCCCTGGCACAAATCCCAGTGTCTAGATGGCAGATGGCAGCACAGCCAGGCCCAGGGGCTTGGGGTGGAGGTGGAGGCTGAGGGTGGAGAGGTTGCATTTCTGCCCCTGGAGGGAGGCTGCCCCTCTCCCCCCGCAACACCTGCAGCAGCCCTGTAGTGCAGAAACCTGCGGAAACCACAGCCTCATGCTAAGGACTGGCTCCGACCGTGGGCCCAAATCTCCGTGGGCCCAAATCTCCGGGTCCCCAAGGCCAATGACTCAGCCTAGGCTGCCAGGACTTCTGCTCCTAGTGGGCATGGAGGCAGACTAGTACAAGGGGGAGGGAGCCCTCTGCCTCTGTTTCTTGCATACAAGCAACCACTTCTGAGTGCCTACTGTGGTCTCCATGGCTTATTCTGCCACCATAGACTCTGGAGCCAGATTGCTGATTGCTTATGATTTGTGTGACCTTGGGTAAGTCACGTCAGCTCTCTGCACCTTACTTAGTGTTCTCATCTGTAACATGGGGAAATAACAGTTCCTCCCTCGTGGTGTGGTTATCAAAATTAGATGCAATAAAATTTGTCAGCACTTGGAAAAAGGCCTGGTAGTGAAAACACACAACACAGGTGTTAGCTAGCTTCACTGTCACTGTCATCACTGTCCCTTCCAGCATTCCTTGACAGGTGGGTGTGACCCTTTGGGGTTCTGGTTTTTTTTTTTTCTTTAGTAATCTCTACACTCAAGGTGGGGCTCGAACTCATGGCCCCAAGATCAAGGGTCACGTGCTCCATGGATGGAGCCCGCCAGGTGCACCTGAGATAACTTTAAAGGAGACAGAGACATGTATGGCTTTGAGAACCCTTATTTTTTTTTTTCCCTTGAGCTCTCTGGAAGCTAGGGTAAATGGGATAGTGACAGCTAGCATATGAGTGCCTGTGACATCCTAGGCTCTCGGCACAGAGTGCTTGGGTTCAGTCCTGTGAAAGAGGTACTATTATTATTGTTCCTGCATTTCATGTAAGGAATCTGAGGCATGGACAGATTGAGTAACCCATTTCCAGTGTATACCCATAGGGCTCAGGTGTGCACGCAATGAGATCAAGCCTGGCCACCCTAGGAAGAAAAAGAAATCATCGGCAGGATGTCAGGTGGCTCATGGAATCTTTGGGAAGTCAGGAGGATGAGGCTCAGAAACACAGGTAAGAGCCAGGAGAGGGACGGTGGAAGTGGTACCTCCGAGGGCATGAGCTGGGAACACTGGTGGGAACTGGATCTTTGCCACTGCTAGAAGAATTGTGGCCTCCACCACTTCCACGAGTAATTGCTTCACTTCCCCTGCATTTTTCTGCCTGTCACAAAATATTCAGAGTCCCATGGCTCAGGGGATCTGGCTTTCAGGAAGGAAAAAAAAATGGGATTATCTTGCCCCTTTGGCTTTCAGGGTGGGAGATGGGCTCTTCCTTTCCCCAAGACTCCATTGGTGAGGGGATGGGTTTATAATAGGAAGGGGGTTCAGGTAGAGGGGAGCCAGGCAGACAGTTAATGGGATTGCTGGGATCTCTGAACAGCAATCTAACTAGGGAGGATCTATCAGTCAGTGATGGCAGAATAATGCCATGTAACAAACCACCCCAAAACTCAGTGGCTTGAAACAAGAGCCATCTTTTCACATGAATCCATGGTTCTATTGGTCTTTGGGCTAGGCTGAGTTCTGCAGGGTGGTCTGCCTCAGGGTGCAGTGGCTAGGGTGGCTCTGCTGACCCTGTGGGTCTATGGCAGTGGCCAGGACAACTCTGCCTCTTGTGCATTTCATTCTTCCTGGACTAGTGGGATAGCTGGAATTGTTTCTCATGGTGGTGGAAAAGACACAAGCAGGCAGGTGAAAAAAAGCACAAGATCCCTCAGGGTCCATTACCAGAACTGACACCTTATCACATCTGCTTCCTTCTCCTGGCCAAAGGAAGTCACATGGTCAAGTCCAACGTCAAGGGCAGGAAAGTGTACTCCCTCCTAGATGAGACCTTCCATCCATGCACAGATGCTGAAGGAGTGGGATCAATGATTCATTCTGTTGCAAGGTCTTTTCTATCTTCTCAAATGCTCCTGGCACCTCTGGTCTCTGACTACAAGCACTGAGGGATCTTGCGTGGGTCCCCTGGTGCCAGTGGTACCTGTTGGGCCCTCCCCTCAATATGTCTGGCCACTTGCTAATGAGATGCAGAGCACAAAGATGGAAGGAGTCCGCGTTCATGAGGAAGTCCTTGAGGATGTCCTTGAAATGCAGAACCATCTCTGCAGTGACCTCTGAATTTCTCATTTAGGCCACTCCTAGATGGATGTTCTGTTACTTGCAGCCCATAACATCTTTTATGAAAGAATGAGATGATACAAACAGCTAACCCTCTGGAGCATTTTTAGGGTAACACCACATGTCCAAGGTCATACACGAACCCATGGATAAGATAGGATTGCTCAGCATGCTGGCCCTGAGGGGCACTCTAACCCACCGCACCATACACAGAGCATGAAAAGTGCTCAGCATACCGCCCGCACACGTGAAAAAAGCAAATCCGTGACTCTGTCTTTTAGAATCATAGGGTATTTCACGGTATCTGACTCTAAAAACTAAAATCTGAGAGCCCCCATCCCTAACTCCAGTGCACAAGCCCACCCAATTTTGCATCCACTTCCAAGGGGTTTGCGGAGTAACTATTATCATTACTATCCAAGGGAACGTGAGGTAAGGTGCCTGGCTCTGACTGTCACTACCAGACCAGACCCTCGTTGCCTCCCCTTGCCTTCCCTCCTGCTTCCTCCACTGGGGTGTCCCCACCTGGTCCTAACCCACAGCCTCCTGTGCCCTGAGGGTGCCTGGGGTGGAGAAGGATATACATCTCTTCCCAAGGATGTCAGAAACGTAGGTACCTGGTAGCTAAGGTTGGCTAGGTTTGGGGTGGGGGGTGGGGGGAAGGTTGAGGTGAGAGGAGCTGGGACAGACTTCTTAAAATGCAGAATTTCCATGGGCTCCGTCACTGGGAAGACATGCGGAAGCAGCGCTTTCAATGCCAAGCAGGGATGGCACAGGGTTTCCATCTCTGGAGGCAACAGTTGAACACCTGAGAGACGCTCACTGGGCACCTGTTACAAAGGACCTGAGGCTGGGTCTAAGGCAGTGGGACCAATTAGAAAAGCCTGCTCCATGCTGTGCCTCTGCTGCCCATTGCAAAGTCACTGCTTCCCAGTACAAAGGCCCTGGTTCCAGTTCTGTGTTCACCAGCTGGTGATGTGTGGCCTCAGACAGTCTCCTGCCCTCTCTGGTATCCCTTTTCTCTGTTAAATGAGGGGCAAGGTTGATGATCTCTCCAAAGTGATCTGCTGGCAAGGCCCCTCCAGACTACTGCTTGGTGGGTAACGCCCTCCACTCAGTAAGGCCTGCCTGTAATAGCATGCTTCAATCCACATCAGTGGCTGAGCTGGAGATGTGTTTGGCTCTCCTGGGATTTCTCTGCAGAGCAATTCTTTCACACACCTGGGTCTTCTCCTAGTTCCAAGGGCAGAGTGGTCTGAGGTCCCTAAGGACAGCTCATAGGCTCTTAGGGCCCAGGCTGGGTCAGAGGACAGGAATAATTCCTCTGGACCAAAATATTTCCTGCAATAGCTTGTCAGTCTGCCTGAACGTCCATCATCAGCTACACTGGGTAAAGGCATGAACAGTCCCAACGTGGCGGATGTCTAGTAGGTATTTGTTGACCTGCAGTTAATATGAAGGTCTGCCTCTGAGAGTGAGAGTCTCAGGCCTCTGCTCCAGCTGAGCCTTAACAGACCCTGAAAGTGCTCAGAATTTTACTTCCCAGCCATGTCTGGCGTTACTACTGCCTTTCAGCCTTCCACATCTTCCAGATGCTTCCACATCTGCACCAACACTGCCAAACCACATCTCAGCTCATGCTATTCCCTGTTTAAAACCCACCTGTCTCATCCGCTCCCATCACATGCACGTGATGTTTCCTTCCATGCCCCGTCCTCAGTGACATGCCACCACTGGGCCCACAGGAAGCTGGGACACTTTCCGCCCTCAACCACACGGTGCTGAGCCTGTGAACTTGATTTCAAGACTTCCCTCCATGTTGTGCCTGTATTTCCCTTTGCATCACTCAGGCTTAAAACTTAGAACATGTGTCCCCAGAAGGCATGAATGGCTTCACAGTCTCTGTGGTCCCCACACACCAACAGTCCCCACCCCTCCCCGGTTGCTAACACTGGATTAAGGGAACCTACACTCACTCCACCCATCCAGCCGCCCATCCAGGATTCTCTGTTGACCCTCAGGTCCCTCCCCAAGCTCAGACAGCCTCCCTCCCACAGTGTGCCATCCTCATGATTTCCTGGGGTGCTCCACTTTAAGGGGAAGGCCAGAAAGCTCTTGGGTAACACTGGCTGATCCTGACCTCCAGGCACAGATGGTTTCCCAGAACTTCAGAGCTGGGAAAAACTCCCAGATGTTCCCAGGCCAGTGGTTCCCATGGGAATTTCCTGAGCTGCCAGTTAAATGCAGATTCCCAGGCACCTCGAAGACCCAATGAGCTAGCATCTCTGGGGGCAGGGCCCAGGAATCTGCATTTAAACAAGGGCCCTCTGGTAATGCACGGCAGACTGGTCAAGCTCAGACTTCTCCAAAATCACTTCTACAGCACACTCCCCCGCTACTTCCACACTTCTTTTTGATGGTAGGTGAGGGTTACTCCCTCCCAGGCAGCTGCCCATCTCTGAACAGCCCTGACAGCTCCTCCCCTGGATCTACCCCCATGGTCTTCCCACTCCGTGAGCCTTCTCATGGTGCCTTTGCCCCCTTACAGCTCTCCCGGCCTAGGGCACGCTCCTCCTCTGTCTGCTTTTCTTCCAGCTCAGCCACATAGGCATGGCCAAGGCCAGGTGAATGGAAGTTGGGGGCATGTGAGAGATGGGGGACTGGAAAGCTTGAAGGAGCATCCCCAGGGCCAGGCTTCACTGAGCCCAGAGAAACAGAAGTAGTTATACAGGAAGCCATGGTCTGTAGTGGGAAGAGATGGGGTGGGTGAGGATCAAAGTGGGGAACTAGGGCGCTCTGGTTCATGGATGAGGGAAACAACATGGGCAGATGCCAGGCAGCTCCTATAAGTCATAACTCTCGCTGCTTTAGTCCACAAACATTCACTGAGCTGTTCCTGCTCCCTCACCCGTCCCCTTCTTGGGGCTGGCCATGGATCCTTGCTGCAACATCCTTGCCTAGTGCTCCATCCTCATTTCCTCAAAGACTGGAGGACCTCAGTTAGCTCTGCCCATCCAGAATCCTCTTCTGGCTACAGTCTCTCCTCCACTCACCCCCTATTTTCTACCCAGGAATCAGTGTCTCTCTCAGGCCATGGTGGTTTAATAGTTCATTTCACTCCCAGCTTCAAAGAGGCCTTGAGACCTAGGTCCAGCCAGTCAGAATATCACATCCTTCAAGCCACAGTGATTGGTTCAGGGATGGGCATTGGTTCAGGGATGACCCAAGCCTGGCCAAAGAGAGCCTTCCCAGACCATTTGCTTGAGCCAGGTCTGCTGTGGAGAGCTGTCCAGGTTGTACACTGGGCAAGTACATTCAGCTGAGGTGAATGGAAGGTAAAATTTGTTTTTACGTTTTGCTTGTTAAGCCCCTTGCCTGGTATAGGACTGTGCCTGCTCATTTTTCTCTGTTTTCACCTAGCTGTCATGTGGGCTGGCAGAGGACTTCGTTGAGTGTTCGGGAAAAAAGCTGTCACTTTCCTTGAGGGCTGCATAAGGGTAGGATATTAGCCTGGAGTTGCTGGGGCTAGGTTTGCTATCCCAAGGGGAGAGCATAAGTACAAACCCATTACCTGGGAAGGAAGAACTGAGAAAGGAAGAAAGAGACACTCCTGCCGGGAACCAGCTGGACCTAAAATCCAAGTTAGCCTTGAATATTTTTGTTGTTGTTGTTCAATTACAAGGATCAATAAATTCCTTTTTAACAAATGAAACCAATTTGAGTTCATTTTCTCTCACTTAAATAGGACGAGATATATGTGGACAGAGACCATTCTGGTCCAGTATCTCATAACACAGAAAAAAAAAAGAAAAAAGAAAAAAGGATCCCTGAAAATGAGAGGGGTAGGAATTTGTCCAAGCTCACCTAGCAAGGTTATGGCAGAGTCAAACCCAAAAATCCACATCTCCTCTCCCAGTTTTAGATACAGTTAACATACAGTTTAAGGCGTACAGCATAATGACTTGACTTACATGCATTACAAAATGATCACCACTCTAAGTTCAGTTAACATCTATCACTTCAGAGTCACACAAAGAAAAAAGGAAAAAAATATTATTTTCCTTGTGATGAGATATTTTAGGATTTCGTCTCTTAGCAACTTTCAAGTATACCATACAGCAGTGTTACCTATCGTTACTACTCCGTACAGGACGTCCCTAGTCCTTGTTTCTCTAACACCTGGGACTTTGGACTTTTAGAACATCTTCATCCCATTCCTCCTTCCCCCAACCCCTGCCTCTGGTAACCACAAGTATGAGCTCTTTTTCAATGAGTTTGGTTAGGCTTATTTTTCTTTTCTCTCTCTCTCTCTCTTTTTTTTTTTAAGATTCCACATACAAATGAAATCATACACTATTTTTCCTTCTCTTTTATCTGACTTATTTGTTTTAGCAGAATGCCCTTAAGGGCGCATCCACATGGTCACAGATTTCATTCTTTTTTGTGACTGGATAGTATTCGTGTGTGTATGTGTGTAAGTGTGACATTTTCTTTATCCATCCGTTGATGGACATTTAGGTCATTTCTATATCTTGCCCATTGTAAATAATGTTGCAGTGAACATGGGGTTGCAGATATCTCTGAGATGGTGATTTGGTTTCCTTTGGATGTATAAATCCACATCTTCTAACCTGGACTCTCCAGTGTGCCCACCATCTTTAACTCATCCCCTAGGGTCCCTTGAGAGCAGCCATAGCAGAAAGCAGGTGAGGTGGGACAGGCCCCATCTCAGTGCCACCTAGAGCAGTTCTGCTTTAGTTCAAAGCAAGCACACCCCTGCTTTAAAAGACACACACACACACACACACACACACACACCACAGTCTGCCCACTGCCGAGATGCACCATGGTGCTTCTCAGGGTTGGGCCTTGTGGAAACCAAGTGTGAGACCCTCAGGCCACAGGATGTACTGGGAGAGCAGCTGGTGTGGAGGCAGGAGCCTGAGGCTGCATTCCCAGGTGGTCAAGTCATTTCCCTACTTGGGCTGCAGTGTTTTCCTACTCTAGGAATGCTGATAATAACCTCCAGGGGCTGTGTGAAGCTCGTGGGCAGTCCCTGATGCTGTGAAGCATTGTGGGGCTGTGGAGAGTGGCCATCTTTCTCTCGGTCAGTTGGGATAGCACTAAGTCGGATCCATCCTTGTCAGGGCACACTATTTATCCATCTGTGCTGGGCCTTCATCAGCCACACTTCCCACTGGGGTAAAAATGGACAGGACCGGAGGCCCTCGAATCAGTCATTAATGATTAATTTATCATAATACCAACTACTTCTATGTGTTGGTGTCATTCCCAGTGGTTTGCACCAATTCCAGCTCCTCAGAAGCCTAATATTTAGAGGGGGGAAAGGATCTCAGGTCTCCACAGAAAACCTCCCATTTCAACACATAGCCCCCTTCTCCTCTTCCACTAGGTCAGTTAAATAGAACTCCCCAAGTCCACATGGCTCCATCCTCCCTTGGTCTGTGCAACTTTAACTGATGGCTCCTCCACTTTGTTCTGTTGCTCAGAGCACAAACCTTGGAGTCATCCTTGACTCCTCTCTCTCATGATCCATATCCCGTCGGTCAGCAAATCCTACTGGCTCTACCTTCAAAATATGACCAGAGTCCAACCTGTCTTTACCATCCCTACTGGCATCACCGTGCCTGAAGCCCCATCATCTCTCACATGGACAACTCGGTCACTTCACTGTGTCTTCATTTCCACCTGTTCCTCTATTTGTCAGGACCGGCTATGTTATATGGTGGTAACAAACAATCCTCTTAGCTCAGTGGTGTAAACACCAAGTTTTATTTCTTGCTCCTGCTACATGTTCCTCTGGTTAAAAGCTCTCTTTCAGGGGGCGCCTGGGTGGCTCAGTGGGTTAAGCCACTGCTTTCGGCTCAGGTCATGATCTCAGAGTCCTGGGATGGAGCCCCACATCGGGCTCTCTGCTCAGCGGGGAGGCTGCTTCCTCCTCTCTCTCTGCCTGCCTCTCTGCCTGCTTGTGATCTCCGTCTGTCAAATAAATAAATAAAATCTTAAAAAAAAAAAAAAGAAGCTCTCTTTCATATCCTCACGATCTACCATCTGGGACCCAGGTTGGTGAGGCACCCAGTCTAGATCCCGACTCTCTAGAATACTGCCAGTCACCGCTGAAGGGGAAAGAGAGAGTATGGCTTGAGTATACTCAACTATTCCACTGGAAGTGATGACATCACTCTGCTCATGCTTCATTAACCATGGCAAGTCATAGGTCATGCCTGCCTCAAAGGGTCAGGGAAGAGCAACACTGATAAGAAGAACTGAAAACACCTGGTGAATAGCATTAATGACAACCACAACCCCCTTCAACTCCTCCAAATAGCAGCCGGAGGGATTCTGTTAAAGCATAAGCGAGGTTGCATCCCTCCTCTGCTCCGAAGCCCCTGTGGCTCCAGCCTCCCTTGAGTGAATATCAGAGTCCCCAGCATGATCTATGAGGTCGGGAACAATCTGTTCCCTGGGACCCCTCAGGGCTCTACTCCTTCACTCATTTCTCTCTGCTCTCATCTCCTTGCTCTTTCTCAAACAACCAGACATGCTCTTCCATTAGAGTTTTCACTTCTGCTCTTCTCTCTGGAATGCTCATCCAAAGGGAGGGCCTCATTCCCTCAGTCCCATCATCACTCCTTACTTCCAGGTTCAGTGAAGCCTTCTTGTTATGGGCTGAATTTTGTCCCCAACCCCCACCAAAAAATCATGTTGAAGTCCTAACCCCCAGTACCTCACAATATGACCAAAATTGGAGAGAGGGTCTTTATAGAGCTAGTTAAGTTCGAATGAGCTCATTTGGGTGGGCCCAAGTCCAACAGGAATGGTGCCCTCATAAGAACAGCAGATTAGGACACAGATATGTGCAGAGGGATGACGGATGTGAGGATACAAAGAGAAGATGGCCATCTATCAGTCAAGGAGAGGAGCCTCAGAAGAAAACAACCCTGCTGACACCTTGATCTGACTTCTGGTCTCCAGAACTGTGAGAAAATGAGTTTCTGTTATTTAAGCCACCCATCTGTGGTCCTTTTTAACAGATATAGCCCCCTTGTTGTATTTTTAAAGATTACAACTCTTCCTGGGATGCCTGGGTGGCTCAGTTGGTTAAGCAGCTGCCTTCGGCTCAGGTCATGATCCCAGCGTCCTGGGATCGAGTCCCACATCGGGCTCCTTGCTCCACAGGGAGCCTGCTTCTCCCTCTGACTCTGTCTGCCACTCTGCCTGTGCTCGCTCTGGCTCTCTCTCTCTCTCTGACAAATAAATAAATAAAATCTTTAAAAAAAAAAAAAAAAAGATTACAACTCTTCCTTCTGTCTGCCTTTCAGTGGTCTGTATTCCTTTTCCCTGCCTTTTTTTCTCTGTAGCATCATTACCTAATATCCTCAATGTTTTGCTTATTTAGTTATTTGTCAAAAAGAAAAAAAAATTTACTTGTTTGTTTTGTGTAATCTATTATCTCTAGTAGAATGTAAGCTTGATCAAGGCAGGGACTTTTGTCTGTTTTATTTGTTGCTCTACCCCAGTGCCCAGAGCCACACCTGGCACATAGTGGGTACTCAGTAAATATTTATTGGATGAAGGAATGAGTGGATGGTTGGATAGAGGCTCTAAACACTTAGAACGCTCATCATTTGCATTGTATTTCCACCTGGCCCCCTAACCCCCTAGGCCTTTTTTGTCCTTCCTTGACAGATTCAATATTGGAGGGTGGTTTGGGATTGTGAAAATCAGGCCTTTCACAATTGAGCAGTATCTACCAAACCTTGAAATACAAGTATCCATTGATCTTTAAGTTCACTGTGAGAACTGTATCCTTATGTAAGTGCTCCTTATCTAGGTCCTTAGGTAGGTGCTCAAAGATGAATGCACAGGGGTCTCAATGCAGGGGCGTGTATTACACTGAAAATACAGTAAGACCCAAATGCCTATCAGTAAAGGACTGGGTATAAGTTGGCCTGTTCACATAAATGGTGACCATGCACACCTTGAAAGGAATCAGAGGGAACCATGTGTGCCAAGGGAAGGATGGGCAAGATCATATCAAGGGGAAGAGTGGTCTGCAGCTAGGATAGCATGGAAGTTATGCTTTCACATGTGTGTAACCCAACAACCACAAAGATATCTGAGAGAATGGAAAGTGTATTAGTTAGCTTTGCTGCAATGATGCCATGTAACAAATAGTCCCCAAACTGGCAGTGACATACAATAATAAGCAATCATTGCTCACTAGCCTGGAGGCAACTACTCTAGATGTAGGTCCAAGCCACTCTGCGGATCATGGTTGAGCTTGCTCAATGTCTGGGGTCTGCTGGCTACTGGCTGATGGAGGATGGCCTTGGTGAGGACAACTGGAGCGGTTCAGTTTGGTACCATGTATTTCATCCTCCAGCCCACTAGCCTAGACATGTAATGGCAATGGCAGATGCACAAGAGTAGGCAAGCTTGATTGTGTAAAATGCTTTCAAGCCTCTGCTTGCATGTTCCTTTGGCTAAATCAAGTCACATGGCCAAGCCCAGCATCTAAGTGGACAGAGGCTGCCAAGGGATGAGCCAAGGCATGGATAAAGGGAGAGGTGAAGAAAAGGAGCTATTTTTGCAACCTGCTGTAGTCGTTTTCTACAAAAGTCAACTCTGGGATCGGGATTCGTGTATGAGTGACTCAATATGGCAGTGCTCCCAGGGGGCAATTGGTAGGAAGAGGAGAAACACACTGGGGTGTGACCAGGCAAAGTGGCAGCCCCAGGCTGATCCTGCAGGAAGGCTTCGGGGTAAGTTACTCCTTATAGGTGTATGGTTTTTAAAAAATTGGTCAATATTCTTTTTTTTTTTTTTTTAATTTACTGAAGTTTAATTGACATACAATATTATCCTGTTTTTAGCATACATAGTGATTCTATATTTATATACTTTACAAAATGGTCCTCACAAGTCTAGTTACCGTCTATCACCCTGCAAAGTTAATACTATATTATTGATTATATTCCCCCTGCTGCACATGATATCGCATTAGTTATTTATACAACTAGGTAACACCTCAGAGTTTGTTCTGACTCTTCCATCTGCCAGTCATGGGCCAGAGGCCTCATAAGGTTGGGTAGGGGTCATAAGCTCCCAGACACTCCCAACTCTCTGCACACATGGGCACAGTGTCTCTAGCAACTCAAGGACAGTCCTTTGGAGAAAATCACAGGTGCAGGCCAAGTGCAGAGAAGCAAGGCACAAAGAAGTCAGGGGAAGGGGTCTAGACTCATGAGGGAATCTGAGCCAGGCACCAACAACGTCTGCTCTCGGGGCCAGAGAGGTAAGACATTTTTCACTTTCCATTTTGGATTCTTCTGTACTATTTTAATATTTTTACCATGAGCATTTATTAGTTCTATAGTAATTTTAAAGAAGCCAACCGAGCAAACATTGTCAGTGAAAGGCTCTCAAGATATCTCCAGGGGTGCAGTGGCAACAGGTAAGCATATTCTAAAGCTTGCTCAGGGGAGATGGGTGGCCCAGAGGAGAAAGAGTCAGGAAGTCCTGGGTTCAAGTCCTACTAGGCCTTATTCCAGCTGTGTACCCTAGAGCAAGTTACTTTCCCTCTCTGAACCTCAGCTTTCCCTGTAAACAATATGGACAATGACCTGCCCCTTAATGGGTCTCTGCTGAGTATTCAGAGTGTCAAGAGAGTGAGGGCACTGAGGTGCAGAGTGGCTGCTCGATTAGTGGTGGTGGCATTCACCGCCATTCACCATTCACCAGGGAATATTCACCATTCACCAGGGAAAAGCTGGCCCATTCACCAGGGAATATTCACCATTCACCAGGGAAAAGCTGGACCTCCCTAACCCATCCAGACGAGGAAGGTGACCCATAAATCCCACACACTTAAACTCTTGGGTCCTGGGCCTCTATTTTCCTCGGTTTTCCTGTCCTAGCAATGAGCTCAGTCCCGCTGCTCCTGCCACTGTCCTGGTGGTTGGTAGGCTCCGCAGGCCAGCCCCATGGGGCTCTAAGGCCCAGGGACTCTGAGCTGGTACCTCCCTCTATTCAGCGTCAACTTCTCCCCTCCACTGTCTGTGTTCTACCCAGAAATAACCAGCAGCTTCTAGTTCCCTACACATTTCTTGCAGTTTCACACCTCTGGGCCTTTGTCCATGCTGTGTCTGCAGTTTAGCACACCCTTCAACCTCCTCACTACAGTTTCTCTAGTGGAAATCCTTCTAGATTGTGCTGAAGGGTGTCCTTCTTGAAAACTTCACCTCTGGGAGTCCCCTACTCCCAGAGCCCAGCTTGACCAGCCACAACCCCCTCCTCTGCAAATCCTCTGTACACTGGAGCTGCTTCAGTTCTCTTCCTGACCCAAACTGAGTTACAAAGTATCTTTTTATGTCTGGATCTACCCCCTCTACCAGATCTGTACCTTGGGCATAGGTATTTCCCTGGTGAATGGGCCAGCTCTATGAGCCTCAGCTCATCTGTCAAATGGGCATATACCTGCTCCCTCTTGGGATTGTTGCAAGGATTCCAAATAATGTCTGTCTGGCACCTGATTAGGTGCCTGGCACATAGTAGGTGTCTAGTAAATGCGCCAGGGGCTGTACTCCACTTGGTGTGGTTATGTGTACTTATGTGAGAGGATGGTACAGTGTTGGGGTGTCTCTGAGAAGATGAGGAAGACCACCCCCTCCCACCTGCTCCTACCCAACTCAGTCATGGGGCCTGGAGAGTCCTCCTTGCTCCACCCCCAGGCCTTTACTGTCCAGCACAGTTGGCCCAAAGATTCCAGCTTCCAGGGACACCCCAAGCCAAGCCACCATGTGTCTATACCCTTCTGTAGCCCTCTAGGTGGCTCAAGTAGGGTAGCTCCCATCAAAGACCTATGCATCAGAGATGAGTGGATGCCACATGTGTGACCATTCACAGCCCAGATCCTCTGGCCCATTGTTCAGGGATGGCTGGGTGTCCCCAGCGTGGTCAGGGACAGCCATCTGTGGCACTTCTCCTGAAACGCTTGGGGGAAATAGGCATTCTCTGTCTGCTGGTTAAGTGTGCCCTGGAGCTGCTGGCAGCTCCCTTCCCATCAACAAGGGTAAGCCTGCCTGAGAATGAAGCAACACAGAGGAAATCAGAGTCAAGAGAAGGGGCTTCCTTGCTAGGTACTCAGACAAATTGTAGGCCTCAGTGTCTTCATCTGTCAACTGGGGACATCATTTGAGGACCTGGCTCCAGCCATGCCTGAAAGCCCAGAACTTGCCATTATAGAAATCAATAAGTGCCCTCCCCCTGCCCCAACACAATCCTTTGAGCCAGGTCTTCCAACACAAACAAAAAACTGCAAGAGAATCAACTCACGTAAGAGCAAAGCAGGGACATAAACCCCAACCTCTCATGGCCTGGTAGAAAGCCCCCAAGGCAGGACTTCTCAGATACTTGGGACCTCTTGGGAATGCAGGCTCCCCTTAATAAACATGTGACCACTGTAATGGCTTCCCAGGAAATCCATCCCTTGGTGAAGAGGCAGTGAGGAATTTCCCATGAGTGAATTGGTGCGGATGCCCCCATGAGTCAATGAGGCTGAGATGTTCCCAATGACACCCCTGGGAGAGCAGAGCAGAGAGGAGATGCCAGAAAGACTTGTTCTATCTCCAGGCAGTCATGGGGGACCTTGGGAATCTTCTGGCCCAACAACCACATGAAAAGAGGATGTGTGCCCGTCATGGTCAGCATGCTGACTGTGGAGAGGGGGAGAAGTGTTCAGGGCTCTACTTAGACCCCTTGTTCAGTAAACTGAGGCCTGTGAGAAATGCCTTGCCTGAGCACCCAGGAAGTTGGGAGATGTTGTAGAACAAGAACCAAGTCATCTGATTCCTGCCCAGGCTGGCCCCTGTAAGGAGCAGCTTACAGAGAAAACGTTCCGTGGGGGGAGGCAGTGTGCTACTCTCCACCAGGTTCGTAGGACCCAACTCATGGTGGGTCCTTGGTTAGGCTGAGACCTGAAATGTGGATGGGATTAGTCAGGTGGAAGGAGTAAGGAAGGTGCTCCAGGTAGAGGGCACAAGTAGCTACAAAGGCCTGAGACCCCTGTCCTCAATAACAACAGGAACAGCCTATGGTTCCTGACCACCACCGTTACCACCTCTCTGGGCCAGGCACAAGCTAAACATTTCACAGACACCATCCCGTTTAACTCAAAGCCACTCTCAGATGCAAAGACTTCTGTCAGCACCGTATTACAGATGAGGAAACCACGGTTCAGAGAGGTGAAGTGATTCTCCCAAGGTCATACAGTCAAGAACCAGGATTCAAATCAATACGCCTAAACCCAAGCTCTTGGTGGGGACACTGACCTGCTTCCCCAACTGGTCCTCCCTGGGTTTCCCTTGCCTCACCTCTCGGAGGATGAGGGTCCCAGAAGGTCATGAGGGAAAAAGGCCAGGGACAGGAGGGATGCCCTGATCTTCTTGTTGAGATGTGACCCAGGCCAATACCCTCACGCAGGGGGACTTTCTCGGGCCCTGTCACAATATCCAAGCAGTTCCTTCCCTAGTTTTGACTACAAAATTTCCTGTCCCTAACCTGTTCATGGTCAAGCTCCAGATAGGTTTGTCCATGACACAGCACCGGGTATGCAGAAGGGAGATGGCAGTAGGATCTCCCTCAGGGACAGAGCAATCAAAGGTGACGGGTTGCAGCCAGCACAAGGAAGCAGCCTTCACAGGGGCTTCTCTGGCAATGTGAGCCGTCTGGTGGCTGTCTGCAAACCTCTGAGTTGGAACAAAACTGTCCGGGAGGCAGGAATCCCCCAGACACTGGGAAAGTCCAGAGAAGGCTGGATAACCACTTTGAGGCGGGCTGTAGGAAATCCTGTTCCTTCAGATGATAGTAAAAGAGCTAACATGCTAACACGTCTTTTTTTAAAAATTCAGATATAACTGACATAGAACATTATGTTAGTTGCAGGTGTACAACATGATTCAGTATGTGTATGTGTTGGGAAGTGATCACCAGGATAAGTCTAGTTAATATCCATCACCACATAGAGATACAATTTGTTTTCTTGTGATGAGAATTTTTTTTTAAGATTTTATTTATTTATTTGACATAGAGAGATCACAAGTAGGCAGAGAGGCAGGCAGAGACAGAGAGAGGAGGAAGCCAGCTCCCTGCTGAGCAGAGAGTCCGATGAGGGACTTGATCCCAGGACCCGATCCCAGGACTCTGAGATCATGACCTGAGCTGAAGGCAGAGACTTAATCCACTGAGCCACCCAGGTGCCCTTGTGATAAGAACTTTTAAGATCTATTCTCTTGGCAACTTTCAAATATATAATCCAATACTATTATTAACTAGAATTAACTATGGAACTAATACTTCTATACCACCCACTGTGGACCAGGCACTGTTCTAAGGCCTATTTACTCCAGAAATCTTAACAGTCCTATGTGTAGGTGCTATTCTTATCCCCATTTCCTAGATGGGTACCCTGATCCACTTGGGGTGAGACTCACAGCAGTGGGTAAGGAGCAAAGCATGAACCCAGGTCTCAGCCCCATTAGCACATGAGGACTTGTCTGGGAGAGAGTTCCTGTGTCCTGCAGCCTGCCCCATTCCGAAAGTGAAGGGTGAGCTCCTAATCAATCAAGCCAGAAGCCAAGAAGGAAAGTACCACAGAAGAACTGAACATTCACAGGAAGGAAAACACAAGAGCTCATAAAGAGAGAGCTAAACTAGAACCATCTGGAGAAATGATTCTTTACGACTCAGATTGGTAAACACCAAACAAGCTGACAAAATCCTGTGTTGGTAAGAGGTGGTGGGCAGAGTTGACCATTCAGACATCATCGTGGGAGGGCCAGGGGAAGATACTACTGATACTACGAATGCCTGAACCCTCTGACGAGCAACCCTACTTGTGAGAATCTATCCTACAGGCATGTGGAAGCCACAGCATGAGAACAGTATAGGCTCAGGGTGATTTACTGCATTACTATTCATAGTGACACAAGTTTGAACAGTCAGGTCCCCTGATAGGGCACTTGTGAAATACAGTTATGCTTTATTTGTTTATTGGCATACCTGTGGCCACAAAAACATAACAAGGAAGTAATGCTGTAAATGCATGTAAATGCTGATAGGGAAAGATCTACGAGAAACATTAAAGTGATGCCAAAGGTACTGTCCCTAAAAAGAAAAATGGATAGATTGGACTGCATCAAAATCAGAAGTGTTTGCTCTGCAAAGACTCTGCTAAGAGGATGAAAGACAAGCTGCAGAGTAGGAGAAAGTGTTTGCTAACCTTCTATTTCAAGAAGGACTTGTATCTAGAATATATAAAGAATACTCTAAACTCGATAGTAAGAAAACAATTAGAAAATGGGCAAAAAATTTGAACAGATGGTTCAACAAAGAGAGAGAATATATGTTCAACAAACAGGATCCACAGATGGAAAATAAATGTAAGAAAACATGTTCCCCATCATTAGCCATTGGGGAAATGCCAAATGAAGCTCTGAGGAGATAGCACCACAAACTTATTCCAACGACTAAAATAAAAAAATATGAGCAGTATCAAGATCTGACAAGGACACAGTGCAGCTGGGACTCTTAAACATTGCCAGTGGGAATGTAAAAAGGTGCAGTCACTCTGGAAAATGGTCTGGTGGTTTCTTACCCAGTTAAGCATACACTTACCATACACCTAAGCAATTGTACATATCCTAGAAAAAGGAAGCCACGTTCATGCAAAAACCTGTATGTGAACATTCATGGTAGCTCGGTTTGTAATTTTCCCAAACGGAAACAACCCGATGTCCTTCCATGGGCGCCTGGATACCCCAAAAGTGGGACTCCATTAAATGGAATACTACGGAGCAATACAAAGGAATGGATTATTGATAAATACAACAAATTGATCTTAAGGGCATTCTGCTGAGCAAAAAGTGCCAATCCTCAAAGCTTACACAGTGTATGGTTCCATTTATACACCCCTGTCAAGTAACGTAGTTATAGTGATGGATAAGGGAGTGTCGGTTGTGAGGGGAAAGGGTTGGGGAAGGGCATGATTATAAAGTGTTAGCATGAGGGTGTCTCTTTTGGTGACTGGAACAATTCTATATCCTGATGGTTACAAAATCTATCCATGTGATAACATTTCACAGAACTATGCCCCGGAAAACAAAACAAAACAATTATTGCATGTAAAAACTGGTGAAACCCAAATAAGGTCTGATTTTGAGTTAATAATATTGTACCAAGGTCAATTTCCTGGTCTTGACAATGCACTCTGATTATGTAAGATGTTATCATGGGGTGGGGGGAGGCAGGGAGCTGGGGGAAGCTGGGTGAAAGGTCCATGGGAACTCTCTGTACTATTTTTGCAACTTCTATGAGTCTTGAACTATTTCAAAATAAAAAAATTAAAAGTAGTAATGGTTTGGTGTTGCTTTGCTTTTTTCGCTGTAAAAAAAATAATAGCAAAGTGAAGAATGTCTGTGGAGAGAGTTCCATTTGTGTGAAATGTAAATGCAGGAGTAATTCCTGTCTGACAGACTCTTTCTAGAAACATATACAAAGGAGGAGACTGAGTGGCAAGGGCCCAGGGGTGAGAGAAAGAGAGAGGAAGCTTGATTTTTTTCAGCTTTCATCTTGAGATTTTCACATTTTAAATTGAAGACGTCTATCACCCTTTAAAACTTTTTAATTTTTTTGAAAAGCTTAGAATCAGACCTGAGGCCCTGGGGAGAGAGAGGAGCCATCTGTTGGTTCAGAGAGCCTCAAAGCTCCAGTTCGCAAGGGAGAGGGGCAGTTTGCTAGGGACGAAGATTTTATCAGGAAGGTGATAGTTCACTAAGCTGGAAGGAGACTAGAAACACAAAAGAGTAATTGATAGGGCAGGGAGGACACCCAGCTCTAGCTGGTAGGACCTAGGGATGGACACCTCCTTCGTCTCCATGACAACAGTGAACAGTGGTAATAAACAGAGTCACCACGACAGTGGACACTTACCCAGGCACGTAGCCTAGCGCTTCTCAGGGACTAACTTATATAACCTCACAACCACAGCGCTGTACAAAGGGGGGACCCAGGCATGGAGGTGAAGTGACTTGGCCAAGGTCGTACGTGGAGTTGGCAGCACTGTCACACCCAGGGCTTCTGGCCCAACCACACTGATTTCCACCTTGGATCTCCTGACCAGAATCCCACACAGCAGATGCTGGGCTAGGTCCTGTGCTGGCCTAGGATCGAGGAAGAGGAAGGCCCTCCAGCCTGGAGGCCTCTCAGACTGGTGGAGAGAAGGAGGCGGTGTGGTCAGGCAGGCAGCACACCTAGACACTGAACTTCCTCATGGAGCTCGCCAGGGAAGCATAGGCAGATGACAGACAGCGTGTGACGTAAAGGAGATGGTGAAAGGGTGTGAGCCGGCCTCAGCTGGGGCAGGCTGGTCAGTCTTGGGCAGAACCCCAGCTCTGGGCTTGGCAGGTGGTCCCAGTCTCTCCTTGTACCCTCCCCTTCCTCCCCTCAGATGGGGAGCATAATCGTCTCCTCCTCCCAGAGCCTGCTTGGAGGTGCCGACAGGCACAGGTAGAGGTTTCTTCACTGGCAGTGGCTTCAGAAAGTTGGCACGATAGCCCAAATGTCCATCAATAGGTCAAAGGGTAATCTGGGGCAGACCCACCCATGGAAGATTATATAGCAATGAATGAGACCAAATTATAGTGATGGTGATGATGAAAAACTCCAAGAGCGAAGAGCAAAAAAAGCCAAGGGGAAAAATTACATGCTGTAATATTCCATTCATTAGAGTTTAAAAATAGGCAAAACTAATCTATGGTATTAGAAGTTGGGATAGTAGCCCAGGAAAGGGAAGGGAAGGGAAGAGACTGGAAGAGGGGAATGAAAGGGAACTTACAGTCACACAGGTGTGCTCATTTTGTGACAACTCATCAAGCTGTATCCTTGTGTTTTGAGCATAATTCTGAATGCATGTTATACTTTAATCAAAGGTTTATTTAAAAAAAAAAAGAAAGGAAGGCAACCAACACAATGGGAGAAAGTTTTATGAATTGCCTGTGTGATCGGGGTTTATACCCAGGACACAGAAGGAACACCTACCACTCAACAACAACAAAAACAACAACTACCACCAAAACTAGCCAGATTCAAAAGTAAGCAAAGGGCTTTGATAGGTAAGTCTCCAAAGAAGACATTGACATTGGAATGGCCAGGAAGTATTTGGAATGATGTTTAGCATCATTGGACAGCAGGGAAATGCAAATCAAAACCACAGGGATACCACCTCATGGCCCTGAGCGTGGCTGTCATTGAAAACAAAATGACAAATGTTGGAAGACTGTGGAGACGTTGGCATGCACGTGACTGCTGGTGGGGATGTGACGAGGCACATCCATGTTTTGGAAAACAGTATGGCGGCTCCTCAAGAAACTAAAAATAGGATCATCAGAGGATCTAGCAATTCCACTTCTGGGTAGGTACCCCAAAGAATTGAAAGCAGTGTCTCCAAGAGATATTTGTGCACCCTTATTCCCAGAAGCATTATTCACAGTAGCCACAAGGTCAAAGGGGTCTAAGTGTCCATCGATGGATATGGATGAATGAATAAACGAAATGTGGCATATACAGGAATATTATTGTGGCATATATAATAATGTGGCATATACTGGAATATTATTCAGCCTTCAAAAGGGAGGAAATTCTGTCACATGCTACCACATGCATGAACTCTGAGGACATGGTGCTCAATGAGATTAAGCAGTCCCAGAAGGACAGAAAGACACACCCTGTAGGATTCCGCTTTTGTGTGGTATCTCAGTCAAATTCCCAGAGACAGTGAGCAGCATGGTGGCTGCTGGGAGCGGAAGTGAGGAGGGAACAGGGAGTCAGTATTTAATGTGGATGGAATTTCGGTTTGGGCAGATGAAAATGTTCTGGAGACCAATGGTGGAGATGATTCCTCAGCAGTGTGAATATACTATTGGCACAGAACTGCACGCTTAGAAATGGTTAAAATGGTAAATTTTATGTTATGTACATTTTCACACAGTTAAAAATCAAGTAAGCAAACAAAAGGAATGTGGACTGGCCTCTTACTGGATGGAAGTGGTGACCTGAGATGGACTTCGTTGAGACTGGGTCTCCTCTGAGTGGATGTAAGCAGCGAAGTTTACCTGTTGAGGGTGTGGTGAGGTCAGAGGACAGGCAGGCCATCTCATGGGTTTGAAGGTGTCAACATTCTCAGCACTTCCTGGGAGGCCACCGTGGGAATGGGCGGGCCATGAATTTCTCAGGTACAGCCCCTGGCAGGAATTGAGAGTTCCCCCAGGTCAGCGGAAGCCTGCCGCTCACAGTGGGCCCCATGATGCCAGGCAGTGGCTTTACCTGATGGGCGGGGAGCTGAAGGAGGACTGGGCAATGGCAGGAGGGGGCGAGTTGAAACCATTTTACTCTGTCCTCAGGGCTTTTATTTTTTTTATTTTTTCAATTTATTTATTTTCAGAAAAAAAGTATTCATTACTTTTTTACCACACCCAGTGCTCCATGCAATCCGTGCCCTCTATAATACCCACCACCTGGTACCCCAACCTCCCACCCCCCCCGCCACTTCCAACCCCTCAGATTGTTTTTCAGAGTCCATAGTCTCTCATGGTTCACCTCCCCTTCCAATTTACCCCAACTCCCTTCTCCTCTCTAACACCCCTTGTCCTCCATGCTATTTGTTATGCTCCACAAATAAGTGAAACCATATGATAATTGACTCTCTCTGCTTGACTTATTTCACTCAGCATAATCTCTTCCAGTCCCGTCCATGTTGCTACAAAAGTTGGGTAATTCGTCCTTTCTGATGGAGGCATAATACTCCATAATGCATATGGACCACATCTTCCTTATCCATTCATCCGTTGAAGGGCATCTTGGTTCTTTCCATAGTTCGGCGACCGTGGCCATTGCTGCTATAAACATTCCTCAGGGCTTTTAAATGAGGCCTGTTGGAGGTCTTTCCTCACCCCTCAACAATGTCCCACAGACCTTGTAGCCATTCCATTAGAGGCCTCGGCCTCATTAGAGGTCTCATTTTAGGTATTTTAGGAAGTCCAGCTGGTCAAAATTAAAACAACATTTGGATTTTATGTCCAAATGGAGACCTGCATCACTGCCCAGCTGGGGTCTGATAGTGAGTCCTTCAGGCCAGTCCTGGCTCCTCAAAGGTGGGGGCGTGCACGGCGGTAGGGGGGCAGAAAGGGACTCTTGGGGTGTTAAGGAGGGCGCATGTTGTGATATGCACTGGATGTTATATGTAACTAATGAATCACTGAACATTGAACACTACATCAAAAACTAATGATGTGCTCAACAGTGGCTAACGAGACATAATAAAAAAAAAGAAAGGGACCTTCAGGCAGTGTTACTGTGGTTCTTTCTGGGTAGCTGCCTCCACATAGGTCCTCACTCTCAGGGGTGCTTTGTGTGTTCTTAGGAACCCCCACCCCACCTGGCATGGTCACTCCTAAGGCCCCTAGGCACCTGCCTTTATTCGACACCCCACACAATCCACTTCTACTTAAGTCCCCTCATCCCAATTCTCTTTGGATGGGTCGCCGAGGACAAGCTCAGCTTAGCCATATTCCTAGCCCCCTCTTAAACCACAAACTGCCTGTCTCTTCTCTGCCTATGCTGGCGGCCTTTGGATCCCTTTAGATCGGTCCAGGCAGGGGCTGCGTCTCAGTCCTATGCCCCTCACTCTCCACAGGGAACTGATCATGTTCTCCGAGACGTTTCTACCCATGTACTCCCTGGTCCTCTGGAGGTTCTGAAATCAGGGGATTTTGCCTGGCTTCACATGAGATGGGGGATGCTTCAACCTGCAGCCTCCAACCTTACTCTTCCAAGCTCTCTTCTTGATCTGAGACTGTAGGTGGAGGATGGGCCACTTTGTAGAATGTTCTCTTACACCTCTCCTCAGACTGTGGGGGTGTCTGTCTCCTGTTATTCTCAGCTTTGCAGCTCCAGCTGAGATAAGGCAAAGCCGCATCTAGCCAGCTTTTTCCCCGACAATCTCAAAAGACTTCCTCCTTGGCCCAATGACTCAGAGAAGTCCGTTCTACTTCATGAAGGAGGAAACGAGGGCTCAGAGAGGCCAAGCAGCTTGCACAAGGTCACAGAGCCAAGAGATGGTGGGGCCAGGATTTGAGTTCTCTCTTTTCTGGGCCATGCTGCCTTAAAGTGACTGACAAGGCAGGAGCTGGGCTGTTGAAGTAGGACCCTACAGGGAGCGGCCGTCTTACAAAGCAGATTTCTCAACCCTGTGCCAGGTTTGCTGTCACCTCCAGGCTTCCCCTGTCCTGTGTGGAGAGAATGGAGATGGCAGGTAGGAGGGGCTGGGGAGCACTGCAGTGAGGGAGGGCTCCCCAGAAGGAAAGGACCACTCCTTTACCCCAGTACCCTTACCCTCTAGTTCCTCCTTCCCTTCCCTGCACCCTCTTAGTAGCCAGGCTTCCGGCCCAGACTCCATCACGACCAGCAGTGAGACTTGAGCCTGAGCAGAAACTCTCAGCCTCACCTTCTTCATCTGCATCAGGAGAATGGTCAGAGTCCAGCCTCTCAGTCTGGTTGCTGTGAGGACAGGGCTGTCATGGGCTTTAGGGTATAGACTCCAGGACAGAATTCCAGGTATTAGATTCTGCCTCTGTAGTTCCCTGGTAGTGTGGCCTGGGGAAGTTACCTGACCTCTCTGTGTCTCAGCTTGTGTATCTGTAAAATGGGGGTGACCACAGAACGGACTTGATAGGACCGTTGAGAGGATGCAGTTAATTACTACGCATAAGATTCCCACAGGGGGTGGAGGGACACGCCTGTGTGGCTCAGTGGGTTGGGCCTCAGCCTTCAACTAGGGGTTGTGATCTCGGGGTCCTGGGACCGGCCAGCATCGGGCTCTCTGCTCTGCAGGGGGTCTGATTCCCCGCCTCACCCCCGCCTGCCTCTCTGTCTACTTGTGATCTCTGTCAGATAAATAAATAAAATCTTAAAAAAAAAAAAAAAAAGATTCACACAGGGGTATTGGCTCCTGGTACCCAACAGATGTGAGCTGTACTGTCGTGTTACAGGGGAGGAAATGGATGATGCGATCTGTACAGCATGCAGGCTCTTCCATCCAATGCCTGTACCTCTGAGGCCAGACTGTTGGCAGCCTTGGGGCTGAGGCGTCTGGTATGTATGGGATCTCAGGGCCTCTGCTTGTTGTCCCCAGCCTCCCCAGGCCTAGCTCCCAGAGCTCCCGGCCGGCCAAAGTCCATCTGACGAGAGTCCTGTCCAGCCAAACCTTCCTGGTGAAGGATTCAGGCATTGGTGGGGATCCAGAGCCTGGGGGCTGAGTGGGAGGAACTGTGGTCAGGGTGACTGGAAGGCTGGGTGGGCAAAGGTGTACGCAAAGGCAGGCCTCTTCCCTCCACTCCTAAAAACCCCAACTCCTTTACATTTCCAAGGGTAAACTACAGGGCCTCTCTGACCCTCAGATTCCTTATCTGTCAGAGTCATCAGGAGCCTGTTGTGGGGATTCAGTGAGATAACCCCATATCAGGTGCTCAATAAACAGGGGCTCAAGAAACAGTGTCTCTTTGGTGGGGGCGGCTGTCTAGGGCATAGAGATTAAGAGCATGCCAGAGTCCAGAAGAAAACTTGAGACTGGTGGACATATCCCTATACATACTTTGCAGATAAGGGCTTGAAAATTCAAGGTAACACAGCAATGAGGCAAGGGAGCCTGGGGAACCACACAGGGATCCAGGCTCTCAGTCCACTGAACCAGCACCACCACATGAGCAGCTTCTTGCATAGCCCTGGAAGGGAATATGCAGAGGGAAGTGGGGCCTCATGACCAGGAGGTAGTTGGAAGGATGGGGCATGGACACATGCATGCATGTGTGCGCACACACTCTAGAAGTAGCCACGGTGAGGATCCCATACTAGCTATTCAGTTCTAGGGTTGGGAGATGTGATCCAGAGCCACTGTGTGCTAGACAAAGTAGGGGACACAGATGCCTCATCCATGGACTGCCGTAAGCTTCTTGGTCACTCAAACTGGAAGAGTTTTCAATCATCATCTGCCTCAACCCTTCATTGTGAATTCTGCTCTTCTAAAATATGGAATATTTCAAACACAAAGAGAAGTGCAGAGAATAATATAAAAAGTGTCCACAGATTCCTTGTTCAGCTCTGTTGAATTCTAACGTGTTCCTCCTCTTCCTCCTGCTCCTCCTCGGTCTTCAAGGGTCTCAATAGAGATACAGTGGGAGCCGCCGGGGTATTGCTCACAGATTACACTTCTCTCCCTCCCTCCTGAGGAAGATCACCCCCCGAATCTGGGTTGTAACCTCTCCACATTGCTTTCACATATACATCTGCACCTCTAAATGTTGCTGGTGTTTGCTTGTTATCAAACTGTATGAATGAGGCTGTGCTGGGTGAGTCACTCTGCAGCTTGCGTTTCTGACTCAGCTTCGAGTTAGCGAGGCTGCTCCGCACTGCTCCACAGAGCTTGAACCCATCCACTGGCAGCTTCTAAATACCCTGCGGTTCACCAGTCCTTCTCCCACTCATGGATGGCTGGGCTGTTTCCAATCACTTGCTCTCACAAATCAGCTGTCCTGCATGCCAATGTGGGTCAGGGGCACCATGGCTGGGCACAGGGTCTGAGCATCTTGGCTTCCCTAGATGATGCCCTCTGCTTTCCGAGGGGTGATGCAACTCCACAGTCCCATAGCTGCATGGGAGAGATTGCACGTTCTAACTAATGCTTGACGGCAGACCACAGCTTCACTTCTTAAATGAGGAAACTTAGTCCAGGGAGGAAAAAGTTCTGAGATCCTAGAGTCCGTGACTAAGGGAGTCAGGATTTGAACTCAGCTCCCTCCATGTTTCCGTTATCTATGGCTATGCAACTATCTCTATACTTAGTAGCTTTTAAAAGGTCAGTTCTTTATTTTGTTCCTGAGAGTGGGGAAAGCTGGTCTCTGCTCCAGCGGTGTGCCCTGGGGCTGTTCAACTAGAAGATTGATTTCCAAGACGACAGACACATGGCTGCTGGGGGCAGCTCAGCTGGAGAGGAGGGTGGGGTCTCATTCTTCTCCGAAGGGCCTCTTCCCAGGCTGCTGGGATTTGCTCAGGGCTGCTGGATTCTAAAAGCCAGTGTCCTGGAAATTGGTACAGAAATATGACACTTCTGCCATACTCTCTTGGTCAAGGGACTAAAGTGTCCAGATTCAGGGGAAGGAGGATCTATGTTACACCTTGTGTCTTAATGTAAGGGGTCTCAAAGAATTTGGGAGTCATGCTTTCAAACTGACTTGACTTCTACAACATACCTTCAGCAATGTGGGTGCAGGATCCTCTAACTTTATTATCAACATTTTTAATTGGTAAATTTTACTTTAAAAATCCAGATTACCAGTAAAACCATAAAGGTTGATAATGTTGAGCCTTTATTTCCAGATGGCCTCACTAACTGGGATGAGGAGAAATCACTCTGATAAATCCTGTGGTTTTCTGCAGTTTCCAGCATTTTGAACTGAGCTCTCTGGACCCTTGGGTTGGCAAAATGTGGGTGATAATTCTAAGATGTTAGAAGGGCACTGGGGACTAATCACTCCATGGGGATTAATGTGAACACAGTTTGGAGTATATAGCTGAGAGACAAATGTGGGGTACCACACAAAGCCCTTGAAAGATGTTCAGCTTTATGGGGAGAATAATCCTGGAAGCCTTCCTAAGGGAAGTGATGCCTGAGCTGATGGGAAAGGATTTATAAAGATGGGAAGGATTTATAAAAGTTCAGAATTCTAGAAGCTTAAAAGTGTGATCTCCAGTTGGGCATCTGAACATTGAGGTCAGAATGGGTGTCCAGTCTGCAATCCCAAATTCGTCTCTTCATTTCTGGGTAAGAATGAAGAACAAAAATCGAGGCTCTAAGTAGGTGGTGATTTGAAGGACACCTAAAGACACCAGACCCTCAAGATACTGTTTTCATTGGCCGGCCATACTGCTTTGAATTCAGCAGCACCCTGGGGATTGCAAGGAGTCTGTAGGAAGCATACGTTACTTGCGAGAAATTGTATACATTACTTGTGTGAATTACTCCTTTGCTTATTAATCTGAGGTGGCACGGATGAATGAACCCATCCGATTAGCTAGCATAGAGAAAGAAGCTGCGTAAGAAAGCATTGACAAAGAGAAAAGAAAGAGAGGGTATGAAAATCCCTGTGTGGGACCCCACAGTTGGAAGCCCTGAGCATCAAGGGGCAGAGAAGATCTATGGTCACCGGGGTAGGGTGAGACTGAAGCAGGAGTAAGAGGGTCAGAGCCTTGAGGGCCACCATTCCGCAGAGCTTCTTGCACGTCTCTTAGTCTTTCTTTTTGGACTGCAATTTTCTCTTCTGCCCAAGAAGAGATCTGAGGCACACCTCTTCATGCTGGTGCTCTAGGAGCCTAGGGTCCCTTATGGTTAATCTTTCAAGAGGTTCAGATCCCAAGTTCACACGGATTCTAGGAATTGCATGAATATTTATTAAATCTTGTCTTTCCGTGGTATTTTTGAAAATCCGACCAAAGATACTGCTGCTTGAAAACTCTACTGCCAGAGCTCCAAGAGTTTAAGACTTGATGTTTTCTAGGGTGCAGGCTTTTAAAATTCAGTCATTCTAAGATTTCAGGAATCCATCATAGCTTCTCATCTAGACCCATGATTTGTAATGAAGCCAATGATTTACCCGTGTGCTACCTGCACTATGAGTGTTCTTTAAATTTAAAACTTAAGTTAAATTATTATTATTATATTTTTGTTTTAACTTAACCCTATTCTAAATAATAATGGTAACTGTGAAATGAATTTGAGAGATAAACTACTGTTTTCCTAAAAACAAGGAAATAAGTTTTGGTAATGTAGGTCCCAGCACCCCCTCAAACCATTTCAGGCCCCAGCAGTAATTTGAATACCACATTTCAGAAGCCACTGCCCCTGTCGGGAGGTTGGGTGCCCTTTCCTGGAACTCCGGCGGAGACTGGAGTGGGCAGGAGCCACCAGGAGATACTAGGCGACACCACCATCTAGTGGCCAAAACACCAGACACGGAAGGAAGGAGCGGAGAGAGTGTGCGGTCCCTGGGCCTGGGAAAGTTGCGGATGAACTAAAGGGACTGATGACTTGAGAAACAAAGCAAGTTGACAGCTAGTAAAGTTCTTTTTTTTTTTTCCTTTCCATTTTATTTATTTTCAGAAAAACATTATTCATTATTTTTTCACCACACCCAGTGCTCCATGCAAGCCGTGCCCACTATAATACCCACCACCTGGTACCCCAACCTCCCACCCCCCCCCGCCACTTCAAAACCCTCAGACTGTTTTTCAGAGTCCATAGTCTCTCATGGTTCACCTCCCCTTCCAATTTACCCAAATTCTCTACTCCTCTCTAACGCCCCTTGTCCTCCATGCTATTTGTTATGCTCCACAAATAAGTGAAACCATATGATAATTGACTCTCTCTGCTTGACTTATTTCACTCAGCATAATCTCTTCTAGTCCCATCCATGTTGCTACAAAAGTTGGGTATTCGTCCCTTCTGATGGAGGCATAATACTCCATAGTGTATATGGACCACATCTTCCTTATCCATTCATCTGTTGAAGGGCATCTTGGTTCTTTCCATAGTTTGGCGACTGTGGCCATTGCTGCTATAAACATTGGGGTACAGATGGCCCTTCTTTTCACAACATCTGTATCTTTGGGGTAAATACCCAGGAGTGCAATTGCAGGGTCATAGGGAAGCTCTATTTTTAATTTCTTGAGGAATCTCCACACTGTTCTCCGAAGAGGCTGCACCAACTTGCATTCCCACCAACAGTGTAAGAGGGTTCCCCTTTCTCCACATCCTCTCCAACACATGTTGTTTCCTGTTTTGTTAATTTTAGTAAAGTTCTAAATGGGCAGTCCAGAAACAACTTAAGTCCTCACATGGGGGACTTTAAAAAAAAAATTATAGTACGTCATATAGAATAGTACATGGTTATCATCAAGGATGCTATTAAGAAATATTAGTGATATGGAAAAGATGCTCAGTTGAGAAAAGAGCACTAATCAAAGCAATTCTGTGCAATTTATGTCAAGTGTGAGTATAAATCTATTCTGGGTGTCCATCTAGAGAAAATGTCTGTTACTTCCCATTTTCCCCATGGCAGTAAATGAACCCCATCCACACAGCTGCTCAAGCCAGAAACCTAGATATATCCCAACCCTTTTCCTCCACCCCAATCCACCCACTCCTCTCTCTTCAAAGATACCACCTTGAGCAGAACCAGCATCACCCCTAGCCTGGGTGACCACACTGTCCTCCCAAGTTCCAAACTTGTCCCACTGCCATTTCCACACTATAGCCCAGAGAGCTGTCCCAAACCCCAGTCTCCTTGATTAATGTCCTTCAGGAGCTTCCCATATCATGTAGAATAAAAACCAACCTTCTTGCCACAGCCCTCTTGTGCCAACCCTCTCTCCTACCCTCTTTCCCTCCATTTCTACTCGCCAGCTGCTTTCACTTCCTCAGATCCCTTCAGTCTTTGCATGAGCAGGTTCCTTACCCTGAAACATTCCTGGTTTTGGTCCATCCACTCCTGCCTCATTTCTAGTCAAACCTCAGACCCGACCCGAGCACAGTGTCACTTCCCCTGAGAAGCCTCTGTGGGTAATGGGATTTCATCTTTATATTTTGATAAACATTAGGCCTGGGAAAGAGAACATTCCAGAAAGGGAAACATGTGAACAAAGCATGGACATGGGCAGGGACAGTTGGAAGAGGTGGTGCCCAGTGATTTTGCCTGCCTGGCACATTTAATTCTAGTTGCAAATCATTTCCTTTTCTCCTCTCAGGATCCACCCTTCCCACATTCTCTAACTATGCTTTTCCAGTGGGGCTGATTCTCAATATGGGTGTGTGAATTAACCTGAGCCAGTGAGCGCCTTTCCTGGTATTTTTGCCTCATCTATGGAAAAGGAGTTCTGTATTTCCACTGTAGCTACCAACCTGGGAGGATGTAGACCAGATCTTTGCCATCGTAAAGAAAGAGCTTGCCTGAGAATAAAGACCATGTAGGAGAAACAAGAGCCAAAGATGGAGAGAGTCACATTCCTGATGACAATGTTTGAGCACCTAGATTCTCCCTCTAGACTTTTTAGATCTGTGAACTAATGAATTTCCCCTCTTTGGAGTGGTGGGCTAGTCTGCCATCTGTTTCTGTTATTTGTAACCCCAAAATCCTAATTTCCACATTAGTCTGGCTGGGGCAGAGACCTGTTATGGAAAGCAGGAAAGGGTATCCAAGCAAAGGCAACAAGAAGCAACAAATACGATGGCCATTCTTTGAAGAGAAGGCTTTATTCCCAGTGGACTAAGGCGTCTAGTCTGGGAATTAGAGAGTTTGAATCTTTGAGCCAAGCCAGAAATCTGAAACGATAGGCCTTCTTTCCTGACTGCCCACAAGTCACAATCTCTCTCATCTATCCAGAAATCCTTTGAAAGGAGACCCAGGGACAGAAATGGCCTGGGGCAGCTCCCGTTCTTGGCTTCCTGGGGCTCTGGAAGGAAACTTTCTAAGTCTTCCCAGACCGCACTGGGAAAGCCAAGTATCCACAAGACAACTAGGCAGGGGATGAAATGGTGAGGGTGGGGATGATTTGATGCATTTTCCACTGTTCTTTCCCTGTTTGTACATAGTCCAGCTGCTCCCAAGAGCCCTTGGTCCCTGGCAGGAGATGCTGTGGGAGTAAAGGAGAGAGACACAGGCCTGCTGGTTCTAGCCCAAATTTGCTTCCTTCTAAGAGCTGCACGAAGACATGACACAGGATGATCCCAGAGGACCCTGGAGTACCCGTGTCGAGTGTTACCCCATGATGACTAACATAATGCCTGGCACAGGGCTATCATAAAGGGTCTGGTTCCTGCTCGGAAAACAGATTCCAAGTGCTTTTTGGGAATGAGCAGAGCAGGAATCCATGAAGGCTCAGATGGGTGACTGCAGGTGTCCCTGGCTTATCTCTTTGGGGTACCTCACATTCCTGGCATCCTGCAATCATCTCGTCCAGCCCCCATGAGGGCCCAGTTCCCTCAGAAACCTCTGGCCTGACCCAAGTCACAAGCCATGTTCCAGCTTTTGAGAGCTGTACCTTAGATGTGAGCTAAAACCAATAGATACAGAAAGAATATTTGTTAAAATTCAATGCCTGCTCATGATAAAAATTCTCAGTAAAGAATATCAAATAGAACTTCCTTAATCTGATAAAGGGAATCTGCCAAGCATACACACACACACACACAGATAGACACACATACACACATACATGCATGCACACATACACAGAGCTAATATCATCATTAATGGTGAAATATTGAATGCTTTTCGCCTAAGGACAGGACCAAGAAAAGGATGTCGACCACTAACATTTTATCCAATGTTGTAGGGTGGGACCCAGTCATTTCAATAACTCAAGAAAAATAAAAATAAAACAGATAAGGATTGGAAAGGAATCATACAGTCATTATTTCAGATGATAATATTATATATGGAAAATTCCAAACAATCTGCAAACTATTAGAATGAATGAGTAGATTTAGCAAGGCCGGTGAACATAATCAATATACAGCAATCAATTGAATTTCTACAGATACTAGCAACAACCAGAAAATGAAAACCTTTAAATATCATTTATACTAACACTAAAAATCATCAAATACTTATGAATAAATCTAATGAAAGAGGTGCAAGATCTCTATGCTAAAAGCTATAAAACATTGCAGAGAAACTGATGAAGGACGAAATGGAGAACTATACTATAGTCACTGATTGGCCAACCTAATATTATAAAGATGTCAAGTCTCCCAAAATAGATTGGCAAACTCAGTGTAGACCCAATGCAGATCAATATTCCGGCAGATATTTTTGAGGAAACAGGCAAGTTGATTTTAAAATTTACATGGAGATTCAAAGGACCTAGAATAGGCAAGGCCAGTCTCAGAAAAGAAAAAAGTTGGAAGACTTAACACTACCAAATGTCAAGGGAATAAGGAGCCCAGAAAGAGACCAACACATGTTCCATTAGCTGCTTTACAGTAAAGATGCACTATAATCCAGTTGGGGAAAGAGGATCCTTTCAGTGAGTAGTATTAGCTCAACTGAATTTCCATATGGGGAAAAAACAAACCTACCTCATACCATATACAAATATTAATTTGAGACGGATCATAGATCTAAAGTAAAGGGGCACTTGAGTGGTTCAGCCAATTAAGCATCTGCTTTCTGCTCATGTCATGAACCCAGAGTCCTGGGATCAATCCCCACTTTAGGCTCCCTGCTCAGTGGGCAGTCTGCTTCTCCCTCTGCCATTCTCTCTCTGTCTCAAATAATTAAGTAAAATCTTTTAAAAAATAAAGTAAAATGATAAACTTAGAAAAAAATAGAAGAATATCTTCAGGACCCTGGGATAAGAAAAAAAAATGTCCTAAACCACAGGTTGAGAGAAGATGAAAAATAATTCCTACCTGCCCTACATAAAGAACTTTTACAAATTAGTAAGAAAAAGATAGGCAGGGGCACCTGGGTGGCTTAATGGGTTAAGCCTCTGCCTTCGGCTCGGGTCATGATCTCAGGTTCCTGGGATCGAGCCCCGCATCGGGCTCTCTGCTCAGCAGGGAGCCTGCTTCCCTCTCTCTCTCTGCCTGCCTGTCTGCCTACTTGTGATCTCTCTGTCAAATAAATAAATAAAATCTTAAAAAAAAAAAAAGAAAGAAAAAGAAAAAAGATAGGCAGCACAGTTAGCTGGGCATCAGACTCTAGGTTTCTGCTTGGGTCATGATCTCAGGCTAATGAGATCGAACCCCAAGTTGGGCTCAGCGCTCAGCAAGGAGTCTGCATAAGAGGATCTCTCCCTCTCCCTCTGCCCTCCCCAACCCTATGCTGGAGTGCGTGCTCTCTCTTTCTCTATCTCAAAATAAATAAATAAATAAAGCTTAATAAAATAAGCAAAAGATAAACACCACAATTTTTTTCATGGGCAAAAATCTGAATAGGCACTGCACAAAAGAAGATATTCAAATGGCCAAGAAGTACAATGGAAATGATGACTGGGGCTCTGTTGGCCGGCATCACAGATCCGCTTCTCCCTCTGCCCAGTTCTGTTCCTCCTCTTCCTTTTCACAGGTGCTGACCCCTAACAGATACCTTGCCACCCAGACAACTTTCACCCAGACAAGTTTCACAGCAACTGCCTCTGGTGAAACCCACTGTGACAGCAAGGATGTAGATGGATGTGAAGCAACTGGAAATCCCCATTATTGCTGTTTGGCTGGTAACTTAAAACCACTTCAGAAAACTTGCAGCGTCTTCTAAAACCAAGGTTGCATATACCCTATGACCCAGGGAAATTCTCTTCTGGATAGATACCTAACTGAAATCAGTGCTGATGTCCACTAAAGCCTTGTTCACATAGCTTTACTCATGACGGCCCAAACTGGCAACTGACCGAATGGCCATCAATGGAACAATGAATGAGCACATGGTGATAAGTTCGTATAAGGCCACACCACTCTGGAAGTTAAAAGAGATAAGCTGCTCCCAAACACAACATGGATTCTCATAAGCAATATGCTGAACTGAAGAAGCCAGACATGGAAGGGTATATACTCTGTGGACCCATTTATGTGACATCTGAAACCATGGACAACATATCTACGATGACAGAAGTCAGAAGAGTGGAGATACTGATGCTACAGGAAAGCTGCTAGGAGCCGGATGTGCCCTGTATCTTGATCAGGGTGATGGTTGCATGCATGTATACACATGCAAAAATCCGTCAAGCTCTACAGCTAAGATCTGTGCACTTTACTGAATGTTAACCTTGATAAGAAAAATAAGATAAAAAACAAACAAACAAACAAACAAACAAACCCAGAAGTTCTAAGCTTTCATAATAACTCACATTTATTGAGAATTTACTATATTCTAGGCCCAGGGCTTTACATGCAATAACTCACTGGCTCCACATACAGATACACACATAGGACACGTGGCCACACTGATACACACACATGCCAGGCACATGCACACACACACAACATACAGCCGCACCAATACATAAGTGCCAAACACATATATCAACACACACACACACATACACACAGGGGGAAAAAAAAGAGGATATAGCATGTGGTACCTGGCAGAGGTTTGGGGCAGATATTGGTGTAAATATTTGCATCACTCATTTCCGTTTGCAAATTCCTTTCAAGATTGTTACAGCATTTCTTCTTCTCTACAGCTAGGAAACCATCATGCTACTTCTGCCTGCTGAGAAACCATGCTCACTGTTGGAGGCAAAGAGATAACAAATTGCATACTGGCTCTTGTCCTTTGTTTTTGGAAAGTGAGGAAAAAAGTGATTTTTTTTTTTTTTCCAGAGGACTGGCTGGTTTGGAGCTCAGAGAAGCCTTGAATCACTAAGTTGGAAGAAGCAGAGACAGGTGAGGTACTTGAGGCACAGAAAGAGACGCAAGTGGGTGGCCCCAGGTCACACAATGAATGAGTGGTAGACCAAAAATTTTTTTTAAATCCCTGGAACAGGCAGTGTAACAGCATGAAACAAATGTAGGGATGGGAGGAGAAATAAAAGCCACTTCTGTTTCCTCCCCAGTTCTTCAAAGATCCACCTCCCCGTCAACTAGAATCCCCAGTGCAGCTCCTGTTAGAACAGACACCGAGTTCTGGCCCCTCTTCCTGCCAGAGGATTTCCAAAGATGCAAACAAGAACCACACTCAAGAATTCTTCCACCCACGCTCAGAACCACATCCCAGCCAGGGAGAACGGAAGAGAACTCAGAACTCATTAGTGTCACCCCTGGGACCCAGGCAAAACACATTCCTAAAGGTCTAGGGCCTCAGATGGGGCCATCTGGGAACAAAAAGATGGAAAATCCCAGATCTCAGAGCTGTGCTGTCAGACAAGTGTCAGTCCATAGAAGAGATTGTGGGCACCAGTCATCTTGGATACCAAACTGAGGCATGGCCAACATGTGATTAGGGCTGTCCTCAGAGGAAGCTGTCTTGGCAGTGGATGAGAGAAGTTCTAGCAAAATCCATACTTGGTGCCATCCCTTAAGACTTAAATTGGGCTTCTTATGTGATGATTTAGTAGTTAATCCACTCAGCTGATACCCTGGGCTTTTTGGCTGCCTGGAAGGAAGGGGGAGGAAGGAGGATCTTGGTCATGGTTGCTCGGCCCAAGTTCAATGGCCACTGGGAAATTGTGTAACAGACACACACCATGCCCGCCCACGGGTCTTTCCAGTACACCAGCCCCAAGAGACCTTCCTACACCTTTGCTTAATTCAGTTGTAGCCCTGTACCTCTTTCCCAAGCAAGCTCCATTTTCTGAATGCTTCTGGGCTCACTCTGTGATTGATTTTCCCATTTAGGACCCACGTGCTTTGGCTGACACTCCACTGCTTTCTGATCTGGGCTTCCTGATTTCACCACTCCTTTTGTCTTGTATAACAACACAACTCCCCAACGGGGGCAGACACTGCCCCCACCAGTTCCTCCCAGCCCTACAACCAGGATCTGATGGGTTGGCCCAGGGACTGGGGCTACTGTCCCAAACACAACTGAAAGGTGTAAGAATCTTGCAACACCCTTGACTACTTCCTGGTAGGAAAAATGAACTGATGTGTCTGCTTGACCAGTTGACCCTTGCCTGCTGGGCACAGGTGTGGAAGATTGGAAGATGAGCCTAATGATAGCAGGTCTCTGCGCTCTAGATGGCACACAAAGGAAGAATAATCACACAGCTTTTGGGGGGACTTTCAGGGCTACACAAGGAAGTCAGCACAAAAGAAGCAATTCTTCACGGGAAGCAGGCACAGCTGGAGTTTGGAGAGATTCAAGGACAGGTGTGGCATCCGGTGGTCCCTACGGGGGATATGGCAGTGAGTGGAGAAATCTGGTAAAAGACAAAATGGCTACCTCACTGGGGCCACATACAGTAATCTAAGTTTCTTTCCTTATCTCTCCCTGTGTGTCTGTCTTCCTCTCCTTCTCCCTTTTTTTCTCTCTCCCTCTTCGTCTTCCCATCTCCCCTCCACAAATCCTCTTTCTGGGTTCCTAGCTCTTTATCTTTTCTCTGTCTCTCTTAGTCTCCTTCTGTCATCTGTTCTGGGACTCTGTGCATCTCTCTCTGTCTCACTCTCTGCATCTTCGTCTTCTTGCCCTTCTTCCAGTCTCTCTTTGTCTTCTTTTGTCTGTCTCTCATTCCTCTTTTCCTCCCTCTCTTCCTTCTCTTTGTGTCTCTGTTTCTTCTTCTGGCCACCAGCTGGCTTCCTCTGCTTTTACTCAGTTTCTGCTGCCCCACAACTCTGTCTGGCCACTGCCCAGATCTCTGGATTCCTATCCTAATGTCTTCTAGCTATAGGACAAGAAAGGGAATCAGAAATGGGGAACAATTACCCTAGGATCCTAAACTCAAGAGAATTAAACAGACTTCAGAGAGAATCTAATCCAAAGCTTAAAAAAAATTAAGGTGTAATTTACATATAGTAAAATGCATACATTTTATTTTTTTAAATCATTTTTAAAGATTTACTTGTTTATTTGAGAGAGAGAGAGAGAGAGCATGAGCAAGAGGGGCAGAGGGAGAGAGAATTTCAAACGGACTCTGCACTGAGCTTGGAGTCCAACGTGGGGCTCAATTCCATGACCTTGAGATCATGACCTAAACTGAAACCAAGAGTCGGATGCTTAACCAATTGTGCCACCCAGGTGCCCCAAAATGCATACCTTTTACATGTACAGCTTTTACATATGTGTACATATATGTAACTATCACCCAGATCAAGATATAAAATATTTCCAGCTCCTTGGGAAGTACCTTCACTTCCCTTTCCAGTCAATTCCCACTTCACCAATGGCAACCAACCACTAATCTGAATCATTTCATCATAGTTTTTAAGTCATCCTAGAAATTCTTTTAAACAGAATCAAACAGTATGTGGTCTTTTGAATCTGGCTTATCATGCTCGGCGTTATGTTTATAAGATTCACTGATGTTGTATGTGTCAGTAGTTCACTCCTTTTATTGCTGGATTGCTGAGTAGTACTCTCTTATATGGATTTGTTATATAGTTATATCTCAATTAATTTGTTCATTTGCCTGCTGATGGACATTTAGGCTATTTTCAGTTTTTAACTATCATGAATATAGATGTTCTGAGTGTTTATATAAAGTGTAGACACGGGTTAATCAAAAAAGGGAATATTCTGGCACAAATGACTGAAAACTCCAGTGATGGTCAAGGTTTCAGGCATGACTTGATCCAGAGATGCAATCTCATCAGTCTCCACTCCATTTCTCTACTAGGCTTCCAACTACAGAAAGTATACATGAGCCCATCCTCAAACTGTTTGCCCTCTCTCCATCCCACTTGTAACTCAACCTTTCACTGTTCATTATCCAACCAGCAAACATTTATGGAGCCAGCTCTGTGCCAGCCAATGAGTTATGGATGAGGATGAGGAAAAAATGGATGAATGAGATCTATCCTTACCCTTTGCCCTCATGCAACTTAAGGTCTAGTGGGAGGAATGGAAAGATAGAGACACATAAAACTATAAAAAAATTTATATGTAAGCCAGGAGCTCCAATTGCAAGAGGAATTCTGGAAAAGGAAGGGGAGAGATGTTAGTGAGTATCCTATTTGAGAACAATAGACTAAGGCCACAAAGGTTTTCCTTGCTTTTTAGTTCTGTGTGTTTCTTTGTGAAATCTTTCTGTTGCTGCCCAGTTGAAATCTTCCAGGCGTCAGATGTCCACACAGGGGCTGTTTGTTTGCCTCTGATCACAGACTTGTTTATGAAGCAAGGCTTGGGGAAGCATTCCTTGTTCAAATAGATGATTAAAACCCTGCAGGAGATTTCTGTGTCCTTGAGGTTGGGGAACTCAATGTTCCACATCAGTGTTAGTTTCTCCTTAAGGACCTTCTGCTCAGCCACCAGGGCTGGTGGGATGGATTATTTATTGTCTGGATTAAATGTGTCCTCTGGCTACAAAACTGGAGCTGGGAGTCCTGGTGACACTTCCAGGATAAGACCAATTTTTCCCCAAGGAAGAACTCTAAGGATTGTGGCCTTGTTCTCTCCCTATTTCTCTCTTGTCATTTCAGGACAGACAGAGTCTAAGTGAGCATGGATATTCTGCCACAAAGAGTTTTCATGTAAGGGCATCCATTCATTTTACATCCATTTTGTTCTTGTCTGGTACACACCATGCTTTGGGCCAGGCTCTGGGTATAACAATGAGTAAGACAGACCCAGCAGAGCTCATAGTCTGGTGGAGGAGATAGATGCCCATCAGATCATCACTCCTATATTACATATGCAAATATAAACCATGGAGCTGCCACAGAAGAAAAGCATAGGTTTTTGGTGGGTATTTAAGGGTGACCTAGTTTAGATTAAGGATTCAGAGATATGTGAGTTACAGAAATTTGAAGGATGAGCACAAGTGACACAGGAAAGAAGGGAAGACAGCAGAACAGCATGTGCAAAGGCACTGAGGGGAGATAAGTCAGGTCATGTCTAAGGAACTAAGAGAAACCAGTGGGTGGAGCAGAGTGAGAATGGGGAAGAAAGATAAAAGAAGATAGAGGGCCAGTCACACCAGGCCCTGTAGAGTTATTATGAGGGTTCTGGGCGCTATGAAAGACTTAAGGAAGAGGCTGACATTGGCATTCTCCCTCCTTTAGGCCATCTTTCTCCCTGACCCTTCCTGCTCACTGCAGGATCTTCCCAAAATGGCCCTTATTCCCCACTCCCAGCTTGGAATCTGTCAGTGTATCTTCAGAGTGGACGTGAACTCAAGTTTCCTTAGCAGGGGCTTGAGTGCTTCATGATTGGTCAAGACTTTGAAGAATAAATAAGTGAGTGGGAGTGGATTAGAAGTCCTTATTTGTTGCCTTTTTTTCTTGTGAATAATGTCATGCCATGAGCTCCTTTAAGGGCAAAAGTCATGAAACCACCTTCTCTTCTATTCCCAACAGTGGCCTGAGCATAGATACTGTCATCATCACCACTATCATCATCATCATCATCATCATCATCGTCATCATCATCATCACCATCTCCATTCATTAAACTGTGATTATTGGGCTAAGCATTTTACATGTTGTATTGGTTAGCTGTTGTTGTATAATAAAACAATTTAAAATTTGTGACTTATAACCACAATCATTTATGTAGCTTACAATTCTGTGGGCTGTAATGTAGGCTGGGCTCAGTTAGGCAGTTCTTCTGGTGTTAACTCTCTAATGTGCCTGTGGTTAACTGCAGGCCAGCAGGTTGACTGTGCTTCTGGGGACTGACTGTCAGCTGGGTGGATAGGGATGGCTAATCCTATATGTCTCATCATTCTTCAGGTTAGCTCAGTGCTTCTTCATATGATGGTACTGAAGTCACAGAGTAAGAAGTTAAATTCATTGGCCAGATCAATATTTCCCTATTCATCCCATATTCAAGGGAAAAGAGAAAGAGACTACTACTTGACAAGAGGCATGAGAATAGGGGAGAGTCAGGATTTGAAATTTCGTTAGGGCAGGGACCATTGTACTCATTTTGATATTTCCTACAATTAGCACAATGTATGGCACACAGTGCATATACTCTCATATACTGCTGATTGAGTGAACAGAGGTCCAAAGGGAATAGTTATTAGTCTAAGGTCACATGAACTAGGACTAAACCCCAAAATTCTCCAACCTCCTTCCCACGGCAGCCTCATTATATGGACCTTCTGCAGCTTTACTTCCCCAAACTGGCCAAAAATATGAACCAACAGAAGATTTGAGATGTGCTTCGTTCACATCTGGAAGGTGCTCCAAACCAGACACTGTCTCCAAAATGTACGTCTGAGAATATGGCATCTCTATAGCACATGGATAGGTACTGGGTCCAGACAGAGCCCCAGGTGTGTCACCCATCTGACATATGATCCTGGACAAACCACTTGGTAAGACCCAACTTCCTTTCTCTGAAATGCACGCTATAAATCCCTGCCTACATCTCAGGGCTATGTCAAAGATCAGAGGCACTAAGATGTAAACTGTCTCAGAATATTGTACTCAATTTATTCCACTCCATTGGCTGTGCCACCACCCCTGCCTCATTTTCTTGCTCAGTGGAGTTCTGGCTCCACCACCAGTTCATCTCCTAACTGCTGTGGGAGCAGCAACAGAGTGGGAGCCTCCTACAGAGCCCTGTCTGGGCTCCAGCACAGACTCCCCTTACCCTCCACTGCAAGATGCACATGGCCCTGATGTCCTGGTCCAACCGAACTGGTTGCCCAGAGTCTCTTGGTTCTCAGGTGAACCACTGTGCCCTGGGGTGGCCACACTATGCTCTGGAGTGTCAGATCTGTTTCCCTAGCTGTTGTCCATAGGGGCCACACAACACCTTCAGGGCAATTAAGCCTCCATGAGGTGAATTTGGACCAAGAAAAACAAGAGATGGAAAACCATTGGTGGATAAATTCCTTTCCCTTTCTTAACGATAGACTCTTCCAAGATGTTCCAGTTGCATATGGCTTCTCTAGAGACATCACGTGGCTGAGTGACCTACCGTGTTTTCTTGTACACCTGTGACTAGCTCAACAATGCACCACTTTGAGTTCACTTTTCTTTCCTTCCCTGCTTCCCTTCCAGTTTTCCCTCAATCTGCACTCCCCACCCCTAAACTGCAATGAAACACCAGTACCTAAGTTATGCCTATCTCTTTTGTCTAGGCAACCCAAGCCTCAGATCAAGAGAAGAAATTAAGAAAGTTGTCAAATCGCCACCAAAGACTCATAGGAGGACTGGTGTTACCCAATGTTGGTGAGGATACAGAGCGACTGCCACTCTTGTACACTGCTGGTGAGAATGTAAAATGGAACCACTTGGGAACAGTTTGGCAGTTTCTTAAAAAGTTAAATATATACCTACCGTGTGGCCCAATATTTCCACTCCTAAGTAACATATGTGCAAAGACTGGTATATGAATGTTTAGAGCACTGTATTTATAATAGACCCCAAGTGGAAACAACTCAAATATCACTCAACTGGTGAATATATGGACAGATGGTGTATCTTCATATAATGGATTCTATTCGGCAATAAAGTGAACTACTGATACACACAACATGGGTGTGTTTCAAAATAAGTAGGCTGAGTGATGGAAGCCAAACAGAGTCCATACTATTTGATTCTACTTACATAAATTCTAGAATATGCAAGCTAATCCATAATAGGAGAAAGCAGGTCAGGGTTGCCTGGGGATAAGAGTAGAGGAAGGGTGGATTGCAAAGGGGCACAAGGAAATTTTGTGGGATGTCACTTACCTGATATGTGATCCAGGAGAAGTCACTTGGGTAAGATCTAAGGTCATGTTGATTGTAGTGACAGCTTCATGAGAACATCTTAATAAAGATATTAAAAAAAGAAGAAATTACCAGGACCATCAGTGAGCTCAGCCACATCCTTAGAGAAATGATAACTTCAATGCTATTTAAAGCATTTCAGTGCAGAGAGAAAAAAGGAAAGCTTCCAAGTCCCTTTTATGAAACCAGCATAACTTTGATACCAAAAACCTTGCAAAAATAGCACATTAATGAAGAGTTTCCTGCTCTGTGCTCACTTGTGGGAGTTATTATTAACTCTGTAAATCAGCTATACTGCATCTGACCTAGTTTCCAAATTTTTGTCTTTGGTTTTCAGAAGTTTAATTACAATATGTCTTTGTGCAGATTTCTTTGGGTTTATCCTGTTTGCAAAATTAGCAAGCAGGTAAAATAAGAAGAGGAGGCACATGGGACTCTAAGATGGCACACAGACCCCAGTGTGGTTTCCTTGATGCCTCTCCGAGAGCACCTCTCCTCACCTTAACCCACCCCGCTGTGCATGCCCACGGCTCCCACTTTAGATTGTACCCTTCATCATCTCTAAAAACCTCTGGCAGTTTCTGTCAGAGAGAGAGCAAGTGAGAGCGAGCACAGGCAGACAGAGTGGCAGGCAGAGTCAGAGGGAGAAGCAGGCTCCCTGCGGAGCAAGGAGCCGGATGTGGGACTTGATCCCAGGACGCTGGGATCATGACCTGAGCCGAAGGCAGCCGCTTAACCAACTGAGCCACCCGACCTCTGGCAGCTTCTGAAGCTCCTCTCCTGGCAATCCACCCTCTGTGATGTGCAGAAATCTAATTATGTCACATAGCTATGATCCTGTCACTGACCTGCTCACTTCCTTTCACAGACTCTGCTCCCTTCTGGCCCACAGGGAAAGGTACAAACTTCAGGGCACAGCCTCCTTCTCCACAAGGCTGTCACCCAATATTATATATAATGTTCTGACCAATGTTCTAATCATGTTAAAGAGCACCACATGGTCTTTGTATCTTTGTAATGCCATTCCCTCTGCCTGTGTGGTCTTCCCTCCTTCTCATCAGCAGGCGGCAGATCTGTTCCTTAGGTCTGACTTGTGTCTCCATTGCCTAACTCAGCGTTAACACCTGGCACCAGGCAGATAACATCAAAGAGTTGTAGGGAAGAAACACTTTCAAATCTCACGCTATGTCACTTTGGCATGTCCTAATCTATATCCTCCATAATACAATTGTAATCATAAGTATAACACTTTCCTAAAATCTGTGAGTCTTTCTAGCAAACCATCAAACCTGAGGGGGGTCATGTGAACCTCCCAAATTTGCAACTTGTTGGTCAAAATAGTGGGTGACTTGGGGTCCCCCAAAGTGTGACTGGCATCTGAAGTGAGAACAGTATGGTTGGAAGCTGTGCCCTTAACCTGTGATAACTCTAGGTAGTTAGTACCAGAACTGCATTGTGATATTGCAATAGGCAGTAACTTTTTTTTTTTTTTTTTAAGATTTTGTTTATTTATCTGACAGGGAAATCACAAACAGGCAGAGAGGCAGGCAGATTTGGGGCAGGGAAGCATGCTCCCCGCTGAGCAGAAAGTCCGATGCAGGGCTCGATCCCGGGACCCTGGGATCATGACCTGAGCCAAAGGCAGAGGCTTTAACCCACTGAGCCACCCAGGTGCCTCTGCATTAACATTTTTTAAAAAAAGATTTTATTTGTTTATTTGACAGACAGAGATCACAAGTAGACAGAGAGGCAGGCAGAGAGAGAGAGAGAGGGAAGCAGGCTCCCTGCTGAGCAGAGAGCCCGACTCGGGACTCGATCCCAGGACCCTGAGATCATGACCTGAGCTGAACGAAGGCAGCAGCTTAACCCACTGAGCCACCAAGGCGCCCCCCGGCATTAAATTTTTTTAAATGAAAAATGCATTAAGAGAAACCACATCCTTATAATAGAATGCCAATTAATACATGTAGAATAGATTATTGAAATGAGAAAATAACCTTTTTTCAACCATCACAGTAACAACTGATACATGCAATATCCATTGTTAAAACTTATGGGTGAATATTTGATGAGGTAGAGGATATTTACACAGTCTCAAAGTATCATTCCACAAATAATCTACTAATACAAAGGAGAAAATAGTAACTTTACAGGGGAGAGACCTGGTACACACCATTTTAACCAAGAGATAATAGTTAACATTACCAAAACAGAACAAACTAGTATCAAGTGCCTCTTAATAAGATGCCCAGAGAAGGGGCACTTGGGTGGCTCAATGGGTTAAAGCCTCTGCCCTCTGCTCAGGTCATGATTCCAGAGTCCTAGGATCCAGCCCCGCATCAGGCTCTCTGCTTGGTAGAAGCCTGTTTCCCTTCCTCTCTCTCTGACTGCCTCTCTGGCTACTTGTGATCTCTGTCAAATAAATAAATAAAGTCTTTAAAAAAAATGATGCCCAGAGAAGGACACACATCACTTCAGTGGTATTCCTGTTAAAAGGCATTACCTGAGTCTGATTAAGAGGAAAGATCGGACAAACCCAGTTGGAGATGCATTTTGTGACATACCTGGCTTGTATTCCTTAAAAATTTTAAAGTCAAGAAAGACAAATGAAGGCTGAAGAATGGTTCCAGATTAAAGGAAACTAAAGAGACATGAAAACTAAATATAGCATATGATTTCAGAATGAGTACTGGACCAGGAAAAAAAAAAAGCTAAACAAATATTATTAGGACAATTGGCAATATTTGAACAATGGTTTATAGATTAGATAACACTATTTTAATGATGCTAATTGTCCTGTGGTTATGCAAATAAGCACCCTTGTTCTTAGAAAATAGACATTGAAATATTTAGGAGTAAAAAGTAAAGAGACTGGAAGAAAGACAGAAAAGAGTGAAGAAATGGGGTAACACGGAAACACTTGGTGAATCGTGGTAATGGGGATATGAGAGTTCTTAGTATCTTATTCTTGCAACTTTCTGTTAATTTGAAATTACTTTAAAATATAAGACTAAATAAAACTACATTTAAAGTTATTCTTTTTGATTTTAAAAACAGATATACATATATTTATGCTTGTGTGTATACATATTCAAAGTAAAAGATGACAAGGACATGCACCAAAAAGTTGACAGTCTTCTCTGGTGATGGGATTTAGGTTAGCTTCTTTTTTCATCAACATTAGTTTCATGTTTTTCCTAAAATAGCTGTGAACTCTTCATAATAATGACAACAATAAAAGAAATAATAAAAGTTGGACATATGGTGAAGAGTGAAGAAAATCACCCTTTAAACACCAAAAACATACCTGAAGAAAGTACAAATGACTCATCCTGCTGCCCCCCACCCCCTGCCTCCATTATCCATGTTATCTCCCTGTCTGTAAACCATGGTTATCTCTGTCCATGTTCAGGAGGCCCCTTGGGGCAGATAGCACCCACATGGTCTTCCAGGAGATTCACAGAGCTGTTACAACAACCCCATACAGGGACACCTGGGTGGCTCAGTTAGTTAAGCAACTGCTTTCTGCTCAGGTCATGATTCCAGGGCTCCTTGCTCAGGAGGAGCCTGCTTCTCCCTCTGCTGGCCAGTCCCCCTGTTTGTGTGCTTTTTCTCTAACAAATAAATAAGTAAACCCTAAAACAAAAAACAAAAAGCAAAACAAAATAAGAAAAACAGTCCCATTCAATGTGGGCACAGACACCCCAAGCTCAGACAGGAATCAAAATGTCCTAGAAAGAGACTTAGCAGAAAAATCTGGTGACTTGGGAACACCAGTGGGGAAAAACAAAAAAAGTCCCAACAAAGGCCTGCTCTCTCTAGCCCCATGACCAGGAAGAGGACAGTTTAGCAAGACAGAAAATTTTTAGACAATACTGTTCTACCCTAGTTAAACATCATAGAAACCATGTCAGAAAAGGGTAAAAGGGAGCTACATTTTTGACATGTGTGAGGCTATAACAAGGCATCCCACATCCCTGCTGAGGTGATGTCAGAGAAGGCCAAGCAGGGATCTGGGATTTTCATCTATGCTGGTCCTTAATACTTCCTTGCTGCCACTTCAGTAGGGGGCCTGGAATTCTACCTCCATCTGGGACTAATAAGGTATTCCTCCCACTTCCCATTGGGGTGGTATCAGAGGAGGTCTAGTGGAGGGTCAGGCTTTCATCATCTCCTAGCAGTAATAAAGCTACCTCCACAAAGTGTCAATAGAGACCACATGGGGAGCCAGGCCTCTCATCTCAACCTAGCAGTAATGAGGAACCTTCCCCCTAGGATTTTAATGCAGGCTGAGTGGGAAACCTGGACTTCTAGCTCCTACAGTCAATAATGAGGATGTGCCCCCCTCTACTTTCTCCTGGGGAAATGGTGGCAAAGAAACCCAGCTAAACAGAAGGTTTAAATAATACAAAAATAACCAGGCTTCAATAGGAAATCATTCAACACACCAAGAACCAGGATGATGTCAAATTGAATGAATAAAACCCCAATTGTATGCCTACACCAAGATGATGGAGATTTTAGATTATCTGACAAAGATCTTAAAACAGCCATCACTAAGAAGGCTTCAATGGGCAATTATGAATAAACTCAAAATCACTGAAATAAGTAGAAAGACTCAACAAAGCAATAGAGGATATAAAGGAGAACTAAATGGAAATTTTAGAAATGTAAGTTCTAAATACAATAAAATAACCTAAATAAAAAGCTCAGAAGATGGACTCAGCAGAGAAGGGAGGGTACAGAGGAAAGAATCAGTGAACTAGAAGATAGAACAATAGAAAGTAGCCAATTTGAACAACAGAGAGAAAATAAACAGGAAAGGAAAAGAGGACAGAGCACTAGGGATTGGTGGGACTATCACAAAAGAGCTAACATTTGTGTCATCAGAGTTCCCAGAAGGGGAGGAGCAAGGGCAGGGGGCTGAAAAAGCACTAGAAGAAATGAGAATGCACAATGGTGCATTTAAAAATTTGTTAAGAGGATAGATCTCATGCTAACTGTTCTTACCACAAAACAAACAAGTAAACAAACAAATCAACAAAAAAGGAACACAAGGAAATTTTTAGAAGTGATCAGTATGTTTATTATGTTTATCTTGATTATGGTGATGGTAATGCAAGTGTGTATATATGCCCAAACTCACCAAGTTACATGCATTCACTATACACAGGGGTTTTTTATTTTTATTTTTGTTTTTGTTTTATTTTTTATATATTAGCTATGCCTAAATAAAGCAGGAAGGGAAGAAAAGAAATAGCAGCTAAAAATTTCACAAGTTTGGCAACAGAAGTAAGCTTAGTGAATCTCAAATAAGATAAATCCAAAGAAATCCACAATAAGACACATCACAGTTAAACTTAGGAAAACTAAAAACAAAGAAAAACATCTTAAAAGCAATCAGAGAAAAACTTTACTTTACCTCTAAAGAAAAAGGAATTTGAATGACAGCAGATTTCTCATCAGAAACAATGGAAGCCAGACCAGCAGGGTAGTATTTTTCAAGAAAAGAACTGTCAACCCAGAATCCTATAACCAGTAAAAATATTCTTTAGGAATGAAGAAGATATCAAGTCATTCTCAGATGAAGGGAAACTAAGAGAATTTGTACCAGCATATTTACCTGAAAAGAATGGCTAAAGGAAGTTCTCTAAACAGAAAGGTAATAATAATGATAATAATAGAAAGGAACTTCAAAGTTCCTTTGAACACAGGAAAAAGAAAGAAAGGACATAATAAGCAAAACTATGGGTAAATAAAATAGACTTTTCCTTCTTCTCTTGAGTTTCCCCAATTTTTTTCTGGTGGGTGAAGCAGAAATTATAACATTGGTTGCTGTGGTTCTACATGTATACAGAAGAAACATTTTAGAAAGTTGTATTATAAATACTATAAATAGGTGAGGGTAAAAGGACATGAAGGACACAAGGTTTCTATACTTCAACTGGTAAAATGATGATATCAATAGACTGATAAGTTATGTATGTACAATACATTACTTAGAACAACCAGTAAAAAGTCTATATGGACTTATAGTGTTTCTATACTTAGAAACAGTATCAAAGTGGAGCTCCAAGAAAGTGCTCAAGCAACCCACCACCAGGTAAGAAAGAGCAAACAAATAAATTGAAAACAGAAAATAAACAAACAAACAAAAAAATAAAGTGGCAGACTGAAGCTCTATAAATCATCATTTACACTAAATTTAAATAGCCTAACTATATTAATTTAATAGAGATTGGCAGAATGCATTTAAAAACAGAAACCAACTCTATACTATCTATAAGAAACTCATTTCAAATATAATGATATACATAAAAGTCATATATGAAAAACCCACAGCGAATATCATCCTTAACAGGGAAAAACAGAGAACTTTTCCCCAAAGGTCCAGAACACAACAGCAATGTCCAGTCTCACCACTGTTGTTCAACATAGTACTGGAAGTCCTAACCTCAGAAATCAGACAACAAAAAGAAATAAAAAGCATCCAAATTGGCAAAACGGAAGTCAAACTTCACTCTTCTCAGATGACATGATACTCTATGCAGAAAAGTGAAAAGACACCACCCCCAAATTGCTAGAACTGATACAGGAATTCAGCAAAGTCACAGGATGTAAAATCAATTCACAGAAGTCACTTGCATTTCTATAAACAAACAATGAGGCAGAAGAAAAAGAAATCAAGGAATCAATTCCATTTACAATTGAACCCACAGCCATAAGATATCTAGGATAAAACTTAACCAAAGAAGTAAAGTATCTATACTCTGAAAACTATAGAACACTTATGAAGAAGTTGAAAAGAACACAAATAAATGGGAAAATATTCCATGCTCATGAATTGAAAGAAAAAATAGTGTTAAAATGTTAGTTCTACCTAGAGCAATCTACACATTTAATGCAATCCCTATCAAAATACCATCAACATTTTTCACAGAGCTGGAACAAATAATCCTAAAATTTTTATGGAACCAGAAAAGATCCCAAATAGCCAAAGGAATGTTGAAAAAGAAAATCAAAGCTGGAGGCATCACAATTCTGGACTACAAGCTGTATTACAAACCTGTAATCATCAAGACGGTATGGTACTGACACAAAAACAGACATACAGATAATGGAACAGAATAGAGAACTCAGAAATGGACCCTCAACCCTATGGTCAACTAACCTTCAACAAAGCAGGAAAGGATATCTAATGGGAAAAAGTCTCTTCAACAAATGGTGTTGAGAAAATTGAACAGCCACATGTAGAAGAATGAAATTGGACCACTTTCTTACACCATATACAAAAATAAACTCAAAATGAATGAAAGACCAACATGTGAGACAGGAATCTATCAAAATCCTAGAGAAGAACACAGGCAGCAACCTCTCTGACCTCAGCCACAGCAACTTCTTACTAGACACATCTTCAAAGGCAAGGGGAACAAAAGCAAAAATGAACTATTGGGACTTTATCAAGATAAAAAGCTTTTGCACAGCAAAGGAAACAGCCGAAAAACTAAAAGGCAACCTACCAAATGAGAGAAGATATTTGCAAATTTCTTGTCAGATAAAGAGCCAGTATCCAAAATCTATAAAGAACTTATCAAACTCAACACCCAAAAACCAAAAAATTTAGTCAAGAAATGAGTAGAAGACATGAACAGACATTTCTCCAAAGACATACAAATGACCAAGAAGCATATGAAAAAATGCTCCACATTGCCCTGCATCAGGAAAATACAAATCAAAACCACAATGAGATAACACCTCACACCAGTCAGAATGGCTAAAATAAACAACTCAGGAAACAACAGATGTTGGTGAGGATGCCAAGAAAGAGGAACCCTCTTACACTTTTGGTGGTAATGCAAATGGTGCACCCACTCTGGAAAACAGTATGAAGGTCCCTCAAGAAGTTAAAAATAGAGCTACACTATGACCAAGCAATTGCACTATTTGGTATTTATCCAAAAGATACAAACATAGTAATTCAAAGGGACATATGGACCCCGATGTTTATAGCAGCAGCAATGTTCACAATAGCCAAACTATGGAAAGAGTCAGATGAATGGATAGAGAAGATGTAGTGTATATATATACAATGGAATATTACTCAGTTACCCAAAAGAATGAAATCTTGCCATTTGCAATGACGTGGATGGAACTAGAGGGTATTATGTCAAGTGAAACAAGTCAGTCAGAGAAAGACAAATATCATGATTTCACTCATATGTGGAATTTAAGAAACAAAACAGAGGACCATAGGGGAAGAGAGGAAAAAATGAAACATGATGAAATCAGAGAGGGAGACAAACCACAAGAGATTCTTTTTTTTTTTTAAAGATTTTATTTATCTGACAGAGAGAGATCACAAGTGGGCAGAGAGGCAAGCAGAGAGAGAGAGAGAAGAGGAAGCAGGCTCCCTGCGGAGCAGAGATCCTGATGTGGGACTCGATCCCAGGACCCTGAGATCATGACCTGAGCTGAAGGCAGAGTCTTAACCCACTGAACCACCCAGGTGCTCCCATAAGAGATTCTTAATCATAGAAAACAAACTGAGGGTTACTGGTGGGGAGGAGGGTAGGGGGATGGGGTAACTGGGTGATGGGCATTAGGGAGGGCACTTGATAGAATGAGCACTAGGTGTTATGTGCAACTGATGAATCTCTAAATTCTACCTCTGAAACTAATAATACACTATATGGTAACTAAACTGAATTTAAATTAAAAAAATTTAAAAGGAGAAATGGACAGAGACTAGGATGCAAATATAACTTAATTTGGATTGCTAAAATGGTAATTAAATTATATTATTAATTAAGAACATGTCAATAACGGAGTTTAAGAAAAAAATTAACAACATGCTTCTTATACTACTCTCCAAGTAGAGATACCTGAAACTAATGTAATATTGTGTGTCAACTATACTCAAATAAAAAAAATTTAAAAACCCAAATATACTGATATAGACAGGTTAGAAGCAAAACGATGGAAAAAGACACAACATAAAAACATTTCTTAAACCAAAGGAATGTCTATATTACTGTCCAGTAAAGTAGACTCCAGGGGAAAAGAAATTACCAGAGACAGAGTGGAACATTATATAATGATAAAAGAATCAGACCACCTAGAAGGCAAAGCAATCTTAAATGTGTGTGCACCAAACAAGAGCAGCAAAATTCATTAAGCAAAAAATAGAACTAAACAGGGTAATAGAACTAAGAAGAGTAATAGACAAATGCATAATTATAGTTGGAGACTTCAACACTCTTCTTTCAACAATGGCTAGAACAACTGAACAGAAAATCAGCAATGATGTAATAAAATGCAACACCATCAACCAACGCTCTGCCACCACCAGCAGAATATACATTATTTTCAAGTGCCCACAGAAATATCAAGATAGACTATATCCTGGATCATAAAAAATTCAACAAATTAAAAAAAATTGAAATCATACAGGATATATTCCCTGACCACAGTGGAATCAACTATAAATTCATAAGAGAAAAATAACATGGAAAGCTCCAAACACTTGGAAACTAAAAAACATATTTCCAAGAAATCCCTGAGTTAGAGAGGAAGTGTCAAGGGAAATAAAAAGTACATGGAACTGGATGAAAAAACACAACATATCAAAATTTATGGGAAAGAGCTAACATAGTGTTGAGAAGAAAATTTACAAATTAAATGCATAAGTTTTAAAAGAGGAAAAGTCTGAGATCAATAATCTAAGTTTCCATATCAAGAACTTAGGAAAAAAGAGCAAAATAAACCCAAAGCAGAACAGAAAGAATAAATTAATAAGTAATAGACATCAAAGAGATTAAAAATAGATAAAATCTATATCAAACTTTTTTATTTCAAACTATATTACAATATTATAGTGTCAATACAGTATACTATAAGCATAAAAGCAGACATATATGCCAATGGAACAGAATAGAGTCCAGAAAGAAACCTATGTATATATGGTCAATTAATTTATGATAAAAGAGCCAATATATAATGGGGGAAGGATACTCTCTTCAATAAATGGTTAGAAAACCTGGACAGCCATATGCGGAAGAATGAAATAGGACCCCTATTTTACACCGTACACAAAAACTCAAAATGAATTAAAGACTCAAATGTAAGACCTGAAATATAAAACTCATGGGAAAAAAATATAGGGGGTAAGCTCCTTGACATCAGTCTTGGCAATGATTTTTTTGCCCTTGACACCAAAACCAAAAATAAACTAGTGGAGCTACCTCAAACTAAAAAGCTTCTACACAGCACAGGAAACCTTTAAAAAGTGAAAAGGCAACCTACCAGTTGGGAAAAAACATATCTGAAAAGGGGTTAATATCCAATATATATAAAGAACTCATACAATGCAATAGCAAAAACTTCAATCTGATTTCAAAATGGGCTGAGGACCTGAATAGACATTTTCCAAAGAAACATATTTCCAAAGAAGACATACTCTTAACTCTGGGAAACAAACACGGTTGCTGGAGAGGAAGTGGGTAGGGGGATGGGGTAGTTGGGTCACGGGCATATAGGAAGGTACCTGATGTAGTGAGCCTGAATGTTATATACAACTGATGAATCACTATACTCTACCTCTGAAACTAATAATACAAAACTAATAATACACTATATATTAATCAATTAATTTTAAATAAAATAAAGTAAAAGACAAATGACTAACAGGTACATAAAAAGGTGCTTGACATCATTAATGATCAGGGAAATGCAAACCAAATCCACAATGAGATATCACCTCACACCAGTTAGGATGGATAATATCAAAAAGACAAGAAATAACAAGTGTTGGTGAGGATGCCGACAAATAGGAATCTTCATGCGCTGTGGGTGGGAATGTAAAATTGGTGCAGTCGCTGAGAAAACAGTATGGAGTTTGCTCAAAAAATTAAAAATAGAACTACCATATGATCAAGCAATTCCACTTCTGAGTATAAATCTGAAGGAAATGAAATCACTCAGAGATATATGTACTCCCATGTTCATTACAGTATTATTTGCAACAGCCAAGATATGGAAACAACCTAAGGGTCTGTCAATGGATGAGTGGATAAAGAGCATGTGATTTACACATACATGTACACATACACATATATATTTATAAGTAATCCTGTCATTTGCAACAGCACAGATGGATCTTGAAGGCATTACACTATGTGAAATAAGTCAGAGAAAGAAAAATATCATATGACTTCACATCTATGTGGAATCTGAAATCTTAAAAAAAAACAACTCATAGAAACAGAATACTTTGGTGGTTGTCCTTGTTGGAGTAGAGAAATGGATGAAGGGAGTTAAAGGGTACAAACTTCCAGTTCTAAGATCAAGAAGTTCTGGGGATATAATATACAGCATGGTGACTATAGTTAGCAATACAGTATTGTTTATTTGAAAGTTGCTAAGAGAGTAGACCTTAAAGTTCTCATCGCAAGAAAAAAAACCTTATAATTATGTGAGATGATGGATGTTAACTAGACTTACACTTCAGCATATATCCATACATGAAATCATTACATTGCACACCTTAAATATAATGTTATATTTCAATTATGTCTTAATAAAATGGGGCAGAAAGGTATTTAAAAATATAGAAAATTTAACCAAACAGAAATATGGCTCTTTGAACAAGATAAATAAAATTGCCAAGCTTCTAGCAAGACTGACAGAAAAAAAAAAGACACAAATTATCAACATTAGCAATAAAATAGAGGATGTTACTACATTCTTTGCATTTCATCAAGAGAATAATAAGGGAATGGTACAAAACATCCACCTACATAAATTAGACAATGGACCAATTTCTTGGAAAACACAAACTACCAAACTACTCACTCAATATGAAATAATTTCAACAGCACAGTAACTATTTTTTTAAAAAGATTTTATTTATTTATTTGACAGAGAGAAATCACAAGTAGATGAAGAGGCAGGCAGAGAGAGAGAGAGAGGGAAGCAGGCTCCCTGCTGAGCAGAGAGCCCGATGCGGGACTCGATCCCAGGACCCTGAGATCATGACCTGAGCCGAAGGCAGCGGCTTAACCCACTGAGCCACCCAGGCGCCCCAGCACAGTAACTATTAAGGAAATTAAATAAATAATTTAAAAAACTCTCAAAAAAGAAATCTCAAAACTCAGGTAGTTTTACTGGAGAATCTACCAAACACTCAAGAATCATTAACCATTCTACACACTCTCTTCCTGACTATAGAAGAGGCATGTATTAGTCAGAATTCGATCAGTGAAACAGAATCCAACAAATAAATATAGTTATATTGCACTATTATGGCCAATAGTGTTTTCTACTCTTTGATATCTTGTAACTTAAATAACATGATGTTAAGTTAACTATTATTAATACTTCTTATGTTAGATGGTAAGTGGACATGTGTAAGGACCTATTTAACCAGAGGCTTTCATTGAGGGTTAAACAACAATAATATAGTTTAACCCTTAAACTATCCCTGCTCCCCTTCTCCCAGGGGACTTACTTAAAAACAAGTCCTGGAAACCAGCCCCAGGTAACAAAGCCAGATACAAGGGTAGGTCAGGCCAGGTGGAGACATCCGATCTGTGTGGGGGTTGCATACTGTCTCCCTAGCTACCAAGGAGTATGGGCCCCGCCCTTTGAGAGCCTTTTGGGCACCAATTCTAATGAAGGTGATAGGCTGGGTCAAATGTCTACTATAGGGTAAATTTTAATTCAATTGGTCACCTAGCATCACTGTGCAGCTTTCACCGTGTGTTACAATTTCATTGGCCACCTGTGCGTGGCCAGGCCCAACCGCATGGCCTTTGTCCTTAAAAGCTAGTCTGTGAAACAGAGAAGGGTCACCCTCTCTGTAAGAGGCGCAGCCCTGGCTGGTCAGTCTGATTCTTGATGCCTGGCGTGAAATAAAGCTTTGCTTGACCTTTGCTTTGTATCAGTCTTGCTCCTTTAATCACAGACCCATTATTGGGGGGGCATAACACATGGACCAAGGAACATGGACCCATAACCAAAACAAAAATATTTGCCTAATAGATCTATACAAACATATTCATAACAAAATAAGGAAGAAATACTCATAACTATAATAGTCCTTGTTTCTGCAACTGGTCAGATAATTGTGGCTGGTGTTTATAATGACCTACTTCTACTACCCATTCCATATTCCATATTCCATTTGCCCTGGGCTGCTCATGGTTCTTTATCAGGTGGGGTGACCCAAATCTTCACTCCTGAATGGTCTAGGCCACTAGTAGCTCTCCCTGAATTGGGTTGTTGTGGTTTTCCATTTCCTTTAACCACAGGATATGATGGTACTAAGAGACATCCGAATGTATCTCATACATTCCAGACATACTTTCCTTGTATTATGCAATGGCCATATTTTGCATATCTCAATTGCCGCATCAAACCATGGTCTACTGGCATCCTCTTTACCATGGAAATAGAGTCATTGGTGTTTTTAAATATAATCACATTAGAGAACCAATTTTAGAAAACCCAGAACCAATTCAAAAACTCTTCCTTGAGATTATATTCCCCAGAATCCCTTCTGGTTCCGAAGTCTGTAGCTGTTAGGTTCAACCAGAGAGACAGAACCGTATGTCTACATCTGTCTGTCTGTCTGTATGAGTATATATTGCAAGGAATTGGCAAGGAATTGACATCTGTGGATGCTGTCTAGGCAAGTCTGGAATCCATAGGGCAGGCTGTCAGGATTTGGGTATCAACTGAAGCTGTAGTCCACAGGCAGAATTTCTTCTCCTTCAAAGAAAGCTCAGTCTGCTTTTAAGGCCTTTCAACTGATTGAAGCAGGATGTCATAGATTATCTAGGATAAACTCCTTTACTTAAAATGATCTGATTATGAGTATTAATCAGATCTGCAAAATACCTTCACAGCAACACCTAGTGTTTGACCGAATAACAAGGGGCTGGAGCCTAACCAATTTGACACATAAAACTGATCATCACAAAGAGGGAACTCTTCTCGACTCATCTTTTAAAGCTAGCATGATACCAAACATGATATCAAAGTACCTGATACCAAACTAGGCAAAGACAGTACAAAAACATCCTGGGAAGAGCAGGACCCCCATGGGGTTAGACCACATCCACTAAGCAGCCTCAAGAGCAAGGTCATATTTTTCACCTGAACATTGCCTGCCCACTTTCTATTGCATGGGGGAAAATTCAGCTCATTATGTCAGCTTCAAATTACTTGTGCCTCCTTTGGGAACTCCATGCTCTGAATAAGAGGGCTCCCTTGTGTGTGTTTGTGTGTGCGTGTTCATTCATTCATTGCAGTTAACATTTATTATGCTAACCTTGTTACACATTGGTTGAAGGAATTTAATGCCATGAGATTGTTTTATATTCCCTGTTATTTGACACAATGGATACCCCTGACCCCATTTTCAAGTGAAGAAACTGAGACTCAGCGAGGTTATACAACAGGCCTGAGGATACTCAGCTGGTGGGTTTTGATTCAACCCCAAAGCCTATCCTCTTCACCTCCACGTTAGGGTTTGGTTCTGGGACTGCTGACTATCACCTGAACTTGGGCACGTAGGAGTTCTTCCAGGTCTAAGTTCCTGGAATCTTTGGTTAAGGTGCCCAGGGCTTTATGTTCGCTTAGGAACACTGTTGATAATCTGTCTATCCGAAGGTTCTCAGTCTTGCCCTAGGCCTTTGCCCATGACATTTCCTCCTACTTCCGAGGGTCTGGTAACAGTGTAGGCTCCAGAATCAGTTAGAATCCCAATTGTGTGGTTTGGGTCAGGTGGCGTCACCCACTAAATCAACTACTTATCTGTCACATGGCTTCAATAGTCTTTACCTCATTGGATGTGGTGGGGATTAAAGGCCACAATGCAAGATGCCTCAGTAGGAAATTCCCCTACAAGTTATCTGTCCATCTTGTTAAGGTGCAGTTTTGGATTCAGCAGCATTCAAGAAGGCCTGGAGATTCTACATATCTGAAATGCTCCCCGATGATGGCCATTGCTGCTGGTCCATGGATTACACTTGGAGTAGCAAGGAAATTGCTCATGTAATGCATTTAACGCTATGTCTTAGTACATAATAAATGCCCCAGGATGGTAGGTATAATAAAGATAATAATAAAAATTCACCTATCTCTGGAAACCCAGCCCAGGTATCTTCCCTGTCCTCAGAGGCTTCTCGGATAACAGGAAAGTTACCACTCATTAGAACGGACAAATTTGTTTTTCTTGGCATTGACTTCTAAGAGAAATTTATCACTTAGATCCTCATATAAGGGACTCTGGGTAGAATAAAGGATCATGTCTTCTAGAAACAATCCTGCTACAGGAGCCAGCAATGTGTAAGCAGAGAAAAATTGTCAGCCCCAGGTTGCAGGCTTGGCTCTGTGTCTGTGGGTCTCTGGGGATGGAGTGCTGCCTCTCTGACCTTTGGTTTTCCTACTGGCTGGCACAGAGTGCACCCTTCATGAAGGTGGCTGCATTGCCCTTCTACTCTCTGGCCTGTGGCACAGGCATGACAGTACCTTCTCTGTAAGATTGTTGTGAGGGCCACAGATAGTGTATGTCAATAGTTAACACATACTCTGGATCAAGAACTCTAGGTTAACCATATGAAATTGCTGACAGCAGTGTCTTTTGACTTGTAAAGTGGTTTGAGCTAATATGTGTGATCCTTACAATCAACCTTTCAGGCAGATACAATTTTGATCATCACCCCTCCTGTTCTACAGATAAGAAAAGTAAGGTCCTGCTCAGGGTCACAGGGCTGGCAAGTGGCTGAGCCAGGATCCACCACAGGCAGCCTGGTTGTGGCCTCACGCTTGCTGCGCCATGCCGTCCCACCTTTCCTCTAATGGTGCCACAAAGAAGACCCTGAATGTGTGTTTCCTCCCACTCAGTTGTGTCTAAGGCAGACCCCTAGAAAAGCCAAGGGCCCATAGCTAATTGTCCTTTTCTGGCAGTATTTCTGCAAGGAGCTGAGCCAGTTCATTCTGAGAATGTTGCTTTCTGGTGATCCCAGCTGGAGCTTGAGAAGCTGAAGAGGGAAACAGACTTGGCTGGGCCTTTACAAACAGCCCTTGTCTGAGTGACTCCTATTCCAGGAGCTCAATATAGAAATGCAGCAGCCGTCGTGCATTTAGACCTGGCCTAACAACTGTCAACCTGGCCAAATCACTGGCTGCCCACACTTACCCATCCCTGCATCCTGATCCTGAGATTAGCCTGGGCCCCCACATCTCCTCTCACATAAGTCCCTCCCTGGGGGTGTTGGAAATCATCTCCTGGGCCAGGCACTGTGGTGAGTACCAATTTAATCATGCTTACAGCCAGCAAGGTGCAATGAATTCCTAGCTTATGGATGAAGCTCAGAGAGAGAGAGGATGGTATCTACTCAAAGTCACAGTGAATGACCAGCCAAGCCCATTGAACTACCATGACCTCCCATCCAAAGTTTTCAAAGAGCCAGTACCTTCATATTATTAAGAAGAGCTGTGCTGAGGGACCTCAGAAAATGGGGACAAGGACCGCTCTCTGTCCATGTGATTGGGTGAATTTACTCAACAAGGGTCCTACATTCATCGTTGCAGGGATTGGCTCAGAGATGGCCATGTGACTCAGTCAGGCCAGAGGTGATCCTGGGACTTTTGCTGGAACTATTGGGGAAAATTGCCCTCTTTCTGTTGAGGCCACTAAGCACTTAAAAGGTTAGCCTAGAGGTGCTGGGGGCATCATGGCCACTCCACGGGGGAAGGATCTACTTGATATGGAGCCAAACTAGGGGAAAGTGGCACCAAGATGTGAAGAGAGACTAATTTCTGACAATATCCTTTGAGGCTCTGGATCCAGCCATGCCTCCATATGCTTTTACTTACACACTGCCCTTCACGCAGAGCTCATCACCTTCCAAAGCAGCCCCTTTTGTTCCTAAGCTGAAACCTACCTTGCTGGAGCTTAGCCTGATTACTCTAGTTCCACCAATCTGAGAGGCAGGGAAAGACTCTCATGGTTTCAAATCCTGATTCCAGCATTTATTCTTCAAATCTCAATTTAAAGTTGGAACGATGATTCCCATGTGAGAGGGATGTTATAGGAATGAAAGAGCCATTACAAGTGCTTTGTTTTTGTTTTGCCATATTGTCGCTGCTCTATTTGTTACTGGACTGTGAGGCCCCAGACAGCAGGGACCTCGTTTTTATTTATTTATTTTTAAGAGATTTTATTTATCTATTTGAGATAGAGTGAGAGAGAGAGAGAGAGAGCGCACAAGCAGGGGGAACAGCAGGCAGAGGGAGAAGCAGGCTCTCGGCTGAGCAGGGACCCTGACGTGGGGCTCAATTCTAGGACTCCGGGATCACGACCCGAGACAAAGGCAGATGCTTAACTGACTGAGCCACTCATGTGACCCTGGGGAACCTCGTTTTATTCAACTCAGATTCCCCAGCACTTAGCAGTGGTTGGCAAAGAGTAGGTGCTCAGTAAATGCTTGTCAAAATAAATTTGAAGTACATTCTCCCATCTACCTATAGTGAGCTACTTAGGGATAGTAGTTCTGTCACCCAGAATCTTCTCTTGTCCCTGCCCTCATCTTCACCATTTCTTTATGTAACACAGATGGTTTTCCTCCTGAAAAATGTACCAACTCAATTATTCTGTGAATATTTATCAGTTACAACCAAAGGAATGAAAATAAGCTCCCATGGTACAAAGAACCCAGATGTTTGGGGTTAGTTTTTTAACACAATGCACAACTTATTTCACTTATTTGATGTTTTTCTCAAGAAACAAAACAAAATCAATCTGCCCTAAAATTTGGAAATGAGATCCCTTTCTCACAGTGTCTCTCGCTCTCTGTTGGGAGTGGTGTGGGCATGCTTGGCAGTCACAACAGGCTGCTGAAATGGGACAAGCAGGTAATGGGAAACAGCTGCTTGGCCTGCCCTGTCTCTAAGCCCCAAATTGGTGACGAGGTGCCGCAGACAAAAGACAGGCAGTTATGGTTTGGGTGGAGGCCCCACGAGCAGCTATTAACTCCTCTTGCCAAGTTTACCAGGCAAAGCAGAGTCTGCTCGGCTGGCCACAGTACACCAGGCAGCATTCCCTGTGTGGACATCATCTCTGTCTTTAGAGCAGTGTGCTCTCAGAGTGATGACCCCACCAGTCAAGCCCTATCTCTCTGATGTTGGAGAGAACATCAGCCAACAAGGGCACATGCTAACTAAAGGTGTCACCTGGGGTGCCGGGTGGCTCAGTCAGTTAAGCAGCTGACTTCAGCTCGGTAATCTTAGGGTCCTGGGATTGAGCCCTGCGTCTGCTCTGTATTCAGTGGGGAGTCTGCTTGAGATTCTTCTCTCTCTCTCCTTCTCCCTCTGCCTCTCCCCCTGCATTCTCTCTCTCCCTTTCTCTCTTAAATAAATAAATAAATAAATATCTTAAAAAAAAAAAAAAAAGTCCTCACCTTCCTCTGTGTCCTGCAGTACCTTGCAGCCTTACTCCATGGCCCTACCTCATAGGGGAGCCGAATAACCTTCTGAAAACATCAGTTAGATCAAGGGTTAGCACACTATTCTGTTAAGGGCCAGAGACTAACCATTTTAGGTTTTGTGGGCCAGGTGGTCTCTGTCCCAATTTCAGCTCTGCCTTTGTAGCATGAAAGTAGCCATGGACAATATGGAAATGAATGGGTGTGTCTGAGTTCCAATAAAACTTAATTTACGAACAAACAGGCAGCAGACTGGATTTGGTCCGAGAGGGCTGTAGCTCGTTGCTCACTGGTGCCTCTGTTTGAAAGCCTGTAATGGCTTCTCATCCTCACAGAATAAAGCCTGAACTCCTGTCTTTTTTGTTTTCTTAGGTAGGCTACATGCCCAGCCTGGAGCCCAACCTGGGGCTTGAACTTACAATCCTAAAATCAAACCTGATCGGAGATCAAGAGTCAGAAACTTAACCTAGCCATCCCGGCACCCCCTAAAGCCCAAGCTCCTAACCACGGATGTCAAAGAGCTCCCTGGACTGGCCCCGGCCAACCTCTCCATGCTTGTGTAGGACCCAGTCCTCACTCACCAGTCCCCAGTTGCACATGGGCCTTTGCACCAGCTGTTTCCTCTGCCTCAACCAGCCCACCCTCATCCCCACTCCACATTGTCACATGACTCACTCATTCCCATTATTTAGGTCTCAGCAAGAATGTCACTTCCTCAGAAGGGCCATCCCTTCCACCCCCTAACATGACTGTCGCCTCCCACCTTAGTCATTCTTTAGCATAGCACGTGTTTTATTTTCTGAAGAACATCTATCCCAGTTTGAACTGATCTCTTTTCTTTGATTGTTGAATTTTATTCATTTGTTTTCCTTCTGCCTTTTGTGCTCCAGGAAGATAGGGAGACTTATCCCCAGTGCCTTCTGCCCACAGGGCTGGAGTACAGCACCTACTTGGAGAATGAATGACTCTCCTCCTCACCAGTTTCCCTCATCCGCTTGTTCCCTCCAGTCCCTTAGCCACTCTGCTTACAGAAGCATCTTTTAAAAATGAGTACCAGATCATGGCCTGTCACTGCTTTAAACTCGCTAATAACTTTCCATTGCTCAAGATTCAAACTCCTCACCATTGCCTTGGAGGCCCCACAGAAATGGACTCCTGCCTGCCTCTGCTTGCCCACCTCTCTCCTTGTGAAGAGCAGGCTGCCTGTTGGGTCCACTGATGTGACCCCAAAGGACACCACTTGGCTCTGAAGGTGTTTTTGCATTGATATCAGAAAACGGGTTACGTTCCAGGAATTTACTTTGAACAAAAGAATGAGGCCATGAACACCTGACTCATGAGAGGCTGGGCAGTCATCCAGCTTCCTCAAATCACCCCACCCAGGTCAGGCTTTCTCCTGGGACATGCTCCGAGTAGAAAGAGAGAACAGTATCTTTTCAGACTGATGCCAAAGCCCCAGCGGCCTCAAGCTATTGGGCAGGGTGGGGGAAGACTGTGAAACATAGAGCTTTTAGTGCTCTTACTGGCCAGCCCGAAAACTTCGAATCAACAGGATGAGGGGCGGAGCCATCAAGAGAATATGCAAGCTGAGAGGGTAGGGTCAGAGTTGTGGGCTCCTTCCACAGCCATACAGCTTACACGCTTTCTCCAGGGCTGCAGTTCAACTAGCTGAAATTCTATGGGAAAGAGCAGATCACATGGATGGCCCAAAGGGGCCTGAGAGAGCTTATTGCTTGGGCTATATTGAGAAGAAAGATTGGAGAGCTACCACTCTATGGCTTCTTCTCAAATGGGCCTAGAGAGCAACACTCAAGTGGCTAAAAGTAGTTCGGATTCTCCAGCGGGTATGGTATAAAGAATATAATTGAAGTTAGAAGAATATTCTTTTTTCTCGTGGGAGTTAACAAGAGGTATTTTCATTTTAAGCATGTGTGTGGTTGGGGTAGTAGGAGGAACGACCCTTAGGCATCTCCATTTTTCTGAAGGAGCCTTCCTGAGCAGGTGCTCACCGGTCCTCGACAGTTAAGTGTTAGCAGCAGACACAATAAGTGCTCCACTGCTGGGCATTTTTAAAACACACCAGGCATCTCATCCAGTCAGGCTTATCAAAGTGACCAGTTAGTACCTCGGTCCTCCAATCTGATTTGATCTTCACTTCTTGTCAGCCTATCTCCTCTCCTCCATGGTGAATTCTTCTCTCCCTGCCCTAAATTCCTTCCTCTTTCTGGTCATATCTGGATTTGTCCCCTTCCTGACACTTGGGTCCTGGCTCTCCTTCTAATGGTTAGACTAGCTTGCTCTCCTACCTCCCTTTTGTTTCACTGCCTCTGTGGCCCTAACTGATGCCTGGTAGATAAGCCTTGGCCCCAAACCTCTGAGCAGGAAGGAGAGGTGCTGTGCTCGGTTATGATAGCATCATAAAGAACATGACAGAGCCTGTCTCTCCACTTGGTGCATCTGCAACCGCTTTTACATCCCATGCATGGCTAGGAAGCTCTCAACTTCCTAGGACTGTCCTTTTCATTTTCTGACAGCCTTATCAGAAAGCTCGGGCTGTCAACAAGCTTGAGAGCTGCACCGAAATCATGTTTCCTGCGGAGAGCTGACGGTGTGGTGTGAACTCCAAGGCAGCTGTCAGCATATATTCTGCCTATCACTTGCTAAAGACCAGCACTGGAGCACGCGACATAAATTAATCACTTCCACTTCTCAACAGCACAGGCTCCTTGTGCTTTTTCTGCCTCTGGTCATTCATGCTCAGCAGATAACGGATAGCCATAGCACTCTGGGGAACATGGGCATGATTCCGGATGAGCCAGATATAGCCCGTTATCACTGCAGTTACAGTGTGTGGGCTCATTGAGAAGTTATGGGACACTTTATCAATGAGGGAGGTTGTCCCAAAACTCTGGCATTGGGTTTCATGTGAGGGAATGGAGGTGAATATGAAGGTTGTAGAGATAGCAGGGCCTCCTTATCTGACATATTTTCCCAGTGAGGTCAAATATCAGTACCATGGCCATCTTCCCAGGTGGAAATAAGCCACGAACACCAGAACTGGAAGACCTTGGAGGCTTTACAGAGGGAGAAAATGAGGCCCAACAGGAAGGCAGGACTTGCCCAAGGTCCTACAGGGAGATGACATCAGAGACTCAGGTCTAGAAGAAAAATAAGTGCTCCTTTGCCTTCTACAAACAAGACCAGGCTTTAAGGAGGAGCAAATCTTTGGGGATGTGAATGTTTTGCTTTTCTGCCTTTAAAACATAAAGGGGTGAACACGAAGTCAGAGATGATGTATTTCTGTAAAATCCCAGTTGAAACATGATTCTTTATCTATATCGAATGCTTGTATTTGAAAAATAACCTCAGTCATTTTCAGTTTCAGTTTTCTTGGTGTGTACATGTGAAAAAGAAAATGACAATGAGAGCTATTAGTTCCATTAGAAAAAGAACATTGTGGGACACCAGGCTGACTCAATTGGTAGAACATGTGACTCTCAATCTCAGGACTGTGAGTTTGAGCCCTACAATGGGTGTAGAGATTACTTTAAAAAAAAAAAGCCTTTAAAAAAAAAAGAACACTGTGAACTATTAAATGATCATGGCTTTTTTAAAAAAAATTTGTTTATTTTGGGAGAGAGAGAAAGAGAGAGAGAGACAGAGCATGAGTGGGGGTGTGGGGCAGGCATAGGGGCAGAGGGAGAGGGAGAGAATCTCCAGTAGACTCCATGCTTAGTGTGGAGCTGGTATGGGGCTCAACCTCACAACCTTGAGATCATGATCTGAGCAGAAACCAAGAGTGGGACGCTCAACCAACTGAGCCACCCAGGAGCCCCAAATGATCATAGTTTTCTATCGAAGGCATTACAAGATTCAAATAGAAAAGTGCTTGGTTCCAATGGTGTTGGTTTTTTTTAAGTCCAATTCACTGAAGTTCGTTCAGCCAAAGGTACTATGTTTGACATTGTGAAGGCTATTGGAAATTCAGTTTAAAGTTCCACTCTGAAGAAAATGTCATTTCTTCTTCAGGTGATAGTCACACAAAAATTAAACTCGAGCACAGCATCATGATAAAACAATGTTTTTACTAAATAAAAATAAGTAAAATAAAAAGTTTAAGGAAGGGGTGCCTGGGTGGCTCAGCTGGTTAAGCATCTGCCTTTGGCTCAGGTCATGATCTCATAATCCCAGGGTTCTGGGATAGAGCCCTGAGTTGGGCTACCTGCTCAGCAGAAAGCCTGCTTCTCCATCTCCCTCTGCCACTCCCCCTGCTTATGCACACACACACTCTCTCTCAAATAAATAAATAAAATCTTCATTAAAAAGCCCAAGGAAAACTGTACTTAGAATTAATTGTGACACACACGTACTTCATAGTTGTCTCCAAACAAGCTATAATGTTAAATATATGAATGTTTATATAACCCCATAGTTAGAGTAACAAAACTACAAAGTATTTTTTCCTCTTTCCTTCTTTCTTTCTTCCCAAATCCTTATGCACAGGCTGACTGACCTTCCTTCCTTCCTTCCTTCCTCCCCCCGCTTCTTTCTTCCTTTCTTTCTCTCTCTCCCTTTCTCTCTCTCTCTTTCTTTCTTTCTTAGATTTTATTTATTTCTTTGACACCAGAGAGAGAGCACAAGCAGCAGGGAGCTGGAGAGGGAAACATAGACTCCTCACTTAGCAGGGAGCCCAGTGTGGGGCTTGATCCGAGGACCCAGGACCATGACCTGAGCCGAAAGCAGATGCTTAACTGACTGAACCACCCAGGTGCCCCATGCGCTGACTTTCAATGAATCACAGTAACAGAGCTGCTCTGCTACATATGAAATATAAAATATTTTCATAACAGACAAATGATTAAGAAAAAACAGAAGCCTATTTCACAACTCTAATTACTAAATGATTTCCGTAATATATTCCTGAGGTCCACATGAGAATGATGATAAATCCACTTATTCATTGGATTTATCCAATTACTCATTGATTTATTCTATAAATATTGAGCACAGCCTTATTCATTCCTTTAGCAGGCCCTGCTCCAGAGGGCTATGGAGGTGAACCAGACATCTAGCTTCCATTTTCATGGAACTCACATTCTAGCCTGGAGAAGGGAGGATGGATAATAAACCAGGATGTGGAATGTAGAGAATACAGAACTTAATGAATATAGAAAAAAATAGAATATTGAATATAAAGAATAGTAGATGGTGAGAAGTGTTTTGAAAAAATTAAAGCAGAGGAAAGGCATGGGAGGTTCTGAGGATGTGGGATGTGGGAGGAAGGTGTAGTACAAAAGATGGCATTTGGGCAGAAATCTGAAGAAATAAAGGAGCGAGCCTTGGAAGTATCTGTGGGGAGTACTGCAGGCAAAAAAGAAATAGTGCAAAAACCCCGAGGCAGAAGTGAGATTGGTATATTTACGGACCATCAGGGAAACCAGTGGGGCTGGAGTCAAGGGAGAGAGGTAAGAGGGATAGGAGGCAAACAAGAGAGATGGGGGCAGATCATGCAGGGCTATGTGCACTGGTGGTGGGACTTCAGATTTATTCTGAATAGATGAGAGTAGCTAGAGTTTTGTGGGCCAAGAACTGACTTGGCTGAACTCACCTTTGAAAGGTCACTCAGGCTGCAGGGTTGAGAAAGGACTATAGGAAGGCAAAAGCAGGAGAAACTCTTAGAGTGCTGGTGGACTGGTTGTAGGGAGGAGTTAAGGGAGACCACAAGTGTTTTGAGCTAGTGGACAGATGGGGCTTCCATTTTCTGAGGTGGAAAAAATACAGGAAGAACAGGCTGTTGTGAAGAGAGAATTGGGAGTTTGGATTGGACATGTTAAAGTTGACAAAATATACAATTATAAGCGGAGATGGGAAGCAGGCAGCTGAACATGGAGTGTAGAGCCCAAGGGAGGAGGTCCAAGATAGTGATAGTGATTTGGGAGTTGTCAACTGACAAGAAGCACTTAAGACCTACACGAGACAGAATGAGATCACCAAGGGAGTGAGTGTGGTCATCTGGAAGGAGAAAGAGTGCTTCAGGAAGCAGGGAGTCAACAGCATTGTCCACTGATGCTGATCAATCAAGAAAGAATGAGGAGTGACCACTGACCATGAGATTTAGCAACTTGGAAGCCTTGATGGGCAGTTTCAGTGAAGTAATGGGTATAAAAACCTGATTTTGAGACTGGGAGGAGAGCAATTTGAGAAAGGAGGTGAAGACAATTTTTTTGTAGACTTTTTCTGTCAAGAGGAACAGAGAAATGAGGCACTAGCTAGAGGGACTTATAGAGTCAATACAGAAGCTACCTCTCAAAGCTTCTGAAGGGCTGATCCCCCCCCCCCGAATATCCCCATCACCAGGAGTAAATGCCAGGTCTCAGAGTTCTGTGTGCTCCTTGCAAGGCCCCCTGCCTCCTTTTGAATACTCAGAGCCTCGTCACTGCCACCCATCCTCTTTGGAGACTTTCACAGCCCATCTCAACAGTCTGTGCACTTTGGTTAAAAGAAAGATATTAATCAAGGGTGCCTGGGTGGCTCAGTCAGTTAGGTGTCTAACTCTTAATTTCTGCTTGGGTTGTGAGATTGAGCCCTGTATCTGGGTATGGAGCCTGCTTAAGATTCTCTTTATCACCCACTCCCTCTCCCTCTGTCCCTACCCCCTGCTCTCTCTATATAAAAAATTTAAAAAAGATAATTAGATAAATGCACCAATAAATATATGAAGACAACTTAATATAAGCAGAAAATGGAGAACAATGCTCTTTGAAAGAGAATAATGAAGGGAAATGGTTTATATTAGGAGTTTGGAGAAGACAATTTTTTGGAAAAGTGGTTTTAAAAGCTAAAATCTGAAGGATGAGTAATGATTCACCAAGTGATAAATGATGGAAAGATCATTGCAGGTGCAAGAACATGTGCAAAGGCTCTGCAGTGGAACAAGAAATAGTATCTTATAAATCTAGAGGAAGGCTGGATGGGGCTGGGTCCAGTGAGTGAAAGAGACAGGAGCCTAAGAGGGAATGGAAGGAAGCTAAGGTCAGATTGTGCAGGGTCCCGTAGACGCTGTTAAAGAGGCTTTTGGTTTTGGCTTTTCATTCAAATGCAATGGGCAATAAGCAAATGCAATGAGCAAAATATTATGTCCATCTAAGTGCCCACCATGTTTAGGCTTAAAAGGAAAGGAAAATAGTCAGAAGGAAGAGACTAAGCTTTTTGAAGGAGGGAAGACAGACATGGTTTGTCTTAACCTGGGTTCTCCGAGAAGCAGATCTTGAGCCAAGGATTTGAGTGCAAGTACTTTATTTAATCCCAGGAAGCACTTGCATGAGAGTAGGAACTGAGATAGAGAGGGAAGGAGCCAATAAAGTAGGTAATATCACACAAGTCACACAAGATCTGTAGGCAACTAGAGCTTAATTTCACAAGGGAACTCTGGGAGCCAGCATAGAGTACAGTGGTATCCTGATATCTTTAGTGATATCCTATCCGGGGAGGGGGAGCAGCTGAAGGTTGGGGATATTTATTAATATTCTGGTAGTAATAGACCATCATGCTTATGGTTAGAGCAAGCTTCAGCAGCCAGAGAAAGCTGCTAGATAGAGATGTAGGTGCTGGTAGTTGGAAGTCAGGGCAGCTTGCACTAAAATGGTAAGACCTGGAGAGGTATGGGTGGGGTGCTGATGCCCTACATTAGGTTCCACTCCTTGCTGATACCAGTTCTTCTAGCTGGTTGCCAGTTATACTTTCTACAAAGAACACAAAAGGGTTTGTGGGACAAGTTACAGGCCTCACTGCTGCAGTTGTCTTCAAGGTCATAGTTGATGTTCATTATCTCCTTGTATCACTACTCATTCCAGACAACCCTCACCCTTGAACAGCACTCTTGCATATTGAGGTTGCTAGTCTGGTGAAGTAACTGTACCCACATCCCTGGAAGTTCTGAGCCCCTGGTCACTATACACTGACCAAACTATAGTTGCTACAATTGCCCATATTGGTAGTCTCTGGGCAGTCTCTGGGCTCCTCTACCAAGAGCATCCCTAATGAATCCCCTGAGTTTTGGACATATTCTTCCCTGATTCTACTATCTATGAACAGGCCTATCTCTTCATGATAATTAGGATCTGATATCCTTCTCAGTGTAGGAACTCCTTTCTTTGCCTCCTGCTCTGTTGGTATGAGGAGGCTAAAATGAGATAGGGCAGCCATAGCTTTAGGTGTCCTTGGGAGAAGTTCTTCCTCCCCATTCATCCATCCAGCCAGGAATAAGACTACTACTCTAGCAGAGCCAAAAGTTACAGGGATTCCTGAAGTGAGTCATTGGACATGATGGTGACAAGGACCCTTCTACTTCCACTCCTCGGTTCCCATGTATTCTACCTGATGGAGTCCCAGCACCATATAATGACTGCTATTTCAAAGTACATGTTGAATCTTCCTTTTAAAAGATTTATTTATTTATTTGAAAGAGAGAGAAAGAGAAAAAGAGAGTGTACATGAGCAGGGGGAGGGGTGAAGGGAGAGAAAGAGGGGAAAAAGACTTCCCCCTGAGCAGGGAACCCAATATAAGGCTCTATCCCAAGACCCTGAGATCATAACCTGAGCTAAAACCAAGAGTCAGTTGCTTAACTGACTGAGCCACACAGGTACGCCTTGAAGTACACATTGAATCTTAAAAGACAGCACCCTGGAGTGAAAATGGCAGAGTAGGAAACTAGAAAATCTCATTCCTACATAAAAGGAGCAAATAAGTTGGCAAAAGTTGTGAGAATCCACCTTATTGGAACTTGAGAAACTAATGAAAAGTTTACAGCAACCAGGAGAATGCTTAATTGAGGGGGGAAAACCCCCCAGAATCTTGATAGTAAGTGGAGCTCTGGGGTAATTTGACTTCCCTGACTCAGCAGTGGCTTGGAAGACAATAGCCTACATTCCTGATATAGGTGCTGAGTATATAAGCGAGCAGAATGGATCTAATTCTTAAAGAATCCTGGTTGTTTTGTCTGTTCTGTTGCTACCAGAAAGACTAATCCAAAGGACATACCTTTATTTCACCTACTATTAAATTCTCAGGACCGAGGGACTATCTAGGGGACATTTGTCAAAAATATTTAAAGACAAATGTAAAACATGCTGCCACTTGAGGCAAGTGATAATATTTGGAACAAACGGGGTGGCATCTGGGTGACTCAATGGGTTAGGCCTCTGCCTTCAGCTCAGGTCATGATCTTGGGGTCCTGGGATCGAGCCCCATGTCGGGCTGTCTGCTCAGTGGGGAGCCTGCTTTCCCCCCTCTCTCTGCCTCCCTCTCTACCTGCTTGTGATCTCTGTCTGTCAAATAAATAAATAAAATCTTTAAAAAAATAGTTGGAACAGACTATAGACAAATCTAAATGGTATGGAGGAAAAACTGGAGATTGAGACACTTTGGGGAATAAGAGTTTTGAAAAGCTTTCACATATAGCTGGGAATCTAGAAAACCATCTCCATGCCCAGGGCTGGGTACATGCTCAGGAAAGATCTGAGAAAACTCTAAGCTCTCACCTATGGCTGACCTTGAGGTTCTCCATAACAGAAAGTGAACACTAAGGCACAATAATGAAATGCCTGGCTGAGCATTGAAGGTATGGCCCAACATACACACAAGAGTCTATTTATATACATTAGGAGATTTTATATTATTCCAGGCAAAAGATAGAAATCTTTGTCATGTATAGTCACTGAAATCTCTGTCAAATCACTAGCTTAGGACAAGTTCACAGAATAGAGATTTCAGTGACTATATATAACAAAGAAAATAGACTTTACAAAATTAATTCAGAAAGGAGAACCGAGCATACAAATAACAACTGCAACAGGCAACAATGATAAACCTTAAAGAATGAGAATATGATTTTCAGAGTTGCCACATTATATTCAAAATATCCAGTTTTCAGCAATAGCAACAACAACAACAACAAAATGAGTCATACAAAGAAACAAGAAAATGTAGCCCATACACAGGAAAAAAGAAATGAACAGAAATGTGCTCTGGGGAAGCCAAGATATTGTGATTACTTAAAAAAAAAAAAAGCCAAAATTTTTTTAAAAACCTACTAATCAACTACTTAAAATATGCTCAGAGAGATAAAGGAAACCATGAGAATGATGGGTCAACAAATAGAGAACATTAAAAAAGCCCAACAAATACAGAATATCAATACAAAAATAGAAATTATAAGAGGGATTAAAGAGAAATTCTAAAGCTGAAAAGTACAATAATGAAAATGAAAAATCCTGAAAGAGAATAAATAGAATATTTGAGCGGGCAGAAGAAAGAATCAGCAAACTTGAAAACAGGTCAATGAGATTTCCCAGTCTGAAGAGAAGAAAGAAAAAATAATAGACAGAAATGAATAGAGCCTAAGAGACCTGTGGTACAGCATCAAGCATACCAATATACATACAATGGGAGTTCCAGAAGGAGAGCAAAGAGAAAAGAATGGAAAGAATACCTGAATAATGGCCAAAATCTTTGCAAATTTGATGAAAAACAGGAATATACATATCCAAGAATCTCAATAAACCTCAAGATCCTCAATGAAACACATAAACTGCTGAAAGCCAAAGATAGAATCCTAAAAGTAGCAAGAGAGATAATTTATCACATACAAGGCATCCTCAGTAAGATTGATTGCTAATTTCTCCTCAGAAATCATGTAGGCCAGAAGGTCGTGACATAACATACTCAAAGAATTGAAAGAATAAAATGGTCAACCACAAATTCTATATCTAAGAAACCTGACCTTCAAATTGAAAGAGAAATTAAGACTTTCTCAGATAAACAAAAACAGAGTTTATTGTTAGTAGACCTATTCAACAAGAAATACTGAAGGAGACCTCTCAGGCTTAAATGAGAAAACATTAAATAGCAACTGTGTCAACATGAAGAAATAAAGAACACCGGTAAAGGTAATTATATGGGTAAATATAAAAGTCGGTATTAAGATATTTGTGGTTTGTAACTCCTCATTTTTTTCCTAGCTAAAGAACTACATAAAACAACAATATAAATATATTGATGGGCACACAAGGTATAAAGATGTCATTTGAGACAATAACAACATAAGTGGGGGGGACAGAATTATGTAGGATCAATCTTTAACATACTATTGAGATTAGTATTAACTTGAAATAGATTTTTATGAAGTAGGATGTTAATTGTTATTCCCAGGCAACCACTAAGACAATAATTAAAAAATACATCTAGTAAGATAAATGAGAGAGGAATCAAAATGGTATACTAGAAAACATCTAACACAAAAGGTAGTAATGTAATGGAGGAAATGAGGAATAAAACATATTGACATACAAAAAAATAGCAAAATGGCAGAAGTAAGGCCATCCTCATCAGTAGTTATAACAAATGTAAATGGTTTAAACTCTATAATTAAAAGACAGACTTTGGCAGAATAGATTTTTAAGAATGGTCTATATGCCATCTGCAAAAAGACCGAATTTAGACCCAAAGACATAAATAGGTTGAAAGTGAAAGGATGGAAAAATATATTTTATGTAAACAGTAACCAAAAGAGAGTTGGAGTGGTAATACTGATATCAGATAAAATAGTCTTTAAGATATAAATTGTAACTAGACAAAGAAGGATGTTATATAATGATAAAAGAGTCAATATATTAAGAAGATATAACAATTTAAGCATATATGCACCTAACAACAGAATTCTAAAATATAGGAGATAGAAATTGACAGAATTAAAGGGAGAAGTAGATTGTTCTACAATAATTTGAGATTTCAACACTTCACTTTCCATAATGAATAGAATGACTAGAGAAAACATAAAAAAGAAATAGAAGGCTTGAACAACACTATGAACCATCTAGGAAAAGAAGAGAATCTAAACCAAAACAAGCAGAAGGAAGAAAATAATGAAGAGACGAGATGAATGAAATTGAGAATAGAAAAATAGAATGAGGGACACATGGGTGGCTCAGTGGGTTAAAGCCTCTGCCTTTGGCTCAGGTCATGATCCCAGGGTCTTGGGATCCAGCCCTGCATCCGGCTCTCTGCTCAGCAGGGATCTTGCATCCCCCTCTCTCTATCTGCCTGCCTCTCTGCCTACTTGTGATCTCTGTCTGTCAAATAAATAAATAAAATCTTAAAAAAAAGAAAAAAAGAAAAATAGAATCAATGAAATCAAAAGTTGGTTCCTTGAAAAATTTTTTAAAAATTGACAAACCAAAAAAAAAAAAAAATTGACAAACCTTTGGCAAGACTAAGAAAGCAAATGGATACAACAAATGGCATGGTGGTTAAGAGTCGGGACTGTGAAGCCAGATTGCCAAAAGCAGGAATGAAAGTAGGGACACTACAAACAACTTTACAGAAATGAAAAAGGATGATAAGAGAAAACAATGAACACCTTCAAGCCAACAAAGCAGATCATTTAATGAAATGGACAAACTCCTAGAAACACACAAACTACCAAAACTGACTCAAAAAGGCATAGAAACTCTCAACAGACCCATTACAAACAAAAAGATTAAATCTGTAATTAAAAATTTCCAACAAAGAAAAGCTCAGGACCAGATAGCTTCATTGGTGAATTCTACCAAATGTTTCAAGAATTAACACCAATCCTCTCACTCAACTCTTCCAAACAATCAAAGAGGAAACATTTCTTAACTCATTCTATGAAGCCAGCATTATTCTGATTGCAAAGCACTCAGATATCAAAGAAAACTAAAGACCAATATCCCTAAGAATATAGATGCAAAAAATCCTCAAAATTTACTAATAAACAGATTTTAGCAACATATACAGAGAATTATATACCACAACCAAGTGAATTTATCCCAAGAATGGGAAAGTAGTTCTACATATAAAAGCTAGTTAATATATGGGGCTCCTGGGTGGCTCAGTGGGTTAAAGCCTCTGCCTTTGGCTCAGGTCATGATCCCAGCATCCTGGGATGAAGCCCTGCATCGGGTTTTCTGCTCAGCAGGGAGCCTGCTCCCCCGCCCCCCACTGCCTGCCTCTCTGCCTACTTGTGATCTCTATCTGATAAATAAACAAAATCTTAAAAAAATTAGTCAATATAATATACCATATTAATAGAATGAAACAAACAAAAACACCTGTGACCATCTCAGTTGATGCAGAGAAAGAATCTTATAAAATTCAGCAATCTTGAGAAAGGTACAAAGTTGGAGAATTCACACTTCTCAATTTTAAAACTTACTAAAATGGTACAGTAATCAAAACAGTATTCTACCAGCATAAGGATAGACCTAACAATCACTGCAGAATAGAATTGAGAATCTAGAAATAAATCCATATATCCATGGTCAACTGATTTTCAGAATGGGTTCCAAGACCCTATTCCAAGAAAGAATAGTCTTTTCAACAAGTGGTGATGGAACCACTAGATAACCACATGCAAAGAATGAATTAGATCCTTACCTCATGCAATATTAAAAAATTAACTCAAAATGGATCCAAGCCCTAAACATAAGAGTTAAAACTATAAAATTCTTAGAAGGGAACAGGGGTTAACCTTCATGACTTTGGATTTGGCAATAAATTCCTAGACATTGAAGCAAAGCAACAAAAGAAAAACAGGTAAATTGAACTTGATTACAATGAAAACTTCTGTATCAAAGAGTATAATCAAGAAAGTTGAAAGGGTAACCTACAGAATGGGACAAAATATTTGTAAACCATGTATCTGATAAGACAAAATCTAGAATATATGAAGAAGTGCTATAACTCAAAAATAACAAAACAACTCAATTAAAAAATGGGCAAAAGGCTTGAATAGACATTACTCCTAAGAAGATATAGCAATGGCCAATAAGCACATGAAAAGATGCCTGCTATCATTAGTCATGATGGAAATACTAATCCAAACCACAATGACCTATCACTTCATACCCACTAGGATGGCTATAATTTTAAAAAATGAGAAATATAAAAAAATAAAGAAAAAAAAGAAAAATAACACATATTGGCAAAGAAATCAGGAAATTGGAACTCTTACTATACATTTCTGGTGGGAATGTAAAATAGTGCAGCTGCTGGGAAAGAGTCTGGCTGTTCCTCTGAAAGTTAAACATAAAATTACCATGTGATCTGGCAATTCTACTCTTAGGTATATACCCCAAATAACTGAAAGCAGATGTTCAAACAAAAGCTTCTACAAAGATTTCTTGGCAGCACTACTCACAATAACCAAAAGGCAGAAACAACCTAATATTTATCAGTGGGTAAGTGGATAAACAAAATATATATCCAGACAATGGAATACTATTGGGCCATGAAAAGTAATGAAATACTGACTCCATTTCAACATGGATGGATGTTGAAAATATTATGCTAAGTGAAGGAAGCCAGACACACACACAAAAAACCCCACGTCTTGTATTATTTCATTTGTGTCAATGTCCACAATAGATGAGTCCACAGAGACAGATAGCAGATTAGTTGTTAGGGGCTGGGGTGAAAGGGAGAAATAAGGATGGACTGCTCTGCTGAATGCATATGAGGTCTCTTTGGGGGGTTCTGAGAATGTTCTGGAAGTAGATAGTGGTGATGGCTGCACAGTATTATGAATGTACTAAAAGCCACTGAATTGTAACATTAAAAAGGCTAAAACAGCACTCCCAATTTTAAACGATATCACTCCAGGATGGCATCTTAACTTTGCTTTTAAGATGCCCTTCCAACATTCTAGCAGATCAACAGTAGCTTCCAGGGATACATTCCATGGGAAGATCAACAGGTCCTGTGATTGTGTGCCCACTATCATCCATCCTTTGCCATTAAGTGGGTCCCTTGGTATAAGACAAGGTAATGTGGGATCTTAGGAAGATAAGTCAGACCCTTTGCAAGTTCTCATATGGTGGTGCTGGCTAAGGTGCTGTTGGCAGGAAAGGCAATGAGAAGTAGATGCTGGCTGCTGGAAGTTGTGCCTAGATGCAGTGAACCTCCAAGGCCAGTGGAGATAAGGATATGGAACCAAGAGTGCATTTTTCAAAAAAGAAGTTCAAACCATGAAAATCTTCCTAACTAAGATTTCATAGGCAATTTTGGCACTTTTGAGAAGAGGCCCCTGGAAAAATAGGATGACTTTCTACCTCTGTTAAAAACCAAAGCCTCCATTTGTGGTGCAACATGGTCAGCACCTCATGCACACTATCTCTATTGATTCTTTTAGGAACTCTTCAAGATAAACATTCTCACTGTGCAAATGGGGAATTATTGCTTATAAGGCTAAGTCGCCACACTGTGATCACAGGACTAAGAGGTGAAGGTGACTATGAACAGGGCTGTTGCACTCTGTGATTCATGCTGTTTCTTTAATGAGGCTTGGCAAATACATTGCATGTCAGCCACAGTTACCTATTTTAGTGCTCCTGGCAGGAATTATTAATCAATCATGGCTTCCTTTCCCTCTGAGTCTAGACTCTGCATCCTCTTCAAGACAGCCGCTCTTAATTGTAATGGGTGCATAAAATAACAACTTCTCTGCCATCCTGTTGTCACACACCACACTGCCCCCCTCTATCGGAACTGGTGTTCTGAATCTACTTTTGAGCCAACAGAGAGGCCCAAGTCAATTTAGAAGACCTCTCTAGATGATGTGGCCATTTCTGCCCTGGAGCCAGAATGAGGTGCAGCTGCGAAGCCTGGAAAGGTATGGACCAGCTGAAGATGGAGACAAGGATCCAGAAACTGAAAGAAATAGGAGGAACTAAAGGCATCTGGCCATGGGCTCAGCCCCATATCTGTTTTCTTTCCAGGAGGAAGCAAGTGACTTCAGGCCTGACCATTCAGGCCTGGTAGTTTTGAAAGGGGCACATGATGTGGGCCAGGCCCATCAGAAATCCAGGGAGCTGGGTTGAAATTTTGGGTGAGAGGCAGGATGGCTAAACTGTAGAATGTCCACTTGGTGCTGCTGTGGTCATTTTGCCACCATGAAGGGAGCACCTGGCCCAGAACAGAGTCAAAAGCAAGTAAAGCAGTGCCAGAGTTGTAGCAGGGCAGATTTCTGGTGCTCTTGCTTGAGCTCCTGGATGCAGTCTTATCTACAATCAGCTCCCTCCCCCACTCATTTTTTCCCCTAAGCCAGTTGAAATTACTTTTTGCCCCCTGCCAATGAATAGAATCCTGTTTAATAAATCTGTTTGTCTTCTATAACTGCTCTTTGCCTCAATTATTGTTTAAAAATATATGCCCTTAATCTTCTGTGAAGATTAAGCATTTCTTCACTTTGCCCTAATATATTTACCCCCCTCCCCGCTATGACTGCTTCCTGCAACCTGTAGGAGCTTCCTGGGCAGTCTGCTCAAACTCCTCCAGGGTTTGTGAGAGATAGTTGCCAGGCAAACCTCTGTGTATCTTTTGCAAAACTTCTCTATTAAAGACAGGAACTACTGTGTTTGTTACCCCATAATCCCTGTGAAGAAATCATGGCATCAAATCCTCTGAGTGCAATACCAGGAAAATGCAGGTCTATTATTATTTCCTCTTCACAGTGAGAAACAGGGACCCTGAGAGATTAAGTTTCTTGTCCAAGATTGCACAGTTAATCCATGATGGATTCAAACCCAGAGTATGGGGCTCCCTAGGTCACTGTCACCACTGAAGTAGACTGCTCCCATTCAGTAAGTGGCTATGATTGCTAACACGAACAGTAATAATCAATCACTCCAATAAGGCTGATGACGTGATGGCTTTCTTTCTTTTTTTTTTTTTTAAGATTTTATTTATTTATTTGACAGAGATCACAAGTACGTGGAGAGGCAGGCAGAGAGAGAGGAGTAAGCAGGCTCCCTGCTGAGCAGAGAGCCTGATGTAGGGCTCGATCCCATGACCTGAGCCGAAGGCAGAGGCTTTAACCCACTGAGCCACCCAGGCGCCCCATGTGATGACTTTCTTATCCCTGATCACTGGCCTTGCCCCATCTTCCAACTACTCCAAATCTGCTTTCTGAAAAGTAATCTACAGATGGATAAGAGGTAAAGTAGCCATGGTAGGGCCTTGTACTTCCAAACAGAGTTGCTTAGGTTGGACTTAAAGCTGTCTTATTACATCATTATCTTGTTCAATACAATAAGCTTCAGAGCCAGGTTATTTGGTACAGTAGAAGCTAGGTCAACACATACTTTATTACCTGGCTATCTCTGTTCCAGCCATTTGCCAGTATAACTTGGGCCCTGTGGCTGATAAGAATTGTGAGCCTAGGAGTGAAGAAATGTGGGGACTCCAGGTCTAACTCTGTCATTAACTATGTATAACTGCAGGTCAGTTTTTTCCCCTCTTTGAACCTCATCTTCACATCTACAAAATTGCTAGGTGTGCTGGGGAGGGGGGTGCGGGTGTTTGACTAGAATGGTATTTCCCAAAGTCTTTTCCAGTAGGTATTTTTCAGAAGTTTAAAGAAAGGAGATAACACCCCCACACCCCACCTGGGTCTAGTAATTTTGGAAACACAGGGTAGGACAAAGTTAAACAAAAGTAAATTTACTACAAGACTTCTTGAAAACTTCAGTTTGCTCCTTCCAGACAGAGGGGTAGAGACCAGAATTCTTAAATTTACTTGACACAGGAACTCTTTCTGGGTGCACTGTCTCATGGTGTGGGAGGGTTGTTTTGTGGAATGGAGTTTGAGAAAAGTTAAATTAGGGGATCCACAGGATCCCTTTCAACTGGAGAAGTTTTAATTCAAAACTCATTATTTTGACTTAGCGCTCTGTGAGATGTGAAACTACATCCTGAATCATGAAAGCAAAAAGCAATTATAGCCAGTAAAGTTTAGATGCAGTTCTATCATAATTTGTAGAATTCCAGTTGAAATGAGAGTTCGTGAGTAGAATGGATGGTAATGATCCAATAAACAGAACATTCATGAACTTGGACCATGCTGGACAACAGAGGGAGCTATATTGAAGACTGACCCTGCTCTGAGTTTCCTTTATGGAAATTCTAGGATGCACGGATTGCCGTGCATTACTCTGTACCACCAGAGTCTGCGTGCCTAGGGCCTGGCACTTAAGTGGCTTCTAGAAACAGCAGACAGCATTATGGCTTTTGCAGCCAGAAGGAAAGAAGGGAGTTCAGATAGATTCAGAGAGGCTTCGCACTATAGGCAGAGCTTTCAAGAAGGAGCAGGATGAGCAGGGGCATCTATTTCAGAGGTAATGGCTTACATTCCCAAATGAAGTTTTACTTTTGTTGTCTGCCCCCACTTGATTTCCCCCTAGCTTTCCTAGGTTCACCAGTGTGGGTCGCTGCTAGGCTGGTGACCTTGATCCCAGGGCCCTGCCTGCTGGTTCGCATCTCCACACAGAGTCAGCTTCCCTGCCAGACATCCAGCCCCTACACTAGCCTCGTGGATCCCCTGTGGTGACATGCCTCCATCCCAGCCTCTGGGCAGGGCTTCCATACCAGGCCCAAAGACATCCAGAGTGTGGTCAGCCCCTATCTACCCGAAAGAAATTCACTCAGCACAGCCCGGAGTCCGGGGACAGGGGCTCTTTGTCCTGCCTGCCACTGCCTTGCCTTGTGCCCCTGAACTGCTCACTTCCCACCTCTGAGTCAGATTCTCCTTCACAGACTGAAAGCATGTGATCAGCCAACCCTAGGGGCTGTCCCCCAGTTTCGGCATTCTACAAAGTACAACAATTCCCCTCACAGGCCATCCGGCCGGGGTCTGGAGCCAGTCAGTTTTAAGTTTGTTTGATACTACCTCCACTTTCTGAGTTGTTTTTCTATCAGCAAAAATGGAGTTAATAATTCCCACCTTTATTTTATTTTTTAAGATGTAAGTTCCTAGCTTTAAGTGAAGGCTGGGGACACAATGGAAAGAACATGAATCTTGAGTCAGACAGGCTTGAGTTTGAATGCTGGCACTGCCGTTGGCAAGGCAAGGCATTTCCTCTCCCTGTATGCCTCAGTTTCCCCATCTGTCAAATAGGCAGGTAGCACCTGGCTTGAAGAACTATGCAGGTGAAGCAGACCATGCGTCACGCCTGCACATAGCAGATGAGCAACAATTGGCAAATCTTACTGTTATTGTGGTTGTAATTTATTCTAAAAATAAGTGCCTGATTAATAGCTGATACTGCCCCAGTTTCCACCACTGTGTTCACACTCTCTAGATCTTTGACACTGGGGGTCCTCCTCTAATCAGTGATGGGGCTTCTGTGGCTGAAAACTCCAGAGGAAGCTCCAGAGAGAATACAGTGGCCACACCAAATTCCTTTTAGGCTGGAGTGCATGGTCCATGCTGCATTCCCTATTGAAATGTGTGTCCTCAAATACGCAGTACCCTACTTAGCCTCTTCTCCTGGGATCCTAATTCTAGTTCATGCTTTGTAGCAGATATAAAGCCATCCTTTCTTTCAGGGATTTGAATTTCAAATCTGCCCATGAGTTCACCTGTCATCACCTTTGTCCCCATGTGCTGCTGCACAGCTCCGTCTATTCAGAAGAGCTGTGACACTGAAAAGGACCAAGATCCCTGAGTCTCAGGGTTGGATGAGAATGAATGTTACTTAGCTGAAGCTCTCTCCTGATGCTTGAGCTTTCTCTACCCAGCCCTCTGCTGAGAGTACATCCAGCTTATTCTTACTTACCTCTAACGACAGGGAACTCACTAAATGCAAAGGTGGGTCATTTCATCATCTACCCAGTGGTCAGTTAGCTGCCTGGCTCACATGAAAAAAGGTGACTCAACAGCAACAGAAAAGCTTCTCGTGGGTAAGCAAACTATGAGTCGTAGTTTTAAAGAACAATACTGCTTTCTTGTCCACCCCTCTCCCCAACTCTGAACTTTGTGGCCACAAAAAAATGGGGATAGGACATTTTCTTTTGGAATAACAAAACTCTGTTAATGTGTCTCTTTTATTCACTCACCCGCTAGACATTCCTGAAAGGAATCTACTTTAGATGCCCACAGAGAATGCGTTTTCACTTCTAAACATAATTAGGTAACTTCCAGAGGAAGGAGAGCATTTATGGGCATAGATAAATCATATCCTTGGCCAAATACCCTCTTCTACTTTCCAACAGGGAACCCAGAGCAATTTCAGGACACGACTCAGGGGGTAACATTGTTTTCCTTGTGTAGTTTCAGAAACCAAGGCAGAGAAACGAAGGTCACCCAACAAATCAAGGGCAAAAGCATGCACTAAATCCCAGGAATCTGAGACCTCCCAGCATAGTAATTGATCCTCTAAGACAAATGTTTGTCTTGCTAACCAGGAAAATTTACTGTGGTCCTTACAGAGGGATTCTTGAGGCTGAAAATTATAAACAGGGAAACAGGGCCTGGTAATGAGTTGAGTGATTAATTGGCAAAGAAAGCTTTCAAGGAGAGAAAGGATCAATGAGCTGAAGAAAAATTAAACACCCTTCAGGAAGTTTTCCCACTCCCTTACATTGTTTTAATTCTTCATGCTCAGTCTCTTCATTAAACATTCTTTGAAGTGGGTTTTAATTTTGTTTCTGAGTTTTTGCTTTTTCAGTTATTTTTCTGGCAAGGTTATTTGATCACATCTCCAACTTAGATGATTTCTTCGGCTGAATTTATCTTGACCTTTGGCCAGTGAAGCAGAACAGGTTCTTGCTTATCTGAAGTAAATGGGACCAGGAGGCTATGGAATAATCAAAAATGTAATCAGCAATGGCTAAGATATAGCACGCTCTGTTTCCGTGCCTATGAAAGGGGCACTGTGAGAATTAGCGTCGAGGTCACAGGACACAGGTGGTGTGACAGCTCTGAGGGAGCCACCTGAGGAGTGGACTGACTCACAGAAACTTCCTTCCCTTGAGGTGGCTTGTCAGCAGCAGTCAGAGAGCTTGGGCTTTGGACCGAGATGTTGGTCACCTTCCCAGCTGTCCCTGTGCTGGCTGTGTGACTACAACAACTTGGGCAACCTTTCTGAGCCTTGGTTTTCTCAGTCAGCTCTTGTGAATGCAGCATGCTACATGGGACTAGGGCAGGGGACTGCTGTGTTAATTACTGTTTCCTTTGTGCCTCGTAGGCAACTGACACTCAGTCCACATCTGTCAAATGAATCAGTGGAACAAGGGTACCATCACCAGTGCTGCAGGATTATTGTGGAGGTTAAGTGAGAGCCTGTCAATAAAAGCCTAGGGCATCTTCAGGGTGTCTGGCTGGCTCAGTCAGTAGGACATGTGACTTGTGATCTCAGGTTTATGAGTTTGAGCCCCATGCTGGGTACAAAGATTATGTCTAAAAAAAAAAATCTAAAAAAAAAAGCCTAGGACATTTTAGATGCTCACTAAACTCTTACATTGTCAGACTCTGTCTGTGTCAGAGCTGGGAGGGAGTCTGGGTTTTGAATTATAGAGCCCCCTTGTCCTGCAGATGAAAAAATGGAGACTCAGATATATAGATCTGTTTGGTTGTTCATTCATGGAACATAAACCCCCAAGGTGCCTCTTACATGTTAGGCACTCTAGTGGGGGGTGTATTAAGACAGAAAAAAAAGTCTATACTTACAAAGTTTACATTCTAGTGGGGGCAGATAGTAAAGGAGAGGACAAATACATGAACAGGATAATTTTACATGCTAACAAAGTGCTATGAGAGTAAGAAAGCAGGTAATATGATGGGCAGGGTCTGACAGTGGTGGTTGGGGGCTATGTTAGAGGAGGGGACCAACCAGGGCTCCTCTGACAAGGTAACAGAGGAACAGAGATCTGAATGACTGGAAGGACAGAGTCATACTAAATTTATAAGCAAGTGTTCTGGAACACTGCTTTTTCCTAGGTTTATTTTGGTGTTTGTTCCCATAGGTCTTTTTTCAAGGTTGGGGGCATGATTTTTATTTTGATATAATTTCAAACTTACAGACAAGTTCCAAAAAAGTACAAGAAACTCTCATCTTCTAGATGCACCAATTGTTTATGTTTGCCCCGCTCTCTCTCCCTTCTCCTCCTCTGTATAAATATATAATATATACACATACTTTTACACATACACACATACTTTTTCAGAACTGTTTGAGAGTTCATAATGCAAACACACAGCCCTGTAGCCCTATACTTCAGGATGTATTTCCTAAAATAACGAACATTTCTCTTACATAACCACCATCTGTATTTAAATTTCATTGGTTTCTCCAACAATAACTTTTTGAAATTGCATACATTTTTCCAGGTCCAGGATCACATACTGCATGTAATTCTCATGCCTCTTTAGTCTCCTTTAATCTGGAACAATTCCTTAGCTGCTGTCTTTCTTGACCTTGACATTTCTTAAGAGTGCAGGCCAGTTATTTTGTGGAATGTTCCCCTTGGGTTTCTTGATGATTCTTGAGGAGTAGATTCAGTTAATGCCTTCTTGGCAGAAGTAATGCCATGTCCTCCTCAGTGCACTGTGGTCCATCCCAATATGGGTGATGTTAAGTTTGACTGTTGGATGAAGGTGGTCTCTGCCAGGTTTCTCCATACCACGTTACTATTTTCCTTCTGTAACCAAGTCATTTGTGGGGAGGTACTTTTAGAACGTAAACATTCTTGTTCCTCAAACTTTCACCCATTAGTTTTAGCATTCACAAATGGTTTTCTTAACCATCTTTTCTTCTACCCCTGTTAGTTAACACTCTATTGCAAGGAAGAGTTTTTCCTTCTATCTCTCTTATCTATACAATCATCTATTTCTTTATAACACCATGAACTCATCCATTTTTATTTTATTCAATAGGTTATAATCCACTGTTATCAGATTCTTCTCAGATTTGGCCTGTGAGAGCCCTTTGCAACTGACCCCTGTGTCTTTCTGACATGTTGCATCACCCTCAAGAATTGCCTTGCTTTCTGGCACAAGATATTTCAGGCTCATCTTGCACCTTCCTGGCACTAGGCCTGAAATCAGCCTTTTCTCTAATGAGCCCAGTTCCCTTCGATGTTAACAGGTATTTAGAATCTGAGATTTAGAATCTAGGCGCCAGGCGGGCTCCTACTACCAGTGTGTCATTGCTCCTAGGCTCTCTCAGGGGACAGACATAGAAAGCTTCACAAACTTTAATGTGCCTAGGAGTCATTGGGGATAAAGTTAAAAGTACAGATTCTTATTCAGTTGGTTGGGTTATGAACTGGGATGGTATCAGAAATTCTGCTCTTCTAAAGAACTTCCAGGTGATATTGACACAACTGATCCATAAGCCACATCTTGAGCACCAAAGATGTAGGGCAATGGTTCTCAAACCAAGGCATGCTTTGGAATCACATGGGGGATCTGTTAAAATACATATTCCTGTGCTCTACTGCCAAAGTTTCTCATTCCCTATGTGGAGATGGAGAATCGGCACTTCTAACAAGTTCCCAGGTGATGCTGCTACTGCCGATCTGGAACACTTTGAGAAACACTAATCTAGATGCTGGTTCTCAAATGTGGCTGCACATTGGAATTTCTGGATTGTTCTGTTTTGTTTTTGTTCTTTTGTTTCTTAAATACTGGCCCTTAATTGGCGTAAGATATGGCTTGGGCACTGAGAATGTTATAAGTGGCTCTGTTGCTTAGCAAAAGTTCAGAAGATTGTTCTAGAACAGGTAAGGGTAAATACAAAGGCCTTTAAGAAGGATTAACCTTGACATTTTTGAGGGACATCAAGGAGGCTGGTTGGCTGAGCAGAAGGAGGTAAAGTCAGAGAGGTAGGCAGGGATGTGTTCAGGAAGGAATGAGATGGGTCAGACTGCAGAGGTTTCTGTGGTGAGATGGGAAGCCACTGGAGGCTTTAAGGAAGGATGATATGACCTGAAGGCTTTAATCATGACCTTCATCCAACAGTCTTGTGGCCAGCTCTCCTGCCAGGCCCTTCTACCCAAATCAGTTTGGCTTGTGACAAATAAAATATGAAACGGCTTCACAGCCTTCTCTACATGCTCCCCACACACATTTTAAGTATTGCCCATGAATTGTGTTTAGAATTACTGTCCAAGGTTTTGAAATCCTTGAAAGGTAAGTTCAGGCACAATAATAAAGTATTCACTTCACTGGAGAAGGACCTGGAAGATAGGGGATGTCTCTATGGATAAAGACATCTAGGAGTGCTTTGCTTCAAGAAAACCAATGAATATTGCACAACAATGTGAATATACCTAACACTACTGCTTAAAAATGATTAAGATGGTAAATTTTATGTTATGTGTTTTTTACCACAATTAAAAAAAATATTCATCATATATGTGAAAGACAAATCTGCAAAGTACCAAATCCTTCAATTTGTTAAATTTTTACTTGCTCTTCAGGTTACCATAGGTATTTCACTACTACATGGAAAACTATCACATACCATTAAGAATAATAATGTAGAATTTAAACCACTTATTAGAAAAAGAGAAAAGAAAATGTATAGAACCATGAACTTGGTAAAGGGACAAAGTTGGGAAAAACTACTCACTTTAACACAAAGATTCTTTTTTTTTTTTTAAGATTTTTATTTATTTATTTGACATAGAGAGATACAGTGAGCCACAAAGATTCTTGATGTGAGGGTTTTTACGTCAGGTTGACCTAAGTACTAGTGTCCCTCTAGGGCACTAAAAACATGATTCACTTGACACATAGCATTGCAGAAACATAACTAGCCTGTAGAGAGAGGATGGCAAGGGGCCTTCTGAGATGTCAAGTCCAACAAAGTGATAATAACTTTGAGATTTTGCTTATCTGTTCTATCCCCTCAAGGCCATTGCACAATATGAGTGTGCTTGGATTGGACAGGATTCCTGTGACACAATTCACATTCTATTTTCATTCTGGCAGTTGGTAACCTTTCTTCTAGGAAATGGAAAAAAACCTGTTGGTGATACTCTGTTGTCCTGAGCATGTGAGGGCAGCATAGCTGCCCAGGGCAAACTGAGCAAAGGCAGGTGTGGCCCCTGGGTAATTTTTAGCAACACTCCCAGGCCTGATATTTGATGGTGGCCTGCAGCTAACCCTGTCAACCTGCCATGAAGATGACCTGCCCTTTCCTTCCATCATTTGAGCCCTGGGTTTTTCCTGGGCAGGAGCTGACAGTGATGTCATCATCTCGTGATATTTTTGGGTGACCTTGCTCACCAAACTGGTTCCACGTATTTCTCTTATATCCTAATGTTGAACTGTGAAAAACACTCCTGAGAACCAAGGACAGGGTGGGTCAAGACTCTGCAAAAGTGAAGTCCTCCAGCCTTCTCACCTGATTTTCAAACACTTATCATGATCAGCTTTTATCTGACCCAGTTTCTAGCAATCCTCAGCCTGGAAAAGCCAATAAAGGAAAAACAGTGTGAGAAGAGATCACTGAGATTAGTTTTTAAACGTAGTGGACTCAGCAAGGTAGAAACTATGGACTCATAAAAATGACTTTGATCCTTGTTATAAAGACAGGTAAGTATTTACAAGTAGTCTTTTTGCACTATGGGCCAACCACAGAGGCCTGAAAGGCAGGAGGAGAAAGGAAGCACATTATACGGAGACACTGGTTTAATGAAAGGAAATGATGATATACTGAACTCCTACTGTATGCCAGGCCCTGAGCTTGGATGTCTGTTAAGCTGCAGCCCCTCTTTGGGAAGTGGGTATGGCCGTGGTCCTCATGTCATGGAGGAAGAAAGAGGATCAGAGAGGTTGAGTCTGTTATTCAACTAGTAAGTAGTGGTGCTGGAATGAGAACCAAAGTTTCTTGACTCCAAATCTGTATTCTTTACCCAGTACACACATTGACTGGCTTTCAGATACCGTTACCAAGAATTTATCAAGACTCCACACTTGGGCTCTTTTCATCAGTAACAGAATTATCCCAGGCCTTCCTCCATAACGCAAAGTTTGAACTGAAAGGACACGGTACAGATGAAGACACTGAGGCTTCGAGCAGGTAAAAGAATCTGCTCTGCGGAGGGGCAGCATCCGGCCTCAAACCCTGACCAAAGCCCTCTCCAGGCACCAGTCAACTACACGCAAAGGACAGAGAGCTGACAACAGCCATCTCATCTAGAATGTGGCCTTGTCGACAATCTCATTTTAGCTTGACAGGATGTGGGCACAATCAGAATGGCATTTCACCTTACAGCGTGCTCCCCGGGGCCTAAACAGCATGTTGTTTTCTTTCCTTCGTTTGGAATTCCACAAACTGTTTAGAGTTAAGAAAATAAATGGCACAGACTTTGCTGGCCAGTATTAACACACACTGCAAACCAAGGAGAGTCGCAGTTGAAAAGCGTAGAGCGCAGTGCCACCTGGTGTTGACAATCAAGATAGGTAAGTTTCAGTGCACTGGCTCCTCTGGACGCTGCTCGACTACAAGTCCCTCAGGGGTAAAACTCTCCCCTGCATTTCCCTTTGGGTGAGGAATGGAGACTTGAAAGGCTGAAAGGACCCCCCCAAATTAGCAGAACAGGAGATGAGAGCCAAGTCCTATTTTTGATCTCCAACTCTGTCTTTTCCCGACTGAAGGGGAGAGAGCACCGTCATTTTGCCCTTGGTGAAGATGGCCTACTAGCTCCTACAGCGACTAAATGGCAGCTGGCCCTCAGCAGGAAGACCTCTTCCTTTGAAAAGGAGAATGACCTTGCTGGCAGTGATGACCTCCCACAAGAACATGCCTCTTGCAAAGATCTCCTTCATCCCTCTCCAGAAGAGAAGAAGAAAAACACAAGTGCCGGCCCCAGTTCCTACACTTCAGGGATGGAAGAGCCCAGCATGCTCTTAAGTCACCACCCTCTGTAGCTGGGCACAAACAGTAGTTGCTCCACTCTCCTCTGCCAGCTCACAGGAGGAAAGACAAGTCTTGCAGAAGGTTGCTGCTTCAGACACAGGCAGCCTTCTGATCCAAGATGAGTGGAAAACCATCCCAAGAAACACATTTTGGATAAGAAAAAAAAAAAGAAGGGATGTGACGTAGCACGCAAGTAGAAGTTAGGGGACCCCGTACTGCTGCACAAATTAAACCTTGGGTAACTCCAAGGACTACAGTGTGAGCAGCGCTTGCCAGAGTGAGTCACACAGTGGCATAAGTTGAGGTTCTGAACTAGATTAGCTTGGACTTGCTTGTGGTGGTCGGCAGGTCTTTTTCAGTCTTGGCCTCTTCCTCCCCATGTGTACAACGAAGGTGCTGAATTACACCTGGACCATTGAGGTCGCTGGGATCTGGTCCCTCTCTGACCTCATCTCCTCGTCTCACTCTCCTCCCACCTACTGGCCTCCTTGCTGACCCTCTGTTCTTGCCTCAGAGCTTCTGCATGGGTTCCAGTTGCCGGGACCAATGCTGTTTTGCCAATTCCCAACGGGGCCAACTCCCTCTAGCTCTGCAGATGTCTGCTCAAATGTTACCTGGTTGGACAACCTTTCTCTGAGCCTCCCTGATATTCTGCCTTCTTCCCTGCTACTGTCATGCTCCTTTTCCTTACCATCCATGTCTTTCATAGCACTTAGCATTGTGTACTCATTTTGTTTTGTTTGGTCCTCTATTGACAGAGCGTGGGAGTTAGTAGACTTTGATAACAATTTTTAATTGATTGAATTAAATTATTTCACATTCACGATCCTCCTGCAAACTATCTAGAGAGAAAGAGTGGGGATAGTTGGACTAAGATGAATGAGTGACCTTAGAAAACAGAACGGGCCTCCAGTACAGTCTCCACTTCTGTGGTTTCTGCAACTGGTGCGTGTGATGTGTCAAGGGACATTCCAGGCACTATCCTAGGCCATTTATATAAATTCTTTCCAGTCCTTACAGCTTACAGCTTCGGGCATATATAATTTGCCTAGCTGGTACATGGCACAGCTAGGATTTAAAGCCAGGTTTATGACTCTACCACACTTCCAGACTCTCTGGTTAGTTTTCCAACCACCAAGGGCAACTCTGTGGAGATGCTGTCAACATCCAGAGCCCAGATCCCCACAGGCTTGTAGGTGGGTGGGATGGGAGCCAAGAAAAGAATTCCTCTGGAGTAATCAATATCAGGAACTGCAGTGGGGCATGTTGCTTCCACATCCAGCAAGCTTCTAGAAGCAGCCAAGAAAATAAGAATCTACATGCTCTGGGTATTAAAAGTGAGCAATGGATCTAAAAGGAATTTAAAACACTTGGCCTTGGCTTCCTCATTTCTTGGTGTTAGTTTTCCATGTAAATTGATAACTAGTTTGGTGTCTATAGTTGGCACATACTGTTATTCTCAGGTAAATGGTAATGGAGACAAGATGACTGGGGCAAAGAAGCATTGTCCAGTTATATGGAGGACATCACAATGTCTGGAAAAGTGTGCCAAGTTCACCTTGGAAGTGTTATTTGCCATGAACAGATAAAGAAATTGTGGTGTATATGTATATGTGTATATGTGTGTGTGTATTAATCAGCCATAAATGGAAATCCTTTCATTTGAAACATGGGTAGACCTTGAGGGAGTTACACTAAGTGAAATAAGCCAAAGACAAATACTACATGGTACCACTTATATGTGGAACCTAAAAGAAAGAAATCAAACCTTTGGAGATTAGAATAATGGTTGTCAGGGGCTGGGGATGGGGAAATAGGGAGAGACTGGTAAGGGTGAGTAAGGTCTGAGGATCTAATGTAATACATGGTAACTAGAATTGATGACCCTATATTGTATAACTGCAATGTGCTCAGAGAGAACTTAAATATTCTCACCACCAACAAAAAACAACAAAACCCCAAAACAAAAAAACCCCAAACAAATAAATGAAACAAAAAAACTGTGAGGTGATGGATGTGTCACTTAACTACATGGTGACAGTCCTTTCACAATGTGTACATCTATCAAATCCCACAAGCATTTTATGAGTCTTGTAATTTTTTCAATAATACCTCCATAAAGCTGGAGAGAAAATAGTACCATTTGCTCCTTCCACCCAGAGTGTTGTCACTGGTTTTCCTGTGACTCAATGACTCATTTGGCATTTACTGAAGACAAACTCTTGGCCAGGTCCCATGCCAGGGGTTGTGGGTACACTGTCCCGGCTCTTAAGCAGCCACCTGTCTTGTGGGGCTGTGTACTTCACTCACAACCTACAAGTAACCCACCTGCTTCAGAGCTCCAAGGACCCCAGTACCTCCACTCAGCCCAATACCCTCCTGTGTGGCAGTTCCCACCACACCTAACTCCCAGAGGAGACTCCAGCTATCATCAGGCCCGGTCATGGAGTAAGTCTAAGCTCCACCCACGCTGACTTCCCCTCAGGATCCAGGACCTCCTACTAGATTCTAGAGCAATGGCTTCAAATCACGGTGTCCACTCTAGGGTGTGTTCCAAGAAATTTTACCAGTTATCAAGTAAATTAAAGGAGTCTTTTGTCCATAAATTAGGAAACTATAAGTCACCTCTATCTAACAGGCATTTTTTGTCCTCAGCTCCCATTCACCCTTTCCTTAGGTTCCCTTTAGAGAACTACTCCCTTTATGCACAGGCCATAGGGCTCAGGTAGGGCTAATCTTGCTTATTTCCAGTATGGGGGTGTGACTCAGGCCTGTCAGAGCCCTACATTCTTATGACCATGATGATTGGCTGTGGACCTGCACATGAACCAACTGAGGGTGAGACCACTGCTATTGGTTTTTAGGTTGTAAGCCTGCTCTGCTACAGGGTAGCGCTTGTCCATATAGTTCATTGGAACTGAGTGGCAGAAATACCACCTGGGTCTCTGGATTCTGCCAGGACTCCTGGAATTTCCAGTTCCTTTCCTGGTTCAACACAGGTGAGCATTGCTCCCTGGCTGGCAAACACTCCCAGTGGAACATTCCTCTCCCGACTGTAGGCTAAATGCATTGTGGGTAATAGGTATTTTTGTAATAAAAGGGTGTATGAAACCAGTTTCTCCCTTGGGGTACAGGAAGAGTTTATGCAGATCTTTAAAAATATCACTATTTGAAATGTATGAAAATTGTCCACTCGTACCTAATGATTTTAATCTAACTCGAGATACTTGAGTTACTTGGGTTTCAATTTCGGCACATTTCATCTCAAAGATAAATGCATGGTCCTATATTTTGTCTGTCCATCTTCCTTTGTAGGAAGCAATGACAATTCATAACAATCTCCTTCAGGAAACCACCAAGACAGGGATCTAAGTATGGCATCTGCTGGAGAGGCTTCCAAAGGAGAGATGGTCAGAAGGCTCCTCTTGAGCTATGTGACACCATGTTGCAGAAACCTCATCACCAGCTCCAATGACCACAGGATGTCCAGCTGGCTGGAGCTCAGAGGGCTGTGCAGAATGGGAGTCCAAGGCATGGCTCCAGGGTGCCCTCATATTGTGTAAGCCCTCAGAGGGCAGCACTGTGCAGCCCTGTAGAAGCCTTGATGAGGGTTGTGTCAGGATGCTGCTTGAGCTGTCCCTGTTGCACAATGAGTGCTGACATCAACCCTCCAGGTAGGTAGCAAGAACCACAAAAAGGCTCCCCAAATGCACACTGCCTCCTTTTCCTCGGTCTGGTAACATGCAAGTGGTTATCCTGCAGCTGATCTTTTATGGCCCCTCTCCCTGTATCTTAGCAGCCAGGAGGTGGGTGGACGTTTGTTATGTTGCAGCTGAGTCTTACTGGCACATGACGGCAGCAGTGTGATTTTAAAGGCCCACGGTTTCTAGAAACCTTGGTATGTGAACAACACCCCTCACTGCCAAAAGTTCTAGTATAATGTATCACTTCTAGGAAAAAAGGAGAAAGATGATCAAGAACAGAATAGAAGTATCCAGGGTCTAATCATGGATATCGGAAGCCACTAAAATAAACAGCCCTGGAAAGAACTAGAGGGTGTGGCAGAGCAAGAGGACCAGATGGCCAGTCATGTCATGGCTGTGGTGGGCATTCGGTGCAATATACTACCCAGAGCCAGGGGTGTCCACAAAATGCTTGATAAGAGCCCAGCAGATTCACACCTACTGCCCCATGCTAGCTATGGGACCACAGGCAAGCAACACGAGCTCTTTAAGTTTCAGTGTCTTGTAACATTCTGTAGGAGAGCTATTATAAAGACTAAATAGGGATACACACACAAACCACTTTTGCCAGGTACACTTCGTTCAGTACATTATGGTAATCATCCTAGATCATCATCTAGGCAAGAGTTCTACTAGGAAAGGGTGATCCAAAGGATCGGCCATTTGCTACCACCAGAAGAGCAGGTCCCATTTTTCCCATACTGAATATGCTAATGTAAACAGGTTACCTCCCGGAATACTGAAGCCCAAGGACAAATTGTGGGGGTAAGCAGAAGCAAAGGAAGGTTCTCTCGTCTATTCACGTAAGATAAAACCTGCCAGCTTGCCCACACTTGTCTTCCCCTTTTCCATTAACTTCTAGGGACAAGTACAATAAATAATGAAAATAAAATCTTTTTACACAATGTTTAACGAAAGTGTCCTTCCTGCACATGGCTTAAAATATTGTGCGTAATTAGCATATTGTGCTGGGTAATAGATTAACACACACACATCCAGCTTATTTACAGGCAAGCCATCCAATTATCAGATTTTCTACAGTTCAAAATGGTACAACCTACTAAGCAGAGGATGTCAAGTTCTAATTCCTGCATAAATAAAGTTTTAGAGACTGCAAAACATACATACTTTCCTCTTTCCCTTTCAAGCATGAACTGCTGACTGAAGCTAGAAATAAAAAGAGCTTTGTTTTATAGTGCAACTCAGATATGTTGTTGTAGACCTGTCACCAATAATGGACTGTGATCCAAGAGGGGAAAAATGTTCTGTGAGTCTTAAAATATGGGCAGCATTGGTAGAGAGGACCAAGCTGAACCACACTGGTGTATAACTACCAGAACCTGACCTTAGAGATCAGCCAGACTGAGCAGAAGTAACAGAAATCATGCTTCACAGCTCATGGCCACATTAACATTTACAATGGCACGATACCTCCCCCACAGCCACCCGTCCACTCAACATGTTCTTTGGGCTCTCTTCTCTGTGCTCTTATGACATCCTATATATGCATTATTACATCAGCACTTATCTCCCTGTCCTCCAATTCTTGGTTTAAAGAACTGCCTACCCAGAAGACTCAAGGAAGGACACATATTGGCAAAACTGTAGTTTTCAGTACTCCCCTTGGTGTCTCAAACCTAGTGCATGCACAGATAAATGTGTACAAATAAAGTCAATGTAAGATGTGTGCTTAAAGAATTCACAAGACAGGAGACTGCATGGAAAAAAACATGTATCAAAAAAGGAAACATCAAGTTTAATTTAAAAGAAAAACAAACCCAGAAATTGTCTGAGAAAACAACAGAACAAATTAATTCCTGAAAAATGAGTTCTGCATCTTGGCGATCACATTTATTGAAAGCATTGGAAAACAAATTTAAATGCCCGTTAGCGTGCAGAATTTTTGAGTTATCTGTAAATCAACTCATTTCAGGAGTGGAAGAATCCTTGGTCACTTCTTAATATCAAAATTTACCCAGGTTTCTCTTTTGAATGTCTTCTACATTTAAAGAGGCAATCATACAAAAACTCCTATATTCCAGACACGGTAAATTCTTTGTTTCAGCCAACTCTTAATGGAGGGGCAACTAGTACAACACCATCTCCCCGGACAAAAAGCATCGGAATATTCCGTTTTGTTGACTGGAAGAGGAAAACAAAAACAGAACACGTTTATAACAAATACATAGTAGCATTTTTATTTTTTGAGAAATTTGAAAACAAAACAAAAAATAACATAGATTCACCATAACACAAATTGATTTGAAAACCTGACCACTTACTTACCTTTGTAGCACAATGAACCATTGAATTAACTGTTTACTTGTTTCTTCTAGACGTCAACAATTGGGGCAGAGTGGAGCTATCCACCAAAATCCATTCTCTTCCCCTTCCTGGCACACAGCTACATTACTCATGTTCCCCTGCAACCAGGTGCAGCCATAGGATTGGGTTTTAACAAATTGGAAGAAAACACAAGTGACTGACCCATTAACCTTTTATGAATGCCTCTCTGTGGTCTTCCCCACATGACTAGATGGGACTCAGATAATGAACTCTGGAGATGGCAGGGCCATAGGACAGAGGAAGCCTGGGTCCTTGACTAAGCATGTGGAAGAAAGCTATGCTAAACTCAAACTCCACCCAGGACTGTTATGTGGGTGAGAAATAAAATTCTGCTGTGCTGAGCCATTAACTGGTGCTTCCATGTGCCGTTGTACTCACACATGCGGAATGAGTACCCTGGGGGCACTAGCCTACAGGTTGAGCCTTGGGAAGTAAGGAAACAGATAACGAATATCTAAAATCCTCTTATGCCTTGGCAAAACGTGGGGTACAACTGTTACCTGCAATGACTTGGTAAGTAGTCTAAGGGCCTCCTAAACCTAAAGGTTCTAGGGGAAGAGGCTGGAAAAGCCAAATGTTAGTTGCTGATGCACTCAGCAGGGTAGTATAAGAGATAAGCCCAGGCAAGACTGAGCTGGTTTTCAAGCAAAGATTACGAGAAATAAGATTCACTGGTTCAAAAAGCCAACTGCCTTTAGATCCAGAACTATAGACAATAAACAAGAACAAAAGCTTTGAGGACCAAGCCTAGTAAACCTTCTCAGTTAAACAAACTCGGCCCTGAGGCAAGGATCAGATTAAGGGTGCTGCCTTCCCACCCAAATTTAGGCAAACGGCGTTAAGGGTCAACGTTAATTAGAGAGAGGAACAAGGGGAAGAAACTAAATTGCGGCCTCAGCAAGCCACGTACAGGCAAGAACTTTGAGGTTACTGGCCCATACAGAACTGTCTGCAAGTGAAAAGATCAGACACAGGTGAAGTCCTAAGCTTTCAAGAAATTGCATTCAAAGAAACTAAACCTGGCTAAAGCCCTTGACTCTTTGTCTTCCACCATAAGCAAGAACTTGACTGTGAAAACTCTGCAGCCCCCACTTAGGGTTGCCAGATTTAGCAAATAAAAATACAGACTGCTTATGGGACGCCTGAGTGGCTCAGTTGGTTGGATGACTGCCTTCGGTTCAAGTCATGATCCTGGAATCCCAGGATCGAGTCCCGCATCGGGCTCCCAGCTCCATGGGGAGTCTGCTTCTCCCTCTGACCTTTTCCTCGCTCATGCTCGCTCTCACTGTCTCTCTCTCAAATAAATAAATAAAATCTAAAAAAAAAAAAAAACCAAAAAAACAAAAAAAACAGACTGCTTAATTAAATTTGAATTCCACATAAATAGAAAAGAATTTTCTTGGTGTAAATATGTTCCAAATACCACATGGGACACACCTGACCTAAAAGACATTACTTTTACTACCAGGTCAGGAACACCTCTCCAGGGGATTCTGCTCTGTTTCCATTCCAAAGAGAGGTTTTTTGGTTTGTTTTTTTTTGGGGGGTGGGGTGAGAGGGGGCAATTATCCTGTCCCTGCTCTGCTACAGAGGATGTGGGAGGGGCAATGGTAATTAATTCATTCTTTTTAGTTTCTAGGAATACCACAAGTGAGCACATGTAGATACCTGCCTCTGCCAGGCAGAAAGTATTAGTAAGAGCAGTTGTAGAGAGCAAGATGGAGTCCTTCATGTTGCCGGGGGGGGGGGGGGGGGGGGCGGCGTCAAGCAGTGACAGGAGGAGCTTAAGTGGACTGCAGCTACCCGATATTACCGACACCAGAACCAGCTGATGATACCCCAGAACTGACAGTAAGCAGAAGCAGAGGAGATCTACAGGGGCCCAAGACTGATTAAATCCCTTTAAAACGGAAGGAATTTTGCAGCAAACTGTCAAGACGCCTCAGACAAGGTCCCGTCCCTCCGTCTGACCACTTCAAAAGGGCAGCTGCCGCCAGAGGCTCTCTGCCCGACTGATCTCCACACAGAACTGAAAACCTTCACTGAACATCAGAAGCAGCAAGTGCCAAGAGCTGACCTGGACTGGACGAACTCTTATCTCCACTGCGCCTCCACAGACTCACTTGGCGTTTGGTTCTTGGCGTTTGGTTCGTTAACTTCCGGCCCTCTGTGTTATCTTGTTTGTTGTGTGGCCCGTCTTGTGCTCTGCTTTGTGTACTGTGTAAGAGGCCAAGTTAATCCCGGGGTGAAATGTCATTGAGTTTGGAATCCCGAACCTGCTTTATAATTAAGTTAGCCTTGCTTCGTGACTGAATAAAGCGGACATTGTGGAGAGACACAACTCTTGTGTCTTCAGTGTACACGTTCATAGCGTGCTCATGATGACTGTGTTTTCATAACTTTTTTTAAAATGTGAAAACCACATTTTACGAGCTTCTTGGGTACTGGAACTAACGTAAAAGGAGAATCCCTCACTAAATTTCTATATTTACTAGTATGCTAAACTCAAGTACACTTATCTATCACTGAAAAAGTAATCTAACTCTTCCCTATAACACTCTCTCAGGACGGTGGCTCTCAATCGTGCATAAAGAATCACCTCTTCACCAGCTCCTAAGACCGTTTCCTAGGCTCCAAGCCCAGAGTCTCATTTAGGAGGTCAGGGTGTGGCCCATGAGTTTGCATTTCAAACACAGTGGAGGGTGATGCCAATGCTCCGGCTTTAAGGTGCATACTCTGAGAAGCACTCTCTGTCATGTGACTGCTGTTATGAAGCAGTTAATTCCTTCTGGTTTCCTTCCACTTGCAAAAGGTATGCTTAGTTCAAGGGCAGCAAGCTTAGTGAAAGAGTCCGTGTTCATCAAAATAATTGATATATTTTACTTAAATTTCTTACTCAGTGGTCATATTTCTGAACTAAAAAGTTCCTTTCCTTCCTGTGGAATCCACTTCATCTGTAATGATTCTCCATTAATTCAATGATCGTTTTCTGGAGATTCAGTGAACAGAAATGAACATGGCAGCATTTTCCAAGACAAGTAGCTTCTACGATTGCCCTTAATGATCCTCATGCTTCCTGGTGTTCACAACCTTGTGAAATCCTCTCCTTTGGAGTGTGGGTGAAACTTATGCCTTGCTTCTAACCAACATAATACAGCAAAGGTAATGGGAGTCACTACCATGATTAGATTCCATTAGAAAGTTGACTTCCATCTTGCTAGCCAACTCTCTCACTAGGTTTGATGAAGCAAGCTGCCAAGTAGTGAAGACCCAATGGCAAAAATGGAGGCTTTCAAGTCCAACATCAATGTGAATGAGATTGGAAGCAGATTCTTCCACAGCTGAGCCTTTAGAAGAGACTCCAGCCCTTGCGTAGCCTCATCAAAGACCCTGAAGCAGAAGACCCAGCTATGCTGCGTCTGGACACCTGACCTATAGAAATGGTGAAGTAATAAATGTATGTGCTTTTAAGCCTTTAAGTTTTGGGGTAATCTGTTATGTAGCAATATGCATTCTTAAGGCAAAAAGTACTATGCTTATTTAAGTTTGGGAAATACTGCATACTATATACTTTTCTGGAGATAGTACTGCCAATTAGCTTTAACCTAGGCCTATTTTACTGAGCTATTAGAATTATACATGATGTATATAAAATGCATGGCACAGCGCTTGACATATAGCAAGCATTCAGCAAAAGTTAACTCTCCAATCCCTCCCATTTCCACTTGTTTACTGTTAGAGTAAGTTTACCTTATGACAGAATACTTGTCCATATCTAGTGTTATCTCTCTGAAGCTATTTTGCCTAACTGCTCACATTCAAGGTACCCACAATTTTTCTGTATAGTGGGCACTTTCTAAGTTAGATTTTAAAGCACACCATAGCAGGGACAGAGCATGGTCTGCCAGATCCTAGAGATTTATAGAACAGGCAGTCTACCCATGTTAGCTCAGCTACTCCTGAGCTCTCCAAAAGAACTAGTGCCATACTGCTAACTTGAAGATACCACTGTCCATCAATTCCATTGTCAACTACTTTGAGCCCCAGGCCCTAATACATAGAAATGAACCCAACAGGCTTTGAAGGCAGTTAGGCTGGTATTGGAAAATCATACCTTATCTCCTCCTAGCTGAACCTGGGTTTCCTAGGCTACAAAGTTGGAGTAACACTGCTGGCCTGTTACTGGATTAAATGTAGTAAAATCTGTAAATCTTTGGCTCACAGCAATTATTCAACATGTCTTAGTTTCCTTTACCCCATTTCTCTGTTCTCTTCCTGGATATTTTCCCTCTACTTTTATCTCTTTTTTGTTCTTAGACTTATTATCTTTTGACTTTACTGTGGTATGAAAGCAAAAAGCATTCACAAGTAACTGTACTGCAAAATTTGAATTTTGATCTTTTCCTGGTCTTAGTTATATGCAGTACAACACTCTCCCGTGATGCTGGGCAGTGGCAGCAGCCACAGCTCCCAGTCAGCCATATGATCAAGAGGGTCAACAACCAATATACTTAACAACCATTCTGTTTTTCACTTTCAGTACTTTATTCAATAAACTACATGGATTATGCAACACTTTATTAAAAACTAGGCTTTGTGGTAGATGATTTTGGGCAACTACAGGCTAACGTAAGTGTTCTGAGACATTTAAGGTAGGCTAGGCTAGGCTAAGCTACAATGTTTGGTAGGTGTATTAAATGTATTTTCAACTTAGAGTGGGTCTGTCAGGCTGTAACCCCACTATATGTTAAGGAAGATCTATACTTTATCTCTGTTATCCCTCCCACTGCCCTCTCCCATACTCCTCTAACAATCTGCACATATACTCATCACCTGTAGCTAACATGGCACTATGGGGAACAGTATGAGTAATGTCCTGGGCTCTGCTATCAAATAGCTCACAAGATGAAAAGGGTTATAGAAATGAAGAGTCAGTAAGATCAGTGTCAGCTGAGAGTACCAAAGGCTAGACGATCCAACCAAAGGAGGAAATGACCAAAGGAAGAAAGAAGGCCCAGGTGGTCAGAGATAAAGTGTCACTGAGGAGTTGGGACTGAGGCAGTTCTTGAAACAGGCTTTGCAGAAAAAAAGAAAAGGGCAACATTCTAGTTAGGGGGCACATTATGGGAAAAAAAATAGAAGCAGGATTACAGAGGGCACACTTTGAAGACTCAAGTGGACCAATATGGCCAGAGGAGTCATCAGAGAGGAGACTAGAAAGTTTAAATCACACTGAAGAGGGTCTTAACCTAGCCTGAACTTGTGCTTTGCTCTATAGGCCATAGAAAGCTTTAAATGTCTCTAAGCATGAATGTAACAAATGAAAGCATTATGTGAGACAATTACTTTGGCACTCAGTTGTGCATGGGCTGAAATGGAGGTGGACATAAAGGGAAATACCTGAGTGAGTCATGGCAATAGGAAAGAAAATGACACATTTAAATCAGCATGAAGGAAGAAACAACTAATTAGTTATTGATCAGTGTGACTGAAAGAGAGAAGTCCAAGAAAATTCTGCAATTTATGGTCTAAATAGTAGATAATCGTGAACAGAATCAGGGAATTGAAAATGACCTTGTTTTGAAGGTGAAGAACACCAGCAATTTAGCTTTAGAGGCACTGAGTTCAAGATAACATCAAAAGGGAAAATATTTTCAGTTAGAATACTGGATATGAAAGAGTGAAGATCAGAAAAGGAAAGTAACTGCAGATACAGATTTATCCACAATCACAATGGCCACCAATCACCACATGCCAGAGCTTTACACATACCAAATTTAGTGCCTTTTGTTGTAATCCTGGGAGGTGGGCATAGTTGTCATTTTACAGAAGCCTCCGAAGCTTAGGAAGTTTCTCTAACTTGCCCAAAGTCAGGAAACTAATCACCAGCAGCAAACATTTGAGCCTAGATCTATGAAGAGCCCAAGCTTTGGTGCTGTACTGATAACTGGAATGGACTCCAGCTTATCACATAGGATAGTGACTAAATGATGGATCTGAGGGGAAAAAAACATAGATCAAAATTTAAAAGCCCATGTTTACAGGAAGAAAATTTGTAAAGGAGTCAGCAGTGGCTGAAGACAGAAAGCCAGGATAAAGCAGAACTACAAAAACCAACAAATGCTAACAACTGAACACTTACTATGTGCCTATTGCTAATCTAAAGGCTTTTCACATAACCTCTCAATGAATCCTAAATAGCTGTATAAAGTGGGTCCTATTACCAACTCCATTTTATAGGTAAGGACACTTGTCACAGACAGGTTGGGTAGTGTGATACAATTAAATAGCTGGTCTGCGAGGGAATCAAGATTTAAATCCAGTCCTACACTCTCAGTCTATGTTTTAAACCACTATGCTCTAGGAGCATCAGACTGGCTTCCCAATACTTAGAAGACTTAAGTGTAATTTTCTTCTTTTATACTGAACAATGAAATATGCCAACATTCAGAAGATCTGCATAACTCCACAAACTAATATTTTCCAAATGATGAGTGCCATGCCTGTTGTTACAGAATCCTGCATTGTAACAAATCCACTGAAAGGACGAAAGTAGACCAATGAATTTGCATATAATAAGAGTATGAGAAGTTCACTGATAATGGTCTCAGATGCCACAATGCAATTAACTTTCTTTTTTCAAGATTTTATTTATTTGTCAGAGAGAGAGAGAGAGAACACACAAGCAGGGGGAGTGGCAGGCAAAGGGAGAGAAGCAGGCTTCCCACTGAGCAAGGAGCCCAATGCAGGATTCGAGCCCAGGACCCTGGGATTATGATGTGAGGCAGATGCTTAACCAATTGAGTCACCCAGGCATCCGGCATCTAACCTTTAAGAAACTACCACTTGTTGAGTTTTAACATGGCATCAAAGGCCAATATCCACCTTTTTATCCAATATTCCTCCTTTTTCTAACTACCTCTCTGTGAGGCTGCATTTTCTTCAACAGTAACATATCATAACAGATTAAATGCAGAGAAAGGTATGAGAATCTAGATGTCATCTAATAAGCCAGGTATGAAAGAAATTTGCAAACAGGTACAATAAAGATGTTTCTCACCATTTTTAGTTATTGTTAAATAAGAATGTTACTTATTCTAACATGTACTAGGCTTACTATTAATTTTAAGGAGTATTTTTAGAATTTCTCAGTTTTAGTTTTTATAGCTCAGATCCATATCAAACATTAGCAACATTGTCCAGCATTACTCTCATATATTAGCATACATAGGCATCTTACACTCTCATGTATCCATGAACCCTGGCAACCCTATGAGGTAGTGGTAGTATTCCCACTTAAGAATGAGGAAATTAAATCTCCCAAGTTAATTCCCTGGCCCAGTGTATCCTAGATAGGACATGGCCAGACCAGTACTAGAAACCAGGTCTGTCTGACCCTAAAGCTTTTACATTTGATTGCTATACTTTACTGAGCCCTATTAGGTATCCAATCATGACAGGCTTCCTGTAAGTGTGAAGCTGCTGCAGACTAAGAACAACTGACATTTTAAAAGTGAGGAACAGAACTGCATGACTTACTTTATATATCTCTTCATATGTTTCCTCATCAATTTCTATAGTAGTCACAGTTTCTTCCACATCTCCCAATATCATATTTAAATGCTGATCATAAGCCTGAAGTGGAAAGGTGAGGGACCAAGAAATTTAATCATCAAATTAAGAAACTATGAACAGGTCTTCTGCACAATACTTATACCACAAATTTTATATGCAAGCAAAGAATAACTCTGCTAGTAATATACTGTTTCTTCACAAATTATTTCCAGTGATAATTTAATTAACCTGATAAAAGTACAAAGCTGCTTATATGAGTTTGCGCAAAATAACTTGAAATTATTTTTTTTAAAGTATCCACCTTACTGGTCATCCAAGGCAATCACATCATTTGTAATATTTAATTATGAAAAAAGGGAAATTCATCACTTTTCAGTAGACTTCTTTCAATTCCCTCTGGAACAGCACGACAGGAAAGAGACAGTAAAGGAAATAAAATTCTTTAACTGCTAAGACGATGGCACTGCAGTCTCCTCCAAAGGCACAGGATACTGCCCTTCAGCCCTCACTGTCCTAACCACCACCATGTAAAGTAAGTAGAGCAACACCCTGCCCACTGAAAATCTAGCCAAAATAAACTGTGTTTGGCACTTGTGGGCTCAATCAATAAATGCTGCAATTCTGATATTCAGGGATGTCCTCAATCCAAACTCCAAAGCTCAGGTATTTTACTGAAAGGTGAAACTCCAGGGACCTTATTCAGAACCCAGTGAGGCTTATCTGTAACAGTATTAATTAAATGGCTGACCAGACTGTATGAAAATAAAAGCAGCCCATCAGCCACGTGGGGAACTGGCAAAGCACACTAACAGAGCAAAAATCTATACGAGGGCCAAAAAACAAACACACAAAGTTTGAGGGCCATTAAGTATAGAGGTAATCAAGTCTAGCGGGGAACAGAAGCAGCCTCTGAGAGCTCAGACAACATAACAGACCAGGGGTGCCTGTCCACGTGCCACAGGCCCACATGATTAAGCGCTATTCTATTTTTCTTGGCAAAATTGCCACTATTCCATTTCTGGGGGTCCCTCTTCTCGTAAAGCTAGCTGTGTATTAAGGCTACTGTCTCCATAGGTCCCTACTTCCTCTATAAGTACAGGAGGTCCTTCACTTTAGGTTTTATGTAAAGTAAAAATCAAATCAAAAGGCCTAGTTCCTATTCTGGCCCTTCCTTTACTGGCTGTTAAACTTTAAGCAGGTAACTTCACCTTTCTGAGCCTGAGCTTCTTCAAATGCAAAACAGGATTAATAAGTATCTACCCTCACAGAATTGTTCTAAAGGTTAAATGAGGTATTACAGACAAAACACTTATTTATTTATTTTTTAAAATTATTTCATTCGAGGGGCACCTGTGTGGCTCAGTGGGTTAAAGCCTCTGCCCTCGGCTCAGGTCATGATCTCAGGGTCCTGGGATTGAGTCCCGCATCAGGCTCCCTGCTCAGCAGTGAGCCTGCTTCCCCCTCTCTCTGCCAGCCTCTCTGTCTGCTTGTGATCTGGCAAATAAATAAATAAAACCTTAAAAAAATATTTCATTCACTTATTTGAGAGAAGAGCAGGAGGAGAGGCAGAAGGTGAGGGACAGACTCTGTGCTGAATGTGGAGCCTGAGGTGTGGCTCAATCCCATGACCCCGAGACAAAATCAAGAGTTGAACGTGTAACTGATTGAACCACTCGGGTGCCCCCATACAAAACATGTATAATAAATGCACTTGGCATGTAATTAATGCTCAACACTAGCTACTTTAAATCACTTTAAGGCAGAATGGCAGTAATAAAAACAAGAAAGGGCAAAATGTTCAGTATACTCTCTTTTGAATAAATAGCGCCACTTCAAAGGACCAAACCTGTAGAAATATTTGCGGACATACACAAAGAAATATGTATAAAGATACATACTGCGCATTATTTATAGTAGCAAGAAATAGAGAACAGTCTTAAAAACCCACTATTACCATATAGAATTCTATGCTGTCATTAAAAAGAATAAAGATTTATATACACTCATGATCAATAATCTCCAAGAAAGATTAAGTGAAAAAGAAAGGGGCTCAAAAACATGTATAGTAAGATCCATTTTTATTTAGAGGTGATGTATACAGTGCATATATATGCATGTGATCACATATATATGTATATTTGTGTAAATATACAGAAAAGATCTGAAAGACTACAGACCTGATTTTTAAGTGGTTAGCAAAAGAAAAAATGGGATTATGCCTTTCACTCTAAGTACTTCTATGCTATTTAATTTTTGTCACAAGAAAACAAAGATTTATGTACATGTCAGTAACTCAAAGAACACTGAAGTAAGAATGGAGAGTAAATGCTATTTACGAATAAACAGAAGGAAAGAAATGAAAATGTTCTTTAATAAACACATCATTTCTGTGAGGGGAAAACATGTTAAAAACATGAACAAAATGGAGTTCCATTTGGCTTGTACAAATATGGATGACCTACCTTTCTCTTATCTACACTCAAAATACTCCTCTACACTGGACAGTATTTCTATTTCAAAGGGGTTGGGTTAGTAAGGGATGACAAGGAAATAATCTGATTTCAAGGTAATTTAATAAATTTACTTACATGTAATCTGCCTCGAAGCTCTCTGTCATTTCTCATTTTCACATAAATTCGCTCATCCAGGCTGAGCCTGATGAGATCCAGGGGCTCTTCTACGGTGTTGGTGGTTTGTTGCTGATGAAAGAAACAGGCTTAGTAATACAGAACTAGGGAGTGCAGTGTTCAAATCATTGCTATACTGTGTGATTGTGGGCAGGCTACTTGACCCCTGTATGCCTCAGTCTCCGAATATGTAAAATGTGAGTAATAATAGTACCAATCTAATACTGTTGTTGTGAGGCTTAAATGACATGTATGAAGGCTTAGAACAGATCCTGGATCATAGTAAGTGCTATATAAATGAAGGCTGAAACACACATACACAGGAAGCAGTTATACGGCAAAATAATCATCACTGTATTTGTTCCCTCAAAATCCAAACTGCCTAACCCAATTTCAGTTATGGGAAGTTAGTCTCTGGGACTTTAGCCTTACCTCAAATATCACTTAGTGATTTGAAAAACATCCACTTAATGATTACCACACACACTAGTCAGAATGCTAAGGAAACATGAATGTTTGGGGGAAGATTATGGGTTCAGTTTGGGTCAAGGCTGAGTTTAGGGTACCAACTGGCCACAAGATGAATATACAGAATACTGGTTGAAGGCACTAGCTTTGAAGTCAGGCAGTATGGGTTCAACTCCTGAATCTGATACTTACATGAATTCAAACTTGTATTATCAATTACTTAATTTATGAGACAGTATGTGCTGTCACTTACAGAGGGGCAGAGGGAAAGTCAGAATCTTAAGCAGGGTTCATGCCCAGTGCGCAGCTCCATTTGCAGCTTGATCTCACCACCCTGAACCAAAATCAGGAGTCAGATGCTTAACTCACTGAGCCACCGACAGACACCTTGTGATACTTATGAATTCAGATTAAAAATCATGCCATCTCTAATTATCAGCTTCCCTGTTAGTAAAATGAGGAAGCCATGTCTTCCCTTCATATCTTGTGAGTGTAGAATGAGCTAATACATGAAATCAACATATTTAATGTATTTAAAATAGTACCTGGCAATCTGAGAGTACTTAGAAATGGTTCTTGTTATTAACAATTAAAGAACTGTGACGGATCAGGGCTAAGATGACTTTGAGTCATCCAAATGCAAGGGATGGTTAAAGCCAGGAGTTGGTAAGACTATTCAAGGAGCGCTTCTTCAGTGAGTACATTAGGCTAGTGGAGGTATGTGACTGAATGCTACAGGCTCTACAGTTTAAAAAGCTAGATTGGGGTGTGGAGGGGGGTGGGGAACCAAACTAGTTCCCACTCCCAGAAAAACAGGTGTTTGTTAAGGAAGAGCTAACCAACTACGAGATGATAGAGAGGTCAGTCCCTGCCCTCAAGTTCATTCTAGTGGGGAGAGGCATATTAATAAATATACAGTAATACTGTAAGATACACACCACAGAGCCCTAGTGCTCCTTTAGGCTTAGTCTAGAATGCCCACTAGCCACATACTCTTCCTCCTGCAGCTTTAAATACTGCCATTTCAAAGGATTAACCAATTCATCTGTTCAGTAAATTATTTGTTCAGTGTTTCCAGCACTGTTCTAAACAGGATGGTCAGGACGGTGCCCAGAACTCCTGTTTTTAAAGAACTCATATTCTGGGTGCCTGGATTCAGCTCAGGTCATGATCGCAGGTCCTGGGATCATGACCCACCACCAGCTCCCTGCTCAGTGGGGAGTCAGCTTCTCTCTCTACCTCTGCCCCTACCCCTGCTGTGCTCTAACAAGTAAAATCTTTAAAAAGAAAAAGAAAAAAAAGGACTCCTATTCTGGAAGGGAAGATAAAACACTGAATAACGAAGAGTATATTTAATATTAACAACATGTTATGAAGAAAAATTAGGCGACTAAGAAAGAGTGCTGTTTTACGTAGGCGGCCACATGAGTCCTGCTTGAGGCTGAGATTTCAGGAGAAAGCTTAAGTTGCGGCCTGACCCACAGATATATCTGAGGAAAAGAAGAGCAGATGAGAAGGCCTGAAGGACCATCAACTTATTTTATATACCGATTCCTTGCTTGTTTTCCTCATACCACATTACAGTTCCTACCTATTGCACATGTTTCTATTATCTGCCATTCCCCAGAATATAAGCTCCAAGTGAGGATAGGGATGTTCGTCAATGCCGGTGTCTCTGGTGCACAGAATGGTATCTAACCATATAAAGCCGATGTTTACTACGTATCTGTTGGATAAATGAAACTGCTGCGCTCAATAATCGTAACTAGTGGGGCGCCTGGGTGGCTCAGTGGGTTAAAGCCTCTGCCTTCGGCTCAGGTCATGATCCCGGCGTCCTGGGATCGAGCCCCGCATCGGGCTCTCTGCTCAGCGGGGAGCCTGCTTCCTCCTCTCTCTGTCTGCCTCTGCCTACCTGTGATCTCTGTCTGTCAAATAAATAAATAAAACCTTTAAAAAAAAATCGTAACTAGTAAGCCTTATTATCGCGCTTTCTATCAGAATCCGTAAGGCAGGCAGGGATAATAATTCTCACCCTGCAGACGAAGATGAGATTGAAGAGAAAGGAAGTTAACAGCATGAAGAATAACTAGTTTTCAGGCTGGCTTCGGAAAGGAAAACATCTCAGGGCCTGAGACAAAATTCGGAGGGTGCGCGGTTACCAAGAGGCAGCTTAAAGCCGTGATAACCCAGAAACAGGCGGCATGACAGGCCACCTTCCGGTGATGCTGGAGAAAGTAGCCCTAGTACGCAAAGCCCAGCGGGGCCAGGACCCATAGCGAAGAAGTCCTCCTGGAGCGAGCGACTCAGAACCCACTCACCTGGTCCACGTCGTCCGCCATGTTTCAAACCCTGCGCCCTTTCCCGCTTCTCGCGGGAGTACGCGAGCCCATCGTTATTGTCTCCGGAAATGCGAAAACGCAATGCGACGGAAGGAGAACATACTGCTACGCGCCGACTTGCTTCGTAGGGTTTGTATTGGTCATTTGAGGCTGGGCGGAGCTTCATGGGCTTAATTAGGTCCGTAAGGCAGGGGCGTTGCGGTGTGTTTTCCCCTGTGGGGCGGAGTCCGCTTTCAGCTTTCCGTGGTGTGGTGCGTCACTCTCTAGGGGAGTCTTGCCTGGGCAATATGGTTCGGAAGCGCGCGGCCGGTAGGGAGCCGCAAGGACGCGAACCCTGCGGCCGGAAGGCCAAGGGCGAGAGCATGGCCGGGCGTGTGGAGAAGGAGGCGGGTGAGAGCGAGATCTAGCCGGGCTTAGGGGGATATGCTGGTGGAGGGCAGGAGGCAAGGTGCGGGGAGCGGGGAGGCCGGGCTCTGGGAGGTGGGGGGCGTAGGCTGCCCCGTTCCATCTTCCCGGAGGAGACGACATTACGCTGCAAGGGGAGACAGGCGGTTGTGTCGGTGCTCTGGTCCTTACCGACGTCGCTGCTCATTAGTCCTCGTGAGGAGTGATGCACCCTAGGCGTTCCCCTGGAGCTCTACCTGGCCATTGGCTCTCGCGCGTAGCTTCTTTCTTCCTCCCTGTTACCCACAGGATACGGTCCAGCCTCCTGCAGATGCAAACAGCTGAATAGGGAAAAAGGCATTGCAGTTGTTTGTGGTCCCAGAAGACGGATGGACCAGAGTGCTGTAGTTTGCAGACTCCCAGAATAATATCTTCAGTTAAATCTCACCCCAGAGTTCCAGATTCGGATCCAATCTGACTTCTCCACCTGGATATTTGTCAAGGGCAAAGCAAAACTCCTGATTTCCCCCTTTAAACCTATTTCCCCACCTTTTCCCATTCCGAATATATGGCAGTTCAAAAATTAAATTAGCTCTTAAGCACACCTTTCCCTTAGAGGTACACATCTAATCCATCTGTATCTCAAATCTCTTCACCTCTCTTTGTTTCCACAGTCACAATCCCTGCCTAAAGCCACCATTACTTTTCAGTTGAACGATTACAGATGCCTCTTTACTGGACTCCCTAATTTCTTTTATTCCCTTGCAGTGGTTTTCCCACCCAGCAGCCCAGGTGATTAAAAAAAAAAAAAAATCGAATCATGCCATGTTCCTCTGACAGACCTGTGGCTTTCCATTGCTCTTGGCCTAAACTCCAAATTCCTTACCATGGCTTGCAAGACCTTACATGATTTGGCTGCTGCTGCTTCTCTTGTAGTCTCCTATGACTCTGCCAGATACTCTCTCTACTGGCTTCCTTTCTATTTTTCAGACATGCCATGTTGTTTCTCACCGTGAGCCTTTGGCTTTGATATTCCTTTCTCCATTGCTCTAGGGTGGCAGATTTCTTCTGTTCCTTCAGAAATTACACCACTTTGAGTGCCTTATCTAAGGTGATCTTCCCCAGGTACTCTTTACCACAGGCCCTAACAGCCTCTGTCACATAATGTAATGATCTTGTTAATTTACTTCTTTTTTGCTTCCCACAGTTTAAGTTTATGAAACATGTTTTATTTTTGCTGTGTCCTATATTGTTCTCTCTTGCTGTGCATTTATTAAGTGCTCAGTAAATATTTTAAATAATTGCATAATGCATGCTGTAGAAGGGATTTCTGGGGTTCTTAAAATAATCTGTGTGGATTAGGTAACCAGCAAGGACTCCTATGACCCTAGATTCAATAATCCTGTGATTCTTTACATAAGTTTATCATCCGTTAGTACATAGGCAAATGGAAGTCATTTCTAAACTTAGAAGGTGATTTACCTCATGGTTAATGCTATGAGTTCTACTTTATTCATTTACTCATTCAGATGACATTTTTGGGATACCTGATATGTGCTGTGCACATGCTAGTTGATGTGAGAGAGATTACTTGGAGGAGCTTAAAGTGCCGTAGTGTTGATATTTACAAAAAATACTCAAGACAGGGTGATACATTGGAAGAAGGTAGCAGGCTTTGTGGCTTCTGAAGGAATAATAAGTTTGGAGAGATTGGGAAATGCTCTCTAAAGGAGTTATGTTTGATCTGCGACTTTGAGAATGAGTAACATTTCAGCAAATGGCTATGAAAGGGGTTTTTATTTCCAGTCAGAGAGAATATATTCTGAATATATGGCAGTTTAAAAATTAGAAGTTGTAATCTGATGGGAATTCCACCTGCCTGGGTACCATTCCTTCCTGCTGAACACTTTATTTGGATGCCAAATCCAAATGCCAAGCACTTTATTTGGTGCAGCTCCAACAATTAGTTGTTCATATGTACTTGTGTAAATTATTTTGGACAAGTAGTTTAGCCGCTCTGAAACATATTACTGTCTTTCAGGGTGGTTGTGAGTTTTCAGTGAGATAGGCACTCCTGCCATGGTCCATATCAGGCAATCAGATGGGCTAGCTTCTATCAGTTCAGCTTAGGTGTAGGCAAGGATGCACCCAAGCTTCACTGAAACTCAGCTGGAGGAGCTAACCGGTGAGCAGCTTCCAGGAAGAGTTAACTACCTCTGCTGTGCTTGGGTGGAGGAAAAATCTGGCTGTGGTTTGGGCTACAGGTGACACTGACTCAGTGATCTTCAGTGTGGTTTCTAACAGCACCTCAGTGCATGCCAAGATGACCCCTGGCATCATTCAACATTTAGGGTCAAAGAAAATGGTCTTCCACAGTATTTCCGTGTTTCTATTAGGGCATCTCTAATTTCTTTTTTAAAATTTTTTAAAAAAGATTTTATTTATTTGACAGACAGAGATCACAAGTAGGCAGAGAGGCAGGCAGAGAGAGAGAGGAGGAAGCAGGCTCCCTGCTGAGCAGAGAGCCCGATGTGGGGCTCAATCCCAGGACTCTGAGATCATGACCTGAGCTGAAGGCAGAGGCTTTAACCCACTGAGCCACCTAGGCGCCCCTCTAATTTCTTCATGTTTCTTCATTATGTTAATGCTTTTCATTGATATGACTCATTAATTCCTTCAGCAAGTATTTACTGAGCACCTGCTATTTCCAGAGACTGTTCTAGGCACTAAAATTCTAGTAGTGAATGGGTCAGGCAAGGTCCCTGCTGTCACGATGCTTACAGTTTGTGGGGAGGTCTTGGTAGGGCAGACAATAAAAAGTTAAGTAAGTTCACATGGTGATGAGAGTTACGAAAAGAGTTAAAGGTAATAGAACTGACATAGGGGTGGCAGGGTCGGGGGGAAGTAAGTCAGAGTCAGTGGTCCAGGGACACCTATTTTGAGGAGGTGAAACTTTGAATCAGTTAGTGTCCTGAAGGAGCTTTTCAAAGGAAGTTCTCAGAGAAGAGTTATAGGCAGAGGAATCAATATGTTTAAAGACTTAGGAGGAAAGGAAATGTGGTTGGCACACGACTGGACACAGTGAGAAGCAAGTAGTAGGAATTGAGGCAGGAAAGATAAGCAGGACCCTTGTCTGGAAACCAAGTTAAGGAGTTCATATTTTATTCTAAGTACTCACAGTTTTAAGCAGGTATTTAAAAACCTCAATAGAAGGCTAAGCAGACCAAAGTGATAATCCCCGCCCTTCTGAAATTAACATATTGAGCTCAAGGAGACTGGTTAGGTAGCCCTAGATCTTAAGAGAGGCCTAGAAAATAGCCTCTGGATTCTCTGGGACCCCAAAAGTGTAAAGAATTAAAAAAAAAAAAAGTAACCTGTATTTCTGCTATCCAGAAATAATGGCATATTTCCTTCTCATCTGTTTCTCTAAGTAGTGGAAACCATACTGTAAAAACAATTTTGCATGTTTAACATTTTATCATGTCATTTCCTCTGTCTTAAAAGATGACTGAGTTAATATTCTAATGTATGTGCATAATGATTATATCATGGTTGGGCATGCAGATTTTAAAAATTTACGGGTATTAGAGTAGTCCCCCCTCTTATTTGTAGGGATATATATTCCAAGACCCCCCCCCCCCGCCTAGTGGATTCTTGAAACATGGGTGGTACCAAACCTTGTATATGCTGTGTTTTTTTCCTATATGTTCATACCTATGATAAAGTTTAATTGACACATTAGGCACAGTAAGAGATTAATAGCCAATAATAATAAAATAGAACAGTTAAAGCAATATACTGTAGTGGAAGTTATGTGAATATGTTCTCTTTCTCTCAAAGTATCTTAATTGTACTGTACTCAGCTTTCTAATTCTTAAGGTGATGTGAGGTGATAAAATGCTTAGTGACTGAGTGAATGACTTAGGCATTGTGACATAGTCTTAGGCTACTCTTGTCCTCCAGGAGAGTGTCAGAAGGGGGATCATCGGCTTCTACCCTGGTTGGTCCCTTCCCCCCACCAACTGAAACACAGATGGGGGGAATGATTGAAAATAATCGTGTGGAAATTTTTTTTGGTTCAGAGTTTTTTGTTTCCATTCTTGCCCGCCTTTTGACTCGTTTAACTCTTTCTTCAAAGCACAAAAATGGACACAGTTGTACTTTTTTAACCAACTATGTAAGTTTGGTGTGGAAGAAATGGTGCTTTTGAGTTATCCTCCCACCTGTGTTTTTAGATTAGTAAAAATGAAGCATTTCACACCTTTGTTTCACATGTGTTCATAGAGGGCTAAAAAGTGTAAAAAGATCCAGAAATCCTGATGTCAGGAACATCCTACTCAAACTGTCAAGTCATAAACCTTTAAGCAGCTTCTGGCCTTGGAATAAGAAGCGTCTCAGATTGGAAAGAATTTTGAAATTGTTTGTGTTTTGGTTAAAATGTTTAAAGCATGAGAATGCCTGAATTCCTTTTATAAAACATCATAAAGAAACTGAACTGGATTAGTGATTTTATCTAGTGTTAGAACAAATGCCCTACTACTAGGAGGAATCTATTAAAATTATGATTTTATTTATATGGAAAGCTTTTCTCCCATGCAAGAGTATATTCTTGGGGAATAGAAATATCTATCAGTAGAGTCAGTAGGACAAAACAAATGAAAGGAATGAACAATCTGATATTAGGTTAGTATTGCTGCTCCTTTTGGAACCTCAAAAACAACTAAAGTATTTTTGTTTTCCAAAATTAACTGAAGTGGTCATGCAAAGACGAAGATGCTTTATTTCAGATTCAAGATTATTTTTATGAATATATTTGCAAAATAGAAGATATCTTTCCCTGCTGTTATTTATTCTTTATCGAAAATTGATTTATCAATATATTAAGAAACAGGCCATACCTTTAGTTACCCTAATTTAACTAAAGCCAGCAGCCTGTACGTTTTTTTTTTTAAGATTTTATTTATTTATCAGAGAGAGAGAGGGGAAGAGAGCAAGCACAGGCAGACAGAATGGCAGGCAGAGGCAGAGGGAGAAGCAGGCTCCCTGCTGAGCAAGGAGCCCGATGTGGGACTCGATCCCAGGACGCTGGGATCATGACCTGAGCCGAAGGCAGCTGCTTAACCAACTGAGCCACCCAGGCGTTCCCAGCCTGTACATTTTTAAAATCTCCCTTTATCAAAACAACAATTATTTTAAGGAAATAAAGGTATTTTTGAATTACTACTGTCTTATTCCAACCCTAAGCTTGGTGAGATGGATGGTATATGAGTACACTTTTGGGTTAGATTAGAAAGGTTTTATGAAGTATATTTTGAGCAGGATTTGGTTTTGAAAGATAGTAGAAGCATGGATTAGTAATAGTAAGGTTGTGATAAAACTTGGACATGTTTATGAGCTCAAAACATTTACTTAATAAATAGGTTTAGGTTACTCCTAAAGTAACTAGTCTTGGCAAGTAATAAGTAAGCAAGGTATTACTTAGCAGATTGATGTATTTTTCCTTCCTGGCTATTAGCTGAAATTTGAGATTTGGAAGCCAGGTTTTACTAGGGTTCTGTGGCATTTCTTGTAACCTCACAAGGGAATGGAATAAACCCCGATAAAGGAAGCTGGTTTTTATTGGGAGTGCAGGGTGTATACTGGGCTGGAGGCAGGAGGAGCCTGGAGGCTGGTTGTGGAATAAATGGAATGGTGTCCCAGCAATGGAGATGGGGTCTGGAGGGAGGTGACAGAAGAGGGCTTTCCATCACCTGCCTGTGAAGTCACACTGCTTCTGCCTTTCCTGTGTTGCTTACCTTGTGTTCTTTGTGGTCATCTAGATGTCTTGGAAGACAAGAAACCGTTAAAGACAAGGCTTCTCTCCAAAGGCTCACAAGGAAAGAGGAAGAGAGGCTGCAGTGATCCTGGTGGCCCTGCCCATGGTCCAGCCAAAAAGAAAGTGGCCAAGGTGACTGTTAAATCTGAAAACCCCACAGTTGTAAAGGATGAAGCCCTCAGCGATGGGGAGGAGTTCAGGTGAGATGGCTGAAAAGCTTCCAGCCAGGTCTTGATTCTGTCCCCCTGGAAGTGTGAGTCTCTTTTTGCTGTCACTGGTATCTGTGTCCAAGATGGGATCTTTAAACTCCTCCAGCTGGAGCTCAGACCACTAGTAAGATTCTTCACAATTACAGTAGACCCTTGACCAACCAGGTTGGAACTGCATGGATCCACTTTTACATGGAGGGTTTTTTTTTTTTTTTTTGGTCAAATACCTTAGTAAGTATTGTAAATGAAGTTTTTCTTGTAACTTTTAAAAAATGTGTCCTTCTCTAGCTTACTTTACTGGAAGGATACAGTATATAAACTGTATAACATACAAAATATATGTTCAATCAACTGTATGTTATTGGTAAGGCTTCCAGTCAACAGTAGCCTAGTAGTAGTAGTTTTAGGGGTATTGAAAGTTCTGTGCAGATGTTTGATTGTGCAAGTGGTCAGTGCCCTAACCCTGTGTTATTCAAGGGTCAGCTTTGTATTGATTGCTTCCCAGACTTTTTGGATGACAGTGATGGTCAACAGAAAGGCATTTATCTGTGGTTACACAACTGGACAGATGACATTTAGGCCTCTGACTTGGTCCAGTGCTCTTTATACTGCACAGTGATACTACATACCTAAGATACTGGCTTGCCATTCCAGCTTTCACTTGTACTGCTCTCCACAAATTCACTCTGCTCCCACCCAACTGGACTTCTTGTTGCTCTCTTGCCACATGCTCAGACTTTCTGCCTCTGAAGCGTGCTCGTTCTTCCTGCTATAGGAATGCTTTCTTCCACCTGGAAGATGTGGATCAGAATCCGTCCACTCGACAGTCTTCACTGATTCTTCCCCTTTTTTCTCCTCTGATTTCTTGCATTTATTTGTGCCTAGGCCATGTACCTTGGCTTACTACCCTGTAGGCTTTCTGAAGCCTGGAGCCAGCCACACCTGGTTTGTTTTTGTAGGCCCTGTGGCATCTAGGGAAGGGCCTTTTGTTGGGCTGAATTTGCAGTTGAGTAAACATGCATAGTAATGTGTGGTGAACAGTGACTACAAGCCTTGTGAACACTTGATTGTTCACCTTTCAGGAAAGGTGTGAGAGGGGTGGAAGAGGCAGAACAGAGAGGTAGTAGTTCCTTCAGAAACCAGTCTTCCATCTTCGTGCTGGCTTTCCCTGCAGCTTGCAGTCCTGGCAGAGGAAGGCAGCCCAGGAGAGGGCCAGCAGTAGACAGGCCATGGAAGCATGGGAATTTTGCACTCAAGTCACCTCTTCTTTTCCCTTAGACTTTTCCTGAGAGTGCATGCCTTTGAGCTTCCTGCTTCCCAGTTGTCTCTTCCCACTAGTTGAATTATCAGAGAAATCCATGTACACATAGACCAGGATGCTGTGCTGGTGGGTAAAGCTCTGGGCCCCCCTTCCCTCTACATTGATAGTCAACTGCTGTCAGATCCATAGTGCATGGACATTTTCACTACATTTATTCTAAGGAGAAATTTTTGTTTCTCTGGTGCTGAAAGTGGTCGGCCGCAAGGGGAATGCATGTAATTTTAGAGCTGAAGACCGACTGGTTATTTTAAAAGTCTGAGCTCAAATCTTAGATGATGTTCTCACTTGATACCACAGGTCAGACCTTATGAAAGCAAAAAGTAAATGTGCTCTAAGCACATTTTTTAAAAAAAAATTTATTTATTTATTTGACAGACCGAGATCAAAAGTAAGTAGAGAGGCAGGCAGAGAGAGAGGAGGAAGCAAGCTCCCTGCCGAGCAGAGAGCCTGACTCGGGGTTCGATCCCAGGACCCTGACACCATGACCTGAGCTGAAGGCAGAGGCTTTAACCCACTGAGCCACCTAGGCACCCCTCAAAGCACATTTAAAAAATTTTTTTTATAAACATATAATGTATTATTAGTCCCAGGGGTACAGGTCTGTGAATCACCAGGTTTACACACTTCACAGCACTCACCATAGCACACACCCTCCCCATTGTCCATAACCCTACCACCCTCTCCCTACCCACCTCCGGCCACCCTCAGTTTGTTTTGTGACAGTAAGAGTCTCTTATGGTTTGTCTCCTTCCCGATCCCATCTTGTTTCATTTATTCTTTCCCTATCCCCCAGACCCCACACGTTGCATCTTCACTTCCTCATTATCAGAGAGATCACATGGTAGTTGTCTTTCTCTAATTGATGTATTTCACTCAGTTCCATCCATGTCGTTGCAAATGGCAAGATTTCATTTCTTTTGATGGCTGCATAGTATTCCATTGTATATATATACCACATCTTCTTTATTCATTCATCTGTTGATGGACATCTAGGTTCTTTCTATAGTTTGGCTATTGTGGACCTTGCTGCTATAAACATTCGGGTGCACTTGCCCCTTTGGATCACTATGTTTGCATCTTTAGGGTAAATACCTAGTAGTACAATGGCTGGGTCGTAAGGTAGCTCTATTTTCAACTTTTTGAGGAACCTCCATGCTGTTTTCCAGAGTAGTTGCACTGGCTTGCATTTCCACCAACAGTGTAGGAGGGTTCCCCTTTCTCCACATCCTCGCCACCATCTGTTGTTTCCTGACTTGTTAATTTTAGCCATTCTGACTGGTGTGAGGTGGTATCTCATTGTGGTTTTGATTTGTATTTCCCTGATGCCAAGTGATATGGAGCACTTTTTCATGTGTGTGTTGGCTATTGGGATGTCTTCTTTGCAGAAATGTCTGTTCATGTCCTCTGCCCATTTCTTGATTGGATTATTTGTTTTTTGGGTGTTGAGTTTGCTAAGCTCTTTATAGATTTTGAATACTAGCCCTTTATCTGATAGGTCGTTTGCAAATATCTTCTCCCATTCTGTCAGTTGTCTTTTGGTTGTGTTGACTGACCCCTTTGCTGTGCAAAAGCTTCTTCTCCCATTCTGTCAGTTGTCTTTTGGTTTTGTTGACTGACCCCTTTGCTGTGCAAAAGCTTTTGATCTTGATGAAGTCCCTATAGTTCATTTTGCCCTTCCTTCCCTTGTCCTTAGCAGTGTTTCTAGGAAGAAGTTGCTGCGGCTAAGGTCGAAGAGGTTGCTGCCTGTGTTTTTCTCAAGGATTTTGATGGATTCCTTTCTCACATTGAGGTCCTTCATCCATTTTGAGTCTATTTGGTGTAAGGAAATTGTCCAATTTCATTTTTTTGCATGTGGCTGTCCAATTTTCCCAACACCATTTGTTGAAGAGGCTGTTTTTTTTTCCAGTGGACATTCTTTCCTGCTTTGTCGAATATTAGTTGACCATAGAGTTGAGGGTCTATTTCTGGGCTCTCTGTTCTGTTCCATTGATCTATGTGTCTGTTTTTGTGCCAGTACCATACTGTCTTGATGATGACAGCTTTGTAATAGAGCTTGAAGTCCGGAATTGTGATGCCACCAACTTTGGCTTTCTTTTTCTATATTCCTTTGGCTATTCGAGGTATTTTCTGGTTCCATATAAATTTTAGGATTATTTGTTCCATTTCTTTGAAAATGATGGATGGTATTTTTTTTTTTTTAATTCCTCAGAAGTGCTTCTTTTTTTTTTTTTTTTTAAGATTTTATTTATTTGACAGAGAGAGGTCACAAGTAGGCAGAGAGGCAGGCAGAGAGAGAGGAGGAAGCAGGCTAACTGCCGAGCAGAGAGCCCGATGCAGGACTCGATCCCAGGACCCTGAGATCATGACCTGAGCCGAAGGCAGCGGCTCAACCCACTGAGCCACCCAGGCGCCCCGATGGATGGTATTTTGATAGGGATTGCATTAAATGTGTAGATTGCTTTAGGTAGCATATACATTTTCACCATATTTGTTCTTCCAATCCATGAGCATGGAACATTTGTCCATTTCTTTGTGTCTTCCTCAGTTTCTTTCATGAGTACTTCATAGTTTTCTGAGTAGAGATTCTTTGCCTATTTCGTTAGGTTTATTCCTAGGTATCTTATGCTTTTGGATTCAAATGTAAATGGTATTGACTTAATTTCTCTTTCTTCTGTCTTGTTGTTAATGTAAAGAAATGCAACTGATATCTGTGCATTGACTTTATATCCTGACACTTTACTGAATTCCTGTACAAGTTCTGGCAGATTTGGAGTGGAGTCTTTTGGGTTTTTCATGTATAGTATCATATCATCTGCAAAGAGTTTGACTTCTCCTTTGCCATTTTGGATGCCTTTAATTTCCTTTTGTTGTCTGATTGCTGAGGCTAGGACTTCTAGTACTATGTTGAATAGCAGTGGTGATAATGGACATCCCTGCTGTGTTCCTGACCTTAGCTGAAAAGCTCTCAGTTTTTCTCCATTGAGAATGATATTTGCGGTGGGTTTTTCATAGGTGGCTTTGATAATATTGAGGTATGTGCCCTCTATCCCTACACTTTGAAGAGTTTTGATCAGGAAGGGATGCTGTACTTTGTCAAATGCTTTTTCAGCATCTATTGAGAGTATCATATGGTTCTTGTTCTTTCTTTTATTGATATGTTGTATCACATTGAACTGATTTGCAGATGTTGAACCAACCTTGCAGCCCTGGAATAAATCCCACTTGGTCAAGGTGAATAATCCTTTAATGTACTATTGGATCCTTTTGGCTAGTATTTTGGTGAGAATTTTCGCATCTGTGTTCATCAAGGATATTAGTCTGTAATTCTCTTTTTTGATGGGATCCTTATCTGGTTTTGGGATCAAAGTAATGCTGGCCTCATAAAATGAGTTTGGGAGTTTTCCTTCCATTTCTATTTTTTGGAACAGTTTCAGGAGAATAGGAATTAATTCTTCTTTAAATGTTCGGTAGAATTCCCCTGGGAAGCCGTCTAGCCCTGGGCTTTTGTTTCTTTGCAGATTTTTGATGACTGTTTCAATCTCCTTACTGGTTATGGGTCTGCTCAGGTTTTCTTTCTTCCTGGTTCAGTTGTAGTTTGGTAGTTTATATGTCTCTAGGAATGCATCCATTTCTTCCAGGTTGTCAAATTTGTTGGGGTAGAGTTGCTCATATTATGTTCTTATAATTGTATTTCTTTGGTGTTGGTTGTGATCTCTCCTCTTTCATTCATGATTTTAATAATTTGGGTACCTTCTCTTTTCTTTTTGATAAGTCTGGCCAGGGGTTTATCAATCTTATTAATTCTTTCAAAGAACCAGCTCCTAGTTCTGTTGATTTGTTCTGTTGTTTTTTTGGTTTCTGTTTCATTGGTTTCTGCTCTGATCTTTATTATTTTTCTTCTCCTTCTGGCTTAGGCTTTCTTTGTTGTTCTTTCTCCAGCTCCTTTAGATGTAGGGTTAGGTTGTGTATTTGAGACCTTTCTTGTTTCTTGAGAAAGGCTTGTATCCCTATATATTTTCCTCTCAGGACTGCCTTTGCTGTGTCAGTTGTGTTTTCATTATCATTTGTTTCCATGAATTTTTCAATTCTTCTTTAATTTCCTGGTTGACTCACTCATTGTTTAGTAGGATGCTCTTTAGCCTCCATGTAGTTGAGTTCTTTCCAAATTTCCTCTTGTGATTGAGTTCTAGCTTCAGAGCATTGTGGTCTGAAAATATGCAGGGAGTGATCTCTTTCTTTTGATACCAGTTGAGACCTGATTTAGGGCCCAGGATGTGATCTATTCTGGAGAGTGTTCCATGTGCACTAGAGAAGAATGTATATTCTGTTGCTTTGGGATGGAATGTTCTGAATATATCTGTGTGGTCCATCTGGTCCAGTGTGTCGTTTAAGGCCTTTCTTTCCTTGCTGATCTTTTGCTTGGTTGATCTGTCCATTTCAGTGAGGGGAGTGTTCAAGTCCCCTACTATTATTGTATTGTTGTCTATGTGTTTTTTTGATTTTGTTATTAATTGGTTTATATAGTTGGCTGCTTTCATTTTAGGGGCATAGATACTTAAAATTGTTAGATCTTCTTGTTGGACAGACGCTTTGAGTATGATAGAGTGTCCTTCCTCATCTCTTATTATAGTCTTTGGCTTAAAATCTGATTTATCTGATATAAGGATAGCCACCCCAGCTTTCTTTTGATGTCCATTAGCATGGTAAATCCACCCCCTCACTTTAAATCTGGAGGTGTCTTTGGGTCTAAAATGAGTTTCTTGTAGGCAGCATATTGATGAGTTTTGTTTGTTGTATCCATTCTGATACCCTGTGTCTTTTGATTGGGGCATTTAGCCCATTTACATTCAGGGTAACTATTGAGAGATATGAATTTTGTGCCGTTGTATTGCCTGTATGGTAACAGTTACTGTATATTTTCTCTGTTCCTTTCTGATCTACTATTTTTAGGGTCTTTGCTTAGAGGACCCCTTTCAATATTTCCTGTAGAGCTGGTTTGGTGTTTGCAAATGCTTTCAGTTTTTCTTTGTCCTGGAAGCATTTTATTTCCCCTTCTATTTTCAAAGACAGCCTAGCTGGATATAGTATTCTTGGCTGCATGTTTTTCTCGTTTAGTGCTCTGAATATATCATGCCAGCTCTTTCTGGCCTGCCAGGTCTCTGTGGATAAGTCATCTGCCAATCTAATATTTTTACTATTGTATGTTACAGTCTTCTTGTCCCAGGCTGCTTTCAGCATATTCTCTTTGTTGCTAAGCCTTATAAATTTTACTATTAGATGACAGGGTGTGGACCTATTCTTAGTGATTTTGAGGGGGATTCTCTGCACCTCCTGGATTTGATGCTTGTTCTCTTTGCCATATTAGGGAAATTCTCTACAATAATTCTCTCCAATATACCTTCTGCTCCCCTCTCTCTTCTTCTGGAATCCCAATTATTCTAATGTTTCGTCTTATGGTATCACTTTCCTCTCGAATTCTCCTCTCATGGTCCAGTTGTTGTCTCTCTTTTGCTCAGCTTCTTTATTCTCTGTCATTTGGTCTTCTATATCACTAACTCTTTCTTCTTCCTTATTTATCCTAGCAGTAAGAGCCTCAATTTTTTTTAAAAGATTTTATTTATTTATTTGACAGAGAGAGATCACAAGTAGACAGAGAAGCAGGCAGAGAGAGAGAGAGAGAGAAAGAGGCAGGCTCCCTGCTGAGCAGAGAGCATGATGCGGGACTCGATCCCAGGACCCTGAGATCATGACCTGAGCTGAAGGCAGCGGCTTAACCCACTGAGCCACCCAGGCACCCCAAGAGCCTCAATTTTTGATTGCACCTCATTAATAGCTTTTTTGATTTCAACTTGGTTAGATTTTAGTTCTTTTATTTCTCCAGAAAGGGCTTTTATTTCTCCAGACAGGGTTTCTCTAGTATCTTCTGTGCCTTTTTTGAACCTGCCTAGAACCTTGAGAATCATCATTCTGAACTCTAGATCTGACATATTACCAATGTCCATATTGATTAGGTCCCTAGCCTTTGGTACTGCCTCTTGTTCTTTTTTTTTGTAGTGAGTTTTTCTGCCTTGTCATTTTGTCCAGATAAGAATATATGAAGGAGCAAATAAAATACTAAAAGGGTGACTAAGACCCCAGGAAAATGTGCTTTAACCAAATCAGAAGAGATCCCAAATCACTGGGGGGAGAAAGGGAGTAAAAAGAATTTCAGAAAAAAAAAAAAAAAAAACCAAATAAAGAAAAAATATAAAAAAGAAAAATATTGGAGAGGGCATGGATTGCATGGAGCACTGAGTGTGGTGCAAACACAGTGAATACTGTTACCCTGAAAATAAATTAAAAAAATTAAAAAAAAAAAAGAAAAAAATATATATTAGACTGGTGACTAGAACAGGGACACCCACTTAATTTTGGGAGTATTTTGGTCTCTTAGAAGAAACTACCTTCCAAAATTTTAAAGAATGAAAAACATATATAAGGATAAACACAGTGAAGGGTTGGAATATGACTATAAAGATGAAATTTTTTTTTAAAATTTCTAAAAAAGGAGTTGATAAGATAAGTTGTTTGGGAGAATAAAGAAAAAGAAAGTGGAGAGAATTTGCTCTGCCTGAAGACTGGAACAAATCCCTGTGTAGATTAAGGGTGTATTTTGATCTATTAGAAGAAGTTGTACCCCAAATTTTTTTACAAGAAAAACCCTATGTGTACACCAAAAATAAAGTTAGATACAGTGAAGGATAAAATGCGACTATAAGAATGAAGGCTCAAAACAGATTTTTTTGTAATGAAAGGTATTGTTAAGATAAATTAGTTAAAAATCGTTAAAACAGGAAAGGGTAAAAGTCAAAAAAAATTTAGCAGAAGAAAAAACATAAAATTAAAAAAATTAATTAACTTTGCAAGACTAAAGAATCATGGGGAGAAAGCCATGAATTCCATACTTTGCTTTCTCCTCCTCTGGAATTCTGCTGTTCTCCTGGTAAGTGAACTTGGTCTTGGCTGGATTTCTTGTTGATATTCTGGGGGAGGGGCCTGTTGTAGACATCTCAAGTGTATTTGCCTGAATTGCACCGCCCTTACCAGGGGCCAGGCTAAGTAATCTGCTTGGTTTGGGAGCGTTTGTTCCCTGAATGCTTTCTGCTTTCCATAGAGTTCTGGAGGACGGGAATGAAAGTGGCCGCCTCCCAAGTCTCCAGCTCAGAGGAGCTGAGAGCTCAGGGCCCCAATCCTCAGTGCACCCTGGGAGAAAAGCGCTCAATCACTCCCGTCTCCCTGGGCTTCCAGTGTGCTCCGAGCTGACCTAGCTGGTGACCCAGCATCACTATCTCTGGCACAGAGCCCCACCTGGATTCTCCGAACCCCACAGATACCTGAGCTCTTCCAGGGGGAGTCTCCCTGGATTTTGTGGGGTCCCTGTGCCACGGATCACAATTTAAGGTAACCGCGAGCTGAGAGCTCACTCCTCGGATCCGTCTCTGTAGCCGGCTTCCCCTCTTTAATACCTGTAAGCTCTGCAACACTCAGACAGCCCCGATCCTTCTGTGACCCTGCGGGACCTGAGACCACGCTGTCCCCATGTAGGCTTCATCCCAGCTTACCCTCCGGAGTGAAGTCCTACAGTGGAGCAGAGTTCTGAAGGTTCTGATTTTGTACTCCGTTGCTCTGCCACTGGCTGAGGGTGGGCCCTTCCCACCGTGGTCTAGCTTCCTGACACTTGGATTCACTTCTTTGTGGGTCCTACCTTTCAGAAAGTGGTTGATTTTCTGTTTCTAGAATTGTTGCTCTTCTTCTCTTCGATCTCCTGTTGGATTTGTAGGTGTTTGGAATGTTTTGATAAGCTGTCTAGCTGATCTCCTGCTACCTGATGTTGTCTCAGCCTGCTACTGCTCCACCATCTTGACTCCTCCCTCACCAAGCACATTTTATATATGAAATTGCGAAAATGGATTACATATTAGCAACCATTGCATCTTTAGTCAGTATTCAGCTTGCTGCTTATCTGTGTTGGTACCTACTTAACTAGCTAGTTATCTATGTTTTTGTTGTTACTTGTGACATACCTATGTATGGACACATTCCCACATACTTTGCGGTTAGAATTCTACCAGCTTCCATTTCCTTACATTGTAGAGGTGGGGAGAAACAGTCATCTGAGTTGGCTTATGGTATGATCAGCAAATGTGCATGTATAATCCATGTCCCAGCTTTTACTTCTGGAACTTACAATGTTATTGTGGTTTCTTCTTACTCCTGTACCACTTCAAGGCACAGCTCTGTTTTCCCTCACACAGCTCTAGGCTTTAGGTCCATTGCATGCTTTCTTTTTGACAGCACATCTAGTATTAGACTGATGATCAGAGCTCATCTTGAGGAGCCCTTGAGACCTTTAGTGGAGGGAATGAGGCTCAGAGCTCACCCATTATCTTTAAATAATTGCAGCAGTGTCTAAATAAATAGGAGTCCTTAGGATTCCATTTAGCTTAAATGTAGCACTAGGATGTGTGAGCCTTCTTCACCTTCCTTCCTGTGATCTTTACACAGGGACTTCACAAAAGGTGGCAAGAAGGCACAGCCCCCACGGAGAGAAGCTGCTGTGGACAAAGGCAGCTGTGAAGGAGAAGATGAGGAAGAAAGTGAAGATGATTGGGAAGAGGTCGAAGGTAAAACATTGCTGTGTGATCCTGTTTTTCTGTTTGAATCTGCTTGGAGTCACATCATTTAGTTGCAGTTCTTTTGTTTCCTTGTGAAACTAAGACCAAATAAGGTTACAATAGGGACTTGCTTTTGATGCAAAGACCAATTCATGACCAGGTTACCAAAGAAGGTTGTATATTCTCTTCCTCTTGTGGCTGTCAGTGGAGATTGTGAAACAGAGAGGTAGTATTGTCTCAGAAAGCACATGAGCTTTGAGAGTAGTGAGATCTGGGTTCAGGGTCCAGCCTTGCTACTTGTATAGCTGTGTGAACAAGTAAATCCACTCTGAAAAAATCAGAGATTTTTCACCAATAACATTTAGTAAGCATTGACTGCTCCGTGTGAGCTGTTTACAGGCTAGGCTGCAGGATTGTAGCAGAGGAAGAAAGGTCTGCAAATTTAATGGGCCTAAAGCATCATATGCTCACAGTAAGTGGCAGCTAATGTTATAATCCCTGATTCCTTCTGTCTGTGCTAACTTTATCTCAGCTTTTGATTTTGAAAATGATTTTTGAAAACCTACAAAATAGTGGAAAATGTAGTACATGGACTCTTCACTTAGATTTAGTAACTTTAACATTTGCCAGTAGTGAATGTATCTTTCTCTGTAAATATGCAGCTTGGAACCATTTGAAAGTAAGTTGCAGACATTCTGGTACTTGACTTGTAAATACTTCATCAGTTCCCCTAAGACTAAGACGTTCTCCTGCATGATGAAATAGTTTCACACTTAAGAAAATGAAAAGCCCCTAATTGTTGCAAAAATATCCTTCATAGCCATTGTTTGTTTCTAATCCAGGATCTAATCAAAGTGTGAGTTATACCTCTTTAGTCTCCTTTAGTTTAGAACAGTGTGTCCCCCCACCCAGCACCTTTTTTTTTTCTTCTTTTCTTTTTGTGGCACTGCTGTTTTTGAAGAGTCCTGGCCTATTCTCTTATGGGATGTCTTTGATTCCAGTTTTGTGTGATATGCATCTCAGGGTGATGGTAAACTTGTTTCAGTATCCCCTGGTTTCTTATAAACTGTAAGTGAAGGCTTGATTGAATTTAGGTTAAACTTTTTTTGGGGGGCAAGTATACTTCATAGCTTTGTATTTCATACCATTAAGAGACTCCTAATGTCAGTTTGCCCCACTAGTGATGCTAAGTGTGATCGTACAAGGTGGTTCTGCCAGATTGTGAAAACATAAAGGTCCATTTTCCCTCTGTAATTAACCATATCAGGTGATACTCTGATTCTGTGTGAATATCTTATTCTCTAGTAACTTTTTACTTAACAGTTTTTCATATGCTTTGAATTTTATTGAATCAGATTATTATATTGAGCATCATGAAATGGGACTCTCTGATTCTGTCATCTCATATGCATTTCTCATGTGACTGTGATCTGTAAAGAAGAGCTCTCTCTTTTAAATTATATTTATTTTGATTATCACTATGGACTTAGAGATATTTTTAAAACTCACATGTTATCAGTTATCATCATTATACTTGTTGATCTTCAGATTGTCCCAGATTTGGCTGGTGAGAGCCCCTTTAAGCCTTGTGCCTTACAGTGTCCATCTGACATGGCCTCATTCTCAAAAACGTTTTTCTTTTTTTAATTTATTTTTTATTTTTATTAACATAAAATATATTATTTGCCCCAGGGGTACTGGTCTTTGAAGCATCAGGCTTACACATTTCATAGCACACACCATAGCACATACCCTCCCCAATGTCCATAACCCCACCACCCTCTCCCTACACACCACAGCAAAGCTCAGTTTGTTTAGTGAGATTAAGAGTCTCTTATGGTTTGTCTTCCTCCTGATCGCATCTTGTTTCATTTTTTCCTTCCCTACCCCTCATAACCCCCTCCCTGCCTCTCAAATTCCTTATATCAGAGAAATCGTATAATTGTCTTTTTCTGATTGACTTATTGTGCTTAACATAATATCCTCTAGTTCCATCCATGTTGTTGCAAATGGCAAAATTTCATTTATTTTGATGGCAGCATAATATTCCATTGAATACACACACACACACACACACACACACACACAACTTCTTTATCCATTCATCTGTTGATGGACATATAAGTTCATTCCATAGTTTGGCTATTGTGGGCGTTGCTGCTTCTATAAACATTCGGGTGCATGTGCCTCTTTGGATCACTACATTTGTATCTTTGGGGTAACTACCCAGTAGTGTGATTGCTGGGTCATAGGGTAGCTCTGTTTTCAACTTTTTGAGGAACCTTCATGCTGTTTTCCAGAGTGGCTGCACCAGCTTGCATTCCCACCAATAGTTTAGGAGGGTTCTACTTTTTCCATATCCTCTACTGTGAAGTGGTATCTCATTGTGGGTTTTTGTTTTTGTTTTTGTTTTATTTCTTTTCAGCGTAACAGTATTCATTGTTTTTTGCACCACACCCAGTGCTCCATGCAATCTGTGCCCTCTCTAATACCCACCACCTGGCTCATTGTGGTTTTGATTTGTATTTCCCTGATGCCAAGTGATGTTGAGCACCTTTTCATGTGTCTCTTGGCTATCTGGATGTCTTCTTTGCAGAAATAGCTGTTCCTGTCTTCTGCCTATTTCTTGACTGGGTTATTTGTTCTTTGGGTGTAGAGTTTGATAAGTTCTTTATAGATTTTGGATACTAGTCCTTTATCTGATATGTCATTTTTGAATATCTTCTCCCATTCTGTCAGTTGTCTTTTGGTTTTTCTGTTTGCTTTGCAATGCAAAAGCTTTTGATCCTGATGAAGTCCCAATAGTTCATTTTTGCCCTTCCTTCTCTCGTCCTTAGTAATGTTTCTAGGAAGAAGTTGCTGCGGCTAAGGTTGAAGAGGTTGCTGCCTGTGTTCTCCTCAAGGGTTTTGCTGGATTCCTGTCTCACATGGAGGTCCTTCATCCATTTTGAGTCTTTTTTTGTGTGTGGTATAAGGAAATGGTCCAGTTTCATTTTTCTGCATGTGGCTGTCCAGTTTTCCCAACACCATTAGTTGAGGGGACTTTTCTCCATTGGACGTTCTTTACTGCGTTGTTGAAGGTTAGTTGACCATAGACTTGAGAGTCTGTTTCTGGGATCTATGTGTCTGTTTTTGTGCCAGTCCATACTGTCTTAATGATTACAGCTTTGTAATAGTGATTGAAGTCGGGAATCGTGACATCACCGACCTTGGCTTTCTTTTTCAACATTCCTCTGGCTATTATGGACTAACCATATTCCATATATATATATAAATGGGTTCCATATGTATATATGGCATGTGCATATATATGTATATATGTATGGCATATATATATATGAGTGACTATACACACACACACACACACATATGGTATATACATATATATGTATATATGGAATATGCATGGAACCCATTTCTGGTTCCATATAAATTTTAGGATTATTTGTTCCACTTCTTTGAAAACATTTGATGGTATTTTGCTAGGGATTGCATTAGATGTGGTGATTGCTTTAGGTAGCATAGACATTTTCATAATATTTGTTCTTCCAGTCCATGAGGTTGGAATGTTTTTCCATTTCTTTGTATCTGCCTCAATTTCTTTCATGAGTACTTTATAGTTTTCTGAGTATGGATTCTTTGCCTCTTTGGTTAGGTTTTTTCCTAACTATCATATGGTTTTGGGTACAGTTGTAAATGGGATCGACTCCTTAATTTGTCCTGTCTTGCTCTTGGTGTATAGAAATGCAACTGATTTCTGTGCATTGATTTTATGTCCTGGCACTGTACTGAATTCCTGTATGAGTTCTAGCAATTTGGAGTGGAGTCTTTTGGGTTTTCCACATAAAGTATCATATCATCAGCAAAGAGTGAGAGTTTGACTTCTTTGCTGATAAGGATGCATTTTATTTCTTTTTGTTGTCTGATTGCCGTTTGTTGTCTGTTGTCTGATTACTAGGACTTCTAGTACTATTTGAATAGCAGTAGTGATAGTGGACAACCCTAAGGTCGTGTTCCTGACCTTAGGGGAAAAGCTCTCAGTTTTTTTCCCCATTAAGGATGATATTCACTGTGGGTTTTTCATAAATGGCTCTGATGATATCGAGGTATGTACCCTCTATCTGTACACTTTGAGGAGTTTTGATGAAGAGAGGATGCTGTACTTTGTCAGATGCTTTTTCAACATCTGTTGAGAATATCATATGGTTCTTGTTCTTTCTTTTATTAATGCATTGTATCATACTGATTGATTCATGGGTGTTGAACCACCCTTGCAGCCCAGGAATAAATCCCACTCTTCGTGGTGAATAATCCTTTGAATGTACTGTTGGATCCTATTGGCTAGTATTTTGGTGAGAATTTTTGCATCTGTGTTCATCAAGGATATTGGTCTGTGATTCTCCTTTTTGATGGGGTCTTTGTCTGGTTTGGGGATCAAGGTAATGGTGGCCTCATAAAATGAGTTTGGAAGTTTCCCTTCTGTTTCTGATTTTTGGAACAGTTTCAGGAGAATAGATGTTAATTCTTCTTTAAATGTTTGGTGGAATTCCCCTGGGAAGTCGTCTGGCCCTGGGCTCTTGATTGTTGGGAGATTATTAATGACTGCTTCAATCTCCTTACTGGTTATGGGTCTGTTCAGGTTTTCTACTTCTTCCTGGTTCAGTTGTGGTAGTTTATATGTCTCTAGGAATGCATCCATTTCTTCCAGGTTGTCAAATTTGCTGGTGTGTAGTTGCTCATAATATGTTCCTGTAATTGTTTTTATTTCTTTGGTGTTGGTTGTGATCTCTCCTCTTTCATTCATGATTTTATTAATTTGGGTCCCTTCTCTTTTCTTTTTGATAAGTCTGGCCAGGGGTTTATCAATCTTACTAATTCTTTCAGAGAACCAGCTCCTAGTTTGTTTGATTTGTTCTGGTATTCTTTTGGTTTCTAGTTCATTGATTTCTGCTCTGATTATTATTTCTCTTCTCCCGCTGGGTTTAGGCTTTCTTTGCTGTTCTTTCTCCAGCTCCTTTAGGTGTAGGGTTAGGTTGTGTACTTGAGATTTTCTTGTTTCTTGAGAAAGGCTTTTATTGCTATATACTTTCAGGACCGCCTTTGCTGTATCTCAGAGATTTTGAACAGTTGTGTTTTCATTTTCATTTGTTTCCATGAATTTTTAAAATTCTTCTTTAATTTCCTGGTTGACTCACTCATCGGGAGTAGTAGTAGGATGCTCTTTAGCCTCCATGTAGTTGAGTTCTTTCCAACTTTCCTCTTGTGGTTGAGTTCTAGTTTCAGAGCATTGTGGTCTGAAAATATGCAGGGAGTGATCCCTGTCTTTTGGTACCGGGTGAGACCTGATTTGTGACCCAGGATGTGATCTGTCCTGGAGAATGTTCCATGTGCACTAGAGAAGAATGTGTATTCTGTTGCTTTGGGATGGAATTTTCTGAATATATCTGTGTGGTCCATCGGGTCCAGTGTGTCATTTAAAGGCTTTATTTCCTTGTTCATCTTTTGCTTAGATGATCTGTCCATTTCAGCAAGGGGGGGTGTTAAAGTCCCCTACTATTATTGTATTGTTGTCAATGTGTTTTTTTGATTTTGTTTTTAATTGGTTTATATTGTTGGCTGCTCCCATGTTAGGGGCATAGATATTTGAAATTGCTAGATCTTCTTGTTGGACAGACCGTTTGCGTATGATACAGTGTCCTTTCTCAGCTCTTATTAAAGATTTTATTTATTTATTTGACAGAAATCACAAGCAGGCAGAGAGGCAGGCAGAGAGAGAGGGAAGCAGGCTCCCCACTGAGCAGAGAGCCCGATGCGGGACTCGATCCCAGGACCCCGAGATCGTGACCTGAGCCGAAGGCAGCGGCCCAACCCACTGAGCCACCCAGGCGCCCCTCAGCTCTTATTATAGTCTTTGGCTTAAAATCTAATTTATCTGATATAAGGATTGCCACCTCAGCTTTCTTTTGATGTCCATTAGCGTGGTAAATTGTTTTCCACTCACTCACTTTAAATCTGGAGGTGTCTTTGGGTCTGAAATGAGTTTCTTGTAAACAGTGTATCGATAGGTCTTGTTTTTTTTTTCCCATTCTGATACTGTGTGTCTTTTGCTTGGGGCATTTAGCCCATTTACATTCAGGGTAACTACTGAAAGATACGAATTTAGTGCCACTGTATGGCCTGTAAGGTAACTGTTACTGTATGTTGTCTCTGTTCCTTTCTGGTCTGTTATTTTAGCCTTTCTCTTTGCTTAGAGGGCCCCTCAATATTTCCTTTGGGGCTAGTTTGGTGTTTGCAAATTCTTTAAATTTTTGTTTGAAACTTTTTATCTCTCCATCTATTTTCAGTGACAGCCTAGCTGGATATAGTACTCTTGGCTCCATTTTTTCTTGTTTAGTGCTCTGAATATATCATGCCAGTCCTTTCTGGCCTCCAGGTCTCTGTGAATAAGTCGCTGCCAATCTAATATTTCTGTCATTGTAGGTTACAGACCTCTTGTCCTTAGCTCCTTTCTGGATTTTCTCCTTGTCACTGAGACTTGTAAGTTTTACTATTAGATTATGGGGTGTTGACCTATTTTTATTGATTTTGAGGGGGGTTCTTTGTGCCTCCAGGATTTTGATGCTTGTTCCCTTTGCCATATTAGGGAAATTCTCTACTATAATTTTCACCCATATACCTTCTGCCCCACTCTCTCTTTCTTCTTCTTCTGGGATCCCAATTATTCTAATGTTGTTTCGTCTTATGGTATCACTTATCTCTCGATTTCTCGCCTCATGGCCCAGTAGTTGTTTCTCTTTTTCTTAGCTTCTTTATTCTCCATCATTTGGTCTCTTACATCACTAGTTCTCTCTTCTACCTAATTTATTCTAGCGGTAAGGGCCTCCATTTTTTATTGCAGCTCATTAATAGCTTTTTTGATTTCAATTTGGTTAGAATTTATTTCTTTTATTTCTCCAGAAAGGGCTTTTATTTCTCCAGAAAGGGATTCTTTTATATATTCCATGCCTTTTTAGAGCCCAGCTAGCACCTTGATAATCATCATTCTGAACTCTAGTTCTGACAACTTACTAATGTCTGTATTGAATAGGTCCCTAGCTGTTGGTACTGCCTCTTGTTCTTTTTTTGTGGTGAGTTCTCTGCCTTGTCATTTTATCTAGATAAGAATAGGTGAATGAGAGAATAAAATACTAAACGTGTGGCAAAGACCCCAGAAAAATATACACTAACCAATTCGGAAGAGACCTGAAACTGGGGGGAGAAGAATGGGGAGAATTTATTAGACTGGTGAATAGAACAGAGCCACTCACTTGATTTTGGTTGTATTCTGGTCTTTTAGAAGAAACTACCTCCCAAAATTTTAAAGAAAGAAAAACTTACATATATGCAAAAAAAGGGTAAATGCGATGAAGGGATGGAATATGAATGTAAAGATGAAAATTTAAAAAGATTCTAGAAAAGGAATTGCTAAGTTGGTTTGAAAAAAAGTCAAAAAAAGAGGGGAGAATGTGATTAGGTTGGAGGCAAGAACAAAGCCATGTGCTAGATTTATGGTATATTTTGATCTGCTAGAATAAATTGTATCCCAAAATTTTAAAGAAAAATAGCCTATAGTATACAAAAAAGGTTAAATATGAAGGGATAAAATATGACTATAACAATGGAGATTTAAAGATTTTTTAAAAAGGTATCGATAAGATAAAGTAGTTAAAAAATGTTAAAAAGGGAAGAGGAAAAGTTAAAATAGAATAAGAAAAAAATAAAATTACAAAAATTTATCTTTGAAAAACTAAAGAATCATGGGAAAAAAGCCACGAATTCTGTGTTTTGCTTTCCCCTAGCTCTTGAGTTCTGCGGTTCTCATTGATCAGTGAATGTGGTCTTGGCTGGATGTTCTTGCTGATCTTCTGGGGGAGGGGTCTGTTGTCGTAATTTTCAAATCTCTTCATCTGTGGTGGAATTGCACCACACTTGCCAGGGGCCAGGCTAAGCAATCTGCTTGGGTTCACTTTTGGTAGCTTTTGTTCCCTGAATGCTTTCCATACAGCTTTGAAGGATGGGAATGAGGATGGCAGCCTCCCAGTCTCCAGCCCAGAGGAGCTAAGAGTTTGAGGCCCCATTCCTCAGTGTGCCCAGAGAAAAGCATTCAGTCCCTCCTGTCTCTCTGGTTTCCAGCTACACTCCATGCTCACCCAGCCTGTGACTGAGCATTTCTATTTCTGGTACACGGCCCTGTTTGATTCTCCAAACCCAGCAGATTCCTGCTGGAGGAGGAAGGAGGGAGTCTCTCCAGATCTGTCACTTGTGGGGTCCCTCCTGGAAGAGCAGTGGTCTGAGTGTGCCTTGGATCACAGTTCAAGTTAACCCCGAGCTGAGAGCCCACTCCTTGGTCTGTCTCTGTAGCTGGTTTCCCCTCTCTCTAATACCTGGGAGCTCTGCCACACTCAGACACCCCTAGTCTTTCTGTGAGCCCGCGGGTCCTGAGACCACACTGTCCCTGCCAGGGCTCCACCCCCTGCTTAGCCTCTGGAGCAATGTCTCTCAGTGGAGCAGACTTCTTAAAATTCTGATTTTGAGCTGCTTCACCACTTGCCAGGAGCCAGCCTGTTCCCCTGGGGTCTGTCTTCCCATTGCTTCGGATTCACTTTTCCCCCATGTCCTGCCTTCTGGGAAGTGGTTGATTTTCTGTTCCTGGAATTGCTGCTCTTCTTCTCTTCTATTTCTTGTTGAGTTTGTAGGTGTTAAGAATGGTTTGATAACTATCTAGCTGAACTGCTGGGACCTAATGATAGTTCAGTCTCCTACTGCTCCGTGGTCTTGCTTCCTCTGGACCTCAAAAACGTTTTTGAGAACGTTTTTGTTCTCTGGCACAAGAACATATTCCAGGCCCATCTTGTATTCTTCTTGCTCCAGACCTATGATCAGCTTTTGTTTCTCCAGCAAGCCCTCGCTCATTTCATCAGTGACTGACATGTAGAAACCAAATCTTGGCATTAGGTGTGTTCATTGCCGCCAGTGGGGTGTCACTGCTTCTTGGCCCAGAGCATCTTTGACGAGGCCTTTGCTAATAACAAAGTTTACAGTTAGATCCAGTTCAGCGAATTCAGTTTATTTCAGCTAGTATTCATAAGCGATATAGAGGATAAAGAGATAAAAAGGATGTATTCCTTACCATTACAAGATTGCGATTGGGGCTGCAAGACCCCTAAATTCATGCCTGTATATGTTGCAAATTGTGATATGGGTTATTGTAGTAAGAATAATAGGTAATTATTCTTCTTTGTTGTTGTTTTTGTCTCTTGGAGAAAGACTAAGTCTCTACTAAAACACACACGTTAACATCAGATCCTTAATACCAGAGGTCTGAATTCAAGTCAGTATTTCTGTGCCTCAGTTCCCTCCTCTAAGGGCTGTTTCTCTGTGTTGTTTGAATTAAATGAGATATAAATGTGAAACAACTCAGTCTGTCGCATTTTTGAGATACTCAAAGCACTGCAGGAGTAGGGGTCTCCTATGTTTCATCTGTTCTTCACTCCCCTCAGAACCTCCATTTTGTTTAATATGGTAGCGATAATAATTATTATTACAGATTTTTTAAAACATATTTTATTTTTTTTTGAGAGAGGGAGAGAGAGGGAGAGGAAGAGAGCAGTTGGGGAGGCAGCAGGAGAGGAAGAGAGAATCTCAAGCAGACTCCACACTGAGCATGGAGCCTAGTGCAGGGCTCGATGCCAAAACCCTGAGATCATGAGCTGAAACCAAGAGATGGCCACTTAACTGACTGAGCCACCCAGGTACCCTTATTATTACTGATTTTATAAAAAATTATTGTTGATAGAACTTGGTGAGACTGTGCCAGGTGACATGGGAGAAAACACAGCTTTCTCTGAATCTGTCCTGCCTGTGGAACCAGTGGAGATAGAGATCGAAACACCCCAACAGGCTAAAGCAAGGGAAAGAAGGTAAGATTAGGCCCTTCTCTCTAAGTTCCTGTCACACATATTGAGCAAGAGCCGATACTTAATGAAAGGTTTTGAGAAACACATAGGAGACTGGGGCTGAGTACCAGTGTGGTCAGCAGGCTTAGGTGAGAGAGCCCTGGGTTTACTTTGAGGACTTGAACAAGAATCCTGGTTTGTTTTATGGCTGTGGCAGGACATGGGAAGAGGAAACTTGAATATCTGGTATATGCTGAGGACTCTGCAGGTTGTCCCTAGTTTTACTTAAACTTGAAGATAGTGTGTGAATGAAGATGTGGAGGCTCAGAGATGTAACATTTTAGGAGTCACTCAGCTAGGAAGCAGTTGGGCCAAGAATCAAATCCCTCTCCTGCCAACTCGACACTCATGCTTTCACATTACATCACACTGTATGATTTGAGGCAGTGCCCCCTGTGGTAGGGAGCCCCCATTCCATCCCAGAATTCCCAGGACTGCTGCATCTGCTGGCGGCTTGGGAATGTGAACACAACGCCTGGTGGTCAATTGGCGAATGAGTTCCACTCTGTAATGGGTACATCATTAGGCATGAAGGAGGAGGGTAGATGCCTGGATGCAGGCATGAAAGATTTCACAGCACCATAGAAATGTGTGTACACCAATTTAGCCCAGAAGTACTGGTGCAAAGGAGGGAGTCAGTAGTCGGGAGGTCAGTCAGGCAGGGAAGACTCCTTGGGGGATGTGCGCCTCAAAGCACGTGCATGAGGCCTGATGCGTGGAGAGTGTCCTGAGCCAAGGTGTGCAGGTATGAAGGAACAGAAAAGTCTGTGGAAAATAGCCAACTTGCAGATGTGCCTGAGTAGCACGGCCTTGTATAAGAGAACCAGGAGAGCGAGTCACAAGCCATGATGTGTGACTGGGGGCCTGGGGTCAGGGCCCAGAGGTCAGTCTCCCACTTCATTCTTGGATTTTTCAATATGCATGGCAGTGAAAGGATAAAAGTGGAGTTTGAGACCTATCTTCGGAGGATGATGAAACGTTTCAGTAAAGAAGTCCATGAGGACACACACAAGGTAAGGAAGGGTGGGAGGCGAAGGGACAGGGTCCTCTGTGTTATGGCTGTGTGGTGTGGTGCACACAGCTTTGGTTCTCAGTCAGGCCTGGTTTTATTTGGCTCTTCTACTCACTCTGTGACCTTGGCCAGTTTCTTTGTCTCCCTGAGCGGTTTCCTCATCTTTGAGGTGGGGTGTGATAAGTGCCTGCTTTGGAGGGGGTTGTGGGGGCAGAGCCAATATGACATGCAAAGTCTGGAGCACAGACCTGGCACATAGGAGGGCCAGACCCATGGGCACGCTCCCTCCATCCCTTCTTCCACCTGTCTCATAACCTCCATTTTTTTTTTTTTTTAAAGATTTACTTATTTATTTATTTGACAGACAAGATACCACAAGTAGGCAGAGAGGCAGGCAGAGAGAGAGGAGGATGCAGGCTCTCTGCTGAGCAGAGAGCCCGATGCGGGGCTTGATCCCAGGACCCTGGGATCATGATCTGAGCCGAAGGCAGCGGCTTAACCCACTGAGCCACCCAGGCTCCCCTCATAACCTCCATTCCTAACACCGCTGAAGAGACGTGTATTTGACTTCAGCTAGCAGTTAGTGAACCACATTATAGACCTAGCAAGGTACTTGGCGTTGTGGGGATGGAGACTTGTAGAAAGCTTATTTCCTGCCATTAAGGAGTGTCTGTTCTCACAGACGGAACAAGACAGATGTCAAAACAGGAAATTCAAGGCTCAGAATGAGGAAAGGGAACGGTGTGGGTTGAGTGGCTGAGGAAGGTGGCTTTCTTTAAGAGAAAGGCCACTGGGGAGAGGTGGGAGCACAGAAGCTGGGGAGGCTGCCTGTGACAAGTTCAGAGGGCCCTCTAGTTCTCTGTGTGTCTGTGTAATGGAGGGTGCATGCATTGGTGGCCTGTGAGAGTGAGGGAAGGGCACTCAGCTTTCCCTCGGATGGGCAGCAGGCAGCCAGAGTGAGAAGAGCTGACAGGGCTGGAAGAGACAGTACATCTACAGCAGCTGCAGAGATCTGGGAGTGAGATGAGCTCAGAGCAAGGACAGTGAGGAGATGAGACACCCACCTCCCTGAGGCCTTGAGGAGCACGTGGGATAGCTGTGCTGCTTGTACCTTTTGGAAGAGGTGGAAGGAAGGGAAGGGTTCATATGACTCTAAGATGGGAAGCTTAAGTGAGGGGAGAAGAATGGAGCTGTTGACTGAAATGGGGAGGTCAGAGGTGGGGAAGGAGGCAGACGGTTCTAAAGGGAAAAGGATGTAAGATTTTGGAGGAGGCGGCGAGGAGTCACATGATCATCTCCGGAGGCTGGGGAGCGGTTGGAGCTTGGGAGCAGGGCCAGCTGGCTTTAGGGTTTGCAGCAGAAGTGGCTGGGTCCTGGCACCCAGGGAAGGCAGAGAACCCTGTGGTGAACCTGCGCCATCCGCCGGCTTGGACAGCTACTGGCACTTGTGCAGTCTCTCCCTTCTCACCCCTGTCTCACTTTTCCTCCCGATCTTTTGGGAGCAAATCCTAAACAGCAAGGCCTCTTAAAATATAGAAGTTTATATGCTGCAGTTCTGAGATTTGGTTATTTTGTCAAGGGAATAAGTATCTAGGGAGAGCACAGGGTGAAGACAAGGTCTTGGGAAATGGCTAATGTTGGGATTTTTACTTTCTTGTGTATAAAAATAATAAATAATTCCTGCCTACACAATATCTCTCAGTTTGGCAGCAGAAAACACTCTAGTTCTCAGCCTACCATCTTCCCCCTTTTCCCAGGTTCACCTGCTATGCCTGCTGGCAAATGGTTTCTATCGAAGTAACATCTGCAACCAGCCAGATCTACTTGCTATCAGCCTGTCCATCATCCCAGCTCGTTTTACCAGAGTGCCACCTCAGGATGTAGATGCCTGCTATCTGTCAAACCTGGTGAAATGGTATGCCCTCTGGCCTGTCCTGCAGAGGCCTAGAGTAGAACTTGTGTCTCTAAGAGGTTGGGGGCCAGGCAGTTGCACAGACTTCCCTGAGGGGACCCCTTATGCCGGGCTTTGAGTGCACAGCCCTGAAGATAGACACACGTCAGGCACATTCTCTGCCCTGGAACACCTCCCAGCCTGGCTGAGGAGACAGATGCACCCCAGGTAATCAGGGTAGTGTGAGGAGTGCTTTAGAAGAGATCTGCTGGGTACTTTAGGTGCATGGAGCACCTAAGCATGGTCCTTTAGGTGCACCTCCCAAGGACATGTGAAGTCTGCTGGGGTCTTGAGTGGAGCCGGGGTCAGCCACATAGACTGGGAAGATGAGAGCAGAGGCAAGCAGGGCTCCCGATTCCCTCTTGAGACTCTCCCGTCTGATTTTCTTGGCTATAAGAGGATAGCAAGTGTTCCTCTTGGCCCTGACTCGTGACATGGGGAATGTCTGGTTTCTCTCCAGGTTTGTTGGTACATTTACAGTGAATGCAGACCTCTCAACCAATGAGCGAGATGATCTGCAGACAACATTGGAAAGGAGGTTTGCTATTTACTCTGCACGGGATGATGAAGAGTTGGTACATGTAAGTGATTCCTCCTGGCATGGTTTTTTGTTTTGTTTTGCTTCGTTTTTAATTTCTTTTCAGTGTACCAGAATTCTTTGGTTATGCACCATACCCAGTGTTCTATGCAATACATGCCTTCCATAATACCCACCACCACGCTCACCCAACTTCCCACCCTTGCCCCTTCAAAATCTTCAGATTGTTTTTCAGAGTCCATAGTCTCTTGTGGTTCATCTCCCCCTCCAGTTTCCCTCAACTCCTTTCTCCTCTCCATTTCAAAGGTTTTATTTATTTGTTTGACAGAGAGATCACAAATAGGCAGAGCAGTAGGCAAAGAGGGTGGGAAGTGGGCTCCTTGCTGAGCAGAGAGCCTGATGCAGAGCTCGATCCCAGGACCCTGAGATCATGACCTGAGCTGAAGGCAGAGGCTTAACCCAATGAGCCACCCAGGTGCCCTGGCACAGTTTTTTAGTGCTGGGAGCTAATGGCCATGGCAGTCACATGCCAGGTACCATTCCAGAGTTTTCCATGTTCTTCCTTATTCAGGCCTTGTGAAATAAAAAATACATTTAGAAGCTCAAGGAGGCCAAAGAACTTTCTCAGGGTCATTCTGCTGGTAAGCAACTAGAGTCAGGTTTGGGACCTGTATATGGGTGGAAAGCCTGCACTCTTTCAGTTGCTTGGTGTCCTGGGGTTGTAAACACTTATTTTTTGGTCAGGTACCCTAGCCTTGTTTCCCTTAACTATTCAAAAATTATGTTCAGAAGTCCATAGGAAATGTTTTTTCAAACCTTGTCTGCTGAAATCCATCAGGAAGCATTTCCCTACCTTCCGACTTGAGAAATGATATTGCTGGCAGTGGTGCAGTCAGGAGAGTTCTGTCTACCAAAAATAGAGATAGAAATACGGCTTTATTTCCGGAAGGTTCCTATTCATTACATACGTTTTCTGTTTGTTTACGGAAGGAGACCAGGCTTCTTGGATCTTAAAAGCCCAAACAACTGGCATCTTTATCTCTCTTCTGATTCACTTTAAAAAAGTCTAAGATGGGGCACCTGGGTGGCTCAGAGGGTTGAGCCTCTGTCTTCGGCTAAGGTCATGGTCTCAGGGTCCTGATATCGAGCCCCGCATCGGGCTCTCTGCTCAGCAGAGAGCCTGCTTCCCTTCCTCTCTCTGCCTACCTGTGATCTCTCTCTCTCTGTGTCAAATAAATAAATAAAATCTTTAAAAAAAAAAAAAGAAATGCAACTGAATTCTGTGCATTGATTTTATGTCTTGCCACTTTACTGAATTCCTGTATGAGTTCTAGTAGTTTGGAGTGGAGTCTTTTGGGTTTTCCACATAAAGTATCATATCATCAGCAAAGAGTGAGAGTTTGACTTCTTTGCTGATAAGGATGCATTTTATTTCTTTTTGTTGTCTGATTGCCGTTTGTTGTCTGTTGTCTGATTACTAGGACTTCTAGTACTATTTGAATAGCAGTAGTGATAGTGGACAACCCTAAGGTCGTGTTCCTGACCTTAGGGGAAAAGCTCTCAGTTTTTTTCCCCATTAAGGATGATATTCACTGTGGGTTTTTCATAAATGGCTCTGATGATATCGAGGTATGTACCCTCTATCTGTACACTTTGAGGAGTTTTGATGAAGAGAGGATGCTGTACTTTGTCAGATGCTTTTTCAACATCTGTTGAGAATATCATATGGTTCTTGTTCTTTCTTTTATTAATGCATTGTATCATACTGATTGATTCATGGGTGTTGAACCACCCTTGCAGCCCAGGAATAAATCCCACTCTTCGTGGTGAATAATCCTTTGAATGTACTGTTGGATCCTATTGGCTAGTATTTTGGTGAGAATTTTTGCATCTGTGTTCATCAAGGATATTGGTCTGTGATTCTCCTTTTTGATGGGGTCTTTGTCTGGTTTGGGGATCAAGGTAATGGTGGCCTCATAAAATGAGTTTGGAAGTTTCCCTTCTGTTTCTGATTTTTGGAACAGTTTCAGGAGAATAGATGTTAATTCTTCTTTAAATGTTTGGTGGAATTCCCCTGGGAAGTCGTCTGGCCCTGGGCTCTTGATTGTTGGGAGATTATTAATGACTGCTTCAATCTCCTTACTGGTTATGGGTCTGTTCAGGTTTTCTACTTCTTCCTGGTTCAGTTGTGGTAGTTTATATGTCTCTAGGAATGCATCCATTTCTTCCAGGTTGTCAAATTTGCTGGTGTGTAGTTGCTCATAATATGTTCCTGTAATTGTTTTTATTTCTTTGGTGTTGGTTGTGATCTCTCCTCTTTCATTCATGATTTTATTAATTTGGGTCCCTTCTCTTTTCTTTTTGATAAGTCTGGCCAGGGGTTTATCAATCTTACTAATTCTTTCAGAGAACCAGCTCCTAGTTTGTTTGATTTGTTCTGGTATTCTTTTGGTTTCTAGTTCATTGATTTCTGCTCTGATTATTATTTCTCTTCTCCCGCTGGGTTTAGGCTTTCTTTGCTGTTCTTTCTCCAGCTCCTTTAGGTGTAGGGTTAGGTTGTGTACTTGAGATTTTCTTGTTTCTTGAGAAAGGCTTTTATTGCTATATACTTTCAGGACCGCCTTTGCTGTATCTCAGAGATTTTGAACAGTTGTGTTTTCATTTTCATTTGTTTCCATGAATTTTTAAAATTCTTCTTTAATTTCCTGGTTGACTCACTCATCGGGAGTAGTAGTAGGATGCTCTTTAGCCTCCATGTAGTTGAGTTCTTTCCAACTTTCCTCTTGTGGTTGAGTTCTAGTTTCAGAGCATTGTGGTCTGAAAATATGCAGGGAGTGATCCCTGTCTTTTGGTACCGGGTGAGACCTGATTTGTGACCCAGGATGTGATCTGTCCTGGAGAATGTTCCATGTGCACTAGAGAAGAATGTGTATTCTGTTGCTTTGGGATGGAATTTTCTGAATATATCTGTGTGGTCCATCGGGTCCAGTGTGTCATTTAAAGGCTTTATTTCCTTGTTCATCTTTTGCTTAGATGATCTGTCCATTTCAGCAAGGGGGGGTGTTAAAGTCCCCTACTATTATTGTATTGTTGTCAATGTGTTTTTTTGATTTTGTTTTTAATTGGTTTATATTGTTGGCTGCTCCCATGTTAGGGGCATAGATATTTGAAATTGCTAGATCTTCTTGTTGGACAGACCGTTTGCGTATGATACAGTGTCCTTTCTCAGCTCTTATTAAAGATTTTATTTATTTATTTGACAGAAATCACAAGCAGGCAGAGAGGCAGGCAGAGAGAGAGGGAAGCAGGCTCCCCGCTGAGCATAGAGCCCGATGCGGGACTCGATCCCAGGACCCCGAGATCGTGACCTGAGCCGAAGGCAGCGGCCCAACCCACTGAGCCACCCAGGCGCCCCTCAGCTCTTATTATAGTCTTTGGCTTAAAATCTAATTTATCTGATATAAGGATTGCCACCTCAGCTTTCTTTTGATGTCCATTAGCGTGGTAAATTGTTTTCCACTCACTCACTTTAAATCTGGAGGTGTCTTTGGGTCTGAAATGAGTTTCTTGTAAACAGTGTATCGATAGGTCTTGTTTTTTTTCCCATTCTGATACTGTGTGTCTTTTGCTTGGGGCATTTAGCCCATTTACATTCAGGGTAACTACTGAAAGATACGAATTTAGTGCCACTGTATGGCCTGTAAGGTAACTGTTACTGTATATTGTCTCTGTTTCTTTCTTGTCTGTCTCTTTTAGGCTCTCTGTTTGCTCAGAGGACCCCTTTCAATATATCATGTAGGACTTGTTTGGTGTTTGCAAATTCTTTTAGGTTTTGTTCGTCCCGGAAGTTTTTTATCTCTCCTATTTTCAGTGACAGCCTAGCTGGATTTAGTGTTCCTGGCTACATGTTTTTCTCATTTAGTGCCCTGAATATATCATGCCAGTCCTTTTTGGCCTGCCAGGTCTCTGTGGACAAGTCTGCTGCCAATGTAATATTTCTACCATTGTAGGTTACAGATCTTTTGTCCCCAACTACTTTCACTATTATCTCTTTGCCACAGAGACTTGTAAATTTTACTCTTAGATGACAGAGTGTTGACCTATTTTTATTGATTTTGAGGGGGGTTCTTTATGTCTACTGGATTTTGATGCTTGTTCCCTTCCCCAAATTAGGGAAGTTATCTTCTATAAGTTGTTCCAATATACCTTCTGCTCACTCCTCTTCTTCTGGGAATCCAATTCTTCTAATACTGTTTTGTCTTATATTATCGCTTATCTCTGAAATTCTCTCCTCATGGTCCAGTAGTTGTTTCTTTGTCTTTTTCTCAGCTTCTTTATTCTCCATCATTTGGTCTTATATATCACTAATTCTCTCTTCTGTCTTATTTATCCTAGCAGTAAGAGCCTCCCTTTTTTATTGCACCTCATTAATAGCTTTTTTGATTTCAACTTGGTTAGATTTTTGTTATTTTATTTTTCCAGATAGGGATTTTTTAGTATCTTGTGTGCTTTTTTTCAAGCCAGCTAGCATCTAGATAATCATCATTCTGAACTCTGGTTCTGACATCTTACTAATGTCCATATTCATTAGGTCCCTAGCCATCAGTACTGCCTTTTGTTCTTTTTTTTTTTTTTTTTTGAGGTTAGTTTTTCCGCCTTGACATTTTATCTAGATAAGAATAGATGAATGAGAGAGCACAATACTAAAAGCAACGACCCCAGAAATATGTACACTAACCATATCAGAAGAGACCTGAAGTCAGGGGGAGAAGAAAGGAGAAGAAAACATATATGTATTTATACACACAAACACACACAAGATTACACTGGTGAACAGAATAAAGTCACACACTTGATTTTTGTTATATTTTGGTCTGTTAGAAGAAACTGCCAAAATTTTAGAGAAAAGAATATATATATAAAATTATAAGGGTAAACACAATTAAGGGATGGACTGTAAAGATGAAAATTAAAAATGATTCTAAAAAAGGAATTGATGAGAAGTCACTTAAAAAAAAAAAGAAAAAGAAAAGAATGTCATCAGGCTAGAGAGTAGAAGAAAGCCATATGCTAGATTTAAGGTATATTTCGATCTGTTAGAAGAAACTGTATCCTAGAATTTTAAATAAAGGAAAACTTACAAGTATCCAAAAAATAAGGTTAAATACAGTGAAGAGATAGAATATGAATAAAACAGTGAAAATTGAAAAAGGTTTTAAAAAGGTATTGATAAGATAGAGTAGTTAAACTAGTAAAGGAAAAATTAAAAAACAATAGAGTTAGAGAAAAATAAAATTTAGAACATTTAACTTGGAGAGACTAAAGAATCCTGGTTAAAAAAAAAGCCAGGAGTTGTATGTGCTGCATTCCCCTTGCTCTGGAGTTCAACAGTTGACGTTGATGGCTGAACTTGATTTTTGGCTAGGTGTTGCTAGTGATCTTCTGGAGGAGGGGCCTGTTGCAGTGACTTTCCAAAATGTCTTTGTACCGCCCTTGCCAGGGGCCAGGCTCTGAGAGCTTGGGGCCCCATTCCTCAGTGTGCCCTCAGAGAAAAGCAGTCAGTCCCTCCTGTTTCCCTGATCTCCGGCTGCACTCCAGGCTCACCCAGCCTGTGACTGAGCGTTTTCCAGCTCTGGTGCATGGCTCTGCTTAGAGTCTCCAAACACAGCAGATTCCTGCAGCGTGCTCCCGTGCCTCTCCTCCTGGTGGAGGAAGGGTGGGTTGTTCCCCGGATCTGCCACTTCTGGGATTCCTGCATGAAGAGCAGTTGCCCGACTGTGCCCAAGATTACGGTTTATGGCAACCCTGAGTTGAGCACCCACTCCTTGGCCCTGTCTCTGTAGCCTACTTTCCTACTCTGATACTTGGGGGCGTGCCACACTCAGGCACCCTGGGTTGTTCTGTGACCCCACAGGACCTGAGACCACACTGTCCCCGCGAGGGCTACAACCCCCCCACTTAGCCTCTGGAGCATCGTCCCCCAGTGGAGCAAACTTCTAAAAGTTCCAACTGTGTGCGTTGGTGCTCTGCGGCTTGCCAAGAGCCGGCCCCTCCTCCCGTGACCTATCTTCCCTTCTGTCACCTCATATTCATTTTTCTGCACTTTCTACCTTCCAGAATGTGGTCGCTTTTTTGTTCCAAGAGTTACTCTTTTTGTCAGGTTTTTTTTTTTTAAACAATTACATTTTTAAAAAAGATTTTATTTATTTATTTAGCAGATAGAGATCACAAGTAGGCAGAGAGGCAGGCAGAGAGAGAGAGGGGGAAGCAGGCTCCCTGCCGAGTAGAGAGTCTGATGTGGGACTCGATTCCAGGACCCTGGGATCACGACCTGAGCCAAGGGCAGAGGCTTTAACCCACTGAGCCACCCAGGTGCCCCAGTTTTTTTGTTTTCTTTAATGAAATTTAACATAACACATTAAAAACCAAACTTCTCTGAGATGTAGTGAACATCTTTCCATTTTTCTATAAAAAGATACCTGTTTGGCATCAATTTTAGTAGTGCTCAGGGTTTTAGGCACCTATTTGGTGGTTTCTAACTTTTCCGTATTCTAAAAAAAAAAAAACTACCACAACAAATACCGTGAATTTTGTTAAAACCTCCATTCTTTTCTTAGGATAAATGCATCATTCTTTTTCCCCACAGATATTTTTACTGATCCTCCGGGCCCTACAGCTCTCGACCCGACTGGTTCTGTCTCTGCAGCCGATTCCTCTGAAGTTACCCCCAGCAAAGGTGGGGTGCTCCCAAAGGGCAGTTGGCTCAGCGGGGAGGGAGAAATTATCATATAACAAAAAAATTGGTCATTGGACTACTTTTACGGGTCGGCATTTATGGAGCGTGGGCCCCTTGGAGCCTACCTTGCTCACCCCCATGTTTGGAAAACTGGTCACCAGTGGCACAGAGGGCACAGAGGGGCCCAAGAGAGGTCCTGGCTGCCTGGTGGGTTAGTTTCTGCCTTGTGACACAGCAGAATGGCCCCATCCTCCTCCTTCTTGGCTGTGCTGAACAGTTAGGGATGAAGGACTCTGCCTTCTGCTGTCATCGGAGGAGGAGGGTTGGCACTAGACGAGCTGCACTATTGGTACTGTCGAGACTTAGTGGTCCAGGGGTGGATTTAATTCCATCATCTTAATGCAGCAACTTTTTTAAGTCCATCAGTATTTATTTGCAAGGCATGTTATGTGCAAGGTGGGTACTATTACCGAGGAAACTGATGCAGAGTTTTACCCATATGTAATAAATAAATATTTGAGGAAATGTAAATAAATGTATATATAGTTGACTGGAACACATAATGAATGAGAAGCAGAACTGGAGTTGGAAACCAGGTTCCTGTGTTTCCTGTGTTCATACCCCTGCCCCTCCCACCAGGTTCTAGAGTGCAAAGAGTTTACTTTGTGGCTTAGCTAAGATACCACAGATTTTAGTGAATACATTCTTACATTCCTAAAGGATTGTTGGCCCTGCCCTACCCTGTCTGAGCTGGGGACATCCTGTGTGTGCTGGTTCTGTAGCCAGTGATTTAGCCCTGGCAGAGTATAGGATCTCTATCATATGAGCATAGAAAGGAAAAACATAGTTTCCTCTTCTGTTTAAGGGAAAGAAAGCTCCAAAGGTGACATCTGTGGAAGGTGCTGGAGGCTCCTTGGAAACTTGCAGCCCAGTTCTAGAAAGCCAAACCAAACCCAAGACCAGCCAAGGAACCAGACAAGAGGTCACGTCATCTAAGGGCCCTGGCCGTCCAAGTGCCAAAGGGAAGAGGAGCAAAGCAGCTACAGTCAGGAAGAAACAGAGAGAGCCCTCCAGCGGGGAAGAAGAGCACAAGGCAGGAGGGCAGCAGGAGGATACCGAGAGACGTCGGCATGGCCGAGAGCGGCAGGTGGCCTCCAGGGTGTCTTATAAAGAAGAGAGTGGGAGTGACAAGGGTAGTAGCGGTTCTGACTTCGAGCTCTCCAGCGGGGAAGCCCATCACTCATCTGATGAGGATTCTGAACCTGGCCTTCCCAGGCAGAGATCAAAGGCAGGGTCCAGGAGTGACTCCAGGACCCAACGTGGAAGGCACCCTAAGCACCCTAGCTTCCCAGCAGCAACCACGAGCTCGTCAAGCAGTAAGAGTAAACGAGGCAAGAAAATCTCCAGTGATGGTGAGGGGGCAGAAAGAGGGAAAGCAGCTGGTGTAGACCAGTGGCTAGAGGTGTTCTGTGAGCAAGAGGAAAAGTGGGTGTGTGTGGACTGTGTGCATGGTGTGGTGGGCCAGGCTCTGTCCTGTTACAAGTATGCCACCAAGCCCATGACCTATGTGGTGGGCATCGACGGTGATGGCTGGGTCCGGGATGTTACCCAGAGGTACGATCCAGACTGGATGACTGCGACCCGCAAGTGCCGGGTCGATGCCAAGTGGTGGGCTGAAACCTTGAGACCATACCAGAGCCCGTTGGTGGAGAGGGAGAAGAAAGAAGACTCAGAGGTAAGGCCTTGGCTGCTGTGGACTTGAAGGCCCATCTTGGTGCCCCTTATATATGCCCGGTCCCATGTGGTGGGGGTATCTTTGTGTGTGATCTGGAATTTTCACAATACTATAGACCTGGGATGGCTTTTGCCTTGATTTTACCAGTTAAAAATGGAGGCTCTGAGAGATTAACTGCTTTGGTATTTGAGCCCACATCTGTCTGACCGTTATGCAGCACACTTTTAGTTACCTTCTAGTTGTAAATTTGGAGCTTTAAAACAATTTACACAGTCATATAAATTGCTCTGAGTGAAAGAAGACAAAACTCATGAGTGTGGTAGCCGTGTATCTCCCTGCCCTATTTGAGCCCCATGTGGAATTGTCCACTGAGAAATCAGAATCCTGAAAGAACTACTAAAAGAATGAGTGTTTGTCACAAGGAGCACAAGGGCAAGGAGAGACATGGTGCCAATGGCCCATTGGAGTTTCCTGGGAGAGTAGGGTCAAGTAGACCCAAGTAGACCCCCATCACAGAGCAGGTAAGGCCTTCCTGAAGAAAACCATGTGTCTTCCCTGAGGACAAGAGCAGGCACTAACCTGCTTGTGTTGGCCAGGGTGTCTAGGCACTGAGAATGAATAGGTTAGATGACTTTTTCACAGTTGCCACAAGCCCCGGGATTCCATGCTTTATCTGAAACCTGCCTGGAACCAGACTGCAGGTGCAGTGTTATGGGTGCTCACAAAACCTCTGCTTCACTGTTTTGCTGAACAAGGTGGTCTAGGGCTCGCCTGCCTCAGACCTCCCCTCCTCTTCCAGACATGTTCAGCATTATCTCTCTGGCCTTTGCAGTTCCAGGCAAAGCACCTGGGCCAGCCTTTGCCTACTGTCATTGGCACATACAAGAACCACCCTCTGTATGCGCTGAAGAGGCATCTGTTGAAATACGAGGCCATCTACCCTGAGACAGCTGCGATTCTTGGCTATTGTCGTGGAGAAGCTGTCTACTCCAGGTGTGTGAGGCAGCTTGGTGGCTCTGTGGGCTTCCCGATGGCCTGGGACTATCAGGCTCCTGGATGGGGGCGGGGAGTGCTGCTTATGTCAGCCCTTATGTCAAACGGGATGAGCTTTATGTTGTGTGTATGTGTGTGCTGTTTCATGGGGGCACATGTAGAAGGGATTCAGGCTTGAAGATGAAAACAAGGGTTAAAAGACCAGCAGGTGCAAAAGAGTTATGGGGGAAAAATTGAAAAGTATGACAAGGCTTATATGGGACAATAGGAAATAGATCCCTAAAATGTAAGTTACAAACATACAAAAGAAGAAAATAAAAGATTTGATCATGAAAATTAAAGGGAATGGATACTTTAATGGGGACGGAGCTTCTTTTTGGGAAGATGGAAAAGTTCTGGAGGTGTGTGGTGGGGACAGTTACTCAACAGCGTAAATGTACTTAACACCATGGAACTGCACACTTAGAAATGGTTAAAATGGTATATTTTGTATATATCTTGTTCACACTAAAAAAAATGGCAGAGGAAGAGGGGAAGGGAATAAGAGAAGAATGTAAAGTACATACAAAATTAAAACAAAAGATACTGAGCCACTCAGGCACCCCTCCAGGACTTTATCTCCAGAACTGAATCTCCATCCCCATGAAACACTCACTTTAACCCCTGTCCCCCCACCTCTGTCAGCCACCGCGTTGGTTTTTACTGGACTCTTGTGGGGACCTTACGTAAATGTGACCATGCAGTATTTGTCCTTTTGTGACTGGCCTCTAGGGACGGACACTTGCATTGCTTCCCCTTTTGGCTGTTGTGAATAGTGCTTCTGTGAACATGGGTGTACAGATAATCTTTTGAGATTCTGCTTACATTTCTTTTGGATACACGCCCAGAAGTAGAATTGCTGGATCATATGGTAATTTTATGTTTAACTTTTGAAGAACTAGGCTCCTGCTTTCCACAATGGCTGCATGGTTTTACAGCCCTACCAGCAACACGCAAGGATGCCAGTTATCCCACGGCCTCGCCAACACTTTTTGAGTTTTTTGATAACAGCCATTCTGAGGGTGTAAAGTGGTTAGAAGTTGAGATGTAGCCTGACAGGGCTCTGTCCACTTCCCCACCGTGCTCCTTGGAATGTCCTGACAGTGTCCAGCCTCTCCCCAGCCCCCATGTGAAGATCATGACTGTGACATGATGGCTCCTTGGGGCGATCAGAGCTGTGTAGCCTGCCAAGGGGTGGGGGGAAGTGCAAGTGGAGGTCTCAGCCCCAATCGGGATGCTCTAGCACCGGGAAAGTGTCTGGTCCTCCCTTAGCCTGGCAGAGCAGAGAGGACAGAGCTCATATCTTGACAGATAGAGGATGCCCCCAAGGCTCCAGAAGGGACAGTGGCTCATGCAGGGTCTCCCTGGTAGGCCGTGGCACAGAGGAGGCAGGAGCAGAGGGTCTGGTTTCCGCACTGGAAGGGAACTTCATGCCCTCACTCTGCGGAGCCCACTCTCTGGCCAGAGTGCAGGGCTGCCGACTGAGGAGGAGAGGAGCATGTCCTGTCGCAGAAAGCTCAGCAAGGAAGGCAGTTGGAACTCGTGGTGGGGTAGCCTTGCAAGGCTGGGCTACACTGCTTACCCTGGAAGGAGAGTGAAGCCAGAGGCGTGCTGTGCAGTCACTGGCTGCCAGGAATTAAGACTGTTCCATGTGCGTGAGTCATCATTCCGTGGAAACTCACTAGCTCGCAGTTCTGGTGTCTTTTTGGGGGTCCCCTGCCCCTTCTCTGGACACTCGGTCCTTCCCCCATCTCTGTGTTTAGCAGCAAACCGGGCCTTGGGCAGCCAGGTGCTGGCATGGTGGTGTGGAGGGTACCGGTACTGCTTTGCCTCCCACTGTGGGAGGATGGGGGAGTCCTGGCTTGCAGTCCAAGACAGACAAGACAACTCTGTTTAGGTCAGATTTGTAAACGGACACATTTTTGAGAAGATAGGAAGTCCAGATTAGCTGTTGGTATAACACAGGTCTCCTGGTCCCCCCAGGAGCCCAGCCTGAGGAGAGAATGGAGGCCTGAGCCCTTCCTCCTGGGGAGCCTTGTGAGGCAGGCTTCTGTGCCGCGAGTGCTCCAAGCTGGGTATGGACTCAGTTTGTCCTGTGTTTCCCTCTGTTGGCTCCCGCAGGGATTGCGTGCATACCCTGCACTCCCGGGACACGTGGCTGAAACAGGCCAGAGTGGTGAGGCTGGGAGAAGTGCCCTACAAGGTAACCATAGGGGTGGGGAGGGGGGGAGGGGGCAGCGGCAGCGGCTGCGCACTGGGGACAGAGGCCTGGGCACTCCCGGCTGCTGAGTGCTCACCCGGGAGAGGAATCCAGGGCTGACTTTTCTAACCTGAGAAAGACCAAAGGAAGAGAAAGCATTCAAATATGTCTTAGTCTAATGGAATTTGTAAGATGTATCTTTCGAGCATGCAAGACATGTGACATTTTTTAAGGGTTGTAATACAGGCTGCATATGGCCCTTTCCAAAAAAACGTGGTGAGCCCTGATCCAGAGGCGCCCAGTGTGCCCATCCTGCTCCTCCTTGTGACACGTATGCAGCTTTCTTGCTCACGCTCCCCAGTGAAACTTCTGGGCACTAGACATGGTCAGTTAGTGTGCGGCGGGTCCCATGCCGTCAGTGCCTTCCAGAATGCATGACACTGCTAGTTCCTGGGTTTAAATCCCAGCCCTTTCACTCACTGAGCGATGGGACTTCAGTGATTTCATCTCCAGGCCGCAGTCACCGTCTGCGATGAAGGTAGAGCACGTGGTGTGGCTGGTAAAAGCCTGGTTCTGGCCCTCTGGCCTGTGGCTGTAGGCAGTGGCTTGCCGCTCGCGGGTCACCCATCTGTCTGCACAGTGGAGACAGTGGTGGGACCGCCCTATGGGGCACAGTGCATAGAGCAGGGACCATCTGCAGGTGCTGGCTAGCAGCAGCTGTCCTTGGGGCCACGGTGGTACTAGGCACTGTAAGCAGGTGGGAAGTGCGTGCATCTTGGGCTCATGGTGGAGGTTAAATGAGGCCATGGGTTCAGGAAAGCACTCAGCACAGTACCCGGTATATAGTAAGTGCTCTGAAAGCGGTGGTCCTCCTCTAAACTGGCTGTTCCCTCTGGTGCAGATGGTGAAAGGCTACTCCAACCGGGCCCGGAAGGCCCGCCTTGCCGAGCCCCAGCTGCAGGACCACAACGACCTGGGCCTGTTTGGCGAGTGGCAGACGGAGGAGTACCAGCCGCCTGTGGCTGTGGACGGCAAGGTGAGGGCAGTGTTGTGACGGGTCAGGACCGGGCTGCTGCACACTGCTGCTGGCTAGACCGGCTGTGCTACCCTCTGCAGGTCCCCCGGAATGAGTTTGGGAACGTGTACCTCTTCCTGCCCAGCATGATGCCCATTGGCTGCGTCCAGCTCAACCTGCCCAACCTGCACCGTGTGGCCCGCAAGCTGGACATTGACTGTGTCCAGGCCATCACCGGCTTCGATTTCCATAAAGGCTACTCCCATCCCATGTGCGTGAGGGTCCTTCTGCAGCACCGGCAGGAGGGCTGGGCTGTCCTAGAGGAGGGGGCAGGAAGTCGATGTGGGGGTTGAGGCCATTTTCCGGTTTTTACTCTGGATTTGCCAAGTCAGCCTTAACACTTTACCTTTTCCTTTCACACTTTTACTCGGGCTGACTCTGCCTCCATCCAGAGGCAACAAAACCAATGGCACCACGTGCTCGTGATGCTAGATGAAAACCGTCTCCTGGGGGTTGGGGACAAGGGAACAGGCGAGGTCAGCACGTTTCTTGGTTAGGTGACCTCTGTCATCCCAGCGGGTGGGGCTGGGCGTGGGAAAGACGCAGGGCCGGAGTCCACAGGCCTGCCTCCTGCACGGGTGCTGTCGGCAGCTAGGGCTGGGACTGCATATACCTAATGCTGGAAATTCTTTGGGGAGCAGCTGGTTGGCCTCTGCAAGGGGGAGGCGAGGCCAGGGGGAGGCGAGGCCTGAGGGAGGCGAGGCCGGAGGCGGCAGCCTCAAGTAGGGCCATCCTTGTTGCATCCTTACAGAACCGACGGGTACATTGTCTGCGAGGAATACAAAGATGTGCTCCTAGCTGCCTGGGAGAAGGAGCAGGCGCTCATTGAGAAGCGGGAGAAGGAGGTGAGCCATGTGGCCAGGGCGGGCTGGGTGGGGACCTGAGGTGAAAGCAGAAGGGCAGGGAACACGAGCCCCCACGTGGGGGCAGGTGCCTCACTTGCACTGTGGGTAACAGGAGGGACCGTGGGCCCCGAAGCTCTTTCCAGCTCTCAGACGCCAGAGGGCACCCTACGGAGCCAGCCCTGGATAAACAGGGTCCTGTCCGTACCTCACCATCCAGCATCCCTGTCCACTGTGTACCTGGATCCTGGCTCTGGTGGCTGCTGCACCTGCCATCCACCACTGCCTCTACTGAAAGGCATTGCCTGTGATCCAAGCCTCCTCCTTAAAGATGTTCAAGTTGCTAACAGTTAAAAAGAGGCTTCTGTTTTGGTGCCTTTTATATGCATCCCTTTATAAAATCATGCTCCTTTAAAACAGACATGGCATGGCTGAGAAACTCTTTTAACCGAAGAATCTGATTTTGGATCTTTAGATCTTCAGATGTTCATAGGTTCCATCTAGACACTTTTCCTGAAAGTGATAGTACTTAACATTTTGTGTTCTTTGTTTTGCCTGCAGAAAAGAGAGAAACGGGCCCTCGGGAACTGGAAGCTGTTGGTCAGGGGACTGCTCATCAGGGAGAGGCTGAAGCTTCGCTATGGGGACGAGGTCAGTGTGGCTTTTTTGGAAAGAGACAAGGTCAGGTGGAAAAGGGGGACTCAGAACCCTGAGCCCGGATTCTGCCCAGAGATGCCTTGTGTTTTGTCAACCACCTTTCCTGCTCCCATCTGCCAAGCAGGTGCCTGCTGGGGTCTGAGCTCATGCTGAGCCCATCCAGGGAGGAACAGGCACCCTGTGTGTCTGTGTTTGACGTGCCCTCCGTAGCCTGGCTGCACTTCCTGTGCCTGTGACTATCCTCCAGGCCAGGGTTGCTCACTTAAGTCGTGTTTCATGGTACCTGCCCTGGGCTGGGCCAGCCTGTGCGAGGTGGATGTGTCACCCTCAGAGGGTCTCCCAGAGGGGCAGAGGCCCCTCCACATGGTTATGTGGTGAGATCAGTATTGGGTCAGAAATGTGTTCTTGGAACAGCTATAACCACACCCGTTTTCTCCCTGTCTGCAACTCCACATGCTGCCAGTTTGCCTTTAAAACTGGCAAAATATTCTTGACACGCTCTTCTCTCAAATCCCTTGGGTGACCTCTCACCAGGCTCTATGTTGATTTCGTCCACCCACATGCTCTACCTGCATCCAAACCCTCCATGCCCAGCTCCCCAGTGGGTCCTGGTCAGGGAGTGCCTCCTTGGAACATTTGGCACAGAAAGCTGGTCCTGTGCAGTTGAAGACGTTAGTGCGCTTTTGTGCAGGAGTGAGGTAAAGAAGTGCAAAGCACCAGTCCTGTGATCTACATTCAGTTGTATGCTCCCTGAGCGCGGTCCCCTGCATAAACATTTTTGTTTCCCAGCACTGAGCCCAGAGCAAGTTCTCCAGTCCCTGCTCGGTGGAGTCCCCAGTGTGAGGCAGGCTCTCCCCCAGCCCCGTGTGGTGGCCCTCCCTGCCCTCCCAAAGCCACCGGCTGGAGGGGGGTGGGCAGGGGCAGGGGTCGGGGTGGCTGCTGCTGGGGGCTTGACTGCCCTCTGGTGGTGCTCCCTGCCATCTGATGACTGACTTGAGGCCCACCATTGTCCCTCCCCATCCAGAGAGAGGAGAGAGCTCTCCAAGGACCTGCAGGAGGTGGACTGTCTTCTGATGAAGAGGAGGGGACCAGCTCTCAAGCAGAAGCATCGAGGATCCTGGCTGCCTCCTGGCCCCAGAACCGAGAGGCTGAAGAAGAACAGAAGCCAAAGTGCCCTAAGAAGACCAAAAGGGAGAAGGCGGCTGCGGCCTCCCACCTGTTCCCTTTTGAGAGGCTGTGATGGGAGTGGCCACCTGTTGAACCCCACACCTGCCTTGGGGGATGTACCGGCCCTGGTGGCTGTGGTATCTCCTCTGAGAAGGCAGAGAAACAGCGTGTGCTATGGACGAGGGCCAGGGGACAGAGGGGTTAAGCTGAGGGGGTGCTGTGGGTCTGGTCTTGCCCCGGGCCTTGTTGGATAGATGTGGGGTAGGGCTTTCAGAGCTGTCCATCTCCGCACCTTCTACTTTGAGCCCTGGGACACTTCCCAGGAGACTCTCCCACCACCTTGATGTCGCTTAGCTGCCTTTGGAAACAGGAGTCCCATTTTCTTATAGAAACCACTGGCTGATTTAGAAATGCACAGTTCCTTCCAGGTGAGTTCTTCATCTGTCAGACCCTCATGCTTTTGCCTCTCCTGCAGCTGGTGGAGCCTTTTTGTCTGGGCCATGCCTTTTTCTCTCAGCCAGATGTACTAACACTGCCTAATGCTGCCTCTTCATGGGGTAGGGAGTGCAGTTGGGAAGTATGGGCATCTCCAGTTATGGTGGTAGCGGGACCCACTTTTGGAAGTAACGTTTCAGGGTGGCAGAAGACTCAAACCAAGAGCTGAAATCAGGAAAGGAAACACACTGAGAGTTAAAGAAATGTTAGTGAAAGTGGGTTAGTGTCAACCAGATTTTATCCACTGTGGATAAATTTATAAAAGCTCTATGCATTGTAGATATTCAGGAGAAATAACTTTTCTAACATTTTGAGGAAAAAAATAAAACATTTACCTAAAAAGACTCAGCTCTGCGTTTTTCTTTCAGATTTATGGTCGGCATAGGAGACTAAAGACCAGGTTTTGTTCTCAGGTAGATGGTGAACTCATCATTCCACACATGGAAATTTTTCTTCCTACGTTCAAGTGAGGAGAGATGTTACTTAACCTTTGACAGGAGCCCTTAAAAATCGGAGCCAGTTCTATCCAAGGGAAACAAACAAAACACTTGGGGTGTGACTCATCAGCAGTGAGAGCTTGGCTGGAGGGCTGGTGTGGAACAACAAACCGGGGTTGCCGTGGAAACTGCAGAGCCTTGCACTTCCGGACCCTAGAAGCAAGCAACCTGTTACTCACTCCTGCCGATGTCTGCTCCTTAGAGGCATTATGGAACCGAACCTCGGGTTTGACAAAGAAGAGGTGGTTTTGGGAAATCACCTGCTTCAGAGCTTGTCGCAGAGTACACAAATTGTCAGCTCCAGGGCAGACAGTCAGCAGCTCTGCTTCTGAACGGGAGGCAAAAAGGGAAAATGCCTGAACACGGCAGGCATGTCATGGGCTTGAGCTCACTGAGGCCTCACCATGGTGCAGGAGGGAGAACAGCCTCACCGCCTGCCATTTTCTAGATGAGGAAGCTGAGAGGCAGGGATCGCAGACGCGCCACTGTCGCACAGCCAGGCTTGGGGCTGGAACTCGGGTCTGTGCTGACCTAAAGCCCTGGGGGGGGTGGCTATCACACAGTGTCCCACTGTGGCTCCAGCCACCTTTTCTGAAGCATTCTTGAAGTTGGGGGAGGTTTGAGTACTTTAAATCAATCCAAAAACAAAGTGGGCTTTGGTAAGTAAGGCTTCAAAGTGCTAAAAGTATCGAGCTGCCCTTTTAAGAAAAATAGAAACCTATTTTAACTACTAAAAACTACTTAGAACTGAATTCTAAAAATTCATTTGGTTCTTAGCTCTGTGGCTGAATTGTTTAAGAGAAATTTCAAAAAAAGAGTAACGGCAAGGTCCTATAAAAGCTATTTTAAAATTTATTTTGAATTCTTATCAAAAAATACGAAGATAATACAAATTTCATGATTTCCCAAAGACTTCAAATATTTAACATTCTTTTGCTCTTTAAAAACATGACTGAAATTTGTAGTAATTTAAAATCTGTACCAGAAAAAGTTACACAAACCAAACCCCACAGATAGCTACCACCTAGACGTACTGTTTTCCAGAAGCATCCTTTAAGAGTTTAGAGATTCAGTGACAACTGCAGCAGTGAATACTGTATCAGTTCTTAGATCGAGAGAGGTCATCTCTGCGGCCAGCTGTCGGCGTGAAGAATCTCAAGCCACCACAGACCTCGCAGGCTAACAGATTGTCAGGGTGCTAGTTTTGCGAGTTCCGATCACTTATTCAACCACCAACCAATTTTTGAAAGCAGCCATTCCCAGCCAGGGAGAGTAAGTCCAAGTCCAAGTCATAGAAAGAAAAAGGGTACACGAAGGATGTTTTAAACCATCAAGGTGACAACATTCTCGATCTTTCAGCGGGCTATGAGAGGGAACAGGGTGAAGTACACGTAGATTGTACATAGCAGTGAAGCTATGGGCGTTCTAGGAGTCACTCAGCAGCAGGTGCCCAGTGGCTTAAGGGAAAGCCTCACCCCTCTGCCCCACAGCGAAAGGAATGAGGCCTGAGAGCTGCACAAGCCTCAGGCCTCCAGTTCCTGATTCAAGTTGATGGGGGTCACGCTGAGGGAGACCACTTAGGAAAGCTTCCCACCTCTTCCTTTAATGGTTAGCTAAAAACTCAAAATTCATCTTCAAGGAAATCGGTTGTTTCTGATGCCAGAGGATGAAAGGAAATGCCTTTCTCCGCCTCGTACAAATTCCCATCTCCTCCCAGAATGGAAGCCCTTGGCAAGCGCTAGCTTCAAAAGCATCTTCGAGCCTTCCACTAGCCCCAAGTACTGACAGAGCAAACTTTCTTAAACCAGTAAGTCACACCCCCGTTTCATACATTCCTGTGCCTGAATGAACTTCAATGGACAGATTATAAGGAGTTTTTCTGTAACAGTCTGAATGGCTCATCATTTAAGCAGGGCTTTGTTTGAATCTGATTTGAAACAATTCCCTTTTCGGGTAGAAGACCCATGAAGCATGTAACAAAGGCAAACAACCTTCGGGACCTCTGGAAATCCTACACACGAAGTTTCTGGCCAAATGATAAAATACACATCAAGCCCACCAAATGTCTCATTTTCCTTACCATGACCTCAGGGGAAGTCCTCTTTTTTGAGTACCAAGGTGGGTTCTGTGCCCAGGCTGGGTGGGGGGGCGCCTGTGCACAGCGGGGAGGGGAGTGTGCTCAGTCCGTCCTGGCACTCGGCCCTGCTCAGGGACAGCGAGAACACTGGCCCCGTGGGCTCACAGTGGACACCAGCTGTGACAGAGCCCTGGCACTTGTCTCCAAGGAGAGGGGTGCGGCAAGTTATCAGGCAGCAGTCTGTGCAGTGTTACCACCTCCCTGTCTGCAGATTTCAGCTAAGCGAAACACGTGAACCGGCCACACACAGTCCAAGAGAAGGGAAGGAAGCAAGGAGGACACCTGTGACCCTGCCAGATGGGGACTGCCTTCTGCTCACCAGAGCTGCCCACTGGCAAGCAAAACGGGGGGAACACATAAACCAGTACCTGACACCTGTGCACAGAGCCAAGTGTGGCTCCTCAAGAAGCGGAGCAGGCACAGAATCCAAAATTGACTTGGGGTCAAGAGGGGCAGGGGGAGAGGGGGAGGAGCAGGATCCTGAGGCTCACACGGGTGGAGCCTCACACCAGGGCCTGATTCACTCCAGCTTCTTGGCCGGTACCCGCGTCCGAGCAACGATGATGGGCACCAGGGCCAGGGAGCCGATGAAGAGGGCCCACAGGGGCCTGTAGAAGAGCCAGCCAGCAGCTATGGTTAGCAGGGTCAGCGACGTGGCCACGCAGAAGGCAAAGGCTTTCAGGCCAATGTTCACCAGGTCTCGGAAGATGGGAAACCAGTCCACTGTGGGGAAGAGAAAGGTGGTGAGGCTTCTGAGGCCACCAGGCTCTGCATCACATGAGGTGAGTAGGTCGCTCCTGTCTGTAGACAAGGATGGGCCGACGATGTCCAGTCTGGACAGGCAGGGGTTTGGGGTGGAAAGAGAACAGCCTCCCATGAGAGCTGGTGGATCCAGAGAACGTGTGTGCCCTGGTACCACGCACTGCTCCAGGAGCAGGCAGGTGGAAGTGCCTTGTAGCCTTTAAGACTGGATGTCTCAGTCAGAAGCCAAGAGAAGACATCCGGTCGCAAGGGTGGCGTGTTCCATTTGCCACACTGGCCCAGTATGGTGAAGTCTAGGACCCAGCTAATCCATCTGGACTTACTCTGTCCTTGGCCTGTCTATCCCTCCAGGCTGGCATTCCCTAGCTGATGTCAGTCTGTGGGGGGAATTCCCCCTCAGTTCTAGAAGGCCCCCGCAGTCTGTTGCCACTGGGTTTGCAGAGCAAGGCCTGCTGCCCTGCCATGACTATAGGACCCTGCAGGCCACTTCTTGGCTCCTCTTGGTCTGTTCCCACCAATACCCCACCATGGCCCTCCTAATAAGCAGAGTTCATGTTTTTGTGCATATGTAGGGCACCGTGTGGACCATCTCTTCAAACCGCCTGGGGAGGCTGGTATTATTCTTACCCTCCTTTTACCCACAAGGTCACTGAGGCCCAGGGAGTTCAACTTGCCCAATGTCCTGCAGCTAGAAAGTGCCAGACCCAGGTTTTAAACCCAAGACTGTCACCCAGAGCCTGAGCTCTTAGCCGTGGTTCTGAGCCTTGAGAGGACAGGGACTTTGTTCTGCTCATTGCATTCTCTCTGGAGCTTAGAGTAGTGTCCTACACAGCAGGCACTCAATAAGTACTCACTGCCTGAAGAGAACAGTGAATGAGGGCTTCTGCCTTGTAACTTCCCCAGTCACTCCACCTGCACTTCTGACCGACTCCGAAAATGCCTTGGAGGGGAGGAAGTGTCCTTTTTCCTCCTAGCCTGGGAGGTACTGTGGCCAAACCTCTTCTCAGCCAGAAAGGGTAAAGAGGGGAGAGGTTTCCGTGCGGCCCGGCACAGGCTGGACACAGTCAACAGACTGGGTATGGACACACTGGGGTAAAGGCTTGCCTGCGAGTCCCCTGAGATGCCATCCTCCCAGATCAACAGTGTGGGGCCAGCACTTACTCAGTCACCCAGGGCCTCAGTCCTACACCAGGCCGGGTCACCTGGCAACTGCTAGGCTCACTGGTGCCAACTCTGGCCAAGTGTGTCACCCAGCACTCTGCCTTGTGCTCCAACTTGTTGGTTGCCCCAAACTGGGCCCAGGTCTTGGGGTGGGGAGGGAACCACCATGGTTTGGGGGGGGTGTTTCCTATTTGCCAAACATTCACAAAACTCTGCCTACAAGGTGAGGTAACTGAAGCTGAGACAGGAAAGAGCACGGCCCCAGTGTCCCCGAACTCTGACGTAACCGATTCCAGAGGCTGGCTAGCCTGCTCGCTGTGCTTCTTCACTTGTGGAGTAAAGGGCTAAAGGAAGGAGCAGGTGGGCTGGGGACAGAAGGCTCTCAGATCCCCAGGCCTAGACCAGCCTCCTAGGAGCTGGAACTCCCCACCCCACCCCTGAAAGCCTTTATCCTTCGTGTCTGTCTTCCTCGGCCCATTCAGCCCAGTGCTGTGGAGCAGGAGACAGACACGGACCAGATGCCCGCTCTTGGCCCTGAAGAGCACTGTGGACTAGAAAGGGCCACGGGTGCATGAGCAGCACAGAGGCGGTACATGGGCCCACACGAGGGTGAACTAGATGCCCCCGACCTGTCTGCACACATACCCAAGGTGTAGAGGATCCGGGTCATGAGGGTGAGGCCCATAAACATGGCCATCCAGCCAGCAGCCCGCAGGCCCCACGTCTTCATGGAGTTGCTCTTCTGTTCTCTACGAAACACTTCCTGCAGGACAAAGCCAGGGAGAGGTGTCACGTCTCCGGTCTCCCAGGGGCCCCGGCTCGCCGGTTGGCAGGGCAGGTGCCAAGGGGTGCATTCCATGCCCACCTAGGAGCCGCTGGCCATTTCCGAGCAGACAGGATATAAGGGCACCTCGCCTGCCCACGCCTAAGCGTCTGCCCCATAGGTGAAGGTAAGAGTCTTTAGCCCATCGCCTTGGCTGGCATGCCTTGCCCGGCCCTCCCTCTGATAGCAGTGTGCGTGGTCCTTCACCTCAGATGCTCTTCCTGCGACTCTGGCATGCCTCACCTTCCACGTCGCCCCTGCTTCTCCGCACCTGCAGCTGCCCCCTTTCTCGGGCTGCCCTCTGCACCTCGGCGGCAGCGTCAGTCCCATGTCCTCCCTGCCAGTGCTCCCCTCCCCCCAGCTTCCAGCTACAGCCCTGGGCTGGGCCTTCCAATGCCCACATGCTGTCCGACACCAACCCTGCCGCCTCCCTGACACCTGGTCCTTTCTGTCGCATCCCCCTCAGTGAGTGCTACAGCCACCTCCTGCATCCACAAGCCACGACCGGGGTGTTTCACAGCTTGTGCCTCCCCACAGGGACCACCGAAATCCAGGGACCACCTAAATCCTATCAAGCTGTGTCCCCGTTTCCCCAAATCTCTCACCACAATTACACTTTCTCATCAGGACCACTCCAAGAGCCTCCTCCCGCTGGTCTCCCTGCTTCCGTCACCTCCTCTCCCATGGCCCCCAGCCAAGGCCCTGCCGCCTGTCTGGGACCAGGTCAAATGTCCACCTCCTGCCCCTGGGCCTTTGCACATGTGCTGGATCCACCTGGAGCTGGTTCGCCCACAGTCCTGCCCAGCCAGCTCCCACACTTCTTCCAGTGTTGGCCTGAATGTGTTTCTTTGGAGAGGCCCCCGTCGTTATCTAGGACAATAACAGTAACAGCAGCTAACACTTAGTGTCTGCCCTCTATCAGTCACTGTCCTCAGTGCTTTCCAGCATTGCTTTACTTAAACCTGAAACTAACTTCACAAGGTAGACATGCTCATCTCCAGTTTACAGATAAGGAAATGGAGCCTCAGAATAAATGGATGCATAATCTTTACGAGAACTAAATAAAGTAGGGATCATAATTCTTATCCTCCAAGAAGATAAACAATGGGCCCAAGGTCCTGTAGCCCACGGAAGGCAGAGCGAGGCTTGACCTGGGCCATGTCCAGGGTCCATACTTGTCCACACGCAACCCTCCTGCCTCTAGGACTGGAATCTGGGCATCCTGACTCACGGGGGCTGGGTTCCTTCTCAGGGCCCTCACCACCTCTATGGCTTAGGACCTTCTCTCCTGGCTTGGCAGAGACCCCAGACCCTGTGCCAGAGGCCCAGGGTGGTCAGTGTGGTCCAAGACTTCCTGCCTGGGAAGTTTGGAGGCCACTCCTCTCTGGGGGGACAGTGCGGAGACCCGGGCCTCCACTTGCAGGGGGCTGAAGTGCACAGAGCTGCTGGAGAGAGAGGTGGCCTCAGCAGGGCCTCCTAATTTTAGAAAGTCCCTGAGAGCAGCCAATGGAAAGGGTGACTCATGCCCGCCCAAGTGGGAGGTGGCAACTGTGCCCCAAGGCTGGTAACCGGCTGCCACACCCTGGTCCTGGATAAAGGCAAAGGCCAGGCCCATCACCACCTGGAGCTGGGGGCTAAAGTGAGAAACACGGCAGTTGAGGGCCTAATAACAGGGTCGGAAGGCCACAGCTACGCCTTATCCCCCCAGCCACTAGCCCTTTCTCTTATGGATTGGAGTCCTGCAGTCCTACTCCAGGCAAGCACAGAACTTCCCATCAGTGACACACAGTGTTCACCAACAACGCAAAACAATTTTTCCCGTTAAAGAAAAGGGTTTCTGCCTAGAGAAGAGAGGCTAAGTTTTAGGGCCTGCAACAGAACTACCCATGATCAGCCAAGGACAGGACTCCAGTGACGCATGACCCTCCCCAGTTTATAGATGGGGATGGGGTATGGCCCTCACTCCCATCCAGGACTCTGTGGCCCTAAATCCCCCCACTTTCCTGAAGCTCTGAAAGAAGCCCCACACCACTATGGAGGTCCCTGCCCACTGGGTAGCCCTGCCTCCTCTGGGCAGCACCTGCCAGGGGAACCCTCGTGCTCCTGTTCCTGCCGCGGCGACCGCCTGACCCCCGCATGCTGCTGGCTCTGAGTCCACCTTCTTCACTTGTGATGCAGCCAAACTGTCACTCAGAGAGGCCTCTGCTGACCCCTCTGCCCCCCAACATTCACAACACTCAATACAAGGGTATCCTCCCTCATTGCTTCTTCTGGCGAGTTGCCCCCACAGGAGACTAGAGGCCTGAGGAGTAGGAGGGGTGTGCTGTGCCCCATCTTCTCCCCTTCGTGCTGCACACACATGGACACTTACTCCTTCCGTTTGCACAGGCCATGCTCTCCGTGTAGGCATGGGCTGAATAACCCTGGGCGGGGATGGGGAGGGAGGGAGCTGCCTTCCCTTCCCTTACACAAATGGACTCACCTCTGCCGAGAAGTCCCTCACACAAATGGACTCACCTCTGCCGAGAAGTCCCCATGGTGCAGGAGAAGCAAGGTATCCCCAGACTTGGTGGAGTAGGGGAGTAGCTGGTCACCCCGCTGCCGGGCGATCACGGTGACCTGGTCAGAGACCTTAGCGTCAGAGCCGAGGGGATCAGCTGGCCCGGCCCAGCACCCCTCACGCTGTGTGCCCCCTGGGGCAGCTGGGCTGAGCTGCTTTGTTTCAGGCTCCAGGGAGGACCCCTCGCAGGGGAAGGGCTGGGACTTTAGGTGACAGGGTCAGGCACCTGAGACCAAGTAGTTATAGGGCAAAAACTAGGAGCCTGGGGGAAGGAAAGCTGCATGCAATTGGCAGCACTCTCACCAGCATCACTAGGCAGTCTCTGCAAAGCTGCCTGGGAGCAGCCCCGTAACCTGTGGCCCACGGATGCCGGCAGACAGCTGTCCAGCACACGGGCTCTGAAGCCGCTCAGAGGCAGGGCCGCCCGGGTACGGAGGGGAGTGCATGCACGCGTGGCCTAAAGGAGGGGTCCCCCCACTCAGGGCACTGCACAGTGGGAGCTGAGGAGGCCCTGCCTGGCTCAGCCCTGGGGAAGCTGGTTACCACATGAGCTGGGCCCAGGTCAGGGTCGTCGCCACTCAGCCCCGCATAGGAGAAGGACACGCGCAGGTCTCCAACCTGGGGATGGAAGAGAAGTGGGCTGGGATATGCCAGGAGCAGCCAGCCTGGGCCTGTGTCCGTGGCCCCATCGAATCCCAAAGCTCACACGGTCTTCCCGCCAGCACACTGTTGCCCAGGTGCTCCCAGCACCTTGAGGCTTTTCCTTTCCAATCTCGTTTGGCCAAGCAGTTCAACTGAATCGAAACCATGTCCCAAGCAGGAATGTGTCCCCTGTGTGTTGTCCAAGGGGCGGTACTCCCAGGGCCCTAATCTCTGCTGTGTGAGCAGCCCAAGCCCCTACGTACCTCCGGATACTTGGGGTTTTCACTGTGGTAGAAGTAGTCTCCCCGGCGAATGATATCCACGTGCGGGTCCTCCAGCTTGGACAGGCTCAGCGGTTTGAAGTTGTCCACTTTGTCAATGAGGCCTGGGGAGTGTGCAGTGGTCACAACAGTGGTGTGCAAACAGCCTCCCCCAATCGGCACACCCCTTGACCCTTCTTCCCACCGGGAACACCCTTCTCCAACCCCTCCTTCTGTACTGCAGGGGTCCCCTTCAGTCTCTGCCTTCTCCAGGAAGCCTTCCTGTCTGCCCTCCTGGCCAGCAGGAGCCACTGCAGCTCCGGGAACAGCCTGAGCCCTGCACCCCTTCTGCCTCAGATGCTGTTACCTGTCCGTGCCTGGCTCCCCTGCTGCGTGCAGTACCCTTGAGGCTGGGGCTGCCTGGCACAGCAGCCACCAGTCAAGCGACAAGGCAGATGGCAGACAAGCTAGGCCCTGGAGCTTCCTGGCAGAGTGCTGGGGCTCCACCCTTCCTCCCCTGCCCTGGCTACTTGGTGCCTGCATGTTTTCTCTCCCACGCCAGGTGCTGCCTTGTCCCTGAAGAACATCTCTTTGGAGTCACTTGGGGGGTGGCTTCCTGCAATGAATTGCTCACCCCTTGGGGGGCAGTCTTGTCTCTACCACTGGCTCTCAGCTTTGTCTGATCAGATCAGGCACCAGCAAGGCCTGGTAGTTACTCTCTAGAAGAGACCGTGTCTCGGAGGAGCCCGCTGGGGTGGGGCTCTTCTGTACAAGTCCCCCTACTCTTGGGACCCGCCTTCCCTCTGGCAGGCTCATCCCGCACCTGTACCCACACTGCTCCTGGGAGGAAGCCAAGTAGAAGCACAGGGCCTCTGGGTGCTGCTGGCTCATCTGAAGGGGCTGGAGACTCACCTGCTGAGAGGAAGAATCTGCCAATCTGGACGAAAGGGGCTGTGGCCGTGAACGACTCCACCGCCATGGCGCTGTGGGAGAGAGAAGGCGCTGCTGGTAGAGTACGGTGCCGGCAGGGAGCTCTGCAGGTTTCTTTGGGTTATGCCTGGCAGCGTTCCCACCCAGGGGGCTCCTGCAAGTCCAGACCAGCCTAGGCACTTCGTCTTCACCACACCTACCCCCAGGATGCTCCTGTCCTCCTCGCCCGAGTAAAGCACCCTCCTCCTGTCTCCTATAGCCCAGTGCTTCGTACCTCCTTGCCTAGGCCCCTACTGGCCTCCCCCTCCCCAGCCACCTATTGTCAGATGGAACTTCTGTGGACTTCACAGCCTCCCTGACCCTTCCCAGCCCCAGGGAGCTCCCAACCCCTCCTGGCACAGCCCTGCCCAAGCCACGCTCCAGCGCTAAGACCAGCTCACCACCTCCATTTCTATGACCTAGCCGCTCTCTGCCAAAATCCTACAAAGGCCCACATCAAATTCCATTGCTCCTGAAAACCCTTCTTGATTATCTTCCCACCCACATGGCTATTCCCACCCTGGCTCTGGACATGCAAGTTCCTTCAGGCACTCGGTCCAGGCCCTTCGTTCTTGACTAGTGTGAGGGGAGCCTGTGTGGGCTCAGGAAGTTGGGTCCTGCCCAGCCTGGGAGCTGGCCTCAGAACCAAGTCCCTGACTTTCATCAGTTCACAAGGCAGAAGGAACTCAATCCCATCACTCAGATGAGGAAGCTGAGGCTGGGGACCCTTGAGGAGCAGCCAAGACTGTGCTCAGGCCTGGGAACCCAGCTCTCACCTGGGATTCTTGTGGCCAATCTCCCGGTCGAAGTTTCTGCTGTTGACGATTTCTGACCTCCATTCGGTGTCTGTCACAGGGAGATGGAACAATCAGAAACATGGTAAGAGTGGCCACATGTCTGAGGCCCACTGGCTCTGTCCTTTTATCTAAGCCTGTGGTCACTTCAGTGCTGGAAGGGTGGCTCCTGGAGCCTCACTGAATGGAACAGCAGGACCCTGAGGACCAGAACCCAGGGTTTCCGATGCCTGGTTCCACACCTTCCCCACTGCCATCTGTCTCCGCTAAGGGCAGAGACCCCATGTATGCGGGGATAGGGGGGTGGCGGTACTCACTGTAGGAGTACCTTGTCTCTGTCTTCACCTGCCCATCTTCAGTGTACTCCCTGCGGGGAAAGCAGAGGCAGCCCCAGAGTTAGCCTCTCACCCTAGAAGTACTCCATCTCTAAGCATCTCCAGCTGGAAGCAACTTGGGCCACCAGGTCAAAATCCCTAAATGAGAGCAGGCCTTGTCTAAAGCAGCGTGGTAACAGGGTGCTGACTCCCCACCATGCATTCCTCTCCACCCCTTGAAGGCCCATGCCGAAGAAAAGAGCTTTCTCATCCCGAGTTGAAATGTGCTTCCACTAGGCCCACACCAAGGGCGGCAGCCCTGCCTTGAGCTCAGAGACCTGGCCGCACCCTCTGTGCTGGATAGCCCCACGGAGGCCCCCCTTCTCCGGCTGCCTTGGCTCCCCTAGCCACCTCCTTACCCCTCACTCACAGTCCATGCTGCTCAGCTCCAAGGGGCCCCTGCCTGCCTAAGGATGCCTGCCCTCAGACTCGTACCAGGACAGGACATAGTTCGGGGCCATCTCTGCTCTGGTCTGGGAGAGGACACAGAGCCCACACATAGGAAAGCACTTGTCTGCAGCCTGGATCCAGACATGTCTTGAGCCTGGGCATCCCCCAATGGGGTAGTACACAGGGGGCTAATTTGTCCTTCCTCCTTCTTAGAGCCACTCTCATTAGAAGCATCAAGATCAAAAGCCACCTGTGTTGTATCCCAACACCTGTCACTCTAGTATTCCTGCCTGAGGATTCAGTCCCTGGCCACTCACCTGGACTCCTCGGTTTCCACCCACTGGTACATTTCCACGTGCCGGCGTAGCTTCACAGCTGGGAGGCGGACCCCATAGTTTGGATCAGACAAGAGCTTCGAAAAGAATCACACAAGTCAAAACACAGAACAGAGGCCAAGGCTCCCATGAGCCCAGGATGCCAGAGAAAGAGGGACTGGACAAGAGACAGGCACAAAGGACAGGGACACAGTGGAGACTACCATGGCTATCTCGGGCGGGAGAGTCGGGTGAGGCTGCCCATCCTAAGTCCTTCACACCCACTGCCCGGGGACCGGGAGCCTCATGGTCCCGGCTTGGTTGGCAAGGTCCGATGGCATGGCGCCAACAACAGTGTACTAGGGTTCAAACACACGAGATCCGACAACTGGAGTCCCTTTCAGCCCTGTGCCAGCCACACACGCTGAGCCTAACCGCTAAAGCACCTTGTTGTAAGGCTCTGGCCATGGGCCAAGCACCATGCCAAGAGGTGAGCGACCTAATCCCACTGACTGCTCAGAGCAGGTATGCTCTGCATTTTACAGATAAAGATGCTGAGACTCAAGTGATTGGTCCACACAGCTGCTGAGTGATGCGGCCGGGAGTCACACATGTGTGCCCATCTCCAGAGCCCACGTGCTCAAAATCCTTGCTCAGACAACATCCAGCCATGTGCCCTGAGCATCTGGTGGGGTCAGCAACCTTTTTCAAACGTACCTTGGATGTCCGCAGGGCCCCAATGATGTGTACCAGCCTTCCCTCGTTCTCTGGGGCCACGGTGTGGATGCTGTCAGGGGACACCACAAGTGAGAGCCCCTCAGCCAGGGAAGTTGCTGTCTTCAGTGCACGGCCCTGTGAGCAAAAGGGAGTGAGGCCACCTTTCAACTTAGGTGTGGTTCAACAGTTGGGCTCATGGCAGTATATCCCAGCAGTATGGGACCTTGGGAAGCATGGAGACTCATCTCCCCATTTTACAGTTGGAAAACCGAGGCCTGGTGGGTGGCACAGTTGGAACTGGAGCCAAAGAATCCTGCTTTCCCAGGCAGCCCTCTTCTTGCTGCACACCCCAACTCCCCTAATTCTCAGCACCACCCCATGCTGGGAACAGCTGGTGCTTTTGTCTGTGTGCTCCCCCTCATCTTACTCTGCCTTTTTCCCTCCACTCCTGAGTCCTTATAGTTTCTATGGGCCCATCTGTACTGCTGCCCAAAACATGTGACCCAGGCCTAGCCAATCAGAACATGGGTCCACTGTCCACCCTCCACTCCTGAGTCCTTATAGTTTCTATGGGCCCATCTGTACTGCTGCCCAAAACATGTGACCCAGGCCTAGCCAATCAGAACATGGGTCCACTAATCCACAGGGATTAGTTCAGAGAGAGGACTAAGACAAGCTGGGACACTAACCCATTTCTCTGCAACTGTTGCTAAGTTGATTTTGGAAGAGATGGGGCTGCTAAGTTAAGAGGCAACAGATGGAAAAATGGAGACTCCTAGTGACCCAACATGAACACCTGGATCCAGCCATGCCTGAACCTGTTGCCACCCCAGGATTTTAGGCATGTGAACCAATCCATTTGTCTTCCTACTTAGGGCAGTTATGAGACAGGTCACAAGAGAAAGAATTCTGATTAATTCAGCACCATCACCCTCCCTCTCCACCCTACTTGTTGTAAAATCTAGGTAGGCCCTATTAGCACATCCAGCCTCTGGGTTCATAGCCTTTGCTCTCTCCCTGATACTGCAGGGACCCTCACTCTGTACAGAGGAATGCCAGACATTTTACCTCATTGGTGAAAATTAAGTAGAAGGAGAGTAGGAAGGTCATGAGCCCCACAAACATCCCACCCGACGTCTCGCTGAGCCGTTCCAAGAAGCCTGGCTGGGGGTTGGTTGTCATTTTGACATGTTCTCTCCTGTTAGTCGTACTGGAATACTGAGGAAAAAATATTTTAAGAAATCAAAATGAAAATCAGTTTTTTAAAAAAGTAAATTGAATTTTGCTATTTGTGTATACTAGTTTCAATTATATACAGTAAAAATGCACAGATATTAAGCATAAAGTTTGATGGGTTTTGACAAATGCTTATCCCATTTGGCGGACACCCAGATCAAGATACGGGACGCTTCTATCATCCCAGAAGTTACCTTGTGCCTCTTTCCTGCCAATACTCCTCTCTTCCCACCTCCTAGTGGTAACAACTCCTTGAGTTTGTATCTTGCCTCTTACAGAAGCCAATATAAATGGGGCCATCATACAGGACAACCTCTTTTCTGTCCAGATTCTGAGATGGGTCATCTACACTGCGGTGGTAGCTCATTCCTTTACATGGCCCAGTAGTACTCTGTCTAGGAGCATACAGCATTTGCTGACTTGGCCACCAGTGGATGGGTATTTTGATTGTTTCCAGTTTTTAGCTATTATAAACAATGCTTCATGAACATTCCTGTAAAGTCTTTATGAAGACATGTGTTTTCATTTCCCTTGGGTATTGGTAACGAGTACCCATGGAGGAGGGAAATTGCTGGATCACAGGGATGATGTGTGTTTTTTAAGAAACTGGCCAAACTGTTTTACGAAGAGGTTATCAGACATACACTATTAATTTGATTCAACAAACTTGAACAACACTTGAATACTTCAGCTTCCCAAGGACTGTGCAGGGTCTTGCAGGGGTGAGGGGAGGCTGCAGGGCCACTGAGCTGCAGGCACAAATAGTACTAAGCCGTGCTGAGTGTTCAGTGAGGAGCAGGTCCAGTGCCAAATGAGGGACCCCTGCTGGCTGGGGGATCCCAGCAGGTTCCAGGGCCTGAGCAGATGGTGTTGAATACAGATCTCAGAGGCAGACCCTGGAGTACATCCCCAGTAGCGTCAGTGGGTCAAGTTTCATCCAGGCAATAACAGAAGTATGGTTTGAAGTGTGGCCATTGCGGACTATCATTGTCAGTGGCAGAATTCCAGAGTCACCAGGAGTGGGTTTCAATTCAGGCTACGGGACCTGGGGCGAGCAATTAACCCCTTTATGCCCTTCATTTTCTCGTCAGTAAAATGTGGATAAAAATCCAGTATACAGTATTCTGGTAAGAACCAAAGGTCTTAATTATCAGACAGCTCAGTGCCTAGGACATAGGCCATAATGTACGGGTGCAAAGGGTGGGAATGTTATCACCTTTCTCTGCAATGGACAGCAAGACCAGTGCCATGGCTGGGGGTACGCTGACAAAAGTCACAAAGGTGTAAAGTGGTTCTGAGATGCGCACTCAGACTGAGCCAAGCCCCTGGCACAGGGGCCCAGAGGAGAGATTCGGGTTAATCTCTGCCTGAATAAGGCTGATGCCATATTCTCTGACTGTCCCCCAATGCCCCCAGCCCAGGCCTGCCAGAGTCCAGATGTCTATTAGATTCAGAAATGGTCTTAAATTTCCACACCACTGGGAAACATTAGTAGAGCAGTTCACTGCAGGCAGGTAGGTGACCATCAAACATAATAATGACAGTGGCAACACGCCAGTCTGTCACAGTCAGGCACAGGAAAGCTATTGCTATCCCATTTCACGGATGAGGAAAACAAGGCTCATCAGTTACGTCATCAGCCCAGATCACTCAGCCTCTAAGAGGAGAGTTAGGTTTCATATCTGGACAGACCAGAGGCCATTCTCCGACCACTTTGCTCCAAGCCACATTCCTCATAAGGAGGAAATGAACACTGGGCCATAAGAAGAGCTGAACACTGGAAGCCAGCTGCAGAGAGCGTCAGGAAAAGGAGTCCGTTCTGCTATTAAAGCACAGCCCCAAAACTGGAAGCCAGCAGGCTATGATTTCCTTCTGGGCCTCCCCTCAGCATCCATCCAGGAGCCAATGTCAAAGAGAGGACTCATGGAAGGGTTTGGAGGGAAGAAAGAAAGGCTCAGGAAGGTGTACTTCAGTCTACGGTGGGGGTAGGGTGGGCTATGACAGGGCACACTGCCCACATTCCAAAACAAAATCCCAGTAAACATGGAGGGTCTTGGAATGGAGGATGACGTTGATTTCCTCCACCCATATCTCCCTAACGGACTATTTCCCTAGCCTGAGGGAGATCTTCCAGTGCCTCTCTTCTTCCCCTTCAAGGTCATCTTTGAGCCCCTTATCTTGATGTTGGCTCCTTGATATGTGCTGAATATATACATGGGTCCTCAGTGAGCACTCTAGGCTCAGGAGCAAAGAGCAATGAGTGATGGAACAGAAAATGACACACAGACCCTGAGAATTACTAGCTGTGTAACCCTGCGTTAGTTGCTCTACCTCTCTGATCCAGTTTACTCCCATACAAAATGACGATGGTTCACAGTACCTCTGTCACAGGGCAGTTCTGTCGTTATACCAATTAAGAAATCCTGTCGCCTCCCTGCTCCACCCCACCAGCTTCAGATCTTTCTTCCTCACCAGGTCTGGTGGCTCCAGTAAGCGTGCACCCAGCTCCTGGGTGACTCAGCAAAGGTTTGGCTGCAGAAGATACCCACATTCATACACATTCCTTGGCAAAGAGCACGTGCCAGTATACCCAAGACAGTCTGTGCCCACCAGGGCCATCTGTGTCAGACTATGAATATAGTTTTTTTTTTTTTTTAATATTAAGCTCCCTCTATGCACCAGGCACTGTAGGAAGCACAGACTAACTCCCTTAAACTTCACACTAACAGATCCCCACGAAGAAACACAAACCCAGAGTGATTAGGGCCACACCGCTTCTGACAGGAAGAAACTGGATTTGCCCCCAGAGCCTGCTGTCTTCAGTATCTTTCTGTGAAGTAGCTGGCCAAGCCAGCTGTGAGGCCCTGGGCAAGTGCCTTCACCTGCTGGGGGAAATTCTCCATCTGTAGAACATGGTATGGGGGCAGGCTGGTCTCTGGGCTGTCTTCTCCCCTGGCAGACCCTGGGTCCCGGACTACCTTTGAAAATTTTCCAGGGGCAGCACTGGAAGTTTCTAGGTCTCTTAGACAACTCCAATTGAGGCGGAGCATACTAGGGCTGTCAGTGATACAAACCTCCTCTCCAGGGGTATAGGGGGCAGAGAGGGATCTTGGGGACAGAGGAGGGGCTGGAAGGAGGGTGTAACAGGCCAGGGGAGAGCAGCTAGGACATTCCAGCAAAGCAGGAGGGAGGGAGCGTCCTGGGGCTGGCAGGGCTCCAGGGCTGGCTCCAGAAGCACTTTCACACAGTATCGGAGTGGTGAGTCACCAGTCTCTCCCACACCCAGCACCGCGGTGGGAGGTGCTTGCTCGGTTTGTTGAATGAATGTTGGGCTTAAATCTTAAATCGAAAGGTTCCTGAGAGGGGTAGGCTGCAGGGAGAAACGGCGCACAGGCTTTTGAAAGGAAGCACCTGCAGCCATGACGTCTCTAACCAAATACACCTAGGAAGACAAGGGGCTGGGCAGAGGAAAATGCTCCCTCTCACAGTCATCCTAACTCCTCCGCTCTCAATCTCGCCCGCACCCCTTTGCAGCATCACAGCCTCCGTTTACACGCTTCCCCAGGGCGGGGAACTCCCTGACCGTCCACACAACCCAGTCTGTCAGTTGATGAATAAGTTCCACCTGAGCGGTATCGGCTTCCCCACCCTTCCCGTGGACCTGCTTCTTCGGAGGTCGCGTCCAGTTCTCACAGCCCGTAAAGGAGAAGCCCAAGGGCCCGGGTGGGAGCTGAGAATGAAAGGAAGGACTGCGAGAAGGCGCCCTAGCACAAGGAGATCCCAATGCCAGGAACAACACTGTGTCTCCCTCCCCGCAAACGTACGGCCCGACAAGAAGGTCCGGACAGACCAAGAGAGGTGAACGGACGTATTAGCGGCCGGAAACCCGGAACAAGGGCATGTAGAGGGAGATGGGGCCGGCCGCACAGACAAGGGTCAGGCAGGCAAGACGGACCCAGGCGGCCCCTTCGGGGAGATGGGGAAGATGGGGTCCAGCAGACCAGGAGACACTCACGTTCGCGGCCATGGTGGGACCCGGCTGGGCGCTCACCCACGCTGTGCTCGGCTACGGAACGGGTTACCGCCTGAGTGCAAAGCCCAGAGGCCTCTCGCCCGACAAAAAGCTGCGAAAATCCGCGCGAAGCCTGGAATCAGAGACGACGTGCAAAAGTTACAGCCCCGAGAGCCACAGCTTTCCTGCTCATGCGCGCCGCAGGGCCTTCTGGAAAATGTAGTCCGGGATCAGGCGCTTTGACCACTGAGTTACAACACGTGCTGTACCTCATTGATGCGCCTGCGCACTGCAAGTCATTCCGGGATATGTAGTTCCTCCGGCCTTGAAGAGAAACCGAGCAGCGCTCGGCTTCTTGGGAAACGTAGTTCCCGGCTGTTTGGGGCCGGGCTGGGGTTGGGAGGTCGCAGAGGCAGGCGCGCGGCGGGCAGTCCTGGAGGGGGGTTTCCGCGTGGGCCTCGGAGCCGTCTGCCCTGCCCGAGAAGAGGTCACAGCGTGAGCCCGCCGCCGCCTGTGCTGCCACCACCGCTGTCGCCGCGAGGTCTGAGTGCCGGGGCTGCAGCCATGGCCTACTGCCGGCAGGAAGGTAGGCAGGGCGGGCTGCCATGGAGACCGGCCTACGAGGGCCTGCAGGGGACATGCGGTTTTGCCACCCCCGGGACACTTAGGCCCCGGTGCCCCGGGGGGTACTGCAGGCGCGGGAGACTCTAGGCGCGGCCCGGGGTACCTTCTTCGGGACCCTTGGGAGGGCTGGGCAGTGGGGTCGCCACGTCCGTTTTGCAGATGAGAAAGCCGAGACTGGGACGAACGAGGCTGGTCCAAGGTCACTGTGAGACTGGAACCCGGTCCTCAGAAGGACCGGCACGTGGGAGATTTAGTAAACTAGGCCAGGGGGGCACAGGAAGTGCTGAGCACGCTTACTCTGTCTCGTAACTGGGATTTTTTTCCTTTTTACTGTCGCTCTTACCACCCACCACGCGTTTGCATTTGTACTCGCTTTTTAACTGTTCCTCCTGAAAAGTTGCCACAGGGGTTAGGGGCTGTTCTGGAATGTAAAAATGCCACCCACGTGGACATTTATTGAGCCCCTACTACGTACCAGGCACTTACTTGTTCAAGAGTCTTTATATGGCTTCCCTCATTGATCTCGCGGCGATTTTAATAATTATAAGTGAGGCTCTGTTATCTGCATTGTATCAAAGAGTGGACCCTAAGACACAGAGGTGGCTGGCCTAAGGCACTTGACCCCGAATATCCTGGAGCTGGGGTTCGAGCTTCATCAGTCTGATCACAGAAACTGCACCATTCAGTCTGGGGCCCGCTGGATTCCAGGGACCTCTCTTCTGGGAATACCCCACCTTTCCAACGAAGTGCCCATCTCCACCTATTTTCTCTTTGCTTCATCTGTTCTTACCTCTACTGAAGAACCAGGAGTCTCTTGGCTGGAGTACAAGGGCCTCCCCACACACTGCCATTAACGGGCTTTTTGGCCCTGAGCTGCCACCTAACCCTTCTAGGCCCCAGTTTCCAATGGTACAATGAAAAGTTGGTCTTCATTCATTTAACAAGGTACTCAGGGGCATCTTCTCTGTGCCTGGCATTTATGGTGGACACATGAGAGTATAAAACTACAAAGAGTTGGAACTCACCCAGAAATTCTTTAGGGAATAGTCAGTCTGATTCCCTCAGTTTAATTCAGGGAATCTGAAGACCAGAGACGTGGAAGACCTACCTGAGGTCATATACCCAATTAGGAGAATAGCTCAATTCAAAATTTCAAGCCTTTTCCCAGTACCTCATGCTGCTTCTAGAACTGCTTCTTTGGTTCTAGTTTATGGTCATAAAGCCATAGTACTCACTGATGTCTCTAATTACTCAAATAATTTTGAGCTTTTTAGGTATAATGAAGATGTGCCAGATGAATAACACCTCCCCTTGCCTGTTAGGCTATCTAGGAGTCTCAGGTTCTTTGGGAAGGAAAGGTGGTTTCCATCTGCCACCCAAAACATGTAACTTTATCTTTTCCTGGGTCAAAGATCCCTCTCTTAGTTTGGGGATGAGAATTGAAAGCCCCTGTGTGATCTGGCTCCAGCCTGATTTCTAACTACCCTGTCAGTGCCAAGCTACACTGGTGTCTTAGTTGTTTCTTTGCCTGATACCTCTATTTCCCCAGCTCTTCCATGGCTGGCTCTTCATTCTGAATGAGTCACTTGCCTGAGCAAATTTACTTCAAGGGTCCCCCCCGCCCCCGATCCCCGCCACCACCCAGCTTTCAGGTTAAACGTTTTGGCATCCTAGGTGTTCCATGGCGTAGACTCCCTGGCCTTAGACCACCCACACTTGGATGTATTGGTGCCACACCATTATTTTCTTTAGTTTCCTCTTTTCTGTGGCTGTCTGCCCTCTCTGGTTCCTCAGCAGACATTTATTGAGCACCTGTGGTATGCCAGCCCTTGAGCAGGTGCTGGTGAGTGCAGGTACCATCATCTACTTTGTGGCACTGGGGAAGAGATGGGCGCTCCATCTGGGTTGGATCTGCTGAAGATTTTGACATGTCAAGATGATCTGTGTGTTCCTATTCCCATTTCTGGGGGAAATGAGACTATGTATCCAAAATTGTTTTGTTTTGTTTGTAGTCTACTTACTTAATGGTAAGAACCATTCTGTGTCCCTGTTCTCTGCTAAGGTCTTCAGTTTGTTTTCTCTTTTCATTTGTTCTACAAATATAGATTACCCACCATGTTCTGGACACTGTTCTAGGCTCTGGCGATACTGCAATGAATGGTATAGAGAAATTCTTTCCCCAAGAACTGATCTTTCAGTGGGGGAAACAGGGAGTCAGCAAATATATAATAATATGTTAGATGAGGAAAAGTGCTTTGGAGAAAAGGCAGACCAAGGGAGATGGAGAGTGGTTGGAGAAGGAGGCATCTGAGCAGGAGGTATGAAGTCAGGGAGAGGGTGACTGTGGGGATATCTGGAGGGTGCTCCTGGATGTGAAGACAGCCTGGGCTCAGGCCTAGAGGTAGGTGTTCCCCCAGTGTGTCCAGTAAAAGCAACGAGTTGTGGGAATGGATGGAGCGAGTAGTGGGAGATAGGGTCTTGGTAGTGAGGGATGCAGATCTTTCTGGCTGTTTTTGAAGGTAGAGCCAACCAGATTTGATGATGAAGGTTGAAAGGAGTTAAGGATGGTGTACAGAGAGTAAAAATACTGAATTGGGGGTGTCTTGGTATCCACCTGTTTAATCAGGCTTTCTGTTCTCAGCTTCACCCTTAAGTCCTGCTTTCAGAGTGGGCCCTGGGGCCCCTGATTCCTGACCCTTACTGGGTTCAGAGAGGCTGAGCTGCTGGGGGACCTGTTTCCTAAGGCCACAAGAAGGTGCCTGAGATCACAGCTGTTATGTGCTTATTTTCAGATTTGAACTCTAGGTCTAAAACTCTGTGATATCAGTGCCACTGAGCCAGACCCTCAAAGCTGGGCTTCCATCTCAGCCTCAGAGCTATGCTTCTGTTCTTTCTACAGATGGTTTCTGGCCCTTACTGTTACTTGTCCATGAAACAAAAGGAGCTCCACCTGGATACCAGGATTGGGGATGCAAAGACAGATCCTTGCTTAGATACCAGTCAGATCACCCAGGGAATCCTCTCCCCCAAGTTGGATGATATGAATGTGTCCCTCCAGTTTTCATAGGTTGAAATCCAAACCTCCAAGGGTGGTAGTATTAGTAGAAGGGGCTTTTGGGACGTGCTTAGGGAATGAAGGTGGAGCTTTCACGTATGGGATGAATGCCCTTAGAAAAGCAGCTCTGGGGGCGCCTGGGTGGCTCAGTGGGTTAAGCTGCTGCCTTCGGCTCAGGTCATGATCCCAGGGTCCTGGGATCGAGTCCCGCATCGGGCTCTGTGCTCAGCAGGGAGCCTGCTTCCTCCTCTCTCTCTCTGCCTGCCTCTCTGCCTACTTGTGATCTCTCTCTGTCGAATAAATAAATAAAATCTTTAAAAAAAAGAAAAGCAGCTCTGGAGAGATCTCCAGCCCCTTCCACCCTGTGAGGATGCAAGGGAGGGCAGCTGCTGTGACGTAGGAAGGGGCCCTCACCAGAAGGTGACCATGCTGGGTTCTCGATCTTAGACTTGGCAGCCTCCAGAATTGTGAGCAATAACTTTCTGTTGTTTAGGAACTACCCTGGTGGTGGTATTTTGTTATAGTAGCCTGAATGGACCAAGACACCCATCCAGGGTAGGAAAAGTGCCACTCAGGGAGGCTTGGAATCCTTACTTTCTCTGCCAGACAGCTCAGCAGGACCATTCCCCGCACAGTCTGTGAAGCGTCTAAGACTTAGGTGAAGCCACCATTATCAACTAAAGGTATCGATAAACTTCAGCTTAATTTAGAATGTGTAAGTAAATATCCAGTAAATTAAAAAAACAGGTGAAAGAGGCAAAGAGCAGCAAGATGCAGGACTTTGCTCTCAAGGCAAATCTGAAGAATGGTCCAGATGAAGCTATTTTTGCTCATGTAATGACAGAACACTGGTGCTGATGAGGACACCAAACCTCAGTCAAAGACCCAGAGGGGCTGCATTGTGCTTTGGCACGAACAGCAGGCAGATGGGCCCTAGTTCTTCTTGGACACTTACCAGCTGAGTGGCCTTGGCCAGATAGAGGAATTGAGGAGCCCAGCCTTGGAGTTCACATTCAGGGACAGGACTGCACGCATGGAGGGAGAGCTAGTTTGACAAGCAGGAAGGAGTTAGTCACAGGATGGCAGAACTGCAGGTGGGCTGGAGGCCTGTCCCCAAGCATGCCAATGGTCAGCTGTCCTTACTATTTGTTACCCGATGTGGGAGACCCTTTGGAGGCATGAGAAGGGTGCCTTCCCTCTGTCCCCAGAACTGTCTTCTCTGGAGACGTTGCTCTGCTTTTAGCCCTGTACTTGGCTCAAGCCTCTTCCAAGTACTCCAGGCTTGGTGGGGGCCAACCGTTTTCCCTTGTTTTCTCTTAACAAGCCTGTGATTGAACTTCCCTAAATATAAAGGTAAAACAACTGAAATAATCATAGAAATTGCTAGCAGCTCCCAGAGAGCCACACTTCCGCAGGCGTAGCCTCTGCCCCCATTGTAGCTAACTCACTCTACTCCACTGATGAGGGCCCTGTCCAAGGGCCAGTCTGGATGGGACCTGGAGAAGTCTTCTTAAATGCCAGGCACTTCCCATCTCCTTCCAGATGAGGTCCCATCGTCCCACATCTCCTGGGTGAGAATGGGTGGTCAGTAGACTTGTTGCATTTGTCCTTGCCCTTCACCAGGTGGGTACCCAGTAGCTTAGAAGAAAGCTCCTATTCATTCATTCAGCAAACATTCTCTTGATTCTCAGCTTCTTGGGGCTTATTGTATAAAACATTCATTCCTGCTCCAAGCACACGAAGCTCTCAGGACAGTGTCTGAGTCATGCTAAGTACCCTGTGTTAGCTATTGCTTTTATTCTTGTGTGTCTTGGGGGTAGTAAGGGCAGTGTGGGTCTGAGGAAAGGATCTCCCCAGCATGGCCTTTGGAGACACACGGAACTGGGTTTACATTCCAGCCCGGTGTGAGCTCAGGTTCGTCACTTCCCAGAGCCTTAGGCTCACCACTTTAGTATGGGGCTCCTGCTGGCTCCTGTCAGGGTAGTGATGGGATGGCAGGAGCTAGCTGACACACAGGACCCAGAGAGGGGCTGGCCTCAGTCTGCCATCCAGGGACTGCAGGGGAAACCGATGACATGCAGTATGTAGGGTGCCGAAGACAAAGTGCTTCCGACCACAACAGGAATATCAGACAGACACCTGCTGTGTGGTGAGCTGGTGTGCACAGGTTTTAGGAAGGTGAGAGAGTGTTGATGGCTGGAAGGTGCAGGGGAGAGAGCTGGGAGGGTGGCAGATGGCAGAGGGGCCTGCCTTGACATTTCCACCCAGTTGACAGTCCAAGCGCCATAGGAATTCTGAGACGGGACTGGCCCTTTCTTGATGGGAGGAAGAAAGAAGTTGTTGCATCTCTCTGCCATCAGCACATCTGGGGACTGAAGCAGCTGCATTTCATTGGATTGGGCATGTTGGCTCCTACTTGGAGGGTGCATACGGCATCTTCTCCCTCACCCATGACCTTGGTCAAGTTTTTGTTCCAGTTGCAGCACTCAGTAGAAGTGGCTGCTAGACCATCACACAGACTCAGTGATGCAGCCCAGGAAGGACAGTCTGATGGTCACCTCACTTGGGGGTTTGGCATAGGACAGTCTTAAAACTTGGTTTTTGTGCCGCTTTGGGGTTTGGGGCTGTTTGGCTGCTCTTGAGCAAAATGTTTCTTTCTCTGTTCTCCAAACACTAGGGAAGGATCGAATCATCTTTGTGACCAAAGAGGACCATGAAACTCCAAGCAACGCAGAGCTGGTGGCCGATGATCCCAGTGATCCGTATGAGGAGCATGGTGAGCGACACGGGCCTGCTGGGGACCCACGGACCCTTCCTGGGGGAAAATGTCCAGAATTCTTTTCCCATTTTGTTCTGGCCAAGGTCAGGTTTTTCAGGTGTCCTTCCCAGCCATGGACTATCTCCCAAGGACGAGGAACTTAGCCAGCTTTCCCAGGTATCAGGGGCTGGCTGAATGCTTTCCAGCCCTCATGCTTTTGCACTCCTTGGCTGTTAGGCCAAAACCTAAGTTTCTTCTGAACTGAGGTCTTCTGCCTCTTTCTCTTTTGAGGTTTTACACAGACTGAAGCTGGTTGGCTGCTTCCCGACCATGAAGGTTTAGGCAGGGGTTGTGGGGGTGGTCATGGAATCTGGTCTGGCAGGCACTTTAAGGGGACAGGGATCCTTCTACTCAGTCAAGCTGCCAGGCGGGATTCTGCCACATCTACAGACCGTTAGCAAGCAGGCCCGGAAGAGCTCTACCCCATGTTCTATGAGGTGGTGAGGTCGGCTATCTTTTCACTGGGGCTCCAGCAAGGACCCTGCACAAAAGCTCACTCAAGACTGAGGGACAGTTTTCCAGTGGCAGGATCCAGCTCACCTAGACGGAACTGTTGCATACAACTTAGTAATGGTCAGTAGTCTTTTGGGCCTAGGATGCCATTCCGAATGCTTTAGACCACTGGGCTCACTGGAACTCCCCCCGTGTGCGTAAGGCTGACCAGTGTGTGTGTGTGCAGGGTTTATATACAGTCTGTATCATAAACAGTACTCAGTTGACCAATCTAAAGCCATTTCTGACACCTGTGATGATAATTAGTGACCCTTCCAGTGCTGCCTGGTGGTAACTGTGGTCGAGAGAGCTTGTAGCAGCAGCAGCCCATGGGGTATAGGCTCCCAATTAGAATTTTTCAGACGCTAATTGAAGCATATGTTTTCAGGGAGAATGACTTACTGCTCTGGGGGTTGAGAGTAGTCGAGCCAAGGCGGCATGTTGAGCACCCCTTTGGGAATGGTGGGAGGCAAAGGTGTTTTAAAAGAAAGGCAGCTATGGAAGTGACCTTCAATCAGCACTCGGTCTCTTAGTTCCAGTGCTCTGGAGATAAGTCGCCTGTCAGTTCCAGTGCTCTGCCTTTCTTAAGGTCTGTATTAGTTAAGCACATTTTGTGGGGCCTACAGAACCAATCACGCCGTGTTTTGTTTGCCTCACGGCATTTTAAAAATTGGCTGTGTCTCTGCTGAGCCTGTGCATTCCCCTTCCATTCCTGCCAGGACTTACCATCCCTGCTGTTTTCTGTGCTACCTCATTCTGTCATTTATAATTGATCTGCTTGGACCGTAGAGGTATATGCCTTTGCAGCCCCTTCTAATGAATGATTTAACCAAAAAGCTTATACAACAGAGAGCTCTGGGACCTGGGTTTGAGCCATCAGTGGCAGAACCACTCAGCAGACTAAGTAGGCCCCCGGTTCCTGCCGGCCGCCTGCATCCAAGCACCCAGCTCTGTGGCTAAGATAGCACTTCGTGCTGTTAGAGTGCCAGGAGAAGGGCGGCAGAAGGAATTTGCACCCACTCAAAAAGACTAGATGAGGGCCTTAAAGATCTCCTGGTTTGGGGGAAAACTGAGGGCCCAGGAGGAAGTGGGGACTGGTCAAGGAAGTTAGTGGCAGGGACTAGAACTGCAGGCTTTTGATTGTATGTTCCAAACCTGCAGCATCCGGGCTTAATTTGACATCTTGATGTCTGTGTATTTTTACATTTTATCCTTGAAATGTAGATTGGCTGCCTAAGCGCCCTCTGGGAGAAGCGACCTCATTCTAGCATGCCTTCCCCGGAGAAATGACGAAGCATAGACTCCTGCAGACCTGGGCTGTTACTTTAAAAAGTTAGTATTTCATTTGGAAATTGGCTGTGCAGGTTTCCAGGTCTTGAGCCTTCCGAGGGCAGTGTTTGTATATAAGCCTTGTTTTATCACGCTTTGCAGATACCGCGCTTTTCACAAATTGAAGGTTTGTTAGGACCATGCTCGAAGCCCTGTTGGTGCCATTTTTGTCAACAGCATTTGTTCACTTCATGTCTCTGTCACTTTTGGTAATTCTTGCAGTATTTCCAACTTTGTTATTATTATAAATTTTATGGTGATCTGTGATTGGTGATCTTTGCTGTTACTCATAACTGTTTTGGGTGCCATAAGCCAGGAAATTTAATCAGTAAATATTGTGTGAGTTCTGACTGCTCCAAGACTGGCTCTTCCTTGTCACTCTCCCTCTCCTTTGGTCTCCCCGTTCCCTGACACGACAATACCGAGATTAGGCCAGTTAACAGCCTGGCTGTGGCCTCTAAGTGTTCAGGTGAAAGGGGGAGTTTGTAGTCTCTTCCATCACACCAAAAGTTAGAAGTCATTGAGCTTAGTGAAGAAGGCCTGTCAGGAGCCAAGATGGGCAGAAGGCTAGGCCTGTTGCACTGAACAGTTAGCCAAGTTGTGAAGGCAAAGGAAAAGTTCTCGAAGGAAATGAAAAGTGCTCCTCCAGTGAATACAAATGATAAGGAAGCCGACAACCTCATCACTGATACGGAGGTCTCAGTGGTCTGGAGAGAAGGTAACACCAGCCACAGCATTCCCTTAGCCAGAGCCTCACGGACAGCAAGGCCCTCTCCCTGTCATTCTGTGAAGGCTGAGCGAGGTGCGGAAGCTGCAGGAGAGAAGTGTGAAGCTGGCAGAGGTGGTTCACGAGGGTGAAGGAGAGAAGACGTCTCCGTGACAGAAAAGAGCAAGTGAAGCAGCCAGTGCTGGTGCAGAAGCTACAGCGCGTCGCCCAGATCTCGCTGAGATCATGAATGAAGGTGGCCGCCCTAAACGACAGATTTCCAGTGCAGGTGAAACAGCCTTCTAGTGCAAGAAGATGCCAATGAGGACTTTCATAGCCAGAGAGAAGTCAGTGCCTGGCTTCAGAGCTTCAAAGGACAGACTGACTCTCTTGTTAGAGGCTAATTCCACTGGTGACTTAAAGTTGAAGCCAGTGCTCACTTAACATTCCAGAAATCCTCAGGACCTTGAGGATGGGCCTGGATAATAGCACATCTGTTTACAGTGTAGTTTACTGAATATTTTAAACCCACTGTTGAGCCCTACTGCTCAGAAAAGAAAGATTCCTTTCAAAATACTACTGTTCATTGACAGTGCACCTGGTCCTCCAAGAGCATTGGTGAAGATGTACAAGATTGTTGTTTTCATGCCTGCTACCACAACATCCATTCTGCATTCCATAGATCAAGGAGTCACTTTGATTTCAAGTCTTACTATTTAAGAAGTAATTTCAAAAGGCTATAGCTGTTGTTAGACAGTGATTCCTCTGTTGGATCTGGGCAAAGTCAATGAAAACCTTCAGGAAAGGATTTACCGTTCTAGATGTCATAAAGAACATGTGTGACTCATGGGAAGAGGTCAAAATATCACCATGAAGAGGAATTTGGAAGAAGCAGATTACAAGCCTTGTGGAGGACTTTAAGGGCTTCAGGACTTCAGGGAGGGAAGTAACTGCAGATGTGGTGGAAATAGCAAGAGAACTAGGATTAGAAGTGGAGACTGAAGGGGCACCTGGGTGGCTCAGTAGGTCAAGCCTCTGCCTTCAGCTCAGGTCATGATCTCATGGCCCTGGGATTGGACACTGTATTGGGCTCTCTGCTCAGCAGGAAGCCTGCTGCCCCCTCTCTCTCTGCCTACTTGTGATCTCTCTCTCTCTCTCTGTCAGATAAATAAAATCTTAAAAAAAAAAAAAAAAAAAAGTGGAGCCTAAAGGCGTGACCGAACTGCTTTGATCTCATGATCAAGCTTTCACTGATGGTTGCGGGATTGGGGGAGTGAACTGGGAGGGGGATTAAGAGTACAGTTATCTTGATGAGCACCAAGAAGGGTATAGAATTATATATCATACACATGAAATTAATATAGTACTGTAAGTTAATTACACTTCAATTAAAAAAAAGAAGCTTTATCGGATCAGAGGTTATTTTTGATTGCTAAGCAAAGAAAGTGGTTTCTTGAGATGTAATCTACACCAAGTAGAGATGCTATGATCATTGAAATGACAACAAAAGATTTAGAATAGGGCATAAAACCACAGCAGGGTTTGAGAGGATTGATTTCAATTTGAAAGAAGCTCTGTTCTGGTAAAATGCTATCAAACAGCATCACGTGCTACAGAGAAATTCTTTGTGAAAGGAAGAGGCCATTGATGCAGCAAATTTCACTGTTGTCTTACCTTAAGAATTGCCAGAACCACAACCCAAATCAGTCAGCAGCCATCAACATCATGGCAAGGCCCTCCACCAGCAAAAATTTACAACTCTCTGAAAGCTCAGATGATGGTTAACATTCTTTAGCAATAAAGTATTTTCAATTAATGTATATACATTGTTTTTTACACATAATGCTATTATGCCCTGAATACAGGGTGGTGCAAACACAGCTTTCATATGCGCCGGGAAACCAAGAACATAATGTGATGTGCTTTTTGTGCTACTAGCTTTATTGTGTCTGGAGGCTAATCCACAGTATCTCTGAGGGGAACCCGTAGGTTTCTGGCACCTGCATAGGAAGAGGTGGTACAATGTGAGGGAGACAGCTTAGGCTCTGGGAATCCTTTGGGCCCTGGCTGTAGTCCTGATTTAGACCCCACTGAACCACAAAATCTCCTGTGCGAACTGGGATTTGTAGTACATACTGAAGAAGGTTGTCAGAAGGAGTATGTGTTTTGCCACGTATAGTTCGGTACTCGAGAGCATGCCCTGCAGCGAGTGATGGTCTAGTGGTGACCTGCCTGCTGGGGTTGCGGTAACCACTGACATCTCCACTGGTAGCCCAGTTTACCAGTAAGCAACTGCAGCAGCAGATCTGTTGGTCATTGAAGTTTCCTGAGCTAGAACAAAGAGGTGGGGCTCAGCCTAGGCCTAGGACTTTGGACACTAACTCAGAGGACCACGCCTCGGTATTTGGTTAGAGCGAAAAATTTTGTCACTTCACTGGGCATCTTAGAATCTTACAGAGTGCTCTCAGTCCTGTAAAAAACTCATGTAAGAAACTTTCATATGAATCCTATTTCCCTGTCTGTTACAAAGCTGGAAATGAAGCCGTCATCTTGAAAGCTTTTTAGAAAACCAGGAAATACTATTTAGATGTGAGTAAGGTTCAAAGAAAGTGTAAATTTCAAAAGTAAGGGGCCCTGTAGAATATTGCAACCGAATTCAGTCTGTAGTGGCCCCCTTTCCCTGAAGCACATGTGCTGTTTAGCAGTTGGTCAGTATGGTTAACATCCTTCTAGGTTTTTCATTGTTACAAAACTAGAACACACCATTTGGTGTGCCATTAGCTTTTTCCTCGTACAGCATGCCTTGGGTAGCTCCCTGCCAGTGCAGAAGGCTCAGCCTCCTCTTGACCAGTCCTCACACTGAGCTTCTGAGAGCATCTGCAGAGCCAGAGGTGCTTGAGGGGGCAAGGTGCCTTTTTTGGAGGCAGGGGTGTTCTGGTTCTGATCATTTGAGCAGGAGCTGAGCAGAGGGTGAAAGAAGGAGGTCAGTACTTCAGCTCCTTAAAGCTTCTTGCTCACCAACCCAGTGGTGGTTTCTTCTTCAGATTAAGTGCTTTACAATGTTTAGCACAGCCAGAGCCATTGCACTGGGAGGCGGCTGAAAATATAGATCAGGGTAGTGCATGGAGAAAGTTGCCTTTGGTGGCTTCTCTCCAGCCAAGCCAAAGGATGCTGCATTTGCACAGGCATTTGAGCCTAATCCAAATATAGAGGTAGGTCCACAGGCAAGGGCCTACCAGTCAGTATTTCCTGCTGTTCTGTACCTGCCAAGTATCTTTTGAGGCCTGGACTTGGTTTTGCTTTTTCAGAAACCTTCGAGAGCCTGTCTCACATTTTCCCATTCTAGGATTGATCCTGCCAAATGGAGACATTAACTGGAACTGCCCGTGCCTTGGGGGAATGGCCAGTGGCCCCTGCGGGGAACAGTTCAAGTCAGCCTTTTCCTGCTTCCACTATAGCACACAGGATGTCAAGGGGTCAGACTGTGTAGACCAGTTCCGGGCCATGCAGGAATGCATGCAGAAATATCCCGACCTCTATCCCCAGGAGGACGAGGAGGAAGAGGAAGAGAAGAAGCCAGCAGAACGTTTAGAAGAGACAGCTGCCACTGAGGCCACTGCAACCAAAGAAGAAGAGGGGTCAAGCTAATGAAGGCCACAAGGCACTGGGCTCCAGTCCTTATGCTTCAGAGTGATATGAACCTTTTGCAAAATGCCTTTTGGTCATTCTCCGAGAAAGTGTCTTTCCCTCTGTTGTTCTGTGCACTATAATGTACAAAATAACTTATTTTGATGATCAGGGATCTTGGTCCTTTGACATATACACTGGAAAAAAAATGTATGTGTGTCTCACATAAACCTATCAGCAAATGTAGCTGTCATTTTTGAATTCTCTTTTCAAATTATCCCGAATTTTGCCACTTTGAAATAATGTGCTGACTGTGTTCAGCAACCAAAAATCATTATCTGGGAGTGTCTTGTGAGTGAGCTGATTTATTCTGATTGATTATATCCCTTTTAGTAGATTTTTATACCCCTCTGGGAAATGAAATAGAAACAAAAACAGCTTCCTTTAGAGTTGCTGGAGTGGGGCCATTCCTAACACAAGTCAGCTGATCAGATAACATACTTCTCATGAGCCATCTTGACCTTGAGTATATGAGGAGGTGCAATATTTCATTTCTGATGCATTTTGGTTTCCATTTTTACGTTGAGCTCCAGGTTTTCTGTGTTTGGAAATTGGAGCTTTAGACCCTCTGATTCAATATCCCTTTCTGAGTGAAGAGAAAGGCTGGTTCTGCTGTTCTAGTTATTCTAAAAGCCCTGGTTTGGGGCCTGTGTTCTTACTGGCTCTGTGTCAGCCCGTTCAGAATGCAATGTTCTTGAGGTGGGGACCTAATTGTTACCAAAGTAGCAACCAAGAGATGAAACGGTGTGAATTAAGTAGTCAATTAAAGGAAAACGTGATTTTTACCTGATGTTGAGTGTGTCCTTTGTTTTTACTAATTATAAATATTTTTGGTATAAGGAAATAGAAATATGAAAAATTCCCTGAAATTCTTCCTTGAAGATATTGGTAAGCAGGTTTGAATCTGTTCAAGTTTTCTGTTGAATTCCTAGCAAGCCTGTTGTTTTTGTCAATGAGTAGATCTTCCATGCAGATACCACAGTTAATTTGTGAGGCAGGGAAGGCTCTGCCCATCTTAAAGATAAGGAACTGCCGCCTTCACAGGTTAAGTAACTAGCCCAAGGCAACTTTAGGACAAATTCTAGGCCAGGATATAGTACTACCTCATTTGTTCCTGGTGTATTAGTTATTTATTGCCATGTAAAAAATTAACCTTAAAACTTAGAAGTTTGAAACAAACATTTATTATCTCATAGCTTCTGATGGTCAGGGGTCTGGGCACAGCTTACCTGGGTCCATGGCTCAGAGTCTGTGATCATCTGACACCCAGTGTCAGCCAGGGTTGTGATCATCTCAAAGCTTGACAGGCCTTCCAAAGTCACTCAGGTAGTTGGGGGCAAAACTCTGTTCCTTTGGGATGGTTGGGCTGAGGCTCTCAGTTCCTCCCTGCCTGTCTGCCAGCATCCTCCCTCAGTTCTTGGTCACGTAGGCCTCTCCTTAGGGCCGCTGATAACATGGCTGGTGGCTTCTGTGAGAACAAGTGAGAGCAAGGTGAAGCTGTGACCCAGAATCCCAGTGATTTGCACCAGCTACCTACACACAGTGTTTTCGGTCTGTGTTTTGTTATTTTGTGATGCAGGCTGGTGTGTTGTATCAGCCAGGCTTCTTAGCAGAACATTGTTCTGTTCTCATTTTTTTTTTTTCTCAGTAAGTTCTATGACTATATAGATTTTAACAACATTTTGGTAACCCATAAATGTTATTATAATAGTAACATTTTAGTAGCCCAAACTATTAGAAAATAGCTCTTATATAAAAATAAAAGCCTTCTCATTCTCCTGGAAGAACCAAAGAAAAATCACATGCATTAGATAATTTTACACATAACTTTATAGGTCTGCTATAGGCCCAAAATAGTAATTGTAGAAATCACTTGTTAGTGTGATGTAAGTAGACAGGCTTTTTCCTCTAATTAAACAAAGGGAGAAAGAGAGCACATAGTTTGTCAAAATCAAGTATTAAGAAGACAGTAGGACTGTTTGGTGTTGGGTACAGCCTATCATTAACCAGTATTATGACTGGACCAGCCCTTATGGTTCTTAGTAAATGTTTACAAGATCCCTTGCAGCAGTCAACATCAAGAAACTGAAAAAAAAAGTTTATTACTTACAGGACCTGAAGTTATGTGTGCCACGCAGTGAGATTGGGGGGAAGGTTGGGGAGGAAGAGAAAGAGTGAATGAGCGGGCCCGGGGTTATGCTTTTATTGGGGCTGAGGGTGGGGCCTGGGGTTTCATGAACTCACATTTTATTGGTGAATTTAAAACATAAGAGTGGGAATTTAAAGTGCTGGAAGAGAAAAAACAAGTGGCTTAAGTAGTCAGTTACAGAAACCAACTAGGATCCCTAAAACCAAGGAGCCTGGGCCATAGGGGAGTAAATGCTGGCATCTTAGGGTATAGCTGGCAATGTGTTTATTAGAGATGGCCATCTTTGAAGTGAACGGCTAGGCAATCAAATAAGGAAAGAAAACCCAATATTGTCAGGGCTAATACTACAAGGGATATCTATGAATTATTAATTGAATAACTAATTTCATATCTTTGAAATTTTCCATAATAGAAAGTTAAAAAGCATATGCTAAGCAAGAATGTTTAAGCGCTCCTTATTACCTCAAGTCAGTGGAGGCTCAGAGCCAAATTTTTGCTGTCCAAAATAATGGCCCTATAGATATTTCTCTAAAGATATGCAAATGGTCAACATGAAAAGGTGCTCAACATCATTTGTCATTAGGAGAATGCAAATCAAAACCACAATGAAATAACCACCTTGCACCCATTAGGGTGGCTATTATTTAAAAAAACCAAACAAACAGGAAAATAACTGTTAGTAAGCATATAGAAACATAGGAACCTTGGAGTTTCTTCAAAAAGTTAGCAAGTTAGCATAACACCAAGTTAGCATATTATCCCACAATTTCCTTAGGTATATTTCCTCCAAATTGAAAATGGGTATTAAGTCATTTATCATTAATGTTCATAGCAGCACTCTTCACTATAACCAAAAGGTGGAAACCACCTAAATATTCATCAGTAGATAAATGGATAAGCAAAATGTGATACATACATATACATATACATACACATATACATACATACAGTGGACTATATTCAGCCAGAAGAAGGAATGCAGTACTGATAATACAAGTTGGATAAGCTTCAACAGCACGCTCAGTGAAAGAAGCCAGACGCAAAAGGTCACAAATTGTGTGAGTCCATTTGTTTATTTATTTTAAAAGATTATTTATTTATTTATTTGATAGACAAAGATCACAAGTAGGCAGAGATGCAGGCAGAGAGAGGAGGAAGCAGGCTCCCTTCTGAGCAGAGAGCCAGATGCGGCACTCGATCCCAGGACCCCGGGTTCACGACCTGAGCCGAAGGCAGAGGCCCTAACCCACTGAGCCACCCAGGCACCCCTGTGTGAGTCCATTTTTATGAAATTTCTAGAATAGCCAACTCCAAAGCAACAGAAAGCAGATTAGTGGTTTCCAGGGAGTAGGGAAGAATTGAAAGTGATTACTTAATGGGTATGGGATATGAAAAAGCTTTGAAACTAGAGAGAAGTCACACAACATTGTGAATGCACTAAACACCAAGTTGTACACTTTAACACAATTGTATGTTATGTGAATTTCACCTCGGTTTTTAAAAAATTGAAATCCCAGTTACAGGGAGAAGGGAATCAAGTACAAAATGGTACAAGCATTTTGGAAAAAAGTTTGACAGTTTTTAGAAAGTTTAAACACACACCCACCATATGACCCAGGCATTTCACACCTACCTATTTATCCAAGAGAAATGTGCACATGTCCACACAAAACTTGTGCATGAGTGTTCATACTAGCTTTGTTTGTAGTAACAAAAACCTGGAAACTACTAAAAAGCCCATTAACAGGTGAGTGATTAAACAAATTATGGTATATTCATACAATGGAATACTCAGCAATAAAAACTGAAATGTTGTTACAACATGGATGAATCTTAATTAAGGAAGCCAGATAAAAAGTACATTCTGTGTGCTTTCATTTCTATAAAAATTCTACAAAGTGCAAACAGTAATAATAGAAAACAGATCGGGGTGCCTGGGTGGCTCATTCAGTTGATTTTGGCTCAGATCATGATCTCACAGTCATGGGATTAAGCCCCATGTTGGGTTGCACACTCAGCATGGAGTCTGCTTGTCCCTCTTGCTCTCTCTCTCTCTCTTTCAAATAAATAAATAAAATCTTAAGAAAAAAGAATAAAATAGATCCCCATTGCCTGGGGATAGGGTTGGATCAGGAGGGAAGAGGCAATTCATGAAAATTTTGCAGGTGGTGATACATTATTTTAATTGTGAAGATGGTGTCATGGGTGCATACATATGTCAAAACTCATCCAACTGTATCAGTTATATACATACAACAGAGTATCAGTTATACATTAGTAAAACTTTTTCTTTTTTTAATATTTTATCCCAGGGGGAGAAAAACAAGCAGCATAATATTCTATTGCAGACATATGTACCACATCTTTATCCATTCATCAGTCAATGGACACTTGGGCTGTTTCCTTAATAAGCTATTGTAGATAATGCTGCTATAAATGAGAGAAAGAGAGACACCAAGAAAATAGACACCTAACTATAGAGAAGAAACTGATGGTCACCCAGGAGGGCAGGGATAGGTGAAACAGGTGAAGGGGATTAAGAATGCACTTACGATGAGTACTAAGAAGCATATAGAATTGTTGAATCACTGCATTTTACACCTGAAACTAATATTACACTGTAAATGAACTCACAGGAATTCAAAGAAAAACTTAAAACAGAAATAAATACAAGTAGATAAGAAAAAAATGGAACACTTGGAAATATAAAAAGATCATTGAGGGGTGCCTGGGTGGCTCAGTCATTGAGTGTCTGCCCCTCTCCCACTCCCCCTGCTTGTGTTCCCTTGCTCACTGTGTCTGTCAAATAAATAAGTAAAATCTTAAAAAAAAAAAAAAAAGACTGTTGAAAGGAAAAATTCTTCAAAAGTCAAGATCGAGTTTAAACTAGTCTCATCAGAGCACCAGTCCTGGGATCAAGCCCTATATCAGGCTTCCTGCTCAGCAGAGAGCCTGCTTCTCCCTCTCCCTCTGTCTGCTGCTTTCCTTACTTGTGCTTTTTCTCTATCTCTCTAATAAGTAAATAAAATCTTTAAAAAATAAAAATTAAAAAAATAAACCAGTCTCATCACCAGTGATGAGTGGTTTAATCCATCATGTCTACATAATGGGACCTTTGCAAAATCCCACAAATTACAGGGTTTGGGGAGCTTCTTTACCAGAATGCAACACAGATTTTTTTTTTCTTTTTTGTCCATATGTAGAAGTGGAACACTAGTGAAGAAGTTACTGATACATCAAGAATAAAGAAAAATCTTAAATACCTTCAAGGGAAAGAGACAACTTTTCAAAAAAATCAGTAACAGTAAAAATGACAGTGGATTTCTCATCAGCAAAATAGATGAGTAATAAAGTGAGTAAGTATCTCCAAAATGCAGAGAGGTCATAGTAATTGGTGGCTCCCAATAGAATCTACATACAATTAAAGATATTAGAGGGGAAAAGGCACAAGAATATTGGGAAATATATGGAAATCTTACTACTTACATAGAGCCCTGTTGAAATTTTTAAAAAATTCTAAAGGACATTTTTTCAACAAGAAGGAAAACTCTAGTCAGAAACAGCTTTCCTGCTTCCATGTGAATCTGAAAATGACTTGGCTGGAGTTTAGAGTTGGCTCTTGGGTGGCAGAGCAAACTGCCAATTGTGCTATTTGTCATGTGGTCCCTCCATTTCTATGCCGTCCTATGGGACCAGATGAGTGGGGACCTAATAACGTGTCCCTCCATTCTGAATCCTTCTGGGCCTGTTGCATCTTTTCTGTTTGACTCTGTGGAAATGTAACCAGCCAGTCTTATAGCTCCATAACTGATCCCTGATGCCCTGTGAGCCACTACGCTGCTGATTAGGGACTACTTGACTGCTCAACAGTGGGTGATGGAGAATGACCAAAGGTTATTGTAAACATAGCATGGGGCGATGATTTGTAGCTATGGTTCTAGGCATCTGGGTGGAGCCTGAGCACAGGGGATGGCCAGTAGAGGGGAGGCAGATGTGGTACAAGGCACATGGGGAATAGATCCAGTCATGTGTTTGATTTTCCATTCCCACTGATAATAAAAGACAAGTTTGCATTTATAAGGCAAGGACAAAATTACTTGACTATTTTGCCAACTGCTATACTCATTTTCCTCCTTTGTATTATAATAAAGTCTGGGGGAGCTTTTCATCTTTGTATGCACCAGATCATCATGTTGGTTCATGACCCCGTGCTAATGGGATCTGGTGATCGGGCATTAGGAAGTGATGGGGTCCGTGATCAAAGGAGTGAGACTAAAGCGAAAGTCAAGCCAAGCTTTATTTTGCGCCAGCATCAAGAATCAAACCAACTGGCCAGGGCCGTCTCTTACAGAGAGAGCGACCATCCCCAGCCTCACAGACTAGCTTTTATAGAGCAAAGGCCATGTGGTTGAGCCTGGCCAGTGAGATTGTAACATGCAGAGAAAGTTGCATAGTCTTGTTAGGTCACACGTGGGTGGCCAATTGAATTATAGTTTACCCTATAGTAGCTGTTTGAACTAGCCTATCATTCTGATCAGAATTGGCACCCTAGTTTGGCACCCAAAAGGTGGAGTTAACATTCTTTGGTGGTTAGGGAGATAGTATGTGTGATTTACTGATTGGATGTCTCCACCTGACCTGACCTTTCCTTGTATTTGGGCTCTGTTATCTCCACCTGACCTGACCCATTCTTGTATTTGGGCTGTTACCAGGGACTGGTCAACCATATTTTACTGGTTTTCTAGACTTGCTTTTAAGTAAGTTCCTCTGGGGGTGGGAGCCAGGGTCAGTTTAAGTTGTACTGCACAAACAACAAAACGGCTGTTTAACCGAGATGGAGTCACTCTGGCTAAGTAGGCCCCTACAGGAAGCACTCTAGATAACCGTCCTATTAAGACGATTAAGTGTGCCAGATGGCGGGAGATAAAGTTCAGCATCATTGTCAAATAGTTGGAGTTCCTAAGAGTCCAAAATTCTGGAGCAAAAGGGGATATTTATAGGAAAGTGAAAGAGAAGTTGCTGTATATTGTACTGCTCACAACAAAGAAAGAGTCATAATGGTGAGTATCTCAGGATTTTGGAGGCAACGTGCTTTACTTTGGGACCTGCAGTGCTGATCCTTTACAGGGTAATCCATAAGGCTCCCAGTTTGGAATGGGACTTGGAACAAGAAACGTCTCTGTAACAGGACTAGTTGCTCTGGTTCTTGGTCCTTAAGCCCCAGCAAACCTAACTGTATCAGAGGTGTTCATGGCAGACAGATGGCTACAGGGTTCCACTGGTAAAACCTACAGTAGAATCAGTACTGACCATAAAGAGAAAGATTGTGCCTTTCTCCTATTCTGCTGTCCACTACTCTCCATTTTAAAAGTTATTCCCTCTTTGTATGAACACTGCAAGAAAGTAGATCCCTGGTCATGGGACAGCAAGTAAATGGAATGTCTTATGAATTGGGTATAATGTGATCCACTGAATCACAAAAAATGCATATAAAATAAATATAAGTTGATTTGGGCATATGCAAGTTTGGGCCAAAGCCATTTCAATAGCCACAAGTAAAGTTCATGGACTGGGAACTTAGACAATCACAGTCATCTCTCCTCTGCTTTACCTTCTCTCCCTCAGTCTATACCTACAGTCTCATGGGGTGGGAGTGGGAGGGTGCAGTGGAGGTGGGAGGGTGGTAAGAGGATCAATCCTGCAGAATAGGCGGAATATGTATATACTTATCACCACACAAATGCCCAGCAAAGGCAGCCATATCAGAGGGAATTCTCCATAATCATGATCCTGTGGATATCACTCAACTTCTGGCCCAGCTTCCTCCATATTCATTGTGACCATGCACAAAATGGCCGTGGCAGAAGAGACGGCACCATGACTTTCCACTCACCAAGGCTGATATGGCTACCACTGCTAGGCACCCAGCCTTCCAAATGTAGAGGTTGATACTGAGTCTTTGATATGTAAATATTCCATAGTGACAGATTGACTGTATTGGACTTCTCTGATCATGGCGAGGGGTGGGGAGAGAAGGTGACATATTATGCACTGGGGTAGACATAATCTGAGTATGGATTTGAATCCCTGCCCACAGATCTTCTCCCTGCACAACCATCTGTGAACATCCAAAACCTTGTGGGTTTGGGATGCTGCTACAGACAGGGTTGTATGTTCAATAAATGGATCTGCTTACCTCAAAGCGAGAGTGCACAGATCTGGAAACCTGAGGCAAGAGGGTAGGCCCTTTAATGATTACATGTAGCAATCCACTTTGAAGAATCTTTGTTTCCTATTTTTGCAGCTTTGGGCTTGGTAGGCTTGGAGGGCTTGGTGCTTCTGTATTGGTTTTAGAATCAGGCTTCAGATAGGGACAGCAGGATCAACTCTGATGCCCTTGTTAGAGGTACAGCAGGTTGAATGAATAATGTCTGTTTTGGAACCTAACACAAAGTTCATTTCCCTGATAGGCTCATGATGGTTCACATGGTTATCTCTGTACATCAGTGTAGATGAGATAAACTCTCTGGATTTGACATTTTTAGAGGTCTTCTTCATGATTTCATTGCTGGAGTCAACTCTGTGGAATTACATGGAGTGAAAAAGGGGGAAGGATGGTTTTTCAGTGAAGAATTGAGATACTTTTCACTTACAGGGATCTACTGTACTCTCTGACTCACTTTTAATTTCTAAAACATGGCATAGCCTATAGTTCTCCTTTCAAATCAACTATTTTTCGATCCTGTGTTTATCTGCATGAGTTCCACACTTTTTGGAATGTACATTCTGCACTTTTACACATATCTCTAAACCTCATAGGCCATTGCTCAAAATTCCTGTAATACCTTGGACATATTTATCCCTTAAACACTACATCTGTACTTCATGGCATTCACCATATTTATCTTCTGCATTTATTTGCATGAATACTTTATTAATGTCTGGATCCCCTATTAGGCTGTAAGATTTATGAGGGCAGTGACTGTATGTGTCTTGATCACAAATTAATCCTGGTTCCCCAGGTGCATACATATGTTCAACCCCATCAAACCGTATACATTAAATATGTGCAATTTTTATATTAATCACACATCAATAATCCTGTTAAAAAATAAAAATGAAAAAAATTTCCTCTTGAAAGCCTTACTCAGTAGCTGGCACATACTAAGGGCTCAAGAATATTTTTAGATAAATAAATATATATATATGAAAAATATGAAAGACTGAAAATGGCATTAATTTAGAATGAGTAGGGAAGTAAGGAAGAAATGCAGGGAAATAAATGAGTTATCAGCTTCTGCAAAATACAAGATCTAGGCATGTAGCCCAGGTTTCCCTGGGTCCAAAGTAAGGTGACATGGCTGAAAGCTTCTCATACATGAGTAGGCTGACTACAGCTAAGAGCATATCTTGAAATATCATAGTGGGACCAGGAAGGCAAAAAATATCTTCCTTGACTTTCTGACTTCATGAAGTAACTAGTCCAAGTTCTTATTGTAAATGGATAAGATTGTAATGTGGGGTAATGCAAATGAGAAATGATTTTCATGCCTTTGAGAACTAGGAATTTTGGAAATTTAGAGAACTATTAATTCTTGGTCAATAATATATCCTACAAATATCTTCTGGTTTGCAACTTTTTTTAAAAACCATCTATGATATCTTTTCTCAACTTCTTTTATTATAGAAAATTTGAAATATAAACAAAAGCAGAAAGGGTGGTATAATATCAGAAAGAAACAAATATATAAAATTGATAAAATATAGTGAAAACCCTCTGTTCTAATTCAAATTTAAGTTATCAGTGTAAACTCATATGTATTTTTTAATAGAATGCTTTTCAGTTTTTGATAAAGAATGTCTAAGAAAAATTACAAACCCAATAGCAACGAATTTCTCTAGCATCCAGATTGTGGTCTCTACAAAGCATTCACCTGTTGGTGAAATGGTTGACTTCAAGTCTGGGGCAGAAAAGGTAGATGAACTTGGAATTTCTTATACAAAGAAGTGTGGATGCTATGCTATCAAATACTGTGAGGACCCAGAAGCCACAATGAATAGACTTCTACATACCAAAGACAGGAGAGTTTGATCTTCAGTAAGGATAATAAATGTAATATGTTGAAACATATTAAAAATGTTTAAGCCTCTGAATTCATAATAATACAAAAATAACTCTTTAGTCACTTTGGATTATGCTAGCAAACAAAGTAAATGATGAAAACTGAAACTGTCCCAGACTATTTTCTTGGGATATGTGGATGCTGTTTTAAAAGACCTATCAATCAATCACAAGGTATTGTGGTACTTTATTTGACCAGATTCAAACAAACAAACTGAAGATATATACACAATATAGAAAACATGGCCATTTGATATTTGACGATATATCTAATTAAGTTAAATTTTGGGGTGCAATAATGATATTGTGAATATGTTTAAAAAGGAAAATTCCCTTGTTTAATAGAAACATTGGCTTTTTACTGATGAAGTAATTTATTAGAGATATTTGTTTCAGCATAAGATGGGAGGGTAGGAGGCACCTGGGTGACTCAGCCAGTTAAGCGTCTGCCTTTGGCTTAGGTTGTGATCCCAGAGTCCTGGGATTAAGCCCCACATTGGGCTCCCTGCCCCCTCTGCTTCTCCCACTGCTTGTTTTCTCCCTGTCTCTCTCTCTCAAGTGAAAAATGAAATCTTAAAAAAATAAGTTGGGAGAGTAGTGGCTATAAATGAAATGAAATTAGCCATGAACTGATGATTTTTGAAGAAGGGTAATGAGTACATAGCTGATATTATACTACCCTTTTTTTTGTTTATATCCCATATTTTATATAGTAAGTTTAAAAAAAAAGTTGAAAAGAGATACCATGAACTGTGTAAAAAACAAGCTGCAAACTGGGAGAAGGTACTTGTAGTATATGTAATTGACAAATTATTAATATACAGAATATCAAATGGACCCCTAATAATTAAACTACAAATAGCCCAGTGGGAAAGTGGGCAAGCATGTGAACAGGCTATTTAGAGAAAAATACACAAGAATGTTTAATGTGTATTTGAAAATGTACTTATCCTCATTATTAATCAAGGAAATACAAAATAAAAAATAAAATAAGATACAATTTCAAGCTCACCAGATTGGAGGAATTTTTTTTTTTTGGTATGTATGTATGTATGTATGTATGTATGTATGTATTTATTTATTTTTAACTTAATTATTTTCAGAAAAACAGTATTCATTATTTTTTCACCACACCCAGTGCTCCATGCAATCCGTGCTCTCTATAATACCCACCACCTGGTACCCCAACCTCCCACACCCCCGCCATTTCAAACCCCTCAGATTGTTTTTCAGAGTCCATAGTCTCTCATGATTCACCTCCCCTTCCAATTTACCCCAACTCCCTTCTCCTCTCTAACACCCCCTGTCCTCCATGCTATTTGTTATGCTCCACAAATAAGTGAAACCATATGATAATTGACTCTCTCTGCTTGACTTATTTCACTCAGCATAATCTCTTCCAGTCCCGTCCATGTTGCTACAAAAGTTGGGTATTCATCCTTTCTGATGGAGGCATAATACTCCATAGTGTGTATGGACCACATCTTCCTTATCCATTCGTCTGTTGAAGGGCATCTTGGTTCTTTCCACAGCTTGGCGACCGTGGCCATTGCTGCTATAAACATTGGGGTACAGATGGCCCTTCTTTTCACTACATCTGTATATTTGGGGTAAATACCCAGGAGTGCAATGGCAGGGTCATAGGGAAGCTCTATTTTTAATTTCTTGAGGAATCTCCACATGTTTTCCAAAGTGGCTGCACCAACTTGCATTCCCACTAACAGTGTAAGAGGGTTCCCCTTTCTTCACATCCTCTCCAACACGTGTTGTTTCCTGTCTTGTTAATTTTGGCCATTCTAACTGTGTAAGGTGGTATCTCAGTGTGGTTTTGATTTGAATGCCCCTGATGGCTAGTGATGATGAACATTTTTTCGAGTGTCTGTTAGCCATTTGTGTCTTCTTTGGAGTAGTGTCTGTTCATGTCTTCTGTGCATTTTTTGATATGATTATCTGTTTTTTTAATTTATTTTTTATTTTCTGCATAACAGTATTCATTATTTTTGCACCACACCCAGTGCTACATGTAATCCATGCCCTCTATAATACCCACCACCTGGTACCCCGACCTCCCACCCCCCGCCCATTCAAAACCCTCAGATTGTTTTTCAGAGTCCATAGTCTCCCATGGTTCACCTCCCCTTCCAATTCCCCCCAACTCCCTTCTCCTCTCTAACTCCCCATGCCCTCCATGCTATTTGTCATGCTCCACAAATAAGTGAAACCATATGATAATTGACTCTCTCTGCTTGACTTATTTCACTCAGCATAATCTCTTCCACTCCCGTCCATGTTGCTACAAAAGTTGGGTATTCGTCCTTTCTGATGGAGGCATAATACTCCATAGTGTGTATGGACCACATCTTCCTTATCCATTCATCCATTGAAGGGCATCTTGGTTCTTTCCACAGCTTGGCAACCGTGGCCATTGCTGCTATAAACATTGGGGTACAGATGGCCCTTCTTTTCACTACATCTGTATCTTTGGGGTAAATACCCAGGAGTACAATGGCAGGGTCATAGGGAAGTTCTATTTTTTTTAATATATTTTTTTCTAATTTATTTATTTTCAGAAAAACAGTATTCATTATTTTTCCACCACACCCAGTGCTCCATGCAAGCCGTGCCCTCTATAATACCCACCACCTGGTACCCCAACCTCCCACCCCCCCGCCATTTTTTGATATGCTTGTCTGTTTTGTGTGTGTTGAGTTTGAGGAGTTCATTATAGATCCTGGATATCAACCTTTTGTCTGTTATGTCATTTGCAAACATCTTCTTGCATTCCGTGGGTTGCCTCTTTGTTTTCTTGACTGTTTCCTTGGCTGTGCAGAAGCTTTTGATTTTGATGAAGTCCCAAAAGTTTATTTTCACTTTTGTTTCCTTTGTCTTTGGAGACATATCTTGAAAGTTGCTGTGGCTGATATCGAAGAGATTACTGCCTATGTTCTCCTCTAGGATTCTAATGGATTCCTGTCTTATGTTGAGGTCTCTTATCCATTTTGAGTTTATATTTGTGTATGGCGTAAGAGAATGGTCGAGCTTCATTCTTCTACATATAGCTGTCCGATTTTCCCAGGACCATTTATTGAAGAGACTGTCTTTTTTCCACTGTATATTTTTTCCTGTTTTGTCGAAGATTATTTGACCATAGAGTTGAGGGTCCATATATCTGGGCTCTCTACTCTGTTCCACTGGTCTATGTGTCTGTTTTTATGCCAGTACCATGCTGTCTTGGTCAGCAGCTTGATCACAGCTTTGTAGTAAAGCTTGAAATCAGGCAATGTGATGCCCACAGTTTTGTTTTTGTTTTTCAACATTTCCTTAGCGATTCGGGGTCTCTTCTGATTCCATACAATTTTTAGGATTATTTGCTCCAGCTCTTTGAAGAATACCGGTGGAATTTTGATCAGAATAGCATTAAAGTATAGATTGCTCTAGGCAGTATAGAAATTTTAACAATGTTTATTCTTCCGATCCAAGAGCATGGAATGGTCTGCCATGTTTTTGTGTCTTCTTCGATTTCTTTCATGAGTGTTCTGTAGTTCCTCAAGTACAGATCCTTTACCTCTTTAGTTAGGTTTATTCCCAGGTATCTTAGGGTTCTTGGTGCTATAGTAAATGGAATCGATTCTCTAATTTCCCTTTCTGTATTTTCATTGTTAGTGTATAAGAAAGCCACTGATTTCTGCACATTGACTTTGTATCCTGCCACGTTGCTGAATTGCTGAATGATTTCTAGTAGTTTGGGGGTGGAGTCTTTTGGGTTTTCCATATAAAGAATCACGTCATCTGCAAAGAGAGAGAGTTTGACTTCTTCCTTGCCAATTTGGATACCTTTTATTTCTTTTTGTTGTCTGATTGCTGTTGCTAGGACTTCTAATACAATGTTGAACAAGAGTGGAGAGAGTGGGCATCCTGTCATGTTCCTGTCTCAATGGGAAGGCTGCAAGCTTTTTCCCATTATGGATCATATTTGCTGTGTGTCTTTCATAGATAGATTTGATGAAGTTCAGGAATGTTCCCTCTATCCCTATACTTTGAAGTGCTTTAATCAGGAACGGATGCTGGATTTTTGTCAAATGCCTTTTCTGCATCAATTGAGAGGACCATGTGGTTCTTCTCTCTTCTCATATTAATTTGTTCTATCACATTGATTGATTTGTGAATGTTGAACCATCCTTTTAGCCCAGGGATGAATCCCACCTGGTCTTATTGATAATCTTTTTTTTTAATTTATTTATTTTCAGCATAACAGTATCATTATTTTTTCACCACACCCAGTGCTCCATGCAATCCGTGCCCTCTATAATACCCAGCACCTGGTACCCCGACCTCCCACTCCCCTGCCACTTCAAATCCCTCAGATTGTTGTTCAGAGTCCATAGTCTCTCATGATTCACCTCCCCTTCCAACTTACCCCAACCCCCTTCTCTCTAACTCCCCATGTCCTCCATGCTTTTTGTTAAGCTCCACAAATAAGTGAGCTATATCTTTTTTTTTTAATCTTTTTTTTCCAATTTATTTATTTTCAGAAAAACAGTATTCATTATTTTTTCACCACACCCAGTGCTCCATGCAAGCTGTGCCCTCTATAATACCCACCACCTGGTACCCCAACCTCCCACCCCCCCGCCACTTCAAACCCCTCAGATTGTTTTTCAGAGTCCATAGTCTCTCATGGTTCATCTCCCCTTCCAATTTACCCAAAAGCACATACCCTCCCCAATGTCCATAACCCTACCCCCCTTCTCCCAACCTCCCTCCCCCCAGCAACCCACAGTTTGTTTCGTGAGATTAAGAGAAGTGAGCTATATCTTGATAGAAGTTGCTGTGGCCAATGTTGAAGTGATTACTGCCTATGTTCTCTTTTAGGATTTTGATGGATTCCTGCCTCACGTTGAGGTCTTTTATCGATTTCAAGTTTATCTTTGTGTATGGTGTAAGATAATAGTCGAGTTTCATTCTTCTACACATTGCCATCTAGACCCTGTATTTATGAGAAACAGGGTTCTCTGTCCACACCCACCAAACCCCAGCCTGGATATGCCACCCTGTATCTCTTCTTGAGGATCACAACAGAGATCTTCACTCTCAGCTCCCAAACTTTCAGCTCCATCAAGCCAATGGTACTGTCCCTTCTCACCATTCTCCTGGGTTTTACCCAGTCAGTTATCCCATCCATATCAACCCATAAAAATCCCACAGGATATCCCAGTTTTGTGTTTGTTTGTTTGTTTTAGGATTTCTGGAAATAAACCCTTAATACTGGTTTTTGTTTTGACATCTCAATCAGGAAGACTTGACCTGTAATTCTCCTACCCTGTAATGTCTATCGCTGGGATGGCAGCATCAAGATTCTCTTCATCCTATGAAAGCAGTGTGAATTTGTTCCCTTTGCTTGTTCTCTGTATGACTATGTAGAAAAGGGGCATTTGGTATATACACACAATGTAATATTACTCAGCTATCATGGGGGTTGAAATTGTGCCATTTGCAGTGAGGTGGATGGAGCTAGAGTATATTATGCTCAGTGAAACAAGTCAGTCACAGAAAGACAAATACTATATGGTTTCCTCAAATGTGGAACTGAATGAACAGAACAGATGAACATAGTGGGTAGTGAACAGATGAACAAGTGGGGACATATATATAACAACTATATATATATACTTGACATATATATAACATATATAACAAGTGGGAAAAATATAGTGGGATAAAAATCATAATAGTCTCTTAATGATAGAGAAGAAACTGAGGGTTAGTGGAGGGAGGTGGTTAGGGGATGGGCTAAATGGGTGATGGGTATTAAGGAGGAAACTTCTTATGAGGAGCACTGCATATAATATGCATGTGATGAATCACTAAATGAAAAAAAATTGACTTCTGGAAATCATATATTTTTCTAACATTAAGAACATATTTAAGGCAGGCAGCTTGATTAAAGTCTGAAAACTATAAAATATTATCACAAAATTATGAAATACCTCAATAACCCTGTAGACAAAGTGGAGGCTGGAAATGAAAAACAAGTGAGAAAAATTTCAGTTTACGTGATCCAACCCATTTAAAGGAACAGCCTTTGGAAAATTAATATGAACTCACCTGTAGAAAAAAAAAAGATCAGATTTCCCACCATACGGAGCATGTCAACTGTTACCCTACTGTTGCTCCTCAGCTCAGAGAGTGACAATTGGAATGGAAGGCAATGTGTGTATCATCACATCCCCATTCCAACAGGTCATTGTAGAGTGTTCAGAGTGAAAGTGCTTCATGTGCCTCTACACACTGTGGGTCCAACTGCTGCTGTGTAGAATAGTGTGTGACTACAGGGGCATGTGTGGCATTTAAGAGGACATGTTTGTTTCACAATCTGTTCCCAGGCCCACACATTGTTGTTCTATTATGATAACAGGTTATATCAGAAAATCCCACCAAATAGAATGGGCAGGGAAAGTTCAGTGTGAAAAGGGATGAAGCTAGGATGTTGAGAACAGAGAAACTCCAGTCTTGATTTGAAATATCATCTCCACTCATTTCCACTATTCCTGAGCCACCACATTTTAAGGAAACACTATTACAATTTGTTGTAGAGGAAACAAAAACATAGTAGAGATTCAATTTGTAAAAGTCACTTTTCCTCTCTCTCAGCATATAATTATCAAACTATAGAAGTCCTGTCATCATCTCTCTGTATCTCATACATTTCCTCTGTATGCAGCTAATTCCATATACTTTGTTATTTCAAACTCTGTGAGTACCTTGAACATTTTCCGTTACCATGCAGGCAAAGAACCAGCTATTTCCATAGTGATTAAGAAGAAAGAATCAATATATTTTCAGCAGTGGGTAGGGTGAAAATATAAAATCAATCTTTTCTTTTTCTAAAGATTTATCTGCATATTTAAGGCAGGGAAAGAAAGATGGAGAAAAAGAGAGGAGGGGCAGGGTGAGTGAGAGAAAGGGAGAATTGCAAACAGACTCCCCTCTTAGCATGGAACCTGATGCAGGCCTCAGTCTCCGGACCTTGAGATCATGGCTTAAGTCAAAATTGGGAGTTGGACACTTAACAAACTAAGCCACCCATGTGCCCACAAACGATATTGTTTTAAACACTTCAGATAACCAAAACTCTAGGATTGTATGTGTGTTATGGTTCATCATTCAATATCTAATCACACCCACTCTTATACTATGGTCATCATAACTGGCCAGAGTTAGAGAAGTGATAAGCCCCCAATTCAAGGTTAAAGTGAACATGACAAGTTAAACAAGAGAGTGTTGCCATACGTAAAGCAAATTCATCAACGGTCTGGGGGTGTTATAAAGAATTTGCAACAGTGATTGTGATTTAAGGTGGCAGAAGTGTAGGAGATCATAAGTTTGTCTTGTCCCTTCAATAGATCTAGATGGTTACCAAATCATTTGGAACACCTACAAAATCCATTAGAGATTTGAGAAAGGAAATGCTGCAAATATCCAAGTAGAAGAGCAACCACTTTTTGGAAGGTAGAAGGTGCAAATCCTTGATTATGGGATGATATATCTGAGGATAAAAGCAGAAGGGAGGGAGTCTGCTTAAGGAGGCTACCTTGAAGTGTTAAAAATAGTAGAGAGCAAAACTGGAGCTAGAAGTCTGCTACAGTGGGCTATGTCCCTGGATTAAAGGTGCTCGCTTAGCAAAGCAGGGCAGAATCCCAGGTGGGACTCTATGGTCTCAGGGTCCTTGTGGTCACAAGAAGAACAGGGGTTGCCTGAGTGTGGCAGATTTCCAAGAAACAAGAGTGGGAAAGCCAGCTGCAAACAGTGAGTCCAGGTGAAGGCTTTCTGCTCTGGGATGTCATAAACTGAACATCTGCACGGTCTTGTGACCATTTTCCTGGCAGAGGCCCAGAGAAAGAAAGAAGCATGGAGACACTCCCCTCTCCCCAAGAGGGAACAGTGCAGGTCTGCACTTCAGGAGTCTAGAAAATTTGAAATTTTGAAACTCAGTCACCTGCCTGAGATAAAAACAATAGGTCCCAGGTTGGCTGAATACAAAGTTCTCATGGAAACCGGGGAAACAAGAGTGATTTCCCACTTTCCTGTGAGGGCTATCTGAAGAGTGAGGTTCAGGAACTATCAGTTCTGAGGCTATACAGAGCATAGCACCACCATATTCATCCCACCAATGGTGCTGAACACTTACAGGGAGCAAAGCACCACCACATAGAACAATCTAGAGCCCCTTACACTGACCCCTGCCTCTTGGCACACTGGAGGTGTATTTCAGTAGGGCAAGTACACATGAGAATAAGCACAAGGGGGCCCTCTCTGAGATAAGGAGGAGAAACAATGGTTTCCTATGGTATTTTCTGATAGAGGGATGCAAAACTTCAGGTCTTAGGGAAAACAGTAAATATCAGACTTTTTTTTTAATTTAAAATTTTTAGGATCCCTAAGGGTTAGGAAAGATAGAGGGGGTCTAGAAGATATATTTGTCCAAATCCTACCTGAAAATTTCCCTAATCTGGGGGATAAAACAAATAATCATGTCCTAGAGGCACAGGACACCCCCCAAGATCAATGAGGGTAGACTGACACCCCCCCCCCAGTATATGAGAGCAAAACTCGTGAATCTTAGAATCAAGGAAACCATTTTAAGGGAAGCTAGGGGAAGAAATTACTTATGTACGGAGGTGGGAACATCAGAATAACACTAGACCCAACCACAGAAAACTGACAGTCCAGAAATGGCTGGCAAGACATATTCAGGGCAATTAATGAGAAGAACATGCTCCCAAGAATTCTTTTTTTTCCCAATTTATTTATTTTTAGAAAAACAGTATTCATTCTTTTTTCACCACACTCAGAGCTCCATGCAATCTGTGCCCTCTATAATACCCACCACCTGGTACTCGACCTCTCACCCCACGCCCCTTCAAAACCCTCAGATTGTTTTTCAGAGTCCATATTTCACTCAGCATAATCTCTTCCAGTCCTGTCCATGTTGCTACAAAAGTTGGGTATTCATCCTTTCTGATGGAGGCATAATACTCCATAGTGTGTATGGACCACATCTTCCTTATCCATTCATCCGTTGAAGGGCATCTTGGTTTTTTCCATAGTTTGGCGACTATGGCCATTGCTGCTATAAACATTGGGGTACAGATGGCCCTTCTTTTCACGACATCTGTATCTTTGGGGTAAATACCCAGGAGTGCAATTGCAGGGTCATAGGAAAGTTCTGTTTTTAATTTCTTAAGGAATCTCCACACTGTTCTCCAAAGAGGCTGCACCAACTTGCATTCCCACCAACAGTGGAAGAGGGTTCCCCTTTCTCTACATTCCCTCCAACACATGTTGTTTCTTGTCTTGCTAATTTTGGCCATTCTAACTGGTGTAAGGTGATATCTCAATGTAGTTTTAAATTGAATCTCCCTGACGGCTAGTGATGATGAGCATTTTTTCATGTGTCTGATACCCATTTGTATGTCTTTATTGGAGAAGTGTCTGTTCATAACTTCTGCCCATTTTTTGATATGCTTGTCTGTTTTGTGTGTGTTGAGTTTGAGGAGTTCATTATAGATCCTGGATATCAACCTTTTGTCTGTACTGTCATTTGCAAATATCTTCTCCCATTCCGTGGGTTGCCTCTTTGTTTTTTTGACTGTTTCCTTTGCTGTGCAAAAGCTTTTGATTTTGATGAAGTTCCAAAAGTTCATCTTCGCTTTTGTTTCCTTTGCCTTTGGAGACATATCTTGAAAGAAGTTGCTGTGACTGATATCGAAGAGATTACGGCCTATGTTCTCCTCTAGGATTCTGATGGATTCCTGTCTCACATTGAGATCTTTTATCCATTTTGAGGTTATCTTTGTGTACAGTGTAAGAGAATGGTCGAGTTTCATTCTTGTACATATAGCTGCCCAGTTTTCCCAGCACCATTTATTGAAGAGACTGTCTTTTTTCCACTGTATATTTTTTCCTGTTTTGTCGAAGATTATTTGACCATAGAGTTGAGGGTCCATATCTGGGCTCTCTACTCTGTTCCACTGGTCTATGTGTCTGTTTTATGCCAGTACCATGCTGTCTTGGTGATCACAGCTTTGTAGTAAAGCTTGAAATCAGGCAACATGATGCCCCCATTTTATTTTTGTTTTTCAACATTTCCTTAGTGATTCAGGGTCTCTTCTGATTCCATTAAATTTTAGGATTATTTCCTCCAGCTCTTTGAAGAATACCGGTGGAATTTTGATCAGAATAGCATTAAAAGTATAGATTGCTCTAGGCAGTATAGACATTTTAACAATGTTAATTCTTCCGATCAAAGAGCATGGAATGGTCTTCCATCTATTTGTGTCTTCTTCAATTTCTTTCATGAGTGTTCTGTAGTTCCTCTAGTACAGATCCTTTACCTCTTTGGTTAGGTTTATTCCCAGGTATCTTATGGTTCTTGGTGCTATAGTAAACGGAATTGATTCTCTAATTTCCCTTTCTGTATTTTCATTGTTAGTGTATAGAAAGCCACTGATTTCTGCACATTGACTTTGTATCCTGCCACGTTGCTGAATTGCTGTATGAGTTCTAGTAGTTTGGGGATGGAGTCTTTTGGGTTTTCCATATAAAGAATCATGTCATCTGCGAAGAGAGAGAGTTTGACTTCTTCATTACCAATTTGGATACCTTTTATTTCTCTCTGTTGTCTGATTGCTGTTGCTAGGACTTCTAATACTATGTTGAACAAGAGTGGTGAAAGTGGGCATCCTTGTCGTGTTCCTGACCTCAACGGGAAGGATGCAAGCTATTTCCTATTGAGGATGATATTTGCTGTGGGTCTTTGATAGATAGATTTGATGAAGCTCAGGAATTTTCCCTCTATCTCTATACTTTGAAGCGTTTTAATCAGGAATGGATGCTGGATTTTGTCAAATGCTTTTTCTGCATCAATTGAGAGGACCATGTGGTTCTTCTCTCTTCTCTTATTAATTTTTTTAATCACATTGATTGATTTGCGAATGTTGAACCATCCTTGTATCCCAGGGATGAATCCCACCTGGTCATGGTGGATAATCTTTTCAATGTGCTGTTGGATCCTATTTGCTAGGATCTTGTTGAGAATCTTAGCATCCATATTCATCAGTGATACTGGTCTGAAATTCTCCTTTTTCGTAGGCCTGGTTTGGGGATCAGGGTAATGCTGACTTCATAGAGAGAGTCAGGAAGTTTTCCTTCTGCTTCAGTTTTTTGAAACAGCTTCAGGAGAATAGGTGTTATTTCTTCTTTGAAGGTTTGGTAGAATTCCCCAGGGAATCCATCAGGTCCTGGGCTCTTGTTTTTTGGGAGGTTTTTGATCACTGCTTTAATCTCATTACTAGATATTGGTCTATTCAGGTTGTCAATTTCTTCCTGATTCAATTTTGAGAGTTTATAGTTTTCCAGGAATGCATCCATTTCATCTAGGTTGCTTAGCTTATTGGCATATAACTGTTGATAATAACTTCTGATGATTGTTTCTACTTCCTTGGTGTTTGTTGTGAACTCTCCCTTTTCATTCATAATTTTATGTATTTGAGCTTTCTCTCTTTTCTTTTGGATTAGTGTCGCCAATGGTTTATTGATCTTATTGATTCTTTCAAAAAACCATCTTCATCAGCCATAGCAACTTCTTTCAAGATACGTCTCCAAAGGCAAGGGAAACAAAAGCGAAAATAAACTTCTGGGACTTCATCAAAATCAAAAGCTTCAGCACAGCAAAGGAAACAGTCAAAAAAACAAAGAGGCAACCCACGGAATGGGAGAAGATATTTGCAAATGACAGTACAGACAAAAGGTTGATATCCAGGATCTATAATGAACTCCTCAAACTCAACCCACACGAAACAGACAAACACATCAAAAAATGGGCAGAAGATATGAACAGACACTTCTCCAATCAAGACATACAAATGGCTATCAGACACATGAAAAAATGCTCATCATCATTAGCCCTCAGGGAGATTCAAATTAAAACCACATTGAGATATCACCTTACACCAGTTAGAATGGCCAAAATTAACAAAACAGGAAACAACATGTGTTGGAGAGGATGTGGAGAAAGGGGAACCCTCTTCCACGGTTGGTGGGAATGCAAGTTGGTGCAGCCTCTTTGGAGAACAGTGTGGAGATTCCTCAAGAAATTAAAAATAGAGCTTCCCTATGACCCTGCAATTGCACTCCTGGGTATTTACCCCAAAGATACAGATGTCGTGAAAAGAAGGGCCATCTGTACCCCAATGTTTATAGCAGCAATGGCCACAGTCGCCAAACTATGGAAAGAACAAAGATGCCCTTCAACGGATGAATGGATAAGGAAGATGTGGTCCATATACACTATGGAGTATTATGCCTCCATCCGAAAGGACGAATACCCAACTTTTGTAGCAACATGGACGGGACTGGAAGAGATTATGCTGAGTGAAATCAGTCAAGCAGAGAGAGTCAATTATCATATGGTTTCACTCATTTGTGGAGCATAACCAATAGCATGGAGGACAAGGGGCGTTAGAGAGGTGTAGGGAATTTGGGTAAATTGGAAGGGGAGGTGAACCATGAGAGACTATGGACTCTGAAAAACAGTCTGAGGGGTTTGAAGTGGCGGGGGGGTGGGAGGTTGGGGTACCAGGTGGTGGGTATTATAGAGGGCACGGCTTGCATGGAGCACTGGGTGTGGTGAAAAAATAATGAATACTGTTTTTCTGAAAATAAATAAATTGGGAAAAAAAACCATCTTCTAGTTTCATTGATACGTTCTACTGTATCTCTGGTTTCTACCTCATTGATCTCAGCTCTAATCTTTTTGTTTGTTTGTTTTTTTGTTTTGTTTTGTTTTTTTCCTGCAATTTATTTATTTTCAGAAAAACAGTATTCATTATTTTTTCACCACACCCAGTGCTCCATGCAAGCTGTGCCCTCTATAATACCCACCACCTGGTACCCCAACCTCCACCCCCCCGCCACTGCAAACCCCTCAGATTGTTTTTCAGAGTCCATAGTCTCTCATGGTTCATCTCCCCTTCCAATTTACCCAAAAGCACATACCCTCCCCAATGTCCATAACCCTACCCCCCTTCTCCCAACACCCCTCCCCCCAGCAACCCACAGTTTGTTTCATGAGATTAAGAGTCACTTATGGTTTGTCTCCCTCCCTATCCCATCTTGTTTCATGGATTCTTCTCCTACCCACTTAAGCCCCCATGTTGCATCACCACTTCCTCATATCAGGGAGATCATATGATATTTGTCTTTCTCCGCTTGACTTATTTCGATAAGTATGATACGCTCTAGTTCCATCCATGTTGTCGCAAATGGCAAGATTTTGTTTCTTTTGATGGCTGCATAGTATTCCATTGTGTATATATACCACATCTTCTTGATCCATTCATCTGTTGATGGACATCTAGGTTCTTTCCATAGTTTGGCTATTGTGGACATTGCTGCTATAAACATTCAGGTGCACGTGCCCCTTTGGATCACTACGTTTGTATCTTTAGGGTAAATTCCCAGTAGTGCAATTGCTGGGTCATAGGGCAGTTCTATTTTCAACATTTTGAGGAACCTCCATGCTGTTTTCCAGAGTGGTTGCACCAGCTTGCATTCCCACCAACAGTGTAGGAGGGTTCCCCTTTCTCTGCATCCTCGCCAGCATCTGTCATTTCCTGACTTGTTGATTTTAGCCATTCTGACTGGTGTGAGGTGATATCTCATTGTGGTTTTGATTTGTATTTCCCTGATGCCGAGTGATATGGAGCACTTTTTCATGTGTCTGTTGGCCATCTGGATGTCTTCTTTGCATAAACGTCTGTTCATGTCCTCTGCCCATTTCTTGATTGGATTATTTGTTCTTTGGGTGTTGAGTTTGTTAAGTTCTTTATAGATTTTGGACACTAGTCCTTTATCTGATATGTCGTTTGCAAATATCTTCTCCCATTCTGTCAGTTGTCTTTTGGTTTTGTTAACTGTTTCCTTTGCTGTGCAAAAGCTTTTGATTTTGATGAAATCCCAAAAGTTCATTTTTGCCTTTGCTTCCCTTGCCTTTGGCGATGTTCCTAGGAAGATGTTGCTGCGGCTGAGGTCGAAGAGGTTGCTGCCTGTGTTCTCCTCAAGGATTTTGATGGATTCCTATCTCACATTGAGGTCCTTAGTCCATTTTGAATCTATTTTTGTGTGTGGTGTAAGGAAATGGTCCAATTTTCCCAACACCATTTATTGAAGAGCCTGTCTTTTTTCCATTGGACATTCTTTCCTGCTTTGTCGAAGATTAGTTGACCATAGAGTTGAGGGTCTATTTCTGGGCTCTCTATTCTGTTCCATTGGTCTATGTGTTTTTGTGCCAGTACCATGCTGTCTTGATGATGACAGCTTTGTAATAAAGCTTGAAGTCCGGAATTGTGATGCCACCAACTTTGGCTTTGTTTTTCAATATCCCTTTGGCTATTCGAGGTCTTTTCTGGTTCCATATAAATTTTAAAATTATTTGTTCCATTTCTTTGAAAAAGATGGATGGTACTTTGATAGGAATTGCATTAAATGTGTAGATTGCTTTAGGTAGCATAGACATTTTCACAATATTTATTCTTCCAATCCAGGAGCATGGAACATTTTTCCATTTCTTTGTGTCTTCCTCAATTTCTTTCATGAGTACTTTATAGTTTTCTGAATATAGATTCTGTGCCTCTTTGGTTAGGTTTATTCCTAGGTATCTTATGGTTTGGGGTGCAATTGTAAATGGGATTGACTCCTTAATTTCTCTTTCTTCTGTCTTGTTGTTGGTGTAGAGAAATGCAACTGATTTCTGTGCATTGATCTTATATCCTGACACTTTACTGAATTCCTGTATAAGTTCTAGCAGTTTTGGAGTGGAGTCTTTTGGGTTTTCCACATAGAGTATCATATCATCTGCGAAGAGTGATAATTTGACTTCTTCTTTGCCGATTTGGATGCCTTTAATTTCCTTTTGTTGTCTGATTGCTGAGGCTAGGACTTCTAGTACTATGTTGAATAGCAGTGGTGATAATGGACATCCCTGCCGTGTTCCTGACCTTAGTGGAAAAGCTTTCAGTTTTTCTCCATTGAGAATGATATTTGCAGTGGGTTTTTCATAGATGGCTTTGATGATATTGAGGTATGTGCCCTCTATCCCTACACTTTGAAGGGTTTTGATCAGGAAGGGATGCTGTACTTTGTCAAATGCTTTTTCAGCATCTATTGAGAGTATCATATGGTTCTTGTTCTTTCTTTTATTGATGTGTTGTATCACATTGACTGATTTGCGGATGTTGAACCAACCTTGCAGCCCTGGGATAAATCCCACTTGGTCGTGGTGAATAATCCTTTTAATGTACTGTTGAATCCTATTGGCTAGTATTTTGGTGAGAATTTTTGCATCTGTGTTCATCAAGGATATTGGTCTATAGCTCTCTTTTTTGATGGGATCCTTGTCTGGTTTGGGGATCAAGGTGATGCTGGCCTCATAAAATGAGTTTGGGAGTTTTCCTTCCATTTCTATTTTTTGGAACAGTTTCAGGAGAATAGGAATTAGTTCTTCTTTAAATGTTTGGTAGAATTCCCCCGGGAAGCCATCTGGCCCTGGGCTTTTGTTTGTTTGGAGATTTTTAATGACTGTTTCAATCTCCTTACTGGTTATGGGTCTGTTCAGGCTTTCTATTTCTTCCTGGTTCAATTTTGGTAGTTTATATGTTTCTAGGAATGCATCCATTTCTTCCAGATTGTCAAATTTGTTGGTGTAGAGTTGCTCATAGTATGTTCTTATAATAGTTTGTATTTCTTTGGTGTTAGTTGTGATCTCTCCTCTTTCATTCATGATTTTATTTATTTGGGTCCTTTCTCTTTTCTTTTTGATAAGTCTGGCCAAGGGTTTATCAATTTTATTAATTCTTTCAAAGAACCAGCTCCTAGTTTGGTTGATTTGTTCTATTGTTTTTTTGGTTTCTATTTCATTGATTTCTGCTCTGATCTTTATGATTTCTCTTCTCCTGCTGGGCTTAGGGTTTCTTTCTTGTTCTTTCTCCAGCTCCTTTAGGTGTAGGGTTAGGTTGTGTACCTGAGACCTTTCTTGTTTCTTGAGAAAAGCTTGTACCGCTATATATTTTCCTCTCAGGACTGCCTTTGTTGTGTCCCACAGATTTTGAACTGTTGTATTTTCATTATCATTTGTTTCCATGATTTTTTTCAATTCTTCTTTAATTTCCCGGTTGACCCATTTATTCTTTAGAAGGATGCTGTTTAGTCTCCATGTATTTGTGTTCTTTCCAAACTTCCTCTTGTGGTTGAGTTCTAGCTTCAGAGCATTTTGGTCTGAAAATATGCAGGGAATGATCCCAATCTTTTGATACTGGTTCAGTCCTGATTTAGGACTGAGGATGTGATCTATTCTGGAGAATGTTCCATGTGCACTAGAGAAGAATGTGTATTCTGTTGCTTTGGGTTGAAATGTTCTGAATATATCTGTGATGTCCATCTCATCCAGTATATCATTTAAGGCCTTTATTTCCCTGTTGATCTTTTGCTTGGATGATCTGTCCATTTCAGTGAGGGGAGTGTTAAAGTCCCCTACTATGATTGTATTATTGTTGATGTGTTTCTTTGATTTTGTTATTAATTGGTTTATATAGTTTGCTGCACCCACGTTGGGGGCATAGATATTTAAAATTGATAGATCTTCTTGTTGGACAGACCCTTTGAGTATGATATAGTGTCCTTCCTCATCTCTTATTATAGTCTTTGGCTTAAAATCTAATTGATCTGATATAAGGATTGCCACTCCTGCTTTTTTCTGATGTCCATTAGCATGGTAAATTCTTTTCCACCCCCTCACTTTAAATCTGGAGGTGTCTTCGGGTTTAAAATGAGTTTCTTGGAGGCAACATATAGATGGGTTTTGTTTTTTTATCCATTCTGATACCCTGTGTCTTTTGATTGGGGCATTTAGCCCATTAACATTCAGGGTAACTATTGAGAGATATGATTTTAGTGCCATTGTATTGCCTGTAAGGTGACTGTTACTGTATATTGTCTCTGTTCCTTTCTGATCTACCACTTGTAGGCTCTCTCTTTGCTTAGAGGACCCCTTTCAGTATTTCCTGTAGAGCTGGTTTGGTGTTTGCAAATTCTTTCAGTTTTTGTTTGTCCTGGAAGCTTTTAATCTCTCCTTCTATTTTCAATGATAGCCTAGCTGGATATAGTATTCTTGGCTGCATGTTTTTCTCGTTTAGTGCTCTGAAAATATCATGCCAGCTCTTTCTGGCCTGCCAGGTCTCTGTGGATAAGTCATCTGCCAATCTAATATTTATACCATTGTATGTTACAGACTTCTTTTCCCGGGCTGCTTTCAGGATTTGCTCTTTGTCACTAAGGCTTGTAAATTTTACTATTAGGTGACGGGGTGTGGGCCTATTCTTATTGATTTTGAGGGGCGTTCTCTGAACCTCCTGAATTTTGATGCTCGTTCCCTTTGCTATATTGGGGAAATTCTCCCCAATAATTCTCTCCAGTATACCTTCTGCTCCCCTGTCTCTTTCTTCTTCTTCTGGAATCCCAATTATTCTAATGTTGTTTCGTCTTACGGTGTCACTTATCTCTCGAATTCTCCCCTCATGGTCCAGTAGCTGTTTGTCCCTCTTTTGCTCAGCTTCTTTATTCTCTGTCATTTGGTCTTCTATATCGCTAATTCTTTCTTCTGCCTCATTTATCCTAGCAGTGAGCGCCTCCATTTTTGATTGAACTTCATTAATAGCTTTTTTGATTTCAACTTGGTTAGATTTTAGTTCTTTTATTTCTCCAGAAAGGGCTTTTATATCTCTGGAGAGGGTTTCTCTAATATCTTCCATGCCTTTTTCAAGCCTGGCTATAACCTTGAGAATTGTCATTTTGAACTCTAGATATGACATATTACCAATGTCTGTATTCATTAGATCCCTAGCCTTCGGTACTGCCTCTTGTTCTTTTTTTTGTTGTGAATTTTCCCGCCTTGTCATTTTGTCCAGCTAAGAGTATATGAAGGAGCAAGTAAAATACTAAAAGGGTGGCAACAATCCCAGGAAAATATGCTTTAACCAAATCAGAAGAGATCCCAAATCGTGAGGGGGGAGAAATCTCCTCTGATTGGGATCTCCTTTGATTGGGATCTCCCAATCTCTTTTGATTGGGATCTCCCAATCTCTTCTGATTGGGATCTCTTCTGACTTGGGGATAAAAAGAGGTTCAAAAAGAAAGAAAGAAAAAAAAAAGAAAAAAAGAATTAAAAAAAAGAGATTGAAAAAAAAAGAGATTGAATTAAAAATTCAATCAAGAATTTAAAAAAGAATTAAGAAAAAAAAAGATTGAAGAGATTAGGATCTCTTCTGATTTGGGGATAAAAAGAGGTTCAAAAATAAAGAAAGAAAAAAAAGAATTAAAAAAAAGAAAATGAATAAAGAAAAGTATAAAAAAGAAAAAAAATATATATTAGATAATCTAGTTAAAAAACGTTAAAAAAGAAAAGGGTAAAAGTTATAAAAAATTTTAGCAGAAGAAGAGAAAAAAAATGAAAAAGAAAAAAATTAAATTAACTGCAAGACTAAAAAATCACAGGCAGAAAGCCATGAGTTCTGTGGTTTGTTTTCTCCTCCTCTGGAATTCTGCTGCTCTCTCCTTGGTATTGAAACTGCACTCCTTGGTAGGTGAACTTGGTCTTGTCTGGATTTCTTGTTGATCTTCTGGGTGAGGGGCCTGTTGTAGTGATTCTCAAGTGTCTTTGCCCCAGGCGGAATTACACCGCCCTTACCAGGGGCCGGGCTGAGTGATCTGCTCGGCTTTGCTTTCAGGAGCTTTTGTTCCCTGAGCACTTTCCGTAGAGTTCCGGAGGACGGGAATACAAATGGCGGCCTCCTGGTCTCCGGCCCGGAGGAGCCGAGAGCCCGGGGCCCCGCTCCCCAGTGCGCCCTCAGCGAACAGCTCCTAGTAACTCGCGTCTGCCTGACCTCCGGCCGCCCTCCGAGCTCACCGAGCTTGCGACCGGTTCAAGGCAACTCTGAGCTGCGAGCTTACTGTCGGCTCTGTCTCTGCAGCCGGCTTTCCCGTTCCAATATCCGCAAGCTCTGCTACACTCAGACACCCCCGATCCTTCTGTGACACCGCAGGACCTAAGGTCACGCCGACCCCGCGTGGGCTTCGCCCCGGTTTAGCCTCCGGAGTGATGTCCCTCAGCGGAACAGACTTTTAAAAGTCCTGATTTTGTGCTCCGCTGCTCCGCCGCTTGCCGGGAGCCGGCCCCTCCCCCCAGGGTCTATATTCCCGTGGCTTTGGATTTACTTCTCCGCCAGTCCTACCTTTCAGAAAGTGGTTGTTTTTCTGTTTCTAGAATTGCTGTTCTTCTACTCTTCGATCTGCCGATGGATTTTCAGGTGTTTGCAATCTTTAGATAAGCTCTCTAGCTGATCTCCTGCTAGCTGAGGTAGTCTCAGCCTGCTACTTGACTCCTCCCCTGTTCTCAGCTCTAATCTTGATGATTTCCCTTCTTATGTGAGGAGTTGGTTTGATTTGTTGTTGATTCTCCTGTTCTTTAAGGTGTAGAGACAGCTGCTGTGTTCTGGATTTTTCAATTTTTTTTTTTTTTGAGGGAGGCTTGAATGACTATGTATTTCCCCCTTAGGACCGCCTTTGCTGTATCCCATAGGTTTTGGGTCGAAGTGTCTTCATTGTCATTGGTTTCCATGAATTGTTTCAGTTCTTCCTTGATATCCTGGTTTATCCAAGCATTCTTAAGCAAGGTGGTCTTTAGCTTTCAGGTGTTTGAGTTCCTTCACACCATTCATTTTTGATGCAGTATTCCAATATTCGTTGTTTATGTACAACACCCAGAGCTCCATGCAATATATACCTTGCTTAATATGCACTACCAGGCTCACCCATCCCACCACTCATCCTCTCTAAAACCTCAGATTGCTTCTCAGAGTCCACAGTCTCTCATGGGTCATCCCCTGCCTCCGATTTCTGCCCCTTCATTTTTCCTTTCCTTGTCTTAATGTCCTCCATGTTATTTCTTATGTTCCACAAGTAAGTGAAACCATATGATAATTGTATTTCTCTGCTTGACTTATTTCACTCAGCATAATCTCCTCCAGTCCCATCCATGTTGATGCAAAAGTTGGGTATTTATCCTTTCTGATGGCTGAGTAGTATTCCATTGTATATAGAGACCACATCATCTTTATCCATTCACCTGTTGAAGGTCATCTTGGCTCCTTCCAAATTTTAGCTATTGTGGACATTGCTGCTATGAACACTGCAGTACATATGGCCCCTCTCATCACTATACCTGTATCATTGGGGTAAATACCCAGTAGTACAATTGCAGGGTCATAGGGTAGTTCTATTTTCAATTGTTTGAGAAATCTCCACACTGTTTTCCAAAGTGGCTGCACCAATTTGCATTCCCACCATCTGTGTAAGACTATTCCCATTTCTCCACATCCTCTCCAACAGTGTTCTGCCTTGTTAATCTTTGCCATTCTATCTGATGTAAGGTGGTATCTCAATGTGGTTTTGATTCAAATTTCTCTGATGGCCAATGATGATGAACATTTTTTCATGTGTCTGTGAGGCATTTGTATTCTTCATTGTAGATGTGTCTGTTCATGTCTTCTGCCCATTTTTGGGCAACTCGATTTGTTTTTTTTGGTTGTTGATTTTGAAAAGTTCTTATCAGCCCTTTGTCTGTAGTGTCAGTTGAGAATATATTTTCTGATTCCGTGGGTTGCCTCTTTGTTTCATTGACTGTTTCCTTTACTGTGCAGAAGTTTTTATCTTAATGAACTTAAGGGGGGTTCTATAAAAGGAGAAAGAGCCCAAGAGTGATACAGAACAGACATATACAGTGACAATCCATAGAAACAAGGACATCGCAAGCAACATGATAATAATAATATCTTACCTGTCAACAATCACTCTCAACTTGAATGGCTTAAATGCTCCTGTGAAATGGCACAGGATTACAGATTAGATAAAAAGACAGGACCCATCCATATGCTGTCTCTAAGAGACTCATTCTGAACCTAAAGATACATCCAGACTGAAAGTGAAGGGATGGAGAACAATTTTTCATGCCAACACACCTCAAAAGAAAGCTGGGGTAGAATTCTCATATCAGACAATTTAGATTTTAAGCTAAAGACTGTGCTTAAAGAACAGAAGTACACTATATCATTCTTAAAGAGTCTATTCAACAAGAATATCTACCAATTGTAAATATCTATGCCTCCAACATGAAAACCGCCAACTACATAAGCCAACTGTTAAACAAAATGAAGAGACATACTGATAAGAATACATTAATTGTAGAATACATGCCACTCTCAGCAAGGGACAGACCAACTCAGGAGAAAATCAACAAAGAAAAAAGAGCTTTGAATGACACATTGGATCAGATGGTACTCACAGGTATATATGGAACATTCCACCCTAAAACAACAGAATACTCATTCTTCTCAAGTGCACATGGAACTTTCTCCAGAATAGATTACATACTGAATCACAAATCAGATCTCAATTGATACAAAAATATTGAGATGATTCTTGGCATATTCTCAAACCAAAATACTTTGAAACTAGAACTCAATCATAAGAGAAGCTTAATTTTTTAAAATTTATTTTCAGCATAACAATATTCATTGTTAAGAAATTCAAACACTTGGAAGCTAAAGACCATCCTGTTTAGAAGGTTTGAAGCAAATGGGAAAACAAGAAGAATTTAAACAATTCATAGAAATAAAAAAAGTGAAGACACGTTAGTCCAAAACCTATGAAAAAAACAAAGAAAAAGAAAAATACTGAATACACAAACACTCTTTACACCTTACAGAACTGGAGAATCAACAACAAATTAAGTATACCCCATGCACAAGAAGGGAAATAATTAAAATTAGGGAAGGTATCAATGAATTAGAAACCAAAAGAGATACACTAGAAAATATTGAAAAAAACTAGGAGATGGTTCATTGAAAGGATTAATAAGATTGATAAACCTCTGGCCAGACTTATCAAAAAGAAAGTGAAAAGGACCCAAATTAATAAAATCATGAATGAAAGGGGAGAGATCATGACTAAGAGCAAGGAAATGGAAGCAATCATCAGAAATTGTTATCAACAGTTATATGCCAATAAGTTAAGCAGCCTAGAAGAAATGGATGCATTCCTGGAAACCTAGATACATCTAAGACTGAAACAGGAAGATTCTGACATCCTGAATAGACCAATCACTAGCAGCGAGATTGAAGCAGTGATCAAAAACCTCCCAAAAATTAAGAGTCCAGGGCCTGAAGGACTCACTGGGGAATTCTACCAAATATTCAAAGAAGAAATAATACCTATTCTACTGAAGCTGTTTCAAAAAATGAAGCAGAAGGAAAACTTCCAAATTCAATCCATAAGGCCAGCATTACCCTGATCACCAAACAAAGCAAAGACCCCACCAAAAAGAATTTCAGACCAATATCACTGATGAATATGGATGCTAAGATTCTCAACAAGATCCTAGCAAATAGGATCCAACAGCACATTGAAAAGATTATCCACCATGACCCTGTGGGATTCATCCCTGGGTTACAAGGATGGTTCAACATTCGCAAATCAATCAGTGTGATAGAACAAATCAATAAGAGAAGAGAGAAGAACTACATGGTCCTCTCAATTGATGCAGAAAAAAACATTTGACAAAATCCAACATCTGTTCCTGATTAAAACGCTTCAAAGTATAGGGATAGAGGGAACATTCCTGAACTTCATAAAATCTATCTATGAAAAACCCAAAGTGAGTATCATCCTCAACGGGAAAAAGCTCGCAGCCTTCCCATTGAGATCAAGAACATGACAAGGATGCCCACTCTCACCACTCTTGTTCAACATAGTATTAGAAGTCCTAGCAACAGCAATCAGACAATAAAGGGAAATAAAAGGTATCCAAATTGGTAATGAAGAAGTCAAACTCTCTCTCTTTGCAGATGACATGATTCTTTATATGGAAAACCCAAAAGATTCCCCTCCCAAACTACTAGAACTCATACGACAATTCAGTAATGTGGCAGGACACAAAGGCAATGTACAGAAATCAGTTGCTTTCTTATACTCAAACAATGAAAACACAGAAAGGGAAATTAGAGAATAAGTTCCATTCACTATAGCACCAAGAACCATAAGATACCTGGGAATAAACCTAACCAAAGAGGTAAAGGATCTGTGCTTGAAGAACTACAGAACACTCATGAACAAAATCGAAGAAGACACAAAATGATGGAAGACCAGCCTCTGCCTTCGGCTCAGGTCATGGTCCCAGGGTCCTAGGATTGAGCCCTGCATCAGGCTCCCTGCTCAGTGGGGAGTCTGTTTCCTCCTCTCTCTCTCTCTGTCTCTCTGCCTGCCTCTCTGCCTACTTGTAATCTGTCTGTCAAATAAATAAATAAATAAATAAATAAATAAATAAATAAAGATGGAAGACCATTCCATGCTCTTGGATCGGAAGAATAAACATTGTTAAAATGTCCATACTGCCTAGAGCAATCTATAGTTTTAATGCAATTCTGATCAAAATTCCATCACTATTTTTCAAAGAGCTGGAGCAAACAATCCTAAAATTTGTATGGAATCAGAAGAGACCCCAAATCGCTAAGGAAATGTTGAAAAAGAAAAACAAAACTGTGGGTATCACGTTGCCTGATTTCAAGCTTTACTACAAAGTTGTGATCACCAAGACAGCATGGAAATGGCATTAAATCAGACACAGAGAACAGTGGAACAGAGTAGAGAGCCCAGATATATGGACCCTCAACTCTTTGGTCAAATAATCTTCGACAAAACAGGAAAAAACATAGTGGAAAAAAGACAGTCTCTTCAATAAATGGTGCTGGGAAAACTGGACAGCTATATGTAGAAGAATGAAACTCGACCATTCTCTTACACTGTACACAAAGATAAACTCAAAATGGATGAAAGACCTCAACGTGAGACAGGAATCCATCAGAATCCTAAGGAGAATATAGGCAGTAATCTCTTCGATATCAGTCACAGCAACTTCTTTCAAGATATGTCTCCAAAGGCAAAGGAAACAAAAGTGAAGATGAACTTTTGGGACTTCATCAAAATCAAAAGCTTCTGCACAGCCAAGGAAACAGTCAAGAAAACAAAGAGGCAACCCACGGAATGCGAGAAGATATTTGCAAATGACAGTACAGACAAAAGGTTGATATTCAGGATCTATAAAGAACTCCTCAAACTCAACACACACAAAACAGACAATCATATTAAAAAATGGGCAGAAGATATGAACAGACACTTCTCCAATGAAGACATACAAATGACTGTCAGACACATGAAAAAATGTTCATCATCACTAGCCATCAGGGACATTCAAATGAAAACCACATTGAGATATCACCTTACACCAGTTAGAATGGCCAAAATTAGCAAGACAGGAAACAACATGTGTTGGAGAGGATGTGGAGAAAGGGGAACCCTCTTCCACTGTTGGTGGGAATGCAAGTTGGTGCAGCCTCTTTGGAGAACAGTGTGGAGATTCCTCAAGAAATTAAAAATAGAGCTTCCCTATGACCCTGCCATTGTACTCCTGGGTATTTACCCCAAAGATACAGATGTAGTAAAAAGAAGGGCCATCTGTACCCCAATGTTTATAGCAGCAATGGCCACGGTTGCCAAACTGTGGAAAGAACCAAGATGCCCTTCAACGGATGAATGGATAAGGAAGATGTGGTCCATATACACTATGGAGTATTATGCCTCCATCAGAAATGATGAATACCCAACTTTTGTAGCAACATAGACGGGACTGGAAGAGATTATGCTGAGTGAAATAAGTCAAACAGAGAGAATCAATTATCATATGGTTTCACTTATTTATGGAGCATAACAAAAAGCATGGAGGTCATGGGGAGTTAGAGAGAAGGGAGTTGGGGTAAATTGGAAGGGGAGGTGAATCATGAGAGACTATGGACTCTGAAAAACAATCTGAGCGGTTTGAAGTGGCGGGGGGGGTGGGAGGTCGGGGTACCAGGTGGTGGGTATTATAGAGAGCATGGATTACATGGAGCACTGGGTTGGTGAAAAAATAATGATACTGTTATGCTGAAAATAAATAATAATAAAAAAACCACATTGAGATACCACCTTACACCAGTTAGAATGGCCAAAATTAGCAAGACAGGAAACAACATGTGTTGGAGAGGATGTGGAGAAATGGGAACCCTCTTACACTGTTGGTGGGAATTCAAGTTGGTGCAGTCACTTTGGAAAACATGTGGAGATTCCTCAAGAAATTAAAAATAGAGCTTCCCTATGACCCTGCCATTGCACTACTGGGTATTTACCCCAAAGATACAGATGTGGTGAAAAACAGGGCCATCTGTACCCCAATGTTTATAGCAGCAATGGCCATGGTCGCCAAGCTGTGGAAAGAACCAAGATACCCTTCAACAGACGAATGGATTAGGAAGATGTGGTCCATATATATACTATGGAGTATTGTGCCTCCATCAGAAAGGATGAATACCCAACTTTTATAGCAACATGGACTGGACCGGAAGAGATCATGCTGAGTGAAATAAGTCAAGCAGAAAGTCAGTTATCATATGGTTTCACTTATTTGTGGAGCATAACAAATATCATGGAGGACAAGGGGAGATGGAGAGGAGAAGGGAGTTGAGGGAAATTGGAAGGGGAGGTGAATCACGAGAGACTATGGATTCTGAAAAACAATCTGAGGGTTTTGAAGGGGCGGGGGGTGGGAGGTTGAGGGAACCAGCTGGTGGGTATTGGAGAGCACACGGATTTCATGGAGCAGTGGGTGTGGAGCAAAAACAATGAATACTGTTACGCTGAAAATAAATTTAAAAAATTAAAAAAAAGAAAAACAATAAAACACTAAAAAGAAAAGATTAAAACTTCTGCTCTGGGAAGACTGGGAGAAAATATTTGAAAAAGACACATCTGATAAGGGACTGTTACCCAAAATATACAATGACCTATTAAAACTCAATAATAAGAGAACAAATAACTCAATTAGAAAACTGGCCAAATACCTTAACAGACACCTCACCAAAGATGATATACAGATCATGTAAGAGCACGGTAAAGATGCTTCATGACATATATCATCAGAAAAATGTAAATTAAAACAACAAAGAGATACCACTAAACACCTATTAGAATGACTGAAATCTGGAATACTGACACCACCAAATACCAGTGACAATATGGAGCAACAGAAACTTTTATTCATTGCTGGTGGGAATGTAGAACAGTATGGCCACTGTGGAAGACAATTTGTTGGTTTCTTACAATTAAATCTTACATATACAAAAAAAAGAAATAAAAAATTAAAATAAATAAAAATTAAAAAAGAAAATAAGAAATTAAAAAAATAAAAAATTAAAAAACATAAAGAGGGGGCATTTATATAATAATGAATATGTCATTCAAAAGGTATGAGATGTCACCAAAGCTTTCTTTGAATGATTTTTGTATGACAAAAAGTGGAAATAAACGAATTAAACTTTCAACTCAAAAAGATACAAAAAACACACAGGAGAACACAGAAGGAAATAATGATGAAAGCAGAGAAAAAAACCAGAATATCAATGCAGTGGGTAAAGAAATTTGAGAGCTGTTTTTGTTTTTGAGGGGAGTATGGGAACAAACAAGCACTTTTCACAAATTTAACCAATTTTAAAAGAGAAAGAAAAACTGTTGTAAAGTATAAAGGAGTACTCTAACAATCAAAGGGTGACTCAAAAAGAATTACTTATAAGACATTGTTAATACAACTCTAGGTCAATATATTTTAAAATGTGTGCAGGAAGAGAGAACTTTTTCAATAAACTAGACTACTAACCACAGTAGAAACTAAAAAAGCAATTCATGTAATACCTCCCCAGATGCCCCAAGCCTAGATAAATTCTCTCAAACTTCCAAGGGCAGATCCCAAGTTATGTACTTTATGTCAGAGCACATACAGACATACAAAAAAAAAAAAAAGGAAAATATTTGGGGAAGCATTTGAAAACTAGAACCTTCCAGGTATGTGTTTCTTCCATCACAGGAGAGGGCGTCTCCTCATCAGGCTGGCCACGCCCACTGGATCACTGTGTCCCTGGTTGCTCTGCCTCCCTAGAGCATGTCACGCAGCAAGCCCTGTTCTGATCAAGGGCATCTCCAACTCCCTGCAGCCCTGGCACCCCCCAGATGCCCATGTCCACATCCTTTACCAGATCCCGGGAGGATGTTGACCACACACTTTGGAATGCTAGCCTTTAAGGTCAACTCTGTAAACTTCAAGGCTGTGAGTGGGGTGAACTGAGGAGACAGGAAAGAAGACTGGGTCAGGAGGAATTGGGAAGTGAGGTTCTTCCATCCTCTCCCAGCAGCCTAGATAGCAAGCAGGGAGAAGCAGTCATGGCAGGAAGACCATCGAGGTAAGCGCCATCATAGTGGGTACTGCCAACCCAGCCAGCTTCCCCCATGGCTCCAGTGGAAAGCAGGGAGTAAGGCCTGCTTCCTCATGTACCTTCTAGTGTCTTCTCCTGGCAGGCTCCAGCTCTCTAGCCAGGCCTGGGCTCTTCCTAAACGTTCATGCCCCTTTCACTCAGGCAGTGGGGAGTCCCAGGACAGCCTGGATGCACCTCAGTGCTGGATTCTGATTAGCTCCTCACTGCTGGAGGCCGTTCCTCTCCTCTTGGCCTGCCAGCAGCCATTCCTCTTTGGGCCCAAGTAATATTCCTTGTAAAGACTGGCTTGTGCCCCACCTACCAGTGAGCCTCAGAGTCACCACATTTGTGGGGTGCTGGCCCTGGGAGAGCACAGGCCCATCGGGGGCTCTTCCAGGGACAATTGCCTGGATCTGTGCGCAGCACCCCCATGCTAACAAGAGACTTATGGGTCAACTCAGAGGGTTTCTGTGATGCTCAATAAACAAATACATGCAAATTTTTAGTATAATTTGTTGTATATTAAAATGCTTTAGGAGTTCCTGACTCAGTGTGAATATTGTAAATGTCAACTGTTGTTATTGCTGGTTTTTAAATTTATTTCATTATTTATTTATTGTTATTTCTGGTTTTTAAATTATAATACTTTTGGAGCCAAATTGCCCCAAACCAGCCAGGGGAGCAAGAGACCTCTGGGGCACACTGTATAGAGCCCCGTGATGGAGAATCTTGCCTTCAGTTCCTAATACCACTGGGGGCAGGCAGGGGAGGGACTGCTACTGCAGCTGAGGTTCATTCAGAGAGTGTCCTCATTCCGGGAGGACCCTGCTCAGGCCCTTCCAGACTGAGTGACCCGAAGGTCCTACCTCTATAGCTTCTCTGTGAGGGGCTGGGCTTCAGTCTCAGAGCATGAGGCCTGGGCAAGTGTTACCAAACAGGGTTTCTGCCCCCCTAAACCCAGAGTGCTGGCAACTGTGGAGAAATCCCTGACTGTTCACCAAGCAACAATAGGTACAGGGTCGGTTAACCTGATTCTGTCACCCTACCGCTGAAAGAACAGACTGCCTACAGCCCCCACTGGTCCTTGCTGCATGCTGCCTCTTACTGTGAATGGGACCCATAGAAGGCAGTACTCCTCCACCCTTGAGGAGAAACCAGTCCTGGGTGGGCACCTGTCTCCTTTACAGGGTGCTTTCAACACTCTCTACAGCCCACAGGCCCTCTCTGGAACATGCCCACCCCCACCTGGGCAGACTTGACCACCACTGTGTTCCCAGCAGCCAGGAAGGCAGCCTTCTTCCAGGAGAGCATCATCAGGGGTAGTTCCAGGGGATGACGATGCCACAGACCCTGTGATACAAAAGAAGTGGGACTCCGTCTCTCCACACAGCCTGGGGGCCAGAGTGCACCTGCCAGTGGTGTCCTCTCACCCAAGCTTGACACCCACTCAACTCCACTCTGCTCACTCCAATCCACAACACTCCACCCCACTCTGCCCCACTCCACTCCACTCTACTCCACCCCACCCCACTCCACTCCACTCCACTCCTGCACACCAGGCTTCCTGATATGGAGCCAAAGGTCCCCTGAGAGATATCTCATGCCTGGCTTTCTAGTCCTTGGTGGGGCAGTATGTTCAATCTGGCAGTAGCCCCTCTTCCCAGCAGGGCATGGTGGCAGGGAAATTTCAGATGGGAGCTGTGAGACCTGCCTAGGGACAGCTGAGTCGGGTGTGACATCAGGCAGTGGGGGAGGTGATAGCAGGAAGGACCTGGGAGAAGACCAAGGATCACACAGGCTGTCTGAGAGGGTATGGGAGAGGGTTGGGATCACACAGTGGGCCAGGAGGAAGCAGGTAAGGGTCTTCCTAGGCTTGAGGCCAGGGGTGAGTCCCATGGAGAGAAGGAAGCAGTCAGCCTGGGAGGCCTGATAAGACTTGCCTGGTGTGCATTAAGACATGATACCATCAGTACAAATAGTGTCTCCATCAAGGGGAGGCCCCACAGTCCTGGGGGGCCTAATGATGACATGTATGGTCCTAGCAGGCATGTGGCCCTGCTTTCCCCTAACTCCAGTAAGATGCGGGCACTATCTTCATCAGTGTCAGACAATTACTGAGCCCATCCACACGAGAGCTCCGCACAGGCTATGTGACTTGTTTCTTCATTATCATATTCATGATCATCATCACCATCAGAACGTTTCCCAAAAAGATGACTTCTTAGCTAAGCCCAGGCGAGGGGAAGAATGTGGACGAATGCTGAGGGCAGGGCCAACGGGGCCTGCACACTGTCCTGGGAGCAATGGGGTGCACTGAGTGTTTAGGAGAACGGCTCCTACCCCTAGTACACCCAGCAGGGTGAGATAGCAGAGGAAGCACAGTGAGTGTTCCCAGGGAAGAGGGTGAGGTCATCAGGGTTGTGAAGGCTCCAGAGTAAAAAAGACATCAGGGGAGTCTCACTGTCATGGCTGATCTGTACTCCCCAAAATTCACATGTTGAAATCCTAACTCCAGGAATTAGGGTTGTTCCAGATGTAATTAGTTAAGATGAGGTCTTACTTGAATAGGGTGGGTACTTAACCCCAAATGACTGGTGCCTTTATAAAAACAAGGCCATGTGAAGAGTTAGACAAGCAGGAGGAGAACATGATGTGAACATGAGGGCAGAGATAGAGAGACACCAAAGATTGCCGATAAGGCCCAGAAGCTAGGGGAGAGGGCTGGAGCAGATCCTCACACCCTCAGAAGAAACCAACCTCCTGACACTGTATCCAGAACTTCCAGCCCCAGAATGCCAAGACAGTAAATGCATGCTGTTTGAGCCATCTGGTTTTGGTACTTTGTTACAACGGCCCTAGCAAACTCATACACCTGCTGATATAGGGAAAACCTTCCTCCCCCGCCCCCATCTCACTGGGAGGCTCAGCATCAGCATCCTCCTCAGTCTGATGGGACAGACTCCCTGAGAGGCACCTGGAAGATCAGTGACCTTTCAGACTCATGTGTCTGGCAGCCAGTGTTCACCTGGGCCCTGGTATCCCAGCCCAGCCCCTCTCATAGCCTGCTCCAGAGGAAGGGGTTCTAAGTACTCTGGACCTGCAGGGCTCTCGCTCAGCACTCTGACATCTTGGCTGAGGAGCTCTTTGTTGTGGGGGGTTGTCCTAGAGCACTCCCTCCATCTCATGTCCTCTGGGGGAAAGGCTGGGTGGGCACCCCTGCCCTGGATTCCGTGCTATCTCCCCCTAGCCTTGCCCCTCTCTGTGGGCTACAGGAGAGGGTTTACTGTGTCCACAGCCCACTCTCCCAACAGGAGCCTCCCTCACCGGCAGGCCTGTCCTTCAGGACCTGGTGTGTCCATCGGTGCTCATTTCTGTTGATCCAAATGACATTTGAACCCGTTCTCCTGAAACACTCCCACGTTCTCCAGGAAGCTGAGTGGCTCTGACCACCATCCATGGGGATGTGAGGTCCCTGCTGGTGGGTCATGGTGTCCTCCTGCAGTTGGGGGCACAGAGAATGTGGGAAGGCCGGCTGGGTGATGACCACACTAGGGCTCTGACCCATCTTAGATGATTTTAGAGGACATTCCTCGGTATGCTTTCCTCACACAAGTTTCTCTCGGGCCTGCTCCTTGGGGTCCCCCTAGCTCTGCCACACACCTTCACAGAGCTGCACACCATGCCCGGTAAGGATGCTGCAGAGCACAGCAGGGGCTGTGCTGGGTTCTGCTCTCATCGCCCCAGCAGAGCTGCTGGAAGAGCTCTCAGGCTGATCTCCTGGTGCACCTATGTCAGTGAGCCACCACAGCCATGCCTTCTGGTGGGGGTGCATCTGGGGACTGAATAGTCAATGCCAAGCTGCCTTTCACAAGGGTGGAGCCCCTCCACTGCCCTAAGGCAGTGTGAGGGGGCTTCTTTCTCCCTAGGCTATTGGGCCTCACTGCTGGGTGTAAATCATTTCTCCCATCCCTAGTCTGTTCTGTGTGCAGTGGACACTTGTCTTTCCCCCCTTGGAGTGCCAGTTCCTATCCTTTGCCTATTTCTCTATTATTTTGTTCCTGTTCCTTGCTTCTGTTATTCTTTGTTTTTATACACATTCATCATTATGATCTTTCCAAAAAAATTTTTTCAGGTGCATCCTCTATGAGCTTGATTGCTAGAGGGTTATTGAGGGGATTAAGTAAAATTATACTTATAAAGTCATTACAACAGTGTCTGGTACAGAGAAGGTACTTTGGGAATGAAAGATGTTTAATTTGCTAGAATCTAAGTCCCCTAAGGATAGGCATTCGCATCAGCTCTGATCATCACTGTATCTCCAGCACCTGAACTGCCCAGCACGTAGTGACTGTCGAATAAGTAGACATGGGAGAGATATGCAGAAAGGGGATGAGTGTCCACACAATATACCGTATGAAAAGCACCCATTGTGTGGAGAATCTTTGCCCTGTGCTGTGACTCACCCACTAGGCTTTTTCCTGGTCAAGGTCAGGTTGCAGTTTGGTCTGGCATGGTTGATAGGGATGGTGGAGTCCAGGAAGAAGCACAGGAGTGGGCGGGGTGGTGGTGGTGGTGGTCACTGGGAGGGAGTTCCATTGTTTCCTCAGAATTCAAGAGTTTTGTCTGTGTCCTGAAGCCCCCCATGAACCAGACAGGTAAGAGACCCAAACTTTCCAGATTATGTATGACAGGGGCATCTGAGAACTCCAGACACAGGTGGAGTAGGCAGCCAACAGGTGCAAGGTGCCTGCTGCACAGAGTCTGGCAGAGTCCTCAGATGGGAAGCTGGTCCTGGTACAGGTAAGATCTCTGGCTTTGACACTGGGGCAGAGAAAATGGGAGTGCGAGGCCAAGTTGCCTCTGGAGGGTGTGCTAGCCCAGGAGGCCCCAGGTGGGGGCAGCTATAGCCAGAAGTGATGCAGCAGCAGGAGGAGCAGAAGGTGGGCCTTCCATCACACCCGCACCCTCCACCCCATGGAGAGGACACAAAGCTTGAACCCTAAATCTGGCACAGACCCATGAATCCCTTGGTGGTGAGTATCCTATCACTGCCTGTAGTGGGCAAATCTCTGAAAATGGGCCCCACGGTTCCACTCTGATCCCTGGGATCTGGGAGATGGAGAGCTACTCCTTCTGCAAAGATGCGGAATGGCACAGTTGACCTTAGACAGAGATGATGCAGGTGTCCCCAGCACCACCTCAGGACCCCCCACAAAGGCAGTTTTCTCCAGTTAATGGCAGACAGATGCCAAGCCTGAAAACAGCAAGGGGATGGAAGTCTGAGGCAAGGGCCAGAGCAAGGCCTGCAATAGCTGACAGCAGCCCCCACCAGCAGCCAGCAAGAACCTGGGCCTCAGTGCTCCCTCAACAGGAGCTGAACTCTGCCAACATTTCTCCAACATCTGAATGGGCCTGCAGGCAGGGTCTCCCCAGAGCCTCCAGCCAAAGCCCAGCCTGGCCACACCTTGACACTGTCCTTGGGAAACCCTGGCAACCCAGCCCAACCTGCCTTGACACTGTCCTTGGGAAACCCTGGCAACCCAGCCCATCTGCAGAAGTGAGAGCTGATCAATTGGGTTGTTTTAAGCCAATAAGCTTGCCAGATAAGGCTAATGCACAGCCCTCAGAGTTTCCTGCTGGGCCCAGCCTGCCAGTGTGAACTCACTTGGTGGGCAGGAGCCTCAGCCTCACCTGAATCTTGTCGCACCAGCCAGCAAAGTAGTGGAAGGTCTGGATGGACATGCCCACATGGGTCTTCAGGGCCAATGTGTAGACAGCACCTGCATCCAGAGCCTCAATGGTGGCCAGCTCCTCCTGATGCTGTTCCATGAGGTCTGCCAATCTGGCCATAGGGTGGGGTGCAGAGAGGAGGGAGATGGGATCAGGCCTGGAGCTGTCTGGCCTCTTCTTTCAAGGCCCTTCTTCAGTGAGTCAGGGGTTCTGCCCTGCACTCCCAGCTCTACCACACTCTGATGTGCTGACCTCAGTTTCCCCATCTGTGAGATGGGACAGTAAGGTTTCTTTTGCAGGATGAGTGTGAGAATGGTGTCTTTCTGTCTCTATCTCCTCTCTTTTCCTTTCTTCCTTCCTAAAATTGATTCCTATTGATGGATTAACTACTTCATAATGGTGCTTACAAATGATCTTGCAAAACAGTCTCTCTGCCTCTCTAATAAGGAGGTCACCATTCTAAAAGGCCACCCTTTCTGTCTCAGGACAGCCTTGACCAGGGGAAAGCATGTCTGGCTTCAAGCACCAGCCAATCTGGTGAAGTATGCCCCCAAGGATGGCATCTGTGGGGAGGGCGGGGTGGGGGCTATGATGGGAGAGATGCAAGGGAAGGTGCATCTACACAACCCTTCTTAAGTGGGAGCACTGTGACAGCCAGCTGCCTTCCCATGCTTCTGGTGGGTATGCTGCTATGGGTAGCCTGGGAATTAGGACTCTGCCCCCTTCTCTGATGTAAGGGAGCCCAGAGATCAGCATGCCAGGTGGAAGGGTGGACAGGGAAAGGTGGAGACCACATATCTAGAGCAGGTCTCAATCTTGTACATGGGAGGGCTCTGGCCCAGAGACGAGTCTGGGACCAAAGCCTGCTGAGCTGCTCCTCTCCGCACATAGCTGTGGCATGTCTTAAACCTGCAAGTACACACTCACACTCTCCAGGAAGCCAACCTTCACCCCACATCAATCACACCTCCCTGCAGTGTCCTCCTAGCACCCTCCGTCTTTCTTCAGACCTCACCTATTATAGATACCCACTTAGACAAGTATTCTGGTACTATTTGACTTCCCCTGAGGGCTGGGACAGTATTTGGTCTCCTGCTCCCTCTTGGGCCTCCTACACCCACCAGGCACACAGTTAGCATGCGGCACAAGGCTGGTGAGTGAAACTGGACCAAACAGACATGAGCGATCTAGTGGCAGAGCCAAATTGTTACCTCAGAGATGGTATATAACCAGGTAATTCTCTAGTTAAGAAAAACAAAGGTGTAAATCACTCTTTGGGCACTATTCTAGACTGGATAAGGAAAACACCATGTTGTGGCATTTCAAGGACTAGGGTTTCATCAACTAGAAAAACAGACGTGCCTAAGGTATAAATCTATATTACAAATAAGCCAAAGATGGCCTCTGTGTATTGGCCCCTAGGTAGCTCACATCCTCATCGCAGCGTGTGACTTGTCAGCTCAGATGCTTGCTGCATACACACTTATGTATTCAGTTATTTTAAAAATAGTCCAAACAAGCAAACTTTGAGCCATTTAGAGCCTTGTTGCTTTGTATCCTCCAGGAACCTTACTTGGCAGCTCTTATCATTGGTGAGATGGACCACACAGTTATAGCTGCTGCCCTTTCCAGTACTCTGACCCAGAGACTCCTGTTCTGCTACAGAGCAACAGTGCCAGAACAAGGGAGCCCCCTCCTGGATCTCCTGAACCCCAAGAGTTCCCTTGAACCCTTCCCATTCTGGGTAGGGGGCCCCCACTACAATCTCTGGAGGGCCTCCCACTATGGGAGCACCACCCCATGAAGCCTGTGGCATATTACTACTACTCATGGTCATATATTTTCCCTTGATCAGCCCCAAATCTCTCCAACTCTGCCAGAAAATGTCACACACACGTGATGTGGCCATGTCATAAGTCCCTAGCATGACTATGACCCTAGCATACCATTTGGGAGGCTCTTCAAGAAGAGCTGAGTGGGACTGTTCTATTGTCCACTTTGTTAAGCTGCTGCTCTACTTCCCAGAGTCCAGTCTCCAGAAAGTGCCAGTGGAGAAAGCAGGGGAAGCAATCTCCATCAACCCACAGGTCTGCAGGATGGACGTAAGGAAGGGCAAGGGTGGGGTGCCAGGATGAGCCTGCCTGGCACCCCTGGCTCCCTAGCAGCAGTGTGGGCCATCTCCACATTCCTGGCTGTTGACTTAAGGGGGTGTCTAAATACAAGGTGACAGCTTCCCACAGACTCTCCCACCAATTCTTCGTGGTTCCGCTCTGGTAGCTGGGACACTGGCTCTCCAGGTTCCTGAGAAGCTCGATCTTGTCCCTCAGTGGTTCTTGGGGGATGCGTGGTGACTTTCTGTAACATTTCTTTCTGATTCTTTTTTTAAAATTTATTTTTTATTTATTTTTAGCATAGCAGTATTCATTATTTTTGCACCACACCCAGTGCTCCATGCAATCCATGCTCTCTATAATACCCACCACCTGGTACCCAAACCTCCCACCCCCCACCCTTCAAAACCCTCAGATTGTTTTTCAGAGTCCATAGTCTCTCATGGTTCACGTCCACTTCCAATTTCCCCCAACTCCCTTCTCCTCTCTAACTCCCCATGTCCTCCATGCTATTTGTTATCCTCCACAAATAAGTGAAAACATATGATAACTGACTCTCTCTGCTTGACTTATTTCACTCAGCATAATCTCTTCTAGTTCCGTCCACGTTGCTACAAAGGTTGGGTATTCGTCCTTTCTGATGGAGGCATAATACTCCATAGTGTATATGGACCACACCTTCCTTATCCATTCATCCGTTGAAGGGCATCTTGGTTCTTTCCATAGTTTGGCGACCGTGGCCATTGCTGCTATAAACATTGGGATACAGATGGCCCTTCTTTTCATGACATCTGTATCTTTTGGATACCCAGGAGTGCAATGGCAGGGTCATAGGGAAGCTCTATTTTTAATTTCTTGAGGATCTCCACACTGTTCTCCAAAGAGGCTGCACCAACCTGCATTCCCACCAACAGTATAAGAGGGTTCCCCTTTCTCCACATCCTCTCCATCACATGTTGTTTCCTGTTTTGTTAATTTTGGCCATTCTAACTGGTGTAAGGTGATATCTCAATGTGGTTTTAATTTGAATCTCCCTAAAGGCTAATGATGATGAGCATTTTTTCATGTGTCTGTTAGCCATTTGTATGTCTTGATTGGAGAAGTGTCTGTCCATATCTTCTGCCCATTTTTTGATATGTTTGCCTGTTTCGTGTGTGTTGAGTTTGAAGAGTTCATTATAGATCCTGGATATCAACCTTTTGTCTGTACTGTCATTTGCAAATATCTTCTCCCATTCCGTGGGTTGTATCTTTGTTTTTTCGACTGTTTCCTTTGCTGTGCAGAAGCTTTTGATTTTTTTCAATTTATTTATTTTCAGAAAAACAGTATTCATTATTATTTTTTTAAAATTACTATTTATTTATTTATTTTCAGAAAAACAGTATTCATTATTTTTTCACCACACCCAGTGCTCCATGCAAGACGTGCCCTCTATAATACCCACCACCTGGTACCCCAACCTCCCACCACCCCGCCACTTCAAACCCCTCAGATTGTTTTTCAGAGTCCATAGTCTCTCATGGTTCACCTCCCCTTCCAATTTACCCAAATTCCCTACTCCTCTCTAACGCCCCTTGTCCTCCATGCTATTTGTTATGCTCCACAAATAAGTGAAACCATATGATAATTGACTCTCTCTGCTTGACTTATTTCACTCAGCATAATCTCTTCCAGTCCCATCCATGTTGCTACAAAAGTTGGGTATTCATCATTTCTGATGGAGGCATAATACTCCCTAGTGTATATGAACCACATCTTCCTTATCCATTAATCCGTTGAAGGGCATCTTGGTTCTTTCCATAGTTTGGCGACCGTGGCCATTGCTGCTATAAACATTGGGGTACAGATGGCCCTTCTTTTCACGACATCTGTGTCTTTGGGGTAAATACCCAGGAGTGCAATTGCAGGGTCATAGGGAAGCTCTATTTGTATTTTCTTGAGGAATCTCCACACTGTTCTCCAAAGAGGCTGCACCAACTTGCATTCCCACCAACAGTGTAAGAGGGTTCCCCTTTCTCCACATCCTCTCCAACACATGTTGTTTCCTGTCTTGTTAATTTTGGCCATTCTAACTGGTGTAAGGTGATATCTCAATGTGGTTTTAATTTGAATCTCCCTGAGGGCTAATGATGATGAGCATTTTTTCATGTGTCTGTTAGCCATTTGTATGTCTTGATTGGAGAAGTGTCTGTTCATATCTTCTGCCCATTTTTTGATGTGTTTGTCTGTTTCGTGTGGGTTGAGTTTGAGGAGTTCATTATAGATCCTGGATATCAACCTTTTGTCTGTACTGTCATTTGCAAATATCTTCTCCCATTCCGTGGGTTGTGTCTCTGTTTTTTTGACTGTTTCCTTTGCTGTGCAGAAGCTTTTGATTTTTTTCAATTTATTTATTTTCAGAAAAACAGTATTCATTATTTTTTCACCACACCCAGTGCTCCATGCAAGCCGTGCCATCTTTGATTTTGATGAAGTCCCAAAAGTTTATTTTCACTTTTGTTTCCTTTGCCTTTGGAGATGTATCTTGAAAGAAGTTGCTGTGGCTGATATCGAAGAGATTACTGCCTATGTTCTCCTCTAGGATTCTGATGGATTCCTGTCTCACGTTGAGGTCTTTTATCCATTTTGAGTTGATCTTTGTGTACAGTGTAAGAGAATGGTCGAGTTTCATTCTTCTACATATAGCTGTCCAGTTTTCCCAGCACCATTTATTGAAGAGACTGTCTTTTTTCCACTGTATATTTTTTCCTGTTTTGTCGAAGATTAATTGACCATAGAGTTGAGGGTCCATATCAGGGCTCTCTACTCTGTTCCACTGGTCTATGTGTCTGTTTTTGTGCCAGTACCATGCTGTCTTGGTGATCATAGCTTTGTAATAAAGCTTGAAATCAGGTAAGGTGATGCCGCCAGCTTTATTTTTGTTTTTCAACATTTCCTTAGCGATTCGGGGTCTCTTCTGATTCCATACAAATTTTAGGATTATTTGCTCCAGCTCTTTGAAGAATGCCGGAAATTTTGATCAACAAATTTTGATCGGAATGGCATTAAAAGTATAGATTGCTCTAGGCAGTATAGACATTTTAACAATGTTTATTCTTCCAATCCAAGAGCATGGAATCTTCTTCCATCTTTTTGTGTCTTCTTCAATTTCTTTCACGAGTGTCTATAGTTCCTCAAGTACAGATCCTTTACCTCTTTAGTTAGGTTTATTCCCAGGTATCTTAGGGTTCTTGGTGCTATAGTAAATGGAATCGATTCTCTAATTTCCCTTTCTGTATTTTCATTGTTAGTGTATAAGAAAGCCACTGATTTCTGCACATTGACTTTGTATCCTGCCACGTTGCTGAATTGCTGTATGAGTTCTAGTAGTTTGGGGGTGGAGTCTTTTGGGTTTTCCATATAAAGAATCACGTCATCTGCAAAGAGAGAGAGTTTGACTTCTTCATTACCAATTTGGATACCTTTATTTCCATTTGTTGTCTGATTGCTGGTTCTTTCTTCCTAACTTATCCCTACAACACATTCTGTATTCCATAGTCTACCCATGGTCCTATTTTCCTCATTGAACGAGGGGCTGCCCCCTCCTGGGCCAGCAATGGGCACACCTCCACTATGGAGACTGGGAGATTACATGAGGCAGGGACCGGGTTATTAGGAGCTCTCAGGCCTGGCCTCAAGACGTTTGTCCAAGCAGTCCAGGACTCTCTTTACAGTTGTGCAGGAACCAACAATTCCTCACTGTGGTCTGGCCAGTGGTGCTATTATGGATAAGCCACTAGGTGGCAGCAGAGAACCTCAAGGAAAAAACTCTTCCGGGCCGGCACATTGTGCCTGGGGATTCTCTGCATCAGGGCCAGAAGGCTCAGCACCATAGCCTGGGCTTGCACATTTTGGTTCTGCCTAACCTGGCAGCTCTAGGAAGGTAGTGGCTTCCTAAAATTAATGGACTCTTCAAGGAGTCAAAACTTACTTGAGTTATGGCATGCTGGGCGCACCTACCTAAACACAACAATCTCTGTTCCATTTTGAAACCATACAGGCCCCCCTTTCTAGTCCCCTGTGCTGGGGGCTGTCCTGGTAGGTCTGTCCTCCGGAACAGGAAAAAAAATGGCATTCTGACTGCAAGGCCAAGACAGGCTCCCTCTCCCACCAGATGACAAGCACATTTGGACCACACCATGAACAGGCTGTATGCCTGACAACTTCCCCAGGAACTGGAGCACAAAAGCCAGATGCCTGAAACCAGCTTGCTCACCAGTCTTTTCAAAATTGCTTAATTCATCTGCCCAGCAGACCCCTTCTGGAAACATTACCCCACTTCCTTGGGGGTGTCTGCTCTTCCCCCATTGGGACCACTTAGTTGTAGGGGGGCAGCATCTCTTCTCCAGGCCTTATTCCCATCCCATTCTCACATGCTGGAGCAACCTGAAGTCCTTTCTTAAGATCTCTGATGGAACTAAGGGGAAAGAATCCCTTCTGCCACGGTTTAAGAAAAAAAAAAAAAACCCAAGACAGATAAGTGTGCGATTCCAGCAGTTAGTGTGAAGCTGGGCAGGTGACCGCAGACAGAACAGGTCCCATCCTTCCTTTGCTGTCTTCTGCATGAAGTGGCCTGATCCTGCCTCTGGTCCAGGCCACTCCAGGTAAATGCTGTCCTGAGTCTGCCTAGAACCATCTGTTAGCTTTGCCAGTCTGCTGTTCCGATCTGATCAGTACCTTCACTTTTGCACCTTATCATCCTCCAATACATGTCCGGGCTACTTGTATCTGGCAAAATCCCTCCTCACTCTCAAGCCACTTCCTCTGGAGCCCTTCCTTAGCCTCAGGCCTTGGTTGCACAAATGTGTCCGATACCCCACCTCCTCCTGACAGGACCCAAGCTTGCAGCCCCAATGCAAGCTGAAGGTCCAGGGCTGACAGGAGGTTGTGGGGCTCACCTGTACAGGAGCTGGCCCTGGTCCAGTGCATTGATCTTCCCCCACAATCTGTTCTCAAAGGCATCCTTAGCAGCAGCCACTGCCTTATCAACATCATTGACCTGAGCCAGGGACACCTGGCAGATGACCTGTGGTGGAGTGGAGTTTTGAGGTCTTCCCTGGACTCCATGTACAAAGAAGCCCCACACCACCCTCCAGTTGGTCGGCCAACGGGAGGAAAGGCAAGGGCCTTCAGAGAGACCTACTGTGTTTCCACACACCAGGATCCTTCTTTGTCTTGTCACTGAGCCCAAACAGGGCAACAAACTCAGGCTCCAGCTACAAGACTGAGGATCAGCTTATTGTTTTCAAGCCAAGAATAGAACTCATTAATTTAGTGAGTCTCAAGTGGAAGGTTTATTTCTTTAGTATAGACACTGACTGTGGCAGAACCATTCCTGTCCCCATCCTTGCTCTGTGTCCTGACAGTGCCCACATGCACTACAGGGCAGGCTCTCACACCTCCTTCCACCTGGGCTTGGCCGAAGGGAAACCCAAGAGGAGACAGAAGTGAGAGGAGTGAGGCTAGCACCTTGCTGGTCACCACAGGTAGGCTGTACCCTCCCTGCCCAAGGCCCTAGCACTCAGGCAGCCCTACCCACACAACCTCCCTTCTGGGATTCTCAAAACAGGCCTTAAGGTGGTAACAGCTCCTAATTTCTGCCTAAGAGCACTGCATCCCCTTTTGTGTGTCCCCATAGCCTTTCTACTCCTTTGTCCCCCACTTTCTTTAAACTCCCTTCAAATGACCCACTTTGAGTGTGCTGTTTTCTGCAGGCCCTGAGAGATGCTATCGGGTGGGGCAGAATGGAAAACTATCAGTATGCACATGTCGGAGTAAGTGTTGTTTCAGGTAGGTGTATGTGTAAAAGGATACAATATGTGTGTACTAGGTCATGACATAAGAGGATCACGGTCAAGACTGTCTGACAAACACAGGATATTCAAGGAAGAATTTCCCAACAGTGAGGTGTACACATATTTAGGAAGGTAGGGACCATGCTATGGCTATTGTATGGAAGAGGAGGGAATGGCTTTATTTCCTCTTTGGGGCAGGGAGCAGAGTTTTTTTTTTTTTCTCATTAATTTATTTTTATTTTTTTTCCAATTTATTTATTTTAAGAAAAACATTATTCATTATTTTTTCACCACACCCAGTGCTCCATGCAAGCCGTGCCCTCTATAATACCCACCACCTGGTACCGCAACCTCCCACCCCCCCCACGCCACTTCAAACCCCTCAGACTGTTTTTCAGAGTCCATAGTCTCTCATGGTTCACCTCCCCCTCCAATTTACCCAAATTCCCTTCTCCTCTCTAATGCCCCTTGTCCTCCATGCTATTTGTTATGCTCCACAAATAAGTGAAACCATATGATAATTGACTCTCTCTGCTTGACTTATTTCACTCAGCATAATCTCTTCCAGTCCCGTCCATGTTGCTACAAAAGTTGGGTATTCATCCTTTCTGAGGGAGGCATAATACTCCATAGTGTATATGGACCACATCTTCCTTATCCATTCATCTGTTGAAGGGCATCTTGGTTCTTTCCATAGTTTGGCGACTGTGGCCATTGCTGCTATAAACATTGGGGTACAGATGGCCCTTCTTTTCACGACATCTGTATCTTTGGGGTAAATACCCAGGAGTGCAATTGCAGGGTCGTAGGGAAGCTCTATTTTTAATTTCTTGAGGAATCTCCACACTGTTCTCCAATGAGGCTGCACCAACTTGCATTCCCACCAACAGTGTAAGAGGGGTCCCCTTTCTCCACATTCTCTCCAACACATGTTGTTTCCTGTTTTGTTAATTTTGGCCATTCTAACTGGTGTAAGGTGATATCTCAATGTGGTTTTAATTTGAATCTCCCTGAGGGCTAATGATGATGAGCATTTTTTCATGTGTCTGATAGCCATTTGTATGTCTTGATTGGAGAAGTGTCTGTTCATATCTTCTGCCCATTTTTTGATGTGTTTGTCTGTTTCGTGTGGGTTGAGTTTGAGGAGTTCATTATAGATCCTGGATATCAACCTTTTGTCTGTACTGTCCTTTGCAAATATCTTTTCCCATTCCGTGGGTTGTGTCTTTGTTTTTTTTGACTGTTTCCTTTACTGTGCAGAAGCTTTTGATTTTGATAGGGGGCAGAGTTTAACTCTGTTCTAGTCTCTGAAGCAGGCTCCAGACTTTTAGAATCCTCCTGACTCCTTGCCAGTTCTCCCCTCTGGGCCATTTCTGTAGGGAGACTGGAAAATGACTGCAACCCTTTTGCATCCAAGCAGAAGCCCGCCCCCAGGCCTGAATACGAGATGCCAGGTGGGGGAGTAGATGGGAGAAGAGGCCATGGGGTGAGTAGGGAGGAGAAAAGGTAGGAGGGCACGCTGGGTCTGCTCACACTTCCATCTGTCAGGTTTATGGTCTCATCGGTCTTGGCACCTTCGGCACCCACAAACATGCCCCCAATGAAGAGTTGGTGGCTCATTTGGAGGGTCAGCTTGTTCACTGCCTTTTCCACCTGGGAAGGGAGTTTTTGCAGGCGTTAGCTGCAGTGTGGATTCTTCACAAGGCACATCAGTGATGGATACAAACCCACAGAGACACAGGAAACTCTTAGTCAAAGAATAGCCACTTGTGCACATACCACACACACACACACACACACACAGTCCCAGGGGGGCCAGGGCTCAAGGCTCCTCAATTTTTCAAGTCTCTTTTGCTGAATCTGTCCTACTGCCTTCCTTGGCCCAGTGAGCTATTACGTGCACAGGGGTGGAAGCTGAATGATAAGAAGAGATGGCACAGAATCTGAGGACAGACTGCTTGGGCTACAACCCCAACCCCCTGACCTCAGGCTGGTTGTCTGGCCTCCACATGTAAGAAGTGCCAGCTGGTAGACAGAAAGTTGTGACTCACCAGACATGATGCCAAATCCACTGCTTACTTCCCTATAGACCTGAAATTTCACTGAATTGCATCCTCTGGGATGTCATTCCTTTCCTGCAATTTGTTCATTAGTCATCTGTCCACAATCTCAAGGCAAACCTGATTGGCCAGGATGGACACTTTCTTCATCTTTTGTTCCAAACAAACTATCCTAATTACAAGTCCTATGGGAGCTGGTACTCTACCAAAATACCTTGGGATGATTTTTCAAGGATTTGTTTTAAAAATAAGTTTGTGGGGGTCCTGGGTGTCTCAGTCAGTCAAACATCTGCCTTCAGCTCAGGTCATGATCCTGGGACTGAGCCCCTCATCAGGCTCCTTGCTCAGTGCAGAGTCTGCTTTACCCTCTCCCTCTGCTGTTCTCTCAGCTCATTCCCTCTCACTTTTTCTCTCAAACAAAATCTGAAATATATATATCTGTATGTAAATATGCAGTTACATCATTGTCTTTCCATATATACAAGTCAAATGTACAGGATCACTTGTTGTGCTTATTAGAAAAATATTCCCAATTCCCCATTCTCTCTCTCTCTTTCTCCCCTCTACCTCCTTCTCTCCCTCTCTTCCTCTCCCTCTTTTGGCATTGCAGCAAAAGGAACTTAATGCAGGCAGCTGGTTGCACAGGTGATGAAAGAGCTGAGGTCAGGTGTCAATCCAGAGATTGACCCAGAGACTGACAACAGCTTGAAGTCCCAGCCATTACTAGACAAGAAGGACAAGGAAGTGGTGGTACCAGAACTAGGGTCCAGAGTCCCCAAGAGGAACTAGAGTCCTGACAGGGTGATCTGGCAGGGGCTTGAGCCCCAGCAGAGATGAGGCCACTATTGGGAAAAACCACCAAAGGAGAAGGAGGATGAGAAGTACACTGTAGAAGTCTCTTCTTAATACCTTAGTCTCAGGGTCTCTGGGTGGCTTAGTCAGTCAAGCAGCCAACTCTTTTTTTTTTTTTTTTTTTTTACTGTTCAACAATTTTATACGATGCAAAATAAGGTAGTGAGACCATCACCACTGTATGTATTCCAGAAGGAATATGGCTACATTGGATAGGAATCATGTTCAATGACCTCTTTTTTAAAAATTTATTTATTTTCAGAAAAACAGTATTCATTATTTTTTTTCCCAATTTATTTATTTTCAGAAAAACAGTATTCATTATTTTTTCACCACACCCAGTGCTCCATGCAAGCTGTGCCCTCTATAATACCCACCACCTGGTACCCCAACCTCCCACCCCCCCGCCACTTCAAACCCCTCAGACTGTTTTTCAGAGTCCATAGTCTCTCATGGTTCACCTCCCCTTCTAATTTACCCCAACTCCCTTCTCCTCTCTAACACCCCTTGTCCTCCATGCTATTTGTTATGCTCCACAAATAAGTGAAACCATATGATAATTGACTCTCTCTGCTTGACTTATTTCACTCAGCATAATCTCTTCCAGTCCCATCCATGTTGCTACAAAAGTTGGGTATTCATCCTTTCTGAGGGAGGCATAATACTCCATAGTGTGTATGGACCACATCTTTCTTATCCATTCATCCGTTGAAGGGCATCTTGGTTCTTTCCATAGTTTGGTGACCGTGGCCATTGCTGCTATAAACATTGGGGTACAGATGGCCCTTCTTTTCACGACATCTGTATCTTTTGGATAAATACCCAGGAGTGCAATGGCAGGGTCATAGGGAAGCTCTATTTTTAATTTCTTGAGGAATCTCCACACTGTTCTCCAAAGAGGCTGCACCAACTTGCATTCCCACCAACAGTGTAAGAGGGTTCCCCTTTCTCCACATTCTCTCCAACACATGTTGTTTCCTGTCTTGTTAATTTTGGCCATTCTAACTGGTGTAAGGTGATATCTCAATGTGGTTTTAATTTGAATCTCCCTGATGGCTAATAGTGATGAACATTTTTTCATGTGTCTGATAGCCATTTGTATTTCTTGATTGGAGAAGTGTCTGTTCATATCTTCTGCCCATTTTTTGATGTGTTTGCCTGTTTTGTGTGTGTTGAGTTTGAGGAGTTCATTATAGATCCTGGATATCAACCTTTTGTCTGTACTGTCATTTGCAAATATCTTCTCGCATTCCGTGGGTTGCCTCTTTGTTTTTTTGACTGTTTCCTTGGATGTGCAGAAGCTTTTGATTTTGATGAAGTCCCAGAAGTGTATTTTCGCTTTTGTTTCCTTTGCCTTTGGAGACGTATCTTGAAAGAAGTTGCTGTGGCTGATATCAAAGAGATTACTGCCTATGTTCTCCTTTAGGATTCTGATGGATTCCTATCTCACGTTGAGGTCTTTTATCCAGTTTGAGTTGATCTTTGTGTACGGTGTAAGAGAATGGTCCAGTTGCATTCTTCTACATATAGCTGTCCAGTTTTCCCAGCACCATTTATTGAAGAGACTGTCTTTTTTCCACTGTATATTTTTTCCTGTTTTGTCGAAGATTAATTAACCATAGAGTTGAGGGTCCATATCTGGGCTCTCTACTCTGTTCCACTGATCTGTGCGTCTGTTTTTATGCCAGTACCATGCTGTCTTGGTGATCACAGCTTTGTAGTAAAGCTTGAAATCAGGTAAGGTGATGCCGCCAGCTTTATTTTTGCTTTTCAACATTTCCTTAGCGATTCGGGGTCTCTTCTGATTCCATACAAAGTTTAGGATTATTTGCTCCAGCTCTTTGAAGAATGCTGGTGGAATTTCATTGGAATGGCATTAAAAGTATAGATTGCTCTAAGCAGTATAGACATTTTAACAATGTTTATTCTTCCAATCCAAGAGCATGGAATGGTCTTCCATCTATTTGTGTCTTCTTCCATTTCTTTCATGAGTGTTCTGTAGTTCCTCGAGTACAGATCCTTTACCTCTTTGGTTAGGTTTATTCCCAGGTATCTTATGGTTCTTGGTGCTATAGTAAATGGAATCGATTCTCTAATTTCCCTTTCTGTATTTTCATTGTTAGTGTATAAGAAAGCCACTGATTTCTGCACATTGACTTTGTATCCTGCCACGTTGCTGAATTGCTGTATGAGTTCTAGTAGTTTGGGGGTGGAGTCTTTTGGGTTTTCCATATAAAGAATCACGTCATCTGCGAAGAGAGAGAGTTTGACTTCTTCATTACCAATTTGGATACCTTTTATTTCTCTCTGTTGTCTGATTGCTGTTGCTAGGACTTCTAATACTATGTTGAACAAGAGTGGTGAAAGTGGGCATCCTTGTCTTGTTCCTGATCTCAATGGGAAGGCTGCAAGCTTTTTCCCATTGAGGATGATATTTGTTGTGTGTCTTTCATAGATAGATTTGATTAGGCTCAGGACTGTTCCCTCTATCCTTATACTTTGAAGCGTTTAAATCAGGAACGGACAGCTATATGTAGAAGAATGAAACTCGACCATTCTCATACACAATACACAAAGATAAACTCAAAATGGATAAAAGACCTCAACGTGAGACAGGAATCCATCAGAATCCTAGGGGAGAACATAGGCAGTAATCTCTTCGATATCAGTCACAGCAACTTCTTTCAAGATACATCTCCAAAGGCAAAGGAAACAAAAGCGAAGATACACTTCTGGGACTTAATCAACATCAAAAGCTTCTGCACAGCAAAGGAAACAGTCAAAAAAACAAAGAGGCAACCCACAGAATGGGAGAAGATATTTGCAAATGACAGTACAGACAAAAGTTTGATATCCAGGATCTATAATGAATTCCTCAAACTCAACACACACAAAACAGGCAAACATATCAAAAAATGGGCAGAAGACACGAACAGACAGTACTCCAAAGAAGACATACAAATGGCTAACAGACACATGAAAAAATGTTCATCACTATTAGCCATCGGGGGGATTCAAATTAAAACCACATTGAGACATCACCTTACACCAGTTAGAATGGTCAAAATTAACAAGACAGGAAACAACATGTGTTGGAGAGAATGTGGAGAAAGGGGAACCCTCTTACACTGTTGGTGGGAATGCAAGTTGGTGCAGCCTCTTTGGAGAACTGTGTGGAGATTCCTCAAGAAATTAAAAATAGAGCTTCCCTATGACCCTGCCATTGCACTCCTGGGTATTTACCCCAAAGATACAGATGTCGTGAAAAGAAGGGCCATCTGTACCCCAATGTTTATAGCAGCAATGGCCGCGGTCGCCAAACTATGGAAAGAACCAAGATGCCCTTCAACGGATGAATGGATAAGGAAGATATGGTCCATACACACTATGGAGTATTATGCCTCCCTCAGAAAGGATGAATACCCAACTTTTGTAGCAACATGGACAGGACTGGAAGAGATTATGCTGAGTGAAATAAGTCAAGCAGAGAGAGTCAATTATCATATGGTTTCACTTATTTGTGGAGCATAACAAATAGCATGGAGGACAAGGGGTGTTAGAGAGGAGAAGGGAGTTGGGGTAAATTGGAAGGGGAGGTCAACCACGAAAGACTATGGACTCTGAAAAACAATCTGTGCGGTTTGAAGTGGTGAGGGGGTGGGAGGTTGTGGTACCAGGTTGTGGGTATTATAGAGGGCACGGCTTGCATGGAGCACTGGGTGTGGTGAATAAATAATGAATACTGTTTTTCTGAAAATAAATAAATTTAATAATAATAATAAAAAAGAATCTGTACTTTGAAAGGAATATTGGAGCTGTTGGGATGCAGTCTGCAAGAACCAGGGCTGCTTATTTTACAATCCATACAGATACCCCACCCCATTTTTTTTTTTATTGAACTGGCTACTCAGTCATACTAAACAAGGAATAAAGTGAAATAAATAAATATATAAAACTCGGAGTGCACTGAGTCTTTTCATTGTCAAGCTGGCTCAGATGTTCTCAAAGTTTATCAGAGAGCTTTGTTGCCCTGGTGAAAATAGCATTGTGCTGTTATTATTTACAGAAAATAAGATGTCATGGCAAACTAAACACCTTCACTTTCTGGATAAATATCTGAGTTGACTGGACCATAGAGAGAGGCCTGGGGAATGACCAGACTAGGGACGCCCAGCTTCCCTGCCCCATGCTTTGGACCTCTCTGGGGTCCAGGTGAGCACTAACATCTGGCTCCTGCTAAAGGTTCTGGCAACTTATGACCAGGTCAAGTCTATACTCTCATGGCTCTTTTGTTTGTTTTGAAAGTGATGTTTAGTTAAGCATCCAACTCTTAATTTCAGCTCAGGTCATGATCTCAGGGTCATGAGATTGACTCCATGCTGGGTGTGAAGCCTGCTTAAGATTATTTCTCTCCCACTCCTTCTGTCTCTCTGCACCCCTGCTCACACTCAATCTCTCCCAAAATAAAAATAAATAAATAAATAAATAAATAAATAAATAAAGCATCTTTGTCATCCCCTTGTAGCTTTCTCACTAATACTTAATGAAGTCCCCAAAGGTGGTTGCCATGTAAATATCTTCATTTTCTAATTCCGTCCACCACACAGCTCCTTCACTTCCTCAACCAGCTGGGAGAAAAGAAGATGAAAAGTGGGAGAATGGGAAGAAGCTTGGCAGAGCTGCATCATTGTGGGGGCAGAGGTCATGGTGCCAAACACAGTTTCCCAGAATACACCTTCATCTTAACACCCAAGTGTGAGTGTTAGTTTAGAACTGGGATTCAGTGTTCGACATTGGCCACAACAATTTATTTCAAGACATGTCTCCAAAAGCAAAGGAAACAAAAATGAAAATGAACTTGTGGGACTTCATCAAAATCAAAAGATTCTGCTCAGGAAAGAAAACAGTCAACAAAACAAAGAGGTAACCCATGGAATGGGAGAAGATATTCGCAAATGACACTACACACAAAAGGCTGATATAAAGATAAAAAGAACTCCTCAAACTCAACCCCCCCAAAACAGATAATCACCTCAATAAATGCTCAGAAGACACGAACAGACACTTCTCCAAAGAAGACATACAAATGGCTAACAGACACATGAAAAAATGTTCATCACTATTAGCCATCAGGGAGATTCAAATAAAAACTACATTGAGATACCACCTTACACCAGGTAGAATGGCCAAAATTAACAAGACAGGAAACAACATGTGTTGGAGAGGATGTGGAGAAAGAGGAAACCTCTTACACTGTTGGTGGAAAAGCAAATTTGTGCAGCCACTTTGGAAAACAGTGTGGAGATTCCTTAAGAAATTAAAAATAGAGCTCCCCTATGGCCTTTTAATTGCACTGTTTGGTATTTACCCCAAAGATACAGACGGGTCATCTGTACCCCAATGTTCATAGCAGCAATGGCCACAGTCGCCAAACTGTGGAAAGAACCAAGATATCCTTCAACGGATGAATGGATAAAGAAGATGTGGTCCATATATACTATGGAGTATTATATCTCCATCAGAAAGGATGGATACCATACTTTTTTTATCAACATGGATGGGATCAGAAGAGATTATGCTGAGTGAAATAAGTCAAGCAGAGAGAGTCAATTATCATATGGTTTCGCTTATTTGTGGAGCATAAGAAATAACATGGAGGACATGGGGAGATAGAGAGGAAAGTGAGTTGGGAGAAATTGGAGGGGGGAGAAAAACCATGAGAGACTGTGGACTCTGAGAAGCAAACTGAGGGTTTTGGAGGGGAGGGTGGTGGGGGGGGTGCATGAGCCAGGTCTTGGGTATTATGGAGGGTATGTATTGCATGGAGCACTGGGTATGGTGGGTTAACAATGAATTCTGGAACACTGAAACAAAATAAAATAAAACAAATTAAAGAAGAAAGTTTCAGGAGGGAGACAAGATGGCGGGAAAGTAGGAGGAGGCACCTTTTCAACCTGTACCCTAAAGTGAGCTGATTACCTACCAAAGAACTCTGATCACCCATTAAATCAGCCTGAGATGAGAATTATACACGTCTGGATCTCTACAGGGGCAGAAGATGCCAGTGGGCAGGTAAAGCGGAGTGGGAACTTTGGACTGATATTGGAATATAAACAAAAGGGGGAGGAGCCACCAGAGGCGACCGATTGGAAAGTAATACCCCTAATATGAGAGTGCTTTGCATCTGGGGACCAGCATTAGCTTGGAGACTGGTTGAAAGCACTCCAAAAGAGCAAAGGATCATGGGGGGTATATTGTGGGAATCAGGGTGGCTAGGGACAGGGGCTTAAGTCCCCAGACCCAGGACAGCCTCCCCTGGTATTGAGCCAGAGAGAGTGCAGTGGAGAAACGAGGTCTTGGTCTCTGAGTCGCCAGCGCACCCGAGAATGCCACAGGTCTGGCTCCTGTGAGGGGCTGGGAGCCTCGCCAGCCAGCAGAACGCCAAGCCGTGCTACAGAGCCTGAGACATGCACGCGCCCCAAACTCTCCCCTGAGAGAGGTGTGCGAAGGCCCAGCCTGGTTCTCTCCGACCTGCACCCTGCTCTCAGAGCCTGAGATGTGCGCATGACCCACAGCCTCCCCTGAGAGAGGTGTGTGCAAGCTTGGCGCTCTTAGACCCCAAAGACCAGGCACTCCCAGCCCAGGCCAGTGGGAAAATCTGAGTGCAATCCATGCTTGGAACTTCTCTGGTGGTTTGGAGCTGCCCAGAAAGCCGCCGCTGCTGTGGTTTCTGGTACCAGCAGAAGATACTGCTTCCCCAGGGATTGGGACTCGGAACCTGCTCTGCCAGGGGGAATTTATGATTCCCACAGCACCCACAGGAGAGCAGACTGAGGCTTCTCTCTGAGAGGGAGGTCAGGGTGCAGTTTGCTTTCCTCTAAACCCACAAAAACCACCAAAAGCAGTCAAGGCGAGAGAAAAAAAAAAAAGTGAACAAACATAAAAACCTCCAGAGAACAAAAGCCTGAAAAAACCGGTTTCCTCAGAGTCCACCCCCTTGGGGGGGGCAGGAGGACTTAACTCAGGGATCATCATTGACTGAAAACCCACGTGGCAAACCCCTCCTCCAGAACACCAATAGGAAAGAAAAAAAAAAAAAAGACTACAAGAGAACAACCATCACTACTTCACCAGACAACTTTTATTTTTAACTCATTCCTACTATTCTGGCTCATTAAAAAAAATTTATATTGATAATTTTTTAACCTACTTACAATCACAGTGAGATGTCCAGTACATCAAATTCCATAATAACCTTCTAACCTGAACTTTTTGATACATACACCTGTGTTTTTCTTTTGCATTTCTATGTTTTAAATCTTTTTTTTAAATTTTAGTTTAGTTTAGCCTAGTTTATTCCTTTTTTTATTTTTATTTCTAATATTCATATAGAGTTAAACTTCAAGGTATTCCCCTTTCCCCATTCAATGCTACCCCATTAGGTAAACCACTTTTTAATCCCCCTTTATTTTAGGAAAGTTGAGTCCGTTAACAAAGATATCAAGAACTTCCAGAAAGAATCAAAACAACCTTCCTCACCCAAAATGAGAATTTATAACCACTCTCTCATCTTTTTCTTCCCCCAGTGTTTCTGTGTTTGTCCTGATAGTATATAAATATTACAGTTGGGTTCTTTTTTTTTCAATTTATTTATTTTCAGAAAAACAGTATTCATTATTTATTCACCACACCCAGTGCTCCATGCAAGCCATGCCCTCTATAATACCCACCACCTAGTACCCCTACCTCGCACCACCCCGCCACTTCAAACCCCTCAGATTGTTTTTCAGAGTCCATAGTCTCTCATGGTTCACCTCCCCTTCCAATTTACCCAAATTCCCTACTCCTCTCTAACACCCCTTGTCCTCCATGCTATTTGTTATGCTCCACAAATAAGTAAAACCATATGATAAGTTGGGTTCTTTTTGATGAGGTTCTTCCTTTATTTGCATATATATATATATATATATATATATATAATTTTTTTCTCATCATATATTTTATCAGTCTTTTTTTCCAATTTATTTATTTTTAGAAAACAGTATTCATTATTTTTTCACCACACCCAGTGCTCCATGCAATCCGTGCCCTCTATAATACCCACTACCTGGTACCCCAACCTCCCACCCCCCCGCCACGTCAAACCCCTCAGATTGTTTTACAGAGTCCATAGTCTCTCGTGATCCACCTCCCTATCCAATTTACCCCAACTCCCTTCTCCTCTCTAACACCCCTTGTCCTCCATGCTATTTGTTATGCTCCACAAATAAGTGAAGCCATATGATAATTGGCTCTCTCTGCTTGACTTATTACACTCAGCATAATCTCTTCCAGTCCCAGCCATGTTGCTACAAAAGTTGGGTATTCATCCTTTCTGAGGGAGGCATAATACTCCATAGTGTATATGGACCACATCTTCCTTATCCATTCGGCCGTTGAAGGGCATCTTTGTTCTTTCCATAGTTTGGCAACCATGGCCATTGCTGCTATAAACATTGGGGTAGAGATGGCCCTTCTTTTCACGACATCTGTATCTTTGGGGTAAATACCCAGGAGTGCAATGGCAGGGTCATAGGGAAGCTCTATTTTTAATTTCTTGAGGAATCTCCACACAGTTCTCCAAAGAGGCTGCACCAACTTGCATTCCCACCAACAGTGTAAGAAGGTTCCCCTTTCTCCACATCCTCTCCAACACATGCTGTTTCCTGTTTTGTTAATTTTGGCCATACTAACTGGTGTAAGGTGATATCTCAATGTGGTTTTTTTCCCAATTTATTTATTTTCAGAAAAACATTATTCATTATTTTTTCACCTTACCAGTGCTCCATGCAAGCCGTGCCCACTATAATACCCACCACCTGGTACCCCAACCTCCCACCACCCCGCCACTTCAAAACCCTCAGATTGTTTTTCAGATTCCATAGTCTCTCATGGTTCACCTCCCCTTCCAATTTACCCAAATTCCCTTCTCCTCTCTAACACCCCTTGTCCTTCATGCTATTTGTTATGCTCCACAAATAAGTGAAACCATATGATAATTGACTCTCTCTGCTTGACTTATTTCACTCATCATAATCTCTTCCAGTCCCGTCCATGTTGCTACAAAAGTTGGGTATTCATCCTTTCTGAGGGAGGCATAATTCTCCATAGTGTATATGGACCACATCTTCCTTATCCATTCGTCCGTTGAAGGGCATCTTGGTTCTTTCCATAGTTTGGCGACCGTGGCCATTGCTGCTATAAACATTGGGGTACAGATGGCCCTTCTTTTCACGACATCTGTGTCTTTGGGGTAAATACCCAGGAGTGCAATTGCAGGGTCATAGGGAAGCTCTATTTGTATTTTCTTGAGGAATCTCCACACTGTTCTCCAAAGAGGCTGCACCAACCTGCATTCCCACCAACAGTGTAAGAGGGTTCCCCTTTCTCCACATCCTCTCCAACACATGTTGTTTCCTGTTTTGTTAATTTTGGCCATTCTAACTGGTGTAAGGTGATATCTCAATGTGGTTTTAATTTGAATCTCCCTGAGGGCTAATGATGATGAGCATTTTTTCATGTGTCTGATAGCCATTTGTATGTCTTCATTGGAGAAGTGTCTGTTCATATCTTCTGCCCATTTTTTGATGTGTTTGCCTGTTTTGTGTGTGTTGAGTTTGAGGAATTCATTATAGATCCTGGATATCAACCTTTTGTCTGTACTGTCATTTGCAAATATCTTCTCCCAGTCCGTGGGTTGCCTCTTTTTTTTCTTGACTGTTTCCTTGGCTGTGCAGAAGCTTTTGATTTTGATGAAGTCCCAAAAGTTTATTTTCGCTATTGTTTCCTTTGCCTTTGGAGACGTATCTTTTTTTTTTTTTTCCCAATTTATTTATTTTCAGAAAAACAGTATTCATTATTTTTTCACCACACCCAGTGCTCCATGCAAGCTGTGCCCTCTATAATACCCACCACCTGGTACCCCAACCTCCCACCCCCCCCGCCACTTCAAACCCCTCAGACTGTTTTTCAGAGTCCATAGTCTCTCATGGTTCACCTCCCCTTCCAATTTACCCAAATTCCCTACTACTCTCTAACGCCCCTTGTCCTCCATGCTATTGGTTATGCTCCACAAATGAGTGAAACCATATGATAATTGACTCTCTCTGCTTGACTGATTTCACTCAGCATAATCTCTTCCAGTCCCGTCCATGTTGCTACAAAAGTTGGATATTCGTCCTTTCTGATGGAGGCATAATACTCCATAGTGTATATGGACCACATCTTCCTTATCCATTCATCCGTTGAAGGGCATCTTGGTTCTTTCCATAGTTTGGCGACTGTGGCCATTGCTGCTATAAACATTGGGGTACAGATGGCCCTTCTTTTCACGACATCTGTATCTTTGGGGTAAATACCCAGGAGTGCAATTGCAGGGTCGTAGGGAAGCTCTATTTTTAATTTCTTGAGGAATCTCCACACTGTTCTCCAAAGAGGCTGCACCAACTTGCATTCCCACCAACAGTGGAAGAGGGTTCCCCTTTCTCCACATCCTCTCCAACACATGTTGTTTCCTGTCTTGTTAATTTTGGCCATTCTAACTGGTGTAAGGTGATATCTCAATGTGGTTTTAATTTGAATCTCCCTGAGGGCTAATGATGATGAGCATTTTTTCATGTGTCTGATAGCCATTTGTATTTCTTGATTGGAGAAGTGTCTGTTCATATCTTCTGCCCATTTTTTGATGTGTTTGTCTGTTTCGTGTGGGTTGAGTTTGAGGAGTTCATTATAGATCCTGGATATCAACCTTTTGTCTGTACTGTCATTTGCAAATATCTTCTCCCATTCCGTGGGTTGCCCTTTTGTTTTTTTGACTGTTTCCTTTGCTGTGCAGAAGCTTTTGATTTTGATGAAGTCCCAGAAGTCTATTTTCGCTTTTGTTTCCTTTGCCTTTGGAGACGTATCTTGAAAGAAGTTGCTGTGGCTGATATCGAAGAGATTACTGCCTATGTTCTCCTCTAAGATTCTGATAGATTCCTGTCTCACGTTGAGGTCTTTTATCCATTTTGAGTTGATCTTTGTGTACGGTGTAAGAGAATGGTCGAGTTTCATTCTTCTACATATAGCTGTCCAGTTTTCCCAGCACCATTTATTGAAGAGACTGTCTTTTTTCCACTGTATATTTTTTCCTGTTTTGTCGAAGATTAATTGACCATAGAGTTGAGGGTCTATATCTGGGCTCTCTACTCTGTTCCACTGGTCTATGTGTCTGTTTTTATGCCAGTACCGTGCTGTCTTGGTGATCACAGCTTTGTAATAATGCTTGAAATCAGGTAACGTGATGCCGCCAGCTTTATTTTTGTTTTTCAACATTTCTTTAGCGATTTGGGGTCTCTTCTGATTCCATACAAATTTTAGGATTATTTGCTCCAGCTCTTTGAAGAATGCCGGTGGAATTTTGATCGGAATGGCATTAAAAGTATAGATTGCTCTAGGCAGTATAGACATTTTAACAATGTTTATTCTTCCGATCCAAGAGCATGGAATGGTCTTCCATCTTTTTGTGTCTTCTTCCATTTCTTTCATGAGTGTTCTGTTGTTCCTCTAGTACAGATCCTTTACCTCTTTGGTTAGGTTAATTCCCAGGTATCTTATGGTTCTTGGTGCTATAGTAAATGGAATCGATTCTCTAATTTCCCTTTCTGTATTTTCATTGTTAGTGTATAAGAAAGCCACTGATTTCTGCACATTGACTTTGTATCCTGCCACGTTGCTGAATTGCTGTATGAGTTCTAGTAGTTTGGGGGTGGAGTCTTTTGGGTTTTCCATATAAAGAATCATGTCACCTGCGAAGAGAGAGAGTTTGACTTCTTCATTACCAATTTGGATACCTTTTATTTCTCTCTGTTGTCTGATTGCTGTTGCTAGGACTTCTAATACTATGTTGAACAAGAGTGGTGAAAGTGGGCATCCTTGTCTTGTTCCTGATCTCAATAGGAAGGCTGCAAACTTTTTCCCATTGAGGATGTTATTTGCTGTGGGTCTTTCATAGATAGATTTGATGAGGTCCAGGAATGTTCCCTCTATCCCTATACTTTGAAGCGTTTCAATCAGGAACGGATGCTGGATTTTGTCAAATGCTTTTTCTGCATCAATTGAGAGAACCATGTGGTTCTTCTCTCTTCTCATATTAATTTGTTCTATCACATTGATTGATTTGCGAATGTTGAACCATCCTTGTAGCCCACGGATGAATCCCACCTGATCATGGTGGATAATCTTTTTAATGTGCTGTTGGATCCTGTTGGCTAGAATCTTGTTGAGAATCTTAGCATCCATATTCATCAGTGATATTGGTCTAAGATTCTCCTTTTTGGTAAGGTCCTTGCCTGGTTTGGGGATCAGGGTAATGCTGGCTTCATAGAAAGAATCTGGAAGTTTTCCTTCTGCTTCAATTTTTTGAAACAGCTTCAGGAGAATAGGTGTTATTTCTTCTTTGAAGGTTTGGTAGAATTCCCCAGGGAATCCGTCAGGTCCTGGGCTCTTGTTTTTTGGGAAGTTTTTGATCACTGCTTCAATCTCGTTATTAGATATCGGTCTATTCAGGTTGTCGATCTCTTCCTGGCTCAATGTTGGTAGTTTATATTTTTCCAGGAATGCATCCATTTCGTCTAGGTTGCTAGGCTTATTGGCATATAACTGTTGATAATAACTTCTGATGATTGTTTCTACTTCCTTGGTGTTCGTTGTGATCTCTCCCTTTTCATTCATAATTTTATGAATTTGGGCTTTCTCTCTTTTCTTTTGGATTAGTGTAGCCAGTGGCTTATCGATCTTATTGATTCTTTCAAAAAACCATCTTCTAGTTTCATTGACACGTTCTACTGTATCTCTGGTTTGTATATCATTGATCTCAGCTCTAATCTTGATTATTTCCCTTCTTATGTGTGGAGTTGGTTTGATTTGTTGTTGATTCTCCAGTTCTTTAAGGTGTAGAGACAGCTGATGTGTTCTAGATTTTTCAATTTTTTTTTAGGGAGGCTTGGATGGCTATGTATTTTCCCCTTAGGACCGCCTTTGCTGTGTCCCATAGGTTTTGGACCGAAGTGTCTTCATTCTCTTTGGTTTCCATGAATTGTTTCAGTTCTTCTTTGATCTCCTGGTTGATCCAAGCATTCTTAAGCAAGGTGGTCTTTAGCTTCCAGGTGTTTGGGTTCCTTCGGAACTTTCCCTTGTGATTGAGCTCCAGTTTCAAAGCATTGTGATCTGAGAATATGCAGGGAATAATCTCAGTCTTTTGGTATCGGCTGAGTCCTGATTTGTGACCCAGTATGTGGTCTATTCCTGAGAAGGTTCTATGTGCACTTGAGAAGAATGAGTATTCTGTTGTTTTAGGGTGGAATGTTCTGTATATATCTATGAGGTCTATCTGGTCCAATGTGTCATTCGATGCTCTTGTTTCTTTATTGATTTTCTGCTTCGATGATCTGTCTAATTCTGAAAGAGGCGTGTTAAGATCTCCTACGATTAATGTATTCATATCAATATGACTCTTTATCTTGATTAACAGTTTTCTTATGTAATTGGCTGCTCCCATATTGGGAGCATAGATATTTACAATTGTTAGATCATCTTGGTGGATAGTCCCTTTAAGGATTATGTAGTGTCCTTCTGTATCTGTGACTACAGTCTTTAGTTTGAAGTCCAATTTATCTGATATGAGAATAACTACCCCAGCCTTCTTTTGAGGTCCATTGGCATGAAAGATGCTTCTCCATCCCTTCACTTTCGGTCTGGGTGTATCTTTAGGTTCAAAATGGGTCTCTTGTAGACAACATATGGATGGGTCCTGTCGTTTTATCCAATCTGGAACCCTGTGCCGTTTTATGGGTGCATTTAGGCCATTCACATTGAGAGTGATTATTGATAGATACGTTTTTATTGACATCGAGTTACCTTTGAAGTCTTTCTTTCTGTAGACTGTCTCTATATTTCTGTTCAATGCTACTCTGGGATTTTTCCTCTTTTATAGAACCCCCCCTTAATATTTCCTGCAGTGTCGGCTTGGTGGTTGCATAGTCTTTTAAGCCTTGCCGGTCTTGAAAACTCTTTATCTCTCCATCCATTTCGAATGTCAGTCTTGCTGGATAAAGTATTCTTGGCTGCATGTTCTTCTCATTTAGTGCCCTAAATATATCTTGCCAGCCTCTTCTGGCTTTCCAGGTCTCTGTGGACAGGTCTGACGTTATTCTGATGGCCTTCCCTTTGTAAGTAAGGAGCCTCTTTGCCCTGGCCGCTTTCAAGAGATTATACCTACAATTATAATTCCTCAATTTGGCTATCAGGTGTTGTGATTTTTTTTTGGAATGTATAATATTGGGTGGAGACCGTTCAGCCTCTAGTACATGAACGCTGGTTCCATTCACGATATTGGGAAAATTTTCATGAAAGACTTGTTCCACTATATCCTCTAGACTTCTTTCTTTCTCCTCCCCTTCAGGGATTCCAATAATTCTGATGTTGGAACGCTTCATGGCATCATTTATTTCCCTGATTCTGTTTTCGTGGTTTTTAAGCTGTTTGTTCCAGGCTTCCTCCTGATCCTTTCTCTCTATCTGTTTGACCTCCAGATCACTAATTCTATCTTCTGTCTCAGTTACCCTAGCTTTGAGAGAGTTTAGATTAGATTGGAACTCATTGAGAGCATTGTGTACCTCCTCCCTGGTAGCTTTAAGCTCCGCCCTAACATTGTAAACATCCTGTCTGGTTGCTTTCAGTTCGGCCCTAATCAATTCTGTTTGGTCATCCATGGCTTTCTCCAACCTAGCTATTGCCTGGATAATTGTTAGCCTGAATTGTCTTTCCGACATATTGTCTATGTTGATAGCCGTTAGCTCTGTTGCAGAAGGTCCATCCTCTGTATTTTTCTTCTGTTGGGCATTCCTCCTCCTAGTCATTTTGGTGGGGGATGACTGAACAGATGTAGCTGGATGTATCAACTCTGGTGCAGTCAAGGTGCACCCTGGAACACTTCTCAGCAATCAGGATTCCCCACCCAAACGATAGACAAAAGAAAAGAAAAAGACAAAGAAAAAAAAAAGAAAAGAAGAAGAAGAAAAAGAAAAAAAAAGAAAAGAGAGAGAGAGAGAGAGAGAGAGACAGGAAAGAAAGGGAAGATGAAAAAGAAAGTTCAGCCCAGATGGGCCCCAAGGTAAGATTTATGAAGTAGACAAACAAAAAGAGATAAAAAGACTGATACAAGTATATGGCAAGAGAAAAAAAATATATATGCAAGTAAAGAAAGAACCTCGTCAAAAAGAACCACAAGTGTAAAATTTATATGCTATCAGGACAAACACAAAAAACACAGGAACACTGGTGGAAGAAGATGGGGGAGTTCTTATAAATTCTCAGTGTGTGTGAGGAAGGTTGTTTTGATCTTCCTGGATGTACCTTGATATCTTTGTTAAAGGACTCAACTTTCCTAAGATAAAGGGGATTAAAAATTGGTTTACCTATAGGGGTAGTATTGATTGGGGAAAGGAGATTATTTTGAAGTTTAACTCTATATGAATATTAGAAGATAAAGATAAAAAGGAATAAACTAGACTAAACTAAACTAAAATTTTAAAAAAGGAATTCAAAAAATAAAAATGCAAAAGAAAAACACAGGTGTATGTATTAAAAAGTTCAGGTTAGAAAGGTATTACGGAATTTGATGTACTGTACAGCTCGCTGTGATGGTAAATAGGTTAAAATAATTACCTATGTGTAAAAAAAAAATGAACCGGAATAGTGGAAATGAGTGAACAATACAAGTTTTCCTATGAAGTAGTGGTTGTTCTCTTGTAGTCCTTTTTTTTTCTTTCTTTCTTTGTTTTCTGGGGGAGGGGCCTGCCACGTGGGTTGTCAGTCAATGATGTTTCCTGAGTTGAGTCCTCCCGCCCCCCTCAAGGGGGTGGGCTCTGGGGAAACTGGTTTTTTTTCAGGCTTTCAGGCATAAAAAGCCGTTTTTATGCTTGTTCACTTTTTTTCCTCTCACCTTGACCGCCTTTGATGGTTTTTGTAGTATTAGAAGAAATAAAATGGCAACCTGATCTCCCTCTCAGAGAGAAGCCTCAGTCTGGGTGCAGAAGCTGAATAAATTCCCCCTTGGCCGCTGGCAGAGCAGGTTCCAAGTTGCACACCCTGGGGGCACAGGATCTTTTGCTAGTCCCCAAAGCCAAGGCAGTGGCGGCTGTCTGGGAGCTCCCTACCACCAGAGAGGTTCCAAGCAGCGATCGCACACTGAGATTTTTCCGCCGGCCCGGGCTGGGAGTGCCCGGCTTGCGCACACCTCTTTTCAGAGGCGGCTGTGGGTCATGCGCACATGTTGGGCACTGAGAAGGGGGCGCTGGTCCATAAGCCCCAGGCTGGGCTTTTGAGCGCCTCTGTCAGGGGAAGAGTTTCGGGCACGCGGCTTAGGTTTTGAAACAATGGCGCGGGTCAAAGAGCGCTGGCCGGGTCTTTGTAACTCAGGGGAGCATGAGGGACGTGGGCGCGTATCTCGAGATTTGTGGTAGGGCTAGCGCGCGTTCTGCAGACCGGCGGGGCTCCCATCCCCTCACAGGAGCCAGAACCCACCTATTCTCGGGCGCGCTGGCGGCTTAGGAACCAAGAGTGGTTTCTCCGCCGCCCTCTCTCTGCCTCAGCCCCGGGGAGGCTGTCTGGGACCGGGGACTTAAGCCCCTGTCCCTAGCCGCCCCGATTCCCACAATTTCCCCCCGTGATCCTTTGCTCTTTTGGAGTGCTTTCAACCAGTCTCCAAGTTAATGCTGGTCCCCAGACGCAGGGCACTCTCCCTCGTATTCGGGTATTACTTTCCAACCAGTCACCTCTGGTGGCTCCCTCCCCCTTTTGTTTATCTTCCGATATCAGTCCGCAGTTCCCATTCCGCTTTACCTGCTCACTGGCGTCTTCTGCCCCTGTAGAGATCCAGACGTGTATAATTCTGATCTCAGGCTGATTTCATGGGTGATTGGAGTTCTTTGGTAGGTAATCAGCTCACTTTGGGGTACGGCTGAAAAAGCGCCTCTTCCTACTACCCCGCCATCTTGTCCCCCCTCAATCTTATCAGTCTTTTTGTTGGTCTGTTTTTGTTTGTATACTTCATCAGTCTTACCTTGGGGCCCATTTGGGCTGAAACTTCTCTTTTATCTTCCCTTTTCTCTCTCTCTCTCTCTTTTATTCTTTTTCTTTTCTTTTTTCTCTCATTTGGGTGGGGAATCCTGATTGCTCATAAGCGTTCCAGGGTGCACCTTGACTGCACCACGGTTGATACATCCAGCTACATCCGTTCACTCATCTCTCACCAAAATGACTAGGAGGAGGAATGCCCAACAGAAGAAAAATACAGAGGATGGACCTTCTGCAACAGAGCTAATGGCTATCAACATAGACAATATGTTGGAAAGATAATTCAGGCTAACAATTATCCAGGCAATAGCTAGGTTGGAGAAAGCCATGAATGACCAAATGGAATTGATTAGGGCCAAACTGAAAGTGACCAGGTTTGATGTTCACAATATTAGGGCAGAGCTGAAAGCTACCAGGGATGAAGTTCACAATGCTCTCAATGAGTTCCAATTTAATCTAAATTCTCTCAAAGCTAGGGTAACTGAGACAGAAGATAGAATTAGTGATCTGGAGGTCAAACAGATAGAGAGAAAGGATCAGGAGGAAGCCTGGAACAAACAGCTTAGAAGCCACGAAAACAGAATCAGGGAAATAAATGATTTCATGAAACGTTCCAATGTCAGAATTATTGGAATCCCTGAAGGGGAGGAGAAAGAAAGAAGTCTAGAAGATATAGTGGAGCAAATTCTTCATGAAAATTTTCCCAATATAGTGAATGGAACCAGCGTTCTTGTACTAGAGGCTGAACGGTCTCCATCCAAGATTATAGATTCCAAAAAAAACATTAAGTCACCTGATAGTCAAATTGAGGAATCATAATATTAGATACAATCTCTTGAAAGCTGCTAGGACAAAGAGGCTCCTTATTTACAGAGGAAAGCCATCAGAATAATGTCAGACCGGTCCACAGAGACCTGGTAAGCCCGAAAGGGCTGGCAAGATATATTCAGGGCACTAAATGAGAAGAATATGCAGTCAAGAATACTTTATCCAGTAAGACTGACATTCAAAATGGATGGAGAGATAAAGAGTTTCCAAGACTGACAAGGCTTAAAAGACTATGCAACCACCAAGCCAACACTGCAGGAAATAATAAGGGGGGGTTCTATAAAAGAGGAAAAATCCTAAGAGTAGCATTGAATAGAAATATAGAGACAATCTACAGGAAGAAAGATTTCAAAGGTAACACGATGTCAATAAAAACGTATCTATCAATAACCACTCTCAATGTGAATGGCCTAAATGCGCCCATAAAATGGCACAGGGTTGTAAATTGGATAAAACGACAGGACCCATCCATATGATGTCTACAAGAGACCCATTTTGAACCTAAAGATACACGCAGAATGAAAGTGAAAAGATGGAAAAGTATCCTTTCACGCCAATGGACCTCAAAAGAAGACTGGGGCCACGATTTTCATATCAGATAAATTAGATTTGAAACTGAAGACTGTAGTCAGAGATACAGAAGGGCACTACATAATCCTCAAAGGGACTATCCACCAAGATGATCTAACAATTGTAAATATCTATGCCCCAATATGGGACCAGCCAATTACATAAGAAAACTGTTAATCAAGATAAAGTGTCATATTGATATGAATACACTAATCGTAGGAGATCTTAACACACCTCTCTCAGAATTAGACAGATCATCAAAGCAGAAAAGCAATAAAGAAACAAGAGCATTGAATGACACATTGGACCAGATGGACCTCATAGATATATACAGAACATTCCACCCTAAAACAGCAGAATACTCATTCTTCTCAAGTGCACACGGAACCTTCTCCAGAATAGACCACATACTGGGTCACAAATCAGGACTCAGCCGATACCAAAAGACTGAGATTATTCCCTGCATATTCTCAGATCACAATGCTTTGAAACTGGAGCTCAATCACAAGGAAAAGTTCCGAAGGAACTCAAACACCTGGAAGCTAAAGACCACCTTGCTTAAGAATGCTTGGATCAACCAGGAGATCAAAGAAGAACTGAAACAATTCATGGAAACCAATGAGAATGAAGACACTTCGGTCCAAAACCTATGGGACACAGCAAAGGCGGTCCTAAGGGGAAAATACATAGCCATCCAAGGCTCCCTAAAAAAAATTAAAAAATCTAGAACACATCAGCTGTCTCTACACCTTAAAGAACTGGAGAATCAACAACAAATCAAACCAACTCCACACATAAGAAGGGAAATAATCAAGATTAGAGCTGAGATCAATGATATACAAACCAGAGATACAGTAGAATGTATCAATGAAACTAGAAGATGGTTTTTTGAAAGAATCAAGAAGATAGATAAAGCATTGGCCACACTAATCCAAAAGAAAAGAGAGAAAGCCCAAATTCATAAAATTATGAATGAAAAGGGAGAGATCACAACGAACACCAAGGAAGTAGAAACAATCATCAGAAGTTATTATCAACATTTATATGCCAATAAGCTAAGCAACCTAGAGGAAATGGATGCATTCCTGAAAAACTATATACTCCCAAAATTGAACCAGGGAGAAATTGACAACCTGAATAGACCAGTATCTAGTAACGAGATTGAAGCAGTGAATAAAAACCTCCCAAAAATGAATGGATAAGGAAGATGTGGTCCATATACACCATGGAGTATTATTCCTCCATCAGAAAGGACGATTATCCAACTTTTGTAGCAACATGGACGGGACTGGAAGAGATTATGCTGAGTGAAATCAGTCAAGCAGAGAGAGTCAATTATCATATGGTTTCACTCATTTGTGGAGCATAACAAATAGCATGGAGGACAAGGGGCGTTAGAGAGGAGTAGGGAATTTGGGTAAATTGGAAGGGGAGGTGAACCATGAGAGACTATGGACTCTGAAAAACAGTCTGAGGGGTTTGAAGTGGCGGGGGGAGGTGGGAGGTTGGGGTACCAGGTGGTGGGTATTATAGAGGGCACAGCTTGCATGGAGCACTGGGTGTGGTGAAAAAATAATGAATAATAGTTTCTGAAAATAAATAAATTGGGAAAAAAAAAACAAATCAGTCCCTCAATCAAGACGAAAAAAAAAAAAAAACCTCCCAAAACAAGAGCCCAGGACCTGATGGATTCCCTGGGGAATTCTACTAAGCTTTCAAAGAAGAAATAACACCTATTCTCCTAAAGCTGTTTCAAAAAATTGAAGCAGAAGGAAAACTTCCAGACTCTTTCTATGAAGCCAGCATTACCTTGATCCCCAAACTAGGCTAAGAACCTACCAAGGGGGAGAATTTCAGACCAATATCCCTGATGAGTAAGGATGGTAAGATTCTCAACAAGATTCTAGCAAACAGGATCCAACAGCACGTTAAAAGATTATACACCATAACCAGGTAGGATTAATTCCGGGCTACAAGAATGGTTCAACATTCGCAAATCAATCAATGTGATAGAACAAAACAATAAGAGAAGAGAGAAGAACCACATGGTCCTCTCAATTGATGCAGAAAAAGCATTTGACAACATCCAGAATCCATTCCTGATTAAAACGCTTCAAAGTATAAGGATAGAGGGAATATTCCTGAACTTCATTGTCATGATTCTTGTTCTCTCTCTCGCTCTCTTTTTTTTTTTTTTACAGATTTCTATAAAATAGTTTTTATTTTCTTCTTAAAGATTTATAAAAACATGCTTTATATTTTCTTTTTTTATTATTTTATTTTATTTCTTTTCAGTGTAACAGTATTCATTGTTTATGCACCACACCCAGTACTCAATGCAACCCGTGCCCTCTATAATACCCACCACCTGGTCCCCCCAATCTCCCACCCCCTGCCACTTCAAACCCCTCAGATTGTTTTTCAGAGTCCATAGTCTCTCATGGTTCACCTCCCCTTCCAATTTCCCCCAACTACCTTCTCCTCTCTAACACCCCTTGTCCTCCATGCTATTTGTTACGCTCCACAAATAAGTGAAGCCATATGATAATTGACTCTCTCTGCTTGACTGATTTCACTCAGCATAATCTCTTCCAGTCCCATCCATGTTGCTACAAAAGTTGGGTATTCATCCTTTCTGATGGAGGTATAGTACTCCATAGTGTATATGGACCACATCTTCCTTATCCATTCGTCCGTTGAAGGGCATCTTGGTTCCTTCCATAGTTTGGCGACCGTGGCCATTGCTGCTATAAACATTGGGTTACAGATGGCCCTTCTTTTCATGACATCTATATCTTTGGGGTAAATACCCAGGAGTGCAATGGCAGGGTCATAGGAAAGTTCTATTTTTAATTTCTTGAGGAATCTCCACACTGTTCTCAAGAGGCTGCCCCAATTTGCATTCCCACCAACAGTGTAAGAGGTTTCCCCTTTCTCCACATCCTCTCTGACACATGTTGTTTCCTGGCTTGCTAATTTTGCCATTCCAACTGCAGAAGAATGAAACTCGACCATTCTCATACACCATACACAAAGATAAACTCAAAATGGATAAAATACCTCAACGTGAGACAGGAATCTATCAGAATCCTAGAGGAGAACATAGGCAGTAATCTCTTTGATATCAGCCACAGCAATTTCTTTCAAGACATGTCTCCAAAGGCAAAGGAAACAAAAGCAAAAATGAACTCAGCCTCTTTGGAGAACAGTGTGGAGATTCCTCAAGAAATTAAAAATAGAGCTTCCCTACGACCCTGCAATTGCACTCCTGGGTATTTACCCCAAAGATACAGATGTCGTGAAAAGAAGGGCCATCTGTACCCCAATGTTTATAGCAGCAATGGCCACAGTCGCCAAACTATGGAAAGAACCAAGATGCCCTTCAACGGATGAGTGGATAAGGAAGATGTGGTCCATACACACTATGGAGTATTATGCCTCCATCAGAAAGGACGAATATCCAACTTTTGTAGCAACATGGACGGGACTGGAAGAGATTATGCTGAGTGAAATCAGTCAAGCAGAGAGAGTCAATTATCATATGGTTTCACTCATTTGTGGAGCATAACCAATAGCATGGAGGACAAGGGGCGTTAGAGAGTAGCAGGGAATTTGGGTAAATTGGAAGGGGAGGTGAACCATGAGAGACTATGGACTCTGAAAAACAGTCTGAGGGGTTTGAAGTGGCGGGGGGGTGGGAGGTTGGGGTACCAGGTGGTGGGTATTATAGAGGGCACAGCTTGCATGGAGCACTGGGTGTGGTGAAAAAATAATGAATACTGTTTTTCTGAAAATAAATAAATTGGGGAAAAAACAAAAAACAAAAAAAAATGAACTTTTGGGACTTCATCAAGATCAAAAGCTTCTGCACCGCAAAAGAAGCAGTCAACAAAGCAAAGAGGCAGCCCACAGAATGGGAGAAGATATTTGCAAATGACAGTACAGACAAAAGGTTGATAACTAGGATCTATAAAGAACTTCTCAAACTCAACACACACAAAACAGACAATCATATCAAAAAATGGGCAGATTGCATGGAGCACTGGGTGTGGTGAAAAAATAATGAATACTGTTTTTCTGAAAATAAATAAATTGAAAAAATATAAATTAAAAAAAATGGGCAGGAGATGTGAACAGACACTACTGCAATATAGACATACAAATGGGTATCAGACACATGAAAAAATGTTCATCATCACTAGCCATTAGGGAGATTCAAATTAAAACCACATTGAGATAGCACCTTACACCAGTTAGAATGGCCAAAATTAGCAAGACAGGAAACATCATGTGTTGGAGAGGCTGTGGAGAAAGGGAAACCCTCTTATCCTGTTGGAGGGAATGCAACTTGTTATAGCCACTTCAGAAAACGGTGTGGAGACTCCTTAAGACTTTAAAACTAGACCTCCCCTGTGACCCTGCAATTGCACTACTGGGTATTTACCACAAAGATACAGATGTAGTGAAATGAATGGCCATCTGCACCCCAATGTTTATAGCAGCACTGTCTCAGTCACCAAACTGTGGAAAGAACCAAGATGCCCTTCAATTGTCAAATGGATAAAGAATATATGGTCCATATATACTATGGTGTATTATGCCTCCATCAGAAAGGATGAATACCCAACTTTTGTAGCAACATGGACGGGACTGGAAGAGATTATGCTGAGTGAAATCAGTCAAGCAGAGAGAGTCAATTATCATATGGTTTCACTTATTTGTGGAGCATAACAAATAACATGGAGGACAAGGGGCGTTAGAGAGGAGTAGGCAATTTGGGTAAATTGGAAGGGGAGGTGAACCACGAGAGACTATGGTCTCTGAAAAACAATCTGAGGGGTTTGAAGTGGTGGGTGGGTGGGAGGTTGGGGTACCAGGTGGTGGGTATTATAGAGGGCACGGCTTGCATGGAGCACTGGGTGTGGTGAAAAAATAATGAATAATGTTTTTCTGAAAATAAATAAATTGAAAAAAAAGAAAAAAAGCACTTAGAATACATACAACTTTTCTTTATTCCAAAAAAAAAAAAAAAAGAAAGGATGAATACCCAACTATTGTAGCAACATGACAGGACTGGAAGAGATTATGCTGAGTGAAATAAGTCAAGCAGAGAGAGTCAATTATCATATGGTTTCTGTTATTTGTGGACCATAAAGAATAACATGGATGACGTGCAGAGATGGAGAGGAGAAGTTATTTCAGGGAAATTGGAGGGGAGATGAACTATGAGAGACTGTGGACTCTGAGAAACAAACTGAGGGTTTTCTCAGGGAGAGCTGTGGAGGTTGGGTGAGCTTGGTGGTGGGTATTATGGAGGGCACATATTACATACAACCTTGGGTGTGTTTCTTAAACAATGAATTCTGGAACACTGAAAAAAACTTAAGAAAATAAATCAAATCTGAAGAAGAAAAAAGAATCAATATATTTTCAGCAGTGGGTAGGATGAAAATATATAGTAAGTCTCTTCTTTTCCCTAAAGACTTATTTATATATTTGAGGCAGAGAAAGAGAGAGGGAGAAAAAGAGAGAGAGAAATGGCTGGGTGGGGAGAAAGGGGGAATCATAAACAGACTCCCCACTGAGCATGGAGCCAGATGCAGGACTCAGTCTCAGAGCCCTGAGATCGTGGCCTGAGCCAAAGTCAGGAGTTGGACCCTTAACTGAGCCACACAGGTGCCCACAAACAGTGATGTTCTAAACACTTTAGATAGCCATAACTCTGGGATCATATCTGTGTTGTGGTTCATCATTTACCATCTAATCACACCCATTCTTTTTTTTAAAATCATTTTATAATATACACAAATATCAAATCATTATATAGTACACCTGAAACTAACAGTGTTATATTTCAATTATATCTCAATTTTTTTCTTTTTTTCCAATTTATTTATTTTCGGAAAAACAGTATTCATTATTTTTTCACCACACCCAGTGCTCCATGCAAGCCGTGCCCTCTATAATACCCACCACCTGGTACCCCAACCTCCCACCCCCCGCCACTTCAAACCCCTCAGATTGTTTTTCAGAGTCCATAGTCTCTCATGGTTCACCTCCCCTTCCAATTTACCCCAACTCCCTTCTCCTCTCTAATACCCCTTGTCCTCCATGCTATTTCTTATGCTCCACAAATAAGTGAAACCATATGATAATTGACTCTCTCTGCTTGACTGATTTCACTCAGCATAATCTCTTCCAGTCCCGTCCATGTTGCTACAAAAGTTGGATATTCGTCCTTTCTGATGGAGGCATAATACTCCATAGTGTGTATGGACCACATCTTCCTTATCCATTCATCCGTTGAAGGGCATCTTGGTTCTGTCCAGAGTTTGGCAACCGTGGCCATTGCTGCTATAAACATTGGGGTACAGATGGCCCTTCTTTTCACTACAACTGTCTCTTTGGGGGTAAATACCCAGCATTATATTTCTTTTAATGTTCTTATGTTCTCAATTATTCTTTTATTTTTTTGTAACCTTTATTCTTACATATACATCATACATATTTTAAATACTGTTTCCTTTCCTTATATTTTATTTCCTTTTTTGTTTTTCTTTCTTCCATACACTGGGATCTAGATTCTTCTAACAAACAGTACAAAACATACCCAGGTCCTTGTTTCACATTTCATTTTGTATTGTTTCTTGTTTCTTATTTGGTTTTGTGTTTCTTTTCTTTTTTCTGGTATGCTTTGTTTTGTTTTGTTTCCTGTTGTCATTGTGTTACTATTTTCTTCTCTCTTTCTCATATTCATTTCTGGAAATAATGACAAGAAGGGCCAATTCACCTGTAAAAGTACTGGATGTAGTGCTCACTCTAAAAGAAAGAAGAGGTAATAACAGGGCCATTTTAAGCAATACAGATATAAGGAAAATTTCCAAACTAGAATTTAAGAAAATCAATATAGAGATACTAGCTACACTTGAAAAAAAATCATAGAAGACAATAGAGCATCCCTTACAAAAGAAATTAAAGGCCTAAAATCTGTAGGCAGGTGGAAATTAAACATGCTATTTTGGAGATGTAGTCCTGATGGAGGCTATCAAAGCCAGGATGAATGAGACAGAAGAGTGAGTCAGAGACATTAAAAAAATTATGGGAAAGAATAAGGAAGACAAAAAGAAGAACAATAGAAAACTAGTGGATCATGAACAGAGATGTAGAGAACTCACTGATTCCATAAAGAGAAACAGTATCCAGGTAATAAGGGTCCAAGAGATGAGAAACAGGAGAGAGGGGCAAATTATTTTAGCAAATTAGAGCCGAGAACTTCCCTCACCTCAGAAAAGAATAGGGGTTCAAGTCCAGGAAGCACAGAAAAGCCCTCTCAAAATCAAGAAAAAGAGGTCAACACCTGGACATATAATACCGAAGCTTGCAAATTTCAAATATAAAGAGAAAATCCTGAAAACAGCTCAGGACAGGAGGTCTTTAAACTACAAGCGTAGAAACATAGGCTGGCAGCAGAGCTGTCCACAGAGATCTAGCAGGCCAAAAAGGACCGGTATGATATAGTCAGTGTGGTAAATAGGAAAAGTATGCAACCAAGAACACTTTATCCAACAGGACTCTCATTCAGAATAGAAGGAGAGATAAAGCATTTTCAGGGGAAAAACAAAGAAAAAGAAATGAATTTGTGAACACAAAACCCATTCTGCAAGAAATATTTTTTTTCCAATTTATTTATTATCAGAAAAACAGTATTCATTATTTTTTCACCACACCCAGTGCTCCATGCAAGCTGTGCCTTCTATAATACCCACCACCTGGTACCCCAAGCTCCCACACCCCCCGGCCACTTCAAACCCCTCAGATTGTTTTTCAGAGTCCATAGTCTCTCATGGTTCACCTCCCCTTCCAATTTACCCAAAAGCACATACCCTCCCCAATGTCCATAACCCTACCCCCCTTCTCCCAACACCCCTCCCCCCAGCAACCCACAGTTTGTTTCGTGAGATTTAGAGTCACTTATGGTTTGTCTCCCTCCCTATCCCATCTTGTTTCATGGATTCTTATCCTACCCACTTAAGCCCCCATGTTGCATCACCACTTCCTCATATCAGGGAGATCATATGATAGTTGTCTTTCTCCGCTTGACTTATTTCACTAAGCATGATACACTCTAGTTCCATCCATGTTGTCGCAAATGGCAAGATTTCGTTTCTTTTGATGGCTGCATAGTATTCCATTGTGTATATATACCACATCTTCTTGATCCATTCATCTGTTGATGGACATCTAGGTTCTTTCCATAGTTTGGCTATTGTGGACATTGCTGCTATAAACATTCGGGTGCACGTGCCCCTTTGGATCACTACGTTTGTATCCTTAGGGTAAATACCCAGTAGTGCAATTATTGGGTTATAGGGCAGTTCTATTTTCAACATTTTGAGGAACCTCCATGCTGTTTTCCAGAGTGGTTGCACCAGCTTGCATTCCCACCAACAGTGTAGGAGGGTTCCCCTTTCTCCGCATCCTCGCCAGCATCTGTCATTTCCTGACTTGTTGATTTTAGCCATTATGACTGGTGTGAGGTGATATCTCATTGTGGTTTTGATTTGTATTTCCCTGATGCCGAGTGATATGGAGCACTTTTTCATGTGTCTGTTGGCCATCTGGATGTCTTCTTTGCAGAAACGTCTCTTCATGTCCTCTGCCCATTTCTTGATTGGATTATTTGTTCTTTGGGTGTTGAGTTTGTTAAGTTCTTTATAGATTTTGGACACTAGTCCTTTATCTGATATGTCATTTGCAAATATCTTCTCCCATTCTGTCAGTTGTCTTTTGGTTTTGTTAACTGTTTCCTTTGCTGTGCAAAAGCTTTTGATTTTGATGAAATCCCAAAAGTTCATTTTTGCCTTTGCTTCCCTTGCCTTTGGCGATGTTCCTAGGAAGATGTTGCTGCGGCTGAGGTCTAAGAGGTTGCTGCCTGTGTTCTCCTCAAGGATTTTGATGGATTCCTTTCTCACATTGAGGTCCTTAGTCCATTTTGAATCTATTTTTGTGTGTGGTGTAAGGAAATGGTCCAATTTCATTTTTCTGCACGTGGCTGTCCAATTTTCCCATCACCATTTATTGAAGAGGCTGTCTTTTTTCCATTGGACATTCTTTCCTGCTTTGTCAAAGATTAGTTGACCATAGAGTTGAGGGTCTATTTCTGGGCTCTCTATTCTGTTCCATTGGTCTATGTGTCTGTTTTTGTGCCAGTACCATGCTGTCTTGATGATGACAGCTTTGTAATAAAGCTTGAAGTCCGGAATTGTGATGCCACCAACTTTGGCTTTGTTTTTCAATATCCCTTTGGCTATTCGAGGTCTTTTCTGGTTCCATATAAATTTTAAAATTATTTGTTCCATTTCTTCGAAAAAGATGGATGGTACTTTGATAGGAATTGCATTAAATGTGTAGATTGCTTTAGGTAGCATAGACATTTTCACAATATTTATTCTTCCAATCCAGGAGCATGGAACATTTTTCCATTTTTTTGTGTCTTCCTCAATTTCTTTCATGAGTACTTTTTAGTTTTCTGAGTATAGATTCTTAGCCTCTTTGGTTAGGTTTATTCCTAGGTATCTTATGGTTTGGGGTGCAATTGTAAATGGGATTGATTCCTTAATTTCTCTTTCTTCTGTCTTGTTGTTGGTGTAGAGAAATGCAACTGATTTCTGTGCATTGATCTTATATCCTGACACTTTACTGAATTCCTGTATAAGTTCTAGCAGTTTTGGAGTGGAGTCTTTTGGGTTTTCCACATAGAGTATCATTTCATCTGCGAAGAGTGATAATTTGACTTCTTCTTTGCCGATTTGGATGCCTTTAATTTCCTTTTGTTGTCTGATTGCTGAGGCTAGGACTTCTAGTACTATGTTGAATAGCAGTGGTGATAATGGACATCCCTGTTGTGTTCCTGACCTTAGTGGAAAAGTTTTCAGTTTTTCTTCATTGAGAACGATATTTGCAGTGGGTTTTTCATAGATGGCTTTGATGATATTGAGGTATGTGCCCTCTATCCCTACACTTTGAAGGGTTTTGATCAGGAAGGGATGCTGTACTTTGTCAAATGCTTTTTCAGCATCTATTGAGACTATCATATGGCTCTTGTTCTTTCTTTTATTGATGTGTTGTATCACATTGACTGATTTGCGGATGTTGAACCAACCTTGCAGCCCTGGGATAAATCCCACTTGGTCGTGGTGAATAATCCTTTTAATGTACTGTTGAATCCTATTGGCGAGTATTTTAGTGAGAATTTTTGCATCAGTGTTCATCAAGGATATTGGTCTATAGCTCTCTTTTTTGATGGGATCCTTGTCTGGTTTGGGGATCAAGGTGATGCTGGCCTCATAAAATGAGTTTGGGAGTTTTCCTTCCATTTCTATTTTTTGGAACAGTTTCAGGAGAATAGGAATTAGTTCTTCTTTAACTGTTTGGTAGAATTCCCCCGGGAAGCCGTCTGGCCCTGGGCTTTGGTTTGTTTGGAGATTTTTAATGACTGTTTCAATCTCCTTACTGGTTATGGGTCTGTTCAGGCTTTCTATTTCTTCCTGGTTCAATTTTGGTAGTTTATATGTTTCTAGGAATGCATCCAGTTCTTCCAGATTGTCAAATTTGTTGGCGTAGATTTGCTCATAGTATGTTCTTATAATAATTTGTATTTCTTTGGTGTTAGTTGTGATCTCTCCTCTTTCATTCATGATTTTATTTATTTGGGTCCTTTCTGTTTTCTTTTTGATAAGTCTGGCCAAGGGTTTATCAATTTTATTAATTCTTTCAAAGAACGAGCTCCTAGTTTGGTTGATTTGTTCTATTGTTTTTTTGGTTTCTATTTCATTGATTTCTGCTCTGATCTTTATGATTTCTCTTCTCCTGCAGGGCTTAGGGTTTCTTTCTTGTTCTTTCTCCAGTTCCTTTAGGTGTAGGGTTAGGTTGTGTACCTGAGACCTTTCTTTTTTCTTTTTTTTTTTTCCCCAATTTATTTATTTTCAGAAAACAGTATTCATTATTTTTTCACCACACCCAGTGCTCCATGCTAGCTGTGCCCTCTATAATACCCACCACCTGGTACCCCAACCTCCCACCCCCCGCCACTTCAAACCCTTCAGACTGTTTTTCAGAGTCCATAGTCTCTCATGGTTCACCTCCCCTTCCAATTTACCCAAATTCCCTACTACTCTCTAACGCCCCTTGTCCTCCATGCTATTGGTTATACTCCACAAATGAGTGAAACCATATGATAATTGACTCTCTCTGCTTGACTGATTTCACTCAGCATAATCTCTTCCAGTCCCGTCCATGTTGCTACAAAAGTTGGATATTCGTCCTTTCTGATGGAGGCATAATACTCCATAGTGTATATGGACCACATCTTCCTTATCCATTCATCCGTTGAAGGGCATCTTGGTTCTTTCCATAGTTTGGCGACTGTGGCCATTGCTGCTATAAACATTGGGGTACAGATGGCCCTTCTTTTCACGACATCTGTATCTTTGGGGTAAATACCCAGGAGTGCAATTGCAGGGTCGTAGGGAAGCTCTATTTTTAATTTCTTGAGGAATCTCCACACTGTTCTCCAAAGAGGCTGCACCAACTTGCATTCCCACCAACAGTGTAAGAGGGTTCCCCTTTCTCCACATCCTCTCCAACACATGTTGTTTCCTGTTTTGTTAATTTTGGCCATTCTAACCTGTGTAAGGTGATATCTCAATGTGGTTTTTTTTTTTTTCCCAATTTATTTATTTTCAGAAAAACAGTATTCGTTATTTTTTCACCACACCCAGTGCTCCATGCAAGCTGTGCCCTCTATAATACCCACCACCTGGTACCCCAACCTCCCACCCCCCGCCACTTCAAACCCCTCAGACTGTTTTTCAGAGTCCATAGTCTCTCATGGTTCACCTCCCCTTCCAATTTACCCAAATTCCCTACTACTCTCTAACGCCCCTTGTCTTCCATGCTATTGGTTATGCTCCACAAATGAGTGAAACCATATGATAATTGACTCTCTCTGCTTGACTGATTTCACTCAGCATAATCTCTTCCAGTCCCGTCCATGTTGCTACAAAAGTTGGATATTCGTCCTTTCTGATGGAGGCATAATACTCCATAGTGTATATGGACCACATCTTCCTTATCCATTCATCCGTTGAAGGGCATCTTGGTTCTTTCCATAGTTTGGCGACTGTGGCCATTGCTGCTATAAACATTGGGGTACAGATGGCCCTTCTTTTCACGACATCTTATCTTTGGGGTAAATACCCAGGAGTGCAATTGCAGGGTCGTAGGGAAGCTCTATTTTTAATTTCTTGAGGAATCTCCACACTGTTCTCCAAAGAGGCTGCACCAACTTGCATTCCCACCAACAGTGTAAGAGGGTACCCCTTTCTCCACATCCTCTCCAACACATGTTGTTTCCTGTTTTGTTAATTTTGGCCATTCTAACTCGTGTAAGGTGATATCTCTATGTGGTTTTAATTTGAATCTCCCTGAGGGCTAATGATGATGAGCATTTTTTCATGTGTCTGATAGCCATTTGTATTTCTTGATTGGAGAAGTGTCTGTTCATATCTTCTGCCCATTTTTTGATGTGTTTTTCTGTTTCGTGTGGGTTGAGTTTGAGGAGTTCATTATAGATCCTGGATATCAACCTTTTGTCTGTACTGTCATTTGCAAATATCTTCTCCCATTCCGTGGGTTGCCTCTTTGTTTTTTTGACTGTTTCCTTTGCTGTGCAGAAGCTTTTGATTTTGATGAAGTCCCAGAAGTTTATTTTCGCTTTTGTTTCCTTTGCCTTTGGAGACGTATCTTGAAAGAAGTTGCTGTGGCTGATATCGAAGAGATTACTGCCTATGTTCTCCTCTAAGATTCTGATAGATTCCTGTCTCACGTTGAGGTCTTTTATCCATTTTGAGTTGATCTTTGTGTACGGTGTAAGAGAATGGTCGAGTTTCATTCTTCTACATATAGCTGTCCAGTTTTCCCAGCACCATTTATTGAAGAGACTGTCTTTTTTCCACTGTATATTTTTTCCTGTTTTGTCGAAGATTAATTGAACATAGAGTTGAGGGTCCATATCAGGGCTCTCTACTCTGTTCCACTGGTCTATGTGTCTGTTTTTATGCCAGTACCATGCTGTCTTGGTGATCACAGCTTTGTAATAAAGCTTGAAATCAGGTAAGGTGATGCCGCCAGCTTTATTTTTGTTTTTCAACATTTCCTTAGCGATTCGGGGTCTCTTCTGATTCCATACAAATTTTAGGATTATTTGCTCCAGCTCTTTGAAGAATGCCGGTGGAATCTTGATCGGAATGGCATTAAAAGTATAGATTGCTCTAGACAGTATAGACATTTTAACGATGTTTATTCTTCCGATCCAAGAGCATGGAATGGTCTTCCATCTTTTTGTGTCTTCTTCAATTTCTTTCATGAGTGTTCTATAGTTCCTCAAGTATAGATCCTTTACCTCTTTAGTTAGGTTTATTCCCAGGTATCTTATGGTTCTTGGTGCTATAGTAAATGGAATCGATTCTCTAATTTCCCTTTCTGTATTTTCATTGTTAGTGTATAAGAAAGCCACTGATTTCTGCACATTGACTTTGTATCCTGCCACGCTGCTGAATTGCTGTATGAGTTCTAGTAGTTTGGGGGTGGAGTCTTTTGGGTTTTCCATATAAAGAATCATGTCATCTGCGAAGAGAGAGAGTTTGACTTCTTCATTACCAATTTGGATACCTTTTATTTCTCTCTGTTGTCTGATTGCTGTTGCTAGGACTTCTAATACTATGTTGAACAAGAGTGGTGAAAGTGGGCATCCTTGTCTTGTTCCTGATCTCAATGGGAAGGCTGCAAGCTTTTTCCCATTGAGGATGATATTTGCTGTGGGTCTTTCATAGATAGATTTGATGAGGTTCAGGAATGTTCCCTCTATCCGTATACTTTGAAGCATTTTAATCAGGAACAGATGTTGGATTTTGTCAAATGCTTTTTCTGCATCAATTGAGAGGACCATGTGGTTCTTCTCTCTTCTCATATTAATTTGTTGTATCACATTGATTGATTTACGAATGTTGAACCATCCTTGTAGCCCAGGGATGAATCCCACCTGATCATGGTGGATAATCTTTTTAATGTGTTGTTGGATCCTGTTGGCTAGGATCTTGTTGAGAATCTAAGCATCCATATTCATCAGTGATATTGGTCTGAAATTCTCCTTTTTGGTAGGGTCCTTGCCTGGTTTGGGGATCAGGGTAATGCTGGCTTCATAGAAAGAGTCTGGAAGTTTTCCTTCTGCTTCAATTTTTTGAAACAGCTTCAGGAGAATAGGTGTTATTTCTTCTTGGAAGGTTTGGTAGAATTCCCCAGGGAATCCGTCAGGTCCTGGGCTCTTGTTTTTTGGGAGATTTTTGATCACTGCTTCAATCTCGTTATTAGATATCGGTCTATTCAGGTTGTCGATTTTTTCCTGGTTCAATTTTGGTAGTTTATATTTTTCCAGGAATGCATCCATTTCATCTAGGTTGCTAAGCTTATTGGCATATAACTCTTCGTAATAACTTCTGATGATTGTTTCTACTTCCTTGGTGTTAGTTGTGATCTCTCCCTTTTCATTCATAATTTTATTTATTTGGGATTTCTCTCTTTTCTTTCGGATTAGTGTAGCCAGTGGCTTATCGATCTTATTGATTCTTTCAAAAAACCAGCTTCTAGTTTCATTGATACGTTCTACTGTATCTCTGGTTTCTCCCTCATTGATCTCAGCTCTAATCTTGATGATTTCCCTTCTTATGTGTGGAGTTGGTTTGATTTGTTGTTGATCCTCCAGTTCTTTAAGGTGTAGAGACAGCTGGTGTGTTCTGGATTTTTCAATTTTTTTGAGCAAGGCTTGGATGGCTATATATTTTCCCCTTAGGACCGCCTTTGCTGTATCCCATAGGTTTTGGACCGAAGTGTCTTCATTCTCATTGGTTTCCATGAATTGTTTCAGTTCTTCTTTGATCTCCTGGTTGATCCAAGCATTCTTAAGCAAGGTGGTCTTTAGCTTCCAGGTGTTTGAGTTCCTTCGGAACTTTTCCTTGTGATTGAGCTCCAGTTTCAAAGCATTGTGATCTGAGAATATGCAGGGAATAATCTCAGTCTTTTGGTATCGGCTGAGTCCTGATTTGTGACCCAGTATGTGGTCTATTCTGGAGAAGGTTCCGTGTGCACTTGAGAAGAATGAGTATTCTGCTGTTTTAGGGTGGAATGTTCTGTATATATCTATGAGGTCCATCTGGTCCAATGTGTCGTTCAATGCTCTTGTTTCTTTGTTGAGTTTCTGCTTCGATGATCTGTCTAATTCTGAAAGAGGCGTGTTAAGATCAACTACGATTAGTGTATTCATATCAATATGACTCTTTATCTTGATTAACATTTTCGTAAGTAATTGGCTGCTCCCATATTGGGAGCATAGATATTTACAATTGTTAGATCATCTTGGTGGATAGTCCCTTTAAGGATTATGTAGTGTCCTTCTGTATCTCTGACTACAGTCTTTAGTTTGAAGTCTAATTTATCTGATATGAGAATCGCTACCCCAGCCTTCTTTTGAGGCCCATTGGCATGAAAGATGCTTCTCCACCCCTTCACTTTCAGTCTGCGTGTGTCTTTAGGTTCAAAATGGGTCTCTTGTAGGCAGCATATGGATGGGTCCTGTCGTTTTATCCAATCTGCAACCCTGTGCCGTTTTATGGGTGCATTTAGGCCATTCACATTGAGAGTGATTATTGATAGATACGTTTTTATTGACATCGAGTTACCTTTGAAGTCTTTCTTCCTGTAGACTGTCTCTATATTTCTGTTCAATGCTATTCTTGGGATTTTTCCTCTTTTATAGAACCCCCCTTAATATTTCTTGCAGTATCGGCTTGGTGGTTGCATAGTTTTAAGCCTTGCCGGTCTTGGAAACTCTTTATCTCTCCATCCATTTTGAATGTCAGTCTTGCTGGATAAAGTATTCTTGGCTGCATGTTCTTCTCATTTAGTGCCCTGAATATATCTTGCCAGCCTCTTCTGGCTTTCCAGGTCTCTGTGGACAGGTCTGACGTTATTCTGATGGGCTTCCCTCTGTAAGTAAGGAGCCTCTTTGCCCTGGCAGCTTTCAAGAGATTATACCTACAATTATAATTTCTCAATTTGACTATCAGGTGTCGTGATGTTTTTTTGGAGTGTATAATCTTGGGTGGAGACCGTTCAGCCTCTAGTACATGAACGCTGGTTTCATTCGCGAGATTCGGAAAGTTTTCATGAAGGACTTGTTCCACGACATCTTCTAGACTTCTTTCTTTCTCCTCCCCTTCAGGAATTCCAATAATTCTGACGTTGGAACACTTCATGGCATCATTTATTTCCCTAATTCTGCTTTCGTGGGTTCTAAGCTGTTTGTTCCAGGCTTCCTCCTGATCCTTTCTCTCTATCTGTTTGTCTTCCAGATCACTAATTCTATCTTCTGTCTTAGTTACCCTAGCTTTGAGAGAGTTTAGATTGGATTGGAACTCATTGAGAGCATTGTGGACCTCCTCCCTGGTGGTTTTAAGCTCCGCCCTAACATTGTGAACATCCTGTCTGGTCGCTTTCAGTTCGGCCCTAATCAATTCTCTTTGGTCATCCATGGCTTTCTCCAACCTAGCTATTGCCTGGATAATTGTTAGCCTGAATTCTCTTTCCGACATATTGTCTATGTTGATAGCCGTTAGCTCTATTGCAGAAGGTCCATCCTCTGTATTTTTCTTCTGTTGGGCATTCCTCCTCCTAGTCATTTTGGTGGGAGAACACTGAACAGATGTAGCTGGATGTATCAACTCTGGTGCAGTCAAGGTGCACCCTGGAACACTTCCTGATCTCCGTCTCAGAGAGAAGCCTCAGTCTGGGTGCAGAAGCTGAATAAATTCCCCCTTGGCCGCTGGCAGTGCAGGTTCCAATTTGCAGACCCTGGGGGCACAGGATCTTTTGCTCGTCCCCAAAGTAAGGCAGTGGCGGCTGTCTGGGAGCTCCTGACCGCCAGAGAGGTTCCAAGCAGCGATCGCACATTGAGATTTTTCCGCCGGCCCGGGCTGGGAGTGCCCGGCTTGCGCGCACCTCTTTTCAGAGGCGGCTGTGGGTCCAGCGTGCGTCTCGGGCACTGAGAACGGGGCGCTGGTCCGTAAGCCGCAGGCTGGTCTTTTGCGCCGCCTCTGTCCGGGGAAGAGTTTCGCGCGCACTCGGCTTAGACTTTGAAACAATGGTGCGGGTCAAGAAGTGCCCCCGGGGCTTAGAAACCCAGGAGAGCTGGAGCGACGTGCGCGCGCATCTCAAACTTTGTGGTAGGGCTAGCGCGCGTTCTGCAGACCGGTGCAGCTCCCATCCCCTCACAGGAGCCGGAACCCCCGCGCTCTGGGGCGCGCTGGCGGCTTAGGGACCAGGAGCCGGTTTCTCCGCCGCACTCTCTCTGCCTCCACACCGGGGAGGCCATCTGGGACCGGGGACTTAAGCCCCTGTCCCTAGCCGCCCTGATTCCCACAATTTGCCCCCGCGATCCTTTGCTCTTTTGGAGTGCTTTCAACCAGTCTCCAAGTTAATGCTGGTCCCCAGACGCAGGGCACTCTCGCTCATATCGGGGTATTACTTTTGCACCGGTCGCCTCTGGTGGCTCCCTCCCCCTTTTGTTTTTCTTCCGATATCAGTCCGCCGTTCCCATTCCGCTTTACCTGCTCACTGGCGTCTTCTGCCCCTGTAGAAATCCAGACGTGTATAATTCTGATCTCAGGCTGATTTCATGGGTGCTCAGAGTTCTTTGGTAGGTAATCAGCTCACTTTGGGGTACCAGCTGAAAAGACGCCTCTTCCTAGTACCCCGCCATCTTGTCCCCTTTCTTTTTTCTTGAGAAAAGCTTGTACCGCGATATATTTTCCTCTCAGGACTGCCTTTGTTGTGTCCCACAGATTTTAAACCGTTGTATTTTCATTATCATTTGTTTCCCTGATTTTTTTCAATTCTTTAATTTCCCGGTTGACCCATTCATTCTTTAGAAGGATGCTGTTTAGTCTCCATGTATTTGTGTTCTTTCCATACTTCCTCTTGTGGTTGAGTTCTAGCTTCAGAGCATTGTGGTCTGAAAATATGCAGGGAATGATCCCAATCTTTTGATACTGGTTCAGTCCTGATTTAGGACTGAGGATGTGATCTATTCTGGAGAATGTTCCATGTGCACTAGAGAAGAATGTGTATTCTGTTGCTTTGGGATGAAATGTTCTGAATATATCTGTGATGTCCATCTCATCCAGTGTATCATTTAAGGCCTTTATTTCCCTGTTGATCTTTTGCTTGGATGATCTGTCCATTTCAGTGAGGGGAGTGTTAAAGTCCCCTACTATGATTGTATTATTGTTGATGTGTTTCTTTGATTTTGTTATTAATTGGTTTATATAGTTTGCTGTGCCCACGTTGGGGGCATAGATATTTAAAATTGTTAGATCTTCTTGTTGGACAGACCCTTTGAGTATGATATAGTGTCCTTCCTCATCTCTTATTATAGTCTTTGGCTTAAAATCTAATTGATCTGATATAAGGATTGCCACTCCTGCTTTCTTCTGATGTCCATTAGCATGGTAATTTCTTTTCCACTCCCTCACTTTAAGTCTGGAGGTGTCTTCGGGTTTAAAATGAGTTTCTTGGAGGCAACATATAGATGGGTTTTGTTTTTTTATCCATTCTGATACCCTGTGTCTTTTGATTGGGGCATTTAGCCCATTAACATTCAGGGTAACTATTGAGAGATATGATTTTAGTGCCATTGTATTGCCTGTAAGGTGACTGTTACTGTATATTGTCTCTGTTCCTTTCTGATCTACCACTTGTAGGCTCTCTCTTTGCTTAGAGGACCCCTTTCAGTATTTCCTGTAGAGCTGGTTTGGTGTTTGCAAATTCTTTCAGTTTTTGTTTGTCCTGGAAGCTTTTAATCTCTCCTTCTATTTTCAATGATAGCCTAGCTGGATATAGTATTCTTGGCTGCATGTTTTTCTCGTTTAGTGCTCTGAAAATGTCATGCCAGCTCTTTCTGGCCTGCCAGGTCTCTGTGGATAAGTCAGCTGCCAATCTAATATTTTTACCATTGTATGTTACAGACTTCTTTTCCCGGGCTGCTTTCAGGATTTTCTCTTTGTCACTAAGACTTGTAAATTTTACTATTAGGTGATGGGGTGTGGGCCTATTCTTATTGATTTTGAGGGGTGTTCTCTGAACCTCCTGAATTTTGATGCTCGTTCCCTTTGCCATATTGGGGAGATTCTCCCCAATAATTCTCTCCAGTATACCTTCTGCTCCCCTGTCTCTTTCTTCTTCTTCTGGAATCCCAATTATTCTAATGTTGTTTCGTCTTATGGTGTCACTTATCTCTCGAATTCTCCCCTCATGGTCCAGTAGCTGTTTGTCCCTCTTTTGCTCAGGTTCTTTATTCTCTGTCATTTGGTCTTCTATATCGCTAATTCTTTCTTCTGCCTCATTTATCCTAGCAGTGAGAGCCTCCATTTTTGATTGAACCTCATTAATAGCTTTTTTTTTTTCAACTTGGTTAGATTTTAGTTCTTTTATTTCTCCAGAAAGGGCTTTTATATCTCTGGAGAGGGTTTCTCTAATATCTTCCATGCCTTTTTCAAGCCCGGCTATAACCTTGAGAATTGTCATTTTGAACTCTAGATCTGACATATTACCAATATCTGTATTCATTAGGTCCCTAGCCTTCGGTACTGCCTCTTGTTCTTTTTTTTGTTGTGAATTTTCCCGCCTTGTCATTTTGTCCAGCTAAGAGTATATGAAGGAGCAAGTAAAATACTAAAAGGTTGGCAACAATCCCAGGAAAATATGCTTTAACCAAATCAGAAGATATCCCAAATCATGAGGGGGGATTTCTTCCCCCTCACGATTGGGTGAGGGATCTCCTCTGATTGGGATCTCCTTTGATTGGGATCTCCCCATCTCTTCTGATTGGGATCTCTTCTGATTTGGGGATAAAAAGAGGTTCAAAATGAAAGAAAGAAAAAAAAGAAAAAAAAGAATTAAAAAAAAAGAAAATGAATAAAGAAAAGTATAAAAAAGCTAAATATATATATATTAGATAATCTAGTTAAAAAACGTTAAAAAAGAAAAGGGTAAAATTTATAAAAAATTTTAGCAGAAGAAGAGAAAAAAAATGAAAAAGAAAAAAATTATATTAACTGCAAGACTAAAAAATCACAGGCAGAAAGCCATGAGTTCTGTGGTTTGTTTTCTCCTCCTCTGGAATTCTGCTGCTCTCTCCTTGGTATTGAAACTGCACTCCTTGGTAGGTGAACTTGGTCTTGCCTAGATTTCTTGTTGATCTTCTGGGGGAGGGGCCTGTTGTAGTGATTTTCAAGTGTCTTTGCCCCAGGCGGAATTACACCGCCCTTACCAGGGGCCGGGCTGAGTGATCCGCTTGGCTTTGCTTTCAGGAGCTTTTGTTCCCTGAGCGCTTTCTGTAGAGTTCCGGAGGACGGGAATACAAATGGCGGCCTCCTGGTCTCCGGCCCGGAGGAGCCGAGAGCCCGGGGCCCCGCTCCCCAGTGCGCCCTCAGCAAACAGCTCCTAGTAACTCGCGTCTGCCTAACCTCCGGCCGCGCTCTGCTCCCAGCTTACGACCGGTTCAAGGCAACTCCGAGCTGCGAGCTTACTGTCGGCTCTGTCTCTGCAGCCGGCTTTCCCGTTCCAATATCCGCAAGCTCTGCGACACTCAGACACCCCCAATCCTTCTGTGACCCCGCGGGACCTGAGGTCACGCTGACCCTGCGTGGGCTTCGCCCCGGTTTAGCCTCCGGAGCGATGTCCCTCAGCGGAACAGACTTTTAAAAGTCCTGATTTTGTGGTCCGTTGCTCCGCCGCTTGCCAAGAGCCGGCCCCCCCCCCGGGGTCTATCTTCCCGTCGCTTTGGATTCACTTCTCTGCCAGTCCTACCTTTCAGAAAGTGGTAGTTTTTCTGTTTCTAGAATTGCTGTTCTTCTTCTCTTCGATCTGCCAATGGATTTGCAGGTGTTTGCAATCTTTAGATAAGCTCTCTAGCTGATCTCCTGCTAGCTGAGGTAGTCTCAGCCTGCTACTTCTCCGCCATCTTGACTCCTCCACCATTCTGCAAGAAATATTAAAGGGGATTAGGTTAAGGGGTAGCCCAAAAGGAACAGAGGAAGAAAGGGACAGAGGCAATCAACAGAAACAGTGACTGTATATAATCTTTAATAATTAATCTGAACATAAATGGACTCTATATCCAATCAAAAGATACAAGGTATCAGATTAGATTAAAAAGAAAAAAAAACATTGGGGTACAGATGGCCCTTCTTTTCACGACATCTGTATCTTTGGGGTAAATACCCAGGAGTGCAATTGCAGGGTCGTAGGGAAGCTCTATTTTTAATTTCTTGAGGAATCTCCACACTGTTCTCCAAAGAGGCTGCACCCACTTGCATTCCCACCAACAGTGTAAGAGGGTTCCCCTTTCTCCACATCCTCTCCAACACATGTTGTTTCCTGTTTTGTTAATTTTGGCCATTCTAACTGGTGTAAGGTGATATCTCAATGTGGTTTTAATTTGAATCTCCCTGAGGGCTAATGATGATGAGCATTTTTTCATGTTTATAGCAGCAATGGCCACAGTCGCCAAACTATGGAAAGAACCAAGATGCCCTTCAACGGATGAATGGATAAGGAAGATGTGGTCCATATACACTATGGAGTATTATGCCTCCATCAGAAAGGACGAATATCCAACTTTTGTAGCAACATGGATGGGACTGGAAGAGATTATGCTGAGTGAAATCAGTCAAGCAGAGAGAGTCAATTATCATATGGTTTCACTCATTTGTGGAGCATAACCAATAGCATGGAGGACAAGGGGCGTTAGAGAGTAGTAGGAAATTTGGGTAAATTGGAAGGGGAGGTGAACCATGAGAGACTATGGACTCTGAAAAACAGTCTGAGGGGTTTGAAGTGGCGGGGGGGTGGGAGGTTGGGGTACCAGGTGGTGGGTATTATAGAGGGCACAGCTTGCATGGAGCACTGGGTGTGGTGAAAAAATAATGAATACTGTTTTTCTGAAAATAAATAAATTGGGAAAAAAAAGAAAAAAAAAGAAAAAAAAAAGACCCTTTTGTATGCTGTCACAAAAGAATCACTTTACACCCAAAGATACCTCCAGAGGGAAAGTGAGAGAGTGGCGGACCATTTGACATAATAAAGGACATCTAAAGAAAGGTGGATTGACAATCCTCATATCCCACACACTAGATTTTAGGCAAAGACAGTAATAAGAGATGAAGAAGGACAACTTATTAAATCAAAAGGATCTATCTTAAAGGATATCTAATAATTATAAATATGTTTGCTCCTAACTTGGGAGCAGCCAATTATACAAACAAATTAAAAACAAACTTAAGGAAATACATATAAAATATACTATAATAGACTTAACCACTCCACTCCCAGCAATGAACGGATCATCCAAACAGAAGATCAACAAAGAAACAAGGACTTTGAATGACACACTGGACCAGGACTTCACAGATATATACAGAACAATCCATCCTAAAACAACAGAATGTTCATTCTTCTTGAGTGCAGAGGGAACTTTCTCCAGAATGGACCACATACTGGGACACAAATCAGTCTCAACTGATACCAAAAGATTTAGATTATTCCCTGCATATTTTCAGACCACAATACTTTGAAATTAGAACTCAGTCACAAGAGGAAATGTCGCAGGATCCTAAACACATGGAAGTCAAAGAACATTCTGCTGAAGAATGATTGGGTCAATCAGGAAATTAAAGAAGAACTTAAACAATTCATGGAAGCTAATGAGAATGAAAACACTTCAGCCCCAAACCTGCAAAGTCTGTCCTAAGATGGAAATACATAGCCTCTCATAAAATTAGAAAAATTCCAAATGCACAAGCTAAGTTTACACCTAAAGGTGCTTCAGAAAAAATAATTATTTTAATTTACTTATTCATTTGCAGAGAAAGAGAGAGAGAGAGAGAGAGAGAGATAGAGAGAGATCACAAGTAGGCAGAGATGCAGGCAGAGAGAGAGGTGGAAGTGAGCTTTCCCCTGAGCAGAGAGCCCGATGTGGGGCTCGATCCTAGGACCCTGAGATCATGACCTGAGCTGAAGGCAGAGGCTTAACCCACTGAGCCACCCAGGTGCCCCATGTATCATTGGTTTTTGATAGAGTGATCAACGATTCATTAGTTGCATATACCATCCAGTGTTCATCACAACATGTGCTGCTCTGAATAGCCATGAAAATACACTTTCTGTTTTTTAATTTGCACCATCCCAGTGGTCTATGGGGTTATCTAAATGTATTTTGTAACTTTTATATAACTGTATGCTTGTATTCTTCTATCAAATTGACTGCTTGTACTACCTTCTGATATTTAGGAAAATCTTCTATTTCCAAATGCCAGGGTTGTACACATTCTTACATAGAAAACACGTGGAAACACACTACACTGCCTTCAACGGATCAGGAGAATGTTGCCCCTGCAGCAATAGTCATTACTTTTTGAGAATTAGCAGAGAATTACCTGTCAAGTCTTCCTCAATGTACATGTCAGAATCTGAGGGCAATTATTAGTAGTCTAAACACAGTGGCTTTTTTTTAATAAGGAATGAAACTGGAAATTCTTATGGGAGTTTGTGAGTTACTGTGGACACATTCATTGGATGTTTGAGGGATGCTGGGGACTGTGGGTGAAAAGGGACAGTGTCTTTGCCCTGGTGGAATGAGTGTTTTGCAACTGACTGATGCAGTGTTTGCTCGGTGGTCTCAAAGAGAGTCCAGGGGTGGGATCCCCAGGCTGTGCCCATAGAGGGAATCTTCTAAGAGGAGGCAGGAGCTTGTTCCTTGCCACTATGCGATCTGGAGAGGATGAGTGATACTGAGACTCGTGACAGGATGTGTAGGAGGACAGAAGGAGGAAGTAGGTGCACACTTAGCCAGGGTAGCCAGGCCTTCTCTTGGCCAGGCCTTAGTCCAAGGCCCTCAGACCTTTGCCAGATCAAAAGCAAGTCGCTGAGAACCACAGATTTAATTTGTTACACCATTCTGGAGTCAGGGACTGATTCATAGAGTTATATGGCCGAGTTAAGATTTGGATTTGGATTTTTCTCTGGTCAGACTCTTCTTCCAGGGCACCCACCATACACCTTAGAAAGTGTGGGGCAAGGTGGTTGGAAAAACTGAGGAGAGTCATGGTACAGGGGTCCAAAGCATTTTCACAAGGATCCCAGGCGGGTCTCAGAAGGTCAGAGATACCCATGCCCTCAATCTAAATACATTCCTGCTCTAGACCCATAATTCATCACTGTGGCTACTCTGGGCATTTCTTTTGCTCCTTACATTTCAAGTTCCCCAATTTTCAACAATTCTGTGAGTTTTCCAGCAGCTTCACTGTAAAACATGGGCAAGGATCCCTGCTTGCTCACACATCAACAATGCTGATGTGGGATCACAGCAGAGGATAATATATGATCCCCATGAGCTGTGACATATCTGTCCCATGTAAAGGCTAAAGACTAAATTCCATCCTCCCTTGCTGTGGAGCCATCCACCTCCCATCTCTGGCCTCACCTACTACCAAGTATACACCTCATTCTCTAGTCATTCAATACCTGAAAATTACAGAACAATGATCAAACACAAATCCTTTCCTTTCCTATGGCTTTACTTGGGGCAAATAAATGGTTGCCTCATTTCTACATCCTAGATGAGGGAACTCATGTGAAGGGGTGTCCCCATAATCTCTGAGGGACCACATATGCTCACTGTGTTTGTGGCATTTCATTAGTGTCTTAGCTAAAGAAATATATTTGTCCATTAAACTTGTCTCCTGGGGGTTTTAAGTGCACACACACTATAGCATCTTCCTAACCCCCACATTGATCTGAGAGTATCTTCTGGACAGCTGAGGAAGAAGGGGTTAGAGGACTGAACCATGTATAAAGTATGACTAATTTCCCTCTGGTCTTCTGCCTGCAAGTTGTCAACAGCCTTCTTCTCTGGTATCTCTCTCCCAAGACTGTGTCTGGATGACACACAATGATGTACTGGCCGAGTCAGGAAAATCACCTGTTCTGAGGAGACAGAACAGGAAAGGCTGCTTCTTGCCCCACAAGACGCTCCAACCCATTGATGAGCAAGAGGAAGATACATGGAAATTTCCTCCTGAAGTTGATCCAGACTACTTTCTCTCTCACTAAGTACCATATGTTAATAGATCGCAAAAATCAAAAACAAAAGCAAAAGGGATGGTGCATTTTTCTGTAATTTCCTGTGTATAAATTTAAATTTATCTAGTCAATTGATTGTAGTATTGAACTCAAAGTTGGGTTCAATCTTATTGAAAATATTAAGGAAAAGTGAATTGTGGGAAATTGGAGGGGCAGACAAAGCATGAGAGACTATGGGCTCTTCGAAACCACCTGAGGATTTGGAAGGGATGGAGGGATAAGTTAGCCTGCTGAAAGGTATTAAGAAGGGCACATATTGCATGGAGCATTGGCTGTGGTGCATAAACAGTGAATCTTGGAACACTGAAAATTCTTTACATAAAAATGAAACAACATCTATCTAAGTGCAGAATATAGGGAGATTTAGAGCTCTCCCTGAATTACTGATTCCAAACTTTATAACTTACTGGACAGGATTTGAAACAGGTTTAGATGAACATAAAGGCTGAACAGAGAATTCAGGAAATTTCCATAATCCCCCCCTCCAGTTTTCCCTAGGAATAACTTCTTACTTGGGTGTGGATTTTTTTTTTCAATCAGTGTGACCACATCCATATATTTTTATTCATGCTCAGGGCATAATTTATACTACATTGTATTTCTTGTGATTAGATTTTCTCTGAGTTTTGAAAAATTCATATGTCAACGATCCCCCATATGGCAACATACATGATCTTTATTCCTATGTTCCCAGCATCATGAATCACACCTGGAATTTGCAGGCAAAGAAAGACCTGTACTGTAGGATTCCACTGATAGGCCTTATACAGAATAGGCAAATTCAAGGGACAAAGGCAGGAAGGAAGATGGAGCTTTTTCTTAATGGGTCTAGAGGTGTTTTCAACCTGGTGAAAATTTGGTATCGTGGGTAAATTGTAGGAATGGATACAAAGAACTCTGAATGAAATTAACACTCCTGAGCATGCACTTACAGATGACTTGAAGCATAAATACGATGGATATGACATACCAATAAAATAAGGAAAAGCCAAAGGACTAGCTGATGATGTGAGATCTGTGTGAATGTACACATGGAACTTGAACTAGTCCTTCAATATGTGGAGAAGAGGAAATTTACACTGGGTAGGATGCATCACGGGACTCTTTTATGGAAGCAAGTCCTGTGGTTAGTGTTTGCCTGATTTTGCATTGACTATTCCACACTGATTAGCAAAGAGCCCCTTTGCTAAAAAGGAAAAGTTGTTTCTCACTACTTTCCTACTACTCTGCTTTGCATTTTTTCATCCACTAAGTAGGTGGGCCTAGGAGCAGCTCAGTCCTCATGTGTTCACACATCACACTCATGCACCATGGCTCTGTGTTCCCCTCAAGCAAAGCTCCCTCAATAATTCCTGAGCACCACAAGTGATGTCTTGACACTTCCACTGTATCTTCCAGATCCTCCAGAGCACCCGCTGGAGAATGTTGCTGAGGACAATGTGGAGGAAGGCATCCCATCTCTTCCTAAGGTAAGGTCATCTTTCCTTTTCTCAGTTAGAAATCTCTCATATTCGGGGGGGGGACAAGATGGCGGGGTACTAGGAAGAGGCGTCTTTTCAGCTGGTACCCCAAAGTGAGCTGATTACCTACCAAAGAACTCTGATCACCCATGAAATCAGCCTGAGATCAGAATTATACACGTCTGGATCTCTACAGGGGCAGAAGACGCCAGTGAGCAGGTAAAGCGGAATGGGAACAGCGGACTGATATCGGAAGATAAACAAAAGGGGGAGGGAGCCACCAGAGGCGACCGGTGCAAAAGTAATACCCCGATACGAGCGAGAGTGCCCTGCGTCTGGGGATCAGCATTAACTCGGAGACTGGTTGAAAGCACTCCAAAAGAGCAAAGGATCGCGGGGGCAAACTGTGGGAATCGGGGCGGCTAGGGACAGGGGCTTGAGTCCCCGGTCCCAGACGGCCTCCCCGGCGCGGAGGCAGAGAGAGTGCGGCGGAGAAACCGGCTCCTGGTCCCTAAGCCGCCAGCGTGCCCCAGAGCGCGGGTTCCGGCTCCTGTGAGGGGATGGAAGCTGCGCCGGTCTGCAGAACGCGCGCTCGCCCTACCACAAAGCTTGAGATGCGCGTGCACGTCGCTCCAGCTCTCCTGGGTTTCTAAGACCCTGGGGCGCTTCTTGACCCGGGCCATTGTTTCAAAGTCTAAGCATCGCGCCCGCGAAACTCTTCCCCGGACAGAGGCGCGCAAAAGCCCAGCCTGCGGCTTACGGACCAGCGCCCCGTTCTCAGTGCCCCAGACGCGCGCCCGACCCACAGCCGCCTCTGAAAAGAGGTGCGCGCAAGCCGGGCACTCCCAGCCCCGGCCAGCGGCAAAATCTCAGTGTGCGATCGCTGCTTGGAACCTCTCTGGCGGTCAGGAGCTCCCAGACAGCCGCCACTGCCTTGGCTTTGGGGACGAGCAAAAGATCCTGCGCCCCCAGGGTCTTTAACTTGGAACCTGCACTGCCAGCATCCAAGGGGGAATTTATTCAGCTTCTGCACCCAGACTGAGGCTTCTGAGACGGAGATCAGGAAGTGTTCCAGGGTGCACCTTGACTGCACCAGAGTTGATACATCCAGCTACATCTGTTCAGTCTTCTCCCACCAAAATGACTAGGAGGAGGAATGCCCAACAGAAGAAAAATACAGAGGATGGACCTTCCGCAACAGAGCTAACGGCTATCAACATAGACAATATGTCGGAAAGAGAATTCAGGCTAACAATTATCCAGGCAATAGCTAGGTTGGAGAAAGCCATGGATGACCAAACAGAATTGATTAGAGCCGAACTGAAAGCGACCAGACAGGATGTTCACAATGTTAGGGCGGAGCTTAAAGCTACCAGGGAGGAGGTCCACAATGCTCTCAATGAGTTCCAATCCAATCTAAACTCTCTCAAAGCTAGGGTAACTGAGACAGAAGATAGAATTAGTGATCTGGAAGACAAACAGATAGAGAGAAAGGATAAGGAGGAAGCCTGGAACAAACAGCTTAGATCCCACGAAAGCAGAATTAGGGAAATAAGTGATGCCATGAAGCGTTCCAACGTCAGAATTATTGGAATTCCTGAAGGGGAGGAGAAAGAAAGAAGTCTAGAAGATGTCGTGGAACAAGTCCTTCATGAAAACTTTCCGAATCTCGCGAATGAAACCAGCGTTCATGTACTAGAGGCTGAACGGTCTCCACCCAAGATTATACACTCCAAAAAAACATCACGACACCTGATAGTCAAATTGAGAAATTATAATTGTAGGTATAATCTCTTGAAAGCTGCCAGGGCAAAGAGGCTCCTTACTTACAGAGGGAAGCCCATCAGAATAACGTCAGACCTGTCCACAGAGACCTGGCAAGCCAGAAGAGGCTGGCAAGATATATTCAGGGCACTAAATGAGAAGAACATGCAGCCAAGAATACTTTATCCAGCAAGACTGACATTCAAAATGGATGGAGAGATAAAGAGTTTCCAAGACCGGCAAGACTTAAAAGACTATGCAACCACCAAGCCGATACTGCAGGAAATATTAAGGGGGGTTCTATAAAAGAGGAAAAATCCCAAGAATAGCATTGAACAGAAATATAGAGACAGTCTACAGAAAGAAAGACTTCAAAGGTAACTCGATGTCAATAAAAACGTATCTATCAATAATCACTCTCAATGTGAATGGCCTCAATGCACCCATAAAACGGCACAGGGTTGCAGATTGGATAAAACGACAGGACCCATCCATATGCTGCCTACAAGAGACCCATTTTGAACCTAAAGATACACGCAGACTGAAAGTGAAGGGGTGGAGAAGCATCTTTCATGCCAATGGGACTCAAAAGAAGGCTGGGGTAGCGATTCTCATATCAGATAAATTAGACTTCAAACTAAAGACTGTAGTCAGAGATACAGAAGGACACTACATAATCCTTAAAGGGACTATCCACCAAGATGATCTAACAATTGTAAATATCTATGCTCCCAATATGGGAGCAGCCAATTACTTAAGAAAACTGTTAATCAAGATAAAGAGTCATATTGATATGAATACACTAATCGTAGGTGATCTTAACACGCCTCTTTCAGAATTAGACAGATCATCGAAGCAGAAAATCAATAAAGAAACAAGAGCATTGAACGACACATTGGACCAGATGGACCTCATAGATATATACAGAACATTCCACCCTAAAACAGCAGAATACTCATTCTTCTCAAGTGCACACGGAACCTTCTCCAGAATAGACCACATACTGGGTCACAAATCAGGACTCAGCCGATACCAAAAGACTGAGATTATTCCCTGCATATTCTCAGATCACAATGCTTTGAAACTGGAGCTCAATCACAAGGAAAAGTTCCGAAGGAACTCAAACACCTGGAAGCTAAAGACCACCTTGCTTAAGAATGCTTGGATCAACCAGGAGATCAAAGAAGAACTGAAACAATTCATGGAAACCAATGAGAATGAAGACACTTCGGTCCAAAACCTATGGGATACAGCAAAGGCGGTCCTAAGGGGAAAATATATAGCCATCCAAGCCTTGCTCAAAAAAATTGAAAAATCCAGAACACACCAGCTGTCTCTACACCTTAAAGAACTGGAGGATCAACAACAAATCAAACCAACTCCACACATAAGAAGGGAAATCATCAAGATTAGAGCTGAGATCAATGAGGGAGAAACCAGAGATACAGTAGAACGTATCAATGAAACTAGAAGCTGGTTTTTTGAAAGAATCAATAAGATCGATAAGCCACTGGCTACACTAATCCAAAAGAAAAGAGAGAAATCCCAAATTCATAAAATTATGAATGAAAGGGGAGAGATCACAACTAACACCAAGGAAGTAGAAACAATCATCAGAAGTTACTACGAACAGTTATATGCCAATAAGCTTAGCAACCTTGATGAAATGGATGCATTCCTGGAAAAATATAAACTACCAAAATTGAACCAGGAAGAAATCGACAACCTGAATAGACCGATATCTAATAACGAGATTGAAGCAGTGATCAAAAATCTTCCAAAAAACAAGAGCCCAGGACCTGACGGATTCCCTGGGGAATTCTACCAAACCTTCCAAGAAGAAATAACACCTATTCTCCTGAAGCTGTTTCAAAAAATTGAAGCAGAAGGAAAACTTCCAGACTCTTTCTATGAAGCCAGCATTACCCTGATCCCCAAACCAGGCAAGGACCATACCAAAAAGGAGAATTTCAGACCAATATCACTGATGAATATGGATGCTAAGATTCTCAACAAGATCCTAGCCAACAGGATCCAACAACACATTAAAAAGATTATCCACCATGATCAGGTGGGATTCATCCGTGGGGTACAAGGATGGTTCAACATTCGTAAATCAATCAATGTGATACAACAAATTAATAGGAGAAGAGAGAAGAACCACATGGTCCTCTCAATTGATGCAGAAAAAGCATTTGACAAAATCCAACATCCGTTCCTGATTAAAACGCTTCAAAGTATAGGGATAGAGGGAACATTCCTGAACCTCATCAAATCTATCTATGAAAGACCCACAGCAAATATCATCCTCAATGGGAAAAAGCTTGCAGCCTTCCCGTTGAGATCAGGAACAAGACAAGGATGCCCACTTTCACCACTCTTGTTCAACATAGTATTAGAAGTCCTAGCAACAGCAATCAGACAACAGAGAGAAATAAAAGGTATCCAAATTGGTAATGAAGAAGTCAAACTCTCTCTCTTCGCAGATGACATGATTCTTTGATTTTTGGAAAACCCAAAAGACTCCACCCCCAAACTACTAGAACTCATACAGCAATTCAGCAGCGTGGCAGGATACAAAGTCAATGTGCAGAAATCAGTGGCTTTCTTATACACTAACAAGGAAAATACAGAAAGGGAAATTAGAGAATCGATTCCATTTACTATAGCATCAAGAACCATAAGATACCTGGGAATAAACCTAACTAAAGAGGAAAAGGATCTATACTTGAGGAACTATAGAACACTCATGAAAGAAATTGAAGAAGACACAAAAAGATGGAAGACCATTCCATGCTCTTGGATCGGAAGAATAAACATTGTTAAAATGTCTATACTGCCTAGAGCAATCTATACTTTTAATGCCATTCCGATCAAAATTCCACCGGCATTCTTCAACGAGCTGGAGCAAATAATCCAAAAATTTGTATGGAATCAGAAGAGACCCCGAATCGCTAAGGAAACGTTGAAAAACAAAAATAAAGCTGGCGGCATCACCTTACCTGATTTCAAGCTTTATTACAAAGCTGTGATCACCAAGACAGCATGGTACTGCCATAAAAACAGACACATAGACCAGTGGAACAGAGTAGAGAGCCCTGATATGGACCCTCAACTCTATGGTCAATTAATCTTCGACAAAACAGGAAAAAATATACAGTGGAAAAAAGACAGTCTCTTCAATAAATGGTGCTGGGAAAACTGGACAGCTATATGTAGAAGAATGAAACTCGACCATTCTCTTACACCGTACACAAAGATCAACTCAAAATGGATAAAAGACCTCAACGTGAGACAGGAATCTATCAGAATCTTAGAGGAGAACATAGGCAGTAATCTCTTTGATATCAGCCACAGCAACTTCTTTCAAGATACGTCTCCAAAGGCAAAGGAAACAAAAGCGAAAATAGACTTCTGGGACTTCATCAAAATCAAAAGCTTCTGCACAGCAAAGGAAACAGTCAAAAAAACAAAGAGGCAACCCACGGAATGGGAGAAGATATTTGCAAATGACAGTACAGACAAAAGGTTGATATCCAGGATCTATAATGAACTCCTCAAACTCAACCCACACGAAACAGACAAACACATCAAAAAATGGGCAGAAGATATGAACAGACACCTCTCCAATCAAGAAATACAAATGGCTATCAGACACATGAAAAAATGCTCATCATCATTAGCCCTCAGGGAGATTCAAATTAAAACCACATTGAGATATCACCTTACACCAGTTAGAATGGCCAAAATTAACAAAACAGGAAACAACATGTGTTGGAGAGGATGTGGAGAAAGGGGAACCCTCTTACACTGTTGGTGGGAATGCAAGTTGGTGCAGCCTCTTTGGAGAACAGTGTGGAGATTCCTCAAGAAATTAAAAATAGAGCTTCCCTACGACCCTGCAATTGCACTCCTGGGTATTTACCCCAAAGATACAGATGTCGTGAAAAGAAGGGCCATCTGTACCCCAATGTTTATAGCAGCAATGGCCACAGTCGCCAAACTATGGAAAGAACCAAGATGCCCTTCAACGGATGAATGGATAAGGAAGATGTGGTCCATATACACTATGGAGTATTATGCCTCCATCAGAAAGGACGAATATCCAACTTTTGTAGCAACATGGACGGGACTGGAAGAGATTATGCTGAGTGAAATAAGTCAAGCAGAGAGAGTCAATTATCATATGGTTTCACTTATTTGTGGAGCATAACCAATAGCATGGAGGACAAGGGGCGTTAGAGAGTAGTAGGGAATTTGGGTAAATTGGAAGGGGAGGTGAACCATGAGAGACTATGGACTCTGAAAAACAGTCTGAGGGGTTTGAAGTGGCGGGGGGGTGGGAGGTTGGGGTACCAGGTGGTGGGTATTATAGAGGGCACAGCTTGCATGGAGCACTGGGTGTGGTGAAATAATAATGAATACTGTTTTTCTGAAAATAAATAAATTGGGAAAAAAAAAAGAAAGAAAAAAAAAAAAGAAATCTCTCATATTCTCTTTCCCTCACCTCTCTCTCTCTCTCTCATTTCTCAATCCAATTCAGGTAGGGTAATCACAAAGTATAGTAACAATATGCAATTACAATATTTGGGGCCATATGGAGTGAATGTCTATAAGCAGCGGAGAGCTGAAACAAAAGGTAGTAGAAATGACAGCTCACTGTGCTGTGTGGTGTTTCTCTACTGTCTCAGCTAAAGAAAAATACATTTGTCCATAAAACCTGTCTGAAGGGGTTTTAAGTGCACAACACTGCAGCATTGTCCTCACTCCCACGTTGATCCAAGAGTATCTGGAGGGTAGCTGAGGAAAAGGGGTCAGAGGACTGAAACGTGTATAAAGTATGACTAATTTCCTTCTGGTCTTCTGATGGCAAGTTGCTAACAGCCCTCACCTCTGTTATCTCTTTCCCAGGACAGTTTCTAGAGGATAGACAAAAATGTGCTGGCCAGGTCAAGCAATCACCTGTCCTGAGGAGGCAGACCATTCAAGGCTGCTTCTTGCCCCACAATAGGCCCCAAACCACGAAGAGCAAGAGGAAGGTATGGTGGAAATTTCCTCCTGAAGTTGATCTAAACTACTCTCTCTCTCACAAGTACCATATGTTAATAGATCACAACAAACAAACAAACAAACAAACAAACAAGTAAAAGTGATGGCACATTTTTCTATAATTCCTGTGTATAAATTTAAATTTACCTGGTCAACTGGTGTTAGTATTGAATTCAAATTGGGTTCAGTCTTATAGGAAATAATAAGGAAAAGTGAATTGTGGGAAATTTGAGGGACAGACAAAGCATGAGAGACTATGGGTTCTTAGAAACCACCTGAGGATTTTGGAAGGGAGGGGTTGGAGGGATGAGTTAGCCTGCTGGAGGTTATTAAGAAGGGCACTTACTGCATGGTACACAGGCTATGGTGCATAAACAATGAATCTTGGAACACTTAAAATTTTTTTTTACATTAAATTAATATATTTATTTTGAATTGCTTTAGTTTTTTGCCCACTTGTTTTTTTTAAATTATTATTAATTTATTTATTTTCAGAAAAACAGTATTCATTATTTTTTCACCACACCCAGTGCTCCATGCAAGACGTGCCCTCTATAATACCCACCACCTGGTACCCCAACCTCCCACCCCCCCGCCACTTCAAACCCCTAAGATTGTTTTTCAGAGTCCATAGTCTCTCATGGTTCACCTCCCCTTCCAATTTACCCAAATTCCCTACTACTCTCTAACGCCCCTTGTCCTCCATGCTATTTGTTATGCTCCACAAATAAGTGAAACCATATGATAATTGACTCTCTCTGCTTGACTTATTTCACTCAGCATAATTTCTTCCAGTCCCATCCATATTGCTACAAAAGTTGGATATTCGTCCTTTCTGATGGAGGCATAATACTCCATAGTGTATATGGACCACATCTTCCTTATCCATTCATCTGTTGAAGGGCATCTTGGTTCTTTCCATAGTTTGGCAACCGTGGCCATTGCTGCTATAAACATTGGGGTACAGATGCATCTTCTTTTCACGACATCAGTGTCTTTGGGGTAAATACCCAGGAGTGCAATTGCAGAGTCATAGGGAAGCTCTATTTTTAATTTCTTGAGGAATCTCCACACTGTTCTCCAAAGAGGCTGAACCAACTTGCATTCCCACCAACAGTGTAAGAGGGGTCCCCTTTCTCCACATCCTCTCCAACACATGTTGTTTCCCGTTTTGTTAATTTTGGCCATTCTAATTGGTGTAAGGTGATATCTCAATGTGTTTTTTTCCCCAATTTATTTATTTAAAGAAAAACAGTATTCATTATTTTTTCACCACACCCAGTGCTCCATGCAAGCTGTGCCCTCTATAATAGCCACCACCTGGTACCCCAACCTCCCACCCCCCCGCCACTTCAATGTGGTTTTAATATGAATCTCCCTGAGGGCTAAAGATGATGAGCATTTTTTCATGTGTCTGATAGCCATTTGTATGTCTTGTTTGGAGAAGTGTCTGTTCATATCTTCTGCCCATTTTTTGATGTGTTTGTCTGTTTCATGTGGGTTGAGTTTGAGGAGTTCATTATAGATCCTGGATATCAACCTTTTGTCTGTACTGTCATTTGCAAATATCTTCTCCCATTCCGTGGGTTGCCTCTTTGTTTTTTTGACTATTTCCTTTGCTGTGCAGAAGCTTTTGATTTTGATGAAGTCCCAGAAGTTTATTTTCGCTTTTATTTCCTTTGCCTTTGGAGACGTATCTTGAAAGAAGTTGCTGTGGCTGATATAAAAGAGATTTCTGCCTATGTTCTCCTCTAAGATTCTGATGGATTCCTTTCTCACGTTGAGGTCTATTATCCATTTTGAGTTGGTCTTTGTGTATCGTATAAGAGAATGGTCGAGTTTCATTCTTCTACATATAGCTGTCCAGTTTTCCCAGCACCATTTATGGAAGAGACTGTCTTTTTTCCACTGTATATTTTTTCCTCTTTTGTCAAAGATTAATTGACCATAGAGTTGAGGGTCCATATCAGGGCTCTCTACTCTGTTCCACTGGTCTATGTGTCTGTTTTTATGCCAGTACCATGCTGTCTTGGTGATCACAGCTTTGTAATAAAGCTTGAATCAGGTAACGTGATGCCGCCAGCTTTATTTTTGTTTTTCAACATTTCCTTAGCGATTCGGGGTCTCTTCTGATTCCATACAAATTTTAGGATTATTTGCTCCAGCTCTTTGAAGAATGCCGGTGGAATTTTGATCGGAATGGCATTAAAAGTATAGATTGCTCTAGGCAGTATAGACATTTTAACAATGTTTATTCTTCCGATCCAAGAGCATGGAATGGTCTTCCATCTATTTGTGTCTTCTTCCATTTCTTTCATGAGTGTTCTGTAGTTCCTCAAGTACAGATCCTTTACCTCTTTAGTTAGGTTTATTCCCAGGTATCTTAGGGTTCTTGGTGCTATAGTAAATGGAATCGATTCTCTAATTTCCCTTTCTGTATTTTCCTTGTTAGTGTATAAGAAAGCCACTGATTTCTGCACATTGATTTTGTATCCTGCCACGTTGCTGAATTGCTGTATGAGTTCTAGTAGTTTGGGGGTGGAGTCTTTTGGGTTTTCCATATAAAGAATCATGTCATCTGCGAAGAGAGAGAGTTTGACTTCTTCATTACCAATTTGGATACCTTTTATTTCTCTCTGTTGTCTGATTGCTGTTGCTAGGACTTCTAATACTATGTTGAACAAGAGGGGTGAAAGTGGGCATCCTTGTCTTGTTCCTGATCTCAATGGGAAGGCTGCAAGCTTTTTCCCATTGAGGATGATATTTGCTGTGGGTCTTTCATAGATAGATTTGATGAGGTCCAGGAATGTTCCCTCTATCCCTATACTTTGAAGCGTTTTAATCAGGAACGGATGCTGGATTTTGTCAAATGCTTTTTCTGCATCAATTGAGAGAACCATGTGGTTCTTCTCTCTTCTCATATTAATTTGTCTATCACATTGATTGATTTGTGAATGTTGAACCATCCTTGTCGCCCACGGATGAATCCCACCTGATCATGGTGAATAATCTTTTTAATGTGTTGTTGGATCCTGTTGGCTAGGATCTTGTTGAGAATCTTAGCATCCATATTCATCAGTGATATTGGTCTGAAATTCTCCTTTTTGGTAGGGTCCTTGCCTGGTTTGGGGATCAGGGTAATGCTGGCTTCATAGAAAGAGTCTGGAAGTTTTCCTTCTGCTTCAATTTTTTGAAACAGCTTCAGGAGAATAGGTGTTATTTCTTCTTGGAAGGTTTGGTAGAATTCCCCAGGGAATCCGTCAGGTCCTGGGCTCTTGTTTTTTGGGAGGTTTTTGATCACTGATTCAATCTCGTTATTAGATATCAGTCTATTCAGGTTGTTGATTTCTTCCTGGTTCAATTTTGGTAGTTTATATTTTCCAGGAATGCATCCATTTCATCTAGGTTGCTAAGCTTATTGGCATATAACTGTTCGTAATAACTTCTGATGATTGTTTCTACTTCCTTGGTGTTAGTTGTGATCTCTCCCTTCTCATTCATAATTTTATGAATTTGGGCTTTCTCTCTTTTCTTTTGGATTAGTGTAGCCAGTGGCTTATCAATCTTATTGATTCTTTCAAAAAACCAGCTTCTAGTTTCATTGATACGTTCTACTGTATCTCTGGTTTCTCCCTCATTGATCTCAGCTCTAATCTTGATGATTTCCCTTCTTATGTGTGGAGTTGGTTTGATTTGTTGTTGATCCTCCAGTTCTTTAAGGTGTAGAGACAGCTGGTGTGTTCTGAATTTTTCAATTCTTTTGAGCGAGGCTTGGATGGCTATATATTTTCCCCTTAGGACCGCCTTTGCTGTATCCCATAGGTTTTGGACCGAAGTGTCTTCATTCTCATTGGTTTCCATGAATTGTTTCAGTTCTTCTTTGATCTCCTGGTTGATCCAAGCATTCTTAAGCAAGGTGGTCTTTAGCTTCCAGGTGTTTGAGTTCCTTCGGAACTTTTCCTTGTGATTGAGCTCCAATTTCAAAGCATTGTGATCAGAGAATATGCAGGGAATCATCTCAGTCTTTTGGTATCGGTTGAGTCCTGATTTGTGACCCAGTATGTGGTCTATTCTGGAGAAGGTTCCGTTTGCACTTGAGAAGAATGAGTATTCTGTTGTTTTAGGGTGGAATGTTCTATATATATCTATTAGGTCCATCTGGTCCAATGTGTCATTCAATGCTCTTGTTTCTTTATTGATTTTCTGCTTCGATGATCTGTCTAATTCTGAGAGAGGTGTGTTAAGATCTCCTACGATTAGTGTATTCATATCAATATGACTCTTTATCTTGATTAACAGTTTTCTTAAGTAATTGGCTGCTCCCATATTGGGAGCATAGATATTTACAATTGTTAGATCATCTTGGTGGATAGTCCCTTTAAGGATTATGTAGTGTCCTTCTGTATCTGTGACTACAGTCTTTTGTTTGAAGTCTAATTTATCTGATATGAGAATCGCTACCCCAGTCTTCTTTTGAGGCCCATTGGCATGAAAGATGCTTCTCCACCCCTTCACTTTCAGTCTGCGTGTATCTTTAGGTTCAAAATGGGTCTCTTGTAGACAGCATTTGGATGGGTCCTGTCGTTTTATCCAATCTGCAACCCTGTGCCGTTTTATGGGCGCATTTAGGCCATTCACATTGAGAGTGATTATTGATAGATACGTTTTTATTGACATCGAGTTACCTTTGAAGTCTTTCTTTCTGTAGACTCTCTCTATATTTCTGTTCAATGCTACTCTGGGATTTTTCCTCTTTTATAGAACCCCCCTTAATATTTCCTGCAGTATCGGCTTGGTGGTTGCATAGTCTTTTAAGCCTTGCCGGTCTTGGAAACTCTTTATCTCTCCATCCATTTTGAATGTCAGTCTTGCTGGATAAAGTATTCTTGGCCGCATGTTCTTCTCATTTAGTGCCCTGAATATATCTTGCCAGCCACTTCTGGCTTGCCAGGTCTCTGTGGACAGGTCTGACGTTATTCTGATGGGCTTCCCTCTGTAAGTAAGGAGCCTCTTTGCCCTGGCAGCTTTCAAGAGATTATACCTACAATTATAATTCCTCAATTTGACTATCAGGTGTCGTGGTGTTTTTTTTGGAATGTATAATCTTGGGTGGAGACCGTTCAGCCTCTAGTACATGAACGCTGGTTTCATTCGCGAGATTCGGAAAGTTTTCATGAAGGACTTGTTCCACTATATCTTCTAGACTTCTCTCTTTCTCCTCCTCTTCAGGGATTCCAATAATTCTGACGTTGGAACGCTTCATGGCATCATTTATTTCCCTGATTCTGCTTTCGTGGGATCTAAGCTTTTTGTTCCAGGCTTCCTCCTGATCCTTTCTCTCTATCTGTTTGCCTTCCAGATCACTAATTCTATCTTCTGTCTCAGTTACCCTAGCTTTGAGAGAGTTTAGATTAGATTGGAACTCATTGAGAGCATTGTGGACCTCCTCCCTGGTAGCTTTAAGCTCCGCCCTAACATTGTGAACATCCTGTCTGGTCGCTTTCAGTTCGGCTCTAATCAATTCTGTTTGGTCATCCATGGCTTTCTCCAACCTAGCTATTGCCTGGATAATTGTTAGCCTGAATTCTCTTTCCGACATATTGTCAATGTTGATAGCCGTTAGCTCTGCTGCAGAAGGTCCATTCTCTGTATTTTTCTTCTGTTGGGCATTCCTCCTCCTAGTCATTTTGGTGGGAGAAGACTGAAGAGATGTAGCTGGATGTATCAACTCTGGTGCAGTCAAGGTGCACCCTGGAACACTTCTGAGCAATCAGGATTCCCCACCCAAATGAGAGACAAAAGAAAAGAAATGAGGAAAAGAAGAAAAAGAAAAACAAAAAAGAAAAAAGAGAGAGAGAGAGAGAGACAGGAAAGAAAGGGAAGATGAAAGAGAAGGTTCAGCCCAGATGGGCCCCAAGGTAAGATTTATGAAGTAGACAAACAAAAAGAGATAAAAAGACTGATACAAGTATATGCCAAGAGAAAAAAAGAAAAAAATATATATATGCAAATAAATCTTCCTGGATGTATCTTGATGTCTTTGTTAAAGGACTCAACTCTCCTAAGATAAAGGGGATTAAAACTTGGTTTACCTATAGGGGTAGTATTGATTGGGAAAAGGGGATTACTTTGAAGTTAACTCTATATGAATATTAGAGGATAAAAATAAAAAGGAATATACTAGACTAAACTAAACTAAAATTTTTTTTAAAAAGGGAATTCAATAAATAAAAATGCAAAAGAAAAACATAGGTGTATGTATCAAATAGTTCATGTTAGAAAGGTATTATGGAATTTGATGTACTGTACAGCTCGCTGTGATGGTAAATGGGTTAAAAAAATTACCTATGTGTAAAAAAAAATAAAAATAAAAATAAAAATAAAAATAAAAAAATATGAACCGGAATAGTGGAAACGAGTGAACAATACAAGTTTTCCTATGAAGTAGTGGTGGTTCTCTTGTAGTCCTTTTTTTTTTTTCTTTCTTGGTTTGTTTTCTGGGGGAGGGGCCTGCCACGTGGGTTGTCAGTCAATGATGTTTCCTGAGTTGAGTCCCCCTGCCCCCCTCAAGGGGGTGGGCTCTGGGGAAACTGGTTTTTTTCAGGCTTTTGTTCTCTGTCGGTTTTTTTTGCTTGTTCACTTTTTTTCCTCTCACCTTGACCGCCTTTGATGGTTTTTGTAGTATTAGAAGGAATCAAACCGCACCCTGATCTCCGTCTCAGAGACAAGCCTCAGTCTGGGTGCAGAAGCTGAATAAATTCCCCCTTGGCCGCTGGCAGCGCAGATTCCAAGGTGCAGACCCTGGGGGCGCAGGATCTTTTGCTTGTCCCCAAAGCCAAGGCAGTGGCGGCTGTCTGGGAGCTCCCGACCGCCAGAGAGGTTCCAAGCAGCGATCGCACACTGAGATTTTGCCGCCGGCCCGGGCTGGGAGTGCCCGGCTTGCGCGCACCTCTTTTCAGAGGCGGCTGTGGGTCGGGCGCGCGTCTGGGGCACTGAGAAAGGGGCGCGGGTCCGTGAGCCCCAGGCTGGGCTTTTGCGCGCCTCTGTCCGGGGAAGAGTTTCGCGGGCGCGCGGCTTAGGCTTTGAAACAATGGCGCGGGTCAAGGAGCGCCCGCCGGGCTTCAGTAATTCAGGGGAGAGTGAGGGACGTGCGCGCGTATCTCAAGCTTTGTGGTAGGGCTAGCGCGCTTTCGGCAGACCGGCGGGGCTCCCATCCCCTCACAGGAGCCGGAACCCATGCGCTCTGGGGCGCGCTGGCGGCTTAGGGACCAGGAGCTGGTTTCTCCGCTGCACTCTCTCTGCATCCGCGCCGGGGAGGCCGTCTGGGACCGGGGACTTAAGCCCCTCTCCCTAGCCAGCCCGATTACCACAATTTCCCCCCGCGATCCTTTGCTCTTTTGGAGTGCTTTCAATCAGTCTCCGAGTTACTGCTGGTCCCCAGACGCAGGGCGCTCTCGCTTGGATTGGGGTATTACTTTCCCACCGGTCGCCACTGGTGGCTCCCTCCCCCTTTTGTTTATCTTCCGATATCAGTCCGCAGTTCCCACTCGGCTTTACCTGCTCACTGGCGTCTTCTGCCCCTGTAGAGACCCAGACGTGTATAATTCTGATCTCAGGCTGATTTCATGGGTGATCAGAGTTCTTTGGTAGGTAATCAGCTCACTTTGGGGTACTGGCTGAAAAGACGCCTCTTCCTACTACCCCGCCATCTTGTCCCCACACTGAAAATTTTTTACAAACAAAACAGAACAAAACAAAAAAACCTTTAGGTATCATAGAACTTACCTGAATCTGGAATATAGGGAGATACAGAGTTCTCCCTGAATCACTGCTTCCAAACTTTATAACTTAGTGAACAGGATTCAGAATAGTGTTAGATGAACATAAAGGCTGAACAGATAATGCAAAAAATATCCATAAGCTATCCTTCCAGTTTTCCTTAGGAATAACTTCTTGTGTGTGGAGCTTTTTTAAAAATAGTTTTTTAATAAACATATATTATTGGCCCCAGGGGTACAAGTCTGTGAATCGCCAGGTTTACACATCACAGGACTCACCAGACCACATACCCTCCCCAACATCCATAACCCCACCACCCTCTTCCTACCCCCCTCCCCCCAGCCACCCTCAGTTTGTTTTGTGAGATCAAGCATCTCTTATGATTTGTCTCCCTCCTGATCCCATATTGTTTCATTTATTCTTTTCCTATACCCCAAAACCCCCACGTTGCATCTCCACTTCTTCATATCAGGGAGATCATATGATAGTTGTCTTTCTCCGTTTGACTTATTTCACTCAGCATAATACCCTCTAGTTCAATCCATGTCATTACAAATGGCAGGATTTCATTTCTTTTGATGCCTGCATAGTATGTCATTGTATATATATATATACCACATCTTCTTTATCCATTCATCTGTTGATGGACATCTAGATTCTTTCCATAGTTTGGCTACTGTGGACATTGCTGCTATAAACATTCAGATGCACATGCCCCTTTGGATCATGACATCTATATCTTTAGGGTAATCAGTATCAGTAGTGCAATTGCTGGGTCATAGGGTAGCTCTATTTTCAACTTTTTGAGGAACCTCCATGCTGTTTTCCAGAGTGGTTGCACAAGCTTGCATTCCCACCAACAGTGTAGGGAGGTTCCCCTTTCTTCGCATCCTCACCAGCATCTGTCATTTCCTGACTTGTTAATTTTAGCCATTCTGATTGGTGTGAGGTGGTATCTTATTGTGGTTTTGATTTCTATTTCCCTGATGCCAAGTGATATGGAGCAATTTTTTCATGTGTCTCTTAGCTATGTGGATGTCTTCTTCACAGAAATGTCTGTTCATGTCCTCTGCCCATTTCTTGAGGTGTTGAGGTTGATAAGCTCTTTATAGGTTTTGGATACTAGTCCTTTATCTGATATGTCGCTTTCAAATATCTTCTACCATTCTGTCAGTTGTCTTTTGGTTTTGTTAACTGTTTCCTTTGCTGTGCAAAAGCTTTTGATCTTGATGAAGTCCCAATAGTTCATTTTTGCTCTTGCTTCCTTTGTCTTTGGAAATTTTCCTAGGAAGAAATTACTGTGACTGAGGTCAAAGAGGTTGCTGCCTGTGTTCTCCTCAAGGATTTTGATGGATTCCTTTCTCATACCGGAGAAGACTGTGTTTTTCATAGATAGATTTTTAAAGATTTTTTATTTTCAGCATAACAGTATTCATTATTATATTTTTCAATTTATTTATTTTCAGAAAAACAGTATTCATTATTTTTTCACCACACACAGTGCTCCATGCAAGCCATGCCCTCTATAATATCCACCACCTGGTACCCCAACCTCCCACCCCACCGCCAGTTCAAACCCCTCAGATTGTTTTTCAGAGTCCATAGTCTCTCATGGTTCACCTCTCCTTCCAATTTACCCAAATTCCCTTCTCCTCTCTAATGCCCCTTGTCCTCCATGCTATTTGTAATGCTCCACAAATAAGTGAAACCATATGATAATTGACTCTCTCTGCTTGACTTATTTCACTCAGCATAATTTCTTCCAGTCCCGTCCATGTTGCTACAAAAGTTGGGTATTCGTCCTTTCTGATGGAGGCATAATACTCCATAGTGTATATGGACCACATCTTCCTTATCCATTCATCCGTTGAAGGGCATCTTGGTTCTTTCCACAGTTTGGCGACTGTGGCCACTGCTTCTATAAACATTGGGGCACAGATGGCCCTTCTTTTCAAGCCATCTGTATCTTTGGAGTAAATACCCAGGAGTGCAATGGCAGGGTCATAAGGAAGTTCTATTTTTAATTTCTTGAGGAATCTCCACTCTGTTCTCCAAAGAGGCAGCCCCAACTTGCATTCCCACCAACAGTGTAAGAGGGTTCCCCTTTCTCCACATCCTCTCCAACACATACTGTTTCTTGTCTTGCTAATTTTGGCCATTCTAACTGGTGTAAGGTGATATCTCAATGTGGTTTTAATTTGAATCATTCTGACGGCTACTGATGATGAACATTTTTTCATGTGTCTGATTGTATGTCTTTATTGGAGAAGTGTCTGTCCATATTTTCTGCCCATTTTTTGATATGAATGTCTGTTTTGTGTGTGTTGAGTTTGAGGAGTTCATTATAGATCCTGGATATCAACCTTTTGTATTAGAAGTCCTAGCAACAGCAATCAGACAACAAAAGGAAATAAAAGGTATCCAAATTGGTAATGAAGAAGTCAAACTTTCTCTCTTTGCAGATGACATGATTCTTTATATGGAAAACCCAAAAGACTCCACCCCCAAACTACTAGAACTCATACAGCAATTCAGCAACATGGCAAGATACAAAGTCAATGTACAGAAATCAGTGTCTTTCTTATACATTAGCAATGAAAATACAGAAAGGGAAATTAGAGAATCAATTCAATTTACTATAGAACCAAGAACCCTAAGATACCTGGGAATAAACCTAACCAAAGAGGTAAAGGATCTGTACTCGAGAAACTACAGAACACTCATGAAAGAAATGAAGAAGACACAAATAGATGGAAGACCATTCCATGCTCTTTGATCGGAAGAAAAAACATTGTTAAAATGTCTATACTGCCTAGAGCAATCTATACTTTTAATGCCATTCCGATCAAAATTCCACCGGTATTCTTCAAAGAGCTGGAGCAAATAATCTTAAAATTTGTATGGAATCAGAAGAGACTCCGAGTCGCTAAGGAAATGTTGAAAAACAAAAATAAAGCTGGGGGCATCATGTTAACTGATTTCAAGCTTTACTACAAAGCTGTGATCACCAAGACAGCATAGTACTGGCATAAAAACAGACACATAGACCAGTGGAACAGAGTAGAGAGCCCAGATATGGACCCTCAACTCTATGGTCAATTAATCTTTGACAAAACAGGAAAAAATATACAGTGGAAAAAAGACAGTCTCTTCAATAAATGGTGCTGGGAAAACTGGACAGCTATATGTAGAAGAATGAAACTCGACCATTCTCTTACACCGTACACAAAGATCAACTCAAAATGGATAAAAGACCTCAACGTGAGACAGGAATCTATCAGAATCTTAGAGGAGAACATAGGCAGTAATCTCTTTGATATCAGCCACAGCAACTTCTTTCAAGATACGTCTCCAAAGGCAAAGGAAACAAAAGCGAAAATAAACTTCTGGGACTTCATCAAAATCAAAAGCTTCTGCACAGCCAAGGAAACAGTCAAAAAAACAAAGAGGCAACCCACGGAATGGGAGAAGATATTTGCAAATGACAGTACAGACAAAAGGTTGATATCCAGGATCTATAATGAACTCCTCAAACTCAACCCACATGAAACAGGCAAACACATCAAAAAATGGGCAGAAGATATGAACAGACACTTCTCCAATCAAGACATACAAATGGCTATCAGACACATGAAAAAATGATCATCATTAGCCCTCAGGGAGATTCAAATTAAAACCACATTGAGATATCACCTTACACCAGTTAGAATGGCCAAAATTAACAAGACAGGAAACAACATGTGTTGGAGAGAATGTGGAGAAAGGGGAACCCTCTTACACTGTTGGTGGGAATGCAAGTTGGTGCAGCCTCTTTGGAGAACAGTGTGGAGATTCCTCAAGAAATTAAAAATAGAGCTTCCCTATGACCCTGCCATTGCTCTCCTGGGTATTTACCCCAAAGACACAGATGTCGTGAAAAGAAGGGCCATCTGTACCCCAATGTTTATAGCAGCAATGGCCACGGTCGCCAAACTATGGAAAGAACCAAGATGCCCTTCAACGGATGAATGGATGAGGAAGATGTGGTCCATATACACTATGGAGTATTATGCCTCCCTCAGAAAGGATGAATACCCAACTTTTGTAGCAACATGGACGGGACTGGAAGAGATTATGCTGAGTGAAATAAGTCATATGGTTTCACTTATTTGTGGAGCATAACAAATAGCATGGAGGACAAGGGGCGTTAGAGAGGAGTAGGGAATTTGGGTAAATTGGAAGGGGAGGTGAACCATGAGAGACTATGGACTCTGAAAAACAATCTGAGGGGTTTGAAGTGGAGGGGGGCTGGAAGGTTGGGGTACCAGGTGGTGGGTATTATAGAGGGCACGGCTTGCATGGAGCACTGGGTGTGGTGAAAAAATAATGAATAATGTTTTTCTGAAAATAAATAAATTGAAAAAAAAAAGGTTGATATCCAGGATCATAGATGGCTTTGATGTTATTTAGGTATGTGCTCTCCATACCTACACTTTGAAGAGTTTTGATTAGGAAGTGTTGGTGTACTTTGTCAAATGCTTTTTCAGCATCTATTGAAAGTATCATATGGTTCTTGTTTTTTCTTTTATTAATGCATTGTATCACATCGCTTGATTTGTGGATGTGGAGCCAACCTTGCAGCCTTGGAATCAATCCCATTTGGTCTGGTGAATAATCTTTTTAAGGCACTGTTGGATCCTATTTGTCAGAATTTTGGTGAGGATTTTTACATCTGTGTTCATCAAGGATATTGGTCTGTAATTCTCTTTTTTGGTCGGACCCTTGTATGGTTTGGGGACCAAGGTGATGCTGGCCTCATGGGTTTGGAAGTTTTCCTTGCACTTCTATTTTTTGGAACAGTTTCAGGAGAATAGGAATTAATTCTTCTTTAAATGTTTGGTAGAATTCCCCCCGGAAGCCGTCTGGCCCTGGTTCTTGTTTGTTTGGAGATTTTTGATGACTGCTTCAATCTCCTTACTAGTTATGGGTCTGTTCAGGTTTTCTATTTCTTCCATGTCCAGTTGTGGTAGTTTATATTTCTCTAGGAATGCATCCATTCCTTCCAGATTGTCAAATGTGCCCGCATATAGCTGCTCATTGTAGGCTCATATAATTGTTTGTATTTCTTTGGTGTTGGTTGTGATCTCTCCTCTTTCATTAATGATTTTATTTATTTGGGTCTTTTCTCTTTTCTTTTTGATAAGTCTAGCCAGAGGTTTATCAATCTTATTCTTTCAAAAAAACAACTCCTAGTTTCCTTGATTTGTTCTCCTGTTTTCTTGGTTTCTATTTCATTGATTTCTGCTCTGATCTTTATGATTTCTCTTCTCCTGCTGGGTTTACGCTTTTGTTTTTGTTCTTTCTCCATACCCTTTAGGTGTAGGGTTAGATTGTGTATTTGAGACCTTACTTTTCTTGTTTCTTGGGAAAGGTTTGTATCGCTATATATTTTCCTCTCAGGACTGCCTTTGCTGTGTCCCACGGATTTTGAACCGTCGTGTTTTCCTTATCATTTGTTTCCATGATTTTTTCAATTCTTCTTTAATTTCCTGGTTGACCCATTCATTCTTTAGAAGGATGCTCTTTAGTCTCCGTGTGCTTGGGTTCTTTCCAAATTTCCTCTTGTGACTGAGTTCTAGCTTCAGAGCATTGTGGTCTGAAAATATGTAGGGAATGATCCAAATCTTTTTTTTTTTTAAAGATTTTATTTATTTATTTGACAGAGAGAGATCACAAGTAGACAGAGAGGCAGGCAGAGAGAGAGGGAAGCAGGCTCCCTGCTGAGCAGAGAGCCCGATGTGGGACTCGATCCCAGGACCCCGAGATCATGACCTGAGCCGAAGGCAGCAGCATAACCCACTGAGCCCAGGCGCCCGATCCAAATCTTTTGATACTGGTTGAGACCTGGTTTAGGTCCCAGGATGGGATCTATTCTGGAGAATGTTCCATGTGCACTAGAGAAGAATGTGTATTCTGTTGCTTTGGGATGAAATGTTCTGAAAATATCTGTGGTGTCTATCCAGTCCAGTGCGTCATTTAAGGCCTTTATTTCCTTGTGGACCTTTTGCTTGGATGATAATCTGTCCATTTCAGTGAGGGGAGTGTTAAAGTCCCCTACTATTATTGTATTATTGTTGATGTGTTTCTTTGATTTTGTTATTAATTGGTTTATATAGTCGGCTGCTCCCATGTTAGGGGCATAGATATTTAAAACTGTTAGATCTTCTTGTTGGACAGACCTTGGAGTATGATATAGTGTCCTTCCTCATCTCTTATTATAGTCTTTGGCTTAAAATCTAATTGATCTGATATAAGGATAGCAACCCCAGCTTTCTTTTGATGTCCATTAGCATGGTGCATTGTTTTCCATCCCCTCACTTTAAATCTGGAGGTGCCATTGGGTCTAGAGTCATTTTCTTGTAGACAACATATTGATTTTTTTATCCATTCTGATACCCTGTGTCTTTTGATTGGGGCATTTAGCCCATTTACATCAGGGTAACTATTGAGAAATATGAATTTAGTGCCATTGTATTTCCTGTAAGGTGACTGTTGCTGTATATTGTCTCTGTTCCTTTCTGATCTACTACTTTCTGGGTCTCTCTTTGCTTCGAAGACCCCTTTCAATTTTTCCTGTAGAGCTGGTTTGGTGTTTACAAATTATCTTAGTTTTCGTTTGTCCTGGAAGTTATCTCTCCTTCTTTTTTCAGTGACAGCCTAGGTGGATATAGTATTTTTGGCTTTATGTTTTTCTCGTTTAGTGCTCTGAATATATCATGCCAGTTCTTCCTGGTCTGCCAGGTCTCTGTAGATAAGTCTGCTGCCAATCTAATATTCTTACCTTTGTATGTTAGACTTCTTGTCCCGGGCTGCTTTCAGGATTTTCTCTTTGTCGCTATGACTTGCAGATTTTACTATTAAATGATGGTTGTGGACCTTTTCTTATTGATTTTGAGGAGAGTTCTCCTCACCTCCTGGGTTTTGATGCTTGTTCCCTTTGCCATATTAGGGAAAGTCTCTACAATAATTCTCTCCAATATACCTTCTGCTCCCTTCTTTCTTCTTCTGGAATCCCGATCATTTTAATGTTGTTTTGTCTTATGGTATCACTTATCTCTCGAATTCTCCCTTTGTGGTCCTATAGATTTTTGTCTCTTTTGCTCAGCTTCTTTATTCTCTGTCATTTGGTCTTCTATATCAATAATTCTCTCTTTTGCCTCATTTATCCTAGCAGTAAGAGCCTCCATTTTTTATTGCAGGTCATTAATAGCTTTTTTGATTTCAACTTGGTTAGATTTTAGCTCTTTTATTTCTCCAGAAAGGGCTTTTATTTCTCCAGACAGGGTTTCTCTAATATCTTCCATGTCTTTTTTGAGCCCGGCTAGCACCTTGAGAATCATCATTCTGAACTCTAGATCTGACATATTACCAATGCTCATGTTGATTAGGTCCCTAGCCTTTGGTACTGCCTCTTATTCTTTTATTTGTGGTGAGTTTATCCACCTTGTCATTTTATCCAGATAATAATATATGAAGGAGCAAATAAAATACTAAAAGGGTGGCAAAGACCCCAGGAAAAATATGCTTTAACCAAATCAGAAGAGACCCCAAATCTTTGGGGACAGGGAGAAAGGCAGTAAAAAGATTTCAGAAAAAAATAATTAAAAAGAAAACAAATAAAGAAAAAATATAAAAAAATATATTTATATACTAGACTGGTGACTAAAACAAGGTCACCCACTTAATTTTGGCATTATTTTTGTCTCTACCCAAATTTTAAAGAATGAAAGATATATATAAGTGTAAACACAATGAAGTGTTGGAATATGTCCATTAAGATAATTTTTTTTTCAATTTCTAAAAACGGAGTTTATTAACATAAGTTGTTTGAGAGAATAAAGAAAAAGAAAGTGGAGAGAATTTGCTCAGGCTGAAGACTAGAACAAATCCCTGTATAGATTAAGGGTATATTTTGTTCTATTAGAAGAAGTTGTACCCCAATTTTTTTAGAAGAAAAAACCCTATGTGCATACAAAAAGTAAAGTTAGATACAATGAAGGATAAAATACGACTATAATAATGAAGGCTTAAAACAGATTTTTTAAAATGAGAGGTATTGTTAAGATAAACTAGTTTAAAAATGTAAAATAGGAAAGGTTAAAAGTTAAAAAAATAGCAGAAGAAAAAACATAAAATTAAAAAAATTAATTAACTTTGCAAGACTAAAGAATCATGGGGAGAAAACCATGAATTCCATGCTTTGCTTTCTCCTCCTCTAGAATTCTGCTGTTCTCCTTGGTAAGTGAACTTGGTCTTGGCTGGATTTCTTGTTGGTCTTCTGGGGGAGGGGCCTGTTGTAGAGATTCTCAGTTGTCTTTGCCTGAGGCGGAATTGCACTGCCCTTACTAGGGGCCAGGCTAAGTAATCCACTCGGGTTCGAGTTCGCTTTCGGGAGCATTTGTTCCCTGAGTACTTTCTGCTTTCTGTAGAGTTCTGGGGGATGGGAATGGAAGTGGCCACCTCCCAATCTCCAGCCCACAGAGGCCAAGAACTCAGGGCCCCACTCCTCAGTGGGCCCTGGGAGAAAAGCCGCTCAATCTCTCCCAGCTCCGTGGACTCCTGGCATGATTTGAGCTGACCCAGCCTGTGACTCAGCATCTCTTTCTCTGGCACACAGCCCCACCTGGAGTCTCCGAACCCCACAGATACCTGAGCTATTCCAGGGGGGTCTCCCCAGATCTTGTGAGATCCCTGCTCACAAAACAGTGGCCTGTGCCATGGATCACAATTTAAGGTAACCCCAAGTTGAGAGCTCATCCTCAGATTTGTCTCTGTAGCCGGCTTCACCTCTCTATTACCTGTGACCTCTGCAACACTCAGACAACCCCTATCCTTCTGTGACCCTGCGGGACCTGAGGCCATGCTGTCCCCATGTAGGCTTCACCCCAGCTTAATCTCTGGAGTGAAGTCCCACAATGGAGCAGACTGATTTTGTGCTCTGTTACTCATCCACTTGCTGGGAGCCAGCCCCTCCCCCAGTGGTCTGTCTTCCTGACACTTTGGATTCACTTCTTTGCAGGTTCTACCTTTCAGAAAGTGGTTGATTTTATGTTTCTAGAATTGCTGCTCTTCTTCTTTTCGATCTCCTATTGGATTTGTAGGTGTTCAGAATGGGTTGATAAGATATTTAGCTGATCTCCTAGTATCTGATGTTGTCTCAGGCTGCTACTTCTTTGTCATCTTGAATCCTCCCAAGAATAGGGTGTGAGCATTTTTTTTTTACAATCAGCACAACTATATCTGTATATTTTTATTCATTGTTGGGGCATAATTTACACTATGATGCATTTCTTATGATTTGATATTCTATGAGTTTTGACAAATGCACATGTCAAGGATTCCCCCAAGGCAACAGGCACAATCTTTACTCCTATGTTCCTAGCAACATGAGTCACAATGGGAATTTGCAGGCAGAGAAAGGCCTATACTGTAGGATTCCTCTGACAGACCTTATATAGAATAGGCAAAGTCCTAGGGAAAGAAAGAAGAGATACCAAGGGCTAAAGGCAGGAGGGAAGGTGGAGCTATTTCTTCGTGGGTCCAGAGGATTTTCAACCTGGTGAAAATTGGGTATTGTAGGTAAATTGTAAGAATGGATACAAAGAACTCTGAATGAAATTAACACTCCCGAGTGTACACTTACAGTTGATTAGCACCATAAACACTATGGATATAACATGAAAATAAAACAAGAAAAAGCCAAAGGATTAGGTGATGAAGAGAGAACTTCTGTGAGTGTACACATGGAAGTTGAAATAGTCCTTCAATATGTGGAGAAGAGGGGCTTTACACTGGGTAGGCTGCATCACAGGACTCTGTCATGGAATCGAGGTGTGCAGTTAGTGTTAGCCAGACCTCGCATTGGCTATTTCATACAGATTTGAGCCCCTTTACTAAAAAAGGAAAAGCTGTGTTTCTCACCTCTTTCATACTACTCTGCTTTGCACTTTTTCAGCCTCCCCATAGGTGGGCGCAGCAGCAGCTCAGTCTCCGCTTGTTCACCCATCACACTCATGCACTGTGGTTTTGTGTGCACAAGCAAAGCTCCCTGAATAATTCCTGAGCACCACAAGCCATGTCCTGACATTTCCTCTGTGTCCTCCAGATCCTCCAGGAGGCCCTCTAGAGATTGTTGTTGAGGACAGCATGGAGTAATGCATCCCATCTCTCCCCAAGGTAAGGTCATCATTCTTTTTCTCAGTTAGATATCTATCATATTTTTACTCTCTCTCTCTTTCTCTCCCTCTCTCTCTGTCTCTCTCTCATGCATTTCTCTAACCTATTCAGATAGGGGAATAACAATATATAGTAACAATGAGCAAGGTGGTGGGTGTTATCGAGGGCACATATTGCATGAAGCAATGGGTGTGGTGCATAAACAATGAATTCTGTTACACTGAAAAGAAATTAAAAAAATATGCAATTTCCTTGTTTGGGGCCATACTGAGTGAATGTCTATAACCAGCTGAGAGCTGAAACAAAAGGCAATATAAATGACAGCTCACTGAGCTCTGTGGTGTTTCTCTAGCTTCTCAGCTAAAGAAATATATTTGTCCATAAAACCTGTCTGCTGGGGGTTTTAAGTGCACACAACTGTAGCATTTTCCTAACCCCCATTTTAATCCAAGAGTATCTACTGGCCAGCTGAGGAAGAAGTATTCAGAGGGCTGAACAGTGGATAAAGTATGACTAATTTCCCACTGGTCTTCTGCCTGCAAGTTGCTAACAGCCCTCTCCTCTGTTATCTCTTTTCCAGGATCTTCTTCTGGAGGACAGAGGACGATGTGCTGGACGGGTCAAGAAAATCACCTGCCCTGAGGAGACGGACCAGGCAAGGCCGCTTCTCACCCCACTATATATTCCAACCCACTGATGTGCAAAAGGAAGGCATCATGGAAATTTCTTCCAGAACTTGATCCAGAGTAATGTCTCTCTCACTAAGTACCATATGCGATTGAAAAAACGAAAACAAAAGCAAAAGGCAAGGCACATTTTTCTTTAATTTCCAATTAGAATCATAAATTTACCAAGTCAATGGGTGGTAGCATTGAAATCAAAGTTAGTGTCAATCTTATAGGAAACAACATGGAAAAGTGAATTGTGGTAAATTTTAAGGGCAAAGCATGAGAGTCTACAGGTTCTTAGAAACCACCTGAGGATTTTGAAAGAGTGCGGATGGAGGGATGGGTTAGCCTGCTGGAGGGTAGTAAGAATGACATGTATAACATGGAGCACTAGGTGTGGTGAACAAACAATGAATCTTGGAACAGTGAAAATGTTTTACAAAATAAAGAAAAAAATAAAAAGAAACAACATCTTTTGGTAAATCATAGAACTTATCTGAATCTGAAATATAGGGATATATAGATCTCTCCCCAAATTACTGCTTCCAGCTTTATGACTTACAGGACAGGATTTGGAACAGGTTTAGATAAACATAAAGTCTGAACAGATAATACAGAAAATGTTAATAAGTTACCCCTCCAGTTTTCCCTAGGAATAACTTCTTACCTAGGCATGGAACGTTTGTTTACAATAAGTGCAAGAACATACATACATTTTTATTCACTCTTTTTTTTGTATGGACATTTTTTTCCAATTTATTTATTTTCAGAAAAACAGTATTCATTATTTTTTCACCACACCCAGTGCTCCATGCAAGCCGTGCCCTCTATAATACCCACCACCTGGTACCCCAACCTCCCACCCCCCCACCATTTCAAACCCCTCAGATTGTTTTTCATTCACTCTTAGGACATACTTTACAATACAATACATTTCTTGCCATTTGATATTCTCAGAGTTTGAACAAAGGCATATGTCAAAAATCCCCCATATGACAACATACACGATCTTTACACCTATGTTCCCAGCAGCATAAATCACAGCTGGAATTTGCAGGCAGGCCTGAGAAAGACCTATAGTGTAGGATACTACTGATAGACCTTATGCAGAATAGGCAAAGTCCAAGGGAAAGAAAGCAGAGATACCAAGGTCTAAAGACAGGAGGGAAGGTAGAATTCATTCTACGTGGGTCCAGAGGTATTTTTGACATGGTAAAAATTGAGAGTTATGGGTAAATTGTAGGAATGGATACCAAGAACTCTGAATGAAATTACCACTGCTGACTGTATTCTTATAGATGATTAGAAGCATAAAACTATATATATGACATCCCAATAAAACAAGGAGAAGCCAAAGGACTAGGTGTTGAAGAGAGAACCTGTGGGAGTGAGCACATGGAAGTTGAAATAGTCCTTCAATATGTGGAGAAGGGGGAATTGACACTGGATAGGATGCATCACAGGACCCTGTCATGGAAACAGGCATGCACTTAGGGATTGCCAGACTTCACATTGACTATTTCATACTGATTAGAACCCCAGAGCAAAAAAAGGGAAAACTTGTTCATCACTACGTTCCTAATATTGTGCCTTTCATGTTTCATCCACCATGTTGGTGGGCCCAGAAGCAGCTCAGTTCTCACTTGTTCACCCATCACACTCATGCACTGTGCATCTGTGTTCACATCAAGCAGAGCTCCCTCGATAATTCCCGAGCACCACATGCAATGTCCTGACACTTCCTATGTGTCTTCCAGATCCTCCAGGGGGCAAAATAGAGATCGTTTTTGAGGATAGCATGGAGGAAGGCATCCCATTTCTCCCCAAGGTAAGGTCATCTTTTCTTTTCTAGTAAGATAGCACTCATGTTCTCTCTCTCTCTCTCTCTCTCTCTCTCTCTCTCTCTTTCTCTCTCTAGGTCTCTAACGCACGAGCGCTCGCACATTTCTCAATCCTATTCAGGTAGGGGAATCACAATGTATAGTAACGATATACAATATCCTTGTTTGGGGCCATATTGAGTGAATGTCTCTAACCAGCTGAGAGATTAAACAGAAAGTAATACAAATGAAAGATCACTGAAAAACAGTCTGAGGGGTTTGAAGTGGCGGGGGGGTGGGAGGTTGGGGTACCAGGTGGTGGGTATTATAGAGGGCACGGCTTGCATGGAGCACTGGGTGTGGTGAAAAAATAATGAATACTGTTTTTCTGAAAATAAATAAATTGGAAAATAAATAAATAAAAAATAAAAAAATTAAAAAAAAAAAAAAAAGAAAGATCACTGAGCTGTGTGGTGTTTCCCTAGTATCTCAGCGAAAGAAAGGTATTGGTCCAGAAAAACTTTCTGCTGAGGGCTTTAACTGCTCACACACTGTGGCATCTTCCTAACTCCCACTTTGATCCAAGAGTGTTTGCTGGGCAGCTGAAAAAGAAGGGGTCAGAGGACTGCCCTGAGGATAAAGTATGACTAATTTCCCTCTGGTCTTCTGCCTGCAAGTTAACAAGAGCCCTCTCCCTTGTTATCATTTCCCAGTTTTCTGCAAAAATGACACAGACCACGATGTCATACCCAAGTCAAAAAATCACCAGACAGACAAACCAGGGAGGCCGATTCTGGCGCCACAATATGATCAAAACCACTGAGCAGCCAGGCAAAGGTATCATGGAAATTACCTCCTGAAGTTGATCCAGAGTACTCTCTCTTTCACTTAAGTACCATATACTAATGAGATCACCAAAAAACAAAACAAAACTGAAAACAAAAGGATGGACACCTTTTTCTATAATTTCCTGTGTACAAATTGAAATTACCCAAGTCAACTGGAGGTAGTACTGAACTCAAATTTGAGTTCATTCTTAGAGGAAACAATAAGGAAAAGTGAATTGTGGTAAATCGGAGGGCGAGACAAAGCATGAGAGACTATGGACTCTTACAAACAACCTGAGGATTTTGGAAGGGAGGGATGGAGGGATGGGTTAGCCTGCTCATGGGTATTAAGAACGGCAAGTAGTGCATGGAGCCCTAGGTATGATGCATAAACAATGAATCTTGGAACACTGAAAAAATAGAGGGAACGAATTGCATGGAGCACTGGTTGTGGTACTGTTTTTCTGAAAATAATTTAATTTAAAAAAATTTTTCATTTATTTATTTTCAGCATAACAGTATCATTATTTTCTCACCACACCCAGTGCTCCATGCAAGCTGTGCCCTCTATAATACCCACCACCTGGTACCCCAACCTCCCACCCCCCCACCCCTTCAAAACCCTCAGATTGTTTTTCAGAGTCCACAGTTTCTCATGATTCACCTCCCCCTCCAATTTAACCCAACCCTCTTCTCTCTAACTCCCCATGTCCTCCATGCTTTTTGTTATGCTCCACAAATAAGTGAAACCATATGATAATTGACTCTCTCTGCTTGACTGATTTCACTCAGCATAATCTCTTCCAGTTCCGTCCATGTTGCTACAAAAGTTGGGTATTCATCCTTTCTGATGGAGGCATAATACTCCATAGTGTATATGGACCACATCTTCCTTATCCATTCATCCGTTGAAGGGCATCTTGGTTCTTTCCATAGTTTGGCAACCGTGGCCATTGCTGCTATAAACATTGGGGTACAGATGGCCCTTCTTTTCATGACATCTGTATCCTTAGGGTAAATACCCAGGAGTGCAATTGCAGGGTCATAGGGAAGCTCTATTTTTAATTTCTTGAGGAATCTCCACACTGTTCTCCAAAGAGGCTGCACCAACTTGCATTCCCACCAACAGTGGAAGAGGGTTCCCCTTTCTCCACATCCTCTCCAACATATGCTGTTTCCTGTCTTAGAAGCCATGAAAAAAATTTTTTTAAAAAGAAAGAAAAAAAAAGAAACAACATCTCTAGGTAAGTCATAGAACTTACCTGAATCTGGAATATTGAGAGATATCGATCTCTCCCTAAATCACTGTTTCCAAATTCTATATCTGACTGGACAAGATTCAGAGCAGGCTTAGGTGAACAAAAGGGCTGAACAGAGAATACAGAAATTTCCATAAGCTGCCCCTCCAGTTTTCCCTAGGAATAACTCCTTCCTTGGGTGTGGAGCTTTGTTTTTTTTTTTTTTTTAATTTATTTATTTTCAGAAAAACATTATTCATTATTTTTTCACCACACCCAGTGCTCCATGCAAGCCATGCCCTCTATAATACCCACCACCTGGTACCCCTACCTCCCACCCCCCCTGCCACTTCAAACCCCTCAGACTGTTTTGCAGAGCTTTGTTTTACAATCAGTGCAACCCTATCCATATATTTTAATTCATTCTCATTCCAGAATTTACTCTACAGTGCATTTCTTGTGATTTGAGATTCTATGAGTTTTGACAAATGCATATTTGTCAAATGCGGGATTCCTGCATGTGGAATATACACAATCTTTATACCTATGTTCCTAGCACCATGAATCACAGCTGGAATTTGCAGGCCGAGAAAGACCTATATTGTCGGGATCCACTGACAAACCTTATACAGAATAGGCAAATTCTTCAGGAAAGAAAGGACAGAACCAAGAGCTAAAGGCAGGAGGAAAGCTGGAGTTATTTCTTCGTGGGTCCAGAGGTATTTTCAGCCTGGTGAAAGCTGTGAATTCTGGGTAAATTGTAGGAATGGATACAAAGAACTCTGAATGAAATTACCACTCCTGAGCATAGGCTTACAGAGGATTCGAAGCATAAATACGATGGATAGGACATCCCAATCAAACAAGGAAAAGCCAAAGGACTGGGTGATGAAGAGAGAACCTGTGTGAGTGTGCACATGGAAGTGGAAATAGTCCTTCGATATGTGGAGAAGGGGGAATTGACACTGGGTAGGATGCATCACGGGACTCTGTCATGGAAACAAGGCATACCGTTAGTGTTTGCCATACTTCACATTGACTATTTCACACTGATTAGAACCCCTTAGCTACAAAAGAAAAGACTGTGTTTCTCACTACTTTCCCACTACTCTACATTGCATTTTTTTCATCCACCAAGTAGGTGGGCCCAGCAGCCGCTCAGTCCTCACTTGTTCACCCATCACACTCATGCACTGTAGCTCTGTGTTCAAATCAATCAAAGCACCCTGAGTAATTCCTGAGCAACACAAGCAATGTCCTGGCCATTCCTCTGTGTCTTCCAGAACCTACAGAGGGCTCAGTGGAGAATCTTTCAGGGCACAGGGTGGAGGAAGTTACGCCCTCTCTCCCCAGGGTAAGGTCATCTCTTTCTTTTTCTGAGTTTGAAATCTCTCATATTCCCATCATTCTCTCTCTCTCTCTCTCTCTCTCGTTGCTCAATCCTATTCAGGTAGGGGAATCACAGTGTATAGTAACAAGACGCAATTTCCTTGTTTGGAGCCATACTGAGTAAATGTGGTTAACCAGCTGAGAGCTGAAACAAATGGTAGTAGAAATGGCAGCTCACTGTGCTGTGTGGTGTTTCTCTAGTGTCTCAGCTAAAGAAGTATATTGGTCCATAAAACCTGTCTATGGGGGTTTTAAGGGCACACACACTGTAGCATCTTCCTAGCTCCCACTTTGATCCAAGAGTATCTGCTGGGCAGCTGAGGAAGAAGGGGTCAGAGGACTGCCCCGTGGATAAAGTATGACTAATTTCCCTCTGGTCTTCTACCTCCAAGTTGTCAACAGCCCTCTCCTCTGTTATCCCTTTTTCAGGACAGCCAGCCAGGACAGACAATGTCCTGGCCCTGGCTATAAGACCACCCCTGGGGAAGAGATCTAGGAGGGAAAGCCACCTCTGGCCCCACAGTGTCCACGAGAAAATGCAGGAGGAGGAAGAAGAAGGTACCATGGAAATGTCCTCCTGTAGTTGATCCAGAGTACTCTCTTTCTCCCTTAAGGACCGTATGCTAAAGAGATTGCAAGAAACAAAACCAAAACGGATGGCACACTTTTCTGTAATTTCTGGGTACGAATTTGAGTTTACCAAGTCAATGGGTGCTAGCATTGATCTGAAGGTCGTATTCAATCTTACAGGAAACAGTAAGGTAAAGTGACTTGTGGAAAATCAGAAGGACAGAAAAAGCATGAGAGAGTATGGTGTCTTAGAAACAACCTGAGGATTGTGGAAGAGAGGGAGTGGAGGGAGAGGTTAGCCTGCTGCTGGATATTAGGAAGGACACGTAGTGCATGGAGCACTGGCTGTGGTGCATATTCCATGAATCTCAGAGCACTGAAAAATTTAAATAAAAATCGAAGAAAGAAACATTTCTTCCAATTTATTTATTTTCAGAAAAACAGTATTCATTATTTTTTCACCACACCCAGTGCTCCATGCAAGCTGAGCCCTCTATAATACCCACCACCTGGTACCCCAACCTCCCACCCCCCGCCACTTCAAACCCCTCAGACTGTTTTTCAGAGTCCATAGTCTCTCATGCTTCACCTCCCCTTCCAATTTACCCCAACTCCCTTCTCCTCTCTAACACACCTTGTCCTCCATGCTATTTGTTATGCTCCACAAATAAGTGAAACCATATGATAATTGGCTCTCTCTGCTTGACTTATTTCACTCAGCATAATCTCTTCCAGTCCTGTCCATGTTGCTACAAAAGTTGGGTATTCATTCTTTCTGAGGGAGGCATAATACTCCATAGTGTATATGGACCACATCTTCCTTATCCATTCATCCGTTGAAGGGCATCTTGGTTCTTTCCATAGTTTGGCGACAATGGCCATTGCTGCTGGCAATATACCACAATAAGCGTTGTGGTACAGATGGCCCTTCTTTTTACTACATCTGTATCTTTGGGGTAAATACCCAGGAGTGCAATTGCAGGGTCCTAGGGAAGCTCTATTTTTAATTTCTTGAGGAATCTCCACACTGTTCTCCAAAGAGGCTGCACCAACTTGCATTCCCACCAACAGTGTAAGAGGGGTCCCCTTTCTCCACATCCTCTCCAACACATGTTGTTTCCTGTTTTGTTAATTTTGGCCATTCTAACTGGTGTAAGGTGATAACTCAATGTGGTTTTTTTTTTGTTTTGTTTTTTTTCCCCCAATTTATTTATTTTCAGAAAAACAGTATTCATTATTTTTTCACCACACCCAGTGCTCCATGCAAGCTGTGCCCTCTATAATACCCACCACCTGGTACCCCAACCTCCCACCCCCCCGCCACTTCAAACCCCTCAGACTGTTTTTCAGAGTCCATAGTCTCTCATGGTTCACCTCCCCTTCCAATTTACCCAAATTCCCTACTACTCTCTAACGCCCCTTGTCCTCCATGCTATTGGTTATGCTCCACAAATGAGTGAAACCATATGATAATTGACTCTCTCTGCTTGACTGATTTCACTCAGCATAATCTCTTCCAGTCCTGTCCATGTTGCTACAAAAGTTGGATATTCGTCCTTTCTGGTGGAGGCATAATACTCCATAGTGTATATGGACCACATCTTCCTTATCCATTCATCCGTTGAAGGGCATCTTGGTTCTTTCCATAGTTTGGCGACTGTGGCCATTGCTGCTATAGACATTGGGGTACAGATGGCCCTTCTTTTCACGACATCTGTATCTTTGGGGTAAATACCCAGGAGTGCAATTGCAGGGTCCTAGGGAAGCTCTATTTTTAATTTCTTGAGGAATATCCACACTGTTCTCCAAAGAGGCTGCACCAACTTGCATTCCCACCAACAGTGGAAGAGGGTTCCCCTTTCTCCACATCCTCTCCAACACATGTTGTTTCCTGTTTTGTTAATTTTGGCCATTCTAGCTGGTGTAAGGTGATATCTCAATGTCTCAATGTGGTTTTAATTTGAATCTCCCTGAGGGCTAATGATGATGAACATTTTTTCATGTGTCTGATCGCCATTTGTATGTCTTGATTGGAGAAGTGTCTGTTCATATCTTCTTCCCATTTTTTGATATGTTTGCCTGTTTCGTGTGTGTTGAGTTTGAGGAGTTCATTATAGATCCTGGATATCAACCTTTTTTCTGTACACAATGCTCACTTTCACCACTCTTGTTCAACATAGTATTAGAAGTCCTAGCAACAGCAATCAGACAACAGAGAGAAATAAAAGGCATCCAAATTGGTAATGAAGAAGTCAAACTCTCTCTCTTCGCTGATGACATGATTCTTTATATGGAAAACCCAAAAGACTCCACCCCAAACTACTAGAACTCATACAGCAATTCAGCAACGTGGCAGGATACAAAGTCAATGTGCAGAAATCAGTGGCTTTCTTATACACTAACAATGAAAATACAGAAAGGGAAATTAGAGAATCGATTCCATTTACTATAGCACCAAGAACCATAAGATACCTGGGAATAAACCTAACCAAAGAGGTAAAGGATCTGTACTCGAGGAACTACAGAACACTCATGAAAGAAATGGAAGAAGACACAAATAGATGGAAGACCATTCCATGCTCTTGGATCGGAAGAATAAACATTGTTAAAATGTCTATACTGCTTAGAGCAATCTATACTCTTAATGCCATTCCAATGAAATTCCACCAGCATTTTTCAAAGAGCTGGAGCAAATAATCCTAAACTTTGTATGGAATCAGAAGAGACCCCGAATCGCTAAGGAAATATTGATCCAAGCATTCTTAAGCAAGGTGGTCTTTAGCTTCCAAGTGTTTGAGTTCCTTCGGAACTTTTTCTTGTGATTGAGCTCCAGTTTCAAAGCATTGTGATCTGAGAATGTGCAGGGAAAAATCTCTGTCTTTTGTTCTCAGTTGAGTCCTGATTTGTGACCCAGTATGTGGTCTATTCTGGAGAAAGTTCCATGTGCACTTGAAAAGAATGAGTATTCTGTTGTTTTAGGGTGGAATGTTCTGTATATATCTATGAGGTCCATCTGGTCCAATGTGTCATTCAATGCTCTTGTTTCTTTATAGATTTTCTGCTTTGATGATTTATTTCTGAAAGAGGCATGTTAAGATCTCCTATGATTAGTGTATTCATATCAATATGGCTCTTTATCTTGATTAACAGTTTTCTTAAGTAATTGGCTGCTCCCATATTGGGAGCATAGATATTTACAATTGTTAGATCACCTTGGTGGATAGTCCCTTTAAGGATTATGTAGTGTCCTTCTGTATCTCTGACTACAGTCTTTATCTTAAAATCTAATTTATCTGCTATGAGAATCGCTACCCCAGCCTTCTTTTGAGGCCCATTGGCATGAAAGATGCTTCTACATCCCTTCACTTTCAGTCTGGGTGTATCTTTAGGTTCAAAATGGGTCTCTTGTAGACAACATATGGATGGGTCCTGTCGTTTTATCCAATCTGGAACCCTGTGCCGTTTTATGGGCGCATTTAGGCCATTCACATTGAGAGTGATTATTGATAGATACGTTTTTATTGACATCGAGTTACCTTTGAAGTCTTTCTTTCTGTAGACTGTCTCTATATTTCTGTTCAATGTTATTCTTAGGATTTTTTTCTCTTTTATAGAACCTCCCTTAATATTTCCTGCAATGCCGGCTTGGTGGTTGCATAGTCTTTTAAGTCTTGCCAGTCTTGGAAACTCTTTATCTCTCCATCCATTTTGAATGTCAGTCTTGCTGGATAAAGTATTCTTGGCTGCATGTTCTTCTCATTTAGTGCCCTAAATATATCTTGCCAGCCACTTCTGGCTTGCCAGGTCTCTGTGGACAGGTCTGACGTTATTCTGATGGGCTTCCTTCTGTAAGTAAGGAGCCTCTTTGCCCTAGCAGATTTCAAGAGTTTATACCTACAATTATAATTCCTCAATTTGACTATCAGGTGTCGTGATATTTTTTTGGAATGTATAATCTTGGGTGGAGACCGTTCAGGCTCTAGTACATGAACACTGGTCCCATTCGTGAGATTGGGAAAATTTTCATGAAGGACTTGTTCCACTATATCTTCTAGACTTCTTACTTTCTCCTCCCCTTCAGGGTTTCCAATAATTCTGACGTTGGAACCCTTCATGGCATCATTTATTTCCCTGATTCTGTTTTCATGGTTTCTAAGCTGTTTGTTCCAGGCTTCCTCCTGATCCTTTCTCTCTATCTGTTTGTCTTCCAGATCACTAATTCTATCTTCTGTCTCAGTTACCCTAACTTTGATAGAGTTTAGATTAGATTGGAACTCATTGAGAGCATTGTAGACCTCCTCCCTGGTAGCTTTAAGCTCTGCCCTAACGTTGTGTACATCCTGTCTGGTTGCTTTCAGTTCGGGTCTAATCAATTCCATTTGGTCATCCATGGCTTTCTCTAACCTAGCTGTTGCCTGGATAATTGTTAGCCTGAATTCTCTTTCCGACATATTGTCTATGTTGATAGCCGTTAGCTCTGTTGCAGAAGGTCCATCCTCTGTATTTTTCTTCTGTTGGGCATTCCTCCTCCTAGTCATTTTGGTGGGAGAAGACTGAACAGATGTAGCTGGATGTATCAACTCTGGTGCAGTCAAGGTGCACCCTGAAACACTTCTGAGCAATCAGGATTCCCCACGCAAATGAGAGACAAAAGAAAAGAAAAAGACAAAAAAAATAAAGAAAAAAGAGAGAGAGAAGGAGACAGAGAGAGAGAGAGACAGGAAAGAAAGGGAAGAGGAAAGAGAAGGTTCAGCCCAGATGGGCCCCAAGGTAAGATTTATGAAGTAGACAAACAAAAAGAGACAAAAAGACTGATACAAGTATATGACAATAGAAAAAATGTATATATGCAAATAAAGGCAGAAACTAGTCAAAAAGAACCCTAAGTGTAAGATTTATATGCTATCAGGACAAACACAAAAAAACACAGAAACACTGGTGGAAGAAGAAGATGGGAGATTTCTTATAAATTCCCAGTGTGTTCGAGGAAGGTTGTTTTGATTCTTCTTGGTTGTATCTTGATATCTTTGTTAAAGGACTCAACTTTCCTAAGGTAAAGGGGATTAAAAATTGGTTTACCTATGTCAGATCTAGAGTTCAAAATGACAATTCTCAAGGTTATAGCCGGGCTTGAAAAAGGCATGGAAGATATTAGAGAAACCCTCTCCAGAGATATAAAAGCCCTTTCTGGAGAAATAAAAGAACTAAAATCTAACCAAGTTGAAATCAAAAAAGCTATTAATGAAGTTCAATCAAAAATGGAGGCGCTCACTGCTAGGATAAATGAGGCAGAAGAAAGAATTAGCGATATAGAAGACCAAATGACAGAGAATAAAGAAGCTGAGCAAAAGAGGGACAAACAGCTACTGGACCATGAGGGGAGAATTCGAGAGATAAGTGACACCATAAGACGAAACAACATTAGAATAATTGGGATTCCAGAAGAAGAAGAAAGAGAGAGGGGAGCAGAAGGTATACTGGAGAGAATTATTGGGGAGAATTTCCCCAATATGGCAAAGGGAACGAGCATCAAAATTCATGAGGTTCAGAGAACACCCCTCAAAATCAATAAGAATAGGCCCACACCCCATCACCTAATAGTAAAATTTACAAGTCTTAGTGACAAAGAGAAAATCCTGAAAGCAGCCCGGGAAAAGAAGTCTGTAACATACAATGGTAAAAGTATTAGATTGGCAGCTGACTTATCCACAGAGACCTGGCAGGCCAGAAAGAGCTGGCATGACATTTTCAGAGCACTAAGTGAGAAAAACATGCAGCCAAGAATACTATATCCAGCTAGGCTTTCATTGAAAATAGAAGGAGAGATTAAAAGCTTCCAGGACAAACAAAAACTGAAAGAATTTGCAAACACCAAACCAGCTCTACAGGAAATACTGAAAGGGGTCCTCTAAGCAAAGAGAGAGCCTACAAGTGGTAGATCAGAAAGGAACAAAGACAATATACAGTAACAGTCACCTTACAGGCAATACAATGGCACTAAAATCATATCTCTCAATAGTTACCCTGAATGTTAATGGGCTAAATGCCCCAATCAAAAGACACAGGGTATCAGAATGGATAAAAAAACAAAACCCATCTATATGTTGCCTCCAAGAAACTCATTTTAAACCCGAAGACACCTCCAGACTTAAAGTGAGGGGGTGGAAAAGAATTTACCATGCTAATGGACATCAGAAAAAAGCAGGAGTGGCAATCCTTATATCAGATCAATTAGATTTTAAGCCAAAGACTATAATAAGAGATGAGGAAGGACACTATATCATACTCCAAGGGTCTGTCCAATAAGAAGATCTAACAATTTTAAATATCTATGCCCCCAACTTGGGCGCAGCAAACTATATAAACCAATTAATAACAAAATCAAAGAAACACATCAACAATAATACAATAATAGTAGGGGACTTTAACACTCCCATCACTGAAATGGACAGATCATCCAAGCAAAGATCAACAGGGAAATAAAGGCCTTAAATGATACACTGGATGAGATGGACATCACAGATATATTCAGAACATTTCATCCCAAAGCAACAGAATACACATTCTTCTCTAGTGCACATGGAACATTCTCCAGAATAGATCACATCCTCGGTCCTAAATCAGGACTCAACTGGTATCAAAAGATTGGGATCATTCCCTGCATATTTTCAGACCACAATGCTCTGAAGCTAGAACTCAACCACAAGAGGAAGTTTGGAAAGAACACAAATACATGGAGACTAAACAGCATCCTTCTAAAGAATGAATGGGTCAACCGGGAAATTAAAGAAGAATTGAAAAAAATCATGGAAACAAATGATAATGAAAATACAACGGTTTAAAATCTGTGGGACACAACAAAGGCAGTCCTGAGAGGAAAATATATAGCGGTACAAGCTTTTCTCAAGAAACAAGAAAGGTCTCAGGTACACAACCTAACCCTACACCTAAAGGAGCTGGAGAAAGAACAAGAAAGAAACCCTAAGCCCAGCAGGAGAAGAGAAATCATAAAGATCAGAGCAGAAATCAATGAAATAGAAACCAAAAAAACAATAGAACAAATCAACCAAACTAGGAGCTGGTTCTTTGAAAGAATTAATAAAATTGATAAACCCTTGGCCAGACTTATCAAAAAGAAAAGAGAAAGGACCCAAATAAATAAAATCATGAATGAAAGAGGAGAGATCACAACTAACACCAAAGAAATACAAACTATTATAAGAACATACTATGAGCAAATCTACGCCAACAAATTTGACAATCTGGAAGAAATGGATGCATTCCTAGAAACATATAAACTACCAAAATTGAACCAGGAAGAAATAGAAAGCCTGAACAGACCCATAACCAGTAAGGAGATTGAAACAGTCATTAAAAATCTCCAAACAAACAAAAGCCCAGGGCCAGATGGCTTCCTGGGGGAATTCTACCAAAAATTTAAAGAAGAACTAATTCCTGTTCTCCTGAAACTGTTCCAAAAAATAGAAATGGAAGGAAAACTCCCAAATTCATTTTATGAGGCCAGCATCACCTTGATCCCCAAACCAGACAAGGATCCCATCAAAAAAGAGAGCTATAGACCAATATCCTTGATGAACACTGATGCAAAAATTCTCACCAAAATACTAGCCAATAGGATTCAACAGTACATTAAAAGGATTATTCACCACGACCAAGTGGGATTTATCCCAGGGCTGCAAGGTTGGTTCAACAACCGCAAATCAGTCAATGTGATACAACACATCAATAAAAGAAAGAACAAGAACCATATGATAGTCTCAATAGATGCTGAAAAAGCATTTGACAAAGTACAGCATCCCTTCCTGATCAAAACCCTTCAAAGTGTAGGGATAGAGGGCACATACCTCAATATCATCAAAGCCATCTATGAAAAACCCACTGCAAATATCATTCTCAATGGAGAAAAACTGAAAGTTTTTCCACTAAGGTCAGGAACACGGCAGGGATGTCCATTATCACCACTGCTATTCAACATAGTACTAGAAGTCCTAGCCTCAGCAATCAGACAACAAAAGGAAATTAAAGGTATCCAAATCGACAAAGAAGAAGTCAAATTATCACTCTTCGCAGATGATATGAAACTCTATGTGGAAAACCCAAAAGACTCCACTCCAAAACTGCTAGAACTTATACAGGAATTCAGTAAAGTGTCAGGATATAAGATCAATGCACAGAAATCAGTTGCATTTCTCTACACCAACAACAAGACAGAAGAAAGAGAAATTAAGGAGTCAATCCCATTTACAATTGCACCCCAAACCATAAGATACCTAGGAATAAACCTAACCAAAGAGGCTAAGAATCTATACTCAGAAAACTATAAAGTACTCATGAAAGAAATTGAGGAAGACACAAAGAAATGGAAAAAAGTCCCATGCTCCTGGATTGGAAGAATAAATATTGTGAAAATGTCTATGCTACCTAAAGCAATCTACACATTTAATGCAATTCCTATCAAAGTACCATCCATCTTTTTCAAAGAAATGGAACAAATAATTTTAAAATTTATATGGAACCAGAAAAGACCTCGAATAGCCAAAGGGATATTGAAAAACAAAGCCAAAGTTGGTGGCATCACAATTCCGGACTTCAAGCTTTATTACAAAGCTGTCATCATCAAGACAGCATGGTACTGGCACAAAAACAGACACATAGATCAATGGAACAGAATAGAGAGCCCAGAAATAGACCCTCAACTCTATGGTCAACTAATCTTTGACAAAGCAGGAAAGAATGTCCAATGGAAAAAAGACAGCCTCTTCAACAAATGGTGTTGGGAAAATTGGACAGCCACGTGCAGAAAAATGAAATTGGACCATTTCCTTACACCACACACAAAAATAGATTCAAAATGGATTAAGGACCTCAATGTGAGAAAGGAATCCATCAAAATCCTTGAGGAGAACACAGGCAGCAACCTCTTCGACCTCAGCCGCAGCAACATCTTCCTAGGAACATCGCCAAAGGCAAGGGAAGCAAGGGCAAAAATGAACTCTTGGGATTTCATCAAAATCAAAAGCTTTTGCACAGCAAAGGAAACAGTTAACAAAACCAAAAGACAACTGACAGAATGGGAGAAGATATTTGCAAACGACATATCAGATAAAGGACTAGTGTCCAAAATCTATAAAGAACTTAACAAACTCAACACCCAAAGAACAAATAATCCAATCAAGAAATGGGCAGAGGACATGAACAGACGTTTCTGAAAAGAAGACATCCAGATGGCCAACAGACACATGAAAAAGTGCTCCATATCACTCGGCATCAGGGAAATACAAATCAAAACCACAATGAGATATCACCTCACACCAGTCAGAATGGCTAAAATCAACAAGTCAGGAAATGACAGATGCTGGCGAGGATGCGGAGAAAGGGGAACCCTCCTACACTGTTGGTGGGAATGCAAGCTGGTGCAACCACTCTGGAAAACAGCATGGAGGTTCCTCAAAATGTTGAAAATAGAACTGCCCAGCAATTGCACTACTGTGTATTTACCCTAAAGATACAAACGTAGTAATCCAAAGGGGCACGTGCACCCGAATGTTTATAGCAGCAATGTCCACAATAGCCAAACTATGGAAAGAACCTAGATGTCCATCAACAGATGAATGGATCAAGAAGATGTGGTATATATACACAATGGAATACTATGCAGCCATCAAAGGAAACGAAATCTTGCCATTTGCGACAACATGGATGGAACTAGAGCGTATCATGCTTAGCGAAATAAGTCAAGCGGAGAAAGACAACTATCATATGATCTCCCTGATATGATGGAGTGGTGATGCAACATGGGGGCTTAAGTGGGTAGGAGAAGAATCCATGAAACAAGATGGGATAGGGAGGGAGAAAAACCATAAGTGACTCTTAATCTCACGAAACAAACTGTGGGTTGCTGGGGGGAGGGGGTTGGGAGAAGGGGGGTAGGGTTATGGACATTGGGGAGGGTATGTGCTTTTGGGTAAATTGGAAGGGGAGATGAACCATGAGAGACTATGGACTCTGAAAAACAATCTGAGGGGTTTGAAGTGGCGGGGGGGTGGGAGGCTGGGGTACCAGGTGTTGGGTATTATAGAGGGCACAGCTTGCATGGAGCACTGGGTGTGGTGAAAAAATAATGAATACTGTTTTTCTGAAAATAAATAAATTGAAAAAAAATTGGTTTACCTATAGGGGTAGTATTGATTGGGGAAAGGGGATTACTTTGAAGTTTAACTCTACATGAATATTAAAGGATAAAAATAAAAAGGAATAAACTAGGCTAAACTAAAATTTTAAAAAGGAATTCAAAAAATAAAAAAAATGCAAAAGAAAAACATAGGTGTATGCATCAAAAAGTTCAGGTTAGAAGGGTATTATGGAATTTGATGTACTGTAAGCTTGCTGTGATGGTAAATAGGTTAAAAAAATTACTTATGTGTAAAAAAAAATGATCCAGAATAGTGGGAATGAGTTAACAATAAAAGTTTTCCTATGAAGTAGTGGTTGTTCTCTTGTAGTCCTTTTTTTTTCTTTTTCTTTTTTCTTTCTTGGTTTGTTTTCTGGGGGAGGGGCCTGCCACGTGGGTTGTCAGTCAATGAAGTTTCCTGGGTTAAGTCCTCCCCCCCCCTCAAGGGGGTGGGCTCTGAGGAAACCGGTTTTTTTTTTCAGGCTTTTGTTCTCTGGCGGTTTTTATGTTTGTTCACTTTTTTTCCTCTCACCTTGACCGCCTTTGATGGTTTTTGTAGTTTTAGAGGAAAACAAACTGCACCCTGATCTCCCTCTCAGAGAGAAGACTCAGTCTGGGGACAGAGCCTAAATAAGTTCCCCCTTGGTGGCTGTCAGAGCAGATTCCAAGTTGAAGACCCTGGGGACGCAGGATCTTTTGCTTGTACCCAAAGCCAAGGCAGTGGCAGCTGTCTGGGAGCTCCCGACTGCCAGAGAGGTTCCAAGCAGCAATTGCACACTGAGATTTTGCCGCTGGCCCAGGCTGGGAGTGCCTGGTCTTGCAGGATCTAAGAGTGCCCAGCTTGTGTGCGCCTCCTTCAGGGGCGGCTATGGGTCGCAGGCGTCACAGGCATGGGGCGCTGGTCCGAGAGCACCAGGCTGGGCTTTTGAGCACCTCTGTCAGGGGAGAGTTTGTGGCACACAGCTTAGGCTTTGGAAACAATGGCGCAGGTCAAAGAGTGCCGGACGGGCCTTTGTAACTCTCTCAGGGGAGCATTAGGGACGTGCCCGCGTATCTCAAGCTTTGTGGTAGGGCCGCGCGTTCTGCCGACCTGCGTGGCTCCCATCCCCTCACAGGAGCTACAACCCACACATTCTCAGGCACGCTGGCGGCTTAGGGACCAAGACCTCATTTCTCCGCCACACTCTCTCTGCCTCAGTGCCGGGGAGGCTGTCCCAGGACCAGGGACTTAAGCCCCTGTCTGTAGCCGCCCCAAATCCCACAATTTCCCCCCGCGATCCTTTGCTCTTTTGGAGTGCTTTCAACCAGTCTCCAAGTTAATGCTGGTCCCCAGATGCTGGTCCCCACTCTCGCTCGTATTGGGGGTATTACTTTCCAACCAGTCGCCTCTGGTGGCTGACTCCCCCTTTTGTTTATCTTCTGATATCAGTCCGCCATTCCCACTCTGCTTTACCTGCCCACTGGCGTCTTCTGCCCTGTAGAGATCCAGACGTGTATGTATCTGATCTCAGGCTGATTTCATGGGTGAATGGAATTCTTTGGTAGGTAATCAGCTCACTTTGGGGTACCGGACAAAAAGGCGCCTCCTCCTACTCCCCCGCAATCTTGTCTCCACCTGCTCGTGGTTATTGAAAAGGGCAAGTAGTGCTTGGAGCCCTGGGTGTGGTGCATAAACAATGAATCTTGGAACACTGAAAAATTTTTAAAAAAAATAAAGAGTTTTGTTAATTTTGGCCATTCTAACTGGTGCAAGGTGGTATCTCAATGTGGTTTTAATTTGAATCTCCCTGAGGGCCAAAATTAACAAAACAGGAAACAACATGTGTTGGAGAGGATGTGGAGAAACGGGAACCCTCTTCCACTGTTGGTGGGAATGCAAGTTGGTGCAGCCTCTTTGGAGAACAGTGTGGAGATTCCTCAAGAAATTAAAAATAGAGCTTCCCTATGACCCTGCAATTGCACTCCTGGGTATTTACCCTAAGGATACAGATGTCATGAAAAGAAGGGCCATCTGTACCCCAATGTTTATAGCAGCAATGGCCACGGTTGCCAAACTATGGAAAGAACCAAGATGCCCTTCAACGGATGAATGGATAAGGAAGATGTGGTCCATATACACTATGGAGTATTATGCCTCCATCAGAAAGGACGAATATCCAACTTTTGTAGCAACATGGACGGAACTGGAAGAGATTATGCTGAGTGAAATCAGTCAAGCAGAGAGAGTCAATTATCATATGGTTTCACTCATTTGTGGAGCATAACCAATAGCATGGAGGACAAGGGGCGTTAGAGAGTAGTAGGGAATTTGGGTAAATTGGAAGGGGAGGTGAACCATGAGAGACTATGGACTCTGAAAAACAGTCTGAGGGGTTTGAAGTGGCGGGGGGGTGGGAGGTTGGGGTACCAGGTGGTGGGTATTATAGAGGGCACAGCTTGCATGGAGCACTGGGTGTGGTGAAAAAATAATGAATACTGTTTTTCTGAAAATAAATAAATTGGGAAAAAAATAAAGAGAAAAAAAGAAACAACATCTCTAGGAAAGTCATAGAACTTACTTGAATCTGGAATATTGATCTCTCCCTGAATCACTGTTTCCAAATTCTATATCTAACTGGACAGGATTCAGAACAGGCTTAAATGAACAAAAGGGCTAAACAGAGAATACAGAAAATTTCCATAAGCTGCCCCTCCAGTTTTCCCTAGGAATAACTCCTTCCTTGGGTGTGGAGCTTTGTTTTACAATCAGTGCAACCCTATCCATATATTTTAATCCATTCTCATTCCAGAATCTACTCTACAGTGCATTTCTTGTGATTTGAGATTCTATGAGTTTTGACAAATGCATATGTAAGGGATTCCCACATGTGGCACATACACAATCTTTATACGTATGTTCCGAGTACCATGAATCACAGCTGGGATTTGCAGGCGGAGAAAGACCTATATTGTCAGATTCCACTGAGAGATCTTATAGAGAATAGGCAAATTCCTTGGGAAAGAAAGGAGAGATACCAAGAACTAAAGGCAGGAGGGAAGTTGGAGTGATTTTTCGTGGGTCCAGAGGTATTTTCAACCTGGTGAAAGCTGTGAATTCTGGGTAAATTGTAGGAATGGATACAAAGAACTCTGAATGAAATTACCACTTCTGAGCATAGGCTTCAAAGCATAAATACGATGGATAGGACATCCCAAACAAACAAGGAAAAGCCAAAGGACTAGGTGATGAAGAGAGAACCTGTGTGAGTGAGCCCATGGAAGTTGAAATAGTCCTTCGATAGGTGCAGAAGGGGGAATTTACACTGCGTAGGCAGCATCACGGGAATCCGTCATGGAATCAAGGCGTGCAGTTAGTGTTGGCTGGACCTCGCATTGGCTATTTCAACTGATTTGAGCCCTTTGGCTAAAAAAGGAAAATCTCTGTTTCGCACCTCTTTCGTACTACTCTGCTTTGCATTTATTCGGCCTCCCCATAGGTGGGCCCAGCAGCCGCTCAATCGTCACTTGTTCACCCATGACACTCACGCACTGAACATCTGTGTTCACATCAAGCAGAGCTCCCTCAATAATTCCCAAGCACTGCAAGCAATGTACTAACACTTCCTTTGTGTCTTCCAGATCCTCCATGGGGCCCATTGGAGATTGCTTTTGAGGATAGCATGTAGGAAGGCATCCCATCTCTCCCCAAGGTAAGGTCATCTTCCCTTTTCTAGTAAGATAGCACTCATGTTCTCTCTCTCTCTTTAGGTCTCTCTTGCACGAGCGCTCCCACATTTCTCAATCCCATTCAGGGAGGGGAATCACAATGTATAGTAATGGAATGCAATATCCTGGGGAAATATTGAGTGAATGTCTCAAACCATCTGAGAGATTAAACAGAGAGTAATAGATATGAAAGCTCACTGTGCTGTGTGGTGTTTCCCTAGTGTCTCAGGGAAAGAAAGGTATTGGCCAGAAAATCATTCTGCTGAGGGGTTTAATTGCTCACACACCGTAGCATGTTCTGAACTCCCACTTTGATCCAAGAGTATCTGCTGGGCAGCTGAGGGCTCTCCCATGGATACGTGGTTTTCCCATGGATTCCCGTGGAATCCTGTGGAATCCCGTGGATTCCCATGGAATCAAGGCATGCAGTTAGTGTTGGCGGAATCTTGCATTGGCTATTTCACCCTGCTTTGAGAACTTTAGTAAAAAAAGGAAAAGGAAAAGTATGACTAATATCCCTCTGCTCTTCTGCCTCCAAGTTGTCAACAGCCCTATTCTCTGTTCTCCATTTTTAAGGACAGGACAGACAATGTCCTGGCCCTGGCTATAAGATCACCACTGTGGTCCTTAATCCATTTTGAGTTTATTTTTGTGTGTGGGTAAGGAAATGGTCCAATTTCATTTTTCTGCACGTGGCTGTCCAATTTTCCCAACACCATTTATTGAAGAGGCTGTCTTTTTTCCATTGGACATTCTTTCCTGCTTTGTCAAAGATTAGTTGACCATAGAGTTGAGGGTCTATTTCTGGGCTCTCTATTCTGTTCCATTGATCTATGTGTCTGTTTTTGTGCCAGTACCATGCTGTCTTGATGATGACAGCTTTGTAATAAAGCTTGAAGTCCGGAATTGTGATGCCACCAACTTTGGCTTTGTTTTTCAATATCCCGTTGGCTATTCGAGGTCTTTTCTGGTTCCATATAAATTTTAAAATTATTTGTTCCATTTCTTTGAAAAAGATGGATGGTACTTTGATAGGAATTGCATTAAATGTGTAGATTGCTTTAGGTAGCATAGACATTTTCACAATATTTATTCTTCCAATCCAGGAGCATGGAACATTTTTCCATTTTTTTGTGTCTTCCTCAATTTCTTTCATGACGAGGAAGTAGTGATGCAACATGGGGGCTTAAGTGGGTAGGAGAAGAATCCATGAAACAAGATGGGATAGGGAGGGAGACAAACCATAAGTGACTCTTAATCTCACGAAACAAACTGTGGGTTGCTGGGGGGAGGGGGGTTGGGAGAAGGGGGGTAGGGTTATGGACATTGGGGAGGGTATGTGCTTTTGGGTAAATTGGAACGGGTGGTGAACCATGAGAGACTATGGACTCTGAAAAACAATCTGAGGGGTTTGAAGTGGCGGAGGGGTGGGAGGTTGGGGTACCAGGTGGTGGGTATTATAGAGGGCACGGCTTGCATGGAGCACTGGGTGTGGTGAAAAAATAATGAATACTGTTTTTCTGAAAATAAATAAATTGGAAAAAAAAGATCACCACTGTGGAGGAGATCTAGGAGGGAAAGCCACTTCTGGTCCCACACCATCCTGGATAACATAAAACAAGAAGAAGAAAGTATCATGGAAGAGTACTCTGGATCAACTACAGAAAGAAATTCTCTCTCACTGAAGTACCATATGGTAATGAGATTGCAAAAAAAAAATGACAGACAAACAAACAAAAAACCCCCCAAAAAACCCCCAAAGGGATGGCACACTTTTCTGTAATTCCCTGGGTACGAATTTGAGTTTACCAAGTCAATGGGTGCTAGTATAGTTCTGAAGGTCGTATTCGATCTTACAGGAAACAGTAAGTTAAAGTGACTTGTGGAATATCACAAGGGCAGACAAAGCATGAGAGACTGTGGTCTCTTAGAAACAAACTGAGGATCGTGGAAGATGGAAGTGGAGGGATAGGTAAGCCTGTTGGTGGGTATTAGGAAGGGCATTTAGTGCATGGAGCACTGGCTGTGGTGCATATTCCATGAGTCTTGGAACACTGAAACATTTAAAATATTAGGATGAAAGAAAAAACATCTTTAGGTCAATCGGAGAACTTATCTGAATCTGGAATATAAGGCTTTGCAGAGCTCACCCTGAATCACTGTATCAAAACTTTATGACTTACTGGATAGGATTCAGAACCTGTTTAGATCAAAATAAATTTTGAACATGGAGTAAAGAAAGTGTCCATAAGCTACCCCTCCAGTTTATCCTAGGAATAACTTCCTACTTGGATGTGGAACATTTTTTACAATCAGTGCAACCACATCCATGTATTTCTAGGGATTCTCAGGGCATGATTTACACGACCCCGCATTCCTGCGATTTGATATTCTCTCAGTATTGACAAATACATATGTCAAGAATTCCCCCCTAGGGCAATAAACACGATCTCTACTCCGAGGGGACAAGCAGCATGAATCACAGCGAGAGCTTGCAGGCAGAGAAAGGCCTATAGTGTAGGATTCCTCTGACAGACCTTATACAGATTAGGCAAAGTCCTAGGGAAAGAGAGCAGAGATACCAACGGCTAAAGGCAGGTGGGAAGGTGCAGCTCTTTCTTCATGGGTCCAGAGGTATTTTCAACCTGGTGAAAATTGGGGATCGTGGGTAAATTGTCGGAAGGGATACAAAGAACTCTGAATGAAATTACCACTCCTGAGCATAGGCTTACAGACGATTCGAAGCATAAATACGATGGATGGGACATCCCAATCAAACAAGGAAAAGCCACAGGACTGGGTGATGAAGAGAGAACCTGTGTGAGTGAGCCATGGAAGTTGAAATAGTCCTTCGATAGGTGCAGAAGGGGGAATTTACGCAGAATAGGCTGCATCACAGGACCCCATCATGGAATCAAGGCATGCATTTAGTGTTGGCCGGACCTCACACTGGCTATTACACACTGATTTGAGCCCTTTGGCTAAAAAAGGAAAAGCTCTGTTTCGCACCTCTTTCGTACTACTCTGCTTTGCATTTTTTCGGCCACCCCATAGGTGGGCCCAGCAGCCGTTCAGTCGTCACTTGTTCACCCATCACACTCACGCACTGCACATCTGTGTTCACAACAAGCAGAGCTCCCTCGATAATTCCCGAGCACTGCAAGCAATGTACTGACACTTCCTTTGTGTCTTCCAGATCCTCCATAGGCGCACTGGAGATTGCTTTTGAGGATAGCATGTAGGAAGGCATCCCATCTCTCCCCAAGTTAAGGTCATCTTTCCATTTCTAGTAAGATAACTCTCATGTTCTCTCCCTCTCTATCTCTCTCTCTCGCTCTCCCTCTTTAGGTCTCTCTCGCAAGAGCTCTCACATGTTTCTCGATCCCATTCAGGTAGGGGAATCCAATGCATAGTAACGGTATGCAATATCCTTGTTTGGCGCCATATTGAGTGAATGTCTCTAACCAGCTGAGAGTTTAAATAGAGAGTAATACAAATGATAGTTCACTGCGCTGTGTGGTTGGTTCCCTAAAGTCTCAGGGAAAGAAAGGTATTGGTCCAGAAAAACTTTCTGCTGAGGGCTTTAACTGCTCACACACTGTAGCATCTTCCTAATTCCCACTTTGGTCCAAGAGTATCTGCTGGGCAGATGAGGAGGAAGGGGTCAGAGGACTCACCTGTGGATACAGTAAGACTAATTTCCCTCTGCTCTTCTGCCTCCAAGTTGTCAACAGCCCTATTCTCTGTTCTCCCATTTTCAGGACAGACAATGTCCTGGCTCTGGCTATAAGATCACCACTGTGGAGGAGATCTAGGAGGGAAAGCCATCTCTGGCCCCACACCATCCTGGATAAAATAGAGGAAGAAGAAGAAGGTATCATGAAAGAGTACTCTGGATCAACTACAGGAAGAAATTCTCTCTCAATTAAGTACCATATGGTAATGAGATTGAAGAAAAAAAAAACAACAACCAAAGGGAAGGCACACTTTCCAGGAATATCCTGGGAACGAATTTGAGTTTGCCAAGTCCATGGGTGCTAGTATTCATCTGAAGGTCATATTCAATCTTACTAGAAACAGTAAAGTTAAAGTGACTTGTCGAATATCACAAGGGCAGACAAAGCATGAGAGACTGTGGTCTCTTAGAAACAACCTGAGGATCATGGAAGAGAGGGAGTGGAGGGATAGTTTAGCCTGCTGCTGGGTAATAGGAAGGGCATTTAGTGCATGGAGCACTGGCTGTGGTGCATATTCCACATATTCTTGGAACACTGAAACATTTAAAATATTAGGATCAAAGAAACAACATCCTTAGGTCAATCAGAGAACGTATCTGAATCTGGAATATAGAGCGAGCAGAGCTCACCCTGATTCACTGTATCCAACCTTTATCATTTACTGGATAGGATCCAGAAACTGTTTGGATCAACATAAGGCTGAACAGTTAGTACAGAAAGTGTTCATGAGATACACCTCCAGGTTTCCCTAGGAATACCACTTTCTACTTGGCTGTGGAGCTTTTTTTTTTTTTTTTTCTTTACAATCAGTGCAACCACATCCATGTATTTCTAGGCATTCTCAGGGCATGATTTACACGACAGCGCATTCCTTGCGATTTGATATTCTCTCAGTATTGACAAATACATATGTCAGGGATCTCCCCTAGGGCAACAAACATGATCTCTACTCCGAGGTGCCTAGCAGCATGAATCACAGCGAGAGCTTGCAGGCAGAGAAAGGCCTATAGTGTAGGATTCCTCTGACAGACCTTATACAGATTAGGCCAAGTCCCAGGGAAAGAGAGCAGAGATACCAACGGCTAAAGGCAGGTGGGAAGGTGCAGCTCTTTCTTCATGGGTCCAGAGGTATTTTCAACCTGGTGAAAATTGGGGATCGTGGGTAAATTGTCGGAAGGGATACAAAGAACTCTGAATGAAATTACCACTCCTGAGCATACGCTTACAGATGATTCGAAGCATAAATACGATGGATGGGACATCCCAATAAAACAAGGAAAAGCCACAGGACTGGGTGATGAAGAGAGAACCTGTGTGAGTGAGCCCATGGAAGTTGAAATAGTCCTTCGATAGGTGCAGAAGGGGGAATTTACACTGGGTAGGCTGCATCACGGGACTCTGTCATGGAATGAAGGCATGCAGTTAGTGTTGGCCGGACCTCACACTGGCTATTACACACTGATTTGAGCCCTTTGGCTAAAAAAGGAAAAGCTCTGTTTCGCACCTCTTTCGTACTACTCTGCTTTGCATTTTTTCGGCCACCCCATCGGTGGGCCCAGCAGACGTTCAGTCGTCATTTGTTCACCCATCACACTCACACACTGCACATCTGTGTTCACATCAAGCAGAGCTCCCTCGATAATTCCCGAGCACTGCAAGCAATGTACTGACCCTTTTTTTGCGTCTTCCAGATCCTCCACGGGGCCCACTGGAGATTGTTTTTGAGGATAGCATGCAGGAAGGCATCTCATCTCTCCCCAAGTTAAGGTCATCTTTCCTTTTCTAGTAAGATAGCACACATATTCTCTCTCTCTCTCTCTCTCTTTCTTTAGGACTCTCTCGCAAGAGCGCTCACACGTGTCTCAATCCCATTCAGGTAGGGGAATCACAATGCATAGTAACGGTATGCAATATCCTTGTTTGGCGCCATATTGAGTGAATGTCTCTAACCAGCTGAGAGTTTAAACAGAGGGTAATACAAATGATAGTTCACTGTGCTGTGTGGTTGGTTCCCTAAAGTCTCAGGGAAAGAAAGGTATTGGTCCAGATAAACTTTCTGCTGAGGGCTTTAATTGCTCACACACTGTAGCATCTTCCTAACTCCCACTTTGATCCAAGAGTATCTGCTGGGCAGATGAGGAGGAAGGGGTCAGAGGACTCACCTGTAGATGCAGTAAGACTAATTTCCCTCTGCTCTTCTGCCTCCAAGTTGTCAACAGCCCTATTCTCTGTTCTCCCTTTTAAGGACAGACAATGATCTGGCCCTGGCTATAAGATCACCACTGTGGAGGATATCTAGGAGGGAAAGCCACCTCTGGCCCCACACCATCCTGGATAAAATAGAGGAAGAAGAAGAAGGTATCGTGAAAGAGTACTCTGGATCAACTACAGGAAGAAATTCTCTCTCACTTAAGTACCATATGGTATTGAGATTGAAGAAAAAAAAAAACAACAACCAAAGGGATGGCACACATTTCGGTATTTCCTGGGAACGAATTTGAGTTTACCATGTCCATGGGTGCTAGTATTCATCTGAAGGTCATATTCAATCTTACTGGAAACAGTAAAGTTAAAGTGACTTGTGGAATATCACAAGGGCAGACAAAGCATGAGGACTGTGGTCTTTTTTTTTTTTTTGAATACTGCTGTAGCTGCCAGTATTTTTACTTTTTTTTTCCCAATTTATTTATTTTCAGAAAAACAGTATTCATTATTTTTTCACCACACCCAGTGCTCCATGCAAGCTGTGCCCTCTATAATACCCACCACCTGGTACCCCAACCTCCCACCCCGTGGCCACTGTGGACTCTTAAAAACAACCTGAGGATCGTGGAAGAGAGGGAGTGGAGGGATAGTTTAGCCTGCTGCTGGGTATTAGGAAGGGCATTTAGTGCATGGAGCACTGGCTGTGGTGCATATTCCATGAGTCTTGGAACACTGAAACATTTAAAATATTAGGATCAAAGAAACAACTTCTTTAGGTCAATCAGAGAACGTATCTGAATCTGGAATATAGAGCGATGCAGAGCTCACCCTGATTCACTGTATCCAACCTTTATCACTTACTGGATAGGATCCAAAACCTGTTTAGATCAACATAAGGCTGAACAGGTAGTACAGAAAGTGTTCATGAGATACACCTCCAGGTTTCCCTAGGAATACCACTTTCTACTTGGCTGTGGAGCTTTTTTTTTTTTTTTCTTTACAATCAGTGCAACCACATCCATGTATTTCTAGGCATTCTCAGGGCATGATTTACACGACCCCGCATTCCTTGCGATTTGATATTCTCTCAGTATTGACAAATACATATGTCAGGGATCTCCCCTAGGGCAACAAACACGATCTCTACTCCGAGGTGCCTAGCAGCATGTATCACAGCGAGAGCTTGAAGGCAGAAAAAGGACTGTAGTGTAGGATTCCTCTGACAGACCTTATACAGATTAGGCCAAGTCCCAGGGAAAGAGAGCAGAGATACCAAGGGCTAAAGGCAGGTGGGAAGGTGGAGCTCTTTCTTCATGGGTCCAGAGGTATTTTCAACCTGGTGAAAATTGGGGATCGTGGGTAAATTGTCGGAAGGGATACAAAGAACTCTGAATGAAATTACCACTCCTGAGCATACGCTTACAGACGATTGGAAGCATAAATACGATGGATGGGACATCCCAATCAAACAAGGAAAAGCCACAGGACTGGGTGATGAAGAGAGAACCTGTGTGAGTGAGCCCATGGAAGTTGAAATAGTCCTTTGAAAAACAATCCGACAGTCCTGAAGGGGCTGGGAGTGGGAGGTTGGGGGAGCCAGGCGGTGGGTATTATGGAGGGCATGGATTGCATGGAGCACTGGGTGTGGTGAACAAACAATGAATTCTGTTACACTGAAAAGAAACTAATATTAAAATTTTTAATATAAAAAAACCACTACCTGAGACTAAGTTAGGGATTACTTAAATGGAAAGATAATCACATAAATAAAAGAAACCCCTACTTATTTTATTCTTAGGTAACAGAAGAAATACAAGTAATGCTATTTAGATAAATCTGATAAAAAGTACAGTTAATATTGGTCTATTAAATATACAAAATTTATGGAAGAGGAGGAATATGGCATAGGCATAGGGGACCATAGTTTTGTCCAGTCCCTGGAATTCAGCTAGAGTTTTCAAATCATTCTGAACACCTGTGAACTCAACCTGAGATCTAAGAAAAGAACTGTTATAATTCTACAAATAGAAAAGTGACCACGTTCTGCAAGGTAGGAGGTGTGGCATGGAGAAGTGAATCCAAGGTGATACATAGGAAGATAAACTGTTGGTGGGGTGGGGTGCATAAACTGCCTATCAGAAAGTGATATAGTAGTGGCGTGCCAACTGAAACTTTTATAAGTCTAATCTGATGAGAGACATCCCTTTTTGAAAAGCACTCAGGTGGAGAAGTAGGTCGGAATCCTCAGTAGAACTGCCTGATCTCATGATCCCCGGGGTCACAGAAAGAATGGGGTGCCTGAGTATGGGAGAGTTCCCAGGTGTTTCAGCAGGGAAGCCAGCTGCAATCAAAGAGCAGAGGAGGGGGCTTTCAGCTCAGTGTTGCCATTAACCACAAACCCCATCCCGTTGGGTAACTGCTCTTAGAGTAAGGGCCCAACACACAGAAAATCCAAGGCAAGACCTCCCTCCCTTCCCCTGGAGGAGCAGCATGAATGTATGCCACAGGAGACTGCAAAGTTTGGAAACTCCAAAGGGGGTAGCATGGCTGAGATAAAAATGCTCAAAGGTTGGGCATGCAGAGAGTGCATACAGAAACCAGGGAGACAAGAGTGATTGACAGATTTTCTTTGAGGGCACACTGAAGAGTGGAGTGTGCCCACTTTCAGCTCTAGGGCTGGACACTGGGAGGCTCACATTTTCATTCTAATCCTCTCAAGTGGTGTGGAAAACCATCAGGGAACAAAAGCCACAAAGAGGAATCTGGAAGCCCTTACTTAGCCTGCCCCCCTGGCAAGGGCAGTGCAATACCACCAGGGTGAAGACCTCCAAGAATCAGCTAAAGCTCAAAGGCTCCTCCCCCAGAAAATCAGCAAGAACTTAGCGCTAGGATAAACTTTAAACAATCACAGAGAACTGCAAAACTCTAGTGCTAGGGGAAAATACTATATAGGACTCATGGCTCCTTAATCTTTCTAGTTTAATTTTCTTTTTTTTTTCCATTTCAACTAATTTCTCATTTTATCAACTCGGGTTTTTAAATAATTTTATTTCAATTTCTTTTTTTTCCAATTTATTTATTTTCAGAAAAACATTACTCATTATTTTTTCACCACACCCAGTGCTCCATGCAAGCCGCGCCCTCCATAATACCCACCACCTGGTACCACAACCTCCCACCCCCCCGCCATAGTTTCTCATGGTTCATCTCCCCTTCCAATTTCCCTCAACTCCCTTTTCCTCTTGAGAGTCAATTATCATATGGTTTCACTTATTTGTGGAGCATAACAACATGGAGGACATAATAGTGTTATTTTAAGTTCACATTTCATAAGATATATGTAATTCCTACAGTAATGTCTCTTGTTTAACTTGAACATTATAAATAATATTTGACTAATTTCAGGCGCATCAGGAGTTGGAAGAAACTATAACTAGAGCAGCAAAGGAAGCTGCTGCTGAATTTGAATCAGGCTTATCTGGGGAGGCGACCTATTTAGAATCTACTTTTGAAAGACATAAAGGTTGTGACGACGTAATTAAAGCATACAGAGAGTACTCAGAGTTTCTGAAGCAAAAGTATAGCATCTGAAAGATAAATAGTAAAAATTTATTTACTGGATGTTTACACAACATTTTAATTCTTTCCTATAAAATGGATGATATGCAAAAATCTTTATTAAAGGAAAATATTTCTGGAAAAAAAAAAGAAATAGTCCTTCGATAGGTGCAGAAGGGGGAATTTACACTGGGTAGGCTGCATCACGGGACTCTGTCATGGAATCAAGGCATGCAGTTAGTGTTGGCCGGACCTCACACTGGCTATTACACACTGATTTGAGCCCTTTGGCTAAAAAAGGAAAAGCTCTGTTTCACACCTCTTTCGTACTACTCTGCTTTGCATTTTTTCGGCCACCCCATAGGTGGGCCCAGCAGCCGCTCAGTCCTCACTTGTTCACCCATGACACTCACACACTGCACATCTGTGTTCACATCAAGCAGAGCTCCCTCGATAATTCCCGAGCACTGCAAGCAATGTACTGACCCTTTTTTTGTGTCTTCCAGATCCTCCAAGGGGCCCACTGGAGATTGTTTTTGAGGATAGCATGCAGGAAGGCATCCCATCTCTCCCCAAGTTAAGGTCATCTTTCCTTTTTTAGTAAGATGGCACTCATGTTCTCTCCCTCTCCCGCTCTCTCTTTCTCTTTAGGTCTCTCTCGCAAGAGCGCTCGCATGTGTCTCAATCCCATTCAGGTAGGGGAATCACAATGCATAGTAACGGTATGCAATAGCATTGTTTGGCGCCATACTGAGTGAAAGTCTCTAACCAGCTGAGAGTTTAAATAGAGAGTAATACAAATGATAGTTCACTGCGCTGTGTAGTTGGTTCCCTAAAGTCTCAGGGAAAGAAAGGTATTGGTCCAGAGAAACTTTCTGCTGAGGGCTTTAACTGCTCACACACTGTAGCATCTTCCTAACTCCCACTTTGATCCAAGAGTATCTGCTGGGCAGCATAGGAGGAAGGCGTCAGAGGACTCACCTGTGGATACAGTAAGACTAATTTCCCTCTGCACTTCTGCCTCCAAGTTGTCAATAGCCCTATTCTCTGTTCTCCTTTTTCAGGACAGACAATGTCCTGGCCCTGGCTATAAAATCACCACTGTGGAGGAGATCTAGGAGGGACAGCCACCTCTGGCCCCACACCATCCTGGATAAAATAGAGGAAGAAGAAGAAGGTATCTTGGAAGAGTACTCTGGATCAACTACAGGAAGAAATTCTCTCTCACTTAAGTACCATATGGTAATGAGATTGAAGAAAAAAATAAAAAACAACCAAAAGGGTGGCACACTTTTCGGTAATTTCCTGGGAACGAATTTGAGTTTACCAAGTCCATGGGTGCTAGTATTCATCTGAAGGTCGTATTCAATCTTACTGGAAACAGTAAAGTTAAAGTGACTTGTGGAATATCACAAGGGCAGACAAAGCATGAGAGACTGTGGTCTCTTAGAAAATACCTGAGGATTGTGGAAGAGAGGGAATGGAGGGATAGTTTAGCCTGCTGCTGGGTATTAGGAAGGGCATTTAGTGCATGGAGCACTGGCTGTGGTGCATATTCCATGAGTCTTGGAACACTGAAACATTTAAAATATTAGGATCAAAGAAACAACATCCTTAGGTCAATCAGAGAACGTATCTGAATCTGGAATATAGAGCGAGCAGAGCTCACCCTGATTCACTGTATCCAACCTTTATCATTTACTGGATAGGATCCAGAACCTGTTTAGATCAACATAAGGCTGAACAGTTAGTACAGAAAGTGTTCATGAGATACACCTCCAGGTTTCCCTAGGAATACCACTTTCTACTTGGCTGTGGAGCTTTTTTTTTTTTTTTTTTTTTTTTTTTTTACAATCAGTGCAACCACATCCATGTATTTCTAGGCATTCTCAGGGCATGATTTACATGACAGCGCATTCCTTGCGATTTGATATTCTCTCAGTATTGACAAATACATATGTCAGGGATCTCCCCTAGGGCAACAAACACGATCTCTACCCCGAGGTGCCTAACAGCATGAATCACAGCGGGAGCTTGCAGGCAGAGAAAGGCCTATAGTGTAGGATTCCTCTGACAGACCTTATACAGATTAGGCCAAGTCCCAGGGAAAGAGAGCAGAGATACCAAGGGCTAAAGGCAGGTGGGAAGGTGGAGCTCTTTCTTCATGGATCCAGAGGTATTTTCAACCGGGTGAAAATTGGGGATCGTGGGTAAATTGTCGGAAGGGATACAAAGAACTCTGAATGAAATTACCACTCCTGAGCATATGCTTACAGACGATTCGCAGCATAAATACGATGCCGGTTGAGTCCTGATTTAGGACCGAGGATGTGATCTATTCTGGAGAATGTTCCATGTGCACTAGAGAAGAATGTGTATTCTGTTGCTTTGGGATGAAATGTTCTGAATATATCTGTGATGTCCATCTCATCCAGTGTATCATTTAAGGCCTTTATTTCCCTGTTGATCTTTTGCTTGGATGATCTGTCCATTTCAGTGAGGGGAGTGTTAAAGTCCCCTACTATTATTGTATTATTGTTGATGTGTTTCTTTGATTTTGTTATTAATTGGTTTATATAGTTGGCTGCGCCCACGTTGGCGGCATAGATATTTAAAATTGTTAGATCTTCTTGTTGGACAGACCCTTTGAGTATGATATAGTGTCCTTCCTCATCTCTTATTATAGTCTTTGGCTTAAAATCTAATTGATCTGATATAAGGATTGCCACTCCTGCTTTTTTCTGATGTCCATTAGCATGGTAAATTCTTTTCCACCCCCTCACTTTAAGTCTGGAGGTGTCTTCGGGTTTAAAATGAGTTTCTTGGAGGCAACATATAGATGGGTTTTGTTTTTTTATCCATTCTGATACCCTGTGTCTTTTGATTGGGGCATTTAGCCCATTAACATTCAGGGTAACTATTGAGAGATATGAATTTAGTGCCATTGTATTGCCTGTAAGGTGACTGTTACTGTATATTGTCTCTGTTCCTTTCTGATCTACCACTTGTAGGCTCTCTCTTTGCTTAGAGGACCCCTTTCAGTATTTCCTGTAGAGCTGGTTTGGTGTTTGCAAATTCTTTCAGTTTTTGTTTGTCCTGGAAGCTTTTAATCTCTCCTTCTATTTTCAATGAAAGCCTAGCTGGATATAGTATTCTTGGCTGCATGTTTTTCTCGTTTAGTGCTCTGAAAATGTCATGCCAGCTCTTTCTGGCCTGCCAGGTCTCTGTGGATAAGTCAGCTGCCAATCTAATACTTTTACCATTGTATGTTACAGACTTCTTTTCCCGGGCTGCTTTCAGGATTTTCTCTTTGTCACTAAGGCTTGTAAATTTTACTATTAGGTGACGGGGTGTGGGCCTATTCTTACTGATTTTGAGGGGCGTTCTCTGAACCTCCTGAATTTTGATGCTCATTCCCTTTGCTATATTGGGGAAATTCTCCCCAATAATTCTCTCCAGTATACCTTCTGCTCCCCTCTCTCTTTCTTCTTCTTCTGGAATCCCAATTATTCTAATGTTGTTTCGTCTTATGGTGTCACTTATCTCTCGAATTCTCCCCTCATGGTCCAGTAGCTGTTTGTCCCTCTTTTGCTCAGCTTCTTTATTCTCTGTCATTTGGTCTTCTATATCGCTAATTCTTTCTTCTGCCTCATTTATCCTAGCAGTGAGCGCCTCCATTTTTGATTGAACTTCATTAATAGCTTTTTTGATTTCAACTTGGTTAGATTTTAGTTCTTTTATTTTCCAGAAAGGGCTTTTATATCTCTGGAGAGGGTTTCTCTAATATCTTCCATGCCTTTTTCAAGCCCGGCTATAACCTTGAGAATTGTCATTTTGAACTCTAGATCTGACATATTACCAATGTCTGTATTGATTAGGTCCCTAGCCTTCGGTACTGCCTCTTGTTCTTTTTTTTGTTGTGAATTTTTCCGCCTTGTCATTTTGTCCAGCTAAGAGTATATGAAGGAGCAAGTAAAATACTAAAAGGGTGGCAACAATCCCAGGAAAATATGCTTTAACCAAATCAGAAGAGATCCCAAATCGTGAGGGGGGATTTCTCCCCCCTCACGATTGGGTGAGGGATCTCCTCTGATTGGGATCTCCTTTGATTGGGATCTCCCAATCTCTTCTGATTGGGATCTCTTCTGATTTGGGGATAAAAAGAGGTTCAAAAAGAAAGAAAGAAAAAAAAGAATTAAAAAAAAGAAAATGAATAAAGAAAAGTATAAAAAAGTAAAATATATATATATTAGATAATCTAGTTAAAAAACGTTAAAAAAGAAAAGGGTAAAATCATAAAAAATTTTAGAAGAAGAGAAAAAAAAATGAAAAAGAAAAAAAAAATAAATTAACTGCAAGACTAAAAAATCACAGGCAGAAAGCCATGAGTTCCGTGGTTTGTTTTCTCCTCCTCTGGAATTCTGCTGCTCTCTCCTTGGTATCGAAACTGCACTCCTTGGTAGGTGAACTTGGTCTTGCCTGGATTTCTTGTTGATCTTCTGGGGGAGTGGCCTGGTGTAGTGATTCTCAAGTGTCTTTGCCCCAGGTGGAATTACACCGCCCTTACCAGGGGCTGGGGTGAGTGATCTGCTCGGCTTTGCTTTCAGGAGCTTTTGTTCCCTGAGCGCTATCCGTAGAGTTCCGGAGGACGGGAATACAAATGGCGGCCTCCTGGTCTCCGGCCCAGAGGAGCCGAGAGCCCCGGGGCCCCGCTCCCCTGTGTGCCCTCAGCGAACAGCTCCTAATAACTCGTGTCTGCCTAACCTCCGGCCGCGCTCTGAGCTCACCGAGCTTGCGACCGGTTCAAGGCAACTCCGAGCTGCGAGCTTACTGTCGGCTCTGTCTCTGCAGCCGGCTTTCCCGTTCCAATATCCGCAAGCTCTGCGACACTCAGACACCCCCAATCCTTCTGTGACCCCGCGGGACCTGAGGTCACGCTGACCCCGTGTGGGCTTTGCCCCGGTTTAGCCTCCGGAGCGATGTCCCTCAGCGGAACAGACTTTTAAAAGTCCTGATTCTGTGCTCCGTTGCTCCGCTGCTTGCCGGGAGCCGGCCCCTCCCCCCGGGGGTCTATCTTCCCGTCGCTTTGGATTCACTTCTCCGCCAGTCCTACCTTTCAGAAAGTGGTTGTTTTTCTGTTTCTAGAATTGCTGTTCTTCTTCTCTTCGATCTGCCGATGGATTTGCAGGTGTTTGCAATCTTTAGATAAGCTCTCTAGCTGATCTCCTGCCAGCTGAGGTAGTCTCAGCCTGCTACTTCTCCGCCATCTTGACTCCTCTCCGCAGCATAAATACGATGGATGGGACATCCCAATCAAACAAGGAAAAGCCACAGGACTGGGTGATGAAGAGAGAACCTGTGTGAGTGAGCCCATGGAAGTTGAAATAATCCTTCGATAGGTGCAGAAGGGGGAATTTACACTGGGTAGGCTGCATCACGGGACTCTGTCATGGAATCAAGGCATGCAGTTAGTGTTGGCTGGACCTCACACTGGCTATTACACACTGATTTGAGCCCTTTAGCTAAAAAAGGAAAAGCTCTGTTTCGCACCTCTTTCGTACTACTCTGCTTTGCATTTTTTCGGCCACCCCATAGGTGGGCCCAGCAGCCGCTCAGTCCTCACTTGTTCACCCATGACACTCACGCACTGCACATCTGTGTTCACATCAAGCAGAGATCCCTCGATAATTCCCGAGCACTGCAAGCAATGTACTGACCCTTTCTTTGTGTCTTCCAGATCCTGCATGGGGCCCACTGGAGTTTGTTTTTGAGGATAGCATGCAGGAAGGCATCCCATCTCTCCCCAAGTTAAGGTCATCTTTCCTTTTCTAGTAAGATAGCACTCATGTTCTCTCCCTCTCCCTCTCTCTTTTTTTTTTTTTTCCCAATTTATTTATTTTCAGAAAAACAGTATTCATTATTTTTTCACCACACCCAGTGCTCCATGCAAGCTGTGCCCTCTATAATACCCACCACCTGGTACCCCAACCTCCCACCCCCCCGCCACTTCAAACCCCTCAGACTGTTTTTCAGAGTCCATAGTCTCTCATGGTTCACCTCCCCTTCCAATTTACCCAAATTCCCTACTACTCTCTAACGCCCCTTGTCCTCCATGCTATTGGTTATGCTCCACAAATGAGTGAAACCATATGATAATTGACTCTCTCTGCTTGACTGATTTCACTCAGCATAATCTCTTCCAGTCCCGTCCATGTTGCTACAAAAGTTGGATATTCGTCCTTTCTGATGGAGGCATAATACTCCATAGTGTATATGGACCACATCTTCCTTATCCATTCATCCGTTGAAGGGCATCTTGGTTCTTTCCATAGTTTGGCGACTGTGGCCATTGCTGCTATAAACATTGGGGTACAGATGGCCCTTCTTTTCACGACATCTGTATCTTTGGGGTAAATACCCAGGAGTGCAATTGCAGGGTCGTAGGGAAGCTCTATTTTTAATTTCTTGAGGAATCTCCACACTGTTCTCCAAAGAGGCTGCACCAACTTGCATTCCCACCAACAGTGTAAGAGGGTTCCCCTTTCTCCACATCCTCTCCAACACATGTTGTTTCCTGTTTTGTTAATTTTGGCCATTCTAACTGGTGTAAGGTGATATCTCAATGTGGTTTTAATTTGAATCTCCCTGAGGGCTAATGATGATGAGCATTTTTTCATGTGTCTGATAGCCATTTGTATTTCTTGATTGGAGAAGTGTCTGTTCATATCTTCTGCCCATTTTTTGATGTGTTTGTCTGTTTCGTGTGGGTTGAGTTTGAGGAGTTCATTATAGATCCTGGATATCAACCTTTTGTCTGTACTGTCATTTGCAAATATCTTCTCCCATTCCGTGGGTTGCCTCTTTGTTTTTTTGACTGTTTCCTTTGCTGTGCAGAAGCTTTTGATTTTGATGAAGTCCCAGAAGTCTATTTTCGCTTTTGTTTCCTTTGCCTTTGGAGACGTATCTTGAAAGAAGTTGCTGTGGCTGATATCGAAGAGATTACTGCCTATGTTCTCCTCTAAGATTCTGATAGATTCCTGTCTCACGTTGAGGTCTTTTATCCATTTTGAGTTGATCTTTGTGTACGGTGTAAGAGAATGGTCGAGTTTCATTCTTCTACATATAGCTGTCCAGTTTTCCCAGCACCATTTATTGAAGAGACTGTCTTTTTTCCACTGTATATTTTTTCCTGTTTTGTCGAAGATTAATTGACCATAGAGTTGAGGGTCCATATCAGGGCTCTCTACTCTGTTCCACTGGTCTATGTGTCTGTTTTTATGCCAGTACCATGCTGTCTTGGTGATCACAGCTTTGTAATAAAGCTTGAAATCAGGTAAGGTGATGCCGCCAGCTTTATTTTTGTTTTTCAACGTTTCCTTAGCGATTCGGGGTCTCTTCTGATTCCATACAAATTTTAGGATTATTTGCTCCAGCTCTTTGAAGAATGCCGGTGGAATTTGGATCGGAATGGCATTAAAAGTATAGATTGCTCTAGGCAGTATAGACATTTTAACGATGTTTATTCTTCCGATCCAAGAGCATGGAATGGTCTTCCATCTTTTTGTGTCTTCTTCAATTTCTTTCATGAGTGTTCTATAGTTCCTCAAGTATAGATCCTTTACCTCTTTAGTTAGGTTTATTCCCAGGTATCTTATGGTTCTTGGTGCTATAGTAAATGGAATCGATTCTCTAATTTCCCTTTCTGTATTTTCCTTGTTAGTGTATAAGAAAGCCACTGATTTCTGCACATTGACTTTGTATCCTGCCACGCTGCTGAATTGCTGTATGAGTTCTAGTAGTTTGGGGGTGGAGTCTTTTGGGTTTTCCATATAAAGAATCATGTCATCTGCGAAGAGAGAGAGTTTGACTTCTTCATTACCAATTTGGATACCTTTTATTTCTCTCTGTTGTCTGATTGCTGTTGCTAGGACTTCTAATACTATGTTGAAGAAGAGTGGTGAAAGTGGGCATCCTTGTCTTGTTCCTGATCTCAACGGGAAGGCTGCAAGCTTTTTCCCATTGAGGATGATATTTGCTGTGGGTCTTTCATAGATAGATTTGATGAGGTTCAGGAATGTTCCCTCTATCCCTATACTTTGAAGCGTTTTAATCAGGAACGGATGTTGGATTTTGTCAAATGCTTTTTCTGCATCAATTGAGAGGACCATGTGGTTCTTCTCTCTTCTCCTATTAATTTGTTGTATCACATTGATTGATTTACGAATGTTGAACCATCCTTGTAGCCCAGGGATGAATCCCACCTGATCATGGTGGATAATCTTTTTAATGTGCTGTTGGATCCTGTTGGCTAGGATCTTGTTGAGAATCTTAGCATCCATATTCATCAGTGATATTGGTCTGAAATTCTCCGTTTTGGTAGGGTCCTTGCCTGGTTTGGGGATCAGGGTAATGCTGGCTTCATAGAAAGAGTCTGGAAGTTTTCCTTCTGCTTCAATTTTTTGAAACAGCTTCAGGAGAATAGGTGTTATTTCTTCTTGGAAGGTTTGGTAGAATTCCCCAGGGAATCCGTCAGGTCCTGGGCTCTTGTTTTTTGGGAGATTTTTGATCACTGCTTCAATCTCGTTATTAGATATCGGTCTATTCAGGTTGTCGATTTCTTCCTGGTTCAATTTTGGTAGTTTATATTTTTCCAGGAATGCATCCATTTCATCAAGGTTGCTAAGCTTATTGGCATATAACTGTTCGTAGTAACTTCTGATGATTGTTTCTACTTCCTTGGTGTTAGTTGTGATCTCTCCCCTTTCATTCATAATTTTATGAATTTGGGATTTCTCTCTTTTCTTTTGGATTAGTGTAGCCAGTGGCTTATCGATCTTATTGATTCTTTCAAAAAACCAGCTTCTAGTTTCATTGATACGTTCTACTGTATCTCTGGTTTCTCCCTCATTGATCTCAGCTCTAATCTTGATGATTTCCCTTCTTATGTGTGGAGTTGGTTTGATTTGTTGTTGATCCTCCAGTTCTTTAAGGTGTAGAGACAGCTGGTGTGTTCTGGATTTTTCAATTTTTTTGAGCAAGGCTTGGATGGCTATATATTTTCCCCTTAGGACCGCCTTTGCTGTATCCCATAGGTTTTGGACCGAAGTGTCTTCATTCTCATTGGTTTCCATGAATTGTTTCAGTTCTTCTTTGATCTCCTGGTTGATCCAAGCATTCTTAAGCAAGGTGGTCTTTAGCTTCCAGGTGTTTGAGTTCCTTCGGAACTTTTCCTTGTGATTGAGCTCCAGTTTCAAAGCATTGTGATCTGAGAATATGCAGGGAATAATCTCAGTCTTTTGGTATCGGCTGAGTCCTGATTTGTGACCCAGTATGTGGTCTATTCTGGAGAAGGTTCCGTGTGCACTTGAGAAGAATGAGTATTCTGCTGTTTTAGGGTGGAATGTTCTGTATATATCTATGAGGTCCATCTGGTCCAATGTGTCGTTCAATGCTCTTGTTTCTTTATTGATTTTCTGCTTCGATGATCTGTCTAATTCTGAAAGAGGCGTGTTAAGATCACCTACGATTAGTGTATTCATATCAATATGACTCTTTATCTTGATTAACAGTTTTCTTAAGTAATTGGCTGCTCCCATATTGGGAGCATAGATATTTACAATTGTTAGATCATCTTGGTGGATAGTCCCTTTAAGGATTATGTAGTGTCCTTCTGTATCTCTGACTACAGTCTTTAGTTTGAAGTCTAATTTATCTGATATGAGAATCGCTACCCCAGCCTTCTTTTGAGTCCCATTGGCATGAAAGATGCTTCTCCACCCCTTCACTTTCAGTCTGCGTGTATCTTTAGGTTCAAAATGGGTCTCTTGTAGGCAGCATATGGATGGGTCCTGTCGTTTTATCCAATCTGCAACCCTGTGCCGTTTTATGGGTGCATTGAGGCCATTCACATTGAGAGTGATTATTGATAGATACGTTTTTATTGACATCGAGTTACCTTTGAAGTCTTTCTTTCTGTAGACTGTCTCTATATTTCTGTTCAATGCTATTCTTGGGATTTTTCCTCTTTTATAGAACCCCCCTTAATATTTCCTGCAGTATCGGCTTGGTGGTTGCATAGTCTTTTAAGTCTTGCCGGTCTTGGAAACTCTTTATCTCTCCATCCATTTTGAATGTCAGTCTTGCTGGATAAAGTATTCTTGGCTGCATGTTCTTCTCATTTAGTGCCCTGAATATATCTTGCCAGCCTCTTCTGGCTTGCCAGGTCTCTGTGGACAGGTCTGACGTTATTCTGATGGGCTTCCCTCTGTAAGTAAGGAGCCTCTTTGCCCTGGCAGCTTTCAAGAGATTATACCTACAATTATAATTTCTCAATTTGACTATCAGGTGTCGTGATGTTTTTTTGGAGTGTATAATCTTGGGTGGAGACCGTTCAGCCTCTAGTACATGAACGCTGGTTTCATTCGCGAGATTCGGAAAGTTTTCATGAAGGACTTGTTCCACGACATCTTCTAGACTTCTTTCTTTCTCCTCCCCTTCAGGAATTCCAATAATTCTGACGTTGGAACGCTTCATGGCATCACTTATTTCCCTAATTCTGCTTTCGTGGGATCTAAGCTGTTTGTTCCAGGCTTCCTCCTGATCCTTTCTCTCTATCTGTTTGTCTTCCAGATCACTAATTCTATCTTCTGTCTCAGTTACCCTAGCTTTGAGAGAGTTTAGATTGGATTGGAACTCATTGAGAGCATTGTGGACCTCCTCCCTGGTAGCTTTAAGCTCCGCCCTAACATTGTGAACATCCTGTCTGGTCGCTTTCAGTTCGGCTCTAATCAATTCTGTTTGGTCATCCATGGCTTTCTCCAACCTAGCTATTGCCTGGATAATTGTTAGCCTGAATTCTCTTTCCGACATATTGTCTATGTTGATAGCCGTTAGCTCTGTTGCGGAAGGTCCATCCTCTGTATTTTTCTTCTGTTGGGCATTCCTCCTCCTAGTCATTTTGGTGGGAGAAGACTGAACAGATGTAGCTGGATGTATCAACTCTGGTGCAGTCAAGGTGCACCCTGGAACACTTCCTGATCTCCGTCTCAGAAGCCTCAGTCTGGGTGCAGAAGCTGAATAAATTCCCCCTTGGATGCTGGCAGTGCAGGTTCCAAGTTAAAGACCCTGGGGGCGCAGGATCTTTTGCTCGTCCCCAAAGCCAAGGCAGTGGCGGCTGTCTGGGAGCTCCTGACCGCCAGAGAGGTTCCAAGCAGCGATCGCACACTGAGATTTTGCCGCTGGCCGGGGCTGGGAGTGCCCGGCTTGCACGCACCTCTTTTCAGAGGCGGCTGTGGGTCGGGCGCGCGTCTGGGGCACTGAGAACGGGGCGCTGGTCCGTAAGCCGCAGGCTGGGCTTTTGCGCGCCTCTGTCCGGGGAAGAGTTTCGCGGGCGCGAGGCTTAGACTTTGAAACAATGGCCCAGGTCAAGAAGCGCCCCAGGGCCTTAGAAACCCAGGAGAGCTGGAGCGACGTGCACGCGCATCTCAAGCTTTGTGGTAGGGCTAGCGTGCGTTCTGCAGACCGGCTCCCATCCCCTCACAGGAGCCGGAACCCCGCGCTCTGGGGCACGCTGGCGGCTTAGGGACCAGGAGCCGGTTCCCCCGCCGCACTCTCTCTGCCTCCGCGCCGGGGAGGCCGTCTGGGACCGGGGACTCAAGCCCCTGTCCCTAGCCGCCCCGATTCCCACAGTTTGCCCCCGCGATCCTTTGCTCTTTTGGAGTGCTTTCAACCAGTCTCCGAGTTACTGCTGGTCCCCAGACGCAGGGCACTCTCGCTCGTATCGGGGTATTACTTTTGCACCGGTCGCCTCTGGTGGCTCCCTCCCCCTTTTGTTTATCTTCCGATATCAGTCCGCTGTTCCCATTCCGCTTTACCTGCTCACTGGCGTCTTCTGCCCCTGTAGAGATCCAGACGTGTATAATTCTGATCTCAGGCTGATTTCATGGGTGATCAGAGTTCTTTGGTAGGTAATCAGCTCACTTTGGGGTACCAGCTGAAAAGACGCCTCTTCCTAGTACCCCGCCATCTTGTCCCCCCCCCCTCTCCCTCTCTCTTTCTCTCTCTTTAGATCTCTCTCCCAAGAGCGCTTGCAGGTTTCTCAATCCCATTCAGGTAAGGGAATCACAATGCATAGTAACGGTATGCAATATCCTTGTTTGGTGCCATATTAATGAATGTCTCTAACCAGCTGAGAGTTTAAACAGAGTAATACAAATGATTGTTCACTGCGCTGTGTGGTTGGTATTCTAAAGTCTCAGGGAAAGAAATTTATTGGTCCAGAAAAACTTTCTGCTGAGTGCTTTAACTGCTCACACACTGTAGCATCTTCCTAACTCCCACTTTGATCCAAGAGTATATGCTGGGCAGCATAGGAGGAAGGCGTCAGAGGACTCACCTGTAGATGCAGTAAGACTAATTTCCCTCTGCTCTTCTGCCTCCAACATGTCAACAGCCCTATTCTCTGTTTTCCCTTTTTCAGGACAGACAATGTCCTGGCCCTGTCTATAAGATCACCACTGTGGAGGAGATCTAGGAGGGACAGCCACCTCTGGCCCCACACCATCCTGGATAAAATAGAGGAAGAAGAAGAAGGTGTCATGGAAGGGTACTCTGGATCAACTACATGAAGAAATTCTCTCTCACTTAAGTACCATATGGTAATGAGATTGAAGAAAAGAATACAACCAAAGGGATGGCCACTTTTCGGTAATTTCCTGGGAACGAATTTGAGTTTACCAAGTCCATGGGTGCTAGTATTCATCTGAAGGTCGTATTCAATCTTACTGGAAACAGTAAAGTTAAAGTGACTTGTGGAATATCACAAGGGCAGACAAAGCATGAGAGACTGTGTTCTCTTAGAAACAACTTGAGGATCGTGGAAGAGAGGGAATGGAGGGATAGTTTAGCCTGCTGCTAGGTATTAGGAAGGGCATTTAGTGCATGGAGCACTGGCTGTGGTGCATATTCCATGAGTCTTGGAACACTGAAACATTTAAAATATTAGGATCAAAGAAACAACTTCTTTAGGTCAATCAGAGAACTTATCTGAATCTGGAATATAGAGCGATGCAGAGCTCACCCTGATTCACTGTATCCAACCTTTATCATTTACTGGATAGGATCCAGAACCTGTTTAGATCAACATAAGGCTGAACAGGTAGTACAGAAAGTGTTCATGAGATACACCTCCAGGTTTTCCTAGGAATACCCCTTTCTACTTGGCTGTGGAGCTTTTTTTTTTTCTTTACAATCAGTGCAACCACATCCATGTATTTCTAGGCATTCTCAGGGCATGATTTACACGACAGCGCATTCCTTGCGATTTGATATTCTCTCAGTATTGACAAATAGATATGTCAGGGATCTCCCCTAGGGCAACAAACACGATCTCTACTCCGAGGTGCCTAGCAGCATGAATCACAGCGGGAGCTTGCAGGCAGAGAAAGGCCTATAGTGTAGGATTCCTCTGACAGACCTTATACAGATTAGGCCAAGTCCCAGGGAAAGAGAGCAGAGATACCAAGGGCTAAAGGCAGGCGGGAAGTTGGAGCTCTTTATTCATGGGTCCAGAGGTATTTTCAACCTGGTGAAAATTGGGGATCGTGGGTAAATTGTCGGAATGGCTACAAAGAACTCTGAATGAAATTACCACTCCTGAGCATAACACTTACAGACGATTCAAAGCATCAATTCGATGGATAGGACATCCCAATCAAACAAGAAAAAGCCTTCAGACATGGAAGTTGAAATAGTCCTTTGATAGATGCAGAAGGGGGAATTTACACTGTGTAGGATGCAGAAGGGAGAATTTTCACTGGGTAGGATGCATCTCGGGACTCTGTCATCGAAACAATGCATGCTGTTAGATTGTCCGGACTTCACTTGGCTATTTTACACTGATTTGAGCCCCTTGCTTAAAAAAAGGAAATGCTGAGTGAAATCAGTCAAGCAGAGAGAGTCAATCATCATATGGTTTCACTCATTTGTGGAGCATAACAAATAGCATGGACGACAAGGGGCGTTAGAGAGGAGTAGGGAATTTTGGTAAATTGGAAGGGGAGGTGAACCATGAGAGACTATGGACTCTGAAAAACAGTCTGAGGGGTTTGAAGTGGCAGGGGGGTGGGAGGTTGGGGTACCAGGTGGTGGGTATTATAGAGGGCACAGCTTGCATGGAGCACTGGGTGTGGTGAAAAAATAATGAATACTGTTTTTCTGAAAATAAATAAATTGGGAAAAAAAAAGGAAAAGCTCTGTTTCTCACCTCTTTCATACTACTCTGCTTTGCATTTATTCGGCCTCCCCATAGGTGGGACCAGTAACCGCTCAGTCCTCACTTGTTAACCCATCACACTCACTCACTGCACATCTGTGTTCACATCAAGCAGATCTCCCTCGATAATTCCTGAGCACCGCAAGCAATGTACTGACACTTCTTCTGTGTCTTCCAGATCCTCCATGGGGCCCACTGGAGATTGTTTTTGATTGTAGCATGCAGGAAGACATCCCATCTCTCCCCAAGTTAAGTTCATCTTCCCTTTTCTAGTAGGATAGTACTCATGTTCTCTCTCTCTCTTTAGGTCTCACTCGCAGGAGGGCTCGCACGTTTCTCAATCCCATTCAGGTAGGGTAATCACAATGCATAGTAATGGTATGCAATATCCTTGTTTGGCGCCATATTGAGTAAATGTCTCTAACGAGCTGAGAGATTAAATAGAGACTAATACAAATGACAGCTCACTACGCTATGTGGTTTTTCCCTAGTGTCTCAGGGAAAGAAAGGTATTGGTCCAGAAAAACTTTCTTCTGAGGGCTTTAAGTGCTCAAACACTGTAGCATGTTCCAAACTCCCACTTTGATCTAAGAGTATCTGCTGGGCAGCTGAGGAGGAAGGGGTCAGAGGAATCTTCCTTGGATACAGTATGACTAATATCCCTCTCCTCTTCTGCCTCCAAGTTGTCAAAAGCCCTATTATCTGGTCTCCCTTTTTCAGGACAGTGTAGCCAGGACAGACAATGTCCTGGCCCTGGCTATAAGATCACCACTGTGGAGTAGATCTAGGAGGGACAGCCACCTCTGGCCCCACACCATCCTCAATAAAATAGAAGAAGAAGAACTTATCATGGAAGAGTACTCTGGATTAACTACAGGAGGAAATTCTCTCTCACTTAAGTGCCATGTGGTAATGAGATTGCAAAACAAATCACAAAACAAAACAAAACCAACCAAAGTGATGGATTCCAAGCATAAATACGATGGATAGGACATCCCACTCAAACAAGGAAAAGATACAGGACTGAGTGATGAAGAGAGAACCTTTGTGTGTGAGCACATGGAAGTTGAAATAGTCCTTCGATAGGTGCAGAAGGGGGAATTTACACTGGGTAGGCTGCATCATGGGACTCCGTCACGGAATCAAGGCATGCAGTTAGTGTTGGCCAAAGCTTGCATTGGCTATTTCACACTGATTTGAGCCCCTTGGCTAAAAAAGGAAAAGCTCTGTTTCTCACCTCTTTCGTACTCCTCTGCTTTGCGTTTATTCGGCCTCCCCATAGGTGGGCCCAGCAGCGCTCAGTCCTCACTTGTTCAACCATGACACTCATGCACTGCACATCTGTGTTCACATCAAGCAGCGCTTCCTCGATATTTCCTGAGCACCACAAGCAATGTACTGACACTTCTTTTGTGTCTTCCAGATCCTTCCGGGGCCCTACTGGAGAATATTTTTTGCGTATAGCATGGAAGAAGGCATCCTATCTCTCCCCAAGTTAAGGTCATCTTTCCTTTTCTATTAAGGTAGCAGTTATGTTTTCTCTCCCTCTCTGTCTCTATGTCTCTTTTGCAGGAGTACTTGCACATTTCTCAATCCTATTGATTTGGGGGAGCCACAATGTTAGTAACGATATGCAATATCCTTGTATTGGCCCCTATTGAGTGAATATGTATAACCAGCTGATAGCTGAAATAGAAGGTAATACAAATGTAGTTCACTGCACTGTGTGGTGTTTCCCTAGTTTCTCAGGGAATGAAATGTATTGGTCCAGAAATCCCGTCTGCTGAGGGCTTTAAGTGCACACTCACTGTAGCACCTTACTAATCCCCATGTTAATTTAAGAGTATCTGCTCAGATGCTGAGTAAAAGTGGTCAGAGGACTGTTCCACGTATAAAGTATTGGTCTCCTGCCTGTAAGTTTCCAAGAGTCCTCTCTTCTCTTATCTCTTTCTCAGGAGGTTGCTTACACTAAAGAGAAGGATGTGCTGGGCGGTTCAGGAAAATCCCATCCTGAGTAGACAAATCAGGCAAGGTCACTTCCCACCCCACACTATCTACAAAACCACTGAGGAACAACAGTGGGTATCCTGAAAATTTCCTGATGACATTCACAATAGTACTCTCTCTCTCACTAAGCACCCTATGCTTATGAGACCTCCAAAACCAAAACCAATAGGGATGGCACATTTTTATGTAAAGTCCTGTGTGCAAATGTGAATTTTACTATGTCAACAGGTGGTCATATTGCACTCAAATTTGTGTAGAGTTGAGTAGAAGGAATAGCTGGGCTTTTCTCTCTAATATCGGTATTGCTCATGTCTTGTGTCTCTACAGATTTTCTTCTTCTTCTTCTTCATCATCTTCTTCTTCTTCTTCTTCTTCTCCTTCTTCTTCTTTTTTTGATACCCTGGGCTTAGATTCCAAGTCAATGGGGAAAGACTCTCCATGTCTGAATAGTACTTGGGTAGGAATCAATGGGAGTGGGTTCCAGATAACATTCAGCTTGCAACCACTTATCTGGAGACTGTGAAAGTGCATGTGAAATCAGAACAGGGAAATAGGTGTAGAAGGCTGCTTTGCTCATTTCATATCTTAATGACATGATAGGAAGAGAATTTGTGTCTGTAGGCTTTGAGTTTGCTATCTTGGAAAAACTCTATTCTTGCTTTGCTCTCTACAACTTTTGTTTCCATGAAACCTGTATTCCCCTCTGTCTGTCACTGCTAAATATCTGATCTTGGTTTTGTTTCCTTAGCACCTCTTGGGAATTGGGCCCAGGGGATTAGGGGACCATTCTGTTAATGACTTATCATGACTGTATTCTGGCAGGAACACCAGTATCACAGACACCTGACCCAAAGGCAAAGTTTTAGTGTGTGCCAGGTGGTTAATGAGAGGTAACTCTCTCCTTTTCAACTTCTAGGTTGTAACACCATCTTCCTCTTCCTCCCTCTCTCCATTCCTCCCTCCCTTACTTCTTTCCTTCCTTCTACCCTTTGTTTCGTTTTGTTTCTTTCTTTCTTTCTTTTTCTTTTTCCTTCTTTTCTTCCTCCTTCCCTCTCTCCCTCCCTCCCTTCTTCCATTCCTTTCTCCCTCTCTCCCTCCTTCCCTCACTCCATGCCTCCCTACATCCATTTTCCTTCTTTCCTTCCTTTTTTCCTTCCTTCATTCCTCTTTCCGTCCTTCTGTTCTTTCATCTCATTCTTTCTTTCTTTCTTCCTTTTAAAAAGGATTTTAGCTATTTGACTGAGAGATATACAGAAGGAGATGTAATGATAGCATGGGGGTGTGCAAGAGGGAGAAACAGGCTTCCCACAGAGTGAAGAGCCCAATGTAGAACTCAATCCGAGGACCCTGGAACCATGACCTGAGCCAAAGGCAGATGCTTAATGATAGAGCCACCCAGATGCCCCTATAACATCATATTTCTGTGGTGCTTGCTCCTCCTTCCTTAAGGACCACTCCCACAGCTTCACTGAAATTCCCTCCGGCATCACTGCATATACTCCAGTGTCTGTTCCTGGAGTCACATAGGGGCATGTGCTTCCATCAGAGGGAGGCCCGTGTGCAGCTGCACTGCAGAAGCTCCATGGTGGGCAATCATTCTAGAGGACTGTGTGAGGGGCTGCTGGTCTTGTTTCAAACTCTTGTACTCACAGCCCCACTGACCTGTCACTTGTGACTATCCTGTCATTGTCCAGTCTAAGGGAAGAACCTCTGGGCACTGGGTCCAGTGGTCACTGCTCCTCTCAGTACCAAGTGCTCCTGCTGGTGTCAGCCTTACCCCCTATCACATCCTTGTCATAACTACCCTGTGACATTTCCTCATGCTTTCCTTCCAACGATAAGGGCAAACCCTGGCAGATGCTGTACATTCAAGTGGCCACACAAGCTGTCCATTTCCCAGGGCCTCACTGAGAGACTAAGGGAAATTGGATAAGTTACCATCCTCTAAATTTCACTCACCCTTTATAACAGTTCTAGAAATTGGGGGAGGGGTGTTCAGGTAATGTCATCTCCTGAGTATGGTCATGTCAGGCTCAGAACAGACATGGGATACATGGAGGTAGTTGACACTTTCTCCCTCAAGGTCCTCTCCCTCAAGAGGACCTTGAGGGAGAAAGCGTCTACTCAGCCCCTTAACTCAGCCCCAGGACAGCAACTCCTCAACAAGAAGAATCAGTGGATTTAGTGAGTGGGTGCCAGCATGTGGACTGTCTGTCCTCCAGTGCTTCCCTACTTCATAACAATGTGATTGCTGGAGGTTGACCATAGAAAGGAAAGGAAGCATATCTCAGGAGAGGAAGAGGAAGGGGAACATAGCAGGAGAGGATCCCAGAGGGAGGAAGGTGATAACAGGAACAGACTCCCATGGGGACAATGATCCTGCAGGAGGGACAGGAGGACATGGGCATTCATCCATTTCTGGTTATGGAGAGAATGTGAGGCTGGAAAAGCAGGTCAGAGAATAGACACCCACTCCCTCCCTGCAGACATGAAGGGTTGGAGCCTGGAGATGACTCACAGCTGAGGGCCAATTACCCAGAATTCCGGGAACTTCTTCCCTGGAGCAGTGCGGTCTATGTTCCTATGTCCGCTAACTCCAACTTCCTTTCCCACGGCCACCCCCACATCATCAGTGCCATATCCACTCAAAGACTACTTTGCAGATTCAGAGGATTCAATGAACACAGCAATATGGTTCCCATAACACATTTCTTCCTTTCATCTCTTTTTGGTTTCTCTCCTTGCAATGCAGAGCTCCTCTTTATAGCTCTCACCCATTGTCTCTTTTTATGAGGCTCACCCTGAGGAACCTGGTCTCATCCAGAGACTTTAGGCCTTCTCTCTTCAGGGTCTAGGGAATGTTTCTGCAGCTCCTCACCCCCTTCCTCAGCACTGCCCTGACCCCTCAACCTGGGCCTGCGCCACTGATTCATGGTGAACAGTCCTGAATGGCCCAGCAGTGAGCCAGGCTGGGAGTCAGAGGGGCTGAGCTGGACGGGCCCCAGAGAAGGCTGGCCCTGGCCTGGTAGTGTCTCACATGGATGTTTTCATACCCTGGGTGTTTCTTGTCATGCAGGACTCTTCCCTTCCTTTCATATATCAAAAATGTCTCTATTACAGGACCCTAGAAAAAAAGCAGAGGGTGAATTTTTACAGGAGGAACATGAAGAGCAATCCTAAATGTGAAATGCCTGCCAGTGAATGGTAAGGCACAGGTAGCTCATCCCTTCCCCAACTTACTCAGTGGGTCTACAGCAGAACCAATCACAATGCTGGCCTGGCTGTTGTTGCCTGCCACCATGAAGTAGACAAGAGGATGGCCGTACTCCATGCAGCCCACAAGATTATGCCCTGAGCACAATTCCCAAGGAACCAGGACCCAATCTGTTCATGCCTCTGTTCAGGAAGGGCTATGTCCTCCAGCAGCTGCTTAATTTGGAGGCAGGGTTCTGGGTGCTTGTAGGGCCCCCAGGGACAGGAGTGGAGGAGGCCTGTGCATTGATTTACTTCTGAAGAGCGCCCTTGGAGATGTTCTTCATCTCACTCTGCAGGAGACAACCCTGCCCTCCCAACCTGCTAAAGTCAACAGAGACTGTCCTCTGTTAATATCTAGGTGTGATGAGACATTTGGGTTTGGGTGTGACCACCCCCAATTCAGGCATCTGGCAAGTGAGTGAAAGACAGTCCCTCCAGTGCTCATGCCAGCAGGACACCTCACCTTCCCCTGCTTTGCATCTCCCTGGACACATGGCAGGCACAGATAGTGAGGAGGGGACATTGTAGGATCCCTAAATGATTGTCAGCTGTCTGTGTGTGTAGCTCCCCTGAGCCCTAGGGTGCTCTTCAGAAATTAATCAATGCACACACCTCCTCTACACCTGTCCATGGTGGACCTACAGGCACCAAGATCGCCGTTTCCATGTTAAGCAGCTGCAGGAGGACATAGCCCTTCCTATCAGGTACACACATGAAGTAGGTACTGGGGGATGTGCTCAGGGCATAACCTAGTGGGCTGCATGGATTATCAGCATACACTTGTCTACTTCATGGTAGTAGGCAATAACAGTCAGACCAGCATTGTGGTTGATTTTACTCAAGACCGACTGAGTAAGCTGGGGAAGGAATGAACCACATGTACCTTACCTTTTCATGGTAGGAAGCCCCCTGAGTCTCCCCCTTGTGGAAGATAGGGGATAAATTCATGGCACCATTTTCCAGTGTGACTTTTTAACTTCTCTAGATTCTGCCTTAACTGGTAGTCAAAACTGTCAGAGATAAGTCTGGCTATCTGCTCCCAGTGTGAATATATCCAGTGGCTCAACATTCACACTGTGCAATCTCATTTTGTCTGGAACACAGGAGCACCCAGGAGCCATGATGCCACCCACAGCACCCAGATATGCCCAGGGCCAGTCCACAGAGAAGTCATGTTGAGGGCTCTCAAAGACTGGGAAAGGGGCTGCCAAGCAAGAGAAGGACCCACAGCCAAAAAGAGGCAGGGCTACTAGGGAAGGCACATTGATGGCATGTTAGACACCACCTTCATTTAGTTTCTGGGCATCGATGCAAGCTTCTCTTCCTTCTCAAAAGTCTTGGGTCCTACAGAGATAATTGTAGCCCCTAGAACTTATCTGTATGCCCCCCAGAAATCCTACCTCTTTTGTAGGGGCTTTCCCAAACAAAATGCTATGTGATCTCATACAGCTCCAACTAATGATTCTCACAGCTGCAGAGGAGGACACTCTGGCCATATATCATGCCTAAGATCCTCAGAGGGCCTCATCAACTGTGAGCCAGACAGGCCCTTGGTGTCCAGGTCCAGTTTTGCTGCTCCTGGAACCATTGGCCAGTATACACCCATAATGACTGTTCAGGGGCTCTTGACAGCTACAGGCCTCAGAAACAAGTGTGGACTTGTGGACATATCTAACCTGGAGATGAGACCAGGGACCCCTGAAGACAAGACAAAGGGACCCTCTGAGACTGCCACCACCCCTGAGGTGGGTTTAGAATCACTGCTAAGACATAGCCTCTCAGGAGGAAGCAGCATTCCAGGCCATTCCCAGTGCACATCTGCAGGACACTCAGGCCATCTACAATGACAGCACTGGACAGCCTTCCAGTTCTTTACCCTCTGCATGCAGCAAGGTCCATTCCCCCTGCAGCTGTCCTCTAGCCACCAGCAGGAATACACAGTAGGAGAGAAAGAGGAAGATGCACAACTACCAGGGCCCTGTGGCCACCCTGGATTCCAACTGAGGGGCAGCTCTCTGCATCCTTTATCTCAGAGGACACACAGCTTGCGTCAGAGCCCCTTCTGGTCACCTCTTCACAGTCACTGTCCCCAGCTCTGACCAGCTGGCTCACTGAACCCTGCTGACTCCCAAGTATCAAGCAGGGCTCACCTGCTGTGTCCCCAAACCACTGCCCCTGCCCCCTCCGTCTCACCAGGCAGGGTGTCTGCATGAGAAGCCCATCTCCTGACTGGCCAGCTCCAGAAGTGGCTGCAGTTCCTTGTCCCCATTTATGGTGAAGCTCCTCCAAGATTCAACTCTCATGGAGAGAGGGAGGAGGCCCTCTGCAACCCAAGGCCTCAGGGACAGCTGGAGCACATGCCAGTTGTGCCTTCCCTTCACTGCTCCCAGCACTTCTGAAATGGGAGTCCCCCCCAGATTCTCCTGTTTTCAACTGGTAGAGCTCCCCTGCCACTCCAGTCCTAGGACTGCCCATCCTCAGACTAGTCAGTGCATCACTACTGCTGACACTTCCTGCCTGTTATCAGCACACATTAAGTTCTGGCTCCCCAGCCAGCCTCTGAACCTGAGGTCAACCTCATAGACACGTCTGTGTTTAGAGCCACTACTGCCCCTAATATCACATTCCCAGGGGGCCCATCCTCTCAGAGCTCCCTGATTTCAGATGGAACCCTAGCATTGCTGCCTGCCCAGCTGCATATACGGGGGTCTTTCCCCAGGCCTCGCTTCCCAGCAGACCTAACTCCAGTGAACACAGCAGGAGCATGCTTGCCTTGAAGATGCTGCATCCATCCCCTACTCAGGGCTCGTTAGACCCTAAACTGCAGGATCACAGACCCTCATGTTTGCCTCCAAGACTGGACCGTCTTCCTTGGGGCCCAAGTGGCAAGTGCTTGGCCTCAGGAAATAGCTTCCTTGAGAATGACCCAATGTCCATCTTCCTCCCAAGCTGGACCATGTATGAGCCTCATTTAGAAATAGAGAAATGTATGGATAGGTAGGCCTGACTCGGTGTTCCTGGAGCCAGCTGAGTGCCTACAGATACAGCACTCCAACCACAGCCCCTGTCCTGCACCGTTGCATAAAGGTGGATGTTTTAAGTCTGTTGTTCAATCCGTGTGGCCTTAGTATTCACAGGGCACTTGATGGAAGCACTGATATTTCCCTCAAAGTCTGGATGTGGTGGGACTCCTTCTGCCAAGCTTGACTCCTCCCCTCTCCCTGTTTCCTTCCCCAACCCCCCATATCCTTCCAGAACTTATTAGAAATCCTCATTTCTTTTCTTCCATATGATTATGATGTTCTTGTGCTCTGTACATCAAGGATTCAAAAGCACTGATTTGGATGAGGGGTGGCAAGGGAAACAGAACTGTTTCAATTTTCCTGTGGCTCAGCTAACACAGTATAGAGAGTAGCACACTTTGGTGGCTAGGAGAACTGAGCCCTGAATATGAGAGTGTGTTTGGGACTTAAAGATGCAACCCCGGGTATCAAGGGTCCCAATGGGTAGATACACTGGGAGACTGATACCTGTCTGCTGGAACTGCAGCTGCTCAAACATCTCTCAGTCCTGGAGCAGGTTGGACATCCTTACTGTACACAACACATGGGAGGTGGAAAAAAGAAAAAAGAGAGAGGGAAGCAAACCATAAGATACTTTTAGCAATAGAGAAGAAGGGGCACCTGGGTGGCTCAGGTGATTGTCAGCCTTTGGGACAGGTCTTGACCTCAGGGTCCTGGGATTAAGCCCCACCTTTGGCTCCCTGCTCAGCAGTGAGACTGATTTTCCTTCTCCTTCTGTCCCTTCTCCCACCCCTGCATGGGTCTCTCTCTCTTGCTCTCTCTCTCTCTCTCATTTTATGTTTTTTTTTTAAATCTTAAAAAATGGAGCTCAAACTGAGGGTTGATGGAGAGAGGTGGGTGGGGTTGGGCTTCAAGGATGATGGGTATTAAGGAGGGAGGGCACTTGATATGATGAGTTCAGGGTGATTGTTGTATCCAAGTGATGAATCACTCAGTTCTACTCCTTAAACAAGTATTGCACTGTATGCTACCTAGCTAGAATTTAAATAAATTTTGAAAAAGAAAAAAATACAATGAAAATAAGAAAATATGAAAAGAAATAAAAGTAAAAAAATACAAGCCTTCTCAATGCAGTCATTAAAAGGGCATGAGAATGAATTTTAAAAACAGAAGAACCTGCTACAAGAAACTCATTAGAAGAAACCGTAATTGTCAGAACCCAGATCAGTTAAAAGTAAAGAAGGAGAAAAAGTTAAGCCACTGTGCTAAGACAAATGAAACGTAATCCAGAGTAGATACATTCATTTCAGACAAAGCTGTCTTCAGATCCAGGAAAATGAGCAGGAATAAAGAGAGGTATTCTCTAAAGAGTAGGGGGTCCATTCTCCTATAAGACATAAACCACCCTTCACCTATATGTACCTGACAATTCAGCATCAAAATATGTGACACAAAAACTGTTGACGATGGCAAAGCAAAATGGAAATATCCACTCCCTTGGTGGACTGACTTTTGGATACCCAAATTCACTATTCCAGCATGAAACCCTGCTCTTTCAGGAACTGATACATGCATCATGCATAAAGTCTTTAAGGATGAACTGAACAGTAGCTTCACTGCACCGGATCTAGAAGAGATTCATGAAATAATTTATCTAGCAACAGCAGAATACACAATCTTCCCAAATTCAGTGGAGCATTCACCAGAATAACCACATTCTGTGGGGGAAAACCCACACCTCATCAAACTTAAAACAAGAGACCTCATACACAGTATGTTCTCAAACCCAAAAGAATGTGACCATGGAAGTCTAAAGCAGAAAAATAGCTAAAACATTCCAAAATCTGTTGAGGCTACACAATACATGGATCAAACAGACAACACTCAAAGGAATGCCCAAATATTTTCCAATTAGTGAAAATGAATATGCACCTTTATAAAAATATATGGACTACAATGAAAGCAGTACTTTGAGGAAAATTTAGAGCACTGAATACATACATTAACAAAATAAAGATCTGAAGTAATCAGCCAGTTAAAAGAACAATGTAAGTCTCAAGCAAACCAAAATAATAATAATAATAATAATAATAAAATAAAAAGAATGAAAGAAAGAAAAAAGGAATAATTTCTGCAGAAATTGATAAAATTGAAAATGGGAACTCAATAATGAAAATCAGTAAAACCGAAACAAGTTCTTTGAGAGGATCAAAATTGGGGCATATATATTTGGAATTCTTAGGTCTCCTTGGTGGACAGACCATTTAATTATGATGTAATATCCATTTTCATCTCTTCTTACAGGTTGGGTTTTAAAATCTACATTGTCCAGGATCTATAATGAACTCCTCAAACTCAACACACACAAAACAGACAATCACATCAAAAAACAGGCAGAAGATATGGACAGACACTTCTCCAATAAAGACATACAAATGGCTATCAGACACATGAAAAAATGTTCATCATCACTAGCCGTCAGGGAGATTCAAATTAAAACCACATTGAGATATCACCTTACACCAGTTAGAATGGCCAAAATTAGCAAGACCGGAAACAACATGTGTTGGAGAGGATGTGGAGAAAGGGGAGAACCCTCTTCCACTGTTGGTGGGAATGCAAGTTGGTGCAGCCACTTGGGAAAACAGTGTGAAGATTCTTCAAGAAATTAAAAATAGAACTTCCCTATGATCCTGCCATTGCGCTACTGGGTATTTACCCCAAAGATACAGATGTCGTGAAAAGAAGGGCCATCTGTACCCCAATGTTTATAGCAGCAATGGCCATGGTCGCCAAACTGTGGAAAGAACCAAGATGCCCTTCAACGGATGAATGGATAAGGAAGATGTGGTCCATATACACTATGGAGTATTATGCCTCCATCAGAAAGGACGAATATCCAACTTTTGTAGCAACATGGACGGGACTGGAAGAGATTATGCTGAATGAAATCAGTCAAGCAGAGTCAATTATCATATGGTTTCACTCATTTGTGGAGCATAACCAATAGCATGGAGGACTAGGGGCATTAGAGAGGAGTAGGGAATTTGGGTAAATTGGAAGGGGAGGTGAACCATGAGAGACTATGGACTCTGAAAAACAGTCTGAGGGGTTTGAAGTGGCGGGGGGTGGGAGGTTGGGGTACCAGGTGGTGGGTATTATAGAGGGCACAGCTTGCATGGAGCACTGGGTGTGGTGTAAAAATAATGAATACTGTTTTTCTGAAAATAAATAAATTGGGGGGAAAAAAAAAAGAACCAAGATGCTCTTCAACGGATGAATGGATAAGGAAGATGTGGTCCATATGCACTATGGAGTATTATGCCTCCATCAGAAAGGATGAATCCCCAACTTTTGTAGCAACATGGACAGGACTGGAGATTATGCTGAGTGAAATCAGTCAAGCAGAGAGAGTCAGTTATCATATGTTTTCACTTATTTGTGGAGCATAACAAATAACATGGAGGACATGGGGAGTTAGAGAGGAGAAGGGAGTTGGGGGAAATTGGAAGGGGAGGTGAACCATGAGACACTATGAACTCTGAAAAACAATCTGATGGTTTTGAAGGGGCGGGGGGTGGGAGGTCAGGGTGCAGGTGGTGGGTATTATAGAGGGCATGGATTGCATGGAGCACTGGGTGTGGTGAAAAAATAATGAATACTGTTTTTCTGAAAATAAATAAATTAATTTAATAAATAAATAAATAGATACAAAGTTGCAATGCAAACAAAAAAAATGAACTTAGTTTTGTCCTTTGAATGATATGGGAGCACAACAAGCAACATGCTCTAATGTTGGTGTGTGTGTGTTTTGTGTTTTTTTTTTTAAGATTTTATTTATTTATTTCAGAGATAGAGAGAGTGAGCATGACCAGGGGGAGCAGCAGGCAGAGACAGAGGCAGACTCCCTGCCAAGCAGGGTGCCGGATGTGGGACTGGAACTCTGGGATCATGGCCTGGGTCGAAGGCGGATGCTTAGCCGACTGAGCCACCACGGTGTCCCACTTTGTTTTTTTTCTTTTTCTCCAATTTATTTATTTTCAGAAAAACAGTATTCATTATTTTTTCACCACACCCAGTGCTCCATGCAAGCCGTGCCCTCTATAATACCCACCACCTGGTACCCCAACCTCCCACCCCCCCGCCACTTCAAACCCCTCAGATTGTTTTTCAGAGTCCATAGTCTCTCATGGTTCACCTCCCCTTCCAATTTACCCAAATTCCCTACTCCTCTCTAACGCCCCTTGTCCTCCATGCTATTGGTTATGCTCCACAAATGAGTGAAACCATATGATAATTGACTCTCTCTGCTTGACTTATTTCACTCAGCATAATCTCTTCCAGTCCCGTCCATGTTGCTACAAAAGTTGGGTATTCATCCTTTCTGATGGAGGCATAATACTCCATAGTGTATATGGACCACATCTTCCTTATCCATTCATTGTTGAAGGGCATCTTGGTTCTTTCCATAGTTTGGCAACCGTGGCCATTGCTGCTATAAACATTGGGGTACAGATGGCCCTTCTTTTCACGACATCTGTATCTTTGGGGTAAATACCCAGGAGTGCAATTGCAGGGTCGTAGGGAAGCTCTATTTTTAATTTCTTGAGGAATCTCCACACTGTTTTCCAAAGAGGCTGCACCAACTTGCATTCCCACCAACAGTGTAAGAGGGTTCCCCTTTCTCCACATCCTCTCCAACACATGTTGTTTCCTGTTTTGTTAATTTTGGCCATTCTAACTGGTGTAAGATGATATCTCAATGTGGTTTTAATTTTAATCTCCCTGAGGGCTAATGATGATGAGCATTTTTTCATGTGTCTGATAGCCATTTGTATTTCTTGATTGGAGAAGTGTCTGTTCATATCTTCTGCCCATTTTTTGATGTGTTTGTCTGTTTCGTGTGGGTTGAGTTTGAGGAGTTCATTATAGATCCTGGATATCAAACTTTTGTCTGTACTGTCATTTGCAAATATCTTCTCCCATTCCGTGGGTTGCCTCTTTGTTTTTTTGACTGTTTCCTTTGCTGTGCAGAAGCTTTTGATTTTGATGAAGTCCCAGAAGTTTATTTTCGCTTTTGTTTCCTTTGCCTTTGGAGACGTATCTTGAAAGAAGTTGCTGTGGCTGATATCAAAGAGATTACTGCCTATGTTCTCCTCTAAGATTCTGATAGATTCCTGTCTCACATTGAGGTCTTTTATCCATTTTGAGTTGATCTTTGTGTACGGTGTAAGAGAATGGTCGAGTTTCATTCTTCTACATATAGCTGTCCAGTTTGTTTTTAACAGGTTTCCTCTGGCTGCTGGGTGGAGAACTCCAGGGTCAAGGGTGGAAGCAAGAAGTCTGTGAGAAGGTGATATAGTCATCCAAGAGAAATACAAAAGCAATTTAGCCAGGATGGTGCCAGGGAGGCTGATGAGAAGCAGTCAGATTCAGTATTTATTTATTTTTTTTCCAATTTATTTATTTTCAGAAAAACAGTATTCATTATTTTTTTTGTTTTGTTTTCTCAATTTATTTATTTTCAGAAAAACAGTATTCATTATGTTTTCACCACACCCAGTGCTCCATGCAAGCCGTGCCCTCTATAGTACCCACCACCTGGTATCCCAACCTCCCACTTTAAAAGTAAAGGGGTGCCTGGGTGGCTCAACAGGTTGGGCACCTGCCTTTGGCTCAGGTCATGATCTCAGGGCTCTAGAATTGAGCCCCTCATCGGGCTCCCTCCTCGGCGGGGAGTCTGCTTCTCCCTCTCCCTCTTCCCACTTCATGCTCTCTCTCTCCCCGCTGCTCATGCTCTGAAATAAATAAATAAATAAGTAAATGAATGAATAAATGAATGAATAAAAAAAGAGAACATATTATGAGCAACAATATGCCAACAAATTTGAGAGTCTGGAAGAAATTGTTGCATTCCTAGAGATAAAGATGTATAAACTACCAAAACTATACAAGGAAGAAATAGACAAGCTGAACAGACCCATAACCAGTAAGCAGATTGAAGCAGTCTTCAAAAATCTCCCAACAAACAAGAGCCTGGTGTTCAGATGGCTTCCCAGGGGACTTCTACCAAGCAATTAAAGCACAATTGATTCCTATTCCCCTGAAACTGTTTTAAAAAAAGAGAAATGGAAGGAAAACTGCCAAACTCATTTTATGAGGTCAGCATTACCTTGATCCCAAAAGCAGACAAGGACCCCATCAAAAAAGAGAATTACAGACCAATATCCTTGATGAACACAGATGTTGAAATTCTCACCAAAATACTAGCCAATAGGATCCAACAGTGCCTTAAAAAGATTATTCACCAAGACCAAGTGGGATTGATTCCAAGCCTGCAAAGTTGGTTCCAAATCCACAAATCAAGTGATGTGATACAATGCATTAATAAAAGAAAGAGCAAGAACCACATGATACTCTCAATAGATACTGAAAAAGCATTTGACAAATTATAGCATCTTTTCTTGATCAAAACTCTTCAAAGTGCAGGGATAGAGGGCACATACCTCAATATCATCAAAGCCATCTACGAAAAAGCCATAGCCAATATCATTCTCAATGGAGAAAAGCTGAGAGCTTTTTGGCTAAGGTCAGGAACACGGCAGGGATGTCCACTATCACCACTGCTATTCAACATAGTACTAGAAGTCCTAGCCTCAGCAATCAGACAACAAAAAGAAATTAAAGGCATCCAAATCAGCAAAGAAGAAGTCAAACTATCACTCTTTGCAGATGATATGATACTTTATGTGGAAAACCCAAATGACTCCACTCCAAACCTGCTAGAACTTGCACAGGAATTCATAAAGTGTCAGGGTATAAAATCAATGCACAGAAATCAGTTGCATTTCTATACACCAACAGCAAGACAGAGGAAAGAGAAATTAAGGAGTCAATCCCATTTACAACTGCACCCAAAACCATATGATACCTAGGAATAAACCTAACCAAATAGGCAAAGAATCTCTACTCAGAAAACGATAAAGTACTCATGAAGGAAATTGAGGGAGACACAATGAAATGGAAAAATGTTCCATGGTCCTGTATTTCAAGAACAAATATGGTGAAAATGTCTATGCTACCTAAAGCAATCTACACGTTTAATGCAATCCCTATCAAACTAACATCCATTTTTTTTCAAAGAAATGGAAAAAATAATCCTAAATTTTTTTCCAATTTATTTATTTTCAGAAAAACAGTATTCATTATTTTTTCACCACACCCAGTGCTCCATGCAAGCTGTGCCCTCTATAATACCCACCACCTGGTACCCCAACCTCCCACCCCCCCACCACTTCAAACCCCTCAGATTGTTTTTCAGAGTCCATAGTCTCTCATCGTTCATCTCCCCTTCCAATTTACCCAAAAGCACATACCCTCCCCAATGTCCATAACCCTACCCCCCTTCTCCCAACCCCCCTCCCCCCAGCAACCCACAGTTTCGTGAGAATAATCCTAAAATTTATATGGAACAGGAAAAGACCTCGAATAGTCAGAGGAATGTTGAAAAAGAAAGCCAAAGTTGGTGGCATCACAATTCCGGACTTCAAGCTCTATTACAAAGCTCTTATTATCTTGTGGTACTGGCACAAAAACAAAGACATAGATCAATGGAGCAAATAAAGAGCCCAGAAATAGACCCCCAACTCTATGGTCAACTATTATTTGATAAAGCAGGAAAGAAAGTTCTGTGGAAAAATACAGTCTCTTCAACAAATGGTGTTGGGCGAATTGGACAGGCACATGCAGAAAAATGAAACTGGACCATTTTCTTACACCACACACAAAAATAGACTCCAAATGGACGAAAGACCTCAATGTGAGAAAGGGATCCATTAAACCCTTGAGGGGAACATAGAGAGCAATCTCTTCGACCTCAGAGGCCACTTCATCTTCTTGGTACATGGCCAAAGACCAGGCTAGCAAGGGAAAAATGAGCTATTGGGGCTTCATCAAGATCAAAAGCTTTTGCACAGCAAAGGACCAACTCCACACATAAGAAGGGAAATCATCAAGATTAGAGCTGAGATCAATGAGGGAGAAACCAGAGATACAGTAGAACGTATCAATGAAACTAGAAGCTGGTTTTTTGAAAGAATCAATAAGATCGATAAGCCACTGGCTACACTAATCCAAAAGAAAAGAGAGAAATCCCAAATTCATAAAATTATGAATGAAAGGGGAGAGATCACAACTAACACCAAGGAAGTAGAAACAATCATCAGAAGTTACTACGAACAGTTATATGCCAATAAGCTTAGCAACCTTGATGAAATGGATGCATTCCTGGAAAAATATAAACTACCAAAATTGAACCAGGAAGAAACCGACAACCTGAATAGACCGATATCTAATAACGAGATTGAAGCAGTGATCAAAAATCTCCCAAAAAACAAGAGCCCAGGACCTGACGGATTCCCTGGGGAATTCTACCAAACCTTCCAAGAAGAAATAACACCTATTCTCCTGAAGCTGTTTCAAAAAATTGAAGCAGAAGGAAAACTTCCAGACTCTTTCTATGAAGCCAGCATTACCCTGATCCCCAAACCAGGCAAGGACCATACCAAAAAGGAGAATTTCAGACCAATATCACTGATGAATATGGATGCTAAGATTCTCAACAAGATCCTAGCCAACAGGATCCAACAACACATTAAAAAGATTATCCACCATGATCAGGTGGGATTCATCCCTGGGCTACAAGGATGGTTCAACATTCGTAAATCAATCAATGTGATACAACAAATTAATAGGAGAAGAGAGAAGAACCACATGGTCCTCTCAATTGATGCAGAAAAAGCATTTGACAAAATCCAACATCCGTTCCTGATTAAAACGCTTCAAAGTATAGGGATAGAGGGAACATTCCTGAACCTCATCAAATCTATCTATGAAAGACCCACAGCAAATATCATCCTCAATGGGAAAAAGCTTGCAGCCTTCCCGTTGAGATCAGGAACAAGACAAGGATGCCCACTTTCACCACTCTTGTTCAACATAGTATTAGAAGTCCTAGCAACAGCAATCAGACAACAGAGAGAAATAAAAGGTATCCAAATTGGTAATGAAGAAGTCAAACTCTCTCTCTTCGCAGGAAACAGTAAAAAAAAAAAAGCCAAAAGACAACTGACAGAATGGGAAAAGATATTTGCAAACGACATATCAGATAAAGGACCAGTACCTAAAATCTATGAAGTACTTATCAAACTCAACACCCAAAGAACAAATAATCCAATCAAGAAATGGGCAGAGGAAATGAACAGACATTTCTGTGAAGAAAAAATCCTCATGGCCAACAGACACATGAAAAAGTGCTCCACATCACTCGGCATCAGGGAAATACAAATCAAAACCACAATGCAACTGGAAGAGATTATGTTGAGTGAAATCAGTCAAGCAGAGAGAGTCAATTATCATATGGTTTCACTTATTTGTGGAGCATAACAAATAGCATGGAGGACAAGGGGAGGTGGATAGGAGAAGGGAGTTGAGGGAAATTGGAAGGGGAGGTGAACCATGAGACACTATGGACTCTGAAAAACAATCTGAGGGTTTTGAAGGGGTGGGGAGTGGGAGGTTGGGGGAACAAGGTGGTGGGTATTAAAGAGGGCATGGATTGCATGGAGCACTGGGTGTGATGCAAAAACAATGAATATTTTTACACTGAAAAAATTAAATAAATTAAACAAACAAACCACAATGCGATACCACCTCACACCAATCAGAATGGCTAAGTCAGGAAATGACAGATGCTGATGAGGATTGGAGAAAGGGGAACCCTCCTACACTGTTGGTGGGAATGCACGCTGGTGCAGCCATTCTGGAAAATGGCATGGACATTCCTCAAAAAGCTGAAAATAGAACTACCCTATAACCCAGCAATCGCCCTTTGGGCATCTCCCCTAAGGATACAAATGTAGGGATCTGAAGGGGAACATACACCCGAATGTTTATAACAACAATGTCCTCAATAGCCAAACAATGGAAAGAATGTAGATGTCCATCAACAGATAAATGGATAAGGAAGAGGTGGTATATCTATCTATCTATCTATCTATCTATCATTTATCTATCTATCATCTATCTATCTCCATCCAAAGAAATGGGATCTTGCAATTTGCAATGACATGGATAGAACTAGAGCGTATTATACTGAGTGAAACAAGTCAATCAGAGAAAGACAATTTCATATGATCTCCCTGATAAGAAGAATCTGAGAGGCAACGCTGGGGGTTTGGGTGGTAGGGAAGGAAAAAATGAAACAGGATGGGATCGGGAGGGAGACAAACCATAAGAGACTCTTAATCTCACAAAACAAACTGAGGGTTCCTGATGGAGAGAGTGGTTGGGTTATGGACATTCGGGAGGGGAAGTGATATAGTGACTGCTGTGAAGTGTGTAAACCTGGAGATTCATAAACCCGTAACCCTGGGGCTAATAATACATTATATGTTAATAAAAATAAAATAAAACAAAATAAATATTTGTATACTTGAATTAGTAGAAAAATGGAGCACCATGTTGGTTCAGTCACTGGACCGTGCACCTCTTCATCTCTCGGTCATGAGTTCCAGCCCCACATTGAGCACTGATCCTCATTTAAAAAAAATAAAAAACCCAGAAAAATGTCCACTACCATTTTGATTGCTCTGTTTTAGGGATATGAACCAATGAAAGAGAATACTCTGGATCAAATAAGTGATGAAATGTCCAGAGAACTTTCATTTGTGTCACCTGTCGGGTGTACTGTTGACATTCTGGACTCAGGGTGCACAATTTTTGCAGCATGCAAATCCCGGGGAACAGGTATATAATAGAGAGCACTGTTGGCATCTTGCTGACAAAAGACCATAGGGAAATTAGTAATCATTCAGAGTGCCATCTTCTCCTCCCTTGAACTTAGGAAGATGTTGCAACTTGGTGTGTCCTTCAAACAACCAACAGACTGGCTTTGTGGGCAGATCCCTTTCTTTAGCTCAGACACTATAGAAACACAGCAGAGTGACCATACCTGATGGTCTAGGTTCACATACAATTTAACAGTGACATATACCTGAGAGAGTTATAGAGACCCCTCTGTGCCTCAGTTTACCCTGTTCTGGGACACAAAATTGTTAGCATGGCCTACAAATTAGTGTTCAGGTCTGAGGCTAAAGGGCCTTACCAGGAGTAAAACCTCAAGGAAAGGACTGGTGCTTCCCAATACCTCTGTCAGTGTTCAGCTATCGAATGCCTAGAGGATGAGCTACACGCCCAGCAGTGGATGACTCCAGAGAGGACTTGGATGGCTCCACAAAAGGGGAGGGTGAAAGCTTACTCTCCAGCATTTACGTGGGAATGCTGCTTAAGGTCTCATGGAGAATATGTATTGTGGACTCCTGTGATCTCCATATCAGCCCTGTTGAGAGGGGTCAAAGCAAGGGCCCTAGCCCATATTTTACAGTGCAGGGCAATGAAATTTAGAGAGATTAAGTGATCTGCCAGAAGTGGGCATGATGATGAGTGTTGGATCCAAGACAAGAATGTGGTTGGTCCCTGGGTGAAAGAGATCTAAACACCTGAGGCCTGCCCAAGGCCCCTGAGGAAAGGCCCCGGACCACTGAACAAAGGGCACTCTGTACTTTCTCAATTTCTCCTGCTCCACAATTTCTGGGGGAGAGAGTAGGTACCCTAAAGAAGGTGTCAGGGCCAAGAGGATTATGTGAAACTTACTTCATGCTCCCGACTCTGTATTCAATCTCTGACAGAAAAACAGGATGGTTTCCTCCAAACCAAGCCCCTTGGAAGGACCAGGGAAGTTCAACTGTGGCCCTCCTCCCCGTGCTTCATTCCACTGTCAGCTTTCTCTCGCAGGGCCTTTCGAGGACCAGCTGACCACCCTCAGTGACTGGTGGGCTGCTCAGCCCCCAACTGACTCTGAATCCATGGCATTCCAAACCAACTGTCATGTGATGGCTCTGCCACAAATTAGCTTCCCTTCGGCAGGCCAACCATAGATGACCAGTTACAGCATGCTAATGGGAAGGTGGTATTCTGGTCTAGGGCTCTAGTGGTTGAATGAATTAATTCTGTGATGCTCAATGTCTTACTGCTGATGTGACCGACTGAGCAGGGTGTACTTAGGCTTGGCTGACAGTGGGCAAGGCTGCACTGGCTGAGTGTGTGCCTTCCCGCTCCTGTCCTCCCACACATACAGTCTGTACTCTCAAATCTCTTCTCATTCATCTCTACACCCTGTATTTTCCAGGAACAGGCTTTTCCCTCCACACCCATCAAACCCCAGCCTGGATAGCCCACCCCAGATCACTTTTCGAGGACCACAACACAGACCTTCATCCTCAGCTTCCATACTCTCAATTCCATGAAGCCAGTGGTACCATCCCTTCTCACCATTCTCCCGGGCTTCACCCAGTCCGTTATCCCAATCATATCAACCCATAAAAACCCCACAGGATATCCTGGTTTGGGGGTTTTGTCCATTTTTTTGGGGACTTCTGGAAATAAACTGATAATCCTGGCTTCTAGTTTCGACATCTCAGTTCAGGAAGACTTGACCTGTAATTCTTCTACCCTGTAATGTCTGTCTCTGGGATGGCAACATCAAGATTCTCCTCATCCTGTGAAAGCAATGTGAATTTGTTCCTTTTGCTTGTTCTCTGTATAGCTGCATGGAAAATTGGCATTTGGTACATACATACAATGGAATATTAGTCAACTACCATAAGGGCTGAAATCCTGCCATCTGCAGTGATGTGGATGGAGCTAGAGTGGATTATGCTCGGTGAAACAAATCAGTCACAAGAAGACAAATACCATATGGCTTCTTCCCATGTGCAACTTAACAAACAGAACAGATGAACACAGTGGAAAAAAAAATAGAGTGGGAAGAAAACCACAACAGACTCTTAATGATAGAGATGAAACTGACCGTTGGTGGAGGGAGGTGGGTATGGGATGGGCTAATGGGCGATGAGTATTAAGGAGTGAAATTTCTTTTTTTAAAAAAAATTATTATGTTTTGTTAGTCACCATACAGTACGTCATTAGTTTTTGAGGCAGTGTTCCAAGAGGCAACTGTTTATGAGGAGCTCTACAGTAATATGTAAGTGATGAATCACTTTAAAAAAAGAAAGAAAATGAAAAAAGAAAAAAAAAGACATTTGGAAATCATCCATTTCTCTAACATTAGGAACATATTGAAGGCAGGATGTTTTACAAAAGAATGAAAACATTAAATAACGCCACAAAATTACACACTGTCTTTATATAACACTGTAGAAAACATGGAGGCTGGAGACGTAAAATGATAGGTGAGAATAATTTCAGTTACTGTGATCCAACCCATTTGAAGGAAGAGCCTTCGGAGAATTACTATGAACTCACTTGTAGAAAAAACAGTTCAGAGGGGAGGAGTCAAGATGGTTGAGAAGTAGCAGGCTGAGACTACTTCAGCTAGCAGGAGATCAGCTAGAGAGCTTATCTAAAGATTGCAAACACCTGCAAATCCATCGGCAGATCGAAGAGAAGAACAGCAATTCTAGAAACAGAAAAACAACCACTTTCTGAAAGGTAGGACTGGCAGAGAAGTGAATCCAAAGCGATGGGAAGATAGACCCCGCAGGGAGGGGCTGGCTCCCGGCAAGCGGCGGAGCAACGGAGCACAAAATCAGGACTTTTAAAAGTCTGTTCCGCTGAGGGACATCCCTCCGGAGGCTAAATCGGGGTGAAGCCCACCCGGGGTCAGCGTGACCTCAGGTCTCACAGGGTCACAGAAGATCGGGGGTGTCTGAGGGTTGCAGAGCTTGCGGATATTGGAACAGGAAAGCCGGCTGCAGAGACAGAGCCGACAGTAAGCTCACAGCTCGGTGTTGCCTTGAACCAGTCGCAGGCTTGGTGAGCTCGGAGCGCGGCCGGAGGTTAGGCAGACGCAAGTTACTAGGAGCTGTTCGCTGAGGGCGCACTGGGGAGCGGGGCCCCGGGGCTCTCGGCTCTTCCGGGCCGGAGACCAGGAGGCCGCCATTTGTATTCCCGTCCTCCAGAACTCTACGGAAAGTGCTCAGGGAACAAAAGCTCCTGAAAGCAAAGCCGAGCGGATCACTCAGCCCGGCCCCTGGTAAGGGCGGTGTAATTCCGCCTGGGGCAAAGACACTTGAGAATCACTACACCAGGCCCCTCCCCCAGAAGATCAACAAGAAATCCAGGCAGACCAAGTTCACCTACCAAGGAGTGCAGTTTCAATACCAAGGAGAGAGCAGCAGAATTCCAGAGGAGGAGAAAACAAACCACGGAACTCATGGCTTTCTGCCTGTGATTTTTTAGTCTTGCAGTTAATTTAATTTTTTTCTTTTTCATTTTTTTTCTCTTCTTCTGCTAAAATTTTTTTTAACTTTTAACCTTTTCTTTTTTAACATTTTTAACTAGTTTATCTAATATATATATTTTTTTCTTTTTTATAATTTTCTTTATATGTTTTCTTTTTTTAATTCTTTTTTTTCTTTTTTTTCGAAACTCTTTTTATCCCCAAATCAGAAGACATCCCAATTTCTTCAATCTTTTTAAAATTCTTTTTTAAATTCTTGATTGAATTTTTAATTCAATCTCTTTTTTTAATTCTTTTTTTTCTTTCTTTCTTTTTGAACCTCTTTTTATCCCCAAATCAGAAGAGATCCCAATCAGAAGAGATCCCAATCAGAGGAGATCCCTCACCCAATCGTGAGGGGGCAGAAATCCCCCCTCACGATTTGGGATCTCTTCTGATTTGGTTAAAGCATATTTTCCTGGGATTGTTGCCACCCTTTTAGTATTTTACTTGCTCCTTCATATACTCTTAGCTGGACAAAATGACAAGGCGGAAAAATTCACAACAAAAAAAAAAGAACAAGAGGCAGTACTGAAGGCTAGGGACCTAATCAATACAGACATTGGTAATATGTCAGATCTAGAGTTCAAAATGACAATTCTCAAGGTTCTAGCCGGACTTGAAAAAGGCATGGAAGATATTAGAGAAACCCTCTCCAGAGATATAAAAGCCCTTTCTGGAGAAATAAAAGAACTAAAATCTAACCAAGTTGAAAAAAAAAAAGCTATTAATGAGGTTCAATCAAAAATGGAGGCTCTCACTGCTAGGATAAATGAGGCAGAAGAAAGAATTAGCGATATAGAAGACCAAATGACAGAGAATAAAGAAGCTGAGCAAAAGAGGGACAAACAGCTACTGGACCATGAGGGGAGAATTCGAGAGATAAGTGACACCATAAGACGAAACAACATTAGAATAATTGGGATTCCAGAAGAAGAAGAAAGAGACAGGGGAGCAGAAGGTATACTGGAGAGAATTATTGGGGAGAATTTCCCCAATATGGCAAAGGGAACGAGCATCAAAATTCAGGAGGTTCAGAGAACACCCCTCAAAATCAATAAGAATAGGCCCACACCCCATCACCTAATAGTAAAATTTACAAGTCTTAGTGACAAAGAGAAAATCCTGAAAGCAGCCCGGGAAAAGAAGTCTGTAACATACAATGGTAAAAGTATTAGATTGGCAACTGACTTATCCACAGAGACCTGGCAGGCCAGAAAGAGCTGGCATGATATTTTCAGAGCACTAAACGAGAAAAACATGCAGCCAAGAATACTATATCCAGCTAGGCTATCATTGAAAATAAAAGGAGAGATTAAAAGCTTCCAGGACAAACAAAAACTGAAAGAATTTGCAAACACCAAACCAGCTCTACAGGAAATACTGAAAGGGGTCCTCTAAGCAAAGAGAGAGCCTACAAGTGGTAGATCAGAAAGGAACAGAGACAATATACAGTAACAGTCACCTTACAGGCAATACAATGGCACTAAATTCATATCTCTCAATAGTTACCCTGAATGTTAATGGGCTAAATGCCCCAATCAAAAGACACAGGGTATCAGAATGGATAAAAAACAAAACCCATCTATATGTTGCCTCCAAGAAACTCATTTTAAACCCGAAGACACCTCCAGATTTAAAGTGAGGGGCTGGAAAAGAATTTACCATGCTAATGGACATCAGAAGAAAGCAGGAGTGGCAATCCTTATATCAGATCAATTAGATTTTAAGCCAAAGACTATAATAAGAGATGAGGAAGGACACTATATCATACTCAAAGGGTCTGTCCAACAAGAATATCTAACAATTTTAAATATCTATGCCCCCAATGTGGGAGCAGCCAATTATGTAAACCAATTAATAACAAAATCAAAGAAACACATCAACAATAATACAATAATAGTAGGGGACTTTAACACTCCCCTCACTGAAATGGACAGATCATCCAAGCAAAAGATCAACAGGGAAATAAAGGCCTTAAATGATACACTGGATGAGATGGACATCACAGATATATTCAGAACATTTCATCCCAAAGCAACAGAATACACATTCTTCTCTAGTGCACATGGGACATTCTCCAGAATAGATCACATCCTCGGTCCTAAATCAGGACTCAACCGGTATCAAAAAATTGGAAGGGGAGGTGAACCATGAGAGACTATGGACTCTGAACAACAGTCTGAGGGGTTTGAAGTGGCGGGGGGGTGGGAGGTTGGGGTACCAGGTGGTGGGTATTATAGAGGGCACAGCTTGCATGGAGCACTGGGTGTGGTGAAAAAATAATGAATACTGTTTTTCTGAAAATAAATAAATTGGGGAAAAAAAAAAGACCTGAGCTGAAGGCAGAGGTTTATCCCACTGAGCCACCCAGGTGCCCCTATCTTGAACTTTTTTACATATACTTTTAAGGTTCAAAATGAATTTCAAAATTATTTTCAGACCTGCTTTTAAAGAAACCTAAGTGGAGGTCTTTAACTTTCACCAGTCAAGAAAACTAAATGTGATGGGGATGCCTCAGTGGCTCAGTCTTTTAAATGGCTGCCTTTGGCTCAGGTCCTGATCCTGGGGTCCTGAGATGGAGTCCTGCATCAGGCTCTATGCTTCGTGGGGAGTCTACTACCTCCTCTGCCTGCCACTACCCCCTGCTTTTGCTTTCTCTCTTTCTTTCTCTTTCTCTGTCTCTGACAAATAAATAAATAAAATATTTTTTTAAAAAACTCAAAAAAAAAAAGATTGGGATCATTCCCTGCATATTTTCAGACCACAATGCTCTGAAGCTAGAGCTCAACCACAAGAGGAAGTTTGGAAAGAACACAAATACATGGAGACTAAACAGCATCCTTCTAAAGAATGAATGGGTCAACCGGGAAATTAAAGAAGAATTGAAAAAAATCATGGAAACAAATGATAATGAAAATACAACGCTTCAAAATCTGTGGGACACAATAAAGGCAGTCCTGAGAGGAAAATATATAGTGGTACAACTTTTCTCAAGAAACAGGAAAGGTCTCAGGTACACAACCTAACCCTACACCTAAAGGAGCTGGAGAAAGAACAAGAAAGAAATCCTAAGCCCAGCAGGAGAAGAGAAATCATAAAGATCAGAGCAGAAATCAATGAAATAGAAATCAAAAAAACAATAGAACAAATGAACCAAACTAGGAGCTGGTTCTTTGAAAGAATTAATAAAATTGATAAACCCCTGGCCAGACTTATCAAAAAGAAAAGAGAAAGGACCCAAATAAATAAAATCATGAATGAAAGAGGAGAGATCACAACTAACACCAAAGAAATACAAACTATTATAAGAACATATATGAGCAACTCTATGCCAACAAATTTTACAATCTGGAAGAAATGGATGCAATCCTAGAAACATATAAACTACCAAAATTGAACCAGGAAGAAATAGAAAACCTGAACAGACCCATAACCAGTAAGGAGATTGAAACAGTCATTAAAAATCTCCAAACAAACAAAAGCCCAGGGCCAGACGGCTTCCCGGGGGAATTCTACCAAACATTTAAAGAAGAACTAATTCCTATTCTCCTGAAACAGTTCCAAAAAATAGAAACGAAAGGAAAAACCCCAAACTCATTTTATGAGGCCAGCATCACCTTGATCCCCAAACCAGACAAGGATCCCATCAAAAAAGAGAGCTATAGACCAATATCCTTGATGAACACAGATGCGAAAATACTCACCAAAATACTAGCCATTAGGATTCAACAGTACATTAAAAGGATTATTCACCACGACCAAGTGCGATTTATCCCAGGGCTGCAAGGTTGGTTCAACATCCGCAAATCAGTCAATGTGATACAACACATCAATAAAAGAAAGAACAAGAGCCATATGATAGTCTCAATAGATGCTGAAAAAGCATTTGACAAAGTACAGCATCCCTTCCTGATCAAAACCCTTCAAAGTGTAGGGATAGAGGGCACGTACCTCAATATCATCAAAGCCATCTATGAAAAACCCACTGCAAATATCATTCTCAATGGAGAAAAACTGAAAGCTTTTCCGCTAAGGTCAGGAACACGGCAGGGATGTCCATTATCACCACTGCTATTCAACATAGTACTAGAAGTCCTAGCCTCAGCAATCAGACAACAAAAGGAAATTAAAGGCATCCAAATTGGCAAAGAAGAAGTCAAATTATCACTCTTTGAAGATGATATGATACTCTATGTGGAAAACCCAAAAGACTCCACTCCAAAACTGCTAGAACTTGTATAGGAATTCAGTAAAGTGTCAGGATATAAGATCAATGCACAGAAATCAGTTGCATTTCTCTACACCAACAACAAGACAGAAGAAAGAGAAATTAAGGAGTCAATCCCACTTACAATTGCACCCCAAACCATAAGATACCTAGGAATAAACCTAACCAAAGAGGCTAAGAATCTATACTCAAAATACTAAAAAGTACTCATGAAAGAAATTGAGGAAGACACAAAGAAATGGAAAAAAGTCCCATGCTCCTGGATTGGAACAATAAATATTGTGAAAATGTCTATGCTACCTAAAGCAATCTACACATTTAATGCAATTCCTATCAAAGTACCATCCATATTTTTCAAAGAAATGGAACAAATAATTTAAGAATTTATATGTGGAGCATAACAAATAGCATGGAGGACAAGGGGCCTTAGAGAGGAGAAGGGAATTTGGGTAAATTGGAAGGGGAGGTGAACCATGAGAGACTATGGACTCTGAAAAACAGTCTGAGGGGTTTGAAGTGGCGGGGCGGGGGGAGGTTGGGGTACCAGGTGGTGGGTATTATAGAGGGCACGGCTTGCATGGAGCACTGGGTGTGGTGAAAAAATAATGAATAATGTTTCTCTGAAAATAAATAAATTGGGAAAAAAAAGAAAAAAAATTTATATGGAACCAGAAAAGACCTCGAATAGCCAAAGGGATATTGAAAAACAAAGCCAAAGTTGGTGGCATCACAATTCCGGACTTCAAGCTTCATTACAAAGCTGTCATCATCAAGACAGCATGGTACTGGCACAAAAACAGACACATAGACCAATGGAACAGAATAGAGAGCCCAGAAATAGACCCTCAACTCTATGGTCAACTAATCTTCGACAAAGCAGGAAAGAATGTCCAATGGAAAAAAGACAGCCTCTTCAATAAATGGTGTTGGGAAAATTGGACAGCCACGTGCAGAAAAATGAAATTGGACCATTTCCTTACACCACACACAAAAATAGATTCAAAATGGACTAAGGACCTCAATGTGAGAAAGGAATCCATCAAAATCCTTGAGGAGAACACAGGCAGCAACCTCTTCGACCTCAGCCGCAGCAACATCTTCCTAGGAACATCGCCAAAGGCAAGGGAAGCAAAGGCAAAAATGAACTTTTGGGATTTCATCAAAATCAAAAGCTTTTGCACAGCAAAGGAAACAGTTAACAAAACCAAAAGACAACTGACAGAATGGGAGAAGATATTTGCAAATGACATATCAGATAAAGGACTAGTGTCCAAAATCTATAAAGAACTTAACAAACTCAACACCCGAAGAACAAATAATCCAATCAAGAAATGGGCAGAGGACATGAACAGACGTTTCTGCAAAGAAGACATCCAGATGGCCAACAGACACATGAAAAAGTGCTCCATATCACTCGGCATCAGGGAAATACAAATCAAAACCACAATGAGAGGGGGGACAAGATGGCGGGGTACTAGGAAGAGGCGTCTTTTCAGCTGGTACCCCAAAGTGAGCTGATTACCTACCAAAGAACTCTGATCACCCATGAAATCAGCCTGAGATCAGAATTATACACGTCTGGATCTCTACAGGGGCAGAAGACGCCAGTGAGCAGGTAAAGCGGAATGGGAACAGCGGACTGATATCGGAAGATAAACAAAAGGGGGAGGGAGCCACCAGAGGCGACCGGTGCAAAAGTAATACCCCGATACGAGCGAGAGTGCCCTGCGTCTGGGGACCAGCAGTAACTCGGAGACTGGTTGAAAGCACTCCAAAAGAGCAAAGGATCGCGGGGGCAAACTGTGGGAATCGGGGCGGCTAGGGACAGGGGCTTGAGTCCCCGGTCCCAGACGGCCTCCCCGGCGCGGAGGCAGAGAGAGTGCGGCGGGGGAACCGGCTCCTGGTCCCTAAGCCGCCAGCGTGCCCCAGAGCGCGGGGTTCCGGCTCCTGTGAGGGGATGGGAGCCGGTCTGCAGAACGCACGCTAGCCCTACCACAAAGCTTGAGATGCGCGTGCACGTCGCTCCAGCTCTCCTGGGTTTCTAAGGCCCTGGGGCGCTTCTTGACCTGGGCCATTGTTTCAAAGTCTAAGCCTCGCGCCCGCGAAACTCTTCCCCGGACAGAGGCGCGCAAAAGCCCAGCCTGCGGCTTACGGACCAGCGCCCCGTTCTCAGTGCCCCAGACGCGCGCCCGACCCACAGCCGCCTCTGAAAAGAGGTGCGTGCAAGCCGGGCACTCCCAGCCCCGGCCAGCGGCAAAATCTCAGTGTGCGATCGCTGCTTGGAACCTCTCTGGCGGTCAGGAGCTCCCAGACAGCCGCCACTGCCTTGGCTTTGGGGACGAGCAAAAGATCCTGCGCCCCCAGGGTCTTTAACTTGGAACCTGCACTGCCAGCATCCAAGGGGGAATTTATTCAGCTTCTGCACCCAGACTGAGGCTTCTGAGACGGAGATCAGGAAGTGTTCCAGGGTGCACCTTGACTGCACCAGAGTTGATACATCCAGCTACATCTGTTCAGTCTTCTCCCACCAAAATGACTAGGAGGAGGAATGCCCAACAGAAGAAAAATACAGAGGATGGACCTTCCGCAACAGAGCTAACGGCTATCAACATAGACAATATGTCGGAAAGAGAATTCAGGCTAACAATTATCCAGGCAATAGCTAGGTTGGAGAAAGCCATGGATGACCAAACAGAATTGATTAGAGCCGAACTGAAAGCGACCAGACAGGATGTTCACAATGTTAGGGCGGAGCTTAAAGCTACCAGGGAGGAGGTCCACAATGCTCTCAATGAGTTCCAATCCAATCTAAACTCTCTCAAAGCTAGGGTAACTGAGACAGAAGATAGAATTAGTGATCTGGAAGACAAACAGATAGAGAGAAAGGATCAGGAGGAAGCCTGGAACAAACAGCTTAGATCCCACGAAAGCAGAATTAGGGAAATAAGTGATGCCATGAAGCGTTCCAACGTCAGAATTATTGGAATTCCTGAAGGGGAGGAGAAAGAAAGAAGTCTAGAAGATGTCGTGGAACAAGTCCTTCATGAAAACTTTCCGAATCTCGCGAATGAAACCAGCGTTCATGTACTAGAGGCTGAACGGTCTCCACCCAAGATTATACACTCCAAAAAAACATCACGACACCTGATAGTCAAATTGAGAAATTATAATTGTAGGTATAATCTCTTGAAAGCTGCCAGGGCAAAGAGGCTCCTTACTTACAGAGGGAAGCCCATCAGAATAACGTCAGACCTGTCCACAGAGACCTGGCAAGCCAGAAGAGGCTGGCAAGATATATTCAGGGCACTAAATGAGAAGAACATGCAGCCAAGAATACTTTATCCAGCAAGACTGACATTCAAAATGGATGGAGAGATAAAGAGTTTCCAAGACCGGCAAGACTTAAAAGACTATGCAACCACCAAGCCGATACTGCAGGAAATATTAAGGGGGGTTCTATAAAAGAGGAAAAATCCCAAGAATAGCATTGAACAGAAATATAGAGACAGTCTACAGAAAGAAAGACTTCAAAGGTAACTCGATGTCAATAAAAACGTATCTATCAATAATCACTCTCAATGTGAATGGCCTCAATGCACCCATAAAACGGCACAGGGTTGCAGATTGGATAAAACGACAGGACCCATCCATATGCTGCCTACAAGAGACCCATTTTGAACCTAAAGATACACGCAGACTGAAAGTGAAGGGGTGGAGAAGCATCTTTCATGCCAATGGGACTCAAAAGAAGGCTGGGGTAGCGATTCTCATATCAGATAAATTAGACTTCAAACTAAAGACTGTAGTCAGAGATACAGAAGGACACTACATAATCCTTAAAGGGACTATCCACCAAGATGATCTAACAATTGTAAATATCTATGCTCCCAATATGGGAGCAGCCAATTACTTAAGAAAACTGTTAATCAAGATAAAGAGTCATATTGATATGAATACACTAATCGTAGGTGATCTTAACACGCCTCTTTCAGAATTAGACAGATCATCGAAGCAGAAAATCAATAAAGAAACAAGAGCATTGAACGACACATTGGACCAGATGGACCTCATAGATATATACAGAACATTCCACCCTAAAACAGCAGAATACTCATTCTTCTCAAGTGCACACGGAACCTTCTCCAGAATAGACCACATACTGGGTCACAAATCAGGACTCAGCCGATACCAAAAGACTGAGATTATTCCCTGCATATTCTCAGATCACAATGCTTTGAAACTGGAGCTCAATCACAAGGAAAAGTTCCGAAGGAACTCAAACACCTGGAAGCTAAAGACCACCTTGCTTAAGAATGCTTGGATCAACCAGGAGATCAAAGAAGAACTGAAACAATTCATGGAAACCAATGAGAATGAAGACACTTCGGTCCAAAACCTATGGGATACAGCAAAGGCGGTCCTAAGGGGAAAATATATAGCCATCCAAGCCTTGCTCAAAAAAATTGAAAAATCCAGAACACACCAGCTGTCTCTACACCTTAAAGAACTGGAGGATCAACAACAAATCAAACCAACTCCACACATAAGAAGGGAAATCATCAAGATTAGAGCTGAGATCAATGAGGGAGAAACCAGAGATACAGTAGAACGTATCAATGAAACTAGAAGCTGGTTTTTTGAAAGAATCAATAAGATCGATAAGCCACTGGCTACACTAATCCAAAAGAAAAGAGAGAAATCCCAAATTCATAAAATTATGAATGAAAGGGGAGAGATCACAACTAACACCAAGGAAGTAGAAACAATCATCAGAAGTTACTACGAACAGTTATATGCCAATAAGCTTAGCAACCTTGATGAAATGGATGCATTCCTGGAAAAATATAAACTACCAAAATTGAACCAGGAAGAAATCGACAACCTGAATAGACCGATATCTAATAACGAGATTGAAGCAGTGATCAAAAATCTCCCAAAAAACAAGAGCCCAGGACCTGACGGATTCCCTGGGGAATTCTACCAAACCTTCCAAGAAGAAATAACACCTATTCTCCTGAAGCTGTTTCAAAAAATTGAAGCAGAAGGAAAACTTCCAGACTCTTTCTATGAAGCCAGCATTACCCTGATCCCCAAACCAGGCAAGGACCATACCAAAAAGGAGAATTTCAGACCAATATCACTGATGAATATGGATGCTAAGATTCTCAACAAGATCCTAGCCAACAGGATCCAACAGCACATTAAAAAGATTATCCACCATGATCAGGTGGGATTCATCCCTGGGCTACAAGGATGGTTCAACATTCGTAAATCAATCAATGTGATACAACAAATTAATAGGAGAAGAGAGAAGAACCACATGGTCCTCTCAATTGATGCAGAAAAAGCATTTGACAAAATCCAACATCCGTTCCTGATTAAAACGCTTCAAAGTATAGGGATAGAGGGAACATTCCTGAACCTCATCAAATCTATCTATGAAAGACCCACAGCAAATATCATCCTCAATGGGAAAAAGCTTGCAGCCTTCCCGTTGAGATCAGGAACAAGACAAGGATGCCCACTTTCACCACTCTTCTTCAACATAGTATTAGAAGTCCTAGCAACAGCAATCAGACAACAGAGAGAAATAAAAGGTATCCAAATTGGTAATGAAGAAGTCAAACTCTCTCTCTTCGCAGATGACATGATTCTTTATATGGAAAACCCAAAAGACTCCACCCCCAAACTACTAGAACTCATACAGCAATTCAGCAGCGTGGCAGGATACAAAGTCAATGTGCAGAAATCAGTGGCTTTCTTATACACTAACAATGAAAATACAGAAAGGGAAATTAGAGAATCGATTCCATTTACTATAGCACCAAGAACCATAAGATACCTGGGAATAAACCTAACTAAAGAGGTAAAGGATCTATACTTGAGGAACTATAGAACACTCATGAAAGAAATTGAAGAAGACACAAAAAGATGGAAGACCATTCCATGCTCTTGGATCGGAAGAATAAACATCGTTAAAATGTCTATACTGCCTAGAGCAATCTATACTTTTAATGCCATTCCGATCAAAATTCCACCGGCATTCTTCAAAGAGCTGGAGCAAATAATCCAAAAATTTGTATGGAATCAGAAGAGACCCCGAATCGCTAAGGAAACGTTGAAAAACAAAAATCAAGCTGGCGGCATCACCTTACCTGATTTCAAGCTTTATTACAAAGCTGTGATCACCAAGACAGCATGGTACTGGCATAAAAACAGACACATAGACCAGTGGAACAGAGTAGAGAGCCCTGATATGGACCCTCAACTCTATGGTCAATTAATCTTCGACAAAACAGGAAAAAATATACAGTGGAAAAAAGACAGTCTCTTCAATAAATGGTGCTGGGAAAACTGGACAGCTATATGTAGAAGAATGAAACTCGACCATTCTCTTACACCGTACACAAAGATCAACTCAAAATGGATAAAAGACCTCAACGTGAGACAGGAATCTATCAGAATCTTAGAGGAGAACATAGGCAGTAATCTCTTCGATATCAGCCACAGCAACTTCTTTCAAGATACGTCTCCAAAGGCAAAGGAAACAAAAGCGAAAATAGACTTCTGGGACTTCATCAAAATCAAAAGCTTCTGCACAGCAAAGGAAACAGTCAAAAAAACAAAGAGGCAACCCACGGAATGGGAGAAGATATTTGCAAATGACAGTACAGACAAAAGGTTGATATCCAGGATCTATAATGAACTCCTCAAACTCAACCCACACGAAACAGACAAACACATCAAAAAATGGGCAGAAGATATGAACAGACACTTCTCCAATCAAGACATACAAATGGCTAACAGACACATGAAAAAATGCTCATCATCATTAGCCCTCAGGGAGATTCAAATTAAAACCACATTGAGATATCACCTTACACCAGTTAGAATGGCCAAAATTAACAAAACAGGAAACAACATGTGTTGGAGAGGATGTGGAGAAAGGGGAACCCTCTTACACTGTTGGTGGGAATGCAAGTTGGTGCAGCCTCTTTGGAGAACAGTGTGGAGATTCCTCAAGAAGTTAAAAATAGAGCTTCCCTACGACCCTGCAATTGCACTCCTGGGTATTTACCCCAAAGATACAGATGTCGTGAAAAGAAGGGCCATCTGTACCCCAATGTTTATAGCAGCAATGGCCACAGTCGCCAAACTATGGAAAGAACCAAGATGCCCTTCAACGGATGAATGGATAAGGAAGATGTGGTCCATATACACTATGGAGTATTATGCCTCCATCAGAAAGGACGAATATCCAACTTTTGTAGCAACATGGACGGGACTGGAAGAGATTATGCTGAGTGAAATCAGTCAAGCAGAGAGAGTCAATTATCATATGGTTTCACTCATTTGTGGAGCATAACCAATAGCATGGAGGACAAGGGGCGTTAGAGAGTAGTAGGGAATTTGGGTAAATTGGAAGGGGAGGTGAACCATGAGAGACTATGGACTCTGAAAAACAGTCTGAGGGGTTTGAAGTGGCGGGGGGGTGGGAGGTTGGGGTACCAGGTGGTGGGTATTATAGAGGGCACAGCTTGCATGGAGCACTGGGTGTGGTGAAAAAATAATGAATACTGTTTTTCTGAAAATAAATAAATTGGGAAAAAAAAAAGAAAACCCACAAGAATGGGAGAAGATATTTGCAAAGCAATAAAGGATTAGTATCTAGAAAAAAAAAATAAATAAATAATAAAAAAAAAAACCACAATGAGATATCACCTCACACCAGTCAGAATGGCTAAAATCAACAAGTCAGGAAATGACAGATGCTGGCGAGGATGCGGAGAAAGGGGAACCCTCCTACACTGTTGGTGGGAATGCAAGCTGGTGCAACCGCTCTGAAAAACAGCATGGAGGTTCCTCAAAATGTTGAAAATAGAACTGCCCTATAACCCAATAATTGCACTACTGGGTATTCACCCTAAGGATACAAATGTAGTGATCTAAAGGGGCACGTGCACCCGAATGTTTATAGCGGCAATGTCCACAATAGCCAAACTATGGAAAGAACCTAGATGTCCATCAACAGATGAATGGATCAAGAAGATGTGGTATATATACACAATGGAATACTATGCAGCCATCAAAAGAAATGAAATCTTGCCATTTGCGACAACATGGATGGAACTAGAGTGTATCATGCTTAGCGAAGTAAGTCAAGCGGAGAAAGACAACTATCATATGATCTCCCTGATTTGAGGAAGTAGTGGTGCAACATGGGGGCTTAAGTGGGTAGGATAAGAATCCATGAAACAAGATGGGATAGGGAGGGAGACAAACCATAAGTGACTCTTAATCTCACGAAACAAACTGTGGGTTGCTGGGGGGAGGGGTGTTGGGAGAAGGGGGGTAGGGTTATGGACATTGGGGAGGGTATGTGCTTTTGGGTCAATTGGAAGGGGAGGTGAACCATGAGAGACTATGGACTCTGAAAAACAATCTAAGGGGTTTGAAGTGGCGGGGGGGTGTGGGAGGTTGGGGTACCAGGTGGTGGGTATTATAGAAGGCACAGCTTGCATGGAGCACTGGGTGTGGTGAAAAAATAATGAATACTGTTTTTCTGAAAATAAATAAATTGGAAAAAAAAAGAAAAAACAGTTCAGATTTCCCATCGGAGGGTGTATGTCACCTGTTACCCCATTGCTACTGCTCAGCTCTGAGAGTGACAGTGGGAATGGAAGGCAACATATGCACCATCACATCCCCATGGTGGCAGGTCATTGTAGAACGTTCAGAGTGAAAGCGATTCATGGGCCTCTGCACACTGTGGGTCCAACTGCTGCTGTGGAGACCAGTTTGTGACTACAGGGGCATGTGTGGCATTTAGGAGGACATATTTGTTTCACAAACTGAGCCCAGGCCCATACATTGTTATTCTGTGTTTATTAAAACAAGTTATATCGGGTGCCTGGGTGGCTCAGTGGGTTAAGCCGCTACCTTCGGCTCAGGTCATGATTTCAGGGTCCTGGGATCGAGTCCCGCATCGGGCTCTCTGCTCAGCAGGGAGCCTGCTTCCTTCTCTCTCTCTGCCTGCCTCTCTGCCTACTTGTAATCTCTCTCTGTCAAATAAATAAATAAAATCTTTTAAAAAAAAACAAGTTATATCATAGAAGCCTGCCCACCAAATAGAAGGGACAGGAAAATTTCGGTGTGAAAGGGGTTGAAGCTAGCATGTTGAGAATAGAAAAGTTCCGTTCTTTTTTTTTTTTAATTTATTTTTTGTTTATTTTCAGCATAACAGTATTCATTATTTTTTCACCACACCCAGTGCTCCATGCAATCTGTGCCCTCTCTAATACCCACCACCTGGTACCCCAACCTCCTTGATTTAAAATATCATCTCCACTCATTTCTACTACTCCTGAGCCACCACATTTTGAGCAAAAACTATTACAATTTGTTGTAGAAGAAACAAAAAGCATAGTAGATAGTCAATTTGTAAATGTCACTTTTCCTCTCTCTCAGCATATAATTATCAAATTATATGAATCCTCTTCTCACCTCTCTGTATCCCCTATCTTATTCTATAGTATCTTTTTCTGCAGCTAAATATGTACACTTTGTTATTTCAAACTCCGTGAATTCTTGAACATTTACCCTGTTACTATGTGAGCAAAGAACCAGATATTCACATAATGATTAAGAAGAAAGAATTAATATATTAGGGGCATCATAAAGGATGAATACCCAACTTTCGTAGCAACATGGACGGGACTGGAAGAGATTATGCTGAGTGAAATAAGTCAAGCAGGGCGCCTGGGTGGCTCAGTGGCTTATGCCGCTGCCTTCGGCTCAGGTCATGATCTTAGGGTCCTGGGATAGAGTCCTGCATCGGGCACTCTGCTCAGCAGGGAGCTTGCTTCCTCCTCTCTCTCTCTCTCTGCCTGCCTCTATGCCTACTTGTGATCTCTCTCTGTCAAATAAATAAATAAGATCTTTAAAAAAAAAGAAAGAAGTCAAGCAGAGAGAGTCAATTATCATATGGTTTCACTTATTTGTGGAGCATAACAAAAAGCATGGAGGACATGGGGAGTTAGAGAGAAGGGAGTTGGGGTAAATTGGAAGGGGAGGTGAATCATGAGAGACTATAGGCTCTGAAAAACAATCTGAGGGGTTTGAAGTGGTGGGGGGGTGGGAGGTTGTGGTACCAGGTGGTGGGTATTATAGAGGGCACGGATTGCATGGAGCACTGGGTGTGGTGAAAAAATAATGATACTGTTATGCTGAAAATAAATAAATAAAAAATAAAGTGCAAGAGTACACAAATAAAATAAAACATACTGTAATATATATATATATATATATATATATATAGAGAGAGAGAGAGAGAGAGAGAGAGAGAGAGAGAGAGAAAAGTAGGAGATGCTGTTTCAGTTGGTCCCCTAGAGTGAACTGGTTATCTACCAGAGCACTCTGAACACCCATGAAATCAGCCTGAGATGTAGGATTATACACTTCTGGATCTCAATGGGGGCAAAAGATGCCAGTGTGAGTTAAAACAGCAGAGTTTGAACAACTGAACTGATATCCGAGGATAAACAGAAGGAGGAGGGAGCCACCAGAAGCAACCCATTGGAAAGTAATACCCCTATACAAGAGTGCCCCATTGGAAAGTAATACCCCAATAGGAGATTGCCCCATGCTTGGGGACCAGCATTAACTTGAGAGTCTGGTTAAAATCACTCCAAAAAGAGAAAAGATCTTTAGGGGAAACTGGTGGAATCAGGCGATCACAGGCACGGGATTAAGTCCACGGACCCAGGATGGCCACTGCCAGCACTGTGCCAGGGAGTGTGCTGCGAAGCATCCAGGCTGTGAATACAGATCCAGTGTGTGGGGAGAATCTGGGTGCCCACCAGCCAGCACTCTCTAGAACCACAGCCTTTTACACTCTGCACACACACTACGCGACCACGGTCTGAGCCAAGCTCCACACCCTTCCCTGAAAGAGGACCCTGTGGGAACTAGCCAGTGCTCTCTAGGACCTGCCTAGATTCTGAACACTCACTGTCCTGGCAGACGGGGAAATCTCAGCATGCTATCCCTGTTTGGGATCTCTCCCAGGGCCTGGTCCTGCACAGAGAGCAGCTTGGCAAAGGCAGTCACTGGACCAAAAGTGGGTTCCCTAGACCAATATTGCTCATGGTATTAGTAGCACTGGGGTACAGAGACAAGCAGAAGCTCCTGGGACCCCTGAGATGGTGGCTGGGAACCTGCTCTGCTGATGAGAGGTGGCAGAGGGGGAGTCTTTGTGCTCTGGACCACCCAGAGGGAAACATACTGATGCTTCACTCTGAGATGGAGGACTGGGTGCAGATTTCATTCCTCTAAACCTACCAAGAACTGCCAAAAGCCACCAGGAGAAAAAAAAACCCACAACAACAACTGCAGAGCACAAAAGCCTGTGAAACCATTTTCCTCAGAGCCCAACCCCTTGATAGGGGGCAGGTAGACTCAACCCAAGTAAGACTGCTTAAAAAACAATACTGCACACCCCTCCTCCAGAAAGCCAGCCCCCCCCAAAAAAACCTAGAGGACAACCAACACAGGGACTCCATAAAAGGGTAAATTCCCAATATCATGGGAAAAGACAGTGAGTCCAGGTGAAGACTTTCTGCCCTGGGATGCCATAAACTGAAAGTCTGCATGGTCTTCCCTGACAGGAGCCCAGAAAAGGGAAGAAGCATAGAGACACTCCCCTCCCTACTGAAGAAGAAACAGTGTGGGTCTGTACCGCAGAAGTTTTCTGATCATACAGGGATGCAGACCTTCAGGTCTTAGAGAAAACAGTATATACCGACATCATTGCTATTCTGTTTTTATTTTTATTCTTTCTGCATTCTATTTCTTTTACTGTTCTTATGTTCTCAATTATTCTTTTATTCTTTTGCAACCTTTATTCTTACATATACATCATACATATTTTAAATACTGCTTCCTTTCATTATATTTTATTTCCTTTTTGTTTTTCTTTCTTCCATACACTGGAATCAAGATTCTTCTAACAAGCAGAACAAAAAAAACACAGGGCCTTGTTTCACATTTTGTTTTGTTTTGTTTCTTGTTTCTTTTTTTTTTTGAAGATTTTATTTATTTATTTGAGAGAGAGAGACAGTGAGAGAGAGCATGAGCGAGGAGAAGGTCAGAGAGCGAATCAGACTCCCCATGGAGCTGGGAGCCTGATGTGGGACTTGATCCCGGGACTCCAGGATCACGCCCTGAGCCGGAGGCAGTCATCCAACCAACTGCGCCACCCAGGCATCCCTGTTTCTTGTTTCTTATTTGGTTTTGTGTTTATTTTCTTTTTCTGGTATGCTTTGTTTTGTTTTGTTTCCTGTTGTCATTGTGTTACTACTTTCTTCTCTCTTTCTCGTATTCATTCCTGGAAATAATGATCAGAAGGGCCAATTCACCTGTAAAAGGACTGGATGTAGTACTCACTCTAAAAGAAAGAAGAGGTAGTAACAGGTCTATCTTAAGCAATACAGATATAAGGAAGATTTCCGAACTAGTTTAAGACAACAAATATAGAGATACTAGCTACACTTGAAAAAAATCATAGAAGACACTAGAGCATCCCATACAGAAAAAAAATAAAGACCTAAAATCTTTAGGCAAGTGGAAATGAAACATGCTATTTTGAAAATGTAGTCCCAATGGAGGCTATCAAAGCCAGGATGAATGAGACAGAAGAGTGAGTCAGAGACATTAAAAAATTTTGGGGAAAGAAATAAGGAAGACAAAAAGAAGAGCATAGAAAACTAGTGGATCACAAACAGAGATGTAGAGGACTCTCTGATTACATAAAGAGAAACAGTATCCAGGTGAGATGAGAAACAGGAGAGTGGGGCAAATTATTTGAGCAATTAGAGCTGAGAACTTCCCTCACCTCATAAAAGAATAGGCGTTCAAGTCCAGGAAGCACAGAAAAGCCCTCTCAAAATCAAGAGAAATAGGTCAACACCTGGACATATATTAGCGAAGCTTGCAAATTTCAAATATAAAGAGAAAGTCCTGAAAACAGTTCAGGAGAGGAGGTCTTTAAACGAAAGTGTAGAAACATAGGCTGGCAGCAGAGCTGTCCACAGAGACCTAGCAGGCCAAAAAGGACCAGTATGATATAGTCAGTGTAGTAAATAGGAAAAGTATGCAACCAAGAACACTTTTTTTTTCATTATATGTATCTTTATAATTCTTTTTTTTAATTCTTTTTTCCCCATTTATTTATTTTCAGAAAAACAGTATTCATTATTTTTTCACCTCACCCAGTGCTCCATGCTATCCGTGCCCTCTATAATACCCACCACTTGGTACCCAAACATCCCACACCCCCACCACTTCAAACCCCTCAGATTGTTTTTCAGAATACATAGTCTTTCGTGATTCACCACCCCTTCCAATTTCCCCCAAACCCTTCTCCTCTCTAACACCGCTTGTCCTCCATGATATTTGTTATGCTCCACAAATAAGTGAAACTATATGATAACTGACTCTCTCTGCTTGACTTATTTCACTCAGCATAATCTCTTCCAGTCCCATCCATGTTGCTACAAAAGTTGGGTATTCATCCTTTCTGATGGAGGCATAATACTCCATAGTGTATATGGACCACATCTTCCTTATCCATTCATCCGTTGAAGGGCATCTTGGTTCTTTCCATAGTTTGGCAACTGTGGCCATTGCTGCTATAAACATTGGGATACAGATGACCCTTCTTTTCATGACATCTGTATCTTTGGGGTAAATACCCAGGAGTGCAATGGCAGGGTCATACGGAAGCTCTATTTTTAATTTCTTTTTTTTTCCCAATTTATTTATTTTCAGAAAAACAGTATTCATTATTTTTTCACCACACCCAGTGCTCCATGCAAGCTGTGCCCTCTATAATACCCACCACCTGGTACCCCAACCTCCCACCCCCCCGCCACGTCAAACCCCTCAGACTGTTTTTCAGAGTCCATAGTCTCTCATGGTTCACCTCCCCTTCCAATTTACCCAAATTCCCTACTCCTCTCTAACGCCCCTTGTCCTCCATGCTATTGGTTATGCTCCACAAATGAGTGAAACCATATGATAATTGACTCTCTCTGCTTGACTGATTTCACTCAGCATAATCTCTTCCAGTCCCGTCCATGTTGCTACAAAAGTTGGATATTCGTCCTTTCTGATGGAGGCATAATACTCCATAGTGTATATGGACCACATCTTCCTTATCCATTCATCCGTTGAAGGGCATCTTGGTTCTTTCCATAGTTTGGCGACTGTGGCCATTGCTGCTATAAACATTGGGGTACAGATGGCCCTTCTTTTCACGACATCTGTATCTTTGGGGTAAATACCCAGGAGTGCAATTGCAGGGTCGTAGGGAAGCTCTATTTTTAATTTCTTGAGGAATCTCCACACTGTTCTCCAAAGAGGCTGCACCAACTTGCATTCTCACCAACAGTGGAAGAGGGTTCCCCTTTCTCCACATCCTCTCCAACACATGTTGTTTCCTGTTTTGTTAATTTTGGCCATTCTAACTGGTGTAAGGTGATATCTCAATGTGGTTTTAATTTGAATCTCCCTGAGGGCTAATGATGATGAGCATTTTTTCATGTGCCTGATAGCCATTTGTATTTCTTGATTGGAGAAGTGTCTGTTCATATCTTCTGCCCATTTTTTGATGTGTTTGTCTGTTTCGTGTGGGTTGAGTTTGAGGAGTTCATTATAGATCCTGGATATCAACCTTTTGTCTGTACTGTCATTTGCAAATATCTCCTCCCATTCCGTGGGTTGCCTCTTTGTTTTTTTGACTGTTTCCTTTGCTGTGCAGAAGCTTTTGATTTTGATGAAGTCCCAGAAGTTTATTTTTGCTTTTGTTTCCTTTGCCTTTGGAGACGTATCTTGAAAGAAGTTGCTGTGGCTGATATCAAAGAGATTACTGCCTATGTTCTCCTCTAGGATTCTGATGGATTCCTGTCTCACGTTGAGGTCTTTTATCCAGTTTGAGTTTATCTTTGTGTACAGTGTAAGAGAATGGTCAAGTTTCATTCTTCTACATATAGCTGTCCAGTTTTCCCAGCACCATTTATTGAAGAGACTGTCTTTTTTCCACTGTATATTTTTTCCCGTTTTGTCAAAGATTAATTGACCATAGAGTTGAGGGTCCATATCTGGGCTCTCTACTCTGTTCCACTGGTCTATGTGTCTGTTTTTATGCCAGTACCATGCTGTCTTGGTGATCACAGCTTTGTAATAAAGCTTGAAATCAGGTAAGGTGATGCCGCCAGCTTTATTTTTGTTTTTCAACATTTCCTTAGCGATTCGGGGTCTCTTCTGATTCCATACAAAATTTAGGATTATTTGCTCCAGCTCTTTGAAGAATGCCGGTGGAATTTGGATCGGAATGGCATTAAAAGTATAGATTGCTCTAGGCAGTATAGACATTTTAACAATGTTTATTCTTCCGATCCAAGAGCATGGAATGGTCTTCCATCTATTTGTGTCTTCTTCAATTTCTTTCGTGAGTGTTCTTTAGTTCCTCAAGTACAGATCCTTTACCTCTTTAGTTAGGTTTATTCCCAGGTATCTTATGGTTCTTTGTGCTATAGTAAATGCAATCGATTCTCTAATTTCCCTTTCTGTATTTTCATTGTTAGTGTATAAGAAAGCCACTGATTTCTGCACATTGACTTTGTATCCTGCCACGTTGCTGAATTGCTGTATGAGTTCTAGTAGTTTGGGGGTGGAGTCTTTTGGGTTTTCCATATAAAGAATCATGTCATCTGCAAAGAGAGAGAGTTTGACTTCTTCATTACCAATTTGGATACCTTTTATTTCTCTTTGTTGTCTGATTGCTGTTGCTAGGACTTCTGATAGTATGTTGAACAAGAGTGGTGAAAGTGAGCATCCTTGTCTTGTTCCTGATCTCAACGGGAAGGCTGCAAGCTTTTTCCCATTGAGGATGATATTTGATGTGGGTCTTTCATAGATAGATTGGATGAGGTTCAGGAATGTTCCCTCTATCCCTATACTTTGAAGCATTTTAATCAGGAACGGATGCTGGATTTTGTCAAATGCTTTTTCTGCATCAATTGAGAGAACCATGTGGTTCTTCTCTCTTCTCATATTAATTTGTTCTATCACATTGATTGATTTGCGAATGTTGAACCATCCTTGTAGCCCAGGGATGAATCCCACCTGATCATGGTGGATAATCTTTTTAATGTGCTGTTGGATCCTGTTGGCTAGGATCTTGTTGAGAATCTTAGCATCCATATTCATCAGTGATATTGGTCTGAAATTCTCCTTTTTGGTAGGGTCCTTGCCTGGTTTGGGGATCAGCGTAATGCTGGCTTCATAGAAAGAATCTGGAAGTTTTCCTTCTGCTTCAATTTTTTGAAACAGCTTCAGGAGAATAGGTGTTATTTCTTCTTTGAAGGTTTGGTAGAATTCCCCAGGGAATCCGTCAGGTCCTGGGCTCTTGTTTTTTGGGAGGTTTTTGATCACTGATTCAATCTCGTTATTAGATATCGGTCTGTCGGTTGTCGATTTCTTCCTGGTTCAGTGTTGATAGTTTATATTTCTCCAGGAATGCATCCATTTCATCTAGGTTGCTTAGCTTATTGGCATATAACTGTTGATAATAACTTCTGATGATTGTTTCTACTTCCTTGGTGTTAGTTGTGATCTCTCCCTTTTCATTCATAATTTTATGAATTTGGGCTTTCTCTCTTTTCTTTTGGATTAGTGTGGCCAGTGGTTTGTCGATCTTATTGATTCTTTCAAAAAACCAGCTTCTAGTTTCATTGATATGTTCCACTGTATCTCTGGTTTCTACCTCATTGATCTCAGCTCTAATCTTCCCTTCTTATGTGTGGAGTTGGTTTGATTTGTTGTTGATTCTCCAGTTCTTTACGGTGTAGAGATAGCTGGTGTATTCTGGGTTTTTCAATTTTTTTGAGGGAGGCTTGGATGGCTATGTATTTCCCCCTTAGGACTGCCTTTGCTGTATCCCATAGGTTTTGGACCAAAGTGTCTTCATTCTCATTGGTTTCCATGAATTGTTTCAGTTCTTCTTTGGTCTCCTGGTTGATCCAAGCATTCTTAAGTAAGGTGGTCTTTAGCTTCCAGGTGTTTGAGTTCCTTCAGAACTTTTCCTTGTGATTGAGCTCCAGTTTCAAAGCATTGTGTTCTGAGAATATGCAGGGAACAATCTCAGTCTTTTGGTATTGGTTGAGTCCTGATTTTTGACCCAATATGTGGTCTATTCTGGAGAAGGTTCCGTGTGCACTTGAGAAGAATGAGTATTCTGTTGTTTTAGGGTGGAATGTTCTGTATATATCTATGAGGTCTATCTGGTCCAATGTGTCATTCACATTGTTTCTTTATTGTTTTTATTGCTCTTGTTTCTTTATTGATTTTCTGCTTTGATGATCTAATTCTGAGAGAGGCGTGTTAAGATCTCCTATGATTAGTGTATTCATATCAATATGACTTTTTATCTTGATTAACAGTTTTCTTAAGTAATTGGCTGCTCCCATATTGGGAGCATAGATATTTACAATTGTTAGATCATCTTGGTGGACAGTTCCTTTAAGGGTTTTGTAGTGTCCTTCTGTATCTCTGACTACAGTCTTTAGTTTGAAGTCTAATTTATCGGCTATGAGAATCGCTACCCCAGCCTTCTTTTGAGGCCCATTGGCATGAACGATGCTTCTCCATCCCTTCACTGTTTTATTTTTTTTATTTTTTTTTTTATTTTTTTTCCCAATTTATTTATTTTCAGAAAAACAGTATTCATTATTTTTTCACCACACCCAGTGCTCCATGCAAGCTGTGCCCTCTATAATACCCACCACCTGGTACCCCAACCTCCCACCCCCCCCGCCACTTCAAACCCCTCAGACTGTTTTTCAGAGTCCATAGTCTCTCATGGTTCACCTCCCCTTCCAATTTACCCAAATTCCCTACTCCTCTCTAACGCCCCTTGTCCTCCATGCTATTGGTTATGCTCCACAAATGAGTGAAACCATATGATAATTGACTCTCTCTGCTTGACTGATTTCACTCAGCATAATCTCTTCCAGTCCCGTCCATGTTGCTACAAAAGTTGGATATTCGTCCTTTCTGATGGAGGCATAATACTCCATAGTGTATATGGACCACATCTTCCTTATCCATTCATCCGTTGAAGGGCATCTTGGTTCTTTCCATAGTTTGGCGACTGTGGCCATTGCTGCTATAAACATTGGGGTACAGATGGCCCTTCTTTTCACGACATCTGTATCTTTGGGGTAAATACCCAGGAGTGCAATAGAAACCTCAAGATAGGCAGGCTTTGCGATGATTAAAAAAAAAGGTAGGATATTAGGAACAAATTTACACTAGTGTAAAACACTACGTCTTATGGTCTTTAAAATCCTACTCCTTTTCCAGTTTTGGGCATTGTCTTGTCTCAGTCAGGGCTAAGAATTCTTCAAGTGGTGTGTGAGAATTGCTAAGATTTCCTGAAGGCAGTTTGTAGAGTGATGAAGAATGTGAACTGTATAGATAGACTGAGTTCAATTTCTGACTCCATCCCTTAGCTGCCTTGTGACTTTGATGGTGTTGTTTGACCTTTCTGTGTCACAGTATCATTGTGTCAAGGAGTGATAATAATCAATCCTGTATCCTTAGATTGTAGTGAGGATTAATTAGACAATAAATGCAAAGCACTCAGAAGAGAGAATAACATGTAGTAAATACTCAGTAAGTGTTGGTTCTTTCATAGTTGGAGACATTAGCAGATACTATCAAAAGCTTTTTTTCCATGAAATTTTCTCTTTTACTTCTAGTTTTGAGATAAAATCGACATATACCATTGTGTAAGTTTAAGCTGTATGATGTAGTGATTTGATACATGTTATATTGTGAAATGTTCCCCCACAGAAATGTTAACCCATCCTTTATTCACATTACTGCCATTTTGTTTTTGTTATGGTGAGAACGTTAAAGCTTTACTCTCATAGAAACTTTCAAGTATACAGCACAGTATTATTAACTACAGGCACCATCCTTACATTAAATCCCCAGAACTTAATCATTTTACAATTAGAGCTGATACCCCATCTAGCAGTGGAGGCAAGACCCAGTTATATTTCCCACAGTAGTCTCATCCCTAATGCCTTGTCCACAACAGCAGCTGAAAATCTGATGAATCATGATGAACCAAGAAGGGTGCATAGTGTTCAAACTTTGGACTGCATCAGAATCATCTGGAGACCTTGCTAAAACACAGATTGCTGGGTTCTGCCCCAGAACTTCTGATTGAGTATGGGTGATACTGAAGCTGCTGGTTTGGGACTGCACTTTGGAGTCGAATGGACAATCAAATCAGATTATGCAAGGCTTAGGAAAGAAGTTTCAGGAATCTGGGCTTTCTATTGAGGAGTTAGGTGATGATAGAAGGCAAAGAAATTGAATGACCACTATGATTGTATTCATATTTTCATAAATGGTAAATGTAGATTTGTTTATTGATATTTTTCCAAGCTTCCATATTATGTTTTACCTTCTCAGACAATCATGATACTAATCTGTCATCTTTCTAGTACCCTGTATCACTATTGTGTGATTTGGTATCTCTCCATCCTTAGGACAGTGATTCTGAAATTTTAGTGAGAATAAAAGTTACCTGACTTATTAAGTGCAGATTCCTGGAACTTCCTGGCACATCTAATTCAATCGTTCTAGTAGAGTGTGCAGGCCAATTTTTTTTTCTAGTGCGCACATTTTGATTTGATTCAGGTGATTTGAGAACAACACAGGAAAATTACCATAGGTTTTTGCTCAAATTCTACCTGCTATTGAAGCAAAAATGTTGCCTTTTTTCATTTAAAAAATATATAATTTTTATTTTTGGGTGACCTTTTCAGTCCAATTTGTTACATTTCATTAAAATCTGCTTGGTCTACTTCTTTTTCCAATTTCAGCATTTGGTATAAGGCATTTATAGAAAAGTGATTTGAAAGCAATTTAACCACAAGCTCAGCCAAATTAATTTAGGGAGAGTTTAGTAAAGAGCCTTTGCTTTCTGTACTTAAGTGATCAATTTCAACACCTGCTTTTCCTTCCAGATGGAGTTAATTAACATTAAAATTATTGCCTATAGCAGAGACTTTTTTTTTTATAATTCACAGCCAGCAATCCAGCTGCAATCCAGATTCCTACATTTCTGAAAATTAAAACAACAACAACGATCATCTCTATGTGAAGTAAATTTATCATTGGATTATTTGAAGGTATGCACATAAGTAAGACCTTAGGGAGAAAAACACTAGCAGGTATAAAGTGGATACTATATGCAGACATCTTTACATGTAGGATCTGGCACAATCCACACAGCTCTCTTGAGTAGTTTCATCCTACCACCCATTTTATATATAAAGAAGCTGAAGATCAGAAAAGTCTTGTACCTTTTTGGAAGTTCCATGATAGGTAAATGGTAGAACCAGAATGTAAAACCCTATTTAATAAAGATCATGCTCCTTCCACCACATTGGTGTTGGTTTGCAAAACAGTCCCCCACACAAAGGGCAAGGAAAAGACCAAAGAAAGAGGCAGGCCACTCCAGACTGATAGGAGGCAGGTGTAATAAACAAGAGGCTTGTTTTGGGTGGCCACAAGACAAGTAGGTCTCTCAATCCACCTGAGAGAACCTGTAAAGGCCTTAATTGGGGTCAGTCATGTATACCTTCCAGATGGTTTCAAAAACACATTACTCTCTAAGGCTGTATCTTTATAATGACTCCAGCTGTGGGAACAGTGGGCGGAGCATATATTCCAAGGACAACAGAGGGGGTGAGGAGTCTGGGATTTCCTGGGTCCAGCTCGAACAGCAGTCATGTCCTCTCAATGAACTCCAAAAACTTTACTGGTCTTAGATGGATATAAATTTAACAAGAAATTCCTTAGGAGTGTGAGGTAAAGCATTTGGTCGTCTATACTGAGGTTAATGCTATCTTTTTTTTTTTTTTATTACTAATACCTTGTTTTTTTTTTTTGATATTTTTTTCCCAATTTATTTATTTTCAGAAAAACAGTATTCATTATTTTTTCACCACACCCAGTGCTCCATGCAAGCTGTGCCCTCTATAATACCCACCACCTGGTACCCCAACCTCCCACCCCCCGCCACTTCAAACCCCTCAGACTGTTTTTCAGAGTCCATAGTCTCTCATGGTTCACCTCCCCTTCCAATTTACCCAAATTCCCTACTACTCTCTAACGCCCCTTGTCCTCCATGCTATTGGTTATGCTCCACAAATGAGTGAAACCATATGCTATCTTTTAAATATCACAAATTATATGCACACATATATATTCATGAAAAATATATATGAAGTTCCTGTGTCATGTGGTGACAGCTAAATATTCCATTCTTTTTCACGACATGCACTGAGCACTTACTGTGTGGCAGACACTGGGCTAGGGATTGAGAGATCAAAGACAAAAGTAATAAGATTATTGCAATAGAGTTTACATGCAATAATGAGATAGAAAATGCTTTCCATTCCAAAAGACAAGGGAATCCAGTGAAGAAATGGTGTTTTCAGGGATAAGTTGTTGCCCTTGATACTTCTCATTAAATCTTTTCATAATCCTTATTTATATTTAACTCTTTTTGACATGTTGCTTTATAAGTAAGTTTGGGACAGTCATTTAGCTTTTCTTTCTCCCACTGACTCTCATGGTAATAATCTCACTCATTTAAGTGTTACTGAAAGACCCCCTTCCTCCTTGGTAAGGTTTGTTTTAGCAACCTATTGAAAGACCCCCTTCCTCCTTGGTAAGGTTTGTTTTAGCAACCTATTGTCCCCATAGCCTGAAGGCAACACATTGTCTGTGGTCACTGGGTCTGTCAAAAGGAGAGACAAATGAGAAATGAAATGTACCGGGACTTTCCAGAGTGCTGTCCCAAGGAACCGCCAGAACGCCCTGACCCCAACGCCCAATCATGCCCGAATCAAATTAATCAATTAGACTCCTGTAACCATGCATATCTGCTTCTGTAGGATCGCTTCCCACCACCGCTTCCCGCCAGAACAAACCATTACAGTGCCTAACAATGCTTGATTTAGGTTAACCAATCAGATCCCTGTAACCAAGCCTCTGCTTCTGTAAACTTGCTTCCCACCACCCCAACCTTGCCCTATATAATCTACTCCCCAACTTAGCCTGGCACGCTCAGCCCACAAAGGCTGATGCGTCCGCAGGCGCCTGTGTAATCAATAAACCTCTTGCAATTTGCATCCAGTGGAGGCGTGCTGTCTGATTCTTGGGTGCGACTCCAGGATCTTTCATTACAACCCAAGAATTTTAAAAAGATGAAGACCTGAATGACTGATACAGTTAGGAAAATTGTCTCTCACCATCTTTTCATGATGGGTCCTAGGCTTGCCTTACAGAAAGTAGTGGCTTTTATCTGTAAAGAATTGTATGGTGATTGAAACTATTGGGGGGTATCATTAAAATTCTAAGGAAGATATGTGGTCAATATTGGGAGATATACAGGTATATGAATTTATATATACATACAAATACACCTGTACACACAGTCAGTTCCCACTATTTGCTGTAGTTTTGTGCTGTAGTGACCACAAATACTATACTCGCAAATACTAAACCACTATTGCGAGCAAAAACGTAGAGTTTTCTGAGCCTCTGGTCACAATATTTTTGTCTGTTGACCAATGGATAACCTTGTTTTATGTGTAAAGACCCCTTATTACATATTGTTGATTCATTCACACTAACTCAGAGTTGCCATCACTGTAATTCATGCCTGAACGTGAATTATCTAACTTACATATTTTCTCCATAAGGCACATCACAGCCTTGATACCACTTTAGCCCTACACATGGGGCCCATTTTAAACAGTGAAATCACCAATAAAAATCTCAAAAATGAGAAAACATGGCACTAAATAGACCATGAAAAGGACACACTTGTTTCCAGTAGTGCTGACTGTGCCTTGTTCAACTGCAGCTGGGAACAGGCTCATCAGTCACCAGGAGACTCAAAATTCTCACCACTTTGCACATGTCTGCAAATGACTGAAAGTCTCATATATTGATTTGGGATTACATATATATTTCAGCTAGTATGCAAATTTATAAACACAAAATCCACAAATAAGGGGGACAGACAAACACATTCTCTCTCTGTATGTAACACTTAAACATTATTTAAAATGAAGTAATAGCCTCAGTGAGAGCAATATACACCCTCAACACACACTAGAGAATGTTTTATCTTTTCTTTGAGGCATATTTCATTTGGGAAGAATTGACTTAAAGTAGCTCAATCCCCTATTGTATTTACAGTGAGTTAGAGGGAGTGTTCTGATATAGTCAGGAATATTGCTCAGATGCTGGCTCTGGCTGGCAAGCCTGTTTGAAGCTTTCTAGCACTTACCAAACTCTCTAAGGTATTCTATAGCTTAAAGAGGGAGGAGTTAATTAGCTCTTAGACTCATGTAATGTAGAATTTGGTATTTCATTTTGTAGAATTTGCTCTCAGTACTTAAGTATTAAAAGCAATAGAGCAAAGGAAGGCTATTCAATTGACAGGTTGTTTGGTTTTTGTTTTAATCCAAATGTTAAGGAAATAGGCTGGGATTAGTCAACGCCTACTGTATTACTGAGCTATAACTGTGCAACAAAGCATCCCCAAACTCAGTGACTGAAAAGACCAACTGTTGGTTCTTACAAATATCTCGCGGTTGGTTGGGGTTCCTCTGGGCTCTGACTGGGCAGCTCTGCTGTCGGCGAGGTAGCTGAAGCTACTCTACTTCCAGCTGCAGGTCAAGGGTCTGAGGAATGTGCTCTGCCCCAGAATGCTCTCATTTTCAGGGGGAATCCAGGAGAGAGGTGCAAAAGGAAAAGTAGAAATGCCCAAAGCTTTTTAAGGACTAGGCTTAGAATCATCACACTGGCACTTGTGCCTCATTCTACAGGCCAAAGTAAGACAGAGGACTCAACCCAAAGTTGAGCAGTAAAGAAGTAGACTTTTCCTCTTTAGAAGAAGCAACTACAAAATTACATGGCAAGGGGTGCAGCTGTGGGGTGGGAAGAAGCATTGAAGCTATAAATTCAATCTACCACACCTGCTATGTTTGTCACAGAGCTGATGTTGTTCAATAGGCCTTAGCAGATGCAATACATTCTTTCTCCCTCCCCACCTCTTTGTGTGTGTTTCTCTAATAATTACGTTTATGACCTCAGTTATATAATGAGGATACTGAGGATTAGAGGGTCAAAGTAAATTGCTCAAATTTACTTAGTGAAAGAGCCAGCTTTCACATAAAGAATCATAAGACGTCAGACTTGAGCTCTTAAGCATTGCACTATTTTGTTGAAAGAGATGTCTAATACATAGTAGGGCCAGAAATCAACCCCACATTTACCTTTCTTCAAAGTTCATGCTTTATCACACCATGAAACAGGTATTATATAAAAAAGAAACCTTAATGGAAAGAGTTCACATATTAACACAACAAGTTCCTTCCCTTGTTCTCTCTGAACCCGTATCTAATATGCCAGGATATCTTCACATTTCTAATATCTTTAAAATACATCAATAAGGAGTTGTTTCTCATTTCTGTTGCTGCTACCATGGTCCAAGCCATGACCATCTTTCTTGAGGATTACTGCAGTAACTTCCTAACTCCTGTCCCTGCTTACACCCTGCTTAAAACTCAGATCTATGCTCTGTAGCAGCCAGAACATTTCTCTTAATAAGAATTAATTTTTGGTCAAAAGCCTATAATGGGAGGGGAGGAGTTAAGATGGCTGAGTAGCAGGGGGACCCTGGGCTTGCCTCATCCTTCAAACACAGCTTGACCAAAATCAAATAATTTTGAACAACTAGGAAATCAGTCTGAGAATTAAGAAACCAGTGTGCACAATTGAAGGGAAGGGATGGGACATGATTTGGGGGAGAGAAAAGCAGTAGTGCTGGAGAGGGGAAGGAGCCCTTTTTATAGAAGTCAGGGAGAGAGAACAGCGTGTAGAATTCATGCAAGATGCTGTGGTGTGCAGATCCCCTGGGGTTCACTGGACATTCCCCTTCCTGGAGTAAACTTGGAAGAGGGCATATTGTCTCTCCAGGGACAAAGGACCCACTGGGCACCACTGAGAAGCTGTTCAACAGCAGAAGACACAGGCATGCACAGAGGGCAGATAACCTTTTTGAAGCTTTTTACTGTGCATCACCATCAACTCCAGGCACTTCTTTGGATGTATGACCGCTTTTCTGGTACACAATGTTGCCAGCTCACCATTAAGAGGTTCTCCTCTAGGGGAGGGGACAGGTCTGCACTTTGATGGGTGCTGTAGGTTTAGGGTTTTGAGTTCCATCTGTCAGCCAGAGATAAAACACAGGAGAACTGTGGTACCAGGCATACTGATGGCCTGGACACAGTTTGAGGGCAGGGGCCTGATGAAAGCCTGGGACATAGGAGGGGAGATGATTTGCTTCTCTGAGAACTCTTGAGCACCTGTGGTCTCCAGTTCCTTTCCCAGAGGTCAAGAGGGTGGTGTGACACCATCTTCCATGCCCCTCCCCACCTCCATGAGCATGGTGGGACTTCAGAGAGAAAGACAGTAACTCCAGTGGAGACTGGAGTCACTTAAAACAAATCCTGTTGCTAGGACTTCTAATACTATGTTGAACAAGAGTGTTGAGAGTGGCATCCTTTTCGTGTTCCTGATCTCAACAGGAAGGCTGCAAGCTTTTTCTCATTGAGGATGCTATTTGCTGTGGGTCTTTCATAGATAGATTTTATGAAGTTCAGGAATGTTCCCTCTATCCCTATACTTTGAAGTGTTTTTTTTTTCCCCAATTTATTTATTTTCAGAAAACAGTATTCATTATTTTTTCACCACACCCAGTGCTCCATGCAAGCTGTGCCCTCTATAATACCCACCACCTGGTACCCCAACCTCCCACCCCCCCACCACTTCAAACCCCTCAGATTGTTTTTCAGAGTCCATAGTCTCTCATGGTTCACCTCCCCTTCCAATTTACCCAAATTCCCTACTCCTCTCTAACGCCCCTTGTCCTCCATGCTATTGGTTATGCTCCACAAATGAGTGAAACCATATGATAATTGACTCTCTCTGCTTGACTGATTTCACTCAGCATAATCTCTTCCAGTCCCGTCCATGTTGCTACAAAAGTTGGATATTCGTCCTTTCTGATGGAGGCATAATACTCCATAGTGTATATGGACCACATCTTCCTTATCCATTCATCCGTTGAAGGGCATCTTGGTTCTTTCCATAGTTTGGCGACTGTGGCCATTGCTGCTATAAACATTGGGGTACAGATGGCCCTTCTTTTCACGACATCTGTATCTTTGGTGTAAATACCCAGGAGTGCAATTGCAGGGTCGTAGGGAAGCTCTATTTTTAATTTCTTGAGGAATCTCCACACTGTTCTCCAAAGAGGCTGCACCAACTTGCATTCCCACCAACAGTGGAAGAGGGTTCCCCTTTCTCCACATCCTCTCCAACACATGTTGTTTCCTGTTTTGTTAATTTTGGCCATTCTAACTGGTGTAAGGTGATATCTCAATGTGGTTTTAATTTGAATCTCCCTGAGGGCTAATGATGATGAGCATTTTTTCATGTGTCTGATAGCCATTTGTATTTCTTGATTGGAGAAGTGTCTGTTCATATCTTCTGCCCATTTTTTGATGTGTTTGTCTGTTTCGTGTGGGTTGAGTTTGAGGAGTTCATTATAGATCCTGGATATCAACCTTTTGTCTGTACTGTCATTTGCAAATATCTCCTCCCATTCCGTGGGTTGCCTCTTTGTTTTTTTGACTGTTTCCTTTGCTGTGCAGAAGCTTTTGATTTTGATGAAGTCCCAGAAGTTTATTCTCGCTTTTGTTTCCTTTGCCTTTGGAGACGTATCTTGAAAGAAGTTGCTGTGGCTGATATCGAAGAGATTACTGCCTATGTTCTCCTCTAAGATTCTGATAGATTCCTGTCTCACGTTGAGGTCTTTTATCCATTTTGAGTTGATCTTTGTGTACGGTGTAAGAGAATGGTCGAGTTTCATTCTTCTACATATAGCTGTCCAGTTTTCCCAGCACCATTTATTGAAGAGACTGTCTTTTTTCCACTGTATATTTTTTCCTGTTTTGTCGAAGATTAATTGACCATAGAGTTGAGGGTCCATATCAGGGCTCTCTACTCTGTTCCACTGGTCTATGTGTCTGTTTTTATGCCAGTACCGTGCTGTCTTGGTGATCACAGCTTTGTAATAAAGCTTGAAATCAGGTAAGGTGATGCCGCCAGCTTTATTTTTGTTTTTCAACGTTTCCTTAGCGATTCGGGGTCTCTTCTGATTCCATACAAATTTTAGGATTATTTGCTCCAGCTCTTTGAAGAATGCCGGTGGAATTTTGATCGGAATGGCATTAAAAGTATAGATTGCTCTAGGCAGTATAGACATTTTAACGATGTTTATTCTTCCGATCCAAGAGCATGGAATGGTCTTCCATCTTTTTGTGTCTTCTTCAATTTCTTTCATGAGTGTTCTATAGTTCCTCAAGTATAGATCCTTTACCTCTTTAGTTAGGTTTATTCCCAGGTATCTTATGGTTCTTGGTGCTATAGTAAATGGAATCGATTCTCTAATTTCCCTTTCTGTATTTTCATTGTTAGTGTATAAGAAAGCCACTGATTTCTGCACATTGACTTTGTATCCTGCCACGCTGCTGAATTGCTGTATGAGTTCTAGTAGTTTGGGGGTGGAGTCTTTTGGGTTTTCCATATAAAGAATCATGTCATCTGCGAAGAGTGAGAGTTTGACTTCTTCATTACCAATTTGGATACCTTTTATTTCTCTCTGTTGTCTGATTGCTGTTGCTAGGACTTCTAATACTATGTTGAACAAGAGTGGTGAAAGTGGGCATCCTTGTCTTGTTCCTGATCTCAGTGGGAAGGCTGCAAGCTTTTTCCCATTGAGGATGATATTTGCTGTGGGTCTTTCATAGATAGATTTGATGAGGTTCAGGAATGTTCCCTCTATCCCTATACTTTGAAGCGTTTTAATCAGGAACGGATGTTGGATTTTGTCAAATGCTTTTTCTGCATCAATTGAGAGGACCATGCGGTTCTTCTCTCTTCTCATATTAATTTGTTGTATCACATTGATTGATTTACGAATGTTGAACCATCCTTGTAGCCCAGGGATGAATCCCACCTGATCATGGTGGATAATCTTTTTAATGTGTTGTTGGATCCTGTTGGCTAGGATCTTGTTGAGAATCTTAGCATCCATATTCATCAGTGATATTGGTCTGAAATTCTCCTTTTTGGTATGGTCCTTGCCTGGTTTGGGGATCAGGGTAATGCTGGCTTCATAGAAAGAGTCTGGAAGTTTTCCTTCTGCTTCAATTTTTTGAAACAGCTTCAGGAGAATAGGGGTTATTTCTTCTTGGAAGGTTTGGTAGAATTCCCCAGGGAATCCGTCAGGTCCTGGGCTCTTGTTTTTTGGGAGATTTTTGATCACTGCTTCAATCTCGTTATTAGATATTGGTCTATTCAGGTTGTCGATTTCTTCCTGGTTCAATTTTGGATGGTCCTCTGTGTATGCTCATGTTTGTCTCTGAATTTATTCTTCTTATAAGGGCACCACTCATATTGGATTAGGGCCCATTCTAATGATCTCATTTAATTTTAATTACCTCTGTAAAGGCCATGTCTCCAAGTACAGTCACAATCTGAGGTACTGGGAGTTGGGAATCCACCATATGGATTTTAGGAAGACACATTGGGCCTGTAAGTGGGAGTCATGAATGAAGAGAGCAAGAAATCCACTACTTATGTTTGTCAGAGATGTTTCCGTAATACTTCCTGGCTCTGACAAGTAGCACCATTTATTTTTCCCCCTAATTTTCTCACTTTGGTCTTTATTTTTTATTTTTATTATTTCTTTTAGTGTTTAAAAATTCATTGTTTATGCACCACACCCAATGCTCCATGCAACAATACATGCCCTCCATAATACCCACCACCAGGCCTACCCATCCCCCTACCCCCCTCCCCTCCAAAACCCTCAGTTTCTTTCTCAAGTCCACAGTCTTTCATGGTTTGTCTCCCCCTCTGGTTTCCCCCAACTCACTACTACTCTCCTTCCCACAATGTCCTCTGTGTTATTCCTTATGCTCCACAAGTCACTGAAACCATATGATAATTGACTCTCTCTGCTTGACTTATTTCACTCAGTAGAACCATTTTTTGAAAAAGGTAAAGTTACTAGGAGATCCAGCCGTTCAAAATGGAAGATAGCCACATGAGTAGAAGTAGGCTATATGTGTGTGGGTTGGAGTAGGAGTTCACTAAATACTGAAATGAATTTTAAGGTCGGTCACCCACAACCACTTTCAGAAACTCAAAAATGAATATGTAACAGTTCCAACAGTGCAATAATAGTAAAAATTTTTGTTGCTGACCTCTTCTGTCACAAATATAATTGTTTCTCTTCTGCATAATCCATTTCCCAATTTGAGGTTGATTTCATATTGCCAACACAGTAAAATTCATATCTTCCTAAACACCTGATTGTGGTTTTCTTAACATTTTGTTTATTTATTTGTTTATTTATTTTTAGAGGGGGAATGAGGTCGGAGGGGCAGGAGGAGAGAGAGAGTGAGAATCTTTAGCAGGCTTCAAACCCATCATGGAGACAAATGTGGAACTCATTCCCACAACTGTGAGATCATTACCTGAGCCAAAATCAAGACTGACTGAGCCCCCTGGGCACTCAATACCTGATTATGTTTGCATTCAGTCTCTTCTCATGTTTTTAGCAGTATCACATATTAATTAACTAATGATGAAATAATGAAACTATTGTAGGCAGCCCCTCACAACTCCTTTCCAGACTGACATCAGGCCTTTATCTAAAACAATACTTTCGTCTTTTCAACTCATTTCTAAAGACTGTAAAGCTGGCCTTATGACTCTGTCTGGCTAATTCCATTCTCTTACTCTTTCTCATTTAGTATTTGAATTCCCTAACCTATAAACAAGAGTGAGGTCCCAGGAATCTATGATTACTTAGTCTACTTTTTAAAAAGCATACATGACAATCAACAAATAATTGTCTTTGTTCTTTTAAAAATATGAGATTTCCTATTTACTATCATATTTTTAGGCTATTTTAGACTAAAATGTCTATTTTAGACATTGTAGATATGGTATCGAACTTACATTTATAATGTATTTTTAATAGTTATTATAAATATTAGAAACAAATTTTCTGCCTCTCCTATTTCATCACTTGGGGCTGAGACCTCTGCAGGTTTTTTACAGGGTGATTTTAAATCACAGAGTTTATTCTGAAGCTAGGAGCTCTAATTATTCTGTGCCAGTAATTCTCTATATTTCATTTGTCTTTCGTGTGTTAGGATTGATATTTCTGAGTTGTAATACTCAATGTGTTGTTGTTGTTGTTGTTGTTGTTGTTGTTCAGAAGTCAGCAAACTGTGGCCTGGGGCCAAATACTTGCCAGCTGACTGATTTTGTCAATAAAGTTGAATTGCACACACGTATCTATTCCTTCACATGCACAGAGTTGAGTAGTTGAGAAAGATACAGCATACCTATGAAGCCCAAAGTATTCACTGTTTAGATGAAAAGTCTGCCAATCCATATATATATGTATGTGTGTTTGTGTATATATATATATATGTATATATATACATATATATAGTTTTTAAAGCTACAATAAATATGAACATCTCTTTTTTTTAAATTCCAGTGTATTAAGTAAACATCAAGTGCTATATTAGCCTCAGATGTATAATAGAGTAATTCAGTGATTCTATACGTTACTCAGTGCTCCTCATGATAAGTATGCTATTAATCCCCTTCACCATTTCAGCCATCAGTCCATCAACCTCTCCTCTGGCAACCATCAGTTCTCTATAATTAAGAGTCTGTTACTTGGTTTGTCTCTTTTTTCCATTGTTCGTTTGAGTGAAAACATATGGTTTTGAAGGGGCAGGGGGTGGGAGGTTGGGGGAATCAGGTGGTGGGTATTAGGGAGGGCACGTATTGCATGGATCACTGGGTGTGGTGCAAAAACAATGAATACTGTTATGCTGAAAAGAAATAAATAATTTAAAAAAAGGATGGAGCTTCCTCAGGAAGTTAAGCATGGACATCCCATACAATCAGGCAATATCACTACTGGACATTTACCCCCAAAGATATAGGGAAAAGAAGGGGCACAGGTACCCCAGCGTTCACACAGCAATGTCCCCAAAAACCAAACTGTGGAAGGAAATGTGATGTCCTTCAACGGATGAATGGATAAAGAAGATGTGGTTCACATATACAATGGAATAGTATTCAGCCATCAGGAAGGATGAATACCTACCATTCACATCGACATGGCGGGAACTGGAGGGTATTGGGCCAAGTGAAAGACAGAGTAAGAAAGGAGGAGAGAAAGACAATTATCATGTGGTTTCTCTCATACGTAGAATATAAGAAACAGTGCAGAGGATTCAGAGGTGAAGTGACGGAAAGCTGAATGGGAAGAAACTGGAGAGGGAGACAAACCATGGGAGTCTCTTGGGTCCAGGAAACAAACTAAGGGTTGTGGAGAGGAAGTTGTGTGGTGGGATAGGGTAACCGGGTGATGGGCATAAGGAGGGCATGTGACGGGATGATCCCGGACTGTAATACACAACTAATGAATTGAATGTCAAACCAAATCTAATGGGGCACTGTATTTTGGTTAATGGAATTTAAATTTTCAAAAAAGAGTAAGCAGCATGTACATATACAAGGGAGCGACACCCAGCAATCAAGAGTAGTGATATCTTGCCATTTGCAATGATGTGGTTGGAACTCAAGGGTACTATACAAAGGGAATAACTCAGCCAGACAAAGACAAATATCATACGATTTCACTCATACGTGGAATTTAAAAAACAAGACAGATGAGCCTAGAGGAAGGGAGAGAAACTTAAAATAAGATGAACTCATAAAGGAAGTCATAATGCAGGAGACCCTTAACTATAAGAAACAAATGGAGGATGCTGGAGAGGAAGTTGGTGGGGGGGGGCAGAGCATCTCGGTGATGGGTATTAAGGAGGGCACTGATGGAATCACCACTGGGTGTTCTATGCAATTGATGAATCATGAAACTACCTCTGAAACTAACATGCTCTATGTTCATATAGTGATTTTTTTTAAAAGAGTGATCTAGAAAAAGAAAAGATCTGATTAATGGATAGAAAAGAGTCTCAAATCTAACAGACATGCATCCAGCTACGTGTTTAATGACTTTGTATATGAAAGTTTCAGCACAGCAACTAAAGATAAAGGGTACCAAATTGGAATTTAAAAAACCAGAAGGCCAAGCTGTGTATTTTCTGTAAGAAAATCACTTTAGTCTTGAAAATCCACAGGCGTTCAAAGCATCCGGTATGGAAAATGAGAATTCACCAGTCTAAACAAATAAAGTGTTACCTGTAGCTACATTCATTTCAGACAAAGCCAACTTCAGGACGAGGAAAATGATCAGTGATAAATACCAGCATTACCTAAACAGAGGAGATCCATTCTATAATAAAACATAACTAAAGCCGGGTTGCCTGAGTGGCTTAGTTGGTCAAGTGTGAGACTCTTGGTTTTGGGTTGGCCCATGACCTTCAGGGTTTGTGTGATCCAACCTCCAATGGAGTTCTGTGCTCAGCAGGGGGTCATTTTGGTGTTCGCTCTCTCCCTCACCCTCTATCCCTTATCTCTCTCTCTCTATCTCTCTCTCTTCTTCATGGCCCCCCTCAGTTTCAAATGAGCAAACCTTCATCTAAGTAATAATTCAACAATCCTTCACATACATGCATGTGACATCACAACATCAAAATCTGTGACACAAAAACAGTTGAAGATGGGTAAGAAAAATGGACAAATCCCCTCTCTTCATGGATAGACATTCACATATTCAAATCCACCATTATGGCATGAAACCCTGCTCTTTCAGTAATTGATACATTCGCGATGCATAAAATCAATCCAGGCAAACTCAACAGTACCTCCGATCCACTGATCTGAATGGCAGTTATGAAATATCACATCTAGTAACAGCAAGAAACACACAGTTTTTTGAAGCTCGCACAGAGCATTCACCAGAATAACCATGTTCTGTGCATGTGTGGGGGTGGGGCGGGAGATTCATGAAGTTTGAGACAGCAGGACTCTTACAAACTGTGTTCTCAGGCACCCCAGAATATGAAAATAAAAAGCTAAAACAGAAAGATAATGGGAGGCAGGAGAAAAGGTGGCAGAGGAAAAGGGGAGCCTAATTCAACTGGTCCCCTGAATTGAGCTGGATATCTACCAGACTATTCTGAACGCCCACAAAATCAGCCTGAGATGTAAGAAGATACATCTGATACATACAAACAGAATATATGTCTGGCTGTTGGTCTCAAGGTATGAAGTGGGAGCCATGATTCTGCGGGCAGATATCAGAAGATGTACGGAAGGGGGAGGGGAGGGGCCTCTGAGAACCTGCACCACTGGATGCACAGAAGCCTCCAGCACTATGGACTGGGCACAGACTCGCAGAGCAATAGTGTCAGGGAAGCGACTTTGGGGCAGCCCCCCCGACTGAAACCTGGGGCTGCAGGGGCACACGGATGAACTGTGGGTGGTTAGAGGTTTTGGAAGCACAAAGGCCAGAGATGTGCCTGGGCCTGGAAGCGAGGGCTGGGAGTACTTCTGTGGGGTGCACAGCCCAGGAAGTTGTGGTTCTAAGCAACACAGACAGAAACGGAGGCAGTGTGGCCTGGAGAGTTCAGTGAAGAGCAGACTGCGATCTCTGTTCTGAAACCGAGGTTTAGATGCAGTGAATTCTGCTCCGACTGTCAGAAGATACATGGAATGCCCCCAGGGAAAGCACCCAGAGAACAATTGTCCCCGAAAATGGTTTTCTCTGGGCCCATCCGCCCCTCCACAGGTGGCAGGGCAGCTCTGCTCAAACAGGGTTGCCTGAGTAAGAGCACAACAGGCCCCGCCCCTAGAAGACAGGCTGGAAGAACAAGAGGCTGTCAGCGCTAAGGTCCCTATAAAACAGGTATATCTTGCTTGGGTTGTGGTCAATAACTTGAACTCTCTACATTCCCTCAAACACCCCACAGCAGACTGACTAAGAGGAGGAACCCCAACAAAGGAAAGATTCAGAGGTTGTGGCCACTGCCGCAGAACTAATGGATATAGATAAAACTAATGGATATGGATAAAAGGCCCAGAAATTGACTGCAGAGTAACAATTACCAAGTGGAGCAAACCAAGAAACAGACTCTTAATTATAGAGAACAAAATGATGGTTACCAGAAAGAGGTGTATGGAAGGGTTGGTTAAATAGATGATGGGGATTAAGGACTGCACTTGCTATGATGAGCACCACGTGGTGTATGGAAGTGTTGAATCACTACATTGAACACCTGAAACCTAATATTATACTGTATGTTAACTGGGATTTAAATAAAAGCTTTTAAAAAATAAAAAAAGGTGATATCCAGGCTTGAGAAAAATATTAATGACAATATAGAATCCCCAAGGGCAGAAATGAGATCTAATCAGGCCGAACTTAAACATGCTATGATCGAAATGCAGTCTGAACTAGATACACTGAGTGTCAGGGTAAACGGGGCAGAAGAATGAATTAGCGAGGCATATGATAAAATGATAGGGAAGATGGAACTTGTGGCATAATGTGAAAAACAAGGAAGCAAACTGAGACAGATTAGTGCCCAAATGAAATGTTCCAGTATCAGAATTATTGGGTTCCCTCATGGGGTGGAGAGAGAAAGGAGACTCGAAGGTGTATTTGAGCAAATCCTAGCTGAGATCTTCCCTAATCTGGGCAAGGAAACAAACCTTCATGTCCAAGAGGCAGAGAGGACCCCTCCCAAGGTCAGTGAGAACAGACTTGATGCCATGACATTTAATGGTACAATTTGCAAATCTTAGATCCAAGGAAACAATCTTAAGAGCACTGAGGGAGAAGACATTTCTTCTGTGCAGAGAGCAGAACTTGGAACAACGTCAGACCTGTCCACAGACATCTCTCAAGGCACGAAGCGCTGACAAGACATATTCAGGGGACCAGATGAGAAGAACATACAGCCAAGGATGTGTTATCCAGCAAGTCTGTCATCTAGAATGGATGGAGAGGCAAGGAGCTTCCAAGACTGGCAGAAACTGAAAGACTATGTGACCACAGAGCTGGCCCTGCGAGAAATATTAAGGAGGGGCTCCATAAAAGGAGAAAGATCCCAAGAGTGATACAGAAAAGAAATTGACAATCTATAGAAACAAGGACTTCACAGGCAACATGATGACAATAAAATCACACCTGTCAATAATCACTCTCTGTGTGAACAGCCTAAATGCTCCACCCGTAAAATGGCACAGAGTTGCAGATTGGATAAAAAGACAGGACCCATCCATATGCTATCTACAAGAGACACATTTTGAACCTAAGGATACATCCAGATTTAAAGTGAGGGCATGGGGTACCATTGTTCATGCCAACGGACCCAAAAAGAAAGTTGGGTTAGCAATTCTCATATCAGACAAATTAGACTTTAAGCTAACCACTGTAGATAGAGGTACAGACGGACACTACATCTTTCTTTTTTTCTTACTTTCTATTTATTTTTTAAATTTCCCTTCAGTGTTCCAGAGTTCATTGCTTATGCACCGCACCCAGTGCTCCAGATGCAATACGACGCTACATCCTTCTTAACGGGTCTATCCAACAAGAAGATCTAATGATTGTAAATATCTACACCACCCCCCACCCCACAAACACACGGGGGAGCACCCAACAACACATGCCCACTGTTAACCCAGAGAAAGAGACATATTGAGGAGGGGGGAGCAAGATGGCAGAGGAGTAGCAGACCTAAATTGCGTCTGGTCCCAGGAACTGAGCTAGAGAGTCATCTAACCATACTGAATACCTACAAACTCTCCGACCAGGAGATCGAAGAAAAGAATAGAAGCAATTCTACAAACAGAAAAGCAACCACTTTCTGGGAGGCAGGACATGCAGAGAAGTGAATCTGGGTGAATATTGTTGGATAGAACCTTTCAGAAAGATATAGTGTCCTTCTGTATTCCTAACTATGGTCGTTAGCCTAAAATCTAATTTTTCTGCTCTGAGAATTGCTACCTCAGCTTTCTTTGGAGGTCTGTTGGCATGAAAGATGGTTCTCCACCACTTCGCTTTCAGTCTGGATGTAGCTGTAGGTTCAAAATGAGTCTTTTGTAGACAGCACGTGGGTGGACCCTGTCTTTATATGCAATCTGCAACCCTGTGCTGTTTTAGGGGACCATTTAGCCTGTTCACCTTAGAGTGGCTATTGACTGATGAGATTTTATTGTCGTTGTGTTGCCTGGGAAGTCCTTGGGTCTATGGATTATCTCTATATATCCCTGTTCTGTATCACTCTTGGGGTCTTTCTCCTCGTATAGAACTCCCCCCTTCATATTTCTTGCAGAGCCGGCTTAGTCGTCACAGACCCCTTCAGTCTCTGCCATCCTGGAAGCTTCTTATTTCTCCATCTGTTCTGGATGACAGCCTTGCCGGATAAAGAATTCTTGACTGCCCATTCTTCTCATTTAGTATCCTGAATACGTCTGGCCAGCCATTTCTGGCTGTGGCCAGGTCTTCGTTAATGTGATGTTCCTCCCCCTGTACATAAGGAATCTCTTCCCCCTAACTGCCCTTAAAGTAGTTTCCGTCGTTCTAAGATGTGCAAGTCTCATTATTACATGCCTGGGCGATGTTCTGTCCTCACTGATCTTGGGGGATGTCCTCTCTGCCTCTAGGACATTGCTTCTTTTGTTCCCCAGATCAAGGACGTGCACTCTCCACTGCCCAGCCCCCCACTCCAGGATCCCAATCATTCTAAGACTGGAAGATTTCATGGCCTCTTTTCAATTCTCTAGTTCTGTTCTCATGGATTCTAAGCTGCTTGTTCCAGACCTCCTCCTGCTCCTTCTTCCTTATCAGTTTGTCTTCAAGATCCCTGATTCATTCTTCTGCCTCATCTACCCAAACAGTTAGAGTACCTATTTGACTGGATCTCATTGCTAGCGTTTTTACCTTCTTCAAATCTGCTCTCACTTCTGCCCTTAATGAATCGATGTTGCCATTAATGTTTTTCTCCTGCCCGACTGTTGTCTTCATAACTGCTACCCTGAAGTCTGTTTTTGACACTTTGCTTAGATCCATAGCCATTAGATCTGCTCGAGAGGCCAGTGTGTCTGGGTCTTTTGTTTGTTCGGAGTTCCTCCTCCTTGTCATTCTGTTGAGTTGACAGGGAGCCACACACCTTTCTGACAAAGACCCACTGTGTCTCTGTGTGTTTTCCATTACTTGTGGAAGGTCCATTTCTACCTGAGGAATGTTCCTAGACACACGCCCGTCAACTACCGCTGCACACAGCTTTGAAGTTTTGACAATTCTTTGTGACTTTGGCCGCTGGTTGCCCTGATCTGCATCAATGTCTGCTACCTCCTGGATACTTTAGATGGATCCAGGTCCACAAATCAACCGTAAGATTTTTGTTAATGTTCTCTGGTTTGATTACACTTCGTTTCGTTTCATTTTCTTCTCTTAATTCCAGTGCATTCCCTTAGTTCCAGTATAATTTCATCTTACTCTCTTAATTCTAGTATAACTCGATGCATTACTCCTTGCTCCTCAGGACCAGTGTATTCTTACTTTCCTCCACACACTTTGCCCACCCCTCCACCAGCTCCCCTTCAGTAACCACCAGTTTGTTCTCTATGACAATTAGCCTTGTGAAACACTGCAGTCTTTGAACTTTTCACTATGTGTCATAGGTTCCCTTCTGGAATCCATTCCCACCACAAGGAGGACTCAGTGCTGTGCCTATGCAATGGAATCTGCATTCTGAGTTTTGTTTCTGGCATTCTGGAAGATCCAATACTTCATGATTGCCCAGGATCTATGTCTTATTATTGGCTCAAAAGCTGATGCTTTGGAACACCATTTGTTCTGAACATGTTTTCAACACACCATTACCTGGGTTGTCTTATATTTCACGTCATCTTTGTGGGTAGGACCATAAGAAATGTTGGTCTAATTTCATGTTCAAAGCATCAATCTCTCCACTCAAAACCTCTCATACCCACTGGTATGTTGTTGTTGTTGTTGTTACTATTGCTGCTGCTGTTGTTCTTGGTGGTGGTGGTGGTGGTTTTGTTTTGTTTGGTTTGGTTTGGTTTAGTTTTCTTTGTCTATTTGGTTACCTGAGCTTCCCTCTGCCTGAGTTATGATGATTCTCTTCTGAAAAGATGAATAAGTTTTTCAATTTAGAGGCTCTTTTTTTATTCTTTGAAATTGAAACATGGAAATCCTCCTGATTATCTCAATGGGCCTTGTATTTAGAAGGCTCACCAATAGCATTGATCTGGTTGTTCATTTGCCATAGTTCACAGGCCTCAATGTGAGGGGACAACATCTGATACTGCATACTGGGGTTTTCTTTCTGTTATGATGAGGCACACTTAATCACTGTCACAGCTTTCCAGAAAGTTGACAGACAATATAGGTCACTGTTTAAAGTGCGCAGTTTCATGTTTGTTGTTTGTAAGGCTTTTATTAGCATGTTCACAGAATTGTGCAACAGCACGACAATGCACTCCACAGAGTGTACATTATCCCCGCACAAGAAATTCCTTACTGCTTCGCAGAGAATCCTCATTTCCCCTAACCTCTAAGGCCCAGGGAAACAGGAATGTACTTTGCCTTTCCAGGAATTTCCTTCTTTGTGGCCCTTTGGTATAAGAGGAATAATGCATTGTGTGATCCTTTGTGCCTGCCTTCTTTACTTAGCACATGTTTTCAAGGTCCATCAATGTTGTAGCATGAATGGGTTCGTCGTGACTTTTGTTTGGCTATTCAGCGTTCCACTGTATAAGTACTGTACAGTTTGTTCCTCAGTGGAAGAACATTTGGGTTGATTTCACTTTGGGATGATTATGAATAATGCTGCTAGGAACGTTCATGCATAAGATTTTGGGTGGCCATATGCTTTCTGCTCTTACAGGTATATCCCTAGGAGGGGAGATGTTGGGTCATGTGGTACCTGGGTTGTACTATTTGAATTACTGCAAGACTCTTTCCCAAATTACTGTACCCTTTTCCATTCCTGTCAGCAGTGCATGAGGGCTCCAATTCCTCCACATCCTCGCCAACCCTTATCTGTCTTTTGGATGAGGGATGTCCTGCGGGTATGAAAGGACAGGTAACCCAGACTGGGCTGTGGATTTCCTTCATGGCTGACTATTTTTTACTTCTGTTCGTGTGCTTCATGGTCTTTGGAAAAGGCTTAGAAAAGTGAAACACATAGTTGCTATTTAGTGGGACCTCAAGCAGGCAGGCGGCCATGTGACTCTGCCATTAAAACCGGCAGGCATTCTGGAATTTGCCCCTTTTTAGATTGACTATTTCCCATTGATTAGATTTCCTCAAGTAAAAGTTGTAAGATTATGTTTCTATTACTTACCTGCTGCTTTCCTTTGCCTTCCTCTGTTCAGCAGGGATGTGGCGGTAGCTGCTCAGTCCACATTATTATCATGCTCAGACCCTTCAGGGTGTCGCTGTACCCTGTCAGAGAAATGCAAATGTCGGAACCTGAGAGGGAAAGTTACCCCAGTGTGCTCCCTTCCCCGCTCTCCCAAATGAGAATGGAGATGGGTCCTTGTGACATAAACTACTCAGCATCCCCAGCCATGCCTGCAGCTGCATCCAAGAATCCAAACCCCCGAGATTCCTGTGGCCAAATACATAGAATCCCAAGTCAATTTGAACGTAGGAAGAGTCTACATGTGTTCTCTTCCATTGAATCATGTTTGTTGCTAGTTCCATTATGCTGCCCACTTTAAGAAGAAAGCATTTCTCTGTGAGAGATTTATGAATTTAGATTCGAGAGAAGGAAGATACATGGACTTGTGCCTGGAGATGGCGTTATGCTTCTTCAGTATGACTCATCACTCTTCAGGTGTGCAAAGATTCTGGAAGGAACCAAATAAGTTTGACCTCGTCCACCACTAAGCTCCAAGGCTAAAGGGGAAAGTGATCTCCAGACACCCTGTTCACAAATTCATTAGTAGAGACAAGCACGTGCAGTGTTTTATGGAAAAAGTGCAGAAGTCTCTAGGGGATTCCCAGTCGTGCACCTTAATGTATGAGTGGAGGAGGAGATTCCTTGATGGAGCAACATCTAAGGTAGATGCTGAGTTTCAAGACCTTGTCATCATTCTCTAAGGCCTGCTAAACGTGTGTGCTCCTCAGGCACCACATAGTGATGGAGGCAGAGGCCAACCTATGTTGACTTGCCTTGGCCCTTTCCAGAGAGATATGTCATGTATCACAGATTTGGGAGTGGTAAATCTGCAAGTGGCAATGTTTTGAACTGCAATATGCATGTGGAAATTTTAAAACCTTGTTGCACTTTCTTTCCTATTGCTTCCACTGGGGGGGCTGGCTTGGGGTGTTGATTACATTTATTCCAATGTAACATCAAAGTCAGTGGTTCTTTCCACCCTGTCACGATTTATTTTTTTTCAGTTTAAGAAAGACCTAAGTCATTATATGTTTTCTTATTCACCCTACAACACATCATTAGTTTTTGGTATAGTGTTCCATGACTCATTGTTTGTGTATAACACCCAGTGTTCCGTGAAATATGTGCTCTTCCTAACAACCATCAACAGGCTCACCCAGACACCCACTTCCTCCCCTCTAAAACCCACGGATTATTTCCCACAGTACATAGTCTCTCATGGTTTGTCCCCTCCCCCAATTTCTCCCTTGTCATTTTTCTCTTCCTTCTCCTAATGCCCTCCTCCATCCTATTCCTTATGTTCCACAAATAAGTGAAACCATGTGATGATTGTCTTGCTCTGCTTGACTTACTTCATTTAACATAATCTTCTCCAGCTCCGCCATATTCATGCAAGTGTCGGGTATTCATCTTTTCTGATGGCTGAGTAGTATTCCGTTGTATATATGGACCACGTCTTCTGTATGCATTCTTTTCCTGAAGGGCATCTCAGCTCCTTCCACTGTTTGGCTCTCATAGACATCGCTGCTCTGAGCATTGCGGTGCATGTGGCCCTTCTTTTCACTACATCTGTATCTTTGTTGTAAATACCAAGTAGTGTGATTGCTGGGTCATAGGGGAGCTCTGGTTGTAACTTTATGAGGAACCTGCATGATGTTTACCAAAGTGGTTCTGCCACCTCCCGTTCGCACCAACAGCGTAAGAGGGTGCCCCTCTCTCCACAAGCTAGCTTTCTTTCCATTGAGAAATGTGCTTTAAATTGGCAAAACTATCTTCTTTATAGGATCATGTTCACTTGTAATTTGGTGGGGGGCTGGGCACATGACTTCCATGGCAAGTTCTCAAAGCCACAGAATCAGAATGGGTGTGATTAAGTTTGGGATTAGGAGCCAGAGCACGCATATAATCCCAGAGGGTTGCTTATCTGAAATATGTTTAGGAATGCACTGATTATGCATTTTCACCCAGCCTGCTGGTGAACACATATTCTATTGTCTTCCTTACTCAGAGAATAACCATTCTCCCACTTGTGGAGACACAAGGGAAGATGTTCAGGGAATTCACACAAATGAGCTAACCTAGAGCATAGATTGGCTGTGTACAGGGGGAAAATATATATATATATAAAATTCAAAAACCGCTCGACTGATTTCACTCAGCATAATCTCTTCCAGTCCCGTCCATGTTGCTACAAAAGTTGGGGATTCATCCTTTCTGGTAGAGGCATAATACTCCATAGTGCATATGGACCACATCTTCCTTATCCACTCGTCCGTTGAAGGGCATCTTGATTCTTTCCACAGTTTGGCGACCGTGGCCAGTGCTGCTATAAACATTGGGGTACAGATGGCCCTTCTTTTCACGACATCTCTATCTTTGGGGTAAATACCCAGGAGTGCAATGGCAGGGCCATAGGGAAGCTCTATTTTTAACTTCATGAGGAATCTCCACACTGTTTTCCCAAGTGGCTGCACCAACTTGCATTTCCAGCAACAGTGTAAGAGGGCTCTCCCCTTTCTCCACATCCTGTCCAACACATGTTGTTTCTGGTCTTGCTAATTTTGGCTATTCTAACTGGTGTAAGGTGGTATCTCAATGTGGTTTTTTTTTATTTTAAATTTTATTTTATTTTTTTTCCAATTTAGTGTCCAAAATCTATAAAGAACTTAGCAAACTCAACACCCAAAGAACAAATAATCCAACCAACAAATGGGCAGAGGACATGAACAGACGTTTCTGCAAAGAAGACATCCAGATGGCCAACAGACACATGAAAAAGTGCTCCATATCACTCGGCATCAGGGAAATACAAATCAAAACCACAATGAGATATCACCTCACACCAGTCAGAAAGGCTAAAATCAACAAGTCAGGAAATGACAGATGCTGGCGAGGATGTGGAGAAAGGGAAACCCTCCTACACTGTTGGTGGGAATGCAAGCTGGTGCAACCACTCTGGAAAACAGCATGGAGGTTTCTCAAAATGTTGAAAATAGAACTGCCCTATGATCCAATTTATTTTTTTAAAGATTTTATGTATTTATTTGACAGAGAGAAATCACAAGTAGGTGGAGAAGCAGGCAGAGAGAGAGAGAAGCAGGCTCCCTGCTGAGCAGAGAGGCTGATGCGGGACTCGATCCCAGGACCCTGAGATCATGACCTGAGCCGAAGGCAGTGGCTTAATCCACTGAGCCACCCAGGCGCCCCATCCAATTTATTTGGTTTTTTTTTTCCCAATTTATTTATTTTCAGAAAAACATTATTCATTATTTTTTCACCACACCCAGTGCTCCATGCAAGCCGTGCCCTCTATAATACCCACCACCTGGTACCCCAACCTCCCCCCGCCCCACCACTTCAAACCCCTCAGACTGTTTTTCAGAGTCCATAGTCTCTCATGGTTCACCTCCCCTTCCAATTTACCCAAATTCCCTACTCCTCTCTAACGCCCCTTGTCCTCCATGCTATTGGTTATGCTCCACAAATGAGTGAAACCATATGATAATTGACTCTCTCTGCTTGACTGATTTCACTCAGCATAATCTCTTCCAGTCCCGTCCATGTTGCTACAAAAGTTGGGGATTCATCCTTTCTCATGGAGGCATAATACTCCATAGTGTTTATGGACCACATCTTCCTTATCCATTCATCCGTTGAAGGGCATCTTGGTTCCTTCCATAGTTTGGCGACTGTGGCCATTGCTGCAATAAACATTGGGGTACAGATGGCCCTTCTTTTCACGACATCTGTGTCTTTGGGGTAAATACCCAGGAGTGCAATTGCAGGGTCCTAGGGAAGCTCTGTTTTTAATTTCTTGAGGAATCTCCACACTGTTCTCCAAAGAGGCTGCACCAACTTGCATTCCCACCAACAGTGTACGAGGGTTCCCCTTTCTCCACATCCTCTCCAACACATGTTGTTTCCTGTTTTGTTAATTTTGGCCATTCTAACTGGTGTAAGGTGATATCTCAATGTGGTTTTAATTTGAATCTCCCTGAGGGCTAATCATGATGATCATTTTTTCATGTGTGAAAATTTATTTGGTTTTAATTTGAATCTCCCTGATGGCTAGTGATGAACATTTTTTTCATGTGTCTGATAGCCATTTGTATGTCTTCATTGGAGAAGTGTCTGTTCATATATCTTCTGCCCATTTTTTATATGCTTGTCTGTTTTGTGTGTGTGGAGTTTGAGGAGTTCTTTATAGATCCTGGATATCAACCTTTTGTCTGTACTGTCATTTGCAAAGATCTTCTCCCAAAAACCGTATACTGAGACCAAGAAAATATGACACTTAAAACTCAATATTCTGCTATTGCTTATTTCTTCCTCCAGGAGTAATTTTCATTATTTGTTCTAGAAATGTCTGGTAGCTCAGAAATAGGGGTTACGCGTGGAGATGGTGTTTTAGACCAAGAACGAATCTTCTCATTTTTTTTCTCCCCATGTTAACTTTATTCCCTGAATCACACTTCAGTTTTCTCTGTCAGCTCTATTTGGCTTGCACGATATTCCCTCTCACAGAATGTGTTAAGCAGAACAACGATATGTGGGCCTGGGATCAGTTTGTGAAACAAATCTGTCCTCCTAAGGCCACACATGCCTATGTAGACAGACACTGGTCTCCAGCGCAGTACCTGGAGCCTACTGTGTAGAGGCACAATCACTCTGAAGGTTCACAATGACCCGTCACCGTGGGGACGTGATGAAGTATCCTGCCCCCTACATTTCAACTGTCACTCTCTGTGCTGAGAGCCAGCGAAGAGGGAAGACTTTTAGAGGCTCCCAGAATGGGAAGTTTGAATTCTTGTTGTACGGGTATGTACATATTCATGTTCTAAGTGTTGTTCTGTCAAAGGGACTAGGTAACTCTCAGTAAGTTATACTTAGCTTTACTTTTTTAAAATCTGTGCCCTCCCAGTGGTCTGTGGGGTTATCTAAACATATCCTGTAATTTTTGTACTACTGTACACTTGTCATTCTTCTATCAATTTGACTGCTTGTCCTATCTTCGGATATTTAGGAAAATCTTCTATTTCCAAGTGCCAGGGTTGTACACATTCTTACAGAGAAACACACAGAAACACAGCACACTGCCTTCAATGGATCAGGAGAATGTTGCCCCTGCAGCAATAGTCATTGCTTTTGGAGAATTAGCGGAGAATTACCAGTCAAGTCTTCCTCAATGTACATGTCAGAATCTGAGGGCAATTATTAGCAGTCTAAACACAGAGGATTTTATAAGGAATGAACCTGGAAATTCTTACGGGAGTTTGTAGGTTACTGTGGACACATCCATTGGCTGTTTGAGGGATGCTGGGGACTGTGGGTGAGAAGGGACAGTGTCATTGCCCTGGTGGAATGAGTATTTTGCAACTGACTGATGGAGTGTTTGCCCGAAGGTCTCAAAGAGAGTCCAGGGGTGGGATCTCCAGGCTGTGCCCATAGAGGGAATCTTCTAAGAGGAGGCAGGAGCTTGTTCCTTGCCACTGTGTGATCTGGAGAGGATGAGCAATACTAAGACTTGGGACAGGATGTGTAGGGGGACAGAAGGAGCAGGTAGGTGCCCACTGAGCCAGGGGTGCCAGGCCCACTCTTGGCCAGGCCTTAGTCCAAGGCCCTCAGACCATTCCTAGATCAAAAGGAAGTTGCTGAGAATCACAGATTTAATTTGTCACACCATTCTGGAGTCGGGGACTGATTCATAGAGTCATAAGGCTGAGTTAAGATTTGGATTTTTCTCTGGTCAGACGCTTCATCCGAGGAACCCACCCTACACCCTACACCCTACACCATAGAAAGTGTGGGGCAAGGTGCCTGGAGAAACTGAGGAGAGTCATGGTGCAGGGGTCTAGGGCATTTTCACAAGGGCCCCAGCGGGTCTCAGAAGGTCAGGGATACCCATGCCCTTGCTCTAAACACATTCTTGCTCTAGACCCATCATTCATCACTGTGACTACTCTGGGCAAATTTCTTCTGCTCCTTACATTTTAAGTTCCCGAGTTTTCAATAATTCTGATGGGTTTTCCAGCAGCTTCACTGTAAAACACGGGCGAGGATCCCTGCTTGCTTCCACGTCAACAATGCTGGTGTGGGATCACAGCAGAGGATAATGCATAATCCCCATGAGCTGTGACATATCTGTCCTATGTAAACACTAAGGATGAAGCTTCCATCCTCCCTTGCTGTGGAGCCACCCACCCCACGTCTCGGGCTTTACCCACTACCAACTGTCCATCTCATTCCCTAGCGATTCAATCCTTGAATACTTACAGAACAATTTTCAAGCACCAGTCCTTTCCTTTCCTTATGGCTTTATGTAGGGCAAATAAGTTGTTGCCCCATTTCCACATCCTAGATGAGGGAACTAAGCTAAGGTACACTGGTGTACCCATACTCTCTGGGGGACATGGTCCTCTGAAGTGGGACGTGAACCTAGGCAACCACATATGCTCACTGTGCTGTGTGGCATTTCTCTAACGTCTCAGTTAAAGAAATATATTGGTCCATAAAACATGTCTGCTGGGTTTTTTTTTTTAAGATTTATTTATTTATTTGACAGAGAGAGGTCACAAGTAGGCAGAGAGGCAGGCAGAGAGAGAGAGAGGAGGAAGCAGGCTCCCTGCTGAGCAGAGAGCCCGATGCGGGACTCGATCCCAGGACCCTGAGATCATGACCTGAGCTGAAGGCAGCGGCTTAACCCACTGAGCCACCCAGGCGCCCCTGCTGGGGGTTTTAAGTACACACACACTCTAGCATCTTCCTAACTCCCACTTTGATCCAAGAGTATCTGCTGGGCAGCTGAGGAAGAAGGGGTCAGAGGACTGCCCCATGGATAAAGTATGACTAATTTCCATCTGGTCTTCTGCCTGCAAGTTAACAAGAGCCCTCTCCCTTGTTATCTCTTTTGCAGCTTGCTGCCCAGCAAGGGTAGCACACAGGCTGATGAGGGGAGGCCGATTGTGGAAACATATAAAAGTCCATCCAAAACCAGAGCCAGACGAAGGTATCATGGAAATTGCCTCCTGAAGTTGATCCAGAGTACCCTCTCTCTCACTTAAGTACCATATGCTAATGAGATCACCAAAAACACAAAAACGAAAACAAAAGGATGGACACATTTTTCTGTAATTTCCTGTGTACAAATTGAAGTTACCCAAGTCAACTGGTGGTAGTATTGAACTCAAATTAGAGTTCAATCTTATAGGAAAAAAAAGGAAAAGTGAATTTTGGTAAATCGGAGAGGCAGAAAAAGCATGAGAGAGTATGCACTGTTACAGACAAACCTGAGGACTTTGGAAGGGAGGGAATGAACGGATGGGTTAGCCTGCTCGTGGGTATTAAGTAGGGCAAGGAGTACATGGAGCCCTGGGTGTGGTGCATAAACAATGAATGTTGGAACACTGAATTTCTTTTAATAATAAGAAAAAAGAAACAAAATCTCTAGGTAAATCATAGAGCTTATTTGAACCTGGAATATTGGGAGATATCGATCTCACCCTGAATCACTGTTTCCAAACTTTATACTTTAGTGCAGAGGACTCACAACAGGTTTAGATGAACAAAAATGCTAAACAGAGAATATAGAATATTTCCATAAGCTACGCCTCCAGTTTTCCCTAGGAATAACTCCTTCCTTGGGTGTGGAACGTTTTTTTACAATCAGTGCAACCGTATCCATATGCATTAGTTCATTCTCAGTGCATAATTTACCCTAAAATGAATTTGTTGTGTTTTGGGATTCTATGAGTTTTGACAAATGCAAATGTCAGGGATTCCCGCATGTGGCACATACACAATCTTTATCCCTAGTTCCTAGCACCATGAATCACAGCTGGAATTTGCAGGCCGAGAAAGAACTATATTGTCGGATTCCACTGACTTTATACAGAAGGCAAATTCCTCAGGAAAGAAAAAAGAGTTCCGCAGAGCTAAGGCAGGAGGGAAGGGGGGAGTTACTTCTTCGTGGATCCAGAGGTTAGATTTTCAGCCTAGTGAAAGCTGTGAATTCTGGGTAAATTGTAGGAATGGATACAAAGAACTCTGAATGAAATTACCACTTCTGAGCATAGGCTTACAAATGATTTGAAGCATAAATAGTACGTATATGACATCCCAATTAATCAAGAAAAACCCGAAGGACTAGGTGATGAAGAGAGAACCTGTGTGAGTGTGCACATGGAAGTTGAAATAGTCCTTTGATATGTGGAGAAGGGGGAATTGACACTGGGTAGGATGCATCACGAGACTCTGTCATGGAAACAAGGCATGCCGCTAGTGTTTGCCTTACTTCATATTGACTATTTCACACTGATTAGAGCCCCTTAGCTGAAAAAGGAAAGACTGTGTTTCTCACTACTTTCCCACTACTCCACTTTGCATTTTTTTCATCCACCAAGTACGAGGGCCCAGCAGCAGCTCAGTCCTCACTTGTTCACCCATCGCACTCATGCACTGTAGCTCTGTGTTCACATCTAGCAAAGCACCCTGAATAATTCCTGAGCAACACAAGCGATGTCCTGACCGTTCCTCTGTCTCTTCCAGAACCTCAAGAGGGCCCACTGGTGAATATGGCAGAGGACAGTGTGGAGGAAGCCACGCCCTCTCTCCCCAGGGTAAGGTCATCTTTCCTTTTCTGAGTAAGAAATCTCTCATATTCTCTCTCTCTCTCTCTCTCTCTCTCTCTCTGTCTTTTGTTTCTCAATCCTATTCAGGTAGGGGAATCACAATGTATAGTAAAATACGCAGTTTCCTTGTTTGGGGCCATATGAGTAAAGGTCTATAACCAGCTGAGAGCTGAAACAAATGGTAGTGGAAATGGCAGCTCACTGTGCTGTGTGGTGTTTCTCTAGTGTGTCAACAAAAGAAATATATTGGTCCATCAAACCTGTCTCCTGGGGGTTTTAAGGGCACACACACACTGTAGCATCTTCCTAACTCTCACTTTGATCCAAGAGTATCTGCTGGGCAGCTGAGGAAGAAGGGGTCAGAGGACTCACCCCTGGATAAAGTATGACTAATGTGCCTCTGGCCTTCTGCCTCCAAGTTGTCAACAGCCTTCTTCTCTGTTATCCCTTTTTCAGGACAGCACAGCCAGGACAGACAATGTCCTGGCCCTGGAAATAAGACCAACCCTGGGGAGTAGATCTAGGAGGGAAAGTCACCTGTGGTCCCACACTGTCCTGGATAAAATAGAAGAAGAGGAAGAAGAAGGTATCGTGAAAATTTCCTCCTGTAGTTCATCCAGAGTACTCTATCTCTCACTTAAGTACCATAAGCTAATGAGATTGCAAAAAACAAAAACAAAGTGTTTGAAGTGGCGGGGGGGGTGGGAGGTTGGGGTACCAGGTGGTGGGTATTATAGAGGGCACGGCTTGCATGGAGCACTGGGTGTGGTGAAAAAATAATGAATACTGTTTTTCTGAAAATAAATAAATTGGAAAAAAAATTAAAAAAAAAAAGAAAAACAAAAGGGATGGCACATTTTTCTGTAATTTCCTGTGTACAAATTGAAATTTACCAAGTCAACTGGTGGTAGTATTGAACTCAAAGTTGGGTCAAATCTTCCAGGAAACAATAAGGAAAAGTGAATTGCGGTAAATTGGAGGGGCAGACAAAGCATGAGAGACTATGGACTCTTACGAACAACCTGAGGATTTTGGAAGGGAGGGGATGGAGGAGTGGGTTAGCCTGCTTGTGGGTATTAAGTAGGGCAACTAGTACATGGAACCCTGGGTGTGGTACATAAACAATGAACCTTGGAACAGAGAAAATTTTAAAAAAATAAAGAAAAAAGTGAAACAGCATCTCTAGGTAAATCATAGAGCTTATCTGAATCTGGAATATTGGGAGATATCGACCTCTCCCTGAATCACTGTTTCCAAACTCGGTATCTGACTGGACAGGATTCAAAACAGGTTTAGATGAACAAAAGTACTGAACAGAGAATACAGAAAATTTCCGTAAGCAGCTTCCCCTCAAGTTTTCCCTAGGAATAACTCCTTCCATGTGTGTGGAACTTTTTTTTTTTTTTTACACTCAGTGCAAACCTATCCCTATGTTTTAGTTTATTCTAAGTACATAATTACTCTACAGTTCATTTCTTGTGATTTGAGATTCTATGAGTTTTGACAATGGCATATATCAGGGATTCCCTATGTGGCACATACACAATCTTTATACCTATGCTTCTAGCACCATGAATCACAGCAGGAATTTGTAGTCGGAGAAAGAACTATATTGTCGGATTCCACTGACAAACTTTATACAGAATAGGCAAATTCCTCGGGAAAGAAAGGAGAAATACCAAGAGCTAAAGGCAGGAGGGAAGCTGGAGTTATTTCTTCATGGGTCCAGAGGTATTTTCAGCCTGGTGAAAGCTGTGAATCTGGGTAAATTGTAGGAATGGATACAAAGAACTCTGAATGAAATTACCACTTCTGAGCATAGGCTTACAAATGATTTGAAGCATAAATAGTACGTATATGACATCCCAATTAATCAAGAAAAACCCGAAGGACTAGGTGATGAAGAGAGAACCTGTGTGAGTGTGCACATGGAAGTTGAAATAGTCCTTCGATATGTGGAGAAGGGGGAATTGACACTGGGTAGGATGCATCACGAGACTCTGTCATGGAAACAAGGCATGCCGCTAGTGTTTGGCTTACTTCACATTGACTATTTCACACTGATTAAAGCCCCTTAGCTGAAAAAGGAAAGACTGTGTTTCTCACTACTTTCTTTTTTTTTTCCAATTTATTTATTTTCAGAAAAACAGTATTCATTATTTTTTCACCACACCCAGTGCTCCATGCAAGCCGTGCCCTCTATAATACCCACCACCTGGTGCCCCAACCTCCCACCCCCCCGCCACTTCAAACCCCTCAGACTGTTTTTCAGGTCCATAGTTTCCCACTACTCTGCTTTGCATTTTTTCATCCACCAAGTAGGTGGGCCCAGCAGCAGCTCAGTCCTCACTTGTTCACCCATCACACTCATACACTGTAGCTCTGTGTTCACATCAAGCAAAGCACCCTGAATAATTCCTGAGCAACACAAGCGATGTCCTGACCGTTCCTCTGTCTCTTCCAGAACCTCAAGAGGGCCCACTGGTGAATATGGCAGAGGACAGTGTGGAGGAAGCCACGCCCTCTCTCCCCAGGGTAAGGTCATCTTTCCTTTTCTGAGTAAGAAATCTCTCATATTCTCTCTTCTCTCCTTCTCTCTCTCTCTCTGTCTGTCTTTTGTTTCTCAATCCTATTCAGGTAGGGGAATCACAATGTATAGTAAAATACACAGTTTCCTTGTTTGGGGCCATATGAGTAAAGGTCTATAACCAGCTGAGAGCTGAAACAAATGGTAGTGGAAATGGCAGCTCACTGTGCTGTGTGGTGTTTCTCTAGTGTGTCAACAAAAGAAATATATTGGTCCATCAAACCTGTCTCCTGGGGGTTTTAAGGGCACACACACACTGTAGCATCTTCCTAACTCTCACTTTGATCCAAGAGTATCTGCTGGGCAGCTGAGGAAGAAGGGGTCAGAGGACTCACCCCTGGATAAAGTATGACTAATGTGCCTCTGGCCTTCTGCCTCCAAGTTGTCAACAGCCTTCTTCTCTGTTATCCCTTTTTCAGGACAGCACAGCCAGGACAGACAATGTCCTGGCCCTGGAAATAAGACCAACCCTGGGGAGTAGATCTAGGAGGGAAAGTCACCTGTGGTCCCACACTGTCCTGGATAAAATAGAAGAAGAGGAAGAAGAAGGTATCGTGAAAATTTCCTCCTGTAGTTCATCCAGAGTACTCTATCTCTCACTTAAGTACCATAAGCTAATGAGATTGCAAAAAACAAAAACAAAGTGTTTGAAGTGGCGGGGGGGGTGGGAGGTTGGGGTACCAGGTGGTGGGTATTATAGAGGGCACGGCTTGCATGGAGCACTGGGTGTGGTGAAAAAATAATGAATACTGTTTTTCTGAAAATAAATAAATTGGAAAAAAAATTAAAAAAAAAAGAAAAACAAAAGGGATGGCACATTTTTCTGTAATTTCCTGTGTACAAATTGAAATTTACCAAGTCAACTGGTGGTAGTATTGAACTCAAAGTTGGGTCAAATCTTCCAGGAAACAATAAGGAAAAGTGAATTGCGGTAAATTGGAGGGGCAGACAAAGCATGAGAGACTATGGACTCTTACGAACAACCTGAGGATTTTGGAAGGGAGGGGATGGAGGAGTGGGTTAGCCTGCTTGTGGGTATTAAGTAGGGCAACTAGTACATGGAACCCTGGGTGTGGTACATAAACAATGAACCTTGGAACAGAGAAAATTTTAAAAAAATAAAGAAAAAAGTGAAACAGCATCTCTAGGTAAATCATAGAGCTTATCTGAATCTGGAATATTGGGAGATATCGACCTCTCCCTGAATCACTGTTTCCAAACTCGGTATCTGACTGGACAGGATTCAAAACAGGTTTAGATGAACAAAAGTACTGAACAGAGAATACAGAAAATTTCCGTAAGCAGCTTCCCCTCAAGTTTTCCCTAGGAATAACTCCTTCCATGTGTGTGGAACTTTTTTTTTTTTTTTACACTCAGTGCAAACCTATCCCTATGTTTTAGTTTATTCTAAGTACATAATTACTCTACAGTTCATTTCTTGTGATTTGAGATTCTATGAGTTTTGACAATGGCATATATCAGGGATTCCCTATGTGGCACATACACAATCTTTATACCTATGCTTCTAGCACCATGAATCACAGCAGGAATTTGTAGTCGGAGAAAGAACTATATTGTCGGATTCCACTGACAAACTTTATACAGAATAGGCAAATTCCTCGGGAAAGAAAGGAGAAATACCAAGAGCTAAAGGCAGGAGGGAAGCTGGAGTTATTTCTTCATGGGTCCAGAGGTATTTTCAGCCTGGTGAAAGCTGTGAATCTGGGTAAATTGTAGGAATGGATACAAAGAACTCTGAATGAAATTACCACTTCTGAGCATAGGCTTACAAATGATTTGAAGCATAAATAGTACGTATATGACATCCCAATTAATCAAGAAAAACCCGAAGGACTAGGTGATGAAGAGAGAACCTGTGTGAGTGTGCACATGGAAGTTGAAATAGTCCTTCGATATGTGGAGAAGGGGGAATTGACACTGGGTAGGATGCATCACGAGACTCTGTCATGGAAACAAGGCATGCCGCTAGTGTTTGGCTTACTTCACATTGACTATTTCACACTGATTAAAGCCCCTTAGCTGAAAAAGGAAAGACTGTGTTTCTCACTACTTTCTTTTTTTTTTCCAATTTATTTATTTTCAGAAAAACAGTATTCATTATTTTTTCACCACACCCAGTGCTCCATGCAAGCCGTGCCCTCTATAATACCCACCACCTGGTGCCCCAACCTCCCACCCCCCCGCCACTTCAAACCCCTCAGACTGTTTTTCAGGTCCATAGTTTCCCACTACTCTGCTTTGCATTTTTTCATCCACCAAGTAGGTGGGCCCAGCAGCAGCTCAGTCCTCACTTGTTCACCCATCACACTCATACACTGTAGCTCTGTGTTCACATCAAGCAAAGCACCCTGAATAATTCCTGAGCAACACAAGCGATGTCCTGACCGTTCCTCTGTCTCTTCCAGAACCTCAAGAGGGCCCACTGGTGAATATGGCAGAGGACACTGTGGAGGAAGCCACGCCCTCTCTCCCCAGGGTAAGGTCATCTTTCCTTTTCTGAGTAAGAAATCTCTCATATTCTCTCTCTCTCTCTCTATGTATGTCTTTCTCTCTCCCTTTCTCTCTCTCTCTCTCTCGTTTCTCAATTGTATTCAGGTAGGAGAATCACAATGTACAGTACCAATCTTATTCGCGTTTTATTTGTTTAGAACCATGTTGAGTGAATTTGTCTAACAACTGAGAGCTGGAAAAAAATAACAAAAGATAAAGAACTGACAGCACGAGTTCCATGCATACTAGCGAGCATTTTCACTCACAGAAACTTTTCTTTCTTGAAAAAGAATGTTGTATTTGCTGACCACAATGGACTACTATCATGGAATGATGAAGCCTTTTCCATAGGTGTCCTCTTTAATTTGTGGGAGCCTTCCACCCTGTATACATTCCAGTTTCCTGAAGTCATTGGAAAACAGTGTATACAAGGGTGTGACATTCATAGTGATTCTTTTCTCTTTTGCAGGTGGAGATATGAAAAAACATCACATTGTCCGTAAAATTTAGGTAATACAGAAGGTTGGCGGGGGCCCTGACTCTTTGGAGAAACACCCATGTTCCGGTTCCCACTGACAATGTGGGTCCAACCTGGAGATAAGACCGGAGATCCCTGAAGACAAAACAAAGGGACCCTCTGAGACTGCCACCACCCCTGAGGTGGGTTTAGAATCACTGCTAAGACATAGCCTCTCAGGAGGAAGCAGCACTCCAGGTCATGCCCAGTGCACTTCTGTGGGACACTCCGGCCATCTAAAGTGACAGCACTGGACAGCCTTCCATTTCTTTCCCCCCTGCCTGCAGCAAGGTCCATTCTCCCTGCAGCTGTCCTCTAGCCACCAGCAGGAATACACAGTAGGAGAGATGCAGGAAGACGCACGACTACCAGGGCCCAGTGGCCAACCTGGATTCCAACTGAGGAGCAGCTCTCTGCGTCCTCTATCTCAGAGGGCACACAGCTGTGTCAGAGCCCCTTCTGGTCACCTCTTCACAGTCACTGTCCCCAGCTCTGACCAGCTGGCTCACTGAACCCTGCTGACTCCCACGTATCAAGCAGGGCTCACCTGCTGTGTCCCCAAACCACTGCCCCTGCCCCCTCCGTCTCACCAGGCAGGGCGTCTGCATGAGAAGCCCATCTCCTGACTGGCCAGCTCCAGAAGCAGCTGTAGTCCTTTGTCCCCATTTACGGTGAAGCTCCTCCTGGATTCCAGTCTCATGGGGAGAGGGAGGAGGCCCTCTGCAACCCAAGGCCTCGGGGACAGCTGGAGCACATGCCAGTTGTGCCTTCCCTTCACTGCTCCCAGCACTTCTGAAATGGGAGTCCCCCCCAGATTCTCCTGTTTTCAACTGGTAGAGCTCCCCTGCCACTCCAGTCCTAGGAGTGCCCATCCTCAGACCAGCCAGTGCATCACTACTGCTGACACTTCCTGCCTGTTATCAGCACACATTAAGTTCTGGCTCCCCAGCCAGCCTCTGAACCTGAGGTCAACCTCATAGACACGTCTGTGTTTAGAGCCACTACTGCCCCTAATATCACATTCCCAGGGGCCCACCCTCTCGGACCTCCCTGACTTCAGATGGAGGAACCCTAGCATTGCTGCCTGCCCAGCTGCATATACGGGGGTCTTTCCCCAGGCCTCTCTTCCCAGCAGACCTAACTCCAGTGAACACAGCAGGAGCATGCTTGCCTTGAAGATGCTGCATCCATCCCCTACTCAGGGCTCGTTAGACCCTAAACTGCTGGATCAAGGACCCTGATGTTTGCCTCCAAGTCTGGATTGTCTTCCTTGGGGCCCAAGTGGCAAGTGCTTGGCCTCAGGAAATAGCTTCCTTGAGAATGACCCAATGTCCGTCTTCCTCCCAGGCTGGACCACGTGTGAGCCTCGTTTAGAAATAGAGAAATGTATGGATAGGTAGGCCTGACTCGGTGTTCCTGGAGTCAGCTGAGTGCCTACAGATACAGCACTCCAACCCCAGCCCCTGTTCCTGGAGTCAGCTGAGTGCCTACAGATACAGCACTCCAACCACAGCCCCTGTCCTGCACCGTTGCATAAAGGTGGATGTTTTAAGGCTGGTGTTCAATCCGTGTGGCCTTAGTGTTCACAGGGCACTTGATGGAGGTACTCCTTTTTCCCTCAAAGCCTGGATGTGGTGGGACTCCTTCTGCCAAGCTTGACTCCTCCCCTCTCCCTGTTTCCTTCCCCAATCCCCCATATCCTTCCAGAACTTATTAGAAATCCTCATTTCTGTTCTTCCATATGATTCTGATATTCTTGTGCTCTGTACATCAAGGATTCAAAAGCGCTGATTTGGATGAGGGGTGGCACGGGAAACAGACCTGTTTCAAATTTCCTGTGGCCCGGCTAACACAACATAGAGAGTAGCACACTTTGGTAGCTAGGAGAACTGAGCCCTGCATACGAGAGTGTGTTTGGAACTTAAGGATGCAGTCCAGGGTATTGAGGGTCCCAGCGGATGGATACACCAGGAGACTTATACCTGCCTGCTGGAAGTGCAGCTGCTCAAACTCCTCTCAGACTTGGAGCTGGCTGGACATCCCTACTGTACACACTATATGGGAAGGAGGAAAAAGGAAAAAGAGAGAAGGAAGCAAACCATAAGATACCCTTAACAAATAGAGAACAAGGGGCACCTGGGTGGCTCAGGTGGTTAAGTGTCAGCCTTCGGGTCAGGTCTTGATCTCTGGGTCCTGGGAACAATACCCACATTTGGCTCTCTGCTCCACAGTAAGACTGCTTTTCCTTCTCCTTCCGCCCCTTCCCGCACCCCTGCATGGGATTTTCTCCCTCTCTCTCTCTCTCTCTCTCTCGCTCTCCCTCCCTCATTTTATGTTTATTAAAATCTTAAAAAATGGAGCTCAAACTGAGAGTTGATGGAGGGAGGTGGGTGGGGTTGGGCTTCATGGGTGATGGGTATTAAGGAGGGAGGGCACTTGATATGATGAGTTCAGGGTGATTGTTGTATCCCAGTGATGAATCACTCAATTCTACTCCTGAAACCAGTATTGCACGGTATGCTCCCTGACTAAAATTTAAATAAAATTTTGAAAAGAAAAAAAATAAAATAAAAATAAGAAAATATGAAAAGAAATAAAAGTAAAAGTAAATACAAGCCTCCTCAAAGCAGGAATTAAAAGACAGAGCGTCAGGTTCGGGGGGACAAGATGGTGGGGAAGTAGGAGGAGTCGCCTTTTCAACTGTACCCTAAAGTGAGCTGATTACCTACCAAAGATCTCTGATCACCCATGAAATCAGCCTGAGAGCAGAATTATACACGTCTGGAACTCTACAGGGGCAGAAGACGCCAGTGGGCATGTAAAGTGGTGTGGGAACGGCGGACTGATATCGGGAGATAATCAAAAGGGGGAGGGAGCCGCCAGAGGCGACCTGTTGGAATGTAATACGCCAATACGAGCGAGAGTGCCCTACATCTGGGGACCAGCATTAACTTGGAGAGTGGTTGAAAGCACTCCAAAAGAGCAAAGGATCACGGGGGGCGGGGGGAGATTATGGGAATCGGGGCAGCAGGGACAGGGGCTTAATTCCCTGGTCCCAGGACAGCCTCCCCTGGCGCTGAGCCAGAGAGAGTGGGGTGGAGAAACCAGGTCTTGGTCCCTAAGCCACGCGCCCGAGAACGTGTGGGGTCCGGCTCCTGTGAGGGGATGGGAGCCACGCCGGACAGCAGAACGTGCGAGCCCTGCTATAGAGCCTGAGATGCGCATGCCCCTCATCCTCCCCTGAGAGAGGTACAAAGGCCCGGCTGGCGCCCTTTCATACCTGCCGTTGTTTCAGAGCCTAAGTCGCATGCACCAAGCTCTCCCCCCAGAGAGGTGCGTGAAGGCCCAGCCTGGTGCTTTCGGACCTGCACCCCGTTCTCAGAGCCTGAGACCCATGCGCGACCCACAGCCTCCCCTGAAAGAGGTGCGCGCAAGCCGGGTGCTCTTCGACCCAGAAAGACCAGGCACTCCCAGCCCGGGGCAGCGGGAAGATCTCAGTGTGCGATTGCTGCTTGGATCCTCTCTGGTGGTCTGGAGCTGCCCAGACAGCTGCCACTGCCCTGGCTTTGGGTACAAGCAAAAGATCCTGCGTGCCCAGGGACCGTGACTCAGAACCTGCTCTGCCAGTGGCCAAGGGGGAACTTATTTGGGCTCTGCAGCCAGACTGAGGCTTCTCTCTGAGAAGGAGGTCAGGGTGCACTTTGTTTTCCTCTAAAACTACAAAAAAAAAAAAAAATCAAAAGCCGATGCAACTAAAAACCAGAAGTGCATTATTAGATATTTATTCAAAAGATACAAAAATGCTAATTCAGAGGGGCACATACACCCCAATTTCTATAGCAACTCTATCAATAATAGCCAAATTATGCAAAGAGCTCAAATGTCCATCCACTGATGGAAGGATGAAAATGATGTGGTATAGGGGCACCTGAGTGGCTCACTGGGTTAAGCCTCTGCCTTCGGCTCGGGTCATGGTCTCGGGGTCCTGGGATCGAGCCCCTCATTGGGCTCTCTGCACAGAGGAGAGTCTGTTTCCCCCTCTCTCTCTGCCTGCCTCTCTGCCTACTTGTGATCTCTGTCTGTCAAATAAATAAATAAAAATCTTAAAAAAAAAGAATTTAAATTTGGTTTGTCTTTAAAAAAATGATGTGGTACTTATATGCGTATATACATAGATGTGTACACACACATGCATACGTATACACGTATATGCATACATATACCCGTACATATACATAAATATGTACATACATGTATATATCTACACACAAATATACATATGTAGATACATATATAGTGGACCATCATGTATGTATAATGGAATATTAGTCATCAGATAGAATGACCTCTTGCCATTTACAAATTGTGGGTGGAATTGGAACAGGTCATGCTAAGCAAAAGAAGTTACTCACAGAAAGACAAATATCCTATGATTTCACTCATATGTGGAATTTAAGAAACCAAATATATGAACATAGGGTAAAGGAGAGAAAAAATAAAAACAGAGAGGGAGACAAACCATAAGAGACTCTTAACTATAGAGAACAACCTGAGGATCAATGGAGGGGAGGTAGGTGGGGTGATGTGCTAAACGGGGGATGGGTATTAAGGAGGGCACTTGTTGTGATGAGCACTTGGTATTATATGGAAGTGATGAATCACTAAAACTACTCCTAAACCAGTACTACACTATAGGTTACCTAACTTGAATTTAAATTTGAAAAAGTAACAAAATATTTTTTCCTTTAGAAAAACACCTACAAATTTTAGGATTATTTGCTCCAGCTCTTTGAAGAATGCCAGTGGAATTTTGATCGGAATGACATTAAAAGTATAGATTGCTCTAGGCAGTATAGACATTTTAACGATGTTTATTCTTCCGATCCAAGAGCATGGAATGGTCTTCCATCTATTTGTGTGTTCTTCAATTTCTTTCGTGAGTGTTCTGTAGTTCCTCAAGTACAGATCCTTTACCTCTTTGGTTAGGTTTATTCCCAGGTATCTTATGGTTCTTGGTGCTATAGTAAATGGAATCGATTCTCTAATTTCCCTTTCTGTATTTTCATTGTTAGTGTATAAGAAAGCCACTGATTTCTGCACATTGACTTTGTATCCTGCCACGTTGCTGAATTGCTGTATGAGTTCTAGTAGTTTGGGCGTGGAGTCTTTTGGGTTTTCCATATAAAGAATCTTGTCATCTGCGAAGAGAGAGAGTTTGACTTCTTCATTACCAATTTGGATACCTATTATTTCTCTCTGTTTTCTGATTGCTGTTGCTAGGACTTCTAATACTATGTTGAACAAGAGTGGTGAAAGTGGGCATCCTTGTCTTGTTCCTGATCTCAATGGGAAGGCTGCAAGCTTTTTCCCATTGAGATGATATTTGCTGTGGGTCTTTCATAGATAGATTTGATGAGGTTCAGGAATGTTCCGCCTCTCCCTATACTTTGAAGCGTTTCAATCAGGAACGGATGTTGGATTTTGTCAAATGCTTTTTCTGCATCAATTGAGAGGACCATGTGGTTCTTCTCTCTTCTCATATTAATTTGTTGTATCACATTGATTGATTTGCGAATGTTAAACCATCCTTGTAGCCCAAGGATGAATCCCACCTGATCATGGTGGATAATTTTTTTAATGTGCTGTTGGATCCTGTTGGCTAGGATCTTGTTGAGAATCTTAGCATCCATATTCATCAGTGATATTGGTCTAAAATTCTCCTTTTTGAGATAGCACCTTACACCAGTTAGAATGGCCAAAATTAACAAAACAGAAAACAACATGTGTTGGAGAGGATGTGGAGAAAGGGGAACCCTCTTACACTGTTGGTGGGAATGCAAGTTGGTGCAGCCTCCTTGGAGAACAGTGTGGAGATTCCTCAAGAAATTAAAAACAGAGCTTCCCTATGACCCTGCAATTGCACTCCTGGGTATTTACCCCAACGACACAGATGTCGTGAAAAGAAGGGCCATCTGGACCCCAATGTTTATAGCAGCAATGGCCACGGTCGCCAAACTATGGAAAGAACCAAGATGCCCTTCAACGGATGAATGGATAAGGAAGATGTGGTCCATAAACACTAGGGAGTATTATGCCTCCATCAGAAAGGATGAATCCCCAACTTTTGTAGCAACATGGACGGGACTGGAAGAGATTATGCTGAGTGAAATCAGTCAAGCAGAGAGAGTCAATTTTCATATGGTTTCACTTATTTGTGGAGCATAACAAATATCATGGAGGACAAGGGGTGTTAGAGAGAAAGGAGTTGGGGGAAATTGGAAGGGGAGGTGAACCATGAGAGACAATGGACTCTGAAAAACAATCTGAGGGGTTTGAAGTGGTGGGGGGGGGAGGTTGGAGTACCAGGTGGTGGGTATTATAGAGGGCACTGATTGCATGGAGCACTGGATGTGGTGAAAAAATAATGAATACTGTTTTTCTGAAAATAAATAAATTTAAAAAAAAAGAAAAAGAAAAACACCTACAACAAAAACCCCTGTGATGGCTCTGCATTATATTTAGAGTAAAATCAGTGCCCCGCGAGACCCTCCCAATCAGGTCTATTTCCGTCACCTTCCTTTATTTGCCTCCACTCTTCTCCTACTACTTTCTCCATCATTCACTCTATTGCAGCAGTCACACTGGTCACCTTGCTGTTTCTCAAAAAAGCCAGGCAGGCTCCAGTCTTAAAGCTTAAGGCCCATAGTGGAATTCTGTCTTTGGATCAATCTTTACAGAAATAGGTTTCTGTTAGCTCCCTTATCCCTTTCAATTATTTGCCCAATGTCAATGAGCCTACCTTGAATACCCAATTTAAAATTGCAAACTGCCTCCTGGCCTGGCCCATGTCAAATTTCAGCCTGCTATCCCCAATCATTTTTCCCTGCTATACTTCCTCTCTTCTGTCTAATTCTTTTAATCTTGTCACATATTATGTAATGAAATTTCCTATTATGATTACTGTTTACTGTCCATCACCCGGTGTTAGAATATAAACTCAAAGAGCCTGGTTTAGTCTGTGTTGCTCACTTCTGTATCCTAAATAATAAGAAATATCTCTGGAACATAGCAGGCAATCAATAAACATTTGTTGAAACAACAAATAAACTGCCCACTGAGCTAAGGTTTCCATAGTATATAAACTTCAGACAAGGACCAATGTGATTTTGTAATAAACACAACATCTACAAATCATTACCTTTGTGGCTTTCAGCAAATTAATGTTTAAGAGCCTCAGTTTTCTCTGAAATGAGCAGCAGATTGTCAAGGTCTCCGGAAATAACCCTTATTTTTGACAGTTTCATGGTTAACTGGAGTCCCAACATCTGGCCTTTGGAATGCAGCCAATAACTAGGAATGGACAAAAAGAGGGACAATGTATACTTTCTGACCACATGGATTTCAGCAACATTTTCTACATCAATTTGTAGCTTTTCTTAAAATGGGGAGCTGCTGTTTACAGTAAGCCTTCCTCCTTCCTCCTCCACCTGTAGCCAGTGATTCTTCCTTCAGTCCAAGCATGTGACATACTTCTGTAATTGCTACTAGTCACGGGAGCTGGAGGAGGGTTAAGGTGACTTTTAGCTTGTCTGCTGCACTGCTGCCATTCCTCCATTGGTACTATAGGGGAGAGAGGAAGTGTAATCGGTTTCCAAGGCTGCCATAACAAAGTACTGCAGACTGGTTGCCTTGAACAGAACTTTACTTTCTCATAGTTCTAGGAAAAAGAAGTATGAGATCAAGGTGTTGGCAGGATTGTGTTTTTGTTTTATTTTTCTCTGAGGTCTGTCTCCTTGGCTTGCAGATTGCTTTTCTTCTCCCTGTGTCTTTGTTTTTTTTTTTTTTTTAATGCCTTGGTTTCAGTTTCTTTTTTTTTTCCCCAATTTATTTATTTTCAGAAAAACAGTATTCGTTATTTTTTCACCACACCCAGTGCTCCATGCAAGCTGTGCCCTCTATAATACCCACCACCTGGTACCCCAACCTCCCACCCCCCCGCCACTTCAAACCCCTCAGACTGTTTTTCAGAGTCCATAGTCTCTCATGGTTCACCTCCCCTTCCAATTTACCCAAATTCCCTACTCCTCTCTAACGCCCCTTGTCCTCCATGCTATTGGTTATGCTCCACAAATGAGTGAAACCATATGATAATTGACTCTCTCTGCTTGACTGATTTCACTCAGCATAATCTCTTCCAGTCCCGTCCATGTTGCTACAAAAGTTGGATATTCGTCCTTTCTGATGGAGGCATAATACTCCATAGTGTATATGGACCACATCTTCCTTATCCATTCATCCGTTGAAGGGCATCTTGGTTCTTTCCATAGTTTGGCGACTGTGGCCATTGCTGCTATAAACATTGGGGTACAGATGGCCCTTCTTTTCACGACATCTGTATCTTTGGGGTAAATACCCAGGAGTGCAATTGCAGGGTCGTAGGGAAGCTCTATTTTTAATTTCTTGAGGAATCTCCACACTGTTCTCCAAAGAGGCTGCACCAACTTGCATTCCCACCAACAGTGGAAGAGGGTTCCCCTTTCTCCACATCCTCTCCAACACATGTTGTTTCCTGTTTTGTTAATTTTGGCCATTCTAACTGGTGTAAGGTGATATCTCAATGTGGTTTTAATTTGAATCTCCCTGAGGGCTAATGATGATGAGCATTTTTTCATGTGTCTGATAGCCATTTGTATTTCTTGATTGGAGAAGTGTCTTTTCATATCTTCTGCCCATTTTTTGATGTGTTTGTCTGTTTCGTGTGGGTTGAGTTTGAGGAGTTCATTATAGATCCTGGATATCAACCTTTTGTCTGTACTGTCATTTGCAAATATCTTCTCCCATTCCGTGGGTTGCCTCTTTGTTTTTTTGACTGTTTCCTTTGCTGTGCAGAAGCTTTTGATTTTGATGAAGTCCCAGAAGTCTATTTTCGCTTTTGTTTCCTTTGCCTTTGGAGACGTATCTTGAAAGAAGTTGCTGTGGCTGATATCGAAGAGATTACTGCCTATGTTCTCCTCTAAGATTCTGATAGATTCCTGTCTCACGTTGAGGTCTTTTATCCATTTTGAGTTGATCTTTGTGTACGGTGTAAGAGAATGGTCGAGTTTCATTCTTCTACATATAGCTGTCCAGTTTTCCCAGCACCATTTATTGAAGAGACTGTCTTTTTTCCACTGTATATTTTTTCCTGTTTTGTCGAAGATTAATTGACCATAGAGTTGAGGGTCCATATCAGGGCTCTCTACTCTGTTCCACTGGTCTATGTGTCTGTTTTTATGCCAGTACCATGCTGTCTTGGTGATCACAGCTTTGTAATAAAGCTTGAAATCAGGTAAGGTGATGCCGCCAGCTTTATTTTTGTTTTTCAACGTTTCCTTAGCGATTCGGGGTCTCTTCTGATTCCATACAAATTTTTGGATTATTTGCTCCAGCTCTTTGAAGAATGCCGGTGGAATTTTGATCGGAATGGCATTAAAAGTATAGATTGCTCTAGGCAGTATAGACATTTTAACGATGTTTATTCTTCCGATCCAAGAGCATGGAATGGTCTTCCATCTTTTTGTGTCTTCTTCAATTTCTTTCATGAGTGTTCTATAGTTCCTCAAGTATAGATCCTTTACCTCTTTAGTTAGGTTTATTCCCAGGTATCTTATGGTTCTTGGTGCTATAGTAAATGGAATCGATTCTCTAATTTCCCTTTCTGTATTTTCATTGTTAGTGTATAAGAAAGCCACTGATTTCTGCACATTGACTTTGTATCCTGCCACGCTGCTGAATTGCTGTATGAGTTCTAGTAGTTTGGGGGTGGAGTCTTTTGGGTTTTCCATATAAAGAATCATGTCATCTGCGAAGAGAGAGAGTTTGACTTCTTCATTACCAATTTGGATACCTTTTATTTCTCTCTGTTGTCTGATTGCTGTTGCTAGGACTTCTAATACTATGTTGAACAAGAGTGGTGAAAGTGGGCATCCTTGTCTTGTTCCTGATCTCAACGGGAAGGCTGCAAGCTTTTTCCCATTGAGGATGATATTTGCTGTGGGTCTTTCATAGATAGATTTGATGAGGTTCAGGAATGTTCCCTCTATCCCTATACTTTGAAGCGTTTTAATCAGGAACGGATGTTGGATTTTGTCAAATGCTTTTTCTGCATCAATTGAGAGGACCATGTGGTTCTTCTCTCTTCTCATATTAATTTGTTGTATCACATTGATTGATTTACGAATGTTGAACCATCCTTGTAGCCCAGGGATGAATCCCACCTGATCATGGTGGATAATCTTTTTAATGTGCTGTTGGATCCTGTTGGCTAGGATCTTGTTGAGAATCTTAGCATCCATATTCATCAGTGATATTGGTCTGAAATTCTCCTTTTTGGTATGGTCCTTGCCTGGTTTGGGGATCAGGGTAATGCTGGCTTCATAGAAAGAGTCTGGAAGTTTTCCTTCTGCTTCAATTTTTTGAAACAGCTTCAGGAGAATAGGGGTTATTTCTTCTTGGAAGGTTTGGTAGAATTCCCCAGGGAATCCGTCAGGTCCTGGGCTCTTGTTTTTTGGGAGATTTTTGATCACTGCTTCAATCTCGTTATTAGATATTGGTCTATTCAGGTTGTCGATTTCTTCCTGGTTCAATTTTGGATGGTCCTCTGTGTATGCTCATGTTTGTCTCTGAATTTATTCTTCTTATAAGGGCACCACTCATATTGGATTAGGGCCCATTCTAATGATCTCATTTAATTTTAATTACCTCTGTAAAGGCCATGTCTCCAAGTACAGTCACAATCTGAGGTACTGGGAGTTGGGAATCCACCATATGGATTTTAGGAAGACACATTGGGCCTGTAAGTGGGAGTCATGAATGAAGAGAGCAAGAAATCCACTACTTATGTTTGTCAGAGATGTTTCCGTAATACTTCCTGGCTCTGACAAGTAGCACCATTTATTTTTCCCCCTAATTTTCTCACTTTGGTCTTTATTTTTTATTTTTATTATTTCTTTTAGTGTTTAAAAATTCATTGTTTATGCACCACACCCAATGCTCCATGCAACAATACATGCCCTCCATAATACCCACCACCAGGCCTACCCATCCCCCTACCCCCCTCCCCTCCAAAACCCTCAGTTTCTTTCTCAAGTCCACAGTCTTTCATGGTTTGTCTCCCCCTCTGGTTTCCCCCAACTCACTACTACTCTCCTTCCCACAATGTCCTCTGTGTTATTCCTTATGCTCCACAAGTCACTGAAACCATATGATAATTGACTCTCTCTGCTTGACTTATTTCACTCAGTAGAACCATTTTTTGAAAAAGGTAAAGTTACTAGGAGATCCAGCCGTTCAAAATGGAAGATAGCCACATGAGTAGAAGTAGGCTATATGTGTGTGGGTTGGAGTAGGAGTTCACTAAATACTGAAATGAATTTTAAGGTCGGTCACCCACAACCACTTTCAGAAACTCAAAAATGAATATGTAACAGTTCCAACAGTGCAATAATAGTAAAAATTTTTGTTGCTGACCTCTTCTGTCACAAATATAATTGTTTCTCTTCTGCATAATCCATTTCCCAATTTGAGGTTGATTTCATATTGCCAACACAGTAAAATTCATATCTTCCTAAACACCTGATTGTGGTTTTCTTAACATTTTGTTTATTTATTTGTTTATTTATTTTTAGAGGGGGAATGAGGTCGGAGGGGCAGGAGGAGAGAGAGAGTGAGAATCTTTAGCAGGCTTCAAACCCATCATGGAGACAAATGTGGAACTCATTCCCACAACTGTGAGATCATTACCTGAGCCAAAATCAAGACTGACTGAGCCCCCTGGGCACTCAATACCTGATTATGTTTGCATTCAGTCTCTTCTCATGTTTTTAGCAGTATCACATATTAATTAACTAATGATGAAATAATGAAACTATTGTAGGCAGCCCCTCACAACTCCTTTCCAGACTGACATCAGGCCTTTATCTAAAACAATACTTTCGTCTTTTCAACTCATTTCTAAAGACTGTAAAGCTGGCCTTATGACTCTGTCTGGCTAATTCCATTCTCTTACTCTTTCTCATTTAGTATTTGAATTCCCTAACCTATAAACAAGAGTGAGGTCCCAGGAATCTATGATTACTTAGTCTACTTTTTAAAAAGCATACATGACAATCAAGAAATAATTGTCTTTGTTCTTTTAAAAATATGAGATTTCCTATTTACTATCATATTTTTAGGCTATTTTAGACTAAATTGTCTATTTTAGACATTGTAGATATGGTATCGAACTTACATTTATAATGTATTTTTAATAGTTATTATAAATATTAGAAACAAATTTTCTGCCTCTCCTATTTCATCACTTGGGGCTGAGACCTCTGCAGGTTTTTTACAGGGTGATTTTAAATCACAGAGTTTATTCTGAAGCTAGGAGCTCTAATTATTCTGTGCCAGTAATTCTCTATATTTCATTTGTCTTTCGTGTGTTAGGATTGATATTTCTGAGTTGTAATACTCAATGTGTTGTTGTTGTTGTTGTTGTTGTTGTTGTTGTTCAGAAGTCAGCAAACTGTGGCCTGGGGCCAAATACTTGCCAGCTGACTGATTTTGTCAATAAAGTTGAATTGCACACACGTATCTATTCCTTCACATGCACAGAGTTGAGTAGTTGAGAAAGATACAGCATACCTATGAAGCCCAAAGTATTCACTGTTTAGATGAAAAGTCTGCCAATCCATATATATATGTATGTGTGTTTGTGTATATATATATATATATATATGTATATATATACATATATATATATATAGTTTTTAAAGCTACAATAAATATGAACATCTCTTTTTTTTAAATTCCAGTGTATTAAGTAAACATCAAGTGCTATATTAGCCTCAGATGTATAATAGAGTAATTCAGTGATTCTATACGTTACTCAGTGCTCCTCATGATAAGTATGCTATTAATCCCCTTCACCATTTCAGCCATCACTCCATCAACCTCTCCTCTGGCAGCCATCAGTTCTCTATAATTAAGAGTCTGTTACTTGGTTTGTCTCTTTTTTCCATTGTTCGTTTGAGTGAAAACATATGGTTTTGAAGGGGCAGGGGGTGGGAGGTTGGGGGAATCAGGTGGTGGGTATTAGGGAGGGCACGTATTGCATGGAGCACTGGGTGTGGTGCAAAAACAATGAATACTGTTATGCTGAAAAGAAATAAATAATTTAAAAAAAGGATGGAGCTTCCTCAGGAAGTTAAGCATGGACATCCCATACAATCAGGCAATATCACTACTGGACATTTACCCCCAAAGATATAGGGAAAAGAAGGGGCACAGGTACCCCAGCGTTCACGCAGCAATGTCCCCAAAAACCAAACTGTGGAAGGAAATGTGATGTCCTTCAACGGATGAATGGATAAAGAAGATGTGGTTCACATATACAATGGAATAGTATTCAGCCATCAGGAAGGATGAATACCTACCATTCACATCGACATGGCGGGAACTGGAGGGTATTGGGCCAAGTGAAAGACAGAGTAAGAAAGGAGGAGAGAAAGACAATTATCATGTGGTTTCTCTCATACGTAGAATATAAGAAACAGTGCAGAGGATTCAGAGGTGAAGTGACGGAAAGCTGAATGGGAAGAAACTGGAGAGGGAGACAAACCATGGGAGTCTCTTGGGTCCAGGAAACAAACTAAGGGTTGTGGAGAGGAAGTTGTGTGGTGGGATAGGGTAACCGGGTGATGGGCATAAGGAGGGCATGTGACGGGATGATCCCGGACTGTAATACACAACTAATGAATTGAATGTCAAACCAAATCTAATGGGGCACTGTATTTTGGTTAATGGAATTTAAATTTTTAAAAAAGAGTAAGCAGCATGTACATATACAAGGGAGCGACACCCAGCAATCAAGAGTAGTGATATCTTGCCATTTGCAATGATGTGGTTGGAACTCAAGGGTACTATACAAAGGGAATAACTCAGCCAGACAAAGACAAATATCATACGATTTCACTCATACGTGGAATTTAAAAAACAAGACAGATGAGCCTAGAGGAAGGGAGAGAAACTTAAAATAAGATGAACTCATAAAGGAAGTCATAATGCAGGAGACCCTTAACTATAAGAAACAAATGGAGGATGCTGGAGAGGAAGTTGGTGGGGGGGGGGCAGAGCATCTCGGTGATGGGTATTAAGGAGGGCACTGATGGAATCACCACTGGGTGTTCTATGCAATTGATGAATCATGAAACTACCTCTGAAACTAACATGCTCTATGTTCATATAGTGATTTTTTTTAAAAGAGTGATCTAGAAAAAGAAAAGATCTGATTAATGGATAGAAAAGAGTCTCAAATCTAACAGACATGCATCCAGCTACGTGTTTAATGACTTTGTATATGAAAGTTTCAGCACAGCAACTAAAGATAAAGGGTACCAAATTGGAATTTAAAAAACCAGAAGGCCAAGCTGTGTATTTTCTGTAAGAAAATCACTTTAGTCTTGAAAATCCACAGGCGTTCAAAGCATCCGGTATGGAAAATGAGAATTCACCAGTCTAAACAAATAAAGTGTTACCTGTAGCTACATTCATTTCAGACAAAGCCAACTTCAGGACGAGGAAAATGATCAGTGATAAATACCAGCATTACCTAAACAGAGGAGATCCATTCTATAATAAAACATAACTAAAGCCGGGTTGCCTGAGTGGCTTAGTTGGTCAAGTGTGAGACTCTTGGTTTTGGGTTGGCCCATGACCTTCAGGGTTTGTGTGATCCAACCTCCAATGGAGTTCTGTGCTCAGCAGGGGGTCATTTTGGTGTTCGCTCTCTCCCTCACCCTCTATCCCTTATCTCTCTCTCTCTATCTCTCTCTCTTCTCCATGGCCCCCCTCAGTCTCAAATGAGCAAACCTTCATCTAAGTAATAATTCAACAATCCTTCACATACATGCATGTGACATCACAACATCAAAATCTGTGACACAAAAACAGTTGAAGATGGGTAAGAAAAATGGACAAATCCCCTCTCTTCATGGATAGACATTCACATATTCAAATCCACCATTATGGCATGAAACCCTGCTCTTTCAGTAATTGATACATTCGCGATGCATAAAATCAATCCAGGCAAACTCAACAGTACCTCCGATCCACTGATCTGAATGGCAGTTATGAAATATCACATCTAGTAACAGCAAGAAACACACAGTTTTTTGAAGCTCGCACAGAGCATTCACCAGAATAACCATGTTCTGTGCATGTGTGGGGGTGGGGCGGGAGATTCATGAAGTTTGAGACAGCAGGACTCTTACAAACTGTGTTCTCAGGCACCCCAGAATATGAAAATAAAAAGCTAAAACAGAAAGATAATGGGAGGCAGGAGAAAAGGTGGCAGAGGAAAAGGGGAGCCTAATTCAACTGGTCCCCTGAATTGAGCTGGATATCTACCAGACCATTCTGAACGCCCACAAAATCAGCCTGAGATGTAAGAAGATACATCTGATACATACAAACAGAATATATGTCTGGCTGTTGGTCTCAAGGTATGAAGTGGGAGCCATGATTCTGCGGGCAGATATCAGAAGATGTACGGAAGGGGGAGGGGAGGGGCCTCTGAGAACCTGCACCACTGGATGCACAGAAGCCTCCAGCACTATGGACTGGGCACAGACTCGCAGAGCAATAGTGTCAGGGAAGCGACTTTGGGGCAGCCCCCCCGACTGAAACCTGGGGCTGCAGGGGCACACGGATGAACTGTGGGTGGTTAGAGGTTTTGGAAGCACAAAGGCCAGAGATGTGCCTGGGCCTGGAAGCGAGGGCTGGGAGTACTTCTGTGGGGTGCACAGCCCAGGAAGTTGTGGTTCTAAGCAACACAGACAGAAACGGAGGCAGTGTGGCCTGGAGAGTTCAGTGAAGAGCAGACTGCGATCTCTGTTCTGAAACCGAGGTTTAGATGCAGTGAATTCTGCTCCGACTGTCAGAAGATACATGGAATGCCCCCAGGGAAAGCACCCAGAGAACAATTGTCCCCGAAAATGGTTTTCTCTGGGCCCATCCGCCCCTCCACAGGTGGCAGGGCAGCTCTGCTCAAACAGGGTTGCCTGAGTAAGAGCACAACAGGCCCCGCCCCTAGAAGACAGGCTGGAAGAACAAGAGGCTGTCAGCGCTAAGGTCCCTATAAAACAGGTATATCTTGCTTGGGTTGTGGTCAATAACTTGAACTCTCTACATTCCCTCAAACACCCCACAGCAGACTGACTAAGAGGAGGAACCCCAACAAAGGAAAGATTCAGAGGTTGTGGCCACTGCCGCAGAACTAATGGATATAGATAAAACTAATGGATATGGATAAAAGGCCCAGAAATTGACTGCAGAGTAACAATTACCAAGTGGAGCAAACCAAGAAACAGACTCTTAATTATAGAGAACAAAATGATGGTTACCAGAAAGAGGTGTATGGAAGGGTTGGTTAAATAGATGATGGGGATTAAGGACTGCACTTGCTATGATGAGCACCACGTGGTGTATGGAAGTGTTGAATCACTACATTGAACACCTGAAACCTAATATTATACTGTATGTTAACTGGGATTTAAATAAAAACTTTTAAAAAATAAAAAAGTGATATCCAGGCTTGAGAAAAATATTAATGACAATATAGAATCCCCAAGGGCAGAAATGAGATCTAATCAGGCCGAACTTAAACATGCTATGATCGAAATGCAGTCTGAACTAGATACACTGAGTGTCAGGGTAAACGGGGCAGAAGAATGAATTAGCGAGGCATATGATAAAATGATAGGGAAGATGGAACTTGTGGCATAATGTGAAAAACAAGGAAGCAAACTGAGACAGATTAGTGCCCAAATGAAATGTTCCAGTATCAGAATTATTGGGTTCCCTCATGGGGTGGAGAGAGAAAGGAGACTCGAAGGTGTATTTGAGCAAATCCTAGCTGAGATCTTCCCTAATCTGGGCAAGGAAACAAACCTTCATGTCCAAGAGGCAGAGAGGACCCCTCCCAAGGTCAGTGAGAACAGACTTGATGCCATGACATTTAATGGTACAATTTGCAAATCTTAGATCCAAGGAAACAATCTTAAGAGCACTGAGGGAGAAGACATTTCTTCTGTGCAGAGAGCAGAACTTGGAACAACGTCAGACCTGTCCACAGACATCTCTCAAGGCACGAAGCGCTGACAAGACATATTCAGGGGACCAGATGAGAAGAACATACAGCCAAGGATGTGTTATCCAGCAAGTCTGTCATCTAGAATGGATGGAGAGGCAAGGAGCTTCCAAGACTGGCAGAAACTGAAAGACTATGTGACCACAGAGCTGGCCCTGCGAGAAATATTAAGGAGGGGCTCCATAAAAGGAGAAAGATCCCAAGAGTGATACAGAAAAGAAATTGACAATCTATAGAAACAAGGACTTCACAGGCAACATGATGACAATAAAATCACACCTGTCAATAATCACTCTCTGTGTGAACAGCCTAAATGCTCCACCCGTAAAATGGCACAGAGTTGCAGATTGGATAAAAAGACAGGACCCATCCATATGCTATCTACAAGAGACACATTTTGAACCTAAGGATACATCCAGATTTAAAGTGAGGGCATGGGGTACCATTGTTCATGCCAACGGACCCAAAAAGAAAGTTGGGTTAGCAATTCTCATATCAGACAAATTAGACTTTAAGCTAACCACTGTAGATAGAGGTACAGACGGACACTACATCTTTCTTTTTTTCTTACTTTCTATTTATTTTTTAAATTTCCCTTCAGTGTTCCAGAGTTCATTGCTTATGCACCGCACCCAGTGCTCCAGATGCAATACGACGCTACATCCTTCTTAACGGGTCTATCCAACAAGAAGATCTAATGATTGTAAATATCTACACCACCCCCCACCCCACAAACACACGGGGGAGCACCCAACAACACATGCCCACTGTTAACCCAGAGAAAGAGACATATTGAGGAGGGGGGAGCAAGATGGCAGAGGAGTAGCAGACCTAAATTGCGTCTGGTCCCAGGAACTGAGCTAGAGAGTCATCTAACCATACTGAATACCTACAAACTCTCCAACCAGGAGATCGAAGAAAAGAATAGAAGCAATTCTACAAACAGAAAAGCAACCACTTTCTGGGAGGCAGGACATGCAGAGAAGTGAATCTGGGTGAATATTGTTGGATAGAACCTTTCAGAAAGATATAGTGTCCTTCTGTATTCCTAACTATGGTCGTTAGCCTAAAATCTAATTTTTCTGCTCTGAGAATTGCTACCTCAGCTTTCTTTGGAGGTCTGTTGGCATGAAAGATGGTTCTCCACCACTTCGCTTTCAGTCTGGATGTAGCTGTAGGTTCAAAATGAGTCTTTTGTAGACAGCACGTGGGTGGACCCTGTCTTTATATGCAATCTGCAACCCTGTGCTGTTTTAGGGGACCATTTAGCCTGTTCACCTTAGAGTGGCTATTGACTGATGAGATTTTATTGTCGTTGTGTTTCCTGGGAAGTCCTTGGGTCTATGGATTATCTCTATATATCCCTGTTCTGTATCACTCTTGGGGTCTTTCTCCTCGTATAGAACTCCCCCCTTCATATTTCTTGCAGAGCCGGCTTAGTCGTCACAGACCCCTTCAGTCTCTGCCATCCTGGAAGCTTCTTATTTCTCCATCTGTTCTGGATGACAGCCTTGCCGGATAAAGAATTCTTGACTGCCCATTCTTCTCATTTAGTATCCTGAATACGTCTGGCCAGCCATTTCTGGCTGTGGCCAGGTCTTCGTTAATGTGATGTTCCTCCCCCTGTACATAAGGAATCTCTTCCCCCTAACTGCCCTTAAAGTAGTTTCCGTCGTTCTAAGATGTGCAAGTCTCATTATTACATGCCTGGGCGATGTTCTGTCCTCACTGATCTTGGGGGATGTCCTCTCTGCCTCTAGGACATTGCTTCTTTTGTTCCCCAGATCAAGGACGTGCACTCTCCACTGCCCAGCCCCCCACTCCAGGATCCCAATCATTCTAAGACTGGAAGATTTCATGGCCTCTTTTCAATTCTCTAGTTCTGTTCTCATGGATTCTAAGCTGCTTGTTCCAGACCTCCTCCTGCTCCTTCTTCCTTATCAGTTTGTCTTCAAGATCCCTGATTCATTCTTCTGCCTCATCTACCCAAACAGTTAGAGTACCTATTTGACTGGATCTCATTGCTAGCGTTTTTACCTTCTTCAAATCTGCTCTCACTTCTGCCCTTAATGAATCGATGTTGCCATTAATGTTTTTCTCCTGCCCGACTGTTGTCTTCATAACTGCTACCCTGAAGTCTGTTTTTGACACTTTGCTTAGATCCATAGCCATTAGATCTGCTCGAGAGGCCAGTGTGTCTGGGTCTTTTGTTTGTTCGGAGTTCCTCCTCCTTGTCATTCTGTTGAGTTGACAGGGAGCCACACACCTTTCTGACAAAGACCCACTGTGTCTCTGTGTGTTTTCCATTACTTGTGGAAGGTCCATTTCTACCTGAGGAATGTTCCTAGACACACGCCCGTCAACTACCGCTGCACACAGCTTTGAAGTTTTGACAATTCTTTGTGACTTTGGCCGCTGGTTGCCCTGATCTGCATCAATGTCTGCTACCTCCTGGATACTTTAGATGGATCCAGGTCCACAAATCAACCGTAAGATTTTTGTTAATGTTCTCTGGTTTGATTACACTTCGTTTCGTTTCATTTTCTTCTCTTAATTCCAGTGCATTCCCTTAGTTCCAGTATAATTTCATCTTACTCTCTTAATTCTAGTATAACTCGATGCATTACTCCTTGCTCCTCAGGACCAGTGTATTCTTACTTTCCTCCACACACTTTGCCCACCCCTCCACCAGCTCCCCTTCAGTAACCACCAGTTTGTTCTCTATGACAATTAGCCTTGTGAAACACTGCAGTCTTTGAACTTTTCACTATGTGTCATAGGTTCCCTTCTGGAATCCATTCCCACCACAAGGAGGACTCAGTGCTGTGCCTATGCAATGGAATCTGCATTCTGAGTTTTGTTTCTGGCATTCTGGAAGATCCAATACTTCATGATTGCCCAGGATCTATGTCTTATTATTGGCTCAAAAGCTGATGCTTTGGAACACCATTTGTTCTGAACATGTTTTCAACACACCATTACCTGGGTTGTCTTATATTTCACGTCATCTTTGTGGGTAGGACCATAAGAAGTGTTGGTCTAATTTCATGTTCAAAGCATCAATCTCTCCACTCAAAACCTCTCATACCCACTGGTATGTTGTTGTTGTTGTTGTTACTATTGCTGCTGCTGTTGTTCTTGGTGGTGGTGGTGGTGGTTTTGTTTTGTTTGGTTTGGTTTGGTTTAGTTTTCTTTGTCTATTTGGTTACCTGAGCTTCCCTCTGCCTGAGTTATGATGATTCTCTTCTGAAAAGATGAATAAGTTTTTCAATTTAGAGGCTCTTTTTTTATTCTTTGAAATTGAAACATGGAAATCCTCCTGATTATCTCAATGGGCCTTGTATTTAGAAGGCTCACCAATAGCATTGATCTGGTTGTTCATTTGCCATAGTTCACAGGCCTCAATGTGAGGGGACAACATCTGATACTGCATACTGGGGTTTTCTTTCTGTTATGATGAGGCACACTTAATCACTGTCACAGCTTTCCAGAAAGTTGACAGACAATATAGGTCACTGTTTAAAGTGCGCAGTTTCATGTTTGTTGTTTGTAAGGCTTTTATTAGCATGTTCACAGAATTGTGCAACAGCACGACAATGCACTCCACAGAGTGTACATTATCCCCGCACAAGAAATTCCTTACTGCTTCGCAGAGAATCCTCATTTCCCCTAACCTCTAAGGCCCAGGGAAACAGGAATGTACTTTGCCTTTCCAGGAATTTCCTTCTTTGTGGCCCTTTGGTATAAGAGGAATAATGCATTGTGTGATCCTTTGTGCCTGCCTTCTTTACTTAGCACATGTTTTCAAGGTCCATCAATGTTGTAGCATGAATGGGTTCGTCGTGACTTTTGTTTGGCTATTCAGCGTTCCACTGTATAAGTACTGTACAGTTTGTTCCTCAGTGGAAGAACATTTGGGTTGATTTCACTTTGGGATGATTATGAATAATGCTGCTAGGAACGTTCATGCATAAGATTTTGGGTGGCCATATGCTTTCTGCTCTTACAGGTATATCCCTAGGAGGGGAGATGTTGGGTCATGTGGTACCTGGGTTGTACTATTTGAATTACTGCAAGACTCTTTCCCAAATTACTGTACCCTTTTCCATTCCTGTCAGCAGTGCATGAGGGCTCTAATTCCTCCACATCCTCGCCAACCCTTATCTGTCTTTTGGATGAGGGATGTCCTGCGGGTATGAAAGGACAGGTAACCCAGACTGGGCTGTGGATTTCCTTCATGGCTGACTATTTTTTACTTCTGTTCGTGTGCTTCATGGTCTTTGGAAAAGGCTTAGAAAAGTGAAACACATAGTTGCTATTTAGTGGGACCTCAAGCAGGCAGGCGGCCATGTGACTCTGCCATTAAAACCGGCAGGCATTCTGGAATTTGCCCCTTTTTAGATTGACTATTTCCCATTGATTAGATTTCCTCAAGTAAAAGTTGTAAGATTATGTTTCTATTACTTACCTGCTGCTTTCCTTTGCCTTCCTCTGTTCAGCAGGGATGTGGCGGTAGCTGCTCAGTCCACATTATTATCATGCTCAGACCCTTCAGGGTGTCGCTGTACCCTGTCAGAGAAATGCAAATGTCGGAACCTGAGAGGGAAAGTTACCCCAGTGTGCTCCCTTCCCCGCTCTCCCAAATGAGAATGGAGATGGGTCCTTGTGACATAAACTACTCAACATCCCCAGCCATGCCTGCAGCTGCATCCAAGAATCCAAACCCCCGAGATTCCTGTGGCCAAATACATAGAATCCCAAGTCAATTTGAACGTAGGAAGAGTCTACATGTGTTCTCTTCCATTGAATCATGTTTGTTGCTAGTTCCATTATGCTGCCCACTTTAAGAAGAAAGCATTTCTCTGTGAGAGATTTATGAATTTAGATTCGAGAGAAGGAAGATACATGGACTTGTGCCTGGAGATGGCGTTATGCTTCTTCAGTATGACTCATCACTCTTCAGGTGTGCAAAGATTCTGGAAGGAACCAAATAAGTTTGACCTCGTCCACCACTAAGCTCCAAGGCTAAAGGGGAAAGTGATCTCCAGACACCCTGTTCACAAATTCATTAGTAGAGACAAGCACGTGCAGTGTTTTATGGAAAAAGTGCAGAAGTCTCTAGGGGATTCCCAGTCGTGCACCTTAATGTATGAGTGGAGGAGGAGATTCCTTGATGGAGCAACATCTAAGGTAGATGCTGAGTTTCAAGACCTTGTCATCATTCTCTAAGGCCTGCTAATCGTGTGTGCTCCTCAGGCACCACATAGTGATGGAGGCAGAGGCCAACCTATGTTGACTTGCCTTGGCCCTTTCCAGAGAGATATGTCATGTATCACAGATTTGGGAGTGGTAAATCTGCAAGTGGCAATGTTTTGAACTGCAATATGCATGTGGAAATTTTAAAACCTTGTTGCACTTTCTTTCCTATTGCTTCCACTGGGGGGGCTGGCTTGGGGTGTTGATTACATTTATTCCAATGTAACATCAAAGTCAGTGGTTCTTTCCACCCTATCACGATTTATTTTTTTTCAGTTTAAGAAAGACCTAAGTCATTATATGTTTTCTTATTCACCCTACAACACATCATTAGTTTTTGGTATAGTGTTCCATGACTCATTGTTTGTGTATAACACCCAGTGTTCCGTGAAATATGTGCTCTTCCTAACAACCATCAACAGGCTCACCCAGACACCCACTTCCTCCCCTCTAAAACCCACGGATTATTTCCCACAGTACATAGTCTCTCATGGTTTGTCCCCTCCCCCAATTTCTCCCTTGTCATTTTTCTCTTCCTTCTCCTAATGCCCTCCTCCATCCTATTCCTTATGTTCCACAAATAAGTGAAACCATGTGATGATTGTCTTGCTCTGCTTGACTTACTTCATTTAACATAATCTTCTCCAGCTCCGCCATATTCATGCAAGTGTCGGGTATTCATCTTTTCTGATGGCTGAGTAGTATTCCGTTGTATATATGGACCACGTCTTCTGTATGCATTCTTTTCCTGAAGGGCATCTCAGCTCCTTCCACTGTTTGGCTCTCATAGACATCGCTGCTCTGAGCATTGCGGTGCATGTGGCCCTTCTTTTCACTACATCTGTATCTTTGTTGTAAATACCAAGTAGTGTGATTGCTGGGTCATAGGGGAGCTCTGGTTGTAACTTTATGAGGAACCTGCATGATGTTTACCAAAGTGGTTCTGCCACCTCCCGTTCGCACCAACAGCGTAAGAGGGTGCCCCTCTCTCCACAAGCTAGCTTTCTTTCCATTGAGAAATGTGCTTTAAATTGGCAAAACTATCTTCTTTATAGGATCATGTTCACTTGTAATTTGGTGGGGGGCTGGGCACATGACTTCCATGGCAAGTTCTCAAAGCCACAGAATCAGAATGGGTGTGATTAAGTTTGGGATTAGGAGCCAGAGCACGCATATAATCCCAGAGGGTTGCTTATCTGAAATATGTTTAGGAATGCACTGATTATGCATTTTCACCCAGCCTGCTGGTGAACACATATTCTATTGTCTTCCTTACTCAGAGAATAACCATTCTCCCACTTGTGGAGACACAAGGGAAGATGTTCAGGGAATTCACACAAATGAGCTAACCTAGAGCATAGATTGGCTGTGTACAGGGGGAAAATATATATATATATATATATATATATATATATATATATATATATATATATATAAAATTTTATATATATATATATATATAAAATTCAAAAACCGCTCAACTGATTTCACTCAGCATAATCTCTTCCAGTCCCGTCCATGTTGCTACAAAAGTTGGGGATTCATCCTTTCTGATAGAGGCATAATACTCCATAGTGCATATGGACCACATCTTCCTTATCCACTCGTCCGTTGAAGGGCATCTTGATTCTTTCCACAGTTTGGCGACCGTGGCCAGTGCTGCTATAAACATTGGGGTACAGATGGCCCTTCTTTTCACGACATCTCTATCTTTGGGGTAAATACCCAGGAGTGCAATGGCAGGGCCATAGGGAAGCTCTATTTTTAACTTCATGAGGAATCTCCACACTGTTTTCCCAAGTGGCTGCACCAACTTGCATTTCCAGCAACAGTGTAAGAGGGCTCTCCCCTTTCTCCACATCCTGTCCAACACATGTTGTTTCTGGTCTTGCTAATTTTGGCTATTCTAACTGGTGTAAGGTGGTATCTCAATGTGGTTTTTTTTTATTTTAAATTTTATTTTATTTTTTTTCCAATTTAGTGTCCAAAATCTATAAAGAACTTAGCAAACTCAACACCCAAAGAACAAATAATCCAACCAACAAATGGGCAGAGGACATGAACAGACGTTTCTGCAAAGAAGACATCCAGATGGCCAACAGACACATGAAAAAGTGCTCCATATCACTCGGCATCAGGGAAATACAAATCAAAACCACAATGAGATATCACCTCACACCAGTCAGAATGGCTAAAATCAACAAGTCAGGAAATGACAGATGCTGGCGAGGATGTGGAGAAAGGGAAACCCTCCTACACTGTTGGTGGGAATGCAAGCTGGTGCAACCACTCTGGAAAACAGCATGGAGGTTTCTCAAAATGTTGAAAATAGAACTGCCCTATGATCCAATTTATTTTTTTAAAGATTTTATGTATTTATTTGACAGAGAGAAATCACAAGTAGGTGGAGAAGCAGGCAGAGAGAGAGAGAAGCAGGCTCCCTGCTGAGCAGAGAGGCTGATGCGGGACTCGATCCCAGGACCCTGAGATCATGACCTGAGCCGAAGGCAGTGGCTTAATCCACTGAGCCACCCAGGCGCCCCATCCAATTTATTTGGTTTTTTTTTTCCCAATTTATTTATTTTCAGAAAAACATTATTCATTATTTTTTCACCACACCCAGTGCTCCATGCAAGCCGTGCCCTCTATAATACCCACCACCTGGTACCCCAACCTCCCCCCGCCCCGCCACTTCAAACCCCTCAGACTGTTTTTCAGAGTCCATAGTCTCTCATGGTTCACCTCCCCTTCCAATTTACCCAAATTCCCTACTCCTCTCTAACGCCCCTTGTCCTCCATGCTATTGGTTATGCTCCACAAATGAGTGAAACCATATGATAATTGACTCTCTCTGCTTGACTGATTTCACTCAGCATAATCTCTTCCAGTCCCGTCCATGTTGCTACAAAAGTTGGGGATTCATCCTTTCTCATGGAGGCATAATACTCCATAGTGTTTATGGACCACATCTTCCTTATCCATTCATCCGTTGAAGGGCATCTTGGTTCCTTCCATAGTTTGGCGACTGTGGCCATTGCTGCTATAAACATTGGGGTACAGATGGCCCTTCTTTTCACGACATCTGTGTCTTTGGGGTAAATACCCAGGAGTGCAATTGCAGGGTCCTAGGGAAGCTCTGTTTTTAATTTCTTGAGGAATCTCCACACTGTTCTCCAAAGAGGCTGCACCAACTTGCATTCCCACCAACAGTGTACGAGGGTTCCCCTTTCTCCACATCCTCTCCAACACATGTTGTTTCCTGTTTTGTTAATTTTGGCCATTCTAACTGGTGTAAGGTGATATCTCAATGTGGTTTTAATTTGAATCTCCCTGAGGGCTAATCATGATGATCATTTTTTCATGTGTGAAAATTTATTTGGTTTTAATTTGAATCTCCCTGATGGCTAGTGATGAACATTTTTTTCATGTGTCTGATAGCCATTTGTATGTCTTCATTGGAGAAGTGTCTGTTCATATATCTTCTGCCCATTTTTTATATGCTTGTCTGTTTTGTGTGTGTGGAGTTTGAGGAGTTCTTTATAGATCCTGGATATCAACCTTTTGTCTGTACTGTCATTTGCAAAGATCTTCTCCCAAAAACCGTATACTGAGACCAAGAAAATATGACACTTAAAACTCAATATTCTGCTATTGCTTATTTCTTCCTCCAGGAGTAATTTTCATTATTTGTTCTAGAAATGTCTGGTAGCTCAGAAATAGGGGTTACGCGTGGAGATGGTGTTTTAGACCAAGAACGAATCTTCTCATTTTTTTTCTCCCCATGTTAACTTTATTCCCTGAATCACACTTCAGTTTTCTCTGTCAGCTCTATTTGGCTTGCACGATATTCCCTCTCACAGAATGTGTTAAGCAGAACAACGATATGTGGGCCTGGGATCAGTTTGTGAAACAAATCTGTCCTCCTAAGGCCACACATGCCTATGTAGACAGACACTGGTCTCCAGCGCAGTACCTGGAGCCTACTGTGTAGAGGCACAATCACTCTGAAGGTTCACAATGACCCGTCACCGTGGGGACGTGATGAAGTATCCTGCCCCCTACATTTCAACTGTCACTCTCTGTGCTGAGAGCCAGCGAAGAGGGAAGACTTTTAGAGGCTCCCAGAATGGGAAGTTTGAATTCTTGTTGTACGGGTATGTACATATTCATGTTCTAAGTGTTGTTCTGTCAAAGGGACTAGGTAACTCTCAGTAAGTTATACTTAGCTTTACTTTTTTAAAATCTGTGCCCTCCCAGTGGTCTGTGGGGTTATCTAAACATATCCTGTAATTTTTGTACTACTGTACACTTGTCATTCTTCTATCAATTTGACTGCTTGTCCTATCTTCGGATATTTAGGAAAATCTTCTATTTCCAAGTGCCAGGGTTGTACACATTCTTACAGAGAAACACACAGAAACACAGCACACTGCCTTCAATGGATCAGGAGAATGTTGCCCCTGCAGCAATAGTCATTGCTTTTGGAGAATTAGCGGAGAATTACCAGTCAAGTCTTCCTCAATGTACATGTCAGAATCTGAGGGCAATTATTAGCAGTCTAAACACAGAGGATTTTATAAGGAATGAACCTGGAAATTCTTACGGGAGTTTGTAGGTTACTGTGGACACATCCATTGGCTGTTTGAGGGATGCTGGGGACTGTGGGTGAGAAGGGACAGTGTCATTGCCCTGGTGGAATGAGTATTTTGCAACTGACTGATGGAGTGTTTGCCCGAAGGTCTCAAAGAGAGTCCAGGGGTGGGATCTCCAGGCTGTGCCCATAGAGGGAATCTTCTAAGAGGAGGCAGGAGCTTGTTCCTTGCCACTGTGTGATCTGGAGAGGATGAGCAATACTAAGACTTGGGACAGGATGTGTAGGGGGACAGAAGGAGCAGGTAGGTGCCCACTGAGCCAGGGGTGCCAGGCCCACTCTTGGCCAGGCCTTAGTCCAAGGCCCTCAGACCATTCCTAGATCAAAAGGAAGTTGCTGAGAATCACAGATTTAATTTGTCACACCATTCTGGAGTCGGGGACTGATTCATAGAGTCATAAGGCTGAGTTAAGATTTGGATTTTTCTCTGGTCAGACGCTTCATCCGAGGAACCCACCCTACACCCTACACCCTACACCATAGAAAGTGTGGGGCAAGGTGCCTGGAGAAACTGAGGAGAGTCATGGTGCAGGGGTCTAGGGCATTTTCACAAGGGCCCCAGCGGGTCTCAGAAGGTCAGGGATACCCATGCCCTTGCTCTAAACACATTCTTGCTCTAGACCCATCATTCATCACTGTGACTACTCTGGGCAAATTTCTTCTGCTCCTTACATTTTAAGTTCCCGAGTTTTCAATAATTCTGATGGGTTTTCCAGCAGCTTCACTGTAAAACACGGGCGAGGATCCCTGCTTGCTTCCACGTCAACAATGCTGGTGTGGGATCACAGCAGAGGATAATGCATAATCCCCATGAGCTGTGACATATCTGTCCTATGTAAACACTAAGGATGAAGCTTCCATCCTCCCTTGCTGTGGAGCCACCCACCCCACGTCTCGGGCTTTACCCACTACCAACTGTCCATCTCATTCCCTAGCGATTCAATCCTTGAATACTTACAGAACAATTTTCAAGCACCAGTCCTTTCCTTTCCTTATGGCTTTATGTAGGGCAAATAAGTTGTTGCCCCATTTCCACATCCTAGATGAGGGAACTAAGCTAAGGTACACTGGTGTACCCATACTCTCTGGGGGACATGGTCCTCTGAAGTGGGACGTGAACCTAGGCAACCACATATGCTCACTGTGCTGTGTGGCATTTCTCTAACGTCTCAGTTAAAGAAATATATTGGTCCATAAAACATGTCTGCTGGGTTTTTTTTTTTAAGATTTATTTATTTATTTATTTATTTGACAGAGAGAGGTCACAAGTAGGCAGAGAGGCAGGCAGAGAGAGAGAGAGGAGGAAGCAGGCTCCCTGCTGAGCAGAGAGCCCGATGCGGGACTCGATCCCAGGACCCTGAGATCATGACCTGAGCTGAAGGCAGCGGCTTAACCCACTGAGCCACCCAGGCGCCCCTGCTGGGGGTTTTAAGTACACACACACTCTAGCATCTTCCTAACTCCCACTTTGATCCAAGAGTATCTGCTGGGCAGCTGAGGAAGAAGGGGTCAGAGGACTGCCCCATGGATAAAGTATGACTAATTTCCATCTGGTCTTCTGCCTGCAAGTTAACAAGAGCCCTCTCCCTTGTTATCTCTTTTGCAGCTTGCTGCCCAGCAAGGGTAGCACACAGGCTGATGAGGGGAGGCCGATTGTGGAAACATATAAAAGTCCATCCAAAACCAGAGCCAGACGAAGGTATCATGGAAATTGCCTCCTGAAGTTGATCCAGAGTACCCTCTCTCTCACTTAAGTACCATATGCTAATGAGATCACCAAAAACACAAAAACGAAAACAAAAGGATGGACACATTTTTCTGTAATTTCCTGTGTACAAATTGAAGTTACCCAAGTCAACTGGTGGTAGTATTGAACTCAAATTAGAGTTCAATCTTATAGGAAAAAAAAGGAAAAGTGAATTTTGGTAAATCGGAGAGGCAGAAAAAGCATGAGAGAGTATGCACTGTTACAGACAAACCTGAGGACTTTGGAAGGGAGGGAATGAACGGATGGGTTAGCCTGCTCGTGGGTATTAAGTAGGGCAAGGAGTACATGGAGCCCTGGGTGTGGTGCATAAACAATGAATGTTGGAACACTGAATTTCTTTTAATAATAAGAAAAAAGAAACAAAATCTCTAGGTAAATCATAGAGCTTATTTGAACCTGGAATATTGGGAGATATCGATCTCACCCTGAATCACTGTTTCCAAACTTTATACTTTAGTGCAGAGGACTCACAACAGGTTTAGATGAACAAAAATGCTAAACAGAGAATATAGAATATTTCCATAAGCTACGCCTCCAGTTTTCCCTAGGAATAACTCCTTCCTTGGGTGTGGAACGTTTTTTTACAATCAGTGCAACCGTATCCATATGCATTAGTTCATTCTCAGTGCATAATTTACCCTAAAATGAATTTGTTGTGTTTTGGGATTCTATGAGTTTTGACAAATGCAAATGTCAGGGATTCCCGCATGTGGCACATACACAATCTTTATCCCTAGTTCCTAGCACCATGAATCACAGCTGGAATTTGCAGGCCGAGAAAGAACTATATTGTCGGATTCCACTGACTTTATACAGAAGGCAAATTCCTCAGGAAAGAAAAAAGAGTTCCGCAGAGCTAAGGCAGGAGGGAAGGGGGGAGTTACTTCTTCGTGGATCCAGAGGTTAGATTTTCAGCCTAGTGAAAGCTGTGAATTCTGGGTAAATTGTAGGAATGGATACAAAGAACTCTGAATGATATTACCACTTCTGAGCATAGGCTTACAAATGATTTGAAGCATAAATAGTACGTATATGACATCCCAATTAATCAAGAAAAACCCGAAGGACTAGGTGATGAAGAGAGAACCTGTGTGAGTGTGCACATGGAAGTTGAAATAGTCCTTTGATATGTGGAGAAGGGGGAATTGACACTGGGTAGGATGCATCACGAGACTCTGTCATGGAAACAAGGCATGCCGCTAGTGTTTGCCTTACTTCATATTGACTATTTCACACTGATTAGAGCCCCTTAGCTGAAAAAGGAAAGACTGTGTTTCTCACTACTTTCCCACTACTCCACTTTGCATTTTTTTCATCCACCAAGTACGAGGGCCCAGCAGCAGCTCAGTCCTCACTTGTTCACCCATCGCACTCATGCACTATAGCTCTGTGTTCACATCTAGCAAAGCACCCTGAATAATTCCTGAGCAACACAAGCGATGTCCTGACCGTTCCTCTGTCTCTTCCAGAACCTCAAGAGGGCCCACTGGTGAATATGGCAGAGGACAGTGTGGAGGAAGCCACGCCCTCTCTCCCCAGGGTAAGGTCATCTTTCCTTTTCTGAGTAAGAAATCTCTCATATTCTCTCTCTCTCTCTCTCTCTCTCTCTCTCTCTGTCTTTTGTTTCTCAATCCTATTCAGGTAGGGGAATCACAATGTATAGTAAAATACGCAGTTTCCTTGTTTGGGGCCATATGAGTAAAGGTCTATAACCAGCTGAGAGCTGAAACAAATGGTAGTGGAAATGGCAGCTCACTGTGCTGTGTGGTGTTTCTCTAGTGTGTCAACAAAAGAAATATATTGGTCCATCAAACCTGTCTCCTGGGGGTTTTAAGGGCACACACACACTGTAGCATCTTCCTAACTCTCACTTTGATCCAAGAGTATCTGCTGGGCAGCTGAGGAAGAAGGGGTCAGAGGACTCACCCCTGGATAAAGTATGACTAATGTGCCTCTGGCCTTCTGCCTCCAAGTTGTCAACAGCCTTCTTCTCTGTTATCCCTTTTTCAGGACAGCACAGCCAGGACAGACAATGTCCTGGCCCTGGAAATAAGACCAACCCTGGGGAGTAGATCTAGGAGGGAAAGTCACCTGTGGTCCCACACTGTCCTGGATAAAATAGAAGAAGAGGAAGAAGAAGGTATCGTGAAAATTTCCTCCTGTAGTTCATCCAGAGTACTCTATCTCTCACTTAAGTACCATAAGCTAATGAGATTGCAAAAAACAAAAACAAAGTGTTTGAAGTGGCGGGGGGGTGGGAGGTTGGGGTACCAGGTGGTGGGTATTATAGAGGGCACGGCTTGCATGGAGCACTGGGTGTGGTGAAAAAATAATGAATACTGTTTTTCTGAAAATAAATAAATTGGAAAAAAAATTAAAAAAAAAAAGAAAAACAAAAGGGATGGCACATTTTTCTGTAATTTCCTGTGTACAAATTGAAATTTACCAAGTCAACTGGTGGTAGTATTGAACTCAAAGTTGGGTCAAATCTTCCAGGAAACAATAAGGAAAAGTGAATTGCGGTAAATTGGAGGGGCAGACAAAGCATGAGAGACTATGGACTCTTACGAACAACCTGAGGATTTTGGAAGGGAGGGGATGGAGGAGTGGGTTAGCCTGCTTGTGGGTATTAAGTAGGGCAACTAGTACATGGAACCCTGGGTGTGGTACATAAACAATGAACCTTGGAACAGAGAAAATTTTAAAAAAATAAAGAAAAAAGTGAAACAGCATCTCTAGGTAAATCATAGAGCTTATCTGAATCTGGAATATTGGGAGATATCGACCTCTCCCTGAATCACTGTTTCCAAACTCGGTATCTGACTGGACAGGATTCAAAACAGGTTTAGATGAACAAAAGTACTGAACAGAGAATACAGAAAATTTCCGTAAGCAGCTTCCCCTCAAGTTTTCCCTAGGAATAACTCCTTCCATGTGTGTGGAACTTTTTTTTTTTTTTTACACTCAGTGCAAACCTATCCCTATGTTTTAGTTTATTCTAAGTACATAATTACTCTACAGTTCATTTCTTGTGATTTGAGATTCTATGAGTTTTGACAATGGCATATATCAGGGATTCCCTATGTGGCACATACACAATCTTTATACCTATGCTTCTAGCACCATGAATCACAGCAGGAATTTGTAGTCGGAGAAAGAACTATATTGTCGGATTCCACTGACAAACTTTATACAGAATAGGCAAATTCCTCGGGAAAGAAAGGAGAAATACCAAGAGCTAAAGGCAGGAGGGAAGCTGGAGTTATTTCTTCATGGGTCCAGAGGTATTTTCAGCCTGGTGAAAGCTGTGAATCTGGGTAAATTGTAGGAATGGATACAAAGAACTCTGAATGAAATTACCACTTCTGAGCATAGGCTTACAAATGATTTGAAGCATAAATAGTACGTATATGACATCCCAATTAATCAAGAAAAACCCGAAGGACTAGGTGATGAAGAGAGAACCTGTGTGAGTGTGCACATGGAAGTTGAAATAGTCCTTCGATATGTGGAGAAGGGGGAATTGACACTGGGTAGGATGCATCACGAGACTCTGTCATGGAAACAAGGCATGCCGCTAGTGTTTGGCTTACTTCACATTGACTATTTCACACTGATTAAAGCCCCTTAGCTGAAAAAGGAAAGACTGTGTTTCTCACTACTTTCTTTTTTTTTTCCAATTTATTTATTTTCAGAAAAACAGTATTCATTATTTTTTCACCACACCCAGTGCTCCATGCAAGCCGTGCCCTCTATAATACCCACCACCTGGTGCCCCAACCTCCCACCCCCCCGCCACTTCAAACCCCTCAGACTGTTTTTCAGGTCCATAGTTTCCCACTACTCTGCTTTGCATTTTTTCATCCACCAAGTAGGTGGGCCCAGCAGCAGCTCAGTCCTCACTTGTTCACCCATCACACTCATACACTGTAGCTCTGTGTTCACATCAAGCAAAGCACCCTGAATAATTCCTGAGCAACACAAGCGATGTCCTGACCGTTCCTCTGTCTCTTCCAGAACCTCAAGAGGGCCCACTGGTGAATATGGCAGAGGACACTGTGGAGGAAGCCACGCCCTCTCTCCCCAGGGTAAGGTCATCTTTCCTTTTCTGAGTAAGAAATCTCTCATATTCTCTCTCTCTCTCTCTATGTATGTCTTTCTCTCTCCCTTTCTCTCTCTCTCTCTCTCGTTTCTCAATTGTATTCAGGTAGGAGAATCACAATGTACAGTACCAATCTTATTCGCGTTTTATTTGTTTAGAACCATGTTGAGTGAATTTGTCTAACAACTGAGAGCTGGAAAAAAATAACAAAAGATAAAGAACTGACAGCACGAGTTCCATGCATACTAGCGAGCATTTTCACTCACAGAAACTTTTCTTTCTTGAAAAAGAATGTTGTATTTGCTGACCACAATGGACTACTATCATGGAATGATGAAGCCTTTTCCATAGGTGTCCTCTTTAATTTGTGGGAGCCTTCCACCCTGTATACATTCCAGTTTCCTGAAGTCATTGGAAAACAGTGTATACAAGGGTGTGACATTCATAGTGATTCTTTTCTCTTTTGCAGGTGGAGATATGAAAAAACATCACATTGTCCGTAAAATTTAGGTAATACAGAAGGTTGGCGGGGGCCCTGACTCTTTGGAGAAACACCCATGTTCCGGTTCCCACTGACAATGTGGGTCCAACCTGGAGATAAGACCGGAGATCCCTGAAGACAAAACAAAGGGACCCTCTGAGACTGCCACCACCCCTGAGGTGGGTTTAGAATCACTGCTAAGACATAGCCTCTCAGGAGGAAGCAGCACTCCAGGTCATGCCCAGTGCACTTCTGTGGGACACTCCGGCCATCTAAAGTGACAGCACTGGACAGCCTTCCATTTCTTTCCCCCCTGCCTGCAGCAAGGTCCATTCTCCCTGCAGCTGTCCTCTAGCCACCAGCAGGAATACACAGTAGGAGAGATGCAGGAAGACGCACGACTACCAGGGCCCAGTGGCCAACCTGGATTCCAACTGAGGAGCAGCTCTCTGCGTCCTCTATCTCAGAGGGCACACAGCTGTGTCAGAGCCCCTTCTGGTCACCTCTTCACAGTCACTGTCCCCAGCTCTGACCAGCTGGCTCACTGAACCCTGCTGACTCCCACGTATCAAGCAGGGCTCACCTGCTGTGTCCCCAAACCACTGCCCCTGCCCCCTCCGTCTCACCAGGCAGGGCGTCTGCATGAGAAGCCCATCTCCTGACTGGCCAGCTCCAGAAGCAGCTGTAGTCCTTTGTCCCCATTTACGGTGAAGCTCCTCCTGGATTCCAGTCTCATGGGGAGAGGGAGGAGGCCCTCTGCAACCCAAGGCCTCGGGGACAGCTGGAGCACATGCCAGTTGTGCCTTCCCTTCACTGCTCCCAGCACTTCTGAAATGGGAGTCCCCCCCAGATTCTCCTGTTTTCAACTGGTAGAGCTCCCCTGCCACTCCAGTCCTAGGAGTGCCCATCCTCAGACCAGCCAGTGCATCACTACTGCTGACACTTCCTGCCTGTTATCAGCACACATTAAGTTCTGGCTCCCCAGCCAGCCTCTGAACCTGAGGTCAACCTCATAGACACGTCTGTGTTTAGAGCCACTACTGCCCCTAATATCACATTCCCAGGGGCCCACCCTCTCGGACCTCCCTGACTTCAGATGGAGGAACCCTAGCATTGCTGCCTGCCCAGCTGCATATACGGGGGTCTTTCCCCAGGCCTCTCTTCCCAGCAGACCTAACTCCAGTGAACACAGCAGGAGCATGCTTGCCTTGAAGATGCTGCATCCATCCCCTACTCAGGGCTCGTTAGACCCTAAACTGCTGGATCAAGGACCCTGATGTTTGCCTCCAAGTCTGGATTGTCTTCCTTGGGGCCCAAGTGGCAAGTGCTTGGCCTCAGGAAATAGCTTCCTTGAGAATGACCCAATGTCCGTCTTCCTCCCAGGCTGGACCACGTGTGAGCCTCGTTTAGAAATAGAGAAATGTATGGATAGGTAGGCCTGACTCGGTGTTCCTGGAGTCAGCTGAGTGCCTACAGATACAGCACTCCAACCCCAGCCCCTGTTCCTGGAGTCAGCTGAGTGCCTACAGATACAGCACTCCAACCACAGCCCCTGTCCTGCACCGTTGCATAAAGGTGGATGTTTTAAGGCTGGTGTTCAATCCGTGTGGCCTTAGTGTTCACAGGGCACTTGATGGAGGTACTCCTTTTTCCCTCAAAGCCTGGATGTGGTGGGACTCCTTCTGCCAAGCTTGACTCCTCCCCTCTCCCTGTTTCCTTCCCCAATCCCCCATATCCTTCCAGAACTTATTAGAAATCCTCATTTCTGTTCTTCCATATGATTCTGATATTCTTGTGCTCTGTACATCAAGGATTCAAAAGCGCTGATTTGGATGAGGGGTGGCACGGGAAACAGACCTGTTTCAAATTTCCTGTGGCCCGGCTAACACAACATAGAGAGTAGCACACTTTGGTAGCTAGGAGAACTGAGCCCTGCATACGAGAGTGTGTTTGGAACTTAAGGATGCAGTCCAGGGTATTGAGGGTCCCAGCGGATGGATACACCAGGAGACTTATACCTGCCTGCTGGAAGTGCAGCTGCTCAAACTCCTCTCAGACTTGGAGCTGGCTGGACATCCCTACTGTACACACTATATGGGAAGGAGGAAAAAGGAAAAAGAGAGAAGGAAGCAAACCATAAGATACCCTTAACAAATAGAGAACAAGGGGCACCTGGGTGGCTCAGGTGGTTAAGTGTCAGCCTTCGGGTCAGGTCTTGATCTCTGGGTCCTGGGAACAATACCCACATTTGGCTCTCTGCTCCACAGTAAGACTGCTTTTCCTTCTCCTTCCGCCCCTTCCCGCACCCCTGCATGGGATTTTCTCCCTCTCTCTCTCTCTCTCTCGCTCTCCCTCCCTCATTTTATGTTTATTAAAATCTTAAAAAATGGAGCTCAAACTGAGAGTTGATGGAGGGAGGTGGGTGGGGTTGGGCTTCATGGGTGATGGGTATTAAGGAGGGAGGGCACTTGATATGATGAGTTCAGGGTGATTGTTGTATCCCAGTGATGAATCACTCAATTCTACTCCTGAAACCAGTATTGCACGGTATGCTCCCTGACTAAAATTTAAATAAAATTTTGAAAAGAAAAAAAATAAAATAAAAATAAGAAAATATGAAAAGAAATAAAAGTAAAAGTAAATACAAGCCTCCTCAAAGCAGGAATTAAAAGACAGAGCGTCAGGTTCGGGGGGACAAGATGGTGGGGAAGTAGGAGGAGTCGCCTTTTCAACTGTACCCTAAAGTGAGCTGATTACCTACCAAAGATCTCTGATCACCCATGAAATCAGCCTGAGAGCAGAATTATACACGTCTGGAACTCTACAGGGGCAGAAGACGCCAGTGGGCATGTAAAGTGGTGTGGGAACGGCGGACTGATATCGGGAGATAATCAAAAGGGGGAGGGAGCCGCCAGAGGCGACCTGTTGGAATGTAATACGCCAATACGAGCGAGAGTGCCCTACATCTGGGGACCAGCATTAACTTGGAGAGTGGTTGAAAGCACTCCAAAAGAGCAAAGGATCACGGGGGGCGGGGGGAGATTATGGGAATCGGGGCAGCAGGGACAGGGGCTTAATTCCCTGGTCCCAGGACAGCCTCCCCTGGCGCTGAGCCAGAGAGAGTGGGGTGGAGAAACCAGGTCTTGGTCCCTAAGCCACGCGCCCGAGAACGTGTGGGGTCCGGCTCCTGTGAGGGGATGGGAGCCATGCCGGACAGCAGAACGTGCGAGCCCTGCTATAGAGCCTGAGATGCGCATGCCCCTCATCCTCCCCTGAGAGAGGTACAAAGGCCCGGCTGGCGCCCTTTCATACCTGCCGTTGTTTCAGAGCCTAAGTCGCATGCACCAAACTCTCCCCCCAGAGAGGTGCGTGAAGGCCCAGCCTGGTGCTTTCGGACCTGCACCCCGTTCTCAGAGCCTGAGACCCATGCGCGACCCACAGCCTCCCCTGAAAGAGGTGCGCGCAAGCCGGGTGCTCTTCGACCCAGAAAGACCAGGCACTCCCAGCCCAGGGCAGCGGGAAGATCTCAGTGTGCGATTGCTGCTTGGATCCTCTCTGGTGGTCTGGAGCTGCCCAGACAGCTGCCACTGCCCTGGCTTTGGGTACAAGCAAAAGATCCTGCGTGCGTGCCCAGGGACCGTGACTCAGAACCTGCTCTGCCAGTGGCCAAGGGGGAACTTATTTGGGCTCTGCAGCCAGACTGAGGCTTCTCTCTGAGAAGGAGGTCAGGGTGCACTTTGTTTTCCTCTAAAACTACAAAAAAAAAAAAAAAATCAAAAGCCGATGCAACTAAAAACCAGAAGTGCATTATTAGATATTTATTCAAAAGATACAAAAATGCTAATTCAGAGGGGCACATACACCCCAATTTCTATAGCAACTCTATCAATAATAGCCAAATTATGCAAAGAGCTCAAATGTCCATCCACTGATGGAAGGATGAAAATGATGTGGTATAGGGGCACCTGAGTGGCTCACTGGGTTAAGCCTCTGCCTTCGGCTCGGGTCATGGTCTCGGGGTCCTGGGATCGAGCCCCTCATTGGGCTCTCTGCACAGAGGAGAGTCTGTTTCCCCCTCTCTCTCTGCCTGCCTCTCTGCCTACTTGTGATCTCTGTCTGTCAAATAAATAAATAAAAATCTTAAAAAAAAAGAATTTAAATTTGGTTTGTCTTTAAAAAAATGATGTGGTACTTATATGCGTATATACATAGATGTGTACACACACATGCATACGTATACACGTATATGCATACATATACCCGTACATATACATAAATATGTACATACATGTATATATCTACACACAAATATACATATGTAGATACATATATAGTGGACCATCATGTATGTATAATGGAATATTAGTCATCAGATAGAATGACCTCTTGCCATTTACAAATTGTGGGTGGAATTGGAACAGGTCATGCTAAGCAAAAGAAGTTACTCACAGAAAGACAAATATCCTATGATTTCACTCATATGTGGAATTTAAGAAACCAAATATATGAACATAGGGTAAAGGAGAGAAAAAATAAAAACAGAGAGGGAGACAAACCATAAGAGACTCTTAACTATAGAGAACAACCTGAGGATCAATGGAGGGGAGGTAGGTGGGGTGATGTGCTAAACGGGGGATGGGTATTAAGGAGGGCACTTGTTGTGATGAGCACTTGGTATTATATGGAAGTGATGAATCACTAAAACTACTCCTAAACCAGTACTACACTATAGGTTACCTAACTTGAATTTAAATTTGAAAAAGTAACAAAATATTTTTTCCTTTAGAAAAACACCTACAAATTTTAGGATTATTTGCTCCAGCTCTTTGAAGAATGCCAGTGGAATTTTGATCGGAATGACATTAAAAGTATAGATTGCTCTAGGCAGTATAGACATTTTAACGATGTTTATTCTTCCGATCCAAGAGCATGGAATGGTCTTCCATCTATTTGTGTGTTCTTCAATTTCTTTCGTGAGTGTTCTGTAGTTCCTCAAGTACAGATCCTTTACCTCTTTGGTTAGGTTTATTCCCAGGTATCTTATGGTTCTTGGTGCTATAGTAAATGGAATCGATTCTCTAATTTCCCTTTCTGTATTTTCATTGTTAGTGTATAAGAAAGCCACTGATTTCTGCACATTGACTTTGTATCCTGCCACGTTGCTGAATTGCTGTATGAGTTCTAGTAGTTTGGGCGTGGAGTCTTTTGGGTTTTCCATATAAAGAATCTTGTCATCTGCGAAGAGAGAGAGTTTGACTTCTTCATTACCAATTTGGATACCTATTATTTCTCTCTGTTTTCTGATTGCTGTTGCTAGGACTTCTAATACTATGTTGAACAAGAGTGGTGAAAGTGGGCATCCTTGTCTTGTTCCTGATCTCAATGGGAAGGCTGCAAGCTTTTTCCCATTGAGATGATATTTGCTGTGGGTCTTTCATAGATAGATTTGATGAGGTTCAGGAATGTTCCGCCTCTCCCTATACTTTGAAGCGTTTCAATCAGGAACGGATGCTGGATTTTGTCAAATGCTTTTTCTGCATCAATTGAGAGGACCATGTGGTTCTTCTCTCTTCTCATATTAATTTGTTGTATCACATTGATTGATTTGCGAATGTTAAACCATCCTTGTAGCCCAAGGATGAATCCCACCTGATCATGGTGGATAATTTTTTTAATGTGCTGTTGGATCCTGTTGGCTAGGATCTTGTTGAGAATCTTAGCATCCATATTCGTCAGTGATATTGGTCTAAAATTCTCCTTTTTGAGATAGCACCTTACACCAGTTAGAATGGCCAAAATTAACAAAACAGAAAACAACATGTGTTGGAGAGGATGTGGAGAAAGGGGAACCCTCTTACACTGTTGGTGGGAATGCAAGTTGGTGCAGCCTCCTTGGAGAACAGTGTGGAGATTCCTCAAGAAATTAAAAACAGAGCTTCCCTATGACCCTGCAATTGCACTCCTGGGTATTTACCCCAACGACACAGATGTCGTGAAAAGAAGGGCCATCTGGACCCCAATGTTTATAGCAGCAATGGCCACGGTCGCCAAACTATGGAAAGAACAAAGATGCCCTTCAACGGATGAATGGATAAGGAAGATGTGGTCCATAAACACTAGGGAGTATTATGCCTCCATCAGAAAGGATGAATCCCCAACTTTTGTAGCAACATGGACGGGACTGGAAGAGATTATGCTGAGTGAAATCAGTCAAGCAGAGAGAGTCAATTTTCATATGGTTTCACTTATTTGTGGAGCATAACAAATATCATGGAGGACAAGGGGTGTTAGAGAGAAAGGAGTTGGGGGAAATTGGAAGGGGAGGTGAACCATGAGAGACAATGGACTCTGAAAAACAATCTGAGGGGTTTGAAGTGGTGGGGGGGGAGGTTGGAGTACCAGGTGGTGGGTATTATAGAGGGCACTGATTGCATGGAGCACTGGATGTGGTGAAAAAATAATGAATACTGTTTTTCTGAAAATAAATAAATTTAAAAAAAAAGAAAAAGAAAAACACCTACAACAAAAACCCCTGTGATGGCTCTGCATTATATTTAGAGTAAAATCAGTGCCCCGCGAGACCCTCCCAATCAGGTCTATTTCCGTCACCTTCCTTTATTTGCCTCCACTCTTCTCCTACTACTTTCTCCATCATTCACTCTATTGCAGCAGTCACACTGGTCACCTTGCTGTTTCTCAAAAAAGCCAGGCAGGCTCCAGTCTTAAAGCTTAAGGCCCATAGTGGAATTCTGTCTTTGGATCAATCTTTACAGAAATAGGTTTCTGTTAGCTCCCTTATCCCTTTCAATTATTTGCCCAATGTCAATGAGCCTACCTTGAATACCCAATTTAAAATTGCAAACTGCCTCCTGGCCTGGCCCATGTCAAATTTCAGCCTGCTATCCCCAATCATTTTTCCCTGCTATACTTCCTCTCTTCTGTCTAATTCTTTTAATCTTGTCACATATTATGTAATGAAATTTCCTATTATGATTACTGTTTACTGTCCATCACCCGGTGTTAGAATATAAACTCAAAGAGCCTGGTTTAGTCTGTGTTGCTCACTTCTGTATCCTAAATAATAAGAAATATCTCTGGAACATAGCAGGCAATCAATAAACATTTGTTGAAACAACAAATAAACTGCCCACTGAGCTAAGGTTTCCATAGTATATAAACTTCAGACAAGGACCAATGTGATTTTGTAATAAACACAACATCTACAAATCATTACCTTTGTGGCTTTCAGCAAATTAATGTTTAAGAGCCTCAGTTTTCTCTGAAATGAGCAGCAGATTGTCAAGGTCTCCGGAAATAACCCTTATTTTTGACAGTTTCATGGTTAACTGGAGTCCCAACATCTGGCCTTTGGAATGCAGCCAATAACTAGGAATGGACAAAAAGAGGGACAATGTATACTTTCTGACCACATGGATTTCAGCAACATTTTCTACATCAATTTGTAGCTTTTCTTAAAATGGGGAGCTGCTGTTTACAGTAAGCCTTCCTCCTTCCTCCTCCACCTGTAGCCAGTGATTCTTCCTTCAGTCCAAGCATGTGACATACTTCTGTAATTGCTACTAGTCACGGGAGCTGGAGGAGGGTTAAGGTGACTTTTAGCTTGTCTGCTGCACTGCTGCCATTCCTCCATTGGTACTATAGGGGAGAGAGGAAGTGTAATCGGTTTCCAAGGCTGCCATAACAAAGTACTGCAGACTGGTTGCCTTGAACAGAACTTTACTTTCTCATAGTTCTAGGAAAAAGAAGTATGAGATCAAGGTGTTGGCAGGATTGTGTTTTTGTTTTATTTTTCTCTGAGGTCTGTCTCCTTGGCTTGCAGATTGCTTTTCTTCTCCCTGTGTCTTTGTTTTTTTTTTTTTTTAATGCCTTGGTTTCAGTTTCTTTATTTTTCCCCAATTTATTTATTTTCAGAAAAACAGTATTCGTTATTTTTTCACCACACCCAGTGCTCCATGCAAGCTGTGCCCTCTATAATACCCACCACCTGGTACCCCAACCTCCCACCCCCCCGCCACTTCAAACCCCTCAGACTGTTTTTCAGAGTCCATAGTCTCTCATGGTTCACCTCCCCTTCCAATTTACCCAAATTCCCTACTCCTCTCTAACGCCCCTTGTCCTCCATGCTATTGGTTATGCTCCACAAATGAGTGAAACCATATGATAATTGACTCTCTCTGCTTGACTGATTTCACTCAGCATAATCTCTTCCAGTCCTGTCCATGTTGCTACAAAAGTTGGATATTCGTCCTTTCTGATGGAGGCATAATACTCCATAGTGTATATGGACCACATCTTCCTTATCCATTCATCCGTTGAAGGGCATCTTGGTTCTTTCCATAGTTTGGCGACTGTGGCCATTGCTGCTATAAACATTGGGGTACAGATGGCCCTTCTTTTCACGACATCTGTATCTTTGGGGTAAATACCCAGGAGTGCAATTGCAGGGTCGTAGGGAAGCTCTATTTTTAATTTCTTGAGGAATCTCCACACTGTTCTCCAAAGAGGCTGCACCAACTTGCATTCCCACCAACAGTGTAAGAGGGTTCCCCTTTCTCCACATCCTCTCCAACACATGTTGTTTCCTGTTTTGTTAATTTTGGCCATTCTAACTGGTGTAAGGTGATATCTCAATGTGGTTTTAATTTGAATCTCCCTGAGGGCTAATGATGATGAGCATTTTTTCATGTGTCTGATAGCCATTTGTATTTCTTGATTGGAGAAGTGTCTTTTCATATCTTCTGCCCATTTTTTGATGTGTTTGTCTGTTTCGTGTGGGTTGAGTTTGAGGAGTTCATTATAGATCCTGGATATCAACCTTTTGTCTGTACTGTCATTTGCAAATATCTTCTCCCATTCCGTGGGTTGCCTCTTTGTTTTTTTGACTGTTTCCTTTGCTGTGCAGAAGCTTTTGATTTTGATGAAGTCCCAGAAGTTTATTTTCGCTTTTGTTTCCTTTGCCTTTGGAGACGTATCTTGAAAGAAGTTGCTGTGGCTGATATCGAAGAGATTACTGCCTATATTCTCCTCTAAGATTCTGATAGATTCCTGTCTCACGTTGAGGTCTTTTATCCATTTTGAGTTGATCTTTGTGTACGGTGTAAGAGAATGGTCGAGTTTCAATCTTCTACATATAGCTGTCCAGTTTTCCCAGCACCATTTATTGAAGAGACTGTCTTTTTTCCACTGTATATTTTTTCCTGTTTTGTCGAAGATTAATTGACCATAGAGTTGAGGGTCCATATCAGGGCTCTCTACTCTGTTCCACTGGTCTATGTGTCTGTTTTTATGCCAGTACCATGCTGTCTTGGTGATCACAGCTTTGTAATAAAGCTTGAAATCAGGTAAGGTGATGCCGCCAGCTTTATTTTTGTTTTTCAACGTTTCCTTAGCGATTCGGGGTCTCTTCTGATTCCATACAAATTTTAGGATTATTTGCTCAAGCTCTTTGAAGAATGCCGGTGGAATTTTGATCGGAATGGCATTAAAAGTATAGATTGCTCTAGGCAGTATAGACATTTTAACGATGTTTATTCTTCCGATCCAAGAGCATGGAATGGTCTTCCATCTTTTTGTGTCTTCTTCAATTTCTTTCATGAGTGTTCTATAGTTCCTCAAGTATAGATCCTTTACCTCTTTAGTTAGGTTTATTCCCAGGTATCTTATGGTTCTTGGTGCTATAGTAAATGGAATCGATTCTCTAATTTCCCTTTCTGTATTTTCATTGTTAGTGTATAAGAAAGCCACTGATTTCTGCACATTGACTTTGTATCCTGCCACACTGCTGAATTGCTGTATGAGTTCTAGTAGTTTGGGGGTGGAGTCTTTTGGGTTTTCCATATAAAGAATCATGTCATCTGCGAAGAGAGAGAGTTTGACTTCTTCATTACCAATTTGGATACCTTTTATTTCTCTCTGTTGTCTGATTGCTGTTGCTAGGACTTCTAATACTATGTTGAACAAGAGTGGTGAAAGTGGGCATCCTTGTCTTGTTCCTGATCTCAACGGGAAGGCTGCAAGCTTTTTCCCATTGAGGATGATATTTGCTGTGGGTCTTTCATAGATAGATTTGATGAGGTTCAGGAATGTTCCCTCTATCCCTATACTTTGAAGCGTTTTAATCAGGAACGGATGTTGGATTTTGTCAAATGCTTTTTCTGCATCAATTGAGAGGACCATGTGGTTCTTCTCTCTTCTCATATTAATTTGTTGTATCACATTGATTGATTTACGAATGTTGAACCATCCTTGTAGCCCAGGGATGAATCCCACCTGATCATGGTGGATAATTTTTTTAATGTGCTGTTGGATCCTGTTGGCTAGGATCTTGTTGAGAATCTTAGCATCCATATTCATCAGTGATATTGGTCTGAAATTCTCCTTTTTGGTATGGTCCTTGCCTGGTTTGGGGATCAGGGTAGTGCTGGCTTCATAGAAAGAGTCTGGAAGTTTTCCTTCTGCTTCAATTTTTTGAAACAGCTTCAGGAGAATAGGGGTTATTTCTTCTTGGAAGGTTTGGTAGAATTCCCCAGGGAATCCGTCAGGTCCTGGGCTCTTGTTTTTTGGGAGATTTTTGATCACTGCTTCAATCTCGTTATTAGATATTGGTCTATTCAGGTTGTCGATTTCTTCCTGGTTCAATTTTGGATGGTCCTCTGTGTATGCTCATGTTTGTCTCTGAATTTATTCTTCTTATAAGGGCACCACTCATATTGGATTAGGGCCCATTCTAATGATCTCATTTAATTTTAATTACCTCTGTAAAGGCCATGTCTCCAAGTACAGTCACAATCTGAGGTACTGGGAGTTGGGAATCCACCATATGGATTTTAGGAAGACACATTGGGCCTGTAAGTGGGAGTCATGAATGAAGAGAGCAAGAAATCCACTACTTATGTTTGTCAGAGATGTTTCCGTAATACTTCCTGGCTCTGACAAGTAGCACCATTTATTTTTCCCCCTAATTTTCTCACTTTGGTCTTTATTTTTTATTTTTATTATTTCTTTTAGTGTTTAAAAATTCATTGTTTATGCACCACACCCAATGCTCCATGCAACAATACATGCCCTCCATAATACCCACCACCAGGCCTACCCATCCCCCTACCCCCCTCCCCTCCAAAACCCTCAGTTTCTTTCTCAAGTCCACAGTCTTTCATGGTTTGTCTCCCCCTCTGGTTTCCCCCAACTCACTACTACTCTCCTTCCCACAATGTCCTCTGTGTTATTCCTTATGCTCCACAAGTCACTGAAACCATATGATAATTGACTCTCTCTGCTTGACTTATTTCACTCAGTAGAACCATTTTTTGAAAAAGGTAAAGTTACTAGGAGATCCAGCCGTTCAAAATGGAAGATAGCCACATGAGTAGAAGTAGGCTATATGTGTGTGGGTTGGAGTAGGAGTTCACTAAATACTGAAATGAATTTTAAGGTCGGTCACCCACAACCACTTTCAGAAACTCAAAAATGAATATGTAACAGTTCCAACAGTGCAATAATAGTAAAAATTTTTGTTGCTGACCTCTTCTGTCACAAATATAATTGTTTCTCTTCTGCATAATCCATTTCCCAATTTGAGGTTGATTTCATATTGCCAACACAGTAAAATTCATATCTTCCTAAACACCTGATTGTGGTTTTCTTAACATTTTGTTTATTTATTTGTTTATTTATTTTTAGAGGGGGAATGAGGTCGGAGGGGCAGGAGGAGAGAGAGAGTGAGAATCTTTAGCAGGCTTCAAACCCATCATGGAGACAAATGTGGAACTCATTCCCACAACTGTGAGATCATTACCTGAGCCAAAATCAAGACTGACTGAGCCCCCTGGGCACTCAATACCTGATTATGTTTGCATTCAGTCTCTTCTCATGTTTTTAGCAGTATCACATATTAATTAACTAATGATGAAATAATGAAACTATTGTAGGCAGCCCCTCACAACTCCTTTCCAGACTGACATCAGGCCTTTATCTAAAACAATACTTTCGTCTTTTCAACTCATTTCTAAAGACTGTAAAGCTGGCCTTATGACTCTGTCTGGCTAATTCCATTCTCTTACTCTTTCTCATTTAGTATTTGAATTCCCTAACCTATAAACAAGAGTGAGGTCCCAGGAATCTATGATTACTTAGTCTACTTTTTAAAAAGCATACATGACAATCAACAAATAATTGTCTTTGTTCTTTTAAAAATATGAGATTTCCTATTTACTATCATATTTTTAGGCTATTTTAGACTAAAATGTCTATTTTAGACATTGTAGATATGGTATCGAACTTACATTTATAATGTATTTTTAATAGTTATTATAAATATTAGAAACAAATTTTCTGCCTCTCCTATTTCATCACTTGGGGCTGAGACCTCTGCAGGTTTTTTACAGGGTGATTTTAAATCACAGAGTTTATTCTGAAGCTAGGAGCTCTAATTATTCTGTGCCAGTAATTCTCTATATTTCATTTGTCTTTCGTGTGTTAGGATTGATATTTCTGAGTTGTAATACTCAATGTGTTGTTGTTGTTGTTGTTGTTGTTCAGAAGTCAGCAAACTGTGGCCTGGGGCCAAATACTTGCCAGCTGACTGATTTTGTCAATAAAGTTGAATTGCACACACGTATCTATTCCTTCACATGCACAGAGTTGAGTAGTTGAGAAAGATACAGCATACCTATGAAGCCCAAAGTATTCACTGTTTAGATGAAAAGTCTGCCAATCCATATATATATGTATGTGTGTTTGTGTATATATATATATATATATGTATATATATACATATATATATATATAGTTTTTAAAGCTACAATAAATATGAACATCTCTTTTTTTTAAATTCCAGTGTATTAAGTAAACATCAAGTGCTATATTAGCCTCAGATGTATAATAGAGTAATTCAGTGATTCTATACGTTACTCAGTGCTCCTCATGATAAGTATGCTATTAATCCCCTTCACCATTTCAGCCATCACTCCATCAACCTCTCCTCTGGCAGCCATCAGTTCTCTATAATTAAGAGTCTGTTACTTGGTTTGTCTCTTTTTTCCATTGTTCGTTTGAGTGAAAACATATGGTTTTGAAGGGGCAGGGGGTGGGAGGTTGGGGGAATCAGGTGGTGGGTATTAGGGAGGGCACGTATTGCATGGAGCACTGGGTGTGGTGCAAAAACAATGAATACTGTTATGCTGAAAAGAAATAAATAATTTAAAAAAAGGATGGAGCTTCCTCAGGAAGTTAAGCATGGACATCCCATACAATCAGGCAATATCACTACTGGACATTTACCCCCAAAGATATAGGGAAAAGAAGGGGCACAGGTACCCCAGCGTTCACGCAGCAATGTCCCCAAAAACCAAACTGTGGAAGGAAATGTGATGTCCTTCAACGGATGAATGGATAAAGAAGATGTGGTTCACATATACAATGGAATAGTATTCAGCCATCAGGAAGGATGAATACCTACCATTCACATCGACATGGCGGGAACTGGAGGGTATTGGGCCAAGTGAAAGACAGAGTAAGAAAGGAGGAGAGAAAGACAATTATCATGTGGTTTCTCTCATACGTAGAATATAAGAAACAGTGCAGAGGATTCAGAGGTGAAGTGACGGAAAGCTGAATGGGAAGAAACTGGAGAGGGAGACAAACCATGGGAGTCTCTTGGGTCCAGGAAACAAACTAAGGGTTGTGGAGAGGAAGTTGTGTGGTGGGATAGGGTAACCGGGTGATGGGCATAAGGAGGGCATGTGACGGGATGATCCCGGACTGTAATACACAACTAATGAATTGAATGTCAAACCAAATCTAATGGGGCACTGTATTTTGGTTAATGGAATTTAAATTTTTAAAAAAGAGTAAGCAGCATGTACATATACAAGGGAGCGACACCCAGCAATCAAGAGTAGTGATATCTTGCCATTTGCAATGATGTGGTTGGAACTCAAGGGTACTATACAAAGGGAATAACTCAGCCAGACAAAGACAAATATCATACGATTTCACTCATACGTGGAATTTAAAAAACAAGACAGATGAGCCTAGAGGAAGGGAGAGAAACTTAAAATAAGATGAACTCATAAAGGAAGTCATAATGCAGGAGACCCTTAACTATAAGAAACAAATGGAGGATGCTGGAGAGGAAGTTGGTGGGGGGGGGCAGAGCATCTCGGTGATGGGTATTAAGGAGGGCACTGATGGAATCACCACTGGGTGTTCTATGCAATTGATGAATCATGAAACTACCTCTGAAACTAACATGCTCTATGTTCATATAGTGATTTTTTTTAAAAGAGTGATCTAGAAAAAGAAAAGATCTGATTAATGGATAGAAAAGAGTCTCAAATCTAACAGACATGCATCCAGCTACGTGTTTAATGACTTTGTATATGAAAGTTTCAGCACAGCAACTAAAGATAAAGGGTACCAAATTGGAATTTAAAAAACCAGAAGGCCAAGCTGTGTATTTTCTGTAAGAAAATCACTTTAGTCTTGAAAATCCACAGGCGTTCAAAGCATCCGGTATGGAAAATGAGAATTCACCAGTCTAAACAAATAAAGTGTTACCTGTAGCTACATTCATTTCAGACAAAGCCAACTTCAGGACGAGGAAAATGATCAGTGATAAATACCAGCATTACCTAAACAGAGGAGATCCATTCTATAATAAAACATAACTAAAGCCGGGTTGCCTGAGTGGCTTAGTTGGTCAAGTGTGAGACTCTTGGTTTTGGGTTGGCCCATGACCTTCAGGGTTTGTGTGATCCAACCTCCAATGGAGTTCTGTGCTCAGCAGGGGGTCATTTTGGTGTTCGCTCTCTCCCTCACCCTCTATCCCTTATCTCTCTCTCTCTATCTCTCTCTCTTCTCCATGGCCCCCCTCAGTCTCAAATGAGCAAACCTTCATCTAAGTAATAATTCAACAATCCTTCACATACATGCATGTGACATCACAACATCAAAATCTGTGACACAAAAACAGTTGAAGATGGGTAAGAAAAATGGACAAATCCCCTCTCTTCATGGATAGACATTCACATATTCAAATCCACCATTATGGCATGAAACCCTGCTCTTTCAGTAATTGATACATTCGCGATGCATAAAATCAATCCAGGCAAACTCAACAGTACCTCCGATCCACTGATCTGAATGGCAGTTATGAAATATCACATCTAGTAACAGCAAGAAACACACAGTTTTTTGAACTCGCACAGAGCATTCACCAGAATAACCATGTTCTGTGCATGTGTGGGGGTGGGGCGGGAGATTCATGAAGTTTGAGACAGCAGGACTCTTACAAACTGTGTTCTCAGGCACCCCAGAATATGAAAATAAAAAGCTAAAACAGAAAGATAATGGGAGGCAGGAGAAAAGGTGGCAGAGGAAAAGGGGAGCCTAATTCAACTGGTCCCCTGAATTGAGCTGGATATCTACCAGACCATTCTGAACGCCCACAAAATCAGCCTGAGATGTAAGAAGATACATCTGATACATACAAACAGAATATATGTCTGGCTGTTGGTCTCAAGGTATGAAGTGGGAGCCATGATTCTGCGGGCAGATATCAGAAGATGTACGGAAGGGGGAGGGGAGGGGCCTCTGAGAACCTGCACCACTGGATGCACAGAAGCCTCCAGCACTATGGACTGGGCACAGACTCGCAGAGCAATAGTGTCAGGGAAGCGACTTTGGGGCAGCCCCCCCGACTGAAACCTGGGGCTGCAGGGGCACACGGATGAACTGTGGGTGGTTAGAGGTTTTGGAAGCACAAAGGCCAGAGATGTGCCTGGGCCTGGAAGCGAGGGCTGGGAGTACTTCTGTGGGGTGCACAGCCCAGGAAGTTGTGGTTCTAAGCAACACAGACAGAAACGGAGGCAGTGTGGCCTGGAGAGTTCAGTGAAGAGCAGACTGCGATCTCTGTTCTGAAACCGAGGTTTAGATGCAGTGAATTCTGCTCCGACTGTCAGAAGATACATGGAATGCCCCCAGGGAAAGCACCCAGAGAACAATTGTCCCCGAAAATGGTTTTCTCTGGGCCCATCCGCCCCTCCACAGGTGGCAGGGCAGCTCTGCTCAAACAGGGTTGCCTGAGTAAGAGCACAACAGGCCCCGCCCCTAGAAGACAGGCTGGAAGAACAAGAGGCTGTCAGCGCTAAGGTCCCTATAAAACAGGTATATCTTGCTTGGGTTGTGGTCAATAACTTGAACTCTCTACATTCCCTCAAACACCCCACAGCAGACTGACTAAGAGGAGGAACCCCAACAAAGGAAAGATTCAGAGGTTGTGGCCACTGCCGCAGAACTAATGGATATAGATAAAACTAATGGATATGGATAAAAGGCCCAGAAATTGACTGCAGAGTAACAATTACCAAGTGGAGCAAACCAAGAAACAGACTCTTAATTATAGAGAACAAAATGATGGTTACCAGAAAGAGGTGTATGGAAGGGTTGGTTAAATAGATGATGGGGATTAAGGACTGCACTTGCTATGATGAGCACCACGTGGTGTATGGAAGTGTTGAATCACTACATTGAACACCTGAAACCTAATATTATACTGTATGTTAACTGGGATTTAAATAAAAACTTTTAAAAAATAAAAAAAGGTGATATCCAGGCTTGAGAAAAATATTAATGACAATATAGAATCCCCAAGGGCAGAAATGAGATCTAATCAGGCCGAACTTAAACATGCTATGATCGAAATGCAGTCTGAACTAGATACACTGAGTGTCAGGGTAAACGGGGCAGAAGAATGAATTAGCGAGGCATATGATAAAATGATAGGGAAGATGGAACTTGTGGCATAATGTGAAAAACAAGGAAGCAAACTGAGACAGATTAGTGCCCAAATGAAATGTTCCAGTATCAGAATTATTGGGTTCCCTCATGGGGTGGAGAGAGAAAGGAGACTCGAAGGTGTATTTGAGCAAATCCTAGCTGAGATCTTCCCTAATCTGGGCAAGGAAACAAACCTTCATGTCCAAGAGGCAGAGAGGACCCCTCCCAAGGTCAGTGAGAACAGACTTGATGCCATGACATTTAATGGTACAATTTGCAAATCTTAGATCCAAGGAAACAATCTTAAGAGCACTGAGGGAGAAGACATTTCTTCTGTGCAGAGAGCAGAACTTGGAACAACGTCAGACCTGTCCACAGACATCTCTCAAGGCACGAAGCGCTGACAAGACATATTCAGGGGACCAGATGAGAAGAACATACAGCCAAGGATGTGTTATCCAGCAAGTCTGTCATCTAGAATGGATGGAGAGGCAAGGAGCTTCCAAGACTGGCAGAAACTGAAAGACTATGTGACCACAGAGCTGGCCCTGCGAGAAATATTAAGGAGGGGCTCCATAAAAGGAGAAAGATCCCAAGAGTGATACAGAAAAGAAATTGACAATCTATAGAAACAAGGACTTCACAGGCAACATGATGACAATAAAATCACACCTGTCAATAATCACTCTCTGTGTGAACAGCCTAAATGCTCCACCCGTAAAATGGCACAGAGTTGCAGATTGGATAAAAAGACAGGACCCATCCATATGCTATCTACAAGAGACACATTTTGAACCTAAGGATACATCCAGATTTAAAGTGAGGGCATGGGGTACCATTGTTCATGCCAACGGACCCAAAAAGAAAGTTGGGTTAGCAATTCTCATATCAGACAAATTAGACTTTAAGCTAACCACTGTAGATAGAGGTACAGACGGACACTACATCTTTCTTTTTTTCTTACTTTCTATTTATTTTTTAAATTTCCCTTCAGTGTTCCAGAGTTCATTGCTTATGCACCGCACCCAGTGCTCCAGATGCAATACGACGCTACATCCTTCTTAACGGGTCTATCCAACAAGAAGATCTAATGATTGTAAATATCTACACCACCCCCCACCCCACAAACACACGGGGGAGCACCCAACAACACATGCCCACTGTTAACCCAGAGAAAGAGACATATTGAGGAGGGGGGAGCAAGATGGCAGAGGAGTAGCAGACCTAAATTGCGTCTGGTCCCAGGAACTGAGCTAGAGAGTCATCTAACCATACTGAATACCTACAAACTCTCCGACCAGGAGATCGAAGAAAAGAATAGAAGCAATTCTACAAACAGAAAAGCAACCACTTTCTGGGAGGCAGGACATGCAGAGAAGTGAATCTGGGTGAATATTGTTGGATAGAACCTTTCAGAAAGATATAGTGTCCTTCTGTATTCCTAACTATGGTCGTTAGCCTAAAATCTAATTTTTCTGCTCTGAGAATTGCTACCTCAGCTTTCTTTGGAGGTCTGTTGGCATGAAAGATGGTTCTCCACCACTTCGCTTTCAGTCTGGATGTAGCTGTAGGTTCAAAATGAGTCTTTTGTAGACAGCACGTGGGTGGACCCTGTCTTTATATGCAATCTGCAACCCTGTGCTGTTTTAGGGGACCATTTAGCCTGTTCACCTTAGAGTGGCTATTGACTGATGAGATTTTATTGTCGTTGTGTTGCCTGGGAAGTCCTTGGGTCTATGGATTATCTCTATATATCCCTGTTCTGTATCACTCTTGGGGTCTTTCTCCTCGTATAGAACTCCCCCCTTCATATTTCTTGCAGAGCCGGCTTAGTCGTCACAGACCCCTTCAGTCTCTGCCATCCTGGAAGCTTCTTATTTCTCCATCTGTTCTGGATGACAGCCTTGCCGGATAAAGAATTCTTGACTGCCCATTCTTCTCATTTAGTATCCTGAATACGTCTGGCCAGCCATTTCTGGCTGTGGCCAGGTCTTCGTTAATGTGATGTTCCTCCCCCTGTACATAAGGAATCTCTTCCCCCTAACTGCCCTTAAAGTAGTTTCCGTCGTTCTAAGATGTGCAAGTCTCATTATTACATGCCTGGGCGATGTTCTGTCCTCACTGATCTTGGGGGATGTCCTCTCTGCCTCTAGGACATTGCTTCTTTTGTTCCCCAGATCAAGGACGTGCACTCTCCACTGCCCAGCCCCCCACTCCAGGATCCCAATCATTCTAAGACTGGAAGATTTCATGGCCTCTTTTCAATTCTCTAGTTCTGTTCTCATGGATTCTAAGCTGCTTGTTCCAGACCTCCTCCTGCTCCTTCTTCCTTATCAGTTTGTCTTCAAGATCCCTGATTCATTCTTCTGCCTCATCTACCCAAACAGTTAGAGTACCTATTTGACTGGATCTCATTGCTAGCGTTTTTACCTTCTTCAAATCTGCTCTCACTTCTGCCCTTAATGAATCGATGTTGCCATTAATGTTTTTCTCCTGCCCGACTGTTGTCTTCATAACTGCTACCCTGAAGTCTGTTTTTGACACTTTGCTTAGATCCATAGCCATTAGATCTGCTCGAGAGGCCAGTGTGTCTGGGTCTTTTGTTTGTTCGGAGTTCCTCCTCCTTGTCATTCTGTTGAGTTGACAGGGAGCCACACACCTTTCTGACAAAGACCCACTGTGTCTCTGTGTGTTTTCCATTACTTGTGGAAGGTCCATTTCTACCTGAGGAATGTTCCTAGACACACGCCCGTCAACTACCGCTGCACACAGCTTTGAAGTTTTGACAATTCTTTGTGACTTTGGCCGCTGGTTGCCCTGATCTGCATCAATGTCTGCTACCTCCTGGATACTTTAGATGGATCCAGGTCCACAAATCAACCGTAAGATTTTTGTTAATGTTCTCTGGTTTGATTACACTTCGTTTCGTTTCATTTTCTTCTCTTAATTCCAGTGCATTCCCTTAGTTCCAGTATAATTTCATCTTACTCTCTTAATTCTAGTATAACTCGATGCATTACTCCTTGCTCCTCAGGACCAGTGTATTCTTACTTTCCTCCACACACTTTGCCCACCCCTCCACCAGCTCCCCTTCAGTAACCACCAGTTTGTTCTCTATGACAATTAGCCTTGTGAAACACTGCAGTCTTTGAACTTTTCACTATGTGTCATAGGTTCCCTTCTGGAATCCATTCCCACCACAAGGAGGACTCAGTGCTGTGCCTATGCAATGGAATCTGCATTCTGAGTTTTGTTTCTGGCATTCTGGAAGATCCAATACTTCATGATTGCCCAGGATCTATGTCTTATTATTGGCTCAAAAGCTGATGCTTTGGAACACCATTTGTTCTGAACATGTTTTCAACACACCATTACCTGGGTTGTCTTATATTTCACGTCATCTTTGTGGGTAGGACCATAAGAAATGTTGGTCTAATTTCATGTTCAAAGCATCAATCTCTCCACTCAAAACCTCTCATACCCACTGGTATGTTGTTGTTGTTGTTGTTACTATTGCTGCTGCTGTTGTTCTTGGTGGTGGTGGTGGTGGTTTTGTTTTGTTTGGTTTGGTTTGGTTTAGTTTTCTTTGTCTATTTGGTTACCTGAGCTTCCCTCTGCCTGAGTTATGATGATTCTCTTCTGAAAAGATGAATAAGTTTTTCAATTTAGAGGCTCTTTTTTTATTCTTTGAAATTGAAACATGGAAATCCTCCTGATTATCTCAATGGGCCTTGTATTTAGAAGGCTCACCAATAGCATTGATCTGGTTGTTCATTTGCCATAGTTCACAGGCCTCAATGTGAGGGGACAACATCTGATACTGCATACTGGGGTTTTCTTTCTGTTATGATGAGGCACACTTAATCACTGTCACAGCTTTCCAGAAAGTTGACAGACAATATAGGTCACTGTTTAAAGTGCGCAGTTTCATGTTTGTTGTTTGTAAGGCTTTTATTAGCATGTTCACAGAATTGTGCAACAGCACGACAATGCACTCCACAGAGTGTACATTATCCCCGCACAAGAAATTCCTTACTGCTTCGCAGAGAATCCTCATTTCCCCTAACCTCTAAGGCCCAGGGAAACAGGAATGTACTTTGCCTTTCCAGGAATTTCCTTCTTTGTGGCCCTTTGGTATAAGAGGAATAATGCATTGTGTGATCCTTTGTGCCTGCCTTCTTTACTTAGCACATGTTTTCAAGGTCCATCAATGTTGTAGCATGAATGGGTTCGTCGTGACTTTTGTTTGGCTATTCAGCGTTCCACTGTATAAGTACTGTACAGTTTGTTCCTCAGTGGAAGAACATTTGGGTTGATTTCACTTTGGGATGATTATGAATAATGCTGCTAGGAACGTTCATGCATAAGATTTTGGGTGGCCATATGCTTTCTGCTCTTACAGGTATATCCCTAGGAGGGGAGATGTTGGGTCATGTGGTACCTGGGTTGTACTATTTGAATTACTGCAAGACTCTTTCCCAAATTACTGTACCCTTTTCCATTCCTGTCAGCAGTGCATGAGGGCTCCAATTCCTCCACATCCTCGCCAACCCTTATCTGTCTTTTGGATGAGGGATGTCCTGCGGGTATGAAAGGACAGGTAACCCAGACTGGGCTGTGGATTTCCTTCATGGCTGACTATTTTTTACTTCTGTTCGTGTGCTTCATGGTCTTTGGAAAAGGCTTAGAAAAGTGAAACACATAGTTGCTATTTAGTGGGACCTCAAGCAGGCAGGCGGCCATGTGACTCTGCCATTAAAACCGGCAGGCATTCTGGAATTTGCCCCTTTTTAGATTGACTATTTCCCATTGATTAGATTTCCTCAAGTAAAAGTTGTAAGATTATGTTTCTATTACTTACCTGCTGCTTTCCTTTGCCTTCCTCTGTTCAGCAGGGATGTGGCGGTAGCTGCTCAGTCCACATTATTATCATGCTCAGACCCTTCAGGGTGTCGCTGTACCCTGTCAGAGAAATGCAAATGTCGGAACCTGAGAGGGAAAGTTACCCCAGTGTGCTCCCTTCCCCGCTCTCCCAAATGAGAATGGAGATGGGTCCTTGTGACATAAACTACTCAACATCCCCAGCCATGCCTGCAGCTGCATCCAAGAATCCAAACCCCCGAGATTCCTGTGGCCAAATACATAGAATCCCAAGTCAATTTGAACGTAGGAAGAGTCTACATGTGTTCTCTTCCATTGAATCATGTTTGTTGCTAGTTCCATTATGCTGCCCACTTTAAGAAGAAAGCATTTCTCTGTGAGAGATTTATGAATTTAGATTCGAGAGAAGGAAGATACATGGACTTGTGCCTGGAGATGGCGTTATGCTTCTTCAGTATGACTCATCACTCTTCAGGTGTGCAAAGATTCTGGAAGGAACCAAATAAGTTTGACCTCGTCCACCACTAAGCTCCAAGGCTAAAGGGGAAAGTGATCTCCAGACACCCTGTTCACAAATTCTTTAGTAGAGACAAGCACGTGCAGTGTTTTATGGAAAAAGTGCAGAAGTCTCTAGGGGATTCCCAGTCGTGCACCTTAATGTATGAGTGGAGGAGGAGATTCCTTGATGGAGCAACATCTAAGGTAGATGCTGAGTTTCAAGACCTTGTCATCATTCTCTAAGGCCTGCTAAACGTGTGTGCTCCTCAGGCACCACATAGTGATGGAGGCAGAGGCCAACCTATGTTGACTTGCCTTGGCCCTTTCCAGAGAGATATGTCATGTATCACAGATTTGGGAGTGGTAAATCTGCAAGTGGCAATGTTTTGAACTGCAATATGCATGTGGAAATTTTAAAACCTTGTTGCCCTTTCTTTCCTTTTGCTTCCACTGGGGGGTGTTTAGGGGTGTTGATTCCAATAACTCCAATGTAACATCAAAGTCAGTGGTTCTTTCAACCCTTTCACCCCACCACGAATTTTTTTTTTTTCAGTTTAAGAAAGACCTAAGTCATTATATGTTTTCTTATTCACCCTACAACACATCATTAGTTTTTGGTATAGTGTCCCATGACTCATTTTTGTGTATAACACCCAGTGTTCCATGAAATATATGCTCTTCCTAATAACCATCACCAGCATTGCGGTGCATGTGGCCCTTCTTTTCACTTCTGTTAGGGTCCGTGATCAACGGAACAAGATTGATACAAAGCAAAGGTCAAGCAAAACTTTATTTTGCGCCAAGCATCAAGAATTAAATGGGCGGTCTAGACTATCTCTTACAAAAAGGCAACAAAGATGATCCTGACAAGGTCACTCCCAAGAAGTCCACTCCGGAGGAGGCTGCTCTAGATGAGTCTGCTCCACAGATGAGGCTGCTCCATGATTGGAGCCGCTCCCAAGAAATACAATCTGAGGGGTTTGAAGTGGCAGGGGGGTGGGAGGTTGGGGTACCAGGTGGTGGGTATTATAGAGGGCACGGCTTGCATGGAGCACTGGGTGTGGTGAAAAAATAATGAATAATGTTGTTCTGAAAATAAATAAATTCGAAAAAAAATTTAAACCCCCCCCCCAAAAATGAAGTGGCCACTCTGGAAAAGGCCACTCCCAGGAAGCGGCCACTGCTCGATGAGGTTGCTCCCCGGATAAGGCCACTCCCAAGAAGAGGCCATTCTGGACAAGACCGCTTCCCAGAAGAGGCCGCTCCCTATGATGAAGAGGCAATGATGAGAGCGACGATGACAAGGAGTACAACCCGGTTGACACAGACTCTGCTCCCCACGATGCCACTCTGACATGGCTGCCACCCAGAGGTGGCCACCGCTGCTGACAAGGCTGCTTGTGGCTCGGGGTGGCAAGGCATTTGCGGCGAGGCTGCTGGCAGCTAGGGGCTGTTGGCATCTCAGGGCTGCTGGTGTCTCGGACCGCTGGCATCCCGGGGCTGCAGGCGTCGGGACCGCTGACCACTGGACTGCTGGCATCTTGGGACTGCTGGTGTCCAGAGGCTGCAGGCGTTGGGATGTCTGACTGCTGGACCGCTGGTATCTTGGGGCTGCTGGCATCTAGGGGCTACAGGCGTCAGGACCACCGATGGCTGGACCGCTGGACCGCTGGTGTCTCAGGACCACTGGCGTCCAGGGACTGCAGGCGTTGGGACCGCTGATCGCTGGACCGCTGGGGTCTCCGGAACGCTGGCATCCAGGGGCTGCAGGTGTGGGGACCGCTGACCACTGGACCGCTGGACCACTGGTGTCTCGGGAACGCTGGCATCCAGGGGCTGCAGGCTTTGGGACCACTGGCCACTGGACCGCTGGTGTCTCGGGAATGCTGGCGTCCAGGGGCTGCAGGCATCAGGACTGCTGACCGCTGGACCGCTGGTGTCTCATCAATGCTGGCGTCCAGGGGCTGCAGGTGTCGGGATCACTGACCGCTGGACCACTGGTGTCTCGGGACCACTGGTGTCTCGGACTGCTGGCAGCTAGGGGCTGCAAGCGACTTGGGGTGGGGGCCGCAGGTGACTGGAGGCTGCAGGTGGCTGGAGACTGCAGGCGGTGGGACCGCTGGCGATGGTTAAAGCTCTTACAAGAGCTGTTACAGCTCTTCCTCTCAGCCGACTCTTCCGCTCCCGCCGACTCTTCCTTCTGCTCCCACCACAGCTCTCCTGCTCCCCTGACAGCCTTGCACACCAACCTTTATGGGGTTGTTTGAGCCCCGCCCCTACACAGGTGGCCAATTGGATCTCAATTCATCCTAGTGGATATACTTGCACGCCACCGATTGGATGTCTCCACCCAACCTGCCCCACTCCTACATCCAGGGTCCACAAGCAAGTTCCTCTGGGAGGGACAGGCCCTTACATTCCCCCCCTTTTCTTTGGAGATTAGTCAAATCCCTGACTTTTCAAATAGTTCTATCTTATATTGAGCATATAAGACTAACAGTTTATCACCCCAATTTTCTTTAGTACAGCAACAATAAACTTACAGGTTTTTTAGTCTTAGTTTTAGTCCATGGTCAGCAGGGTCTGTCGGCTGCAGCTCCCATCTCTGGGGGGTATCCTTACTCTCGGCTCATTTCACGTGACCCACATGAACCCAGGCCCTAATGCCTTCTACTTTTACTGTCGTGGTGGTGGTTAAGATAACAGTAAACGGTCCCTTCCAGCGAGGCTCCAAGTTCCCCCATTTGATAGTGACGTATCCAAATCAAGTCCCTGGGATGTGGTTCCACAACTGTCTCTGTCCTAGTGTGGGCTGTTTGGATCCCTTATTTTTAAGACAGACTGTAATGCTTGCAGTGACTGGAGTATAGACTGATCAGTCATTTCTTCTAGGGCAACCTCCTGTAGCCTAGGACAGAGCAAGGGCAGGGGTCCTCCCCTTGCTGGAGGAAGCCGAACTTTCTCATACCCTACTGTTACCTTAATCTGCCCAGGCTTGTTTAGCTACCATATCTCTCTCATTCACAGTTACGTTGGCCCCCAGCCTTCTTGGGCTACTGATGCCTTGTTGTCATACCCATTCTGTACAAAGGAGGAGGTAGTGGAAGGTTTCTAAGTGTTTGGAACAGAATGATGTTTCAGACAGATGGACATGTCATTCAAAGATGCAGAGGCTGCAGAGAGCCAGCATATTCAGAAACGTGCCAGCAGCTTCACGTGTATCAATCGGGACAGGTTCCTGGCAGCCTCCGATGGCCAAAATTTGAAGTCTCAACTCCCAAGCTCCTCCCATGGGCCCTTGTGTGACCCATCAAGTCCAGACATCAGAGAAGAGGGACGGGCAGCTCATGGAGCTTCAGAGAGTTTTCTTCCCCTTGGAAGATGGCTTCCTAGACTCAAAGTGGACCCTCAGATTCTCATTTTTCTAGGTCTGAAAGCCAACACAGAGGTACTGAGGCTCATGGGCACGCATGTTCTAGCATGGGAGTATCAGCCACCTGGCAGCAGTGCTGCCTCGCCTGAACCCACACCGCCCACTCCCCAGGCTGTGCTCCCAGGAGCAGCAACACTCAGCAAGGGGAGGCTACCTGGCCCTGCTGCCGGCTACTGATCCCAAGTTCCTGACAATGGACGAAGGCACATAGGCACACCTTTGAGCCTACACACCTCTGCTGGGTGCTGAGCAGAGTCCAAATTCATTGCACAGAATTTCCCCTGTTCCACCTCCCAGATTCCGGGAGGAGCCCAGAGAGAACATCTGTGGTCTGCTCTGCCATCAGAGCTGGGCTGTCCCTGGATGCTGTCCTGCTCACGTCCCTCGCGGGAACTTAGGAGCATCTTAGCTAAGGTCTGTCCGTATAAACCCTGGACCAGGCTACTCCATGGAGTAGATGACCATTATGCCATATGATGCCCCACGAGATTTGGGGTGCAGTCCACTCAGACTCCATAGCAGAAGCAGTGGAGCCATAGAGATACATTCACACAGTCAGGCACTCTTCAGATTCAAACTTTTACATATCTCCTACTTTTTACATACAGAGTTGCTTTTCTTATTTCCATCAGTCTTAATTACCTTAACAGAATTTTGTACTCTTAGAAATACCTTAACCTCTATTGAAGACTAAATATAAACCAATTGTGAGTTGTTACAACAGAATTCTTTAGATGGCAAATTTATCAATCAGTTAAGCACAGAATGTGTTCACCAGCAGATTTCAAAAGTACAAACCCAGTTCCAGCAACCAGCACCCTAGCACTTCATCCCATTTGGTTAAGATCTAGATGTCCAACAAATTTAACTCCATTTGTCATTCAAGCAATCCTTCACAGTTTCAGGTTACCAAAGACTTCGGAAGCCACTTTAACAATTACTGATTAAAACCTTGAAACAGACAGTTAACCATCAGCCCAGCCATCCCTTCGCCACCAGACCTCATGTTCCACCTGGACCCTTTCCACTTCAGATGCCATTCTTTCCCTGCCAGCAAGGGGGAGGGGCTAGGCAGTCCACGTCGGGCCAGAGAAGGCAAGGAATTCCCCAAAACAAAAGAAATTTCAGCAGCTGCTTGGGAATATTCCTTAAAGTCTCTGTCTTGAGGTTGTTTCATCCCGCAGTACCAAAAGTGGCCCACTAGGCACTCCTATTCCACACCCAGCTCCAATGAGCATCAGCATTGGACACCTTAACCCAGCATTTGACTAACTCCAGTTGGCTCGTTATAGCCCTTAACACACAAAATGAGTGAGGGAAAAGCCCCACATCTATTATGAGGAATGGAGAGATGAAAGCCAGCGTCCCCTTACTCTCTGCTTGCCACATTCCTTCAACCTTAACGAACAACAAAATAGACAACAAAAAGACAAAAACAAACAAACAAACAAACAACCACAACCCCAGCAGCCCTCATCCAGAGCCTGCTGCTGGGGGGGGACTTTCTTGGCCCCCTGCAAACACAACAAACCACACAATAGACAACAAAAGAACCAGACAAAGACAGCTGCAGACCCAGCGATTCTTACCCAGAACTTGTCACTGGTGGAGGCTATCTTTACCCCCCAACTGCCTAACGGGACTCGAACCCCTCAACTGTCTAAGGGGAGATGGGAGACTCATACCCCCCAACTATCTAGGGGGACTCAAACCCCCCAACCACGTAGGGGGACTCGAAGCCCCTGACTTCCCAGGGGGACTCGAACCCCTTCACCTGGCGGGGGACTTGTACCCCCCGACTGTCCAGGGGACTCGAACCCCTCGACTGCCCAGGGGGACTCAAACCCCCTGACCATCCAGGGGGACTCGAACCCCCCCAACCACCCAGGGGGACCAGAACCCCCTGTCAATCTATCAGCAGAAGGATGGGGCATCCCCGCATCCACTCCAGCCCTGGGGATCATGGCTGCATCCAGCTTCTCCCCGGTGGGCTATATCCTGGAGCTCCAACCAGACAGATAGGATCCCAATACCCACGATGCCAATACGTCAGATTCCAATACCTCAGATCCCAATACCTCAGATCCCAATACTTCCAATCCCAATACCTAAGATCCCAATACCTCAGATCCCAATACCTAAGATCCCCAATACCTCAGACCCCAATACCTCCAGAGGCTTTTCCTAAAAATTCCAATGCTGGCTCAGTTCTCATCGTTTGATCCCGGACGAGCCCCCAAATGTTAGGCTCCATGATCAAAGGAACAAGACTGATACAAAGAAAAGGTCAAGCAAAACTTTATTTCGCACCAAGCATCAAGAATTAAATGGACCGGTCAAGCCTATCTCTTGCAAAAAGGCAACGACGGTGATCCTGACAAGGTCACTCCCAAGAAGTCCACGCTGGAAGAGGCTGCTCTAGATGTGTCTGCTCCGCAGATGAGGCTGCTCCATGATTGGAGCTGCTCCCAAGAAGAGGCCACTCAGGAAAAGGTCACTCCCAGGATGAGGCCGCTGCTCGATGAGGTTGCTCCCCAGATAAGGCCACTCCCAAGAAGAGGCCATTCTGGACAAGACCGCTTCCCAGAAGAGGCCGCTCCCTATGATGAAGAGGCAATGATGACAGCGACGATGACAAGGAGGACAACCTGGATGACACAGACTCTGCTCCCCAAGATGCCACTCTGACAGGGCTGCCACCCAGAGGAGGCCACCGCTGCCGACAAGGCTGCTTGTGGCTCGGGCTGGAAAGGCATTTTGCGGCGAGGCTGCTGGCGGCTAGGGGCCGTTGGCATCTCAGGACCGCTGGTGTCTCAGACCGCTGGTGTCCCAGGGCTGAAGGCATTGGGACTGCTGACCGCTGGACCGCTGGTGTCTCGGGACTGCTGGCGTCCAGGCGCTACATGCATCGGGACTGCTGACCACTGGACTGCTGGTGTCTCGGGACCGCTGGCATCCAAGGACTGCAGGAGTCGGGACTACTGACTGCTGGACCGCTGGACCACTGGTGTCTCGGGACCGTTGGCGTCCAGGGGCTGCAGGCGTCAGGACCACTGACCGCTGGACCACTGGTGTCTCGGGACCACTGGCGTCCAGGGGCTGCAGGCATCAGGACCACTGACTGCTGGACCGCTGGTGTCTCGGGACCACTGGTGTCTCTGACCGCTGGCAGCTAGGGGCTGCAGGCATCTTGGGGGCGCCGGAGGTGGGACCGCTGGAGGCGGGGCCGCAGGTGGCTGGAGGCTGCAGGCGGCTGAAGGCTGCAGGTGGCTCTGAGCCGCCAGAGGGGGGACCGCCAGAGGCCAGCCGCAGGCGGCTGGAAGCTGCAGGCGGCTGGAGGTTGCAGGCGGCTGGAGGCTGCTGGTGGCTGGAGGCTGCAGGCGGCTGGAGGCTGGAGGCTGCAGGCCACTCGGGGCCCCCGGAGGCGGGACCACAGACAGCTGGGCCGCAGGCGGCTGAAGGCTGCAGGCAGCTGGAGAATGCCAGCGGCAGGACCGATGGTGATGGTTATAGCTCTTACAAGAACTGTTACAGCTCTTCGGCTCCGCCAACTCTTCCTTCTGCTCCCACCACAGCTCTCCTGCTCCCCTGACAGCCTCAAACACCAACCTTTATGGGATTGGTTGAGCCCCGCCCCTACACAGATAGCCAATCAGAACTCAATTCACCCTAGTGGATATACTTGCGTGCCACTGATTGGATGTCTCCACCCAGCCTGCCCCGCCCCTACATCCAGGGTCCACAAGCAAGTTCCGCTGGGAGGGGCTGGCCCTTACAACTACATCTGTATCTTTGTTGTAAATACTCAGTAGTGCCATTGCTGGGTCATAGAGGAGCTCTGGTTGTAACTTTATGAGGAACCTGCATGATGTTTTCCAAAGTGGTTCTGCCACCTCCCGTTCGCACCAACAGTGTAAGAGGGTGCCCCTCTCTCCACAAGCTAGCTTTCTTTCCATTGAGAAATGTGCTTTAAATTGGCAAAACTATCTTCCTTATAGGATCATGTTCACTTGTAATTTGGGTAGAGGCTGGGCACATGACTTCCATGGCAAGTTCTCACAGCCACAGAATCAGAATGGGCGTGATTAAGTTTGGGATTAGGAGAAAGAGCACCCATATAATCCCAGAGTGTTGCTTATCTGAAACATGTTTAGGAATGCACTGATTATGCGTTTTCACCCAGCCTGCAAGTGAACACATATTCTATTGTCTTCCTTACACAGAGAATAACCATTCTCCCACTTGTGGAGACACAAGGGAAGATGTTCAGGGAATTCACACAAAGGAGTTAACCTAGAGCATAGATTGGTTGTGTACAGGTGGGAAAACTATACATCACCCAGAGAGTAAGAAAATATATATAATTCAAAAACCGCTTGACTGATTTCACTCAGCATAATCTCTTCCAGCCCCGTCCATGTTGCTACAAAAGTTGGGGATTCATCCTTTCTGATGGAGGCATAATACTCCATAGTGTATATGGACCACATATTCCTGATCCACTCGTCCGTTGAAGGGCATCTTGGTTCTTTCCACAGTTTGGCAACTGTGGCCAGTGCTGCTATAAACATTGGGGTACAGATGGCCCTTCTTTTCACGACATCTCTATCTTTGGGGTAAATACCCAGGAGTGTAATGGCAGGGCCATAGGGAAGCTCTATTTTTAACTTCAAGAGGAATATCCACACTGATTTCCCAAGTGGCTGCACAAACTTGCATTCCCACCAACAATGTAAGAGGGTTCTCCCCTTTCTCCACATCCTCTCCAACACATGTTGTTTCCGGTCTTGCTAATTTTGGTCATTCTAACTGGTGTAAGGTGGTATCTCAATGTGGTTTTAATTTGAATCTCCCTGATGGCTAGTGATGATGAACATTTTTTTCATGTGTCTAATAGCCATTTGTATGTCTTCATTGGAGAAGTGTCTGTTCATAGATCTACTGCCCATTTTTTATATGCTTGTCTGTTTTGTGTGTGTGGAGTTTGAGGAGTTCTTTATAGATCCTGGATATCAACCTTTTGTCTGTACTGTCATTTGCAAAGATCTTCTCCCAAAAACCGTATACTGAGACCAAGAAAATATGACATTTAAAACTCAATATTCTGCTATTGCTTATTTCTTCCTCCAGGAGTAATTTTCATTATTTGTTCTAGAAATGTCTGGTAGCTCAGAAATAGGGGTAAAACGTGGAGATGGCGTTTTAGACCAAGAACGAATCTTCTCATTTTTTCTCCTCATGTTAACTTTATTCCCTGAATCACACTTCAATTTTCTCTGTCAGCTCTATTTGGCTTGCACGATATTCCCTCTCACAGAATGTGTTAAGCAGAACAATGATGTGTGGGCCTGGGATCAGTTTGTGAAACAAATCTGTCCTCCTAAGGCCACACATGCTGATGTAGACAGACACTGGTCTCCAGCGCAGTACCTGGAGCCTACTGTGTAGAGACACAAACACTCTGAAGGTTCACAGTGACCCGTCACCGTGGGGATGTGATGAAGTATCCTGCCTGCTACATTTCAACTGTCACTCTCTGTGCTGAGAGCCAGCGAAGAGGGAAGACTTTTAGAGGCTCCCAGAATGGGAAGTTTGAATTCTTGTTGTACGGGTATGTACATATTCATGTTCTAAGGGTTGTTCTGTCAAAGGGACTAGGTAACTTAACTTTACTTTTTTAAATCTGCGCCCTCCCCGTGGTCTATGGGGGTATCTAAACGTATCCTGTAATTTTTGTATACTGTATGCTTGTCATTCTTCTATCAATCTGACTGCTTGTCCTATCTTCTGATATATAGGAAAATCTTCTATTTCCAAATGCCAGGGTTGTACACATTCTTACAGAGAAAACACACAGAAACACAGCACACTGCCTTCAATGGATCAGGAGAATGTTGCCCCTGCAGCAATAGTCATTGCTTTTGGAGAATTAATGGAGAATTATCAGTCAAGTCTTCCTCAATGTACATGTCAGAATCTGAGGGCAATTATTAGCAGTCTAAACACAAAGGATTTTATAAGGAATGAACCTGGAAATTCTTACAGGAGTTTGTAGGTTACTGTGCACACATTCATTGGCTGTTTGAGGGATGCTAGGGACTGTGGGTGAGAAGGGATAGTGTCATTGCCCTAGTAGAATGAGTATTTTGCAACTGACTGATGAAGTGTTTGCCTAAAGGTCTCAAAGAGAGTCCAGGAGTGGGATCTCCAGGCTGTGCCCATAGAGGGAATCTTCTTTTTTTTTTCCTTTTTTTAAATTTATTTTTTATTTATTTTCAGCATAACAGTATTCATTATTTTTTTAATTTATTTTTCCCCAATTTATTTATTTTCAGAAAAACAGTATTCATTATTTTTTCACCACACCCAGTGCTCCATGCAAGCTGTGCCCTCTATAATACCCACCACCTGGTACCCAAACCTCCCACCCCCCCGCCACTTCAAACCCCTCAGACTGTTTTTCAGAGTCCATAGTCTCTCATGGTTCACCTCCCCTTCCAATTTACCCAAATTCCCTACTCCTCTCTAACGCCCCTTGTCCTCCATGCTATTGGTTATGCTCCACAGATGAGTGAAACCATATGATAATTGACTCTCTCTGCTTGACTGATTTCACTCAGCATAATCTCTTCCAGTCCCGTCCATGTTGCTACAAAAGTTGGGTATTCGTCCTTTCTGATGGAGGCATAATACACCATAGTGTATATGGACCACATCTTCCTTATCCATTCATCCGTTGAAGGGCATATTGGTTCTTTCCATAGTTTGGCGACTGTGGCCAATGCTGCTATAACATTGGGGTACAGATGGCCCTTCTTTTCACGACATCTGTATCTTTGGGGTAAATACCCAGAAGTGCAATTGCAGGGTCGTAGGGAAGCTCTATTTTTAATTTCTTGAGGAATCTCCACACTGTTCTCCAAAGAGGCTGCACCAACTTGCATTCCCACCAACAGTGGAAGAGGGTTCCCCTTTCTCCACATCCTGTCCAACACATGTTGTTTCCTGTTTTGTTAATTTTGGCCATTCTAACTGGTAAAAGGTGATATCTCAATGTGGTTTTAATTTGAATTTCCCTGAGGGCTAATGATGATGAACATTTTTTCATGTGTCTGATAGCCATTTGTATGTCTTGTTTGGAGAAGTGTCTGTTCATATCTTCTGCCCATTTTTTGATGTGTTTGTCTGTTTCGTGTGGGTTGAGTTTGAGGAGTTCATTATAGATCCTGGATATCAACCTTTTGTCTGTACTGTCATTTGCAAATATCTTCTCCCATTCCGTGGGTTGCCTCTTTGTTTTTTTAACTGTTTCCTTTGCTGTGCAGAAGCTTTAGATTTTAATGAAGTCCCAGAAGTTTATTTTCGCTTTTGTTTCCTTTGCCTTTGGAGACGTATCTTGAAAGAAGTTGCTGTGGCTGATATCAAAGAGATTACTGCCTATGTTCTCCTCTAAGATTCTGATAGATTCCTGTCTCACATTGAGGTCTTTTATCCATTTTGAGTTGATCTTTGTGTACGGTGTAAGAGAATGGTCGAGTTTCATTCTTCTACATATAGCTGTCCAGTTTTCCCAGCACCATTTATTGAAGAGACTGTCTTTTTTCCACTGTATATTTTTTCCTGTTTTGTCGAAGATTAATTGACCATAGAGTTGAGGGTCCATATCAGGGCTCTCTACTCTGTTCCACTGGTCTATGTGTCTGTTTTTTTTTTCTTTAATTTTTTTTAAAGATTTTATTTATTTATTTGAAAGAAAGAGATCACAAGTAGACAGAGAGGCAGGCAGAGAGAGAGGAGGAAGAAGGCTCCCCACGGAGCAGAGAGCCTGATGCAGGGCTCGATCCTAGGACCCTGGGATCATGACCTGAGCCAAAGGCAGAGGCTTTAACACACTGAGCCATCCAGGTGCCCCCAAATTAATTGAGCTTTTAAATACATCTGATTTGAGTTCGGAAAATATTAACAAATTTGATGGTAACTGGTGGCCACATCTCTTTACTGAACCTTTTAATTCTTCATCAGATACCCCTGCCTGTAGTTTGGTCTTAACAGCATGGATTATGAAGATAGGCGCCATGTGTCTGTTTTTATGCCAGTACCATGCTGTCTTGGTGATCACAGCTTTGTAATAAAGCTTGAAATCAGGTAAGGTGATGCCGCCAGCTTTATTTTTCAACATTTCCTTAGCGATTCGGGGTCTCTTCTGATTCCATACAAATTTTAGGATTATTTGCTCCAGCTCTTTGAAGAATGCCGGTGGAATTTTGATCGGAATGGCATTAAAAGTATAGATTGCTCTAGGCAGTATAGACATTTTAACAATGTTTATTCTTCCGATCCAAGAGCATGGAATGGTCTTCCATCTATTTGTGTGTTCTTCAATTTCTTTCATGAGTGTTCTATAGTTCCTCAAGTATAGATCCTTTACCTCTTTAGTTAGGTTTATTCCAAGGTATCTTATGGTTCTTGGTGCTATAGTAAATGGAATCGATTCTCTAATTTCCCTTTCTGTATTTTCATTGTTAGTGTATAAGAAAGCCACTGATTTCTGCACATTGACTTTGTATCCTGCCACGCTGCTGAATTGCTGTATGAGTTCTAGAAGTTTGGGGGTGGAGTCTTTTGGGTTTTCCATATAAAGAATCATGTCATCTGCGAAGAGAGAGAGTTTGACTTCTTCATTACCAATTTGGATACCTTTTATTTCTCTCTGTTGTCTGATTGCTGTTGCTAGGACTTCTAATACTATGTTGAACAAGAGTGGTGAAAGTGGGCATCCTTGTCTTGTTCCTGATCTCAATGGGAAGGCTGCAAGCTTTTTCCCATTGAGGATGATATTTGCTGTGGGTCTTTCATAGATAGATTTGATGAGGTTCAGGAATGTTCCGTCTCTCCCTATACTTTGAAGCGTTTTAATCAGGAACGGATGTTGGATTTTGTCAAATGCTTTTTCTGCATCAATTGAGAGGACCATGTGGTTCTTCTCTCTTCTCATATTAATTTGTTGTATCACATTGATTGATTTGCGAATGTTGAACCATCCTTGTAGCCCAGGGATGAATCCCACCTGATCATGGTGGATAATCTTTTTAATGAGAGGGAATCTTCTAAGAGGAGGCAGGAGCTTGTTCCTTGCCACTGTGTGATCTGGAGAGGATGAGCAATACTAAGACTTGGGACAGGATGTGTAGGGGGACAGAAGGAGCAGGTAGGTGCCCACTGAGCCAGGGGAGCCAGGCCCACTCTTGGCCAGACCTTAGTTCAAGGCCCTCAGACCTTTCCTAGATCAAAAGGAAGTTGCTGAGAATCACATATTTTATTTGGCACACCATTCTGGAGTCAGGGACTGATTCATAGAGTCATAAGACTGAGTTAATATTTGGATTTTGCTCTGGTCAGACGCTTCATGCAAGGAACCCACCCTACACCCTACACCATAGAAAGTGTGGGGCAAGGTGCTTGGCGAAACTGAGGAGAGTCATGGTTCAGGGGTCTAGGGCATTTTCACAAGCGCCCCAGGGGGGTCTGAGAAGGTCAGGGATACCCATGCCCTTGCTCTAAACACATTCTTGCTCTAGACCCATTATTCATCACTGGATACTCTGGGCAAATTTCTTCTGCCCTTACATTTTAAGTTCCTGAGTTTTCAATATTCTGATGGGTTTTCCAGCAGCTTCACTGTAAAACACGGGCGAGGATCCCTGCTTGCCTCCACACCAACAATGCTGGTGTGGGATCACAACAGAGGATAATGCATAATCCCCATAAGCAGTGACATATCTGTCCTATGTAAACACTAAGGACGAAAATTCCATCCTCCCTTGCTGTGGAGCCACCCACCCCACATCTCGGGTTCTACCCACTACCAACTGTCCTTCTCATTCCCTAGTGATTCAGTCATTGAACAGTTAAAGAACAATGGTCAAGCACTAGTCCTTTCCTTTCCTTATGGCATTGCATAGAGCAAATATCGTTGCCACATTTCCACATCCTAGACGACGGAACTAAGCTAAGATACACTGGTGTCCCCATACCCTCTGGGGGACATAGTACAATGAACTAGGACATGAACCTAGATAACCACATATGCTCACTGGGCTGTGTGGCATTTTTCGAATGTCTGTTAAAGAAATATATTTGTTCATCAAACATGTCTGCTGGGGTTTAAAGGAACAAACACTATAGCATCTTCCTAAATCCCACTTTGATCCAAGAGTATCTGCTGGGCAGCTGAGTAAGAAGGGGTCAGAGGGCTGCCCCGTGAATAAAGTATGACTAATTTCCATATGGTCTTCTGCCTGCAAGTTAACAAGAACCCTCTCCATTGTTATCTCTTTTCCACTTGCTTCCCAGATAAGATCAAGGGCATCGGACACAGGCTAAAGAGGCGAGGCCGATTCTGGAGACATATCAGAATCCAGCCAAAGTCAGAGCCAGGTGAAGGTATCATGGAAATTGCCTACTGAAGTTGATCCAGAGTACACTCTGTCTCACTTAAGAACCATATGCTAATGATATCACCAAAAACACAAAAAACGAAAACAAAAGGATGGACACATTCTTCTGTAATTTCTGTGTACAAATTAAAATTACCCAAGTCAACTGGTGGTAGTATGGAACTCCAATTTGAGTTCAATCTTACACGACAAAAAAGGAAAAGTGAATTTTGGTAAATCAGAGGGGCAGACCAAGCATGAGAGACTATGCACTCTTACAGACACCTGAGGATTTTGGAAGGGAGGGAATGGTCGGATGGGTTAGCCTGCTCGTGGGTATTAAGTACGTCAAGGAGTGCATGGAGACCTGGGTGTGGTGCATAAACAATGAATGTTGGAACACTGAAATATTTTTGAACAAAAAAAAAAGGAACAACATCTCTAGGAAAATCATAGAGCTTATCTGAATCTACAATATTGGGAGTTATCGATCTCGTCCTTAATCACTGTTTCCAAACTTATACTTTACTGCAGAGGACTCACATCAGGTTTAGATGAACAAAAATGCTGAACAGAGAAGACAGAAAATTTCCATAAGCATAACTCCTTCCTTGGGTGTGGAACGATTTTTGGCAATCACTGCAACCGTATCCATATGGATTAGTTGATTCTCAGTGCATAATTTACCCTAAAATGCATTTCTTGTGATTTGAGATTCTATGCGTTTGGACAAAGGCATACGTCAGGGATTCCCGCATGTGGCACATACACAATCTTTATCCCCATGTTTCTAGAACCATGAATCACAGCTGGAATTTTCAGGCCCAGAAAGACCTGTTGTCGGATTCCACTGACAAACCTTATACAGAATAGGCAAATTCCTCGGGAAAGAAAGGAGAGATCCCGAGAGCTAAGGCAGGAGGGAAGGGGGATTTACTTCTTCGTGGGTCCAGAGGTATTTTCAGCCTGGTGAAAGCTGTGAATTCTGGGTAAATTGTAGGAATGGATACAAAGAACTCTGAATGAACATACCACCCCTGAGCGTAGGCGTACAAATGATTTGAAGCATAATACTATGTATATGACATCTCAATTAAATAAGAAACACCCAAAGGACAAGGTGATGAAGAGAGAACCTGTGTGAGCGTGCACATGGAAGTGGAAATAGTCCTTCGATATGTGGAGAAGGGGAAATTGACACTGGGTAGGATGCATCACGGGACTCTGTCATGGAAACAAGGCATGCCGTTAGTGTCTGCCTTACTTCACATTGCTATTTCACACTGATTAGAGCCCCTTAGCTGAAAAAGGAAAGACTGTGTTACTCACTACTTTCCCACTACTCTGCTTTGCATTTTTTCATCCACCAAGTAGGTGGGCCCAGCAGACCTCAGGCCTTACTTGTTTACCCATCACATGCATGCACTGTAGCTCTGTGTTCACATCAAGCAAAGCACCCTGAATAATTCCTTTGCAACACAAGCGATGTCCTGACCGTTCCTCTGTCTCTTCCAGAACCTCAAGAGGGCCCACTGGTGAATCTTGCAGAGGACAGTGTGGAGGAAGCCACGCCCAATCTCCCCAGGATAAGGTCACCTTTCCTTTTCTGAGGAAGGAATCTCTCATATAATCTCTCTCTCTCTCTCTCTCTTTCTCTCTCTCTCTCTCTCTGTCTGTCTCTAGTTACTCAATCCTATTCAGGTAGGGGAATCACAATGTACAGTAACAATACGCAATTTCCTTGCTTGGGCCATACTGAGTATATGACTATAAACAGCTGAGAGCTCAAACAAATGACAGTAGAAATGGCAGCTCACTGTGCTGTGTGGTGTTTCTCTAGTGTGTCAGCTAAAGAAATATATTGGTCCATCAAACCTATCTACTCGGGGTTTTAAGGGCACACACACTACAGCATCTTCCTAACTCCCACTTTGATCCAAGAGTATCTGCTGGGCTGCTGAGGAAGAAGGGGTCAGAGGACTGCTCCGTGGATAAACTATGACTAATTTCCCTCTGGGTTCTGCCTGCAAGTTAACAAAAGCCCTCTCCGCTGTTATCTCTTTTGCACTTGCTGCCAAGATAAAAACAAGGGCATAGAACAGAGACAGATGAGGCAAGGCCGATTCTGGAGACACATCAGAATCCAGCCAAAGCCAGAGCCAGGTGAAGGTATCATGGAAATTGCCTCCTGAAGTTGATCCAGAGTACACTCTCTCTCACATAAGTACCATATGCTAATGAGATCACCAAAAACACAATAACAAAAACAAAAGGATGGACACATTTTTCTGTAATTTCCTGTGTACAAATAAAGATTACCCAAGTCAACTGGTGGTAGTATGGAACTCAAATTTGAGTTCAATCTTACACGACAAAAAAGTAAAAGTGAATTTTGGTAAATCAGAGGGGCAGACCAAGCATGAGAGACTATGCACTCTTACAGACAAACCTGAGGATTCTGAAAGGGAGGGAATGGACGGATGGGTTAGCCTGCTCGTGGGTATGAAGTAGGGCAAGGAGTGCATGGAGCCCTGGGTGTGGTGCATAAACAATGAATGTTGGGACACTGAATTATTTTTGAACATAAAAAAAAAGGAACAACATCTCTAGGACATTCATAGAGCTTATCTGAATCTGGAATATTGGGGGTTATCGATCAGGTCCTGAATCAATGTTTCCAAACTTACACTTTACTGCAGAGGACTCACAACAGGTATAGGTGAATAAAAATGCAGAACAGAGAATACAGAAAATTTCCATAAGCATAACTCCTTCCTTGGGTGTGGAATGATTTTTGGCAATCACTGCAACCATATCTATATGCATTAGTTGATTCTCAGTGCATAATTTACCCTAAAATGCATTTCTTGTGATTTGAGATTCTATGTGTTTGGACAAAGGCATACGTCAGGGATTCCCGCATGTGGCACATACACAATCTTTATCCCCATGTTTCTAGAACAATGAATCACAGCTGGAATTTGCAGGCCCAGAAAGACCTGTTGTCGGATTCCACTGACAAACCTTATACAGAATAGGCAAATTCCTCGGGAAAGAAAGGAGAGATCCCGAGAGCTAAGGCAGGAGGGAAGGGGGAGTTACTTCTTCATGGGTCCAGAGGTATTTTCAGCCTGGTGAAAGCTGTGAATTCTGGGTAAATTGTAGGAATGGATACAAAGAACTCTGAATGAAATTACCACCCCTGAGCGTAGGCTTACAAAGGATTTGAAGCATAATACAATGTATATGACATCCCAATTAATCAAGAAACACCCAAAGGACAAGGTGATGAAGAGAGAACCTGTGTGAGTGTGCACATGGAAGTGGAAATAGTATTTCGATATGTGGAGAAGGGGGAATTGACACTGGGTAGGATGCATCACGGGACTCTGTCATGGAAACAAGGCATGCCGTTAGTGTCTGCCTTACTTCACATTGCTATTTCACACTGATTAGAGCCCCTTAGCTGAAAAAGGAAAGACTGTGTTTCTCACTACTTTCCCACTACTCTGCTTTGCATTTTTTTATCCACCAAGTAGGTGGGCCCAGCAGACCTCAGGCCTTACTTGTTTACCCATCACATGCATGCACTGTAGCTCTGTGTTCACATCAAGCAAAGCACCCTGAATAATTCCTTTGCAACACAAGCGATGTCCTGACCGATCCTCTGTCTCTTCCAGAACCTCAAGAGTGCCCACTGGTGAATCTTGTAGAGGACAGTGTGGAGGAAGCCACGCCCTCTCTCCCCAGGATAAGGTCACCTTTCCTTTTCTGAGGAAGGAATCTCTCATATAATCTCTCTCTCTCTCTCTCTCTCTCTCTTTCTCTCTCTCTCTCTCTCTGTCTGTCTCTAGTTACTCAATCCTATTCAGGTAGGGGAATCACAATGTACAGTAACAATACGCAATTTCCTTGCTTGGGCCATACTGAGTATATGACTATAAACAGCTGAGAGCTCAAACAAATGACAGTAGAAATCCAGCTCACTGTGCTGTGTGGTGTTTCTCTAGTGTGTCAGCTAAAGAAATATATTTGTCCATCAAAACTATCTACTCAGGGTTAAGGGCACACACACTATAGCATCTTCATACTCCCACTTTGATCCAAGAGTATCTGCTGGGCTGCTGAGGAAGAAGGGGTCAGAGGACTGCTCCGTGGATAAACTATGACTAATTTCCCTCTGGGTTCTGCCTGCAAGTTAACAAAAGCCCTCTCCGCTGTTATCTCTTTTGCACTTGCTGCCAAGATAAAAACAAGGGCATAGAACAGAGACAGATGAGGCAAGGCCGATTCTGGAGACACATCAGAATCCAGCCAAAGCCAGAGCCAGGTGAAGGTATCATGGAAATTGCCTCCTGAAGTTGATCCAGAGTACACTCTCTCTCACATAAGTACCATATGCTAATGAGATCACCAAAAACACAATAACAAAAACAAAAGGATGGACACATTTTTCTGTAATTTCCTGTGTACAAATTGAAATTATCCAAGTCAACGGTGGTAGTATGGAACTCAAATTTGAGGTCAATCGTACAGGACAAAAAGGGAAAAGTGAATTTTGGTAAATGGAGCAGCAGACAAAGCTTGAGAGATGATTCACTCTTACAGACTAACCTGAGGATATTGGAAGGGAGGGAATGAACGGATGGGTTAGCCTGCTAGTGGGGATGAAGTAGGGCAAGGAGTGCATGGAGCCCTGCATGTGGTGCATGAACAATGAATGTTGGAACACTGAATTATTTTTGAACATAAAAAAAAAAAGGAACAACAACTCTAGGAAAATCATAGAGCTATCTGATTCTGGAATAATGGGGGTTATCGATCTCATCCTTAATCACTGTTTCCAAACTTACTTTACTGCAGAGGACTCTCAACAGGTTTAGATGAACAAAAATTCTGAACAGAGAATACAGTAAATTTCCATAAGCCACGCCGCTAGTTTTCCCTAGGAATAACTCCTTCCCTGGGTGTGGAATTTTTTTACAATCAGTGCAACCATATCCATATGCATTAGTTCATTCTCAGTGCATAATTTACCCTAAAATGAATTTCTTGTGATTTGAGGTTCTATGCATTTGGACAAAGGCATACGAAAGGGATTCCCCCATGTGGCACATACACGATCTTTATCCCCATATTCCTAGCACCATGAATCACAGCTGGATCGTGCAGGTGCCGAAAGACCTATGTTGTCGGATTCCACTGACAGACCTTATACAGAATAGGCAAATTCCTCGGGAAAGAAAGGAGAGATCCCGAGAGCTAAGGCAGGAGGGAAGGGGGAGTTACTTCTTCGTGGGTCCAGAGGGATTTGCAGCCTGGTGAAAGCTGTGAATTCTGGGTAAATTGTAGGAATGGATACAAAGAACTCTGAATGAAATTACCACGTCTGAGCGTCGGATTACAAATGACTTGATGTATACATACTATGTACATGACATCCCATTAATCAAGAAATACCCAAAGGACTAGGTGATGAAGAGAGAACCTGTGTGAGTGTGCACATGGAAGTGGAAATAGTCCTTCGATATGTGGAGAAGGGGAAATTGACACTGGGTAGGATGCATCACGGGACTCTGTCATGGAAACAAGGCATGCCGTTAGTGTCTGCCTTACTTCACATTGACTATTTCACACTGATTAGAGCCCCTTAGCTGAAAAAGGAAAGACTGTGTTTCTCACTACTTTCCCACTACTCTGCTTTGCATTTTTCATCCACCAATTAGGTGGGCCCAGCAGCACCTCAGGCCTTACTTGTTTACCCATCACACGCATGCACTGTAGCTCTGTGTTCACATAAAGCAAAGCACCCTGAATAATTCCTTTGCAACACAAGTAATGTCTTGACCGTTCCTCTGTCTCTTCCAGAACATCAAGATGGCCCACTGATGAATCTTGTAGAGGACAGTGTGGAGGAAGCCACGCCTCTCCCCCAGGGTAAGGTCATCTATCCTTTTCTGAGGAAGAAACCTCTCATATAATCTCTCTCTCTCTCTCTCTCTCTCTCTGTCTGTCTGTCTGTCTCTAGTTGCTCAATCCTATTCAGATAGGGGAATCACAATGTATCGTAACAATACACAATTTCCTTCCTTGGGGCCATAGGGAGTAAATGTCTATAACCAGCTGAGAGCTGAAACAAATGGCAGTAGAAATGGCAGCTCACTCTGCTGTGTGGTGTTTCTCTAGTGTGTCAGCTAAAGAATAATATTAGTCCATCAAACCTGTCTACTGGAGGTTTTAAGGGCACACACACTGTAGCATCTTCCTAACTCCCACTTTGATCCAAGAGTATCTGCTGGGCTGCTGAGGAAGAAGGGGTCAGAGTACTGCCCCGTGGATAAAGTATGACTAATTTCCCTCTGGTCTTCTGCCTCCAAGTTAACAAGAGCCCTCTACCTTCTTATCTCTTTTGCACTTCCTGCCCAGATAAGATCAAGGGCATCGGACACAGGCTGATGAGGAGAGGCCGATTCTGGAGACACATAAGAATCCAGACAAAGCCAGAGCCAGGTGAAGGTATCATGGAAATTGCCTCCTGAAGTTGATCCAGAGTACACACTCTCTCACATATGTACCATATGCTAATGAGATCACCAAAAACACAATAACAAAAACAAAAGGATGGACACATTTTTCTGTAATTTCCTGTGTACAACTTGAAATTACCCAAGTCAACTGGTGGTAGTATGGAACTCAAATTTGAGGTCAATCCCACTGGACAAAATGGGAAAAATGAATTTTGGTAAATCAAAGCGGCAGACAAAGCTTGAGAGACGATGCACTCTTACAGACAAAGCTGAGGATTTTGAAAGGGAGGGATGGACGGATGGGTTAGCCTGCTCGTGGGTATGAAGTAGGGCAAGGAGTGCATGGAGCCCTGGGTGTGGTGCATAAACTATGAATGTTGGGACACTGAATTATTTTTGAACATAAAAAAAAAAGGAACAACATCTCTAGGACAATCATAGAACTTATCTGAATCTGGAATATTGGGGGTTATCGATCTCGTCCTTAATCACTGTTTCCAAACGTATACTTTACTGCAGAGGATTCACAACAGGTTTAGATGAACAAAAATGCTGAACAGAGAATACAGAAAATTTCCATAGGCTACGCCTCTAGTTTTCCCTAGGAATAAATCCTTCCTTGGGTGTGGAACGTTTTTTTACAATCAGTGCAACCATATCCACATGCATTAGTTCATTCTCAGTGCATAATTTACCCTAAAATGAATTTCTTGTGATTTGAGGTTCTATGCATTTGGACAAAGGCATACGAAAGGGATTCCCGCATGTGACACATACACGATCTTTATCCCCATTTTCCTAGCACCATGAATCACAGCTGGAACGTGCAGGTGCAGAAAGACCTATGTTGTCGGATTCCACTGACAGACCTTATACAGAATAGCAAATTCCTCGGGAAAGAAAGGAGAGATCCCGAGAGCTAAGGCAGGAGGGAAGGGGGAGTTACTTCTTCGTGGGTCCAGAGGGATTTGCAGCCTGGTGAAAGCTGTGAATTCTGGGTAAATTGTAGGAATGGATACAAAGAACTCTGAATGAAATTACCACGTCTGAGTGTCGGATTACAAGTGACTTGATGTATACATACTATGTACATGACATCCCAATTAATCAAGAAATACCGAAAGGACTAGGTGATGAAGAGAGAACCTGTGTGAGTGTGCACATGGAAGTGGAAATAGTCCTTCGATATGTGGAGAAGGGGAAATTGACACTGGGTAGGATGCATCACGGGACTCTGTCATGGAAACAAGGCATGCCATAAGTGTCTGCCTTATATCATTGACTATTTCACACTGATTAGAGCCCCTTAGCTGAAAAAGGAATGACTGTGTTTCTCACTACTTTCCCACTACTTTGCTTTGCATTTTTTCATCCACCAAGTAGGTGGGCCCAGCAGCACCTCAGGCCTTACTTGTTTACCCATCACATGCATGCACTGTAGCTCTGTGTTCACATCAAGCAAAGCAACCTGAATAATTCCTTGCAACACAAGCGATGTCCTGACCGTTCCTCTCTCTTCCAGAACATCAAGAGGGCCCACTGATGAATCTTGTAGAGGACAGTGTGGAGGAAGCCACGCCCTCTCTCCCCAGGGTACGGTCATCTTTCCTTTTCTGAGGAAGACATCTCTCATATAATCTCTCTCTCTCTCTCTCTCTCTCTGTCTGTCTGTCTCTAGTTGCTCAATCCTATTCATAGAGGGGAATCACAATGTATCGTAACAATACACAATTTCCTGCTTGGGGCCATACGGAGTAAATGTCTATAACCAGATGAGAGCTGAAACAAATGGCAGTAGAAATGGCAGCTCACTCTGCTGTGTTGTGTTTTTCTAGTGTGTCAGCTAAAGAATAATATTGGTCCATCAAACCTGTCTACTGGGGGTTTTAAGGGCACACACACTGTAGCATCTTCCTAACTCCCACGTTGATCCAAGAGTATCTGCTGGGCTGCTGAGGAAGAAGGGGTCAGAGGACTGCCCCGTGGATAAAGTATGACTAATTTCCCTCTGGTCTTCTGCCTCCAAGTTAACAAGAGCCCTCTACCTTCTTATCTCTTTTGCACTTGCTGGCCAGATAAGATCAAGGGCATCAGACACAGGCTGATGAGGAGAGGCCGATTATGGAAACACATAAGAATCCAGACAAAGCCAGAGCCAGGTGAAGGTATCATGGAAATTGCCTCCTGAAGTTGATCCAGAGTACACTCTCTCTCACATATGTACCCTATGCTAATGAGATCACCAAAAACACAATAACAAAAACAAAAGGATGGACACATTTTTCTGTATTTCCTGTGTACAATTTGAAATTAGCCAAGTCAACTGGTGGTAGTATGGAACTCAAATTTGAGGTCAATCCCACAGGACAAAATGGGAAAAGTGAATTTTGGTAAATCAAAGCGGCAGACAAAGCTTGAGAGACGATGCACTCTTACAGACAAACCTGAGGATTTTGAAAGGGAGGGAATGGACGGATGGCTTGGCCTGCTCGTGGGTATGAAGTAGGGCAAGGAGTGCATGGAGCCCTGGGTGTGGTGCATAAACTATGAAGGTTGGGACACAGAATTATTTTTGAACATAAAAAAAAGGAACAACATCTCTAGGACAATCATAGAACTTAACTGAATCTGGAATATTGGGGGTTATAGATCTCGTCCTTAATCACTGTTTCCAATCGTATACTTTACTGCAGACGATTAACAACAGGTTTAGATGAACAAAAATGCTGAACAGAGAATACAAAAAAATTTCCATAAGCTACGCCTTTAGTTTTCCCTAGGAATAACTCCTTCCTTGGGTGTGGAACGTTTTTTTACAATCAGTGCAACCATATCCATATGCATTAGTTCATTCTCAGTGCATAATTTACCCTTAAATGAATTTCTTGTGATTTGAGGTTCTATGCATTTGGACAAAGGCATACGAAAGGGATTCCCCCATGTGGCACATACACGATCTTTATCCCCATGTTCCTAGCACCATGAATCACAGCTGGAACGTGCAGGTGCAGAAAGACCTATGTTGTCGGATTCCACTGACAGACCTTATACAGAATAGGCAAATTCCTCGGGAAAGAAAGGAGAGATCCCGAGAGCTAAGGCAGGAGGGAAGGGGGAGTTACTTCTTTGTGGGTCCAGAGGGATTTGCAGCCTGGTGAAAGCTGTGAATTCTGGGTAAATTGTAGGAATGGATACAAAGAACTCTGAATGAAATAACCACGTCTTGAGCGTAGGATTACAAATGACTTGATGTATACATACTATGTATATGACATCCCAATTAATCAAGAAATACCCAAAGGACTAGGTGATGAAGAGAGAACCTGTGTGAGTGTGCACATGGAAGTAGAAATAGTCCTTCGATATGTGGAGAAGGGTAAATTGACACTGGGTAGGATGCATCACGGGACTCTGTCATGGAGACAAGGCATGCCGTTAGTGTCTGCCTTACTTCACATTGACTATTTCACACTGATTAGAGCCCCTTAGCTGAAAAAGGAAAGACTGTGTTTCTCACTACTTTCCCACTACTCTGCTTTGCATTTTTCATCCACCAATTAGGTGGGCCCAGCAGCACCTCAGGCCTTACTTGTTTACCCATCACACACATGCAATGTAGCTCTGTGTTCACATCAAGCAAAGCACCCTGAATAATTCCTTTGCAACACAAGCGATGTCTTGACCGTTCCTCTGTCTCTTCCAGAACATCAAGAGGGCCCACTGATGAATCTTGTAGAGGACAGTGTGGAGGAAGCCACGCCCTCTCTCCCCAGGGTAAGGTCATCTTTCCTTTTCTGAGGAAGAAACCTCTCATATAATCTCTCTCTCTCTCTCTCTCTCTGTCTGTCTGTCTGTCTCTAGTTGCTCAATCCTATTCAGATAGGGGTATCACAATATATTGTAACAATACACAATTTCCTTGCCTGGGGCCATATGGAGTAAATGTCTATAACCAGATGAGAGCTGAAACAAATGGCAGTAGAAATGGCAGCTCACTCTGCTGGGTGGTGTTTCTCTAGTGTGTCAGCTAAAGAATAATATTGGTCCATCAAACCTGTCTACTGGAGGTTTTAAGGGCACACACACTGTAGCATCTTCCTAACTCCCACGTTGATCCAAGAGTATCTGCTGGGCTGCTGAGGAAGAAGGGGTCAGAGGACTGCCCTGTGGATAAAGTATGACTAATTTCCCTCTGGTCTTCTGCCTACAAGTTAACAAGAGCCCTCTACCTTCTTATCTCTTTTGCACTTGCTGCCCAGATAAGATCAAGTGCATCAGACACAGGCTGATGAGGAGAAGCCGATTCTGGAGACACATAAGAATCCAGACAAAGCCAGAGCCAGGTGAAGGTATCATGGAAATTGCCTCCTGATGTTGATCCAGAGTACACACTCTCTCACATATGTACCATATGCTAATGAGATCACCAAAAACACAATAACAAAAACAAAGGGATGGACACATTTTTCTGTAATTTCCTCTGTACAATTTGAAATTACCAAAGTGAACTGCTGGTAGTATGGAACTCAAATTTGAGGTCAATCCCACAGGACAAAATGGGAAAAGTGAATTTTGGTAAATCAAAGCGGCAGACAAAGCTTGAGAGACGATGCACTCTTACAGACAAACCTGAGGATTTTGAAAGGGAGGGAATGGTAGGATGGCTTGGCCTGCTCGTGGGTATGAAGTAGGGCAAGGAGTGCATGGAGCCCTGGGTGTGGTGCATAAACTATGAATGTTGGGACACAGAATTATTTTTGAACATAAAAAAAAAGGAACAACATCTCTAGGACAATCATAGAACTTAACTGAATCTGGAATATTGGGGGTTATCGATCTCTTCCTTAATCACTGTTTCCAATCGTATACTTTACTGCAGACGATTAACAACAGGTTTAGATGAACAAAAATGCTGAACAGAGAATACAAAAAAATTTCCATAAGCTACGCCTTTAGTTTTCCCTAGGAATAACTCCTTCCTTGGGTGTGGAACGTTTTTTTACAATCAGTGCAACCATATCCATATGCATTAGTTCATTCTCAGTGCATAATTTACCCTTAAATGAATTTCTTGTGATTTGAGGTTCTATGCATTTGGACAAAGGCATACGAAAGGGATTCCCCCATGTGGCACATACACGATCTTTATCCCCATGTTCCTAGCACCATGAATCACAGCTGGAACGTGCAGGTGCAGAAAGACCTATGTTGTCGGATTCCACTGACAGACCTTATACAGAATAGGCAAATTCCTTGGGAAAGAAAGGAGAGATCCCGAGACCTAAGGCAGGAGGGAAGGGGGAGTTACTTCTTCGTGGGTCCAGAGGGATTTGCAGCCTGGTGAAAGCTGTGAATTCTGGGTAAATTGTAGGAATGGATACAAAGAACTCTGAATGAAATAACCACGTCTTGAGCGTAGGATTACAAATGACTTGATGTATACATACTATGTATATGACATCCCAATTAATCAAGAAATACCCAAAGGACTAGGTGATGAAGAGAGAACCTGTGTGACTGTGCACATGGAAGTGGAAATAGTCCTTCGATATGTGGAGAAGGGGAATTTGACACTGGGTAGGATGCATCACGGGACTCTGTCATGGAGACAAGGCATGCCGTTAGTGTCTGCCTTACTTCACATTGACTATTTCACACTGATTAGAGCCCCTTAGCTGAAAAAGGAAAGACTGTGTTTCTCACTACTTTCCCACTACTCTGCTTTGCATTTTTCATCCACCAATTAGGTGGGCCCAGCAGCACCTCAGGCCTTACTTGTTTACCCATCACACACATGCAATGTAGCTCTGTGTTCACATCAAGCAAAGCACCCTGAATAATTCCTTTGCAACACAAGCGATGTCTTGACCGTTCCTCTGTCTCTTCAAGAACATCAAGAGGGCCCACTGATGAATCTTGTAGAGGACAGTGTGGAGGAAGCCACGCCCTCTCTCCCCAGGGTAAGGTCATCTTTCCTTTTCTGAGGAAGAAACCTCTCATATAATCTCTCTCTCTCTCTCTCTCTCTCTGTCTGTCTGTCTGTCTCTAGTTGCTCAATCCTATTCAGATAGGGGAATCACAATATATTGTAACAATACACAATTTCCTTGCCTGGGGCCATATGGAGTAAATGTCTATAACCAGATGAGAGCTGAAACAAATGGCAGTAGAAATGGCAGCTCACTCTGCTGTGTGGTGTTTCTCTAGTGTGTCAGCTAAAGAATAATATTGGTCCATCAAACCTGTCTACTGGAGGTTTTAAGGGCACACACACTGTAGCATCTTCCTAACTCCCACGTTGATCCAAGAGTATCTGCTGGGCTGCTGAGGAAGAAGGGGTCAGAGGACTGCCCTGTGGATAAAGTATGACTAATTTCCCTCTGGTCTTCTGCCTCCAAGTTAACAAGAGCCCTCTACCTTCTTATCTCTTTTGCACTTGCTGCCCAGATAAGATCAAGTGCATCAGACACAGGCTGATGAAGAGACGCCGATTCTGGAGACACATAAGAATCCAGACAAAGCCAGAGCCAGGTGAAGGTATCATGGAAATTGCCTCCTGAAGTTGATCCAGAGTACACACTCTCTCACATATGTACCATATGCTAATGAGATCACCAAAAACACAATAACAAAAACAAAAGGATGGACACATTTTTCTGTAATTTCCTGTGTACAACTTGAAATTACCCAAGTCAACTGGTGGTAGTATGGAACTCAAATTTGAGGTCAATCCCACTGGACAAAATGGGAAAAGTGAATTTTGGTAAATCAAAGCGGCAGACAAAGCTTGAGAGACGATGCACTCTTACAGACAAACCTGAGGATTTTGAAAGGGAGGGAATGGAAGGATGGGTTAGCCTGCTCGTGGGTATGAAGTAGGGCAAGGAGTGCATGGAGCCCTGGGTGTGGTGCATAAACTATGAATGTTGGGAGACTGAATTATTTTTGAACATAAAAAAAAAGGGAACAACATCTCTAGGACAATCATAGAACTTAACTGAATCTGGAATATTGGGGGTTATAGATCTCGTCCTTAATCACTAATTCCCAACGTATACTTTACTGCAGAGGATTCACAACAGGTTTAGATGAACAAAAATGCTGAACAGAGAAGACAGAAAATTTCCATAAGCTACGCCTCTAGTTTTCCCTAGGAATAACTCCTTCCTTGGGTGTGGAACGTTTTTTTACAATCAGTGCAACCATATCCATATGCATTAGTTCATTCTCAGTGCATAATTTACCCTTAAATGAATTTCTTGTGATTTGAGGTTCTATGCTTTTGGTCAAAGGCATACGAAAGGGATTCCCGCATGTGACACATACATGATCTTTATCCCCATGTTCCTAGCACCATGAATCACAGCTGGATCGTACAGGTGCCGAAAGACCTATGTTTTCGGATTCCACTGACAGACCTTATACAGAATAGGCAAATTCCTCGGGAAAGAAAGGAGAGATCCCGAGACCTAAGGCAGGAGGGAAGGGGGAGTTACTTCTTCGTGGGTCCAGAGGGATTTGCAGCCTGGTGAAAGCTGTGAATTCTGGGTAAATTGTAGGAATGGATACAAAGAACTCTGAATGAAATAACCACGTCTTGAGCGTAGGATTACAAATGACTTGATGTATACATACTATGTATATGACATCCCAATTAATCAAGAAATACACAAAGGACTAGGTGATGAAGAGAGAACCTGTGTGACTGTGCACATGGAAGTGGAAATAGTCCTTCGATATGTGGAGAAGGGGAAATTGACACTGGGTAGGATGCATCACGGGACTCTGTCATGGAGACAAGGCATGCCGTTAGTGTCTGCCTTACTTCACATTGACTATTTCACACTGATTAGAGCCCCTTAGCTGAAAAAGGAAAGACTGTGTTTCTCACTACTTTCCCACTACTCTGCTTTGCATTTTTTTATCCACCAAGTAGGTGGGCCCAGCAGCACCTCAGGCCTTACTTGTTTACCCATCACACGCATGCACTGTAGCTCTGTGTTCACATCAAGCAAAGCACCCTGAACAATTCCTTTGCAACACAAGCGATGTCCTGACCGTTCCTCTCTCTTCCAGAACATCAAGAGGGCCCACTGATGAATCTTGTAGAGGACAGTGTGGAGGAAGCCACGCCCTCTCTCCCCAGGGTAAGGTCATCTTTCCTTTTCTGAGGAAGAAATCTCTCATATAATATCTCTCTCTCTCTCTCTCTCTGTCTGACTGTCTGTCTCTAGTTACTCAATCCTATTCAGATAGGGGAATCACAATATATTGTAACAATACAAAATTTCCTTGCTTGGGGCCATAGGGAGTAAATGTCTATAACCAGCTGAGAGCTGAAACAAATGGCAGTAGAAATGGCAGCTCACTCTGCTGTGTGGTGTTTTTCTAGTGTGTCAGCTAAAGAATAATATTGGTCCATCAAACCTGTCTACTGGAGGTTTTAAGGGCACACACACTGTAGCATCTTCCTAACTCCCACTTTGATCCAAGAGTATCTGCTGGGCTGCTGAGGAAGAAGGGGTCAGAGGACTGCCCCGTGGATAAAGTATGACTAATTTCCCTCTGGTCTTCTGCCTCCAAGTTAACAAGAGCCCTCTACCTTCTTATCTCTTTTGAACTTCCTGCCCAGATAAGATCAAGGGCATCGGACACAGGCTGATGAGGAGAGGCCGATTATGGAAACACATAAGAATCCAGACAAAGCCAGAGCCAGGTGAAGGTATCATGGAAATTGCCTCCTGAAGTTGATCCAGAGTACACACTCTCTCACATATGTACCATATGCTAATGAGATCACCAAAAACACAATAACAAAAACAAAAGGATGGACACATTTTTCTGTAATTTCCTGTGTACAACTTGAAATTACCCAAGTCAACTGGTGGTAGTATGGAACTCAAATTTGAGGTCAATCCCACAGGACAAAATGGGAAAAGTGAATTTTGGTAAATCAAAGCGGCAGACAAAGCTTGAGAGACGATGCACTCTTACAGACAAACCTGAGGATTTTGAAAGGGAGGGATGGACGGATGGGTTAGCCTGCTCGTGGGTATGAAGTAGGGCAAGGAGTGCATGGAGCCCTGGGTGTGGTGCATAAACTATGAATGTTGGGACACTGAATTATTTTTGAACATAAAAAAAAAAGGAACAACATCTCTAGGACAGTCATAGAACTTATCTGAATCTGGAATATTGGGGGTTATCGATCTCGTCCTTAATCACTGTTTCCAAACGTATACTTTACTGCAGAGGATTCACAACAGGTTTAGATGAACAAAAATGCTGAACAGAGAATACAGAAAATTTCCATAGGCTACGCCTCTAGTTTTCCCTAGGAATAAATCCTTCCTTGGGTGTGGAACGTTTTTTTACAATCAGTGCAACCATATCCATATGCATTAGTTCATTCTCAGTGCATAATTTACCCTAAAATGAATTTCTTGTGATTTGAGGTTCTATGCATTTGGACAAAGGCATACGAAAGGGATTCCCTCATGTGACACATACACGATCTTTATCCCCATGTTCCTAGCACCATGAATCACAGCTGGAACGTGCAGGTGCAGAAAGACCTATGTTGTCGGATTCCACTGACAGACCTTATACAGAATAGGCAAATTCCTCGGGAAAGAAAGGAGAGATCCCGAGAGCTAAGGCAGGAGGGAAGGGGCAGTTACTTCTTCGTGGGTCCAGAGGGATTTGCAGCCTGGTGAAAGCTGTGAATTCTGGGTAAATTGTAGGAATGGATACAAAGAACTTTGAATGAAATTACCACCCCTGACGTTGGATTACAAATGACTTGATGTATACATACGATGTACATGACATCCCAATTAATCAAGAAATAACCAAAGGACTAGGTGATGAAGAGAGAACCTGTGTGACTGTGCACATGGAAGTGGAAATAGTCCTTCGATATGTGGAGAAGGGGAAATTGACACTGGGTAGGATGCATCACGGGACTCTGTCATGGAAACAAGGCATGCCGTTAGTGTCTGCCTTTCTTCACATTGACGATTTCACACTGATTAGAGCCCCTTAGCTGAAAAAGGAAAGACTGTGTTTCTCACTACTTTCCCACTACTCTGCTTTGCATTTTTTTATCCACCAAGTAGGTGGGCCCAGCAGCACCTCAGGCCTTAATTGTTTACCCATCACACGCATGCACTGTAGCTCTGTGTTCACATCAAGCAAAGCACCCTGAATAATTCCTTTGCAACACAAGCGATGTCCTGACCGTTCCTCTCTCTTCCAGAACATCAAGAGGGCCCACTGATGAATCTTGTAGAGGACAGTGTGGAGGAAGCCACGCCCTCTCTCCCCAGGGTAAGGTCATCTTTCCTTTTCTGAGGAAGAAATCTCTCATATAATCTCTCTCTCTCTCTCTCTCTCTCTGTCTGACTGTCTGTCTCTAGTTACTCAATCCTATTCAGATAGGGGAATCACAATATATTGTAACAATACAAAATTTCCTTGCTTGGGGCCATAGGGAGTAAATGTCTATAACCAGCTGAGAGCTGAAACAAATGGCAGTAGAAATGGCAGCTCACTCTGCTGTGTGGTGTTTCTCTAGTGTGTCAGCTAAAGAATAATATTGGTCCATCAAACCTGTCTACTGGAGGTTTTAAGGGCACACACACTGTAGCATCTTCCTAACTCCCACTTTGATCCAAGAGTATCTGCTGGGCTGCTGAGGAAGAAGGGGTCAGAGGACTGCCCTGTGGATAAAGTATGACTAATTTCCCTCTGGTCTTCTGCCTCCAAGTTAACAAGAGCCCTCTACCTTCTTATCTCTTTTGCACTTCCTGCCCAGATAAGATCAAGGGCATCGGACACAGGCTGATGAGAAGAGGCCGATTCTGGAGACACATAAGAATCCAGACAAAGCCAGAGCCAGGTGAAGGTATCATGGAAATTGCCTCCTGAAGTTGATCCAGAGTACACACTCTCTCACATATGTACCATATGCTAATGAGATCACCAAAAACACAATAACAAAAACAAAAGGATGGACACATTTTTCTGTAATTTCCTGTGTACAACTTGAAATTACCCAAGTCAACTGGTGGTAGTATGGAACTCAAATTTGAGGTCAATCCCACAGGACAAAATGGGAAAAGTGAATTTTGGTAAATCAAAGCGGCAGACAAAGCTTGAGAGACGATGCACTCTTACAGACAAACCTGAGGATTTTGAAAGGGAGGGAATGGACGGATGGGTTAGCCTGCTCGTGGGTATGAAGTAGGGCAAGGAGTGCATGGAGCCCTGGGTGTGGTGCATAAACTGTGAATGTTGGGACACTGAATTATTTTTGAACATAAAAAAAAAAGGAACAACATCTCTAGGACAATCATAGAACTTATCTGAATCTGGAATATTGGGGGTTATCGATCTCGTGCTTAATCACTGTTTCCAAACGTATACTTTACTGCAGAGGATTCACAACAGGTTTAGATGAACAAAAATGCTGAACAGAGAATACAGAAAATTTCCATAGGCTACGCCTCTAGTTTTCCCTAGGAATAACTACGTCCTTGGGTGTGGAACGTTTTTTTACAATCAGTGCAACCATATCCATATGCATTAGTTCATTCTCAGTGCATTATTTACCCTAAAATGAATTTCTTGTGATTTGAGGTTCTATTCATTTGGACAAAGGCATACGATAGGGATTCCCTCATGTGACAATACACGATCTTTATCCCCATGTTCCTAGCACCATGAATCACAGCTGGAACGTGCAGGTGCAGAAAGACCTATGTTGTCGGATTCCACTGACAGACCTTATACAGAATAGGCAAATTCCTCGGGAAAGAAAGGAGAGATCCCAAGAGCTAAGGCAGGAGGGAAGGGGGAGTTACTTCTTCGTGGGTCCAGAGGGATTTGCAGCCTGGTGAAAGCTGTGAATTCTGGGTAAATTGTAGGAATGGATACAAAGAACTCTGAATGAAATTACCACGTCTGAGCGTCGGATTACAAGTGACTTGATGTATACATACTATGTACATGACATCCCAATTAATCAAGAAATACCGAAAGGACGAGGTGATGAAGAGAGAACCTGTGTGAGTGTGCACATGGAAGTGGAAATAGTCCTTCGATATGTGGAGAAGGGGAAATTGACACTGGGTAGGATGCATCACGGGACTCTGTCATGGAAACAAGGCATGCCATAAGTGTCTGCCTTATATCATTGACAATTTCACACTGATTAGAGCCCCTTAGCTGAAAAAGGAATGACTGTGTTTCTCATTACTTTCCCACTACTCTGCTTTGCATTTTTTCATCCACCAAGTAGGTGGGCCCAGCAGCACCTCAGGCCTTACTTGTTTACCCATCACATGCATGCACTGTAGCTCTGTGTTCACATCAAGCAAAGCACCCTGAATAATTCCTTTGCAACACAAGCGATGTCCTGACCGTTCCTCTCTCTTCCAGAACATCAAGAGGGCCCACTGATGAATCTTGTAGAGGACAGTGTGGAGGAAGCCACGCCCTCTCTCCCCAGGGTACGGTCATCTTTCCTTTTCTGAGGAAGACATCTCTCATATAATCTCTCTCTCTCTCTCTCTCTGTCTGTCTGTCTCTAGTTGCTCAATCCTATTCATAGAGGGGAATCACAATGTATCGTAACAATACACAATTTCCTGCTTGGGGCCATACTGAGTAAATGTCTATAACCAGATGAGAGCTGAAACAAATGGCAGTAGAAATGGCAGCTCACTCTGCTGTGTTGTGTTTTTCTAGTGTGTCAGCTAAAGAATAATATTGGTCCATCAAACCTGTCTACTGGGGGTTTTAAGGGCACACACACTGTAGCATCTTCCTAACTCCCACGTTGATCCAAGAGTAACTGCTGGGCTGCTGAGGAAGAAGGGGTCAGAGGACTGCCCCGTGGATAAAGTATGACTAATTTCCCTCTGGTCTTCTGCCTCCAAGTTAACAAGAGCCCTCTACCTTCTTATCTCTTTTGCACTTGCTGGCCAGATAAGATCAAGGGCATCAGACACAGGCTGATGAGGAGAGGCCGATTATGGAAACACATAAGAATCCAGACAAAGCCAGAGCCAGGTGAAGGTATCATGGAAATTGCCTCCTGAAGTTGATCCAGAGTACACTCTCTCCCACATATGTACCCTATGCTAATGAGATCACCAAAAACACAATAACAAAAACAAAAGGATGGACACATTTTTCTGTAATTTCCTGTGTACAACTTGAAATTACCCAAGTCAACTGGTGGTAGTATGGAACTCAAATTTGAGGTCAATCCCACAGGACAAAATGGGAAAAGTGAATTTTGGTAAATCAAAGCGGCAGACAAAGCTTGAGAGACGATGCACTCTTACAGACAAACCTGAGGATTTTGAAAGGGAGGGAATGGACGGATGGCTTGGCCTGCTCGTGGGTATGAAGTAGGGCAAGGAGTGCATGGAGCCCTGGGTGTGGTGCATAAACTATGAATGTTGGGACACAGAATTATTTTTGAACATAAAAAAAAGGAACAACATCTCTAGGACAATCATAGAACTTAACTGAATCTGGAATATTGGGGGTTATAGATCTCGTCCTTAATCACTGTTTCCAATCGTATACTTTACTGCAGAGGATTCACAACAGGTTTAGATGAACAAAAATGCTGAACAGAGAATACAAAAAAATTTCCATAAGCTACGCCTTTAGTTTTCCCTAGGAATAAATCCTTCCTTGGGTGTGGAACGTTTTTTTACAATCAGTGCAACCATATCCATATGCATTAGTTCATTCTCAGTGCATAATTTACCCTTAAATGAATTTCTTGTGATTTGAGGTTCTATGCATTTGGACAAAGGCATACGAAAGGGATTCCCCCATGTGGCACATACACGATCTTTATCCCCATGTTCCTAGCACCATGAATCACAGCTGGAACGTGCAGGTGCAGAAAGACCTATGTTGTCGGATTCCACTGACAGACCTTATACAGAATAGGCAAATTCCTCGGGAAAGAAAGGAGAGATCCCGAGACCTAAGGCAGGAGGGAAGGGGGAGTTACTTCTTCGTGGGTCCAGAGGGATTTGCAGCCTGGTGAAAGCTGTGAATTCTGGGTAAATTGTAGGAATGGATACAAAGAACTCTGAATGAAATAACCACGTCTTGAGCGTAGGATTACAAATGACTTGATGTATACATACTATGTATATGACATCCCAATTAATCAAGAAATACCCAAAGGACTAGGTGATGAAGAGAGAACCTGTGTGAGTGTGCTCATGGAAGTAGAAATAGTCCTTCGATATGTGGAGAAGGGGAATTTGACACTGGGTAGGATGCATCACGGGACTCTGTCATGGAGACAAGGCATGCCGGTAGTGTCTGCCTTACTTCACATTGACTATTTCACACTGATTAGAGCCCCTTAGCTGAAAAAGGAAAGACTGTGTTTCTCACTACTTTCCCACTACTCTGCTTTGCATTTTTCATCCACCAATTAGGTGGGCCCAGCAGCACCTCAGGCCTTACTTGTTTACCCATCACACACATGCAATGTAGCTCTGTGTTCACATCAAGCAAAGCACCCTGAATAATTCCTTTGCAACACAAGCGATGTCTTGACCGTTCCTCTGTCTCTTCCAGAACATCAAGAGGGCCCAATGATGAATCTTGTAGAGGACAGTGTGGAGGAAGCCACGCCCTCTCTCCCCAGGGTAAGGTCATCTTTCCTTTTCTGAGGAAGAAACCTCTCATATAATCTCTCTCTCTCTCTCTCTCTCTCTCTGTCTGTCTGTCTGTCTCTAGTTGCTCAATCCTTTTCAGATAGGGGAATCACAATATATTGTAACAATACACAATTTCCTTGCCTGGGGCCATATGGAGTAAATGTCTATAACCAGATGAGAGCTGAAACAAATGGCAGTAGAAATGGCAGCTCACTCTGCTGTGTGGTGTTTCTCTAGTGTGTCAGCTAAAGAATAATATTGGTCCATCAAACCTGTCTACTGGAGGTTTTAAGGGCACACACACTGTAGCATCTTCCTAACTCCCACGTTGATCCAAGAGTATCTGCTGGGCTGCTGAGGAAGAAGGGGTCAGAGGACTGCCCTGTGGATAAAGTATGACTAATTTCCCTCTGGTCTTCTGCCTACAAGTTAACAAGAGCCCTCTACCTTCTTATCTCTTTTGCACTTGCTGCCCAGATAAGATCAAGTGCATCAGACACAGGCTGATGAGGAGAGGCCGATTCTGGAGACACATAAGAATCCAGACAAAGCCAGAGCCAGGTGAAGGTATCATGGAAATTGCCTCCTGAAGTTGATCCAGAGTACACACTCTCTCACATATGTACCATATGCTAATGAGATCACCAAAAACACAATAACAAAAACAAAAGGATGGACACATTTTTCTGTAATTTCCTCTGTACAATTTGAAATTACCAAAGTCAACTGGTGGTAGTATGGAACTCAAATTTGAGGTCAATCCCAAAGGACAAAATGGGAAAAGTGAATTTTGATAAATCAAAGCGGCAGACAAAGCTTGAGAGACGATGCACTCTTACAGACAAACCTGAGGATTTTGAAAGGGAGGGAATGGAAGGATGGGTTAGCCTGCTCGTGGGTATGAAGTAGGGCAAGGAGTGCATGGAGCCCTGGGTGTGGTGCATAAACTATGAATGTTGGGACACTGAATTATTTTTGAACATAAAAAAAAAAGGAACAACATCTCTAGGACAATCATAGAACTTATCTGAATCTGGAATATTGGGGGTTATAGATCTCGTGCTTAATCACTGTTTCCAAACGTATACTTTACTGCAGAGGATTCACAACAGGTTTAGATGAACAAAAATGCTGAACAGAGAATACAGAAAATTTCCATAGGCTACGCCTCTAGTTTTCCCTAGGAATAACTACGTCCTTGGGTGTGGAACGTTTTTTTACAATCAGTGCAACCATATCCATATGCATTAGTTCATTCTCAGTGCATAATTTACCCTAAAATGAATTTCTTGTGATTTGAGGTTCTATGAATTTGGTCAAAGGCATACGAAAGGGATTCCCGCATGTGACACATACACGATCTTTATCCCCATGTTCCTAGCACCATGAATCACAGCTGGATCGTACAGGTGCCGAAAGACCTATGTTGTCGGATTCCACTGACAGACCTTATACAGAATAGGCAAATTCCTCGGGAAAGAAAGGAGAGATCCCGAGAGCTAAGGCAGGAGGGAAGGGGGAGTTACTTCTTCGTGGGTCCAGAGGGATTTGCAGCCTGGTGAAAGCTGTGAATTCTGGGTAAATTGTAGGAATGGATACAAAGAACTCTGAATGAAATTACCACGTCTGAGCGTTGGATTACAAATGACTTGATGTATACATACTATGTACATGACATCCCAATTTTCAAGAAATAACCAAAGGACTAGGTGATGAAGAGAGAACCTGTGTGACTGTGCACATGGAAGTGGAAATAGTCCTTCGATATGTGGAGAAGGGGAAATTGACACTGGGTAGGATGCATCACGGGACTCTGTCATGGAAACAAGGCATGCCGTTTTTGTCTGCCTTTCTTCACATTGACGATTTCACACTGATTAGAGCCCCTTAGCTGAAAAAGGAAAGACTGTGTTTCTCACTACTTTCCCACTACTCTGCTTTGCATTTTTTCATCCACCAAGTAGGTGGGCCCAGCAGCACCTCAGGCCTTACTTGTTTACCCATCACACGCATGCACTGTAGGTCTGTGTTCACATCAAGCAAAGCACCCTGAATAATTCCTTTGCAACACAAGCGATGTCCTGACCGTTCCTCTCTCTTCCAGAACATCAAGAGGGCCCACTGATGAATCTTGTAGAGGACAGTGTGGAGGAAGCCACGCCCTCTCTCCCCAGGGTAAGGTCATCTTTCCTTTTCTGAAGAAGAAATCTCTCATATAATCTCTCTCTCTCTCTCTCTCTCTCTCTGTCTGTCTGTCTGTCTCTAGTTGCCCAATCCTATTCAGATAGGGGAAATACGATGTATCGTAACAATACACAATTTCCTTGCTTGGGCCCATACGGAGTAAATGTCTATAACCAGATGAGAGCTGAAACAAATGGCAGTAGAAATGGCAACTCACTCTGCTGTGTGGTGATTCTCTAGTGTGTCAGCTAAAGAATAATATTGGTCCATCAAACCTGTCTACTGGGGGTTTTAAGGTCACACACACTGTAGCATCTTCCTAACTCCCACGTTGATCCAAGGGTATCTGCTGGGCTGCTGAGGAAGAAGGGGTCAGAGGACTGCCCCGTGGATAAAGTATGACTAATTTCCCTCTGGTCTTCTGCCTCCAAGTTAACAAGAGCGCTCTACCTTCTTATCTCTTTTGCACTTGCTGGCCAGATAAGATCAAGGGCATCGGACACAGGCTGATGAGGAGAGGCCGATTATGGAAACACATAAGAATCCAGACAAAGCCAGAGCCAGGTGAAGGTATCATGGAAATTGCCTCCTGAAGTTGATCCAGAGTACACTCTCTCACACATATGTACCCTATGCTAATGAGATCACCAAAAACACAATAACAAAAACAAAAGGATGGACACATTTTTCTGTAATTTCCTCTGTACAATTTGAAATTACCAAAGTCAACTGGTGGTAGTGTGGAACTCAAATTTGAGGTCAATCCCACAGGACCAAATGGGAAAAGTGAATTTTGGTAAATCAAAGCGGCAGACAAAGCTTGAGAGACGATGCACTCTTACAGACAAACCTGAGGATTTTGAAAGGGAGGGAATGGATGGATGGCTTGGCCTGCTCGTGGGTATGAAGTAGGGCAAGGAGTGCATGGAGCCCTGGGTGTGGTGCATAAACTATGAATGTTGGGACACTGAATTATTTTTGAACATAAGAAAAAAAGGAACAACATCTCTAGGACAATCATAGAACTTATCTGAATCTGGATTATTGGGGGTTATCGATCTCGTCCTTAATCACTGTTTCCAAACGTATACTTTACTGCAGAGGATTCACAACAGGTTTAGAGGAACAAAAATGCTGAACAGAGAATACAAAAAAATTTCCATAAGCTACGCCTCTAGTTTTCCCTAGGAATAACTACGTCCTTGGGTGTGGAACGTTTTTTTACAATCAGTGCAACCACATCCATATGCATTAGTTCATTCTCAGTGCATAATTTACCCTATAATGAATTTCTTGTGATTTGAGGTTCTATGCATTTGGACTAAGGCATACGAAAGGGATCCCGCATGTGACACATACACGATCTTTATCCCCATGTTCCTAGCACCATGAATCACAGCTGGAACGTGCAGGTGCAGAAAGACCTATGTTGTCGGATTCCACTGACAGACCTTATACAGAATAGGCAAATTCCTCGGGAAAGAAAGGAGAGATCCCGAGAGCTAAGGCAGGAGGGAAGGGGGAGTTACTTCTTCGTGGGTCCAGAGGGATTTGCAGCCTGGTGAGAGCTGTGAATTCTGGGTAAATTGTAGGAATGGATAGAACGAACTCTGAATTAAATTGCCACGTCTCAGCATAGGATTACAAATGACTTGATGTGGATTTGAAGTGGCGGGGGGGTGGGAGGTTGGGGTACCAGGTGGTGGGTATTATAGAAGGCATAGCTTGCATGGAGCACTGGGTGTGGTGAAAAAATAATGAATACTGTTTTTCTGAAAATAAATAAATTGGGAAAAAAAATAAGAAAAAATAAATAAATAAAATATCTTAAAAATAGAAAAAAAAAAACAAACAAATGACTTGATGTATACATACTATGTATATGACATCCCAATTTTCAAGAAATAACCAAAGGACTAGTTGACGAAGAGAGAACCTGTGTGAGTGTGCACAGGGAAGTAGAAATAGTCCTTCAATATGTGCAGAAGGGGAAATTGACACTGGGTAGGATGCATCACGGGACTCTGTCATGGAAACAAGGCATGCCATAAGTGTCTGCCTTATATCATTGACTATTTCACACTGATTAGAGTCCCTTACCTGAAAAAGGAAAGACTGTGTTTCTCACAACTTTCCCACTACTCTGCTTTGCATTTTTTCATCCACCAATTAGGTGGGCCCAGCAGCACCTCAGGCCTTACTTGTTTACCCATCACACGCATGCACTGTAGCTCTGTGTTCACATCAAGCAAAGCACCCTGAATAATTCCTTTGCAACACAAGCGATGTCCTGACCGTTCCTCTCTCTTCCAGAACATCAAGAGGGCCCACTGATGAATCTTGTAGAGGACAGTGTGGAGGAATCCACGCCCTCTCTCCCGAGGGTAAGGTCATCTTTCCTTTTCTGAGAAAGAAATCTCTCATATAATCTCTCTCTCTCTCTCTCTCTCTCTCTGTCTGTCTCTAGTTGCTCAATCCTATTCAGATATGGGAATCACAATGTATTTTAACAATACACAATTTCCTTGCTTGGGGCCATACGGAGTAAATGTCTAGAACCAGCTGAGACCTGAAACAAATGGCAGTAGAAAAGGCAGCTCACTCTGCTGTGTGGTGTTTCTCTAGTGTGTCAGCTAAAGAATATATTGGTCCATCAAACCTGTCTACTGGAGGTTTTAAGGGCACACACACTGTAGCATCTTCCTAACTCCCACGTTGATCCAAGAGTATCTGCTGGGCTGCTGAGGAAGAAGGGGTCAGAGGACTGCCCCGTGGATAAAGTATGACTAATTTCCCTCTGGTCTTCTGCCTACAAGTTAACAAGAGCCCTCTACCTTCTTATCTCTTTTGCACTGCTGACCAGATAAGATCCAGGGCATCGGACACAGGCTGATGAGAAGAGGCCGATTCTGGAGACACATCAGAATCCAGACAAAGCCAGAGCCAGGTGAAGGTATCATGGAAATTGCCTCCTGAAGTTGATCCAGAGTACACTCTCTCTCACATATGTACCATATGCTAATGAGATCACCAAAAACACAATAACAAAAACAAAAGGATGGACACATTTTTCTGTAATTTCCTCTGTACAATTTGAAATTACCCAAGTCAACTGGTGGTAGTATGGAACTCAAATTTGAGGTCAATCCCACAGGACAAAATGGGAAAAGTGAATTTTGGTAAATCGAAGCAGCAGACAAAGCTTGAGAGACGATGCACTCTTACAGACAAACCTGAGGATTTTGAAAGGGAGGGAATGGACGGATGGCTTGGCCTGCTCGTGGGTATGAAGTAGGGCAAGGAGTGCATGGAGCCCTGGGTGTGGTGCATAAACTGTGAATGTTGGGACACTGAATTATTTTTGAACATAAAAAAAAAGGAACAACATCTCTAGGACAATCATAGAACTTAACTGAATCTGGAATATTGGGGGTTATCGATCTCGTGCTTAATCACTGTTTCCAAACGTATACTTTACTGCAGAGGACTCACAACAGGTTTAGATGAACAAAAATGCTGAACAGAGAATACAGAAAATTTCCATAAGCTACGCCTCTAGTTTTCCCTAGGAATAACTCCTTCCTTGGGTGTGGAACGTTTTTTTACAATCAGTGCAACCATATCCATATGCATTAGTTCATTCTCAGTGCATAATTTACCCTATAATGAATTTCTTGTGATTTGGGGTTCTATGCATTTGGACAAAGGCATACGAAAGGGATTCCCGCATGTGACACATACACGATCTTTATCCCCATGTTCCTAGCACCATGAATCACAGCTGGAACGTGAAGGTGCAGAAAGACCTATGTTGTCGGATTCCACTGACAGACCTTATACAGAATAGGCAAATTCCTCGGGAAAGAAAGGAGAGATCACGAGACCTAAGGCAGGAGGGAAGGGGGAGTTACTTCTTCGTGGGTCCAGAGGGATTTGCAGCCTGGTGAAAGCTGTGAATTCTGGGTAAATTGTAGGAATGGATACAAAGAACTCTGAATGAAATTACCACGTCTGAGCGTTGGATTACAAATGACTTGATGTATACATACTATGTACATGACATCCCAATTTTCAAGAAATAACCAAAGGACTAGGTGATGAAGAGAGAACCTGTGTGACTGTGCACATGGAAGTGGAAATAGTCCTTCGATATGTGGAGAAGGGGAAATTGACACTGGGTAGGATGCATCACGGGACTCTGTCATGGAAACAAGGCATGCCATAAGTGTCTGCCTTATATCATTGACTATTTCACACTGATTAGAGCCCCTTAGCTGAAAAAGGAATGACTGTGTTTCTCACTACTTTCCCACTACTCTGCTTTGCATTTTTTCATCCACCAAGTAGGTGGGCCCAGCAGCACCTCAGGCCTTACTTGTTTACCCATCACACGCATGCACTGTAGGTCTGGGTTCACATCAAGCAAAGCACCCTGAATAATTCCTTTGCAACACAAGCGATGTCCTGACCGTTCCTCTGTCTCTTCCAGAACATCAAGAGGGCCCACTGATGAATCTTGTAGAGGACAGTGTGGAGGAAGCCACGCCCTCTCTCCCCAGGGTTTGGTCATCTTTCCTTTTCTAAGGAAGAAATCTCTCATATAATCTCTCTCTCTCTCTCTCTCTCTCTCTCTCTGTCTGTCTCTAGTTGCTCAATCCTATTCATAGAGGGGAATCACAATGTATCGTAACAATACACAATTTCCTACTTGGGGTCATACGGAGTAAATGTCTATAACCAGATGAGAGCTGAAACAAATGGCTGTAGAAATGGCAGCTCACTCTGCGGTGTGGTGTTTTTCTAGTGTGTCAGCTAAAGAATAATATTGGTCCATCAAACCTGTCTACTGGGGGTTTTAAGGGCACACACACTGTAGCATCTTCCTAACTCCCACGTTGATCCAAGAGTTTCTGCTGGGCTGCTGAGGAATAAGGGGTCAGAGGACTGCCCCGTGGATAAAGTATGACTAATTTCCCTCTGGTCTTCTGCCTCCAAGTTAACAAGAGCCCTCTACTTTCTTATCTCTTTTGTACTTGCTGGCCAGATAAGATCAAGGGCATCGGACACAGGCTGATGAGGAGAGGCCGATTCTGGAGACACATAAGAATCCAGACAAAGCCAGAGCCAGGTGAAGGTATCATGGAAATTGCCTCCTGAAGTTGATCCAGAGTACACTCTCTCTCACATATGTACCATATTCTAATAAGATCACCAAAAACACAATAACAAAAACAAAAGGATGGACACATTTTTCTGTATTGTCCTGTGTACAATTTGAAATTATCCAAGTCGACTGGTGGTAGTATGGAACTCAAATTTGAGGTCAATCCCACAGGACAAAATGGGAAAAGTGAATTTTGGTAAATCGAAGCGGCAGACAAAGCTTGAGAGAAGATGCACTCTTACAGACAAACCAGAGGATTTTGAAAGGGAGGGAATGGACGGATGGCTTGGCCTGCTCGTGGGTATGAAGTAGGGCAAGGAGTGCATGGAGCCCTGGGTGGGGTGCATAAACTATGAATGTTGGGACACTGAATTATTTTTGAACATAAAAAAAAGGACCAACATCTCTAGGACAATCATAGAACTTAACTGAATCTGGAATATTGGGGGTTATCGATCTCGTCCTTAATCACTGTTTCCAAACGTATACTTTACTGCAGAGGATTCACAACAGGTTTAGATGAACAAAAATGCTGAACAGAGAATACAGAAAATTTCCATAAGCTACGCCTCTAGTTTTCCCTAGGAATAAATCCTTCCTTGGGTGTGGAACGTTTTTTTACAATCAGTGCAACCATATCCATATGCATTAGTTCATTCTCACTGCATAATTTACCCTAAAATGAATTTCTTGTGATTTGAGGTTCTATGCATTTGGACAAAGGCATACGAAAGGGATTCCCCCATGTGGCACATACACGATCTTTATCCCCATGTTCCTAGCACCATGAATCACAGCTGGAACGTGCAGGTGCAGAAAGACCTATGTTGTCGGATTCCACTGACAGACCTTATACAGAATAGGCAAATTCCTCGGGAAAGAAAGGAGAGATCCCGAGACCTAAGGCAGGAGGGAAGGGGGAGTTACCTCTTCGTGGGTCCAGAGGGATTTGCAGCCTGGTGAAAGCTGTGAATTCTGGGTAAATTGTAGGAATGGATATAAAGAACTCTGAATGAAATTACCACGTCTGAGCGTAGGATACAAATGACTTGACGTATACATACTATGTATATGACATCCCAATTAATCAAGAAATACCCAAAGGACGAAGTGATGAAGAGAGAACCTGTGTGAGTGTGCACATGGAAGTGGAAATAGTCCTTCGATATGTGGAGAAGGGGAAATTGACACTGGGTAGGATGCATCACGGGACTCTGTCATGGAGACAAGGCATGCCGTTAGTGTCTGCCTTACTTCACATTGACTATTTCACACTGATTAGAGCCCCTTAACTGAAAAAGGAAAGACTGTGTTTCTCACTACTTTCCCACTACTCTGCTTTGCATTTTTTCATCCACCAAGTAGGTGGGCCCAGCAGCACCTCAGGCCTTACTTGTTTACCCATCACACGCATGCACTGTAGCTCTGTGTTCACATCAAGCAAAGCACCCTGAATAATTCCTTTGCAACACAAGCGATGTCCTGACCGTTCCTCTCTCTTCCAGAACATCAAGAGGGCCCACTGATGAATCTTGTAGAGGACAGTGTGGAGGAAGCCACGCCCTCTCTCCCCAGGGTAAGGTCATCTTTCCTTTTCTGAGGAAGAAATCTCTCATATAATCTCTCTCTCTCTCTCTCTCTGTCTGTCTGTCTCTAGTTGCTCAATCCTATTCAGATAGGGAATCGCAATGTATCATAACAATACACAATTTCCTTGCTTGGGGCCATACGGAGTAAATGTCTATAACCAGCGGAGAGCTGAAACAAATGGCAGTAGAAATGGCAGCTCACTCTGCTGTGTGGTGTTTCTCTAGTGTGTCAGCTAAAGAATAATATTGGTCCATCAAACCTGTCTACTGGAGGTTTTAAGGGCACACACACTGTAGCATCTTCCTAACTCCCACGTTGATCCAAGAGTATCTGCTGGGCTGCTGAGGAAGAAGGGGTCAGAGGACTGCCCCGTGGATAAAGTATGACTAATTTCCCTCTGGTCTTCTGCCTCCAAGTTAACAAGAGCCCTCTACCTTCTTATCTCTTTTGCACTTGCTGCCCAGATAAGATCAAGGGCATCGCACACAGGCTGATGAGGAGAGGCCGATTCTGGCGACACATAAGAATCCAGACAAAGCCAGAGCCAGGTGAAGGTATCATGGAAATTGCCTCCTGAAGTTGATCCAGAGTACACTCTCTCTCACATATGTACCATATGCTAATGAGATCACCAAAAACTCAATAACGAAAACAAAAGGATGGACACATTTTTCTGTAATTTCCTGTGTACAACTTGAAATTACCCAAGTCAACTGGTGGTAGTATGGAACTCAAATTTGAGGTCAATCCCACAGGACAAAATGGGAAAAGTGAATTTTGGTAAATCGAAGCGGCAGACAAAGCTTGAGAGACGATGCACTCTTACAGACAAACCTGAGGATTTTGAAAGGGAGGGAATGGACGGATGGCTTGGCCTGCTCGTGGGTATGAAGTAGGGCAAGGAGTGCATGGAGCCCTGGGTGTGGTGCATAAACTATGAATGTTGGGACACAGAATTATTTTTAAACATAAAAAAAAGGAACAACATCTCTAGGACAATCATAGAACTTAACTGAATCTGGAATATTGGGGGTTATCGATCTCGTCCTTAATCACTGTTTCCAATCGTATACTTTACTGCAGAGGATTCACAACAGGTTTAGATGAACAAAAATGCTGAACAGAGAATAGAAAAAAATTTCCATAAGCTACGCCTTTAGTTTTCCCTAGGAATAAATCCTTCCTTGGGTGTGGAACGTTTTTTTACAATCAGTGCAACCATATCCATATGCATTAGTTCATTCTCAGTGCATAATTTACCCTTAAATGAATTTCTTGTGATTTGAGGTTCTATGCATTTGGACAAAGGCATACGAAAGGGATTCCCCCATGTGGCACATACACGATCTTTATCCCCATGTTCCTAGCACCATGAATCACAGCTGGAACGTGCAGGTGCAGAAAGACCTATGTTGTCGGATTCCACTGACAGACCTTATACAGAATAGGCAAATTCCTCGGGAAAGAAAGGAGAGATCCCGAGACCTAAGGCAGGAGGGAAGGGGGAGTTACTTCTTCGTGGGTCCAGAGGGATTTGCAGCCTGGTGAAAGCTGTGAATTCTGGGTAAATTGTAGGAATGGATACAAAGAACTCTGAATGAAATAACCACGTCTTGAGCGTAGGATTACAAATGACTTGATGTATACATACTATGTATATGACATCCCAATTAATCAAGAAATACCCAAAGGACTAGGTGATGAAGAGAGAACCTGTGTGAGTGTGCACATGGAAGTAGAAATAGTCCTTCGATATGTGGAGAAGGGTAAATTGACACTGGGTAGGATGCATCACGGGACTCTGTCATGGAGACAAGGCATGCCGTTAGTGTCTGCCTTACTTCACATTGACTATTTCACACTGATTAGAGCCCCTTAGCTGAAAAAGGAAAGACTGTGTTTCTCACTACTTTCCCACTACTCTGCTTTGCATTTTTCATCCACCAATTAGGTGGGCCCAGCAGCACCTCAGGCCTTACTTGTTTACCCATCACACACATGCAATGTAGCTCTGTGTTCACATCAAGCAAAGCACCCTGAATAATTCCTTTGCAACACAAGCGATGTCTTGACCGTTCCTCTGTCTCTTCCAGAACATCAAGAGGGCCCAATGATGAATCTTGTAGAGGACAGTGTGGAGGAAGCCACGCCCTCTCTCCCCAGGGTAAGGTCATCTTTCCTTTTCTGAGGAAGAAACCTCTCATATAATCTCTCTCTCTCTCTCTCTCTCTCTGTCTGTCTGTCTGTCTCTAGTTGCTCAATCCTATTCAGATAGGGGAATCACAATATATTGTAACAATACACAATTTCCTTGCCTGGGGCCATATGGAGTAAATGTCTATAACCAGATGAGAGCTGAAACAAATGGCAGTAGAAATGGCAGCTCATTCTGCTGTGTGGTGTTTCTCTAGTGTGTCAGCTAAAGAATAATATTGGTCCATCAAACCTGTCTACTGGAGGTTTTAAGGGCACACACACTGTAGCATCTTCCTAACTCCCACGTTGATCCAAGAGATTCTGCTGGGCTGCTGAGGAAGAAGGGGTCAGAGGACTGCCCCGTGGATAAAGTATGACTAATTTCCCTCTGGTCTTCTGCCTCCAAGTTAACAAGAGCCCTCTACCTTCTTATCTCTTTTGCACTTGCTGCCCAGATAAGATCAAGTGCATCAGACACAGGCTGATGAGGAGAGGCCGATTCTGGAGACACATAAGAATCCAGACAAAGCCAGAGCCAGGTGAAGGTATCATGGAAATTGCCTCCTGAAGTTGATCCAGAGTACACACTCTCTCACATATGTACCATATGCTAATGAGATCACCAAAAACACAATAACAAAAACAAAAGGATGGACACATTTTTCTGTAATTTCCTCTGTACAATTTGAAATTACCAAAGTCAACTGGTGGTAGTATGGAACTCAAATTTGAGGTCAATCCCAAAGGACAAAATGGGAAAAGTGAATTTTGATAAATCAAAGCGGCAGACAAAGCTTGAGAGACGATGCACTCTTACAGACACACCTGAGGATTTTGAAAGGGAGGTAATGGAAGGATGGGTTAGCCTGCTCGTGGGTATGAAGTAGGGCAAGGAGTGCATGGAGCCCTGGGTGTGGTGCATAAACTATGAATGTTGGGACACTGAATTATTTTTGAACATAAAAAAAAAGGAACAACATCTCTAGGACAATCATAGAACTTATCTGAATCTGGAATATTGGGGGTTATAGATCTCGTCCTTAATCACTGTTTCCAAACGTATACTTTACTGCAGAGGATTCACAACAGGTTTAGATGAACAAAAATGCTGAACAGAGAATACAGAAAATTTCCATAGGCTACGTCTCTAGTTTTCCCTAGGAATAACTACGTCCTTGGGTGTGGAACGTTTTTTTACAATCAGTGCAACCATATCCATATGCATTAGTTCATTCTCAGTGCATAATTTACCCTAAAATGAATTTCTTGTGATTTGAGGTTCTATGCATTTGGTCAAAGGCATACGAAAGGGATTCCCGCATGTGACACATACACGATCTTTATCCCCATGTTCCTAGCACCATGAATCACAGCTGGATCGTACAGGTGCCGAAAGACCTATGTTGTCGGATTCCACTGACAGACCTTATACAGAATAGGCAAATTCCTCGGGAAAGAAAGGAGAGATCCCGAGAGCTAAGGCAGGAGGGAAGGGGGAGTTACCTCTTCGTGGGTCCAGAGGGATTTGCAGCCTGGTGAAAGCTGTGAATTCTGGGTAAATTGTAGGAATGGATACAAAGAACTCTGAATGAAATTACCACGTCTGAGCGTTGGATTACAAATGACTTGATGTATACATACTATGTACATGACATCCCAATTTTCAAGAAATAACCAAAGGACTAGGTGATGAAGAGAGAACCTGTGTGACTGTGCACATGGAAGTGGAAATAGTCCTTCGATATGTGGAGAAGGGGAAATTGACACTGGGTAGGATGCATCACGGGACTCTGTCATGGAAACAAGGCATGCCGTTAGTGTCTGCCTCTCTTCACATTGACGATTTCACACTGATTAGAGCCCCTTAGCTGAAAAAGGAAAGACTGTGTTTCTCACTACTTTCCCACTACTCTGCTTTGCATTTTTTCATCCACCAAGTAGGTGGGCCCAGCAGCACCTCAGGCCTTACTTGTTTACCCATCACACGCATGCACTGCAGGTCTGTGTTCACATCAAGCAAAGCACCCTGAATAATTCCTTTGCAACACAAGCGATGTCCTGACCGTTCCTCTCTCTTCCAGAACATCAAGAGGGCCCACTGATGAATCTTGTAGAGGACAGTGTGGAGGAATCCACGCCCTCTCTCCCGAGGGTAAGGTCATCTTTCCTTTTCTGAAGAAGAAATCTCTCATATAATCTCTCTCTCTCTCTCTCTCTCTCTCTCTCTCTCTGTCTGTCTGTCTCTAGTTGCCCAATCCTATTCAGATAGAGGAAATACGATGTATCGTAACAATACACAATTTCCTTGCTTGGGCCCATACGGAGTAAATGTCTATAACCAGATGAGAGCTGAAACAAATGGCAGTAGAAATGGCAGCTCACTCTGCTGTGTGGTGTTTCTCTAGTGTGTCAGCTAAAGAATAATATTGGTCCATCAAACCTGTCTACTGGGGGTTTTAAGGTCACACACACTGTAGCATCTTCCTAACTCCCACGTTGATCCAAGGGTATCTGCTGGGCTGCTGAGGAAGAAGGGGTCAGAGGACTGCCCTGTGGATAAAGTATGACTAATTTCCCTCTGGACTTCTGCCTCCAAGTTAACAAGAGCCCTCTACCTTCTTATCTCTTTTGCACTTGCTGGCCAGATAAGATCAAGGGCATCAGACACAGGCTGATGAGGAGAGGCCGATTATGGAAACACATAAGAATCCAGACAAAGCCAGAGCCAGGTGAAGGTATCATGGAAATTGCCTCCTGAAGTTGATCCAGAGTACACTCTCTCACACATATGTACCCTATGCTAATGAGATCACCAAAAACACAATAACAAAAACAAAAGGATGGACACATTTTTCTGTAATATCCTCTGTACAATTTGAAATTACCAAAGTCAACTGGTGGTAGTGTGGAACTCAAATTTGAGGTCAATCCCACAGGACCAAATGGGAAAAGTGAATTTTGGTAAATCAAAGCGGCAGACAAAGCTTGAGAGACGATGCACTCTTACAGACAAACCTGAGGATTTTGAAAGGGAGGGAATGGACGGATGGCTTGGCCTGCTCGTGGGTATGAAGTAGGGCAAGGAGTGCATGGAGCCCTGGGTGTGGTGCATAAACTATGAATGTTGGGACACTGAATTATTTTTGAACATAAGAAAAAAAGGAACAACATCTCTAGGACAATCATAGAACTTATCTGAATCTGGATTATTGGGGGTTATCGATCTCGTCCTTAATCACTGTTTCCAAACGTATACTTTACTGCAGAGGATTCACAACAGGTTTAGAGGAACAAAAATGCTGAACAGAGAATACAAAAAAATTTCCATAAGCTACGCCTCTAGTTTTCCCTAGGAATAACTACGTCCTTGGGTGTGGAACGTTTTTTTACAATCAGTGCAACCACATCCATATGCATTAGTTCATTCTCAGTGCATAATTTACCCTATAATGAATTTCTTGTGATTTGAGGTTCTATGCATTTGGACTAAGGCATACGAAAGGGATCCCGCATGTGACACATACACGATCTTTATCCCCATGTTCCTAGCACCATGAATCACAGCTGGAACGTGCAGGTGCAGAAAGACCTATGTTGTCGGATTCCACTGACAGACCTTATACAGAATAGGCAAATTCCTCGGGAAAGAAAGGGGAGATCCCGAGAGCTAAGGCAGGAGGGAAGGGGGAGTTACTTCTTCGTGGGTCCAGAGGGATTTGCAGCCTGGTGAGAGCTGTGAATTCTGGGTAAATTGTAGGAATGGATAGAACGAACTCTGAATTAAATTACCACGTCTCAGCATAGGATTACAAATGACTTGATGTATACATACTATGTATATGACATCCCAATTTTCAAGAAATAACCAAAGGACTAGTTGACGAAGAGAGAACCTGTGTGAGTGTGCACAGGGAAGTAGAAATAGTCCTTCAATATGTGGAGAAGGGGAAATTGACACTGGGTAGGATGCATCACGGGACTCTGTCATGGAAACAAGGCATGCCATAAGTGTCTGCCTTATATCATTGACTATTTCACACTGATTAGAGTCCCTTACCTGAAAAAGGAAAGACTGTGTTTCTCACAACTTTCCCACTACTCTGCTTTGCATTTTTTCATCCACCAATTACGTGGGCCCAGCAGCACCTCAGGCCTTACTTGTTTACCCATCACACGCATGCACTGTAGCTCTGTGTTCACATCAAGCAAAGCACCCTGAATAATTCCTTTGCAACACAAGCGATGTCCTGACCGTTCCTCTGTCTCTTCCCGAACATCAAGAGGGCCCACTGATGAATCTTGTAGAGGACAGTGTGGAGGAATCCACGCCCTCTCTCCCGAGGGTAAGGTCATCTTTCCTTTTCTGAGAAAGAAATCTCTCATATAATCTCTCTCTCTCTCTCTCTCTCGGTCTGTCTGTCTCTAGTTGCTCAATCCTATTCAGATATGGGAATCACAATGTATTTTAACAATACACAATTTCCTTGCTTGGGGCCATACGGAGTAAATGTCTAGAACCAGCTGAGACCTGAAACAAATGACAGTAGAAAAGGCAGCTCACTCTGCTGTGTGGTGTTTCTCTAGTGTGTCAGCTAAAGAATAATATTGGTCCATCAAACCTGTCTACTGGAGTTTTTAAGGGCACACACACTGTAGCATCTTCCTAACTCCCATGTTGATCCAAGAGTATCTGCTGGGCTGCTGAGGAAGAAGGGGTCAGAGGACTGCCCCGTGGATAAAGTATGACTAATTTCCCTCTGGTCTTCTGCCTACAAGTTAACAAGAGCCCTCTACCTTCTTATCTCTTTTGCACTGCTGTCCAGATAAGATCCAGGGCATCGGACACAGGCTGATGAGAAGAGGCCGATTCTGGAGACACATCAGAATCCAGACAAAGCCAGAGCCAGGTGAAGGTATCATGGAAATTGCCTCCTGAAGTTGATCCAGATAACACTCTCTCTCACATATGTACCATATGCTAATGAGATCACCAAAAACACAATAACAAAAACAAAAGGATGGACACATTTTTCTGTAATTTCCTCTGTACAATTTGAAATTACCCAAGTCAACTGGTGGTAGTATGGAACTCAAATTTGAGGTCAATCCCACAGGACAAAATGGGAAAAGTGAATTTTGGTAAATCGAAGCGGCAGACAAAGCTTGAGAGAAGATGCACTCTTACAGACAAACCTGAGGATTTTGAAAGGGAGGGAATGGACGGATGGCTTGGCCTGCTCGTGGGTATGAAGTAGGGCAAGGAGTGCATGGAGCCCTGGGTGTGGTGCATAAACTGTGAATGTTGGGACACTGAATTATTTTTGAACATAAAAAAAAAGGAACAACATCTCTAGGACAATCATAGAACTTAACTGAATCTGGAATATTGGGGGTTATCGATCTCGTGCTTAATCACTGTTTCCAAACGTATACTTTACTGCAGAGGACTCACAACAGGTTTAGATGAACAAAAATGCTGAACAGAGAATACAGAAAATTTCCATAAGCTACGCCTCTAGTTTTCCCTAGGAATAACTCCTTCCTTGGGTGTGGAACGTTTTTTTACAATCAGTGCAACCATATCCATATGCATTAATTCATTCTCAGTGCATAATTTACCCTACAATGAATTTCTTGTGATTTGGGGTTCTATGCATTTGGACAAAGGCATACGAAAGGGATTCCCGCATGTGACACATACACGATCTTTATCCCCATGTTCCTAGCACCATGAATCACAGCTGGAACGTGCAGGTGCAGAAAGACCTATGTTGTCGGATTCCACTGACAGACCTTATACAGAATAGGCAAATTCCTCGGGAAAGAAAGGAGAGATCACGAGACCTAAGGCAGGAGGGAAGGGGGAGTTACTTCTTCGTGGGTCCAGAGGGATTTGCAGCCTGGTGAAAGCTGTGAATTCTGGGTAAATTGTAGGAATGGATACAAAGAACTCTGAATGAAATTACCACGTCTGAGCGTTGGATTACAAATGACTTGATGTATACATACTATGTACATGACATCCCAATTTTCAAGAAATAACCAAAGGACTAGGTGATGAAGAGAGAACCTGTGTGACTGTGCACATGGAAGTGGAAATAGTCCTTCGATATGTGGAGAAGGGGAAATTGACACTGGGTAGGATGCATCACGGGACTCTGTCATGGAAACAAGGCATGCCATAAGTGTCTGCCTTATATCATTGACTATTTCACACTGATTAGAGCCCCTTAGCTGAAAAAGGAATGACTGTGTTTCTCACTACTTTCCCACTACTCTGCTTTGCATTTTTTCATCCACCAAGTATGTGGGCCCAGCAGCACCTCAGGCCTTACTTGTTTACCCATCACACGCATGCACTGTAGGTCTGTGTTCACATCAAGCAAAGCACCCTGAATAATTCCTTTGCAACACAAGCGATGTCCTGACCGTTCCTCTGTCTCTTCCAGAACATCAAGAGGGCCCACTGATGAATCTTGTTGAGGACAGTGTGGAGGAAGCCACGCCCTCTCTCCCCAGGGTTTGGTCATCTTTCCTTTTCTAAGGAAGAAATCTCTCATATAATCTCTCTCTCTCTCTCTCTCTCTCTGTCTGTCTGTCTCTAGTTGCTCAATCCTATTCATAGAGGGGAATCACAATGTATCGTAACAATACACAATTTCCTACTTGGGGTCATACGGAGTAAATGTCTATAACCAGATGAGAGCTGAAACAAATGGCAGTAGAAATGGCAGCTCACTCTGCGGTGTGGTGTTTTTCTAGTGTGTCAGCTAAAGAATAATATTGGTCCATCAAACCTGTCTACTGGGGGTTTTAAGGGCACACACACTGTAGCATCTTCCTAACTCCCACGTTGATCCAAGAGTATCTGCTGGGCTGCTGAGGAAGAAGGGGTCAGAGGACTGCCCCGTGGATAAAGTATGACTAATTTCCCTCTGGTCTTCTGCCTCCAAGTTAACAAGAGCCCTCTACCTTCTTATCTCTTTTGCACTTGCTGCCCAGATAAGATCAAGGGCATCGGACACAGGCTGATGAGGAGAGGCCGATTCTGGAGACACATAAGAATCCAGACAAAGCCAGAGCCAGGTGAAGGTATCATGGAAATTGCCTCCTGAAGTTGATCCAGAGTACACTCTCTCTCACATATGTACCATATGCTAATAAGATCACCAAAAACACAATAACAAAAACAAAAGGATGGACACATTTTTCTGTATTTTCCTGTGTACAATTTGAAATTACCCAAGTCAACTGGTGGTAGTATGGAACTCAAATTTGAGGTCAATCCCACAGGACAAAATGGGAAAAGTGAATTTTGGTAAATCGAAGCGGCAGACAAAGCTTGAGAGAAGATGCACTCTTACAGACAAACCAGAGGATTTTGAAAGGGAGGGAATGGACGGATGGCTTGGCCTGCTCGTGGGTATGAAGTAGGGCAAGGAGTGCATGGAGCCCTGGGTGGGGTGCATAAACTATGAATGTTGGGACACTGAATTATTTTTGAACATAAAAAAAAGGACCAACATCTCTAGGACAATCATAGAACTTAACTGAATCTGGAATATTGGGGGTTATCGATCTCGTCCTTAATCACTGTTTCCAAACGTATACTTTACTGCAGAGGATTCACAACAGGTTTAGATGAACAAAAATGCTGAACAGAGAATACAGAAAATTTCCATAAGCTACGCCTCTAGTTTTCCCTAGGAATAACTCCTTCCTTGGGTGTGGAACGTTTTTTTACAATCAGTGCAACCATATCCATATGCATTAGTTCATTCTCACTGCATAATTTACCCTAAAATGAATTTCTTGTGATTTGAGGTTCTATGCATTTGGACAAAGGCATACGAAAGGGATTCCCCCATGTGGCACATACACGATCTTTATCCCCATGTTCCTAGCACCATGAATCACAGCTGGAACGTGCAGGTGCAGAAAGACCTATGTTGTCGGATTCCACTGACAGACCTTATACAGAATAGGCAAATTCCTCGGGAAAGAAAGGAGAGATCCCGAGACCTAAGGCAGGAGGGAAGGGGGAGTTACCTCTTCGTGGGTCCAGAGGGATTTGCAGCCTGGTGAAAGCTGTGAATTCTGGGTAAATTGTAGGAATGGATACAAAGAACTCTGAATGAAATTACCACGTCTGAGCGTAGGATACAAATGACTTGACGTATACATACTATGTATATGACATCCCAATTAATCAAGAAATACCCAAAGGACGAAGTGATGAAGAGAGAACCTGTGTGAGTGTGCACATGGAAGTGGAAATAGTCCTTCGATATATGGAGAAGGGGAAATTGACACTGGGTAGGATGCATCACGGGACTCTGTCATGGAGACAAGGCATGCCGTTAGTGTCTGCCTTACTTCACATTGACTATTTCACACTGATTAGAGCCCCTTAACTGAAAAAGGAAAGACTGTGTTTCTCACTACTTTCCCACTACTCTGCTTTGCATTTTTTCATCCACCAAGTAGGTGGGCCCAGCAGCACCTCAGGCCTTACTTGTTTACCCATCACACGCATGCACTGTAGCTCTGTGTTCACATCAAGCAAAGCACCCTGAATAATTCCTTTGCAACACAAGCGATGTCCTGACCGTTCCTCTCTCTTCCAGAACATCAAGAGGGCCCACTGATGAATCTTGTAGAGGACAGTGTGGAGGAAGCCACGCCCTCTCTCCCCAGGGTAAGGTCATCTTTCCTTTTCTGAGGAAGAAATCTCTCATATAATCTCTCTCTCTCTCTCTCTCTCGGTCTGTCTGTCTCTAGTTGCTCAATCCTATTCAGATAGGGAATCGCAATGTATCATAACAATACACAATTTCCTTGCTTGGGGCCATACGGAGTAAATGTCTATAACCAGCGGAGAGCTGAAACAAATGGCAGTAGAAATGGCAGCTCACTCTGCTGTGTGGTGTTTCTCTAGTGTGTCAGCTAAAGAATAATATTGGTCCATCAAACCTGTCTACTGGAGGTTTTAAGGGCACACACACTGTAGCATCTTCCTAACTCCCACGTTGATCCAAGAGTATCTGCTGGGCTGCTGAGGAAGAAGGGGTCAGAGGACTGCCCCGTGGATAAAGTATGACTAATTTCCCTCTGGTCTTCTGCCTCCAAGTTAACAAGAGCCCTCTACCTTCTTATCTCTTTTGCACTTGCTGCCCAGATAAGATCAAGGGCTCGCACACAGGCTGATGAGGAGAGGCCGATTCTGGCGACACATAAGAATCCAGACAAAGCCAGAGCCAGGTGAAGGTATCATGGAAATTGCCTCCTGAAGTTGATCCAGAGTACACTCTCTCTCACATATGTACCATATGCTAATGAGATCACCAAAAACTCAATAACAAAAACAAAAGGATGGACACATTTTTCTGTAATTTCCTGTGTACAACTTGAAATTACCCAAGTCAACTGGTGGTAGTATGGAACTCAAATTTGAGGTCAATCCCACAGGACAAAATGGGAAAAGTGAATTTTGGTAAATCGAAGCGGCAGACAAAGCTTGAGAGACGATGCACTCTTACAGACAAACCTGAGGATTTTGAAAGGGAGGGAATGGACGGATGGCTTGGCCTGCTCGTGGGTATGAAGTAGGGCAAGGAGTGCATGGAGCCCTGGGTGGGGTGCATAAACTATGAATGTTGGGACACTGAATTATTTTTGAACATAAAAAAAAAAAAAGGAACAACATCTCTAGGACAATCATTGAACTTAACTGAATCTGGAATATTGGGGGTTATAGATCTCGTCCTTAATCACTGTTTCCAATCGTATACTTTACTGCAGAGGATTCACAACAGGTTTAGATGAACAAAAATGCTGAACAGAGAATACAAAAAAATTTCCATAAGCTACGCCTTTAGTTTTCCCTAGGAATAAATCCTTCCTTGGGTGTGGAACGTTTTTTTACAATCAGTGCAACCATATCCATATGCATTAGTTCATTCTCAGTGCATAATTTACCCTTAAATGAATTTCTTGTGATTTGAGGTTCTATGCATTTGGACAAAGGCATACGAAAGGGATTCCCCCATGTGGCACATACACGATCTTTATCCCCATGTTCCTAGCACCATGAATCACAGCTGGAACGTGCAGGTGCAGAAAGACCTATGTTGTCGGATTCCACTGACAGACCTTATACAGAATAGGCAAATTCCTCGGGAAAGAAAGGAGAGATCCCGAGACCTAAGGCAGGAGGGAAGGGGGAGTTACTTCTTCGTGGGTCCAGAGGGATTTGCAGCCTGGTGAAAGCTGTGAATTCTGGGTAAATTGTAGGAATGGATACAAAGAACTCTGAATGAAATAACCACGTCTTGAGCGTAGGATTACAAATGACTTGATGTATACATACTATGTATATGACATCCCAATTAATCAAGAAATACCCAAAGGACTAGGTGATGAAGAGAGAACCTGTGTGAGTGTGCACATGGAAGTAGAAATAGTCCTTCGATATGTGGAGAAGGGGAAATTGACACTGGGTAGGATGCATCACGGGACTCTGTCATGGAGACAAGGCATGCCGTTAGTGTCTGCCTTACTTCACATTGACTATTTCACACTGATTAGAGCCCCTTAGCTGAAAAAGGAAAGACTGTGTTTCTCACTACTTTCCCACTACTCTGCTTTGCATTTTTCATCCACCAATTAGGTGGGCCCAGCAGCACCTCAGGCCTTACTTGTTTACCCATCACACACATGCAATGTAGCTCTGTGTTCACATCAAGCAAAGCACCCTGAATAATTCCTTTGCAACACAAGCGATGTCTTGACCGTTCCTCTGTCTCTTCCAGAACATCAAGAGGGCCCACTGATGAATCTTGTAGAGGACAGTGTGGAGGAAGCCACGCCCTCTCTCCCCAGGGTAAGGTCATCTTTCCTTTTCTGAGGAAGAAACCTCTCATATAATCTCTCTCTCTCTCTCTCTCTCTCTGTCTGTCTGTCTGTCTCTAGTTGCTCAATCCTATTCAGATAGGGGAATCACAATATATTGTAACAATACACAATTTCCTTGCCTGGGGCCATATGGAGTAAATGTCTATAACCAGATGAGAGCTGAAACAAATGGCAGTAGAAATGGCAGCTCACTCTGCTGTGTGGTGTTTCTCTAGTGTGTCAGCTAAAGAATAATATTGGTCCATCAAACCTGTCTACTGGAGGTTTTAAGGGCACACACACTGTAGCATCTTCCTAACTCCCACGTTGATCCAAGAGTATCTGCTGGGCTGCTGAGGAAGAAGGGGTCAGAGGACTGCCCTGTGGATAAAGTATGACTAATTTCCCTCTGGTCTTCTGCCTACAAGTTAACAAGAGCCCTCTACCTTCTTATCTCTTTTGCACTTGCTGCCCAGATAAGATCAAGTGCATCAGACACAGGCTGATGAGGAGAGGCCGATTCTGGAGACACATAAGAATCCAGACAAAGCCAGAGCCAGGTGAAGGTATCATGGAAATTGCCTCCTGAAGTTGATCCAGAGTACACACTCTCTCACATATGTACCATATGCTAATGAGATCACCAAAAACACAATAACAAAAACAAAAGGATGGACACATTTTTCTGTAATTTCCTCTGTACAATTTGAAATTACCAAAGTCAACTGGTGGTAGTATGGAACTCAAATTTGAGGTCAATCCCAAAGGACAAAATGGGAAAAGTGAATTTTGATAAATCAAAGCGGCAGACAAAGCTTGAGAGACGATGCACTCTTACAGACAAACCTGAGGATTTTGAAAGGGAGGGAATGGAAGGATGGGTTAGCCTGCTCGTGGGTATGAAGTAGGGCAAGGAGTGCATGGAGCCCTGGGTGTGGTGCATAAACTATGAATGTTGGGACACTGAATTATTTTTGAACATAAAAAAAAAAGGAACAACATCTCTAGGACAATCATAGAACTTATCTGAATCTGGAATATTGGGGGTTATAGATCTCGTCCTTAATCACTGTTTCCAAATGTATACTTTACTGCAGAGGATTCACAACAGGTTTAGATGAACAAAAATGCTGAACAGAGAATACAGAAAATTTCCATAGGCTACGCCTCTAGTTTTCCCTAGGAATAACTACGTCCTTGGGTGTGGAACGTTTTTTTACAATCAGTGCAACCATATCCATATGCATTAGTTCATTCTCAGTGCATAATTTACCCTAAAATGAATTTCTTGTGATTTGAGGTTCTATGCATTTGGTCAAAGGCATACGAAAGGGATTCCCGCATGTGACACATACACGATCTTTATCCCCATGTTCCTAGCACCATGAATCACAGCTGGATCGTACAGGTGCCGAAAGACCTATGTTGTCGGATTCCACTGACAGACCTTATACAGAATAGGCAAATTCCTCGGGAAAGAAAGGAGAGATCCCGAGAGCTAAGGCAGGAGGGAAGGGGGAGTTACTTCTTCGTGGGTCCAGAGGGATTTGCAGCCTGGTGAAAGCTGTGAATTCTGGGTAAATTGTAGGAATGGATACAAAGAACTCTGAATGAAATTACCACGTCTGAGCGTTGGATTACAAATGACTTGATGTATACATACTATGTACATGACATCCCAATTTTCAAGAAATAACCAAAGGACTAGGTGATGAAGAGAGAACCTGTGTGACTGTGCACATGGAAGTGGAAATAGTCCTTCGATATGTGGAGAAGGGGAAATTGACACTGGGTAGGATGCATCACGGGACTCTGTCATGAAACAAGGCATGCCGTTAGTGTCTGCCTTACTTCACATTGACGATTTCACACTGATTAGAGCCCCTTAGCTGAAAAAGGAAAGACTGTGTTTCTCACTACTTTCCCACTACTCTGCTTTGCATTTTTTCATCCACCAAGTAGGTGGGCCCAGCAGCACCTCAGGCCTTACTTGTTTACCCATCACACGCATGCACTGTAGCTCTGTGTTCACATCAAGCAAAGCACCCTGAATAATTCCTTTGCAACACAAGCGATGTCCTGACCGTTCCTCTCTCTTCCAGAACATCAGGAGGGCCCACTGATGAATCTTGTAGAGGACAGTGTGGAGGAAGCCACGCCCTCTCTCCCCAGGGTAAGGTCATCTTTCCTTTTCTGAAGAAGAAATCTCTCATATAATCTCTCTCTCTCTCTCTCTCTCTCTCTCTCTGTCTGTCTGTCTGTCTCTAGTTGCCCAATCCTATTCAGATAGGGGAAATACGATGTATCGTAACAATACACAATTTCCTTGCTTGGGCCCATACGGAGTAAATGTCTATAACCAGATGAGAGCTGAAACAAATGGCAGTAGAAATGGCAGCTCACTCTGCTGTGTGGTGTTTCTCTAGTGTGTCAGCTAAAGAATAATATTGGTCCATCAAACCTGTCTACTGGGGGTTTTAAGGTCACACACACTGTAGCATCTTCCTAACTCCCACGTTGATCCAAGGGTATCTGCTGGGCTGCTGAGGAAGAAGGGGTCAGAGGACTGCCCTGTGGATAAAGTATGACTAATTTCCCTCTGGACTTCTGCCTCCAAGTTAACAAGAGCCCTCTACCTTCTTATCTCTTTTGCACTTACTGGCCAGATAAGAACAAGGGCATCAGACACAGGCTGATGAGGAGAGGCCGATTATGGAAACACATAAGAATCCAGACAAAGCCAGAGCCAGGTGAAGGTATCATGGAAATTGCCTCCTGAAGTTGATCCAGAGTACACTCTCTCACACATATGTACCCTATGCTAATGAGATCACCAAAAACACAATAACAAAAACAAAAGGATGGACACATTTTTCTGTAATTTCCTCTGTACAATTTGAAATTACCAAAGTCAACTGGTGGTAGTGTGGAACTCAAATTTGAGGTCAATCCCACAGGACCAAATGGGAAAAGTGAATTTTGGTAAATCAAAGCGGCAGACAAAGCTTGAGAGACGATGCACTCTTACAGACAAACCTGAGGATTTTGAAAGGGAGGGAATGGACGGATGGCTTGGCCTGCTCGTGGGTATGAAGTAGGGCAAGGAGTGCATGGAGCCCTGGGTGTGGTGCATAAACTATGAATGTTGGGACACTGAATTATTTTTGAACATAAGAAAAAAAGGAACAACATCTCTAGGACAATCATAGAACTTATCTGAATCTGGATTATTGGGGGTTATCGATCTCGTCCTTAATCACTGTTTCCAAACGTATACTTTACTGCAGAGGATTCACAACAGGTTTAGAGGAACAAAAATGCTGAACAGAGAATACAAAAAAATTTCCATAAGCTACGCCTCTAGTTTTCCCTAGGAATAACTACGTCCTTGGGTGTGGAACGTTTTTTTACAATCAGTGCAACCACATCCATATGCATTAGTTCATTCTCAGTGCATAATTTACCCTATAATGAATTTCTTGTGATTTGAGGTTCTATGCATTTGGACTAAGGCATACGAAAGGGATCCCGCATGTGACACATACACGATCTTTATCCCCATGTTCCTAGCACCATGAATCACAGCTGGAACGTGCAGGTGCAGAAAGACCTATGTTGTCGGATTCCACTGACAGACCTTATACAGAATAGGCAAATTCCTCGGGAAAGAAAGGAGAGATCCCGAGAGCTAAGGCAGGAGGGAAGGGGGAGTTACTTCTTCGTGGGTCCAGAGGGATTTGCAGCCTGGTGAGAGCTGTGAATTCTGGGTAAATTGTAGGAATGGATAGAACGAACTCTGAATTAAATTACCACGTCTCAGCATAGGATTACAAATGACTTGATGTATACATACTATGTATATGACATCCCAATTTTCAAGAAATAACCAAAGGACTAGTTGACGAAGAGAGAACCTGTGTGAGTGTGCACAGGGAAGTAGAAATAGTCCTTCAATATGTGGAGAAGGGGAAATTGACACTGGGTAGGATGCATCACGGGACTCTGTCATGGAAACAAGGCATGCCATAAGTGTCTGCCTTATATCATTGACTATTTCACACTGATTAGAGTCCCTTACCTGAAAAAGGAAAGACTGTGTTTCTCACAACTTTCCCACTACTCTGCTTTGCATTTTTTCATCCACCAATTACGTGGGCCCAGCAGCACCTCAGGCCTTACTTGTTTACCCATCACACGCATGCACTGTAGCTCTGTGTTCACATCAAGCAAAGCACCCTGAATAATTCCTTTGCAACACAAGCGATGTCCTGACCGTTCCTCTGTCTCTTCCCGAACATCAAGAGGGCCCAGTGATGAATCTTGTAGAGGACAGTGTGGAGGAATCCACGCCCTCTCTCCCGAGGGTAAGGTCATCTTTCCTTTTCTGAGAAAGAAATCTCTCATATAATCTCTCTCTCTCTCTCTCTCTCTCTGTCTGTCTCTAGTTGCTCAATCCTATTCAGATATGGGAATCACAATGTATTTTAACAATACACAATTTCCTTGCTTGGGGCCATACGGAGTAAATGTCTAGAACCAGCTGAGACCTGAAACAAATGGCAGTAGAAAAGGCAGCTCACTCTGCTGTGTGGTGTTTCTCTAGTGTGTCAGCTAAATAATAATATTGGTCCATCAAACCTGTCTACTGGAGGTTTTAAGGGCACACACACTGTAGCATCTTCCTAACTCCCATGTTGATCCAAGAGTATCTGCTGGGCTGCTGAGGAAGAAGGGGTCAGAGGACTGCCCCGTGGATAAAGTATGACTAATTTCCCTCTGGTCTTCTGCCTACAAGTTAACAAGAGCCCTCTACCTTCTTATCTCTTTTGCACTGCTGTCCAGATAAGATCCAGGGCATCGGACACAGGCTGATGAGAAGAGGCCGATTCTGGAGACACATCAGAATCCAGACAAAGCCAGAGCCAGGTGAAGGTATCATGGAAATTGCCTCCTGAAGTTGATCCAGAGTAAACTCTCTCTCACATATGTACCATATGCTAATGAGATCACCAAAAACACAATAACAAAAACAAAAGGATGGACACATTTTTCTGTAATTTCCTCTGTACAATTTGAAATTACCCAAGTCAACTGGTGGTAGTATGGAACTCAAATTTGAGGTCAATCCCACAGGACAAAATGGGAAAAGTGAATTTTGGTAAATCGAAGCGGCAGACAAAGCTTGAGAGACGATGCACTCTTACAGACAAACCTGAGGATTTTGAAAGGGAGGGAATGGACGGATGGCTTGGCCTGCTCGTGGGTATGAAGTAGGGCAAGGAGTGCATGGAGCCCTGGGTGTGGTGCATAAACTGTGAATGTTGGGACACTGAATTATTTTTGAACATAAAAAAAAAGGAACAACATCTCTAGGACAATCATAGAACTTATCTGAATCTGGAATATTGGGGGTTATCGATCTCGTGCTTAATCACTGTTTCCAAACGTATACTTTACTGCAGAGGACTCACAACAGGTTTAGATGAACAAAAATGCTGAACAGAGAATACAGAAAATTTCCATAAGCTACGCCTCTAGTTTTCCCTAGGAATAACTCCTTCCTTGGGTGTGGAACGTTTTTTTACAATCAGTGCAACCATATCCATATGCATTAATTCATTCTCAGTGCATAATTTACCCTACAATGAATTTCTTGTGATTTGGGGTTCTATGCATTTGGACAAAGGCATACGAAAGGGATTCCCGCATGTGACACATACACGATCTTTATCCCCATGTTCCTAGCACCATGAATCACAGCTGGAACGTGCAGGTGCAGAAAGACCTATGTTGTCGGATTCCACTGACAGACCTTATACAGAATAGCAAATTCCTCGGGAAAGAAAGGAGAGATCCCGAGAGCTAAGGCAGGAGGGAAGGGGGAGTTACTTCTTCGTGGGTCCAGAGGGATTTGCAGCCTGTGAAAGCTGTGAATTCTGGGTAAATTGTAGGAATGGATACAAAGAACTCTGAATGAAATTACCACGTCTGAGCGTTGGATTACAAATGACTTGATGTATACATACTATGTACATGACATCCCAATTTTCAAGAAATAACCAAAGGACTAGGTGATGAAGAGAGAACCTGTGTGACTGTGCACATGGAAGTGGAAATAGTCCTTCGATATGTGGAGAAGGGGAAATTGACACTGGGTAGGATGCATCACGGGACTCTGTCATGGAAACAAGGCATGCCATAAGTGTCTGCCTTATATCATTGACTATTTCACACTGATTAGAGCCCCTTAGCTGAAAAAGGAATGACTGTGTTTCTCACTACTTTCCCACTACTCTGCTTTGCATTTTTTCATCCACCAAGTAGGTGGGCCCAGCAGCACCTCAGGCCTTACTTGTTTACCCATCACACGCATGCACTGTAGGTCTGTGTTCACATCAAGCAAAGCACCCTGAATAATTCCTTTGCAACACAAGCGATGTCCTGACCGTTCCTCTGTCTCTTCCAGAACATCAAGAGGGCCCACTGATGAATCTTGTAGAGGACAGTGTGGAGGAAGCCACGCCCTCTCTCCCCAGGGTAAGGTCATCTTTCCTTTTCTAAGGAAGAAATCTCTCATATAATCTCTCTCTCTCTCTCTCTCTCTCTCTCTCTCTGTCTGTCTGTCTCTAGTTGCTCAATCCTATTCATAGAGGGGAATCACAATGTATCGTAACAATACACAATTTCCTACTTGGGGTCATACGGAGTAAATGTCTATAACCAGATGAGAGCTGAAACAAATGGCAGTAGAAATGGCAGCTCACTCTGCGGTGTGGTGTTTTTCTAGTGTGTCAGCTAAAGAATAATATTGGTCCATCAAACCTGTCTACTGGGGGTTTTAAGGGCACACACACTGTAGCATCTTCCTAACTCCCACGTTGATCCAAGAGTATCTGCTGGGCTGCTGAGGAAGAAGGGGTCAGAGGACTGCCCCGTGGATAAAGTATGACTAATTTCCCTCTGGTCTTCTGCCTCCAAGTTAACAAGAGCCCTCTACCTTCTTATCTCTTTTGCACTTGCTGCCCAGATAAGATCAAGGGCATCGGACACAGGCTGATGAGGAGAGGCCGATTCTGGAGACACATAAGAATCCAGACAAAGCCAGAGCCAGGTGAAGGTATCATGGAAATTGCCTCCTGAAGTTGATCCAGAGTACACTCTCTCTCACATATGTACCATATGCTAATAAGATCACCAAAAACACAATAACAAAAACAAAAGGATGGACACATTTTTCTGTATTTTCCTGTGTACAATTTGAAATTACCCAAGTCAACTGGTGGTAGTATGGAACTCAAATTTGAGGTCAATCCCACAGGACAAAATGGGAAAAGTGAATTTTGGTAAATCGAAGCGGCAACAAAGCTTGAGAGAAGATGCACTCTTACAGACAAACCAGAGGATTTTGAAAGGGAGGGAATGGACGGATGGCTTGGCCTGCTCGTGGGTATGAAGTAGGGCAAGGAGTGCATGGAGCCCTGGGTGGGGTGCATAAACTATGAATGTTGGGACACTGAATTATTTTTGAACATAAAAAAAAGGACCAACATCTCTAGGACAATCATAGAACTTAACTGAATCTGGAATATTGGGGGTTATCGATCTCGTCCTTAATCACTGTTTCCAAACGTATACTTTACTGCAGAGGATTCACAACAGGTTTAGATGAACAAAAATGCTGAACAGAGAATACAGAAAATTTCCATAAGCTACGCCTCTAGTTTTCCCTAGGAATAACTCCTTCCTTGGGTGTGGAACGTTTTTTTACAATCAGTGCAACCATATCCATATGCATTAGTTCATTCTCACTGCATAATTTACCCTAAAATGAATTTCTTGTGATTTGAGGTTCTATGCATTTGGACAAAGGCATACGAAAGGGATTCCCCCATGTGGCACATACATGATCTTTATCCCCATGTTCCTAGCACCATGAATCACAGCTGGAACGTGCAGGTGCAGAAAGACCTATGTTGTCGGATTCCACTGACAGACCTTATACAGAATAGGCAAATTCCTCGGGAAAGAAAGGAGAGATCCCGAGAGCTAAGGCAGGAGGGAAGGGGGAGTTACTTCTTCGTGGGTCCAGAGGGATTTGCAGCCTGGTGAGAGCTGTGAATTCTGGGTAAATTGTAGGAATGGATAGAACGAACTCTGAATTAAATTACCACGTCTCAGCATAGGATTACAAATGACTTGATGTATACATACTATGTATATGACATCCCAATTTTCAAGAAATAACCAAAGGACTAGTTGACGAAGAGAGAACCTGTGTGAGTGTGCACAGGGAAGTAGAAATAGTCCTTCAATATGTGGAGAAGGGGAAATTGACACTGGGTAGGATGCATCACGGGACTCTGTCATGGAAACAAGGCATGCCATAAGTGTCTGCCTTATATCATTGACTATTTCACACTGATTAGAGTCCCTTACCTGAAAAAGGAAAGACTGTGTTTCTCACAACTTTCCCACTACTCTGCTTTGCATTTTTTCATCCACCAATTACGTGGGCCCAGCAGCACCTCAGGCCTTACTTGTTTACCCATCACACGCATGCACTGTAGCTCTGTGTTCACATCAAGCAAAGCACCCTGAATAATTCCTTTGCAACACAAGCGATGTCCTGACCGTTCCTCTGCCTCTTCCCGAACATCAAGAGGGCCCACTGATGAATCTTGTAGAGGACAGTGTGGAGGAATCCACGCCCTCTCTCCCGAGGGTAAGGTCATCTTTCCTTTTCTGAGAAAGAAATCTCTCATATAATCTCTCTCTCTCTCTCTCTCTCTCTGTCTGTCTCTAGTTGCTCAATCCTATTCAGATATGGGAATCACAATGTATTTTAACAATACACAATTTCCTTGCTTGGGGCCATACGGAGTAAATGTCTAGAACCAGCTGAGACCTGAAACAAATGGCAGTAGAAAAGGCAGCTCACTCTGCTGTGTGGTGTTTCTCTAGTGTGTCAGCTAAATAATAATATTGGTCCATCAAACCTGTCTACTGGAGGTTTTAAGGGCACACACACTGTAGCATCTTCCTAACTCCCATGTTGATCCAAGAGTATCTGCTGGGCTGCTGAGGAAGAAGGGGTCAGAGGACTGCCCCGTGGATAAAGTATGACTAATTTCCCTCTGGTCTTCTGCCTACAAGTTAACAAGAGCCCTCTACCTTCTTATCTCTTTTGCACTGCTGTCCAGATAAGATCCAGGGCATCGGACACAGGCTGATGAGAAGAGGCCGATTCTGGAGACACATCAGAATCCAGACAAAGCCAGAGCCAGGTGAAGGTATCATGGAAATTGCCTCCTGAAGTTGATCCAGAGTACACTCTCTCTCACATATGTACCATATGCTAATGAGATCACCAAAAACACAATAACAAAAACAAAAGGATGGACACATTTTTCTGTAATTTCCTCTGTACAATTTGAAATTACCCAAGTCAACTGGTGGTAGTATGGAACTCAAATTTGAGGTCAATCCCACAGGACAAAATGGGAAAAGTGAATTTTGGTAAATCGAAGCGGCAGACAAAGCTTGAGAGACGATGCACTCTTACAGACAAACCTGAGGATTTTGAAAGGGAGGGAATGGACGGATGGCTTGGCCTGCTCGTGGGTATGAAGTAGGGCAAGGAGTGCATGGAGCCCTGGGTGTGGTGCATAAACTGTGAATGTTGGGACACTGAATTATTTTTGAACATAAAAAAAAAGGAACAACATCTCTAGGACAATCATAGAACTTATCTGAATCTGGAATATTGGGGGTTATCGATCTCGTGCTTAATCACTGTTTCCAAACGTATACTTTACTGCAGAGGACTCACAACAGGTTTAGATGAACAAAAATGCTGAACAGAGAATACAGAAAATTTCCATAAGCTACGCCTCTAGTTTTCCCTAGGAATAACTCCTTCCTTGGGTGTGGAACGTTTTTTTACAATCAGTGCAACCATATCCATATGCATTAATTCATTCTCAGTGCATAATTTACCCTACAATGAATTTCTTGTGATTTGGGGTTCTATGCATTTGGACAAAGGCATACGAAAGGGATTCCCGCATGTGACACATACACGATCTTTATCCCCATGTTCCTAGCACCATGAATCACAGCTGGAACGTGCAGGTGCAGAAAGACCTATGTTGTCGGATTCCACTGACAGACCTTATACAGAATAGCAAATTCCTCGGGAAAGAAAGGAGAGATCCCGAGAGCTAAGGCAGGAGGGAAGGGGGAGTTACTTCTTCGTGGGTCCAGAGGGATTTGCAGCCTGTGAAAGCTGTGAATTCTGGGTAAATTGTAGGAATGGATACAAAGAACTCTGAATGAAATTACCACGTCTGAGCGTTGGATTACAAATGACTTGATGTATACATACTATGTACATGACATCCCAATTTTCAAGAAATAACCAAAGGACTAGGTGATGAAGAGAGAACCTGTGTGACTGTGCACATGGAAGTGGAAATAGTCCTTCGATATGTGGAGAAGGGGAAATTGACACTGGGTAGGATGCATCACGGGACTCTGTCATGGAAACAAGGCATGCCATAAGTGTCTGCCTTATATCATTGACTATTTCACACTGATTAGAGCCCCTTAGCTGAAAAAGGAATGACTGTGTTTCTCACTACTTTCCCACTACTCTGCTTTGCATTTTTTCATCCACCAAGTAGGTGGGCCCAGCAGCACCTCAGGCCTTACTTGTTTACCCATCACACGCATGCACTGTAGGTCTGTGTTCACATCAAGCAAAGCACCCTGAATAATTCCTTTGCAACACAAGCGATGTCCTGACCGTTCCTCTGTCTCTTCCAGAACATCAAGAGGGCCCACTGATGAATCTTGTAGAGGACAGTGTGGAGGAAGCCACGCCCTCTCTCCCCAGGGTTTGGTCATCTTTCCTTTTCTAAGGAAGAAATCTCTCATATAATCTCTCTCTCTCTCTCTCTCTCTCTCTCTCTGTCTGTCTGTCTCTAGTTGCTCAATCCTATTCATAGAGGGGAATCACAATGTATCGTAACAATACACAATTTCCTACTTGGGGTCATACGGAGTAAATGTCTATAACCAGATGAGAGCTGAAACAAATGGCAGTAGAAATGGCAGCTCACTCTGCGGTGTGGTGTTTTTCTAGTGTGTCAGCTAAAGAATAATATTGGTCCATCAAACCTGTCTACTGGGGGTTTTAAGGGCACACACACTGTAGCATCTTCCTAACTCCCACGTTGATCCAAGAGTATCTGCTGGGCTGCTGAGGAAGAAGGGGTCAGAGGACTGCCCCGTGGATAAAGTATGACTAATTTCCCTCTGGTCTTCTGCCTCCAAGTTAACAAGAGCCCTCTACCTTCTTATCTCTTTTGCACTTGCTGCCCAGATAAGATCAAGGGCATCGGACACAGGCTGATGAGGAGAGGCCGATTCTGGAGACACATAAGAATCCAGACAAAGCCAGAGCCAGGTGAAGGTATCATGGAAATTGCCTCCTGAAGTTGATCCAGAGTACACTCTCTCTCACATATGTACCATATGCTAATAAGATCACCAAAAACACAATAACAAAAACAAAAGGATGGACACATTTTTCTGTATTTTCCTGTGTACAATTTGAAATTACCCAAGTCAACTGGTGGTAGTATGGAACTCAAATTTGAGGTCAATCCCACAGGACAAAATGGGAAAAGTGAATTTTGGTAAATCGAAGCGGCAGACAAAGCTTGAGAGAAGATGCACTCTTACAGACAAACCAGAGGATTTTGAAAGGGAGGGAATGGACGGATGGCTTGGCCTGCTCGTGGGTATGAAGTAGGGCAAGGAGTGCATGGAGCCCTGGGTGGGGTGCATAAACTATGAATGTTGGGACACTGAATTATTTTTGAACATAAAAAAAAGGACCAACATCTCTAGGACAATCATAGAACTTAACTGAATCTGGAATATTGGGGGTTATCGATCTCGTCCTTAATCACTGTTTCCAAACGTATACTTTACTGCAGAGGATTCACAACAGGTTTAGATGAACAAAAATGCTGAACAGAGAATACAGAAAATTTCCATAAGCTACGCCTCTAGTTTTCCCTAGGAATAACTCCTTCCTTGGGTGTGGAACGTTTTTTTACAATCAGTGCAACCATATCCATATGCATTAGTTCATTCTCACTGCATAATTTACCCTAAAATGAATTTCTTGTGATTTGAGGTTCTATGCATTTGGACAAAGGCATACGAAAGGGATTCCCCCATGTGGCACATACATGATCTTTATCCCCATGTTCCTAGCACCATGAATCACAGCTGGAACGTGCAGGTGCAGAAAGACCTATGTTGTCGGATTCCACTGACAGACCTTATACAGAATAGGCAAATTCCTCGGGAAAGAAAGGAGAGATCCCGAGACCTAAGGCAGGAGGGAAGGGGGAGTTACCTCTTCGTGGGTCCAGAGGGATTTGCAGCCTGGTGAAAGCTGTGAATTCTGGGTAAATTGTAGGAATGGATACAAAGAACTCTGAATGAAATTACCACGTCTGAGCGTAGGATACAAATGACTTGACGTATACATACTATGTATATGACATCCCAATTAATCAAGAAATACCCAAAGGACGAAGTGATGAAGAGAGAACCTGTGTGAGTGTGCACATGGAAGTGGAAATAGTCCTTCGATATGTGGAGAAGGGGAAATTGACACTGGGTAGGATGCATCACGGGACTCTGTCATGGAGACAAGGCATGCCGTTAGTGTCTGCCTTACTTCACATTGACTATTTCACACTGATTAGAGCCCCTTAACTGAAAAAGGAAAGACTGTGTTTCTCACTACTTTCCCACTACTCTGCTTTGCATTTTTTCATCCACCAAGTAGGTGGGCCCAGCAGCACCTCAGGCCTTACTTGTTTACCCATCACACGCATGCACTGTAGCTCTGTGTTCACATCAAGCAAAGCACCCTGAATAATTCCTTTGCAACACAAGCGATGTCCTGACCGTTCCTCTCTCTTCCAGAACATCAAGAGGGCCCACTGATGAATCTTGTAGAGGACAGTGTGGTGGAAGCCACGCCCACTCTCCCCAGGGTAAGGTTATCTTTCCCTTTCTGAGTAAGTAATCTCTCATATTCTTTCTCTCTCTCTCTTTCTCTCTCTGTGTCTCTCTCTCATTTTGTCAGTTGTATTCAGGTAATAGATTCACAATATACAGTACCAATCTTATTCGCATTTTATTTGTTTAGGTCCATGTTGAGTGAGTTTGTCTAACAATTGAGAGCTGAAAAAAAAAATGTAATAGAAGTGACAGCATAAGTTCCATGCATACTAGCGAGCCTTTTCACTCACAGAAACTTTTCTTTCCTGAAAAAGAATGTTGTATTTGCTGACTGCAATGGACTACTATCATGGAATGATGAAGCCTTTTCCATAGGTGTCCTCTTTAATTTGTGGGAACCTTCCACCCTGTATATGTTCCAGTTTCCTGAAATCATTGGATAACAGTGTATACAAGGGTGTGATTCTTTTCTCTTTTTGCAGGTGGAGGTATGAAAAAACACCACATTGGGACAAGATGGCAGGGAAGTAGTATTCACTTGTTAAACTTGCACCCTAAAGTGAGCTGATTACCTTCCAAAGATCTCCAATCACCCACGAAATCAGCCTGAGATCAGAATTATACACGTCTGGATCTCTACTAGAGTAGAAGACGCCTGTGGGCAGGTAAAGTTGAGTGGGAAATCCAGACTGATATCGGAAGATAAACAAAAGGGGGAGAGAGCCACCAGAGGTGACCCGTTGGAAAGTAATATCCCAATAGGATAGTGCCCTGCGCCTGGGGACCAGCATTAACTAGGGAGTCTGGTAGAAAGCACTCAAAAAGAGCAAAGGATCACTGGGGGGGAAATTGTAGGAATCAGGGTGTTAGGGACAGGGGCTTAAGTCCCCAGACCCAGGACAGCCACCCCCTGGTGCAGAGCCAGAGAGAGTGTGGAAGAGAAACCAGGTCTTGGTCCCTGACCCACCAGCGTGCCTTAGAGTGCATGGCGCCTGGCTCCCGTGAGGGTCTGGGAGCCTCGCCAGCCAACAGAAGCACAGCCTTTTTGCAGTCCCCACACGAGTGCCCTGCTGTGCCATCAGAGTCTGAGTCATGCCCCGTGCTCTCCCCTGAGAGAGGTGCACACAAATGCCAGCCCAGTGCTCTTGGACCGGAAAGACCAGGCACTCCCAAGCTGGGCCAGCGGGAAAATCTCAGTGTGTGATCCCTGCTTGGAACTTCTCTGGCAGTCCGGAGCTGCCCAGATAGCCACCGCTGCCATGGTTTTGGGTACAAGCAAAAAATCCTGAGTCCCCAGGTACCGCGACTGGGAACCTGCTCTGCCAGCGGCCAAGGGGGGATTTATTTATATGGGCTCTGCAGCCGGACTGAGGCTTCTCTCTGAGAGGGAGGTCAGGGTGCAGTTTGCTTTCCTCTAAACCTACAAAAACCATCAAAAGCTGTCAGGGCGAGAGAGAAAAACAAAAGTGAACAAATATAAAAACCTCCAGAGAACAAAAGCCTGAAGAAACCACATTCCTCAGAGCTCACCCCCTTGAGGGGGGCGGGAGGACTTAGCGGAGAGAACTTCAGGGACTGAAAACCCACGTGGCAGGCCCCTCCCCCAGAAAACCAACCGGTAAAGGAGACAAGAGAACAACCACCACTACTTGATAGGACAATTTTTATTATTAATTCGATCCCACTATTCTGGCTCATTTTTTATATAGTTATTTTTTATTATTATATAATTTTTTTTCACCACACCCAGTTTTCCATGCAAGCCGTGCCCTCTATAATACCCACCACCTGGTACCCCAACCTCCCACCCCCCCCCACCACTTCAAACCCCTCAGACTGTTTTTCAGAGTCCATAGTCTCTCATGGTTCACCTCCCCTTCCAATTTACCCAAATTCCCTACTCCTCTCTAACGCCCCTTGTCCTCCATGCTATTGGTTATGCTCCACAAATAAGTGAAACCATATGATAACTGACTCTCTCTGCTTGACTGATTTCACTCAGCATAATCTCTTCCACTCCCGTCCATGTTGCTACAAAAGTTGGGTATTCATCCTTTCTGAGGGAGGCATAATACTCCATAGTGTATATGGACCACATCTTCCTTATCCATTCATCCGTTGAAGGGCATCTTGGTTCTTTCCATAGTTTGGCGACCATGGCCATTGCTGCTGGCAATATACCACAATAAGCGTTGTGGTACAGATGGCCCTTCTTTTTACTACATCTGTATCTTTGGGGTAAATACCCAGGAGTGCAATTGCAGGGTCGTAGGGAAGCTCTATTTTTAATTTCTTGAGGAATCTCCACACTGTTCTCCAAAGAGGCTGCACCAACTTGCATTCCCACCAACAGTGGAAGAGGGTTCCCCTTTCTCCACATCCTCTCCAACACATGTTGTTTCCTGTTTTGTTAATTTTGGCCATTCTAACTGGTAAAAGGTGATATCTCAATGTGGTTTTAATTTGAATTTCCCTGAGGGCTAATGATGATGAACATTTTTTCATGTGTCTGATAGCCATTTGTATGTCTTGTTTGGAGAAGTGTCTGTTCATATCTTCTGCCCATTTTTTGATGTGTTTGTCTGTTTCGTGTGGGTTGAGTTTGAGGAGTTCATTATAGATCCTGGATATCAACCTTTTGTCTGTACTGTCATTTGCAAATATCTTCTCCCATTCCGTGGGTTGCCTCTTTGTTTTTTTAACTGTTTCCTTTGCTGTGCAGAAGCTTTAGATTTTAATGAAGTCCCAGAAGTTTATTTTCGCTTTTGTTTCCTTTGCCTTTGGAGACGTATCTTGAAAGAAGTTGCTGTGGCTGATATCAAAGAGATTACTGCCTATGTTCTCCTCTAAGATTCTGATGGATTCCTGCCTCACGTTGAGGTCTTTTATCCATTTTGAGTTGATCTTTGTGTACGGTGTAAGAGAATGGTCGAGTTTCATTCTTCTACATATAGCTGTCCAGTTTTCCCAGCACCATTTATGGAAGAGACTGTCTTTTTTCCACTGTATATTTTTTCCTGTTTTGTCAGAGATTAATTGACCATAGAGTTGAGGGTCCATATCAGGGCTCTCTGCTCTGTTCCACTGGTCTATGTGTCTGTTTTTATGCCAGTACCATGCTGTCTTGGTGATCACAGCTTTGTAATAAAGCTTGAAATCAGGTAAGGTGATGCCCCCAGCTTTATTTTTGTTTTTCAACATTTCCTTAGCGATTCGGGGTCTCTTCTGGTTCCATACAAATTTTAGGATTATTTGCTCCAGCTCTTTGAAGAATGCCGGTGGAATTTTGATCGGAATGGCATTAAAAGTATAGATTGCTCTAGGCAGTATAGACATTTTAACAATGTTTATTCTTCCGATCCAAGAGCATGGAATGGTCTTCCATCTTTTTGTGTCTTCTTCAATTTCTTTCATGAGTGTTCTATAGTTCCTCAAGTACAGATCCTTTACCTCTTTAGTTAGGTTTATTCCAAGGTATCTTATGGTTCTTGGTGCTATAGTAAATGGAATCAATTCTCTAATTTCCCTTTCTGTATTTTCATTGTTAGTGTATAAGAAAGCCACTGATTTCTGCACATTGACTTTGTATCCTGCCACGTTGCTGAATTGCTGTATGAGTTCTAGTAGTTTGGGGGTGGAGTCTTTTGGGTTTTCCATATAAAGAATCATGTCATCTGCGAAGAGAGAGAGTTTGACTTCTTCATTACCAATTTGGATACCTTTTATTTCTCTCTGTTGTCTGATTGCTGTTGCTAGGACTTCTAATACTATGTTGAACAAGAGGGGTGAAAGTGGGCATCCTTGTCTTGTTCCTGATCTCAATGGGAAGGCTGCAAGCTTTTTCCCATTGAGGATGATATTTGCTGTGGGTCTTTCATAGATAGATTTGATGAGGTTCAGGAATGTTCCGTCTCTCCCTATACTTTGAAGCGTTTTAATCAGGAACGGATGTTGGATTTTGTCAAATGCTTTTTCTGCATCAATTGAGAGGACCATGTGGTTCTTCTCTCTTTTCTTATTAATTTGTTCTATCACATTGATTGATTTGCGAATGTTGAACCATCCTTGTAGCCCAGGGATGAATCCCACCTGATCATGGTGGATAATCTTTTTAATGTGCTGTTGGATCCTGTTGGCTAGGATCTTGTTGAGAATCTTAGCATCCATATTCATCAGTGATATTGGTCTGAAATTCTCCTTTTTGGTAGGGTCCTTGCCTGGTTTGGGGATCAGGGTAATGCTGGCTTCATAGAAAGAGTCTGGAAGTTTTCCTTCTGCTTCAATTTTTTGAAACAGCTTCAGGAGAATAGGTGTTATTTCTTCTTTGAAGGTTTGGTAGAATTCCCCAGGGAATCCCTCAGGTCCTGGGCTCTTGTTTTTTGGGAGGTTTTTGATCACTGCTTCAATCTCGTTATTAGATATCGGTCTATTCAGGTTGTCGATTTCTTCCTGGTTCAATTTTGGTAGTTTATATTTTTCCAGGAATGCATCCATTTCATCTAGGTTGCTAAGCTTATTGGCATATAACTGTTCGTAATAACTTCTGATGATTGTTTCTACTTCTTTGGCGTTAGTTGTGATCTCTCCCTTTTCATTCATAATTTTATGAATTTGGGATTTCTCTCTTTTCTTTCGGATTAGTGTAGCCAGTGGCTTATCGATCTTATTGATTCTTTCAAAAAACCAGCTTCTAGTTTCATTGATACGTTCTACTGTATCTCTGGTTTCTCCCTCATTGATTTCAGCTCTAATCTTGATGATTTCCCTTCTTATGTGTGGAGTTGGTTTGATTTGTTGTTGATCCTCCAGTTCTTTAAGGTGTAGAGACAGCTGGTGTGTTCTGGATTTTTCAATTTTTTTGAGCAAGGCTTGGAGGGCTATATATTTTCCCCTTAGGACCGCCTTTGCTGATTCCCATAGGTTTTGGACCGAAGTGTCTTCATTCTCATTGGTTTCCATGAATTGTTTCAGTTCTTCCTTCATCTCCTGGTTGATCCAAGCATTCTTAAGCAAGGTGGTCTTTAGCTTCCAGGTGTTTGAGTTCCTTCGGAACTTTTCCTTGTGATTGAGCTCCAGTTTCAAAGCATTGTGATCTGAGAATATGCAGGGAATAATCTCAGTTTTTTGGTATCGGTGAGTCCTGATTTGTGACCCAGTATGTGGTCTATTCTGGAGAAGGTTCCGTGTGCACTTGAGAAGAATGAGTATTCTGCTGTTTTAGGGTGGAATGTTCTGTATATATCTATGAGGTCCATCTGGTCCAATGTGTCATTCAATGCTCTTGTTTCTTTATTGATTTTCTGCTTCGATGATCTTTCTAATTCTGAAAGAGGTGTGTTAAGATCTCCTACGATTAGTGTATTCATATCAATATGACTCTTTATCTTGATTAACAGTTTTCTTAAGTAATTGGCTGCTCCCATATTGGGAGCATAGATATTTACAATTGTTAGATCATCTTGGTGGATAGTCCCTTTAAGGATTATGTAGTGTCCTTCTGTATCTCTGACTACAGTCTTTAGTTTGAAGTCTAATTTATCTGATATGAGAATCGCTACCCCAGCCTTCTTTTGAGTCCCATTGGCATGAAAGATGCTTCTCCACCCCTTCACTTTCAGTCTGCGTGTATCTTTAGGTTCAAAATGGGTCTCTTGTAGACAGCATATGGATGGGTCCTGTTGTTTTATCCAATCTGCAACCCTGTGCCGTTTTATGGGTGCATTTAGGCCATTCACATTGAGAGTGATTATTGATAGATACGTTTTTATTGACATCGAGTTACCTTTGAAGTCTTTCTTTCTGTAGACTGTCTCTATATTTCTGTTCAATGCTATTCTTTGGATTTTTCCTCTTTTATAGCACCCCCCTTAATATTTCCTGCAGTATCGGCTTGGTGGTTGCATAGTCTTTTAAGCCTTGCCGGTCTTGGAAACTCTTTATCTCTCCATCCATTTTGAATGTCAGTCTTGCTGGATAAAGTATTCTTGGCTGCATGTTCTTCTCATTTAGTGCCCTGAATATATCTTGCCAGCCTCTTCTGGCTTGCCAGGTCTCTGTGGACAGGTCTGACGTTATTCTGATGGGCTTCCCTCTGTAAGTAAGGAGCCTCCTTGCCCTGGCAGCTTTCAAGAGATTATACCTACAATTATAATTTCTCAATTTGACTATCAGGTGTCGTGATGGTTTTTTTGGAGTGTATAATCTTGGGTGGAGACCGTTCAGCCTCTAGTACATGAACGCTGGTTTCATTCGCGAGATTCGGAAAGTTTTCATGAAGGACTTGTTCCACGACATCTTCTAGACTTCTTTCTTTCTCCTCCCCTTCAGGAATTCCAATAATTCTGATGTTGGAACGCTTCATGGCATCATTTATTTCCCTAATTCTGCTTTCGTGGGATCTAAGCTGTTTGTTCCAGGCTTCCTCCTGATCCTTTCTCTCTATCTGTTTGTCTTCCAGATCACTAATTCTATCTTCTGTCTCAGTTACCCTAGCTTTGAGAGAGTTTAGATTGGATTGGAACTCATTGAGAGCATTGTGGACCTCCTCCCTGGTAGCTTTAAGCTCTGCCCTAACATTGTGAACATCCTGTCTGGTCGCTTTCAGTTCGGCCCTAATCAATTCTGTTTGGTCATCCATGGCTTTCTCCAACCTAGCTATTGCCTGGATAATTGTTAGCCTGAATTCTCTTTCCGACATATTGTCTATGTTGATAGCCGTTAGCTCTGTTGCAGAAGGTCCATCCTCTGTATTTTTCTTCTGTTGGGCATTCCTCCTCCTAGTCATTTTGGTGGGAGAAGAGTGGACAGATGTAGCTGGATGTATCAACTCTGGTGCAGTCAAGGTGCACCCTGGAACACTTCCTGATCTCCGTCTCAGAGAGAAGCCTCACTCTGGGTGCAGAAGCTGAATAAATTCCCCCTTGGCCGCTGGCAGAGCAGGTTCCAAGTTCCAGACACTGGGGGCGCAGGATCTTTTGCTCGTCCCCAAAGCCAAGGCAGTGGCGGCTGTCTGGGAGCTCCTGACCGCCAGAGAGGTTCCAAGCAGTGATCGCACACTGAGATTTTGCCGCTGGCCTGGGCTGGGAGTGCCCGGCTTGCGCGCACCTCTTTTCAGAGGCGGCTGTGGGTCGGGCGTGCGTCTGGGGCACTGAGAACGGGGCGCTGGTCCGTAAGCCGCAGGCTGGGCTTTTGCGCGCCTCTGTCCAGGGAAGAGTTTCGCGCGCACGCGGCTTAGACTTTGAAACAATGGCGTAGGTCAAGAAGCACCCCCGCACCTTAGAAACCCAGGAGAGCTGGAGGGACGTGCGCACGCATCTCAAGCTTTGTGGTAGGGCTAGCGCGTGTTCTGCAGACCGGCGCAGCTCCCATCCCCTCACAGGAGCCAGAACCCACGTGCTCTGGGGTGCGCTGGCAGCTTAGGGACCAGGAGCTGGTTTCTCCGCCACACTCTCTCTGCCTCCGCGCCGGGGAGGCCGTCTGGGACCGGGGACTTAGCCGCCCCGATTCCCACAATTTGCCCCCGCGATCCTTTGCTCTTTTGGAGTGCTTTCAACCAGTCTCCAAGTTAATGCTGGTCCCCAGACGCAGGGCACTCTCGCTCGTATTGGGGTATTACTTTCCCACCGGTCGCCTCTGGTGGCTCCCTCCCCCTTTTGTTTATCTTCTGATATCAGTCCACCATTCCCATTCGGCTTTACCTGCTCACTGGCGTCTTCTGCCCCTGTAGAGATCCAGACGTGTATAATTCTGATCTCAGGCTGATTTCATGGGTGATCGGAGTTCTTTGGTAGGTAATCAGCTCACTTTGGGGTACCAGCTGAAAAGACGCCTCTTCCTAGTACCCCGCCATCTTGTCCCCCCATTATATAATTTTTTAACCTATTTACCATCGCAGTGAGATGTCTAGTACATCAAATTCCATAATAACATTCTAACCTGAACTTTTTGATACATACACCTGTGTTTTCCTTTTGCATTTCTATTTTTAAATTTCTTTTTTTTAAATTTTAGTTTAGTTTAGTTTATTCCTTTTTTAATTTTTATTTTCTAATATTCATATAGAGTTAAATTTCAAGGTAATCCCCTTTCCCCAATCAATGCCACCCCTATAGGTAAACCAATTCCTAATCCCCCCTTATCTTAGGAAAGTTGAGTCCTTTAGCAAAGATATCAAGATACATCCAGGAAGAATCAAAACAACCTTCCTCACCACACTGAGAATTTACAACCACTCTCCCATCTTTTTCTTCCACCAGTATTTCTGTGTTTTTGTGTTTGTCCTGATAGTATATAAATCTTACACTCAGGGTTCTTTTTGACGAGGTTCTTCCTTTATTTGCATATATATATACACATATATATATGCAAATATATATATATTATTTTTTCTCTTGTCATATACTTTTATCAGTCTTTTTGTTTGTTTGTGTCTGTTTGTATACTTCATAAATCTTACCTTGGTGCCTATTTGGGCTAAATCTTCTCTTTTATCTCACCTTTCTTTCCTGTCTCTCTCCCTCTCTTTTTTTCTTTTCCTTTTCTTTTTCCTTTCATTTGGGTGGGGAACCCTGATTGCTCAGAAGCATTCCAGCGTGCACCTTGACTGCACCACAGTTGATATACCCAGCTACACCCATTCAGCCATCTCTCACCAAAATGACTAGGAGGAGGAATGTCCAACAGAAGAAAAATACAGAGGGTGGACCTTCTGCAACAGAGCTAACAGCTATCAACATAGACAAAATGTTGGAAAGAGAATTCAGGCTAACAATTATCCAAGCAATAGCTAGGTTGGAGAAAGCCATGGGTGACCAAACAGAATTGATTAGAGCCGAACTGAAAACGACCAGAGATCATGTTTTCAATATTAGGGAAGAGCTGAAAGCGACCAGGGATGAGCTTCACAATGCTCTCAATGAGTTCCAATCTAATCTAAATTCTCTCAACACTAGAGTAACTGAGACAGAAGATAGAATTAGTGATCTGGAGGACAAACAGAGAGAAAGGATCAGGAGGAAGCCTGGAACAAACAGCTTAGAAGCCACGAAAACAGAATCAGGGAAATAAATGATGCCATGAAACGTTCCAATGTCAGAATTATTGGACTCCCTGAAGGGGAGGAGAAAGAAAGAAGTCTAGAAGATATAGTGGAACAAGTTCTTCATGAAAATTTTCCAAATCTCATGAATGGAACCAGAATTTATGTACTAGAGGCTGAAAGGTTCCCCCCCAAGATTACAGATTCTTGAAAGGCCTCGAGACACCTAATAGTAAGAATGAAGAATTACGGGCACCTGGGTGGCTCTGTGGGTTAGGCCGCTGCCTTCGGCTCAGGTCATGATCTCAGGGTCCTGGGATTGAGTCCCGCATCAGGCTCTCTGCTCAGCGGGGAGCCTGCTTCCTCCTCTCTCTCTCTGCCTGCCTCTCTGCCTACTTGTAATCGCTCTCTGTCGAATAAATAAATAAAATCTTAAAAAAAAAAGAATGAAGAATTACAATTGTAGGCAGAACCTCTTGAAAGCAGCTAGGACAAAGAAGATCCTTACATACAGAGGAAAGCCCAAAACATCAGACCTGTCCACAGAGACCTGGCAAGCCAGAAAGGACTGGCAAGATATATTCAGGGCACTGAATGAGAAGAACATGCAGCCAAGAATACTTTATCCAGCAAGACTGACATTCAAAATGGATGGAGAGATAAAGAGTTTCCAGGACCGGCAAGGCTTAAAAGACTATGCAACCACCAAGCCCATACTGCAGGAAATATTAAGGGGGCTTCTTCAAAGGAGAAAAAGTCCAAGAATAGCATTGAACAGAAATATAGAGACAATCTACAGAATGAAGGACTTCAAAGATAACACGATGTCAATAAAAACTTATCTATCAATAATCACTCTCAATGTGAATGGCCTAAATGCACCCATAAAATGGCAGAGGGTTCCAGACTGGATAAAACGACAGGACCCATCCATATGTTGTCTACAAGAGACCCATTTTGAACCTAAAAATACACCCAGACTGAAAGTGAAGGGATGGAGAAGCATCTTTCATGCCAATGGGCCTCAAAAAAAAGGCTGGGTTAGCGATTCTCATATCAGATTAGTTAGATTTTAAACTAAAGACTGTAGTCAGAGATCCAGAAGGGCACTACATCATTCTTAAAGGGACTATCCACCAAGATGATCTAACAATTGTAAATATCTATGTCCCCAATATGGGAGCAGCCAATTACATAAGAAAACTGTTAATCAAGATAAAGAGTCATATTGATATGAATACACTAATCTTAACATGCCTCTCTCAGAAATAGACAGATCATCAAAGCAGAAAATCAATAAAGAAACAAGAGCACTGAATGACACATTGGACCAGATGGACCTCATAGATATATACAGAACATTCCACCCTAAAACAACAGAACATTCTTCTCAAATGCACATGGAACCTTCTCCAGAATAGACCAGATACTGGATCACAAATCAGGACTCAACCGATACCAAAAGACTGAGATTATTCCTTGCATATTCTCAGATCATAATGCTTTGAAACTGGAGCTCAATCACAAGGAAAAGTTCCGAAGGAACTCAAACACCTGGAAGCTAAAGACCACCTTGCTTAAGAATGCTTGGATCAACCAGGAGATCAAGGAAGAACTGAAACAATTCATGGAAACCAATGAGAATGAAGACACTTCAGTTCAAAACCTATGGGAGGGAGGAGTCAAGATGGTGGAGAAGTAGCAGGCTGAGACTACTTCAGCTAGCAGGAGATCAGCTAGAGAGCTTATCTAAAGAGTGCAAACACCTGCAAATCCATTGGCAGATTGAAGAGAAGAAGAACAGCAATTCTAGAAACATAAAAACAACCACTTCCTGAAAGGTAGGACTGGCGGAGAAGTGAATCCAAAGCGACGGGAAGATAGACCCCGGGGGGAGGGGCCGACTCCCGGCAAGCAGCGGAGCAACGGAGCACAAAATCAGGACTTTTAAAAGTCTGTTCCGCTGAGGGACATCGCTCCAGAGGCTAAACTGGGGCAAATCCCACGCGGGTTCAGCGTGGCCTCAGGTCCCGCAGGGTCACAGAAGGATAGGGGGTGTCTGAGTGTCACAGAGCTTACGGGTATTGGAGCGAGAAAGCCGGCTGCAGAGACAGAGCCGACAGTAAGCTTCGCAGTTCAGGGTTACCTTGAACTGGTCGCAGGCTCGGTGAGCTCGGAGCACGGCCGGAGGTCAGGCAGACGGGAGTTACTGGGTGCTGTTCTCTGAGGGCGCACTGAGGAACGGGGCCCCGGGCTCTTGGCTCCTCCTGGCCGGAGACCAGGAGGCTGCATTTGTATTCCCGTCCTCTGGAACTCTACGGAAAGCACTCAGGGAACAAAAGCTCCTGAAAGCAAACCCGAGCGGATTACTCAGCCCGGCCCCTGGTAAGGGCGGTGCAATTCCACCTGGGGCAAAGACACTTGAGAATCACTACAACAGGCCCCTCCCCCAGAAGATCAACAAGAAATCCAACCAAGACCAAGTTCACCTACCAAGGAGTGCAGTTTCAATACCAAGGAGAGCAGCAGAATTCCAGAAGAGGAGAAAGCAAGAACAGAACTCGTGGCTTTCTCCCTGTGATTTTTTAGTCTTGCAGTTAAAGTAATTTTCTTCTTTTTCATTTTTTTCTCTTCTTTTGCTAAATTTTTAATTTTTTTTAATTTTTAAATTTTTTTTAACTTTTACCCTTTTCATTTTTAACGTTTTTTAACTAGTTTATCTAATATATATATTTTTTCTTTTTCATACTTTTCTTTATTTGTTTTCTTTTTTTAATTCCTTTTTTTTCCTTTCTTTTTTTTGAACCTCTTTTTATCCCCTTTCTCCCCCCTCATGATTTGGGATCTCTTATGATTTGGTTAAAGCATATTTTCCTGGGGCTGTTGCCACCCTTTTAGTATTTTACTTGCTCCTTCATATACTCTTATGTGGACAAAATGACAAGGCAGAAAAATTCACCACAAAAAAAAGAACAAGAGGCAGTACCGAAGGCTAGGGACCTAATCAATACAGACATTGGTAGTATGTCAGATCTAGAATTCACAATGACAATTCTCAAGGTTCTAGCTGGGCTCGAAAAAGGCATGGAAGATATTAGAGAAACGCTCTCGGGAGATATAAAAGCCCTTTCTAGAGAAATAAAAGAACTAATATCTAGCCAAGTTGAAATAAAAAAGGCTATTAATGAGGTGCAATCAAAAATGGAGGCTCTCACTGCTAGGATAAATGAGGCAGAAGAAAGAATTAGCGATATAGAAGACCAAATGACAGAGAATAAAGAAGCTGAGCAAAAGAGGGACAAACAGCTACTGGACCATGAGGGGAGAATTCGAGAGATAAGTGACACCATAAGATGAAACAACATTAGAATAATTGGGATTCCAGAAGAAGAAGAAAGAGAGAGGGGAGCAGAAGGTATACTGGAGAGAATTATTGGGGAGAATTTCCCCAATATGGCAAAGGGAATGAGCATCAAAATTCAGGAGGTTCAGAGAATGCCCCTCAAAATCAATAAGAATAGGCCCACACCCCATCACCTAATAGTAAAATTTACAAGTCTTAGTGACAAAGAGAAAATCCTGAAAGCAGCCCGGGAAAAGAAGTCTGTAACATACAATGGTAAAAATATTAGATTGGCAGCTGACTTATCCACAGAGACCTGGCAGGCCAGAAAGAGCTGGCATGATATTTTCAGAGCACTAAATGAGAAAAACATGCAGCCAAGAATACTATATCCAGCTAGGCTATCATTGAAAATAGAAGGAGAGATTAAAAGCTTCCAGCACAAACAAAAACTGAAAGAATTTGCAAACACCAAACCAGCTCTACAGAAAATATTGAAAGGGGTCCCCTAAGCAAAGAGAGAGCCTACAAGTGGTAGATCAGCAAAATCAAAAGCTTCTGCACAGCAAAGGAAACAGTCAAAAAAACAAAGAGGCAACCCACGGAATGGGAGAAGATATTTGCAAATGACAGTACAGACAAAAGGTTGATATCCAGGATCTATAATGAACTCCTCAAACTCAACCCACACGAAACAGACAAACACATCAAAAAATTGGCAGAAGATATGAACAGACTCTTCTCCAATCAAGAAATACAAATGGCTATCAGACACATGAAAAAATGCTCATCATCATTAGCCCTCAGGGAGATTCAAATTAAAACCACATTGAGATATCACCTTACACCAGTTAGAATGGCCAAAATTAACAAAACAGGAAACAACATGTGTTGGAGAGGATGTGGAGAAAGGGGAACCCTCTTCCACTGTTGGTGGGAATGCAAGTTGGTGCAGCCTCTTTGGAGAACAGTGTGGAGATTCCTCAAGAAATTAAAAATAGAGCTTCCCTACGACCCTGCAATTGCACTCTTGGGTATTTACCCAAAAGATACAGATGTCGTGAAAAGAAGGGCCATCTGTACCCCAATGTTTATAGCAGCAATGGCCACGGTCGCCAAACTATGGAAAGAACCAAGATGCCCTTCAACGGATGAATGGATAAGGAAGATGTGGTCCATATACACTATGGAGTATTATGCCTCCATCAGAAAGGACGAATATCCAACTTTTGTAGCAACATGGACGGGAGTGGAAGAGATTATGCTGAGTGAAATCAGTCAAGCAGAGAGAGTCAATTATCACATGGTTTCACTCATTTGTGGAGCATAACCAATAGCATGGAGGACAAGGGGCGTTAGAGAGTAGTAGGGAATTTGGGTAAATTGGAAGGGGAGGTGAACCATGAGAGACTATGGACTCTGAAAAACAGTCTGAGGGGTTTGAAGTGGCGGGGGGGTGGGAGGTTGGGGTACCAGGTGGTGGGTATTATAGAGGGCACAACTTGCATGGAGCACTGGGTGTGGTGAAAAAATAATGAATACTGTTTTTCTGAAAATAAATAAATTGGGAAAAAAAAAGAAAGGAACAGAAACAATATACAGTAACAGTCACCTTACAGGCAATACAATGGCACTAAATTCATATCTCTCAATAGTTACCCTGAATGTTAATGGGCTAAATGCCCCAATCAAAAGACACAGGGTAACAGAATGGATTAAAAAAAAAACCATCTATATTTTGCCTCCAAGAAACTCATTTTAAGCCTGAAGACACCTCCAGATTTAAAGTGAGGGGGTGGAAAATAATTTACCATGCTAATGGACATCAGAAGAAAGCAAGAGTGGCAATCCTTATATAAGATCAGTTAGATTTTAAGCCAAAGACTATAATAAGAGATGAGGAAGGACACTATATCATACTCAAAGGGTCTGTCCAACAAGAAGATCTAACAATTTTAAATATCTGTGCCCCCAACGTGGGAGCAGCCAACTATATAAACAAATTAATAACAAAATCAAAGAAACACATCAACAATAATACAATAATAGTAGGGGACTTTAACACTCCCCTCACTGAAATGGACAGACCATCCAAGCAAAAGATCAACAAGGAAATAAAGGCCTTAAATGACACACTGGACCAGATGGACATCACAGATATATTCAGAACATTTCATCCCAAAGCAACAGAATATACATTCTTCTCTAGTGCACATGGAACATTCTCCAGAATAGATAACATCCTCGGTCCTAAATCAGGACTCAACCGGTATCAAAAGATTGGGATCATCCCCTGCATATTTTCGGACCACACTGCTCTGAAGCTAGAACTCAACCACAAGAGGAAAGAACCCAAATACATGGAGTCTAAACAGCATCCTTCTAAAGAATGAGTGGGTCAACCGGGAAATTAAAGAAGAATTGAAAAAAATCATGGAAACAAATGATAATGAAAACACAATGGTTCAAAATCTGTGGGACACAACAAAGGCAGTCCTGAGAGGAAAATATATAGTGGTACAAGCCTTTCTCAAGAAACAAGAAAGGTCTCAGGTACACATCCTAACCCTGTACCTAAAGGAGCTGGAGAAAGAACAAGAAAGAAACCCTAAGCCCAGCAGGAGAAGAGAAATCATAAAGATCAGAGCAGAAACCAATGAAATAGAAACCAAAAAAACAATAGAACAAATCAAAGAAACTAGGAGCTCGTTCTTTGAAAGAATTAATAAAATTGATAAACCCCTGGCCAGGCTTATCAAAAAGAAAAGAGAAAGGACCCAAATAAATAAAATCATGAATGAAAGAGGAGAGACCACAACCAACACCAAAGAAATACAAACTATTATAAGAACATACTATGAGCAACTCTACGCCAACAAATTTGACAATCTGGAAGAAATGGATGCATTCCTAGAAACATATAAACTACCACAACTGAACCAGGAAGAAATAGAAAGCCTGAACAGACCCATAACCAGTAAGGAGATTGAAACAGTCATTAAAAATCTCCAAACATATCACCTTACACCAGTTAGAATAGCCAAAATTAACAAAACAGGAAACAACATGTGTTGGAGAGGATGTGGAGAAAGGGGAACCCTCTTACACTCACTGTTGGTGGGAATGCAGATTGGTGCAGCCTCTTTGGAGAAAAGTGTGGAGATTCCTCAAGAAATTAAAAATAGGGAATTTGGGTAAATTGGAAGGGGAGGTGAACCATGAGAGACTATGGACTCTGAAAAACAGTCTGAGGGGTTTGAAGTGGCGGGGGGGTGGGAGGTTGGGGTACCAGGTGGTGGGTATTATAGAGGGCACAGCTTGCATGGAGCACTGGGTGTGGTGAAAAAATAATGAATACTGTTTTTCTGAAAATAAATAAATTGGGAAAAAAAAAAAAGAAACAAAAAAAAAAAAAAAGAAAGAAAGAAATTAAAAATAGAGCTTCCCTATGACCCTGAAATTGCACACCTGGGTATTTACCCCAAAGACACAGATGTCGTGAAAAGAAGGGCCATCTGTACCCCAATGTTTATAGCAGCAATGGCCACGGTCGCCAAACTATGGAAAGAACCAAGATGCCCTTCAACGGATGAATGGATAAGGAAGATGTGGTCCATATACACTATGGAGTATTATGCCTCCCTCAGAAAGGATGAATACCCAACTATTGTAGCAACATGGACGGGAGTGGAAGAGATTATGCTGAGTGAAATCAGTCAAGCAGAGAGAGTCAATTATCATATGGTTTCACTTATTTGTGGAGCATAACCAATAGCATGGAGGACAAGGGGCGTTAGAGAGTAGTAGGGAATTTGGGTAAATTGGAAGGGGAGGTGAACCAAGAGAGACTATGGACTCTGAAAAACAATCTGAGGGGTTTGAAGTGGCGGGGGTGTGGGAGATTGGGGTACCAGGTGGTGGGTATTATAGTGGGCCCGGCTTGCATGGAGCACTGGGTGTGGTGAAAAAATAATGAATACTGTTTTTCTGAAAATAAATAAATTGGAAAAAAAATCTCCAAACAAACAAAAGCCCAGGGCCAGACGGCTTCCCCGGTGAATTCTACCAAACATTTAAAGAAAAACTAATTCCTATTCTCCTGAAACTGTTCCAAAAAATAGAAATGGAAGGAAAACTTCCAAACTCATTTTATGAGGCCAACATCACCTTGATCCCAAAACCAGACAAGGATCCCACCAAAAAAGAGAGCTATAGACCAATATCCTTGATGAACACAGATGCGAAAATTCTCACCAAAATACTAACCAATAGGATTCAACAGTACATTAAAAGGATTATTCACCACGACCAAGTGAGATTTATTCCAAGGCTGCAAGGTTGGTTCAACATCCGCAAATCAGTCAATGTAATACAACACATCAATAAAAGAAAGAACAAGAACCATATGATACTCTCAATAGATGCTGAAAAAGCATTTGACAAAGTACAGCATCCCTTCCTGATCAAAACTCTTCAAAGTGTAGGGATAGAGGGCACATACCTCAATATCATCAAAGCCATCTATGAAAAACCCACCGCAAATATCATTCTCAATGGAGAAAAACTGAAAGCTTTTCTGCTAAGGTCAGGAAAACGCCAGGGATGTCCATTATCACCACTGCTATTCAACATAGTGCTAGAAGTCCTAGCCTCAGCAATCAGACAACAAAAGGAAATTAAAGGCATCCAAATCGGCAAAGAAGAAGTCAAACTATCACTCTTCGCAGATGATATGATACTCTATGTGGAAAACCCAAAAGACTCCACTCCAAAACTGCTAGAACTTGTACAGGAATTCAGTAAAGTGTCAGGATATAAGATCAATGCACAGAAATCAGTTGCATTTCTCTACACCACAAGAAGACAGAAGAAAGAGAAATTAAGGAGTCAATCCCTCTATCCCTATACTTTGAAGCGTTTTAATCAGGAACGGATGTTGGATTTTGTCAAATGCTTTTTCTGCATCAATTGAGAGGACCATGTGGTTCTTCTCTCTTCTCATATTAATTTGTTGTATCACATTGATTGATTTACGAATGTTGAACCATCCTTGTAGCCCAGGGATGAATCCCACCTGATCATGGTGGATAATCTTTTTAATGTGTTGTTGGATCCTGTTGGCTAGGATCTTGTTGAGAATCTTAGCATCCATATTCATCAGTGATATTGGTCTGAAATTCTCCTTTTTGGTATGGTCCTTGCCTGGTTTGGGGATCAGGGTAATGCTGGCTTCATAGAAAGAGTCTGGAAGTTTTCCTTCTGCTTCAATTTTTTGAAACAGCTTCAGGAGAATAGGGGTTATTTCTTCTTGGAAGGTTTGGTAGAATTCCCCAGGGAATCCGTCAGGTCCTGGGCTCTTGTTTTTTGGGAGATTTTTGATCACTGCTTCAATCTCGTTATTAGATATTGGTCTATTCAGGTTGTCGATTTCTTCCTGGTTCAATTTTGGTAGTTTATATTTTTCCAGGAATGCATCCATTTCATCTAGGTTGCTAAGCTTATTGGCATATAACTGTTCGTAATAACTTCTGATGATTGTTTCTACTTCCTTGGTGTTAGTTGTGATCTCTCCCTTTTCATTCATAATTTTATGAATTTGGGATTTCTCTCTTTTCTTTTGGATTAGTGTAGCCAGTGGCTTATCGATCTTATTGATTCTTTCAAAAAACCAGCTTCTAGTTTCATTGATACGTTCTACTGTATCTCTGGTTTCTCCCTCATTGATCTCAGCTCTAATCTTGATGATTTCCCTTCTTATGTGTGGAGTTGGTTTGATTTGTTGTTGATCCTCCAGTTCTTTAAGGTGTAGAGACAGCTGGTGTGTTCTGGATTTTTCAATTTTTTTGAGCAAGGCTTGGAGGGCTATATATTTTCCCCTTAGGACCGCCTTTGCTGTATCCCATAGGTTTTGGACCGAAGTGTCTTCATTCTCATTGGTTTCCATGAATTGTTTCAGTTCTTCCTTGATCTCCTGGTTGATCCAAGCATTCTTAAGCAAGGTGGTCTTTAGCTTCCAGGTGTTTGAGTTCCTTCGGAACTTTTCCTTGTGATTGAGCTCCAGTTTCAAATCATTGTGATCTGAGAATATGCAGGGAATAATCTCAGTCTTTTGGTATCGGCTGAGTCCTGATTTGTGACCCAGTATGTGGTCTATTCTGGAGAAGGTTCCGTGTGCACTTGAGAAGAATGAGTATTCTGCTGTTTTAGGGTGGAATGTTCTGTATATATCTATGAGGTCCATCGGGTCCAATGTGTCGTTCAATGCTCTTGTTTCTTTATTGATTTTCTGCTTCGATGATCTGTCTAATTCTGAAAGAGGCGTGTTAAGATCACCTACGATTAGTGTATTCATATCAATATGACTCTTTATCTTGATTAACAGTTTTCTTAAGTAATTGGCTGCTCCCATATTGGGAGCATAGATATTTACAATTGTTAGATCATCTTGGTGGATAGTCCCTTTAAGGATTATGTAGTGTCCTTCTGTATCTCTGACTACAGTCTTTAGTTTGAAGTCTAATTTATCTGATATGAGAATCGCTACCCCAGCCTTCTTTTGAGTCCCATTGGCATGAAAGATGCTTCTCCACCCCTTCACTTTCAGTCTGCGTGTATCTTTAGGTTCAAAATGGGTCTCTTGTAGACAGCATATGGATGGGTCCTGTCGTTTTATCCAATCTGCAACCCTGTGCCGTTTTATGGGTGCATTTAGGCCATTCACATTGAGAGTGATTATTGATAGATACGTTTTTATTGACATCGAGTTACCTTTGAAGTCTTTCTTTCTGTAGACTGTCTCTATATTTCTGTTCAATGCTATTTTTGGGATTGTTCCTCTTTTATAGCACCCCCCTTAATATTTCCTGCAGTATCGGCTTGGTGGTTGCATAGTCTTTTAAGTCTTGCCGGTCTTGGAAACTCTTTATCTCTCCATCCATTTTGAATGTCAGTCTTGCTGGATAAAGTATTCTTGGCTGCATGTTCTTCTCATTTAGTGCCCTGAATATATCTTGCCAGCCTCTTCTGGCTTGCCAGGTCTCTGTGGACAGGTCTGACGTTATTCTGATGGGCTTCCCTCTGTAAGTAAGGAGCCTCTTTGCCCTGGCAGCTTTCAAGAGATTATACCTACAATTATAATTTCTCAATTTGACTATCAGGTGTCGTGATGTTTTTTTGGAGTGTATAATCTTGGGTGGAGACCGTTCAGCCTCTAGTACATGGACGCTGGTTTCATTCGCGAGATTCGGAAAGTTTTCATGAAGGACTTGTTCCACGACATCTTCTAGACTTCTTTCTTTCTCCTCCCCTTCAGGAATTCCAATAATTCTGACGTTGGAACGCTTCATGGCATCACTTATTTCCCTAATTCTGCTTTCGTGGGATCTAAGCTGTTTGTTCCAGGCTTCCTCCTGATCCTTTCTCTCTATCTGTTTGTCTTCCAGATCACTAATTCTATCTTCTGTCTCAGTTACCCTAGCTTTGAGAGAGTTTAGATTGGATTGGAACTCATTGAGAGCATTGTGGACCTCCTCCCTGGTAGCTTTAAGCTCCTCCCTAACATTGTGAACATCCTGTCTGGTCACTTTCAGTTCAGCTCTAATCAATTCTGTTTGGTCATCCATGGCTTTCTCCAACCTAGCTATTGCCTGGATAATTGTTAGCCTGAATTCTCTTTCCGACATATTGTCTATGTTGATAGCCGTTAGCTCTGTTGCGGAAGGTCCATCCTCTGTATTTTTCTTCTGTTGGGCATTCCTCCTCCTAGTCATTTTGGTGGGAGAAGACTGAACGGATGTAGCTGGATGTATCAACTCTGGTGCAGTCAAGGTGCACCCTGGAACACTTCCTGATCTCCGTCTCAGAAGCCTCAGTCTGGGTGCAGAAGCTGAATAAATTCCCCCTTGGATGCTGGCAGTGCAGGTTCCAAGTTAAAGACCCTGGGGGCGCAGGATCTTTTGCTCGTCCCCAAAGCCAAGGCAGTGGCGGCTGTCTGGGAGCTCCTGACCACCAGAGAGGTTCCAAGCAGGGATAGAGGGAACATTCCTGAACCTCATCAAATCTATCTATGAAAGACCCACAGCAAATATCATCCTCAATGGGAAAAAGCTTGCAGCCTTCCCATTGAGATCAGGAACAAGACAAGGATGCCCACTTTCACCACTCTTGTTCAACATAGTATTAGAAGTCCTAGCAACAGCAATCAGACAACAGAGAGAAATAAAAGGTATCCAAATTGGTAATGAAGAAGTCAAACTCTCTCTCTTCGCGGATGACATGATTCTTTATATGGAAAACCCAAAAGACTCCACCCCCAAACTACTAGAACTCATACAGCAATTCAGCAGCGTGGCAGGATACAAAGTCAATGTGCAGAAATCAGTGGCTTTCTTATACACTAACAATGAAAATACAGAAAGGGAAATTAGAGAATCGATTCCATTTACTATAGCACCAAGAACCATAAGATACCTGGGAATAAACCTAACTAAAGAGGTAAAGGATCTATACTTGAGGAACTATAGAACACTCATGAAAGAAATTGAAGAAGACACAAAAAGATGGAAGACCATTCCATGCTCTTGGATCGGAAGAATAAACATCGTTAAAATGTCTATACTGCCTAGAGCAATCTATACTTTTAATGCCATTCCGATCAAAATTCCACCGGCATTCTTCAAAGAGCTGGAGCAAATAATCCTAAAATTTGTATGGAATCAGAAGAGACCCCGAATCGCTAAGGAAACGTTGAAAAACAAAAATCAAGCTGGCGGCATCACCTTACCTGATTTCAAGCTTTATTACAAAGCTGTGATCACCAAGACAGCATGGTACTGGCATAAAAACAGACACATAGACCAGTGGAACAGAGTAGAGAGCCCTGATATGGACCCTCAACTCTATGGTCAATTAATCTTCGACAAAACAGGAAAAAATATACAGTGGAAAAAAGACAGTCTCTTCAATAAATGGTGCTGGGAAAACTGGACAGCTATATGTAGAAGAATGAAACTCGACCATTCTCTTACACCGTACACAAAGATCAACTCAAAATGGATAAAAGACCTCAACGTGAGACAGGAATCTATCAGAATCTTAGAGGAGAATATAGGCAGTAATCTCTTCGATATCAGCCACAGCAACTTCTTTCAAGATACGTCTCCAAAGGCAAAGGAAACAAAAGCGAAAATAAACTTCTGGGACTTCATCAAAATCAAAAGCTTCTGCACAGCAAAGGAAACAGTCAAAAAAACAAAGAGGCAACCCACGGAATGGGAGAAGATATTTGCAAATGACAGTACAGGCAAAAGGTTGATATCCAGGATCTATAATGAACTCCTCAAACTCAACCCACACGAAACAGACAAACACATCAAAAAATGGGCAGAAGATATGAACAGACACTTCTCCAATCAAGAAATACAAATGGCTATCAGACACATGAAAAAATGCTCATCATCATTAGCCCTCAGGGAGATTCAAATTAAAACCACATTGAGATATCACCTTACACCAGTTAGAATGGCCAAAATTAACAAAACAGGAAACAACATGTGTTGGAGAGGATGTGGAGAAAGGGGAACCCTCTTACACTGTTGGTGGGAATGCAAGTTGGTGCAGCCTCTTTGGAGAACAGTGTGGAGATTCCTCAAGAAATTAAAAATAGAGCTTCCCTACGACCCTGCAATTGCACTCCTGGGTATTTACCCCAAAGATACAGATGTCGTGAAAAGAAGGGCCATCTGTACCCCAATGTTTATAGCAGCAATGGCCACAGTCGCCAAACTATGGAAAGAACCAAGATGCCCTTCAACGGATGAATGGATAAGGAAGATGTGGTCCATATACACTATGGAGTATTATGCCTCCATCAGAAAGGACGAATATCCAACTTTTGTAGCAACATGGACGGGACTGGAAGAGATTATGCTGAGTGAAATCAGTCAAGCAGAGAGAGTCAATTATCATATGGTTTCACTCATTTGTGGAGCATAACCAATAGCATGGAGGACAAGGGGCGTTAGAGAGTAGTAGGGAATTTGGGTAAATTGGAAGGGGAGGTGAACCATGAGAGACTATGGACTCTGAAAAACAGTCTGAGGGGTTTGAAGTGGCGGGGGGGGGCGGTGGGCGGTTGGGGTACCAGGTGGTGGGTATTATAGAGGCACGGCTTGCATGGAGCACTGGGTGTGGTGAAAAAATAATGAATACTGTTTTTCTGAAAATAATCCCATTTACAATTGCACCCCAAACCATAAGATACCTAGGAATAAACCTAACCAAAGAGGCTAAGAATCTATACTCAGTAAACTATAAAGTACTCATGAAAGAAATTGAGGAAGACACAAAGAAATGGAAAAATGTTCCATGCTCCTGGATTGGAAGAATAAATATTGTGAAAATGTCTATGCTACCTAAAGCAATCTACACATTTAATGCAATTCCTATCAAAGTACCATCCATCTTTTTCAAAGAAATGGAACAAATAATCCTAAAATTTATATGGAACCATAAAAGACCTCGAATAGCCAAAGGAATATTGAAAAAGAAAGCCAAAGTTGGTGGCATCACAATTCCGGGCTTCAAGCTCTATTACAAAGCTGTCATCATCAAGACAGCATGGTATTGGCACAAAAACGAACACATAGATCAGTGGAACAGATTAGAGATCCCAGAAATAGACCCTCAACTCTATGGTCAACTAATCTTCTAAAAAGCAGGAAAGAATGTCCAATGGAAAAAAGACAGCCTCTTCAATAAATGGTGTTGGGAAAATTGGACTGCCACATGGAGAAAAACGAAATTGAACCATTTCCTTACACATGAAAATAGACTCAAAATGGATGAAGGACCTCAATGTGAAAAAGGAATCCATCAAAATCCTTGAGGAGAACACAGGCAGCAACCTCTTCGACCTCAGCCGCAGCAACATCTTCCTAGGAACATCGCCAAAGGCAAGGGAAACAAGGGCAAAAATGAACTATTGGGATTTCATCAAGATCAAAAGCTTTTGCACAGCAAAGGAAACAGTTAACAAAATCAAAAGACAACTGACAGAATGGGAGAAGATATTTGCAAACAACATATCAGATAAAGGACTAATGTCCAAAATCTATAAAGAACTTAGCAAACTCAACACCCAAAGAACAAATAATCCAATCAAGAAATGGGCAGAGGACATGAACAGACATTTCTGCAAAGAAGACATCCAGATGGCCAACAGACACATGAAAAAGTGCTCCATATCACTCGGCATCAGGGAAATACAAATCAAAACCACAATGAGATATCACCTCACACCAGTCAGAATGGCTAAAATCAACAAGTCAGGAAATGACAGATGCTGGCGAGGATGCGGTGAAAGGGGAACCCTCCTACACTGTTGGTGGGAATGCAAGCTGGTGCAACCACTCTGGAAAACAGCATGGAGGTTCCTCAAAATGTTGAAAATAGAACTGCCCTATGACCCAGCAATTGCACTACTGGGAATTTACCCTAACGATACAAACGTAGTGATCCAAAGGGGCACATGCACCCGAATGTTTATAGCAGCAATGTCCACAATAGCCAAACTATGGAAAGAACCTAGATGTCCATCAACAGATGAATGGATCAAGAAGATGTGGTATATATACACAATGGAATACTATGCAGCCATCAAAAGAAATGAAATCTTGCCATTTGCGAAACATGGATGGAACTAGAGCGTATCATGCTCAGTGAAATAAGTCAAGCAGAGAAAGACAACTATCATATGATCTCCCTGATATGAGGAAGTAGTGATGCAACATGGAGGCTTAAGTGGGTAGGAGAAGAATAAATGAAACAAGATGGGATTGGGAAGGAGACAAAATGTAAGTGACTGTTAATCTCACAAAACAAACTGAGGGTTGCTGGGGGGAGGGGGGTTGGAGAAGGGGGTGGGTTTATGGACATTGGGAAGGGTATGTGCTTTGTGAGTGCTGTGAAGTGTGTAAACCTGGCGATTCACAGACCTGTACCCCTGGGGATAAAAATATATGTTTATAAAAAATTTTAAAAATTAAAAAAAAACCTATGGGATACAGCAAAAGCGGTCGTAAGGGGGAAATACATAGCCATCCAAGCCTCCCTCAAAAAAATTGAAAAATCCAGAACACAGCAGCTGTCTCTACAACTTAAAGAACTGGAGAATCAACAACAAATCAAACCAACACCACACATAAGAAGGGAAATAATCAAGATTAGAGCTGAGATCGATGAGGTAGAAACCAGAGATACAGTAGAACATATAAATGAAACTAGAGGCTGGTGTTTTGAAAGAATCAATAAGATCGATGAACCATTGGTGACACTAATCCAAAAGAAAAGAGAGAAAGCTCAAATACATAAAAATATGAATGAAAAGGGAGAGATCACAATGAACAACAAGGAAGTAGAAACAATCATCAGAAGTTATTATCAACAGTTATATGCCAATAAGCTTAGCAACCTAGATGAAATGGATGCATTCCTGGAAAACTATAAACTCCCAAAATTGAATCAGGAAGAAATTGACAACCTGAATAGACCAATATCTAGTAACAAGATTGAAGCAGTGATCAAAAACCTCCCAAAAAACAAGAGCCCAGGACCTGAGGGATTCCCTGAAGAATTCTACCAAACTTTCAAAAAAGAAATAACACTTATTTTCCTGAAGCTTTTTCAAAAAATTGAAGCAGAAGGAAAACTTCCAGACTCTTTCTATGAAGCCAGCATTACCCTTATCCCCAAACCAGGCAAAGACCCTACCAAAACGGAGAATTTCAGACCAATATCACTGATGAATATGGATGCTAAGATTCTCAACAGGATCCTAGCAAACAGGATCCTACAGCACATTAAAAAGATTATCCACAATGACCATGTGGGATTCATCCCTGGCCTACAAGGATGGTTCAACATTCGCAAATCAATCAATGTGATAGAACAAATTAATAAGAAAAGAGAGAAGAACCACATGGTCCTCTCAATTGATGCAGATAAAGCATTTGACAAAATCCAACAGCCATTCCTGATTACAATGCTTCAAAGTATAGGGATAGAGGGAACATTCCTGAACCTCATCAAATCTATCTATGAAAGACCCAGAGCAAATATAATCCTCAATGGGAAAAAACTTGCGTTCTTCCCGTTGAGATCAAGAACACGACAAGGATGCCCACTCTCACCACTCTTGTTCAACATAGTATTAGAAGTCCTAGCAACAGCAATCAGACAACAAAGGGAAATAAAAGGTATCCAAATTGGTAATGAAGAAATCAAACTCTCTCTCTTTGCAGATGACATGATTCTTTATACGGAAAACCCAAAAGACTCCACCCCCAAACTACTAGAACTCATACAGCAGTTCAGCAACATGGCAGAATACAAAATCAATGTGCAGAAATCAGTGGCTTTCTTATACACTAACAATGAAAATACAGAAAGGGTATATCATATGATCTCCCTGATATGAGGAAGTGGTGATGCAACATGGGGGCTTAAGTGGGTAGGAGAAGAATCCATGAAACAAGATGGGATAGGGAGGGAGACAAACCATAAGTGACTCTTAATCTCACGAAACAAACTGTGGGTTGCTGGGGGGAGGGGGGTTGGGAGAAAGGGGGTAGGGTTATGGACATTGGGGAGGGTATGTGCTTTTGGGTAAATTGGAAGGGGAGATGAACCATGAGAGACTATGGACTCTGAAAAACAATCTGAGGGGTTTGAAGTGGCGGGGTGGGAGGTTGGGGTACCAGGTGGTGGGTATTATAGAGGGCACATATGGAGCACTGGGTGTGGTGAAAAAATAATGAATACTGTTTTTCTGAAAATAAATAAATTGGAAAAAAAAAGAAAAGAAATGGGGAGAAGGAATACTCACTATGGTAAAGAAAGCATAACTATAGCACCCACTTTCTGTCCTTCCAATTGCTGCTGTCTAAACGCTGTTGGTGGGGAACCAATCTGATTACAATTGTATGTAAAGTAAGAGTCAAAAATCACTCAGAGAGGTGACAGCAGTGAAAAATGGCTAAGTAAGGGCATCCAACATTTCTCTCCTGCATAAAAACAATGAGAAATCTGGCAAAAATGGTGAGAATCAACACTTTGGAACTCGAAATTAACCAAAGACATGCAGCAATCTGAAGAGGTTTAATCATGAAAAAAAGGCTGACTCTTAGTATAAACGATGAGCTTTGTGCTATTTTAGCTTACCCTAGCCCATTTTTCCCTCCCCATAGCTCCAAGATACCTTAAAAGCCAAGAACCTACAATCCTGGTCAAAACCAGCAGCCTGGCAGCCCAATGAGGCAGCAGGATAAGATGGGGGTTCCTTTAAAGCCCTAGTCCCAGGGGCACCTGGGTGGCTCAGTGGGTTAAAGCCTTTGCCTTCGGCTCAGGTCATGATCCCAAGGTCCTGGGATCAAGCCCCGCATCAGGCTCTCTGCTTGGCAGTGAGCCTGCTTCCCCCTCCCTCTCTCTGCCTGCCTCTCTGTCTACTTGTGATCTCTGTCTGTCAAATAAATAAATAAATTCTCTGGGGAAAAAAAAAAGCTCCAGTCCCCCCCCCCCAAAAAAAAAAAAAGAAAAAGAAAATACAGAAAGGGAAATTAGAGAATCGATTCCATTTACTATAGCACCAAGAACCATAAGATACCTGGGAATACACCTAACCAAAGAGGTAAAGATCTGTACTCGAGGAACTACAGAACACTCATGAAAGAAATTGAAGAAGACACAAAAAGATGGAAGACCATTCCATGCCCTTGGATCGGAAGAATAAACATTGTTAAATGGCTATACTGCCTAGAGCAATCTATACTTTTAATGCTATTCCGATCAAGATTCCACCAGTATTCTTCAAAGAGCTGGAGCAAATAATCCTAAAATTTGTATGGAACCAGAAGAGACCCCGAATCGCTAAGGAAATGTTGAAAAACAAAAATAAAGCTGGGGGCATCACATTACCTTATTTCAAGCTTTACTACAAAGCTGTGATCACCAAGATAGCATGATACTGGCATTAAAACAGACACATAGACCAGTGGAACAGAGTAGAGAGCCCAGATATGGACCCTCAACTCTATGGTCAAATTATCTTCGACAAAACAGGAAAAAATATACAGTGGAAAAAAGACAGTCTCTTCAATAAATGGTACTGGGAAAACTGGACAGCTATATGTAGAAGAATGAAACTCGACCATTCTCTAACACCGTACACAAAGCTAAACTCAAAATGGATTAAAGACCTCAATTTGTGACAGGAATCCATCAGAATCCTAGAGGAGAACATAGGCAGTAATCTCTGGATCATGGATATATGAATAATAAGTCTCAATTTTCATAACATTCATAAACCTAACTTCTGTTGAAATTAAGAATTCAGATGTTCTAATGACCAATGGTGTAGATACTGTAATCATCACATATGTCATATAAGCATGAAAATATTGAAGACATGAATATAAGACTTACACCATGGGCAAAGATCAAAAATACTTGATAAAGAAATGAAATTATATATTCATGGGGGTGAGTTTCCCATTTCTTGGCTCTCGTGAATTTTTTTCTCCTGAACTGGCCTGGCAGTAGTAATAGAAACCATATCCCTCTGGCCAGTGGATACAGGAAAAGAGCCATTGAGGACCAGAGAGTGTGGGAGGGAATTCCAGAGGAGAGAACCAGAAAAGGGATCCTAATTCTGTGTAGGTCTCTGCAGGTTGTCCCAACCTAATTCCTGAGCACATAGGGCACATGTTCAAAATGACAGAGCTACTCGATATAATACACAGAATCTGACTGACCCAACCCAAGTCAATTGCCTTCTACAGCAAAGCAACATCTCAAGAGACATGTACCAGGACTGAGAACACAACATAACATTCACAATGTGTAAATATAATTCAAAATGACTCAATATACAAAGTATCAGGAAAATGTGACCCCTTCTAAAGGACGAACACAACCAACAGATGCCAAATTTATATCCTACAGATGTTGAAAATATATTGTTACGTAGCCACTCGGTTTGTGGTCATTTGTTATGGCAACCCCGGAAATCTACTAGGGCTTTCTTCTAAAGTGTAACAAAGTGTGACTCACTGAAGAAAGCTTTAACACATTCACTGCATTTATAAGGATTATCACCTGTGCATAATTTTGGTAGCTAAGGAGTTTTAACTCCTGGCACTATAGCTTCTCACTTTCATTAAAATCAGAGGAATTCTTTACAGTATGACTTGTCTGCTCTCTTCCCTAGTGACAGCCTTGCTACATCTATTACACTTATGGGAATCCCTCCACTGTTAATCCCTTGAGATCTTATGAGGTTTGGTATGACTAAAGGTTTTCCCATACTGATTACATTTTAAAAGTTTTACTCCTGCCTGGGTTGTGCTATTACAGAATAAGTTCCCACATTCGTTATAAGAATTTATGCTAGCAGCTTATCTTGACTTTGTCTACACTACTTTTGAAATGCCCTTAAATAATGGTGCGAAATTTTTCTTAGAGGAATAATCTCTGAGTTCAGGTGAAATTGGCTTTTCACTTTTACCATATTCATGTCTTTCCTTCACAGTCAATGCTGTCATTGAAAATGAACACAACTGGCTTGAAATACCCCTTTCTGTAAGATGTATAAATAACTATTCTTTGGGAATATTTTCATAATCTACTGAGGTGTATTCTTGGTCTAAAGTGTTCTGTTGTATGTCTGATACTATGGCTTCAGGTGTACTCTCTGAGAACTAAAAAGAGCTCAAGGGGGGCACCTGGGTGGCTGAGTCCTTAAGCGGCCGCCTTGGACTCAGGTCATGATCCCAGGATCCTGGGATCGAGCCTCAGGCTCCCTGCTCTGTGAGGAATCTGCTTCTCCCTCTCTGACTCCAGAGCTTGTGTTCCCTCTCTTGCTCTCTGTCAAATAAATAAAAATCTTTAAAATAAATAAATAAATAAATAAATAAAAAGAGCTCAAGGGCAAATAACCCCTTCCCTATCTGAAGAAGTCCCTGTCATATGACAGTTGGTACAAAAATGGATAATCTGGAAGAGAGAACATGTGAATTGTTTCAGATACGATCTTATGTAAGGCAGAAAATCCATAAAGCACACACAATAAGCAAGCAGAGGCGAATGAAAGATAGAGAACACAGACTGGAGTGTCGGGGACCGCCTCCAGCCGGGAAAGTCCCCACCATTACACGATGGCACTTGGCTCACTGCCAGCAAAATACGCTGCAAGTGAACAATGAACTTTCTGGTGAAGCCCGCCTAAAGGAGGACATAGTCATCAGCTGTTTCAAATTTAATCAGCATAGTAACAGGACTCTCATTGGCTCTCCCCATTGTTTGGCCCCTTATTGGTCACCTTGACACATATAAGCTAAGAAAGTTGTTGAAATAAAGAGACGAAGCATTAACACCATACCAGGCTGGTTGTCGTTCTTGCGGGCCGAGGGCGACACTGGAGAGTTATTAAAGACTGATGGTCTTCGAGAGATGTCAGGGAGAATGACAGAAAAAGGACTTCCAATACCCTGCTTCCTAAAAGCCATGAGGACACTGGCCAAAACAAGGCTTAGAGTAAGAGAGCATTTATTCAAGGAAGCTGGCTGAATATGGGTAAGCCCAGCAGGCTCTGCAGCACTGAGATTGCTCTATCCATACCCTCTTCTCCTTGCCTGTGGGTATCTTTGAAAATCAAGATCCAGTAGTCATGGTGAAAACCTACAGCCCAGCAGCCAATGGAGGAGAAAGAATTGAGCTGGAACACTCCATGAGAACTGTCACTATTTCACCGGTCTGGAAATTCCAGAGATAACACCACTCAAAGGCCTTATCTTCATTTTCCTTATTCAGAATTACCCACTGTGAAAAGCCTTGTCAACAGGCCATCTGTCAAAAACAATCGGCAGCAGCTGGGCTACCTGAGGTGGTCACCACAGGTAGGATAAACATCAAGCTAACTAAAACCCTTCAGAAAGTAAAATCTGGAGAACGAGCTATCAGGGGTGGTGGGGAGAGCTCTGAATTCTGGGAGACTAAAACCGTATGGATAAACAGGCTCTTGTGAACACTCGGGGATTCGGGTATGCTAGGAAAGATGTGACAAGGTCCTGAGCTCTCACCTGGGGCTGACCGTGATGCTCTGAGCAGGGAGGAAGCCAAAGCTAAGACAAGGCTATTAAGTGTCCTGCGGTGTCAAAGTCATGCCCCAATACACACAATGTCCCTCAGTCCCCAGATGAGCAATGTTAGCATCCTTTTACCTCATTTTCCTTAGCTAGAGAAATATTACCTATGGTTGTGGTCTCGACTGCCTCTGCTCCCATTCTCACATGAACTCACCCAACTGGCTTCTGTTTGTACCACCTGAAAGCCACCAAGGGCATCAGTAACCCCCACATGCAAAATCTAATCTTCTCCTCTGGGACTGTCTGTTCACTGTCTCAGTGGGTTTTCAGCACAGGGTAGCCTCACCTTTGTTGAAATCATCTCTTCTCTGAAATCCATGTCATTGCATTTACCTTCTTTGCCATCTGCCTGGCTGAACACCCCTTCCTCTGTCTCCCCCATGCGCTTCTCTTCTCTCTCTCTCAACGTTAGTGGGCCCAGGACTCAGGGCAAGGTCTCTACGCTTCTGTCTGCACCCTCAGTGCCGTGGCATTAAATATTATCCAATTCCCATGACTTCCTGTCTCCCTCCTACCTGGAGTGCTCTCCCCATGGATATCTAATAGTATCTCACTCTTAACAACGTGAACACAGAAGTTCCCCAACACCCATCCCGCTCTGGGGTGGTGGGGAAGGGCGAAACTGTCCCTATTTTTCCTGCCCCAAGTCTCTTTTCCTCTCTGTCCAGTATCAGGGAACATGAATCCTCTGTGTTGCTGTCACGAGCACACTATGAAGGCGCACACACGAGCTGTACCTCTCCACGTCAGCTTTATTCGGTCACAAAGCAAGGTCAACATAATTGTAAAGCAGCTTCAGGATTCCAAACTCAATGACATTTCAGCCCGTGATTAACTAGGCTTCTGAAATGGCACACAAAGCACACAAGACAAGGCACGCAACAAACAACACAGAGAGCAGGAAGTTAACGAGCCAAACGCCGAGTGAGTCTATGGAGGTGTAGTGGAGATAAGGCCTCGTCCAGTCCAGGTCAGCTCTCGGCACTTGCTGCTTCTGATGTTCAGTGAAGGCTCTCAGTTCTGTGTGGAGATCAGTCAGATGGAGGGATCCTCATTTGAGGCATCTAAGATTTTGCTGCAGAAAAAAAAAAAAAAAACACCCTCCTGTTTTGAAGCGATTTAATCAGTCCCATTGGGCGCCTATAGGCTTCCTCCGCTTCTGCTTGCTGTCAGGTCTGGGGTGTCATCAACTGGTGCTGGTCTCGGCGATATCTGATAGCTGCAGTCCACTTAGCTGCTCGTGTCACTGCTTGACGTGGGGCCCCACGTGACATGAGTGACTCCATCTTGCAGTTGACAGTTATCCAAGCGAAAAGTTCAGGGATCATCCTTAGATTCTTCTGTATCTCCTATATCTGTCACACCTATGCTACCACTAAACCCTGCCTTCACTAGAACCAAAATAATATATACCCCCAATCCAAACACTTGATTTCATCACCTAGTCACATGGCCTGATATAATACAATCAATATTGATACGCATCTCTGCAGTGGCAAGATCCGCTAGGTGCTTACGAATCCTCTTCACGCAAGACCCATTTCCCAGTCTCCCTGCAGTTACTTCAGACCAGATAATGTGGTTCATGCTGCTGGAATACAGAAACAAGTAGCACATCCTGCCTCCAGCCTACAACGTCCCCCTCAATCATCCTCTCAGGGCTAGAGGCAGGGATCAACTTGGTGGTCATAAGTCATTCCAGGACAGACCCCAAAACACCTTCTTGGGTTGCCATACAGAGTTGCCCAGCAACCACATCACTCTATGCAGTATGACAAAGCAATTTTTCCAACTTTTCCATGGCAAGCAACTGAAATTTGGAGCTTTTTCGGCATTGCAGCCGGCATGTGCCCAGACGGACACATATAAACACCACATGTAGAGAGTGCTCCACTTGGTCAGTAGATATTCTTGTGAGAGTGCTTGAACTGAGTGTAGCAGAGAAGGGGAACCTCAGACTAATTTACAGTGTCTCCATTTTCACAAGGATAATGAATATATAGATTTTGGGTGTGAGTAACAAATTGAAAAGACAATCCCCACATGCCCCTCCTCTTGCTCCTGGAAAACTCTATCCCCCGACTGTCCTTCCCTCACTCACCTCCTTGGTTCCCTGGGCTCCACGGCCCTGGCTCAGGGCTAGGGCAGCAAAGGAACTATGAGACGCAGTGGGTGAATCCCTCAATAGACATTGACCCTGGGCCCTGGGCCTGCTGCAAACCAGGAACCAGGAAATAAATGAGTCAGCTTCCAAGGTCCTAGACAGCTCCCATAGCCTGGCAATTTCTCTTCAGAGTGACCACTCTGTGCCACAATAACAAGGTCATATGCTGAAGATGGGACTTGTCCAGGATTCCAGAGAGATTACTCTTTGGATCTCTGTCTTCATCATTGTCTAAAGCTAGCAGAGAGGCAGAACAGAGAGATCATTGCATCAGGGCTGAGAGTACTGTGTGCTCGGATCAAGTGGAAAGGCCACAAAGGCAGAAGTGATCAAATCAGGAGCACCTAAAGAATATTTGCCTGCAGTGGGTCTTCATGGCTGAGCAGGAGCTCAATGAGACAGCAAGAGTAAGCAAAGGAACACGCAAGGCAGCAGGCGCCCCGTGTATAAGGCAGAGAGGGGTGAAATGATCCTTTACTTTCAAGGCACTGATGGCCTCAACTTGGGTAGAAACACAGGCTGTGTGCAAGGGAGAGGTGCTCTGAGCAGATGCCCCCATATGGATTTGGATTTCACCCACAGGGCTGCCATAACCATTGTACAGACTGTGTCCTTGGGTGCCTGGCTACAAGGGCAAACAGGGCTGAATCCCAATCAAGTTCAACCCAAGCCATGCACCCTGGCACAGGTTTGGGTCTACCAGAAGAAAGCAATGCCTTTTTCTCACCTTCCCAAATGTGCTGTGTAGTCTAATAGCAGCCTTGTTCATCCTGCCCCCAACACCACAGCTCTCAAAGCCTTTGGAAAGGCTTGTAGGATCTTACTGCATTTTCACAACTCCGTGGAATAGGGCTTATGAGCACAGTATCATAGATGAAGAAATTAGGTTGAGAGGTGGAAAAAGACAAAACTCTCCAAGAGGGGCCAAAGTTCCAGGGATCCTACCTGGCCCAAAAGATCCTGGGACAAACCAGTGAGAGTCTTGGCCATTTGCCCTCTGAAAAACACAGGCTTGATGAATACAACTAAGGTTTCTTATACACATGATTTGACATGACCAGAAATAGAAATATGAACAAGGCAAGGCAAAATCATAGCTCTTGAAATCATTCCAGTATTTCCTTCCACTCTGCTGGACTGGTTTTGGTGAAAACCCATCTATAATAGGACAGTATGTCCCCTCATGACCTGGCAGCAGAAACCAGGTCATGGCCACACGTCAAGGAAAATCCACTTTGTGGCCCCTCCTAAGATAGGGAGGGACCTACAATTTCACACATCTGAAATGCTAGAAAATAATGCACAAATAATACTATCTGATTTCTATTTAATACTACATGGGTGAAAAATAAAAGGGATTTGGGTAGGGGGGAGTCCTGCTGATTGAATTCTGTTTTCTGGCTTATGAAAAGCAGAGCTTAACAAAGAGAAGGGGATGACCCCCTACCCCTGGCCACGGTCTCTGAAGCAACCATCCCTTCTGTCTCCTTCCATTGCCCTAATGTTACAAATGGGAAAACTGAGGCCACAAAGCAAACCTTTGGGCCTGAGGGCAACGAAGGTTGTAGGAAGATGCTGCGTGTGAATTCAGACCCTGAACTAGCTTCTGAGTGCAACTGTGTGGCTTGCTCTCCAAGGATAGATGACGACATTGAAACACTTGCTAGATAAGTTTCATTACTCCCATTCTGGCTTATATCTGGAACATTCATTAGATACATAAAATTCATCAAGAGTTGTACTAAAAATACATAAGATGTTTATCAAGTAGGTTGTTAAGGAACTTTCTAAAAGTTCCAAAAACCAAGCCTGCTTACAAGTAGCCAGTACTCAGTGGCTACAAGAAAAAGCTTAAGAGTACTGTATTGGCAAATATCTTCTCCCATTTCGTGGGTTGCCTCTTTGTTTTTTTGACTGTTTCCTTGGCTGTGCAGAAGCTTTTGATTTTGATGAAGTCCCAGAAGTTTATTTTCGCTTTTGTTTCCTTTGCCTTTGGAGACGTATCTTGAAAGAAGTTGCTGTGGCTGATATCGAAGAGATTACTGCCTATGTTCTCCTCTAAGATTCTGATAGATTCCTGTCTCACGTTGAGGTCTTTTATCCATTTTGAGTTGATCTTTGTGTACGGTGTAAGAGAATGGTCGAGTTTCATTCTTCTACATATAGCTGTCCAGTTTTCCCAGCACCATTTATTGAAGAGACTGTCTTTTTTCCACTGTATATTTTTTCCTGTTTTGTCGAAGATTAATTGACCATAGAGTTGAGGGTCCATATCAGGGCTCTCTACTCTGTTCCACTGGTCTATGTGTCTGTTTTTATGCCAGTACCATGCTGTCTTGGTGATCACAGCTTTGTAATAAAGCTTGAAATCAGGTAAGGTGATGCCGCCAGCTTGATTTTTGTTTTTCAACGTTTCCTTAGCGATTCGGGGTCTCTTCTGATTCCATACAAATTTTAGGATTATTTGCTCAAGCTCTTTGAAGAATGCCGGTGGAATTTTGATCGGAATGGCATTAAAAGTATAGATTGCTCTAGGCAGTATAGACATTTTAACAATGTTTATTCTTCCGATCCAAGAGCATGGAATGGTCTTCCATCTTTTTGTGTCTTCTTCAATTTCTTTCTGAGTGTTCTATAGTTCCTCAAGTATAGATCCTTTACCTCTTTAGTTAGGTTTATTCCCAGGTATCTTATGGTTCTTGGTGCTATAGTAAATGGAATCGATTCTCTAATTTCCCTTTCTGTATTTTCATTGTTAGTGTATAAGAAAGCCACTGATTTCTGCACATTGACTTTGTATCCTGCCACGCTGCTGAATTGCTGTATGAGTTCTAGTAGTTTGGGGGTGGAGTCTTTTGGGTTTTCCATATAAAGAATCATGTCATCTGCGAAGAGAGAGAGTTTGACTTCTTCATTACCAATTTGGATACCTTTTATTTCTCTCTGTTGTCTGATTGCTGTTGCTAGGACTTCTAATACTATGTTGAACAAGAGTGGTGAAAGTGGGCATCCTTGTCTTGTTCCTGATCTCAGTGGGAAGGCTGCAAGCTTTTTCCCATTGAGGATGATATTTGCTGTGGATCAACCTTTTGTCTGTACTGTCATTTGCAAATATCTTCTCCCACGGAATGGGAGAAGATATTTGCAAATGACAGTACAGACAAAAGGTTGATATCCAGGATCTATAATGAACTCCTCAAACTCAACCCACACGAAACAGACAAACACATCAAAAAATGGGCAGAAGATATGAACAGACACTTCTCCAATCAAGAAATACAAATGGCTATCAGACACATGAAAAAATGCTCATCATCATTAGCCCTCAGGGAGATTCAAATTAAAACCACATTGAGATATCACCTTACACCAGTTAGAATGGCCAAAATTAACAAAACAGGAAACAACATGTGTTGGAGAGGATGTGGAGAAAGGGGAACCCTCTTACACTGTTGGTGGGAATGCAAGTTGGTGCAGCCTCTTTGGAGAACAGTGTGGAGATTCCTCAAGAAATTAAAAATAGAGCTTCCCTACGACCCTGCAATTGCACTCCTGGGTATTTACCCCAAAGATACAGATGTCGTGAAAAGAAGGGCCATCTGTACCCCAATGTTTATAGCAGCAATGGCCACAGTCGCCAAACTATGGAAAGAACCAAGATGCCCTTCAACGGATGAATGGATAAGGAAGATGTGGTCCATATACACTATGGAGTATTATGCCTCCATCAGAAAGGACGAATATCCAACTTTTGTAGCAACATGGACGGGACTGGAAGAGATTATGCTGAGTGAAATCAGTCAAGCAGAGAGAGTCAATTATCATATGGTTTCACTCATTTGTGGAGCATAACCAATAGCATGGAGGACAAGGGGCGTTAGAGAGGAGTAGGGAATTTGGGTAAATTGGAAGGGGAGGTGAACCATGAGAGACTATGGACTCTGAAAAACAGTCTGAAGGGTTTGAAGTGGCGGGGGGTGGGAGGTTGGGGTACCAGGTGGTGGGTATTATAGAGGGCACAGCTTGCATGAAGCACTGGGTGTGGTGAAAAAATAATGAATAATGTTTTTCTGAAAATAAATAAATTGGGGAAAAAAAAAGAGTACTGTATTGGCGCCATCTGGTGTATAGTACTGAGATAAGCATTTACAAACAAGGAATCAAAAACACAAACCAGCACTATGGAGGACATAGTTGAAACAATAAAGGTCTCAAATACACAACCTAACCCTACACCTAAGGAGCTGGAGAAAGAATGGGAAAGAAAGGCTAAACCCAGAAGGAGAAGAGAAATTGTAAATATCAGAGCAGAAATCAATGAAATAGAAACAAAAAGAACAGTAGAACAAATCGATGAAACTAGGAGCTGCTTCTTTGAAAGAATTAAGAAAATTGATAAACCCCTGGCCAGGCTTATCAGAAAGAAAAGAGCAAGGACCAAAATAAATAAAATCATGAGTGAAAGAGGACAGATCACAACCAACACCAAAGAAATACAAACAATTATAAGAACATATTATGAGCAACAATACGCCAGGAGATTTGACAGTCTGGAAGAAATGCTTGCATGCCTAGAGACAGAGATGTAAAAACTACCAAATCGGAACCAGGAAGAAATAGACAACCTGAACAGACCCATAACCAGTAAGGAGACTGAAGCAGTCTTCAAAAATCTCCCAACAAGAGCCCAGGGCCAGACGGCTTCCCTGGGGAATTCTACCAAACCTTTAAAGAAGAATTCACTCCTATAATCCTGAAGTGTTCCAAAACATAGAAATGGAAGGAAAACTGCCAAACTCATTTTATGGGGTCAGCATTACCTTGATCCCAAAAGCAGACGAAGATCTCAGACCAATATCCTTGAGGAACACAGGTGTGAACATTCTCACCAAAATACTAGCCAATAGGATCCAACAGTGCCGTAAAAAGATTATTCACCATGACCAAATGGGATTGATTCCAAGGCGGCAAGGTTGGTTCCACGTCCACAAATCAAGCGGTATGATACAATGCATCAATTTAAAAAAAAAAGAGCAAGAACCATAGGATACTCTCAATATATACCGAAAGAGCATTTGACAAAGTACAGCATCCTTTCTTGATCAAAACTCTTCAAAGTGCAGGGATAGAGGACACATACCTCAATATCATCAAAGCCATCTATGAAAAAGCCACAGCCAATATCATTCACAATGGTGAAATCTGACAGCTTTTTGGCTAAGGTCAGGACCACGGCAGGGTTGTCCACTATCACCACTGCTATTCAACATAGTACTAGAAGTCCTAGCCTCAGCAATCAGACAACAAGAAGAAATTAGAGGCACCCTAATCAACAAGAAAGAAGTCAAACTATCGCTCTTTGCAGATGATAAGATACTTTATACAGAAAACCCAAAAGACTCCACTCCCAATCCGCTAGAACTTCTATGGGAATTCAGTAAAGTGTCATGGTATAAAATCGATGCACAGAAATCGATTGTTGCATTTCTTTTTTTTTTTAAATTTATTTTCAGCATAACAGTATTCATTGTTTTTACACCACACCCAGTGCTCTATGCAATCCATGCCCTCTCCAATACCCACCACCTGGTTCCCCCAAACTCCCACGCCCCACCCTTCAAAAACCTTCGATTGTTTTTCAGACTCCATAGTCTCTCATGGTTCACCTCCCCTTCCAATTTCCCTCAACTCCCTTCTCATCTCCATCTCCCCTTTCCTCCATGCTATTTGTTATGCTCCACAAATAAGTGAAACCATGTGATCAGTTGCATTTCTATTCACCAACAGCAAGAGAGAGGAAAGAGAAATCAAGGAGTCAATCCCATATACAACTGCACCCCAAACCATAACGTAACCTAGGAATAAACCTAACCAAAGAGTCAAAGAATCTCTGCTCAGAAAATGGTAAAGTACTCAGGAAGAAAACTGAGGGAGACACAAAGAAATGGGAAAATGTTCCATGCTCATGGATTGGAGGAACAACTATGATGACAATGTCTATGCTACCTAAAGCAATCTACACGTTTAATGCAATCCCTATCAAAATACCATCAACTTTTTTCATAGAAATGGAATAAAATAATCCTAAAATTTATATGGAACCAGAGAAGACCTCGAAAAGCCAGAGCAATGTTGAAAAAAAAAAAAGCCAAAGTTGGTGCCATCTCAATTCCAGACTTCAAGCTCTATCACAAAGCTGTCATCATCAAGATAGTATGGTACTGGCACAAATACAAACACATAGATCAATGGAACATAACAGAGTGCCCAGAAATGGATGCTCAACTTTATGGTCAACTAATCTACGACAAAGCAGGAAAGAATGACCAACGTAAAAAAGATAGTCTCTTCAACAAACGGTGTTGGGCAAATTGGACAGCCACAGGCAGAAGAATGATTCTGGACCATTTCCTTATACCACACACAAAAATAGACTCCAAATGGATGAAAGACCTCAATGTGAGAAAGGGATCCATTCAAACGCTTGAGGAGAACATAGACAGCAATCTCTTTGACCTCAGAGGCAGCAACTTCTTCCTAGAAACATCGCCAAAGACGAGGGAAGCAAGGGCAGAAATGAACTATTGGGACTTCATCAAGATCAAAAGCTTTTGCACAGCAAAGGAGACAGTCAACAAAACCAAAAGACAACTGACAGAATGGGAGAAGACGTTTGCAAACGACATATCAGAGGAAGGACCAGTACCCCAAATCTGTGAAGAACTTATCAAACTCAACACCCAAAGAACAAATAATCCAATCAAGAAACGGGCAGAGGACGTGAACAGACATTTCTGCAAAGAATACATCCAGATGGCCAACAGACACATGAAAAGGTGCTCCACATCACTCGGCATCAGGGAAATACAAATCAAAACCACAATAAGATACCACCTCACACCAGTCAGAATGGCTAAAATTAAGAAGTCAGGAAACGACAGATGCTGTTGAGGATGCGGAGAAAGGGGAACCCTCCTACACTCTTGGGTGGGAATGTAAGCTGGTGCAGCCACTCTGAAAAACGGCATGGAGGTTCCTCAGAAAGACGAAAATAGAGCTACCCTATGACCCAGCAATCGCGCTACTGGGTATTTCCCCTACGCATACAAATGTAGTGATCCGAAGGGGCACATACACCCGAATGTTTATAGCAGCCATGTCCACAATAGCCAAGCTATGGAAAGAATCCCATCAACATCTGTAGATGTCCATCAACAGATGAATGGATAAAGAAGAGGTATAATGCAGCCATCAAAAGAAATGAAATCTTGCCATTTGCAATGACATGGATGGAACTAGAGGGTATTATGCTGAGTGAAAGAAGTCAATCGGAGAAAGACAATTATCAGATGATCTCCGTGACAGGAAGAATCTGAGAGGCAACATTGGGGGTTTGGGTGGTAGGGAAGGAAAAAATGAAACAGGATGGGATCGGGAGGGAGACAAACCGTAAGAGACTCTTATTCTCACAAAACAAACGGAGGGTTCCTGGGGGGAGGGGGGCAGACAGAGTGGTTGTGTTATGGACATTGGGGAGGGTATGAGCTATAGTGAGTGCTGTGACGTGTGTAAACCTGGCATTTCATAAACCCGTACACCTCGGGCTAATAACACATTATATGTTAATAAAAAATAAAATGAAATAAATAAAGAATTGTATGCTTGAATTAGTACAAAAATGGAACAACTGGTTGGTTCAGTCACTGGGCGTGCACCTCTTCATCTCTCAGTCATGAGTTCAAGTCCCACATTGAGCATAGATCCCCATTTCTAAAAAAAAAAAAAAAAAAAATTAAAAACCCAGAAAAAATGTCCACTACCATTTTGATTGCTCTGTTTTAGGGACATGAACCAAAGAAAGAGAATACTCTGGATCAAATAAATGAGGAAATTTCCAGAGTACTTTCACCTGGGCCACCTGTAGGGTATACCCTTGTGAGGCCACCAGTGAACTTCCCGGAACAGCCAGAAGGGGCCAGAAGTTGGAAGTTCTGGACTGGGGGTGCACAATTTTTGCAGCACGCCCCAAACAAGATCCTGGGGAACAGGTATATAATAGAGAGCACTGTTGGCATCTTGCTGACAAAAGACCATAGGGAAATTAGAAATCATTCAGAGTGCCATCTTCTCCTCCCTTTCCCCACCAGCTGCCCAGCAGAGCCTCCTGAATCAACGTTGAACTTCGGAAGATGTTGCAACTTGGTGTGTCCTTCAAACAACCAACAGACTGGCTTTGTGGGCAGATCCCTTTCTTTAGCTCAGATACTATAGAAACACAGCAGAGTGACCATACCTGATGTTCTAGGTTCACATACAATTTAACAGTGACACATACTTGAGAGAGTTATAGAGACCCCTCTGTGCCTCAGTTCCCTGTTCTGGGACACAAAATTGTTGGCGTGGCCTACAAATTAGTGTTCAGGTCTGAGGCGAAAGGGCCTTACCAGGAGTAAAGCCTCAAGGAAAGGACTGGTGCTTCCCAATACCTCTGTAAGTGTTCAGCTATCGAATGCCTAGAGGATGAGCTACACGCCCAGCAGTGGAGGACTCCAGAGAGGACTTGGATGGCTCCACAAAAGGGGAGGGTGAAAGCTTACTCTCCAGCATTTCCATGGGAATGCTGCTTAAGGTCTCGTGGAGGATATGTATTGTGGACGCCTGTGATCTCCAAATCAGCCCTGTTGAGAGGGGTCAAAGCAAGGGCCCTAGCCCATATTTTATAGTGCAGGGCATTGAAATTTAGAGAGATTAAGTGATCTGCCAGAAGTGGTCATGATGATGAGTGTTGGATCCAAGACAAGAATGTGGTTGGTCCCTAGGTGAGAGAGATCTAAACACCTGAGGCCTGCCCAAGGCCCCTGAGGAAAGGCCCCGGACCACTGAACCAAGAGCACTCTGTACTTTCTCAATTTCTCCTGCCCCACAATTTCTGGGGGAGAGAGTAGGTACCCGAAAGGAGGTGTCAGGGCCAAGAGGATTATATGAAACTTACTTCATGCTCCCGACTCTGTATTCAATCTCTGACAGAAAAACAGGATGGTTTCCTCCAAACCAAGCCCCTTGGAAGGACCAGGGAAGTTCAACTGTGGCCCTCCTCCCCGAGCTTCTTCCCACTGTCAGCTTTCTCTCGCAGGGCCTTGCGAGGACCAGCTGACCACCCTCAGTGACTGGTGGGCTGCTCAGCCCCCAACTGACTCTGAATCCACGGCATTCCAAACCAACTGTCATGTGATGGCTCTGCCACAAATTAGCTTCCCTTAGGCAGGCCAGCCAGAGACAAACAGTTACAGCATGCTAATGGGAAGGTGGTGTTCTGGGCTAGGGCTCTAGTGGTTGAATGAATAAATTCTGGGATGCTCAATGTCTTACTGCTGATGTGACCGACTGAGCAGGGTGTACTTAGGCTTGGCTGACAGCGGGCAAGGCTGCACTGGCTAAGTGTGTGCCTTCCCGCTCCTGTCCTCCCACACATACAGTCTGTACTCTCAAAACTCTTCTCATTCATATCTACACCCTGTATTTGCCAGGAACAGGCTTTTCCCTCCACACCCATCAAACCCCAGCCTGGATACCCCACCCCTTTGAAGGTCACTCTTCAAAAACCACAACACAGACCTTCATCCTCAGCTCCCAAACTCTCAGTTCCATCAGGCCGATGGTACTGTCCCTTCTCACCATTTCCCGGGCTTCACCCGGTCAATTATCGCAAACATATCAACCCATAAAAACACCACAGATATCCTAGTTTGGGGGTTTTGTTCGTTTTTGGTGGGGGGGGGACTTTAAAAATAAATTGATAATCCTGGCTTCCAGTTTCGACATCTCAGTTCAGGAAGACTTGACCTGTAATTCTCCTACCCTGTAATGTCTGTCTCTAGAATGGCACGATCAAGATTCTTCTCATCCTGTGAAAGTACTGTGAATCTGTTCCTTTTGCTTGTTCTCTGTATGGCTGTACAGAAAATTGGCATTTGGCACACACATACAATGGAACATAACTCAGCTACCCTAGGGTTGAAATCCTGCCGTCTGCAGTGATGTGGATGGAGCTAGAGTGGCTTATGCTCGGTGAAACAAGTCAGTCACAGGAAGACAAATACCATATGGCTTCTTCCCATGTGCAACTTACAGGTAGCCAGTACTCGGTGGCTACAAGAGAAAGCATTCTGATTGCCCTTTTGACATCATCTCGAGTCTAGTACTGAGATCAGCAGTACAAACAAGGAATCAAATACACAGAGCAGAGAGGTATGGAGGTCTAGAACTCCTCTGGGAGGGGTGAGTAGCCAGGTGTCCCTGAAAGCTTAGGAACGGAAGGGAGATGCAATTGGAGAAGCTGGCCCGAGCCTTATCTCAAAGGCACTGAGGGCAGGGGGCAGTGAGCACCTCAGTAATGTCATCAGATGCGCGTTTTACAACAACTCAGCTGTAGGCCTCTAAGCAGGGGTTTCGAGAAGGCATAGGCACAGATGAAGTCAGGATGTGCAAGACTACGTTTGCAGTCTCAATTCTTCGGCCAGATCACAGGAAAGAATATCCGCCTTCTATCAGAATAGAAGCGGGGATTACTGGCTGTATTGCTCACATCTCTAGCTAGACTGCCTAAACCGTGCCTGGTACAGGATAGTTTTTATCAAAAAATAAAAGGGGCATATTTTACAATATAAAGGTGACAGGATAATACTGTCAAAGTGTGGATCGCCTACCCCATCCATCCCTAAAGCACCTTTTTAGAGACTAAGGGACACGCCCCCAACTTCTCACCAGCTCTATGGGCATACATCATTCTCCTGATACCTCACAGATGAAACAAGGAGCGTCAGTGAGTTGGCCCCGCTAAGACACAAGGCGCTCTTCCCATCTGTGACTCTTTTCACCACTCATGCCCCAGAAATCTCCTTCCTGCCTCTTTCAGGCAAATACTTTGAGACCAGGCAAGGCTTAAGGGTGTGTCAGGTCCAACACACCCCTGTTGGACCGCCAGGTACAGCACCCCAGCACCCCCCGCACGCCTGGGAAATGTTCTCTAAACAGCGTGAGGGACAGTTACAGCTTCAGAAAAACACTCTTTCGGGTGACCTTGCCCAGGACGGACCCCAACGACAGAGGCAGCATTCGGTGCCACTACAAAATAGGAAAAGTCAGTATCATCCCCTGAGGGGGAGGCCTTAAGAAAGGCTGCACACACCGCAGTCTACTGCATCCTTCCATTGCCCCAATTTTACAAATGGGGAAACTGAGGCCACCAAAGGAAGAGAGTCTCTCTGAAAGCTACTTCACAGGCTCAGGAAGCCCGAGCGTGCGGCTTTCCTGCTGGTCCTAGAAATGAGGGTTCCAGCGGTGACGCGTGACAGGACTTGCGGAGCAGCCTCACCTCTGCACACACCCACCGTCTCCACCAGCCATGGACACGCTCAGCCTCAGTCCTGTCTCCAGCTGCTTGGCTCCATGGCATCGACGTGGCCCCGCCACTCGGCTCGGCCTGGCCCGCCTGCACTCCACCCGACCAGCTCGGTCCACCAGCTGGGCTTCACGTGGCCCCACTTGGCCCACTTCGGCCCACCAGGACACTAAAGAAGAATTGAAAAAATTCATGGAAACAAATGATAATGAAAACACAACTGTTCAAGATCGGTGGGACACAGCAAAGGCAGCGCTGAGAGGAAAATTCATAGTGACTCAAGCCTCTCTCAAGAAACAACAAAGGTCTCAAGTACACGACCTAACCCTACACCTAAGGAGCTGGAGAAAGAATGGGAAAGAAAGGCTAAACCCAGAAGGAGAAGAGAAATCGTAAATATCAGAGCAGAAATCAATGAAATAGAAACAAAAAGAACAGTAGAACAAATCGATGAAACTAGGAGCTGCTTCTTTGAAAGAATTAAGAAAATTGATAAACCCCTGGCCAGGCTTATCAGAAAGAAAAGAGCAAGGACCAAAATAAATAAAATCATGAGTGAAAGAGGACAGATCACAACCAACACCAAAGAAATACAAACAATTATAAGAACATATTATGAGCAACAATACGCCAGGAGATTTGACAGTCTGGAAGAAATGCTTGCATGCCTAGAGACAGAGACGTATAAACTACCAAATCGGAACCAGGAAGAAATAGACAACCTGAACAGACCCATAACCAGTAAGGAGACTGAAGCAGTCTTCAAAAATCTCCCAACAAGAGCCCGGGGCCAGACGGCTTCCCTGGGGAATTCTACCAAACCTTTAAAGAAGAATTCACTCCTATAATCCTGAAGTGTTCCAAAACATAGAAATGGAAGGAAAACTGCCAAACTCATTTCATGGGGTCAGCATTACCTTGATCCCAAAAGCAGACGAAGATTTCAAACCAATATCCTTGAGGAACACAGGTGTGAACATTCTCACCAAAATACTAGCCAATAGGATCCAACAGTGCCGTAAAAAGATGATTCACCATGACCAAATGGGATTGATTCCAAGGCGGCAAGGTTGGTTCCACGTCCACCAATCAAGCGGTGTGATACAATGCATCAATTTAAAAAAAAAAAAGAGCAAGAACCATAGGATACTCTCAATATATACCGAAAGAGCATTTGACAAAGTACAGCATCCTTTCTTGATCAAAACTCTTCAAAGTGCAGGGATAGAGGACACATACCTCAATATCATCAAAGCCATCTCTGAAAAAGCCACAGCCAATATCATTCACAATGGTGAAATCTGACAGCTTTTTGGCTAAGGTCAGGACCACGGCAGGGTTGTCCACTATCACCACTGCTATTCAACATAGTACTAGAAGTCCTAGCCTCAGCAATCAGACAACAAGAAGAAATTAGAGCACCCTAATCAACAAGGAAGAAGTCAAACTATCGCTCTTTGCAGATGATAAGAGACACTTTCTGCAGAAAACACAAAAGACTCCTCTCCCAATCCGCTAGAACTTCTATGGGAATTCAGTAAAGTGTCATGGTATAAAATCGATGCACAGAAATCGATTGTTGCATTACTTTTTTTTTTAATTTATTTTCAGCATAACAGTATTCATTGTATTTACACCACACCCAGTGCTCTATGCAATCCATGCCCTCTCCAATACCCATCACCTGGTTCCCCCAACCTCCAACTCCCCGCCCTTCAAAACCCTCTGATAGTTTTTCACACTCCATAGTCTCTCCTGGTTCACCTCCCCTTCCAGTTTCCCTCAACTCCCTTCTCCACTCCATCTCCCCTTTCCTCCATGCTATGTGTTGTGCTCCACAAATAAGTGAAACCATGTGATCAGTTGCATTTCTATTCACCAACAGCAAGAGAGAGGAAAGAGAAATTAAGGAGTCAATCCCATATACAACTGCACCCCAAACCATAACGTAACCTAGGAATACACCTAACCAAAGAGTCAAAGACTCTCTGATCAGAAATTGGTAAAGTACACAGGAAGGAAACTGAGGGAGACACAAAGAAATGGGAAAATGTTCCATGCTCATGGATTGGAGGAACAACTATTATGACAATGTCTATGCTACCTAAAGCAATCTGCACGTTTAATGCAATCCCTATCAAAATACCATCAGCTTTTTTCATAGAAATGGAATAAAATAATCTTAAAATTTAAATGGAACCAGAGAAGACCTCAAAAAGCCAGAGCAATGTTGAAAAAACAAAAAGCCAAAGTTGGTGGCATCACAATTCCAGACTTCAAGCTCTATCACAAAGCTGTCATCATCAAGATAGTATGGTACTGGCACAAATACAAACACATAGATCAATGGAACAGAACAGAGTGCCCAGAAATGGATGCTCAACTTTATGGTCAACTAATCTACGACAAAGCGGGAAAGAATGACCAACGTAAAAAAGATAGACTCTTCAACAAACGGTGTTGGGCAAATTGGACAGCCACAGGCAGAAGACTGAAACTGGACCATTTCCTTATACCACACACAAAAATAGACTCCAAATGGACGAAAGACCTCAATGTGAGAAAGGGATCCATTCAAACGCTTGAGGAGAACATAGACAGCAATCTCTTTGACCTCAGAGGCAGCAACTTCTTCCTAGAAACATCGCCAAAGACGAGGGAAGCAAGGGCAGAAATGAACTATTGGGACTTCATCAAGATCAAAAGCTTTTGCACAGCAAAGGAGACAGTCAACAAAACCAAAAGACAACTGACAGAATGGGAGAAGACGTTTGCAAACGACATATCAGAGGAAGGACCAGTACCCCAAATCTGTGAAGAACTTATCAAACTCAACACCCAAAGAACAAATAATCCAATCAAGAAACGGGCAGAGGACGTGAACAGACATTTCTGCAAAGAATACATCCAGATGGCCAACAGACACATGAAAAGGTGCTCCACATCACTCGGCATCAGGGAAATACAAATCAAAACCACAATAAGATACCACCTCACACCAGTCAGAATGGCTAAAATTAAGAAGTCAGGAAACAACAGATGCTGTTGAGGATGCGGAGAAAGGGGAACCCTCCTACACTCTTGGGTGGGAATGTAAGCTGGTGCAGCCACTCTGAAAAACGGCATGGAGGTTCCTCAGAAAGATGAAAATAGAGCTACCCTATGACCCAGCAATCGCGCTACTGGGTATTTCCCATAAGCATACAAATGTAGTGATCTGAAGGGGCACATACACCCGAATGTTTATAGCAGCCATGTCCACAATAGCCAAGCTATGGAAAGAATCCCATCAAAATCTGTAGATGTCCATCAACAGATGAATGGATAAAGAAGAGGTATAATGCAGCCATCAAAAGAAATGAAATCTTGCCATTTGCAATGACATGGATGGAACTAGAGGGTATCATGCAGAGTGAAAGAAGTCAATCGGAGAAAGACAATTATCAGATGATCTCCGTGACAGGAAGAATCTGAGAGGCAACATTGGGGGTTTGGGTGGTAGGGAAGGAAAAAATGAAACAGGATGGGATCGGGAGGGAGACAAACCATAAGAGACTCTTATTCTCACAAAACAAACGGAGGGTTCCTGGGGAGAGGGGGGCAGACAGAGTGGTTGTGTTATGGACATTGGGGAGGGTATGAGCTATAGTGAGTGCTGTGACGTGTGTAAACCTGGCGATTCATAAACCCATACCCCTCGGGCTAATAACACATTATATGTTAATAAAAAATAAAATAAAACAAAATAAATATTTGCATGCTTGAATTAGTACAAAAATGGAGCACCTGGTTGGTTCAGTCACTGGAGCGTGCACCTCTTCAACTCTCAGTCATGAGTTCAAGTCCCACATTGAGCATAGATCCTCATTTCTAAAAAAACAAAAAAAAAATTAACAACCCAGACAAAATGTCCACTACCATTTTGATTGCTCTGTTTTAGGGACATGAACCAAAGAAAGAGAATACTCTGGATCAAATAAATGAGGAAATGTCCAGAGTACTTTCACCTGGGCCACCTGTAGGGTATACTCTTGTGAGGCCACCAGTGAACTTCGCGGAACGGCCAGAAGGGCCAGAACTTGATGTTCTGGACTGGGGGTGCACAATTTTTCCAGCACGCCCCAAACAAGATCCTGGGGAACAGGTATATAATAGAGAGCACTGTTGGCATCTTGCTGACAAAAGACCATAGGGAAATTAGAAATCATTCAGAGTGCCATCTTCTCCTCCCTTTCCCCACCAGCTGCCCAGCAGAGCCTCCTGAATCAATGTTGATCTTGGGAAGATGTTGCAACTTGGTGTGTCCTTCAAACAACCAACAGACAGGCTTTGTGGGCAGATCCCTTTCTTTAGCTCAGATACTATAGAAACACAGCAGAGTGACCATACCTGATGGTCTAGGTTCACATACTATTTAACAATGACACATACCTGAGAGAGTTATAGAGACCCCTCTGTGCCTCAGTTCCCTGTTCTGGGACTCAAAATTGTTGGCGTGGCCTACAAATTAGTGTTCAGGTCTGAGGCGAAAGGGCCTTACCAGGAGGAAAGCCTCAAGGAAAGGACTGGTGCTTCCCAATACCTCTGTAAGTGTTCAGCTATCGAATGCCTAGAGGATGAGCTACACGCCCAGCAGTGGAGGACTCCAGAGAGGACTTGGATGGCTCCACAAAAGGGGAGGGTGAAAGCTTACTCTCCAGCATTTCCATGGGAATGCTGCTTAAGGTCTCGTGGAGGATATGTATTGTGGACGCCTGTGATCTCCAAATCAGCCCTGTTGAGAGGGGTCAAAGCAAGGGCCCTAGCCCATATTTTATAGTGCAGGGCATTGAAATTTAGAGAGATTAAGTGATCTGCCAGAAGTGGTCATGATGATGAGTGTTGGATCCAAGACAAGAATGTGGTTGGTCCCTGGGTGAGAGAGATCTAAACACCTGAGGCCTGCCCAAGGCCCCTGAGGAAAGGCCCCGGACCACTGAACCAAGAGCACTCTGTACTTTCTCAATTTCTCCTGCCCCACAATTTCTGGGGGAGAGAGTAGGTACCCGAAAGGAGGTGTCAGGGCCAAGAGGATTATATGAAACTTACTTCATGCTCCCGACTCTGTATTCAATCTCTGACAGAAAAACAGGATGGTTTCCTCCAAACCAAGCCCCTTGGAAGGACCAGGGAAGTTCAACTGTGGCCCTCCTCCCCGAGCTTCTTCCCACTGTCAGCTTTCTCTCGCAGGGCCTTGCGAGGACCAGCTGACCACCCTCAGTGACTGGTGGGCTGCTCAGCCCCCAACTGACTCTGAATCCACGGCATTCCAAACCAACTGTCATGTGATGGCTCTGCCACAAATTAGCTTCCCTTAGGCAGGCCAGCCAGAGACAAACAGTTACAGCATGCTAATGGGAAGGTGGTGTTCTGGGCTAGGGCTCTAGTGGTTGAATGAATAAATTCTGGAATGCTCAATGTCTTACTGCTGATGTGACCGACTGAGCAGGGTGTACTTAGGCTTGGCTGACAGTGGGCAAGGCTGCACTGGCAGAGTGTGTGCCTTCCCGCTCCTGTCCTCCCACACATACAGTCTGTACTCTCAAATCTCTTCTCATTCATCTCTACACCCTGTATTTTCCAGGAAGAGGCTTTTTCCTCCACACCCATCAAACCCCAGCCTCGATACCCCACCCCTTTGAAGGTCACTCTTCAAAGACCACAACACATACCTTCATCCTCAGCTCCAAAACTCTCAGTTTCATCAGGCCGATGGTACTGTCCCTTCTCACCATTCTCACGGGGCTTCACCCGGTCAGTTATCCCAATCATATCAACCCATAAAAACCCCACAGATATCCTGGTTTGGGGGCTTTGTTCGTTTTTTGTGGGGGCAGGGGACTTTGGAAGTAAATTGATAATCCTGGCTTCCAGTTTCGACATCTCAGTTCAGGAAGACTTGACCTGTAATTCTCCTACCCTGTACTGTCTCTCTCTGGGATGGCACCATCAAGATTCTCCTCATCCTGTGAAAGCACTGTGAATCTGTTCCTTTTGTTTGTACTCTGTATGGTTGTACAGAAAATTGGCATTTGGCACACACATACAATGGAACATTACTCAGCTACCATAAGGGCTGAAATCCTGACGTCTGCAGTGATGTGGATGGAGCTAGAGTGGCTTATGCTCGGTGAAACAAGTCAGTCACAGGAAGACAAATACCATATGGCTTCTTCCCATGTGCAACTTACAGGTAGCCAGTACTCGGTGGCTACAAGAGAAAGCTTTCTGACTGCGTTTTGGCGCCATCTCGAGTCTAGTACTGAGATCAGCAGTACAAACAAGGAATCAAATACACAGAGCAGAGAGGTGTGGAGGTCTTGAACTCCTCTGGGAGGGGTGAGTAGCCAGGTGTCCCTGAAAGCTTAGGGACGGAAGGGAGATGCAACTGGAGGAGCTGGCCCGAAGCCTTATCTCAAAGGCACTGACGGCAGGGGGCGGTGAGCACCTCAGTAATGTCATCAGATGTGCGTTTTACAACAACTCAGCTGTAGGCATCTAAGCAGGGGTTTCGAGAAGGCCTCAGGCACTGATGAGGTCAGCATGTGTAAGACTACGTTTGCAGTCTCAACTCTTCCGCCAGATCACAGGAAAGAATATGCGCCTTCTATCAGAATTGAAGCGGGGATTACTGGCTGTATTGCTCACATCGCTATCCAGACTGCCTAGAACCGTGCCTGGAACAGGATCGTTTATATCAAAAAATAAAAGGGGCATATTTTACAATATAAAGACGACATGATAATACTGTCAAAGTGTGGATCGCCTACCCCATCCATCCCTAAAGCACCTTTTTAGAGACTGAGGGACACGCCCCCAACTTCTCACCAGCTCTATGGGCATACATCATTCTCCTGAAACCTCACAGATGAAACAAGGAGCGTCAGTGAGTTGGCCCCGCTAAGACACAAGGCGCTCTTCCCATCTGTGACTCTTTTCACCACTCATGCCCCAGAATTCTCCTTCCTGCCTCTTTCAGGCAAATACTTTGGGACCAGGCAAGGCTTAAGGGTGTGTCAGGGGGGTCACACACACCCCTTTGGACTGCCAGGTTACAGCACCCCCCACACGCCTGGGAAATGTTCTCTAAACAGCGTGAGGGACAGTTACAGCTTCAGAAAAACACTCTTTCGGGTGACCTTGCCCAGGACGGACCCCAACGACAGAGGCAGCATTCGGTGCCACTACAAAATAGGAAAAGTCAGTATCATCCCCTGAGGGGGAGGCCTTAAGAAAGGCTGCACACACCGCAGTCTACTGCATCCTTCCATTGCCCCAATTTTACAAATGGGGAAACTGAGGCCACCAAAGGAAGAGAGTCTCTCTGAAAGCTACTCCACAGGCTCAGAAAACCCGAGCGTGCGGCTTTCCCGCGGGTCCTAGAAAGGAGGGTTCCAACGGTGACGCGCGACAGGACTTGCGGAGCAGCCTCACCTCTGCACACACCCACCGCCTCCACCAGCCATGGACATGCTCGGCCTCAGTCCTGGCTCCCAGCCGCTTGGCTCCGTGGCATCCACGTGGCCCCGCCACTCGGCTCGGCCTGGCCCGCCTGGGCTCCATCCGACCAGCTCGGTCCACCAGCTGGGCTTCACGTGGCCCCACTTGGCCCACTTCGGCCCACCAGGACACTAAAGAAGAATTGAAAAAATTCATGGAAACTAATGATAATGAAAACACAACTGTTCAAAATCGGTGGGACACAGCAAAGGCAGCGCTGAGAGGAAAATTCACAGTGACTCAAGCCTCTCTCAAGAAACAACAAAGGTCTCAAGTACACGACCTAACCCTACACCTAAGGAGCTGGAGAAAGAATGGGAAAGAAAGGCTAAACCCAGAAGGAGAAGAGAAATCGTAAATATCAGAGCAGAAATCAACGAAATAGAAACAAAAAGAACAGTAGAACAAATCGATGAAACTAGGAGCTGCTTCTTTGAAAGAATTAAGAAAATTGATAAACCCCTGGCCAGGCTTATCAGAAAGAAAAGAGCAAGGACCAAAATAAATAAAATCATGAGTGAAAGAGGACAGATCACAACCAACACCAAAGAAATACAAACAATTATAAGAACATATTATGAGCAACAATACGCCAGGAGATTTGACAGTCTGGAAGAAATGCTTGCATGCCTAGAGACAGAGACGTATAAACTACCAAATCGGAACCAGGAAGAAATAGACAACCTGAACAGACCCATAACCAGTAAGGAGACTGAAGCAGTCTTCAAAAATCTCCCAACAAGAGCCCAGGGCCAGACGGCTTCCCTGGGGAATTCTACCAAACCTTTAAAGAAGAATTCACTCCTATAATCCTGAAGTGTTCCAAAACATAGAAATGGAAGGAAAACTGCCAAACTCATTTCATGGGGTCAGCATTACCTTGATCCCAAAAGCAGACGAAGATTTCAGACCAATATCCTTGAGGAACACAGGTGTGAACATTCTCACCAAAATACTAGCCAATAGGATCCAACAGTGCCGTAAAAAGATGATTCACCATGACCAAATGGGATTGATTCCAAGGCGGCAAGGTTGGTTCCACGTCCACCAATCAAGCGGTGTGATACAATGCATCAATTTAAAAAAAAAAAAAAGAGCAAGAACCATAGGATACTCTCAATATATACCGAAAGAGCATTTGACAAAGTACAGCATCCTTTCTTGATCAAAACTCTTCAAAGTGCAGGGATAGAGGACACATACCTCAATATCATCAAAGCCATCTCTGAAAAAGCCACAGCCAATATCATTCACAATGGTGAAATCTGACAGCTTTTTGGCTAAGGTCAGGACCACGGCAGGGTTGTCCACTATCACCACTGCTATTCAACATAGTACTAGAAGTCCTAGCCTCAGCAATCAGACAACAAGAAGAAATTAGAGCACCCTAATCAACAAGGAAGAAGTCAAACTATCGCTCTTTGCAGATGATAAGAGACACTTTATGCAGAAAACCCAAAAGACTCCTCTCCCAATCCGCTAGAACTTCTATGGGAATTCAGTAAAGTGTCATGGTATAAAATCGATGCACAGAAATCGATTGTTGCATTTCTTTTTTTTTAATTTATTTTCAGCATAACAGTGTTCATTGTTCTTACACCACACACAGTGCTCTATGCAATCCATGCCCTCTCCAATACCCACCACCTGGTTCCCCCACCTCCCACTCCCCGTCCTTCAAAACCCTCCGATTGTTTTTCAGACTCCATAGTCTCTCATGGTTCACCTCCCCTTCCAATTTCCCTCAACTCCCTTCTCCTCTCCATCTCCCCTTTCCTCCATGCTATTTGTTATGCTCCACAAATAAGTGAAACCATGTGATCAGTTGCATTTCTATTCACCAACAGCAAGACAGAGGAAAGAGAAATTAAGCAGTCAATCCAATTTACAACTGCACCCCAAACCATAATGTAACCTAGGAATACACCTAACCAAAGAGTCAAAGAATCTCTGATCAGAAATTGGTAAAGTACTCAGGAAGGAAACTGAGGGAGACACAAAGAAATGGGAAAATGTTCCATACTTATGGATTGGAAGAACAAATATGGTGAAAATGTCTATGCTACCTAAAGCAATCTACACGTTTAATGCAATTCCTATCAAAATACCATCAACTTTTTTCAAAGAAATGGAATAAATAATCCTAAAATTTATATGGAACCAGAGAAGACCTCGAAAGCCAGAGCAATGTTGAAAAAAAAAAAAAAAAACTAAAGACGGTGGCATCACAATTCCAGACTTCAAGCTCTATCACAAAGCTGTCATCATCAAGATAGTAAGGTACTGGCACAAATACAAACAAATAGATCAATGGAACAGAACAGAGTGCCCAGAAATGGATGCTCAAATTTATGGTCAACTAATCTCCAACAAAGCAGGAAAGAATGACCAACATAAAAAAGATAGTCTCTTCAACAAACGGTGTTGAGACTATGGACTCTGAAAAACAATATGAGGGGTTTGCAGTGGCGGGGGGGTGGGATGTTGGGGTACCAGGTGGTAGGTATTATAGAGGGCACAGCTTGCATGGAGCACTGGGTGTGGTGAAAAAATAATGAATACTATTTTTCTGAAAATAAATAAATTGGAAAAAAAAAACGGTGTTGGGCAAATTGGACAGCCACAGGCAGAAGAATGAATCTGGACCATTTCCTTATACCACACACAAAAATAGACTCCAAATGGACAAAAGACCTCAATGTGAGAAAGGGATCCATTCAAACGCTTGAGGAGAACATAGACAGCAATCTCTTTGACCTCAGAGGCAGCAACTTCTTCCTAGAAACATCGCCAAAGACGAGGGAAGCAAGGGCAGAAATGAACTATTGGGACTTCATCAAGATCAAAAGCTTTTGCACAGCAAAGGAGACAGTCAACAAAACCAAAAGACAACTGACAGAATGGGAGAAGACGTTTGCAAACGACATATCAGAGGAAGGACCAGTACCCCAAATCTGTGAAGAACTTATCAAACTCAACACCCAAAGAACAAATAATCCAATCAAGAAACGGGCAGAGGACGTGAACAGACATTTCTGCAAAGAATACATCCAGATGGCCAACAGACACATGAAAAGGTGCTCCACATCACTCGGCATCAGGGAAATACAAATCAAAACCACAATAAGATACCACCTCACACCAGTCAGAATGGCTAAAATTAAGAAGTCAGGAAACGACAGATGCTGTTGAGGATGCGGAGAAAGGGGAACCCTCCTACACTCTTGGGTGGGAATGTAAGCTGGTGCAGCCACTCTGAAAAACGGCATGGAGGTTCCTCAGAAAGACGAAAATAGAGCTACCCTATGACCCAGCAATCGCGCTACTGGGTATTTCCCCTACGCATACAAATGTAGTGATCCGAAGGGGCACATACACCGAATGTTTATAGCAGCCATGTCCACAATAGCCAAGCTATGGAAAGAATCCCATCAACATCTGTAGATGTCCATCAACAGATGAATGAATAAAGAAGAGGTATAATGCAGCCATCAAAAGAAATGAAATCTTGCCATTTGCAATGACATGGATGGAACTAGAGGGTATTATGCTGAGTGAAAGAAGTCAATCGGAGAAAGACAATTATCAGATGATCTCCGTGACAGGAAGAATCTGAGAGGCAACATTGGGGGTTTGGGTGGTAGGGAAGGAAAAAATGAAACAGGATGGGATCGGGAGGGAGACAAACCGTAAGAGACTCTTATTCTCACAAAACAAACGGAGGGTTCCTGGGGGGAGGGGGGCAGACAGAGTGGTTGTGTTATGGACATTGGGGAGGGTATGAGCTATAGTGAGTGCTGTGACGTGTGTAAACCTGGCGATTCATAAACCCATACCCCTCGGGCTAATAACACATTATATGTTAATAAAAAATAAAATAAAACAAAATAAATATTTGCATGCTTGAATTAGTACAAAAATGGAGCACCTGGTTGGTTCAGTCACTGGAGCGTGCACCTCTTCATCTCTCGGTCATGAGTTCAAGTCCCACATTGAGCATAGATCCTCATTTCTAAAAAACACAAAAAAAATTAAAAACCTAGAAAAAAATGTCCACTACCATTTTGATTGCTCTGTTTTAGTGACATGAACCAATGAAAGAGAATACTCTGGATCAAATAAATGAGGAAATGTCCAGGGTACTTTCACCTGGGCCACCTGTAGGGTATACCCTTGTGAAGACACCAGTGATTTTCCCGGAATGGCCAGAAGGGGCCAGAAGTTGATGTTCTGGACTGGGGGTGCAAAATTTTTCCAGCACACCCCGAACAAGATCCTGGGGAACAGCTATATAATAGAGAGCACTGTTGGCATCTTGCTGACAAAAGACCATAGGGAAATTAGAAATCATTCAGAGTGCCATCTTCTCCTCCCTTTCCCCACCAGCTGCCCAGCAGAGCCTCCTGAAGCAACGTTGAACTTGGGAAGATGTTGCAACTTAGTGTGTCCTTCAAACAAAGAACAGATGGCCTTTGGGGGCAGATCCCTTTCTTTAGCTCAGACACTACAGAAACACAGCACAGTGACCATACCTGATGTTCTAGGTTCACATACAATTAACAGTGACACATACTTGAGAGAGTTATAGAGATCCCTCTGTGCCTCAGTTCCCTGTTCTGGGACACAAAATTGTTAGCGTGGCCTACAAATTTGTGTTCAGGTCTGAGGCGAAAGGGCCTTACCAGGAGTAAAGCCTCAAGGAAAGGACTGGTGCTTCCCAATACCTCTGTAAGTGTTCAGCTATCGAATGCCTAGAGGATGAGCTACACACCCAGCAGTGGAGGACTCCAGAGAGGACTTGGATGGCTCCACAAAAGGGGAGGGTGAAAGCTTACTCTCCAGCATTTCCATGGGAATGCTGCTTAAGGTCTCGTGGAGGATATGTATTGTGGACGCCTGTGATCTCCAAATCAGCCCTGTTGAGAGAGGTCAAAGCAAGGGCCCTAGCCCATATTTTATAGTGCAGGGCATTGAAATTTAGAGAGATTAAGTGATCTGCCAGAAGTGGTCATGATGATGAGTGTTGGATCCAAGACAAGAATGTGGTTGGTCCCTGGGTGAGAGAGATCTAAACACCTGAGGCCTGCCCAAGGCCCCTGAGGAAAGGCCCCGGACCACTGAACCAAGAGCACTCTGTACTTTCTCAATTTCTCCTGCCCCACAATTTCTGGGGGAGAGAGTAGGTACCCGAAAGGAGGTGTCAGGGCCAAGAGGATTATATGAAACTTACTTCATGCTCCCGACTCTGTATTCAATCTCTGACAGAAAAACAGGATGGTTTCCTCCAAACCAAGCCCCTTGGAAGGACCAGGGAAGTTCAACTGTGGCCCTCCTCCCCGAGCTTCTTCCCACTGTCAGCTTTCTCTCGCAGGGCCTTGCGAGGACCAGCTGACCACCCTCAGTGACTGGTGGGCTGCTCAGCCCCCAACTGACTCTGAATCCACGGCATTCCAAACCAACTGTCATGTGATGGCTCTGCCACAAATTAGCTTCCCTTCGGCAGGCCAGCCAGTGACAAACAGTTACAGCATGCTAATGGGAAGGTGGTGTTCTGGGCTAGGGCTCTAGTGGTTGAATGAATAAATTCTGGGATGCTCAATGTCTTACTGCTGATGTGACCGACTGAGCAGGGTGTACTTAGGCTTGGCTGACAGTGGGCAAAGCTGCACTGCTGAGTGTGTGCCTTCCCGCTCCTGTCCTCCCACACATACAGTCTGTACTCTCAAAACTCTTCCCATTCATATCTACACCATGTATTTGTCAGGAACAGGCTTTTCCCTCCACACCCATCAAACCCCAGCCTCGATACCCCACCCCTTTGAAGGTCACTCTTCAAAAACCACAACACAGACCTTCATCCTCAGCTCCCAAACTCTCAGTTCCATCAGGCCGATGGTACTGTCCCTTCTCACCATTCTCCCGGGCTTCACCCGGTCAGTTATCCCAATCATATCAACCCATAAAAACACCACAGATATCCTGGTTTCCGGGCTTTGTTCGTTTTTGGGGGAGAGGGGACTTTGGAAGTAAATTGATAATCCTGGCTTCCAGTTTCGACATCTCAGTTCAGGAAGACTTGACCTGTAATTCTCCTACCCTGTACTGTCTCTCTCTGGGATGGCACCATCAAGATTCTCCTCATCCTGTGAAAGCACTGTGAATCTGTTCCTTTTGTTTGTACTCTGTATGGTTGTACAGAAAATTGGCATTTGGCACACACATAAAATGGAACATTACTCAGCTACCGTAAGGGCTGAAATCCTGCCGTCTGCAGTGATGTGGATGGAGCAAGAGTGGCTTATGTTCGGTGAAACAAGTCAGTCACAGGAAGACAAATACCATATGGCTTCTTCCCATGTGCAACTTACAGGTAGCCAGTACTCGGTGGCTACAAGAGAAAGCTTTCTGACTGCCGTTTTGGCGCCATCTCGTGTCTAGTACTGAGATCAGCAGTACAAACAAGGAATCAAAGACACAGAGCAGAGAGGTGTGGAGGTCTTGAACTCCTCTGGGAGTGGTGAGTAGCCAGGTGTCCCTGAAAGCTTAGGGAAGGAAGGGAGATGCAACTGGAGGAGCTGGCCCGAAGCCTTATCTCAAAGGCACTGACGGCAGGGGGCGGTGAGCACCTCAGTAATGTCATCAGATGTGCGTTTTACAACAACTCAGCTGTAGGCGTCTAAGCAGGGGTTTAGAGAAGGCCTCAGGCACTAATGAGGTCAGCATGTGCAAGACTACGTTTGCAGTCTCAACTCTTCCGCCAGATCACAGGAAAGAATATCTGCCTTCTATCAGAATAGAAGCGGGGATTACTGGCTGTATTGCTCACATCTCTATCCAGACTGCCTAGAACCGTGCCTGGTACAGGATCGTTTTTATCAAAAAATAAAAGGGGCATATTTTACAATATAAAGACGACATGATAATACTGTCAAAGTGTAGATCGCCTACCCCATCCATCCCTAAAGCACCTTTTTAGAGACTGAGGGACACGCCCCCAACTTCTCACCAGCTCTATGGGCATACATCATTCTCCTGAAACCTCACAGATGAAACAAGGAGCGTCAGTGAGTTGGCCCCGCTAAGACACAAGGCGCTCTTCCCATCTGTGACTCTTTTCACCACTCATGCCCCAGAAATCTCCTTCTTGCCTCTTTCAGGCAAATACTTTGGGACCAGGCAAGGCTTAAGGGTGTGTCAGGGGGGTCACACACACCCCTGTTGGACCGCCAGGTACAGCACCCCAGCACCCCCCGCACGCCTGGGAAATGTTCTCTAAACAGCGTGAGGGACAGTTACAGCTTCAGAAAAACACTCTTTCGGGTGACCTTGCCCAGGACGGACCCCAACGACAGAGGCAGCATTCGGTGCCACTACAAAATAGGAAATGTCAGTATCATCCCCTGAGGGGGAGGCCTTAAGAAAGGCTGCACACACCGCAGTCTACTGCATCCTTCCATTGCCCCAATTTTACAAATGGGGAAACTGAGGCCACCAAAGGAAGAGAGTCTCTCTGAAAGCTACTCCACAGGCTCAGGAAACCCGAGCGTGCGGCTTTCCCATGGGTCCTAGAAAGGAGGGGTCCAGCGGTGATGCGCGACAGGACTTGCGGAGCAGCCTCACCTCTGCACACACCCACCGCCTCCACCAGCCATGGACACTCTCGGCCTCAGTCCTGGCTCCCAGCCGCTTAGCTCCGTGGCATCCACGTGGCCCCGCCACTCGACTCGGCCCGGCGCCTGCGCTCCACTAGACCAGCTCGGCCCACCAGCTGGGCTTCACGTGACCCCACTTGGCCCACCCCGGCCCACCAGGACACTAAAGAAGAATTGAAAAAATTCATGGAAACTAATGATAATGAAAACACAACTGTTCAAGATCGGTGGGACACAGCAAAGGCAGCGCTGAGAGGAAAATTCACAGTGACTCAAGCCTCTCTCAAGAAACAACAAAGGTCTCAAGTACACGACCTAACCCTACACCTAAGGAGCTGGAGAAAGAATGGGAAAGAAAGGCTAAACCCAGAAGGAGAAGAGAAATTGTAAATATCAGAGCAGAAATCAATGAAATAGAAACAAAAAGAACAGTAGAACAAATCGATGAAACTAGGAGCTGCTTCTTTGAAAGAATTAAGAAAATTGATAAACCCCTGGCCAGGCTTATCAGAAAGAAAAGAGCAAGGACCAAAATAAATAAAATCATGAGTGAAAGAGGACAGATCACAACCAACACCAAAGAAATACAAACAATTATAAGAACATATTATGAGCAACAATACGCCAGGAGATTTGACAGTCTGGAAGAAATGCTTGCATGCCTAGAGACAGAGATGTAAAAACTACCAAATCGGAACCAGGAAGAAATAGACAACCTGAACAGACCCATAACCAGTAAGGAGACTGAAGCAGTCTTCAAAAATCTCCCAACAAGAGCCCGGGGCCAGACGGCTTCCCTGGGGAATTCTACCAAACCTTTAAAGAAGAATTCACTCCTATAATCCTGAAGTGTTCCAAAACATAGAAATGGAAGGAAAACTGCCAAACTCATTTCATGGAGTCAGCATTACCTTGATCCCAAAAGCAGACGAAGATCTCAGACCAATATCCTTGAGGAACACAGGTGTGAACATTCTCACCAAAATACTAGCCAATAGGATCCAACAGTGCCGTAAAAAGATGATTCACCATGACCAAATGGGATTGATTCCAAGGCTGCAAGGTTGGTTCCACGTCCAAAATCAAGCAGTGTGATACAATGCATCAATTAAAAAAAAGAAAAGACCAAGAATCATAGGATACTCTCAATATATACCGAAAGAGCATTTGACAAAGTACCGCATCCTTTCTTGATCAAAACTCTTCAAAGGGCAGGGATAGAGGGCACATACCTCAATATCATCAAAGCCATCTAAGAAAAAGCCACAGCCAATATCATTCACAATGGAGAAAAACTGACAGCTTTTCGGCTTAGGTTGTCCACTATCACCACTGCTATTCAACATAGTACTAGAAGTCCTAGCCTCAGCAATCAGACAACAGGAAGAAATTAGAGGGACCCAAATCAGCAAGGAAGAAGTCAAACTATCGCTCTTTGCAGATGATAAGACACTTTATGCAGAAAACCCAAAAGACTCCACTCCCAATCCGCTAGAACATCTATGGGAATTCAGTAAAGTGTCATGGTATAAAATCGATGCACAGAAATCGATTGTTGCATTACTTTTTTTTATAATTTATTTTCAGCATAACAGTATTCATTGTATTTACACCACACCCAGTGCTCTATGCAATCCATGCCCTCTCCAATACCCACCACCTGGTTACCCCAACCTCCAACTCCCCGCCCTTCAAAACCCTCTGATAGTTTTTCACACTCCATAGTCTCTCATGGTTCACCTCCCCTTCCAATTTCCCTCAACTCCCTTCTCCTCTCCATCTCCCCTTTCCTCCATGCTATGTGTTGTGCTCCACAAATAAGTGAAACCATGTGATCAGTTGCATTTCTATTCACCAACAGCAAGAGAGAGGAAAGAGAAATTAAGGAGTCAATCCCATATACAACGGCACCCCAAACCATAACGTAACCTAGGAATAAACCTAACCAAAGAGTCAAAGAATCTCTGATCAGAAATTGGTAAAGTACTCAGGAAGGAAACTGAGGGAGACACAAAGAAATGGGAAAATGTTCCATGCTCATGGATTGGAGGAACAACTATGATGACAATGTCTATGCTACCTAAAGCAATCTACACGTTTAATGCAATCCCTATCAAAATACCATCAACTTTTTTCATAGAAATGGAATAAAATAATCCTAAAATTTATATGGAACCAGAGAAGACCTCGAAAAGCCAGAGCAATGTTGAAAAAAAAAAAAAGCCAAAGTTGGTGACATCTCAATTCCAGACTTCAAGCTCTATCACAAAGCTGTCATCATCAAGATAGTATGGTACTGGCACAAATACAAACACATAGATCAATGGAACATAACAGAGTGCCCAGAAATGGATGCTCAACTTTATGGTCAACTAATCTACGACAAAGCAGGAAAGAATGACCAACGTAAAAAAGATAGTCTCTTCAACAAACGGTGTTGGGCAAATTGGACAGCCACAGGCAGAAGAATGAAACTGGACCATTTCCTTATACCACACACAAAAATAGACTCCAAATGGACGAAAGACCTCAATGTGTGAAAGGGATCCATTCAAACGCTTGAGGAGAACATAGACAGCAATCTCTTTGACCTCAGAGGCAGCAACTTCTTCCTAGAAACATCGCCAAAGACGAGGGAAGCAAGGGCAGAAATGAACTATTGGGACTTCATCAAGATCAAAAGCTTTTGCACAGCAAAGGAGACAGTCAACAAAACCAAAAGACAACTGACAGAATGGGAGAAGACGTTTGCAAACGACATATCAGAGGAAGGACCAGTACCCCAAATCTGTGAAGAACTTATCAAACTCAACACCCAAAGAACAAATAATCCAATCAAGAAACGGGCAGAGGACGTGAACAGACATTTCTGCAAAGAATACATCCAGATGGCCAACAGACACATGAAAAGGTGCTCCACATCACTCGGCATCAGGGAAATACAAATCAAAACCACAATAAGATACCACCTCACACCAGTCAGAATGGCTAAAATTAAGAAGTCAGGAAACAACAGATGCTGTTGAGGATGCGGAGAAAGGGGAACCCTCCTACACTCTTGGGTGGGAATGTAAGCTGGTGCAGCCACTCTGAAAAACGGCATGGAGGTTCCTCAGAAAGACGAAAATAGAGCTACCCTATGACCCAGCAATCGCGCTACTGGGTATTTCCCCTAAGCATACAAATGTAGTGATCCGAAGGCGCACATACACCCGAATGTTTATAGCAGCCATGTCCACAATAGCCAAGCTATGGAAAGAATCCCATCAACATCTGTAGATGTCCATCAACAGATGAATGGATAAAGAAGAGGTATAATGCAGCCATCAAAAGAAATGAAATCTTGCCATTTGCAATGACATGGATGGAACTAGAGGGTATTATGCTGAGTGAAAGAAGTCAATCGGAGAAAGACAATTATCAGATGATCTCCGTGACAGGAAGAATCTGAGAGGCAACATTGGGGGTTTGGGTGGTAGGGAAGGAAAAAATGAAACAGGATGGGATCGGGAGGGAGACAAACCGTAAGAGACTCTTATTCTCACAAAACAAACGGAGGGTTCCTGGGGGGAGGGGGGCAGACAGAGTGGTTGTGTTATGGACATTGGGGAGGGTATGAGCTATAGTGAGTGCTGTGACGTGTGTAAACCTGGCGATTCATAAACCCATACCCCTCGGGCTAATAACACATTATATGTTAATAAAAAATAAAATAAAACAAAATAAATATTTGCATGCTTGAATTAGTACAAAAATGGAGCACCTGGTTGGTTCAGTCACTGGAGCGTGCACCTCTTCAACTCTCGGTCATGAGTTCAAGTCCCACATTGAGCATAGATCCCCATTTCTAAAAAAAAAAAAAAAAAAATTAAAAACCCAGAAAAAATGTCCACTACCATTTTGATTGCTCTGTTTTAGGGACATGAACCAAAGAAAGAGAATACTCTGGATCAAATAAATGAGGAAATGTCCAGAGTATTTTCACCTGGGCCACCTGTAGGGTATACCCTTGTGAGGCCACCAGTGAACTTCCCGGAATGGCCAGAAGGGCCAGAAGTTGATGTTCTGGACTGGGGGTGCAAAATTTTTCCAGCACGCCCCAAACAAGATCCTGGGGAACAGGTATATAATAGAGAGCACTGTTGGCATCTTGCTGACAAAAGACCATAGGGAAATTAGAAATCATTCAGAGTGCCATCTTCTCCTCCCTTTCCCCACCAGCTGCCCAGCAGAGCCTCCTGAATCAATGTTGATCTTGGGAAGTGGTGTAACTTGGTGTGTCCTTCAAACAACCAACAGACTGGCTTTGTGGGCAGATCCCTTTCTTTAGCTCAGATACTATAGAAACACAGCAGAGTGACCATACCTGATGTTCTAGGTTCACATACAATTTAACAGTGACACATACTTGAGAGAGTTATAGAGACCCCTCTGTGCCTCAGTTCCCTGTTCTGGGACACAAAACTGTTAGCGTGGCCTACAAATTAGTGTTCAGGTCTGAGGCGAAAGGGCCTTACCAGGAGTAAAGCCTCAAGGAAAGGACTGGTGCTTCCCAATACCTCTGTAAGTGTTCAGCTATCGAATGCCTAGAGGATGAGCTACACGCCCAGCAGTGGAGGACTCCAGAGAGGACTTGGATGGCTCCACAAAAGGGGAGGGTGAAAGCTTACTCTCCAGCATTTCCATGGGAATGCTGCTTAAGGTCTCGTGGAGGATATGTATTGTGGACGCCTGTGATCTCCAAATCAGCCCTGTTGAGAGAGGTCAAAGCAAGGGCCCTAGCCCATATTTTATAGTGCAGGGCATTGAAATTTAGAGAGATTAAGTGATCTGCCAGAAGTGGTCATGATGATGAGTGTTGGATCCAAGACAAGAATGTGGTTGGTCCCTGGGTGAGAGAGATCTAAACACCTGAGGCCTGCCCAAGGCCCCTGAGGAAAGGCCCCGGACCACTGAACCAAGAGCACTCTGTACTTTCTCAATTTCTCCTGCCCCACAATTTCTGGGGGAGAGAGTAGGTACCCGAAAGGAGGTGTCAGGGCCAAGAGGATTATATGAAACTTACTTCATGCTCCCGACTCTGTATTCAATCTCTGACAGAAAAACAGGATGGTTTCCTCCAAACCAAGCCCCTTGGGATGTTAGGGAAGATGGCGGAGAAGTAGCAGGCTGAGACTACCTCAGCTAGCAGGAGATCAGCTAGAGAGCTTATCTAAAGATTGCAAACACCTGCAAATCCATCGGCAGATCGAAGAGAAGAACAGCAATTCTAGAAACAGAAAAACAACCACTTTCTGAAAGGTAGGACTGGCGGAGAAGTGAATCCAAAGCGATGGGAAGATAGACCCCGCAGGGAGGGCCCGGCTCCCGGCAAGCGGCGGAGCAACGGAGCACAAAATCAGGACTCTTAAAAGTGTGTTCCGCTGAGGGACATCGCTCCGGAGGCTAAACCGGGGCGAAGCCCACATGGGGTCGGCGTGACCTCAGGTCCCGCGGGGTCACAGAAGGATCGGGGGTGTCTGAGTGTCGCAGAGCTTGCGGATATTGGAATGGGAAAGCCGGCTGCAGAGACAGAGCCGACAGTAAGCTCGCAGCTCAGAGTTGCCTTGAACCGGTCGCAAGCTCGGTGAGCTCGGAGCGCGGCCGGAGGTTAGGCAGACGAGAGTTACTGGGAGCTGTTCGCTGAGGGCGCACAGGGGAGCGGGGCCCCGGGCTCTCGGCTCCTCCAGGCCGGAGACCAGGAGGCCGCCATTTTTATTCCAGTCCTCCGGAACTCTACGGAAAGCGCTCAGGGAACAAAAGCTCCTGAAAGCAAAGCCGAACGGATCACTCAGCCCGGCCCCTGGTAAGGGCAGTGTAATTCCGCCTGGGGCAAAGACACTTGAGAATCACTACACCAGGCCCCTCCCCCAGAAGATCAACAAGAAATCCAGGCAAGACCAAGTTCACCTACCAAGGAGTGCAGTTTCAATACCAAGGAGAGAGCAGCAGAATTCCAGATGAGGAGAAAAAAAACCACGGAACTCATGGTTTTCTGCCTGTGATTTTTTAGTCTTGCAGTTAATTTAATTTTTTTCTTTTTCATTTTTTTTCTCTTCTTCTGCTAAAATTTTTTATAACTTTTACCCTTTTCTTTTTTAACGTTTTTTAACTAGATTATCTAATATATATATATTTTTCTTTTTTATACTTTTGTTTATTCATTTTCTTTTTTTTAATTCTTTTTTTTTCTTTTTTTTCTTTCTTTCTTTTTGAACCTCTTTTTATCCCCAAATCAGAAGAGATCCTAATCTCTTCAATCTTTTTTTTTCTTAATTCTTTTTTATATTCTTGATCGAATTTTTAATTCAATCTCTTTTTTTTTAATTCTTTTTTTCTTTTTTTTCATTCTTTCATTTTGAACCTCTTTTTATCCCCAAATGAGAAGAGATCCCAATCAGAAGAGATTGGGAGATCCCAATCAGAAGAGATTGGGAGATCCCAATCAAAGGAGATCCCAATCAGAGGAGATCCCTCACCCAATCGTGGGGGGATTTCTCCCCCCTCACGATTTGGGATCTCTTCCGATTAGGTTAAAGCATATTTTCCTGGGATTGTTGCCACCCTTTTAGTATTTTACTTGCTCCTTCATATACTCTTAGCTGGACAAAATGACAAGGCGGAAAAATTCACAACAAAAAAAAGAACAAGAGGCAGTACCGAAGGCTAGGGACTTAATCAATACAGACATTGGTAATATGTCAGATCTAGAGTTCAAAATGACAATTCTCAAGGTTATAGCCGGTCTTGAAAAAGGCATGGAAGATATTAGAGAAACCCTCTCCAGAGATATAAAAGCCCTTTCTGGAGAAATAAAAGAACTAAAATCTAACCAAGGTGAAATCAAAAATGCTATTAATGAAGTTCAATCAAAAATGGAGTAGGGAATTTGGGTAAATTGGAAGGGGAGGTGAACCATGAGAGACTATGGACTCTGAAAAACAGTCTGAGGGGTTTGAAGTGGCGGGGGGGTGGGAGGTTGGGGTACCAGGTGGTGGGTATTATAGAGGGCACAGCTTACATGGAGCACTGGGTGTGGTGAAAAAATAATGAATACTGTTTTTCTGAAAATAAATAAATTGGGGAAAAAAAATAAATTACATAATACTCATAAAAAAAAATGGAGGCTCTCACTGCTAGGATAAATGAGGCAGAAGAAAGAATTAGCGATATAGAAGACCAAATGACAGAGAATAAAGAAGCTGAGCAAAAGAGGGACAAACAGCTACTGGACCATGAGGGGAGAATTCGAGAGATAAGTGACACCATAAGACGAAACAACATTAGAATAATTGGGATTCCAGAAGAAAAAGAAAGAGAGAGGGGAGCAGAAGGTATACTGGAGAGAATTATTGGGGAGATTTCCCCAATATGGCAAAGGGAACGAGTATCAAAATTCAGGAGGTTCAGAGAACGCCCCTCAAAATCAATAAGAATAGGCCCACACCCCGTCACTTAATAGTAAAATTTACAAGCCTTAGTGACAAAGAGCAAATCCTGAAAGCAGCCCGGGAAAAGAAGTCTGTAACATACAATGGTAAAAGTATTAGATTGGCAGCTGACTTATCCACAGAGACCTGGCAGGCCAGAAAGAGCTGGCATGATATTTTCAGAGCACTAAACGAGAAAAACATGCAGCCAAGAATACTATATCCAGCTAGGCTATCATTGAAAATAGAAGGAGAGATTAAAAGCTTCCAGGACAAACAAAAACTGAAAGAACTTGCAAACACCAAACCAGCTCTACAGGAAATACTGAAAGGGGTCCTCTAAGCAAAGAGAGAGCGTACAAGTGGTAGATCAGAAAGGAACAGAGACAATATATAGTAACAGTCACCTTACAGGCAATACAATGGCACTAAAATCATATCTCTCAATAGTTACCCTGAATGTTAATGGGCTAAATGCCCCAATCAAAAGACACCGGGTATCAGAATGGATAAAAAAACAAAACCCATCTATATGTTGCCTCCAAGAAACTCATTTTAAACCCGAAGACACCTCCAGACTTAAAGTGAGGGGGTGGAAAAGAATTTACCATGCTAATGGACATCAGAAAAAAGCAGGAGTGGCAATCCTTATATCAGATCAACTAGCTTTTAAGCCAAAGACTATAATAAGAGATGAGGAAGGACACTATATCATACTCAAAGGGTCTGTCCAACAAGAAGATCTAACAATTTTAAATATCTATGCCCCCAACGTGGGAGCAGCCAACTATATAAACCAATTAATAACAAAATCAAAGAAACACATCAACAATAATACAATAATAGTAGGGGACATTAACACTCCCCTCACTGAAATGGACAGATCATCCAAGCAAAAGATCAACAGGGAAATAAAGGCCTTAAATGATACACTGGATGAGATGGATATCACAGATATATTCAGAACATTTCATCCCAAAGCAACAGAATACACATTCTTCTCTAGTGCACATGGAACATTCTCCAGAATAGATCACATCCTCGGTCCTAAATCAGGACTCAACCAGTATCAAAAGATTGGGATCATTCCCTGCATATTTTCAGACCACAATGCTCTGAAGCTAGAACTCAACCACAAGAGGAAGTTTGGAAAGAACCCAAATACATGGAGACTAAACAGCATCCTTCTAAAGAATGAATGGGTCAACCGGGAAATTAAAGAAGAATTGAAAAAAATCATGGAAACAAATGATAATGAAAATACAACGGTTCAAAATCTGTGGGACACAACAAAGGCAGTCCTGAGAGGAAAATATATAGCGGTACAAGCTTTTCTCAAGAAACAAGAAAGGTCTCAGGTACACAACTTAACCCTACACCTAAAGGAGCTGGAGAAAGAACAAGAAAGAAACCCTAAGCCCAGCAGGAGAAGAGAAATCATAAAGATCAGAGCAGAAATCAATGAAATAGAAAACAAAAAAACAATAGAACAAATCAACCAAACTAGGAGCTGGTTCTTTGAAAGAATTAATAAAATTGATAAACCCTTGGCCAGACTTATCAAAAAGAAAAGAGAAAGGACCCAAATAAATAAAATCATGAATGAAAGAGGAGAGATCACAACTAACACCAAAGAAATACAAACTATTATAAGAACATACTATGAGCAACTCTACACCAACAAATTTGACAATCTGGAAGAAATGGATGCATTCCTAGAAACATATAAACTACGAAAATTGAACCAGGAAGAAATAGAAAGCCTGAACAGACCCATAACCAGTAAGGAGATTGAAACAGTCATTAAAAATCTCCAAACAAACAAAAGCCCAGGGCCAGATGGCTTCCCGGGGGAATTCTACCAAACATTTAAAAAAGAACTAATTCCTGTTCTCCTGAAACTGTTCCAAAAAATAGAAATGGAAGGAAAACTCCCAAACTCATTTTATGAGGCCAGCATCACCTTGATCCCAAAACCAGACAAGGATCCCACCAAAAAAGAGAGCTATAGACCAATATCCTTGATGAACACAGATGCGAAAATTCTCACCAAAATACTAGCCAATAGGATTCAACAGTACATTAAAAGGATTATTCACCACGACCAAGTGGGATTTATCCCTGGGTTGCAAGGTTGGTTCAACATCCGCAAATCAGTCAATGTGATACAACACATCAATAAAAGAAAGAACAAGAACCATATGATACTCTCAATAGATGCTGAAAAGGCATTTGACAAAGTACAGCATCCCTTCCTGATCAAAACCCTTCAAAGTGTAGGGATAGAGGGCACATACCTCAATATCATCAAAGCCATCTATGAAAAACCCACTGCAAATATCATTTCAATGGAGAAAAACTGAAAGCTTTTCCACTAAGGTCAGGAACACGGCAGGGATGTCCATTATCACCACTGCTATTCAACATAGTACTAGAAGTCCTAGCCTCAGCAATCAGACAACAAAAGGAAATTAAAGGCATCCAAATCGGCAAAGAAGAAGTCAAATTATCACTCTTCGCAGATGATATGATACTCTATGTGGAAAACCCAAAAGACTCCACTCCAAAACTGCTAGAACTTGTACAGGAATTCAGTAAAGTGTCAGGATATAAGATCAATGCACAGAAATCAGTTGCATTTCTCTACACCAACAAGAAGACAGAAGAAAGAGAAATTAAGGAGTCAATCCCATTTACAATTGCACCCCAAACCATAAGATACCTAGGAATAAACCTAACCAAAGAGGCTAAGAATCTATACTCAGAAAACTATAAAGTACTCATGAAAGAAATTGAGGAAGACACAAAGAAATGGAAAAATGTTCCATGCTCCTGGATTGGAAGAATAAATATTGTGAAAATGTCTATGCTACCTAAAGCAATCTACACATTTAATGCAATTCCTATCAAAGTACCATCCATCTTTTTCAAAGAAATGGAACAAATAATTTTAAAATTTATATGGAACCAGAAAAGACCTCGAATAGCCAAAGGGATATTGAAAAACAAAGCCAAAGTTGGTGGCATCACAATTCCGGACTTCAAGCTCTATTACAAAGCTGTCATCATCAAGACAGCATGGTACTGGCACAAAAACAGACACATAGACCAATGGAACAGAATAGAGAGCCCAGAAATAGACCCTCAACTCTATGGTCAACTAATCTTCGACAAAGCAGGAAAGAATGTCCAATGGAAAAAAGACAGCCTCTTCAATAAATGGTGTTGGGAAAATTGGACAGCCACGTGCAGAAAAATGAAATTGGACCATTTCCTTACACCACACACAAAAATAGACTCAAAATGGATTAAGGACCTCAATGTGAGAAAGGAATCCATCAAAATCCTTGAGGAGAACACAGGCAGCAACCTCTTCGACCTCAGCCGCAGCAACATCTTCCTAGGAACATCGCCAAAGGCAAGGGAAGCAAGGGCAAAAATGAACTTTTGGGATTTCATCAAAATCAAAAGCTTTTGCACAGCAAAGGAAACAGTTAACAAAACCAAAAGACAACTGACAGAATGGGAGAAGATATTTGCAAATGACATATCAGATAAAGGACTAGTGTCCAAAATCTATAAAGAACTTAACAAACTCAACACCCAAAGAACAAATAATCCAATCAAGAAATGGGCAGAGGACATGAAGAGACGTTTCTGCAAAGAAGACATCCAGATGGCCAAGAGACACATGAAAAAGTGCTTCATATCACTCGGATTCAGAGAAATACAAATCAAAACCACAATGAGATATCACCTCACACCAGTCAGAATGGCTAAAATCAACAAGTCAGGAAATGACAGATGCTGGCGAGGATGCGGAGAAAGGGGAACCCTCCTACACTGTTGGTGGGAATGCAAGCTGGTGCAACCACTCTGGAAAACGGCATGGAGGTTCCTCAAAATGTTGAAAATAGAACTGCCCTATGACCCAGCAATTGCACTACTGGGAATTTACCCTAAAGATACAAACGTAGTGATCCAAAGGGGCATGTGCACCCGAATGTTTATAGCAGCAATGTCCACAATAGCCAAACTATGGAAAGAACCTAGATGTCCATCAACAGATGAATGGATCAAGAAGATGTGGTATATATACACAATGGAATACTATGCAGCCATCAAAAGAAACGAAATCTTGCCATTTGCGACAACATGGATGGAACTAGAGTGTATCATGCTTAGCGAAATAAGTGAAGCAGAGAAAGACAACTATCATATGATCTCCCTGATATGAGGGAGTGGTAATGCAACATGGGGGCTTAAGTGGGTAGGAGAAGAATCCATGAAACAAGATGGGATAGGGAGGGAGACAAACCATAAGTGACTCTTAATCTCACGAAACAATCTGTGGGTTGCTGGGGGGAGGGGGGTTGGGAGAAGGGAGGTAGGGTTATAGACATTGGGGAGGGTATGTGCTTTTGGGTAAATTGGAAGGGGAGATGAACCATGAGAGACTATGGACTCTGAAAAACAATCTGAGGGGTTTGAAGTGGCGGGGGTGTGGGAGGTTGGGGTACCAGGTGGTGGGTATTATAGAGGGCACAGCTTGCATGGAGCACTGGGTGTGGTGAAAACATAATGAATACTGTTTTTCTGAAAATAAATAAATTGGAAAAAAAAAAAAACCAAGCCCCTTGGAAGGACCAGGGAAGTTCAACTGTGGCCCTCCTCCCCGAGCTTCTTCCCACTGTCAGCTTTCTCTCGCAGGGCCTTGCGAGGACCAGCTGACCACCCTCAGTGACTGGTGGGCTGCTCAGCCCCCAACTGACTCTGAATCCACGGCATTCCAAACCAACTGTCATGTGATGGCTCTGCCACAAATTAGCTTCCCTTAGGCAGGCCAGCCAGAGACAAACAGTTACAGCATGCTAATGGGAAGGTGGTGTTCTGGGCTAGGGCTCTAGTGGTTGAATGAATAAATTCTGGGATGCTCAATGTCTTACTGCTGATGTGACCGACTGAGCAGGGTGTACATAGGCTTGGCTGAGAGTGGGCAAGGCTGCACTGGCTGAGTGTGTGCCTTCCCGCTCCTGTCCTCCCACACATACAGTCTGTACTCTCAAAACTCTTCTCATTCATATCTACACCCTGTATTTTCCAGGAACAGGCTTTTCCCTCCACACCCATCAAACCCCAGCCTGGATACCCCACCCCTTTGAAGGTCACTCTTCAAAAACCACAACAAAGACCTTCATCCTCAGCTCCCAAACTCTCAGTTCCATCAGGCCGATGGTACTGTCCCTTCTCACCATTTCCCGGGCTTCACCCGGTCAGTTATCCCAATCATATCAACCCATAAAAACCCCACAGATATCCTGGTTTGGGGGCTTTGTTCGTTTTTTGTGGGGGCAGGGGACTTTGGAAGTAAATTGATAATCCTGGCTTCCAGTTTCGACATCTCAGTTCAGGAAGACTTGACCTGTAATTCTCCTACCCTGTACTGTCTCTCTCTGGGATGGCACCATCAAGATTCTCCTCATCCTGTGAAAGCACTGTGAATCTGTTCCTTTTGTTTGTACTCTGTATGGTTGTACAGAAAATTGGCATTTGGCACACACATAAAATGGAACATTACTCAGCTACCGTAAGGGCTGAAATTCTGACGTCTGCAGTGATGTGGATGGAGCTAGAGTGGCTTATGCTCGGTGAAACAAGTCAGTCACAGGAAGACAAATACCATATGGCTTCTTCCCATGTGCAACTTACAGGTAGCCAGTACTCGGTGGCTATAAGAGAAAGCTTTCTGACTGCGTTTTGGCGCCATCTCGTGTCTAGTACTGAGATCAGCAGTACAAACAAGGAATCAAAGACACAGAGCAGAGAGGTGTGGAGGTCTTGAACTCCTCTGGGAGGGGTGAGTAGCCAGGTGTCCCTGAAAGCTTAGGGAAGGAAGGGAGATGCAACTGGAGGAGCTGGCCCGAAGCCTTATCTCAAAGGCACTGAGGGCAGGGGGCAGTGAGCACCTCAGTAATGTCATCAGATGCGCGTTTTACAACTCAGCTGTAGGCGTCTAAGCAGGGGTTTCGAGAAGGCCTCAGGCACTGATGAGGTCAGCATGTGTAAGACTACGTTTGCAGTCTCAACTCTTCCGCCAGATCACAGGAAAGAATATCTGCCTTCTATCAGAATAGAAGCAGGGATTACTGGCTGTATTGCTCACATCTCTATCCAGACTGCCTAGAACCGTGCCTGGTACAGGATCGTTTTTATCAAAAAATAAAAGGGGCATATTTTACAATATAAAGACGACATGATAATACTGTCAAAGTGTGGATCGCCTACCCCATCCATCACTAAAGCACCTTTTTAGAGACTGAGGGACACGCCCCCAACTTCTCACCAGCTCTATGGGCATACATCATTCTCCTGAAACCTCACAGATGAAACAAGGAGCGTCAGTGAGTTGGCCCCGCTAAGACACAAGGCGCTCTTCCCATCTGTGACTCTTTTCACCACTCATGCCCCAGAATTCTCCTTCCTGCCTCTTTCAGGCAAATACTTTGGGACCAGGCAAGGCTTAAGGGTGTGTCAGGGGGGTCACACACACCCCTGTTGGACTGCCAGGTTACAGCACCCACCACACGCCTGGGAAATGTTCTCTAAACAGCGTGAGGGACAGTTACAACTTCAGAAAAACACTCTTTCGGGTGACCTTGCCCAGGACGGACCCAACGACAGAGGCAGCATTCGGTGCCACTACAAAATAGGAAAAGTCAGTATCATCCCCTGAGGGGAGGCCTCAAGAAAGGCTGCACACACCGCAGTCTACTGCATCCTTCCATTGCCCCAATTTTACAAATGGGGAAACTGAGGCCACCAAAGGAAGAGAGTCTCTCTGAAAGCTACTCCACAGGCTCAGAAAATCCGAGCGTGCGGCTTTCCCGTGGGTCCTAGAAAGGAGGGTTCCAGCGGTGACGCCTGACAGGACTTGTGGAGCAGCCTCACCTCTGCACACACCCACCGCCTCCACCAGCCATGGACATGCTCGGCCTCAGTCCTGGCTCCCAGCCGCTTGGCTCCGTGGCATCCACGTGGCCCCGCCACTCGGCTTGGCCTGGCCTGCCTGGGCTCCATCCGACCAGCTCGGTCCACCAGCTGGGCTTCACGTGGCCCCACTTGGCCCACTTCGGCCCACCAGGACACTAAAGAAGAATTGAAAAAATTCATGGAAACAAATGATAATGAAAACACAACTGTTCAAGATCGGTGGGACACAGCAAAGGCAGCGCTGAGAGGAAAATTCATAGTGACTCAAGCCTCTCTCAAGAAACAACAAAGGTCTCAAGTACACGACCTAACCCTACACCTAAGGAGCTGGAGAAAGAACGGGAAAGAAAGGCTAAACCCAGAAGGAGAAGAGAAATCGTAAATATCAGAGCAGAAATCAACGAAATAGAAACAAAAAGAACAGTAGAACAAATCGATGAAACTAGGAGCTGCTTCTTTGAAAGAATTAAGAAAATTGATAAACCCCTGGCCAGGCTTATCAGAAAGAAAAGAGCAAGGACCAAAATAAATAAAATCATGAGTGAAAGAGGACAGATCACAACCAACACCAAAGAAATACAAACAATTATAAGAACATATTATGAGCAACAATACGCCAGGAGATTTGACAGTCTGGAAGAAATGCTTGCATGCCTAGAGACAGAGACGTAAAAACTACCAAATCGGAACCAGGAAGAAATAGACAACCTGAACAGACCCATAACCAGTAAGGAGACTGAAGCAGTCTTCAAAAATCTCCCAACAAGAGCCCGGGGCCAGACGGCTTCCCTGGGGAATTCTACCAAACCTTTAAAGAAGAATTCACTCCTATAATCCTGAAGTGTTCCAAAACATAGAAATGGAAGGAAAACTGCCAAACTCATTTCATGGGGTCAGCATTACCTTGATCCCAAAAGCAGACGAAGATTTCAGACCAATATCCTTGATGAACACAGGTGTGAACATTCTCACCAAAATACTAGCCAATAGGATCCAACAGTGCCGTAAAAAGATGATTCACCATGACCAAATGGGATTGATTCCAAGGCTGCAAGGTTGGTTCCACGTCCACAAATCAAGCGGTGTGATACAATGCATCAATTAAAAAAAAAAGAAAAGACCAAGAATCATAGGATACTCTCAATATATACCGAAAGAGCATTTGACAAAGTACCACATCCTTTCTTGATCAAAACTCTTCAAAGGGCAGGGATAGAGGGCACATACCTCAATATCATCAAAGCCATCTAAGAAAAAGCCACAGCCAATATCATTCACAATGGAGAAAAACTGACAGCTTTTCGGCTTAGGTTGTCCACTATCACCACTGCTATTCAACATAGTACTAGAAGTCCTAGCCTCAGCAATCAGACAACAGGAAGAAATTAGAGGGACCCAAATCAGCAAGGAAGAAGTCAAACTATCGCTCTTTGCAGATGATAAGACACTTTATGGAGAAAACCCAAAAGACTCCACTCCCAATCCGCTAGAACATCTATGGGAATTCAGTAAAGTGTCATGGTATAAAATCGATGCACAGAAATCGATTGTTGCATTTCTTTCTTTTTTTTTTAATTTATTTTAAGCATAACAGTATTCATTGTTTTTACACCACACCCAGTGCTCTATGCAATCCATGCCCTCTCCAATACCCATCACCTGGTTACCCCAACCTCCCACGCCCCGCCCTTCAATACCCTCTGATAGTTTTTCAGACTCCTTAGTCTCTCATAGCTCACCTTCCCTTCCAATTTCCCTCAACTCCCTTCTCCTCTCCATCTCCCCTTTCCTCCATGCTATGTGTTGTGCTCCACAAATAAGTGAAACCATGTGATCAGTTGCATTTCTATTCACCAACAGCAAGAGAGAGGAAAGAGAAATTAAGGAGTCAATCCCATATACAACTGCACCCCAAACCATAACGTAACCTAGGAATAAACCTAACCAAAGAGTCAAAGAATCTCTGCTCAGAAAATGGTAAAGTACTCAGGATGGAAACTGAGGGAGACACAAAGTAATGGGAAAATGTTCCATACTTATGGATTGGAAGAACAAATATGATGACAATGTCTATGCTACCTAAAGCAATCTACACGTTTAATGCAATCCCTGTCAAAATACCATCAACTTATTTCATAGAAATGGAATAAAATAATCCTAAAATTTATATGGAACCAGAGAAGACCTCGAAAAGCCAGAGCAATGTTGAAAAAACAAAAAGCCAAAGTTGGTGGCATCACAATTCCAGACTTCAAGCTCTATCACAAAGATAGTATGTCATCATGTCATCATCAAGATAGTATGGTACTGGCACAAATACAAACACATAGACAAATGGAACAGAACAGAGTGCCCAGAAATGGATGCTCAACTTTATGGTCAACTAATCTACGACAAAGCGGGAAAGAATGACCAACGTAAAAAAGATAGTCTCTTCAACAAACGGTGTTGGGCAAATTGGACAGCCACAGGCAGAAGAATGAAACTGGACCATTTCCTTATACCACACACAAAATTAGACTCCAAATGGACAAAAGACCTCAATGTGAGAAAGGGATCCATTCAAACGCTTGAGGAGAACATAGACAGCAATCTCTTTGACCTCAGAGGCAGCAACTTCTTCCTAGAAACATCGCCAAAGACGAGGGAAGCAAGGGCAGAAATGAACTATTGGGACTTCATCAAGATCAAAAGCTTTTGCACAGCAAAGGAGACAGTCAACAAAACCAAAAGACAACTGACAGAATGGGAGAAGACGTTTGCAAACGACATATCAGAGGAAGGACCAGTACCCCAAATCTGTGAAGAACTTATCAAACTCAACACCCAAAGAACAAATAATCCAATCAAGAAACGGGCAGAGGACGTGAACAGACATTTCTGCAAAGAATACATCCAGATGGCCAACAGACACATGAAAAGGTGCTCCACATCACTCGGCATCAGGGAAATACAAATCAAAACCACAATAAGATACCACCTCACACCAGTCAGAATGGCTAAAATTAAGAAGTCAGGAAACAACAGATGCTGTTGAGGATGCGGAGAAAGGGGAACCCTCCTACACTCTTGGGTGGGAATGTAAGCTGGTGCAGCCACTCTGAAAAACGGCATGGAGGTTCCTCAGAAAGACGAAAATAGAGCTACCCTATGACCCAGCAATCGCGCTACTGGGTATTTCCCCTAAGCATACAAATGTAGTGATCCGAAGGCGCACATACACCCGAATGTTTATAGCAGCCATGTCCACAATAGCCAAGCTATGGAAAGAATCCCATCAACATCTGTAGATGTCCATCAACAGATGAATGGATAAAGAAGAGGTATAATGCAGCCATCAAAAGAAATGAAATCTTGCCATTTGCAATGACATGGATGGAACTAGAGGGTATTATGCTGAGTGAAAGAAGTCAATCGGAGAAAGACAATTATCAGATGATCTCCGTGACAGGAAGAATCTGAGAGGCAACATTGGGGGTTTGGGTGGTAGGGAAGGAAAAAATGAAACAGGATGGGATCGGGAGGGAGACAAACCGTAAGAGACTCTTATTCTCACAAAACAAACGGAGGGTTCCTGGGGAGAGGGGGGCAGACAGAGTGGTTGTGTTATGGACATTGGGGAGGGTATGAGCTATAGTGAGTGCTGTGACGTGTGTAAACCTGGCGATTCATAAACCCATACCCCTCGGGCTAATAACACATTATATGTTAATAAAAAATAAAATAAAACAGGGGAGGAGTCAAGATGGGGGAGAAGTAGCAGGCTGAGACTACTTCAGCTAGCAGGAGATCAGCTAGAGAGCTTATCTAAAGATTGCAAACACCTGCAAATCCATCGGCAGATCGAAGAGAAGAACAGCAATTCTAGAAACCGAAAAACAACCACTTTCTGAAAGGTAGGACTGGCAGAGAAGGTAATCCAAAGTGACGGGAAGATAGACCCCGGGGGGAGGGGCCGGCTCCTGGCAAGCGGCGGAGCAACAGAGCACAAAATCTGGACTTTTAAAAGTCTGTGCCAATGAGGGACATCGCTCCAGAGGCTAAACCGGGGCGAAGCCCACGCGGGGTCGGCGTGGCCTCGGGTCTCGCAGGGTCACAGAAGGATCGGGAGTGTCTGAGTGTTGCAGAGCTTGCAGATGTTGGAACGGGAAAGCCGGCTGCAGAGACAGAGCCGACAGTAAGCTCACAGCTCGGTGTTGCCTTGAGCCAGTCACGGGCTCGGTGAGCTCGGAGCACGGCCGGAGGTTGGGCAGACGGGAGTTACTAGGAGCTGTTCGCTGAGGGCGCACTGGGGAGCGGGGCCCCGGGGCTCTCGGCTCCTCTGGGCCGGAGACCAGGAGGCCGCTATTTGTGTTCCCGTCCTCCGGAACTCTACGGAAAGCGCTCAAAACAAAAGCTCCTGAAAGCAAAGCCTAGCGGATCACTCAGCCCGGCCCCTGCTAAGGGAGGTGCAATTCCACCTGGGGCAAAGACACTTGAGAATCACTACAACAGGCCCCTCCCCCAGAAGATCAACAAGAAATCCAGGCAAGACCAAGTTCACCTACCAAGGAGTGCAGTTTCAATACCAAGGAGAGCAGCAGAATTCCAGAGAGGAGAAAACAAACCACGGAACTCATGGCTTTCTCCCTGTGATTTTTTAGTCTTGCAGTTAATTTAATTTTTTTTCTTTTTCATTTTTTTTCTCTTCTTCTGCTAAAATTTTTTTAAACTTTTACCCTTTTCTTTTTTGACGTTTTTAAACTAGTTTATATAATATATATACATATATATTTTTTCTTTTTTTATTATTATTATTTTTTATTTATTCGGGTTTTTTTAATGCTTTTTTTTCTTTTTTTTCTTTCTATATTTTTGAAACTCTATTTATCCCCAAATCAGAAGAGATCCCAATCTCTTCAATCTCTTTTTTTAATTCTTTTTTTAATTCTTGATTGAATTTTTAATTCAATCTCTTTTTTTAATAATTTTTTTTCTTTCTTTTTGAACCTCTTTTTATCCCCAAATCAGAAAAGACCCCAATCAGAAGAGATTGGGAGATCCCAATCAGAAGAGATCCCAATCGGAGGAGATCCCTCACCCAATCGTGAGGGGGGAGAAATCCCCCCTCACGATTTGGGATCTCTTCCGATTAGGTTAAAGCATATTTTCCTGGGATTGTTGCCACCCTTTTAGTATTTTACTTGCTCCTTCATATACTCTTAGCTGGACAAAATGACAAGGCGGAAAAATTCACCACAAAAAAAAGAACAAGAGGCAGTACCGAAGGCTAGGGACCTAATCAATACAGACATTGGTAATATGTCAGATCTAGAGTTCAAAATGACAATTCTCAAGGTTATAGCCGGGCTTGAAAAAAACATGGAAGATATTAGAGAAACCCTCTCCAGAGATATAAAAGCCCTTTCTGGAGAAATAAAAGAACTAAAATCTAACCAAGTTGAAATCAAAAAAGCTATTAATGAGATTCAATCAAAAATGGAGGCTCTCACTGCTAGGATAAATGAGGCAGAAGAAAGAATTAGCGATATAGAAGACCAAATGACAGAGAATAAAGAAGCTGAGCAAAAGAGGGACAAACAGCTACTGGACCATGAGGGGAGAATTCGAGAGATAAGTGACACCATAAGACGAAACAACATTAGAATAATTGGGATTCCAGAAGAAAAAGAAAGAGAGAGGGGAGCAGAAGGTATACTGGAGAGAATTATTGGGGAGATTTCCCCAATATGGCAAAGGGAACGAGTATCAAAATTCAGGAGGTTCAGAGAACGCCCCTCAAAATCAATAAGAATAGGCCCACACCCCGTCACTTAATAGTAAAATTTACAAGCCTTAGTGACAAAGAGCAAATCCTGAAAGCAGCCCGGGAAAAGAAGTCTGTAACATACAATGGTAAAAGTATTAGATTGGCAGCTGACTTATCCACAGAGACCTGGCAGGCCAGAAAGAGCTGGCATGATATTTTCAGAGCACTAAACGAGAAAAACATGCAGCCAAGAATACTATATCCAGCTAGGCTATCATTGAAAATAGAAGGAGAGATTAAAAGCTTCCAGGACAAACAAAAACTGAAAGAACTTGCAAACACCAAACCAGCTCTACAGGAAATACTGAAAGGGGTCCTCTAAGCAAAGAGAGAGCGTACAAGTGGTAGATCAGAAAGGAACAGAGACAATATATAGTAACAGTCACCTTACAGGCAATACAATGGCACTAAAATCATATCTCTCAATAGTTACCCTGAATGTTAATGGGCTAAATGCCCCAATCAAAAGACACCGGGTATCAGAATGGATAAAAAAACAAAACCCATCTATATGTTGCCTCCAAGAAACTCATTTTAAACCCGAAGACACCTCCAGACTTAAAGTGAGGGGGTGGAAAAGAATTTACCATGCTAATGGACATCAGAAAAAAGCAGGAGTGGCAATCCTTATATCAGATCAACTAGCTTTTAAGCCAAAGACTATAATAAGAGATGAGGAAGGACACTATATCATACTCAAAGGGTCTGTCCAACAAGAAGATCTAACAATTTTAAATATCTATGCCCCCAACGTGGGAGCAGCCAACTATATAAACCAATTAATAACAAAATCAAAGAAACACAACAACAATAATACAATAATAGTAGGGGACTTTAACACTCCCCTCACTGAAATGGACAGATCATCCAAGCAAAAGATCAACAGGGAAATAAAGGCCTTAAATGATACACTGGATGAGATGGATATCACAGATATATTCAGAACATTTCATCCCAAAGCAACAGAATACACATTCTTCTCTAGTGCACATGGAACATTCTCCAGAATAGATCACATCCTCGGTCCTAAATCAGGACTCAACCAGTATCAAAAGATTGGGATCATTCCCTGCATATTTTCAGACCACAATGCTCTGAAGCTAGAACTCAACCACAAGAGGAAGTTTGGAAAGAACCCAAATACATGGAGACTAAACAGCATCCTTCTAAAGAATGAATGGGTCAACCGGGAAATTAAAGAAGAATTGAAAAAAATCATGGAAACAAATGATAATGAAAATACAACGGTTCAAAATCTGTGGGACACAAAAAGGCAGTCCTGAGAGGAAAATATATAGCGGTACAAGCTTTTCTCAAGAAACAAGAAAGGTCTCAGGTACACAACCTAACCCTACACCTAACGGACCTGGAGAAAGAACAAGAAAGAAACCCTAAACCCAGCAGGAGAAGAGAAATCATAAAGCTCAGAGCAGAAATCAATGAAATAGAAACCAAAAAAACAATAGAACAAATCAACGAAACTAGGAGCTCGTTCTTTGAAAGAATTAATAAAATTGATAAACCCTTGGCCAGACTTACCAAAAAGAAAAGAGAAAGGACCCAAATAAATAAAATCATGAATGAAAGAGGAGAGATCACAACTAACACCAAAGAAATACAAACTATTATAAGAACATACTATGAGCAACTCTACACCAACAAATTTGACAATCTGGAAGAAATGGATGCATTCCTAGAAACATATAAACTACGAAAATTGAACCAGGAAGAATAAGAAAGCCTGAACAGACGCATAACCAGTAAGGAGATTGAAACAGTCATTAAAAATCTCCAAACAAACAAAAGCCAGGGCCGGACGGCTTCCCCGGTGAATTCTACCAAACATTTAAAGAAAAACTAATTCCTATTCTCCTGAAACTGTTCCAAAAAATAGAAATGGAAGGAAAACTTCCAAACTCATTTTATGAGGCCAACATCACCTTGATCCCCAAACCAGACAAGGATCCCATCAAAAAAGAGAGCTATAGACCAATATCCTTGATGAACACAGATGCGAAAATTCTCACCAAAATACTAGCCAATAGGATTCAACAGTACATTAAAAGGATTATTCACCACGACCAAGTGGGATTTATCCCAGGGCTGCAAGGTTGGTTTAACATCCGCAAATCAATCAATGTGATACAACACATCAATAAAAGAAAGAACAAGAACCATATGATACTCTCAATAGATGCTGAAAAAGCATTTGACAAAGTACAGCATCCCTTCCTGATCAAAACCCTTCAAAGTGTAGGGATAGAGGGCACATACCTCAATATCATCAAAGCCATCTATGAAAAACCCACCGCAAATATCATTCTCAATGGAGAAAAACTGAAAGCTTTTCCGCTAAGGTCAGGAACACGGCAGGGATGTCCATTATCACCACTGCTATTCAACATAGTACTAGAAGTCCTAGCCTCAGCAATCAGACAACAAAAGGAAATTAAAGGCATCCAAATCGGCAAAGAAGAAGTCAAATTATCACTCTTCGCAGATGATATGATACTCTATGTGGAAAACCCAAAAGACTCCACTCCAAAACTGCTAGAACTTGTACAGGAATTCAGTAAAGTGTCAGGATATAAGATCAATGCACAGAAATCAGTTGCATTTCTCTACACCAACAAGAAGACAGAAGAAAGAGAAATTAAGGAGTCAATCCCATTTACAATTGCACCCCAAACCATAAGATACCTAGGAATAAACCTAACCAAAGAGGCTAAGAATCTATACTCAGAAAACTATAAAGTACTCATGAAAGAAATTGAGGAAGACACAAAGAAATGGAAAAATGTTCCATGCTCCTGGATTGGAAGAATAAATATTGTGAAAATGTCTATGCTACCTAAAGCAATCTACACATTTAATGCAATTCCTATCAAAGTACCATCCATCTTTTTCAAAGAAATGGAACAAATAATTTTAAAATTTATATGGAACCAGAAAAGACCTCGAATAGCCAAAGGGATATTGACAAAGAAAGCCAAAGTTGGTGGCATCACAATTCCGGACTTCAAGCTCTATTACAAAGCTGTCATCATCAAGACAGCATGGTACTGGCACAAAAACAGACACATAGATCAATGGAACAGAATAGAGATCCCAGAAATAGACCCTCAACTCTATGGTCAACTAATCTTTGACAAAGCAGGAAAGAATTTCCAATGGAAAAAAGACAGCCTCTTTAATAAATGGTGTTGGGAAAATTGGACAGCCACGTGCAGAAAAATGAAATTGGACCATTTCCTTACACCACACACAAAAATAGACTCAAAATGGATTAAGGACCTCAATGTGAGAAAGGAATCCATCAAAATCCTTGAGGAGAACACAGGCAGCAACCTCTTCGACCTCAGCCGCAGCAACATCTTCCTAGGAACATCGCCAAAAGCAAGGGAAGCAAAGGCAAAAATGAACTTTTGGGATTTCATCAAAATCAAAAGCTTTTGCACAGCAAAGGAAACAGTTAACAAAACCAAAAGACAACTGACAGAATGGGAGAAGATATTTGCAAATGACATATCAGATAAAGGACTAGTGTCCAAAATCTATAAAGAACTTAACAAACTCAACACCCAAAGAACAAATAATCCAATCAAGAAATGGGCAGAGGACATGAACAGACGTTTCTGCAAAGAAGACATCCAGATGGCCAAGAGACACATGAAAAAGTGCTCCATATCACTCGGCATCAGGGAAATACAAATCAAAACCACAATGAGATATCACCTCACACCAGTCAGAATGGCTAAAATCAACAAGTCAGGAAATGACAGATGCTGGCGAGGATGCGGAGAAAGGGGAACCCTCCTACACTGTTGGTGGGAATGCAAGCTGGTGCAACCACTCTGGAAAACAGCATGGAGATTCCTCAAAATGTTGAAAATAGAACTGCCCTATGACCCAGCAATTGCACTACTGTGTATTTACCCTAAAGATACAAACGTAGTAATCCAAAGGGGCACGTGCACCCGAATGTTTATAGCAGCAATGTCCACAATAGCCAAACTATGGAAAGAACCTAGATGTCCATCAACAGATGAATGGATCAAGAAGATGTGGTATATATACACAATGGAATACTATGCAGCCATCAAAAGAAACGAAATCTTGCCATTTGCGACAACATGGATGGAACTAGAGTGTATCATGCTTAGCGAAATAAGTGAAGCAGAGAAAGACAACTATCATATGATCTCCCTGATATGAGGAAGTAGTGGTGCAACATGGGGGCTTAAGTGGGTGGGAGAAGAATTCATGAAACAAGATGGGATAGGAAGGGAGACAAACCATAAGTGACTCTTAATCTCACGAAACAATCTGTGGGTTGCTGGGGGGAGGGGGGTTGGGAGAAGGGGGGTAGGGTTATGGACATTGGGGAGGGTATGTGCTTTTGGGTAAATTGGAAGGGGTGGTGAACCATGAGAGACTATGGACTCTGAAAAACAATCTGAGGGGTTTGAAGTGGCGGAGGGGTAGGAGGTTGGGGTACCAGGTGGTGGGTATTATAGAGGGCACGGCTTGCATGGAGCACTGGGTGTGGTGAAAAAATAATGAATACTGTTTTTCTGAAAATAAATAAATTGGAAAAAAAAGAGGGGAGGTGGCTGGGGTGATGGGTGAAATAGATGAGAGGGATTAAAAAGTGCACTTATACTACACTTGATCTTAGCCAAAAGGCCGAGTGCACTTATGATGAGCACAGGGTGATGTATGGAAGTGTTGAATTGCTTTATTGTACATTTGAAACTAATATGACACTGTATGTTAACTGGAATTAAAATAGAAACTGTAAAAAAATAAATAAATAAATAAATAAAATAAAACAAAATAAATATTTGCATGCTTGAATTAGTACAAAAATGGAGCACCTGGTTGGTTCAGTCACTGGAGCGTGCACCTCTTCATCTCTTGGTCATGAGTTCCAGTCCCACATTGAGCATAGATCCTCAATTCTAAAAAAAAAAAAAAAATTAAAAACCCAGAGAAAATATCCACTACCATTTTGATTGCTCTGTTTTAGGGACATGAACCAATGAAAGAGAATACTCTGGATCAAATAAATGAGGAAATGTCCAGAGTACTTTCACCTGTGCCACCTATAGGGTATACCCTTTTTGTGAGGCAACCAGTGAACTTCCAGGAACAGCAAGAAGGGGCCAGAAGTTGATGTTCTGGACTGGGGGTGCACAATTTTTCCAGCACGCCCCAAACAAGATCCTGGGGAACAGGTATATAATAGAGAGCACTGTTGGCATCTTGCTGACAAAAGACCATAGGGAAATTAGAAATCATTCAGAGTGCCATCTTCTCCTCCCTTTCCCCACCAGCTGCCCAGCAGAGCCTCCTGAATCAACATTGAACTTGGGAAGATGTTGCAACTTGGTGTGTCCTTCAAACACCCAACAGACAGGCTTTGTGGGCAGATCCCTTTCTTTAGCTCAGACACTACAGAAACACAGCAGAGTGACCATACCTGATGGTCTAGGTTCACATACAATTTAACAGTGACACATACTTGAGAGAGTTATAGAGACCACTCTGTGCCTCAGTTCCCTGTTCTGGGACACAAAATTGTTAGCGTGGCCTACAAATTTGTGTTCAGGTCTGAGGCGAAAGGGCCTTACCAGGAGTAAAGCCTCAAGGAAAGGACTGGTGCTTCCCAATACCTCTGTAAGTGTTCAGCTATCGAATGCCTAGAGGATGAGCTACACGCCCAGCAGTGGAGGACTCCAGAGAGGACTTGGATGGCTCCACAAAAGGGGAGGGTGAAAGCTTACTCTCCAGCATTTCCATGGGAATGCTGCTTAAGGTCTCGTGGAGGATATGTATTGTGGACGCCTGTGATCTCCAAATCAGCCCTGTTGAGAGGGGTCAAAGCAAGGGCCCTAGCCCATATTTTATAGTGCAGGGCATTGAAATTTAGAGAGATTAAGTGATCTGCCAGAAGTGGTCATGATGATGAGTGTTGGATCCAAGACAAGAATGTGGTTGGTCCCTGGGTGAGAGAGATCTAAACACCTGAGGCCTGCCCAAGGCCCCTGAGGAAAGGCCCCGGACCACTGAACCAAGAGCACTCTGTACTTTCTCAATTTCTCCTGCCCCACAATTTCTGGGGGAGAGAGTAGGTACCCGAAAGGAGGTGTCAGGGCCAAGAGGATTATATGAAACTTACTTCATGCTCCCGACTCTGTATTCAATCTCTGACAGAAAAACAGGATGGTTTCCTCCAAACCAAGCCCCTTGGAAGGACCAGGGAAGTTCAACTGTGGCCCTCCTCCCCGAGCTTCTTCCCACTGTCAGCTTTCTCTCGCAGGGCCTTGCGAGGACCAGCTGACCACCCTCAGTGACTGGTGGGCTGCTCAGCCCCCAACTGACTCTGAATCCACGGCATTCCAAACCAACTGTCATGTGATGGCTCTGCCACAAATTAGCTTCCCTTCGGCAGGCCAGCCAGAGACAAACAGTTACAGCATGCTAATGGGAAGGTGGTGTTCTGGGCTAGGGCTCTAGTGGTTGAATGAATAAATTCTGGGATGCTCAATGTCTTACTGCTGATGTGACCGACTGAGCAGGGTGTACTTAGGCTTGGCTGACAGTGGGCAAGGCTGCACTGGCTGAGTGTGTGCCTTCCCGCTCCTGTCCTCCCACACATACAGTCTGTACTCTCAAATCTCTTCTCATTCATATCTACACCCTGTATTTTCCAAGAACAGGCTTTTCCCTCCACACCCATCAAACCCCAGCCTGGATACTACCCCTTTGAAGGTCACTCTTCAAAAACCACAACACAGACCTTCATCCTCAGCTCCCAAACTCTCAGTTCCATCAGGCCGATGGTACTGTCCCTTCTCGCCATTCTCCCGGGCTTCACCCGGTCAATTATCGCAAACATATCAACCCATAAAAACACCACAGATATCCTGGTTTGGGGACTTTGTTCGTATTTGGTGGGAGGGGGGGACTTTAAAAATAAATTGATAATCCTGGCTTCCAGTTTCGACATCTCAGTTCAGGAAGACTTCACCTGTAATTCTCCTACCCTGTAATGTCTGTCTCTAGAATGGCACCATCAAGATTCTTCTCATCCTGTGAAAGTACTGTGAATCTGTTCCTTTTGCTTGTTCTCTGTATGGCTGTACAGAAAATTGGCATTTGGCACACACATACAATGGAACATTACTCAGCTACCATAAGGGTTGAAATCCTGCCGTCTGCAGTGATGTAGATGGAGTGGCTTATGCTCGGTGAAACAAGTCAGTCACAGGAAGACAAATACCATATGGCTTCTTCCCATGTGCAACTTACAGGTAGCCAGTATTCGGTGGTTACAAGAGAAAGCTTTCTGATTGCCGTTTTGGCGTCATCTCGAGTCTAGTACTGAGATCAGCAGTACAAACAAGGAATCAAATACACAGAGCAGAGAGGTGTGGAGGTCTTGAACTCCTCTGGGAGGGGTGAGTAGCCAGGTGTCCCTGAAAGCTTAGGGACGGAAGGGAGATGCAACTGGAGGAGCTGGCCCGAAGCCTTATCTCAAAGGCACTGAGGGCAGGGGGCAGTGAGCACCTCAGTAATGTCATCAGATGCGCGTTTTACAACAACTCAGCTGTAGGCCTCTAAGCAGGGGTTTCGAGAAGGCATAGGCACAGATGAAGTCAGGTAGTGCAAGACTACGTTTGCAGTCTCAATTCTTCCGCCAGATCACAGGAAAGAATATGCGCCTTCTATCAGAATTGAAGCGGGGATTACTGGCTGTATTGCTCACATCTCTATCCAGACTGCCTAGAACCGTGCCTGGAACAGGATCGTTTATATCAAAAAATAAAAGGGGCATATTTTACAATATAAAGACGACATGATAATACTGTCAAAGTGGTGATCGCCTATCCCATCCATCCCTAAAGCACCTTTTTAGAGACTAAGGGACACGCCCCCAACTTCTCACCAGCTCTATGGGCATACATCATTCTCCTGAAACCTCACAGATGAAACAAGGAGCGTCAGTGAGTTGGCCCCGCTAAGACACAAGGCGCTCTTCCCATCTGTGACTCTTTTCACCACTCATGCCCCAGAATTCTCCTTCCTGCCTCTTTCAGGCAAATACTTTGGGACCAGGCAAGGCTTAAGGGTGTGTCAGTGGGGTCACACACACCCCTGTTGGACTGCCAGGTTACAGCACCCACCCCACCCTGGGAAATGTGCTCTAAACAGCGTGAGGGACAGTTACAACTTCAGAAAAACACTCTTTCGGGTGACCTTGCCCAGGACAGACCCCAACGACAGAGACAACATTCGGTGCCACTACAAAATAGGAAAAATCAGTATCACCCCCTGAGGGGAGGCCTCAAGAAAGGCTGCACACACCGCAGTCTACTGCATCCTTCCATTGCCCCAATTTTACAAATGGGGAAACTGAGGCCACCAAAGGAAGAGAGTCTCTCTGAAAGCTACTTCACAGGCTCAGGAAACCCGAGCGTGCGGCTTTCCTGCTGGTCCTAGAAATGAGGGTTCCAGCGGTGACACGCGACAGGACTTGCGAAGCAGGCTCACCTCTGCACACACCCACCGCCTCCACCAGCCATGGACACGCTCGGCCTCAGTGCTGGCTCCCAGCCGCTTGGCTCCGTGGCATCTACTTGGCCCCGCCACTCGGCTCGGCCTGGCCCGCCTGGGCTCCATCCGACCAGCTCGGTCCACCAGCTGGGCTTCACGTGGACCCACTTGGCCCACTTCGGCCCACCAGGACACTAAAGAAGAATTGAAAAAATTCATGGAAACTAATGATAATGAAAACACAACTGTTCAAAATCGGTGGGACACAGCAAAGGCAGCGCTGAGAGGAAAATTCATAGTGACACAAGCCTCTCACAAGAAACAACAAATTCTCAAATACACGACCTAACCCTACACCTAAGGAGCTGGAAAAAGAATGGGAAAGAAAGGCTAAACCCAGAAGGAGAAGAGAAATCGTAAATATCAGAGCAGAAATCAATGAAATAGAAACAAAAAGAACAGTAGAACAAATCGATGAAACTAGGAGCTGCTTCTTTGAAAGAATTAAGAAAATTGATAAACCCCTGGCCAGGCTTATCAGAAAGAAAAGAGCAAGGACCCAAATAAGTAAAATCATGAGTGAAAGAGGACAGATCACAACCAACACCAAAGAAATACAAACAATTACAAGAACATTATGAGCAACAATACGCCAGGAGATTTGACAGTCTGGAAGAAATGCTTGCATGCCTAGAGACAGAGACGTAAAAACTACCAAATCGGAACCAGGAAGAAATAGACAACCTGAACAGACCCATAACCAGTAAGGAGACTGAAGCAGTCTTCAAAAATCTCCCAACAAGAGCCCGGGGCCAGACGGCTTCCCTGGGGAATTCTACCAAACCTTTAAAGAAGAATTCACTCCTATAATCCTGAAGTGTTCCAAAACATAGAAATGGAAGGAAAACTGACAAACTCATTTCATGGGGTCAGCATTACCTTGATCCCAAAAGCAGACGAAGATTTCAGACCAATATCCTTGAGGAACACAGGTGTGAACATTCTCACCAAAATACTAGCCAATAGGATCCAACAGTGCCGTAAAAAGATGATTCACATGACCAAATGGGATTGATTCCAAGGCGTCAAGGTTGGTTCCACGTCCAAAATCAAGCGGTGTGATACAATGCATCAATTTAAAAAAAAAAAAAGCAAGAACCATAGGATACTCTCAATATATACCGAAAGAGCATTTGACAAAGTACAGCATCCTTTCTTGATCAAAACTCTTCAAAGTGCAGGGATAGAGGACACATACCTCAATATCATCAAAGCCATCTATGAAAAAGCCACAGCCAATATCATTCACAATGGTGAAATCTGACAGCTTTTTGGCTAAGGTCAGGACCACGGCAGGGTTGTCCACTATCACCACTGCTATTCAACATAGTACTAGAAGTCCTAGCCTCAGCAATCAGACAACAAGAAGAAATTAGAGCACCCTAATCAACAAGAAAGAAGTCAAACTATTGCTCTTTGCAGATTTTAAGAGACACTTTATGCAGAAAACACAAAAGACTCCTCTCCCAATCCGCTAGAACTTCTATGGGAATTCAGTAAAGTGTCATGGTATAAAATCGATGCACAGAAATCGATTGTTGCATTTCTTTTTTTTTTTAATTTATTTTCAGCATAACAGTATTCATTGTTCTTACACCACACACAGTGCTCTATGCAATCCATGCCCTCTCCAATACCCAGCACTTGGTTCCCCCACCTCCCACTCCCCGCCCTTCAAAACCCTCCGATTGTTTTTCAGACTCCATAGTCTCTCATGGTTCACCTCCCCTTCCAATTTCCCTCAACTCCCTTCTCCTCTCCATCTCCCCTTTCCTCCATGCTATTTGTTATGCTCCACAAATAAGTGAAACCATGTGATCAGTTGCATTTCTATTCACCAAAAGCAAGACAGAGGAAAGAGAAATTAAGCAGTCAATCCAATTTACAACTGCACCCCAAACCATAACGTAACCTAGGAATACACCTAACCAAAGAGTCAAAGAATCTCTGATCAGAAATTGGTAAAGTACTCAGGAAAGAAACTGAGGGAGACACAAAGAAATGGGAAAATGTTCCATACTTATGGATTGGAAGAACAAATATGGTGAAAATGTCTATGCTACCTAAAGCAATCTACACGTTTAATGCAATTCCTATCAAAATACCATCAACTTTTTTCAAAGAAATGGAATAAATAATCCTAAAATTTATATGGAACCAGAGAAGAACTCGAAAGCCAGAGCAATGTTGAAAAAAAAAAAAAAAAACTAAAGACGGTGGCATCACAATTCCAGACTTCAAGCTCTATCACAAAGCTGTCATCATCAAGAGAGTATGGTACTGGCACAAATACAAACAAATAGATCAATGGAACAGAACAGAGTGCCCAGAAATGGATGCTCAAATTTATGGTCAACTAATCTCCAACAAAGCAGGAAAGAATGACCAACATAAAAAAGATAGTCTCTTCAACAAACGGTGTTGAGACTATGGACTCTGAAAAACAATATGAGGGGTTTGCAGTGGCGGGGGGGTGGGATGTTGGGGTACCAGGTGGTAGGTATTATAGAGGGCACAGCTTGCATGGAGCACTGGGTGTGGTGAAAAAATAATGAATACTGTTTTTCTGAAAATAAATAAATTGGAAAAAAAAAACGGTGTTGGGCAAATTGGACAGCCACAGGCAGAAGAATGAATCTGGACCATTTCCTTATACCACACACAAAAATAGACTCCAAATGGACAAAAGACCTCAATGTGAGAAAGGGATCCATTCAAACGCTTGAGGAGAACATAGACAGCAATCTCTTTGACCTCAGAGGCAGCAACTTCTTCCTAGAAACATCGCCAAAGACGAGGGAAGCAAGGGCAGAAATGAACTATTGGGACTTCATCAAGATCAAAAGCTTTTGCACAGCAAAGGAGACAGTCAACAAAACCAAAAGACAACTGACAGAATGGGAGAAGACGTTTGCAAACGACATATCAGAGGAAGGACCAGTACCCCAAATCTGTGAAGAACTTATCAAACTCAACACCCAAAGAACAAATAATCCAATCAAGAAACGGGCAGAGGACGTGAACAGACATTTCTGCAAAGAATACATCCAGATGGCCAACAGACACATGAAAAGGTGCTCCACATCACTCGGCATCAGGGAAATACAAATCAAAACCACAATAAGATACCACCTCACACCAGTCAGAATGGCTAAAATTAAGAAGTCAGGAAACGACAGATGCTGTTGAGGATGCGGAGAAAGGGGAACCCTCCTACACTCTTGGGTGGGAATGTAAGCTGGTGCAGCCACTCTGAAAAACGGCATGGAGGTTCCTCAGAAAGACGAAAATAGAGCTACCCTATGACCCAGCAATCGCGCTACTGGGTATTTCCCCTAAGCATACAAATGTAGTGATCCGAAGGCGCACATACACCCGAATGTTTATAGCAGCCATGTCCACAATAGCCAAGCTATGGAAAGAATCCCATCAACATCTGTAGATGTCCATCAACAGATGAATGGATAAAGAAGAGGTATAATGCAGCCATCAAAAGAAATGAAATCTTGCCATTTGCAATGACATGGATGGAACTAGAGGGTATTATGCTGAGTGAAAGAAGTCAATCGGAGAAAGACAATTATCAGATGATCTCCGTGACAGGAAGAATCTGAGAGGCAACATTGAGGGTTTGGGTGGTAGGGAAGGAAAAAATGAAACAGGATGGGATCGGGAGGGAGACAAACCGTAAGAGACTCTTATTCTCACAAAACAAACGGAGGGTTCCTGGGGAGAGGGGGGCAGACAGAGTGGTTGTGTTATGGACATTGGGGAGGGTATGAGCTATAGTGAGTGCTGTGACGTGTGTAAACCTGGCGATTCATAAACCCATACCCCTCGGGCTAATAACACATTATATGTTAATAAAAAATAAAATAAAATAAAATAAATATTTGCATGCTTGAATTAGTACAAAAATGGAGCACCTGGTTGGTTCAGTCACTGGAGCGTGCACCTCTTCATCTCTCGGTCATGAGTTCAAGTCCCACATTGAGCATACATCCTCATTTCTAAAAAAACAAAAAAAAAATTAAAAACCCAGAAAAAATGTCCACTACCATTTTGATTGCTCTGTTTTAGGGACATGAACCAATGAAAGAGAATACTCTGGATCAAATAAATGAGGAAATGTCCAGGGTACTTTCACCTGGGCCACCTGTAGGGTATACCCTTGTGAAGACACCAGTGATTTTCCCGGAACGGCCAGAAGGGGCCAGAAGTTGATGTTCTGGACTGGGGGTGCACAATTTTTCCAGCACACCCCGAACAAGATCCTGGGGAACAGCTATATAATAGAGAGCACTGTTGGCATCTTGCTGACAAAAGACCATAGGGAAATTAGAAATCATTCAGAGTGCCATCTTCTCCTCCCTTTCCCCACCAGCTGCCCAGCAGAGCCTCCTGAAGCAACGTTGAACTTGGGAAGATGTTGCAACTTGGTGTGTCCTTCAAACAAAGAACAGATGACCTTTGTGGGCAGATCCCTTTCTTTAGCTCAGACACTACAGAAACACAGCAGAGTGACCATACCTGATGGTCTAGGTTCACATACAATTAACAGTGACACATACTTGAGAGAGTTATAGAGACCCCTCTGTGCCTCAGTTCCCTGTTCTGGGACACAAAATTGTTAGCGTGGCCTACAAATTTGTGTTCAGGTCTGAGGCGAAAGGGCCTTACCAGGAGTAAAGCCTCAAGGAAAGGACTGGTGCTTCCCAATACCTCTGTAAGTGTTCAGCTATCGAATGCCTAGAGGATGAGCTACACGCCCAGCAGTGGAGGACTCCAGAGAGGACTTGGATGGCTCCACAAAAGGGGAGGGTGAAAGCTTACTCTCCAGCATTTCCATGGGAATGCTGCTTAAGGTCTCGTGGAGGATATGTATTGTGGACGCCTGTGATCTCCAAATCAGCCCTGTTGAGAGGGGTCAAAGCAAGGGCCCTAGCCCATATTTTATAGTGCAGGGCATTGAAATTTAGAGAGATTAAGTGATCTGCCAGAAGTGGTCATGATGATGAGTGTTGGATCCAAGACAAGAATGTGGTTGGTCCCTGGGTGAGAGAGATCTAAACACCTGAGGCCTGCCCAAGGCCCCTGAGGAAAGGCCCCGGACCACTGAACCAAGAGCACTCTGTACTTTCTCAATTTCTCCTGCCCCACAATTTCTGGGGGAGAGAGTAGGTACCCGAAAGGAGGTGTCAGGGCCAAGAGGATTATATGAAACTTACTTCATGCTCCCGACTCTGTATTCAATCTCTGACAGAAAAACAGGATGGTTTCCTCCAAACCAAGCCCCTTGGAAGGACCAGGGAAGTTCAACTGTGGCCCTCCTCCCCGAGCTTCTTCCCACTGTCAGCTTTCTCTCGCAGGGCCTTGCGAGGACCAGCTGACCACCCTCAGTGACTGGTGGGCTGCTCAGCCCCCAACTGACTCTGAATCCACGGCATTCCAAACCAACTGTCATGTGATGGCTCTGCCACAAATTAGCTTCCCTTCGGCAGGCCAGCCAGAGACAAACAGTTACAGCATGCTAATGGGAAGGTGGTGTTCTGGGCTAGGGCTCTAGTGGTTGAATGAATAAATTCTGGGATGCTCAATGTCTTACTGCTGATGTGACCGACAGAGCAGGGTGTACATAGGCTTGGCTGACAGTGGGCAAGGCTGCACTGGCTGAGTGTGTGCCTTCCCGCTCCTGTTCTCCCACACATACAGTCTGTACTCTCAAATCTCTTCTCATTCATATCTACACCCTGTATTTGCCAGGAACAGGCTTTTTCCTCCACACCCATCAAACCTCAGCCTCGATTCCCCACCCCTTTGAAGGTCACTCTTCAAAGACCACAACACAGACCTTCATCCTCAGCTCCCAAACTCTCAGTTCCATCAGGCCGATGGTACTGTCCCTTCTCGCCATTCTCCTGGGCTTCACCCGGTCAGTTATCCCAATCATATCAACCCATAAAAACCCCACAGATATCCTGGTTTCGGGGCTTTGTTCGTTTTTGGGGAGGAGGGGTCTTTGGAAGTAAATTTATAATCCTGGCTTCCAGTTTCGACATCTCAGTTCAGGAAGACTTGACCTGTAATTCTCCTACCCTGTACTGTCTGTCTCTGGGATGGCACCATCAAGATTCTCCTCATCCTGTGAAAGCACTGTGAATCTGTTCCTTTAGCTTGTACTCCGTATGGTTGTACAGAAAATTGGCATTTGGCACACACATACAATGGAACATTACTCAGCTACCATAAGGGCTGAAATCCTGCCGTCTGCAGTGATGTGGATGGAGCTAGAGTGGCTTATGCTCGGTGAAACAAGTCAGTAATAGGAAGACAAATACCATATGGCTTCTTCCCATGTGCAACTTACAGGTAGCCAGTACTCGGTGGCTACTACAGAAAGCTTTCTGACTGCCGTTTTGGCGCCATCTCGTGTCTAGTACTGAGATCAGCAGTACAAACATGGAATCAAATACACAGAGCAGAGAGGTGTGGAGGTCTTGAACTCCTCTGGGAGGGGTGAGTAGCCAGGTGTCCCTGAAAGCTTAGGGACGGAAGGGAGATGCAATTGGAGGAGCTGGCCCGAAGCCTTATCTCAAAGGCACTGAGGGCAGGGGGCTGAGAGCACCTCAGTAATGTCATCAGATGCGCGTTTTACAACTCAGCTGTAGGAGTCTAAGCAGGAGTTTCGAGAAGGCCTCAGGCACTGATGATGTCAGCATGTGCAAGACAACATTTGCAGTCTCAACTCTTCTGGCAGATCACAGGAAAGAATATCTGCCTTCTATCAGAATAGAAGCGGGGATTACTGGCTGCATTGCTCACATCTCTATCCAGACTGCCTAGAACCTTGCCTGGTACAGGATCGTTTTTATCAAAAAATAAAAGGGGCATATTTTATAATATAAAGGCGACAGGATAATACTGTCAAATTGTGGATCGCCTACCCCATCCATCCCTAAAGCACCTTTTTAGAGACTAAGGGACACGCCCCCAACTTCTCACCAGCTCTATGGGCATACATCATTCTCCTGAAACCTCACAGATGAAACAAGGAGCGTCAGTGAGTTGGCCCCGCTAAGAGACAAGGCGCTCTTCCCATCGTGACTCTTTTCACTACTCATGCCCCAGAAATCTCCTTCCTGCCTCTTTCAGGCAAATACTTTGGGACCAAACAAGGCTTTAGGGTGTGTCAGGGGGGTCACACACACCCCTGTTGGACCGCCAGGTTACAGCACCTCCCGCACGCCTGGGAAATGTTCTCTAAACAGCGTGAGGGACAGTTACAGCTTCAGAAAAACACTCTTTCGGGTGACCTTGCCCAGGACGGACCCCAACGACAGAGGCAACATTCGGTGCCACTACAAAATAGGAAAAGTCAGTATCACCCCCTGAGGGGGAGGCCTTAAGAAAGGCTACACACACCGCAGTCTACTGCATCCTTCCATTGCCCCAATTTTACAAGTGGGGAAATTGAGGCCACCAAAGGAAGAGAGTCTCTCTGAAAGCTACTTCACAGGCTCAGGAAACCCGAGCGTGCGGCTTTCCCGCGGGTCCTAGAATGGAGGGGTCCAGCGGTGACATGCGACAGGACTTGCGGAGCAGCCTCACCTCTGCACACACCCACCGCCTCCACCAGCCATGGACACGCTCGGCCTCAGTCCTGGCTCCCAGCCGCTTGGCTCCGTGGCATCCACGTGGCCCCGCCACTCGGCTCGGCCTGGCCCGCCTGGGCTCCATCCGACCAGCTCGGTCCACCAGCTGGGCTTCACGTGGCCCCACTTGGCCCACTTCGGCCCACCAGGACACTAAAGAAGAATTGAAAAAATTCATGGAAACTAATGATAATGAAAACACAACTGTTCAAAATCGGTGGGACACAGCAAAGGCAGCGCTGAGAGGAAAATTCATAGTGACTCAAGCCTCTCACAAGAAACAACAAATTCTGAAATACACGACCTAACCCTACACATAAGGAGCTGGAGAAAGAATGGGAAAGAAAGGCTAAACCCAGAAGGAGAAGAGAAATTGTAAATATCAGAGCAGAAATCAATGAAATAGAAACAAAAAGAACAGTAGAACAAATCGATGAAACTAGGAGCTGCTTCTTTGAAAGAATTAAGAAAATTGATAAACCCCTGGCCAGGCTTATCAGAAAGAAAAGAGCAAGGACCCAAATAAGTAAAATCATGAGTGAAAGAGGACAGATCACAACCAACACCAAAGAAATACAAACAATTATAAGAACATATTATGAGCAACAATACGCCAGGAGATTTGACAGTCTGGAAGAAATGCTTGCATGCCTAGAGACAGAGACGTAAAAACTACCAAATCGGAACCAGGAAGAAATAGACAACCTGAACAGACCCATAACCAGTAAGGAGACTGAAGCAGTCTTCAAAAATCTCCCAACAAGAGCCCGGGGCCAGACGGCTTCCCTGGGGAATTCTACCAATCATTTAAAGAAGAATTCACTCCTCTAAACCTGACAGTGTTCCAAAACATAGAAGTGGAAGGAAAACTGCCAAACTCATTTCATGGGGTCAGCATTACCTTGATCCCAAAAGCAGACGAAGATTTCAGACCAATATCCTTGATGAAAACAGGTGTGAACAACTCACCAATATACTAGCCAATAGGATCCAACAGTGCCTTAAAAAGATTATTCACCATGACCAAATGGATTGATTCCAAGGCTGCAAGGTGGGTTTCACATCCACAAATCAAGTGGTGTGATACAATGCATTAATAAAAAAAAAAAGCGCATGAACCATAGGATACTCTCAATAGATATTGAAAAAGCATTTGACAAAGTACAGCATCCTTTCTTGATCAAAACTCTTCAAAGTGCAGGGATAGAGGACACATACCTCAATATCATCAAAGCCATCTATGAAAAAGCCACAGCCAATATCATTCACAATGGAGAAAAACTGACAGCTTTTTGGCTAAGGTCAGGACCACGGCAGGGTTGTCCACTATCACCACTGCTATTCAACATAGTACTAGAAGTTCTAGCCTCAGCAATCCGACAACAAGAAGAAATTAGAGGCACCCAAATCAGCAAGGAAGAAGTCAAACTATCACTCTTTGCAGATGATAAGACACTTTATGCAGAAAACCCAAAAGACTCCACTTCCAATCCGCTAGAACTTCTATGGGAATTCAGTAAAGTGTCATGGTATAAAATCGATGCACAGAAATCGATTGTTGCATTTCTTTTTCTTTTAATTGATTTTCAGCGTAACAGTATTCATTGTTTTTACACCACACCCAGTGCTCTATGCAATCCATGCCCTCTCCAATACCCACCACCTGGTTCCCCCAACCTCCCACCCCCCGCCCTTCCAAACCCTCCGATTGTTTCTCAGCTTCCATAGTCTCTCATGGTTCACCTCCCCTTCCAATTTCCCTCAACTCCCTTCTCCTCTCAATCTCCCCTTGTCCTCCATGTTATTTGTTATGCTCCACAAATAAGTGAAACCGTGTTATCAGTTGCATTTCAATTCACCAACAGCAAAACAGAGGAAAGAGAAATTAAGCAGTCAATCCCATTTACAACTGCACCCCAAACCATAACGTAACCTAGGAATACACCTAACCAAAGAGTCAAAGAATCTCTGCTCAGAAAATGGTAAAGTACTCAGGAAGGAAACTGAGGGAGACACAAAGAAATGGGGAAATGTTCCATGCTCATGGACTGGAGGAACAAATATGGTGAAAATGTCTATGCTACCTAAAGCAATCTACACGTTTAATGCAATTCCTATCAAAATACCATCAACTTTTTTCAAAGAAATGGAATAAATAATCCTAAAATTTAAATGGAACCAGAGAACACCTCGAAAACCCAGAGGAATATTGGGGAAAAAAAGCCAAAGTTGGTGGCATCACAATTCCAGACTTCAAGCTCTATTACAAAGCTGTCATCATCAAGGTAGTATGGTACTGGCACAAATACAAACACATAGATCAATGGAACAGAACAGAGTGCCCAGAAATGGATGCTCAACTTTATGGTCAACTAATCTCCAACAAAGCAGGAAAGAATGACCAACATAAAAAAGATAGTCTCTTCAACAAACGGTGTTGGGCAAATTGGACAGCCACAGGCAGAAGAATGAAACTGGACCATTTCCTTATACCACACACAAAATTAGACTCCAAATGGACAAAAGACCTCAATGTGAGAAAGGGATCCATTCAAACGCTTGAGTAGAACATAGACAGCAATCTCTTTGACCTCAGAAGCAGCAACTTCTTCCTAGAAACATCGCCAAAGACGAGGGAAGCAAGGGCAGAAATGAACTATTGGGACTTCATCAAGATCAAAAGCTTTTGCACAGCAAAGGAGACAGTCAACAAAACCAAAAGACAACTGACAGAATGGGAGAAGACGTTTGCAAACGACATATCAGAGGAAGGACCAGTACCCCAAATCTGTGAAGAACTTATCAAACTCAACACCCAAAGAATAAATAATCCAATCAAGTAACGGGCAGAGGACGTGAACAGACATTTCTGCAAAGAATACATCCAGATGGCCAACAGACACATGAAAAGGTGCTCCACATCACTCAGCATCAGGAAAATACAAATCAAAACCACAATAAGATACCACTTCACACCAGTCAGAATGGCTAAAATTAAGAAGTCAGGAAACAACAGATGCTGTTGATGATTTTGAGAAAGGGGAACCCTCCTACACTGTTGGTTTAAATGCAAGCTGGTGCAACCACTCTGGAAAACAGTATGGAGGTTCTTCAAAAAGTTGAAAATAGAGCTACCCTATGACCTATCAATTGCACTGCTGGGTATTTCCCCTAATGATACAAATGTAGTGATCTGAAGGGGCACTTGCACCCAAATGTTTAAAGCAACAATGTCCACAATAGCAAAACTATAGAAAGAACCTAGATGTCCATCAAGAGATGAATGGATTAAGAAGATGTGGCATACAGTATACCATTATGTATATATACATATGTGTGTATACATATTTACACATACAATGGAATACTATGCAGTCATCAAAAAATAAAATCTTGCCCTGTGCAATGATATGGATGGAACTAGAGGATAATATGCTGAGCGAAATAAGTCAACCAGAGAAAGACAATTATCATATGATCTCTCAGATATGAGGAATTCGAGAGGCAATGTGTGGGGCTTGGGGGCTAGGGAAGGAAAAAATGAAACAAGATGAGATCAGGTGGGAGACAAACCATAAGAGACTCTTAATCTCACAAAATAAACTGAGTGTTGCCAGGGGGAGTGGGGTAGGGAGAGCGTGGTTGGGTTATGGACATTGGGGAGGGTATGTGCTATGGTGAGTGCTTTGAAGTGTGTAAGCCTGACGATTCACAGAACTGTACCCCTGGGGCTAATAAAACATTATATGTTAACAAAAAATAAACATAGACCAGTGCGACAGAGTAGAGAGCCCAGATATGGACCCTCAACTCTATGGTCAATTACTCTTCGACAAAACAGGAAAAAATATACAGTGGAAAAAAGACAGTCTCTTCAATAAAAGGTGCTGGGAAAACTGGACAGCTATATGTAGAAGAATGAAACTCGACCATTCTCTTACACCATACACAAAGATAAACTCAAAATGGATAAAAGACCTCAACGTGAGACAGGAATCCATCAGAATCCTAGAGGAGAACATAGGCAGTAATCTCTTCGATATCAGCCACAGCAACTTCTTTCAAGATATGTCTCCAAAGGCAAAGGAAACAAAAGTGAAAATAAACTTTTGGGACTTCATCAAAATAAAAGCTTCTGCACAGCAAAGGAAACAGGCAATAAAACAAAGAGGCAACCCACGGAATGGGAGAAGACATTTGCAAATGACAGTATAGACAAAAGTTGATATCCAGGATCTATAATAAACTCCTCAAACTCAACACACACAAAACAGGCAATCATATCAAAAAATGGACAGAAGATATGAACAGACACTTCTCCAATCAAGACATACAAATGGCTATCAGATGAAAAAATGTTCATCATCACTAGCCCTCAGGGAGATTCAAATTAAAACCACATTGAGATATCACCTTACACCAGTTAGAATGGCCAAAATTAACAAAACAGGAAACAACATGTGCTGGAGGGGATGTGGAGAAAGGGGAACCCTCTTACACTGTTGGTGGGAATGCAAGTTGGTGCAGCCTCTTTGGAGAACAGTGTGGAGATTCCTCAAGAAATTAAAAACAGAACTTCCCTATGACCCTGCAATTGCACTCCTGGGTATTTAACCCAAAGATACCGGTGTCGTGAAAAGAAGGGCCATCTGTACCCCAATGTTTATAGCAGCACTGGCCATGGTCGCCAAACTATGGAAAGAACCAAGATGCCCTTCAACGGACGAATGGATAAGGAAGATGTGGTCCATATACACTATGGAGTATTATGCCTCCATCAGAAAGGACAAATACCCAACTTTTGTAGCAACATGGACGGGACTGGAAGAGATTATGCTGAGTGAAATAAGTCAACCAGAGAGAGTCAATTATCATATGGTTTCACTTATTTGTGGAGCATAACAAATAGCATGGAGGACATGGGGAGTTAGAGAGGAGAAGGGAGTTGGGGAAATTGGAAGGGGAGGTGAATTATGAGAGACTATGGACTCTGAAAAACAATCTGAGGGGTTTCTAGTGGTGGGGGGGTGGGAGGTTGGGGTACCAGGTGGTGGGTACTATAGAGGGCACGGATTACATGGAGCACTGGCTGTGGTGAAAAAATAATGAATACTGTTATGCTGAAAATAAATTAATTAATTTTAAAATAAATAAATAAATAAAAATTAAAAACCTAAAATAAAATTAAAATTTAGATAACTTGAAAAAATATATAAAGACTATGAATAATTTTGAGATAATTCTCAGTGTGCTTTCCCAAAGTTAGTATTAATTTATAACCTCACAAATATTGCAGGAGTACCTGTTTTAATATTGAGAATTGAGAATATAGATTATAAATAGTATTTCATTGTGGTCATTGTGGTTCTATTGCATATTTCTCTACCAATGAGTTTTGTAATTTTTATGTATTTTTGAAATTAATTTTTTCAATCCGTAATTGTCTATTCATGTTCTTCTTTATTAGAGTAATAATGATTTTTAGAGCCTTTTATTATGTCTTAAGGATAGTTACCTCTTGTCAAAATTATTTTTACCAACTAAGTATTTATTTTTATGTTATGTCTTGTGCTTGTTTTTTTATGATGGACAGAAATTTTAACTTTAGAATTTTACTTTATTACATCATTTCTTCCTTTATGATCTCTTTTACTGCCTTTCTCTTAGAAAATTCCTTTTTACCTTTATACCATTTAAAAAGACATATGTTTTCATCTAGTATTTTAGAGTTTCATTGTTTACACTAAAATATTTAATAAACCCTTTAATATGGTGTAAATTACTTGCTTATTTGTTCTTCGATAGGTACAGTTCCAAAAGTCTTTCCCGAATAAATCATCCATCTCTTTTGCATTTGTTTATGACACTTCTTCACAATATATCTATTTCTTCTGTGTGCTAAATTTTAAAAGTAAAATACAGAGTTAATTTATACTTGAATTTAACGAAAGAAAACGAATTTAATTGAAATAAAAGCAGTTAGCTTTACTCATTGTTTTGTTACTGTATCAGATATTATTTCCTAAGATATTATTCCCCTAAGATTATAAAAAACATTAAGAAACTGGAGGTCATGTATTTGTTTAAATTACATGTTTCACTCTCAGCTCTGTTTTTCCCTGCTGTGAAGGATGAGAAAAGTTAAGTCCCTCACACTCTATTCCCTGCCCACACCCAACACTCTGCCACAGGGTTATTGTTTTTATAATGCCAAGGTCTGTGATAATCGCATTTACTCTGCCACCTCCCTTCCCTTGGATGTTTAGACCTAGTTCTGGGTTTATTTGGAAGTATTGCTTACCTCTGGTCCTGTTACTTTGCCTTTTCTCTCTTTGAGTTCCCTGTCTAAATTTATCTCTGTGCAAAACTTTTATTTCTCATAGCAGCACTGGGAAGCTTGTAAGTGTGAAATCAGGCTCGTTCAAAGACACTTTGCCCATGGCAAATCAGTGCAGAAGTTGAAGATTCTCATCTACATTCACCAGACTCCAGAGACTATGCTCAGGAGAGCAATGAGAGCCATGAGCTTTTAGTCTTGAGCGGGGTGGGGGGAGTACAGTACTCTCTCTTCTGGAACCTTCTAGGGAGGCCAGAGGAGCCTGGATAGGATTGCAGCTAACTCTGATCTGGCGGATGAGATTTGGGGCTGGGCAGCCTTTCTGTGGTGCCTCTGAAAGGGCTGAGGAGGGAATTAATGAAACAGGTTGCTGGTCCTCGTGGCATAGATTTATCTGGAGTCTGACAACTATGGACAGAAAGTAGAACAGTGAGTGTGCTCACTCTTGGGGCACATATACAAAGATTTGAACAATACAGAAATTAACATGCCCCCTGTGCAAGGGTGACACACAAATTTGTGAAGCATTCCATATAAAAGGGAAAAAAAGACAGTAGAACAGTGAGGAAGCCCAAAGTGTCTGTTTCCCTTTTATTAGAAACAAAATTCCCCAACCAGGAACCTAAGCAAAAAGAGATCTATTTTTGTTTCACTTGGGGGAAAAAATGAAATCCCAGAGGGGTAGTCTGATCTACAATGGCAGCTCATTCATGCTGCAAACCCCAGAGTCCTTCTTGGTTTCCATTCTGCCCTTCTCAAGATGACAGCCGGAGGTTACCAAGAAGGAGAAACTCAAGGGTAAGAACTTGTGACTTCCACCTACATCTCTGGCCACAACAGAGTCCTGGCTACTCCTAACAGCCTCAAATGCTGGGATATATCATTTTGTGAGTCTGTCAAAAGACAAGAGCTTTGTCTCATGATAATCTCATGTTTCTTCATTGCTTTTCAAGTTATGGTAGTAACTGCTACACTTAACTCATTTACAGATATTTGTAGTAAGTTCCAAATGTGGGTCAGGCACAGCACTCACTACCGTGGTCACGGTGGTGAAGTGACAAGGGTCTGTTCACATGCGTCACTTGGGGTGCTCACTATGTGCAAAACTTTTATTTCTTATAGCAGCGCTGGTAAGTTAAGTACTATTATCCCCATCTTGTGGACAAGTAAACAGAGGCTGTGAGGAGTTAATAACCAATTCAAGTGTCCATAATTATGTAACAGAGTCAGAATCTGAACCTATGTTGGTCTCCAAAGATTCGGCTCTTTAATAATTTTTCTACACTAGTGCTTTCCATCCCTGGCACATCCAGTGCCAGCCCTCAGATTCTGATTTAATTCGTTGAAGGAGAAGCCCAGGTATCAGTAAGTTTGTATTATCTTATTTAATCCCCACAACAACTGGAGATGGAAGTGTTTTTCTCTCTATTTAAAATTAGGCAAACTACGATCCAGAGAGGTAGACTCACTTGCCCAAGGTCACACAGCAAGTCCACAGTGGAGCTGGGATGTGTGTCCACAACTCTACCATCTCCAAAGGGCTGTCCTTGGCTACATAAAAAGGTGACTTCCATTAAGTTGTTGAGTACACTGGCCACCCCCTCTGCTCTAGCCAGCCCAGAAGCCTCCCTGGGAATGTGTGTGCCTGAGGCGCAGGGCATCATGTGGAAGCTGGGTGATAATCAGGCCAGGTTATGTCAGGATGTGCGACGGAAGCCCAGCCTGCTGAAGGCAGGGGTGTGTCTGGGCCAGGGTGGGGGCCGGACACGGGGATGCACTTTTTCCCCAGCACAACAAGCTGTGGGCTTCCTCCTCCCTTGCTGAGCCCTGCCTGATATGTCCGGCCCCGAACAGGTCACTAACCAGGGAATGGAGGGCTGGCAGGCAGGCAGGGGCCCAGGGCCAATCCCCAGAGGAAGTCACATGGCAGGGGTCACAGGACTGACCCAGGAATGGTGAAGGGAGGGAGATATTTCAAGCTTGAGAGGAAGGGCCCTGCCCACGAATGAATTACCCGGGACAGATTATCCTGAGGAAGACCTTGGGGTGGAATTGTGATAAGCACCAACCTCCCAAGGTGACCAGGAGCCTGCAGTCAGCTGGCCAGTGATCAGCCAGGCCACATGGGACGGGAGCACTCAGATGTATCTAAGAAGCCCATGATGCATTGTCGAAGTGAATTCTCAGAGACCTTACACATAAGAATGAGCATCTCCACTTTTCAGGATGAGAAAACGAAGTTCTGGAGCTAAGTCACTCACTCAAGGTCACATGGCTGAGGTGGGGTTTGAAATGGGAGCCTGGCTTTCTCTTGTGGCCCCCTGGCTTCCCCAAAGCAGGAAGCTGAGATCACAATAGCCCTCCCTCTCCACTTGCTCCCTGTGAGGACCCACAGTTTCACAGACAAAATACCAGGTTTTACCCATAATGGCAAGCCTGGCCTCAGGTCTCATGCTTGCTTCTGGATGAGGCACTAGACTCATCCAAACTCCTCAAGGTATGAATGGGAACGATGGATCTCAGAGAGGGCAAAGGACTTACCCAGAATTCCAGGGTAAGACAGAGGCCCACCTGATTCCTGCCTCCTAGCCCATGGGTCTGTGCACTGCACTAGTATTTGGATCCTCAACAGCTTCCGCTCCAATGAAGCCAGACATGGCTGGTATCCAGGGAGCTGCTTAGAAGCAGAAAAGTGACTCCCACCACTGCCAGGAAGTCCTGCTTGATCTGGAGGGGACCTGGGAATCTGTATTTGTAACCAAGTCATTCTGATAGACTAAGAAGTTTGAGAAACACTGGCATAGATGATCTTTAAGATTCCTTCTGGTCCTGAAGGCTGGGTTCCAGTATATGTCATTACCATTAACATCCACCATCATCATCATCAAATACCAACATATGTTGAGTGTGTAATATATATGAGACACTCTTCTAGATGCTTTACATATACGATTGTGTGTAACTCAGAGGTAGCATTATTATCATCCCCATTTTACAGAGGAGGAAACTGAGGCTGAGGGAGGTTAATCATTTTCCTAAGATAGCACAGCCAATGGCTGAGCCAAGACTCAAGGCTGGATCTGCTCCTCCGGTGGCCTCAGCAGCCTTTTTTATGTGACTTTTTCCCAAGCTGGCCATGTTTTGGGGCCCTCTAGTACCTGCTTTGGGGTTCAGTCTCCCCATTTATGGGAAGGACAGTCTCCTTGCACCCTTCACGCCCTGCCCCAAATTTGCAAACAGCCCTTTGTGTTTGCTGCCCAGCCGGGCAGTTAACAGGGCTTTGGCAGCAAGAGGAGTGAGATGCTGCTTTTCCAGTCCTGCTGCCCATGTTCCAACTCCTCCCAGTCAGGATGCTTTGGCCCTAATCATCCTGGCCCTGCTGTGTTGCACACTGAATCTGGAGTAAGCAGAAACTCATGCATAGCAGTGGGAGGACTGGGATGGAGATGAAACCAGTGGAGAGCATCCCCACCTGTTGTTGGCAGGGGTGGGGAGATGCAGGGGGAAGACAGATAGGGAACTGATAGTTAATTTTTATGAAGCACTCACTGTGGGCCAGACAGCTTGTTGCCAGACAAGCATCTGAACCTCTCAACACCTCAGTTTTGTCTTCTGGAAAATGAGGTGGTTATGAGGAGTCAGTGAGACCCATTCTATGACTTGGTTATCCAACTCTCATCCACTGAGGGCTGATTGTGTGGCAGCTGTCGTTCTAGGAAATGCAGCAGCAAGGCGACAAGTATCCGTCCCTCACAGGGCTAACAGCGCAGCCGGGAAAACAGGCTTATAAAAATAAGTCAAAAAAAACCACATCATGTAAAGTGGGACCAAGTAGCAATAAATGTGAGGAAGTAAAAGAAAGCCAGGGTAAGGTGTATGTAGAGTGCTGTGAAGGGACAGGATGGATGGTCAGGGATTGCTTGAATGAAGTAAGGAAGCATTGATAAAACTACCTTGGAGGAGTGTTTCCAGGGAGAAAAGAGATAAAGAGTCCATCTGGGAGCACACAGTAGGTGCTCAATAAATGCTGAATGCCATCATAGTTCAGAAGGAGGGACCATTTCCTTACTTCACTGGGTGGGAGGTCTCCATGTTGCTGCTGCTTCCTAGCTGTAGAAGGCTAGGGAACCTGCAGTCTCCCCCTTCTCATCCCACTTGCCTCCACCCCACGACAGAGGGCCTGGAGGTCAACAGCACCAAACAGGATGGGGAGGAAAAGCTTCTGTGGAAAGGCTGCACAACACCAACCAGCCTGACACATAGTAGGAGATTTCCTGAGTGGAGACTGTGGTGCCAGTCACACAGAGGCTTGACACTGTTCAGCCACAAGATAAGAGAGGCTCCCTCTCTTGTGAAAACCTCCACAGGATTGGGTCACTGCTCTGCTCAGATACAGGGGATATTAGCGGCTTCCCACACTTACAGAATGAAGTCTACAGGCTCTCAATTCCTCTCTCAATTCCTGATCAGCTTTAGCAGCCTTCTTTCCAGCTCCTCCCCATCTCCTCCCAACTCGTGACTCTCTACAGGCTGGATACCCTGAGTCCTGTGAACATCACCTGAGCATGACATCTGTGAACCCTCTTCTGGAAGTTCTCATGTGAGGTCAGGGAACCCAACCAGCACAAGTTGTATCAAGGTGATACAGTGAGCTGGCTTCTGTGACAGGAGCCAGCATGGGGACCCATGGAGATTAATATCCTTTGTGAGTCATCTTCCAGGGATGGCTTCTGGAGGAGGGTAACTGCATCTCAACGTGTGTTTTTTGTCATGCAGTTCTCAGTGGAGAGGTCTTTTCTGGCCACACTGGCTGAGGGACCCCGCCAAGCAACTCTCTTTCATGTTCCTTATGAAGACTGCCCTGTGATGGTGACTGGCCCCTGACCTCTTGGAGATCCCCCTTCAGCATGAGGAGGCAGACAAGAAGGAGACAGGGCACAGGAAGAAAAGCAGGGTCCCCGCAGTAGCCAGTGCTGTAAAGGGAATAGATGGGGGAAGGGAGAGAAGGTGGCTGGAGGTGAGTGGCCTAGACCGAGTGGACTGGGAAGGTGTCTCAGAGGGGTGACATTTCAGGGACTTTCTCAAAGCCACACAGGGTCGTGACAAAGTGGAGAGGAGAACCTCATTCTCTTGGCTTCCTTAGAAGAGCTTCTGCTTCATGTCCCATGGTCCCAGAGCTCCCCTCTGCTGAAAAACCCACACTTTTCCAACAGCTTTCCCCAGACACCCATCACCAGGGACCTGGCTCATGGGAATTCTGCTCCTCCCAGTCACTCCCAGCAGCTCTAAATACTTGAGTTATAGAAACTTTCTCTCTGGCTTGTGTTGCTACAGTTTTCTTATAAACACAAATGAAGAAACAAAAGAAGCTAATACACATGGGGATTCTATGACCCGAACCCCATGAATCCGACAACAAAGGCTGTCTTTAACACCGACATCCTATCCTGATTGGTGGTGGCACCAAGTGGTGCCTGGGATCCTTCCATTAATTTAATGCTATAGTAGCGTACACAGCATTGTAAACACCTTACATGGGGCATTTCAAACCTCACAACAACCCTAAGAGATAGAAGCTGTTATAATCCCCAGTTACAGATGAGGGAACTGAAGCAAAGAGAATTTAAGTAACTTTCCCAAGATCACAGAGATAACAGAACGAAGCCAGAATTTGAACCATCCTAGAGCCTTCATTTACAACAGGGTCTTGTAACAGTGCTCAGGCATATCCCTAACAATGTTAACAAAGCCTCTCCTTCTGTATCCAGCAGGGGGAGCCAAAGGCCAGGGTCCTCGGCACCCCTGCTCAGGCATGCTTGGCAGGATGGCTGCACCTGCTAAAGAGACACCCTTCTCCCTTGATCCAGGCAGAAAGAGACAAATGGTGAGAAAGCCTCTTGCTTAGCATAGCTCTGTTAAAGAAGAGCTTTCTGCAATAGATCCCACTGAGTCATGAAGCAGTTAGCTAGCTGGTTCAGTGTCTTGCAATGAATCAGACACAGCTCCTGCTGGTGGAGCTCTCAGTCAAGTGGTTTTCAGCCCTGAAGCCCAACAACTCTTAAAAAAAAAAAAAAAAACTGACCTGGGACACCTGGGTGGCTCAGTTGGTTAAGCGGCTGCCTTCGGCTCAGGTCATGATCCCAGCGTCCTGGGATTGAGTCCCACATCAGGCTCCTTGCTCAGCAGGAAGCTTGCTTCTCCCTCTGCCTCTGCCTGCCACTCTGTCTGCCTGTGCTCTCTCTCTATGACAAATAAAATAAAATAAAATAAAAACTGACCTGGATTTTGCAGCTATTAAGTGGCAGAGTTGGTATTCAGACCCAAGCCTTTTTGACCCCAAGGTCTATGCTCTTTTTATCAAGCCATAGTTGCCCTCGGTCAATGCTGGCTGCTGGGGATACAGAGAGGCAGGAGAGAGGGTCCTGTCTGCAGGGATCTTAAGTTCTAATGGGAAAGGGAGGCACGTGAGCTCAGATATCCTTCCAGGATATAATGCATTATGATGTTCTCTCCTCAAAGGAGGGAGTCATGTCCGCTGTGTTTACTGCTGGATCCCAAATCCAGCACACTTTAATCTTCAGTGAATGTTTGATGGATGGATGGATGGGTGAATGAAAGAGGAAGTGCCTTGGACAGAGGCAAGGTTAATCAGGGAAGGCTTTTCAGATGAGTTCCCATTTGGGAGGACCTTGAAGGATGAGAGGCATTGGCCAGGTAAAAATGAGGGGAAAGGCATCCCAGACATATGAAAAGGAATAGCAGGATGTAGTAAGAGCCCCAGGTTTGTTTGTTTTTTATTTGCACTCACAGTACGCACACACAGTTGGAGACTTATTATATACAATATCCTGTTATTTTCTAGTTTATTTTCATTTTGCAAATATTAGTGGAAGCTCACTAATTTTTCATGATACGGGTACAGGGGATTTGGACAAAGTGGAGGTTGGAAAGCCAGACCATAAAGATCTCTGGATTCTTGAGTTGATGAGTTTGGACCCTTTTCAGTCCTTGCTTCCCCTCTGAGGTCTGACCCTGCAAACTCTTTTCTCCTTCTCTAGCTCTTCGAGAAATTTCCTGCCCACTCTACCTTCTTCCTCCCCAGTTGGTCTTTTCAGTCATGCTGAGCTGGGGCTCTATGCTGGCTGTCCCCACTCAGCCTTCTCTACCTCTCCAACATCTCACCCAGGCCTTGCGGAGACCGTCACTCTCGAAAGCCCACACCCGCCTGCCTAAGAGCCTGGCACATTTATCAGTGGCCCTTTCAGTGACCACAGACACATTAGCCTCAGACCTGCTTCTCCCTGTCTCATTTCTGTGTTGCCCTCACTAGCCACAGTGCCTCCAGGACGGAGTCTTGTTCTTGGGGATGTCATGCTGTCTTTTCTTTCAAACCAGATCACCCATCCATCCACTTTTCTCCTTGCCACCCAGCACCACCCTTGTGTGCACTGGCCTTCCTGCTCCACCTGTCTGTCGACAACCCCTGCCTCCGCGTGTTGCCCCTTCTCTCAATTCCCCGTAAAAGCTGCCATGAGCCTTCTGAAGCATGAATCTGATTGTGTGACACCCTTCTTCCCTTTATGATAAAGCCCAAACTCATTAATATGCCCTGTGTCCCCAGACTCCCAGTTGGGTCTTATCTCCGCAGCCCTCCCTAACCCTATTCCCTCTGATGCTCCATTCACCAGGCTCCTCAGACTTTCAGAGGCCCTGCTTCCTCGGGCTTTGAAAGCTCTGCCTGGTGAACCCCAACTCATTCCTTCTGGATCCCAGATTAGGAACATATTCCATGACCCACCCGTTTGGGAGCCCTCTTTTCTGTGTTCCCACAGCCTCTGTGCATCTCCCTCCTCGATGCCTAATACCTTCTTCACTATCCCAGTGGCCCCTGCCTCTCTTTTCCACTAGACAGGAAGCACAGATGAAGGATTAAGAGCAGAAGTCAGAACTCCATAGGTTCAAATCCCAATTCTGCCATGTGACAGCTGTGGGAGTTTGGGATTTTATTTAATCCCTCCATGATTCGCCTTCTCCATTCTATAAGATGATGATAATTATGCTAATAATAATATTAACAAAAAGAATGGCACCTACCTCAGAGTATTGTTAAGGGATTAAATGAGTCAAGATGCTGATGACAGAGTCTGGCACATAGGAAGCTCCACCTGTATGCCGGATCATCAAATCAGTCCACAGACTAGGTGCTCCAGGAGGACAGACACAGGATTTACTTGACCCACTGTTACATCCCAGCACTTTGCCCCGATGTCCCAGTCGTGAGTGTCCCCCAATATCTGTAACGCAAATGAAACTTTGTTCTAAGAGGAGGACAATGCATACAGGAAAGAGAGGACTGTGATGCCTTGAAGGAAAACTGCTCAGAGCTCATCTGAGAGTAGAAGAGGAGGAGGAGGAATACAGGAGGAAGAGCATGGCTAGGACACACTTTGTGACTGCTCCTCCCAGTCCCTTGGCTGCTCCATTCTTCCTCCCCCACTGTCCTTCACTGCTACCTTCATCAATGGGAAAGATCCCGCCAGCCTAGGGGTCACTGTTCATTCCTCTCTTTCCCTCCCCCTTCTCAGTTGGGCCCTTCCAAGTCCTATCAGAGCTGCCTGTGACCCAGGCCCAGCACCCCCCTTCTCCCCACACCTCACTTCCACCTTAGTTGTTACAATTACTAGGTAACAGGCACCACCCCCAAAAATAGTGGCATAAAGCAATAATTTCATTATATTCACAAGTTATGAGGCTTGGAAATCTACACAGGGTACACTGGGATGAATGCAGAAATCCCTGTCCACAGTGCCTCAGCGGGAGGACTCAAAATAAGGGGATTCCAAGTGTTGGAATCATCTGGAGGTTCCTTCACTCACACGTCTGATGCCTGGGCCGGGATAATCCCAGTGCTGAAGTGGGACTGTGGACTGGGCTTCCTCACATCATGGCAGCCTCCAGACTCCTTCCAGAATAGCTCAGGGCTCCTGCAGGAATGTTCCAGCCAACAAGGCGGAAGCTGCATTGTCTCTTATGACCTAGCCTGAAAGCCTTGGAGCATCACTCCCGCCACACAAGAGCCCACCTGGATTCAAGCAGGGAGAGCACAGAAAGCCCACCTCTCAATGGGAGGCACGTGGAATAATTGTGTGGCTGTGTTTTAAAACCACCAATGTCTCGTGCCTGGACCCATGGGGTAGTCTCCTTTCTGGTCTTCCTGGCTCCACCTTGCCCAGCCTTACACTTCACCCCTCAGCCGCCTGGGGGTCTCCACAGGGAGCTTTTGAACACACACATCAGATGAGTCACCTTTCCTCCTATCCCTCCAATGTCTTCCCGCTGAACTTCCCCTGTGAAATCTAAGCTCCCTGACATGCTTAAGCAGCCCTGTGGGATCTGTGAGCCCCCATCTCCTCCCATCTACCCCACCAGGCTTCTTTCTTGTTCTTGAGAACAGCCCCACATCCCCTCCTGGGGTTCATGTGCACCTCCAAGCTTCTATATGGTTGTCCTCCCTCTTGAAATGCTGGGACCCCAGATCCTGCATCCTTCAGGTCTCAACTGGAATGCCACCTACTCAGATCTCAGATAAATCCCCAGGAGTCCAGTGTGTATCTCTCTCATCCCTCTGCCTTATTATCTTCACCTCTCCCTGTGATGTCTGAAATTATGCTTTTGTTGACCTCTGTCTGTCTCCCTGACTCCAAGAGAGAAGGTCCTGTGCCCTTCTTTCCTTGTATTCTTGGTGCCCACCATGATGCCTGGCACAGACACTTGTGTGATGCGAATGAAGGCATGAACAGTGGTTTTCAGGGAAGACTTAGAAAAGCAATTCTAAAGGACAGGCAAGCCCTGCGAGGTGGTGCTTAATGTGTGTGGTGGGGGGGCTGTTTCCAATCTGGCTCTCCCACTTACCAGCTGGTGACTTTGGGGAAACACCTTCGCGTCTCTAAGCCTCAATTTCTTCAGCTGAAACGTGAGCCCAAGGGCTCCGCTAGCTCACTGGACTGGGGTTTACGTCGCAGGAAGGGATCTGCACCTCTGGTCGGCTAGCAAGCTCAGAGCACCCGGTTTGGGGAGCGAGGTGAAGCTACAACACCCGCCGCGCCCACCAGGTGTCGCCGCGAGCGCGCGCTGAGCTGCCCGCCGCTCCAGGCGCCCTCGGGCGGCTCGGGCTGCTCGGGAGGCCTACGTCTGGGTCCCGTGCGGGGCATCCTGGCCTCAGCCCGACTCCGACTGTCCGCTAGGAGCGGCATTCCAAAAGAGGCTGCCCTACCAGGGCACCCACCTGCCGCACCTCCTAGAATATACAGGGGTGAGGAAGGAATATGCTGAGCCAGTTATCCCCACTCCGAGGAAGGGGGCGCTCTCTGAAGCTGGGCAAGGAAGCCTGGGGAAAGGGGGAACCCGGGTGCCACCTAACACCACCTAGCTCTGAGCGCCCGGCCGGGCGGGAAGGACGACGAGGCAAGCCAGGGCGCGGGAATTCTCGACTGAGCCTTGATCCTCTCAATCCCACGGGCAGTCGCAGGCGCCAGCTCGACCGCAACTTGAGAGTTAGCGACCAGTGGGGGTCCAGAGGACTCCCACCGCCCCCTGCCCGGCTCCGCGCCCTGGAACCGGGAGGGGGCGCCGCGGGAGCGCGTGGGGCAAGGCGTGAGCGCGCGCTTAGAGCTGGCGGCCGGGTCCCGCGGTCGCGGGGGTGCGGGGCGGGCGCTCCCGAGAGGCGGGAGGGGGAGGGGGAGGGGCGGGGGAGGGACGGGGGAAAGGAGGGAGGGAGGGGCGGGGGCGGGCGGCAGCAGCGCCCCCGCACTCCCCGCGCCTCACACACTTGCACCCGCCGCTCGCGCGCAGCCCGGCGTCGCCCCGCGCCGCGCTCGCTCCTCCCTCCCTCCTCCCGCTCCGTGGCTCCCGCGCTCCCGGCGAGGCTCAGGCGCCGAGCGAGCGGACGGGCGCACCGACAGACGGCACCCGGGACGCCTAGGCCCGCGCCTCCCGGGCGGGCTATGTTGATAGCCCCGCCGGGGCCGGCCCGCGGGATCAGCACAGCCCGGCCCGCGGCCCCGGCGGCCAGCGGGGACTATGAACCGGAAAGCGCGGCGCTGCCTGGGCCACCTCTTTCTCAGCCTGGGCATGGTCTACCTCCGGATCGGGTAAGGGCCGCTCGCATCCCCTGCACGCGTGTCCCGGCAAAGTTGGCCTGGCCCGGGGAGGGGATCGGCCGCTGGCCACCAACTTCTTAGGCCCCTCAGAGAGTCTGGGTGGGCGCACAAAGACACCCCCCCCCGCCCGCAGGCGGGCTCCCTAGGGGCGCTCACAGCTCTGGAGATTGGGCAGAAGTCCGGCCCTCCTAAAGATGTCGGAGTCGGGTAACCCTCAGAACCAGAGACAACCAGTACGACGGTGCAGCCTGGGGGACTCCGAACTAGCTGCTGCAAAGGCCAGACTCTCCTAGGGTCACTTCTGACCCGGGCGTAGGAACAGCAGGTACCCCCAGGAACACTGGAGCCAGGAGTCAGGACGACAGCCGCTCCCAAGGAGCTCAGACCCCAGAGCCCTAGAGGACTTCTGTTCACAGAGCCACGGACACAGCCTCTCCTGGAGACAGGGCAGTCCCCGGGTAGCAGGCGGGGCCGGTCCTTGCAACGGGGAACAGGTACCTGGAGGGAGGGACCTTCGCTGGCACAAACACAAACCGCTCTCAGATCCCTGACACCACCCAATTTCCAAGAACCCTCAATACTCCTAGAGCCCTTCCCCAGGCCAAGGGGACAGCGCCTTCCATCCCCAACGCACACACACAAAGGTGGGACGAGAGATGGCCCTAGACACCCAGAGAGGCAACCTCCAAGAGCCAGCGCCAAAGAGAGGCGGGCCACCCCGCCCCCTAAAACCGGGCACCGGAGTCCTCTGGCACGCGGAGCAGCCCTCCCTGCTGCACTCCAGCATTTCCACGGAGGTGGGGCCCGGGGCGGCGCTCTGGCTGGAAAGTGGGAGGCGGTGGCTCAGGACGCGTCTTGGAGCCGCATTTACAGGGCCAGTCACCCTCTGTACTTAGGAGATAATGCGTGTGAAGCACGGAGGGGTAGGGGTGGGGAGCTTTAGGGTTTGATAGAGGTTCTGGCGCTAAAGGGCCACCTTGGCTGGTTTCACAAAACCTACTTTCCCACCGCCGGGGGTTGGGGGGAACCTCTCCACTGCCCGGCTTTGGGGAGGCGGCCGGCTGCGGGGGCTGCAGCGAGAGTGTGTGTGCGTCTGTGTGTGGCAGAGCCTTTGTGTTTTGCAAGTATCACTCCTCCCCTTTTCCCACCCCGCGTCTCGGTAGCGGGCATTTCTCAAGTTGAACGGCGGTGGCTGCAAGCAGGTGCGCGCAGAGCGGACAAGGCGGCCGCCGGCCGCGACCGCGGACCGAGAGGCGACCGCAGGCGGAGAGGCGGCTGCGGGGCTCGCGCGCTGCCTGCCTGCGGGTGTGTTTTAAGTGTTATTGATTCGTCCGCGTCTGGGTGGCTTTTTTCTCCCTGCTTTAATCTTCATCTTGGCCCGCGCCCCGCCGCCCCGCGCGCGTCCAGCATCCAGGAAGCTGGTCGGGCTGATTGGCGCTGGCCGCGTGAGGCTTTATCTTCTTTTTAATTAGAATCGGGGCGGAGGGACCAGGGAAGGGAGAGAGAAAGGGAAAACAACAGAAAATAACCTCCCCTGGCTGACCCGCCCGCGGGACCTCCCGCCGACTCGCAGGGACCTCGTTGGCCCGGCGGGGGGGGCGCGGGGGGGGCGCTGCTCTGGAGGGAGGGAGCTACGGAGGGCGCTAGCCTTCAGCCTGGCAGTCGCCCTTTGTGGCGGGGAGAGATCCAAATCAGGAAAAGGAATTGCAGGGTGAATTTGGCCCTGGGCCCTGCTGCTCCCTGAGCCTCCCGTTATCCATCTGTAAAATGGGCATGGGGGGTAAAGTCCCAAGGTCCTCAAGAAGCCTTCTGGCTCCCCAGATGTGCCTAGTTCCTCCCTACCAAGGGCTGATGGCAGGGCATCTGTGGTATTCTTACTTAGTGTGGCTCGTTCCAGCGACTCAAGCACTGTCCCCCTGTAATAATCAAATCCCATAATAACAAAAACCACAAAACAGCACATTAATTGAGTACATACTAAGTGCCTGGCACCTTTTGAACACTTTCTGTGTTTTAACACATTTAATGTTCACAGCAACACTGTGAAATGAGGACTAAAAATCAATATCCTCCTTTTAGAGATGGAAAAGCTGAAGTACAGAGAGGGGATGCAACTTGCCCAAGGCCGCACAGTTAGAAGGCCAAGGAAGCTTCGATGGCACTCTAGGCCCGAACTTTTAGCTGCTAGACAACTGTTCCTATGAATTTTTTACTCTCATACATCATTATACTCTGTTGGGTTGGGAATTCCCTGGCCATCAGCTAGGGCTTGACAGGTTCTCACTGACTTGTGGCCCAAACATCTCTGCTTGACGATCTTTCCATGCTGCCTCTTCCTCAAACATTTCAAACCTTCTAGCTCTAGCATGTTAGACTCTCTTTCAGTGGCTGAGATGAATGAATGAGAGCTCTAGCAAGGCTTCTGTTTCAGATCGGTGACCCACTAGCCTCCAGATCTCAATCTCTGTGAGCCTCAATTTTCAGATATGTGAAAGGGTGACTCCTGCCCACCAGGCTGTTTAGAAAGGTCACATGTATCCCGTGTTTGCAGCAACACTTACGCTCCTGCCTTGGCATGGTAGGGATGCTGCAAAAGTTCACGGATGCATTCGGGGCATATTTGGGCAGGCACACCTGCTGTGTCATGGGTACTTACCTTGAGCGATATTTTGGAAACTCCATAGTTCACCCATTCATCATCCATTCATTCAGAAGCCATTTAGTGAACCGACAGACATCATCCCTACCTCAAAGAGCTCATAGTCTAATGAGAAGGACAAGTGATAAACAAAGTGGGCACACAAAACCAACCATGGCAGAAGACCATAAGTAATCCAGAGAATGACATAAACAAAACAGAGACTGTGATGCCAAGTTATGAGGGGTGAGAGGGTGAGGCAGATTCCTGTAGCTGGGGTGGTCAAAGAAGGTATCCCTTGAAGCCAAGCCTGTGAAGCTCAGGGGGAGAAGAGAGATTCCAGGGAAGGCGACAAGTAAGGACAAAGGGCAGGAGGCAGGAAGAGGGCTGGTGTAAGGCAGGATTGAGGGAAATAGGGTAGGGACCAGTCAGTAATGTGCTTGGAGAGGAGTGGGGGTCACCTCTTCTCCTGCACTCTGGGTCCACAGGTCCTCGCTTTAAGAAATTCCAATTCCAGAACACCTTCCTGTAGCTGAGTCCCAGGATGGAAAGTGTGAGGCACTTTGCCCAGGGCTGGCTGTGACCTTCAATAAATGAAAGCTCTCTCTTATTATTATGTCCAGAATAAGGCATCAGAGGTGAGGTCTTCTCTTTAAAAGCTCCAGACATGTGGACCATCTTTGTGCAAAAGAAGGGCTACCTGCATCATCAGGGTCGTCACTGGAGCTTGTCTGGGGTTATCTTGATATTAGGAAATGGCCCCACCCCCCACCAGATACCCAGGAGTCACACTGACGCCTGTCTTTCCCTCATACCCTTCCCCATTCCTCTGCTCAGCCCCACCCTTCAATCAGCCCATCAGCAAGTTTGGTCAGCTCCATCTGCTGCCACCCCAGCTACTGCCTAGGCCAAGCCACCACCCCCTCTTCTCTATCCCTTCTCCAAGCTCCTGCTCTGGAGCCCAGCATCCCCACATTCCTCTCCCCTGTGGGGCTGGAGGGATGGAATCCCATCAGTTTCCTGCATATAGCCTTTCAGTGCTCCCTGATACACCTGAGAAAATTCTAGCCCTTTCTACCAGATTGTGTCTTCCGACTCTCTCCGTCCCTGAGCCCTACACCAGATTCTGTGGGATCTTTCTGCTTGCTGCCCCTGCCATCCCCTACCAAGAAATGGACATTTGCTCTTCCCTCTGCCCAGATTACTCTGCCCCAGACCTTCCTATGACTGGTTCTTGGCCATTCGGGCCGTGCTGCACTGCACCTCCCCAGGAAGGCCATCCTTGACCACCCCAGCTAAATTGTCCCCTCTCTCTTCCCTCCCAAGCCCACCCGCCTCATTTACGGCCTCCTGGTTTACTCTCCTCATAGTGCCTACCATGGTCTGAAATGGTCTGTTTTATTCATTTGTGAAATGGGTGTGGTCTCCCTCCAGAACTCCTGGAGGGTAGGCCCCTGCCTCTCTCCCAGTATAGTGCTTGGCACCTGCGAAATAACCAATATCTACCTGCACAGAAGGTGAATAAAGAAGACAAGAACTGGGGGCGCCTGGGTGGCTCAGTGGGTTGGGCCCTGCCTTCAGCTCGGGTCGTGATCTCAGGGTCCTGGGATTGAGTCCCGCATCGGGCTCTCTGTTCGGCAGGGAGCCTGCTTCCTCCTCTCTCTCTCTGCCTGCCTCTCTGCCTACTTGTGATCTCTCTCTGTCAAATAAATAAATAAAATATTTAAAAAAAAAAAAAAAAAGAAGACAAGAACTGTATGAAGAGTCATAGGCATCCTTTAGGACTGATCATGCCTGGAGTGGGGTACACATGCTCCATGGGCACACAGAAAGAAAACCTCCCATTCACAATTACTTTTTGAAGATATAGATCATACATACTGGAGAGTATATATAACATGTACAAGCAGTTGCAGTTTTTTTTTAACGTGTCCCCACAACCTTTCAGAGCCACCGCTGAAGGAAACTTGTGATTATCGTCCCCTTGCTTGCCTTTGCAGTTTGATCACACAGACATGATTCCTAAACAATAATGGGTTTTAGTTTGCATGATTTTAAATTTCATCTCAGTTGAACCCTACCATAAATCCGAAGGCAACTTGCTTTGTGCACAATGTCATATTTGCAGCATATGTCGTCTTTTTTTGTGTGTATAGTAAAAGGAAATCAGGCCTCACTCATATTGACTATACATTCTATGCAAGTACCGATATGGGTTACAAAATGAGTAATTGTGGGTTTGGGGTGCAGTATCAAAAAGTTGGGAGCAACGGGGTGGGGGTGTAGTATGATCTGTATGTGTGTGGGAGGAGTGGGGACAACAGCCTCAGATACCCCGGGAGGCCGTGCCCCCACCTTGCTGTCCTAACACTCTGTTTCTCTGTGTCCCCTTGCTCCAGTGGCTTCTCCTCGGTGGTAGCTCTGGGCGCGAGCATCATCTGTAACAAGATCCCAGGCCTAGCTCCCAGACAGCGGGCAATCTGCCAGAGCCGACCCGACGCCATCATCGTCATAGGAGAAGGCTCACAAATGGGTCTCGACGAGTGTCAGTTTCAGTTCCGCAATGGCCGCTGGAACTGCTCAGCACTAGGGGAGCGCACCGTCTTCGGGAAGGAGCTCAAAGTGGGTATGTGCTCACCCAGACAACTTATGCAAGGTCTTAGAGGCTGCGGGAGACCAGAATAGCCTCAGGATCCCTCTGCGAACCTCTCACCTGCCCCATGCTGCAATGCTCCCAAGCATGGGATCTGCAGGTGTCATGACTTGAATCAGGTCTCCTGGGGAGGGTCAGCTCTCTAATTCAACTCCAGACCACTCCAACCACCTATGGCAAAGTTGAAAACCAGCAACCAGTGGCCTAAAGGCTAGTCAGCTGATAAAGCACTGATGTTTCTTAAATTGAAGTCCAATTTTTAAAAAAATAACTTTTCTACCTCAAAGTATGAATTTCTGGCTTCTTTTTAAAACGTGGCAGATCTATTGATAACTTACATATGTGCCTACACAGTTACTAGGGGGTCAGGCTGACAATGAAGATTCCTTTAAATGGAACCCCTGCCACAGTCCTCACCACTCCCTATTATCACACAGTCCCCTTTCATGACTCACCAGGCTACTGTGGACATTTGAATTTGCAAACCCTGTTCTGTGGGAATTGTGTGTTGCTCAGGCATGCATACATGGGATGTGCGTCTGTGTGTGTACACACACACACAGATACACGCACCAAGACATGTGTCAGGTCACGCTTTTGGTTTTCAAAGCAGTTATGAAGAAAACCTGGTGGAAAGGAGGTTGGTCATTGGGAGGCCTCCATATTTTGTGGAAAAGGCCATGTTTTGTATTCTGCTTGTGTGTGTCTGGACTATGGGGCTGGGAAGTCCACAGGCTTGCTGCCAAGCTGTGAACTTCCCTGGAAATAAGTCTGCTTCAGGTCTCTTTGGGCTGCAGTGGTTCACCGGGCCTACTGGATGGCGCTAAAGGCACCCCCCAAGTTCTCTCTCTCCCTCAGCCCCAGCATCAGTAAATTCAGTGGATATTGAAAAGATTCACCCTAAATCCAGCCATTTCTCAGTGTCCTTACTTCCTCCCTTCCAGTCACACAGCTGGCGCCTCTGGGCTCCCCAGCACCGCAACCCTCCCCACCCCCCAGCCCCCCACCCCATCCCTTGGCATCCCGCTGCCCCCTGGCTATTCTGGAGACCTTCCTGCAGGCAGGGTCCTCCTTTGTAAATGAAAATGAAGTCATGTCATTTTCCCTGCTTAAAACTCTATGGAGTCTTCCTCTCATTTTAAAGCACTGCTGACCTCTGCCCCCTTCTGCTCCCATCTGCCCCCCCCCGCCCCCTGTACACCGGCACACCACACTGTGTCCAGCCCTGGGTCCCCAGCACCACACATTCCTTCTGCCTCAGATCCTTTCTCACAGCCAGCACCCCAGAACGCCCCTCATTCTCTGTGCAGACCTCTCTCTCACGGCCTCCGGGCCTCCCTTGATCACTGGGGTCTAAAGTCCCCTTACACCACGAAGCTTCAGCTCATCGGCACTGTGACTCGTTCCTCACCCCTTGGGAATGCCAGCTCCATGAGAGCTGGGCTCCCCGTTGCACTCATCACTGGGTGTTTCCTTCCTCCTTCTTGGTCCTCTCAGTCCTGAGCGGGTCTTGTTTGGTCACCGTCTTCTGTAGGCACCTGCTTATCCACTCCTGAGAGGGACAGACCCCAGCTTCATGGTGAGGTTGGCAGGGAGCACTGTGGCCTCCTCTTTTAGAACTTCTCTTTACACCGTGTGCCCTTTCCAACATCTTCGTGGTTAGAATTTTGCCTTGTCCCACCTGCCCTTCCTTCTCTCTCTTCCAGCCTCAGGGCTGACTTTTCAGGTAGAGAACGGGGCCCAGAAAGAGGGCGGGGCTTCCCTGGCTCACACCAGGAGGTGGCAGCCACACTGGGAGTCCAGTTTAGGTCCCTGAAATCCCTGTCTGGGGAGGCTTCTGTGGGCACCCATGATTTTTCTGCCTTCTCTTGCTCACATTCCCCAGTCCCCTGTCCCTGGGACCCAGGCCTGGGCTCTGGCCTTATTTTAAACTTGTGTGTTGCTGACATATGAGATGTTCCAGATGAGGAAACAGGCTCAGAAGGGACTTGTCCATGGTCATTGAAAGTTAGTGACAGGGTGTCCCAGGACTGGGATGATGGCACCCTGGAAGAACCCGCAGTCTTGGAAGAACCAGCCCATAGCCTGGCATTATCACCATGCATTTGGGGGATACAAGGAGGGTTATGGTGCCAGGAGCCCTGCTGTCCAGCAGCCCTTCCAGATGACAAGAGTTGTAGAATTGAAGACGTCCATTGCACATTGAGTGGCCTCAGGGAACCAAGGCAAAGAGAGGAGCCTAAGAAAACCCAGGGCGTAGCAGTGGTAGGGGTGACAGGTCCACAGGCCTGGAAGTGACTGGGAGCCAGGTCCAAGAGGCATGTGGCATCAGTCTGACCAGTTTGAACTCGAACTAGGTGGTGGGAGCCATTGGAGAATTGGAGCAAAGGCATAGCTTCCAAAGTAAGGTCATTCTGTATGAAATAGCCTCTATTCAATGATTTTTGACCTGCAAAAATGGCAACATCACATGATCCAGCTTAATAGTCAGTCATTCTGGAAGGCTCATTGAAGAGTCGCTATAAAATTCATTCGTTTGTTTAACTCATATGTTCACCCACCATGGCTGGAGGCTGCTGTTCCAGCCTGTTTGGTCAAGGAAGGCCTCTAGATTCATGAGGGAGGTGAGCCATGGGCATGTCTGGGGAAGGGCATGCTGGGCAAAGAGGAGAGATGTGCAAAGGCCCCCAGGCAGGAACATATTTGGCTGTTTGAGGACCAGCGAGAAGGCTGGTATAACTGGAGTACAGTGATCAGGGGGAATAAGAAGTCTCAGAGGTCAGAGAAGAAGCCGGGAGCTGGACAATGTGACATCTGTCAGGCCAAGTCAGAGATTTGGGTTTTTTTCCAGTGAATGGAGAGCAAGGGAATGACAGGATCTGACTTTGGATCCAGTAGCCTTGCTCTAGCTGCTGGGAATAGAATGAACTATGGAGGGGTCAGGGTGAGAGTTAGGAGTCTGGTCCAGTTTTCCTGGCAAGAGGTGACACTGTGCCGTGAGTGAAGTTCTACTCTGGTAGTGATGCTGAGGATGGGGGTAGGATTGATGACCTGAAGGCCAATTAGGAAGGAGTTACCCTGGCCTGGAACCGGAAATGTGGTAGCGGTGGAGCAGAGGACGAGGAGGCCCACATAAGAACCCCAGGTGTCTGAGAAGTCACTTCTCCTCTGAGCCTTGGTTTCCTCATATGTAAACATACCCTGCTTGAGGACACCTCAGATTTTGGCTCCTGGGCTCTTCCTCAATGCCTTCGGGGCTCTTGCCCTCATGGGATTGCCTCTTCCTGGCAATGACCAGCCAACAAGCCTGCCTTTTGGTGAGGCATCAAGAGTAAGGTCTTTGACTTTGGGAAGAGGTCTGGCCATCAAGGCCTCATTCTGGATGGCAGGAAACATGGCCTCCCCCTGCAACCCCACAGTTCTACTTACACCTCATTGGCCAGAATTCAGTCACACAACCACATCTAGCTGCAAGGGAAGCTGGGAAGTGTAATCTTTTATTCAGAGTAGCTCTGAGACCAGCTCAGGGTCTGTGACTGAGGAGGAAGAAGGGGAAAATTGACATGGGCGGCGCTGCCCCTTGGCATAGTTATCCATCTCATGCTGACACGCGAAGCCTCACCTTCTACCACTTCCTCAGCCTCCACTCTGGTCTTTGGCTCTGTGTTTCATGGCTCTGTCTCCCCTCATGAATGTTCTAAATTTTACTGTCTGTATCTCAGGAGAAGGCCATAGGCATGTACCCAGCAAAGCCTTCTTGCATGCTAGAAACGGAAACCCAGTTCAAGCCCTCTCATCAGGCCAAGAGGGGAATTTATGTCTGCTTAAGTCATTGCAAAGTCAGGGATGGTGCTGATCCTTGGAATGGTTTCTACCATCCCCAGAGTGGCCTCTTGGGGCAGCCAGATGGCTCTGAAAATGCCAGAACCACAACTTTCAGGTTCTAAATTTGTGTTTAAAAAAAAAAAAAAAAGCATTAGCTTTTCTTTGGGGGCACCTACTGAAGTCCTAAGGTCCATACCACCTGGATCAGCTAACAGGACTTGACTTTGGGTCATGTGTCCCATCACATGCCCAAGGGAAGCAGTGCTTTTGTTGGTCAGACCTGGGAGCCCCACCTAGACCACCTCTCAGGGGAGAGGGCCTGCTCATGAGTCCATTAGTCAGCTCGGGCTTCTGTAACAAAGAACCACAGACTGGGCAGCTTGGACAAAGATGCTCACAGTTCTGGAGTTCTGGAGGCCAGAAGTCCAAGAACAAGGTGTCAGCAGGTTTGATTTTTTTCCGAGGTCTCTTTCCTTGGCCTGCAGATGGCCATCTTCTCCCTGTGTCACATGCTATTTCCCCTGTGCATGCCCTTGATGTCTCGGTGTCCCAGTCTCCTCTGTGACAAGTGAGCTAGAAAGTGGATTGGCCTTAAAGGGTAGGAAGAGTTTCACCAGTGAATAGGGTCCCTGGCTGACATGGGGCAACGACATGGAAGTTGGATTGCTAAAAGGACCTTGAACACGGGTCTGCAGCCTCTGGAGGTAGGAGTTAGTAGTCTCAGATGAGATTGTGGGCCAGCTCTTCATGCGTCTTAAATGCCAAGGATTATTAAAATGCTGTATGCGACCCCACATCAGCTTTATTGCCTACTACCTAGTGTGGCCCTTGATAGCTTGAGAAGGCATTCACTCCCTTCAGCCTTTTCCTTTTCTTTCTTTCTTTTTTATTTATTTATTTGACAGACAGAGATAGGCAGAGAGGCAGACAGAGAGAGAGGGGGAAGCAGGCTCTCCGCTGAGCAGAGAGCCCAATGCAGGGCTCGATCCCAGGACGCTGGGACCATGACCTGAGCCGAAGGCAGAGGCTTTAACCCACTGAAGCACCCAGGTGCCCCTTTTCCTTTTCTTAAATAACACAATGAACCCCCCTCCTTGAATCTGCCATACAACACAACAACTAGAACAAGAATGGGTAATTTACACCCCCTCCTCTGACCATCCCCTGTGTACCCCCTGCCACTCCCACCCGAGCCATGCTTTCTCCATCCTGAATCTTGGGTTTCCCATTCCTTGCTTGTTTTTGTCTGTTTTATCATGTTGATATAGTTCCCAGAAAGAAATTATTTGGTTTTAGTTGTATTTACTCTTATAAAGAAAAGACATCACTCTATATCCAATCTTTTGGATTTACTTTTGTCCCTCAATAGCAATAAAACCCATCCACGGTGTTCCTTCAGCTGTTGTAGATTCCTTTTGGCTGCAGTAGTAGACTCTGGTCTATGCTTCCATGCTTTTGGTTGTGGGTCATCTGGACCACCTCTAAGCATTGACTTGTCACATTGCCAACATGGGCCCCTTTGTGCATGTTTCCTGGTGCTAGTGTATGCACGTTTCCCTTGGGTGTATACGGAGGAATGGAATGGATGGTCACAAGGTATGAACAGCAACCTGATTTCCACAGTGACTGTGCCAAGTGCCACTCCTGCCAGCCTGTGGTGTTGATCCACAGCTTCTCCAACACTTGGCATTATCCAAGACTTCATTTTTGCCCAGGGAACAGTGGGAAACATTGCTGTCTTGATTTGCATTCCCCTGAGAAGTAATGTGGGTGAACCCTCTTCCTGTATTTATTAGCTGTACACATTTTACTCTTCTGTGAGTTGCCTGTTCATGCTTTTTGCCCATTTTCCCATCCAGTTTTGTGTTCTTTCCTCGGGTTTGGCCATCATGATTGTAATATTGAGTCATAGCATAGGGGAGCAAGGCTGGATCAGGCAGCACCCCAGGGGTGGGGGCTCATGTGGGGCTTCACTCTCCTTTCTTTTGTCTTTTCGTTGAGGATCCATGGGGCCAGGCCCTGTGACAGCCCTGCCTCATGCATAGCCTCATCTGTCCCCATGAAAGGAGGTCTGTCTACCTCCATCTTGGGCTCTGAGCAAGGCAGAGGCTGACCAAAGTCACATGGCTGTTTTGTGGCAGAGCTGAGATGGGTAGTTAATTCCCTTATTCTGGAAGATGCTTCTATTTTTGTGAGCCTACTTGACTTCAGATTCTCCAAGCAGACAAGTTTTTGAGAACCTCGTCTTGTGGCTGGGCCATGTGGCAGCCAAGTGAGCACTGGCATCAAAGTCACACGGCTGGGTTTCCATCCCAACCCCACCCCCCACCCCAGGACTCTGAGAGAGTACTTCACTTTCCTATCTCAGTCTGCCCATCTGTAGAATGGGGGAGTTGCATCATCCACCTTGCCAGGTGCCAGCCTTGTGCAGGATTATAGACCCTGGCACCTGTAGATTAGTGCCATCAGAAAGCATCCCTTTGCCCCTCCCAAGAGACTCACATGATGTCTTTACAGCACTTACCACTCTCAGAAGTGACATTGCTTACTTTTGCAAGGATGTGTCCAATATCAGTCATCTCCCTGACCATGGGGGTGTCCATGGAACCCAGGCCTGTCAATCGTCTTCTCCTGGAGCACCCCCAGGGCCTGGCACACAGTAGGTACTCAGGAAACTCATGAAAAGATGAACCACCCTGAAGCTGCTCTCTACCCTGTGTGCCAGCAGTAGCTCTGAGCCCCTGAGGACAAAGCCTGGGTTCTTCTTTCTCTTCTGCCTCCCAGGTCTGGGTTGTAGCTCCCTCATGGGAATCACTCTGTTCCCTCCATTGTGAGTAAATGCTTTTCATTCTGATCCCAATCCAAAACTGAACATGCATTCCTGGTCTGTTGGGCAGAATGGTAGGGTCTATCCCTTCCTTCCCATCCTTCCTCCCTCCCTCCACCAGCTTCTCTGGAGAAACATAGGAGGTTGGTTGGATGATAAATTGGGGAGCTCAGAATGCTGTGCTCCCTGCTTGAGCTCAGCTACAATGGCCACCCACATATTAAAGGCTCTGAAAAGTCTTACAGATAGGAGAGCAGCTTGAATAGTCTTCCCTGTTCCATTCATTTCTGACCTTGGACTAATAGACCATCTGGTGGAGCTGCTCTTCAGAGGCCCCAACACACCCACTCTGGGGATTCTCACAGACTGACCAGGCTCCTAATATGGGTTTGGACCTAACCAGGAATTGACCTAGGTGTATTCACTCACCAAGTCCTCTGTCTTTCCCCAATGGCTAGGTTCTGACATTGGCATGTGCAGTGAAACCTATCCAAGTAAGCATTACCCTTGAAAGTCCCTTGAATCAGCCACAAAATTTCAGAATACCTGGTTTTCTCCCATAAAACATTCATATGAATGTATAATATGTAGGTAGTAATGCCCACTATAGAAGAGTATGCATCTAAAATATAAGTATATACATTAGAGTTCTTTTGTTTTTTGATTCCACATATAAGTGAGATCATATAATATTTGTCTTTCTCTGTCTGGCTTAGTTCACTGAGCATAATGTCCTCAAATTCCATCTGGGTCATCACAAATGGCAAGAGTTCCTTCTTTTTTTATGGTTGGATAATATTCCATTATCTATCTATCTATCTATCCATCTCACTTTTTTTTTATCCATTAATACACTTAAGATACAACATATCCATTGATGTTCACTTTAGCTGTTTCCACTTCTTGGGTTTTTTTAAATAATGGTACAGTGAACACAAGTGTGTAGGTATCTTTCCAAGAGAGCTATTTCATTTTGGGGGCGTATATATCTGGAAGTAGGATTGCTGGGTCATGTGGTCATTCTGTTTTTAACTTTTTGAGGAAACTCCATACTCTCCTCCATAGTGGCTACGCAAATTTACATTCCCATGCATATAGTATTTTCATTTCTTTTCCCCTAGGTGTTTTTGGTTGAATTCATATAATTTAAATTCTCCTGGGCTCACACACCACAAACGCCCCCTGCCCCACTGTTTGTCTACCTATTCATTCACTTACCTGTCCCGCAGATATTCTCTAGAATCTTCTGCATGGTAGACTGATGAATCGGCCACAGGCTCCTCCCTCAGGGTGCTCATTGTTTGGTGGGGACAGACAGTGAGGCCAGGGCTGGAAATGGGCTCTGGAATCTGATAAGAGAGGAGAGGGCACTGGGCAGAGGACCAGGTGGACTGTAGGTGGGCTGGTCTACAACTGAGGGAGGGAAGGCTGTGGCAGAGGAGAAGCAGTCAAGACAGGCTTGCAAGTGTGACCCAGCATGGAGCCAGTGTATCCAGAGGGACCCAGGTTTCCTGGACTCTAGGGTATACAGTACGGAGGGCAGAAAGGGGCTTCAGAAAGAGTAGGACATGAATCAGTCCGGCAGGGCTTTGCCTGGGAGGGGAGCTGTTGGAAGAATTTCTTTCCCCTGTGTCAGGGGAGAGACAGGATGTGGGAAGATAATCACATTCTTAGCACATAGAGAAATTTGCAATGTCCCCAGCATCATTGTCAACAAAGAAATGGTGATTTCCCGATGTGTGCTCCTGGGGACGGCTGCATTCTTTTCCAGATACTCACAACCTCCTGTTTGGTACTCCCCCGCCGGAATTTTTCCAGGGATGGGCACCAGTGACCTAGGATTCAGGCCCTGGGAGGGGAATACCATCTTCCTGTGTCTGCAAACCAGGTGACTCGGAAGCATTTCTGGACTTCTGCTCCGGTGGCATTTGTCACCACTTCTCGAGAACAGTCACTTGAGCAGCTCTCCCTCTCTCCCTGGAGTGACCTGCTGGGCCTCAGATCCCTCCTCTGGGAATCCGCCCCTCACACAAATGGCTCCATCTTTCTTTGCCCATTTTGGGCAGTGAAAGAGACTAGAGCACATGTCTGGTGAGCTAATGGCTGCGTGGAGGGACAAATTCGAAGGCCTTTCCAGTGAAGGAAAGAGACAGAAGCAAGGGGCGGGCCAGCTCCACTTTCTCGGCGCCATTTCTTAACAATACGCCATCTTGCCCCAGCGAAAGACCTATTCTTTCCCTATTCTTGCTTAGAAGCAGTGAACAAAGGACTTTTTGTCTCGTTTGCATTTTTTTTGCAAGCCTCAGTTCATCCTGGGTTTTAGCCCTCCTGACGCTATTCTTTGAGATGAGTCTTTTGTTCTAATGTTCTCTTTCCAACTCTCATATGGTGGACAGGCAGACACACACACACACACACACACTCACATGCTTACACGCTTTTACACGCACTGTCATTCATTCAGCGACTGTGGACGCTTCTCAGAGAAACAATCCTGCTCTCCACAACCTACTGGGAAGGGACAGAATTCAATTCAGCCCAAAGTGAGGAAAGCGAAGGCCCTGGGCCACAATCGGAGGGAGGGAGGATCAGGAAGTTCCCTCAGGGAGGGGACACTGCAGCTGCGTCCTGAAGAATTGGGTTAACCAAGCATGCATCTTGTGAAAGCTACTGTTTATTGATCCCTTACCTGGTGTGGACCGAGTCTGTCATGAGCTTTCGTTTTTTTCACCATCCAAACAACCTTAAAAGGTCCCCATATTCCCAATTTACAAAGGAGGAATCGAAGGCCTTTGAGAGGCCAATTAACTCACGCAAGGTCCTGCCACTCGAACCCAGATTTATTGGCGTCCAGAGCCCTGTTTCTAAGCCCTGGCTACATTTGCCCATCACCAGGCAGCTGGGAAGAAGGGCATGTCCAGGCTTTGGGAACAGCACACACAAAGGCATGGAAGCAGGAGGGGCAGACGTTGACACTTCGTGGATTGTCAGAGGTGTGTGCCTCAGGGGGAGGAGAGACCCTTGGTTGGATCTGATGCAGTTGAATCCAACTGCACACGCCCCTCTCCCAGTTTCCAGATCTACTGACCTATTATCTTAACCAGCCTCAGCCCAGACAGGTACTCCCTACACCCCCGATTCTTCAATTGTTCACCAAGAGGCTCTGGCTGGAGACAGCCAGCTGTGTGGCATTCCAAGCCCAGAAGGGCTGAGAGCCGCCATGCTACAGGACTGGCAAAAGCAGCCTTTTTCCATCTGTATATTTTCCAAATCATCATATATTTCAGCTCGTGTCACGGCAGATTGCTCACTCTCTGACCCACTGGCTTTAAATAGCAAAAGAAAAAAAAATACAATGCACTTTGTGGTTTCCAGTAAGATACCGTAAATACACCCAGATAATATTCCGGTGCAAGCCATTTACAGCGATTGCACAGGGCGGTGGAATGGAATCTTTTGGGCAGACTGGCTCATCAGTTTATTTCCTCTGTACCGCTGGGATCATTATGGAGCTGAGCTGTGTGGAGGGCATTAGCCAGACTCCCCATTTTCCCTCAGTGTTAACACAGTGCTTTACTGAGCACCTTCTCTTTACCCAGAGGTTGGATTGACCCTTCACGGCAACTTGCCAGTGTCCTCCTGGTGGTTCCTATTTCACATATGGGCAAGCTGAGACTGATGGAGGCAGAGTCCTTGCTCAGGGTCACCCAGCTGAATAAAGAGTAGAGAGGATGGATGGACAAGACCCTTCTTATCCAAGCTTTGAGCTGAAGCCAGCCACTGGGGCTTCCGGATGGAAAACTGACCTGCATCGAGAGTTAAGGAGGATGGGGTGGAGGTGGGGGGAGAGTTAAGGAGGAATGGGGTGAAGGTGGGGACCCCATGAGGGAGCCAGGAGAGCCTGAGTCTAGTCCACCTGGTCTCATTGAGTCACTGGTGACCTTGGTTGAGACTCCTGGTCTCCATGAACCTATCATTCCAGGAGGAACCCATGGGCTTTCTCTCTGTGGCTCTAGGAGTCTATTTTCTGATTCTGGGGACATGGGGAGCCTCTGTGCAGGGCAGGATGGTGGACCTAGCTTCAGCTCCCCTGTGTTCCTGGTTTACCTGTTTTTGCCATTGGCTAGATCATGCCAGGGTCATCACATGGGCCTGGAGCCCTCTGACCCACAGAGAGAGCTGCATGACCGGCCCCACCGAGCCACCCCAGTTGCCCCCTGCTCCCAGCACTGCTCTGTTGTATGTTCGTCAGAGTACTCAGCTGCCACTGAGAGATGTGATTTTGTTGTCTGTCTCCCTACGAAGGTAAGGCTATGTCTGAATCTCTCCTCTCGGTGTCCCCAGGTCCCAGTGCTAGTAGGTGCTCAAGAAATATCTGTGGAGTGAAGGAACATGGCACATGGCTTGGTTAAGGAGATTTGATGGAGGTTCTTCCTTGGCTCATGGGTAGAAGGGACAGATGGATGGTCTAAGCAGAGAGGGGTAGGTCTGTTCTTGGAGGGCACGTGGTCAGCAATGGCCAAGCCCAGTATGTGCTGCTCACTGGCTTTGTGCAGAAGACCCGGGAAAGAGCCGGGGCTGGGGTCAGTAGGACTGAGTGGGTATCATGGCCTTGGGACAGGAGAGTGGGTTGGACTCTGCAGCCCAGCCAACTGGGTTTAAATCCTTGCAGGTTGCGTCACCTCTCTGGGCCTTAGATTCCCCATTTGTAAAATGATGACCATAATGGTCCATACCTCATTGGATAGTTGCCAGGATTGAGTTGATCTATAATGAGTGCTTAGGGAAGAGCCTTGAAATTAGTAAGCATTTTTTTTATTTTGCTATGGTTATTATGAACTGTGCCATTGGGCATAGTTTCTGCAGCAATAAAACAGATATCCTAGACACACTCTTGCAGATGTCTCCTAAGAGACAAACAAGGTGGCATTCAGGAAATTACCCAGCTGAAGGGGCTTCCTCAGGCAGATGAGACAGAGGCTGTGCTGGGAGTCCTGAGCATGGTCAGGGTCTAGAGCAGTCCTCTGGAATGGCTGGAGACAGCAGGTGACCTCCAAGTTTGCATCCTGGCTCTGCCTGAGTAAATCCCTTTTCAGAGTCTCAGTTTCCCCATTGATAAAATAAGGTGTTGTTATTCATCTGGGATGGGTGCAGGAGGCACGAATGGATAGGCTATTACATAGCCTCTCACCCTGGGAGTGAGGTTTTAAGATTTTGGGATCCTTGGGGCACCTGGGTGACAGTCAGTTAAGTGTCTGCCTTTGGATCAGGTCATGATCCCAGAGTCCTGGAATCGAGCCCCACATCGGGCTCCCTGATCGGTGGGGAGTCTGCTTCTCCCTCTCCCTCTGCCCCCCCAACTCATTCTCCTTCTCTCTCTCTAGTGCTCTCTCTCTCAAATAAAAATTTTTTTTTTAAATCTTGAAAAAAAACTTAAGGGTCCTTTTCTACATTCTTCCTGCCATCAAAACCTGTTCTTAGCTTAGCAAGCCATCTGATTTCAGTGGTCTTATAAATTATTTGTTGATATGTTTTAACTGATAACAAATGGCATTTTGATAAGCATCCATGCCTTAAGCCAAAGAAATTTCTGTTACCCATGGGCTTTCAGATGCTTCAAAAAGCCAGGAAGGGAGGCGGGTGGGACTGAGAAAGGACACATGGGCCTGGAGTCCCAGTTCTGGCCAGTTTGTAGGTGTGGGGCCTCAGTGAATAACATCTACCTCTCAGTCTCGGTCTCCTTCTCCGTAACACTGTGGGGAATGGTGTCTACCAATGGGGCTTTTGGGAGATACCACACAGAGAGCCAAGTGTGGGTCTGGCCCATAGTAGGTGCTCAGTGCCCTTCTCCCCTGACCACAAAACTCCACAATCCCCTCACCCCAGCCTGTGGCAAATTCTGTGCAGACATTCTGGGGGAGTAGGCTGTCAGACCCTCTCTGAACTTCACCTGGGGTGGTTTTCCTAAGGACTAGGTGAACATAATTTTCTGAAGTGCCTAGGAGGGCGCCTGGCAAATAAGCCCTAAAAAACGGTCACGTGGTTGTTGGCCACTGTTTGGAGTCTTCATCCATCCATCTGTCCATCCATCCACCCACTCATGCGCCCATTCATGCAACAGAATGTACCACATACCTACTATGTGTCATTCTTGGGACCCAATGGGGAATATGACAGAGTTCTTGCCTTCAAGGAAATTATACTCCAGTGGGACAGTGGGAGTGGGAATGGTGTATGAGGAACAAATGATCAACACATAAATCTAAGATGGCAGGGGGCGCCTGGGTGGCTCAGTGGATTATGCCGCTGCCTTCGGCTCGGGTCATGATCCCAGGGTCCTGGGATCGAGCCCGGCATCGGGCTCTCTGCTCTGTGGGAAGCCTGCTTCCTCCTCTCTCTCTGCCTGCCTCTCGCCAACTTCTGATCTCTGTCTGCCAAATAAATAAATAAAATAAATCTTAAAAAAAAAAATCTAAGATGGCAGGAAGGGCCATGGAGAAAACTAGATTAGGGGTGGAGAGAGTTTCTGTACCTCCCTCCCAACGGTGTGCCTGTAAGTTCATCAGTTATCATCACGGTAACACTCACTAACATTTAAATACCAGCTATGTGCCAGGTGGTAATATTTCCTCCTACAGAAATAGGTAATACTAACAGACATGGACTTGGAGGGGCAGAGAGGTTAAGTGACTTACCCAAGGTCATCCAGCTTTTGGCAGGGTTACAGCTGGAATGCAGGCCTGCTCATTCATTCATCCCTCACATCTTGTGGTGGGAGCTAAAAAAAAAGTGGGGGGGGTAGTGAGCCAGATATTGTCCTTGTCCCCTTGGGAACCCAGAGCGTGGCTGAGCAGAGAGATAGACTAGACCGGATCAGCCCCATGCACTTGCCTCTATGTGAGGCTGTCCTGACCTCCAGGGCATCACGGAGCAAAATGGGGCTCGGAAGTAATAATAACAAAAACAACCATGATGTCTGGCATTTCCTGAACACTTGCTACATGCCAGGCTCTGTGCTCAACACCTTCCCCTTGTTCTGTGATTCAGTCTACTTACATAGCCCATGATGCACAGATGCTGTCATTATGCCCATTTCACAGAGGAAGCAACAGAGGCTTCAGGAAGTTAACAGACCTGATGGGAGTCATGCAGCCTGCCTGATGCCCAGGCCAGTATCCTCAGTGTTCAGGTGGGTGGTAGGAAGAAAGGGAGGTGGGACTGGGCAGTGCCAGTCTGATATTGGCGGGCAAACCCAACGTCAAGGTCAACGGCAGGGGTTCACAGTGACCCTATAGCATCCAGAGGCATTGGACTTGAGCAGCCAATACCTGGGTTCCTGAGAATTCTGAAGCCACAGAGTTGGCTTCTCTAGGGGCAGTGGATGCTGAGGTGAGGGCTGGCTTGGCAGGGAGGGGAAGGCCTTGGCCCATGATGGGACTTCACTCTGGTGTGGGGGTTCCACCTTGAACTCAGGGGAGTTAAATGTGTCAAGGTCCACCTCCCCTTCCCCAACCTTAAGGGAGGTGCCTGGGAACTGAAGCCATGTTTAGGTAGCTGTCAGTCAGTCACCGTCTGCATCGCTGTGTGCTGTTCAGGGGGCTCAGAGAGACCAGGGGACCATCGAGCACAGGGGTTAGAGCAGCCCTGCACAAAATTACCAGGAATGGTGCTGGTCCTGCCCCTCCTCACCGTACCCTTGGCCCCACCCTCAGGGAGGAGTCTGGAAGAAGGGTAAGGCTCAGATGACAAGCCTGACTTCCCACCCCTCCTCAATTTGCATACTCCATTCTTGGTCTGATAAAGTGGACCCAGTCTCCTTTCAGCTTCCAGAGCCCGCCAGCTGTGCCCGCTGCACCTCAAGTCATTTAAATCCTGCCGATTGTTCTTTTTTTTTTTCCAATTTATTTATTTTCAGAAAAACAGTATTCATTATTTTTTCACCACACCCAGTGCTCCATGCAAGCTGTGCCCTCTATAATACCCACCACCTGGTACCCCAACCTCCCACCCCCCCCACCACTTCAAACCCCTCAGATTGTTTTTCAGAGTCCATAGTCTCTCATGGTTCATCTCCCCTTCCAATTTACCCAAAAGCACATACCCTCCCCAATGTCCATAACCCTACCCCCCTTCTCCCAACCCCCCTCCCCCCAGCAACCCACAGTTTGTTTCGTGAGATTAAGAGTCACTTATGGTTTGTCTCCCTCCCTATCCCATCTTGTTTCATGGATTCTTCTCCTACCCACTTAAGCCCCCATGTTGCCTCACCACTTCCTCATATCAGGGAGATCATATGATATTTGTCTTTCTCCGCTTGACTTATTTCGCTAAGCATGATACGCTCTAGTTCCATCCATGTTGTCGCAAATGGCAAGATTTCGTTTCTTTTGATGGCTGCATAGTATTCCATTGTGTATATATACCAAATCTTCTTGATCCATTCATCTGTTGATGGACATCTAGGTTCTTTCCATAGTTTGGCTATTGTGGACATTGCTGCTATAAACATTCGGGTGCACGTGCCCCTTTGGATCACTACGTTTGTATCTTTAGGGTAAATTCCCAGTAGTGCAGTTGCTGGGTCATAGGGCAGTTCTATTTTCAACATTTTGAGGAACCTCCATGCTGTTTTCCAGAGTGGTTGCACCAGCTTGCATTCCCACCAACAGTGTAGGAGGGTTCCCCTTTCTCCGCACTGCGGATTGTTCTTGATCTCTATGAGGTGTCCAGAGGCTGTGTCTGCAGCTCACCTCTGCTGCCTACTGGATGGGTGGCCCAGACAAGCTGGACTTTTCTCTTGGCCCCTGTTCCTCCAACCATAAATGAAGATCAAGGTAGCCTGGACTCTTTACCTCCCCAGCCTCTCACAGAGAACAGTTACTACCATCATCAATAGAAATTGTAAGACATCTAATATTGGGGGCTCCTTCTTCATACCGGGTTGTGTTAATGCTTTACCTTTGTTAGTTTTTCTCATCCTCTCAGCTACCCTAAGAAAGTGGGTGGTTGCCATCCCTATTTTATGGAGGAGGAGCTGGAGCACAGAGAGTTTAGGTGACTCACCTGAGGTCACACAGCTGGCAAGTGGTGGAATGGGGAAGACCCCAGGCCCCTCATCCTGTTCTCTGTATATGCTCCATCTCTTTTCTTTGATGTCACGGAGGGTCTAAGCGCACTGTTGGCTGCCTCCAGTATTTTATTTTCTTGTGTGTCTGATAGTCTGTGCTGGGAGCTGGTGCCTGGGGGCTTTGTCTTTGCTTCTCCAGGGATCTTAGGGAATCACCAGCCTGGAGCCAGTCTTCGCCCTTAACTGGCAGCCTCTGAGCATGCAGAGGGACAAATTCGGAGCCAAATCTCAAAGGCAAGGGCAAGACTCCCAGGTCCCAGGAGGTTCTGGTTTCCTCATCCCTGACCCTCACACCTCCTGTTCTGGCTATGTCAGACCTGCTTACTTGTTGTCTAGCTTTGCTGGGTGCATGTAGGTGTTGGCGAAGGGGGTGATTTTTCCAATCTACCCTCTTTCTGGGAGTCTGTCCATCAAGTACTAGCTCCTTTCCAATGTCCTGCCCTGGTGGGACTCAGGGCCTGATCACTGGTCCTTGAGGCCTTTATTCGTCAGCTCCCTTTTCTACAGAGCCCAGCAACATGAGATGGCCACCTTCTGTTCCTGCTTGCCCTACTGGTGGTCAGTTCTCTCTCCTACACATGGCCCCCATGGGTTCCCTTTCCTTCCCGGGAAGCCCTACCGTGCACTGGAAGATCTTACACAGCATTTCTTAATTTCACATAACCGTTGTCAGGTATCCATCCTGCCCAGAGGCTGAGTCTGTGCATGTGTCCGCTGTCGATGCCACTTTGTGCCCAGCCCTCTGCAGGGCACTTGTGACACACTTATGGTTTCTAATACTGATATGATCGGTGATGTGTTAAGAGCCAGGAATCTGGGAGGTGCTGAAATCATGTCCTTCTCCATGCCCCAGAGGTTGAGATGCAGTTTAAAAACTCCTCTCAGGTAGACACTGGCATCGCTTGCATTTCCCAAGCAGGGAGACTGAGGCTCAGAGAGGAGGACGAACTTGCCTAAGGCATAGGCGGGAAGTGGTGGATCTGGGATTGGAAGCTCTGTGTGAACAGGGGTACCAGGGATGGGCTGGCGTGGAACATCAGAGCCAGGGGCTCTGGTGTAGTAAACCCAACCCTCAGGTGGACACAGGCATCTGTGTCTGTAGAGCGCGAGGGTGGTGGCTGGGGATGGGGTGCGGAGGCAGGTTGTTTGTGTCTTAGCAGCCTGGGTGAGGGAGGCAGGGAGGTGGATGAGGGTTGAATGAAGATATCATCTACCTGAGCGTGGGTCAGCATGATCTGAGGCCAGAAGCAGCTTGGAGGCTGCCTTACCCACTCCTCATCCATTACCCCCACCCCACCCCCGCTGAGGTCATCTACATCACAACACCCTGGAACCCTTCTCCCTGCCCCTTCCTGAATGGTGGACCCTGCTTCATCTGTGTGGAGCCTCTTCCTCCAGGGAGCCCTCCCTAACCTCCACTCTACCCCACTGCAAGAGCTAACTTGCTGAGCGCTCACCTGGGGCTTCCCATGCCTGGGTTCATCTCCGTCCTGACACTGCTCTTGAACCCATTTTGCAGATGGAGAGACTGAGGCTCGGAGAGGTTAAGAGACAGAGAGACAGCACTATTGTGCCCAGCTACTCAGACCCTTCCACTACCACTTAAAACCTTGGCACCCTCTTGCAGAGCTTTTGTAAATCCCTACTGACCACTCCCAGCCTCCTGGCAGGGCCATCTCCAGACAGCCAGGAAGACCTGTGGGAAAGCACAGCCTCAGTGCTCCCCAGAGCCCCTCCCCACATTGAACCTTCCTGTCCAGGTTCCTTCCTGCCCCTTTCCACCCTGACTGTGGGCAGTCCCTCTCCCCTTCCCCAGCCCTTGCCTTCTATATCAGACTGATGCTCAAGGACACAGACATGAACAGGGGCCAGCCTTCCCTGGAGAGGCTCACAGTCTAGTGAGTAGACTGTGGTGAAGAGGAGCGGCTGGACCTATAAATGTCAGGTGACCCACAACAATAATAATAGGGAGCATGAGCCTAAGACCTGCTGTGTCGGGCACGTGCTGTGAGCCAGGCATGGAACTGACAGCTTGACATGGACAAATTCTTAATGCTCTCCATCATTGCTCTGAGAAAGTACACTCGCTTTGTCTCCATTTTACAGCTGAGGAGACTGAGGCACAGGGAGGGGTCATGGCTGGCTGAAAGACACAGAGCCAGGGATTCCCATTACTGGGATTTAAGCCCCAGCCTCTGTGCAATACCGTAGGTGTTTAAGAAATGCTGCTATGGTGTGTTGCCAGATATTATGAGCGTGCACGGGTGCACAGTTTACACAGCTATGTCAAGGGTGGTGGGCAGTAGGTGGTCATCAACAGAGGGGTCCCCAAATCCGATCTTCCAAAGGCTGGACAACTGGCCAGTGTGCCTTTCTCGTGCATTGCTCAGTTGACGCCCAGGAGGGGCATTAGTGATGGGACTGGTTGGGTGTGTGCATGGGGGAGTGGGGTGTCATCAGGCAGGGCCATCAGCCCATGATGGAGATTTCTGAAAGGTCAGGAATGGTGCTCAGTGAGCCCAGCTCCCCTTCTTACCCAAGTCTGGCCTTCTTCCGGGGTGCCTTGGACTTGACCCTCGTCTTCCTACTCTTCCCCTCACAGGGAGCCGGGAGGCTGCCTTCACGTACGCCATCATCGCCGCTGGCGTGGCCCACGCCATCACAGCTGCCTGTACCCAAGGCAACCTGAGTGACTGTGGCTGCGACAAGGAGAAGCAAGGCCAGTACCACCGGGACGAGGGCTGGAAGTGGGGTGGCTGCTCTGCCGACATCCGCTACGGCATCGGCTTCGCCAAGGTCTTTGTGGATGCCCGGGAGATCAAGCAGAATGCCCGGACTCTCATGAACTTACACAATAACGAGGCAGGCCGAAAGGTAGGCAGCCAGGGAGGGGAGCCGGGCAGCTCTTGCAGACGTTCGGGAAAACAGCTGATCCCTAATGGCTGGTGTTGGGTCTCTGGTAGCGAACCACAGGGCTCTGCCCTCAGCCGCGTTCTGCTTGATACTGTTGTCCATTTGCTGCTGGTCAGGACCTGTGTACTGCATAAAGCGTGGCGGTTACTGGTGGGACTGAATAAGCGAATCTCTGTTAAAATCAATTGGATGTAACTCGGCAGGATGGAAAGAGGGAGGGACGGATGCGAAGTCCTTGGGTCCACAAAAATCAGCTATACAAAACTCTGACAATGGGGACGGGTTGAAGTGAGTTCTGCCAGGGCCGCTAAAATGTCCTTGGTCACCTTAACCAAGATCTGGAGCTCAAAATAAGGGAGGCAACTGTTCCATCTTTATTGTCTCCTCAGATCCTCCTGGATTCTGGGCTCTTTATAGAAGAGAGTTAGGGATGTTTCAGGGTATTTCTAGAAGAGGTGGCTGGAATAGAAAGGGGGCTGGACACCCTGTCCCATGAGGAGCGGGCTGTCCCAAGGCAAGGGAGTACAAGGGTCTGCAGGTCCAGAGTATGGATTGAGGGCCCATGGGGACTGAGGTCACAGAGAGCCAGGTCCTGCCAGTGTTAGGACAAGCCAGGGCCATGGAGAAACAGATTGAGATATCACGAAAGTGAGCTCCCCGTCCCAAGAAGTATTCAAGCACAGGTATCTTGACCAGATGACTCGGGGCACCTACTGCCTGGTGTGGGCAGTCTTCCAGGACAGAGGCCTGAGGTTGGGACCAGGTTCTGGGAGTGCCTGTGAAGGCCAAGGTACTCAGAACTCCCCCTGGAGCTCCCAGACCCCGGAGGTGCTGGGAGAAGAACGTCTCTGGGGACTGGTTGGAGCTCCATAGGGAAGTGCCTGAGAACCAGGGCAGACAGGGAGTGGGGCTCCATGCCACCTGGGTGGGGGGCGGACCACTGCGGAGACAGGGCATGTGTGAGCACCACCATAGGCCACAGGGGCCAGGCAGGAGCAGGAGTGATGAGAGTGAGGAGACCATGCATGAGAGATGGTGAACCAGGGAACCCAGGCCCCTTTTACCAGACTCCAGCTTGCTTCCCACCTGCTGGGGCCCTGCAGGAATACCGGCCCTCCGTGGCTGGACTCAGACTTGACGTGTAATTGCTTCATTTTTAAGTGTTGGCATTGAGAACGGGTAGTCACCAGCAGACTCTTAAAAGCTACAGAAAAGATGAAAAGAAAAATCACCAGAGGCTCAGACACCTCCATCTCCCAGCCGAGTATGGGCCTCAAGCTGCTCGTTTCGGCAGACAGGTGATGACATGGCCCAAGTCTTGTTCTGCAAGAGCACGTCCGTGGAATGGGCTGCCTTCTGGCTCCAGATGTTTATCAGCTCACTTAGTCCTTAAGGTGTCCCTGTGAATGGCCTTGTCCTTGTCCCTGTTTCACAGGTGAAGACATGGAGGCACAGAGCCGTGAAGTAACATGCAGAGGTCCCCACAGCTAAGGAGCCAAGTCAGAATCCGAACCCAGCACGTCTGGCTCTCCAACTGGCCTTCTTGGCTCGCCACGTGCTGCACAGCCCCCTGGGTTCCCACTCTGGCTCTGTCACTCCTTCCTTCACGGCAAGGAAGCAGAGCTGGCCAGTGTGTCCTTGGGGCTGAGGTGGAGAGCTCTTACCCCAGAGCCTGGCACATATTTAGTCCTCTGCCCAGGTTGGGTGGGATTACAGATTGTGCAAACGTGTGTCACGTTCGAGGGAGTGTGTCTGGCAAGTGGTGTTGGGGGTAGCCCGCACACCTGCAGGGAAGCAGCCCCCCTGGCATGCAGAGGAAGGAGACGGGCTTGCTGGCCCTTCCTGCTGTCTTCAGGTCCCCCACCCTCCTCCACCTCTCCGGCCTCCTGCCACATCCTGTGTGTCGGAGCCGCCCAGGCTGCGGCAGTGAGTCACTCATGCAGAGCTGCTCACCTGGCCCACCCCAGGATGGTGTCCTAGAGTAAAGTGTGAGGTCCTGCCTATTCAGTCCCATGGCCGGGAGCGCCTTCCTGGGGCCAGCACACCCCTCTAGGTTCTCAGTTATTCATTCTTTCCTGCTTCTGTGGTCACATCGCTCCTTAGGGCTGAGGTCACAGTTCCCAGGCTCCCTCCTGCCCTAGCAGCTCTTACTCCCTGAAGGCAGATGGAAGGAAGGCAAGTGGCTTCCCTCTCCCTGTGCCTACCTGGTTGGGCCCCTGGGAGAACTAAAGGAGAGAGAGTTCTTAGCCTGGGATAAGAAAGGCTCTGTGATGTCACAGGGGAGAGGGGTCTAGAAGCCACACCACTGCAACAGGCATGATGGCCATGATTGCTGTTCCAGGCAGCTCTGGGGTGATGCCGATGCTGGGAGCTGTCAGAGTTCATGAAACCAACCTCAGTGGGCTTCCTGGAGGAGGAGTCCCCCAAAATGAGTGAGGTTGGACAAGGCAGAAAAGAGAGGTGAAGATAACCCAAGTCTGGTGTGGGGATCTAGGGGCCAAAAGCCCAGAGGTGGGGACTTAGGGCCAGTTCAGGGGCCCAGGGAGGCTAGTCTGTGGATCCCTGAAGGGGTCACAGCAGCCGAGGAGCCTCAAGGTCACTTGCCAAGCTAAGGAGTGAGGGCCTTGCATTCTGCCCTCAGATTTTTCCTGTGGCTGCTTTCTTCTTGCTGTTCAAGTTTCAGCTCAGATGTCCTCTCCCCAGAGAAACTTCCCTTTCAATTCCTTCCAAGACTTTTTTCAGATGTTGCCTTGTTCTGGGGCTTTCTCCTCTCCCTAGACCATAAGCCTGATGTGGACAGAGACCCTGTGTGTCTCGTGCACGGCTACACACCAGAGCCTGGCATAAGAGGCATTCCACCTATATACGGAATGAATAGTTGTGTACCTGATGGTCACTGGTGAGCCACGGAAGGTTCTGGAGCAGAGGAAGAGCAGAAGTCCTAGGCACTGACTCCCAGGGGATGCAGAGTGAGGCCTTGGACAGGATGAGGAACAGGGTCTAGGAAGAGAGTGAGCTGGGTCCAATTTGATGTTTTTGAGTAGGTGTAACTGTCCCACCTCAGGGAAACAGAGCTGAAGGGATGCTCACCATACCTACTAACTCTGGTTTGGGAGAACCCTTGAGCTGCCTTCCTGGAACAGCCATTCACCCAGGCACTAAGTATTTTCCAGAGCATGGAGGTGGAATTTGGAACTTCCCAGCATACATAGGGAAAGGCCTGAACTACTACCAGTCCGGCCCATTTGTGGGGTACAGACAGAGGCAGCCCAGGGCAGTGGCCATACCACTCAGTCAGAGCACAATGGGAAGACAGCTTCCCAGCCTAGCCCTGCAGGTGCCAGACCCACACCCTGCTCCAGGGCACCCTGGAGGCCCAGGCACATATCCAAGGGGTCAGAAGCAAGGACAGCCACTTAGCTGGGGGTTAGGAAGGCTCAGTATGTCTATCAGCTCTGGGTCCCCTCCCTATCTGAGGCCTCGATTGAGCCATCTAATCCCCAGGTGCTAGGCAGGGCCAGGTAAAGGCACCAGGGGGAGATGGCCACAGGGTCCCGCAGTGTACAATCTATTAATTCAAAGGCATGGGGTCTCACCACGGGGCCTTCCCTGCAATAGGCTTCCATGGGGCCCATGCACAGCAGAGGTAGGGAGCCAAAAGGAGAAAGGGGGCCAGCCCACAGTGGCTCCTGGCTGAGCATCTTGGAAAGGATCACAGATATGTTTATCACTGGCTCCCTTGCTCCTACTGTGAGAAGACAAGACTCAACCCGACTGCAGGCTCTGGGCTTGTTGGCAGTAATGAGAAAGAAAGGGAGGAGGAAGTCGGGGAAAGGGTAAGTGTCCTAAGGGGCAGAGGCGGTGGCAGGCCCCATGAGGGGGGCCCCCGGGGCAGCCCACTGCCTCACCTGGCAGATGAGGGAGGGTAAAGGCTATGGGGCACCCTCGCCTTACAGATTCCCAGCTTGGGTGTGGGCCCGGGAGGAGCCAGGCGCTCCCCGCTGCAGATGTGGGCCCTGGGCCTAGGGAGGTGGCAGCAGTGCTGCAGGCCAGCAGGGCTTTTCCTCCCTGCATAGTCTCCTGCAGCTGTGTGGTCCACAAGGTCGAGTGAGAGTGGCCAGGTGAGAAGATCAGGGGGGCGGGGGGGGGGCAGGGCGTGGTTCCTGACAGCTCTTTCGGGAAAGTGATTTTAGAATTGCAGTCTCTGTCTACTGGCATTTTAGGGCCATAATATTTCTGGGTTGAAATCCCAGACTGGGGTTGTAGACTATTAGGTCCACATTCTCACAGGTAGAGTTGGGAATCATAGGATCTTTGGCTGGCAGGGAGAGAGGTATTGGAGGCATGGGGCTGAAATCTTTGGGTGGTGGAATCTGAGGCTTTGCGTGAATTCTTTACGGCCTTTTGGGGAGATGAGCTAGTCTGGAGACCTCTAAGAAGAAGAAGGGGATCCTGAGCAGGGCTTTGAAGGCTAAGTAGGAGTCCTATTCACAAGGCAGGTGGGAAGAAGGAGGATAGTTTAGGCAGTGCGGGCAGCTGGTGGGGTGCTCGGTATGTCTGGGAAAGAGGGGTAATAGGTGATGAGACTGTATAGGGAGCTAGGACCAAATGCAGGGCCTTGAATGCCAGTTCAAGGAGTGAGACCTTCCCCTTCCCCCTGCAGGAGACTCCTGAAGGGGCTTTGGTCGGGGAGTGTCTGGGCAGATTTCTGGCCCTCTCTGGGACACAGTGGAGAACAGAGTGAAGGGGGCAGGGCACCAAGATCTGCCCAAACCCAGCGGGGGGCGGGGGCCTCAGGGGAGTGGGGAGGGACAGCCATTTAGGAAGCAGAATAGACAAGACACACTTTGAGTTGTGTTTGGGACAGATAGGTGGGTGCCACTTCTCACTGGGATCAGGACCTGGAGCCGGGGGAGACCAGTCTCAGGGGAAATTGATTAGGGTTCCTTTGGGACTAAGAGACCCTGTGGGCTGCAAGTGGGGTAGCAAGGGGCATTCTGGATGCCTGCACCTTAATTCTGGAGAGAGGTCTGGAGAGTGGCTGGAACCACTTCCAGGCAGCCACCAGCAGGAGGCAGTAACAGAAGCCCTGGAGTTTGAGGATTCAAGTGGGAAAGCAGGAGAGCCAGGCACAGCCCTGGGGGAATGAGCACTGGGTAGGTGGACTATGGGGAGCAAAAGAGCAGCCATGGAGGTGGAAGCAGAGCCAGGGGTGGGCCTTTCTAGATGCATTCCCCTGCATGAGTAGAATGCCCCCCGTGGGAGTGCAGAAAAGCCCAGCCTCTGCCAGATTCCAACTCTGGAACCCCAGCCAGGGGGCTAGAGGCCCTGCCTCTCAGAGCCTCCACAATATTGCACCTGGCAGGGCAGGTTGTCAGAGATCTTGCTGTGCAAAGGGAAGCGTGCCGCAGTTCTGGGGGCCTTGAGGGAGGGAGGGGCCCCCGGCAATCCCTTCCTGGGAGCCTGGTGACTGAGCCCCAGAGAGGCAGCCCTGGGGACAGGGGCCCAGCTGGGACAGGGCTGGCCCTGCTGGAATGTGCTGCTTGCTCCAAGGGAGGTGAGCTCAGGGGGATGGAATTCCACTGGAGTGAGAAGTCACCTTCCAGTCCCTGCCCAGCCTCTTGCTCATGGGAGGGAGGGAGGGGGTCGGTCTTGTCCCTTCCTGCCCTGCCCCGTCTGGTCTGGGTGCTCCTGGGAGCTGGATTCCCACCCTGCCCTGACTGCAGGCAGGCCTATGAGTCAGGGGACACTGGGGACTTGGCCCCTGGTAGCTGGGGTGGGTCCCAGATAAGGTTTACTCAGCTATGCTCCTCTCCATCGTCCGGAGGGCCACTTGCATATTTGACCAGATAGAGTGGTCCGCGGTGGCACGCTGAGAGCCAGAGGAGCCAAGTCCTGCCTGGTCTGAAGCCAGCTGACCAGGTGAGGCTGTGAGTAGACCTCCTTGGGCCTCCCTTGCCTCCATTTCTGCCCCAGATCCAAGTGCAGATGTGGGCTTTCACCTTCCCAGATGGAAAGGCTTCAAGCCAAAATTGAGGGGCATGGGCCAATGGTGACCTTAGACAAATCTTGACCTCCTGGGCTTTGGTTTCTAGATCTGACATGTGGAGAAGGGGAAGACACAGGGTTCTTAGGACCAGTGGACACCAACTCTGTCTGAAACTACACACTCCTGAAGTTTGCCAGTCTTATTCCTGCCCCAGGGCCTTTGCACATGCTCTTTCTGCTGTCTGGAATGCTCATCCCTCAATCTTTGCACAACTAGCTCCTTCTTTTCCTTCAGGTCTCTGCTCAGATGTCCCCTTCTCAGGGACCCCCTCTCCCTGATTTTCCTCCCCTACATCTGCCTCAGCTCTCTTTGTACACTCCCCTGCTTTATGTTCTATGTCACACCACCATATGAGATTATCTTATTTACACAGCTCATTATGTGTTTATTGCCTGTCTTCTTCCACTGCAGTGTCAGTCCCCAGGTAGGGATGATGTAGGTTCACAGGTGCATTCCCTGTGCCTAGAACAGTGCCTGGCTTATAGTAAGAGCTCAGAAATATTTGTTGAGGAAATGAGTAAAATGACAAGTATCTGCTCTTACCTTGGGGAGTTTCCCAGGAGTAAGATTGCCAGATAAAATACAGGACTCCCAGTTAAATTTGAATTTGAGATGACGAATTATTTTTTAGTATGAGTATGTCCCAAATATTATGTGGGACATACTTACACTAAAAAGCTCTTTGTTGTTTACCTCAAATTCAAATCTTTCTGGGTTTCTTGTATTTTTAAATTTCAGATGTCAACATATTATAAATATACACGGAGGGGTCAGAACTCAGAAAGATCCAGTGTCCCTTTGCCTGGCTTTCTCCAACAGCTTGCAAAACTACAGTACAATATCACAGCCAGAATACTGATATTGGTACAGTCATGACACATAACATTTTCGCCGTGGGAATTCCTGTGCTACCCTTTTTGAGCTATATCTACTTCCCTCCCTCCCATAACGCTGTCCTCATCCCTAGCAATCTCTCTTCTGTTCTCTGTTCCTGCAATTTTATCATTTCAAGAATGTCGTATAAATGGAATCCTCCGGTATCTAACCTGTCAGCATCGGCTTTTTTCACTCAGCATTATTCCCTCCACGTCTATCCAAGGTGTTGTGTTTATCCATGGTACATTCCTTTTTATTACCTATTCCATGGTGTGCCTGTGCCTCAGTCTCTTTATAACCATTCACCTATCGAAAGACATCTGGGTGGCTTCCAGTTCAGGTCCATTACAAACAAAACCACATTGAACATCTGGGTATCGGTTTTGGGGGAACACGAGGTTCCCTTTCTCTGAGATAAATGCGCCACAGTGCAATTGAGGAGATGTACGGTAGTCGTATGTTGAGCTTTGTAAGAAAGTGCATTCCCACCAGCAATGCACGAGGGATCCGGTTTCCCCGCATCTTCACCAGCACTGAGTGTTGTTACTGGTTTTTGCTTTTGCCGTTCCGGTAGGTATGTGCAATATCACACTGCGGTCTTCATGAACATTTCCCTAATGGCCGATGACGCAGAATGGCCTTCCATGGGCTTATTTGCTGTCTGTAGATCCTCTTCGGTGGGGTGGCTGTTCATGTCTTCTGCCCATTTTCTAATTGCATTGTTTATGTCTCTATTGTGGGATTTGGAGATTTCTTATATATTCTAGATGCTAGGCTTTTGTCAGACACATAGTTTTCAATTTATTTTTTTTTTCTTCAGCGTGTAGCTTATCTATCCGTCCTCATTCCAGTGTCTTTTCCAGGCAAGAACGTCTTAAGGTTTGATCAGGCCCAGCTGATCAGTTTTCCCTTTTCTGGGAGCTGCTTTTGGTAATGGTCAAGAACTTGCTGACTCCTGGCCCCCAAAGGTTTTCCCCTATGTTTTTTCCTAAAAGCTTTTATAGATTTCCATCTTCCATCGAAGTCTGTGATTAGTTTTTTAAATTAACTAGTTATTTTTAAATCAACAAAGGCTTATTTCTTTTTTTTAACTGTGTTTTAAGATTTTATTTATTTATTTATTTGCAAGAATATAAGCAGGGGAGGTGCAGAGGGAGAGGGAGGGAAGCAGGCTCTGTGCCAGACACAGGGCTTCATCTCAGGACCCTGAGATCATGACCTGAACCGAAATCAGGAGTCGGCTGCTCAACTGACTGAGCCACCCAGGCACTGCATAAAATTTATTTATTTTTAATTGCAGTAAAATATATCTAACACTTAACATCATAATTACTCTGAGATGTACATTTTGTGGTATAAATACATTGTCTTGTTGCTCCACCATCTCCACTCCGCCCATCACCAGAACTTTCTCATCTTCATAAAAACTGAAAGTCTAAAAAAAAAAACAAAAAACTGAAAGTCTGTCCCCATGAAACACTAACTCCCCGTTCCTCCTCCCCTGCACCCACCATCCTGCTTTCTGTCTCTATGCATTTGAGTGCATGCGTGGATTCATGCACTATTTGTCCTTTTGCACCTGACTTATTTCACTGAGGAAAGTGTCCTCAAGGTTCTCTGGTCCCCTTTGAGTTAACTTTGGCTTATGGTGTGGGTTTGAGGTCAAGGCTCACTTTTTTTGGCTGTATCGATACGCTCAGCCTTGCCACCTGACAACCCTACCCAGCCCCTACTGCTCTCTGGGGGACGGTGGCTTTGGGACAGTGGAAGATAATTCTAGAACCATTTTAGAACTGAGACACTTCCTTGGGCCCATTTAATAGAAGAGAGACAGACACCAGATGTAGAGAGCCCTTGCCAAGACCATACACATGCCAGGGGAGTAGAGGGTGTAAGAGGTGTCCCTGGGGCCTGGCTTCCAGGTCTGTCTCACTCCTGGTCCCCACCACCAGCCCAGCAGGGAGCTGGGCTGGCTGAGGTCTGATGTGGGAGCTGGGTGGTCCATTGGGGACAACTCCCTGGGATGACCAGGCTAGGGTATACAGGCCCAGAGGAAGGAGCCAGAATATGTCTGGAGTAGAAGCTGCTACGGATGGTGAGAGGAACACCAGCCCAGGCCCTGGATGGAGGATACCCCTGAGGCCTGAGTTGTTTCCAGTTTTCTCTGATGACACAGCAAGGGCAGGATCCAGCTGGGCCTAGTCACTGATGCCGTGGTGATAGCTGTGGTGGTGCTGGGGAAGGGAGGGGAGGAGATTGGGAGGCTACAGGATGGGGAGCAGGGCCAGAGCCCATAGAGGGCGAACATCTCTGGGTCCCCAGCTCCACAGAGCCTGGTGCTCAGTAGCCCCCTTCGTTCCACGTGAGCGGCAGAGACCACCTCCCAACCCTGACCTGAGAACAGGTCACAGGGAGCCATAGGGAGCCCAGGGTATGCCCAGGGGAGGTGGCTAGACACTCTGGCCTGGGTGATTCCCCCCCACCCTGCCAACCCCCACAATCATGAAAGATGGGCTAGGGGTGATGGCGGTAGGGTAGTCGGCAAGACCAGGACTCATGAAAATGGTGGAGGAATAAGGGAAGATGTCAGTTTCAGCTCTGGTGAGAACTAGCTACCAAAAAAAGAGATAGGTTAGTGGGAAGGTGTGTGTTTGCAGGGAGAATAAAGGCATAATGCTAATATCGGCTCTTGAAATGCATGTACTCATTTACTCCAGCAAAAGTTTAATGAGGTTAGCATTCTCTGTTGTTGTCACCATTTGACAAAGGGAAAAACTGAGAAACAGAGAGGTTAAGAAACTTGCCCAAGGCCACACAGCTGGCAGGAGATCCCCCTCAGATTTGAACCCAAGCCATGTGGCTCCAGACTCCATTCCTGACCACTGAACTGTCTCAACAGCCTCTGGCGTTCTTGGGCTTAGATGCATTTATCCTTACACCCAGTTATGACACGCCGTGATTCTAAGAGTCTCAGATCCCCTGTTTTGGGGAAACTTGCAGTCCTCACTTAGCCCCTAAAGGACCCCAGCGTCTGGTAGTTTGGGAGCTGTGGATGACTCTGGCACTGTGTATCCTCTCCCACTTTGGGCACCGGGTCCTGGGTCAGTCCTGGGCCAGTCCTGGGCCAACCATCTTCTGCCTGGGAGAGGACACTTCCGACCGGGAGGGAAGTTGGCTGGGTGAAGAGAATTCTTCACATTGCTCCTCTGCAGTGGGAAGGAGATCTGGGCTGTCATAGTGGGGGGCTCAGGGTGCCACTGGATGAGACGTCCAGACCTGGCCTTACCCAGGAATGCCCACACCTGATCAGAGACCTGGGGTTCCTTCTGTTTTAACTGGGTTTCTGGGCTTGCTCAGCTGTGAAGGCAGCCTGCGGGGGGTGGGGGGGCACATCGTCTCCCCCTGCCAATTCCCCCTCATCCCCCAGAGACAGTTGTGGGGGTCACCTTGGCATCTCCCAGAGCCCAGCATGGGGCCTGACATACAGTAAGTGCTCTCAGTGACATGGGGTGCTTAAAATTGTGCCATCCGCTATAGTTGCCAAAGGCCAGGTGAGGCTATTTCTATTGAAACTAATTACAAACCAAATAAAAAGAGACACTCAGTCCTGCAGTCTGCACTTCGAGGGCTAGGACCCGTGTGGGGCTCGTGGCTTCCATGTAGACGGTTCGTCATTGTGGGGAGGTGCGTTGGACGGCACCTGGCCAGCTTAGGGTGGCAGTGGGCACTGATGCTGGCGCTGTTATTAAGGGGACTCGGGAAGGTCTTGGCAGCAGTGGCAGCAAATCCTTTCACCTCCTGGCCCCTAGCCAGCCCAAGGGGTTCTCAAATGGTGGCCATCTGATTTCTCTTGGAAGGAATTCCCGGTGTGGCTGCTGGCCCTTCAGCCAGGGGGCTCATTTGAAACCGACCTGAGGTGAGAAGGGGGCCCTTACAGGCCTCCCAAGTGAGGTGAAGTCGTGGGGGCTCGATTTCACCATGGTGAGACCTAGTCAAAAGGCGCCCACCAGGGACAATTGCTGCCTTTGTCCTCAGGAGGGGGAACTGGGACTCCTGGGTGTTATCAAATCTGCTGGGATGAGAGGTGGGGGAGCCAAGTGGAGGTGGGGGGAAGACGGGGAGGGGAAGGGCAGGAATGGTCCTAGAGGGAGAGAAGAGGAGGGGGGCTAGGGACGTGGGGGAGCATGCAGGTCACTTTCCCTAGTCCTGAACACTTGCATGTCCTTTGAGGAGAAAACCAGGTGCTAGTGTGTCCTGCAAAGGGGCTCCTTGTCTGATAGAGGGACTTCTTTAAATCTTGGCCTTGCGGAGCATCTTTGAGATGCAGGTAATAAACACCGCTCACAGAATTCTACCCATTTCACTGGCCTAACAACCCTGGGGAATGGGGTTGGGGGGAGAATCCTTGTGAACTCCATTCCACAGATGGACAGCTGAGCTCCAGGCAGCAACCTGAACAGCTAAGGCTCCTGGGTCATCCCAGGGGTCGTAATGAGTGACCTCATCTCAGGCCCTCCCCAGGAAGTGGGGGGTGGGGCCAGGCTCTAGGCCAGGAGGTTGCAGACTGTTGGAGAACAGCACTCAGCTGCTCTGTGCGCCTCTCTCAAGGCCTAACATGTGCTGGCTCATTCCAAGTGACCTTGTAGCGTAGGACCTATGTGATCACTCCCATTTTACAAGATGAGGAAAATTGAAGCACAGAATAGTTATGTGGTACGCTGAGGTTGCTCAGGTGTAAAGCATCAGAGTCAGGATTATCTCCCAGCCCTCTGCTTTTGTAGCTTGCATTCCATGAAGCCTCTACTCAGCCCACAATAGTGCCTATTGTGTGTGTGTGTATAGTATGTATATATATGTATGTATGTGTAGTGACATATATATATATATGTATAAAATATGTGGGCTGAGCAGGGAGCCCGACTCAGGACTCAATCACAGGACCCTGAGATCAAGACCTGAGTGGAAGGCAGAGGCTTAACTGACTGAGCCACCCAGGTGTCCTTAACAATAACATTTGTAACAATAACTTTGTAATTCACAAAACTTTTTTTTTTTAAGATTTTATTTATTTACTTGACAGAGAGAGATCACAAGTAGGCAGAGAGGCAGGCAGAGAGAGAGAGGGAAGCAGGCTCCCTGCTGAGCAGAGAGCCCAATACGGGACTCGATCCCAGGACCCTGAGATCATGACATGAGCCAAAGGCAGAGGCTCAATCCACTGAGCCACCCAGGCACCCTCACAAAACCTTTCTTTAACACTTTGATGGCCAAGGCTCAGAACGCACCTCCAAGGGAGGGGTGAAATTGTGCCCATTTTGCAGATGAGGCAACTGAGAGTCTGGCTGGGTGCCACTCAGTCTGCTGCGAGGGTGGGGAGTTATTCTTTCCTGGGCTTTGAGGGTCCTGGGCAGGGAGGCCGGGCAGGGGGTGCTCCTAGCCACACTGTGCTCTTGACTCATGAAGGGATTTTGGCCTTTTGTTCTGAGCTGAGAGATGAGAGTGATATGCTGTGGAAAGAGCTGCAGGAAAACCCTAGCTCTGCAACTTGTTTGTGGCATGACCTTGGGCAGTCCTCCCCCTCTGAGCTTTGGTTTCTTTGCCAGGAGAAAGGCAATGATTGGTACTTCCCAGACCCATTGTGCAGACTGAAGGTTCTCATGCCTACAGAGTGCTGGGCCCCATGCTCTCTTGCATGATGAGGGCTGGGAAAACAGTAGCTACTATTATGAACATTGTTATTATTAGTAGCCATAGTGGTCATTTTAAAGCTAGAGTAAGGTTTTAATCCCTATATTCTATTCCTAAGGACCTTTCTAACTGTCAAGCTCTATTTTTCCCACATGCCAGACAAGTAGCATGCTAAAAGGTCTGGGGAGGAGGAGATGTCTGGGAGATCATCGGGATTTGTCACTTTACCGAACAGAAAATGTCGCAAGGGGACCAAGCCATTGCCATGCCACACTGGTCCTGGGCCCTCCAAGACAGGGGCGGTCCATCTGGGTCTGTCAGTCATGTCTAAGCAGCCACCTCCAGAGAGGGCCCTGCTCCTGTCCTTTCTGGACCCATGACACGGGTACCCAAGGTCTTGCCACATTCTGGGACCTGCAGAGTTGCCCAATCCTGTCTCCTGCCCAGACTTCCCGTCCCAGCTCCAGCCTCACACATCCAGTTGCCTCCCACTCCCCACTTCAGGATGTCTGCGGGAAGCCCCACCTGTCCCAAACCTCCCTGCTCATCTTGCTCCCATCAATAGGCTCCTGCTTTCTTACCCTCCAGCTCAGGAAATGGCAGCTCCATCCTTCCAATTGCCCAGGCCAAAAAGTTTGGCTTTGTCCTTGACTCTTTCTTTCACACCCCACATCCAGAAGGTTGGCTCTGCCTACAACATCTATCCAGAATCTTCCCCCTTCTAACAAACTATATCCCTGATCCTCTGGTCTAAGCCATCATCACCTCTTCCCTGAAATAGTGCCACAGCCTCCTAGCTTATCTCCCTGCTCCTCACCTTGGTCCCCTGCAGTCTTTTCAAGCAAAAGTGAAATCATCCTTCCTCTGCTCATAACTTCACAGTGGCTCCCAACACATTCTCAGGTCTTCACAATGTTGGACAAGGCCCTTCATGACCTGGGCTCCTGTGGCCCTCTGACCTCATCTCCCTCTACTTCCTCTTCACTCACTATGTTCCACCTACACTTTTCCTTAAATATACTGGGTATATTTATCCGTACCTCAGGGCCTTTGCATTTGCTGTTTCTTCTGCCTGGAATGCTCCCCATCCAGACCTTCACTTCTTTATCTTCTCAAGCCCTCTCCTGACCACCCTATTTGAAACTGCTGTCCCATCAGCCTCACCATTTCCTGTCCCCTTCCATGTGTTCTTTTTCTATATAGCCCTTATGACCACCTGACATAATATTGGTAGTTTGCAAAATGATCTGAGTTTAGCTGGGGAAAGAAGTGTTTGCTGTAGCAGGCCTCCTGTGGGAACAGGGCAAGCTCAGACAGACCCTTCCCACCTTTTAAACTCAAGACTCTGTGCCATTGATATTTGTTCCTATGGGCCAGCTTTAAATGGTGATTTCATTTTTAAACACCTAGGTAGCCTTTGTCTTACTCTGGGCACTATTCTAAGTACCTAATATCTATTAACTCATAAAAATCTCATAAGAACCCAGTGAGGTGAGGAGTATTATTATCTGCCTCATTCATAGAATGAGGACACTGAAGCACAGAGAAGTTCATTGACTCACCCAAGGTCACACAGCTAATACAGAGAGAGTCAGGATCTGGATCCAGGCAGTCTGGCTCCAGAGTCTACACTCTTGCTTTATTCCTCTCTTCTGCACATTCATTCATTCACTCATTTGTTAAATATTTACAGCGTATCTTTTTTGTGTCAAGTGCAAGATTTTAGAGACCCTCAAATGGCTAAAAAAGTGGTGCTTGCTATCAGGGAGCTCACAGGCTGTTAGGGAATGCAGAACAAGTAATTAAGGAGAAAGGGGAAAAAAATACCCATTTGAGAAACCTTCACTAACTCTAAGTGTTAGGCATTGAAAATCAGTAATAAATGAGACACACAATTTCTGCTTTTAAGGTTCTTACACTGTAATAACAGAGGGAAATGATGAACCTACTGCATGTGTTCGTGATGCATGAGCTGGATTTGGTAAAGGGGATTGTAGGGGATTGTGGGACACCAGGACAAGAGATCTAATCATCTGGGAGTTGGTTGGGATGTGTGGGTGGATGGTCATGTGGATGAACGGATAGATGATCAGGTGGATAGATACTACAGGATGGATGGATGGATGGATGGGTATTTAGAAGGCTAGATGGATGGATGGATAGTATTTGGAAGGGTCGTTGGATGAATGGTTATATGGTTGGACAGGTCAATGAATGGATGGATGGATGAATGGATAGTTATTGGGAAGGATGGCTGGTTGAATGGATGGGTGAGAAGCTGAGCTCACTGCTGGCAAGTTGGACATTTTCCCAGTGAGATCACCAGACCAGCTAAAAGAAAGGGATGGAAATCCATGCATTCATTAATTCAACAAATGTTTATTAAGCACCTATTTGTGTCTCTGGTACTGTTTTATGCTCTGGGATTAGATGATGCTTGCCTTTATGAAGCTGACATTCCAGAGGGAAAATAGAGGACAAACAAATAATCAAATATAGAGAGAATCTACTGGTAGAGAATAATAAATGCTATAATGAGAAAATCGAGCATGGTGAGAAGACAGGGAGGACAGGGAAGGACGCATTTTATCTTGGGTAGTCTGAGAAGGTGAGTTCTGAGCAGGAAGTGAGAAGTGAGCCATGTGGGGAACAGCATTTGAGACCCAGAGAACAGTGGGCCCAAGAGCCTGAGGTCAAGGCCTCTCCCTGAGCAAGAGGGGTTGGGGGAGGAGATGAAGTCATGTGGTGTGTCTGGCAGTGGGGCTGGGAAGAGAGAGGGCACATCACCTCCAGCCCGGGGTGAGGTGGGGAATGTGGGTTTGGTTGTGTCCTGGAAAGCCAATGGTGGACTTTGAACCTGGGCTGATGTGCCTTTGGAGAGGCATCATACTCCCCGCTCCCCTCCCTGGGTTCCCAGCCTGCTCCCTCCTAGCCTGCTGGCAGTTGGGAGGCTGTCAGCATTTTAATTACAGCTCTCAGCTCTCAATGTTTACAACTCAACCGTAAAACAGGCCCTGGGCAAACCTGTGGCACCTCTAACTGATTTACTTGCTTACCATTTCTATATTTAGTGCCATTTTAATGCCTGTGGGCCAAGTTTTCAGAGAGAAAAAGAGGGAGGAATTTAGGGGGAGCTGGTTACTTTGGGTTTTTTTTTTTTGGTTGGTTTGGTTTTTTTGTTTTTGTTTTTGTTTTTGGACACGTAACGTTTCAGTTATCTTCTGAGATTATTATCCCAACCCTTAAAAAGTTAGGATGCCAACCAATGGTGTAGTCCCCGATCCTATTCATTTCTAAGAGAGACTAGTCCCTCATGAAGCTGCCCTTCTCTCTTAAAAGGATTTTTGCTTCCTGGCATGAGAAAGTGGGGTTTAAAGGACACGATGGACCAAGTATATGACTCAGGGACAAAGGCATCAATTAATATTTCACATAGTACAGGCTGGACTTCAGGTCACTGACTTCAACTCTCTACCTGAAGGGGGGATCCCCCAGGCCCCCAAGCAAGGTGTCTCAAATTTAAATATGCAGATCGCCTGGGGGCATGTGGTAAGGCATACCCCTAGTCTGTAGGTTCTGGGATGGGGCCTGAGAATCTGTCTTTCCAACAAGCTCCCATGAGGCCATGCTCTTGGTCCTGGGGCCACTCTTCCCCCGACCCCGGGGCCACATTTTAAGCAGCAAGGATCCTGACTACCCATCCCAAAGAAATTCATATGAGCCGTGCATTTAATTTAAATTTTCTAGTAGCCCCACCAGAAAGGTTAAAAAGGGGACATGAAGCTTAACATACTCATTTAATCTAATACACCTTAAATATTGTCATTTCAGTATGTAATTGACCTGAGCATACTGAGATACTTTACATTATTTTTCCCCCCATAGTAAGTCTCAGAAATCTTGGCATTTGCTTTATACTTAGAGCACATCTCAATTCAGACTAGTCACAGTTCAAGCGTTCCTGTGGCGGGGGGTTCCCTTTTCGGTTGGTGCAGATTTAAATCTGGCTTGCATACCTCCGGTGAGAGGGAGCCCTCTCCCGCCAAGTCCATTCCCATCTTGCAGGCTTTCAGTTGGGAGCTGCCCCTCCCAAACAACTAGGAAGATCCACCTTTGCTCCCCAGGTCATCAGGCTCATTGGCCTTCTCTGCAGAAATTTGGCGGCCCCAACCAGGTCCCCTTGAAGCCCTCCAGCTCCCTCCTATGAGGCAGGCACCACACCTACTCTGAGTCAGCTAGCAGCCTTGAGATGGCATCTCTTGTTGTTCTTAACCCCCAGTTTCCTTGTTGAAGAACCTGGCTCAGAGAGGTCAAGTGATATTCCCGTGGGTGCCCAGCCAGGTGGCAGCTGGGTTAGGGCTCCCAGTCAGGACTTTGAAGACTCCTCTCTCTGCAGTACGATGCTTCAGTTCCTTTGGTGTGACACAGCTTCCGAGGATCGCTCACACTCCTCCAAACACACAGGGCTGGCCCACAGAGTACTGTTGGAGCCTCAGAGATGGCCGGGAGAACAGTGCCCAGAAGCAACACAGCTCTTGGTGGCAGGACTGGCACCAAACCCCAGGTCCCTCTGAGCCCTTGGGTCTCAGCTCCAGGGGGCAGCTCCTTGTAGCTTCAGAACAGTTTACTCCTCGACCATGGCCCCCTTCCCCCCAGGAGGCCCCACCCCACCTTTCTGGAAACCGCTGAGCACAGAGATAACCCAGGGTGTTTTTCCTAGTTGCCCGGCTGGAAAAAAACCTGACTCCATCAGGGGCAGGAAAAAGCCTATCTCAGGGGGAGGTGTCCCTGTGCCCCTGTCCTCTGGGACGTGTGGGGCAACATGGAACCTCAGGCCAGGATAGTCCACCCTCGCAGATACCAGCTCCTGTGCCCAGACACCAGCACAAAGGGAACTTCTGTTCTGGGATGAGGGTTCAAAGGGCTTTATTGGTACCTGGTCACCACCCAAGCAGGGCCTCACTGGAGTCAGGGCGGGTCATCTGGGGGGTGTCCAGGGGCAGAGAGGGTGTGTAGCTGGCATGACCTCATTCCTGGGTCTTTCCTCTGTGTCCCAGATCACCCATCCCTTACATCCCCTGTCACAAAGCCCCTCCCTGGGGTGTCAGCCTGAGTCAGGACCTCTTCTACGAGATCCCACCATGAAGGAAATGGCTGGCAGGGCCCCTGATCCAGGATGAACTCGTTCTTATTCTCACTCTGTCCCTCCTGAATTGCATTCAAATGCTGCTGAGCATCTCTGGTGAGACAAGCCTCTTCTAGATGCTTCCTGAACAAGACAGATGAAAGCCATGCTTTTCTGGAGCTTAGGCAGGGAGGGGAAAGGCAAAGTGATCATCTTCAAGTGCCCCAAGGGCTTGGGAGTATGTTAGCGGGATTCTATGACCGGGGGTTACCCCGGGGAGAATGCATGGGGCACCATGGAAAGGCTGTCGGGGGAGGGTTGCTTTGAGGAGCAGAGCTGGAGCTGAGGAACTGGAGGAAGTGTGTCACAGGCAGAGGGAAGAGCAGCCTCCAAGGGCCTGAGATGGCCCGGCCACCATGCGGTTCAGAAAGATCTGGCATTAAGTGCTCACAGAAGGGATTCACAGAGTCGCACAATCCTCACTGTCACGATTTTAGGGTATTTTCCTCATCTCACCCCACAAAGAAACCACATACCTGTTAACAATGAACAGTTAGTCCCCACTCCTGGTTCCCCTGGACCGAGGCAACTGTTAATCTGCTTTTTTCTTTCTCCGTGGATTTGCCAACTCATATAATGGAATCATACACGAGGTGACCCTTTGCGTCTGGCTTCTTTCACTTAGGACCGTGTTTTCAGGGACCATCCATGTTGAGCCTCTCTCAGTACTCCATTCCTTTTTACGGCTGAATAATATTCCTTTGTACAAATATGCCCCTTTCTACATATCCAGTCAGTGGAGGGACACGTGGCTTGTTTCACATGGGGGCTCCTGTGAATAGTGCTGGTTTTGTGTGGATGCCCGTTTCTGGTGTGGCTGTTGCACCGTCCTTGTCGTTCGATAACATGGGTCTTCGAAGTTCGCCACATCCAGGGTTGTCCCTGCAGGCGCCTGCATCCCGGGGTGAAGAGAGGAGGGTCTGGACAGGCAGAGGCACCAGGCTGCTGGGCTGTGTGGACTAGCCGTGCCCTGGGAGCACGGGTTCTTCATCCTCCTACAGCTGGCCAGGCCCAGGAAGGGCTGCAGGTGCTGTGACTGAGTCACCACCAAAGCAAGTTCACAGGAGACCTTTTCTGGAAAACGGCCAAGCAGTCCTCTAGTTTCTGTGGGCTTCCTTGCCTTTCATCTGTGGATCTGCCTGGCTGAGCCTCCATCTTACTTCTTTCTGCACCTGCTCAGGCCTCCAGGCTCTCATCCACAGGACGACCTGAAGGGGCTTCTCAAACACCAAGCTTCCCCACCACCTCTGCCCCAGTCCCGTCAGGAGGCCAGGCTGGCTCTCTCTCCGTGTCTCCCCGTGTCTCTGCTCCCTTCTGTTCCAGGGCCTTTGCCTGTGCTGTTCTCTCTGTCCAGCCTCATCCTCCTCAATGTCAGTTCTCAGTGGAGGAGGATTTCCTTACCTCACTCTAGTCAGCCTCCACCATTATAGCTCTCGCTGGAGTCGGGGCGGGTCATCTGGGGGGTGTCCGGGGGCAGAAAGGGTGTGCAGCTGGCATTACCTCATTCCTGGGTCTTTCCTCAGTCATTCATTTGGCAATTATTTTCTGAGCACCGGCTATGGTCATGGCACCAATCTAGACCAAGTCCCTGTCCTTGAGCAGTTTACATTCCAGTGGGAGACAAGAGAAACCAAACAAAGCAAATGTGTGTCATGTCAGTTACTAACCCAAGGGAACAAGATGAATCAGGGCAGGGGTCAGAGAAAGTGTTCTTGGAAAGGAGAGATTTGAGCAAAAGTCAGGGGAGGGAGGGAGCCATAGAGAGAGAGGGTCGAGAAGAGTGTTCCAGGCAGAGGGACAGCAAGTGCAAGGGTCCTGAGGCAGGAGCATCCCTGGTGTACTAGAGAAACAGAAAGGAAGGCATTATAACTGGAGTTCAGTGGACAGAGGCATAGAAGGCGAGGTAGGAGTTAGCAGGGGAGGATGGGGTTAGATGGACGGAGAACAGTATAATGAACCCCACATACCCATCCCCCAGCCACAACAATCTCAATTTGGCCAACAGCCATCAACATTACTGTAGTGTCCACCACACCTCCCCTCAGTAAGGCAAACCCCAGACATCATGTTATTTCAGTAATAAATAAGGATTTTTTAAAAACATAACAACGATACTTTTATTACCCAGAGCTACATGACCAGTTCCTCAGAGCTATATGCTACCCCAGTTGATTCAGATTCCTCCATTGCCTCAAAAACATTTTCCCATCAATTCATGGGAGGAGAACGGCTGGGGTCTGGGGTCATAGGAGGGGCAGGTGTGGGCTTTCCTTCAGCGCCAACATTGGTGGGAGCTGGCCTCGGCCTGTGGGACCATTGGAAGTCTGGTTCCCTTCCCCCCAGAATGGAAGCTTCCAGAGAGCAGGGGGCTTGCCTCTTTCTGCCCAGCTGGCCTTCCACCACAGGGCCTGGCCCAGAGCAGGGATTAAATGAACACATATGTAGTGGAAGGATGAATTAGTAAGAGAATGAATGCATGAATGAATGAACGAATGAACAAATGAATGAATGCCAAGGCCAATTCACAGATGCTCCAGAAGTTGGGAGGAACATATGGCTCAGGGGCTTCCTGCCCCTCACGCTATAGTTGGGGTCACTTGACTAAGCTCACTCCTGGCCACAGTCCACATCACCCACCTGTGGGAGGTGGCCCCTGCCTCTGGATCAATCCTGCTCCCTCTGGGTGAGTCAGCTCATGAGAAAGAAGCAGACAAGAGTGTGCCCGGGAAAGGTGGGCTGGGGTTAGGAGGCAGCACCGTGAGCAGCCTTTGCCCCAGCTGGGCCTTGTCGGTTCCGCCTCTGAAATGGAGTTTCTACCTTGAATGCCCACAACAGCCCTTCGAAGGGCTTAAGGGAGTCTCAGTGTATGGGGAAGCAAAGCTGAGGCCTGGCCCAGGGCCCCTGGCTAGGAAGCACAGTGGAGACCATTTGCTGGCCTCCTCCATGGGGTTCCCTCACGTCTGTGTAAGCTGCGTGTGAGCGTGTGTGAGAAGTGTGTGTGTATATGTACAAGCATATGTGTGAGGGTTCTTTGTATGTTGCATGTGTGCGAGCATGTGTGTGAGGACCTCTAAATGTGTACAACGTGTGCAAGAGTGTGGGGGGAGGTTGTATGTGTGCGAGTATGTGGGGAGCTCTGCATGGGTAGGTGTGTGTTTGAGCATGGGAGGGTGTGTGGTGTGTCCAGGTAGGCGAGAGGCTATATGAGCGTGTGCTGTGCGGGGGTGAGTGACGTGAGATGGTGTATATAAGCATGTGTGTGCGTGTGACTGGGAGTGAGGATGTGCGTGTGAATGTGCGTGTGATGGTGTGTGTGGTGATGACTGAGGGTGTGGACAGCGTGGGGGTCGTTGGGGGCCGTGCATATGGGGAGGGACACATGTGCGTGTAAGGCATGGGGTGTGTTTGAGGGAGTGTGACTGTGTGCAGGGGCATACAGGTGTACTGGGGGAGGGGTGGGAGCCTCGAAGGAGACAAGTCTGGGGGGGGGGGGTGTTTGTCCCTGAGATGTGGCTTCCTTCAAGTCCCGAGAGTTGGGCAGAGGCCAAGTTTGTGGGAGCCCAGAGAGCCAGGCAAAAGACTGGGCTTTAACCCCAACAATAAGGAGCCATAGATGGTTGTTGGAACAGTTGTAACCTAGCCAGCTCTGACTTTCAGAAGGTCCCAATCTAGACTGGGAAACTTCTCTCTCCGGTTTAGGTTGACAGTCCTTGTCCCGAGGCCCTGGCCGGATGCTGTGCCCCCCGGCAGTCAGGGGCTAACTTGCTCGCATTCCTGGGGCTCTGTTCTATGGAACGCTTGGCTTTCCCCCTGCCGTCCCCACCTGAGGCAGACGGGAATATTTGCTTGAAGTCGGTGCATCCAATATGACTTAAAGAATGTGGCTGAGAAGAAAATACTCCAAATGTTTACCCAAAAAAAGCTGCCTTTTCCTCTTTCATCTGAGTTGCCCAGAGGAATACAGCTGCAGCTCAATGACATGGAGCTTTCTGCCCATGATGGATTGACACGCAAGAGGAGGGGAGCTAGGGGTGGCGGCAGAGGAGCAGAGAGATAAGAGGGGGAGGAAGAAAAGCAAGAGAGGGAGGAGCAGGGGGAGGGATAAGGAGCAGGAGCAGGAGGAGGGAGAGGGAAGGGCAGGAGAAGGAGGAGGAACAAGAGGGACAGGGAGGAGGAGCAGCAACAGGAAGTGGGGAGGCAGTGATGATTCTGGGCTGGCAGCCTGCAGGCTTTACTCCTGGGACGGTGCTCTTACCTGTGCTCTCCGGGTGGCATGGTCCACAGCCAGCTGCCTACTGAGCAACACACGACCTCAGATCAGGGCCACCAGAAAGGGCTCCCGACGTGGAAATTCACATGCAGGGCATTTCCAGGAAGGGCTCTGGGAAGATACATCTATTGGGAAGCAAGGGAGAGAAGGTGAGCTGTGTTGTAGCCCCAATAGAGACTTCAGCGGGTCCCGCGAGATGCTCTGGGACTGGAATGGCCCTTTGGAGTCATCCCCAGCTGAGGCACAGAGACAGGTCTTTAGGGCCAGCGTCAACCAGTCACTAGCTAGAATTGCCCTGAGGAGGGGCATGACCCTGGGTGAGGTGGCTTCCATGCTGGGAGAGCAGCTCCTAGGAGGAACTTGCCCTCTGGGATCAGCAGCCACACCCCGGGGTGGTGGGACAGTGAGTGTGCATCCTGGAAGAGGACCCCCGGTGTGGACACCCCAGTGTCTGTAGCCTAAGGGAACAAGGCCATCCTGGCTCTCAGCCTTCCTTCTGCTCCACTGCCCCGCAGAGCTCTGGAGGCAGACTGCTTGCCAGAGAAGACCAGTTCCCCCACTTCCTAACTCCCTGTGAGAGAGACTGAATACTGACTGGACTCCAGTCACATTCTCTCCTGTGGGCACCCATGCTGACTAGGGACAGATTTCAGTGGCACCAAAAGCCTCCCCAGACACCCCTCTTATGGGTTACTCACTATGCCAGAAATTTCCCCATCATATCTTCAATACATGCTCTTCCTCCAGCCTAGTCCTTCTTTGGGTTCCTTGTTTCAGTGCATAGTGTCCATAGCCATGAGAGGTCTGTGAGTTGCCCTGGGCCCCCAACAATCTCCCCATGGATCATTCACCCAAATATTGCTGATGTTTCCCTCCCATCCCCTCCATCGATGTCAGAGCCACTGTCGTCTCTGGCTTGTGTGATGGGGACGGTTTCTTTCCATATCACTATCCTGCCACTCTGACCTTCTCTAACTTGATGTCTGCTCTGTCTGGAATGACCTCTAAAGGTGTCATTCGGACCTCGCTACTCCCTTGCCTGAAAGGCCCCTAGTGGCACCCCTTGGCTGGAGGGTGATCCAGGCTCCTGCCTGCCCTGAGTGACCAGCCCCCTGCCCCTTCCCATTTCTCTCATGGGCAGGCCGCATCCCTCCTACCTCAGGGCCTTGGCATGTGCTGTTTCCTGGTCTGAAATGCCCCTTCTCCATCCTGCTAAATTTGGCTAAGTTTGAGCCCTCCTGTTTTTTGGCTGCCTGCTCAGCCTTTGCCTTCTTGAGGGAGGCTTCCTGGAACTGCACCCAAGCGCAGCTACTCTTGGGTCGAAACTTTTCTTTGCATTCTGTTCCACTCCTTCATGGAACACACTAATTTATAATTAGATTCATGAGAGCTATTATGGCTTCTTCCAGCTGGGATCTGGGATCTGCAGGCCCAGAGAAGGCAGGGATGGTATCTTCCTGCCTCAGGGTCCTCCCAGGTCCCCGGTAGTGGCGGTGATACCAAATGGACCGAATGGCACACAGTTAGTGCTCAATGCAAAATGAGTCAGTGAATGAACATGGATAGACATGCACTAGGTCCTTCTTTCTGCTTCCTACTGGTCAGTACCGTCTCCACGCCAGGCTTTCTCTGCCAGAGGCCAGGGAGGTGGAGGTGAATGTCCTGGTCCCCATCTCCGAGGAATGTCACAGGTGGGGTTCTTGAGAAGCAGAGGCTGAGATGGTGTTTTAGGTCCCAGGTACTCAGTAGGGCTCAGCCGAGGGAAAGGGGAGGAGCAGGACTGGACCAAGGTGCTCATGCTGCAATGTTGGCCAGACAAAGCCGTGGGAAGAACTCTGGAGCAGGTACTGCCCATCAGAGTGGCCAGACCTGTTACCCCTCCCTCTCTTGGCCTCTGGCTGCAGCCCACCCAATAAGGCTGCAGATCTGCAACTGGGGCAGGCCCTGGAGTATCTGACCACTGGGGGCTGCATGCTGATTGCACTCCTGGCCCCATAATGCACTGGGGCTCGCTCGTGTGGGCTCACAGGCAACGTGTTAAAGATCCAGGGATTTGTGAGCCAATTGCTAAATCACTTGTAGCTTAAAAATCAGCCATGATAGGAACATTGCTCCCGAAGAAATTAGCGAATACTACACAAGGTACAAAAGGGCTTATTTTCCTGCCCCCCCAACCCCGAGCCAATTTGCCAGCATCTTACTAGCTATAGCTTGGATGCAAGACTTCCCTTGAAGGGCGTTAGAGAGGAGTAGGGAATTTGGGTAAATTGGAAGGGGAGGTGAACCATGAGAGACTATGGACTCTGAAAAACAATCTGAGGGGTTTGAAGTGGCGGGTGGGGGTGTGAGGTTGGGGTACCAGGTGGTGGGTATTATAGAGGGCACGGATTGCATGGAGCACTGGGTGTGGTGAAAAAATAATGAATAATGTTTTTCTGAAAATAAATAAATTGAAAAAAATATATGTAGATAGAAAAAAATAAAAATAATAAATATTTATCATAAAAAATAAAGACTTCCCTTGAAGGGGCATATGAATGGTATAATTCCACGTCCACCACAGAGACCCACTGGCCTGATGGGAGATGCTGACAGGTAAACAGTCTCACAGGGCCAAGTTGACAGGTATCAATAGCCCAGGACAGCCATGAAGAACCTGAGGGAGTCACTGATAATCAAGGCAGGCTTTGTGGAGGAGGTGACTTTTTTCTGACATGACAGCATATTCAAAAGGTACAAAAGACAACCCCATGAGAAGGAAGGCTCCTGTCTCCCCAAATCCCCAGCACTGGGTACCCTCTCTGGAAGTTGCCACTCTTACCAATTTCTCATGCATTCTTCCAGAGAGATTATTCTGTGTTCTTACTAACACCAGTGCATGTATTTTTTTTCTTTCTCACACCAGTGAGCTCATGGTCTGCATACTTTTCCGCACCTTGCTTTGTTCTCTTCGCCATGTCTCTTGCCAATCAGCCCTCATTAATAAGTACAGAACTGCCTTGTTCTCTTTAACGGCTGCAGGACATTCTGGTTTAGAGAATTGTCAGAATTTATGTGACCAGTCCCCATTGGTGGAACTTCTGATTCTCTTGGGCTTTCGATATTTCAGATAACACCTCTGTGCGGTACTCTGTGTCATTTGGCACATGCATGAGTCTCCCCCAGAGGGCACAGGCCCGGTGGCGGACTTGTTGAGTTGAGCCTCTGATATGGCAGTAAAGATTAGCCTGGTAAGGAACAGGAGGCCAGATCCAAGAGGTAGATAAGGACAGGCCTGGCAGTCAAGAAGAAGGGGCTCGTTCTCAGCTCACCTCAAAGGAACCACGTCTCGCCACTGGCATCACAGTCATGGCCAGTCCACTGGGTGCACTCAGCCTAGGAAATTACAGAGTGTTTAGGAAGGGGCTGCTGTCTAACAACTGAGGGACGGGGGACAGCATGTAGCATAGCCACACAATGGGGTATTATTCAGTCATGACAAAGAAAGACGTATTGGTACAAGCTACACCATGCTACACGGAGGGACCTTAAAAACACTGTGCTGGGGCACCTGGATGGCTCAGTGGGTTAAAGCCTCTGCCTTCAGCTCAGGTCATGATCTCAGGATCTTGGGATCGAGCCCCATGTCGGGCTCTTCTGCTCAGCAGGGAACCTGCTTCCTCCTCTCTCTCTGCCTGCCTCTCTGCCTACTTGTCATCTCTGTCTGTCAAATAAATAAATAAAATCTTTTAAAAAAAAAAACTGTGCTGAATTAAGGAAACTAGACCCACAAAAGGCCATCTTATTATAGGGTGCCATTTATGTGAAATGTCTCAAATGGGAAAATCATAAAGACAGAATACTATTTAGTGGCTGCCTAAGACGGAGGGGAAGGAAGAAATAGGGAGCGACCCTTGGCAGGTATGCTGTGTCTTTCTAGGGAGATGAAAATGAGGGTCCCGGTGGGGAGCAAGCAGGAGGAGTTCCCTCCTGCCCTCTAATCTCCCACCAGGGCTTCTGCAGGTCAGGCCTAACTGGAGGTGGCAGCTGCATTCATACTGTTCCATGACCAATATCCACCAGGCCCAACCAGCCAGTCACCAGGAGCAATGGTCAGGTGCCCTATACTATCTCCTGTGGCATGAAGGAAGGGGCAGGAGCACAGGGAGTGGTCTGGAAAGACATACAGACGCACACTCCGGTCTTGCTTAAATCCCTCCCTTTCTCTGAGCCTCACTTGCTTCACCTGTGAAATGGGATGATAATGTCCACCTCTGAGGGAATGTCAGGAAAATCAGGAGTTTTACCTGATGAGGGGAACATATTTCCTTCTCTTCTCCACCTGTGGCTGCGTGTTGGCTATGAGGTGGGGTTTTATTGTGAGTGGGCAGGGAAACCAGTGGAGGCCAGGAACAGGAGTGAGGATTTATAAGGTAAAATGTAAACCCTGTTGCAGCCGCTTCTTGTCTCCCCCAAAAGAGCCACCCCCTCCCCCCGGCACCACCAGCCCACTAATCTGGGGCCCCTTGCTGTGTTCAGATCCCAGGCCATCGGTGGGGTGAGAAGTGGGAGACCTCCATGTTCTCCAGAGACGACACTCTTGAGACACCAGACCGTGAACCTCACAGATTTATTTTCTCCTTTACTTTCCTGCTGCATTGAGGCAACTCTCCATCCCAGGATGGTCAAACGGCAGACCCCAAGCAGGCTGCTGCGGCTGCCCTGTAAACTGGGACCCACCAGTGCAATGAGGGTCATAAAATATTGACATGAGTCCATTGCAGCTGCTCCAAGCCCTCTGATCGCCCCTCCCCGCATCTTAGTTGCTCCCAGGATCCTCCGCACTTCCCCTCCGTCCAGCCCGGCAGGGCCTCCCAGACCCTGAACATATGGGGGAGTTTGCTCTGTCTCGCTGCCTGCTGGTCATGGAATAGTTTGAATGCATCCTGTTGGTGAATTTCCCTTTGGGCATTTCCTGGGCACCTGCTGTGTGCCAAGCTCTAGGAAGGTGCAAAAGGTTGTATCATCTTAGAGCCTGCAGACCCTTCAAACCCTTAAAGCCTACGTGTCCCCGGATCACAATCCAGACTGTCCCAATGGAAAGGGAGCTTCAAGTCCCTCTAGACAGCCAAGAAGCTTGTAGCCAGCCTGGTCTCCGGGGGTGTGGGGTGGGGTCAGGGGGTGCAAAGAATGTGGCTTTGTCCCACACTTGTTTCCTCTGCTCTTGTCCCCTGCCTCAGGCAGAGGGCTGGGTGCCCATCCGGATGCCCGTCTGGGTGGCCAGTTCTGGCCAGGGCAGCTGTGATTATGCACAGCTTAGCACGGATATAATGCAATCACCGGGGCTCTGAAAATGCAAAGTTTGCTGGGTTCACAGGCTGGACATCATCTGATGAGGGCCCCACACAAATACTGCGATGGCCTCAGGCCAGCTGTGGCCTCACAGGAAGAGGGAGGCAGTGTGCGGGAGGCTCTATGAAGTGGGAGTAGCAGCCATACCCAGCCTGACCCCAGAGTCTGACCTCGGCACTGGGGGTCCTAGCCCAGCATCCGCCGAACGAAAACAGTCGGTGTCACAGCCTCAAAAATACCACCTATTGCTTTTCCACTAAAACCTTCAAGGATTTTTTTAGAGAATCCACTCTATTAAGGTATAATTCACATACCATCCAGGGCACTCATATAAAGTATACAGTTCCATGCTTTTTTTTTTTTTTACATATTCTCAGATGTGTTCCACCATCATAATTTTCGAGTATTTTCATTATCTCGGAGAGAAATCTGTAACCCCCAGCAGACACTCATTTCCCCCAGGCTCTTCCCAAACTGCTAATCTACCTTCTGTCTCTGTAGATGTGCCTCTTCTGGACATCGCATGTAAATGCAGCCATACAGTTTGGGTCTGGCTTCTGCCACTGAGCGCGATGCTTCCAAGGTCCATCCGTGTTGTAGCGTGTGTCCGCGCTTCATTCCTTTTTGTGGCCAAATAATGTTCCATTGTGTGTGCCTGTGCCATGTTTTTTGTGTCCGTTCATCAGGTGATGGACAGTTGGGTTGTTTCCACTCTTTGCGATTATGAAGAATGCTGCTGTTCACATTGGTTAACAAGTTTTTGTATGGGCGTATGTTTTCATTTCTCCTGAGTATATACCTAGGAGCAGAATTGCTGGCTGGGTGTCTTAGTCTTTTTAGGAGGCTATGACAAAGTCCCACGGACTGGGTGACATATGAACAATAGACATTTATGTCTCACAGTTATGGAGGCTGGAAGTCCAAGATGAAGGCACACAGCATCTCGCCTTCTGGTGAGCACCCTCTTTCCAGTTCAAAGCCAGTGCCGTCTTCCTGTGACCTCACATGATGGAAGGGGTTAGGGGTCTCTCTGGAGCCTCTTTTATAAGGCATTCATTCCATTCATGACAGCTCCATCCTCATGCCTTAAGAACCTCCCAGAGGCTCCACTTACTAGGATTTCAACACATGAATTTGGGGGTGGACTCAAACATTCAGTCTATAGCACTGGGCCATATGAAAACCCTATGTTTCACATTTTGGAGAACCACAGGGCTGCTCCATTTCACATTCCCACTGATGGTGTGTCAAGGTTTCCATTTCTCCACACCCTTGGTAACACTTGCCATATCTGTATTTCTTCTGTCTGCCATCCTAGAGAGTGGGAAGTAGCTATTCTGATTTGCATTTGCCTGATGCAAATGATGTTGAGCTTAGTGCTTAGTGGCTTTTGGACCCACTACATTTTTATAAATTGTGACATATAGCTTCTATGCAAAAAAGCTCATGGGACATTCGTACTATTTAAAAGAAAGATTATAAAGCATCAGTGCCCCTGGTGACCTTTGTCAACCACAGCCCCTCACGCCCCACCCCAGAAAGAGCCACTGTCTTGGTATTTGTGACCCTCATTTCTTGACTTCTTATTGTACTTTCCCCCTCTGTAGGTGGCCTTGAAACATACAATTCACTTTTGCCTACCTTTGAACTTGATATACATGAATTCATCCCGGGGACATCTTTTCCGACTGCTTTTTGCCCTCCCCACTGTATTTCTGTGCTTGACCTCTGTTGGTGTGCTTTGCTATAGCTGTTCATTGTCACTGTCCTGTAGGGTCCCGAAGAGCACACCTCTTAGCTTATCCATCCCACCACGCTGGACATACAGAGAGCACCCAGTGCGAAGACACCATGAATCCACACTAGGCAGTCTCCATACGTCCATCAATGCTGCTGCTATGAACATCCTTGAACCTATTTCCTGTGCACATGAGCATTTCATTCTCTCAAGTATATGCCTTGGAAGTGAGATTTCTGAGCCGTTAAGTCAGCACGTGTTATGAGACGCCATGCCATTTGTGCACACCCCCCTGGCCCCGCATCTTCAGGAGCATCAGAATCCATTCTGATTGTCCCCCAGCATGTCCATGTCGAAATGTCTGACTACACTGCAATCTCAATCAGCCGGAACCTGCTGCCTAACCCTGCCCCCAAGTGCATTGCCACACCCCTGAGCTGTGCTCTTTTCCCACGCTTCTCAAGCCGAGGCAGGAAGGAAGGCTGGACTCTTAGGAACTATATCCTCACTGACATCCAAAAGGGACATCTGTGTTATTTGACGGCGCTGCTCACCCAGGAGGTGCTCTGTCCCACTAGGTGTCCTGGAATCAGAGCATTCAGCCAGCTGAAAGCTCTGTCCCTGAACATTCTGGATGCTTGTGGCATTGCTGGCTCATCGGATTACAGATACCATGGTTTAAACAGGGTGGTGCTCCCTTCCCGGTGAGACCACTGACCCAAGCACTGGTCCCCTCCTCCTGGAAGCAGAGCTCTTAGGACGGGGAGGACCCTGAACACAAGCCCATTCTTGGAGACAGGAACCAGATCTTGCCACCTCTGTATCCCCAGCACTGGCATTGGCCCAGGCCCAGAGGCAGAGCTAATGACTATTTTTTGAATGTCTGATTCTGTTCCAGCACACTGACTTTTGCCAGAAAAGATGGAATTGCCTTTATTCCATGTTTCAGTGAAGGCAGCTGAGGCCCAGAGAGGGGGTGTGACAATTCCAAGGTCACAAAGCAAGTAAGAGGCAGTTGGTTCACAGCCCTCAGCAGTAAAATCCTCGCCTCTGAATGCCCCCACAGACCAGCTCCAGGACTTAGCTGAGCCTCAGTTTTTACCCCTGTAAAATGGAATCATACTAACCTCATGGAGTTAAACGATGTCACTTACAGAGGCATGGGCCCAGTGCGTGTACAGGTGATTAATAAATATTTAGGTATTTACTCATTAATCCACTTTTTTTTTCACTATATAACAAGCCAAGTAAATTTGACAGTCCACATGGAGACCATGAAAATTCTCAGACACTGTGACCCAGAAACTGCTCACTAGTAGTACCGTCCCGCCCTAGTGTCTGGTACATAGTAGGACCGTCATAAATGTGGACTGCGATAAAATCAGACTGAAGATGATGAGAAGGGAAGAGAAGCTTTAGTTCCAAAGATACTTCCTTCTGTAATATAGTTTTTAAAAAGAAAGAAGAAGAAAAGGAAGGAGTGAAGAGATTTTAAAAAGAACAAATCCCAAAGCCTAATAACAACCTAAATACCAAGAACCACGGGGTTTTGGTAAATGTTGCCTCCTTTGCTTGCATGGATATTCCAAGGCAGGGGTCAGTAAAATATGGCTTATGGGCCATCTATGGCCCACTGTCAGAGTATGTAGAGAAGAATGAAACCCAGGCATCAGCTTTCCCTGTCTTTCAACTTCACATCTGTTTAATCACATAGTATGCTCTTTTCAGCATCCAACTTCTTTCTCTCAGCATTACGTCTTAGAGATCTGTTCTTCCTGTGTGTATTAATTCATTCTTTTCTGTTGCTATCAAGTGTTTTATTGTATGATTACAATTAATATTAATTGTCACTCCCATTTTGCACAAGGGGAAACTGCAGCACAGAGGACTCAAGGAAGTTGCCCGAGGGCACACAGCAAGTTTGTGTAAGATCTGGGATTTAAACCCAGGGTCCAGCTTCTGTGCTTTTCATTCCTCGTACAACACTGCGTCTCAGTGCTAGGGCAATGGGAGCCTGAGGGGAATTGGGAACTCAGAAAAAGAGGTACCCCACGTAGACTGGAGGTCAGAGAAAGCTGCCAGAGACATCCAGGGGAATGGGGCATAGCCCAGGAAGGCTAAATCAGAGCCAGGGTTCCCATCTTTGGGTGTTCACCGTGCCTGGCAGATGTCTTAAGTGGTCAAGCAGATGACCTCTGAAAATACAAGCTCGAGGTCAAGGAGGCAATATGGAGAGGTGGGGACTATGGCAAGTTGAGGGATACCAGCCAGTGAAGGAGGCAGCTCCAGGTGTCGCTGCCGTGTGACAGTGCTGACAAAGGCTGCGGTGAGCAGGGCTGTCACGCTGCCATGTGTAATCAACTTTCCACCCAGCAGGTCTGCCCTCGGTCATACCAGTTAGTGAATGCTTTGAATCTCATCCTAGAGTTGCCAGATGCCCTTTCTATTTGTCAAAACACAGAAACCAACCAACCAACCAACTGAACCTGGAAGTCTATCTGCTGGTTTTTAAATGTTGGTTCAAAAATTATTTTAAACCTGTGCAGGCTAAGGGTACCTGGTGCGGGGCTCAGTTGGTTAAGCGTCCGCCTTCAGCTCAGGTCATGATCCTGGGGTCCTGGGATCTGGTCCCTCCTGGTGCTCCCTTCTTAACCAGAAGTCTGCTTCCCCCACTACCTCTGCCCCTCCCCTGCTTGTACTTGCTCACTCATTCTCTCCCTCTCTTACGTAAATAAATAAACAAAATAAAATAAACCTGCCCAGGTCAAAAAGAACCCTCTGTGTGCCCTGGACTGGCCTGAACGCATTTGAGCACCAATCTAATCACCAGATAGGAGTTGGGAGGGACCGGGAGAGCAAGTGGGCTCCAGGTAGAAGCCCCGGTGAGAGGGATTTGAATCCAGGTCTGAGTTCCCCCACCACAAAGAACCACAAAAGCGGGAGCCAGCTAGGCTGGGCATGGCACGGCAAGGGTGGGCTGGGCTGGGGGCCACCCCAGGCCAGTGCGTGCAGTGACGGGTGCTGTGCTCTTCCCCACCCACCCCTGCAGATCCTGGAGGAAAACATGAAGCTGGAGTGTAAGTGCCACGGCGTGTCCGGCTCGTGCACCACCAAGACATGCTGGACGACGCTGCCGCAGTTCCGGGAGCTGGGCTACGTGCTCAAGGACAAGTACAACGAGGCGGTCCATGTGGAGCCCGTGCGTGCCAGCCGCAACAAGCGGCCCACCTTCCTGAAGATCAAGAAGCCACTGTCGTACCGCAAGCCCATGGACACAGACCTGGTGTACATCGAGAAGTCACCCAACTACTGCGAGGAGGACCCGGTGACGGGCAGTGTGGGCACGCAGGGCCGCGCCTGCAACAAGACAGCCCCGCAGGCCAGCGGCTGTGACCTCATGTGCTGTGGCCGCGGCTACAACACCCACCAGTATGCCCGCGTGTGGCAGTGCAACTGCAAGTTCCACTGGTGCTGTTACGTCAAGTGCAACACCTGCAGCGAGCGCACCGAGGTGTACACGTGCAAGTGAGCCCGGGACTCAGCAGGGTCGCCCTTGGGGCCGGCTGGGCACCTCCAGCCGCAAGTCAGACCGCAGCGGGGACCGGACAGCTTCCCAGCTGCAGTCACCCCGGCGGGTCTCTTCCAGGATATCCGTGGGAGGAATGCTGAGCTTGTCTTTTCTGCTGTGGGGACACCTCTCCCAGGTTTCCCACAGGCACCCGGTGGAAAGATCTCCCCAGAGCCCTGGACTGTTCTCTTCCACACCCACTGCTGTTCCGCCCCACCCCACACGCCGCCAGTGGAGGGGGCCCTCCTCGGCTGGAGCAGAGCCTTTTGCACCAGGAGCTCTGGACCCAGGGGCCTCAATATAGCAATATTTAACAATTTATTCTGATAAAAATAATATTAATTTATTTAATTAAAAAGAATCCTTCCACCTCGTCGGGATCCGTTTTCTGCAATCAAAGTGGACCGCTTGCTTTCTTTGCGGGATAATTTTGTCGCTAGGACAAGGAGCCAAGTAGAACTGTAAATAACTATCCTTTATGCAAATATTTCTACTAGTTGATTTCGCGAGTACCTCCCCACCCACCCCCAGCACTAGATGTTTAAAAGCAGACGTCCTTTATACATATATAGATATATATACACACACGTTTATATTTTTTTGCTGTTTGCTGCTACTTATCCAGAAATTTAAGTTGGTCCAGATTTGGAGACATCGCCCAGATTACGATTTCCATCCTTTAATCCTCCCCAGCTCAAACTTACACCAGTAGAAGAATCCAGTTTGGAATACAGAGAGAGAGGAAAGATATTAATAAAACTCCCAACAGTTCCCATCTTTTGGAAAGTGAGCCACTGGATAAGAGAGAATATTTTGTAAGAGACTATTTTTATATGAATATTTTATTTATATTGAGTCTGCCTGTATCATTCCATGGCCTGTGCTGCTTCTTAATTCTGGTACTTGCTTTGGGGTAAGGAGGCGTGAGGCCTGGTTCCCATGGGGACCCTCGCATAGCTGGGTTCTCGAGTTCTGTTGGCCAACCAGACAGAAGTGGCCCCTGGATGATGCCTGGGTTGGGGTGTCATTGTTATTACCTGGGACAGAAATCAGATCCCCAGCCTAGGCCTTTTAAGCAAGGTCACTGAGCAGTGAGCTCGTAGTGAGCCATGTGGCGGGCAGGCCTGTGCCCTTGGCATTGGGTGACTATCAGAGGGCTTGATGAGTCACCACATGGCATAAATCAGCTCAGGGAGCCCGCTCCCCAGCCGGATGCCCCTGCCATTGCCATGTGTCCTGAGAGGTGAGGCACAGTCCTCAGTTATGGGGCAGAAAAGCTGGGGTGAAGGGTCCCATGAGCAGCAGGGCTCAGCAGGGCTTCCTGGATGTCAGGGTCCTAGGGCAGACTGGCAGAGAGGTGTGGACAAGGCCTCTCTGCTCCTACATCCAGTGCCTGCCAACCTGCAGAGCTCTCCTCTGAGAGGCTGTAGGTATTCTAATACGTGTCTGGTTGCATTTCTGTGCATATGCAGGCGTGCGTGTGTGTGTGTGTGTGTGTGTGTGTCCCCCTCAGGAGTCTTGGGTAGTCACGTGACTTTGCACCTTCAAGCACCTCTGGGGTCCTGGGGCGCCTACATTGTGTGGGCTCCTGCAGCTACCCAACTCTGTGTGTGTCTCTCTCCATGTGCCTGAGAGATTCAGCCGGGGGGGGGGGGTGTACATGGGTGTGTTTCTGTGCATCTGCTGGTCCCCAGGTGTGTCTGCTTGCGGGTGAGGTGTGGTGTGAGGCCGACCACAGGGACCTTTGGTGATTGTGTTGAGCCACCAAGAAATGGCACCTCTGAACTCTGTGCCCACAGACACTGGTGAAACTCAGATACCTCTGAGACCACAGCCTGATGGCCCCACACCCTGGGAGTCCCTTGGTGTCTAGGCTGTGCTGGAACTCCCCAATGTTAGCACTGGGCCTGGATCACAGCATGGACAAATAAAATGGCTGGATGGTTGGTTGATATCTTCCGTTGGATCATTTATTTCTTCTTTACGTGGGTGTCGCGATGGGTAGGAATGTGAAGCAATGAGTGGATGGATGGGTGAGTGGATGGATGGATGGATGGATGGGGGAGTGGGTAAGTGGATGGGTGCACATCTGGTTGGGGGAGTGGGTGGGTGGATGGGTGGATAGGTAGTGTGTGGCTAGGTGAGGGAGGAGAAAATATATAGAAGCTTCTTATAGGCCCCATGTCACAGTTTATCTCTGCCCTGGAAAACCAGAGTCTACCATGAGCAAAGAGAGTTTCCAAGCTGTAGTCCCTCTCTTCCTGGCTTCATGGTGTCTGAGAATTGGGAATGTTCTGCGGCGCCTCCCCAAATACCAGAAATTACCCCCATGTCCTTCCTTAGTATCCAGATGAAAATTGTGTCTGGCATGAGGGCAGCAAGGCCTACTAGAACTGCCCGGTTAGCTGGTGGCCTGTCACCTGGCCCCTCAACCCACTTTTAGTTCCCGACCCTGGGCCTGCTCCCTCTCAGAGGTCCCCAGCTCAGCTGAGCTCTGAGCCTCAGCTCCTCCATCTGTAAAACAGGACAATATTTACACCACAGGGTCCTCCTAGTGATGATTGTATCGTACATTGAATTGCAGAGCAATAGATGAATGATAAGTAGTATTATTATTAATTATTACTATCCTTTCCATAGCTATAAGATTTTTTTCAAACACAGCTTACGGTAAGAAATATTGGGCTCTGTGTTGGGCAAAGGTATTTTTTGCTCTTTGGTTTATTCCTAAAGTGACTTTTCAATAAAACGGACATTAAAAAGGCCCAAATCTCAAGAGACTGAATCAAAATTTTAAGTAAACCTCCCATGTTTTATGGTATTTTGACAAACACCATGAGGACAGAACAGGCTGCAAGCTGAACTCGGCCTTTGGACCACCAGCTTGCAGCCTCTGGTTTGGACCAACCCTCTCATTTTAAAGATGGAGAAACTGAGGCCCAGAAAGAGTCAGGGCTTTATAGAAGGGCTCACAGCAAGTCTAGCAGAAACAAGACAAAGGCCAGGACTTGTGCCTCCTGGGAAGTTCTTTCATCAACACCGCGCACCCCAGCAGCAGCAAAATCACTTGGAGGGGTATGGGGAGGGTAAAGTTCCTATTTGTTGTTCAGACATACATATGCTTGTATACATGTGTGCGCACACACACTCACATATCCTCTGACTTGAGTTTAAACCTCGTTCAAGGCTCCACAGGGCAGTATCTGGGCCTTCCCAAGGGCCCTAAAGGAATAGGCCTACAGGGTGTGCCCTGGCAGCTGGGCAAGGGAACCCCCAGTTCTCCCATTCTCCCCTACCCCAGAGCCTCACCTTCTCTACCTCTGTCAGCTGTCCAGTCCTGGAGTCAGTCTTGGATCCTGTCTTCTTCCACCACCTCACCCCATCCATCAGCAAATCCCATTACTCTATGTAAATATACCCAACCCCAGCAGCCGCTGGTGGTGGAGTCTGACTACGTTTGCACCATGCCTGGGTCCTCCTCTTCCAGGTCACATGGCTGGAGCATGTTTCAGTCTCCCTTGCCCTTGAGCGTGGCCAGGGGACTAGGCTCTGGACCACGAAGTGGGCATTAAGTGCTCCGCTCCCAGCCCATCACCCTTCTGCTGAGACTAGAGCCCCAGACAGACCTCACTGGCAGGCCCTGAGGGACACACACAGGCTACCCCAAGAGGTACTAGGTCATATCACAAGATGTACACCCAGAGATGTAGAGGCTGCTCACAGACTGAGCAACCTGGTTACTTGGAAGCTCACTTGACCTTCACCATTCACCTATAATCTCAGGCATTGGCCTGGCATCAGGCCTGCCATATGTGTGTGTGTGTGTGTGTGTGTGTTGGATGCAGAGGCAGGGTGGGAATCAGGGCATGCAGGCTGGGGCACCCAGGACACCGGGCTCCACTTGCAGCTCTGGCCTCTCTGACCGTGGAGGGACTGGGCCAGGGAGGCCCTTCCAGCAGCTGAACCTCAGAGACCTGGCTGGGAAGCGCACTCAAGCTGCAGACCTGCTCCTTGTGGCTCTGGGAGTGGACCAGAACTTGGGCAGTCTGACTTGAGAGTTCTACCTCCCCCACACTCAGCCGTCTCCTGCCCTTCCCTGTGCCTAGGGCTGTCAGGTGACACACGAGAGGCCCAGTTAGCTCTGGATTTCAGGTAAGAACCAACAAAATGTTTAGCATAAGTAGGTACCAATATTAACACAGGGACTACTTATGCTAAGAACAATTCATGGTTTATTTGAAATTCAAAATTTAGCAGCCCTTATTTTTAATTGCTAAATCTGAGTGACCCAAATGGTGCCCTGGGCCTCTGGGGGCCTTCCTGACGTCTGCCCCAGGGAGACATGACCCCATCACTTTCTGGTTATATACCCTGAGATCATGTCTTCTCTCTTTGGTCTGCATTATGATCCCTCTTCCTAGGGCAGACATGAGAAGTGGAGAGGGGAGCTGAGTTGTGATGATCTTGGGTACTTTTCATTCTGGTGACATTTACTCTCTAATTCAGAGCCCGGGGAAGTCTCAACATCCACCTAACTGCTCCCTTCACACACACACCCCACCACTCCACTGCCCTGCACCCCTTCCCCATCATGGGTGATCAGAGAGGACTCTGTTCTCTGCAACCTCACCCTGACCCTCTCTGGCCTCCAGTAAGACATGGCTGGAAGTTGCTACTGGGCAACAGGCTCTTGAACACCACCCTCATCCCAGTGGCACCCCTCCTACAGACAAGGAAACTGAGGCTCGGCTCCCAGCGCCTGTCATTTAGCACTTAGTCAAGGAGCCAGACAGCTCCAGTCTGGAGTGTCAGGCCCTCCTCTCCACAGGAATGTCTTCTCCCTGCTCAGCCTCCAGCCCCCCACCTGCTAGCCAGCACACCTGGATGGTGGCAGAGCCTTGACTTGCAGCAGACACTCTGACATGGTTCTTGCCACTGGAAGGCAGCCAGGGCCGCATATCCATCAGGGACACGGCGGGGCTAAATCCATGAGCACGCCGGTGGACTTTTCCAATTAATATATAATTACTTCCTTGAGTTAGATCCTTTCTCTGCCAGCCTGGGCCTCTTTTCCACTGTTTCATTTTCTTCCCCTTTGGCCTCTAAAAGGATGATTGATGAATGTGGTTAAGCATCAACTCTGGGCAAAAGAGGCACAGGGTGGTGGGAACTCTGGCAGAGGGCACTGAGGAAAGAGCTTAGACAGCAGTTCAGGCAGGCCGGGCGAGTTGTTGGGAGTGTAGGGTTTGGGTTCAGACACTGTGAGTTGTGTGATCCTGGGAAAGCCGCTTCACTTCTCTGGGTCTCAGCTTCCTCACCAATTTCTGAGTATTAGGGTATGCCAGGACCTTTCCCAAACACCTTACAGGTGCTCTCATGTAATCCTCACAAGATGAGATGGACACTGAAATCAGCCTTGGTAGAGGAGTTTAGTAGGGCTGCCGAAACACAGTCCCACAGACCTGGGGACCTTAGACAACAGAAGCTGACTTCCTGACCATTCTGGAGGCTTGAAGTGCACCATCAAGGCATGGGCCGGATTGGTTCCTACTCAGGTCTGCAGGGGAGAGTCTGTTCCTAGCCTCTCTCCTTGGCTCCTCTCCCTGAGCCTCTCCACATTGTCTTCGCTCCATATTCTCTGGGCCCGAATGTCCCCTTTTTATAAGAACACCAGTCATACTGGATTAGAGCCATCCAGATGGCCTCCTTTCCACTCGATCACCTCTTTAAAGACACTATCTTCAAATAAGGTCATGTTCTGAGGTCCTGGATATTAAGACTCCAACATATGAATTTGGGTGGGTGGGAGACACAATTTGACCTATAACATCTGGCTATAGGTAAGGACACTGAGGTGAAGAGTTTAAGTAAAGGGTTCAAGATCACATATGCTTCAAAAGCTAGAAGTGGGATTCAAACCTCCGTTCCAGAGCCCACTACTCTGAAACCCTCAGCAGCATTGCCTATTGGAAACTGAGTCAGGTGTTCTAGCCTGATGGGGCTGTGCCAGGGATAGCATAGCAGAGTGTGGAAAGTGTTTAGAACAGTGCCTGGCACAGAAAAAATACCCAACGAATGTTACCTATCAATATCAAAGTCGGCCAGGCCTGGATTCAAGTCCTGCTCTGACCTCTTGTGCTGTGTGATTTTGGAAGGGGTTTTGCCTCTCTGGGCCTCAGTTTTGTCAGCCTTGGGGAGGATGACAGTCCTTCCCTGGACAGCACAGCGAGCTTCCTCTGGCTCCCGGATGTCCTCTGAGTACATGCTGCCAGGTGTGTGGAGGGCACTACAGGGAAAATCTCTCCACCTTCTCCCTAGGTTCTGGGCCCCTCCAGGTCCAAGGCCCTCTGACCTGCCCATGGCCTTAAGGGCACGGTGGACAATCTGACCCAGGCCACACATCAGTCTGAGTTAGCAGAAGGAGAGGAGGTGGAGGAAAGAAGAATTTAATTCAAATGAGGAGGGGACAGAATTGTTGGGGGTGTCCTCTTCTGGCCAAGATGCAGCCACAGCCACCAAGTTACCCACCTGCCTAAAACCAACAAAACAGACAGGACCCATGAAGCAGTGATTGTCAAAGCACAGGATTTCAGGCCACACAGGACAATGATCCCCATGAAACAGGGAACAAATGAAGTCAGCTTGATCGTTGCTCAGCTTCCTGCCTTGAGGGTTTCCAGGCTAGGTCACAGGGACAGGGAGCTGCAACACCCAGAGTTCCTTCGGGTCCATGGAGACCAAGGAGCCATGGTTCACAGGGCAGAGAAGCGGAGGAGAGAGTCACCTAGATCTGCAGAGGGGCCCAAGGACCCAGCTATCAGTTCAGGCACAGGAGACACATCTTGAGGCCAGGGGAAGAACTTTATGAAAGGATTAGAGACAAGGTCACTCAGTGTCACGAAACACTGGGAAGAGTAATTTTTCCACTGACCAGAATGAACATCTCACAATTCACAAAGTGGCAGATGGAGCATTCTGGAAGGTTTTGCTTCAGTCATGGGGAATGATTAGCTCTACATTGAGCACTGCTTCAGAGAAGATCTGAAGGAAACAAACTTTCCAAGTGATATGACCACATCTCTGAATAAAGATAGAGAAGATTCACAGGAACACTAAAATACCCAGCACCCAACAAGGTAACATTATGATGTCTGGCCTCTGATCAAAGATCACCCCCACTGTCTCTCCCTTCTCAGGCATCAGGACTGTGGCCATGGCCTCCCAGCTCTTCCTGGGCTCCTCTGACTGCTGTGCCTCTCTCTTCATACTGGAGAGTAGCTGCCTGTTTGTGACTGCCTCTCCCACCACACAGGGAACAACTCAAGGACAGAGACTGTATCTCTGAGGCCCCAGCAGGGCAGGGCGCTCTGTGGGCACTGAATAAATTCTTAGTGGATGGATAGATAGATGGATGGATGGATGGTATTAATGACCAGGATTTTTCTTTCTTCCTTGTTGGATTCTAAAGTCTTCACAGTTAAGGATTATTTCATTCTGCTCTGTGTGCCAAGGTTTCAGCACCTACCCAGACTGTGTGGGCCCTAATAAATAAATGTTTGTTGATTGAATAACAAAACAAGTTTTGGTCCCTGTTGCTTCTGTTTGGAATGTTCTTTTCCAAATATCCCCATGGCTCACCCCTCCACCTCCCTCATGTTCTCATTCATATGTCACCTTCTCGAAGTAGCCTGACCACCATATTTAAGACTGAGAGGGCCTTCTTCCTCCCAGGACTCCAACCTTGCTCTTATTTCCACCTTTTCATTTACACTCTCATTCACTGACGTATTATGTTGACTCCTTCTTGTCTATGCTTCTGCTACCACCAGAAAAAAAAAAGAAGAAGAAGAAGTTTTAAACACAGAGCCTTCTGACTCTTATTGTGCATAATTTCCCCAATACCCAAGACAGTGCCTGGTACATAGTAGCTGTTCAGTAAACGCTTGTTGACTAAGGAGATGGCTTTTTTTTCTGCCCAGGACTTCTCTGTGGTCTGGGCTGACTACTTAATCCCTCTGGGCCCCATATTTAAAATAATAAACAGCAGCAGGGGCACCTGGGTGGCTCAGTGGGTTAAAGCCTCTGCCTTCGGCTCAGGTCATGATCCCATGATCCTGCGATCACCACTAAACCTAACCTCAGTTTGTGTTTGCAGACTTCTCTCCGAAAACTATAGCTCACATGCTCTCCAGAATAGGGTCTCTGGAGCCACACCATATGACTGTGCCTGTCATAATCAAGGAAACTGTGCCCGTCAGGGGATTGAGCCCCCACATCGGGCTCTCTGCTCAGCAGGGCTCCTGCTTCCTACCCCTCTCTCCGCCTGCCTCTCTGCCGACTTGTGATCTCTGTCTGTCAAATAAATTTTTAAAAATCTTAAAAAATAAAATAAAATAATAATAACAGAACAATAATAGTCACGAAGATTGTGTCTCTCCATCCTCTGGGCGCCTAGCAGGGTCGAGGTCCTTGCCTTCTCAGGGTGAGCCTATGACTGGCGTTGGCCAATCTGAAAGGAAGGGGTGGTGATGTGACTCTCCAGAGCGCACACTGCATCTCCCAGCTCCCTCGTCCCTTCTGCCAGAGGGATAGGCAGTGTTCCCCACAGTGGTTGCTGCTCTTTTAGGCCACAGAACAAAGCCACAGCTGACCTGTTTGGGACATTTTGCATGAGTGAGAAATAAACTTTTGTTGCATTAAGCCAGTGGGATTTAGGGCTTTTGTTATGGCAGCATAACTTACCCTCTCCTGACTGAGGGTCCTGACAAATGTGATTTTGCTACCCCGAGGCTTACCCTGAGGGCTCAGCCCCCTCTGCGCTAGGAGGGGTGGGACTTGTCAGGATAACAAAGGCTGAGGCTTATCAGGGTGGTAAGCTTAATGCCCCTTGATTGCCCCATTGTATGAGCACAACAACCCATGAGTAGGCACTGCTGTTGTCCCCAGGGAGGGACTGGGGGCACAGAGGTGAGACAGAAGCTCAGCCCAGGTTGCTGAGGGGAGCAGGGCTGGGACTTGAACCCCGAGGGGGCTCTTTCTCTGGTTCCAGCCACCATGGTCCCCAATGCCAGCTGGCCCCACGAAGAGGGTGTACATCTCCATGCCTGCCCTCTCTGGCATATGCAGGTCCAGGCTAATGGTAGGGGAGGCTGGACTGTTAGTGAGGGCTGTTTTGTGGAAGTGGGGCTGCTGGTCAGAGAAGGGGGGGTCTAGTCAGCAGCAACACACTGCCTCTGGCCGCTGGGAAGCCCCCTTCCATGTGACTTCAAGTCAGTGTGACTCATCCACACTGCCTCTCCCCTATGCCAGGCCCTTTCACAAAGAGCCCCCAGAGCTCCCAGCCCCCCACCAAGTAGCAGTATTTGGGTCATAGTGTCAGCTCACCTGGACCAGCTGGTTTAGCAATGGGAGAGGGACAGGCACTGAGTGAGGCCCACACAGCTGGAAGGAGAGTGTGGTTGGCTTGGACTTAATTATGGCAAAGCCAGTTTCCATGATTAGATATGCCCCCTCTGAGAAGCCTTCCTATTTTAAACTTGGCATGGTGATGAGAGATCTCCCCTGTGCATCTGGGAAGCAAACACCGACATGAGAAGCTTCACTAAGGTCTCTGGTATGATTCTCCCTATACCCATTTCTCAAGCATGAAGCCTGAGGATGCCAACAAAGGGACGACTTGTCTGAAGTCATGGAGCTGTGAAGCAGCAGAGCCAAGACTCCCCCCGCCAGGCTCCTGACTATCGGCTGGGTATGTCCAGAAGGAGAAGGTCCTGCCCAGCCTCCAGGCCACTGTCTCTGCAGGGGCTGCCCCTTTAATAGGGAGCTGAGCAAAATCATCCAGGACAGCTGACTTTGGGGAAGGCAAAGTCACACAGACCTTAGCTCCTAACCCGGTGACTTGGGCCAGGCTTCCACTAACTGAGCCTCAGCCTCCTCAGCAGCAAACAGGGATAAGAAGGGACTCTTTCTGCAATGAAATATTTAGGTCAAGTGCACTACACTGTGTTTAGCAAATAGTAGGAGCTTGGGACATGGCCATCTACTCATGAGTGATGGGCATTGTGCCGGCAATGCCCACTGCCCCAAATACCACTGCAGGGTGCCTCCTTACACATCAAATGTCCCCTAAGACAAAAATGAATGATTGGGACTTCATCAAGATCAAAAGCTTTTGCACAGCAAAGGAAACAGACAACAAAATCAAAAGACAACTGACAGAATGGGAGAAAATATTTGCAAATGACATATCCAGTATCAAAAATCTATAAAGAACTTATCAAACTCAACACCCAAAGAACAAATAATCCAATCAAGAAATGGGCAGAGGACATGAACAGACATTTCTAAAAAGAAAACATCCAGATGGCCAAAAGACAGATAAAAAAGTGTTCCACATCACTCGGCATCAGGGAAATACAAATCAAAACCACAATGAGATACCACCTCACACCAGTCAGAATGGCTAAAATTAAGAAGTCAGGAAACCACAGATGCTATTGAGGATGTGGAGAAAGGGAAACCCTTCGCCAGTGTTGGTGGGAATGCAAGCTGGTCCAACCACTCTGGAATACAGCATGGAGGTTCCTCAAAAAGTTGAAAATAGACTTCCCTATAATCCAGCAATCACACTACTGGGTATTTCCCCTAAACATACAAATGTAGTGATCCGAAGGGGCACGTGCACCCGAATGTTTATAGCAGCAATGTCCACAATAGCCAAACTATGGAAAGAACCTAGATGTCCATCAACAGATGAATGGATAAAGAAAATGTGGTGTATATATATACAATGGAATACTATGCAGCCATCAAAAGAAATGAAATCTTGCCATTTGCGACGACGTGGATGGAACTAGAGGGTACTATGCTTAGTGAAATAAGTCAATCAGAGAAAGACAACTATCATATGATCTCCCTGATATGAGGAAGTCAAGAAGCAACAAAGGGGCTTGAGGGGTAGGAAAAGAATAAATGAAACAAGATGGGATCGGGAGGGAGACAAACCATAAGAGACTCTTAATCTCACAAAACAAACCAAGGGTTGCGGGGGGGGGAGGGAAGTAGGGAGAGGGGGCTAGGGTTATGGACATTGGGGAGGGTATGTGCTATGGTGAGTGCTATGAAGTGTGTAAACCTGGTGATTCATGGTCCTGTACCCCTGGGGCTAATAATACATTATATGTTAATTTAAAAACAAACAAATGTCCCCTAAGGGACCTGGGTGATACTTACCATCTTGGGTAAGTATCCAGGAGTGGAATTGTCCTGTCCCAGAGGCTGGGGTAGGTGTGAGGAGGTGGCTCTCTTGAGAGCTGCCGTCCCCACACAGGGCACCAGGGATCCTCTCTGCCCATGGCCACACCAGCACTGGGCAGTACCCGGCTTTTTAATTCTTGCCAGTCTAACTCTCGCAATATGATACCACAGGCTTCTCTGGTTACTACTAATGAGTTTGCTCATCTCTTCATAGGCTTCTGGGCCTGTTCTGTCTTCTTCTTATCTGTGAATGGCCTGTTTATGTCTTTGGCCTACTACCTGGAAAAATATTTCTGAGTGTGCTATCTGGCCAGCTATCGCTGCTCCACAGGCATCTTGTCCTGAGGAAGCCTGCACTGGCCACACGTCCACAGGGCTCCGGGGACACCTTCTGTTCTCTGTACTTGGCTCGTAGAATGCATGGGCTGCATTCTTCCCCCTGGAACTTTCCTGCTTCCTTCATTCATCCATCAGTTTCCCAGCATAACTGTAATAAGATTCAAACACCATGGCCAGCCCAAGGGTCCACACCATCTGTCCCCTGCTAGAACCTTCCTCTGCTAATGTCTGGCTGGCTCAAGCCAAGACTTTCTGGCTGGTCTGAACTTCCAGGCTCATCCCCAACCTCAGAGACACTCCCTCCCTGCAGGCAGGTCCTTGTTCAGAAGTCACTGCCACATGGAGGCCACCCCTGATGAACCATCTGGTCTAAGATACCAGCACATCACTATCTACGGCCCCGTAACCCCAGACCCAGCTTTATATTTCTTCTCAGCACTTACCCATGCTGGTCACTATGCTGGATGAGCTTTTGGTTTCTTTTTTTAAGATCTTATGTATTTATTTGACAGAGAGAGAGAGAGACACAGAGAGAGCCTGAGCTGGGGGAGCAACAGGCAGAGGGAGAGGGAGAAGAAGGCTCCCCGATGAGCAGAGAGTTTGACCCCTGGGATCATGACCCAAGCCAAAGGCAGAAGCTTAACCGACTAAGGCACCCAGGCGCCTGCCCCCTTTATATCTTTTGATAATGAAAGTATTATATCTTCCTTGCTTTAAAAATATACAGAAGTGTCTATAGTAAAAAGTGAAAATGGGTTCCAAAATCTTGTTCCCCAGAGAAAGCCACTAGGATCACACTTGGTATGTGTGAATACGAGCATATACATAAACGTTCCCAAGACATACCCGTTCCTCAAGTTATTTTCTCGACCTCACATTACACATAAGTGGACCTGCATCATCCTTTTTTTTTTTTTTTTTTTTTGACAGAGAGAGATCACAAGTTAGTAGAGAGGCAGGCAGAGAAAGAGAAAGAGGGAAGCAGGCTCCCTGCTGAGCAGAGAGCCTGATGTGGGGCTCAATCCCAGGACCCCGAGATCATGACCTGAGCCAAAGGCAGAGGTCAACCTACTGAGCCACCCAGGCACCCTTCCTTATCCTTTTTAATAGTCATAGAGGATTTCACAGTACAGAGGTACCCAAATTTATTTCCTCAACCTTCTGTAGGTGGATCTGGACAAAGATCCCATTGCTTTCCCACTGTCGCCAACTACATGGTAACGAAGATCCTTGAGCATTTATCTTTCAGCACTGGTGTTGAGTCTTGCTGCGAAGTCTTCTTATCTACTAGAAATTGGGGTTCTAGGTCAAAGAGAACATATTGAGGGATTCCCCGAGAAGGGAGTTGGTCAACCCACAGGATGGCCCTGGATAAACTGTGGAAAGCCTGGGAGGTAGGGAGCTTTCCTTTGCTGGAGGAATCCCAGGGGCTTTAGACAAGCACCCACCAGGATGCTGCAGAGGGGGTCCTCCATCAGGTTCTGAGTTACCCTGGACAACCCCTGTTCGTTCCCACTAGAGTGTTTGATTTCCGTGCAAATGTTCTGGGGCTGATCCTGGCGGAGAATCGCATGAGGTTCCTTCATGGCCACTGTCTGAAATTCCCTCTCCCTGGGGCCTGCTGGGGGAGGTAGAGCAGCTTCCCGCCAACCCCCAGCTTGAGGGTACAACTGCCCCGTTGTCCCCTGGGACAGCCCTGTTAAATCTGCACAAGAAATGTGCGCAATCTTGTAATCAGTGCCACTGTTTGTCACCAGATGTTCAGAGGCAAGGGTGCTAATTGATGCAGGCAAAGAGGAGGGAGGGGAGGGGGGGGTGGAAGCTGCTAGGAGGATGGGTGGGCTAGGGGAGGCAGGAGAGCCCCACACTGGAAGTGTGCAAGAAAGTGTGTCTTAGGAGGGACTGAGCAGCTGGAGGCACATAGGACATCTACGGTCTCCAACAATGAGATGAAATAAGCCTAAGAATAAGGGTCTCTGATTTTATTACAAGATCCTGTAATACGAATGAGAATTTCTGTCATCTGGTGTCTGCGTTCTATGACTGTTTTGAAATGCTCTGATGTCGTGATTCTGAGCCTCTGATTCTGTGTCAAAGCTTCAAAGGGTGCACAAGGCAGGTGGTTTTGGAGCAGGGCTCCGGGAAACCCAACTCAACTCTTAGGAGTGTTGAGAACTTGGGCGCACTGCCTGCCGGCTCCGTGCCTCAGTTTGCTGGCTGATAGATGGAGGTAGCAAGGTATTGGCTCACAGCATCTCAGCGAGGGTTCAAGTAGCTGATGCACATGGATACTCAGGCTGAGAAGGGAGCCCGGCACACAGCAGGTGCTCAGCAAGTCCAGGCTTGGGTTAGCTTCGAGGGCAGGCAGTCCAAGAGTTGATTCTGGGAGCTTCGAGGGCAGGCAGTCCAAGAGTTGATTCTGGGAGCTGAGGCCAGGGATTGGGCTATTGTTCTAAGCTGCTTCTCCGAGTCTGGAAGTGTCTTGGCCTCCAGGACCTGGGTCCACTGGGCAGCCAGCCCTCCACAGCGGGCAGCTGTTGGAAAGCAAAGCAAACACGCAGAGGGAAGGAAGCTCCTGGGGCTGCAGGAAAGCAAACAAGGGCCACTTCCTCCAGCCACATGCTGCGGATGGCCAACCTTTCCCAGAGCTGTTCCTTGGGAGTCCTCCTCGGGCGCCCGGCCTGTGTTTGGACAGCTTGAGGGGTGTGGGGGCAGAGAAAGTGGAGTAATAGAGAGCCAGGCCTGGCCTGGCCGATCACAGGCCCCTTCTGCCTCTCCCCTCTGTGGGGCATTGCCATGCAGCCTACCTGACCTCATCCTGGGTTCTGGCCTATAGGCCTGGCCACTGGGGGGCCAGGCCTGGGGGACGGTCCTCAGAATGGGGCCCTTGGGCTGGGAATACAATAACATCAATAATTAGTGTTGATTAAATGTTTGCCCGGAGCCAGCTCTCTTTTCAGTGCTGTATGTAGGGTATTTTCTGTCATCTTTCGTACACCCCCATTATTATGGTAATTGTACAGGTGAAAAAATGGAGGCAGGGTTGAGTAATTTTAGAGCCCAGATGGCCTGCCTTTGGTCACTACCCTTTGGGTAAACCATACACTGCCTTTTACAAGGTCATGATAATGATACCAGCAGGGAGCACTTTCTGAGTAATCTGCTTTCCTGATTTCTCTCAAGGCCCTTAGTAACCCCTATTGGGTGGGTCTCATTATGAGTCTCATTTATCAGTTAAGGTAAACTGGGGTGAAATGGAGCCATTTCCCCAAGATTATCCAGTCAGAAAAGGTAGCAGCTGGGATTAAAACCTGTTTCAGTCCTGTGCCAAAACCCATGATGTTAAGCATGATGCTAGTATGTTCGTTTCCTCTGGCTGCTGTAATAGATCCCACCACGAACTTGGTGGCTTAAAGCAATGCAGATTTATTCCTTTACAGCTCTGGGAGTCAGAAGTCTGAAATCAGTCTCACTGGGCTAACGTCAAGGTGTTGATGGGGCTGGATCTTTCTGGAACCTCTGAGAGGCAAGTCCCTTTCCTTGACTTTTCATCTTCTAGTGCCACCTGTATTTCTTGGCTCATGGCCTCTTCCTCTGTCTTCAGAGCACATCACTCCACATCACTCCAATTTTTGCTTCTGTCACCACATCCATGCCTCCTTCCTCATATAACACCATTACGATCACAGTAGGTCCTTCTCCATAATCCAGGATAATCTCCCCATTTCCAGATCCTTCAGTTATTCACACACTCAACATCTTTTTTGCCATAAAGGTTATGTATCGGCAGGTTCCAGGGATTAGGATGTGACCATATTGGGGGGCATTATCCTGCCTACCACCACTAGCTTAGACTAAATTTTGCTAAAGTGGAGATAATGAGCTCCCCATCCTTGGATGTATGGAAGCACATCTTAGGCCCACTCAAAACCTTGGCAGTGGGAGTCAGGGGTGCTTAACTCAGAATCTGAAGACCTAGAAGCTTATCCTCAGACCATCTGGCATGCTTCCAGATGGAGACATGGAAGCTCCTTTGCTCTAATGGGGGTGACTTCACCACTAGGGCCCCCAGCACAACTCCCAGGGGACTTTCCACACCCCAGGTTTATGTTACTGGGATTCGCATCCAACCTTTCACTCCCCTGCCTGCTGGGAGCTTGCCTAGGGCAGAGCTTGGATGCCCCTCCCTCTGGCACCAGCCCAAGGTCCGAGCCCAATTAATGCGTGTGGAAAGAGCAAGCAATGGAAACGCAGAGGGCGCCTGTGGCTGGCAGGCTGTGGGTGGCCCAGGTGGGGCCTGGTACACTATAGGGGCTCAGCAAGCGGGTGCTGAATTAAGTCACCCACCAGGCTCTACAGTAGCGCCATCCAAGAGAACATTCAATCAGAGTCCTTCAAATATGGCTTAGCATGACTTCCCTGAAGCTGAATTCTCTCTCCAGATCCCCGAGACCCGGCCTGAAACCAGGCCTCCTTCGTCTCCCCTCCCCACCCTCTGTGCGGGTTCTGTTGTAACAATCTCTAGCCCTGTGTCCGCCACCAAGCCAGATCCTTCTCCCCGTCCCCCTGCTTTTTCGCAGCTCTCACAGGCCTGCCACCACCATTCCAGCCTGTATTCCCGAAGGCCCACGGCACACTGTGGACATTTGGTCCTCGCAACAACACAGGGAGGTAGGTCTCATTACTTCCACCTTGGAGATAAGGAAGAGAGGGCTCAGTGAGCGTGAGAGGTTCCTCAGGTCATCCAGGAAGCTGAGCAGAACTAGACCACTTGACCAGGCCCCTGTGTGCTGCTGCAGAGAAATGGGGTGAGCAAAGGAACCCAGCGTCTTGAGGCTGGTGCCCCGCCCACCAGCCCCAGTCTGCTTCCTGAGCCTGGAGCACCCACCAAGAGAGCTTGCCAGCCGGTCGGAGGCCGACGGGCTGCCCACAGGCAGATGACGACCTTGGCAGAGAGGCTGGGCAGCCAGCCCCTTGCTGTGCCGGACCCAGTTTCGACCAGGGCGGAGGAACAAAGGGCTTTCACGGGGTGTAATCCAGGCCGAGGGGAGAAGAATGGTCAGGTGTATCGAGAGGCAGGTTCACATGGAGGGAAAGGGCAAGCGGCGCGGGCTCGGCTGGCACAGGGGCCCGAGTTCCGGCCCACACTCCCAGGGCGGCAGACGGTCGCTGGCAGCGAGTGAAGGCCCCATTTGTGCGATATGTTAGCAGGGAGGGCAGGCCTTTTAGGGGGTGAGATCGTGTGGCCCGATAGCACACCGGGGCCTCTCCCTGGGGGGGCCCAGGCCCCCTGTGAGGACTGTCGGCCATTGTTACCTGTGCCTCGAGCGAAGGAAAACGGGACACGGGCGGTCAGCCGATACCTGTGCGATCTGGCGGCCGGGGGCAGCTCTGCAGGCTGCGGCTCAAGTTACAGAGCCAGGACAGGTGAGGGGGGCGCACAGGCTCTGGGAAGGGCCCACGGAGCTGCTGGCCTGGCAGACAGGGTGGAGTGATCCACCCAGAGTAAGACGGGGAGGCCGCAGGGGTGGGTGCTGGGTGTCACTGAGCACTCCACCCACCCCTGCCCCAACCATGAGATCACTCACTCCATCAGGAGAGGCCATGAACACGCTGTCCAGGACTGCTTGACCACAAGGGCCCAACAATCAACATGGAAAAAGAAGTCCAGGAAAATGTGGGGAAACTAAACCGCAATGGGGGAGCAGAGGAGACTCCTGTGTTTACTGTTTGCCAATGAATGTAGTGTAAATGCCAGTCCCAGACCCACCACAAACGTTTAACTCTAGCCAGCACACATGGGGATTCTATGGCCACTAGGTAGTGGCAGTTACAGCCCTTGCTGTTAGAGTATTTCATGCTATTAATGTGTTTAGCCCTCCTGTGATAGATATTAGCATTCTACAGAGGAGGCACAGAGAGGCTGAGTGATTTGCCCAAGGTCACACAGCTGTGATAGGGTAGAGGGGATTTGAGCCCAGACCATCTGACTCAGAGTCCGTGGGACTAAGAACCACTCTATCCTGCCCCAGTCCCTGCCCCTGCCCCCCATCATAGCACGGTGAAATTACAATCATTTCCTGTGCGTTAGCAATGAGCTGAGCATGCTCCCAGGTGAGTTCTCTCATTTGACCTGTTCAGCCACCCTATCTGGTGACTGCACCCCACATCACAGAAACCAAGACTCCAGTCTGGCAAATGACGTGCTTGGAAAACAGGGAACAGGCAGCAGTCGAGTGGGTAATTAACAAAGGGGCTGGTTACAGAGACGTGGTCAAAGAAACCAGCCAGGGATGGTGAGGCACACAGGGGCTGCCAGTAGTGGGGGGATGCTCCCTCCTGGGGCAGAAAGGCCTTTCCTGACACCTGCTGCAGGCAGCTGCCCCTGGAGGGTGGCTGTCAGACAGGAGCCATAGGCACTGGGGGACAGAGCTGCCACCCCCTGCCACCCAGCAGGAGGGGCCAGGGAGCCTCCCTCCAACCCCCTTTCAGGCCAAGGGAAGCCAGTGGGCTGGGAGACCATAGACGCAGACCCACAGTCAGCCCCCAGGGCACAAAGCAGCGCTGAGAGTGGATTGGGAGGGGCTTATGGAGAATAGCCAGGCTGCTATCTGCCCAAAGCTGGGGGATGACAGAGTCCGGGCTCCCACAGGGCTCACACACCTACCCATGTCTCGCATCGGTCCACTAGCTTGACGTACTGCCAGGGGCCCAGGCCCAGCACTCAGACCCAGCACTGGCCACAGAAATGGCACAAAGTCCTAAGGATATCCTGCCTCCCTCTAGCAAGGGCCTGTTTATCCACCTACCAACCATCTCTTCATGCTGAGTGTGCAGGAGGCCCTGTGCTAGGTGCTCTGCTGGACAGACTAAACCACAGAAGCTGTGGGGGCTGCAGAAAGCGTTCTCAGCTCCCGGCACCCAGCGGACATCTGTGGGGTGTGGAGTTGCCAGAGTCTGACACTTACATGGCATTTATAAATGGTCTTACAAATTGAACATGTCCTTGATGATATTTTATATATGCACGTACATATGCATATGTGTGTGTGTGTGTGTGAGTATGTATATGTATATGTGCTTGGGTGTGAATATGCATGCATGTGCATGTGTGTATAAGCACTAGATATGTGTCTCTACATATATGTTCCACACAACATACATATACACACGTGTATCCGCCTTGGCTTGCAGACTGTGGATATTCCATATTACTTCATTTACTCAGCCATTGAACAAAATGTCCTGGGGTCACCTGCAGGCCAAGCCCCGGGATAAAGGAGATGGGGAAAGAACTGGATGCAGAGCCGTGTCTCCAGAAGCCCCTGGGCTGGGTCAAGGACCCTGTCACGGAGAAATAAGGCGCTACAGGCCTTGAGTGAGACCCAGCGAGGAGGCCAAGACTCACAGGAACTGACAACGCTGCAGAACGTGCAGCAAAGCAGATGTAGAGGGGCAGCTGCAGGGCCAGGGAGAGTGAGACAGGGCTGCCAGAGCTGGACTGCACCAGGAGCCAGAACCAGGGGGCCGGCAGGTCCGGGCTAGACACAGGTGTCCCCTCAGCAGGGTGCCTGAAGAGCCCCAGACTAGTTACAGGGCTTGGGCAGGACTCAGGGAGCCCCTGGGGTCAGAGCAGCGCCCAGGGCTGGACCCAGGGGAGTGTCATCCCTACCCTGGACCTGGGTACAGGGCAGGGAGTGGTCCCTGGGAAAAGGATGGAGCCACAGGAGGGGGGCCTCATGCCACAGCTGCATCTAGAGATGAAGGCAGCTGTGGTGACCCAGGACAGAGAAAGATAGGGACTGAGTACACGCACACCCCTCCTCTGCCTTTCCATTGGCTAAGCCCAGCCGGGAGCAGGAGGGCAGCAAAGCCTGGATGATGGTGTCCTCAGAGGGCAGCCTCTGGGTGCTGAGCAGGGTAGAGGAGGTAGGGAGTGTATGGGGTAGGGTAAGAAGAACAGCCAGCCTGGTGGATAGCAGTCAGGGTGTTGAAGAGCAAGATCTTTGGAGCCATTTAGACTGAGTCTGGGCGGCTGCCTCCCCTCCCCTGGGGTGGGCTGTGGCCCTCCTGCTCCCTCCATATCCTACAGACCCATGGCTTCAGAAATGCTGGGCCAAGCACACTTGTAGACCGGGCTGTTGTACAAGCTGCAATGGGGCTATGTGGGGGTGGGGCCAGGTCAGCTCTGTGTAACCTGTGGACAGAATGGCAGGGGGCATGTGAAGGTCAGGTCCACTTGGATGAACCTGGAGTTTTGGGGTGATGCACTGAGAAGGGGGCATAAAGGCTTGGGGATGAACCCCTCAGGGCCTACCATGACCCGACACATTGGATGCCTGGATGGCATCTGGCCATTGCCAGCAACCTGAATGCCCGCCCTGAGGTGCTGTGTTCCCCACCCCAGCTGCGAAATCTCCCTGCCTCTGCCTCAATCGCCATGCCTGTCAGCTTGATTTCCTCGAGACGCTGATGGAGACCCGGGGTGGAGGGGGGCGTGCTCCACCACGAACACCCGAGCAAGAGCAAGCCGTGCTCCCTCAGACATGGGGCTCCTTCTCCAAGAGCTTGTTTCCCGCCCCTGCCCCCGTCAAATAGGAATACTAAATAGGAAAACAAACAAAATGTCACAGGGTTCTGTCAGGATGAGATGAGTCACCGCGCTCTATCCACAGCACACTCTTATCACCGCGACTCTGCCTTCACAAACGTCCACTTAATGTTTCCGGTGGAAATAGAACGCAAGTCATGTAAGTCATTACAAGCTTTTCTAAAAAATAAAAATAAATTGGTGCCATTAATTTTACTGTCATTTAGCCCTATACATCTCAAACATTTGAGTACGTGGAACAGAAGTGGCCACATTTTGAGGGCTCAGTAGTCATTCGTGGCCAGTGGCGAAGGCACTGGCCAGTGCAGGCTAATGAATTCATACAAACATGTTTCGGGGTTGGGCAGGAGGCGGAAATCAAGAGTCTTCCTGCCAGAGGTAGTATTAGCCCTGGACGTCCACATGTGAGCTGAATTACACGTGGGCATAGGTAAGCATCATCCAGGCTCATGTCCTCCCTGTCCCGAAGATGGGGAAACCAAGGCCCAGAGAAGCTGTGAGTAAGAAACCTGGGCGCGAGTTACAAGAAGGCACGATACTTAGAAAGTGAGTAGGGTATGGGTATGATCCCCAACACCAAGTACGGGGCAGATGGGGGGAGAGTGAAGAAGACAGGAGGGCAAGGGGAAGGAGAAGATGAGGAAGTAGGGAAAGTGAACCCCAAAGGAAAATCATCTATGGCTTTAAAAGAGCCGGCTGCCTCTTGCTGCCGCTTAAGAGGCTCACCCTGCTGTTGCCCTGGTAACGAGAGAAAAATCACAGAGCAATTTGTAATCAGTAGCGGTTCCTGCTGCTCCCTGGGAACATTGTTCCCCTTCGGAGGTCGCATCGCCTAGTGGGAGGGGCCCTGTGGATCCCACAGTCCAACCCCCACCCAAGGCGAGAGACCTTCTGCATCATCCTCCATGCAAGGCTGTTCCTCCCCAGCTCACGTAGCTCCCTGAATGCAGAGCTCCTTCCTGTTGGTCAGTCTGCCCCAGACCTAAGGAGCCTCTCTGGCAAGAGACTCCCTCACACCACCCTGAAGCCTGCTTCTCTGTACTCTGGCCCCTGGAACCATAAGCCCCACCTTCTCCCCCTGCCTGGGGCAGCCTGCAGAGACTCAAGTTGGAACACAGCATCTCCCCAGTCCCACTACAGACTCTTCCCAGTCCTGTTTGATTCCTCTGAACCAGTCCCAGGCAGAGGTTCCAGGAAGAGTCTGAGCACCATAAAGCACAAACATCACTTGCCTCATTCTAGGTATAGACCTTAATTAATAGGACCTAAGCTCAAGCTGACCTGGCCATGGGCCCGACCTCCCTGCTGTCTCTGTCTCCAGGTGACCATGCATTGGTATGAAACACCCACCCCAGAGAAATCAGGCCTCCCACTACCTGTGTACTCAACATTCTAAGGTCTCAAAGGCAATTCCATGAGGCCAATATAGAACTCCTGATTATCCCCTGCCCCTGAGCTGCCTGCTCACACCATAAGCTTAGGCATCATTCCTGTTTTTCCATTCCACTTTCCTTGTCTGATCCTTGAGCTTACTGTTCCCTACTCCTAAATAGCTCTGGCATCCTCCTCCACTCACCCCCCTGGACTTGCCACCATCAGCTTTTATCCAGGTGGCTAGCGGAGCCTCCAGGCGAGTTTCCAGACTTCTCTTCCCACCAAGCAATCAGAGGTGTCATTACCTTGCTTAGAACAGCCAAGAGCTCCCCATCCCAGTGAGAAGAAAGCCTGACTCGTCATCTGGGCCTCACTAGAGTCACTCCTGCCCTTCCTCTCCTGCCTTCATGGGCCCTTCCTGTTCCCAGGCTCCCCACCTCCCCCGCCCCAATCTCAGTGATTTTTCTACCCCTGCATGGTTTTTAATTCCTCTCTCACTATACAGATTTTCCCTGGCCTTTGTTCCTTTGTCCCTACCTGCTTGATGAGGTCCCCAGGGGGCGGGGTGTTCCTGGGCGCAGGCCTGGGACTGCTTTGCTGGGTCTACCCTAACACCTAGTGCTTGATACATGGCAAGGGCTCAGTATCATGCGTGGCGCTCATATTCTCCCTCTGGGCTGCAGGACTGTGTGAGACCGTTGGCTTCGGGGCTGGGGGTTGCACTCACACTCTACCTGGGCTGCTCAACTGCCCTGTGACCCCAGGCAGATCACTCTTCCCCTCTTGGGATCAGTTCCCCCATCCCATCTGAGTTTCCCTTCACAACCCAGCAATGGAGAGGAACAAAGTGGTTCCTGGAGCCTTGCCTCATGGCTGCTCAGACAGAGGCACCCCAGCAGGGCCTTTCTTGGGACCAATGGCTCACTGTGCAGCCCCCACCAAGGGCCTCTCCCCTGTGCTGTGGTTGAGACAGCTTTTCCTCCTTCCAGGCACAGAGAGCCCACGAAGTTTCTGTGGTCGGAGGCAACTCCATGATCTGGGCCCCAGAAGCACTGGAGGTCAGGGGAGGATGTGGGTTCATCCTCCTCAGGGTTAGCCCAAGATTTATCAGGACCCCTAGTCTGAGTCTGGGCTCTGGCATACAGGAGGCCCCAGTGTCAAAGCTCAGACAAGCACGTCCTGAAGGGCCAAGGCCCTAATAATTATTCTCACATTGTTCCCAGCTGCTCTGGGAACAGGTGCAAAAGTTCTGCTTCCTGTTTTGTGGATGAGGAAATGGAGACTCAGTAAGGAATGGCTTAGCCAAAGTCACGTGGCACGTAGAAGACCCAATCCAAGGCAGAGAATGAGTGGACTTGGGGGCCTCAGGGCTGGACCCTGAAGCACCAGAGCAGATAGGGAGGACTCATGGCCCAGGCTGCACAGAGGGTCCCAAAGCACCTCTGGACCAGGAGAAGAAGGTTCTGGGACTCTTGTGTTCAGTTATTATGTTCACTGAGGGCAAGTCCCTTCTCTTCTCCAGGCCTCAGTCTCCAGTTCTGGAAAATGGAGCTGCCATGCCAAGCAGGGAGGCTGGAGGGAGGCTCAGAGGAGGATGGGATGTGGGGGAGGAGCCAGTGGGGGAAGGGCAGGACAGGAGGCACCAGGGTCCCAGTGGCATAGAGACCAAGTGGCCCTGTCCTCCACCACCCCAGCCCCCATTTCCTCCCAGTCTGCTCCCGGAGCTCCATCACTCACTCTGTGGTCCATTACTGCCTGTCCCAACTCCGGCCCTGGAAGTTGTCCAGTCGCAAATGGAAAGGAGCCGGGGGTTGGCAGAGCTGGTGGGCTTGTGGTTCTGAGGACAGGAGCCTCCTCTGATCAATGGGGTCTGGGGAGTGTGGTGTAGAGGGAAAGAAGCTAGGTCTATATCCACTCCCTTCGCCCTTCCACCCCTGACCTGGAACCACTTGCATGGGCCCACTTTCCTATCTTTGATGCAGAGAGAGACCCTGGACTCGCCCGGGAGCAAAGCCAGTGGAGGGTAAGTGATTTACCACTCATCACATAGATTACTACTCATCACACAGAGCCAGCCGGGACTAAGTTTGGGCAGACCCAGTTCCCGACCACAGGCTCTTCCCAGTTGCCTCTCCCTGGGTTTCACTCTGGGAAACAGCATTTTCATTTGTAAGTGAAGGGGGTTTCATAGATCTTGAAAGAAATTGGAGTGGGGTTGGATTCTCCTAGCTAAACTTCTATACAAGGCTGGTGAACATGCAGCTCAGCCACTGCTTCCCTGTGTCTTTGGGTAAGTGGGCCTTTATCTCCACTCCTGCAAAATGGGTTCAGCATGGCGAGGTTTAGTAAAGGAAGCCAGTCTTGGGAAGGTTTAGTAAAGGGAAGCCAGTCTTCCCCTGACTTAGTGCACCACCTACCTGCCGCATCCCACGGCCCCCATCCCAGTACTTCGGGGTGGGGGTGGGGGTGATGTACAGAAAATGCGTGGTCTCTGCTGGGCCTGAAAGGAGGAAGGGTTGCTCTAGCCGGGGTTTGGGAGAAGGGCCCTGCAGGGGGTGGGGGAGGGAGCCGCCCAGTGATCCGGGGTCTCTAAGAGGCCTTGCCAGAGTGTCGACACCCAAGTAGCCATGAGCCAGGGAAGGCATCAGGCATCACTTTGCTCTTCTCCATCACCCAGGTTGTGAAGGGAGCTTCAGAGGAGGAAACTGAGCCCCAGGGAAGTGGGGCGCTGGGAGTGTCCACTATTCACCCAATTCTAGAGGCTCAGCTCGAAGAAAAGTAATATAAAATGTCTTATGAATAGCATTTTAAATATAGATTACATGCTGAAATGATAATATCTTGGGTAGAGGCACACAAATTCTATTATTAAAATTGATGTCACTTGTTTCTTTTTCCACTGTTTAACACAGCTACTGGAAAGCTTGAGCTTTTAACACACGTGGCTGGGTTTCTTCTGGGCAGCGCTACGTCATGCTTGTGTTCCCGAGTTTTGTGCTCCCCCATCCCTGCCAAATGGTGATATGTTCCTTCCCTCTCCTAGCCTGGTTACCTCTCTCAGGGTGCCTCCGCTGTCAGCTTGGGGTGGTATAAGCTCCACTCCAAGGTTACTGTGAGAATTAGTAGAGAGAACGCCCATCAAGGGCTTACAGCAAACACGCTATGTCCACCGTCTTGTGGTGACTGTCACTGCTGTCATCGCTATTGTTAGCCGCTGAGGCCCAGAGAGGGAAGCACCTGTCCTGGGGTCATGCAACAGGGCAGTGGAATCAGCGGCCTCCCCGAGTCGGGGTCTGGGAGCCCCTCCTCCCACACCGCAGACATCCAGGCTTCAGCGGCAGAAGGTGGAGGGAGGAAGGCAGCCGGGGGATGCTTTGAATTGCTCAGGTCCAAGCGCCTGACACAATAGAATTACTGACCAGGCCAAGGCCGGGTGGCCCAAGGCGGGCCTGGCCTCTGTCTGCTTAGCATACTAGGCGGGGGCCCCTGTCCCTTCCTGGAGAGGGTTCCAGGAGCAACCATAATGTCCTGATTGTCGGACAATGCCCATGATGGAGGGCCCTGTCACATTTTTGTCCCCGTTACTGGGGTCCCCATTCATGGCCACTGTCACCACACTCGGAACAAGCCAGGCCTGGCAGCCTCCTTTGCATTAAAATGGGATGAGAAATAAGCCTCCTGCACTGTTCAGTTGGGCAGAAAACGGGATTAGGCCAAGGGACAGGGCTGAAGGCCCCCGATGGGGGTCGCCCGGGGAAGGCGGGTATCGGCTGCTGCCTGCCCCAGCCAAAGCAGGGCCTCACACTCACACAAAGCACCTTTTCCCGGGCCTCAGTTTCCCTGGATCTCAAACATAGAGGGGGAAGGGGGCTCCTGATTAAACAAATGTCTTTGGACATGGTTTTGTAGCTGAGAAACTCCACATTCATAATAAGAAATCCATAGAAAGTTGGGCAAAGCGGAGCTGTCACAGTTTGTTGGTGGTGATGAGGGACAGGGAATGGCCAGAGAGAGGTGCCTGTCGGTCCATCTTCTCACTCTTGACGCTGTTTCCCAGAAAAACCTCAGAGCTCCTGAACCGGGGCCAGAAGCCATCAGGATAAGGCTATTTCTAAAACGGTCCAGCATTAGCACGCAGCACCCAAAAGACAAGTCAAATACCAAAGGACTGAAAGCAACCAAAAGGCCCCATAGTGGGCGGGTGGATGGGTCTGGCCTAGTCAGTTCAGGGGAGCTTGTCACCAATAAACACGTTACCACTCGCAGATACATATGACAAGGTGTGAGCACAAAGACGTCTGTGCAGCCTGGCTTGTACTAGCAAAAAAATCCAAAACTGCCTGAGTGCCTGTAAATGGGGGGCAGCTACATAAGTCATAAGGAACTCACCCCTTGGCACACCATGCACCACTAAAACGAATGGAGGAAGTTTGAGAATTCTGAAACAGAAGGATGTTCAAGAAATAGTAGCACATGAAAAAGAGATGCAGGTAAAGGGGTCCATTTGGAGAGAAATATAGACTACAGGGCAGTAGGAGAAATGATTCACACTGGCTACCTCTAGAAAGTTCAAGAGGTTGAAAAGGAAAATTGTACTTTTACCCTAGGTGTTTTTTGTTTTTTTGTTTGTTTTTTAAGAGAGAGGTGGAAGCAGGCTCCCTGCTGAGCAGAGAGCCGGATGTAGGGCTCGATCCCAGGACCCTGAGATCATGACCTGAGCTGAAGGCAGCCGCATAACCCACTGAGCCACCCAGGCGCCCCTACCCTAACCCTATCCTAGGTGCTTTTTTATTTGGATATATTTGTTTTCCCTGTGAACTCATAGTTCCTTTTCAAAAAAGTTAATTAAAAGGTGTCAACCCCAGCACAGAAGTCCTCCAAGGGTCCTCCTGGTTTGCTGATTCAATCGAATCAGTTCAACCAACCTTTAGCAAGTTCTTCCGAGTGCCGTGCCCAGGGTGGTTATGATGACAGACACCCCTAACACTCCCACCCAGAGGCAGAGACAAGCCAATGGCCTCTTAAGCTGGATGCTCCAAGGGCAGCTAGCATCTACCAGACTTTCCCCTTGAGAAGGGGAAGCCAGCTGGGTTCTGAAGGATGAATAAGAGTTCTCCAGACAGATCAGCCAGGGGGAGTTTTCAAGGCAAGGGAAAAGAGAGCGGATGGCATGTATCATGTGCGCGTATGTGCGTGGATGTGCGCTCGTGGGTGTACATGTGCAGGAATTTGGGCTATATTGTCCCCCACTCTATCCACAGTTCCTCAGCATGTGGTATATAATTATGGCTGCCATTTCCTGAGTGCTTACTATGTGCTAGACACTCTTCTCAGGACTTCATGCACTCATGGGATAAACTCTAGGAGGTAGGTGACACTCTTTACAATTACCCCCACTATACAGATGAAGAAACAAGGACTTTAAGTGATAAAGTAGCATAGGGAAGTTCAGGCAGCTCACAGGTCCCAGGGCTGGGCTGGGAACCTGAGCAGTGGGCACCAGAGCCCACTCTCTTCATCGGTGCCCTGTACTGTCTCTTGCAGTTAGAAAACATGTGGGTCAGACCCTGCAAGCCAGGCATTTAATATTTGTGCCTAGTCTCTCTGGCCCATGGAGAGGCTCAGAGAGATCCTTTCCCTGGTCCATGGCCATGCAGATAGCAGCCTTTGGGTGTCCGGCTCCAAAGCCCACATTACTCTTTCCACGGGCACCTGCTTCTGGAAAGAGGCAGGCAACTCAAGGCCAAGAGCACCCAGGTGGTAAAAGTATAGGGGAAAGTGAAAGCAAGTGGGCTTCAGGGGAGGTGATAAGTGAGAGTGGGAAAAGTGGGTACAGGAGGGCATGGGCCCCATCTGAGGCTCTCAGAGGCATTCTTCCAGAGCCCTGTGCAGCCCAGAGAAGACACAGCAAGGGCCATTGGTACCTGACCTCTAATTTGGTCCAATTGTTGCCTGCAGACAGGAAGCCAAACCAGCCATTCCCCTCTGGGCTCCCCACCTGCCCCCAGCCAACCAGGAGGCCGACCTTCCCCTTCCAGACTCACTAACCTCAGCCTCTTGTTAGGGTTCAAACTGGGGCTTAGGAGGAAGCCGCTGTTCATGGGTGGGATGCAGGTGGGTACAAACTCATGGCAGCCGGCATTTGCTGCCCAGCTTCATGCGATTCACCTTGTTGTGGCATTTCAAGCCAAAGAGAGGACGTCCCCAGAACCCTGCCCTTGTCTGAGCCCCAGAGACGCTGGCTGGGGAGCTCCATGTTAGATTAAATGGCATTTACAGCAGCTGTAAGCAGGTTTGAGTTGATTACCCTATAATTTGTACGCAGTTGCAGGTCATTACCTAAATGACAATTAAACACGTGCACCCTTTAATTAGATGTTTTTATGAATTAGGTCCTGAGGTATTAATGTCAAATGTTTAAGTTCAGCCCTTCCCCCCCAAATCTAATGCCCTTCTCCTGCCAGCCTCGGGCCCAAGGCCCACTTGGGCTTTTCAGGTTCCCTGGGCTGGCTTCAGCCAGAGCCTCTGCCCCTTCGCAAATGGTGGTCACCAGTGTGGGCATCTGCCACCACTCAGAAAAACGTCAGATCCCTGCGAACAGAGATGGCTTCCTATAGATGTACTCTGAGCACACACTGTGTCTCCATTCCAAACATGTTTATGGAGAAACTTGTATGTGCAAGGCACTCCCTAGGTACTGAGCTTACAGTTGTGAATGTATCAGACAAAATTCCCCTTTCTGGCAGAGCTAATAGTCAAAAAACAGTAAGCACAAAAATGAGTAATATACCTTTGCATCACAAAGGTTAGAGAGATATGGAGCTGGGATGGGAGACACGACACGTTGCGCGGAAGAGGGTGTTGAATTTTAGAGACTGTAGTCAGAGGTCTCCATGAGAAATGAAAGATCTTTGGAAATGAGGCAGTGAGCAAGGGGCATCTGGGGAAAGAGCTTTCCAGGAGCGAGAGCAGCCACTGTAAATACCCTGGGGCATGGGTATGTGAGGAAAGGCCAAGGAGCAGCCAGGCAGACGATGTGGCCTTTAGTGCAGGGGATGAGGCTAGAGAAGTCACAGTTTCCAGATCACAGGGGCTTGGAGGCCCCAGGGAGACTTTGGCAGGCATTTGAAAAATACTGGTTGAAGGTATGAATGGAACTGGAAGGAACCCGGGAGGCACTCTAACTCCAAAAAGGCCTTTAAACATTTTTTTCGTTTTCTTTCATTATAAACCCTTTCGCCCTAAGTGCTCCGCTCTGCACTGAGTGGCACCATGTGGATATTGTCCCATGCCCCATGGGGAATATACTGTTGTCCCCAAATCACAGTGCAGAAAGCGTGCCTTGGAGGGCACCAGCCTGGCCCAGGTTTGGAGCGAAACCTGGCAACTTACAACCTTAGGAGGCAGAGCCGTTGTGGAGTGGAGAACATGCACCCAAACCAGCCTGCTCAGGTTCAAATCCCAACTTAGCCACATGCCGGCTGTGAAGCTCAGGCAGATTGCTAAGGCACTCTTTGCCTCAGTTTTCTCACCTGTGAAAAGGGGGCAAACCAGCACTTACCTTAGAAGATGGCTAGGAGCATCTGGGTGGCTCAGTGGGTTAAGCCTCTGCCTTTGGCTCAGGTCATGATCTCAGGGTCCTGGGATCGAGCCCCACATCGGGCTCTCTGCTCAGCGGGGAGTCTGCTTCCTCCTCTCTCTCTGCCTCTCTGCCTACTTGTGGTCTCTGTCTGTCAAATAAATAAATAAAATCTTAAAAAAAAAAAAAGAAGAAGAAGAAGATGACTATTAAAGAGAGACTCAGCCCTGGGGTGACTGGGTGGCTCAGTCGGTTAAGCATCTGACTTTGGTTCATGTCATGATCCCAGGATCCTGGGATTGAGCCCTGCATGGGGCTCCCTGCTCAGCGGGGAGACTGCTTCTCCCCTCCTCTGCCTGCCCCTCCCAGATGCACTGTGCTCTTTCACTTGTTCTTTCTCTTTTTCTCTCAAATAAATAAATAAAATCTTAAAAAAAAAAAAAAGTGTGAGTTTTACCATTTGCTCTGCCCCTCTCTGGCCATGGGACGGACCTTGGGGAGTCCCTCCATGTCTCTGAGCCTTAGATTCCCAATGTAATGGTGTGTGTGGGGGGGTATTTGTGAGATATGGGTAGGAAAAGCAGGTGGGAAAAGCAGGTGTTGGTGCTGGTTATCATGGTGGTGGGGTTATTAGAGCCAGCCCCCACCCCCAGATGCCCTCCTGATGCCCTTGAGTGTGATGGGGCTAAAAAGAGGCAAAAGTAAAATTCTCAACTCTTGGAAGTCATAGTTATGTCAAGTGAAAAGTATTTTAAGGCCTTCTTGAGAACTAATTGAAATCACCAATGAGACTGTGCCATAAAGAAGGAAGTGCCTAGGGGCATCTGGGTGGCTCAGTGGGTTAAGCCTCTGCCTTTGGCTCAGGTCATGATCTCGGGGTCCTGGGATCGAGCCCCGCATCGGGCTCTCTGCTCAACAGGGAGCCTGCTTCCCTTCATCTCTCTCTGCCTTCCTCTCTCTCTGCCTACCTCTCGGCCTACCTGTGATCTCTTTCTGTCAAATTAATTAATTAATTTAAAAAAAAAAAAAAAAGCCTCTGCCTTCGGCTCAGGTCATGATCCCAGGGTCCTGGGATGGAGCCCCGCATCAGGCTCTCTGCTCAGCAGGGAGCCTGCTTCCTCCTCTCTCTCTCTCTCTCTCTCTCCCTGTCTGCCTCTCTGCCTACTTGTGATCTCAGTCTATCAAATAAATAAATATAAACCTTTAAAAAAATAAAAAATAATTAAAAATTTTTAAAAAGAAGGAAGTACCCAGTTGAGGTTATATTAACCAAGATCTATATCCAGCATAAGGGAGGTGATTATTCAATTCTGTTTAATACTATGCAGAGTCTTCCTGGAAGAAATTGAGTCCTATCATGAAGGTGAAGCAAGAATATCCTAAAGTATGGTCAGAAAAGGGGAGGATATGGGCTGGAGACCCCAGCGTGGGAAGAGCCAGAACTATAAGGAAAGTCATGGGGAGTCAAACTCTAGCTCCTTGCAAGAAAGCACATCCTCAGTGTTAGAGCTATGTAGAGATTAAATGGGCTGCCTAAGGTATGTGGGTCAGTGGTGGAGTGGAATGCAAGCAGGAGTAGAGGAAAGCTTGCAAACATGCTAGCAAAGCAAATCCCAGCCCAGGACTGGAGTTCTGGCCCTTGATCCATGAGTATTCACCTCTCCATGAGATCCAGGTTTATGGAGGCAGCACAGCAAGTGGGTTTGAATCCTGGCTTCTCTGGGCCTCAGTTTCCCCATTTCTAGCAGTTCCCAGGTCACAGAGTGTTGGGAAGATTCAGTGGCTAAGCACAGGTGAGGTGTTGAGAGCAGTGCCTGGCATTGCTGTTCGGGGCAGGGGCTTAGGCCGCAGGCTCTGTGTGTGACTGTCTTGGAGAGGGGAGGTCCGATGAGACTCACCCCACCCGAGATGTCATGCCACACGGGCACAGAGCTGTCTCCCAGGAGCTGGCTTCCCCACACCCCCAGGCTGCTGAGGGATTCCCCTGCGAGTCACCACTGCCCCGGGAGACGGTGAATGGGTGCTTTGTGTCTCCACCACGGCCTGTTGCCACATGCCCGGACCCTGCACTGCTTGCAGCCTGTGCTCAAGCCTGGCTCCTTCCCGGCTCCTTTCCGACCTCATGCGCATGCCTTCTTCATCCCCAAGACAGGGCACCTCCCCACACACCGGGCCAGAACTGGCCCAGCTTTCAGAGCGGCACTCAGGCAGTGTAGGGTGGGATAAAAGAGGCCCAGGTAAGTCCGCAGAGACCGCCCCCATCCACTTGCTCCAGCCCCTGGAGCAGTGGGGCTCCAACATGGCACTGATGGGGTCTGCTGGGCTACTGTTCAGCCCCCACCAGAAAATTCCCCATCTTCGGCTCCCCATAGGACCCCTTCCAGGTCAAGCTGCTCCCTCCCCTATGGGCCAAGGGGAACAGCCCCTTGGAATCCCTAAAGCAGAGGTTTCTGAGGGCCTCCTGGTGTGTTGACAGCAGAATCACAGTGCAGGACCCTGGAGATCAGTAGTTCTGGGCCGCCCCCCTTGCCTCCCTGGGGTGCACCATGTCCTGTGGTGAACAGAAAAGTTTATCAGTCCATATAGGTAGAACCGCTAACGGCATAGACCCTTCAACCACCAGGCCAACAACCAAGCTCAGGCAAGCACCAAGGGGAAAGGGGGTCAGGAGGGGAAGAACACATCATAAATGCAGCTGAGGCCACGTGACTAATCGAAGGCTGTAGAACTTATGTATTTCCCTCTGCTTTCGTATGAATATACTTGTACATGGTAAGTCATTATTTTTCTCCTCCTCCTCCCCCATCTCCGTCCTGTCAAGACATAAGGTACATGGACAGTGATAACCCTGTATCTCAGCATGTAAGTCACAGACATCAAAGAGGCACATGGCTCAGCTGGAAGGGACTGGGGATGTTGCTTCCCCCTTGGGGAACAGGCACAGTGTGCCTTCTTGGGGCAGAAGGGCAGTTGCACTGAGGTAAGGACAAATGGGTGTTGTCACAGTCTTATTCAGAAGGTAATATGGTCCAGCTGTGTCATTAGAATGTGGAGTGGACACAACATGGCTGGACTGGGTTGTCTGTGACTCGCCTGGGCACACCACAAAGTCTAGGACTAGTGCTTCCCAGGATCCCTTCCCTGCTGGGCACCATGAAGAGCTTTGGGCCAGTGGAATTCCTGCAGGACAGGGAGCAGAAGAGATGTGGCTGGGACGTGGCAGGGGCCTGGGCTGACATGGGGGCTCCCATGCTGTGCCCTTTTGAGAGCCTGACCCCATAACTTCCCAGACTTCTGTGCTTTCCCCATATGGAGGATCCCGTATCAGCCAACATGTGATCAATACCTCTGCAGGATGCTGATGGGACAGGGCTAGCTTTTCTTTTTTCTTTTTCTTAAGACTTTGTTTATTTATTTGATAGAGAGAGAGGGAACACAAGCAGGGGGAGTGGGGAAAGGGAGAAGCAGGCTTCCCGCTGAGCAGAGAGCCCCATTCAAGCCTCCATCCCAGGACCCTGGGACCATGACCTGAGCCAAAGGCAGACACAAAACAACAGAGCCAGCCAGGCACCCTAAGAAATCTGCAATTTTAACAAGCCACAGCCCCCCAGGCAATGGGGGAGCTGAGGAAGCCAAGTTGGAAAGGGGAGATGGAGGGATGGAACTCAGACCTTATCTGCCAAAAATCTCGAAGGATCAAAAGGCAAAGAGTTCTGATGGTTCTGATGACTCTTTGCAGACAACAATAAACCAAATCAGCATTGCATGGTTCCGAGGATCCTACATAATCTAAAGGGAACATTTGTCAAAAATGGTACACAAAGCCCTGGAGGTCATTGAGATGATTTTAGGTTATTTTCCATTTTTATACCTATAGTGTCAAACCTATCACAACTGGGGGATATATTTTTTTATTAATTTATTTATTTTCAGCATGGGGGATATTTTTTCTTACAGTTGGATAAAATTAGGTAGTACGCTAAAAAAAGGGGGAGGGCATCGGCTTAAATATAAACACAGACGACAGGAGCAGGGGAGAGTAAGAAGACACCTGTGTTCCCCTGATATGATGGCCCAAGGAGCACTAGTGTGGCATTCTCACCCCAAATGTATAATCTTTTTCCAATCATGAGAAAAAACAAATGCCAAACTGAAACTAGAGGGCATTTGGCAAAGTAACTGCTCAGCATGGTTTCAAAGCCTGAAACCAACCAGAAATGAGACAAGACTGAAGACTCCCAAAATGCTAGAGAGGAAGGAGACAGGACCACTAAAGGCGATAGGGGATTCTCGATTAGATTCCAGACCAGACAAGGGACACGGCGCAGGGGGGGCGGGTGGTGATGGTGAAAATAGCAAAGATTCACTTAAGGTCCTCAGACTGGTAAGTGGCATTTTTATTCATGTTCATTTCCTGGTTTTAACAATTGCACTCATGCTCAAAATTGTCAACCTAAGGAGAAGCTGGGTGAAGGCTCCGCAGGAACTCTACATACTCTTTCCGAAGGTCTAAAGTTACTCCAAAACAAATTTTTAAAAAAAGATAAATGGTACCCCACTGAACAAAAAAGAAAAGTATATATAACAGGCATGGATGTGGGGAAGACAGAAGTGTTGAAGAGGCAGCATTTGACATCTGTGAAACCCTTGCTCTAAGGCATCTGAACATCCTAGACTTTGAATGGTTCTTCAAAAATGAAAACACCTGGAAGTTGTAATAATTCTAAACATTCTCCCTTCCCCCGAGATCCGAATATTCCAGACTTCTAAAGATTTTCACAGCCCAAAGAATCTGACCATTGTAAAGTTCCCAAACCGCCAAAGGTTCTACAATGCTAGAATCAGGCACTCATTTTTAAAATTCAGGATGAATATGAGTCGTTGGGTCCCTTCTCTAAGGAAGTTAAAAAATTAGGATTGCCAATAATGAAGCCTCATGAACTTTGTCCCCTGGGGATTTGGATCCGGTCTGTTGGGGAGGGATAGGGCCCAGGAATCTGCATTATGATTTTGCTATCAGCACTCCAAGAAATGCTATACCTCCTCCAAGACACACTCAGACCCACGCGCACACACACCTGCACACACACTCTCCCAACAACCATTTGGGGTCTCATTTGCCTTTGGCCAGGTTCCCAACTTCCCCAGGGGGTGCTGCAGGCTCCAGAGCAGAGAACATCCTCTTGCAGTGGCCAGGTGAGCCTCAGTGCTGGGCACCCTGACTGGGGGACCGTGAGGGGCAGTAACCTCCTGGTAACCCAAGAGCTCCCCGCTGCCCCTTCCCTCAGCTTTGCCAGTCCCTCTCTCGTTTTATTTGGAACCAAATAAAAGATTAAGATAAAAATAATTCCCAGAAGGCGGATCATTTGGTAATTATGTGCAGGTGTTAAATCACTCCTGGCTCCTGGGCTGCCCCCCTTCTACCTCCCTGCGCCCCCCCCAACAGCAGGGGTGTGATCATTCCAGAGCCAGCCAACCCTAACCACCCTACCACCACCCCTGTCGTGGGCCCAGCCTGCCTGCCTGTCTGGCCTGCCCACCTGCCAGCTCATCCTCAGAAGCCAGCCCCTAGGAAAGAAGGGAGCCCAGAGAGTCTCCCCTGGGGCCAGGCCTCACCATCACCCTGCAAGGTGAGCTCTGTGATCCATACCCACTTTCCACAGGCAGAAAGGCTGGAGAGAGGAGAGAGGAGACAGAGTCTGAGAGAAGGGTTGTCACACACTCAAGGTCACAGACAAGTCCGGGGGAGACGCACCCTCTGGCTCTGCAGGGCAGGCTGGAGATGGGTCTGTGAAGAGCCGCACAGAATTCAAGTAGTCCAGCCTGGAAAGGAGCAGCCTCCCCCTCCGGGGCCCTGTCTCCACCACCAGGCTCTGCAGGGCCCTCCAGGACACTCAGAGCAGGAGCATTTGTGTTCCTGAACCCAGACTTGGGGTAGGGGGAAGTGGTCATGGGGGGGGGTGTTGCAAACGCAGCTTTGTCCCAGGAGAACATCGATGGGTCCTCAGCTTCCTGGAAGGAGCGGCAGCCTTGTGCAGGGTGGTGTGCCAGCGGTGGCTGCCCTGTCATATGGGGTACTAGACATGAACTCACGGCTGCTGACTTCTCAGCTTCCCTTCAGCAAGGATGCCCCAGGTGCTCTGGTCCCATTCAGAGCAGACTTGAGCAACAGCCACCACTCCACCGTGAGCACAGAGCCCCCCCGCAACCTCCAACCCCACCCAGCTCTCTCTACCACCAGGGGCTCCATGGCTCCAGCCTCACTGCCTCTTGGCCCAACCCAAGACCCTCTAGGCCCTAGTTAGCCTTCCCCTCCCAACCCGGATGCCAGATGCCACTCCCTCTGGGAAGCCTTCCCACCTCCCCTTACCTCTGCCTCTGGAATCCCACACCCCTCTCTGACCAACTCTGCCGTTTTACCTCACTTCCTTGGAATTCTCCGAGATCCCTATCACCAGGGACCAAGGACCATGGCCAAGGACCACCCCATGCCTACCTGGGCAGCCCAGATTCCTCAGACTCCCGCCCCCTCCCCAAAAGGCACTGAGACCACCTGCCCAAGCCAGCCCCAGCTCCTCCATTTCCACTGCTTCCCATGGGGCCACGGTGAAGGTGGAGTCCCCTTCGAGGGCGCGATTCTTTCACTGTCTGGCTCTGGTATGGGTCAGACACAGCAGCAGCTTCCATGGCTTCTCCCATCTGCTAGGGCCCATGGAACAACCTCCAGGAGCCCCTCAGAGCCTCTGGGCAGAGACAGATCCTCATAGGCTGGACAGTAAAATGTATGGGGCAAAGTGGGCCGTAGGGTGTTTGAACCCGAATCCAAACCTCACTTGTTCTATAGTGCTCTGGCCCTCACCACTGTTGACCCCAAAACTCTTCCCCTTGCTCCCACCCCCATTCCAAGTTCCGATGCTCAGGAACAAAGCCCAGCACAAAGGCGGACACAAAGGCGCACTTGGCTCCTTCTACTTGGCTACCTCGAGGGCTACCACTGTGTGTGCTGGGTACAGCAGTGGGAACGGGGATCCCTGTCCTGCTGGGGAGGCCCAGATGACAGATGAACAGATAAGCAAACCTGTAATGCGCCAGAGAGGGTAAGTGCCGGGAAGAAAGAGATGGGGCTGAAAGGGCCACCCATGTAATTCTAAATTTTCTCCTTGTCACTTTGAAAAAAGGAAAAAGATGGGGCGCCTGGGTGGCTCAGTGGGTTAAACCACTGCCTTCAGCTCAAGTCATGATCTCAGGGTCCTGGGATCGAGTCCCGCATTGGGCTCTCTGCTCAGCAGGGAGCCTGCTTCCCTTCCTCTCTCTCTGCCTGCCTCTCTGCCTACTTGTGATTTCTGTCAAATAAATAAATAAAATCTTTAAAAAAAAAAAAAAAGAAAAAAGGAAAAAGATAAAATTAAGAATTATGTTTTATCCAATAGATCCAAAATATTATCTTGGCAACATATAATCAATACAAAAAATTATTGAGATGCTTTACATTTTTTTTTTAAATACTAGGTCTTGGAAATCCAGGGTCTATTTGACACCCAGAGTATGTCTCAGTTCTGACTTGCCGCATTTCAAGTACCCAGGAGTCACACCCGACTGGTGGCTGCTGTACGAGCTAGAGCCTGTCTAGAGGGTACAGGTCATACAGGGGTGGTCGGGGAGGGCTCCTTGGAGGAGAGGATTTCTGAGCAGGGACCTGGAGGCCAGGGAGTGAACCAAGTGTCTAAATCCTGGAAAAGCCTCCCAGGCGGTGGGATCAGTGAGTGCAAAGGCCCTGAGGCAAACATGAGTCTGCAGCTGGAGCAGAGTAAGCAAGGCAAGAGAGGCACTTCTCAGTTGACACTGTGGCCACCCTGAGGACTTTGGCTTCTCCTCTGCATAGATAGGAGCTGCCCAGGGCACTGGACAGAACACAGGGCCCCACCTGGCTTGGGTGCTCACAGGAGCCCTCTACATCAGTGTGCAAGCTCTAGCCCCAGACTGCTGTGTGTGAATCCTGGCTCTGCCTGTCCCCAGCAGTGTGATCTGGAAGGCTATAACAGCACCTGCTGTTGTGAGGGTCACGACAGTACTTGGCATGCAGTGGGCACTCCCTAAAAGCCAACATTATCCAATGCTCTGGGAGTGTGGGTCTTCAGGAGACGCTCAATGCCTTCCCAGATGCCAAGGGTCTGGGTTCTCTGCATCCTGGAGAAAAGAGGGACAGCCCCCTCACCCTGCCTCCTCCAAGGTACCTCCCTCCAACTTTGGCCCCTCTATCTCCGCATTCCTGGAATTGCTACAGGTGATAAATGGTTCCAAAGCAAGCCTGCCCTCAGGGTTCGGACACGGCAGCCTCGACTTCCTGCGTCCCAGCGTCCCAGCGGCGGTGGGCGGGCGGGTGGGTGGCTGGATGGGGCCTCCTGACCCTGCCAGGAAGCCCCTCCACCCTATCCTTGCCCCAGGGCTCTCCCCTCCCCCTGACCCGAGGGGACAGTCCAGCCTCTGAATGTCAAGCCTTGGAGGGTGTGCAAGGCCTTCTTCTCTCTGGTCTGTGCCACCTGCCCAGCTCCGCACCCGGCACTTACTCCCACAGTCGCTCCACAAGCGTGCGCACCTTCTCTGGGCCAGGCTCTGTGTAGGTGATGGAGATAAAGGAGTGGAGATAGAGGAGACAGAGATAGATGGAGATAGAGGAGATAGAAGAGAGGAGATAGATGGAAACAGAGGACAGAAGACAGACACAGGCACCTGCCCCGTGGAGCTGGACTTTCGGGTTGCTGGGGTTACTTAACAACCCCTTAGCCTTTGTTTAATGGGGTGCCCAGAACCCGGACCAGATTCCAGTGAAGACCATCTTTCTCACCCACCTCTGCAACCCAGGATGGCAGCCACTTAGGGTTCCATGGCTTCAGGGGGACCTGACTTGCAGTGAACCCCAGGAGAGGCATTTAGGTTACATGCAGGGCTTATGACCCCCTGGAGAACAGAGCCTGAAATATGAAAGCAAAAGGTAGCTCTTTCTGGTTTAAATAAATGCTTTGAAATCGTGGGTAAAGAGAAAAGCCTGCTGGCAGGACCCACAGGCATTCATAACAGCTATCTCCTGGAGAGATAACAGCTATCTCCTGGGGCGGGGTGGGGGGGGGTTGGTTTGCAGGATTCTAAGAGCCCTTGTTTGCTCTCTGCTTTTCTATCTTCCAGTCATTCTGCTGCACATACATCTCTACTATACACTCCAGGGTTTAAAAATAAATAAATAAAACGAACGAAAATGTGATGGCAATCATGGTATTAAAGCCCCACACTTCTTAGAAACTCCTGGAGCAATGGTGTGTCTGGTTGGCAGGCCCAGGAACTCTCCAGCCTGGGGCAGGACAGGGTACTGTTCCCGCCAGCTGGAGGCCAGGAGCCAGACTTGTGGAAAAGGAGAAAAGGGTAGGGCAGAGAGCAGGGTGGGTAGTGGGGGGAGAAAGATGTTCAGAAAGATGAGGCTGGCCAGGGAATGACCAGCAGGTGATATGTGTGGTGAAGGGTGAGGAGGACACAGTGTTAGGGGACCAGGGCCCTGCATCAGTCCTGCACTGGGGATGCACTGGGGAGCCACAGATAGTATGTGAGCCGAAGACAGCTATAGCTTCAGAAGACCAAGGGGGCATCTCCCAGATTCCTCTTTCCTTCTCCTTTCTGACATTGATCCTGTACTTGTTTGTAGTATAAAGATACTCGGCGTTCTTGGAAAAGCAGCAAGATTCCATGGTCAAAAGTGGTGGCTTTACAACCTGCTAGCCTGAGTTCACATTGTTGGCCGGCCACTTCCTAGCTGTGTGTTGTGTCCTCAGGCCATGTCCTAGCCCCTCTGGGCTTCTGGTCCTCCTCCCAAAATTGAGAATAGCCACAAAACACCAGCTTGGTGTTTTGGCCTGGGATGGCGTGGTGGAGGGCATGCGATGAGATAAAACAAGCAGAGAACATTTAAACAGGGGCTGGCACACAGTAGATGCTCAATAGATGCTGGTCCCCTCTATCATCCTTGTCCTCTCTGTCTTATCTCCTATCCTACTTTGCAAGTTCCTTGAGGGCAGACTGGCTAGGAGTCTGCCAGCAGGTAGACCCCAACAGCAGCCTCCTGTCGCCCTTGGGAAATGGCATCCCTAACCTCACTGACCCCCATGCCCTGTGGCTTGCACAAGGTGGGATCCCATGGCTGCTGTGAACCAACACCTGTGAGCCCCCTGCTTCAGCTATTTCTCTAGCTCATTTATTCCCCTCTGCAACCCTGTGAGGGATAACATTCTTCTCCCCATCTTACAGAAGAGAAAACAAGCTCAGAGGGGATGTACCCCCTCTAGAGCAAGCCTTCCAGCACCTCCATTCTATCTGCGGGCCTTGCACCATCTAGCCCAGCAAGGCAGAAAGGACAGTTGGGGAGGGCAAGGGCCCGCATAGGGAGTGGAATAAAGGAGAAGCACTTTGGTTTCCCAGGATGCCCTCTGGTGTCTGAGCTCCAGGTGATAGAGCTGCTTGGGAGCCGGGGCCCCAGGTGGGGAGGCATAGAGATGTGGCGGGGTGGGGGGCACTTTTGGCCTTTCATCTGGAGCCTGAGGACCCCTCCCCCAACTCCTCAGTGGGGGGCCCCATGATCACTCACCTGGAGCCATAAATGAGCTGGTTCTGAGGCCCACCTGTTGCCTGGCAGGTATGCCAGGACCCGAGGGGGGGAGGGGTCCTGAAGAAGGAAGCACCGCCCACCTCCAACTGAACCATGCCAAACTTTTGAAGCCCCACAAAAGCTCACAGACCTTCCTTCTGCCAAACCTCACCTGCCTGCCTGTCAGCCACCCCCTCCCCCAGCCCAGCTGGGGTGTGAAGCCAGGAAGCTCAGCCCAGTTTCCAATGGCCAGAGATGGATCTCTCTGAGCCTCAGTTTCCTCTTCAGGAAAGAGCAGAGGGAACAGTCCAGGCCATCTCAAGGAGATGCCGCCAGGCTGGGGGGCGTGGCGCCAAGTGTGCACTATGTGGCCACCCCTGGCCCGGCATGGCCCTGGGAGGACTTTCCGACAGTGGGGAGGAAGCTGGGATCCTGGCAGCTGTCAGCTGTTTCTGCGGTTCCGAGCTGGAGTCTGCCCCGTAGCGGGCAGGCTGGCTGGGTGGTCCCTGGGGAGGTACCTGGGAAACCAAGCCCAGACAACAGCCCCAGCCTCTACCTGGGGGCTGTGTGGACTCTGTCTGCTCTGTCCCAGGACAGGCAGGAGCTCTGTTTACTGAGCACCTGTTGTATGCTCATTCCCTAGAGAAGCATTACCTGGCCTCATTTTGCTGAAATACAGAGGCTCAGAGAGGGTAGGCCCCAGCCCAGGATCACCAGGCTCGGGATCCGAACCCACATTTTGAAGCCCCAGATCCCAGCAGCAACTGGGAAATGGTTTTCAGCAGAGGGGGCCCTGCCCAGAAAGGGCCAAAATGCTCCTTTCTTTGCACCATGCACCAAATTGCCTGGGTTTCAGAAGTTGGATTTTCTAGAAAAACAGGTATGGAGTGGAATGGGGACATACCCTGCCCTAGCAAAAGGGAGAGGTAAGCCTGAAGGTACTAATCGTCTTGATAAGGGACTAGTGCATGTATTTTCTTTTGCTTTCGCTTTTTTTTAAATCTTCAAAGTGATTTGCGAAGCCAGGCTAATTAATTTTCCCCAGAACAGCTAGGACTGTCACCTGTCTCGCTCTCCAGAGTCCCACCCCAGCCCCCAAGCACACCTGAAGGAACAGGGGTGGGGGGCGATGATCCAGGAGTCCTGGAGATGGCAGAGAGGATAACTCAGCTGGCAGAGGCCTGGGGGAGAAAGAGGGTGGGACTGGCCCTTGAGAGGCTGCCTGCCTGAAAGGGAGGGAAAGAAGGAGAGATTAGGGGAAGCGGGAGGGCTGGGAGCAGGCAGGCCTCCACCTGCCCCTGTGAGCAGCAGGCCCCCTGGTCTGCCTTCGAGGAGAGTCACCTCCAAATCACTGCAACAACCACTGGGCCAGCAGGACCCCTGTGCTCTGCCCTGTACCTCCGCTCTCAGTCTGGAGGCTGGGAAAATTCACTCACTCCCTTGCCCTACTCATTTAGCTAACCAATGAAAATCATTAGCCCCTGCTCTGAGCCCTCCAGTCTTTGCATTAGGAATGGGGACCACACATATAAATGTAAACCTGGTTCCTGGACTCTCCAGCCTCTGGCAGGAGAGAACATTAGCCAACAGGTGTGAGTTGCAGAGCAGAAGGAAATATGCAAGAGATAGTGGAGCAGAGGCTTGGTGGCTTAGAGAATTGTCATAGAAGATGCAACATTTGATCTCTAACTGGGATTTGAGGGATGAGTAGGAGTTTCCTAGATAGGGCATTTGGGCAGAGAGAAGAGCAAGTACAAAAGCATGAAGCTTGATAGGGTCTGGGGAGTCTGGGGAACAGTGAAGAGTACCCAACCTCTACCCCAGCCCTCCATGGTATACAGAGAGAGGATGGCATGGGTTGGCTACTGTGGGGAATAGAAGGCACCGCTTGAGGCCAGAGGCTGGAAGTCTGGAAGCTCCAGGCACTCAGCTGGCTCTAGCTGCCTGAGGCTGGGCAAAGTCATAGCTCAGCACACAGAGAACCACAAATACCTACCGATTGGAAGTTTTATCTTAAATGTTAGTGTTGACTGAACAAGAAGGTCTAAAGTGAGGACCCTGTGCTTGTTCAGTGGTTTACTGATGTCACCGAGGATACAACGCCCCCACTCTGCCACTTGTGGCATGCCATCTCTAACTCCCCTCATGGTCACAGGAGAGCTGCCACAGCTCCCAACATCACATCTCCTCATGAAAGCAGCTCAAGCAAAAAGTAAGAGGAGATATGGCAAAAGGGGGCTTTCTCTCCATATGTCCCTTTCTAAAAAAACCATTCCTAGACGCCTCTGGAAGTCTTTCCCTTCAATATGACTGGCCAAAATGGAGTCATATGCCCATCCCTGGCATGTGACCAGTTCTTGGCAACAGGGAGTGGAACTGCCAAAATCAGCCAAATCCAATCAAAATTCATCCTCAGAATTAGGCACAAAACGTTCATAGGATCAAAGCTGGATTTTTTTTAAGCCAGGAAAGACAAAATGGTATCTGACTGACACTCCAATTTTAAAAAATACGTATTTAAGAAGACTCTTTCCTTACTCTCTGTACCCTGACCCTGCTGTGTTTTTCTTATCTGTTCTTAACTCCGACTGTCAGTTCATGGTTTGGGGTTTTCTTGCCTCTCTCCCCACCAAAATATCAGTTCCATGAGATCTCTTGATTGGGTTTTACTAATTGCATGGCCTCTAGAGCAGGATATGGCATAGAACAGGTGTTTAATAAACATGTGCTGAATGAAAACATGAATAAACCAGAGAGTATGGGCAGGAAGTCCCAAAGTGGAGGCTGGAACAACCAGTGGTCCAAGTCACTAAGAATCTAAAAGTCTGGCAAAAGACTTGGGCCATGCAGGTTATAAGCAGAGATAAACAAGGTTATAAGTAAATTGGGGGAAGATGTCCTCTTGGCAGAAGGTGTCAGGGATGGATTGGAGGGGCACAGCTAAAGGCCAGAAGACTGGGGAAGCATGGGTCCAGTGGTGCAGGCTGGAACAGACAGGGCCTAATTTAGGCTAGTAATAGGCAGAACAATTTTCTAATTACCTTCCATGTCCCAGCCTCTCAGAAATTGACCCTAACACTTCTTCTACCCAGGATGCTCTTCGCCTCAGAGCTCATGTCCAAGCTTTCCCTATCCTCAGGGACCTGATCAGGTACCTCCTCCTCCAGGAAGCCCGCCCTGCTGCCCTCTAGATAGCACAGGGCTGGTGCTAAGCCTTGGATATGAGCCCCAGTCTGCAACTCCTCTCACACCCTCACAAGGCTTTTGGTGCACAGAGCAGATGCTTAAGCAGTGTTTGAGTGAAGGAATTGCAGACCAATAGGGTTGCAGGTTTCCAGACGGCACAGGCTATAGAAAGGCAAGGGAGCTCGGATGCAATGCAAGACCAACGCATAGAAGCTTCTGGAAGCAAACAGGGCTAGAGTTAGAGTCAACCCTAGTCTCTGAAGCTGCCAAACTCTTTTGTAAACTAGGGTTTCTCAAAGGGGGTTTATCACTTCAAGGGTATTTGGACTTTTATGAGGTGTTTATGTTCATCTCAGTAGTTGCGAGAGAGTAGAGCTGCTTTCGTTTACCAGGCAGGACCCCCGGAAACTGGACATCTCAGTGTGCAGAACTGTCCCCCCACCCCCAGCAAGAACTGTTGGCATCCTTCTTTGTGACTAGCAGAGTCTAGGCTCTCACTGGATCTTTGCATTTGAACACATGGTTTGATTATTTTTTGAAAGGTGTTTGTGTACTGGTGAACTTGCCAGGGATGGAACCACTGTGTAGATCAAGGGAAGGATATGCTTTCTATTTTCCAGGACTTTCCCCAGAGTTAAGAGTGGCCCACCCTCTCCTAACAGCACCTGCAGCCCCCACCTGTGTCAGTCTGCAGGTGCATAAATGGTGCATTCTACGCATGTGTGTGAATTCAGGTTTTAGCCCTTATTTCAGGGTATTAACATTAAAGCCTGTCTTGTTTCTCTTAAGTCTAAACATATTCATGGTAAATAGGCACAATCATTCGACAACTTTATCCTCTCTTCTGGCATCATTCCCATCCAAGCATTCATGTAATGAGATATGTATTATTTGTTACAAATTATTTTCCTTTTACTCCTCTGTGATATGGTAACTAGGACAACATATTGATTTGTTTAAATCCCAGGTTGCAAGTAGGCAATATCAGCTATGAATTTGACTTTGGGAGAGGAAAGGAACCATCGCAATGTATTTATTGAAAAAGGGGACATTGAGTCTGAGCTCTAAGGCATGAGGTTTCAGCCCAGAAGAAGGCTCACAGAACGTGGATCAGACAGGCCCACAAGACAAGACCTTGGGGTGTGTTACCTTGACAAATACTTTTAGGGTCCCCTCTCCAACAAACCTTCTGTCAGTGAGGTGGGGGAGAAACAGTGGTGATTACTCAGTCCTCAAAGTGTCACTATCTATGGAACAGGTAGGGGCAGGGGTAGGGTTCAGGAAAAGTGGAGTGAGCACCCTTGAAAATCACAACTCTACCAACATCACTAGCACTTTTAAGCCTTCCTAATCAGAATGAGGAGAGTAGGGCTTCTCTGGGGCAAGAGATTATAAACGCGTAGAGAAACGGAAGAGACAGAGCCAGAGTTTGGAGGGGGTGATTTCCAGAAGGCACTGGACAAGAAAGGCAACATGTGTAGGTCTAAGGAAATTGTCTGAACTGAGCTGAGCTTCTTATAACTAAAAAGACATACAAGGGGAGGGATGACGCTAATTCTCCCCTGGGACACTGTACGAAGCGGTGGGAAAACACTAAGTCAGACGTGCTTAGCCACGGGGTGGACCTGCTGGAGCCATGAAGCTTGGTTGTGGGCTCAGACCACGTGGAAGACGCGGAGGGAAGCCAGTAAGTAACCTGATGGGTTTTCAAAAGGCTGTGTGAAGCGAGGCACGTGTTTGGCCAAGCCAGTCAAAGGCCAAATATCATGATTTCAGCACTGACTGCACTTGTGGAATAAGTTCTTTTTAAAAATGCGATTAGAAATATATGTAAATTTGGAGGTCACACTGTCTGGGAGGAGCTATTGTTTCAGACCCTTTCAGATGCGTAACCCAAGCTGGCTCAAGCACACACAGAATTTTTTTCTCCCTGATTAAAAAAAAAAAAAAAAAAGCAAAGAGTAAATCTGCTTTCAGGCATAGCTTAAAGCAAGGTTCAGCTGTGTCACCGCACGGATTTCTCTCTTCCTCTATGGAGTCCACCTACCTGCTTCTGCGCTGGCTCTTTTCTCTCCCCTGTTAGGGTGAAGGGAGGGATGCAAAGGGGAATCAACACTCCGCTTCTCCACCTTTAGGTTCCGGGGGCCAAAGAGCTCAAAGACCTAGGGTTGACACTTCCTATTTCTGATTGGCCAGGACCGAGTCATGTGATAGCCCTGGAACCAATCACTGTGTCTGGGGAAGTGATGCACAGATTGGCCTGGACCGGGGTCAGGGAGCTAAGGGGAAGCCCTGCAGGACCATGGGGCATTTATCAGAGGAGGGGGAACGGGGCGTAGAGATGTTAGACAGATGGAGATTCCTTTAACTCACAGGCATCTGTTTAGCACCATGGAGAAGGCTTAGAAGGGAAAATGATGACGACAGCTCAAACCTAACGTTTACTGGGGGCTTAGCACATGCCTGTTACTGTTCTGTGTTCCATATCTCATGTAAACCTCTCAACCACAGATAGGAGTAGGTACTGTCATTGTCATCCCCATTTTACAGATGGGGAAACTGAGGCACAGTTTAAGTAACTTCCCTGATATCCCATAGTTATATGTGTGGTTCAAAGTCAACACTTCCTCCACCAGATCATGGGGCCACCCTAAGGAGAAGGCATCTTTACTAAGCTTATTTTGTGTTCAGGGAGACAAAACCAGACACAAATAACTGACACATGAAGGCAGAAAAACAGGCACACCACTAACAGAGTGGCAAGTGGCTTGGGGCCCTGAGAGAGGTGTCTGGAGGAAGGACAGGAGTCCTAAAGGAAATCCATGAGCCTTGGTTTCCTCATCCATAAATCATTCAGATTGGACTAAGTTAATCTGGCAAAGCTCCCAAATGCTGGTCATCTCATAACCTGTTTCCTATCTCATAGGAAATCTCATATTCTCGTATGAGATATCTCATATCTCATTTCCTATCTCATAACCTGTCAGACCTCAAGTGTCAGGGAGCTCCATGCTGCCCAAGGCAACCCATCCTGGCAGAAGGGAGTGGAGCAGCGGGGCAGCATCCCGGTTGGTGTCACCCCCCAGGTTTGAATCTCAGCTCCTCCATAAATGAGCTGTTGGGGATTGAACAAGATCTCTTAGGACCCTGTTACATCTGATATCCTATCACCCAGGGCCAACTGTCCCCTGTGCCAGGAAGCTGTGATACTTTCACACGTCTGACTCTGGCAAAGTGGGCACTTGGCCCCCTCAAACTACCTGGCTCAGCCTTCTGTGATTGGAGTTCCTACCTCTGTATTTTAATGTTTTCCTGAATCCTTCTACACCGGTATTCTCCCCAGCTGCCTTGTGTCTTGTTCAATTCATCTGTTTGTGCAAAAAAAAAAAAAAATCTCCTGGGGCCAGGCCCTGGGGTTATAGAGAGGAGGAGACATCCTGTGCTCAGGAGCTCACACACTTGTTCTTCCCATCATGATGTCTCTGAAAAGGCAGAGCTTGGTCAGTGAGTGTTCATTTGTCATCACTCTGTTGAGGTCTGTGTGTTGTTGAAATGACATGTGTTACATTTAATTGCCACTTAAAGTGTCTTCAACAAGATCACACCATGACTTGGCAGTGAAGTGAGAAGTTCTTGTGTGTGCAAAAAGACTTGGGAACAGAGTACAAAGGTGACATTAGTAAAGTATATGTTTGTCCTTGTAGGAATAACCCTATTTTCTTGCAAAGCAACCACCGAATGTTCGAGGGTCCCTGAAAGAGAAGATCCACACAAAAAGATGAGGCTGTCACTCCCTGTGAGCAATACAAGTGAGAGGGTTGACCACGGCACACCAAGCAAGAAAACGCCGGGCTCAAAACTCACAGAATGGATATCAGAGGTTTGGAAGAGAGCCTCAGGGATAACAGCAGAGCGCTCTTTCCAGAAATACTGCCATGGCATTGATGGCACAGACAACAATATTACATGGAAAACCACAGGCATCGATGACCAAGTCGGAAATTATTCAAAACAGTCAGACTCTGAACGTGAGCATGTTCTAGGACTAAGTTACTCAGTTTATTTCTCTTCTGTTTTTTTTTTTTTTAGACACACGAGTAATAAAAAATAAACTCTCTAACTAGCTTCTTTCGATAACAATAAAAATGCCAAGTGATAAGAAAGTATTAGGTCAAAGTTTAGCTGGAAGAATTTTTCTTTCTCAAGTGAACATAAAATAAAGGTGCATCTTACAATCAGTGATATTTTAGACTTAGGAGAATACACCAGATTTTGAAAGGGCATTTTCCATCCAGACAATGTGGCTGGACATTTCTGACAGAGAAAGCAGCCCCATGAGGAGGGGTGGATGGGGAAGAGCTCAGAGAAGTTCTATCACAAAGGACTTCACACAGATCAGTGTGACAGAGTGGCTGGGAGTGGCAAAACCAGGGTGGGAAAGGAGAGGCTGGGCCGGCAGTGTACTAAGCCCCCCATCACTGGGGACATCAAGCAGTGGCTGGAAGACCCTCATGAAGATGAAGAGGAAGATTCAGGCAATACAGAGTCATACAATATGAGGCCAGGTTTTAGATTTGACTGCGTAAGTTCAGTTCTGCCTCAGCCCCCATTTCCTGTGACTGATAACCTCAGGCATGGACATAACCCCTCTGGGCCTCAATCTCCTCATCTATAAAGTAGAAATCATAATGTACCCATAATGGATCATAGGGTTGTTGTGAGGATTAAGTGGTTTGCTGCATTTTAAATGCTAGTGATCCCTGAGAAGGATAATCTTTCAAAAAACTGTCAGCTGGCTTTATCTCCATACTCTTCCTGTGAGAATTAGTCATTCATTCTTCCAATAAATACTCCCAGCCTCAACCAGATGCTAAGCCCTCTGTAGGGCTACAAAGATACAAAGGAATTCCATCCCTGACCTTAAGCTTCCATATATAATAACATCTTGACCAAGGTCATAGAATTCCCTTGGAGAGAGCATAGGCAAAACCATGATAAATAAATAGTAAATAAATAAATAAATAGTAGAATTTAAAGTGATTTATTGGAAGGACTGATCAGTAAAAGCAGCCAAAACCTGGAAATGCTGAGGGAATCAGAGCAGATTTTCTCTTTCTTTTAACTGGAGCACATACTGTTCAGGCTCTCTGTTCCAGACTGGAAAGGACTAGATGATGTAACAGTTGAGAGCAAAGATCCTGGAATCTGCATCTCTCTATCACCTATGAACTGGGTGACTTTGACCCTGTTCTTCCATCTCTTCATACCCCAGTTTCTTTACCACACAAAGAGAGATAAGAACAACATGGTGGGTTGTGGGGAGGATTAAGTAAGAACAGAGCTGGGCAGAGAGCAAGTGTCCAACAAATGCTAATTCTGGAATGCAAAGATGATAGAATGTTCTGGAGTTATGCAAGGCAGTAGCCCCATCCGCTTCCTCCGTAAAGGCCCTGATGCTAGATTCAGACATTCTGGGGCTTAGCTTGAGGAGTGGAGAATGATGTCCTCATTCAGAATCACCCATGGTTGTGGTCAATGGCCCCTGAAATCTCTGCACCTTTAGGTGTCTTTAAGAGCTATGAAGAGGAGTCTTTTACCACTTATTGCTAGCTGTAAATGAATCCCCTAGTGCTTGGTGTCATGACACTTCCTGTTTCACACCATTAACTGTCCCCCTGAAATTTTAACTGGGAGAAACCCAAGGCCACTAAAGTTTCACCCTTTCCTGTTCAGCTTCCTGTGGGTGGGGTCCATCTCCAACCGTGGTGAAGACAGCCTTTGTACCTTTTGAATTGTATCTAAGCCCATGATCAATATGAGAACCAATAGAGATGAAGGTTTCATAGCACAGACCATATCATTGCATGGCTGACTGTGTCTAAGGTTCAGAGTGATACTATCAGAAAACAAACAACATTTTACTTAAATTGATATCAGATTTGGCTCCTTCCCACCTTTCAGGCCCCAAATGCCTAGAATTAGACTAATATTAATCCTTGACTAATAGGAATGCAAAGAGCTTAGAGAAAAATTAGTAAGCACAATGGAAAAGCTTAGCAAGGTGACTGACTATAAGATAAACATATGAAAGGCAATTGTAGTTTATGTGCCAAAAAAAAACTTCAAAGCATTATTTTTTTAAAGATTTTATTTATTTATTTGTCCGAGACCAAGAGTGCACATAAGTAGGGGCAGCAGAAAGGAGAGAGAGAAGCAACCTACCCACTGAGCAAGGAGCAAGGACCCTGGGATCATGACATGAGCTGAAGGCAGACTTTTTTTTTAGAGAGAGAGAGTTTATTTATTTATTTGACAGACAGAGTTACAATGAAAAGAGTTACAGGGAATACAAGCAGGGGGAGTGGGAGAGGGAGAAGCAGGCTCCCCACTGAACAGGGAGCCTGATGCGAGGCTTGATCCCAGGACCTGAGCCAAAGGCAGATGCTTAACAACTGGGGCAGCCAGGCACCCCTCAAACTGATTTTAGAAACTTGGTATTGTCCCCTGAGGGGGTGAACCATTCCAGGAAGTACTACAAAACCAGGTAGATGCATGAAGTAGATGGAGTGAGCTCCTATTCTGTCTCCCTGCTCCAAAAATCCTTGGATTTACTATATTGTCCTTGGAGATAGGACATATCAGGTATTAAACTAATAAGAACGGATGCTACACTTGATCTTAGCCAAAAGGCCAGGAAATAATTGAAGGCAGAAGTTTAACTGACTGAACCACCCAGATGCCCCCAAAGCATTGGTTTTTTAAAGATACCTTTGTAATATCAAGGGAAAAAAGATACACAGACTACCTAGGAGTAAATCTAAGAACAGATGTGTAGAACTTGTACACAGAAAATTTAAATTGTACAAAAAAAATTAAATATGACCTAAATAAATGGAAAGATTGTGGATAAGAAAATTTAAATATTGCAAGAAAGCTGAATGGAAAGATTCAGGGAACAAAAGCTTCTGAGAGCAAACCCAAGCAGATTACTTAGCTTGGCCCCTGACAAAGGCGGTGCAATTCCACCTCGGGCAAAGACACTTGAGAATCAGAGCAGTAGGCTCCTTCCCAAGAAGATCAGCAAGAACATCCAGCCAAGAGCAAGTTCACAGATCAATGAGAATTTCAAAACTCCAGTGCTAGAGAAATATAGCACACAGAATTCATGACTTTTCCCTCCTGATTCTATAGTCTTTCAAAGTTAATTTTTTAATTCTCTTTATTTCTTTTTTTTAACTTTTCTTCTTTTCTTTTTCAACCAACATCTTATCAATACCTTTTTTAAAATCTTTTTTTCCAATTTATTTATTTTCAGAAAAACATTATTCATTATTTTTTCACCACACCCAGTGCTCCATGCAAGCCGTGCCCTCTATAATACCCACCACCTGGTACCCCAACCTCCCACACCCCCGCCACTTCAAACCCCTCAGATTGTTTTTCAGAGTCCATAGTCTCTCATGGTTCACCTGCCCTTCCAATTTACCCAAATTCCCTACTCCTCTCTAACGCCCCTTGTCCTCCATGCTATTTGTTATGCTCCACAAATAAGTGAAACCATATGATAATTGACTCTCTCTGCTTTAAAATATTTTTTAGTTTTCATCTTTACAGTCATATTCCATCCCTTTATCATATTTACATATATATATATATATATATATATATATATATGAGTTTTTCTTTCTTTAAAATTTTGGGAGGCAGTTTTTTCTAACAGACCAAAACACACCCAAAATCTAGTGTGGCTCTGTTCTATTCACCAGCCTGATTTTTTTTCCTTTAGTTTCCCCCTGATTTCAGGTCTCTTGAATTTGTTTAGTGTATATTTTTCTGGGGTCATTGTTAGCCTTTTAGCATTTTGTTCTCTCATTCATCTATTCTTCTCCAGATAAAATGACAAAATGGAAAGCTTTCCAAAAAAAAAAAGAAGAAGAAGAAAGAAACAAGAGGCACTACCAACTGCCAAGAACCTAATCAATACAAATAGTAAGATATCAGAGCTAGAGTTCAGAATGGTGATTATAAAGATACTAGCTGGGCTTGAAAAAAGCATAGAAGATCAAGAGAATCCCTTTCTGGACAAATAAAAAAACACAAATCTAACAAAGTTGAAATAAAAAATGCTATTAATCAATAATGGAGGCCCTAACTGCCAGGATAAATGAGGCAGAAGAGAGAATTAGTGATATAGAAGACCAAATGATGAAGAATAATGAATCTGAGAAAAAAAGAGATAAACAACTATGGGATTATGAGGGGAGAATCTGAGAGGTAGCTGATACAAAAAGGTGAAACAATATTAGAATAATTGTGATCCTAGAAGAAGAAGAGAGAGAGGGACAGAAGGTATATTGGAGCAAATTAAAGCAGAGAACTTCCCGAATTTGGGGGTGGAAAGAGGCATAAAAATCCAGGAGGCACAGAGAACTACTCTCAAAATCAATAAAAATAGGTCAACACTCTGTCACCTAATAGTAAAACTTATAGGTCTCTGAGACAAAGAGAAAATCCTAAAAGCAGCTCAGGATGAGAGGTCTGTAACCTACAATGGTGGAAACATTAGATTGGAAGCAGATCTATCCACAGAGACCTGGCAGGCCAGAAAGGACTGGCAATTAAATGAGAAAAATGTGCATCCAAGAATATTATATTCAACTAGGCTGTCACTGAAAATAGAAGGAGAGATAAAAAATCTTCCAGGACAAAAACTTAAAGAATTTGCAAACACCAAGCAAGCCCTACAGGAACTATTGAAAGTGGTCCTTTAAGCAAAGCTTGAAAGTAACATAGAACAGAAAGGAACAGAGACAACATACAGTAACAGTCACCTTACAGGCAATACAATGGCATGAAATTTGAATCTTTCAATAGTTACTCTGAATGTAAATGGGCTAAGTGCCCCAAACAAAAGACACAGGGTATCAGACTGGTGAAAAACAAACAAACAAACAAAAACAAAAACAAGACCCATAGAAATGCTGTCCACAAGAGACTAGACTCAAAGACACCTCCAGATTTAAAGTGAGTTGGTGGAAAGCCATTTACCGAGCTAATGAACATTAAAAGAAAACCGGGGTGGCAATCCTTATATCAGACAAATTAGATTTTAAATCAAAGACTATAATAAGAGATGAGGAAGAACAGTATGTCATACTTAAAAGGGCCTTATCCAACAAGAAGATCTAACAAATTGAAAGTATATATGCCCTTAACATGGGAGCAGCCAATTATAAAGTCAATTAATAACAAAATCAAAGAAACACATCAACAATAAAACAATAATAGTAGAGGACTTTAACACGCCCCTCACTGAAATGGACAGATTATCCAAGCAAAAGATCAACAGGAAATAAAGGCTTTATGGCACACTGGACCAGATGGACATCAGATATATTCAGAACATTCCATCCCAAAGCAACAGAATACACATTCTTCTCTACTGCATATGGAACATTCTTCAGAATAGATCACATCCTGGGTCCAAATCAGGTCTCAACCAGTACCAAAAGACTGGGATCATTCCTAGCATGTTGCAGACAACAATGCTTGGAAAGTTGAACTCCATCACAAAAGGAAATTTGAGAAGAACTCAAAAACCTGGAGGCTAAAGAGTAGCCTACTAAAAAATGAATGGATCAAACAGGAAATTAAAGAAGAATTTTTAAAAATTTGTGGAAACAAACAAAAATGAAAACACAACTATTCAAAATCTTTGGGATGCAACAAAGGCAGTTCTGAGAGGAAAGTATATAGCAATAAAAGGCTTTCTCAAGAAAAAAGAAAGGTCTCAAATATACAACCTAACACTACACCTAAGGAGCTGGAGAAAGAACAGCAAAGAAAGCCTAAACCAAGCAGGAGAAGAGAAATCATAAAGATCAGAGCAGAAGTCAATGAAATAGAAACCAAAAGAACAGAAAAACAGATCAACAAAACTAGGAGCTGGTTCCTTGAAAGAATTAATAAGATTGATAAACCCCTGGCCAGACTTATCAAAAAGAAAGATAAAGGACCCAAATTAATAAAATCATGAATGAAAGAGGAGAGATTACAACCAACACCAAAGAAATACAATTATAAGAACATATTATGAGCCACTATATGCCAGCAAATTAGATAATCTGGAAGAAATGAATGCATTCCTGGAGACATATAAACTACCAAACTGAACCAGGAAGAAATAGAAAGCCTGAATAGAACCATAATCTATTATGGAAATTGAAGCAGTCATCAAAAATCTCCCAACAAACAAGAGCCCAGGGCCAGATGGTTTCACAGAGGAATTCTACCAAACATTTAAAGAATTAATACCTATTTTCCTGAAACTGTTCGAAAATTAGAAATAGAAGGAAAACTTCCAAACTCATTTTATGAGGCCAGCATTACCTTGATCCTAAACCAGACAAAAACCCCACCAAAAAAGGAGAATTATAGACCAATATCCCTGATGAACACGGATGCAAAAATTCTCACCAAGATCCAACAGTACATCAAAGGATTATTCACCAGGACCAAGTGGGAATTATTACTGAGCTGCAAGTTTGGTTCAACATCTGCAAACCAATTAATGTGACATAATACATTAATAAAAGAAAGGACAAGAACCATACAATACTCTCAATAGATGAATAAAAAGAGTTTGACAAAGTACATTATTCTTACTTGAAGAAAACTCTTCATGGTGTAGGGATAGAAGGTCTACACCTCAATATCATAAAAGCCATCTATGAAAAACCCACAGCAAATATCATTCTCAATGGGGAAAAACTGAGAGCTTTTCCCGTAAGGTCAGGAACATGGCAGGGCTGTTCACTATCACCACTGCTATTCAACATAGTACTAGAAGTCCTAGCCTCAACAATCAGACAACAAAAAGAAATTAAAGTCATCTGAATCAGCAAAGAAGTCAAACTCTCATTCTTTGCTGATGGTATACTTTATGTGGAAAACCTAAAATATTCCACCCCAAAACTGCTAGAACTCATACAGGAATTCAGTGAAGTGTCAGGACATGAAGTCGATGCACAGAAATCAGTTGCATTTCTATACACCAACAATAAGACAGAGGAAAGAAAAATTAAGGAGTCAATCTAATTTACAACTGCCCCCAAAACCATAGGCTAGCTAGGAATAAATCTAACCAAAGAGGCAAAGAATCTGTAATCAGAAAACTATAGAATACTCATGAAAGAAATTGAGGAAGACACAAAGAAATGGGAAAACATTTCATCATTTCATGCTCATGGATTGGAAGAACAAATACTGTGAAAATGTCTATCCTACCTAGAGTGATCTATACATTTAATTCAATTCCTATCAAAATACCATCAGCTTTTTTCAAAGAAATGGAAAAAAATAATGCTAAAATTTGAATGGAACCAAAAAAGACCCTGAATAGCCAGAGGTATGTTGAAAAAGAAAACCAAAGATGGTGGCAACACAATTCTGGACTTCAGGATCTCTTACAAAGCTGTCATCATCAAGACAGTATGGTACTGGCACAAAAACAAACACATAGATCAATGGAACAGAACAGAGAGCCCAGAAATGAATGCTCAGCTTTATGGTCAACTAATCTCCAACAAAGCAGGAAAGAATGTCCAATGGAACAAAGACAGTCTCTTCAACAAACAGTGTTGGAAAAATTGGACAACCACATGCAGAAAAATAAAACTGGACCATTTCCTTACACTACACACAAAAATAGACTAAAAAATGGGTGAAAGATCTCAGTGTGAGACAGGAACCCATCAGAATCCTTGGGGAGAACACAGGCAACAAGATCTTTGACCTTAGCTGCAGTAACTTTTTCTTAGACACATTGCCAAAGGCAAGGGAAGCAAGGGCAAAAATGAACTACTTGGACTTCATCAAGACAAAAGGCTTTTGCACAGCAAAGGAAGCAGACAACAAAATCAAAAGACAACTGACAGAATGGGAGAAGATATTTTCAAACAACATATCAGATAAAGGGCTAGTATCTAAAATCTATAAAGAACTTATCAAACTCAACATCCAAAGAACAAATAATCCAATCAAGAAATGGGCAGAAGACATGAACAGACATTTCTACAAAGAAAACATCCAAGTGGCCAACAGACACATGAAAAAGTGCTCCACATCACTTGATATCAGGGAAATACAAGTCAAAACCACAATGAGATACCACCTCACACCAGTCAGAATGGCTAAAATTAACAAGCCAGAAAACGACAGATGCTGTTGAGGATGCGGAGAAAGGTGAACCCTCCTACACTTTTGGTGGGAATGCAAGCTGGTGCAACCACTCTGGAAAAGAGCATGGAGGTTCCTCAAAAAGTTGAAAATAGAGCTATCCCTACAACCTAGCAATCACACTGCTGGGTATTTCCCCTAAAGATACAAATGTAGTGATCTGAAGGGGCACGTGCACCCAAATGTTTATAGCAGCAATGTTCACAATAGCCAAACTATGGAAAGAACCTAGATGTCCATCAACAGATGAATAGATAAAGAAGATGTGGTATCTTTAAAAAAAAAAAAAGAAGAAGATGTGAAATATATATATATAATATATATATTATATATATATAAAATATATATATATAAAAATAAAAACAATAAATAAATAAATAAATAAAATATATTATATATATATATATATATATATATTTCCATTGCACTACTGGGTATTTACCCTAAAGATACAAATGCAGTGATCTGAAGGGGCACATGCACCCAAAGTTTATAGTAGCAATGTCCATAATAAACAAAGTATGGAAAGATGCTCATCAAAAGAAGAATAAGGATAAGGAAAATGTGATGTGTACACACACACACACACACACACACACAATGGAATATTATGCATCCATCAAAAATGAAATTTTACCATTTGCAGTGACATGGATGGAAGAGAAGGTATTATGTTAAGGGAAATAAGTTGATCATAGAAATACAATTAAGACAGAGGGTCATAGGGGAAGGGATGGAAAAATTAAATAAGATGAAAACAGAGAGGGAGACAAACCATAAGAGACTCTTAATCTCAGGAAACATACTGAGGGTTGCTGGAGTGGATATGGGTTGGAAGGCTGGGGTGGCTGGGTAATAGACACTGGGGAGGGTATATGCTATGGTGAGTGCTGTGAATTGTGTAAGACTAGTGAATCACTGACCTGTACCCCTGTAACCCTGATACAAACAATACATTATATGTTAATTAAAAATTTTTAAAAATAGGTTGTTTCCATACACTAGCAACAAACAATCCAAAGACTAAATAAAGAAAACAGTTCTGTCTATAGTGGCATCAAAAGAATAAAATACTTAAGAATAAATTTAACAAAAGAAGTGCAAGCTTATTACTGAAAACTACAAAACATCGTTGAAAGAAAGATCTGGTTTTTTACAGATTTTTATTTACTTATTTGACAGAGAGAAATCATAAGTAAGCAGAGAGGCAGGCAGAGAGGGTGGGGGGAAGCAGTCTCCCTGCTGAGCAGAGAGCCAGATGTGGGATTCGATCCCAGGACCCTGAGATCATGACCTGAGCCGAAGGCAGTGGCTTAATCCACTGAGCTGCCCAGGTGCCCAAGAAAGAAGATCTAAATAAATGGAAAATGATCTCATGTTCATAGATAGGAATAATTAAAAATGATAAGATGACAATACTCTCCCAAATGAATTAGAGATTCAGTGCAATCCAAATCAAAATTTCAACTGCTGTTTTTATAGAAATTGATAAGTTGGTCCTAAAATCTATATGGGAATGGAAAGGACAAAGAAGAGCCAAAATATTCTTTTTCTTTTAATTTTTTATAAACATATATGTATTTTTATCCCCAGGGGTACAGGTCTGTGAATCGCCAGGTTTACATACTTCACAGCATTCACCATAGCACATACCCTCCCCAATGTCCATAACCCCCCCAAACCCCCTCGCCCCAGCAACCCTCAGTTTGTTTTGTGAGATTAAGAGTCACTTATGGTTTGTCTCCCAATCCCATCTTTCATTCATTCTTCTCCTACCCCCTTAACCCCCCATGTTGCATCTCCACTTCCTCATATCAGGAAGATCATATGATAGTTGTCTTTCTCCAGTTGACTTATTTTGCTAAGCATGATACCCTCTAGTTCCATCCACGTCATTGCAAATGTCAAGATTTCATTTCTTTTGATGGCTGCATAGTATTACATTGTGTATATATACCACATCTTCTTTATCCACTCATCTGTTGATGGACATCTAGGTTCTTTCCATAGTTTGGCTATTGTAGACATTGCTGCTATAAACATTCAGGTGCACGTGCCCCTTCGGATCTCTACGTTTGCATCATTAGGGTAAATACCCAGTAGTGCAATTGCTGCGTCATAAGGTAGTTCTATTTTCAACGTTGTGAGGAAACTCCAAGCTGTTTTCCAGAGTGGTTGCACCAGCTTGCATTCCCACCAAGAGTGTAGGAGGGTTCCCCGTTCTCCACATCCTCGCCAGCAACTGTCATTTCCTGACTTGTTATTTTAGCCATTCTGACTGGTGTGAGGTGATATCTCATTGTGGTTTTGAATTGTATTTCCCTGATGCCGAGTGATGTGGAGCACTTTTTCATGTGTCTGTTGGTCATCTGGATGTATTCTTTGCAGAAATGTCTGTTCACGTCCTCTGCCCATTTCTTGATTGGATTATTTGTTCTTTGGGTGTTGAGTTTCATAAGTTCTTCATAGATTTTGGGTACTGGTCCTTCCTCTGATATGTCGTTTACAAATGTCTTCTCCCATTCCGTCAGTTGTCTTTTGGTTTTGTTGACTGTCTCCTTTGCTGTGCAAAAGCTTTTGATCTTGATGAAGTCCCAATAGTTCATTTCTGCCCTTGCTTCCCTCGTCTTTGGCGATGTTTCTAGGAAGAAGTTGCTGCCTCTGAGGTCGAAGAGATTGCTGTCTGTGTTCTCAAGGATCATAATGGATCCCCTTTTCACATTGAGGTCTTTCGTCCTTTTGGAGTCTATTTTAGTGTGCAGTGTAAGGAAATGGTCCAGTTTCATTTTTCTGCATGTGGCTGTCCAATTTGCCCAACAACGTTTGTTGGAGAGACTGTCTTTTTTCCATTGGAAATTCTTTCCTGCTTTGTCAAAGATTAGTTGACCATAGAGTTGAGGATCTATTTCTGAGATCTCTATTCTGCTCCATTGATCTATGTCTTTGTTTTTGTGCCAATACCATACTGTCTTGATGATGACAGCTTTGTAATAGAGCTTGAAGTCTGGAATTGTGATGCCACCAAAGTTGGCTTTCTTTTTCAATACTCCTTTGGCTATACGAGGTCTTTTCTGGTTCCATATAAATTTTAGGGTTATTTGTTCCATTTTTTTGAAAAAAATGGATGGTATTTTGATAGGAATTGCATTAAATATATATATTGCTTTATGTAGCATAGACATTTTTACAATATTTGTTCTTCCGATCCAGGAGCATGGAACATTTTTCCATTTCTTTGTGTCTTCCTCAATTTCTTTCATGAGTACTTTATAGTTTTCTGAGTATAGATTCTTAGCCTCTTTGGTTAGGTTTATTCCTAGGTATCTTATGGTTTGGGGTGCAATTGTAAATGGGATTGACTCCTTAATTTCACTTTCTTCTGTCTTGTTGTTGGTGTAGAGAAATGCAACTGATTTCTGTGCATTGATTTTATATCCTGACACTTCATTGAATTCCTGTATAAGTTATAGCAGTTTTGGAGTGGAGTCTTGGGTTTTCCACATATAGTATCATATCATCTGTGAAGAGTGATAGTTTGACTTCTTCTTTGCTGATTTGGATGCCTTTAATTTCCTTTTGTTGTCTGATTGCTGAGGTTAGGACTTCTAGTAATATGTTGAATAGCAGTGGTGATAATGGACATCCCTGCCATGTTCCTGACCTTAGAGGAAAAGCTTTCACTTTTTCTCCATTGAGAATGATATTTGTGGTGGGTTTTTCATAGATGGCTTTGATAATATTGAGGTATGTGCCCTCTATCCCTACATTTTGAAGAGTTTTGATCAGGAAGGGATGCTGTACTTTGTCAAATGCTTTTTCAGCATCTATTGAGAGTATCATATGGTTCTTGTTCTTTCTTTTATTAATGTATTGCATCACATTGATTGATTTGCGGATATTGAACCAACCTTGTAGCCCTGGAATAAATTCCACTTGGTCGTGGTGAATAATCCTTTTAATATACTGTTGACTCCTATTGGCTACTATTTTGGTGAGAATTTTCACATCTGTGTTCATCAGGGATATTGGTCTGTAGTTCTCTTTTTTGATGGGATTCTTGTCTGGTTTTGGATTCAAGGTGATGCTGGCCTCATAAAATGAGTTTGGAAGTTTTCCTTCCATTTCTGTTTTTTTTTTTTTTTTGGAACAGTTTCAGGAGAATAGGAATTAATTCTTCTTTAAATTTTTGGTAGAATTCCCCTGGGAAGCCGTCTGGCCATGGGCTTTTGTTTGTTTGGAGATTTTTGATGACTGCTTCAATCTCCTTACTGGTTATGGGTCTGTTCAGGTTTTCTAATTCTTCCTGGTTCAGTTGTAGTTGTTAAATGTCTCTAGAAATACATCCATTTCTTCCAGATTGTCAAATTTGTTGGCATAGAGTTGCTTATAGTATGTTCTTATAATTGTTTGTATTTCTTTGGTGTTAGTTGTGATCTCTCCTCTTTCATTCATTATTTTATTTATTTGGGTCCTTTCTCTTTTCTTTTTGATAAGTCTGGCCAGGGGTTTATCAATCTTATTAATTGTTTCAAAGAACCAGCTCCTAGTTTCATTCGTTTGTTCTATTGTGGTTTTTTTGGTTTCTATTTCATTGATTTCTGCTCTGATCTTTATGATTTCTCTCCTGCTGGGTTTAGGGTTTCTTTCTTGTTCTTTCTCCAGCTCCTCTAGGTGTAGGGTTAGGTTGTGTATTTGAGACCTTTCTTGTTTCTTGAGAAAGGCTTGTACCACTATATATTTTCCTCTCAGGACTGCCTTTGCTGTGTCCCACAGATTTTGAACCCTTGTGTTTTCATTATCATTTGTTTCCATGATATTTTTTCAATTCTTCTTTAATTTCCTGGTTGACCCATTCATTCTTTAGAAGGATGCTGTTTAGTCTCCATGTATTTGGGTTCTTTCCAAATTTCCTCTTGTGATTGAGTTCTACCTTCAGAGCATTGTGGTCTGAAAATATGCAGGGAATGATCCCAATCTTTTGATACTGGTTGAGGCCTGATTTAGGACCCAGGATGTTACCTATTCTGGAGAATGTTCCATGTGCACTAGAGAAGAATGTGTATTCTGTTGCTTTGGGATGAAATGTTCTGAATATATCTGTGATGTCCATCTGGTCCAGTGTGTCATTTAAGGCCTTTATTTCCATACTGACCTTATGTTTGGATGACCTGTCCATTTCAGTGAGGGGAGTGTTAAAGTCCCCTACTATTATTGTATTATTGTGGATGTGTTTCTTTGATTTTATTATTAATTGGTTTATAAAGTTGGCTGCTCCCATGTTAGGAGCATAAATATTTAAAATTGTTAGATCTTCTTGTTGGACAGATCCTTTGAGTATGATATAGTGTCCTTCCTCATCTCTTATTCTAGCCTTTGGCTTAAAATCTAATTGATCTGGTATAAGGATTGCCACTCCTGCTTTCTTCTGATGTCCATTAGCATGATAATTGTTTTCCACCCTCTCACTTTAAATTTGGAGGTGTTTCAGGTCTGAAATGAGTTTCTTGTAGGCAACATTTAGATGGGTTTTGGTTTTTTATCCATTATGATACTCTGTGTCTTTTGATTAGGGCATTTAGCCCATTAACATTCAGGGTAACTATTGAGAGATATCAATTTAGTGCCATTGTATTGCCTGTAAGGTGACTGTTACTGTATATTGTCTCTGTTCCTTTCTGATCTGCTACTTTTAGGCTCTCTCTTTGCTTAGAGGACCCCTTTCAATATTTCCTATAGAACTGGTTTTTGTTTGCAAATTCTTTCAGCTTTTGTTTGTCCTGGAAGATTTTTATCTATCCTTCTATTTTCAATGATAGCCTAGCTGGATATAGTATTCTTGGCTGCATGTTTTTCTCGTTTAGTGCTCTGAATATATCATGCCAGTTCTTTCTGGCCTGCCAGGACTCTGTGGATAAGTCCACTGCCAATCTAATATTTTTACCATTGTATGTTACAGACTTCTTTTCCCAGGCTGTTTCAAGATTTTCTATTTACACTAAGACTTGTAAATTTTACTCTTAGGTGATGGGGTGTGAACCTATTCTTGTTGATTTTGAGGAAGGTTCTCTGAACCTCCTGGATTTTGATGCTTTTTCTCTTTGCCATATTAGGGAAATTCTCTCCAGTAATTGTCTCCAATATACCTTCTTCTCCCCTCTCTCTTTCTTTTTCTTCTGGAATCCCAATTATTCTAATGTTGTTTCATCTTATGGTGTCAATTATCTCTCTAATTCTCCCCTCATGGTCCAGTAGCTGTTTGCCCCTCTTTTGCTCAGCTTCTTTATTCTCTGTCATTTGGTCTTCTATATCACTAATTCTTTCTTCTGCCTCATTTATCCTAGCAGTGAGAGCCTCCATTTTTTATTGCACCTCATTAATAGCTTTTTTAATTCAACTTGGTTAGATTTCTTTTATTTCTCCAGAAAGGGCTTTTATATCTCCCTAGAGGGTTTCTCTAATATCTTCCATGCCTGTTTTGAACCTGGCTAGAACCTTGAAAATCATCATTCTGAACTCTAGATCTGACATATAACCAATGTCTATATTGATTAGGTCCCTAGCCTTCGGTACTGCGTCTTGTTCTTTTTTTTGTGGTGAATTTTTCCACCTTGTCATTTTGTCCAGATAAGAGTATGGCTAGCAGACACAGGAAAAAATGTTCATCATCACTAGCCCTCAGGGATATTCAAATTAAAACCACATTGAGCTATCACCTTACACCAGTTAGAATGGCCAAAATTAACAAAACAGGAAACAATATGTGTTGGAGAGGATGTGGAGAAAGGGGAACCCTCTTACACTGTTGGTGGGAATGCAAGTTGGTGCAGCTTCTTTGGAGAATAGTGTGGAGATCCCTCAAGAAATTAAAAATAGAACTTCCCTATGACCCTGCAATTGCACTCCTGGGTATTTACCCCAAAGATACAGATGTTGTAAAAAGAAGGGCCATCTGTACCCCAATGTTTATAGCAGCAATGGCCATGGTCGCCAAACTATGGAAAGAACCAAGATGCCCTTCAACAGACGAATGGATAAGGAAGATGTGGTCCATATACACTATGGAGAATTATGCCTCCATCAGAAAGGATGAATACCCAACTTTTGTAGCAACATGGACAGGACTGGAAGAGGTTGTGCTGAGTGAAATAAGTCAAGCAGAGAGAGTCAATTATCATATAGTTTCGCTTATTTGTGGAGCATAACAAATATCATGGAGGACAAGGGGTGCTAGAGAGGAGAAGGGAGTTGGGGTAAGTTGGAAGGGGAGGTGAATCATGAGAGACTATGGACTCTGAAAAACAATCTGAGGGGTTTGAAGTGGCGGGCGGGTGGGAGGTTGGGGTACCAGGTAGTGGGTATTATAGAGGGCACGGCTTGCATGGAGCACTGGGTGTGGTGAAAAAATAATGAATACTGTTTTTTCTGAAAATAAATAAATTAATTTTTTAAAAAAGAGTATATGAAGGGGAAAGTAAAATACTAAAATGGTGTTAAAGACCCCAGGAAAATACGCTTTAACCAAATCAGAAGAGACCCCAAATTTTGGGGGCGGGGGAAGGGGATAAAAAGAGGTTCAGAAAAAAAAGAAACAATTAAAAAAAGAAAACAAATAAAGAAAAAATATAAAATATATATATGTATATATATATTATATATATTAGATAAACTAGGTTAAAAACGTTAGAAAAGAAAAGGGTAAAAGTTAAAAAATTTAGCAGAAGAAGAAAAAGAGAAAAAATTGAAAACAAAACAAAACAAACAAACAAACAAAAATTAAATTAACTGCAAGACTAAAGAATCATGGGGAGAAAGCCATGAGTTCCGTACGGCTGCTCTCCTTGGTATTGAACCTGCACTCCTTGGTAGGTGAACTTGGTCCTGGCTGGATTTCTTGTTGATCTTCTGGGGGAGGGGCCTGTTGTAGTGATTCTCAAGTGTCTTTGCCCCAGGCGGAATTGCACCGCCCTTACCAGGGACCAGGCTGAGTAATCCCCTCAGGTTCACTTTCAGGAGCTTTTGTTCCCTGAATGCTTTCCCTAGAGTTCCAGAGGATGGGAATGAAAATGGTGGCATCCCAGTCTCCAGCCCGGAGGAGCCGAGAGCTCAGGTCCACACTCCTCAGTGCGCCCTCAGAGAATAACACCCAATAGCTCCCATCTCCCTGGCCTCTGGCCATGCTCCTAGCTCACCCAGGCTGCGACCAGTTCAAGGTAACCCTGAGCTGAGAGCTCACTCCTCAGCTCTGTCTCTGTAGCCAGCTTCCCCATTCTAATATCTGCAAGCTTTGCAGACACCCCTGATCCTTCTGTGACCCTGTGGGACCTGGGGCCATGCTGACCCCGCATGGGCTTCACCCCAGATTAGCCTCTGGAGCGATGTCCCTCAGCGGAACAGACTTTTAATTAAAAGTCTCGATTTTGTGCTCTGTTGCTCCACTGATTACTGGGATCCGGCCCCTCCCCCCACGGTCTATCTTCCCATCGCTTTGGATTCACTTCTCTGCCAGTTCTACCTTTTAGAAAGTGGTTGATTTTCTGCTTCTAGAATTGCTGCTCTTCTTCTCTTCGATCTCCCATTGGATTTATAGGTGTTTGCAATGTTTAGATAAGCTAACTAGCTGATCTCCTGCTACCTGATGTAGCCTCAGCCTGCTACTTCTCTGCCATCTTGACTCCTCCCCAGAGCCAAAATATTCTTTAAAAAAAAAAAAGTTGGAGGACTCACATTTCTCAATCCCAAGACTTATTACTAAGGCACCATAATCAAGATAGTGTAATGTTGACATAAGGATAGACATGCAAATCAATTAGGAGTCCAGAAATAAACCCATTTACCTATGACCAGTTGATTTTTTTCTGTTTTTAAAATTTTTATTTTTTTAATATTTTAATTTAATTTTAATTTTTAAAATTTTTAATTTCTTTTCAGTGTTCCAGAATTCATTGTTTATGCATCACACCCAATGCTCCCTGCAATACATGCCCTCCATAATACCCACCACCAGCCTCACCCAACCTCCCATCCCCTGCCTCTCCAAAACCCTCAGATTGTTTCTCAGAGTCCACAGTCTCACATGGTTCATCTCCCCCTCCAATTTCTCCCAACTCCCTTCTCCTCTCCATCTCTCCATGTCCTCCAAGTTATTCCTTATGCTGCACATATAAGTGAAACCATATGATAATTGACTCTCTCTACTGGACTTATTTCACTCAGCATAATCTCTTCTAGTCCTGTCTATGTTGGTACAAAAGTTGGGTATTTATTCTTTCTGATGGAGGCATAATGCTCCATAGTATATATGGACCACATCTTCCTTGTCCATTCATCCGCTGAAGGGCATCTTGGTTCTTTCCACAGTTTGGCGACTGTGGCCATTGCTGCTATGAACATTGGGGTACAGACGGCCCTTCTTTTTACAACATCTGTATCTTTGGGGTAAGTACCCAGTAGTGCAATGGCAGGGTCATAGGGAAGCTCTATTTTTCATTTCTTAAGGAATCTCCGCACTGTTTTCTAAAGTTGCTGCACCAACTTACATTCCCACCAACAGTGTAAGAGGGCTCCCCTTTCTCCACATCCTCTCCAACACACGCTGTTTACTGTTCTGTTAGTTTTGGCCATTCTACCTGGTATCTCAGTGTGGTTTTGATTTGAATCTCTCTGATAGCTAGTGATGATAAACATTTTTTTCATGTGTCTGTTAGCCATTTGTATGTCTTCATTGGAGAAGTGTCTGCTCATGTCTTCTGCCCATTTTTTGACATGATTATCTGTTTTGTGTGTGTTGAGTTTGAGTTCTTTATAGATCTTGGATATCAGCCCTTTGTCAGCACTGTCCATTTGTGAATATCTTCTCCCATTCCATGGGTTGCCTCTTTGTTTTGTTGACTGTTTCCTTTATGTGCAGAAGCTTTTGATCTTGATGAAGTCCCAAAAATTCATTTTCGCTTTTGTTTCCTTTGCCTTTGGAGACATATCTTGAAAGAAGTTGCTGTGGCTGATGTTGAAGAGGTTACTGTCTGTGTTCTCCTTTAGGATTCTGATGGATCCCTGCCTCACATTGAGGTATTTTATCCATTTTGAGTTTATCTTTGTGTATGGTGTAAGAGAATGATCGAGTTTCACTCTTCTATACATAGGTATGACCAGTTGATTTTGACAAGGATGTTGAGACAATTCAGTGGAGTAATAATAGTCTTTTCAACAAATGGTATGAGGCAACTGGATAACCTCAACAAATAAATGAATTCAGAGCCCTACCTCATACTATATACAAAAATTAACTCAAAATGAATCCGAGACCTCAGTATGAGACTTGAAACTTAAGACCCTTAGAAGAAAATATAGGTGTAAATCTTCATTACTTTAGATTAGGCAATAGTTCCTTAATGACATGTAAAACATAAATAACCAAAGAAAACAATAAATTGGACTTCATCAAAATAAACACATTTGTGCTTCAAAGGATACCTTTGCAAATCATATATCTGGTAAGGGTCTAATATTCAGAATAAATAAAGGACTTTTTTTTAAGATTTTATGTATGTATGTATTTATTTATTTATTTGACAGACAGAGACCACAAGTAGGCAGAGAGGAAGGCAGAAAAACAGAGGGGGAAGCAGGCTCCTGCTGAGCAGAGAACCCAATATGGGGCTTGATCCAAGGACCCTGAGATCATGATCTGAGCCAAAGGCAGAGGCTTAACCCACTGAGCCACCCAGGCGCCCCTAAATAAAGGACTCTTAAAATAAAAAGACAAGTAACCCAATGAAAAATGTTCAAAGAATTTGACTAGACATTTCTCCATAGAAGATGTTAAAATGGCCCATGAAAAAATGCTCAACATCATTAGTCATAAGGTAAAGTAAATCAAAACCACAATAAGATTTTATTTCACACCCACTGGGACAACAAGAAGCATGGGCAAGGATGTGGACCAATTTTACTAGTAGAGATATAAACCAGTGCCCCTGCTGTGGGAAACTCCATAGAGTGTCCTCAAAAAGTAAACATAAATCATTATATCATCCAGCAATTCTACTCCTAGTTATATATGCAAGAAGATTAGAAATACATGTTCACAGAAAAGGTTGTATGTGAATGTGAGTAATGGTACCATATGTGGAGCCAACAGGTGGAAATGATTTTCCATCAGCAGATGAATGGATAAACAGAATATGATGTAGCCATATAATAGAACACTATTCGGCCATGAAAAGGAATGGAGCACTAACGCACCCCACAACACAGATGAACCTTAAAAACATTATACTACATTAAAGAAGCCAAATACAGAGATCACATATGGCACGATTCCATTTCTATGGAATTTCCAGAATAGGTAAACATAGAGACTGAAAGTAGGACTGAAGGAACAGAAAATGGGAAGTTGCTGCTAAAAGGTACAGGATTTATTTGGAGGATGGCAACATTCTGGGAGTAGATTGTGGTGGTGGTTTCAGAAGCCTGTGAATATACTTAAAACCCCTACATTGTATACTTTAAAATTTTATTGAATGTGAATTATATAGCCATTTTTTAAAAACATAAATAATTCACAAAAAATTACACAGAACTCATGAAGAGCCAGGACATGACTGAAGAAGAGGGTCAAGGACTTGCCTTATCAGAGGCCAGGATGGGTTATAAAATTCCAATAATCAAGACAGGGCTGCCTGAGTTTTCATCAAAATCCAGTGCTAGCATTACCACGCTAGCATGCGTATTTTCATTTCATGATGGGCCTCCATGAAAATGCCATTGATGAAATTCCACAAATGTCTGTGTGCATCTCATTCTATTGACCCACAATGTAATAAATCATCCTGTCACTGGTGCACCTAGCACTGAAGAAAAAACGGGCAGGAGCTGCAAGTAACTGCTTCTCAAAGTATGGTCCATGGGCCTCCTGCGCTGGAACCACCAGAATGCAGGGCACGGTGGCAGATTCCCAGGACCCACTCCACACTTGCTGCATCAGAAGCATAAGGGCTGCATTGCGTGACTCTCCTGCTGGGTGAGGTGTAAGTACCATGGTGTGAAGGTTTATGATCATGGATATTGCACTGGTTTAAGTTCACCCTGCTTAGTTCGAACTTCTCTGGATCATTCTAAATCATTCTAGAAGACAGTAGCTTACTTGGATTTCCTTAAAATGCAAAGAGTTGGGATATATATTTCTCTAGCATATTGAAGGCCTAAAGGATTTAGAACCTTTCTGAAATATTAGGGAAGACAAACTGATTCATAGACATTGATAGCCATTAGCAAGGACATTTGGCTAGAAGGAGGACAGGACTTTGTGAAATAATGAGCTGATAGCTAGAGAACAGTATCATTGCCTTTCTAAGAAATACATGTATTTCTAAGAAATAAATAAATAAATGTATTTCTAAGAAATACATTTTAAAATAAATTTTAAATTCATATTTCCCACATCCCAAGTTCCATCGGCCAAAATGTTGATGGGCTCTGATGACGTCACAGAAATGTCTTGCATCATCGAATTCTGCCCATAAACCCCCAGGGAAAATCAGGAAGCCAAATCCCTGGTCTTAAATGCTGATTTTTCAAAAATGCTTTTCACCGAGCATTTGATTTTGTAAATGCACTAAGTAGAACAAGATTGCAAGATCTAAGTGTTCTTTTGCCATTTTACTCCAATTGAAAACATGAGAAAATTTTCCAGTGAACTGCCAGGATCATTACAAATACAACAACTGCTTTGCATCAAACGTTTTTTTTAAATCACATGGAAAAACTTCTAACCACCTTTGGGTTTGTTTAGAGAATCCTTATAATTCTAGTTTTTCTTAAGTGTGTTCTTTCTTTGTTATTGACAACTCCTATCATGGTACCTACAATAGGATATCCTCCATCTAATTAAAAATCATTTATAACACACTAATGCAGACCAAGAACAGGTTTACAAGGCTGGACTTGTCAGCTGAGAGACTCCAGGCAGTTAAAAACCTGAAAACCTAACAGTTCCTGTATGTGTCAGTTGGTGATTTTGCTGAAGTCAAATGTTGCCAGAATCCATTTGGCATTTGAAGTATGACTTCAGCTAAGAGTCTTTACAACCATCATGAATACATCTTCTAATTTGCACAAGAGTCAGTAAAAAGACAAAAGTTGGAGAAAATACCATTTTAAAACATCCATACTCTTGTTTGATATTTTCTCCACCTACCCTCCAAATATTGTTAGTGCAAAAGCCATCACTAACGATTTGGTAGTATTGATTTTGTAGTCTTGCTATTCTTCAAAACTTTAATTAAACACTTATTAGAGGGTTTTTAAAAAAGATTTATTTATTTATCTATTTCTTTATTTTAGAGAGAGAGAGACAGAGCATGAGCAGGAGTGGCAGAGGGGGAGAGAGGGAGAGAATCTCAAACTAACTACCCACTGAGCATGAAGCCCGATGCGGTGCTCCACATGGTGCTGGGTGGGGGCCTCAAACTCATGATCCTGAGATCAGCCCTGAGCAGAAACCAAGAGTTGGATGCCTAAATGACTGTGCCACCCCGGTGCCCCCTTATTAGAGGGTTTTAAAACTTGTTTTAAGAGTACGTGAAATATGGAGGTTTGCTCTTTTATAGTAAAGTAACTGAGAAATGTTTAATGAGAAAATTGGTGATTGTGTTCGCATTGAACAAGTATCTGTGTTTTAATCTATTGGGCATTATTTTTTTCAGCTTCTGGTTTTGTTTACCCAGTTATCCTTCTATTGAAAAGGAAAAACCAAGTGATCAGCATGGTTTGCCCACTACTTGCAGCACATTTCATGTTCAGAGTTCAGTAAAGATAGAGAAGGGATTTGACTGGATCTTGAGACACCTTTGAACATCATCAGCAAAAGACATACACACGCTTTTGCTCTGCTCATGTGGACCAGGGGTTTCTTTTCTGTGGCATTGTAGCTACCCGCCCCCTTTTTTTTAAATGAATTTAAATTCCTGGAAGAAATATTTTACATGTAACATAACAACAACCACCACTAATAATAGTAACTACTATTACAGCAAAAGTAACACTGCAACACTATTTCATAAATAGGAATACTCACACTTTCTACTTTTTGGAGCACTTAGCAGCCAGGTATCCACTAGAGGACTTAGATCTCATTTTTGAGGAAAACAGGTGCTCTTACTGTCCCTATTGATGGATGTAAAAACTGAGGCTCAGCCATGCAGTGAATCACCCAAAATCAGGCTGCTAGCCATGGCCAGTTTGTAGGACCCAGAGGATGCTCAGCCTTGGGCTCTAGGTCTGGAGGAGTTCACTGCAACCAATGGAAGGACAGAGGATGACTGAGTTGATGGCGGTCAGGTGTCTTCCACAGGTCTTGAGTGGAGGGTGGGGCCCATGGGAGATTCATGGAAGCCTGAGGAGAGGGCCCTTGGGTGGAGTCCTGGTGATGACCGGAATGGCACATGAAGCAGAGAACACACAGGCTGGAAGTCGAGCCAGCTGCGTGTCATTAAAGGAACACCTACTGCATGACAGACACTATTTCAGCCATTCAAGTACAATGAACCAGCCAGGCAAATACCTCTGGCCTCATGAAGCTGACAGCCTTGTGGGGAAAACAGAATGTTGAGTAATATATATAGTGAGTTAGAAGACAATACAGTAAGAAGAAAAATAAAATGGGACAGGTGAATAGGAAGTGCTGGAAGGAGGCTGTTCCCGAGAAGGGACCTGAAGGAGGTGAGGGAGTGAGCATGTGAGGGAAAGCAGTCCAAGAGGAAGAAACAGTCAGTGCAAAGGCCCAGATGCAGGAATGTGCAGGCATGCTCAGGGAACAGGCCAGAGGGCCTAGAGCAGAGGGAGTGAGAGGAAGGCAGAAGAAGGTATAGAGGGACAGCCCCAAAGACACAGGCCTGCAGACCATGAGAGGGCTGTGTCTCTGCCTCTCAGGAAGATGGGAGCCATGGAGGGTGTGAAGCAGAGGAATGATACAGTATGGCTTCCAGTTTAGCAGCACATCTTCCAGTCACTTGTGAAAAATGGACTGCGGGAAGGAGGGGAGCAGAGAAGACAGGGTGAGAAGCTGGGACCATGATCCAGGCAGCGGCTTTGGGCCTCCCCCGCAAGCTCTGAGAGAGGCTTCTCCGGACTTGGTCCCCCTACCCGCCCTGCACCCCAGCCCAGGCAGTGTTCACTCAGAAAGCCCTGCCAGCTCCCCCCAGGAAAGGCCCAGGCTAGCGGAAAGAGACATTCAGAAACCGCCAACCCTACAATTACCTATAAGATGGATTCTTCTCCCTGACAGGGTGCGGGAGATACGGAGCCTGTTATTATCAAGGCCTAATTACAGCGTCTCGGGCTGCAATGCTTGTTGCGAGAGAAATACCAGCAGCCTGCAAAGTGGGGCTAATTGTTCCCTCCTCCCTCCTTCTTTTTGTCAGAAGCATTCAATCTGCCCAAAATAATTACACATCTACTCCCCCAAGAGGCTCAGAGACAGGCTTTGCTCTCTCCCAGGCTAGAAATTCAACAACCTGAATCTGACATTGCCAGCAGGCAGCTTGGCTGTTCAAATCTAGGCCCCCAGCAGGTCTTGTCTCTGTGGGCCTCTGTCTCCCCGGGCCTGAGCACCAGCACAGCCCTGCATCAGTCAGAGCCTCTGGCTTATACGCTGTCCAGAGCAGCTCCTGATGTTTGAGCAAGGGACTTCACGTCGCAGTGTCCTCGTCAGTTAAATGGTTATATTCATATCTATCTCACTAAGTGTGGCTAGATGCTCCCAGGCAGGTGCTGGTGTGGAGTAGGTATTAATACCTGGTACTTCTTATGCCAGAGAGTCACTTTTTGGAAATGAAGGAGATCCCATGTACTGAGCACCTATTATGTGCCAGATATACAATGTTCAGTGAGCATCCACTGAATGAATGGTCTCCTCTTACCAACATCTCACAACCAACCCGGAAAAGGAAGACATATTGTTCCCATTATAAAGAAGAGAAACCCGAGGCCCAGAGAGGGCAAGCAGCTCTCCCAGGGTCACAGCCACACAGTGACAGGTGCGTGTGCTCACTAGAGTTGAGCAGGTTGCAGAGTGACCTTCCTAGAAAGGAAGATTTAGAAGCCACATCCTGCTGCATGTGACCTTGAGTGAGTCCCCCCGCCCCCACCCTGTCCCCTATGGGCCTGGGTCTCCCGGTTGATCTTAGAGTTTCCCGTCAGAAGATGACATGGGATAGGACATAGGCATTAGGCAGTGTTGGTGCCACATGCCAAGCCAGTTTCCATGATCTTTTCTCTCCCCCTGTCCACCCTCCCAACGTTGGTGCCATGGGGAAGGTCCGGCACCTGCTCATCTTTGCCTTTCACCTTTGTTAACCCAGAGAGCAGAGGGCAAGTTCGGCCGCCTGAGACGGACCTGCTGGTTCGCGCTCGCCAACCTCGCATAGAGGTCACAGAGTTTATTTGCACCACTTCTTTCATTTACAGTATGTGATGCTGGGCTTGTTTGTTTGGGTTTGTAAGAGAGTCTATCAAGTTTCCACTTGCTTAAGGGACACTAGGCAGATGTGCTTAAATAAAGGTCACTGCAAAGACAAGGAAGGGCTGGCTCCACAATGTGGTAGAAATGGGGAGGGGCCGCACAGCCCTAGAGCAGCTCAGGAGAGCCTCGAACAAGTGGGCACAAGGAACCTTCCCTGGCCCCCAGTTAGTCTCTGTCCCTGAGCTGCTGCCACATTCTGCATGGCCTTCTGCAGCAGTCTCTGAGCCTCAGTTTCCCCTAGGGAAGCCCTACCTTTCCAGGCTCTTCAGACCCCAGGCCCGGGTTGCAGCCTGGACCAGGGTCCTCTTCCAGGTGCCAAGGCTGAGTGAGATGTCACTGCTCCATGGCTCTGTTTAGCCTGATGGGGTAATAAGGGGGCACCTGACAACCCCAGAGACCTGACATGTCTATTTTCAGGAAACATAACATCTGGTTCCCAGCCCCATCCTTCTCCTTTGCACCATCTGCCCAACCTCCGCACTCACCACCAATGTCTGCGCCTGACAGATTGCCCTTCTGATATCTTTATTATTGCTTTGAAATGACGCCATGGGGGCTCCTGACCCACCATCCTTTCCTGGAGAAATGCTCCCCCCAGGGCGTTCCGATGTCAGCCAGGTTAAGGATGTGACACCACCGGCAGTTCCTGGCCAGAAGTTCCCCCTGTCACTGGGACATCTCCATAAATAATGCCCAGCCTCTCGGATGGGGCTCAGGATGGGGCGTGGCAGGTGTTCCCACAAGGTCCTGCCCCATCCACATTTCCGACAGAGGTCAGTTGTTTAGAGGGGTTTTGGGAAATAAAGGTTTCCAAAAAGCAAGCAATGGTAAATTCAAGCAACACGGGGTAGACACACCCTCCAAGGCCCTAAGGTTGAACTCAGTACTTTTCCACTTTTCCTGAGAAAAGACCAAATGTATATGAGTTGTCATTCATTCACTAACTCATTCATTTATTCATTCAGACATTCATTCATTCATTCCAAAGCATGTACTGGTCTACAGGACAAGTGATCAGGTTTGCTCAAGAAATAAAAGGCATGCAAATAAAAAGGGAAGATGGGTTATAGATTAAAAAGTCTCTTAAGAGACTTATAAACAAAATATGGATCCTGGTTTGATTAAATCCATTGGGGAAAAGGTAAACACTCTCAAATGAACAAGAACAACTGAATACGTTCCAAGTTAGAAATTATTAAGGAATTATTGTCCGTCTTTTTAGACACGATGACAGTTTTGTGGTATTTGTGAAGTCTGGGAGTTCCTTGACATTGTTCTGACAACCCCTCAGCTTGCCCCCCGCCAACAGGCATACAAATAAAGACTCTGGGATCAAACACGAACAACAGAGTTTGATGACGGCTGACTCTGAGTGAGAGGCTCAGGGTCAGGATGCTCAGGACACAAAATATACATCTATTTTTTTTTAAGTGCAGCGGAATGGTGGTTCCTACAATGCAGGCTGTTAGCTGAACCTCAGCTTGCTGGCTGTGGAAATTAAATGGCTTACAGCAGGCACTTATCATTCCCTCCATTCCATTTCAGGCAATCCTTCTGACAGCCCTCAAGGGTGGTACCTTCACCCACTCTGCGCAGAAGAGAAGTTGCATCTCTGAGCCATGCAGTCACTGTGAAAGTGACAGCTGTGGTACTGGGGCCAGGGCCATGTAGCATCTTGGTCTGGAGGAGTCCCCAAAGGCACCATGTCCCCACAGAAGCTGGCCCCAAACCTGCCTATGGGTCAGAACTTCATGGAAATATATGTAAGAGAATGCATAATACCATACAGAGTTGTAGAGAATCATTGTCTATATATTATCATCATAAAATTTATTAAATTGTATTTTATACATATATATGTTATCATATTATATATAATGTATATTATATTATACAACATAACACATATAGTATATTTTACATGTTTGAATGAATAGGATGTACAATACAGAATATATATAATCTGTATTATATATTACAATATAATTACAAGAGTAGCATTAGCTGACAGCTCCACCAAGTCACATAATTCCAATTTCTTCTTCATGCTGAGAACAATTAGGATCTAGCCTCTTAGCAGCTCTGAAGTCTAAAATACTGTACCATTGACTATAATCACCGTGCTGTGCATTATATCTCCAGGACGCATTCATCTACTGGTTGAAAGTTTGTACCCTTAAACCACATCTTCCCAATTCCCTCACCTCCCAGCCCCTGGTAACCACCATGCTACTCTGTTCTTACAAGATTGGTTTTGTTTAGATTCCACATATAAGTGAGATTATACAGATGTGGCTTTCTCTGTCTGATGTCTGTCACTTAGCACCATGCCCTCATGGGCCATCCATGTTGCAAATGGCAGAATTTCCTACTTTCTTGTGGCTGAATGATATTCCATTACATGTATATATATATATACATGTAATGGAATTATATTCCATTACTTTAAATTGCAGCAGGTCCTTCCAGCACTTTCTCCTCCTCGCTGCTCTAGGTTTAACAGCTGTTATCAGATCAGATACTAAGTGATGATAAGTAATTATCCTGTATATCCAGAATAGCAGCACATTTCATCAGTTTTGTTCACTCCCAGCACCTGAAAGTCTCCCCCAAAAAAACACTGCTGGATAATGAAAAAAAAGTCTGTGTTTATACACACACAATACACAGCTCCTCAGCTCTTGGCCAACTTGTCTTCATGCCACATGGGGCCTGACCCTGCACAAGTAGTTCCATGTGAAGGTCTCCAGAGATCATGGGCATTCACTCATTCCTTCCTCTGTGCCACCTTCCACTGCACATCCACTAGTATGTCTGTTGTCTGGCCACAAACCCCAGTACTGAGGACAGGTGTAAAGGACATACCAGTCCTTGAGCTTGGAGACTTTCTTTTTAGGAAGGGAGAAGCAAACCAGAAACAAATACTTAAATAATTCAAATAACTAAGGTGGGATGAGAGAGTTATAAAAGGGAAGCGACAGATAGTGATGGAGAACGAGGGATATGCCCTTTCCACTGAGTGATCAGGAGAGTGTCTGGGCAGGTGACCTTGAAGGAGTGTGGAGAACTGGGCAAGAGCATCCCAGGCCAAGAAAAGTAGGTGTGAGGGCCCTGACACTGGACAAGCCCAACATATATGGGGATCAAAGAGAGGCTTGTATGGCTAGAGGTCTAGAGGGTCTACGGGTGTCATATGCCACACTGGGATGCCAGGCTAGGAAATGCATCATCCGTTCTCATGAACTAGAACTTCAAGGATCAAATAAGTTGATACTGAGCTGGTTACTGGCCTGTAAGAGCAAAAGCCAGCATCCTTGTTCTGTGCCTTCCATTCAGAAATCCCATTCTCCATGCTGGGTCTCAGTTTCCACTGCTATGGCTTCAGTCCCAAGGGTACAAAATTGGCATTTGTGGCCCAAGGGAACAGAGTGCAGGAGTTTCTAGCCAAATAACACAGAATTCTTTCTGCTAGAAGAACAGAATCACATAGGTCTTTAAGGGGATCTGGTTCCCTGCCTTTTACACTTTCATTCAATGCCCCAAATCTTAGAATCTTTTATGCTTGAAAAACTGCTGGGATTCAGAAAATAACAGTGGGAGGCTGTGGCCTTTGTGCTTCAGTGGTTCCCAGTCTCCCCAACTCAGTTGGGACAAGCCTTCTTCCAGGGTGGGTCAGGCCTTGAGGACCTACATGTGTGAAGATTAGAGAAAGCCCAAGCTATTCATATGTTCTTGGCCAACCCTGAGTTGTGGCTGTCCAATTTTCCCAACACCATTTATTGAAGAGGCTGTCTTTTTTCCATTGGACATTCTTTCCTGCTTTGTCGAAGATTAGCTGACCATAGAGTTGAGGGTCTATTTCTGGGCTCTCTATTCTGTTCCATTGGTCTATGTGTCTGTTTTTGTGCCAGTACCATGCTGTCTTGATGATGACAGCTTTGTAATAAAGCTTGAAGTCCGGAATTGTGATGCCACCAACTTTGGCTTTGTTTTTCAATATCCCTTTGGCTATTTGAGGTCTTTTCTGGTTCCATATAAATTTTAAAATTATTTGTTCCATTTCTTTGAAAAAGATGGATGGTACTTTGATAGGAATTGCATTAAATGTGTAGATTGCTTTAGGTAGCATAGACATTTTCACAATATTTATTCTTCCAATCCAGGAGCATGGAACATTTTTCCATTTCTTTGTGTCTTCCTCAATTTCTTTCATGAGTACTTTATAGTTTTCTGAGTATAGATTCTTAGCCTCTTTGGTTAGGTTTATTCCTAGGTATCTTATGGTTTGGGGTGCAATTGTAAATGGGATTGACTCCTTAATTTCTCTTTCTTCTGTCTTGTTGTTGGTGTAGAGAAATGCAACTGATTTCTGTGCATTGATTTTATATCCTGAAACTTCATTGAATTCCTGTATAAGTTATAGCAGTTTTGGAGTGGAGTCTTGGGTTTTCCACATATAGTATCATATCATCTGCGAAGAGTGATAGTTTGACTTCTTCTTTGCTGATTTGGATGCCTTTAATTTCCTTTTGTTGTCTGAGTTGATTTGCTGTTACAAATCAAAACCACAATGAGATATCACCTCACACCAGTCAGAATGGCTAAAATCAACAAGTCAGGAAATGACAGATGCTGGCGAGGATGCGGAGAAAGGGGAACCCTCCTACACTGTTGGTGGGAATGCAAGCTGGTGCAACCACTCTGGAAAATAGCATGGAGGTTCCTCAAAATGTTGAAAATAGAACTGCCCTATGACCCAGCAATTGCACTACTGGGAATTTACCCTAAAGATACAAATGTAGTGATCCAAAGGGGCACGTGCACCCGAATGTTTATAGCAGCAATGTCCACAATAGCCAAACTATGGAAAGAACCTAGATGTCCATCAACAGATGAATGGATCAAGAAGATTTGGTATATATACACAATGGAATACTATGCAGCCATCAAAAGAAACGAAATCTTGCCATTTGCGACAACATGGATGGAACTAGAGCGTATCATGCTTAGTGAAATAAGTCAAGCGGAGAAAGACAACTATCATATGATCTCCCTGATATGAGGAAGTGGTGAGGCAACATGGGGGCTTAAGTGGGTAGGAGAAGAATCCATGAAACAAGATGGGATAGGGAGGGAGACAAACCATAAGTGACTCTTAATCTCACGAAACAAACTGTGGGTTGCTGGGGGGAGGGGGGTTGGGAGAAGGGGTTAGGGTTATGGACATTGGGGAGGGTATGTGCTTTTGGGTAAATTGGAAGGGGAGATGAACGATGAGAGACTATGGACTCTGAAAAACAATCTGAGGGGTTTGTAGTGGCGGGGCAGGGTGGGAGGTTGGGGTACCAGGTAGTGGGTATTATAGAGGGCACAGCTTGCATGGAGCACTGGGTGTGGTGAAAAAATAATGAATACTGTTTTTCTGAAAATAAATAAATTGGAAAAAAAAAAGAAGCCTTATTGGCTCAAAGTGTTTAAATACAACCTATGTAAAACTACTGGATTGCTTTTAAGCTATCCAAACACAGGAATGACCTATAGGAAGTTTGTCTGAAAACTAAAAACAAGAATTTAAAAATGGAAAAAAATAGCAGCAGCAACACGTGAGGTTGACAGATTTTAGTTTTAGCCAAGCAAGTTACTAAATAAACAAAAGCTACTGAATACAGAATATCAATAACTTCCAGGGTGAAAATAACATATTGGAACCCAAAGCTGCTACATTGGAAATGTCCAATTTTCAACAAAAGTATGAGATGTGAGAAGAAACAGTAAAGTATTAACCATAACTAAGAAAGAGAGCACTCAGCAGAAACTGTTGTTGAGTGTCCCTGGATATTTGACTTGGAGGAAAATACTTCAAAGAACTAGTATGAAAATGTCCAAATAACAAAAAAAATAATATTTAATCAACTGAAAGAAAGTATGACAACAGTGAGCCAATGAGATGAGTTTTGATTAGGAGACATAAATTATAGAAAAAGATGAAAGTGAAATTGTGGAGCTGAAAAACACAACTGAAATGAAAGGATTCCTGGGAAGGATTCAACAACAGATTTGTGATGGCAGAAGAAAGAATTCGTGAACTTGAAGATATGTCAGCAGAAATTATCCAGTCTGAAGAACCAAGATTAAACAAGATTGAAGAGAAATGAAGAGAGTCTCAGAGACTCATGAGACATATGTGTAATGGGAGTGCTGAAAGGAGCAGAGAACCAAGGAGGCAAGAAATTGGTTTTGAATAAATAATGGCCCAACTTACCAAATTTGGTGAAAAATATTAAACCACACTAAGGAGCTCAACAAATTCTGAAATGGAAATAGAAAAGAGATCCATACATAGACACTTGACAATAAAACTGAAAACTAAGAGAAGGCAAAACCTTGAAAACAGCCAGAAAAAAAAAATGGCTCACATAGAAAGGAGCAGCAGGAAAAGTAATGGCTTACTTCTCCTCAGGAACAATGGAAACCATAAGGCAGTGGCATCCATATTCCAAGTGATGAAAGAAAAATGCTTTCCACCAAATTACTATACTCAGCAAAACTATCCTTCAAAAATTAAGGCATTCTCAGATAAGCAAACACTGAAAGGAATTCATAGCTGACTTGTGTACCTTTAAAGAAATCCTAAAAGAAGCTTTCCAGGCTGAGAGGAAATGACTCCAGGGAGTAAATCCAATCCATAGAAAGAAACAAAAAACACCAAAGATGATAAATATATGATTTAATATAAGAGATTCTATTAATAAATATTCCTCATTTAACATTTAAAAAATACATAATATTTCACAAAGCAAAAATGATAATGCTGTATTGTTGGGTTTATGACATATGTAAATAAATATCATGAAAATATCAGCATAAAGGTGAAATGGAATAGAGTTATAGTGGAGCAAAATTTTTATAGGCTACTAGAGTAAATTAGTATTAATTTGAAGTAACTATTATAAATTAGGGTACATATTAAAATTCCTAGAGCAAGAATTGAGAAAATAACTCAAAAATTTAGGAAAAATATCTATAGAAAAATTAAACTGGTACCCTAAAAAACATTTACTTAACACAAAGGAAAGCAGTCAAGGAAAAACAGAAAATCAAACAAACAAAAAAAATGACACAGAAAACAAATAGCAAAATGGTGAAAGTAAACTGAACCATATTAATAACTACATTAAATGTGAATGGTTTAAATATCCCAATCTAAACAGAGAGATTGTCAGGCTGGATGTAAAAGAGAGACTCAATTATGAACTCCTGACAAGAGATAAACCTGAGATGCAAAGACAAATAACTTGAAAGCAAAAGGGTAGAAAATAGATACTATATATACAGCAACCATAGAAAGTTAGTGTAACTATATTAAAATCATACAAAATAAACCTTAAGGCAGGATCTCTCCATTCATTGCTCATGGGAATGTACAATGTTACAGTTACTCTGGAGAACAGTTTGGCAATTTTTTTTTTAACTGCAGTATATTTTCACTGAGATATGACATGTCAACTATATCTCAAAAAATGATAATTATGTGTTGTGGTAGCAGTGCTAATTTTCATTATAATGAAAATTATGTTACCACATATAAATGTATCAAATCAATGTGTGTATACCTTATGTTTTCATAGTGTTATATGTCAAAAATATTTCAATTAAGAGACTACAATAAAACAGCAATCATGGGACACTTGGATGGGCTCAGTCGTTTAAGCATCTACCTTCAGCACAGGTCATGATCACAGAGTTCTGGAATCGAGCCCTGCATCTGGCCCCCTGCTCAGCAGGGAATCTGCTTCCCCCTCTCCCTCTGCCTGCCCCTACACCTGCTTGTGCTTTCTCTCTCTTGCTCTAAAAGAAACAAATAAAATCTCTAAAAACAACAACAACAACAACAACAAAAATGAACCAGCAATTGCACCCTTGGGTGTCTCATTTCAGAGAAATGAGAATTTACACCCATGCAAAAACCTGTGCACAAATGTTCATAGCACCCCTTATTTGTAATAGGAAAAAAACAGAAACAACCATAATGTTCCTCAATAGGTGAACAGTTAAACAAATTTTAACATATTCTTATCATGGAATATTATTCAGCAATAAAAATAAATGAATAATTGACACATACAACTTGGCTAGATCTCAACACTACACTGAGGGGGGAAAATGCCAGTCCCAGAAGGTCACATACCGTATGATTCCATTTATATGGCATTCTCAAAATGACCAAGTTATAATTATGAACAGATCAGTGGCTGCAACGTATAAGGGGTGAGAGAAATGCATGACTACAAAAGGGAAGCATGAGAGTTTAAGACAATGAAATGTTTTATATTCTGTTTATGTAATGGTTGTATGAATCTACAGATATGAAAAAATTTCATAGAACTGTAAGCACACACACATGTGAGTGCCTGTAAAAACTGAATAGGGTCTGCATTTCAGTTCACTGCATCATGTTAATTGTCTGGTCTTGATCATTGTACTATGGTTATGTAAGACATTATCATTGAGGGTAGCTGGAAGAAAGGTACAGGGAAGATCTCTAAAATATTCCTGCAACTACTATGTAAGTCTAAAGATATTTCAAAACAAAAAATATGCACATGTCTAAAATAAGTTTACTGAAAATAGTAATGCTACTGTAATTAGTAATGTCTAGAGTGTTAAAAATACATAGGGAATTAAAATAAATTACAACAACAACATAAAAATCGGGAGGATAATTCGAATTCAAATATGTCAAAGTCCAAGTATGCTGAAGTCCAAAGGGGAAAGTACCAATTAATATCAGGCTTTGATAAATGAAGGATGCAGATTTTAATCTCTAGGGTAATAACTAAAAGAATAGTAAAAGAGTGTATAATTTCCAAACTAACAGAGAAAAATGGAGTGATTTAAGAAACATTTAAATAAATACAAAAGTAGTCATCAAAGCAGAGAATAAGGAAGATGGCATAGGTTGAATATAAATAAAAACCATTTGGCAAGATGCTAAATGTAAACCTAAATGTAGCAACAATTGCATAAAATGTAAATTGACTAAAAACTTGCAATTATAAGAAAAAGATAGATTGGATTTTTTAAATGCTATAACTGTATCCTGTTTCCAAAAGATACATTTGAAGTAAAAGATAATAAGAGATTGATAGTTAAGAATGGGACCTATGTAGACAAACAATAAGACTAAAAGTCAGCAGGTGTAGTTATGCTAATACCAGGCAAAGCAGATATTACAGTAAAAAAAATTAGTAAAGATATAAAGTGGGGCATGTCACACTATTAAAAAATTCAATTTACTAAGACTATTTAGCAATTCTAAATTTGGATACACCTGGCCTCAAAATATATAAAGGAAAAAATATTCAGAACTATAAGGAGAAATAGACAAACCTATAATCATATAGAGACTATAAAACACCTCTCTCAGTGATTGATAAAAGTAAAACACACACAAAAAAAACCATTAAAGATACATAAGATTTGAACAATATGGCAAGCAGTATAGAATACTGCACAAGCAGATACAAAATGTTTATTTTTCTTGCACAGCTCAAACATTGCCAAAAAATTGATCATATTCTAGGCTGTAAAGCAAAGACATGAAATCACCCAAATGACACTTTCACCACAATACAATTCAGATAGAAATCAATAACTAGGAAATCCTCACTTTTTTGGAAATTAAAATATGCAGCTCCAAATAACCAGTGAGTCAAAGAAGAAATCACAGTGATAGTTGTAAAATATATATGAAAGATAATGAAAATGTTACATACCAGGACTTTTGACTGAAACTAATACAATGCTTTAAAGTAATTAAGAATTTTTAGTATTCAAAAAGAAGAAAGGCTGAAAAGAAATCAGTGAGTCATCACAAGAGGTTAGAAAAAGAACAACAAAATAAACCCCCCAAAAAATAGAAAGTAGGAAGAAAATAATAATGAAAATATAAGAAACTAATATAACAAGAAACATATAACAAAGAGAATCAATAATGCCAAAAGTTTATCTTTTTGAAAAAGTTGATAATAAAAGACTGACCAAGGATATGAGAGAATGAAGACATAAATTATTAATTAAAGGGGGGCATCTCTACAGATCCTGCAGGCATTTAAAAAATAAGATAATATTATGAACAATTTTATACCTATAAATTTGAAAATTTTGGCTAAATGGACAAATTCCTAGGATAATACAAAGTATCAAAATGAGATAAGAAGAAATAGAAGTGTAAGTAATCCTATAACTATTACAGAAACATCACCTGTACTTAAATGTTTCCCACCCAGAAAAATGGATACACTGGCAAATTCTACCAAATTTGTAATAGAAATAGAGTCAATTTTTCATATTTTTTTCCAGTTAATAGAAAAAGAATGAAAACTCTCTAATTAGTTTGTGAGGGCAACATACCAATAGCGTGGGTTCAACAAGGTATCATAAGAAAGGAAAGTTACAGGCCAATTATATTCATGAACATAGATGGATTTTAAATCTTAAACATAATAGTAGCAATCAAAACTGAGAAATATGGTCTCTTTCACATGTTCTTTTTTGACAACTCTTTAAACATGTAAAAATCATTCTTTTTTTTTTAAGATTTTATTTATTTATTTGTCAGAGAGAGAGGGAGAGAGAGCGAGCACAGGCAGACAGAGGCAGAGGGAGAAGCAGGCTCCCTGCTGAGCAAGGAGCCCGATGTGGGACTCAATCCCAGGACGCTGGGATCATGACCCGAGCTGAAGGCAGCTGCTTAACCAACTGAGCCACCCAGGCATCCCACATGTAAAAATCATTCTTAACTCAAGAGTCACACAAAAACAGACTGTGGGCAAGATTTGGTGGACTGGTCAGTCTGTGAATTCAATGTAAATAACCATGTTCAGGAGTTCATTCTTCATTGCTAAAAAATCAACCAGTGCAATCCCAACCAAACTATTAATGGAGTTTTTTGTAGAAATTGACAAGAGAATTCTAAAGTTCGTGTTGATACACAAGAGGCTAAGAATAGCTAAGATAGAAGTGAAAATGTATCACTAAGCCTCAGTAAACTAACACAAAAATGGTATAGGGTTGGCATAAAAATAGATAAATAAATAAGTAGAACAGCATAGAAAATTTAGAAACAAATAGCCATATTTGGACATTTAAATTATGAAAAAGGAGACTCATCTGAGCAATGAGAAAAAAGAAAATTTCTTCAATACAGGGTGAGAGGAAACCTAACACCTATTTCACATCATACAAACACACAAAAAAAATCAAATTCAGATGAATTATAGACCTAAATATGAAAGGCAAAACAATATAGCTTCTAGAAGCTATCATAAGACAATATCTTTGTGAGTTCAATTTCCAGCATGAGGAGCTCCATGGACCACTCTCCAAAGTAATCAGTAAAAAAAACTTTTTTAAACAACCAAAATATGTGGAAATAAGGTCATAGAGCAAATGAATATACTATTCAGGAAAATGTACTAAAATTTAGTAAGAGCGGCAAGTTTGTAGCATTTAAATCAAAATCTACTTCATCCCTTCCCACTCCCAGCTCAGTGAGACAGACTGGTACAGCCAAGAACAGGGTTTCCTTTCCCTCCAGCTCCTAGTCAAGGGCTGTCTTCCCAAGAGGGGAAGAGCATCAGCATTTCTCACTCTATCTCAGCTACCTGTTGCTGAGTCTAAGTTCCAGGCAAGCACAGCCAAGAGGTGGGGGTTCCTTCTTCCTTCTACTAAATCCCTGCTCATGGTATAAAGGCTATACCAAGGCAGAGATCCACAAAGATACTGGAGCCCAAGTTAGCCTTGTCCCATCTCATAGAGCAAGGGTTCTACAACAAGAGAGGGTTGTCAAGAGTCAGGGCTGCTTCACCCACCCCCATATACTGAGCACTTGGATCCTAACTTTGGGGTGTCATTCAGAGAGAAGTTTACCACTGTCCCACTCCCAGGACCAGGGCTACACATCAGAGACTTTTTCTGGAGGAGAAGCAGGCCATAGAAAAGAGAGGTACAACTCTGTCCAAAGGAACTGATTTCATTGGCAACCCAGTGCGGAGAAGTTCAAGTGAAAGAGCACATTCAAAAACAGTGGAGGCATGGTGAAAGGCAATTGGGAAAAGATTGATAGAGTCATTGGAAATATAGTGTAAACTCTAAACCATCTATTTTGCTGGAGAGAACCAAAAAAAAAAAAAAAAGAGAGAGAGAGAGAGAAAAGCTTAAAATCTCCAACACTAACCTGAGACACTATCTGTTCAAGGAAGCCTGGTTTTAACTGGATGTGTCTGTGAAGAAATGTATGTCCCAGGACAGTGTTGAAACAATAGGCAATCAGCTAGCAATTAATGGAGCTTAATAGCTGGGTATGGTCAAGGAAAGAGACAAAGAGAGTCCTGTAAAACCAAGTCATCCCAGGATATCTCTGGACAGTCCCAAGGCTGTGCCCCATGAAGAGTAACATCAGAGGTACACACTGTAGGGGTTGGGAGAAACAGACTTCAATAGGATAATCAAGCAATTCGCCTAAATAAATAAATAAACCAACAAAGAAATAATAACAAGCCCCTAAAAGGCAGACTACTATCCAGATTTCCTACATTATTATTTTTTAAAGATTTTATTTATTTATTTGACAGAGAGAGAGATCACAAGTAGGTAGAGCAGCAGGCAGAGAGAGAGAGGGAAGCAGGCTCCCTGCCAAGCAGAGAGCCTGATTCGGGTCTTGATCCCAGAACCCTGAGATCATGACCTGAGCTGAAGGCAGAGGCTCAACCCACTGAGCCACCCAGGTGCCCCTGCTACATTATTTTTAAGATGTCTATTTTTCAACAAAAAATTATGAGACATACAGGAAAAAAAAACCCACACACACAGGAAATTATGAGTAATATACTGGGTGTCGGTGGGGGTAATAAAAACTGCTTATGAAAGTGACCAGATGCTGGACTGAACAAAGACTTCAAAATAACAATTATAAATATGTTCATAGCACTATGATTAAAGAAGTAATGGAAGGTATAATGACAATGCCATATCATATTGAGAATAAAGAGATAGAAAATATGAAAAAGAATCCAGTGGAAATTCTGGGGCTGAGAAATACAGTAATTTAATGAAATATTCACTAAAAGGGCTCAACGGTATATTTAACTGGCATAAGAAAGAAACAGCGAACTTGAAAATAAATTGATAGATATTGTGAAATTTGAGGAGCAGAGGGGGCAAAATGACAAAAATGAACAGAGCTTTAGATAAATGAGGAATGTCATTAAGCACAATGCATAATATTCAAAGAAATACCTGAAAACTGCCCATATTTAATGAAAAACATTAAATTACACTTTTATACATCCAAGAAGCTCAGTGATTTCTGAGCTGACAAACACACCATAATAAAAACGCTAAAACCCAAAGACAAAGAAAAAATCTTGAAACCAGCAAGAGAAAAATGACCCTTGTATAAGGGGCACCCAATAAGATAAACAACTGACTTCTCATCAGAAACAATGGAGGCCAGAAGGCAATGAAATGCATATTCAAAATGCTCAAAGTAAAAATCTGTCTACCAAGAATCTTATATCCAGCAGGGCTGTCTTTCAAAAATGAAGGTGAATTAAAGGCATTACAGGTAAACAAAAACAGAATTTTCTGCTAGCAGACCTGCCATACAAGAAATTATAAAGGATATTCTTCAGGCTGGAAGGAAATGACCTCACACAAGAACCTGAATCCCCATTAAAAAGAAAAAAAATCACTGGTATAAATAATTGTGAAATTATGAAAGGCAGTATAAGTGCATATTTCTTCTCTTTTGTTCTATTAACTTATTTTAAGTGTGATTACATAAAGCAATCTGTATTGTTGGGCCTATAACATAAAGAAACATATTTGCCAATAACAGCACATAAGGTGGATGGGAGCAAAGCTGAAGGAATGACTCCAGATGATAAATCAAATCCATAGGAACAAAAGAAAATAACCATAAATGCTAAATAAGAAGGTTAATATAATAAAAGCTATGAACATACATGCTCTTTCTTCATCTCTTAACTTCTTGAAAAGACATACAATTATGTATGTTAACAATTATAACACTATGTTGTTGGGTTTGTAATAGTTGTAAATATAGTATACATTGCAATAATATCACCAAATAGTAGAGAAAAGGGAATAGATTTATGAAGAAGTAACATTTCTATTTCTCCCTAGAAGTAAGCTAATATGAATCTAAAACTGATTCTGTAAAGTTAAGATGTATATATTAAGTCCAAGAGCAACCAGTAAGCAAATAATTTGAAACTACATAGTGAAAAAATGATTAAAGGAATTTAAATACTACATCAGAAAAGATTCACTAAATGCAAAGAAAGCAGTAAAGGATGAATAAAGGAACAGAAAAGTCATATAGAAAAGAAAAAGTAAAGTGGTAGACACAAGTCCGATGACATTGGTAATACCATTAAATGTGATGGTATTAGACAATCCAATCAAAAGGCAGAGGCTGTCAGATTGGACTTAAAAAATGAGTTCTACTTCTATGACATCTGTAGGAAAAACACTTCAGACTGAAAGACACAAAGAGTTTGAAAGTGAAAGGAAGGATGGGGAGAGATAAATCATGTATACAGCAAGCATAAGAAAACTGGGATGCTAAACTAACATCAGACTAAATAGCAGACAAAATAGACTTTAAAAGAAAAAAGTGTTACTAGAGATAAAGAACGATAAGAAAGGTCAGTCCATTAGGAAGGTATAACAATTAAAAACATATATGCATCTAATAAAAAAGCCCCAAAATACACAAAGGAAAAAGTGACAGAATTGATAAGAAAAATAGACTATTCAACAATAATAACTGGAAATTACAATATCTTATTTTCAATAATGAATGGGACAACAAGGGAGAAAATCAAAAGGAAACAAATGTTTTAATATCTCTACACACCAAATAGACCTATAGACATCTACAGAATACTTCACCAAAGCCAGTAGGATATGCACGTTCTTCTCAGGTGCATGTGCAACATTTTCTAGGATATATGATATATTACAAACCTCAATACATTTGAAAGGATAGAAATTATACAAACTATGTTCTCCAATCACAATGGATTGAAATCAGATATCAATAACAAAGAAATTTGTAGGAATTAAAATATGCAGATATTAATTTCCCTAATTATGTGGAAATGAAACAACATGCTTCTTTCCAATCAGTAGGTGAAGAAGAAATCACAGGGGAAATTAGAAAATACTTTGAATAAAATAAAGTTATTTCAAATGAATGAGAATAAGACACAACATTCCTAAACATATGGGGTACAATTAAAGCAGTGCTTAGAAGAAAATTCATAGTTGTAAATGCCTAGATTCAAAAAGCAGAAAGATCATGTATCAAAAACCTGATCTATACAGGTTGTTATGCATAACCTGGAAAAGGAGAGCAAACTCAATATAAATCAAGCAGAAGGAAAGAAACAATACAGGTTAAAGGATATTAATGAAATAGAAAATAGAAAAACAATGGAAAAAATCAATGAAACCAAAAACTGGTTCTTTGAAAAAGTTCAACAAAAGGGACAAACTGCTAGATTGATTGAGAAGAAATATAAAAAGACAATGCTGTATTAAATACACTGAATTCCAAGGTGAGAAAGAAATTTTCCATCCAAATATTTTTAGTTCTTTCAATGATCTCACAGAACAAGTGTTAGCTTGGTGCTGGGTGCCTCAGCTTCTAACATTTGCTAGTCCAACTGGGACAGAGAGAAGGCAGACTTTGAACTCAGGGTCCCCACTGACAAAAGGACGCTGCTGGGATTTACTGGCCTTACTCTATTTCCATGGGCTTCTTGTCATGGGTACTTCTGTTTATAGGAAGTGGTGGTGCCTTTTCTCATTCAGATTCACCTAAGTAGAAAAATTGCTTTAGAAAATATCAAGTGAGGGGCACCTGGGTAGCTCAGTTGTCTAAGCGTCTGCTTTTGGCTCAGGCCATGATCCTGGGGTCCTGGGATTGAGCCCCACATTGGGCTCCCTGCTCAGTGGGGAGCCTGCTTCTCCTTCTTCCTCTGTACCTCTTTCTGCTTGCTCCTTTTCTCTCTCACTCTCAAATGAATAAGTAAAATTTTTTTTTAAATAAAAAATAAAAAATATCAAGTGACAAAGCATGTTGTACGGCAGTGTGCATTGCATGCTTTGTATTGTCTTTAAATGGGGGAAATATATCAAATGCATACATCATATTTATTGACATAGAATAATAGCCTGGCCTGTGGGGAAGGGCCAGGTGGTGGGAGACAGGGCTGGGGGCAGACTCTCCCCAAAGTGTTTATTAAACTTTTTGATTTTTGAACCATGTGAGCATAACTCAGATCCTAAAAAGAAATTAAATTAAAAAATAAATTTTAAATTAAGACAAGCGTGAAATAAATTATAGTAATGTTCAATCATAAGGCAAAAATCTCCAGGGTGGCGCCCTAGTGGCTGAGGTTGGGGAGTTGGCTGGCTGGGGGCTGTGGTCCCTCCAGCTCTGGCCACAGCAAGTGGGACCAGATTCCTGGGCACCCTGCCCACTCCCCACCCTCCACGGTCACCCTTGTTCCCAGCAGGTGCCCGGGCATGGCTCCGTCAGCCTGCCAGGCTCCCGCCAGTGCACAATGTCCTGTCTGTTCTCACTGTCCTGTTGTGTTGGGCCTGCCCACAGCCACATACTCCCTCCTGTGCTCATCCTGGACCCTTCTCTTTGAGTCTCTTTCCTTATGTTCACCCTAAAAGATAAAAGGAACAAACACAACACAGCCCCTCCTCTGTTTCAAGCACTGCTCTGGGCACTTCTCCCATATTCACTGATTTAACTGTACAGCAGCCTAATGAAGCATCATCATCATCTTTGCCATCATTCCGTTTTCCAGATGACCACCTAGTGGCAGGTTAAATAACTTGCCCCAAGGTCACACATCTGAAAAGGCAGAGCCTGGATTTGAAGCCAGGCCATGTGACCCTGAATCCAGAGTCCCCAGCCACGACACAGCCAGCTACAGAACCCAAGGTTCTAAGAGGGCCTGGAGGCTCAGTTCCTGGAGTTCCAGATGGGAAACTGAGTGCAGCCTAGATCAGGAAGGGCCCTGCACAGTCACACAGTGAGTCAAGGACTGGCAGAAAAGATAGGAAGCCAGAACCCAGCCCTAGGTGGTAGAATCCCTTAGAAAAGTCTGCCTTGCCCATATAGGCATTCTTTGTGCACCTGCTTCTTTGAAAGGGAAAGAGAGAGAGAGAAACAGAAGGAGACAAAGAGGGGCACCTGGGTGGCAGATGCTTAACCAACTGAGTGGGCGGCTCAGTTGGTTAAGCATCTGCCTTTGGCTCAGGTCATGATCCCAGGGTCCTGGAATTGAGTCCCACATCAGGCTCCTTTGCTCAGCAGGGAGCCTGCTTCTCCCTCCCCCTGCTCATGCCCACTCTTTCTCTCTGACAAATAAATAAAATCTTCAGAAAAACCAAAAGAAGGAGGAGGAGGAAGAAAGAAGAAGGAGGAGGAAGGAGGAGGAGGAAGGAAAGAAGAAGGAAGGAGGGAGGATGAGGAAGGAAGAAGGAGTAAGGATGGAGGAGGAAGGAAGAGGAGGAGGAGGAGGTGGAGTAGAAGAAAGCGAAAGACAGAGTGCCTGAGCCTAAAGATCCAACGTGGCCATTCCACCAGCTGTCCACTCCCCCCAGCCCAGCCACAGCCCCAGCCTAGTACCCAGGCCCCGCCACCCCCCTGCGCCAACCCCCCCGCCGCCACTGTTCCTGTCCCACCTAAAAGAACACATGCATTCTTCTGCTGGAGACACACCTCTCTCGGGGCTACAATCCCCTTGGCATGGGGTTGGGGGCGGGGGGGGGGGGAATGTGTGAAAAAGAAAAGAAAAAAGCAGGCAAGCGGGAGGTTAAGACTGGTATGTGTGTTCCAAGGAGACCCAGTCAAGCAGAGAGAGGCTGAGACTGGGGATCCTTTGGACTTGGGTTGGGTCTCAGAGCCTGTTTCTTTATCTGTGAATGGAGTTCCCCAAATGTCCTTTACAGATCTGTGGACAGGTTAGACCAATTTCTGTGAAATAGCCTGGCTCACGCCCAACATAGAGTAAGTGCCAGTGTATGTCAATTTCTCTTCTCTGTCCTTCAGTTTCTTCATCTGGTAAAGGGGAGGGGGGATAGCAAATGTCTTTATGAAGTTTGTCAAGAGGATTAAATGAGTTAATAATTGGAATTGGAAAGCTTGTGGTAGGTGCCACATACGCTGTGTGACCGCACATCCTGATTGACACCTCTCCTCCTGGGACAACTATTAATAATGCCCCATTTGTTCTCCAGGTGTCCTAGTTTGGAAGAAAAACCATATATGCCCTATATCAAAGTGGAAAGTAAATAGTGAATACCTAACAGAAGGGTCTGCCAAAGCTGCATCCCTCTGTACTACTCTTGGGCATGGGGCCCAGCCTCCAAGCCCTTCTCTCCTCTGTCCCTGTGTGTCTCCGGCCAAGGGGCTGCCCCTCACAGAGGACCAGGATCCTGGGGTGTCTGGGGAAGGAGTATGTCTGAACAGCCTCACTGTCACTTCCCTCAGACCAGGGTTCATTTGCTGAGATGCTGTCTCAGCCCACACACCATCCACCTGGATCCTGCAAGCCCTCTGCTTTTTTCGGGCTATGGCTTGCTCCTTTGCCTGGTTCCTGTGTCAGGGGACAAGGTAGAATCCTGTGGTTTCTAATCCAGAGCCCTAGGTTGGGTGGATTCTGGATTCTTCATCTTGCCACAGGCCTGCCCACTTTGTTTCCACTGCTTCTCTGCCTGGTAGACTCCTATGCATCCTTCAAAGGTCAAGACAAATGGCCCCTCTTCAGAAAACCTTCTGGCAGATATAATCACTCCCTTCTCTAAATTCCCTCATTACTCTGAGATGACCCACCACTTAATCCAAGGCAAGTTTTTTAATCACTCTGTGCCTCAGCTTCCTCATCTGTAGAATGGGAATGAAAAGAACAAGACTTCTCTCTTAGGGCTGGTTTGAAAATTAGATGAGATAGTACAAGTAAAGTGCTTAGAAATGTACCTGGGACATAGTGAGCTTACATGATTTTTATTGTATTTCCTAAATATCAAGATCCCCCTTTGCTGTCAGCATAGCCCAAACCACCTCATGCTTTTCTGTCTGGGATGGGGAGCACTTTGAGAGTAGAGGCTGAGAGCCCATATTTGGATCTTTAGCTTACAGCCCTGGAATGGGCAGCAAATTGGTCCCAGTGAATGAATTTGTGAGTAATCAGATCTCCAGATTGCATTTTGGAAGGAACATCACTAGACCCACTTCCTGTCAGAATCTGGACACTCTTCCAAAGCCAGAGGTTCCCATAACTGTCTCAGGACTTCTTGGATGTCTGGAATTTCTGATCAGGGAAATTGGTGTTATCAGTTATCCATTGCTGTGCAGTAAATGCTATCTCAAAGCGTAGTGGCTCCCAACAATGATTTATTATTTCTTGCTATCCTGTGGGTTGGCCAATCTTGGCCTGTCCTCATTCAGCTGCCCTCACTCCTGCAGCTCCATTCAGTTCATCTAGATGGGTCCAGAAGTAAATGCCCTGGCTGTCGGCCAGAACTTCAGTTGCCCTGGCCCCAGTGGGAAGGCCAGTTTCTATACTCGGTCCCCCACAGTGGGATTGGAGCTTCTGCACGTGGAGGTCCCCTCAGTGCCTCCCAGGGGGCACACCAGTTTCCATCCACAAGGGTCGGAGGGCAGCATTCCAAGAGGATGAGTATGGAGCTGCAAGACCACTTGAGGCGAAGCCTCGGATGGATATTTGGATCCATATTTGGATCCATATTTGTACAATCAAATATGGCTTCTGCCATATTTGATTGTACAAAGAAATCACATGACCAAGGGGAGGGGAAATAGACCCTCCCACTGGGCAGGAGAGGGAGGGGACAAGGCCCACTGCAGAGGGTCCTGGGCACCAGGATTGGGGGGAATTGTAGCGGCTGTCTCTGCAAAGAAGCTGCCATATCAATTTTATTTTTTGTTAATTCTCAAGCATGTGCTCTGGCCCAGGCCTGGGGACAGGGTGGGCAATACTTCTCCCTATCCTAAAGAAGTTCCCAGTCTGTTTAGTGAGAGAAACACAGAAATATTGTGACAAGGTATTTTTTGTTAAAACCCCCCTCATGTGACAAAGCATTCTGATGAGGGCTGCATTTGAAGGTCTTTCATTCAGTCATTCATCCATTCATTCATTCATTCATTCAACAGCTCTTTACTCAATTGGCCTACTTTGTGCCAGGCACTAAGAATTCAGCAGTGAATAAGACACAGTCCCTACCTTCCTGGACCTCACACTCACTCACAGAAGACAGGCAAATACACAAAAATAAATATATATCAAAAAACAAATACATATAGAGACAAAGAAAGGAGGGTAGAATATGGAAGTGACCGTGGGGTTGTTATAAGGAAGGCATTCTTGTGACAGGGACATTTGAGTGAAAGTCTGGGTGACTTGAAGGGATAAGACCTGAGGACACCTGGGGAGAGAGCATTCCCCAGGAGAAGGAAAGGCAAGTGCAAAGGCCCTGAGGTAAGCAGCATCTCAAGTAACAGTGAGGCCAGAGTGGAAGAAGGGAGAAAGCAGGGTAAGCAGTGAGATTGGAAAAGGTACCTTCCAGGGGCTCCTCAGACCTGGAAGCAACAGGAGCATAGCAAAGGCCTGGAGATGGGGCAATGCAGGTTGTGTCACAGGAAGGTACCTAGCTCAGTGGGACTGGAGCTTCCAGTGCATCCAGACATGCCGTGAAGAGGTGAGTGAGGCCCACTGTCAACAGCCTTGGAGGCCTGGCTGGTCCCACAGCCAGAAGGCTCTGAGGACAGTCTCTGAGCAAGCACATGCCGAGGCCCTCTTCCAGCCGGACTAACCTCAAAAGGCTCTGGCTTCAAGAGCCATTCCTGACACTCCTCCTTCCCCCATGTGGATCCCTGGCTCCACAGCTGAGCCGAGGGCTCTAACCTACTCTCCTGGCATTAAGGGCACCTGAACTCCTCCCTAAGCTCAAACACCTGGCTCTGAGTCCCAGCCTTGCCACTGGTTTGCTAGGTGACCTTGAATGACCATATGCCCTCAGCAGGCCTCAGTTTCCCCCATCCAAAGTGAGCAGGATTGCTAGGGTGTGGGCCCTCCTTGCCATTCTTAGCTCAAAATCCAGAGCTTTGGAAAGAACTATTTTAGGTGTATGATTTAGAGCAGACAAGCTGAGGCCCTTGTACAGATGCGAAGACTGAGGCCCGAGAGGGTGGGACCAGCCAGGTCAGGATTTGAGAGGGAGCGTGTGATGTGGCATGATGCTTCAGATGCCCTGGCCATGGGCAGCAGTCCCCACTGTTTGGACAGATGGTGATCTCCTTGGCCAAGGTTAATGCGATTCCCATTGTCTTGTCTGGGAGCTGGACCCACCCAGCAGTAAGAAGAGTCCTAATCCCTTTTCCACTCGAGCAAAGGCACCTCTCTGCAGGCGGGCAGGCTGGTTGGTGGGAAGAAGCACATCAAGGGGGATTGGCACCTGCTACGTGCTAACAGCTTTATCCTGCTTAATCCTCTGAGCAGAGCATGCAAGGAAGCAGGGACAGCCTTCTGCCCTGCATATGGATGGGGAAACAGGTTCAGAGAGATCACAAAGGCAAAAGGAGACAGTGTCTTGGGACTCCAAGAGAAAAAATGGAGGTCCCACAGGCACAGGAGATCAGTCTGCTTTTTGTAGAAATGCCATTTTTTATTTTAAAAGAATTAGTCCTTCTCAAATGCAGACCCTTCTTGGAAGCTCTTGGCACAGTAACTGTGATGCTGTGGTATTGTTCCATTTCTCTGATGAGGAAACTAAGGTACCAGGAGGTTTGCTGACTTGGCAGCTGGCGAAGAAGGGAGAGGAACCAGGAGTATATGACTCCAAAGCTCCACCCCACCCCATTTTTCCATCCACTACTGCAAACACAATGCCACCCAGCCTTTGGGTGGGTGAGGGAGTCTCTGGCTTCTTCTGTGTGGCCCACAGCCTGGACCTATGGAGAGCCCCGCTCCTCCCCTTCTCCTGAAGGTGGGGGAGGGGCACCTGGGGTCAAGGAGGCCCAGGGTGTGGAGGGGCAGAGCCTGAGCAGCCTTCAGTAGAGCTATCTGGGGCTGAATGGGGAACCAGTTGTCCCCAACGTCTCCTGCCTCTATGGCCACCTCTCACCATGGACACCTGGGTCAGCTCCAAGTTCAAAGTGCCCAGCAGCCCACTTGTTTGCTTCTCCCACTGTGGAGCTCAGTACTGGTCCCAGCTCTGCCCTCTGCCTATTCTACCTGCCTGAGGACAGCCCTGCTGAGTCTGGGGGACAAGACCATGCTCCAATGGAGCCCTAAATGCCAGGACAAATTTGAGCTTGGCTCAAGCACAATGGGGAGGCGTGGGAGGCCTAAGTAAAGAGAGGTGGAAGTTTTAGGAAGGGCATCCCAACAGCTGTGCTGAGGATGGGGGGAGGCTCCAGGAAGCAGGGAAGCCAGGCCCAAGGCTCACGCAGGGCCTAGGATGCAAGGGAGGAGACCAGCACTAAGGCCAGCTATAGGAGGGGGCTGAATGGCCCAGAGGAGGGAGAGGGAACCAGGGTGGAAAATGGGGCTGACGCCAAGACCCCTGAAGATGGATGGTAAGTCAGTGTGGTGGCAGCAATCTGCCTTGGGTGGCTTCCTCTGCCTCAGTTTCCCTATCCAGTAAAAAGAAGCTAAAATGAGGTAGAAGACACAAAAACCTTAGAGCCACATCTAGCACAGAGTCAACCCCCAATCAAGAAATGTTAGCTGTTGCTAGTATTTGTATTATTCCATATTTCTGGATTAGATGGATGGTTTGGGCACCTAGCAACAAGGGACATGCACCCAAGCAAGCCCCTCTAGAGCAGATGGGGAGCCCTCCAGTCCCCCCCCCCAAGGCAGGAATTACCATCACAAGCCAAGTGATGAGCTCACCCACTCACCAGGCTCCAACAATACACAATCAGGCCATAAATCCCCAGGGCATGCTGGGAACCAGGCTGACATTTGAATATGAAAGGATGAGAAACAAAACGGCATTCTGGGGCCTGGGTTGGGGGTGGGGGGATGGCTGTGCACTGTCAGGCTGGGGCAGGCAGCGCATGCAGGGAAAAGGCACACATGCACAATAGACACACACATGCACACTTACAGAGGGGCACACATACCAAGACATGCATACACACAGACGTGCACACCTGCAAACACACACACATGCCAGTGCCGCACACACACACACAAACACGAGTGTATCTTGTCTCCCTGCCTCAGGTGCACAGCAATGGCAAGAAGACCACAACTGTGGACATATATCAAATATGGAGCCCAGATGACATTCAATCCACAATGTCAGATGTTTGTTCAAGAAATTTTTTAGAAGATTTTTCTTATATCTCAAATTCATTTTTTCACTCCTTCTCTGATGGAAGTGGTATCTCTGTCAATTCAGGTACATCCGACTTTTGCCAGGAGCCCTAGACGTATGAACCAGTCAACCCAGTGCTGCCTTTGGCCGGACCCCTGCAACCCACCTCCGCCCCCACCCAACCTGGCCAGACCCCTACCGCCACAAGAAGCCAAGGCCAACCCCTCTCCATGCCCCTGCAGCCCCAGGTGCATTCTCCTGGTTTCCTGCTGCTCTGGCACTCGTTTTCAGCTGGCAGGCCAAGCCCCATTGGCTCCCAGGGCCCACCAGCCCCCCTGTACATCTGGAGCTGGGACCCTCCTCCCTCCTGGGTCTCCCAGCTCTCCACCCCACCCTGGAGACTGGGGAAATCTCACTGTGTCAAGGAGACCCACTGCTGGAGGCTTGGGCTCCCACAGCCATACCCAGCAGGAGAAAGTGCAGTGGGGGAAGGTGGGAGAATCCAGACCCCCAAAGTCCAAAGTCATGTTGCTTTTGCCACCACTAGTTGCACAGCACACATAACCTCTCTGTGCCTCGGTTCTCTCCTCTGCGAAATGGGATAACATGCCTCATAGGTTGGCATCAGGAGGCAGAGACATTGGAGGAGCTCCAGCCCAGAGTAAACTGTCACTACTATTTAAAAGGCCTGCCACAAGATTTTCCATTGCCAGCAGGTCTAGGCTTTTGAAACTCAAAGCCAGGAAGTAACTGGCTCATTGAATTGAATGCAAGGAGGACAAGGCAGGGAAGGGTAAAGGGGTAGCACAAGCTATCTGGGAGAAAAGAGCTGGTTAATACTCCCAGATGGCATCAGTCTGGTATCTCCTACTGTGGCCAGTCTCTGCTGAGTTCTCCACAAGCTTCAGCTTCTTCAAGCCTCCTGAGAACCTCTGTGAGGTCAGTACCATCCCCTGTTACCTCTGCTTTTAAAGATAGCATAACTGCGGCCCAGACAGGCATCGCACGTGGCCTCAGGTCCAGAACTAGTGAATGCCAGAATTGGCAATCAGACCCAGCCCTTGCACTGTGAGCTTCTGTTTTACAAACAGGGAAGCTGAGGCTCACTGAGGTGAAGCAGCTTGCCCAAGGTCACTCGAATGGACACTGTATCACGTATCGTGCCTCTCATCAAGGTCACTCGAATGGACACTGAATTGCATATCATGCCTCTCATCACAGTGCATAGCATTTGGTTGGGAGAACTCGAATGCCCCAGGACGACAGCCATAGGTTTCTCTTTTACTGGTGGAAAAGCAGCTTTGGAGGACTTCAATTTTTGACCCCAAATTTCTGCAAGATTATTCTGGGGCAAGCAGAGACCAGAAGACAGAGCAGGGACTGGCAGCTGGGGAGCAAAGAGATTGGGTAGGTGGCCACAGGGGGATGTCAGAGCTCCCTATAAGAATTGCTTTCTCCCAGTCATGGAGCCCAGAGAAATGGAGAGGGTACCTGTAAGGGGGTGAGCTTCTCATCAGAGGAGGTGTGCAAGTTAGGTTGGAGGAGTACCTGGTGGGGCTGTGTGGTAAAGGCATGCAGCAGAATCTCCAAGTTTCCATAATCAGACTGCCTGGAATGAGTAAGAAGCCAACCACCACGCGGAAATGAACCACCCACTTTGGTTCCCAGAAGGCCCTCATTACTTCAAAATGTTCTGCGCACTGTCTTGGGACACCGTGTGGGAGATTTTCTCATCGAGGTACTGCATGGCTTTCAACATCCAGACTTCAAGGTAGAGACCATGGGCTGTCCAAAAGTCTCCACACTCCCCTTCTTCCTGACAGTAAGAACTCTCTTGGGGTTATCTGGGGACACAGCTGCCCTGGCATCCCCTGGAGCTTGCCTCTCCCTACTTCCCTTGCAGCATAGATCCAAGGGCATTAGATTAAATCCTGGCCAATGGAAGGTCGGCCAAAGACACGTGTGCCCCTTCTGTGGCCCCCAGTAAAGAAATGGACACTCCTCCCCTTCTCAGCTGGCTCAGGGATCGTGGGCACAGAAATATGCCCCTTGAATTTAGAAATGGAGGTCTTGAAGGAGCTGGAGTCCCCTCCCATCCCCGAATGCCTCAGTGGACCATAAAGTGGGAGAAGTCAACAACCCCACTCCCAAACCCTGCCGTGTCTTCCATCTCACTCACTCTGACTCGTTTGCCACTGTGTTTGGGGGTCTCCTTATCACAGCAGCTACGTTTGGATCATGTGATATTGAAGAGGTACGCGGGGGACCCCAAGCTTTAGAAGTCCTGGAAGGAGTTCTCTTGCCATCTTCAGCTCAAGAACAGGCACAAAGAAGCGCCCAAGAGGTGGAAGGAGAAAAGGTGGGAGGAAAAGGAGATCTCTTCCCAGCCACAGACCTACATATCCAAACACCTATTTTCCTCTCCGGTGGGGGCAACTCTCATCATTCATGTTCCAGACTGAACTACAAATTTGTTCCTGCTTCATTCTTCCCCCGTCTCAGGAAATGGCACCTCCAGTCACCAAGAAATCCAGGCCACCTGTGACCCCTTCATCTTCTCTCACCCTCCCCAAAGTATCCCTAAGTCTTACTGATTTTACATTTCTCCCCAACCCATGACCTCCCACCAGGTCCACTGCTGCATACCCTCACCCCAAACCAGCCATGGCTCCCATTTGACTCATAGGAAAGCTCACCCAACCTGGCTGTTTCCTCCTGACCCTGAGTCTCCTCATTAGAGACTGGTCCACACTCAGTTCGTCGAATACAGGTAGAGCTCATTTCCCCAGGCTCAGGGACTTGGCCCAATTGGGCTCTGTCCCAGGAACACCTTTGTCTCTACTCTTTGCCCAGCTCACCCCTCATGGCCCTCCCCGTGAGCACATCTCTCACCTGTCTCCACAGCCCTCCCCACATCCTCACAGGCTGTGCCCCATGTGTCTATTTTGTCATGTGTGTGTGTGACCTCTGCTCCCGTTGGGGACTCTCAGCTCCAAAAGGGCCTTTCTAACTTATGCAGAGAGCCCAGCACACAGTGGGGACCCAGAACTGCATGGCAGTGAATACTAGGAAGATGGAACTGCCCTTGAAGGAATCACTTGGCAAAGAGCCAAACATGGCACTGAGCACAGGGAAGAGAGCTCTGTTCTACAGCCCAGCGGACCAGGCAGGCCGGCTCTCAGGATGGGGGCTGATAATGTCTGAAGCACACACGACAGAGCCAGGACTGAAGCCCAGAATGAACACCTCAACTGGCACCTTGACCACTCACCTCACTGCTGACCTCCCTGCCCTCCAGCTCTTGGTTCTGGCACTTGTCATCCGAGAAATGGAAGGGTCCAGGAAACCCATCTCCAAACCCAGAACCCCCTGCAGCCCTCCGTGTGGAGGGTGGCCTAGGCTGTGGGGCTGGTAGGGTCAAGGAGGGGACAGATAAGTGAGCAAAGCCAGCCCTGGGGAGGGAGGTGTCCCAAGGGAAGTCTCTAGAAGGTGCCAGCAGCAGAAGCAGCAGGTGGGCATTCCAAGTGTGCCCACCTGCGTCAGACTAGAACGCCTGTGCCCAGCACAGGAAGCCGTCAACAGAGAGAAAAGCAAACTACTGAATGGAAGAAAATATTTGCAAATCACATGTCTGGGAAGGAATTAATATCTAAAATACATAAAGAACTCCTATAATCCAATAGCAAAACAACAACAACAAATAAAAAAATAAAAAAAAAACATACAAAAACCAATCCAGTTTAAAAACAGAGGATCAGAACAGACATTTTTCCAAAGAAGACCTTCGATGGCCGACAGGTACATGAAAAGAGGCTCCACATCACCCGTCATCAGGGAAATGCAAATCAAATCCACGATGAGATCAAATCAAATCCTCACACCTGTTAGGATGGCTAATGTCAAAAAGACATAAAATAACAGTGTTGGCGAGGATGCAGAGAAAGGGAAACCCTCATGAATGGAAATTGGTGCAGCCACTGTGAAAAAACTAAAAAACAGAACTACCATATGATCCAGCAATTCCATATTTGGATACTTATCCAAAGGAAATGAGAACATGAATTCGAGAAGATATCTGCAGCCCCATGCTCACTCCAGCATTCGTTACAACAGCCACGACAAAGAAATAACCTAAGTGTCCATCAACGAATGAACTGATGGAGAGGACCAGTATGTATATACAATGGAATAGTATTCAGCCATAGAAAAGAAGGAAATCCTGCCATTTGCAACAACATGGGTGGACCCTGAGGGCAGTGTGCTAAGTGAAATAAGGCAGAGAAAGAGAAATACACAATCTCTCTTATTTATGGACTCTGGAAAAGACCAAATAACTGAACGCATAGATACAGAGAACAGAGTACTGGTTGCCAGAGGTGGAAAGGTAGGGGTGGGCAAAATGAGTGAAGGAGATGGGAAGATACTAACCTCCAGTTATCAGATACAGAACTCATGGGGATGTCATGTAAAGCATGGCTACTGTGGTTAATAATACTGTGTTGCATATTAGAAAGTTGCTAAAAGAGTAACTCTTAAAAGTTCTCACCACTAGAAAAAAATTGTAAAAAAAATTGTGCGGCCATGGGTGTTAACTTAGACTTGTTTGTGGTGATCATTTCACATATATACAAATATTAAATTGTTATGTTGTACTAATGAACCCAGTGTAATGTTACATGTCAGTTACACATTAAAAAAAAAAAAAAGTGTGGCACCCAAGACTCCCTCCTCCTAGGAGCCTTCTCCAGCCCAGTCCCCTTCTCCCCGCTTCTTGGGCTCTGTGACCACCCTCCAGCCTCATGATTACGGGGGGCCTTTGGCTTAGCATCACCATAATGAAAGCACAAGGAGTTTCGAGAATATGTAGCAGGTGATGGTCGGAACATGGCCTCTCACTGTAGGATTCCCAGAACCTGGGCGTTCCCTCACCTTACTCTGACCATCCAGGCATGGGACCAGGTTGCCCCCTGGGGATGTTGGATCTGAAGCTCATCTCAAGAGGCAAGGATGTATGGATTCATTCCAGGAACCTCAGAAGCAGTGTCCTACCACAGTCCCTGTGGTCCTAACAGGTCTGTGTTCTCTGTCCTAGCATAGTTCTCCACTCTTCCTGTCCACCTTGTGAAGTATCTGAAAGCCTTGTGCATCAGTTAGGATCGTGTTCAGCTGCATGTAACAAACCCCATTTCCAAGCTTGACTAAACAGGATTTTGGGTTTCTCGGGAGGGCTGGACTCCCAGCTAGAGGCAGTCATCAAGGACACAGGCTCCTTCCGGCTCCTGGCCTACTATCCTTAGCAGGTGGCACTCGGCCTCACACAGGAAGGATGAAGATGGGAGGATAAAGGGGAAAGACATGTGCTGGCATTTTTAGGAAAACAATAACCTTTTAAGGACCCATCAAGGGGACTCCCACTTAGATCCCATGGAGCAGCACTGGGTCCCATGGCTACCTGTCACAGGAAGGAGGTCTGGGAAAAGAGCCCCAAATAGCCTGTAGTCCCTCTGAACCAAACTGGAGCTCTGTTAGCAGGGAGAGAGGAGGGAAAAGATAAGGGGCAGTTAACAGCATCTAATTAACACAACTTTCAAAACATTTCTCTTCTGGAAGAGCCAGGGTGGCTCTTGGGCCATTGTAATGACAGTCCACAAATTGATGTATGGCAGGGCTGAATCCAGTCTGAAGGATGCCAGAAATCCTTTCCTGAGGAAGTGATGTTTGAGATAAGACCCAAAGGATAATGGGTGAGCACAAAAAAACAGGGCAAGAGATATTCAGGCATTGGACAAGGGTCCTGAGGGAGAAGACAGAATGGCATATTTGGGGAAAAGAAAAGTGTGACCCAAGAACAGAGAGCAAGGAGAGGAGAGGGGAGGAAGGGTCAGGAGGACAGGAGAGGGCCGGCATGCAGGTCCGGTGGGCTGTGTACGGGTTTGCGGCTGCCCTGTGAGCAATGTCTCCATTCCAGAGTTTTCTACAGGAGGGTAACATGACTTTGACAGATCAGCCTGTTGGGAGGGGACCAAGACAGGTGTGTGTGTTTGTCAGGAGAAGTTAATCCTGTAACAAAGAGCCCCTCATCACAGCAGATTCAACAACTGAGGTTTATTTCTCACTCATGCTGCCTCCAATGCCCAGGGTTCAGCTTCATGCGGTCATCCGTGCATATCTCCACTTCCAACACATGGCCACCGAGGTCACCTTGGCTTCACCCATGAAAACAGAGGACACATGGAAGATAACACAGGGTTTGGGGAACAAAACATCAGGGGTATTCATCCCTCTGCCCAAATTCTTTTGGCCATAATTCAGTTACTTGGCCAGCTGACTGCAAGGGAATGTGGCCTTGTGGAATGCCCAGAAAGACAGGAGGGGACACAGATGACATGGTACACTTAGTAGTTGCTGCCATAGTCCGCCCCACTGGCCAACATGTACCCATGAATGTTCCTCCTTCTGCTTGTAGAAAAAATTCATCCTCTCCTCAAGGAGACAGCCCAAGGTCCCATTCGATCACTGCCCATGAACTACAGAGAAAACATATGTGTTGCCCCCTGACACACACACACACATTTTGTGTGTGTGATGATGGAGCAGGAATAAGACATCCCCAGTGAAAACTCCCATTCAGAAGAGAGAAGAATGGAAGACACCAGAAGCAAGTGGTCCATGGCTGAGTGTAACCCTGGCTTGACACTGGTTATGCTTGCTTTGTCAACTCCTTGTCCGTCTTCCTCCATGTCCCCTGGCTCCACCCTGTAGGGGGTAAGGTAGAGTGCCCTGTTGGTCACTGCAGTTTCCCAAGCCCTGCTTCCTATTCATGGAGAGCTGGGAAACCAAAGGGTATATTGAATTTCAAAAACCCTTTTTCATCCAGAATCATTGCTTCTTTGGCAACGTAATTCCCTCCAATCCTAAATTTCTAACCAACTGCTTCTAGTCAGTTCTAAGGGCCAGTGATCACACCCAGAGTTCTTTCCTAAGACTTTATTGTCAGGCCCCATTTATTTTCCTCCCTCTTCTTGCCTCTTTCTTCCCACTTAATCATGACAACCTCAAGGCCATTGTCATCGAGTGGCAATGTTCCATCCTTCACCTGGGCTTCACAGTGGCCTGAGGATTTTCTCAGTCTTAACTTCCTAATGTAGATCCAGGCATGGTTGGCTTTTCCAACCCTGAAATTAAATCCCTCTCTACTTCTATCATTTCTGCCTCAAACCAGCTGTTACTCTCCTGAGCTCACCTCTTTCCTGTAATACCTTGCAAATGCAGCCACTGGAGGGCCAAGACGCATGAATCCCCACTGTCCCTAGCGCTCTAACTCAGCAGCCCCATGCTCTGCCTCCCAAGCTAGCAGCAGTCTTCCCAAGGATTTTGCCACTTTATACCATGGACCGTCAAAGTTCAAAGACTCTTATTATCAGTTTCCACCCAGTCACTCAATAGCAAAGCCAATGCCATAGATATGGGTTCCTATGCTAACACTGCATTTCAAATGACTGATTTCTCTATCAACAAGGGAAGACAGACAACTGTAACAAACAGCCCCCAAGTCTCGGTGACTCATCGCCGTAAAGGTCTATTTCTCACTCTTGTCATTGTTCAAGGAGGTTTGGCCAAGGACCTGGGATCACACAGTCACTTGGGGGCCCCAGGTTCCTTCCTTCTTATGTACCAGCCTCTGTGTGGCCAGGAGGCTGCCCTGGCATCGTCCAGCCAGTGAGCTGAGGCAAACCATGTGAAGGAGGAGGACAGACCTGGAAGTTGCAGGATGTCACTTGTGCCCACAGCCCAGTGTCTGGAATACAGTTGCTAACTGCAAGCTGGCCTAAGAGATGGGTGCCCAAGAAGAATGGGAAATGCTAGATTTCAGATTTGGAGGGTAGAGGGTGCCCACAGTCACCTCCATCTGTGCTCCCTCAGCCTGGGTGCCTGTATTCTCCCCAGAACACACGTACACCTCCTCTAAGGTTCTGGTCCATGCCCCCTTTGTGAACTTCCCTCCTCCAGGCAGATATGACAAGCCCTGTGCTGTGCCGCCCTGTAGTCTATATAGGCCTCCTCCTGATGTTCCTCACTAGGGATGTCAATTGTTCCCAGAATTGTCTCCAAGCTCCCATCATCACCACATGCCCAGCAAGGTATAGAACAGAGCCTGGCATGGGAGATGCACTGGTCAGCATCTGTCAAAAAATTAATGTCAGCAGGACTCTGGCTCCCTGAAGCAGGAGGTTCCATTGGTGAGACTGCTTGCCAGCTTAGAAGGTGTATTGGACACCTCTTGTTGCCAACTTGTAGAAACAGGCCACAGGAGCCTACACCAGTGATTGGTTCAGTAATGCCCCCTTAGACTGGCTTTCCCCCTACTCAGCCTCACTCACCCCAGTCTTCCATTCCTAGTCCCTGTGATCACACCCCAAAAGAAATCACCAGGTTCCAAATGCTTGCCTTAGGCTCTGCTTTTGGGGAGAACCCAGGCTAAAAGGCCAAGAGACTTTTCCTGCACTAGAAGACCCAGCAGGCCCTAGAAAACCAGTCAGCACAAGGAGGACCCCACATTTGAGCCATGTGCTGCTAATGGAAGGGAGGGTCATTCCCCCAGGCACTCCCAACCCAATCCAATCCAATCCAGCTGGCACCAGCCTGGTTGGCTCCAAATATCTTTTGCATGGTAGTCTCCCCACTTCAGGGATTGACGCATGGCTCCATCACATGGTAGCTGACCAGACCCTCAGCGTGGCATTCCGAGTTCCCAGAATCAGGCTTTCCCCCACCTCCCCTCTTACTTCCTCATCCCCTCTTCATCATCCCCACTGACATCCATATGGCCATCTCCACTGTTTGGAGTGAGTTGTATTCCTCCAAAATCTGTATGTTGATATCCTAACTCCTGGTACCTCAGAATGTGACTATCTGTGGTGATAGCTTTAAAAGAGCTGGTAAGGGGCACCTGGGTGGCTCAGTGGGTTAAAGCCTCTGCCTTCAGCTCAGGTCATGATCCTAGGGTCCTGGGATCGAGCCCCACATTGGGCTCTCTGCTCCATAGGGAGCCTTCTTTCTCCTCTCTCTCTCTGCCTGCTTGTGATCTCTGTCTGTCAAATAAATAAACAAAATCTTTAAAAGAGCTGGTAAAAGTAAAATGAGGTTATATAAGCAGGTCCTAATCCAACCTGATGGTGTCCTTCTCAGGAGAGAAGATTGGGACCCAGACACAGGTGAAGACCCCGGGAAAAGGTGACTGCCTACGCACCAAGGAGAGAGCCCTCAGATAAAACCAACCCTGCCGACACCCTGATCTCTGACTTCCAGCTTCTGGCACCGTGAGACAATAAATCTCTGTCGTGAGTGTCCTGGCCTGTGTCACTTTGCTGTAGCTCACACACCCACCTCTGCACCTCTGTCCCCATGCTGGAACACCCTCTGTGTGCCTCCTGAGCTCCGAGGATCCAAGCCTTCTCCTGGAATCCACATGCCACCACGCCCAGCTGGACTAGGGTAAAGGACTAGGAGCAAGTGACTTCCTCTCTCTAGACCTGCAGAGTTGTAGAACCATACTGGAGAACATGAGATAACGTGGATAAAGCACCTTGTGGCTCTAAAACAGGCCATGTTTTCAACCTCAAAGACAACAGCTCTGCTCAGAGAACTTTCTGGTCGACTCTGAGCATGACTCTTCCTTCCCTGGGCTCTCCCCTCCCTGTTCCCCCATTCAGCCCAGTCCCATGCCTGGGCCTCACACCCACCTGCTGTCCCTGTCCTGGGAAAGCCTGACCAGGACACACACTCCACCTCGGGGTAGGGGGGGTCCCCGAGGCTGCCTCTTTCTCAGGGCTCAGGGCTGCCTTAGCCTCTCTGTCAACATACAGCACGGTTTTGACACCCTTTGATTCTGTCAAGTTGAGTTCTGGAGACAACACGCTCCCTGTGTTCAGTCCCAGTTTCAGAAGAACCCAGAAAAATGACTGAATATGCAAATGGAATGCAAATGACCAGCTTCAAAGCAGAAAGCGTTCCCTTTGGCATCCTTTCAGGGCCTGCTTTAGTGAGTCGAGGAAAATGCCCGTGAGGGGCACAGCAACGGTTGGCATGGAAACAGGGCTTCTAGGGTGCTCGAGGAGACGTCAGACCAGCCCTGGAATCAACTATGTCAAACATCCCCTCCCCGCAGTCTTGTTCACACTCAAAGTCGGCACTTCACTGGAGAGAGCATTATCTTGGGCCCTGGAGATAAGCTTGGGATTGTGAGGTCCCAGGAGGGACTCAAGAGATTTGCCCCTGAATAGGTTTCTGCTCCCCCAAAATGAACTTTCAAGCTACACAGCCCTGAGTTTGAATCCTAGCTCCCAAATGCCCACCTCTGAGACTTGGGACAGGCTCCCAAATGCCCTGGAGACTTCATTTCCTCATCTGTGAAATGGCTGCATGCAGGGGGCGCTGCCTGGCGGGCTCAGACCCAGAAGGGTCTCTCCCACCCCACCTGGTGCTGGACAGAAGCTGCCAAGGCCAGGGACTAGGCCCAGGGTCGGTTGGGGGGTGGCGGGGGTGTCAGCTCCGTGGGCCCAGAGCCAGGCCCGGCACATAGTAAACACTCAGCCAACATTCTGCCCTCCTTCCTTCCTTCCTCCACCATCTGTACATCTCATGGGCTATTTTTATTCGTGTTCCGGGTGAAATAAAACAAGTTAAAGCAGAGCATGAAATTCGAGGAGGATTCCACCTTAAGGGAAGAAAAAAAAAAAATCTGCCTTTGCAATAACAAATAGTTGGAGCTGGTGTATCACTTGGGTAAAATTGTTACCCCTCAAGACAAGTCCAAACTTTTCAGCATTATGAAAACTCAGAAGATTGCTTCGCTACTGAAAATTTATGGCCCCCAAATCATTCCTAAAAGACAGCGCACATTCCCAAGCGAGCATTTCCCTCTGGTACAGTCGGCCTCCCTCTCCACATGGCTGTGTGCGGAGCTCCCTCCTGCCTCGAGTGTGTGTTCTGGGGGGCCCAGGGAAGGCTCAGCACATACTACCTGCTCAGCAAACATCCTCTCTGTGTGTTTCTGCCTCAGGGCAGCTCCCCAAAGACCACTGGGGAGGGTCCCCTTTTTCCCGCTCCCCCAACCAGCCCCACAAATGGAATCACAGTTCAAGGCCTACGGTCACCCAGTAGGGGTGAGACCAGTGTCCCCACACCCTTCCTCTACAAAATGCTTTTGCCCTGGAAGAGGAACTGGAACAGGCCTGCTCTGAAATGAAACTTCGAAACTTCTAGAGGTGGGTCACCTGTGAGGTTTATGGATGAGGAAACCAAGGCTCAAAGAAGGAAGTGGATGGAACATTCTGCCAGGGCCACAGAGGGGTGGGGCTGAGATCTGACTCCCAGTCACTTTCTTGGTCACGTACCCCTGCCCCTTCCCCTCATCTTTGGAAACTCCTGTCCAGATACTCTTCAACTTCCTGACCCCCCAGGAGGCCCCCTTAGGGCCTGGCCCTCACTCTTTTGGGCCCCTAACTTCCCCATACTCACTGAGCCCCAGTTCTGTGCCAGACGCTTTCTCACACAAACCCCCTCACATTCTCACCGCCACACTGTTTTGAGGCTTTGAGGGATGAGTAGTCACAGAGGGGCTGACCTGAGAGGTTAAGTAACTTTCCCAAGCTCACACAGCTGGAAAATGCCAGGACAAGGGCTCAACCCCAGACCCCTCTGACCCCCAAGGGTCCACTGCCTCCCTCTGACATTGTTTCCTGTGTTTTAGCCCATCTCCTATGGGTACTTCGAGAGTGAGGCCCTGAGCTCTCCAACTCTCCCCGCCCAGCTCAGCTGTCATCGGCTGTGATGTCCCCTAAGCACAGACAAAAATGCTGAGAAGGTCTGAGCCTCAGAGAAGTTAAGTGACTTGCCCAAGGTCACATGGCAGGTTTGAAATGAGGCAGAAATTCCAAAGCAGATCAGTTCAGCCAAGTTATGGGTCTCAGACTCAGGTGCTTCTGGGGGCCAGGCAGAGCATGTCAATACGGGCACAAAGGGTGTGAAGGGGGTATGGGGGTAGAGAACGTGTCCTCTGGCTCATGGGGAACCACTTCTGGCTCCAGCTGCTGGTGGTAGTTAGCAGCTAGAAACACTGGTATGAAAAAAGTTTCCGATTCTCTATGAGAAGGTGGAAATCAAGGTTTTTATGGCAAATGTAGTTTTGAACATTGACTGATACCTACCCTGAATGTTGTTTGTAACTCAGGGCACAACAAAGAAAAGGCCTCCGGGTCTGCCCCAAGTGCAGAGGCTGCTTCTATGAAGCTTGAGATTCTTTTCACACCAGAGTGCCAGAACCCTAGAGTACAGCCCTGTTTACAGATGGGGAAACTGAGGCCCAGAGACCATGGGAGAGCCTAGGACAACCTATTCCCTCAGCAAAAGACATGAAAAACAACAAACAAACGTCCGACTCAACCACAAGTGCAGAAGCTGAGAAGCAGGACCCGGGGAGAAACCAGGGACCGGGCCAAGTCCTTCTGTGCACTCAGGAGGCAGGCCTAATGTCTCTGGGCCTCAGTTTATCTACCTGCATAATGGGGGTAAAATAAGAATGCCTCCTCTTGCTTCTGTCTTTGTGAAGATGGTAAAAGGAGTGATGGGTTAAAAATATAAAGAATTGACAGGTGTCTTCTCTGTCCTGAACAGAGCTTATAAGGACTAAGAAGCTGCCAAGAGACTCTGGGTGTCACAGGCCCCCCTTCCTCCCCCTGCCTTTAAAACAAGTGCAGGACTCCATCTTCTGACCTCCTCTCAGGGGTTCAGTGGCCGGGACCACAGTTTTTAGACCAGGAGGCTGTGGCTTGGCAAGCTTTGGTGAGTTGCTGGCAGACCCAGGATTGGGAGCCTCTGGGACAGGCCCCCAGGCTCAGCAGGTTCTCACTACTGCCCCGGCTTCCCTCACTGCTCCCTTTGAAGTTCAAAGAATGGGCCTCACCCCTTGGAAGCAGGCAGTAAATCAGGCAAGAGAAAAGAAACTGTCTACCTGGGTTGACTTATGGTAGCCACAGCAAGACAGCCCTCACTCTCTGGGACTGTGGGCCCCAGGCTTACCTGCCCCTCTAGCCCCCCTCTTGCCCCTTACCTGCCTGACCAGCCCAGCTCCTCCATTCACAACCCCCTAGAAATCAGAATCTCTGGACTGAGGTTTCTCTATACCTTCTCCATTAAGGAGTGGCTTAGCCCATACTTGCACACTTCCTGTGGTGGGAAGCTCACTCCCATACCCCAGCCAGCTTTGACCTAGGCAAAGCTCTCCCTCCCACAGGATTTAGGGTTAGCTTCCCCGTACTGCCTCCCACCTTCACTCTGGTTCATAGGCCCCCTCCTCCCCCACAAGACAGCCCTGCTGAGATGGAGAGGCAACACAGCCTCCTCACATGGTTCTCATTTTTCAGAGCTCCCTGGGGGGGTCATAAGGGACCTGAGAACTCAGGGACAAGGGTGCATGGGGGTGATCTGTACTCAGCACCGTGGCTATGTGGGTAGATGAGTGGCTCAGGGACAGGGGAGTGTGTGGTGTGTAAGATCCCAGGGTAGCTGTTAGTGTGTGAGAACACAGACATGAGAGAGGGTCTGTCCAGCAATGTGTGCACATGCACCTGAATGCAGATCAGAAGGTGGGTGCGTGTAATTGTGTGACTGGGTAGGGGGTGCACTGGGGGTAGTTTAAGTACTGGGTGTGTCAAGGGGATGTAGCACAGGTGTGGGAGCTTGTGGGCCACTGGGGTATGTGTGAGAGAACGTGCATGTGTCAGTGTGAGCATGTGTGAGAGTGAATGTGCATGTGTCAGTGTGAGTGCGAGTGTGTGAGAGAACATGCATGTGTCAGTATGAGCATGAGTGTGTGAGCTTGTATCAGAGTGAGCATGACTATGTGACTGAATGTGTGTGTGTCCGTATGCATGTGAATGTGTGTGTATATGTGTCAGTGTGAGCATGAATGTGTGTGAGTAATGAGAGACTGTGTATGTCAGTGTGAGGGTAAGTGTATGCAAATGACTGTGTAAGAGAATTGTGTGTTGGTGTGAGGGTGTGTGTGTGAGAGAGAATGTGTGTGAGCGGGAGTGTGTCTGTGCATCGGGTTACAAGTGTGTGGGAAAGTGTGTGTGTGTGTGTGTGTGTGTGTGTATCATAGAGGCCGGGGGCATCTGACAATGTGAGTGGGCTGTATCCCCCAGTCCCAGGGGACAGTCCTGGGCAGGGTGACATCACTGGGCAGGAATAGCACTTGAGCTCATCTCCTGGATGTGGATCCGAGAAGGTCGCTCCGGAGGAGCCAAGTCTGGGCTGTGAGGAGGACACAGTCTCTTCAGAGCATGCCTCTGCCAACAAAACCCCTGAGACCAGGGGGTAGAAGGAAGCGGCCTGATTCATGACACCTCAGGGTCACAAGGCTCTTGGATGGGCAGGGGGAGGGGCATCCCAGAGGGTGGTGGTCATGGCTCAGACTTAGGGCAATGGCACCATCTGGGGCAAGCCACGGCACCTGTGCGCACCTGTGACGTCAGGGACTCACACCGTCTTCCAGGGCTGCATGAGGGCTGGTGCCTAGCAGCTCTGGCGTGGCTCAGCAAGCACTCTGTTCCCACGGAGGCTGAACACAGCCAGCCAATCCAGGCGACAGTGGGCGTGAAGCCCCTCACTCCAGGACCCCTACCAGCTCGGCGGCAAGTCAGCCAGGGACCCGGCTGACATCTGGAAGCCACACTAACCTGCCCACCCTCTCTGGCCCCAGATGCAACCACAAGACCTCTGGGGTCTCTCTCCTCCCCCTCTCTGCCACCCATCCCTGGCTCTCAGTCACCATGGCAACCGCCTGGGTTCAAGCCACCATTATCTCCTGACCAAACCAACACAAAGGCCTACTTCCTGGTCTCCTGCCCCTGCCTTGCCTCACTGACACACTCCAATAGGCCCCTGCATGTGCACACCCTCTGGGCCTTCTACAGGTCACACTCACCCATGTTTCTTCCTAAGCCAGCTCCTCTCTAGCCTCGCTCAGCCCAGGTTTCTGGGTCTACTCCCAACCAGCCCCAAGCCAGGGTGGGGAATGGAAGCCTGTCCTATTTGGCCCCAGATGGCATGGACCCAGTCCGTGGAGTAGTCGGGGAAGAGTCAGCATCCCAGAAGCCCAAGAGCCAACAGAAGGGCAGTACTTGCTAAAGGCCCACATGGCCCCTGTCCTCCTTCCCTGCTGTGTGGATTCACCTGAATGTGCTGATGACATGTCCCAGTGAGTGCTGGAGAGGGCTGAGGACAGGTGTGTCTCCAACCCAATGGCCCAACCATGCACAGCACTAGGACAGAAATTCAGGGTACTCTCCACCTGCCCTCACAGCCCAGGTCCCAAGGACCACAGGTGTGGCCAGGTTGGTGAGGGTGGCGATGCTCTTGGCACCAAGCTCAAACCACCTTCCCCCACCCTAATGGGTGGGGCACCCTCCTCCCAGGACCTGTGAGGGTAACTACTAACAGCTTACAGCCATGACTTTACTGAAGAAGTGCCCTCAGCATCTGGAAATAAATGCCAGGAAGGTTTATGCTCCATCCTAAATGAGCCCCCAAGAGTAGTCATTGACCAAAGATTGACCATTATAAGGTCCAGTCCCTTTTCCCAAGGACGGTGGCTCTGTAGTGTCCTTTACTCTCCAGTGCTCCCAGTGGGATCCAGGCTGAGACCAGACTTCTCCTAAAACCATACCTTTGCTTGGTTTCTTCCCCTTTCTGATCCTGCTTCCTTCCCTCTGTTCCAGATTTCCCCTAGAAGTTCCCTCTGTAAATCACAAGCACTGAATCCCTGCCTCAGGCTCTGCCTCTAGAAAGCAGCCTAAGCAATGAGGGTGGCAGCAGGAAGGCTGAGTGGAGACAAGGCAAAGAGACCCCCAGAGGACAACAGAGGTCCAAGAACACCTGAAAGCAAGAGGAAGGAGACTGGGGTGTGTAGAGAAGGGAGCTGCTGGGGAGAAGGCTTCCCCTTGGAGCTATGCCCTTCACTCCCCATAGTAGGTGTTGGAAGGCACCAAATGACATTCAGTGTCAACCTGGAGAAAAATCGGGGGGCAGTCGTCAATCACCATCTCCCCCTAAGAAAGTGCACAGCCAGTCAATAAAACTAATCACAGTCCTGCAGCATACCCAGCCCTCCTCCAGGTGTGGGGGACCGCAAGGAATACACACAGTCTGGTGAAGGTCCATGTCCTTCAGCCCCACCCACCTGCCTTCCCTCCCTCCTTCCTTCTGTCTGTCCTTTCTTTCCAGATCAGCTCTCAGCCTCCACATCCTTCCAGACCCTGTGTGCAGTAGATTTAACAGAACAATGAGACATTCTTGGAACTCTAAGAGAGGAATAGAAGGCAAAGAGCTCTGGAAAAGCCCAGAAGAGAGAGGTAATGAGTCAGACTGCAAGTCTGAGAAGGCTTTGGGGGGAGACCTCAAAACTGCCCTGATGGAGGAGGGCCACAGGTGGAAAGGGATCTGGACGTGGGTGAGGGGATGGCTGTCATTTTGGGCTGGCAGCATCCAGACTCTCTTGCAATGCCCCCAGATGTCTTTTAGAACCTCTCCTTACCCAATCCTGGGACCCTCTTGGCAGAAGGAGGTACCCAACTCCAACCACAGAAGTCTAACCCACTGGCTTCCCCTCTCTCCGCCCTAGGGGAACCCCAGATGGACATGCAGATCTGAACTGGGCTATTCAGCCCAGATGCTCCAGCCCTGGATTTGGGGTCTTGAGAGGCACCCACAGGCTGAGGAAGGGTACAGGAAGGAGCAGCTGGGAGGCAAGTGACCAGCAGGTGAGCACATTGTTTCTGATGAGTTTCCAGAGAATCCTCCAGATCACCCCTTCCCCTTCTTAATAAACACAATGCAAGATTTGGTGCTTGTCAAGCCCACTCCTATTTTTTTGTCCTAAAATCTGGAGACATACATCTGTGGATATGAACAGTATTGCTTTGACTGGTTTTGCATCTTATACATGGTGTCAGCCATAAGTCTCCTTTTTGTACCATGCTCTCTGGCTCAACATTGTATTTTTTGAGATTTATCCATTGACTACTACAGATGGCACTGCAAAAACCCATCTTGTGTGTCTCTTGGAGTCCATGAGTATCAGCAATTATGAGAATTTCCCTCAGCGGTGGTCTCACCATGGAGCAGAGTTCACGTATCAGCCACTTGCCCAGAAGTTCTCGCTTACTCTCCAGACCAGGTCCTCCCAACTCTAATGGTTCTGCGAATTCCCACGGTCTCTTCAATAAATTCCCTTTTTCTCGAGTCACTCAGAATTGAGCCTAGCCTGAATGAGAACCATCCACTGACCACAGACTCGTAAGTGCTACCAAATGGGTATTGTTTTGAGTCATTTTGGGGGTGGTTTGTTATGTGGCAATCACTGACACAGACAGCTGTCTCAATGTAGCCACCAGCCAAAAGCACCCATCCCACTTTTTACATAGAGCCCAATGACAGAGGGGACGTGGAATAACAAAAGAACCACACCAGGACAAGTTAGGTAGAGCATTCTCATGCAAAAAAAAAAAAAAATTGGCTATCAGAGCCCTTCAAATAACATCACTAAACTGGGGCTCAGAGTAACTGGCATGTGGTCCCAGAACCCCACCCCCACACACCGGATTATTATGAGATGCAGGGCAGGTCCCTCTCCATGTCTGAGTCTCAGTATTCCTACCCATAAAATAGGGTACTGGCCCCTAATTCACAGGCGTATGTGAGGAGAGAGTGAAATAATGGGCTCTGGCAAGAGCTGGATTTCAGCTTCTCTGCCCCTGGTGTGTTGAGTGACGCAGAACTAGCCCGCGGCCCTTTCTGGATCTCTTCACTGTGAGTCATCCTTTGGATTGGTAGAATAATGTCAGAGTGGATGTCAGATCTCTGCGTCAAAAAGGATGCTTTTGGTGGCAAGTAAGAGAAAACAGAATTTTAAGTCAGAACTAAAACGGGGTACTGATTAGACATATTAAATCACGTAACAGGAAAGTCTAAGGGTAGATGACTGTAGGCATGTTTGGTCAAGGCTCCAGATTTTTCTCTGTGGCTCTTCTTCTCTACAGCCCTTTGGGTGTCAGTTTTGCCCTCAGGGTGATCTGTTCCCATGGGCTGGTTGGTCTAGGCACTCATGGACCCAACACTGTGATAAAAAAAAAACACTGGGATGGGATTGTGCCACCTGCCTTGGACGAATCCACATCCATGCTAGAGCTAAAGTGGAGATAGTCACCTCCAGAATCGTATGCCCACTGCTTAGTGGGGAGTGGGGGAGGATTGAAAGTTAGGACTGCCATAACAAGGACGCTGGCAAGTGCCTGGTCTTATGACAGACACATTGCCACCTCAATGATCATCAGTCCCTGTCTGGGACTTAGTTTCCCTTGTAGTAATACAAGAGGCTGCCTAGATGTTGTCCATAGACCTCCACCACCCCTCCCACCCCCAGCAACTCATAGAGCCCAGGCTCCAATGGACCAGTCTGAGTCTTAAGTGGGAGGCTAGAGACCATCACCTGCCATTCATGGGGTGGAGTGGACTCCACAGGCAAATGCTTCTGAGCAGGACAAATGGCTAGAGCATTGTTTCTCTGTCACTGGGTGAATGATTTGCAGGAGCTTATGGGGGTGGGTGAATGATTTCCTAGGCCTGCCAAGCCCTCCGCAAGACTATAATTGTGTTTCTGGTGACAAATTCTTGATCAGAGCCACCCGGCAAGGGCAAGGTTGTGGCCAACTCCAGCTCACTCATTTCTGGGGTCATCTCTCTGCTGCCCAGTCACCTCCCATCTGCTGCAGAAGAGTCAGGAGTGCCAACCCTGTATCTAGGTCTCTATCATGCCCTACCACGCAGTTGCTAGCCACGTGTGGATACTTCGATTAAAATCAGTCCTCAGTCACATGAGCCATGTTTTGATCACTCAGTGGCCAGAAGGTTAGTGGGTACCATTGGACAGTGCAGACATAAAAGCTTCCCATCACTGCAGAAAGTTACTGGCCAGCCTACCTCCTGTAGAAATTCAGTGGGAGACATCAGACCAGTCCCTCTCAGTGTCTACCTGTCCTTCCCAGCTCTGACTGAGCCTCAGTTTCTTCCTCTGTCAAATAGGGATGATGAGACAAGCCTTAGAGGGATAAATTCACGAGACACAAGCTGGGAAATGCTAAGCCAAGGTCCAGGAGCTACTGGAACATGGTCTGGAACCCTGACTCTTGCCACTCCAGTTGTGTGGCAGAGTAAATGTGACAGGGGCGTTTGAGCAGATGTGACGCAACAGATTTGGCTGGTTTTCACCCAATAACCATTCATTCGTTCTGCTTATTTATAAGATACTCATTTTTCACTGGGGCTAAAATGCATAGTCTGGGAGAATGAAGGATGATTGGTCCAGCTGTTCTTGCCGCCCTTGTGATCATTCGCCAGGGAATGGTCAAGGGGTAATTATGTGATGTCAGGGGGAGTATGCTGGAAGCTTCTGGGAAAATGTCTCCTGTCTGATAAGAGACATGCACAAGAGAAGGATGTCCCATCGTACCTGGCTCTCACTTCCTGCTGTGACTCCATGGCGCCTGGTGCTTTGGCAGTCATTTTGGAACCACGAAGCGCACCCCTGAAGAAAAGTGAACCTGCTGACGGGGCCACATGGAGAACTGTGTCCCTGATATGTTTGTTGAGTAAGGCAAAAATAAATGTCCTTGAGGGGTGCACTTCTTGCAGCCAAAGGCATCCTGAGCAATTCCCATGCAGGAGTGAGTCAGGTTGGCACGACGTACAGGTCTGTTCCCAGCAGAGAGGACAGTATGTGAGAGGGGGCAGAGGTGCGGGAGGGGTGCCACAGCCCTGGGCGTGGGAGAACCGCCTGTGGTTGAGGGCTGTAGCTCCTTCCAGACCTGGGCGAGTCCAATGTGGTTGCAGGCTTGTGGGCTGGGGGGACAGTGGAGCATTTTAAGGACCAACTCCTGGTTACAGGGTGAGTTATGGGGAGGGGTGGGGTGGACTGGGGGATCTATAGGGAGGAGGCCAGGGAGGAGATGGATGGGAAGATAGGGAGGAAGTAAGAGGGAGGGTGGGGAGGAGGTGAGAGGTTTGGGAGGGGAGGGAGCAAGCAGGTGTTGGTGGCTGAAGGACTGAGGTGAGGAGCTGAAGAGGAGCTGAGGATGCCTCGGAAGGGAGAGAACTGAGGACCTGGCCCCGGGGACAAGGACACCTGACAGAGGGAAGAAGCAGACACGAAGGTCTGAGAAAAGACCAGATAAATGCAAAAAGGGTTTCCAGCAGGAATGGGCACAGGCAGCCTCCCTTGTTTCATGGCAGGAGGGAGCCTGACAAACCCTAAGCTAGACGGCATTCCTCCTCCGGTCTACACCCTCCCATGGCTCCCACCTCCCCAGGAGAAGAAAGAGCCAACATCCTTGTAGCCTCCTTCGATGCCCTAAGACCCGCCAGTCCCCACCTCTCCTCTCCAACCCCATCTTCCAGCACTGTCTCCTTGCCATTTCAGCCACGCTGGCCTCCTCCCTATTCACAGAACAAGTCAAGCTTATTCTCACTTCCATGACTTGGTGCTTGCTGTGCCCACTGCATGGAACACACTTCCTCTGGATCTTTGCCAGACTCATTCCCTCAGCATCTCTGGGAGGTCCTCCCTGGCTACCTGATACAACACGGCCCCCTCTCAGAGTGCTCTCTGATACGCCCTCTCTGCCATATCACTCTCCAGAGGCTCTAGCTGTAGTATACTTTGCATGTATATATAGTTGACCCTGAACCACATGGCGATTAGGGGTGCTGACTCCCTGTGCAGTCAAAAATCCATGTGTAACTTTTGACTGCCCCAGGCACTTAACTCCTAAGAGTCAACTGCAGACCAGAAGCCTTATGGATAACATAAGCAGCCCATTAACACCTTTTCTGTCTGTTCTAGGTATTATATGCTGTATTCTTACAATACAGTAAGCTAGAAAAGAGAAAACGCTACTAAGAGAAAAATACATTTATAGTCCGGTTCTGTATTTATTAAAAAAAAAAAAAGAAAGAAAGAAAAAAAAGATCCACTTACCGTTGGACCTGAGCTGTTCAAACCCATGGTGTTGTTCAGGGTGTTGACTGTACTATGGATTCTTCCATATTTAACAGCTCAAATCAGCTCCTCAGGTGCAGGGCTTCGTGTCTCTTCTGTTGGTGGCTGTACCCCCAGGGCTCAGAAGAAGGCCTGGCCTAGAGGAGCAGTGGAGGAAAATTCATAGAGCCAATAAATGCATGAGAATCCAGGAGAATAACGACTACCAACCGTCCTTCTGAGCTTGGCAATGACACCAGAAAGTGGAAGGTAAGGAAGTGGAGGCAGCAGGTAGTGATAAATCACCAGTGAAGGGAGAAAAGAAGCAGGACAAGGGCAGCGTGGAGAAGGAAGTGAGGGAGGCCTTTCTTCTCCAGATATAGGTATTTGGCGCAAGTTTAAATGCTGATGGAAGGAGCCAGGAGAGAAGGGGAACTCAAGTCACAGTGGAGGGGCTGGCCAGTGGATGTGGGTTGGAGAGGGCCCCAGAGCCTTGGACCGCTATACTGGCAGGAAGGGGAACTAGGGTTGGGTGTAGGAAGTCTGTTTGTTGTTGTTGTTTTTCCCCATCCCTCTGAAAGTGGTCCCCATCCCTCTGAAAGTGGTCCCCATAATGGGAATAAGCAGGAGAGTTCATAGTAACATGTGGTATTTATCAGATGCCTACTTGTGGCTAGGCCCTGGAGAAAATATGCCTGGAGCTACAACTAAATACCAGGAGAATCTGAGTCTCTCTTTGCAACACTCCCTCTTTAGGGATAATGAGAATCTTGTCAATGTTGGTGTTTCTTCCTTTACTTGGCTACTAGGAAGCTCAAAGTCGAACCTGAAGGGCAGCTTTTAAAACTGGGTGGAGAATTGTGTGGCCCATGTAGCCCCACTCTGACTTCCTTCCCTGGCTTGATGGCTAGTTGGATTTCTATCTTGTCTTGCCTGGAAGTTTTTGCTTGTCACTGCATGTTCGTGGGGCTGCAATTCATAGGAAATATAACTAACAAAATAGTTGTTTGTTTTTCTCGCTCATAACCAGAAGCCAGGAAGTATACGGATCAGGCCTGGGCCCACACTCCACACTACCCTCAGGGGCCTGCATCCCACCTCACTCTACTCCACATTCCTTCAGGCATGCTTCTTGTCCTCATGCTTACAAGGTAGCTGCAGAGCTCCAGCCTCAAATCCAAATCCCAGGCAGAAGAGAAAACAACATCCAGAGGATAAACAATAAAATGAGTTGCCTAAAAGCTCCTCCTAACAAGTTCTGCTTAGAATTTGTAGGCTAGGAACGGTTCCCATGCCCACTCATACCTCCAGGGAAGCTGAGAAATGTAGTTCTTTACCCAGGTGTAGTACAGCTCCGGACAAAAAGAGTTCTATTACTGAGGAAAGGGGGAGATGGATATTGGTTAGGTAGACAGCAGTATCTACCACAGTTAGCTAGATTTTTCTCTTCCGTCCTTTATAGAAGAAAGAAACATACAAACATTGCAATGGAGCGTAAAAGCCCAACCGTTTTTCCAGGTAACCATAAACACTGTGTCTGTCTAATCCATAGTTTTGTCTTCAGTCCCTTAAAAAAGAACCAAGTGAACAAGACATCTCTCCCATGGACATGTCTTTATTCCCATTTTATAGGAGGGGAAACAGATCTTCTTCAGACCTTGATGAACATCAAACAATGCAGGCATTGGACTTGAGGTTCTTTTTCTGTGGAGGAGGAGATGTGGTCCAGAGATATTAAATGACTTGTCCCAAGATCCTACCACAAGGTCATGGCAAAGCCTGCAGGCCGGGTATTTGGAGATAGGGTTCAGGTGGAAGCTGTCCTGGACAGAACTCAGCCCTGAAGGTTGTCTAAGACAAGATTTCTGCATTTCCCCCAAGATACTGAAATTGCATTACCTATGGTTGGGTTAGACATGGGTCCGTTGATCTGGGACCCTGTGAGTCAAACAGCTGCTGTAGGGTCAGGAGAATAAAAAAAATAATTAATAATAACTTTCAGCCCAATTCAGGGTGAAACCAGTAAACAATGAACTTGAGTGGTGGAAAAAAAAATTGTTTTCAACTAAAAGCCCATTTCCTTGGGTCAAAAGCATTTTCAACAGGATGGTTTTGCAGTAGACCATGAAGACCTGAACATACCCAAAATATGTAATCCCTTAATAAGTGCCGGAGAAACCCTATGTTGGCACCCTGACAAGCCACCACCCGAATCACAATATGGTTTCAGCCCCCAGAGAGGAATCAAAGTCCCCATTATTAAAATGTGTTATTTATGGCTTCCAGAAAGTCTTCCAGACCCCTGACAGCTCAGGAATGAGCTCAGAAATTAACTCTTTGATATTATCAGGGTCAATCCATCTCTCTGGATTCTTTACCCCTTGTTCTTCTTTTTTCTTTTTTCTTTTTCCATTCTTTTTCTTGAAAGGCACGTACTGAAGAAGAATTTCATTCAAGGCACAAAGGAATGACGAAGCTGATTGAGGAGCTGCCTGAGTCCCTTCGCTGATCAAACCTCTGATTCATCTGTCCTTTTGGGACAGACAGAAATGACTTCTCACTTAAATTGAAAGTGGCCATGAGGACAGGAGGACACAGAAGGTGGCCGAGGATGAAGAGTAGGAAGCTGGAGAGCTCTCGGCGACCCCTGCATGTCCCACGGAGGCTCAGATGGGGCACAAGGCCCACCTGTGGTCAAAGAGCAAGACCATGCACCAACACCATGGGAGGTGGAGGAAACCAGAGTCCAGGGGCCAATGCTTTGGCCTCCTGAAGGTCCTTGGCAAAGTCCCGACTCTGCTTGTACCCTCAGTTTTCTCATCTATAAAATGGCCATGGACATGAGCCCAGTGTATTTCAAACATTTTTTTTTTTTAAGTCGTTGAACTCCTGTTGATTCTTTAAGCAAAACCATTCAAGGAATCCCCAAAATGTATTTTTTTTAAATGAAAAATGTAATTGCTTTCTTCCTAGAAAACCTAGATGCCAAAGGACCCCCGGAAGTCTGTGGTGTCCACAAAATCTTGAATTTCAGGCAGGAGCTGAACACTGAGATACTTCTAACGTGGAATTCTGGGTTCTGCAGTTGAGGGAGCTCTTTTTTCAGCCTCAAACTGAATTTGACCATGTTGGCCCTCAGCAACAGCAGGGCCCTTCCTCCCCTCACTCCAGCTCCATCCACCCCACACAGGGCTCCCCAATGCACAGATGGGCCCTTGCTGCCTGAAGGGACCCTGCTGGGAAATGACAGAACCAGCCTGCCTTGCCTGATTCTGGGGGCGCTGAGCCCCCACCCAGCTTACCTTTCTCCAGGGGCCATTCTAACCAGGGTAAAGCATAGGAAGCCTTGAGAACCAGAATGCTGGCTGGCAGCAAGGGAGACCTTTGGTTAGGTCCTATGTCTGTTACCAGCTCGCTGGGTGACCATGGGCAAGTCATTTCCCTCTCTGGGTCTCAGTTTTCCCTACAGGTGCAATACCAGAGAATATATTGGTCAGAATTATTTTAGATGCAAATATCAACCAACCCAAACTGGCTTCCAAAACTAGAAAAGTGGGAAACCTTGTGCACTGTTGGTAGGAGCGTAAATTGGTACAGTCATTATGGAAAACAGTATGGAGATTACTGAAAAAAATTAAAAATAGAGCTTTTTAGAATTCAGCCATCCCCCTTCTTTTTTTAATTTTGTAAAGATTTTATCTATTTGTTTGAGAGAGAGAGCGAGATAGTGAGAGAGAGAGAGAGCACTAACAAGGTAAAGGGCAAAAGGAGAAGCAGAGTCCCCTCTGAGAAGGAAGCCCGATGTGGGGCTTGATCCCAGTACCCTGAGACCATGACCTGAGCCAAAGGCAGATGGTTAACCGACTGAGCCACCTGGTCATCCCACTTCTGGGGACATACCCAAAAGAAATGAAAGCAAGATATTAAAGAGATACCTGCACTCCTTTGTTCACTGCAGAATCATTCACAAGAGCCAAGACAGGGAACAGCCTAAGTGCCCATCAGCGGATGTCCAAATAAAGAGGTGGTGTATATACACAATGAAATACTATGCATCCAGGAAAAGGAAGGAAACCCGCTGTTAGCAACAACATGGATGGACCTCAAGGGTGTAATCCTAATAAACCCTACAGAGAAAGACACATATTTCATGGTATCACTTATCTGTGGAGTCTAAAAAGAAAAAAATTCAAACTTATAGGAACAGAGAGTAGAAAAGTAGTTGCCAGGGGCTGGGGGTGGAGGAAATAGGGAGAAGATGGTAAGACGGTGCAAGGAGGGTGAGGCCTGAGGATCTAATATACAACATGGTGACAGAGTTGATAACACTGTATTGTATAAGTGAAATTCACTAAGAGAATAGAACTGAAATGTTCTCACCACACACACACACAGACACACACACACACAAAATATGTGAGGTGGTGAATAATGCTAATCAACTAGAAGAGAAGAACCCTTCCACCATGTACAAGTATATCAAGTCGTCACACCACATACTCTCGGTGTGTTGTGTATTGTGTCAATTATACCTCCATAAAGCTGGGAAAAATAAATAATTTAAAATGCTTAAAAATTACATTAAAAATGCCTGGCACTCCCGGATTGCATTCATGTGGCTCCAAGCTCCTAGAAAGCAAGAAGGCATCCCTCTGAGCAGAATCTCAGGATTGAAGCTAGTTGGCCTGTCAAAGGTCATGTGACCCCACACTCACTGTGGTGAGGACATAATATTCTTTTTTCCAATTTATTTATTTTCAGAAAAACAGTATTCATTATTTTTTCACCACACCCAGTGCTCCATGCAAGCTGTGCCCTCTATAATACCCATCACCTGGTACCCCAACCTCCCACCCCCCCGCCACTTCAAACCCCTCAGATTGTTTTTCAGAGTCCATAGTCTCTCATCGTTCATCTCCCCTTCCAATTTACCCCAAAGCACATACCCTCCCCAATGTCCATAACCCTACCCCCCTTCTCCCAACCCCCCTCCCCCCAGCAACCCACAGTTTGTTTCGTGAGATTAAGAGTCACTTATGGTTTGTCTCCCTCCCTATCCCATCTTGTTTCATGGATTCTTCTCCTACCCACTTAAGCCCCCATGTTGCATCACCACTTCCTCATATCAGGGAGATCATATGATATTTGTCTTTCTCCGCTTGACTTATTTCGCTAAGCATGATACGCTCTAGTTCCATCCATGTTGTCGCAAATGGCAAGATTTCGTTTCTTTTGATGGCTGCATAGTATTCCATTGTGTATATATACCACATCTTCTTGATCCATTCATCTGTTGATGGACATCTAGGTTCTTTCCATAGTTTGGCTATTGTGGACATTGCTGCTATAAACATTCGGGTGCACGTGCCCCTTTGGATCACTACGTTTGTATCTTTAGGGTAAATTCCCAGTAGTGCAATTGCTGGGTCGTAGGGCAGCTCTATTTTCAACATTTTGAGGAACCTCCATGCTGTTTTCCAGAGCGGTTGCACCAGCTTGCATTCCCACCAACAGTGTAGGAGGGTTCCCCTTTCTTGAGGACATAATATTTTGTCTGATTGGCCATGCCTGGGTCATATGCTCCTGTCTGAAACCTAGAGTGATAATCCACTCCCCTTCCAAACCATATTATCCCCCCAAAAGATAATAAAAAATTCCCCCTAAGGAGGCCAACTGAGTGCTGGAAGGCCAAATTCACAAGAGTCTCCAGCTCAAACTAGATCTATTGCAACACCCACTTCCTATTGCAGAAGAAAGTGCACATTGTTTTGTTGAAGGAACTGGGTCATCCAGAACCCCATTCACACACTGCCTTTCCTCTCTCTGTGGATCCCAGATGGGATGTTGGAGGACCCATCCAGCTCCCTCGAAGAAATGTTCTGAGGGCCTCTGGAGGCGGGAAATCATGGTCTGTACTGCCAATGACAGCCTGAGATCAGGGACACTGTGCCAAACTGTCCCTTCCTGTTGACAGACCCTGAGGTCATCTTGCCTAAACTCCCATCTGACACCTAAATCCCTCTTCAAAAAGCAATCTCTCCACCCTCCTTCACGCCTCCCTGGTGAGGGCCCTCACTCCCCTGGCACTTATTCCACTAGGTGCTATTGTCTGTTCAGGCTTTACTCTGGCCTGTGAGCTTTGCAAGGGCAGAAGTAGTGTCTTTTTTTCAATGTTGTGGCCCCAGCCTAGTGCAAGATGGCTTGGTAAATACTGAATGGATAAGTAGGTGGGTGAATGAATAGTTGGATGGGTGAATGGATAAATGGACAAATGGATGGATGCATGGATGAGTGGGGGGATGGGTGGGTGGATGGGTGGGTAGATGGATAGATGGGTGGATGGATGGACAGATGGACGGAGGAGTGGGTGGATGGTGGATGGATGGATGGATGGGTGGGTGGGTGAATGGATAGGTAGATGGATGGATGGGTGGGTGGATGGGCACATGAGTCAGTGGATGGGTGAGTGTGTGGGTGGTTGGATGGATGGGTGGGTGTGTGGGGGCTGGATGGATAGATGGGCAGGTGAATGGATATATGGACAGATGGATGGATGGATGGATGGATGGAATACATGTACTGAGATAACCCATCTCTTTCCAAGAAACTAGGACTAAAGAAAAGCATTCATTCCAACAAAGCCACCAGCTTCTCGCAGTGCCATGCACATATACAGAGAGTGTCCTGTCTCTTGCCCTCTGATCCACAGACTTGCCTGAACTGTCCCACCCTCGTCATCATTTCAGGACAGCCCTGCAGACCCTGAGGAAGGTAGCAACTGGGACTCCTGGGGCTGCCTCTCTAAGTCGAGTGGCCCAGCTTCTCTAATTGCTCCCCCTGAAGTGGAGTCTCTAGTGCCTGGTGGCCTGCTCAAGACACACCTCAGCCTATACCTGTTCTTCTCTCAAGGATCTCAGCTATAGCACTTAGGGAATTCTGAAGGATGGACGCAGCAATCACCTTCCTCCTTCTAGGCTCTATGTCTTAAGTAATATGGCCTGGAGCACATTTGCTTGTCTGTACCACAGGGACTGAACTCCTGACCACCACGGACAGTGCTAAGCCATACCTTCTGGTCCTGGCCACTCATAGCTTGCTTCTTGGACCCAAGTCCTGGGATTCATGTTAATTTCTAGTCAGATTCATTTTGCATGAGTCCGGACAGTGTGACAAGGCCATTCTGATTCCTGAGTCAGTCTATGGCCTGTCCACAGCTTTGGGCCATCTCCATCTTGGCCCAGGTTCCATTCTTTAAGCAGCCATGGGCAGGACATGGTGGCATTTCCTATGAAGAAGCCATGGCAGAGGAGGAGGGGGATTAGTGAGAGGAGAGAAGCACACTGTACTTGCAGTGAGTACCTGAGTCAGACTCTGACCTTCAACTCTGCTCCAAGCATTTTCTTTTCCATCCTTCACTTTCCCCCTTATCCTGACCTCTGTACTGCAGTCCCCCTCCGGCCAGAAGCTTCCCAAAGACTCAATCCTACTTTCCCCCCAAGAATCACTGACAAATACATGAAACACCAGCATGTTTTTATGGTACAGATGGGTAAACCGAGGCCTGTAGAGAAGATGCACCTTGCCCAAGGTCTCCCAGGGCATCAGGAGCCATATTGGATTCCACCTCTGTTGATGTACTGCCACCACTTCCCGGGCAGGGCTATGCCATGGTGGGCAAGGGGACCAGTTTCCAGGGTGAAATCCCAGCTCCAGCCTCCAAAAGCCAGGCAACCTCAGACAATGACCTCTCTGGGCTCAGTTTGCCCAGCTGTAAAGTGGGGATAGTTCAGGACTTATTCCACACTACACTGGTGTTCTGTGGAGTAAATGAGATAGTCTGTGTCAAGTGCATGACCAGTGCCCCAGGCACAGAAACAGCAAGAACTCTGCATGCTTTCGCCATCATGAGCCAGGTGATACATCGTCGCCTTTTTCTTCACAATATACATGCTGCTTATTATTATACACACTATTCCCATTTTACAGCTGGGGAAACCGAGACTTGGAGAACAAAGGCAAGTCTGCCGCACTGCTTACCCTCAGACTGCCCAGTGCGTGTTCTACTCTTGGGTCACCGCACACTTGCTTCCAAGTTCATGGTTATTCTAATCCTGATTTCCAGGTGTGCCAGACTGGGCCTGAAGGAGACTGCAGGGAATGGCACAGAGGAGGCACATTTTTTCCCATCGAGAGAGACTGGGGCTGGCCTTCAGCCTGTGTCATTGCTACTTTCTCTTGATACCCCACATTCTCCTGAAAGAGCTGGACCTTAAGCAAGTAAAAAAATATATACAGAACAGACAGATTGCAAAAGTGCCAGTTCTATGGTAAAGAGAAGCAGGACAGCGAAGAGATGAGGGTGGGCAGGTATATATGAACAAGGATGACCAGGGGAGACCTCTCAGGAAATAGAGTATGAGTTCTTAAGAAAAAGATAGATCATGCCTATCCAAAGGAAGAGATTCCAGAGAGCAGAAACAGCAGGTGCAAAGGCCCTGAGGCAGAGATGTTGGACGTGTTTGAGAAAAGCAAGGTCACCAGCACGGCTAGAAAGCACACAAAGAGGCACAGAGAGGGAGGAAACGAGGCTAATATTAAGGATGCCCAAGAAAGCAGTCTGCCTCTGTGGGTGGTATATCAGCTCTTCCAAAGCATGCTTGAAAAGGAAACAAACATGGCACAGACCATTTTCTTTTTTTTTTTTTTTTAAGATTTTATGTATTTATTTGGCAGAGAGAAATCACAAGTAGATGGAGAGGCAGGCAGAGAGAGAGAGGGAAGCAGGCTCCCTGCTGAGCAGAGAGCCCGATGCAGGACTCGATCCCAGGACCCTGAGATCATGACCTGAGCCGAAGGCAGCGGCTTAACCCACTGAGCCACCCAGGCGCCCCAGTACAGATCATTTTCAAGCCTAGAACACTTTGCACACAAACAAACAAACCACTGCTGGGAATATGAACTGGTATCCAGAATCAAACATTAAAAACATACATCCTTTGACTAGGCAGTTTCAGCCACAAGAGTGATGGGGCATATTCATCACAGCCAGGAATAGCTAGACAACACCTCAAAGTCAGTGGAGGGCTGGGCTATGTGTGTTGCTATATCATGTCAAGGCCTCAAGGTATGATGTGGCCATGACATGATGCAGAGAAACATTCACCAACATGGGAAGATGTGTACTCTGTACCATTAGAGTGAAAAATGGAGTGGTCCCTCCTCTCTCAGTATAAATTTGCACAGCCACAGTGAAAGAGGCTGGAAATGCAAACGACCATCTTATGGATCATCTAAATTCTAAAAGGCCAGTTCTGTGGGAGGAAATTGCAGGCAAGTTTTCTCATCTTCCTTCTGTTCATCTGGGTTTTTTTCCCAAGGTGACTTCAAGTTCCCTGAGTTAGAAGGGAAACTTTAAAGAGACTCATGGTTCTGTGGTCCTGTAGCCAAGTTGGCCTCCTGGGCTGGTGGGTGCTGGCCTGTGGCTCTGGGGAAAGTGGAAGATAGGGTGGTCACCTCGGCCATCCACAGCCCTCTGGTGACAGGCTGATCCCCATCTGAGTGCTCTAATAGGCCATTCTCTAGGGCCTGGGGGAGCCCACGCTACCCTGGGCTGAGCCAAGGGGAGGGGTGGGGACGTACAGGGCAGGAAAAGGACAAAATGCATAGGCAGCCAAAATGCATAAGGCTGTACCATCAGGGCCCTGCCCCATACGGCTTTCTTTCCTGTCTCCAGCGACCCACTCTGGGAAATCCTGCTGTCCCTGCTTTACAGATGAGGAAACTGAGACTCAGCGAAGGGGACCAACCCACCCAAGTTCTCATGCCTAGGCAGTACTAAAGCCAGGACCCAAACTCAAGCCAGGAGGACTCCAGGGGACATGGTACGGCCAGGAGTCCACATGCACACACTCAGCATCTCTCAACTCTTACCCTACACCAGGCCCTGCACAGGGCAGGTTGGTGCATGCCCTCGCCACAGCCTCATGGTGGGCAACTAGGCACAGAGAGGGTAAGCAGCTTACCTGCAGCCATATATCCTACAGGTGGCAGAGGCTAAGGCTCCAACTTCCCACTAGACCCTCCAGCTTCCACAAGCAGTAATTTCAGAGAGAGCCAGAAAGAATGCTATCCCCATCCCTAAGGACTAGGTGGGGAAACTGAGGCAGTTGTGGGTGGTTGCTGGGACCTGCTGATGACACCCTTCCCAGGCACTGCAGCCTTCCTGCCTTACCCTCCAGAAACTAAAGATTTTGGGTGAGACTGATCAAAGTATTCACAGAGGTGCCCCCAGAGCCATGGAGTCCCACAAGGAAGCCCAGAGAGGGGTGGTGACTTGCCCAAGGTCACACAGCACAACAGCGAGGCAGGGCCCAGAGACTTCCCTTCTCCTGGTACTCCAGGCAAGAGTACAGGGGTTGTCAAGGAGAAGGAAGGAGAGAGCCTGCATCTTCCAGGCAGAGAGAGATTCCTCACGTCTGGCAATCACGTCATCGGCCGGGACGCCGCGGCCCCCGGAGTCACCGTCCCCGTCCTTCATGACCTCATCTCTTGGCTGGGCCCCAGCGCAGCGCCTGGTGCCTGGAATCAATACCTCTTGGCAGGGCCCAAGGCCCCCTTGTCTTCCTGCCCGCCCCTCCCAGGCAGCCCTGCCCAGCCGCACATCGACCCACTGCCTGCCTCCCACTCCCAGACAAAGTCCAGTCGTAGCTGCCTGTCGCCACTCACCACGGGCTGGAAGTGAGCCCCGGAATCTTCAAGGAGCTCAGGCTGATTCTCTCCTCCAGGCTCACCTGGGCTGTGTCACCGCAAGTGGGAAAAGCAGCCGCATTCAAATCCAAACACCTCCCCAGACTCCCTGCCCCAGGGGGACAGCTGGCAAGGCCTCCTTGAGCTGCAGTTTCTTCTTGTGATGAGAGGGTGATGAATCCACTTTACAGAGTGGCCTTAGGCTTCCACCAGCAAACACAGTGCCTAGCAGTCAGTAGGTGCTTAATAAATGCTAAGTCCCAGGGCACGTGGGTGGCTTAGTCAGCTAAGTGTCTGACTCTTGGTTTGGCTCAATTCGTGACCTCAGGGTCCTGAGATGGAGCTTTGCCTCCCTCCGAGCTCAGCAATGTTGAGGGGGGAGTCGGCTTGAGTTTCTCTCTTCTCCTCCCTCTGCTCCTCCCCCCAGTTGTGCGCAGGCACGCGCACATGCACTCTCTTTCTCAGATAAATAAATCTTTAAAAAATAAATAAAATAAATGTTAAATCCCTCCTCCTTTAGTCTGGATACTTACAAACACACCTTCAGAGCCATTATCATACGTAAGAGCAACCAGACACAGAAGGCTGGGGCAGGGCCTAAGGGGCTGGTAGGGACCTTCCCATCTGTAAAGTGGACATCCGGGGAGGGTCAGGCAGAAACTGGTTTAGAACCCAGCACTGTATAACATCAAAATGCGGCTCCACGCTGCAGCTCAGGCCCTGGGCTAGAAAGGCCCCTCAGACAACATGTCCCCCAGCCTGCTCTCTGTTCACAGATAGGAAAACCCACCATGGCCAAGAAAAGTGAAGGCAAGCTCAAGTTCATGGACCAAGTCAAAGGCAGAGGCAGATGGGGGCTTGGTGTCCACCCTTCCAGGCCAGTTCGGATGGGACGTCTTTGGGTCGCAGGACTGGAGGGTACCATGACAGGAAGAGCCCTCACGTGTGACCTTCAGCCAGTGCCACGCTCACTGGGCCCATGGGAAACCCATCTCCCTGCATCATGCTTTACCAGGAAATGGTGGCTTCTGTGGGGCGGGTCCCTGCTGCCCGGGCCCCACCAGCTTCAGAGCAGTGGGACAGGGTGAGAGGGGCAGGTAGTAGGAAGGACCTGATGAGACATGGCTACAAAATCAAGGCCCAGGTCCCACAGCAAGAGCAGAGATGAGAGAAACCGTTCTGGCCGGGCAGACTGCAGGGAGTGGTGGGGACTGCGGTGAGTGGGACAGCACGTGCCCCATCCAAAGGGAGGTGGACTTCCAGTCATTGCCATGTGGAAATGTGGGTCTTAGGGACTTCTGGGATGTTGTTAGAGTGTTGTCAAGAAAAGCAATAAATACAGATTTTAATTAAGAGCTCCTCTTTGAAACCCTGAAAACATAGTCTCAGACTGAATGCAGATGCTGGCTGAAGGAGAGCCCTGCAGAGTGGGTGGGGGGTGGGGTGGGTGCTAAAGGGACACAGAAGTAAGCACGATGCACAAGAAGGCACCTAGGAAGCAGCAAAGTGGACTGCCCCATTGGGGGAGGCCAGCAGGGAACTGGGGGCCTGTTTAGGTCTCCCCATGGGACCCCAGTCCCAATTTCCCTGGGCGATGGTATACTTGCTTCCCGGGCTCTCCAGAACTCTATGGGACCAGTTTCACCATTGCCTTCCTCCGACTGCTAGAGGGGAGGAGTCCCCCACACACACACACCAAGTGGCCCAGCCTGCACGCTGCAGGATGGCATTTGGGTCAGGAGGCAGCCCTGTGGGACAGGGAACCTCCCCAGCACCCTGAGATTCAGGAGCCCCCCCATAAGCCATGCTGGATATGAGGTGGTGGCTGTGGGTTTGAGATCATTCCTCGTGTCTCTGCTCTCCCAACCGAGAAAGGAGAGAAAGAGGGTCTGCTGAGGAGTGAGAACTGGGACAGCCTGGAATGTGCTCTGCCCTGGGGGTGGGGGCAGTGAAAGTAAACTGTCCCCTCCCTTTTATTCGGGGCACAGCCACTCACGGCTCTGGACTCCACCAGAGGACCCTGGTGAGTGGGGGCTGCTGTGTTGGCCGCGTGGTAGGCAAATAATGTGCCCCCCAGTGTCTCCATCTGAATCCCTGATGCCTCTGACTGTGTTATCTCACACAACTGAATAGACTTTGCCGATCTGGTAATGAAGGATATGAGGTGGGAGAATGTTCTGCTTCTCCAGGTGGGCCCAACATCATCCTACGGGGCCCTAAAAGTTGGAAGAGGGGAGGCAGAAGGTCAGAGTCACAGAGAAACCTGAGGCTGCTGGCTCTGACGATGAGGGGTGAGGCCACAAGTCAAGGAAGGCAGGCGGCCAACTGAAGCCAGGAAAGACAAGGAAATGCTTCCCCGCTGGTGTTTCCAGAAGGATCACAGCCCTGCGGACACTTAGGAGTCTATCCCCATGAGACCCAATTTGGATTTCTGACCCGAAGAACTATTAGGATAGTGAGTGTGTTAAACCACAGTGTATGTAGCGAGTGGTCACAGAATAGTAGCAAATGACACAGATGCCACGTCTGCTAGAAGAGGGGAGCGGGACGGCGCTTACAGCCCCAGACCCGGGCATGCATCCCCCTGAACAGCACCCTATCCCCCAGAAAGGCCACATGCCTCTCTTGAGTGCAATCCCTAGAGTGCACTCACCGAGAGTGGCCCTGCCTCTCCCAAGCCAAGCTGGTCTGTGGCTCCTCACCCACCTCACATTAACCACTGACTCAGATACCCAGGGCAAGGCCAACAGGAGCACGGCGTCCTCCTTCTCAGGAGCTGGCGCAGAAATAGCCCAATCCCAGCAAAGGCCAGAACCTCCCCTGCCTCAGCTAGGAATGCTGGGAGTGAGGTCTGGAACTACAACAGCCCCTTTGCCATCTTGAAGGAGTTAAGGCCAGAGAAGACAAGAAGTAAGAGAATGACCAGTAAGAGCTGAGGCCTGACTCCCAACAATGGCTGTGGAGAAAGCAGAGGGGCCAGAATGGGGAAGACGGAAGCTCTGTGTCACTGAGGAAGGGAGGACAGCGTGTGGGACACTGAGCCACCAGCATCTTATATATATTCCCCCCTCGGCAGCCAGAGGCATCCCATGAAAACCTGGATCAGATCATAAGCCTCCTCTGCTCAGACCTCCTGGGGCTCCCACCCCATCCCCAGCAGGGCTAAGTCCTTCCTATGGCTACAAGGCTCTGCCCCATCTGGCCCTGTTCTGGAACTTGGCCACACGAGCCCACGCCTGCCTCAGGGCCTTTGCCCTGCCTCTGCCTGGCTCACCCTCTCTCAGATGCTCACTGGGCTCACTCCTCCCTCTCTTTCAAGTCTCAGCCCAAGTGTCACCACCCTCCTGGGGAGTCCTTCCTTGACCACCAGGCATCACTTGCCACCGCAGTTCCAGCTTAAGTGGCTCCCTAGACTATTTATTCACTAATATCTTTTGTTAATTGACTGTGCCTCCCCCAGGGCAGGGACTCTCTCTAATGCACGCCCGGTGCCTAGAGCACTATCTTACCAGTACAGCCGGAAACACACCTGAATCCCAACCTGGAGGCGGAGGGCTGGGAGCCCCAGCGCTCAGACCCCGCCCTCCCATCCCCATCCGGGCCCGGAGCCTGCTCTCGGACGCCCCCCACTGCCCGAGCCGGCCCTCGGCGCCCCGCCTCTGCAGACACAGATGACTCGGACTTGAAAAGAGCAGGCATTCCTGGGCGCCCCCCTCCCGCCGCCCCTGGCCCCGGGCCTCCAGCGCACGCAGGCACGTGTGCCGACAGGCCGCGCGAGTGGATTCCAGGAGCCAAGGGAGCAGCCTGCCGGGCCCAGAGAGGCTGTCCACCGTGGGGCACCATCTACCCCTGCCCCTGGAGAGCCCCAGATCTGCTACCTGAGAGGGATGCCCTGCTTCTTGGCACATAGGCGGGCACACACACGCATGTGCCACTATATTTAGAAATTCTGCAATCTCACAATCTTGGGATTTTGAAAGCTTGTTTATTCTCACAAAATCTTGTTTATTCCCATTTAGCCCGCATTGATTCCTTAAAGTCTGGGACACGGCAAATTATAAATAATCCAGACCCTCAGACCCCTCAGGAATCAAAGCAGAAAGGCCCACAAGATCATTCTGAGGCAGTGTTAGACCCCAGCACCATCCTCCCTTTTTTTTTTTTCTCTGATTTTCAGCTGGGCTCCCAGAATAAAGACCTCATTCCCAGCATCTCTCTTATTTAGAAGCAGTCATGTAACCAAGCTCTAGCCATTGAGATGCATGAAAGAGTGCCCAGTGTCAACCTCCAGAGGCCGGTTTTAGGAGAAATCTACTACCCACACTTTGTCTCTTTTTCTTCTTCCATTCTTCCTTTTCTGCTTAGAACTCAGACGTGATGGCTGGAACTCCAGCAGCTATCTTGGACCATGAGAACCAGATTTCCTTGGTTTGTTAGTATGCCGGTCTCCATATCAGCACTGTACCAACTACCTCTAGGCTTAAATATATATTTTTTAAAAAATAGAGATTTCTCCTTCATTTACAATCCAACCCCTTGTTGTAGAGATGAGGCAAGTGAGGCCCAAGTCAGGCACAGACAGACAGACAGACCTCTGCAACACCAGACAATGGCTCAGAGCAGGACACCAGCACAGAACTGAGGCACATGCCTTGTCTTCCTGTGATCCCCTGGGTGGGCTCCTCGTTTCTGTTTGAATGGGTCACAGAACCCTCTTCGCTCAAGGTCATACACACCAGCACTCTGCCCCATTTCCACTTATGCAGGCGTGGGTGGAGGTAATCTGAGGCCTGGGCTCTATCAGAAGCATCTGTGTGAGCTTGAGCAAGGCCCTCCCCCATCTCTGGGCCTTGTGTGTGCTTCATCAGCCCCAGTCACCTTCCTCCATGTCTTCCTTCCCTAGCCTCCCCCAGGACCCAGGATTCTGGGGTTCTGGTCTGCCCTTAAATCTCAAGACCAGACAGAGGTCTTCAGAGTTTCCCCTTAACCCAACCCCTGTCCCTTCCCTGGATTCCCTTGTGGAAGAGAAGGGCCCATCTCCTATATCCAGGAGCTGCTTGGGCCCCCCAGGTGCCAGAAGGAACACTCTCTCCTGGACCATCCACCCCTGCCCTGCTGAGCTCTGAATGGGACACCCAGGCTCCCAGCTATCAGTCCTGACCCTACCTCCTGAGCTGACCTGGGGTCAAGAGCCAGGACCCAAGGCTGCTCCTCTCTATGCTCAGAGGCCACCCTCCTGCCCTCTGCATCCCACCTCCCCAGAAGTTCAGGCAGGAGAATGAAGAGAAGAGAATGCAAACTCACCGGGGTTCTCCTTGAGCACCTGCCAGCTCCTATTTACACACACACACACACACACACACACACACACACACATATATATGGGGCTGCACGAGCCACACCAGGCCCCGCATGCCAAGCCTGGGCTGTTCACCAGGGGCACTGACTGCTTCCCCCAGCTGATCTGCTTTGGTTTTCCTAATAGTTCTCTAAGGTGTACCCAATCCTGAAGCCCATTTCACAGGTGAGGAAACTGAGGTGCAGAGCACATTGTTCATGGTCGTGCCCCTACCAAGTCCAGAGTCAACCCAGGTGTGCCGGCCTCCAAGACCTGTGCTCCCTCTGGGATCCACCCCACCTCTCACCCCCGGAGCAGGCCCCAGGCCCCAGGGTCCAGGCACTGGTCCACTGCCTCCAATGCCCCTCCTGGGGCCCTTCCTCGGCCCACGTCAAGACAAGACTCCAACTTGCAGGAGAAATTATGAATAAGGCGAAAGAAAGTTGTCCTGGCCTCTGTGCATGCCTTCAGTATTTAAATTCTTTTTCATAATTATCTCAAATAGTAATTATTGCAGGAGCAGATGTGCTTATCGTAGACAAGAAACCACCTGCCTTCCCATTTTTGTCAAAAGTGGAAACACTGACATTATTTTTGCGATTTGCTTCAATGGCTGTTTTCACTGTAAATACCACCTTAACCACAAGAAAAATACCCTGGGAGACGCTGGAGGTATTCGAGGTTTCAGAGGAATTACTCCAAGAGGGCTGTGGGTGTTTCACGAGGACGTGGAGAGAGAGGGGCACAGAAGCATATCTTTCCCTCCGCACCAAGGGAAAAAGGACACCAGCTGACAAGAGGTTTTTACCCCACTGGGAGGGGGGTCACACAATATTCCCCAACACCCCCGCCTCCTCTCCGCCCCCAGCTCCCACCTCCACCACCAGCTCCCTGCCCTTGGCTGCCCACCCTCCAGAAACACCTCCTGTCCTCCCCGAAGGACATTAAAATCAAGGGGCTCCCTTCCGAGCTCTGTCAGAAACGAGGAGGCCCCCATCCAATGGGAAATCTAAGAATTCAAAGACTAAAGGACCAGGTTTCCAAGCATGTAGCATTCCAACATTTGTAGCTCTCTCCTCTCGCACACTTGGGCACAGGGCGTGTGCCCAAGAAGAAAAGGGGCATTGGGAGCCACAGCCTGGAAAGCTCCCACCCTTGCCACTCCTTCCTCCCTCTGTCTGAGCTGACTTGTCATCAGGGAAGGAGGTCACCTCCTGGGTAGGGGGTGCTGTGCAAACAGGGCCTACGTGGTCCAGGAATGCCCAGTGCTGGGTGAGAGGCTGGGGACAGGTAAGCTGTGGCCAGGAGGCTGGCATCTCAGATTCTAACCCTATGTCTGCCATGTCTAACCCTATGTCCTGGCCAGGCTGACAACTCTTTCCAGTTTCCCCATCTGGCAAATGGACAGGGTATCTTGGGGAGGGGCTCCCAGCCTCATTCTTGGTGGGTTCAAGTTAGGCAAACCCCTCCCCTTCCATGAACAGCCCATCTGTCTGTGTCTCTCTCTCTCTCTCTCTCTTTCTCTCGGCTTTAAGCCCCCAAGTCATCAATCGTTGTCATTACACATGATCTTCACTGAGCAGTTACTATGTGCCCGGCACTGTGCTGAGTACCTGGCGTGCCTTATGTGTTCTATCCATTTCCTTGCATGGGATTCCCACTCCCTAGCCCTACCATCATCCCCATCTCCCATATGGGGAAACTGAGGCTCAAAATATAAGCAAGTTGCCCAAAGCAAGTAATCAGCTGAGGCACCCATGACTGCAAACCACCTTTACTGAGACCTACGATGGGTCCCAGAGAGATGGAGCTGTGAGTGTCCCCAGGCCACAAACGCAAGCATCAGGATTTTAGCAGGCGCTGTTCTGGTGGGTGGAGGAGCCGAGGAAAGCTGCAAGGATGGGTACAGAGGAGCAGAGTGGGAAGGTCCGGTCCCCACCCCCTGCTGTCAGAGAGCCCCAGGGCTCAGGGTCAGCCCTCAACCTCCCCCACTCCCTCCCAGGTGTGTCCTCTGCTGCCCCTGTGTGGCCAAGAGAGCTGATGCGGCCTTTCCCAGCTGGGCAACTTGGGGTTCCTGGGAGCTGGCTTGAATGAAGGATTGGCGGGACTGGGAAGAAGGCAAGGGGAGCCTAGGGCATGGAGCACAGTCACCTTGAGTCTCTCTTGCACCACTTCAGCCACTCCAGCACATTCACTCCCTGGCCTTTGCCCCACAGGCCCCTCTGCTGGGGAAACTCTTACCCTGCCCTTCAGGGGACAGCCACCTCCGCATCATTCAGGCTTCTGGCCCTGCAATGCTGCCTCTGTCTAACCTGGGCTCCCACTGTGGTTTTGCCCTGACTCTGCTGTACTGTCCGTCTTCCCACTTGCTACCCCCTGCCCTCACATCCTAAATCTGTTTATCTGTTGACTGTCCATTTCTCCAGCAAAATAATGTCAGCTCCAGTGTCTGGCACACAGTAGGTGCTCAGTAATGACTTGAACAAATGACTGCATGAACATTCCCATCCAGTGGCCATCCAATAGCCAATAGCCAATATTGGCCATCCAATAGCCATTCCAACTTGCTCACCCCTAGTACGGGGCAGCTGGGACTAAAATGGGAGCACTTACTCACAAGCTTACATCTTCCTAAGGGCCCCAGCCCTGCCCACAAACCTCCTGCCCCTTTCCATCCCTCCTGCCCCAGGGCAATCATGCAGAAAATTAGGGACAGTCGCTGGAACCCCTGAGGCTGCACTCATCCTGTCTGGGCCACTCCCCACAGGAAGGAGTTTCCAAGGGTCATTGTATATGTCAGTCCCCTGAAGGGTCTGGACCTGAGCACAAGAACCAAGGAGCTCAGAGAAGAGCAAAATTGAGCAGAATATCCCCTCCCTCACTGCAAGCACAGATCTTTGGTAATGTGGCCTGATAGACACAGTTATTCACTCCATAAACATGTCTTCATGCTGTTACATGCTGGTACAGAGAGGACTCTAGAAATTAATCTGGCCTGGATATTGATCATAGAAGAGACATTTAGACTCAGCCACCTTTGTCCCACCCACCTCTGTCCAGCCATGTGATCTGGGGCAAGTCTCTTGGCCTCTTTGACTTCAGTTTCTCTTAGGTACAGTGAGGGGCTAATGAGAATGGCCACGAAGTTCCCCAGCACTTTGGGAGCCCCCATGTCATTCTGCCAAGCCTGTTGCCTCTCTGCACCTGAAGCACCACGTCTAGTAGGCTTCCTGCTGCTGCGGCTACTGCCAGCCTTCCCCTGCTGCTCAGGGAATGGCAGCCTCAGCAGGGAAGAGGGATGATGTATGGCTGGGAGAGGGGCTGTACCCACGCTCAGTGGGTCAGCCAGTGGCATTGAGAGCTACCAAACTAACGTCCACCCACCCAACACCCTTCCAAGATGGCCTGATGGCGGCTGTCACTGTCCCCTGCAGGTGGGGGATGCCCTGTCTCAGGTTCCCCTGTCTACAAGCCTCCCTCATGTGATGAAGCTAGGGGAGGCATCCCATTTTACAGGTGGGGAAACTGGGGCTTGGAGTGTTCAGCTGCTCGCCCATACCACCCACGATCATGGTCACTACCTAGCACAGACTCTATCCTCTGCAGTTCAACTTGCTGGGGACTCTCATTTTCCTTTTCTTCCCAGAAAGGAAAGTCTGGGCCCAATGTCTCCTGGACGCTCCCAGCCGTGAGGGTTCCCCCAGCTACATTTCTGCCCTTCCTGGTGCTCTGCTCCACCACTTGTGAATGTCTGGGTTTCTAAGCCCACGAGGCAATGATGAGTAATAATAATGACCACTGCAGAGAGGTGGAACGGCCAATGCCTCCTTCAATCCTCACACAACCCCGCGAGGCAAGGACTGTCATTAACCCCATCTCACCAGCCAGGAAACCGCGGCACAGAGAAGTTAAGGCAACGGCCTGCAAAGAGCTGATAACTGGCAGTGTCGGGATTGGAACCCAGGACCCAGTGTCAGCGTCCGCACGCCACACCTCTCTACGCTGGCTAAGATTCAGAGCACATCCAGGCCAGAATTCGGATGCCGAAAGTTGAAAAGTGCGTTATCAGACACGAGAGAGTATAACCTCCTTAATCCAGGGTCCCCACGGTCTCTGCCTTTGCTCTCTGGAAAAACGGTGGTGTCCAGAAATCTCCGGGCGCCCATGCCCTTCAGAGAAGCGGCCCAAGATGCTCCAAATTCCTTACCTCTGGGCAGCTGCTTCCTTGTCAAGGGGGGACCCAGGGCGGGCTTGGGGCCTGACCCCGGCTCCCTCCAGGCCCGCTCACATGGGCTTTACTAAAGGGAAGTATGAGCCAACCCCATGCACTTCCCCAGGGGCAGTGGTGAGTGGTCAGACCAAGGATTAGGTGGGGCCCCGCGTGACCCAGGCGTTGGAGAACTGCTGGGAGACCCTCAGGGCCAGGCTCACCACTCACTGGCCCTGGGCTGCCAGCACGGGCTTCCCAAGGCGTCGCAGTGCCCTCTAGCGGCGTCCTGCTCCGACGGCGTCGGGCTCTGGCCTTGCGCGCCCGCGCCCTTCCTGCAGAGCGGGAAGCGGGGAGCGGGGATGCCCTGGGCGGTGGCAGGGCAGGGGCACGCCCCGGGAAGGGAAGAGGCGCTCAAGGCCCGGCTGGGAGCCGCTCAGGGCCAGGGCAGCTGGCGGGAGAGAGCGGCTCCCTTCAGGGCTGGGCCTCACCACCTGCTGGAGAGGGATGACCCTTCAAGGGAGGCCTGGGCTTCCTGCCCTCTCCCTCTTTCGTACCCCCACCCCCACCAGGCCGGGGCAGCAGCCCGGCTGACCGGAAGAGAGCAACCACACCCCTGAGCCCGGAGGTCTCGGACCTTCCGGCTGCAGCTCTGTCCTGGGGAGGCACAGGGAGGGGTTCAACCTCCCTACCACCCAGTTGTGCCCATCAGGCGGGCCCTCCCTTCCTGCAGCGCCCAAGGGGACAACGGGAACCCAGGGGATGTCCTCAGTTGCAACCACGCTGACAGCGTCACTGTGCCCAGCGGCCCTCCCCAACGGAACCCACATTATGCCCTAGTGGGCACGGGAGCGGGGAGGTGGGCTCCCCATTGATTTTCTTAAAGCAGAACTGTGTGCAGATGGAAATGCCGGCGCTAGGGGCATGGAGAAGGGCAGGGCCATAGGACATCTAGACACAGAGGGGCGCCGACCAGTCGGTGGCCCAGATACCCTAGTTCCTGTGTGCCCCATCCTCCACTACTCCGTCCTTTAACTCGGCCCTTTCAGCATCTGCCTCACTAGAAAGACAAAACATAGGCTCAAGGGTAAGAAGGATGGTCAGACTGTATGTCCCCAGTCTTGGTCACTGGCCCCTCAAATAGCACAGACCCCAAGTTGTGTTCTCTCCCAAAGCCTGGCAGCAGGTGGGGTAGCCCCCAGAAGGCAGTCCTCCAGGATCTAACAAAGGGAGGATAATGCTCCCTCTGCTGGAGCCCAGCGCCTCTGTTTCCATAGCAACCTCTCTTCCAGGACAAAGCCAGGACTCAGAATAACCCACATCACATTAGCAGGCTGCTGAGGAGAGAGAGCCCAAGCCTCGGGGGGACACTGAGGCAGGACAATGCTCTGAGTCCCCTGCAGACCTCAGTATCTTCCCCATCCCAGGACGCATCACACCACCGTGTCTGTCTACCAGCAAGCCCCAGAGAATAACTGTACAACTAAATATATAAAATAACACCAGTGAACGTGCTTTGAAGGAATTGTAAAAGGATAAGGAGATGGGGAATGATGGGGGGAGCAAGAGCTTATTGTAGATATGAGGTCAGGGAGGAAAAGACCCGATAAAAGGAGGAAAGGAGTCTTATGAATATCCGGGAAACAATGTTCTAGAGAGAGAGGACAGTAAGGACAAAGGCCCTGAGGTGGGAACATTCCAGGTAAGACCCAAAACAGGAGCACCACAGAGCACCTGTTGGGCACAACTGGGTGGTAGGGAGGTTGAACCCCTCCCTGTGCCTCCCCAGAGGGATGGAGAGGAGGTCAGAGAGGTGAACAGAGGCCAGAACTCAGAGGTCTTATAGACCACAGAGAGGAATTGAAGTTTATAGTGGGTGTGGTGGGAAACCATGGAGGGTGGGAGGAATTGAGAGTGGGCCAAGTTTATTTACAATAAATGTTCAGGCAGCTTTGAGGAGAAAGGGCTGTGAGGACAGGAGGGGCACAGATAAGGGAGGTGGCAATCTCAGTGTTCCAGGCGAGACATGCTGGCTGGATCCAGGCTGGTAGCAACAAAGCCAGGGGAAGTGGTTAGGTTCTGAAGTGTTCTGACGGCTGATTATGAACAAATTGCCAATGGCTGGATGTGTGGAGTTAGTGAATAGTAGAGACTAGAGAAGAGGCTGGGTTCTAGAATGTTCTAAGGGTCCAGGAAGCCAGACTCACTGATAGTTTGGATGTGGGAGGGCGGGTGGTGAGAGAGAGGAATCTGGCCACTCCAGGCTTCTAAAGGAGCAACTACGTGACCTGTGGTGTCATCTCCCCACATCTCTGATCAAACTCAGGTTTGCCTGCCCCTCCCCGACCTCCACCCTTCTCACTATAACTTCTGGACCACAGTTTGAGACCGGCAAAACCCCTAACACCGCCTCTTCTCTTACTTTTTGCCCATCTGAGCTGTCACTCACTCGTGAGGAGGCTTCATCTGCAACTCCCAGTGCCTGGAGGGACAGGTGGGAAAGTGTGCAGGGAGACAGTCCAGCTAAGACCATGGGGATGGGGGTGGGGAGCTCTCCCAAAGTACATGGAGTGTCAGGGTGTCTGGTAGACAAGAAGGGAAGGGCCCGCCAGGCAGTCACAATAAGTGATGCCCCCTGCAGGTGCACCCAAGATACACTCTGCCTGAGGGGGCCAGTGGGGGCCTGCTCCATTACGCCATTCACACTTGAGGAAACAGGCCCATGCTAGGGGACGTCCTAGCCAGTGTGCCTCAGCTGGACCAAGGCTGGGCTGGCCTCAGGCCCCAACCGTGGGGTACTTCCCCTTCACCTGGCTGGTGGGTGGGTGTGGCCGGTGAGTTCTCATTCCACAGCAGTGACAGGGTGACTTGTGTTCACTTTGGGACAACAGCGGGGCTGTTGTCTCAGGACGCCTCTGCTCCTCCTGCGCCCTTCTTAAGCAGCGCCTGGTCCTCGGGCCCTCCCCGGTCCCCAGCAGGGGTGGCTCAGCACCGGCCCTGGTGACCAGCTCTCAGGGTGAGAACATCAAGGCATAAATCCTGACACGCTGACAGTGCCCCGGGGCAGGCTCGGAGACCCACTGTCCTCTTCCTGTCCCCACCCTTCCTGGCATGTTTCACAGGGTCAGAGTGGCTGGGGTGGGGAGGACGAACTCATAAACCTTGGCCCAGGTCAGGCCAGAGCAGCCTTGAGCTTCCAACCCGATACATGGACAGAGGGACAGATGAGACCTAGCCCAGCACTGAACTTTGAGGACAAAGAGAGAGAGAGCCACTGAGGGCTGAGCCCCACTGAGGAACCTTGAGGGCCTATGTGGAAGCAATGCAAAGCACTCTCTCCCCCAGGTGCATACAGAGAGGAACTTAAGGCAGACAAACTGGGGAGCAGTGCAGCTCACAAACAAGCCCCAGCCTACGACTCCCCACCCTGAGTCACCCCAGCCGCTGTCACCACGTGCTCCTCCCTTCAGCCTGGACCATTGGACAAACTCGGATTACCACCTGAATAGCTGGAAAGGCCTCAGTCTCTTTCTCAACCAGCTCATGGTGGGGGGGCAGGGGCTGTGCACAAATAAGTTTTTTTTATTCATTCAACAAACATCTATTAGTGCCTACTTTATGCTGCCCCTGGTGCTAAGTGCTGGAGACACAGAGATGATGTTTATCTGCATAAATTCTGAGATTTACGGGCTACCCCACAAGGATGTGTGAAGGCAATGGGGGCCAGAGCAAGGAGATGCCAACTCTGTGTGGGCAATCAGAATGGGGTGCTACCGGATGCATAGGAGTTCGCCCAGCATTCCCAGCACAGGAAACAGAATAGCAGAGGCATGGGGTTGTGAAGGCGCTTGGAGGGCATTCAGAAGAGCTAGCAGCTGGGGTAGCTGGTGCACAGGGAACAGACAGGGAGTGCTAGGCGATAAGGTCGGAGAGGAGAGGGTCCACAATGCAGGACTGGGAAACTTGGACCTGATGCTGTGGGGAATGGGGAGTCATGGTGGGAGTTACACTGGAGAGACCCAAGTTGAGGTTCTCCTCAGCTAGGTCAGCCTCAGGCATCTCATTGTCACCTCCTGACATGGCAGGTGAAAATAGTGAGGCTCAGAAAGATGTAGGCATCCTACCCCTCATTCATCTATGGCCGGACAGCCTACGTGGTTCTAGGCAAAATATTTGACTTCTCTGGGGCCTCAGTTTCTACATCTGTAAAATGAGAGTGGTCACTGAAAGGAGGATGAATTTGGTGGGTCAAGAAGGCTACCCTTGTAGCCCACCCTATCTCTCTCAGAGGAGGCAGGGCAAGCCCGCCCCCCAGACCACTGAGAATACCTGTGCAATGTCTCCTCTGGGGGCCAGAATGACCAGGCTGAACAAGGGGCTGTAAGTCAGGCTGTAGGTCTGGCAGGCACCGGAGATCAGAATCCCCCATTCACACACTCACCCCTCTGCCACCAGCACAGCGGTGCCACCGCCCCCATCAGATGCACCCCGACAGGTCTCTGCACACTCACGTTCGCCCGCCCACAGAAACATGAGCACAGATACGACCATGGGTGCCCTGGAGGCCCCAGATGTAGGGTAGTCCTTGAGCCGGTGTGCTTACAAGAGTCCGTGGACACCTGCCATCCCAGCCTATTAGTGGTGTCTTTCTCCCTCAAGTGTACAGATCTAGATGATAAATTATATGGACAGATGCCTCATACAGGGCTCTCACCACCGTCACCTTTCTTCTTCAAAGGGTTTCTCAACCAAGTGTGTGTGTACACCGGCCTATTCATGTACACGTGTGTGTGTGTGTGTGTGTGTGTACGCATGCGCGTTTGTAGGTGCATGTGTGCATGTGTTCGTGTGCACCTATGTGCATGTTTGTGTATGTGCATGCACACATGTGTGTGGGGGTGTGTGGGTGAGCCACAAACATCTTTGGCAGTCTGGGTGAGTTTTTAAATGCCCATGACTCCAAAATTCTAGTTATCCAAATACTAGAACGAAATCTGTACGATGGCACTCTGTGGGCTTCTGTCTTAACACGATGAAGAACACAGTCTGGAGGCAGGACTAACCGCCACGGTCATTTCCAATTTCTACTGATGAGCAGAAATGACATTTGGAGATAGTCGAAATGTAGTGTGAACACAGCTAAGGCTCCCGTGGTTTGTTGTCTGTGTGAATTATGAAAGGAAACACTGCGGTTCCATTAGAGGTTAGTGATAAGCAAAAAATGTCGTCTTGTGCCTTTTTGCCCTGGGATGCAGAGCCCCACCCAGCCCAGGCCGACACAGACGCCCCCTGTCGGCGCCTGCGCGGCCGCTTGCAGTGCCCCAACACCACCGCCAGGTGTCACCATAAGCACCTTTAGCCGGCAGCAGACTCCGCGAGCCAAGACCTTGCTTCAACCCTGATGGGATCAAGGCTCCAGGGAGCGGAGCCCAGGGTCCACGGACCCGCCTCTTGCGACTTACCTCTGCTCTTGGGTATGCCCACTGTAAACCTGAGAACTTCCGCTGCTCTCCCAATACCTTGCACTTCGAGGCAACCTGGAATGTCTGCCCTGCTCCTCTACCTGGGTAACTTGCTGGAGGGGTTAAGACCCACCAGGGGGTCCATAGGAAGCCTTCTCTGATGCCCTTGTGATAGCCCTTCTAAGAGCCCACAGCCACAAATGTGGCTTCCTCATCATTGCAGTGACTCTCTAAATGGTTGTACCTGTTTCTATGTCCAACTTCTGACCAGACTATGAGCTTCTGCAGCCCGGGTAGGACAAGGCCATGAGGGTTTTTTGTTCAGTGTTGTAAGAAATTGCCAAGCTGTCTTCCGAAGTTGCTATACCATTCTGCATTCGCTCCAGCAATGAGTGCAAGTGAAACCATTACTCTGTATCCTCAGCAGCATTTGGTATTGTCAGTGTTCAGATTCTGGCCACCCTACTCTCTTCATACACTTGTCATCTGTTTATCTTCCTTGGTGAGGTGTCTGTTGAGGCCCTTTGCCCATTTTAAAACCAGATTATTCATTTTCTTATTGAGTTTTAAGAGCTCTTTGTATTTTCTGGGTAACAGTCCTTTATCAGTGATGTCTTCGGCAAATGTTTTCTCCGAGCCTGTCACTTGACTCATTCTCCCCAACCCTGAGCTTTTCCAGTCAGGCACACCTGGGTGTGAATATCTAGGTGACGTTAGGTGAGTCACGTGCTCTAAGCCTCAGTTTCCACTTCTGTAAAACAGGAACAGAAGCCTGCCCATCTGGTTGGAGAGAGGCAGAGTGAAATCTTAGCAATGAGCAGCCTGCAAGCACAGAGGCTGAAACCCAGTGGGTGCTGCCAGGTGGATGCCGGTGGAAGCAAGTCATGTCGGTTCCCTGGCTGGTAGGCTTGGCGCACAGTTCCACCACCATTAAGACACCTGACCACAAATGGTGGTCACGTGGAAGCACAGGTCAGGCCAGGTCAGTAAGTCCATTTGCCAGATAGATTCTTACGGATGGGAATTTTTGGTCTCATAGGTGGGGCAACGGAGCAGACCCCAGGGAGACCACAGCCTTAGAGGGACGCACCTGCTGTCGAAGGGAGGGTAGATCACTCGGCCAAAGTCAGGGCACCACCAAGGCCACGTCACCTTGAGGACCATCCCTCACTCAGCATCCAATGCTTTTCCCATCCGAGGTCCCCCAGATCTCCAACCTCTGTTTCTGGTATCCCCTTCCCTCCAGCCACAAGGGGCCATAAGTAGAGCCTCCAGTGTGCCCCCTGAGGTACCGTGGTCCTCGTTGCCATCAAAAACACCTTTGCCTGGGCGCCTCGGTGGCTCAGTCATTAAGCATCTGCCTTCAGCTCAGGTCATGATCCCAGGGTCCTGGGATTGAGCCTTGTGTTGGGCTCCCTGCTCAGTGGGAAGCCTGCTTCTCCCTCTCCTGCTCCCCCTACTTGTGTTCCCTCTCTCACTGAGTCTCTGTTAAATAAATAAATAATCTTAAAACACACACACACACCCCTTTCCCTCAAATACAAATCAAACCACAATGACATACCACCTCACACCTGCCAGGATGGCTAAAATTAACAACAGGTGTTGTCACTAATGATGTGAATAAGGAGAAAGGGGAACCCTGTTACACGGTTGGTGGGAATGCAAATTGGTGCAGTCACTGTGGAAAACAGTATGGAAATTCCTCAAAAAGTTAAAATTGTAATCAACCCTATGACCCAGCAATTGCACTACTATGTATTTACCCAAATGATATAAAAATATGGATTCAAAGGGGCATGTAGCCCTCAATGTTTATAGCAGCATTATCGACAATAGCCGAGCTATGGAAAGAGTCCAGGTGTCCATCCACTGATGAATGGATAAAGAAGAGGTGGGCTCTGTGTGTGTGTGTGTGTGTGTGTGTGTATTTAAAATACTTCCCCAGGGTGCCTGGGTGGCTCAGTGGGTTAAAGCCTCTGCCTTCGGCTCAGGTCATGATCTCAGGGTCCGGGGATCGAGCCCCACATCGGGCTCTCTGCTCAGCAGGGAGCCTGCTTCCTCCTCTCTCTCTGCCTGCCTCTCTGCCTACTTGTAATCTCTGTCTGTCAAATAAATAAATAAAATCTTTTAAAAAATAAAATACTTCCCCACCATCAAAAAGAATGAAATCTTGCCATTTGCAATGACATCGTTGGAGCTAGAGTGTATTATGCTAAGTGAAATAAGCGTCAGAAAGACGAATGAATTCACTCATATGTGGAATTTAAGAAACGGAACAGATGAACATAGGGGAAGGAAAAAGAGAGAGAGAGGCAAAGCGTAAGAGACTCTTAATGATAGAGAACCAACTGAAGACAGATGGAGGGGAGATGGGCGGGGGGTGAGCTAGACGAGTGGTGGGGATTGAGGAGAGCACTTGTGATGACCACTGGGTGTTACGTGTTCTAAGGGATGAATCGCTAAATTCTACTCCTGAGGCTAATATTGCACTATGTGTTAACTAACTAGAATTTAAATAAGAACTTGAAATTAAAACAACAACAACACCTTTCCCTCATACCCACCTGTCTAAATCCATCCCTCTCCTTTGGTGGTGGGCCGAGCTTGGGCTGAGGCTGCAGCCACAAGGGGGCACCATTGCCCCATAGAGCTGCCAGAACTCAGCCCAAAAATGAGGAAGGCGTGGCCTCCATCCCACAGGCTGCAGAGTAAGGGAAGGGGAGAACATGTACCTAACAAAACCATGGAATCTGGACAAGACAGAACTTTAAGGGCTCCATCCCATGTCCTGGCCTTCCTGGCCCACCTTGCATCCCTCCTGTGACGGGGCACTTACTTCTTATGGCCGAGCTGACTGGCCCATGGCAGGATGGCTCTTCCTGTGAGAAAAGTCTGTTTTTCAGATGCCATGAGGTCTTAAGGGACCACTGGGGCTACCAAATCAAAATATCTTAAGAGAACCACTTTTCCATAGGAAACTGTAAGTTGATGTGAAGTGTTGGCTCAAAACTTTTCTGAATATTGTGCCAGCCAAGCGATGGAGCACCGGGGTCCTCGGCTCACTGGGTGGGGCCCTGGTTTGTGGTGTAGCTCAGTGACTCAGATAAACCAAGCCTTGGGTACCCAGTTGGGTGTTTAGACCCCCCCCAACCTGCACAGGGGGTAATGGTACTACTCGTCCCTGCAGTGTGGCTTGTGTGGGAAAGTGAGGTCATCGTGGGGACAGAAGTTACAGGAGGCTGAAATGCTGCCTTTCTGGAGGACAGCATTAAAAAAATGTTGTCAAAATAGGGGTACAGGTGCCCCACAACCTATAGTTTGCTCCTGGTTTCATGTCCAGAGGAGCCTGAAACAGGCCTCAAAGGCACAAGGATGTGGACATTTCCTTGTGCCAGGGTCCGAGGGGGTTGGTACCTGGGGACAACCTGGGAATCATTAGGGGGTAAATCGTGGGGGGTGCCCCTGGAGGACTCCACAGCAACAGACCAGACCCACATAGCAACAATGGTAATAGTTTAAAACAGTGTCGAGTGCAAAGCAGTGAAGAAACTGAATGATAACTGTAACACAGGACCGCTGAGGAATTAAAAATAGGAGCACGAGGGCACCTGGGTGGCTCAGTTGTTAAGTGTCTGCCTTCAGCTCACGTCATGATCCCGGGGTGCGGTGATCAAGCCCCATGTTGGGTTCCCTGCTCAGCGGCAAGCCTGCTTCTTCCTCTCCACTATGCTTGTGTTCCCTCTCTCGCTGTCTCTGTCAAGCAAATAAATAAAATCTTTTTAAAAATAGCACAAAGGAAGGCAGTAGGGGAACAGGGGGAAAAGAGTAACGTTACAATCAGAGAAACGTGATGGACAGGACCTCAGCCCGGTGGTCAAGTTCAATGCCGAGGGTTGATCTGTGTGTGACAGTGATCTGTCACACTGACAGCTTGCAGCCTTGATATGGTGTGACATCTCTGGGGTCTTCCTGCCCACAGACCATGATCCCAGTCCAATCATGAGAAAAACACCAGACGAGCTCCAGGGGCGGGGGACTTACGGTGAACCTGAACAACACTCCTCAACCTGTCAATGTCATCACAGACAAGGAATGTCTGACAAGCTATCAAGGTCAAAAGGAGCCATGACTAATGGTAACAGGATGTATCCTGGATAGTGTCCCTGGATGAAGTAGGACACAGGTTAAAAACCAAGACAATCTGAACAGGTGGTGGACTAGTGAATACTAGCATATCCATATTGGCTCAGTCATTGTGATGAATGCATAGAGTCGTGTAAGGTGCTAACAAGAGAGAAAACTGGGGGTGGGGGGTGCAGAACTCTCTGCTTTTTCTACAAATCTAAAGCTATTCTAAAATAGAAGACTTAATTAAAAATTAAATACACGGTGCCTGGGTGGCTCAGTCAGTTAAGCGTCTGCCTTCAGCTTGGATCAAGCCCCACATAGGGCTCCCTGCTCAGTGGGGAGCCTGCTTCTCCCTCTCCCTCCCTGCTGCTCTGCCTAGTTATGCGCTCTCTCTCTCTCTCTGTGTCAAATAAATAAAATCTTTAAAAAAAAAAAAAACACTACATACACACCCAGTCACAGTACTCATTTTCTAAAGCTCCTCCTAACACAGAGATACACAACAAGGTGTCTAGTTGGAGGCTGGGGCCGGGGGGGAGGGCAGGACAGATGCTGACCCAGACCCCAGGGGGAGTTGTGAGGGTGACTGGCAGCCCTCTACCCCAGGTTCTAAAAACAAATACAACAGGAAGGCCAGCGGCCCCAGGGGCTCCCTGCACAGCCCCCTGGGCACAGACACACTGGCCATCCTTCGCGGGTCCCAGGAGGGAGGCCTGAGTTCTGTGATGGTGTATATAGGCACAGACACCCCCCTGTCCCTTGCCAGTGCAGGGGGCCCTGTCCTAGTTGACTCGGCCTAGAGAGGGCAGGCAAACCCACGAAGCTGAGCCCCAGAGGCACCAGGAAGCCTCAGCAGGGAGACCAGTGGGCAGGCTGGGTCCTGCTGTAAGACGTGGAACTAAGTGTGCACACACATGTGCACGGGTGTGCGTGTGTGCATGTGTGTGTGAGTTTGCACAGTGCTTGGGCTCCCCCTCACCCATGGCCATAAATTTCTGCCCATCCCCAGGGTCTGGAGAGCAGAATGCATGCAGAAAGTGCAGAACGCATACACATTAGCATGAATGTCACCAGTGTGGGTTAAGATAGTGCCAGCAGGCTTGTCCAGCCTGATGAGTGAGTCATTGGCTCGTTCCCAATAAGGGGATCAGGGGATAAGGAAGAGAGGGACCTGGACAGGAGATAGACTGGAGTGACAAGACCAGGTCCAAGGGCCTTAACCCAGCAAGTTGCTCACACCCTCCAAGGGATCCACTCCTGTAGGGACCTGCCTTCACCCCCTGGAATCCATTCTCCAGACTGCAGCCAGAGGGACACTGGTGAAAGGCAGCCTGCCAGGCTTCAGCAGCTCCCCGCAAGGATCAGATCGAGTCCTATCCCAGGCCTCCCTGTCCACCTTCTGGTCACGCCCTGCACTCCTCACCGAGTCTCTGGGCATGTCGGCCTTCATCCCCATCCCGGGAGCTTTGCATGTGCCCTTCCCTTCCCCGGAACAACCTTCCCCGCTCTTTACTGCCTCCTGTGGGGTTGTCCTGTTGCATTTGACAGAAAACACAACCAAACTAGCTTACAAAGAAAAGAAAATAAGGACAGAATTCCAACACCACTGTGACCACAGGCCTGGCAGGGCTTGGGGCCCAAACGCAGCCTTTGGGGCTGTTGGTCACCTTTAACAGTACTGGCTTCAGCCTCAGTTTCACCTACAGTGACATGCGGGCAGCGGCTCCAGACCTGATGGCCCCTCAGGTTCAAGGTCAGCCCGATATTCCCAGCAAAGTTCTCAGAGCACTTCATTGCCTCAGACTGCACCAGGGACCCACCCTGGAGCCAAGCACGGGAGCAGGAACACGGGCACTAATGGGCAGAGGCCCCACACAGATGGACTCCGAGGTTTGGGCAGGGAGCCCCAAATAAATCTGAGGTGCTGTGCGCAAAGCAGGGGGTTTGGTGCCTCACTGGCAAAGGCAGATGTCCCACAAAGCCCACCCCTTTGGCCTCCCAGCTTCCATATGCCTCTTCCTCCCACCGTGAACTTCTAAACACGCTCACACATGGATCAAAAGCACACAAAGCCAGCATTGCCCTGCCTAAGACTCGGCTCCCTGGTGGCCGTGAAATACGGGTGTAGCTCCTCACAGGTAAGTCACCCCACACGGCCAATGTCCACAATAAAAGCAATGCAGAGAACAGCCACAATAAATCCCATCGCATCAGTACCCTTGGCTTTCTGATGTGATCAAGTTCAAGTTCAGCTTGTCTCCTTTGTTGTGGGATCACAAGGGCAGCAGTAGGAGGTGGCCAATGCTATCTAACCTCCTTATTTTTCCTCCCAAGACCTTGGATGGTCCAGCAGGTGGACTGACCAGTGCCTTCGTTGCCTCCAGGTAACAAGAAGTACTAGCCTCTGGACGAGAGCAGGGTGCCCCTTCTCTCTACCACTCAGCCACATTTAGAGTTTTCCCTTTCTAACACCCCACTCCCGTTCCCTATTCCCATATTGGCTGTGGAGTGGAAAGTAAGAGAAACCAACCTAAACCAGCTTACACGGAAAGGAGTCCAACATTGCAAGGACAGGAAGACAAAACCACTGAGTGACCACTGGAGGGATGACAAGCGAGGCCCCTTCTGCGGCCATTCCTTGGATTCTTCCTTTGGGACACAGCTTTGTATGGGGTCTCGGATTTAATATCCCACATCCTCACAGGTGGCTCCCCATTGTTCTAGCATGCTTCCCTCCAGTTGTGTCTTTAGAGAGCTGTTTCCCTGTTCTGTGACGCTGGCTGCCTCTGGGTCACATGGTATGGGTTCCCGTGGCCACGGCCCCAGGTCTCGGCTCTCCCCTGCGCAATGGGACCTCAGTCAGAGCCCACGGTGCGCCAGAGGGCCAGACACTCTTAGCCTCCTGACAGCAGTTCTTGCCAAGTAGGCATCTATTCCAGAACCGAAGGAGGCCCATGGAGTCACCTTGCTACCAAGTGGTCTGCTGGTCTCCCCAAGGAAGAAAGACATACTAGGGTTCAGTGTCCCTCTCCGTTGCATTCAGAGCCTCCATGATCTCTATTCGTACACTCATCTGGAGTGTCCAGACATGAAGACTGGCTAACATCACCTGGTTGAGCCGTTTTATCCCCTTGGTCAGTTATCCTGGCTTCCCTTCCCTGGTAGACACTCACTCATTGCCCTTAATGCGTCACACAGAAATCTTCACACTCCCTCCACCTCTCAGCCCACAGGCCTCTGTCCAGAACCCTTGTCTCTAGCCACCCATTTTTTTCTTTCTAGGCCTCTGGCCAGATGGCCCGTCAATGGCCACTCCCCCTACAGTCCCACCTCAAGCCACTTCTCCTTCCACACAAAGAGGATGACAGGGACCCACTGTCCTCAGCACCAGCCACTGGGAAGATGTCCACCTCAAGCCACTTCTCCTTCCACACAAAGAGGATGACAGGGACCCACTGTCCTCAGCACCAGCCACTGGGAAGATGTTCCCTCTCCACTGTCTTTCAAGGTCATTGCTGGATGTAGCTGTCACACAGGTGCCGTTCCTTTCCAGCCTGCACCTGTCCAGAGCTGACCCTTCATTAACCAAGCTCCAGCATCCTCCTCCTCTTTCAGCTGGTTCTTTTGCACCTGGCAAAAGATACAACAGCTCTGGGTGACACAGGAGTGTGTCCCACCTGCTCCCAAAGCCCCCTCATGCCTCTGGTCCTGCTCAGGCTTGATCCTGGACCTATTTCCATCTTACGATGGCCCATGATGGACTCGTCCGACTTCATGGCTTGATGTGTCTGACAGACATAGCTTGTAGTGGGTGTCTGCAGGTTCATGGCCATGTGGCCCCTGTGGTCAAGTGTGTGGTCTCCACGAAGACTCAGGAGCACACCACATGCTGTTTCTCAAGCAGTGGATGGCATGGCCTTGCTCTAGAGTCCCCGGGGCCTGCACTGTGAATCCCCCCTCCCTGGCATTTGCCATGGGTGTGTGTGTCTCTGGCCCAAGGAGCAAGGCTGCCCTCATCGCTACCTACACCTGCTGCGGATCCCTTTCCAGTTCCAGCCCCACTGCAGAAAGTGCCCCCGAGTCAGTGAAGCCATGTTTATCCAGACTCTCATTCTGGCTCAGCTGGGCCAGCACCCTCAAAATCCATCTCAGGGGAGTTCCCCTGGCTCTCGTCATCACCTGCCACATCATTTTTGCAATTCTTGGGTGCAGAATCTCTTCCCTTCTTTATCAAGCCCAGCACACTGCTTAGCAGGCTGTGCTGGGCTTTAACCCTAGTTATTGGCCTGGCGACTCCCCAGGGGCATTTGGTGCCCTGCAGGGTACTGGCAAGCTTTCTCTGCCTCTCCAGATGTTCTCCCTCCATTTTCATGGTCTCAGGTGTCTTCCCCTGGGGCCCTTAAGTTCCCATGACTGACTCTGGCTGAGCAGCAAATGTCCCTGGGGCTCCGTGACTTCCACAATCAAGCAGGTCTTCCGACTGCCCCCCTCAAGGGGCGTCCGCCCTTACCCTGCAGGAGGTAAGTGTCACTGTCTTACTCCAGCCACTACCTGTTAATAAGCCCAGAGTTCTCACTGTCCCTCTGCAAACCAGCACAATGTAGCAGTAAGCTTTGTAAGCTTTGGTTGCTTGTGTTTATCAAATGCGTGCATCACCGCCCCTGCTCTAGCATCCCTTCCACTGGGACAGCCCGCTGCAGGTGAAATCCTTGTCCATTCTGCTGCCACCCCACCAGCTGCCCCAACCCCCACCAGCTCCAATACAGACTCTGGACTCCAAAGGCACGGCGAGCCTCCCTGCTGGGTGATCCTCCATGGGGATTATCACACATCGAGCCTGGGAGGAGGTAACACCATCCTGGACTCTACAGTGAGAGCATAACCAGAAACCACATCTAGACCCTACATGTTTCTTCCCTTGGCCAATTTTGATTTGTATCCTTTGCTATAATAAAACTGTAAGAGTAAGTAAGACACCTGCTTCAGTTGAGTCATTCTAAGAATGACCGAACCTGAGGGTAGTCATGGGATCTCGGAGTTTGCAGCCGGCTGATCCAGTAAGTGCTGGCGGTGTAGACGGGCACAGTGGCCGAAGCTAACATCCCTTCCAGAGGTGGAAGAAATGGAGCACAGACTGAGAGGGAGCTGTTGCTGAGAATGAAGGAGTGGCTTATGTAATGAGAACCCGACCAGGTTGAGCGGAAGGTGCAAACCTGGGCCAGCCACTCTGGGAGACATTTAGTCGTCCAAGGGACAGTGGGCTGGCAAAAGGGCTGATGACAACATGGGACCCAGTCTTCTTCAAGTGAAACGAGTGGCTTTCCACGCTGACACCGATGGCCATGGCCTTGAGTAAGTCACAACACGGAGTTCCAGCCTCCTTAGGAGGCAACGCTGCTGAAAAAGAGCTGGCCTGAGAAAGAACAGGATTTGGCTAACCACTAGCTCATTTCTACGCTCACTAGTTCTGCCCACGTTTATCAGAAATTTCACAGCCGCAGATCAGGTGGTGGAAGCAAGTGATGTTAAACACAGATGCCCAAACTCCACTGTCAGAAGGCCTAGGCCAGGGCCCAGGGGGGCTAGAATTCAGCCTACCTAACGGCAGAGCTGGCCTTTGCCCTCAGCTTCCAGGAGGTGAGCTCTAGGCCCCTGGGAGGTCCTGACAGGACTGGCTTTGCCTGGGGACATGGGGCAGGGACAGTCTTTTAATGTGACTAAGGATGGGGCTTTGGGACATGCCCTATCAAGTCTGACCTCCTGGAGGGACCAGACACCATGGGTCGGCCATGCTGCGGTACGAGCAAAGCTGGAATAGAAGTGCTGGTACCGAAGGCTTCCTGGTTGGCCACACTCTGTATGGACCGTCATCCATCATGCCAGGAAGGGGACGCATCCTGGGCACATGGGTTCCTCCTGGATTCTGCCCTGTGCATCATGCCCCTTGGATGATTTGTTTGTACGTTTCCACCATAACAAAACTCTCCTCCTCAGTTTGGCATCCCCGGGGGTGGTTCAGGTGAGCTCATGGACCTGAGGGGTGCTCATGGGGGGCCCCCGAGTTTGTGTCTGGCATCCGGAGTGAGGGCAGTCTTATAGGGACTAGTCCCTCAAACTGTGGCTTGTCAAACTGTTGCAGACATGGAACTCCAGAATTACAGAAGCTTAGCGCCTCTGAAGTCAGAAAGAAGTGTTCCGAGAGCCACAAAGCTCGATGTTGTTTGTGTGTTGCTCATTCTAGTGGTACAGAGCCCCAGGAGGGAAAAATGGTGGGCACCGCCATCCCGTGAGGAGACAAATGAAATCCAGGGAGGTGGCGTCACTCACTTGAGGTCCCACAGAGAGTAACTCTTGGGTCGGAGGAAGAAGCTGAGCCTGTATAGGCTAGGTGCGGCCCAGTCCCCTGCTGGCGTCCCTAACCTGCTCATAGAATGGAGGAGACCCGGTCCCCACTGGTCCCTGCCTGGTGAGCGCCGATGCCAGGCATCGTGGCTAGCTCTGGTTTTCCCAACAACCTGGGAAATAGAAGGAAGACAGATAGTAAGGCAGTGAGAAGGAAATCCTGGCTCCTGCCACATGGCCTTGGGGACAGAGCCAGGGAGGGGCAGGGAGGGAAGAAAAGGCCACAAGATGGTGAGCCCTCCATGGCAGGCTTCTAGCAGGAAGCTCCGAGGCTGGCTCATTCCTGACACTAAGGAGTTTTAAATAATCTCCACATCTTGAATTGGAAGATCTTACATCAAAAGGTAGTCTGGGCGCTTGTCTGGAAGAATGAGAGCATCCCGGCATTGGGGGTGTGGGTTTCCAGAAGGCGGCAGGTCTGGAGCTGTGTCCTGCCTCCTCTTCCTCCCAGGGCATGCACTACCGGTTCACCACTGTCCCCCACTCACTGAGCCTCTCCATGTCCCACTGCCACCTGCCAGAGCTGGTGGCACACGGGTATGTACACACACTGTTGTATCCTGATACACGTCTCTCTCAACCCCCCACAGGTGTGCAGCACAGTGAGAATGTCCATCTAGTCTGGTTTTCAATGGCCACTGCCACCCACCACATATAGTTCAAGACCCCCAAGGTGGCACCCTGCCTGCACTGGAAATCCACTGGCTTAGCAAAAGAGCCAAGGGGAGTGGCAATGTGCATGTCTGAGGGGACTCAGACCAGGGCCTGGACGCCCATGCGAACTTGTCCCTTCCCTTCTCAGCCCTCCTCGTGTGCTGCAGACTCAAAGCCCTAGAAACCTACACGGGGGAAGGAAAGATGAATTCTCTCAGCCTTCCTCTGTCGGACCTGTTTTCAGGCCCCAGTAACCAGGACTAGTACTAGAGTCTCTGGATGATCCCCAGAGTGAGAAATCCACCACTGGGGAAGGAGGAGGAGGAAAAGGAGTGGTGAAAGATGAGGAAAGGATCCTGAAGCTATAGCAGTTTACACTGGGTCCCTTCACCCCAAGAGGAGAGTTCCTGGTAGGAGCTAATTCCGTGAATTAAGACACCAAGGACAGGAGCGCCTGGGTGGCTCAGTGGGTTAAAGCCTCTGCCTTTGGCTCAGGTCATGGTCTCAGGGTCCTGGGATTGAGCCCTGCATCAGGCTCTCTGCTAGGTGGGGAGCCTGCTTCCCCCTCTGCCTGCCTCTCTGCCTACTTGTGATCTCTGTCAAATAAATAAATAAAATCTTTAAAAAAAAAAAGACATCAAAAAAAAAAAAAAAAAGACATCAAGGACAGTCTTGATCTACAAAAGGACACATTGGTCCAGCCAGGGACCCTGCTGGGACACGTAGAAATCATTGTCAAACACAAACACTACAAAATAAGGGGTTTTTTTTCTTTTTTCATTTTTTTACTTTATAATCCTTTGGTACTATTTGAATATATTTTTTGCAATATGTGCATACTACTTTTAAAATTAAACAAAAACACTTAAAATGATTTAAAAAAGAAAAAAGTAAGGAACTAATCACAGTGGAATATGAAGTGGAGTATCAGCTCTGGGGTCAGGTCACTGAGTTAAGTCCAAACACCCCAATGGATTCACGGTGTTTCCAGTCTTGGGCCCTCTGACTCCACCCACGGAGCACCTGCCATGACCTTGAACTGCCCTCCACGTTTAGGCACGCTTCCTGTGGCCAAGCTCCCTCCCGCAGGGCAGGACACGGGGGAAGCCCAGGAATCCAGGAGGAATCGGGTCAGCAAAATTAAGTTAATTTACAGAGTTACATAGTAAAAACCGCCACCATAACCTGGCCCCACGTATGCAGTGTTCAGCAACCGCAGAACAGCGTGTGCTGGTGGGTGGCACAGAGGTTGGCGCCAGGGTCACTGAGGAAGGATCCCAGGGGTTCCGTGGCCCCGGCAGGGTGCTCAGGCGGGCGTGGGTGCCTCACAGCGCGAAGGTGGTGAAGAAGATGTGCATCTTGGCCAGGAAGGTGGTAACGGAGCCCTGTCGCCAGAGCTTCATCTCCACATCCAGGGCGAAGTCCCGGGGCTCGCGTACCAACCGCTGCAGGTAGACCACGCCCGTGTAGGCATTGAGCGGCCGTGTGCCAAAGTAGCCCTCCTCGTTGCCCTTGGTGATGGTCAGGGAGATGGTGTCACCCGCGAAGACGGGCACCGGGCTGATGCGGAAGATGTGTGCTGGCACCAGGAGGCCCGTCTGGAAGTTCAGCTGGTAGTAGGTGATGCGTGCCGGCGAGTTCTGACACTCCATGAAGTCGTGGCACGTGGTACGCTCACACTTCCTGCAGGAGGCACGGGGAGGGGGCGGGCTGGTCAGCGGGCCCAGGGCGCTCCTACCCCTGACATCCACCCATCCAGGACATGGTGCCGGCCTCAGTGGCCTGGCTCCGTTGCCAGCTCTACCCTTAGCAGCTTCTGCTAAGTCGCCTATCTTCCCTCCGTCTCAGTTTCCTTATCTGTAAGGTGGGATGATGGCCTGTGGTCTCGCTGGTGGGATGGGGTTAGTTAACGAGCATGCAGGGCCTCCCACGGGCCTGGGACGGTACGTGAGCAGCCCTGAGTCAGCCACACGTTCCTCCCTGTCTTCTTTCCTCCCTTCATTCTGACCTGCCTTCTTCCGTTTGGTTTTCGCTTGTGCACTTCCCCTCTGCACAGACTCCCTGGGCACAGTGTTTTGGTTGTTTTTGTCATTTTCCAAATTCCTTTTCTTCCATAACTGACTCTCCTTGGGAGCCATCCCCTCTTCTGAGTTGGGATGGCCTGCCTTTTCCCAGGGGAAGCCACTCTGAGGACCAGGGCCGTTGGCCCACCTGGAGCTCCAAGTCACCCACTCCCTAGGAAGCCTCAAGACTCAAGTCATTCTCTATGACAATGACAACGAGGAGGGAACCTCCACCAAACCCCACAGGGGGTCTAAGGGCTTGACTGCCAAGCATAGCACCAATCTGTCCCTTCTTGGCTCTTGAAGCCAAGGTCGCCCCTCCATCATTAAATCACTCTCCACATGCTCACTGCTTCCAAAAGGGGACGCTGCTCAGCTGCCAGGGCTCGGCAGCTCCCAAGGATCCCCTGCACAGAGCTCTCCACCTGGCGTACCGCGGCACACAGCCACACGGGCGCCACGACCACAGCCACGCCACCAGCAACGAGTGGCAATGACTCCGCACTTGTGCCACACCACGACCCCTGCCAAGCCCATGGCACCCCTTCACTCCTCTCGTGCTCACACCCGTCCCAGGCTGGCCCTGCTCTCACCCCCATGTTCACCCCTTAGACAAGACGGCTAAGACCCAGAGAAGGGAGGTTACCTGTCCAGGGTCACTCAGACACACTCCCCTCAAGTTCCCGACACCCATGCACATGGACGTTAGGATGTTTGTGCCAGTGAAACACTGCAAAGGGCCGCGGGACAGCGGTGTGTGGACATGCATCCACACTAGGGAACACGGCTAGTGGCAGGCTGTGTGTGCAGACGTGGAGGACAGCCGTGAGGTAGAAGCAGCAAGCCGGACCCAGCTGCGCACACATGAGTGACTGCAGAGTCCCAGGCACTTCGTGTGGCGTAAGAAGAGGGAAGGCAGGCGCCCTCCACGGCCATGAGATCCAGCTTTTGGGGAAAGGCTTTTGCTTGACCCACTTCTGTGGTGGAAATACTTTTATAAGCAGGTGTCACATTTGCAATTATAAAAATGTGAGTCTGGAAAATACCTTACACAGCAAAATAAATGGGAGATAGACGAATTATAGGAAACACCAAAGTACTTTATGAAAATGTGAAGAACTCTAAGTGTGCTCACCGGTCTGCACAGTGCTGCTGGGTGTCCCACCTCCTGGTGGCCACCTTTTGTGTGGTCAGGGTATCCTTAGGGTACCCCCACCTTTCACAGGCTGGACTGTGTGGTCCATGCTACGGTGTATACCTTCTAGCATTAGGTCAGGTTACAAAGGACTGTCACCTGCTCTTCTGAGGACTCATTCCAAGGAAGCCACATCACAAGTGGTCTCAAAGAGAGGGCCCTACAGCAAGGAGCCTGCCGCCCAGAGTCACAGTGAATGAGTGACAGGGCCCTGCAAACCCACCAGAGCCTTCAGATGACACTCTCCAGGAGACCTGAGGCCAGAACCACCCAGCCAAGCTCCCGGCGGGCTTCCTGAGCCTCCAAACCGTAACTGTTCGTCATGGAAAGATGCTACGTGTTGAGATAACCTGTTACACTGTAACCACTAATTAGTACATTGTGTATGTGTGCACATATACATGTTGGGGGGTTAGAGGATTGAGATTTTCTGAGTTGTCTTCCCTTTGTTCTCTATACTCTGAGCTCTCTACGAGGTGCTTTTATACATACCCTGTGTGGTCAGTTAGACCACAGACCCAGCCATCAGGACCTGTGAAGAGGAGGGGTGAAGGCGGGCAGCCTGAGAGGAGCACGGGGTGGGGGGGTTCCCCGGCCCAAAGCCAGGCAGGGACACTCACGTTTCGGAGACACGGACGTAGTTTGGAGGGCACTCGAAGCGCAGGCAGCGGAAGCCACCCCGGATATTATGGCAGGTCTCGGCCTCAGAGCAGTTGTGAGTGCCGAGCGCACACTCGTCCAGGTCTGGGGGAAGAAGAGGAAGGTGAGGATGGGGACCGCCCCCCGGCTGGGGGGCATTCGTCCAAACCACCGCGACCCATCCTGGAGGCCTGGGTCTCAGGGTGGCTCGTTCCTGCAAGCACGCAGCTTCCACACTGCCCTACTCCACATACACCCACTTTGTCCCCTCCACACACAGCAGCCGAGGGCCTCGCTTTCAAATAAAGCATCTGTGTCCCCTGAGGTCTTTTCATGCTCCCAGAATAAAAAGCAAGTCCCTTCTTATACATCATAGGGCCCTTCTGTGAGCTTCTCTCCTTCCACTTGGGGCTGCAGCCTGTTGGACATCTCCATGTTGCTCCAATGCCCTGATGCCTCCCCTACCCCAGGGACTTTGCACATGCTGTTTCTGCTACTGAAACACTTTCCCCACATCTTCCCATCTTTTAGGTCGCAGCTCAGGGTCACCCCCAGCAGGGCACCCTCCCTGACGGCCCTACTCCCATTTGATTCTCCTTCTACTGCCCAGCCTGCTTGGAAACACACACTACTTTTTATGTCTGTTCTGTGTCCCACCTCCCCTTCCTCAGTGTGAGATCCAGGAGGACAGGGGTGTGTGTCTTTCTTGGTCCTGTGGTGTCTCCAGCACCTACCAGAGTGCCTAGAACAGAGCAGGCACTCCACACATATTGCTGGAGGGAAGGGTCAGACCCACCACTTGTAAATACAGACTCTGAGAGCCACAGCTACAAATGGTCCCCCAACTGCACAGACATGCTCATGCCTCCTGTGCACACTCACACGAACAGACATGTGTTGAGGCATGCCCACATGCTCGAGCAGACTCCCCTAGATATACAGAGTCACAGATACAAACATCCAAGGAGGGCCCTTTCATGATGCTGACACACACACACACATACACACATAGGTAAATATCTGACAAGCACTCAGAGAAGCCGATGCGTGTGCCTGCGTGCACACAGGCAACCTGCGAGACAAGAAACATTAAATAAATGGGTCCCAGAGACCCCCTCCGTGAAGACTAGCTGCTAGCTGAGAGAGGGTAGCCTCCAGAGGCCCCAGAAGAGTTCGCTGGCACTGGGTGGGGGCAGAGCCTGTCAGGATCTTCCCAGGGAGGCTTCTGGTTTCTTGCTCCAATCTGCCACACAGATTCAGTTTAGGGATTTCTCTTCACTTGATCCTCATGCCAGGCCTGTAGGGTGAGGGTCACAGGCCTCTCCGGACATGGGGAGAACGGAAGCTCAGAGAGGGGCACGGGCTCCCTCAAGGTCACACAGCAGGCAGCTGGAGCTGGAAGCCAGGGATCCAATCACAATGCCACATGGACCATGACAGGAACAACAGGATGGTCGTAACCATAGCAGCCAACTGCATCCTGAGTCTAAAGCCTAGTGTCCATCCGCTACTCGGGGCTCTGCACTCATTAACTCATTTGTCCTCACAAGCCCACAAGGCAGGAACGGTGTCACTTCCCATCCTCACATGCTGACTCCAGGCTTTTGGCCACCACCCTCTGTGGTGACAGACCAGCTGACATCCATTCACCTCTCCAAGCCTCCCTCCCTCTCCTCCTCTGCAAACTGGGTCGTGATCCCAATTTCCCAGGGTGGCACAGAGGCGAGTGGAAGAAAACAGAGCAGGAGCCAGTGGGGCCAAGTTGGGCGCGGTTGTTGTCCTAATGGTTCATTAACTGAATCCACGTGAATGGTGGCGGGGGGGCCTCCTGCTCTTCCCTGCTCTGGCCCCAGCTATGCTCAGGCTGCCCATACTGGTGAGGAGGAAGCCCTGCCCCTGACCCTGGGCAGGGCTGTGGCAGGAATGTGGAGGGAGCTGCTTCTTGCTGTCTTCCAGTCTAGTGCTGATGGAGATGACCAGAAGTAGGAGGGAGGAGCGCCAAGGGTTAGCAGCCCTCCAGCCTGGCTTCCCCGGGCTCACCGGAAGCGATCACAGGACTTCCCTAGGACTAAGACTCCAGCGTCTTCGTCCCTCGTGTCTGCGGGGTCTTCAACCCTGGACCCTCTCTTGGAGAAGGTCAGGCCAAAGGGAGAGCTGGACAAGGCCACATCCTCAGGGGTGTCACTGCAGCCTCCGCTGAGACAGACTAATGCAGCCGCAGCCCAAATGGGCAGGGATGGGGGACAAAGTCAGTGCTAAGACTAACAGCATTGCTAAGAGCTATGCTTAAGTCCCATCACAAGCGCACCGCTGATAAGGGCTTTATATACATTCAAAACAGAACAGAGGCAGAATTCAAGGTTATTCTCAGCACGATCTTAACTCGTCTTGCATATATACATACGTGCGTGTATATCGGCATAACGAGAGACTGGGGAACATGCATCCGAGTATCTGCAGAATTTGCTGCTCCGTTCCCTCCAGGGGTTGAACGTTCAATAAGCAGCTACTACATGCTGGGCACCGCCCTGCCTGCACTGAGTGCGTATTCTAGGCAACACTGCCGAGTCTCAACTCCTTCACATCTTTCTCTCCCCACTTTTTTTTTTTTTAACCACTGAAGAAGGGCAGGATTTACTGAGATATTAACCGGCATGCTCTGCTCTCCCACGGCTGTCCTCCCATCCTTCCGTTGGAGCCACGGGACCTCCACGCTTGGCCTGAGTTAGAACAGGACCACAGAGCACGAAGAGGGCAGCCTCTTTGCTCTGAAGGTCGGCGGCTGCAGACGTCAGCCCCATGGGTGCCTGAGGAAGTGGACACGACCAGGCAGAACCACCCTCCCACACTCTGGCCTTGTCTACCCTGTGACAGCCTGGAGACTTTTCCAGCAAGAAAGAGACCTTTCCAGCAAAGGCATCACACATACAGTGGGGCCTCCCTCTTGCCTGACCTGGTGGGGGCTGCAGCAGGAGCTGAGGTGGGGGGAACCTGGGCCTTTCCAGGGGGGATGCAGTGACCTGGGATGGGGGCAAACACAACCAGCTGTGGGGACCGGAGCCAGAGATGGGTGCTAGGGGTCAGGTGCACCCGCGGCGGGGGCAGAGCAGCCATGCACCCGGATCCAAAGAGCCCTCTCTGGCAGCAGCAGACACAGACCAGGCAGCCCACAGACCCCAGGAGATGAAGGCCAGGGAGAGGTTTTCAAGAGCAAAGTCACTGCAAGGGGTCTAAGAAGGGACCCCACCTGTGTTCTGCCATCAGGTGGAACAGCCTGGTTCTCCAAAATGAAATCCTAGTCTAGGAACATAGAGCCCTGTGTCCCACACAACCCCTTTGATGGGCAAAATCCTTACCTTCGATGGAGCCCATGTTTATTCTATTTTAAACTAAAAAGCAGAGAGATGGCTTTGGGGCCAGGGAGCCCTGGGCCAGCCTCTGTGAGTCTACCAGGCCTCCAAGACTGCGGTTTACCGGCACTCACTCGGGGTCTTTTCATTTATTTTTTTCTTTGCATCAGTCTATGGTAAGGAATCCTTTTGCACTGGACTAAGTATACACACATGGGCTAGAACAGTCTGTATAGTCATGGTGCACCCTGGTCTACTCCATGTTCACTGCCACCTTCCCCATCCTCTATTTTGTTATTCATTAATTAAAATAAACAAACAAAAACCAGCTAGCTGAGATCTACCAAAATGATCACCATTCTAACTCTATACCCTGCTGGGCACTGACTCTAACCCCTAGGCCTGCAGGAACGCCAGGGCCTGCCTTGGTGGACCAAAGCTGCAACCCAGGAGACACTGGGCTCCTAGCCCTACGGTCCGGGGAAGTCAGCCACACGGGCAGGTGGAGGGTAGGCGGGCTGGGCTATGAAGCCCTGAGTGGTTGCTTCTTGAGAGGGGCTGGTGGGGGGGATATTCCTATGTCCCACTCAAGGGAATTCTAGCCCCCCTCCACCTTGCAGGGTGGCTCGCCAGGCCTAGAATTTGGTGGCCTCAATAAGTCCCAATGCATCTGAACTCAGTATCATGTCCCCAACACAGAAGGAAGATTAGATGTCACAGAACCTGGTCCCCATCCAAGGAAGTAGTTGCAAAACTGCAAAAACAGGAGACTTCCCAGCGGTTTGTACATCCTTAGTGATGGAAAGCCACATGGGCCCCCACCCAGGTCTGCACAGCTCTGGCTGCGACAACGTTCTTCTGCATGCAAGGTTAGCAGATGCAGATGCTTAGGGACAGATGCTGGGACCCCTGAGGCCACTCCCCACTGGAGCTGCTCCCCACTGGAGCTGCTGGACAGGTCTTCTGCCTTTTAGGACCACCCCTTGGGATCCCTGTCCATTTCCTAGGAGAGGACTCACAGCTGAGCCCAAGCCTGGAAGGCTAGCCCAAGCTGAGTCAAACAGTAGAAACACTGTCTCCTCCCTCAATCCAGGCATAGACCTAGGCTAATACAGCCACCAGTTGCATCAGCCATTCTGTGTTTATGTACTAGGTGTCAGAGCTCCAATCACACAGCAAGCTGCTCAGAGCCTGCCCAAAACTCTGGTGGGGCAGGGACCCCTTTGCTTACCCTTGCAGGACCTCCCATTGGCTGTCATGGTGTAACCCCGCTCCGGGCACGCACACTGGTAGCTCCCTGGCACGTTGACGCAGCGGAAGGTGCAGAGGATGCCAGCACCCTGAGCACACTCATCAATGTCTGTCAGAGAAAGTTTTGGCCCCCAGTGAACCCCTTGTACCTGCAGGGCCCAGCCGTGGACAGTTATCCTGGCCATGCTACAGCCCTGGAGCCTAGGGGCCCATTTTACTGATGAAAACCAAAGCATTCAGAGAAGGGAAGAGAGTTGTCAATGGACACACAGTGCTCAGTCCCTGGGGCTGCTCCATGATTACTACTATCAGTGCAGGGCCAGTGAGGTACCAGACACGGGCCTGGACAAGGTATGTGATCTCATCCTTCATCCCACTGAGGCCAAGACCATTGCCTCCACTTTACAGAGGAGAAGCCTAAGGTCCTCCTAGCCCAGGAGATCATGGGGCTAGGAATCCAGGTCTAACTTGACACTGAGACGCCTTTGTGTATCCCATGTGTCCCCAGCCTAGCCTGGCACACGAGGAGGGGTTGCCTCTCAGGAAGGGTTCCCCTGGGCAGAGGAGAGATACCTGTGCAGGTGTGCCCGTCCTCTGCCAGCTGGTAGCCTTGGCGACAGTAGCACTGGTAGGACCCATAGATGTTGGTGCACTCCTGGCTGCAGCGCTGGGCCTCACACTCGTTCACATCTGTGGGGAGACTGGCCTGTGGTCAGGGCAGAGTCCCCCCAGCCGGATGGCGAGGGCCAAGGTCTCAGCTTACCTAGAGCCTTATCTTGGCAGACCATTCGTTCCAGCCTCTCTTAAGGGCCGGTGGGGAATTAGAGACCTGGAAAAAGGCAAGGAGCTGGGCTGTGCAGCTGAGGCAGGGGCAGGGCTGGAGCTTGCTGGTGGGGTCTCAGCCTGCTGCCCAGAGGAGGAAGCCACAGATCGGGCTCAGATTTCCCCCCCGGGGAGCTAGATGCTGCCCTACTGAGAGTCCGTAACAGCTGGTAGGGATGGCTCTGGAGGCATCACCTAGGTGCTAACAAGGAGCCCCTCAATCCTGGGGCCTCACCTTCCTGCCCTGATCCCCACGCCTGGCTCTGCATGGGGCGAGAGGAAGAGCTGCACGGGTGGGCATATGAGCTAAACAGTGTGGGAGTGAGCAAGTGAAAGGTCAGCTCCTGGCTCAGATGGACCAGCCACTGGACTCTGAGCTCCCTGGGGGCAGAGCCTTGGCTTTCCCTCATCCATCCAAGAACTGCTGAGCCACTACAATATGCTGTACCAGTGCCGAGTCTGGGGACTCAGCCATGAACAACACAGACAAAATCTCCATCTCGTGGACCTGGCGTTCCCATGTGTGCTGGGAAAGTAGGGGGAGGGGCTAACTGAATGAGTCAAGTAACTACTACATCCAAGGTGCTAGCGCTGTGAGGCAGGAGGAGAGAAAGAGACAGGGCACGTGGCTGGGAGGTTGCAGCTCTGCAGCCATGTGGGCCTCCGAGGGAATTGTTCCGTGCAGAAGGCACAGCAAGAGCAAAGGCACTGTGGTAAGAGTGTGCCTCGTGTCCTCAAGGGGCTGCAAGGAGGCCGGTGTATAAAGAGCAGAGGGGGCCAGGAGAGAGGAGCAGGGGCAGTCAGTCATACAGGGCCCGGTGGGCGGCCGTCTGACCCACATCCAGATCCTCAGGTCCTCCCAACACACACTGTGTCCACAGAGAACAAGCCATCATCTCCTCTCCTGGGCTCCGAACTTCTGGTGCCAGGGGCCATACTGGTTTCATCTCTGGTCCCTGGCATCCAGGCACAGATGGCCTAGAGAAGCCATGTGAAACAGGGATGGCGGCAATAAAGGCAGAAGGGCCAAGAAATGATTGAATGAGCCATGCCACGCAGTAGTGCCTGGGATGCAAGGCCCATGCCTGCTGCTGCTGGCTGCACCCAGCCTGGCCTGGAGTAGGGGCTCACAGGTGATCAAAACACAGACAAAGGAATGCATGTGACCAGGTCTGTTCCATGGGGCCCTCCAAAAGCCCTCGGAGGCATCCAGGCCTGGTCACACTGCCCTCCCCTCAAGGCTGGTGCTAGCCCACAGAAGGGCCAGCTCAGGGGTCCCCACAAACTCCCCTCCCCAGGAGGGAAGTAAGGAAAGCGCCTCCAGGCCGGGAATGGTTGGAGACTCACATCCCCTTCCCTCTCTTGACCCCAGATCTGTGGGCAGGGACCAGCCCATTTATATTCATGGTTTTACTCATACAGCGTTTTTTTGTTTTTGTTTTTGTTTTTGTTTTTTAAGTTTAAATCTATCATAACATATAAAAACCAGCAAATTTTACATAGATAGCTCTATTTCTAGCATCTGGAAAACCAAGAAGATCGGGTCACCCTGGACTGTCACTGTCACTGCTGGGCAGCACCATCTCCAGGGCCGTGTGGCTGCTGCCCGCTTCTGATGGCCACTGGGCTCTCCAGCTGCCCAGGAGCCTGATCTCATGTTTCACTCACTTCTATTCCTTGCCTGGACCCCCAGGCTGAGCAGCCACGACCAGGATCAGAAGCTACTAAGGGGCCAAAGTTGGGCTGCCATCCCTGCCAGAAAGGAGCTCCTGTCTGGGGTGCAGATGACACAGAGATCCAGCCCCTCTGGTGTGAGATGGCTGGACCCTGGGCCCTCTAGAAGGACTCCTGGCAGGATATAGGCAGAGCAGCCAAGGCCAGGGAGGGTTTGCCCAGATGGAGAGGTAGAGAAGTGGTGTGAGGTAGAGATGGGGTCGGTGAAGGTATGAAGCTAGGGGCTGGCAGGGCTTTGGGCTTTTTACATGGTGAGGACCTCTGTGCAGGGTCAGAGGTCAGGGTCAGTGGTACCTTCACAGCGCTTGCCATCCGCAGCCAGCACGAAGCCGGTGGCACAGGAACAGCGGTAGGAGCCCGGCGTGTTCTCACACGTGTGCTGGCACAGGCGGCCCGGCGAGGTCCAGCACTCGTTCACATCTGCGGGCGGGCGGCAGGCAGAGGGTGGGTGGCCCATAGGGATGGCAGAAGGGGCCTGGGGGCCAGCTCCCTCCACCCCCGGGTAGAAAAGAGGGGGCTGGGTGAGGACAGGGACACAGAGACCCAGAAGGAGATTAAGGGAGGAACCTAGACAGGGAACAGGAGAGGCAACAAGAGCAGGGGCCAAAGAGAAAGGCAGCAAGTGGGACGGAAAGAGGCTGAGGCGAGACAGAAGGATGGACAGACCCAGTACGAGGCAAGAAAGCATGGTGATGGGACCATGACCAAGAGAAGCAGAGGAGACCAGAGCAAAGAGGAATAGCAGAGCAAGGCAGAGGGCAGGGCCAGCAGGAAGGAGGAGGAAGCTTGAGGGCTGGCCCGGGACAGGCGGACCCCACAGAGGGTTTCCCGGCCACCAGCGCCCACCTACCGACGCAGGCCCGGCCGAAGGCGTCCCGCTGGAAGCCAGCTTTGCAGTCACAGCGGTAGGAGCCAGGGAGGTTGTGGCACACCTGGCCCTCGCCGCACTGGTGCACACCCGTCTCACACTCATTCACGTCTGCCAGGGAAGGTGAGCAGGGCACCCTGAGGCCAGGGCTCTCCCTCAGGCAGGGCCACCTGTGGGCCAAGGAACCCGGGAAGCCCCCGATTGGGCAGAAGGTGGGCAGGGAGGTGGTTGGCCTCACCCACACACTTGGTCCCATCCTGGTTGGCATGGTAGCCGCGCCCACAGAGCAGCGGGTTCCTCTGGCACGTGTAGGAGCCCACAGTGTTGATGCAGCTGAAGCCTGGCCTACACGGCTCGGCCAGCGACGTGCACTCGTTGATGTCTGCAGAAGGGACGGAAGTAACAGGGAGCCTGGCACAACCCCTCCCCGTGTCCTGGTGTCTGAGTCCAGGGCCACACCGGGAGGTGGTCGGTTTGGGGATTCAGACCAGCCTAGGACAGGGCTGCACAATTAGATTGTCCCATCCCGGTCTCCTCTGATCCCAGGGCCTTCTTCAAGAACCTAAGCACCCACAGAGCTCTTCCTACATTCTTCTCACAGCTGCCCTGATGCGGTGGCTGAAGGCAGTGGCTTCCACAGACCTTAGAGCTGAGTTGTAGGTTAACTACAAGAAATCACACCCCTGCTCTGGCTCTCCCCACCAACCTGTCAAATTCATCCTCCATCTCTCCCTCACCCTTTGCCCCAGCTTCACTGGCCGCCTCATCAACTCAAGATGCCCCCAGCCCACCACAGGGCCTTGGCACCTGCTGTCCCCCCACTTCTCTCACACACAAACACACTGCTCTCTGATATTTGCATGGCTGGGTCCCTGACCTAATGTCAACGCTTCAGGAAGGCCCCCAACCATTCTAGTGTATAGCTGTTCCCTTTAAGATTTAATCCCCTACTTGTTTTATTATTTATCAAAGCACCTTTGAATAATTGCCACTTCCTTAAATGTGCTTTTATTTAGTCCCTTCTCTAAGACATTTCATTGAGGTGCTATAACTCCCTGACATCTAAACCAGGCACATAGTAGCTGCTCTGATAACACTGTCCATCAAAGACTCACTGAGGAACTGTTGGCAGTCCGGCAGACCACCCCCCACTTTGCTCCGACCCCAGCTGAGGACTGTAGGGACCCTCTCGTGCCCACACCCCTGGGGATCCCTGTGACACTGCCAGAGGCACAGAGTGAGGAGCTGTTAAGGGGGTACCCCAGAAACAGCTCCAGCTCCCAGAATGGTAAAGGGACCCCTGCAGTGTCGAGAAAGGCTTCAGATCAAGCCAACACTCCTCCTGTCCCTAAGTGTATTCCCTGTAAGATGGCAATGCCTGTCCCACCAGCTGTCCCACTCAGGGAAGGGTGTGGGCAGGAAGCTGCACTCTAACACACCCCGGGGTTCTGTTCACACCCAGGGACTGGCCTTGCACACATGCCCGCCTTTCTACCTCTCCTTCTGCATCCTTCACTCCCCGCCCGCCCCCCACACACAGAGTTGAGCACAGCCTTGACCATGCCGGCTGCAGATGCCATGGGTCCTGCCTCTGGGCCCGACGCTGTCAGCAGCCCCAGGGAAGGGGAGGCTGCAGGCCAGCAGCGTGTGGACAGAGGTGAAGAAAGGTGGGGAGAGTGTGAGATCTCAGACCACGTGAGGACAACTAGGCCACCATCTGCAAACAGCAGGTCTTTGCCCCTTGAGTGCAGCATGAGATTGACCCCTAGGTCCCACTAATGTTCTTTTACAAACAGAAATGTCAGCAAGTATCATGTGTCGTAGGATAACATTTTGTGGACTCTCTGTTCTAGCTGTGTGTGTGTGTGCGTGCGCCATGTCAAGAGAGAAAAATATTCCTTACTGCTAGATAGTTAAAAACCTCTGATGCACATTCATGTGGTCTGATCCCATGGAAGGGTAAACTCAGGCCACAAGAGCAGGGACACAGCCAGGGTCAAGCAGCTCAGGAGAGCAAAAGTTCTGTCTCACAAGTGCCTCCCGGGGCCAGGCCCTGACCAGCCCTCCCCGAGCCCCCCACCACCCCACACCCACCCCCCTGCCACAGCCCCTGCAGAGCCCGCTCACCCACGCAGTTGCCCTCAGGGTCCTGCAGGAAGCCCTCCATGCAGCGCTGGCGTGCCTGGCAGTAGAATGAGCCCTTGGTATTCTGGCACATGAAGCCCGCCTGGCAGTTGTGGGTGCCCAGCTCACACTCGTCTAAGTCTGCCACACAGAGACGGGGTGTCAGGGGTCGGTGGGCTGGTCTCTTCCATCATTGGGGGGGGGTGTGGCAGAGCACATCACTGCTGGGACCTGGGCCAGTAGCAATGATGCCGTTGCCACAGCACCTCAGCTCCTCTGCAGTTACCAGCACTGTCCCCAGCACCCTGACGTGGCTTTCTTTACCTAATGCTCCCAACAACCCCAGGAAGTAGGGACCACGATAAACACCATCTTAAACTGGAGGGATGGAGGCACGAACATGGTTGACGGCTCTGTGGCGCAGAGCAAGTCCCTGATGGCCCCTGACCTCGGTGCAGTGCCCCACAGTTTACAAAGTGCAGGCCCTGCACCTTCCCTCAGGCTCCTGTAGCTGCACACCTGGCCTTTCCGACAGACGGGGAAACAGAGGCAGGAGGCAGAAAGGTGACACATGGAGAGTCCACGGCAGGGCAGAGACTCACTCAGTGTCTCTGACTGCCAGACCAAGGCATGTGAGTCTGTCTGCAGTCCTTCCACCTGTCCTTCCCTCCAGCCCTCCCCTGTCGGTTTCCAAGGCTTCCACGACTGTTTCACAGCAGCCCGGCCTCTGCGAGGCCCTGTGCTGGGTTCCAAGCATCCAACCATGGACCGGTTGTGGCCCCCGTCCAGAGACAATGCCTGAGGAGGCAGCCACTCTGGTCTAAGGAGGTGGCGGCCCGCCCCTGATGACAGAGGGGCAGAGGGCATGGGACACGTCCATGGAGCTGGCGCCCCCCCACCCCTGGCAGGGTCCTCAGGAGGGGGCTGGCCCCAGGTCTGTGTGTGCACACATGTGTGCAAAGGGGACAGGGCTCGCCTCTCCTCCCAGCTCCCTCCACGCCCAGCTCAGGGCCCCAAGTAGGGCTTGCTAATCCACCTCCCTGAGCTCACGCCCAACCTCTGGGCCACTTCTCATCCAGTTTCCAGCACGTCTGTAGGGCTTACCTCTTCAGTGACATTCTTCTGGATAATTTTAGTTAAGAAAGTGAAGACTCCAAACGTCTTCCCGGATGGGGCCTGCCAACCCTGTCCTCCTCCTTGCACATTCCCAGCCTGCTTATACACAAGACTTTCTGGTCTTTGACCATGCCAAGATCTCTCTTCTCCCCAGAGGCCCTCCCGTTTGCAGTTCCCTCTGCCTGGAGCCCCTCCCAGAATTTCTCATCCTGTAGATCTGGATTCCTGGGATGTCACCTCCAAGGAGGGCCTCTTTGGTGCCCCACCTAAAGTAACATCCAGCCCACTGCCACTCCTGCCCTCCAGGTTTGCTTATTCTCCCTCATCAGGAGCTCAAGGACAAGGACACCACACCCCAGCCCATAGCCCGCCATCCAAAACACTGCCAGGCACATCAAAAGCAGCCCAGGAAGCATCTGTTGAAATGGTTTCATGAAAATTTTCCCTCTTCTTAGGAAGCTAGAATTTTCCAGTGAAAGGCACATATATGGTTGCTCTGCAGAGCTCTACCGCAGTGTGGAGACAGGGGAACCAAGGCATGGTGAGGGAATAACTTGACCCCCCAGATGCCAGCAAACGTAGCAAAGCCAGAAACACACTCTGGCCTCCCCCACCAGCCTCAGATGCCCCGCTCTGCCCAAGTGCTTGGCAAGAAACTCAAGTGCTTGGAGCTTGTCAGAGGGAGAAGGCTCTGGGCAGGCAGGGGAGGGTCAAGGGGCGGGGTAGGGGCACGACAGGATAGGTCACAGTATGATGGTAGGCGGAGTGAGGGAGGGGACGGGGGCGGGGCGAGGGAGGGATGGGGCGGGGCAAGAGGCAGGGCCCATCAGGGGCAGGGGCTCCAGCGGCCCACCTCAGGGTCCTCCTCACCTTCGCACTCTCCATCCTGAAGGGCGTAGCCAGGCTCACAGGTGAGAGCCTTGTAGCAGCGGAAGGAACCTACGGTGTTCACGCAGTGCTCGCCCCGGCTGCATGTGTGCAGGTCCGCCACACACTCGTTGATGTCTGCAGGGAGAGCGCCTCCATTAGGTACTGGGGCGGGGGTGGGAGTGGCGGGGGGCCCGCGGGGCGAGGGGTGCCAGGCCCTCAGGGCCCCCACAGCCAGCCCTGCCCTCAAGGCCTCAAGGTCCTTGCCATCCAGAGAGCCACATGCAGTTGCTGTCCACCTGTCTATGGAGCCATTCATTCAACAAAGATTTATCAAGCATCTGCCGTGCCCACGAGCATGGTTCTCGACCCTGGGTACATCTGACGGTGAACAACACAGATCGCTGCTAGGGCCCCGGCAGATAAATAAACAAGCAACAAGTAGGGAGAGTGGTGGTCATGAGTGCAGTGGGAAAGCCAGAGCAGGGTGAAGGGGGTGAGAAACAGAGGGAGGCAGCAGGGAGGTCCGGGGGGGGGATCCTCAGGCAGGCCATTCGAGCCAGCATGTGAAGGGCTAATGGAATGAGTCACACAGATATCCCAGGCAGAGGGGACAATGGGTGCCAGCGTCCTGAACGGGGAGCCGGCCAGGCCGACTCAGAACTGGCCAGGAGAAGGTGCAGTTAGTTGCAGGGGAGAGAAGAGAAGAGTGTGTTCGTGGATGCAGGTGGAGGTGGGAGCCGTAGAAGCTTCCAGCAGAGGACAAAGTGGTCGGACTCATCTGTAACCGGGTCCCCTGGCTGGTATAATTCTCTAGGAGTTAGCATGGAGGCTGTTAGAACAGGAGATGTTTGACAGGGCTCGGACCACCACCCATGCAGGGGAGGAGCAGCAAGCCAGTTCTGGAAATGCCGTGAAAGTAGAGCAGACAGGATCCCCTGAGGGATGAGCCAGAGGTGACCAAGAAAGAGGAGCTAGGAGGTGCACAGAGCTTCCTGGCTGAGTGGCTGGACAGGCAGGGGTGCCAGCCTGGGCTGGGGACGGCTGGGATGAGGCTGGCTGGGAAGCCTGTGGACGCGTGAAGTTTTAGTGTCCAGAGGCAACCAGGCATGCACGGGAGTTCCTGGAAGAGGTCTAGGTGGGAACACTAAATGGGAAGTGGTCAGTGGTGGAGGTCCCCTGGGGGGACAGAGCACAGAGAGAAGAGGCCAAGAGCCAACTTGGGATGAGCAACTGGGAAGGGAAGAACCCCCCAAAAGTGACAGAAGGGAGGGCAGGAGAACTGGAGAATTCACCAGAGCTCACCCCAGGCCTGGTGCTAAGGATGAGTATGAGCGAATGGCCAGCCCCGTGCTGGCCACTTCCTCGCCCCACCTGGCATCCCTTGGACACACATTCCCCAGCACCTATTCTGTGCCTGGCCCAGCTGGCCAAGCAGGGGTGTCGGCCACAGCGCCCACCCTTCAGGAACTGCCCTCCCGGCATGGGGACATGACAGGGAAAGTAGAGATGCTGCGGAGAAAAGCTGCAGTCTTGGAGCCCCGCCCATCAGAGCTGCTTCTCAGGAGCAGTGATCCCGGAGCTGTGCCTAGGAGGATGACGGGTACAGGGCTTCCGGGAAGACACCCTCCCGAACTCACAGGTGACCAAACGGCACGCAGTCCAGGCTCACCCTGACTCTGGGGATGGAGGAGTTTGGGAGGTGGGAAAGGGAGAGCTTCGGGCCAGCAGTTTCCTGGGAAGGCTTGGCTGAGCAACATAAAGACTTCTGATTCCCAGGATGGGGTTACAGGAGAGATGTTCCCACAACCCCAGAAGGGCCAACAACTCCACAGCCTCTGCAGCCTGGGAGGACCCACGGTAATAAAGAATAGCAGCGGACACTGAGGTTTGCTAGGGGTCTGGTGGTTTACAGATGCTGTTTCACAAACGAAGTGACATGACCGTACCAAAGTCACACAGCCTGCACAGGGCAGCAGCAAGAAGGGAACCCAGAGCACCCAACCCAGAGCTGTGCCCTTTCCACACTGCTGCGGGATGGGCCCTTCCTTCCCATCATCTAGTGGAAAAGCTCACCTGGAACACTTTTCCCAGGGGCCAAGGTGGTCCTCAAAGGGCAGGGCACAAACGACAAACTGCAGAAGTCACTCATCCATTAGAAGTCTTTTGGACTTGGCTCCACCCTATCCCACTTCAGCTTACACACCTTCAGTGATGGGGAGCTCACTACCTATGCAGGCTGCCTCAGTGTAACCCATTTGTTGAGTCATAACAATGACATCAAATACTATTCTTTTTTTTTTTTCAAGTACTATTCTTTACGTGGACTAACTCAATCTCCGTGGTGTCAAAGGCGGGTATGATGTCATTTCACAGATTGGGAAACTGAGGCTGAGAGGTTAATGGATTCGTCTGAGCTCTTGCAACTAGAAAGCAGCAGAGCCAAGAATTGAACCCAGGCAGCCTGGCCACAGAGGGCACACTCTTCACCCCGGTGTGGGTCTCCCATCACACCAGCCGGGCTTCACAGCTGAGCCTGGAGCTAACAGATGAACTGCAGAAGACATCGGTACTCGTCTGAGCATGAAGTGATAGGAAGAACACTTGCAACAGATGCTAAAATGAGCATGTCAATGGAGCTGGAGAAAGGAAGGGGACACTGGGGCGTCAGTGCAGAATGAACAAGGAGGGAGACAGGAAAGAACGAGAATATGAGCTCATAAATTTTGCTGAATGAAATATACCTTTGCTCTTTTAATCCCAGAATCTGTTTTCTGGCACCCCAATGACCCCTTCTAGTACGAGGTCTTCTGTCCAGGCCACTAGGGGAGCCCACATCCCCAGGCATGACCAGGGCACCCTGTGAAGGGTGCTTGCAGGCCCGGGCAGGATCCACCTTCCCAGACATCCACACATAGACATGACCCAGACAGGAAGAGATGCCCAGCCACTGAGAAGCGGGTTCGGAAGGGTGCATGTTGTGCCATCAGCGGAAGGCCAGGGGCAAACATGTCTGCAGCCGCCCCTCAGCCCAGTGCCGTGGGCCCATCTGCCCAGCGGCAGAGGGTGAGGAAGAGAACATGTCCGGGCTAGACATGGTCCCCAAGCACAGAGAAGACAGACGGGGTTCTGATCGCGTGCTCTGGACACACTCTGCACTGCTTCTATCTCCGTGCTTTTATTCAAGCTGTCCCTTCCACCCTGCATGCTCTTCCCGATTCCCAAGTTCCATCCATCCTCGGACACCAGTGCAAATGCCACCTTCTACGAGAGTATGTCCCGATACCACAAGTGAGAGTGACCTCTCCCTTTGCTTGTGTCTCTGCTGGAGCATTTCCAACCATCTGCCCCAAGTCCCTACTGCTTTGGGTCTAACTCTGTGTTAAGGGCCATCATGTTTCCTCCATGAAAACATCAGACCCCTGAGCCATGGGAGAGCATCAAGTCCGCTCTCCTCACTGCCCCCAGGGGCACATCTGAAGCCCCAGCCCCTGGCCCACACATACACCAAGAGGCAGGAGGGAAGGACCATTTGGAGCACCGGCCATATCCACGCTCAGGCCAGGAGCTGGGTACCGATGGGTAACAGCCCTTGCCCCGTTCTCTGGCCCCAAAGTTAGAGGCGAGGAAAACAGGATCAGAGAGGGAGCACCTCTGCTCAGTGTCACACAGCAAATGAACACTGAGTTGAGGTGCGATGCTAGGTCTGCCCAACCCCAACTCCATCCATTCACCTCTGGAGGAGATTCTAGTGGCACCTGCCCAAGGGAGCAGCTGATATCAAGTGCTCACGGTGCCCCCAGCTCTGTGCTAGGCTGCACACATGTCCCATCATCTCCAAAGGAGGATCAATGCCTTCTTTTTTTACAGGTAATGCAACTGAGGTCTAGACATTGTCCAAGGCCACAGAGCTCCTGGGGGGTCCTGCTTCAAACTCGGGCCTCTCTACCTCCAGATCCCATGGACTCCATCCTGCTGCCTGCACATGGGGTCTCCTTGTTCCAATGACCCAGTCACATCACACATGAATTTGTTTTCTGACTCTCGGGCACGCACGTCCCTAGGTAAAGCAGCCTCCCAGGGGTGTCGGTGAAGCAGCAGGACAGGACACCAGGACACGTAGGGCATGACACGGAGCAGGGGAAGGGGGGTGCCGGCGGTGCTGAGAGCTCATATGCAAAGGGCAGGCCCTTTAGCATGTGGCCACGGTGTGGCGGCGTGGCGTGGTGCAGAGCAGAGAGCCGTGACGGTGGCGGCAGGCGGGTGCTCTCGCTTACCCACGCATTTCCTGTGCATGTTGAGGATAAAGCCCTCGGCACAGAGCACAGTGTGGCTGACACAGTAGAAGGATCCCAAGGTGTTCACACAGAACTGTCGCAGGCTACAATCATGAGTGCCCATCAGGCACTCGTCTTGGTCTAGTGACGGCCGCAGGAGGAAAAACAGAAGGGCCGTTAGAGGGATGTGGCCTGTCACGGAGCTTTCCATGACAGAAAGGGGAAACTGAGACCCAGACATGGGCAAGGACCCGCCCAGGCCTCCGAGAGCATCAGTCCTCCCCCTGGACTTTGGGCCCAAGTCTGAGATTGTACAGTCAAAAAGGCCTTCAGAGCCAGAACCCCAGTGACGACAGGTTGCAAGGTGAGGCTCAGAGAGGCTAGGCAACCTGCCCATGAGCACACAGCACTGTGGGGGGGAGGGTAGTAGGTAGAGACTGTCTCCCAACCAGCTCTGGAGACTTTCCACCTCCACAGCAGCCAAGGGAGCCACACAACTGCAGGGGTTTGGAACTTAAGTGCCTAGTGGACCAAGCTGGTGACACATATAGGAAAAGGGGTTGGGGGACAGGGGGAGCTCATTGGGGCACTCTGGGCCCTGTGCTCTGTGTATGGGGAGACCAGGACTGTGAACCCCTTGTGGGCAGAAGTTTGACGAGAAACCATAAATCTGGTCATTAAAAAAAAAAAAATTCTTAGGTTTTCATGGTTGGTAACTCTTATTTGATTATTTTAAACAGGGTGGAGCCCAGCAGGCTCTCCCCGCCAGGCGGGCTGCCCCCTTAGAATGCCATCTACAACATCTGGCCTTGACCCTGCAGCTTTTACTGCCAGGGGTCCTGCAGAGGCCGGGACAGGCATGGACACTGGCCTGAGGCCTGACAGGGACCAAAGGAGTCCTGACCCAGGAGAGATGCATTCCTCACGTCTTCAGGACCCTGAGGGATTGGGACGGAAACCCAGAAGCCAACTGAGATCTGCTCCCCACCACCTGGGAGAAAGGTCTGCCAGTCACTGCCAACACTGTGCACCCTGGACCAGCCTCCTGCCCTCTCTGGGCACATGGATGGTTTTCATCCACATCAGAATAGTCTCAACAACAAAGGGCTAGTTGTGAGGTTTTAGCTTCTGACAGGGACATGGGCACTGGTGGACACCCACCGAAGTCACATCTCCTAAACTTGACCCTGAACTAAAGAAAGCATTTCCTGGACTATCTCCAAGCTCCCTGCTTGTACTGCCTCCAGACATGAAGAGGTGTCATCTCGAGATCTCTTGGGTTACTCTCAAGGTGTCATTCACTGTGGGGAGCACCCCAGCAGATGCCAGTTCCAATGCCCCCGTTTCACACCAGGCGGTCCTTGTCTTCCAGAGTCCCACCAGCCCTGGTCCTAGCAGGACATGATTTTGGTCTCTCTTTGGCCCTTTGGTGAATGCAGAGTTACCAAGATCCACTGCCCCTTCTTTGGTTTCCATAACAGAACTAAACACATGCCATCCATCTGGGGCTCCAACTCCCCCTGAGAGACAAGTGGGGGGGTGACAAGCATCACCTCTGAGTCCTGCATTACAACAATGGGGAGCACGTATTCCCCTCCTTCTCTTTCTCCGCACATGGCTGGAAAAAGGACAAGGAGGTCACAATCCAACCTCAGCAAAGCAGACCGGGCTCATCAGAGTGTTGTCCAGTGACCTTGTCCAGAAACACAAACTCTCAGAACCCACCCAGTCCTACTGGGTCACCTACTGGGTGACGATCTCTGGGGATTCTGTGTAATTCTCTGGATCTTTGCTGTTACCAGGCCTCCAGGTGACTCTGTGGCATGCTGAAGTTTGAGAAGCACTGCTCTAGAGAACAAGGTGGAAGAGGCCTGAAGCCCTGGCCAGCCAGTGAGCACACCTGGACGGCAAGCACACACCTGTGCCTACACCTGAACGTCAGGTACACACCTGTGCATAACCTGGATGGCAGGCACGCACCTCTGCCTACACCTGGACAACAGGTACACACCTGTGCCTACACCTGGACGGCAGGCGCACACCTGTGCATACACCTGGATGGTAGGTGCACACCTGTGCTTACCCCTGGACAGCATGTGCATACCTATGCATACACCGGGCATCATGTGCACACCTGTGCCTACACCTGGATGGCATGCACACACCTGGGCATTGTGACAGGAGAGATAAGAGCTGTTTCAGCTTCTCTATCTGGGGCTGCCGTCAGAGCAGCCAGACCAATTCCCTTACTAAGTCAGAGAGTTTCACCTCCAAAACACCTCCACCTCATACCGTTTTGCCCCATCCTCACTCTGGGGCCCCTGCCACAGGCCAGCTCAGGTGTGCATAGGAGAGCGGCTCTGGGTGTACTCACCTTCACAGGACACACCATCCGCCATGATGGCATAGCCAGGAAAGCAGGAGCACATGGCTGTGTCCCCAATGACGCTGCACACCTGCTTACAGGGCCCGTTGTCTGAGGAAAAACCAAACAGATCAGAGACCACCGGGCTTGTCACCTCCAGCTCAAGGAGGGCCTGGGAGCCAGGGAATCCCAACTCCGGTCCTTTCCACGAGGTCCCCTGGTAAATGGGTTCATACGCTGGGTGGTACTGGGGACGATGTTTGGGATCTCCAAATCTCCATCACCACCGGCACTCAGATACCAAACCCCTCTCTGGCATCATAATGCTGCCAGAGAGGAGGGGACAGAGAAGACAGGGAAGGAAGGAGAAAAAGGATGGGGGATAGAAGGAACAAGAAGAGGGGAAGAAAGGAAGAACAAAGAGAACTTTCCACACAGTACCACAACAGTCTCCAAGACAGTTTCTCAAGCAAGGATTCTATTCTTTCCATATTATAGGACCTGAGGCAAAAAGTCACTAACTGACTTGCTTAGGGTCACATCCTGGCCTGAGGCTCTACCCCTACCCACCCTGACCTCCTCGGCTTCACTCTCAACTCCGGACCTCAGACAGGCGAGACCAACCAAAGCCCCAATGCAGAAACCCCCCTTTGGCAAGAGACCATCTTGCTCATGCCTGGCACTGGGGAGCTTGCCCCCTGCACGGCCCAGATCCACTCCATGGCCCAGGTTACCTTTGCAGGTGTTAGGTTGTGGCACTGGTAGCAGGATGGTGTTGGAGGCCAGTTGGGAGGAATCTGGTTTCGGTGCAGACTCCTCTGCGGCCTCTGGCTTTGGGGGGTCACCGTCTGTCAGGGGCAAGGTGGACAGGAAGGGGCAGCTCATGCCTTCAGCCTGGCCTCAGGTTCTTCTCACAACCAGGGCACCACACCAGGCATTGGACAGAGACTGCCTTGTTTAATCTTCTCCTAGTCATTTCACAGGAGAGGAAACTGAGGCTCAGAAAGCAACGTACCCCAGGCAAGATGGATCTCACAGCTATTTAAGGCAGAGGAGGAGAGGAAGGAGGGGAGTGAGTTTCTAGACTAAAAATGTGTCTATTCTTGGAGAGCCAACAGGCAGAAAGCTCCCCAGACCAGGGACTGAGGCAGGCTTCGAGGCTTCCTGTTGAAGCCTGACCACCTCAGGCCCAGTACTGGGGACATAGCTTGAGCTGGGTTGCTGGGAGGCTCTGTGGTCTGGGTCCTGGCCCTGCACTGGGATCTAGGGTGGGGCACTGGGGCCGCCCATGCAAATGGAGCTTCAGATGGAGCAGATAGTTTCAACCTGTCCAAGTGGCCTTACAAATCCCCTTCCAGGGGGCCTCCAGTTCCCATGGGTTCCAATGTGTAGGGTGACAGGTGGAGAAGGAGCCTTGTGCCCATCCCAGGAACACCACGTTCCATGGGCAAGGTCAGGCCCTGCCCCAGCCATCTGGGCCCTTACCTGGGCGGCAGGTGCGGCCGTCGTCCTGCAGTGAGAAGCCAGGAAAGCAGGCACAGTGGTAGGAACCCACGGTATTGATGCAGAGATGCTGGCACAGCTCCCCTGGGAGGAGCAGGCACTCATCCTGGTCATCGCCAGGCAGGCTGTTGGGCAGCTCAGTTTCTGTGCCCAGGGACAGGGCCTCCCGGCTCGCCAGCTCTGCTTCTGCAACCAGACTGGGGGTGAGTCCTCGTGATGGAACACAGGTTGGCCCTAGCAGGTGGCTGACACTATAGCCCCTGGGAAATCAGCGTAGGTCCTCCTGAGGATCTTCTGTGTGCCCCGCTAAGATAGCGCAGATGGACAAAGCATGGATGCATGATGATGATGACAGATGGTGAAGGAGGGGTGAGTGAATGATGGATGGATGGATGGACAAAGGAACAGACCTCTAGCAAGAAGAATAAACCCATCAGAGCCACATCCAACTCTTTATGGCCTGCAGTATGATAGGACCAGGCCCATAACAGTCCCCAGAAAGCTTTGGCTGAAGTGTTGAACTGGATCCAGATCCTTGATCTCAGTGACATCTGGGAGGCCCACCCCTAGCAATAGAAAGGACCCAAACATGTGTTCTGTCAGATGGGGATCTGAACTCTCACTTGGGCCCTCCGCAGCCATGTCCCCTTGGGCAGTGCTGGGTCTCTCCTGTCCCCTCTGCAGTGGGGAGCAGGTGGGAGTGGCAGAGAAGGCTCCTGGGGCTGAGCTGCCTTTAAGGCTCTTCATATGCCAGTAGCAGAATAGGGAACAGGCCTCCATGTCCCTAATAGGCACGGGCCTTTAGCCTCGCTCCCTGGCCCCAGGCAGCCAAGCTATCCAAGAAACCAACTGCATGAGGTCACGTCTAAGAAACATGTTTCATACTGAGGGTGTTTACACTGTGCTCCAGGCCAATCAGCCCTGGCACGGTGCATGCAGACAGGGCTGTGGCAGCTGGTGGTCCAGCCCAGAGATCAGGCACTGCAGGTAGGCAGCAGACAGGTCTGGGCTCAGGACTCTGCCGAGCATGCCACAGGCTAGGCAGCATTTCTAGGGTTCACACTCAGCCCGCCCTCACGAGCATGCTCTTCATACAATGCTCCTGGCAGAAGGGAAACTGAGGCTCAGAGGAGCAAAATGATTTGCCCAAGGTCACCTGAGCAGGATGGGAACCCAGGTCAGTTTGACCCTACCATCTGTGTCTCCTGAGACTTAGGTTATCCACCAGTTCTCCACTGGACAAGAGGAACATGCACCTCTGACTCTGGACCCTGGCTGGCCCTCCCACCCTGTTACTCTCAAGGCCAAACTTCCTCCCAAACTTGACCTTGAACCCAACCCTTCTGGGTTCTAACCAGACCTTCACAGCCCCACTCAACCAGGCCCCTACAGCCAACCCTGGTATTTCCTAGGACTGGATGCGGATCTGTGTCCACGCTAGCCTGGTAAGGCTGCCTAGTCCCTCTTAGCAGAGTCCTTGTGGGTTCCCTGGGACATCCTCATCAGGTTCCTGCTGGCCCACAGGCACAAAGAAGGCTAACAGTCACAAGTCCAGTTGACATCCCTGGCTAGGGTGACAGAAGGTGGACATGGTGGCTATAAGAGGGACCATAGCACATGGAAGTCAGAGGAAAGAGGAGACCCCAGAGACACGGAAGGCTGAAAGGTCTGAGACGGCTCCGGCTCCAGGCTCTGCACCGTCACCCAAGCTCCCGTGCACACAGTCAATGGTAGCACAGGGGCAGGCCCTGGGCAGGGGCACAGAGGAAGAGGACACAGGCCCAAGGAGCCCTCAAAGGGCTCATGGTGGTGAAGGGGAGGCCATCAAACAAACCCATCATTCATCAGTCATTTGTTAGTGACAAAGGGCCAAGCGCTGACGATCAGGGAGAAGGACAGTGCTATCCCGGAAGGGGCTGATCAGGTGGGTGGGGCAGTTTCGGAATGCATTCTCTGTACTAGTTCTGTCCTGTACCCTGAAGACACGGGATGGCCTAGCTGACAAGGATAGAGGGCAGATGGATGAAGGAAGGTAAATGAGTAAGTGAGCTGGCTGGGTGGGTGAATACATGAGCAGACAGATAAAGGACGGATGGATGGATGGATGGACAGACAGATGGACGGGCAGAAGGGTAAGTGGCTGGGTGAGTGGACGGGTGGATGAATGGGTGGCTGGGTAGATACATGAACAGAAGGAAGGACGTGTGAATGGCCAGATGAGGGTACGGGAATAGACAGTGTAGCAGGATGAATGGGGGGAGAAATGAACCAGGGTAAGGAGGACGTGCCAGTGAGCATGAAATAGGTAGAAGAGTGGCTGGAAGAGCACGAAATGGGTAGAAGAGTAAAAGAGGAAGATGTGCGGAGGTGCTGGTGGACATGGGAGGGCAGGAGAGTGAGGAGTGGAAGGGTGGCCGGAAGCTGGCGTTTTGGGGGGTGGAGCGGATGGTACGTACTTAGCTGGATGGGACCACCGTCTCAGAAATAACAGGGCAGAGGCCACCATTGGAGGCCACAGAAGAACTCTAGCCAGAGCAGAGCCTGGACTTCGGCCACAGATGACAATGGACCCCGGGGTCCCCCAGAAAACAAGAGGACACCCAGCCTTAGCTGGAAGCCCCAACGGCTATCTCTGCCCCTCACTCACCTCTCCGTGGAATGGCTTCGGGCTCTGGGGGCCGGCGCACCTCGGGCACAATGAGGGGGTCTTCCCCTTCACAGCAGGAGAGCATGACGTGGTTGCAGGGGTAGCCCAGGTTGGGGTTAGACTCACATGAGTGGCCCTCGGCCCGCACACGGAGTCCTAGGCCACAGCAGTCACAGCATTGCTGGAGAGAGACACGCATCACTGTCCACAGCCCACCGGCCCCTCAGAGCCCATCCGCCTTCCCCATGGACCGTAAGCCCGAGGGACTCCCTCAGGGCCCCCAGGAGGCAGCCTGGGGCCGCACGTGAACTCTCCAGAAGAAAGACCGCATTCCCCAGCCTCCCTAGAAGCACAGTGCGGACCCCGGACTAAGTTCTAGCCAGAATGGTGTAAGGGGAGCACTGTCTGTCCTCAGGAGCAAGGCTCTTCTCAGTGCCACAGTCAGGGCAGCGTTATTCACAGGAGGCAAGAGGCAGAAGCAACCGAACAGCCGTCAGAGGAACATGTCACAGCCACGCAATGGATGGTTACCTAGCCTTGAAAGAGAAAGAGCGGCTAACAACGCTACAACATGGTGACCTTGAGGACGTGAAGCAGGGTGAAGTAAGTCGGATACAAAAAGAAGAAAGAGAAAGCCCTGTGAGGACAGGCCTTGTCATGGGCTGTTCGTTTCTATATCCTTAATGCAGAACGCAGCCTAGGACAGGCTGGTGTTTGACAAATAGCTCCTGAGTGAGCTGGCCGCAGTGAGAGCTGAGGACGGCTTCTCTCCAGATGAAGAGGCTCCCCCAAACCTCCTACGGAGGAGTCCCACAGGGAGCCGAACCCCAGCCCGCAAGGGCCTCAGGCCCAGGCTACAGATGCACAGGTCGGGCTTGCCTTGTACAAGGAGATGCCGCACGTGTCATTGTCCTCAGCCCCACAGGCCTCGCCCTCCTTGGCCCCCATGACGCCAGCCATGCAGCTCTTCTCCTTCAAGTAGGACACGCAGCAGTGCTTCTGGGCTGTCCTGCAACAGAGGGGTCCCTCAGCTCTGCCCAAGCTCTGGACCCCATCCTCCCAGTGACCCTTCCAGGAGGAATGACCGGGCCCATTTCCCAGAGAATAAAATGAAGCTCAGAGAAGGCAGCACCTGCCAGAGGTCCACAGCAAGCAAGGCCTGTGCTGGTGGCATTACCCCCCACCCCCACCAAAGAACGAGGGTTCTGTGTCTGAGTTCCATCAACAACACTCAGGCCTGGGGCCCAGTGGACTCCACGCTGTCTATCCTTGACCAGTGTGGGAAGGGTCAGCATTCCAGGTCCCCACAGGGCTGAGAAGGATAGGCAGACTCAACCCCAGGAAGCACAGGGCAGCTCAGTCTGCAAGACAGCAGCCTCCAGGTCCCCCGGCCATGATGCCCCATATCTGTAGGGCTGCTCTGGGGAGCCAGCACACAAAGATGGGGGTCACTGGGAGGTGGAGTTTAGTCTCAATTGAGAAAGGGCATGTCCCAATGGGAGCTATTCAGTGACAGAAATGCCTATCTATGAAGTAGTGAGCTTCCCATCACAAGAGGAATACAAGCACAAGTCAGGGCCGCTAAGCTCCAAATTCTTAGATAAGGCATGCTCTAACTCCTAAGTCGTCCCCAAACTGGTAGGATGACAAAAGGGAAGGGAAAAGGACAAGGTTAGAATTTAAATGTCTCTAAAAGAGGCACAGAGGGCTAGACATTGGGAAAACAGGGGCTCTGACTCTGGCCATGCTCCCAGGGAGCAGTGCGGCTTTGGGTGAATCACATCACCTCTCTGGACCTTGTCCTTATTGAGAAAAATAAGTAGGCTGGGAAAGAAGTCCTCCCTGGGAAAAAGGGAGAGGTGAATGGCTGAACGAGACGTTTTCCACACTTAGTGCCAAAGGGGCAAAGGTACAAATTATTCCTTTGCGGAGAACACGAGAGTCAGTAAAAACAATCCACACAGACAGCAGAGGACAGTGAGGGGCCGGACTTCTGGAGACCCCAGGATAGCAGAGTGGGGGAAAAAAAGAGGGCTGAAGGCTCCCGGTTCAAAGCTGAGGAAGAAAATCTCATGGGGTCTGAGCAGTACACAGTGAGTGAGGCCCCTCCCCACTCCCAGGTGGTACTAGTCCTTGAACACGGGCTCCAAAGCATACCCTGTCTTAACCCCAGTTGTCAGGCAGGCTACAAATGTGCGTGGCTGGTATATTCCCGCAGCCAGCCTTTAGGCTCTCTTTCCTGGGGTAAGCCTGGCCGGTGGGCTCACAGCAGCCACAACATGCACTTGGAGACACGTGGAGACTGCGCTCCCCTTGTACTGCCAGGGCCCACAGGCCAAAGCAAGCTAGAATCTGGAAAAGGTAAACGGGCAGCTCTGCCTGTTCCGGGGTGCCCACCTTACCTGCAGGCATCACCCTCCGCGCCACTCTCGGGGATTTCCAGGCACTCGTCATTGTCAATGGCCCACTGCTGTCCAGCGGCACAGCACGTCTCGATCAGATCCTTCGTGGACACTGGAGTGGAGGGGCAACACAGGCAAGGTCACCACTCTAGAGGAGGCACCTGGTTCCAAGATGTTCAGAGATGCCGCTGGTGCTGTCTGGACCCCCATTCCCAGGGAAGGTAACTCACTCTGCCCCCCCACCCCCTAAGGCTGCTGTGCTTGGTGGCCACTAGTAGTTCCCAAGGACAACCTGCTTCGGAGAGCTGCCTGCGAGGTTAAGTACCCCCCACGGGGGAGGAGGTTGGCAGAGCTATGGCCAATCAGTGACTACTGACTACTACTGACAAAAAACCAGCCCTGCCTCAAAGGGGACAGTGTTGGGAGCCACTCACACTCCAGAGCTTCCAAAGGGATCGGGGAGCATCAGCTAGCTCCTTCCCTGCCCCCTCCCCAGGCCGGTTCTCCAAATGAACAACTACATGCACAAAACCCTCAAATCAGGCTCTGCTTTTTTTTTTTTTTTTAAGATTTTATTTATTTACTTTTGAGAGAGAGAGGGAGAGAGAGAGGGCACACGAACAGGGAGTAGGGGCAGGGGGAGAAGGAGAAGAAGACCCCCTGCTGAGCAGGGAGCCCAATACGGCTCCATCCCAGGACCCCAGAATCATGATCTTCAGCTGAAGGCAGCCGCCTAAATGACTGAGCCACCCAGCCGCCACTCAGGATCTGCTTCTAAGGAACCTGACCTAAGACACCAAGATAGGACAAGGCATAAGAAGAAATAGCAGCAGCAAGGGAAGATCAAAACTCATCTAGGAGGGCCGCCTGGTTGGCCCAGTGGGCTGAGCATCCAACTCTTGATTTCAATCAGGTCATGATCTCAGGGTAGCGAGATCCAGCTGAGCAGGGAGTGTGCTCAAGATTCTCTCTCTTCGGGGCGCCTGGGTGGCTCAGTGGGTTAAAGCCTCTGCCTTTGGCTCAGGTCATGGTCCCAGGGTCCTGGGATCCAGCCCCGCATTGGGCTCTCTGCTCAGCGGGGAGCCTACTTCCTCCTCTCTCTCTCTCTCTCTCTGCCTGCTTCTCTGCCTACTTGTGATCTCTGTATGTCAAATAAATAAATTAAATCTTTTAAAAAAAAAAAAAAGATTCTCTCTCTTCCTCCTTTTGCCCTCCCCCCACACTTATGCTTGCTCTCTCTCTTTAAAAAAAAAAAAAAACTCATCTAGGAAAGTTAGTGGAGAAAATATTTGTGTAGCTAGGAGAGCAGGAGGAGGCAGGGGTAGGGAAATATCTTAAAACTGAAAGGCACAGGGGCACCTGGGTGGCTCAGTCCTTAAGCATCTGCCTTCAGCTTGGGTCATGATCCCGGGGTCCTGGGATTGAGTCCTGCATCAGGCTCCTTGCTCAGTGAGAAGCCTGCTTCCCTACTTGTGCTCTCTCTATCTCTCTGTCAAATAAATAAATAAATCTTAAAAAAAAAAATGGAAAAACCAGAAAGCATGCCACATGCCAGGCACAGGTAAGAACCCTCATGCCCGGGGGTAGAAGTGGTCCCTGGCGCGGCGGGTCTGGAAGGAGATAAGGCACCGCAGACACAATTAAGTACACACATCATCCTGGACCCAGAGGTTCTACTCGTGGCTGTGCACTCCAGGGAAGTCCTCAGCCAGACCCAAAATGTGACCACTGCAAGGATGCGAGATGTTGGTGTCATTTGTGGAAGTGGGTGTTCATCAGTGGAGGAGTGGCTAGATAGAATTTGGGGATGTCCTCCATGGAGGACCCCACAGCTGTCAGGAATAACAGATTAGATGTACCCACAAAATATGGAGTGGTACAAAAAAAAGCACTGGGGTGGGGGGGAAGGAAGAAACCAAGTGAGATCTGTTACACAAATGAAAAATACTGAGAACAAAATTAAAACACACATTTTGCACATTAATTAAAAACACACACACATGCAAATTAAACAGAGGGGACCAGTTGCCTCTGGTGGGGCAGAAGCCAGCAATGGGGAAAAGGAATAAAAGGGAATAAATACATAAATAAAACAAGGGAGAGTCTTACAGAGACAATAATGTGTGAGGTGCCAGAAGATAAGTATAAATAATGCAACCATTTGCTTCTGAGGTCTAAAAATAAATGACATGCCAAGATAAAGCACATCTAAGCCAAAAGATACATTAAAAAGGTGCTCAACATCACTAATGATGAGGTGAATGCAAATTAAAACCATAATGAGATATCACCTACACCTGTCAGAATGGCCATTATTTAAAAAAAAAAACAAAAAACAAGAAACAACAAGTTTTGGTAAGGATGTGGCAAAAAGGAAACCCTTGGGCGTGCTGGTGGGAATGTAAACTGGTACAGCCATTGTGGAAAATGGTATGCAGATTCCTCTAAAAATTAAAAATAGAAATACCCCATGATCCAGTAATCCCACTACTGGGTATTTACCCAAAGGAAACAAGACACTAATTTGAAAGATAACTGCACCCCTCTGTTGTTGCAACATTATTTATAACATCCAAGATATAGGGACACATCCAAAATGTACATCTGTGGATGAATGGATAAAGAAGATGTGGTACAGATAGACAATGGAATATGACTCAGCCCTAAAAAAGAATGAGATCTTGCCATCTGCAACAACATGGGTGGAGCTAGAGGGTATTATGCTAAATGGAATAAGCCAGACAGAGGAAAACAAATACCATATGATTTCATTTACATGTGGAACGTAAGAAACAAAGCAAATACACAAATAAAAAGAAAGAAAGAAAGAAAACAGAATCTTAAATACAGAGAGCAAACTGGTGGTTGCCAGAGGGGAGGTGGTGGGGGGATGGGTGAAATGATAAAGAGGATTACGAGATAGAAACGCGTCCAGTTATGAAATAAATGGAGATGAAAAGTACAGCTTAGAGAATATAGTCAATAATGTTGTAATTAACATTATATGATGACTACATTCATTGTGATGAGCACTGAACAATGTACTGTATTGTTAAATTGATCTCATACACCTGAAACTAATACATTGTATGCCATTATCCTTTTAAAATTTAAAATAAAATTTAAAATAAAAAATTTTAAACCAAAAAAGGTAAAGCTCATCTAGAATACCTATATCCGTGCTAGGGCAACAACAGGGGTGTAACAGAATAACTTTGAGCCTGAGTCCACATCTTAATGCTACCATGGATAGCTATTTCTTTTCTCTGAAGTCTTAGTGTCCTCCTCTACTCTGAGGACCTTTAGCTGCAGAAGTGCTAAAGCCTAGAAAGAACTCTAAATATCCCTGAGCAGTACACGTCATCTAGCGAGGAACAAATGTGCCGGTGGATGTCAGCAGACTGCAAGGTTCCAGGAAAAGAGTGATAGCTCAGTAAGAATCGCCAGCTTCATCTGCAGAGTGGGCATTTCAAGTTATTAAACTTTTCTAGGTTTCAAGGCCCTTCTGTAGAAGAGGGGAAATAAGTTTCAGTAACAACCTGAGATCTGTACCAGGAGGAATGAAAAGAATTATCTACCAGAAACAAATAGCAAATGTCACGCTCAGCAATGAAACACTAGACACCTGTCCCACCGAAGTCAGAAATGTAATAAAAATGCCTACAGACATAAATAAATACTGTGAGGGGATTACTACAGTAATGCGAGGTGATTACTACACCAATGTGAGGGGATTGCTACACTAATGTGAGGGGATACAACCACCATCGCATAGTTTCCATTTTTTGTTGTTGTTTGTGGTGAGAACGTGCTAAGATCTAGCCTCACAGCAACTTTCAAGTACACAATACAGTATTGGTCACTAGTCACCGTCCTGTGCCATAGATCACCAGAATTTAGTCATCTTATAACTGGTTGCAAGCTTGTACCCTTTGCCCAACATCTCTCCATCTTCCCAGAACTTCCCCCCAATTCCCTGGCAGCCCCCAAACAACTCTTGTTTCTTTGAGTTTGGCTCTTTTTTGATTCCACATGTAAGTGAGATCATACTGTGTGTGTCTTTCTCTGGCTGACTAAGTTCACTTAGCATAATACCTGTTAGATCCATCCATGTTCTTGAAAAATGGCAAGATCTCCCTTTTTATGGCTGAGTAATACTCCATCATGTATATACGTATGTATGCATATATACATACACACACCTATATGTACATATACATACATACCTATGTGTACATATGCATATATACATACATATACATATACACATACATATACATAAGTCTATGTGTATGTGTATACATATATATACATACTCATCATAACTGCCTCTTTTTTTCCTTGAATTATTGCATCTGCTAGTATCTCTAGGACAACACTAAACAGAGTGTCCACAAGTAAAAAAGAAAACTTAATACAATAAAAGTGTAAAATCCCTATACGGCAAGAGACAGCATATCCAACCAGCCCCAGTTACTGTCATCACATCACTCATTTTTAAGACTCCTCATAGCATTTATCACTGTGTGAAATCTTGATTATTTATGAAATTACTTCTTAACCCACTTCTTTCTCTACAAAGACACTAGAGTCTCTGTGGCCACTAAAAGTGATGCCACCATTCCATGCTTAATCCTTTCTCATTACACTCTGGGCACGTGGGAGTCATGCCTCACTTGAATACTTCTGTGGATGGGGAGCTCACACTACCTGAGCAGTTTGTCCTTTCTCTGCGTAGTTCACATCTTTCTTGTACTGGACTGAACTCTTACTCCATAAGCCTTCTCCAAGACTGCCTTACTGAGTGAGATCAGGAGACTGCAGTGGATCCCTGGGTCTTAGCCAAGTAACTTGAGATAGGTGCCCTACTGAAATAACTGTAAGAGCAGAAATGAAGTACAGGCTAGTGCCAGCCTTGGGTCCAAGCACTTTCATCCTTACAGTTATGATGAGTGAGTACTCGTCTCCCCACTTCACAGATAAAGTGGTGAGTCAGAAGTCCCAAACCTCAGTTTCCCCTCTCCAGGCCTCAGCTTTCCCACATCCATGGCATGGATGACTTGATATAGCTGATCCTGAAGCCCCTGTCTGATAATCTGACCAGCATCAGCCTGAGAGCGGGTTCTGCTTCCCTGTGGATTGAATGGTGTTCTCTTCCTGCCCCCTCCTTGATCAGAAGCCAGGTTTCAGCCTGCGTTTGGCAGACATCCCACCATTCTCCACTGGCCTTTCCCACCCTGGCTTCCCTCTGTTTCAGACAAAGGAACTCAAGAGGCCATGAACCCATATGCTGGGAGGGCCACCCACTTGGAACAGGAGGGACCAAGCCTGGTGCTGCTTGGTACTGTCCAAGATGTGGGAGGCAGGGCCAGGCAAAGCTGCATAAGATGTGTACCCCCGTCTCCTCATCCAGAAGACACACCTTCCTTCCCCATCCCAGTGCTGGAAGACTCAGCCCAAAGGCCCTCTCTTCCAGGTCTCCTTCCTTGATCAGCCCCTCTGAGGTCCCCAGCCTCTGTCTTTCTCTCTGGTTCTTTTTAAGTTCCCAAGCACCACCATTCAGATGTCCAGTCCTAGGATTCTTCCCTTCTCCATCTCCACCCTGGCCCTGGCTGATCTCATCCAGCGCCAAGCTCCAAGTACCTGCTCTACCTCGCCCCCCCCCCACATTTGTCTCCAGCTGTAGTTTCATGCACACACACCACAGCTGGCTAAGGAACCACCAACGGTGCTCCCTAGTGCTCTCACTGCCAGAACTATTCAGCAACTGATTTCCCTCAAACCACCTCTTCCCAAGGTCTCCCCTGCATCAGTGAAGGGCCCCCAGCAACCTCAGAACCCTCCTGCACCCATTCCCCATTTCCCATCTCCCTCCGTCACTCAGCAGGCCATCTCCAAAGTGCATCCCAGTCCACCCACCCGGCCCCTCACTCCACCACCACCTCTTGGTCCAACATGGTCCCTGTTCCCTCAGGTGTCCTCTTCCAGGCCCTTGTCCAGAGGGCACCAGAATGAGTTCACACATAATAAATCAGACTGTGTCTCTCCTTGGCCTACAGGCCCCCAAGAGTTCCCCTTTCTTTACAAAGACCTGTTGACTGCTCCACTTCATCTCCTTTCTCTGATCCTCTTTCCCACACATTCTCTCCACTCCTTGAACTCCCTGGGCTCATTCCTGCCCCAGGTCCTTTCCGTGGACTCTGCTTTCTGCCTGGAATCCTCTGCCTTCTTCCTGTGCCCTTTCCCACCAGCACTGTCTACATGGCTGGCCCTTCTCCTTCAGGGTTCTCACCTCCTCAGAGAGGAGCTCTCTGACTTCTGGATCTAAACTCACCTCTATGCCAACCCTCATCACACACCCTACTTCCCTGGCCTTCCCTGGTCCCGATCGGCTCAGGGAACCTGTGGTCCACAAACCCCTACCGGAAGGCCACTGCCCTCTAGGACGAAGCACCCCTCCCTGGTTGGACAGTCACAGCCCAGAGTCACGTCCCGTTCTGACCCTCAATCCTAGCCCTATATGCTTCTCTTTGCCACTCTGTCTCTGCACATGCTGGTCCAGGTGGGGAACGCCTATCTCTGCATTGTCCCACTCACCATCCCTAACCAGCCAATCCACGTGGGACTCCCTGCCTCTCCATCTGCAGAGCTCCCACTGGCACCCACCTCCAAACTGGGGGGACCAAAAGCCCCCACTTCTGGCTTCATTCACACCAGCACTTGATACAGGCTTCCACTGTGATGTCCCTGCTGTCAGGTGACATGCTTGTCTCAACCACCAGACTCAGAAGGTCTCAGGAATCAAGAATGGATCTGAGTCCTCTTAAAGCTCGCAAGGCCTGAGGCTGAATCAAACAGCCCAGGCCCTCGGTGTAGACCATCTCACGAAAAGCTTACATCAACAACATGATGTTGGATGATTATTTTGATTTTCCAGGTGTGTAAATAGAGTTTAAGATACACAGCCCAGTGTACAGACTTAGAAAATGAGGGAAAAGAAGGCAAGTGTGGCCCATCCACCTGGCCCAGACCGCCTCTCCAGAAAGGGGGCCAGAGGGGAGCACGGGCTAAGGGGACACAGACACGTCACTCACCTTCTGAGCCTCCATTTCCTTGCTTGTAAAATGGGCAAATGACCTCCCTCTGCCACGCTTCCCAAAGCGGGGCAGTGAGACGATTCAGTGCCTGGCAAACAACTGGCGCTTGGGAACCCGTACCTCCCTGGCCCTGGCACACATGTGTTTGGGGACTGCTCACCAGTGAATTAGTCAAGGAACAAAGGAACTGACCAGTAAATGGATGGACAAAACAATAACCCGCTGAGCGCAGGAAGTTGGCGGGGCTCTCGGCAATCCCTTCCCCGGCCTTTTCTGCTTGCCTCTGGGTTTCCGCGGACTCCCCCATTTCTGGCCACTTTGCCACCTGGCCTGAGCCCTGGGCCAGAGGGCGTGCAGTGTCCCTTGCCTGCTGATTATTTGCGAGCACTGAGGGCTGAAGGGGAGGGGCCTCTCCCACTGTGACAGCTGCAGCCGTGACCCTCTCTCGGGCCTCCAGTGACATGGGACGGCCCCATCACTCTGGCTTCCGAAGGCTCTGCCAGCCGTCTGCCTCACAGACTCTGGCAGGAAGCCGCCTCCGACATCCCTGAGCAACAGAGGGAGAACAGACCCACTCTGGGAAACCATTAACTTCGTCTGGAAAAGGTGGACAATACCCAGAGCCAATGACACTGTGATCTCATTTTCAGGTACACGCCCAGGAGAAACAGGTGTCCATGGTCTCCACCTGGACCCCACAAACATAAGCCCCAAACTGCATAAAACTCAAGGACGCCTCAACAAGGGAAAGGGTGGAAATGGGCCCTGGCAGGACCACATGATGTGCACAAATTCATTACAACCATACACAACGACAAAGATGAATCACAGGCAGGGGGAGAAGCAAGTCACAGAACAAGGCCGCAGACTGCCTTTTAGAAGTTCAAAAACAGGGAAAAGCAAAACAACAAAACAACTGTACAGCTCTAAAGAAAAGGAAGGAGCTCATGTGCATGGAAGTCAGGATGGTCAGAATGATGGAGCAGGAGATGGGCAGGGCAGGTGGGCCACAGCCTCTGTCCCCACGGCTGGTACCTCCAACAGCGGCCCACTTTGAACGCTCCTTAGTAGCAAAGAGGTTACCAGAGGCTGGAGGAGGACGGATGGGAAGTCAGCTTGGATGGGCACAGGATTTCAGTTCAGGAAGATGAAAAAGTTCTGGAGATGGGGCACCTGGGTGGCTCAGTCAGTTAAGCATCTACCTTTGGCTCAGGTCATGACCCCAGGGTCTTATGATCAAGCCCGGCATTGCATCAGTCTCCCTGCTCGGGGCGGGGTGGGGGGGGGGATATGCTTCTCCCTCTCCCGCTGCTGCTCCCCCTGCTTGTGCTCTCTTGCTCTCTTCATCAAATAGATAAAAAAAGCTCGGGGCGCCTGGGTGGCTCAGTGGGTTAAGCCGCTGCCTTCGGCTCAGGTCATGATCTCAGGGTCCTGAGATTGAGTCCCACATGGGGCTCTCTGCTCAGCAGGGAGCCTGCTTCCCTCTCTCTCTCTCTGCCTGCTTCTCCATCTACTTGTGATTTCTCTCTGTCAAATAAATAATAAATAAAATCTTTAAAAAAAAAAAAAAAGCTCAAAAATTAAGTTCTGGAGATGGATTAATATACTTGCACAATGTGAACATATCTCACTGACTTACAACTAGTTAACATGGCCAATATCATGTTATGTGTTTATCACTGCAATTTAAAAAACTAATAATAGGGGGTGCGAGCCGTCTCCGCCCTCGCCCGGGAGCTGCGAGGCTGCGGGAGCGGTGCTGCAGTAGCCGCCTCAGCCGCCTCGGAGCCGCTCACCCGTCCTCAGCCGTTGCTGAGCCGCGCCCGGAGCCCAGCCGAGGAGGCTGCAGCCAGGAGACCGCAGCCCCCGCCTCCAGCCCGCCGCCCCCCGAGGGCGCCCCAGGCCGCGCCATAGTGAAGGTGACGTTCAACTCGGCTCTGGCCCAGAAGGAGGCCAAGAAGGACGAGCCCAAGTGCGGCGAGGAGGCACTCATCATCCCCCCTGATGCCGTCGCGGTGGACTGCAAGGACCCAGATGAAGTGGTACCAGTTGGCCAGAGAAGAGCCTGGTGCTGGTGCATGTGCTTTGGACTAGCATTTATGCTTGCAGGTGTCATTCTGGGAGGAGCATACCTGTACAAATACTTCGCACTTCAACCCGATGACGTGTACTACTGTGGAATAAAGTATATCAAAGATGATGTCATCTTAAACGAGCCTTCTGCAGATGACCCGGCTGCTCGCTACCAGACAATTGAGGAAAATATTAAGATCTTTGAGGAAGATGAGGTTGAATTCATCAGTGTGCCTGTCCCAGAATTTGCAGACAGTGATCCTGCCAACATTGTTCATGACTTTAACAAGAAACTCACAGCCTATTTAGATCTTAATCTGGATAAGTGCTATGTGATTCCACTGAACACTTCCATTGTTATGCCACCGAGAAACCTGCTGGAGTTACTTATTAACATAAAGGCTGGAACCTATTTGCCTCAGTCCTATCTGATTCATGAACACATGGTTATCACTGATCGCATTGAAAACATTGATCACCTGGGTTTCTTTATTTACCGACTGTGCCATGACAAGGAAACTTACAAACTGCAACGCAGAGAAACCATCAGAGGTATTCAGAAACGTGAAGTCAGCAATTGTGTTACAATTCGGCATTTTGAAAACAAATTTGCTGTGGAAACTGTAATTTGTCCTTGAATAGTCAAGAAAAACATTAATGGGAGAAAAACTTAATATCGCAGCATAACCCCCCACCCTTTGTATTTTGTGCAGTGATTATTTTTTAAGATCTTTCATGTAAGTAGCAAACAGGGCTTCACTATCTTTTCATCTCATTAATTCAATTAAAACCATTACCTTTTAAAAATCTTTTCTTCTTTCCAAGTGTGGTGTCTTTTATCTTAAATTAGTAGTTGTATGAAGTCATAGATAATACTACATTTCACCATAGATCTTATGTGTTAGGAAGAATTTAAATTTCTTTGAATCATTTATCCAGATTTTTGTGTTTGAATTAATGCATTTTCCAGAGGAGGGGTTATCTAAAGAATAATCATATATATGCATACGTAAAAATGGACCACGGTGACTTATTCGTAGTTGTTAGCTGCCCTGGTGCTTAGTTTGTTAGAGCATTTGAGCACACATTTTAATTTTCCTCTAATTAAAATGTGCAGTATTTTCAGTGTCATATTTAACTATTTAGAGTATGATTTTCACCTTGATGTTTTAATATCCTAGACATCTGCTGTAATAATATTTTAGAAAATGTTTGGAATTTAAGAAATAACTTGTGTTACTAATTTGTATAACCCATATCTGTGCAATGGAATATAAATATCACAAAGTTGTTTGACTAAAAAAAAAATAAATAAATAAAAAACTAATAATAATGCATTGCATTGTAAAAAAAAAAAAAAAGTGACTCAGCACTTCTCCATCCAGAAATCTAATCTCGCCCACAGACATAAACAGGTTGGACAGTAATGTTTGCTACCCCTGACTTTGTGAGAGCAAAGGTGAGGAACAACCAAAATCTCATCAACAGGGCAGTGATTAAATAATTTGATGTATTTCTGTCCACTCTTATGTAGATGTTAAAAAGAATTAGGTAGATCTTCCTGCACTTATATGGTCTGATTTCTGAATGTACTGTGAAGAATTGAGAACAGGGGCGCCTGGGTGGCTCGGTGAGGTAAGGGTCTGCCTTTGGCTCAGGTCATGATCCCAGGGTCCTGGGATCCAGCCCCACAGCAGGTTCCCAAGCAGGGAGCCTGCTTCTCCCTCTGCCTGCCACTCCCCCTGCTTGTGCTCGCTCTTTCACTCCCTCTCTGACTAAATAAATAAATAAATAAATAAATAAAATCTTTTAAAAAAAAAAAAGTTATCCCTTTTCATTTTAAAGGGATACACGGACATACATGGACTATTTCTGGAAGGACAGCCAAGACCCTGGTAACAGTGGTTGGCTCAGGGCAGGACCTGACCGTGGGAGGGAGGAAGCCCACTAACATTTCACTGTTCGCCCCTTTTGTATTTTTTATGCCTTTCTTATCATATGCAGGTATTGCCCATTCAAGACACATTCTGTTATAAAAAGATTCTGAGATTCTAGAGATTGTAGCCACCTTTGATCACAGAACAATGGGTGCCCTAAACAATCCAGCTCAGAGGTCACGACCCCTTTGGACAGTCCCCTCTCCCTGGACATCAAAGTCCTAAAGAATGTAGGCTTTGGAAATGCTGCAGAAAAACCTGGGCACCTGGCAGGAGGGTGATGAGCGGGCCATCTCCGCCAGCGCCCTGTTTGGTCAGGATGTTTGAGGGGCCTGAGCAAACAGCCCAGAGCTGCAGCCTTCTGCTCCCGGCAGCCCGGCATTCTTGGGGGCGGGGAGTGGGTACCTGCAGGCCCTGGGAGCACCTGGAGTCCTCTTACAGGGACTGTAAAGTGGACAAACAAGAAGAGTTCCTGAGCTTCATCTTCCTGAGCCAGGATCACAGGCACAATGGTGACAACCAACCTGGGCAGAGCCCACCCACCACGGCCCCCCAACTCAGCCCTTTCAAGATGCCTTTCTCCTCCCAACCCCAACTGGAAAAGGCAGTCCCCAGTCTCCGTTGCTCTTTCCAGCACCTCCCATCACCACCTCGTGGGGTGGTGTCTACTCCCTGCCCATCACTGCCCAATGGCAGTGGCACTGGGCTGCTCTTGCCGACGGGCTGGAGGCTGGGTCTCTGCCCTGGCCGAGTCCCCTGGGGACCCCAGCTTGCAGCCACTTCATCTCCCCTCCAGCTCCAGAAAGAGGGTCCCACATGCATCCCCATTTTACAGATGAGCAGGCGGCTGCCAGGAGAGGAGGCCCCACTTGCCCCAGACCACAAGCCCAGCCAGGGGCAGCCGCACACTCCAGAGGGCAAGCCCCTGAGCAGCGCACCGAAGCAAGCAAAGGAGAGGGTGAGGAGGAGGGAGGCAGGGGGGAGTTCAAGTTCCTCTGCAGCAGCTACTCCAGGGGAAGCAGGGCCCCCCCCCACTCCTAGGGCTCCTTTCCCATCCTCACCATGGGCACAAAAGCCCCTGCTTCCTGACAAAGCCAACAAGGCTGTGGCGGGAAAGATGGCTTTTGCAACACCTGGTGCTGGGTGAGCAGAATATGCATTTGAAAAAAAAGACTGAATTTTGATTCCTATCCACACTGCCTAAAGAAACAGATCTAAATACGATAGAATGTGAAAGGTGAAACATGTTAAAAGAGGAAAATAACTTCATGAGTCTGGAGTAGACAAAAATTTCTATAAAAGGACACAAAATACACTAACATAAAATTAATGATCAAGAAATAACATTTCATTAAAATTAGGGATTTCTGTGCTCCTCACAAGAGAGCATTTGCAATGTACTCATCACATATCCTCATTAAGAAAGTGGAAAGATGGGGTGCCTGGGTGGCTCTGTTGGTTAGGCTTCGGCTCTCGGTTTCAGCTCAGGTCATGATCTCAGGGTCGTGCGTTTGAGCTCTGAGTGCCCTGCCCCCTATCCCAACTTGCACGTGTTTTTTCTCTTTCTCTCTCTCTAAAATAAAAAGTTTGCCTGGGTGGCTCAGTTGGTTAAGCATCTGCCTCCGGGCTCAGGTCATGATCCCAGGGTCTTGGTATCGAAGTCCACATCAGGCTCCTTGATCAGCAGGGCATCGGCTTCTCTCTCCACCTTTTCCCCTGCTCACACTCTCTCACTGTCTCTCTCTCAAAAAGGAAATCTTAAAAAATAATAATAATAATAATAATAATTTGTTTTAAAATGGGAAGAAAAGTTACGCAACAAAACAAGATAATGTGTGATCTAACAAAAGACAGATGGAATACATAAAGAACTCCTAGAACCAGTTAGACAAAGAAAGGCAATTTAAAAATGAGCAAATGACAATGGAATGTCCAACAGTAATACAAAAAATGTGCTCAACATCCTAAGTTAAGAGAAAATGCAAATTAAAATCAGAACAAGACACCACTACCTATCCACCAGATTGGCTAAAATGAAAAGGAACAACCACATCCAGTTGGCAAAGATGCGGGGCAACTGGAACGCTCACTCACTGCTGGTGGGGATGCAAACTGGTGGTATACTTTGGAAAAATGGCCATGTCACGTTCCACTCCCATGTATATACCCAACATGAATGCCTACATCATCCAAAAGACTCCAATAAGAACGTTCACAGCAACTGTCCTCATCACAGCCAAAAACTGAAAATAGCCCAAGTGTCCTCTTATGCTAGAATAGATTAATAAACCATGATTTATTCTGACAATGGAATAATACAGAGCAGTCTTTTTAAATGAACCACTGCAACAACATGGGTGTCAAACATACTATCTTGAGCTAAAGAAGTTAAATGCAAAATACCACATGGCTCCCATTTTACAACAAACAAACAAAAAACAAAACAAAACAAAAAAGCCCTCAAGCGCAGGCAAGAAGGTGGAAAAAGTCAGCATCGTGGTTTCCATGAGGGAGGGAGAGCAGAAATGGCTAAGAAGGGGCACCAGGAAAACTCTGGAATGCTTGAAGTGTTTTAGATCTTGATCTCAGTGGAGCTGCCTAGGCGTCTTCATATGTGAAAATCCACTGAGCTGTTCTATTAAGATCCGTGTGATTCACATCAATTACACTCCATAAAGAGTATAATAAATAAAAATACAAAAATAAGAAGTTGTCAGGGGAGTACTGTTAGACTAATCAAGCTTTAAATGGCATCTACAGCATACGTCAGCACAAAGTTTTAGAGAGAAGAAAACTCGGGAGATGTAACAACACAGATAAGCTGATACTGTCTAACCAGCCTTGATTAGAGGGGACTTTACAAAACAAGCTCTGCAATGCACTCTGGGGGCAGGTGGGGAAATAAATAGGACTATGGTCTGAGAATCAGATGGCATTAGGGATTGCTAACTGTATTAAGTGCAGGATCACAGTATGTACTAATATGAGAGAAGGCCTTTATTTTTTAGAGTTGTACCATATATATATAGTATCAAGATTGAAAGGTCTCCATCACACACACACACACGTGTACACGCACACTCACACCGCATCTCGAATGAGAAAGAAGAGCAAGACCTGAACAATCATGGGCCTGAGACTTCTTCCGGGAGCCCCTGCCCCTTACAGCAGCCCCACCGAGGGTCCATCCCGGCTGCCCGAGGTGTGCTGGGCTCCGGTGGAATCCTGGGGTGTGTGGGGGTGTTGTGGCTGGTGGAGCCACAGGTATGGGGACTCTCTGGTGGGCTTAGTCGACACAGAGGGGCTATGAGGCTCCATGCACGTGGCTGCAGCATCATCTTTGGGAAGCTCTGGGGGGGTGTTAGGTGAGCAGCAGGATGACCCGTGCAAAGGAGGGCCCTACTGTTCCTAGTTTCCCAGGGAGCCAGGGGTAGGATGGGGGGTGTACCTGTCCTCTGCATTTTAACTAGACTTTTCCACTTAGAATTTTCCAGCTGATGACAAGTCGACTCCATGGAAAAAAGGAGAAAAGTAGTTTTCACAGAACAGGCTGCCCTGATCAAGAAAAGCACAAAAACTCTTGACAAGCTCAGTTCTGTTCAGAGGGAGTGTGTGGAACTGGCCTCACTTTTAGAGGAAGCCACCCTAGGGAGAGTCACCAGACACACAGAAACCGGACGCAAACTCTGAAAAACTGAACGGGACCATCCCCACGTCTGAGATAATAACCTTTCCAGAAAAAGGACAGGACAAAGATCCAAACGCTGGAACCCAAGAGTGGACAGCTCACATTCTAAGAATGAGCCAGTCCCTGGAAGATCACTCCAGAGTTACATCATGGCCAACAGCTTTCTAAAACAGGGCCCGTGACCAAGAGCGGATGCCCATGAGGGCCCCTCACCCACAGGTGACCTTCATCTAAAAGGAGGGTTGTCCCTCCCTCCACTCAGGCTCACCCCAGGCTACTGGCCACGTCCACCGCCAGCTGAAGCTCCCGACGGCACCCAATTCCTGAGCAAGACTCCTCCCTCCCTGTGCTCCGGGAGGGGGCCTCTCCCAGCCCCCAAGCCCAGTGCGGTCTTCCAGTATCACTCAAATCTCAAACCAAAGGCACCGACTATCAGAACTTCATCAAGACACTTTGGGACATGCTCTGTTCTGCCTCAAAAGAACTGGGGATTGTATCTCCCTCATTATGAGTTGAAGAAACTTGCTGCCACCTACAAGACTGTACTTTTTGCTCAAAAAGAGGTTTGATGGAATTCTGGTTCTCAGGAAAACATTTTGTTTTATACATGATTCTTATCAGTGACTTCATTCTACTTCCCTGGTCTTTCTGGATAGTTCAATTTAATTACCAGTAATTATCGTACATATGTACAGTTTAGTAAGAGAAGATGTTTAATTATAAGGCAGTTTTAGTTTCCCCAGGCCAGTTTTTTTCTATAAGAAAAATGTAAACATTTATTTTTCACCTTAATAAAGAGGGATTGGTTAAAGAATTACAGAAATTAGGGGCGCCTGGGTGGCTCAGTGGGTTAAGCCGTGCCTTCGGCTCAGGTCATGATCTCAGGGTCCTGGGATCGAGTCCCACATCGGGCTCTCTGCCCAGCAGGGAGCCTGCTTCCCTCTCTCTCTCTGCCTGCCTCTCCATCTACTTGTGATCTCTCTCTGTCATATAAATAAATTAAATCTTTAAAAAAAAAGAATTATAGAAATTAAAACATCACATAAAAATTGGATTTTTTTTTCCTCCTCCTCTTTGAGGCAAACAGGAACAGGGCACCAGCAAGGTTTTCTGCAAAGCCCCAGGTGGTGACGCTGACACAGAGGTCCAGCCTAGGGAAGAGACAGGGAGTAACCGGGGATGGGTCACCAGACGAGGGGGAGGGGCCAGGAATCTGGGACCTCAGGCTCTCAGCTTTCCCAAGGGGGATACCATAGGACCAGGCTGGGGCCCTTCCTGAGCCAAATTCCCAGTGACTTCACCCAGCGACTTTGCATTTCTCTTAAGTGACGTGGGACTGCAGCCTCATCAGATCCCAACCCCACACAGACCTTTACCACATTTCTCCCCAACCCCCAAGTACCTTGGTCCTTGGTCCCCTGCAGCCTGCACCGTAACTCAATATTCAGTGGGCCATGAGCACATCCCGGGGGCCCAGGAGAGGTGGGCTGACACCGCCACTCTGCACCAGCCAGAAAACCCCACCCAGAACCCTGCTGTCCTTCCACTAGGAGAACAACCTCAGGCAAGTCCCTTGGCCCATCTGGTCCCACATCCAGGCTTTAGGGGTCATGTGGGCAGGGAAAGACAGGGAATCATGAGGCCTTCCTTGGGCACCTCCCCACCCACCCACCTGCTGCCCATCTGCTGCCCACCTGCTGAGCAGGTCAAACTCAATGGGGGAAGAAAGAGAAACCCAGCAGACCTCTGATCAGGTTTCCACCTCTGGCCCAGACCTCTGTCCGGCATGCCAGATGCTCATGGTCACTGTCAAGGCTGTGTCTCTACCTGAGTATCAGCCACCGGCTCCAAACCCTCCAGAAAAATACCATGAGTAGCCCTGGCCCACAGACTTGGGCTCACCCCCTCAGGAAGCACAGCCCCAAACCAAACCTGGGAGGTGAGGCATCCTGGAGAGATCCTAATCCCTCCCTAGCCACAGTCTACATGGCCATCATCCACAAAACCTGCTCCTGTCCCCATCTGTCCCAGACCTGCGTCCCACTGCTCTCTGCTGGTAGAAGCTGAGCGGGAGGGGCAGCAGCACAGATCCCCAGGCAGGCATGGCCACCTCAACCGAAGTCCGCAGCACCGTGAACCCCAGCTCTTGCCAGGCTCCTCTCCAGGCCCAGGAGCAACACCTTCCATGGCTGCCAGCACAAGCGCCACACCAGTCTCTGCGGGTCCCCAGCCCCGCCCACACCTGTGCTTGTGGCCTCTTCACGACACACTCTTCAGTCGCCCTTTGCAAGGATCATCTGTTCCCGGTGCTTTGACTCCACTGGGCCGGGAGGTCTGGGAAAAAAGCACACTGGGCTGGAGGTCAGGGTTGGGGGCCCATGTTCTGAGCTCACGGGGGTTTTGGCCAGCCCCTCACCCACCTCTGGGCCTCTGGGTCCCAGCTGTGTAATTAGGGGTGGGAAGGAGTAGGGAGACTGAACTGTGGCAGCGAACTGGCACTCCCTGCCTCCTTTACTGGTACTTCAGTGTATTTGAATGAACTGCCAACATTTACAAATTGGGAGATTTCATAGAAAATTCCAAATCCCTGGCTTCTTTTAGAAAACCCAAAGTTATAGGCCACACTGGGCCTCCCTGCCCCAGGACACCAATCAGAGCTGGGGAACAGCTGCCCCCACATTCCAGGTGCCTTCCTGGTCCCACGGTCTGCACAGCCCGTGTGTCCCCGTCAGCCGGCGTCTCCTATCCTCCAGCTACCCCACTGCCAGCGTCTGACTTTGCTCCCCCATCCTGTGTGTTCCACAAGTCTGCTTGTGATAGCAGGTACACACACTCCAGGCTGGGGGATTGGGAGTGTTCTGCTTCCTGGTTCCGAGCGCGGGGCCCATAAGCACGTTGGGGCTTAGTGAGGCAGATGGCGGGGGGGTTGCCAGTGAAACAAGACATCTTCTGTCACTCTCCACCCCCTTCCTACCCCCTCTCAGGAGCCAGGGGCTCTCTGCCCCCAGGTGGGCAGTTCCCTGCAGCCAGATTCCACTCTTCAGCCTCCTCCACCCTCCCCACATGGATCCCAGGGAACCCGAGAATCCCAAAAACTCTGTGCCTGGGGCTGAGGGCTCAGGCAGAGCTTCGGGCCTGCAGACCCCACCCTGGGTCCTTGGTGCCCCATGTAGATCTGTGACACGGGCAGTGCTGGAGTCCCTGACTGCTGGCCACAGGAGCTACACGCTCATGCCAGGCAACTGGGCAGACCCAGCGGGATGGTCGGAGCAAAAGGCTGAGAGTCAGTGGTCGGCATTTGTCTGCTGGCTTCATCAGCGCCCTCAGTGACCCTGGACGAGTTGCTTCACTTCCCTCTGCCTCAGTTTCCTCCCTTGTAGTGATGGGAAGGGGGTGTCATGAGGCTCAACACACCAACACAGGTCAAGTGACCAGCACAGCAACTGCCTTATAATGACCGCTTCCCGACGCAGGCCAGTCCCGTGAGGGTGAAAGACGAGACCATGTGCAGACCCAGGGAGGGCGCCTCCTCCCCGTCTCTGGGATATTGGCCACCCGGTCAGGCTGTGCCCCTGAAGACAAGACCTCAGGATCAGGGCGTCTGCTGACTCAGCTGGCAGGTGTTGGGAGAGAAGTGTAGAGTGGGGAGGGAAGGGCCAGGGAGGACCCCTGTCCTGCCCATCTGGAGGCAGCTAAGAGTGACAGCCCGGGGTGGGGCACAGGAAGTGAATTCTCCCACCCAACCCAACTAGGCCTGGCCCCTCGGCTTTTTCACCAGCAGGGATAGCTCCTGGCCACAGAAAAGACACACATCTGTTCACTGAAGCACAAAGGCAAGTCCGCAGGCCCAGCCCCCAGGGTGCAGTGGCCCTCTGACATCAGAAAGACAGGAACTCAGTCCCAAGTGGCTGGCCTTCCTAGTGCTGCTCCTCTCCGTAATCCTGCGGTGGTAAGGTCACTCTCCCATCTTACAGATGTGGACACTGAGGCTCAGTGAGTCAACCGCCTGAGGTCACGCAGCCAACATAGAGGGGCAGGATTCACACCAAGGATTTTCCCTCTGAGGACTGAGCTGGCTTATTATCCCCAGTGCCACTGGCCCTGAGCCCATTTTCCCAGTATGTGGACCCAAGGAGGGCCCCGCAGAAGAACCTCAGCCCACATAATGCTGACCTTGGTCTATAGAGGCCTCCTCTATAAGGCCCCAGATGCTGTGGGACAAAGGACACAGAGGACACAAACTCCTGGCCGGGCTTGGGGGAGGCACTGGCAGGCGGACAAGCTGACACTGCTCTCAGGAGAGCCCTGAGCACAGACCTCTCAGCTCCAGTTTGCTGAGGCACCAAGGATTCTGGAAGGCTCAGGGTACAGGAGGCCAAAGGGCTTGGTTAGGCTCTCATCTGCTGTCTCGGGCTCAGTGTATAAACAGGAGGCAGCCCAGAGCGCAAAGGCCATTGACTTCCTGACAGAGACCCGAGGCCTGGAACCAGCACCCAGGGCACCAGCTGTGAGCAAAACCCGCTGGGAGACAGACCCCAGCACCTGGTGCCCAACACCAGCCTTCTTCAAACTGAGAACAGAGCTATAGAAAAGAGCCCTCAGAAAGCCCATTTTACAGAGAAGAAAACGGAGGCTCAAGCAATAGCGTGATTTGCCTAAGGTTACATAGCTAGCGAGGGGCAGAGCCAGTGCAAACCTGGGGAGCTCTGTACCAGGCCTACCGAAGGAGGCAAGCAAGAAATCCAGACATGCTTTAAGCATCAGCAGACCCAGGTTCAGACCACTTATTTGCTGTTGGGCCACGGAGCAGGCCAGCATTTCAGCCACCCCCCAACCCCAATGGGAAGGGACTTACTGTAAAGTCGTGTGGGGCCTAAGTGAAATGAGGTCCATGGAGCACCCAGCCCAGGACCAGAAGCAGACTCAGTCCCAATTCTCCTCCCATCCTGTACGCACACCCTTCACAACATGACTTCCCAGCAAATCCCAGCAAGAGGAGCCTCTGAACCTGGGCTGGTCTCCCAACTGGCCGGCTACAAAATGGGGCATTTGAAACGGTGCTAGTTGTTCTGGACCCAGGCCTAAGAACCCTGTGTGCTTCTTTTCATTCACCTAGAGCCCCGTTTCTGGGGCGAGAACAAGCCAGGGCAAACTAGCTTAAAGAGGTCAGAGAGCAGAGAGCAGAGATAAGCCATCCTGGAAGAGGCCGCCCCACACCCACCAGCCCAGGCAGAGCTGCCAGCCCACCACAGACACTCACAAGCAAGAGCCCAGCTGCCATCCCCCAATCCCAGCTCGGGACAGCAGAGCCTATCTGCCCCATGAACTTGGCAGTGATAATGAGAGTTTACTGTGTGGTGGCTTGCTGCTCACGTTACCATGGCAATGGATTCATTCATACCATAACCAAGTTGTGTCCCGAGCACAAGGACTGGCACAGGTTTGGCAAGAGAGCCGGAAAGACCAGGTGGCAGCTCCATGCCGTGTTGATGGGAGCATGGCCAGACTTGCTGGGGAACCCCTGGCCAAAATAAGGGATGGGGAGAATTAAACACACGTGTTAACGAAAACCACCCTGAGACACCATCTTCCCCCTCCAAGGCTGGCCATGCTGAGAACATTTTATAGCACCCTGCTTCAATTTCTCCTTAGCACCCAGCACCATCTCGCGTAGATTTTACACATTCGTGGGACTGACTGCGTGCTTCCCAAGCCTGCCAGAGTGGACCCTCCACGAGGGATGGGAATTCCATCGGTTTTGAATACGGTGCTCTGTCCCCAGCACTTGGAATAATGCAATAAATATTTGTTGAATAATGAGGAAAATTAATTCTCACGTATTACGGGGTTGAGCCAAAATCTGGCACAGCTTTCAAAGGACAAGCTGATGTCTGCAGAGGGGATAAACATGCTGAGCACTGAGCACACTGGAGCCAGCGATCATCCAAAGCTTGGTTCTAGCAGGCGCACAGAAACATGCTTCCTGATGGTCCTAGACTGGAAACAACACCAGCACCCCCTCACAGGAGAATTAACAACAAAACTGGGGTCCACCCATATGACAGAACACCTCTCAGCAATCAAAAGGACCAGCCCCAGTGTGGGTAACATGGCCAACCTCAGAAGCCAGATGTGAAAGAGAACAGACTCCTCTGGTTCCCTTCAGAAAACTCCAGGAACAGAAAACTAACCTCTGCTGTTAGAAGTCAGGGCAGTGGTTCCCCAGGACAGGCACTGAGGGGGTGACCTGGCTTGTGATCTGAGTGCCTGCCCCATGGGTGTGTTCCATTTGTGAAAATGTGTTACTGAGTCGTATGCTTCTGGTAAGTTCTATTGATTTTACTTCAATGAAGTCACAAAAAATATACAAAGAAATGCATATGCATACTGACCCAGCACTCTGTACCAGGGCACAGCATAAAGATATTCACTTAGAACACTGCTTTTTTTTAACAGCAAAAGGCTAGTAACAACTAGAACATCTGTCAGTAGGGACCAAAAAGAAAAGCTGGAACACGGGGACAGTGACATGCTGGCTGGTAAGGGAACTCTCCGCATCAAGATAAGGAGGAGTCCCAAGATATGTTGTCAGAGAAAAAAAGCACAGGGCAGAATAGTGTGCATAAAATGCTAGTATTTGTGGACTGACCGGTGGTTCTCAAGTGTGGGCCCAGGCCCTGGAGGGTCCCTGAGGTCTTTCCAGGCATCTAGGAGATCAGCACAATTTTCAGAACAACACAACAACATCAGTTGCCTTCTTCATGCTTTTTCTCCCATGAGCATATGGCAGCGTCTTCCAGAAACAACATGACATTGTGGCGATGTCATCACTTTAATGGCTAATGGAATGTGCTTGTGTGTTTTGTGTTTTCTAGAATTTTTTAAAGGAAGCTCACGACAGATGATCAACATCACAAGTCAGAAAAATGCAAATCAGAACTGCAGTCGGATACTAACCACTTCGCAGACACTAGGATGGCTATACTCAAAAAGGCTCAGCAGCAAGGGATGCCTGGGTGGTTCAGTCTGCTAAGCGTCCGACTTGATTTTGGCTCAGGTCGGGATCTCAGGGTCATGAGATGGAGCCAGGCATCGGGCTCTGCCCTGGAGCTCTAAGCATGGAGTCTGCTTACGATTCTCTTCACTCTCGCCCTCTGCCCCTCCCCTCCCCTGGGGGGAAAAAAAAAAGATAAAGGCAGACAGTAACAAGTGTTGGCAAGGATGTGGAGAAGTTGGAACCCTCATGCACTGTCGACAGGAGTGCCAAATGGTGCTGGGGAAACCGGCTGGCAGCTCATCTGGTGATTAAACATACAGTCACCACGTGACCCAGCAGCTCTACTCCCGGGAATATTACCAAGAGCAACAGAAACCTCTGTCCGCACGAAAGCACGTACGCAAGTGTCAGTATCAGCAGTCCTCATGATGGCCAGAAGATGCGAACACTTCAATCGTCGGTGGATGAATGGGTGAAAAACAAAGTGCATCCACCACACGGAAAGCTACTCAGTCAGAGAAAGGCACAAAGTAGTGACGCCTGCCACAATGCGGACGAACCTTGGAAGCATTATGCTAAGTGACAGAAGACAGTCCCCGAAGACGACCTCTTACATGACTTCGTGTCCAGGAATGTCCAGAATATGTGACTCCACAGAGACCGTGAGGAGCTTGGTGGTGGCTGGGGGCTGGAGAATGAGGAAAGGGGAAGTGGCTGCTACCAGGTGTGGGGTTTCTTTGGGGAGTGATGACAATGTTCTAAAATTGGGCACCCAGTGATGTCGGTACAACTCTGATAAAAGCTACTGAATTATACACTTTAAGGGGGGGCTTTATGGTATGTGACTATATCTCAGTAAACCTGTTCTGAAAGAGAAAGAGAGGGAGGGAGGGAGGAATGAAGGATGGAAGGAAGGGTAAGGGAAGGAGGGAGACAGCGAGGGAGGGAGGGAAAAGAAAAGAAAAAAGAGACGAAGAAAAATAAAAAGATAACATAGTTTTAGAGAAACCTACCACAGGCCTAGCCTTGGCCCCTGCCCCATTTCTTCCAAGTGCTCTATGGTCTGGGGCAGGTAAACACAGGGAGGGCCCAGCTAGGGCCACTCAGACCCACTTATGCCTCCAGGTCCCCTGTGAGAGCCATGAGCCCACCCCTCCACTGAGAGCCTACATCCCCCTGCCTGGCTCTCCAATGACCGCCAGAAAAGCGCCCCCCCCCACCAGATGCCAGTTTCTCTTCCATAAAATAGAATGACCACATAGACCACAGGGTAAAAACTCTATGCACCAACAGGTACCCCCAGTATAGGACCCAACCCAGCTGCCAACCAGGGCCAGACCGCTGATGAAACCGAGGACAGCCAACCCCACAGAACACAGAGCACCTACGCAGTCCAAAGGGCAGGGAGCCTCCGCTCAACAACCTCGATGGCCAGCAGTACATGGGCCAGTTGTGCCCACAACTGCCAATTTTCCAGGAAAGATGGAGAGCTGAAATTTACATGCAATCTTCTAATTTCAAAATAGTCACAGCAAAATTCTACGGCTTACAACGCTGCTCTGCAGAAAGAAGCTAGCAGGTGGACGGAGGAGAGCCGCGTGTGCTGTAATAGGACAGCAGGCCCAAGTGCAGGCGACACTGGCCCATGTCCTTGCTCCATGCAGGCCTCGCTCCTGACATGCTCGTTCTCACTACAGCCTTGGTCACTCGCAACCATGCCATTTGGCCAGTAAGGAAATGGGGGCTCAGAGGGGTGATGTCCTGGGCCCCAGATCATACAACGAGCAAGTGGGGGGCTTCAGACCAGGGTCTTATTGTGGATGTGGGGAGCCAGAGCCCCCGGTTTGCCTGTCTTATTGCTCTCCACAGGACCCACCCAGCCCAAAACAGTCACAGACCCCATTTCCAGCCCCCATGGTTAGGGTTGAGCCCAGGAAGGGCTGGCCAGGCCCTCCTGTGAGCTCTTTTGCCACAGCCTCCACAGGCTGCCTTCATCCCCTGCCTGCTCCAGGAGCCTGGGGCATGGGTTGGGGGCTCAGGTGTCTAGAATCCCAGCCTGGTTCCCTTAGGCCCCACACAAGTTAAAATCTCCCACAGGCCAAGACTGGAAAAGAAAGGGCAGGATGAGCGAAGATCCTCTGGGGAATGAGGACAGGAGAATCTGGGCAAGTCCCTCTCTCCTGTGTCCCAGCAGCCACAGCCTGGTGATCCTGGGAGGGGGGGGTGGAGGCACTGGGAGTGGTGCTGGAAACCCACAGATGTTGGAGAGGCCCACTGCTAGTCCTTTGTTCTCCTGCAGCACTCCCTCTGGGAGTCACCAGATAAGATCATACTGGCCTCCTGCCTTACAACTTCAATGGCTCCCCACTGCTTTTGGGACAAAGACCCAAATCTTCATCTTGAGGATCAACACCACTGTGGCCCCTATACCCTCCCTAGCCTCATACCAACCGCACAGCCTCCTTTCAATCTAATTCGCTCCCTCCAGCTACAGGGCCCTTGCATGTGCTGTGTCCTCTGCCTGGAGCACTGTTCCCTCTCTGCTTGCCACCTGCCATTGAGTCAACAAGACCTCATGCTCAAACATCACCTCCCCCAATAAGCCTTCCCTGATCCCCAGAAGTCAGATCCCTGAGAGATAGGTTTTGTTTTGTTTTGTTTTAAAGATTTTATTTATTTATTTGACAGAGAGAGATCACAGCTGGCAGAGAGAGGGGAAGGGAAGCAGGCCCCTCCCGAGCAGAGAGCCCGATGTGGGACTTGATCCCAGGACCCTGAGATCATGACCTGAGCCTAAGGCAGTGGCTCAACCCACTGAGCCACCCAGGCGCCCGAGAGATAGGTTTAGATAGCATACCCACCTCCTTTCTCAGGCCTGGTCACAGCTCAGAACATCACACCCATGTGATTCCGAGCTATCTCCCCCACTAACCCGTGAGCTCCCCGAGGGCAGGGACTGGACTGGGCTTTGTTCCACACTGCACATTCAGCCACTATCATAGCCCACACACACCAGGCACTCAGAAATGACAGGGATGAAGACACGAAGGGAAACCTAGATCCACCACTCCCTGCACATGTGTTCTCAGACAAGGGACCTGATTGCTCTGCTGTAAACCAAGGAGGTGGTGGTGAGGATTAAAGGGGTTAATTATCACAGCATGCTTATAATGGTGCCTGCGCAAGATGCAAGCATGACAATGTTTGCACTTGGTAGAGTTACTTGAGTTTTAAAGTTTCTCTGTTAACCAGAATGTCAGAGGATCCAAGGACCCCTGCCCTGCAGAACCTGGTTATGTGGGTCCCAAGGAAGGGGGCCCCTTACCTGCACATGGTCTGGGGGGCCCACAGAGGTCAGCTGGAGCCTTTCCCAGGAAGGAGAAACTCTGCCTTCCAGAGGGCCAACCCTGCCCCAGGGCTCCCTCCCTTGGGGCCCAGCAGTCCCCTAGTTCCCTCTGTCATGCCAGCCCAGTGGCAAAAGGGGAGGGCATGCTCACAAAGCCCCCTGAGTGACAACAGACTTCAGACCCCTTCTCCCCAACCCAGGGAGCCGGGCATGTGGCTTCCATTAGGCCACATCTGGACATGCTCAGAGGCAGCCAGGATCCCTGGCACAGCTCCGGCTCAGAGACAAGACCCCCACCCCAGCCGGTCCTGGGGCAATGGCTGGAAACCTCCTTCTCCAGGCCCCAGGGCTGCCATGGCAACATAGCTGGGGGTCATTTCCGGCTCCACGGTCCTCCTCTCCGCGGGCCCCACTGGCAAGCAGGGCAGAGCTACCTCCCCAGCTCCTTTGCACTGAGGGCCCCTCCATCACTTGGGATGCCCCTGCCCTCCCCCCCAGAAGGTCCCCACTTCCCAAAGGATGCTCCATCAGGCCCCTGGCCCCCACCCATCAGGCTTCCCACCACCCACACTTCCTGGGCAGCGTATACTACGTTACGGCCATGAAGAAATCTGTGTGTGTATGCCTATCCACTGAACACCCTCCTGCCCCCAGGAGACCTCAGGAAGGGAGAGGCTGCGCTGGCCTCATTCACCGGCACAGCCCCCAGTGCAGAGAGGGTAGACCACAGACATCTGTTGAGGAAATAAATAGGTAGAATGAAGAGTGGAGGATGACAACCAGTAGCTAACATTTTTTAATTACTCAGCAAGGGCTAAGCTTCCTGCCGAGCACTGGACATGAATCAGCTCCTCTCTTCAAGACATCCCCATGAAGCAGGACCCTCCCCGTTGCTGATGGATGGAGGAAAGGAGGCACAGAACGGTAAGCCACTAGCCTGAGTTGTGCAGGGAGTGGAGCAGAACTCATGAGCTGGCAGGGGATGGCTGGTCCCAGGGTGAGGAGGGGAGGAAAGATGGACGGGGGTGGTCAGTGGCAGGCCAGCCCTTGTTTATCTGGCTAGGGCAAGTTCCCCCTGCTCCCAACTTCCCACACCTTCCTTTCCTCGAACACCAAAAAATGCAGCTGCCTGTCCGTGCCCTGCTAATTATCTCCGGGCTTTGCGTGTGCTGGGCCCTCTGCCAGGACAGCCCTTGGATGGGAGAGGGGACACCCCATCAGAGGCCCCTGCCCGGAGGCAGCCCTCATCAAAGGCCACACCCCAAGATCCATTTGAGAAAGCACAGGGCAGAGGAGGGAAGAAAACAAAAACAAAACAGAAAAACCTAGGGCTCCTGAGAACAAAGTAAGTCTCCAAGATTCCAAAGGCCTGGAACCACAGAGAGGCCTCTGGAGCGAGAGGCGGGGGTGGGGGGTGGGGGTTGTGTCTATTTTGGAACCCCTCAGAGGCAGCAACCCAAACACACTACGTGCGCCATACTCCAAAGCCAGGCCTGCAAGCTCTCCCCGGGCACACATGTACTTCATTATAGCTCCCCCCACCCCATGCAGCCTCCCCACATCCTGTAGGCTCAGTGCTGGGTAAGGAGGATTCCACTGAAGCCCACTGCCCTGGATCCAGCCCACCAACTCCCATTGTGTGACCTGGGGACACAAGCCACACCTCTCTGACCTTGATGTGCTCGGTTTTCAAGAAGAACCCCCACCTCCACAGCTTGTAGGAAGGATCAGAAATGGGGTCTGGCACCTAGGAGGTGCTCACTTGGCAAAGGTGAGTTCTGTGCCCCACTCTCCATGATGGGGCTGGAAGGAGAACCATCTGGGCTGGGTTGGGGGAGCTGATCCTCCCACCAGGTCAGGAGGAGCCTGCAGTCTCACCCCTCCCTACATGTGCACAGGCTTTGCACACAGTCTATGTCCAATGAGGGCTGGAGTACTTGACTGATGGGAAAAACGGGGCCCAGGACAGTTAAGAGACCTGTCCAAGGCCACAGAGTGGTGGGCAGCAGCAAGGTAGGTATATGGGAATGCTGCAGAAATCCCTGACCCCCCTCATACCCCCGCCTCCCCCCCCCACCCAGACATCCCTCCCTCACAGCCCCCAGTCTGTAGACATGGGCCATGGGGGTCCAATTCTGCCTCCCCAGGGCCCACTAGGGCCCAGTCACAGTTAGTGCCTAATGAAGGTTTATAACGAAGGTTTAGGTATTAGCTTGAACAAGACACAGACTCTCAGCTATGGGGAGGGATGTCTAGACGACCAGACAACTGCTTAGGGTACCTCAGAGGTGAGGCAGGGAGCTGGAGAAGGTTAGTGGTGAGGGCATCAGACAAGGCATAAAGATTCAGGGAAGGCTTCCTAGAGGAGGTGCTGCCTGAGCTGGCTGGGAACAGTGTGAGCAAATAGGTGGGAGAAAAGGGATATGTCAGTGTAAGGTGTTCATAGGATGGCAAGGAAGCTAGGATGACAAAGGATAAGCCCCCATTGATTCACTCATTTATTTACCTGATATTTACCAAGCACCAACTGTGTTACTAGGCCCTGCCAGAAGCCCTTAGGTATAGCAGAGAAGATGACAGATGTGGTCCCTCCATTCACGGCACTACCATTCTACTAGGGGTGACAACATTAAACGAGTCAACTACGTGCTATCATATGAGGTATTGCTAGGAGGAATTAAAGCAGGATAAGAGGAAGGTGGAGTGCTCTTTTAACTGGGTGCTCAGAGAAGGCCTCTCTGGGGAGGTGACCTGGAAATGAGAGCTTAAAGAGGGAAGGAATGAGCCACATGGACACCTCAGACAGCATTTCAAGAGGAGGTGTAAAGTTCAAAAGCCCCGGAGCTTCAGGGTACCTGAAAGGGGCTAGGAAGCCAGTGCTAAGCAGGTCAATAGGGACTGAGTGTTTAGGCCCCACTTCCAACTTTGTATGTTAAAACCCAAATTGGCGGGAGGCAGTCAGTTAAGCATCTGCCTTTGGCTCAGGTCATGATCCCGGGGACCTGGGATGGAACTCCGCACCAGGCTCCCTGCTCAATGGAGACTCATCTTCTCCCTCTCCTTCTGCCCCTCCCAGCCCTGCTCATGCGCTCTCTCTCAAATAAATAAACAAAATTTAAAAAAAAAAAAAAAACCTGATAGGGATGGTATGTGGAGATGAACCTTTGGGGATATAATTAGGCCATGAGGGTGGATCCCTCATGATGGGATCAGTGCCCTTCCAAGAAGAGACATAAGAAAACTTGCTCCCTCTCTGTGTATCTCAGTGAGATGCACCCTCATCTCTCATGCAAGGACACAATGAGCAGATGGCCATCTGCAAACCAGGAAGCGGGCTCTCACCAGACACCAGGTCTGCCGGCACCTTGATTTTGGCCTTCCCAGCCACCAGAACTTTAAGAAATAAATGCTTGTGGGGTAAGCCCCCCAGTCTTTGGCATTTTTCTAACAGAAGCCAGAAGAGACTAAGAAAAGGGTGATGGAGAGGTGATCCAGGAGGTCACGGGCTGACCAGGGCAGAGCCTGTGATCCTGGAGAGAGCTTTGGCTTCTATTCTGAGTAGGTGGGAGCCCCGGCAGGTGCAGCACAGAGCAGGGACAAAAATGACGTGTGTGTTAACAGGAACCCTGGCTGGCGTGCATGGCAGCCCTGGTCCTAGGCTCTCACAGGGAGCCCCCAGGAGAGACCATGTCCCTTCTGCTATTAGCTCAGAGACCAAGAACACAGCCATGACCCGAGGCTACTGTCAGGAGGGGGTGGATGGAGCTGGACCAGGTCTGTGAAACTTTTCACTTCCTTCCAGGGTACCCATGTACCCCAGTGGGCCCCACCTGCACCCGAGCTGGAACCTTCCTCGAGGAACTCTAGCCCTGAGAAGGTATACCTAAGAGGCCTTCAACCATAGCCCCTCCAGGTAGCCCAGCACCTACCACAACAGGGACCTCACCCTTACCCACTGTTCTGTCCCCAGGAGTACAGCTGGGAAGAAAGCGCCATCTCAGTGCCCCCTGCCTTATAGTGTGGGGGTTGGGCTGACCATGGGTAGCCTGGTCCCAAAGACCCAGCTTCCCTGGCCCCAGGCAACCTTGGGTGGGGGGGGGGCCCTAACAGGGCCCTGAGGCTGTCTTTCCCTGGGCTAAGTGCCCATGGAGGAACTAGAATGGGTTCTTACCTTCATGGTCACCTCTGGGGATGGAATGAACAGAGTTGGGATCTGTGTCCTCCTCTGGCTGAGAATGGGGCAGAACCGGTGGCTGCTTGGGCACTTCCTGTGTGGGTGGGACCCAGGCTGCCTCTTGGGGAGATAGGGTCAGCATGGTGTGGATGCTGGGCTTCGTCGTGCCCCCAGGAGAGTTCGGTGTGCCCTGTGATGGGGGGACACTGGCCGTGCTTGACCCCAGAACAGGCACAGCTCCCTCCTGCCCAGCACTGTCAGGGGTGGCCTGGGCTTCCGGGATTAAGTTCTCTTCAGGCCCTGCCCTCGCCTCTGCCTTGTCCTCTGGGAGACCAGGCCCAGTTGGGCCTGGAATGGGTGGTTCATCCAGCCCCCTGGGGCCACCTGCTGCCGGCTGCTCCCTGATGAGCAATTCCTCCGTCTTCTCCGGCCCTTCGCCATGGCTGTCCTCTGTCACTCTCCTGGCTTGCATGGGGGCCGGGGGACCTAGGGCAGCAGCTGCCGTGGGCCTAGGGAGGGCGGCTGGCCAGGGCGTGGCCTGGAGGGCAGAGGATGGCTGACTGCCACCTCCCAGAGCGGCCGGGCCCCCGGCACCTGCCTGGAGCTCGGCCGCCAGGGCTGCTGCAGCTTCTGCCTCGACCACCTCCTGGTCGTAGCTGTAGGGGTCTTCATAGTGTCGCTCGGGGTCCCCCTCCTCCGTGTCGGAGAAGTTTCCCACGGCAGCCGCAGGTACAGCTCCAGCATCCCCACGGCAGCCAGGGAGCTGGTAGCAGATGAGCTCGCCCCCTGTGTCAGGACAGTGGCAGGCCCGGCAGGGCGGCAGGTGGACAGTGTGGCCGGCAGCATACTTGCGTCCAGCGTGGACGCAGCCCACCTGGCCGCACTGCGGGCAGCTGTCGGCCGCCACCACAGCTTCAATGCAGTTGGGGGGCAGCTCCGGGCACAGCATGAACTGGCAGCTAATCTTGCCACCGCCCGGTGGGCAGGAGCACTCGGTGCTGCCGAAGTCCACGAAGTAGGACTGGCCGGCGGGCACACGGCCGCGCACGAAGCCGCCCTGCAGGCAGTCGTAGTACTGGTAGCCCTCGCATGCACAGCCCTGCTGCACGCACACCGCGCAGCAGGCGCCCGGCTCCAGTGCCTCCTCGATGCAGTTCTCCAGCGGTGGGCACTCGACGCCCGTGCAGTCCTGCCTCGGGGCCGCCGCGCCAGACCTTGGGCCCAGGGCCAGGGCCATGGCCAAGACCACGGCCAGCCAGGCCAACACGGGCTCCCGGGGCCACGCCATGCTCCCACAGCCGGCTCAAGGGCTGCCTTCAGTTGAACCGCCTCCTCTGCTGTGAGGCTCTGCGGGAACAGGAAAGAACAGCTGTCAGTGCCCCTGGGATACCACACACGCGGCTGGACAGCCCCCCCAGTACAGCACACGCACGTGGCTGGACAACACCCCCAGTACAGCACATGCACACAGCTGGACAGTGCCCCCAGTATAGCACACGCATGTGGCAGGATAGTGCCCCCCCCAACTGGACGGTACGTGCGCACGCTCCTGGACATGTCCACTCAGACACACCGCCATCGCTCACGTGCCCCAGGTGTTGGCGCACAGTCATTAACGTGACCCCAACTTGGGGATGCTGACCCCTCTCCCCCACCTTGTGCCACAGGCCCTTTGAGTGGGAGCCTCCTTCCCACGGCCCCACAGCACCCCCAAACGCACCCCTGCACCCTCACTCAGTCACACTCACTCAGGGCATATGTCTGGTCTCTCACACCCTTGGTGACAGACACCGTGGTCCCTCACATATACAGCTACACACGCTGTCTCACACATAGGCTCATCCACATGCCAGGACGCCACAGGGAGTCACACACACACACACACACACACACACACGACCTCCCAAACGATTTCTCTCCCCACAGAAGTCCCACTCGATCCCCAGCCATTCACTGAGAGGCTGGGCAGCCAGCCAGAGGATATGGTCAGGTAGATGATAGGCAGGAACAAACCCCCTCTGAGGCCACAGCGCAGCCAGCCAAGCCCCCCACTGGAGCCCTCAGACCACAAGGCTCAGGAACACTGCCCGACAGGAGACGCCCCCCACCCCCCGCGCCCTTGGACTACAAGTTTAGCCTCCAAAGCGGCTTCCTGCCAATGTCCTCAGCTCCCTCCAATGAACATTACCACCATTCCCAGAATTTTTCTAGATACCTGCTCTCCTTAACACCCCATCCCCATGTTCTGTCCACTCTCCCCCAGGAATAGCTCTCCACTTCTACCCCTTCTCTTTGTTTCCTTGGGCCCATCCCAGACCCAGCCTCACCTCCCATCTGCCCTGGGAGATGCCCTCCCTGCCCTCCACAACCCCACTCAGCTCTTCCTCTGCAAAGCCCATGGGACCTGAGAGCAGCTGACCCGAACACGCCATGGCCCCGAGCCCCGTGGAGGCTTCCCTGCTCCAGCAAGGAAAGGGCCCCAATCCCAGTGAGAACCACCCTCACCCTGCCCTCCCTTCCCAGACATGGGCTACTTCTCCACCCACCACAGTGAGACTGAGCTATTGTTTCCAGTGGCTTTGCTAAAATTGTCTGGCTTTCTAAAAAGGGGGGTGGGGGGTGGGGAGAAAAAACAATAAAGTGGCTTCTCTAGCATTTTAAGTACTTGTCATTTTAAACCTATAAATATAATAATTTCAAACATTTCAACATTCAAACAATGTAACAATAACTTCATAAAAAGTTTCTGAGAAGAGGAGAGAGGGAGCAGGGAGCAGAGTTACCACTGTGTCAAGAGGAAAGCGGCTTCAGGCTGAAGCGTCCACCCCGCCCCGACCCCCTCCCCCAAGCAATGCCCCGGACAGAGCTAGCAGACAGGACTGGAGTGGAGGGCAAGGACCTGAATTGAGGAGGGCAGTGACAGTGACTCAGCACCCAGCACAGCGAGCAAGGAGGTCGGCCTCTGCCAGCCAGTCAACCAGAACGGACTGAACAGGTCCTATGTGCCATGCACCTCTAGAATTGGGGGGTTCTCAAAAAATAAGACAGCTCCATGGCCATTCCACCAGTGCAGAGTCTCTGATGTGGGGAAGCAAGTAATACACCCACAGTGATGCAGCAGATGACGAATACCCGGCAGTAACAAGGACAATGGAGAAATAACTGACAGAAAGCAAGGAAGTGGAATAGGAAGTGACTAGGGCTGCGGGAAAGCCCATTTTAGCCAGGGTGGTCAAGCAAGGCTTCTCTAAGGAACTGCCACTTCATCTGAGACCTGAGTGAATCAAAGGAGACAAGCATGTGAATATTTAGAGGTAAAGGCCTATCTGTAGGCCACTGAACAGCAAGTGTAAAAGGCCTGAGGCAGGATGAGCAGGGGGCAGATGAGGAACAGCAGAGGGCTACCATAGTCTGGGAGAGCGGAGGGACCTGGAAGGATGGTGCTCTGGCTTCCCAAGGCAGGGGAGGCTGCCAAAAGGAGGCCTGCAGAGGTGCTAAAGTTCTAGAACCTAGGTGAGGTTCGGTGGGGTAAGGTCCAGAGCCGATGACCAAGAAAGAATTCTTGAGACATCTTTGGTGCAAAATGGTGGTTTATTAAAGCACGGGGACAGGACCCGTGGGCAGAAAGAGCTGCTGCCCCGGGGTTGTGAGGGATGGCAGGTTATGTACCCTGCAGTTGGGGGAAGGTGAGGGAAAAGGGAGGTTTCAACGGAGCTTTCATATGCTAAAGAGGGCCTATAAGTGCAGGGATACCAGAGGTCTTGCTGCTAAATCAATGTTGTCTTTTGGCAAGCCATTCACATTTCTGCTATCAAACGTCTTTGTTAATGAGATTTGGGTTTAGAAGAAATTTAACTTTATTTAGGGCTTGAGGAACTGAGTTATTTGCCTCTGGAAATTGTGCTATTGTTAAGATAGCTTCTTTGTTGTAAATCTCTAGGACATTGGTAAACCAAGGGAGACTCCTGTCTTGCAGGGTTGTGATCTCTGCATGTTAACTATTTGCTTTTCCTTTAGGGCAGCCAGGGGTGGCTGAGGAATGTCACACATATTACTGAGGGGAGTGGGTGGAGAGGGGGTGCAAGGTGCCAGCTTTTGCTTTGTCCTCAGTCAGCCTCCTGCTCCCTCATCAGAGGGATGTGCAGCCCAGTTTGGGACACGTCAAATTTGAGAAGCCCAAGGAAAGTCCAAATGAATTTCGTAAAGACGTGGAAGGACATCCTCCCCATCCCTCAGCTAAGAAGCCATCTCAGGAGGTAGGTGGGTGGGCATCTAGGAGAATTGGGGCCTGTGATCCCCTGTGACCAGGTCAATAACCCTCTACTTGGAGATGGTGGGACATGAAGGCCCGAAAGCGGCCCGAGTCCACTCTAAATAGTGTCATTTAAGAAAAGAAACCTTTACAAACCAAGAGCCAAACTCTTTAACAATGCATCCCCAAGATGCAAATATGCCCACCACAGGCTGGCAGCCTTCTCCCAGAGCTTCTCCCAGAGGAACTTTGTTCCCAGTCAGCCCTGCCACACTCCATTCCACCTCACATTCTCCCACAAGTTGGTCCCCTAGTTCCTCTCAACCCCCTGGGTGCCCTGGCCTTGGACCTTCCCCACCCCAAGCATCACATTCTGCCTGCATCTAGGTGATTCTAGATCTTGGGTTCACCCGTCACCCTAACCCAAGGGAGGCCCAAGGGAACATAAAGAATATCGGGCCCTGGCTTTGTGTACTCATCTGCTGTGCAATCCTGAACAAGGCTCTTGTCTTCTCTAAGCCTCGTTTCTGCATTTGCGTACAATGGAGAGGCTCCAGCACACCTCAGATCACAACAGAGGGCCTACAGGTTCTGAAGTTTTGTCAGCCAACTCATGTGTTTTGCTTGTCCCACACAGTGGGTTTTAGTCTTAAATTAGTTAACCAGCCTTTACAAACTGGAAATGTTCACATGAAAATTCAGGTTTCTAAAAAAGAAGAGAAAATTTCTCACTCCTCTTGAAAACCACCAAGCCTGAGCCACACTGAGATAATCACACGGGGTATGGGCTCCTGCTCTCCCAAGAGCCTATGTAGCCTTATCGCTGACTTACACATGGTTGGGTGTGCTTGAATTCAGGGTCCCCCCAGCTCCACTGTGGTCTCCAGCTAGAAGAATGGAAGTCTAGGGTACATGACACACTGCACCAGAGCTTCCTGGTGCTGTCTGAAGGGTGGGACAAACGCAGATATATTCAGAGAAGGTTGCCCACTGGGGAGGGTCCCGGGCTCCTGAGGGTGGCTCACCTGGAGAAAAGCAATTCAGAAAGCCCGGGTCCATCTCCACGGCCACTCGGGGCAGGGCAGGACCCACAGGTGTGTATGAAGGGTGAGGGGAACCGATCTCCACAGAGCTCCATAAGGGCAAAGCGCTCTCCAGGTCGAGCATTAGACCAGGCTGCTAGGGGGAAGAGGTGAGCTCCCTGTCATTGGACATAAGCAAGTGGGGCTGGAAACACACAGGTGAGAAGTCGGAGGGCCCAATCTCTACATCACTCGTTCTCAGATTCAGACATGTCCCTTCTGGAGACTCCAGCTGCTATGTTCCCATGGCCCCCACAGCAAGCAGCCCCCTTCACATCTGGCATCTGCAGACATCCCCCCCTTGCAATCTAAAAAGAGGAGCCACAAAGGGGAGGGGCTGAGAAATGGAGGCTGACCTCCCTGCAGGAAGGAACCCCAGCAGCCAGACTGTGGTCACAAACAAAGAGCCTCCTGCCAGGCTGCCCAGTGCTGGCAGGCTGGGTCACACACCCCCAAGGTGGGAACTTTCCAGGGAACAGGGAAAGGCAGTTAAACCTGCATAGCTTCTGCCTTGCACCCATCCCACTGGCAAGCTGGCTAATAATGTATGCACATTCACAGTAACAAAACTGTGATTATGACAAGGCCGACTGCCCCATGTGACCACAGGAGCGGACACCTTGGAGAGGGCTACCTATGCAGTCAGGTCCACAAGCATATGCCGTGCACACACGCTGCACCCCCCTGCCCAGTGACTATCCAAAGAAATCTACAGAGATCCACATGCCCACAATGGTCACTGGGTACTCATCCAGTGGTAGGTGGGGACCTAGCAGGCACAGGCCCTGATGCTGTTCCCTGTCCCTAGATCCACTCCCCGCCCTCCTCCTCCCTGCTCTGCACCTGGGAGGCTGACCTCTCCAGCCTGCATCCCGGAGGATCCTGCACCCCTCAATGCCAGCCACTGATAGGAGATCAAAGGGTATGGTATCTATTCCCCGCCTCCCACCCCCCTTCCCCCAAGGGCAGGGGTTGGTGATGGCTGCCCCCTCCAGCGACAGCTGAGACTCCAGTAGGGTGACCCTACTCTGTTCAGGATTTCATCCCTGCCCCTGCAGGCCCAGGGTGCTAAGGGCTCCCCACCCACAACCATGACTCCAAACATGTCCCCTAGTTCCCCCCAACTCTGCCCATATCTCTGTTCTAGGTCTCTTCATTAACCACTCTTCTCGTCCCCCTTTCCTGCTGGGACTCTGCCAGACACATTCCTGTGAGGACCCCAGAGAATGCTAAGTCCATGATTTGCTGTGCACAGAGCAACACGGATGGACCTTGAAACTAGAACACGAAGTGGAACAGGTAAGAAACAGAAAAAGCTAGCCCAACACCATTCATATGGAGTAAAAATACACGTGCCCAAAGTAAAACACACCATTTGCAAAACACAGGGAAACAGATAAACACTGAGCAGAGCTGGAAGTCTGCCATAGTGGGCAAATGGAATGGCACGGGGAACAGAGATAATGGGAATAAACCAACCAATAAAATAAAAGCAGGACCCCGCAGAGACCAAGATACTGTGTGTTATTAGCTGAGGAGTATAATTAACTCAACTATGAGTGCCTGAGGTCTAGCTGAAGGAAAAAAAAAGAATCCCACGTCCTAACAGGGCCCTTCTAGAAGCAGGAACCCCAGCAGCCTGAAGGAGGATTCGGGGGGGGGGGGTTCTTCCTGCATCCAGCTCAATGGTGAGGGGGGCATGGCTGCATGACCACTCCCAGCCCATCCACAAAGCTCACCCCCCCTTCACTGCAACTGGATGAGGGATGGGCCTGGGGAGCCGTGTAACCAGTGAGACTCAGAACTCCCAACTGCTCCAAGTAGGGGAATTTGGCAGTGGGGATACTGAGCTGCCTGTATGAGGCCTGGCAACTTCCACCTGGGTCTCTGAGGGCACGGAGTCACCAGGAAAGGCACATAACCACCCTGATGGTGGGACCACAGGAGCCCAGCATCTATTCCTCCTGGTTGCAGCCCCGGGCCTGTGAGTCCATTCTGGAGACTCCCATGTGCCCGGAAGGCCAGGTGAACACCACTGAAGGAGCCAAGGCCTGCCTAAATTTCTGACCAACTTTTGTTGACTGTTGTTGCTCTCAGCTGCCAGGGGTCGGGGATGTTGGTCACAGAGCAATAGGTAACCAGAACCACTGGGATCTAAGCAGTGAAATACAATCTGGCTGGGGGACATTCCATATGTCGCCCACAGCTTCAGCACATAGGAAAAGCAGACAGAGGAGAGGCTGCTCTAGACCCACACAGACCTGAGATAGAATAGCCCAGTTCGCGCGGGTCTCCCAGTTGGCCCCAGTGTGAACAAACCAATAAGCCAGCTAGCTGTCTCAGCTCACTGAGGGGTTCCAGGATGGCCTGAGGACCAGCCGTTCATCCTGTGAGGTGTGACGGCTACCAAATGCTGGCGTGTTTTCAAGATGAATACTTTCCCATTTTTTTATTAATCCTTTATTTAGCCATCATGCCTATGAGATGCCCTGACATATTTCAGCATGGATAGCAGTCAAAAGCAAAACGTCCAAATGTTCGCAACTGTGGAATCTAGATGATGGCTGTCTGATGTCCTTTCTGGTCTTCTGGGTTTCCGTCTGCCACTCCTCACAATAAGCAGCCACTACGGGTGTGGAGGTGGGACTGAAGGCCAGGGAGCCACCGACACTCACATCTGGGAGTGCGTCCAGCTCCATGTAGTGAGTCCCTGAATTCCAGAACTGGAGATCCTGGAGCAGGCTCCAGGCAGGACCAGCAGGCCGGTCAAGGTCACGGTCCAGGCTGCTAATAGCTTTGGTCTTTTGTTAATGGGACACCTGCTGTGGGCGGGGGCAGTGGGGATTCTGTGGTAGCCTGGGGTCAGGTTCTCATGGGTGGGGGTGGGTGCACACTCAGGAAGGGTCTCTTCCCAGGAAGCATCCCCCCCAGAGACAGGGCCTACTCTCCTCTCCACCCCGCACCCTGGAGACCTCGTCAGGGAAGGAGATCTCTGGCATAGCAGAGTCAGAGGTGCCTTGGGGTGCTGCTCGAACCTCAACGACCCTCCCTTGCTCTGGCTACAAGCTCCTCTCTCCACCGCCCTCAGACTGCCGCCCCAAAACTCAAACACATATCCCTGCAGGAAGGTGCCACCACCTCCCACAGCTGCCATCCAGAGCAGAGCAGGATGAGAACTTTCTGGGTTGACAAGGCCATGCTGCAACCCCTCCCCACATGGGCCCAAGAGACCCTGATTCATCACCAGTGCTGTTATCAAATGTGGGGTCTGGCTTCACATAGCATCAAGCCACAAGATAAGGAAATGCTTCCCTTCCCCAGTCCTCTGATCCTTCTGATCCCGACAAGAACAGGCTTGCCAAAGCGAGCAAATAAAAAGACAAGACACGCAGTTATGGGGGAACTTCAGATAAGCAATGTGCAAATGTTTAGCATAAGTACGTCTTGCACAATACAGGGGATGTACTTAGGCATCGTGTATCCGAGATTCCAATTTAACTGGGCATCCCACATTTTTTACAGGGCAACCCCAGACAAGAGGAAAAGCTCAGGTTGATGCTGGTATGGCTTCAATACTTTCTAAATATTTGCAGGGGATCTCTCTTTTAAACAAGTCACATCTATAACAAAACACTGGGACTTTCAAGCAGCAGGGGAAGGAAAGAAGAAATAAACATACAAGGCACTTGTAGACACACCAGTCACAAACATGTGAGTCATCAGGACCACCTGGGCCCTTGCTCCTCCCAGAAGCCTGCCCAGAACAGCTGCCCCCTGCTCCCAAGTCCAACCAGAGGCTGCTCACAGGGCACATCTGGGGGTCACATGTGCTCTTGAAATCAGTTGCTGATATTCTAACCTTCCGATGTCATTAATGTAGCATCAGTTTAGTGGTGTAACATTTAAAATCTGAACACTTTGCACTGAATAGACCCCATCTTCTCCAGGAAAACCAGAGGATAGGGCCTGCCAGCAGGGCCCTTCTGGTCCACGGTGAGTCCACGTTCACTCCCCACTGGAATCACTGGTTCACTGTCTCCTTGGACCCACTTGGGCCTTGGGTTTCTCTTATCTACGCCCAAAGGAGGGAGGCCCAGAGGAGGTGGGAGTTTCTGCTTCCTCCTGCCCGGCGTCCCCTCCTGAATGTCCTAGCCTCCTGGGTTAGGATCCCTCTTTTCTCTAAGTGGCAGAGAGGGGGAATTTTGTCCCCCTGCAAGGTGCCTGCTACTACCCAAGTGGCCTAGTAGGCAACAGTGTATCCGTCCTATCCGATTCCAACTGCATCCCACAGTCATACAAGATACACAACACAGGAGGGAATATGGGAGTTACACACTGTCATAGATGGTGATGCCCAGAAGCAGAACCTGACATGGGTTCTCATATATGTGACTTAGCGGGGGACAAAACTTGGCAAAGAGGTGGTATTGGCTAGAGCCCAGCATTGGCCTGATTCCTGGGGATCCCTGCAGGGTGACCAGCACCCCAGGACTTGTCCCACTTAGGGACCTCCGTCAGTCACTGGCCAAGGACCACAGTGGGGTGAAGGGGTAAGGATTACTTCCCAGGCATGTAGTGGGAGGCAATGCCTGTTGGCCAAGGGCAAGCGGCTGCAGAAGGACACAGGTGGGAGCCATTAGCAGCCAACACCTGGAGCATCTGGGGGACGAGAGGGTCCAGATGGGACACTAGCAGTGGCCACAGTGTCTCTCACAAACAGGCGCGCACACACACACACACAAAATGCAGAAGCCGATGAAACAGTATAGTCCTTAAAAATGTCCCCAAACCTACCTTTAATTTATAATTTAGTCTGAGATCACCCCAGGCTCAGAAAGGTAACAAAGTATATACTAAAAATAATATTTGTACAGCCATGCTCATGGCAGCATTATTCTCAATAGCCAAATGGCAGAAACAACCCAGGTGTTCCCCCCAGCAATGAGCAGATAAACAAAATACAGTCTATACCTACACTGGAATATTCTTCAGCCTTAGAAAGGAAGTTCTGACACAGGCTACAGCGTGGGCAGATACTGCAGACAATGTACTAAGTGCAACGAGGCAAGACCCACAGGACAAATCCTGTAGCTCTCACTTACATGAGGTCCTTGGAGTCATCAAGTTCATAGAGACAGAAAGGAGGGTGGTGGGTGCCAAGGGCTGGGAGGTGGGGAGCTGTTTCCTGGGGAGAGTTTCAAGTTTGGGAAGATGAGGAAGTAATGGAGATGGACGGCGGGGCAGACTATACCACAGCGTGAATGTGCTTAATGGCACCAAACTGTCCACTTAAGTGGCCAAGATGGTCCATCTTCTATTTCATGTATTCTACTACAATAATGAGTAAAAACACATGCACTGCAGAGCCAGAAGTGAATACTAGAAGAGCACAGAGAGGGGAGGAAAGAAGGACCCACACTGAAGGCTCCACAGGAAACAAGGGCTGCCCCAGATACTTCCCCCTAGGTCGTAAGCTTCCTGGCAGCCAAAGTCAGAAGGGAAATTAGAGGATGACCCAGAACTCCTTGTCTGATCGGAGGAAGTCATCTAGTTCATCGGGAAAAATAAACTTGTTCTTGGCACAAAATGTGAGTGGGAATTTTAGCTGTTAGTTAGGTTCATGCTCAATGATCACTTCCTTGGCGCCAAGGGAATGCCAAACACCAGACCCAGGCTTTCAAGGGAGGTTTATTTTCTTTTTACTATTTTATTTATTTGAGAGAGAAAGAGGACAAAAGCAGAGGTGAGCAGCAGAGGCAGAGGGAGAAGCAGGCTCCATAGTGAGCAGAGAGCCTGATATGGGGCTCGATCCCAGGACCCTGAGATCATGATCTACGCCAAAGGCAGACACCTAACCAACTGAGCTACCCAGACATCCTAAGGTTTATTTTATAAACCATGGTCTGCAGATAGGGAACCTCAGGCCCCGACAGAGGGCATATCACCAGTAAGAGGAGGCATGGAGATTTGAACCCAGGTCTGTCTAGTCAAGGGAGTACAGCCAGAGTCCTTCAGCTTCTAGATATTCATCACACACCTGCTACCTAACACCTCTTTTTATAGGTGCTGGGATGTGGCAGTGAACAAAACCAACAAAGCGGCAATGGGCCAACACTGGTGGAGGGAAGAGACAGGGAACAAATGAATAAGAAGGTAATACGGGTGTTGTGAATAAGGGGGATTGGAGCACTTCTTTGTCAAGAATGGTCAGAGCAGGGCACCTTGGTGGTGCCGTCAGTGAAGCATCTGACTCTTGGTTTCGGCTCAGGACACAATCTCAGGGTCCTAGGATCGAGTCCTGCAGCAGGTTCCATGTTCAGCGCAAGTCTGTTTGAGATTCTCTTTCCTACTTCCTCTGTCCCTCCTGCTTGTGCGCTCTCTCCTTCTAAGATAAATCAATAAATCTTTAAAAAAAAAAAAAAAAGGAATGGTCAGAGCAACCACATGGAACAGGTGACATCTCAGCTGACACTTGCCAGGGAAAAATGTGGTGGCCATGCAAAGATTTGGGGAGTGGCATCCAGGCAGCGGTAAGATCATGTGCAAAGGCCCTGAGGCAGGGACCTGCTTGACACATTGTGGTTGGTATGCAGGGAACAAAGCGAGCAGAAGATGGTGAGGTGAGAAGCAAAAGGAGAAAAAAGTGAAAGAAGAGATATGAAAATCAAGGAAAGAGAGAAGCTCCAAAGAGGAGGTCCATCAGTCCCCCATGTGCAGTATCCCAGGGAACTCCACAAAGCATCCAGTACATTTAGCAAAAACTGTTCCAGCAGGGTAGTAGGGGTCACCACAAGGTCCAGCACACTGGGAATTCAAGAAGGAACTACAAGTGGGGCCCAGGTGGCTCAGTCAGTTGAGCATCCAGTTCTTGATGGCTCAGGCCATGACCTCAGGGTCCTGGGATCTGGCCCAGCATTTTGAAATTCTCTCTCTTCCACTCTCTCTGCCCCTCCCCCAACTCACACTCTCTCCCCCAACCCCTCTCCAAAAAGAAAAAGAAAAGGAAAAAAAGAAGAGAGAGAAAGAGGACAAAAGCAGAGGTGAGCAGCAGAGGCAGAGGGAGAAGCAGGCTCCATAGTGAGCAGAGAGCTCACTCCTTTCCAAGGAGTCCAAGGAAGATTCCAGTCCATAAAGTCTGAACTAGGTAAAACCTGAACAACATCATATAGGGATCACAAATGTAGGAGACAGAACTAAAAAGTCAAGCTGGAATGGCCACATAGAGGTCTGGTGAGGAGTACCTGGTGGGTGGAGGGACACAGGGAAGGACGATGGGAGCTCCTGGGTGTGGGCACTGTCCTCCTGATACCCCCAGGTAGTGGTCACTCAAGGGTATCCTGATGTTTATATACTTTCTTGTGTGCTTTTTCACAATAAAAGAGATTTTTCTAAAAAAACAAAGAAAAGAAAAGCCAATTATAGTAGTCCAGGAAAAGAAAACAAGAGCAAGAAATGGTGTTGGCAGAAGAAAAGGGAAGGAGGGGAAGGATGAGAAAAATAGTCACAAATTACTGAAAGAAAGTGATCACGTTTGGCTTCTGTCTTTAAAGTCTTATTTCCCTTCATTTCCTTGAGGCAAAAGTCTATGTAATCGCTGGCATGGTTTGTAAGAAGACAGGGCTGGCCATAGGAGAAGGCTTAGGAGACCAGGGATGTGTTAGGAGATGGGGTCTGGGTCCTTGGCGCTGGGAGAGCCAGGCAAGGCTGAAGGCACAGGTAGATGGCTTGAGACCCCCAAGGAGAGGAGAGAAGCTGGGTCCAAAGTACAGGGGGACACTGGGGCCCTGAGCCAATCCTGGGTGCAGAGTGCTAACAAGCATCGGGACCCAGGTGGGACACACAGAGGGGCTGGGAGCCTTGTGTCCTCACAGGCTCACTGGCCCCTGGGGACAGCCAAAGGCGTGAGCTCATGAAAACACTTGCAAAATCATTCTTCAAGTAGAACAGCCAGGGTATTTTTCCCTTCCCTGCCCTCTCCTCCCTAAGAAGAAGAAAAAAAAAAAAAAAAAAAAAATGAAATGAGTAAAAAGCTCCTTAAAGCTTGGGTGAGAGTTGACCCCATGTATATAACCATTAATCTCATTACCAGCATAAGCAGGTGAAAAATTACAAAGATGAATGTCCGTGACTTATAATCAACCTTTAAGCAAAGAAAATGTTGCTTTTGGCACCAGGAGGGAGCTGCTATTTTCCTTCCCCACAAGTCAAAACTCTGGAAAGAGGAAACACTCCCAGGGAGTAGTGATGAGAAACGGGTCTGCCCAAAGCCAGGCTGAGCTCACTGCTCTCCCCACCTGGCGTCCAGGGGCCTCCACCCGGCCCCAGATGGAGGGTCGGATGAGCAGCGTCACACCCCTGACCTCTCCCTCTCTCTCTAAAGAGCCAGGCATCTCCATCCAGCCTGCCCTGGTCCCACCCACAGGAGGTTTTTTGGCTGATCTCTCACCCCTGCTCAAAATCCTGAATGGTGCCTTAGAGAATCCACTTAAAGCTATAGGTAATATACCCCTCCATCAAAAAAGGGAAAATGCAAGCGAATCAGGGTAATGGATATGGGGTGGTTTCTGGCCATCCCATTATATATTTACCTGCCTTTCAGGAGCAGCCCGGGAGCTTCCTTCTAGGGTCCACACAACCCGTCTGCCCCCCACCCCCACCATCAGTGTTTCCTATTCCTGGATCCAAAACTGAATTTTGCAATGACACGAACCCACAGTGTGTTAAGCTAACCTGGACCAGATTTTCTGTCACTTGCAATTGAGAATCTTTTTTTTTTTTTTAAGATTTTATTTATTTATTTGACAGACAGAGATCACAAGTAGGCAGAGAGAGAGGCAGGCAGAGAGAGAGAGAGAGGAGGAAGCAGGCTCCCTGCTGAGCAGAGAGCCCAATGTGGGACTCGATCCCGGGACCCCGAGATCATGACCTGAGCCGAAGGCAGCGGCTTAACCCACTGAGCCACCCAGGCGCCCCGCAATTGAGAATCTTAACAGAGATAAGTGCATACACCAAAATCTGCTATGTATCATTTTAAGAGTCTCACTGACTCCCTAGAGCTCACTCACACACCGCTGGTTGAAGACTCCTGGCCCAGGGACATAGTGGAAACTCCAAAAGAGGCATTCAAAGTCTATCACTACCTAACCCCCACCTATCTTCCCAAACGCATTTCTCTCCGCTGCCTTCCATTTACCCAATTCCTGATAAACTGGAAGATTCCCAACCCCCGTTTTCCTCATATTGCTAGCCCAAACCAGAGTCCTCTCTTCTGAATCTCTGAAGACCCAAATCCCAGCTCCTACTTTAAGGCTAAGCTCCAAGGGTAGATGGATGGGCAAGTGGATGGATGGATGGATGCATAGATTAGTGGCTGATGAGCAGTTAGCAGGTGGAAGATGGATGGACGAGAAGGTAGAAGGTCAATGAGTAAGTGAACTGGTATATAGATGGACAGTTGATGAAGAGAAGGATAGAGGAATAGACATATGGTGAACAAACGATAAATGGGTGAGTGAACAAATGGCAGATAGAGGACAGATGGATGGGAAAGTGGGTCAGTGAATGAAAGGGCAACCAGCATGTGGATGCCTGTCCAATGGATGGGCAGATGGGTGGGTACATAAGTAAGAGGGTAGAAGATGGGTGGATGGGAAGGCAGGTTAATGGGTGGGTGTATCACCACAGGAATGAATGGCTGAGGAGAAGTTCAATGACCAGACAGGAAATGGGTCAGTGGACAAAAGGACACAGGCATAGCAGGTGGGTACATAGGTGCGTGAGCAGCAGATGGGCAGGTGGAGCTAGGAAAGTTCTCTTGGTGCTCAATCAGGACTCTTCCCAGACCCCTGGAAAGCCCTAGAATAAGGCCAAAGGCTCTCTGATAGGCCAGTATCTCAAACAATTCTTGGCCAAGCAATTCTTGGCTATTCACATTGAATAGCTTGGAAGCATGGCCATCAAGTCACACTGGCCTGCATTCACAGCCCAACAGAGTAGACTCCCACTATTTGACCATAGACCAGGGACTGGCTCTCTGAGCCTCATTTTCCCCATCTGTTAAATGGGAACCATCACAGTTTCCTCACAAGGTACTGTGGGATGAAATAAAGAATTCTCTGCAGAGGCTAGCCCAAGACATGGGACAGTCAGAGCTGACAATAATTTCCATCTTATTTAAAAAAAAAAATTGTTCTGGGGCCTAGAAAAAGAAAAGGGCAGCCACCTCACATTTTGTAAGACAAGGAAAATCCTGACGCCAAAAGCAGACGTGGATACTCTAAGCAGACAGAAGTATAGGCCAGTTTCATTTACAAATCCTAGCTGCCAGGTCCTAAATAAAATACCAGAAAATTGAACCCAGCAGTCTGTTAAGGGGATAATATATTCTGTACAACAGCACCACTTCAGGAATTCAAGGGTAGTTCAATATTTTAAAAAATCAATGCAATTCACCAAAAGGAAAAATCGAAGGGGTCACCTCACTAGATCCTGGGGGAAAAAAATTCCATAAAATCTGACATCCTGATTAAAATTTCGGAGAGAGGGGCGCCTGGGTGGCTCAGTGGGTTAAGCCTCTGTCCTCCGCTCAGGTCATGATCCCAGGGTCCTGGGATCAAGCCCCACATCAGGCTCTCTGCTCAGAAGGGAGCCTGCTTCCCCCTTTCTCTCTGCCTGCCTCTCTGCCTACTTGTGATCTCTCCCTGTCAAATAAATAAATAAAAATCTTGAAAAAAAATAAAATTAAATCTCGGAGAGAAGTCAACTCCTCTTGGTAGAGAGGACCACCTTCCAGGCTTCTATGGAAATGGACTCGCCCGAGTGTTCATGGGAACGGAAGTCGGGTGTATGAATGTGTCCGCATGTGCACTCTGATGTGAGGGAGAGTGAACACATTCACATGTCTGTGAACTTTTAAGGGTGTATAATGTGAGTGGCTTTGGTAGGGGTGTGTGCAAATTTAAGTGTGTATGATTCTGTGTGAGGAGGTGTGAATATGCACATAACAGTGTATGTAAAATACACAAACATGTGTGTCCATGTACACGTGCTAGGCCATCCCCCACTGGTGGGTCCCACCCCTCCTGCAGCCCCAGTCAGTGGGTTACTGTTTGCCAAGTCTCCTGAGCTTTCCCCTCTCTCTACCTGTGTCCTTCCCCTCTGCCCTGACCATGCTCTCTCCTCGATGCCCCCATGACTGGCTTCCTGCTCCCCGCCTCAGCCCCACCTTGCTCAGAGCTCCAACACAGGCCATCCCATCCTGCACCCCACCACTCCAGCCTGTGTCAACAGCCCCGCGGACATCACCACACTCAGGGCACAGTAGTCAGTGCCCTGGGGAGGCTCTTTCTGCCATCAACCACATCTCAGAGATCCCATCCTCTGCCTGGCCAGATGGGATGGCCCTCAGGGACCGGGACAGGCAGGGTCATGTCCTGCACTTAGGAGCCAACATCGTACACTGATGTCTCCGCCTGCTTGTCTCCCCAGCTGCACTTGATTCTGAGGCAAGGACTCTGCCCTCCTGCTCAGCCTTGACCTGGGGTCTGGGCCACAGCAGGCACTCAGAATGCTTTGGGTGGGTGGGTGAATGAATTAGTGTGCATGGCCCCAGCAAGTCCTAATACAGGACATGGGATGAATTATAAATGTAAGTGCCACCTACACTCATCCCAGAAGGGCCTTTGAGATCAGCAAAAACTTGCCTGAGGTCACCTGGCAAGTCACCTACTGAGCTGGGAGCCCCAAGCACACAGGTGCTCAGGAGCCTTTTCTCATGTGTCACCATTTAGCCTCACAGCTCCACAGGGGGCAAGGGTGGAGCAGAAAGGGACTTTCTCAGGGCTTCCAGTGGGGAGGCCTGTGTGCAGCAGACCCTGTCAGGTCTCGCCCCAGCTATGGCATCCCCATCGCCACCTCCCCCTATGCCCCGCCAGGCCATAACCCGCCCCTGCCAGAGCAGAGACAGACAGTAAGCAGGACCAAGCTCTGGACTCCCCAGGCTGCTGGGCCACTCCAGCATATGACGTTCTGAGAAGGCCTGTTCCATTGGCTTATGGGCCCAATAAGAGCAGCCTCCCAGCCACACCCAGGAGGGGACTCAAGGAGATGATGCAGAGACCCTAGCATGTCACCTAGCAAACAATAGGCACTCAATACATGTTCAACATTTTAAGAAATTACTGTTCCCAGCTACTCTAAATCTTTCACAGCTCCTCGACTCCACCTATTCCTTGATTCCCAAATGGTCTCCCCTTATCAAACTCCTATTCATCCCTCAAAGCCCAGCTCAATATCTCCTCCTCTGAGAAACCTTTCTTCAGAGTTCACAGCTGCCTCTCTCAATCTCCCTGCACTCTGTACACAGAGTCCCCGATTCTGCACAGGGTTCGCAGACAAGAAAGATATAAAAGCAAGAGGGTTAGACCAAACCCACAGAGTAATAGATTCTAACCACACCCTCGCCACTTGGGGCAAGTGTGGTTGGGGTGGAGGTCAAGACCCCAGAGTCCCTACCCCTTCTCTTGACTCAAAAGGGAGTCAAGAGAAGGGGTAAGGGCTACCCCAGATGGTGAAGAGCCGCTGTTCCTCATCCTGGAACATGCTAACATTCCCTTTGGGATGGGTTTACCATGTGACCTGGGAACAGGGAAGAAACTGCAGACCAATTATACAGAGCAACTCAATGATGCTCTGGGGATCTCCACCTCCTTCTCCTAGCTAGAGAAACCCAATCATCCTCTGGGGAGCCACCCTCTCTCGGGTTACATGGACTACAGGATGGCCATCCCCCATCCATAGAGACCACCACACAGGCCCACACTGCAGCTTCTGAGCTCAAAGGAGTGAGCCCAGAGCTGCCAGGCCATGTGACTGCCTGATGGAGACACAGACCCAAGGGCATCTTTAGAGCCCCTGGATACAGCCATGCCTGAAACTGCACCCTGTACTTTTTCGTTCCATGACTTTTTTGTTGAAGTTACATTTTCTCTCAACCTGTGATCAAAAGAATCCTGACACTTGTGATGAAAGTAAAAGTAGCCAACTGTGTTATGTTGGTTGCTGATTTGACTCTGAGACTGTTTGTCTCTGGCGTTCATAAACTTGGTCCCTGCAGCAAGGACCTCCTGCACTGCTAGTCTGCTTTACGTAAAGCCCATTCTCAGGGACCAGCTGGAGAGAGCCCACAGAGCCCCTGTCACAACCCTGCCCCCGGCCACAGCCCATTGGCCCGGCATGGACATTTCACCCACAATGGGCCAATCAGAGCTCTTCCCCAGGATTCTGCCCTGGACCTAAAAGAACATACAGAGCATCTCCGGGGGGGAAGAACTATGAGCCAGGGAGCCTCCAAGCTGAAGGCAGGCACATTTAAGTCATTTTGAGAAAATCGCAGAGCTTGCAGAGAAAACCAGAGACAAAATAAAGACGGACTGTAAGGCAGTCTTGGCTGCATCAGAAACCCTCACTGTAGTTTTCTCTGGGCCAGCGGGGCCTAGTCTCCCCTGACAATGCAGTGGAGCCCCCTGCTTCTCCTGAGTGACATCCAATGAAGCCCGTGTGAAGGAGAAATCACTCACCCCACAGTGGACAGGCCCCATCTGAAGCCCAGCACAGGGGAAATCCCTGTCAGACAGGGCGTGGGTGGGCCACCGTGCCCTATGCTGAGGCCCTACCCTCGCCGTGAGACCCCTGAGATCTGGAGCCAAGAGGGAGGGTCACTAGTCCCACCCCACGCACAGGAAGCCACAACCATTCCAAGGGGTGTACCTGGCCCAGGCACGTCCTGCCTTGGGATCACAGTGGGGCATTTCAGGGACAGGCAACTGACGTCACCATATCCTTTCCCCAGCCAGCACTCCATTACATGAGTCTCTCTCACTCGTCAGGGTGCAAGGTCAGCCATTCAGTTCAAGGAAACAAGTTATGAGGGGTGATGGGAGTAGGGCAAACTTTTCCTCACACTGGGGCATGTCGTTAATTAAGGGCCCAAGCAGCCATTATCATGAGTGTGATTGGAATTACCCATGAGACGTATCATTAATGACCTCTGCTCACCAGACTTCATAGCTTACACGGCACTCTCCCATCTAGCCAGGCCTAGATTCCCCATGTCATCCAGAGACTGGGCCCAGCCTCACCTCGCCAGCTACCATCAACTTCCTTCTTCAGCACTAGAGCCCTGGTCCTAAGCCCCTGGCCCACGACCCCCTAGCATGGGCCCCAGGCCACGGGACACCTCAGAGAATGCCTCAAACCCCTGGCCTGAGAACCAGGGACTTGGCCTCAGAGGAGACATCCCTGCTGAAGGGACTGCAGCCTCCTGTTACATCCCTGCCCAGCAGGAAACATGCCAGTGAGGGCCCAGAAAGATGGAAAGGAGGATTCCCAAGAAGCTGGGAGGTGTGGGATGACCAGCCAGAGGGGTCTGCCCGAGTGGGACTACAGAGGACCATGCAGGATGAGCTCAGATCTCAGAGACAAGGCAGAAGCAACAGAAGCCCATGGAGAGTAATTCCTCCCCAATCCAGTCTCTTTCCACCACTCAGGATCACAGAGAACTCCCTGTGGAAAACTCATGTGCCTTGCACGTCTCCCTGCTGCTTGCCAACTTTTGTAGCAAAGAGAAAGCAGGTCCCTCAGCTCAAGGCTGAGGCAGGGAAAAGAAGTCATGAGGGTTCAAAGCCCTGCTTGGCTGTTGTTAATCTTTATTTTTTCATGGGTATTGCTGATTTAGGGCAAATCTGATTTTTATCTACAGCTCTGACAAAAGGTCTCCTTTTAAATAAGGACAAGTAAAACAGGGAAGGGATTTTTTTTAATATACTACGTGTCACGTAAAGGCATGGGAGGTCCGGAGGTCTGGCGGAAAATGTGATGGTGTAATGCTAAGCCGATACCCACTGGCTTTTTCCTCAAGAGAGGACACAAGTGCCCCTATGGGCCCTCCCTTCATCAGCCCCATAGGCAGGGACCAGCAGCAGAGACCATGAGATGTCCATGGTCAGACAACATTTGAATTATTCTGCTTGGAGGACACGCCAGGGGACAGATAATGAACACTGAGATTCTCAATCAGCACCAAACCACCACAAGGATGGCTAATCTCTTAGCTCCCGAGAACTAGGAGGCTGACACAGAAACCACAGGGAAGAGCTATGGCCGTGTGTCTGTGGGCATGTGTGTACACACATGCCTGTGAGTGCTGGGAGTCAAGAAGATAACAGTTCTGAACCACCGCCTTTGAGGAGTTGGCATGTGTGAAGACCACCAGGGGCCCAGATCCCCTGAGGTGGCCCTGATCCACAGAGGTCCAGCCCCACTCTGCCTATCCCACTCATTCCCAAATGGGCTCAGAACCCTTTCCTGGCTCCCTCTGGCTCAGACAAGAGGACACAGACTTGCTGGGAGTTTGGGAGCTCTTCTCCGGGGTCCTGACAGTTCTCTACCAGAATGTTTTTAATGTTGTGCTCTCATTTTAAGGAGTCATCGAGAACAGAATTATCTGGATCACTGAATGCTCACTTTGTGACCAAAGACACAGCTGGGAATTCATGGCTAGGATGGGAGACCCAGGCTGAGGAAAGAAGAACTCTGGGAGGCTTATCAAACCCAGTGTGACCTGGGGTACCTGGGTGGCTCAGTCATGATCCCAGGGTCCTGGGATCGAGTCCTGCATCGGGTCCCTGCTCAGCGGGAAGCCTGCTTCTCCCCCTGCCCAATGCTCCCCCTTGCTTGTGTTCTGCTCTCTCTCTGATAAATACATAAAAAATCTTTTTTAAAAATGGTGTGTCCTGCCCACAAGGCCAAGGGCTGGCCCCTGCGATGGCATCTCAATGATGAGAAGGAGGACAGCAGAGCGGAAAGAATCCAACTCGCATAGGTTAGTGAAGCACCGTGTAGCTGCCAAAAATGGTGCTCAGGGCCCCCTGTAGCCTGCACACCAACCCTGTAGGCAGGCCACTACCACCAGGCCCACTTTACAGATGGATAAGCTAAGGCTGGGACACAAAGCCCTCATTATGCGGGCTCCCAGGACTCAGGCCAGGCAGGCGTGCCAGCATCCTCCAGGCTTCCCTGGCCTGGCTGGGTCCTCACCCTACTGGCACTCCACAGGCCAGGCCTCCTTCTCACATTTCAGGCCATTCCTGGCCATCAAACCACAGCAGAGCCAGGAGGGCTGTCCCAAGTTTGCAATGAGGAAATTGAAAGATTGAAGCTCTTGCAGGTCAGGGCCTGCCTGCAGCCAAAAAGGCCTCTGGTGGTCAGAGGCAGCCATCCCACTCCCCTGGAATGTGGGTGCTCGCTGCCCCCCACCCTCTCAGCCAGGCCAAGTCTCCTAGCCTGGGGCAGGCAGGCAGCCCCGCTTCCTCACCAGCATGTGACCTGGGCGGGGTCACTCTGGCCTACAATGCAGCATCCCCCCACCAGAAAAGCTAGGCTCCCCACCCTTGAGGAAGGAAATAACCTTTCCCCAAACCAGCACTTTCTTTGCAACAATCTCCATATATGAGAAGACAGAGGCATTTTTGCAATGCTTCCAAGTTCCAATAAACGTGAGGACAATGGTGCAAAATGACGCAGGGCTTGACCTGAGAGGGGCCCTGGGAAGGGACCAGACCGGAGGAGGTAAATTAGCAGGGTGTGCGTGCCAGTGGTGCCCGTGATCAAGGGGCAGCCCATCCGGAGCAGGACCTGAAGGTGGATAGACCTGGCTCCTGCCCCAGTTCTTCCTCCAGACTTGCCATGTGACCACAGGCAGACATGACCCTCTCGCAGCCTCAGTTTCCCTGCCCTGTCACTCTCACAAGCCTCCCACCGATCATCTCACCCCCCTCTAGTCCCTCATGCCTGGACTGATTGCCAGACGGACCCTCCAGCCCTCTGGCCATGTCCATCCTCTTCTAAGAAATGCCCCAAGACTGCCCATCTCCAGGTCACAGACCAGGATTTGAGGTTCTCCATTGTCAGGGTTCAGTCCACCAGCACAACTTTATGGCCCACCTCTCCTCCAACCCACCTCTCCAAGAGAAACTGGGTTTTCTCCTGTTCTTGTGTCTCCCTCACCTTTTTCCCTTCACATCACCGAGCCTGTACACCTCCTCTGGGAGGTCTACCCTGTCCACCACCAGACTCAGCTAGATGCTTCCTTGGCTAGATGCTTCCTTGGTCCTAAGGAGGACCACTGTGCTCTCTCCTTTAGGACAGCCCTGACTGAAGCAGGTCAGAACTCCCTATGTGCCTCCCTGGAGCCCCTGAATTGGCATGGAAGGGACAACAGGCCATCCCACACCAGAGGCTACTGTGAGCACCCCAAAACCTTGGGCACACATCCCTGGCATGGATGTCCAGGGAGCCACTGTCCAGGAACCCTGACTCTGCAAGTAAGGTGTTCCCAGCAATGCTCAGCCTCCCATAAGGCCCAGTTCCAGCCCCCTATGGCTCTCCCCCAGCAGCTCAGGAGTGGGGGTACTTTAAAATCTCAATCAGGGCTGGCCCCTCCCTGAAATGAATCTGTATCCACCCAGAATAAAAATGAAAGCCTTCCTGTGGCGCCCAGATGTGGCCTACCCTCCAGTGGCTCTCCTTGCTCATGGGGGTCCTGATTTCCAGCTGCCCCAGGTCATTTGCGCCTGCCATGACCTCTGCCTGAACAGCCCTACTCCACCCAGGTGTCTGCTCCATTGACACCTCTCATGCTCAACCTAAAATATCCAGACCCAACTCCCAGCCCCAGACCAGGTTTGCCATCTGTTTATCGCAACCACAGCCAGCATAGGATATCACAGTGAGCACCCACACATCCCCTGTGTGTGTGTCTCCCACCAGAAAGCAGGCTCTGTGGGGGCAGAGGATGTTGCCTTGGTCACTGTCTATGCCCAGCACTCAGAACAGCATCCAGGACCCAGTAGGTGCTCAATAAATGGAACGAGTGATCTCATTTCCTCCTTCCGTTAACCCTAACAGAGACAGGACACCCATTTTACAGATAAAAAAACTGAGGGTCAGAGGTGTAAGTCACTGGCCTGATGGGATCACAGCCTGTAAGTGGCAGAGTGGGGAATCCAAACCTTATAGGATGCCAAAGCAAGGATTTCTTACCCCTGGCTTCCCCTGGCTCTGGACCTGCAGCTCATCTCCCAACCAGCTGGCAGGGCTGACTGGGGAAACAATCTCAGGATAAAACCGTAAGTGCTGTGGGTGCCCAAGCCAGGAGGAGTCAGCGGTCAAATCACCAGAAGGAAACACACCCACAGGAAAAAGGGGTAAGAAACGGAGTGAGAGAGAGAAAGGGTGGGTTTTTTCTTTTGTCCATTTGCCAAACTTTGCAAAAAGTGACTTTGTTACCATCTAATTTAATCTCAGTGGAAACTTTTGTATACCATGCCAGGAAGAAGTTAGTCCGTTCAACAAGTCAGTGAAGCAGGGAATTTAAAAACCACCCTTAAACACTTCCACTTAAAACTAACAAATGAACGGTCACCCACCAACAGCCCAACTGCTTTTTAATTTAATGTTTTGAACAGGCAATGCAGTCATGTGGTTCAAAAAAGCAGCAAATATTTTTTAAAAAAATTTTTTAAAGGCACTAGGACATGTCACCTCACCCTTGCACCCTTGTCCCCCTCCTGCCCACCCCAACCCACCCCCAGGTGACCACAGGTGAACACTGCAACTTGTTCCTTGTGTTTTCTCCCAGGCCTTGTTTATGTTTACACAAGCTAACAGGAAGTTGGATTTCTTATTGGACACGAGGCAGCACGGTTTACAAGCCATTCGGCAATGTGGCACCTATTTTCTTCTCTTAATAGATCTTGAAAGACCTTTCCACAGAGAGTGTCCTCATTTTTTAAAGCTGCATAATATTCCAAGGTGAGGCCATCCCAGCATCTGTCACCCCGGATCTCAAATGTCCAGTCACAGACCTATCTCCCTCCTCTGCCTGTAGCTTCTCAAGGGTGAGAACTGCACCCCAGCATGGGGCCTGGCACAAGCCTCCCAATCTTACTCAAGAGGGTATCATAAAACGGAAATCCGATCTCCTTGCTTCTTCCACCAGAACCTTTCAGTAGCTTTCAAACTCCCTATGCTGACCCTCCTTCACTTCTTTGGCACCCTCACACCTCTCCCTGACTCACTCCAGCCTCCTCCTTTTCCATTCCTCACACATACCAAACAGGATCCTACCTCAGGCCCTTTGCACTATCTGTGCCCCCTGCTTGGCATTCTCCCTCACCACGCTGGTCTCAGCTCAGAAGTTCCCTCCTCAAAGGGCCCTCCCTGCCCTTTCTGTTTAGCTGTCCTGTTGACTTAAGCTCCTTTACAGCATCTGAAATCAATGTGAATAATTAATGTCATTAATTAACATAATTAATTTATTTGTCCCCTGAATCATCCCACCTCACCTATCTAACTAAAATATAGACTGCATGGAACAAAGAGAGTGCCTGCATTGCTCACCCTGAGTACCTACCTGGACGGTGCCTCATCTAGGATGTGACTCCCACACTCCAGCCCAGGAAAGCCAAGCTCCCGCAGCAGCCCCACCTGGTAGAATTATTCCTGGCAGCCCTCACAAAGCTTATGGGACTGTGGGAGCCCAGCACCCAGAATCCTGCCACGAGCTGGAACTGCATCCCAGGCCAAGGTCTTCGGCGAGGGGAGGCCTTTCAGAATTCAAGAAGCCTGGGAGCAGGGCTACACCCAACTGCCTCCTGACAGTGGTCCCAAGGATTCCATCCTCTCCCCTCCCCACTTCAGATCCATGAGCCCTAGAAAGCTCAAGAGCCCAGCACCCATTTTACAGAAGGGAAGACTGAGGACCTGAGAAGGGACGGATGGGCCCTCTGCACCATCTTACACAGCCCAGCACCTTCCTCCCCAGCGGAAAAGAAAACCCCCAGGAAGGGGGGTTTCCCTTGAGGAAGAGGTCAGGGCTGCCCACCATCCCCAGTCACTACCGAAGGGCTGGCCCTCATTCAGTCAGTCAACAAACTTCCAGGATGTTGCACATCCCAGGGGGCACTTCACTGACATCAGCCACAGAAGTGTGCTCACAAGAGAGAGCAGAGTCACAGAAGCTGGGACTTAAAGTAACACAGCAACTGCCCCACCCCATGCCACCCATGGAGAGGCCACCCAAGGGAATGCGAGCTGGGACCTGGGAGACTGTTCTCCACCTGAGTCCCTCCTTGTAAGGCATCTCGTCCACCAAGGCTGACCAGGGACTTACAGGGAAAATGCAAGGTTAGCATGAAACCTGATGTCCAGCTGGGCACACTGTGATGCTCCTGAGGCCAGACAGACATGAGACTCAGCGGTCTTTATCCTGGTGGTCAAGGGGTCATTGTGGATATTACTGTCAAGACGAGAGCAGAAAACCATGCTGAGCTTTCAGGCTGATGAAAACAGCCTGGCTGGCTGGGCTGGTGGAGCCTGTGACTCTTGATCTCAGGGCTGTGAGTTCAAGCCCCATGTTGAGTATAAAGATTACTTAGAAATTTAAAGAAATCTTTTAAAAAAAAAGGAACCTGGGTGGTCATTTAAATCTTCACTTTATTATGAAATCTTCTTCACTTTAGGTCCTGAATTTAGCTCTGCCCTGACCCCTGTAGAGAATGCAACTTCGCTTCCCTGGTCATTCCACAAGCATTTAGTAAGCACCTTCTGTGTGCCAGGTGTGGACCTGGCTCAGGGACTTCACCCAGGGTTGATGAAACCAAGTCCCTCCACTCATGGATTCATTAAAAGAGGGCAAAGAGCTTGGCTTTAGGGCCAACAAACTCTGGGTTGAAATTTCAGCTCTACCACTTGCTTGCTAGAAAACTCTTTCCAAGCCTCAGTTTCCCCATCTGTCAAATAAGGTAAGAATGTGACCTGGCAGAATCATTGATGGGATCTGGTAAGAAATTTGACCATCAAAGCCGGCTCTGATATCATGGCCTTCCTCCCATGGGGCTCCCACGCCACTGTTCCCATAGTCCAGCAGAAAGCACCTGCCATCATCACAAAGATGCCTTGTGGTCCAGGCCTCTGGTGTGCCCCCCAAGTGCTCTGAAGAGGTGTAAGGCTCCCTCAAGGCTTTCCCAGTCCTGGGTGGGGGGACTAGCCTAGGCCCCTTTGGGGTAGGCAAGGCGCAAAAAGAGCCCAGTTTATATGCCAGGCACAGTCAACAATAGAGGTCTATGCAGGCCAGGTAGGAGCTGAGTCCCGGGTGGAGACTATAGCCAAATGATGCTCCTGTCCCATCCCCGGGGGGGGCAGAGGCAGACAGCACTAGACAGTGGTACCACAAGGGAATGTGGATCCTGGGCTTTCAGGTCTTTTGATTTTTCAGGTAAAAGATGAAAATCTGGACTTTTCTGTGAAACCTGCCAATTTGCAAATGCTGGCAGCTAATTAAATATTTAAAAATAATAACAACATGGTAAGAGCCAAGCAAAACACACAGAGCCAGTCAAAGCCAGAGCTGGCAGGTTTGCATAGCCAGCGTAAGATTCTTTGATTTCACCCATCCCCTGCCCGCTTCCCCCGTTTCACAGCTCTGGATCCAGGAGGGGAGGGTGGAAGTCAAGGAAGCAACAATTACAGGCCCCTCCCTCCTCCTGGTGGGGATCTTCACCCTCCTTTGCACGTAAGGAAGGTGAGGCTCAAAGCCCCAGTCATTCAGCTACAAACACTAGCCTGGCCAGCTCTTGGGGGCTTGCTCTGAGAGGGGCTATCCAAGGGGCTCTGCGTGATGACCAGCACCCAAATCTTTTTTTTTTTTTTTTTTTCTTTTTCTGGCCTGTCATAGTGACACCTGCTGGCTCACATCAGCTTTGGCTCACACCAGTCCAAGTGTAGTCACCTTCTAACAGGGCTGATAATTGGGCCAAGAAATGGCAACGCTGCTTGGGAGAGTAGAGTGGGGGAAGGGGAGAGGATGCAAGGGGTGATGAGGAGTGGAGAGGCTGGCGGAGCCAGGCCCAGCTCTGAATGCCCCTCCCTGTGCTCCTACAACCTCCCAGTCCCAATGGTAAGTAAGAGAGCCTCAGCCAAGAGGCTTCCCCTGCCACAGCCCTCCTCTGGCTCCCAGCTAACTCAGGATAGCAGGCAGGGCTATGCCCATAGAGATGGAGGGTCAGGGGTGCATGGGACTATGAAGTTGTTGGATGTGACTCTGGGCGAAAGATTCAATGTGTGAGGCACTGTTACTCCAGTTATGCGAGAGACACGTGTGTGACACATGTGAGATAGAGATGCATGTGTGATAGACACACGTGTGGCAGACATGCATGCGTGCAAGAGGCACACGCGTGTAACACAGACACAACTGTTTGAGAGAGAGGCGTGCCTGTCTGGGACACGCCCATGTGTGAGGCACGTGTGTGCAAAAGAGATCCAGGCATGTGTGTTAGAGATTGAGGGGGGGGATCGCTGAGCATGGGACTTTGCAACTGAGGGGCATGGGGGATGGGGTAACGGGTTGGTGGGTGCGCCCAAGCAGAGAGTGTGCAGGAACTTCTTTTGGCTACTGGTGCGCCTGTGTGGTAGTGTGGCAGGAGGGGGGAACTGAGAATGTGAGCTTGATGGTGGGGAGGGAGCTGAGGGTCAGCGGGAGAGGGGAAGTGGGTGTGGGGAAGGGGGCGTAGGGAAGGAGTGCAGCAAGGCTGGGGGGGGGGCGGTGACCGGTTGGAAGCAGCGGAGGGAGAGGGCGGCAGCACCGCCGATGGGGGGCGCTCGAGCTGGCGGGTGGGGGGACCCGCCTGCAGACCCCGAGGCCCCCCGCTCCCTCGCGCCGGCTTCAGTGCCCTCATCCGTCCAATGGGACCGGGACCGGGAGGGCGAGCCCGCAGCTGCGCGGCGGTGTGGGCACCCCGCGGCTTGGGGCGTGCATCCGCGGGGCCGCCGAACCGTCGGGGCGACCGAGGGCCCCCAAGCCGAGCTTAGCAACGGCGGCCCGGGAGGGGCGCGGCGCGGGAGGGGAGGTGGGGACCCCGCGCGGGAAGGGGATCGGTACGCACTCACCGCGGGGCGCTCCTCACGTCCAGCCGCCTGTCGCTCAGTCCGCCGGGCCGTCGCGCGTCGACAGTCGCGAGCCCCGAGCCCCGGCTGTGCGCGGCGCGGCGCGGCGCGGGGCGGGGCGAAGGAGCGGAGGGGCGGCCATTAGCCCGCCCCCGGCCCCCTCTCCTAACTCCGCCTCCGGGGCGGGGTCTCGCCGCAGGCGGGGGAGGGGGCCGAGCTCGCGCCTCTAGCCGCACGCCGAGCTGCGCGAACCGACGCCCAGAGACGGCCGCCAGGCGCGTCCGCAGTGGAGTCCCCAGCGCCTCACCCGTCCAGCACCCCTCGTGCCCCGCCCAGCCTAAACTCAGTTCCAGATCCCGCGCTGCTGCCTTCAGCCTCAGGGCCTCTGGGCCTGACACCTCGGCCAGCCCGGGCCTCAGTGTCCCCACCTGAAAGTTGGGTTCGACAACCCTGGGCACGGCCCGAGGGGTCTGCGAACCGCAGTGCCAAGGGACAGGCGGTGTGACAGGATCAGAGGGCAGACTTCTCCATCCCCTTTGCTTTGTACCCTGGGGGCTCCCACACCCCACCTGACCTTCTGGCACCCCACAGGGCTACTACTGGTCCTTGGACAGACTGATCTTCTTTGGGGCAATCTAAGCTTGTCCTTTTTCCTCAGCGCATACAGCTAGTTGCCTGCGACCCCTGTATGACCTCACCCAAAACCCTTGAACTCTGTGAGTCCAGCCTCCTCGTGTCTTGAATGGATTAATCCCGATGGGTAATGGGAAGCCAAGGAGAATCCGGTGTCCTACCCACAGCACAGGCCCCAAGACATAGTGAACACTCTGCCAAATGTAAACTAAACTCTTAATTACTGAGACTGTCATCCCCACAGCTGAAGCAGAATGGGGGTATCCAACTTAGAGTCCATGACTGCTAAGAGACCCTTCTCAGAGCAGGCAGCTGGCAAGGGCTACCTCCCAGGTCCTGGCCAGGGCTCAAAAGCCCATCCCCGAAACACATAAGCAAATTCTGGCACTGCCCGCCCACTGCAAATGTCTAGCTCCAGAGGAGCCCAGGGAAAGGTGGAATGGCCCTAAATCCCCAGGCCCTGCACAGGGACCCCGAGCCCCCAGTCCCCTCCCCACCACTATCTTAGCATCCCAAAGGCCAGTCAGCCTGTGAAAAAGTCACAGTCCGGGAATTCTGTCCTCCCATCTCTCTCTCTGCCATCTTCTGTCTCTCTGTTTCTCTTTTTATTGTGGTAAAAGTTACAACAGCATAAAATTCACCATTTCAACCACTTTGAAGTGTCCAATTCAGCCGCATTTAGAATACACACAACTTTCTCTCTTGTCCTCTCTTGGCCATACCACCTTTGTCTGTCTCTCTGTCTCTGTCTCTCTCCGTTTCTCTCTGTTGGAATCCACCCCTACCTGCGTTTCTTGCTGTCTCATTCAGGGGGGCTGGTCGCTCTCACGGTGTCTCTCGCTCTTTCCCCACGTTGTCTCTCCCTTTCTGTGTCTCTGTCTCTGTTTGGAGGCCCATCTGTCTCTCTGTCTTATTCTATCTTCCTTGGGCTCTGCATTTCCCTATGATTCTATCCCTTGGTCTCTGTGTGTTTCTCAGTCCTGGGGCTGCATCTCTAGGACCAAAGCCTAGACCAGGACCTCCAGGACCATCTTCCACCGCTGCCCAGAGACGTGGAGCTTAACACTTGCTTGCCACCTCACATCTGGGCAGCAGCCATGGGCCAAGGCCTTCTCCCACCCCCACCCAGAGGCCTCGCCATAGCCTAGGACAAGGATAAGGCCTCCAAGAGCAAGGGCAGAGAGAAGGGAAGCCACTTGCTCAAGGTCACACAGCTGGAAGGAGGCAAAGCCAGGCAGTGTCCAAGGGCTAAGACAGGACTGACCACAGAAGAACCAGGAGTGGATGGAGGGCCAAAGCCTGAACTGAGAACCAAGGTCCAGCCCTACCCCAGCTGTCTGTCTAACCCTGGGCTACCTGGCCCCTATTCCCCCACTGGAGCTTGTTTTTCTTCAAGGGCCTTTGCACACCCCCTAATCTTCATGACTGGCTCATCCTTGCATTGAGATATGGCTGAAATGTCACTACCCCAGAGAAGTCCTCCCTAAGACCCCAGCGCGGGTCGCCACTGCCCCTCCTTCCCTGTCTACCCTTTCTACTCTTGAGAGTCCTTGTCACTAGCTAACCTCTTTTCTTCATTTATAAATGACTACAGGTAGTAGAGCATGTACTTAGGACTCCCACCACTCCCCAGCTGTGTGACTTTGAGCAAGTTACTTCACCTCTCTGGGCCTTGAATTCTTCAACTGTAAAATGAGCATAATGATACCAGGGAAGATTAAGTAAATCAAAATATAAATATAAAACATCAAAAGTACTTTGAACAGGGCTTAGCGGGAGGGAGAACTCAGTAAATGTCTGATGAATGAATGAGTGACGGATGGAATCTTTCCTTCTGTTAGCAAGGGAAGAGCCCTGGGGCTTAGAAGGCACTGAGCCTTGCCTCCCTTGTGCCTAGGTAACCCACTGTCCCCTGCTGAGGCTCTCCCCATCCCCATCCCCACCCCCTGCAAGTCCCAAGCCAGGAGGAGAGGCAGTGAGCCAAGGTTTTGCCTCACCTTTGCAGCCTGGGGGAACCCAAGGCTTGGCCAACTTTCACAAGATAAAGTGGAAACACTTCAGTCGTTCCCTGTTATCTGAGCTGCAGATGTGGCCAAGGCAGCTGACTCCTCACAGTCCTGCCAGGGCTCTTATCACAGACAGAGCGCACATCACCCACCAGGAATTTGGGGCCCAGGTCCTGGCCGAGACACGGTTGGAGGAAGTTCTGGGCTGATAAGGCACAAACAGTGCTCAGAGTGGGCAGCGGAGTTATTAACATCAGTGACAATCTCAGCAGCCCCCCCTAGGCACCAAGGCGCCAGGGCTGGCCAGCTCAGAACACACCTGCACTGCCTGGCCAGCCGGGCTGGGGAGGAGGAGATTTACTGGGCTTCCCAAGTCTGCCTCCTCCCTCAGTGGCCTCCAGAAGGACCCCGCATTTCTCCCAGCATCTGAGAATAACAATAATAACAACACTCCCATACAACAATGGAGTAGGGTCTAGGAGCAGTGCCCTGGAGCCAAATGGCCTCTGGGGTTTTTGTTTGTTTGTTTGTTTGTTTTAAGATTTTATTTATTTGAGAGTGAGCGCATGCAAGAGCAGGTTCTCTGCTGTGCAGGGAGCCCGAGGTGGGGCTCCATCCCAGGACCCGGAGATCATGACCTGAGCCGAAGGCAGGCACTTAACCAACTGAGCCACCCAGGTGCCCCTGAATGGCCTTGATTTAAAGACACATTCCTCAGGGTGATATTCAGCAAGTGGCTTCAGCTCCCTAGTCTCAGAGGTTTCATCTAGAAAACAATTCCTGCCTCATAGGATTGTTTGGAAGTTAAGATGCTTCAAGCGAAGCTTGGCATGTGATAAGCTTTCAATTAAATTTTTTTTTTTTGTCAGTTGCACACAGCCTAAACTAACATGAGCCTGCAACAGTGCCCCAAATCTTCCCACCCTCTTGGGTGCAAACAGCATGGAGCTGCCCCCATTCCCTGAAGGCTGGGCCCAGGGCTTGCCACCAGAACTTTTCCTGCTGCTTCTGATGGCTGATGTGACACGCCTTCCTCCACACTGAGCCCACTTACTCATCGCGCCTGCCTCCCCTTCGGTACCCTCTGCAATCACAATGACTGGGCAGTGTGAGACAGCTGCCTGTGCCTGGCCACCAAGGAGGTTAACAAAGTGGGTGTCTGGGCCCAGCTGCTGCCAAAAGAGAGCATTCCACAAATACAGAAAAAATATTCAAAGAGGATGGGCAGTGATTTTAAGATGGAGGCTCTCCTCACCTGGGGAAGGCTTTCTCTACCTGCCGTCCTGTGGGCCAGCGAAGACCCAGGACAGCAGCGCCCAGACCCAGGCTTTAGAACATAGCATTCCTCGGGGCACCTGGCTGAAGGAATGGGAGACTCTTGATCTTGGCGTCATGAGTTTGAGTCCCATGTTGGGTGTAGAGATTACTTAAATTAAACACAGAAAAATAAAAACCAAGGCAGTCCTTTCGAATCACCCAGGGGCTTTTTTTTGAAATACCAGTGTCTATGCTCTACTCTAAAACGATTAAAACTGAGTCTCCAGAGGGTGCGGGGGGACATCGGTTATTTTTCATCCCCAGTCGATTGGAAGTTACTGCCAAGGACTTCCCTCTGGCTCTCTCCTTCCAGCTGTGCCTTCCAGAGAGGACCAAAGAGAGATCAAGGAGATGTGCCCACCGGGAGCCCATCAGGCTTCACACCAGTCCCTGGGATTCCCCACTCGAGTGGCCCGGAACCCCAGTGTTTGTGCTGGCTTCTTCCACTCATCCCTCCCCCTAGGAGAGGGCCACATCATCAGCAGACGCACTCCAGGCCCAAGGGGTGGCTTAGGGCCACTGCTCCAGATGATATGAATGGAGTGTGCAGTCAGTGGGTACACGATCAGTCCCTGGAACCCAGGTCAGGCCCAGTCTAGTGTGCACGTCACCTGGTTCTCTAGCCTCACCCCCCACGCACATCCCTGCCTTTACTCTTTAACCCAGCAACAGCTGACTCTACACCAGGAAACTCCCCACCTCCCCGCCTTTTCATCCACCATGAAGACTGCTCTATCTGGGGTACAAGGCACCAGTCACACCCCACTCTTCACGTGAGAAACAAAACTGCAGACGTTTTATGCAGACCCAGCCTCCACGGCAGCCAGGTAGGAAGTGTGAGGCCATTGAATGGGAGAAGAAGGGATGTGACCTCCTGCTTCCCTTTCCTCTTCCTGCCGGCTGAGTAAGGACCGGGGGTGGTGGATAGAGACCTGGAAAAGCTGCCTTGCATGAGTGGGGCAGGTCACACTTGGGTGGAAGGAGCCCCCGAGCTTCATAGACGGAGCACCATACCTGGCCTAGATTCTCCCATGGAAGAGTCAAATATACTGTTTCAAATGTCTCAGCCATAGTCTTTCAGGATCTCTCGGTTATAGCCACCTAACCTATACCTAACTAGTAACTAGCGCCCCCCTTCAACAGCTGGCTCGAACGCTCAGCGAGCCAGTCATGGACATACTGAGTGCACACCAGCCTTTCCCAGGAGTTCTTGGTCCAGAGGGCCCCTACCCTACTCCCCACCCCCCACCCCCGCCATGAACACTTGGGCCATCTGCCACTGTCTCAGCAATTTGTTCCAGCTACCAGCTACAAGCCTCCTGAGCCTCGTGCCCACAAGCCTCTTCTCTCCATTCTGAGACCATGTGTTTTTTTCAGATGGAGCTGATCCCCCCCTTTCTGGCTGGTAGCGGGGGTGGGCGGTGGTCACCTGGCCCAGGTGTGCCCCACTAAAGTAATCTATTCAGAGAAGGAACTGAAGGGAGGAACCTCTTTCTTTTCTTTCTTTGTAATGATTTTCTTTATTTATTTGAGAGAGAGAGAGAGAGAACCCAAGCAGGGGAAGTGGGAGAGGGAGAAGGGAGCCCAATGTGGGCCTTGATCTCAGAATCCCAGAATCATGACCTGAGCCGAAGGCAGACGCTTAACCATCTGAGCCACCCAGGTGCCCCCAGGAGCCCCTTTCGTTAAGGCAGCAGATCTGTCTCAGAGCCTGGGACAGAGGCTCTCTTCTGGGGCGTGGCTCGGCTATGGGTATGAGCCTGTGGTATGGAAGCCACCTCTTAGGAAAACCCACTGAGAAGGAAACCAGCTCAGAGGAAAGCAGGTAGAGAGGAGAGAGAGAGAAAGAAAGAGAGAGAGAGAGACAGCTTTCTGACAACATTTAAGCACCTGATTATAGCTTGACCTGGCAACCACCCTCTGGAGTTTTCAGTTACAAAGGCCAATACATTCCCTTGGGGGCTTCAGCCAATTTAAACTGGGGTTCTATTACTTGCACCCAAGACTCTTGGCCAGCGGAATTCATCTCATCGAGGCAATGTTACCTACCCAGTCTGGTGTCTGCACTTCCGAGGTTTGCTTCAGATACTGGGGTTAGTTAGCCGTTGGGGATCAGATTTTATGATGTCCAGACTCTCTCCAAAGGCGCTTTGTCTTAAATAAAGGGGACAATGATTGGAATGATTGGCACACCATCCACTGTGTGCCAAGCATTTGAATAGACACCTTCTATTGATTCATTCATTCATTTAATCCTTGAAACAATCCTAGAGATGCTGGATATTATTACCCCCATTTTACAAAGAAGCGGGCTCAGCGGCATAGCCAGGACCTCTGCCCAGGGCAGTCTGACTCCAGAGGCTGCTTGCTTCTCCCTGCTCTTGCAAAGGAAGGCATGGGGCACGTCCACGGGTGATCATTCGCTGATCATTCGATCAGCCCTCCCTGAGCATTCCTCCACGGGTATGGGAGCCGGGACTAGGTGGGCTCTTGGCAGAGCGTTTGGAGGGGCTGAATGAAGCACATGGAACAGGGCGTGTGGAGAGAAGAGGTGGGAAAACCATTACAAGTTTTCTTCCACTCTGGGGCTTCTCTGCATTTTCCCAAGCTGTCTGCTGAGTGCAGGAAAGCTGCCCAGCCTGACGCTTCCCATCTGGGAATGGTCAACCCTTACCTCCCAAGGCACAGCTCACTCTGCTCATTAGTGACTCACCCCCGCCCATCTCCCTGCCTGGTGTGATGAAATTTCTGGCACTTCTGAAAAGTTCTGGTCACCCTAGACAAGACTTGGCTCAGCCTTGCCATTCAAGCCAGCTCTCCCTGCAAGGGGCAAAGGCAAGGGGGCGAGGGGCGCTGAACTCAGAGGCTGGGATCTCCCCAGTGGGCTGAAAAACCAGGCTGAGGGGTCTCAGAGCCCCTTTCCTGGTAGAGCAGCCCAGAGAGGGAGGGATTTGCCTGAGGCCACACAATGAAGACCTACAGGGCTGAAAGGGGCCCCCAGGACATCAAAAGCAGCCCAGAGACAGGAGGCCTGGTCTCAGCATGGCTCCCACCCTCTCTGAGCCTCAGTTTTCCTATTTGTGAAATGGGAGAGGCTGACTCTGATCTTAATACATAAGCTGGGGAAAACAGACAATAGAACATTTAATACTAGCAAATCTACCTTCACAAGAGAACCTCTTCCAACCAGTTTTGTTCTAGACCTATGTATATATGTGTGTGTGAATGGATGTATGTGTGGATGTATGCAAATCAAATTACACGATCAAATTATAATGAACGCTGTTTTCTGTCCATTTTATTTTTTTTAGATTTTTTTTTATTTATTTGAAAGACAGAGATCACAAGTAGACAGAGAAGCAGGCAGAGAGAGAGAAGGAAGCAGGCTCCCTGCCGAGCAGAGACCCCGATGCGGAGCTCAATCCCAGGACCCTGGGATCATGACCTGAGCCGAAGGCAGAGGCTTTAACCCACTGAGCCACCCAGGCGCCCCTTCTGCTTTATTTTAATGTGATATATTGTCACCATTTTTCTACATCAATAACAGACCCACAGGATCACAGTCAACAGAATATTCCACAGTCTACCATCACCATGATTTACTGAGCCCTCGCTGATCATTCCTAGTTTCCTTTATTATAAAAACCGGTTTGAAAGACATCCTTGAATCTATATATGCAGACGTTTATCCACCTCCAAGAAGTTTCCAGGGCAAAGGGCATGTATGTTTTCAAGTGCTTTTGATATACAACTATCCAAGGACACTCCCAGAGACATGTCCAAGTCTTCTCCCACCAGTCCTGTGTCCGAAGGCTCGTTCTTCATGTGCTCACCACCCCACCCCCCACCCCCCCCCCGCGCTGGCCTCAGTCCTGGGGATGTTCAGTCAGCCTATTAGGGGAAGAGGGCATTCTGTTATTTGACGGTGACCGCCTTTTTAAATGGTTACTAGCCCCGTGGGTTTCTTCTGAGAACTCCCACACATACTCTTCATTTTCCCCTCTCGAAGCGTTTCTCTTAAGCTCAACAATTTTTTTTAAAGATTTGACTTATTTATTTATTTATTTGTTTGGGAAACAGGGGAGGGGTGGGAGGGGAAAGGTTCTCAAACAAACTCACACTGAACACCAGCCATGGCCGGGCTCCATCTCAGGACCCCAGAGACCATGACATGAGCTGAAACCAAGAGTGGGATGCACTTAACAGATGGAGCCCCCCGGGCGCCCCTTTAGCTCAACAGTTTTTAATAATTCTTCAGCCAGAGGGCATGTTGGCCCTTTGTCTTCCAAGTACGTGAGGCAGACAACTCCGTTCTAACTTTAGTGATGTGTTTTCTTACATACGGAACTTGTGAGATGGGGTGTGGAAAAACCGACCAGCGTTTTCTTTGTGCTCAGAAAGCCTTTCGCCCCTTCTACAGTAGACCCTCATGGCTCCTTATTCATTCAGTCATCCTTCCATCTTGTGTTTGTTGCTGCCCTCGCATCTAACCCCGAGGCCCCCGGCCACCCAATCCCACAGAGCTGGCGGCTTGCTGCTCCAGTGCACGGCCGGGCTGTGGGGCAGAAATCTCCAGTAATTCCTGGAAGCCTCCCTTTCTAGGAACGGGCGGAGGGAAAACATTTCTGCTTCAATAACAAATCTTGGCCTCTGAGACTCCAAATAATCTCTGGTTACCTGACGGGGCTTGCCCGAGCAGTCCTTGGGTATCGAAATTTTAGAATAACCATGATTATGGCTGCCAAGAAGATTCACTACTCAGATCTCCTGCTTCAGGCAGCACAGGTGGCTGCCTATCCCTCTACATTTACTTCTGCATTTTTGCTGAGGCCACAGTGAGCTGCTCCCCATAGTGGCTACGAAAGCAGGATCATTCCAGCAAGACCCCGACTTCCTCCCGCCAGCAGGAGGCTGGCTGAGGGTTCCCCCTCTTCCTGCCTGGAGCTCTCAGGAGTTGTTCGTGCTCTGAGATTCTTAGTCCCTAGCATCCTTACTTCCCCATTTCTGGTAGCAAATGTCTGTGCTGCATTGCCCTGAGTTTCTCCTGCCTTCTCCTGCTCTCTCCCCCAGAAATGTCCTTGCACATCTATCCTGTCTTGGCAAAATTAGTTTGGACTCCTTGGCAGACCAAAACTCATGCAATGGAAAAGATAGTAACTAAAGTCGTCGCCACTGTGTTACACATTTATGAAGCTTAGCTACGCCCATCTCTCTCGCATCCCTCTCCGTCATGCAGGAGGTTAAATGCTGTGCCCACTTTACAGGTGAGAAGACTGAGGCTCAGAGACAGCTAAGCTTTGGTCCAAATCCAGGCTCCGTCCTTCCCACCGGGAAGCTGGGGAGAGCCCCGTGGCCCCCAGGAGTACCAAGCCCTTCAAACTGGGCATCCCAGTCCATAGCATTTCCTCTGGAACCCCAGCTCAGCAGGCTCTGTGTTCCCTCCTCCAACTCTGAAACCCGTGGGCCCCTCTAGGCCATAGGAATGTCAGACGGACAGGGCCAGAACCCCCTTCCCTGGATGGGAGGAGCCCAGGTCCGCCCACCCCAGCTGAATCCAGAGGAAGGAGCCAGGAACTCAGCTATGGGATGGGAGGCAGTGCGTCTGTCCTCAGGCAACTTTAGGTGTTGACAGAAAGTCTTCGGCACAATTAGAGGGGACTCCCTTCTTCAGTTCTGGTCGTGCTCCCTGGCACTCCAGACTGGCCTGCTCCTCCTCAGTCAGCGCCCGTCCACTCCCCGCAAAAACTGCTATTTTCCATGCAGAGTCACCCCAGCTCCTCTGCTACCCTGAGCCCAACACAGCCTGTCCCTCTCCCAGGGCTAAGCCCAGGGCTGAGCACTAGACCTAGCGCTGGTCTGCACTGCCCAAAGAGATGGTTCACCTTCCACATTCCAACCTTTAGACTTCAGGTAATGTGACCCGATGTAGAAGTATTTATTTGGGGTGACTTATTAAATTGCCAACACACACTGACTCCCGGGCTCTCCACTTCCCAGCGGTGCATGCAAATCTCCTTAGCTTTGTGCTAACCCACTGGGGCTCAGGAACCTTCAAGCAGACCAGCCCATCTGTCCTGGGCATCTACACTGAGCTGCCCTCTGGTCTCTTTCCAGCCCGTGCAGATCTCCCTAGAACCTGCCAGGCCTCTTCTTTCTTCCATTCTCCTCACTGAGGCCCTGATAAGGCAGCAGGAGGGTGGGGGACCCACAGTCTCTGTAACACACCAGCCAGCTGGCTCCAGCCCCAGGAAGCCGAAAAGGTCCCTGGTGAGGTGTGTCTTAATTCTGTATCTCCATCTGTCCAGCCTTGGCCTCCTGACATGCTCGGGATAAGTGCCCAGTCTTGGCTCCACATCCCTGATCTCTGCTCATCCTGTCCTCCCCCCCCATTAGAATCTGTTCTCAGTGTTTGTCCATCCATCTGTCCCCCTGGGCAGGTGTAACATGGTTACAAACACAGATTCTGGAGCCATGCAACCTGGGTTCGAATCCCAGCTCTGTCACTTACTAGCTGTGTGACCTGGGGATGTTCCCTCTCAATGACTTGGTGCTCCTAGCTATAAAATAACCTCCAACTGCCACACGCTGTCAGAAGGACTAAGTGAGCCAATATATGGCAAGTGCTTAGGAAGTGGCTTACACCTGGCAAGTGCTCAATGAGTATTGGCTAATATTACTCACTCGACAAATCTTCCCTGAGCACCTACTCCATGCCAGGTACCAAGGTCCAGCAGGAGGACAGACTCCCTCTTGCCCTCGGGGAGCCCACACTCTTGCAGGAGACAGATATAAATTCAACAACCTCACCAACACCCAGCAAGAAGCACCCTGAGGAGGCAGTGCAGGGGAGGCCATGTGGGCTGGTGGTTAGCCCACAGAGCCTGGGGGTCCTAGGGGTTCCTAGCTGCACAATGCCTGGGGAGGCTCGTACCTCTCTGGGCCTCATTTCCTTCTCTGTAAGGGGGGACAACAAGGATGCCTAAATCATCAGGTTTCAGGGAGGTTACATGAGTTCATAGGTGAGCAGAACTTTGTCAAGGCCAGACCCAGAGTAAGTGCTCCAGAAACGTGCTTCTGGGGGAGTGATGTGCAAGCTGAGGGGCCCTCGGTGGGCTGCTGGAAGAGTTCAGTGTGGCTTCTGAGAGCAAGGGAGTCCCTGGAGGATTTTCAAGGGAGTCCCCGAGGTGGCAGGTGGTAGAGTCCAGGTGGGAGACGAGGGGGTTCAGATGGGTGTGGAGACCTCAGGAAGTGGTAGGATAGGATAGATACTGAGAGGAAAGAACTCGCGCTCACACGGGTGCCTCACCAATGCTCACGGGAATATTTACAGTATGTCTGTTCACATCAGGTTTAAAAACAACCCAGACTCAGTAACAATTTGAGGATGGGTAAACTTGGTGAGGCCCTGAAACTGGAGCGGGGCTCAGGAAAGGATGGATGTTAGGAGCCAGGAAAGGGAGGGACAGGGATGACTCCCCCAGCTTCTGGCTCAGGACATGTCACTGGTTAGCTGGAGGGGGTGCTGGTCTGGACTTTCTGGGGCAAATCACAGTATGCTTGAGTCAAACAGGCTTAAGCCAAAAGAGGGAGATAGGGAATTCCATAAAAGAGTAGAGGGATGGACTTCAAGCATAGCTGGATCCAGGTGCTCAAACGTCTCCAGGAACAAGTTTCTCTTCCCTTGTCCCTCAATTCTCCTCTCCTCCTTTTTCTGCCAAAATGCTCTTCTAGTAACCAAACATTCCAGGAGGTCCAGCATACAACCCTTAAAGTCCAGACAAATGAAGTACTAATCCTCTCAATTTAAAGACCTTTCAGATTGGAGGGGCTGAAGTCAGGTGCTCAGGTCTGAACCAATCACTGCAACCAGAGGAATGGGCTGTGCTGATTGGCTCAGCCCAGGTCCTAAGCTCTTCCCTAAAAGCCTGCAGGGGTAGGGTGAACTTCTAAATGGAAACTTAGGCTGTTGCCAGATACTGGAAAGAAATCTGTGAATGGCCCTGATGGGGTGGGTGAATTTGCAGCCTTGGACTTTAAGTTGATTTTGTCTACATTGGATTCAGACACTGTCAGATAATGACACATATTTTTAAAACATGTTCTCTGTAAAAGCCTCAACAGTCACAAGGGGACTTCATCAAGCTTGTCAGTGCTTGGCTCTCGGCCAAGGGAGCCCCCCGCCCCCAGTCCGGGTAGTCCAACCAGTGAGAGCCCAGAGAGGCCTGGACTTCACACGTCATCGACTCATGCTAGGCTGGGTACCAGAGGCCAGGCGCAGCCACCATGGAAGCAACATGGCTCTGATAGGAGAGTCGTCGCCTGCGGTTGGTGACTAATAATAAAACAAGCAGGGTCCGCCCATTGCAAAAATGCGAAGCCAGCAGGCAGGAATGCCACACGAGCCCAGAGTCAGATTCCGGTTTCGTGAGAAAATACCAGAGCTGGGGACTCTAAGAGACAGAGACTACCAGACCTAGAAATCCTCTCCCGCACCCCGCCCTGGCTGCAAGGTCTCCCCAGTTGATGCATCCCCAAATCGTTACGGAGGTCAGGCTGTTTTTGAACTCGCTGTCGGCGGACATCCTGCCGATGATCCCGGTCGCATGGATGGGAGCTGGCTGACAGTGCCTGTAGCTGACCTTCGTTTCTTTTCATTGCTGTATAGTATTCCACTGGCTGGCTAACACGAGGGACTGTCTTGTCTGTGACTCTTTTGGTTGTTTTCTGGGTTTTCTTTCAAATGACAAAGAGGGCTGCCATAGCTCTCCTCGTACCAGTCTTCCTGTGACATCTGTTTCAGTCCTCCAGGGCCAGCGGCCAGGAGAGGGAGTGCTGACTCATAGGGTGTACACATGTTCAAGTTCACCAGCTCATGCCAAACCCTTGTTTCAGAGTGTTTGTACCAGGGCTGCCAGCTGCTGCTGCCTGCCGCACCTCCTCAGAAACATTTGTTGGCGTTTGCCCCTGCAGTAGGTGTGAAATGGTATCTCGGGCAGTTTTAATTTCCGTGTCCCTCGTCACTAACAGGGATGGGCGTCTTGTACTACGCTTGTTGGCCGTCTGCCTCTCCTCTTTTACAAAAGTTCTGCTTATGGCTTTTGCCCCTGAAAACATTGTTTCTTCTTGGAAATCCCTGATTTCTTCAGCACAGTCTAGCCATGTGACTCTCTGCCTTGAAGCCCTTCTGTGACTCCCGGGGGGCCTCCGAGTAAAGCTCACACCCAGCATCCTGGCTAGCCAGGCCCTACCGTGGTTTGGCTCCCATCTGCGTCTCCATTCTTGATAGGAGCTGTTTCTTGACACTCTTCGCACATTCTTCCCTCCCCTCTTCCATTTGCCTGCCTGAACCCTGTCTCTGCAAACTTCCAGCTCCTGCTCCTGCTCCTGCTGGGGCACTGTCAGAAAACCCCTCCTTCTCCCCATTGACCCCACATCTTTGCCTGGCTGCTTCTTTCTCAGCCTTCAAGTCTCAGCTAAAACATCACCTCCTCCTGGGAGCCCTCCTGATTTCTCCCCACCCCCACCCCAACTGTAGGGGCACATTGCCTGCTCACTCTGTCTCAGGGTCAGCATTCCTGTGCTGTAAACTGGACAACAAACTCCCTGAAGAATGACAGGGAGTGACAGTGACAGTGATTGTTGTAGGCTCCTATTCCTGGTAACAGGGAATGTGGCTGCAGTCAGCCAGCTTTCTAAAACTCTTGAAGAGGGAGAAGGAGGGAGGGATGGCAGGGGCAGCATGGGACTTAAAGAGAAGTGGTTGCACCAGCACAGACCCTGGAGGGACCCAGGGACCACTAGGATCTGAGGTTAGGGAGGGCACAGGAGGGGAGCTGGTTTCTAGTTGACAGACTCAGCTTCCTAGAAAAGTCTCTTGTCTTCTCTGTCTCAGTTTTCCCATTTCAAAAAGGAGAGCCCTGGCCTACTTCCTATCAGAGACAGTGCCCCTGGATGGTCAGCCTGTAGGTCAGCCTTGTCTGACCTACAATTTCAGGCCCAGCGAGCTGGCAGACCCCAGGCCAGACAAAGGGGCCTTGTTCCCAGGCTCTTTCACGGAAATTCCCCCCCAACAGCTTGGCTCCAGCTGAACAAAACCACATGCCAGCACGTGGGAGGAGGGGGTAGGCGTGCAGGCAGCATCCCAGCGCCCCTCTCAACTCCAGGCCCTGCCCAGAGTGCCAAATGCCACAGACTCTGAGGAGAGCTCCCTTCCTTCCCACCCCCCCCACCCCCTGCTGGCTGCACTCCTCCAAGTCTCCCGTGGGGGGCCAAGGGAGCCAGTGGAAGTGTGTTCCCTTCTTGTCTCCTGCAAGGCTCACGCTAACCCTCCAGGCAGGCATTGCCACTGGGCCTGTTGAACATATGAAGAACTTGGGAGGCTTGGAGGTCACAATCACGAGCCCTCGGCTCTGCCAGGAGAGGTAGAGGCTAGACCACACGTGGGCAGCCCGACTCCAGCTGTCCGCTGCCCTGAGGCACACCACAGTGTCCTCCCTGTATGCTTGTCAGTCATCTGCCTTTCCTGGTGGGCAGTCTTCCGTGGGGTGGGGGTGGGGGGTTGTCTTCCAGCAAACCTCACCCTAACCTTCCTACAAGAACTCATGGCGCAATATGGCTTCCCCTCAGCAAGTCAGAGAACGGACAGGAGGGACAGGATGTCATCTCAGGGCTGCTGGACAGCTTCAAGGGGAGGAGGAGGCCCCAGCCCTACTCACCACTTCCCATCTGGAAATCTGCTAGAACTCTGACTCAAGTTCCCAGCCTGCCACCCGCAAGCTGTGCGATGTGGGGTGAGGGACTCCCCTCTCTGAGACTCCAATCTTCTCATCATTGAAATGTGGGCAACGGCTGGGGGTGGGGGTGGCCCCCCATGGAGACTGTAAAAAAAGCCATGAAGTCACAGAAGGAAAACAATGGAAAGACCAAGTGTGGGCAAGGAAGTGTAGCAACTGGAATTTTTGTCCGCCCGCAAGGGTGAGGTTGGGGGGCGTTCACATGGTCCCATCATTTTAGGAAACTATTTGGTGGGATTCACTAAAGCTGATCCATGCGCATACTATGATCCAGAAATTCCACTCTTGAGTTTTGCCTCAAGACGGGGAGAGCATGTGTCCTCCAGAAGTCCGGACGAGACAGTCCCTAGAGCAGCACCGTCCATAACTGCCCCAGCTGGAAACCACTCGGACGTCTGGCAGCAGCGGGATGAATATGCGGGTCGTCGTGTGTTCACACAGCTGGATCCCGCCACAGCAGGGCAAACACACGATTTCTGGCCACGAGCAACAACAGGGATAGAGCTCACCACACAGCTCTGAGTGCAAGTCAGGCCCAAAAGTTTACACACGGAGGAGTCTGTTTTTTAGGAAGTCCTAAAGTAGGGCAAAATGAATCTCTTGCTGTTAGAAGTTAGGAGCAGGTCCAGCTCCCTTCAAGGAGGTGGCAACAAGAAGGGACCACCGAGGCGATTTTCAGGGGGCCGGTTGGGTTCTGCTTCTTGATCTGAGTGCCACCTTCATGACTCTGTTTGATCTGTGGAAAATCCAGCGCGCGCACACTTAGGATCGAGGCATAAGGAGTTAATCAAAGACAGGGCTGGGTGGTAAGCCGTGATGTCCCCACTCCACTCCTGGTCTGGTTTTGTTTTTATTGAGACTCTAAAGGGATGGCTGGAGAGTGGTCTTGTGGCAGACACCTCTGTGCCCCGCCTGTCACCTCTCAGCCCATGGAGGGAGGGAACTGAAGCCTCCGTGGTCACCTTGTACGCAGGTGGCTTCTTTTGGCGGGAGGGCACCTGGCCTCCGGGGCAGCCCTGAGTCGCCAGGCTGTGAAGGCCTCCAGGAGCAGCCTCAGCCAATAAGGTGTAGGGCTCGTGGGCATACACCCCAGCTTCCTCAGCCCGTGCCTGGCGATTCTGAGGTGTGCCCTGCACAGTCCTTACAGAATCCCCTGTTGGCTTGAGTCCCCGTTGTCTCTGATGGTGACTCTTTCACAAACATACCCTTTGTGGGCTTTCTTCCTTTTCCTTCCCCTGCCTCACATGGTCACGGTGCTTTCTGAAAGCATCGCCCAGAAAAACCACTTGCACTCAAATCCTTGCCCCAAGTCATCTTTCGTATCCCTAAATGTCAGGACAAGAGGGAATGATGGAGGGATTGTCCCTGTCTGGGAATCCAGAGAAGGGATGCTGGTCCCCGATCTGATGAGAGCACCCCATGTGACCGTGGGCAAGTCACCCACTTATGTAAGCCCAGCAGCTGCCCTGGGTGCTGAGATTTTTGCTTTAGCAGAAGCTAGTGACCAGGACCCAGAGTTGAGAACCAAGAAGAGCCCAAAACCCACATTTTAAAGAAAATCAAAAGCCAGTAGAAGAGAGACCCAGCCTGTAGCTCCAGCCATCACCCAAGAACCCCTGTGCCCCACCCCATCAGCCTGCATATGTGGACACCCAGGAGGAGGGGGGAGGTGAACTCTTGCTATTGGGGCAAGAACCAAGCTTCCCTTGCCCCACCCCAAAACAAAGTAAAGCCCTGTCAAAAGCCAAATTGCCAAGGGACTGGGTACATCTTCAAGGAAGGGAGATGGGGTGCCTCACTCCCAGTTTGCACATTGTCTCTTACAGTGGGCCAGGAGCCCTGGGTCCTGGGCCTGTGTGTACAGGAGGGAAGAGAATGGGAGAGAGGGGTGGGGGCAGGGAGCAGCCATGAGGACTGTGCCCACTGATGGGCACTACAATAGCAGGCCAGGGGTGGATGTCCTTGCCAGTTCCTTGCCCTACAGGGATGCCTGGCTATGGGGCTATGGGGGAACCACAACATCAGGGCATACTGCTGGGGGCAGGAAATGAGCAGGTTGGAAGGAATCCAACTGGGGCCAGGGGCTCTTTGCAAAAAGGGGTCCCCCTAAGAAGGCTCTCCCTGTGCTTCAGGAAGGATCCCATGTGCCCAGAAATGTGCTGGTGAAGATGGAGGTCGCACGATGGATGCCCGCAGTGCAGCCCAAGAGGCAACAGGGATGGACTGAGAGAGGCTGGCCGTCCTCCCTGCAACCTCCCGTCTCCCCAGGCTAGATTGCAAAAGAGGTCAGGGAGAGCAGAGAAGACAGGCCACACCCTCCCCACCCTGTCCAGGGCCACAGGCCACATCCAAGTCTAGAGGGAAGAGATAGGGAGGGGAGGAGATTTTAAGTCCACCGTGGCCTGAACTTCATTCTTCCTGTCTGAGCACTCTAGGTTCTGCCCCCAAACCCTGTCCCCATCCACCACGCCCAGGCCCCGGCCCACTGTGCTGACTTGGGGGGACAAAGTCACTATCCCCTCAGTGACTTTGCCGGTGGCCACCAACCACACACATCATGAACCTCCCACCTCCAGAGCCCTCCAGGCTACATAGATGGACTCATGCTCATGCCGGGCCCCCACCCTACCCAGGGCCCTCAGTCTCCAGGGCAGGGGTGTGCTGAGAAATCAATTTCCCCCAAGGATGAGCAAGGTAAAAGCACAGGCCAGTCTCATCCAGGGGCACAGAGGCAAAAATTCCTAAACAAACATCAATAAACAAATCTAGCCATCTCTAAAAAGGTAATACATTGCATACAAGTATCGTTTATCCCACAGCACGAGAAAAAATCTTATGATCGTCTCAAAAGGTACGTGCAAAAAATATATTTCGTGAAGTCGACCTCTCAAAGTAGCTTTCTTAATCTGATAAAGCATACATACACACTTCGTTTCGATATACGATCTAGAAAATCAACTTCCACAGAAAATGATGACCCGGGCTGAACCTGCCTGCCTCGTTTCCGTACCAATTCACTCCTCCAGTCAACAAGCGTCCCTTAGCTCTTCCCATGCCAGGCCCAGGACCATGTGCAGCGGTGGCAGGACCGCACCGTGTCCCTGCCCCAGTGGGACTAGATGTGCTCACTGGCTGGGCAGAGTTCTCATCTTGCTGCAGAGGTAGGCGCCCGGGAGGTTTGGGAACACCAGGAATGGCCCCAGCGACACCATGCCAGCCTCCCTGGCCTGCCCCATGTGAATATCACTGCCACTTCTTTAAAATAATTGCAGGAAAATACACATAACAGAGACTTGACCATCTTAACCCTGTTCAAGGGTGCAGCTGAGCGCCAAGGATGATCTCACTGTTGCGCGATCCTCCCCGCCATCCGTCTCTGGACTTTTTCATTTCTCCTAAACTGAAACTCTGTCCCCGTGAAACACTGACTCCCATTCCCTCCTCCCCCAGCCCCTCGGCAGCTACCAGCTTGCTTCCCATGTCTACAAATCTGACAACTCTAGGGAACCTCATATAAAGAGGGAATCGCTCAGAATTTGTCCTGTTGTGATTGATTACTTGTACTGAGCATAATGGCCCCAAGGTCCATCCACGTTGTAGCACAAGTCACAGTTTCCCTCTTTCTAAAGGCAGAAGAAAATTCCATCGTATGTCTATGTTGTTTATCCATCCATTTGTCGATGGGCACAAGTGGCTCTCAGCTTTTGGCTGTTGTGAACATGAGTGTGTGAATATCGGCTTGAGACCCTGCTTCTGATTGTTTGGGGTCCTATACGTTTGTGCTCCTTTCTGCACCAAGAAACAAGTGATTCCACCCTTCGTATCCCCACTGGGACACGGGGAGAAGACGTAGGGCAGAAGAGCTGAGGCATGTGTTCGAGAAGAAGAAGGATGGAAGGAGGGCAGAAGAGGGAGAGGGGAGGCACTCGTCAGCATGACCCAGCTAATCTTCCCAGATCAACCCCTAATCAACCCAGATCTGGGCCTCAGATACATTTTTTGCTGTCTGAGAAGATATTTTGAAACACAGGATACAGCCAGATCTGTATTTCTGGACTCTCTTGGAAAGTCAGACAGTCTGGTCTGGTCTGGGTTCCCATGGCTGGAGCGGAGCAGCAGCCCACCCTTAGATGGGACCTGTGCCCTCAGGGTCTGCATGGTTCTCCAAAGCCCTTCTCTCCCTCCCTGGCACCCCTCAACAACCGCTGAGCTGGTGAGCCCTTACCTGGGAGCTATCTCCCCACTTTACAGTGGAGGAAAGTAAGGCGGAAGTTAAGTGGCTGAGCTGGGACTTGAACCCATGTTGCATCACAGACACGGAATGAAAACCTAACTGTGTAAGTGGTGACTGGATGCCCGGAGAGAGACGCGGTGACACACCTGTACAACCCATCCCCATCCCACTTTGCTCCTGGGTTCCCACTACCGTCTGCCCAGCCCCACAACTGGTCCTTTGCCAACAGGATGAGGGCAGCTCTTTTGCTTGTAGCTCCATTCTCCTGTTTTATTGTCTCTCCCCTGGGTCACCTGGAACCCTGTGCCCCCCCCCCACTCTGCCTTGCTCCTGCCTGGCACCCTTCTGATCTGCCCAGACATAGGCCATAAGGCTCTTCTGGAAACATGCACCTGCCCACAGAAATTTCCTGCCTGGAAATCTTTCTCAGCTGCAGTGCCTTGAGGACGGAGTCTGACTGCATCAGGCTGGCCTTCAAGGCCCGTGGGAAATGCTTCAGCCCTCCCCTACCCCCCGCCTCATCCCCCAAGCATCTTCCCCTTTGGCTAGATTTTGCAGGTAGGGCACACCACACCATTCATACCTCTTGCCTTTACAGATACTGTTTCCTTTGTTTCGATGCCCTTCCCTCACCTTTTCCCTGGTAAACTCCTACTCAGCCTTCAGAACCCAGCTCAGGCATCGGTCCTCTGGCCCCATGGGTCCTCTCTCACAGCTCTGATCACCATGTTTTCTTACTGTCCCTCTCCCTGAGACCACACCTGAGTCATGTCTGAGCCCCCACAACCAGCCTTGGGCCTGGCACAAAATGGGGTAAAATGAATAAATAAGTGGCCAGAGGGAGGGATGGAGGGAGATGGAGGGAGAGATGGAGGGATGGAGGGGAGGATGGGAGGATGGAGGGATGGAAGGGAGGATGGAGAGTGGAACAAGTGGGAAAATGGAGGGATGGAGGAGAAGGGAGGAAAAGTCATGGGAAGGGGGATGGAGCAAGGGAGAGATGGCCGGAGGGACAGAAGGAAGGAAGGAGGAGGGATGGGTGAAGAGAGGGTGGGATGGGCTGGTTCTCTTTACTCCACTGTTGGAGAGACCCTCAGGGAGGGGAGGACGTCTTTATTTGCCTGTGGATTCTTCACGGAGCCCAGCCCAGGGGTGAGAGTGCAGCAGGAAACTGACAACAAGCCCAACAGGAATGTGCTGGAAGTGGTGCTTAGGACGAGGAATGGGGGCCACTGGGTGGAGTAGACGGAGCAGGCAGGTATGATAATAGTGCCCAAGCCCAGGCTAAGAGCAGGGACTGGGGGCTGGAGAGGTGAGACATTGGATAACTATGACAGAGGCAGAACTGGCTGAGCATGGTGACTGGGGACATCCGGGAGAAGAGAGGAGAGCAAGGGTGAGCCCAGGATGGACATGCAGAGTATAACTGTCCATCAGGGCTCTGTCCAGGACCGGGGTTGGAGTTCAAGTGAATGCTCTAGACCAGAATCAGGTTTGGGAGTGCTCTAGACCAGAATCTGAGAGAGGGTAAAGGAACATGTGGGATTGAGAGAAATTTCCAGATCTTGGTGGGGAAAGCAAGACGATCGAGGCAAGGCCTTGGGGACAGGAGAGTGAAGACATCCAAGAAAAAACCAGAGGGAAAGGGTTGGAGAAGAGCAGGGTGAGAAGCCCCAGAGGAGCCTAGTCTGCAGAGGGTGGCAGAGAGGGTGCCCACGGTGGGAGGGCATTCAATTGGGACTTGCTCACGCCCTTAGGCCCCCTCTACCATCCAGTCCTGCCCTTGGCATTAGACAAATAAGTGCAGACAAAGAATGAAGGAGTTAGGGCTTGGCAGAGCAGTCATCATTTGCTGTCCCAGAGTTGTAGGTCTGTCCACCAAAAAAGGAGCAGCCATGGGTCATATTAACGGAGATATGATGTATAGAAAGTGGGAGTAGAAGTTTCTGGTAAACTCCTCCCAGTCACACCCGCCCCCATCCTGTCTGAGCGCCATCTGGAACCTGGCTATCCACAGCCTCAGTTTGGACCTCTTACCTACTCCTACTTCAGCTGTGCCTTCAGCACACCCCTCCCCAGCCCAGCCTTGCCTCCTACTCTGACCTGGGCTTCATTTCTCAGACCTTCTTTAGGGCTTCATTTCTCAGACCCCATCCAGCTCTTTCTGTGGTTGCTTCAACCCGGTGGCAGACCTAGCATGTCAGACACTCAGGATCCATGCTCAAGAGCCCTGCTGTCGACAGGACAAGCATTTCCAGTAGTAATCACAAAAATGGAAATATTTTATAAATGAACAAAAATGTGCACTTACCAAGCAAAAAGCATTTCACCCCGAGTTTGCATATTTCTTTTCACTGGATTAAATTTTAAGCCTACATAAAAACTCCATGTGGTCCCATGGAAAGAACTAAAGTAGGTCAAGTTGTACTCCTTCCATCTTCAGAAACACGGTGCGATTATTGATTATTTCAAATCCACTGCCTAACACAAGAGCAGGTGGGGCCACAAGCAGTCAGAGACACTAAGCCGACTTTCCATTGCCTGAATGCTTCCAAACCATCACACACTCACTGTCCGAACACATGCTCATAGTTGAGCCCCCCCATGTCTGGGTGACCACATCTCAGGAGTCTGTACATCAGCAAAACATGCTAATTTGAAGCATGCATCTATATAATTAAAATTTAACAGTATCTACTGCCATTGTTTACAACAGGCAGGAGTATTTTTATCATTGATCCTTTTTTTTTTTTTTTTTTTAGGATTTCCAGAGCCTGGTGCTAATAAAAAGCAGACTGCATTTGGTGGGGTTTATGACGGATTTAAATCATGCACAGTTGATACCAGACCACCATTGACTGTCCCCAGGAGAAACCAGTCCCTTCTCCTACCCCTGGCCCGTTCTGGCCCTGGCATGTCATCAGCTGCAAGGGAGGGTTTCCCCAGCGGCCCCTGGCACTCTGACCACCAAGGCAGGTCTGTGGCTGGAGCCTTTGTCCTTTTTCTCAGCCCACTTGCAACATATCAGCTGGAGTCCTCCCCTTGAGTGTGTCCCATCCCAGGCAACCACCAGCACCTCCATCTTCCCCAGGGGGAGGGAAGTCTCTGAGGATAAGAACGTTTCTGGCCCTGCCCTATAGTTCCAGAAAGATACTCTTTGGGGTCCCATTCCTCACTTCCCCAGGCCAGATGGCCATGAACACCCCACCACAGAGATGTGGTCTGAGAACCACACCCACACTCCAGCAGGAATTCCATGCTTGGCATGCAGCCTGGATTAACCCGTGCCTGCACTCCCAGACTGATGACCCACGTGCCTGATGGGGCCAGCCAGAGACCTCCCTCTCACAAACGGCCTTTGTTCTGCTGCCCCTCAACCCTGGCCCCCATCATGGCCTTCCCTGCACCCCCAAAGAGGGGAGGTTTCCTGCCCTGCCTCTATCACCAAGCGGGCCCTGTGGGGCATGTCCTGGTCCTGCAGCTGTGGAAGATGCTAGAAAGGCCAGGAGTGGACTTTGGTGTCACGCCCAACAGGGTTTGCTCCTGATGGCTGCACATGAGCTGCACAAATCTGGGCTAGTTCCTGAGCTGCCCTGAGCCCTACTTCTTAGATCTAGAAATGTTCTACCTCTCAGAACAGATCCGAAGGCAATAGGAGACCTCGTCCCCCTCCCTCCTTTGCTGGGACTCCAGCATCCCAACTTTGGTCCAGGCCCCAGGCCCTGATACTCACAGAGCCTTCTGTCTCAGCTCTCTCCCCTCCATGGCTCACCCAATGTCCCCGTGTCCCCAAGCACAGCAGCCTAGTGCTCTCCCTCAATCTTGGAATTATGACCTGGTATATCACCTGTTGGTATATTATACCAGTGCTCCTCAAATATTTCGCTGTCAGGATGTTTTAATAGGGAAGCCAGGTTTGGTGCATAGATAAAAATACAGAATGCACAGTTGATACCAGATAAATAACAGATAATCTTTCTAGTATTAAGTATGTTCCAGATATTAGATAGGACATAATTCACATTCTATTCCTCTTCACTCTTAAATATCATTGAGGAAGAATCTTAGTTTATGTGAGTTATAACTATCAATATTTACTGTATTAGAAGCTAAAATGGAAAAATTGTTAAGATACTGAGTTATTTTGTAAAACAACAAACGATATATTTTTGTGAAAAATAGCTACTATTTTGAAACAAAAAAGCAAATGAGAAGCAAAAAAGCAAAGCACTACTTTGCATTTTTGCAAAGCTCTTTTATGGGCAGGAAGGAATGTTTGGAGGGCTGGGGCCTCCCCGATGAGGGACACAGTTATGTCCCCACCTGGGCGATGGGACACTCAGCTGCTCCTGCTACAGCCGTTGGAATCCAATAAGAAGTTGCTCCACGCTCACTTCCCTCTTGTCCTAAGTCACCACAGGCTTTTGTAAACAGTCTAGCCCTGCTGCTATGGGACCCCAGGGCAGGACCTCCAGCATGCTGGGTCCAGGGTGTCTAAGAGAGACAGGTCACCCGACCTCCTCCAACCAGGCCTAAAGTTGCTGGTGAGGGAGGAAGGGACGTGGGGCCCAAATCCTCAGGGGCACTGTGATCTAGCTTCCCCACCCACCACCGAGGAGGCTGCTGCTCCAGGGCCAGCCTCAGGAAGGGAGTCACCCTCTCTGAGGACAGCCCAGGGCTGCTGTGGCTGGTGATACTGGAATACCGGGCTCTGGAAGCCCCCCGCTCTCCTCAAGCCAGGGCAGGCCAGCCGTGTCTGCCAAGGGGGCACTTTCTTCTAGCGTGCACGAGGCCATGCTGAGATGTAGCACTGGGGCCTCCTGAGTCTTTCCAGCCCTCCTAGAGAGGGAGCTCAGACCCCTGGAGCATTGGCCCCCAGCCTGGATGCCTGGTCCCAGCCCCCTGGCTTTGTGGTCTGACTGCCAACCCCAGCTGGACACCCTCTTTTCTGTCAGCAGGTGCCGCCTCCCTCCTCCCATCCGGCATTCCACAAGTCCAAACCCCCATAGGGAGCTCCCCTAAGTGAGCTTTGTTCCAAGCATCCTTTGGGAAAATATTTGTTCACTGCCTGCAGGCTTCCCCAGGCTCCCATTTCCATCTCTCGGTGGGGAACACCACTGTTTGCACTCGACCCTGGCTGCCAGCCCCTGGCTCTGGACTCTGCAGGCAGGATCTGCTCTCCATCCTGTGACCAGGAGACCTTGGCAGAGCCCTGGCCAAGCCCCTACCCTGCCCTCTCTCCTTCCCACCATCTGGCCCATGCTCCTGGGATGGACCCAAGTTCCCATGGGCAGAGAATCTGTCCCTGGGTTGGCATCGTCTGGGAGAGGCAGCTGCAGCCTGGCCTTAGGTTGCCAGGGACTTATGAACTGCTGCCAGAGCAAACATCACCCACTGCCTGCTTCCTCGGGCCCCCTGGACCAAGAAGGGAAGGTGGAAGAGGACAGAGGCATGGAGCCCCGACTGCGTACTAGAGCTTTGGTAGGCACGTGGCCAAGTTTCATAGGTTGGGGGCATTACTTTCTTATCTGCAGAAGAGGAAATGGGGACTCAGAGAGGAAAAAGGCCTTGCCCAAGGTCACACAGCCCAAGAAGTGGCACGGGCAGGATTTGAACCCAGGATGCAGTCTCAAATGCCCCTCAAGGCAGCCTTTTCTCTGTTTGGGGTCTGGGGCCAACCTGGCCAGGGATGAAGAGGGCAGCAGCCGTCTTTCCATCAGCAGGTAGGGTTAGAAGTCGATGGCCTTGGGGCGCCTGGGTGGCTCAGTGGGTTAAGCCACTGCCTTCGGCTCAGGTCATGATCTCAGGGTCCTGGGATCGAGTCCCGCATCGGGCTCTCTGCTCAGCGGGGAGCCTGCTTCCTCCTCTCTCTCTCTCTCTGCCTGCCTCTCTGCCTACTTGTGATCTCTCTGTCAAATAAATAAATAAAATCTTTAAAAAAAAAAAAAAAAGTCGATGGCCTTGAGCCCTGAATTCACAATGACCGTGGGGCCTGAGTGTCCACACAGTAGCCACCTCCTGGGGGGGGGGTGTGAGGGGGCATGTTCATCACGCCCTGTAACTGAGCTTCTGTGACAATTTCCCTTGCTGCCTAGAAGACTCGGCCCTGCTGCTCCTCCTTGTTCCAGCAGACAGTCATGGGGCCCCACCTAGACTACGGTCTGCCCCACCCAGGATCTGCCTGGCCAGGACCAGCTCCCCCAGCCAACGCTCTAAATCTCACCTCTCCTTCCCAAGAGCCCCTGCAGCTTGCTTTGCAGCCCTGCCCCATCTGGGGGAACGTGGCCCATCCACACAGCCCAGGAACTTCTCTGCTCGGCCCAGACCCTCTCTGAGTCAGGGCAGGGGGATGGTGGAGAAGGTGGGAAGGCTGGGGCCATGGTAGCCCCCCCACCCCACTGCTGGGTATGCACATTCCGCTCATAAAATGGCAATGTCTGTTTCTGCCTCCCATGTGCCGTCAATTCCTGATGCTCAGTGTTGGCCCCTTGCCCCGCACCCTCTAACACCATGCCTCCAGGCCTCTCTCTCCAAGGCCTTGGGTAAGAAAGGCACTCAGAGAACAAGAGCCCCGTCCCCTGGTTTTCGGGTGGAGGTGAGGAATGGAGGGCCTCAAAGCAGCAGGGTCCACCCCTGGTCACCTAGCATGACCTCCATTAGCAGGGGCCATGCAGGCCAAGGAGCAAGGGGAGCCAAGGGGTGGGTGGGGCTGGGGCCAAGGATGGCTCTGTCTGCAAACAAGTAAGGGACAGCAGCCAGATGAGTTGGGACAGCTTGTTCCCGTAGCTGGGCCCAAGGGAACCTGGCTGACCATATTTCAGTTACACTGGACCTGACATCCGCTCAGCAGCTAGCCCTGTCCCTCTCAGGCCTCCATTTTCACTCCTGCACAAAGGGTGATGGAACACAGCAATAGCCCGGGGGGGGGGGGCCCGAGGTTGGCTGTTTCTGGGGCTGAAGGAGCTGGCGGGTCCTCCCAGAGGTCAGGTGACCCACTCTGTGCAGGGCAGAGGGGAGGGGGTGGTGCAGATGCCGACAGGGGACCTCACACAGGCTCCCACCCACCAGCACAGACACACACACACAAGGGCACACTGAGGCTCGGAGACGGGAAATGACAGCCCCACATCATTGCAGCTGAGCGCCAGAGTCCAGACTAGTAGCCTAGCAGGGGTGACTTACCATCATAACAATTGTGGCAACTCCTTTCTAGAGCTTTTGTTACCTGCCAGGCATTGTTCTGAATGCTTTGCATGAGCCCGCTTATTCATTCCTCACAGGCTGATACTATCTCCATTTTACAGATGAGGAACCTGAGACCAGGAAGGCTGTCATTCACCCAAGGTCAGGAAACTGCCGTCCAGTTTGCCCCAGTGCTACCCCATGGATAGAGAGGGGGGATGAATTTGGTGCCTCTCCCCCAAGCCCCCCAGCCTAACTGCCAGCAGCTCCCTGGAAACTCCCGGCGGAAAAATAATTGTGCTGGCCCAGGGATGCTGGCAAGACCCAGGAGCTCCCTTCTCTGATGGTCCTGCTGATGCCAGGTAACACTCACTGGGAAACCCGGGAAGGGGCTGGAGGGGAGTAGGGAATGGAGAGCACCCACTCAGTTGTGGGATGGGGGTTCCCACAGATTCAGAGGGGACACTGGAGCCCCACTGTTCCCAAAAGTGGGATAGGGAATTGGGTTCCCAGCTTGGCCTGGCAAAAACAGTTCCTGGCCCTTCCCTCACAGCCCCAAAAGGCACCCACCAATTTCCCTCACAACTGGAATGGAGTGTTCCTGGAGCACCTACTGGGTGCCAACAGGCCCTGGGAGAGCAGATCCTATTCCTTTCCCTGCCTGGTCTGCCGGAGGAGCAGACAACAGGGCAAGCTGCGACAAGAAAGCCACCAGGCCCCAGTCACTGTGCACTGAGCCCCTACGACACGCTGGGAGTTCCCACGCCCACTGGACCCTCCTAGCAACCCCTCGAGTGGCTGTCAGCAGTCCCCTTTTCGAGAAGTGGCAACTGAGGCTCCACAGGGGAGAGTGCTGGTCTAGCGTCATCCAGCTAAAAAAGGCAGCCCCAAGACCCCACCCCAGATCATCTGATGTCAGAGCCCACTGCCTCTCCTAAAGCCTTCCTGGAAAGTCCCAGCATCAGAGCTGTAGGAGTGAGCTTTCCTGGGCAGGGCCCCTGCTGGAGGTGCAGCCTCCCCCCTGCACTGGGAATAGCAGGGGGCCTGGACCTCACTGGACACCAGCCTTTCTTTTACAATGATGCATTATTTATCTCGCTCAGGCCACACATGTGCGAACTCTCTAGATAATTTTGGTCTGTCCTTTTAAGCAACAACAGTTATAATTTAACCACTTATGAGGAAATGAAGTCTACACAATGTCTTCTCTGTGTCCTTAAGAAAAAAATTTACGACCACAAACCTTTTTCAGGCCACATCACCGTAGGGTAAGAGTCTAGGTAGAAAGTGGCGGGGGGGTGGGAGGTTGGGGTACCAGGTGGTGGGTATTATAGAGGGCACAGCTTGCATGGAGCACTGGGTGTGGTGAAAAAATAATGAATACTGTTTTTCTGATAATAAATAAATTGGGGGGAAAAAAAGAGTCTAGGTAGAGTAAGAGCCTTATCAAGAGGGGAAAGGTTACCTGCACCCACACAAATGGCCTCCACCTGGTATGTTGTTATGCCTGCTTTTAATGGTTGTTCTGCGTCCTCTCTTGTTGTTGGACTCATTTCTAAAAGCACTTAAGGTCTGTTCTGAAGAATGGAAAATGAGTCTGATGCCTCTTGTTGGTGACTGGCCTCTCTCTCCAAGGCCTTGGGTAAGAAAGGCCTGTTCTGTTGGGAGCACAGTTAAACAGCAAAGGGAATTCATCAAGAGAATCAACTCTATCAAGTACTGCTCAAGTTCAGGAAGCCCTGGGGACTCAAGGACTGCGATCGGGGTCTTGACACAGTGTGGCTTTTAGCCTGTATAGTAGGTTTGTGCCAAGTAGAGAAAAGTTCCACTTCCTCGAGACACTTGACTGCCATCTGCTGGGAAATTGTCCTGATAAATACACAAATATATCTTGTTAACTGTGTAAATAGCACCCTTTAGAATTATGCACAACTTGTACAGCTGTTCATGGCAGCTCTGCCTTGATGTCAACAGAATTCTCCTTCTCCATCGCCTTGTACCTTTTTCTGCCTCCATTTTGGTCTTCCGTACCTTAGATTGGCTTTATCTTTGTGGTCAAAATGTGACTGCTCTATAACTCAAGAAACAAGGTCCCTTTCCCAGGCATCCCCCCAAATAAAAAAGTATAGGTAAGGACTCTGGACCATATTGAGTAACACTGCATCACTAAATCACCTCTGTGATCGTGGAGAGGGGACGGGTGTCAGTCAGAGCAGTCAAAGTTACTGCTGCATAACAAGCCACCCAAAACCTCAGTAGCTTGAAGAACAAAGATTTATCTCTCACTCACACTGTATGTCCATCCCCTGTTTGAGTGGGGGCTCTAGTCACCTTGGGCTTTAGGGGACTGAGACTAAGAGATGCTATGGCTCAAAACACGCTCCCACCATCACCATGACAAAGGGTCACGAGAATCACCCACAGGCTCAGAGAGCTTCCACCCAGGAGGTCCACAAGCCCCTGAGCTCACAGTTCATAAAGCAAGTTCACGGCCACATCCAACTTCAGGGGGTGAGGAAATAAAGCCCTGGCCTGGCCTGGCCTGGAAGAAGGATGAGAAGGACCTGAACTTTCATCACATTCTACCTTCGGGGCAGGGGACCACGACTGTTACAGCCTGGAGAAAGAGACGCAGGAGCTCCTCAAGGAAGGGATGGGGGTGCCGGCTGCCCCAAACCACTGCCCAGGGTACTCAGCCAGCCCAGGACGGGAGGGCCATGTGTCAGCAAGACGGCACGGAGCAGCCGCACCCAGCCTCTGGACACTGCAGACAGCAGGACCTCCAAGAGACCCATGAGGAGCAGAAGTCCAGGGAAGAAACACACGTACTCCAGCGCAGGAAGAAGCAGCGTCTGGGCGCCCCTGCCCAGACTCCTCAGCTTCTGTAGAGGCAGAGTCTCGATTTGTTTTGTCTCTTGATTCTTGGGGTAGCCTCAGTGGGTGGACAGGAGCTAGGTGAAAAAGAAAAGCTTACAAACATCCCTTAGAGTCACAGCCCCCATTTTACAGAAGCAAGTGGCACCTGTATCTGGTCAAGGAACTTTCTCCAATCCATGGAGCTCATCGGAAAACCTGCATTTACCAAGCGACTCCCCCACGCCAGGCCTGTGCTCACGTCTCTGGAGTCCCTGTCTATGGGTCCATGGACGAGAAAGCACAGACATCAGGGGCACATCGCAAAGCCAGGCAGGCTCGCCTCTGAGGCCTCAGCCCTCTCCGGTTGCCCTCAGGATTCGGAGGGGTTGTCTGGGGTGGGGGAAGGCTGAGAGGAAGGAGCAGTGGGCATTTAAAGGGATGATGGGTCTGGTACACGAGCAAGGAACTCTGGGACCAAATGGGCAGCTGCAGGCTGCACTTAAGACACATTCCTAAGCTCCGAAAGGAGAAATAAAAGTGCTCCCTTGCCTGTGAGTTGAAGAGACAGCAATATTGTGGTGTAACTAGGACCAGATGGGCTCCAGGAATTTCCAAAGGCCTTTTAGCATATTAGACAAAATAGCCTCCCAGCCACACACCATAACTTTGTCTGGCCGCCTGGGTATCGGTTACCGAGACGACGAGCAGGCTGAGCGCACTGGCTCCAGGGTCCCAGAAGGGAGTGGGCCTCTGGCCCAGCAGGAACCCCTCCCCCGTTGCCTGTGACACCTTCCCCAGAGCTCCAAGGCCAGGGCACACTCAGAGTCAGAAAAGGGGTGGGCAGTCCCAGAAACAGCCTAGACAGAAGGCCCCCTGTTGTGCAAACCCTCCATCACCCCCACCTTCCAGAAGGGGGAGGTCACGCCCCACGAGGTGCCCAAGGGTGGAGCACATGCCGTGGCTCAGCGCCAGGCTCTGGGGTGAACCAGGGAGCATACCCCAGCTAGGACACAGAACGTCCCTGCGCCCCCTCTCCTCAGCGGCAAACACCATTGTAGGAGGATGAAGCAGTGTAGCACACGCCGGCCGTCTGGGTGCCTGAACTGTGTGGTGAACCCGGAAGTGCTGCATTGTTTTGGCTGCCATTACGATGGTCTTTGGAAAGCTCTGGCTGTGAGACCATTCGGCCTCATTCCCCTCGGAATAGTATTATTAGCTAATAGTAATTGAGCACTTACTAATGCCAGCGCAGCTTCTGAGGGGAAAGACTCAGGCTCAGGGCAGTGATTTGTCTCATGGAAAGCCCTACGACCTTGGAGTGAAGTGGCCCAGCTGGGAAGCTAATTCCTGCTCTAGCCACCGTGTTACACTTCCTCCCAGGAGCAAGGCCCCCGCATCTCCAGGTCTCCGGTTTCCTGTCCGTGCAACAAGGGGTTGGATGGTGAGTCAGGAGGGTCCCTCCCACGCTCTCATTCTCTGGATCCTCATGCTGTCCTCGAATGACCTGGAGACTATATGCCAACCCCACTTCCGTCATCTCACACTGTCCTTGGAGAGGGAGAAGTGAACCTCAGAGAACAGATGCCACTGGTCCTGGGTCACTTTGCTGGCTGGTAGAAGAGGCGGATTCGAGTCCAAGGCTACCAAGTCCCCTGCCTGCGTTCTTTCTCGAGAGACGCCCTTGGCAGAGCTCATGGCTCCTACCTGTCCTGTCAACAGCATCTTAACCCTCACAACAACCAGGGAATGTGGAGGAAAACACATGGGGGGTTGCAGAACCCAACCTCTGCCACTTGGCCAGCTGTGGCCTTGGACAAGTGCTGGGTGCCTCTCTGAGCCTTGCTTTCCTAGACTGTAAATGAGGCCCAAGGTCCCTGCCCAGGGAGGCTACTGTGAGCATGAACAGAGAGATGGGAGAGAGGGGCACGGAGGCTGTGTGGCTTGTGGCGGGAGGGCTTCCCCAGGTCCTCTTCCTGATACCACTTTCTGTATGTGCTCCACATGGCCCCTCGGTCCCTCCCTCCTGCCACCTCCTATAGGACTGACGGGAGGAAGCCTGGAGGCTGGACTCTGGTTCGTCTGCTCACCAGGGATGCCAGACTCCTCAACAGCCCTCCGTGGGGCTTACATTTCCTACAGCCAAAGTGATGGTGGGGACTACCCGCACCGGGCTGGGATCTGAGCAGACCCTTGGCTAGGGACAGCCTTCCCTCTCCTCCACCCCAGTGCGTCCCATCCAGCTGCAAGGGCACGAGGCTGGGCCTCCGTGCGCCATCTGCGCAACCAGTAAGTGGAACAGCTACTATATACTTCAGATAATTCATATATGAATTATGCCAATTTATAAAGCACTTCTCCGTGCCCACTTGGTTTTATTTTTTAAAAATTCACTTTGTGCTTGCCCTATTCAAGCTGCAGAAAGCCCAATGTGCGTCCTCCAGCTGAAGAGCATCTCAAGGGAAGGACGTGGATGCTGTTTGTCTTTCCAGGCTCCAGTTCCAGCATACGGCTGCTTACCCACTTACTGCCACACTGCCCGCTGCCTGGCCCTGCCCCCACCATCCATGGGCCAAGGAGGCTGCTTTGCCCCTCCAGGTTCCCGCTCTCATCTGGACACTGGGGTGCTGACATCTGCCTCTCCCTGGATGGCTGGTAAGGGTGTGAGCCAGGAAGGGGCTGAGAGGTCCAGGTGGCCTGCAGAACACTACACTCCCCAAGATAGTCTCATTCTAAACTTTGGCCCACAGGTCTGATTTGGGGAAAGGGCACTGGTTTTGCAGTTAGGTGGATTTGGGTCCATTCCCTGGCTTTTTGACTGCCTGCTGTGTGATATTCACTCCTCTGGGTCCCTGTCTCCTCATTTTAAAAACAGCGATCATGATGATGGGTAACCTTTACTGAGTGCTTACTCTGAAAATTAATAAAGGAAAACCTCGCTAGCATGGCCCCAAGAGGCCAGCAGGGGGAGCCCTCACACCACCCCACTAGACCTCAATTATAGGAAGCCCTTGTCATTCAGACTTCAGCAGAAGAAACTTCAAGAGGAAAAACCATCAGTTACAGCTCCCAGTAGGAAACGATGCACGCTGCATCTCCTACAAGAGACTGACTACCCCAGCAACTCAGCCAGTGGAAAACCGTCAGCGCCCTTAACTCTTGCTTGTCTCCAACTGGGCTTTCCTTCAGAACAACCCCTCCCAATTTCCTCCCCTTCTCCATAAAATAACGTTCCTCTCCTTTATTAAGGACCAGCTTATGGTTTTTGCCATAGCTTGTTTGTCCCAAGTTGCCACTGTCTGCCAGTCCCAAATAACCCCCCCCCTTTTTTTTGTTGGTAAAATAATGGACTTCTTTTTAAGATCAACAACTCCTTGCTAGACCCTGCTTTAAGCACCTTACTAGCTCATTCAATCCTCATGACAAGCCTAAGAGGGAAGTACTATCTTCCCCATATGCCCCATATGTATTGCAGATACATAAGCTGAGGCACAGAGAGGACATTTTGCTTGGCTAGCAAGGGGAGAAGGTGAGACTCAAAGCCAGGCTGGTGAGAGAAGGGAGGCCAAGCATTAACCACTGTGCCCTGCAGCCTCAAAACCAATCCCAGGACAGTATCACTCCAGGGGAGGGCACTGAGCTTCCCCACATTGGCCCTGGGCCCAGAGCAGTGTGTCCCCTGGCAGTGTTGGCTGAGCGAAATAAAACCAACTCAAGTGTGGGCTTCCCGGGAGGAGATCCTGGCCCTAAACCTCAAGCATTTGGCTGAGGAGCCAGGGAGGGTCCTGGAAGTCTCCTTCAGATCTGCTGGGGAGTCCTGCTAGGCTGGAAGGGCCCCACCTCTGTTTACACGCAAGACAGAGGGCTGGGACATTCATTCTGCCTCTGCCCACCCCCTCCCCCCCCACAACAGATCTGTTAGCCTAGCTTCTGGCATTCCCATGGACGGCTTAGTTGCAGCCGGGAACTGCTGTTTCCAGTGCCCGTCTGAGTGCCCCCCAGCTGGCCCCAATGGAGAAGAGAGCTGTAACTCGGGCAGATGAAACCTCTTCTCTCCAAGCCTCAGCTGGCCCGCCAGGCAGGCATGGCATTAGGGTCTCTGGGGAGAAGCAGGGAAGGTGGCTCGGAGGCTCTGAGCTGCTGCCGTTATCACCCCTCCCACACACCTGCTCCAGACCTGTGGGCTCAGGACTGTGACTCCCCAGGATGGCTAAGGAAGAAGGCTCAGAGCGGCCAAGCCCAAGGCCCTACATTCAGGCCCAGGTAGAGCAGAGCTCCCATGTAGTGGGCTCGGGCTCCAAGGTCTTCCCATGCCTTTGTGCACCGGGCTGGGAAGGGCTGTTCTGCATCCCACTTCAGATGTCCATGCTCTAGATCTCCAAGCAGCTATGCATGGGGTCTTTTGCAGAAATCTCACACCTGCCAGGCATCAGGGCTGCTGGTGGGATTCCACTGGACAGTGCTTTCCCAAGCTTGCCTGCTCCCCAAGTTGTCCCCAGAGCAGATGTCTGCCCCCAGCCTGTCCCCTCTCTCGCCCTAGGCTGCAGATCCCTCCCCACCTCCCCCTGGATCAGCAAAGCTGCTGTGCTAGACCCTCAGTAACGCCCCCCTAGTTGGCATGTTCCTTGGGTTTTTTATAACTTGAGGTGTCACGTGCAAATAGCAAACTGCACGGATCTTAAGATCAGATCCTGAACACTTCACTTCAACTATCCTTGATTCTTAATAACCTGGACTATAGGAGAATCATCATCCTCAGGACTAACATTTCCAGGGGCTAAGAAAATGCCTCATGGCACCCTAAGTGCATTGCCTATATTACGGCATTTAATTCCTGGAACCACCTTCAGATAAGGACCCTCAATGGCCCCATCCTACAGATAAGGAAGCAGCTTATAATTCTGGAGCCTTGGTTCAAACCCTGTTCCTCTGCTCACTAGCTGTGGGCCTCAATCAGCTAACCAACCCTCTTTATGCCTCGTGTCTACATCTGTAGAACAGAGATAAAAATAGCTCTTAACTCAGACTTCTGTGCCGTTCATCTCGGCCAAGAGTCTGGAACAGGACTTGGCCCTTGTCAGCTTTCATCACCCTCCTTACGCCCAGCACAGGGCTGAACTGGACTCCTGCCCACCACCCTCCAATTTTGTCACCTGCCGTCCTTGTCCCTGGCATGAAAACTTGGGGGCCATCCTGCTCCTGCCCAGGCTATGCTACTAACACTGGGGTTGCCCTGGTCACTCAACCAGGCTGAGGACAGGTTCTGCTCTCCCTCCTTCCAGGACCCCTCTGCCACAGCCCAGCCTATCCCCGTGCTCCATCCACATGCTCTAACCACAGGCCATGGCTGGAAACCACCCCCCACTGCACCCCACCTGTGCACAGCCACCATCAAAGCCCAGCCCTACATGCCTCCCCTCCCCACACATCATTACCAGACCCTGGGCCCTCCTCTATCAGGAGATCAACAACCCCCACCTCATTCCTTCACTCCTGCCAAATCTGAGGCATCCGAGAACACATCCTTCAGTATCTGGCAGAGGTAGGTTCAAATCTGGGTGTTAGCACACATGTGGCCTGGGGCAAATGCCTTGTCTGGTCTTAGTTGCCTCATCTGTAAAATGGGAACAATGACCTACTTCACTGGACTCCAAGAATGGAATGAAAATACTAGCATTTATTGGGCAGCTCTCAAGGTCAGGCCTCATGCTGTGTGAATTTTAAATCTTTACTTCCTTTAATCCTAAGGAGGTAAGGACGCTTCCCCCTGAAGAACACACAGCAGTCAATCTAGTCAAGAACAGCCTTTATGGTTCTCTACAAACAGAAGCTCAATGGTGATGAAGGGAGCCCACTGCCTGCCCCCAGATGTTGCAGGCCCCAGGTGGAAATGAGAGGATGTTAGGTACCTTCAGTCAGGTGCAGAGAAACCAATGGCTAGGACGGGGGGCAGGTGTGGGAGTCCAAGTGCGCGGTTAGTGCCTCGAGGTCTAGTCCAGGAGGTCAGTCTTTTTGATGTTTATGCCTTTGAAACCCTTCCCCCGTCCTCCAGCAGAGAGAGCACCAAGGGAGTATGTGGGAGAATGCAAGAGTACCCCCAAATGTTAATGAACAGGAGTCCCCCATGTGGGGTTGGTCAGGCATACGGAAGCCTCAGCTGGCCCACTTTCCCTCCCTACCCCCCACTTGTGATCACTGTCTAAGAACGCACCCAGGGAATGAGGGGCGGATACCACCCCCAGCACCCAGCCTCCTGGGGGACCGAGTGTCCCCTTCAGATCAGAGCACAAAACAAGGTCAGGGTCTGTAGCATTTCAAAGGCCAGATGTCAGGGCCCACTTGGGACCTTGGACTCCAAGCGCCATCAGGGCTTGGGCACTATGGGTGAGGCCAGTGAAGCCTATAGCCCCCTCCCCCGCAACTCAAGGCCCTGCCCTAGCTCCTATCCATAAAACCTACAGGCCAGGATGGAGACCTCTGCCCTCCCTCCAGGAGCTCTAGCCTGGCCACCAGCACCTCGGTCCTTACTTGGGGCCTTGGGTCCTAGCTTGGCCACCTGCTCCCATCCCCAAGATCCCCTTCTGGGCCTCATCTTCCTCTGTCCCCTCCCCACTGGGGCTGGAAGCCCCCTCAAGCCTCCGGTGCTGAGGCCCATCACAGAGCCAAATGTTCTTCCTCCAAAACCTGCTTCTTTCCCTAAAAAGGCAAGACAATGGCTGAAGCATGGATTTGGGGCTCCTCGGACCCTCCCCTCCCCTTATCCCCACCAAGGAGCCCCGGAAAAATAGGTCCAGCTCTTGCTTTATTGAAAGGGGAATACCAGATGAGAAAACCCACTGGCACCCCCTTCCCAGCCACACCTCACATCCAGGCCTAGGGCTCCCGCCGGCTGGGAATCCAGACCCCACACCCCCAGAGGCCTACCTGCAACCCCCAGCTCTTGGCCCCACTCACACGGGCGCCCGTGGCTCCTCATACCCTTCCTGCATGAGGAGAGGGTGAAACAAATCCTATGACTTGTGCCCCCAAAGCCTCACCTGCCGTTCTCCCTCCTGGCGAAACCGCCTACCTCTGCAGGGCCTGGTTAGACCCATGACCCCCACACGAGGTCTTCTAGGGCTCAGGCCCTGTCTTCCGCCCCTACCCACAGAGGGACACCCAGTGGGGAGAGTGGAGGGACCTCCCCAAAGGCCGGCCCAGTCAGGGACAGGCCCCCGCCCCTCGGCGCCTCCTGGCTGCTGCCCCCACCAACCCCGTGGTTAGAAAAGGAGAAGCACTGAGGGGCGGGTGGGGCTGAGGCAGGCAGGGAGCCGCGCAGAAGAGCAGAAGGGCAAGAGCGTGGTCAGGGCACCTCAGGGGGCAGCAGGGGTGTGTCTGAGTTCTGTGCCGAGACACTGGGGGACTCAGCCCCGATGAGCCCGAGGCTGTACAGATTAAGGATGGAGTCAGCGATGATGCGGGCTGTGCGCTTCTGGTAGCCACCAGAGGTCACCATAAGGATGGGCACCTGGCGGCCACGGACCACCCGAAACACCAGCTCATCCCGCTTCACGATGCCCTGTGGAGGGATGCAGGAGGGCTTGGATCCTGTGGCTCTGTCCAGGAAGTCCTGCCCGGCCCCTCCCCCACATCAGGAGAAGCACCCTGGTGGTGGGGGGGAACCCCGCACCCCTCCCCCCCGGGTTGGGAGGCACCTGTGGGCTGATGGACAGCCCCCCCAGGCGGTCCCCCTCCAGGATGTCTGTGCCGGCATTGTACACCACCACGTCAGGCGGGTGCTCCTGGAGGGCCTTCTGAAGGTTCCGCTCCACTTTATCTAGGTATTCGTCGTCCTCCGTGCCCCACTCCAGCTCCACCTTCCGCCTGATGGCCTCTGAGGGAGAGACAGGAAGAGCGGTGTGTGTGTGTGTGTGCACACACACACGCGCGCGCGCACGCCCGCGGAAAGCTGGGACACAAGCTCAGGAGGGTCAAGGTCCCCAGCACTGCTCCGCCCCCTGCCCCCTTCCATCCCAAATGGAGCTCAAGAATGCAAGGGGGGAGGGCCAAGGGAGAGAAGGGACTTCAGCTAAAGCATTCTGCCCAGGGGATTTAGGGACCCATGTGGGGGACATCTGATCTCATTGCGTCCTTGAACCCCTGTCCAGAAATGTGGACACCCTGCTGTGCCCTCGGGCCCAAATCCAGCACCTTCGAGACTCATTTCAGAAACCCGGGCCCCTGGGCCACACCTGGGGCTGAATTACCCTCAGCAGATCCACAGGCATAAAAGTCCCATTCCTGCATAAATGTCCCCTATTTGCCAAGTGGCCAGGGCACTGTGTTTTCAGAGAGCATCAGGGAATCTCTGCCTTTTGATTAGTAAGTTTAACCCACCTGCATTTATTTTAACCACCATTATATTTGACCTGGTTTATGCCATCTTTGCATTTTCTCTTTATCCTATTTTTCCTTTATTCTTTTTTGTCATTCCCTGTTTTCTATTAGACGAACACCTACAGAGGAGGGGGTTCTATTTTTCTTCTTCTGGTGATTACCCTAGTATAAGGTCCCACATGTGTTGTTTCTTGGATAGGTTTATGCGATCTTGGATGGGTCAAGTGAGTTAAGTCTCAGTTTGCATGTCTATAAAATGGGAGCCACCACCCCCTCCTACGGATACTGAGGATAACTGAAGTGACTTCTGGAGAGCCCAGCATATAGGGAACACTCAGGAGAGAGAGCTCCATCCAGGCATGAGTGCAGTTAGGGCTGAGGGAGAGGGGCAGCTTACGCTTGGCAAAGCGGTCCCCAGGGTAGATGTGGCGGTTGTAGACATCCATGATGTACACGCGCTTGTCACCCATGAAGTCCCGTTCATGCCCATTGCCCTATGGGGAAGGCATGAAAGCTGCTCACATGCAGGTGCCCTCGCCAAGGCCAGGACCCCCGCACACACCCCAGGAAACAGCCCACGTGCCTGGGCAGCTCAGCTGGCCCTTGGAGGCAGAGGGTCTCTTGGCTGTTAAGCAGCAGAGCTGGAATTCAACCGCAAATCCAAGCCCCATGGTCTTCTGGTGTGACCTTGAGTGAGCCCCAGCCCTTTAAGCTTCTTCTGCATGGAGTTAGAAGGGAATTCTAGCCCTTCCACCCTCCCTGGTCTGCAGTAGGATCAGCGGGGGTCAGAGATGGGCAAGGTAAACTGGAAAGGGCTGTGCAGGTATGACTTGGTTCCGGAGCTTGCTGTCACTGAACAACACCCCCACCCACCCACCCAAAGCAGGGCACCCACCAGCACTAAGGCACAATAGCAGGGGTGTGGGAAGTCTTTGAGAGCCCATTTCAGGTCCTGCCTTGTCTGACCAGAGGAGCCAGCCCAACATTTGGAGTCCTGAGGACTCTGTTGCTTTACCCCCAGGCAGTAAGTTCTTGAGTAGTGGCCCTGAGCCCCAATAACCCTGAATCATGCATGTGAGCCTCTGTCTAAGGGGCAGGTCCACAGGAGTCCTCAGCTATCTGCAGGGGTAGTACCCCAAACTGACCAGGAAGCACTGGGGAGCCACAGCAGGCTTCAGAACATGAGAGGGGCATGGCCAGACTGGGCTTTAGGAAGAGCCTCAGCCTGGTGTATTGGGCAACCAGAAGGGAGAAAGGACCCTTGGGTTTGACAGAAGCAATGAGGAAGACCCAGTGCCTGGCTGGGCTGAGCAGGGCAGAGGGACAAAGACAGCCCTCTGCTTCCAATCCAAGGTACAGAAGATGGGCAGCGAGGAGAGAGGCAGATGAGGATGGGAGTGGAAGAGGCCCAGCCTGGAGCTTGGCAATGTTCCCAGGGGGAAGGGAGCCCCACAGTGGGGCACTGTGTGATGGAGCTGAGGGGGGCCTGGGAGGCAGGGCCACAAGACTGCAGCCCCCACAGGGTACTCACCTGATGGGCATCGAGATCAACGATGGTGGCTCTGGAGATGCCTTCCACTCGCTCAAACAGAAACTACCAGCGGAGGGGAGGAGGAAGTGAGGACCCAGACAGGCCAGAGGACATAGCCCCTTAAGGATTCCTAGTTGGTGAGGGGTCAGGCAGGAGGCCAGACACACTTGTGGCCAATGAGGCTACCAGGCAAAGAATTCACCCACCCAGGAGAAGCACGAGAGAAACGTGTGTGCATGGTCTGGGAAGACCCCCTGGAGGAGGCAGCACGTGCTGCGCCCTGGCAGGCTGGAGGTCAGGAACAGCGTAGTAGGGCCTTGGAGATTCCTAGGGAAATATGTAGGGGTTGAGGGGGAAATATCCCCTCACAGCTGTGCCTGGAACTTCATTCTCTGCATTCTCTGTCTTAGCCTACAAGCCCAAGTTCTCACACCTCCTTCTCTGGGAAGCCTTCCTTCCCCTTCCCTACCCTCTCAGAAGGTCTCGTGTGTGTGTGTGTGTGTGTGTGTGTGTGTGTGTGTGTGTGTCCCCTTCTCTGAATGGCCAGGGTCTGCTGACTTGCTTGCCCTCCCCTCCCCCATTTGGTCTGTGCACCCTCTGAGAACAGGGAACATGCCAGCCCCATCCCTGATGCCCAGAACCAGGCAAGGCACAGGGTGGCTAAAGGGGGTTCAGCCATCCAACAAAGATTTAGGCCAGTGCCCGCCCTGCCCCCTCATCTCTCTGAGTCTGGGTCTCCTCCTCCGTGCAGAGTAGGAGTAAATGAGGTGAGGAGGGCAAGTGGGCTGAGCCTGCCAGAACCAGCCATCCCCATCATCATGTCCCACTCCTCCTCCCTCCAGTGGAATGATGTGCTCCCTATATTGTTGACCAATGGGCCGCCCCACTCCTGACCCCACCATTTTTGGAGGCCTCACTCTCTCCCCACAGCAGGGACAATGCAGAAGAGCAAGTGTCCAGTCCCAGCCTGGATGAGTACCCCCCAGCTTCCTCCCCTCCTGGGACCCAGCTTCCTTCTCTGTAATGTGGAGAACACCCAGTGGGGGGTGGCAGGGGCATTCCAGGAAGGGCTCCTAGAGGCGAGGCCCCACATGCTCTCAGGCGCACCTTGATGGCCAGTGTGATGTCCGCGTAGGCGCAGAAGCCCCCGCCCCGGTCACTGGAGCAGTGGTGGAAGCCGCCACCTGCGGGAGAGCACACAAGGTGTAGTCAGGGCCCCCGCACCATCCTCCCCCTCCTCCAACCCCTACCTCCTGCCTACAGCCCACGCCCACTCAGCTCCCAGGGACAGGCTCCTGGAACTCCAGGTTGGCCAAGTGAACCAAGCACCTGAGCGTGTTGCTATGCTGGAGTCAGGAGATAGCTGTACCATCACAGCCATCTCTGTCCACAGCAAGAAACCTCTCGGGCTGTCCCAACAAGTCAGCCCCCAGTGCCCATCACAACCCGGCAGGGGCCAGGAGCTCATCCTGCCCAAGGCAAAAAATTGTCCCTTGCCTCTGTAGGGCCATGCCTGCCTCCATGGGACATCCCATGCCAGGATGGGGCGGTGGGGCTCTGGGAGACCCGTTTATCCTAGGACCGCCCACATGCTGCAGGTTGTAGAAAGGCACGGCCAGGAAGGGCGCCATCTGCTGGTCATGGATGCCCATGGCAATGGGGACGCCCTGGGCACCAGAGTCAGGCTCCAACCTCTTCCCCACTCTGAGAAACCCTTGCCCTGCAGCCCCAACAAGAGCCTGAGTTTCAGGGGCCTCTAGAACTGAGCCCAACAGCTGCTCCAGCCAGCAGTTCGAGTCCAGGGCCGACGGCTACAAAGGACTTGCCTCTTCTCCCACCAAGAGGCTGTCAATGGATCTTAACAGTAAGATAATAGCCAATCATGAACTCCTAAGGGGCCACAGAGCTCACTGAAACCTCCCTACAGCCCCAAGTGGGGGCACTGTTATCATCACGTCCATTTTACAGATGAAGAAATTGAGGCACACAGAAAACCAGCACCTTTCCTGGGATCACACAGCTCACTAATGGCAGAATGAAGATTTAAACCCAGGCTGGATCAAGACCTGGGCTCTTAACTTCTACCAGGTCATAATATCTTCCAGGCAGGAAGGGGCTCCCTGGGTCTTCGTGAGGACCCTGCTGCAGCCACACAGGCACGTCTCCTTCAATCATCCGTTTAGTGGTGTTATCGCAACATCACTGTTATGCCAGGCCTAATGCTGGCTACCTGGCAGTACCAACACAGCCAAAGGTAGAGGTTCTCTGCTCCAGGACTCTGAGCAAGCCACCAGGCCTCTCCCCATACCTATTTCTTCATCCATACCACGGTACCGACAACAATGCCCAGCTCAAATGAGAGGCCAGACAGTAAAGAGGCTTGCTAACTGTGAATTGCTATGCCTCCATGAGGGACAGATGAAGACAGGACAAGGAAGAAGATGTGTGCAGCCTCCTCCTGAGCCAATCTTGTGGGAGAGTCCAGTGGACTGCACAGTGCTGGCCCTCAAGCCCCTGAGAAGGACTTGGTATTAACCCTGGGCCTGTCTGCCCATTATGTAGACTGTCCTGGGGCCCAGGAGGCCGATGGAGTTTTTCAGGAAAGACTCTGAAATGCTGCAGGTTTCAGCCATACCTGGGGCTGCCTAGGGAATGCTGAAGGCTTTAGAGGAAGCGAGCTCCTTATCACTGGAAGTATGCAAAGGCAGGGTAGGGAAGCCATCTGGGGAACTCCTTTAAATAAGGATCTCACCCCAGATGGAAGGACTAGCTGGTCCCTCCCAGACACCAGATGGCCACATACCCACCCCCAATCCCACTTAATAAGGCACCAGAGCCTCTCAACTCACAGGGTCTGCCTTCAGATTCCTCTTGGCCCTCCCAACCCCCAGGACCCAGCAGGCCAGGCCGGCCAGGGAACTCACCCACATTGATGGCCCAGCCTCGTTCCATGGCCAGCTTCCCTGCCTTTGGAGACAAGCACAGGGTGAGGGGCACAGGCAATCGATTCCCCCACTCGGTCATTCATTCCCAGCTTCCCCCATTCATTCCATAAACACTCTGTCCAGCCAGCTCTGAGGTAGTGCTGATCTCTGAGGCGGGGTTCAGGAGGCACCCATCCTCCAGCAAGCTCAGACTCAGTCTTTAAAGCAAGGACCAGATTGGCTAGCATATGAGATGTGCAGTACATAAGCCCCTTGGCAATTTTGCCAAGAAACTGGAAGAAATAGAAGTTAAGTAGTTATGATCACCCAGGAGCTGACAATGATCTCAACAGGGCTTTCAAAGGAAAATAGACAATTTTGTGCCTGTGGAAATATAGCAGACTGAATACCAAAATCCTGTAGGAAATCATCATTTGGGGGTGGGCAGTAATATTCCAATAAACAAACAAACCAAAAACCCTAATAAACAAAAAAAGGGACAAATTTGCAAAGCTGAAAAGAAAATCAATAGGTCTTGGTCTAGCTCTAGATGAGATCCCATGTTTAAAACTTTAATGTTCCTCGACCACCAGTTAATTCGGCAGCCTGTGGCTAGTTTTAAAGACAGCTACAGAGGGGATATGACACCTAATTTTGCTGGAAGGGTTCTTTACTGCCACACCCAGGATGCAGGGGGAGGGGAGGGTCATCCACAACTGAACTCATGGGCATTTGGTTATCTTATATACCAGCAAATACGGTAACTCTAATAGGCGGTCAATGGGGGTAGGAACAAGGAATTCAATGTCCTGGCTCATTTGGGAAGGAGAAAGGGTGATTGTTCCTGTGCTTTGACAAATATTCAGGATTTTGTTCAACTACAAAGAGGGAGGAGTGTAGTCCAGATGGAGAAGCCCAGGGTGGGAAAAAGCCCAGAGACTTTTGGGGGTCCCGAGCCCAGCAGTTCCTTCCGCCTGCCTCCCCACCTACCATGATGGTTCCTCCCGTCTGGGTCCGAAGGGGCTTCAGCACCTTCCTCTGCACAAGGAAGTTGGGGAGGAAGATGACTGGGGGGATCTCTGTGATGGTCGCAACAGCAAAGGACCACTGTGGAAAGAGATGCAGGCCATTGGCCTCCCACTGCTGTGCCCAGATCTCAGAGGCAGCAGCTGGGAAATCAGATTCCTTGTAATGCCGGTTTCAAGGTGCCCTGGGTAAACTTCCAGTTTAGCACAATTCCTTTCATGAGAAATCAGAGAGCATCCCCCGCCGCCGCAGCTTTGGGCTCAGTAAAGATCAGTTTCCTTAAAGCTGTTGGCCCACATTCCTCAGTGCTCCAAAGCCCTTGGCTGCCCCCTTGTGCCCAGAACAAGAGCTGCAGAGGACTACCATTGATGGGCTGCAGACCCAGGACCCCCCCAGCCGGCTCCCTGTACAAAACGGGGTGGGGAGGGGGGAGACACTGAGGTCCTGACCTGGGAAGATCTCCTCTGGCCCAGCATGACCTCTTCATGCACTGGAAATTGGACCTCCATTCAAAAGGGTGGCCCTCATCTCAGCTACTGACACAGGAGAGTCTAGGGTATCCAAAAGGCATTTGCTCCAGGACACAGTCTTCCCCTGGACCCTGGGCAAATGTCCACTCACCCAGGTCCTGAACAATCTGCTGCCTGGTTGAGAATGTTCCTGGATCGACGCCCCCTGCTCTCCCCTGACCCCAGGCAGAGCCTCAGAGGGGCCCAGGGTTCTCTGTAAATATTTACTGAGTGCCTAGTAGGCAGCAGGCTCCAAGGCAGGGCCAGGCCCTTCCTCCTGACAGGCCTCGCAGCCTAGCGGGGAGACACTTATTTGCAACAAAGCCTTAAAGGAGAATGTCGTCTGTGTCTGGGTGGGAGCAGAGAGGCTTTCTGGAGGCAGTGACCTTGAAGCTAAGACTGAAGGTGAACAGGAGTTGCCCAGATGTCGGGGGAAAAGGTGAAAAGACAACTGGAAAGTGAGTACAGGCTCCCAAGAAGTTGGGCTGTGCCTGTCACATAGGGCCTGGGCTGCCAGAGAGTATTTTCAGATAGCCTGGTCACAGCAGTGGGGAGCCATGAGATGGCGCTTTCCCAAGCTGTCCTGGCTGCAGCAGGAGGACCAATTAGGGGAACATAAACAGAAGCAGCAGCTTGCCCCAGGGAGGAAGAGAGAGATAATGAGGGTCTGGGAGAGGTGAGAGGGGAACAGTTAGCAGATAGAACAAAGGGGAGGGGCAGACAGAGGGGTCAAGGATGCAAGGTTGGAACCCCAAGACTCCAACTGTGAAGGGCCAGGCCCAGAAGTGTAGCCCAATGGGACAATCGAGGGCTGTCCTGGGACAGGTTGGGGGTGGGGCAGAGGGGTGGCGTTCAGGAGGCTAGGGAGAGAAGTTTCAGGAAGGAGCAAGCAAAGAGAGGTATTGAGAATGGGGAGCATGGCCACTGGGTTCTCCCACCAGGAGAGGAAATTTAGGGCAGAGGAGGCCCGAGCATGTTCAGTGATGGGGAGGAAACAGCAGAGGGAAAACAGGAGAGGACAAGGATGGGGTGAGACAAAAGGGGACATGCCTGGGAAGGTCCTGGCAGGCCCCTTAGTCGGACAGTGCACTTTGGGGTCAGTGCAGGACAGGATACACATCAACCCCTGCAGGGGCCGCTGCAGCCACCGTGGCCAACAGGGAAGATGTTTTTCAGGGCCCAGGTGGGCTGGGCACCCAAGCTGCCTCAAACTGCACTGACCAGCTGTGTGGGCACCCCTCCCAGGCTACCAAGGTGGGGACAGCTCGCTCAAGTGAAGGAGCTGGTGAGCGTGGCCCATGGAACCCAGACCACTCGTGGTCTGAAAAGAGAAGTGCCCAGCCAGCCTTCCTGAAGCCTCAGGCCTCTGGCTGTAACATGGAGGGCACCGCAGGGTCTGTGGGTAGGGGGTACTGGATGTGAGACCAGGATGGTTGGAAAGCTCCAAGACCCCTCCAGGTACATGTGTGCGTGCACGCATGTGTGTGTGTGTGTGTGTGTGTGTATGTGCACACGTGGGGGGGCAGACCCAGAGGGCAGAAGGTGACCAGTTCTGCCCGCTCAGCATGCCAATCCCACTGCCCGGCACAGGCCTGGCACGTGGGAGGCACAGGGCCACTATTTTCTCTGAATCAATGGTATAATAACAAGTGAGCCACTGAGGGAAACACATTAAGTCCCTGCCTCCCTCCCTCTCTCCCTCAGCAAGCTAGCAGGGAATAAAGTTGTAAAGAAAATGGAACCTTGTCCTGGCCTCCAGAGAGATCCACTCGAGACACAAAAGCCACGAGAAGGGTGGACAAAAGCCACGAGAAGGGTGGCTTTTTTTTTTTTTAAGGATTTTATTTATTTGAGATAGAGAGAGGATGAGAGAGAGCGAGAGAGCAGGAGGAGAGGTCAGCGGGAGAAGCAGTCTCCCTGCTGAGCGGGACTTGATCCCGGGACTCCAGGATCGTGACCTGAGCCAAAGGCAGTTGCCTAACCAACTGAGACACCCAGGCGCCCCAAAGGGGTCTTTTAAAACTGTGTTCCACAGCACCTGTCCAGCTCAGCACTCCCATCAGGAAAGGGTTCCACGTCAAAGAAGTCTGGAAAACACTGTTCCTGCTGTCCACCCCTTGGAAATTCACAACACACTCTAGCACGTTAAAAGCTCTAAATCGTGCAGTGAAGAATCCTGTCGAACTTTGCTTCACCCCACCTCCCAAACTTTCTGGCCACCAACGTCCATCGGCTGGCTTGGCTCATCTTTATAGAACCCAAACTGACCTTCGAAGGGGGCAGTCATCTAGAAAACACTGGGAACCTCTTAGGCTAGAGGAAGAATTGTACATGGGCCAGGTGTAAAGTCACCAGAAGTACGTCTGGGATTTGGCCAAGGTGATGTCTGCCAATGCATCTACTTGAAAGATAGTGCTAGACATCTCCTGGGCCCCACCGTGGTTTCTGTATAAGGCAGCAATGGTCTAGACTCATGCCACCCCATCCAGTGGCCTCCAGCCACATGTGGCTACTTGGCTATACTGTTAAAATAATTTGAAAAGTGTTTAATTAGAATTTTGTTACTTCAATGAAAAAAGTCAATCATACTTTGATTAAAAAAAAAAAAAAACAAACTATAATTTCTTTTCTCAGTCTCCCTAGCCACAGTTCAAGTGCTCAATAGCCACATGTATCTGGTGGCTGCTGGATAGAGTGCTTCTAGAACATTCTTAGCATGTCAGAAAGTTCTATTGGATGGTAGTGCTCTAGAAAAGCCACCAGCAACCAGGCTGAAAAATAAACCAGGGAGCAAGGGAGAAGGGGGGCTGAGCCCTGGAGGATGGGGAGGGTGGGGAGGGACCACAGAGGAAGAGCAAACAATTTATCTGGGACCTGTGACCCAGCGCAGATCTGCCAGAAGCTCCTGTCCTGGGAGAGCCTGGCCCCAGGCAAGAGCACTGAGAGATGAGCTAGAAACTTCTAGGGTGGGGACAGGGCTCAGCAGTCCTCCTCAGCATCAAAGTAGTCCAACTCGAGGCTCTGCCACTGCTGTGTGAATTGGGACATGGCCCTTTACTTCCCTCCTACCTTCTCATCCATGAACCAGGAGTGCCTCCCCACCAGACCTAAAAGGAGGACTTAGTCCCATCCACCAGGCCTACCCTTGCCTCCGCATCTGAAGTACCCCCACCTGGGCCCCCCCTCCCCCCCAGTTTCCAGCCTTGCTTCATCTTTCTGAAGAACACCTGTCTCTACCTGACATTACAGTATGTCTCTGTTGTTACCAGTCTCTTCCAGAAGGGGGCCAGGGCCAGGAAGGGCAGGCAAACACCCATTCCTGCCATCCAGACAATGCCCAGAGTGACACCTGGCACACAGTAAGTACTCACAGCACATGCTGTCCATCCTTGCCCAGTTCCCTACCTGCACACTCCGTGGAGGAGGCCACCTCACCCCTGCCACCCAGGAGAGCCCCAAACAGTAACTGGCAGAAAAGGGGCTAGAACAGCCCGGCCCTCTGTCCTGAGATGGCACAAGGAAAGGGGATCCCCCCTGGGGTCAGGCGAGGCCACACTTCTGCTGAACCCCCACGGGCACCCCTAGCTTCCCCTGCCCTCCTCTGCCCCCCACCCGCTCTTACAGGTTTCACCACCAAGCTGGCCCTTTGGGAATCCTTTGCACCCCCATCCCTGGTGGCTCCAGCTTCTAGGGAGTGCCTCTCCGAGGCATAGTTCCTGGACCGGCAGCACCGGCACTTGAGAACCTGCCAGAAACGTAGACTACTGAGGCACCTGGGTGGCTCAGTTGGTTAAGTGTTTGACTCTAGGTTTCAGCTTGGGTCATGGTCTCAGGGTCGTGACATCAAGCCCCATTGTTAGACTCTGTGCTCAGCGGGGAGTCTGCTGGAGATTCTCTCTCTCTCCCTCTGCTCCTCCCCTCACCCACTCACGCAAACTCTCTCTCAAATAAATAAAATCTTAAAAAAAATGCAGATTCTCAGGCTCCTCTCCTTACCTCCTAATTCAGAAACTTTGGAAGTGGGGCCAGTGATCCATGTTATGACAAGCCCTCCAGTGGATTCCAAGGCTTAAGCAAATTTCAGAATCACTGCTCTAAAGAACTTGACCCCCTCCATGTTGAATGAATGAATGAATGACACGAACATGGGAAATCTGCCCTAGCCTAATGCCCCCTGGCCACCAAAAGACATGGCCTACAAGCTTCCACATCTCAGGGCCTGGCCAGGTACCATGGCCTCCATGCCCAGCCAGTATTTTGGGGACCCCACAGATAGCAGGACATACCTGAGGTTGACAACATCCCTGGGACCCACCCCCCAACTCCGCCCCATACTCTCAGCTCTGCAAGACTCTATTCTCCAGTTGCCTGATTTCCTCAGGTGGACCCTACCCTCAGAAATCCAAGCCAAGAATTGCTCTCAGGGGAGAGATGGCTACAAGCCCATTTGGAGCCCCAGTTGCTTCATTTGGGTCAGAACTCTCCATCAGTGAAAGTGGAAGCAAAAGGAGAGAAGGGGAAAAAGCCATGATCATTTCAGTTGATGAAGAAGAAGCCTTTTCCAAAATCCAACACCCTTTCATGAAAAGTCAATCAACAAACTAGGGATAGAAAAAAACTCCCTCAGCCTGGTAGAGGGCATTTATCATATAAACATGCATGCGTGCACAAACACACACACACACACACACAGTCCCATAGCTAACCTCATACACAGTACTAAAAAATGGAAAATCTTCAGCCTAAGATCAGGATCAGGACAGGATGCCCATTTTTGCCACTTCTATTCAGCCTCACACTGGAAGTTCCAGCCAGAGCAATTAGGAAAGAAAAATTGGAAAGCAAGAAGTAAAACTATGCCTATTCACAGATGGCTCAATGTTAGTGACAGAAGGCCCTAAAGACCACACACACACACATACCTATTAAACTAAAGAAGTGAATTCAGCAAAGTTGCAGGATCTAAGATCAACATGCAAAAATCAGTTGTATTTCAATACCTTAGCAATAAATAATCCAAAAAGGAAATTTAAAAAAGTATTTAGAGGCACCTGGATGGCTCAGTTGGTTAAGCATCTAACTTCAGCTCAGGTCATGATCTGGGGTCCTGGGATCAAGTCCTGCATCAGGCTCCCCGCTCAGCAGGGAGTCTGCTTGTCCCTCTGCCCTTCCCCCTGCTAGTGCTCAATCTCTCTCAAATAAATAAATAAAATATATTTAAAGTAATTCCATTTATAATAACATCAAAAATAATAAAATACTTAGGAATAAATTTAACTTTAAATTTAAGGAGGTCCAAGACTGGTACCCTAAAAACTACAAATCACTGCTGAAAAAACTTAAAGCTCTAAATAAATGAAAAAATATCTCATGTTCCTGAATTGCAAGAACTAATATTTTAAAGATGGCAATATTCTCTAAACTCATCTAAGATCCAACACAATCCCTATCAAAATCCCAATGGTCTTTTTTGCAGAAATAGAGAAGCTGATCCTATAATTCATAGGGAATCTCAAGGGATCTTTAAAAAAACAACAACAAACCTGAAAAAGAACAAAGTTGGAGGACTTGAAATTTCAAAAGTTACTACAAATCTTCAGTCATCAAAACAATGTGACAATGCCATAGGACAGACATATACATCAATGGAATAGAATAGAGAATCCAGAAATAAATCTATACATCTATGGCCAGTTGATTTTCTACAAGGGTACAAAGGCTAGTCAATGGGGAAAGTGCGGTGTCTTTAATAAATCATGCTGGGAAAACCAGAGAGCCACATGCAAAAAACTACAGTTGAACCCTTACCTCACACCATATACAAGAATTAACTTAAAATGGATCAAAGACCTAAACACAAACTGAATCTCTTAGAAGAAAACAAATGGGTCCATCTTCATGATCCTGGATTTGGCAATGGATTCTTACATGTGACGCCAAAAGCACAAGGAACAAAAGATGAAATAGACAAGCTGAAGAAAATGTTTTGAACCTAGAGGCGATGTTCGCACCACATTGTAAATATACTAAAGGTCACTGAAATTTTATACTTTTTTAAAAAAAGATTTTCTTGAATTATTTGACATAGAGAGACAGACACAGCAAGAAAGGGAACACAAATGGGCAGGGAGGGAGAAGCAGACTTCCCACTGAGCAGGGAGCCCGATGCAGGGCTGGATCCCAGGACCCTGGGATCATGACCTAAGTTGAAGGCAGATGCCTAACAAGTGAGCCACCCAGAGGCCACTGAATTTTACACTTTAAAATGGTTACTGGTTATGCTATCTGAATTTTACCATAAATAAGGAGAAGAGTCCTCTCAGGGAGGAAGAGATAGAGAAAAATCAGAGGCAGCAGTGGGGTGGGGGAGCACTTCCTCAGAGACTCTCTGAGACTTCAGCCCCTCCACCCTCCCCAATGCTCTGCTGCTAAGGTCTGTCTCCCTCTGGACAGGACTCTGAGGGCTGGGAGGTCATGTCTAGGCTCAAGAGGTACCCAGACATCCTGAGGCTCAGATGTCCTTGGTTTCTCTTTGTCTTGCATGCCTTATACCCAGTGTGAATAACAGAAAATTCTATTGTTTCAACTTCATAACAAACTGCATATCCTACACCTCCCTCAAAATCCACAGCTGCTGCTTCTAGCCTAGTCTGAGAGCCCAGGGCCTCTCACCAGATTACTGTGGAAACCTCCTTCCTCACTGATCTCCCTGCATTTGTCTTGATAGCCTCATCTCATTAAAGCTGCCAAGCAACCCTGCTAAAACCTAGATCAGATCATCTCCCTCTGCCTAAAACATTCCTTGGCTCCCATATCCCTCAGAGCAAAGCCACAGCGGTACAAAGGGCCCAGTGTGGTCTGGCCCCTGATTGTCTTCTGACTCCATTTCTTGCCAGTCTCCGCTCCACTTCCACTTCCTCCCATTCCCATGGTACACAGTGTTTCAGAACACATTGGAGATACCCTGGCCCCAGGGCCCTTGCACTTGCTCCTGCTTTTACCTGGAATGCCCTCCCTCCACATGCCCACATAGCTCACTCCCTCACTGCTCTCAGTCCATGATAACATGACAGTAAGCCTCCCTATTTCAAACTGCTGTCCCCACTACCCCCTTTCCTGCTGTACTTTTGCCCACAGCACTGAGAGCCTTGTAACACACTGTATCATTGACTTGATTGTTATCATGTCTATGGACTGACTCTCCCCACCTAAATGCCAGCTCCCTAAGGAGAGGGACTCCATCTCTTTAGTTCTAGCCTGTCTTCGCTGGAACATAGCACAGTGCTCATTAAATACTTAGGGGATTAAAAAAAAAATACTTGCTAGATAAATGTATCCCAAGCACTGCACAAAGTCGGATTCACATCATCTACCCCAACCCCAGGCAGACTGTCACTGGGGTTAGCAGAAGGCAAAAAACCTGGCACTGGCCCAATCCAACCACCACCCTCAATGGGGCCAATTCTGGGCCTTGCACACAGTAGGTGCTCAATAAATGTTTCTTTCCCTAAACAGACATCACCTGCCAAACATCAGGCTACTGCATCTCCTTCAATGCCTGAATTATTAAGCCCTGAAGGCCACGCCAGGACAGGGCAAGGCATGAGCCCTGGAACAGAGGGGCAGAGTGAGGTGGGGCAGGGGGGAGGGTTACGTCCCATAGCACACACATAACAACTGGGGAAACCCGCAGGAACTCTCCAGGGCACTGTACCAGGTGCCCACAGCAGAGAAAAAAAGAAAAGGAACATTGCAGATGGGGGGGCAGGGGATGAGTGGGGGCAAGGGGGATGTTCCTGAGCCACGGCCCCTAAAGGCCAAAATGCCTGAAATGGGCATGGGTCCACGTGCTCACCAAGGGCACCTCACACCGTATCATTCTCCCACAGTACCGGGAACAAAATCCGAACTCTTCCCACAGCTCACAAGACCCCATGTGGCCTGACATCTCTAGCTTCCCTGACCACATCATGCCGCCTCAAGCACCCTTCTCCCCTTTAGGTGGCAAAGTTACCTCCCGCTCCTGGCGTGTGGCTCTGCAGTATTCTTCCTTCAAAGCTCCACAAGAGTGTCACCTACTCCTCATTCTTTTGTCTCAGCTCAAACCTCACCTCTGTGAGGCCTTCCCAGACCACCGGGTCACCCTCACCCTTCACTCAGTTACCCTCCATTTTCTTTCCTTCCCAGCCCTTGGTGCTCTGTGAAATGTTCTTGTGTGGTTATTTTTTTATTCTCAGTCTTCCACAACAAAAATACAAATCCATGTGCTTATTTTTCACTTTGTGCCCAGCACACAGTCAGTATTTGATAAAGATGTGTTGAATGACTGAGTACTTCTCCTTACTAAGTGCTGTGGGAATCCTCATGTTTCTCCATTTGCTTTTGCTGCCAGGGAGCTCCAAGGCAAATCCAGGAGCTCAATCATAGCATCTTGGCTAATCCTCTCAGTTGACATATCTGACTTCTCCTCCTGCCCTTGACCTCAATTTTCTACTTGGGTCTCCAGCTGTTGACACTTTTTTATTATTATTTATACACAGTAAGCTGCCTTAGGCTTTTGGGGGGCCCAAGGCCAAGCACAGAGGGAGCCCTGCATGATTCTCCCTAAGGCTCCTCAAACAGATGGGGTCCTGGAGTCTATGCCCCCCCTACCCCCAGCCTTATCCTGGTACATTCACATGCCATCCACCCTGGAACCCTTCTGTTCTAGTCTCTCCCTGCCCTGCCCCATTGCCATCTGTCCCTGTTCCACAGCCTCACCCTCTGGACTCTGGCAGGTGTGTCTTCCTGGCCCAGCTCCTGGGTTGTGGATTGTGACCATGCATGTCTGGGCCCTAGGAAACCAGGGCAGCCAAGAACTGGGCTTCCTTCCAAGGCCTTGCACACCTCTCTCTCCCAGGAGCCAGGTTTCAACCTCTTCCTGGTAATCTTTCATGAGCTGACACTGTCACAGCTCCATCTAGAATTCTCACAGCTCAGGCCAGAGCTGGGGAGGAGGGTAGGTAGCAACTGTGACCAGGAAGCAGGAAGACTGACTAGATGCCCAGCCTGGGGTCTCCCTGAGGGTTGGCTGTTGGACTTCCTGGGTGATCTTGAGCAGGTGGAGCCTCTTTCTGGGCCTAGGCTTTTCCACCTATGGCAGGGAGGAAGGGGGTACACGGGGAGGGGTTGGTGACTTCTGGCATCTACTGAGTCTAGGATGAGCTAGGGGTCAGGGATCTGGGATCCCACACTGTTGGCAGAGAATCTGTGGCATCCGTGACTATCCCCCTGCCAGAGTGTGCTGGCAGTACCAGCTTCTGATGCAACATCCACCCCCCCAGCCTAGCTTCCCCTCCAGGGGAGCATCCCACCTAGGGGCCTCAGACTCACAAGTACTCATGAAAGCTTTGTGAGCTCTTCTAGAAAGAAGTCACAAGCATGTAGTCTATACGCTTGGTTTGGTCTGCAGGGTGGACTGAAAAGTCTCGGAGAGTGGCCACATTAAGAAATCTGGGAGGGGACGCCTGGGTGGCTCAGTTGGTTAAGTGGCTGCCTTCGGCTCAGGTCATGATCCCAGCGTCCTGGGATCGAGTCCCACATCGGGCTCCTTGCTCGGCAGGGAGCCTGCTTCTCCCTCTGCCTCTGCCTGCCACTCTGTCTGCTTGTGCTCACTCTCACTCTCTCTCTCTGATGAATAAATAAAATCTTTAAAAAAAAAAAAAAAAGAAACCTGGGAGTGCCGCTTTACTAACCTGAATTTCGAACTTCTCTTCGAAAGCCAGGACCCCGGCCATGCTGGGTCCACAGTGGAGCTGAGTAGCAAGCCGCCCCCTTGGGAAGGGGCAGGAGCTCCCCAGCTGAGCCCCATAAACTGCCACCACCTGTCTGACAACTTGCTTACACTCCTTGCTTGGCTCCAGAGAGTTTCACACAAGTTTTTAGCCCAACAGTTTTCAACAAGTCTTTAGCAGGAGAAGTTCGTACAACAGAGTCTTATACTTCAGCGCAATATAAAAATAGACCAACCAGTATTATCCAACCAGTATTTGGTTGGATAGGACAAGGGACTGGGGGGTCCCCTCATCCAGCATGCCAGCAAGGGTCTCTGAGGCTTGTTCACAGAACACAGATTGAGGGGCGCCTGGGTGGCTCAGTTGGTTAAGCATCTGCCTTCGGCTCAGGTCACGACCCAGAGTCCCAGAATCAAGCCCCACATCAGGCTCCCTGCTCGGTGGGGAGTCTGCTTCTCCCTCTCCCTCTGCCTGCTTGTCTCTCTCTCTCTCTCTCTGTGTCAAATAAATTTTAAAAAATAAATAAAAATAAAGGACACAGATTCAAAGGCACTAAGGTAGAGGCCCAAAACACCTATGAAGGTTCAAAGCCCACCAAATGGGAAACCCTGATCCCATACCCCCAGGGACAGGAAGCTCACTAAGCAGCTTAGCCCATCCTGGTATCTGTTTTTTTATGACACTCTTTCCTTCTCTTGGGGACCACAGACTCTCATGCTTCCCCCCTGCATGAGGGGCAGCAATGGGGCCCCTTGAGGCTGTGCTTCCCCAGGCTGAGCTGCCTCTCTGCTCTGGCCACCCCTCACCCCAGGCCCCCTGTACCTTCAGTTCGTTGAGATAGCGCCTTGTGTGCACCACCAGCAGGTCCTCATCCGAAGCCTCCCGCGCTTCCACCAGCATGCCATCCGACAGAAGCTTCTCTTCTGAAACCACAGAGTGGGCACCCTGCTTCCCTGATGACTGGAAGGTGGACCTGGCTCCAGACCACTCCTCCAACAGGGCTGCAGACTTAGCCTCTGCTATAGTCCTGCCTTGGGAGGCAGTGGGCAATCTCTGACTTCTGAGAATAGGTCACATCCTGGGCCAGGGTGGACAACACCAGGCCTGAGGGCCCAAGGGCGTCAGACATTGGGCATGTAGCAGTCGAGGTAACACACGGACTGGTAATGTTGACTCTCACTTTGATTCTCCGGATTCTCCCTGCATCTTCTGGTGACATCATGGAAGGCTCCATGTGGTGTGGCCTCTCTTTAAGGCTTGCCTAAACCCTTGCTCATCTCCCTGTTTTTAACCCAAAAAGCAGCAGTCTCGCAGACTGCCAGGCAACAGGAAACAGCCTGAAGTGAATTACAGTTTTCCTGCATTTATTTTTTAACCATGACTTCCTATTTATGGCAAGTGAAACTGGCTTTTCCCATTTAGATGTTATAATGTTTCCTTTTAGAACAAGTTCATTTAAGTTTGTTTGTTTTTTTTTTTAAGCACAGGCTAAGTCGATTTAAAAAAGCACACACACACACACACACACACACGTGTGTGTGTGTGTGTGTGTGTGTGTGTGTATATGAAGTAAATAACGGAGCAGGTGGTATGAGGAAATGGCAAGGTCCCAATAGCCGTTTGCAAATAATTGATGTTTGGGAAACACTGCAGTATTTTTTTCACCCCTCACAACCACCAGACAAGATTTGCTCTGTTTTGCAAAAGAAGACACTGAAGCCAAGAGCAGGAAGTGCTCTAGGGCACAGTGAGAACAGGACCATCCAGCTCCAGGTTCTAGGGAAATCAAAGGGACAAGGTCATTATCTAAGGAAACTGTGTTAATGTGTAACCGGTAGAAGCCAACTAGTTCCATACATTACCCAAAATAGCTCCACAGACAGAAGGCACTCTCTACTCTACCCCGCCCTCCGCCCCAGTAACGTTCCATGGCTCCCCATTGCTTTCGGGCAAAGGGCCAGCTCTTTTCTTGGCAGCTCCCAAGGCCCTTCACCATGTGGCCCCTGCCTCCTTTCCACCCACATCCTCAGAGGAGAAAGGAAAGAACTCAGGAGGACTGTCAGCTCAGAGAGGAGGGAGACAAGGAACCCTATGTTGAGCTGCTGGGTAATACAGGATCCCAAGAAAGGGCAATGGGAGCAATGACTCAGGCTGCGTCTGCTGGAAACAGAGCATGAAGGACCACAGTCAAGAACGCAAGAGACCAGCTAGATGAGCAGCAGGCTGGCCCCACTCACCTTGCCGGGGTTCTCACAGTCCTAGCTCCCCACCTGTATTCTTTTCTACTTAAAGAGTTTTCTTTGAATACCTATTCTGGTCACAGTTGTAAATGGAAAATCAGTATTAGTTGCCATAAATAGAAGTTAACCAAAAATAGAATACATGTATGATAGAAACAAACCATTATTAATCTATCATTTGATTCTATTTTCTGTGATGTGCAGAGGCTGTGGCTTGCTCTAGATTTGTTAAAAGGGGAGATGGGCTTCAGTGTTAAAGACAGGTTAGCCCCAAAGTGAAACTTTCTCCATGGTGTGATCAGGAATGTGTGATTTAAAGATTCCCCATGCCTTATCCTATGCCAGGTATCACTCTCTACTTCTGTCAGTTAAAGAACCCCTAATGCAGGAGAAAGGGAGAATATTCTTCCACTAGCCTACTGTGATGCCCGAATTTCCCACCTAAACCAGACCCCTGGGTACAAACCGAAGTTGAAACCATACTCCAGAGTACCACCTTACTCGGTGGAATGAGCTGTGAAAGGTGGGAGCCTAGAGCTCTGAATTCCAGACCCCACTCTGCCACTTAGCAGCTGTGTGACTTTGAGCATGTTCCCTAACCTTTCTGGGCTCCAATTTCTTCCATCTGTAATTAGCAGGGTTGGAGCAAAGGCTCTCTACCTCTTGGATTCTCCAAGCACTGGATTCCTCTAAACTTCAGCTTCCCTGTGCCCATCCTTCATCAGCTCCCCTTCTATGGGCCTCCACAGACAGAGACAGGACAAGCCTATGTTCAAAAGCCCCTTTGCCACCATGGGTGGAAGGCAGTATGAGGACTGAGCCTGGACCAGGGAGATGGCAGCTTGTGTAAGGAGGACACTGGGAGGGGCGGGGGACTGGGGTGGGGAAGGTGGGCTGGAAGAAACACATGTAGGGTCTCATAGGGCCTTGCATACCTTTTAGGAAGCTGATCACTTTGCCCCATTTTCCTGCGTCAAAGGGGTGCAGTTTCTCCAGGCCCATGAAGGTTATGTTGTAGCGTGGGGAATACACGATGGGCCAGCGTGACTCCGGCACATGCTGGTACAGCTGAGTTGCGTGCGGCCTTCCATGTGCACAGGGACAGACACAGGGAGGGGCAATCTCAGTGTGGAAAGCATCCTTCTCCTCCCTGCCGCCCCACTGTACTAACCCCACAGCTCTGACCCAGTACCACTAGCTCCCTCTCCCTTGGTGGCAGGAAGAGAGCCATTTAGCAACCGTAATAACAGTCATGAGAGCAGCTCCATACTGAGCATTGGCTCTTTCCCAGCACTATCCAACCCAAACCTCGCCCGAGCTCTGGGAGGTAGGCACCACCATCGCAACAAACGCTTGGAGAGGGAACCAGGCGTGCCCAAGGTCACACTGCAGATCTGTGCAGCAGCCACAGTTCACCCAGGTCCACCTGGCTGCAAGGGCTCCGCATCTCATTTCCACATTATAACAATTACGCTAAACAGCCCTGTGGCCCTAGACCTCAGTTTCCTTAACCATAAAATATGGGGCTGTCGCGAGATAATGCATCCAAACAGCTGAGCACAGAAAGCGCCCTATCCCTTAGAGCTGGGGGTGGGGGTGACGGTTCCCAGAAACAGCAAGTCCGGGTTCATTCAGGCTGTGGCCCAACCCGCAGCCAGGGATGGAGATCACCTCAGCCTTGCCGCGCAGCTCACCGCCCCCCCCCCATTCTCACCCCATTACACCTCTGCAGCCACCGCCGCACCGGGACCAGAAACCCGGCTCCAGCTGCTGCCAGGGCGAGGGGCCTCCGCACAGCCGGCGGAGCCCGGGATAAGACAGACGTCAGACCCGCGCATGTCGCCTGCCCTCGCCCAGGTCGGAGCCCCGTGGCCCGCATCTCGCACCGCAGAGAAGTGGCGCGGGGCCGGCCTGCACTCACTCGGCCTGAGCGGCCCCTCGCCAGCCGTACCTGGGCACGCACCTGACGAGCCCGCCGGGTAGCCCGCACATTAGCGCTCCCGCCCACGGGGACCCCTGGGAACCCGGGGGGCCAGGATTGGCGCCCAACCCCGCGCCCCCACCCCTGCCTCACTCACATCCCGGGGCCGGGCCCTCCCTGCGCTGGCCACTGCTCCGCGACCGGGCGGGGCGGGGCACGGCCCCGCCCAGGACACGCCCCCGGCCTCGGCCGTCTCCGCTGGGGGCGGAGCTCTGGCGGGTTTGACTCCGCCCCGCCCGCGCTCTCGCCAGCGTCACAGAGAGATGGAGTCCCGCAGTGAGCGCGCCCGCAGTTAGGAGGCCACGCCTCCAACGGCCATCAAGCGCGAAGTCCCGCCTTCGCAGACAAAGGCCCAGTGGAATCCCTGCTGACTCGGGAAGCCACGCCCCCTAGGGGGAGGGCCGCCCGAGTTTTCACGAGGCTAGCCACGGAGGTTTGGAACGTGCGGAATCGCTCCGCCCCGGGGGAGGGGGCCACCCACTGTCCCGCCCCCAGCCGACCCCCATCCCTGCTCTCTTTCAGGGTTGAGGCCTAGGAACGCCGGGTTTCGCCGCTGTTTCTGCGTCGGGCGTGCTGTGTGACCTTGGGCAAGCGTCCTCACTCTGGGGCCTCCGTTTCCAGTAAAATGGGATGGGGGTGCTCTGGCCCTGCAGTCTGTGACCTAGTGAAATCCATGACTTCTCTGACTTGAGGCCACATGTGTGCCCTCCCCTCCCCATCTTTGGCGACCCCAAGATGAGACAAACTCCCCACACGTCATTTGGGTTCCTGAGCCTCAGTTTCCTCGTCAGCAGAGCCGGTCTGGAGATCCAGTCTTAAGGGTACAGCCGGGTATCCGAACTCACTCCCTGTCCCTCCCACCCCGATCCAACAAGCCCAAGTGACAGCTGGGAGTGCCTTGGGGCTGGACGCTGGGACTAGGCTGCAACAACAGAGCCCCAGAAGACAGAGACAATGGGCCCCTCTGTTGGCCCAGCTGCCCCCTCCAGCCAAACAAGCAGCTGACCCGAGGGCTGCCAGGAACAGGGTAGCTGGGATCCCTGGTGGCTCCGTGAGGGCGCTCGTGTGCGTGACAGAGTGGGCCACCGTGAAGGAGAAGGGCACAGACGTTTGAACGGTGTCCTCCAAGTGCCTATCACTTGATTTTATGATGGCATTGGATTCTCGCAACCAATTCCTAGGAGGGGTTGCTGTCACCCCAATTTTTTCATTAATTGAGCTGAGGTGTAGGTCTGGGTTAAACCTAGACAAGGCCACCTGTCAGCACCATGGCCTTCGGCAAGTTTGCTTTAGATCGTTGGTCCTTCATTTCTGCATTTGAAAATGAGGTGATGCCTTCTCACCTACCCCGTGGGGAAGTTGAGACCATCTAAAGAGACAGTAATGCTGATGACTATTTAAAGAGCACCTCCTGTCTGCTGGGTTCAATTCTAAGAGCTTTATGATCACTTCATCCTTGTAACGAGCCTAGGAGGAGAACAACGGTTCTCCCCATTCTACAGAGGAAGAAACTGAGGCACAGAGTGGTGAAATAATTCCCTAGGGTCAGGGATGTGGACGGTTGTAAACTGTAGCCACAGAAGGAAAAAAAGTAATCTTTTTTTTTTTTTTTTTTTAAAGATTATTTATTTATTTATTTGAGAGAGAGAGACAGTGAGACAGAGCATGAGCGAGGAGAAGGTCAGAGAGCAAAGCAGACTCCGCGAAGCAGACTCCCCATGGAGCTGGGAGCCTGATGTGGGACTCGATCCCGGGACTCCAGGATCACGCCCTGAGCCGAAGGCAGTCGTCCAACCAACTGCGCCACCCAGGCGTCCTGGAAAAAAAGTAATCTTTAATAACAACAGTTAAGAACCTATGTGTAGCAAACCTGTTTCACCTTGAGAAGTTCATCTCAGGCAACGTGCTCTGTGGTTTGAAACACCCCACAGATAAGCCTGTTGTTGGGAGAACAAGGGTCTAGGGCAGGCCAGACTCAGAAAGCCACAACCTAACAGAGTAGGATTGATTGCTCTGGGTAAGAGGTTTTTTCAAATTGTCCCCTGTGTGGCTCAGAAGTGAGGTGGTCTGAGGAGCCCCAGGGGCTTAGGAACACCTTCAAACTACCATACCAGCCTGGACCACTGACCGACACCATCACCTGTGGGAGAAATTAACTAGGTTATTCCTATTGTTTGGGGCCTCTTTGTTACAGCATCTTGGAATGGCCACTCACCAAGACATGCACTGGGACACAGCTGTGAACCCAACAGGCAAGATCTGAATGTCTTAGTCAAGCTCATGGTGGAGTGAGAGAGACAAATCTCAAACTAAGAAGTGAGCATAAATTGCAAAATATAAGTGTTGTGAAAGGCATGGGCTGAGAGGTGGGAGAGAGTGATGGTGCCCCCCAATTTAGACACTGGGCATGAAGGCATCTTGGAAGAGATAGTTGTTTTCTACTTTTTTTTTTTTAAATTTATTTGACGTGGAGAGAGCAAGCGAGTGAGAGACAGAGAAGCAATCACAAGCAGGGGGAACGGGCAGGCAGGGGAGAAGCAGGCTCCCCAATGAGCAAGGAGCCCGATGCAGGGCTTGATCCCAGGACCCTGGGATCATGACCTGAGCTGAAGGCAGCCGCTTATCCAACTGAGCCACCTAGCTGCACCTGTTTTCCACTTTTTAATTCTGTAAATCTTTTTTTTTTTTAAGATTTTATTTATTTATTTGACAGACAAGATCACAAGTAGGCAGAGAGGCAGGCAGAGAGAGAGAGGGGGAAGCAGGCTCCCTGCTGAGCAGAGAGCCCAATGCGGGGCTCGATCCCAGGACCCTGGGATCATGACCTGAGCTGAAGGCAGAGGCTTTAACCCACTGAGCCACCCAGGTACCCCTGTAAATCTTATTTTAAAATGTTGTTGTGAGGGATACCTGAGTGGCTCAGTTATTAAGTGTCTGCGTTTGGCTCAGGTCATGATCCCAGGGTCCTGGGTTCCAGCCCCGCATTGGGCCCCCTGCTCAGCGGGGAAACCTGCTTCTCCCTCTCCCACTCCCCCTGCTTGTGTTCCCTCTCTTGCGTTGTTGCTCTTTGTCAAATAAATAAATAATATTTTTTTAAAATGTGATATAACAAGACACTGATTTATCGAAAATTATATACTTATAATTTTCCCCCTTTGTGCAATCTTAGAATATGTTTGTTTCATCTTCAAATGAATGAGAAACCCTCAAAACATTAACACTCCTTTTAAAAAAATACAGGCATTCTTTGACAACATTAACTGCAGAAATGCACCAAAGATGACTAATAAATGGCACAGATCCAATATTTAATATTAGTTAATATTAGTTAAGTTGACAACAGTAAAACCAGGCCCTTTAATAAGAAAGCACTTCTATTTGCATTCCAGGACTTGGCAAGAATAATAATGTTACTGGCTAGTGTTTTTTAAAGCCTTAAGAGTGCCAAGCATACTAACCATATACAATGTGTTTTGTTATTTATTTTATTGATAAAGAGATGGTTCTTAAATGATCAGAGGAAACCCCAAGTGTGAAGATTAGACGCCAGATGGAGCAGGAGAATGTAGTGTATGTTTTATTCCTACCACAATGGGAAAATGTGTACCAAGCAGTGTCCCAACAGAGGAGGCAGGACCCAGTCAATAGGGTTTCATGAAAAGAATTTAGCAAAGGGGTAATTTACCCCAAGTGTATGGTGGGGTTGGGGGGCACTGTCATAAGGAAATCAGTGGGATGGTGCAGTGTCTGGGCTGGCAGCCGAGGGGAGACTTTACCCCCTAAACCTGAAGTGAGGAGGAGAGGAGTGGTTTCCTGGAAGCGGTAAGAGCCTTAGTGTTGGGTGAAGGGTCCCCCAAGAAAAGTTGTGGCTAGAGACACAGTCACTGCCAAAACTGGGAGTAGGTCAGGGGAAATAGCCCACCTTTCTCTCCTCCCACCCTCTGATGCGCATCAGTGCCTCCCACTGGCCGAACTCAACTGGGAGCCTAAAACCGAGGGAGCCCAGGTGATGGCATCCACAGGGATTGGCCTTGTTGGGGGAACACAGAACAGGTGAAAACCATGGCTAAGGGATCTGGGAGGTATTTTAGATGACCTTAAAGATTTCTCCCGCCCTCTCTGAGCCAACTCTGAAACAGAAATGGGTTGGGCTTGAAAAGTACCCTTCTTGCCAGTATTGCCTGTAAGCATCTTGATGGTCTTGAGTACTTAGTAGGGCAGTCGCCATGGCAACCTGATACCCAGGCTTGGCTACCTGTGTCTACCATCCAAACCACAAGTCAAGGAGCTGGTCCAGCCAGGTGACCAGATGATGCCCAAACGTTGAGAAATCATTGCATCTGTTAGAGCCCTTGGCCTTGGGTTCAGCCAGGTCAGGTTGGCAGGGCCCCTTGAGATCAGCAGAGATGTTTGGACACCCTGGGGAAGGATGAAGTCATTGCTCCCATCTCTGGGCTCCTAAGGGTGGTTTGCTTTGCCAGTGAGGACTGTTCCTGAGGGAGTTGCACAGCCATGAGAACTCATTAGCCCACAGTGCTGCCTGGACTCTTTCCCTCGAAGGCACATTGAGGCCAGCAACAAACAGCACGTTGGCATGCAGGTTCTCCCTCAGCTGCACACATGGAGGGAAACACATACCCCACGGCCACAGGCACACACCCACAGCATCACACACAAATGCACAGATAGGTGCAGACACAGATGCTTACAGAGAGACGTGGACCCACAGTGCAATCCCCCATGGCCCAGCCTGTGTCTGGCCACCCTGCTGATTCTTCGGTTCTTCCACTCTCCATTTTCCTGATGGTCCAAGGAGGAAGGGGGATGTCCCACAATACGCTCCTGTGGACCCCCGAACCTCTCTGGGATGGATTGTCTCCTTCATCTCTGTCCCTCTGTCACAGAAGGGGAAGTTTCTAGAGCACAAATACAGGAGGAGGAAAGGAAAGAGGGAAAGCAAGAAGGAGGGGGACAAAGGAAGAGAGACAGAGACATAGTCATGATGAACATGGGGACAGTACGAGATAAATATGCCAGGGCAGATCCCAGTTTTGTTGGGCCCCATGTTTATATGCAGGGGTGGGGGTGGACTGGTTTTCAAAAAGGAAGACCAAAACTCTGAATACAAATTAGAGACAGAGGCTTGGAGGAGGCCTGTGTAAGCAAGGGACCCAGAGCTGCAGAGTAAATCTGCTTCTGCCACATGCATGAAACACAGACGGGTAGCCCACTAATGCATGTAGGAACACAGACCCTGGAACCCCTTCCTCCCAGACACGTATGCACATGGGTACACACACACACACACACACACACACACACACACGCATGGCTCCAGCTCTCCGTGGCTCTCAGGATCTGGGCCCTCTGGACACCAGGCTTCAGAGGCCCCTGCAGCCCTCATTTAGAATTTAGGCCCTGGTCCAGCTCCTTCCACATCAACTGGGCATCCTGTTGGACCCATTCCCATGTGTGCACTTTGCTGTTTGAGAGGAGTGGACTCTGTTCTCTGTCCCTGCCTCCTCACCTGAACCTGTCCCTTCACTGTGAGTTGGCTTCCTATCACAGGGGCAGGCTGAGGAGGAGGGAGCTGTCTCTGCAGAGAGGCTTGGCCAAAGCTTACTGAAGTGCCCCTCCCCGCCATACCTCTCCAGCCCACCCTACTGCCTTTCCTGAGGATGGGAGGAAGTCCTGAGCTCTGTGTGGGTCCTCTTGGGGGAAGAGCAGTGTGTCACACACACACATACCCATCACACACAACTCTGGAATGCCAAAGATTACAAAAGATTCTCAAGACCGTAAAGCACAAAGAAAATGAAAGCGACTCGAAATATGGCCTCACAGATAATCCTGGTGGAGTTTTAAAAATAAAGCTAATGCAGGCCCACATTTAGAAAATTCAGACAGTCCCGAAAGATTACCAAATGAAAACTAAAACCTGCTCTTCTATCTCGGTCCCTCTCCCTGGATGTGATCGCTCTTCCCATTTCTTTCCTGAATACTTTGGTAGACTGGCTTTGACTGATAAAAACAGAATCACTCTGCCCACTGTTTTCGCGCCTTGCCAGTTTCCCACCTAAAACGCATCTCTGCAGAGCTTTCCACATCAACATGGCCTAAGCTACTGCCGCCTTTTTAATGGTCATGCTTCTTTCCGTTGTCTGAGTGCATTCTCTGTCGATGTATATCACTTGCCAGTTTCTTGCCTCTTAACTGTAGCCCAGCAGCCCCTTGGTGAGCCCGATTCATACTATAGATATTTCCGTAGGGCCAGTTAGCGTGGAAGCACTCTGTCAAAGGATACACACATTTTTAAAAAAGATTTATTTATTTATCTATTTATTTGACAAAGAGAGATCACAAGTAGGCAGAGAGACAGCCGGGGTCAGGTGGGGGGAAGCAGGCTCCCCGCTGAGCAGAGAGCCTGATGTGGGGCTAGATCCCAAGACCCTGAGATCATGACCTGAGCCGAGGACAGAGGCTTTAACCCACTGAGCCACCCAGGCACCCCGGATATATGAATTTTTAATTCTGGTAGAAATTGCGAAAATGCCCTTCAAAAGGATGGCATTAATTTACACGTGTCTCAACAATATATGAAAGAGTCTGTCCCCCTACACAGTCCCTAATTTTGTCAAAACGGAGGAGTGAAAAGTTCTATCTCGGTGTTTTTCAACAACTTCATTGAAATATAATTCCCATGCTCTACAATTCATCCACTTAGAGTGAACACTCAAATAGTTTTTAGTGTACTTAGAGTTGGGCCACCATCAGCAGCATCAATTTGAGAGCATTTCCATCACTCCAGAAAGAAACCTGGTACCCTTAACAGTCACTGTCCCATTTCCTCCTCCCCCAGCCCCTAGCAGCCATCAATCCACCCCCTGCATGGATAGATTTGCCTACTGGGGCCATTTCGTAAAAAGGAAATCATACCCTCTATGAGCTTTTGTGTCTGCCTTACTTCACTTAGCGTAATGTTTGCAAGGGTTTTCCATGCTGTAGCCTGTGTCAGCACTTCTTTTTTATGGCAGAACACTCCATCATGGAGATCGACCCCATTTTGCTCCAGAGGATGGATACTTGGGTCCTTCCCACTTTTTGGCTCTTGGGAAATAATGCTGCTGTGAACATGAATGTACATGTTTCTGTGTGCAGGTATGATTTCATTTCTCTTGGATACATACTTAGGACTCTGTTGTTTTAACAAGAGTTTCTTTTCGTTTCAAGTGTGGGTGAACATCTTCAAGAGCTGCCTGTTGAAATCCATTGTCCATTTTACTGTTAGGTTGTTTGCACGTTTTCTATTTGTGGTGCTGTGAAAAAATATGTATATTTTTATATATTTGGTCTTCATCCCTTTCCTGGCATCAAGCTCCTAAAACCCTTGGAATTTCCTAAGCAATAAGGACCACTAAAGATGTCTTTTGTTATGTTATTGAGGGTACTTTTGGAAAGTACCTGTGGGTGGGAGCTGGTTGCCAAGGGACCCCTGTGATTAGAGGGCTGCAACTTTTAGGCCCACCTCTGACCTCTAAGGAGGAGAAAGGGGCCAGAGATTGGATTCAGTCACCAATGAACAAAGATTTAGTCAATCATGCCTAGGTAATAAAGCTTCCATAAAAGCCCAAAAGGATGAGGTTTGTAGGGTTTCTGGGCACACAAACACATGGAGATTTGGGGAGAATGGCACCTGGAGAGGAGGACATGGAAACACCTTGCCCCTCCCCCATCCCTTCCCCTGTGCATCTCTTCCATCTGGTTTTTTTCTGAGTTATGTCCTTTTAGAATAACCCATTAACCTAGTAAGGAAAGTTTTCCTGAGTTCTGTGAACTGCTCTAGCATATCAATCAAACACAAGGAGGGGTCATGGGAACCTCAGATTTATAGCTAGTCTAATCAGAAGGCAGGTGACAGCCTGGACTTGGAATTGGCGTCTGAAGTGCCGGCAGTCTTGTCAGACTGAGCCTTTCACCTGTGGGATCTGAGGCTCTCTCTGGGGGAGTGTCAGAATTGAGTTGGATTGTAGGACACTCAGCTGGTGTCTCCGAATTGCTTAGTGGTATGGGGAAAACACCCACATGCTGGAATTGATGTGCAGAATTAGAACTGGTGTCAGAATCATACTATTGATTTGAGTTCTTTGCTAAGAACATGTAGTCCGTTTTGTGGCATGAATGTTGTAAACATTTTTTCCCAGTTTGTTCCTTGTATTTTGACTTCATTTATGGTCTTTCGTAACTTTCAGACATCAAGTTTATGTTTTCAAAATTACTAACCTTTTCTTTTTAGACTTATAACCAGCTAAATAAGGTCTTTCCCACTACAATTATAAATTTATCCGTAACTTTACAGTTTTCGCCTTTCCTCCGTCTTGTTTTATAATGTTTAAAATTTGGATCCTTGTGGGTTTTATTCTGGTACCAGGAATAAAGATCCAGTGTTCTTTCCAGATGGTCAAGTAATCATCTCAACGTCCTTAATTGAAGAACCCATCTTTGTCACCACCCGTATGAAATTTCTTTATCATAAATTTGCTTCTTACTACTTTACCATAACTTTCATGTTCCAGTGTTGTCCTCGAACCTGCTTTGCGACCCTATCTCACCGTGGCTCTCAATCCTGGTTGCACACTGGAATCATCAGGAGGCATTTAAGAAAACACCAATATCCAGATCCCACCCATCGGATCAGAATCTCTGAAGGGTAGGGCCCAAGTATTGCTTTGTTTTATTCATCTTTTTTTTTCTTAGAAGCACTTTAGGGGATGGGGGTCCTAATGTGGAGCCAGGTTCAGGAACCACCACTCGACAGCCCTCCACTGACTTCTCAGGCTATTTCTTCTTTTCTCCCAACACTCATCTTATTTTCAGCCAACAGATACTTATTGAGCATCTACTACATGCCAGGCACTGGGGAATACAGGAGTCAACAAGATAGATAAGAATCTCTGCCTTCAAGTCCTAATAACCCACTATCGGGAGGGACAGACAATCAACGTGTGAGTGGGGTCAAGGAAAAATTCTCTGAGGAGATGACATTTGAGTCTAGCCTATATGATATCTCTGTTCCTATGAGGCAGACCTGGCAGTGCTCTCCTCACCTTTCCCTTCTCCTGCCCCTTGCTGACAATACCCCAGCTTTGTTCAGGGCATCATTGAGCCTTGCCTGGGTGACTCCTTCATTTCCCCAGGCTCTACTGCACACAGTCCTGGCCAAGGAGGCCTACGCTGAAGTCTGCAGGATGACTAAGGGCATTCAAAGATAAGAAGAGGTGACTCGTTGCCAGCAACTGCTTACTTCTAGTAGCATGAAGAAAATAAACCCTTGTCTTTAAGCCATCGAGTAATAGACTTTTTGTTATTTCTGCCTGAAAAGCATTCCTAACTGATACAACCAACACCAGAGATTTGGTAGAAATAACCCATCTATGTCCATGTCTTAACACTGGCAAGTTCAATTTAAAAAGTAGCTGTTACTTGGCAACAGAGGAGGGTAAGGGAAGCATTCTAAAACTGAACAAGGTTTGGCCACCAGCATCTCAATTTTTCTTTTAATTGTGGTTAAAAAAAATTAATCATAACTATTTTGAAGTTTACAGGTCAGTAGTGTTAAATATATTCACATTGTCATACAACAGAACTCCAGAACTTTTTATCTTACAAATCCAAAACTCTCTACCCAGCAAAAAACAACTCCCCATTCTCCCTTTCCCATATGCCTGGTAAACCACCATTTTACCTTCTGTGTAGATGAATTTGATCACACCAGGGACCTCATGGAAGTGGAATAATATGGTGTTTGTCCTTTTGTGACTGGCTTATTTCACTGAGCATTATGTCTTCAAGGCTCATCCATGTTGTAGCATGTGATAGGATTTCCTTCTTTTTTTAAGTCCAGATAATATTCCATCATATGTATATTCCCTATTTTCTTTATTCATTCTTCCACTGATGGACATCTGTATTGTGCCCACCTCTTGGGAATTGTGAGTAATGCTGTTACTAAAATACCTCTTTAACATCCTGCTGTCAGTTCTTCTGGATATATACCCAGAAGTGAAATTTGCTGGGTCATATGGTAATTCTGTGTTTAATATTTTGAGGAAGTTCCACAGGGCTTGCAATGTTTACATTCCCCAAGAGTGCACAGTGATTCCAATTTCTCTACATCTTCACCAACACTTGGTTGGTTTGTGTGTTTTTGATAGTGGCCATTGTAACGGACATGAAGTGATATCTCATTGTGGTTTCAATTTATTTTTCTCTAATGATGAGTAATATTAAGCATCTTTTCATGTGCTTGTTGGCCATTTGTATGTCTTTGGAGAAATGTCAATTATGTCCTTTGCCCATTTTAAAAATTGGTTGTTGTTGAGTTGTAGGAGATCTTCATATATATTCTGGATATTATCCCCTTATCAGGTGTACGATTTGAAAATATTTTTTTTCCCATTCTGAAGGTTGCCTTTCTACTCTGTTGACTGTATCCTTTGATGTGCAGAAGTTTTTAAGTTTGCTGTGGTCCCATTTATCTATTTTGCATTTGCTGCTGGAGCTTTTGGTGTCATATCCAAAAAATCATTGCCAAATCCATTGTCACGAAGATTTCCCACTATCTTTTTTTCTAGGAGTTTTCTATTTATACATGGCCCATGTATAAATAAACACTGACTGCGTATAAGCTATTTATACTGCGTTGCCAGTTTCCCATGTGTGCTCACATCCATTTTTTCCCTTCTCTTGCCCTTTGGCCTCACATGTGGCCAGTGGAAGCCATGGGAGTACAGTGAAGGTAGGAAGAAAAGAGAAGCCAAAGTATTTCTCCTTTTCTTCACCCCTGCGAGATCTCTGACAATGTTTGTGTGTGTGTGGGGGGGGAGTGGTTCTCCTCTGTAGCTTTTTGTGGCCCTTGCTCCTACCAGGAAGGCTCCTCCCATATTCTAGCTCCTGCCAGGCAATCTCAGCTCCCGCCTAACCCAGAACACTGATGCCTCTCTTTATCCAGAGGAATGATACTGACTTCCTCCTGGGCTAACTGATGGAATACCTCACTGTCATCTATTTCGCTTCCAACTCGTCCATTACCTGAGGAACCAGTTCCCTCTGGGTGGTTTGTGTCTTGCTGGCTATACTGAGGCTGATATCTACACTGATGGAGAAAAAAAATTTTTTTCAGATCATAAAAGTGGTATGTATTCATTGTGCAAAATACAGTAAATCCAGAAACATATACAAATGAAATAAAAATCAGCCAAAATCCTACTACTAAAATTTTAGCACTATTACCATTCTCCATGTTTCTTGAATATGTGATACTGTATCCTGTATAATTCTATAATCTGCTTTTTTTAGCTGGCAGCATAGTACACGATTTCCCCATGTTGTTTATGAATTTCTTGTGAACATGGTTTTGAATGGTTATCCATAACATATCATTACCTGAATGTAATATATTGTTGGACATTTAGATGGAGTTTTTGTTTTTGCTAGTATAACACTATAATTAAAATCCATTTGTATATAGGGTTCTCCCTCCCCCACCACCTACTTTCAGATTTCTTCTTTAGCTAAATTGAACCCAAGGTATGGACAGTTTTAAGGTCTTTGGCATAAGGACCTTTATATGGTCCTTATAAGGTCCTTTATATGGATAAAGAAGATATGGTCCACATATACATTGGAATATTACGCATCTATCAGAAAGGATGAATACCCAACTTTTGTATCAACATGGATGGGACTGGAGGAGATTATACTGAGTGAAATATGTCAAGCAGAAAGAGTCAATTATCACATGGTTTCACTTACTTGTAGAGCATAAGGAATAATATAGGATACTAGGTAAAGGAGAGGAGAAGTGAGTTGGGGGAAATTGGAGGGGAAGATGGACTATGAGAGACTGTGGACTCTGAGAAACAAACTGAGAATTTTGGAGGGGAGGGGGGTGGGGGGTTGGATGAGCCTGGTGGTGGGTATTATGGAGGACACGCATTGCATAGAGCACTGGGTGTGGTACATACACAATGAATTTTGGAACACTGAAAAAAATTAAATTAAAAAAAATAAAGGTCCCTGGTATACACGATCAAATTACATTCTATAAATACTAAATCTATTTATCTCCCCAGACCCTCAGAGGAGGACCTTGCCTACCGTTACAGGATAGGACCTCCTGTGCCTTGGATTATAAGGCTCCTTAACTGATAGGAGAACGCTCCTATCTATGACATAAAATGCCAACATTCCCAGTGGGCCTGGGAAGAAGGGCTCATTTCCAGGGTGCAGGCATAGAAGTATAGGGAAAAGCCATGCATCCGTTAGCTATCATTGTCTTACAAATCACCCCAAAACTTAAAAGCTTGAAACAACAAATATTCATTATTTCTTGTGAGCCTGTGGATCACTTCGGTGGTTCTGCTAATTTGGGTCAAGTTTTGGTGATCTTGGCTAAGCTCAGCTTAGGATGCCTTGGCTGGGATGACTCAGCCTTCTGAGTTAGTCTGCTGTAAACTCATGAAGTGTATCTCTTACCTCCTTCCAACCAGCTTGCCTGGGTATATCCTCGAGGCAGTGGCAGGATGCCAATAGACAAAGCCATGATGATCAAGGGCTTTGTCAAGCTTCTGCGTGTACTAAATCTCCCTCCATTTCATTTGCCAAAGCAAATCTCCCCCCTCTTCTGTGGGGAAGCCTATGGCCAGTATGGGATGGCCCTACCGAAGGATGCATGGCTTTTCTCTATACTTCTATGCCTGCAGGAAGCAGGAAAAATCGGGGCCCTTATTGCAATCAATCGATCATAGTTGCATCCTCGGCAGATGGGAATATGATCACCATAGCAACCAGCAAGGACTACTCCTGAGGCCCAGAAGGTACCAAGACAACATCTTAGTGGAGGCTACTGACCTGCCCCCAACATGTACTGGACATCGCATTTAATCTCCCGGAATATAGGTGCACCATGGGAATAGGAAGAGGGGAATGCTTGAATCACCACCCTTGAGGAATGAGGTCTGGAAAGAAAAATTAAGTTGGATACAAAAAATAAAAACACAATTCTCCCACACTTGAGTTTATAGACTAGCCTTCAAATCCACAAGAGATGAAAAAGAAATTGGCCTTGGGTAGAATGGAGAGAGGCCAGTAAGACAGTAGAGTGCTAGTGTGCAGTGTTGGAGGGAACGAAGACTCCTACTCCCTCGGAATTGCCAGTTTGGGGGCCAGCAGGTTCCTTACACGTCAACCAGCACCATCCCCTCATTTCATAGCCCAGGAAACAGAAGCCCAGGGAAGTTAAATAACCCATCCAAGATCTCACAGTAAGCTAATCATGCAGGAGGTAAGAACCCATGCCTCTGCTTCCCTCTGCTGCGCTGGGCTGCTGCTGGGCTTTGCTGCAAACACTCAAATTGCTTCTTAATTGGAGTCTCCTGCTTAATTAGCTGCTTCCTGAGCAGCCTGTGCTCCCTGTTTGGAAATCTCAATCAACATCATCATCTCTAAATTGGTGTGACCTCGCTCTTCTCATGTCCTCCACACAGGGATTTGCTTCATGGTTTTGCCCAGTAGGACGGCTGGGGAGGGGACAGGGCTTGCAAGCAAGCTGTCTTCCAGAGAGCACAGCTGTTCTTGCCACCATCCCCTGCTCCAGGGATTTCTGAGCACTTCCCAACCTCCCCAGGAGGATCAGGCAGATTGGACCCAGTCCAGGGTTCCCCCTCTAACTTCCTGTGTGATCTTGGGTAAATCTTGGTCCCTCTCTGAGTCTCAGTGACCACTAAAAGTCTTTCCCACATTAAAGTTACCAGATGTAGTAAATAAAAACAAAATGCTCATTTACATTTGAATTTTAGTAAATAATACTTTTTTAGTATGAGTGTATGCATGCAATATGGGTCGTACTTATACTAACGTCTTCTGTTGTTGTTTTACTGAAATTCAAATTTAACCGAGCATCTTATATTTTGTCTGACAGCTATACCCTCAAATGGACAGTTCTGTTCCATTCTGCTCTACAGAAGCAGCCAGGGGCAGCACTCCGAGCAGAGGCTTAGGATAAGGCAGACCCAGGTGTGAATCCCAGATCTGCCTTTGTGATCTCGGATAAGTCACTTCCCCTTTCTGAGCCCCAGTTTCCTAAATGATAAAATGGATGTGTTAATCCGTGATTGGTTTTCTCTGAAGACTAGGTGAGCACAAATAAAAAGATATCATTAGAATTCCCTTACAGACTGCAAAATGTGGCACAGAGTTGAACATTTATTAAGAACCTACTGTATGTGACACTCCACAAAATATGAGAAATAGTGATGGCAGTGCAGTTGGGAAGACATCTGTGTAAGAAACAAAATGCCTGAGGCTGCCTGTTTTTTCAGAATTCTTCCACAAAGTGAAATTTTCATCTGGAATCTCAATTCTGCCTGCTATAAACTGTTAAGGAATTAGATGCTTTAGGGGAAAAAATCTGCAAAGTACCGGGAAAGAGTCATGCGTGGTCTTGGTTCCAGAAAGAGCTGGAGTGCTTCTTTGGACAAGCTGGGCTTTCAGATTCCCACTTGGGAGGGGACCGAACTAATCCCAGTAATCACATGTATCAGTTTGGATGGGATCTTTCCTATCGTGCCTTTAGGCTGTATGTGTCTCCCGGCAGCATTTGACTCCCACCTTCTAGAAGCCTGCACTGTGGGGATGGATGTCCATGGAATTGCCTGCCCAGCAAAGCCTCTTGTTTAGAGAATCTATCCCAGCCACCCAGAGTATGGGAGAAAATATTTGCAAATCATATATGATAAGGGATTTGTTTCCAGAATATATAAAGAACCCCTACAACCCAAAAAACAAATTCACACTGGGAAAAGGATTTGAATAGTTATTTCTCCATAGAAGATATACAGATGGCCACTAAACATATGAAAAGATGGTCAACACTGCTAACCATTAGGGAAATACAAATCAAACTACAATAAGATACCACCTCACAGCCATTAGGATGGCTATAATTAAAACAACAATGACAACAAGCCAGAAAATGACAGGTGTCTGTGAGGATGTGGTGACCTTGGAACTCAGGCACTGCTGGTGGGAATGTAAAGTGGTGCAGTGTCTATGGAAAACAGTAGTGCAGTTCCTCAGAAAAATTAAACATAAAACTACTACATGATCCAGCAATTCCACGCATAGATATGACCCAAAACAATCGAAAAAGCAGGGTCTTGAAGAGATGACTGTACCCTCCTGTTCATATCATTATGCCAATGGCCAAAAGGTGGAAACAACCCAAAAGTCTGTTGACAGATGAATTGATAAACAAAATGTGGTATAAACATAGCATGAAGTATTATTATTCGGTCTTTTTTTTTTAAGGATTTTATTTATTTGAGAGAGAGAGAGAGAGAGAGAACTTGAGCAGGCAGAAGGGTGGAGAGAGAGGGAGGAGAATCTCAAGCACACTCCCCACGCGCTGAATGGAGAGCCAAACACCTGAACCCGGACATGACCTGAGCCAAAATCAAGAGTCAGCTGCTTAACTAACTGAGCCACCAAGGCACCCTGTATTCATCGGTATTAACAGGGAAGGATATTCTGACACCTATTACAACAAGGATGAAACTTGTAGACTTTGTACAAAGTGAAATAAGCCAGACACGAAGGACGGATATTGTACAATAGCACTTACATGAGGTCCCTGGAGGAGTCAAACAGAGACAGGAAATAGGATGGTGGCTGCCTGGGGCTGAAAAAGGGGGAATGGGGAGTCAGTGATTGGTCAAGCACAGGTATGTGACTTGAGCTGGTCCATCTAGATCCCTTCCTGGGACTGTTGCTGGATCTCTTAGAAAAAGCAGCTTCTTCACGGGAGTCTGCTAAGTCAGGGTATAAGGAACGTGCATCAGGAGCTGCTGGTGAACGCTTTGCCACCAATTCTGAAGAGCCTAGCTGAGAGTGAGACCAATTCATCATGAAGCCTAGTGCAGAGACAGGGAGACAAGACCCCAGATGGTTTGAACTATGCCAGAAGCCAGTTCTCCCACTCTGTAAGCTCCCTTTGTGCTGGTCTGAGCTAGATTTTCTGTCACCTGCCACTGATGGATGTGTTGCTCCAATCTGCTAAGATAGGCAGAGAGAGGCTTCATATGAAGACAAAAGCCTCCAGTGGCTCAGCCGGGCATCTCTGATGGATTCACGCGCGCTTTCTACATATTGAGTGCCTGCTCCCTGATGCCTTAAACAGTCAAACCTCAAGATGGACAATTTTCATCAGTGTTTGGGATCCAATAGCCACACTCCATGGGCAACCTGAGCAGGACCTTAGAAATGTGAGCTGTATTCCATGCCCTCTCCCCCAAGCTCATCTCTCATGCTGGCCCTCAAGTCAAACTCTTATTTGACCCCCTCCTAGCTCTCTAGCCCAGAACATTCCCCCACCCATTTGACTTCAGCCACAGTCTAACACCCAGGAAACGGGCTCTGCTTCCCAACCTCTACACTTTTTCCTCTTCCTGTTCCTTCTGCCTGGTGTGCTTTTCTGCCCTGTTTATCCCCATTTTTCACTTGTTGAGTATCTACAGAAACAACATCACATTGCCACCCCCTCAGAGACATGTCCCTGATTTCTGTCCCCTTGATTGGTACTTAGCCCCATCTGACAGCATCCAAGAACCCCTGCTCTGAACCTGGAGCAAAGAGCACTCTGTGTCGGAGTCCCAGCCTGAGCCTATGCTGAGCTTGCCCTGGGTTCAGAGGGGTCCAGACCCATCCTATAAGCCAACAGAGCTACGGAGTGGCCATTTTTGAGCCTGGCGCCTACATATGAGCCCTCTCCGAGCTTCAGTTCCCACATCTATGAAGAGCGCATGGGAAATAATACTATGGACCTCATCTAGTTATTGTGAAATTAACACAAGCCATCCATGACTACTATAGCCCACTGCACATTAGCATTTACATGCAGGAGTTACATCATATGCACTTTTACTTGCATTAAATCAAACATAAGAGAAAGAGTCTTCTGAACATCCTACCACTTCCCCACTTCCCACCCATTCAAATTAGCCTTTGGTCTCCATCATCCCAAAGAAAATAAGACCATGGCCAAAAGGAAAAGAGAAAAAGTTAATGATTAGATTGGAACTTCCGAGGGCCCTAAATTCTGTTAATTGTGGAATTTTCAAGGGTAAATTGACAACAATGCATTTTGGGTCTTACATATAGGCTTTGGAACCTAACCGCCACAGAAGGCAAAGTTCCTTTATGTCCTCCAGCCGCCGCCTTCACCAAACCTTTGGATCTAGGACACTGGGGGCTAGTCCCAAGGCCTCAGTCCTGGTGATGAACACCAGGCAAAGGAAATCTAGAGATTCCACTAGAGTAAACCTGTCTGGCAGAGTGGGGTGTTCTATCTAAAGACTCCCTTGCAAGAATGGACAGGAAGAACGCACCATGGAACATAATGACTTGATGCCTGATCTGTCTTGTGTTGGTGGAGGGAAGCCTTGGATTGTACCAAAACTAGGAACCCTGGCATGCTGAGCATGATTTGAGGATAGTGGCTGACCACCAGAGTATCCGCCATAGCCTTGAACAGTGTAGGACAGCACTGCGGCCAGTTCGAGGATCTAGACCAGTGAGAACATCATCATGGGATCAGGTTCAACAGAAACACCCTGTGGCAGGGGTAGAAATAATCCCAGCTAAAAACTGGGCCCTACCACAGGCTTGGTCCAGCTCTCTTTTCAAGAGTTCCTTTGCTGGAGGGGGAGTGGGATGGAGGGGTAAGTTCCTTCAAATTGCTAGACTGAATAATTAATTACTCAGTTTTCCAACAACTCAGGAAGAGAAGCAACTTATCTAGGAATATGCAGACTTACGTCTGTTTAAATGTGAAAAATTAGAGGGGAACCTCATTTGTATTCCCAAACTGCTATATTAATCACAAGTTAGCCTTAATTTTGTTGTTAAATTGTCTTTTCAATGATATCCCACCCTGGGCCTTAGTCGCAGTCCCTACCTGAGGTTTCTCTTTTCCTTTTGTTTGCTCCTAGGTCTGCGGCTTTGCCTGAAAACACATGTGTTTGATTGTTGGGATAAGGTTTAATTACCTCCCACTTGAAATGGGAAGGGTAAACTAGGCCAGGCACACATCTAAGGTAATTAATTCCAATTTTCCCCTCAGCCTCGGCATCCATCCAGGACTGTCAAGTTGATCACTCTGTCAATACATCTAAATTCCCTCTAATCACTGTTCGGTTTCCCAGGAAGCCTTGCTTGTGCTGGAACTTCCTGCAGGGCGAGGGAAACTCAAGATTGGGGGCTGGCAGGGAAGGGACGTCCTCAAAGGGCCCTGTCCATGTTGTCGCGGGTATCAGAACCCGAATCAGACCCTTCCAATATCCAATCTTCCTTTTGCTGAATCCTCTGTATTGATTGCTGAATCCTCTGTATTGATTAGTGTAAAATATTGGCCCATAACAGAGACACCAGAAGTAACAGCTTAAACTAGCTAGACTTTTATTTTCCTCTCTCATAAAAGTCTGTTGGGAAGGGGAGGTAGGGTTGGTCCAGGACAGGTAACCCAGCTCAGGGACAATGCAGGCTCTAATTGTTGCTCTACCATCCTCTATGCATGGCTCTTTGGGTCTAAGACAGACGCTCCCACTTCCCTCAGCGTTCCTTCCCTCCCGACTGTGGAAACGGAAAAATGCAAGAAGAAGGTAAGCACCCTGCCTCTAAGGGCATAGACTAGAAAGCACGCACAGACTTTACTTTTATACTATTGGCCAGGAGTGGCTCTCATGACTCTGCTTACACACTATTGGCCAGGAGTGGCTCACGTGACTTTGCTTATACACTATTGGCCAGGGGCGGGGCACATGACTCTGCTTACACACTATCGGCCAGGAATGGCTCAAGTGAGTCTGCTTACACACTATTGACCACGAGCAGGGCACATGACTCTGCTTACACACTATTGGTCAGGAGTGGCTCATGTGACTTTGCTTACACACTATTGGCCAGGGGCGGGGCACATGACTCTGCTTACACACTATTGGCCATGAATGGCTCATGTGACTCTGCTTACACACTATTGGTCGGGAGCAGCTCACGTGACTCTACTTACATACTGTTGCCCAGAACTTAATCACATGGCCACAGCTGCAAACGATTCTGGAATATGCGTTTAGCTGGGTACCAGTCCGCGGGGCTAAAATACCTAGATGTTGTAACAAAGGCGGGAAGAGTAGAAGGGCGTTGGAGAATGAAGGGTCCTTCCTACCACACCTGGGAAGCGGGTTTTTGATGAGAGTATGTGGAGCCGCCCCCAATGAAGATGGAGAGCCACATTGGCTGTTGCAGGTTGGGTTCCCAGGGAAACAGTCTCTGAGAGGCATGTTTGTGTGCAGGTTATTTGGGAGTGCCTTGGGGAGCAACACCAGGGAGAGCATCAGGGATTGAAGGGAGCAGCTTTGGCTGTTGGGAGAAATACAGCTGCCTCACAGTTGCCAGAAAACCCTCAAGGGACGTCAGGATTGGGAACCAGGTGGCGTGTGAGAGAGACACAGAGCAGGTAATGTTGAAACTGAGTGAACTGGGACCACTTTATATGGAGTGATCAGGGACAGGGTAAAAAAAAAAATAAAACAAAGAACCTGAATAGACATTTTTCCAAAGAAGATATATGAATGATCAACAGGGACATGAAAAGATGCTCAACACTGCTAGCTGTCAGGGAAATGCAAATCAAAACCAGGGAGGATAGGGGCTCCTGGGTGGTTCAGTCAGTCGCTTAAGCATCTGCCAGAGCGCAGGTCATGAGCCCAGGGGCCTAGGATGGAGCCTACTTCTCCCTCCGCCCCTCCCCCCTGCTTGTGCGTGTGCACACCCGCGTTCTCTCTTTCTGTCTAAAGTAAACCAAAAGGGATAGCACTTCGCACCTGTTAGAATAGCCGTCACCAAAAAGACGAGATAATCTTCTCAGGGTTCATCCATGTTATACTATGGGCAAGCTTCCCTTTTTAAGGGCTGAATAATATCCCACTGTATTCATAGACCGCATTTTGTTTATCCATTCATCTGTCAACGGACTCTTTTTTTTTTTTTAAGATTTTATTTATTTATCAGAGAGAGAGAGGGAGAGCGAGCGAGCAGAGGCAGAGAGAGAAGCAGGCTCCCCGCTGAGCAAGGAGCCCGATGCGGGACTCGATCCCAGGACGCTGGGATCATGACCTGAGCCGAAGGCAGCTGCTTAACCAACTGAGCCACCCAGGCGTCCCTGTCAACGGACTCTTGATTTGCTTCTACTTTTTGCTATTGTGAATGCTGCTATGAGCGTGAGGGCAGAGACCTTGAAGGTGTCTCTTCAAGGCCTTGCTTTCTTGTGTTCGGAGTACATACCCAGAAGTGGAATTGCAGGGTCATATGGTAATTCTATACTTAATTTGTGGAGGGAGGAAATACCCTACGGTTTTCCCCAGCGACTGCGCGGTTTTACATTCCCGCCAGCCTCCCTGTGGGAGGGCTCCGGTGTCTTCACATTCATGCCAACACTGGTTATTTCCTCTCATTTTGATAGTAGCATCCCGATTCACGTGAGGTCCTATCTCACTGCGGCTTTGATCTGCATTTCCCTAATATCTATGCTTTTTGTGGTGTGAGGGGCCTACCCTCCCATCAAGAGTGGCGTCTGTGCTGGTTTACGCCTTACTTTGGCAGTTAGGATGCCGCTGCCGGTTGCCAGCCTTGGCCAAAAGAGGCCCGGCAAGCATCTCTGCTTGTTGAAACCCAGCTACTGTGTGAACAAGCCGAGGCTAGCCCGCTGGAGGATGAGAGACACGTGGCCCAGTTACTCCCGTCCCCCAAGAGCTGTCAGGCATGGGCACGTGGCCGTGCCAGCCCCGCCAGCCCAGCCGAGCTGCCACGTGACTGCAGCTAGGATCCGCCAAGCCTGGCTCAGCGCGGAACCACCCAGCGGACCTGTGGCATCATGGGTAAGTCTTCGGTAAGTATTTTTTTTTTTTTTAAGTGACTGTATTTTTTTTTTAAGCCTCCGTGTTTGGGAATGGCTTGTTATGTAACGATTGCTTACCCATACATCACTGTCCCAACTCCTGCCCCAGGGTTTTATCCTCTGCAATCCGTGGACTCTTCCTGATTTAGGACAGGTGAAACTTCCACCTAATTCCTGGAAGAAAGCAGACCAACTCTCTCTGCCATCTAGCAGGAAGGACTCTTTTGGAACACCAATCTTCCCCCCGCCGCCCTCCCCCAAGTTTTATTGAGATGCGATGGACACGCATCGCTCTATCAGTTCCAGGGGTGTAGTAGAAAGGTGTGACTTACATATATTTTGAAACGATCACCGCAGTAAGTGTAGCTAACATCCACCCCCTGATATAGATATAATACAAAGAGATGGGGGGAAAAAAACAATTTCTCCTTGTGAGGAGAATTAGTTGTTACCAGCTTTCACAGACGTCCTGCAAGTGTGGTAACTCTAGTCACCATGTGGTACATCACAGCCCTCAGATTTATGTACCTTCCACCTGGAGGTTGGTAGCTTGTGACCACCTTCCTCCGATTCCCCCCTCCCTGCCCCCCCCACCCGCTTCTGGTAACTGTGCATCTTTTTCTATAAGATTTTTTTGTTGTTGTTTTAGGATTTTGCAGATCACAGACCTCATACAGTATTTGTCTTTCTCTGACTCATTTCATGGAGCGTAATGTCCTCCAGGTCCAACCATGTCACAAAAAGCGGTTTTCCTTGTTTTTTTTTTATGGCCGAGTAATATTCCATTGTAAATAGGGGTGTGTGTGTATGTGCGTGTGTGTGTGTGCGTGCACGTGTATACTTATGTATGCACACAACGTACCACAACTCCTTTATCCATTCATCTGTTGATGGACACTTCAGTTGTCTCCACGTCTTGGCTGTTGTGAATAATGCTGCAGTGAATGTCCAGATATCTTTTCAAGTTAGTGATTTCATTTCCTTTGGATATATTCCCAGAAGTGGGATTGCTGGATCATATGGTAGTTCTATTTTTGATTTTTCGAGGAACCCTCTCTGTTTTCCATAGTGGCTGCATTAATTTACATTTCTTACCCAAAGTACACAAGGGTCCCCTTTTCTTCACATCTTTACCCATATTTGTTATATCTTGGCTTTTTGGTGATAGCCATTGTAACAGGTGTGAAGTGGTATCCCTCCTAGTTTTGAGGTGCATTTCCCCAACAGCTAGCAGTGCTGAGTGTCTTTTCATGAGCCTGTTGGCTACTCACATATTTTCTTTGGAAAAATGTCTATGTAGGTTCTTTGCTCCTTCTTTCTTTATTATGTTTTTTTTTAAGTAAGCTCTATGCGCAATGTGGGGCTTGAACTCATGACCCTAATACCAAGAATCATACATATCATTGACTGAGACAGCCAAGCACCCCATTTGCTCCTTTTTTTTTTAAAAGATTTTATTAATTTATTTGACAGAGAGAGATCACAAGTAGGCAGAGAGGCAGGCAGAGAGAGAGAGAGGAAGAAGCAGGCTCCGTGCTGAGCAGAGAGCCCATGTGGGACTCGATCCCAGGACCCTGAGATCATGACCCGAGCCGAAGGCAGCGGCTTAACCAACTGAGCCACCCAGGTGCCCCCCCATTTGCTCCTTTTTAAATTGATTTTTTTTTTTTTTTTTGCTGTCGAGTTGTATGAGTTCTTTATATTCTTTGGATATTAAGCCATTATTCTTTATATGGTTTGCAGATATTTTTTTTCCCACTCTGTAGGTTGTCTTTGTGCTCTGTTGATGGTTTCTTTTGCTGTGCAGAAACTTTTTAGTTTGATGTAGACCCTTCTGTTTATTTTTAATATTGTGGCTTGCACTTTAGGTGTCATATCCAAAAAGTCATTGCCAAGAGCCAAAGCAAGGAGCTTTTTTCCTATATTTTCTCCTAGAAGCTACATGGTTTCAGGTCTCATATTTAAGTCTAATCCATTTTAAGTTGATTTTTATGAGTGGTGTAAGCTAGTTTCATGCTTTTACATATTAATATCCGATTTTCCCAGCACCATTTGTTGAAAAGACTGTCTTCTCTCCACTGAATACTCTTGGCTCCCTCTAAATAGTAGTTGACTGAATATTCTTGGGTTTATTTCTGGGCTCTCTGGAATCTCAGTCTTTAATTACTGCTCTTAATGCAAAGCTGTTCATCTAATCCTCATGTGGGCCCGGGGGCCCTCTGACACCCATCGTGTATTTACCTTCCTGTCTTCCCAGAAGGCGGGCAGTCATTAAGCAAGCGTGACCAAGCTCCATGCCGACTTCTGTGTGCCCCTTTCCCAAAAGATTTATGAAAGTTAGGAAAGAGAACAACTAAGTCTGCACACTTCCCTTGGAGACTGCTTCTTCCAGTTTCAAGACGCTCCATAGAGGCTGGAGGAGTCTTCACCATTAATAGGCTCCCAGGCAGATCTAAGATGCAGTCTGGTTTGGGAATGGAAGTCAGGATGCCCCCCGAAAGGCTCCGCAGATGAAACACCAGGGCAGATGTATGCATTAGGCAGATTCCTCCTGGTGGCCAGCCCCGCTGGCTTCACAGGGTTCTGCTACCCCACCCCTCTCCCTTTATCCTCCTCTCAGGTGAAGTCAGGCCTTGCCCCTGATTTTCCCTTGATGTACTTGAGGTTGTCACCCACTCACTTGCTATCTCTTCCACTAGCCCAGAAGCTCCCAGCAGCTAGCACAGGACTTAGGACAACCAGTGTGGTGACAAAGAGCACGGCCTATGACCATCAGACTCCCAGGGTTCAACGCCCTTACCCGCATCCCCACCTTGCAAACCTTGGACAGGTGGCCCAGCTCTTCTACTGTTGTATTTTCTTGTTTATAAATTTGGAATGACAGTAGCACCTGCTTCACCAGGTGTTGTGAGGTTTCAATGATGGCACTATACAGGAGGCAATACGTGGACAGGCCCTGGGTGTCCACGTGTGTTTTATTAATTATAAAAATTAAATCAAATTTTTAATTCAGGTCCAATGTACAGATCTTAAGTATGTATGCATGTGCTCATTTGCCACATCAAGGCATGGAGCCTGTCCATGGCTTCAGAAATGAGTTGTTCTTTCCCAGTTAATTTTCCTCCCCACTAGAGGCCACCACTGCTCCAATTTCTAAAAGGACGGATTGCTTTCTGTTTGTTCTTGGATTTCAAGGAAATGAAATTGTATAGTTAATGCACTGTTGCTGAGTCTGGCTTCTTTCATTCAACATTATGCCTTCTGGATTTGTGTCTTCACGTTTATGACTGGCTGCTCCTCCATTTTTTACATCCTCCCGTTGATGGGCAGGTGGGGAACTTCCAGCCTTGGCGCTATTATAAATAATAATTTATTAATAATAATAATTTATTATTATTTATGGGCACTGTCTACAAGCCGATGTATCATTTTACTTGGGTAAGTAGCAGTGGAATTGCTGGGTCACAGAGCGGATCTAATTGTATAAGTAACTGTCAAACAGTCCTTCAAAGCAGTTGTCCCAGTCCACACTCTGCTAGCAAGGAAGGGGTGTTCGGTTGTTCCTCAGCCTCAGAACACTTGGGGTTGTCACTCTTACTTGTTTCAGCTGGTCTGGCAGGTGGGAAACAGTGTCTCATTGTGGCATTTCTTCACATTTCTCTGATGACTAATGATGGCATGCACTTCCTGACGTACCTCCTGGCCGTTAGTGTATCTTTTATGGAGTGTCTGTTCATTTTTACCCACTTTTTTTTTTTAATCACATTGTCTGTCTTCTCAGTATTGATTTGTTGGTGCTTTAAAATAAATTCTGGAAATAGTCCCTTTGTCAGAGACAGGTATTGGGAATATTTTCTCCCAGTGTATGTCTTGCTTATTCGCTTTTTTTTTTTTTAACTTTTTTAAAGCAACTTTAGGGGATGACTGGGTAGCTAAGTCGGTTAAGCATCTGCCGTCAGCTCAGGTCATGATCCCAGGGTCCTGGGATCAAGTCCTGCATCAGGCTCTCTGCTCAGTGGGGAGTCTGCTTCTCCCTCTCCCTCATGTGCACTCTCTCAAGTAAATAAAATCTTTAAATAAATAAATAAAACAACTTTGGCATGTGATTGATAAACAATAAACTCTACGTATTTAAAGTATATAAATGGATACGTTTTGACATGTATGTCAACATGTATATACATATATTTGTACGTGTGTGTGTATGTATATAAACACTGTGAAAACCATCATCATAATCAAGACACTACGCATATTTGTCACCCCCCCCCAAAGTTTCCTGGTGCCCCTCTGTGATTCCTCCCTCCCTGCACCTGCCTCTCCTGTCACCCATCCCCAGACACCCGTTTATCTACTTTCTATTGCTATAAAGACTTTTGTGTAAATGGAGTCATACAGCATTACTCTTTTTTATGTCTGGCTTCTCTCTCTCAGCAGAATTATTTTGAAATCCATCCGTGTTGCAACGTGCATCAGTGCTGCGTTCATTTCTGTTGCTGAGACGTATTCTGTTTTATGGCGACACTGCATTTTATCTATCCACTCATCCAGTGATGGACATACAGGGTGTCTTGAGGTTTTGGCTGTGTCAGCCAAAGCCACTGTGAATATTTGTATACAAGGCTTTGTGACAAATACTTTCATTTTTCTGGGCAACTACCAAGCCACGAGGATGCCCAAACATGTGGGCCCAAACATGTCGTAGGTATATGTTTGACTTTTTTTTTTTTAAAGATTTTTAAAATTTATTTGACAGAGAGAGATCACAAGTAGGCAGAGAGGCAGGCAGAGAGAGAGGAGGAAGCAGGCTCCCTGCTGAGCAGAGATCCCGATGCGGGACTCGATCCCAGGACCCTGAGATCATGACCTGAGCCGAAGGCAGCGGCCCAACCCACTGAGCCACCCAGGTGCCCCTATGTTTGACTTTTTAAAAACTGCCGAACTGATTTTCAAAGGGGCTGTGCCATTTTACATTCCCACCAGCCTAGGATTCTAACTCTTCTGTGTCCTCATCAGTGTTGGGTTGTCTTTTTCGTTCTCGCCATTCCAGTCGGTACGTACTGGTAGCTCACTGTGATTCTGATGTGCATTCTTGTCTAACAAGGTTGAGTGTCTTTTCAGGTACTTACGCGCCACGTTTGTCTTTGGTGAAGGGTCTGTTCAAATCTTTTGTGTATTTTCTTATTCCCTGGCTTGTTTTCTTATTGAGTTTGGAGGGTAATTTATGTATTCTGAATACATAGTCCTTTAGCAGATATATGATTTGCAGATATCTTCTCCTGGTCTGTGGATTGTCTTTCCATCCTCCTACCAGGGTCTTCAAGGAGCAGAGATTTTAAAATTCTGATGAAATCCAGTTTGTCCATTTTTTTCTTGTTTGGTTTTGTTATTTAGAAATCTCTGCCTGCCCCCAGGTCACAAAGGTATTCTCCTGTGTTTTCTCTAGAAGGTTAATGGTTCCAGCGATGATAGGTCTCAAATTAGTTTTTAGGTATAGGTTTGATTACCCAGTTGATCTAGCATCAGCCATTAAAAAGTTTTCATTTTTTAAAGATTTTATTTATTTATTTATTTGAGAGAGAGCATAAGCAGGGGGGTGGTACAGAGGGAGAGGGAGAAACAGGCTCGATTTGTACAGGCTCGATTCCAGGACCCTGAGATCATGACCTGAGTCTAAGTCAGACACCCAACCGACTGAGGCTCCAGGTGCCCCCAAAACTTTTCATTTCTTACTTGAATTACCTTACCATCTTTGTAAGTCAATTGGTTATATACGGCAGAGTCTATTTCTAGATTGTCCTGGTTCTGCAGATCTATCTGTCTATTCTTATGTCAGTATCATAAATGGTCGATTATTAACTTTACAGTGAGTCTTTCAGAAGTTTAACTCCTCTGAATCTGTTCTTCAAAGTTGTTTCGGCTGTTCTAGAGCCTTTGCAACTTCACATACATTTTAGGATCAGCTTGTCAATATCTACTAAACAGCTTTGCTGGTTTTATTTGTTTCTTGGATTTGCATTGAAATTTTTGGTGAATTTGGAAAAAATGGACACCTTTAAATTTTCCAGTCCTCTAGTGCGTGAACATACTGTATCTGCCCATTAATTTAAATCTTTACTATCTCTCACTGTTGTCCTGTAGTTTCCAGGGTAGAGATCATGTGCTGTTTTCATTGAATTCATTTCTAAATATTTTGGTTTTATTGCTATTACAAATGGTAATAGCATCCTTTTCTACTTGCTTGTTGCTAATACATATAAACACAAGTTTGGAAGACCGACCTTGTATTCTGAATTCACTTAATTTTTCTAAGTTTTTTTTCTTTTCCTTTTTTTAAAAGATTCTTTAGGTTTTCTGTATACAAGATCATGTTGCCTATGGGTAAAAACAGCTTTATTTCTTCCTTACAATATGTGTTTTGTTGTTACTTTACTGCACTGGCTAGAATTTATGGATTGATGTTGAATAGAAATGAGATTAGACATCCTTGCCTTGTTGCTGATGTGGAGGAAAGCCTTCATGTTTCACTATTTCCAAGTTTTACTAACACTAAGCTTGTTGTTAACTACATGTATTTCATACATGCACCTTATTAGCCTGAAGACATTCCCTTCTCTTCCTATTTTGCTGAAAATTGTTATCACCAATGCATACTGAGAGGTGCCTGGGTGGCTCAGTCTGTTACGTGTCTGCCTTTGGTTCTGGTCATGATCCCAGGGCCCTGGAATTGAGCCCTGCTTGAGGCTCGCTGCTCACTGGGGAGCCTGCTTCTTCTTCTCCTCTGGGTGCCCATCCCTCAGCATGTGTGTGTGCTCTCTCTCTCGGTCAAATAAATAAAATATTTTTTAAAAAACACAAATGGAGTCCACCTGGGTGGCTCAGTGGGTTAAAGCCTCTGCCTTCAGCTCAGGTCATGATCTCAGGGTCCTGGGATTGAGCCCCGCCTCAGGCTCTCTGCTCAGCAGGGATCCTGCTTCCCTCTCTTTCTCTGCCTGCCTCTCTGCCTACTTGTGATCTCTGTCTGTCAAATAAATAAAATATTTAAGAATAAACAAATACAAATGGATATTGAATGTCCTCAAATGATTTTTTCTGCCTTGAGGAGATGGTCCTGTTATCTTGCCCTTTTTTCTTGTTAATGGGATAATGTATATTGATTGCGTTTTGAATGTTAAGCCAAACTTGCATTCCTGGGATAAGTCACTGGATTCTATTTCCTGATATTTTGTTAAGGATTTTTGCATTTCTAGTTATGAGGGATATTGAACTGTAATTTTTGTTTCTTATAATGTTTGGTATCAGGGTTATGTTAGCCCACTAAAAAGAGTAGGGAAGCATTCCCACCTCCTCTGTGTTCTGGAAGAGATTGTGTAAAATTATGTTATTTCTTCCATAAATGTTTGATAGAATTCCCACAGAGAAGCCATCCAGTCTTGAAATGTTCTTTGTGGGACAGTTTTTTATTGCAAATTAAAATATTTTTTTAGCTGTCACGGGTCATTCAGATTTTTAATTTCCTTCTGTTTTGGCAAGTTGTGTTTTTCAAAGGATTTATTAATTTCATCTAGGTTGCCAAGTGAAGCTGTTCATGATATTGAAGATTTTAACGCCTCCTTCCAGTGGAGAAGAAAGTGAAATGAGGCATCAGTGAAGATACAGAATATTTAAATAACACTATCAACAAACCTGTCTGAATTGTAGGTATAGAATATCATGCTGAACACTTACAAGACACACATTCTTTCCAAGTGGTCATGGAATATTCGCTGTATGTATACCACATGTGGGTCCATAAAATCTCAAAAACTGTATTAAATTAGATATTAATGAAAATACACTGTTCTTCATACCTGTTAGGATGGATACTATAAAGAGAAAAACAGAAGCTAACGAGTGTTGACGAGGATGTAGAGAAATTCAAACCCTTATGCATTAATGTAACATGGTGTAACTGCTGTGGGGAACAGTTCAGCAGTTCATCAAAAAAGTAAAAATAGAATTATCAGAAGATCCAGTAATTCCACTTTGGGTATATACTCAAAACAACTGAAGGCAGGCTCTCAAAGGGCTCTTTGCACACCCACGTTTATGATAATGGTACTTTGCACAGTAGCTAAGAGCCAAGAGGAGGAAGCAAGCCAAGTGTCCATCAGCCAGTGAATGACTTAACAAACATGATCCAGACACATGACAGAATGTCATTCAGCTTTAAAAAAGAAGGGAATCCTGACACACGCTCCGGCATGGATAAAACTTGAGGACCTTGTGCTATCTGAAATAGCCAGTCACAGAAAGACAAATTCCTTTCATATAAAGTTCCTAGAGATGGACTCTTTGGTGGCTAAGTCAGCTGAGTGTCTGACTCGATTTCGGCTCAGGTCATGATCCCAGGGTTATGAGACTGAGCCCCCCATCAGGCTCTGTGCTCGATGGGGAGTCTGCTTGAGATTCTCTCTCCCTCTCTAAATAAATCAATAAATAAAATCTTAAAAAACAAAGTCTCTAGAGTCAAATTCAGGGAGACACAAAGTAGAATGGTATCTGGCAAGGGCTTGGGGGAGAGGGCAGTGGGACGTGTTGTTTAATGGGGGCAGAGTTCCAGTTATGCAAGGTGAAAGAGTTCTGGAGACAGGATGGGGAACTTTGCGGGCAACTGTGAATGTGCTCAGTGCCACTGAACTGAGCACTTAAAAAAGGGGAAGGAGGTGGTCTTTCTGTTATGTTCACTGCAATTAAAAATAAAATTAAAAAGCAATCCTCCCAGGAGGGAGACAAACCGTAAGAGACTCTTTTTTTTTTTAAGATTTTATTTATTTATTTGACAGAGAGAAATCACAAGTAGATGGAGAGGCAGGCAGAGAGAGAGAGAGGGAAGCAGGCTCCCCGCTGAGCAGAGAGCCCGATGCAGGACTCGATCCCAGGACCCTGAGATCATGACCTGAGCCGAAGGCAGAGGCTTTAACCCACTGAGCCACCCAGGCGCCCCCCGTAAGAGACTCTTAATGTCACAAAACAACCTGAGGGGGCCCCGGGGAGAGGGGTAGGGAGAAGGGAGTGGGGTTATGGACACTGGGGAGGGTATGTGCTATGGTGAGTGCTGTGAAGTGTGTAAACCTGGAGATTCACAGACCTGTACTCCTGGGGCTAATAATACATTATATGTTTATTAAAAAATTTAAAAATTTTTAAAAAAGCGATCCTCAAAATCTCAACAACACTTGATTGTTAAACAATCCACTTTTAGATAGTGATGAATGAAAAAGTCACAAGGGAATTTGGAAATATTTTGGAACCGAACGCAAAAACAAAGCATCTTGAATTTGTAAGAAGCCAGGAAAGCAGTGCTTAAAAGAAATTGGTGGCTCTTATGTTGGTTCATTTGTGTGTGTGTTGACTGGATTGGACCACAGGGGGTGCACACACATTTGGTCGAGCAGCATTCTAGGTGTTTCTGTGAGCGTGTTTGTGGGTGAAATGAACATCTGAATTGGTACCTGAGTAAAGCAGATTGCCCTCCCCAGAGTGGGTCTGATCCACTGAACACCTGGAGAGAACAAAAAGCTGAGTAAGAGGGAATTTCTGTTGACTGATTACTTGGGCTGTGACATCGGTCCCCGTTCTCAGACTAGAACTTACAAGTAGGCTCTTCCGGTCTCAGACCTTCAGATGTACACTGCACCTACACCAATGGCTCTTTGGGGTATCTAGCTTCCTTTCCACAGACCTTAGGATTTGCAAGCCTTCATAATCATGTGAGTCATTCCTTATAATGAATCTCTTCATACCCGCACACACAGGCATACATACATGCATATAGGCATACCCTGTTGGTTCTGTTTCTCTGGAAGCCCTGCTAATACAGCTCTAAACAGTTCTATCAGAAAATAATAAACTTTTGGGGTGCCTGGGTGGCTCAGTGGGTTAAAGCCTCTGCCTTTGGCTCAGGTCATGATCCCAGGGTCCTGAGATCGAGCCCTGCATCAGGCTCTCTGCTCCGCGGGGAGCCTGCTTCCTCCTCTCTCTCTGCCTCCCTCTCTGCCTACTTGTGATCTCTCTCTGTCAAATAAATAAATAAAATCTTTAAAAAAAAAAAAAGAAAAGAAAAAACTTTTAATAAAGTACAGAATCATCTCTCTAAGGACAGGCAGTCCTGTAGTCGGTATGTGGAAGAGCCAGGTAAATGCAGACAGCCAGCTCCGGAGTCCGGAGCTTAACCCGCAGGCTGCATCTCGGCTTATGTGCCTTTCATTGGCTTGTGTCAAGTTTGCAGAGGACGGCAGTTGGGGAGAAAGTGGTGGTCAGGCTAATCCTGTGTGGTGCTCCCGAGGGCAGACTTTGGACCAGTGGATGGAGAACAGCTCTTGTTAGCAAGGCAGATTTGGAATTGACATAGAATGCATGACAGGCTGGGTGAAATGGCAGTGAATGCTTTGTCCCTGGAGGTATTTAAGAGCAAAGTCAGACAATAACTTGTCTCTACTCACAGGCAAACCCTGTAATTGATGTTCAAACCAGGATTTAATGGACACTCTTCAAAAAGCTATCATGTTCTGCCTAATTTATCTTGGGTTTTTTTTTTAAGGATTATTTTTTATAAGCCATAATTTTCTGGTTCTTGGTCTAAAGACCATAAAGATATTTAAAATAGGAACATGGTCCATTTCCCTGCATTTCCCTGCCTGACAGAAATGTGGAAACAAAATTGTCTTGCCCTCAGGAGTACGGAGAGGACATTCTAACTTCATCCCAGTCTCATTCCCCCAACTACTTTGGGCCCAAGTTCTGGGTCAAGCTCTGTGGGATCATGGGCATGGTACTTTACCGCTCTTGGTCTCAATGTGCCCATCTCTAAGAGGGGTGTAATAACCAAAGGCCCAAGTGTTTGTTTGCTGGGTCTCTTAAACTACTTCCCCAACTGTTGTGTCCTGTGCTTTGATTTTCAGTGAGGATAAAAAGATCATGCATGAAAACAGCATCTGAAAAGTAAAAAGCTGAGTGCACACACAGGGTGTAATTTTCTCCTGCTTGGGAGAGAAAAAAACCCAGGATATCATTTCTTTAGCATCCAAATGCCGCCCTTTTTTGCCTAAAGACACATTTAGTTCTGTGACAGCAAACATCGTCCCACCTCGGGGATCAAAGATTGGCATTTGAGAGCAACAAAATGTTTCATGGCAGCTCCAGGACAAGGTTTTTACTTTGCTTTATCTCTCTTTTTTTAAAAAAATGATTAATATATCCTTGGGTCAGTGTGTCCCTGAGCTGACCTTAGCAACATAAAACTGAGACTAATTAGTGTGGAGATAATACAGATGGGTCCACTTCCTGTTTCCACAGACATCTCAAACTTGGAGAATTAAAACCAGAAAAGAATTCTGATTTTTAAAAAATACATCATTGGGAATATTCTTGGCAGTGGCCTGGATGGATGTCAGGAGAACTGGGTTTTAATTCTCAGCCTACGAAAATCATAAGAGACTCTTAACTATAGGGAACAAACTGAGGGTTACTGGGGGTGGGGGTTGGGGTAACTGGGTTAGGGAGGGTGCTTGAAATAATGAGCACCGGGTACTATATAAAACTGATGAATAACTGAACTCTACCTCTGAGACTAATAATAACATTATATGTTAATTAGTTGAATATAAATAAATTTTTAATTAATTAACTAATTAATTAACCACCGAGTGGTCCTGAGTCCCTTCAAAAGCCACTTACCTTGTTCAGTTTCCAAACTTGTAAAGGGGGTTGGTCTTACTTACCTACTGTGACATAACAGAAAAAAATATATGTATTGATCTCTTCCCCCAGTTCCTGGCACAGAGCTCCTAAAACCTTTGTAATTTCCTGTGTCATAAGAGCACTGGGAACATCTTTTTTGTTTTAATATTTGGTCTTTGACTCCAGTTCCTGACACAGAGCTCCTAAGTCTCTTGGCGTTGCCTGAATGATGGAGGGGTGTCTTTTGTTCTAGTGAGGTGACTCTTGGTGGGTTCCTCCATAGCTTCAGGCTGGAGGCTAGTCTCCAGAGAGACCAAGCCGTGGTCAGAAGCTTGGAACTTTCAGCTCGCCCCACCCCAGTTCTCCAGAGAGGGGAGGTGAGCTAGAGATTGAGTTAATGATCTCTCACGCCTGCATGAAGAAGCCTGTGTAAAACCCCCAAACCGGGCTATTCAGGGGGCTTCCAAGTTCCCGAACACACCCACGGGCCCGGAGAGTGACACACTGCAATTTCACAGGGTCAGAAGCTCCCGTGTGTGGGACTCTTCCTGACTTTGCCCCATGGACCTCTATATTTAGCCTTTATACTGAACCGGTAAGTGTAAGTTACAGTTTCCTTGAGTTCTGTGAGCTGTTCTAACAGGTTTATCAAGCCTGAGGATGAGATCATGGGAACCTCAGCTTAGACCTGGTCAGTGAGAAGTTTAGGTGACAAGCTGAACTCGTGATTGGGGTGTAAAGTAGGGACAGTCTCGTGGGCCTGAACCCTAACCTATGTCCAGGTCGATGGTGTCAGAAGTGAATGGGATGATGGTGTACCCAGATGGTGTAGAATGACTCGATGTGTGGAAAATCCACACATCTGGTATCAGAAGGGAAGTTTGATAGCCATGTGAGAGTGAAGTGGAAACACAGGAGTGCTCTGTCTACACACCTGCCAAGCCGTGAGGAGGAAATTACATTAGGAAAACAGCTCTAACCCTGTAAAGAGTTTAGCACCCAGCAGAAAAGGTCCACAGTTCTTGCTTTAAAAGGATCCACTGGGACACGTCCCCCCACCCGCACCTCTGCTTGACACTGGGTTGGGGGTAGTCTGATGGGTTCCCAGAACGTCCTCTCTTTTCCACTGTTCTAAGGTAACGTGCATTCTATTATTTAAACTTTAATTTGTTTTGTTTACAGCCATTAGACATGTTCTTGCAAAAATCCAAACTCTTGGAAAATATATAGGCAGAGCTGTTTTGTGTCCCAAATGAAAACCTTGGTTTTCAGCCTTCCCCACTAGACTGTTAAAAGTTCTGGTTACCAGTTCAGATAAAGGGTGGGAAGTCCCCCTCCCTTCCCCCACACCACCAAGCAATGTTCCAAGGCCCACTCAGTGTCCTACAATTCAACCCCATTCTGACACTCCCCACTCAGGATAGCACTGGATCCCACTGGTCAAGGGCTCAGTCCCACAAGACTGCTCTCTGCTTCAGATGTCAATTGCAAGTCTAGGTTGTCACCTGTGCCTCTGATCAATGGGCTATAAGTCAGAGATTCCCTCAACCCACTCCTTGAGGTTCCGTTAATTTGCTGGAGCCGCTCACAGATTTCAGGAAACCTGCTTACTCACTAGATTGTGGATTTATTACAAAGGTTATTAAAGGAAAGAAACTAACAGTCTGGGGTGCCTGGATGGCTCAGTGGCTTAAAGCCTCTGCCTTTGGCTCAGGTCATGATCCCAGGGTCCTGGGATTGAGCCCCACATCAGGCTCTCTGCTCAGTGGGGAGCCTGCTTCCCCTTCTCTCTTTCTGCCTGCCTCTTTGCCTACTTGTTATCTCTGTCAAATAAATAAATAAAATCTTTTTAAAAAAAGAAAAGAAACAGTCAAATGAAGACAAAGAAACTTTTGTCCTCACAGAGTTTGGGCACAGTGGTAATGGAAGTGTTCTGGTCCCCAACTTGGACACTCTTGAACTCCCCTTCCCTCCCTTTTTTTTAATGAAGGCTTCATTACATAGGCACAATTGATTAAATCACTGACTGTTGTGATTGATTCAACCTCCAGCCCTTCTACCCTCCTTTAGAGATCAGGAGGTGGGACTCAAAGTTCCAATCCTCATTCCTGGTTGGGTCCCTGACAACAAGCCCCCATCCTTAGGTTCTTTCCAAAAGTTTCCTTATTAACACAAATCCAGTTGTGGTAGAAAGGGGCTTGTTATGAATAACAAGACGCTCATTCCACCATAAGGGTTCTGAAGCAATTTTGGGAACCACGGACAAGAGACCAAATACTATAACAAAAGTTGCTCATGAGATTTAAAGGGTTTGGGGAACTGAGAGCCAGGAACTACGGACATAGACCAAATACATGAGAAATGTAGTCTGATCATCTGAAAGATAAAATATGTATTTCATATAAATTATATCTCACGCCCTGGGAACAACCTGAGACACCAGTTTTTCCTTCTCTTATCTCCCAGTTCATCCACTGGAGGGAGGATACCAGGGCACTCGACCAGTATCTATCTACTCCATCGACGTCACTTTTTTTTTTTATCATTTTTTTTTATCATTAAGTTTTAAAGAGCTGTCCAAAGCTGATCTTTCTTACAGTTATAAGAGCTTAAAATCATTGTCTTGATGTTGTTAAAAAAAATTCAACTAAGGAAATATTAAAGATCTTATTGGCTTAATTTGATGATTCAGGAATCAGGCAACATCCCACCTAGCACATAGAAAGAAGCTATACAAAATGGAAGATTTTTATAGGCAGAGGAAACAAGGAAGTTACACTATGTGAAAAGTAGGTTGGTTATTGCAAGGTTACTTTCCTGTAGAAGACACAGTTTCTATCAGGCAGATGACCTCACTAGTGCTGATCAGGCAACAAGGTTTAAGATTGCATTTCTCAGAGACCCAGCACTGTAATTAAGTCTCAGTTTGGTGACATGGGGCTTAGCGTAAGTGACTCTACTTTGGGCGTGTTGTCTTTTACTTATTTATTTATTTATTTATTTGAGAGAGAGAGACAGTGAGAGAGAGCATGAGCGAGGAGAAGGTCAGAGAGCAAAGCAGACTCCCCATGGAGCTGGGAGCCTGATGTGGGACTCGATCCCGGGACTCCAGGATCACGCCCTGAGCCGAAGGCAGTCGTCCAACCAACTGAGCCACCCAGGCGTCCCGGGCCTGTTGTCTTGTTTTCAGTAACATGGTATTTCCTCCAAACTATAGCATTCATGTGAAAGTAGGCTAAAAAAGGAAAAAAAAAAAACCCAAGAGCATCTCTATTATGAAGTTTTACTGTACGTCTAATACAAGTACTAATGTCAATCTGTAGCTTTAGTTCATTTTTTAAAATTTCATGAATATGGTTTACTTATACGTTCTTGTACTAAGTGAAATTAGAGATGTTTCTAGTTGGTTCACATTCACAAAAAAACCTTACAATAGATACATTTCCTTTTATCTCCTTATACACATGTGAGAATTTCTCTGTAGTCGTTTTGTCAAACTGGGGTTGTAACCTATTAGTGGGTTGAGAAATCAATGTAAAAAGTTTAGCCAATTTTTTTTTACAGTTTTAGTAAAATAAATTTCACATATCAGAAAACCCACTGATTTAAAGCATAAAGTTCCATGGTTTTTAGTATTTCAGAGTTGTGAAATCACCATGATCTAATTTTAGAATATTCTCAAAAGCCCCCCAAACACACCTCATGACCATTAGCAATCACATCTCATTTCTGCTGCCCAGTGTACAGCCCACTCCAGCCCCAGGCACCCACCAATCTATTTTCTGCTCCTACGGATTTGCCTAGTCTGGACGATTCACATAAATGGAATCAGATAATATGTGGCCTTGTGTGCCTGGTTTATTTCACTTAGTGTAATGCTTTCAAGGTTCATCTGTTGGTTAGAACATATTGGTACTTCCATTGTGTGAATATACCACATTTGTTTAACCATTGGTTGATGGATAATTGTTTCCATTGGCTATTATGAATGTACGAGGTATGTTTTCATATCTATGGGGAGTGGAATTACTGGATCATATGAGAACTCCAGATGTTTAACCTTTGTGAAGCTGTCTCATTCTACATTCCCATTAATGCTATATGGAGGATTCTGTGATGACCTGCCTGAACCCCCCCTTATTTTATTTTTCATAAAATAATTTGAAGGTTATTAAAAAATAAACACAGTTGAGTTTCAGCAAATGCAGAAAGAGCCTTTTTGGAGCTTCCATTATCTAATCAAAAACAGAAACTTCTGGAAGTGAGGTTGCCATAAATCACCTCTCCAGGGGAATTTTACTAGCCAGAAGGAAGGCAAAGATCATTCATATCTACTTAAACAAATATTGTCACAAACTTTTTGTTCTGTTTTTTTCCCTAGAAACTCATTTGCTCTTCTCATAGAAGAGCAATCTCTCTCCCCTATTAAGTTAGATATGTAAACTCCCATCCTATACTCTTTAGAGAGTCATGTTTTTCTGTGAACTCCACACACATATGTTAATAAAAGTCTTCTCTTGCTAATCTATACCTTGTTAGCTTAATTTACAAGGCTCCAAGAACTGAACCTAAGAGGGTAGAGGAAAAAGCTTTCCTCCCCAACAGTTCCAATTTCCCCATATCCTCCCCAATACTTGTTATTGTCTGTCTTTTTTATTATAGCCATCCTAAGGTGTGAAGTGGTATCTTATTGTGATTTTGAATTGCATTTCCCTGATGGGCAATGGTATAGAACATCCTTCCATGTGCTTATTGGCCATTTGTATGTCTCCTTCAGAAAAAGGCTTATTTGGCCACTGTGTCCATTTTTTTATTGGATTATTTATGTTTTTATCATTGAGTTGTAATCCAACAATTTTCAAAAAGTTGAAGTGTGAAAACATGCTTAGAGCTGTGCAGGCTGTATTAAACTGCACAGAAATCTGGAATACACATCAGGGTGATCACCTGTAGGTAGGGTGGATACCGTTTCATGAAACTTTGGTTTGAATCATACAAGTGTATATGTGAATTGTATTTCTTACTGTGGATTGCATTCATAAAAGTTCAAATCCCATTATTTTAAAGTGTCTACTTAGGAGATGACTTGATTGGTCACAGAGTATACCCATGTTCAAGTTTACCAAGTATGGATCACAAGTCCCCTTCTGCAAATGTGAAGGCCAAAAAATTCTAGAAACCCCTTTTCCTGTATCTTTGCAACAAAGTCCTGTGGCAATGAAAAGTGACCTCAGATGAGCTAAGGCTATTTAAAGTTTATATTTATCACATTTAATATGAATACTGATGTTTCACTGCAGACAAACCAATGTGTTGACATTAGGTGTAGCTCCTGAACTCATTAGGAATGGTAATGTAAAAATGGTATCTGTACCCCTCACTTTCAAAGTAAAAAAAAAAAAATTCCAAAACAAATATGATTGCAAAGATTTCCAATAAGAGCTTGCAGACATATGTACCAAAAAGCTCTCCAAGTTGGTTGAACCAATTTGCACTGAGAGAACTCATGTTCCCCCATCTCTATCCAGACTTGATAGAGCCAGACCTTAAAAGTTTTTCCTATTTGACCAGTCGGAAAAGCTAATCGGGGATGTTTCAATTTGCATTTCCTTGGCTTTCAAAAAGGATGAACAGATTTTCTTATGTTTACTGGCCATTTGGGTTTCCTCTACTGGGAATTGTCCACTCACATGTCTGTCTGTCTGTCTTTTCAGTTATCATTTCTTTGGCTCCCCACAAATGGACTCCAACACCATATTCAAGCAATTATAATATTCAGTTGTTGGAGAACTTGGATTTATTCTGACAAACTTATGGTTTTTTCCCCACTTGAGATAATAAATTTAGAAGAGAAACTAAGAAATTCCCAGTAAGGATAATTTCTGCCTTTCCCAATACAAGAAGTATTCAGGGCCCATAGTATAAAAATGGCCGAAAAAAGACATTTTCCCCCCTCCCCCCAACTAATTAAATTTTGAATGCATTTAAGTTTCTAGTGGATGCAAAACCTAAATTATTCAGACAAGCTGGTTTATGACTTAAAGGATACTCCAGTTTGCCACAGCCTAATGTGTATTTTTGTGATGTCAATGTTGAGTTAATGTCAACAGTTGAGCTAAATATACCTGTTTGGTCACTTAAATGATTAACTTAAGCAACTTCCTCCATGGGCAGGGAGGAAGACTGGAGCATCTCACAGGAAGTCACCCTCCCACTAACAGGAAGTTGCCTGCCCACTGACAGGAAGTTTCAGGTGGAAAGTCACAAAGCTGTGAGGTTGACAGTCGCAAAGCCGGGAGGTCGGCAGAGCTAAGCCTGTGGCTTCCTCCTTCAGGAAGATAGTGGAAAATTATGGAAAACCGGAAGTTGTTCTTGATCACTGTGTTGCTGAGGCTGTGGGTGAAATGAGTTTCCTAACACGTATTTTGTTGCCTGGGTCTAATTTTTATTTATGGTTTACATGAAGTCACATATTGTGGATGAAAGGACTACACTCAGAAGAACATAATGAGTAGAATATTGTGTCTACATCTTAACCAGAATATAAAATTATTTCCATTTGAAGAGTCCTTTGCTGTTACCAAATGCTTTTTTAAAAATTTTATTTGAGTTGGGAGGCACCTGGGTGGTTCAGAGGGTTAAGCCTCTGCCTTCAGTTCAGGTCATGATCTCAGCGTCCTGGGATTGAGCCCTTCTTCAGGCTCTCTGCTCAGCAGAGAGTTTCCCCCTCTCTCTCTGCCTGCTGGTCTGCCTACTTGTGATCATCTCTCTCTGTCAAATAAAGTCTTTAAAAAATAAAAATTTTATTTGAGTTGGGGAGTATCAAGGGGAGAGGGAGAGAGATAATCCCAAGCAGACTCCATGCTGAACCCAGAGTCCTGTGCAGCTCTCTATCTCATGACCCTGAGATCATGACCTAAGCTGAAATCAAGAGTTTGACACTTAGCCAACTGAGCCACCCAGGCATCCCTACCAAATGCTTTTATATTAAATATATTCTTTGACATATTTTTAAAAACATTTTATTTTTTAAAAGATTTTATTTATTTATTTGACAGACAGAGATCACAAGTAGGCAGAGAGGCAGGTAGAGAGAGAGGAAGGGAAGCAGGCCCTCTGCTGAGCAGATAGCCCGACATGGGACTCGATCCCAGGACCCTGAGATCATGACCTGAGCCAAAGGCAACGGCTTAACCCACTGAGCCACCCAGGCGCCCTAAAACATCTTATTTTTAAGCAATCTCTACACTCAATGTGGGGCTCAAGCACAACCCCGAGATCAAGAATCACATGCTACCGACTGAGCCAGCCAGCCAGTCTCCCCTGATACTTTTTTTTAAAGATTTAATTTATTTATTTGACAGACAGAGATCACAAGCAGGCAGAGAGGCAGGCAGAGAGAGAGAGAGAGAGAGGGAAGCAGGCTCCCCACTGAGAAGAGAGCCCGATGCGGGGCTTGATTCCAGGACCCTGAGATCATGACCTGAGCCGAAGGCAGAGGCTTTAACCCACTGAGTCACCCAGGCGCCCCTCCCCTGATATTTTTAATACTCCTTTGAGATGGAAATTGTTGGTCCCATTTGTCATTCAAGAAAACTCAGGCTCCAGGAGAGGGAGTGGTTTCTATTTAGTTCACCTAAAGGGCAGGTCTGGGGACTAGTGTAAGGGGATAAGTTATAGATGGGTCTTGAACAAGGACCACATGCTCAAAGGTCTACTGGGCTGGCAGGTAATGGAAATAATTAAAAGTGACTAGGAGGCAGTAGGGAGTGGTGGGGACTATGGCAGATCAGAGAGGTCACAAATCCTTATTTGAAGGTGGCGGTCCTTGATTTCCAACATAACATTGCCATGTGGGAATGTAGTAGGCCCAAGGTTGCCAGAGTTTCTGATTTCTCAAGAGAGATTATAAATGCAGACTTTATATCAAATACTCTGATTTTGAAATGTTTACAAACAATTCAAATTAAAGAAATCTGCGTAGGTGTTTCTGGCATTTGAGGAAAGGGAGTAGAGGACTCCTCGCAGAGTAAATATTTGAATACTCTTTTAAGCACAGTCCTAAGAACTCTACATGTATTATTATTAATCGAATGCTTGTCCCAACTCTGTGAGGGAGATAACATGAAGGTTTCCATGTTACAGATAGCTGAAAATGTAACTAAGTAAATTTCTCAGGGTCATGCAGCCAATAGAGAGCAGTGCCAGGATCTGGCCAGCCAGTGCAAGGGTATCAAAGCAAGCATTGTCCGAAGGTGGGCAGCGGGATTGGTCTGCTTTGGTTGCAGGTAGTAAGAGGATAGATGCATCATTCACAAAGAATTTTAAAACAGTAATAAAAATGGGCTGAAGTTCATCTGCTTTTTATTATCACCATGCACCATCATTATTAATGTTAGTGTGTGTTTATTATTTATCACAGTGATGAAATACACAAATCCCTGGAAAAACTCCAGCAGGTCTGAGTTCTAAGGAATTGGTGTGGCTACTGTTGAGGAGTTTTTAAAAAACCTCTTCTTCGTGTTGCTGGCAAATACATGTAACATAAAATGTGTCATCCCACCCATGGTTAAATGCACAGCGTAAGCCTCAGCGTAAGCCTATTCACGTTGTTTTGTAACCAGTTTCTAGAATTTTTCTTCTTGTGAAACTGAAACTGTCCCCATTAAACAATTCTCCATTCTCCTCCCCCAACCTCTGGCAGCCACTGTCCTACTTGTGAGTCTATGAACTTGATTCATCTAGGGACCTCATGTAAGTGAAATCACACAGTATTTGTGTGTGTGTGTGTGTGTGTGTGTGTGTGTGTTTGACTGTCTTATATCGCTTACAGTGTTCTTCCGAGTTGTAGCTTGTGTTAGAATTTCCTTTTTTTTGTTGTTTTTTGTTTCTATTTAAAGGTTTTATTTATTTATTTGACAGAGATCACAAGTAGGCAGAGAGGCAGGCAGAGAGAGAGAGAGAGGAAGGGAAGCAAGCTCCCTGCTGAGCAGAGAGCCCGATGCGGGGCTCGATCCCAGGACCCTGGGATCATGACCTGAGCTGAAGGCAGAGGCTTTTACCCACTGAGCCACCCAGGTACCCCATCCTTTTTTTCTTTTCTTTCTTTTTTTTTTTTAAGGTGAGGAATATTCCACTGTTATTCTTCTGCTATATTTTCCTTATCTGTTTATCTGTTGATGAACATTTATGTTACTCCCACCTTCTGGTTACTGTGAATACTGCTGCTTTGATCATTAGAGCACAAATATCTATTTGAGTCCTTGATTTCAGTTGTTTGGGTAAATATCCAAAAGGGGAATTGCTGGATTATATAGTAGATCTATAAAAATAGAGGAAACACCAGACTGTTTCCATTTTACATTCCCACCAGCAGTGCACGAGTGTTCCAATTTCCCCACATCTTTGTCAACACTTGTTTTGTGTGTGCATGTTAATTTTGAAGTAGCTGATGAGTATGAAGTAATAGCTCGTTGTAGTTTTTCATTTGCATTTCTCTAATGAATAATGATGTTGAAAACCTTTTCATATGAGTATCGGCCATTTATAGTTCTTTGGAGAAATGTCTACTCAAGTCTTTTGCCCACTTTTTTTTTTTTTTTTTAAGCGGGCTCCACGCCCAGAGTGGAGCCCAACATGGGGCTTGAACTCACGACCCTGAGATCAAGAACTGAGCTTAGGTCAAGAGTCAGATGCTTAACTAAGTAAGCCACCCAGGTACCCCTTTTATCCATTTTTAAATTGTGTTGTTTTGTTTTTGTTATTGATATGTTATAGGAATTCCTTATGTATTCTGGATGTTAACCCCTCAACAGTATATATTTTGTAAATACGTTCCCTTCTGTAGGTCACTTTTTCATTGTTGAGCTCATCTTTTTATGTGTAGAACTTTTGAAGTTTGATATTGTCGAGTTTATCTGTTTTTACTTTTGGTGCCTGTGCACTGTCGAATTTTAATAACATATAAGCTATAAAATAATTCACTTACAAAATTTAGGCTGTAGTAAACAATGTATTATACATGGATGTTAATTCAGGAAATTCCTAGTTACACAATTGACTCCCCAGACACATGGATTTAACACATGTTTTTGTTTCCAGAGTAAGTTTGTAATGTTTTTGGCATTATTTGAATTTGCTTTGGGGATAGTTATTGTCTCCAATCTCTAGGGCAATACACACTCCTATGTTTACACAATAATTTGAGAATAAACAATGATTGTATAGTGATTGTGAGGACAATGAAATGAAACCCTTTGTGATTCAACCATTTTGTGCAACCACTTATAATTCTTATTTGGTTTAAATTTTATTTAAAAAATTTTTTTAAAGATTTTTCCATTTATTTACCTTGGAGAGAGAGAGAGAGGGAGAGGGAGAGAGAGTCTCAAGCAGACTGTGCACTGAGCACAGAGCCCAATATGGGGTTCCATCCCAGGACCCTGAGGTCATGACCTGACCCAAAACCACGAGTCGGATACTCAACCAACTGTGCCACCCGGACACTTTATTTGGTTTAAATTTTAAAACATGCAACAGAATGCCAACCACAAGGGGTAATATTTTTTTTTAAAGATTTTATTTATTTATTTGAGAGAGAGACAGTGAGAGAGAGCATGAGCGAGGAGAAGGTCAGAGGGAGAAGCAGACTCCCTGTGGAGCTGGGAGCCTGATGCGGGACTCGATCCTGGGACTCCGGGATCATGACCTGAGCCGAAGGCAGTTGTCCAACCAACTGAGCCACCCAGGCGTCCCACAAGGGGTAATATTTTTGATAAGTGCAAGTCTTACCTTATACCTGAACTGTTTTACTGAATCTGCATATTAGCTTGAATTGGAAATTTATTTTTTCATTTTGTTTTTTTTTTTATTTAATGGTGAGTACACTCTAACGTTATTCATTATTGCAACAGGCAACTACATAAATGTAAGTTTAAAAATGCATTAATGTCATTAATTATAATCCACTGTCTTTCCCTTTTTTGATGGTAATATTTTATTTTTTTATTAAATACTTTATTCTTTGCTGGCTTAAAGCTCAATAAAACAGCAAAAAAATAGTTTTCCCAGCCATTATTATGTTGCATTTAATGTTCACTACTGAAAATAAATTTAAAAAATGATCCTCCCTAGGGTATCAGATACTGGAGACATGAGGTATCTAGATGTGTCCAGGCTGGGAGAGGGGTGTGGGAGCTACAAGTAAGAGGTGACACCGTGTGGTAAGTAGGGATGTCTTTTAGGGCCTGAGGACTGTGGGAAGGAGTTTGGATTCTCTTCCAAAGGCATCTGGGAGGCTCTAGGGGACCAGCGGGGGGAGGAGTGCACTGTGATCTGTGTTGACTATTCCGGCTCCCACGTGGAGCTGCGTGGCCTGGCTGGGGCATTTCCGGGAAGCCAGGAGTAGGATCTGCCCTCCTCTGGTTTCGGTGCCACAGAGATGTCTGAGGCTCCCTCGTGTGTTCAGCCAAGGGCTTCCAGTGTCAGGCTTCGTGGACTGGGTTGACACATGTAAGCCCGAGCTTCTGAGGGGGTCTGACAGTGTGGAGCTGTGATCAGAGTGCTTGGGGTTGAAGGAAGCCAGGGGCTGAGGATGAAGGGCTCCAGCAGCCCACAGGAAGCTAACTGGCTAAAGTAAATGACCACGGATTCTGATGGAGGATGAACATGGCAAGTGTGAGACCTTCCCGAGAGTATACGCACGAACAGAAATCAGATCCACAGGCAGGCAGCTTGTCCGCACATTGATAAAGAAGAGCAATTTCTATAATTAAATAGTGCCATTATCTTACATGCAATGATGTTTTGGAAATCGTTTTGCAAAGGCTGGAGTCATTCCAAAGCTCCCAACCTCTTTCTTCTTTTTCTTATTTTTTTATTGAAATCCTGAGTGTTCCAGCTCAGAGACCCACGAAGGTTCATGTTGCGTCCGCCTTTCCTAAATTCCCATGACCAAAACCTAGCTGCAGACTTGTGCAGCAGGGAAACCACTGGTGCTGTGGTGGGTGGCCAGAAGTATGCTACACAGCAGGCAGACTCAGCAGGAGGGGGCTCTGAAATACATACCTCTATGTACTCTGGTGATAAAGGGGAAACACAGAAATCACCAGAGGAGAAGCAGGGATAAAGGGGAAACTTAGAAATTAAAGGCTTACTTCAGTCAATTGCAATATGTGAATCTTACTTGGGTCCTGGTTCTTAAAACACAAACTATGAAAAAAAAAAATGACACTTAGGAGACCATGAACTCACTGGATATAACTGAGGAATCATTGTTAATTTCTTAGATGTGACAATAGTATTGTGATTGTGTATATATAAAAGACTTCTCCTCTTTAAAAGATACACACATTGAAATATAGACGAAATGATAGGCTCCCTTGGATTTGTTTCAGAATGATATGGGGCGGAGTTTGGGGTGATCTGCAGAAGGCATGGGATTGGCCATGGATTGTGGTCATAGGACTGAAGGGTCATGGGTTTCATTATACTACCTGATCCACTCTTGTGAATGTTTGAGATTCTCCACTGCAAAACTAAAAAAAGAAATTCTTGCAAAAAGGTGGTGGATAGGCTCTAAGATGACAACATCCCATTAGGGAAAAAGTTACCGGCATTTTATTTTCTTGAAGATTTACTTATTTCATTTGAGAGACAGAGAGAGAGGAGAGAGAGAAGGGGCAGTGGGAGAGGGCGAGAGAGCATCTCAAGCAGACTCCCTTCTGAGTGTGAAGACAAAGTGGGGCTGGATCCCACGACCCATGAGATCATGACCTGAGCCAAAATCACAAGTTGGACGCTTAAGTGACTGAGCCACCCAGGTGCCCCTTAACTGCCTTTTAAATTATCCCTCCACCCTTATCCACTCAAGGAACAAGGCCCTTTGATTGGGCCAGTCTGTCTTCCATATTGTCTAGTGCTTGATCATATCCCAGTTACAAAGGGAGAGTAGGCCTCGGGCTCTGAGGCTTTGGTGGGACACCCTGTCTGTTGGTAAATTGATGGTATCCCTTTGTCTCATTGTATTTATTTTTTGGCTACTTCTGTTTTTGCAACTGATACTGGTTTTCTATTTGCAGAAGTGACAAAGTTTTCTTCTTAAATACATGTATGTAAACAATCTCATTTAAAGGCAAATAGTACAGAGGTGCCCAGATGGCTCATTCAGCTGAGTGTCCAACTCTTGATCCCAGCTCGAGTCTTCATCTCAGGATCGTGAGTTTGGACCCTACACTGGGCTCCATGCTGGGCGTGGATTCTACTTACAAGAAAAAAAAAGAGAGATTACAGGTGGTACTCAGTTATTGTAGGATTTTTTTAGGGTGGGGGGAAATGACAGAAGTGTGGGAGGCACTGATACCAGTCACAGGAAACATTTCCTTATTTTATTTATCATGTCAACAACCTCTAACACAAATCTGAGGTCCCTTCCATGCTGGAGGTTTTCTGTGCCTGGAGCAAGATGGTCTGCTCAGGCCTGCCATCTCCTTGAATTTCAGATAAAGCACTTGACACAGAGAAGGTGGGCCAATGGCAGGCGGTGGAAATGGATCACACAGAGAAGGCTGGCTGGCAGAATGGACCCCAACTAGGCCCAGACACCATCCATTACTAGGTTCAGAGTCAAAGGAAGGGGACAAGTATAAGGACAATGTAAAGGGGAAAATGTTTTATCCATCATTTTGTTGTTTCCCATTGGTTGTTTTCTCCTGGGGGATATTTCCTGACTGTTAGGGGGTTGGCAAGCTATGTCTACCCAGATTCTTTAAAAAAAAAAAAAAAAAATTTTTTTTTAAATTTATTGGAGAGAGAGCTCACAGGAGTCTGGGGAGGGCAAAGGGAAGAGGGAGTGGCAGACTCCCACCAATGGTAATGTCTTGCAAAAACAGAGGCAAATACTGCATTCAGAAAACTGACACGATACAGTCAAGATATAGAACATTGCCGTCACCACGATGGTTTCCCCCATTGAGCTTCTATAGTCACATCACACCCAGGCTTACTTGGGCAGACCCTCACACTTGGCAATCACCCAGAAGCTCACCATTTGTAGAACTTTGCCTCTTCAAGGATGTTGTATGAATGCAGTCATACAGTATGGAACCTTTGGGGATTGGCTGTTTTTCCCCGGAAAGTCATCTGAGGTATCCATGTATCATTAGCTTTCTCCTTTACTGCTGAGTAGGACTGCATGGGATGGGTGGACCACAGTCTCTTTAACCATTATCTGTGGAAGGACCTCTGTGCGGTTTCCACTTCAGGGTTACTCTGAATAAAGCTTCTATGAACATTTTATGGACAGTTTTTACTGGTGAACATAGATTTTCACTTTTCTGGGATAAATGGCCAAGAGTATGTATGTTTGTTTTTAGTGAATTGTCATATTTTACAATAAAAATATTTCACCCGCAGAAAAAACCATGTTCCTGATTTCAGTAATCACAACATCTGGAAAGATGGGGCACAGCAACTCATGATCCTAATGACCAAAACACTACAGTCCCCTCATGTCCTGTCTAGTCCCTTTCTCCTGGTTGCCAATTTAAATGGGCAAAATTGGAAATGATGAGTTTATATCTATCTATCTATCTATCTATATCTACCTATCTAGATATAGATATCTATCTAGAAATAGATATATCTATATCTATATCAATCTATATATATAAGTACAACTGGGATGAAGTGCTTAGATATAGATATATTGATCTAAAGATATATCGCTCTATAGATATGTATCTACATCTACAATTTCTCCACTCAAGCAGAAAACACTGGTTGCCTATGGGGAAGGGCATCTGGTTATATGACAGTGAGTGGGAGTCACTGTTACTGGGAGCCCTTTGGGGCCTTTTTAGTTTAAACCATCTGTGTTACTTACTCAAAAATGAATGAAATGTGAAAACAAGAGCACTGAAATTTCTTCATGGATCCTGCCTCTGGTGCTGCCTTCCCCATACTGACATCTCTGTTTCTTTCTTTCCTTTTTTTTTTTTTAAATTTTTTCAATTTATTTATTTTCAGAAAAACAGTATTCATTATTTTTTCACCACACCCAGTGCTCCATGCAATCCGTGCCCTCTATAATACCCACCACCTGGTACCCCAACCTCCCACCCCACACCCCTCCACTTCAAACCCCTCAGATTGTTTTTCAGAGTCCATAGTCTCTCGTGATTCACCTCCCCTTCCAATTTACCCCAACTCCCTTCTCCTCTCTAACACCCCTTGTCCTCCATGATATTTGTTATGCTCCACAAATAAGTGAAACCATATGTTTCTTAAGAGAAGAGAACCCATTGGAATTTCCCCCTCCTACAGCACCTGGTTCTACACCGGGAAAGCCCCATAGCCCTGGGATCTAGTTTCCCCTAAGGCACACATTTCCTGGTCTGAGATCTTAAGGCTTTGATCCTAAAACATACCCAAAACACATCCAAAAGCCCAATGACCCCTGGGAGGCAAGCACACACATGTACACCTCTCTGAATCCCAGAAAGATTAGTGGCCACCTCCTCCAAGAAGCCTTCCCAGCCTGATTGATATTCAGCATCTTCTTCCTTGTCCTGCAGTGGCATTAACGTGTGCCTTTCTGGTTACAATTCAATGCACACTTCCTGAACCTTTTACTAAAGCTGGGCTGGTGCACTCTCACCCCACCCATTTCCTGACCTCCCACTAGACTCCCCCCACCCTCTGTGCGTGCAGTAGGTTAACATTTTAGAGGCACTGGTGCATGTTGTGGCCTCTGAACCCATAGGTCATGCCAGTCAGGACAAAGACCTCTACAAACCATAGAGCATAAAATGTAGACTGAATTTAAGAGCTAAGATTTCTGCATGCAGACGAATTCAGTGATGCTGAACTGAGGGGAGAGAGGGCAGAGTGGCCCTAAATCCACCCTTTGGGTAACCTCTCTAAGACTTAAAGAAGACAGCAGGTGTAGCACAGAAAACAAGGGCTTTGGGATCTGAAAGCCCTAGCGCTGCCCTTCTTGTTGGGTGATCTTTGGGCCACTTAGTCTGTTTCCTCCTGGAGGAATGGGGATCGTAAGTTCTCTCTGGCAAGGCTGTGTGGAGGTTAAAGTGGGAGGAAGCACCCTGCCGACCTTCAAGTGATTCAGCGGTTCGCTGCTGCTTCTAGTACCGGGTCCCTCTTCTGTAAAGTACGACCAGGACGAAGGGCATCTCGGCACTCCGCATCCCAGATTTCCGAGGTGCCTGTCCCTTTGCATGTTGACGGTCAGTCACTCTGACCGAGCGCACTGTCATGGTCACGGGAGCTCGGCGGCCTCGTTTGTCCTTCTCCCAGGCCCGGCTCAATCGCCCAAGGCGCTGAACAGAGCCGAATGAATGACTGCAAGAACGGCTGGAAGGCTCCACACTGGCGCCCAGTAACATAGCCAGCGAGTTTGAAACCACGGGGTGTAAGCGTGGAGACCAGAAAACTGCGCAAGGATTTCCCCGAGGTCGAGAGGTGCCCGGCAGGCGCGCGCGTTTAGGCTGACTCCTTGTGGGCGCGCGCCATAGCCCCTCATTCCCGGCCGGAGCGTGGCTCTGACTCGGGCCCCATCCCCCACGTGTCCCGGGGCGCGTGCCCCATCTCATTACCTCCCCCTCCCCCGCCCGCACTGCGTGGCCCAGGGCGCGCGCGCTCCAGACCCTCCCTCCGCCCGGCGTGGTAGAGGGCGCGCGAGCCCGGGCCGGGGGTGGGGTCGCCGCGGGCTCAGCCCCCTCAGTTCCCGCGCTCGGGCTCCGCCGAGGCCCAGGAAGTGGCCCTAGGCCGCGGCCCTCGCTCCGCCTCCTCCCTCCCGCGCTTATCACCTGCTGGCCCGGCGCGCGCGGGCGGGGAAGGAGGGCGCGAGGGGGAGCGCGCGGGCGGCCAGGCGCCGGGTCGCCGGAGGTGAAGCGCGGCGAGGATGGCGGCGGCGCGGGGCCGGGGGCTGCCACTGCTCCTGCTCGCGCTGTCGGTGCTGCTGGCGCTGGGCCTCACCGCCGCGGCGGCCAAGCTCAACATCCCCAAAGTGCTGCTGCCCTTCACGCGGGCCACGCGCGTGAACTTCACGCTGGAGGCCTCTGAGGGCTGCTATCGCTGGTGAGGCGCGCGGCCCACGGCCAGGGGAGGGAGGGAGGGCCCTCGGGCCTGGGAGGCCGGCGGGCGAGAGCGCGCTGCAGGTGCGCCGGCGCGTGAGAGCGCGACCGCAGCTCCCGGGAAGGGTCCGGTGGAGCCTGCGGGCACGCGCGGCTTCCGGGCCGGGGCGGGCGCCCGGGCGGGCGCCGGGGCGGGGAGGTGCCGGCGGGGCGGCCGGGCGCGCCCCCAGTAGGCCCACGCGCAGCAGGTGCGCCGGCGCGCGCTGCCCGGGCACTGGGGCGACTGCCAGGCGGTCAGGGCGGGCGGGAGCGACCGGCCGCGGCTGACTCGGCGGCGTGCTCGCGGGTTGCAGCCACCGCGCATGGCGCCGCCTGGGCCTCCGCGCCGCTCGAGCTGGAAGGCAGCGGGGCCTGGCCCGCAGCTAGCTGTTTGTGGTCTGTGCGCCAGGAGGGGCGCAAGAGTCCGCCTGACAGGAGAAACTGCGTCGGATGCTGTGGAGGGCCCCGGGAAGGCCTTACCAGGAAAGGGGGTCTTCAGGACTTCCCCTGTAGGGAGAGGAAAGCACTGGAGTGCCGGGGATGGGGGGGTCCACGTGGTCTTACTTCCCCTTCTTGTCCAGGATTCCGGGGAGCCAGGTGGTCGAGGCCCTAGACTGGAGACGCAAGTGTCTTGATTTTGTCTAGTGATGGGGGACTCATGCCCCGTACCGACTGGTGTGGGAATTGGGTTTGTGGAGAAGCCTGAAAGCCATGTGTGGGAAGAATCCCATACGATGTTCAGCGTCTTTGGGAGGAACATAAAACTTTGATGAAAGGTGTTGCGTAGGAAATCCTAGAGGCCCATTTTACAGATGAAAAATGAAACGCAAGGAATGGTTGGTGATTCACCCCACGTTGTCCATGGTGGGGTTAGGCTTTATGCTCAAAACTCGGGCTTTTCTCGACAGCTCCCCTCCTGGCTTCCTGGGGGTACTCAGGAATTCTACATTCATTGTGGGGCGGTGGGATCTTGGAAACCCCAGAAACCAATGAAACGAGAGGCCTCTCTGCTCCCCCTATTTCTGCCTAGACAGAGAGACCTGGCTAGGCCCCTGGCTGGGCAGGGTGATGTGGTCCAGACCTTCTGTCCAGCAGACTGAGCAAAATGCAGCTTTTACTCCTGTGGGCCGGAGACAGCCCTGGGTGTGACTGAGGCCCCACCCACACCTCACAGCCTCACCTTGCTACAGATGAAAGGAGGCTCTCTTTGCCTCTCCTTTTCTTGACCTGTTTGATGCCTGGGTCAGATGACCGAGGTGTTTCCACTGTTACAGAGAACCAAATGTGTGCGTGTGTGTTTCAGATCTGTTTCCAAATCAGTTTGTGCATATATGCAAGGATGGGCCCCCAGAGCTTAGAGGAGCATCTTCCTCAATAGCAGTAGTTGAGGCTGTTTATTTTCAGAAAGTCAGCCTTCTGAAATAGGTCATGCTATGTTAGCCAGTTGTATTTTGGGTTTAGTTATGCACCTGGAGGGGTCTTGTTCCTGGCTGGGTATCAGAAGCTGAACTTGGGCTTAGGGTTTTCTGTATCCTTGACTAAGGCCTTGTCTCGTGTGGGATGATGAGCTGTTTAGTTCATACTTTCAGGAGATACGTGCTCGTTCTTTGGCTGAACTCGTCTGTCCTTCTTGATATATGGGCAAGAAAGAGGAAGCTGGTTATTAAAAACAGCTGCCTTCAAGTGAATCCCTTTGGATGTATTTGTATGCAACTTCCTTTGAGATTCTATAGCTGCACTTTTTTTTCCCCCCTGAAGTAACCTTCCCCCCCACCCAAGTACATTTTCTTTTCTGAGAAAGTCTGGTGCTTTTTAATTTGCTCATATAGCTGCTTAGGAGGAAGGTGGGGGGAGAAAGCAGTCCTAATTTCTTATACATCAGAGAAGTGCTAATACCTTATAACTTGTTTTGCATCTGATCCATAATTTTTATTGCAAATGTGTGACTGCTTAGCTTAAGCGTCTCCTCAGAGGTGTTGTGATTTTCCCCTTCACAGGAAAATCTTCCATCAATCAAGCATTGAAAATACTTATTTTTAGTAGCACTGCTCCTACTTGAGGCCTCTGTTGCTTTAGTTTTTGAAGAATCTCCTCTGAGATTTTTAAGAGTTGGCAAGCAGACAACGCTGTGTATCCTCAGTTATCTAAACCTGGGAGGAAAATATCCTCTTCTTCCAAGAAGTTCATCGTTAAGTCTGAGATGAAGACCAAAATATAAAAAAAATTAAAACCCTCCTGGACCTTGGGGGAATTTTTGCTCACTCCTTTGAATTGGGGGCCAGGCTCCGAGATGACTGAAATCACGGCATGTCTCAGCCAGTGGCTCTAAGCTCATTTTTCCCATTTCTTGATTTTAGGGCATCAAATAACTGGACAGTTTTCGGGCCCTAGGAGCCTTAGAGGTCCATGTAGTCTGAACTACCCACATTGTCCTCTGAGCCTCTGAAAAGGAGGGGCTCTACGTGATATCCCGTAAACACAGGTGGCCCCCAAGTAACAGTGATTCCACTTCGATTTTTCAACTTCATAACAGTGCAAAAGCGATGGGCGAATGTAGAAACCGTACTTGGAACTTTGAGTATGGATCTTTACCCTGGCTAGTGACATGCAGTACACTTTCCCATGACGCTGGGCGGTGTCAGCGGCCACAGCTCCAGGCCACGTGATCACAGGGTCAGCCACCAATACCCTTACAGCCATCCTGTACTCCTACAACTTTTTGTTTTTCACTTTCAGCACAGTATCCAGTAAGTTACATGATACACTCGGCACTTTATGATCAAACGGTTTGTGTTAGCGGATTCTGCCCAACTGCAGGCTGATGTTAGTGTTCCCAACATGGTTAGTGTAGGCCAGGCTCCCACACCAACGTTGGTGTATTAAAGGTACTTTCGACTTAATTTTTTTTTTTTTAAACATTTTATTTATCTGTGTATTAGAGAGAGAGCACATCAGGGGGAGGAGCAAGGAGAGGGAGAGGGAGAAGCCGAATCACAGAGCATGGAGCCCGATGTGAGGCTTGATCCTAGGTCCTTGGTATCATGACCTGAGCTGAAGGCAGATGCTTGACAACTGAACTACACAGGCGCCCCTCGACTTAACGGTATTAGGTTGGGTCTTTCGGGGCCTAACCCCGTCACAGGTAGAGGAAGAGCTATGGTGATAGTCTCTGGGTTGTGTGGAAGCTCACAGGGATGCCCCTGTTCCCACCGCATTCAGGGACTTGAGATCTCTGCACTTGCTGGATGCTGATTGAATCCTTCCCATTGCATTGCTGGTTATATGAGACAAGTCTCTTATCCTTTTTTTCTATTTTGTGTTACTGAAAGTGTTCATTAGGTCTTTTTTTTTTTTTTTTAAGATTTTATCTTTAAGTTGTCTCTACCCCTAACATAGGGCTCGAACTCACGGCCCCTGAAATCAAGAGTTGCATACTTGGCCAACTGAGCCAGAGCCAGCTGAGTGCCCTAGGTCTTGTCTTTTCTTTTTTTTTTTTTTTGGTTAAGGTATCCTTTTATATACAAAATGACATTACATGGAAAATGGAAAATTGGGAAAGTAGAGAAAAAGAGAAATATACCATAATCTTTCAACTGTAACAGGGCTCGTCACCGCTTGGGCTTTCTTCTAGGCACAGGTTTTCACCCTTGGAGCTTATACTTGGTGTTTGGGCCCCTCGGTACACTGCTCCGTCAACCACCAGCTCACATTAAGACTCAAGTATTTTTCTCCAGTGCTTCGTTATCTTCCTAAGCTTTAGGTGTCTGAGCACCCTTCTGCTTGGTACCTGTTCCATTATCTGCCCATGCCTTTCCCTGTGATTGAAGTCCCAGGGTGTTTTGGTTTCCCCAGTGCACTGCCCCGTCTTGGAGTGAGTGTCTTCGGCTGGTTTCCTGGTTGGGTGTGTGTGTGTGGCGGGCGTGTTGTGCAACCTCCTGGGCCTCTGGGTGAAGCAGGCCTCTTGGCCGGTGATGTCTGACTGGATGGTGAGGGGAGGTGGTTGGCCTGGTAAAGGGCATCCTCCAAGCCCCACTGAAGTGCCATGCCCAGAATTCCCCCCCTTTCCTGCTCTGGAAGTTCTCCCCAGGGCACCCCAGAGCTGCCTGGAGTGTCTACCAGGCTTGGTCCTGAACCAGGGTGCCCTTCTCAGTCACAGGGATAAGGATTCTTGGGGAGGCAAATGGGAGCCCTTCCGGCTGCATGGGTCCCCACTCGGTAGGCTTGTCTTCAGTGTGTGTTGTGTCCCACACTCCTCAGATCCCCCTTGGGAATCCATGGTTTTGAAAGAGCCAGCAGTCCCTCTGTCCTTGCTGACCTGTAGCGGTGCGAAGTCCAAGGCCAGCAGCACCTCCCTCCCTGCCCCTCCCCGCCTCATGGAAGGAGGCAGTGGAGTGGGCCCCATTACAGCCTGGGGAAAGTGGGAGAGAAAGGGGGAGGGGAAGGGTTTCCTCTGGCTCTTCTAGAAAACCCCTCTACACACCGAGCCAGGCTGGAAAGTCATCCAGCCTGGCTGTCTTCTGCTCAGAGGAGTCAGGAGAACCCAGGGGAAACTGGAGAATCAGGCACTATCATTAGAATAAAAAATTTACACTGCGAAAGCTTAACCCCAGAAGTGAGTTTAATTCAGCTGGAGGCCCACCAGTGCTCACTGTGAGGACCCATCCTGCCCTAATGCCCTGGGGAGGGTTGTGGGGGGTGCCTCACTGATCAGCGATGACAGCTGGTGGTCCACTTTCCAGGTGAGGAGTATTTGTGACTTAGAGCTAATCCAGGCACCTTTCTGGTCCTGGGTCATGGGATAGCAAAGAAGCAGATGGCACTTCCCTGGAGCCTGGCGCTGGCTAGGAGCATTCAAGAATCAACCCAGATGAAAGCAGTGGCTGTGTGGCAGTAAGTCTGCGATGGACATAAAACAGCGGTCCGTGAGGTTTGCAGAAGACGGTGGGGTGTGGTTTTGGATGGGCTGGCCGGGAGAGCCCTTTCTGGAGCTGACCTGGGACCTGAGCAGTTACCAGTCAGGGCCTCTGGCAGAGCTCACCAGCAGAGCAAAGAGAAGGCCTGCCGGTGAAGGGGAAGGGCGGGGTTAGAGAGGTTGGCAGGGCCAGGCCGTGTGGAACCTTGTGGGCTGTGGTGAGGAGGCAGGGAGGGGCTTGCCGGGGTCAAGACTTGGGCTGTGGTGGTTAGGGACCAGTTGGCTCTCAGGGCCTTGCTCTCTGCTCTGCATCTGCCGTGAAGGCCGCCTGCAGGGCTGCTGGGGCCTTGCTCAGTTCCCTCCCACGGCCCACGGTGGGAGCTGCCGTGGGTACGTGTATGTTGACTTGAGCTGAGTTGGTCCTGGCTTGTTTTCTTCCTGCTTCCTTCGGGGTCTGAGCTGCCAGCCTCTCTGGGTCCCCGAAGGCCTGACCCTGCCACAGAGGGGCCGGAGTCTGCAGTTATATGGTGGGGGGCTGTGCTTCCCTCTGCCTCCACCCACCCACCCCTGTTCTTTGTGCATCTCACTTCCCCTTCCTGGACTCTCACTTTCTGGCCTGAGCCTCCCACGTCCTTGGGTTCCCCTGCCCAGCTCCTGAGCCTGTGTTCTGAGGCGCGGGGAACGCCCCACCACAAGGTAGCAGGGCCCCAGAGCTCCCAATGTCTAGCTCCCGGAGTCTAGCAACATGGTTTTGTTTCGTGTTTGTTTTTATGGTTACCTGAGATGTATGGCAAATGATACGGGCTTTCCGTGTGCACTAGCAGTACACAGTTTCCTTTTAAAGGACTTTTTCTTTAAAGAAGCATCTATTTAAGAGAAAAAGAAATGAGAAACAGATAAGATACAAGGCTTCGCTGGCTGTGACTAGACCAGGAAGGGCAGCATAAAGAAGGGGGCCTTAGTGGTGGGGACAGGTGGGCAGATATGCAGGTGTGTGGCCGCGGGAACCAAAATAGCAGAACCAGGGTTTTTTTTGCTTTTTGTTTTTTTGCTAATCTCTTGGTATTATTTCCCCCAGTTGATCTTAAAAACAAAACAAAACCCTTTTTTTGGTAAGAATGATGACTCACGGCAAAATTGGGGAGCCAGGGATCAGGAGCTGGCGATTGGAAAAGCCACGTTCAAAACCAGGTCTCTGACCCCAGAGCCAGCTTGATTCTGGGGTTGGCCAGTGGTTGGTTTAATAAAACCAGTGACACTTTTCAAAAGCAGTGTGAAAGGTACAGGTGGGATAGTGATTCAGGAGAGGGTTGAGGCCATCTTCTGACAGAATCTGGGAGCCCAGGCCCTCCAGATGGGCAGCCCCCAGGCAGGGGCCAGAGGCCTTTGGCCCTGTTTCGAATAGTTGTGCCTTCAGCACAAGGGAGTAGGGCAGTGTCCGGACCAGGGGTCTAGGACCGGGCTGGGCTAAGCCGTTTTTCTAGGAATGTGACCTTGAGCTGGTGACTTAATACCCATGCGGAGGTCTCCTCAGGTATCAGGTGGTTTTTGTTTTGTTTTAGTTGTAAGGAGGCTCCCCACCCAACACGGGGCCCAGCGCCGGGCCTGAACTCACAACCCCGAGATCAAGACCTGAGCCGAGATCAAGTCAGAGGCTCAACCAACTGAGCCACCACCCAGGCGCCCCCCAAATGGGGGTCTTATTGAGATGTTCAAAGCAAATGAAACATTTGGGGTGCATTTCGCTCTGTGCCTGACAGAGAATAAGCATCTAGTAAATGCAAGGGTTTTTTTGTTTCTTTTTTGCTTTAAAAACAAAACAAAACAAAACAAAACAGTAGTCTGAATGAAATCAAGCAATAAGCCTTAAAGTATTCAGTCAAGGGTGTTTCTTTTGTCTAGACTCTTCTGACTATATGCAACAGGAAACACAAGCCAAAATAGTTTAAACAAAACAAAGAAATGTTGCATTGGCTCCCCAAAACGGAAGCCCTGGCAGAATTTGTTTCCCGCTTCTGTCTGCAGGGGTTTACATGATTGTCAGCAGGACCCGTGTTCTCAGTCCTCGTGTCTCTGCTTTGGCCAGGTGCTCTCCTGGGATCCAGTCATACAGTCCCCAGAGTCAAGTCTAGTGAGGCACAGGCAGCATTGCCCATTCTGGCTAACTTACCTGGGCACGTGCCAGGGTCTGAGCCCCTATCTGGTTAGGGGAGCACAGAGTCGACTGGCCAGACCGCAGCCTCCTGCCTTCTAGTGTTGGGAGGAGTGTGAGCATTCTCGAGCCTTATGGTCTGAGAGCAGAGGAGAGGCAGCACCCATGGAAAAGCTGGGTGTCGTTACTGAGAGAGGCAGACAGAGGCTGGGCAGCCAAAATTCAACACAGGTCCCCTACGGGCGTGATATCCTTGCCTCCTGTTGCATTTAGGACATTTGGTGAAATTAAGCTTATAATTAAAAACCTTCTCCTAAAGAAAATTCCAAACCCAGGTGGCCTGTTTGTAAATCCTATGAAACATTTAAGGAAGGAGTAGTACAAGTTCTTTTTTTTTTTTGGTAAACTCTTTCAGGAAAGAGACAGGAGCAGTTATTTCCTAATCATTTTCATGAGGCCAACTTTCTGCTGATTGCAAACCAGACGAAAACATTACAAGAAAAAGAAATCCACGGGCCAAAAGCACAAACTTCTTTCACGAAATAACAACAAATCAAAACCAGAAAAATATTAAAAAGACGGATGAGTCATCATGACCCACCAGGGTAAATCCCAGAAATGCAAGGTTGGTTTAACATTAGCGAGCAGTGTAAATCACAATATCTGTAGAATTAAAAGAAAAGCCATGTAATTAATTGTCCCCATAGGTGCAGAGCAGTCAGTGCCTATTCGTGATAAAAATCTGTAGCAAACTAGGAATGGAAGAGAATCTATAACCCGATAAAGGACATCTGCTGGAACTCGTACCAGAGTCTTATGCTAGGGGCAGTGGGGGGGCAAGAAACGAAGGAGCCACAGGCTCTGTGCTCACACTGTCTCTGAGGGAAGTCTGACTAGAAGGAGGGTCATTGCTGAGGCATTGCCTTGCGCCACTTGGGCTTGCTGATCCTTTTGCCTTGAATGCTCTTCTCCCAGATAGTTGAAAAGCCAACCTCTGCCTCTCTTTCAGAGTTATTTAAGGCTGTGTTCATATGTCACCCCCTCTGATAGGCTTCCTCTGACCCTCCTGCCTTTCCCATCCCTACTTTGTCTGTCCCTAGCCCTGTTGTGTAAGATCCTATATTTACGTACTTGGTTTTTTTCATCCTTATTTCCCACTGAGACGTACGCTCTGTGAAGCTGGGGATTAATATGTATTTTGTATTTTGGTGTATCCCCGACACTTAGAACAGTACATGGAATACGGCATATGACCCAGTAAATAATGAATTCAGTGAATGAAGGAAGGAATGGTCCTCCCCCAAGGAAGACCAGTGGGGCTGTGACTGCTGAGAGGAGAGGGGAGGGAGAGGCTTGGGGATGGGTCCATGGAAGAGTGGCCATTGCAATGGGAGAGCTCGGTGCAGGGCGGGTGAAGTGGCAGGAACAGCAGCAGCAAAGGAATGGAGTGCCGGAAGTGAGAGCAAGGGGGGGGAGGGGGGGCTTCCGAACAGAGGTTAGACGCCAAGTGCAGTGGCTTGGGGTCTTGCCAGCGGTGTGGCCTTGGGCCAGCAACCCTGTCTTGGGCCTGAATCTTTGCTTGTGGTTCTGAGGATATCTGCTTTGGGGATGGGGGGCCCTGATGAAGCTGCCGTGGGGGCCTCGACAACAGGGACCAGGGGAAGGGGGTGGACAGGGTGAGGCATAAATGGTCGCGATATGGAAGGACCTGCATTGTCTGCCTGTCTGCCTGCCTGCCTGCTTGCCTGCCTTCATTTATTTTTAAGATTTTATTTTTAAGTAATCTCTACATCTACCTGGGGCTCAAACTCACAACCCTGAGATGAAGAGCTATAGATTCCTCCAGCTGAGCCAGCCAGGTGCCTGTCTAACTTTCTTTAAAAAGCAAAGTTGTTGTGGTCAGAATTGCACCAAAGACCCCTCCTTTGGGAGCCTCCTCTTATTTCCTGATCTTCAGAGCTTACTATGTACAAGTCCCGTGATGAGAGCTTTGTGTTTTCTACTCCACCTAATCACCCCAATCCTTCGCAGCAGGAATTATTTTTATTCCAGTGTGTAGAGGAAGAATCAGAGGCCCAGAGAGGTTAAATCATTTGCCTAAGGTCAAACAGCAGGTGTCACCCCAATATCTTAGGACGTGCCCTGGCAGCAAGCAGACTGCCCCAGATGAGAGAACAGAATGAGACATGTCACCGGCACCTAGGGTTGCTTACCAGACTGCACCAGGGACTCTGGGACGCCCTTGGAGACTGTCCTGTGGGCCCTGGGCAGGGGGCAGGGGTGCTGGTGTTGGGAGGATGGGGCAGACCTGCTGAGCACCAGCTGGGAGGTACAGAGGAACCCTGGATGTGCAAGCTGGAACACCACAGATCCCTTCTGCAGAATGACAGCTAATTTAAACTGGGGGGCAGAGGCGGGCTCTTCGGCAGAAAAGCCATGCGAGCTAGGACCTGTTTCTTTGGCGGAACACGATGCTGTATGCAAACGAATTGGGCTGTGGTAGCAGGGACCTGGCTTCCATGGGTGGCAGGTGACACTGCGGGCATCTCAGCTGTCAGGCCCACATGCAGACCTGCCTCCGGATGTCATTAGTGCTCGTCTGTCTCCAAGCCCTGTTGGGTCCGGCCTCCGACTCCACACCCACCCTTGCTGAGCATGCTCAGGATGCGTGTGGCCCCTGTGTTAACTCCCATGGCACATAGTGCACTGTCCTTCACAGGGGACTGACACGACCAGAGAGGGGTCTCCCTGGTATGTTCAGAGCTGCCAGTACTGCTGGGCAAGTACATGGTCCTCGTGTTTCCGGACACCTTGGAAAATGGCAGCGGATACAGTAGCACCAGAGAGAGGGTATGGCTGGTGGGCGAGGCTCAGGCCCTCACACTCCTGGACCCCACAGGCCCCCCACTGCCAAACTACAGACACTTCCTGCCACTGTCAGGCTTGGGCCATTTATTTATTTATTTATGTATGTATGTATGTATGTATGTATGTATGTATGTCTGACCCATATTGGAATTCACTTTTTCCTACAAAATGGCTCACTTTTTAGGATATTGATGTTGTCGTCAGTATTAACATGCATGAGTGCACGAGTTGGATATGTTTGTTTTTCCTCAAGTACTTGAAACCGAAAGAATAATAACGAAAATCTATGAAGAGTCCAGGAAGAATAGTTCACCTGTGTATCCTTTCCAGTGTTGTGTGTCACTCCATGGAGAAGACACGAAGTGGGAGAAACAGCTGACCTGTTGTTGCACAGACCTTCCTGTGACCCCTGGCCCTGCCAGTTATAGTGGTGTGGCTCTGGGGAAATGGCTGCCCCTCTCTGAGCCTCGGTTTCATTGTCTCAGACAGGCCTGCCGGAGGATAAGCAATCTGACGGACAGACGTATTCATCCCTGGGTGTAACACGCGGCGGGCGATTCCCTTTGCTGTCTTCTGGCCTCTTCCTGTATTAGTAAGGATTCTCTAGAGAGACAGGACCGATAGTATGTAATTTTATTATATATTAAGAGATTTATTAGGAGGAATTGGCCCATGTGATTATGGAGGCTCACAAGCCCAAAGATCTGCAGGGGCGTGGGCCAGCTAGAGACTCAGGAAAGCCCAGGATATAACTCCCATCCAAAGCTTGGCAGGCTGCAGACCTGGGAAAAGCTGATGTTTCAGTTTAAAACATCAAAGGCATGTTCTGAAGGCAGGAATAAGCCAGTGTCCCAATTCAAAAGTGTTCGGGCAAGGGAAAGCCTTTCTTACTTGGAGGAGGGTCAGCTCTTTTGTGCTATCAGGCCTTCAACTGATGGGGTGAGGCCCACTGACATGGAGACATGTCAAGGAGACACATAAGATTAATTATCATACTCCCTCAGCGCGCGCACACACACACACACACATATATTTAAAAATTTTTAAAAAAGATTTTATTTATTTACTTGAGAGAGAGAGAGAGAATAAGCAGAGGGAGGGAGAGGGAGAAGCAGACTCCCTGCTGAGCTGGGAGCCCGATGCAGGGCTCCATCCCAGGATCCCAGGATCATGACCTGAGCTATAGGCAAACACTCAACCAACTGAGCCACCCAGGCGCCCCCATATATATATTTTTAAAGTTTTATTAAGTAATCTCCCCCCAACATGGGGCTTGAACTCACGACCCCGAGATCAAGAGTCACACACTCCTCCAGTGGAGCCAGCCAGACAAGTGTCCCATGCTTTTTATACTAATCAAAAAACGGTCCCTGGAGGTCTCAGCACCAGCCAGATGTGAGGTGCTTCTGCCCATCATCCCGTCTCTTATCTCCTCTGGCACTCCCTCTCTTAGTCTGCCTGGCTTGACGTGATTAACAACTATGTCTCAAGAATTACCCGTCCTCCCTCTCTGGGAAAGGTGATTCATCTCTTGCCAGATCCTGGAAGCAGAAACATTCCAGAATTGCATATGTGTGGCCAGCTCTTCCATGCCCAGCCCCGGGGCCAGCCTGACTTTTCAGGAGCACGTATCTGCAAGGTGTTCTGAGCCCACCTGGAGAGCTGCAGAATGCAGAGACCCCACTTCTGTGTGGCCGGGAGGGGACTCGAACTGCAGAAGACACCCAAAGTTGGCTTTGGATCATGTATGTCCTGGCCCTCGGCATGGCCTTTAACTAGTCCCCTCTTCTTTCTGAGCCTCAGTTTACTTCCGTATACAATGAGGAGGGCACAGCAATAGTTCTCTAAGTTATGTCCGCTGTTGGGGAAATGTTTATATTTAGAAGTTGAAATAGTACAAAAAAGAACAAAGAATAATGTAATGAATACCGATACTCGTACCATCAGAGTTAGCCATCGTCAACAACTTCTGTCCTTGTTCCTTGTCTGCTGCTATGGCCCCCAGGTTTTCACCAAAGTCTCTGGTTGGACTTTGAGTCCCGATGGGACCTGCCCGACAAATTCCCGACAAACACTTCAATGTGCTTTTTTATCTGTCTTTCACTTGAACCTCACCGTGACCTGGGCACATAAATTGCCGGGTTCTGTGGCTCTTTTGTGCCCCTTAAAAGTACGCTCGAAGCAGGCAGGCCTCGGGATGTCCCAGAAAGATCAGGTAACTGAAAAGAGCCCTTCTGCTGGTTAACAAAACCACAACCCAAGGCTGTCCTAAGCCGTCCTGTAGGGGGCTGTCATGAGGCCTTCCGGCTTCAGCTGTGGCCTCCTGAAGCCCACGGAGAATCCGTGGGTGACACCAGCAGGCTGGTGTGGGGGGATGTGGCACACTCTGCTCAAATCCTGGCTGTCTGCCATACCTGCTGACAATCTGGCATTTTTGCATTTCTCACAAGGTGCTCTCTGGCCCGCCCAGTGCCCCATGAGGACAGAGTGTGGCTCCCGTTGCCCCAGTGTAGCTGAGGCCCGCAGGTGCTTCGGGGACTAGTGGCTGCCTTCCCTGCACGAGATCCCACTGTCTTCTGGTTAGGACACAGGCCCCAGAATGGGGTGGGCACCTTCCTTCCAGGCAGCTGTTTTGTCTTATCTGAAGGCTGCACTTAGCACCCTCGTATCAGCCCGAACTGTGAAGAGGGGGAAATTTCCCAGGAGGCACTAAGAGCACTCTGCGGCCGCCAGATCCCACGCTGGTCCTTGGCAGGGAGCAAAGGATATTCCCAGGACAAGCGGTGAATTGAGAGTCGTGTTTGCCTCCCTGGCTGCCCACCTGCGGGCTGGCCCTCAGAGCTGGCCATCCCCTGCTTTCGCCACTCTCCTCGAGTGGTGGTGAAGGCCTGCAGGACAGCTGGGCTAAGTGTTCGGATGATGACATCTGGGATATGCTGGGTTGTATCCTAAGTCTGGTTAAAATTAACTCGCCAGTTACTTTATTTTTATTTTTTGAGTTTACTTATTTGAGAGCCAGAGAGCAAAAGTGAGATGGGAGGGGCAGAGCGAGATAGAGAAGCAGACTCCCCACGTAGCAGAGAGCCTGGAGCCCGACATGGGGTTCGATCTCGGGGCCCCGGGATCACAACTGGAGCCACAGGCAGATGCTTAGCCAACTGAGCCACCCAGTCATCCCCCGCCTATTACTTTAAAATGGCTTTTTCATAGAAACTTGAAAAATGGGGATGAGTTGGTGGAGCCCAGGATTTCTAGGGCAGCGACGCTGCTCAGGGTCAGGTTATGGATGGTGGCTACATGTCCTCATCCGCAGACTGTACAGCCTTGAGAATGAACCCCCATGTGAACTGGAGGCTCTGGGCAATAGTGATGTGTCTGTGGCCTCCCCCGTCGTTGCACATGTGCCCTCCTGTGAGGCATGTTGACAACGGGCAAGACAATGTGTGTATGTGTGTGTGTGCTGGGGGCGTGGGTGGAAAGTATGGGAAGTCTCCGTACTTAGCACTCAATTTTGTGCGAATCCCAAACTGCGCTGAACAATATTCATTTCACCTGTTAAACTTTTGTTAACAAGGCCATTAAGAACTGATAGATGGGATCTGCCTTATTTCTCTTGGACGGGGCTGCCTTGAGGCCCGCATCTGGATGTAACCTAGTTGGGAGTCAGAGGTGTGCTGAGGCTAGCAGGGCCTCTCTGGGGTGGCTGCGGAAGGGCTGGGGATGGGGAGTGGGGAGGCGGGAGAGAGATTCTCTGGCCTCTCCAGCTTGACCTGACCTAGCTCCATTCTTCTCTGCCTCTGATTAACTTGCGCTGTGCAGCAGCGGGAGGAGAGGTGGCTGTCCCGTGTCTCATTCTTGAGACTGAGATTCAGAGAGTGGGGAAGGGTTTTCAGCCCAGACCAAGAGTCCCCATGTCTGGCTGCCAGCGGCCATTTAACGTGAAGTAGACCACACTGTTTCTCAAATGTAGAAGCGGAAAATATGAATTGTCTTTTGAAATAGACCTTATTTATTTTTTTTTAGAGCAGTTTCAGCTTCATAGAAATTAAGCCAAAATTACAGAGATTTCCCATATAGAATCCCCTGCCACATTCCCCACTGTTAACATTTGTTGTCATCAGCGAACCTACATCCACACGTCATTGTCACCCAAAGTCCATAGCTTACATCATGGCTCCTACTTGACGTCATACATTCCTTGGGTTTGGACAAATGTGTAACAACCTGTGTCACCATGATAATATACAGAATGGTTTCCTGCCATAAAAATCCTCTCTGCTTTGCCTGTTTATCCATCTTTCCATTGTTTGTTTGTTTTTTTAATTAAAATTGTGGAATAACTTTAGCTTTACAGAAAAGGTAAAAAGGTAGTACAGAGATCTTCTTCCACGCTTTCGCCAGCTTCCCCTAAAGTTCATGTGTCACACAACCAGGAACCTTGGTCAAAATGAAGAAACCAGCTCTGGTGAATAGTCACCAACCTCTAGACTTTTCGGAAGTCACAGTTTTCCCATGGAGGTTCTTTTTCTGCTCCTGGACCCTGTCCGGGATCCCACATTACGTTTCTTTGTCCTGCCTCCTTGGTCTCTTCCGTTCTGTGTGAGTTCTCTAATTTTTTTGTTTCCACACACAGTTCTGTGTGTGTATACATGCCTGTGTGTGTGTGTGTGTTTTAATGGCCTTTGAACACTACTTTAGAGGGACTCCGGGGTGGCTCTGCCTTCAGTTCAGGTCGTGATCCTGGGGGTCCTGGGATTGAGTCCCATGTCGGGCTCTCTGCTCCGTGGGGAGTCTGCTTCTCCATCTGCCTCGTCCACTCCAGCTCGTGCTCACTCTTCTTCATGCTCTCTCAAATAAATAAAATTTTTTTTAATATTTTATTTATTTGACAGACAGAGATTACAAGTAGGCAAGAGAGGCAGGCAGGGAGAGAGAGGCAGGCAGGAAGCAGGCTCTCTGCGGAGCCGAGAGCCCGATGTGCGGCTTGATCCCAGGACCCTGGGATCATGACCTGAGCCGAAGGCAGAGGCTTTAACCCACTGAGCCACCCAGGCGCCCCTAAAATCTTTTTTTAAAAAAGATTTTATTCATTTATTTGACAGACAGAGATCACAAGTAGGCAGAGAGGCAGGCAGAGAGAGAGAGAGAGAGAGGAGGAAGCAGGCTCCCAGCCAAGCAGAGAGCCTGAGGCAGGGCTCAATCCCAGGATCCTGGGATCATGACCTGAGCGTAAGGCAGAGGCTTTAATCCACCGAGCCAATCAGGTGCCCCTCAAATAAATAAAATCTTAAAAGGAAAAAAGAAAACTATGTTAGAGTCGCAGAGCTGCCAGCAGCTAAACAGAGTGCGTTTCCAGCATGTCGTGAGGCTCCTTGCCGCTCTCACCTTCTTATCTGCATACGCGTTCCTGCCCCACTTTGTCGTCTTTCCTTAGTTGCTCACATGCTCTTTTCTCAGAAGAAATCCCACTGCGAGGAGACCCCGCTGTATTTCCTCGGGGGCTGGGGGTTCCTTCCATGACAGTGGGTGAGCTCTGTGTTCTGAGTATGTTCATGGAGGTGTTTATCCGGGCACCCCCCTCCCACCCCCGCTGCTCAGTGTGGGTCTGTGATGTGTGTGCCACGCTGTCATCCTTAGGTGCGTCTGGTGGGACCACTGTGCCTACCTGGCCCTGGGAGAGGCTCTCGGTGACAAGCCAGAAGACTTGGAGAGGTCTTTTGGGCTCTGTTTCACACCATTGCTTTTTACAGCAGGCGTTTTTTGTTTTGTTTTAAACAAGTTCCTTTCTGAATACTCCAGATCGATGGTGTTTTGGGGAATTTAAGCAAGGGGCTGGGAAGGAAGCAAAGACGGGAAATTCATGCTGTGTTCAGGCCGCTGTGCTGAGCACAGCCCCTAGGATGAGTGCTGGACACTCTGCATAGGGGACACCTCTTCCCTGGGTCCTGGAGTACACCGTAAGCACCCTGAGGGCAACACCTTGTCCCCTGCTTTATACAATATGCAATGGCTTGAATTGTGCACCTGCTTCAGATCCTTCCATGGCTTGTCATTGCTCTCAGAATAAATCTAAGCTCTTTGCTTGTGGCCTCCGGTGCCTCCCTGATCTCGGCTCCTGCCATCTCCTTGGAATCAAGCCCTGCCATCTCCTTTAAGGACTAACCCCCCCCCCCAGGTTTATTGAGTTGTAATTGATGTATAACATATGTATGATGTGGGGCGCCTGGGTGGCTCAGTGGGTTAAAGCCTCAGGGTCCTGGGATCAAGCCCCGTATCAGGCTCTCTGCTCAGTAGGAGGCCTGCTTCCCCCTCTCTCTCTGCCTGCCTCTCTGCCTACTTGTGATCTCTGTCTGTGAAATAAATAAATAAAATCTTTAAAAAAAACATATGTATGACATATAACATATTATTAGTGTAAGGTATACAACACAATGAGGTGATACATGTGTCTATTGCAGAATGATCACCGTGAGTCTGGTCCATCAACACACATAGTTATGGTTCTTTTCTTATGTTGACAACTTTTAAGATCTATTCCCTTAACCAGCTCAAATATGCAGTACAATACTGTGAGCTGTAGTAACCACGCTGTACCTTCCATCAGCAGGACTTATTTAATTTATAACCAGAAGTTTGTACCTTTTGATCCCCTTCGCCCATTTCCTCCATCTCCCACCTGCAGCAGCCGCCAGTCTGTTCTCTGCTGCTGTGAGTTTGGTTGCTATTCGAGTCTTCATACAAGTGAGATCGCAAGTTTTTGTCTTTCTCCCTCTGACTTATTTCACTGAGCATGACACCCTGAAGATCTATCCATGTTGTCACAAAGAACAGGATTATCTTCTCTTCTATGGCGCAGTAATATTCCACTCTGTGTGTGTGTGTGTGTTCCACATTTTCTTTATTCATTTGACCATCGATGGACACTTAGGTTGCTTCTGTGTCTTGGCTGTTGCGAATAATGTAGCAGTGAACATGGGGGGTGCAGATATCTTTTCAAGTTAGTGATTTCATTTACTTTGGATATATTCCCAGAAGTGGAATTGATGAATCATATGGTAATTCTATTTTTAAAATTTTTTTTTTTTTGGAGGAACCTCCATACTGTTTTCCACAGGGGCTGCACCAATTTGCATGCCCACTAACTGTGCAGGAGGGTTCCCTTTTCCCCACATCCTTGCCAACACTCGTTATCTCTTATCTTTTTGATGATAGCCATTCTAACAGGTGTGAGGTGTGAACTGTTGTGGTTTTGATTTACATTTCCCTGTGAGGATCAGACTCCAAACTTTAAAAAATTCTCAAGGAAAGCCATTAGCAGCTTGGGGTGGTGGTTAAGAACACAGGCTGTAGCCAGCATCTCCACCTCCTTGACCTTGGCCTCTGTCCATCTCCTTGACCTGAGTCCCAGGCCTCAGATCACACTAGCCCTCCTGTTCTCTGAGTGCTCCTGGCTGCTCCCACCTCAGGGCCTTGCCCCAAACGTCCGATCTTCCTGTGGTAGGCTCTGAGAGCAGCAGCTCCCTGGCGCCCCCTGTCGGCAGAGCACCATAATGACACTCACTCAGCTCTGGGAAGTATCCGCTCTGCTCATACCCACTCATTCCCATCCTGCCTGGATCCCAAAACTGTCATCAGGCTGTGTCATAACCAAGGTGAGAAACCATGGCACTGACCTTGGGTCACTCCTCCCGTCACGCTCTCCCTTCCTCCTGTTGTTGTCAAGCCCTGTCTGTCCATGGGAAGGCAGCTCATAGATTTTAATGGTCTGTTTGTGTGTGATGTGTCTTTCTCCCCAGCTTCACTCTAATGTCAGCTCCGGGCACACTGGACTTTACGGTTGTTTGTTATCTTTATAGTCAGTGATCTCCAGGTTTTATGGGACTTATTTGGTGGTGGTTAATGCTGGTGCCTGCTATGACACACGGTGTTTCCTCCTTACCAGACCCCAGAGGCAGTTTTCCCACCAAGAGAGAATTCTTCCTAGTTCCACAGACTAGTCTTATAAGGCAACCATCTACTGAACATGGAGGTTTTTCCCCCGTGTTTGGTCTCCTGGTTCATTTGCTCGGTGGGCACGTGTGTGTGGAGGTCCCATGCACCCAGGTGGTCATGCTCCTACGAGAGGGGCCTCTGCCGGGCCCTTCTCCCTGGGTGGGAAGATCCTGGACACTGCCCACATCGATTCTGTGTTTCAGTCTGGGATGGTGCGGGGGATGGGGAACTGCAGTCTGGGATGGTGCAGGGGATGGGGAACTGCAGCTTTGGCTTCAGGCCCCAGCTATGCCTCCTGGGGTAGCTCCAGAGAGTAAATTCTGACCTTTTTGCCCCAGGTCATCGACCCGGCCAGAGGTGGCCAGTATAGAGCCACTGGGTGCCGACGAAGCCCAGTGCTCCCAGAAGGCCGTGGTGCAGGCCCGCCTGTCCCAGCCTGCCCGCCTGACCAGCATCATCTTCGCCGAGGACATCAGTAAGAGCTTTGAGTGCCCTGTGGGAATACCTGGGGTGGGGGGGACAAGATATGGGAGGCGGCACGCCCCATCACCTTCCCTGCACCTGCCCCCCCACTGAGACCTCAGCCCCACAGCCCGCCTCTCTCTCGTTGGGTCAGAAGATGCCCCGGCAGGACCCACTCTGGCCCCTCCCATCAGCGCTGTGTCCTGTTTTCCTTCTGTGGAGTCTGCTTTTCATTTCTAAATAATTACTTGTTAACCAAATAACTCTTAATGGGTCTTGAGTCAAAATGAAAAAGAGTTATTGCAGTTCTTTTCCTGCCCATGTTTAGTTTAACCTGTTAGGGTTGTAAACTGCTTGGAAGACAATTAATGGCATTTTCTGGCATGCTTTCTGCCATTTAACATGATGCAAAGTTTTCATTTTTATAGGGTTATTTTTAATGGCTCAACACCATTCCTCACAGGGGCTTGTCCTATAAGGATCCCCTGCTGTTGGACATTTAGACTGTTTTTGGTGCCTGTGGGGTGTTATATAGAAAAATAAATATATTTGTCCAGGGGACAACTTAGGGATCTTTGGAGCTATTTGCTACCAAGGATAGGTTCCCAGTTTTACATATGAGTTGAAAGATTTTGATGTGGTGCTTTCTAACGAGGTACTGTGAATGGGGCACAGGTGGTTTCTACAGTGCCTGGAGAGTGGGCAGGATGTTTTTGTGTCATCTGCTGTTATTTTTACACTGGAGAATTCCCCGGGTAACGCCATTTATGTATTGCACTTAAGGAGCTAGTAAGAAAGGCTATGTGCTCGCTCACACAACCCTTTCATTCTGTAGTACAGTTGATGGTCTCATATAAAAACCAGTGTAAGCAGATGAACTCTGGGCGCAGTTCCTAATTGGAGCACAGGGATAAGCATTCCAAACTGCATTATCTTCTTTGGTGCTAACTCATCGTAAAGAACCCTGGGCTTTTAACTTAGTGGTCACACTCCAAACAAAACCAGATTTTCTCCAAGGAGTTTTCTCGTGTGCAGCTCTAAATGCTGGTGCTCATGTTGCTGAAGAACAAGAGAGGCCATGATAATGCCTCCGAGCCCTTACTCTGCACGGGTCTGTGCTGACTTCCGGAAGGCCCGTGTGTTGGTCAGCGGCTTAGATGCTGAGAGTCAGTGTGGTTCTCCCAGCTCCATATCGTGCTGGTGGTTCTGTTGGGTGCTGACGTCCTTGCCAAAGTGAGAGAGCTTCTGACCCAGGAGACCCTGGAGGTGGAGTGGCAGTCAGGGTGCCACCTTTTGTGCCAACCCCTCCATTCCCATCCCCCAGCCACGGGCCAGGTCCTCCGCTGTGATGCCATCGTTGACCTCATCCACGGCATTCAGATCGTCTCCACGACCCGCGAGCTGTACCTGGAGGACTCCCCCCTGGAGCTGAAGGTCCAAGCTCTGGACTCTGAAGGTGAGGACAGGCTGCTGGCAGTTTGCTCACTGTCCCCTCACGTCCGGCCCTGCCAATCCCCTGGGGAGGGCAGTTCCAGCCGATGGCAGAGCTGGTGCTGGGGAGACGCTGATGAGGTCAGGACCACCGAGTGGCTCTCGGACCCTTAGGGGGTTGACACTCCTTGGCCTCTGTGGCAGGGCCTGTGAGATGAGACATTTGGCAGTTCCTAGAGGCTGATTCTGTGCCCAGGACAGTGCTGGGTAAAGCATGTCTTCGGGAAGCTGACCTCCGGTATCTTGGCAGCAGTAGGAAGCTGGGAGATGCTCCCTGGATGCACTGGAAATGGTGGGAGTGTCCTTCTTGCCCAGCTTTGAGGGCTGGGGTTGGCTTCCTGGTCTGGATTGCAGGGTGCACCTGGGCATGTGTGTGTGTGCACCGGGTCGCCTCCCTGTGCTGGCCCGAGTGCCGTATTCACTTTACTTCACCAGACTCCAACATTGGATTGTTCTGGCGTTCTGAGGAGATCTGTTCTTGGACTGTCTTGGGAAGTCCAAGTCTTGGGAAGTCTTGGGAAGACTGTTCTTGGACTGACCTCTTGGGAAGCTAAGCAAAGGGAAATTTGTAGGTTAAGATTCCCATTGGAGAAAGTGACTCAGGCAACAGATGTCTTTCAGAGGAGGGATTTCCCAAAACATAAGCCCAGTCCTTGGTTCACCTTGCCTTTGAAACCTTCCCTGGCCACCCCACCTCCCTCTGCTCAAAAATAAAATTCTTTAGATTAGAACTGCCCACCTTAGGGTAGTATCTGCACTGAGGGGTGGAGAGTTATTTGTGGTAGGGGTTGTATCGTGCTTTGTAGGGTGCTCAGTAACATCTCTGGCCTTCACCCACAAGAAGTAGTAGAATTCCCCAAGTTTGTTATTTAAAGATTTTATTTGTTTGTTAGAGAGACAGAGAGAGAGAGCACAAGTAGGTAGAACAGAAGGCAGAGGGAGAGGGAAAAGCAGGCTCCCCACTGAGAAGGGAACCCAATGTGGGGCTCAATCCCAGAACCCTGGGATCATGACCTAAGCCAAAGGCAGATGCTTAACCCACTGAGCCACCCATGCACCCAGAACTCAAGTTTTGATGACCAGAAGTATCTCCAGCCATTGCCAAGTGTGCCTAGAGGACAAAGTCACGGTTCTAGAGCATCAATCAGGCCCCTTCTTCCTGTCCATTCATTTATCAGATAAGCTGCCTCACTGATCTGTTCTCTGGTCTGTGAAACTGAGATAGTGGTGCTTACTTGGGGCTTGCAAGGATTCAGTAAGAAGCATGTACAGAGCTTCGTGCTGGGCAGCACAGAGCGGGTCTCAGTGAGCCTGGTGGCATCTGAGCAGTTCCACCTGTTGGCCATCCTGCCAGACGCTGGGAAGGAAGGGCTGCCTTCTGCCCCAGTAGCTCAGGCTGTAGGGGGGACCACATGCATTTCAGTAGGTGCTGCTTGTCATCAAATCAGATGTAAGGTGACCTGGGGCACGCTGGAAATTGGGTGTGGGGGACAGAAGTTAGGATGGTCTCTTAGAGACATGCTGTTTGACCAAGCCATGAAGAGTATGGTGTTTGCCCACCTTGGAAGGTCATTTTCTTCTGGAGAAGATGAAACTCGCAGCAGGGTGGTGGGGCGGGGGATGCAAAAGGTAAAGGATCTTGCATTGCCCACATGGGGTTTGCACTTGGTCTTCAAGCGAGGGAGCTGGGGGAGGGGTTTGTGCAGTGAGATGATAGGAGCTCCCCATGGGGATGACTCATTGATCTTGGGAACAAATGACCACACTTGACGCCACGCTGGGGCCAGGCACTCTTCTGAGCACTTTGCATGTTCTAACTTCATTTCACGGCCAATGATGAGATTTAGGCACAGAGGGTGAACACACACGTGTGTGCAGGGAGAAGACATATAGTTAGTATGTAACACAGAGTCTGAGCTCCGGTCTGGTCCCTGAGTCCACTCTCTTGGCCTGGGCTCAGCAGACCTTTCCAGTGAAGGGCCAGAGAGAGTAAATGTTTTAGACTTTACTGGCCACACCGTCTCTGCTATAACTACTCGGCGGCCCCCACTGTCGCTCTAAACCAACCCTAAATGTTTCCTAGTGGCTGTGTTCTAATAAAACTTTATTGACCACATGCTCTTGACTACTCTGTTTTATTTCCTGTCTTAAGTTACTTGAAAAAAAAAAAAGAATTGTATGCCATGACATTCATCCATTTAAAGTGTACGGTTTGGTGGTTTTTAATATATTCACGAAGTGGTACAGCCATCACACTAGCTGATTTTAGAACATTTGCGTCAGTACAGAAAAGAAACCAAGTACCCTTGAGCAGTGACTTCCCATTCTTTCCTCTCTCCGGTCCCTGGCAACCACTACTTTTGGTGTACATAGATTTGTCTATTGTGGACATTTTCTATAAGTAGAATCATACAATGGTACAGTCTTTTGAGTCTGACTTCTTTCACTTGGCATAATGTTTCCAAGGTTCATTCACGTTGTGCCGAGTATTTCCTTCCTTTGTATGGCTGAATGACATCCCACTGTGTGGAGAGAGCACATTTGTTTATCCAGTCATTTGTTGATGGACATTTAGGTTGCTTCTACCTTTTGGCTGTTGTGAATAATGCTGCTGTGAATATTCATGTACAGGTCTTTTTGTGGACACGGTTTTCATTTCTCTTCTGCTTCTGCAGGGGCGGAATTGCTGGGTCACAATATAACTCTGTGTTGGCCTAAAAGTAATGGCAAAGGCAGCAGCCCAGTTTTCTGGAGCTTTTGCTAAGCAGTGTTTTTTTAGCTTCTGAGATCCCACAGGTGGGGTGGGGCAGGACCTGGGGCCCATCTGGCACTAAGTGCCTTACCCTTTGCACTGTAGAAGGAGCTTTTCCAGATCCCAGATGCTCTTATCTGGGTTGCCAGGCAGGCAGGGAATGCAGATGAGGACTATTGCGGGGGTGGGCAGGGGGGCAATAGGGCATGGCGGGGAGTGTGGCAAATCCAAGACCATGATCCCTCCTAGCAAGGCTGAGCCAACCAATATCTCCAGAGGGACATTGGCCCAGGAAGCCGGCTCTGTAGACTTTCCAAGAGAACTTGGGAGTTGAATTTATTTGGTGCATTTCTTCATTCGAGTTGATGGGACATAACTCAACAATGTAAAAGCAGCATTGCCTAGGTAAAAGCAAGGCTACAGCTCCTAGGAGATGGGGCCTCAGAGCCACTGGTTGCCATCTCCCACCCCACTGCGGGGTGTTGACTGATGCCCAACCAGACCTTGTACTCACACTAGAGTGTTAGGACCCACTCTGAGTCCCGTCTTCAAAATCATTACTGGGCCCAGTTGGGCTCACATGTCCTGACATCCCGAACTGCAAGCCAACTGCAGAGCTAAGTCTGGCTTGGGTGGCTTGCCATCTCCTCCACGCTGGGACCCTGGGAGTCCCAGGATCCAGGGGAAAGATGAGCTGTCGCCCTTCATCCCCTGACCCTTGAGGCCTCAGTTTCCTTTTCCTGAAATGGGGGCATAACACCTGCTTTGCAGAGGGGTGATCCTGAGTGCATTTTCCCCTCCCCCTAGCTCCAGGGAGTTAACTCTGAGCCTTTCTGCTCCCCCCACTCCCCCAATCTTTTCCTGCAGGGAACACTTTCAGCACCCTGGCTGGGCTGGTCTTTGACTGGACGATTGTGAAGGACACAGAGGCTGATGGGTTCTCGGACTCCCACAACGCTCTGCGGTAAGAAGTGCCTCACCTTTGCAGGAAAAGCAGGAAGGAGGTGCAGTTGGCTCCACACAGGGTGGGGGGCTTTGAGCAGCATCATCACCATCAGCAAGGAACCCAGGGTCGTCAGGATGCTGGCTGGCATCCCCCATGACTGAGCAAGGACGAGCATTTCGGCTCCCACAGCTGTGTGGGAACCTTGCTGCTTCTGCTGTCCGCTGGGATGTGCTCTGGGTGTGGGAAATTGTGGAGGAGGCTGGCATGCCCAGCTGTGGAAGAGAAGACTTGCCCCAGATAATGGAAGCTGTCACATGGTACAGGGAAGGGTTGCATGTGGCCTCAGAGAGCAGCCCTTCGCTGGGGGTGAGTTAAAGGGGAGACAGGTTGTGGCTGGGAAGACATTTCCAGCCCTCACAGGAGCAAGAGGCTGTGTTCCCCAGCACTGGGGGATACAGATGGGCTTGTTATGTGCTATGTACCACCATTTTTGCCAGTTTTCAGACAAAGAAACAAAGATTTAAGCCACTGGTCAAGCTGGTAAGTGGCAGAGCTAGAATTGGACTCCCATCTATATAAATCTTCACTCTCCAATATGGTAGCCACCAACCCTGGCTATTTAAATTTGAATGAGGTAAAATGAAAACTCCAGCTCCTTGGATGTACTGGCTGTGTGTCTCACGTGCTTGTTTGCTATGTGGCTAGTGGTTATGACACGTTGCACAGAGAAGATGGGGAGCAGAAGGTCCTGCTGGCTGGTCCTGGTGTAGACCCAAGGACTGGGCTCATATCCCTTGCTACCCTGCAGTGCCTCAGGCCTTATCGAATCAAGTTTTAAAGTCTCTTTAAAGGGAAGAAGATCTAATTTTTAAAAGTATTCTCTTATAGTCTTTATAAAATTTTAATTTCAGTATAGTTAGCATACAATGTTATGTTAGTTTCAGGGGTATAATATGTGAGTCAGCACTTCCATAAATCACCCAGTGCTCATAAAAGTGCCCCCCTTAATTCCCATCCCCTATGTCATCCATCCCCCCACTCACCCACCCCCCCCCCCGCTAACCACAAGTTCTCTGTATAATTAAGACTCTCTTTCTTGGGTTGTCTCTCTCTCTCTCTCTCTCTCTCTCTCTCTCTCTTTTCTTTTTCCTTTGCTTGTTTATTTTGTTTCTGAAATTCCACTTGTGAGTGAAATCATATGGTATTTGTCTTCCTCTGACTGATTTATTTCACTTAACATACTCTCTAGTTGCGGAGGAAGACTTAACTTAAAAAAATTCTTTTAAAGATCTTGTTTAGGGCGCCTGGGTGGCTCAGTGGGTTAAGCCGCTGCCTTCGGCTCAGGTCATGATCTCAGAGTCCTGGGATCGAGTCCCGCATCGGGCTCTCTGCTCAGCGGGGAGCCTGCTTCCCCCCCCCTCTCTCTCTGCCTGCCTCTCTGCCTACTTGTGATTTCTCTCTGTCAAATAAATAAATAAAATCTTAAAAAAAAAAAAAAAGATCTTGTTTATTTATTTGACAGAGAGCACAGGCAGAGGGGAGCAGCAGGCAGAGGGAGAGGGAGAGGCAGGCTCCCCGCTGAGTAGAGAGCCCGATGCAGGACTCGATCCCAGGACCCTGAGATCATGATCTGAGCCAAAGGCAGATGCTCAACTGACTGAACCACCCAGGTGCCCCTTTAAAACTTTGCAGCTATTTTCAGCTTACAGAAAAGTTGCAAGTATAGTACAAAAAATAGTGTCCCTGAACCATCTGAGAGCCAACTTGATGTCCCTAATTATTTTAATGTGCCTTTGCTACCACGGAGACATTTTCTGGCTTACGCACAACATCATCAAAATGAGGAGATGAACACTGATGCCTATAGTCATCAGACCTCATTCAAGCCTTGCCAGTCTATCCTAGTTATATCGTTCATAAGAAGCACAAAACCCAGCCAGAGTCGCCTGCTGTCTGTCGTCTGCTGTCTGTCGTCCTATCTTTCTCAGCCTAAGAAAGACCTCTTTGGTCTTTCTTTCTTTTGGGACCAAGATGCTTGTGAAGATTACAGTTCAGTTGTTTTGTAGAATGTCCCTCATTTGGGGATTATCTGATATTCCCTCCTGATTAGATGCAGAGCTTTGCATCTTTGGCAGGAAGATCACAGAGGTGAGCTTCTGTAGTCTCCTGATTGTATCTTATCACGGTTTGGTGGGTCTATTACGGACGACGTTCATGGTCATCACTTGGGGTAGATGGTGCCTGCTCAGGTGCCCCACTGTGAAGTCACTGTCCTATCCCTTTGCAATTAGTAAGTATTTTGTGGGGAGTTAAGAATCTGGTCTTCCGTTTATACCTTTCCAAGTCCAGCTCCAGGCTTTAAGGAACATCTCGGCTTAGCCCATGCTTATTCCCATGGCAGACATCACTATGCCCTGATACTGTGCAAGGCGGGTTGCTCTTTTGGGTCAGAGGTCTTTGGGGGCAGGGGGGAATGGGGCCCTCAACCTTCGTCTTCTGCATGAGCACTGGAATTTCTGGTGTCTCATGAAGCCAGGAACATGGGCTGGACGGTCAAAGAGACCTGGATTCCCAACCTGGCCTGGTCACTTCCTGCCTATTGCCTTAGTCAAGGAGTGCAGCCCGTCTGGGCATCGGCTTCCCCCTCTGTTGGAGAGAGGAGAGTATTGTGGCTACTTCTGAGAGCAGCTGTGTGGGTCTACATGGTATTTGGAGCCCCGCCCTGGGCCTGACACCTGCTAGACATTCAGAGAACGCTGGTTCCCTGCCCCAGTCTGTGCTAGCAGGTGCGTTTCCTACCACGACAGCCCCTGAGCGTCCATGCACTCTGTACATGAGCTGAATGTCAACCAAAATCAAAAGCACTAAGGCAGGTTGCAGCCAGAGTGCCCTGGGTTTTCATTAAAATCAGCATGTGACACCTAGTCAGACGAGACAGGGAAATCGGTCACAGCACACTACCACAGCCGGCATATCTTGGGGAGAATGGAAGCGCGTCCAGCGCACTGCTCTTGTTCAAGTGGAAAGGCGGGCTCACCTGTAAATCACAGGCTGCGAGAGAAAGAGAGACCGCGTGGAAAGGTCCCTCAAGCCAGCCCTGCTTCTTGCCTACATGGTGGGGTCTCCGCATCCCAACTTCTCTCCCAGTGTGGGGCTTCTCCCCACAGCCCAATGCCTCATCATATGGGGCAATAAGATGGGTGTGATACCCTCTTCCTGACATTGGAGGAAGGGTCATTGAACATCATTTCCCAGTGGCAGGAGCTGGCCCAGAGGGGTGGGTAGAACATCATAGGGGTCTCTGGGAGTCTGCTGGCCCCAACCCGGCTGGGTCTGTGCTCCTGGGCCTGCTTCCTAGTTTCCATGGGCCTCACCTGTCACACCTGTGAGCTTGAAGCATTTTGTTCAAGCAGGTGGTCCTCATGTATCAGGGTTTACCATCATCGCATGTGGATTTTGATAAAAAGCACAGTGCCAGGCTTCTTGCGGACAAAGGCCTGTATGGGGCCCAGGAATCTGCACTGTTCACCAGGAGGTGGGCAGTTCTGATGTAGGAAGTTTCGGGGACACATTTCTATGTGGCGCCAAGCAGGGCACCGCCACTCACTTAAGGGTCTGGCCCCTCCCAGGAGGTGCCAGCAACTGGTGAATCTGTTAAGGTCCTTGCTTTTGCAGTCAGGTCTGATGACATCTTCCCTCTCCAGAATCCTCACGTTCTTGGAGTCCACGTACATCCCTCCTTCCTACATCTCCGAGATGGAGAAGGTGGCCAAGCAGGGGGACACTGTTCTCGTGTCCGGGATGAAGACGGGGAGCTCCAAACTTAAGGCACGCATCCAGGAGGCCGTCTACAAGGTGGGCCCCCACGGTCGGGGGGCACTGGGCTCCTTGAGGTGGCTCACGTCTGTGAGCGCATTTAGGCATGGTACCATGAAAGTTTCACTCTTCGTGAACTGGCAACTTCAGGGTGTGATTCTGTGTTTCTGTTCGTTGGGTTTGGTTTTTGGAGGAAGGGTTCCACAGCTTTTGAGGGAGGTAGTTGGAGGACCAGAGGGCACCATCTCCAGAGTCACAAAGTAGTTGGTCCATGGACCGTTTTGAGGCAAGTCAGGGAAGGGGATACCCATTAACCCACTGATGTTCAGCAACCCCCCCTGCAGTCCCTGTGGAGGGGTGCAGCCAAGACTTTGGAGCTCTGGAAAAACTGGGGGCTTCCAGGTGTCCTCCATGCCATCCCTTCCTAGGTCCCACTCTGAGCACTGGGACTGGTGGTCCCATCTGTGGAGAGCTAAGACTCCTTCCCTCCCCTCCCCTTCCCCCAGTTACCCTGGCCTTACTAGCACCTGCTCCAGCACCGTCTGGAGAGGGGTATAGGACAGCAGAAAGGAAAGGTCCTTTTCTTTCCCTGTTCTCATGGGCACATGTCTGCCCTGCCTCCATTGAACTATAGCCCTGAGACCTTCCTTTCGTTTGCCTGGTTCCTGGAGCTCACACAGGGAGGGTGCGGTACTCCAGCCACCACTGACTTTCTAAAGTGACAGATGAGAGGACGCCTCCTGATGCCCTCTTTGTCGTTTAGCCTATAGGCCAGGGGTCATGGGGGGCTTTAGAAGCACAGGACATGCCACATTACAGGAGCTTATCCGGTAGCACCCTGCAGATCGTGTTTGGAGACCATTTGCCTCTTTTTATTCATGGCCTGAGCCCAGCCTACCCCGCCCCTGAGCTGGAATTCCCTCTTGTCCTGCCTGGTGCCTGTAGGAGGCTTCCCTGCTTGCCACACTAGAAAGCACTCACCAGAGCAGAGCCCGGCCCAAGGGCTGCTTTTGTCTCTTTGGATGATCGAAGATGCTATGCAATTTCCTATTAAGTGAGGAAACCTGTAAGATGTTACACCTGGGACCCAGGAGACCCCCAAGAATTTGGGAACAGACACAGAACTGGTCAGTATCCATGGGGTGCTGATTGATGCCCTCTCCACCTGAGACAATGTATTGGCATTTCTGTGGATGAGAATCATTTTCTTTGCCAAGTTTCATCCAACTTGATGAGTTGCCAGTAGATCAAAGGCAAGGGAAGGCGCGGGCCCCCAGAGACTCCGGTGACCCAAGGGGTGCGCTGGGTTCGACACTGGTGATCGTTCTCCCATTTCAAGTCTTTCATGCCATTTCCCGATGAGGAGGTCACGGCGTGGTGGTGGTGGGGTGGAGGGACATGTGTTGCTCCCCCTTTCCAGGTTTGCCCTTGGCTCCCCAAGCTCCCTGATCTTTGGGCTTCGGTGGGTGGAGCCCCTGAGCCCCTGAGCCCCTGGTGGCCACAGTATCCATGATCTCACTCCTTACTTTTCTTTCTGTGTAACTATGATGACTGCACATTGAGCTATAGTGTACGTTAATGTAAAGTGACGTGCTCAGCACCGTCCAGCAGTAGCCACTGGACATGGGCCTCGTGAACACACAGGGTTCCCCTGGGGCTTTGAGGAGTCTGAAGGTGTGGGGCTCTGAGCATTGCCTTGTTTCTTTACCGCTAACTTCCCTATCCCCATGTAAGCATCCTGAGAAGTTCTAGACACTTTGTCCTGCCCGCACTGCTCCCTGTTCCCCACCCACACCTCACTTTTTCTTCATCTTCTTTTTTTAATAAGTAGGCTCTGTGCTGGGTGTGGGGACCAGCACCGGGCCCAAACGCACGATCCTGAGATCGAGATCTGAGCTGAGGTCAAGAGTTGGAGGCTTAACTGACTGCACCCGCTGAGCCCCACTCCCCCCACCTCACCCTTTCTACCCTCTTTCTTCCAAGCACGTGCGTCCTGCGGAGGTCAGGCTGCTCATTCTGGAGAACATCCTTCTGAATCCGGCTTACGACGTCTACCTGATGGTGGGGACCTCCATTCGCTACAAGGTGCAGAAGATCAGGCAAGGAAAGATCACAGGTGGGTCACTGACTCAACGTGGTCGCCATGGCAGAGGCTACCCTTTCTCAATTAGCAATAATTGCGCCTCGGATAAACCTCATTGGCTACGATACTGCCACTGCGCAAAGCTACCCTTTCTATCATTGTGGTAAAACGCCCATAACAGAATTACCATTTTCACCATTTTTAAGTGTGCGGTTTGGTGGCACTAAGATAACTCACATTATCATGTCACCATCTCCTCCAGCCCTCTTTGGAACTTTCTCATCTTCCCAAAATTGAGACTCCTGTTTCCATTAAACACTAGCTCCGCATTCGTCCTCCCCCAGCCCTTGGCAGTGGCCATCTTTCTTCCTGTCTCTGTGACTTTGACTTCTCTGGGGACCCCAAATAAGATGAATCCTACTGTATTCGTCCTTTTGTCACTGGCTTTATCTCATTTAGCCATAATGCCCTCAGGGCTCATCCACATTGTAGCGTGTACTAGAATTTCCTTCCTTTTTAAGGCTTAATAACACTCTAGCGTATGTGTATTGATACTTGTTGAATGCTTACCTAGTCATCTGTCGATGGGAGCTTGGGTTGTTTCTAAGTCTCCGCTATTGTGAATAGTTTTACTAGGAGAATGGGTGTGCAAATACTCTTTTCAGGACACTGTTTTCGGTCCTTTTGGGTGTATATCCATCCCTTTGTTTGGAGAGCGTCAGAAGCTGTGAGCGTCTCATGGGAATGGGTTTGCCTTTGGTCTGCTGCTAACTGCCCGCCAATCTTGGCCAGCTACTGCCCACCCTCTGGGGCTCAGTTTCTCCTTCAGATACCTTGAGGCCTTTCTGCTTATGCTTTGAGGGCAAAGTTAATTAGTGGATATGGATTTGTTCTGGTAATTCTAGAACGCTGCGGACCTGGGATGCATTTTATATGGTGAGAGTTCTTAATGCAGCACCCATCCTCCTAAGAATTATTACTATTATTATCATTTTAAAAAAAGTTTATCCATGTCTCATGGCCAGAGCCCAGGAGGTCAAGAGTGTCACCCACCTGTCCCGAGGGCTTTGACATGTATTGAAGCAGATGTCTCCCCCAGGTTGGAGGGTCACTCTGTCTTTGATGCAAGGTATTGTGTAAGAAGCACATAGATGCTTCCGTATCCAAGGAACTTGGGTTTTGTTCCGTAGAGGAGGTCCTGAAAGACCCTGCCTCACCTGGGAGCAGTGGATCTGGGGAGCAGTTATAGTGTGAGAGAGCACTGTTGTTCCCCTCAGACTGTGGAAGCTGGGACTAGGCTCCTTCTGGGTAAGAAGCAGGGCGGGGGCTCGTAGCCAGAGATCTGAGAGCTGGGCCCCAACTGGGGAGGGTAGTCAGCATGGTTAAGGGTAGGTGATTTAATAAAGAAGTCTTAAGAGCCCACCCTGAATTAGCTCAGGTGTCACAGTCCAGAGGAACAGCACATCTCAGGGGACCCAGAGAATTTGTGGGCTGGGTCACTGATCTACCATAGATCTCAAAGGGCCAGAACACACAGAAGATAGCCCAGGGCAGGAATTAGAAATGTTGTTGCCTCCCTTTCATCAATGGAGAAACAGGATTGAAACTTCCTCCAAAAATGAACACACCTGTGTGACTGATGGTTCTGGTTGACTTAGGTCTAGAGCAGCTTCCACAAGGAAGCCTCAAGACCTGAACCATCAAGGTCCACAGTGACCTAGTCATACAAATGGAGATTCTGCTCATTTGTTTTAGATGGGTTGGGCTTGGGTGTTTTGTTTTGTTTTGTTTTTTAATTGAAGTACAAGTCACATCACTGTCATTTTGAATGAGTTCACTGGACAGAGAAGTGAGGACTGATGACAGGACAGGAATGTGAATTTCTGCTGTTGCCTGTCTCGCACAGCACCCTGCATTGGCTTAGAGAATCCTAGGTTAGAGGCCAGTTGCCTGGACTTATGAACATGCAGATCTTTACAACCCCAATTAATTTTTTCTCTTTTTGTTTTTAGTTTTCCTTCCTTAAAAATTTCTTTTTTCCTCTTTTCTTCCATGTCTTTATTTCCCTTCTGTCTGCCTCCCTTTGTTGGGTGGCTTGCTTTCTTGCAAGCCCATTTATTGAGCACCTACTCAGTGCCGTGGTCTGCTGGCTGCTGTATATGTCGTCCGGGTTCCTGCCTTCCTGGAGCACACAGCCCAACAGCCACTCTGATGGTTATTCTGCAAACATCTTACAAGTGGGGGCAGGGGAGGGAGGAGAGGGGCTCTTGGAGCTCCTAACCAGGGGGGTGTGTGTTGCTTTCAGAGCAGTGTTTCCAGTGGGTAGGCGTGGGGGGAGATGCTTGTCCTTCCCCTCAGTTCTTAACGGTGTTGGTGTTTGTGCTGCTTGAAGACATGATTGGCACAGTAACCAAATTACCTGACAGAACAAAATGTGGGAAGACCATGCTGACTAAGGGAATTGGTGTCTGAAAGAACTTGGTGGAACGGTGGAAGGGACAGAGATAGAAATGCACTGAGGCTGGGAGAGTCACCTGCTGAGGCTGGTGTCAGTGACCCAGGTGTCAAAGGGACTTGGAGTTCAGCACCCCCTTGAGCTGTGGCTACCTAGAACTAGCTCACATGGGCTGTGTGAGCAGGGGCTAGAGACAGAGGCAGGGGAGTGAACTTCCCATCCTCCTGGACTCAGATCCTTTCCAGGAGCTCCATGGTCATCCCTGGAGCCTACCCTGGGCGGGGGTGGTGGTGGCAGGGGATGAAAAGCATGTCTGGAGGGTCGGCCAAGATCAGGAGGGTCACAGAGCCTGGTCTCCTAGAAGAATGTGGGCCTCCTGGTTTACAGAAGGGCAGCCCTGGGGATGGCCCTTTACCCCCTGCAGATGATAGATGGGCTGGTCCAGTGCCCCAAGAGCAGCCTTCCTATTTTTACAGATAGACAGTGACCCTGAACATCTGCAAAGCCTTCTGCATTCAGTGCTTTTCATAGTAGCGAGCTCTGCATTCTGAGAGGTGTTCCAGGAGCCAAGCCCCTTATTTTCATTGTTTTAGGATTTTGTAATTATGTTGTCATGCAAGATCTTTTGAGAATCAGTATGTTCATTTCTCAAAATGGCCTCTTTGTCTGGAGAAGTTTAAATAAGGGAGGAAGCTAGCACTTCATAAAACAGCATAAAGTAATACTGCTTGATTGAGCAATGGCATTATTTTCTTACGGTGTGGATCCTTGATGCCCTGCTGCCATATTCTGAACATATAATCCTCAAGAATCTCAGCCCAGTTTGGCTGGGCTTCCCCTGGGTAGAGAACGAGGAGATGGGTTGTGTGTGCTAGAGGATTCTCCATTCTAGCATGTGCTGGAATCACCCAGACAGCCAGTGCAAGCTCAGAGCTTCAGGCCCACCCCCCAGAATTTGTTTCAGCAGCTCTGGGGTAAGGCCAGTCATTGGCAGCTAGTAGGTGACACTGATGGTCCAGGAGGGCTCATACTTTGAGAACCCTCTGCTCTAGGGCAAATTCTTGGGGATTTATCAGAACAACACAGAAGACACCCTAAGACAGGAGGTGGATCAGTTGCCTCCCTTTTAGAGTTCCCTTCGGAATTCTTGGAAGTCTAAGGATGCTGTAGCTGAAATTCCTCCTGGCCCTTGTCCCCGATGCCTGCAGGCCCTGAGCTGGGACCCAGGGAGAAATGGTGACCAGGGGTACCATCTGTGGCTCTCCCTCCCTCCTCTCCCTAGCTAGAGGGCCGGGATGTGGCCATGCCTACAGCGTCCTGAGCAGGTTGCTTGGTAGGAAAGTTGAGGGACAGGACTGGGAGGGGTCAAGTAAAAGTGTTCCTGTACTCTCTGGTTTTTTTAGTTTTTTGGTTTTCTTTCTTTCTTTTCTTTTCTTTTTTTTTTTGTCTTTCTGGGTTTTTGTTTTGTTTTGTTTTTTAATGTTCAGTTAGCCACTGTATAGTACATCATTAGTTTTTTGTTGTAGTGTTCAGTGATTCATCCTGCTGTCTTTGGTTTGAATCCCAGCTCTGCCACTCCCTCACTGGAGGACCCTGTGGGATTCTTGCCTCGATTTCCATAGCACCACCGTCTTGAAGGTGTGGGCATCAGCAGTACCTGCACCAGGGGTTGTTATGGGATAAAATGTGGTAATAGGCCCCTAAAGCAGCAGGCACAGTCCCGCCACATCTTGTTTTTGTGGTCAGCAGTAGCCATTTATAAGAGCGTTTGTGGTCACTACCCACAGGGTGTGGAAGACGGATGCCAAAGTGGCGGGTTTTGCAGGGTCCCTCATTTCCTGGGGAAATCGTTTTTCATCCCAGCCCAGACTGAGTGAGTTCTCTTCTACAACGTGACACTGAGCTGGGAAACCTTGATGGATGGTCAGGATGGTGACGGAGAACATTCTTTGCAGATCCTAGACTGAGCTCCCCAAACCCCGTGGGAAACCATGGACTGGTGCCTTTTTGGAAACCCCCCACTCCCAGAGGCCACATGGCTCCAGTGAGCCCCACCCTAGGCCCCTCGGTGCAGCAGCAGAATTCACTTAACTTATGGATTCTGCAGGCAGCCTACAATTGCTGTCAGAAGCTGTGCTTAATTAGGGGGAAAAAAAAAGCAGTTTATGACAGTCACTAAAAAACTGATTGCTTCTGAAAATTCATGGAGAGTGTCAGTTTTGTCCACGGGCACGGAGAATACTGTTAAATTTTAAAGCATCGAGAAAATTATAACACTGTGTGTTAACTATACTGGAATTTAAAAAAAAAAAAGTGTTGAAGAAACTCAGCAAAAAAAAAAAAAAAGAAAGAAAGAAAAATCAAGCAATTGTACGGATGGTCGGGTCCAGGGATTTGGGGTGGGGTGGGGGTACTGGTTCGTAACATTCCCTGTCTTTGCTCTTGTCCCTCCCACTTGGTTGTTTCTGCTTCTGGGCGGCCAGAGCTGTCAATGCCTTCCGAGCAGTATGAGCTCCAGCTTCAGAACAGCATCACGAGCCCCGAGGGAGCCACAGGCCAGCCTGTGACCATCTTGGACCAGGATACGTCGACAGTCACCGCTGTGCAACTGGGACAGAGCAGCCTGGTCCTGAGCCACAGGAATATCCTTTTTCTAGCCCGGCTACAAGTCCATATGTGCGTCCTGCACAGGAGATTGGCCTGTTTAGGAGTCATTTTTCTCCCTGAAAGCTTGGCTCGGCTAAAAATAGCCCTGTTTTCCCTCAAGGTCTGAAAAATCAGAAAGAACCGAAATAGCAACACGGCTGTGTGGCATCGCTCACCTCCGTGGGTGACTCACTGGAGAGGCTCTGGGCCAGGAGGTGGTGGCAGGAGCAGAGCCTTACTCCTTGCCTCCGAAACCTTTTCTGGTATGGACAGCCCCATCCCAGGGGCCTGGCCAAGGCTGTTTGCATACCAGCGTGTAGGTTGTCCCTGTCCTAGACTTGTCCGGGTAGTCTCCAGTGTCCCTTGCAAGAGACCCTCCCCTGCTCATGTGGGAAATGTGCTGGGGCCTCTGATTCTGGAACGTGCTTTGTTCTACTTGGCCTCAGGCAAGAGGATTTTCATCCTCTCTCCCATGCACATGATGTCTCGGTGATAATCAGGCTGCCCTAGCCTTGCTGAATCCTGCCACCTGCTCTGTTTACCTTTGTGTGTTTTGTTCCTTAAGTAAGAATTCAGGTATCCGCATGCAGGGTGCTTCCAGGTTACCCAACAGCACCATCTACGTGGTTGAACCCGGATACCTGGGTGAGTCTGGTCATCATGGTCCTCATGGATGCTATTGACAAGAGTTAAAAAAATAAATAAATAAAGGCAACAGCAGTTGCCCAGAAAATGCTTCACCCTGGCCAGCTCTGCCAGCTTTTTTGCCAGGGCTGCTCCCCAGTCCTTCTTGCATTGATGCACAGAAATAAGCAGAGGGTAGGCCAAGGTCAAGGTAGGTGGGTAGCTCCAGAAGGAGAGAAGTATTTGGGTAGAATCCAGAGGGTTTTGTCTCCTGCTTCCTATACCAGGGCTCTGTCCACTGGTGGACAGAGCCCTGGTATAGCCACTGGTGGCTGTGGACATCTAGAGGTTAGGGGCCCCAGTGATCAGCTCAGTGACAAAGGAGCCCCTCAAGCAAAGAGACACTTGGTAAAAGTCTCAGTGGGGAAGAAGGGGAGGCATTTGACCAAGAGAGGAAGGAAGGAGTGTGTGGTCATGGAGGACCTGTGGGGGCAGAGCCCAGGCCCAGAGCTGCTATAACTGTTGAGTGCTTGAGAGATGTCTGGGACACATGTGTAGCCCAGGTCATAGAGGTGATGCTCCTTTTGAGTTTCCTCCCTGTTGACGTACCTGTTGGGTGTACTGAATGGGTTCAGGCAAGAGAATATGTAGCAAACCCCTGGGTCCTCCTGTTAGCCACCAAACAAGTTTACTGACTGATTCAGGCCTGAGCTGACAATGTTGAAACACGAGGCAGGGTAGCCCTGTGGGTCCTAGGAGCTTCATTCATTCAGAAAAGTGTCATTCAAATGTAGACTCACTGTGGATTCAGATGTAGACCTACTGAGGATTCAAAGGGTAGACCTACTGTGGATTCAGAGTGCAGATCTTGTATGGATTCAGATGTAGACTTACTATGGATTCAGATGTAGACTCATTGTGGATTCAGAGGGTAGACCTACTATGGATTCAGATGTAGACCTACTAGATTCAGATGTAGACTCACTGTGGATTTAAAGGATAGACCTACTGTGGGTTCAGATGTAGACCTACTGTGTATTCAGATGTAGATTCACTGTGGATACAGAGGTAGACCTACTGTGGATTCAGAGCGCAGACCTACTGTGGATTCAGATGTAGACTCATTGTGGATTTAAAGAGTAGACCTACTATGGATTCAGAGTGCAGACCTACTGTGGATTCGGTTCATAACAGTTACGATGGATTCAGAGTCTAGCCTTCAGTGGACAGGCTCAGGCTGAATGAGCCCTACAGCAGTTGGTGTGGGATATGCTCAGGTGGTGCTGGGGCAGCTGAGGGCTCAGCCCAGCATCTGCATCCCCAGGGCTGCTGGTGGGCATTAGGTCTCCCCGTGATTAGCAGCTGTTCTTTCTCCTTGGAGGAGTGCAGGTGAATAGTTTGTGGGGTCCTACAGGTGTGCCTGCTACCATCTTCTTCCTCAGGGGCATGTCCCTGTGGCCCAAGTGGTCAGGCTTTGTTGCCTGCCTGTTTTGTAGGGTTCACAGTCCATCCTGGTGACAGGTGGGTGCTGGAGACCGGCCGCCTGTATGAAGTCACCATCGAAGTGCTTGACAAGTCCGGCAACAAGGTCTACCTGTCAGACGTGAGTGCCTGCCTTGGGTCCCAGCGGGGTTTCAGTGAGGGATGTGTCTCCTGGAGTGGCACCCCAAAGCTGCAGGGCCCCCATATAGGCAAGCTGAGTTCAGTGATTGCTGATGGTGCTGCTGGGTTCATGGGGGCAGCACCGTGACATCCCTGGTGCTTCTCTGGACTTTGTGAACCTGCGAATCTCTGCCCCCCCAGCCCTACCCCTGCAGGGTCCAAGTGGGGAGAGTGGGCCACAGGCTCAAGAAGGTTCAAGACGGCAGGGATGGGAAATAACATCTGCCAGCTGCCTTCCTGCTCCCTTGTTGTTGGCCTGAGACTTCATGGTGCTGAGAATCTGTCTCTGCCTGCTCTATGGAAGTTCAGGGAACAGTTCCTGACCTTTCCCTGCGGGGCCAGGAATACTTGTAACTGTCTAATACCCATAACTGTGACCTAGGCCAAGCTTGGCTTTCTGGCTTTAGAAAGGAATGGCAGACATAGAAGGACAGGAATCTTGGCAGGTTTTCGTCCTTCGTGAGAAGTTCCCAGTATCATCAGCTAGAACGTCTGCGACCTTCCTAGGGGCCTCTGGGGTTTGCGAAGAAGGAAGCAATGTTCCCCCTTGGGCAACTTTGCAGGTCATTGCTTTCCACATAGACTGTCGATCAACATTTTGGGGGGAAGAAAGCTCTAATGGATATTGGTGACCTTTTTGGTGTTTGCTGGTTTCCTCTTTGGAACCTCAGGGTCTGAGAAAGCTGGCGATAGTAGGCTTTGGGCTCCCCTGAGCACCACATGGGTAATCACAGCAGGGCCATGTGGGGAGAGGGTAGTGGCCTGGGAGGGGGTCAAAGGCCAGAGGGGACAGAGCCCAGTTTTACGTTTAGTCCAGCTGCTCTGCTGGTTTTGGAAACCTCTGGGCCTCAGGGGGCCCCATCGCCTGGTCTGGCTGCTCTCTGTGGGTCACATTGCTCCTTTCCTGCGTTCTGACTTCCAGACACACTCCCAGAAACACCTCTTTCACTCATCCTGCCTCCCTTCCAGAATATTCGCATTGAAACCGTGCTGCCTCCTGAGTTCTTTGAGGTGCTCACTTCTTCCCAGAATGGGTCATACCATCATGTCAGGGCAACAAAGAGGGGCCAGACGGCCATCGAAGCAGCCCTCACCTCCGTGGTAGACCAGGCAAGTCGGCACCTCCCTCCCTCTGTCCCCTGCACCCTTCCAGGCTAGACATGCGCTGGGGGAGCAGGGTGCAACTTTGGGCAAAGTTCAGCCTGGTGTGCCACTCTTGTGTGTACCATGGGGGTTGCCTCCCTGTCCCCCATGTCCACACGGGGTACCCCTCCTCCTTTGCCCTTTGCCCTTTGCCAGCCTCTGTCAAGGTAAGCCTGCCCTTCTAGGATTGGGGTGGAAACCCTGTTAGGGAAACGGAGTTAGGCCCGTGTGCCTAGCTGTGCCGTTTCCAAGAGCCATGAGCACCCTCTGGCTATTTTAGCTCTTGGATCCTTTAAAGTCTTCATTTTCCCCCTTCATTTAAAATGCCAGTTTCTTCTAGGCATGAACAGTTTTTTATTGATTGGAACATTAGCACGGGTATTCTTATCTTCCCACCCTGCACAAAACCTGTCCTGGCCCCTTAACAGGCAGCAGGAAAAGAATGGCCTGCAGGCCAGACCGCAGTTCCTACCAGTCTGTCACTGCAGCTCCAGGGGCTTTGGGCAAAGTTGCTGCAGTGCCCCATGTCTCAGTTTCCCCATCTGTCAAGCGGGGGTAACCACAGCATCCCAGGTAGGGTGCTGAGAGGGTGAAGTCAAGCAGCATTTACTTGCTTGGCTGTTCCAGAGCCTTGGGAAGCTGTCTCCATGGAGACAGAGAAGACTGCAGGGTATCTAACATCTTCCTTCCTGCTCCCAGACCATCAAGGAATCTCTTTGTGACCTGATCTCCAGGGAGGGGTGGGGGTCTGCTTGACTGGGAAAACCTCTAATGACCTGGTTGTCATGGTGACATGCGGCACCCTCACCTCTCTGTAGGACGGAGGGGTCCACACATTACGGGTGCCTGTGTGGAACCAGCAGGAGGTAGAAATTCACGTCCCCATCACCCTCTATCCGAGCATCTTGACGTTTCCGTGGCAACCAAAGACAGGCGCCTATCAGTACACAATAAAGGTAACCATGATTCCCCACATCTGGGTGCATTCCTTTGGGCGTTTCCTTGGGATTGGGGCTTTTCACCGATCCTGTTTCTTTTACTATTACCTTCTAGTGGTTGGAGAGAATTTAAAATGAGGGAATTATGCTTCTTGTATTTTCTGGGGTTTCTATCACAGCATTGTATTTTTGGTAATCAGAAAAAAAAAAACCCTGAAAAACAGAAAAGAAAGCATAATAAAACCTGGAATACAGATTTAACTTCCACCTGCATTTTTTGTTGTTGTTGTTTAAAAAAAAAAAAAAAAAAGATTATTTTCTGCAAATAGTGTAACTATCCCTGGAGAAAAATGTGAAATGTGAAATTCCAGGGAAAAACATCTCTAACTCTGTCACCTGTCAAGTGTTCTCAGTTTCTGATGTTCATGTGCCCACCTGGCCTTCACTGGCTTCACTCCCATGGGGGCTTGAGTCCCCATCAGTGGCCAGTAGAGTGCCCATCAGTCCCTGCTGTCTCCCTGGCAGTGAGGACTGTTACTGGGATCTGCTGCCTGTTCACACAGGTGTCTCCCCTTCCTGGCCTCTCTTGGGCTCCGGGGTGGTGGCCCCTGACCTGGGAAGCCGCTGGACTGTCTCTACTCCATGTGGATGACCAGGAGTGGCAGGGGTATGTGCCGGGAGGGAGTGTTGGGCCTGGTCAGGGAAGTAGCTTCTAGCACCTGACTATGGCCCAGGGTTCTCCTACTCCAGTCTGTAGGTGCTCCCTGATCTGGGGCCACTGTCACAGGTGACAGTGGTTGTCAGCCACAAGACCCCCAGATTATGAGGAGGAGAAACGAGGCAGGGCAGAGAGAGTGAGGTAGGGAGATGGTCTCCAGCCAGAAAACCCCAATGCCAGGGTTTTTCCATGGGATGGGAGGCTGCTGACCATCTGAGTCAGAGAGTGAGACAGAAGGACAGACAGAAAGACCAGGCAGGTGGACTGATCTGATGGTTCTTCTCTGCAGGCCCATGGTGGGAGTGGGAACTTCAGCTGGTCTTCGTCAAGCTATGTGGTTGCCACTGTCACTGTCAAGGGTGTGATGACCACAGGCAGTGACACCGGACTCAGTGTGATCCAGGCGCATGATGTGCAGAACCCGCTACATTTCGGGGAGATGAAGGTGAGACCTCAGGGGCCCGGAGCTCAGGATGGCGGTCTCTAGCTACCTCCTCACATCCAGTCCTCAGTCTTGTACTTGGTGTTGGTGGTGGGCAGGGGGATGGATGTGACATTCCCCACCAGCCAGGGGATGGGACACAGAAGGGCCAGGGTCAGCATAGGTGGAATTTCTGGAAAGGAGATCAGAGAACACAGAAGACATGAGATACTCAAAGGAGTCATTCTAGAAAACTCCTCAGACCTGAGAGGTCTGAATCTCTAAATCAGAAGGGCCACTGAGTGTTGGTAAATTCATAATGAGAGGGAGGTGCAAGACTCTAGGACACCTGGCTCTGACTCCTTTCCTCTCCCTATACTGGGGCCCTACACCTGGCTCTTCATCACAAGTGATGTTGGACCAACTCACTTAGCATAAGGCTTTGGGTGGGAGTGGTCACCGGCCACTGAGCCTCTGCCAGCCCCACCTTGGCCTCCAGACTTCTTGACCCTGACCTCAATCTGCCATTGTTACTTCATTGAGAGCAAAAGTCAAAGCTCCATATGTTATGTGTCCAATCCCAGCCTTCCCTTTTATTATTTGGAACATGGATGGACAGATGATTCTAGTCTTTTTATTTGGATCGCGTAGACAGACAGACAGACAGACAGACACACACACACACACAAACCCATCTAAAGATTGATCTCATTCTCGCATACAAAGTGTTGTAACTGAGACCCTTTAGCTACAGCACAATTGTGGAATATGAGATAAACTATGACCACCTTGCTCCCTTCCCCCGCCCAAGCTTCCTTATGTTAGCACAGGTGCCACCTTTCACCCAGTTGTCTAACCAGAAGTCTGAGGACAGTTCCTTGAGAGACAGTGTGTGTCATGGTTAGAGCCTGGTTCTGGGGCCAGGCTGCCCAGGCCAGACTCATGGTGGGTGGGCAGGTCCCTTAACCTCCTGTGCCAGTGTCTTCATCAAATAGAGATTACTAATAGAACCTTCTTAAAAAACAGGCTAAGGGGATTGAACTTAGCAACATTTTTAAAATAGAACTGGACTATGGAATGTTTTGTTTCATCGAAGTGTTAGCTGTGGGCAAGGACGCCTCTCGCCCTGTACTGTGACCTTCTTTATATTCCTCCAGTAAGCCGAGCTGCTGCTTGGCTTAGGATATTTGCACATACTGTCTCTAATGTCTTTCCCCCACGCTTCTGTCTGGCCACCTCTGACATGCCCCTAAGGTCTGAGCTCCTGTGTCACCATCTCAGAGGGGCCTTCCTGGACAGCTCTCTCCCTGAACTTACTCCAGTCCCAGCACCCATGTCCTCCAAAGCTCAGTCTTCTTACTGACGCGTCCTTGGTGCCCAGAGCATGGCAGCTCTTAGTAAATACTGGTGCGGGCCCTTCCTCTCGCATGGAGCCTGCTGACCTCCGTCTGCACCCCTGCCCTCCAGGTCTATGTGATCGAGCCCAGCAGCATGGAGTTCGCCCCGTGCCAGGTGGAGGCCCGTGTGGGCCAGACCTTGGAGCTGCCCCTGAGGATCAATGGCCTTATTCCTGGCGGGGCCAACGAGGTGGTCACCCTGAGCGACTGCTCCCATTTTGACTTGGTGATTGAGGTGGAGAACCAGGGCGTGTTCCAGCCACTTCCAGGTAAACCAGCACTGGTGAGTGGGCGGGCGCCAGAGGGGATCAGGCCAGACCGCCGAAGTTCTCAACATGGGCTGCCCCAGATTCTTACAGGGAGGGCTTGAGGGTTACAGCATCAGAAATGGCATCCGTCTCCTTGTCCCACCGTCAGCAATGGTCTGGTCTAGCTCTTGCCCACGTGTGACCTGCTCTGTCACTGGGCTTTCAGAACCTCCGGTTCCACATCTCTAAAAGTAGAATTGCATGTCCTCGTGCCCGTTACAGTGTCTAGATTGGTACGGTGGAGGCCACAGGGTGGGGAGAGCCTGGGTACTGGGGGAGCCCTGAGTCTTTCCATGGCAGGCTGGGTGGGAGGAAGCTCAGGGGGCTCTTCTGCCATGTGTCAGGACCCCCGGTTCTCCAGCACTCTCTTCCCAGCTATGTAGAGGACTTGGTTTCCTGGCTCATAATTTAGAGCCGTGTCCAGAAAAGCACTTGTCCAGACTCCCTGCCAGCAGAGTCCACACTCAGTCCTAGCATTTCCCTGTCCACTGTATGTAGCTATGAACACAAATCGGTCTATTTGGCAGACTTGCAGTTTTCCGGAACTTGTGGGCGCTGCGCGTGGACTCCTAGCTCACCCTTGGTGGTGTAGGGACTTCTGCCCAGGGCACAGCCGACTTAGCTCCTTGATCACCCCAGTCAGGAAACAACCCCAGTGCTTATCAGCTGGCAAATGGATGAGCAAACTGGAACCCTTGCAATGGAAGACTCAGCAATAAAGGGGGACCAACTATCGGTCATGCCACAGCCTAGATGAATTTCAAACGCATGCTGCATGAAACCAGCCCTACTCAAAGAGCCCACTTTATTGATGTGCAGTGTGAGGCAGACTGATCTACACAGAGAGAGACTGGTCGTGGAGGCAGGGTTTCTTTTTCCGGAGAGGAGTTGTTCTAAAATTAAGTGATAGCTATGGGACTCTATGAACATGTTAAAAACCACTGAATTATGAGTACCCTCTAAATGGGTGATTCTGTGGTGAGTGAGTTATAGTTCAATGAAACTGTTATTTAAAAAGAAAAAAATAAACTGGGACACTTGGGTGGTTCAGTCGTTAAGCGTCTGCCTTCAGCTCAGGTATGATCCCAGGGTCCTGGAATCAAGTCCTGCATCCAGCTTCTTGCTCAACAGGAAGCCTGCTTCTCCCCCTCCCACTCTCCCTGCTTGTGTTCCCTCTCTCGCTGTGTCTCTCTCTCTGTCGAATAAATAAATAAAACTCTTAAAGAAAAAGAAAAACTATGGTGGAAAAAAAATCAGAATGTCATAGTGATTGCTTCTGGGACCGGGGTTGGGGGGGGGCGGGAATCACCCGAGAAGGAGTAGGAGGGAACCACAGAGGCAGGTCACGTCCCACATCTTGGTAGAGGTTCGGGTTTCACAGGAGGATGTGTTTGTCTGAACTCATAGTGCGGCCCACTTAAGATCTGTGTATCTCACTTTGTGTAAATTTGACCTTAAGAAAAAAGAACCAGGAAGAAATACTGAACTGGAGATAATTATGCGTATCTAAAACGTTTCGAATGAAGTGTGCTGATGCCTGCAACTTACTTTTAAATGCACTGAAAAGTAAGATCAGTTGTTGGATGAGTAGGGGGATGGATTGCTACGCAGTAAGAGAAATACAGCAAAATATTCTTCGTAGAATCTAGGGGATGAGTATGTGGGGTGTCACGGAAATTTTTTCTACATGTTTAGAAAGAAAACAGTAAGATGCTGCTACCCTCCCATCAGAATGGCTTTTTTTTTGCCTTTTTTTTTTTTTTTTTTTTTTAAATCATGGGAAATACCGAGTATTGGTGGGAATGCTGTGTAGCTTCTAGTGGCAATATGCCTTGATGCATCCATTTTGGGGAAGATATTTGGCAATAAAGATGAAGAGTGAACATACACGTGGTCCTAGCAGTAAGGACGGGGGGTGGACATACCATACTCTTAGGGGTACACGTAATAGAAATGCTAGAATATATCCAGCCAGGAAAAGACGTACACATGCCCGTTCATAGCAGCACCCTGCATCAGAGCCCCACCCTGCAAACAACGCAGATGTTTGCGATAGTATGGGGACATCAGCGGCTGTCTATTCACACAGCACAATCATACTACAAATGTGGATTAAAGGTCTACCTCATGCAAAATAGAAGGAGGGCTCTCACCACCAATACTGAGCTCAAGAGGGCAGATACAAAGGAGTTTATGTTTAGTGATTCACTGTGGTTAAAATAGGGCAGCCAGCAAAATTAAGCTGGTGGTAAAAAGCCAGGTAACAGCAGTTTTCCTTTGGGGAGGGCTAGTGACCAGAAAGATCTATGGGAGATGCAGGGTTATAGGTCATCCTGTTTCTTGATCCTCGATACAGGGTGTGTTCAGTTTGTGGGGAGGGATGGGGAATCACTGTGAATTGTATGCTTATGCTACGTATATTTTTGGTATGGGAATTAGACTTGATATTTTTAAGTTAAAAAATTAGATTGCATATGAAGCCCAGGAGGAAGGAAGGGCTGTCAGCCTGTCATGTTTTTCTAGGCAAAGGCAAGTTCACAGTGACCATTTGACTCTCTTCTTACAGGGAGGCTGCAGCCAGGGTCTGAGCACTGCAGTGGGGTCAAGGTGAGAGCAGAGGTCCAGGGCTACACCACACTCCTTGTGAGCTACAGACATGGCCACGTCCACCTGAGTGCCCGGATCACCATTGCCGCCTACCTGCCCCTCAAGGTGAGCCTGGGGTCCCTGCCCTCTACCTCCTCCCCCGATGTGAGTAATTCATTGGCTCTGGCAAATTTGTATTAAAACCCTGATTGGTGAGAATAGCTTTTGGAAGAACGACCGCTCTCTCTTGTCTGAAATGTTGAAGGAGCAGAGCTCCCCAATGGGAGACAGTGATTGTTAACACGCGTGTGGATGATATGTTCCCTGCAGGGGTCTGGACAGGAATGCTTCTGGTCCACTCCAGAGCTATCCAGGTCTTCATGGAACCCTAGGATGGCACACGGTGCTGACTCTGGGGTCTGGGAGATGCAGCTCAGGTCTGAATTGTGCTGTTTGCCCTCTGTCAGGCAACCAGCTGGAGTAGGAGTCCCCATTCGTCCATCTGTAGCCAGAGGCAGCTAAAGCCTTTGCAGCTCAGAGCCCACTGCCTCGGCTTTGACACCAACTCCCAGTCACCAGCTCTGACACCAACTCTGTGGCATTGGCTCATTTCATTTTCCGGACCTCCCCTTTCCCTGTCTGTAGAATGAGGCTAAGACAACACCTAAACCGTAGGGTTGTGGTGGGGAGTAGCTGAGCTAATGAACGAAACAGACTTAGAGCAGTGCCTGGAAGGGAGTGAGTGCAGAAGGGTTAGTTATTAAAATGTTAATGAAAGGGAACCAGACCTTCTTCCAAGGGGGGTTTGGAAGGGTTCACACAGCAGCTTGTGGTAGGGGCATGGCAGACCTACTGAGAACTTTGCCTCTCACACAGGAGGCCCTGAGTCGGTGAGTTGGCTCCCCCTGCAAGGGAGGGGGAGAGGGTCATCCTCCTGGAGGCCCCCTCCTCCGCCAGCCTCCCAGACTGGGCCAGTTAGGGCCACATTTCCCTGACATCCAGCATCAGCCTCTAGAACAGCTCTGGTCCCTGTGGTTTGTGGGAACAGGTTTTCTTCCCCCTCTCAGACATTAGAAGTGGAGTCAGTGAAGTTAGAGCCTTTTACCTCTGAATCTCTGGCCCTGAGCATAGCGCCTGATACAGAACAGATAACCACCAAGGGTTGGTTTTGTGTTTCTTTTGGGTAATTGACATGTGACATACTAGTTCATCTGTACAAGGTAATGATTTGTATTTGTATACATTGTGAAATTGTCACCCCAGTAAGTCTAACTCTGTCTTATCAAATTTCTTAGTCATAATCTACTCTCCTAGCGACTTTCAAATATGCAACATGGTGTTATTAACTCTAGTCACCGTGCTGTACAGGACATAGCCAGGAGTTATGAATTTTATAACTGGAAGTTTGTACCCCCTGACTCCCTTCATCCATTTGCTGCCCCACGGCCCTCCCCAGCAGCCCTGCCACCACCAATCTGTTCTCTGTCTGTGAGCTCTTTTCTCTTTTTAGATTACAGTGAGATCATACAGTGTTTTCTTTCTGACTTATCTCACTTAGCACACTGCCCTCAAAGTCCATCCATAGTGTTGCGCATGGTAGGATATCCTTCTTTTTTATGGTTGAAAAATATCCCTGTGTGTGTGTATCACATCTTCATCCATTCATCTGTTGCTGAACACTTAAGTTATTTCCATACCTTGGCTGTTGTAAATAATGCTGCAAGAAACAGGGGAGTGCAAATATCTTTTTGAGTTAGCATTTTCATTTCCTTTGGTTAAATACCTGGAAATGGGTATTTTTTGAGAAGGGTTGTTTTATTTAGAATCAATGAGTGTGCACATGTGTTCAGACTTACTAGCCAGGACAGAAACCAACATGTCCTTAGCCCTCCCCTCTAATCCCCTCCACTGCCAAAATCTATATGAACACCTTTTCTGCACCAGTCCTTGCTCTGAAACTTAGGAATGCACAGTACAGAGAACACACAGAAGGGGCATCTGGGTGGCTCAGTTGGTTAAGCGTCTGCCTTCGGCTCAGTCCTTGATCCCAGAGTCTTGGGAGTGAGTCCTGCATCAGGCTCCCAGTTCCATGGGGAGTCTGCTTCTCCCTCTGCCCTTTTCCCCTCTCATGCTCTCTCTCACTCACTCTCTCTCTCTCTATCAAATGAATAAATCAAATCTTAAAAAAAAATAAAACATACAGAAATCCTTGTCCTCATGAACGGACATGCTGGCAGAGACAGTGATAAACCAGTGTTCCCATGGAAAAAGTAAAGTAGGAGAGGGCGATAGGGAAGGTAAGGAAGGGGGAGGGTGGCAGTTTAAAAATAGGAAGTCAGGATCCCCTTCCTGATCAGGAAGCAGGGGTAGGGCTCAGAAAACAGGGTTCCAGAGATGGGCAGCCTTCTTGCGGAACCCCTGCCACAGCCTCAGGTGGAGTTTCTTTAGGACCCTGGGGAGGAAGTTCCACGGGGCTCTTCCTCTCTAAAGGACCAGACATCCTATTTAACTGGGGGTGTGTGGCTGAAGTATCAGAGGAAACCAACTGAGCTCACTGTCCCAAGGTGGGATTAAGTGTGAAGAAAATATGGACATGTTCCCAATCGAGGCTTCCTAACTGGACAAATTATAGAAGGATATAAGTCTCTTCTTCTCTTTTTTTAATCTTTCTTCTGTTTTGATAATAATTAAGATCAAGTTTATTTACATATAACAAAATCCAAAACTGTGGCTTAGCCAGTGTAGAGGGTTTATTTCCCTTTCACACGAGAGCCTTCACATGCAGCTAGTGTGGCAACTCCATAGTCACAAGGGCCCCAGGTTTCTATTTTTCATCATTCTAGTACATTGCTTTCATCCTCACGTTTGCCTTATAGTCTAAAATGGCTGCTGGAGCTCCAGCCATCACATCTGCGTTCTGTATAGCTAGAAGGGGAAAGGGCTCTCCTCCTAGCTGAGGTAGTTTTTTCTAGTAACCTCGTCAGAAGTTTAAAGGAACAGTTTCTACTTCATTGGCCAGAACTTAATCCGTTGGGCATATCTATCTTCAATAGAGGCTGGGAAATATTTTAGCTGGACAGTTACCTACGCTAACAAAATGGGGTCCTTTCTCTAAGGAAGAGAGCAGTGTGGAAACTGGGAAAGCAACATTCAATGACTATTTGCTTGTCCATTGCATTTACTCTGCAAATCATCTCTGAGTAAGGTACACAGTTGGTACCTGACCCAGGCTGGAGAGACAGAGATGCAGGGAGAAATCCCACACTGTGCCCTGGCTGGCTACTAATCCGTGGGAAGGCAGGTGCTCAGACAACTGCAGTGAACATAGTAAAGGGAATGAAGAGCCCCAAGGGGGCAGGTCATCGATGAACACAGAAGTAGAAGGAGGGCCTGCTTTGCAGGGAGCTTGGCTGATGAGAGCACTCGAAATCGTGTGTGTCGGGTGACATAGGAAGGAGGCTGTGAAGTCTCCCTGGGTCAGATCGAGGAGGTGTTTGAATGCCGGGTTAGGGGTGGCTATTTACTCTCTTCTTACCTAGCAGTGGACAGCTGGTGAAGGTCAGGGAAGGGCAAAGTCAGGTCCACATGTAAGATGGGCACCACTCGGCCCTGCCCCTGACATACATGGTAACCCCCTCTATTTGGACCTTGGAGGGGCTCATGTTTGCTGGCTACCTCATCCCTTCCACAGTCAGCACCCCAGTTACAATTCGGCTTCTGTCTGCTACAGGGATTGGCATCCCTCAACCTACCAGCAGGTTACCCTCGGGAGTCCCTACTGCGTGGGTCTGGGGACCCCACTTGGCTCTCCATTCCCACAGTGTCAGCATGACTGAACTCGACAACCTCAGCCCCTGGGACAGCCAGGTGCAGTGCGGCCCTGACTTCTGCCCACCCCACCTCTCCTTCTGTTTCTTGATTCTGGACCCAGTGTGAGCATCCCTGCGAGGGGGCGTGTGGATGCTGGCTGCTGGAAGTGTAGGCTGTCTGCGCTAAGGGCCTCCTGATGTCTAGACTCACCCTCTTGTTCTGCAAACCAGGTTCCCAAGGCCCCAGAGTCGGGGTCTCATCCGAGGTGCAGGGGTTCTCTCCTCTCTGGCCTGGCCAGTTCAAATACCTGTGCCTTCATAGCCGCCAAGGAACCTATACGATTTATGGGTGTCCTTCATTAGCTGGGCTGATTATTAACCTTTCTTCTTGGCACAGGATGCTGTGACACTTTTATGCCTGAGTGGGAAGAGCATCACACGTGAAGGTGATAATTCATTGTCCTCCAGTTGTTAATTACAGGCCACGTGGTGCCTTTACACCATCTTTCCCTTTGGGCTGGCCATGGAAAGAAAAAGTCCTTTGGCCACATTTACAGTGACCTGCTTTGCCACAGTGAAGTTTTGCTGGTTGTAGCATTGAGACTTGGGGAAGAACAGAATACTGGACGTGGAACAGACTGGGTGAACCTGGACACGTGGTTTCACTTTGCTGGGATTCATGCTTTCCATCTGTAAAATGGGGATGTCAGCTAACAATAATGATGGTTGATAACAGCAGGGGCCATTTATTGAGCACGCATGGGACATGTACTTAGGGCTTTCGTTCACATGCCCTTGAATCTCTATAGCAAACTCATGAGACTTGCGTTCTTGATGTACCACTTTACTGGATGGGGAGACTGAGCCTTATAGAGGTTAACCTGCTTAAGGTTGCACAGCTGGCCAGGACCAACTTCATTCTAGTTGTGGTGACCGAGAAACATCATCATATGGAAAATGGTGGCAGGGAGTGACAAGGGTGATTGAGCTGGGAAAAGAGGTAGCCGGGGACAGGAGGTTCTGTCTGAAGGGGTCAGAGAAGGCGTCTCCGAGGAGGTGAAGTCTGAGCAGAGACCTGAGTGGTGCAGACCATGAGGTTGTCTTGAGGAAGAAAAACGAAGGCCCTGATGGTGCTTTGGCCATTCATGTGCAGGAAAAGGACTCTTTTGATGGTTTTGAGACCTGGGCTCACAAGCAAGGTAGAGTCTGTGGCTGCGGGCGCCCCAGGTTTTTTGAAATTGCACGTGTGTGTGTACGCACATGTGCACACACATGTGCATGGAGGGAGACCTGGAGAAGTGATACCCAATAACAAATTCAGGGAAGTGTCCATATTGCAAAAAAACAAAGAAGTTCAAAGGACAGAATTCTCATTGACAAGTGATGCGCTTTCTTTGCTAAGGGTTTAATGTAAGTACCCAACCCAGAGAACCTGTGCCCAAGAGGCCTCAGCAGGTCATGTCACCTTGCCCTCCTGCCTCCATCCTGGAGGGTGTGTGGGTCTTAAAACCTGTCACTCAGGTCAGACTCCCCCTCCATATGGAGGAAGATGGCCCCTTGCCAGGACATGGCTCCAGGTGACAGCCGAGCAGCCATCAGTCTGTACCTGTGAGGACTTGAAGCTCTCGGCAGTTGGGGGATGAGAATCTAGCCACCATGTGGGTGTGGGCATGGAAGGACCTGGGTGGAGGATTAGGTGCCCTGGTGAGTGGGTCAGTGTAGACTGGACTGGAGTCTACACTGACTGTCCGGTCTTCATGACAACCCAGCAATACATTCTGGTCTCTACCTGCAAAGGGTCTGAGATTGGATGTTCTGCCCAGAGCGGCACACTCAGGGCTTTATAGATTCTGGGAGAGTAGAGCTTGGGGAAGCAAGACCCAGATGTAACTCTGGATGCTCTAGGCAGTAAACCAAAGAGACACTCGAGGTGTGTTAACAGTGCTGTTAACATGCTGGCCATTCTGAGCTAGAAGTGGCCCCGCCCACATGGATGGCAGTCTATGACATATGTTACACCTGTGTGTATCCATACCCGCAGCAGACATTGCTAATCAGTCCTGGTATCCTTTTTTGCCTGATGGTGATTCCACCTTCGGAACCAGTGCCCCTTCCTCCGTCTTGCAAGCTGTTGCAAGGCTGTCAGGGTAATAGGTATTTGCAATGCTTGTTATGAAAATGTTGGGGATCATGAGAGGTCAAGGGATCCTTCAGGCCAAGAGTAGGGGACTGGCGCGGGCTCCGTCACTGCAGCATTGCGGTGACCAATTCTTCAGACTGGCCTGTTTCCCTTTCTTCTCGATTTTAGGGTTTGCTTTCGGATGATTTTTTTTTTCTTTAATTTTAACGCATATGTAAGTCGTTTGTGTGGTTCCAAAGTTAAACCTGTCTTAGGAGGATCTTTGCAAGTCTTGCTTTCACTTCCCTTTAGGGAAGTTACACGTGGACTTTCGGCTGCCTGGTGGATCAACAGCTCAAACCCCTGCATTGTTCAAGGCTCAGCTGTGCATGCACATATTGAATAGTTATGCTATACCCCTGAAACTAATACAATGTTCCATGCCAATTGTACCTCAAGAAAAAAGTAAATTTTTCCTACTAAAGGGTTCACGTTTCTCTACCAACTCACCAGCAGAGCATGTGCTCAAACTCCTAGATTTTTGCTAATCTCATGGTTAAGGGTTTTACCCATGATTTTACAGAAGAGGCAAATCAGTTTACCTCCCACCCCCCCTAGGCAGTGTATCAGAATGGGAACACAGTTCTCAGAACACTCATATGCTTTTGGATCTTGACAACAAACCACAGTGGTGCTGTCAATGAGCAGACCGAGTTCCACGGAGGGGTTGCAATTTGTCTGACCTCCACGGGGTCAAGTCAGTGGCAGGGCAAAGCCTCCCGTGCACGTGAATGCTGACTTTCCTTCCCCCCATCCCCCAACAGGCTGTGGATCCCTCCTCTGTTGCCTTGGTGACCCTTGGCTCCTCAAAGGAGATGCTGTTTGAAGGAGGTCCCAAACCCTGGGTCCTCGAGCCTTCCAAGTTCTTCCGGAACATCACCTCCGAGGACACAGACAGCATTAGCCTGGCTCTCTTTGGGCCCTCTACCTCCCGGAATTACCAGCAACACTGGATCCTTGTGACCTGCCAGGCCTTGGGAGAACAGGTGAGAGGGCAGCCATCCCTAGACCCATCTTGTCCAGAAGAAGGGGTGGAAAATCCCCTTCCCTGAGTACCCTGCCATGTGCTTACAGCACCATTTCCCAGACAGGCAAACTGAGGGTCAATGGGATAGGCAGGTTGACCAGGGTACCCATTTGGAGACCCTGCCAGTACAGGACAGCTTTACTAGAGCTAGCTAATTCTGGCTCCCTTTCCACTAGTGGAGTGACTTCTCTCCCTGGGCTTCATCACTGCCTGCCACCAAACTGGGGGATGGGACAAATCCTGGGGGGTCACAGTCAGAGGCAGCCAGGGTCAGGCAGATAGCGTACATGAGCGAGACTTTTAGCCCAGGTTTGGCATCTCTTTTCAGTGTTTCAGGATAAGCAAGGAATCCCAATATTTTTTTCTGCAAAATCCCTCAATTTTTATCGCAATGCTGAAAACCAGAGAAACTTGGAGACTGTAAGAACGAACCCAACATGTCGGTGATCTGAGCTCTCGTGGGGCTGGTGTGGGCTAGAGAGAGCAGCAGCTCACCCATCGGGGCCACCTGTGCCTACCACTCCAGAGGCTCAGGGCCCAGTGTTCATTTTGCTGATAGTAAGGACATAGCCCACCATTCACAGGGTACCCCAGAGCCGGAAAATCAAGAGCAAGGTGGGAGGCCAGCGGGGATCAAGAGAGATAGGAGAGAGGCCATGTCTTTAGGGAAGTGGAGAATGTTAGGGAAATGGAGAATGCCCTTGCACGTGCAGTAGTGCAAAGGATGTCAGTTGCTGTTAGAACACACGTGCTCACATCACCCGAGTTATACTTACAAAGCTTGTCCAAACCCAGACAGCCTTGGTGTGGGTGGAAAAGATGCACAGTGAAAGGCCCTGATTCCCACTGGCTTTGTTTTGTCATTTTTTTTTTAATCAATAAGAAATTTTTTTTTAAAAATAAGAAAAATAAATAAGAGAATAAACTTAGTCCAGAAGGAAATGAGATAAGTTTCTTCTCCCTGGCTTGGCATCCTCATTCGTGTCCCAGCTGGGCTGTAGGACTTGGTCTTCTGAGCAGAGGTCCCTCCGGGATCCTCCCACTCCGTGCGCTGTGCCTCTCACTTTCTTGGGGGCATTACGGTGGAGGCGCGGGGCCTGCAGGTCAGCATGGAAACCACCCTTTGTCCTGCCTTGTGGTCAGGAAGGGTGAGGGGCTCTAGGATCGGACCATTGGGTCCTACGACAGTAACGTGTCATTTGAGGGGCCGAAGGTGCTCCCTTGGCATGGGTCATTCTCTGGGGTGCTTGCAAAACTCAGGCCTGGGCTTGACTTCTGAGTTCCCAGGCTAAACTAGACTTCAACGTCCCTCTTTTGTTGCCTCTCTAATTGTGGCTTCTGCAGCAGCCAAGTGAACTTCTTTCCAAGAGAAGGACAGCATGCAGGCTGAAGCCCCTCACACAGCCTCACAGGCCGGGCCCCCCACAGCCTATTGTCCAGTCCGTCTGCCGTGCAGGTCTCTGTCCGTCAGCACACGCCCTCCCAACACCTGTACCCCATTGTAATGGAGCTTCTAAGTCAGTGTAGGCCCCTCATTTGAAAACCCACAGGCCTGGGAATTTGCCCCTACAACTCTGGGGTCTTTGGAGGGTCCCGGCAAGCTGGGAGGCCTCACTGCTCCCTCTCCTCCCTGGGTCACAGAGCAAGCAGTGGTTGGGCCAGCATTTGTAGAGGGCCCTAGAGACTCTGTCCAAAGTCCTCTTGCACACTGAGAGAGCCCTCTCCCACACATACATCCCTGGCCCTTTGTATTCTGGTGGTGTAGGTCTTATCTGCCCATTCTACAGGGCAGCAGCCTGAGTTCAAGGGAGCTGGCTCTTGAGGCCAGGCTCACAGTGGAGCAGGCACACAGACTCTGACTGCTTTGTTCTGCCAAGGTCATCGCCCTCTCGGTGGGGAATAAGCCTAGCGTCACCAACCCTTTCCCGGCGCTGGAGCCCGCCGTGGTGAAGTTCGTCTGTGCCCCACCCTCCAGGCTCACACTGACCCCCGTCTACGCCAGCCCACAGCTTGACCTGTCGTGTCCGCTGCTGCAGCAGAACAAGCAGGTGGTAAGTGAGCAGTGCTCGGGGAGGGTAGCAGGTCCATGGCGCGCCCTCGCCTCCATGCTCAGTGGCCCCTGCTTGGGGCCTGCTCCTGGGCAGCTTTTACATATCAGAGGGTTGGGGGTTGAAGCCCCAGAGGTGAGGGGCTCACCTAGAGTCCCAGTTGCTCGTGACAATGCCAGGTGGAGGTAGGGCGCCTATGGTCCCAGGCTCCCCCTCTCTCTGTGCGGCACTTGGCAGCTGGTAAAATCTCATCATTTTCTGTGACTTAGGGGCGTTGAGGTGGGCCTTTGGTCTGTGGGCAGCCAGTGTGTGTGTGGTCAGAGAGAAGACTACTGCACCTTTCTCAATGGGTGAGGAGAACGTAGGGAGGCTGTGTTTCAAACATACACATGGGAGGGGAAGAAAATCTTTGGGGGTTGCTCTGACAGGCAGGGATGGAAGATGAACCCTACAGGTCTGGTCCCCCTGGGCTTGTGACTAGTCTAGCCTTCCACCCCAGGATACCCAGAGGCCAGAGAGACAGATGCAGAGGACTCTAGAGCCCTCCTATTCAGGCTCAGGGGCACCAACAACCTCCTGGCCAGCCCCAGCCCCCAGGCCCTTCTCAGGCAGAGACCCAGCCGGCAGCTTTTCCTTCCTTCCTTCAACATGTGTTCATCCAGCACCTTCTGTATGCTGGGCGCAGAGTCCTGGGTTCAAGAATACAGAGTACTCAGGACAGGTGAGGCACCTAGAGGGGACAGGAGACCAGGAGGCCCACGGATAGCAGACGAGAAGGACGAAAGGTGGGGATTGCTGTGGAGTGCGGGAGGCAGGGTAGGATCCCTATCAGCGGAGGCCACTTCAGATGGGGCCATGAAAGGCCACAGTCAGGAGGACACCTACCATGTCAGGCCCCATGGTCAAGAGATGCCAGCCCAGAAGAGCTGAGGTAAGGGTGTCCCAGGCAGGTAGAATGGCAGTGCAAAGGCCTTGAGAATAGCCTGGGGTCTCTGTGTCCCTGCTGCCCACGTGGAAATCAGAATGGTTGTCTGTGCCAGGAACTTTCACCTGTGTGCCTCATTGCCCATTGCCAGGACCATCTGGGCAGCCAGGCTCGTTGGATCCCATTCATGGATTTGCCCACGAGCCCCGGAGGTGGGCAGGGTCCCAGAGGAAGAACCTAGATCTGCCCACTCCCATGTTTTCAGTGCCTTCTCTATGGCCCCTGCGGCTGGTTCTTTCCTCCCAGCCCCAGCCTTATGATCAGCCCCAAGGCGTGTCCAGCTGCCCTCTCCCTTGGTGGCTTCTGAGGGGCCCTGTGTCTCCTGAAGCCACCTCTAGGGATAGGACCCTCTTACCTCTTTGCCGTTTGCCTGGAGAGGACTCAGTGCCTAGTCTCTGTGCACACAACGGAAGCTTTCTGAAGCTTCCTGAAGCTGTTTACCTAGGTAGCCTATCCCAGTGGGGAAGGAGATCTGGGGTTTGGCTCCCCTGTGGGTAAAGGAGGAGAACAGCTTTGTGTCTGGTCAAAGTCACATTTCTTTGAAGCTCTGTGGGGGGTCACCGACTCCAGTTCTAGGACTCAGGAACAGCTGCCTGTCTGGCGTGTAACTCTGCCTCTCGGCCCCCGCATTCCCTGCAAGCTTGGGTGACTTGTCTTCCTGCTGTCCCGGTGGGTGTCTGCCTTCTCTGCCCTGTGTGCATCCCCAACTTGCTGTTCCCTCTGGCTTGGCTTCTCCTGTGTTCCCAGGACTCCCTCCCTGCCTCTTTCGCTTCTTTATTCAAATGCTACTCCTTGGAAGGGTGTCCTCAGCCTTTAGAACTTACCCAGAGTTTTCCCCTTCCCTCAACATTTTATATTCTGGCTCTCTTCTCCCCTGTCCCCAAGCTCTTACCATCATCCAGTGCCATAGAATTTACATGTTTATTTCCTTCTTTGTGAGTCTCTAGAAGAGAGCGCTACTTGGGGTAGGAGGTCAGTAATGTGATGGACAAATGAACCCAGGAATGAGCATCCCATGTCCCTGTCCCTGTGTCTTCTGCCCCCCTCTTTTAAAGATTTTATCATTTATTTTGACAGAGAAGAGAAAGAGAATGAGAGCATAATTGGGGGAGTGGCAGAGGGAGAAGCAGTCTCCCATTGAGCAGGGAGCCCGATGCTCGATCCCAGGACCCTGGGATTATGACCTGAGCTGAAGGCAGATGCTTAGCCAACTGAGCCACCCAGGTGCCCCTCTGCCCCTGACTCTTGCAGGGTCAAATGCCTAGAGAAGCCAAGTGAGGTGTTGGTGAAGGAAAGGGGCTAGGGGTATGAGGCAGGGATGCAGACCTGGAGAGCAGGCACCCCTTTGCAGGACAGCCTGCCCCCCCTCAGCTCCAGCCCCTTCAAGCCCAGGCTGACCAAACCTTCTCATTTTCAAAGAAAAACCCAGGCCAGGCAGATCGATGGGCATCTTCCTTGTCTTCACACGCTGGGCACCTGCCAAGTGAGCTGTGTCTGGCCGTCTGTTGGCTGTGACCTTAGGGTCAGCGCGGGGCTGTCTCTCTTGACGGAAGGATGACAGTCAGGCTGCGGAGCATTGCTCTGAATGGGCTTGTGCATGTCATAGATCTTACTCGTCAGGAAATAATGGACCTCAGAGACAGGATCACTGGGCCATCCATCAGGCCTGGTGTTGCGGAGCTGTGAGCTGTGCAGGCACGGCCCCTGCGATTTCTGATCTCACTAGGGGACCTTGAGAAAGATATATCCGTGCCATGCATTCCCGGGTGCAGTATCAATTTAATTTTATACCTCTCCAAAGCCAAAGGCCACCCAAGATATGTTTGCAGAGTAAATTATGGGCAAGGCCAAACGCCGGAACGCAGCGGAACAGTCAGAGTGACAAAGTGGAACCAGACTCCGGCCTGACCCCAATCCTCAGCTCTGGTCGTCCTGTGCTCAGCTCACTGCGGCTGAGCCCCGTGGCGTGCCGGGATGACTGATGACCCAGGGCATGTGTGGAGCCCTTGTCCGACCGGTACTCCAGGGAGAGGCCACACAGGGGAGGCCGCACACTCACAGGGGAGGCCTATGGGCTTTAAAATCAGACCAGCAGAGTTCTACCCCAAAACCTGTGTGACCTTGGGCAAGTTGTTGGATGTGTCTGAGTCTCAGCCTTCCCATTTGTTAAAATGGAGATAATGTTGCTCCAAATGCCAGTTGGAAGGATCCAAGTGTGCTTGGCACAGGATGTTAATGTCCTTCCCTGGGAGGCATTAGTTTCCCACCCAGGTTGCTTCTACAGGAAAGAGAAAATGCTACTTCTCATCCCTGCCCAGAGTCAGCAGCTCCTGGGTTGAATCCAGACTAGTTACAAGATCTTTGCATCCCTGGGGGTTTGTGCTGACCTGCGTTTAAAATTTGCTGTATGCTTTGGCTCAGTGTCATCTAGGGGAGAGAAAGCTAGAAGGACCTGGAGAGGAGTCTTCCTGGCACCAGTTGGGAGTTCAGGGACAGTCTCAGTCTGGACAGGCGAGGCTAGGCTGCAGGAACAAGTACCCTCAGATCCCAGGGCCTTTTCACAGCAGTTCATTTCTTCCTTGCACCCCCCGTGCATCACGGTAGTGGGGCACCTGGCTTCGTGTCACTGCTCTCTTCCTTCCGAGACACAGTCGGTGGGACACCCACCAGGTGGAATATGGCCAGAGAGAAGGAGAGCCTGGCAGGCTGATTTGCCCTGGAGGTGTTTTAAAGTCAGTTTCTGCCTTTCACCGGTCAAAGCAAGTGACCTGGTCCCTCCTAACTACAGGGGCCAGAGAAGTTGAGCCCCGATCTCTGGACCCACGGCTGCTGGAGAACTGGACATACCGGTGACTACCGCGCATGACCGCCCATTTCCAGACTTGCTTATTTGTTTCAGTGAGCCAGGCTGTTGAAAAGGATCTCGTATGACCCTTTTTTAAAATGGGGTCCTGGGAGGTGGGTTCTGCTGTGATGCTCACTTCACAGATGGAGAAACTAAGGTTCTCGGAGGTGGGCAGCTTGCCTGGGTGGTGAGAAGCCGAGGTTTGAGTCCAGGGAGTAGAATCCGGTTGTCTATGTGCTTAGGGTCCCTGCTTTGCTTCCTGCCCCACCTACCCCCTTGCCATCCGGGCAGGGAGCAAAGGGGATGAACCAGCCTCTGGGAGAAATGAGGCCGACTTGGCATGGGTTCCAAGAGGTGGATTTGCTTAGGGGGCCAGAGGTAATGGTACAGTGGTTGTAATTCAGGGTTTGGAACTGAACCCTGACAGTGTACTACTCATTTGCCGAGTTGCTTTGATTTGTTCCTTTTCTTCTCTGGAACTCTGCTTCCTCACCCTTAATGTGGGGATGGCAGCTCCCATCTCACTGGGATATTTAAGGATCAGGTGAGAGAGAACCTGGCTCTGAAAGGAGCTTTGCAAACCGAATGACTAGGACATTTCGAATGTTGTAACTGGTGTTCTTGTTAAACCCTTGGGGGCGATCATCCTAGAGGGGCTAGGCTGGGCGTGCATGGGGCAGAGAGGAGGTGGCAAGGATTTGGGAAGGTAAGGCCAAAGAAGAAGGAGAGCAGCCTGGCCAAGGTGGCGGTGGGAGGGTGTGGGCTCTAGGGTGGGGTCTCCTGACCTTGGCATTTCCAACATTTTGAACCAGAGCCTTACTTCTTGAGGGTGGTCCTATGCTTTGTGGGCCACATCCCTGACCCCTACCCTTTACATACCCGTTGCACCACCTGCCCCCCTGTTGTGATCATCAAAAAGGCTTTCAGACATTGCCAGGATCAGCTTTGGGGGAACAAATGTTTCCTCCCTCAAGGGGGACCATGGGCTGGAGTGAGAGGCCAGGTTGGACAGAGCTATGAGGCATCTTGAGGCGGGGCAGCATAGTTAATGACTTGCCCTCTCCCCCTACCCAGGCCCCAGGAGCCCTGAAGGCAGCCAGCCAGGTCTGGGGTGCCCCACACGATCAAGGGCAAATGTGCCCTGTTCTAGGTACGGCCGGGATGTGAGATTTCTGCCCCTTGTAGGTTCCGGTTTCCAGCCACCGCAACCCCATGCTGGACCTGGCCGCCTATGACCAGCAAGGCCGCAGATTCGACAACTTCAGCTCTCTGAACATCCAGTGGGAGTCAACCAGGCCCCTGCTGGCCAGCATCAGGCTGGAGCTGCCCATGCAGCTAGTGGCCCGGGACGATGGGAGCGGCCAGAAGAAGCTGCACGGTGAGCCCGGGTTGGGGGTGGGGTAGTCTGCTGACCCAGGCCAGGAGGACAGAGTGTAGTGAGACCCCAGATGGACGGGAGGGACACTGAAGGAGGGCTGGCGGCAACTATGGACCCCACTGGATCACTTTTTCAGGGATGGGCAGACAAACTGAGGCTCAGGGCAGGGGAGTCTCACGTCTCAGCTGGTCCAGATTAGCCAGCCTCCCAGGCTCCAAGCCACGTGCCTTCACAGACCAATGGTGGCCAGAAGTCACAGCCAGCGCTGCTCCCCGAAGCCGCACCAAACTTGGCTCCACGGGCCTGGTAACTCATACGGTGCATATAGTTTAAACCAACTCGGTCACGTATTTTTAGGACCAGAGACTTAAACTGTAAGAAGGAGGGAGGGGCTGCTTCCCTGGCAGCAAGGGGGCAAAAACCCAGCATCTGTTCTCCTCTCCCTGGACTCAGGCTTGCAGGCCATCTCGGTTCATGAGGCATCGGGGACCACGGCCATCTCCGCCACCGCTACTGGCTACCAGCAGTCCCACCTCAGCACGGCCAGAGTGGAGCAGCCGGTATCTGCCTGGGGCCCCGGGGAGGGAGTGGTTCCCCCAACCCCGCCCCACCGTTCCCGCTCACATCCTGCCCACTGTCCGAGCATCCGGAGCCCCCTGAGCTCACTGCATTCACTAACCCACACTCAAATCGAATGCCATGGGCTCACATGAACTGGGGTGCCTTCCTGCTGACCTCCTGCCTCCAACACCCCTATCCCTCATGCCTGGCACTCAGGCAGCTGGGGGGGGTTCCAAATTAAGGGCAGTCTGGCCCCGGCCCCTCATGGCCCCTACATACAACCTTGGGAGCCCTCGAGCTCATCTCTCCTGCCTCTTCTCCCGCAAGGCCCTGACCTCACACCCCACCTGGATGTGCCTCAGGGCCTTGGCCCTCCATGACTTTATACCCCGAGTCCCCGCTGCCTGGAACACCATCCCCCTCCTTCCCTTCACTCCTACCCAGCTGGTGGCCTCCTGTTCATTAGTCCCAGCCATATTGTCAGCCTGTCTGCAGAATGGTCCCTGAGCCTGGGCACTGAGTAGCTGCCCCCACCCCCAGCGTGGTATAGATGCCCCCCAACACACAGTTGCCATCATCCACATACACTTGGGTCAAGGCCTGTTGAATCTTCTCTCCCCACCCTAGCATCTCATGGGCATGGCTTATGGACAGCAAGGGAGGGCATATGGGAGGAGGTATGAGAAGGGCTCCCCCAGAGTGGTCTTACCTGGATGATCTGCACCCCATGGTGAGGGAGGGGCAGCAGTTGACTTGGGTTTTATATAGGGTGAAGGCAGCAGATGGTGGCTGGAAGGAGGAGGTGGGACTGGGTTCCAGGAGACCCAAAGTGCCAGGATAAGGAGCTTGAAGTTTCCTTCTGGGTAGTGGGGAGTAAGGGAAGCATTTGAAGGGGGTGGAACCCCAGCGGGAGCAGCACTGAGGCTGGCCTGGGGGGAGGTGGCCCTCAAGAAGCACACCTATATGCCCCTGGCAGTTTTGGGTCATCTGTTCCCCACTTGCACAGGGTGTCCCTTGGCTGTGGGTGGCCTCACGGGCCTCCCCCTTCTGGGCCTCGGCACTTAGGCTCTTTGGCTTTTCTCTAGTGAAAACTGCCCTTAACCTTCACTTCTTTGGCGTTTGCTCACCTGCGAGTCCCCCCCCACCCCTGCCACCTCCAACCTGTCCTTCACTGCCTTCACAACCCACCCTAAGCTCTGACACAGGCCATTCATTTGCTTTCCCTTTTAATCCTGACCTTAGATTCAATTCGCATCATTGCCAAGGGCACTTGTTGGACCCCTAGGGCTAGCATAGTGCTGGGTACAGGGGAGGAGCTCGAGCACGAGGACACGGGTGGGTCCGAGCTGGGTCAGGTCCAGCAGTCTCCCTGAAGGCCATGTGGCTGAATCACATACTTGGAAATGTGCGCCACCGAGGGAGTGAGGGGCAGTGCTAGTTCCCTTGTGAACCCACTGTGACGATATCCCCTCCACTCAGCCCCTTTGCTGCTTACCCAAGCCCCAGCCCCTTGCACATGGCTCCACAGCTGGTCATTTGCTATGTGTCCCCGCTTTCTTGGTGAGGGGAGGGTATGAATCACCCGTTTCATGGGGCCTGGAAGGTGGGGTGGGATGCAGGCCTGGGTAGAATTATTGGATGTCTCAAAGGGATGTGGCCTCTTGGCTGGGTTGGAACACGAAGGTTTTCCTGGAGCTTGTGTCCCCAACATACTGAGTGCCCTGGGATAACACCAGGACCCAGGGTTTCTAGAACTGCTCTTTAAGTGGGGAAGCCCGTGGGCTGGCCCTGGGCTGGCCCATTGCCTTTGACCTAATGGCCCTGTTTTGCTTCTCCAGTACGACCCTCTCGTGCCCGTGTCAGCCTCCATAGAACTCATCCTGGTAGAGGACGTGAGGGTGAGCCCAGAGGAGGTGACCATCTACAACCACCCCAGCGTGCAGGTACAGAGTTCTTTCCCTGTTACTGTGACACCTGGGTGTGGCCCATGCGGTGGGGATGGATGGGGGCTCGCCTCTGACACCCAGGCTGACCCCTCCTTACAGGCGGAGTTGCACATCAGAGAAGGCTCGGGCTACTTCTTCCTCAACACCAGCACCATGGACGTCATCAAGGTGGTCTACCAGGAGGCCAGGGGCGTGGCCACGGTGAGTGTGGGTCCTGTCCCCTTGCTCCTTGCAGTTCCTCCTTTGGGTGGCCTCGGGTGTAACAGAGTGGTTACTTCCAAAGTAGGTGCTTAATCGCACCAGATGCAATTGGTGAGGCCTTTTGAGTCTGTAGTTCATTGTTTGTGAAACTCTCATCATTTGTGAACTACCTTTGTGACTTCCGTTCCACGTCTATAAACTGCCCACGCTATTAGTGAACCAGAGGTTTCCTGTCAGTCTTTTAATTAAAACATGATATATAAGCAGCAGTGTAACAGTGATAAGGAAGGCTGCTTTTGAAAGGTGTATCAGCTTTTTCTGTTTTCCCCTATGTCTTTCTTGACCCGCTCCCTGTTCTGGCAAATACAGACTCAGCTGTGCCCACGGTGTGGAAGGGTTTAGGATTCTGCTTTTTGTCAGGAGTTGCACCCTCAGTTTTTCCCCACCATGTTGCTATGTAGGCTGGCTGACCTTTTTTTTTTTTTTTTTTTTAAGATTTTATTTATTTATTTGTCAGAGAGGAGAGAGAGCGAGCACAGGCAGACAGAGTGGCAGGCCAGAGGCAGAGGGAGAAGCAGGCTCCCTGCCAAGGAAGGAGCCTGATGTGAGACTCGATCCCAGGACGCTAGGATCATGACCTGAGCCGAAGGCAGCTGCTTAACCAACTGAGCCACCCAGGCGTCCAGGCTGACTTTTTTTAAAATATATTTTTTAAAGGTTTGTTTATGTATTTTAGAGAGATAGAGCGTTGAGGGGAGGGACAGAGGGAGAGGGAAAGAGAATCCCAAGCCGACTCGACTCTGTGCTGTGCTTAGAGCCCGATGCAGGACTGGATCCCATGACCCTGAGATCACGAACTGAGCCTAAACCAAGAGTCAGACGCCCAACCAACTGTGCCACCCAAGCGCCCCGAGGCTGCTTTTATGTAGCTGTTTGTACTTAGCTATTCTCTCTTTGTAGAGGATTTCAGTTGTTCAGATCTTTTTGTTTTTTTAAAAACAGCAATATAGTTATAGCAAAGAGTAAAAGCAAACAAACACCAACATCTTAAATGTGTGCATATGTGTGTAAGGAGTTATTTTGCAATCATGCAAACAGAACTTTCTCCAAAACAAACGTACCATGGAATGTATTGAACTTTAAATGCAGGCAGCCACGAACAAAGACATGACACCCAAGAGGTACCATTAAACTGCAGCTCTGCCGTGGCCCTTAGACTGCTCCGAAGTCCATTTCTCTGTACTCACTGACTGTCTTGACACAGGGAGTCACAGTTATTTGCCTCTGGAGTGGGACAGGTGTAAAGGACATGAGGGTCACGAGCAGGGTTTCCCGGGATGGGGAACATACATGGAGGTGCTATGCCACATGGCCCCTGATGTTTACTTTCAGTGTCAGAGAGTTGTAGGGAGTGGTGGGGACCATGGCAAAGTAGAAAGCAGAGACTGTTTCTGAGGGATAGCCACCAAGTGCCTCCAGGTGGCTTTTGTTTAATTTTTATTTTTTTTAATTTTTTTATTTTTCAAAAGGTTTTATTTAGTTCTTTAATTTAGAGAGAGAGCACATGCATGCAAGTGCTGGGGGAGGGGCAGAAGGTGAGGGAGAGACTCTCCCAGCATGGAGTGGCAGACTCCATGCTGAACTTAGAGCCCAACACGGGGTCTGATCCCATGATCATCACCCGACCTGGGCCAAAACCAAGAGTCAGATGCTCCACCAGCTGAGCCACCCAGATGTCCCCCACCCCACCTTTCGTTTTTGTTTTTTGTTGTTGTTTTTAAAGATTTTATTTATTTGAGAGAGAGAGAGAGAGCATAAGCGAGTGTGGGGGGGAAGCAAACTCCCACCTTACACACATATGCATACATTTAAGATTTTGGTCTTGATCCCAGGACCCCCAAGATCAAGATCTGAGCCAAAGTCAGACACTCAACCAGCTGTGGCCCCCAGGCACCCCATCTTTTATTATTTTTAATACCAGCTTTATCATGGTATAATTCGCATACCATACACCTTGCCTATTTCAAGTGTAAGGTCAGTCGGTGTTTAGTCACTCGTAGACACATGCATTCAGGACCGCGGACAGTTCTGGAGCGGAAACCCCTGTACACTCTAGCTGTGTCCCCCCTGTTCTCACCCAGAGAGACAAAAGAGCATTGGATTTTGTCAAATGGTTTTTCTATGTCTCTTGAAATACTGATGTGGTTTTTGTTTTTATCCTGTTGATATGATGTGTTGCATTAATTGCCTTTCAGACATTAAACCAACCTTGCATTTCTGGGGCAAATGCTACTTGATCATGATACGGAATTCTTTTTACATGTAACGAGACTCTGTTAATATTTCTTTGAATTTACACTAACAGCCCTAAGAGGTACTGGTCTGTGCTTTTCTGTCCCATGAGGTCTTCAGCCAGTGTGGGTATCCAGCAACATTGGCCTCACAGAATGAGGCCTGCTTCTTAGTTTTGGTAGAGTTTGTGTGGCATTGGTATGAAGTGCTCTTAAATATTGGGTAGAATTAACCAGTGAAGCCATCAGGACATGATCTTTACTTCCGGGGCAGGTTTTTGATTATTAATTCCATCTCTTTATATGTTACAGGTCTATTCACACTGTTTCTTTTTGAGTCCATAGCTTGGGTCTTTATAGGACAGAACACCCTTTTTAGGACAATTCAGATTTTTTGCTTCCTGGGTGTTTGTTCTGTTTTCACATTTACATCCCTCCAGTGATTGACCTTGGTCTCTACCTGGCTGTGGAGAGGCTTTCTTTTGGTTCCGTCCCTTGGTGAGGAAGCATGTCATAATAATTCTGTTTTCTCAGAGGCAGAGTCTTAGCCGACAGAACCTCTTAGGTGTGTCACCATAAATCAGAGCAAGAAAACATTTTCTCTCGCCACCTGGGAACAAATGTGTGTTGTTAGAGGCAGCAGGAGGGTTACTAGAAGTCTGAGATCAGAGGAAACTGTCCCCAGAGTATTTTTGTTCCCTTTTTAAAAGAATGGATAGTTCCCTGGCCATCCCTCCTGCCATGTAAATGAGCGTTCACTGTCACATCCTTCATACTAAAAGGAAAAGCTCAAGTCGTAAATAATTCTGACCGCTTGAGATATGCCTTGCTTTGCTTTACTTCTGGAGATTAAAAAAAAAGAACTCCCTTGTTATCAGCAGGGCTCCTGGGTGGCTCAGTCAGTTAAGTGTCTGCCTTATGACTTGGGCCACAATCCCAGGGTTCTGGGATCGAGCCCTGTGTCAGGCTCCCTGCTTCGTGAAGAGTCTGCTTCTCCCTCTCCCTCTGCCCCTCTCTGCCACTGGTGCTGTCTCTCTCACACACGTAAATGAATAATATCTTTTTTAAAAAGTCCCTGTTATCAAGAAGAGGGAAGCCTTGAGTTCAGAAAAAATGGGTACAGTGCCAACAAAACTTGAAGACCCTTTAGTTACATTTACCTTGCCTCTTATCTTTTGAATAAGCCCAGAGCATAGATCTGCAGCCAGAGAATGAACTCTCCTCCAAGAACAAGAGCTTCTAAGAGCCTGTGTTGGACTGGGCTGCCCCTATATGTTGTGAGTCCCCCATCTCTGGAGGCAGCCAAACAGGAGGTGGGACACTTGTCTGGAAGACTCGAGATGGGATTTCAACATCAGAGCCAAGTTTCCCCAGGAGACCTCGAGTGCCTATATAGTCCCACAATATTAGGTTTACCCCCATGCCGTCCCTGTCAGTAGCAGAAGCTAGGCTTCTCTAGTCAAGACAAGTAATGATGTTCCCATTCTAAGAGGGTCCCAGGAGAGCCCCAGCAGTTCTCTCTTGGTTGTGGGCGAGCCCATGCTCATGTGTCTCATCCTGCCGTGGTTCCTGTGGAATGAGACAGAGCACTCAGGTCAGGCATGACCCCCAGGACGAGCCTAGCACTGTGGAAAGCACCACAGCGTCCCATGTGGCAGGTCCCACGAGGCGTTCTCGGGGGCACCTTGACCATTGGGGTCTCTGCTTCCTGTCAACTCACGCCTGGACAAAGACCCTTGCACCTCGAGGTACAGCTTGAGCTCCGGTTCCCTCTGCCTCTTCTGTAACCTGCCGGAGATGTTTTTCATGGAGCGTTGACAATCGGTGACAGTTGTTTCTGAAGGAAGTTTACACATTTTCTTTGGCATTTTCCAGCTGCTAATTAGCAACATTCTCGTTTCCCTTAATCACAGAGACGAGAAAGCCCACAGCAGTTCTTCAATTAGCTCACAGAAGATGTTTCTTTCTTTCTTATTACTACACATTCAGGATGCAAGAATGGCTCCTGGGTGTGCTTCGGCTTCTGAGCATCTCTGGAAGGGAGCTGTCACGCTCACACACCAGGGCCATTATGAAGGCTCTCTGGCCACACAATGGAGCGCCGTGCATGGCTATGCTGAATTCTTACACCCCCTGCCCCCCACAAACTCCCTGCGAGCAGCCTTTAGTTCATTTCTGGCTGGCTTGCCCCTAGGAGTGCTTACCTGACTGAAACTTAGGTTCCTTTTTTCTCACCCTTTCTTTCCATTTCAAATCAAGTCCTCTACGCAGAACCCATGTAACTAGAAGGGGAGGCAGGGATGGGGGCGCGTGACCTACTGTGCGCCATGCACTTCATACCTTTAAAGTAATGCATTCATTCTGCAAAGACTGGTGATGGTCCAGGTGCTGGGAGTTGGTGGGGAACAAATTATGAGCCACATTGTCTCCGTATCCTCAGTCCTTTGAGGCCTAGCCAAGCACAGCGACCTTATATATTCAAGGAGTGTTTCCAGAAGCAAGAGGGGATGGGTAGCAGGTGGCAGCCGTGGGCTTTGAACTCGGGTGTGTGTCCTGCTTTTCCCCCGAGAATGACCTGAGGACAGTGGTACCTGTCCCAGTCCTGGATGGATTTTCATCCAGCATCCAAGCCAGGGCTCTTCCCTCTGCCTGTGACTTTCCTGTGTTTGTGGTCACCACCTACAGGTCTCAAGGACATGCCCTGACCACCACCCCCTACCCCATGCTATTGACAAGCACTCTTTAGTAGGAAATGGGAGCTGATGACTCCTGGGACATTTGGACATATTTGTAGGGTTCCTCCTCTTCTATAAATACCACCCATCCGAGGATAAGCCTGAAGCGTGTGGGGGCCTAGGGAAGCAAGGAGCTGAACCGGTGCAGGCGGCATCTCAGGGGCTGGGCGGTTACACGGGGACATCCACAGCATCACTCACAAGCGGAGCTGCCTCTGGCTCCACTAGCAGGGTCTTAATGAGCAGTAATGCATTCATCGTCTCCGAAGAGATGACAGGACTCTCCTCTCAGCTCAATATGTGCTGAAGTTCTCAGGTGGCACCTTCAACACCTAGAGATGAGAATTCGCTCTGGGCCTGGAGTGTCCCCTCCTCCTCCTCTCCATACGCAATGCCCCCGGATGTCAGTCAAGAAGCAGGTGGACCCAGAACGCCTGGAGAGGCAGGCAGGCACAGTCCAGAGTTAGTAGTGATGCTGGTCCCCTCGCGGCCAGTAGAGGCCTGGTAGACACCCTCCCTTCCCCAAGAGGGGCCTGTCTCACAGGCGGCCCAGCAGAGCTCGCCCTTGACGCCTTGCTCAGCAGGGGCAAGGGGAGTGGCTGTGTGCGGTGGGAGGACAGCTTGATGCTGCTCTCTGCGTCCGTCATCCGGAAGGATGAAGGCAGCCAGACGTCCAGCCTCTGGGAAATCAAGTGGAAGACGAATTGATTTCTGCTCGCCTTTTTGTCATTGTTTAAAATGCACAAAATGGTCCTTTTGAAGGGGGAGGGGAGAGCTAGAAAAAGCCCTCCATGCTTTTACCTGTGAGGGTCCATCTGCCGCCAGTATAACATGTAATTTCTCAGCGCCGTGAAGGACGCACTGGCCCCTGACAGCACCAAGTTCCGCAGGAGGATTAGATTGGAGCCTTGAATTAGGTTTTCAAAGATAGCTCTGGTTTCTCTCTCGAATTTGTAAATGTGTTCACATTAAGGGAAAAGGAATAAGCTGGGTGAATCATCCCTGGCCAAAGGGGAAGCCTGGTGCTTCCCAGACCCCGCTCCTTGGCCCGTATTTCGTACCAGACTCGGGTGGCGGTGGCTCAAATTGCCAAGGCATCACTCCAGGATACGACCGTGATTTCCACTCTGGGATCTTTGTTAATCAACTTTAAGTCATCGTGCAGAAGAACTTGGGCACGCCTCCTCGGGGCTGGTGTGCCCTTGAGCTCAATGATACTGCCAGCGTGGCCAAGCTTGCTAATCCTCCATGCCCCCAGCTCACTGTGGGCTCGGCCCTCAGTCTCAGTCCTGGCCTTTTCCTGGGCTGCCCTCCTCTCTTGTCCACGGTTCCATTTTGGTTGCTGCAGGCATCTCGCTCTGGCAGAGTGTGGTAGAAGGAGCCCTGAACTGGGAGCTCAGGCACCTGGATTTTCTTCTCAGTGCTGCCCCTTCAAGGCTCAGTTCTCACCCTGTGTGGGCCTCAGTTTCTCCCCTTCAATGTGCATTGAAGGAGTTGGACTGCAGTCAGTACTTCCCAAAGAGATGAGGGTACATGGGTTTGCAGACTTTTTTTTTTTTCTAGAATTTGTAGTTCTTCACAAAGTTAATATTAAAGCTAAGCAGACAGACTAGAATACCAGGTTTCTTTGCCATCACTACAGTAACCTAGAGCTGTACCCTGGGTCTTGGTCTGATCAATACATGTTTATTGGGGACTGAGTCTGTGCCAGATGCTAGGCCCAGCCCTGAGAGAGGCTGGTGAGAAGATAGCCTGGGGGAGGATGGACACTAGACCATGATCTCTGTCACAGCCCAATTATAAGCAATAAAGCTGCACCAGGAAAAGTGAGCAGCAGTAGCAAAGAAGCCTTAGCTGTCTAATTTGGGAAGACTTTCCTAGGAAGGATGCTTGAGCAGAAGCCTGAAGGATGAGGAGGAGCCAGCCGGTGAAGATGGGGTGCAGGGAAAAAAGCCCCAGGTTGTTAAGATGGGCTATGCAGCCCTGAGGCAGGCAGGCAGGCTCTAGCTGGCTTTGAGAACCAGAGCAGAACAGTGGCTGGAGCCTGACGGTGGTGAGGGAGCAGGTTTTGCAGTGACATTAGAGCCCTGGGCAAGGGCCAGCTTCATGCCAGTTTCTTTTAGGACATATGAAGGATTTGGACTCACTTTCTGGGCCACCTTCAAAGGGTTTTAACCTGGATATGATGTGACCACGTTTGGATGTCTCCTTTGGTTCAGAAACCTGCTTTTCTTCCCCCACAGGTTCTTAATACTGACATTGTAGCTTTCCAAACACTGAATCCCTGTAAACCGCCCCCCTTCCCACCTCCTGCCAAATGACTCTACCAGCGCAAACTGCAGCCAGCAAAGCCAGGGCCAGACAGGGATGGGAAGCCACCCTCTGGACCCAGCCACCAGCTCCGTGGCTTACCCCCCAACCTGCCCAGCCCCCAGACCACCCAGTTGAGATACATGCCAAGCAATACAACATACCACTGTGGGCACATGGGCAGCATGAGATAGTGATTATGGTGCAGTTTGAATGTGGGATCCGTGAAGCAGATAGGGAAAGAGGGAGGTTTAAAATGGGGGGGGGGCGCCTGGGTGGCTCAGTGGGTTAAGCCGCTGCCTTCGGCTCAGGTCATGATCTCAGGGTCCTGGGATCGAGTCCCGCATCGGGCTCTCTGCTCAGCAGGGAGCCTGCTTCCTCCTCTCTCTCTCTGCCTGCCTCTCTGCCTACTTGTGATTTCTCTCTGTCAAATAAAAAAATAAAATCTTAAAAAATAAATAAATAAAATAAATAAAATGGGGGTGGGGGTGTCTTTGCAGCGAAGACTGGAACACAGTCGCTCAGGTGTGACCCTCCACTCAGAATCTTCACGAGATCCCTACTTCAAACACGGCCAAGGCAGACATGAATGTCGGGATGAATGAGACTCACAGAGCGAATATTTGAGACTGTGGTAGCCTCTGTGGTCTGTTTACAGGTTCTGAGATTCTGTGGGGTCAGATGAGGACCGCCAAGTGAGGGTTTCATTCAGAAAGGAGCTATGTCATGCATGGCACAGTCTTCTATTGCTGAAGCTGCAGAGGCAGGTGGCGTGCACTGGAGATGTGAAACCTTGGTTGGTGCCCTTGTGTGTGTCCGTGGCCTCTGACTGCCCTGCTTTGAGCAGCTTCCATTTTTTTAAATCTTAAATTGTAAATCTTACCAAGTTGAAGTAAATGTACTTCAAGATCCACCCTGGTTCTATCATGTTACATTTCAAGCCCTTCGCCTGGCTGGCAGTGGGGGCTCAAAACGAGGAGTAGGCAGGACAGTAGCTGGGTTAGGATTTTCCTTGTCCGCTGCTTCTGTGCCCTGGCCTGGAGGCCTCCTGGAGGTGGTGTCTCATGGGTGATGGGCTGATGCCACATGCAGCTGTTGGACTGAGCACCACTCCCCAACCTTGCAGGTGTACCCTTTGCTCCCAGGCATGTCGACCATCATGATCCACGACCTGTGCCTTGCCTTCCCGGCCCCAGCAAAGGTGGATGTGTACGTCTCAGACATTCAGGAGCTCTACGTACGCGTGGTGGATAAGGTCAGTAGCAACTTCCTGACAGGGCCCTCCGCTGCTGGTTCACAGAGATGCGGAGAGTGGTGAGGCTGTAGGAATTACTTTCCTCATGCCCTTTGCTCTTTTTTCTGGTCTCTGGGTCCCTCTACCCACCTCCTGAGTTGTTTGGAGCTTCTAGAGCTGTCTTGCCTCCGTCCCTCCTTGTGCACAATGTGGAGGAACCTCTGAGTTTAGACTTCCACGCCAGTTTACATCAGGAAAGTTCAGCTGTAAGTCCTGCCCGAAGTTGTCTCCTCCTTAGACCCGACCTGGAAATGCCCGTCCTCTAGCTGATGTAGGTTACTAGTCTACACTAAGCAAGGCTTACACCCTGCTGATGGTGAATTTCTCCCTGGTGTGTGGGTTGTGGATTCGTGGGAATCTTAGTGGCGAATGAGTAAAACACACTACTGCTAAGTGCTTTTGGGAAAGGAATACATGACAGATCTGGGCTTTTCTTGAATGCCAGTGAGAATTTATATTGCTCCAAATACCTGAAGGAGCTATGGCCAGGCTTACAAGGGTCTCTGGTTCCTAGTTTCCTGACCAGAGAGAATGGTTAGTAATTAAAATGTTTGAGCAGCTTACAGTACCCAAAAAGCCAATATTCTCTTATGTAACTTCAGATATTCCTTCTGCGGTCCTATTTCCTCATCAGACTTCGGTTTCTTCACTAAACATGTCTGACGCTCTGTATGCCAAGGCTCTTACGGTATACGCTGCCAGGTGTGAGCATTTTGGTCAGTGACCATTATTGAACGCCTACTGTACGTCATCCTGGCTGCATCTTATCACTCTAACTATCTTCTTAGCTCTTTAAGAGTGTAATTGATGAATCTGAGTATCCCCAAAGTCCCCTGTGTACAGGAAGCACTTAATTGATATTCATTTGTTGATTGGCCTATATCTGGAGCTCAGCCTGGGCCGGTGGGTTTGAGGTTAGCAACACTTTGGCAGAAAGCCTTGGAGTGCCACCAGTGCTAGAATTAGTCACTCAAAGGCTACCCTGAATCTCTGTCCCCACGATGCAGGTGGAGATTGGGAAGACGGTCAAGGCCTATGTCCGCGTGCTAGACTTTCACAAGAAGCCTTTCTTGGCCAAATACTTTGCCTTCATGGACCTGAAGCTCCGAGCGGCTTCTCAGATCATCACGTTGGTGTGAGTCCTCCCAGGCGTCCCAGAAAGCCATCACAGGGATAGCACTGGCAGGTTGAGGGGAGAAGTCCCAGCCCTTCCCTCTGTTCCAGGGCCCTCGACGAAGCCCTTGACAACTACACGGCCACGTTCCGCGTCCATGGTGTGGCCATTGGCCAGACCAGTCTCACCGCAACGGTGATGGATAAAGCTGGACAGCGAATCAACTCGGCCTCCCAGCAGATCGAGGTAAAACTAGGCCTCCTACTGCCATGTGGTGTCCATCCATCCCTCACCACCTGTACGCATGGAGTGGGAAATGTGTCATTTTTGCAACAGGCTTGGAGTTTTAGGGGTCATCCAGGAAGCTGCCGTGGAGAAACCATATTAAGATCTCTGCCCTGCCATGTCCTCTGACTCAAAGGGAGCCCCCCCCCCAACCAGTCCCCGGGAAGGTAGCACCACAGGGAGGGGCCTGAGGAACTCCCATCTCCCTCTGGGACATGGGGGGCAGGATGTCACTCAGAGATGTCACTCAGAGGGGAGAGCCACTTGTCACATGGCCGGGGAGGGCACAGTACTCTGTAAAGCCTTAAGTGCCAGAAAGGAGTAGCTGGGCAGGAGCTGTGGGCCGATTAGGCTCACATCTAGACGCTCATCCTGACCGTTGCTCCAAACCAGCCCTCCGAAGGAGTGGGCTCCTGTCATGGCAGCTCCCGGAGCAAGTGGGGATGTCAGGAGTCATCTCCATGTGTGAGTTAGGACTGTCTTGTGACCTTAGGTGTTTCACAGGAGCCTTCTAGTCCCCAGGGGCCAAGGCAGCCATGGCTCCAAATTCAAGTCCAAGTTTCTTCCTCAGTGGCAGTGCCGAGATGCGTGCCCTCCCGTCGGCATCCTCCACAGGCCTGTCCACTCAGCGGCTGGCAGGCTTTATATTAAATGGTTCTGAAGCCAGCAGTTGTGGTTTGTGCCTCTGGATGGGAGGGCTCCTTTCTGGTGATGGAGAATTCATTTCTGCCTATAAATAGCGCAACGCCACAGAGATTAATCCTCATGCACAAAGCAGCCCCTTGGCCAACTGGGCTCTGTGCTCCTGTCCGGGTTCCTCCTGCGCTCCTGCTAGGCGGAGCCGGGGGGGCGGCCAGGCAGGAGGAGGATGTCAGGCCTTCCATGGTGCAGAGAGACAAGGGCGTCCTTGTCCCTGACCCCCCCCCCAACCCCTCTTCCTTCATCTGAGAATTTTGAGAGCATTGAAAAAGAGAACTGTCCCCGGGCAATTTATCAGTAGAAATTGGAGAAATGCTTTGCAAGGGGGAAAACCTTGAAGGCAGCGGAATGTGAACTCTGCCATGTATCAAAATCCCCTGGAAGACTTGTTAAAACACAAATCTCAGGGACAATCCCCTTGCCATTCTGATTCCATAGATCAGGGTGGGCTGGAGAATGGGTATTTCTAAAAGATCTCAGGTAACACTGATATGGCTGGCCAGGGGACCATGAGGTGAGAGCCTTATAGGAAGGTTTCATGTGACAAAGATGTGTTTATTTTCACGGGGCTTCAGGTCTGGCGAAACGAAGCAGGGTTGCAAACAGCAGAACCTGCCCCTGGGTACCACAGATCCTCAGGCCCCGGACAGGCTGAGGTCCTGGGGAGGGGAGCTCAGGCTCTTCTTGAGCTCGGGAGGACCCAGGTCTACCCCAGTCCCCTCTCCCAGAGCAGGGACGTCCAGGAGCCACGGTCCCTCTCCCTGAATACGATCAGGGTGGACTCTGCCCAGCCGGGTGCCCTCAGAACACAACAGCCCCTTCCTCTCTTGTGTTTCCACATGCAGGTCTTTCCCCCGTTTAGGTTGATACCCAGGAAGGTGACGCTGATCATTGGGGCCATGATGCAGGTAGGAGCCAAAGGCTGCATGCTTGCCCACACCCAACCTGTGGCCCCTGCCTGGCTCCAGGCCCGCGCCCCACCCCCACCCTGGGTGTCAGGAGGCTAAGATGGAGAGCTCGGGTGTGTCGGCGCCCTCACCTCCAAGGATGAGACCCGGGGGCTGACTGGGCACTGCTGCTTCTCCCTGCTCCAGATCACCTCGGAGGGCGGCCCGCAGCCCCAGTCCAATATCCTCTTCTCCATCAGTAACGAGAGCGTTGCCGTGGTGAACAGCGCGGGGCTGGTGCGGGGGCTGGCCGTCGGCAACGGCACTGTGTCTGGGGTCGTGCAGGCTGTGGACGCTGAGACTGGCAAGCTTGTCATCGTGTCTCAGGTAATGCACATGGGCTCCTCTGGTCATGGGGGCTCCTGAAGCCTCTAGTTGTGGGGTGCACTTCTCCCCCCAGCAGCTGGCACGCCAGTCAGCCATGATGTCAAGGAGGTCTGTTTACTGGGGTCGGGCTGTTACTGGTCCCAAGGGCACCCCCCCCTTCCTGAAGGCCCTGCTTCTGCCCTCTGAATCCACAGCCCCTCTCTGCCATCTGCCCTCCACTAGGGCCAGTCCGGCCAACCTGGGGATGTCTTCTCCAGATTGAGTCTCCCTAGCTGCTTCTTTTTTTTTTTTTAAGATTTTATTTATTTGACAGACAGAGATCATAAGTAGGCGGAGAGGCAGACGGAGAGAGGAGGAAGCAGGCTTCCCGCTGAGCAGAGAGCCTGATTCAGGGCTCAATCCCAGGACTCTGGGATCATGACCTGAGCCAAAAGGCAGAGGCTTTAACCCACTAAGCCACCCAGGAGCCCCTCCCTAGCTGCTTCTTAAAGGACAGGATCTCTAACGCTGTCCCTGCCCTGGGGACATTCCAAGGCACGATGGTGGTAGCAGCTATGACAGCGGACTCTGCACTGGGCACTTTACCCTTAACTCCTTTAGCTCCCCTGGTACCCCTGCCCCAGTCATTTGCTGCTACCCAGTTTCCCTATCATGGGCCTAAGGAAGAGCTAGGGGCCCAAGGCTTGGGGACATTCAGATGGAAGAGAAGGGTACTGTTGCCTCCGACATGCTTTGTGGCTTAGTGTGGGTTTTCAGGGGTGTGCATAGCTTGGCTACTACTGTAAGCATGGACAGTTGGACACCAGTAGGATTTCAGAAGCAGACTTGTATTTTCAGGAAAAAAGGAAAACCTGAATCATGAACTAGTCACTTTTGCTCCACTGGAGGTTAAGTTATTCCCCAAGCTTCTTGGCTGGACTCCGGAACATTTACGAAGTGCTTTTCTGGATTAGCAGAGACATAGGAAGGCTCAGCTAGGGGAGTCTTCCCTGTAGTGGGGGTTCTTCCTGCCCCTAATCAGCGGCCCTGACTCCAGGTGGGAGAAAGTTGGTTTCTTTTTTGTTTCTTTTTTTCTTTTTTTCTTTTAAGTGAGCTTCACACCAAGTGTGGGGCTTGAACTCATGACTTTGAGATCAAGAGTTGCATGCTCCACTAATTGAGCCAGCCAGGTACCCTAAACATTGGTTTCTAAGTCTGATCATGTTCTTTGTTTCCCAGGGGTGGGCACCTCATTGGGCTCCTCAGGGGAGATGGGAGATGGTCTCCATGTGCTGAGGACTTGAGTTCTCCCTGACAGCCTGTGAACATGGTGACTTGCGGAAGTGTCTGCTCTAGCAAGACCATGGACAGCCTTTTCAGAACCCCATTTCCTGGTTCCTTGTCTGGCATAAGGGCTCCCTGGAAGGTGTCCGTGAGCTCCCCTGTGTTCACCACATCTGAACACAGGGCACCCAGGGGAGCTGGTGTGCGTATCGTCCTGGAGAAGGGGAGGCTAATGCGTCCTCCTTCCCCGAGGCTGACTTTGATCCGACATTGAGTTCATTGATTTACTCCCTTTTGCTGGAGTTTCAGCATCTCTGTAAGGATTGTGCTTAAACCACAAAGTCTTTTTGAATCATGGAGGTAGATGCCCTGATTCTACCTATCGATTTTATAAAGCCAACAAGAAAGCCTTGGGAATGTGAATCTGTCCTGTGGCATATAGCAGGATTCAGATAGACGTCCTGGAGAATAAGATGAAGGACCAACGAGATGTTGCTTTTTTTTCTCCCCCCTTCTAAAGAAAGGATTGCAGCTTTGGGAACTAGTTTATTTTTCTCCTCCTGAGGGCCCAGGTGGCTGAAGTGGCAGCTGGCTGTGACTTCAGCTGGAGGGGCAGACAGCCATGCAGTTCCCTCCCAGCCACTTCTCTTCCTGGTCTGACCTCGCTGGGCCACCTCTCTTTGTGTCTCCCATCTGGCGAGTCAGGAGAGGAACTGGGTTAAGGTCCTGGTGCCCCCTGGCAGCTGGAAAGGTTGGGCCACCAGCACCAGCTGAAAGCCATCTTCTTGAGCCCAGGCAGGTAGGGGCTCGGCTAAGGCCCATGTATCCACAGAGTGTGTGGGAGCTCAGAAGCTCCCGGTTCCATCTGTCCAAACCAGGTCACCGATGCAGCACCCTTGGCCAGGGTGTGGGCCAGGACTAGCAAAAGGAGACCAGGCTGTGAAAAGAACAAAGGGCAGGACAGGAATGATATTTATTGAGTACCTACTAAATGCCAGGCCTTAGTCCAGATCACAGGAGGTGGTCCCTGGATGAGCCAATGCAAAAAAGGCTTACAGGTTTTAGTAGCCTGGATTTAGCAAGAGTCAGTAGCACTATAAAGAAACTTAATAAAGTCAAACTTTTTTTTTTTAAGGTTTTATTTACTAACTTGAGAGACAGAGCATGAATAAGGGAAAGAGGCAAAGGGAATAGTAGGCTCCCTGCTGAGCTGGGAGCCTGACGCAGGGCTCCATCCCAGGGTCCTGGGATCATGACCTGAGCCAAAGGCAGATGCTTAACCAACTGAGCTACCCAGGTGCCCCTAAAATTAATTTTTGACCAGATTAATTCAAGTATAGACTTTAGGATAAAAGAGCATATAGTCTGCTCTAGCCAGATTCTGTGTCCTGCCTTCGTCACAGTACCCTATTCACTTACAGAGAGACACATGCTAGATTTGGGGTTGGGAAACTCTGGAATCCTGTCCCGTGAGGGCCACCCAGAAGAGCCAACCCCAGTCACTGCCCCCAAGTCCCTGAAGTGCGGACCTGGAGCAGGTGGCTCAGATAGGCCTCTTAAGCTCAGAGGCCCAGGGTGGGACCCCCAAGGGAACAGGAAAAACAGCAGCCAGATCTCTGGGGGGTGAGCCACCCACAAAGCCAGGCTGCATCGGGAAGAGAAGCAGGTGCTGGAGATCTTGTGAGGACCTCCTGGCCTGCAGGACCCTAAGCTGGCCTTGACAAGATCCTCCTTCCCTGGAGGGGCCCCTTCGTGTGACACCCGTTGCTAGCCCCTAGTCCCTTCTGCAGCCAGCCTGAACTCCCAAAGCCCTTGTCCTAGGACCTCGTGGAGGTGGAGGTGCTGCTTCTCCAGGCGGTGAGGATCCGAGCCCCCATCACTCGCATGAGGACAGGAACCCAGGTGAGGCGGGAAGCTCTCCGGCCCCTCCCATCCGTGCTGGCTGTCTGAGCAGCCTCCTGGCGGGTCTTGGGCTCTGAGTTCTGGTTCGGGATGAGCTTGGCCGAGTCATGGCTAGGTCGCTATTCCTTCTCCCATTCAGCAGGCCCCCCAACAGTCCATGGGTTCAGCTCTAGCTTTAGGAGCCTTCCCCATATTTCCTGCTCCAGGTCCCTTGTGTTTTCTCCAGCACGATTACTGAGGGACACCTGTGTCCCGCCCCACCCCCCCAGAGTCTGCCAGCTTCCCAAACCTAGAATAGCACCTGGTACATAATAGGAGCTCATGCTTATATGGCGGGTACCCTGCTCCACGCTTTCTATGCAATAATTCGGTCAATGTTTGCTAACAACCCGTGAGGTTGCCCCATGTCATCTCTCTGATACAGATGAGGAAATGAATGCACGTAGAAAGCTTATGGCCTGGGCCCTGGGTCACACAGCTAGTAAGTGATAGAACTGGATATCGACCCGACAGCCTGGCACGGAGTCTGCTCTTAGCTTTTGGCAGGATTCTTCCACGTGTTTTCCCTGGCGAGCACTCAGAAACTGCAGTTCCCACCCATGCCCATCCCCCATGTGTGGGGACCCCCGGTTAGGTTGAAAGAAAAGAGCAGAGGCAGGGACCCAGGGCAGAATGAGCTGTGCCATCTGGGAGACTGCCGGCACCCTGGAGCTCCGGGGGGATGGGGGGGTCATATCACAAAGAAGGGGGTCGGTCAGCCAAGATGAGACACTGTCCACAGCCCAAGAAGGACAGTGCACAGAGGGGCTTGTTCTGTCTTTCATTTGATCACTGGCTGTTCTGCCTGCCTCTCCTGCACCTGCACTGGGCCCATCTCTGGTAAGGGAAGAATGGGGCACATGTCCCATGGGACGAAGGAGACAGTCCGTGCCCTGGGGCTCTGGGGGGCCCTCTCGGCAGTGGGACTCCTGTGGTCACAGGCCTGACTTCTCTCCTGCAGATGCCTGTTTATATCACTGGGATCACCAACAGTCAGAACCCTTTCTCCTTTGGCAATGCTGTGCCAGGCCTGACCTTCCACTGGTCTGTCACCAAGCGGGACATCCTGGACATCCGGGGGCGACACCACGAGGTAACTACCCACCCAGGGCCCCCTCCCCCGGCATGTGTGCCAGTGTCCAGAGCAGGAAGTTCTCTCCCATATTTCTGCCCATGAGGTCTGCGCCTCCCTCCCAGGCTTCTGCTAGCCCCATTCTCTCTCTCAAGGCTCGTCGGGACAGCTTCTTGCAAATGCTGCCACCACAACCATCCTCCCGTAGTGTCCTTTCTCCACTCCCGGTCCTCTCGTGTCCCGGAATCTGGGCTCCTAGCTCTCCCTCCTCGTAGCCCTTTCCACTTGAAGCACACACTGCTAAGTGCTACGGATGGGCTTCATAGTAGCCAACTTCAGAAGGCAGCAACAGTGACAGGCTGTGGGGAGGCTGCAGAAGTTCTAGAACATCACAGGTCTGGGTCAGGGTCCCTAGTTTGGGTCACCTTCTCTCTGAGGTGATGCCGGGCAGCCCTGGGGCTTTTTCCAGATTTTTCCCGGAGGACAAAATCCCCTCCTCTTAGCCCTTCTTAGAGGGACCCTGGCCTTTCCTCAAACCTCAAAGCTGGAAGAGAAGGTACTGGCCCCCTCTTAGTGCTGACTAGAGCCCATCTAAGAGAAAGGGCTTGGCGTATGTCACCCAGTGCACCAGTGGGGAAATGGGACAGGGAGTCAGCCCCGGTGACTCTGGCCTGCCACCCCCAGTGCACTGTGGTCATGCAGGGCCCAAGTAGGGGTTAGTTTGGGGAGGTTTCTTCTTGCCTTACCTGTGCACAACAGGGAGTGGGTGGTTGGGAGGGTCCTGTACCCAGGACCAGCTGTCAAGGGTACCAGGGCCCTAGGCCTTTCCTGAGAACGCGTTTGGTGTCTGTCCCAGGCTTCACTACAGCTGCCGTCACAGTACAACTTTGCCATGAATGTGCATGGCCGGGTGAAAGGCAGGACCGGGCTGCGGGTGGTGGTCAAGGCTCTGGACCCCGCTGCTGGGCAGCTGCACGGCCTCGCCAAAGAACTCGCCGATGAGATCCAAATCCAGGTAAAGGGGCGGGGGGACAGGAGCCACCATTTGAGGGAAAGCCAGTGTGCACACCAGCCCCCCTCCAACCCAGGGCCATTCGGGCCCACATGAGCCCTGCTACCACTCCTACACCTGATGGCTTCTCAGTCTGCAGGGGCCAGGAGTATATACAATGCTGTGGGAGCCCAGAGTCGAGGCTGCCCTGGGCCAGCAGGATGGGGGCGGGTGGCTGGCAGGCCAGGTGGCAGGAGCAGTGTGTACAAAGTCCTGGAGGTCTGAAATAACTTGGTGTATTCCCCAAATAGTAGATAATTCTATGCTTGGTGTTGGAATCACCTTCGTGGTAGGAAGAAGCTGGAAAATTGTGAGGCATTCATTGAATTGTCTGTGTTTATTTCACAAATACTCAGCACTTAGCAGAGGCATACTTGCCTTTCTCCACCTCTCAGTGTTGTCTTCCCTGGGAGGTGCTCCCATGAAGTCCGCGGGGGCTGCTGCTTGAGGACGAGCCTGCGGCCCAAGGGGGAAGGGGTCCAAGTGTCCCCTCCAGATTGTGGTGAATGGGCGGTGGGCCCAGAAAGGCCTAGAGGGCTGTGCTGTGTGGACGACCTGGGATGGCTCTTCTCCCTCCTGGGACTCGACACCCATTATTTCTGTCTCTGGCCTGCCCTCCTACCTCCCCTGTCCTTCGGGGCCCTTGTAAAACTAAGGAGGGGACGAGTTGCTTCTGAAGAGCATTTTTAGCTTCAGAGGGCCCCGTTCTGCCCATCTGGACTCAGTAACCTCTGGGTCCCCCTAAATTGCAAAGAAAAACTGAAAGTGGTTCCTAAATATCATGAGAAAAGAAACAGATTCAAGCCCCCTCATGTCTGGTGCCTCTCACGGGATTAAAGACAGGGCTTTGCAGCTTCCACATACTGTGACCTCAAGTGAGACACTTAACATCTTTGTGCCTCAGTTTCCCGAGCTGACAGCTGGAGGCTTGAGTACCTCAGAAACTTCAACATGCTGGATCCAGCCCACAGATGTATTTGCTTTGGCTCATGCAGCACTCTGAAACAATTTTTATTTGTTGCCAACATTTAAAAATAGGAAGATGTTGTCTAAAAACCCAGTAGGCAGCTTGTCCTAAAGATTCGGTGTCTTGGCACACAGCAGAATCAGCAGGCGATGAGAAGCCGCCTCCCCTCAGCGGAGCCAGCCCCACTGCTCCCCCTCGTCATCCCCTGGGTGGTGCAGCCACGGGTCCGTCGCTGTTGACCCTGGTGCTCACACTGTTGCTTTCCTGACACTTGAGTTAACGGGAAAGTAAGATCCCTCTCACAGCCACCTCTCCGTCCGAAGAGGGGCAACAAAGAACATGCATATAAGAAAAGCAGGAGGAAACCTATTTATAAGTATGTCTCCCAGCCCATGCATGCGTCCAAGTCAGAACTGATGCTCTATGCTGGGTACCCCCTGCCCAGTGCAGGGACCCCCCCCCACCAACATCAGAACCCCATCTTGCTCCCAGAGACGATTTATCAGTCACCATTTAGGAAGCACTGCTCCAATTGCCACATGAGGCCTGCTGTTTGAGACGAACGTGGCAAGGATTATTGCTTTTAGACCCATTTTACAGATGAGGACTTTGGGCTTATGTATATGATCAGAACATAGCAAGGCTGGAAGGGAAGGAAAATTGGACCCTTTAGAATCCAGCCCATCTGATGAGATCAGAAGCCAGTGGGGGAGCACAAAGCTGGACTCAGCATCCAGGCCCAGAGGCCAAGAGAGGTCCTCCCAAGGCCCCCTAGAGAAAAGGACTTGGAAGGGTGGTAGGCAGTTAGGGTGCTTGTCGGGAGGGGTCTGGAGTTCCCATAAGAGCTGCGACCGTAGGCTGGGGAGCTGTGGCAGGCCTTGGGGCTCCTGGGAAGCGAGGATCAGATTTGATCTGATTCACTCCGACATGACCAGGTTTCTCACCTGCCAGTCTGGTTCACTGACCCACTTGCCCCCGCACCGTGCGGCTCCCAGGAGAGCAGGACAAGAGGGAGGAAGATCAGGGCCAAGGGGCAGCTAGGGGTTATCCTGACTTGGGCACAATGGGGATCAGCTGAGACAGACCCTGAGCCCTGTAGTTCTGCACACCTCCTTCCATGCCCACAAAGATCCTCCCCCCACAGGAACCTGGGGAGCAGCCTGTGCTCCCTGGCTTCAATGGGGTATGCACACATGAGCCTGCCTGTCCACTCTTTCTCATCACACCCCTGGCCTCTGTTAAAAGCCTGCCCTTCGCATCCCATTCCCTGCCATCTGGCAGGTGCCCCCAACGGTGTTCTTCATCTCTGCCCCCCCCACCCGGTCTCACTGCCAAGAGCGGGGACAGGGGGCTGGACGGGATTCCAGCGCCTGCCAGGAACCAACTTCGCCCTCCGTTCCAGGTATTCGAGAAGCTGCTGCTGCTGAACCCTGAAATAGAAGCAGAACAAATACTAATGTCACCCAACTCATTTATAAAGCTTCAGACAAACAGGTACGTGACTCAGCGCTCGTTTGCAGCAGGCTGAGGAGTGGCGCTCTGCGTCCGACGACTCATTTGTCAAAGTTGTCAGACGCTTCCAGCCAGCTGCGTCCCTCTCTGTGCGAAGCGGGTGCGGCTTCTGCAGGCCCCTTCCCTGCCCCGCCAATTGCTCCTGCGGCTCCACGTTGCTGGTCCCCGTGGGCCTGTCTCTTCTTCCCTGGCGCCCAGCAAGCTTGTAATGCCCACTGCTCCAGTCCGTGACTCCGAAGGGGGAAAATGTACCACCTTGGAGAAGAGTTAAACTTCCAAATGCCCCTTTGTCTTCAAGACACGCTGCTCGGAAGGTAGCATTCCTAAATCAGCAGCATGGGCATCTCCAGGGCACAGGGTGAAAGGCAAGTTCTGGGCCCCACCCCAGCCCTGCACTCAGCCAGGTCCCCACTCGGGGGGGACGCACAGTGACTGCGGTGTAATTCCTGTCTCGCCTTCACGCGGGTGCCTTTGGTAGCCCTGACTTGCGTGTGAGCGGCGGTTTGCCACAGGGGGTGCTCCGAGGACCACAGGGTACTTGCATGTTGCGTGAAACACACACATGTCTAAATACCATCTGGTGTGCCTGTGGTGGTGAAGAGGAGCATGGCACGAGAAGGGTGACAGTCAAACAAGGTATGATAGTTCAGCTGTAACCCAAAGCAGGGCCTTCTGTGCAAGGCTTTAGGGGAGACATGTCAGATAGAAATGCTTGAACTAGGTCTTTTTTTTTTTTTAAGATTTGATTTATTTGAGAACGAGAGAGCTCAAGCAAGAGCAGGGGGAGGGGCAGAGGGAGAAGCAGACTCCCTGCTGAGCAAGAAGCCCTGCTGGGGCTCCATTCCAGGACCCCGGAATCATGACCTGAGCTGAAGGCAGACACTTAGCTGACTGAGCCCTGCAGGCACCTCTTGAGCTGAGTCTTGAAGGATGAGCAGGACCTCTGCAGGTTCCAAGGAAGGGGCTGGTGATGGGGCAGAAAGTTGCAGCCGAGGCAATAGCACTTATTATCGTCGTCTGAGGAGGGTCCGTAGGGCTGCGTACAAAGAGCAAGGTGACAGAGGCTAGCCCTGGGGGCAAGCACATTTCCTTCTTGTCACTTTTTGTTTTTAAGATTTTATTTATTCATTTGACAGACAGAGATCACAAATAGGCAAAGAGGAGGAAGCAGGCTCTCAGGGAGCCTGTCGCGGGACTCAATCCCAGGACCCTGAGATCATGACCTGAGCCGAAAGCAGAGGCTTTAACCCACTGAGCCACTCAGGCGCCCCTTGTCGTTTCTTTATTAAACAAAACACATGGGAGAGATTATAAAACACTGTGGTATTTGTCTTCTAACCAGTGAGGATCATTGGCAGCTTTACGAACCGTTTTCTGAGCAAGAAGCCCATTTTCACCCAGTCCCCTGCCCTTAGAAATTAGACAGGGCAAGACCATTGCTTCCCTTTCACAGTTGGGGAAACTGAGGGCCAAGAGAGGAGACACGAGGTGCCTCGAGGCATGCAGCTATCTGCTGGGCATTGGGACTGTGCTCAGGATCTGCCCGACTCAGGGCCCTATCCACTTTCCACTGTGCCAGGCCGCCTTATGTCAGTAAATGAGAAACAGTCTGCCCCAGAAACGATCTTTTTTTTTCTTTTTTTTAAAAGATTTTATTTATTTATTTGACAGACAGAGATCACAGGTAGGCAGAGAGGCAGGCAGAGAGAGAGGGAAGCAGGCTCCACGCCGAGCAGAGAGCCCGACATGGGGCTCAATCCCAGGACCCTGGGACCATGACCTGAGCTGAAGGCAGAGGCCCAACCCGCTGAGCCACCCACGTGTCCCCCCAGAAACAATCTTTACAGCAAATGTCCCATGCAAGGGATGAGAGAAGCACAGCTGTCAGTGTTTTCTCCCAGAAGCAACGCTCTCCTTGGAACCATCGGTTTTCCATATTAGGTTTCCCACAGGGGACCAAGGAGGTTATGCGCAGGCTGCCCACCCGGGTCCTAATGTACAGTGGGGCCATGTTCAGGTCTTTTGTTATCCCAGGAGCCCTCGGGAAGCCCAGATGGCTGCATCTCAGGGCAGAGACACCGGGCCCCTTCGCTGCGACCTGTTCTCCCTGCTGCGCTCTGAAAACCTGGGTCTGTTTGTTTTTCAAAGGGATGGTGCGGCATCTGTGAGCTACCGCGTCCTGGGTGGGCCGGAGAAGGTCCCCGTGGTGCAAGTGGATGAGAAGGGCTTCCTGACGTCTGGGTCTGTGATTGGGACATCTACAATCGAAGTGACTGCCCAAGAGCCTTTCGGGGCCAACCAAACCATCATCTTTGCCGTAAAGGTAGGATCGTGTTCTCCTCCTGTTTTAGAGTAATGAAAGCAATAGCACTGAAGGAAAAACCTGCCCCTCATAGGTGTAAAATGGATCTATTCACCTTTGAGCTGAGAAATTGTATGGAAGAATTCACTGATGGATAACTTGGGGCAAAGGTCCCAGAGGAAAAGCTATAGCATCTTCTGGATGTCACAGCTGAAGGTCCTTGGAGGTTACTGATCGTAATGGCCTCATTTCACAAAGGGGGAAACTGAGGCCCAGCAAGGTCTGTGATCGCTGGGACTGGCACCCCCGTGTCCCGATGGGGCCGCCGGTACCTGATTGGTGCCCAGGAGCAGTGGCTGCGTGTGCTAGATGCCCGGTGCAGAAATCATCACATTGTATCCATGGTGACATGAAGAATTCAGTAACCCATTTTACAGGCAAGAAAAGTGAGACTTATCATGGAAGTGAGTCACTTTTGGTGACTGTGAGGCAGAGCCTGGGCCCTAGTCCACATGGGCTGGGCTCAGGGTTGTGTCCCCCAGCCTTATCACAACACTTTCCATGGCCCCCTGCCATTCCATGCTCCTTAGAGCTGGGGGCTTTCTCCTTGGGCATCCTTTGGGTAGGTCCCCCAGATTTCCATCCTGTACCTCCTTGCCACAGGCTGAATCCTGAGTAACAGACAAGACACATGACTTCACGTGTCAGATTTTTGCCTGGGTCCCTGACCTGCTTCTTAATTAGTGCCTTTTTGTTTCAAGGTGGGTGCCTTGCAGGGAACTCTCCACCCTACTTTTTGAGTAAGTGGAAGCTACTCACTGCTCATCCTACTTCAGCAAATAGGTATTGAGCCCCAGCTGGTTACCTATCACTGCACCCACTGAGCTTCATCCCCTTTCGAGGGAGCAAATGTTCTGGCCAGGATAGATTTTACTCGGAGTTAGGGGGCCAGGGCGCCGTCTCTGGAGCTCGGGTTTCCTCCTCGCCATCCTGCTTTCCCTGCAGCACCCACAGCCTCCCAGTGACCCCCAGTTAATGCTTCCCCTGTAGTCCCCAATGGGCATTCCTTCACTTGAATGCCCGGAGAGCCAAGTTTCCCAAAGAAACCGAACATTCAAAGCCTAGGGGATATTTTGCAAAATGAGTAACGATAATAATTTTTCGAAGTCACGGGTTTAGGCTCTTGTCGGTTAGGTTTTCTTTTCATGAGTCTGGCCCGCTGTGTGGGAAGGCAGGAATCTCATCACTAGCTCAGGACTCTCAGGAGACCAAGGCCTTTCCTCCTTCCAGGACCCCCACGTCAATCCAGTCCCCCGTCCTTCCCGAGGGCGGTACCCAGCTGGGGAAGCTGGTTCCCAGAGCGGTCACTACCACGTCTGCTCATGTCCTCAGGTGTCTCCTGTTTCTTACCTGAGGATCTCCATGAGCCCTGTCTTGCACACCCACAACAAAGAGGCTCTGGCAGCCCTGCCTTTGGGAATGACTGTGACCTTCACAGTCCACTTCCACGATAACTCTGGAGACATCTTCCATGCTCACAACTCGGTGCTCAGCTTTGCAACCAACAGGTAGGCTGTGGGAGACCCTCATTTCTCACGGGAAGGAGTGCCTCAGTTGGACCTGGATGGCAACTGGACAGTCTAGTGCCACTGAAAGGAGACTTCATTACCTGCGGTCACCAAGAGGAGGGGACATGCCACACTTGTAGGGCCCTAGGGGGAAACCCTGGGCTGGCTCCGGAGGCGGGAGTGAAGGGAAAACAGGCCAGAACCTTTATTACCATGTGGCAGGAAGCTATCGGTGATGTCCCCAGTGGGCAGGAGGTGACCTGACACCTGACCTGACCAACACAGGTGTCGGGTTTGGGTGTGGGGTTGGAGGGCTTGAGGTAAGACTTCTGTATACCTGGGAAAGCCCATCGCAGGGGACATGGAACCACGACACAGTCATGGCCAATGCATTGGCTCTGTGATAGGTGGATACAAAAGTTGGTCACCCCATAAGGCCCACACCTTCCAGCACTCCGGTGCTGGTGAGGAAGGAGTGTGGTGTTCACTGCCTCTGCCGTGTCTCACTGACGCCTCACTATAGCCCATTTGCCGAGGCCCAGAGAGTTCAAGCCACTTGCCCTGGGTCACACAGGCAGAAAGTGGGGTTTAAATACCAGGTCGCATCTGGCTCCACCAACAAGTCATTTTGGCTATCTCTTACAGCTGTTAGCGGCAGCTGTATTTTGGAAGGTCTCAGGTGAGGTGACAGGGTGCTCTCCAGAGCAGGAAGAGAGCTGTGGCCTCCATCTGGGCCCACTGAAACCTCTGACTGGGTCTGCTGGAGCAGTGAGTCTCAAGGTCTGGTCCCAGACCAGCCTGGCCAACAGCACCCAGGAGCCCTTAGAAATGCAAGTTCCCAGGACCCAACACTTGGTGTTTTAAGGAGACCTCCAGGTGATTCTAAAGCCTCTGGTACAGACTAGCTAAAAGCAGGAGAGAGAGGCATTGGGCACAGGAGGAAAGAGGACAGCTTCGGCAGTGGTTCTAGGGAATATGGGGACAGAAGAGTATATGCAGGTGTGAGTGACCATTGCAAGTTGGCCTCCCCGCAGGCCTGCAACAGATGTGTTCCCTGTGGCCCACATACCCAGGGCCAAGCACTGGGGAAGTAGCATGGTAGGAGGACTGGGGTTTGGAGTTAGGCCCAGTTCAAGCCCCAGCTCTATCCTTTGTGGACCCTTCCCAGGCAAGGCAGCTCATCTCTGCAGGCCTCAGTCTCCATACCTGTCATGTGGGTAACCTGCCTCATCCTCAGGGCCATCAACCGAGGCCATAGTCATGAAGGCCTCCAGCAAACCATGGAGCTCTGTGCCCGTGGTATGAGCCATGCCTCGGTCTGGGACCAAGGCTACCCTGGAGGAAATGGAGGCAAGTCCTCCTAGCCCCTCGGCTACCCCACAGAAGTCATGCTGGCCCTTTTGTGGTGGGAACCCCTCTCCTGGGGACCAGTCAGGGCTGAGGGATCAGAAGGCACAGTGGAAGGAAGTGATAAAGCCAGAAACCCTGCCTCTCTGGCTGGCCAGTCCAGGCCTGGTGCTGACCAAACATGTGTCATGCACCAGCTGCTGGTCCCTGTGCTTTATAGCCACTGACCTGGTTTAGCGCTATGTCAAGCCTACGACGCCATGGGTTTATTCTCATCCCCATTTTAGAGGTGGCAGGGGACAGAGGTCGTGCCTCCTGAGAACCTCCCACCCTGCTGGGAAGGAACTGGCAAGCACTTTGTAACTCCCCTTGCCCTCTGGCCTCAGCTTTCCTTTCTAGAACATGGGGACGTGCTCCAGGCCACCCCAGCTGTGGGCCAAGGGCTCCTCCCGGGACAGAGGAGAGGAGGTCAGGTTTAGCATGGCCTGCAGTGGCCCCAGATCTGCACCAGCTGCTCAGTAACCTTGAGCCAGAGGGACGTCTGGGGCCACTGTCAGCAAGAAGCTTGTCTGGGCAGGGGCCTCCATATTTCTCCCTCCGGGGTCAGGCACCTCTTCCCTGAGACTGAGCGCCCACCTCCCCCTCCTGTGCCTAGAGACGAGTTTGTGCAAATCGGGAAGGGCGCCACGAACCACACATGTGTCGTGCGCACCATCAGCGTCGGCCTGACGCTGCTCAGCGTGTGGGATGCCGAGCACGTGGGCCTCTCCGACTTCGTCCCGCTGCCTGTCCAACAGGCCATCTCCCCAGAGCTGTCCGGAGCGCTTGTGGTGGGAGACGTGCTCTGTCTGGCCACAGTCCTGGTCGGCCTGGAAGGTAAGAGAGATGGATACGGGCCGGGGTCTCCTTCTGAATCTGGGCAGCCCCAAAGATGGGAGCGGGCTCCCTTGGTGCGGGTAAGATGAGCAGAGCTCGGAGGAGGTCCAAGAGCAGGCATCAGAGCCCTACAGGCAAATCCAGTGTGCTGCCTCTTTTTGCAAACAGGATGGCATCAGAGTTCTGCCATCCCTCTTCATTCATGTGCTGTTGGTGGCTGTGTTTCCCCTACAACGGCTGGGCCAAGCAGTGGCATCAAAGACCTCCAGGCCCCCACAGCCTGACACATGTACCGTCTGGCTCTTTACAGAGCAAGCTTGCCAGCCCCTGCGCTTGCATAGCACTGTCTGGTAGAAGTTTCTGCCACTGTGGAGACATCCCATATCTGCTAAGGCGGGGGGGCCCTCCCAATCCAGCCCTCAAAATGCACCCAAGAAACTACCTATTTCATATGAAGGCACTTGTGCCTAGTGGTTACAGGGCTGGTCAGAGTACATCCAAAAGGAAATGTAAGCAAAGAATAGCTACTGGGCCTCTTCCATGATTTCCGGATTTCAGCTGCTCCCATGCCACCTGTATTGTATATCCATGATCTACATCATTTGTTTGTTTGTTTGTTTGTTTGTTTTTTCAAAGTTTCAAATTGACTCCCTATTTTTTCTTTATCTAATTCATTTTAAAAGGAAGTTAAACACTGCTCTTAAAGAAAAACAAATCTAACTTGCCAGAAATAGAATGTGGTTGTTATTTTGTGGTCTATATTCTGTTACGTGATTGGCTCTTAACTAAGAAATGTTGTCTAGCACCTGCTCTCAACCCTGACACTGGCTTTGTTTGCTAAAAAACACTGGATAAACAGTTGGGGGTAGGCAGGGGTGGTCCTGTGGAGAGGGCCAGCTCCCAGGTCATCCCAGGACAAGGGAATGATCAAGAGATTACAAGCGGGGAGGCACTAGAGAGAAAGGAGGGCGGGAGGTTCACTCTGGGCAGGGGTTGCAGCTGTGCAGAAAGCAGGTACCCTAGGCCTGCAGCTAGCCCCGGGTGGCTACAGCCAGGAGTCTGCGGTGGGAGTGGGGGGAGTGGGCCCCAGCCAGGGTGCCAAGGCCAGTGGGATAGATGGCTTCTACCCTGAGGTTGATGAGTTGAGCCCCCCGGGGCAGCAATGTGGAGCATGGGGCTGGGCGGGGCCAGAGGCTGATGCTGTCACCTGGGGGACAGAGTTTGGCCATGGTATTGGCTATGGGAATGGTGAGTGACAGCCAGCACTTCCTCTCCCAGGCCTCTCTGGAACCTGGAGCTCCTCAGCCAGCAACATCCTCCATATCGACCCGAGGACAGGCGTGGCGGTGGCCCGAGAGGCGGGATCTGTGACCATTTACTACGACGTTGCGGGGCACCTGAGGACCTACAAGGAGGTGGGACTTTGGGGGCACATGTGGCTGACCCTCTTGGGGTGAAACCCTTAGCTTTCTCTACTGAATGACTCCCTTTTCTCGAGCAAAGAAGCAGTAGCATCTTGCTAGCAGTCAGGATCCGGAGTCATGAGTCTGGGTTCCGCTGCCCCCTGCCTCTGGGATTGGAACAAGCTCCCTTTTTGGCACAGGCCCCTGCCTTCCCGCATTCAAAATGGTGCCATGACAAGGACTGGTGTCCTGGAGTTGCCATCCCCCCATTCCCTGGCTCCCATACACTCTGGTGGACTGACAGGAAGGTCCCCCATGGGCATCCCCCCGGGAGTCCTGGGGTGGGTGGGCCAGTGTGGTGATTTGGCGTCACTGACGAAGTTAAGCCTCCCCGGCAAGCCACCCCTTGAGTCTTTCTGGAGGCAAACAAAACTGTTCTCTCCTCTGTTTATCTCCAGCCGAGAATGAATCAATGAGCCACGTCGGGCCGCGTTCCAAATGTGTCTCATTTTAGAGCCAGCATGCACGTGATCGAATCGAGCAGTTTAACCTGACAGCTCACACGTTTAGTGCTGGGGCCGTGCAGTGGGGGAGCTGATCCCAGATAGGGGCACCTGGTGACTGACGAAGCTGTGTTCTCCTGGGAGGAGCCACCGAGAGTGGGCAGGGGCTGGGCAGCATTGGCTGGGGGAGGGAGGGGGCGGCTGGATGAGAGAGCGTGGCATAGGCAAAGTTGTACCCAGCTCCAGAGCCCAGCCCTGATGATGGGAACCTACCTAGGCGGTGGGTGGGGCGGGGGGGCAGTGGAGGCTGGCATGGCCATCATGATGCACCCTGGGTTCCAGGAAGTTCTGTGGAGTGGTTAAGCATGTGAGCCTGAGGGCCAGGTTGCCTGGGTTCACATCCCAGCTGGGCCACTGAGAGGCTCTGTGGCATCAGGTAAGTTATTTCACCTCTCTGTGCCTTGGTTTTCCTGTCTGTGAAATGGATAGAAGAGTGTTATAAGGATTAAAGGCACTCACGTGTGAACAGCTTGGAATGGTACTCAGCAAACCTTCAGTAGGTATTAGCTGCACTGTTACTGCTTTACAGCAAAGAGACAAAAGCTTATGCCAAACCTAGGAGGGCTTCATCAGGGATTTTGTTTGTTTGTTTGTTTTTTACAGTAGAGAGTGATCTAGATCAGAGGTAAGGTTTGGAACGGGTCCCAGTGCCTGGCAAAGTTTAAGAGCCCAAGAGAGGGAGAGGAGCTGCAGGGAAAACAGGCAGGGGGCTGGGGATGGGACTGGCACCATTGGGCGGGCAGAAACTAAGGGTGGGTTTGGGGGAGACTGAGCGGGGAGAGTCATTGGTGATCAATGACCATTTGGAAGCAGGGATTGAGGGAGAAAGAGGCTTTGGGGATCCAGGGTCTGGTTTGGGTGACAAGGTGGATGTTGGTCCTTTACACTGACTACGGTGGGGGGTGGGTAGGGGTGCGGAAGGAGGGGCCGGTGTGGGTGGAAGATGAGTCAGTTGAGAAATGGCCAGCCTAAGGTGGTTATAGCTCCTCTGTGTGGGGCTGGTGGTAAGGCAGCAGGTGTTCCTGGAGCTCCAGAGCAGGGAGCAGGAGAGGGGTTGGGGGGCTAAGGACAGGGATGGTTCTGGAAGACCTGAGAATGGACGGGACTGTGCAGAACATACTAGAGCAGGAGGGGAGAGGGGCAAGGCCTTGGGTCCCCTCTGCAAGGTGTGGAGGAGGAGGAAGAAGTGGGGAGAAGATGATAGCCTGGTGGTCAGAAGGAGTCCAGGAGAAGATGGGAAGACCTAGGGCCAGAGTGCAGGTGCCTACCAGTGAGTCTGAAGGCCCTGGGGCCAGCCCACAGGCCTGCCTATGCTTCTGCATCAGCCATGGCCCTGGTAGCTTCGTGAGCTTTGGGGAGGAGTAAGACCCCATCCCTACTCTTAGGGAGATCACATTCTGGTAGAAATCAGATCTGTGGGAGGCAGGAAGTGCTGAGTGCCTGCCCAGAGGTGGGTAGACAGGCTTCCAGCTAGAGGAGGTGACTCGAGCTGGGCCTACAAGGACCAACAGGGTCAGTCTCTGCAGGGAGGGTGGAAGCTTAAGGTAGGTGCACAGCTGCAGCGGGGGGTTGGGGGAGGTGTGGGTGTGGCCAGTGCAGGATGAGCAAAGGGGATGGGTAGGAAAAAATCTGGGAAGACTTCAGTCTGGCCTGGGGGCGGGGGGTGTCAGTCCTTACCCAGGGTATGTGGGTTGCATTTTCATCCAGGTGATTTATGTTGAATAAATGACAGTAAAGTAAAACAGTGCCTTCTCTCTTCACTGAAAGCCTAATTAACGAAACTAATGAACCAGAGAAGTGATCGCAACTGTCCCAGGAGCCAAATTCTGTAGCCCACCCCAAACCATTGAACGAATTCAGGCCCACAGTCCAGCTGGGGCTCTGCTGCTCTGGAAAAACAGTCAGCTCAGAGAGAGGGCAAGGCTGCAGGGTCTGACTGGCCCCAGGGTCTAACCCCAGCTCCACCACCTCTGGGCAAGTCCCTCAAATGCTGAGCCTCAGTCTTGTCCCCTGTGCAGTGGGTTGTGCCTCATCACAGGCAGAAGGGTGAGGTCACGAAATTGCCCAGCCACCAGGCCCACACGTGGTCGGTGCTCAGTGCAGCTGCCTCGGCTCCCTCCCCAGATAGCGATTGGTGTCCCTCAAAGGATCGTGGCCCGTTCCATCCGCCCAGGCCAGACCAGCTTCCAGGAGGCCTCCAAGGTGACCGTCACCGTGGGAGACAGAAGCTCTAACCTGAGAGGTAGAGAGTAAGGGGCTTGCTTGGTCCGGGGAGGGGCCCTGCTGGGCTCAGGGGCTCTGCCGCCATTTTGTCTGCTTTTCCCACTCAAACTCACGCCAGAGCTGCATTTAAACTCCTTCTGGCCTGTTGCTTCCAGCTTTTTAGAAATCCAAGTTGTCCCCAAGCAGAGACAATGAAAAGAGACCTTCCTAAAAGATCCTGGTGCCCAGAAATAGCCTGTATCTGAGCCAGAAATGCCCCTTCAGCCTTGGGTCACCTGAGGAAAGAAAGCCACACTTTACCCCCATGAATCCCAGAAAGTAGTGACTTAGCAGAGATCTCACGGCTGATTTTTATAATTAGCTCTTCCAAGCCTTGCATGGAACATTCGACCCTATCCCCTGCCCATGACAGTCCTGGACAGCAGCTGTCAGGAATAAATCCATCAATACGGACCGGTTTTTTGTTTGTTTGTTTTTGGTTGTTGTTGTTGTTTTTTTTAACCACTTAACTGGTGGAATTAAATATGGCTGTCCTCCTTCTGATTGATGAGACACCTTTACTGTATCCACTCACCTCTGTTTTCCTACCTCAGTGTGTGGGGACAGCACCATGCAGTTGCTGAAATGATCCTCAGCGTATCCATGGGGAACTCTTGCCCTCCCGATGTCCAGAAATAAATTGCCCATTTTTCCCCACTGACAGGGACAGAAGATGCGCATTAGTGGGCCTGACCCGTCCAGCCGGGCCATTGGATACAGCCTCTAGCACAAATGCTCGAATTTGGATCTGGACTTGCCCCAATTCCGAATGGCCCTCCTTCCCCCTAGAATTGTCCTTGGCTTTTATAACCTCCAGCAGCATCGTGAAGCTGGGGGCAGTCCCGGGGCACCCCGCAAGCATCTATTCGCAACCCTTCCGGCCTGTGTATGCAGCCTGCTCTCGCGTCCTCATTTTGGGGCACCACGGGCAGGTGCACAGGCCCTGGGCGGGCCTGGCCCACACCCTCCTCACACACTTCCCATCTCCAGGAGAGTGCTCCCCAGCCCAGATGGAAGTCATTGAGACTCTGCGTCCAGAATCCCTCATTAGCTGCCAGGTTCAGTTCAAGCAAGACGTCTTCGATTTCCCAGCACGCAACGTCTTCACAGTGGAGCCAGGATTTGACGCAACTCTGGGTGAGTTGGCGAGGGTGCGAATGGGTGTGTTTGGCCCACCATGCCTCTGTGCAGAGGGGCCCTGTCTATCAGGAGCCCAGCCTGGGGACTTAGGCCACCCTCTGGACGCGGGTCCCTTGCAATCACCAGGAGTGCTTGGCAGGCCCATGCTGGGTGACAGCCGCTCTCCGCAGCCCCCCTCCATGTGGCAGGAAGGACACACTTCCGAGCTGGAAAAGCTGGGCTCGAGGCCCAGAGCCGTTGGGTGTCAAGGATCTGCAAACTGGGCAGGATGGTGCCTTGCCCGCCCTGGTGACAGGGTTGAGCAATGTAAATGAGCAATGGCTAGAAGGGTCCTGGGTAACGAGTTTGGGCCACACGGTGTGTCAGAACATCACTGTTCCATGGCCTGTGGAGCTGAAGGCTGGTGCCCTGGGGTTGGAGCGGCCGCCTGGGCCCCTGGCATCCTGGCCAAGTGACGCTGTCACCAATGCACTCTATGAAAAGGGGTGCCCTCCTGGGGCACTTCAAGGGTTCAGTAGGATAGTGCCTGTGACCTGCTTAGCATGGGCCAGCACACACGCCTATCGAGTCCTTGATGGTCACTGCCAGCATCAGTATGATGATGACTGTTGATGAGCATTTGGCCCGTTTTTCAGTTCCTTCCAAGAACATGCAGCTCAGTCTTAATTAGCAGGAGTTAGCCACAGCACCGTGCCAGGTCCTAAGCCCAGCCTGCAGCTCCCTGTGGCTCGGGTTAGTACCCAGGCCACTGCCCAAGACGCTAGAGGTATGTCCTCAGGGCACGTCATGTGTGGGGCCCAAGCGTACAGAGTGGGTACCTGGGGGTCCCATATCCTCTTTACCCGCGAATGTGACCCCATGAGGGGTGAAATGTTATTCCCACCTGACCGAGGAAAAGCATGCCAGCAAGAAGGCCGACTTACCCACCAAGGGGCACTTGGCCAGCATGGGCATGGAAGCGACTCCAACACAGGCACCCAGGTTCTAAGCTGCAGGGGAGGGAGGGCTCTTAGGGCCCCCGTTGGCAGTATCCATTTAACTCGTTTGTCCATTCAGGGCAGGCATGGAGGATTCAGCAGGTACCAAAATAATCCCAATCCATGCCCTCCAAGAACTTCCTGTCTCTGTACTGGGAGTCAGCCCCAGCTGGCCTGTAAGCCCAGCATTGGGTCAGGGTAACTGTTGATCATTGACTCACAGTCCCTCTGAGCCAGGATGGCTGGGCCCTGAGATGCAGCACTGGCCCATGCCTTCCCACCCCAGGGAACGTCAAGGCAATGGGGATCTGGTAAACCAGAGCATTCTGGGAAGGGAGCCAGAGTGCTAGTCCCAGAGAGGGTGTCCAAGCCACCAGGGGTACGTCCCTGGAGAGTCCTGGAGGAGGGAATGTCCCTGGAGGGTCCCAGAGGAGGGGATGCGTCAGGTGGGCTCTGAAGGGGGTTAGGAGTTGTCCAGTTAGAGAAACCAGTAGAAAGTGTAGCATGAGGTCACAGGCAGGAGAGGGGACTAAGGGGAACATCCTCATCTCCACAGGCCGGTACCTCTGCTCGGTCACAATGCACAGGCTGACGGACAAGCAGCTGAAACATCTCAGCATGAAAAAGACGGCACTGCTGGTCACCGCCTCCATCCCGGGCAGCCATGCCCCCAGAGAGCATGTGGGCGCCGAGGTGCCCTTCAGCCCAGGGCTGTACACTGACCAGGCTGAAATCCTTTTGAGCAACCATTACACCAGCTCCGAGGTCAAGGTCTTTGGTGCCATGGAGATTCTCGAGAACCTGGAGGTGAGTGGCATCCACACATGAGCCAGGGGCCTCGGAGATGACTGGGAAGCAGGGAGGCCCAGGTGGAACATGGAGGCCTGGACCACCTCTCTTTAAAATGAGAAATTTTAAAGAAAATGTCCATATCCTTTTCTTTTTTCCCATGCCACTACCGTTATCTATGAATTACTGTGATTTCTGCAAGTCTTCGCCAACCAGGAGTTAAGTATGTGGAGCCAGTACTTAGCATAGGGCTTCCCAGGCGCATAGTATGTGCTCAGTGAACGTTTGGTATGCTCAGTGAATGAAGTCAGTGCAGGACTGCACACTGACATGGGGCAGGAGGGAAAACCTCTAATCCCTGACCTGTCACTGACACCTGCACAGCTGGGGACAAGTCCCTTGCTCCGGGCCTCAGTTTCCCATCTGCTGAGTACTAAGTGAATGGTGTCCTGTGTTCTGCCATGTAGCACGCTGGGAGATCTGGGGTGACAGGCCCAAGGGGGTTTTGGCTCCTCTGTTTACCTCAGCCCTTGTCTCGCTGCAGCGAATGTGGCTGAACATTCTTGGAGAGAGACAGGGATGAATTCGTTGCTGGTGACAGAGGGTCTGCCAGGCCTTGGGGTTGAGCTGCTGGCGATCAGCCAGTAACAGAGCTCCAGGCTATTCCCTTGGAAAGTTGGCATTTGGTGATAGTTCATGTTAGTTTAACATTTTTTTATAAAGAGCCCTTGATTAGAATTCAATGGTATTGATTTGTCCTTTCCTTAAAAACACTCTAAGTATAGACACCGTGCTCCTTCCCTGACTTCGCGGATTTCCTGCTGTCAGTTAAAAGCACCCAGGCATCATCACCTGCCTAGGAAGGGGGCCTGGGGAGGGGTCTCCAGTCCTCCACCCTTGGGCCCAGGAGGGAAGCACAGCATTTCAGGCAGAAGTGAGGCATGCTCCTCTCCAGCACTAATGTTTCTCCCAGGTGAAATCGGGGTCCCCAGCCGTGCTGGCGTTTGAGAAGGAGAAGTCTTTGGGGCTCCCCAGCTTCATCACCTACACCGTCGGCGTCTCAGATCCCACAGCCGGCAGCCAGGGGCCTCTGTCCACCGCCCTGACCTTCTCCAGTCCCATGACTAACCAAGCCATCACCATCCCGGTCACCGTGGCCTTTGTGATGGATCGCCGAGGGCCTGGTCCTCGTGAGTCATGGGACGGGACACAGCTGGGATGGACCTGGGTGGGGAGGACTGGGCTACAAGGTCTTAGCTGTTTGTGGCAACCTGGGGGCATCGATAACAGGACGACTCAGAAATGCAGAAAGTCCTGCGACGCGAATATGGCTCTTTTGAGCGGACACACGTGCTTTGCTTCCCCGTCTGCTCTCAACACGGCAGCAGTTAGAGGGATCCTGTTGAAAAGTGACTAGACCATGCCCCTCCACTGCGCAACACTCTGCTATAGCTCCCACCTCCCTCAGGAGGTAAAGCCCAAGTGTCTCCAGGATCTTGGAAAGCCCCCACGTAATCCGCCTTCCCCACCCATTTGTGAGCACTTGCTCCAGCCATGCCGGCCTCCCTCCTGTTTGGGGCACATGTGCGGCCCCCAGCTGAGTCCCTGGCATTCACTGTTCCCTCTGCCTGCGATGCCTTTCCCCCAGGTAGCCCCTTAGCCAAGACCCCTCGCCTGCTTCCAGCCAACCTTCCCTCAAACTTTCTCTGTTCATATAGTAGGAAACTTTGAACCTTACTTCTACTCGAGCCTTTTTCCATCTTCCATGGCACTATTCTCAACTGTCAGCCTATGGAATAATTAATACAATTAATGATTAATTAATTAACCAGTAGTTAATGATTAATTAATACAATTATGATAGCTACCAGTCTTCCCCCACTAGAAGCTAAGCACTGTATGTGGGGACGGCGCCTAGAAGAGGGCCTAACTAACATACATAGGTGCTCAGTAATGGGCAATTTATTGATTCTGTAGACATTATTAGCACCTGCTGCATGCCAGGCCCTGTGCTGGGCAGAGGCCTGAGAAGCCCCCCACCCCAAATAGGGCATGGATTATAAACACAGCAAGAAAGGAATGGAGGCATATGGAGGGGTAATTTTACCTCTGCTGGCTTGAGGGTACCATTCAAAGGGGCTGCTTCCACCAGGTCCAGAAGGAGGAGTAGCTGGGGGAGGGCAATGCAGTCAGTAAGACCCTGGGGTGATATGCTGGATAAGAGGCTGGGCCACGAGGAGCCTTGAATGCCAGGTCAGGGGCTCAGGCCTTTTCTTGAGAGCAAGAAAGTGGCCTGGTCCGTTCTGGCTGGGAGCAGACTGTAGGGATGGGACCAAGGTCAAGGGCACTTGAAGAGGCGAACACCTCCTTACTGCCAAGCAGGGATGTGTCCTGACACAGGACAGCCCAGTGAGGGAGAGGAGGTGCAGGATGAGGTAGAGGAAGACGGAAGAGGAGGCCACAGTCTGGACCACCCCGAGGCAGGGCCCCAGAGGTGCGATAGCTTTGGAGCAAATGATACTGGCATCCCTTGGTGCATGGGCCCCAGTTCTGAGAACGGCAAGATCCCTGTCCAGTGCCTTTACCCAACACTGACTGGCATTGCCATGGGCAGTGCAGCTCATGGCTTGACACTTTCAACACTGCCTTGCCTTTCCAGGCAACACAGCTGCCTCCTGGGCATCTCCCCCTCCCCCTTGACTCCCCCACACACGTCTGTTCTTCCACACACGTCTGTTCTTCTTGGAATGGGTATGGACGCTGAGCCCACCTCCAAGGAAGTGGGGCCTCAGATGGAGCTGGGTTGGTTCCAGTGACCCAGAATGTGCTAGAACAGAGCACTGGAGTGACTGCCTTACAGGACCGGACACTGGTCCCCCCCAGGCCTTGGGCAGGCCACCACCCCCTTTGGCTGGGCACACAGACACAAGGCAACTCCATGTGTTGGTTTGGTGACTTGTCTTTCCATCGATCGCAGACGGCGCCAGCCTCTTCCAGCACTTCCTGGACTCCTACCAAGTGATGTTCTTCACGCTTTTCGCCCTGCTGGCTGGGACTGCTGTCATGATCATAGGTGAGGTGGGCTGCACTGTGTGCCCTGGTTTGCTCCCCCCGCCCACTCTAACCAGCCACGTGGTCTTGCAGCCTACCACACTGTTTGTGCACCCCGGGAGCTCAACGCACCTCCGGCCCTCTCCCCCCGAGCCAGCCCTCGCCACAGCCCCCACTGTGAGTACCCCACCACTGGCGGATGCAGCCAGGCAGGGCTGGGGCTAAGAGGAAGGGGTCCTAAGAGGAAGTGGGGATCAGGGCCCTGAACCCCAAGTCTCAGAAGCTCTGGCCCTGGGCAAGAGTGGCAGCTGAGGTATGAGGCCCAGAAGGCAAATCGGGAAGCTGGGGAGGGGTAACGGTACACTGGTCCTGGGCGAGGAGAGCTTTCCCCAGGCAGAACCGTACAGGGGGGCGGGGTGGCAGGCTGGTGGCAGGGAGCTGTCTGTGGGTGTGCTCGCTGGGACTGGCTCCCCGTGCCAGGGCTGCCACAGAGGCCCGCAGAGGGTTGGGCTGGCTGACTCAGAGGTGCAGGTTCGGACAGTCCCAGGGATAGATCTCAGAGGGATCTCAGAGGGAGAGGAATCACGAGGACCATTCCTCTTCATAGTCCAGTTGTCCCTGGTGACCCTGTATAGCTCCAGGGGATACTTCTGTCTGTGAGAAGTGCAATGTCCGACCACGACGGTGCGTGGCAGCCCTTACATCTTCTGTGTTCCGTTGGAGGGTTCTTTCCCCTGAACAGGTGTCTGCTGAGCCCAAGAGGGCATGGCCAGGTTTCAAAGAATCTGAATTTTTGGAAGATAAGAGTTTCATGTATAGATGCATTTTCCTGAATGACAAGGTCCTGCATGCACCCTGGACCCCTAGCACCATAGCCTTCCACAAACATCCCCCAGCCAGCCTCGCAGCGGACACTCACCCTTTCTAACCCCATCTCCCAGTGCACCCCTCCCTCAGTGTCTTGCGGCCACTGTGGAGTTTTGGCTTTATTTCTGGAATACTCCGGACTTTTCTGCTCACATGGGAGCCTTTGTTCATGCAGTTTTCTCAAGGAGCTCTTCCTGCCGGGATAGCCAGGCCCTCCTCCCAGCATGCCCTGTGGGCTCATGGATGCTTCCATGTGGTCCTGAGACCCGCTGCTTGCTCTCTCCCACAGGTCTGCTGTGGGGGAGGGGGGTCAGGCTTCCGCTCCAGGTCTCCCTGCATGCCCAGACATCACTACCATCCCTTGGGTGACATCACGCCACTGACCCAGGGCTGCCTGGGGGACTGGTCGCTGGGGGAACTAGGTGGCCGAGTTGGGCTGCCGACACTTCTCCCCAGGGGCTCTTCTGGCATGGCTGAGGAATCCCTGGGGAAGGCCGAGCTCTCCTATTTGCTCTGTTCCTCATTTCGTCTCTCTCCCTCCTAGATTTTACCGCCTCGTCGCCGACGCCTTTCAACGCACTGCCTCCTAGCCGCAGAGCCAGCCCGCCCTCAAGGCTGTGGAGCCCCGCATACACCTCCCACTAGTCGGCGGGCCGGCCCTGCGCCCCCACGGCGGGGACACCCCTGCTCAGCCCAGCCTGGAGTACCAGGCCCCCTCGCTGCCTGTCCTGGCCTGTAGCTCAGGCCGTGCCTGCTAGCTGCTGCTGACACGTAGAGGAGTCCCAGGTGGCTTGGATTTGGTTTTGTTCTTAGCCTTCACGAACTCACTGGCTCATCCTTCATGCCTGGTTGTCTGGGGTTTCTGGGCAACATGCAGTCCTGCTTCTCTTTTCCCTCCAGCCTCTAGAACCCCCTTCTTCTCAAGACTTTAAACAGGCAGAAGCTCCATTTCCTAGGAGGGGTTGGTACTGCAGTGGCCTCAGGGATTTTTGTGGGGTTCCCCCCCACCGTGAAAACTTTACCCTTAGTCTGACTCCTGCTAGGAGATGAGGAGAGAGAACAGACATGAGTGTCAGATGTGGGCCCTGTGACCACACAGAAGCCTCAGGAACACAGCAACGGCGACCCCGTGCTGGCTCAGCCTCCCTGGGGGACACTACGGGCCATGGGAGCTGTGAGCCGGCTGCTCTCTGCCCCTCTGTGGACCACTGTGAATTGAAGGCAGCCTTTGTGTTTCTGTTTCCTAAGCGTGGAAAAGTCTCCTGGGACGTGGCCACAGCCCCACTGGGCTATCTGGTGGGGTCTGGTTCCTTCTCTCTCTCCCCGCTTCTCTATGGAATCGTAGTTAGGAAAAGGTCCTTGAGCCAGAAACCAGGATCTTTCCTTCCATGTGTTCTTCCGGAGAAGCCACTGTATTCTGCCCAAGCACAAAGACCCAGGGTTACCTGTTCCTCCTTCCGCATCTCAGCAGACCTGAGCCTCTGGCCCGCCCAGTGTGGGCCCCGGTCTCCCTGTGGCATTCCCCCAGCAAGTCACGGAGCCCGGCCTGGCCAGTGAGGGCAGTGGGCCTGCTCTCCAGGAAGGGGCTGGGAAGGAGAAGACAATGAAGAAAAGGCCCTCTTCCTTCCCAGCCTGTCGTTCATTCAGCACTGGAGGCCTCCAGAGTGTGGCCCTCTGCCTGTGGCCAAGAGCTGGGCCACTCTCAGGATGAACTCAAGACACCCCCCCGCCCCTGAGCCAGGTACGTGTGGCTGCTGCGTGGGGAGTCGTCCACTTTGACTCTGAGCCACAAGTGTGAATCCACTGCAGGCCTCTAGGGCTGGGCCGTGCGATTTATTTTTGTAAAGCTGGAGACAGGAAGAATTGTGCCTTGCATATTACTTGAGCTCAAACTGACAACTTGGATGTAAATAGGCTCATTTCTACTTGGTTTATTTAATAAAGCTCTCTCTAATTTCGTAAGAAGGGCATGCTCATTGCCAGAATTGCCGACGTCCTGCCTGGAAGGGACCAGGCTCTGGTGACTTTGCTTCTGGTTACATGGGTTTGGGGAGCAGATCTGTTCTGCTGCCCCTCTGTGCCATACTCCCCCCTTCTCTGGCTGGCCACCCCGGCCTCCCTCCCATGCTGTGTTCCCATGGCTGCCAGCCTGGGGTCCCCATAAGTGCCCCACTTATGGGGCCTTTTTCCTTAGGACCCATACCACCAACTCGGAGCTGGGTGGAAAGTGGCCACAACACACTCCAGGCCCCGCAGCCCCTTTGGCTGCTGGAGGCAAACACACAACTGTGTTGTGGGGACAGAACGTGGGCAGCGGTGTCCCGTGCAGCCCGTGAAATGGACTAAACGGGGGGTGGTGTCCCCAAGACCACGTCGTCCCTCCCCTGGCTGAGCAGACCAGGTAAGGGCCACCAGAATGGCTAGGTCCTTGTCTGTGGAGCCTGTGCCCAGACCCAGGACGGCCTCCCTCAATAGGAGAGGACACTCGCAGCAGCCTCAAGATCAAGCGGGTATTCTGCCACGGCCAGACCTCCTCCCCGTGGATTCAGTGGCATCACCCAAAAGCAAGCCCAGCGGCCCAGTTCTGTGACCCTCCTGCAGGCCACAACCCCACATCTAGCCGCTGCCTCTCCGGAGCCCTGCCCCAACCACCACTGACACACTTGCTTCTGCACCACGGGTCACTCCTGCAGTCCCTTGTCACCCGTACCTTACATCTGGCCAGTCTCTAAGTTCTCATGAATCTGCCCTCCCCGTGGCCCTCTTCTTGGCCCAGGGGGCCTCCCCCAGCATGAGGTCCCAGGCTGCTCACAGATCTGACCATCACCCCCTCCAGCTTACAAGCTGCAACAGCCTGGCCTGCCCTTGGGGTGGACGCTGACCCTTGGGACACACCCAGCAAACTGCAATTTCCAGACAGGCTCTGCACCTTCACCTCTGCTCTTTAACCTCAGGGAGAAGCTGCCCCCAGGCCCTGGGCCTTTGATATGAGCCAGGGCTGGGCTAGGTCCTATACCCGCCTGCTCCCACCTGTGTGGTCTCTTCCCCACCCTGAGCTTCAGTTTCCTCTGCAAAGTGGGCATAGCAGCGGCTTCAGAGTTACGGTAAAAATCAGCAAGAGACTGTGCGAGGCCTTCTTTTGGGGCAGTGGGTTGGTGACAAGGGGTGCCCTCTCTCCCAGAGAAGATGGCTGATCCACTCTTAGAGGGGATGGTGGGGGCAGGAGAAGCTGAGGGACTGCGGACAACTCTGTGCAGCAGACCTGGACTGAGGGCCCCGGGCAATGGGGGTGACTGGGCGCACAAGTGCTTGGGGGACAAGGGGCACTTTTAGGATATGTAAGCCCATGTCTTGGCCTGCCTGCACTGAAAAGCTGAGTGCAGAAGCTAAAAAGCTAAAAGCGCCATCAGTGCCCTGGGCCTGGTTTCCCTGATTGGAAAATGAAGAGAATACTGTCCTCAGAGGCTTCTATGAGGACAAAATGAGCCGATAGACAGGAGGTGCTGTGTCCACATATGCTGCTATCACTGTTGTTGGGGAAAGCTGGCATGGGGCCCACGAGGAATCCAGATGGAGACAGTGTTGGTTTGCAGAATGGTGCAATAGCAGGTGAACAGGAGGGAGGGTGCTCCCCTAACCCCCTGGACCTCTGCTGTCATTCCCTGTACTATGTCGGCATTGTCTGGCCCCACTATCCCCTCCCAGCTGGGACCTCCTTGAGGCTGGTCCTACTATGGCCCCAGGACCTGGCACATATGAAGACCTAGAAAGCATTCAACCAATGTCCTATGTTCAGCACAGGGCCTGCCTGGCATGCAGCACTCAATTCAAGTGTCAGTATCGCTTTCAAGGAGGCCCCCTCACCGACATAAGATGGCTGCCAAGATCCAGGCATCACATCACATCCAGACATGACAGCATTCACAAAAAGAGGAGAATCAGAGAGATAAGCTCTCCTTATCTCCTAAGGACTAAAGATGTCTTTTCTGGAAGGCTCCTCAGCAGAGAGCTCCCTCCCTATCTGTAGCTGGGGTTGGCTCTCATGGCCATTCCACTCCCCTGGCTAGCGAAGACAATGGGATGATCACCTCCATGCAGTGCGATCCTTTAGGGCTGACTGAATATCAGCATGTCAACCCCCTCGACTTCTTTCAGATCAAAATAGAAAGGTCTCTGCATCTACTCTGTTGGTTTCCTCTCAGATGATGGTATTTTCTTCCCTTTATCCACCTCTAATACTCGAGAGAGATGGCCAGACATGCAGGTGGGAGGCCTGGGCCTTGTTATCCCCAGAGGGGACCACCATTTCAAAGCACACACAATGACAGCAAACACACGTGCTGCCTGAAGCAGGCCAACCTTGCCAGAAGTGAGTGCATTGACGAAACCAGAGGGTGCCCAGCATGTTCAGCTTTCTGCTTCCCAACCGTGCAACTTTCGTTCTCTAAAGGGTGCCAGAAAATGCTTTTAGCACCATTTAGTGCTAAAAATATAGTATTGCATATAGATTTTTTTTTTCCTGCAGAATTCCTAAGTTTGGATAAAAATTAACTATCTGCTTCTTCCTGCTTCTCTGTGTGTGTCTTGGGTGCTCTGGAAATGTTATGTCTCCAGGTCTGATGGACTGGCTAGGAGAAAGCCCAGGACCTAGGGTATCCAGGATGGGTGGCAAAGGTCTAGGCTAGTGCGGAGTCCGTGAAGCTTAGAGGTCAGGTGGCCAGGAGTTGTAGGCCTAGCTTCTGGGGCTAGAGAGCAATCATTTTCCCTTTCTGGGCCACAGAAGTTTTCTGTTGTATAAAATATCCATCCTAACATCTATTCTGCTGGCCACCCTGAGTGGCCACCCATGGAAAGCAGGTACATTTTCATTCCAGGCTTCTCCCTCATTGCTCGTTGCTCCCTCTTGCTCAGAAGTACGGAGCCTGGCCATGGAGGCTGAGTAGGTTCCCGCCCCCTGGGAGCTGGCCGTGGTTCTGTGACCTGCTTTGGCCAGTAGAATGTGGTAGAAGTGACAGCATGTCAGTTCAATGCCTGGGCTCAAAGACGCCTCAAGTGTCCACTCACCCATCTTGTGCTTCTGCCATTGACATAATAATAAGGAGGTTCAGGTACTGCTGGCCCAGGGAGGAGGGACCCGAAATGAATCCACCTGTCCTCGATCCACTGACGTTGGGAATAGTTTGTTAGACAGCATTATTGTCACGGGAGGTGATACGAATTCCCTTCCTGCTGAACCATTGAAGGCTAGCTTCCCGCCACTTGTCACAGGTCTGATTGACATAGCTGGGCCCTGCGGTGGGTCCATCCTGCTTTCTGGGATGGCTCAGCAAATGGCTGGAAGGGCATGGGGCCACATGCTCAGGCAGGATCCTCCAAGGATGAAGGGCACAGAAAAGCTGTCTGGTGGAGGGCCTTCTCCTCCCTGAGCTCCGATTGGCCTCCATCCTGAGGGGGAGAGGGGGTGAACACCATCAGCCACATGTTCAAGGCTGCCAGGGACTTATAGCCACATGACTCTGAAGGACTCCTTGCTCCATTTGTGTGGGTCCTACATCCAAACAAAAACTGTGGAGGTGGGACCACACAGGAAAGGATGTGTTCAGAATGGTTCTTTGAATGAATACAAGAATGAGCCCCATGAAGGACTCAGTGACTTGTGGGTTTTCTGGAACACCCTGAGCTTCAGGCCAGCGAGGAGAGGAGCCAGGCTGAGAGAGGCAGGTGACAGCAGACATTCCTAAGTCCCTTTCACTCCAAAGGCCCAAGGCAGGGGGCCCGTCCCAGACCCCCAGCCACTTCCATGCCACCTGGACCAGGGCCAAGCAAAATCAGCCTGGCAGGTAGCTACCTCCTCCCACAGCCAACTAGGGCTCCCTATGGCCTGTCTGGCTGTTAGGAGAGGCCTGGGGCCACCTGACCAAGCAAACTGCTGATTATCTACTATACCGTCCCCACCCCCCCCAACTAGGCACAAGCCAAGCCCTTTCCCACCTCTGGTTCACGTCATCATCACCTCAGCTTTTTACAGATGGGGAAACTGAGGCACACAAGGTTAAGCCATCATTCTGATGTCCTGCAACAGGCAAGTGACAGAACCAGAACTCAGACCCCCCCAGACTGGCATCGGGGTTTACCGTCCCACACTGGTTCTTGTCTCTGCCCATCTGGGATGGGGCTGGGGGGGGAATCCCCCCTGCAGAGAGGAGGCTGTGTGGGCAGGGAGCCAGGGCCCACACCCCCTCCCTTCCAAGCAGTTCTACTTGGGCTGGCTCATGGGTCATCTTATTTTTTTCATAAGAAAAAAACAAACAAACAAAAAATGCTGAATATAGAAAAGCACAAAGCATGACAAGACAGCCTCCTATGCCTTCCGCTCGGTGTCGGCCACCGTGAACGTGTGCTCCCAGGCCGTGGTAAGAAAAACGGAAAAATGAAAAAACTACAACTACGACTTGAGTTTCATTTACCCTCTGCCTCTCTCCCTTCCCTCCCTTCTCAGGGATAGCTAGCTTTATAAATTTGCAGTATGCCCCTCCAAAGCAACTTTGATCGTTAATAACGAGCGTCTATAACTAGAGTATGACTATTTTGTGGTATATTTTTAGAACTCGGCATGACTGTGGCCACACTTTGTCTCATTCGGCTCTTATTTTTTTTCTTCAGATGTTCTGTATTATTCTAGCATAGAGGTTCATTTCATTTGTTGTTTTTTTTTTCTTCACTCCCTTCTTGCTGGACAGTAAGCTTCTTTCTTTTTTTTTTAAGATTTTATTTATTTATTAGACAGAGAAAGATCACAAATAGAGAGGCAGGCAGAGAGAGAGAGGAAGAAGCAGGCTCCCCACTGAGCAGAGAGCCTGACTCGAGACTCAATCCCAGGACTCTGAGATCATGACCTGAGCCGAAGACAGCGGCTTAACCCACTGAGCCACCCAGGCACCCAGCAAGCTTATTTCTGAGTCTTGCTATGTTGAACAGTGCTCCAGCCGATGCTCCTGTGCACGGCTCTGTGGGCCCAGGGGCTGGAGTTTCTCCAAGGGGAGGATATCAAGGCACGGAGCTGCTGAAGCAAAGGGTACGTCCGTTGTAAGTTTGCCTCGATGGTGCTAAATTGATTTCCAAAGAAGTACCCGATGCTCACACCCACCAGCAGGATACAAGGGCTTCTATCCCCCCTGTCCTTGCCAGCACGTCCCCTTGTCATCCATGTGTATTTATTTTTGCTGGTTTGGTGGGTGCGGTTGAATGTTATAAGTTTAGTTCAAATTCTTGGATCACTACTGAAGGCGAGCTTTTTTGTTGGTATAAAGTTGGCCACTGATATTTTTCTCTGCGAATTGTTTGTCCTTCACCCCAGTGTTGACTTTTTTTTAAAACTTATTTGTCACACCAAAAGAGAAATACTGGGGCATCTGGGTGTCTCAGTAGGTTAAGCGTCTGACTCTTGGTTTCAGCTGAGGTCGTGTTCTCATGGGTCGTGGGATAGAGCCCCGTGTCAGGTTCTGTGCTCATTATGGAGTCTGCTTGGGTTTCTGTGCCTCTCCCTCTCCCTCTGCCCTTACCCCCACTTGTGTGCGCGCTCTCTCTCTCAAATTAATAAATAAAAATCTTTTTTAAAAATGAAAGAGAAATACTATAAAATACCTATTCATATGCCCAATTCTGTATTCAGTGTATCAGTTAGCTATTTGTGTAAAAACTTACTCTCCCCACCAATCCCAGTATCTTAAATTACTTCTCATGAGTCCAAACATCAGGTACTCTAGGCTGGGTTCAGGTACTCAGAGCCATGACTCTGATCTGTGTGTCTCTCATCCTCCACCTAGAACCCACAGGACAGGTGAGGCACGTCCTTCTCATGGCGACAGCCTAGATGGAAGAGAGCGAGTGGGAACACCATCCAGCTTCTTGAGTGCGAGGCTGGGACTGGCATGCTGTCATTTTTCATGTCAACCTAGTGAACAAAACAAGTCATGTGTCCGAATCTAGAATCAGGGCTTGGAGAACAGACTCTCCCTTTGCTAGGAGGACCTACAAAGCCACAGGGCATGGAGTGTGAAAGGAGGGAGAGGAACCAAGGTCATCAATGCAGATTTGTCCCAGTTGTCTTTTTTGTACTGATCATCAGTAACAGCTCTGTATTCAAGATACACATCAATATTTTACTTATGGATATTTTGTCTGAGGTCTTCTGCTTCTGGAATAAGATTTTGAAACCTGTTGATCCAGCTCAATTCTCTCAATGTACAGATGGGAGAACCGGGCCCAGAGATGACAAGGAATGAGGCCATGGTCACATGAGTAACACACCGGGTTGTAGCCCCTTCCCCTGACATTCAAGACTCCCTACCTGATGGCATGGCCGCTGCAGCTAAGACAACTCATGCGGGTGTATGGACAAATCCCTGTTAGCATTCTACCCTATGAATAATTCTCGAGGAGCCAGTTTAAAGCCACAGTTTTTTCATCAAATAAAGTGAGCGATCGTAGTAGTTAAGGAGTGAGAAAGGGAAGAAACTAAAACCCAAGACCGTGGGTTTGGGTACCGTCTATTATTTTGTTAAGTTTTATGTTGTATGTAATTAGAAAATAAAATTCTGTGGAGGATTTCATTAGCAGCCTCATCGGGTGACCACTTTCATTTGGGAAGTATTTACTGAAAGCAAATAAAGACCATTTGTAAGAATCAGGAAAATGGAATCCGAAAGACCCATTGCTTCAGTGCATTAAGACATAATCACCCCAGAGCAGCCGCACTCCCTCCCTCGGGGCCCTTCCGCATGGAGGAGGGGGAAGGCAAATACCCATGAACCTGGCGAATGGGGCCCAGGCATCAAATAGCACTTCTGCCTCTGCCACTTACCAGCCCGGTGACCTTGACCTTGGGTAAGTCACATCATCGCTCTGAGCCTTAGTTTCTCTGTCTATAAAATGGCTATTATAATCTGACCTCCTCCAGAGGTTTGTTGTGTGGGCTTAATGAGTAGAACACCCCCAGTGTGGTGGGGAGCAGATATTTGGTGCTTGAAAATGTGAAATTTGCTTCCTTCCTCTCCCTGGGTGGTCAGAGACAGCCACCTTTGCTCTCTCGGGAGCCAGGATGCTGCCCTCTGGGAGCCTTTCCATAGCACTCCCCTCTGCCACCTGCCAACCAAGGAAATCAGTAATCAAGCCCGGGCTCCTAAGCGTGAGTATGACAGGCCCGGTGGATGACATGCCCAAGGAGCCAGTGGCGGGGACTAACCTGGAGTTCATGACCTCACCCACTTGGCTCCAGCTGCCCCAGGGGGATAAAAGCCAATGGGTTTTTCTAGAAATTCCTCAAATCCAGCTTTGGGGGCTACAGGGATAAAACCTTCCACTTCATAAATAGTGGTAATAAAATTTGTAGTTAAAGAATAGGAAAAAAAAAAAAACACCACTGGTGTGGGCTAAAGAAACCACTTTTCAACCTGAATTTCATAAATGGTCAACTTCTCTGTGCCTTTCTCCTTCCCGTGGCCCTGGCAGACATTGCTAATCGCTCTGCACACTCTTTCCCACCCGGCTCAGGCAGGACTTAATCAAGCAGCCGCAGCCAGTCCACTGGGGTCGATGGAGAAGTCCTTCATCTTCAAGATGGAGAAGGACTGGTTTTACTTCACCCATAATGAAAGCTGTGGAGGTAGGAACTTTTCTCCAGCACCTTGTCCTGGATGGACACAGAGAGAGGAAGGGACAGAGGGAGTGGCTCAAAGATGCTGTGTATGCTAGAAGGTTTTTCACCCCTGCTCAAAATTATAGGTTGGGAGCCAGAGCATCTTTAAATGCAGAAGGAGCAGGCAGCAATGGCAGCACCAGCTCCTTGTTCCTATTGCCATGGGTTCCAGACATAGTGGAACGGGCGGGCGGGGCACAGGGAGTTCACACGTGCGAATGTAATCATTCTGTTGTTTTCAGAAACCCCTGAAATGGCATTTCCCATGAGTTGAGGGAGAGGGGAATGGGATCTCATGATCTACATCAAAGAACACTTATCAAGGGCTGTTTCTCAGACACCCAGGTTGGTGGCAGATTCCTGTGGGCTGCCAAGTCAATAATTCTGTTCCCTAAGCCAGGAAAGTTGAGCTGCTGTTATCACCTCCCAGGGGTGTTGGCACTCTTTATCAATGCCCTGCTTGCCCATGTATTTATTCTCCAAATATTTATTAGCTCAAGTTATGTGTTGGCAGCTTCCCAAGGAGCCAGCGGGGATGAGGGGGAGGGGAAGAGAGTTCAAGTCAGATGGAGTTCCTTTATGGAGGAGCAGGGAGGGAAAGAGACAAGCACCTCCTATGGGATGGAAAGTGCTAGAACCTTGGAGAAGAGACTGTGCCAGGTGGGTGGGTCAGAGGAGAGCCCAAGGAAGAGGTAAGTCAGAATGTGAGCTGAAACCAGGGCATCTCAGCAGAGGAACAAGTTTGAGCTCAAGGTTAGAAACTCACCATAGGAACAGTAAGTGATGAGCAGTAGAAAGAAACAGGCAGTAGCCTGGGTTTGAATCTTTACCTGTTTGGAATGGAGCTGTGGCCTATTGTGCTGGGTATAAAAAGTTCCCAACCCCTAGACATGGGGATGATGGCAGGTACTAATTTGGGATGACAGAGATCACAGCATTCAAACCAGAGGCTTCCTGTTTCTCCCTGGGTCTTATAACACCCCCCGCAACCCCTCGGGGACATGTGGCCTGGGTGGAGGTGTTCTGAAGTCAGGACGGCCAAAGAGAATTCAGCAAAATTGATTCTTTCCCATCTCCCTGGACTCTTTTTGAGGTTTCTCACATTTTAAATTATGAAATGGATAAAACCCATTCGATAAGATGTCCCATGATTTCAAAGTCTAAGGAGGGTATTTAATTTGATAATTAAAATATTTTGTCAATTTGTATCCTAAAGTATTCTTTTTTTTAATATTTATTTATTTGACAGATAGATCACAAGTAGGCAGAGAGGCAGGCAGAGAGAGGAAGGGAAGCAGGCTCCCTGCTGAGCAGAGAACCCGATGTGGGGCTCGATCCCAGAACCCTGGGACCATGACCTGAGCCAAAAGCAGAGGCTTTAACCCACCGAGCCACCCAGGTGCCCCGATCCTAAAGTATTCTAATGATGGTTGATCCTCATTGCACTTCATCCTGCAAAATGTTTAATATGTTCTCTTCCCTATTCATAAGAGTATACCTTTAAACATAGGGTGAGGTCATAGATGCCAACCTAAAAATGTTAGGAGTTTTGTGAAAATTCTCTGAGAGTCAACAAAAAATTGTAAAACCTCTCCCATGGGCAATGGGGAACCATGGATGGTGCCTGAATGGGACCCTGATGTGTTTAGGCTAAAAGAGGTCTCCTAGGGGTAGATGGGTGTGAGAGTGGAGTCCCCTCAGTGGTGGCTGACAGGATGATTGGTCAATCTGGGGAAAATAAGCGCCATCCCCTCACTCTGCCCCTTTGTCCTTCATCCAGTCTCTCTTAGGCTTCTGCTTCTGGTCCTGACTACTTGGCCAGTCCCCTCATCTCTTTCTGGGCCTCAGTGTCCCCCTCAGCTCTGATCAGGTGATCCCAGCTCCCAGGGGCTAAGGGTCCAGGGAGCATATATGCTGCCCTTACCGGTCTGGGTGGACCTGAGGGCCAGCTGCCCACCAAACTCTGGCCTGATTTAACTGCCAGGGACCACTGTGAGAGTCTGAAGGCTGTAACAAGCAGCTTTAGGCTCTCCCTGTCTGCCTCAGGACATCTAAGAGAGAGACTTATCCTCCATGTGACAGCATGGATGTCGCCGGGGAGCCCTGCCCCAGACCGGCTGGATCAGAACCTGCATTTTAGCAAGACACCCCCCAGGGGTTTGTTTGCACTTTTCTAATTATGGGGTAAGCAGAGCTAATTGAAGCAGAAAGTATAGATAAGCAAGAAAAAAAGGAACATCACCTCAGTCCCTCCGCTGATTGCTAACTCCATTTCGATTTGCCGTGCTTTCTCCCAAGGTTTTTTTCTTTTATATGTATGCATACAGAGAAATCATTTTTTGTACAGAAATGTCAGCAAACTGTAGAGATTTTGTAACCTACGTTCTTCATGCATGTGAATATATCATGGGCATCTTGCCATGTTGGTAAGCATGGGTCTGTATCCAGTAGTCATTCATTAATGCAGACATCCTTTCAACAAACAGTGAGCCATCGTCGTGCACCAGGCACCATGCTAGACCCTGGTTTACACTGGGAAACAAAACAGATCAGTTCCTACCTTTGGGAAGCTTACAGCTCAATTGGAGAAAAGATAAGCCAAGAATCACATCAATCCAAGGACCACTGCAAATACAACAGGTTCCTGGAAGAACCATGTTATTGGGGGATTTGACCCAGGCAGGGAGGGCCCCCCACCCTCCAAGGAAGTGTTGACTGTGTTGGAATTTGAAGAGGGAGTAGTAGTTAACCAGGTAAGGAGGGGAGGGAAGAGTCATCCGGGCAGGAGGAACAGTGTGTGCAAAAGCTTCTAGGATAACTTTCTAAATGCAGCATGTGCTTTCCTCTGGGAGGGTCTTGAGAGTAATTGAGCAAAAACCCCAACCTAGATGTGATTTCTGGAAGCCCCTCTGACAGCCAGCTGCCCCAGTTCCATGGCTGTTCCTGCTCTAGTCACATCAGTGGAGTCAACTCCAGTGGGCCCAGGACACTGAGATGGGAACCAAAGTCCTGCTTGAGGACAGAAAGGACAAAAGCAGCTGAAGTTCCCTGCTGATGGGAGGGATGGTCCTCACAATCCTGAACTTCTGTTACCCCCTCATCCCAGTCTGCACTGGGCACAGGGACCCTGGCAGGCCTTCGACCCACTCCTGCCCTTCCAGAGCTCATGGTCCAGTGTGGAGAGAGCCCAGGGATGGATGGGAGTCCTGAGGAAGCACCGAGGAGGCCTCAGCCTAGTGTGGGGATGGGGTAGTCAGGGAGGGCTGCCTGGAAGAGGAGATACTTCTTTAGGCATCTTGATGGAATAATAAAAGGTTTTCTGGTGGACAAGAGAAAGAAGAGGGAACAGCATTTGCTAAGTGGCCCAGGGGGAGGACAAGGAATTGCATATGTGTTGGGTAGGCAGTGGTGGTGTCAGGAAGGGATGCGGCTGAGACTGGGGGGAGTGTTGAGGTTGTATGGCTAGGGCAGGATTTCTGTGGGTTTCCTGTAAACATTTGAGTGAGTGAAGTGAGGGGCTGGAGCAGGCCACTGTTTTCCATGTGCAGGCTCTGGAACAAGAAGGCCTGGGTTTAAATCCTTGACTCCACTTCTCATGAGCTGTGTGACTGTGAGCAAGTTGCTGAAATTCTCTGTGTCTCAGTTCCCTCAGCTGGGAAACAGAAGTCATCAGTGCCTCCGTCATTTGGTCTGATCTGAGATTAAATGAGCTAATTAATGGCAAGTAGTGGGTGGAGTTCCTGGCACTTAAAAGGCCAGCTGGAGACTAAGGACAGGTCATTCCCCTCTGCACTGGGCTTCTGGAGCTACAGCATGGGCCAGACGGAAGCTCTCTGCAAGGGGGGCTTGTACATATTCAACAACATTCAACATGTATACAGGTGCCTGGCCCCCTGCTATGCAGACTCGCTTCTGTCATAGGCTGATACTGTAGTGGAGGGAGACAGAGAAACCACAAACACATAAGGTCATCTCAGAGTTCATGGGCAGTGTCACAAGAAGCACAAAGCCAGATTGTAGAAGAAAGGATGGCAGCCTCAATGGTGGGACACTGCGTCAGTCTGGCGATGTCAGGGAAGACTTCTGCAGCAGTGAGATTTGAGTTGTGATCTTAGCATCAAGGAACCAGCAAAGATGGAGCAGAAAGAGTGTTCCAGACTGAAGGAACAGCCCATGCAAAGGCCCTGAGGTGGGAAGGCTAGCAGTGTGATTATGGAAAAGCAAGGGGACTGTGTGGCTGGAATAGGGCTGCCGGATTTGGCAAAAAAAAAAAAAAAAAAAAAAAAAAAAAAATATATATATATATATATATATATATATATATATATATATATAGAACACCCAGCGGTATTTCTGAAATGAGAATTTCAGATAAACAGCAAATAACTTTTTAGTATAAGTATGCCCCAAACATGGCCTAGGATATACTTATAACTAAAAAAATCATTTGCCATTTATTTGAAATTCCAATTTAACTGGGTACCCTGTATTTCATCTGGCAATCCTAGGCTTGGGAGGGGTGCAGGAGAGAGAGAGCTGGAGGAGATGAGTCAGCAACAGAGACTTGGCAAGCCTAGGGAGGCGGGTATGTTTTATTCTAGGGGTCATGGTTAACCGGGGCCGTGGCCTCCAGCCTCCAGCTCCACACAGGTGCTAAGTGGGTGGGTGTTCTTCACTTAATGGAGGAAGCATCCATCGGGGACCCCAGGACAAGTGATTCGAGTCACCCACATTATTAAGAGCCCTCCAGAAGATGATTCATCCCAAGTAACAGACAAGAGAACTAGGGCCGCACATGCTCCTCGGAGGCGAAAACATCCCTTATAAAAATGACAGGGAGGGGTGGCGGTTGGAGGTAGTACGGGAGTGATGTTAAAATTAGAACAACCGTGTTCTCTTAATTAGAAATGCAGTTGGTGCCACATGAATCTGTAATGGGATTCCTTGCAGACTTCTGGAAGGGGGAGTCTGGACAGGGTCAGCTGCGTACATATTTATGAGGATACGGGAGAGGGTCCCCTGGGGGATGATGGAGGACCCAGGCCTGCCTGCTTCCAGGGGAGGCACAGCGCTGAGGCGTGGGTGCTGATCACTCCTCTGCCACCAATTAGGGGATCCTCTGTTACCTCAGGCATCCCCTGCTCTCACTGATCCTCAGTTTCCCCATGTGTACAGGAGGGCTGCCCTGCGCTGGGGGAGATGGAGGGAGGAATCTAGTTTAGGATGAGATACTAAGAGAAGAGGGCCGGACAGAGGCAGTGGCTCTGAGCCACCCTCCAGCAGAATCAGGGACTGCTGGGGGCTCCGCTAAAATCACAGACTTCCCGCTCACTGAATGAATGATTGGGATGAACAAACGCAAGTGGGCTCTTTGGCAAACCCCTTCTTTTATGTGGGCAGCACTATTTTAAGATCTCGGCGAGGTCCTGTTTGGCATAGCCACCCCATGTCATGTCAGACATATTAAAAGGCACCCACACGCCTCATTAAATAAAATTTATATATAACTATACCAGCGCTGAGTTGAGACACAATTGACTAGTTGACTAATGTTATGTTCTCTGGACATTTAATTAAACATTTATTCATGTTGACGTGTTTGTCGGTGTATTTTTTTTCCTGCCTTCCCCAGTCCCCTTCGCAAACACATTCTTGGGCCCCTGAGAGGCTCCTGGCTGCAGTCTTTAGGGGAGAAGTCCTTGTCCCAGGGCCGCAGGCTTCCCATCTGTAAAAAGGGAGAGTTATATGTTCCTCCCATAGGGTGGGGGATTGTTAAAGCGACACCCTTCAGAGTTATTGCAGAGAGGGCATCTCGGAGTCCTGAGTTGCCTCCAACATCCCTCTGCAGGACACAGGCTAATCCCTGATTTATATTTGAAAAGCAGAGACTTGGGGTGGCAGGGCCCTAACACATCCAAGATCAAGTCTCCGAGGTCGTTTGAGATGCGGACAGAAGCACACCAAACAACAGAGAACAACAGGGAGAGAAAGTCTCTCTTCTTCAGTCCTTCCAATAAGATGGAGCAAGGCTGAGCTGTGTGCTAACCGGTCTTTACCATGTCTTTGACGCTTGCTAATCTGGAAAGAACAGGCCTCATCTCACAGGGTAGATTGACAACAGTTTCCATCCAGATCATAACATCTTTTTCATTCTCTTTTATTTTATGGATTACCTTCTAATTATGGCAAGGGATACAGTTTTATTTCAGACTAAATATTTTGGTAAGAAAGATTTTAAAAAATCAAAGATATTTTGTTAAAAAGATGTTTTCAAAGAAAAACATCAAGGGGGCATTTTGGTGTCTCCGGGGATGGCCAAATTCCCAAAGGTAAGATTTGAACAACCACATTTAGGGTTGCATGGAGCAGGGGTGGTCTGCCATTAACAGGTTGTGTGTCCTCAGACAAGTCACTCTCCCTCTCTGGGCCTCTTCATTTGCAATAAGGGATTGTTGGCCCTGACAGGCTACAGCACTAACAATCTAATTCTGAAGGCTCCTTTTTCTGAATGGAAGATGAAAGTTTTCCATTTAGGGGGTGCCTGGGTGGCTCCGTCATTGAGCGTCTGCCTTCGGCTCTGGTCAGGATCCCGGGGGCCTGGGATGGAGCCCTGCATAGGGATCCTTGCTCAGCAGGGAGCCTGCTTCTCCTTCTCCCCCTCCCCCACTTATGATATCCCTCTCTCTCTTTCTCTCTGTCAAATAACTAAATAAAGTCTTTTTAAAAAAGAAAAAGAAAGTCTTCCATTTAGGCCCAGCAGACAGTGGACCAAGGGCCCTCAGAACAGGCCTGAGTCCTGATGCTATGCTGTGTGCACATGTGCTCCAGGAGCCGGGCATGCCAGGCCTCGGGAGGGATTTCAATTCCACCTTATTGTGTGCAGCTGCTCGCAACTGTAGCTTGTGGAACGTGGGGCAGCCGAGAAGTGAGCAGCCTCCCTGATTTACAGAAAAGCGATAGACAAGGGGGACTGAAACCCCCAGCCAGCCCCATCTGGCCGGACCACAACATGCTGCTCAGCCGCCCCCTGGGCAAGGGCCCAAATGGCCAGCTCTGAGGACCGGAGGTCCGGAACATCAGCACAGGTGAGGTGGGAGGGGTGGCAGGCAGGGCTGTGACCTGGAGGGAGCTCTTGCCTCCTCTTTCCTCTTACAGCTACAGGCAGGTGGGCATGGCGAGGGTCAGAGTCGTGAGAGTCTTTGCCTTTTAGTAGGGGAATTGGAAGCATGGATATTTATTGCCGTGGTTGATGTTTGGATTCCTTCAGCCACCTTAGTTTGTGTTTTTAATTCATCATAATTTCATTGTTTCATTTTTAAATTGATCAAATTGTCTTTGTTCCCCCTTTTCTCTCTCTCTCTCTCTTTTTGGCCTCTATAGCTTTGAAAATTTTGCCTTCCGTCTCTACTCTTCTAAGGGCTACTTTGATATTGCTTAACACACAAGCTTAGTTTCCTATGAATGCTTATTGTTTAATAGTGTCTCTATTCCAGCTTGGTCTTGGTGATGCCGACAGACCTTCCAGGCAGGGATCTGAGGGCAGAGAAGGGATGGGACAGTGTTATGGCACCTTCCATGTGCCAGGCACCTTTTTGTGTGTTTCCATACGTGACCCCATTATACCCTCGGAGCAGCCTGGGAAGGGGGCTTAGTGTGATCATTTACAGATAGGAATGTGAAGCTTTAAGAGAGTGTTAAGAGAAGAGAGTTGCCCTGGGCTTATCAGTAAGATGGTGGCCAAGCAGGACTTCTGAGTCCTGGCTCTACCACTTTTTTTCTGTCTGTCTGTCCTGTCCAATACTTGTCTGTATTTACTAAAGGGTCAGGCAAGCTGGGGAGTGGAGACAAGGAATGCCAGGGGTAGGGATAAGGGTGTTCAGGGGGAGGAAGGAGCTCCCCCTGATTCCTGCTAGTGCAGGTTCAGGGTACCAAGGAGCCTGGCCAAGCTCTGAGAAGGACCCCTGTGCTGATTCAGGTCTGAACTGGGAGCTCAGAGACTGTCCCCGCCTCGTACGTTTCTCGGCAAGGTCCCTTATTCCCTCATCTATTTGTTTTCTTATTCATTCACTCATTCATTCATTCATCATATGTTTCCTGAGCCCTTCTTGGTGGCAGAATGTGGAAGTGGAGGTACAGGGACTAATCGGACACAGTTCCAACCCACAGAATGTGGTAGAAATGAGAGGCAGATGTGCACAGAGAATGTAATACCCCGAGATTATTTGTTTCCTGTCAGTTAATTATTATAGCTATATTTTGGAAAGACAATACACGTGCCTGGAAAACAATATCTGAACTTTACAAAAGGCTAGAGGGCCAGTCTTCTCCCCATCCCTGGGCTACTGTCATTTTGTAAAAAGGTAAAATATACATGAGGAGTATAAAAATTTCAGAGGGGCCCACATCTCGCACTATCTGGAGTGCATCCTTCTGGAAATAGACTATATATATTCAAGCGCACAATCTGTATATTCCTTCATATCTTTATGCTGTTAGGAACACCCTTGTCTATTGCTTCTGTGCCCATCTTCCGTCCCCTCCTCTATCCTGAGGTCACCCTTGTCGATCCATAGGGAGCCACCCAATGTCATCTAAGGTTGCGGAGTTTCCGTAGAACAGACTCTCCATGATTCCTGAGCAGAGGAGTGAGTTTACTGTGGGATAAATTCCTAATACTGGAGTTGTTGGGTCAAAAGGTGCATGCATTTGAATTCTGGAGGACAGTTCCATGGTCTAGTTGTCCTTCAAGGACCTTGTGCCAATTGTCACCCCAGCAGTGACTTCGGCTCAGGTCATGATCTCGGTCCTGGGATGGAGCACCATACCCACCCCTGCCCTAAAGAGCCCTCTGTTGAGTCTGATTAGTGCCCGACACTCATCAAGGGAGTCTGCTTCTCCCTTTCCCTCTCTTGCTGCCTCTCCCCCTGCTCATGCACACATGCCTGCACTCTTTCTCTCAAATAAATAAAATCTTTTAAAAAAATTTTAAAAATAAAAATAGCAAGAAGAGCCAAAAGAGCCCTCAAGTAGGCTAGGGAAGTCACGGAGGGCTTCTGGAGGGAGGTGCCTCTTGGATTGTGTCTTGTAGCATAGATAGGGGTTTTCCAGTCTGGGGAGTGTGGGAAAGGAGTATGTGGAAGAAGGAATAGCATGTACGAAAATGCAAAGACATTAGAGCCTACAACATGTCCAAGGCAAGGAAATGCAGTGTGGTAGAGTGAAAAGGAGGGAATGTGGGTACCCAGGAATGGGGGGCAATGGTGGCTCTATGTTGACCATTTTTCTCAGCACCCTCTATGGTAGGGTATGAAAGAAGGCTCCATTTCAGTGTGAGACCTTGTGAAATAATCATTAAACCACTGGCAATGGTGCAGGTTGAGGGCAACAACCCATATAGAGTCTAGAGTTCAAGGTCAAGACCCCTTGCCTCTAACTTGCCAAGTGGCCTTGGGCGAGTCACTTTTGTCATGAGGTTTCACCCTCATTATTTGCGTGGTGCATCCAACAAGCCACCCCTGGCTTGTTGGCAGGGCCCCCATGTAGGATTTGGGGAAGATGGCTGGTGTTAGGGCTTAGCAGGCAGTGGCTGTCCTGGCATGCAGGGACTTCAGGTGTCCCGTGGCTTGACTCACCTCCCAACTCTTGGGCCTTCTCAGCTCTGCCCATGGCCTTCCACAGTGGGACTCCCTTACCAAGCAGTTATCGCGCATTTCAGCGGGGCCACTTGGTCCTTACGCTTGCTGGGAATGGGAAAATGGGGTGGGAGCCCATGGCCCAGTGTCCCTCCAGGGAGGTAGACATGGCCGCAGAAGCACCTCACATCATCTCCGCCACGAGCAAGGGGCAGGGGGGCTGTGACGGCACATGGGAGCCCTGTGGAGGGACAGCTACAGCTGAGGAGACCAGTCCCGCCCAGGAAGGCCAGCTCTATGATGCTGCCAAGGGGCCCTGGAGGCTGGGGTGTTCTGAAGGTGAGCCCCTTCCCTAATGCCCCCATCTTTCTGGCTTCTAGCCAGGCAAGGGAGTTGGGGACAGCTACAGGAGTGAAGGATGCCAGCCATCACTTCCTGAGCCCCTGTTGTAAGGCTGGTACCACGGTAAGCCATGCTTGCACAAATGGCCCACTGCTCACTCCCCTTCTGGTCTCCACAACCTCTGCCATGTGGCGTTGTGGCACCTCCCATCCAGAGGGCTGGGAAGGATTACCCTTCCTCCAAAAGTGGCTGGCCTTAGGACTCGCTTTGGCCAACAGAACATGGCCAAGTGACAGGCCAGTGATACCCCCATCCACCTGGGACAATGGCAGCCTGGAGGGGCCAGTCTGAGAGGAGACCCAAATTAGATTCTTTGTATGAAAGCTCATCCCCTTAAAATGTTAGTGACTGATTTGCATTATCTTCCCATACCCGCCATCTTGGGTTGGGACAGGCTGCCAGCCGCCCATTTGCAGCCTTTGTCTTGGGGTCCAGTTCAGTCATGGGGATGGAGAACTATAAATTCACTGGGTCTGTCACAGGGATTCACACAGCTATTTCTTCAAGAGGAACACAGTGATCTGAGACTTCTGCGGGCCAAGCTCTGAGGTGCACTGAGGTGAGGGAGGCCATCTTCCCCCAGATTACATCAAGGGCCTCAACCGGGCAGGGGCCCTGGGAGGGCTACATGCTGAGCCTGGAGAAGCTAGCTACCCACCCCTCAATCCCCACCCCGCTGCTGCCCTGCACCTGATGGGAACTCTGGAAGAAGAATGGTCAATCTTCTTAACTGAAGCCATCTAGTAGATATTACGGTTCTTTTTTTCTTTTTGACTTTTTAAAAGATTTTATTTATTTATTTGACAGACAGAGACACAGCAAGAGAGAGAACACAAACAGAGGGAGTGAGTGAGGGAGAAGCAGGCCTTCTGTGGAGCAAGGAGCCTGATGTGGGAATCCATCCCAGGACCCCAGGAACATGACCTGGGTCAAAGGCAGACACTTATCGACTGAGCCACCCAGGGGTCCCGGGTTTTTTTCTTTTAATAGCTTCATTGAGATATAATTCACATACCACACAGTTCACCCTTTAAAAGTATACCATTCAATGACGTTCAGTATAGTCACGGAGTTTTACAAACATCACCACAATCCATTTGGGGATATTTTCTTTACCTTTAAAGAAATCTTCACCTACCCTCTACCCCCAGCCCAGCCCTAAGCAACCACAAATCTGCTTTCTGTCTCTGTAGATTTGCTTATTCGGGAAATTGTGTATAAATGGGATCCTACAATCAGTAGTCTTTTGTGACTGATTTCTTCCACTGAAGCATGACGTTTGGAAGATTTATCCCTATTATAGCTTGTGTCAGAATTTTATTCCATTTTCTTACCAAATAATATTCATTGTATGGCTATACCACGTGTTATTTAGCCATTGACCAATTGATGGACACTTAGGTTGTTTCCTTTTGTTAGCTATTATGAATAATGCTGTTATGAATATCTGTGTACAAGTTTTTGTGTGGATGTATGCTTTCAATTCTCTCACCTCTATACGTAGGAATGGAATTCCTGGGTCCTATGGTCTAAATGCTTGAGGAATTGCCAGAGTATTGTCCAAAGCAGCTCTGCCATAAACTATCCCGTTAGCAGCGTGCGAGAGTTCAATCTCTCTACATCCTTGCCAACACTTATTATTATTTGTATTATTAATATTAACCAACAGAGAGGGTGTCAAGTGATTTTGATTTGCATTTCTCTGATGGTTACTGAGGTTGAGCATCTTTTCATGTGCTTCTTACTTCTTCTGGGGGAGAAAGGTCTATTCGGTTTCTTTGCCTATTTTATACCAGGGTTATTTACCTTTTTATTTGTTGAGTTGTAAAAGTTCCTAGATAATCTAGATACAAGTTTCGTATTTTTTTAAGACTTTAGTTTATTTATTTGACAGACAGAGATCACAAGTAGGCAGAGAGACAGGCAAAGAGAGAGAGGAAGGGAAACAGGCTCCCCACTGAGCAGAGAGCCCAATGAGAGGCTCAATCCCAGGATCCTGGGGTCATGACCTGAGCCGAAGGCAGAGGCTTTAACCCACTGAGCCACCCAGGCACCCCTAGATACAAGTTTCTAATCAAATACCTGGTCAGCAAAAACTCTTTTCCCCTGTTTTGTAAGCTGTCCTTGCAGTTTCTTCATTGGCAGCCTTTGAGGCACAAGTGATTTGGTTTTTGATGATATCCAATCGACTTACCTTTCCTTTTGTTGCTTATGGTCTGGGTGTCCTTTGTAAGTCACTGTGGTTTCACGTTGCATTTTGCTAATGACTAACAACGTGGCCCATCTTTCTTATGTGCTTATTTGTCACTTGCTTGTCTTCTTTGGTAAACTGTCCGTTCAAATCTTTTTGCCCATTTTAAATGGAGCTATTTGTCTTATTATGGTTAAATTTTAAGGGTTCTTTATATATTCTACACACAAGTCCTTCAATGAATATGCATGTTGCAAATATCTTCTCCTACACTGTACTTTGCCTTTTCTTTTTCTTAACAGTGTCTATGGAAAAGTAAGTTTTCTTCATGTGTGTGATGAAGTCCAATTTATGGATTTTTTTCTGTTAAAGTTCATACTTTTGATATCATACTTAAGAAATCTTTGCCAAACTGAAGACCATTAAAATTTTGTCCTGGCTCCCCCACTCCCCAAACAAAAGTTTTATGTGTTTGAGTCTACTTTTGATTCCAAGTTAATTTTCATAGACCTGTGGGGCATAGGTCAAGAGTCATTCTTTTGCAGGTGGTTCTCCTATTATTCTGGCAACATTTGTTAAGACTATCCTTTCCCTCATCAAATTCCCTTGGTATGCCCATTGAAAAACAATTGTTCATATATATGTGGACAACTATGTCTGGACTCTCTTCTATTCTATTGATCTTTACATCTGCCTTTACACCAGAACCACTCAATTTGATTACTCTTGCTTTAAAATAAGCCTTGAAATCATGTAGTGTGAGTCCCCCAACTTTGCGCCTCTTTTTGGCAATTTGAGGGGGATAGTTTGAGTTGGGTGGGACTACTTTATACAGTGTATCCCAGGCCTGTGCCCATTAGTACCAGAGTGTCCTCTGTCATTGTGATGATCAAAAATGCCCCTCACCATAGTTCTATACATCCTGATTGGCGTCAGTACCCCTCCCCCTCCCACCTCCCAAAGAGAATCTCTTATTTAAAGGAACCATACTCAGTAGTAACACTATGGGATAGAGGAAAACAGAGCAAACCCTTCCAGTTTTGAGGAACTTGATTTTTAACCTCAAATTCTATACACAGCTAAACTGTCAATCAAGTGTGCAGGCAAGTGCTCACTTTGGCAGCACATATACTAAAATTGGAAGAAGTGTGCAGGCAAGATAAATACCTTCAGATGCACAAAGACTTGAAGACCTTCTTATAGGCAGTCGTTAGGAGAATTGTCGGAGGATGTACCCAGCAAAATAAAAAATGATTCCAAGAAAGAGAATACAGAGGATCCAAGAAACTGTGGATCCAATCCAGAAGTGTAATGCCAAGAAATCTCCAATGATAGCCATGTAGCAGGCCAAGGATGCAGCCAGCCCAAATTACAACAGTGAATCAGAGAGCTCACAGAGAAAGGTTTTTAAGAAGAAAAATGAATATGCTGCAACAAATGGTAATATTAAAAAAGATGGATGGTCTCACTGAGAAGCAGATGTGGATAATAATAGTAATAATTAATAAATGATTGTAATAGGCATTTCCTCCCCCTGTCTCCTATTTCAAGTGTTTGTTACTTATATTTTCTTCTGAATGCACAGTTACATCTTTTACCCCTGAGTGCAAGGTAAACTATTTGGCCTTGCATTTATATGATCATAATAATCGACAAGCCAATAATTGGCTTTTCCGGGTTTAGAATCGATCTGTATGCAAAGCAGGGAAATCTTACTTAGAGTTAGGGAATAGCACGTAAACCCCACAAATCATAACAAGGTAAAAGTAGTGGTGTGGGGTCAGTACAGAAGGGTATCTCAGGCTGCTTCCCAAGCAAAAACTGAGATACAGGTTTGCCTGCAGGAGCTTTAGTGGGGAACACTCTTAGGACCAGCTCCAGTGAGGGGGTGGGCAGAGAAACAGGGCTAGGCAGATGGAGAAGCTGGGCTGTGGTGCAATCCTGATGGAGGGCCACTATCAGGGCCCCTGGAGGTGGAATGACCTGCAGAGTTGCCCATATTCAGGCAAGGAGCTGGGCTTTGTAATCCTACATGGACCCATCACTGGGTTAGAGCTGCCTGGGAAAGAGGGAACACATCCTTGGGTGAGGCAGATGCCATCAGCACAGGACAATTTCCCAAGATAGACTTAGTCATGAGCCATCAGGTGCTCACATGCCTGGCTGATGGAGGATGAGGGTCAGATCCTGAAAGGGTTCTGGACAGTCGTCACAGTGTCCACTGCAGTTTTACAGCTCTATCATTGTCCAATGTGGGAACTGAAGCAAGAGATAGTGTCTAAACTGGATGTTTCTAAATTTGTTATGACTGTTTTGCTTTGCCCATCATGTCAAAGCACTCTGATTTACCCCTTCCTATCCATTGTGGTCAGCTCTTCCCATCAGTGTTCTTATGTGGGGAGATCATAAGAGACACCTGGGCAACTAAGTACCTTGCCCAGAAGAGAGGTCAATTACGTCACAACACTGGGGACCAGTGGTGGGATCCAAGCCAACAGAGCTTGTCACAAGACAGGTCTTGCAGGACCGTCTTTCAAGGTTGAGCCTACATGGTACAGGTGTGTAAGCATTGCATTCCCCCTGCAATTTGAGGAATATGGTGGGGGGGATGCTCTCTAGCTTCGATCATGGTGGAGGCATCCATGAGGACTTCTGTGGTGAGAATCTTTGCTCCTAGCACTTAGCTTGTTTGGCCCAACGGTGAAACTCTCCTGCTGACATGTGATTAATACTATTAGGTTTATGCTGAGTCTCAGACATGCAAAGCACATGTTACAGCCACTGCAATACCTTGACCTTTGTCAGCACCACTGTGCACAACACAGCTCCATGTTCACTGGCATCTCATAGAACTGACCATGGTAGGAGTATTTACACCACAGAAATTGGCAAATGCTAAACAGGGCTTTCTTCTGACTGCTCCATGCTCACCTGGCACACCACTGCACTCCTCCAGGACTGGCCTTGTGTTTTGGGAATTCAGTGCAATATTAAAATGCTGGTCCCCTTGTCCAGAAATTAAGATCATCAAGACAGTGACAACAAGGGGGCCCTGCGTGACCACCCAGAGTGATGCCCACCCACCCTAAGCTCAGAGTCTGTCTCCATGGTGGGTACTCCAGGAGAGCAGGCCCTTATTGGTGTCATGCAGTGTCCCCTATGGCCAGGCCTGAGTCATTGTGCAGTGATATTTGCTAAATGAGTGACCAGGTGATATTCTTTGAGAAAGAGGTCTTTGGGGGAAGGGGGCAGTCTTTGTTCTGGTTGTGTACCTGTTTGTGAGCTGGGAGGGCTGTCTCATGTGGCCTCATTGATGATGGCAGACTCTCTTGTGATCACCAGTGCCAGGGATTTGGCACTAACTGGTATGCCCCAGAGTGTTAAGAATGGAGGTCAAGGAAAACAAAGGAGACAGAGGCAGATGGCAAGTCGGCAGTGGCTCATTCCATTCTCCTCTCCTGTTGCCTAAGGCTGAGGAGCTCAGGAATAGGAGCTGGAAAGAGCAGAAAAATGCATCACAAAACTCACCATCATTCCTGGCACCCATGCGGGTTCTCCATGTATGCTCTCTGGACATCTCTGTTTGGCTCATGGGGCAGAGGGATAGCAGTTCCAGAAGGAAAAGGTCCTGCCCAGTCATCGGGTATAGGCTCAGGTCCCCTGAGGGTCCCACTTCCAGATTGCCTCCTGGGAATGCCCAGGAGTCAGGGTGGAACCTCATCCCCCCAGGGTGTCCAGCACCCATAAGGGCCTGGCACTGACTGGGCCTTTGTCTGCTGAGTGGAGAGGTGTCAAGTTTCAGAGAGCAGGGAGGTGGAAAGAGAAATGAGAGAGGTCAGCTTCCACCTGGAAGTGCTAGAAGGTGCCTCTGGAGTGGTGGTGGGGTGTGAGACAGGCAAATGGGGGTTGGGGCTGGGAGAGGGGTCCATTGCTCCATTTCACCAGCAACCTCACTGATATGCACCAGGATTTAGAATTGAATTTCCTTCCCTCCCAAACACTGGCAGAGGCCCCATGCCTGATTCTAGGGTCAGCTCTCCCCAAAGAAGTCAAAAGAAGCCAGAGCTACCTCCCTTTTGGGGAAGCTCCTGGAGTATTTCTAAATAAGGAAGTATTAAAATAGGATCATAAAGTGTTGGTGTATTTTAAATGTATAAATTGAAGTGATAAACATGCATACACACACAAATAGAATGTAATATTGTGTTTTTCTGAGAAGCTTACGGGATTTAAAAAATGATATTAATTTGTTAAGACCACTACAAGTGCAGGATTTATAAAAAATAATATTAATTTCTAGAGGCCTATTACTGGCTTAGTAATGGGGGCCAAGTTTAAAGTTAAGTGTTGAGTTTTCATTCACCAAGATGTGTGTATAGCCTTATCCTGAAGGGCTATTTCTTGAATTTCAGGACCCCAAACAAAATGGCCCCACTGCTATTTCTTCCCTCTCCATAGGCCATGCCCAGGGAATACCCAAGGAGTCTTGGAGGGCCTCCATGCAGGGCTTGTCCTCTCCTATAGGTAGAGAGATATCAACAAACATAAGTATGGAATGTCGAAAGGCCAGTGTAACGATACCATTAAAAAAGAAAACAATACCATCGGGGCGCCTGGGTGGCTCAGTGGGTTGGGCCGCTGCCTTCGGCTCCGGTCATGGTCTCAGGGTCCTGGGATCAAGTCCCGCATCGGGCTCTCTGCTCAGCACGGAGCCTGCTTCCCTTCCACTCTCTCTGCCTGCCTTTCTGCCTACTTGTGAGCTCTCTCTGTCAAATAAATAAATGAAATCTTTAAAAAAAAAAGGAAAAAAGAAAACAATACCATCAAAATGTACATTGTTGTAGAGTTTTCAGAAATTATGAGATGTAGCTAAAGCTTTACCCAGAGGTCAATTTATAGCCGTAAAGGCATTTGCTAGTAAACAAGAAACAGTGGAAATCTCCTAACTCTTCAAGCCAGAAAGAGTGAAAAATAAGTTGGCCCCAAAGAAATGTGGAGTATGAAAATGAAGAAGATGACAAAAAGTCAAGAAATAGAAAACATTGCTGAGGAGGCAGCAGCTCAGGGACAAAACAAGCTGCCCAAGGTCTCAATGCCAGTGTCTGGGTGAGTCTGCCCTACACTGCCTCTCCCAGAACCCGGAGCACACTGAGTCTCCTGCCTGAGTCTTGATGGCTGGTCCGAGTCGACTTCTTGGAGGCTTTGGGGCCACCAAGCATTCAGAACGCAGAAGGGGAGTCTAGAAAACTTGCGAGAGTTTCCATAAAACCAACCCAGCGTTTAGGAGACTGATCAGTTTTTGTTTGTTTGTTTTAAATTCGAAGTTGGCCAGAGTTTATTAGCTATTTTTCTACTCACACCAAAATCGTTGGCTGATAGTAGTATGAAGATATATTTGGCCCAATTTCTTTTTAAATTAAATGTATACATCAGAGCTGCTGGGAGGGGGCGGGTGACGAGCTGGTAGTCGTCCCCGAAGGGAGCTGGTCTCGGGGCTCCGGGCGCGGGGCGGCGGGGCGCGGGGCAGCGGGCGGCGGGCCCGGCAGGCGGCGCCCTCCGTCCGTCGCGCCCTTCCTCCCTCCCGCCTCCTCCCGCGCCCGCCGCTCGGGCTCCCGCTCCCCCTCGCGTCGCAGCCGGCACTTTGCAAAACTCCTCGCCTGCCGGTGGCGGCCGCAGCTCCGCGCCCTGCCCGCCCCGGCGCGTCCGTGGGGCAGCGGGCGGCGGAGCGCTGCGGCGCGAGGAGCGCGAGGCGCGGAGGCGCCGGGGGCGGGCGCCGGCGGAGGCGGGAGTCGAGGCGGGGCCGCGCCAGCCCCGCGCCGCCGCGCCCCCCGGGCCGAGCCCCGCGTCGCGCCGAGCCTCTTCGTCCGCGCCGCGCAGCCATGGCCGCCCCGCCGCCGCCGCGGCCGCCGCCGCCGCCGCCCCGCCGCCCGCTCGCCTGAGGCGCTGCCGGCCGCCGGGCGGGGGCCATGGCCAGCGCCGCCGAGACCCCCGGCAAGGCGGCCGAGTACCTGCAGGAGCTGACCCGGATCGTCGCGGCGCAGCAGGAGCTGCTGGCGCGCCGGCGGCGGCGCATCGAGGAGCTGGAGCGCCAAGTGGCGCGGCTGAGCCGCGAGAACGCCGGCCTGCTGGAGCGGCACCGGCGACACCTGGCCGCGTGCGCCCGCCGCCCCGACCCCGGCCCGCAGCCGCTCGGCGTCATCCCGGAGCTCGGTGGCCGCCGCGACAAGTAAGCGGGGACCGGGGACCGCGGGCGTGTCGGGGGTGCGCGAACTTCTTGGGGGGCTCTACTCGCTCCCCTCGGGGTCGGGCGGGGAGGCGGGCGGAGGCGGGCGGAGGAGGGGAGGGGGCCCGGCCTGAAGGCGCACCTGGGGACTCCCGAGCTGGGGCCGGACCTGGGGCGGGTGGGATTGGACTCCCCCAGGAAACCGGCTCCGCGGCACTGCCAGGGCTCCCACCGGCTGGGCTCCGCAGACGGACCCCGGGGCTCGGTTGCGGGATCGGCCTCGCCACGGGGTGCTGTCCGCGCGCAGACCTGGGGCTCTGGGTAGCGCTGCCAGAACTCTTGACCCGGAGAGCCTAGTGGGAAGGGGGCGCGGGAGGCGCAGATCCCGCCCTCGAGCGGGCCTGGGTCACTTGCGGGTCACCGTCCCTCCGGGAAAGACCCTGTGGTCCCTCTAGCCCGGGAAGCGCCGAGCTCTCCTCCCTCTAAACGCCTCAGTCTTTCCCTTCCAGGCTCGGGGTTAATACCCCGCCCGCCGCACCCTGGGATTACCCTAGCTATTTCGGACCAAGGATTAAGCGGGGGACAGGATGGGGGCGGGATTGCCCCGCCGCGCTGGCCCCCAGCGTCCCGGGCGAGCTCGTAGATCTCGGGCGGCAGCCCTTTCGCTTTCCGGGAGTGCCCAAGTCGGGTGCGGGGCTCCTCTCCGCAGAAGTCCGGGAGCCCATCTGGGGCGAGGCAGGGGGCACAGGAGGCTTCAGGTGACTCCAGGCTTGGGTTCCTGGGTGCTCTGAGCCTGTCTACGCTCGCTGTCCGTCTGTCTTCGGGACCACCGGCCACACTCCATGGTTTGAACCCGCGTTGGAGGAGAAAAACACCGTGTGGTGGGGGAGGGATGGGGGGACTGGCCCTCGGCAGCTTCCTGAAGGTTTCCTCGGGGTGGGAGGGGGGATAGGCAGGGGTAATGGGGGAGGAGTTGATCCTGACTCCAGAATTCTGCTGGGGTGGGGGCGGGGGAGAGGGGGAGGAGCTCCTGATCCCCAGTCCAGGTACAGTCCTCTCAGACCTGGTGTCTCGCCCACCTTGTGGGACTATGCCAGGCTGTGGCCATGGGACAGAGGCTGCCTGCCTGCTCCCCTGTGTCTTGCACCGGTTCTGGGCAGTGCTTCTGGGCTCTGGTGGGCTCTGAAGAAGGAGGGCTGTGAGGGTGAGGTCAGGGCGTGGGTCAGCTTCAGGGCTCTGTGGTGGCAGGCCCAGTGGCAAACTCCTGCTTTCTGTTTATCCGGAGAGGGAAGAGGGAAGCCTGTGGCTAGCTCCTCGCTGGTGTCACTGAGAGAAAGCAGAGACCAGGCTGCTTCTTCTTGGTGCCCCGCCCCTGGCTCTCTGGTGTCACTCCACCCCTCCCACAGTGGTTGTGGGTTACCTGGTGTTACCGGAAGGGTACTGAGCTCTTATCCCCCACACAGGGGCTGGAGGGAAAGCTGGGAGCTGCCCAGGTGAAGTCCTCAGCAGCTTGGGGATTCAACACACAAGGGCAGGAATGCACGTTCCACTTTCCTAGGCAACAGTGACACATGCTGTTGGCAGATGCCTCCCAGCACCGTCCTGGGGAATGCATTCCTTTCTTCTCTTCAAAGTCACCTCTCTGGTGACCAAGTGTGGGGACGGGAGGATTCGGACTCACTGTGAGTCCCTCTTGCTACGCAGAATCCCCAGTGTCACATCTGGGTGGTGGCCTCAGAGTGGGGGCGAGCCAGGCATGTGGCCGTGGGGTTTATTTCGCAAGTCTCCAGCTCTGTCCCACTGGCTTCCCTTCACAACCGGGGACTGTGATGCCATCCCCTTTGAGAGGAACGGTGGCAACACCACCACCAGCCAAGTTCTAGGTCAGGGGAGTGTCTCCAACTTGACGGTGCCCACCTCCTACCTGGGGATCTTGCTAAAATCCAGATTCTGACCAGCAGGTCTGGGGCAGGCTCATAAACTCCTAAGAGATGTGGCTGCTGCTGGCTGCCAGACCCCCGGTGATGAATAACACTGTGTGGTACCAGCATATTCACAGAACAGGGGGCTCGCTCAAGACCGAGCACACTGGGCCCATTTTCCAGCATCCACTTCATTTCCCTGCCTTTCAGGAGGGAGAATACTGGAACCTCTCTCCTTTCATGGGAGACTCTTTGGGCTAGGGGCAGGGGGTGGTATCGTACTTGCCATCTCAAATACTTGAGGTATAAGGGGAATGAGCTGAGGGCTCCTTTCCTGCACCTGGATTCACGGTGTCGGAGTCCCTCTGTGTCGCAAAGTGATTGATGCCCGGGGAGCATGGTTTAACCAGCCTCCTCAAGAACAGCCAACTTTTATGAAGTGCCTACTGTATGCAGAGCCGTTAGTGATGTTCTCAGAGAAAAAGCAAGAGCAGAGAACAGAGGAAGAGAAAAACAGCTCTACGTGGAGAAAGGGACATGGGCAGACTTGGGTCTCCTGGCTGGCTCTGCACTTGCCAGCCAGTGACTGTGGGACAAGTTATGCTCCCCTCATGTAGACTCAGAGCTCTTTCTTAATGCACACGGGATGATCACAGCTGCCTCCCATACCTTCTCTGGTAGGTAAGGGAAGATAATGGGCATGGAAGAGACTGGTATGCAGTAGGTGCTTGACACGTTTCAGCTTCTTCATCAATCAGTTTCTCCTTTTTTGGGGCCAACTGTGCACAGGCAGGAGCTGAGTAAACTCCTTTACAACTCAGTGAGACCTCCTGGGATCCAGACCTCAGGGTGAAGTTGGGCTTGGCCACCTGTGTTTGAGCCAGGCCACAGCATCGGGATTATTTCCTGCTTGGGCACCTGGCTCCACTTTCTCCCAGTGCTGGTGCCCCCTCCCACCAAGGGCACGGCCAGGGTCGGCATCCAGGCCTTCTTGCCTGCAGATGGGGGTCCTTGTAGGCAAGAGTGCGTTGAGCGTGGCAGGCTAAGGCAGGGCTGGCTAACCTTTTCTTAAGTGGCCGTCGGCTGCTCTAGCTCAAGTCAAGAGTCCCCTGCTACCATGGAGACAGGCTGTCCCCGAATATCCAGAAGGTGCAGTGTCCCTCCCCTCTTTCTGGGACACAGAGATGCAGGTGAAGGTCATTGACAGGGTTCATCCTGGGGCAATAGCGATCTTGTACCACCTCACCCAGGCACGGTAGAAACTTTCAAGCCCAGAACTATAAGCCCTTTCTCCGAAGTCCTCTGCTGAAAGAGAACACTGAGTTTCTCAGCTCTTGGGCCAATAGGATGATAACAGGGAAGAAAGACGGCGGCTTTGGTTATGTTGGATTATTTAATTGATTTTTTCTGACATCAAAATTCATACCCAGTATTTAGTCGGCTACATTCTAATGATGTTTCCAGAACCACCCTCTCCCACTAGAGGTTCGGGCACATAATAGATGCTCAATAGATATTTGTTGAGTGGATGAAGGCTAGTGGGATCGATTAGAACTGCTTTGTTTTCCTTCAGACAGTCAGCTTGAACTTGAGCAGGCACCACTAGTGTCTGAACCTGCAGAAATCTCTGGTTAGCCAGCATGAGTGCACTCTGGCCCCACCCCCTGAAGGCCTCCCCATGTGCCCTGCACTGCTCTAGGGCTTCACATTCACCGGTTTACTGCATGGCCACGTACTGCATGGCCATGTACAGCAGGAACAGTCGCTGCTCCCATTTTATGGATGTGTAGACTGAAGTTCAGGTCGTGTGACTTGCTCAGGCTTTCCTACCTACCTAGTAGTAACGCCAGGATTGGGCCTCAGGTGGTCTGACTCTAGCCCCCTGTTCTAATCTACCACCACCCACCCTTGCTGCAGCAGAAAGATCAGATGACCCTCCCCTCCCACGCCCACCCCAGAATCCCGTGTGACTCCCAGCCTCCAGTGCCAGAGGAAGCCCAGTGTGCTTGGCTTTTGTCCTGTCATGTGGGATCCCGTGACCAAGTCCTGGTAGTCAGTATCCCCCGAGGTGGCAGTGAGAGGGGGCAAGGGTTGAAAGTCCACCCTTTCCAGCCTCTGATCTTCCAGAGTGTCCCAGCAGAAGGAAGCCCCGCCCCCACCATGAGGTTGGAGAGAGGGCCCTGTGCAGCGGCCTCCCTAGCTTTCTCGTCCCCTCCAGCCCTCAAGTGCTGTCACATCACTCGCAGAGGACGTTTTTCTGAAGCTTGGAGTCGGTGACTCACTCTGGGGGAGGTTTCCAGTGGCATTCAGTCTCTGTTGACTTACCAAACAAGCGCTCTCCTCAGGTCTGTGGTGACATTAACCGTGATGATGGTGGAGGCAGTTCGGAGGGGAGCTTAAGGGTGGCCAGTGCCGAGGGGGTGGCAGGCAAGAAGTGGACGTCAGCTGTACTCAGGAGGGTCCTGGCAAGACGCCTCTGAGAGCGTTCTGTTCCTCAGAGTCACTGAAAGTACCCAGCCCGTGGACCAGGCTCTGCACACCCGAGAGCCTGTGTCCCTGTCCCCTCGTCCCCCTTTTAGTCAGACTGGGGACCACGTACAGGCCAGGAGAGGCCTTGAGGGCTTTTTCCTGATCTGAGAGGGCAGTGGCAAAGGTGGCAGAGGGAGATGCTGCGTTCACAGTTTCGTGAAAGAATGTTCTTGTTCTCCCAGCCAAGATAAAGTGGAGTATCCAGTGCCGGGGAGGGTGTCCCTTGGCCAGGACGGGCTGCGACATGCACTGGGAGGCCGGTCCTGCTTGGACAAAATGTTTCCAACTCCCAGGGCCCAGGGCAAGCCGCTCCTGTTTTCTCAGCAGATGGTAGAATCCGCAGAGAGATGAGGAGAGTGCGTTTCTCTGAAGTTCTCTCCCAGCCGTCTGACAAGCTAAGCAAATGATTATTTTACAACCTGGAAAATAAATCGGGAAAAGCTTCTTTATCTGGCTTGGCTCGAGAGAAACAGGGAGGAGCCCCGAGTGTGAGATGAAGCCAGGACCTCCTCTTGTTCCCACCTCCGTGTCCACCTCTGCCCTCTGCCTTCTGACCTCCTGGAGGCTGCAGAGATCTTGGGGCCAGGCCAGAGTGAAGATGGGGGCGTGCCACCTTGGGAGTTTGGGGGGCATCAGCCTTTTTTGTCGCCTGGGTGGCTATTTGTCAGCTCTTTCGTCTCTGACAGTGTCCTGACAGCTGATGGTGGTTTCTATTCTTGACTGTTTCTGCACGAAAGAGCATGGCTTTGCCTAACTTGGGAAGGGTACCGCTCGGAGCTTGTAAGGGTAAGCACCATCTGAGTAATTGCCATGGAGCCACAGGAAACACACATACAGGCCGGGTGGGCAGCAAGAGCTGGACTGGGGCAGGTGCAGTGATCTAACTAAAATGGGGCAGAAGCCACCACATGCGGCCAGGCGGCAGTCCCGGGACCCACTTGTAACCTGGAAGTCTGCCCTGGGCCTCGAGTCTGCCACTCTGTGCCCAGGGCAGACCCAGGCCAAGCCAGGCTGCAACCACCCCAGCTGGGAGCCAAGCTGTGCTGGCTGGTGACATCACCGAGTGGCCTTGGGAGTCTGAACCATAGCCCCTCCGTAGGGCTCTCGTTTCCAGCAGGGTGCACATGACCAGTTCTTAGAATTACTAAGTGCTTCCGTTGTAACAGGTGGAGAACTTCGGTCTTGAGGGTTTCAAATGCTTCCCCCACCCCAGCGGCCCTCCAGGCCACTCGGTGACCAACACCTGGAGTTCAGCCCTGCCCTGGTGGCAGGTGGGTGCAATCCCTGCTGTCCTGCCTTGGCCACCTCCCAGTGGCTCAGGTTTTCCACGTGAGGCAAAGCAAAGCCCTTGGCTTCCTGAGGCCAGTCTCCCCACCACCCCACCTCCCTGCCATGTAAAGTGGGGAGGGCTGCTTCTGTTCAGGAAGATCGGAGTCAGGCGTTGTATAATAGGCCTGGCATTAGGGAACACAGTGAATGGTAGCTCCAGGGGCAGGAACAGCTAGGGTATTGAAAATGCTTTTGAGCCTTGTTTTCCCTAATTTTTGTTATGAAAATTTCCAAATATACAGAGAAATGTATACAAAGCACAATACCCTCTCCAGATCTACAATGTAAATTTTGCCCTAATTGCTGTATTTCCTGCCTGTCATCCATGAGGGTATTTGGAGCTGTGCTCCATTTATGGAGCGCCTGTTGTATACCAGGAAATAGGCTGAGCACAGCATGGAGGCTATGCTATCTGCATGTCCTTTTATTCACTAACTGTTGAATCCTGGGGCAGCTCAGCCTGATTTTTGCCCTTGATCTGCTTGGACACCCGTGGGGATGGATAGAGGCCTATAAAGAAGGTTGCAGAGATACTGGGCCAGGATAGGAAGTGGGGTCAAGTGGTGTGCAGCCTCAGAGCAGGAAGCAGATGGCCACCCTTGGGTGTCAACAGGGGCTTCCTGGAGGAGGTGACATTTGAGCTAGAAAGAGGAGGAGGAGGCTGGTATCAAGCTAGGAAATAGCACAGAAGAAAGAAGAGGTGAGAGGCGCCTGGCAGGTTTGGGGGTGGGAGTGGGAGGTGTTGTCAGTGGTCACACCAGGCCTGTGTGTGGGGACACTTGGGACAGGCGAGTTCCAGAAGATAGGGACCAGCCCGGGGCACTTGCTTAGTACCCAGATTTCAGCTAGGTCAGCGGCGGGGTTGGGGGTTGGGGGCTGGGGGCTGGTGAACAAGACTGGCTCATTGCTCCCAAGCTGTGCCCTGTCCGAGCCCTGATTGTGAAATGCTTGGCTTTCCTTGGAAGAGACAAGATTCACAGAAGGGCAGAACAGAAATCCTGGTTTTTTTTTTTTTTTTTCTTTTTGCACCTCACCTTAGAACACTGATTATAGACAAACCGCAGTGACAACTGAGCCCATTCCGGGGGCCGAGTGCAGATTCCTCCTCCCAGTGGTCTCCATTGGCAGGCTTTCCCAGTGATAGCTGTGAGCTGTTGTCAGCCCATTTCACAGACAGGGAAACTGAGGCTGAGAGGTGAATTGGGTTGCCTGCAATCACCCAGTGTCAGAGGTTACTTGGTACCCAGGGCTGCCCTCCATGAGAGGCCACGCAGTTCCCCACCGCGCTGTGTAGCTTCAAAGCTGCATGCTGCTTTGTGTCAACACTTTACAAAACATGGGGCCGTTTCCGTATCTGTGTGGGCAGCTCCCCCAGACAGCCCAGAATGAACTCCTGCACCATTGCCCACCCAGGACAGCTATGGCTCTTCCCTTTGGGTGTCAGAATGGGCACCTTGCTCTTGTGGTCACCTTGGAGGAATGACTTCACTGCCAGGAGCCCAGGTCTCTTTTTTGGCAGGATGATGATGGAGTGATAGAGGCCAATGGGTGTGCACGTGCAGGGGAAGGGATTCTGGGACTCCCAAAGCTGGCAGGTGCCACCCAGCCCATGCCAGGCATCCCACTTGGAATGGCCCCCACCCCCATCCAAATCTGTGGGCATTTGCCAACCTGTTAGGAAGCTGGCCATGAAGCCACCTCGGGCCTTTCTCCAGGTGTCCATTCATCAGGACACACTGGGACACTTGGTCCTATGAGAGAGTTGGCACATGTGCCCCTCTTCTGGCTCTGACCCTCCCCACCCCCCAAATCCCTTCTTGATTTGAATGAGTCATTTGCTCTGTGTGCACCCTGTGTGCACCCCTGCCTGAAGAGTGTCAGGCCTCACAGAGAATCAGGGCACCTGGGCCTGGTCCTCCTCATCTGAACCACAGGGACTAGGGCATCTGAGGAGGGTGTCCTGGATTGGCAGGTCTGAAGGAGCCTCTCTTGGTGGGTCATTTGGAACCTGCCTGTGATGTGTCTGATGTGGCAGGCCTTGATAATGAAGGTCTCTTGGTGCTCAAAGAAAAGTCTCCAGGCTGTATCCTACGGTACTGGGACAGCTTCTGGGGACCCTGGCTGGGATGTCCTCTAGTCCAGAATGTAGACTATTTGAAGATAGGTTGTAGGAGTCTCTGGACAGCCTGAAATTGAATGTGAATGGGCTTTTGGCCATGTGGTCAGCTCAGATGTAAGATTCTGATGGGGCTAGGGCCTGGAAAAGCTCTTCTTCCTCACCCTTAGCATATAAAAGGCACCTCCATGAGCCTCAGCTTCATTTTCTCTAACAGCGGAGAGTGGATCCAGGAGGACAGCCGGATCTCCCTTTTGGGGTTGTCCTGAGAGGGAAGCACACCTGGTGTGGTCAAGGCACAGTGAGGTTACAGGTGTGTCTGGAAGAGAGTGAGCAAGGGGACAGGACAGCAAGGGAGAGGAGTGGGGTGGGGGATGCATGGGGGGTGGGGGTGGGGGTAGGGCAAGCAGAGCTGGAGAGGTCCAGAGGGACCTTGGGAGACAGCGTTCCTAGGGTTGCTGCACAGAGGAGGGCCAGAGGAGGGCCAGGACGGCACTCAGGTGGGGACAGGACCCCTGTTCCTGGGGGGAGGCGGGAGCCAGTGAGAAGAAGGTCGCAGGAGATGCTACAGAACTTGGGGTGTGGGGTGCCGGGAGCTTGGCCTGGGGTGCTGGTGGAGCTGAGCAGAAGCTCATGAGTTATGGATAAAAGGAACATGGTCCCATCCTATCCCCTTACCCAACAACTACCTATCCAGATGGGAAGGAGAGAGCACTGCTTACCCAGAAGGAAAGGCTCCAGATGGTGGAGTGCATGTGGGTCTTTGTTGCCTGCGGTGTTCTCGGACTGACAAGTGAGTGGGGGACCGGCTGATGTCCCTGGACCCTGCCTCCAGCTCCCCTCTCTCACTCACCCCTCTGGAGAAGGAGCCTGAGCAAGGATGCTCAGTTCCCCCAGGGTGGCTGGGGGTTCTAGAGGGCTCTTGGTCAGGAGTCACAGTCACACTCAGATGCTCCTGGTCAGGAGTCATGGTCATACTCAGACACAGTCAGGCACGCACCATGGGGCCAGACCACTCCCTCCACCGCAGTCTGGCTGTGTTGCCTCTGGCCAGTCACTTAGCCTCTCTGTGCCTCCATGTTTTCACCTGTAAAATGGATTATAAAGCATCGCCTCCTTCAGAAAGGAGCTGTGAGGGTTAAATCTGTAACACAAGTGAGCTGAGCACCCCTCCTCCCTGACAATTTTTGCTGCTGTTGTCCCCTCTTTCCTAGGTGGAGAAGAAATTTGACGTCAGAGGAAAGTCACGGGATTCAGAACTCAGTGACTGGGCCTTGGCGTTTTTCTCTCTATTGTCTGTCTGACTTCTGCATGTTTAATGTAGCTGATCGTGAATCCAGCGCATTTGTAAGATGTGCCGTCATCATCCCTTCAACCTGCAGTTAAAGGGGGAGACTGACATTGTTTCAATAGGATGGAGGACTCCCTACAAAAAGGCAGAGCCATCTAGAATGTTCTGCCTGCGCCCCCTCTTCCCTGCCCCAGCCCATTATAAGCTCTCATCTCTGTCTAGACATCTCTTCCAGGCTCTGCTTTCACCCAGAAGAACCCCTCTAAACCTAGAGGTGTGTAAAATGCTCTACCAGCAAGGGGTGTGCGGGGAACTGACCACCACGACTCGATGCCCACCGTAGGCCAACCTGTTCCCTTCCTGGCACCTGTTGTGAGCCAGGCCCTGGGCGAAGGACTCAGCAGATGCTACCATGCTGGGGCCTCACCACTACCAGCTTTTTCTCATGTACCAGGTGATCCTGCAGGGCCGCAGTGAGGACCGAGTTAAACAATGGGCGCGGAGGCGTTTTGAAAATCTTAATCCGTTGTATGAGAGGATGCCTCCTCACCCAGAGATGAAATGTAAGAGATTATTGTTACCACCCTCCATCGATGACAAGTAATAATTATGATGACCGAGTGGTTTCTTATCAACCCTTGCTGCGGCTCTGTGAAATACTACTCTTGTGCCCATTGCACAGCTGGGGAAACAGAGGCACAGCAAGGCGAGGGAGGTAGGGAGAGTGGTGGTTTGAACAAGGATGACTCAAGCACGTTCCCCTGAGAGCTGCCATCTAGCCCTATTTAGGGGGCTCTAAATTTCAGCCCACTGTGTTTTGAGAAGATACTTCATAGGATTATTATGATTATAGTCCTTTTAAATGAATTGAGACTAGTTTTTGTTTCTGTTTTTGTTTTTTGAAAGAGAGAGTGTGTGAGCCAGGGGAAAGGGTGCACAGAGGAGGAGAGAGAGAGTATCTCCGGCGGACCCCAGGCTAAGCGTGGAGCCTTACCCAGGGTTCCAAATCACGACCCTGAGATCATGGCCTGAGCCCAAATCAAGAGTCATACACTCAACAGACTGAGCCATCCAGGTGCCCCAAACTCAGACTCATGTTAAAGTCTAAGATATGATCTGTCCCGGAGAACGTTCCACGAACACTGGAGAGGAATATGCACCGGCTCCTGGGAGATGGTCTGGGCCTGGCTGTCGGGTCTGGTTGGTTTCCAGTGTCCAAGTCCTCTGTCTCCTTGTTGACCCGCTGTCTGCTTGTTCTCCCTGTTATGGAAAGTGGGGCACCGATGCCTCCCGCTATTCCTGTGGAACCACCCATTTCTCCCTTTATTGCTCTCAGTTTTTGCTTCACGGGTTTTGGGGTTCTGTTGCTTGGTGCATGTGTATTAAGAACTATTGTGTCTTCCTGAGGGCCCAACCCTTTTGTCCTTAGAAAACATCCTTCTTGGTCCACAGAAGCAGTTTTCATCTTCAAGTCTGTGTTTAGGGTCTGTGCAGCCCCCCCAGCTCTCTTTGGCTTCCCGGTCGCATGGTGTCCCCTTTACATCCCTTTATGTTCATCCTCTCTATGTCTTTGCATCTAAAGCGGGTCTCTCAGCACATGGTTGGATTTTGTGGTTTTAGTCCATTCTGCCAGTCTCCCCCTTTTGATTGGAGTGTTTAATCTACTTATCCTCAATATAATTGTTACTAAGGTAGGATTTCCATCTGCCACTTCGTTATTTACCTTCAATATGTTTTCTATCTTTTTTTCTTCCTCTGTCCCCCTCTGACTACCTTCTTTTGTGTTAGAGAGATCTTGTCCAATGCAACATTTAAATACCCTTGTTGTTTTAGTACACAGGTGATTTTTTTTGAGCATACGAAGGCCCATTTGAGAAATGGAACATCCCACATGTCCTCTCCTCACCCAGAGAGAATGAAGGCAGGGGCAGGAACCAGACAAGAGTATGCTGGTCGGTTGTGGAGCCTGGAAGGGACGGGCCCCTGGGAGAAAACTGCCAAACAGGGAGACAGGGAGGGACCCGGGCTAATTGGGTGGGCACTGAGGATCCAGCCCAGAAGCACCCATGGGGACAGGGAGAATGAATTCTTTGTCTCTGGGATGCCTAGAAGAGGCCCCGCCTCAGGGTGGATTTTAATGAATGTGTGGAAGGAAGGAAGGATGGACAGATGGATGAACAGATGGACGGACTCGGTCTGCCAGTCAGTCTACAAACTCTGGTCCCCTGTGGCCATGTTAACAACTCACCGTCCTGAGACTCTGCAGGTCAAGACTTGGGCTGGGCTTCACTGCTTGCGTCTGCTTCTCTCTCTGCCAGTGGAAGTTACTCAGTGGTATTCCCGTCCCAGATGAGCTGGTCCGGAGTGTCCAGCATGATTCCCATACCCATCCGGGAACTTGTAGCCAAGTCTGGAAGGCTGGGCCCAGCTGGAGCTGCTGAGTGCATAGGTGGCTTCCCCAGCGTGGTGGGCTCGGGGAGTCGGTCTTCTTCCTTGGAGGTGCAGGGATCCCAGTGCCAGTGTTCCGAAAAGTCCAGGGGGAGCCATGAGGCTTTGTGTGACTTGCCTCTGGGAGTCCTGGAAGCCATTTTGGCCACCTCCTGCTGGTCTCAGTGGGAGGAGGAACAGGGGTCTGCCGCTGTCCTTCATCTGCCCCCTCAGGTTAGCTCAGGCCGTTATTGCTTCTCCACCCTGATGCTGGCATAAGTGTGTTTCGCAGCTTGCCTGCAGGCCGGGCCCACGTTGTGCCTCGCTCTCAGCATGGAGTGTGCAGCCTGTCCCTCCCCATCGTGGTGACCTGTCTCTATTGGGTGACTTAGCTGTGGCCATGTGTCCTGAGGGCCTTCTCATTCTATAGTGCATTTGGAGACTGGCTACGAGGAGCCTAGGATGTTCGCCCCCAACGCTGCTACCCAGCCAGGGACAGGAGCAGGGGACTCAATCTGGCCACAGCCCCCCACCCAGTTCCTCGGCGAATGCTTGCCCACTCTTGCTAGCAGCCTTGTCACTCTGAGCTGTATTTTTAACTCCTGCCATATGGCAAAGCAGCCAAAACATCCAGGGAGAAGAGAGGGGGTCTGGAGGAAATCATCACCACTAATGGGTTTTGGATAACTGCAGTCATTAAGAGTGTGGTGTTCTCATCCCTGCAGTGTTCCCCCAGCATCATGGGCCTCAGGAGCACAGCATTCCTGCAAAGGGGAGCCTGTCATCCGTGCGGGCAGGTGGGGCTTCCCACAGATGTGCACTCCCGTCTTGCTGGGACCCTCAGGGGACACCCTGGCCAGGACTGTCACACACGGGCCTGACCCAGGTCCCTGGAAAGGACCCTCCAGAGTGTGCTGAGCCCTGAGCTGCTACTCGGGGAGCACGCAGGAGGTGGACACCCTCTCCCTCTTCTTTCCATTCCTTCCTGGGCCTGTCCCTCTCACCTCACACAGGTATTTCTCTTGCTTGGAAACCCGCCCTGGGTTGGGCGACCAGGTGGCTGCGTGTCCTCGGCACTGCCACCCGCCACGGACCTCTGCTTTTGTCCCACCTCGGTGCCTTTGCCCATGCTGTTCCCTCTGCCTGGCATGCCCTTCCCACACCTCCATGCCGACCTCATGACCTTTTCCTCTCAAAACTTTTCATGATTTTATACACTTTGGAATCAGTCCTCTCTTTAGGTTTCTCCTTGCAGGCCTGGGTCCTCCAGGGGCCTCCCGTCTGACTTCCCACGACCATGCCATGCCAGGGTGCCTGTCTCTCCTCCCTCTGGGGCAAGCAGCAGCCAGGTCCCCATGCCTTTGGGTACCCTCCCAGCAAACTGCTTATATTTAAAATCAGACCCTTTAAATCCATGACTGTTACATGGACGAGCCCAGGGTCTCTCAAATGGAGTGTGCACACCATGGAGGCAAAGACCACCATCCTTGGAGGCACAGGAAGAAAATGGCAGGCCTTCTATTTCCCTTGATTATTTAATTTCATCCCTCAATGTCATTTTGGTGGTCTCCTTGATGATATGCATATTATCACTGTAGTGGTGCCTCCATTTACTGTGCGGCTGTGTGTTCAAACTCATTAAAATGTTTTGTGGCTATTCTCTTCAATGCAGCTACTTTTCTAGCACTGGAGGTCTCCACTATGAGATTGGTTGGAATAAGCATATATTGAGCACCTGCTGTATGCTAGCTGATCTCTTCTCCTGTGCCCCCCCCACCTTTTTTGGGAGAGAGAGAGAGAGTAGGGGGAAGGGCAGAAGGAGAAGGAGAGAGAATCCCAAGAAGACTCCCCATTGAGGCAGGGCCTGATGCAGGGCTGTATCTCAAGACCCTGAGACCATGACTCGAGCTGAAATCGAGTCGGATGCTAAACAGACTAAGCCACCCAGGTGCCCCCAACTGGTCCCCTTTTTTATGTGCATAGCTCCACTTTAGAGATGAGGAACCTGAGCTCAGAGAAGTAAAGCATCTTGCTTGGGGTTGCACTTGGGGGAGTGGTGGGAGGGTCCCAACATGAGCTGTGACTCCCACAAGTATTCCTCTTTCCATTCTGCTCTGTATCTGGTGGTCCTGAGGCCCACCGCTGGCCAAGTTCTTAGGCCCTGCCTGTGGTCGGGCAATGGCAGTGATGGGAGCTAGCCTCCCCTCTGTTTCTGTGGCCTCCAGAGAAGGCAGGCCTGCTATCCTTGGGCTGGACATGACATGCAAAGTCTCCTCCCTCGTGGCTAGGACTCAGCAAGCCTGGTCTCTTGTCTACCCAGAAACCTGAAAGCTGCAGCCCAGGAGGAGAGGATGTGGATGGATCTGGAGGCCACTGGCCCAGCAGGAACAGCACGGCCCTCTTGTTTAAGAATATGCAGACGCTGGCCCCTGGGAGCACAGCGCAGCATGGGGGTGGGGTGGGGGGAGCTGATTCATCATCATCTTCCCAGCTCTCCCTTCACCAGATGCCAAAAGTCCTGTCCCCCTCAGCTGGAGGAGACCGGAGGGATGGGAACGGCGGCTTTTATTTTGCCAGAATGTCAGTTCCTCTTCTCGGCAAGGGCTGCTTTTATTGTAAAAGGTAGTGTCTTTAATCTCTCTATTGAACTGGAACTTCAGGTCCAATCCAGTAAGTGGTTATGGAGCCTTTTGTGTACAGACGTGTGCCAGGGAAGGGGATAGGTCCAGGGGCACAAGGAGGTGGCCTCTCAACCTGGTAGGGAGACAGGTGCCCCCTGGCCTCTCCCCTGTGCAGGGGGATGTAAGAAACTGGAGAGACTGCTGGGCTGGGGAGGTGAGAGAGGGTGTTATGAGGGACAGGGAGCCCCAGACGTTCTCAGTACCCCCTTCCACACTGCTCTTCAGGGACTCCACGTCCTGGGTTTTACCTGTGTCCCTCTAGGAGGGGTTGGCTTTCTTTTTCTTCTCTAGGTGATAGCTTCGGCTGAAGCTCACGATCTTTCTCCCCGAATGGTTCTCCTTTGCTTTAATTTGACTGATACAAACAACTTCCTCCCCCACGCAGGAGCTGGTGGCCAGCCTGTCCCCCCAGGTTTAATGGAAAAGTCCCCAGCTGGGGTCTAGGCCTCTGGGGCCAGTGGGCTCAGCCCAGCCCGGCCACAACCCATGTAGAGCTTGGCTTTTTGTCTGGAAAAGGCCAGTGTTGCATAGTGAGACCCATGCTGGGTCCTCAGGTATCTGCCACAGTTGAGACACAGTCTCGGGCTGTGGTCTAGACATAGTCTCACTTGCATAGGGAGGTCACTTCTGTCACTTCTCAGGCCCCATTTGCCAAGTGCAGCTTGATAGATAAAAATTGCCAAGGTGGTGAACGCACGCAAGTCTGGCTTTTGACCGGCTCTGTCCTAAGCAGCCGGGGCAACTCTCCTCATCTGGAAAGGGGGCATAAGAATAGGGAACAATGCTTTCTCCGTGGCACAAGGCCAGTAAGTCCAGCACTGGCTGTAGGGAGGCTCACTCTGTAGCACTCCACAGTCATTATTATTTCAGAAATTGTGGGGAGTACAGATTGCATTTCTTAGCCTCCCTGGTATTTAAAGATGGACATGTGTCTCTGTTCTGGGCATAACTGTGGTGTGCAGCTTCCAGGATGTGTCTTTTAAAGAAAGGGTGGGTCTTTTGTCTCTTTCTCCTTCCTGTTCACTGGAATGAGAATGTGATGGCTGGTGCATAGGCAGCCATTTGTGGACTATGAGGACAAGAGCTGTCTCACAGGGTTGCAGTGAGCTGGAGGGAGCCTGAGCTCCTGTAGCCTGGGGAAACTACAGCACACGCCATCTCCAGACTCTTACATGAGAGAATAAAACCATGTCTTTAAGCCCATGTTAGTACATTTGGTTTTGGCCTCTCTTAATTGGTCCTAAGGTTACAGTGAAGGTGGTTTTACAGCTATGATTTGAAGATGTTTGACCACATGTCTGGGAGCCTGAAGCCTCAGAGTTTGAGTCACTGGGAGTGGAGGTGGGTCCCCTGGGGGCCCTAGTGTAAAGATTGTTGCTAAATTTAATCTTATTTGGTGGGTGAGGGCCAGTTACTTCATACAGTATGAGTCATAGAGGCAGAGAATTGGCTGACTCAGGCCCCCCAGACTCTGACACTAGTGGATGATAGCACCCAAGGGAAGTGATGGGGCCAGCAGGGTTCTCTCAGGGGAAGAGTCAGTGGGTTGGCTGGGTGGCTGCTGCTCCAGCCAAGAAGAAGGGGAAGAAGCTGATCTTTGGGAAAGTGGGAAGGGGGTGCCTGGGTATCTCAGTCAGTTAAGCATCCAGCTCTTGTGCTGTTTTCAGCCCAGGTCATGGTCTCAGGGTCATGAGTTTGAGCCCCACATCAGCTCTGCACTCAGTGGGGTGTCTGCTTGAGATTTTCTCCCTCTGCCCCTCCCCCTGCTTGCTCACACATACACACACACACACACACACACTCTCTCTCTCTCTCTCTCTCTCAAAATAAATAAATCCAATCTTTAAAAAATATATTTAAAAAAGAAAATAAAATGGGAAGGTAGACAGGTGGATAGACCAGGGAGAAGGAGGGGCACCCCAGTGGCATCTCAGAGTTCCCTGGTCCTTCTTCTCTCAGCTGCCCTCAGAAGACAAATAGACCTTGATGAGTTGTGTTGGGGGTGCAGAAACAGAGACAGAGGGACAGAGGGAGACCCAAGGAGAGGCAGAGGCAGAGACAGAGACGTGTAGGGAACCAAATGTCTGGGACTCTCCTTCTTTCCCTCTCTCTTCCTTCCTTTCTTCCCACGTGTGTTGAATTAGTCATTGATTTATTCATTTATTCATTCACTTAAGCAGCATTTGCTGAGCCTCCTAAGTGCCAGCATGGAGTCTGGGGTGCTGGAGGCAGCCCTCAGGGGGGTGCCTGCTGGTGTGCAGGATGGGGAGGGAGGGCGGAGGTGCACCCATCAGAAACAGTGTCCGCGTTAGAAGAGTGGGGGTGAAAGCAAGCCCGAGTCCCAGACGGGGTAAGGCAGACAAGGGGATGCACTTTTACTGTCTGCCTCCAGCCCTGACCCTTCCCCTGTGTCCCAGGTGTGCCTCAAAATGCTTCCCTTCCCCGGGTCCCCCACCCCTCCATCCTTACCCAGCAAACCAGATGCTTTCACAGGCAAGGGAGGGGCCTGCTTTGATCTAAAAACCAATCTGAGTTTTAAAAAGAGGAATCGTGACAGGCAGTGAGGTGGGAGTTGGGGCACAAAGCCTGAACCTGGGGGCCTACTGAGTCCTCTGCTGGGGTCTGTAGGGGGCTGCTCTGGGAAGGTGTTTAAAGCCAGGCTTACCGGGGTTTCCCTGGCCTGCCGGGCCTGTGCCGGGCTCAGCGAAGCCAGAGCTTTGGGGCTATTTATATCCACTCCAGCAAATCTTTTGATCTCTATGATCCTGCGCAAAGCTCAGTCGCTTGCTTTTGCACGCCGGTCCCCTGGGTCGGCAGGCTCAGGGACAAGAACTGACTTCAGAGAAGGGCTGGGCTAGAAGGAACTCCTCGTCCAACCCAGACTCGGGGCAGCTGAGAACGTGGCCAGAATCACCAGTTGTGTGTGCCAAGCCCTTTGCTCTTGTCTCTGTGTCCTGAGGAGGTCAGAGGTAGCCTGGCAGGAACCAGGCCTTGCTTGAGCACTTCCTAGGTACCAGATCCTTTTTTTCATCCAGAGGAGTGTTGTTTATTTTATTTTTAAAAGTCATAGCAGAGCCGGGGGACGCCTGGGTGGCTCAGTCGGTTGGATGTCTGACTTTGGCTCAGGTCATGATCCCAGGGTCCTGGGATTGAGCCCCGCATCGGGCTCCTTGCTTAACAGGGAGCCTGCTTTTCCCTCTCCGTCTGCTGCTCCCCCTGCCTGTGCTCTTTCTCTCTGTCAAATAAATAAATAAAATCTTAAAAAAAAAAAATGCTGTGGTAAGGGGCACCTGGGTGGCTCCGTCCATTAAGTTTCTGCCTTTGGCTCAGATCATGATCCCTGGATCATGGGATTGAGTCCTGCATGAGGCTCCTTGCTCAGCAGGGAGCCTGCTTCTCCCTCTCCCTCTTCCTGCCCCTCCCTCGCTTTTGCATACACACATGCTCTTTCTCTCTCTCTCTAATAACTAAAGTCTTTAAAAAAGATAAAAATGAAAGTTCTGGCAAATACACATAACATGAAATTTACCACTGCAGCCATTTCCAGTGTCCGGTTCAGTGGCACTAAGTCCCTGCCCAGTGCTGCACAGCCAGACCCACCAGCTGTCTCTAGAAACTCTTCTTGCAAAACCGGAACTATGTGTCCATTCCCCACTAGCTCCCCACTGCCCTTCCCCTGACAGTCGCCGTTCATTCTGCTTTCTGTCTCTGGGAACTAGGCTGCTCTAGGGACCTCGTATTAGTGGGATCCTACAGTATTTATCATTCTGTGACCGGCTTCTGTCACTGAGCATAATGTCCTCAGGGTTCATCCTTGTTGGAGCCTGTGTCGCAGTTCCCTTCCTCTTGAAGGCTGAGTAGTATTTCATTGTAGGGATAGACCACACTTGGCTTATGCATTGATGGGTGTGTGAGTTGTTTCCACCTTCTGCTTATTCCAGTGAGTGCTGCTCTGAACATGGGTGTGCAGACATCCCTTTGAGACCACACTGGCAATTTTTGGGGGTGTTTGCCCAGGAGTGGAGTTTCTGGGTGATAAAGTGATGTGCCAGAGACTTCCAAAGAGAGGAACTCAGCTGTCACAGAACTACTGAGCAAAGTGGTACTGTCTGTGTTTTTTACAGATGAGGAAACTGAGGCAGAAGAATTGGAGAAGGTGGAGATGGGAGGGGTTGCAATGCAGCCACACGATCCTCTGTGTCCTGGCTCTTCCCCAATTCCTTCCATTCCTTTTGGGGGTCCCCCTTCCCTCAGCACCCTGTCTGAGACTCTGGCTCTCCCCCGCCGATCATTCCCTGCCTGTTTTCCCTCTTGGCGCCGACCCCCTGACCCCAAACTTTGGATGTATTTGCTGCTTTCCTGCCTCTCCCAAAGGAGGCTGGCTTCACGGGGGCGAGATTTGGGGTGTTTGCTCATTCAAGCTCATTCAAGCCCCAGCTGCTGCACACAGTAGACTCTCAGGAAAGACTCACCGAGGGACTGATGGCACATGGCCAGCATTCTCTCCCTTTCTTGCTGCTTCTGCACAGTGCTGGCCCTTGCTAGAGGCCCCACTGACGCCTGCAGGAGCCCAGCCGAGGGGCCCTGCACCTGCTCCCGGCCCTGGCCTCGTCTTCCCACAGACAGAGCTCCTCTCTCTGCACCTGGAGCAGCTGCCAAGGGCAACCCAGTCCTGGTGGCCTCACTCCCATCCCCACCTGGCCCTGCGCTCAAGGCTGACAGTGACGAGCGTCCCTCCACCGCTGTAGTTACTAACTTGGCTTCTGATGGGCTCTGGCTGCTCCAGACTCAGGGGCCGGGAGCATCTCCGACGCAGTGATCCTGTCTGCAGCAGGCAGGCGTCCCCTCCACATGCACTGCCTGCCACAGCCCGCCCTGCTCTGTGCCTGACCTCCCACCAGGAGAGTGACTTAATCACATGCAGCAGGTGTGTTGTGTTTTCCGTCGCCGTCCAGCCAAGGCCTCCGTCCAGCTCCAGCCATTCATCCCCCCGCCCCATTCCACGTCCGACCTTTCCCTGCCCTTGGCATGGTGGCTGTCCTCTTGGGCTCTTCTAGGTCCCCGTTCCTCTGTGTCTGTCTTTAGCACGCATAGTGATCTGTGTCCCCCCCCACCCTCCTCATTCTCAGGGGCTGGGGTGGGCCTTCCCTGGAGAAATGCCCTTAGCCAATGTGGGGGGGCCTCATCCACACAGACACCCGTCACCCCTGTGGGGCCACACAGCCAATGGCTCGCCTTGAGACAGGACGTTTCTGGTGAGTATACACTCCAGACCCACGGGGTCAGGCGGGGACAGCCCCTCCTGGAGCCCCTGCCCTGCCTCGCCCCCTGAAGGGCTCCCCCTGAGAGCAAGTCCCTGCTGACACAGCCCCTGCTGCCAGAAACCCACATGGAGGCATCTTGTCTTTCTTGTGTCACTCAGTTCTGTGTATTTAACATGCATGTCAAGGCTGATGGGCACCCCATACGTCGTTTCTCCCTTACCAGAATCCTCTGGGGGCAAGGCACCAGCCACTCCCCTGGGGACAGGCGCTGGGCTGCCTCCGCAGCAGGTCACCGTCACGGAGCTGCATCCTTCTGCGTGTCCCCTTGGGGGGTCCCTGTGAACTTTTCAGGGGTCACCATGTTGGGTGCGCTTACTGGTCGTAGGGGGTGCAGTACCCCAACAGGGAGAGGCTATTCTCCAGAGAGGCGCTCCAGGCTGTGCTCCTACAGCAGGGCTGTGTCTCCATGCCCACGCCAGGCAGTGTTTCTCGACCCTCCCATGTTCAAAGCCATCTTTGAGGTGTCCCTGCTTCCCCTTCTGCCAGGTGCTCAGTGAAGGTAAGTGGCCTTACCCCGAAGGGTTGGAAGGAGGACCTAGTATGCTGCCAGCGGTCAGGGAGGCCCACTGCCACCTGACCATGTAAGGACCACCCAGGTGGGTCCACCATCAGGTAGGCGGCCAGGCTGGCATTTGTTTCCAGGACAGTGACTTAATGGCTTAACAGTACAGGCTATTCCTTGTAGCCAGACTGCCTGGGGTCCAAGGCCAACTGTGTGACCTTGGTGCACTTAACTCCTCGGTGCCTCAGTTTCCACATCTGTGAAATGGGGGAGGACTGTGCTTCAGAAGATGGTCGAGGGTAAAAGCATGCAGAGTGTGAGCACAGAGACCCTGGTGTGTAGGGAGTGGTCAGCACACACTGGTGGTTCTTATTACTGCTACGACTTAGTGTCACGGCCCATGTCTGTGATGGACTCAGGCTACCTAAGGGGATGGGGACAGGTGTGGGGGCTCATTGCCCCTGATAGCCACACATGGAGGGGCTGGCCCATTCCAGACCTGGTTTTATGGTCACAGGTAAAGATCCTTACCCCTGTCACCTGAGTTCACAGCTGTGCACGCAAAAAAGGCTTCTTGTAGTCATAGGAGCTGCTGACTCCCCCAGGTATAGAATGCACTGGTCTATGAAATTTGCCCAAGAGAAAACAGAGAAGATACTTTACAAACCCATAATGCCCCAACATGGGGCTTTTTGACATTGGCGCCTGGCTGGACCCACCGAAATGACCAGGGTCACATCTAAAGGCTTGAAGCACCGAGCCCTGTAAATTACCAGGGAAACAGAGCTGTCATGAATTCATGGGTGCGTTGCCCTGGGAAGATTTTCCTCGGACCTTCAGGGTAAGGCTTTGGCACTGTCAGCCTTCCTGGGGCTGCATGTCCTGGGCCTCTGCCCCCTGACCCGGCTCTGCCCCAGGAGCCCAGGGGACAGAAACACCAGTCACCAAGTGCAGGAGGTTACAGAGGGCAGGGAGGGCTGGGGTGAGGTTGGGTGTGACATAATCCAACAGAGGCCTTCCTTAACGGATGCCAGTGAGCTCCCCGGAGCTGGCATGACCCTGCAGAGATGTCCCTCATCGAGGCAAAGAGATGGTCCTTTGTCGCTCTGCATGGACCAGATATTGGCTGTGGCTATCCCAGATAAGGGAGTCATAACCTCAGTCCAAGGCGGCCTGCAGAAAGGAGCTCAAGTATGGGATCCGGGCCCCCAGCCAAAGGGGGACCTTGGTGGCCACCACAGTGTCCACTCTGTGTGGTCAGGCAACTCTTTCTGTGTGCAAAACAGAGGGCATCCCTTCTGCTCTGAAAGCCCCTCCCATATTCTCTCCCTCTGAGTGGACAGATCGGGCTCCTCGGACTACACCCAGATGACAGATACATATTTTTAAAACGGGGATTAGTTGCCAACGTTTACGGATCAGCAGATCTCACATGAAGCCTGAGATTTCCAGCTTCTCTTGAGTACTGAACAGGACCCCCTCCCTCTCATGGGGGGAGCTCTGGCTGCAGGGTAGCCTTCCCCGTGCCTGGACAGCACGGTTCCCACAGCCACAGCCACCGCCTTCCCTTGCCGGAGGCTTTGCAGTCACGCCCCTGTGGGCTGCTGATGGCTTTTCTGCTCTGTTCCTCACTACTCGTAACTCAGCCCATGTTCGGGGAAGTGGGGGGGATAGGGGGGCAGGGTTCTGTCTGGGTTCCATGCTCTGCACTGTTGCCTGGATCCCATCTACTAGAGAACTTGTGTTGGAGTGGGGAACAGGCACAAGGAGAGAAGCAAGTCAGTGTGGGTTGGAATGTCCAGCATTGGGAGGGGGCTAGACAGAAAAACTCAGCAGGGCAAGGGGGTGGAGGGTGATGGGGTGCAGTTTTAGGCAGCCTGGTTGGGGAGGGCCTCTAGTGGGTGACCTTGAACAGAAAACAAGGGAAGTGAGGAGTCAGCGGTGTCGGGGGTCTAGGGGTGCCACACCACTCTCAGCAGCCGGCCCCTGGGAACCGGAGCCAGATGGTCTGGACGCTCTCTGCACCCAGCATGCGGCTTCATGCTGCCATGTGCTGGCTGAGCCCAGAGACCCCGTATCCCCTCAGCTTTGAGCGTCCTCCTCTAGGAGGCTTCTCCTTTGGGCCTTGCCCCCGGGTCACTGGGCAGGATGATTGTCTGTTTCTATGCCCATGTCACCCACATAGAGGACCTTGGGGTCAGGGTCAAGGTCAGAGCTAGCCTCTGAGCATTCATAGTCTCTATGTCTAGCACAGTATAGGGACGGGAGTCGGACATCAGGTAGGAAGCAGCTTCGAGTCAGGTGGGGCAACATTAGATGCAGACATCACTGGGGGACTCTGGTTCTCCATCTGCTTAGGATGGACTTAGGACTCCACGACTGGGGCAATCTTTAGAACTTGAGCTTTTGGCCCCCTTTGGCAGATGTTCCTGTTTTTTTGTGGGTTTTTTGTTTGCTTGTTTGTTTTAAGATTTTTATTTATTTTTATTTGAAAAAGAAAGAGAGAGAAAGCATGAGCCGGGGGAGGGTCAGAGGGAGAAGCAGGCTCCCCACCCAGCAGGGCTCCATCCTAGGACCCTGGGATCACGACCTGAGCTAAAGGCAGATGCTCAACTGAATGAGACACCCAGGTGCCTCAGAACTACCTGTTTTGACTAAAAATGGTCCCTCAGGGAAAAAAAACCCAGAAAGTCCTGCCCCTTACTGGGTGTAAGTTAGTGAGGGTGTCGTGGGGACAGGAGCCCACGGGTGATTAATGCCAACTTTTACATACCCTCCGGGTTTCCGCATCACTGAACAAGTTCCCCTCCTCCAGCTCCCTGCAAAATGTCAGCCCGGGGAATTAGGCAGCCCATACCTTTCTGGTTGGCTTCCAAGTAGCAGAAAATGTCAGGCCAGAGAATGTAGTTAACTAGCATCATACAAATGAAGGCTCCTGGGTTGAGGACGGCACCTTGCCTTCCCTCTGCCCTCCTCCTGCCTCTCCCCTCCCATTTCCTCCCGCCTTCCTTCCTGAGACCCGGCACCTGGCTTTGCCGCTGGTGGGGGCAACTTTTGCTAGAATGCTGTGCGTTCCTTGCAGAAGTCTCCCTGCCAGCCCGACTGTTCTAATTAGTCATATTTTGAAAGCAGATCTGCTTAATTGCCAGCAGTACTAAATATTGGTATATAAATAAAGTCATTAATAACTGTATAGGCCAAAACGTCCCCACCCCCGAACACCACAGCAGCCGGTTCCCGCTGACCAGTCTCTTGAGATGGTCTCGGCTGGACAGTGGTGTCCGCTGGCCCCCTTCGGCATCTATCAATAATCAGAGAAGGACAGCGGGGGAAAGTGAGGCAGGGAGGCTTCCTGCAGGAGGCGCAGCGCTGAGGTGGGATTGGGGTGGGGGCTGGACAAGAGGAGGTTTCCAAGGCCATGAGTTTTGAATGGCAGCAAAGTGGTATAATTGGTCTTCTGATCATCAGGTTAATAAACACTTAGTAAACAGTTGGGGCTTAAACGCTCCATTCGTGAGCTTGCCTCCAACCCCCAGGGCGATCCAGTGGTACTTCCCTAATTCCCCGTTTACAGAATACAGATTATCCAGCACTTTGCGGGGCTGTCACCTACTGTGTGCCAGGTCCTGTTCTAGTGCCAGTGATACCTAAGGTATACGTGCCCATGCCCACATGGTGGAGGGTAGTACAGGTGCAGGAGAGAGGTTGGCAGGGCCTTGGGGCTGTTGGCGTTTTGCTCTGGTTACTGTGGAAAGTTAAGGTTCAAGGTATCATTCTAGAAGACCTCCCTGGCCGGGGTAGGAAACAGACCACAGGGACACAGGGCAGGGACGACAGCTGTGGCCCAAGACAGAGATGATGGGGCTCTGGCTAGGGAGGTGGGGGAGGGGGGTCAGAAGCCCAAATTTGGGGGCTGCTGTGAGGCAAAGCCCACAAGACCCACAGATGGGGTGTATGGGAGTGGGGCGGTGATGTTTGGAATCACGGAAGTCCCCCTAGGTTTGAATGACTGAGAGGATAGTTGGTGAGGCCACTGTGTGTGTGGGGGGGGTGGGGCAGTCCAGGGTGTGGGGGGAGGGGCGTGTGAGAAGCTTCACTTCCCCTGGCTCCAAGCCCCTGCCTCTGTCATCTTCTCTGGCTTCTAGATATAAAGAAAAAAAAGGACTTTATTGAGAGCATTTTAGGCTTACAGGAAAATGCAGCCATCCATACAGGGTATTGGACTCTTGCCAGTATCTCCCCCTCCCGCACCCCCCTTACCCCTGCCCTGTTCCCCCAGCATTAACAGCTTGCATTAGAGTGGCATGGTCCTTACAGTGGGTGAACGAACGTGGCTGCATTATCGGTAACTGAAGTGGGTAGATGACGTGAGTGTTCACTCTTAGTGTTAATCCATTTGTAGAGCTGGACGTGGATAACGACAGAGATTCAGCGTAACAGTATCACACGGGGTGTTTTACTGCCTGAAACATCCCCCAAGCTCCGCCCATTCATCCTTGCCTCCCCTCAGCTGCTGGCAACCACTGATCTTCTCCCTCCTTCAAGAGGGTGACACAGCTGCGTTTCCAGACGAGCTTCTTTCACTCAGTAACATGCATTTAAGGGCCCCCCAGCTCTTGTCACGGCTTGATAGCTCATTTCTTTTTAGTGCTGAGTAATATTCCGTTGTCTGGACGTGCCCCAGTTTCTGTATCTGTTCCCCCCACTGAAGGACATCGTGACTGCTTCCAAGTTTCGACAATGATGAATAAAGCCGCCCTTCACACCCACGTGCAGGTTTTGTTGAGACGGACGTTTTCAGCTCCTTGGGGTAAATACCACAGAGCGTGATTGCTGGATCATATGGTGAGAGTAATTTTAGTTTTGTAAGAAACAGCCAAGCTGTCTTCCAAAGTGGCTGTAGTGTTTGGCACTGGTAAGGTTCTAGAGTTTTGACCCCCTTTAAGGGGTTGTATGGATTCCGAGAACTTCACAGACCCTAGTGCATCCCCCAACCTACCCCCAAGGCTCGTTCCGCTTCTCCCCAGCCTTCTCAGCCCCTGTGGATGGCATGGAGAGCAGTGTGTGATGGTTTTGTGCAGGCACCAATAAGGAAAATGTGCCGGGTCTCTGAATTTTCTTGGGTTCCATTGGGCTGGGAGCAGGGAAGGTTGTAGGGAAAATCAGCAAGTGTTGCCCTGTGTTTGGCCTGTGTGTGGAGGTAAGCCTAATGTGCGTGAGCAGTTAGGGGGCTAGATAAGGCAGAATGAGACAAAGTACTCCCTGCACATGAGACCGCAGCACAGGGGCTTAGTACGGTCTGAGAAACGGGGGCGGGTGTCCTTGGAAATGCCTGGCCTTGCCAGAAGGTAACGTCTGTTCATCTATCGTACACACGCAAGGTGGAAGCTGCTCACAGACAGCTCATATACATATATGTGGTAAAAGACAACACTTATGGGGATGTTGGTTCTGAGTCCCTAGCCGTGAGGGGCTGTGCCTCTGCAGGACAATGTAACTGTCGCTCTTGTCCTCTTTTGATGACTTGGCGTTGTGGCCCGTGAACCCTAAGACAAGGTGTAAGCAGTTACAACCCTAAGCAAGGTATAAGCAGTTACAGCCCTCCCATTTCAGCCTCACAACACTGACTGATAGGTTTTATTTTCTATTTTAGAAACCTAAGCACAGAAAGGTGAAGGCACTTGCTTGTAAATGCACAGCATGTTGGTTGGGATCTGTGCAGAGAGGCTGCTCTCAGGTTGAGGAGCAAAGAAGGAGGGAAGGGCTGCTTTGGGGGTGGGGTTGGGTTCCCTGACCTCCTGCAGGGCTTCCTGTGGCTCTGTACCCGGATGACACTTCTTGCCCTACCTCAGGGTTGTTTGCCAACTCCATGCACTTGGTTTCTCTCCGTGGCACTTACCAGCTGACGTGCCTTACAGTGTGTCCTTATGGGCTCGGTTTCTGGTTCATGTTCTGTCCCCTCACCTTGGCCTGGCTCCCTGAGTGGGGGGTGTCCAAATGTCTCCTTCCTTGTGCCTCCCCAAGGCCTGGCCCAGAGCCGGTGCCCACTGGCTGTTGGCCGAACCAGCTACTGTGAAGGCTGCATTGGGCTTGGTAAGGTCAGCTCAGTTGAGAACAGAGCCCCAGGAAGACAGGCCTTTCCCTGAGCAACAGGCAAATGCCCACATCCAGAGCCCCATTCCCACTCAGTGGCCACGGACAAGTCACTGCACACCCTGCACTCAGCCCTCCCAGGGGATGAGGGTGGGACAGAAGTCACGGGTTCTATGGGAAGTCATGGGTTCCTTGACATTCTTGCATAATTATAATTATGTAATTGTATGTAATATATAATTATATGCTATAATTATGTAATATAAATTATAGGGTTTTTATTGTGGTGAAGCATGTAAAACAAAATGCACCATCTTAGGGAAAGGTCGGTAAAGGATCCGACTCTCAGTTTCAGCTCAGGTCATGATCTCAGGGCTGCAAGATCGAGCCCTGCATTGGGTTCTGCACTCAGCATGGAGTCTGTTTCAGATTCTCTCTCCCTTTGCCCTGCCCACCCTCTCTCTCTGAAATAAATAAATCTTTTTTTTAAAAAGTGGACCATCTTAACCCTGGCATTAAGTACCTCCACACTGTGGCAACCATCACTGCCATCTGTGCCCAGACCCTTTCCATTGTCCCAGACAGAAGCTCTGTCCCATGAAAATGCATTATGTGTGGTATTGTCAAGGTGTACACTTATTTTTTTCTGAGACAACTTCAGCTCAGGGTCCACCTGTTTGGGACAAAGGTTCTCAGCCCAGGCTCCCAGAACATTCTATACCACATAGTTTGTTGTTGGATCCATCTGGTGCACCATAGGATGTGGGGCGGCGTCCCTGGCTTTCACCGTCACTGTGGACGCTGGTGGTGCCCCCCTTCTCAGTCGTGACACTAAGAAACATCTCCAGATGGTATAAAGGTACCAGCAGTGTGGGCTGAACGAGCCTAGAGATCTACGGTAGAGGGATGATGACTGGCCTGAGTGACGCTACACACACTGGACGCTGGAAGTATACCAAGGTGGGGGGCATGTCAGGGGCTCTCAGCGCACACACGCACAAATGGCAGCGTTGGGGCTGGGGGTCATGGTAACCAGCTTGGCTGGAGCAACACGTTGTACTCTTTTGTTCATATCCTTTTTTTTCCCCCCCCGAAGATTTAAATTACTAGAAAGAGAGGGCGCACACACACGAGCAGGGGGAAGAACAGCAGCAGAGAGAGAAACAGCCTTCCCACTGAGTAGGGATCCGGATGTGGGGCTTGATCCCAGGACACTGAGATCATGACCTGAGCCAAAGGCAGAGACTTAAATGACTGAGCCACCCTGGCATTCCTCATGCATGCCATTTTTATTAAAAATATATAAGTAGTGAGAAAAAGAATGTCTGCAGATAGTGGCCAGTGCCCCCTGGGTTGGGTTGGAAGTTGCCTCAGACTGGGAACCATCGGCTTATGAACTTGAACCTAGTTGGAAAGCAGAAGCCTTATTTTGGGGAGCCCATCAATTATGAACACATTGCAGAGTTTTGTCAATCACCGAGAAGAGCTCTTTCCTATATGTTTGGCTCCTCAAGCCCTGTGACTCCTTGTGTGGCTTTTTGCTCTGTTGGTTAAAGCTTTGACCTTGAGGCAGCCACAGGCTAGGGGTACTCACATTTGGGTACACGTTCTTCCTTTCAAATACCAGCACAGGCCCCGGGCCAGGGCAACTCAGCCCCTACCCATGACTACACACCCCTTGTTCCTGGATGGGTAGGGACAGGTCTCTGTCCCCCACAGCAGACCACTCTTGGGACCCAGGCTGTGGACACAATGCAGTGACCTCCCCCTCCCTTGGGCCCAGCATCTCCACCTCCCTCCCACCTGCTGTCAGGTGAATCCAACTGGTTTGGAAAGAAAATGACTGGCTTCTGGTTTTTTCCCTTGTGATTGGAAGACTAGTCTTTAATAAAAATGAAGGTAGCCCCTAGAGCTGCCCGGGGTGGAGGTTTGGAATAGCCCTTCTAGATGTTTCTGAGAGCAGGTCAGCTGTCAGGGGCAGTTTTTTGTCTGGTTCTGGATAGTCGTGACTGGAGCCAGGGCAAGGGTTGTGCGGATCTGACTGGTGCGGTGTGAAGCTTTGTTGGGACCTCGGGTCACCTAAAGAAGGCTGTGTGGACTTGTGACAGGCCTGCCCCAGGGCTGCGGAGCCCAGGTGGTCAACCTGCAGCCTGAGAACGCGGAACGGCCCTGGGCCTGGTGCTCCTCATCTCCAGGTTGGGGCGCATGAGGTCGTAGAGAACATTCCAGGGTGCGGGCTTAGTGCACGCTAGCAGGGGATGAGGGAAGAAGGTACGTGGGATCTGCCCGCAGAGGTGTGTCTTTTCAAGGATTAATTGCCAGAGTCTGTGTTTGGCTCCCGCTCTCCAGCCTGTCACTGTGCTGGGCTCGAACTTGTCCTTCCTCCCCACCTCCAGCCCGGGGTTTGCCGCTGCTGGATCCCACCTCCTGTCCCCTCTCCCTGCAGTGATGTCTTCTTGACACCTTTATTCAGAGCCATTGGGACCACCTCTGCCCAGCATCACTCCAGGCACAGCGGAGCCAGGAGGAGAGGCGGCTGAGGCAGTGGGCCAGGGGTCTACTGCGCCCCCAGGGCACTGCTGGGGTGTCCCCATCGGCACGTTCCTCCAGATTCAGCCACTAACCCCCGCGACTGGAGTCCACCCGCCCCCCTCGGAGCAGGTGGGTGTACACCCATGCTGTCCTATACTGTAACAGATCTGCCAGCGATTAGGAAGGATACAAACAGGACCCGTACAGCCCAGCTGGACCTGTCGGTGAGCACACGTGGGTAATCGCCATCACATGAAGCTCCTCACCCTAGACAAGAAGCCGAGAGGTGGGCTACAGTCCTGTGTCAGCTGAAGCTCGGATCCTTGGGTCACCTGGCAGTGGGAGGCAGAGGGCAGGTGGAGGGGGGGGCAACCAAGGGTGTGTCACCCTGTGTGTCGGGATGGTTTTCCATTTCCATTTCCATGATCATTCATTCCCATGCTTGGAAGCCATGGTGTTGGGTTACCTTTGAGTTTCTTACTCACCCTGGCCCTTGGTTCCCTCCCCTCGGGCTCTGGTCTCACGGCAGTGTTGAGAGCATCTGTGCTTCTCCCACACACACTGAGCTACCCAGAAAATGAGGCTATCGATACTTCAAAAATTGAGTTGTTTAAGAGGATCATTACATTTATCGCCCTGTGTGTGCTCCCATTTTGTATTTTATTTTTTTTAAGATTTTATTTATTTATTTGACAGAGATCACAAGTAGGCAGAGCAACAGGCAGAGAGAGAGAGGGAGAAGCAGACTCCCTGCTGAGCAGAGAGCCTGATGTGGGGCTCCATCCCAGGACCCTGGGATCATGACCTGAGCAGAAGGCAGAGGCTTTAACCCACTGAGCCACCCAGGCGCCCCCCATTTTGTATTTTAGAAATTAAAGGCTGCCTGTTCCTTATCTAATATTTTGATGGATGGAACTTTTATGAAAATGGAGTTGAATTTAGTTCTCTCTATGGCAGCCTTGAGATGCAGTCACAATAAAGTAGTGCTGAGGCTTCATTCGACCTTGGTGCAGGTACTTCCGACACCCTCCTCTGGGTCACTGCACCGCCCAGTCGCCACTAGCCCAACTCAGTTGAAGAGATGTGCCTCTAACGCTGTTGGAGAGGTGATTACTTCAGGGAGGAGTCAGCTGCCCTTTGGGTGCCTTGCCCCTTCTCTGGACAGCTTTGTATGCTCTGTGGAGTCTGACATCCTGGGTTCAAATCCTGGCTCTGCTACTTCCAGTGTTTGCTTCTGTGCCCTTTGGCAAGATATTAAATATCTCTATGCCTCAGCATCCACATCTGTAAAATGGGAGATAATCATGGTCCATACCCTATAGGATTGCTTGAGGCTTAAATGAATAAATATTTACTAAGCACTTAAAAGAGCATCTAGTTTGTAGTGAGCAATGGGTTTCTGTTTGCTACTGTTGTTGTACTTACTAAGCTTCGAGCTACCTGAAGTCAGAAATCCCCATCTTGGACTTTGTGGTCTCAGCACTCAGCAGTGAAGGGGTGCCTCTGTTGGATCTTCTGCCTGGCTTCTAATTCTGGCATGAAGTGCAAAAGTCATTGCTCCAACTTCCTTGGTGAGGTCTCCTTGCCTCTTGAATCAGTGATCATTTGCAGTCCTTATCAGGACCTTTGTTTTCCTTAGCCAGGCTTCAGCTCTGAGCTAGCATATTTCACTCTTGCAGATGCTGGTCTGTAAACACTGTTTTCTGTCCTCTGAGTGATGTCTGTGACAGCTACTTAAGGTTTTTCTCTGCATTTTGCTGGCCGCGAATCACAGCAACATTTAAAATATTCCTGAGTGCTTGAGTTTTTTTCAGCAAACGTCATTCATTTGTTCACTTAAGAAATACTAAGCATTACATGTGCCAGGCATTATTCCCATTGTTGAGTAGTTATAGCAGTGTACAAAACAAGAAAAGTCCTGCCCTCATGGGTTCACATTTCAATGGGGAGAAACAGGTAATTGAGATAAATATGGACAATATTTAGTGTGTTCAAGAGAAAATGTGATTAGGAGAAAAAGAAAACGCTGGCAGGGAGAGCTGGGGGTGGGTGGGGTGACATTGGAATTGTGGATAGAGTGAGCAGCAAAGGCCAGAGGAAGTGAGGAATGAACTGTGTGCATCCCTGGAAAGAGCGAGCAGGCAGAGGGTGCAGCCAGTGCAAAGGCCCTGAGGCTGAGAGTGAGCAATGGGAGGGAAGTGGAGGTGAGGACACAGAGGTCAAGGGAAGGACAGTCCTTCACACAGGGCTATGTAGGACTCTCTGGCTTTTACTCCAGAGAAGAGGAGCCACAGAGGCATGAAACCTGATCTAGATCTAGACTTTTCTGGATATTACATGGAGAAGAGACCAAGGGGCATCCAGGTAGAGGGAAGGAGACTGAAGAGGCCATAGCAGTAATCCAAGCAAGCCATGATGGTGACTGGCAAGAGGGGCATCCCCTCCGTGCTTGCTCCAAATCCAAGGACCTGGCTTGTCTTCTTTGAATCTGCAGACCTTTCACTGTTTGCTCTGTCCCCTGAAAGCTGGTGACAAGCCCTAGAAAGGCTAAGAAGGAAATGCCCCTTCTGTATGTTGTCTGGGGTGACGTAGAGCTGCTGTAACTGATAATCATGGTGGGAACAGACAGGATGCTACACATCAAAAAATCTCCCAACCTCCCAAGTGCAGGAGGCCAGAGGGAACTTTCTGGACAGACTGAGAGATGGCCCCAGAAAGGCTTTTTTGGGGCCAAAGCTGCCCTTGAATCCTGGGAGTCTCTGTCCTGACCTAAGAGAATGAAGGCAAGAGGGTTGGGCATCTGCTTCCTCTGCATCGGGGTCTCCTCACATCCTCGACTTCCCTGGAACCTAGGCTCTTCCGTCTGGAGAACGAGCCCCAGACAGAGAAAGGAAGCTGCCTAGGGCCACAGAGCAAGAGCAGAGGCTCAAACCCAGAGCTGGCTGACCCTTCTCCGCTGTTCCATGCTGGCTCCTCTTGTTCAACTGAAATAAGTGAGAGTAAGCTGACGACAACGACCGAGGAAGAGAAATAAACTCTGTTCACTGAAATGGTGACGAAGCCATAAGGAAATTTCCCCCAGGAAATGCCCTTCTTTTCTCAGAACCAGGCATTGAAGTCCGACCTTTCTGGAGGTGGAGTCAGTACCCACCAAGTGATTCTAGTGATGAGCGAGACAGCTGCCCACAGTGTGGGGCAGGGGGAGACTTTACTCAGGGCAGAGGGGCTCAGCAGGATGGATGCTGGGGCCTGAGCACTTGGGTCCAACCCAGCTCTGAATTGACCAGCTGTGTGACCCCAGTCAAGTTACTTAACCTCTCTTTGCTTCAGTTTTGTGTGTATCCTATGGGGATTATAAAAGTCTCCACAGAGTCACAGTGAAGATTAAAGCCCCATAAGTAAGGTGCTCAGAACAATGCCTGGTTTGTACAGAGAACTCAGTAGACCTTGGCCATCATCATTGCCAGGGTCAAAAAACATCTGAGGATGCAGGACACAGTGTGTGGCTTGAGATATCAGGAAAGGCTTCCTGGAGAAGGGGAGAGTAAGGACGGGCCTAGAAGAGTAGGGAGGAGTCCAGCAGAGAGACAGGAGGTTACTTCTCAGGGGAAACGGGAGCAGGTTTGGAGGGGAGTGGATGTGGGAGCTTGATTGCCTAGGGTCTGGGCACAGGGGAGGTGAGCCAGAGGGCCAGAGCAGGGCAGCCTTGAACACCCTTGAGAACTTTTTCCGGCACACGGTGATATGGCGAGAGCCATTGTTAAGAAGTTTAGAGAGAGGGGGTGTCTAGGTGGCTCAGTGAGGTAAGCCTCTGCCTTCGGCTCAGAACAGGATCTCAGGGTCCTGGGATCAAGCCCCATATCGGGCTCTCTGCTCAGCAGGGAGCCTGCTTCCCCTTTTTTCTCTGCCTGCTGCTCTGCCTACTTGTGATCTCTCTCTGTGTCAAATAGATAAATAAAATCTTTAAAAAAAAAAAAAGTACAGGTGAGAAACCTGGTTTCCTCCCGAGCTAGTGCACACTCTGACTTTTTGGTGGCCTCTGAGGCATGGTGGGGAATTTGGAAAGAGCAGCAGTTTCTCAGTGTAAAACACTCCCTTCCGGAGCTTGTGAAAGGCAGATGGAGGAGGGGGATTTACCCCCCCAACCCTGGTGATTCCAGGGGGAGACTGTTCCCCAACCTGGGGCATTAGGACATCCAAACCCACATGGTCATGAGCTGGCCTTGACCTTGGGCGGGGCTCTGGGTAGGACCGTGAACACCACAGGATCCATGAGAGCCCCTGGGGCCTGGAGGATGGCCCCTGCAGGTGCCTTTCCCCAGGCGTCCGCCATATTGTAATGTTGGTCATGCCCCTGTGGGACAGCTGGGACTAAGCCTTGTGTGGCTCTGGGGGTGGCTGACCCAGCCCAGAGGAAGCCCCCAGAACGCGCCCCCTCCTGGCCCTGAAGCCTCTCCAGAGAGATCCAAACGGAGACCACAGAAGCTCATTATCAAATTTGCACTTGACACAGAACTGAGAAGTCTGCTAATGTGATGGAATGAAGACTGTAAGTGGTTTTGACACCCCTAACTGCTGGGCGAGAGCTCATGTAGTGAAAATTATTGGAGATAAATATCTGGCCCAGCTTTCGGTTAAAGAAAAGAAGTGAGCCCAGGGCTCGCTTGACAGAGTGAGGCCAGAGAGCCCTTCATCAGGTGAAGCAGGGGTGACCAGCCGGAGAGCGACCACAGCTTAGGGGGACACCCAAGGGTGGTGAGGCCACAGGAGCCTGGACGTTCATCCCAGGGCCCGGGCATGTGCCTTGGGGGTGAGGACAGGGGGTGAGGACAGAGGGTGAGGACTTGATGTGGGAAGTCCAGAGGCAGAGCTGGGGCCGGGGGATGAAGTGATGGGTACAAGCTACCCAGAGGTCACTTTATCCAAGGGAATGGAATGGAGTCCCAGAGCGTCTTGGGGGCATCTGGGAGGGGCGGGGTCCCAGGCAAAACCAGGCTGGGCAGGTATATTGATTAGGGAACTTTTCATCCGTTTTGGAGGTCAAAATGGCTGTGAATGAATTAATAGCCTCCCCTTGCGGATTTCACTAGCAGGTTCTGAAGGGAGGGGATGTTTGACCAGATTCTGCCCCCACGTAGGCACTAAGAGCAGTACAGCCCACTTTGGAAGCTCAAGGAAGTCCTTTTGGGTATTTGGAACCCACTTTCCGGAAAGGCTCACCAAGGCAAGCAGGTCAGTGTGCCAGAGGTAGGATTTGCCTATTAGCCCTCTCCCTGGGTCAACAGAAGCGTGAGACTTCTCCCCATTTACCCGCTGTCAGAGTCGGGTCTGTGTGAGGACCCAGCTGTGTACCCCGCTCAAGGACACCAGTTTCTTGCTGGCTGTTCATGCTTTTTCATACAGTGAAAGGGAGGGCATCTGCAGGATTCTGGTGGGAGTGCCTTCCCTGGGCCAGTGAGGGCCCATTCCCACTGCAGCCATGCTGATGAGCAAGCCTCTGGCTCCATCTGTGAAACCCTGTTCCTGAGAGTGTCTCCGGCCAACTCGCAATGCCTGTGGACTTGACTGGGGGTGCGGAGAGCTAGGCACACATGGAATTTGCCTAGGAAGTGCAGCCTGTGGCTGCAGTGGGGCTGAACACGCTGGCAGCAGGCATCTCTGAGTTAGTGCCCTGATGGCTCCCTGGGGCCTGACTTCCGAATGGTAGGATGTCCAGGCTGAGGACTTTAAGGTCAGTTAAAGGCTCTGTATTAAGGAGCTTCTAAAAACCTCCTTCACAATCTTTGCCTATCTGCTCCTCCTTTGCACTACTCGTTCTGTTTGGTCTTGTTTTGGTCTTTTAGATTGTGACAAAATACATATAGCATAAAATTTATCATCTTAACAATTATTTTTATTAAAGATTTAAGTTTTTATTTGAGATAGAGCAGGAGTGGGGGAGCAGAGGGAGAGGGAGAAGCAGGCTCCCCGCTGAGCAAGGAGCCCGATCCGGGGCTCGATCCCAGGACCCCGGGAGCATGACCTTAACTGACTGAGCCAGCCAAGCGCTCCCACCATCTTAACTAGTTTTCAGTGTACAGTCCAGTGGCACTAGTTTCTCACAGCATGCAGATATCGCTATCCTCTGATTCCAGAATATTCTCATTTTGCAGAACTAAAACTGAATCTGTTAAACAGTAATGCCCTGTTCCCGCTCCCCGGTCCCTGGCAACCACCATCCCGATTTCTTTCTCCATGAGTTTGACTCTGAATCGTTGAACCTCAGCTGGTCCAGGCTGGCCAACCTCCCTCGAGGCCTGGGCTGACCACAGCGCCATTACAAGATGAGCACAGCCCAGCCTAAGACAGGAGGCCAACCCGTAGACTTGGGAAAGATGACAAATGGTGGCTGTTTTAAGCCACTAAGTTTTGGACCATTTTTTTTGTTGGGCAGCATCATTTTAGCAACAGGAGCTGATACACCTGCTCCCCAAGACTCTGGACCCTGGAGTATGTCCCCATTGAGGTTCTTAGGGTACTTCAGTAGTGTGTGAAGCTGGGATTTCCAGCTGGCAGAGGGTCACTGACCTCCCTCCCACCCCCAGAGCAGAGCAGATCAGAGGGTCAGCTCTGTGATGCCTGTTTCTGGGCCGTGTTATATGGAGTTGCTGGCCTACTTGATGGGGGTGATGGTGGGGAGGCCAGAAGTCATGGAAGTCTTCCTCAAAGGGCCGTGCTCACCCTTAGACAGTCCTTTGTCTTTGGTTGATCACATGTCTGAGACTGGAAAAACAGATCTGTGTCAAGTGTCCGGGCTGACTGCTCCCAATTGCCAGGAGACGTGTGGGTCCCACACTTGCCGAGGTCGGTAGGCTAGCTGTGCGGTCTTTGGGGTTACACGATTCTGACGCCGTGGACCTCCCCATTCATCTACTCAGCAGACTTTTATTTAGCACCACTGTATGCCAAACCCAGGACCTGACATGCAAATGATTAGACGATTACACTTCCTGATGATCACTGGGATATGGTGTATACCTGTCAGTTTCACCTTTTCCTGCACTTTTGCAGATAATGTTGTATTTAATTATCAGCTGCTTTAAAAAATTTTTTTTAATCAGTTGCTTTTTAGAAAGCAACAGCATGTTATGGAGTCAGACAGGGCCGGGGAGGAGGCAGTCTTCAGCTCTGCTTGCAAAGTGGGGCCGCCCTCTGCCTAGCTCAGCACTGTCTCCCCAGTACCTGGAACAGCGGCTGGCCCAGAGCAGGTGTAGCACGGATGTGTGCAGAGCAAACCAAAGGATGTAACACGCCATTGAATTTTCCTCCTCTTTCCCTGTGGCCTGTGAGGCTTCGTGGGAAGACAAGGAAACTCTGGCCCAGAGGGACAGTGAGGTTGGAGAGGCAACAGAGGGGGAATCCAGTGCCCCGGGCTACTTCCCACTCCACCAAACTATCTCCTTAGAAATACAGAGAATGCCCAGAGAACAGCTGCAAATCCAGACACTTCTAGGAGGGAGACTGGGGGAGGGGACCACCCACATTGGTTTCGCCTTTGCAGGAAATGGATCGGCCCGTGATGGTCAGATCTGTTCTTAGAACTCGTCTTGGGTCCTCTGGGGCCAGCGCTCGGGAAGTGGGGCTGCCCAGCTTTCGGTTCCCAGCCTTCTCCCTGCTGAGCACATCTGCTTGACTTCAGCTCCCACCGGCTGCGGGTGCTTCTGTGAGGGGCAGAGAGACAAGGGTGGGCGCCAGGCCAGCCACCCCGCCTTCCAGCCATCTGGAGCTGAGAACCACCCACAGGAGGAAGGTATTGCTCCAGAAGGGTCTTTTGGAAACTCCCTCTCAAAGAGGCTCTTATCTGGCCTTGGACAGGGGTGGGCGGTCTGTGGCTGAGGGGACCCCAGTGGGCTCCAGATGGCCAGATGACCCTCTGTCCGGTTGTTGGCTGGCTGGCGGCCTTCGGTAGACATGCCGGCGCTTGCTCAGGGGCAGCTGAATCCCTTTCTTCCTCAAAGCTGGCACACCACGGTAGTCCTGGGTCCCCTGCCCTAGGCGCAGTGAGTTCCACTGGGCAGTGGAGCTGGCGAAGGAGTGTCCCTAGGCGGGTGGGCAGGAAGAGGTGGTCACCGAGGAAGTGTGGCCCTGTGAGGTGAAGGCGCAAGTCAGAAAATGTTTTTGAACAACTCTGTGCCCAGGCCTCCGCTCAGGGCCGTTGCCTGTGCTTTCTCTTGAGCTCCTCACAGCGCTGAGACTAGATCTGAGCTTCTGTGCAGGATGGTTTTGAGACCTGACTCACCCAGAGGGAGTCAACCATGCAGGCCAGCGGGACACTTAGATTCTTTCACCATCCCCATTTGCTGAGATCCAAAGTTTCCCTTCAGGCCCCAATACCTACCCGGACACAGGCCCTCCCTGCTCGCCCCCCAGCAGGTCATCTGAGGAACTGTCAAGGGTTCTTGGCCCATGCATGCTTTCTATCTCACGCCTGGGTGTTAAAACCTGGCATCCGTCTCTGAAGAAACCCCAGCCCAATCTTGGTGAGTAAGGCCCCTGAGCAGCTCGACCAAGGCAAAACGCTGCATTTTTTTTTTTTTAAGATTTTTTTTATTTATTTGACAGAGAGAGATCACAAGTAGGCAGAGAGGCAGGCAGAGAGAGAGGAAGGGAAGCAGGTCCCCCGCCGAGCAGAGAACCCGATGTGGGACTCGATCCCAGGACCTCGAGATCATGACCTGAGCCGAAGGCAGCGGCCTAACCCACTGAGCCACCCAGGCGAATGAGCTGCTTATGGAAGAAGCAGGAGCGCCATCAGAAGTGGGTGAAGGGTTGTCACCAAGTGACTGTGCTTGAGTAGCCCCCTGAGGGCAAGGAGAGAGTGCAACCAATGTGTCCCCCCACCCCCAGAAGACACCGTGTAGGTGCATTGACCCAGGGACATGCACTGGGATGGCTGGGTGTGGTGAAGACCTACCTCATGCAGCCAAGGCACCCGCTGTGCCCCGTTGGCAATGTGACATCCCTCAGCCAGAGGGGCTCCCCTGTGCGCCCATCTTTCCGGTCAACATATGCAGCACAGTGCCTGAGATGTGTTCTGTAAAATTTGCATCAGAAAGCTCAGCAAGTATCCTGGTGATCGTCTTTGCCAGAACTAGCCTGTCTCCTGCCTCTTGCAGTCCGGGGCTCCAGAAAGGCTGCGTAAGTTACTCAGGCCACGAAGAACTGGAACCCAACTGCACCCCAGCTGCTCCTCACACTTCTTTCCTTTCCTCAATATTTCTTGGGTACCCAAGTGCCCGGCCCCAGGCAGGGCCGGCCGAGGTGAATGTGGCACTGTCCCTACTGTCACACAGGGGCTGTCTCTTTGCCCCATGTGGGTAGTTTTATTTTTAAAATGTATATATATGTATGTACACACATTATTCTATATCTTATTGTGGTGAGACCTACATAACATGGAACTGACCCACCCTGTTAAAGCACATGGTTCTGTGCCATTCACGCTGCTGTGTAGCCATCGCCACCAGCCGTCTCTAGAACTTTCTCAATCTTCCCAAACGGAAACTTGGTGCAGCTTTCATTTTTAAAATTTCTGCTCCACAGCTGCCTCTTATCTGTCGAAGGTCTCAGAGGCTCATGCAGATTAATGTGTGCGGGTGCATGAGAGAGACAGAGAGAGCCTTGATCATACATCATGGTTGTACAGAGGGACATTAGGCTCTTACTTGTGTCTTAAAAGGCCCAGGACAGGAGAGCCACTTGTGGGCAGTGCCTGTCTCCTCAACTCCTGAGGCAGGTCAGTCCCTGGTTTTCCAGAGGAGTCCTGTCAGTGCAGAATGTTCTGGCCGGCTGGGTCACTCAGGGTACAGTGGAAGCCAGGGGTGACGTAGGCTCCCCAGATTGCAAAACACGGTTGTCTTCTCTACACGTGGACACCCAGCTCAAGGATGCACGGGGTGCCCAGGGACACAGCTCAGCATTCCTCATGGCAGGTCTGGAAGGGGCTGAGGAAGCTTCTGCGGCCTGGCCGAGTGATAACAGGGCTGCCTCTGCAGCTGGGGGCTGCTGTGGAGCTCCTGGTCTCCTCTTGGAAGCTGAGCTGGGGTTAGAAACATCTGCCCAGACACCAGAGGGAGTGCAATCTTTGGTCTGATTTCCACAGCGTGCTTTCCGGGCAGGTACGAAGCCCATGTTATAGATGCAGAAACAGGCTCAGAGGGAAGCGACTTCCCCAAGCACACACATCTCCAAAGGCAAAGCGGTGGCCCAAAGATGGCTCTGCTAGTATGAAATCCTCCTTCTGTCATGCTTCCGTCACGTTCTGCCCCACTGCCTTGGAGCAATCTTGCCCCAGAGGACTCAGCTGTTCTGTGCTTGCGGTCCAGCCAGTCCAACGCTGCGTCTAGGGTGGCCCAGGCCCCGCAGCTGTTCCAGAGCTCCCCTAACATTTGTGCTCCTTGGTCCACTATTTTGTCGTCTTGGTGCACTCGCTTGGAGATGACTGGAGGCAGATGGCCAAAGGGGTAAACAAAGATTGTTGGAGGAAAAATTCAGAATGGGGAATGTTTTGCATTCGTTCTGTGAGTCCTGATGCTGGAAGGAAGGTACTCGGTTGTAGGTAGATCGGACGGGGCGGGGCGTGGGGGGCGGCTGGAGCCCCGGGAGGGTGAGGGGTGCTGACACCATCCTCCATGGGGCAGTTGTTGTCAGCCCTGTGACTCTGTTCTGAATGACCCTTGACTCAGTGCTATCCCACCTCATACAAGCGGATCTTTCATGGAAGTCATTTTCAGACCTTTTATATTTTAAGATGTTTATCAGTAGGACACACTCTCCAAAGGTATGGAACCAGGAGGTAAAAATCAGCGGACAGCAGACACACTCTGGGACAGGGCTAGGGCAAGGCCTCCCATGAGGCCACCCTACCCCTGGACCCAGCTTCTAGGGCAGTACAGCAGGACATCCTTCCACCTCCAGGAAGCTCCTCCTTGGGCAGGAGCATCAGGGATTGCTAGCAATGCATAGTGCAGCCTGTGACCAGGTCAAGGCCCTCTAGACCAGGCCCTTAACCTCAGACAAGCAAATTGATCCTCAAAACCTGGTCGGGGGGTGTTTTGTCATATCTACAACATAGACTCTCACCTCAGGATATTCAGGGAGTGGGGGGCAGCATGGGCTACCTCCAACAGAGGCCAGAGGCCCCAGGTACAGAGAGCCAACCCAGGCGGCTGATGGCGGCAACCCTATTCCTTCCATTGTATCTCTCTTTTGCCCCAAGCCCAGACCCAGCAGAGTTGGTATCTCCATAGGCCTACATCTCTGCAGGGTGGTCACAGCAGAGGGAAAATATGTGTACTTCCCCTTGAAAAGATGGGTTGGCAGGGGACTATCAGCTCAATGGGAAAAGGTTCTGCAATTTGAAAGCTCCTGATGTTGGAGCAAGGGCCTATTGTATGGTAGTGAGCCTCCCATCCCTGCAGTGTGTGCGAGCAGAGCTGCATGTCCACAGCACAGAGGAGAGCAGGCTTAAAGGGTATTTGCCTGAGCCTTGGGAGGCCTGGCTTCCCTGCCCTTCTCATCCATTTTCTCCACCAAATTCTCCAGAGGTAGCATGATGTGGTTATTTAGAACCCGGGTCTGGAGCCAGTTGGCCTGGGTACCAATCCTGGCAGCACCCATACAGTGGCCTCGGTTTCCTCATCTGACAAATGGGGGTAAGGTTGGGACCCATTGCATAGGGCTGATGTGCAGGTGGAAAGAATGAATGAATCCAGGGCACTAGCTTTCTTCTTTTCTGAAATAGCTCTAGACTGCCTGGGTGATGTGAGGAGGGAGGGTAAATTTAGGGTGCCCTCAGCACCGTCTGGAACTGAAGCCCCTCCCACTGGCAGAGGGCCCACCCAGGCCCTGGAAATGTCAACTGAGCAAAGGGAGTGGCCATTTTCATTTGGAAAGCTGGATGATGGGGGTCATCAGAGGGATTTCTAGTACGGCATGGCCAGACTATAAAGGACTCACCCCCAGGGGCCGGGGGACTAGAGACATCAGGCTTCATGACACCCTGCTACCGATCTAGACCCTGACCTCTAAACTGCCCGACCCCTCTGAAGGATTTTGTATTGACTCTGGCTACGAGCTTGTAGTGAGGTCTCTTGTCCTTGAGCTTTGCAGCGGGAGCCATAGAACAGCCGTGAGTGAATGTTGGCAGTGTCTGGTCAGGTGCGGGGCTCTCTGTGCATGGTCATGTCCACCTCCACCAGCTCCTGGAGGGGGAGACCCATTCACCCCATTCTGCAGGAAGCAAAGGCATAAAAAAATTATATCTCTTGCTGAGCGCCTCCCAGAAGGCAGTGTGATGGGACCAATGTGCGTCCCCATAGAGACCACACCAGGTGGAATGGCCTTGCAAGGTCACTTTATTTGTACAAATAAGGAGATCACGGGATGATTTCCCAAGCCAAGACTCACCAGACAAGGGAAAGCAGGCTCCTCTTGTTAGGGCTTGGAATGAATATTCAGAGGGGGATTTTAACGTTATAATGAGATGGGGGCAGGTTCCTGAACTTTCTGATTCATCTGCACAGGCAGCTTCTTCAAATGTTTCTTTTTCTGTTCTAGTAGTTCCTTAGTTTCTAGAAGGTAAGATTGACAGGCAGAAGGTTCTAGGAGTTTCCTGAGTTCAGGAGGTCAGTCCTGAGTTCAGGGAGTCAGTCCTGAGTTCAGGAGGTAAGTCTGAGTTCACAGGGTCAGTTTGAGTCCAGGGGATCAGTCCTGAGTTCAGGGGGTCAGTCTGAATCCGGGGGTGGGGGGGTCAGTTGTGAGTTCAGGAGGTCAGCCTGAGTTCAAGAGTTCAGTCCTGAGTCCAGGGGGTCAATTCTGAATTCAGGGGGTCAGCCTGAGCCCAGAGGTTCAGTCCTGAGTCCAGGGGATCAGTCTGAGTTCAGGGGCTCAGTCTGAGTCCAGGGGTCGGTCCTGAGTTCAGGGGGTCAGGCCAATGACAGTGGCAGGGCCAGGCGTAGACCCAGGCCTTTCTGCCTGTGGATCCCCTGCTCCTTCTGTCCCAGCCCGCTGTCTCAGATGTGCCAGTCACCTCAGAGGAGGGAGAGGCAGTGTGAGAACAGGATGGAAAGACCAGACTCACCAGGGCTGTCCTAGGATGTGCACAGGCTTCTCCCTGCCCCCCACCTCAAGGTTACTGCCCCATACCTTCAAATAACTAGTACTCTAGTTATAGTGTCAGGGACTGAAGACATTTCACAGACGTAAAAATAATCTGCTCAGACATTTGTCACCATGACAAGGAGCTCAGTCCTCAGCTGCACAGGCCATTTGGGGTCCTGGAAGAATGTCCACAGGCAGGGACCAGCAGGCTCTCTAAGCCTTAGGAGAGGGCCTGGCCTCCGTGGGGACTTTTGGACAGAATCCCCTCTTCCTTTCATATTTTCACAACTCAGCAGCCAGCCCCATTCACCCCACCATCAGCACCCCTGTGACCAGCCTGGAATGCTGGTTGACTCTGGAGATACAGGCCCAGGAGCAGGGGACGTGTACCCAGAGAGAGTCCTCCGGGGCTGTGTCATCTGGGGCTTTTGTTTTTTGGGGGTGGTGTGGGGTGCACACACCCACATTGTGTATATTGTTGTTTTGGACAGATCTGGACTCTCCCTACCTCAGAGCCCCTGGAGGCAGGTGCCTTAAGGTCTTTGTAGTCCAGCCCTACTACTTCTTTTTTCTTTTTAAAAGATTTTATGTATCTATTTGACAGAGACACAGTGAGAGAGGGAACACAAGCAGGGGGAGTGACAGAGGGAGAAGCAGGCTTCCCACTGAGCAGGGAGCCTGATGCGGGATTTGAACACAGGAACCTGGGATCATGACCTGAGCTGAAGGCTGACGCTTAACAACTGAGCCACCCAGGTGCCCCAGCTCTACTACTTCTAATGGAGGCATCCCTCTGACTCCTTCTCTGGTTCTCAGATCCCACAGAGGAGCCTGATGGATCTTATCCCTGGAAGAAAATAAAATGCACACACAGAGTGCCTGTACACCTCGACGGGTCCCCAGAGCCTGGCCCCAGGCCTGTGGTCTCAGAGCCCCCCATCCACACACGGGACCCCTTCTCCTCCCATCTTCTCCCAGTGCCTCAGCAATAACCCATTCCTTGTAGCTGACTGCTGGCAAACTCCAATCCTATTTCAAAATAAACACCGTGTGCAATGGTCGGGGAAAGCGAGCGGGAGAGATTTATTAGCTTTCGTGGGGTGAGAAACGGCAAGAAGTGGAATAACAGGATACATTTCTCATTAGTTGTAAATGCCAGAAAAGAATTAAGGAACACTAATATTTTCTGTCTTTAATCAAGCACAACAAGAATTGCGAGGTGCAGGGGAAGGGGAGGAAGGAGAAGTGGATTTCACTGTGTGTGCTTTGGGTCCTGGGGGCCCTCTGGGCCATTTCACTGTACCCCCGCCATTGCTGAGGCACCAACAGCCTGGGAGTTGTTTCCTTTTTTTTTTTTTTTAATCTGAGCCAGCCCAGCCTCTGGAAGGGATGGTTTGGGGGTGCCACAGTCATCCCTCCTGTCCAGCTGCAAGAATGTATTAACATCACCAGCAATAGGAAAGGATGACAAGGAGAAGGATATCAATTCAGAGGAAATTCAGTGCGCTGGCTGCCCCGAAGGGAGGTTGGGGAGGGGCTCCTGGAGGGAAGAGAAGGTCTGTGGGCTTCCTCTTGGAGACATGCACCCCCATGCGGCTTCCGCTGTTGTCTCATGTCCCTTCTTATGGAGCTGCACCTCAGGTGCTCATGTCCGGGGAGCGGGGCTTGTGATGCAGGTGGCCTGTGAGGTCGCGATGCCCCAGGGGAAGCGGGAAGACAGGGATGACTCTGCCAGTCCTTGGCTGGGGCACCTACACCCCACCCTGGATGCAGGGTCTCTCTGGGCCCCCCCCCCCAGCCCTGCAGGGTGGTGTGGAAGGCAGAGAGCGCACTTGTCCTCCGAGGAGGGTCTGTGGGTAGGATTCGCAGAGGAGGGATATGTAGGGAGTGCCCCCGAGCCTGGAAGGTGTGGGCAGAGCAGGACTGGGGGGGGCCCATAGGCACCCTGGAGGTTGTTCCGGGAGAGTGAGTCAGGATCGTCTAGGGGACTGAGAAAAGGGTCCTCATTAAGGGACAGCACAAGCAAAGGCACAGAATCTGATGGTGCCTGCTGTGTGGAGTGTGTGGGATAGAGTAGCGTGGCGTCTGGGACGTCGAGGGCAGACTCCTGGAGGAAAGGTGAGCTCCATACAAAAGGGCAGACAAGGTGTGCCGGTAACCTTCCTGTCACAGTGACATCTTCCCTGGGGAGAGAGCTGTCATCACATTTGTAGAAAGATCACACACAAACACACATATGTGTAGACAGACGCAGGGACGCAGAGACATAGGGACACACACCTCACACAGGCACACAGACACAATCTGTGCCCAAGTCTTGAAGCATCATGTTATGACAAACTGAGGATTCCAGAGCTGGAAGAAGATAGTATTTTTTTTTTTTTTGAAGTTCCCAGAAGTAACATTCAGTGAGCGTCTCTTTCACACTGTCAGTAATAATAACGGCAGACACGTAAATAGCACTTGCCCTGGTGCCAGCCTCCGTTCTGAACACTCTGCACACTTTACCTCACGTAACCCTCCCAGCCACCACGTGTGGGTTACTAGGTATTAGAGTGCCTCCTTTTTCACAAGGGAGGCACAGAGAGGTCAAGGGCTTTGCCCAAGGCCACACAGCTTGGAAGCAGTGGAGTTGAGATTTGAACCCCAGTGGTATGCCCCAGAGTCCACGGTCTTCCCTGGGGAGTTGCGTGCCTCTGTCAGGGAGAAGACGAGGATTCTTTAAAACAAGACCTAGAAAACAAGACAGCAAACTACTCTGGGCTAATCTGTGAGGATTTTAATGAGAGGCTGAGAGAAAAGTCAGGAAAATGGAAGGAAGGAAAGGAAGGTTTTTTTTTTGGCAGAGTGGAGAGGGACTATGTGGAGCTGGAATAGGGAAGAGGCTGGGCCATTTGAACCATTTTTAAGTGCCTGGTTCAGGGACACCAAGTCCATGGGACTGTTGTACAACCCTCCCCACCATCTGTTTCCAGAACTTTCTCAACTTCCCAAACTGAAACTCTGCCCTCATTAAGAACAAACTCTCTACTCCCCTCCCCCAGCCCCTGGTGGCCACTATGCTGCTTTCTGTCCCTGTGAGTTTGACACCCTTGGGGACCTCACGTGAATGGAATCCTACACGGTCCCGTTGGGACTGGCTTCTTCCATTAGTGCCGTGTCCGCACAGTTCATCCGCATTGGAGCACACACTGGGATGTCCTTCCTCTTTAAGGCTGAATACTATTCCGTGGTCTGTGTAGACCATACTTTGTTTCTCTATCCACCTGGATAGGTTTCTCCTACCTGTGCATTGCTCCCACTTCCTGGCTCCTGTGAACAATGCCGCCATGAACGTAGGTATACAAATATCTCTTCAAGTCCCTGCTGTCGGTTCAGATAGATAAATACCCAGAAGCATCATACCGTAATTCTGTATGGTTTGCTTGTACAATAATTCTTGAAATTCTTTAGTTAATTTAGGAACCACTTACTGGCCGCTAATGTTCGAGAATCTCCTCCCCTCCTCCCTTTAGGAACCTTGTTCTTGGTGCTGCTGAGCCTAGCCCCAGGGGTTCTTGCCTTCCATCTCCTCCCCACAAGGACCCTGGCAGGACAATCTTAGTGTAGTTAGATCTGGAAATCCAGCTCTGAGAGCTGGGGCCAAGCAGGGCAGATTGGTTGCCCACGAACAAGGTCCCGTCTCGGCTCCAGGGACCCTGGCTGTCTTAGTCTTGGGTTTTGAGATAAGGGTTCTGGCTGGAAGTGAATGGAGGGGAAACGGGGTACCCCATACACCCCATTCTGCAAGCCCCATCACTCGGGGTCTGGTTCGTCACTGGGCTGAGGCTGATGGTGGTGTTGTTGGGATCAGGTCATCCTGGTAAATGGCAGGAGGGGTCTGCTGGCCAGGGCAGATGATGAGGAACATGGGAACAGGTTGCTCAGTGCGGCAGTGCACTGGGATTGGGAGAGCAGTGATCAATTTTTTGCATATTCTCAGTGGGCTAGGGGGTTAGGGGGGGTTGTGGTCTCCTGAGTCTGTGGTTCCTGGGCCCAGTGGCTACCTCTAGATCCACATGGGACCTCTCCACTGGCTATCCACAAGCACACTGCACTGGGCATGGCCAGGAATGAGCTCACCCTCTTCCTGAGATCTGTGCTTCCCTGGGGGCCCTGCCTCACCCACCTACTCGTCCAGGCCAGCCCCAAGGAGTCATCAGATCCGACCCCCAGCTCTCTCTCCCCACCTTAACCATTTGCCGCTGGGTTATGGGTCCCTAAAATACCTCCCAACACCCCCTGCTCCTTCCCTGTGTGTTGCCTGGTACTACTTGTAGTCAAGACTCCTTTATCTCTCACCTGAGTTATTCTAACTACATGCTCACCTGTCTCCCTGCCTCTTACTTCATCCCTCACCAACCCTTTCCTGTTCCCAGGGCACTGGGGGAGAGCAGAAGCCTCAGGATAGCCATCAGCCTCCATTACCTGACTCCTGGTAAGGGGGCAAGTCTTGTCCCTGCATGGTCCCCATCATGGAGGTGTTGGCTGGGGTGATTGCCCACCTAGGGCCCAGGGGTGGCTGGCATTCACAGGGGTGGACATGCTGGACATACAGCAGTGTCCCCAGAGTGGAGGGAACACTCCTCTATGCCTCATGACTTTTGAATATCCCATCAAACCCTCATGAAGGGAACCCCTGCCCTTAAGACCCTGAGCCTGGACCCTGATTTCTGCCTCAGAGCTGATTTTCGCAGGAGCACAGCTAGTCTCTAAATGGGGAGAAGTTGTCCTTTCTTTAGCTTTGATCTTGACCGAGAGCTGTTCATGGTTTCAGAAAAATCACATCACCTTGGCAACAGCCTGACCATTGTGGGAGCTTCCATCAGACACCTGCCCATTCCCAACCGCCTCTCTAGTGGCCAGGTGTAGATGGTGATGTCACTTCTTTGCCTTGTCCCACAGCGGGGTCCTATTAGCCCCGGACAAGTTGTGCTGACATCCTAAAACCCTGTATTACTTTTCTCATAAATCCTTTTATTTTGATTTCTACTTTATAGTACGGTCGGAATGCTATATTGGTTTTTGCAAAAGTTATTTGGTGGGCTTGTTAGGCCAGCTGTGATTTTCATTTCAGGATATTAAAGGAGGGGCATAAAAATGTTTTTGCTACCCCAGATGGGCACATCTGGTTGGGCTGAGACCCGTGCAGAAGCCTCTCAGTCCTATCACTGTCGCATGATAGAATGGGGAAACTGAGGCCCAGAGAGGCCAAGAAAATGGATCAGTTTCCCAGCTAGCTGGGTGGAAAAGCTCAGGTGTGAGGACAGCAACGCTGGGTGCTTCCCACTGGCCACCCCCAGCTGCCTGCCACTGCCCGGCCTCACTGTTTGGGAGCGGGTCCAGCTGGCCCACCTGTTCTGCCTCTCGCTGGGCATGCCTCCTCCCCATGGCCTCAGCCCCTGTGGTGGGAGGCTGCCCCATGGCCCTGAGCAGGCAGGAAGGCAGTGTGGGGAGATCACTGCTCTCCCTGAAGGGGTGCAGGGGTGCAGGGAGGTGACCGGTCTGATGGTGGAATGGCCGGGAGAGATCTTAGGTTCATCGCCTCTGCAGACAGGAGAATATTGAGAGTTACTGGTGCGTGGGTGACCTGGTCTGCCCACCCTCAGGATGTTGCCAAAGGTCTGCTCCGGTGGAGATGGCGGCAATGCTGCGTCTCCGTACCTGGTGTCCTGCCCATTGCATGTGCTCCATAGCAAAGGATTTGTTCCCGCCATCCTGGACAAGGTCTGAGAACATATGGCTGGCCAATGTGTCACGTCCCAGATCTGACCCCTGACCCCTGGTGCTTTTCCTCTGCTCTGTGTGATGGTCTGCTTGTCACCACCTCCTGGCGGGGTAGGGTGTGGGGGGCACCAGACCTCCTGAGCTCAGGATCAGGAACAAAAGAAGTTTGAGGGAAGAGTGAGTGGATGAGTCCATGAATGTGGATCCTCTGTCACCTCTCGTCCTCGGAGAGGCTGCTGCGACCCTCAGCCCTTGTCCCCTGCATAAGTCTGTAATCACGCACGTTGATGGTCAGTCCCTGGCGGCCTGGGACAGCTCAGCCGCTGCCTTGACTCCTCACTCCTCTCTTGCTCCGCAGTAAACGTTTCAGGGCTGAACAGTCCTTCTGTGCTCAGTCCTACGAACGACAGTTTGCCCTTGTGTCGCAGGCCGTATGTACCATGTACTTATCAGAGCATACAGTAGTGGTACAATATTATGAGGCTGGGCCGCCGGGGTGGTTTAGTTGGCTGAGCAACTGACTTCAGCTCAGGTCATGATCCTGGAGTCCTGGGATGGAGTGCCACGTTCGGCTCCCTGCTAAGTGGGACGTCTGCTTCTCCCTCTTGACCCTCCCCCTTCTCGTGCTCTCTCTTTCTCTTACTCTCTCTCAAATAAATAAAATCTTTAAAAAACACAAAACCCGATATTGTGATGCTGAGGTCCCAGCCAACCAAAATAATATTCCAACCTTAAGATGGGCAAGAAACTTATCTAAGGGCTTTTAGGGCAAAAGAGGGATTTGAACCTAGGCACTCTAGAAACTGACCCCACTCTATGCTGTCCTATGTTGACTGTGTGAGCGTGAGCATGGGCATGCATGCGTGCATGCGTGTGTGTGTATGTGTACACCCATGGTACCAACTCACAGCACAGGTTTATTGATTTACACTGTGTTTTGTAATGGGTGCCTACCTGGTGTCAGGTAAGCAGGCTGGGCTCTACCAGTAAAAAGAAAAAGCCAGCCAGACAGATACTCTTAGAGAGAGTTCTCAGATGAAGCTGAAATTGTCATAAGTGTCAAAAGAAGAAAATCGAGTGAGATGGTAGGGATGGAATTGTCAGCATGGAAGGCCTTGCCAAGGGAGTAGCATTTACACGGACGCCTGAGGAAAGAGAGGGAAGGAGTTGCCCGGTATCCAGTGGAGGGAACATTGTTCCAGGCAGAAGGACAGCATGTGCAAAGGCCCTGAGATGAGTATGAGTCTTCTTGTCTGGAGAATTTTTAATAGGATGGTGAGGCTGGAGCATGCAGGGCAGGGGTAAGAGAGGGGAGCTAGGAAGGAGGAAGTGAGCAGGAACAGATTACTGGGCACGTATAGGCCATGAAAAGGAATTTGGTAATGTTTTAAAACAGGATTTCAATTTTTTAAAATATGTTAAGATCTTTGCAAGTGAAAATAAGATTCTGGCTTTTCAAAGTTCCAAGATAGTTTTCAATATAAAATCCATAAAAAATAATTGTTGTAATTGTCCATGTCGACTCTTCATCGAGCATTTTACGCACATTGTCTTTCCCTCTGCCCACACCTGCTCAGTAGAAGGTCTTTATTGTCTGCTGTGTAGGGATGCGAAAGGGAGGCCCTGAGTGGGGCAATGAGTTGCCCACAGTCCCACAGCTGGGCTCCGGGCTGGGACAGACGCACTCTTCCAGAGCCTTCTGAATGGAAGGACTTGAGGAACGAGAGGCTGGCTGTGGGGTGGGAGTGGTGGGCTGGGCCGTGCAGGAAACAGCTCAGGTTCCAGCCCACCCTACCTTTTTCGGAATCGTCCTTCTCTCTGCTCCTTTGTTTGCTGTTTATTGAATGGGGATCTTTGATGAACTTGTAGCTCTGGCAATCTTACACCGATGTGATCCTAACTTACACTTATATCTTACACCACATCTTACACTGGTGTGATCCTGCCAAGCCTTGTTAAGGAAGAGCAACTCTGAGCTCTTTAGCAAATGGCATGGAAACATCAGCTTGTTCCCAGGCGATGGGGTCTGGGACCCGCAGGAGGCCCGGGAGCAGAAAAGATGGACTTTAATTCATTTATTTGCGAGAACCAGTTTGGAGGGGAGCACAGGCTGCATTCGGAGAATGAGGGGAGCCTGGCTGTGTGCACACAGCGGGGCTGTCAGGGTCAGGGTTGGGATGTCTTCTCCTGGCCTTTATCCCTTTTGTAAACTGAGGCCAGGCTCCAGGTGAGGAGCAGGTGGCAGAGGGAGGGCAGCCCAGCTGGGGGTGTTGGGCTTCAGGCCTCAGCACGTGGGGGGTTGGCCCCAGCTGCCACTGCAGCCCTGGAGGGGATCCCTGCCTGATACGTATGTCCTTGCTGCTTCCAGCTTGGTCTGTGACCCCTCCTGTTCCCTGCCTCCTGTGAAATGCTATCTTTGAGAGACCTGTGGCCATTGACCTGGACAGCCTGGCCCCTGGTCTCACCCCTGCAGGCCTGTTCCCGGAGCTGGGCTCCCATCACAGCCTGCACAGAGGCTTTCCCTTTGCCCCTGGGTGGAGTTGTCCCACCTCCTCTTGTCCTCATGTAGCAGCACGCCTGGCACAAAGCAGGCACCCTGTAAATATTTTCCTGCTATGTCCTGGGGGCTCACCATACCCCTGCCCTGTTTTGTCCTGTGTGCTGTTCACATATTAACTTATGTCATCCTCTGAGTGCCCTCGACTGCTCTCTGTCCCTCACACACTCATCTCATCCATCAGTGAATCCTGCTGGCTTGCTTCCAAAATCCAGGAATCTGAGCCCTCCCCACACTTGCGTGACCCCCACCCCACAGGCCACACCACCACCAGCTCTCACTTGCATTGCAGCCTTATAAATGGTCTCCCTCTCTGCTCTCAGCCACAGGAAGCCTGCTGAAACTCAAGTCAGCCCTCGTTCCTCTCTGCTCAGCACATTGTCATGACTGCTGCCTTGTCCAGGGCAAGTGGACATAGGCCCTACACTGTCTGTCCCTGTCACCCCTCTGACCTCATGTCTTCCTCCCCTTCCTTTTGCTCTGCCTACTATTTCCCACTAGAATGTGAGCCATAGAGAGGGCAAGAATCTCTGTTTTGTTCCCTGAAGGGTCCCAAGCCTAGGACAATTCTTGGCAATAGTAGGTGCTCAGTAAGTATTTACAGAAGGAATGGGTAATGATCTGAGGTAGGTACAGTTATTATCATTTTGCAAATGAGTAAATTGAGGCACAGGGAGATGAACTAACTTGGGGTCATACAGGTGCTAAATGGCAGACTTGAGATTCAGACTTAGCAGACTGGTTTTAGAATCTGTGTTTTTAATTCTAAGCTATATTGTCTAGTTAAAAACTGATGAATTCGGGGCGCCTGGGTGGCTCAGTGGGTTAAGCCGCTGCCTTCAGCTCAGGTCATGATCTCAGGGTCCTGGGATCGAGTCCCGCATCAGGCTTTCTGCTCAGCAGGGAGCCTGCTTCCCTCTCTCTCTCTCTCACTCTGCCTGCCTCTGTGTCTACTTGTGATCTCTGTCTGTCAAATAAACAAATCTTTAAATGTTTATAATAAAAAAAAACTGGTGAATTCGTTTCTAGATTATTCTTGGACCCTCTGCACTAGATCATCAAACCTTTTCTTGCTTTTGATTCTCTTTCCTACCTCCATTCTTTGGTCATTCTGTTGTATCTTATTACAATGCCATTTCTTGTAGAGAACTCCTATTCATTCTTCAAAACCCAAGCTAAATTGCTCCTGTCTCTACCAGGCAGTTAATTTCTCTCTTCCTTCCTTTCATTGGCCTGTGGACATATCTTGGTCAGGTTCCTTAGAACCTACCTATTTATGGGATTTTCTGAATCTCCATTTAATTTGAGTCTCTTCATGGCAAGGGACTTGTTTTTCTTTCTCTCTCCCAGCCTGGGTCTAACACATTAGGGGCCTAATAAATATTTGTTGAATGTGTGACTAGAAGTGTTTCTGGCACTTACCACCTGCCAAGTGAGGATATGCATATTCAAACTTATTCATGGTGAACTTTCATGTTAACACCGTCCATATGTTTGTAAGAGAGAAAAATGGGCCCAAGTCATAACAAAATCTAATAAAATTGTATCTAGTGACAGCTCTTCATGTCATTCATTTAGAGGAGAATGCTTCTGCTGAAATACTGCTCTGTCTTTGGTGTGTTAAACACAAACACTTAACGTTACCCGATGTAAAGTTATAATAGATCCCCACAATCAAGAGGTATTGTGAGGTTATAAAACTAATTGGCCATAAGCAAAGTCTACTTGGTTAGGGGATAAAAGGGACAGTAATATCCCTTTGGGGTACTGGAAATTCCCGATAGTCATCAAATGCACTACCTTCTGGAAAGGTGTTCACCAGAGGTCACAGGTGTGAACAGCGGGTTGCAAAACCCTTTCTCCTAGGTGACAATTTGACCTTTGGTTAACTTTCTAGCTATTGCCCTGGGAACAGACAACAGTCAACAGACTCTCACCTCTGTCGCTGGGCAGCATTGCTTGTGGTCCAATGTCTCCTGCTGGGTAAATTGCATCTGCACAGGCTGAGGCTTTAAACCCCTGATGGGCCCCCCACGCTGTGGCCTCACTGAGCACAGCAGCTCTTGTGTTGGCTGAGTCCCTTGCGGGGAACCCGGACACTTTGCTGATGGAATTATTCATAGGGGTGATGGCTCCCGTCGGCCTGGCCCCGAGGAGGAACACTTGAATCTATCCTTCTGGCAGGCCCTGTTTCTGTCCCGTGCCCTTCTCAGCGGATAGAGGCATGAGATAATTGTGTGATTTCCAAATGCTGAGCTGCTCTGCAAACACTCTGGTGGGTGTTGCCGAAATCTGCTGTAATATTTACCTAATTCAGCATCAGAGAATAAGTAAGCAGTGTTTTATAAACACCTGGGAATCTACGTGAAAAGCAGTTTGGCTGCATGGGAGGTCTGAAGCTGATTGGCACCCATGTTGTGTCCAACTCCCTTTGCTCCACCGTGCCCCAAACAGCAGGCAGTCCTTGCCATGGCTGAGCCCTGGACCTAGCAGTGATGAACACCTGCTGTTTTGGCATTGACACCCCCCTAGCACAGAAATAATTCCCCTTATAGGCCTTTTTGCTGTTCCCCTTGGAGCCCGCTAACTAGATGGGGTGAGCATCCTTCTTCCGGCTGCACCTAGACGGGATTGGGGCAGACCTCTGTTTTCTCCCTCCCTCTGCCTGCACCGGGTTGTGGAGGGAACTCCCAACCAGGGTGGGGAGCTGGGCATGCTAGTTCTAATGGACACCCTCTCCTGCTGTCACCCCAGGCCAGCCCTGGATTGCATCGTTTTTCCCCAGTTAAGCCTTCCCATGGCCTCAGGGGGTTTGCATCCTTACTGTCTCCATTTCTCAGATAAAGACCTGGAGGTTGAGAGAGGTTAAGTAACTCACTCAAGGTTGCTCAGTGGGTATGTGGCCAAGTGAGGACTCAGCCCCAGCTCCAGAGTCTGGCTCAGAATCCCTGCGTTGTGCTGACCTCCCATTCTCGTCCAAAGCTAATTAATGTCCCGTGATTCTAAATCAACATGCCTTAGTAGGTAGCTCTGGGCAGTAAATTTCTAGGGCACAAGATGTCCCCCTTCCTTCCTCCTGCCTGAGTCTGTCAGTTCAGAAAAATGCTGAAATGGGCCAGGTGTCAAATCTGGAATGGGGCCCAAAAATTAATAAGTTTTTCCTCTTCCCTCTAATGCCTTTGTTTTGACTTCCTTTTACAGAGAGCCATGGTCTCCCTGGTGTCCCAACATATCTCTGGTAGACAGAAGCTTGGATTCGCAGATCCAGTGGAACCTGTAGACAGAGCAGGGGTGGACAGAGTGGGAGGCTGGTTCGCCCATCCTTCTGTGAGGATGCTGGACTCGGGCTGGCCCATCACTCTGGTCCCTCCCAGCTTCTCTCTGAGGTGGAAGGCCTGCCCGCCCCAAGGGATTGGGCCACCAGCAGTCCCCATGTGCAGAGAGGGTCTGACTTAGTGTGCAGGAAAGGTTTTTCACTCATGGGTGCTCGAAGACGCTGTCCTAGGAGGTGAAGAGCTCTCCTTCCGGACAGGCAGGGAAGCAGAGGCTGGGCACCACTTGGCTGTGAGACTGGAGAGTTTTCATCTTCCCAGAAGCCTTTGAGACTTTAGGGTCGGTCCTCAACCTGAGCTTCTGTCCTTCTGTGACTTCCTCCCACAGTCCACATTTCTAACCCGGAAGAGGCCAGTTATGCAATGAAGCATCTTTCCAGTGAGCGATAACATTCTGGGAAATTATTTACAAGATAAATAATTTACAAAGTAAATGGAGAACCAGGTAGAGGAGTGGACCACAGCATACTTAGGGGGAAAGCCGAGGGGTCTGGGGAAGGGGGATGCTTATACCTTCCCCTATCCCCTGCCCAAATCTCTGTAATGGCGTCTTCTAGAACAACAGTACTCAACCTCTGTCTCTGAAATAAGCACCCCTTGTTTTGTTATCACCAGTCCATTGCAATGGATACTTTGATCATGTACAAGATCCCACACTGGATGTCAGGACACTGGGAAATGGCTGCAGCCATTCCTGAATGCTGACTCTGTGTTTCTGGACTTCCTCCACTGTGGTCCAGGTAGTCTGGAGACTGGCCATCCCTGACAGCTCTGAAGAAAGCAGAGTTTGGAGCAGCTCCACTCATCTCATCCCTTGTCTGGTCCCTGAGTTCAGTGGCATATTCATAGTTCTGAGGAGCCCTGTGGGAAAGACACGTGCTTACCAGTTCCCAAACCTTGTTGGTCTTGGAATGCTTTTCCATGGCCTGTCACAACTCATCCTGTACCTCGAAATCAGCTTTGAGAAAGTCTTCTCTGGTTGGTGAAGCTGTGGAGAAATGGAAACCCTTTTGTGCTACTGGTGGGGAAGCAAAATAGCGCAGTCACTAGGGAAAGTGGTATGGAGGTATGGAGGTTCATGAAAGTTGAATGTAGAATCACCATATGACCTGGTGATCCCACTTCTGGGTTTGTACACCCAAATAACTGAAAGCAGGGGTTCGAACAGATACTTGCACACCCATGTTTGTAGCAGCATTATCCACAACGGCCAAAAAGTGGAGACAACCCAAGAGTCCATCAATGGCTGAACAGATCAGCAAAACAGGGTCTGTCCACCCAATGGAATGTTATTTAGGACTCAAAAGGAATGGAATTCTGACACAGCCTATGGTGTGTATGGCCCTTGAGGACATGGTGCTCAAGGAAATAAGTAGTCACAAGCAGTGAGGAGGTCCCGAGAGGAGTCAAATCCATAGAGAGAAAAAGAAGGATGGCAGGTGCCAGGGGCTGAGGGACGGGATCCGGGAGTTTGTGTTTAATGGGGGAGAGTTTCTGTTTGGGAAGATGAGAAAATTCTGGGGATGGATGGTGGGGAGAGTTGAACAGTAAGAGTGTCCTTAATGCCTCTGAACCGTGTGCTTAAAATGGCAAATTTCATGTTGGATATCTTTCAACTACAATATAAAAGGAAGGAAGGAAGGAAGGAAGGAAGGAAGGCCTGCCTCTGGGTTGCTAGGCTGAGGACTGGGCAAGCTGCTCCCTCTCTCTCCCACTCCTCTGCTCCTGGGGCTCCTGTCCTTGGGTAGGGTCTGGGCCTGGCTGAAGAAATTCAGTCATCTCTGGAGCACACTAAATTGCGAGACCAGGCAGCTGCCTGGCCCTGGGGTCCTTTAAAATGAATCTGGTCACCGTGGGCATCGAGCTTCATTTTCCAGATCGCTAATTGAAGGCGGAACATCCCCGTCTCGTGGCAGATGCTGGTGCCAGCAGCTCCATGCGGAGGAGAACTGGCCCCTTTGATTCAGTCCCCAAGCCATATGCATCCCTGGCTGCAGCAGTGACCGTACCCTCCAGGGCTCAGGGGGGCCACCAACCCACTCCGGGCCTCTGTTCCCAGAAGCTCTGGGAGCCCAAGTTTTATGAGCGAATTGGGGGCCTAGACCTGACATTGCACGGGGACTCAGGGTGCCAGGTGACCCCAGTGGGGGGAATGCCAGCTCTACTGCTTGTGACAAGAGCAGACCCTCCACCTGGGTTTGCTGGGAAGCTTCCCCACGTGCCTCCCAGAGGTGCTGTGAGGTGTGAGGGAGGAATCTGTGTGGAGCCTCTGGTCTTTTTTTGTCCTTTCTCTGGTTCCTCCCCCAGCTGCAGGAACAGTGTCATCCTTCTGGTTGAGCCAGGTGGGCATGCAGAGAGGCAGTGGGCCAGAGATCAGGCAAGCGTGGGACCCCCATATTTACCCCCAGGGGCCACTGCCAGGCAGGCAGAAGGTGAGCCCCCCACCCAACCTTGACCAGGTTGGGAAGGCCTTGCTTCTGCCCATGGCAGAAGCACCTGCCCCTTGTCTCACCACCTTAATTGGTCTCTCCCCACTGGGAGCTCCTGAGGTGCTGACATCACAGGGTCATTCCAGTGGCCGATCCTGGGACATGGCGATGAGCATGACCTTGGAGCCAGACTCTCTGGGCTTGTGCTGGCTTCCCCAGTCACTGGCCTCTCTGCCTCCCTCAGACTCATCACTGACTCTCTCTGCTCCTTCTCTTCTCTCCTGAAGCAGGGAGAAGCAGCTCACAATGTTGTTTTGAGAAATAAGTGGAATAAAATGCCTGTGGAGCATTCCCATAGCTGGTAGCTATTAATAGTAACAGGAGTTTGGCAGCCAAACCCCTTCCACGCAGATCTAGATGAAGGGAGACGGGAGGAGTGGTTTGGCCAGACCGTTCATGAGGCTGACAGAGCCGTGTGTCCCAGGACGTGGGCATCCAGCTGGGCACTGCCCCTCATTCCTGGGGAGGAGGAGGTTCTCTTCTAGGGTTGATACTCGCCACGGGACATTTTCAGGCACTGCTGCTTTTCAGGGAATGGCTCCTGGGGTGAGACCGTAAACCAGAAGCCGCTTTTGCTTTAAGGCTGTGCCTTGCTCGAGGCCAGAAAATAGGCTTATTAGTCATCCGCTTCAGTGGGTCATTATAAGGGCCTCTTCCTCCTTGGACACCCAGAGGCTGGGGGAAAGCCACCTTCCTCCTCTGCGATGTCTTCCGGGTTTGCGATTGAAGCATGTGGCACGGGACTGGAACAGCACTGTCCCTGTGGAAGGACCAGTTCGCCCCAGGCCCCAGCTGGCCTGGTTCTCTCGTCCACAAACACGTTTGCATCCCAAAGTCAAGTTTCCCAGCTGCTTTGGGCAAGCCTTAATGAAATAAGCCATGAGCGGCTCCGGGGGTCTTGCCGAAATGAATGCTAATCTTTAGACAAAGAAAGTCTCACTGCCTCCTTACTAAGGGTGCCAGCCCTCTCTTGCCGCCCCATGACAGGCGTGGATAGTGCCCCAGGCCAGGCGGGTCTGGCAGTGGGTGGCTAGTCCTTGGGCAAGCTTTGGGGCTGTGGCCCAAGCAGAAAGGCTGCCGAGCATTTGGCTGTGTCTGCTTGCGATTGAATTATTTAACATCTTAATGAGTCCATTTTTCACGTCCTCCACTGGTTCCCCCTGGGCCCGCTGGGCAGGCGGGCGGGCAGTTGGTGAGGTGGTAATGAATATTAATGAGGCAGCATTATGTTTGGTGTGTCTGCTCAATGTTCCTTCCCACCAGGATGGGGCTGGGTTGGGGTGGGGGCACTTCTTCAAAGGCCACATGGCCATGCCATCTTGAAGTCACCAGGAAGTTCTCCAGTTTGGGGAGGTCCTTGGGGAGCCTGAGGTTGGGGGAGGTGCTTACATCACTATGAGCAACTCGAGGGAGGGATTCCTGCCCCTGGACAAAGTGGGGCCATGACTGTGTGTTGAACGATCCATTCTTGAGCCTGCTGTCCATCAGCTTCCTCTCACTGGTGAAGCTGGAAACAGGTGTTATGTCACACAGTTCAGAGGTGCTTGGGTCTGGCGCTGCTTGAACAGGTGTGGAGGTGCCCCTGCTCTGCCTTTTCCTGCCCTCTTGCTGGACTTCAGGGTTCCTCTTCTGGGGGTGGCTTCCTGGGAAAATGCTCTGGGAAGTGGTATAAATGGATAAATGGAATGTGGTTAAGTCTACCCCATGGAACACTACTCAGCCCTGAAAAAGAAATGATACCAAGCCATCCTATGTCATGGGTGAAACTTTGAAAATGTTATACTCAAGTGAGAGCAGCCCGTCACATGAGGCCACTGTACCTCAGGACTCCATCCTCAGTGAGGCCAGGATAGGCAATTCCGTAGAGACTGAAGGAGGTTCGTGGTTTGTAGGGACTGGTGACAGGAACAGGACAGGCTATATGTAATTAGGTACGAGGGGTCTTATTGGAGGCAGAGTGTTTTAAAACTGACTTATGCTGGTGGCCGTCCTACTTAGTAAAGTTCCTGAAGAGCACTGAACTATGAAACCAAGCCAGGCAACCCACCGAACAACCTGAGTCACACTCCCTCAGTTTGGTTGGAAAAATACAGAAAGTCACTAAGAACAAAATAAGGATTAGTTGTCCTTGATGTGGGCACACTTCCTCCTGAGCCTTTCTGCCAGGCGAGTGCTTTGTCCCCACGCTGAGTGAGCTCATGTCGGTGTCAGTGAAGTCCGGGGGTCTGTTTGCTTTGCCGACTTCATGATATGCTGCGTCTGACACCAGCCCTTTTCAGTCAAGGTGAACCAGAGACCCCAGGAGAAAAGGTCAGGAGCTTTGGGAAGAGGCTGGAGGAAACAAAGCTAAATGTGTGTGTGGAAACACTAATGAATGCGCGTTCTGGGGGCGCCTGGGTGGCTCAGTGGGTTAAAGCCTCTGCCTTCGGCTCAGGTCATGATCCCAGGGTTCTGGGATCGAGTCCTGCATCGGGCTCTCTGCTCAGCGGGGAGCCTGCTTCCTCCTCTCTCTGCCTGCCTCTCCGCCTACTTGTGACTTCTGTCTGTCAAATAAATAAAATCTTAAAAAAAAAAAAAAAAAGAATTTTGAATGCGCGTTCTGATTCTCTGAGGCCAAGAGATGTGTCTATCTACCTGGACCCACTCTGCTCGCTCCCCGCCACCATGTTCCGGGCCCTGAAGGACGCCCTCTGTCTCGGGCTCCTGCGCCCGCTGACCTCCTGCTGGGCACACCCAGGGAGGCTGGGACAGGAGATCAGTGGGCAGGACGGGAAAAGGCTGGAGTAGTCATTCTGCTTGGCCAGGGATAGGCTGTGGCTGTGACCCTCTGTCCACAGCCACAGCCCCCACTAAGAGGGTCTCCCCTTGCCAACCTTGCGGGCTCTGTAAATGCTCCCTTCCCTCCCTGTCTCTTAGGCCTCGGGGTTTAGCAGCTCCCCAGTTGTACCAGCCCTGGGAGTTTCAGCATCTCTGTTTGGCTCCCCTAACCCGAGCCCTTCATATAGTTTGCTCAGTGACCCGTTTTGAGGGCCTCCTATTCCCGATGGGTGGCATTCCCAGAGTGTATTTGACCTCGTGGTTCTCATGGAGGTCACAGGGGCTGGCGGCGTGTAGGACTGCCAGTTGGGAAAGGCCAAAGCAGGATTTTGGGGACACACCATTCCCCATGTCACATGTATGTTATCATTATCTATTTCATCTGCTGGTGAGCAGCTGGTCACCGCCAATATTTTTTTGTATCTTTGTGCAATGATTATGTGCTTTGGATAGATTCCTAGAACGTCTGAAGGATTGCCCACGGAAATGTATTTCCAGTAGATATTGGACAAAGCTCTTGAAGCTGGCCTAGCTCCAGGGCCCTGGACCCAGCCTCTGGGACATTTAGGAATCCTTAAGAAAACAGGCTGAAAACAGCAGTTTGGTTTGGGAGACCAGTTTATTCCAGAGCCCTGATGATGCCTGTTCTGTGAGCTCACAAGTGGGTTCTGCCTTGAGTGCCCTGGGCCAGAAATCACAGGTGTGGTTGAGAGACGTGGCAAAGTTCATGTGGAAACAGGGCCAGCATTGGCCCAGCTGTGTGACATTGGTTGTCCAGGACTCCCTCTGAGCTCCGAGCCCTTGGCCCAGCTATACCAGGGGGTCATATATAGCAACCGTGCCTGTGCCTTTTCTCAGTGGTTGACATAGCCCCTTATCGGTGCCGCTGAGAACGTTTCATAGAATCCCAGCCTTTTGTTACCGCTGTAGCTTTGCCTCTCCCCGCCCCAGCCTCAAAGAGCCATTTATTAATGCCCTCACAAGTGCACAATACTCCGCCTGCTCCTTATGACTCGGAAGCCATTTGGGCTTAAAATCATTTGAAAATAAGAATCTTGCCGTTTGCTGTTCTTCGCTCTTTCGAGGGAGCCCGAGGGTGATCACAAGTCCCTCAGAATCGCCCAGTGGGACTGTTGTCACTCTGTGTGTGTCAGGAGCGCAGGCCTTGGGTGGCTGTTGTTGTCCTGAGCTGATGCTTCTCGCTAACAGAATGGGCATCCTTGTTGAGTTCACCGGGCAGCCGCGTGGGGCGTGCTTGGTCCTCTGGGCACATCTGCGAGCCAGCCCTTCTGTACCAGGGTCCCGGCTGATGCTTGCCCAGGTTGAGGGGTTTTCTTTCATCTTTCTCCACGTTGCTGTCTCGTGGGCTGCAGGAGGGGAACGAAGGCTGTGCTGCCCGCCCCGTGGAAGTGCGAGTGAAAGTGACGGCGAGTCAGGAGTCACCTTCTCTTCGTTGCCAGACGACGAATGAGGAGCTTAGTCCCCGCCATCTGCTCCTCGTCTTCTCCCAGCCCTTGGGTAGCTTCCCCGGCGTCAGCTGCTCCTAACCTTGCGTGGGCACTCTGGCATTCCTTCTGCCAGCCCTCAGATGTGTCCTAGGGCTTCTCTGTGCCAGGCGCTGGGGCTCACGGGGGAGTGAGGTACCCATCCGTTCATTCAGCTGCTCACCCACTCATTCAGCCAGTGTTTATTCCAACTCCGCTTTAGTCTCAGAGCTCAGTTACAAATGACAGAATTTGTTCTTGCAAGTTTAAGCAGAGAAGTAAGTTACTGAAGGATGTTGGGTGCTCTGTGCCAGCCAGGAGACCCAGAGAAACTATCTGCGCGGTCAGGGACAGCACCCAAACGAGACCACAAGTCTGCTCCCTGGGGCCCTGCTCCTGGCAACTCCGGCCAAGCCACCATGCCCCGAGCGCCAGTAGTCTCCCCCGCCATCGTCCGTCTGCCTGTTGGGATGGCTTCCTCACCTTGCAGGTTTCTGGCCCAGTTCCTGTCCAGGGGTGCCCGACTGGCAGAGCGAAACCCCTGTGCTGCACTTGAACCATGGTGGGGACTCTGAGAGCAGGTTTCTCATTTCTTCCTTAGAGAACAGAAAGCTGACAAGGAGAGAAGTTCCCCAAACTTGGCAATGGGGTGTCACAGCCAGAACCACCATTGGAGTTTGCTGCCACAAATAGGGCACACGGAGCTAAAGACTAGCCCTTGCCCTTGGCAAATGTGGTATGGGCAGTAGAGAGCTGGGTGGGATAGGCCTGGTTGATCTTCCGAGGAAGGTCTGTGTCAATGATTTAGGGGCACAGAGCATAACTCAGTCCACCTTACCGGGTACCAGGGGAGGATGGCACTTTGCAAAATAAGATAAGCAAATGCATAATAAACAAACAAAATGTACTTGACCTCGTCTGTAATTAAGGAAATACACAATGGAGGATATTGACTAAGAATGCCACGTGTTCTAATAGAAACTTGTAATGCTGGGGAAGGTGTTTGGCATTTTCTACTCAAGGTAAATTCACGGCTGCTCTGTGTCACAGCAGCTCCACCCCTGGGGTTCATGTGTCTACTTGTTAGATGTCTTCCTTGCTAAAATGTCATTACCATGAAGGTGGAAACACTTTTTTCCTCCCCACTATGTCCTCATTCCTTCCCATGTCTGACTCAAGCACTCCGTAAGTATTAATGTGTACGGAAAGCCTTTCAAGTATGTAATAAAGGGGGTGGGGAGCGGAATCCAGAAGGAAGGAAAAACGATCTCTTAGAGAGGTGTTTGTCCGATCAGGGATTTGGGGCTGTTTGGTGGTAGGGAAAGGGACACTGGAGCAGAGGGACCAGCACAAGCAAAGCCAGAGGAGTCAAATTCCTGTAGCGGGGGCCTGGATCATCCCCACACAGGCTGTGGGGAGTGACAGCGTAGACTGAGCTCGGTGGATATGGCGGGAGGTGAGGACATTGTGACAGGAGGAGTCCCGGGGAAGGGCTGGTGGGGTCTGGGCTCTGGATGGAGGGAGGGTCTTACATGAGATTTAGGGGAGGTAGCATTGGCAAGGCTTGGGACTGTGGGCATCTGCCATGGGGCTGGCCCCTGGTTTGGGCACCTGGGGGTGGGGAGGATGGTGACAGCCATCCCTGGGACGGTATGGGCATCTCTTGTTTCCCATCCAGCCATCTCTTAGAGCGGAGTTCATTTCCTCACGGGGAACCTGGTCATTGCCAGGTGGGTTCACATGGCATCCGTCACTTTAATTTGCAGTCTGGTAATTACTCAATGTGCCGATTGATTGGATTTGATCAGGTTTAATATGATTTTTTATGGCTGAAAACTTGACTCCAAGTGAAGGACATGAAATATTAAAGGAGCTCTGGGTAAAATCCTTCCAGCACATTCATGTTGATCAAGAGAAAGGGTAACAAGCAGACCCTGTAATTCACATGAAATTGGAAGGGACCCAGGGTAGTCACAACAGTCCTGAGAAAGAAGCACAGAAGGAGGACCCCCACTTCCCAATTTCAAAACTTACTACAGGGGCACCTGGGTGCCTCAGTCGGTTAAGTGCCTGCCTTCGTCTTAGGTCATGATCCCAGGTCTTGGGATCAAGCCCCGCATTGGGCTCCCTGCTCAGTGGGAAGCCTGCTTCTCCCTCTCCCTCTGCTGCTCCCCCTACTTGTACTCTCTTACTCTCTCTCTCCTCTCTCTCTGTCAAATAGATAAAATCTTTATTAAAAAAATTAATACAAATCAATGGTGATTTAGGCTATATGGTACTAGTGTAAGGATGGACACGTAAGTTAATAGAATAGAATTGAGAGTCCAGAAACAAATGGAGAGATCTGTGGTCAGCTCTTTTCCTCAGGGTGTTGAGATCATTTAGTGGGAGAAAGGACAGACTTTCCAACAGGTGGCCCTGGGACAACTGGATATCCACATGCTAAAGAATAAAGTTGGAACCCTACCTCACACCAAAAACAAAGACTTCCTCAAAATGATCCAAGACCTAGATATGAGAGCTCTTACAAAGAAACACAGGGAGTAGATCTGTGTGATCTTGGATTTGGCAAAAGGGTCTTATACATGATATCAAAAGCATGAGCAACTGAAGAAAAAAATAGATAAATTTAACTGAACTCCATCAATATAAAAAACTTCTGTGCCTTGAAGAACACTATCAAGAACGTGAGAAGAAAACACACAGAATGGAAGAAAATATTTGGAAATCACATAATCTCATAAGAGACTTGTATGTATATAAAGAGCTCTTCACAATTCAATAATAATAAAAAGACAACCTAACTAAAAAGTGATCAAAGCAACAACAAAAAGACAACCCATTTTTAAAATGGGCTAAAAACTTGAACAGACCTTTCTCCAAAGAGGTTACATGAGTAGCCAATAGGCACAGAAGATGTCTGACATCCTTGAGCATCAGGGAAACACAGATCAAAACCACAATGAGATACCACCTCACACCCAACAGAAGGGCTCTAATCAAAAAGACAGGCAGTACAAGTGTTGGAGAGGATGTGGAGAGATCAGAACCCTCTTACTCTGCTGGTGGGAATGTCAAATGGTGCAACCACTCTGGAAAACAGCCTGAAAACAGTTCTTCAAGCAGTTGAACAGAGCCACCATATGGCCCAACGATGTCACTCCTAGGTATAGACCCTAGAAAAATGAAAACCTGTGTCCACACGACAGCGTACACAAATGTTCACACCAGTGTTATTCCCAACAGTCAGCAGATGGAAACAACTTGGGTGTCCAAGATGAGTGACGGATGAATGGCTAGAAGTGATGTGGCCTATCCATACCATGGAATATTATTCAGCTTTGGAAAGGAATGGAATGCTAGCACTCATCACTCACCATGGAAGGACCTAGAAAATGTGACACCAGGTGAAAGCCAGACACAAAAGTCCACATATGATCCCATTTATATGGAATTCAGAAGAGGAAACCCTATAGAGACAGGGGTAGATTGGTGTTTACTAGAGTCTGGGTTGGGGGGAAATGGGAGAAATAGGGGAAATAGAGGGTTTCTTTTTGAGATGATGAAAATGTTCTAAAATTTGGCAATGGTTGCACAACTCTGAATCCACTGAAAGCCACTGACATGTACATTTTAAATGGGTGAATTGTATGGTATGTGAATTACACTTTAATAATGTTGTTTTTTCAAAAAAAAGAACAAGGGTGAGCTGCTCATCCCTAGAAGTATTCAGGAAGCATCTCATGGCCATCTCTCAGGAATGCCGTGGAAGAGATTCCTGACCTTGTTGGGGGTTGGAAGGATGACTATTTTAAACGCCTTTATTGGGATACAACTTTCCATCTCTACTACCCTGTGGGATTCGGCTTTCTGTGGTTTTCTTGAAATGCCTTCTGTGTTTTGGGTTTGTAGAGGCAGCTATGGCCGGGGGTGGGGTCAAATAAAATAGGGGGATTGCTGTAGCCTTGACCTCTTTGATTGATTTGCTAACCAGTAGATCAATGGGAGTAATAATGTATTCAGGGCATAAACACCTGCTGGATTTTGCTGAAGCTGGCCTTGGGGACCTAGGGACACCGATGTGGATGGGTCTCCAACTTCCTACACCCTAAAGCCCAGAGCCTGGCTTTCTAAAGTCCTGGAACATTGATCTCCTTGTACGTAACAGTGAGGTTGCTGAGGGCTTCCTGGAGGGAGCTGTGCAGAGCCTATTAGCTCTCAGGTGGCCAGGCCCTTCGTTTCACCTGGTGCCCCATGCAGGGACAGTCCTGTCCAGTGGAGCCATCATGAGGGCACATGGAATGGCCCAAGCCTGGCCACTGGGCCAGGAGTCGCTACTGTGGACATGATTGTGCTCTCTCTGGCACCTTGGGCAAGCCAGATGAGGCCCCCTCCCTGCCCCAGCCCGTCGATATAGAAACTGGAGGAAAGGCCTGGATGGACACTCAATGAGCCATCTTCATGATGGTGGGCAAAGACCCGGATGCCTGGCAGCACAGGGTTGTGTCTCAGGTGAGCACACACACGGCTGCAGAGGCAGTGGGAGAGAGAGATGGGCTGGTGGCCAGCTCGGAGTTGGAATTCTACTACCTATTCCAGCAGAAGGAGGCCAGGAAGACAGAGGGAGAATTCCTGGTCTGGGGTGGGAGGGCCTCACAGAGGAGATGAGCATTGAGTGTTAGTTGGAAGGTTCTCTGACAGAGCTCCAGCCCACCCCCATGGGGAGCAGGTGCCCAGGCTTGGGAGCTGGGGGAAAAGGGAGATGGAGGGGAGGCGTGGGTGGGAGAGGCTCAGGGAAGGGGCAGACCAAGGAGGTTGGTGGCCTGGTCATGGGAATGCCACTGCCTGTGCAGATTCTTATAAAAGTGAGCTTTATGTTGACTGTGTTGGGCTTTGTCCTGAGCAGCAGTTCCCGTGAAATCATGGCTACAGTGGGCCTGCTGTGTGTTTTTCTGAAATGGGAACATAAATACAGCAACATAAAATGTTCACCTGTGTGGGGGCCACCTGAAGCCTTGGGGGTGCTCTGAGTGGTGGGGGCGGGGAGGGTGGGGAGATGGGTTCTGAGCTTCGAAGCTTGAGAAGGCTTGGTTTTCCTGTGGTTTGGGAGTGCACCCGCATGGGAGGGGGGCTCAGTGTCTTAAAGCCTTTGTGCTTAGCCTGACCATCTTCCCAGCATTCTGGGAAGTGGAAACTGGAGGCCAGCTTCCCCCACCCTGGAGGCCCTGGCCAGGAGGGTCCTGACGACGGGCCGACTATGCAGACCAGGGCGGAGCTGCTGGGACCGGGTCTGTCTGTGTAAACCCTGGGCCGCGACTCTGATGCCTGACAGACAGGGCTCCTCACTGCCTCTGTGTCCCACACACGTGGGCCAGGATCCGTCTTTTCACCCCAGACTCTGGTTTGCCTGAGCTGCTGTCCTGAGGTCTTTCTCAAGCTGTGTGATTCACTCATATTCGTTAAAATCTGCTAGAGGCACGTGGAATAATCTGGTTACTGAGCCTGTTAGTGTGCACAGGTGCTACTTATCAGAACCTGTTGTGTGTGGGGACTCTATTACCTCACTTAATCTTTACAGCAGTCTTGTCAGGGTTCAATCAGCCCCACTGTACAGATGAGAAATCTAAGGCTCAGAGAGGTTCAGGAACCTGTCCCTGAGTCACAGAGCACAGATGTGGCTAAAGCGGCATTCAGGTTCTGGCCTGCCTGATTTCAACAAAGCCCGTGCTCCCAACCCTGCCCCACCCCCCAGGGCCTCTCAGCCCTGCCGGATGCTCTCAGGCTCCCCAGAGAGCCCAGGTGTGGCCTGTGCTCAGGCCAGATGGAGAGACGTGGGAACATGCAGCTGGAAGGGAGAGGATGTGGCCATGTGGAAGTCGTTCCAGGAGGAGGGACGTTCAAGGGCAAAGGCCTAGAGGTGAAGCAGCTCCATTTGAGTTGAGAGTGGCTAGGGAGCAGGACTGGAGTTGTAGCAGAGCACTGGGACCCCCAACTGGCCCTCAGGGTGGCCCTCAGGAAGGAGATTAGTCCTTCTTGGAGGGCCCTTGGAGAGCCAAGGAGAGTGACTTACTTATCCACCGGTCCTCAGGGCTCCTACTTTGGGGAGGGACTTGTCAGGCGAGATGACTGAAGACCTTATTTTCTGAAAAGGAATCAGAGGATGGACACCAGACCCAGAGTCAGGGTTTTTGTGAGATGGCATTAGACAGGGAACAGGTGGGTCTGCGGGGGGCCCAGAGAGCAGAGTGGGGACCACTGGCACGTTATCTCCTCCCTTCCTACCTAATTCAATGAGTTTTCTGGAACACACGTTATTAGAAAAAGATGAAGAGCTCACTGCTGGGGAGAATTTCCTTGATGAGTACTATGCAGTAGGGAGGGAGGTCCCTGTCACCACAGGCATGGAAGCAGGAGCTGGATCCTCACTTCTCAGGCTATGCTTTTCCAGCATGTCGTGACCAAATGGGTGTACACTGCTCTTCTGTCTTTTCCTCGGACTGTGAGTCCCTGCGGGTGGAGATCACTCAGTCATTTAGCAAACCTACACTGCACACCTACTATGTGCCAGGCACTGTACTACCACGGGGAGCAGAGCACCCAAAGTCCCTACATTCTGGGGCACTCTTGTCTTTTTGTCCCCAGTCTCAAGCCAACCAACCCCCTTGGGCGCTGGGAACATTGCGGTCATGTTTGTCAAGTCAGTCTTACCAGGTGGATGTATCTGCTGTCTGTTCCACTGTGACTGGAGATTCACAGCCAGCTCCCCTCCCGCCAGACCTCCTGGACCTGCCTCATTAACCAGACAATTGTCATTTCAGTCCAGGGCAGGCCAAGCCCTCCATGTGGGCAGCATTTGTCTAAAGGGCCTTGGGGGCAGTCTCCTCTACCTTCTCCTCCCAGGAAGGTCTCTACTGGGATGGAAAACTGCAGAACCCTCCCACACGATTCCTGAGGATCCCTGAATGTCCACTCTGCCCCTTGGAGATCTGCCACCCAGCCCTCTCCTTGTGAGGCCAAGTCAGAGCAGAGGCGCCTGGGGCCGTTAGAGGACTCTGGTCACTGTGACATGGTTGGCCTGCGGTTTCCAGAGGCCAGACTTCATCTTCTAAATTGGAATCATCTGGAGTAGTTGCTGGGGCTCCCGGGGTTAATCTACCCGGGCGCTGATTAGCTCCTTCTCCCTAGGGCTGAGAATAATTATCCCAGGGAAGGAGCAGGTGGCCTGGCAGCTCGGAGCCTCTGCAGGGCTGGAGCAGGGGGCTTGGGGGTTAGGGCTCCCCTTCTTCCCAAGACAGCACGGGGAGGGGCAGACCCCACCAGCTTCATGCAAGACCTCCTACCATGAGCATGTGGGAGACTAGAGGGACTGAACTGGGGTCCTTGCAGGTCACCTGGGGACAAAGGCAACTTTCCTTAATTGAGAATCTACTATGTGCCAAGCACTTGACACATGTGTGCTTCACTGGATTCCCTAGCTAGGGGGTGTTGGTAAAACCCCCATTTTACTCAGGGGAAAACTAAGGGCTGGGCAGGTAAAGCCACTCTACCTGCATCACAACACTATCATTTGATGGAGCCAGGACTGGAAACCCAGCCGAGGGGGACACTCACCGCACAGATTGTGCCGCCTCCCACCCTGGCTGAGGAGCCAGGGCTCAGAAGGGTGAAGCGACCCGCTCAAGGTCACACGGCCATCGCATGACAATGCTCCGTGAGCTTCAGCTGTAGGATATCAAGTGAAGCCTGGATGACGTCTCTGCCCCATTCCTTTGCCCAGAGATGGCAAGAGGATGGGAGCCGTGGCCCTAGGGAGTGTGAGGGCCAAGTGGTTCCGGTACAGAGTATCTGGAAAGCAGGAAAGAAAGTTCTTGATGGAAAGAACATAGCGGTGTCCAGCACAGGCCCACCTTCCCTGGGCTGTTGGGAGGACTTGCCGAGAACTTGGAAAGGCTCTGCTGCAAGTCTGCTGGAATGAGAGCCTCCCTCCCCCAGCACAGGCCCCCCAACCCAGAGAGACTTCCGTGTGGTCCCCCAAGGAGCTGGGGAGGTGGGGGCAGTGGCAGGCAGGGCCCAAGCCCTATGCAGGATGGGCAAGGAAGGGCATGGGGGGGCGGCCCAGGCTGCCAGAGCCGATGCTCCACTGGGACCCCAAACTGAACTGGCCTAGAGGGTCCAGCCCAGCCGGCTCAGGGAGGCTGGCTCTGCCACAGAGGCCTGGGGCATGATTCCACGGGCCTCCCCGAATCACGGCCGGCTGCTTCACCGGCCCCAGAAAGGAATGCATCGCAAGGAATCATAGCACAGGCCTGGTTAGTCTGTGTTCCTTTAACCACACTGGAGAGAAGGGGAGGGAGGGAGAGGGGAGGGAGGACAGAGAACAGCGGGGGACCCTGTTTTCCTTCACTTCTGGCCCATGCCTGCCCAGAGTCAGGAATCAGGATCTCTAGGTTCCGGATGCCTCGTGCTGCAAGCTTGTCTCCTGCTGAGTGTCACTCCTCTGTCTGACAACACGTGCTCTGGCCCCTGAACAAAAGCCGATTGTTTCATCTGGGTTCACCCAGAGACAACAGCCACCGCTGCTGAAGACCAGTGACCCTGGCAGCTGGAGTGTCGTTTACAGGTGACTCACACACTGCTTCCGTAGAGGGGTGGTCTGGTTTTGATTCTTGTCCCCCAGCTGCCATCTGGTCAGGTGTGGCCCTGCTCTGCGGCCTTTGTCTCCAGGGACGGCCCCCTGGGCACTTGATGGGCAGGGCGATAAGGGCTCAGAGGGCAAATCCTGCCAGCTCCTCCTCCCAGAGGGGGTGTGGAGCAATTGGAAAAGCAGTTTGGGGTTGGTGTGGGCAGTCTGGGGAGAGAGGCAGGTACAACAGGGGAAGGGAGAGGCTCACCTCAAGTCAGCACACTGTTCAACGGTGAGGAAATCTCAGCCACCCACTTCCCTTCAGAAACAGTGCATTTGTTCCCTCACTTGAAATTATTTACCTATCCCAGGCTGTGGGTCAGTCGTGAGCTGATCTGGGAGGTAGGTGTGCAAATGAACCCACGCAAGAAAGCATGCATGCGGGGACTGAGGCACAGGTGTGTTTGAGGGGCTTGTGCTGGGGGAGATAAAGGGAGAAATCCCTGAGTGGGTTCCCCAGCCTGGGTTGTTAACAGGTGAATACGAGTTCACCAGGTGGACAAAGAATGAGCAGAGGAAACAGCAGGGGAGAATAAAACAATGAGGTTAGGGTCTTAGAAGGTTCTGGGGCTGGGGGTGCATAGGGGGAGAATATGCTGGTGGCCACATCTTGAAGGGCCGGGCCTGTGTACCTTCCGCATCTGGTGTTTTGCCAGCAGCAGTGGGAAGCTGGGAACCTAGAAGGATTTCGTCCCCCAGCCTATTCTCCAGCCTGACCTGTTCCATCTAGCCTTGAGTGGCTGTTCCAAACTTAGTTAATAGTCACTCTTGGTTTTGCTCTTATCTCTGTCTGACCACCAACCCACCCAAACTTCACTAGGTTCCAAACTACTCGATACTTTTAAAACCCTGAACTGTAAAGCTGAGTTATTTGGCAAACTGTTTAATGAGCTGGAGAAAGATGTCCTTAATATAAATATGGTGATTTATTCTTCATTCAAGATGTATTTATTGAGCACCTACTGTGTGCCAGACTGGGAATATAGTAGTGAGAAAGATCTGTTCTCTCTGGATACTTATGCTGTAGATAAATGCAGTCAATAAATAAGTAAAAAGTCAAAGCAGAGCATATAGGGGTGATATGACAGCATGACTGGGGTGGCAGGGACCGTTGATGGTGGACAGGAGGGCTTCCTGGGAGAGGTGAGGTGTGCACGACAAATGGCAGGAATTTTGAGAATATTATCCCTAAGTTTTATCTCCCCACGTGCTCCTCCTCATCCCAACCTTCCCCCTCCCCAGGCGAACACCGTCCTTGATCTTGTGTCTAACCTTCACCTTGGTTTTGCTTTATTATATAGTGCATGCGAAAGTGTTTTTTCAAGAGTTGTCTATGATTTTAAAATGTGTTATTGAGGTATATTTACACATCTTAGCTGCACACTTGCTGGATTTTCGCATTCATCCATACCCAGGTGTATACGATGTAGGTGAAGACTGACAACCTCTCCCCTACCCCAGAATGCTCTCTCGGATTCCCCCAGTCCCCTGCCATTGGTTCCCCACCCCAACCTCTGTCTTGACTTACATCAGCATAGATAAGTTTTGTCTGGTTTTGAATCTTACAGACATAGAGTCATAAGGTATATAGTCTTCTGTCTGGCTTCTTGCACTCAACTTTAGGTGAGAGGCACACATTTTTCAGTATAACTGCAGCTGGTCCACTTTCACCGCCCCCATCAGTATCTCGTGACTTTTGTGGCCGCACGTGCGTGAATCAGCTGGGTACGCCCTGGGGGTGGAATTGACAAGGGCTTTCACAGAAACAATTTTCCAGACAGCTTTCTGCATTCCCACCAACAAAGAACAGGGTTTTCCAGCTGTTTCCCAGTCTCAGCACCAATTGGGGTGGTTGGCCTTTTGGTTTTTAGCCGCTGGGATGGGTGTGCAGTGGGATCTCTCTGCGGTTTGATTCGAGCATCGTGTCATAGCTGTCGCAGCTGTTAGAACTTCCTCCTTATGAAATGCATGACTGAGTCTTTTGCTCATTTTTTTTCCTTGGGATGTCTTTTTATTGAGCTGTAGAAGGTTCTAAAATATATGTATTATGGATGTAAGCCCTCTGTGAGATGTGTATATGGTGAATGTCTTTACCCACTCTGTGATTTGTCTTTCTTTCTGTTCATGGTGTTAGGGTGAACAGAATTTCTTAATTTTACTGAAATTCAATGTGTATCTTTGCATAATTCTTTATCAGTGACCTAGGTTTCTCTGGACACCACCTGCTTTTTCGTTGACTTGGAAATGTATTTTGAAGTACGTGTCAGGCACTGTGCCAGGCACAGAGAGGGTGTGGTGAGAAAGACCCAGTTCCTGCCATTCAGACACCGGCAGCCTAGCAGAGGACAAATGCATCATTCATCAATGACGTCTCAGGTGATGGGGTGCTGACAGAGAAAACCCTTAGGATAGTGGGTATATAGAAGCAGATCCCCTAACCCAGTTTGTGGGAAACATGGAGGGCTTCTTGGAGGAGATTACATAGAAAAGGTGAGGCAGGCAAGGAGAGGGTGAGAAGGGAAGATGGAGTCCGGGCAGAAAGAATTACTCATGTAGAGGGCAAAAAGTTCCAGAATGCCCTTTTCTGGCTATTTCAGCCCTCTGCAGGCAGCCCGGGAATGACTCAAGGTTGCTGCACTGGGCCGGAAGATGACTTGGGAATTTGGTTCTCATTCCCTGTTGCAGACAGAGCACAACTTGGGTCTCCTAACAAGGATGGCACACAGTCTCCCTGAGCTCTGTGCTAAGCCTTCCAGGCATGGGAAGAGGGGGCGGACCCCGGATCCTCGGCCTTCCCACTGTGCCTGGGAGAGAATAGCAGACCCTTGGAGAGAGAGCGAGGGTCCATGCCCACCACAACAGAGCAAGTGCAGCGTCTGCCGAGACACTGAGCTGCCCAGACACGTATGAGATGACAGGCGCTGTGCAAACACATTCGAGGATAAAATAAAGCAAGAAAGATGGAAGGAGGGGAAGACAGAGGGAAGGAAGGAAGGAAGGAACAGATAAATAACCAGATAAATAACAGATAAATAACACAGATTCGTGGCTTTATAGGGCATGGTTCTTCTTAGGAGAATCCTGCTGAAATCTTTAGGAGTGAAGTATCATGAGCCTGGAAACTTATTTTTTAGCAAAAATACAAAGTGCACAGATAAGTATTTAACAGGGTGTTCAAGGTGTTATGTTGAACCATGAAATTACTACATTTATAGGTCTAAAATGGCCACGTATCAGCAATTTCGTATGGTTCAACCTAAAGCTATTTTCCAATCACACTCTCTAAAAATTTTTGTAATGTGAGGTTAGGAAAAAAAGAACCTCACCTCGAAAAAATGAAATTTTCTTGTAATCGCTTCATGCTATAAAGCAACTTAATAAGATCTGCAGTTGAGGAGCTCAAAAAAAAAAAAAGACTAAAAAAAAATTAGGGTGAGATAAAAAGGGAGATTGAAGGACCTAAGGAAAAAAATTGAAGATCAAAGCAGGATTATTAAGGACCAATAAATAAATTAGGAGCAGCAAGGAATAGAAGATAGACTGCTGAAAAGGAGAAAATGTCAGAAGCGGAAGACTTAAGATAACCAGAGCGAATACAGCTGGGAAAGAGGGAGAGGAAAAGATGAAAGCAATCAGTGGAGAGCCAGCCGGGGTGGAAGAGGAGCCCAGGATGCCCAGAAGCACAGTCTGCGCTCCCGGTGGGGGCGGCGGCTAACAATCCGAAGGAAAGAACATTCAGCGCCGCACTATAGAAGCCAAGGTCGGACACGCCCTCTGTGTTCTAGAAACATCTGATCAGACATAACCAAATTCCGACAAGAGGAGGAATTCTCCAGGAGTCAGAAAACATGCATCACCTACAAGGGTGGAGATCTCAGGATAATGGGGAGATGTCCACGAGGTTTCTGAGTTGGAGGGTGCCAGGGAGGGAGGGCGTGCTACCCCCAAGAATAACATACACGCAGCCTCGCTGTTGTGTGTGTGTAAATGCAACAGGCAGACCGTCTTTAAGGTGAACATGGGAAATGCATTCAGTTCATGGATAAATCAGAATGAAGAATCCGGGAATGGGGAAGCTGTGATGAAGGGCAGGGGGTGATTGTTTAATCCATTTCCATACAGGGTGACGACGAAATCCAGTTATGGACAGAATGTGAGTTTGAAAACGGGATGATGTAAAAATAATAGTGGAATTCAGGGAAATCAGGAGGTGGGGGAGGGGCGGGGCATGGTGTGAGCCTTTGAGTGTCCTCATCTTGTCCCTGCTGTGTGCAGTGCCCCCAACTCACCCCACTGCATTCCCTTCCGCAAGATGGGGGCTCCTCTCTGTCTTGTTCATTGCTGGTCCACGTTGCCGCAGAACAGGGCGTTGCACGTGGGTTGTTGAACTGATAGATGGTTGGATGGATGGACAGACAGATGGACGAATGGATGGACAGGCAGACAGGGTGGCTGAGAGGCGCCTCCTATATGAACAACAAACACTGGGCCCGTTTGAGCTGTGTGGCCTCAGCTTCATGGTCTTGGTACGTGCTATGAGTGTTTATCTTCCAGCCCAGGGGATCTGGGATGGGTGGAGTGGCTGAACGAGCCTGACGTATGCCACCTGCAGTGGACTTGTGGCACAGAGTGGTCAGTCCCTCGTGTTTTGGGGAGTCCAGTTCTGAGATAGATAGACAATAGGTTGCCTTTATGCTATGGTCTTATTGTTCAGGCCGGGAATGGGAAATGCTGGCTGGCCTGGTTCCTCTCGGGTGGCGGGAAGAGCAGGGCTTGGGACTCGGCTTGGGACTCGAGAGATGGTGGGGTACAGAGGAGCAGGGAGAGGGACAGGGAGCCGCCTCTGCTGAGCTGAGCTCCTGCAATGGGCCTGGCACAGCACTAAGAGGTTTTCACGCCTCATTATGCCCCTGGGGCTCACACAGCTCCTCGAAGCTGAGCTTCACTGTCCCCATTTTGGAGCTCAGAAAAACCAAGGCTCAATATCAGTCTCCTCTCACTGGCTCTGAGCTGCCTGGGGGAGTCACCTCGCCTCCTGCAGACCCAGTTTCCTCATCTGCAAACCCGGGATGAGAACAGAGCCCTTGCCGTGGGATGGGGGAGGGCTCCGCACATCACACAGCCCGCTGGGGCCGCTGCGGCTGTCTGTCGGGCTTTCCCAGCTCCAAGCTGCAGCGGGCACAGCTGCTCGCTGTAAGTCCCAATTCCTTGCTGACTCAGTGGCCCCGTGCACCCTGCAGCGGCTCTGTGGCCCAAACGGCTGGCTGAGGGCTTTCCTTATCACAGTCCCCGTCTGCAGCCAGGGAAGGGGCTGGAGACGGCCACCATACTCCACAGCCCTGCACCAGTTTTCTTTGGGGTTTGTAATCTTCCCTGACCAGCAGGGACTTATTGCTGCAACTATTATGGTGGAAAATGCCAGCTCCTCACTTCTGAAGACGGGACAATACCCACCCTGGACAGGCTGTCACAGATGGGCAGGGGGAGGTGGAGCAGGAACACTCTTGGCCGGGATTGGGGAGGGAAGGAGCCTGGTTCCACTGTCAGCGCGACCTAAACACAGACCCAGGGACTAGGACAGGAAAGCTGAGCACGGGGGCCGGGAGAGGCCCAAGCCCCCACAGACAGCCCCGTCCCTGCCACCAATTCCCTGTCTGCTCACGGGCATGGGTGCCGGCATGTGGTGAGTGAACTTGAAAGGAAGGATGGGCAGAAGGAAGGCTTCATCTTTGGACCTGGGCAATATGACAGAGGTCATTGTTCCCTTGCTAATGGGCAGGGTCTGCTGTCCCTTCACTTGGACTCCATTGTTACCCACTTACATTTTGCCTGGAAATGGGGCCCCAGACTTAGTTTTAAGCCTGGCAGATGGTGTCTGTGCCTCTTCCGAATTCGCATGGCAAATTCATTTTGTTACTGCTGCCTAGGTGGGGTCTGTTCGCTCTGGTGACAGCCGACCCTTCTACTCCCGCGTGCTTCCGGGGTCCCATACCCTCTGTTCACACCCCACTCCCATGGCAGGCCTGGAGCGTGGGCATCGCAGGATCACGAGCCTACAATCTGCGGGCACCCCGGCTAGAAATTTCTCTTGGGCTTGTGGTCCTAAGAGAAGAGACAGGTATACAGGGGTGCTGGGGAAACTGAGGCACCCTCACAGGGAAGCTTAACGAAAGGACAGCGTGCAGAGGTAGGAGTAATGTCAAGGAAGCCGACGCAGCAGTGGGGAAACAGCCATGTGCATGCATGTAGGCGTGTGTGAGTGCGTGCGTGTGTGCCAGTGGCGTGCGCACGTGTCTGTGTGGTGCTAATAGAATCCAGTGAGCACCACAGCTCCAAGACAGGGCCGCCCAGCAGGTCCCGTGTGCGTAGGGAGGGAGCAGGGGACACATACCCCATGCAGCCTCTTCTTTCTCTGACTTCCAGTCTCTTGCTGAGGCCCCCCCGGTGGCTGAAAGAGCTCAGCCAAGAGTATGAGGAGGTTGGCTGATTTCGTCTGTGGGAATGAACCTCCCGGGGATGGACTCCCAGCTCCCCCTCAGGCTGAGCAGAGAAGTCATCTGTAAAATGGCCATAGTAAGAGCACCCACCTTACAGAGTGCTGCGGGGAACCAGGGAGACACAGGCTATAATGTGCTTGGAATGCTGTCTGCCCCCCGTGACACACACGTAAGTGGTCAATCCTGCCGGCAGGACTCCCTTTATATCCGTATAGAAAACATCCAGCATAGGGCACCTGGGTGGCTCTGTCGGTAAAGCAGCTGCCTTCAGCTTAGGTCGTGATCCCAGGGTCCTGGGATCGAGCCCCTCCTGGGGTTCCCTGCTCAACGGGGAGCCTGGTTCTCCCTCTCCCTCTTCTGCTCCCCCTGCTTGCACTCTCTTTCTTTCTCTCTATCAAATGAATAAATAAAATCTTAAAAAGTATCTAGCACAGAGCTTTCTGGTAAAATACACTTAACATCATAAAAATTTACCAGTGGCCTCAAGGATGTTCAGCTGCCAGCCCCACCACCTGTCTCCAGAACCCTTCCTCTCATCTTCCCCAACAGAAACGTTGCCGTCACTGAACACGGACTTCCCGTTTGTCTCTAGGAAAGTGACCGCTCCAGGGACGTCAGGTTAGTGGGACCCCACTGTAGCTGTCTTCTTGTCACTGGCTTCTTTCACTGAGCACAGTGTCCTCAGGGACACTGCGTCAGAATTTCCTTCCTTTTGAAGGCTGGAGAATATTCCATCATAGGCGTATTCCACATTTTATTTATCTTTTCATCGTTAGTAAAAAAAAAAAAAAAAAAAAAAACAATGTTGATGGACCCTTGGGTTGTTTCTGCCTCTTGGCCGTGGGGAGAGATGCTGCCATACGTGTGGGTGTGCAAAGGTCTCTTCAAGGCCCTGCCTCCAATTTCCCCACATCGTCGCCACCACTTGTTATTTTCTGGGTTTGATTTGATGGTAGCATCCTAATGGGTGTGCGGTGTCCGCACAGGCTACACAATAAGGAAGAGTGGATGGGTGGGTGGATGGAAGGACAGACGGATGGGTGGACAGGAAGAGCAGATCTTCCCTGAAGCAAGATTCCTGTTGGTGGCACTTGGCTACCAGGTAGCTGGAATGTCTCTTTGGGATGGAAAATAATATAATACTTCTTTTAAAGTGCTCAATAAGAATGTCCCTTCTTGGGGCGCCTGGGTGGCTCAGTCAGTTAAGTGTCTGCCTTCGTCTCAGATCATAATGCCAGGGTCCTGGGATCAAGCCCCGTGTCAGGCTTCCTGCTCTGCGGGGATCTGCTTCTTTCTCTCCCTCTTCCCCTGCCCCCTGCTTGTGTGCACAGGCTCACTCTTTCTTAAATAAATCTTTTTTTTTTTTTTTAAAGGAATTTCCCTTCTTTCCCCATTTGTCCTCCTAGTAGAATCCCAAGAACCACAGCGTTTGTGACAACAGGTGACCAGACTTAGCAACACGGGTGCATGGCGTTGAGGCCGAATTAGTGGGTCTTTGCTGTAGTTGGTAGAACCCACCCCATCTGGTCACAGTGCTGGAGATGAGTATGCTGTCTCCTTCCCGAGAAAGCTTTGATATTAAACCATCACCGGGGAAAAGTGTGGTGCTTCTTGTCCAGGATGCCTCTTGTGATGGTGAGGGGCGAGATCTGCCCTTTGCACACAGAATCCTCTTAACTCAGCCCTTCCCTGTGTCACCTCTCCTGGCCTCCCACCTGGCTTTGAAACGACAGACGAGAATGACCCACAGGAGCACAGGGGGGATTGGTGGATGCAGGGGGAAGTCACAGGGCCCTGTGTGTGTCTTCCAGTCACCTCCCTTCCTAGCTGTGTGGAAGCTTGAGCAAGCTGATTTCTGTCTCTTTGCCTACCACCAGTTCTGTCTATGGCAGAATGAGAACAGTCTAACTCATCTAGAGGTTTGTTGTGAACACGATATGAGATCATCCTAGGTGGTTTCCCCCAAAGGTGATTTGAACGCAATAGTGCACAAGGTAGGACTCAGGAAACCTGGAATGTGGTCTTGGCCTCGATCCCCATTTTGTACATACTTTTGTGTCTTGGCCCATGTTATAGCCTTTTTTAGTTAACTCCGTCACTCTGATTGTCCCAAAAAATCATCATCTCCGGTTTAGAAATGAGGACAAGGAAGCACAGAAAGGTCTAGTAATTCGTGCAGAAGCACACAGCAGAGCAATAAGTTAAAAAAAAAAAAAAAAAAAGCAGCTGACAAAAATCCCTATGCAGGATGGGGCGTGAGGGTGTAATGTGGTAGTGTCGGCTGGGGGACTGTGTGGTGATCTGTCTCCCTGCTCTACCATCTTCCTAACTTAAACCATCCCCCGTCCCCAGAGAGGGAGCCAGGAGCCTTCTTACTCCCGTCCCTGCCCCAGAGTCACCTGCCAGGTGGGAGCCAGACTCGCTTGGTTTTCCTCCTTCCCCTGCCAGGCCACAGCTCCGTGACCTTGGGCTCTTCATTTACGGGCTCATCTTCCTTTTATGAAGAAGGCAGGGCTTTGAATTCTGACAAAGGTCCTCTTTAACAAGTTATTGTTGGTGATGAGGAAACGAATGCCTGATCATTTTTTCAGATTTAGAGGGTCTGGGAAAACAGAAAGAAGAAAGCAAACCCTGCAGGGCTCCCTGAGCTGAAGCGAATGTCCTTCCAGTCTGCTTTCTACACAGTTGTAGTTTTTTCTGAGTCAAAACAACTTGGTGCGTTCCCCCAAAATAGGGCTGAGTAATAGTCCGCTGGGTGCATATTCCGTATTTTCTCTATCCATCCATCCATCCATCAAAGGACATTTAGGTTGTGGGTTGTTTCCCTATCTTGGTTGCTGTGAATGTAGTATTTCCTCCATAAAAAGGAGGAAAGGAGGAAATACTGCTATTTGCGACAATGTGGATGAACGTGGAGGACATTATGCTCTGGGAAATAAGCCTGACAGAGAGAGAGGCTCTCACTCTCCTGTGGGATCTGGAACAAGCCGCAGACCCAGGAGCAGAGAGAACGGTGGTTGGCAGGGGCCGTGGGTCGGGTGGGGGAAATTCGTGATGTTGGTCAAAAGGCACACACTTCCCACTTTGAGCATGTTCCGAGGATCTAACGTACAGCATGGTCCCTATAGCAAAGTAGACCATGTTGTATACCTGAAAGTTGCTAAGAGAGTAGATCTTAAGTGTTCTTGCCCCAAATAAACAAAAAGGTAATTATGTGGGACGATGTGTTGATTAACCCAAGTGTGGTAAACATTTCATAGTGTATATGTGTCTCCACTCATCACATTGTCGTGTCCGTGATGCTTCAATAAAGCAGGGGGAGAAAGAATTCTGTAGGGTTGTTTTTGCCCTCAGTGCCATTTCCTTGTAGGGAAAGGGGTCGTCTGGGGGAGGCTTTGACTCTGGGCAGAGGGAAGGACACCCTTCCTGGTTCATGGTCAGCCCAGGTGCCTCGGCTGCGGGGGACACAGCCTGCTGAGAGCAGAGAGATCTGGGGAGGGGGTGTCATTCTGGATCAGCATGTCCCTAAGGGTGGCAGGTGGGACTCCAGGTGACCCCTACAGACTTTGATGAAGGCAGCCTATGTGGCCCCCAGAGCAGAGGGCATGGGGCCACCCATTCTGGGGCTGCCCAGAGAAAAGAGCCGAAGGCCAGAGTTGGCACAGGCTGGCGTTTGCAGTTGGGAGGGAAAATGAAAGGTAGCCTCGGGACAAGTGATGAAGGACAGCCAGTGCTGGTGGCCCACAGGTCTGGACTGGATCTCTGCCTTGAGTCAACTTAGATAAGCCCCTGTAGTGTTGTGAGCTTCACTTTCCCCCACTGTAAATGGGGGATGAGGAGACCAGCCTCGCCAAGCTGTTGGGGAATCTGAAGTACTGCTCATGAAGTTCCATGTGGGGTGCCTGGCTCGGAAGGGGGTCATGGCTCTGTGGCGAGGCTTACATGTATTCCTCACCCCCTGGGTATCCCCAGTGAGGAAGTTGGGGGGTGCTTGGTCCATATCTTACCATGGAGGTTTGACATATGTTACATATCTTTTTTTTTTTTTAAAGATTCTATTTATGATGGGGCACCTGGGTGGCTCAGTTAGCCAAGCATCTGCCTTCTGCTCAGGTCATGATCCCGGGGTCCTGGGATGGAGCCCCACATGGGGCTCCCTGCTTGGTGGGGAGTCTGCTTCTTCCTCTAACCCTCCTCCCTTTCATAATCTCTCTCTCTCTCTAAATAAATAAATAAATAATCATTTTAAAAAAAGATTTTATTTATGAGAGAGAGCACCCATGCAACACATGAACATGAGCAAGGGAAGGGGTGGAGGGGAAGGGAGAGGGACAAGCAGACACCCCGCCAAGTTTGGAGCCCCACACCAGCAATCCCACGACCCTGAGCATAACCTGAGCAGAAATCAAGATTCGACGTTTGACCAGCTGAGCTACGCAGGTGGCCCCTGTGTCCCACTTCTGAGTCCTAATAGCTGAGGCCTGAGGCCTGAGCCCTCATGTCTACTCGTGAAACTCTCAGGAAGACCACATCAGGGGGCTTTCTCCCCTCTAAGGAGTCAAACATCATTTTCTCCAGCTAGCTTTCTTCCTCCCCACCCCACTGCCCCCCTCACCCTGGTCCAGCGGTGTCCTCCCACCTGCTAGCTCCCTGTGATGCAGGGCTGATCCCAGTCTGTCTTGACACCTGCCCCCAGCAGGTCTCTCCCCACCGCCACCAGTGGACTTTGGCTGTTGATGCCCAAATGATCAAACGCACTATCATAATGTCAGCATGAATTTATTGTCAAAGAAACAGACTGCGTTACAGAAAGTTTGGATAAGAAAGGCCAAAAAAAAAAAAAAAAAAGGGCGGGTTGGGGGGGTCCATCCTCCTTCCCCGAGCCTGGGTATGATTACTTTGTGTATTCCCCTCCTAGCACATTTTTTCCTCTGTGTGCTTTTTCTTTCCCAGTAGCAGAAAATTTGGGGTTCTGCTTTTCTTCAGTAGACTAATAACCCCCATTCTCTGGGTGTTAAACTCTCGGCCAGGTGTGGGGCTGAAGCTTTCACATACCCTAGGTCTGAATGCTTAGGGGGTCATTAGTCTTCACCCTGTGCTGTGGCCAAGGAGCACAGGCTTGGGCAATTGATGTGATTTTCCCAGGGCCACATGGGAACAAAGGGACACAGCCAGCTGGTGTCAGAGCTGGAATGGAGAGCCAGGTGGCTGAGTCAGGGTCTTGGCTCTAAAGGTCACAGGGCCACACAGAACAAGGATATTTTCCCGTGCTGCCGAGAGCATCAAGAATAGGACTCCCCATGGCAACAGAACATTCCGACAGGTGCCGAATTTGCTTCTGACTCTGGAATGACTGACTCAGGAGTGCCTTCCTGTGGCACGCATGCCTCGGTTGATAGGTTCTTGGGCTGGGTGTCCACCAAGGCCACACATATTTTTCAGTCCTGGTCATGAGCCGCACAGAGCCTCCAGGAAGATGGTAATCGGTCAGCTTGAACCTTGGAATTGCTGTTTAAATGTTTAATTTCACAAGGATGCAGGGATTATTTTGGGGGGATGGGGGTGGGAAGCCCACACACGGGCCATAACAGGCAGAAGGAGCAGAGAGTAAATTAACTTTTAATGTCTGGATCAGCTTGCAGACTGTAAGACTAGATTGCAGCGGTCCTCTGTGGGAAGAATGAGTGGAAATTGTTAGAATCAAAGAAAACAGACCCCTTGACCCTCGACCATTCTGGATGGGCTTCGCAGTTCTCCGTACTATTCACCTCCAAGCCAGAGTCACACTTCTGTCATTTCAGACTCGTCTGCTTGCAGAGTAGAAGCCCTTCCTGGGGTGCAGAGCAGACCCTTCCCAGCAGAGAAGCTGGAGAGGCTGGGACACCTCTGCATTGGGACGCCAAGCTGCAGCCACCACGCTCTGCTCCCTGCCCCATGACCTTGGGCAGGTCGCTCAGGCCCTCCAAGCCCAGGGTCCCCCTTTCTGCTGACGAGGGCTCACTCCTACCAACCTCACAACCAGCCTTGGGCTAAGGCTTGAGTAACTGGCCTGTGGTGAGAGGTGACAGATGCAGCTGGCTGGCAGGACAGTCCCCTCTTCCCCGGAGCCCCTCTGTGTGAACTATGTGTGTGAACTATGAGAGTGGGGCTGTTCCAGCAGGCTGGGGCAAGGTGATGAGCCACTCGCTTACGCTCAGAAGCTGGACCTTCGTGGCCTTGATATGACATCAGAACACCAACTCCTTTCAGCAAACAGCTGCTCCGAACTTCATGAGACGGTGTGATCTTGTTCATGCCCTCTCTGGACTGCAGTGTCCACCTGGAAGAGGAGCATACAGATCCCGTAGCAGATCAGGATGTCACCTCTTTGAACCTCAGTCTCCTTATCTTTAAGATGGGTCCCTATCTGGTGACAACCTCATGCAGGCATGATGACCTCAGGGCCTTGAGTCTGGGTACTTGTCAAGATGCCACTGACTAGGGTGGCTTCGTCATGGGAGCCCTGGTCATTCTCTAGCCAGTCACACTGGAGGCCCCAGGGACCCTCTGGCCAAGTGGGAAGCAGGTCCCTAAGTCCTGTCTGAGGCTTCGCCCTGAAGGCAGATTCGCACAGAAAGCTCCTTCCCCCAGCGTGAGGGAGGGCAGGCGTAATCCAAGCCCCCAGTGCCCCTTACCATCCATCCTGCCCTGACAGCAGGCCGCCCTTCATGAACATAGCTCCTTCATGTGGCTGTAGGCGCTCTGCGTGGGTTGGCAAAGTTGATTTTTTAAAATCCCATTTGTGTGCAATGAGCAAGCATTTCCCATTCTAATGAGGGAAGACAAGGGTTCATTTGCATCTCCTGGATCTTCCTCCAAGAAAACCCATTAGGATTTCTGCAGGGTCCCCCTGAGAGGTCGACAGAGCTCTCTAGCACCCAGAGGAGGCTGCCTTTGCAGTTCTTGCCATCGCAGCCTGGGAGCCGCGGATGCCCAGGCCCCGGGGGCCCTCCAACTCCAGGTCTGGATGGACCTCAGGAACCCCTTGGTGACCCCTGCGTGTCTCTGCTTGGTTCTGGGCTGGGTCTGCAGCCCTGCATCACCCCCCACCTAGACCCTTGTTGTGGCTGTCAGGTGGAACAAAGTGAGTGCAGGTGAGCAATGTGTGTAAGGCCTTGAGGACAGCAGGCCTGACACCGAGGCAACAACTTGGCCTGGGGAACGAAGCTCCCAAGCCTTCATGCCTTAAAGCGATGACATTCCTGGGATGCCTGGCTGGCTCGGTTGGTTAAGCGTCTGCCTTTGGCTCAGGTCATGATTCCAAGGTCCTGGGTCAAGTCCCACATCGGGCTCCTTGCTTGGTGGAGAGCCTGCTTTTCCCTCTCCCTCTGCCTGCCTCTCTGCCTATGTGTATTCTCTATCTCTCTGTCAAATAAATAAATAAAATCTTAAAAAAAAAAAAAAAAAGACGACATTCTTGTATTCTCTTCCACAGACCTTGCAGGTCAGGATGGCTTCAGCCTCACAACAGCTGGGGCACCAGCTGGAGGACGCAGAGGCCCAGGGTGACTTGGTCCTGAGGCTGGGGTCATCTGGAGGCTTTGTCACTCTTGTGTCTTGCTGACGCTGCTGGTGTCATCTCGGGTCTAACTGAGGCTGTTGGCTGGGACACTGACACCATGTGGTGTGAGCTCCCTTACAGTGTGGTGGCTGGGTCCCAAAGGCAAGCATCTCAAGATAGAAAATCATCGCCACCATCACAGTCAAAATACAGAACAGTTCCATCCCCCAGGCTTGGTCCCGTGCTTATTATAATCACTCTCCTCTCCCTCCTGTCCCCTTCACCCTTGGCAACTGCTCATCCGTGCTCCATCTTTACCATGTTGTCATTTCAAGAATGTTCTATCCACAGACTCATACAGAATGTCACCTTTTGGGATTGACTTGCTTCACCCCGGATAACGACTCCAGGACCCATCCGAGTGGTCGTGTGTCTCAATAGATGATTTTGACTGTTGTGGAGTGTTCTGTGGTATGGATGGACCATGGCTTAACCATCAACCACAGAAGGGCAGCTGGGTGGTTTCTGGTTTGGGGCTGCTGCAAAGTCCGCTTCTGTGAACATCTGGGTAGAGGTTTCCTTGTACACGTAGGTTTTTCGTGGCTCTGGGTGAAATGCCCAAGAGTGTCATTGCTGTTTCGTAGGGTAGTTGCCCATTCAGTTTTGGAAGAAACCGCCATTGTCTTTCCCAGGGCGGCCGCACTGTCTTACCAGCACATTCCCTCCAGCGTTTGGTGCAGAGCTGCTGTTTGTTACCATCATTACCTCAGGCACATGTGGATCTCCCACTGTGGGGTTAATCCGTGCTCCTCTATGGGCTGGCGATGGTGGCCGCATCCATGCGCTCATTTGCTGTCCCAATAGCTTCTTACATGCAGTGTCCATTCCTGCCTGTCTTCTGCTTGAATTGTTTGGCTTTGTCCTGTTGCGAATGTTCCAGACTGCCAGTCCTTGTCAGATGTGTGGTTTGCAGGTACCCTTCCCAGTCAGTATTTACCTTTTCACCCTCTCAAGCATCCTGCACGAGGTAAAAACGTGCAGTGTTTCTGAGGTCCAGCTCACCGACTTTCAGGCGTGCTTTCAGTGTCAAGTCTAAGAATCCTTTGCTGAGATCTGATTGAGCTTCTAGGTCCAGGTTCATAAAATTGAAAAGTTTTATAAACTCAGTCTCCACTTAAGCCCACGACCCATGTAGAGGTCATTTTTCTATAAAACGTGAGGTTTAGGATTACGGTTCGCTTTTATCGCCTGTGAATGTCTTAGTTTGAAATTCCATCACTCGGTGACCTGATTTCCACTGGTCAGGGCAGCCTCGAGCCAAGGGATGGAAAGTGGGCAGACAGTTATCACTCAGGGTTTGGGCAAGGAAGAGCCTGCACAGTCAAGGGGAAAGTGGAGAGGGGTTCATGAAGGGATATGTTACAGAGATGTGGTGGTTTGGGGGGAGCTGACAAGGGACACCTGGGGCCTGACGGTGGCCGGAAGTCGTTGCTTCTTCCAGGCTGAGGGGGCTCGGGAGGGGGGCATGCTACCAGAGCTCAGTGACTGATCCAACTGTGACCCACCCCCCAGATTCATCCACTGAAGCCCTAACTCCTAGTACCTCAAAATGTGACCATATTTGGAGACAGAATCTCTGAAGGGGTAATTAAGTTAACATGGGGTCATATCAGTGGGTCCTAACCCAGTCTGACTAGTATCCTTAGGAAAAGTAGAGATTAAAACATGAACAGCACAGAGGAATGACCATGGGAGGACTCAGGGAGAAGATGGCCATCTGTAAGCCAAGGAGAGAGGCCTTGGAGGAAACCAGCTCTGCTGATACCTTGACCTTGGATGGCCAGCCTCCAGAGCCGTGAGACAATCCACGTCTGTTGTTGAAGCCCCTGGTCTGTGGTCCTTGTTATGGCAGCTGGAGCTAATACAGACCAGAAGCCTGTTGGCTGTGAAGTGACTTGGTGGAGTCCCATTGTCGGGCCCCGGGTGCAGAGCAGGTGCACAGGGCACGGGCTGTGGGACAGTGTCTAGCACAGGAGGTCAGGGAAAGCCTTGCTGAAGAAATGGGGTTCAAGCTCAGACACAAGTGTTACCTCTTAGCTTGGGGCGAGTGTTCTAGACACCTCGGCCTGGCATTTTCTCCCTAGCCTGCCCAAAACCTGCGTGCCTTCTCTCCTCCCTCTCTTACCATAAATCTGCCTAACCAAGTCAACCCTCCTGACCTACCCTCTCCTTGCTGTCGCCTCCCTCCCCGCTGAATCACGGAGCCCTGCCAGTTCTTCCAGATCTCTCCAAAGCCTCCACGACCCCGTTCCGAGTCATGTCGTGGGGCCTCCGTCTCTGCTGTCCTTTGCCACCACCTCTGTTCTGTGACCTGAGCGATCTTTGGAAAACTGCACCCTCGTCTTTCCACTTCTTGTGCGTGCTCACCAGTGGATTTCAGCACCCCGTCCCCCACTGCTAAATACATATCCAAAAATGGAAAGGGCAGAGCTGCTCTGCAAGCAAGGACAGACGCTGCCACGGACTAGACACGGTTCGGAAACACAAGGTCGTCCGTGGGCCTGGAGGGGTGGATCTGCTGAACTCCGAATTTAGATGCAGCAGAGGAAGCTGGCAGGTGGCCGGGACCGGAGCTGGCCCATGACAAGTGGGGCACAGGCACTAGGCCCAATGAGGGAGTCCTGGGCACAGTGGGTCCCACTGGCTCATAGGAGGAGACTGAAAATAGTTGCTCTTACCATGCTGCAGGGATGGGGCGTCTGTCTGGCTGCCAGAGGCTAAAGGTAGGGGTGCAGCCGCAGGGCCAGAATGGGCTAAGCTACCTACTGACCACAGGTACAATCCATTGATGTCACTGTGCAGCAGGGGTCCCATGTGTCAGCCTTAGACCAGTTCTAGCCCTGTCTCGGGCTTCATGGGACAGGAAGGTGCTGGTTTTGGACAGCACACTCTGCTGGCCAGGGAAGGCTGAGCAGTGTGGGGAGCAAAAGCACCCCACTTGAGATGTGTCTGCACCCCAGAATTCCTAAAACGGACACCACGAAAGGCCACCTCAAAGTCACACAAAAGGTCCTATGTAATGTCTGTGAAATGAGGGTCGTGTGGGATCTGCATGAGTTTCCTGCAACTGTCGTAACCGTGAGTCCCAGAAGGGGGGAGGTAGGGCTAGAAGCCACCCAAGTTTGTTTTCTCACAGTTCTAGAGTCTGGGATCCAAAACCAGCTGGTCAGCAGGGTTGGTCATTTTCAGGGCTCTGAAGGAAGCCAGCTCCGTGCCTCTCCCTCTTCATCTCTGGTGGTGCCAGCATGCTGCAGTGTTCCCTGGCTGGTGACTTCGTCACTCCTGCCTCATCCTGGGTCTTCATACGGCCCTCTTCCTATGTTCGCACATCATCTTCCTTCTGGGCATATCTCTGTCCAAACCTGCTCCCCCCATAAAGACACTGGTCATATGGGGCTAAGGGCCCACCCAGATGACCTCATCCTAACCAATTATATCTGCAACCATCCTGTTTGCAAGTCAAGTCCCAGCAGTGGTTCTGAGGGTAGGACTTCAGTGTGTCTTTCTGGAGAGATCAACCCTTAGCAGGATTCTTTAAGAGGAAAGGAGGAATTGCTTCCACCTCTCTCTCTCTGCCTGCCTCCCTGCCTACTTGTGATCTCTCTCTCTCTCTGTCAAATAAATAAATAAAATCTTAAAAAAAAAAAAAGAGGAAAGGAGGAATAACATCCAGGAAAAGGACAAACAGTTGTGAAATCCAGATAGAAAGCAGAAAAGGCAGGGATGGAAATACATGAAAAAGGACCAGCTAGTCATCCTAAAAATTAAAAACCCCTCATAGGAATGAGAGCTGTAGACAGTCAAATGCAGGAGATCATCAAAGAGAGAACAGTAGCTTTGAAATGAGTCTTGAGGAATTCACCCAAAACACAGCCCTGGGTATCTCTTTATCTAAGAATGTTTCTCGAGGAATTAAGAATAAATCTCTGAAAAGCCAGGTTAGGGACTTGGACGCCAGGCTGAGTGGTTCTGATGCAGCAGTTCCAGAAGCTGAGATAGAGGGAGGAGTAGGAGAAGCCTCGGAAGGGATCGTGTCCCAGTATTTTTGAGACTGAACGCAAATCACAAGTCCTCCTTAGGTGAAACACACACACACACACACACACAGCAGAGTGTAATAAATTAAATCTGTGGCTTCCCATTGCCTTGTGGTAAAATCCAAACTCTTCCACATAGCCTATAAGACCCTTCAGTGCCTGCTCTGGGCCCCCCCCCTTACCAGATAGAACACCCCGGAGCTCTGAGCTCCAGCCACGCTGAGTAACTCCAAGTTCCCCAAATGTGATATGCTGTTCCCACCTTCAAGCCTTTGCTCATTCTGTTCCCTACTCCCAGGAACCCTTCTGGCTCTTCTCCCTGGAAAACATCTACTTCTCCTGTCCAGGCTCAACAGAGAGGCTGCCTCCTCCAGGCAGCCCTCTGACCTCCTGGGCTGAGTTAGGATTTAACTTTTTAGCTCCCTATTTAGATCCATTAGTTTTCAAACTGTGGAATCACTTGTCTCCCTAAGAGTGAGTTGCTTCTGGGTTTCTCGGCTGCAGCCAGCCCATGTTTTGTTTATAGTACCAAGTATTACTAAAATGCAAGTTACTATTATAATAAGAACGGTAATAATAATTATCATTATTACGGTCTTGGGCTTTGGGGCTGCTGGCGGTTTGTTTATAGGACTTGTGTTTGCCTGAAGGGCCTCTTTCGTGCCAGTTAGAAATGGATGGTTATTACAGACAATTGGTCTCCTGCCTGTGCATGGTTTTGTTTTGCCTTGTTTTGTTTTAATCCTTGGAATGAAAGTTAGACCCTGTCTCGCCCATTATGGGGACGTCCTTATGCCATCAATAGTCCTCGAAGTTGCTTGTTACGAAGCAGAAAGACCCGTTCGCAGGCATTGCCAGCAGCACACACCGCTTCTCCTTGATGCTACTCTCCCCTTGATGGCAAATGCAATTAACAGGGATGAGCAATGGGAGCTTTAACAGCGTTTTGGCAAGGCTGGAAATGTGTGTGCGTTTGCGATTGAAAGAGGACCCTGACAGCCTGCGTTAAAGCAATGAACTGCACACGGGCTTTCTCCAGAGGCTAACGAAATGATTCCTGGCATCCTTCATAGGCATAGAAAATTCTGCCATTCCCACCTCTTTTCGAAGGGGATTTGTGGGGGGCAGGAGGATGGGAGTTTGTCTCTGCCATGCCTATCCAGCTGGGGAGGGGGCCTGCACTTCGTAGACATGGTTTGTGGGGCCCCGTGTGGGAGATGAGGCTGAAGCAGCACCCCCAGGCCAGAACACAGAGTCACATAGCCAGCAAAGGTGGGGACAGCCAGGAAGCCTGGAGCTGGCGTTTCAGGGTGAACGGCCCTGTGTGGGTGGGGCGGCGGGGGTGAGGGCGGTCCCCATCCCTGGACAGGAAGAGTGAAAGTGATTAGCAGCAGCTTAAAGGTTATCACGTAGAAGCACACTGTTAGTTTTTGTTCTCAAAAATACTGACTTTGTAAAGTCCGTGAGTCCAAAAGGATGTTGAAGCACCCAGGGAGGATCAGGCCAAATGACCTCAGGGACCTTCCAGTCCCCAGCGTCCAAGATTCTCAGAGATTTAATAGAAAAAAAGGAAAAACATAATAAAAGAGCCGAAGCATGTTTGCACCGTCTTGGAAATAAGAAAGATAATGCTGTGCCCTTATCTCTGGCCCCTGGGACGTAGCAGCTTCTGGAGCCTGTAATGCCCTGGGGTTTGTGGGTGGGAGGGACTATCACCAAGTCAGCCCCACTTAGAGCATCGCAGCCACGAAGAGGGGTCTCCCAGAGAGTCAGGTGTTTGGGGGTGGGGGGAGGGTCGTTCCGTGGGCTATACAGCATGGTGATGGGAGTCCAGGCTTGCCCTGAGATAGCTAGCCCCCAGACTCTGCCTCTCCACGGGCGCCCCCCAGCCATGCTCCAGGACACCGGCCCATCGATGCGTGTGTGTCCTCAACACAGCCTGCCGTCAGACCTCAGTGCGACCTAGGAGAGTCCTCTCACCCCAGGCCTACCAGAGGGCAGGCGCTCAAAGGATGTATCCGGAATAAATGCAACTCAGAATAAATGCAGCTGGGATAGAATGGCCCTTTGAAGGTATTTAAAGCATTCTAGAGCACGGACCATTTACAAAGGCCCAGCTGTGGCTCTCCGCTCCAGGGCTTAATTCTGAACCATGGGGAAGTCCTGGGGCCCCCAGGGGAGGGGTGCCCGAAGGGCTGGAGACAGCTGGTCTTTATCTACTGATATGCTAGTGTTTCTGGATTTTTATCACCAGGACTGCTGTCCTGGAATATACGGCTTGCCCTGGGGACCAGAACCTTCAGGACAGTCGATGAGGATGTGCTCAAAAGTCCAGATAGAGATAGCACGGGAAACACAGCTGTAGGTGTGCCCTGGGGCTCACATGAGACAAAACCAATTAATCAGATGAATTATGTGAAGAGGGTGGTCCCAGAACAGGCCTGGCTCTAGAAGGGTTTGGGCTCTGGTGTTGGGGAGACTGTATGTCTGAGCTAATATATGAGGAGGCTGAGGAGAGAATAACAGGCTGGAATCTGAGCAGGGATGTCGTCTAAGGGGGCCAGGAGGGGCACGGTTTGCTGATGATGCTCCTCAAACTACGTGCTCTGCTCGGCGCTGGGGCACAGTGGAGGACCCAGAAACATCCCATCAGGGCCCAGCCCAGGAGGTGTCTTGGTTTTAGACAGGCTGTCCAGGGACCGAAGATGCAGCCTAGGCACTGGAGGTGTGAGATAGGGAGTCTGGGAAACTGTGTGTGTTCAAAGTATACATCTGTCCTTGATTGCTGGCTCGGGTGGTCAGGGTAGGCAGGGCTCTGTGCCTCCCGGGCAGTTTCAGAACAGCTCTCAGGGGCAGTCAAGGGCAGAAGAGAACAGCAATGAAAGGCACTGGGAGTTCGCAGTAGGGTGAGGAGCCCGGGAATTGACTTAGAGGAACAAGACCAGGTCCTCGGGTGGGCTGCCTGGGGAGGGAGTGAGGCAGCTACAACCGGGCTTGCATCCTGGGCTTTGGCATTTGGGGGCTGGGTCGGGGCTGCAGGCAGGGCCCTGCGTCAGCCCACTGCTTGAAACCCCACTGCCTGATCTCCCAACCTCCTGGGATGGTGGATGTGGCCATCCCGAGAGCTGGATTTCCCAGGTTGACCATTCAGCTGTTTTTGGCTTTTGCTTCTCTGATGCTCCAGCCACCAGCTCGTGGTGAGATGAGTTGGGGTCACTTGGTTGTTTCCAACAGGAAGACCCATCGAACCCCATTAAGGGTGCCCAAAGGTTATACTTGACCTAGCCTCTATGGGCTGTTCCTTTCCCAGTCCACGGTGTCCCCCAGGCTGCACAGCTCCCTGGCCATGTGACCCTGGTGAGTCACGCCCCCTCCCATCTCTAAGCGGGAACAACCGTGGTCCCTCTGTTAGGACTATCGAAGGGTCCAGTATGTCCAGCTCTGTGTTTTAGGGCTTTCTGGGTGGTTGTTGCTGTTTATGTGGCTCTTGAGGAGCCCTGGGCAATCCAGGAAGTGTCTAAGGGTCAGAACCTGTGAGCCAGGCTACTAGGCCACATGCAGCCTGCCCTGGGGGTGGGCTCAGAGCAGTCCCCTCCTTCACTCAGCAGATACTTATTGAGTGCCTACTGTGTACCTTACCGATGCTGGGCTAAGGCACTGAACAGGGCACATAAGGTTCCTATCCTCAGAGGCCAACATTCCAGCTGGAGAGAGTGAAACTATCACTGGTGCACAAATTAAGAACATTGTTTCCAACAGCGCAGGGGCGGTGAGGAATGTCAGCCAGAATCTGGAGGAGGATGTCTGGGTGCTGGTGTTCTGGGGAGGTGACCTAGGAAACCTAGGTGGGAGGTCTCATTGGGGGGTGGGGGAGGAGCAAGACCTGCAGAAGGTTCCAGACCAAGGTGTGGAGGGAGGCAGGTATGGGCCCACTGGCTTGGAGCAGGAGTCTAGGCAGCATCTGGTGGGGTGGGGGACAATGGGGCCCACTCCAGGGCAGTATCTACATGTGACCCCAAACCCAGGGGCAGAATTTCATTAACTCAGAGAGAGTCAGTATCATGGGGTACAGGCAGGAAGTTTGCAGTGTGGGGAACTTGTGGGCTATAGGGATCCCCACTTAGCAATTTTGGGCCCCCTCAGCCTACTTGGAGGTAGGGTGGGACTGCTGCAGGGTGGGCTTAGTCCTGGAAGGGTTTTGCTGGGCTAAGAAATGGAAGGAGCTGAGAATACCGATGAGAGAAAAGGAGGAAGCCAACATGCAAAGTCTAAACCCCTCATGAGAGGATGGTTGCAAATTCGGGTCTCCGGCTTGAAGCACGTGGAAGTGATCTAGCTTGTCAGTCCAAACAAGCCCAACTCAAATAGCCTTAAGGCCACTAAAATTTCAGTAGGGGAATTTGGGGCCTATAAAAATTAAAATTCCGAACCTCCTTCAGGTATTGATGGATCCAGGGGCACAAATGCCAGCTCTGTATCTCTTTCCCTCTCTTACTCCTATTTGCCTCTAGTTGGCTTCTTCCTCTGGAGCCTCTTTCTTTGTCATTCTGATAGCTCTGGGCTTCAGTGAGGAAAGGACATTGTCAGCAGACAGAGCCTCAGTCTGGTGACCAACATGGCTTTGGCCTTTGTTCAAAAGATATGGTAGTTTTGAGTTTGAACTCTGGAGCCAGACAGCAGAGTTCAGGTCCTGGCTTTGCTACTTTAGAGCTGTGTGACCTGGGGCAAGTCACTTAAGCTTTCTGGGCCTCAGTTTCTTCATTTGCTAAGTGAGGATAATAATAGCACACCCACCTTATAGAGGTTTTTTGTAAGGATGGAAAGAGCTAGCAAATGAACATTTCTTCAAACAGTACCTTATCTTTGAATGAGGCAGAGTGACCACGAGGGTAGGGCTATGATTAGCTGAGCTGGCCAGTGCCCATGCCAAGCACGGAAAAAGGGAGAACCATAGGGATTCCAGTTCCAGATCCTACAAAAGCTCTGAGAGGCAGGTCTGCAGACCAAGAGTAGTTGACATACTCCAAGGCAAAGAGCATGGCTGAAAATAGGACACAAAGTTGGAGTCGGGAACCAGAAAGGACATTTATTTAAACATAAGCATTTATTGAGGACCTACTATGTGCCAGCCATCATTCTGAGTCCTGTGGGTTAGCAGTAAACATAGACAGGAACATTTACTACTCTCCTGGAAATTATGTTTTGGTGGTGGGAGAGGGCGGGGTAGTGGATGGCCGATGAACAAGATCACAAATAAAATATATTCATAATTTCAAAAATTTATGTTCCCTGTTTCACATTAAAATCATATACAGAACACATTCAAGACTGGTTAAAACAAATCCATTCATCAGGTATCTACCAAGGGCTTGTGCTGGGCTAGATACTGGATATATGGGCTTCACCCGCCTCAGTGGCACTGCTATTCCCTCTGCATCTGTCTGTCTCGTGACGCCACCCATGCTGCAGGAGGAGTAGTCTGTCTACATGTCTCTTTACTTCGGTAGATTGTACGCTCCATGAGGGACGTAATCTGAGTATGCTGAGTATGGTGCCTCACCGATAACAGATGCCCTGTATGGGTTTGTGTGATGGATGGATGGGTGGGTGGATGAGTGGGTGGATGGATGAGTGTATAAATGGGTAGATGGACGGGTAGATGGATGGAAGTTACAGATAAATGAGTGCATGGGTAGATGGATGTAAGTGGATATATGGATAGTTGGTAGGAGGATGGATGGGTAGGTAGAAGGAAGAAGGGAAGGAAGGAGGAAAAGAAGGAAGGATGGATGGATGAAGGAACTTGTCCACATACCCCATTTGCCAACCAAACTCTTCCTACTACACTTAGTCTATACTTAGACTAAAGTGGCAACAAGTCCAGGGCATCTTGAGATAGGAGATTTTTATAGCATCTGAATATGTTTACCCCTGATCTGATGCCTTCAGGGGATTTGGAGTCTATTCCTGGTTGTTAGGTGTCTCCTTTGAAGTTTGGGGGCAGGTCTTGGAAAAGACTGGATACTCCCTAAAACTTAATCTCCAATGGAACTTGGGTCTGTTAAAGGGCTCGAGTCCTTCCCGGGTTCCCAAGTCACTGCACCATTGATGGGGAAGCACCACTCAGCCATGTGCTGGGGCCCCACCTCCTTGTTGGAATCAACAGTGGTAACTTTTTGGGTTAGCTCTGGCATATCCTTGGGTCATCAGAGAATTGGCAATCCATTCTCCAGACACTTACTCTGTATGTGGAAATGCCTGAGACATTTCAGCTGGGCTGATGAGTGGATCCTCTCAGCGTGCCAGGAGCCTCCAACCCCAGCTATGGATTCTTTTTTCAAAGTAAGAAAAGTAGGCAAGTCTTTAAAATGTAAAAGAGCCCAATTTCCCAGCTTTTCCCACCCCCAAATGACTCCTTTCCAGGTGTGGGGTATTTTAAGCAGTTGTAAACACCATTTTTGTCAGACTTTTCATTTCTGGTAATGATCGTATTTATACAAATTCTGTCACTGTTCCTTCCTTGATCACAATTCATGGTCTAAGAAAAGATCTCTTCCAAACTCAAGTTTTAGGATATTTATAGACCTTCCATCTAGAGGCAGGCACAGTGTTGGGCCCAGCGGGGATGACACAAGCCTGGCCTCCCCATCAGGCACTGCCATTTCAGTGGATGGCAGGTAATCTACCAGTAAACATGATTTCATTTCAGGTAGTGCTAAGTGTAATAAAGGAAAACAAGCCAGGGTGGGGGGGCATAGGAGTTACGGGCATTGAGAGGTTCTCTAGAACCCACTGTCCAGGAGTGAATTTCTTCATGAGTTGATATTTGATCAAATCTGATGGTTTTTTTGTTTGTTTGTTTGTTTTGGTTTTTTTTCCAATTTATTTATTTTCAGAAAAACAGTATTCATTATTTTTTCACCACACCCAGTGCTCCATGCAAGCCGTGCCCTCTATAATACCCACCACCTGGTACCCCAACCTCCCACCCCCCCGCCACTTCAAACCCCTCAGACTGTTTTTCAGAGTCCACAGTCTCTCATGGTTCACTTCCCCTTCCAATTTACCCAAATTCCCTACTCCTCTCTAACGCCCCTTGTCCTCCATGCTATTTGTTATGCTCCACAAATAAGTGAAACCATATGATAATTGACTCTCTCTGCTTGACTTATTTCACTCAGCATAATCTCTTCCAGTCCCGTCCATGTTGCTACAAAAGTTGGGTATTCATCCTTTCTGATGGAGGCATAATACTCCATAGTGTATATGATGTTTTAAGATGTTTTAAGAAAGGGAGCATGACACATGAAAGTCTGGCAAAGGGAAGAGCACTTGCAGAGGCCCCAGGAAAGGAATGTGCTTAGTGCATTCAAGGCCCTGCTCCAGGAGGAGCCAAGAATAGCATTAGAAATAAGGAGAGGATTCCCTGGGGGGCAGAGGCGGGAAGATAGAAGGTTCAGGGAGAAAGAACAGGATGTAGGAGGTGAAGGATAAGTGGATTGTATGTTCTCACCTAGAACCAGAGTCCAGAAAGAAGACACATGGGCTAGCTCTACATAGGCTGCTGTGAGAACTCTGTTGCAAGCGACAGAAAGGCCAACTTCAACAGACTTTTAAAAAGATGGGAAGGGAAATAGATCAATGTATCAGTTCATGGAACTGAGAATTCTAGGCCAAGGTCTGGCTTCAGGTGTGGCTTAATCCAGGTCTCAGACAAATTCATCAGTATCTTGTGTCGCTGTGTCTATCTCTTCCTGTCTGGGCTCACTTGTACCATGCCGGTGGCTTCTCAGTCAGATGCCCACCTTGTGTGCTCAGCTCTAAGAACGCAAAGATATTCTAAAGTTGGCCGTGGGGCTGACTTCTGTGGTTTGAATTCTATGAACGCGTTTTGTCCGTTTTGACCAGACTCAGGTCCAAGTTGGGCCATGTCACTCCTCATGCTGGGGCCTGTGGACGGTGTTTAAGCTCACTCTGAGCCTCAGTTTCTCCCAGCCCTACCCATCAGGGTCACTGGCAGGAGAAGATTAGACTACATGTCTGCAAGCTCCTGTCCGGGGAACCAAGGCACAAGGGCAAAGTGAGTCCTCCATGAAAGCAAGTTTCCTTTCCTCTAAGAGGAAGGGAGGGAGGGAGGGGGAACTTGATCCTTTGATACAAAGATTCACATTTTAAGAAAGCAGCTCCTTCTTAAAGTTACATGTAGGGACAATGTTGTGTTAGTCTTATGCAAGAATACTCATATTCTCGAAACAGATCCTAATGACAATAAATTGTACTGTGGTGTGAACTTCCTCTCCAGAAAGAGTTTAGCTGGGGCCCTGCCTTCCAGACCTCAGATGTGCTCCGGGTGGCTGCTTGGTGCTCAGGACCTGGCTGCCAGCAGCCTCTCATGGCCTCCTGCCTGGTTGATGCAGCTGGGGGAACCTTCCAGAGAAGATATACTTATTCTCCTCTGGGCCACTTGGGATGAGGAGAACAGAGCAATAAGCCCTCTTCCATCAGTGCTAACAAGATTTGCTGAGCACCTCTTTCAAATCCTGCTGAATGTGTCAAATTGGGCTAAAGAAGCCAGAGTGAATTATGATGTCCAAGCCTAATGTCCACTATTTCCTCTGCAGGATGTTCCTGATGGGACTTAACTTACCTTGGGGCAGGTGCCCTGTAGTAGTTCTGTCCTGGAAAGGAGCAAAGAGGAATATGCCCAGAAAAGTGGGCCAGGCAGTTGAACCCTAAGCCAGCAACCTAAACATGCCTAGTCCTCAGAGGATAGGTCTCCTGGCAGGTCAAAAATGCTTTCCAGCAATTAGGATGTGGTGGAAACAACATTTGACTCTAAGGTCATCTCTGCTGTCCTATGACCTTAGATAACCCCCTTTCCTCTCTGAGCCTCGCTTTCCCCATTTGAGAGTCCTCCCAGCTACAGTAACATTTCAGCCTTTATTTTTGGATGTATCTACCTGTGAAATGGGCTCTCTCCCATACGTAATGATCTCCCTGTTTGTGGAAGAAATCAAGCTGCAGCTGCAGCTGTGATCCTACATTGTGTATTCATAATCAAATAGTTGCTGAGGTGGCCCAGTGCTGGACCATATGGTGAGTAAGCACAGGGGCTCTTGTCCTCCTGGAGCTGACATTCAAGGTGGAAGACACAGAATAAATAAGTACACAAAGAAACAAGAGCATTAGGTAAAGCAGGGTATGACAGGGTGTGACAGGGAGGGCAAGGGTCAAAAAGGCTTCTGTAAATCAAGACCTAAAGGAAGAGAGGGTGCCAGGGTGCCCTTTAAACAGCCAGAGCAGAACATTCTAGAAGATAAGTTCTCTTGCAAGGTCCAAGACTGAGGAAGTGCTGGCTCAGACGAGGGTGGGAGAGTGAGAATGTGAGGCTGTGAGCTGCAGGTTTCTGCAGAGGTCCTTCGTCATGTTGAGAAACTCTCCTTCTATTGCTAGCTGGTAGAGAGTGTTTGTCACGAATTAGCATTGAATTTTGTCAAGGCTTTTTTCTGCATCTATAGATATTTTTTCCTTTAGTTTGTAAACATGGTTAATTCCACTGATTAATTTTCAAAGGTTGAACCATCCTTCATGCTGAATTTTATTCACTAGATTTTGTGAAGGATTTTTGTGTCTTGTGTTCATGAGGCATACTGGTCTGTAGTTTTCCTTGTGGCAATGACTTTGTTTGGTTTGGGTTGGGGCAAATGTTAGTCTCATAAAATGGGGTGGGAAGTGATTTCTCCCTTTATATTCTGGAAGATTTTCTATAGAATTGGTGTCATGTCTCCCATACATGTTTGATGGAATTCACGGAGTTGCGGATATAGGACTACCCATGCTATCTATTTCTTCTTGGGTGAAGTTGGACAGTTGGTATCTTCTAAGGAATTCACCATGATATCTGAGTAGTGTAGGGTTTTCCCTAGTACTCTTTATTGTAAGTTATGCGTTTTCTCCTTTTTTTCTTGATCGGTCTGTCTAGAGCAGTGGTTAGCACACTACAGCCTTCCGGTGAAATACAGGCTATGGCCCAGTGTTAAAATTAAAAAAAAAAAAAAAAAAAAAAAGGAAAGAAAGAAAGAAAAGAAAAGCACAAGCAAAAACATGTGATATGGACCATATGTTGCCAGCAAAGCCTAAAATATTTATTATCTGAATATAGATTCTAGGTTGGCCTCTGGATTGCATGGTTTTCTGTTGAGAAATCTACCATGACTCCTTTCTTTGGTCCTCTGTAGTTACTGTAGTGTTGTCTTTTTCACTCTGACAGCCTTCAGTACTTTGTCTTTCTTTATCTTCCAGAAGTGTGAATATGATGTGCCAAAGTTTTTGTTTTTCTTTTGTATTTACCTGCTTGTTGCTTTCTGAGCTCCTTGGCTCCTTGGTTTGGTGAATGCCATTCACTGTGGATATTTTTCAGCTATTAGGTTTCCCAATACTTAAATAAGCCAGAGCTCACATCTCTCTTTTTGGAGGTGCCTACCTTGGATTTTGAGTTTATTGGTCTCTTGCAGCCTGAGCTTTCTGATAAGTGAGGAAAAGTCATGAATTAAAGTATTGCCTGGCTTGCCATCATTATCTTTTTAGGGTGACCTCTTTCTAAAACTCTATATTGTAAGCAGAAGCTGGACATCCTGGCTTGGCTTTCCTTAACTTTTTTTTTTTTTTTTTAAGATATTTAACCTGTGTATTGTCTTCCAGAACTTTCTTTCCTCATTCCTGATTAAATAACAGAACTATATCCAGGTTATTGCCCATAGCTATAGTCAGTTTACTTTCACTGCTGCCGAGTATGCTGTCGTGATTTGTTAATCTGTTTTCCGACTGATAGGAACTGAGGTGTTTCTGTTTCAAGGCCCTTTTGAATGACATCACTCTGAACGTACTCACACACACTTCCCAGTTTACATAGCACGTTCCTGGGAGTGGAATTAGTCATAAGATAGGAGGCTTTTCAACTTAAATCCACCCATCCATGGTGATGAGAGTCCCTGCCAGCACTTGGAATGACCAGACCTTTTATTTTACTGGTCTAGTGGGTCCCAAACAGCATCTCGCATGATGTCTGGACGGAAATGGCTCCAATGGCTGGGAAGGTGGGGCATCTCCTCATGTGTTTACTGACCATTTCTTCTCCCTCTGGGCTCATGGATCTTCTCTGTTCCACATCTGAAAGCCCAGACCTCCACCTCAAGGGTCCATCCCCCTTGGCACCTACATGGGTAACTTATTCACCTCACGTTTTCCGTAACTGTCACCTTCTGAAAATTATCTTTTAGGGCTTGAACCAAGTCCTCAAGATCCTCTCTACCACCCCACCCCACCTCATCATGTGGCACGTCCCAGAGTCTAAAATGACCATTTGTGTATTTGTCTGCCTGTTGACTTTAATGCCCAGGATGCAAGTTCCCCAAGAGCAGGGACCGGGTGGCTGTCTAGCACCAGCATCTGGCATATGGTCATCCCTCAGATATTTATTGATAGGAAGAAATGAGTGAATGCATGAGAGAGAGAGAGACTGGCCAAGACTCAGGTGGCCTGGGGACTCTCAGAGATTGCAGGCATCCAGGGTCTGTTCCCAGGGCCTCGTGACCCAGGCAGGGTGTGTGTGACAGCATTGACATTCCAGCACCATCAGGGGACATGCCCATCACCCAAGTGGTGATGGCTTTCTCCCTCAGCCCCAGCCCTAGTAGGACACAGGCTCCTGCTGATCACACAGTGAGGGTTGTGTCTGTCCCCACTGGCATCAGCTGGCCAGTTTTGTCTGGGAGCAGCTGTGCAGTACGTGGAGGCCCCTGCCTTCTCCAGATGAGAGGCCCTGTGGCCAACAGCATGGCCAGCAGTGTGGTTGGTCTTGTGGACTGCAGAATGACCAACAGCACAATCAGCAGTGTTGTCGGCCGTGCGCACCGACAGCTGGTCGACCCGCAGAAGGGCCGGCAGGGGACTCACGCGGCACAAACCAGGCAGGCGCTGCAAGGTGTGTCGTCCTTCTGTGCTCAAAGATCGTCAGCAAGGGTCCTCTCTCATCCCACGCTGGGGCCGCAGGGGCCACATGGAGACCCGACAGCTTCCTAGGGCGGGGTGGGAGTACGTGAGCTGGAGAGACCCACATGGGTATATTCCACAGCCCTAAGTGCCTGGCTCATTTCTGGCATTGCAGTGTTAATGTCCTCAAAGGAGACAAAGCTGTTTCTTTTCTGTCCTGAGCCCTCAGGTCTGTGGGAGGAAGGGCTCCACCCCTGGTGCTATTTCTGGCCCTGTTCTGCCCCATTCTGGCCCTGTCGCATCTCTGCCATTATGAATTCTCACGGGAGATTTCTGTTTTTCCGTCTGATCGGGATGGAGATAGAGACAGCAGAGCAGCTTTCCTGGCTGCTGGCTTGCTTCACAGCCCTGCAGGTGTATTGCCTTGGGACCTCAGCTGGGTGGGCCTTCTGCTGTAGCACCCTCCCTGGTGAGGACCGCCAAGGCTGTCGCTTTAACAGCCTCACCGAGAGACGGCTCACAAACCATGACGTCAACCTACTTAAATGTATGAGTGGTTCTCTGTGTATTTGCCGAGTTGGGCAGCCATCACCCGCTACCTAACTCCAGAACGTTTTCATCACCTGCAAAAGAAACGCCCTACACATCAGCGCGCTTACTCTCCACCCCAGCATTCCTCGGACGCTGGTAGCCGCAAATCTACTTTTTGTATCCATAGATGTGACAGTCCTGAATGTTTGACGGAAATGGAATTACACTATGTGACCCTTTGTGTCTGACTTCGTTCATCCCACACAGTGTTTTCGAGATTCATCTGTGCTAGAGCTTGGCAACGCTTCTTTCCTTTTTATGGCTGAATAATATTCCATTGCGTGGATGGAGCATATATATTTTTTTAACCATTCCTCAGTTGATTTGGTTTTGTTTCAGTGCTTTCCTGAATTTTGAGATCACTCAGTGATATGACACATTTGAAAATGAATCTATGTACTTTCACTGTTTCAGGCAGCACAGGAGCCCTTGGGTTCCAGGTCTGTCTACTTTGCTTTGGCTTCATTCTCCCCCTGCTTCCTGGTCCTTCAGGATGTCCAAGGGGCTCACACAGCTCTGTGCAGAGCTGTACCCTGCCCCGCAGGTGTTGTCCTGGGCCCTGGTGCTTGTTTGGAGCTTACTTCAGAAATGAGGGGGTGCCTGGGTGGCTCATTGGGTTTAGCCTCTGCCTTTAGCTCAGGTCATGATCTCAGGGTCCTGGGATTGAGCCCTGTGTTGGGCTCTCTGCTAAACAGGGAGCCTGCTTCCCTACCCACCTGCCTGCCTCTCTGTCTACTTGTGATCTCTATCTCTGTCAAATAAATAAATAAAATCTTTAAAAATTAATTAATTTTTAAAAAAAGAAAGAAATGAGAAGCTGAGAGCCATATTGAGCATGTTTCTTTCCTGCTACTTTGCAGGCTGCTCAGAGAGCCCACTAACAGTTCCCAGTTACCCCAGCTGATCTCACAGAATGGCAGGGCTCAGGCTAGGGCTGGGGGTGCAAGGAGGGGGCTCTCATAGGGGCTCGGGGTATCCAAGGGGAAGGGGCTGAATTGTGGTCTACTGATGCTTTGCCGGTTACCTGAACCAAGAGACTTAGAACCTTAATAAACATGTACTGTGCTCCCAGTGTCTGGGGTGGCCCAGCTGAGAGTCTCCGCAGGGCTGCCGTTGAACTGTTGGCTGGGACTGTATCATCCGAGCACTTTCCTGGGGAAGGAAGATCTGCCTCTAGGCTGGCTTACCCATGTGGTTGTTGGCAGGAGGCCTCGGTGTTCCCCCTTCTGGCCTCTCCCACAGGCTGTCTGAGGGGCCTCCCAAAATGGCGTCCGACTTCCTCAGAGTGAGCAAGGGAGGGCAGCAACATCTGTTCTGACCGGAGACTACCTGCCACTACTTCTCCCACATTCTGCTCATTAGAAACAAGTCGCTAAGTCTAGTCTGCGTCCCCCTCACCCAAAAAGTGGAGGGACATTTTTTTAATCATCATTATTATTATTATTCAGATTGTATTCATTTGAGAGAGAGAGAGTGAGCAAGCGAGAGAGCACAAGTGACAGAGGGAGAGGGAGAAGCAGGCTCCCTGCAGAGCAAGGGGCCCGAGGTGGGACTCAATCCCAGGACTCTGGGATCATGACCTGAGCCGAAGGCAGCTGCTTTATGACTGAGCCACTCAGGTGCCCCCAGGGACAGGTTTCAGCCCTCAGGGGCTCAGACCACTTATTGGCTAAGCTCCATATTTGGCAGCTATAGGAAACAACATCTAGAGGAAGGGACTTGCCTAAGTAGGGCAGTAGGGGCAGAGATGGATGAGAGCCTAGTGATCAAGACCCTTGGCCCAGAGTGAAGATACATTTCACAGATGGAGAAATGGAGGCACAGAGAGGATAATTGCTTTGCCCAAAATCACACAGCTGGTATTGGGCAGAGCCAGGATGCTAGCCTCACAGGTGTTTGGGGGGAGTGTGTTGCATGCAGGCTGACTGAGACCAGCCAGGGCAGACTCTGGGGTAAGGCCAGAGCAGGGGACAGTAACCAGAAGAGGCAGGACTGGCGGAGGTGCGGCCACGAGATCAGTGGGGGAGGGATGCTGAAGTAATACATTCTGGGCAATTCTGCTAGCAGAACCTCCAGGATTGGTGGATGAGATGATGGTGCATGAGGAGGGATACAGCCTGACTTGACGTTTGGCTGGAGCACCTGGAAAGGCAGTCAGGTGCCCAGCTGTGGGATGGGAAAGCCTGTGGGAAGGTGGTGGGGGATTCAGCCAGGTCAGTCTGAAATGCCCATCAGCCATCCTAGTGGATGCACCAATGCCAGTGAACATGCCATGCTGGTCTCCATTGGGGGAAAGCTCGGGCTGGCCATGTACATTTGGTTTTTAGTCCATATTGATTCTCATTGGAGGTGGAAACCCTCTTATTGAAATAGGAGGCAGGATCATGCTGGAGTTCAGCAGGGATGAGGCATCTGGCAGGGTGACAGCACAAAGCTCCTGGAATTGTCCTCAGAGCCCTCAGGAGTGCCCCACAAGCTGGCTTCAGCCCGGGAGGACCAGCAAGCCCACCCTTACCATGAGTTGGCCCTCCCTCAAGAGCAGGAGGCCCCTCCTAGGCAGCCAGGCAAGGCTGCTCTGGGTCCTTTCCCCAAGAACCTGAGACACGGGACTAATGTGGGGACCCACATGGTGCCAGGGCCAGCAGGAGGGGCTGCAGGTGCCCCAGAGCTGGGAGGGCCCAAAGCACCCCTCTGTCCTGGCCTGGGTCTTTGGGGACAGGGGAGTCTTGGCCACTCAGCCATGCCAGCAGGAGGGGACACAGAGTGGGGGTGTCTGTTCCTCTTCCCCATTCACTGCTGCAGCGTATTAAAGATTCCCTGCAAGGTGTACAGTCAAAGAGAGTATTGGATTTTGTTTCAAGGTGACTGACTGATCCAGAACTGAAATGGAAGTGGAATCCTAAAGGCCTGGGAAGGTTCCCAGATTTTGACAACACTAGATAATTCCTTCCAGATTCTTCTCAGGGGGAGAAAATCAAAATGCCAGCCAGTTGGGTTAAAACTGGCCTTTCAAGGAAATCATTTGAAAGGTTTTTTGTTTTTTGTTTTCCTTCTTCCTGAAAATGCATGTGAGGCTTTCTCCAAGGGTGGTCTCCGCCTGCCCTGCAGTGGGCACATCACACGTAGTCTTTGGGGTAGGAGAGAACCGCGTGGAGAGAAAAGCATCTATGACTCCCAGTTCTCAGATGGGGACACTGAGGCCGGGCGTGCTCAGGAATGCCCCAAAGAGGGCAGGGCCAGGAGACCGCAGAGCAGACTACCCTTTTGTGGAGCTGGTGCTGCTGCATACTTGCAATGTGACCCCAGGTGGGTCACTGTGCCTCTGTGCAAAGGGGACCGTGGCGCTGCCGCCACCCCACCCCTGCTGTCCCGCAGAATGTGGTAACCAAGACATGGCACTCAGAACATGCCGGGCCCCTCCCCTGCTCTCAAGGAGTGCTCATTCATTCTGATCATTGTTATTTTCATCCCTGTTGTATCTCCTGTGCACACCACTGCCAGATGGCTCACGTGTTCTTTCTGGAGCTCCATTTTTATCCTGTCCCTCCTCTGCTCAAGATCCTGCTTGGGCCATATTGCCCAGACATTCTTTTTCAGCACTCTAAGTCCCACACATGGCATCTCCTCTCTCCTTCCTTCAACAGCCGCTTGTGGAAGTCAGACCTACTGTGTGCCGGCCCTGCTCCAGCCAGCACCTCCTGGCAGTGGTTGCAATGGCTTGTCAGCTGCCACCCTCTCCCACCCGCCTTGGCAGGCTGAAGGTAGAGACCCTTGCCGTCCTCGGAGGACTCAGCTGGGGAAGGAGGGAAGAGGAAAGTGGCAAACTTTTTTTCCCCCAGAATGCCATTTGGACAGTAGGGTGTGTCCTACCTGCCGATGTGGCTCCTGTTCGGGAGCAAATGCAGACAGTATCCTTGCCTGCGGACAGCCGGGCAGTTTGGGACCTGCATATCCCACCCCGGCGCTTCTGGAGGAATGAAGACATGTTTTGTACTCTCTCTGATAGGCGGTTGTGCTCAGGTCTCTTCCCAGAAAGCTCTCTGATCCCTCAGCCTGGAATGCTTGACTTCGCCTCGGCCCCCTCTAGGAGCCTCGCACACCCCAAACCCCGAGTAGGTGGCTCTCTGCTGAGCTTTGCTAATCTCCTTCCCAGGGTACCCGGCATGGAGCTGGGCTTTGCATATCTCGTGTGAGATGGTGAGCAGCTGCCAGCAGAAGCACGCATGATGCAGAATTATTTTACCTACAGGCCACAATCCGTGCTCAACTGACTGGCACTGGCCAGCGAGGAGGTTTCTGCACATGGTCTACCAGGGAAGAACAGTCAGATCTTTGCATCTGGGCACCTCCTGGTGGCCAATGAGACCCCAGTAGACAGTCTGGTCCCTCATCTATTCTGCGGGCCCTCTCCACCCACCCAGCCTCTTGCAGACCTCCAGGGACAGGGAGCTCTGTTTTTCAGGCACAGCATTCCATCTCCAGGTAGCTATAGTGATTTAAGCATTTCTGTGATGGAAAACCACAATTTCTGCTTCCTGTGGTGGGGTCAGTGCCTCTCTGGGGGACCCTCACTCTACCTGCTCCCCTCTGTCCTTGGGCAGCGGTGCTGAGACAGAGGGGCATTGCCCCCGGGCACTCCTCACTGGCTGGGGGTCTCCACTGAGCACCCTCTGGTGTCCTCCCTGCCCACCTCCCCCCCCCCCCCCCCGGCCCCGACCAGTGTCATATTTCAGGCACGTGAGAGAATTAGCTTTGGGCTGGGCTCATTTTGGCAGCTAAGAAAAAAAATCCCTTAGGGGAACACAGCCTTCCGAATCACACGCCTCACTGACATGGCCCCATCCCTGGTGATTTACTTGACGACTGCGCAGCGGGGAATTTGCCGCCGAGAAGCCCCTGGACACCCACAGAGGGCCTGATACAAAGGGCATGCAATCAGCACTGTTGAAGATACAGCTTTTGCTCAGGCTTTGATAGATCCTGTTTGAATATGTAATTCTTATTCTAAATCCATGCTCCCTTTCTGCAAACCATCTTGTCCAAAAGAGTTTGTAATTCCCACCAAGGGGACCACAGAAGCAGTTAGAGAGGACAAGTGGCTGCGATTGGGCTGTGTCTGAGGTTCCAGCCTACTGCCTTCCCCCGACCCAGGCCATATCGATCGTTCTGGCACAAATACCTTTTAAAGTTGGACATTTACAGAAGGAAGCCTTTTGGGCTCCTGACCGCTGGAGCAGCGAGGCGGCTGACCGTGTGATTACGCATGCTGGCCTGAGCACCTGCAGTCTCCGCAGTGGCTTCCGGGCACCGCACGTCTGTGGACTGTGGCCTCGCTGCTCGGCCCGGCCCTTCTCTGCTGGCGGTGTCCTGATTCAGAACGCTCGAGCTGCCCTCTCCTCTCCCCAGGAGATGGAAGCTTTTTGGAGATTTTTAATAAGGGCAGGAGATGCCATCTGGACTCATTAAAGCATTCGCTGTGATACAAGGGGAGGGAACGAGATGTGGGGGCGGCCATTCACTCATTCATCTCCGCCTTCATTCAGAAACGTTTCGTGTACCACCCATCTTGTGTCAAGCCCAGAAAAGGCGATCTGCTTATGTTTTATTTACACCCATCTTAGTCCAAAAACCCCTTCGCTTGTTCCTTCTGTGTTTTTTCATATCCCCATTTTGCAGACGGGTAGCTGAAGGCCCAGAGTGTGGAGGATTTGCCAAGTATCACAGCAGCAGGATGGGGCGGGGATGCTCTGGAACTCCTGTCCAACGTCGGGTCTGTGTGTCACTGCCCAGCACCTGTACTACCTGCAGAGTCCCCACAGGCGGCCACCAGCAGACTGGAAACTGTGTTCTTATGGGAGGCTTTCCCTATTGACTGGCTCTGGGATACAGTAAGCAGCACTGTCCAGAGAGATGTTGAGTTCTGCTCTTGGCGTTCTGCTATTCTTTGGAATGACAGTGCTTAGAGTCCTTCCTGGTTCTCTGTCACCTTCCACTGGCATTCATCCTGGTCGCCCAATCTCCAGCCCTGCCACATCCCACCTTCTGCAGTGCCCCCCCCCCCAGGGTACAGGCCAGCCCTGCCATGTCCCTGCCTTTCCCGTGCCTCCCCTGAATCCAGGCCTGTTGACATGAGACTTCCGCCTGTTTTTTCACGCATGGCATCCCCTCAGCCCAGCACAGCCTGCCCACCAAGGGAACACATTACTCATGGAACACTGTTCACTCAACACATGTTTATCCCATGTCTGCTGTGCACCAGTGTGACAGTGGCAAGCCCTAGGATTTACCCAGGGGCTCCAGGGGCTCATTGCTAAGTAAGCTGGGAGCTGGAGGGGGAAAAGGTATTATCCAGGCCAATCGAGGGGTGAGAATCAGGGAGAACCTGCCTGTGCAAAGGCCCTGAGGTGGCTGGCCAGTTTGAGATACTCTCACATGTCCATGTGAGTTCAAGGTGGGGACAGTGGCCATCCTACCCATTGACTCAGGGCCAAACCCTGCCCTTTACTACCCCAGTTTCCTTCTTGGGCTGATTTATACTTGGAGACCTTGAGTCTACACCCTGCTCTGTCACTACTTATGGCTGTGTGGGCCAGTGGCTTCCCCTCATGATGCCTCAGTTCCCTCATCTGTGAAATGGGAAAGAGGCTGTGCAAATAATAGGCTCTAGGGAAGTCTAGATGAATATGTATAAAGCACCTGAAATGGTATGTGATTGCTACTGAATGTGCACTATTTCCTATCCTTACAACCATTATTACTCCTTTTGTTCAAAGCTGCTAGGACTTTTGGGGGCAATATTCACTAGTGGAGAAGGTCGCAAGCTTTGCTGTTAAATTTGGGAGTTAAGTGCCAGGTCCTCCACGTGCCTGCTGTGTGACCTTGGGTGAGTCACTTAACCTCTCTGAGGCGCATTTTCCTCCTCCACAGAATGGGGAAAAAAATTCTAAGAAAGCCTCCCAGTATGTGCTCACACACGTTGGTGTAAGCACAGACCGTGTCCCGGAGACCACTCTCCTTACTAACACCAGGGGAGAGTAGTGGAGCCGGGATGAAGGGGAGAGAGTGCGGGCACAGGGGACACAGCGCACGCGCTCTTACACACCTCTGGACAATTTGGTTTGCTCCACTGAGCCGGTGTTCCTTTTGTAATTAAAACAAAGGAGCCCCAGAGAGGGGAAATGTTAAATGAAATAAAGGTACTGCCCACCTCCTGGGATGTCATGTGGATTAAATGAGCCAATATGTGTATATGATTGGAATGGGCCTGGTCTGTGGGGTTTGCTGAGTAAATGTTAGTTGTTGTAACAATAGTAATAATAATAATATAAAACAAGATAATCATTATTATTACTAGAACTGTTCCTTTTCAAGCAGCTCTGCAAAATCATTAACAGGTTATATAACTTCAGGAGAGATGGGGGTCCCTTTCTTACTAGGAGTGCAGGGCACTGAGATCACACTCTAGGAAGGAAGGTGAGAAGCCCAAGGTGGTTCTGGGCAGGGGTCCAGGCCCCTTGGCAGCCCCCACATTCTTGTCTAGTGCTGCCGCTTTGGGGGCTCCTTTGCACTGGGATGGGGAGAGCAGGTGAGTCCTTTCAGTCTTAGGGCTGGGATGCCCTTGGAAGTCTGAGAAGGCCTGAGGGGCAGGATGGGGATGTCTGGGTGGAAACTGAATCAGGGGCCAAACAGGGGAGCCTGCAAGTGTTGCCTCCAACCCTCGTCCAGCCTCAACAGGTTAGAAGGCAAGCGACAGAGCTCCCTGAGGCCAGGAGATGGGGATTGTTCGTACAAGAGCCAGGGAGCGGAAGGCTGGGAGGCTTCTTCCTTCCACAGACTGGGACACCCCCCCACCCCCCCCACCCCGGTACTGGCCCAGGGAGAAGCAGGAGGATTTGGTTTTATTTTTAAGATGAAGAAGGCCTTCAAAGAGCCCTGTAAGCATTTTGCGGAATGGGTCTCTGTAGATGTCATTTGCATAACAAGTATCTAAATCATCAGTAATGGGGCAGACGAGCTGGAACATTCTGGAAGCAGAGCCTTTGAGTACCTATTTCAAGTCTCTGACAACGCCCACCCGCCCCTGGGTTTGGGGTTCTTGAAAAAGGAGGGAGAAGGGAGGGAAACAGTCTCGGATGTTGTTGGGGATTGGGGCTGATCCATGCCTTGTGGAAAACTTACATATTTTTGAGTGGCACTTTTTAAGAAAAAGAACCCAGACTTATTCGTCAGATCGAAGGAGGGGCCGTACAAGTGAGGGCCCTGCGTTGTCAGCCCTGGTGGCTCCCCAGGAAATCCGCCTCTGATGGTGAGTCAGACCCAGGCTTGTAGTAGGAAGACCTTTGTCTACGTCTGCTGTGCCCCAACAGCTCCTGTGACCTTGACCCAGCTGCCTGTCTTCCATAGATCCCATGACAGGATGCATCTGAGGTCCCTGTTTGTGCACAAGAAAGCGACAGCAGCAACACTGAGGATTTCCTCCTTGGGGAGAGATAAATGGCACACAGCTTTTTAAAGACTCCGAATAGGCTGCTGTACCCTATTTAAATGCTGTTTTGATTCATGCACCCATTAAGCTACTTTATAGCTGACTAATGCGTCTCTTATTTTTATTCTTGTTTCGAAGCTAATTGTATATTATACAAAGAGGCCAATAATGTGGTAAAACCACCTATTTGACTTGAGCAGTCCTCCTCTCCATTGACTGCAAGCCCTCCCCACCCCCACGATGATGCACACTAGTCTGGCCTGAATTATGAGTGTGTTGTGCGTGTGCACGCGCACTCTTGGGGTTTCTCTTTTAGCAGTCTTCTTCCCTCTATAGCTTATGCCAAACACATTGACAGGCACAAGCATCAGTGCTTGAGCTAGGCTTTGATCATAGCTCCACTGTCTAAATCAAATCAGCTTCAGATCTGGCTTAACCCATGGGCTCAAATTATGTTATCAGTGAAAGGTCCTCCAATAATGTGTCCGTGATTAAAGGAACGAGACTGATACAAAGTGAAGGTCAAGCAAAGCTTTATTTCACGCCAAACATCGAGAATCAAGCTGAACGTTCAGGGCCGCGCCTCTTACAGTCTGCCTCACAGACTAGCCTGTAAGGGCAAAGGCCATGTGGTTGGGCCTGGCCACGCACAGGTGGCCAGTGAGATTGTAACACACAGAGAAAGCTACATGGTCATGCTAGGTCACACATAAATGACCAATTGAATTACAATTTACCCTATAGTAGACATTTGAACTGGCCTATCACCTTGGTCCGAATTGGCTCCCAAAAGGTGGGGCCCATACTCCTTGGTAGCTAGGGAGACAGTATGCACCCCCACTGATTAGATACCTCCACCTGGCCTGACCCACCTTTGTATTTGGGCTTTGTTACCTGGGACTGGTTTCCCGGGCTTGTTTTTAAGTAAGTACCCTGGGGGGAAGGGGGGCAGGGACAGTTTAAGTTTTACTGCATAAACAACAAAATGACTGTTTAATCCAAGATGGAATCGCTCTGGCTAAATAGGCCCTTATGATCAGGAGTTACCTCAGCTCTACTTTCCATGGTGGTCTCCCTGTCTGGTGAGTTTGCTGGCACATAGTAGCCATCACAGCTCCCCAGGGGGAGAGAGCTTCTCACTCAGAGAATTTCTGTTCCAAGTCCTGGCATGGGTTTGCTTGGGCCCAGGTCTCATGTCCGGCCTTGAACCAGTTACAGAAACAAAAGGATGAAATCCACTGACTGGTCAAATATAGGTTATATGCTCCCCTTTTGATTCTGGTATTACAGAGAGTTAACATCCCCCCAAATCATATAGACTAGGAGGGGCTCAGGGGTAAGTTCTTCAAATTTAAAACAGAGATACTGTTGGCATAAGATGAGGTAAGAAAGGGAAGGCAGAAATATAGTCCCAGATGTCTACTCCCATATCCAGGGCAGTGGCGCATCCTTGGATCTGAGGGGATAAGTTCACCCCACAACTGGCAGAAAGCCCAACTCAAAACCTCTAAGAACCACACATAACACCAGGTGTCACAGAACCTGGAATTGAGAACCAAGTGGAGGCAAGGGAGTGAAACCAAGCACAGGCTTTCCTGCTGGGGCTGCTGGCGTGGGTGGCTGGGGGTTGGACAGAGGCACAGGTGCCCAAGGGCTGGGTCAGGATGGAACCCAGACACTGGTAGGAAAAAGCAGGCAGGAGAGCATAACAATGAGAGCCTCTGGAGAATTCTCCTGGGAGTTTGTTAGAAATGCCGCATCTTGAGCCACGTTGCAGACCTCCTACCTCGGAGTTTGAATTTTGATTGGATCCCCAGCTGATTGATATCTATACTAGTCTAAAGACTCATCTCTTATCTCTTAGCCCTCAAATTCAGGGTGGCGAGACCTACATTAGGTCTTTAATTCAGACTTTTTGGATTACAGTGTGGTCATGTATATGAAGGAGCCTTAAAAATATTCATGCTGTTTAAGGGAGCCAGGATTTCTACTTCTGAAGTTGTTGCTTAACAGAATCACATTATGCACCAAGATGTCAATTGCAGTATTATTTATATCCAGCAACTACTACATATTCACGAGTAGGAAAGGGCAAAGTCAAGTGTGACGCATTAAACATTGACCAATATGTTACATTTGGAAATGTTGCTTTACAAGAAATTGTTAGGGAACGGGCAGGGAATATAGTGGCAAACCAGACAGACATAATGCCTGCCCTCTTGGAGCTGACATTCTACTGGGGAAGGCACATAATGAGTAAGTGGACAAATGAGACTATTTCAGACTGTGACAAGTACACCGAAGGGAGAATGTGGTAATGAGACAGAGAATCCTGGGTGGGCTTAGAGAGATATTTAAATAGGGCAAAGAGGGAAAGCCTGTCTCCCAGGAGCTGGGATTTAAAGTGAAACCCAAAGTCGAGAGTCAGCAAATCAAACGTGGGAAAAGATCTTCCAGGCAGAAGGAACAGGAATCACCAGGAGCTCCACCAGAAGGTGGAGAAGGGAGCAGGCCCAGATTCCTCCAGCCTTGTAGGCTGTGGGTGGAATGTGTGTTATAGAGCAGAGAGCTAGAACAGTAAATGGAGAAGGGAAGTGATATCAGTAAGATGGCAGGATAGGAGGTCCCAGCCCTTATCTCTCCTACAGAAACACAGACTTGGCCATCATCTACAGACAAAAATACCTTTGTGAGAGCTCGGGGGTTCAGTTGAAGGTACCAGCACCCCAGTGGACCACAAAAATCCAAAGAAAAGCCATATTGAAAAGAGTAAAAAGATCAGTTTCACTTTGCACCACCCCTCCCTGAGACCAACAAAACTCAGAACCAGGAGAGATTCCTCCAGCCCAAGACCTCTCCCATGGGAAAAATAGCAAGTGAAGGTCCAGCTCTTTGGCCTTTGGGGACAATGTCAAAAAGCCCTGCTTATCTTGGCACACCAGAACACTGAGAATATAGGTATGGTTGTATCATCAGGGAGCAGCTAAGAACAAAGAAGGGCAGAGGCTCGTAGCAACTAGCACATATATCCACAAACCACAATCTTCCTCAGATGGTGCCCCATATACTCCCCAAGATGGCATGCAGATCTCAGCAGTCAGGCAGGATCTCAGCAATCAACTTCACTCTGCCGGATTGAGAGAAGGTGCGCAACTCCAGGGCTGCTCCCTCAGCACAGAGGGACAGAAGTGGAACCTGTACCCACCATCCTAGCATTTTGGTGCCATGGAAAAGGGGTGGGTGACTCTTAGTACTCGACATGGTTGTGTAGGTTAGGGAGAAAGCACAAAATCACAAGACATACCTTTCAGAAGGGAGTGAAAGAAGTAGAACTTGCATCCAGTGTCCTGGCATATCTGGGTCCTGCCCTAGGAAAAAGGAATAGGTAACTCTGAGCACCTGGCATTTCTCTGTGTGATTGATAAAGGGCTCACAGTCCTGAGTTACCTCTCCAGGAGGGAGTGGGAGTGGAGTAGGCATATCCATAGTAAAGTTTTGGGATAGCAGCAGAATCTCTAGGAGGCTGTCTGGGAAGGTCTTTTCCTCCCAAAACCAGTCTATAAAGACTGGAAGGGATGACTGCTTCTTCAAATGTGCAGACACCAACACAAGCTATAAGAATCACAAAGACATCACCAAAGGAAGAAAACAGGGCTCTAGTAACTGACCCCAAAGAAATGGAGATCTCTGAATTGCCTTGCAATAACTTAGCAATCATCATCTTGAAGAATCTCATTGAACTATGATAGAACACAGATAAACAACTAAAAAGGCAGAAAAACAGCCCATGCTCAAAATGAGACATTCAACAAAGAGAAACCATAAAAAAGGACCCAAATTTTGAAGCTAATGCATATAATGTCTGAACTGAAAAATTCAGTAGAGAACCTCAGAAGCAGACATGAAGAGGCAGAATAAAGAATTAGTGAACTTGAAGACAGGATATTTGAAATTGTCTACTTAGAGAATCAAAATAAGAAAGAGGTAAGAAAGCCTATGGGACACCATTGAGAAAACCAGTATAACTAACCAGTATACCTTCTGAGAGTTCCAGAAGGAGAAAAGAAAGTGAAGGGGGGGGGGGGGAAGAAAGCTTATTTAAAGAAGTAACAGCTGAAAACTGCCCGAATATAGGGTGAGTAACGGACATCCAGATTCATGAAGTCCAAAGGATACAAAATAGGTTGAATCTAAGAGGGTCTATACTGAAGCACATTAAAATTGTCAAAAGCCAAAGAGAAATTCCTGAAAACAGCAAGAGAAAAGCAACTCATCATATACAGGAGAACTCCATTAATATTATCAGCTGAATTTTTAGCAGAAATCTTGAAGGCTAGCAAAGTGGGGAATGATATATTCAAAATGCTGAAAGAAAAAAATCTTCCAATCAAAAATACTATACATGGCAAAACTGTCTTTTAAAAATGAAGAGACCAGAACTTTCCCAGGCAAACAAAAATTGAGGGGGTTTGTTACCACTAGACCTGTCTTATAAGAAGACTGAGGGTGAGTTTGTCAAGTTGAAAGTACACTAAAGAGCAACATGAAAGTTTATGAAAGTACAAATCTTACTGGTAAAGGTGAATAAATAGACAAATAACAATGCAATACTGTAATGATTATGCATAAATCACTTTTAACCCAAGTATAAAAATTAAAAAAGAAAAGTATTAAGGATCACCTATAACTACAAAGATCTTTTAATGGGTGCATAATATAAAATATGCACATTTTGGTATCAATAACATAAAATATGTGGGGGGGTAAAAGTGTAAAATTTGTGTAAAAGTGTAAATGTGATTGAAATTAAGTTGTTATCAGCATAAAATGGACTGTTATAACTATAAGATGTTATGGTAGCCTCATGGTAGCTACAAAGGAAATACTTAAAGAAGATACACAGAGGGGCGCCTGGGTGGTTCAGTGGGTTAAGCCTCTGCCTTCTGCTCAGGTCATGATCTCAGGGTCCTGGGATCAAGCCCCATGTCAGGCTCTCTGCTTAGAGCCTGCTCTCCTCCCCCCACTGCCTGCCTCTCTGCCTACATGTGATCTCTCTCTGTGTGTCAAATAAATAAAATCTTTTAAAAAAAAAAGACACACAAAAGAAAAAGAGAAAGGAGTCAAAGCATTTAATACCAAAAAATCATCAAATCACAAAGGAAGACAGCAAGAGTAAGAGAAGAACAAAAGAACTACAAAAGAGACAGAAAATGATGAATGGAATATCAATAGTAAGTCCTTACCTATCAATAATTAAGTGTAAATGGATTAAATTCACCAATCAAAAGGCATAGAAAGATTGAATGGATAAAACAACAGATTTCAACTATATGCTCTGTACAAGAGACTCACTTTAGCTTTAAGGACACACAGGGCTGAAAGTGAAGGACTAGAAAAAAGATACTCCTTGCAAATGGTAATCCAAAGAGAGGAGGGGTAACTATACTTATATGAGATGAAATAGACTTTAAATCAAGAATGGTATAAAAGATAGGGAAGGTCATTATATAATGATAACAGGATTAGTGCAACAGAAAGATGTAACAATTATATACACACGCAGCATCAGAGCTCCTAAATATATAAAGCAAACTGACAGATCTGAAGGGAGAAATAGATAGGCATTTAATAATAGTGGGGGACTTCAATACCCAACTTTATAATGGACAGAAAATCCAAACAGAAGATCGACAAGGAAATCAGAGATTTGGACAACACTATAAACCAACTGTATGTAACAGACATATACAGAATACCCAACAGCATAGAATACACATTCATCTCAAGCACACACAGAACATTCTCTGGGATAAATCACAAAATAGATCACAAAACAAGTCTCAACAAATTTAACAAGATGAAAATCATCCCAGGTATCTGACCACAATGAAATGAAACTAGAAATCAGTAACTGAAGAAAATGGGGAAGTTCACAAATACATGTAAATTAAACAACATATTCTTGAACAAACACTGAATCAAAGAAGAAACTAAAAGGAAAATTAGAAGATATTTCAAGACAAATGAAGATGAAAATACAGCATACCAAAACTTTACAAAAGCAGTACTAAGAGTTACCTAATAACACCTCTATTAAAAAAAAAAACACTCAGATAAACAACCTAACTTTATACCGTAAGGTAATAGAAAAAGAACAAACACAACCTAGAGTTAGCAGACTGAAAGAAATAATAAAGATCAGAGCAGAAATAAATGAAATGGAACATAGAAAAGTAGTAGAAAAAATAAATGAAACTAAGAGTTTGGTCTTTTGAAAAGAGAAACATAATCAACAAACCCTTAGCAAAACTAAGAAAAAAAGAGAGAGGACTCAAATAAATAAAATTGTAAATGAAGAGAAGACATCATAACAGATGCTACAGAAATAAAAAAGATAAAGTATTAGGAACACATACAAGCCAATAAATTGGACAACCTAGAAGAAATGGATAAATGTTTATAAATAAAAACATACAACCTACTGAGGCAGAATTAGGAAGAAAAAGAAAATTTGAACAGACTGATAATAAATACGAAGGCTGAATCAGTAATCAAAAACCTCCAAACAAAGGAAAATAGGACCAGATGGATTCACAGGTGAATTTTACCAAACATTCAAAGGATTAATACCAATCCTCAAATGCTTCCAAAAACTAGAAAAAGAAACACAATACTTCTGTTCTCACTTTATGAAACCAACATTACCCTGGCACCACAGTCAGACAAAAAATTAAGAGCTACTGTGATGCCTGGGTGGCTCAGTCGGTTAAGCATCTGCCTTCAGCTCAGATCATGATCCCAGCATCCTGGATCAAGTCCTGCATCAGGCTACTTGCTCAGTGCAGAACCTACTTCTCTCTCTGCCTTCCACTCCCCCTGCTTGTGTACACATGCTCGCTCTCTCTCTCTCTCTGACAAATAAATACAATCTTAAAAAAAGGGGGGGCTACCGTATGATTCAGCAATCCCACCTTTTAGTACCTACCCAAAGGAATAGAAATCAGCATCTCAGAGATATCTGCACCCCCATGTCCATTGAAGCATTGTTCAATAGCCAAGACTTGGAAGCAATGTAATGTGTATGACTGATGAACAGATAAAGAAAATGTGGTGTAGAAAAAAAAGAAAGAAAATGTGGTGTAGAATCTTAATGGAATATTAGCCTTTAAAAAGAAAGAAGGAATTCCCGCCATTTGCAGCAAGATGGATGAATCTGGCGGACATGGTGCAAAGTGAGATAAGTCAGACACAGAGGGACAGACGCTACAGAACACCATTTACATGAGGAAGCTAAAATAGTTACATTCATAGAAGAGAGTAGAGTGGTGGTTTCCAGGGCCTGCAGAGAGGAAGAAATGGCGGGAACAGAGTTTCAGGTGTACATGATGAGTAAGTTCTAGAGATCCATGTGGCACAGTGCTTATCACTAATAATGCCATTTTATATACATAAAACTTTTGATGAGAGGGTAGATTTTAGGCTGTGTTCTTATCAGAAAAAAATAAAGAAAGAGGGTAGAGGAGGTGATGGATGTGTTTATGGTGTAGCAGTCATGATTTTATGGATGTTACTTATCTCCTATGTCATCAGATTGTATATGCTAAATACAGGTCAGTCATACCTCAAGCGGTTAAAAAAAAAAAGAGAGAGAGAGAATTTGGTCCAGGTTGCTGAAGGCCTCAGGAACAAGGTCATGGGACACATTTATAAACCACATTCGGTGGTGGTAAAATCACCTCTACTGTTGTTAATTTATTATTGAACAGAGGTGGCTTAGGATGCCACAGTCTTTGGATTATATAAAAAGATAGAAAACAAAACCTAGAAATAAACATGCAAAAATATGACAACCATTACCTCAAGATGGTGGGATCACAGATGATTTTTTACTTGTTTTTCTTAAGCTTTTCTGTATTTCTTCCAAGTGAGAAAAAAAAAAACAAAAAACAAAAGAAAACACAACAACAGAGGTGATTTCAGCATCTGAATGTGTGCCAGTCTCAGTGTTTCCTTGCAGACACCAGAATCCAGTCTTTCTGGTTTGAGCAGAGTGAGAATTATTCTTGGGTGTTCAGACTGAGATTCTAGGACTACAAGGGGAATCAACTTTGATGCACCATGACCAGGGATGACATGGCCTGGACAATCACCTAACCTCACCAGAGACTGTTGCCATGGAAACAGCACTGCCTGTGAAGCTCAACCTGCTGCTGTGGGAGAACCAGATTCTACTCCCTACCAGCCAGGCACCCCATCTTGACTATGCATGGTGCTCACATCCACCTTCCACACCTCGGGCAGACATCTGCCCAGAGCAGCTGAGACCGCCTGCAGAGCCCCAGCTGCAAGGTGTCTGGGAATGTAGATTTCCGTTTTTTCCAGAGGCTGCCTAATGTCCAGCAAGGCATGGAAGGAGGGGATCGGCATGCATGTTTAATGAATCAGTCTGCAAGTTCCACCACAGAATCAAAACAAGAACAACAAAAATGGTCACTTATACCCTTGACCTTCTGAAATCCACCTGAAGGCTCAATCATCCATTGTGTTGTCATAAGGACATCAGGAAGCTGTCTCGTAGTCCTGAGAGCACCGGTCACCAGAGGCCCTAGCCCCAGCCTCCTCAGTACACACTGGCTTGACTTGCCTGGGAGTTTTTCTTGCTGCTGGAGACCTCTTGGCCACTTAGCGTGGAGACTTAGTGTCTCCAGGAGACTTCAAGCAGTGCCCTGGCTGCCTTGCCTCTTGGCTAGGAGAGCTCTGCTCTGGCTCCAAGGGCTTCCTGGTGGACCAGCTTCCTCTCGGCCACGATTTTGGCCTTATGCACGGTGGGCCGCATGATCAACAGCCATGATGAGCTGCCTTCTCTTCCTCGTCTCACTTCCCTACCCCCTTGCCTTCCCCTCCCATATAAACTCCTGGCACCAGAATCCTAACCTCCAGGCGCATCTGGGGCAACACAAACGAAGGCATCATGGCCTGAGCATGCGCACACATAGAGCCTCATGCTGGCTCCAGGCATTGGTTGAATAGGTGTGAGGCTGCGTCTGTGACCTTGCATCCGTTCATTCCAATCTGTAAGGTCATCCTGTTCTGGGATCTCACCCTCTCTGGCAGGGAACCAGGGAGCTCCAGTATGCTGTCAACCACCTGCCACCTCACCCACACTGATGCCATGGTCACACATGCCAGAGGACCTCACCCTCCCCAGAATTCTGCCTAACCCCCCACGCACCTTCTCCCCACCTCATGTATTACTCCTTCTGCCCTAAGACCATGATGAGATGCCGTGGGGTTCAAAGATGAACATGTGGTTCCGGATATGCCACCCTTGGTCTAAAAGGGGACTGCTGGGTGCTGCTGTTAGTGTGTGAGTTTGCCATCAGCTCCATCATGGGTTCTCGCAACAAACGTCCCTCTGCCCCCCGTAGCCTGCTGGGTGCCAGGCCCTGTGCTGGGCTCTGGAGCATGGGGATACATCATCTCCTAGAAAATCACCCTTCTCTCCTGCACCGTGGGTCTGCCTGTGAGCAGCTGCCCAGCAGCCTAGCGGCAGGAGCTCGAATTCTCAAATTATACTTCAGGCAGGTGGTGAGAGAAGCAGCATTATCAAGCAACCACTTTGTGTCACGCATGCGCCTTGTCTCCTTATAGCCTCCTTATCATCTTATCATCCCCAGTCCACAGGTGAAGAAACTGAGGGCCATAAAGGTTGAGTGACATTCCGAGGTTGCTTGGCAGCAATAAGGGGCAGCGCTGGGGCTGGGACCGGAAAGGTCTGACTCAGGGTCTGGTCCCATTCCCTGGTATGTCCTGGCTTCTCAGACATAGGACATCCCAGTATGATGGGCTTTCAACCTGTCTGTGACCTTGCAAATCAACCATTTAACCAGGACACTCTGCCTCGTCTTAGCACCGGAGACTGTGCAGGGCACCTCACAAGTCCCTTGTCCTCGTGGAGTTTCCCTTATTGAGGGAGACGGACACAGTAAACAGGCACAAATAAGAGCGCTTCAAATGGGACTGAGGGAAGGCTGCCCAGTTGGGTGATGTGAGGGAGGAGGATTTTCTATTGCTGCGTCACAAACAACCCCAACACTTAGCAGTTTACGGAAGCAATCGTTTCTTATCTTGGCGTGTGTGGGTCAGAAGCCGGGGAGCAGCCTAGCTAGGTGGGTCTGACCCAGGGACTCAGATTGTCAGTAAGCCGTTGGCTGGGGCTGCACCAGCCGAGGGCCTGGGAAATGTACCTGTAAGCTCACTCGTGTGGCTGGTGGCAGCCGCCTCTGGTCCTCACCATGTGGGTCTCTCCACGGCTGCTCACAAGGCAAGGCAGCGTGAGAGGTCGAGATGGAGATGAAGAGGGAGACACACGCACACACACACGTGTGCACACGCACCCATGCCCGTGGGCACTTGGACCCATGCACGTAGGCACACACGTGCACACACACAGCCCCTGCTTGCTTGCTTTTCTGCCACGGCTCTGATACAACGGAAAACAAAACAAGAACCTCGACCACAGCTCCTGGGGATCCTCAGTCCTCTGTGGCTTCCTGTGGACAAATCTGGAGCATCTTCCAGCTAACAGAGCGCTAATCCGCACTTTGTTGCATTCTCTGGTGGGGGAAGCATCACACACTTCTCTGGGCCATTCTGGTCTCCATCCCCTGCCAGCCACAGGGTGGGGGATGGGGGGCGAGGGGGGGCGTGACCTGAGTTCCTGTGTACTGAAGTTGCTCGAATTGCTGGGCAGGGAGTCCACAGTCCTTCTAGAACAAGGGGTTTACATTCAGGCATCTGGAACACATGTGGCTGGGAAATAATCTGCTTTTCATTTTACTCTCTCTGCTACCATCAAGTGCACAGGGGAGTTTGGGCATGGAGTTTGATCCCCCCTATGGCCCCAGGCCTGGAGGTTTGAGGAACAAAGTAGGGACTCTGTCTCCACTTTTAAAATAACTCATCACCTTGTTGAACAGTTGTTCACGTTTCCCATTTTGAAATTGTGACTTACACATGCGGAGGACATACAAAATGTATATAGACACACGTGTGTATATGTGTGTAGGGGTTCAGTGTAAAGACTCACTTCAAGGTGGGCAACTGTGTTCACCAGTCAAGCCCAGCAGCCTGGAAAGCACTTCCTCTGACAGCAAGTCCTCTCGAGGTGACGTGTGCCCTGACTTTTGTGACAGTCATGTCCCTGCTTGGCTTCACTGTTGAACTCCCAGGTGGGCATCTCTCAGCTGCGGTGCTGAGTTTTGCCTGTTTTGTTTCTGTCCAGGGGATTGTGGCTGGGTAGGCCACTCCCCCTGCTGCTGGGGGACCGCCAGAGCTTGTGTGGTCCCCTGGCTGCTCGGTGTCCCTGGTTTTGTGTGGATGGGCCACATTCATCCATTTTCCTGCTGTAACACATTCTAGCTTGGGGCATGTCTTGTGCCTCTTGTGGGTCAGGGGGTGCTCTTACTTTCCTGGGTAACACCATCTTTTCTACCATGGAGCACTTATGTGTGCCAGACCGTGGGATGAGCTGGGGAAATGAAGAGCAGTATTCATCAAACCATTATCCAAAGAAATCTCAGTGGCAAACTGACCCCTGCTGTGGGGGAGGGGCAGGCTGCTTGAGAGGCCCAACGCGGAGGGAGGCCTGGCTGAGTTTGCAGAAGGTGGGCGGAGATGCCCCCCTGCCAAATGAGAGACACAGTGGCAGAAAGTGACCGATGGTCATGGGGTGTTAAGTACGTAAAGCACTGCAGGTGGGAGGAAGAGAGTGTGCAAAGGCCCTGAGGCTAGAGGGGGGTGATAGTCAGCTCTGGCTGCCATAGGACCGTGAGACTGGGCGGCTTGCATGACAGATGTTGATTTTCTCACAGCTAGGGAGCCCGGAAGTCCTCTGGCAGGGTTGGTTTCCGCTGAGGCCTCTCTTCCTGGCTTGCAGCGGGCTGCCTTCTCATGGTGTCCTCCCACAGCAGAAAGTGAGCAAGCTCCAGTGTCTCTTCCTCTTCTGGTGTCGCCACCCCTGGGGCCTCACTAAACTTTACATTCCTCTTTACAGGCCCATCTCCAAGTATAGCCAGACTGTGCGTGGAAAGGGGAGGGTTCAACGTATGAATGTGGGGGACACAAACATTCGGTCCATAGCAGGGTTGAGGGGGATTTGAGGGACTGGAACATTCCTAGGGCAAGAAGAGGGGCAGCATTTGGGTTTTCACAGACTTAGTGATTTGAAAGCACAGTCATCATTTCTTTACTAGGATTTCACAGTTTGGGCAGGACCCATAGGGACAGCTCTTCTGAGCTCTGTGTCACATCAGCTGAGGCTTTGCTCACAGTGGCCAGCAGCTGGAGGCTCAGCTGGGGCTGATGGCTTAGCGCCTTCCCCCTCTCCCTCCCCCTCTTCATCCTCCCCCTCCCCATCTTCCTCTTCTTCCTCCATGTGGCAGCTTGGGCTTCCTTTTAGCATGGCAGTCGGTTTCTAAGAGCAAGAAGGCAAAATCTGCCAGTCCTCTCAAAAGTTAGGGCTGAACCGGGCAGGGGCATCATTTTTGCCGTGACAAAAGTCAGAGAGTCCAGGTACAGCCACTGGCCACTCACATCACAGACCTTGTCTTTTTTTCTTTTTTTTTAATAAAAATGGCATCTATTTAAGGTGTACCACGTGTTTTGTTGTACACGTATACAGTAAAATGGTTACTACAGGCAAGCTGATTACCAGGTTTCCCCTCCTCACATAATTGTCTTTGCTTTCTGTGGTGCAAGCCCCTGAAATTTCTTAGCAAATTTCTGGTATACTGTCTGGCATTATTACCTGTGGTCACCATACTGTATGTTCGATCTCCAGACTGGCTCATCCTACAAAAACTGTTTTTTTAAAACTTGTAGAAAATTTCAAACACACTCAAAAGTAGGGGAAACAGTGTCAGAACCCCTCCCCGCCCATATATCCAACTTCACCAGTTATCAACTCACCACTCATCTTCCCTCACCCCCACCTTCCCCTTCATGTGATATTTTCTCCAATTTGTTAACAAAACAGTACATATCCTGAAAACACTTGTGTCATAAGTGTGCGGCAGGGTGGGTTTCCCCCCTGTGGGCCTCCCAGGAGAGATTCCAGTACCCAGTTCCAGCATGTGTGGGAGGGGGGCGAGTTCCCACACCCCCAAGCCATTCTCTGACACCAGCTGTGTGCCCTCGGATTCAGCCCCGTTCTGTCCCTCTCTACTGGGAGAGAGCCTCAGAGCCCCCAGGTGAGGTCCTCAGTTCTGCTCTCACCCCCACTTCAGATGCCCGTTTGTTGCCAGCTTAGCTTGTTACCTGTGTTTCTCACTGCCTGGCTATAAATCAGAGGTTCCCGTGACTTCCCCCTCGGGTTCAATTAATTTGCTAGAGTGGAACTCTAGCTTTAGAGCCTGGCTGCTTCTAAAAGAACGTGACTCAGGAACAGCCAGGTTGGAGAGATGCACAGGGCAAGGGGACGGGGAGGGGATGTGGAGCTTCCCTGCCTTCTGGACGTGCCACTGTCCCTGAATCTCTGTGTGTTTACCAGCTGGACGCTCTTTGAACCCCCTCTGTTTGGGTTTTTATGGAGGTTTCATTACATAGACCTGATTGATTACATCATTGACTGTTGGTGACTGATTCATTCTCTAGCCTTTTCTTCCCACCCAGAAGGTCAGGAGGTGGGACTGAAACTTCCAACCCTCTGTTCTTGGTTGGTTCCCCTGGCAACCAGCCCCCATCCCTAGGTGCTTTCCAAAAGTCACCACATTAACATGAACCTAGTTACAGTGGAAAGGGGCTTATTAGGAATGAAAAGGCATTCGTTTCACCTGAATTGGTATGCTCTGAAGTGATTTCAGGGACTGAGGACTAGAGACCAAATAGTAGAACAAAAGATGTTTCCATTGCTCTCATGGCTCAGAAATTCCAAGGGATTAGGGGCGCCTGGGTGGCTCAGTCAGTTGAGTCTGACTCTTGATTCAGCTCGGGTCATGATCTCTGGGACCTGGAATCGAGCCCCAGGTCAGGCTCAGCACTCAGTAGTGAATCTGCTTGAGATTCTTTCTCTCCCTCTCCCTCTGCCCCTCCCCTCCAGTGTGTTTTCTCTCTCTCTCAAATAAATAAATAAATGTAAAAAGAAAGGAAGGAAGGAAGAAATTTGCAAGGGTTTTGGGGTGAGTGGGGAACTATGGACCAAGACCAAATATATATGAGAAATACATTTTGGTGATCTGAGTGACCACATATATATTTTTTATTAATAATTATTTTGCACCTGGGTAACCAAGACCTGGATCAGGACCCAAACATGAGCAGCACCCGCAAACCCCCAAAGCCCCCTTCCATCACCACCCCAGGAAACTCCATTCTGACCTCTAACGGGACGGAAAGGTGTGGTTTGTTTGTCTCCCATTGAGGGGCAACAGGAAATAGCCTCCTCGATGGCTGGTCCTGCCACTGAGCACTTACACTGCCTCTGGGAGCCTCAGCCCCTCTTCGGCAAATGAGGACCATGCCAGGCCTGCCAGCTTGCTGTGAAAATCAGTAGCACACGTCAGGGCCGGGCCCTGGGCTTGACACTGCGTAAGGACCGAGTGCTGGTTGTCTCTGCTCTTATTTCCCGTTCTGTACTGGCTGAGCGGGGAGATGGCCCATGGCCCTGGCAGGTGCTGCGTAGCTGGCTGAGAGGGGGGGACAGCTGGAACCTCCCAGACAGCCAGCAGCTAGTGATGTTGAGGACCCTCTATGGCATCCTGGAGAAACATTCCTGCACCGGGCCATCAGTTAGCTTGAAAGACAGCCTGGGTAGAATCTGTCATTGACACAGCAGATGTAGGAAAGGGCATGGGATGGTCTCATAAGATCAGCAAGTCCAGCTCCGTGAGAGAAGCCGTTCCTCTGGGCTTCAGTGCTGATGGGGCCGTATGCAGCTAGTCAGTAAAATTACTGAAAAGGGCAATTTGAAAAAAAAAAAAAAAAGACTTTGGGTTAAGTGTGTTTTTATTAGCTCACTGGCAGTAAAATCCAATTTGGGACTTCCAGGGATTAGATTCCCGAATGTGCTTGCTCTTAGCCCTTTGCTCCTTCAGACCCTGGGAGCCTGGCCATGGCTTTAAAGCCCTTCGCTGTGAGCAGTTTAATCCCCAAGTCCCTTTCCTTTGGTTTGCCAAGCACAAAGGCACCACTGTCAGTGGATGCCGTGTATTTCACAGTCTCCGTGAAAGTTCAAGTGTGCACGATACGATCTAATTGTCCAGTTCCTTGACATTCAGGCTTTTCTCCTTTGTAAAGTGGTGTAATTGATTTCTGGGTACTTGAAAATGGAGCCGGTAGTGGGCTCTATGCTGGAAATACCAAGTAGGGGACGCAGGAAGGCCGGCTGCGCCGTTCCCGCTCACTCATTCCTTCCACCGCTGCCTCGCAGCGCCCAGGGCACAGAGTTCTGGAGCCACAGGCCCTGTTCTGGGGTTGCTCCCTAACTTCTGGGATGTTCTAATCCTGGGAAGACAATTATAATCAAGGTGATGTGCCCTGGAGGAGGTTGGGAAGCCGCAAGCTTCCAGGAGGAGGTGGTTTTCAGGGTGGAGTTGTAGGTCAAAACCTGACAATGGGACGCCCTGGGGGCTGGACCTAGGGGCAGTCTGCTGAGGCTGGAGAAGGGCTCCCAGGGTCCTGGGGACCTCGTGGGTTCCCACATCTAACGTCCTCATGCGGACCCCCCCATAGTGGAGGGTACTTCCTTGCATTCTAAGTGTGTGTTCTCTCTCTTTGCAGGTCTGAAGGAGAAAGTTCCCGGAGCGTCAGGTATGTGTTCATCAGCCTCCACTTGTGTGTCTGTGTCCGAGGAGAGGGCGGCTTCCATGAAACCATGTGCTTTGATTTCTCTCTGATGAGGTCTCACCAGGTCAGAGCCCTGCTCCCTTGCCGCCCCCAGCCCTGGTCTGCCCCCCACGGACCTTGGCCATGCTCTGTCTGCTGGCTTCGTGTCCTGGAGCAGCAAGAGCCCTGGTTTACGGTGCTGATTCTAGAGTGACCTTCGTGGGGGAGTCACCCGGCTTTGTGGTGGTGCTGTTCCCTCAAGGGCTATGGCAGTGTCTGGTTTGGCTAGACTGTGACTTATCTAAGACAGGAAGCTTCTCAGCTCAGACAGCCCCCGGGACCTGACTTAGGAGGTTTGGTGGAGAGGCGGGCTCCTGCCAGCCTTGACTGATGCAGTGTGTCTCCATGGCACATGGATATGATGACGCTTGCAACTGAGACATGTCTCTCCCCAACCCCACCAGTGGAGGGTGGTGGGGGGTCATCATGGAGTGGGGTCACAGCTGGGGATACTGACTGTAGGACTGGTAAGAACCGGATACCCCAGGTGCTAGTGCCTCAGCCCAGGGGGCCCGGGCCAGGCAGGTCTCAAGGCTTGAGTTGCGGGACCAAGGAGGCCATGAGGGATGGGAGACAGTGGGCTGGTGATGAGGGTGGGAGAGGGGAGGAGAAGCAAGGAAGCCACTAAAGAGCCACAGGGACGCCCAGGCCCATTGGCAGCAGATGGGATTTCAGGTTTCTGGCTGGTTTGAATAGCACTGTGAGAGTGCTGGGAAGACAAGATGCTCATCCTGAGCCTGGAACTGGGAAATTCTGGCTTGAGTGGGGTGCTCTAAGCAGCCTGGGGAGAGAGAAATGCAGATGGGTGACCGTGGCTACATCCTGGGGAAGTTTCGGGAAGCAGCATAGGGAGACCCCATTCTGTACCCGTGCACTTAGCTTTGGCTTAACCCAGGAGACATGTGTGGTGGTCCCAAGCCAGGGAGGCAGAATAGGGGGCAGTGGGAGAGCAGGGTCCCAGCAGGAAGCAGAGGCCCACTCAGAGTGTGGGGAGGGGTGCTGAGTAGAGTGTCATATGAGGGCTACCAGTGGAGTGAGGGCAGATCGCCACTGGCCCGAGAGGAGAGAGGAGATACATGTAGAGATGGAGAATGGCTGAGGCCAGGAGATGCTGGAAGAGGGGCAGCTGGGCATTCTGGAAACATTCCCCACCCCCCACTACCAAATATATGCAGCTGTGAGAACCAGGGAGGGTGCCCTTGGTGGGCTGATGGGGGAGGAGACCCCTTGAGCAAAGCAAGGGGCAGGTGAGCGTGTACCTCACATTATATTTTGGGTAATGAAAATCAGATATAAGAACATGCTTTCTTGCTTGTCATGTTTGCATAAATAAGCAATGGCAGGAGAGGCAAGCAGTCATTAGAATGGTCCCTTGGGTGATGGGGAACAGGGCGGGCAGGGACAAGAGTGGCTGTGAGCCTTCTGCAAGTGCGTACTGTGCTGTTGCTTGAGCTTAGAACCATGCAAATATATTCCCCACCCAGAATATTTGGTAAAAATAAAGAGCTGACTTAAGACAGGGTGAATTGCCAAGATGGGGTGAGCATCCTGTCACTGGATGCTCCAGCATTGGAAGGGGATTCACATGGGGAAGGGGGAGGAGAGGGCCCTCAGCCCCTTGCCTCTCTCGGCTTCAGGATCTGCACTCCACCCTCTGATACACTCACCTGGAATTTTCTAAGACTGGTGGGCTTGCACAAGCAAACTCAGCCAAGTTCCTAATTGAATGGGTGCTGGGAGACGTGTGGGGGGTGGATGTTTGGCCCTAAACACCCCGCCCACCCACCCAACCCCCGGGGCTATCAGGAAGCTGAGTTTTGTAGGACAGGTATGGGAAGACAGCCCTGAAGCAGGAGCGTGATTCCCCCACGGAGGGGGAAGGGTGGAAAGGACATTTTGGTCGGGGGAACAGCATAGGCAAGGATCTGTGTAGTGAGAATAACGAATGGCCTGGGAACGGGAGCAGGGGACTGTCTGCAAATTGGAACATATGTTTGCAGCTCGAGCCAAATGGTTCTCGGCAGGACATGCAGAGATGAGGCAGGGAAGAAAACCGATGGGAGTCCAAGCAGAGAAGGCTGCATCTAAGTTTTTCTAAAGGCTCCAGAACCCAACCCCACAGTGACTTCTACCCTGCTGCGTAGACTCTTGGGACAGGCCCAGAGACCTTTAGGACCCATGGTAGAAGCCACTGCTGGGACTTTAAGATGATGTTGTCAGGACTTGACTGCGTCTCTGTCTTGTGCCAGGCATGTGCTTTGCTCCCCAGGGTGCTGTCACCACAGGGGTCAGTCCTCGGACACATGTGCCACTCTCTGCTCACTAGCACGGGGTAGGCACAGGGGCACAGGATAGGAAGACCCTCAGATGGTTCAAATCTGACCCGTTCTCTGTACTTCAGCTCAGTACCCTCAGACAGCTGCAAACCTTGTTTCCCAGGGAAGAATGACCATGAAGCCTCGTCCTAAAGGGACCCTGGTCTTCTGCCGAGTGTTCATGGCTGAAGTGCCCTTCCCCCTGCTTGCGCTCCTTGGCTTTCTGTGCTTGACTCTGATACCCGTGTTCACTTTGATTTCTGTCCTAGTGACTTGAGCACTAAACCCCCCAGGAGGAGTAAGGGACCCAGATGAGGCTGTCCCCCCACTCAGGGTAGAGCACAGAGTAGGCACCAACAGGCTTAGTGGACTGAATTCACCTTGGTCTCACTGGGAACCCCGGGCACAATGCCTTGTCCACAGAACGGGCACAAATTACTGTTTGCTTAATTGGATTCAGAACTCATAAATATTTTCAGGCAATAAACTGGAAGGGGAAAAAAAATTGGACCATCTACTCTGCTCCGTGGAGAACTCCCCTCTCCCCTTGCTTCATCCCTCTTTCCACTATAAACACTCACCAAAATTCATGGGGAGAGGGGCTACATTTGACTCAGAAAGGCAGTGCCTGGATTTCCTGATCCTAGCTGAGGTTTGGACCGACACCAAGAGCTGATGATCTTTGCTAAATGTTAAGGAAATGAACTTGAACCCTGAGAGACCCCGCCCACCCTGGGGCCCCCGCTGGGCAAAGTTTTTCTTTATGCTCCCAGGACACGCACTGCTGCTGTCTTTCTGGTGGGCTGGCAGAGCCTCCCGGAGCAGCAAGGAGTGGTCTTTGCCAGGAGAATCCTGTTTGCAGTTGCGTGCGCGCTACTTTTCCCCGAGGCAAAACATTTGCAAGATCAGATGTATTCATTTTCCACAAATGAAATGACTCAGTTTTGACCATTTTGCAAACGTAGGACTTTGCTCCCTTATTCCCAGGGCGCGTGTGTCTGTTTTCCACTGCATTCCGAGGGAGGCTCTGGAGGCCCTCCAGTTGGAACCTTCTAATGATTTATTGGTTGGGGGGAAGTGGGAAAAGAAGAGCTTTGCAGAGTTTGGAGTTTGAAAGAATGAATAACTGCAGGGAGGGCCCAGAGAGTGTGCTGATTCTGTGTCTGAGGTATAAGGACTTTGTTCAGCACAAAAGCTTTTTTTCTTTTTCCTTTTCTTTTTTTTTTTTTTTTGCCTCCCCGTGGTTCTCATCAACCCCTGAAATGAACCCAGCCATGTTCACTAATAGGAGTAAGTACCAGTTAATGAGTGTTGGCTGTGGGTCGGGGTCTCACCTCACCAGCACAACCACCCCCCTCCTTCACGAGAGTTATGGTGAGCCCCATTTTTTCCACCCTGGGAAACTAAGGCAAAGAAATACTTGAACAGCTCCCCTAGATAACATGGTTTTCAAATGCAGACCCCTGATTTGACACCCAGACCTTTCTAGGTTGAATCACCTGCTGGTGCTTGTGGAATAGACAGATTTCCAGACCCTGTCCTTCTCGTGTCTGACTAGGTAGAACCAGGGTGGAGCATGGGACTCCGGATTTTAACCACTTCTTGCATGATTCTAACAGGCAGCCTGAACACACACAACCTCCCTCCCAGTGTCCAGTGTCAGGCCATGCCTAGCTCACAAGTGTGAGCTGACCGGTCCCTAGGAACACTGAACGAGGCCATTCCCCTAGGTCGCCTCCCTGGGAGGAATCCTGAAACACTGACTGGCATTTCCCAAAAGGTCCCAAGCAGTGAGTTTCTCAGGACCCTGAGCAGCCGGTGAAACCTGAGGGCTGCTCGTCTAGGGAGCGTGGGAGCCGCTTCTGGAGAAGGTGGGCTCAGTTACAAATGTCTTAATTAGAACTAAGACGTGTAAGTGAAAGCAATTAGTCAAAATGAATCCATTTTCCTGTGAACATCTCCCATCACTCCGCACCAAGGCGAGGCAGACTTTGTAATTAACCAGGCCATTCCCCACCCCAAACCCAAAACGAGAACGTGCAATTTATTTTGTGTGCAAGGAGGTATGAAAATTGCCAAAGGTGGCAGACAAAGCCGGGCTGTTTGTGGGACTGGGTAAACAGAGTTGAACTGTCACCTCCAGGATGCAATGAGAGCTGGCTTCAAATCAGGGAGAGGTGCTGGGGACTTCTGCAGCTGGGTCCTGAGGTACTGCGCTAAAGGCTGAGCAGATGGCCTGGGGAGGAGAGCAGAACTTTTTCAGCACCATGGACAGGAATAGAGGCACAGAGTTCAGAGGATTTTCAATTAAATCCTTCTCCTCGTTCATCTTTACTCTCTGTGTCACCATGAAGCAGACCCTGAACTCCAAGCCTCAGAGTTGACACTTATTCAGTGGTTTTTTTTTGAGCACCTACTGTATGTGTAAACGAACCCAAGTTCGTCTGCTTGATGCGCGGCAAAGACCGTCAGGGGGGCATGGAGTACGCACAAAGGAGAGGGTTTATTCCAGAAGCAGCCAAACTGGAAAATGGGAACCTCAAATCCACCCTCTCCCAGGAGGAGAGTCAGGGATGCCTAGGGTCAAGGGAGGAAGTTCTCGGTAAAAAGTTGCAGTTGCGCTTTTTCGTCCCGTTAACCCTTTGGTTACCGTTTTTTGACCGGTCTTCATCCTTGAGTGTTTTGGAAAGATGACCACTCTGGTTAATTCCCGTTGCAGTGGGGTGAAGACGGGTAGAGGAATGGAAGCTTTCTGCTGCTCTCTCTCTCTGGACTGTTCTTTAGTTCCACATTCAAAGTCAGCATTCTGCATTACTGGGACTTTTGTATTATGGTCAATAGTTCTTGTACTATGTTCTGTCTAGGGTTTTAGTGGAGGGTGTTGCGACCAAGTAGCATGTTGCACTCACAGACTGATTTCTTGGACCAGTTCCCCCTAAGTAGTATTGGTTTCGGGTCCGCTCACTGGTCTGAGCGGGGCCCTTTCCAATGTTCTCCCTTTTCCCAGATAGGAAACCTATGCATTCTCGTGATTCTGTTGGGATCTCAAGGAAAGCATATGACTTCCATTGAATGCCCAAGGCATTGGACACCACTCATGGGATTTTTTTACTTCATTGTCACTCTGAATTATTAGTAGCAGTCCAAACCTAGGAATGATTTTGCTTATAGGTGTTTTGACAACTTCTGAGGCCTTTGGGCCCTGGGTGGCTCAGTCAGTTAAACATCAGCCTTGGGCTAAGGTCATGATCCTGGGGTCCAGGGACCTAGTCCAGCATCAGGCTCCCTGCTCAGTGGGGAGTCTGCTTCTCCCTCTATCCTTCCCCCACTGCTCCTGATTTCTTTCTGTCTCTCTTTCTCTCTCAAATAAATAAAATCTTTAAAAAAAAAAAAAAACTTCTGAGTCCTTCTCTGAACAGCATGGAAAAGCTTCAACCCGGCTTGAAAAGGGATCTGCCAATATTAGCAAACACTTGGAATCACTTGTTTTTGGCATCGTGGTAAAGGCCGCCTGCCGGTCTTCTCCAGATGCGGTGGCTGTAAGTTGTATACCTTTTAGAACTGGTGGGCCCTAGTCTTTGGATTGTTTCTAGCACAACTGGCACATTTTTGAGCAGTTCTCTGAAGATTGGAACCTGCAATATACTTCCAGATCCATTGAAGAATATCATCTTTCCCCTAATGGGCGCTTTGGTGATATGGACAAATATGAACTATTTGTTCCATAAGATGTTCTGGGATAAGGATTCATTATATTTCCAGGCAGTATTAGTGCCAACAAGGTGTCCAAATCCCCATTCCCTAGCTCCTCTATGGTCTGCCAAGGAAAATTGGCGTTGATACTTAGTTAAACCTATGTTTGGTCCTATAGCCATTATGGAGAGTTTTGGAGTCTTTGTATGGGCTGTCAATAGGGATCCGTTGGGCAGTGATCCAGTTTCTGGCAACCTTTGCAGTGCACAATAACTCATGGGTCACCCCTGCACCCATCTCTGTGTTGTCTTTGATCTGTGAAACAGACCTCATCCATGTACATCTCCAAGTCTGGATTGTCCAATAGCAGATCGTCCAATCAGCGTGGCTGCAATAAGTTTGTTCAATGATCCATGTGTCTCCAATGATTTTTCCTAGTGGTCCCCAGAGCACAGGCATGAAGATGGTCTCCACGTGGGCCACTGTGGCAACTTTCCTCTGAAATTTACCTTGGGTTGTCCAGCTTCAGTTTGTAGGGTTTCAGGAAAAAGAGCAGTTTTAGTTCTCAATGATTCAAGTCAAGACAGCGGGAGAGAACTGGAAACCTCAGTTTGGAGAGTCATAGTCAGCTATTCAAGGAAACCAGAAGAATTCAGTACCCAGCCCAGTTTTATGGACAACCAACCAACCCTCAAAGACACCAGAACTAGAATCCAGTGTGTTACAAAGTGTGTTACTGAAAGAATTTTTCTCTAAAATCACCCTTATTTCCACTAAAGAGAGACAAATTAAGACAAATTTCTTTGTAAAATAAGTCCAGTTTTAATAAAGTTGGCCTATGTACATAGGTATAGAAACAATGGTGATTGTCATATAGGTTCTTGTTTTTGTTTTTAATCTGCTTTTCTAGAACATTTTTTAACACTCTGTTTTAAGAATTTACTTATTTAGGGGCACCTGGGTGGCTCAGTGGGTTAAAACCTCTGCCTTTGGCTCAGGTCATGATCCCAGGGTCCTGGGATCGAGTCCCACATCGGGCTCTCTGCCCAGCGGGGAGCCTGCTTCCCCCCCCACCTGCCTTACTCCCTACTTGTGATCTCTCTCTCTGTGTGTCAAAAAAATAAATAAAATACTTTAAAAAAAAAGAATTTACTTATTTAAATAAATTCCACACCCAGTATGGGGCTCAAACTCATGATCCCAAGATCAAGAGTTGCATGCTTTACTGACTGAACCAGCCAGGCACCCCTGATGGAACTTTATACCTGTAGATTTGAGTGGATTACTCTCTTCTCAAGGTCCCCCAAATATCCTAATGTTCTTGCCAGGAAGTGACCTTTCTTAATCACCTGGAAAAGCTGCTGGAAACTGTGTAAGCAAGGTATCCGGTGATTTTTCCAAAGGGCCTCATTGGCTCCATAAAGCCATCCTCAGTGCCCTAAAGCTGTCTGGTCATATCGGAGTCTATGCACATCTTCTTCAAATATGACATTTCCAGTCAGAGCTTTGGGAATATGACCAGTGTTTCCAATTGTGTCCTGTTACAAGGAGAACAGATGCTTTGACCTTATGCAAATAAATACATTGCCCTGAAAACATTAAAAAACTCACTGAGAGTTTCTGAATTCTGATGGTATCAGGTAGAGAGAAGGAGATAAATGTTTCATATCTGTTTACAAATAAATTTTTTTTTACCAAATTTTTGTAAGTCATAGACAGACTTAAATCCAGAAGAACAAATATTGGAGAACCAGCAGTGTTTTATTTTTAAGATTTTATTTATTTATTTGACAGAGAGAGGTCACAAGTAGTCAGAGAGGCAGGCAGAGAGAGAGAAGGAAGCAGGCTCCCTGCTGAGCAGAGAGCCCAATGTGGGGCTCGATTCCAGGACCCTGGGATCATGACCTGAGCCGAAGGCAGAGGTTTTAACCCACTGAGCCACTCAGGTGCCCCGAATGAGCAGTGTTTTAAACAAGAGTCTGTTTGAATGCAGTTTCCCCATTAGTTCTGGAAATTCTTACTCGGTTTTTCTCTACAACCTTAAAGGAATCAGAGACCTGTATTTGTCAATACAATAGAGCTAACAGGGAAATTCTGTGACAGTTCTTCAGTAATTCAAATTACAAATCAATTACATTATACCAGGACATATCAAAGCCTTAGGAATTGCATAAAATTTCTAGAACAGTTAGCTATGGCACTCACCCATACAATTTAGCCTAAGAAGGTTTATCATTCCTTGTTTGACAGTGCTTCCCATGTGACTGGACATAGCAGATGAACAAGCCTAATTAGTCAGAAAGACTTCATTTTGAAGTTGAATTTTTTTTTAAAGATTTTATTTATTTATTTATTTATTTTTGAGAGAGAGCGAGAGCTCAAGTGAGTCCACAAGTAGGCAGAATGGCAGGCAGAGGGAGAGGGAGAAGCAGGATCCTGCTGAGCCGGGAGCCTGATGCGGGGCTCAATCACAGGACCCTGGAATCATGACCTGAGCTGAAAGTAGATGCTTAGCCGACTGAGCCACCCAGGCGCCCCTGAAGTTGAATTTTTGGAAGCTTGCCAAATATCAGGAGATTTTAAAGCACAGGGGTAAATCAGATTATAGATCATTATGAAATACAACACTTGACTTAGCCAAGGGGACAAGAAAAGATTCCCAAGGTAAATGCAGAAGGTTATGGAGCTGTTAACAAACCTTAGCTCTCTTAATAGGGAACAGACTCAAGTTTCCTAAGTATTCAAAGAATTCACAGAGACAAGACATAGAAACTTTGTTTTTCTAGGCCGATTAAAGATAAAGAAAAACCTTTGTTTATAATTTAGACCAATAATCTAAGAAGGCCCCGTCATATGAACGGAGAGAAAACCCACATTCCAGTCTTCCACTGGTGTACTTCTGCTATTAAAACTCATTCGTTGCAACAAGGTGAATTTTTAAAAATTTATGCAGTCCCTCTTTTTTCCTCTGTGTCATCACCCACATTGATATTGACTGATTTTGACAAGGACATCCAGGGCACTACATAGATCTAAGTTTTCCTGATGGGTGTAGGGATATGCTGACCAGCATCTCCAGCTGGGCCAAGGTCTCCCAGCTGTAGGAATGCTGCCAACCGTCCTCAACTCTCAGCCGCCACTGGGGATGGCCTTGACTACAGAGAGCTGCCTTGCCAAGGGCATGCCTCCTTCCCAGGTGGTCACATCCAAAGACCGTTTTGAAGATCCAACCCCTTTGACCTGATTTAAGATATCTCTGAGGAGCAGTCCAACTTTTGGAACTCCTCATAGAGCCTTCTATGGCTTCTGTTGGTGTTGAATCACTGTTCAACTTCTGCCCCATCTTGTTCTCTTGCTCTCCCTTCGCTTCCGCAGACGTGCATCACTCCCTCATAAACTCTGTCTACGTGCTAATCTCCATAATCTCAGTCCTGATCGTGCATAAAACTCCTTCCTAGAAATTCCCTTCTCATCAACCTTCTACAAATATTTTTATTCATTCAGATATGAAATATATAAATTTTATATTCATTCAGAGTTTGCCCTAGGTTTTCCCTCTTTAAATAACCAGTCTCACTTTCCTTGCATACAGACTTATTTCTCATATTTTTCCCAATGGTCTCGATTACATTTATTAAAATTATTTACATCTGTGTATTTGCTTATCGATTACCCATAAAGCTTCCAAGGGGATTAGACAAAGCTCTTTTTTCTTTTCTGGTGAATTTTGCAAGGGAGATGATATCAACTTGCTTGACTTTCAGTAAACACAGGCAGAATAAAACTTTTATAATGTTGGCAATTCTAAGGGCATATCCATTTAATTAAAAAAAAACAACCTTAAGTGAGCTTTAATACCAAATATTTTCCAAGATCACATGAATCTGAGAAACAATCTGGGTTTGTTTCTATCTTTCTGAGTTTTAGAATGCCCAATCCTTATTTATAAGTGCTTGCCTTTAAACCAATTAAATAGAGCATGTTTACAAATTAATTTTAACAATCCTGAAAGTAGAGAAAATATCTCACATTTACAACATATATGGACACACCTACAAATACACAAATAAGAGGCAGCAAAATTTTAAAGACCCAATTTCCAAATAGCTCCCTTTTATAAAACATATCTAATTGCAAGATGGTATTATAGTCTATGGATCCATTAATTGGTCATTTTTCTCAGGAGTCTAATGAATATTGTGTCCAAGCAGAGTTGCAGAAAACGATTGCCCAATTCTGGAGCTGTGGAATGAGGCTCTTAGAAGGGGTCCATATGTGTTCAGCCTGATTCTGGAGGCGCTACTGGTCCTCTCTTTACAGAAGAAAGAGAAGGATTTCATAGGAGCCAGATTTGAGTCACTGAGCACAGAACTCATCTACCTAGATGTTTTATTTTAAGATTTTATTTATTTATTTGACAGAAAGAGAAAAAGAGTGCACAAGTAGGCAGAGTGGCAGGCAGAGGGAAAGGGAGATGCAGGCTCCCTGCTGAGCAGAAACCTTCATGTGGGACTCCATCACAGGACCCCGGGAGCATGACCTGAGCTGAAGGCAGAGGCTTAACCCACTGAGCCACCCAGGCACCCCTGGCCAAATATTTTTCAGAAATCTAGTGACTGTCTGGAAGTGGGCCAGAGTATCTGGGGGCGTCAAAGTAACACCAGCCTGATAGAATTATTTAGGTAGTGTTCTTTCCCTTGAATTTTTTGGAAGAGTTTGAGAAGACTGGTGTTAATCCTTTCAGTGTTTGGTAGGATCCACCAGTGAAACTGTTGGAGCCAAGATGTTTTTCTCAAGAGGTTTTTGATGACTGACTCATCCTTACTAGTTTCTAATCCATTGCAGTTTTCTATTTCTTCGTGATTTGGTCTTAGTAGGTTTGATATTTCTAGAAACTTGTCTGTTCTGTCTGGGTTCTCCAAGTTGTTAGAGTACACTACGGGAAGCCCCTGATCCTTTCTGCGTCTGTAAGCGTCCGTGGTGACATGGTCTTGCAACCTTCTCTGTGCTTCCCACAGTCCGCTAGCAGTCTGCCAATTTTGTTGATCTTTTCCAAGAGCCAACTTCTGTGTTTATTGATTTTCTCTTTCATTTTTCTATTCCCTCTTTCATTTATCTCCGCTCTAATCTTTTTTATTTCCTTCCTTTTACTAGCTTTGGCTTTTTCTAGTTTCTTATGTTGCATAGTTATGGTGTTGACTTGATGTCTTCTCAATTTTACTTTTTAGAGAGTGAAGGGGCAGAGGGAGAGAGAGAGAATCTTAAGCAGACTCCATGTCCAACAAAGAGCCCAACACAGGACCCAGTCTCTCGACCCTGAGATCACAATCTGAGTCGAATTCAAAAGTCGGACTCTTAACCAACTAAGCTACCCAGGCACCCCTCTGTCTTGATATTTTTTTAAGATTTTATTTACTTAATTGAGAAAAAGGGAGAGAGCACACGCACAGCGGGGAAGGGCAGAGGGAGAGGCAGAAGCAGACTCACCGCTGAGCAGGGAGCCCGATCCGGGGCTCAATCCCAGGACCCCAGAATTTTGACCTGAGCCGAAGGCAGATGCTTAACCGGCTGAGCCACCCAGGCTCCCCGTCTTGGTTTTTAATGTAAGTGTTTATGGCTATTAATGTCCCTCATAGCTCTGCTTTGTTGTTCTCTGTGAGTTTTGTTGTGTTTCATTTCCTTCATTTCTAAGTATTTTCTGATTCCCTTGTAATTTCTTCTTTGACACGTTGGTTCGTTAAGAATATGTTTTTAGTCATCACAAATTTTTTTAATTTTCTCCTTTTCCATTTGTTACTGATTTCTCACTTCATCTTATTGTGGTTGGAAAAGATACTTTGTATGCTATCTATCTTATAAAAGCTACTGAGACTTAACCTGTGACCTAACACAAGGTCTGTTCTGGAGATGGTCCTGTGCACACTTGAGAAGGACGCACGTGTTGATGCTGGGTGGGGTCCTGTGCCAGTAGGTTAAATCCGGTTGGGCTATCCGTGTTGTTCCAGTCCACTCTGTCCTTACTTATCTTCTGTCTGATTGTTCTGTCCATTATTCAGAGTAGGGTATTGAAGGCTCCAACAATTATTTTAGAACTGTTTTTCCCTTCAGTTCCATCAATTTTTTCTTCATTTATTTCGATGGCCTCTCATTAGGTATGTAAATAAATGTTTATCATCTATCTTCTTCGTGTGTTGAACCTCTTAATTAACATATGGCCACCCCACTCTCTCTTTTGGTGACTATCTGCATGGATTTCTGACTCCACTTTTTCAACATTTTGTGTCTTTGGATCATGTGTTTTTCCCATTCTGCTAATCTGTTGAATCTATTTATATTTAAAGTTATTATTGGGGCACCTGGGTGGCTCAGTCATTAAGCGTCAGCCTTCAGCTCAGGTCATGATCCCACGGTCTTGGGATCAAACCCCACATCAGGCTCCCTGTTTGACAGGAAGCCTGCTTCTCCCTTTCCCACTCCCCTGCTTGTGTTCCCTCTCTGGCCATGTCTCCCTCTGTCAAACAAATAAATACAATCTTTTTAAGAAAATAAAGTAATTACTGATAAGAAGGGACTTATCTCTGTCCTTTTGCTCTTCGTTTTCTATTTGCTTTTTGTCTCCCATTTTCTGCATGGCTGTCTTTTTTCACATTTAGTTGATTTTTTCGTGTCGTGAAACATTTCACATTCCCTTCTCGTTTCCTTTTGTGTACGTTCTATAGCCTCTACGTATGTGATTACCATGGGATTACATTTACCATCCCAAAGTTACAACACTTCATGTCAATTTATACCAGTTTAACCTCAATAACATGAAAATTCAGTTCCTCTACAGCCCTGAGCCACGCCTCTTTCAGTTAATGGATGTCACAAATTACATCTTTATGCATTGTGTGTCCAAAAGCATAGACTAATAATTAGGTTTTTAAATATATCAGTCTTGGGGTACCTGGGTGGCTCAGCTGGTTGAGCTTCTGGCTCTTGATTTCAGTTCAGGTCATGATCTTCAATCTTCACTCATGAGATTGAGCCCCGTATCGGACTCTGTGCCAGCATGGAGTCTGCTTGAGATTCTCTCTCTCCCTCGCCCCCTGTCCCTCCCCCTGCTCACATGTTCTGTCTCTCAAATAAATCTTTAAATGTGTGTGTGTGTTTGTACATATCAGTTTCTTAATATAGAGAACAAGAAGTAGAGGTACAAACCAAAGTTATAACAGTACTTTCATAATTATCTCTGCATTTATGTTTACCAGACATTATTTCTCCATAAGGTTTCGAGGTATTACCCACTGGCCTTTCATTTCAACTCAAAGGACTCCCTCTCCTGCAGGCCTGGCCCAGTGTTCAGGCCAAGTCTCCTTGCTTCAGTTTATCTGGGAAGGTCTTCATTTCTTCCCCATTTTGGAAGGACAGTTTTGCCAAATGTAGGATTCTTGGTTGGCACCTTTTTCTCTTCGACACTTGGAACACCTCAACCCAAGCCTCCTGACCTCCCAACCCAGCTTACGACCTTTTTGGTGAAAATACAATGAGAGCAATCTTCGTCTGAGTTTCATAGATAAATGTGACTCTTAATGCATTTTATGCAACAGAATGTCTTCCTGTACTATGGTGACGTCTGTTAAGTTGTAGCATCATTTTGACACCAGGGTTTAAACCAAAGAAACTAAGTATTTAAAGTGTAGATGTGATGAGGTCTTTAAACACCAAAATTACAGTTGTTTTTTTCAAACTAGAAATGAAAAGGCCATGGAAATGTTCTATAGATTTTGATTTCTCATAAAGTAAATATCAATCTTGAAAAACCCACACAAACACAAAGATCTTTGGAGGTCCTTTTTTTTTTTTTTATTTTTTTATTTTTGAGTAAAGCGGTCTTGGGAAGAAAAAGTAAGGAAACCACTATGGTTTTATATCTAGCCGTGACTGGTCTGTGACTTAGCCTGGGTTTGTGGTCTGTGTGGCCTAGGAAGCCATGGTGACCTGACTGACTTTGACCCCAGTGAACTTGTTTCCTACCTTTTTTTTTTTTTTCATTTTATTTTTTTCTTTTTTCTCTGCTCTTCTCAATTTTCTCTATTTTCCTTTTTTTCTCTTGTTTTTTCTTTTTCTCAATTTCTCTCCATTCTCACTTTTCATTTTTTTGTCTTTGATAAGTATGAGTGTTTTAGTATGGTTGGCATAGTTCATATTATTGGTGTAAGCATCATATAGTTAGTATTGATAGTATGATAGTATATTATTGTATATATATGTAGATTATATATATATACTAACTGTATATTATAGTATAATATTATATTGATAGTATGATGGTAAGCATCATATAGTTAATATTATTAGCATAGTGAACATAGTTGGCATTGTTTGTATTAGCATATTTTGTACCATCCGTATTGCTAGTTAGCATAGTTAGTATTGTTAGTTAGCATAGTTATTATTGTTAATTAGCATAGTAAGCATAGTTAACATTGTTATTTAGTACTGTCAGTATAGTTAGCCCGTCAGCAGCTTCTCCACCATGAAGTTGGCCCAGTACACCCTGACCAGGACAAAAGTGACTGTGAAGGTCATCGAGAACACCCAGCAGAATGCCACGGGCCTCTAGGGACTTCTCTGTGAATCCCCCGAATACTGTAAAATCGTGTGAGGTGGTCCACACCAAGAAAACCTTATTCCTTGTTGGAGAATATGTAAGCGGGGACACCTGTGTGATTCTTTAAGTGCACCTTGTCTGAGTGACCCAGAAGGGGGCTCCAGGTCAACTCTGCTGGCTGTCGTCAGGTGGTCAGTGTGGCCACCAAAACAGTATCGTTGTCAGAGATCTGAAGCTGGAGAACATGCTTTTTGTCAATGAGTTGACTAGAAAATTCACCGAATTTGCCCTCAGCATCGAGTTTGCTGGCTACAAACTCAACACTTTCCGGGGTAGGCCCCCCTTTTGCGGTCCCAAGACACATCCTGCACTGAAAACACGTTGGCCCTCCAGTTGGGTGTGTGGGGTCTGGGGGCGGGTTTATATTGTTTGGTCCCTGGATGCCAGCCTTTTGTGGGGGAAGCTTTCTGGGAGCCGCCAAGACTAATAACTAAGCAGGGAAAGCTACATTCTGGTATTTCTGTCCCCCAGATGTGAAAACTGCTTGAGAAAATGTATGACCAGCAACCCCAGCAAAACATTATGGGGGACCTATTGGTAAATATGAGGCAGGGGGAGCAACTCAGGCCTTGCAGGGAGCCATCCTGGGATGACGGAGATCCCGGGAGTGACTCAGGTGATGATGAACATGGGCTATGGGTGGAACCTGACTGGAATGCAGGAGTCTGGCTTTTCCACTTGCCCCATCCTGGAGGAACCCCACCCCCACCCCCACCCCCAGGAAATGGGAGGAGGCCTTCCAGATGCAAGGAAGCTATGCACATACAGGACAGGGGTTGGGGGAGGCGGACTGGGGGTGGGGACCAGCAGCCCTTATTTCCAGGCCACCCTCACTGGTAAATTTTGCTTGCATCTGCAAACTTAAATGTCTCCCAGCTCAAGGCCTGGAAAGCAGTCCACCCTGAGGCCAGAACATTCTGCCTGTGTGACTCTCTCCTCCTGTGAGCTCAGGGCCTTGGCCGCTGGGCCGCTGGTTGCCTCTGGTCTCATTAGTCCAAGAGGTTTCTCAGGAAGGGCCTTCATGGTAGAGTGGGTGACCCATAAGCAGGGAGCCATGTGACCGTCTTTCACTGTGCAAGGCACCTCTAGCTGCATATGCACGTGGGCTCTGGGTAGAGAGTCTCAGAGGCAGTAATGGGGCCCACCAGCAATCTGACACCCACCGGTGGGTTTTTGACTGGTTTCTGAATTACAGACTACTTAATGTGGCCTGTCTGATGGATGATCTCTCCTAAAACATGCACTTGGGGTAGGGAATGGTCAGTGGTGGGAGAGAACATTAAAAGGGAGGTGGCAGACACATCATGGGGCTCCTCGTGGCACTGTCCCCTACTCCAGGCAATCAGCTGACTTTGGCCCGAATATATGGTCATCAAAGACTGCAGAATTCCCAGCATCTTCTGAGGGCAGGCTGGTTGGCAACCAGGCTCTCTCTCTTTCCAGGATGAGAAGGGAAGTGATCTGTACTTCTGGGATGTTTCCTGGCAGAGAGAAATCAGGCCCTTTCTGCTTCTCCCCCTGCCCATCTACTGGGAACATGCACTCCATCCTGGCCTCTGTGGACAAGGGCAACTGGTCTGGGATGACAGGGCATCAAGGAGAGGAGCTTTCTGGAGCAGCTCAGCCCTGGACTATGAGCCTCTAGACCAATCAAGAGAGAAATGCAAAGTTCCATTTGCCATTCTCAAGGGGGGAGGGGAAGAAACCTTTGTTACAGCAGCTGAACCTGATCTTAACCAAGACAGCGGTCTTGAAGGGCACCCTTCTGTGTGGTTCCCTTGGGTCAGGCTGCTCCCAGAACCATGGCTGTCTGAAATTTTTCGCCCTTACTTCCATGGGGTGACAGCTAAGCTCCACTCCAGCCCACTCCCCTCCACAGGTGTGTCTCTGGAAATGCATGACGATCAATGCTCCCAACGAAAAAGAGTTGAGCTAGTATCTTCCAGGGGCTTCATCTTGTTCTTTACTCCCACAATCATGCATCCCCGCGCTCTTCCAAGACACAGCTTGTTTTGAAATACACTGTGCTGATTCTTTCCCTGCTAATATCTGCAGATTCTAATTAAATAACTCCGGGAACAGGCCGTCTCACGCATGGTGTAACTTGATTATTGCTAGAAAGATGAGCGTGGAACTGACAAGTTCCCCGCTAAGCTGACAAGTTTAAAAGCTGAATTTGAGAAACCAGCTGAATTCCACGCACAGTAGGGAGGTAGAGCCCAGGACTCGGCCTGAGCTCTTGGTCTGGGGAGACAGATCATGACGATTTCCAAGGGGCCTGGTCTTGTCACTGTAATTTTTTACATGCCCTCCACTCTTAGGGAGCCTGCCATTTTGTGGGGAAAAGGAATTCTAATCATATTAACCTTCTTGAAGATGTCACAAGGTATATAGCTTGTTTGTTTGTTTACTCTGAAGTGTTTGCGAAGGGTCCTATAGGGCTGGTTTAAAATAAAGTGTATTAAGAGAAAACGTGAGATTCAGTAAAGGTCTACAGATTCGGAGATGATGTCATTGTTACAGTCCCAAGAGAAGGGGCATTCCACACCCCACATGTTCCCATGGAGAAGCCCCAGGAGAAGGGACAACTGTGGCAAGAGACTTTTTCATGGCTCCTGCAGGAAGGGACAGGCAAAGGCAAGCTCGCAGGCTGGGGATTTGATACTAGGGATCATTTCAGGACTCTATCGCATGGAGACCATACCGAGTTGTCTGGCATTAGGTCCTGGGGTGATTACAGCAGGTGGCTAGTGGCCCGGAATAGGAGAGACTGATGGAGAAAGGAGGTGGTGGGGTGTGTGCTCCAGATTGGTTGCTTTGTATTTGGAGAGGGGGCCCCTAGAAGGAGGATTCTTCCTGGGTTGGGAGGAGGTGGTGACTAGCGAGAAAGGCCAAGTCAAATGACTCAGAACAAGGCATGTCAGGCATATGCGTGCAGGGTTCCCTCGGCTCACTTGTCACCTCCTCCAAGGGTCCTTTCCTGCCTACACAGTCAGGGAGGCTTGGGGCGGGTGAGGGGGTGGGGGAGTAGGCAGCTGCCACTGTAGATGGTGTCTCCCTAGCCATTACCCACTTCCTCGATGCAGGGCATTCGGGGTCCCGCCCCTGCTAGACACCCAGCCACAGCTCCCACGTGCAAGAGATATGCAATCTCTTCACCAGCCACTGTTGCCCAGCCCAGTGCGGGCTGGCCCCTAGCTTGCTCCAGCAGCACGTGGCACTCCTGAGCTTCCTGAGTCCCCCTGTTTCCTCTGTAGCATGTGCCCCTTCTCATACACTGTGCACACTCTCTCCCCTCCACAGTGGTGATGCCGCAGGAGCAGCAGAGCTGTTGGTTTTTGGCTTTTTGGGTGGCTTGTTTTTTGTTGTTGTTGTTGTTGTTGTTTTGGTCTCACTCATTGCTGTTCCTACAGCCTAGGTCAGTGCTGAGCACATAGTAAGAGCTCATTAAATACTGAATAAACAACTCTTATGAGTCCCCAGAACATCCTTGCTTGTAGTCTACAACATGCATTCACCCAGGACACATTCACTGAAGCCCTAGCACACCAGGCTGGTTCCAGACACCGGGGTACAACAGTGGCTGCAGCCGGCAGAGGTCTCTATTCTCATGTAGCTGACAGCCTAGTGGGAGAGATGAATAAAAAAGATGTAAAATAGGGATGCCTGGGTGGCTCAGTTGGTTAAGCAGCTGCCTTCACCTCAGGTCATGATCCCAACCTTCTGGGATCGAGTCCCACATTGGGCTCCTTGCTCAGCAGGGAGCCTGCTTCTCCCTCTGCCTCTGCCTGCCACTCTTTCTGCCTATGCTCACTCTCTCTGTCAAATAAATAAATAAAATCTCCACACAGTGGAGAAAAATAAAGTCAGAAAGAATGTTTGAGCAAACTCCTAAAGGCATTTAGGAGGAATTAGGAAGCAGGCAATGCACTAGGCAGTGTTCCAGGTTGCAAGGACAGCAAGTGCAAAGGCCCTGAGGCCGCAGTGGGCTGCTTGTGTGAGAGTCTTAATTATTAGTGTAGATTCTTAGTTTTGTCTCGAGTCTATATTTTGTTCATTTGGTAATTCTTGGTTTCACCTGTCTAACTAACCTGAGTCTGGGTTATCAATCTGTTGATCTCTGCAAGTTCTCTTCCTGTGGTTTAAAGTGAAAATGGGTGCATTTGGGTCAAGTTAGCACGTGTTTACTGAGTGGCTTCCCTGGGCCCAGCTGTGTTGGGGATCAGGAAGCTGTGAAATAAACATGATGATCTCTGCCTTGACAACCCCAGTGAATGAATGCCCCCGATGTCCTCAAGGCCCTTCCATTCTGCCCCACGCCATTTAATCTGGGTCAGGGGCTCTGACCCTGATGTTCTGTCCCAACTTTGTCCCCTGTGTCCAGCTCTGCCTATCTGGATGACTGTGACTGCCTCCTCTCCAGGAAGTCCCTTTTGGTGAGGAAAGCCACCACCAGCTGGATCCTCGAGCTGGAGGTTGCTTTCTCCACTGTACCCCTCTGATGCCTGCCACCCCATGATCCCACCACTGTGAATCTCCCCACCAACCTCTTCCTCCCTCTTCAGCCTGGGGTGGCATACCAACTGTCCCCTCTTCATAAACACCCAGGAGGTGAATACAAGTACCCATGGGGACACTAAGGCCATTTAGAGGCAGTGTCCTAGAGCAGAGAACAGATAAGGGCTCCCAAGCATCCAGCTCAGGCTATCACGGTAGTGAGAAGACCATAAAGACGGTAAGGCAGTTATCACACCATGACCCCTCCTGATCTCGGGTGCCCTTCATTTTCAGCCTGGCCTGGGCTGGCCACCCTTCCTTGCTCTGTTAGGTGGATGCCCATTCATTCATTCATTCATTCACTTATTCAGTCATCATATATTCCCATTCATTCACCGTGGCTAGATGATGGCTCATCCTTGGAGACCCACTGCAGATGTCAATTCCTCCTTGAAGCCCTTCTTGATTCCCACCCCCTCCCACAGCCTCCTCTGGCCTCACCAAGACCCCCCTCCCCCCACTCCGGGCTGTGACCACCCTCTGAGTTCCCTTTCAGCCTGTGAGCTCTGTAAGGAAAAAGGATTTTTTTCAGAAAGGGGCTCAGGAAAAAAGTGAGGACAGTTAAGACCCTGAATAGACAGACCGTGTGTGGGTCAAGTCCACCCCCTCCCTCCCTCTAGGACCAGGAGGGTTCCATCATTAATGGGAACTGAGGGACCTGCTCTTATTCCCATGCTCATCTAGACCCTTCACAGTCTGGATTTTTTTTTCAGTTTTAATTTATTTTAAACTTTGAGGACATGTCATGGTGGTACCTCTCAGTAATGAGAAACTTAATTATCACTTCAAGGGCGGGAATCCATCTGTTGTGCCTGAACTGCCACAGGACAATATAGAAATGCAGGATGTTGCAGAGAAAGCTGGGGGCTGGGCCTTGGGGCAGCAGGAGACAGATAGAGGGCACCTGGGTCGCGAGCTAGGAGAAGGTGTGGGTCCAGGGGCTTCCACAGGTGGGGACAGGGGCTCCCAGTGTCACCTCTGTCACACCCTGATGCTCCTGCCTAAACGCATGAGCCCCATTTCCCACACGGTATCCCACCTCCCAGTATTTGCACAAGCTGGGTTCTCCAGTGGGAATACCTTTCCTCTCCCCACCAGGCTTTAGGACCCTGCTCTTTGCATTTGTTGCTCATCCTGCCTGTCCACTGCCCCCCACCCCGGCCCATACCCTGACGCCCGGACCCCATCTATACTTAGCTCACCTGATCGTAATGCCCGAGGATAACTAGTCTCCTGCAGGCCTGGTCTGCTCTTTGGGGGACAGCTTCATAGACTGGCAGACTGAAACTCTAAGACCTCGAAGTCTGCGTGATCTGGTCAAGTCCCTTGTGTCACCACAGATGGGTCAGGCCACGGCCACCTCACACTACGCTACAGGAGCTTGCGGGGCTGGACCGTTGGGCTGGGTGTCTGCTGCTGGGTGCTCTCAGTGCCGACCTTGGGACCACGGCCCCCCAGAGCAGGAGTCTGTTGCAGACGATGCCCAGGCCCACCCTCTCTACTTTCCCAGGAGCCGTCATGACACATGTCAGTGTCCCTCAGAGAGGTGCCCGCTATCAGCACTGGGAGTTTTCCCTGCCCGACAACCAGGAAGCCATAAGAGGGAGGACAGGGACATTTCCTGGGTGCCAGGCTGGGTTTGAATCCTTGCTCTGTCCTTGGGCGAGTCCTCCTGTCCGCACTGGGCTGAAATCAGCAGCTACTTCATGAGGCTTCAAGGAAGATTAAATATGCCAATATGTACAGAACCCTCGAAGCAGTGCCGGCAGGCAGGGAGCACTGTGGCAACATCTGGACTGGACCTGTTCTCTCTTCTCCCCTCTGCAGGCTGAGCAGGAGATCCAGTGGGGGAGGGCTTATGCTGATTTTCCCCGCCACTCAGAGCCCCACAGCGGCAGTGCTCAGGCTGGGCCCTGTCCTCTGCCCCTCCTGGGCGTAATCATTCCCTGCTCCTTGGTTGCTAGGATCCCGGCTATGCATGCACCCCCTTCAGGGGCCTCTGTGCCTTGCCCTGCCCACCCAGGGCTTGTTCCAGCATCCTTGCTCCCCACACCTGAGTGCCCACACTGAATGCTGTGTGGGCTGTGAGTGAGGGAAGTCTCATGCTCTGTGCTTCCTGGACAGTCTGGGGATGCTCCATATCCCATCCAGTCCCCACTCTGAGTGCCCAAGATGGGAACAGGGTTGGAGCGTTCACTCACATGCTGACTTGTTCAAAAATTCTGCACACCTGCTTTGCAACTGTGGTGGCCGTGGGGACAGAGAGTGGGAGGGAACACAGGCGAGCTGGACAGAAAGTACACATTCGGGCTCGGCATGAAGAGGGAGTCTCATAGCCCTTCTCAGGCTTGCTTTTCTCATCTTTAAAATGGGGACAGCAAACCCTTCCTTACAGAGCTGCTATGGAGGTGAGCGCTAGCCCAATCCACTGCCAGACACTGTCCTAAGTGTTTGAAACAAAGAACTCACTTAATCCTATGAAAATTCTAGGAGGTAGGTACGAGTAGGTACCCCTTTCTGCAGATGAGGAAACTGAGGAGTGGGATCACAGAGTCCAGGCTGTCTGGATCCAGCGTCCAGGTTCTTGGTCAGTCTTTGCTGTGGATGTCCTGTGTCTCTGTTTACCCTTCGCTGACACCCGTAGCCACAGCCTCACATCAACATGGTTATTTGTGTGGGCCGCTGTGGGGGCTCAGGGGATGTTTTCTCTGAATAGTGCTTTCCCATGAGGCTAGCAGCTCAAGGGACTGTGGTGTATACACAGCTGGACAACCAGGCCTATACCCAGGCTGGCCACCTTGCAGCCGATGTTTGTTGAGTGACTATCTGAACATCTGCATTGTGCCCACCATCTCGTCTCCACTGTGCTCCTGGCTGCATGGCTGTCATCTCTACCAGGTCCCCTGCCAGGGACAGCCAAAGGGACTGGAGCTGCTAGGCGAGGGACAGGGAGCCTCAGGGAGATCTATGGCTGCCCTATGCCTCTCCTGGACTACCTCAGGCCAACTCAGAGGGAGGCCAAGCCAGCTTCTAGGAGGATCGGTGCACTTTCCTATGCCGGGGGGTACGCAAGTAGGTGTCAAGGGGTTATTTCCTAACAATGACTTTGCATCCGATGGGGCACTGGGAATTAGGCTGCTTTCAAAGTCTCTTCCAGGCCTGCACCTTTGAGCCAGCCCGTGGGGTCTGCATTATAGCACAACTCCCTGCTCTGCGAACTTGGGCAAGCAGCTCCTTCTCTGGGCCTCATGTCTTCATCTGTAATGGAGAGCTAATAACAGATGCCCCTCAATCTAGACTTTTAAGAAATGAATTTTCACATGTGTAAACTGGAAGACTTCAGATGAAAATCCAGGTATGGGGTTTGTGTTGCTATTGGGTAGGGCCTGAAAAGATCCAGCCAGTGGGGGTTGGGGGAGTGGGGAGACATTCCCTCAGGCCGTTCTCTCCTGGCCAAGCTGGAGCCGACCACTAGGTAGGACTTGAGTCCCCAGGCCTCCGCTGTCCCCACTGCTTCCTAGGCCTCCCCCTCCCTCTCCAAGCCCAGCCCCTGAAGGCATCTGAGCTTGTGGTCCTCGAGGTAGCCCTGTGGAGCTTCATTCCCTCACCTGGGACACGAGCCACAGCAGGGTTCAGCTGATCCTGTAGAGGCAGCCAAGGCGGGTGGAGGTGGCCAGGCCTGGGACCAGTGGCACTGGGAATGGTCTCCCAGGAATACTGTGGCTTCTGACTTCCAAAGCTGCTACCTACCTACCTACCTTTCTCCCAGTCCCTTAGACATGCCTCCATAGGCATTCTGTAGCCCCAGCCATGCGCCTACCAGTTGTGTGACCTGGAAGTTTCCCTGACCTCTCTGTGCCAGGCTTTCTAAACCTGACTCATAGGATTGCCGTGCTTGGCACACAGGCGGTTCTCCATCAGAGAGCAAAAGCCAGTCTTCCCAAAGGGACTCTCACTTACGTGCTCAGAGGCAAACCACGTGTGCGACGAGGCACCCAGAATTACTCCTTGAGCAGCGAGGCTGGTGCGACCCAGCCGGTCCTCCTGCCCCACTGCCTCAGGCCCTTCCCTCATCCATGGCAGTGCTGAGGAGCTGGTCAGAAAAACCCAGGAAGTCTGAACTAAGCTTGTGTGACCTGAGTGCCTCCCCTGTTCCACATAATTGGGTTTCTAGGTCGTTTCAATAGGAAAGAGAGTGCCCCTCCCCCCACTCCTGTCTTAGCGGCAAGCCCCCAGGATCAGGATTTACCAGTTGCCCCACTGGTTTGGGGCTGGGAGATGTGGATTCCAGAGCTCACTCCGCTCTGCCCGATGGCTTCAGGGGACTCATCCCCGCCTAACCACACTCTTTCCCTCAGCCAGACTGTTGGAACAGACTTCATGACCCAAGGCCAAGTACAGCTGTGTGGGAAAACAGCTCCCCACACAGCTGGAAACACTAGTGTAAAACTTGGAGGGTCCCAAGTGCCCGGAGCATTCTCACCCAGAAAGCAGGGCCCGAGAGTGCAGACTTACCTATGGCCAATGTTGGCTTTGCCCCAGAACAGCAGAGCTAAGGAGACGGGACAGAGACAGAGATAGAGTAAAAGGCCCACTTCATGGAGAAAGTTTGCCGACCCCGCCCGGGAAGAGAGAAGCCCCCACCAGCTCCTAAACTTATCTGGTGTTACCTCACTTAATCCCCGCACCTAAGCGGGGAGAGAGTTCAAGAGTCCCATTTTACAGATAAGAAAACTGAGGCTCATTTTGCTTTTGATACCTAACCAAGGTTTCGAGCCAGCTTTGAATGCCAGTGTTCTGATTTCAAAGCCATGTCTCACCCCCTGGTTTCTAGAACGGATAAGTAGGACCAAGCACTGGGACACTCCGTCTTTCTCAGCATACAGCCTTGCTTCAGGGCCTGCCATCCCAGCAGTGGCTGGATTAATCCACTTAATCAACTTATTCTAAACCCCCTGGACCCTTGGCGGCAGCTCTCCCGGCTGCCTGACACTTTGCCGGCTAAGGAGTCCTGGGTGAATGGTCAGCGCCCACCTACCCACCCTGCTTGGTCAGACAGACCCCTCCTGGCCTTGTTATTCTAAATCCTCAGCTCACAATCCTACAGAACTGCATTAAAAGAGGCCTGTCACCAGTGTGGGAGGGGGTGTTTGGGGTGTCCTCTAATGCTGAAGCTGACACATGAAAGGGACAATATTTATGTCCATAATGGGACTCAATTTAAGGTTCAGAAACTGGCCCCCAAAAGAAAAAAAAAGCCAAGGCTGAGGGCTACAAGAAAGTGTCCAAGGCGCTCAACTATTGGTTTATAAATGTATAATTTAATTAAAACAAAAATCAGCCCCCTAGATGCCAGTTTGCACTTCAAGGACAGAATTGCCCAACCTGGTCACCTGGGCACTCATCAATCCCAGGATGTGATTGCCTGGAATGAGGGCCTTAACTAGGGACGCTGTCCTCTCAGTCATGGGATGGGCTGTGCCCCTGCCCACCTGTGCATCCCGTGAACTGTGTGGCCCCTGCGGGTGCAGGGCACTACTCCTGCTCAGCTTGGAAGGCCCCAGGGCATGAGAAATGGATGACACATTTGTGGGGTCGCACGCATGCATGCCATCTGCATGGGTTGGCATTGTACAGAGCAGAACCCTCCTCCCTCCCCTCCCCACCCCTTCTCCTCTTCCATCCCTTGCCCCTGCGTGCACCCTACCCCCTACCCCTAGTCTCCTTGGGTTGGGCAAGCACCCTGGTTGGGCTTGGAGGGGGTGCCCACTCTGAAGCCGTTGAAGCAGCATGGTGGACTAGAAAAGGCATAGGCTCTGGGTTCAGATCCCACCCAACACTCCACAGCAAGCCCCTTACTCACTTCCAGCCTCTGCTTTCTCTCCTATAGAGTGGGACGCAGTTGGCCTCACCCTCCGAACTGGGGGCATGCTTTGTAAGTTACAACACAGAACACTGAGTCATTTCAGGCTCCCAGGGGGGTGTGCAGCTGGAAGCCAGACCGAGGACAGGTGGCACAGGTGAGGGTCACGGGGTCGCAGATGTGACAGGGTAGCTGTCTAAAGGACCAGGCTGAGGGTGTGCGTTCTAATATCCAGAAGCAGGTAGCTGCCATTAGCAACTCATTAATTAAGGTCATGTTTACTCTCTCTTGTCAATTATAATCATCTTTTTTGAACGGAGACCTCCAGAGTTTTATTAACAACATTATTGGTTGTCACAGAACAGCTCTGCTCAGTTCCTTAAGTACACGTCTACACACCTGCAATTTTCCATCTGCTCCTGAGCTCACTCTCTTGCTCGGCATCTCTCGGTAGCTCCCATTGCCTAGGACCTGCCTCACTACAGGCCAAAAATGTAAAATGAGGCCCTGCTCACCTTTCCCACTTGTGTGGTGTTCTTGGGGTCATGAACCACGAGTAAACCTGAGCACCCAGGGTGTCTCCCGCACCTCTGCACCTTTGCTTGTTCTGTTCCTACTGCTCATCTGTTCCCTTACCTTTGAACCCTCAGCTCCCTTGTCCATTTTGTCCCTTATGGCTGGGTGGTGTTGGATGCTCACACAGTAGCCTTTGTCCAGCCCACCCTGCCTTCTTCCTGTGGATGCAAAACTTGGAGGAATCAGGTTTGTCCAAGCCAGTCGTGGCAACCACTTTTCCTGCATCTAGTGATTGTCTGGGGAAAGGGCTCAGAACCCAGTTCCTGCCAGTGAGATATTAGAGGGAGACTATAGAAGCTTCCATGGGAGATCTTCCTTCCCAAGAAGAGGTGGGTAGGGAAGAAGGTGCCCCCTTGCTTGAGTGTTAACTATGCAGATGTGATGGCTGGAGTGGAGGCAGCCACACTGCAACCATAAGGCGGTATTAAATGAACCAACATTCTGTTAATGGTAGAATAGAGAGGCGGGTGGTATCTGAGTTACTGATGACATTGTTGGGCCACCAGACTACCTCCGGATCTCCCATCCCTTACATCATCGTTAAATATTAAATATTAGATGTCTTTGTAGTTTAAGCCACTCTTAGGAGGGTTTTGTCACTTCAGCCAAACATATCTAACAGATTCAGCCTTCTAGTGTGAGTTAAAACTTCTCTATTTTTAACTAGTTCCCCAGAAGACTTGGGTCTCTGCCCCTGTCCCTCCACTCAACACCCACGAGAGCAGGTTATGAACTATGGTGTTCTGCCTGTCTGGGTGGCCGGTTCATATTTGGTCTGTGAACACCTCTGGGACAGACCTCAGCCTTTTCTTCTCTGTGCACCTTGAACCTGCACACAGTGAGCCTTTGGGAATGTCAGAGACCTCGCCACACCCTCCATCATGGCAAGAAGCCTCCAGCCATCATAAAACCTTCCAGTTCGCTTTGGTCCAAGCATTACTTCTGGACCCGAGGGGCTCCTGCAGCCTCTTCAGGGTGAAATGTGAGGTCTTTTCTAAACAGAGCTTTCCAGCTGTCAGCTCTTGCTTCGTGTGTGCCGTCAAGTGCTGAGCTGTTGATTTATTGTCAGTTCAGCCTCTCCTGAGCAGACACAGGAGGCCACTATGCAGAGAAAGGAGTGCATGAGCTCAGTTTCAAGGGAGACCTAGGAATGACAGTGATGGATACATCTTGTTTCAAACTGAGTGAGATTCTCTGCATATTCTAGAAAAGATCTCGGGTGTGCATATGGGGAGTAGGGTCCCCCAAGGCCCCAAAGAAAGAGATGTCCCCAGGCATGGTAGAGGGGTGAAGGCTTTGGCCTCCCCTGAAACAGCTCCTGATGCTGGCTGTGAATGAGGGACTGTCCTATGGTCATGTGGGCATGACTCTGCCAAGGAAAGTAAGGGAAAGAAAGGGATTCTAAGCTTCAGGGAGTTAGTAGTGTGTGTGTGGTACTGGTGAAGGAAGTTCTTCTTCCTCCCTACAGTGCGAATTGCTTTTGTGAGTCTTGTAACAGAACATGACAGTTACCAAGCCTCAGGCATCCACAGTATACCAGGCATGGGGTTGTGTACCCAAGTCTCGTAACATGGATAAGCCACATCATGAGGCTTCCTGGGACACAAGCAGCAGAGTCGGGATTTGCAGTCTGGCTCCACACTTACAAACCAGGCACCTCAGTCACATCTTCCAGAATGGGGTCCTCCATTGCTACCTTAATGAGGTCAATCCTGGGAGGATTCATTTGGGTAACGTGAGTGTCCCAGCCTGTAGCAAGCCTTCAATATATATAGTTTAAATCCATTTGGGTCTCTAGCTTAGACTAGAATTTTGCAGGGTTTTCTGGAAATCCTTTCTTCAAGCTAGCCTAAATCCATACTCCAGGATGCTCCATTTAACCAACTGGAAGTAGGGTTTTTTTGATAGCCAGTGATAGAAAACCCAAAGTGGCTTAAACAAGCAATCAATGCAGGAGAGAATAATTTATGTAACTGAGAAGTCCAAAGGCAGACAGCTTCACGCAAGGCTGTTCCTGGGTGCTTGATGACATCATCAGCAATCATCTTTCTCTACCTCTTGGCTTTGCTTACTTTCCTCTGTGCTGATGTTATTCTCAGGTAGGCTTTCTGATTGGGATATCAAGATGGCCATCAACAGTCACAAACTGATATATCCCTTCCCCCAACAAAAATAGAACTTCTCATTCCCTGTGATTACAACCCTGAGATCTGATCCATTGGGATCTCATTGGTCACATCCTCAGCCCCAAGCCAATCACTGTGGCCAGGAAGGATAGAATATGCTGACTGGCCAGATTGAGGTCAGGTGATCCCACTGTCTCCCGAAAGGAAACTCCTGAACTGTTCAACCTATTTTCCTGGGTGGGAGATTGTATGAAACCTGAGAGAACAGAGGTTAGCGTTCCTCTGTGCTTAAAGTCCTGGCTTGTGCCTATGCACTTCTTCCCTTCCCCCACTGCTTCCTTCCATACCATTTCACCCATACCAAAAAAGAACAAGACTTCCTGTTTGAATTCAGGATTCGGGGTCCACTCCCAGCTTCAAGATGTTTTTTTGTGTCTCACCATAATAATTTATTCAGTCAACAAATGTTCAGTGAGTACCTGCTCTGTGCTACTATGAGTTTTCAGGACTTAATTATTCTGGGTAGTGGGCAACAGCCAGGAGCCTTCCAAGGAAATGAGTTTTCTCTGAGTAAGCATCTAGAGGTCAGCTTCCAATACCACAGTGCCACTCACTGTGTGCTCCTGAGTGAATTCCTTCCCCGTCTAGACTTCTCTTTTCTTATCTGCAAAATGAGGCACTGGGAAAATTGAGATCCCAGAACCCTCTCAGCTCTGGTATACTGTGGCTGGGTGTTAGAAGTTTCTTCAGCTGTGTTGGGCCGTCAGCACCATTGACAGTGACCACAATACTCCCTTGGCTGTGGGGGAGTGGAGTGAGGGGGTCGCTCTCCATGGTGAGCTGAGCTGAGTCCACAACCCTAACATTCTGTCTCTGAATCTTCATTTTCTTGGCTAACAAGAACACCAGGGCAGAGAAGGATCTGAGGCTTTCTGTGCTTGTGTGGATCCCAAGGCTCCTAAGTTCCTGTAAGTTTGTCTAATGCTGCTGTTACAAAAATTCTCTTTCAGGGATGTTTGTGAGTCCAAGCCCTCCAACCACTGAAGGTCAAGTTTGGAACTCTGGAAAGGAAGTGTAGGGAGGCCACACAGGAGCGGAGAGGATGCTATAGAGGTTTCATGGAGCCCATCCTTCATCTGCCTCCCTGTCCCTCCCTTCTTCCCCTCCTGCCCATTCTCTTTTCTCTGCCACAGCCAAAATTGGTCATGGCTTCCTGGAAGAAGAGAGATGCCTGATGTGTTGGTAGGGGAGGGAGGGATCCTTCTAAGGCATGTCCAGTGGGGAGACCTTTCTTCTAGTTGAGTCTAGTTTTTCTTCATTCTTTGAACACTTGGACACATGAATTAATCTCACCTGGTCACTGTCATTCATTTGTCAGTTCTCTTGGCTGCTCATCACCTTATTAATCCATTTGTTCCCTTCTTTATTTAGCTCAGGGTTTTTTTTTAAAGCAAGAAGGGAGATTTATTAGGAGGACACAGAGAGCCCAAGGACAAATAGAGAATCGAGTAGCTGGTCTTCCTAAAAGATGGGAGCCATCACGTGGTAAGACATAAGAAGTCAACTCTGCTACATTCTTTCTGCATCCTGGGGTCACACATTCACTCACCCATGCTTCTCTTTGTACATCCTTAGAACTTCCCACTTTAAAATCTATTGGCTTCTCTCCATTTCCACTGCTGTGACCCTACTTTAGACTAAATAGTCTGTCACTAGTCTTTTTTTTTTTTTTTTTGGCTCAGGAAACTGAAGTATCCTCCTAATTTTTCTCTCTAAATCCACTCTTGCCCATTTCCAGTCTGTTGGCCTCACTACAGCCAGAGTGATTTGTTAGAAGTGAAAAATTTATTCAACAGATTCCATTGCTTCTAGGATAAACATCAAAGTCTTAAGCATGGTGTGGAACTGGATTACCATTCCCCCACATTCAGTGCCTTTTACTGTGGTGTGCTTCTCAGATGGAGGATTATACAGCACTGTCCATATTGCTCTCAGGCATGGGAAAGGGGTTGGTAAAACAGTGAAAGAAATCTGAGCACACGCTTTACGAATCAGTGACTGATTTACAATTTTCTTTTCCTTCTTCCATGACAATGGCAATACTCCAGATAGAGATTGTTCTGTCAGCCTGAGTCCAGAGGGGAAAAGATATGAAGGAAAGCCACATGGGCATGTAACATGAGACATAGGTAAACCTTATTGTAGGCCACTGAGATTTTAAGAGTCATTTGTTACACAGCATGACCCGGCTTATCCTAGCTGATACACATAATTTATGCATTCTTGCTCATTACCACATTGCTTTGCTAAAGCACCAATGGCCTTTCAGTAGTTATACAAATTGCTCCCTCCAACCTTAGAACAGAACTTTTCTGTTACTGCTTCTCCTTGGAAAGTTCTTTACTCCCATTTTTGTGCAGTTGACATTTACTCACCAATGAGATTTGGCTTAGCTATGAAGTACTCAGGAAAGGATTGTCTGGTCTGTGTTCAGAGGACCTTGAGTTCACCTTTGTCATTAGCTCTCTTTCGCTATTCAGTAAGTTCCAGGAAGACAGAGCCCACATATTTAGGCCCTACTCCATCCCCACAATGTGCCAGGGCCCATGTTGAGGGACTGGAGGTAATGGAAGTACCTCAGCCATGACACCAGCTCCCACAGACCTACCCGTGACCGGGGAGACAGATGTGTAAGCAATAGCATTTGAACCCATTATGATCATTCTAGCAGTATAAAGAGACCAGGGAGAAGGCAAGGGGACTTCCTGAAAGAGGGGGCATCAGAGATGGTTTTGAGGAGTATTTGGAATTGTCCAGGGTGGGGGGAGCTTCCAGGGATAGAGAGAGATGGAGGGATCTGATGGAGGGATTGTAAAGTGGTGCCCAAAGTTTCCAAGGTTTGAAAGAGAATGAACCCAGGAGAAGCTGGAACCAGAAGTAAACATCTGGCATCTGTATTTCTGGGAACACAAGTTGAGCATTCCTGTTTCAGCGCCTTTGCAAGTGTGTGCTGTTTGTTTCTCAGAGTCTGTGGATGGTGCTGAAGATAATAGCAGGTTTCAGGCCCTTCCACACAATGGGTGTCAGTGGCAGACTCTGATCTGAGGGTCTGGCAGGCCACGTGTGGGCATGTGCTGGCAGCTTTGTTCCAGGACAAAACAGTGGGAGACACCTTTGTCCTCACTCTGCTCATTGGACACATCTCAATGCCTTAAATTCCCATCTTTGTTTTCTAAGAACTTGCCACAGTTCTTTCTAGTAAATCAAGACTTCCTGTGCACACAGCCCAGCAGTCATTTAAAATTTGCATACGATGAATAAAATGAAAGAGAGATGAATCACCAAGGCACCATGTCACTGAATATAATGTCTCTCAATATGATCTCGTTATTAAAAGAATCTGCAGGTAGCAGGATGAAACCAGATGCTCTATGATTAGGGGCTGTGGTCACTCAGCACTCCCCTGCTTTGGGGAGGGGAGGGGTTTCCACACCAGAATGTGGTTTCAGGGTCTTGATGGAATGTGGGAGAAAAGCTTCCCAGCCTTCTAGAAGGTGGGAAGGTGGGCAGTAATGCTGGAAAAGTCACTCCCTTTTGTGGCCTTTGATTTTCTTGTTAGAATAGAGTGAAATGCTGTCTTTCACTGCCAACTTTCCTGGCTGTGAGGCTCATAGGATAGGTGGGAAGTACTTAAAGAAGCCTTTTTATTCATTGGCATTGTGGCTGCTCCCGATGGGATTATTATTTTCATGCCAGTTTTGAGCTAGACCCTGATGGGCTCCCCACACTAGAAGGACAGACACCCACAAAAGCTAGACAAGACCCAGCACACAACTTCTTGAAAAAGCTGACCTCTCTGTTGTGGACTTCTAGAGGAAGGGATGTCACCGCTCACTGGGGAGGAAGGAGATGGAGAAGTGCAACCTGGGAGGAGTCTTGCGAGCTGAGGCCAGTGAGGGAAGGAGGAGGAGGGCAGGCAGAGAAGAGCACGGGAACGAAAGCCTGTAAGACCATATAGGCAAAGGCAGTGAAAGCAATACAATACTCCTGCCTCAGAGGGCTATTTGGATCAGCCACAATGGAGCTGACTCCAGTACTCTCTGCACTAGAGAGTGATGATAAGCTCCTGCCTGGCCCTATGTTAGTTGAGCTGTTTTTGAGTCTAGTACAGCTCACCGGGATAGGGTAGATACAAGCCTACCCATCCAATAGTTGGGAGCAAAAGGTCTGGTCAGATGGTGAGTGGGCAGGGTCCAGATGCAGCAGATTGGAGGCCATGGGAGTGGGCACCATGGAAGCTGAGGCTGCACACTGGCAGGGTCTGGCTAGAATCTGCTCCAAAGCCAGCAGTCTTCTCCCTAGAACCACAGGCTTTCAGACTAGCTAGTGCCCGATTGTGAGTCTTCATGATTTGCAGGCCAGAACTGGGTAGAGTCTCCTTGACAACACATTGGTATTATTAGTGTGCCATCTCAGTTTGACCAGCTTGCAGGCCCAGCTGAGAAGGAGTCCAAGTCTGTGTATGTGATCCCTGTGAAGTAGTACTGCAATCCATTAGTAATGTCTGCAGTGGGGGTGGAAAGGGAGACCTGTGTTATGCCTGCATTCCTTGTACACCCCCTTATTTTGCATACGGAGAAGCTGAGGCCCAGAAGGAAGAATGCCAGTTGCCAATTGCCAGTCCTTTCACCTCCTGGTCTGGCCTTTTCTCAGACTTCTTGGTACCCACTATGACACAAAGGAAACAGTGAATGCTGTGACAAGGAAATCATACTTGATCTGTCTAGATCCATACCATGTTCCTCTTTTTTTTTCCTCCTTTTTTTCCTCCATTGCCTGTATCTGTTTAATATTTAATGTGTTTTGTACATTGTAAAGGATAAGGAAACAACAAACATCTGTGAGCCCACATCTCAGATCCAGACTGGAACATTCCCAGTAGCTTGCATCCATGTGTTTGCATCTTATCCTACCCTGGAGGTCAACCCTTATCTGCAATTTTGGGTTTGTTCATCCTTCTCTTGCTCAGAGGCTTACTGAATAAGTCCAAACATTATGTTGTTTATTCTTAAGCTTTGAAAAATTGTTTTCTATAGTTAGATGTCTAAAATTTGCACCTTTTTTACTCAACATTTTACTCTAAACTTTAGCTATGCTGTTGTGTACCTGTAGTTCACTTCCACTAGTGTGAAAATAAATTGTGTGACTTTTCTAGAATTTATTTTTGCATTCTCTTGTCAATGAATATTTAGGTCACCCCCCCAATATTAACAGTGTTGCTATGAAACCTTCTTGTACATGCCTTTTGTAATATCAAGGAGTAAGTTTGCAGGATTTTAAGGTATGTATATGAATGGTCAACCTAACAAGAAAATTCAAAGTGATTTTCAACATGGCCAGACCAGGTGTCATACTCAGCCACTAGGTATTCCAGTTGATCTGTATCCTCTCAAACCCTTGGTACTGTCATTTGTCTTACTCACTGTGAATCTAACTATTATGAAATATTTCATTGTGACCTTAGCTTGCACTTCCCTGCATCTTAGTGAAGTTGAAAAGTTTTTCCCATGCTCATCTATACACCTGTTTCCTCCTCTAAGACATGACTGCTGTCATATTTTTGCTCATTTCTTCTCTTCTTCTTATGGATTTGTAGGAGTTCTTTATGTATTTTGGATACTATTTCTTTGCTTATTGTACATATTCCAGATGTCTTCTTGCTTTTTGTGATTTGTCTTTTTACCAGTCATTTGATAAAAATGAATTTTTAGTTTTACTGCAGTCAAATCTACCAATTTTTTTTTTTATGCCTAGTGAGCTTTATATACCTTGTTTAAGAAATTGTTCCCAGAGGCGCCAGGGTGGCTCAGTGGGTCTGCCTTCAGCTCAGGTCATGATCTCAGGGTCCTGGGATCGAGCCCCACATCAGACTCTCTGCTTGGCAGGGAGCCTGCTTCTCCTTCTTTCTCTGCCTGCCTCTCTGCCTATTTGTGATCTCTCTCTATGTCAAATAAATAAATAAAATCTTTTTTAAAAAAAGAAAGAAATTGTTCCCAACCCTAAGTTTGGAAAGATATTCCCCCAGAGAAAATTCCTCTTAGAGTTTTCTCTTTAAAATGGAGACTGTGGATGTTTCTGGAATTGGGGGGGGGGGGGATGTGGTGTGAGGTAGGGATCCAACTTCATTTTTCCATGTGGATACTCAGTTGTCCTATCACCACTTACTAAATGGGCCTCCTTTCTCCAATCACATATCAAGAAGCCTTCTTAAAAATCCTAGGTACTGAGGCCCTTAGATCTTTGATAATTTGTAGCACACCCTGCAGTCATGCCTGTTGTCCGTGTATTCTCCCCTTCTCCCTCTTTACAATTGCAATTTCCGGTAAATGCAAGTGTTTTAGTAAACCCTGTGTAGCCATCCATGGATGTTTTTGTGAGAATGAGGAAATAGGAGCAAAGAGGAGGGGCTGAGATTTTAATGACAACTGGAGTGGACCCTATGTGGAGTCTGGCTCCAGCTCTCTGAAGGTGGGTACTGTGTTCCTTCCACTTGGTATCTGGCTGTACACAGTAGGGCTGGTTGGTTGGGACTTGGAGCCCTGGAGATGGCAGTAGAGTGATCAAACCTGACAGCCTGCATTTCCATTTATGTTCCATGGGCTCCACTGAGCTGGCATGAAAGCCAATTTGGCACATTTCTCCTAAAGGCCTGAGAAGTTCTTGCTGCTTCTGCTTCTCACCCCTGTCATTTTGATGCTGAAGCACCTGAGGTTTAATGGACTACTTTCTCGTACTCCCTGCCAGCTCCTTGCCTGTTAAGGGGATGGAAAACTCTGGAGCAGCACTCCATCACCCTTGAGCCTGGAACAGAGTTGTGTCCTTGCCAGGAAGGCTCCTCTTTTGCTCTGGGGGTGCAGAGTCATGGCCTCTGATGTTGTTAATGACAACTCACTTCCCCAGCACTTGTGGTGTGCCAGGCCCTGGTCTGAGCATTCTGCACGGCTCAGTGCTCCTTCCACATTCAGTGCTCCTTAGAGCACTGCAGGGAGACTCTGTTTTTACACCCATCTTATAAATGAAGAAGCTGAGGCTCAGAACCATTATGAAACTTGCCCAAGGTCATGCCGCTTGTCAGTGAATGAGCTGGGATTTGAACCAAGGTAGTCCAGCTCCAGACTCTGTGCTCTTTACCACAACACCACACAGTCTTTTCGGACCCTGATGAGGCCCCCAGCTCTGCCCAAGACCCCAGTGCCCAGGGGGCCCCTCCCAGAGTGTAGAAGAGCTTTATCCCTGAACCCGGGATCCATGGTGAGTCTGGGCCTGCCCTGGGCTTTCCAGGTCCTGGAGGATGCCTTCCCCAGCTTCTGAGGCTAAGCCAGGCCACCTCTTACTTCTCCTGCCTGCTGCAGGGGAATCCCAGCTCCCAGTTAGAGAATTCTCTCTTTTGCAGGCTCTTGCAGTTCTGAGAAGGGCCCTAAATGCTGGGCCCTCAATTAGAGGATTTCAGACAGCAGGAGCTCCCAGGTAGAACCTGCTTTGTGGAGCCTTCTGTGTCCCAGTGAACAGATCTCTGGGGCCACCTCAAGACAAGGTATTTTTCATAAATGTGTCACCTGCATGAGGCTTGTAAGCAATTACGCCACAACCGTAAATCTCGGCTTGTGCTGCCGAGCAAGTTACCAGCTCCTAGAAGTGGCTAAATCACATCACTGCCAACAGTGTTCCTAGTGGTTGCCAGGCAGTGGGGGATGGCAGGCTTATTCAGGACACATGGGCTCCCAGTCAGTGGCTCTATGCTATGAAGGTCCCACGGCTGACCTCTTTCTCACCAACCCCCTCCCTTCATTACCTTCTCTGGCTCCCACCGAATATCTCACAGTGTGGACCTTACTGCACCAGGTCATGCTAAGTGCTCTGAAAAGAAATAAAGCAGGAGGAGGGCACTGAGAAGGACACACCATTTGGTAAGGAGTAATCTGTGGATTGTTTGGCAAAGCCTGTTGGAGCAGAGGCCTGAAGGAAGTGGGGAGGGAGCTGTGTGGGTATGAGGGAGAAACATTCTAGTCAGGGGAGTAGCATGTGCAAAGGCCCAGAGGTCGGGTTGGGTCTTGGGGGTTGGAGGCAGGTGTTCCTGACATGCAGTGAGGGGCACAAAGCTGGGAGGGTTGATGGGAATAGGGAGTGCAACTTGGGTTGGCAAGGAGTTTGGGTTTCGCCCTGAGTGTCATGGGAAACCCCTGGAGGGCTCTGCATAGGATCAATAAGCAGTAGAAGTAGCCAGATGGCTTGAGCACAGACACTGCCAGACAGACTCATTAAAACTGTGGTCACTGTAGCTCAGGGTCCAATCTATTGAGCAGAGCCCAAATGATAGCAACAAGAGGGCCAGGTGAGATCCCTGCGGCCAGCCAGCCCATCTGTCTGCAGCCAGGTCTCTGCCTGTAAATCCTGCAGCCTATGCACCCAGAATTCTGGGGCAGCTATATCAGTTAGCTTCTGCTGCATAACAGCCACTCCAAAATGTAGTGGCTAAACAACAGCCTTTTACTTAACTGAGCAGGCAGGTCTTCTGGGCTGTCTTAAGCACATGTAGTTGAGGGAAGGCGTCAACTGACTGCCAGTTGACTGTTGGCTGGGCCAACCAAAGGTGGTGGCAACTGGGCTTTATGTATGTCATTCTTCTAGGAGGCTGGCTGGGCTTCTGCTCATGGTGGTGGAAGGGTCCAAAGAGGGTGGGCACTCGAGGACACAAGGCTCTTTGAGGCCAATGCAAAGAATGGGTATGGCACTGTTTCCGTATTCCGTTGGCCAGGGCAAGTCATGGAGCTGGCACAGATTGAAGGGTGTAGGGGACGAGACCCCACCTCCTGATGGGAAGAGCTGTCCAGTCCCAGTGCAAAGGGTGTGGAGATGGGAAGGTGGAGAAATAGGGCTGTCTGTGGCTCAAGCACAGTGTCGCTCATTCTTGAGGGAGGAGCTAAGGAGGAACCAGGGCCCCGGGACAGTTGGCTGTGGGCAGCTGTGTCTGTATTTCCCTGAAGACACCAGTCCCTGACTGTCCAGGACTAGACAGAGAAGGCTCAGACCATTTGGTACTTTGTCACTTAAAGCCACCCAACCTGAAGAGTTAGACTCATCAGTCCCCACAGCAGCGTCTTTCTTTGGGATGCTTATAACCTAGGACTGCAGAGATCACATGGAACAAAGCTCACCTTTGGGATCACCTTTTCCAGGAAGTGCTCTGGCTCTCCAGGCTTCCTCTGGGCTCTCCCAGGCTCCCCTGCTGGCCCCTGTCACAGCAGACAGTGCACTGTGTGGCCATCACTGGTGCATGTGTGAGTCGGAAGCTGGGGCTTGAGGACGGAGCTGTGTCCTGCTCACCCTGGATCCCTACACCTGGGAGACATGCTGAGGATTAGGCTAGCGAGGTGTGGTACTGGAGACCTGAGTTCAGTGCTGACTCCCAGCTGGTGTCTCTAAGAGGAGAGAAGGGGAGGGGAAGGTCTGTGCCTGGCAGCAGGCTCCCACCAACCCCAGCCTGCAGTGGGGTGGGGGGCTGCTGGAATTGATGGTGGACACAGAGGGCAGCAGCAGGAATGCAGTGAAACAAGGGCAGATCCCACAGTCTCCTTCCAGACGATCAGAACTGGGTCTCAAGCTTCATGCACAAGCACCAGGGCAGGAAGGCAACCTGCAGGAGAGCGTGCAGAGAACCCACTTCAAGCGTTCAAGGGCAGCACTGGACAGACGGAAAGCCAGGGAGGTCCCGCCACCCCCAAAGAGAAGGGAAACTTCAGCCACCTTTGACAATAGTTAGTTTCCCCATACTGGAGTTTCTGTCGCCTGAATTCCAACTTATCCAAGATAAATGTTATTAGCATTGAAAAAGAAAAACAAGTCAACTTGGAGGTCAACTCTGAATGCAGCGGGCTCTCTGTGCCATCGCAGGGCAGGAGAAAAGTCGTTATCACCTTCTCGTGCACACCGGAGACATGGAGTGGGAGGAGGTGGTCTTCAGGATGTCTCAAGGGTGTGCCTCACTGGGGCCCACGGTGGGTGAGGCCAGCCAGGCCTGCAAGAGTGCCAGTTCCCTCTGCCAAGCTGGAATCGGCACCACCGCCCCAGGCTGGGCCGGGCAGTCTCCCCTGGGGAGGGAGCTTGAAGTTTTTGCAGTTTGTAGCTGTCTGTTGTATTTAGAAACCCAAGCATCTCGGAGTCATAAATTACCTTGAACTAGTTTGCTAACCCGTGTGACTCCATGCAGCGCCTTTTCAAAGGCGGCTGGTTATGTAACTGGCTGAGGGAGGCCAGGGCCGGTCCCCTCGGTGAGGCAGTGCATGCTGGGTCTGGCAAGGGGGCCGGGCACCCAGGAGCGCAAAGCCAGCATGGGGAGATGCTGTGGGTCTGCACAGTTCACCAGCATTTCTGTGGACATGCACTCCCAGCAAGGAGCCAGGTTTTGTGAACTCATGAAGCCGGATTCCCACTCACAGAGCATGGGTGCCCCGTGGAAGGGGCAGAGAGCACCATCTGGTTCAGCACGGCCTGTGATATCCCTGCTAGAGGATCAGCTCCTACTTGCACCCTTCCAGGGACAAGGCATGTCACACTGATGGGAAGTTAGCTTCCGGCTAATTCCAGCTCTCTCTTCTGGGGACATGCCTGAATCCATGCCTGCAACAGCCTGGACAGAGTGGGACGCCATGACAGGGTGCCTGGACAGCTAGGATGGCTCTTCTAGCCTTTCCTCCATGGCCACAGCCCTCTGATCTGTAGAGGTGCTAATGGGGCTAGCTGGTTAGACATGCAGAGTGTTATCTCTGCAGTGCAAGCTCACTGGCCATGCCAATGTTGACATAAAATTTTAATATCAAATTATGCAAGAGAAACATGTCTCATTTTCTTATCTCTAAATAGAGCTCCAGCCTCCTCCATTTTTGTATTCAGAAAGCAGGGAGGTGACTCACACATTCTGGGGTCACACAGAGGAGATTTGTGTTTAGAGAGAGTCTCTGCTTGTAACATGGGATCAAATTCTAGGGTCCTCCAGGTTTCCCGGAAATCTGCTGGAGAAATAAGTCCAATCTGATGTTCAAAACCAGGCTTCAAACAGAACGGGACAGCTGAAACACTCCCCAAAATGGGCAAAATACATGGAATAAGTTGGAAAACACCAAACATCAGGCAACAAAGGACAGTGATCCCTGAAAGGAAGGAGAAGAACCAAGTGATCTCTGTAGTGCTTTGAGGATCTGCCTTGGGAGAAGGTCCTGGTCCAGCTTGGCAGGTGGCCTGTGTGTAGCTGGGAAGGGGAGGGCAGAGCCCAGACAACTCCCTGAGTTGAAGAGATGGAACTGAGGTCTGGGAAGGACCACGGCAGTTAGAGCACACCAAAACAAGTACTGGAGAGGACTGCACTGCCTGAAGGGAGAACTTGGGACATCTGCGGAGGGTTCCCCTTGGGCATTCAGTGGAGTATTGACTAGAACATGTGCAAGAGAAAACTACCAGAGCCTGGAGAATTAGTTACCCAAAAGAAACCAGGGGCAGCACATTGCCTGGCACCCATCTATGGACAAGGAATTATTCCTATTCTCACTAGCCAGACTGGAAAACCTCATGATACCTGGGACATCAGCCAGAGGATTCTGAACAGACTTGCCCCAGTAGTGGGAAACTGAGCACTGCTGGGTCCCACCTAACAATCTTAAAAACAAGACACCAAAGGATCAAACTGTTTCCACAAACTTAACCATGACCCAGAACAAAACTCAAGATGATTTAGAGGAATACAAAAATATCCAGCAAGGTAAAATTCACAATGTCTGGCATCCAGTGAAAAATTTTCTGGCATGAAAAGAGGCAAGAAAATCTGACCCACATGAGAAGAAAAATTAGTCAATCAAAACTGGCCCAAAATAGATACTGATGCTAGAATGAGCAGAAAAGGCCATTAAAAGTTATTATAACTGCATCCCGTATGTTCAACAGTTTGTGTATAATTGCACAAAAAAAATTTTTTTAACTTGTAGAGATTAAAGCTCTAATGCAGTCACAAAAAAAATATTCAAATAATCCCAAAAAAAGGTTTGGGAAAAGAAGAAAAATAGAACAATGAACCAACAGGATGGAAAGAAAACAAATAGATTTAAACCTAACCATTTCAACATTCATATTAAACGTAAATGGTCAAGTACCCTAACTAAAAGGCAGTGATTGTCAGATTAGATGTTTTTAAGAAGCGAGAACTGGGTACTGTCTATAAGAAATGACTTAGGGGCGCCTGGGTGGCTCAGTGGATTAAGTCTTGGCCTTCGGCTCGGGTCATGATCTCAGGGTCCTGGGATCAGATCCCTCATCAGGCTCTCTGCTTGGCAGGGGGCCTGCTTCCCCTCTCTCTTTGTCTACTTGTGATCTCTCTCTCTGTCAAATGAATAAATAAAAATCTTTTTTAAAAAAGAAATGATTTAAATATAAAGATACAAATACGTTAAAAGTGAAAGGATGGAAAATACGTGACACACCAGCCACAAGAAAATTGGAATGACTTGATTAATATCCAAGTAGATTTCAGAGCAAAGAATCTAAGGACAAGGTCATTCCCTCGTCATTCAGGGATCAATTCATAAAGGTAAAAATGGCAATCCTGAATCATCACAACAGATGTTCAAAACACACGGAGGAAAAACTGATCAGAAATAAGTAGAAACAGACAATCTACAATTATGGTTGGAGATTTTAGCATCCTTCCTTTGACACTTGATGGAACAAATAAACAGAAATCACTAAGGATATAAAAGACTTGAGTGGCGGTATCACCAACCAACTCGACATGTTTGGCTAGCCACCCAACAACAGCAGATACACATTCTTTCCAAGTGCACTTGGAATGATTACCAAGACAGACAAAATCCTATATGATAGAATTAATCTCAATAATTTTGAGAGGATTCAAGTTTCAAGTTCTATGTTCTGATACAATGAAATTAAACATCAATAGGAACTTTAAACATGTCCTTTATTATATTGATGAAGCTGTTTAAACACACACACACACACACACACACACACACACAGAGGCTTCTGATGTTTCCCTTTAATATTAACAATACTAAATTTCATCTTTTTATCCGAGGCGCGATTATTGCTAATTAAAAACCTCGAGGACTTATGCAGTGAGGAAATCTCATTTTCCCCTCATGATTTTGTGTGAAAATGACCAGATTTTGTCCGAGGGAGATGAGTAGCAGAACCCCTCTCCAGGCAGTCAGGTACCTTTCAACAGGAGGTCTAGATTAGGACAGCATCTCTCTCCTTATTGAGATCCACAGACTGTTCTGGCAGAGCAGGGCCTCAGAAATCTTTGGGTATGAACCCCCTTTTATAGGCAGAGAAACTGAGATTCAGGAGAAGTACATGACTTCCAGTGGTTAACATTCTGGAATCCCAGATTTCCTTGCTTTAGGAGCATAGTTTGGTGAGCTCTGTAGGGACCATCATGACCCCCGAGAAGCTCCCCCTCCCCTCACAGTAGTCACAGCTTGCTAAAGCAACCAAGTTGACCTGGTCCATGAATGGGGTCCTGATGCTCTGCCCTCACCACCCTCTCCCCATCCCCAGAGGCTGCTCATCCTTGCAGCCTTGCAAAGGGGCCATAAACCCTGCTGTGAGCTTTCTCAGGGCAACAAAGGGCTTGCCAGACTAGGGCACAAATGCACACTGAGCCTATGAGTTCTGACGGTGGCTGGGTCAGCTGAAGGGGGACAGGAGCATCCCTTAGGCTGCTGTTGTCTAAAAGCTGCCATACCCCAATATAGACAGAAGTAGGGTATGGCTGTGTTCTAGTAAATCTTGATTTACAAAAGCAGGCAGCGGGCCAGTTTTGGCTCAAGACCCGTAGCTGGCCAGTCTTTGTTCTACATATGCCAAATCCCGTGATAACCCAGATTCATGAGGCTGACCCCAGGCCAAGCTGCAGCCCGACCACTGAACCTGGGGCAGAGCAAGGCTATGGGCTAGGGGACACAGAGCTGGGCCTGGGTTCCCTGTCCCGCCTCACAGTGTGGTCCTAGCAGCTTTCTTCCCTCTCTGGTCCTCGGTCTCCATTCCTCGAGCCTGGGTCAGGGCTCCTGGAGGTCACACCACCACATAATGGAGAAAGGCTGCTTGGATGGGATTTGGACCCATCTAAGGATTAATTTAAGGTGGCTTCTCTGTTCCCGGCCGTCATTGCTGGTAGAGACTCTGGTGTGGCCATTTCGGAAGTCACTGGCCACATTTTGATATGAGTCCTCCCAGGTGTATGCTAGCCACCGACTCAGGCCAGCCGGATGTGTGGGGCCGATAGTGGCCACAGGCCATATCCCTTTGCAGCCTCTCAGCTTACCGCTGTCTGCTTCCTCCCACGTGGCCTTTGGTGATGCTTTTACTAGAGGACAGAGGAGATTGGCTTTCCCAACAGACACTGTTTGTAGGTACAAAATAAATTGCAGTGGGACACAAACATTAGAAATGGACTCCCTCCACTCCCCTGCACGCCTGCGTTCATTATCACCCGGTAATAACCTTACAAGGCCTTCGGTACTGAACTCACGTAGCTCAGAATTAGCCTGCGCAAAGCCTTCCTGGCTGGGTTCTTCTTAATCATTTGCTTAGCGGGTGTATTATTTGACATGTAATTGTCTTCCTAGGGGAAATTAATTTTCAGGGCCTTGAATGGTCTTTATGAAAAGAGAGCAGTAAATCCCAGCCCTGCCCATGGGGCCTGCAGGGCGCTCAGGAAACCTCACCCAGGGAGCGTGCATGAAGACACTCCACCCAGCGGGACAGGTTCCCTAGGCTGCATCCCCGCAGGTTCACCAAGCTCTCCTCCTTCACTAGATTGACTCAGAAGGAGCTCCTGATGCATCCGAGGAATGGAGATGCTGCCAGCCCATTGGGAGGATAAGGGTGTAGACCCACATCCTGACCTGTCTGGTAATGAGCCATGTGACCTTAGCAAGGTCCACCGCTCTCTGAGCCTCAGGGTCTCCGGCAGCAAAGGGGAGCCACTAGCAGGGAGCTGGCGGGAATGCTTTTCTAGGGAGCCTGTGTTTGAGGCCTGGCTGGGAGGGCTCTGGCACACCTGCAGGACATGGTAAGTGGTATGCCGTCCACATGCTGCCCCACTGCTCTGGGTCTCCTGAGTGTATAGCTCTGCTTAGCTCCTATTTCCCCTCACTCTCTCTCTCTGTGCATTCTTTCATTGTTTCTCTCAGAGACCATGTTCTCCCCATACCCTGCATGGTCCTGATCATCTGCCCTGTCATCTCTCTGCCTTCAGCTCTTCCCAGGATCTCTGTCATTCACTGGGTTCCAGGCATACTTCTGCCCCAGGGCCTTTGCACTAGCAGCGCCTTCTGCCTGGCTCACTCTTCCTCCAGACGCCCATGTTGCTCCTAACCTTCCAGTCTTGACATGCTTTCATCTCCTGGGGGTCTTCACTGAGTGGCCTGTTTGTATTTGCAATATGGACCGGTTCCTCTGAGATTGGTGTTGCCACCCACAGTGCGTGTCCCCATCCCCGAGGATCCTTGTCCTCTCCCTCACTAGAAGGTGAGTGCCCTGCAGGCTGACCTGCTCCAGGGCATGAATGAGGAGTGCTTGCCTGGCCCTAGGTGACCCGGATTATTCCCACCCAGCCCTGAGAGACGTAGCCCTTTGGACTGAGAGCCCATTTCAGCCTGCAGCCTCCACAGTGCCCTGAGCCTGGGGGAAGGGGGGTAGTTCTGGAGGTCTGCACATGCCCAGCTCACCAGGCTGCCCCTGGTCTGTCCCCTCTGTGGTCAGAGCCAGGAGTTCCGTGGCCTGACTCATGCCCAGCCCCAGTAATGCTCCCCTGATTCAGTAGTCACGGAGTGGAGCCCTCATTTCCCGTGGGCTGGCCACTCCTAGCCCCATTTTCTCACTTTTGCTCTCTGTGGTTGGCGCTGCCCCCAAACCAGGCCCCAAGCCTGTCATCCTCCAGAGACAATACCAGCTGGTTTGCACCTCCCTGGCCACCCCTGGTTGTGGCCTTGGCTTTGGATTGGCGTTAGCCCTTCTGTGGCCTGGCCGTCCTGGACCTTGGCAGGTGGCATCTCAGAGCACATCAATTTATGGATGCACAACTCTACTCAGAGCCTTGGTCCCTGGGGCAGGAGCCCCTTGTCCCCTCAGGTGCCAGGAGGGTCCCTGTGACCTCAAACTCCACGCCAAGTAGGGTCATTCATTCAAGTGATGTCCTCCATCCACATGTCTGTTCCTCCATTCAGCCTAGAATCACCAGGCAGGTGTTCTGTGCCCTGCCCTGCTGGGTGTGCTCGGCATAGGATGAAGCCCTGTCCCCATGAGGCTGGCCTTGACATCTCCCAGCCTTGTGGTCCTCCTGTAAAATGAGAATACTAATATCAGCTTCCCAGGAGGCTGTAAGGAGGAAATGAGACAGGCAGAGGACAGCATCAACGAACATTGTCTGTAAATGACCAGGTAGTAACTAGTTCAGGCTTGGTGGCCATACAGTCTGTCATCACTGCTCAGTTCTGCAGATGCCCCAGCCAGCGATGATAGGTCAGCGGCGGGTGTGGCTGTGTTCCCGTGAGACCTTTGTCCCCCAAACAGCAGGGTGCGGTGTGGGGGAGGCCAGGTGTGGCCTGGAGGGCCATGGCCCGCTGACCCCTGAGGCACAGCATCCAGGCTGGGCACAGACACAGGGGCAGGTGCTGCTGTGATGTTGATGGATGACAATGATGGTGACACTGCTGTCCTCATTTGGGACATAGGACCACAGGAAGCTCGCTTTCCTGGAGTGGCAGGGCGCTGGGGCTAAGCAGGAGCAAGGTGAGGTTTGCACAGAGCCCTCTTGTGTTTCAGTCTGAGGAAGCCTCATTTAGTCTGGGGTTCCCTGGAGCCGTAGTTAATCCCTAACACAGTGGGTTAAGACCTCAGAGAGAGGAAAGCTAGGACTTACCTCATTGCTGAGGTCTGCCAGGATGCCCTGTGGAGGCAGCCAGTTTCATCCTCTGGACCCTTGCTGGGTGCCAACTTTGAAGGAAGCGTGGGCTGGGCCCCGGGGGCAGCTGGGTGCAGGCAAGAGCCCCACGGGTCTCCTGCATCTTGCTTAATTGTCCGTGAGACTGCTTTGCTGGCGCCAGCCTCGCTGTCTCCCTGATGCTCTGAGATCTCTCTGCTCATTGCTCTCTGCAGCCCTGTCTCAGATTGTGTCCTGAGTTTTTCTTAATTAAATGTTTGCCTCCTCCCTCTAGACTGTGAGCAGCTCCTCCTTTGGGAAGGGAAGAGAAGGAATTAATGTTAATTGAATGTGTGCCACATGCAGCCTTGGGGAGAAGTATAGGGAGCCCAGAGAGGTTATATGCCTGCCCAAGGGCACACAGCATAAAAGCCACAAAGCTGGGATCTGGAGTTGGGACCCTCCCTCACTCCCCTGCTCCATCTGCCCTGTATCTTGTCCTCATAGGAGAGGCCAGGCATGAGTAACGTAAGCTGGAGTCAGAGGGACTGGAGTTGGAGAACGTCCCCTCCCACCAAGCCTCAGTTTGCCCATCTATAAATAGGCAAAGCGACAGTTGCTACCACACAGAATGGAAGGACGGGGGCAGGGGGGAGAGGGACAGAAAGTCCTCACCCTGTCTTTTGGGACCTGAAGGTCACCACTGCTGCAGACTGCCCAGCCGGTCCGGTGTGCTCCCTTCTTTCCAAGCTGAAGTGGTTGGCAGCAGTCCTGTGTGCATTACGTCCTCACACTATCCCCATGCCAAAGGAATGCCTTCCAAGGAGCATGCCACTGTGGCCTAAGGAGTCCTCAAAGCCTTCCGGGGGAGTAGAGAGCAGCTGGGGGGTGGGGGGGAGTCTGTCTTTTGCCCCTACCCCAGTCCTTGGCCATTTCCCCAGTGGGGCCGCAGAGAAACTAGGAGGTGATACTCAGCTCATAAGGCAGGGGGTGACAGCCCTCTGTGCTGACAGAGAGGCCAACAGAGATGCCTTGCTGTCCTGGGAAAACCAGAGCCCACATGAGAGAGTGAAATCAGGGTTCCTAGTCCACACGAATCCCAGCACCGCACCCCCCCATAGACCTCATTGCCACCCAACATGACCAGTATATCCACAGCCTCCCTCGTTCAGTGCCCACCAGGAGCCACCATCCAACGTGCTCCTCATCAGACATCCAGTTCCCTGGGTCCTTTTTAAGGATGGGGTTGTATTCCCATGGGCATACCCCCCCCTTTTTTTTTACTTTGTCTATGGTGGTAAAATCTATGTAACATAAAATTTACCATTTTAACCATTCTCAAGTGTGAAGTTCAGGGACTTAAGTACGTTCACAATGTGGTGCAACCATCTGCACCACCTGTCTCCAGGACTTTCCCATCTTCCAAAGGGAAACTCGGTCTCCATTAAATGCGAACTCCCCATTCCCTGCTCCCCCCACACCCCACCCCCAGCAGCCACCATTCTGCTTCTGCCTCTGTGAGTTTGATGACCCTAGGGACCTCTTGTAAGTGGAAGTCATACAGTGTTAGTCCTTTTGTGACTGGTGTATTTCACTTGTAGGAGGTCCTCAAGTTCATCCATGTTATAGTGTGTGTTGGTTTTCTTCTTTTTAGGGAAGAGTAATATTATATCAAGTGGACAGACCACCTTTTGTTTCATCCATTCATCCACTGTTGGACACTTGATTAGCTTCTGCCTTTCGACTATTGTTGAGTAACACTGCTCAGAACATGGTGTACAGATGTCTCTTTGAGACCCCACTTCCAGTTCCTTTGGCTATCTACCCAGAAGTGGAATTGCTGCATTGTATGGTAATAATATATTTAGTCTTTTGAGGAACCACCCTACAGTTTCCCACAGCTGCTGTACCATGCTGCATTGCCACCAGCCATGCACAAGGGATCCATTTCCCCCACATCTTACCAATGCTTGTTTGGGTAACAGCCATCCAGATGGTATAAAGTGGTATCTCACTGTGGTTTTGATTTGCATTTCCCTAAGCTGAGCATCCTTTCATGTGCATATTGGTCATTTGTATATCTCTTGAGCCCTTCACCCATTTTTGAATTGGGATTGTTGTTCATTGTTGTTGATTTTTAGCAGTTCTTTACATATTCTGGACATCAATCTCTTATCAAATATATGATTTGCAAATATCTTTGTTATCCTGTGGGTTTTCTTCTCACTCTGTTGATGTGTCCTCTTGTGTACAGAAATTTTTAATTTTGGTGAACTCCGGGATAACTACTTTTTTTCCTTTGGTGCCTGGATACATTTTGTCTATGACTCCTTTGGTATCACATCCAAAAAAAAAAAAAAAAAAATCATCGCCAAATCCAGTGTCATGAAGTTTTCCCCTAAGATTTTTTATAGTTTTAGCTCTTATATGTAGGTCTTTGACTCATATGAATTGATTTTGGTATACAGACCTGAGGTACAGGTCTGACTTTATCCTTCTGCACATGGAATCCAGTTTTCATGGCATCATTCCCTAAAGACTTTCATCGTGGAATGGTCCTGTCCCCTTGTCAAAGACCATTTGATCATGTATGCGAGAGTTTATTCCTGGGGTCTCTGTTCTCTTTGGTGTTAATAAAGTTTTATTGGAACATGGCCACACCATTCACTTATGTATTATCTACCAAAGCTTTGGAGAGAAAACTGGCAGCGTCAGAGTTGTTGTGACAAAGAAAGTTAGGCTCTCAAAGTCAAAATGATCCAGTCCTGTCTGCCTGCAGGGCCCCTTCAGCCCTTCTTGGGATGTGAGCTCCCTGGTTGGCTTCCTGTATTCCCCCCCAACCCCAGCAGGCAGTATAAGGTCTACTGTGTAGTAGGTGCCCTACCAGTGTCCTGGGTTCATTGCCCTCTGTTGACTTGGAAGGGTTTTCAATCGGCTCTGCCTTGGTTCACCTGCAGAGATATAGTAGCAAAGAGGTTAAAGTACAACAGGACCCCTCATCCATTCCCTGGAGCCCCTCATTCATTTCCTAGGAGGCCCTCATTCATTCCCTAGGGACCTCTCATTCATTCCCTAGGAGCCCTTCATTTATTCCCTAGAGCCTCTCATTCATTCCCTATAGGTCCCTCATTCATTCCCTAGGGACCCCTCACTCATTCCCTAGGAGCCCTTCATTCATTCCCTAGGAGCCCTTCATTCATTCCCTAGGGGCCCCTCATTCATTCCCTAGGGACCCCTCATTCCTTCCTTCATTCCTGAGGACCCCTCCTTCCCTATGGATTCAGCTAGAGGAAAAACTGAGAGGCATGGTTGAGCTATTTCACAGCCTCCTGAAGCTCCCTGCTATACCAGATGTTAACCTTTTAGTTAGGTTGTGGGAAAGTGGGGAGCAGTTCTATGCAGGCAGCCGGATAGTGGGAGGGGACTCAAGGTGACAGATACTATACCAGCAGGTGCTATACTGGTTAATAGCCCTCAGTGACTAGTACCATGACTAGCACTGATGCAAAGGACCTAGAGCGGAGCTTGGCCCACTGTTAGTGCCCACACCAGGCACCTGGCCCTGGGCATTTGTTGAGGCCACAGAAGCAGTCATGAGGGCCAAAATGTTCGGACAGCCTCCGGTCCAGCCACCAGTATGTGCATCAGCTAGTGAGACAATGCATTATTTTCCCTGCTTTACAGAGAGAGGGGAAGATTTATCTAGGGTCACAAAGGGGATGTGGACACCCCACCAGAAGACCCAGACCTTCAGCAGACACCGTGACTCTCATCCTGAAATAGGGCCCAGCTGAGCATCGGGCCAGGTGGAATATCCCAGAGTGAGAAGGAAGAGGACTGAGCCAGCAGAACAGGAAAGGGGGTGCAGGAGGGAGTAGAGGAGGGGAACAGGCTAAGTCAGGCCAGACCCATGAAGGGAGCTACCAGATGCTCTAAGTGTTCTATTGCCCACTCAACTCAGAAATCACCCCTGGCTCCTAAGGAACAACAGAAGGAAACCCAAACCCCTTGGTCCTACCTGCAAGGCTTCTCCTGAGCTTGCCAGTGTCTGCAGCCCACCTGCCCAGCCTCTCCTGTGAACCCCAGCCAGTCCCCTCCTGCTCCTCCCACTTCCCATGCAGCGTGCCCAGCCTCTCCAGCTGCCAGGGCGCTGGGGAGCCCCCACCCCACCACCCCACCCTGTCGCCCCCACCCCTCCTCTGCGAATCCCCCCCAAATCCTTGGCCCTCCTCTCTGGTGCTCTACCATCTCTTCCAGGTCACACATTCTTAAATGTTTTATTTTCGAAACGTCAAACCCATGGAAAAACTGGAGCAACATAATAAATCCCCCTCTAGAACTTTGCTGGGCTCCCCAGCTATGTATGTCCCCTGTGGCCGCTCTGTCCCTCTTTGGGAATACACACCCATGGCCCTCTTTTGCCAACCCGTAGGCAGTGGATACTGGTGTATCTTTGCTGGTCCCCCACGGAGGGATGCCCACCTCTTTGCTTCGATGCGACCAGCCCTTATCACATCAGCAGTGTGGCAGGCTCCCAAAGGACTCCCTTGCCAGCGACACCCACCCCTCACATTCCTGCAGGAGACCCTGAGCTCCCAGAGGGCAGAGGTCTAGCTCCCTCCCAGTCCCCATCCCCCCAGGCCCCAGGTGAGGACAGCGCCCAGCTCAGTAAGCAGCGCCAATAGGCAACGTTCCTTCGCAGGGTCCTGATTCTATGTCACCCTCTCCTCTGGGGGCTGTGCGTGCTTTTACTTCCCTCATCCTCCCCACACCCTCTGAGGCAGGCAAGCGGGAACTTCATTTTACAGACGCACAAACAGAAGCTCAGAGAGATCCCAGAGCTGGTCAAGATCACAAGACAGTGAGGGCTCTGGTCCATGCATTTAACTGCTGCCTCTTCAAAATGTTGAACGGGCTCAGATGAATTGAACCCACCCACCCCAGCCACCAGCCTTAGTGTTTCCCCTGTCACTGCTAGCACCTACCTCCATGTCTTACCCCAAACCTGGGCAGAGGGGCAGCAGACCAGGGTTCAAGTCCAGCTCCGCTGCTCCCTCCAAGCCATGTGACCGAAACTGGTTACTTGCCCTCTCTGAGCCTCAGTTTTCTCACTGTGAGAGGGGCTGGCAGTGGGACCCTCCTTGTGGAGGCTGACCTTGGAGCATGCCCCCACAGCTCCCGGTGAACAGCAGGAGCCCGAGATGTGGGCGTCCCCCCCATCTGAGAGCAGTTTGGGGCCCAGCTGCCTGCGACCCAGTGACTGATGTTCAGCAACTGCCGCCCGAAGCCAGAAGCAAGTTTATGACGCTTGAGCTGGTTTTTAATCACAGCAAGATGAAAATTTGGCAGATTCAGACACTGATTCATGTGACAACATTGTCTCGCGTCTCATTTGTCTTTCTCTGTCTTCGGTGGTGATGCAGGGATGGGGCCTCTGCTCTTAGGAGCAACCTGACAGACTGCGGGCCTCCTGCACCTGCCCCATGCCCACCGTGCACTGTGCCAGGTCTGAGCCTTGAGAGAGAGGGACGTGGGCAGAGGTGTCGAGGGACTCTCCTAACCCTCCTACTGAGCAGCATGGCCACACCCAGTACAGCCTACCTTCTTGTGCTGGGTGAGGTGCCTGGCCTGCCTGCAGTAGGATCACAGCCCAAGAAGCTCTGTATCCACAGTGGCAGATGCTCCAAGGTGTCCAAGCGTCACCTCCACTCAAGTGTCCAAGGTGTCCAAGCGTCACCTCCACTCAAGTGTCACCTCCTCAGAGAAGTCCTCCCTGATTACCCCTAGACAGACTGTTCCCTTCACAGCTCTCGGAGCTGGGGCAGTTTTTCCCATGTCTGTCTGCTTGTTGGTTGTTACCATCACCTGCATAGCCCTACTTGTGCTGGAGAATTTACCAGGCCATTTACAGGTGTTAACAGTCCTGCCAGTCTCACTGTTCAGACAGGACCCAGGGAAATTCAGCAGTGGCCCCAGGTCACCCAGCTCATCAAGACCAGGACCGGGCTGGGAACCTGTGCGCATTGCTGGTCTATGCTGCCCTTCTCACCCTGGAACTCCCATGGTGAGGAGACGGGTGCCCTATCAGTATTTGCAGACAGTTGGCACTAACAAACGAGGGTCCAAGGGCAGGGGCTGTTAATTCTATTCGTTATGGGCACCAGGAAAAGGTCCGGAAGGACACCAGAAGGGGGAGGGGCACATCAGCTTGCCTTAGAGGCTGAGTAGGAGTCTGGAGGGGCAGATGGGTGGAAAGGCAGCCCAGACAGAGGGAAGGGCAGGTGAAAAGATAGGGCGAGTGCAGGGAACAGCAATGAGGGTGGAGGGCTGCGCGTGTGTGAGGTGTGAAGTTCCGGGAACATGGCAAAACCAAAAAAATCACTCAGCGTTTTAGCTTGAGCAGCTATGACAAAATACCACAGGGTTGGGGGGTGGTGTGGGGGGCTTAAGCAATAGACATTTCTTTCTCAGAGTTCTGGAGGCTGCAAGTCTGAGACGAGGGGGCCAGTGAGTTCCGTTTCTGGTGAGGGCTCTCTTTCTGGATTACATTTGGCCACTTCTTGCTGTGTCCAAGAGAGGAGCAGGGACATTGGTGTTTCTCTCTCTCTCTTTTTTTTTTTTAAGATTTTATGTATTTATTTGACAGACAGAGATCACAAGTAGGCAGAGAGGCAGGCAGAGAGAGAGGAAGGGAAGCAGGCTCCCTGCTGAGCAGAGAGGCCAATGCTGGGCTCCATCCCAGGACTCTGGGATCATGACCTGAACCGAAGGCAGAGGCATTAACCCACTGAGCCACCCAGGTGCCCCTCGTGTTTCTCTTCTTATAAGGACTCTGATCCCACAGGGGTTCATCTAAACCTAATTACCTCCCCAAGTCCCCACCTCCAAACCCCATCCCCCTGGGGGTTTGGATTTCAACCTATGAATTGTGGGGGACACAAACGCCCAACCCATCACCCCCAGCTAGCTTAAGCAGAAAGGGTCATAGTACAGGGGATCAGGCCCTTCCCTACATCACTGGAAAGTTGAGGCACAAGCTCTCTGTGGGCCTCCAGCAGCCAGCCCACAGCAGCCCTACAGAACTGGCCCAGATCGGTCTCCATTGCAGTCTGGACATTGAAAGTCAGGAGGCTGCCCGGAGAAGGATCAGGAAGCCGCCATGGCTGCCCCCTTCCCACCCAGGAAGCTGGTGACTCGGCCTCCAGATGCTGCTGGAGGAAAAGCCAGACCCTCCATCCAAGACATGTAGTAGCCGCAGCCAAAGTATAAAAGCAGGGGAGGGCCTGGGCTGGGGGCTGGGGGTGCGTGTTGACCCACGGCTGGGCTGGGGATGGAGGCTGCAAGGTCTGGAAAACCCAGGCAGGTACATCCCGAGCCCTAGCTGCAGGGAATGAGCTCTCCAGCCCCTGCAAGGCAGGCAGGAAGTTGGTACGGATGCTCTCCCTCTCCAGCACACCTCCCCGGGTGCTGGGGGCCCAGCACTGCTGTTTCCTTACTGGCTTCCTGAACTCTCCTCTTCCGCTTCCTCCAGCCCCCTCTGACTTTCTGCTTAGGGATGACAGCTGGGCGGGCAGTTCCCCAGCCATCCTCATTGTTCACTGCAGGGCCTGCCCCTCGCCTGCTGTTCCCTGGGTAAGCTCTTTAAGACAAGTTCAGGTGCACCACCCCTTTAATTGGTGCCCTGCCCCACCCCGTGTAAATCTCCGAACTGTAAATCTGCCAGGCATCTGAGGTCTGAGGCCTTTGTCCCTCGCTCTGCATGTCCCAGTCACCCAGCAGCCTAGGAAGTGCCTACGGTGGGGGGGTGCGGGGGTAGTGGGAGTTGGGGGGTGGAGAATCGGGCAGGTTTTCAAGTTCAAGAGACGGGAAAAGCTTTGCCCAAAATCACCCAAAGGGAAGGAGAGATGGGGTCAGGGTAGGGGAATATAGTGGAAGCTAGAGTGGTGGCAGGGGGGGCAGGGAACAGGCTTTGTCACCTCTTTTGGAATAACTCAGCTATACAGTGGTATGGATTTTCTAAATTACAAAATATTTCAAACCTAGGGAAAATAAAAACAAGTGCCTGTACGCATATAGCACTTCCTGTGTGCCCAGAACAATTCTAAACGCTTAATAAAGAAAAATTTTTCTAATCTCCGTAAGGACCTCTTGAGGCGGGTTCAGTGTTTTCTAGTGAAGCTCTGAGGCACAGAGCAGTTCCTGCTGGACCTGCCTGGGAAAGAGGCAGAGTCCGGATCTAAACCCAGGCAGTGTGGATGGAGAGCCCCAGGCATGCACCCATCCACCATCCAGACTAGCTGGCGTTGATAATTTGCCTTTAAAAGTTGGGAGGGTGACTCCTGGGTGGCTCAGTCTGCTAAGCATCTGTCTTGGGCTCAGGTCATGATCCCAGGTTCCTGGGATTGAGCCCCACATAGTGGAGCCTCTGCTGAGCAGGGGGCCTGCTTCTCCCTCTCCCTTTGCCCCGCCCCCTGCTTGTGTGCGTGCACTCTCTCTCTGACAAATAAATAAATGAAATCTTTGGGAAAAAAAGTAAAAGTTGGGTGGAGGGAGTAGGGGAAGAAGGGAGAGGGGGGTAGTGCTCTAGGCTGCCCCAGCCCCTCCCCGGGTGGGCATTCTCTCATGTAGGTGTGTGCACTCGAGGACCGTATTGTCTATACCACATTACCCTGTAACCCATTCTCCGGACATGACCTTCCCCGGTTGCTGTTCTGGAGGTCTGCATCCACAGTCAGGGCCCCAGAGGGACATGCTGGCCTCATTGACCCCTGAACTTGGAGGAGGACCCTCCCCATACTGCATCCCATCTATTGTCCCTCACACTTATCTTCATGACCTCTCCCGACTCTGGGGCTATAACCTGCTGCTTCCTCTCTACCCCGCCCCCAGCAATAGGGCCCTGGGGTCTATATGATGCTGTCTCATTTGTGAGTTTGGTACTGATGCTATCAGCTGGCACTTCCTTTTTGGCAGCTTGCCCTGTTTGGCTCACTGTGGAGTGGTTCAGGTTTTGTTCGTGCTTAAAAGCCCCTGCAGAGCAAAAAAGCACATGCCAAGTTGTGCCCAGCAGCCTTTCTACCTCAGAGCCATTCAGCTCAGGGTTCTCAACTCAGAGGGATGAGTTGGTGAGGGAGGCTCCCAGCAAAGGCTGACCCACGGTGGGAGTGAGGAGATTCCCTTGAAAGTGGAGTGTTTGCCCGAGGGAGATGGGTGTGTGGCTGGAAAGAAGCAGAAGGAGCATACTCATTGCAGCCTGGGAAATGCAGGCCAGAGCGTGGTATGGGCATTCATCTCGAGGGTCCCCACAACGTCCACTAACCCATAATTCTTCCTCTCGGGATGCTCCCGAAGGAACTCCTCGTAAATTGAAACAGGAAAATGCCTGACCACACATCTTTGACCACCGAATATTAGCTATACCACTGATGGCTAAAAATAGAGGCCCTGTCTCATAATTTGCCTCACGGCCACATATTGGAGTAGAAGAGAGTCTTTTAAAGTAGGGTTTTTTTCTAAGATTTTATTTATCCATTTGAGAGAGAGAGAGAGAGATAGCAAGAGAGAGCACAAGCAGAGGGAGAGGTAGAAGCAGACTCCGCACTGAGCAGGGGACCCCCTCCCATACGGGGCTTGATTCCAGGACCCCAGGATCATAACCTGAGTGGAAGGCAGAACTGACTTAACTGACTGAACCACTCAGGCTCCTCAGAAGTAGGTTTTTTTTAAAAAATGAGATGGCAGGATGCTTATGAAGTAATGGTCATGAAAAAAGTGGAAGGCAAGAAAAAATAATAATAATAAAATTTAAAAAGAGAGAGAGAGAAAGAAAGAAAGAAGTGGAAGACAAAATGGACCACTCCAGTGGGACATGCAATTCGGTAGAAACAAATGGCTTGAGAAAACCACTAGGGGGCGCCTCGTTGTTGGGCACCTCCCAGCTGTGTAACCTTTTGCAAGTGACTTTGACAAGAGCCAGTTTCGTTTCTGGTAATGGCTCACGTGCGTTCTTGGGGGGATTAAACAGGTGGAAAGGATCTCACTTGCTCGCTGCCTTTACTTACCTGAATGGTTCCTAGAGGGCGTGGACTTGCCTATTAGAGTGGGAAATGGTGTTGCTTTTCCCCAGCAGCCCTGGCTCACCTTTCTCCCTGCTCCTGGAAGGCCCCCAGGCCTCTGTCCCCTGGCGGTCTCCGGAGCCACGCCACACCTTCTGCACATCAGAAATGGCAGAAGAGGCGAGAGACGGTGGGGGATGGGGTGTGTGTGTGCCAGCTTTGTGATGTCTCACCTGCTTTAAGATATAAACCTTCCCATAAACCCCCCGAGCCTTCCACTATTTCATTCTTGCTACTAACTCCGCACGGCTGGTTAGCTTTAAGGCACTGCGGAGCTGGTATTTGGCATCTCAGGCCGATCCGAAGTGAGGTACTGGGGGCAGATGTGCACGAAGGATTGCAAGGCCGTGAACCCCGCGGTGTGGGACCGCTATCGCGGCCGTCCACCAGCACGTCTGTTTGGTCACTTGTTGGATGAATGTGCCTGGAACACGGGCTCGGGGCCCAGCTGGGTGCTAATGGTGGGTGTGGGAAGGGGACGGAATTCACTGGACCCTGGGACCCCTCGCCGGCAGGAAATACCAGGCAGGCGGGTCCGTGAGTTCTTCCCTCGCCGTTCATCCTCCACCCTGACACTTACTGATCCTTCTGCTCACTGGGACGAGCCGGCTGCGCTGGGAGGCAGAGCTGCCCCACGGTGAGGGCTGGATTCACGGCCCCACCTCCTGCTACCGTGGGACTCAGAGCCCGTTACTGGGCCTCATTTTGTTCATCTGTACAATTCCGTGGGGTTGTGCTCAGGGTTATAGGAGTTAAAGAGCTCATAACCATACCTGGCCTATAGGAGGTACTCAACAATGGAGACTGATTACCCCAGCAGGGTCCTGTGCCCTGATGAGTGGGTATGGGGGTGGGGGGGCTGGGGAGGCAGGTATGCCAAAGCAGTGGGAGCCCGGTGGAGTGTGGGCAGTGGGAACCCCAGGGAGGAGCTGCAGGGGAGCATGGGCAGTGGGAGCCCAGAGAGGGGGTAGGAAGCTTCCTGAGGAATCTGGTGGGGGTTTAGGCGATGGAGAGATGTTCATTGCTCTATCAAGAGTCCAAGGAGGCAGCCCGGATGAGCCCAGGACTCTGCTCCAGTCGCCGAGAAGACTGTCCCCTCCCTCTTGTGGCTCTGCCATTCCCTTGGGGTAGAGGCTGGTTCTCCACCCACCCCAACAGGGTGGGGGAGATGGTGTGAGCAGAAGCTGGACACTCTGCCTTGGCCAGGATTCACTCATTAAGTCATTCCACCCTCTTCAGCCACGTACCCTGGTGAGCTGGGAGGGAGCTCATGGACCCAGGGAGGGGATGGCGGGAAACTGGAGGGACAGCACCCCCAACCCCCCCATGTGTGCATGGGGGTCATATAGCTTTTGGTAACTGGGTGGTATTTTCAAATGCAAACTAGCTTGACCTTGTGTTTTATGGGATTCACAATGCTCCTGAAGTTTCTTTCCACTATTTTCTCTGCCCCTGCCGGTTGGGGGTGGGAGTCTGAGCTTCCTCAGGTACCTGAGCAGTGGCTGCTGACCCTCCTGCAGGGCACCGGAAGGAACCTGGGCTATGTGGCTCTAGCCCAGGCTCTGCCCCTGGCTGGTGGTGGGGCCTGAGCGGGAGATGAAGGAGGGGTGGATTCTGCCTGAGGGAAGGGGGTGGGAGCAATCAGCGGTGGCTTCCTAGAGGAGGCAGCAGCATTCTGGGTAGAGAGGCCAGGCCTGAGAAGGGAAGCAGGCCTGAGAAGGGAAGCAGCCTCCTGTCTGGGAGTCCACTCTGCATACAGAGGGGCCGGACCATGAAAGGCCTTGAACTTCAACCTGAGAGTTCACCCTGAATGCAGCAGAAGTCATAAACTAGCTGCTGAAAGACTGCTTCTGGCCTGCAGAATGTGGGTTAAGGTCTTTGTTTTAAAACTTTATAAAGTAATGACTTTTGAACTTTGAAAACCGGGAGATTTCAGGTGAAGGCTGGGTTTCTGTCTTCCCTTGATGGCTCAGAAAGTCTGGCAGTCCTGGTGGGTTCCCTTCTTGCAACCACGGGCTGGAGCCCACGGCAGAGGCCCCCACCCCCAACAGAGCAGGAGGCCTCCAGTCCGCCCCCACCCCCGCTCACCCAGCTCTCTTGCTTCGTCCCCATCCGGAGGTCCCTGGAAGCCAAGCCCCTTTCACATGTGGTTATCCGGATCAGCTTCTGGGGGTGGCCAAAAAGAGAGACGAAGGGGGAGGGTGCCATGCACCTGGGGTCAGTAAAAACAACTGAATCCAGAGCCAGGACAGAAGGAAGGAGGGGGATGGGAGGGCAGAGTGTGGGGTCTGGAGACTTGGTACATCTGCTGACTGAGGTCTGGTCCCCAGTGTGCACAGGAAAGAGAGAGTGACCCCTCAGGGGGTTCTTGTCCCCATATTGGGTCAACAGTAATCCACTTACCTCACTGGGAATCTCTAAGGGTTTACATAAAACAAAATCATGGTTCTGTGCCCTCTGCATAGACAACAGAGAGCCCCAATATAACAGATTGGTGAGGAGAGAGGTGGGTTGAAATCTGAAGGTCCCTGGTAATGGTCTCCAAATTGCACTCACTGGGAGACCTGTCACCTCTGGGTCTCCCGAGGAGATTTACCCCTTCTCTCCCCTTCATCCCCAACCTGAAACATTCCAGATTTCAGCCAGGAGACGGGTTGACTGTATTATATTTCAAAGAAAGCAAGGAGTACAGAATGCGCTCATTTATTCACTCAACAAACACATTTGTCTGATTAGTATATGTCCTGGAAGTTACATGGGGTGCAGGACCCCCAGTTCCTGCCCTTCAAAGCTGACAGGCCACCGCGAGCAGGTAAGGGAGAGTGGAGTGGAGTTCCAGAGTTAGATAAGTTCAGAAACTCAGCTCTGCCACTTACTAGCTGTGTGACCTCGGGCAAGTCGCTTAATCTCTATGTGCCTCAGTTTTCCCACCTATAAAATGAAAACATTAGTAGTGCCCACCTCAGGGAGTGCAGTGAGAATGAAATGAGATCCTTTAGTGAAGCTTCTAGAACACTGCCCAAGGCAAGTGGAGTGTTCTAAGTATGGCAAGTATTACTGTTTACTTAGCAGCAATTTACTGAGCACCTACTGTGCGCCAGGCACCAAGGACAGAACAGCGTTGGAGACAGGCATAGGCCCCTGCCGTCGTGGGGTGGTAGGCACCAGAAGAATAAACAGATGAGCGAGGGGATATCCAGAAGCCCCCAGCTGTGGGAAGCAGAGACTCCTGGAGGATCACGCTCCTCCTACCTTTCCCTGCTCCGAACCTGCAGGCGCCGCCCCTCCTGGTTACCTGCCACCAAACCCCCCCATGGTCTTGCAGCATCTGGAGAGCCTTTGCAAACTGTCTGTCTCCAAAGGTGCAGTTGCCCTAACTCTTGTCAGCTGGGGGGGGGGGGTCCTTAGGACACTGCCTTGGCCTCTATTCCTGTGCTTTCTTTCTGAGAGGGAGGACCCCATCCCTTCCACGGCTGTTGTGAGAGGAGTGGGGAAGGAGTACATGGCACCAAGCAAGTGGGGTCAGCTCCTCCAGTGATGGGAACAACCAGTGGGCTTTAAACACATCTGCAGCTCCCCTGGGGCTCATGGAGCCTTGTGGTCTCTGGTCTGTAGAGACAGCCCCCAGAGAATGATCTATCGGTGCCGTGGGTGTGTTGGAGGGGGGTTAATTAAAAAGGTGGCCGGGAGATGAATTTCTGGAAACACAAATTGGAAACCAGTGGAAGCTATTGATCTGCCTAATGGGAAGCCGATGGTATCTGAGCATGCCGACAGCTCTGGCTTAGGGGAGGTGGCAGGAATCGATGAGGCCCCTTCCCTGAGACAGTCAGCCCCGGGTAGGCTGGGAACATGGGCTGGGGAGGGGCTGCTGAGGTGCCCCCCGCCTCCCAGCGGGGCCCTGGACTACTAGTTCTGGCTCAGAGCTGGGGAACCAGCGGTGTTTCTACTTGGGGTCAGAGGAGCTCCTAGCCGGACCAAGTAACAAACGTCTTCCTGCCTCCGTTTTCTCATATGGCAACTTCCGAGTTGTGCTATTGTAAAGTTAGATGCAAATAGAAGTGGGCATGGCAGGCACCGTCCTCAAGACTGAGGACACAGTAGCGCATACACTGCCCCAAGTCCGGGCCCTCCTGGAGCTCACATTTTAGCGGGCAAGACACACAACACACAGGTCTGTATACTACGCAGTTCCAGGAAAACCATGTGTGCGAAGGCCTGGAAGGGAGAGCTCCTCGTGGCCTGCAGGTGACAGCTGTAGCCTGTGATGTGAATAGGACGTTATCATGGCAACCAAGGAATACCCCTTCCCAAGTTTTGGACCCTCTGCCCCCCAAGGGCCTGCAGCACAGCTGCGGAGAACCACTGATGTGTGTATCTGCTCACTTTCTCCTTGCACGATCCCTGTGGCACACGTGTTTTTATGTCCATTTCACAGATGAGCAAACTGAAGCTCAGAACAGCTCAGCCAGGACCCAAGGCCACACAGGTAGGAAATCAGGCCTCCAGGGCGGTGCTTCACCCCAGCTCATGGTGTGGGTGTGGCTCTGTTGCCTTGGTGTCCCCCTTAGTGTCCACAGGGGGCATCTCAGGCCACACTGCTCTAGAATGTGTGCGGTGATCGTTCACCCTGCCCTTGGAGAGTGGATGCCATCGAGGCGTGGGCAGAGTTTATTAAGCTCCCGCTGGTGCCTGGGCTTCTGTCTCACTGCTCCCCCCTCCTGCCCTCCCCAGACTGGAGTCATTTGGAAAGCACTTACTCATGAAATGTTCTCCCAGGATCTGGGTGGAGAAGATGGCCAGTGTTGGTCTGTTTATTGATTCCTAGACTTTATAACAGTTTATCTCTGAAACAATAAAATTGAAAGATGGCCTCTAAATTTCCATCTCCAGCCTGTACCTCCACCGCCCCCCCAAATCCCTATCCAGGCTTGAGCATCAGCGGGTCTCCTCAGGCACAACAATTACCCCCACCCACCCACTCAGGAACCATCTCCATTTCCTTTCTATTCTGAGCAGCCAGGGGGAGCTTTTCAAAGCACAAATGACATCACTCTGCTGGTTTGAAACCCTCCAATGCTCTTTTGCTCTCTTGCTCTTTGCATAAAATCCAGGCTCCCCATCACATCTCGCTGTCTCCCCCTCAACCTCTTCTTTGCAAAGCCTTCCCCTCCAGACACTGTTCTCATTGCAGCTCTTCAAGCACATGGGGTGTCTTCTGGCCTCAGGGCCTTTGCACTTGCTACTCCCTATCTCAACCACTAGTGCCCCTGCGTCTTTGCATGGCTGGTACCTTGTTGCTGTCCAGGTCTCAGCTCAAAGTTCACCTCCTTGAGAAACCCTCCCTGACCACCCCCATGCACCTTCACAGAACTTAGTGCCCTTCTCAAAATATCTTTAGTGTGCACCCCTTCCCCCGTGGTAGCAAGAACTATCTTTCCTACTTACTGCCCAATCCCCAGGGCTTAGACCAGGTAAACATTTGTATAATTAATCAATGAACAAAAAATGTGATACTCTGCAAAATTCAGCCAGAGACACAACCTGACTTAGCCCAGAATTCTGGGCTATGCTGGATTTACCCGCACTTGGTGGCGTTGTGCCCAGTCTCTGCACCACCCCTTCCGTCCACCCCAACCACTGACCTGAGGCTAGGTGACGTTGTGGTCTCTTCAGCCCCTGGCTCTGTCTGAGCTCTGAGGGCGGGGCTCAGGGAGATGTCATGGAAGCTGGGCCCAAGCCTGCCGTGTAGGTGGGAGGGAAACACCTTACCCAGGGGTGCCCACCCCAGCAAAGGAAGTACCCCCTGCACCCATTGGTATTAGGAATGAGGATGAAGCTTCACCACGCAGATAAGGAGAGAGGGAAGAGTGTTCTGGGCAGAGGGAACAGCATGTACAAAGACCCAGATATAGGAAAAGCAGGGTATAAAGAAAGAAGAGGAAAAAGCCAAGTATGCTTCATTTTGGAAGGACCATAGTCTTCATCTGCCTTATTTGATCCCCCTGTCCCTGTCCGGGAGCAGTCTGGTGGATCTTCACTCAAGATCATGGGGAAGTTTTCTCCTGGAGCTGCTCATATCAGCCTCCTCCCTGCTCTTCCTGCTCCTACCCTTGCCACCTTACTGTCTGCTCCCAGCATAAAGCCAGAGGGGCCCTTCTTGTCCTCTCCTCAGAAACTTCCCAAAGCTCCCACATTAGAGTAAAGGCCAAGGCCATCCAAGGCCTGTGCCAGCCGATCCTCTGTCTCCTCCCTCCCCTGACTGTCCCCATCACTCCCTCTGCATCAGCCACACCAGCTTCTTTCCTGATCCCGGAACACAGAAGGCATGCTCCCACCTCAGGGCCTTTGCACGTGCTATGCCCTCTGCCAGGGACCCTGGGATACAATTACCTCCTTCACTGATGGTTCTGCTTTTATGAGGAGATGGGGTGAATAGGGCATGAACAGTGAACACTTTGAGGTTGTGGGGAATTCCTGGCATCCAAAGGTGCCCCTGGGTGGGCAGGGGACCTTTTGGGAAACACTAATATTTATTTTCCTAAATCTTAGGGTCAAGGAGCCCTCTCAGAGATGGAGCCCCAGGGTGATCTGGAAGAGTTCATTTACCTCGGCCTGGTTAATTCCTATAAATGCTGACCTAGAATATCGAGCTACACTGCTGATACGAGTTAAGTGGGGCCCGTAAGGACTACTGATGTGTGTGCCAGCACTTGGGCATGGGATCACTACTTCCTGTAAGCTTTGCAGAGTAGCATCTTTGCTCTTTCGGAGCAGAGGACAGTGGTGACTTCTGCGACCCCCCAAGGCACCGGAGTCTGAAAAAGATTCGTCCCACTTGCTTTGAGATGATGCAATTCCTAGTGATTTTGAAATGTCAGATCCTCATGAAATGCAGCCCTGCGTACCTGAAATTTTACTGCTCACGCCCTACCAAGTCCCTTCCACAATCCCCAGGTTGGAGTCTGTTACAGCCCATGTGCCTGACTCTGGTATTAGCTTCCCCAGATGGCTCACTAGGCCCCCTCCTTCTGGCCCCTCCCAGGACTGCACATGGGTAGGGCCCCCGGGGGCAGGGGGCAGACACAGGCAGGCTAGTCCAGTTGCCACCCATTTCCGGCCCCAAAACTCCGCTCAGGTCTCTGCTCAAGTGTCCCCTCCCAACCACACCCCTGCCATCGTATCCTGATTACTTTTCCTTCATGGTGCTGATCAGGATCTGACATACGACATAGTAATTTTGTAACAGCTTTATTGACATGTAATTTACATACTACAGAGTTTTCCCATTTAAAGCATGCAATTCAGTTGATTTTGTATATTCAGAGTTGTGCAACCATCACCACTAACTAACTTTGGAATGCTTTCCTCGCCTGTAAGCCTGTACCCATTAACAGTCATCCCCCAATCCCCCGTCTTCCAAGCCCCTGGCAACAACTTACCCATATTCTGTCTCTGGGCAGACTTGGCCATCCTGGACATTAGTATAAATGAGACCAAATGCTCTGTGGTCTTTTGTGACTGGTTTCTTTCTTTTTTAAAAAGATTTATTTATTTTAGAGCAAGGGCATGGAGGTGAGCAGGGGAAGGGGCAGAAGGAGAGAGTATCCCAAGCATACTCCCTGCTGAGTGCAGAGCCAGATGCAGGGTTCTCATGACCCTGAAACCATGACCTGAGCCGAAACCAAGTGTTGGATGCTTAACCAACTGAGCCAACCAGGTGCCCTGAGACTGACTTCTTTCATGTAGCAAAGTGTTATTTTTAATCATCCATTTCCTCCTACCCCAGAGCCTTTGCACTGCTGCTCTCTTCGCCATGAATGTTCTTCTACCTCCTCAGGAAGGTCTTCCCCAACCCCTATGTGAGTAGGTAGTCTTGCCCTCTTCCTGGGCCCTCTGAGCTTACAAGCTTTGCTTCTCTTCCGTGACCGAGCTCCCTCTGACATTCCTGCACTTCCTTATGATTCAGTTAAGAACCTCCCCAAAAGTCAAGGACCTTGTCTTGCTCTCTGCTGTGCCCTCGGTGCCCAAGAATGGCTGGGTATCATCACTGCTCAGTCAGTGATGGTTGAATGAAGAAACCCCGGGGTCTTCTGGTATCCCCTTCACCTTATTCAGACCCAGTCTAGGGACCAGTGATGCCATGAGCCGTCTTGGAGCAGGCAGAAGTCAGGGGCATCCTACCTTGGGATGCTCGGTTTGGGCCTCTAGAGGCCGCCACCATGTTCAGGGCATCAGGGACGGAGGCCAGCAAGGGCCTTAAGTGTTGGGGGCCTTCCATGCCCAGGAGGGGCCGCTGGGCCTCTCCCACAATGCTATGGAGCTGGTCATGAAGAAAAGGGCTCCGGCTCCAGCCTTCCTCGGTGACAAATGGCTGATAATTAATGTTGGACCTGCACGTTATTAATCAATTTAAAGTTGAGTGCGCAGCCAGAAGCGATTCCAAGAAAAAAAATGTTCAGCCCCACATCCTCCTCATTCTTACTCATCAATCACCGATTTTGCAAGCAGCTTATTAAAATGTAGAGAAAAGCGTGGCTGGAGAAAGAAGAGGCCCAGCGATGGTTTATCAGGGTTTCGCAGATGTGGATGCAGAGAGCGGGCGGGGTGGGGGGGTGTGGGTGGCAGGGAGGGCAGAGCTGAGGGGCCAGACCCCATTGCACAGAGGGAAAGGCTGAGGAAAGTGCCTCGAAGGTGATGTGAAATCCAGAAAGGTTAATGTCAGCCCAGGAGCATGGCCGGAGGCTGGAGCTGCCGGGTGTAGGAGCTGGGGGTTACGTGGTATGCAGCCAAACAGAGCCAAGAGCCTGTGGGGCAGTTTAGTGACCAGAGGGCCCCTATCTTTGTTCAGATGCCAGAGCAGGCAAAGAGCTTTTTTTTGATGTTTGACAGATCTGGATTCAAATCCTGGCTCTTATTCCAACCAGTGGTATCAAAGGGTGAGTCACCCTCTCTCTCTGAGCCTCAGTTTCCTCCTGAGCCCCAAGAAAAGCAGACCCCACTTGAAGGTGTGCAAACAATGGAGGCCATTTATACATAGGCCTGGGAGACGTTAGGCACAGGGTAGATGTTCAGTTAATGGTAGCTACCACTGAAGGTCCAGAACCGGTCACTGAGCATAGCTGGGGGTACTTCTGTCCCTACCTAGGGCATAAAGACAGCATTCTGGGTCTAGAGCCAAGCAAGTGTGCCCTTTGCCAGGACAGTCTCTCAAAGCACCAGAAGGCTACTTTGCTTTGCTCATTCTGTTTCTTTTCTGGGAGTGTGCTTTCTTCTCTTATCTCCTTCCCCCCAGGGAAATCCTATGCATCCTTCAAAACCCAGCTTGTGTGGAACCTCCTCTGGACTGCCATCCCAGTACTGAGTCTGTTTCTTGCCTTCTGTAGTCCAAACATACCTGATTTCTTGCTAGACTGTGACTCCCTCATGGGAAGGCTTGGAGCTCTGTGCAGCCTGTGTGTGTGCAATGACATAAAAAAAATTTATTGAATAAGTAAAGGGATGAGTGAATAAATGAATAAATGCTCCCCCCCTGCTCTGATAGCACTTAGAGGCCTGTCCCTCACTGGCCTCTGCCTCCAAGACTGGGAACTTCCCAAGAGCCAGAGCCTGGCCTAGAGATCTTGTGTTTTTCTGTCTGCCACGGTGCAGGTCAGTTTTTGGTCATGCTAGGTACCCGAAAGATGTCAGAATGACTGAGAAGGAAAAGAGGAGATAGGAAAGCTGAGCCCATGTTTACTAAGCCCCTACTGAGAGTCACAGGTGGTACTGGGCATCTTTGCCTGTAAGATCCTTTCTTAGCCTCAAACCAAGCCCATTGCACAGATGTGTGCAATGGGCTTGGTATGCCCATTCTCCTTCTGAGGCAGAAGGACCCAAATATGTGAAGAAGCCAGAATTTAAACCACGGACTCCGAATGACTCCTGAGAGCTGTTGCCACTCCATTGTGATGCCTTCCAAAGACATTCGTTCACGCGTGCACGCGTAAATTAATGAGTATCCGATAAACGAGCCAACTATGGGGTTCTCAGGCAAAGCTTGCTGTCTCCCTCCTGTCTCCCTCCAGTCCCTCTGCCTCCTGCCCAGGCCTTTCTCCTGTTCAGCTGGCTCAGCGCTTTTATTTGGGGATGGAGAATGAGACCTGCCCCTCCCCACGCCTTTGCGGGACTCCCACCTCCCCGCAGATTTTCCTGCAAGCTCCCCTTCTCCTGCCCCCCCCACCTTTCCCTGCTCTGCAGCTGCAGCTTCTGGCCCCTCCCGCTCCCCTGCCAATCAGACCCCCATTGTCCTGCCACATCTGGAGTGCTCTGCAAATTGCCAGCCCCGAAAGGCTCACTCAGCAACTTCAGGAAGAAGACGTCCACGCTTCATTCACAAACACCAGTTCCTAAAAGGCTGGTGATTGTGTCCTCAGCATCCCCACTGGGCCTACCTGGAGACTTGGAGTGGCAGAAATAGCCCCAGATGGCTGGGGAGGGAGAGGGTGTCCATGATTATCACTGAGCAGGAAGTAGGCTTGGCCTCTGGGAGGTGCAAGGCATGCATTAAGTAGGGAACACATTTTCTAAAATATCTTCTGCTCCCTTGGCCCACAAAGCCTGCGCTCCTGCCTCCCCAAGAGGGAGTGTCTCCTTAGTGGGGCAGCATGGAAGGCTCTTAACACCCCGAGGGCTGGGCCCGCCCTAGGTTCTGATTCAAGAAGCCTGGGGTGGACCTGGCATGCTTTGGTTAGGGGAGCCACGAGGGGGCTTCAGGAAGGGCAGGAGCCCACCTGGGGAAGGCAGCCTTCATCTGGACAGGGACAGGGACAGGGACAGAGGCAGCCTCTGGTTCGTTCACCCATGGAGCATCTTTTTGGAGTTGCCTTCAGTAAGCCAAGAGCCAGGTGAAGAGGAGGGAAGGTGCTCAGAGGGAAAGGCCTAGTTCTGGTCCCAGCTCAGACAGATGACCATGATCGTCACCACTGTAACACAGCAGCCGTTATCCCGTTTCTGAGCCCCTGCTGTGCACCAGACACAGAATACCTACCTCTCTTAGCAGTGATTGGACATCATTGAAGTCTTTGTAATGATTGAACTCAACTCTCACCCCCCCTCAATTTCTGTGGGAGGCCCAGAAAGGTCATGCACTCCACCCTAGGTCACACAGCTTAGCAGGCACAGGACTCACTGGGAGAAGGCCCTGAAGCTTGTGGTTGCTGGAGTCTTTTGGCCTGGGTTTGGTCCCTGAGCCCCTCTGCCCGGCAGTTTGGCCAGGAGCAGGCCCCTATCTTCTGTACTGTGGGCCTGAGGAGAAAAGAGAGGTTACCATCACCATGTGCCCTCAGTCCCCCAACAGTGGACCCAGTCGCTTCTCTGTTGCCACCTCGTCATGGTAAACTCAAGAGCAGGGTTGGTGCTCCCCATGCACCCTTGTCACAGATGAGGAGCCTGAGGGTCAGAGTGAGGCAAGCAATTCTCCAGGGTCACACGGTGGAAGTCCCCTCCCTGAAACATTGCTTTTCCTCTGGGAGCTGCTGTTTGGAAGCTTGTGGCCTCCTTGGGGACAGTGTGGAAACTTTGCTCACGCTGAGCCTAGTGTCACGCTGAGCCAGTGTCAGGTCTGGGGTAGGTCTTCCTGAGCACAGGAATGACATAGCTGGCCTATTAACCCCTCACAGGGATGAGGGAGACAGACCCCCAAATGCCTTGGATTAAAATATGAAAGAAAGACAGACAATGGATTGGGAAATGCTTAATTAGTGTCCTGAGGGTCACGTATGACAGCTGACCAGGCGCAGCCCAGCCCACCCCCACGGGCTCTTGGAGACAGACTGCTGGGCGACACTGTGGGACTTAGGACCTCGGTGAGGTAAAATAATGCTGGTTATTGAGCCAGAGATAAGACAGGGAAGGACATTACCTAAGCAGCCAGGGAGGGCGTCTGAACATGTGACATTGAGCCAAGAACTCAGCGGTGGAAGGAGCCAGCTATGTGGCGGGGAAACCGGAAGCAAGTACAAAGGCCCTGAGGCATATATAGGGTGGAAAGAAGAACAGCATGCCTGGAGCTGAGGGAGAGAGCAGCTGAGGGTTGAGGAGTGAGCCCAGGGCAATGAGCCAGGGCCAGAGCATATAGGGGCTGAGGGACATGTTGGTGCACCGTGTTCTACAGCAGCACAAGGTTGGGGAAGAGTGTGCTGACAAAGCACCACTGACCCTTAGGAACATGAGGGAACAGAAGGAATTTAGGTTGTCAGACACAGAGATGAGGAGAGGACATTATAGCCAGAGAGCAAGGCATGGGCGTGGATATAGAGAGAAGCCTCTCCAGATCTCCTTGGGTACCAAAGATTTTGTAGGCAATGCTTTCCAGGACTTTCTAAGCAGCCACATACTGCCCTCTGCTGGGACATCTGAGTATTACACCTCATGGCATTGGGACTGGACAAACTCCAGAACTTCTCTGAGAACTTCATGGGAACATCCCTGGGCTCCAGGGTCCTCAGGGCTGTCAGGGGCTCCCAGGGTCTTCTCCTGTCCCTGATAGATGCTTGCTTTCTTATCCCTAGGGATAAGGAGCTCACTTCTTTTTGCAGTTGGCTCCAACCCTGCACAGCACAGATAGGCTTGACCTCAGGAAGAGTTGCAGGTGGCTGTCTCCTGATCTCATCTCTGCTCCCTGGGTTTCAGGACTGCCTGTAGGGCTGGGGTGGGGAGAGGGGGTCTTCACTCCCCTCCAGGCTGCACTGTCCAGGTCCCTGAGGCCCAGCCTACCCTAGCTAGCCCTACCCAGGCTGCCTTATGCCTGTCCGTCTTCCATGCAGGAACTCCCAACCAAAGAGACCCGGCAGGAGCTCCAAACAGCTGCGGCCCCCACAGAGGATGTGGCTTTCTCAGGAAACCCCTGCCTTTGTTTCCATGGCAGAGCCGTTCCGTTTTCCTGAACCCAAGGGCAGGCTTGACAATGGGCCAGGACTTGAGGAATGGCTGGATGTGGACATGGGGTGGGTGGCTGGCTTAGAGAAGTCAGCCAGGGTGAAGCTGGAGATTCTCTAGAGCATCATGGGGCCTGTCTCACATCATGAAGGAATTCCAGAACCTTCCATGACCCGGCCCCTGCCTCTGCAGTAGCCACAGAGGAAGGCGTTCACAGGGAGGCCATGAGGAATGTCGAGGAGGGAGGGAAGTTGGCCAACTTGGTGGGGAAGGAAGAGGACAAATCCCTTGAGTAAGAAGTCCAGCGACTTTGTCCTGCAAGCAGACTCATTCATTCATCAAATTTTTTTTTAGTCCAAATATACCTCATTTTATTGCAGTTTGTAGATATTACATTTTTTTGCAAACTGAAGGTTCATGGCAATCCTGCTTCAAGCAAGTCTGGGGGCATCATTTCTCCAACATATGCTCACTTTGGGTCTCGGTATCACATTTTGGTAATTCTCGCAATGTTTCAGACTTTTTCATTATTACTGTATTAGTTATGGTGATCTGTGACCTGTGATCTTCGATGTTACCCTTGTAACTGTTTTTTGCAGTGTCACAAACCATGTCCGTGTCAGATGGAGAATTTAATCGATAAATGTGCATGTCTTGACTGCTCCACTGACCAGCTCTTCCCCCCCCCCCCATCCCTCTTCCTCTCCTCAGGCTTCCCTGTTCCCTGAGACACAATCATTTTGAAATCAGGCCAACTAATGACCCTACAATGGCCTCTAACTGTTCGGGTGAAACAGAGTCACGTCTCTCACTTTACATCAAAAGGTAGAAATGATCCAGCTTAGCAAGGAAGGCAGGTCAAAAATTGAGGCAGACCAAAAGCTAGTTGTGAAGGCAAAGGAAAAGTTCTGAAAGGAAATGAAAAGTGCTCCTCCAGTGAACACAAATGATAAGAAAGTGTAACAACCTGAATGCTGATACAGAGAAGGTTGTAGTGGTCTGGAGAGAAGATAACACCAGCCACAGCATCCCCTTAAGCCCGAGCCTCACGGACAGCAAGGTCCTCTCCCTGTCATTCTGTGAAGGCTGAGCGAGGTGCGGAAGCTGCAGGAGAGAAGTGTGAAGCTGGCAGAGGTGGTTCACGAGGGTGAAGGAGAGAAGCCGTCTCCGTGACAGAAAAGAGCAAGTGAAGCAGCCAGTGCTGGTGCAGAAGCTGTAGCACATCGCCCAGATCTCACTGAGATCACGAATGAAGGTGGCCGCCCTAAACGACAGATTTCCAGTGCAGGTGAAACAGCCTTCTAGTGCAAGAAGAGGCCATCGAGGACCCTCAGAGCTAGAGAGAAGTCAGTGCCTGGCTTCAGAGCTTCAAAGGACAGACTGACTCTCTTGTTAGAGGCTCATGCAGCTCAATGACGGTAAGTTGAACCAATGCTCATTTACCACGCGGAAAATCCTAGGGCCCTTAAGAATTAGGCTTAATCTGCTCTGCCTGTGCTTTATAAATGGAACAACAAGGCCTGAATGACAGCACATCTGTTTATAACATGGTCTACTGAATATTTTAAGCCCACTGTTAAGACCCGCTGCTCAGAGAAGATTCTTTTAAAATATGACTGCTCCCTGACAATGTACCTGGTCACCCAAGAGCTCCGATGGAGAGATTCGACGAGATGAATGTTGTTTTCATGCCTGCTAACACAGCATCCGTTCTGTACTCCATGGATCAAAGAGTCATTTTGATTTCGAGGCTTATTGCTTTAGAAATATATTTCGTAAGGCTGTAGCTGCCGTTAGATAGTGATTCCTCTGGTGGAGCTGTGCGAAGTCAATTGAAAACCTTCTGGAAGGATTCACCATACCAGATGCCATTAAGAACATGTGTGATTCGTGGGAAGAGGTCAAAATATCACTATGAAGAGGAATTTGGAAGAAGCTGATTCCAGCCCGTATGGATGGCTCTGAGGGTTGTTCAAGACCTCAGGGGGAGGAAGTGGCTGCAGATGTGGTGGAAATAGGAAGAGAACTAGGACTAGAAGTGGGGCCCGGAGATGGGACTGAATTGCTGTGATCTCATGATCAAACTTGAAGGGATTAGGAGTCGCTTTTTTTTTTTTTTTAAGATTTTATTTATTTGACAGAGAGAGAGAGACAGGGAGATAGGAAACAAGCAGGGGGAGTGGGAGAGGGAGAAGCAGGCCTCCCACAGAGCAGGGAGCCCTATATGGGGCTCGATCCCAGGACCCTGGGATCATGACCTGAGCCGAAGGCAGAGACTTAACCCACTGAGCCACCCAGGCGCCCCAAGGAGTCGCTTCTTATGGATGAGCCAAGAAAGTGGTTTTTGAGATGAAATCTACTCCTGATGGAGATGCTGTGAAGATTGTTGAAATGGCCACCAAGGATTTAGAATATCACATAAACTCGGTTGATGAAACAGTGGCAGGGTTTGAGAGGAGGGACTCCCAGTTCTGAAAGAAATTCTTCCGGGGCTAACATGTTATCGGACAAGATCTCGTGGCACAGAGAAATCGGTCGTGAAGGAAGAGTCTGTCGATGCGGCAGATTTCACTGTTGTCTTATTTTAAGGAACCGCCGCAGTCACCCCAGCTGTCATCAACCACCGCCCTGAGGTCAGCAGCCATCAACACTGAGACAACCCCCTGCACCAGCAGAAAGATTCAGACTGGCTGAAAGCTCAGAGGAGGGTTAGAATTTTCTAGCAACTGGATATTTTTAAATGAAAGCACGTACATTGTTCCCTAGACACAATGCTGTCATGCACTTGATAGGCAGTAGTGCAGCTGACCTTGAGCAACATGGGTGGGTTCACTTACAGGAAGATTTTTTTTTAAGATTTTATTTATTTATCTGACTGACAGAGATCACAAGTAGGCAGAGAGGCAGGCAGAGAGGGAGAGAGGAGGAAGCAGGCTCCCCGCTGAGCAGAGAGCCCGATGCGGGGCTCCATCCCAGGACCCCGAGATCATGACCAGAGCCAAAGGCAGAGGCTTTAACCCACTGAGCCACCCAGGTGCCCCTTACATGTAGATTTTTTACAGGACAGGACTGTAAACATATTTTCTCTTCTTTATCACTTTCTTAATTTTTTTTCTGTAGCTTTACTGGAAGATTATGGTGTGTCATCGATGCAACATATGTAGTAATTGGCTGTTTAGGTTGTTGGTAAGGCTTCTGGTCAATGGTAGGATGTTAGTAATTAAGTTCTGGGGGAGTCAAAACTTATGTGTAGATTTTCAACTGCACGGAGATCAGAGCCCCTAACCCCCGCATTGTTCAAGAGTCAACCCTGTACAGCGCCTGGGTGGCTCAGTCGGTGAAGCATCTGCCTTATATGACTTGGCTCAGGTCATGATCCCAGGGTCCTGAGATGAAGTCCTGGGTCGGGCTCCCTGCTCTTCGGGGAGCCTGCATCTTCCTCCCACTCTCTTGCTCTCTCCCGCGCGATACCTATCAAATCTTTTTTTTAAAAAGATTTTATTCATTTATTTGAGAAAGAGAGAGAGCACGAACTGGGAGAAACAGGAGAGGGAGAAATAGGCTCCCCGCCGAGCAGAGAGCCCAGGAGATCATGACCTGAGCCGAAGACAGACACTTAACCAGACTGAGCCACCCAGGAGCCCCGACACATTTTATTTATCCACTCGTCAGCAGTGGACACCTGGGTCTTTCCACCCTTTGGCTACTCTGGGCAACACTGCTGTGCACATTCATGGAGGGGTTTTGTGTAGACACATGCTTCCAGATCTGTGCGCACCTACCTCGGAGCAGAATGACTGGGTCTTGTGGTTTCTCCATGTTTAACATCTCAGGGTGCTGCTGGACTGTTTGTTGCCCCATTCACAGTCCTGCCCGCAGCGTGGGAGGGTTCCTCCCCAGCACTTGGCACTGCGTGTTTTTTATTTCAGCTGTCCTAGGGTGTAAGGAGTAGTTTCTCCTTGTGGTTTGGATTTGCCCTTTCCTAACGACAGATGATACCAAGCATCTCCTCAGGTGCTTATTGGCCATTTGTACATCATCTTTGGAGAATATCTGTTCAGAGTCTTTGCTCCATATTTGCTTGTTTCTGGAAGAACAAAACAAAACAATTCCTGCCCAGGAAGCCTACCAGAAAACCCAAGAGCAGCGGTTGCCTTTATGAATGGGAGCCACGGAACTGAGAAGGGCAGAGTAGAGACGGGACTAGACTTTCCGCCCTGAACCTTTTGCATTTGGTGCTTTGGAATCCTGCAAATGTACTAGGCAGGGACATGCTTGAAGAACAAATTGAACAAAAATAGCAGCATCAAGGCATCAAAACAATCCCTCAGCAGCCCCTGGAAGTGACATCTGAAGTGCAATTCAAGAGACCCATTTGGCTCCTGGCTGGTGCGGGTAAGCGGGGTTCCCCTTCCCTGCCCAATGTCCTCATCTGGGTCACTCACGCAGGCAGGAGGGAGCACCCTTGATTTCCCTCCTACGCAGATCATCTTCCTGCCATGCCTCCTCAGCTACAGCTTACGTGAAAACCACTCTGGGGGAAGCCAGTAGGAATCCAGCACGGGAGATAGGAACTTGGGCCACGAGAAGAGGAAGGATAGTGTGGTCCCATGTGCTGCCCTTGGAGCTGGGCAGTTTTTGTCAAGGTGGCCGGGAGGATGGTAGGTGCAATCCCAGCCCTTCTTTTGCCCTTGATGTCCTCAGTCAAGCAAGCACTGAGTGATGTGAGCGTCGTGGACCCTGGGCTCCAGATCAGAGCTCTCCGGTCAACCCCTACCAGTCAGAGGGTGTGAGGTCCTCCAGTGTGTCCCCCTTCATAACCGGCCGAATGCCCAGGACACACAAGCATGCCCAGAAAATGTGTATGGAGAAAAGGAGCCCCAGGCAGTGGTATGAGGAGAAGGTGTGGGTCAGAAGAGGACCTGGGGTGTATGCCAGGACATACCCTCATAGACATGTCCTCTGGGGAGGCTCCCAGCGAGCAGCGGGGACAGATGCAGTCACAGAGAAGGACAGCATGGGGGACTTGTCTGAGCCCTGGGGCTCACTGTGGAGCTGTGCCTTGAGCAGGGATCCCAAACACTGGGAATATAGCAGTCAACAAAATGGATAGAAACCTAATCTTCCCCGAGCTAACATAGTAACAGGAGGAGGGGAGCAACCAAAAACTAGAATACAGAACTGAAAATGTGTGATTATCATTAAGGTGTACAATTCAGTGGTTTATAGTATAATCACTCAGTTGCATGACCATCACCACAATCAATTTTAGAACCTCTTCCTCACCCCGAAATAGACACCCTGTCCCCATGAACTCACTCCCCACACACCACACCCCCCACATTCCACACTCCTGACAGTCATTGATCTCCTCCGCCCCAAGGGATTTGCTTATTCCAGACATTTTGTATAAGGAGAAACATACAGCCTGTGGTCTTGTGTGGCTGATGTCTCAGCAGAATGTTTCCCGGCATCAACAACATCGGAGCCTGTGTCAGATTCCCTTCCTTTTTATGGCCACATGATATTCCATTTTTATGACAGACCGTGTTCGTTTATCCATTCATCCATTGTTGGGTTCTTGGGTTGTTTCCGCTCTGGGGGCAAGGCAGAGTTTTGATGGTGACAGCGCTAAGGAGAAAAGGCATGAATGGGATCTGACCGGGTCGTGGGGAAGGGATCGGGCAGGACCTCACTGAGGAGGGGACCCTGAGCAAAGGCGTGGAGAAGACAAAGCCGTAAGTAGGTGGCTGGGAGTGGAGGCAGCTAGGCCGAATCAGGGCTGATGTTAAAATATGGAAAGATTTTCATTCCAGTAAGTTGAAGGCCACTGCCTGAGCCCCCAAAATGGCCCCATAGCTGCTGCCACAATGTCCAGCCCCACTCCCCACCCCCTCGCATACCCCCAGGACTTGCAACAAAGGGGTTAATACTTAGTGTAGCAGGAGGTATTTCTGAGAGGTGAGAGTCTGCACCTGAGGTGAAATGTGTTTAATACCCTCCTGAGCAAAACCACAGCACGTGCAAAAGCCCTGGGGCAGGAGAGGGCCTCACAGGCTGGCAGAAAGAAGAGGCCATTGCACCTGGGGCAAAGTGAGCAAAGGGGAGAGGGACAGAAGACAGGTTAGGGGGATGATTGGGGCCCTATGGGTCATTGCGAGGATTTAAGTATTTACTCTGAGTAGGGTGGGAGTCCTGGAGGGTGCTGAGCTGAACAGTGAGCATACCTTGCTTACTTTTAACCAAAGGATCCAGTCTGGCTGCTATCGGCAAATAGGCTGTCGAGAGCCAGGCCAGAATCAGGGAACAGGGAGGCCTCTCCGATAATCCAGGGTGCAGAGGGTGGCCGAGACCAGCGTGGGCTATAGAGGTGCAGAGAAGCCAGAGCAGGGGGTAGAGGGAGGAGCGGGAAGAGGGGTATGCGGTGTGAGGAGAGAGCAGGTGGCAGGGTGAAGTCGCCTTGCCAAGAGAATGAGGCAGCAGGAGGAGCAAGTTTCAAGTGAGAGGGTGATGCCGATCTTACGCTGTCCTAAAGGTCCTTCCTGGACCTTACGTTGGCCATTAGCAGACAGGTCAAGGTTAGAAATATGAACACGGGCATGGTCAGCATCTGGGTGGTTTATAAAGCCAGGAGGCTGGAGGAGACCATCAGGGGGTAAGGGTGGACAATAAGTGACCAGGGACAAGAGGACAGGAAGGAGCCAGGCAAGGAGACTGGGAAGGAGTGAGGAACCAAAAAGACATCATCTGGTTTACTGCTGACTCCCAGCACCGGTAGGTGCCAGCATATAGTGGGTACTCACACAACAGGCAGAGAATGAAGAGATGCATGGATGGCCAGCTCCTTTGGACCCTTCAGTTCTCCTGCTGGTTCATTCACCACTGACTTGATGAACATCTACGCTGTGCCCCTGGGGGACCTGCAGTTTAGAGGACAGGTAGAAGAGCCAGTGATCCGGTGGGCGAGACAGACACAAATCCATCAATGTGTCACAAAACTTCAGGGCTGCTCTTCCATGAGATACGTTTCAAACAAACAATCCTGTTTTCCACTTAGGACAGGAAAAGAATATTTCCCTTTTAAACTTATTCAAGTAAAGAAAAATAAAAACCTACTGAAAGCGAGCGCTAGCCCATGGCGCAAGGTTTGTGGCAGTGGAGGTTTGGGATTGGCCCGAGGACTCCTTCCTTGCAAGGCAGATGTTGTCACCCCATTTTACAGATGAGATGGAGACAGGTAAAGGGCTTGCCTCCAGGTCTCCCACCTGCCCTTAGGGCTCTCTCTGCACCAAGAGACTTTTCTCCTCTGGGAGGCGAGTTTGTGAGCTCCCCGAAATAGCTGGGGAACTTTCCACATGCAAATATTCCATCCGGTCCATTAACTAAAATCGCAGCAAATAAACTATAATCATAAGACCTATTATTAGCGCGGATGCGCAAGTAATTACCCCGTGCAGATTTAGACTGTGGGAAGAACGTTCGTCTGGGCTGGGATTTTTACCAAGCCCGCAAAGGTTGAGGCGTGTGGGAATAATGAGAAGCTACAGGCTGGTACCTATGTTCCCTCCGATCCAGTGGGCATGAGCCAGGTAGCATGGCTGAAGAGCATCCATTTATTCTTTCAGTTGGTGAACATTTATTAGGCGCCTACTGTATGTCAGGCGCCATCAGTGCCCTGGGAGAGGCTGTGATGACCGAGTCACAGGTCGCGATCCTGCCACTAGGGACCCAACATTCTCTGGAGGGCAGACATATGCTGAAAAAGAGAAAACAACTAAACAGTATGAGTTTAAATGCTCTGGATGAAATAGAATGGGCATAGGGGGTGGGGGCCATGTGGGGGAACATTTCAACAAGGATGCTCAGGAAATTCCTCTCAGAGAGGTGATCTCTGAGCTGAGATCTAGAGAGTGAGTCCTTCAGAGATCTGGGCGGGTGGGAAGGTGGGGGACGGTCTGATAAAGGGAACAGCATGTGCAAAGGGTCTAAGGCAGGAGCAAGGCTGGCGCAGAACAGAGTGGCCGAAAGGTGAATGTCAACATGTGAATGAGAGTGGCAGAGTCAGGACGCCACGCCAGACATGTGGATTCTAGTCTGAGGGCCATGGGAAGCCAGAGCAGGAAGGATTTGCTTTTCCCGTTTTCCAGAGTAGGAACGGAGGCACAGAGATAGGCAGTCACTTGCCCAAGGTCTCACAGCAGGTAAGCAGAAGGCTGCGACCTGAACTGAGATCTGAGAGCATAGTCCATGCCCGCTGTGCCCCCAGCCTGTCTCACCCCAGTTTGCCCTGGGGACAGCCTTCATCAGGCCAGATGGGCCGTGTCTCTTTGCAGGTAGTGACTCAGGACCCCAGCCCTCCCACCTGGGCCCCCTTGGCAGCCCGGGTCAGCAGCCAGATCAGTCCACGCTGGCTTAGAGAATCCCCTTTCTGGTAGGGGCAAGCAGGTGACTGGCAGAGGGAAACGCTGCCCCAGAGCCAGCTGGAGGTGTAGGGAGAGGAGGCCGCAAGACCCAGGCTCCCGAGGGTCAGCATCTTCTTTATGGTCCTCTCCGCAGGCCCAATCTGGGCCAGAGGACGCCTGGGTCAGAGGCTGCAAGGGGACTCACTGTGGTGCCATCCACAACGCAACTGCGAGAACTTTATCAGGGGCTCGGAAAGGGGTCCTGTGGCCCACCTTGGGTGCTCAGCTCAGTAGGACCCAGCCACTCAGGGCTGCTCCCAGCATGCAGCCCAGCACATCGTGCCCAAGAGTCACCTGCACTGCGTCCTGATTTTCTTTTAAGATTTATTTACTTATTTTAGAGAGAGCATGCATGCCAGTGAGCGGGGGTGGGGCGGGGGGACAGAGGGAGAGAGAGAATCCTGAAGCAGACTTCCCCTCGAGCACGGAACCCCACGTGGGGCTCTGTCCCACGACCCCGACCCTGAGATCATGACCTCAGTTGGATGCCAACCGACGGAGCCACCAAGGCGCACCCACAGTGTCCTGATTTTATGACCCCTGGGAATGCTGGTCATCTCTGTGCCATTCCTGTCCTGGGCACCCACTGTTCCTGGGGCGCCGCCTAATTCACTCATTCGGTCCCCATACAGTCCTGTGGGGGGGCGGGGCCGGATCCTTGGAGGGAAAACCAGGCTGAGAGAGGAGCTAGGACAAGCCAACACCGAGGCAGGCAGGAGAGCTGGATTCAAATCCACATTCTATTCCACACCTGTGTGCTAACCCCTGCAGAATGCAGTATCCCCCCCCCCCTTATTCTGGTTAAGCACGTTGCAGAAACGATGAAAAATCAATTAAAATGAAAAGATGGAGATAGGTAAAGGGCTCGCCTTTTTTTTTGACCAGGACTTTCCCCACTCAGAGGTGGGAACTCTTTTTTTTTTTTTTTTAAGATTTTATTTATTTATTTGACAGAGAGAGATCACAAGCAGGCCGAGAGACAGGCAGAGAGAGAGAGGAGGAAGCAGGCTTCCCGCCGAGCAGAGACCGATGTGGGGCTCGATCCCAGCACCCTGGGATCATGACCTGAGCCGAAGGCAGAGGCCCCAACCCACTGAGCCACCCAGGTGCCCCAGAGGTGGGAACTCTTAATGGTGGCATACTGGCATGTTTCTAGTTGTGTTACACTCATATTGTAGGTTTCGTACCAAATACACATTTGATGACCTACTTTTTTGTCTAACTAACAACACTGTCAACATGATTGCTTGCAAACCTCCCTTTTAAAGGCCACATGGGAGCCCAGCACATGCAGAATGGTGTATTTATAGCCGGCCCCCCATGTTGGACCTTAATATTTGTTTGGGCTTTTAGTTTATTTATTGTTGTTGTAAATAACACTGTGATAAACATCTTTGAGAACGAAGCTTAGTGCTCAGCTTGGATTCTTCTTTGCTAAGAAATGCCATGACTTTATGTCAGGTCCTTGGGGAGGCAGGGGCGGGGCCTAGCTCACTGGCAGGGCAGATGGTGGATCCCCAGGAAGGATCTGAGGGCTGGGGCCAGGGAACACAGCCCAGTCCTGGGGCTGGGAGTGAGTGCGCTGGCATGGGGATGTGTTACGGGAAGGCGTGGAGCTCGCGCCTGTGGGCAGGGAGCTGAGCAGCTCTCTTCCCATAAATGTCCATATGCCCAGGGCTCTGCCCAGCTTTCTCCCTTTACCGGCACTCCTTCCCCACCCCTCTCTTCTGGAGCCATGGCTCCAGCCAGACTCTTATAGCCTTCTGGATGTTTCCCCGGGTGTCCCTGAGGCATTGTGCCCCAACGCATCCAAACGGGGTGAGGTCATCTTTCTCCTTATGCTCTACACCTTCTCCTGTGTCCCCCTGTAGGTAAATGGCACCACCATGAAGCCAGTGCCCAAGCTAGGAACCTGGGTGTTGCCTTTGACCCTCCCTCTCCATTTTACCTCACCCACACCTCTCCCCAATGCATTTCTTCTCTCCCATCCCACCCCATGCTGTCTGCAGGGCAGAGAGAAGTGCTGGCTGGCTGTCCACCACAGACCTCAAGACATGACCTTTCTCCAGAGGCACTGTCCCCCTGCCTCTAACCTCTCCCCCTTGAATCCATACCCCATGAAGGGATTTATTTAGTCATATGTCCCTCCTCTACTCAGAATCTTTCTGTGGCTCCCCATTACCCTCATGAGTGTAAGTTGACCCTCATTATTGTGCCTCTCACCTCTAGGCCTTTCCATCTGCTGTTCCATCTGCATGTGTGCCTTTCCATGCACTGTCTGCCCAACGAGCTTCTGGTCCTCCTTTAGGACTCAGCTTCTGCCTTCCAGAAAGCTTCCATTTTTCTTCCTACGTCTCTTTTCCAGAAACTTCGCCCTCCTTCTCCCATACCACCTTGTATTCTGTGTACAATTCCATTGAAACAGTCACTCCATATTATAGTATTCACTCGGAATCATAACTATTGGGAGGGACATGTATTAGGACTTTCGGTTGTAAGTGACAGAGGGCCCTAAAGGAAATGGAATTATCCGCTCACACGACCTCAAAGCTTTAGGCATGACTGGATCCAGAGGCTCCCATGTTGACCCTGGATCTGTCTCTCTTCTGCTCTGAGTCTGGCTTCCCCCTGCACTGGCCTCCTTCTCAAAGGACTCCATGGAAAGTGCGGCTCCTATCTTTCAGGTTTAAGTTTGAACTCAAGTACAGAGCTTCTCTCTCCTGATAACGCCAGTGAAGTCTGGGCCTGCCTGTCATGGGCCCAAGCTCGAGTGCCATGTCTGTTCCTGGGAGTGGCATCAGCCCATCTGAGCCCCAAATACTGAAGGGGACGCAGGGTTGACTGCCTAGAGGGGAGGCGGCTGGGCAGGGGGAGGGTTGGCTGTTCACCGCAAGCCTCAAGACCTCTTCCCTTCCTCCAGGCAGGACATGTGGCTTTCTCTCACCTTAGTCCCCTCAACTGCCTAAACTGGGCCTGGCCCAAGGCAAGTAGTCAGAATTCTATGGCTGAAGATGGAAGTGGATGGGGAATTAGGGCTGCTTTGTGGTCAAGGAATGTTCATGATCCTAGGAACTCGGGGCTGGGCAGTGAGTGGCCACACTTACTGGTCCCCAACCACACACACAGCCCAGTACAGCTTTGTAGATTCCCATGAAGATGCTGTGGCACTCTGATTCCAAGGAGCAGTGCCAATCACCAAAGATAGACCCAGACAGACAGACACATACACACACACACACAGAACCCTCCAGTCAAGACAAGCCAGAAGGGCTTCCTGGAAGGGAAAGGGGCAGTCTCCAACCCCACTGTGACCACAAACCACCCTGTGACCTTCCCCAGACACTGTCACACACATTCAAGTCCTGTCCTGACCCAGCTCATGAGCACGGCCTTTCCCACCGCTTGCACAGATGCCAGTCCTGTGCTCCTCCTGCCTGGTGTCCCCAGCATCAGCACGGGGTTTCCCAGCTGGGGACCCTCAGAGTCCTGAGGTCAAGAGGGCCTTGGGGGAACAACTTTTCTTTCACGACCCTATTTATCTGAATGTTTATAGTGGTGTAACTAGCCCACTGGGTACACCATGTACCATAGTGACAGTAAGTTCGTTTTTAAATAAAACCTATTTTTAGATTTAAGAAAAATATTAGTCAAAGTAGTCAGAAAGGTGAGAGATGGGGGGAGCTGTGCGGTTGGCTTGGGATGCACCGGATGCTCTCATTTCAGCGGGGGGAGTGGGGGAGTGGGGAGGTGTTAGCCCAGTCTTCGAACTCCACTGCCCAGTGAATTTCAGTTCAGTAAACTTCCCAGCAGCCCAAATGGCTCAAGAACAATAACCACACTAACTAGCACTTCTAGTGCGAGTAGGCTGTCAGGCCATGGTCTAACCACTTTGCACTTGTTAACTCATTTAGTCCTTACCTAGAGGTAGGGGGACATGCCCTGTGAGCCTCAGGACATAGATGGGTTACCTGACCACAGTCACGTGGCTGGTGGCACAGGTGGCTCCCGGCCTTGACCATCAGGCTACATGGCATGCTGAGAAGGAGCAGCACCTTGGGGGGTGAGGGAGCAGGGCGGGAGTATAGCCCCTGTTGAGAGAGGCTGGGAGCCCACACCCCAAGGCACACTCAGACCCACCGACTCTGGCTTAGGGTCTGTCACTGGTCCATCCTTGGCCAAGCCCTTGGCCCGTGGTGCCTCTCGATCACAGTCACGCCTGCCCTCCACCCCACTGGGGGCCCTTGCAGGCTGATGAGTAGAAACTCGGAAAGGCACAGGCTGTTCCCAGCACCCTCTGCTCCTGCTGGTTCTTGCCCTCTGGTGAACAGGACACAGAGTCCCAGCCTTGCAGAAGGGACACACCAAGGCACGCCCGACTCCCACACCTCCTCACCCCTACCAGCACAGCCCAGATGCAGCGGGAGCGTCTGCAGGGAGTGTCCCTGCTGGCCTCGGCCAGCTCCATGGACCAGGGCTGTCCTTGGCTAGCCTGGCACAGCAGGGGGAGAGAAACTGATGCCAGTCCCCTGGCTTCCAAGTCTCCGTCGGCCTGGGCTCCAAATGGCCTTGACAAGCGGCAGCCACAGTGTCTTAGCAGCCTGTCATGGACCCCAGCAAAAGCCGCCCTGGGGCCAGGGGCTGGGCTTCTCTCCTAGGACAGGGGACAGGACACCTCAGTGGGATTCGGTCTGTTGCAGACAGGGTGTTTGCCAAGCTCCTGGGAGTCCGTGTGCCTTTCCAGAGATAATTGCTCTAGCCGCCTCTTCTCTGCCTCCACCGTGTGCACGTGAGAAGCGGGGGGTGCAGGCTCAAGGAGGGCTGTACACGAGGCTGCCAGGCCCCCTCCCAGCTCCAGGAGCCCAGCCCATGGCTGGGATCAGAAAAGCCTGTGAGTTGGCAACTCAGCAAACAAATTTAGAGATTCCATCTGGGGAAAGAGAATTGCAGAAAGCGACGTGCAGTGCGATTCCATTTGTGTCAAGTTTAAAAACGTGGGCAAGCATTGCTGCCCTTTGTGGGCGCCCATATGGGTAGGAGCAACATATAGGAATGATGCACTTTGGGGTGAAATCACTGTGGGGATGTGAGGTGGGAAGGGCTGGGGAGGAGGGAACAGACGTGATGATGGGGTTTCCATCAGACCTGTCACGTCCTAATCCTTGTAGTAGCTGTTGGGGACACCAGAGTTCACTGCAGTTGTCTTGGTGCCTTTTGGTGTCATGAAACTAAAATTTAAAAAAACACTTCATAATTTAATAGGATACCATTTTCTAAGGTCCATGTAATTCTTTATGTTTTCTATAAGACTATAAATATAGCTACATGCACTGCAAACGTTCTAGAAGGATGTGCTCCAAACAGAGGACATCAGTTACCTCTGCAGAGATGGGCAAGGGGAGTGGTCCAGGGGATTTTTGTTTGTTCAAAGAGGAGAGATCTTCAGGTTTTGTTTCTTTAAAGTGTAAAGCTTAAACTAAAAAGAAAAAAAAAGTCTAGGATTTGAAAGATTTGAGGTATGAAGAGTCAGAATGGGGATGGTTCCATGTCTCCATGATTAGGACAGTTGGGGGCCTGAGTACGAGGGCCGGGGCTCCATCCTACCCCCATGGAAGAGGTTCGATCCCTGGGACTCCAGAGCTCCCAGGCTGGAAGGTTCTGTGACCTGAGGATCTGTGGACAGTGTGCTCCAGCTCTTTCTGTCCTACCTCTTCCTAAACACTGTTGTGCTCCTTTCACGCTGGGGACAGATGGGGGCACATCGGCAGCGAGTGCAGCAGCCAGACGCTCCTTCTGTGAATGTGCCTATCAGCCGGCAGGCTGGAATTTTCCAGCCTGGGAGAGGAGTCCTGGATGTGGAAAATTTCCCCACCCGCTCTTTCTCAGCCACTTTCCCATTCTAGTCCAGGTGGCTTCCCGGGGCCCACAGTGACAAGGTGGGAGTGGGGGGGTGGGACGATGGGCATTTCCAGAGGGACCTCAAGAGTGAGTAACAGCTGCTGCTGTCCCAACACCAATTCCCACCGGGCCTCAGCTCCGTGGTTTTTGGAGACTGTGAAGCCAGGCCCACCACCATCAGAAATCAAAGCAGCCCAGGTGTCCTATAAACACTTGCCTACACTCTTGCCGTTTGTTTCTGAATGCTGGCGTCTTCATCATTTGCCCTATTTTGAAATTAACAACGTAACATAGAAGAAACAGACATGTACATTTATAAGGAAGAAGTTCCAGGAAGCAATGAACATGCCATAGGGCGTCCTGCCCCCCATGATGTGTCCAGGTGAGACCTCTCTAGGGGGTCGTAATCCACCTACTTCGGAAGGTGACTCTGAGGATTCACTAAACATCGGATCTGACAAAACGATCCTCATGAAGCCCTCATGGTTGTAGTATTGTTATGTTTGCGTTGTTATTAAAATCTTGTGCTGGGACACCTGGGTGGCTCATTCAGTTAAGAGGCTGCCTTCGGGGGCGCCTGGGTGGCTCAGTGGGTTAAGCCGCTGCCTTCAGCTCAGGTCATGATCTCGGGGTCCTGGGATCGAGTCCCGCATCGGACTCCCTGCTTGGCGGGGAGCCTGCTTCCTCCTCTCTCTCTCTCTCTGCCTGCCTCTCTGCCTACTTGTGATCTCTATCTGTCAAATAAATGAATAAAATCTTAAAAAAAAAAAAAAAAAAAAAAGAGGCTGCCTTCGGCTCAGGTCATGATCCCAGGGTCTTGGGATCGAGTCTTGCTTCTCCCTCTGCCTGCCATTCCTCCTGCTTTGCTCTCTCTCTCTCTCTGACAAATGGATAGAATGTTAAAATAAAGCAAAACAAAAACAAAATGAAATAAGATAATGTGGTGCAACTTCAGTCAGGAGAGACTGCGGGGCTAGACGGTTAAGAGCAGGATCTGCAACATTTTAAGCCCACAGCAATACAAATTACATCCATGACAGCTTTATTCTCAGGAAGGGGAGTCCACGATGTAGGAAGACTGGTTCCTCAAAGATTTGCTTCCAGAGAGTGAATTGGGAAGCATCTCGCAGTTCTGATGTCATTTACCACCGCCACTCAGATGCGCGGCTCTACCCCTGCTCCATATGGGACACGGAGCCAGAAGACCTGGGTCCCAGTCCCACCTCCGCCACTCAGTGCTGTGCAGCTTAAGGCAAGTTACTCACCTTCTCTGAGTTCCATGTTCTCCACTGTCAGGGAAGGAACAAAACTGAAGGATGCAGCATTCCTCCTTCCCCTAACTTCAGCGGATCTCAGAGTCAGAAGAGAATAGGAAAAAGGGAATGGCCCTCTGAGCTGCCAACCAGAGGTGGGACATTCATACCTCTTCCCTCATGTAATCTTCCCAATGAGGAAGTTTCGCAGGTACTTAAGAGCTGGGACTTGACCCACACACCCCTGGCATGCCGCTCACCAGCTGTGTGACTCTGGGGCAGCTGCTAAACCTCTGGCTTTAATTTTCTCCCCTTAAAATAGGATGATAATCTTATCCTTCATTGAGGTTGTCATAAAGATCATAATGGACATAAAAATTATGTATGTGTATATATCTGAGATAGGTTTTGGGTTCCCGATTTACAGATAGGGAAACAGACTCTGATCAGTTAAGCATCAAGTAATAAAAGAGAGAGAGATCTGTGCATGAAAGAAAAGTAAATCGGTGGCGGGGGTCGGGGGAGAGGACGGATGTGGACCTTCTCAACTTCACCTCCTTGTGGCTCTTCCATTCTAGCCACACTGGCTTCCTCAATGTTACTCAGATACAAACTCTGCTCATTTCTGCCTCAGGGCCTTGACACTAGCTCTTCCCTCTGCCTGGAATGCCCCTTTCCTAGAGCTTCCATTATTCGGGTTTCAGCCATATGTGCCCTCTTGACCACCCCCTCTGATGTAGATGTCTTCCTCCCTCTCTCCCACTCTCTGCCTCCCTTCTCTGTCTTCTGCTTTACTTTTTGTCCTCATCCTTACCACATAAAATTAAAAATTTGACTACATGTAGATTTCCCATCTCCCTCTTGGGATGTATATACTATGAGAATATTGCCTTTTTCATCACTAAGTTGCCCGTCCACGAGGAGTGCCTGGCATGTGGAAGGTGGTCAGGGGTGTTTGTCAAATAAATGAGTGAGTGAGTGAGTGAGTGGGCACCACAGCTAGACCAGAAATTCTCCCTGTCTCCAGGACATGGCCAGTACAAATAATAACAGCTGTGCCTCTGTGCAGCCACTGTGTGTGACAAGTCCTCTTGGAACCTCTGTGAGGTAGGCAAAATGATCCCATTTTACGGTACCATTAGTCAAGGCTCCCAGAAGGGAAGCGGCTTGCCCAAGGCCTCCAGGCCCTTCGGAGGCAGAGCCAGCCTTGGAATCGGTAGGCCTGCCTCCAGGGCGCCAGCCTGTTCCTTCCATGGCTCGCATGTCTCGGTGCCAAAGGCAGAGAAGCCACCCTGGAAAGCAGCGTCATCGCAGGCTCCGGGCAGCGCGTGCATTTTAGCAACAAGATTTCCAGGTTTCCAGCGACAGCCAGAAAGGGGCCTCGGTCAGGCTGCGGTAGCCTCGCACCCGCGCGGGCGCTCTCCATCGGGCGGGTGACTTTGCAGCGAGGGCGCCGCCGGGTGGCCGCGCCTGATGCTGCAGTTGTCATGGCGACGAGCGCTTCGGCGATTGGTCCAGCGCGGCCGCACTACGTTGCTCCTTGGGCGCCTGGTTGCGGGGTGGGGGGAGGCTCGCGAGCGCCCGCCCCTCCTCCGGATGCTGCGAGAGCAAAGCGGGCGCAGACTCCCCTAGCCCTCCCCTCCTCCCCGCCCTCAGCCACCCCGGATGTGCGGGAGGGAAAAAGCCCGAGGTGGTCCCAGGTAGCATCGAGGCCGACGCCCCCGCCCAACCTGGCGACCATGGTGACTGGACGACTTCACAGGTTTCTGGGCACTGTGTGAGCCCTGCTGTGCCCGGGGCCCCTCGGAGCCTGCTGCTGCCACCCCTGCTCCCGCCCCAGCCTGGGCGGAGGAGCCCGCCGCCCCCGGGAATGTGACTCGCCCCTCGATTTAATTTTATTCCCTTCCACTTCTCGCCTGAGCATCCTGCCTCTCCTCTAACCACGCTGAGCCTTCCCAGCTGGAGAGGAAGAGAAGGGGAAAACTGCCCCCAGACAGGATGGCTTGCAGAAGACGCTACTTGTGAGTATATGTGGCAGGTTATGCCTGAAACGCGGGGCCAGAGGCCAGAGGGGCCCCAACTGAGCTTGGAGCCGGAGTGGGGGCTTTGGAGGAAGGGGTGGGCTGCCATGCAGGGGGCTTGCAGAGGGAGCTGGCCACCAGGCAGAGGTGTCAGCGTTTGCCCCCTGCAGCAGAGGTATTTGTTGGTGGTGACGAAGAGAAAAAGGCTGTTAGTCAGCAGGTCTCCACTGGGCCTTATCTCTGAGGGCAGGTAATCCCCCAAAATGCATATACAGGGTCTTGGACGCCACTTCTTCCATTTTGGCTTTTGCTAGAGCCCCAGCATGTCTATCGGAAGAAGCCTTTTGTGCCCCGCTCATTCGTGCCCAGCGCTCCAGCCAAGCCTGATGGAAGGTTGGCCGGAAGGTTGGGGTGGGGACAGGGTGCTGTGTCCTCCACGGACAGGTGAAGGTCCAGCCCGCCGTCTTGAGCAGGGGGCATTGGTGTCCTCCTGGGCCACACAGGTGTTCGGTGAGGCCAGCGGCAGAGCACTCGTCTGCTGGGCCTACAGCCAGTGGCAGAAGCTGTTAAACTCCGCACGGGGTGGTGACATCACGGGTCCGGGTATTTATGGAAACCCAAGCCCGTGCCTCCTTAAGCTAGGCATCCCGGGGGGCCTCGGATTAGAACGTTAGCTTCCCACACGGCTCTCTGGGGCTCTGGACTGTGCTGTTCTGGGGCAAGCAACCTTTGGGCTCTGGCCTTGCAGGATTTCTCCTCTGGGACTTGAAGCTATAGGGGTGAGATGCAGCTCCGCATCCCCATCTGCCGCAGGTGGCCTGCCCAGTGTCTCAGATGTTCGGGGCTGCTCAGTGACCTCAGACCTTGTAAGGTTAGAGAACCAAGTTGGACCCTCTTGGGCTGGGCTCAGTCTCCAAGGCTAGAAAGGAGAGGCCTGGAGCATTATGTAGGGGAGCATCTTGGGGGCCCCTCCAAGGCCTCAGAACCCTGTAGCATGACAGGGACCTGTGGAGCCCTGAGTTAAGCAGCACCTATCCCCCTCCAGGGAGGGATAACTTCTCACTAACAGACCGTGAAGGAAAATAAACATACTTCTTGCCATTGCTCCAGCAGGCCCAGACAGGAGCCCCAGGGGGCGATGAAGGTGGCCCGTTTCTATGGTTTGCTGTGATGTTCATTTGCTTTTTCGGTGGAAAAGCCCACAGGTTGGTTTGTTGATGTGCGCAGAACACCCCGACGTTCTCACTCCCTGTGACAAGGCCCCAGCTGTATTTTTGGAAACAAATAGTAAACCTTTCCCCAGCATGGTACGGCTGCCACTGTTGCTGGGAACAGGTCCTCCCAAGGCAGCCTTCTCCCAGCCACATCTTTGCCTGGGCTCAGGAGCTACTCGGTCCTATCTGCTCGTGATGTTCCCAGGGACACAGTTGCTGTACAAATTCCACAACTCATTTCAACACCAGCAGAGACTGATTCTGTCTGCCAGGAGCCCTGGACGCTGCACCCTAACACATAGCCCCTGGCAGGTTTGTCCCCTAGACAGCCTGTCCTGCTACTTGCGTGGGAGAAGAGCTAAGCCAGTGTAGAGGGAGGGCCTCTGGGGGGCGCTGGGTACCCCCTGCCTCTCATTCATGTGGGTCTTTTTATGCTTCTTCAGCTCTCAGGCTCCCATGGCCTTGGGCTGTCGCATCCAGGCTGTTCCCCCAGATGCTGTCACCAAACCTATGGGTACAAGAGCTTGCAAAGGAGCTAGGGAGTAGTGGGTGACTGGGGAGGTATCGTTGCCCCCAGGTGTTATTACCCTGTGTTTTTATGTAAAGATTGGAGCCCGAGAGCTGGCCTGCTAGATGAGGCCTCACAGGGGGCCCCGAGGGCATGTGTGGTCCCCCACTTCACCCTCACCCAGAACCTCTGCTCTCCTAGGCCCTGCTGCTCCACCTTTGTTTCCAGGGCTTTTGATGTGGTGGGGCATGGGGGGTTGGTGGGGATGAGGAGCTAAGTATCTGTAGCTATTTAACTTCTGGGGCAGCTGGAAACTCAAGCATGGTAGCATCTAGCCAACACACCCTTGCACTGTTGGGTTCCAGAGCCTTCTCTGCCCCATCGGCTCTCACCAAGTGCTGTAAAATAGGGTATTGTTGTTCCTATCTTACAGAAGAGGCAACTGAGGCTCAGGGAGGGTAGGAGCTGGGCTGAGGTCACATGGCTGTTTCATGCTGTCCACTGGGCAGTGGTGTCCCTCTTCTGGTAAACCACAGGCCAGAGTTGACAGAGTCGCTCCAGTGTCTCCGTGCATGGCAGGATCAGGGTGTCGCAAGTCCTCCATTTTCTTGTCCTTCAGCCTCTGGGTCCCGCAGAGTCAGCCCTAAGAGAGTGTTAGGGAATTTGGGCTCTCTCTGAGAGTGGGAGCCCCCCTGAGGGCTTGGTCACTTATGGCGGTGGCACAGCAAACACAATAAAGGGTGACAACAAAAACGGGAGATTTCTTAATGAAATGGGGGGAATCATGAGGCCTCCAAGAATCAGCTCCTTAATCAAATCTGCTAACAACTGAGGTCGTTACTGTACTGACAGTTAATTAATGGTGTCTTAATTAAGGTCAGCCCCCTTCCGACTGTAACTACACGTAGCAAGGTAACCGCCGTCTTACAGGCAGGTCACATCCTGCTGCTTGAACATGGGAAGCTGGATTCCATGCAAACACTGAAGTTAGCAGTGAGTGTGCTATTCAGAGCTGTTGGGGGAGGTTGGGGGCTGGGGGAGCCAGTCTCCTGCTTATGCATTTGTTCTTTCCCTGGCTCTTGCATTCCTTCACTCTGCCTGGAATCCCTCTGTCCATTCCTTCGGGGTTTTGCTCTAAGCACCAAATCTAGCTTACAGATCCCACCTCCCCTGCCCTGCACGGTCTCCCTCCACCCACCACAAGAATGTCAGCCGTATCAGGGGAGAGATAACTGCTGCTACCTCTAGCATCTCGAAAGGCATGGGCATATAATAACTGCTCTGTGAATCTTTGATGATTTGCAGCGGGCATGCAGGATGAATGGGAGGAAAGGGCACTCTGGTACACAAATGTTAGGCCACGGTTACAGGTATCGCTGGCATCAGCTCATTTGACCTTCACGGTAACCCTGGGAGGTGGGGCTGTTATCCCCTGTCTACTGGCAATGCCACTGAGTCACCAAATAATGCCCCAAACGACACCCCATCAGGGGGTAGAGTGGGTCTTGAAGCTGGTCCCCCAAGCGCAGCTCTAGTGCCTGTTACGCTAAAGGTTTTTACTGGAAGTGGTTATGTCTGGCTTGAGCCCCAAGTGTGAGGGAGAAGATGGTGGTAGATGACACTGACGATGTGGGTAGGACCGAGGGCAGGAGGCATCTGGAGTGCCCGGAGGGGGCTCACTCTGCAGGCAGTGGGCCGTGGGGAGCCATGGAGGGTTCCGGCCAGGGGTGGGGACCACATTTACATCACGAGACTGTGGGGGAAGTTGAGGGGAGGCTGGACAGGGCTCTCAACTGTCCTTACCCATAGCAGGCACACGTGTCCCCAGAGAACGGTGACATCCCCTGGGATGTCAGGTCCCCCTCAAAACTCCACACCCCATTTGGACAGTCAGGAGTACTTGTGGGAGAGGTAAGGAGTGTGGTTTGCGCCCTGCGGGTCTGCTGAAGGAGGGGACTGGGGAGCCAGGGTGCTCCTGAGAATGCTCCTGGTTCACCCCTTGACCGGTTTGGTTGTAGCCAACAGGGGCCACATTGTGGCTGGGTGCTGACTGGGCACCCACCAGGCCCATTTGAGGCCCACATTCCCTTGCATGCCTCGCCCCACCGACTTGCTGGCACCTGCTGTCTGTCTGCCCCTCACACTCACCCCTGCCCCTGCATTTCTGAGGCCCTGGCCCTCCCAGGGTCTCACAGAGCAAGAGAAGGACATTCCCCTGCACCTCCGTCCCTGCCTTGCTTTGTGATCCTGGGGGCAGGCCTCTTGCCATCTTGGGCCAGCATGTCATCGGGAACAAGAGAGGCAGGGTCCCCTCTTGCCGGTTGTCAGGCAGGCAGGCCCACTCAGAAGGGTAGGAGGAGAGAGGCCAGCAGCCGTGAGAAGCGGGACCTGCATTTCAGACATGCCGACTCTTTCACACACATGCAGCTCTGTCTGTCCCACATGCTGGGGACGTGGATGTGGCATCATCGTCCACGGACGGATCCATTCACCCCACCCAGGCTGTGTACCAGGCCTGGTGGGCCACTTACTATAAGCAGCAGTAGCCCAGAGCAGCGATAACCAAGGCCACAGAGGCCCGAGCCATGGAGAGATGGAGGGAAGAAAAGAGGGGGCCCCGAGAACAGTGGGGTGGTCCCGCTCGCACACTCCCCTTCTCTGGCTCTGTGGCTGCCTGGCACTTCCCGCTTCTCCAGTCCTGCCCTCCCTCACTGCACACCCCAGTGCGCTCAGGAGCGCTCGCCCCAGCTGCTTCCTCCACCAGGAATGCCCTTTCTCCCCCTCACTCCAGACCCCAAGGTCCAGCTCATGGCTCTTTCTTGACCTCCCCAAGCAAACTGGCCCCCACGCTGGGCCCCGGCCTGCCCGGTGCTCCCCTTTGCCAAGTCCTCTTTGTGCAAGTCCCCTCCATTGTTGCCAACTGCCCACTTCCCCATTTCCCCCATCAGACTGGGAGCTTCCAGGCAGGGCCTCGCCTCTGTTTCTCAGCACCCCTGCAGGCCCTGGCCTGGCAGAGCACCAGTAACCTTAAAAGGGGCAGTAAAGGGATGTCTGGGTGGCTCAGTTAAGGGACTGACTGCCTTCACTCGGATTATGGTCCTGAGGTCCTGGAATCGAGTCCCAAGTGGGGCTCCTTGCTCAGCAGGGAGCTTGCTTCTTCCCCTGGCTCTGCCTACCACTCCCCCTGCTTGTGCCCTCTCTGACAACTAAATAAAATCTTAAAAAAGTGATAAAATACACATAACATAAAATTTGCCATTTTAACCATTTTTAAGTATGCCCTTCAGGGACATTAAACATGTCCACATGGCTGTTGAACTTTTCCATCTTCCCAAACTAAAACTCTGCCCCCATGAAACACAAACTCCCCAATCCCCCGCCCCCCGCTCCCAGTCCCTGGCAGCCACTGTCCTACTTTCTGTCACCAGGACTGTGACTGCTCCAGGGACCTCATGTAAGTGGGATCGTACGGTGCTTGTCCTTTTCTGACTGTTCATGCTGTAGCCTGCGTCAGAACCTCCTCCCTTTTTAGGGGTGAATAGTACTCCATTGTGCCCGTTATGTGGGTAGCCCACATCTTTATTAATTCCCCCGCCAGTGGACTCGAATTACCGTGAATAACACTGCTCTGAACATGTGTGTGCTCATATCTCTTCAACACCCTGCTTTTGATTCTTTTGGATATATACCCCGAAGTGGAAATGCTGGCTCAAATGGTAATTCTATTTTTTAATTTTTTGAGGAACCATGATATTGTTTTCCATGGTGGCTGCCCCATTTTACATTTCCACCAGCAGTGGGGGACGGTTCCGGGTTCTACTTCCTCACCAGTATTTGCTGTTCGGTGTTTGGGAATTTTTTATAATAGCCATCCTCCCGGTGCAACGTGGTCCATCGCTGTGGTTTTGATTGACCCTTTCTTTGATAAAGGCAGAGTGAGGCAACCTCCCCACCTCTCTATGGACCGCCTGGCCCCAGGGACCCCTGGCATTGACTCAGGAGGGCTGGGTCGGGCTGGGCACCCAATGGGGCCTCCACTGACTTCACAGGGGCATCTGTCCCAGTGTAGGTCTGTCTGCTCTGGGCCCACCACCCAGAACCTAATCCTCCAGGGGGCCTGGTCCCTTTGGCTGTGATGGGCACGCAGTGGGTCCTCAAAATTTTTAATCACAAAAGCAATACCTGCTTCAGTCTATTTTTTGGTGATTATTTAGTCATATAACTGAGAGAGAATTCTTCCACGTGGTTTAAAAAATGTATGCAGTGCAAAATCACACCCCTCCCTCCTTGTCCTTCTACCCGGAGGCCACCGCTGTGTCCACTTTCTTCAGGTCCTTCAGAGAAGTTCTGCATATGTACCTACGTGCTTTCAGCTGTCAAGCTGGCAGTTCTGGATTTGAGCCAATTAAAAGCTCAGTTTGGTGGTCCGGAGGCTCCGGGTGGCTCAGGGAGTTAGGTGTCCGACTCTTGATTTCAGCTCAGATCATGATCTTGGTGTCGTGAGGTTGAGCTCTGCGTCGGTCTCTGCGCTCGGTACAGAGTCTGCTTGGGATTCTCCCTCTCCCTCTCGCCCTCTCCCAGCTCATGCTCTAAGTAAATAAATAAATAAATAAAATCTAAGGGGGAAGAAAAACGCTTAGTTTGGGGGGACATGTGACCAGCTAGGCCTTAAAGGAGGCAGCCATCTCCTTCTGGTGGGACACCCTGACCAGCTAGTTCCACGTAGCTTCACCATTGTCACCTTGGCTGGCGGTCCAGATCCGTCCTATTGAGCACAGGTATTAGCGCCTGTCCAGCACCTGCCCTGGGCTGGAGCCTGGGGAACAGCAGCCCCTTGCCCTTGGGGAGACAGATACAGGTTGAGTGGCCAGTTTGGGGACAGAGAGTGAGTGCGGGGGGCTTTCAGCAGCGACGCCCTGCCTCCTTGGGGCCCCTGGAGATGTGGGCAGGCATTCTAGGGGGCTCGAGGGGAGGGGTCTGGTCAGCAGGGGCCAGAGGGGCTAGTATCCTACAGTGTGGACAGCAGGCCTGCACAGCAAAGAATCTGTGAATGTCTAACCGCATAATCATGGGAGTGAAAATCCATGCATACATAGATAACCAAGCCCGGGACCTCACTCCATTCGGCATCCAAACCACAAAACGCGTTTCATATGGTTTTAATATACACTGCGTTTTCCAGGAACGCGACTGCTCTTCTCACAGTCGAGGGAAGATCAGACTTTGATAGGCTCAGAGCTCTGCCAAGAGCTGTCACCGAGGGCAGCTTCCCCCCCAGCCCCCAGCCCCGGGGCAGTGACTTGTCAGCAATCTTCTGTACCCTGCCTGGACTGGAGCCACCGCCACCTAGAGAGGCAGGCGAATGACATCCTCGTGATGCCCTGAGGGACAGCCAGACCTACCGCAGCACGCCTGGTGCCCTGTCTCTTCCTTATGGTTACTTTCCTTCTTTGCTCTCTGGATTGTTACAGTGAGGGCATTCTGTTGACTTTTTTTTGTGTCGATAGCCATTACATAGGAACTTGATGTCATAACAGAAGGCGGCAGCACAAGGTTAGGGTTCTAAAGGACGAGGGATCCTTGTAACAGAACTGTGGTGTGGCTGATCTGTGAGGGTGCGTGTATGAACCCACACACGTGACAGAAGCCCATGGAACTGAACACACACCTGCGCACGTGTGCGTGCTCACACACGGACACAAGTAGGAGTAAAACGGGAGGTCTAGCATGGCGGACCACACCTCGTCAGTACCAGCAGTGGTATTGTCCTACGCTTTGTATAGTCACCGTGGAGAAAGATGGGGTAAAATATAAACAGGACTTCTCTGTATTATTTTCAACAACTGCGGGTGAATCTATAATTGTCTCAAAATAAAAAGGTTCATTTTTTTTAAAAGGCTAACAGGTGTTGGATCTAATGGGCTGGAGTCCTGGTGACCATGAGACAGGAAGATGGGCAACCCCCCAGGCTCAGTCCTTCCACGAGAAGCCTGTGTGGTCACCAACCTCCCTAAGAGAGGACACCCCTTGACCCCTTCTCCCCAAAGGCAGCACCCAACCGGGGACCCTGGGGCCAGCTCCCTCCCCTTCCAGAAAGACAATGTAAGCCCCTTTTGCTGCCAGCTGGGGCCTGATCAGCCCTGGCAATAAGTTTGAGGGTCTAGAACTCTCTCTGCAGACACCGTCACTCTCCTGGAAGCCTAGGCTCAACCCCACCTAGAGGCTCCCTCGGGTGGGCCTGCCTGCTCCCTCCTGCTCAGCCTCTGCCCAGTGCCACCTCCATGAGTGACAACACAGCCACCTCCTTCTTCCCTGCCCCCCGTGTCTGCTCCCTCCCTCCCACTCAGCCACAGGGAGCTGGGACAGACACAAATCGAACATTGCTTCCGATGCCATTCAAAGACAAAAATGTAACCCAGCCAACTAAAACTAAAAGGTTAAGGGAAGCAAGTGTTTTTGATGAGTCTGTCGTCCTGCAAATTGACTTTTCAGTGAATGGACTTTTGGCAAATTGACTCGTCAGGGGCTGAGGGAGACTGGGACGAGGCCAGTGAGGCTGGCGGAGGCGGGTTCGAAACCAGACAGAGTGCAGTGTTGGCTCAGGCCCCCACCCACCTGGGATCTTGGGGGCCAGGCCCCCTGGACAGACCCCCTCCCCAGCAGACTGATTCTGGCCTCCCCTCTTCGGTTTACCCGATTCTCTGAGGTTGAGCCAGGAACACGAGGCCTGGGCTGGAGATGCCCCATGTCTACCCCTGTCTCCAGTCACACCTGACCTTGCCGGACACTGGTGCCCTGGCCTATCCTTAGAGGGATGAATCGCCCAATGGTGACAGGCTCCCACCGGAGCGGCCTCAGAGCTCCGCGGGCGGCCAATCTCAGCGTGGCTAATTGCAAGATGTTTTATTGGCTCCGGCGGTTTCCTTCCTCGTCAAGACGGTCCCGGCATCTGTTTGGAATGGTTAATAAGGGAAGTGATGCATTTTTAATCACTGCAGCCTTCTCGGCAATTCACAGCCTGTCTCTCGCAACGCTTGCTGGGTGCTGAGATAACACAGAGAGCCAGCCTTCCTCACATTCGCTCTCATTATCCAATCAGAGAGAAATGCCCGCCTGCGCCCAGTTGTCCCCCAGAGGCCTGTAGGCACCTTCCAGGTCCCTCAGTCCCCCATCCTGGGCCAAATCCAGGCGATGACCATCCCCAGGGCTGCTGGGTGATCAGGCTGCCCTGGCGGAGCTCCCTGAGACTGGGCAGGCCCTGCAGACTGGAGGGGCCCACCAGTGGGGTTCTCGAAGCCTTTTCTGATACCTCCTCCTGTCACAGGGCCCAGTCACCCTCTGAGGAGCTGCTTGGATGGAACCCCTTACCTGCAAGTGTGGCAGTGTGACTTGGGGCAAATGACTTAAACTGTCTGAACCTCAGTTTCTTTTCTGTAAAATGGGGCCAATAATTCCAGCTTGGCAGGGTAGCTCTCAGGATTCAGTGAGGTAATAAAGCACATGGTGCTTCTGTTGCCTAAAATATCATTCTCATCCCCTTCCTTCCCTGGATTCTCACTTCACAGGGATAGGCTCTGGGACACGCTGAGACTTAAGAAACATGGATATCTGGGAAGGGGAAGGAAGCCAGGCTGGGGTTGGGGAATGTGTTAATCCAGGAGCCTTTGGGCTCCAAAGGACAGAAACTCCAACCACAAGAGACGTGAGTGGTTACAATCAGGGCACAGCCCAGGGGCCTGCTTCAGTGTGGCTGAATCTGGGGTCTCCTCTACTCTGGTTACCATCTCCTGCTTGCCCTCCCCCAGGTCCTGTTCCCACGTGGGGGCTTTGGGGTCACGGCCATTCCTGACACCCTCTCCATGACCCAGGGGAGGCCATGTGCCAACGGGCCAGCCACTGTCACTTGGCTTTCCGTGGAGCTGGGCCAACAGGGTCACCCCCACCTGGCCCACGGCCCTGGGAGTGTAGTGGCGGATTCGCATGTGCGTGTTTGTGGGCAAGAGGCCGTAAACTGAAGCTACAGGCAGCCCACTGAGTACGTTTGGAGCCAGAAGGCGACATGGGCCAAGCTGGCGACCTCAGCTCGGGCGTGGGCAAAGGCTCAGGGCTACCAAACCGCAGATAGGCATCAGGGAGGCTGGCCTTCACCCAGGCACCCAAGCCTGAGCGCCAGGGGCTGCAGGACAGGGTCTGCAGCCAAGTGTGGCTGCACAAGTCTCCAGGACTCCCCAGTGCTCAGGACCAGCCAACCTTCCACCACAGGCTGCCATACCTCCCACTTTCTTAGCCAACCATGGCTTATAAACAAGAGCCATTTTTCTTACCATTTCATCTTTTCTCTTTTCCCCAGTAGCATATATTAAACAACAACAAGATTTTTTTTCTAAAGCTGCCTAGGGTATGGTGTGTTTCCCCAAAAAATCCTGTTTCAGATGGCCCTCGCCTCCCTTTCACCAGCCCCTCAGGCAAGGAAATCCTGTCTGTGCTTTGCCTCCCAGGGTAGGAGCAGTATAGGGAAGAGGCCGAGTGAGGGCTACAGAGGCAGGCATGCCCCACTTCTGTAAAACGGGCCATTCCTGGGCCCCCCCACCAGGCCAGGGTGAGGACTCATGGGGGTGACTGCAGACAGCATGCAGAGGTTGTCAGGTTCTTGAGAAAAATCATTTAGCAAGGGCGAGGGCCTCGGATGGCCTGGGCTGCTGCCGTGGGCATGAACACCCTACCTTTGTCCACAGCACTTCCCAGTATATGGAGCAGTCAGTGAGAGGTACGTGTGCGGCTCAGAACCACCCCAGAGACAGAGACAGAGCTGGAGGCTCTGCCATAGAGGAGAAGCTTGAGGCCCTGAGAGGCACGCAGTTCATCTTAGGGTCCCTGTGGGCTAAAGGGGTGGTCCAGGCATGGGTCCTGGGCTCAGCTCATGTGTTCCCTGGATCAAGTCTGGGTTCTCCGGGTACCCTCCCTCCTGTTCTCGGGGCTGCTGCTTCCTCCTGGAGGCTAGGGCTGAGGGTCTGCCAACCCCAGAGGCCCCCGAGCAGTGTGAGGCTCCTCTCCCGGACACACAGGGCACCCTCCCCTCCAGCAGGCTTCCCAGACTAGGCTGTGCGTGTGGCTTTGTCTCCGTCCAGTGCTTATTCCTCAGACATGTGCTGAGCCTGTCATCTGGCCTCAGACAGAGGTCCCTGCCACGCACCCCCAAGTCCAGACAAGGACATGAGTCCAGAGAGGGCAGGGGTCTCACGAGGGTCACCCAGCCCATCAGTGGAAAGCCAGGGTGTGGACTCCAGCTTGGGGACGGCAGTGCTGCTCACCCCCTCTCCTAGGGCCACGTCTGGCACCCTGAAATTGAATATCTGGGTTGGGCCCTCAGGAGCCTTCCTGCCTATCCAGGCCTTGCTCCCTGGCCCCAGCCACAGCCCCTCCATTTTGGGCCCTGCAACTATCTCTATACTGACTGAGGGAACAGAGACCTTGGGGTGCTGTGCCGAGGAGAGGACACTGAGGCAGGCACAGAGCAGCCCTCAGTGTTGGCCAGGTAAGAGAGGGACAGCCTGTCTCCTTCAGCCTGAAGTTTGTTTTCTGTTTCTCTCTCTTTCATCCAGAAAGCACTGTCCAGGGGGCGCCCCCCTGCCAGGCCTGGGCTGGCTGGGGCAGGCGTGATGGAAAAAGCCAGAGGTGGTCCAGTTGGGAGGCCAAGGGCTTGACAGAGCAGAGTGCCCACTGAGGGTCGGCCTAAGGCTGGGTGACAGGAAGGGAGAGGAAGACATCAAAGGTGTCACAGGCTACACTATCCAGGATCTGGCTTGGGGTCTCGGTGGGTGGCAGTGCTGTCACCAAGATGTGCCCCCCTATGGGGCAGCCAGGGAGGAGCTGGGGGAGCACCTAGCTGAGTGTTCTATAGGTTGGAGTTGGGGGAAGTCAGAGGTTGGGACAGACCACCAGCGGGGACGCAGTTTCTCCGTCCACCCCTCGGCTCCCCACCCCAGAGGTCTGCCCTGCCCAGCCGGCCAAGGACAAACTCCGCCTGCTACTACTACCGCCACCAGCCTGCCCCGCAGGCCAAGGATGCCCAAGGCCTGCCTGGGCTATAGCCACCTGCCCAGAGAATGCTCTGTGTCCTGAGCAGAGACCAGACTGTGGGGAGTAGAGCATGCTGGGACGCCGCCCCTGAAATAGCAGCCCCCACACTGTGGCCTTCACCTTGAACTACTTTACTCTCCAGCTCCTCCCTCTTTGAACGAATGTGTAGGTTGGGGCTCCCCTTTTATCCAGAGACCACCACACCCCTGGATCCAAGGCCTGGGAGTGCCCAAGAGCTCTGCCAGCTGACACCCCCACCCCTGAAGGCTTCAGGGTCTTCTGCCCTTGAGCTGTCCCCCATACGGAGCTGGGATCTGCCTCCTGCTGCTGCTGGCTGGGGTCCCTTGTCAGTTGTGCAGATCTGACCCTTTCTCTCCTGCCCCACCCCTTCTCCAGTCTAGTCTGCCCTGAAGTCAAGAACAGCACCCCAGTGCCCTATCTTCCTGTGTGACTGGGGCCAAGCCCCTTCCCCTCTCTGCACCCAGCTGGCTGTTCTGCAAGGTGGGGGTGATCATAGAACCTGCTCCCAGGCTGGTCGGAAGGGCAGAAGCCACATGCCCAGTGCTCAGCACACAACAGGCCCTCGGCACGTAGTGGCTTCATGGTTACTGGCTCCATGGTTACTGGCTCCTCTGAGCCTCGGTTTCTCGTGAGGTTTACAATAAAGCATCTAGCCCAGAGTCTGGCCTGCAGTGGGTTCTGCAAATGTTCTTTGTTGTTTTTAGCTTTCATTTAACTGAACCGAATCAACACATCCAGTCTGCAGGGGCAAATCTCCATGAAAAGAGCTTGCAAGGGGAACCTGAGTGATTCATCCCTCCCGGGTCCTGGTTCCCTGCTTTCAGCTGAAGGGCGCCTGGTGGCAGAGTGGCCTTTAATGTGGTTGTGGAGTGTGGCCACAAAGGTGGAAGGAGCAGGGTCACCCCCCCCCCCGTGACTTTCTCACCATGTGACCCTATGCTTGTTGGCCTGAGCCCCGCCCCACCCCCCACGGTACTCCCAGCTTTGTGCTTCAGGCTCGTACATATGCAATCGCATGTGTGTGCACACTGTTTTGTGCGTGCCTGTGTGCATGTGCGCATGCTCACGTGATGGTCAAGGTGTGGGTCTGAGAGCACATCCGTGAGTCGAGGTGCTGTTAGTGGGCCCCACGTAGGATGCGGAAGGGGACACAGTGCCCACTGAGGTCCATGGCCTCCAGGAGGAGTGCCCCGTGCCCACCGCACTGCTCCAGGGTCAGGGGCTTGGGTTAGGGAGGGCCCCCCAGCATTCCCCGACCACAGAAGAGAGATGCCCTTCACCCCTACACCTAGACATATGTCTCCTTCACCCAGCTTAGTCTTCAGTCTGACGGGGCTCAGGGGGTACTACTCAGCTCCAGAGTGTATCGTTCGGGGAAAAGCAAGGGCAGTGTGTCCAGGAGAGGACCTCTGTGTGAGGAGCAAGTACATACGTAATATCTATAGCTATGCGTGTATGCGTCTAGGCATTCTAGAAGAATACCCAAGAAACTGCTGACCGGGACTCCCTGGGTGCGCGGTGGGGGGACCTTGGTGGGCGCAGGGCAGTGGGGAGGGACACTTTAAACTCTACCTTTTTTATTTATGTTTGAACCATGAGAATGTGTTCACTATTTAAAAGTTAAATTTTTTAAATGTGTAAGTTGCTGAGTTTGGGGTGAATCAGCTTGTTTTCTGGCTATCCAAAGCCACCCCTGCCCCAGCCCCCCCCCCATCCCCAGCCCTACAAGTGAAAGTTAACCTCCCGGAACACGTGGCTCAGCAAATCTTCCACTTTAAGGTTGTTCGAGGTCAGGAAGTTCTCCCCGTTGGGGGTCAGCTGTCTGGAATGACTGCATGATGGAGACCATGGAGAACAGGGTGGGGAACAGAGCCCTGATGACCCAGGTCAGGGTCTGGGGTGGGGGGTTGCTTACCAGCCAAGAGGCCTCAGGCCTTGGGCAGCTGTGAGCCCCTCTGAGCCTCAGTTTCCTCATCTATAAGATGGGGATAAGAAACTCCAGCCGCCCACAGGCTTGAGGATTAAATGAGACCCTGTCAGCACCTATCTGAAGAGCCTGGCACCAGACAGGGGTGAGGCTGAAAACCCAGGAAGGACCCTCCAGAAAGGCCAAGGGGACCCAGTGGGTTTGCTGGAAGCTGCGTCTCTCCTGGAGATGGGCAGGGCAAGGAGTCCCAGTTGGGAGTGACTGCAACACACTGTCCCCTTCTCCCAGCCTCTATTGGACTAAAACGTCCTGAGCTCCCTGCCCATCAGCAAACTGGGCCTAGGATTGACAGGACGTGGCAGTCCCAGATGCAGTGCCAAAGGCCCTGGGGCACAGGCATGGCCAGGTTCTGAGCCACATGTGGAGGCCTCAGTCCACTCCCCCAGCCAGGAAAGACTCTGAACGTGCCCTCTCCTGCTGCCCTATCCTGTAGACACCTTCTGCTGGTGTCTCTGCCTTAAAAAGAGAATACCGGGGTGCCTGGGTGGCTCAGGGGGTTAAGCCTCTGCTTTCGGCTCAGGTCATGATCTCAGGGTCCTGGGATCGAGCCCCACATCGGGCCCTCTGCTCAGCGGGGAGCCTGCTTCCTCCCCTCTCTCTCTGCCTGCCTCTCTGACTGCTTATGATCTCTGCCTGTCAAATAAATAAATAAAAATCTTAAAAAAAAAATAAAAATAAGAAGAGAATACCTGGTGGATCTTTTGGGTGGCATCTTTCCAGCTGAGATGCTGGAGTGCTGGGGTCGAGGGTCTCAGTGGGCCTCCCTCTCCAAACCAAGATTTATTCCTGCAGCAGACGCCTGGCCTGTCCCCCCAGAAAGATGACCCTTGCCTTGAACGTGCTCCCCTGGTTCCCATTTCAGGCCTTCCCCTTGCTTATTCCTTACACAGAGCCCCATCTTTCTAAGCCAGTGTTCAGTCGTCACTCAGACCTAGGCTCAGCGGTCCGTTCTTCCCAGGGGCTTTTCTTGGCTAGTGTCTCCTACACCTGCTTCTACTTTCTGATCTGGTCCAAGTGACCTTGTTGGTGTACACACTTACCTACTTCTCTTGTCTGTCCCCTTCCTCTACTCAGACAGTGATATGTCTGTCTTGCTCACTCTGTATCACCCTGTACTCTGAAGAATGCCTCTGATGACGTCTGGAAGCCTCTGTTTTCTCATCTGTGAAGTGGGGATATGAACATCTCGAGCTGCAGGCTGCTTGTGGGGTGATAGGAGTCAGTACAAAGCTCTTAGAGTGCCTGGCCCAAAGTGGGGGCTGTGTACTTAGTAGGTGGGATGCATGAATCACTGTCCCAGAGTGGCCTGAGATGCACCACCCTGCAAAGTTAAGAACCACTTCTTGAGACAAACCCTCTTATGGTGCAGCTGGGGAAACTGAGCCTGGAGAGACTAGGTGCACTCCTGGTTTCACCCAGGGCCCCTGCGTGGTCGCCCTGATCTCTCTCTCCACACCTCTGTCCAAGGAGGGGGTGGTTGCACAGAGACAAATTCCCGCCCACCCACTCCCCCCTCCCACCCGCCAGCAGGGAGTTTTCCAGACCCAGGCTGAGTTTCTGGGCAGAGCTGCCTGGCAGGATAGAGGGGCATGGAGGCCAACCTGGGGACAATCGTCTCACTGTGCCGCTGGGTGGTGGGGCCTCAGGCTGCTGGGCAGGGCCGTCTGGGGCCCAGAGCCAGGACAGGAAGGCCGAGGCTGGGTGGGCAGGAGCCCTCTGTGGCCTTTCCAGGGACAGGTCCCAGGAGGGGTGTAGGGGACTGGGCAGGACCGCCAGGGCATGGCCAGCATGTCAACACCTCACATCTGTCTGGTTTACAAAGCGCCTCCTGTCTGTCCACTCCTGGAGCCTCACTCTGGCCTCTGAGGCAGGCAGATCATAGATGAGGAAGCAGAGGCTGAGGCAGCGTCCCTTAACTCATGAGACCAGAACTGGGAGCCCCGGCGGGTCTGTGAGCACCACTATGTGACTTTGGGCGAAAAGCCTCACCCTTCAGGGATAACGGAATGAGACAACAGGGCAGCCTGGCCCAGGGGAGAGGCCTCCTGGATTCAAGTCCCAGGACCATTGCATACCTTCTCTGTGTCTCTGCCTCCGCAGCCCCAGAGGGGAAGGATGACAGCACCCTGGCCCTGGTTCTGAGGGGCTTTGTCCCTGGCCACCGGCAGAGCAGTCAGGAGCCCAGATCTGGCCTGCCATTGCTCACGCAGTGCCCGTGGCGTGTGGCACAACAGATTCATGTAGACAGGGCACGGGGTAGGCGTGGAGCAGAATGGCGCCCAGTACTTCCTCCCTCAACCTTGTCTCTGCCCCAGACAGAAACACTTTGGAGGCCCTGAGAATGGCCAAGCACTCTCCATCCCCAATGCAGTAGGAGAGTGCTGGTCCAGCCTCTTGGGTCAGCATCCGCGTGTACCCAGAGACACAAAAACATTCCTACCCCGTGACCCAGAAATTCCAGGCATGGGTCCTAGAGGAACGTCCCAGCCCATGCACAGAGGCAGTATTGATGGGATGGTCCCTCAGCCTTGTTTACCAGGAGAGGAGAGAGGAGCCCAAACCCAGCACCCACCTGGGGAGGCGGGGAACCCACAAGGGTTCCAGGCAGCTTTCCAAGGGGTGACGTGCAGGAATATTTGAGACCTAAAAACACACCCGAGAGAAGTGTGGAGCGAGGGGGTAGGGTGGGAGTATTTTATAGAACAGACTGTTTTTTGTGTAGCCGAAAAATATATATATGCCTAGTCACGGGGACGCACTTAGAGAAGGGCCCCGCCGGAAAATATTCTGAAATAGTTACACTGGTCAGTCTCTTGGAGAGCTGGGATGGTAGATGATTTTAGTTCCTTGTGCTCTGCTGTTATTCTTACCGTCGATGCAGTGACGCTGTATTGCTTATTTAATGACAGGGAGCAAGGGACAGTGTAATCAGGAAGGGTAAGGTCTCCCCCGTCCCTTTGGAGACGGACGAAAATTCCACAAATATGTCCCTTCCGGGACCTGTGACAGTCCGAGCTGCCTGGCCTCAAGTTCCCTCCTGGGTCATGCCCTCACCCCACACATGGACCTGGCTACCCACTGCTTTCTACAGACAAGTCCACTCATAGAAGCGCCTATGGCATTTGCACTGACTCCCCAGAGTTCGGGGCTCCCAGGAGGGATCCCTTCCCATGTCCTTTGTCTCTGCTGTTTGTGTTCACCCCATTCCTTCCCCATTCTCCCCAGGAGCAGACAGGGTTCCCCTTGGGCCTGAGACACAGGAGCTCAGAGCCACCCGTGGCAGCCCGGACCCCACCAGAGAGCCTTCCAAGTATCCCTTCCAGAAAGTCCAGGCTGCAGAATTCTTACAGCAGAGACCAGGTTCTTTTTAAACTTGCCAAGTTCAGATGGTGCTAGGGGATTAGCTCGTTGCCTATTAAACTCATCTGGGGAGCTTTTGATAAGGAAGGTGCACGTGAACAGACATTTCACAGAAGATACAGAGAAACTGGGGAAACAGTGGTCAACATCGGTGGTTGAATGAAGTCAGTGAAATGCAAATCCAGACCACAGGGAGATTGCACTTCATAGCTCTGGGAGTGGCTAAGATCAAAAAAACCGTGGCAGCACACACTGCTGGCCAGGATATGGGGCAACTAGATCATGCCTAAGTCACTGCGGGGGACATTAAAATAAGTCTGGCCACTCTGGAAGACAGTTTGGCAGTTTCCCATTCAAAGCAAATGTACGCTCACCATACGACCCGCTGTTGCACTCTTGGCCATTTCTTCCAGAAAAATGAAGACTCATGTTCACAAAGAATCCGTATCAGAATGTTCATAGTGGTTCTACTCATAAGGGCCCCCAAACCGGACACGACCCAGATGTCTGTTGGTGGGACAGCTGGGGTGCATCCGTGCCATGGGGTACGCATGAGGTCCACAGCCACCCAAAGGAGGTAATGAGTTACTCAGCAACTCAGATGAACCCCCCGGGCGGAATTACATGGAGTGGAAAAAAAGCCCGTCTTAAATAGTTACACGTTGTATGATTCCACTGATAGAGCATTCTTTTTCTTTTTTTTTTCTTTTTTTTTAAAAAACAACAACAACAACAAAAAACCCTTGTGTCGAGGGCTGACTTTCAATAGATCGCAGCAAGGGAGCTGCTCTGCTGCGTACGAAACCCCGACCCAGAAGCAGGTCGTCTACCAATAGTTTAGCACCAGGTTCCCCACGAACGTGCGTTGCGTGCCGGGCGAGAGGGCGGCCCCCTTTCCGGCCACGCCCCGTTTCCCGGGACGAGGGGCTCTCCGCACCGGACCCGGTCCCCACGCGCGGCGGGACACGCCACGCCACGCGGGGTGCGCGCAGCGGCCGGCGAGGTCGGCGGGGGACCGGCTATCCGAGGCCAACCGAGGCCCCGCGGCGCTGCCGTATCGTTCCGCCTGGGCAGGTGATAGAGCATTCTTGATAAGACACATTTGCCAAGACGGTGAATGGATGGGTGGTTGTCAGCAGGGAGGGACTGGGGAGGAGAGGGTAGCCCAGAGTCTGGTGGGGGGACCCTTGTGGCTTTGATCACGGTGGAAGTTACACCAAGCTACATGCGTGTTAAAATTACACGGAGACACACATGCGTGCATATGTACACACACACACACACACACGCGCGCGTGCTTCTGTCACTGGCAAAGTCAGAATAACCATGGCGGATGGTACCTATGTCAGCCTCGATGGCGCCCTATAGTTGTGCAAAATGTTATCAGTGGTGGAGGCTGGGGAAGGGGTGCCTGGGACTTCCCAGTACACTGCATTTTACTACTTCCTGTGAATCTATGTTTATTTCCAAGCAAAGAATTTTTAAAAACAAAACAAAACACCCACCATGCAGGAACACACCCCCAGAGGTTATATGACTTAATTGGCCTGGCATAGGGCCCAGGCATCAGTACCTCAGAATACTTAAAAAACATCCTTCCCACTATACAGCCTGGAATAGAAACACTGACCACTTCCTCATTCAGCAGAGGGAAACTGAGGCCAGAGAGGGGAAGGGGTTTTCCCGAGCCACACAGCTGCTGTAGGGTGCCTGAAGGGACCTTCAGCTACAAAAGGCCCAAGCTCTGAGTTATTTCCTGCTGCTCCAGGCTACGGCTGAACCACGCAGGGTTTTTCACATAAATTTTTATTGAAATACAATATATAGTTGAATTGTCACAGACAGCACACTCATGTGATCAGCACCAAGGCCCCCAAACCCCGGATGTCCCAGCCCACCCCCCAAGAGCCCCCTCCTGGCCCTGCCAGTCATGGCCTGTCCCCCACAGTTGCCCTCTCCTGTTTTGTTCCAACACAGAGCAGTTTTTCCTGTTCCTGAACTTGGTATGAGGGCTGGGTGCTGTTTAGGAGCTGTGCTAGAGAGGACTGGAGCAGCCAGTTTATTCGGAAGGAAAAGAAAGTGGCCTCCCCCAGGAACCCGCTACAGTAAGGCTGGGGGCAGGGGTTCTGAGAAAAGACTGTCCCAGGGCAGTCACCTTGTCCAGGCTGGCCGGAAGGGGCTATTCTCCCCCCCGCACCCAAACTGGAGACAGGAGTCAGAGCTGGAGGTCTGCCTGGCTAATTAAGAGTCCTGTGTCCCAGCTTGGTCCAGGGTCCTCTGGGCAGGGAGAAGTAAAGCAGCTCAGTCCTCCAGTAAGACTAGAGGCATTGAAGAAATTTCCCCCCGCATATAAAATGAGAGTTTTGTATATGGGGATAAAACAAATGTCTATTAATATAAGATCAGTGCTAATGTAACACGTTGCTATTTTGCTGACTTACTATTGGTATTAAGCATTAATATAGTCTATTTTAATATATGTTACAGAATATATGTATATTACATACATATATGTATGTTACATAATATAAGGCATATTGAGTAATGTCCAAATCTTTCGAATCCTATCTATACTAGTGATAGCTGGCATTTATGGAATGCTAAGTACTTTAAATGTCTAAGCCAGCTGACTTCCCAAAACACTACAGTTGAGGATACCAAATGGAAGCACAGAGAGGTTCGTTGACTTGCCCTGGGTCACACAGCTAGTTTGTGGCAAAGGTAGGATTTGAACCCTGGCCCTCTTGGCTCTAGAACTCATGTTTGAACGTAGAAGGCCTAACATCTCCATAGGCACTATGACATGCATGATAATAGCTGTGTCAGTATCTCATAGGCATGCACTGGCACTTTCTGGTTTACAAAGTGCTTTTGCTTTTTCATCTCTCCCCTCGTCCATGTGAGGTGGCACTGGGTGGAGTGGAACAAGGTGCCATGCCTTGTTCCAGAGGAGGGGGCCGAGTCTCAGGGTTTCTGTCACTACCAAGGTTGGAGCTCTGGTGTGAGCTCGGGTGGTTGGTTCCAAGTGCAGTTATACTCAGTGTCACTGTACCCCCCTCACGGGCTCCCACAAGGACGGAAAGAGTTCATATCTGGAGAGGGTTAACAGCAGTGCCTCCTAGCACAGAAGAGCTGCTCCAAATAGACTCGCTGTTATGAATGAAGGGGGAGAGGGGAAAGGAGGAAGGAAGGAAGCAAGCAATCTTCCTTGGAGGTCATGGTTGGCAAAGAAGGCTGCATGGAGAAGTTGATACTTGAGCAGGGTTTTGTAGGGTGAATAGGAGTTTCCTGCATGATAAAGAGGCAGGGAACAGGGACAGGGCACCCCGAGCTGCACCTGTCTTGTGCCTCGTGAGGGTTATGCAAGGGTTAGATGAGGACGTGTGTGGGAACATTAGCTAGCACCAGGTGGGCTCTCTGCCGCTGGCCGGGATATTGCCAGGTTTTCGTTATATAGTCGGGACCCAAACCCCTTTGCTTGTGTGGGATGGCTCTGTGCCTGGGCACCTTGGCATCACTTTGCTGTGTCCCTGTCACATCGTATTTGTACTTCCTCTTGTGGTACCCTGCATCTGAGGGGTGCTGAACACTGGGGTTTCTTGTCTGGACTAGGGACTTCCTGAAGGCAGGAGCTCCTCACCACTCCCAATAGGAGGTCCTGCCGCTGGAGGGAAGTAAGCCCCTCCTGACCAGCCCCACCCTCTCTCCCCCTGGAAAAGCCATCGCCCCAACAGGCACAGGACAGTGAACAGTCTGGGACAGTGACTGGAGGGCATCCCGACACTGCCCCTTATGTCCTCTTTTCTTGTTGAGCTTTGGCAAGACCTCACTGACACAGAGTTGCTGAGCACAAGGTGCATGGCTCTGGGGTGGGCTCTGGCTCCAGGGGGTGCGGGGAGGGAGATTGGCTCTAACCTCTACAGCTGGGGTGTGTCCAGTGTCATAGAAGCTGCTCCCAGGAGGGCAGGGACAGGCTGTGCTGGGGGGCCCAGGCCACATCCCAAGGCCCCAAAGGCCTAGGACACTGGCGATGCCACCACACACAGAAGACAGAGGCTCGTGTTTCTCCATAGTCGTTTCAAATCCATTATTTGCTCCCATGAACAATATACTTATCCCCCTTTTAGAAATGTGGAAACTGAGGCATGGAGGGGCATAAAGGGACTTGTAGCAAACCCATGGCAAGCGAGGGTAGAGTGGCGTCCGACCCCAGGGTGGGCTGGCTCTGGGCCCAGATCCAGAGCTGAATATCGAGTCTCTGGGCAGGGGCTCTGGACTCTGGGCATGGAGGTTGTGACCCTGGCCTGTGGTCTACGAGGACTCCGACGGGAGGCCACTTTAGGGACAGAGCATGGTGGTCCCAGGCCAGACACACCTGAGTCTCAATCCCAGCCCAGTCCCAGTCGGAGAGCTGTTAGACCATGCCCATGGTGCTTCGCCACTCCGAGCCTCAGTATCTTCAGCCATGATGAGGCTAAGAGGCTGCCTCACAGGCCACTCTGGGACCTCAGCTGAGGTTCCCTCTCCTCCTCTGACTCTACTCACCTGTACTCACTACCTCTTACCCACCATTTATAACAGGTGACAGGATTGACTAGTCTTAGTGACGCCGGCCATGACCAGGACGTATAAGGTCCTGCCTGGAAAAACAGGCAGTGAACAAACTTAGCTCCTTTTCCCATGGGGCCCCGAAAGAAATAAAACTTAGCAATGGGATGAGAGCATGAGAGGCAGGGCTGCCCCTCCAGGAAGGCCCCTCTAAGCTGGAAAATGAGTGTCAAATGTGGCTTGGAGGCCGAGCCTCCTAGGTAAAGGGAACACGTGCAAAGGTCCTGGGGCAGGAATGAGATTGGCATGTTATAGGAACAGCGAGGTAGCAGGATGGTCAGAAGTGGGGGTAGGGTGAGAGGAGGGTGAGGAGGCAGGGGTCAGCTCATTCATGGGCAGGAGTACCCCATGTGGCAGGCCCAGGTCCCTGTCAGGTCTCTGACTATAAGGAGCCTCAGACTGGGACACTCCCTGTGGGATCTTGGACCCCGATTTCCCCCGAGCACCTGGACTCGATGTTGCCCAGGGTCCTTTGTAACTGAGCTCTCTGAACTGGCATGTGGGATAAAGACATGGCAACCTGTCACCAACCCATCAGAGAGAAAGAAAGCACATGGTTTCTTGCATGTGGAGGCCAAACACGTTTCCCAGGGCTACTCACCTATCCCCAGGACTTGTCCTGGGACCACCCAGTGCAGCCTGAGCTGGCATAGCCCCCAGGAGCATTGGTCCTGTGGGTATCATGGGTAACACTGTCTCACTTTTACCGCCTCAGGAGCTCCCTGGAGACCGGAAGCAGCCTGTCCACTGACCGCTACAGGTACTGTCGCTCCCTCCCCTCTGGGCCCGCTCTTCCCATCAGCACCAAGGGTGGGCCCAAGAGGCATCACAGGAAATTGGCCTCCCTGTTGAGCTTGAAACCTCCCCCGGGGACCGGAGGTACTGCTGTCATATTCTCTGAGATCCAGTCCAGCAAGGAATGGTCTCCTGAAGACTAGGGCTCAGCTAATGGTTCCTCTGAGATTCAAGGCTGGGAGGGGAGTCCCCTCTGAGGGCCAGCCTGCGGCACCTGTTCCCATGGCAACGGGGCAACAGTCCAAGGGGGAAGCTGATGCTTTCTATTGGCATTCGGAGGATAGTTGGTGGGACTGGGGGCGTTTGAGGTTTTTGTGTCTTGACATTTCCATAAGATGCTTTCAGAAAGAGACATTCTCTGACTTTACATGGAAGCGTTGGAGACCGAGGTGCAGAGCAGGGTCCCGTGGATCGGAAGTCAGCCAATCTCTGCTCACAGGCAAGGGGCACAAAAGACAAGTCACAGGCCGGTAGTCCTGGAGTGGTGTTGGCGTGGGGAGCCATGTCTGGTGTAGCCTTGTGAGTCAGGCAGGTGGGGCCTGGGCCTTGTCGACAAGAAATAGGCTGGTCTTTGTGGAGGGCGGGAGAGGAACCGTGGCCAGGAAGGGCCGTACTTGGTGACGACCCACAAGTTTGGATGTGGCCCAGCACGCAGAGTTGGCAGAGGTGAGGCAGAGGATTGGGCTGAGCTGAGTCCCACTGGGGAGATTGAAAGGGGACCTATAATGTTGGGAGCCCCAGCACTGGAGACACGGCCGGCCCTGGGCCCCCTGTGCTGAGGACAAGAGCCATGGGTGCTCCGCTGGGATGGGCTGGTCCCAGCCTCAGGCTCCCTGAGGCTGTGAGGAGGGCAGAGGCGCGACCCTGTGGGTGCTGCTTCCTCCAGCTATTGTGGTGCTAGCTCCCCACCCACCCACGAGGGTAGAGAGCCACCTACACATTCAGGTCATCCCCGTGGCCACAGCTGTGTGTGATGCTGACGAGTGTGCACGTGTGACAGAACCCCACGGTACCCCACTTGTTCACCACCTCACAGAGCTAATACCAACCCATTTTACAGAAGTGACTTGAGGATTCTCAGCCGGGAAGCACAGCCCTAGTGTGACCCCAGATCCTACTGTGAACACCACCCGAGGCCACAGTATACGCTCCTCGCCTGCTTGGGCGTTCCTCCTCATGCCCACAGCCCCCGGGGCACCGTCACACATGCGGCATCCGGAACATTTGCACACTCGTTCCTCACATGCTTGCTCCATCCCTCCTGCGCACGGGCTCACACCCCCACCACAGCCACGCTCTGTTTTCACGTGCTCACAGCCGGACGCTGGCCCCGGGGGCAGAGGCTCACGAAACTCCTACAAAGCAGCTGAGCCACTGGTTTATCTGAAAGCCACCCCCGTTTCAGACAGCAGTGTGCCTCACCCCGCTTTACCCGCTCCACCAGCCCCGTCAGCACTCTGCTCAGGGCCAGGCAGAGAAGGCTCTAGAACGAAGGGAGGGCTAACAGGGCTTCTGTCCCGGAGCATCTGGGGGTTGGGGAGGGGCAGTCACATGTCTCCTGCTCCCCTCAGGTTTGACCCAGACCTGGCTCTCACCATACCAGTCAGGAGTTCATGGTCAGGGAATGGCCACAATAACCTCTACCCCTTGAGGCTGGTCACGTTTGAACTTGAAGCCAATGACCCAGTGCCTTCACAGCCCCAAGGACCAAGCTAGGGACCCCTAGCAGACAGCAGGACCCCTCAGCTCTGCCCTTTCCCCCTCCTCCACCCAGCTCTTGTTTCCTGAGTACCTATGGGTGTCCAGTGCTTGCGATACTGCGGTGAGCAGTGTGGCTGCCTTCGCTGAGCTGCTGTGTCAGGGGACAGGTGTCAAACAAAGGAATCTGGTTTTAAAATGTTGTGTCAGGTGGTGGTAAGTGCTATGAAGAAAAATAAATCAGGGCAAAGGAGATAGAGAGTGATAGGAGGGTGGTCAGGAAAGGGCCATCTAACCAGAGACCAGAAGGAGGTGGGATGGCCAGTGCAAAGGTCCTGAGGTAGAACATGCTTGATCTATTTGAGTGAGGAACAGAAAAGAGACAGATGCTAATTGGGATCTGACCCACCCCTTGATCTCACAGTCCCAATGCATCCTGACTGCTGACCCCCACGGCAGCCTTGGGACAGAGGCCGAGCCAGGCTCAATGTTCTCATTTCACAGGTGAGAAAAACTAAGATGCAGAGACCAGAGGAATATTCGTGCCAGACCCAGGCCTCAGAGCCCCCACTACCAGCACCTGGCCTGGCCTCCATGCCCTTTCTGTGTGGCAGCATTGCAGGAGCCTCAGGGAAACCTGGCCCTTGGGCCCCAGTGGAGGAGGTGCCATTCTGCCCACCCATCCCATGGAGGTTCTGGAGGCCTCATTCACAGCTTGGGAATTCAGAAACAAAGGTCCCAGCCAGCAATTGCCTCCTTTCAAAGGCATAGCCGGCTTCCTCTGCCACATGCGTGAGAGGGAAGCTGATGTCCTGGTCCGGGGGAGAGGGGAGGGGCCGGGCGGCACTTCATGAGGCTGTGCTACCTCCGCAAACAGGCAGACAGGCTCCTCACCCTTGGCACATGGCCACCGTCACCCTCCTTCCCCATCAGACCACCTCTCCCCAGCCCCCCAGAAAGTACGGGGCTTTCTGGATCCAGCTTGGGCCCAGACTAATGATGCTGGGTGTACCCTTGCCCCTGGCTGGGCCTCACACTCCCTGTCTGTATAAGAGGAGCCTTGGACTGAGCCATCTCGAATGCCCTTCCAGTTCTAACTGTCCATGATGAGGTATTTCTGGGCGAGTTACTCTCCAGGATGGGATTTCTCGGCTCCACCACTATTAACAGTTGGAGAGGGATTGTTCTTTATCACAGGGGCCGTTCTGTGCATCAGAGTACTTTGAGCACCACCTACGCACCACTCAATGCCAGTAGCACACCCCTCCCCAGTTGTGTCAACCCCAGATTTCTCCAGACATTGCCACGTGGCCCCTGGCAGGGAGGCAGGTGAGGCAAAAGCCCCACCCTCCCAGAAGTCCTATGTGTCCCAGTGCTTGCGAATGCCTTCCAGGCGCTGGTGACTCTGCTCTTTGGCTTTGTCAGAGCACAGGGCTGGGGATTGGGCTCCTGGTTCCATACCTGGCCCCCGGAACCTGGCAGCCTAGCTCAGCACCAGCTCCCCTCTGAGGTTGCCATCCTCATGCATGGTCCAGAGTCTTTCCTGAGCCTCAGTTCCCTTATCCCGCAGCAGGGGAGGGCCACAGGACCATTGCCGTGTAAACAATGTTGAGCAAATCAGGGACCTGGAGTAGCAGAGGGGGGAGCGTGCTGTGTGTAGGGAGGCATGTCAGGTGCTAAGACCCATTCTGCGACCCAAGATCCCCCGATCCTTCCACAGATGAGGACGGAGTGCCCATGGTGGGCCCAGCGTGGGGCTGAGCTGGGAGATGGGTGGTGAAAAGAGAGGTAGGGACCCTGCCTGGGAGATGCCCGGGAGATGCTCCCACCGCAGCCGACACAGGGCGGCAATTAACAAGGAAACAATCTGGATCACATCTGATGATGGCCCATCCAGGAGAGCAGACCACACAGGGCGCAGGTGAAGGAGGCTCCAAGGTGTTGGAGATGATGGTTGATGGCTGATGAGCAACTTCCCCGGAGGAGGGGTTCCTTTGGGAAGGGCCCTGCATGGGAAGACCTGAAGGCTGTCGTGGATTAGGAGATGTGAAGGGGAGCCTCAGAGAGCTCAGCGCGATCCAGTCTATGGGTCAGAAGTTTGGCCTTTATTCTGAGAGCGGCCTGGGGCCACATGAGGCTGTGGTGCCAAAGAATGACATTTTAAGGTCCCTGTGGCTGGTGTGCTGGGAATGACCCCTAGAGCTGTCAGAGCAGAAGCAGGACCACTGGCAGGGGTGGGGAGAGAGGCCAGGCCCTGTGGTTCTACTCCTGTCGCCTGTGACTGTCCGGTTCTGGGGCCAGAGAGCCACCCACTCTGCCTGTGACCGCCCTGTTCCTGCCCAACAGCCCCGGGCTGGCCCTGGCCCCTGAGCCCCGCTGCCCTTCTCCCTCCCGCCCTCCCTCGCTAGCGACAGGAGTCCCCTCCTGGCAGCCAATGAGCAGCTGTCATCGAGGTTCCATTTTAGATTTTATCAATGTGTCCCCGTTGCCCGGGCAACAGCTCCGCCGGCCCTGTCAGTCTTTCTCTGCCTGCCTTTCAGAGGAAAGCTGCTCCCACCCACACCATGTGGCTAAGTGGTGAGTTCTCGCTCACACTGGCCGGACCGGGATTCCACCAAACGTAACTGATCTGGATCTCAAGGTCGGCATTGGTCCGTCATTTTGCCCCTTCCTCGACTCACGCCCGGGTCTTTGGGGCCAGAGCCACTCTGGGCCAGACAGGCCAGGGCGGGCGACTGCCCGGCCAGGTGCGGGTGAGGCCACCGAGTGTCCAGGGCCTGGTTGGAAGAAGGGGCTTGGAGCCGCCATCAGAGTCCCAGCATCTAGGCCCCCCAGGATGACGAGCCGGGGGCCCCTGCCACTGGGCACGGCCAGGGCTGCCTCGGTTTGCCCCTGGGACCCCCAGGGAAACCCCAAGAAGAATCAGCCGCCAGAGACAGCAGCAGTCTGAGACTGCCCCGGGTGAGCAGCGCCAACGAGTTGCTGGGCTTTTGTGCGCGCTGCTCTTTGTATTGGAGGCGTGCGCTCTAGGAGCCGGCTGGGCAGGGCTGGGCCATGTGAGCGGGGGCTGCGGTGGGACCAGGGTGTGCCAGAGTGGCCAGGCCCCCAGCTCCCCCCAACCGCTCTCCGAGTCTCGGTGGAGGAGTTGCCGTGGTCCGGCTGGAGACTGGAAGGTGAAAATGCTCAAGTTCAAGGCCTTTTGCCTGGATTACTGGCAGTTCCTGTGTCTGCAGCCGCTGCACGGAGTCTATAAGAGGTACGTGGACCCGCCGGGGAGGACCTCTGCCACCAGGCAGCGGGCTGTGAGGTGAGGGCCCCCCCACGCCCCAGGCTGCCGATTGCAGGGCCTCTTCAGGTCAGCCCAGGGTTGCCGCCACTGGCCACGAACAGTGGGGGCATTTGCCATGGGTCACTTTGCAACTCAGCTTAATTATATTCTCCTCTCCTGCAGCCCTGAAACTGGTAGGCTTTCTGCAGGGAAGTGCTCACCCCCAAAAGCGTTCGACAGTCCAACGCTGGGTTTCATTGTTTCTTGCTGCCGGGATCGGTCCTGGAGTGGACTGGATCCTGGGCAGGTGTGACCCCGAAGGAGGGCAGCTTGGCCCTCCCACGGTTCGTTTTCTTCTTCTGCCTAATGGGTGCTTCGTGTGATACACAGGTGTGACTGCCTGCCTCCGGAGAAATCTGATACCTGTTTGGGAAAGCTGGATGAGGGATCCCTGGTGTGGAGGTCAGGAGACCAGAGTTCAAGTCCCTTCCCTTGCTGTGGGACTCTGGACGGGTTGCCTACCCTCTCTGAGCCCCAGTTTCCCCATCTTTTTGTGTTTGGAACTGACACTAGTGGTATTTGGGGACTGCTCCCTGAAATGATCCAGGCCGCAGACACCGCGAGCCCGAATGTTAAACCTGACACGTGTGTTGTGTCGGCACGCACACCTTGGCCAAGAAACACTGGGGCTAGGCCGGGGCAGGAAGGGCACTGTGGGCCATCCCCGTGGTTGTCTTCAAACGGCATGGGATGAAAGGCCTGGGAGGAGGGACCCCGAATACCAGCTATTCTGAGGGAATTAGTTTTTCCTGATTTCACACTCTGTGAAGTCTACAGCTATTAGCATGCGAGCGGCCCTGGGAAAGCGTGGGAGCTTTTCTTTTCTCTTCCAGGGGCTTTCTCCGAATGGGGCGGGCCCCGAGGGTCTCACAGCAGCCTCAGAAAGGAAGTCCCTGCTCTTGGGTGGGTGCCAGGGAAAGAGGCCTGTCCTGCATCTAATTAGCACCGCAGCCTCTGAGCGGAAGGCCCCACCAGGTGGGATCTCCACCCTGTGCACTTGGCCGAGCCTCCGCCCGCCCCCTGGGGAGTTTGTTGTACCACCTGGGGCACTTGGCCCATTCTGGCTGTTAGTTTTCAAGGGACAGTTGGAGGCTGGAGCCCTAGACAGGATCATCCATCCTCAGCCCTACTGCTAAGAGGCACCAAGCCCCCCACTCTGAGCAGGTGAGCTGAGTGAAACTACAGGGCCATCAGCCAAGTAAGTGGGGCTATAGGGCCTGAATCTAGGTTCCTCTTGTTTCCAAGATAGTCTCTCTTGAGGGCTCCTCAGCTTGAAGCCATGCACGCACACAGGTGCCTTGGAGCAGGAGGGAGGACTGAGAGCCACAGTCCTACCGCACAGGGACTCTGGTGGAAAAGGTAGGTGTCACGGTCAGAGCATTGACAGAGGAGTAGGGTGTGAAGGCTTCATGGAGGAGGTGACAGGTGAGCGGGCAATGAAGCATGAGAAGTTGGCCGGGCTGAGAAGGAGGTAGGTGTTTCAGGCAAAGGGGAAAAGCATGTAGGGGAAAAAACCCAGGAGATTTCAAAGGGCAGATGTCTTCAGGCGGTAGCAAAAGACCATGGAGCTAGGAGGGGGGTACCAGGGACTCTTGTCCAGAACCCAGGGCTGGGCTTTGTGCTGCACACAGTGAGGACCCCAGGAGAGATAGAGAGAGGGAAGAACAAGCTGAGCGTCGTCTCTGGGAGTCCCATGGCCCTTGTGAGCAGCCTGGCTCAGCCTCCAGGGGGAGCTGGTGACAGTCCCCTTGGCCTCCGGGCCACCCTGGGAAGTTCATATTCAGAGTTGGGGCTCTTTTCCCAAGCCCCTACTGCAGCCCAGAATCAAATGCGACATAGTCCTCAAGGAGCTCCCAGCCTCCAAGGGGAATAGATCCACTAACAAGCCATGAAAATTAAATATGGGGGATAGAGGTGGCACAAAGCTACCAGTAGCAAGAGGGAGGGTGTCTGGGAGAAATCAAGGAAGTCTTGCTGCAGGAGGTGGCATCTGAGCTGCTTGTAGGAGTGGGATTTTTCCAGACAGGGAAGGGCAGAGAGCACAGCTTAAACAAACATAAGAAAATAGGATGTAGCCTGGCATGGTTCAGAAATGGCCAAAAGTGAGGCTGACACGTAGGGTACCTGTAGGGAGATGAGTCTAGAAAGGAAGTCAGTGTAGGTGACGATAATGCTGAGGTTCACTGAGCACCCACTACATGTCAGGTCCCCCAAGCCCCAACTCCGCAGCAACCCCAACAAGTGGGGGATATGATTATCCCATTTCCTGCTGAGGGGAAACTGAGGTACAGGAAGGAGTAGTTTGCCCAGAGTCCCAGGGCCTGTCGGTGGGACCATCAGGATCTTACCAGGCAGCTGCAGAGGCCCCTTGCTGCTGGAGGAGTCTAATGGGGCTTCTCAAAGCAAATGAGATGCTCAGGCCTCTCTCCATGCCCAGGGAGTGACCATAAATAATGGTGACACACCAGTCAGGGAAACAAGAACTTGGCTTTATGGTCACACCTCATCCCGGCAGAGTGCTTGGAAACTCCCTTTCCCTCCAAGCCCGCCCCTATACAATGTTGGAGGGGTGCTAGCCCACCCCTCGGGGCTCCCGTGGGGATTGACAAAGGACAACTCCGGGAAAGCACTTGGTAGGGGCATAGAACATGTGGCTGTCCTGGCCCACACAGACCCTCCCCCCCCCACCCCCAGGAAGGCTTTGCTAACAGAACCTCTTGGCTTTTTTCCTGATGCCATATTCCGTTGTTTAAAACAGCGGCCCAAAACTTAAGAGTATGAAAAGGATGTTTTGCAGACAATGCATAATTAACCACTTCTAAACACAGGGTGTGCCAGGCTCCCTTGAAGCTGTTAATTATTCTTCATTAGGGATCTTAAATTAATGTAAAATAATCCTGGAGCTCTGTCAAAGGCTGGGGTGGGGGGAGGAGTGGAGCTGCTTATTTCAACTAGAGAATGAAAGAATGTTCGTAGGGCACTTCTGCATTCCTCCCGGGGAGATGGTGGCACCCAGGAGCTCTTCAGCTTTGGCCAAGAGGCCACTGTGGAAGGTCAGAGAACCCTCCCCCCAGTCACCAGAGCCCAGCAGACCACAGGGTACTCTTGTTCAAGAAACAGGTGCAAGGAACGTAGACAGTACTATACTCGTTGCCCGGCTTCACAAATAAACTCTCACCAGTGTGGTGGGTGGCCCCTGTGGACTGCATTCAAATCCCATCCCAGCCCCCACTCCCCCAGAGCTAAAGCTAAGTAGTGTGCTCCCCCTCCCCATTTCATCTATTTCCCATGCACATTCTTATAACTCTGTTAACCAAAAGGCTGTTTTATATGTTTTCGGACTTCAAATATATGATGTAATCTGCAACTTGCTTTTAAAAATCTTTTAATTGTTGTAAAGTACACGTAACTTAAAATCGACCATCTTAGCCGTTTTTTAAATGTCCAGTTTGGTGGCATGAAGTACGTTCACACTGTTGTACAAACATCACCATCATCTGTCTCCAGGATATCACGAAACTCTGGCCCCATTAAACACCAACCCCATTCCCTCCCCTGCCCAGCCCCTGCAACCCCCATTCTACTTCCTGTCTCTGAATCTGACTACTCTAGGTTCCATGTAAGTGGGAGCATCTAACATTTGCCCTTTCGTGGCTGGCTTAGTTCCCTGAGCACAATGTCCTCAAGGTTCATCCACTGGAGCGGATTGCAGACTGTGTTTGCTTTTTAAGGCTGAATAATATTCCATTGTATGTAGAGACTGCATTTTGTTTATCCATTCATTCGTCAGTAGATGCTTAGCTTGCTCCCACCTCTTGGCAATTGGAAATAATGCTGCTGTGAACACAGGTGTACAGCTATCTAGTTCTTCAAGGGGCAACTTGTTTGAAACTCGTCATTTCTTGGTGCGTTTCATCCATGTTGCCATGTATATTTCTCCTTCGTTCTTTTTCATTGGTATATAGTATTCCCTTATATGTCTATGCCATTGTGCCAACATTCGTTCTGCTGTTTTGATGAATTAGGTGGCTTCCCGTCTTTCACTGTTACAGACAGGGTTACGGTAAACCATCTTGCACATGTCTCCCCCCTCCCTTTTGGGGAGTTTCTGTAGGGTTTGTACCAGGGCGGTATATGAGTCCCTTTAGCTTCACTGAGGTTTGTGGAATTGCTTTCCAAAGTGGTTTTAACAGTGTTGCATCCTCGCCAGCGGTGGGTGAGAGTCCCCGTGTCTCTACATGCTTGCCTGTACTGGGTATTAAAAACCAGATGCTATTTTTAATGTTGAAAGGAGAGCAAGAGACAGAGAGGAAGAGGAGAAAGCGCTGTAAATGGTGTGCAACTACACTCGTAGCTCCATGCAGCCTCAGGCTTCCTGAAGTGGAGGGTGAGACACGCATGTGCTGTTCCCTCGGTCTGTGTAGTTCCAGGTCCTCTGGAGTGAGGGATTCTTTAAGAGTGATTATAACTCCCCGTATTCACCTGCCCCCAGGCTGATGTATAGCCTCACCTCTGGGCATACTATAGATGTCTGGTTACAAAGTAGGGTTACTCCAGGTGAGACCACTTGTCAGCTTAGTTCTTGATGGGCAGGTCTCACTGACCACATCTGCTGGAAATAACCGACGCCAGGTGTATCAAAACCACAGCGTGAAGAAACTCCCTTTGGGGAGCACTCCCTAAGCCTTAGCCCCTGTGAGTGGACTCTGTGGGCTGGCAGCTTTGAGGGCACAGCCCAGGGAGCCAGACAGGCAGAACTTCCAGGGCTTGTTAGGGGGTACCGGGCTGCCCCCAACACGCACCAGAGTCCCAGACCTCAGCTCTTGGCTGGAAGTTTGTTCTGTTGAGGAGAAACATGTCAGTGAGACCCCAGATGCTCTGTGACTTGGGGAGTGCAGGCTCTGAGGTCTAGCTGACTGGGAATCCAATCTGACCGGTCCCTGAGATAATAATTATGACTATTATACCTTACTTTCCCTGAGTGTTTATATGTTGTCTCCATTAATCCTCCCAACAGCCTTATGAAATAGATACTGTTATTTTCCCCACATTTCTGACAACGGAACAGTGGCCCATAGAGGGTAAGTGACCTCCTTGAGGTAAGAGAATGTGGTCAGTGCAACCCAAGAGATGGACCCCACTGGGCCACCCCACTTCACTTCCTGTCTGCACTGTTTAAGGCTTCCTGGCTCCATGGAACTGCTCCACTAGATGTGACTGAATTAAAAAAATGACCCCAGAATGTAATGACTTCAAACAATGTCAATGTTTGATCTTCCCATGGAGGAAGATCAGGCCGGGGCCTGTTCTACTCCCATCAGATGGGGCTTCTGGAAGACGAGAGGCTGCATTCCTCAGAAGCCTCCCACCCCAACCCATTCACATGGGGTCTCCGCATGGGTTGCGGGCTTCCTCATGACATGGTGGCTATGTTCCCAGTATTAGCAGCTTCCTAGAGAGAGAGAGAGCCCCATAGATGGTGTGTCAGCTTTCACAATCAGGCCTCAGAAGTCATGAGGTCTCACTTCTATGGCAGTCCACTCCTTGGGTCATCACAGGGTCCTTTCCATGTCCAAGGGGAGGCAACTTACACCCCACTTCCTGACCAGGAGTCGCAAGGTCTGGCCCAGCCTATGGGGCCATCTTAGGAGGTCAGACTTGCCACGGTGAACATACAACACACTTCCCCAGCCTTTCCACAGCCCAGTCCTGAGCTCAGAAGGGCTCAGAAACAGTGCCTAATTGGCGTGAAACCACCTGGCACGCAGCTGGCTCTTGATAAATTGTAGGTCTTCTTATTAATGAAAGAAGTTTGAAGAAAATAGGGTTATTATTCAAGAGAGGGAGGGATCATGTCAACAGGGAAGGCCAGGAAGGTTCTTGCGGAACTGAGATGGGTCTTCAGAGGTGAAGAAGGTTTTTCCATTGGAAAAACCTCCATTTGGAGGTCTGTGCCGAGGGCAGAAAAGGCACAAAAAGGACATGAGAGTGGTGGTATGGGAACACTGGATCCGATAGGCTCTTCAGTGGCAAGAACAGAAATCGCCCACAGCCAGCTAAAGCAAAAGGAACTTAGGTGCCGCTCTCAGGAGTTCAGAGGAAGCTGAAGAAGTGGGCTGGACCCAGAGAAGGACCCCCATGCCCCCTAGGGCAGGCTCCCTGCTATGAAGAAGCCCACAGCCAAAGGCCCCCACTCCAGATGTAAAGTCTGGGGCGACAATCTGATTGGTCCAGCTCAGGCCATCTCGTGCTGGGAGGCTGTGGGAGGATCTCTAGAAAGATGCTTCTGGAGACCCCATGGCTTCCACCTCCCACCAAGACCTTTGTGTCTCCCCCCTCCATCCCCAGCAGCACTGCATCCCCAGTGTGTGAGAGAGGCTCGTCCCCCTCTATGGGAGAGACCCAGAGCTTATGAGCTGGGTCCCTTCTCCTGTCAGGGCCTGTTACGGGGCCAGGGGTGACCCGACCCTTCCCCTGTCACCCTGCACTGAATTCATATCTGGAAATTCCAACCCCCATAACTCAGAATGGAACTGTATTGGAGATAGGGTCTTTATAAGGACAATTAAGTTAAAATGAAATCACAAAGATGGTCCTAATCCAGTATGACTAGAGTCTTTATAAAAAGAGATTAGGACACACACCAAGGGAAGACCATGTCTGATGATTAAATGCATGTGTCACCTCGACAGGGCCACAGGTGTCCAGATATTTGGCTAATCATCATTCTGAATGTACGTGGGAGGGTGTTTCTGGAGGAGTTTAACATCTGCTTTAGAAGTCTGAACAAAGGGGCACCTGGGTGGTTCAGTGGGTTAAAGCCTCTGCCTTCGGCTCGGGTCATGATCCCAGGGTCCTGGGATCGAGCCCCGTATTGGGCGCTCTGCTCAGCAGGAAGCCTGCTTCCTCCTCTCTCTCTGCCTGCTTCTCTGCCTACTTATGATCTCCATCTGTCAAATAAATAAATAAATAAAAATATTTAAAAAAAAAAAAAGTCTGAACAAAACAGATTGCTCTCCCCAGCATGGGTGGGCCTCATTTAATCAGTCAAAGGCTTGAGTAGCACAAAAAGGCCAGATAAAAGGGAGCTCTACCTGCTCCGTTTGAGGCCTGCCTTTGAGGCCTGCCTCTGGGCTCACACGGAAACTTGGGCCCCTCCTGGGCCTTGAGCCTCCCAGCATTTGGACTGAAACCCACCATCAGCATTCTGGATCCCCAACTTGCCAACTGCAGACCTTGGGCCTTGTCAGCCCTCTTATTCACCTACCCCAATTCCTTACAGTGAATCATACATACATACACATCCATTGCTTCTCCTTCCCTAGAGGACCCTGACTAATACCCCACCTGAGGACACGGGGAGAGGAGGCCATCTGCATGCCAAGGAGAGAGGCCTTGGAGGAAACCAGCCCTTCAGACACCTTGATCTCACACTTCCAGGAGATCAGGACTGAAAAACAAACAAACAAACAAAAAACTCTTATCTGTTGTTTAAGCTCCCTAGTGTGTGATACTTTGATATGGTGAACTGCTGTAGAACCTCTCTTTCTTCATCTGTGACGTGGGTCCAAGGACCCACTCTCAGCTTTATCGCGAGACAGCCAAACACAGGTGTGCACACACCATCTGTCCACTCAGCAGAGCCAGCGTGTCTGGTGTGTGGCGGTTGGGGCTGGGATCTGGGCGAAGCGAGGCAGGTGTTCACTGCGGGCACAGAATTTATGCGGGCACCAAAAAGAATTCAGTAATCAAGTAAATAAAATGTCAGAATTGTACCTAAAGATGTGTCGTGTGAACCAGGGGCTCTGGTTTCTAGGCCCTTCCGCCCCATGTGCCCTGCAGGGTGGGTTTCTGAGGGTCGACAGTGATGTGCAGAGAGAGAGCAAAACTTGAAGCTATATATATAATCATTTTTTTTTTTATTTTAAAGGCTTATTAACTTTTTCACTTGGTTCAAAATGGAGCACGCTATTTTGGCAAGAATGTTTTCAGGATGCTTGTTTTTCCTTTTGCACCGGGCCAGGCTGTAGCTGGCCCTGAGCCAGCCATCCACCTGCCACGCCGTCTGCTTTAAAGGGTCAGGCTGGGGGTTCTCCTTGCAAACCTGCCCTGAGAATGCATTTTCCTCTGGATATCCATAAAGGAGGCTTGAGAATTAGGGACTGTCTCTTCAGAGAGGACATCATTAGGTCCCTTGGCAATTCTAAATAAGATCCAAGGGTTAGGCAGTGGTATTGAATCAATGTGAATGTTCCTGACTTTGGAAAACTGTACTGTGGTTATATCAGAGAACGTCCTGTTTTAGGACAGACACCCTAAAGTAGCAGGGGCTTGAGGTGGGCAACTGACTCTCAAATTATTCTGGGAAAAAAAATAAAAGTGTGTGTGTGTGTGCACACGCATGCACATGCACACGCCCTTGCTCGTATTTGTGTGTGTGTAGAGAAAGAGAGAGACAATATGATAAAGTAAAATGGGATACAGTGTTAATAGGTGGGGAATCTGGGTGAAGGATACACAGTCTTTTTTTTTTTTTTTTAAGATTTTATTTATCCAGGGGCGCCTGGGTGGCTCAGTGGGTGAAGCCGCTGCCTTCAGCTCAGGTCATGATCTCAGGGTCCTGGGATCGAGTCCCGCATCGGGCTCTCTGCTCAGCGGGGAGCCTGCTTCCTCATCTCTCTCTCTCTGCCTGCCTCTCTGCCTACTTGTGATCTCTCTCTGTCAAATAAATAAATAAAATCTTTTAAAAAAAAAAAAAGATTTTATTTATCCATTTGACAGAGATCACAAGTAGGCAGAGAGACAAAGAGAGAGGGGAAGCAGGCTCACTGCTCAGCAGAGAGCCTGATGTGGGGCTCGATCCCAGGACCCTGGGATCATGACCCGAGCCGAAGGCAGAGGCTTTAACCCACTGAGCCACCCAGGCGCCCCGATACACAGTCTTCTTTGTATTCCTGCAACTTTGCTGGAATCTGAAATTAACTCAAAATACAAAGTTTTAAGAAAGTGTCAGGAGTTATTGAAGGCTAGTCCACAATACTCATGCTCTGGCTTCTTTTGGAGCCTTGTGTCCCCAGATTACCCCCTCTGCCTCCATCCCAGTCTGTCAAGCCCCAGCTGGAATGCCACCTCCTCAGAGAAGCCCTCCTTGATTGCCTTACCTGGCATAGCACCATCCTGTCCTACTTGTCGTCTTCCTCATCCCCCAGTTTTGTTTTCGTTATCACCCTCCACAACATCAGAAATGATCTCATCATTTGCCTAGTGTTTGTCTCCTCTGGCCCCACCTCTAAATGTCAACTCTGTGGAACTCTATCTCGTTCGTCCGTGTCCCCTCTCCATCCTCTGTGCCCGGCACACAGTAGGTGCTCAATCCACATCCGTGGCCAAGAAAAAGGTTAGACGATCAGAGGGCTGCAGGTCGGAAAACCCAGAGTCTTGTCCTTCCCAGTTTCCCCCGCAGACTTGCCAAGTGACCCTGGGCAGTGTCCCAACCCACTCTGGGCTTCCATTTCTTCATCTCGATCCTGGCTCTAAAGCTGTGAGGCAGAAAGTCCCAAGCTGCTGCGCCATCTCGGCATCCCCCAGCTAAGACCCTCTCTGCTGTGGGAATTACCAAGCAGGGTAGCCCTGCCTCCCCGGGCTCCTCACTGCTCCCCTCCCTGATGGAGGAAGAACAGAAAAAAAATGTGTTTCACGGACTTTACCTTGTAAGGCCCACGTCCCCATACAGCGGGACCCACAATGAGAGTGCATTCACTTCTCTCCCAGAGCTGCTTCCTAACAAAGACCAGGCAGATTTTAAGCCCAGCGCCCTTGGCAGGAAACAGTATCTGCCTGAAATTGAATAACATTGTCTTGTTTTCATGGTAACCTTCTACTTACAGCAAGTGATAGTAGTTTTCCATTTGGGGGAGTGATATAAAGTTTCCCTTTAAAGTGAATGTATTCAAGAGCAAATTAGGTGTTTTGTGCATTGTTTCTAACTTATTGTTATTGGAAATTTGAGATCTGATTGGAGGCAGAGAGCAAATGCCCAGGGTCCCACAGCAGGGTCCCACCATGAATCACCTACCTGTGTCAGATGTCCCGGCTTTGCCCAGTGTGTTTCATCTTTCCTCCATGCATCCCATGCCCATTTTTGTGTTCAGCTTTCCCAGATGGTCCCTCAAAATGCCTTTTTACAATCGATGTGTTTGAATCAGGATTCTAATACGATCCGCACGCTACATGGGTTCGTTGAGTCTCCTAATGTCTAGAACCTCCCCGTCCTTTTCCAGCTTTGCCATTCCTTTGTTGAAGAAACCAGGCCATACGCTTTAGCACCTCCCACATTCCGTTTCTGGCTGATCGCTTACCCCACAGGTGTCATCTCACCTGTTCCTCTGTCTCCCGTAGTTGCTATGAACTGAGAGTTAGATCAAGGTGCTTGACTAGACTTGCTGTTTGAAGCCAGGCTGGATATTTTAAGCCAGCTGATTTTAAGGGAAAATATTAAACAGTATTAGATGCAATACCAGCATGTCCACAGAGTCTGCATCAGAAGGGTGGGGTGAGGCTAGAGCTAAGAATTGTCTATGAGCAAAGGAAAGTGACAGGGGAGACTCAGCCAGGGAGCTGAGCCAGACAGGGTTGGTGGTGGGGGGTGCGGATGAGAAAGGCAGGAGGCAGGATGGCCATGGAGGACATGAGGTCCTGGGCGGTTGAGTCCTCACCAGTTCTCTGAGTGAGTTTCATGTGTGGGCATGATCAGTCAAGGAGAGGGTTCCCGTTTGGGGTCCCTTGTCCTGTGTGCCAAGACCTAGGAAGCGAGGAGCCGGGGGCCAAAGAATTTAGGCCTTTCAGCACAGGATGGGTGTCCCAGGGAACAGCTCTTCTTCTTTGCCTGAGAAGAACCTAGGGAATGCCTAAGGCCAGCAGCAAGTGGGATTTAAGTTAGGCATAGAGAGGGACTTCCCCACCAGAGCAGGAAAGTCATGTTGCATAGTGGTTATAATGTGTTTTAGAACAGAATTGCTTGGGCTCAATTCCTAGCTCTGCCATTTCCTATTTGTGTAGCTCTAGGGATGTTTGTGCACCTCTCTATGCCTTAGTTTCCCCAGTCTACAGATGAGATCATTGTGGTACCCACTTCCACGGATGGGCCTAGGAATTTGGTGAGCTCATCACATGTAGGGCCCCGGCAACAGTAAGCACTCAATAACCACCAAGTAGTAGTATTACTATTGGATGAAAGTGAAACGTCTCTCTCCCTGGCAGCTTTAGTGATGGCCACAGCCCACAGCTGTAGAGACTAGAAGCTCAGAAGAGCATTGCTTTATGTCCACGATCCTTCCTAGAACTTCCAAAGCACATTCACACAACATTGGCTCCTCCGATGATGGCTTTGATCTTCACAAATGCCCCCTGAGGCAGGTTTTGTTCTCTCCCCGTTTGTGGATGAGGACACTTGTGGGGAGGCGGGGGTGGGGGGGTGCGGGGGAGGAATGGTTTATAAAAACCCCATGGCTGGTACAGCTCAGTGGTGTGGAAAGGTCTTAGAACCTGTGTTCAGAGTCCCAGATCTTCTGCTCCTGCTCCCTTCTGCTCCCTGTGTGACCTTAAGTAAGTCACTTAACACCTCTGTGACTCTTTTTCTCCATCTCCAACATTGCGGAGCGGGACTGGGGCCTCCACTGTCTGATTTCCATATGTGGCAGGTGGGCCCACAACCCCTGAGGGTCCCTGGTACCATCTGCCTTCCCCAGGCCCAAAAGGGAACAAATTCACAAGTCCCAGAAGAGAGCAGCCAGGAGGGCTGGCTGTCAGTTTGACTGATCGTCGATGTCAGACCCTGGGGTTCCATCGGTCCCACAGCCAGGCCCCCATGGCAGGTCCTGAAGAGACATTCCACCACAGTCTCCCTACCCACCTGCCACCCTCACCCCGGATACTCAGGGGCAGGTGACAAACACAAGCTGGACGTGAGCAGGTCCTGCCCCAGATCTCACCCTAGGCAGCACACACCCCTCCTCTGGGCCTCAACTTCCTCATTTACAAAATAAAAGGCAGACAGCTCAAGTGAAAGGGTTGTTCATTCATTCGGCAGATACTCCTTCATACTCCTCCTCTGGGCCAAATTGTTTGCCAGAGCAAGAGAAACCCATGAGCAACTCCATATCTACTCTTGAGTCTGGATTTTCCCCTGCTCTAAGGGCTGTGAGGAGCCACAAGGTGCTGGACCAGGCAGGGGCAGCTTCCCGTTGGACATGGCAGCTCAGTGAATGAAGCTTAGTCCAAGATGTGACCTGTGGGCCAGACACCCACAGACGGACTTGATTTGACCTGCATGGGATTAGCCCTAACATGGCATTTCAAGTTTGAATTTACTGCAGGCACGTAAAAATCAGGAGCTTTGGGGCAAAAATCTGGATTTCTGAAAAAATCCAGAGCCTTTTTCCCATCCAAGTACTAACCAGGCCCGACCCTGCTTAGCTTCCGAGATCAGACGAGATCGGGCGCGTTCAGGGTGGTATGGCCGTAGACCAGAGCCTTTTTCCTATTGAGCAACAGTTGTCCCTTTAGATGGCATGATCTGCAGCCCTCTGTCCCACCTGGCCATCCCCCACACCTCTCCCCACCAGCCATCCTCATGTTCCCATCGCCATCAGTGGGGCCTCCAATGCCCCAGTTGTTCAGGCCGGCGACCCAGGCATCACCTCCTGCTCTCCCTTCTTTCTCACCCCATAGCACATCCCTCTGCAATCCCTACTGGCTCGGCTTCAAGAATGTTCCTAGGCTCCAGCCATTTGTTCCCACCATCTGGGCTACCTCCGGGGTCCAAGCATCAGCTGCTCCCTGGTCCTTGCCCCCCACCCCCAGTTTCCTGTCTGCCCAGCAGACAAAGTGAGGAGCTTGGACACAATGTGCCTCGTGTTCTCCGAGATGGACATGGCAAAGCTCTTCTCTGGCATCTTCCCCAACACCTAGCCTGAGTCCGTGGCCATCCCTGCCAGTGCCCTGAGCTCTTAGTGGCCTCCAAGGCCTGAGGCAAGATGGTAGAAATCGGTTGGCTTGGGAACTCAGCAGTGGTCCTGCATGACCCAACACTGTTAACCACCTTCAGCCTCCATTTTTGCATCTGGAAAATAGGGACATCCCAGCACTCCCTCCACATAAGACAAGTGCTGCTTAAGAAGCGGGAAGGTTGGGGTGCCTGGGTGGCTCAGTGGGTTAAAGCCTCTGCCTTCGGCTCAGGTCATGATCCCAGGGTCCTTGGATGGAGCCCCGCATCGGGCTCTCTGCTCAGCGGGGAGCCTGCTTCCTCCTCTCTGCCTGCCTCTCTGCCTACTTGTGATCTCCATCTGTCAAATAAATAAATAAAATCTTTAAAAAAAAAAAAAAAGAGAGAGAGAAGCGAAAGGTTAAGGGTTTAAACATTCAGCCAACTTGGCACATGTTGGGCGGCTGCCACAGCCTGCCCTGCTCTGGGTACCACTAGAAGTCTGTAGATCTAAATGATGGGTGATTCATTTTGTTTTTGGCATGAAGCAGGAGAAAGAGCTTTGCCTTTGGAGCTGGATGGAGATGCACAGCTTTAGAGATCATTCTGGACAAAGCATCTGAACCTCCATTTGTTCATTTGTTTAAAACAAAAAAAAGAGGTAGTAGGGAGCGCCACTTCTCAGAGTGAGGCGGAGTGTGGAAAGAGCTAAACCACGTGGATATTTTCCATGCTGTCCGTGGGGTCTCAGGGCTGGGAGGGAGAGGACGCAGACACAGGCCATGTCCATGTAGTGTGAGGCTCCGGGCCCAGAGAGGATGTCAGGGGGAAGAGGAAGGAGCCCAGGAAAGCTTACCAGCTTGGGACCGGTTACTCCTCCCTCCAGAGCAACAGCTCTGCTTGACTCCCCTGTCCTTGTCCCTAGTTCCAAGAGGAGTATTTGGCACTAACAAGGCAGTCCATACATGCTGAACAAACACAGGAATAATTGGCTTCCTTGAGGCGGTGGCCTTGGTGGGGAGGGGAGGGTATCAAGGGTTCCCTAGAAATATTTGTCCGCAATGCTGGCCACAGTGGGACCACACACAGATTTGGCGGTAGGGTTAAGAGAGAACCCAGAGGAAGGAGTAGCACTGGGGCTGCAGCGGGGAGGCCTTCCAACCCAGAGCCTGAGGGCAGTTAGGTGGAACAGGAGAGAGAGAGAGCGCGCTGTGTACAGAAGGACACCTGCCAGGCACTGTGGCTGCTGAGGGGCAACGGATACCCTGACAACTGCCTCGCTCTTCTGCCTCTTGCTGTCCTGCCAGGGTCTCCCACTGGCCACAGACAGGAAACGGGGGCACGGGAGACTGTTGGTTCAGTCCATGGGCCCAGAGCAGAGGAGGCAATCCATCTGTAGGGCACTGGGAGAGTAATAGGCCCAGGGATGCAGAACTCCTGTGCAGAGTCAGAAGTCTTAGAGCCGAGAGGCCTGGGGTGTGCCTGGAGCAGGGACCACTTGTGCGGATCAGGAAGCTGGATGTGGGTGGCAGACAGCAAAGGGTCTTGCCTGCCTCACTGTGCTTTGGCCAGGAGTAGGCAATGGCCAGCCACAGGGAGGATGTTGGGTTTAAAACGAAGCTTATGATGGACAGGTGGGGGACGGGCCGAAGGCAGGGACAGCCCTGGGGAGGCCACACAGAGATCGAGAGAACGGGGAGGGAGCCCCTGTCTGGCCTTCTAAACCCCACTGTCACTGCCAGTCTACTACCAGGGAATAGAGTGGAGAGTGACCATTTTGTGGCCAAGACAGGCAGAAGTCAGAGGCAGAGGTTGGGGGGACATTCAGACCCCCTGAGACCACAGACATTTCTCTCCAGGCAAGAAGAAGTGACAAACCTGGCTCCGCGGGGAGGCTAGAAGGAGGCTCACATACCCTCCCTTGGGTCTGCAGAACAGGGGCGCCTCCCACCCCTTAGGTCCCCTCCCCCCACACCCAGCGACTCCTCCCCCTGCCCTCCCTGTTGGTGCGGTTAAGTCTCTCCAGAGAGCACAAGCCCTGGGCTTCGTCCTGCCCTCACAGGCCAAGTTCACCATGGCATCAGCATCTCCCAGGGAACAAATGTATCCTTTTCTTTGCCTGGGCGGCAGTGACTTCATCCCCAGCGGGGCCATGTGAGTCACCGCACAGAGGGTGGAGGGCCGGCCAGCTCTCCGCTGAGCCTGGCCATGACCGCGTGGCTGGGGAGAGAGAAGAGCCAAGGGTGGGAACTCCTCTCTGGACAGACCTACCTCACTTTCTCTTCCTGCTGTGGCTGCCTGTGTCCTACAGGGGCAGAAAGAGGGACAATATCCCCGGGCCAGGGGCTTTTGTCATGACCGCCACCGTGAGCTCCACTGAAGGTCCTGCAGAAGGTGGCCCTCAGAGGCTGAGTCCCGCGCCCAGGGCCACCCGATTCTGTGAACCTGGTATCACTTTTTCCTCCTCGTGGCCAGGAGAGCAAGGATGCTTGTTCCCATTTTGCAGAGGAACAAACTGAGGCTCAGAGAGATGGGATGACTAGTGTTAGGGACAAGGGAGTCAGAGGTGAAGAAGGAGTCCGCCCCCATTCTCAGGGACAAGCCACCATTGGTGGGAGCACCAGGAGCCTCAGTTTTCTCAACCATAAAATGGGATGGTGACAGCCACTCTCCCCAACGCTGTTGAGAGGACATGATAAGAGCGGTTGCAAAGGGGGGGCCGCCCGTCCCCAGGCCACTGCCACCCTCACACCACCGTGTGACAGTCTCTGTGCCACTGGCACCCCACAAAGTTGGGGAGCAGCACGGGGGACCTGTAACGGCTGGGGTATGAGGCCGGACCAGGCTGCCAGTGGTGGGGGGAGGGGCTGCCAGCACCTTTAAGAAGCAGATCGTCAAGGGTCACTGGTGTGGGAGTGTGGGAGATGGCTGAGGGTGTGCCCCCCACCCCAGGTGGAGGCACTAAACTCCTTCGCACCCTCAAGCTCTTCCCTCAGGCTTTGCTAACCCTTCATGGGTGCCCCCCACCCCCTCACCCATCAGGCCAAAGAAGCAGTCTTCTGAGAAGCAGACGATGCCCTGGCTGCTGGGAATAGCCACACCCATCCCTTCCCTGTGCCTTAGTTTCCCCATCTGTGAAGTGGGGATGGGAAGCCCCAGTGTGCTGTTGTTGGAAAGGAGGGGCACATAGGAGGGTGCAGCCAAGGGGAAGAAGAGAGAGGCCTGGGACCCTCCAGAGGCTTTGGAGGCAGACGTGTCTTCCAGGACAGGGAATTGGAAGTGTCCCCAACGGGGATCTTGGTCTCCTGTCCTGAAAATGACACCTCTCTCTGAGATCACGTGTTCTTGCTCTTTACCCTGTGGGGAGCCAGGTTCGGCCCAGGCCAGAGGGGAGTGAGTAAGGGGATGGATGGAAGGAAGAGGAGAGGATAGGTGGGTGGATGATGGGAAGGGAAGAGGGAAGGGACACGGGAACCGGGCATGGATGTGTGAATGGAGGAGTGAGTCCTTGGTTGCCGTGGATAGACATGAAGGAGATGTAGACACTGCCTCCACCCACAGGAGATGTTGAGAAAACTTCCACCAGTAGGACAGACCAGAGAAACTCTTGAAGGGAAGTCCCACTCTGCACGGCCCAAGGAAGTGAGGCTCTGCCCCAGGGAGAATTTCCTAGGTCAGTGGAGGCTCTGGATGGAAGAGCAGCCTTGAGGAGTAATGAGCTTCCCATTACTCGGGTGGGGGGGTTCAAGCCAGGGCTGGGCAGCCACCTTCCCAGGGTGTTGTGGGGGAGCTCCTATGACAGGTAGTGGGCCCCTGTGGTGGCTTCTGATGATAAGGAGAGGAGAACTGGTGTTCCCGAGCCCCCCAGGGAGGCCACGGCCTTTGTAGAAGCCAATGCTGCTTTCAGAGAAAAAGTTCTTTCCTGGCTTGGGGGACGGACAAGCATGCAGCTGCTAATCCTCACTGTGGGAATCAGGCTGGAATTCTGGACGTCCTGCCCAGGCCAGGGCAAGGGGCCAGAGGACAGAGAAAGGCTTTGACCCACAGACCCAGGCTCGGGCCCAGCGCCACCCTCCCTGACTGTCTGTGGGTAGGTGATGCCCCCTCTGAGCCTCAATTTCCTTATAGGTGAAACAGGGGCCCTGATGGGCACAGGACAGAATGACACTGGCAGCTGTCCATAGCTACACCCAGGGCCTCGCAGGGTTTGAGGCTCTACACCCAGGGCCTTGCAGGGTTTGAGGTTAGGGGCCCACCTGACCCTGGGGAACTTCCTGGGGGCTATGGGTGGGTAGAAGTAGTTTTGTGAGCACTGACCTTGACTTGTGAGTCATTGTCTCTGGGGGCTCTGCCTGGGAAGCCCCAGCTGCCTGCCCTGGGCGGGCCTAGGAGCAGCTGGTTGGGGGGTGGGGAGCAAGGGCGGGGGCTCCAGCTGGGACCCCAGTCTGGAAATGCCCCAGACCCCACTCGGGCCTAGCCCCCCACCTTGGCCACTCAGAGGCCCCGAACCTCCTGCCCCCCCACCCAGAAATGCAGCTCCCAGAGCCAGACTGACACAGCCCAAAGCCCACCTCCCCCGCGTTCTAAGGCTGTGACTTTCCGCATCTGTGCCTCAGTTGCCTCACAAACAGATCAAAACTATTTCACAAATAAGACCATTGCAGGGGTACGGGATGTGTTCGTTCAGGTCCTGTGGAGAGCTTAGACCCGTGCCCAGGACTCCGTGAGCCCAGAGTGGTCAGGGAAAATCAAGGTCAGTGGGGGGCCAGCCACACACATCGTCAGTCACACAGCAAGGAAGTGGCCTGGCCAGGTCTGGGAACTGTGTCTCTCCCAGCAAATGGAGACCCTCATGGGCCAGCTAGTCTCCTAGGAAGCCGCTGTGCCTTTGTCTTTCTTTTGTCTCCTGCACACCCCAGGCTACCCCCAGGAGCCAAGCCGCCAGAGCAGCGCCTTTCCCTATCCTGGCCAGTGCCTGGCCTGCCACTTGCGGTGGGCCGGGCTGCGGGCGGGTGTTGGGTTTAGGCCTCTGGGGAGATGGGGAGGATGTGGGCCCGCCCTCGCCTCCCCGCCCACCTCCCTCCCTCTCGGGCTCAGCCTCTCCCGTCCCAGGCCAGCCTCTGGACACAGGACCAGCACTTTCCCTCACCGGGCAGACGCCCCTTACCCGCCCCGAGTGACTCACTGTTCCCCTGGCCCACAGCCACCGCTGTCTCCTAGCAGGAGGCAGGCGTAAGGTTGTGCTGAAGCCACGGGGTCTAGTGCGAGAGGGCCACTCGGCCACTTGGCCAGGAGGAGGGTCTGCAAGCAGCCGGACAGGCCGGCGCACGGAGGCTGGCCTGGGGACAGCAAGGCCAGTGGCTGGGACTTACAGTGGCCTGGGGGAGCCAGCACCTCCCCCTCCCCCCTGGCTTTTAGCCTTGTCTTTCTTCTTCCCACCATGAAGAAGGAAGTGACCTGAGAGCCAGCAGAGACAGCCAGCCCTGACAGGGAGGAGACCAGGGTCAGTGGGCCGTGGCCGTGGGTCCCTCAGCCGCTGGCTCTCCCAATTAGCCAGGCATGAAGGGTGGTGGCAGCGCCGTTTGGAACCTTATGTGGAAGTACTGCATCTCCGTGAGGACCCTCAGGTACCTGGAGACGCACATGAGCGCGCGCGTGTATGTGTGTCTGTGTGCCTGTGTCTGTCTGTGTGTGTGTGTGCGCGCGCACGGCTCTGCCCAGCCATCGCCTGCTGGGTGGGGAGGCTGGGTACCGGGCTGGCCGGTTTGCTCGGACTCTGAGAGCTCGGGGATAGCTCCAGCTTGGAGGAAGCGGGGATGGAGGGCAGGAAAGGTCATGCCTGGTGCCCTCTGGAGAAACTCGGAGTCTCTAATGGCGAGGGAGGAAGACAGGAGTGTGGAACAGTAGTGGGGAGCATGTGGGCATTTGGCTGGGACCCAACGTGGCCGCTGGAGGATGCCAGGGGCAGGTAGGGTATGGCTGGCAGACTCCCCGGCAAGCACGGGAACAGGCGTTTGTTACATAATGCACAGGCACTGGGCACAACCGAGTGACCTTGGCCCTGTCCCCTAGCCTCTCTGAGTCTGTTACCCATCAGTAAAATGGGGCTCCCACTCATTCCTTCAGAGTGCGGCATGGGGCGATCTCGTGCGACTGTCCGGGGCAGTTCCTGAGTGGCTGAGAACTCAGCCTGGACGCAGCCACCAGGCTGCCCAAATTTAAAAGTGGCCTTGGCGTTATCAGCAGCTCGAAGTGGCCTCATTTCTGTGGCCAAAGCTTCCCACCTGCAGATCCTTATGGGATTAGTGGAGGCTTAAAGGAGGTGGTATACAAAGAACAGGGCCTGGCCGAGACCCACGCTGGGTAAGTCTCAGGTGTGATTACTGCTGCTCTTGTTCTCGTCCCTCCCCTTTGGCCAGCTGGGCGGTCGGGAAGCGGTGCCTGGCCCAGAGCCTCTGTGCACGCCAGCCCCCGCACCTGCTGAAAGCATTCAGAAGGAGGAGTGGGGAGCTGGACCCTGTGCTGGACCGGGTGCAATCACGGGCAAGGCTGGGTCTTGTCTGGAGAGGGGTATTGGGTGGGGCTGCAGCTCATGTGGGAGGGGCTTAGAGGCAGCTGCTTGGAAGGGCCCAGAAGACATCTTACTTAGATATCACCGAAAGGCCTCTTTGTCACTTTAAGGGGAGGTTTTACAAAGGGTAAGGGATTGGGAGATGCTCTCTCTTTCTTCCCACCCTCATCACGTAGTTTACAAACTATATAAGCTTTCCCTCCTTTTTTCCTCCTTTCCTTTACAAAATATTCGTGACCGCTTATAGGAGATACCTACGATAAATGAAATAAATCGGGCACCTGGGTGGCTCCGTCGGTTAAGTGTCTGCCTTCAGCTCCGGTCATGATCCCAGGGTCCTGGGATTGAGCCCCATGTTGGGCTTCCTGCTCAGCAGGGAGTCTGTTTCTCCCTCTCCCTCCCCCCGATTTGTGCGTGCTCACTCTCTTTCCCTCATCCACTCTCTCTCTCAAATAAACAATTTTTAAAAAATCAAATAAAACATCAGGACCAGGATAAGCACAATATGGAACAGAACGTCATAACCTAGGAGGGAAAAAAATAGAATGGGACAGAGCTAAGCAGGGTCCTGAGGTCCTTCTGTGGTGGTGAAAATTGCTGAGCTTCCTGGCAGCCAGAGTGAAAGGGGAAACCCAGCCCCTGAGCCACGCTCACTGTGCTAGGAAACCGTATTACAGTGGCCACAGTTGTCTTCACTGCTGGGTGAGAGGTCTGGGACCCTGGACCTCTGAGCCTGGATAGATAGGTGGGTGAAGGTGGGAGGCATGGCAGGGATAGGCCTTGGGTCTCACTTTAGGAAAAGAGGACAGAGAATGAAGGCGGAGGCATTTTCTTGAATGCGGATGTGGCTGGCTGTGGGAATAGAGAGGGGAAATCTCACCCCAGGACTGAGTCAGTGGCCACCTGTCCCTCTTTAGACCCTGGGAGAGACCTCCTTGGGTTGGCACTTCGGCCAGGCAGGCCAAGGCAGGGGGTGAGTCTCCCAGCTACAGTGAGTGTGTTGTGTGCCTTTCCCTCCAACCTCAGCTGGATTTCCCTGTGTCTCATTCCCTCCTGTGGTTTCCGGGGATTGGCACTATGGAAACCTCAAGGGTTGTTTACAGGACGCAGGGGGCCCAGCCCTGGGAGGCCCTGCCATGCTCTGCCAGAAGCTCGCCCAGCCCAAGGAGGAGAAGCACAGCCTCAAAGGACCTGGTAGACCAGCCAATCCGCTGCTGAGTTCCCTGGTCTACAGAGCAGGGATAATGGCACAGGGGATAATGACCCGTCGGGGCTATGGGATAGAGCCTTGCGTGGCTCATGATAATGCTCTGAGAGTGTTTTGTTGGCCCGGTAAACCGTCAGCGGCAGTGGGCAGGCCTGCATTGCAGAACCGATAGGAGCACTGGTGGGGTGGTCGCCTAACCCTCAAAGACACCACCAGGTGGGTGTGGAGCCCATAATTGGCACTGGGTTAGCCCCAGACCCCCACTTAGCACCTTTAACTACAGGGCACCTCCATGCTTGGCTGGAAAAGATGGTGCTTAGGGGGCCCCGGGAGACTTGCTCTGCTCTCTGGACCCACACCCCCTGTTGTTGGGAGGCCACCAAGAAGGCTGAGTTGACTCCCCGAGCCATGCAGACAGACGGATGGACAGAGCCGGCCTTCCGGTGGGATCTCAGCTCCCCCGCCCCCCCCACCACCACCACCAGGAGCCAGGGAAGACCTGAGTCAGCAGGTCTGCAGCCTGAGGCGGGGCACGCGGCAGCCACAGTGACAAATTGGAGGGTTGCAGTCGGACAGCACATAGTTTTCTGCTTGCGTCTTCAGACTCCCCTCTGCCTGAGTCTGTCGCCCCTGGCCCAGACCCGCCGACATCTGGAAAAGCAAGAGGTGTGTGTGGGGAGAAGGCTACTGACCGGCCAGCCCTGGCCCTTTGCCTAGGGGTTCAGTGACTGCAGCCCAGAAGCTGGGGGCGCGACACTTGGGAACTGCGCACGGGGGCCCAAAGCCAATGACGGTAGGTCCTATGATGTGCATTTGGGGACGAGTTGCTAAACCCCTCTGGGCCTGCTTCCTTGGGTAACGTGCCAGCTAGAAGGTTCTTGGGAAGATCATGAATGGGTTCCGTTGGCCGGCACCCAGTGGAGCACCTCCCTGCCAAGCCTGCCCCCTTCTTCCCCCTGAGTCTCAGCATCACAGGGCTGGAGTAGGGAGAACGCCAGCTCGGCAGCCAGCCCTGCCTAAGTTCGAACCCCAGTCCAGCCTTTTTCTACTGGGTAAGCGTCTTCCAGGGCTGTTGTAAGATTACTGGAGTTGAGGCCATGGACCTGCCCCGGGCAGGCTAGGTGCCACACAGTGGCTCTGTCTCTAAGCAGACACCTACAAGCTCCTGTCTGTCACAGGCCTCGAGGTCCGTGGTATCGGTAATCCTCAGCCTCTGGGGCCAGGCTGGAAAATCACTTTTGCATCTGGTTGTGATTTTGGGAGCGACAGATCGTTTTGTGCCACGGGGGCCAGTGGGGCATTTGAACTGCCTGGTGGGCAGAGGCAGCCCGCTTGGGGTACTGATGGGGGTTGGGCAGGGGGTTTGCTGAGCCAGCCCCGCCCCCCACCCCACCCCTGCTGTGGTGCATCTGGGAGGGAGGGCTGGGGAGCAGCTGGCAGCCAGGCTCTGGGAGCTTCCAGGGAGCTTCCTGGACAATTAGCCATCTGATGCCCTCTGCGGGAGGCGGTGTGCACACACCTCCTGGGACAGGGAGCTCACCCCCACCTCCCAGCCTGCGGAGCTCTGATGGAAGGAAATTCTTTCCCACTTGGAGCTGACACCCCTCTTCCTATGATGTGCCCCCCCCACCGACACACACATAAATGAACATTGCCCTCCCCCACCCGCCCCAGCTCTGCTCTCCCAGCCCCCAGCCCATCTGCTTCTCTGTCCCAGCAGAGCCTGTAGTGGCCAGGATTCCCTGAGGCTGAGGACGGAGTGTTTAGTCCCTTCCCCTTCTGGACAGGCCCCGGCTATCCCTGTCCTTCTCTGGGCAGGGTTAGAGCTGCGTATGGGTTGGGACGGGAGCTCCTAGGCAGGGCTCAGCCAGTTGTCACCACCCCTTGCCTAGGCATGACCCAAAGCACACACGGATTCTTCTGGTGTCTGCTTTACCCTTTCATACGTGGGACTTAATGGCCTCAGCCCCTAGGCCTGCTTTGCCCGCTCCCTCCCGCTTGTCCCCCACCCCACTGCCCCTCCCCATGTTGCTCTATTGCCCATCGCCCCCATCCAGTCTCTGTGCACGGTTGAAGCCTTCCTCCAGCCCTGGCACTGTGCCAGATGCTTGGTGTCCAGCCTCACATCTAGCCAGCTAATGTCCACTGTGGGAGGGCCACCTCCCACTGCATGTAGGAGGAGCCTGGGGCTCGAGGGCCTCAAGTTATTGGTCACCAAGCTGGGTCACAGCTGAGGCGTTTCTTGGTGAGGGCAGCAGGGTTCCCCTGAGCTGGGCAGGGAGATCGCATGGGCATCTCACTGGAAAAGTTTCGTTTGGTTGGCCAGAAAATATTTGCTGGGCCCCTGCTCTGCGTCAGACCCATGCCTGACCCTGGGGATGTGGCACGGAGTAAGGCAAAGGGCCCAGGCCCCATGGAGCCCACAGTTTGGGGGGGGAGAGAAGCAGTAAAGCAAGCAAATAGACAGAGGGGTCTTGGGACAGGGATCACAGGAAAGAAGATTAAATGGGGAGGGTGGATTGGGCAACTGGGGCCGAGATGGCCTGTGACCTGGGTGGTCGGAAAAGGCCTCTCCCAGCTGCCCACTGGCCACAGAGCACACAAACTGAGTCTGTCCACACAGTGGAATGCTACACAGCCACGAAAAAAAGAATGGGGTGCTGCTGTGTGGTCCTGGCATGAAGCCCCCTCGGGAACAGTAGAAGTGAGAGATGCCAGCCACAAAAGACCACTGAGTAAGACAAGCCGGCCACAAAAGACCACTGAGAGTGAGCAAGCCTACACGGACAGGAAGTAGAGCAGTGACTGCCAGGGGAATAGGGGCTGCGGGGGGCATGAGAAGGCTGCTTAATGCAAACGCGGTTTCTTGATGGGGATGATGAATATGTCCGAATCTTAGATTGTGGTGAGGTGTTCATAGCTCTGTGAATAGACTGAAATCGTGGTATGCTTTGAATAGGTGGATTTTCTAGAACGTGCCTTATATCTCAATAAAACTATTTTAAGAAGAAGGGAGGAAGGCTTGTCTGAGGGAGTGGGCTTGAGTTGAGAGTGGCAGAGAGAAGGGACCTTACAAAGACCTGGGGGAGAGCATGCCAGGCGGAGGGAACAGCAGGTACAAAGACCCTGAGACGGGAGCATGCCTGGTGGGTTTGAAGAACATGGAGGAGGCCCAGCTGGAGTCTAGGAGGAAGGAACGTGCAGTCCTCAGAGCCTGACAATGTCAGATCCTCGAGAGGACCTGAGAGTTGACTGGGGTTGGGGAGAGACCAGGCAGCGTTTAAAGCAGGATAATGACACGATGTGCTTTCTATTTCAAAACAATCATTGGAGCTGCTGTAAGGAAATGAGACTGCGAAGAGGGAGGGGTGCGGGCTGGGGGGACGTGACACTGATCAGGAGGTAGTGGCCACTGTCTAGAGGAGAAATGATGATTGATACCCAGAGGAGACAGCTTGGCAGGTGATGGCAGTAGGAATTCAGATGGGAACAGATCACTCCCGTCGTGTGGAGGGGACTGGGGGGGGGGTGAGGGGGGGATGGGACTTCCTGGAGGCGGGGCCAGGGCGGGGCCTCTGAGATTGGGGTGGGTTAGGCAGAAGGGCTTTCCAGGGGGCACCACCAGTATGGGGGTGGGGAGCTGAGAGGTTGGAGGCCATGGGAGTTGAGGTGGAACGTTCGGCCTCTGCCACCCCAGTTCTGGCTGCGCCCCAGCTGCTTTCAGAAGAAGTAGGGCAGCATCTCTCCAGGGCCACCTGTTCTGCGCCTTTGTCCTGCCTGATCTGGCTGGCCCTCAGCGAGAGTGTCAGCACCCCTATGGCCAGAGCCCCAGGCTGGACAGGCATTCCGTACAAAACAGCCTCATCAGAAACTCAAGTGGCCTGAAACGCAATCCGCCACACGAGACTGACCAGGGAGGGAGCTGTATTATTTATTGACCAAAGCTTCTGCGGCCGGCCTGCTGGGGCCATTCAGACTGGCTGGACCTCGAAGGAGCCCACTGGGCAGTGAGTGTCTGGAGCCCAGCCAGAGGTGGGCGGGGGCCCCAGGGGGCCTGGCACCCGTTCTCCAGGGCGTGGTTTCCTTGATGCTGGCTGAACCAGGGAGGAAGTTAGACGTCAGGCCCTGCAGTGGGGAGGGCGCAGAGCTTGTCCCTGGGGGCCGTGGAGGCAGACAGGGTACTGGGGCTCCGGGAAGACCTCCTCCCTCTCCCCGTGACACTGTGAGTACCAACCATCCATCCTGGGGGAGGGAGAGGGTCTTGGCCACCTGAGAAACCTGTGAGGGGCCACTCCTGGTCTGGGCAGCCTGCTGTGGCAAGGTCTCTGGGGCTTTCATCGGGCTGTTCAAGGTCTCTTGAAACTGTTCTCTGTGACTTGTCCTCACTGCCTGCATGGCACAGAGGCCCACCCCGGGCCCAGAGAACCTCAGGTGTTTCCCTGCAGCTGCCTAGAAGGGTGGCTTCAGCTGTGGGAGGGAAGTTCTTTCACTCCCCAGGGCACTGGCCCAGCCCCAGGCCTTGGTGGGGGTGGAAGGTCTAGGGCCCATCATCACCTCTGCGAGAAGCAACCATGCCCATTTTCCAGCTGAGTAAACTGAGGTCCACAGGGGTCACACACTTGCCGAGGGCCCCTGTAGTGTAGCTGGTGCAGTTTCTTCCCCCACTGCTCCCCCACCCCCAGAGCTTAAACTTTGAGCACAAGGCAGCCAGGGCAGAGCGATCAGAAGCATTTTCCCTAAATGATCCAGAGTAGAACCTTGAGGGTCTGCAGATTTCCTCAGGGCCCCAGGGAAGGGGGGGGGTACTCCGGAGACAGCCCCCAGGTAGATGGGTGGCTCTGAACACACAGAATGAGAGAGATTCAGTGAGCCTCTTTGGTGCTGTCCCTTGGGAAATCCCCTTGAGCAACATGGGGAGCCTGGGGCCACCTGCGCCTCAGGGAGATTCCCCACTGAGCTCTGCTTCTCCATCTAAGCTCACTACGGACCTGGAGAGGACAACAGCTAGCACCCTTGGTTATGCAGGAACTCAGGCACAGAGATATTGGGATATCTGTGCAATGTCTCCCAGCAGGTATAAGTTGGGGAGCTGGGGCTTGAACCCAGAGTGACTCCGAGCCCCTCAGTGCATCATGTAGTCTCTGTCTGGGATGAATGACCGCATGACTATCCCATAACTAGGTATCCGTTTTTCCATCTGTAGTGGATTGGTCCCCAGTGCTGAGGAGAGGGGCTGTGTGCCCCACTGGCCTCCGGGAGCTGGGGCTGGGGTCAGGGTAGGCTTGGCCACACGAGTGAGAGCTCCCAGGGGGGCTCTGTGTTCTCAGGTCAACAAAGCCTTCCTCTGACACATTGCTAGACCCCCTGATGACACAAGTGAGCCAGGGGGCGGGGAGCTATGGGAGAACCCCGGGGTTATCAGGCTGCTCAGAACCCAGGGCTCTGGCCTCCAGTTCAGCGGTCTCCAGCATCTACCTGCCTTGGTTGGGCTCCAGGGTGCAGACTTGGGATCCTGGCTGATGGGTGCCAGCTCCTGTCCTGAAGGAAGGCCCATTTCGATCCCGAGGGTAGGCTAGAAAGAGCGGAACCAGGAGCCAGGAGAGCTGGGCTCATCTGGGATCCAGACCCCCTTTCTTTCCTGAGTCTTCCTGTGTTCTCATCTGTGAACATCCAGGTGGAGTCAGGAGCTGTGAGGCATTCCGTGACTCTTTGCAGGGTTTCAGGCTCGTCATTCATTCATGAATTCAATCATTCAACAGACTTACAGAGCACCTGCTGCAGGCCAAGCACCGTCTGGTCTCTGGGGCTACAGAAGTGATAAATGGGAGGCCACAGGAGGAGGGCGTGCAGGGCCGGGAGGCATACCTGGTTGGGTGTGTTTTGTTTTCATAGCTACATATTGCCTGTTAGGAAACAAAACCAGCCAGCTTACCAGATTCAGGATTTCATAGATGCCAATGCTCAGGAGGAAACAAACTCACCAAATGAAAAAGTGAGTGGATTTGAAGTTGATCTGGAGAGCGGGCGGTGGGCAGAGAGGGCCGGAGTGGTGCATGTAGGATGTGGATGCCTGGGGTTCTCAGCAGAGGCCGGCGAGTGGGGGTGCTGAGCTTTAATGTATGCCTAGGGGGAGTCTAGGCTTTGAGGAGAGACGTGGGACTTCCAGAGATGCTCCTTCCCCAGAACCTTCTGGAAGTCCCCAGACCAAGTCCCACTTCTAACGTGACAATTTCAGCTTGGCTCTGCTCAAACAGGTCTCTCACAGCCAACGGTCACATTGGAACTCTGCTGACTGTCCTAGTGCCCCCCGCCCCTGCTGTGGAGATGTCAGCGTCCGACAGGCTCTGGTTTGGGTCCTAGCACCTCACGCCCGCCTGGGTGAGTCTTGTGAAGTCACAGGCCTTCCCTGAGCTGCCAGCTGCTCGAGCATGAAAGCCTGTTGGATGGCACCAAATAAGCTCAGGTTCATGGGCCCTCTCTGCCTGCCACACCTTAAAGAGCCTGCATCCTTCTAGGCATGAGGGTTTTGCTTAGGACTTCTCCAGGGGGATTGGGCTTGGGTGGGACTCAGAGTCCAGGAAGCCAGCTCGGGCCCTCCCATCTCCCAGGGGCCTGCCAGTCTCATCCTGTCGGGATCCCCCACCCTGGGCTTGGAGCGGGCAGAGGCGTTCAGATCTCCTACCCCCATCATTAGGGAGCTAGAGCAGCATGGCCTTCAGAACCCCAGCACGGATGCGGGGTTACTCCCTAGAGAGGGAGGGCCTGACCAGATATGCCCTCGGGCCCCGAGCTGGGGAAGGGGTCTGCTGAGCACAGCACCTGCACAAATCAGACAGGTGAGAGCAGGCAGGACAGCCCACACTGCGGCCTCCACTCAGGGTCCTTTATGAACCAGGCCAGTGTGAGGCGCTCTTGGGTCTTCTGCCTGGGTCTGCAAGGGATTTTTTGTGAGCCCCATTTGAGGGCTGAGCCAACCAATGCCCAGGAATCCGTATCAGTGTGATTTCAGAGTGAGGTGTCCAGGCTGTAACCGGCCTGTGGGGAGCATCAACGCAGCTGTCAGCTGGGGCTTGGACTCAAAGGGCCATGAGGCAGGCTTCTGGGAAGAGTCAGGCTGTTGAAGTAGGTTGAGAGACTAGACATCAGTGTGAGTCTTAACTCTGCTGCTTTCTTAGCTATTTGACCTTGGATTAGCCTCAGGTTAGCCTCAGTCTGTCAGTGAGGAAACCCTTCCAGTTGCTGGTGAGAGGAAATCCCAAATCAAACAGGCTTAAGCAGAAGGAGGGCTTCATTGGTTCATGGAACCAAAAAGTCTGGGGCAGGGGGTATACTAGCTTCAGGAATGGCTGGATCTAGGGGTTAAATTTATGTAACAGGTTTGGACTTCTCAACTCCCTCCTCCCACTGGCTTCATTTTGAAGCAGGGCTCCTCCAGGTGGGGTCCCCAGCTCTGTGCTTGGCATGCAGGGAATGCTCCCCAACCAAACAACAGACCAGCTTCAGGAACCAGGACCCCATGAACAACACCTTATCTCTGTTTTAGGGATGTTGACAGTACACGGGGGGAGATAGGACAAGAAAAGAGGAAGTTGCCGTTCAGGGTGATCAGAGCTGAGAGCGGTGTGCCCTCCAAACCTGTGGGAGACCAGAGGAGGGACGCCAGAGACCACATCTGGATGGGTTCCCCAAAGTCTTCCTAGAAGAAATGACAGCTGAACTAGCTTTTGAAGGTGAAGGAGTTGGTCTGGGGAATGAGAAGTGAGGGAACAGGAGCCCTGGAATTCAGTGTGGAGTTCTGGTTGCCTCAGGACCCACACCCAGTGGGGCTGGCCAGGCTGTGGAATTCCCAGTGGGACTTAGAGGTCAGACTAGGTGGAGGGACGGTGAGCAATGGAGGGTGGGAACAGCTGAGCTAACATGTGGGTGAAAGAAGGCTCTGGCTTCAAGCCAGCGAGGATGGGAAAGAATGAGCATTTAGTGAGCACCTACTGTGTGCTTGTAACTTTCCACACATTGCCTCATTCTGGCTACACGCCAAGCCTGGAGGTACCTCACATTCATTTTGCAGAAAATGAAACAGGTGCCAGGACAAAATGCCTTATCTAAGTCCATCAAACGTATTTCCCCACAAACTTGGAATTTCAGACCTACCAGTTGGCCAGGCTCAGTGACCTCTGGCCAGCCGCCGAGAGGCTACTAAGATACCACCCATGGCAGGGACATATGGGGAAGTTACAGTGTTCAAAACAGTTACATGTTGAAACACCTTCCCAGCACACTAACCACTAAGACTCCCATTGCACTGGCAGCCGGAAGCAAACACCGCGAATCGGAAACTTGATGTCCACAAGATAGGGGACACATCTTAGCCAGGGGCCCCCATGGTGAAGCAGGTATGGAGAGAGTCACTTGCACATGAGCAACCAGGGGAAACCAGCTGGATTTCGGGCTTGAAGCGGCAAATTTTTAAAACGCTTCTGAGCTGCCCCCCACAGTGTGTTCACTTGTAGCTGAGGTAAGCCAGGGAGGGCATATTGTGGGAGCAGGAGGACCAAGGGCCAGATCCTAGCTCCCCATTTGCTTGCTAGAACCCCTCTGAGCTTCAGGATATCCCCCTCTGTAAAGCGAGGGCATGCCCTATGCAACGACATGGAAAGAGCTCAATAAATGTCCAGAATTATTATCCCTAAGGAAAAGCAATCGTCTTGGTTTGATTATAACATTTTTAAAATTGCTGTTTTTGCAACCACAGACTTGAGCCAAATGGGAAATCATTTGGTTCAGACTATGACTCTCCCTCTCCCCTCCCCAAGGGCAGGCTTGTTCAGCCCTGTGTCTGCTGGTCAGGCTTCAAGTTCAGGAAATGCACTTGGTGACGTAAAACCAAATTTTGAACTTGTCAAATATTAATTGATCCAAGGTAGTCATTTTTAATTTTTTTTTAATTCTTTTTAGATTGTTCATTTATTTATGTGAGAGAGAGCGAGCACAAGCAGGGGGAGCTGGAGAGGGAGAGGCAGGCTCCCTGCTGAGCAGAGAGCCCAATGTGGCACTAGATCCCAGGACCCTGAGATCGTGACCCGAGCTAAAGGCAGACACTTAAACCACTGAGCCACCCAAACCCTCCCGGGGTATTCGTTTTTTATTTATTTTTATTTTTATAATTTTTGAAAGATTTTATTTATTTATTTGACAGAAATCACAAGTAGGCAGAGAGGCAGGCAGAGAGAGAGGAGGAAGCAGATTCCCTGCCGAGCAGAGAGCCCGATGCGGGGCTTGAACCCAGGACAGCCAGGATCATGACCTGAGCCGAAGGCAGAGGCTCTAACCCACTGAGCCACCCAGGTGCCCCCTGGTGTATTCACTTTCTAAATGAGATGGTGAGACAAAGCTTTTTGAAGAGGAAAAAGAAAAAAAAACTAGTGGCCTATATCCCAGTGATAATAGTTAGAGAGCGGAAGGAGGCCAGAGGGAGACATCGTTGACATTTTGGAGTGCTGGAGGGATATTGAGAGGAGATTTTCTGGGAAACGACCTCTGAGCCAGGTTTGGCATGTGAGTGGGGAACACTGGGCAAGTGGAGAGTAGAGGAGAATTTGGGGGAAACTGTCGGTTGAGTGTCCATGGTGTGTTTGAGAATAGCCATCAGTCTTGGGTGGCATGGAGTCTGGAAGGATGAAGCCCAGAGTTGAGGCCCAAATGGAGGGCTGGTGGGGCCCAGAGCCCAGAGTGCTAGACTCAGTGGACACAGAGGAGCCCTCCAGGGTTTTATTATCTTCTATTTCTGTAGCAGTAGGGCTTCAGGTACAGTTTGATTCAGGAGCTAAACTCTCTAAACACCGTCATCTTTTTCTCCTTTTTCATCTCTCATGACTTCGACAGCAGAAACAGTTCCAACAGAACTCCCAGAAGAGACTCTCACTGGTCTAGCTGGGGTCACTTGCCCCTCCCTGGACCTGTCACGCTGGCGAGGGGGAAATTATTCTAGAGTTAGGGATGGAATCGGCAGATACAAACTAGATGGACTAAGAGTGGAGGAGGGGGATTCCCTAAAGAAAATCAGGGTGTGTCTCCTGAAGAGAGAAGGAGGCTGGGCACGCAGAATCATCCAGCATTCCCCCTTCGTGTCAGCCCCATGAGGTAGGATTTCTTCTGATCCCTGCTTTACAGATGAGAAAACCGAGGCTTAGGGACAGAGAGTGGCTTGCCCAAGGTCCACCATTAGCAAATGGCCTCAGACCCCAAGTCTGCTGGACCCCAAAGCCTGGGCTCTTAACCATCTCCCCCACTGCCTTGGAGGTACCAGATCTGATTTCAAAGAGGGTGCCTTTGGAGCTCCAGTGGTAGGTGGAGTGGCAAGGGGGAGACTGGAGGCAGAGGGTGGGGCAGGAGGCTGGTGCCACACAGAGGGGAGGGGAAGGGGCCCTGACAGAGAGAGGTGTGGCATGTCCCAATGCACTGTCAGCCCTAGCTTTCACTGTTGTTTCCTTACGTGGATAAAGAAATTGATCTAATCAGCAATATATCACACACACAGCCATTTGTATGCCCACATGTGTATGTATATATACCCACATGTACAAATACACACACATAAGCGTGCAGGTTACTTTGCCTCCTGGTTTCTGTTTCGGGCAATCTTAGCAGGAGGATGCAAGGTGTGAGGCTTCTGAGCCTAGAGGCTGGACTTCTGCTGGGGCTAGGGCACAGGGGCATTTCCTGGGGAATTTCCGGAGGAAGTGGTGGAAGGGAAGTAACCACCCACCTGGCTCAGGGCCAGGGTGGGGAGCGGGTGCAATGGGGAAACAGCCACTCCTCGCTTCCCTTTTCAGCCCCAAGGCTTCCCAGGCAAGAGTCCTGCCTCCCTGATGACATCATGTAGGTCAGAGGTCATTCTGCCCATACCTTCATTGCACAAAGGGAAAACTGAGGCAGCCAGGGGGCACAGCATGCCTCACCTTTGTCTTCACCATATGGGGAAGTCTGGCAGCCTGAGTGCGTAGCCTAAAGGGGCTGCTGCTTTGCTGTGTGACCTGGGGCAAGTCACAGAGCTGCTCTGGGCCTTAGCTGTATATCTGCAAAATGGACCTGTAATTACCTCCCAGAGTGGACAGATGAATGGAGCTTGAAAAAACAGCTGGGTCAGTGTCTGGCAGGTGTCAGTAAATGTTGGCTGTTGCAGTTTCTTCCTTTGCGCAGCGAACTCTCCTTTGTGTGGCTATAGATTGTAAGAAAGCTGGGCCTAAGACCCAGCTCTCTTTCTCTCTCTCTCTCTCTCTCTCTTTTTTTTTTTCCTCTCTAAAGATTTACTTATTTCTTTATTTGAGAGAGAGAGAAAGAGAGAATCTCAAGCAGACTCCCCACTGAGTGCTGATCCCACGACCCTGAGATCATGACTTGAGCCAAAACCAAGAGTTGGGTATTCGAACGACTGAGCCACCCAGGCCCCCTGAGACCAGTGTCTAAACCGGGCAGCCTGGGGCAAGCCACTTCACTCTTCTGGGCCTCTGGTTGCCTCATCTAGAACATGCCCTCACTAATCACCACCTCATGGGTCACTGCGAAGATGAGTGCCCAGAGTGCCCAGCCCCTGGGATGGGATTTCCTGGTGTGTTTCCTTCCCGCTGGGCAGATGGACATCCTCTACCCCCGTGGTTCCTCTTCTTGCCCTGGGAGGGTAGCGAGTGAGTGATTCTATTAATAAATCACTCAGCTAGTATCCACGGAGCACCCACTGTGTGCCAGGCCCTGCTGAAAACAGTGAGGAAGTCAGACGCAGATCTCCTTCCCCCGGAGCTGCGGGGTGGGAGGGGCAGGGAGACAGGAAATAAGTAAGGACACAACTGAACAAAATACTTTAAGACATTGCAGTGAGGAAGATAAATGGGTTGATGGGGGGCTGAGGTGGCGGATGACTTAGTGGAGGCCCCTTTCAATTGGATGGTCAGCAAGTGGTCTCCAAGGAAGGCACCAGAGGACAAGGAGGTGATCTGCAGAAATGGGGGATGGGTCTGGTGACAGAGGGAGGAGTGGGGTGGACGGCCACCAGGGAATTCAGACTCCCCAGGAGGGGAGTCTGGGTGGGCCCGTGTGAGAGCCCGGGGGTCGGGTTGGGGGCTATTCCTTCTCATGCAGTAAGCATTTGCTGGAGGCAGGGGTGGCGGAGGCCCACCTGTGAAGGATGATGAGGGGATCATGATGGGGGAGAAAGGGCGAGTCCAATAGCCTGGAAGTTGCCAGCCACCTTTGGTGCTTGGCCCTGGAGCCCCAGACTGAGGGTGGCAGGTGGTGCTGGCAGAGGGGGACTGCAGGGAGAAACAGCTGGGGTCGGCCCCAAACTTTGGAACTCTAAGAACCACATAAGTAACCACATTTCATCTTCAAGAACTGTCATAACCCCAGCCCGGACTTCCGTGTGCCCAAGACAGGCCACTGACCCTCCCTAGAGCCCTGACCTTTCTGGAGACACAGGGACACAAATAATGATATCAGCTGGTTTTGGTGGAGCAGCGGCGTGTGTCCAGCATGGTCAGGCCATTTACACAGATCGTGTCATCTTCTGGTGTCTCGTGTTGTCACAGCGGGCTTTTCGGCGCTGGCTGGGGGGGGTCTGTTGGATGGGACTGAGACCAAGTATGGAAAGACACTGTTGCTGGATTCTAGGGTGACCTTATATAGGAAACACAGACTCTTAATGTCAAAAAAAAAAAAAAATCTGGGGCTGAAATCCTAAAGCTATCTGTCCTTAAAATGCGCTGTCCTGGTTTGGGCACTGTTCACAGTGGCTCCCTCGTGGGTGTAAAAAGCAGAAGCTGACCGTGGCCCAGAAATCCCCCTGACTGAAGGGGAGATGTACCCACTAACCCAAAGAAGGTCTGTTTTCCCGCAACACTTGTATCCCCCCCCACTTCATGGAGGAGGAAACTGACAGTGAGGGCAAGTCCCTCAGCCCAATTCATTCAGTAATGTCACAGACGGGATCAGAACCCAGGCTGGCAAGACCCAGAACTCCCAAGGGCTCCACAACGTATCTCACTGGCGAGATCCAATGTGCTCACAGAGGGACCGGCCCCTTCCTGGTCCACTGGATTTCTGGACAGCTGGTGTCCCTGCTCTCTCGCCTTTGGCTCTCCAGCAGAGGTGGCAGAGACAGTCTTTGAGAAACCATCAAGCCATTCTTCCACAGGCCAGGAGATCCCGTGAGCGTGGTCGGGAAAGGGGTGTCACAGTGGATCCCATGGCAAGCTTAACACACTTGGGGGGTGCGCTCCTGACCAAGGGTGATGCGGTAAGAGGTGGGGCCCCAGAAACAACACAAGACATCAGAAGTCTGGGCTCGGCCCCAAACTTGAGTCAATAACCACGTGACAAGCCACGTTTCACCTGCACACACAGATGCCCCAGATAAGCAGGCCACAGCGAGCACCCCAAGGCTGCTGCATGGCACCCTGACTCGCCCGCAGGTAACCCAGGAGTGCACGGGAAGGAGCCATGCAGCTCAAGGAGGCTTCCCAGCAGCCACCAGAATGACACGTCGTTCTTTGGATGCCAAATGTGTGAGGGTCCCTACTTGGTGTCATCAAATTCTCGTAGCAATCCTGTCAAGTAGGAATATCTACCCTGCTTTGCCGATGGGGAAACTGAGGCCAGCCAGATCACTTGTCCATATTCCTTGCTAGCTGGAAAGGGGCTCCCTGCCTTCAGGAACTGGAGGGTTGGCTGGCGTAGTGGGTCCAATAAGGGGAGAGGCGTTCACGTGCTTCCCACCCCGGGGTCTGCCCTCCTCCCAGGTGGCAGCCAGGACAAGTCCCACTGCAGAGGGGCCTGGGCACCAGCATGGGGGGAATTTGTGGCCATATTTTATCATCAGAGCACATGTATCATTAGGATTTTACTGGGTTCTTTTCTCACAAAGGTTAGGGTGAGCAAAGTAAGTTCTAAGGTCATTGTGTTCAAAGCCCCAAACCAGCCTGATAAATTACCCCTGAAGACCCTTCAGTTGCCCATAACATACAAGGCCCCTGGTTTGTATACCCACCGGAAGTGTGTGGTCCCCGAGCCAGACCAGATGAGGGAACCAAGGCTTGCCCCAGCATTCCAGCCTTTACGGTGAAGAGGGGACCCACAGATCCCTGCTGGGAGTGCTAGGGGGTCCAAAACACTGCTCACCTTCAGCAGCCCTGTTCTGTATTACTGGTAAGCCCACAGAAATGCCCTGCTCCTGACGGAAGCCACCAGCCATATGGGACTATTTAAATTTTAACGCTTTCGATGAATTTTTTTTAGATTTCAGTTCCCCATCTGCACTAGCCACGTTCCAAGTGCTCAGTGGCCACCCAGCTAGCGAGTGGAGAGCCAGGAGTCAGCTGGCCTGAGCCCAGCTCCACCCCTTTTGTCCAGCTGCCCTTGTGCCTGCCTTTGTGGTCGCCCAGACCTCGCGCTGGCTGCTTGGGACCCAGAAAGGATTCAGCCTTTTCCCAGTTTCTGCTCTTGAGGGGTTCTCCCGGACAGGAGAACTGATAACACATGGTAACAGGGTGTGAGCAAGACCATCCCTCCAGCCCCAGCCCCTGGCTCCCACCCGCCCTGCTCTCAGGCAGCCAGAACCCAGGGTGTGCTGAGCCGGGAGTAGGAGGGCCACCCCACTCTGGCACCAGCCCCTTGCTCCAACCCTGTCCTCCCCACCGTGAAGTAAGGTGGGGCAGGGAGGACTCTAGATCCACTCGCCAGGCTTTTCCAGTAAAAGCAGGATGCCTTTACATCACCAAAACTCGGGAGAACCCTCACGACCCCCCTGGTTAGTATCCATGGCTGAAAAATGACAATGAGCCACCGAGAATCCATTTCAGATGAATTTGAAGTCTATGAATTTTATTCGCAACAGCTTCTATTTTGGTTTGAAAGATGTTAATGTGTGAAACAGTATTTGTTTGGTCTACCAGCAGCAATTGGTGTGCATATGGGTTGTAACATCCCCTAAAATAATTCAGGGGCTCTCAGCTTGGGAATCCCCGGAACTTCCAGGATCCGAATGGGGGGAGGGGGGCCTTATGATAGCTCAACGTGGCCAGCACTTGTGCTGGGTTTTGTGGTGGGAAAGGAGTGAGGTTCTCCCTCGACACCCTGTCCCCCACCCCACTCTTACACCCCTCCATGCTCACAATCTGCAGCCCCCCTCCCTAATGGCCATTCTTCTGATTCTATTCTGAGCTCTGCCAATCTGAGGTGATCCAGGATTTTTGCCTGGTGCCTCTAGGCTGTGGGCCCCAGTGTCCAAAAGCTAGGACCTTCTCATCTATGGGGACAGAATTGGACTTTCCTATAAACCAGGGGAACAGAGATGATTCAGACACCATTCCCTGCCCTCTAGACTGGGGTCCCAGGTAGAGCTGAGGGGTTTACACACCCCCTTCCTTCTCTGGCAGGACCCTCCTTGACCCCAGCTGAATGTCAATGCCACAAGGGGAGGAACATCCGAGTGTGTCCCATCTGATTCCTGGCACATAGTAGATACTCAGATATATGTTGGATGAATGAATTACTGAATTAATTAATGCAAGTTGAGGGGCACAGAGGCGTGTGTCCCAACACTGCCCTCTGGCTTCTGGCTGTGTCTTCTTTTGGTGGTGGGGGGGTGGATCTCAGAGTTATGCAATGAGCAGGGAGGGGGCACCACCGATGGGAGTTGTGTCTACGACTAGATTGCTGCTTTTTCTACCTTTGGGGTCCATGGATTTATTCTCTGGGGTCTTCAGGTTCCACACAATAATTTTTTTTAATGTGTGGATTCTTTAAGAGTTGTAAGTTCTTTTGTAAGAATTTCCATCTTCAAGAAGACTTGCAAGAATAATACCAAAAAAAACCCAAAAACAAAAACAAAAAACAACCTTCTCCCCTGTACCCTTCACCCAAATTCCTTATTACTAACGTTTTGTCAAACTTTGCTCTCTCACCATATTTTTCCCCCAGAACTATTTGAGAGGTCATCGCAGACATGCAACATGACTTTTACTTCTGAATAATGTTTCGAGGTCTATTTCCTAAGAACAAGAACATTCTGTTACATAAACATGGTTCAATAGCCAAATTCAAGAAGTCTAACTCTGACACCATACTGGGATCTAATATACAATTTATAGTCACCTTTACCAGTCGTCTCAGGAATGTCCTTTATGTCAATTTGTTCCCTCATCCAGATCTCCCATTGCATTCCGTCACTACTCATTCTCTTAAAGCTTTGTAAAGATGTCATTTACATCCCATAGAATCTCCTTGCTCAAGTGATTACTAGAGAGATTTACAGAGTTATATAAACACACAATTTTATTCTAAATTATTTCCAACCCCCTGAAAAGAGGCCTCATCCCCTAGTTTCCATCAAGGCCTTGTCCCCCTTCTAGCCCCTGATAACCACAAATCTATTTTTTTGTCTCTAGAGATTTGCCTTTCTGAGCCTTTCATTATAAATGGAATCATGCATTAGATGACCTTTGTATCTGACCCCTTTCACTCTAGCTTCGGGTTTTCCTGTTCATCCGTAAAATGTAGCCGTGGTTCACCCCTTTTTTACAGCTGAATAATAGTCCATTGGTTGATGGACATTGGATTGTTTCCATTCTGGGGACTATTCTGATTAATTCTGCTATAATAATGCATGCAAGTTTTTAATGTGGACATGTGTTTTCATTTCTCTTGGGTAGCTATCTAAGAGTAGAATCTGGGGGTCATAGGGTAACCCTTTGTTTAGCTTTTTAAGAAACACCCAAAGTGGTAGCCCTGTAAGAGGCTCGGATTCTCCACACCCTCCCCGATACTTGTCTGTCTTTTTGATGCTAACCATCCTAGTGGGTGTGCGTGCTACCTTGTGGTTTTGATTTGCATTTCTCTGATGGCTAGTGATGTTAAGCATCTTTTCATGTGCTTCTTGGCCACTCCAAATCTCCTTTGGTGAAATACCTATTCAGATGTTTTGCCCATATGTTAAGTGTGTTGCATTCTTATTATTGAGTCACAAGGGTTCTTCTTATATGCTCAATACAAGTCTTTGTGGGGTGTTTCATTTTGTTTTGTTTTTTGGTTATATGATTTGCAAACATTTTCTCCCAGTCTGTGGCTTAATTTTTTGCTCTCTTGATGGTGTCTTTTGAAATGTAACATTTTTTAATTTTGATAAAGTCCCAACTTTTCAATTTTTTCTTTTATTGCTTATGTGTTGGGTATCTAAGAAATCATTATATCTAACATTTTTAAACCTATTTTTAAGATATTTTTAACCTAAGAAATCATTTTAGGGGTGCTGGGTGGCTCTATTGGTTGGGTGGCTACCTTTGGCTCAGGTCATGATCTCAGGGTCCTGGGATTGAACCCCGTGTCAGGCTCTCTGCTTAGCTGGAGAATCTGCTTCTTCCTTTCCCTCAGCTACTCCCCCTGCTTGTGCTCTCTCTCTCTTTCTCTCTCTCTCTCAAATAAATAAAATCTTAAAGGATTAAAAAAATCATTTATAGTTAAGAAATTATTGCTTAATCCAAGGTCACAACTTTACTCCTCTATTTCTATTCTATTTATTCCTCTCTTTTCTATTTAATTTAACTTATTCTATTTCTATTCTATTTACTCCTCTATTTTCTTCTAAGAGCTTTATAGTTTTAAGCCTTACATTTAGATCACTGATCATTTTGAGTTAATTTTTGTGTGTGATGGGAAGAGTCCAAATACATCCTTTTGCACATAGATAGACAATTGTCCCAGTGCTGTTTGTTAAAGAAACTATTCTCTCTAGTAAGTTCTCTTGATATCTTTGTGAAAAATCATTTGACTATGATACAGTTTTTTAAATGTCACTTGCATGAAAATGACAACCCCCTTCCATTTTAACAAAAGAATTTTCCCAACCACCTGGATGACTTTTTCTCTAAACTACCGAGGGAAATCAATTGGATATTTTTATTTTGAGTAGTTCATGATTTTTTTCTTATTTATTTGTAAGAACTCTTAATATATTGAGGAACCAAGGGAATAGTATGTGCAAATACTCAGTGTCGTGAAATAGCACAGTGTGCTCAAAAGGCATTAAGTAGAGCTTGGCTCTGGGGGAAGCCACTAAAGATGGAGCTAGGCAGGAGGGCAGAAACCAGTTCTGATGCTAACTTGAGAAGAATATGTAACCGAACCAAAGTGAGTTTGCCCCTCGGTGAGTCAGAAACTACACCAGGTTGAGTTGTTACACAAAGAAAATTTTCATTTGTGGTAAATAAGATCATAGGGAGTGGTTTCCAGAGCCATGACTCCCCAAGAGAGGAGTAAACGGGTTACGTTTGTTTTGGGTTAGGATGAGTATTTATATAGGGAAGCCTTGTTATCCTATGTAGATGTGGGCATAGGTAGCACATGCATCTTAAGGAAACATGCCTATATATACACTGTATGTTATATAAATGAGCCTGGGGCTCCTCCTTGTGCAGAGATTTTAGTATTATAATGGGGTAGAGGTAATTGTATGTCATACCAGAGGTCACTCCTTGGTCCATCTGCGCAGGGGCAAATTGGGGGTTTAGCTCAAAAGGTCTGAGTTGTCTGGGCCAGTGGGAGGTCTCATCAGGACAGTCGCCATCACCTGAGGGGTGGTTTGGGGTTTTATTTGCCTAAGTTAAGAGGTAAACCCAAAAGAAGAGCTTAAGGGAAAATGTATGACAAAGTTCAGTGAGTACAACCAGGTGGGCAGTCAAGGTCAGGTCTTGGGGTCTAGCTGGTGACACTTAGACTTTATCATAAAGGTCACTGGGCTATTGAAGGGTTTTAAGCAAGTGAGGGATGTAATTAAATCTGTCTTGTTGAAATGGCTTTAAATAAGAGACATAATGGGGCGCCTGGGTGGCTCAGTGGGTTAAGCCGCTGCCTTCGGCTCAGGTCATGATCTCAGGGTCCTGGGATCGAGTCCCGCATCGGGCTCTCTGCTCAGCAGGGAGCCTGCTTCCCTCTCTCTCTCTCTCTGCCTGCCTCTCTGTCTGCTTGTGATCTCTGTCTGTCAAATAAAACAAATAAAATCTTTAAAAAAAAATAAGAGACATAATGGATGGAGGGGAGGGCTGCAAGGGTAAATTGAGGCCAGAAAGTGCAAACAATTTGAATGTCCAGCTGAAGAGTGTCAGCTTGATTTGGTAGGCAATGAGGAGCCACAGAACATTCTGGGTGATGACTGGGGGCAAACTAGAGAGGCAGTGGGATGGAGAGCTGCCTACAAAAGTGGAAAGGACCAAGACTGAGGCCAAGGTTGATCTCTGGATGGGGTAAGAGATTTAGCTTCCCAGCATAAGGCTTTGCCCCCACTGACATCTCAATCCCACATGGGTGCCCAGGCCTGTGTCATCTGTCCTGGCTCCTCAGAACTGACCTCCAACCCAGACAGATGGGATGTTGCCAGGGGTAACCCAGAGAGGAAATATGAACCAGGAGTTTCCAGGCAGGGCACTGTGAGTGGGAGAAGGAAAAAGGAACAACATATTGGCATGCCAGGAGGGGTCTTAGAAGTCATTCAAGCTGCCATCATTAGGACAAATGACCCTTGGCCTCTGCTGCCACAGGTCCAAGTGTGGCAAGCTCCCTACCTCCCCACAGCCATTCTATAGCTGGTTGGCTCTTCTGGTGGTCAAGTTCTGGGGCTGGAATGGCATCAGAGGCGTAAGGAGCCTTGAAACTCTTTTCTCTAGCTTCCTGTCCACTAGATAAAGGGGACCTTGATGCTCAGAGGGACACCATCTTGCAGCGAGGTCACATAGGGAGTCAACCCCAGCTTGTGTCAAAGCAGGCCCTAGAAACTCCCCACCCAGTTTCATAAATGATTATTTTTTCAACCTACTTTTCAAAAACCAGTAGTACATGCATACAGCGCGCGCGCACACACACACACACACACACAAATCAACATCGCAATGAAAAGCCAGTTTCCTTTCCACCCCAGCCCCGTCTCTGCCATTCCTGAGGACATTGCTGTTCCAGTTTCTTAAGCACACTTGTCATAGATAATATACGCATGACCAGCATGTGTAGGAGACTCTCGTCTTTTTTACATTCAAAGGAACACACCATACCCTGTACCACTCCTTGCTTTTCCCACTTACCAGGAGTACCTCTGAGGTCTATCATTATCATCCCAGTCCTTCCCAGGACGAAGCCCTGGCTTATGTGTCTTCATGCTGTTTCTTGGTCCCCTACTGTTGGACACCACAGGTGCTTCTCTGTTTGCTTACATAGAATACTGTTGATTGTCCTTGTATGTTTCCATTTGCCTGCTGCATAGCTTAGGCAGACGACCCTTCAGAAGTATGGCACTATCTTACCCCTCACCCAACAGTGACTGCTTGCATTTCCCCCCACTTTCAATGGCAAAAGTGTTACCAGGCTTATTCATTTTTGCCAACTTGGTCAGGTTACAAAAAGTAATGGGCATATTATATTTTGATTTGTATTTCTCTAATATGCATTTAATTACAAGTACGATTGAGTGTCTTCCCACGAACTCCTTGTTCATATCCTTTGCTCTTTTTTTCTAATTGGTTCATCATCTTTTCCTATCGATTTGAAAGAGCTCTTTCTGTATGAGGAACATTAACGTTCATCTCATTGTCCTTAATTAACTTCTGGCATATGCGCTGCAGATAATTGTTTTATTTGCTATTTGATTTTTTAAACTTTGTGGTATTTTTTATGCTATTCAGGAGTTTTAATTTTTTACATAGTTCAGTTTATCAATATTTTCCTTCATGGTTTCTGGAAATAAAAATACTTACACAGTGCACTTTATACAAGCTTTTTACAAAATATCATGGTTGATCCGCACAGCAGCCTTTGAAGGGGGACAGGGTAGGGATTTTTAGCATTAGTTTCATTTTACAGAAGAATTCAAGTGAGCCTCAGAGCGGTGATGAGACTCACCCAGGTGGAACAGTTTCTAGAACCCTTGCTGTTCCCACTTCCCTCACCATCCCAACCAGCCAGTTAACTGACTCCTGGCACTGATAACAGAAGGAGGTGTCTTCTCAGGGTGACCACTGTCAGGCTTGCTGTGAGACAGAGTGAGGAAGAGCCACCAGGAGCTGGACTGTTCCTTATTTGTCTGACTGTCACCAGTGCCTCGTATACTCTAGGAACGCCTTAGGTGCTCAATAAATGCTACAAGACAAGAGGCTGAGGTGTTCAGGCCCCCATTTACACTGCAGACAGATACTTAGCAGTTGTGTGAGCCCGGAAAGGTGAATGACCCACTCTGTGCTACAGTGTCCTTGTCTGTAAAATTGGTGTAGTGGTTTCTACCACAAGTAAATGAAATAAGCCTCATGAAGTGCTGAGCCTCTGATCTGTCTCTTCCTTCCTGAATCTCCTGTCTGCTACCCCTACCCGGCCCCGGGTATCCAGGGTCATAAGATATCAGAGCTGAAAACCAGGCTCCTTCCCTCCCAGAAGCCCAGAGAGGGGAAGTGCCATGCCCAAGGTCACACAGCCCTTTGGTGGCAGGGCGGGCAGAGGCTCCAGTCTCCTGACTCATTACATCACTAAGCAGGCTTTCTCACAGCTGGACCACTGCAGATGCGGCCCTCTCGCCTACTGTCTCACCCCGTTTTGGGCACCAGGGGGCGCTCCCGAAAACACAGCCCAGACCGCTGACGCGGTTGCTCCAAACTGGTGGGGGGGTCGGGGGGTGCTCCTCGCTGCCGCCTTTTTTTTTTTTATTTTCGGTCTGGTGTTCAAGGCACTCAGAACCCGCCTTCTCTCCCCTACACGCTGGGCAATGCGCATTCCCATCCTTGCTGTTTCCTTAAGCACACTCCTCCCGGAGCATCCGCCCCCTTCCTGCCTCTCCTATTTATGCCACTTCTTCCCCGCGGATTGGGTCTGTCTCTCAGACTGTGCCACCCCATTCTCTATGACAGTTGCTACACCACTGAGGCCCATCCCCAGCGTTCAGTTGGTGCTGAGTCAATGTTGGCTGTGGGATAAGGCGCGCAGCCGGCAGGCCAAGATCCCCTCCCGAACTGCAAGGAGCGCTGGTCCTGGAAGGGCCTCAGGAGACGTGGTGCCAGGGTGGGTTTGAGCAGCCTCCACCCGCTGTGCAACTCTGGACCTGTGGCTGCCCCTCTCTAGGCCTCAGTTTTCTCATCTGTGAACTGGGGAGGCACGGGGGGGCTGGGCATTGCCTGCCTGCAGGGGCTGCAGTTCTCCGTGGGAGGGGCCAAGGGACTTGGCTTGAGGCCGCGGTTACTAGGTGTTTATTTAGGGGTCTTGGGGAGTCTGAGGGAAACGCTGGGGTCACAGTGCCCCCTCCAATGTGCCTGGACTGTGTGTATCCCGCTCCCCGGCCCTTCGGCTGCAGAGGCCCCCACAGACCCGAGCGCCCTCAACTCGTCCCGGCTCGGGTGACGTCGGCGGCCGCGGCGGCACCAGTCCTCCCCACCGCCCCCGACACACACCTTTCAAAGGAGGGAAACTGAGGCCGGGCGCGGAGAGGCCGCAGCCAAGGTCACGGCGCGCGGTGGCGGCGCGGGCAGGAGGGACGGCGGCGTTCCGGCTACGGCTCAGGCTCGGGCTGCGGACGCCCCCGGGCCACCGGCCCCCGCCCCCCCGCCGGCGCCCCGCGGGTCGGACGCGCTGGGGCCGCGCCCGCGCTCCGCTCCTGCCGCGGGGACTGCGCGCGCTCGGCGGCTGCAGGCGGACCCGCGAGGTAGGAGGCGGGCGGGCGGGGGACGCGCGCGGCTGCAGCCGGTGCGGTGCGGTGCGGGTCTAGTCCGGGGCTGGGGGCGGCGGGGGCCGCGGCCCGGAGTCCCCTCTGCGGAGAGGACTGGGCTGCAGCTCCGCCCCCGGGACCGCGGCTGCACGGACGCGCGAGCAGCTCTTGGGAGCCGGGGAGGAAAAAGGGGTGATCGCAGGCGGCTTTGCGGTGCCCGGCCGGGGAGGAGGTTCCGAGGCCGCAGTGGCGAGGATGACACCGGTCTCCCGGTTGTAGAGTTGGGGGATCGGAGGCCGCCGGGCTCTCGGCTTTGGAGGTCGGGGTTACGCGGAGCGCCTGGGGTGCGTCAACGCCAGTCTTTCCGAGCCCGGGCTCTACGGGTGTCGCTCTCCGGGACTCGAGCGGTGAGGACGCAGGAGATTCTGCCTCCGCGGCTATGCGGGGCGTTTAGCCTTGTGAACGCTAAAGCGCGATCTTGGGGGGAGGGGAGCTCAGGGTGCTCCATTTCCGCGCCTATGCAGTTTGCTGCCCCCCCCCCACACCCCGGGGCGGGGAAACGTGAATCCAGGCCCCGAGGGTCGTCAAGCGAAACTGTACCCTACCCCCCAACCACTGCACTCCCTCCCTTCCCTCCCTGCTCCTCTCTGTTCCTGCCTCCTGACGGAGAAATCCCGCCACCGCGTCCAGGGTCCGGAGCCTGCGGGCGGGAGGTTAAAGCATCTCAGGAATTCGCTGGTAGTCAGATAGACGCGTCTAGGGAGAGAGTGAGGAGTTTTGGCTGGACTGGAGGGGCAGGGTCCAAATCCAGCCCTGCCCCTGACCCCTTCTGTGACCTTGGGCGACCCTTCCTCCTGCCCCTAGGTGGGCAAGAGGCTGGTTTTTGTTCGAGGCTGCTCCAGGTCAGATCCCAGCGGCCCAGCAGCCGGCACTCCGTTTGGGTGACGGTGCGCAAGGACTGGAACAGCCCGTGGCAGTCTTTGGACCCAGTCCCAAACGGGACAGGAGGCAGGTCTGAGAACTGAGGGGGTTGTGTCAGGTGTCAGGATGTCCTGCCCCACTTGCCTGCCTGAGAGGGGATCCTCAGGGGCCAGGGGGCTCCCATTGTGGAAAATCCCTGCACTGTCCAGAAGGGCTGCCCTTGGGCAGTATAGGGGGCAGCACAGCTGGCAGAGGTGAGTCAAGGCTGTCCCCACACACACCCCCACTCCAGTCATAGGGAAATCCCCCTCCCAAGTTTCTGCCAGGCAGTTGCTGCTTTAAATTCCCAAGCCCTCAACTGTCACAGCTGATCTGTTCCTGGAGCAAACGGAGCAGAAGATGACGGTGGGTGTCCCCTCCCCCGGGCCTATCCACGGGATTAGGCTTCTGGGGACAGCAGTCTGCTCTGCCTGGTCAGCTCTGTACATTTTGCTCTGAGCATGCTCTATATTTGGTGGGGGATGGAGTGCGGGGAGAGAAGCACTTGTTCTGAACTAGGAGCCGGAGTCTGGCTGTGCCCTTTGACAAAGCTACTGCTCCTCTCTGTGATCAGTCCCTGCCAGACAACCCACATGCTGGCCTGTGCAGCCCCCTCAGAGCAACTCTGAACTGAGGTGACACAGGAGTATCCCTCTGGTCACTCTCCTTTGCCTCCAGCATCATGCCTGGCTCCTCCTGTGGACTGGTAAGGTGGCCAAGCTCCTGAACCCACATTTGGGTTGGAAAGGATAGAAGAGAAAAAGCCCCATTCCCCCTTTGCCCCACACCCCCATCCCCAGGCAGGAAAAGTTGAGCTAAGGGGTGCCCCGGGTTCCACAATGCCCATAGCCTAGCCACTGAGCATCAGAGCTGGAGGAAGCATCCTAGAGCCTATCCCTTGTTAGAGCTGGAGAAACTGAGGCCAGAGAGAGGCAGGAACATGTTCAAGGTCACACTACATCCCACTGTCCCCAGCTCTTCAGCAGTGCAGCCATCCTTGGGGCAACTGCTGCCTAGGGAACACTCAGAGGACTTGGTGTTCCCACAGAGGTCCCTGCAGTGGAGGGACAAGGAAGGGGACCGGCACCTTCCTCTGCAGGGGACTCTGGCTCCAGCACAGTTTGCAAACATTAAGTAATCTTGGGTCTCATGACCAGAGTTGCCAGCCTCTGTCAAGGTGGCTTTGAAAGGGCCCGTGGCTGCCTGCTCATCCAGCTGCAGCTCTGAGCAGTCTGCCCTTTCCTTCCCACCCTATACCTGCTAGGCCCACAGCAGCCCCCCGCTGTTAGTCATGCCCCTTCCCCATTGTGCAGAGGGAGTGCCAAGGCCAAGGCCAGATCTTGGGACCCTTTGTGTCTTCAGCTTTCTTTCCCACCCGCATTCTGACGACTGGGGTGGAGAGTCAGCTAGCCTAAAAGAGCCCAGGCAGCTCTCTGTCACCAGTCTATGGTCTCATCACTTGGTGGAATCAGGGGGTAGGGAATGAGATTGTTTGTTCCCATAAGGAAAGTGTGTTTTGCATAAAGGGGACTGGCCAAAGGCCCCTCATGTTGATGAGGTCTGCATGCACTGGGGTTCCCCCACACTCAGTCCTGGTTGTTGCCATGGTGAAGTGTAACTCAAACGTGTTTGGGGGAGCAGCATCTTCTGTACCCCTTGCCTTCCCTCTGGACCCAGGCTTGCCTTGTCCTAGCTCCCGCAGGAATGCACACACACACACACACACACACACACAGAAACCTCTGTTCATCCTTTACTCTCATCGATGTCACTGCTGCAGCAAAACCTTCCCTGAGTCCCTGTAGCCTCCCTGCCAGAGAGTGTGCAGGGGCATAGGTGTTCAGTGAGGTCACCAGGCTGCAGGAAACCCTTCCTGCCCGCCTGGGCCATTCCACTGGGCTACCCAAGCATGCGCCAACTTGGGAAGGCAGAACACAGGCAGCCAAGTTCTCAGTGACTCTTCGAAGAAAAGTGTGTATGTGGCCTTCTGATCTTGCATGATTGCAATTCATACTTGGCCAGCATCTTCAACATTTTTTAAACGTCTGCCGCCTGCCAGAACCTGTGACAGTGGCTCTCACATATATCATCCCACTTCATCTGCAAAACCACAGAACCATCCGTTCACGTGTATGAAGGTTCTGGAAGCGTAATATTAAAACAGTGATGTCAGCCCCTAGGCCAGAGGGAACTATTTGGAATGCCACACCCTCCAACCTATGAGTGATGACCATCCTTTCCATTCCCTGGGCCCTAGAGCCTCACAGTTTGCCAGTTTGCATGCCTAGATGCTCTCGGGGAGGTAGCACCCCGGAGGGGTTCTCAACTGAGCAGAGTCCAGGCTGACCCACATAAATCCACGTGCCACATGTGATGGGGATATAATGGCTCAGGCCTCTCATGCTGCCGCTCTGGAAGGTAATCCCAGCCTGGGCTCTGTCCCATTCTTTTGGGATGACACAATCGCTCACAACTGAATTCCCCAAAGGCAGAACGGTGGCTAAACCACCTCACTGGCTGATAGAAGTTTCTCTTGTGCTCAACTGAGCTGGGTCCAAACAAGGAACAAGCTGCCTTAGAAGGTAGTGAGTTCCCTTCCCTGGAGGTATGCAAACTGAGGATGGACGGAGGATTTATTATAGATCAGTAGTATAGGTGCCCCCGAGGGTCATTGTAGCTCCAAGACTCCCAGAGCCAAGACTTTTTTTTTTTTAATTATCATCTAAGGGCTTGGTGAAAGCTATCAGGATGGTAATATAGGTTTGTAAAAATGCTAAGTGCTCCAGTGTTTTAATAAAGCCAGTTGCCTGAGGGTATTCTGGGAATGTTTCATTATCTGGCTCATTCAGCTGCAGAAGTAGGACCAGCTTTTGGACTTAGCCAAGGGGCCTGAGAACCTGGTAGGAAGTAAAGCAGTATGGAAATTGAGTGTCTACTGGCAAATCCCCGAGCCGCACTGGGTCACTGTTGGTCACATTACCTTGGGAAGCTTGAAGGCAGAGAGCTGGACTCCCTATTACTTTGGACCAGTCCCTTCCCCTCTCTGAGCCGAAGGAGTTTGGAAGAAACCAGAGATCACTTTGGAAGCTGTAACTGGCACCTGAAAGAGGTAGGGGTGGGGGTGGGCAGGAGGGGCTGAAGCATGCGGATCCTGATATGGGGATCCTTTTGTGGACCTGCTGAGGGCCAGCCTGCCTCTGGGGCTGGGTTTAAACATGAGCTCTCTACTTCCTAGCTTCGGGGCCTGGGACATGTCACTAGACCTCCCTGATGAGCCTCAGTTTCCTCCTCCCGAAGATGGGAGTGATGACAGTGCTGGTCACCCAAGGCAGTTATGAAAGTAATTCTGAGAAAGTGTGTCAATGTCATACAGTTATTTTTCATTTTCTCCTTTGGGAATATCACAGGAGCTACTAAGTATTTCTGGGGCTTCCAAGTTCAAATAGAAATGTCAGCTCCGTTCATTCATTCATTCAACAAATATTTATGGAACAAGTATTTTACCACAAGAGCAAAACAGACACAAAAGCCCTTTCCTCCAGGAGCTTGTATTCTAGCATATGCAGTCCCAAATGAATAAGCAAGTGAATAAAAATTCCAGAGAGCACCCAGTGCTAAACAGAATGAGTCTGCCCCAACTGGTGATTAAAGGTGATTTGCAATGGGAAAATTCTTCCAAAAGGAAGAGGAGACAACCCTGGTTTAAGACCTAGATTCCAGTTCTGGCCCCGACTTGCTCTGCAGCCTTGGGCAAGTTCCTTTCTGTCTCTGATCTTCCGTGCCTGTCTCGAAAACAAGAGGGTAGAATGAGCCCTTTCAGCTGGGACATCCCATGTGGCTGTGGTGGCCGCAGTATTGAGGTGTTGCAGGTGAGGTGAGGGGTGGGTAGCTCCGCAGTCACAGCTTGGGGTCCCCACCTATCCCCCACCCATATGAATGTGTCTGTTTAAATGTGCTGTGAACCCATCACATAGGAAAGTGAAAAGACAGATATGCAGCCACCTAAAGAAAAATTAGAGAAATACACAAGAGCCTACCACCTGGGTTGAGAAATGGAGCGTTGTCAGAAACAACTCCCCCCCCTGACCCCCGCTCTGTGTTCCTCCCCAATCATTATGCCTCAAAGAGTCTCACCATTTCAACTTTTCTGATAATAATGCTCTTGTTCTCGCTGTCTTACCACCTTGCTGAACAATTTTTTACAGTATCCTTCCGTTTTTCTGCTTTGCTGCTTTTCAAGCTGTAAATAGACTGAGACTGTAGATACTTCTCTGGGTCTGGCTTCTTGGGCTTGAAGTCAGAGACGTGTGGCTCATTCAATCCTAAGATGCTACAGTGAGTCCTCGTTGCTGCCGTATAATATTCCCTCAGGTCGCTGGGCCACAGCTGATGTAGCTGGTCTACTGTGATGAACATGTGGGTTGTTTTCAGTTTGGGGCTGTTGTTCTGGAACCTGTCTGTGTCCTAGGGCGGCGGGCGTATTCTTCCTTCTCTTGCTCATTACCTTTAACAGGGTTGTAAAGTATGCCGTTCGGTCCTTCCCTATCGCGTCCCCTTCTCCCTAGGCCCTGCTAGGCTTCTGATATCAGTCTTTGCCTTTGTTGCTCACCCGGGGCGGGAGGATGGTTTCTCACTGTGATGTTAGCTTGCAGTTCCCTGATTGCCAGTGAAGTCGGGCCATTTTTGTATGTTTATTGGCCGTTTGGATCTCTTCTTTGGTGAAGTGCGTGGTCAAGTCTTTTGCCCATCTTGGGCTGTCTTTTTTATTTTCTTGTGGATTTGGGGTGGGGGGGTTCTTTAGGCATTTGAGACTTGAATCCTTGATCATTTACGTACATGGTAGATATCTTGCCTTTTTTTCACTTGTTCTGGAGTCTTGGGGTGAACGTCTTCATTTCAGAGTTCTTAATTTAAGAAGTCAAATTTAACTTTTCCTTTAGTATTCATGTCTTGTGTTTTAGAACTCCTTTCCCAGTCAGTGGTCATGAATATTCTTCTGTGTGTTTTACACTAGATCTTCGATCTGCCTGGAATTGATTGGTGTGTGTTGTGAAAGAAGGGGCTCATTCCAAGTGTGCGCATGCACGTGCACACACATGTTCACACACACCATTACCCAGCACCATTTGGTAAAAAGTGTGCCCTTTTCCTCATCTGTCCTGCCTCCTCCTCCCCGCATACCCGTACCTTTCCCCCAGGAAGGCGGGCAGGAGCCCAGGACCACAGGCTCTGGCCAGGAAGAGCCAGCAGGAGCGAGGTGATCAGGGACAGCCCCGGAGGGCAGGGCGCCGGCTGGGCAGGCACCCCTCCCCCACCAGCCCAGCTGCCACTCCTGCCAAACAGGTCTGTGGGGCTGTGGGTGTCACGTGTCCCACTGGCGCTGACTAGGGCCCTGGCGGATTAAGCAGGGGCTGAGGGCTTAGGACCCACGCTGGCCACTTGCACAGGCCAGGGAAAGGCTTGAGGGAGCTCACCTACCTGGGCCGCCGAGGAGGCCCCAGAGACCAGCGAGGCTGCGCTGTTTGTGGCAGGGGCACTGGACCAAGGTAAGGGAGCGCCAGGGTGATCTCTGGCCCTGTCTTCCCTGCCCAACTCTGGGTGCCTCCGTCTAGAAGATAAACATCCCCTCCTAATCTCTTGGCATCTGGGTCTGTTGGAAGCAGCGAGAGGTAGGAGGTGGAAGGGCCTGGAGTGGGACAAGGGCCTGCCAGATCTCAGGCCACTATGCAAGCTCGTGTGCCTCTCGGGCACCCTGCCCACACATCTCCCAAGGGGCTCTGTGTCCTCTTCTGAGTCCAGGGCATGCCTGCTAGATGGGAGGGGTCACTGCCAACCTCCAGTCAGCCCTCCAGATTTTGTTGCCTTTCCCTGGGCAGTGGCCACTCCCTGGCCTGGTAGGACACAGCCTCACTGCTCTTGGAATTATTAGGGCAGGGAAGGAGGGAGGAAGTGGGTGTAGACTGAGTACCTGCCAGGCACCTCCCCTCGGGTAAGTTTTATTCCTACCAAGCAAAACACGGAAGACTCACCCATTTAATAGACAAGAAAACTGAGGCCTCAGTGTGGGGGGGTGGCTGTGGTTTGGCAGGGGCCTTGGCTGCAAGAATAGCCCTGCCTCCGCTAGCAGCTTGCCTGCGTGGCCCTGGAAGTTGCAGGCTCTACTCCCGCCACCATGGCCACCACCGCCGGGGGACTCCCCTCGCTTACCTGATGAGGCACATTCCCTCTGGAGCAGTGTCGCTCCTCCCCAGGGCTCTCTGAGAACTGTGGGTCCCTACAAGGAAGTTGAGGCCAAGAACAAGACCCAAACTGGCCTAGTGGCTAGGATTTTGGGCGATGTGCCCTGGTTTGTTTAGTGGGAGTGACAGTAATAGGGCCTGCCTCTTCAGGTCACTCTGAGGCTAAACTGTCACCATGCAGAAATGGGCCACCAACACGACCCAGCTCCCAGCAAGCACAGGTAATCTCAGCTTTTGGGTGTTTGTTTGTTTTTGTTTTTAATGTCTTTTCTTTAAAAATTTTTATTTATTTGACAGAAAGGTAGAGAGAGAGAAAGAGAGCACACAAGCAGGGGGGAGTGGCAGAGAGAGAGGGAGAAGCAGACTCCCCGCTGAGCAAGGAGCCCTGTATGGGGCTTGATCCCAGCACCCCGAGATCATGACCTGAGCCAAAGGCAGATGCTTAACTGACTGAGCCACTCAGGTGCCCCTCAGCTTTTGTTCTTTACTGAGAAGGTCAGTATTTGAGCTCCCTCCATCTCCGAAATTCTGACCTCCTTCTGGCAGCTTCCTTTCTTCCTGGACCTCTTATTTTTGGTTTATTTCTAGGAGGTTACTCTTTACTTAGAAAAACAGACACTTGGTAAAAATATTCAGCATTGTAAGAATATACAATGAAACTGCATATGCCCCCCACTCAGAGCAAACATGAGGAGCATTTTGGGGGTATACGGTTGGAAATGTTCAGGAGATACATGTATATGTGTGTTTAATCCCTGCAGTGTCTTTTAAAGAAAACACCGGTAGCTTGCTCTGCCCCCATCCTGTGACTTCCCTCTGGGCCTTTAAATCCACCCACTTGGTCAGAGAACCTGACTCCCTCCTCCCTCCAGAAGGCACACATATTTGTGGACGCTGGCACCAGATTTTCCTCGTCAGCAGGACTCGAGGGAGGCTGTAGCCTGGCACGGGGCAAACAGGGGGATCGTTGAGCTGCAAAGAACGGTCCCTCTGTGCCCAGTTGAAGGCCCGAGCTGGAGACCAGCTCCCCCTCCTCCCCACTCCAGCAGATCTGGGTCTGGAGCGAGGGTGGAGCCTGGGGACCTGGCATGGGCCCAGCCTGGCTGCCAGCTGGCCATTGGGTGACCTTGAGCCAGCCCTGGCCTCCTCCGGGTTCCTGACTCAGTGCAGAAACCCAGGACATGCAGCACCTTCTCCGAGAGGAGTGAGGATCTGGCTCCTTGAAGACCCAGGCACGCAACATGTCATTCATCTCACCTGGGCTAATGCCCATAATGTGGCCTGGAGTTTTTCCTGCCTCCCTATTAAACTTTGACGGTCTTCCCATGAGGCAACTTAAGTCAGTGTTAAGTTTTGCTGATGTTTTCTCTGTGGGCCTTGTGATTTCTGGACCTGCTACTGTCTTATCTCTGCCATGTAAATCTCCCAGAGGGCTTTTTCTGGGGCTTTCTCTCTCCCAGGGTCTGAGAAAGGAAGGCAGCTGGTGGCTACATGTGGCCCACATGTCTTGCATGCATAGGTATAAAGCCTTACCGGAAGGGCTCCCTGCCCCCTTGAAGGAAAAGAAGGATCCACTGCTGGTGTCAGAAGGGTGGCAGGGACCAAGGGTCATAGTCACCCAATAGGGCAGAGCTCCAGGCACCTCTAGTGCACAGATGTCCAGGTTGTGCACTGTGTAAGAGCACTTGGCAAAGAAAGAATGCAGTCTTTCCAAGCAGGCGTCTAAGAGGCTGTGTCCGCCAGAAGAGGGCGCCTTTTACAGAGTCACAGGCACAGGAGCCCTGCACACTGATGGTAGAACCAGCCTTGAGCATGCTCACTGGCAAGGGAGAGATGCCTAGGTGTGGTGGGTTCTTCTCCCCACTTAGGCAGTCTTCCTGTGCTTAGCTTTCTAGAATCTCTCTCCAGAACTCTGTTGGTAACCTCAGGGGAAAGGGAACTCTAACCACTGTCCTCCATCTGTGTGAGCAGCTTGAGCAAACCCAGCTGGGTGAAACCTCAGAGGGAACTGGGCCATATGCCTGGCCTCAGGGGCCACAGGATGGCTTGACTGAAAACAGACCTGGGTTCACATCTCAGCTCGAGTTTTTATGGCTGTCTACTCCTGGTCAGGACATCTGTGCACAGAAGCCCTACTTTATTGTCTGTTAATATCCCCCCCATACCCTCCGCCAGAGCTCAAGTATGAAACACCTTTACCTCTGTGCCTGGCCCCTTGAGACATGAATGTTTTATTTATGAAGGCATGTTAATTTGGGGACAGCGACTCACTTGATCTAGACATAATTCATTTCTTCCACAAAGATTTCTCAAGCATCCAGTATGTGCTGGGCACGACTCTGGGGCTGAAGTAAATGGTGAGTCCCACAGACATGCTCCTTATCCTTACCTAGCTGTCTGGTATAGGAGAGGGAAATGCTGTCCTGATCAACATCAGCCAGTTGCTAGGAGGAATTGCTCAGTGGGGCCAGTGAGGAGGCCAGGCAAGGCGTCCCTGAGGGAGCTGAGGCTTGAAGGTGGAGTCACGGTTAAGTAGGTGAAAAGAGAGAGACATGTGTGCTGAACTAGCATTTTCAAAGGGTGGGTGGCAGGAGCCAACCAAGTAGGTAAGAGGCTGAGGCAGAGTAGGGAGGGCAGAGGCCAAATTTGCAGGGACTTCTAGGCATAGCAAGGAATTTGGTGCTTATTTTGTAAGCAGTGAAGAGCCAGATTTTGAAGCAGGGCGATGATTTGTCGTTAGACTGAAATGTCAGTGAAAATGGCTTTGAGTCTTGTCTCTGCTTCCTAACCCAGCTGCCCTTCCTAACCCAGCTGCAAGGGGGCTGGGGAGGAGGATGTCTCAGATGGTTCAGGCAGGATGGGAGAGGTTTGAATGAGGAAGCTTAGCGTGGGGTCCAGAAGCTGACTCAGTTGCCCCTCTCTGCACCTTTCCCAAGGCTGGGGTACCATGGAGTCCTGCCCACTCTCTGTCCTGGGGCTGGGAAGGCCAGGATGCAGTTCCCCAGAAGGATGACAGGTGGCGCCAGCCCTCCAGTGGTGGAGGGTGGACTGGCCCAGCCAGGCCCAACCTGGTGAGAGGTGGGGTTGGGGCCACTCTGGTCATGCCAGAGCCCACCACCCTTCCCCTGACTCCTCACCTACACCCCAGTCTGACACCTAAACTGCTGGTTCAATGGCTCCAGCCCATCTTTCCTCCTCTCCAAGGATGGCTCTACCAGCTGTGCCCTAAATTGTCCTTTTAAAACTGATCTTCATTTGCCGCTAAGCCCAACCTGGGATGGCTAGGTGAACCCCCACTTTGCAGGGGAGTGCTGGGGTCCAGGTCTCTGCTCCACAGCCTTGGCCAGTGAAATGCAAATGTGAGGTCCCAGATTTACAGGGTGGACAGGGCATCCGCAAGCCACGTGTGTAAAGCAGAGAATGAGGGCCCTTCAGTTAGCGCAGCCAGAGCTAGACACCCAGGAGGCCTTCAGAGCCTGGGAGTCCCTCCCCTGCTTCCCTTAGCCCCCATACCTTGCCCTGGAGTTAAAGCCTAAGGGGAACCAATGTGTGTTGAATGAAGAATGCCCTTTCCAATCAGAGCTACATCCCAGGTGAGGACCCTCATGGCTTGGGCCATCAATTGGTATCAAATCCCAGCTCCCCGTCTTCTGATGTGTGATCTCACATCTTGTGCAAGTGTTTTGGTCCATCTGGGCCTCTGTCCCTTCTGTAAGGTGCAGACTGTGCTCTTTCTATGGTTGGGAAGGGATCTTGGGAGAAGAAATGGCCTCAAGGGAGACAACCGGGGTCCCAGCCCCAGCGCCCTCGCTCCTGGCTTCCCTTTCCCATGCACGGCGGGGATTACCCTTAACCAGGGGAATAATTACCGTGGACAGGGCTGACATGTTGAACAAATTGCTGTGTGCTTGTAATTACAAATTGCGTTTCCAACACTCCAGGGGTTTCCAAACCTTGATATCTTTGCTATTAACACATAAATTATGCTTATGTACGGAAACAGTGAGAGAGACCAAAATTATCTGTGGGCTGTGTTGCATAAGGGTTGCTCATTATGGACCGACTCCAGGAGTCTGGGGCGGCCCCATCTGGGGCCTCCAGGTTTACTCTTATTTCATAGGGCCACGTTCCCTTACCAGCCCAAGTCCCACTTGGCATGGAGTGAGGCTCCAAGGCTTTCCTGCGAACCCTGCGGATTGGAATCCCAGCTCTGCCCACTGCGAGCTGAGCGGCCTCAGGTGTACCACCAAACCTCTGTGTGTCTCAGCTTCCTGGTGGGCTGCCTAACAGGGCTTGATAACCATCCACAGGACAGTGTGTGCCAAGCTGCAGATAGCTGCCAACTGCCCAGCATACAGGAGGTGCTCCCTGAGGGCCTGGCCTTCTCCCCTCACAATGCAAGAGGTGCACGATGGGATGGCAGCCAAGTCTTATTCCCAAGAGTATAGGAAGATGGCCTTGACTCCCCCTACCACCCTGCCCCTGCTACCCACCAGGCAGGTGGAAATGTGAGACTCTGGCTGTGTGAAATGATTCCAGGTGAGCCCCAGACTCGGCGTCCAGGGACCAGGAACAGAATCACATGGGACCTGGGAGAGTGTAACTCCTCCCAGTGCTCATTCAGCCCTGCTAGTTATTCTGAGACTAGAGTGTTGGTCCCTGCTAATATGTCTTTAGCACTCAAAAAAGGGCTTCATTGTATCTTGTTTTTATGGGCGTTGTATAGTCACATGGTCCAACAATTAAAGATAGAAAAGGCACACAGCGAACAGCAAACCACCCTCCCAGCCCTGGCAAGTTCCCTCAAAGGTAACCACTGTCCAGAGGTATTTTATGCATATGTCAGTGTGCGTGTGTGTGCGTGCATGTCCGTGTCGGTGTGTGGGGGGGGGTTTACTCCTCCCCCTTCCTTTTTTACCCAAATACAGCATTCATCACTTTACTTGTTTCACCTAGCAATACATCTTGGGTCTTATTCCCTATCGGGATATAAAAAGCACCCTTCTGTTTTATGGCTGCCTTCTAGAACATGAATTCTCTTTGCTTGCTAATGTCTGCGTTAAACAAACCCAGAGCAGGCCTCCAGCACAGGCCTTCTGCTGATAACAGGATCCAAGCAGGATTTTATAACAGTGTTTTAGTTTGGGTGATTTGTTTTTATGGGAAAACTGAATTTATTCTCAGTGAAACTTTTTTTTTTTTTTTATTGATGGAGAAGATCGAGTTTCCCTCCCATGTAAAGCATGGTGTTAAGTAATTGGTAAACGTGTCCTTTGTGGTCATTGGGAAAACCAACCTAGGGATAAATCCAGGCCACTTCTGCCACCGGAAGTCTAACCCCTTCACCCTCTGGCCTCTTTCCTCACAGCTCACCCATCCCCGTATTTCACACTCCCCATATATGCAGAACTATGATTATATTTTCCCAAGCTCACCAAGGCTGTTCCTATGCTGTTCCCTCTACCTGGAGTGCCCTTCTCTTGCTGGGCCACCCAGTGAATTCCCATTCATGCCACAGATCCCAAGACAGGCCTCACCTCACCTCCTCCAGGAAGCCTTCCCTAAATGGTCATCCCACCTGCTCACAGTCAGTCCTGACCTTGTGCCATCTGGCTCCCATACTGAACTGATGGCCCACCTCAGTGCCATGACTGACCCAAGAGTCCCAAACTGGAGTAGGCATCAGACCCACCTGGACCGTGGGACTTTGCACTTGCAAAAAAGTCCCAGCTGAGACTGCAACTGTTGCTATTCCTGGAAGCAGCCTTTGAGAACCACCCGTGGAGCAGAGAGAACACAGGCTGAGTGTCAGCATGGGTGGGTACCCGTCCCAGCTCCGTGCTTTAGAGGTTGTGTGTCTTTGGACAAATGACTTGGGCTCTCCGGGCTTCAGGGCCTCTGTTTCCTTCTGCACCTTCTGGTTCCCCAGTCAGTGCCTGACAGACTCAGAGTAGGTAGGAATACATGTCAGGGGCAGTTGTGGGACACATTCAGGAGTGCACATGTTCTCAGTTATGGATTTATTCAGACACTGAATCAGGCATCACACATATCCCGCCTCCATTAATTCCGAATCAGTGGAGTCGGGTCAAGCTGGATGCAGTCTTCGTCCCAGCCAGATGAGAGAAGGTGCTGTTTAAATCAATAACATAAAGAAAATTGCAGAAGGGAATTTTTAACCCACTTAAGAGAGGCTGTTGTTTTAGGAGCACTTAGTGGCATCCATTTGCAAAACAGGCGTCCCTGGCACTTGCTGTAAATGAACGTGTCTATTCATTAAGGGAGAGGGCCACTGGGGCCTTGCCTTGGCTTGGCACCCCCTCAGTAGCTGTTCTGCTGTGGGGGCCCATGGCTCAAGAATAAGCAGGCTCCTTCCTTAGCGGCTCCCTGGAAAGACACATGTCTGAATCTGAAACAGAACAAGGCCTTGCAGATTTCCATATTTCTTCCCCGATGCCCTCACTTTACCTGCTCCCTTTAATAAAGAGGGGCCCCAGTTTAAGCAAAGCTACCAGGAAAGAACCAGATAGGTCAAAGATGGTCATTTGCCCTGCTGAAGGGATGCATCTTTTTTTTTTTTTTTTTAATAAAATCTTTGGCTGATGGTTCCTTTATGTACTGGGCACACTGGAGATGAAAATTGGTGTTTTTGAAAGACCATCTCACCCAGCCCTTCCATAATCTATCTGTGGTGGAAATAGAGGCGTTGGCTGAAATCGAAGAAGACAAGGGTGAGAATGGGGAGCAGGAGCGGAGCCTGCCGTTCCCTTCCCAGCGTGTAGGCCTTGCCTCATCCATGTGGTTGTCCCTGACTGAGAACCACTTGGTTCAGCATGACTCACTCCTTTATCAGACAATTACTGAACACGTACTGTAGACCAGGCTCCATCTGGATACTGGGGACACGGTGGTAAACAAAGTCCCTCCTTCACAGAGCTCCATTCTGATGGAAGAGACAGACGATAAACAAGTAAACAAGTAATTAAGCAAGATAAATATAGGCTGAGAGATGGGCTTTGAAGGGAATTAGATGAAATAGAGAGAATGGGGATGGGTTTTACCTGGGGGTGTTCCAGAAGATCCCTCAGAGGAGGTGATGGCAAGCGGGCTGCCGTCTGTTGGAACATGTGTGTGCTGTCTCAGAGCCCTTCACACGTGGGGTCTCTTTCCCAGACTGTAAGCCTGTGGGTGGGGCTTGGGACCACAGAAGTTAATTCATCCTTGGTGGCCCCACTGAGTGTGAGCTTGCCCCATGTGACCCCACCTGGGCTTCTGGGCTGCCTTAGCAGAGCTGGCAGAAGCCTCAAGTCCTTCCCGGGGCTGGCTACCACCATGCCTGCCTGCTTCTCCCCAGCTGCTCTCCACTCCAGAGGGCAAGCGGGGCATCCCCCAGGAAGAGAGTAGGGCAGAGGGAATTGGGATTTGTGACTGGGGACCTGGGAGCTGGTTAAGTGGGGGCAGTGGGGGAAGAACTCTTGCTGAGGGCCCAGCACTGGGTATCCCACTAAAGTCTTTACAACATCAGTGATATGCCTGGTTATTCATGCCCATTTTACAGAGGAGACTGAGGCTTGGAATGGCAATGCCCAAGACCACACTGCCAAGAAGGGGACAGAGCCAGGAGTCAGACTCCGTAGCCAGTGTGGGGCAGTTGTGGCGGGGGGTGGTTCTGGATTTGCTTTTATTATTTCCATGATATCAGCTGAGAAGGGAAACTGTCTTCTGCAGGGGACATCTTGGAACTGGGCCTTGAAGACCAAAGAGAATAGTGTTTAAAGCATAGACTTGGGAATCAGACAGCCCTGGGTTCAAATCCTCACTTCCTGTTTGCCCCTTTGCACGTTCTTTTAGCTTTCTGAGCCTCGGTTCCTTTCTCTGGATGATCGATGAGGATAGTAATAGTAGTATGTTCCTGAGAAGGTCATTGTAAGGCTCATTAAATGAATGATACGTGTAAAGCATTTAGCACAGAGCCTCATTCAATAAGCCCTTGAAGTGGGGGGAAGCCTTAAGTAAGTTACTCAGCCTCTCTGAGTCATCGTGTATTTGTAAAGTGGAAGGTTGTTGAGAATTAAATGCTACCTCTTCTGTAAAGTGCCTGATATAGGGTAGGTGCCGGTGAGGGGTGGCCTTGTGGCTGTCTAGAGAGGTAACAGCCCCAAACTTAAGGAAGAGGCAAATAGAGGCAGAAAGGGGGAAAGGAGGCACAGAAAGACCCATCCAATTGCCCAAGATGCAAGATCGAGCATCAGATGTGGGGGAGCTAGGCTGTGACCCCAACTGGTGTCCCCAGGTGTGAGCATTCCCACTCTGTGGGGACAGTGGTGGAGCAGGGGAAGGACTGCCCCGTTCTGAAGGCCTCCGTGATACCCATCCCTGGCCAGGCAATTACAGATGTTCTTGCCAAGCCCCCACACCACTCCTGCAAGGAGCGTTTTTAGATCCACACACTGAGGCCCCAGGAAGCTGGGGGACTCAGCCAGGGTGACACAATGGGGTCAGGGGCTGGGATGTGTGTCCAGGCCTACTGGCCACAGGGCTGCCTCTTCACCCTGGGACAGAGAACCGAGGTGGCCTGGGCTCTATCTCAGGTATGGAGGGGCCCAAAGGGTCAGGCCAGAGGATCTGGCCAAGCAGCTTCCCTGTGCTACCAGCCAGGGAAAGTGGGGGCTGCGGTGGGGTCACTTTGATTGTGAGCCGGGGCTGGCAAGACCACCTGATGGGAACTGTGGTGTGCAGTATGATTTCAAGGGCAGTGGGGTGGGGTGCAGTCGGGGAAGAGCCCTTCACTGACGAAGGTAGCAGCCTAATTAGGTATTTGCTACTAAATGTCTTCCTGATGTCGTCAGGCCTCTCGAATCCTGCAAGAAGACCGGCAGACGGCCACTTCCCATCCACTTGAGTAGAGACCCATAACTCAAGTAGTGGCACTTAGAAGCCACAGGTCTGTTCTCCACAAGCCCTGCACCCTAAATCCCCAGGCAAGCAGCTCAGCTTACCTGACCGGGCCCAGCAGGGGGACAAGGATGGAGGGAGGGGGCCCCCAAGAGTGGCCGGACTAAGGCGGGAAGCCATCAGCACCTTCTGACCCATGGCCACCCCCCACCTTCCTTCACTTTTACAACACCTACTTTATAATCACACACTGTGTGACAGGGGTTGCGGTGGGCACTGGGGACCTGGAAACATGGGGTGTTCTGGGGCTGTAGGCTAGGAGGGCTTCTTGGAGGAGGTGATCATTCCTGACCATTTGGTTCAGTGTCAGTCACGGAGCACCTGTCACATGCTAGGCGTTTCAGAGTTTGTATAGCGCCGACCAGTACTGGTAAGGGTTTCGATTCTCCTTGCTTCTGACCCTGTGTCCTGACTATGCGGTTCTGTCATTGCAAGCCCTCCCTAAGGATCTTTTCTTCCAGCCTGAGTTAATCCATTGTCAACTGTAGGCATAGTAGCACCTGCGTCTGATTTTTATTGTTCATTGAAAGACCAGAGGAAAACATCCTCCTTACACCTCAAACCACAATGGTTCCCTGACTCTGTGGTTTGCTTTGTCAGAGCAGTGGGGAAGGAGATGCGGAAAGGAAGTCAGATGACCAGGTCTTGGCCTGGCCCCAGAGTGACTTCGGGAAGTGCAACCCAGTCTTGTAGGCCTCAGGCTCCCCACCTAGTGAGCAGTAAACGCTGGGTCATGGTGACTCCTTCCAGCCCTAAAATTTAGGATATGCAAACATTAAAGCCTCTTCAATCTCACTGTCACGGTCTGGGTCTTGGTCAGCCCAAGTAGCACTGAGTTTTTATGGTTGGGACTCAGCTCTGCTGGTAGCTGGTCATACGGAGCAGTGGCAGTGTCTGAGTCCCACCACCAGGAGAGTGGACAGAGAGCCATTGTCCCTGCCCTTGTGATGCCCACAGTCCAGGTGAGGGTTTCCCTCTCCACCTGGGAGACAGAGTACTGGGAAGGGCTTTGAAGAGAAGGTGACGTTTGGGCTGAGTCTTAGAGGCTGAGTAGGAGGTTGCCAAGCAGATGAAAAGGGTAGCCTGGGAAGTGGGAACCGCATAAGCAAAGGCACTGGGACAAAAGAGGGCGCGGTGCATACTGGGAGGAGCTCTATTATAGGGATGGTAGCTGGAGGTGAGGCTGGAAGGCAAGGCATCAGGGACTAGATGACAAGCAAAGTACTACCTGCACAGGTGATGGCCATATCGACTAGTTCACGGTAAACAGTCCTACAGCCCCTCGGGGCCAACTCCAGCCTCCCAAAATAAGTTACCCCAAGGTCATTTAATTTACTTGGTGTAGTGCAATTAGGGAAGCCTGTGATTTGCAAGTGGTTTATGTGAAAACGAATGAAATTTAAAAAAGTAACTCGGCACTTTGGAGCAGCTGGATTCATCTGGAAACTTTCTGTCCTGGGGGGACTGACTGGCTTCTCTGAGATACCATTTTACACAATTCTGCATTCTGCACAGCTGCCTCTGGTTTTCACAGCATCCAACGCTCCTAGGAAGAAGTTCTATATTGTAGGGAGCCAACACACCGCCCCCCTCAAGCCCAGCTGTGTGCTGGACTGTGGGGTACTGTGGCCTGGGAGGCAGGATGCCTGGACCAGTGTCAGTGTTCCTAGTACACAGCCCAGGGCACATCCCTTTTTCACTCCAGGCCTCAGTTTCCCTGTCTGTAAAATGAGGGCATGGGCTACAGGGATGATGACAGAGCTCTCTCCCGTGCCCGGCATCCCAGCTATGCTGTAGGGATGTTCATTCGGTGTTATGAAGAGCAACAGAGGAATGATCAATACTGAAGGGGGGAGTCAAATGGGCTCCCACTGATTTTCACGCTGTCAGTAAGACACAGCCTACTCAGAGGCAAAGGAACCCAAGTGGCCCGAGAGGTAACTTAAGTACCATCTGGAATTTGGGGTCTTTGGGCACTGGCTCTGGAGGGCCTCAGGGTCTCCTATAAGATGCTAGAACAACTCCGGTCCTGTAGGTTGCCATGATTGTACTGATTTCTTCACTGCACTGGCTTTTTTGGTTTGTTTTTCAGGGAACAAACATGTTTAAAATTTTGAAAACTATAAAAGGGCATAGAGGGGCACCTGGGTGGCTCAGTGGGTTAAGCTTCTACCTTCGGCTCAGGTCGTGATCTCAAGGTCCTGGGATCAAGTCCCACATCGGGCTCCTTGCTCAGTGGGGAGCCTGCTTCCCACACTGTCTCTGCCTGCCTCTCTGCCTGCTTGTGATCTCTCTGTGTCAAATAAATAAATAAAATCTTTTTTTAAAAAGGCAGGGGGTGGTGCATACAGCAAGAAGTCCTCCCTTCTCCTTCCCAGCCCTGTCCCAACAAGACTTCAGGCTTAGAGGGCAGAGGCCCATCTCCAGGAATCTCTGGAAACCCCAGTTTCCCTTCCCAGAGACAATCACTGGTCCATGTTTCTTGGATCTTCTTTAAGAAATAGTCAATGGTGGAACGCCTGAGTGGCTCAGTTGGTTGGGCAGCTGCCTTCGGCTCAGGTCATGATCCCAGGGTCCTGGGATCGAGTCCCACATCCGGCTTCTTGCTCGGCAGGGAGCCTGCTTCTCCCTCTGCCTCTGCCTGCCTCTTTGTCTGCCTGTGCTCGCTCGCTCTCTCTCCCTCTGTCTCTGGCAAATAAATAAATAAAATCTTAAAAAAAAAAAAAGAGAAATAGTCAATGGTTATATGATGCTATATAAGCACACTAGTGTTCTATACATCTTACTATAAGTACATCTGATGATTTATTGGACTTTTAATCACAGTGTCCCATCTCAGATCATTTCCTATGTATATGGTGTACCACCATATTGTTCACACAGAACTCCAGGAATGGGCGTATAGCCGTGTACCCACTGCCCAGTCCCCACTGAGGGACATTGTATGTCTCCTTCTCCCCGTTCCACTGTTACAATCAACTAATATCCTAAGTCTTTGTACACACAGGCAAGAAGCTCCGTAGGAGTCATTTCTAGCAGTGGATCGTCCCATCATGTGGCCGTCTTGTCTGAAGGTCACTTGGCCCAGCCCTATGTTTTGTTTTTGTTTTTGTTTTAAGATTTTATTTATTTATTTGACAGACAGAGATCACAAGTAGGCAGAGAAGCAGGCAGAGAGAGAGAGAGAGAGGAGGAAGCAGGCTCCCTGCTGAGCAGAGAGTACAATGCAGGGCTCCATCCCAGGACCCTGGGATCATGACCGAGCCAAAGGCAGAAGCTTTAACCCACTGAGCCACCCAGGTGCCCCGGCCCTATGGTTTTAATCACCACCTTCCCCCATGACATTTGGATTCTGCTCTTCCAGATCTTGTCCGTGGTGGGCCTGCGCAAGGGTACTGGAGGTCTGGCAGGACAGGCAGGGTAGCTGGTGCCAACAAGAAACTCCCCAGAGGACCTTCATTTATTGCAGGGTAGACGACCTTTTCGTGCGGAGGGCTAGATATAAATATTTTAGGCGTTGTGAGTCATCTATCACCTTTGTAACTGTTCAGCTTTGTTGTTGTAGCCCAAAAGTATCTGCAGACAATACATAAGTGAATGAGTGGGACTCTGTTCCAATAAAACTTTATTTTAAAAAAGCAAGCAGTGGGCCGGATTTGACTCTCAGGCTGGATTTATTCAACTGCTGAGTACCTCTGTGTCCCAGGCCCCCTAGTCGGTGTGAGGAATGGTGCAGAGAACAATACAGGCCCAACTCTGCCTGGCAAGAGCAGTACAGCTCACTGGTGTAATGGGAGAGCAGGTGCAGAGTAAACCCGAGAGTGTCTACGAGGAGTGTCTCACTTGGCCTAGGGGCTGGTCCAGGGTGGCTTTCTGGGAGAGGAGACATTGTAAGCTGAAATCCAAAGTCTTAGCCAGGAGTCAGGCACAGCAGGAGTCTGGGGCTTTGAAAGAAGTTTTGTGCTACTGGAGATGTGGTGTGTGTGGAGGGAACATGATAAGTGGCAAGGGCTGGAGAGGAGAACCTCAATCAGGGCACACAGGCCTGGAGGCAGGCTGTGTGGAGGAGCTGGCCTTCATCTTGACAGCTCTGGGAGAGGGACTGCAAAGGTTGGCCTTGGGGGGTGGGGTAGGGTGCTATATATGTGTCTGATGTCAGAAGCCAGGGGGATGGGGATGAAGTTGGGTCATGACACGTGAGACAGGTCAAGGCAAGCAACTCAGGACTGAAACCCAGGACGGTACAGTGGAACTAAATATTTTCATGACTTTCTTGAATCCTGTGCCCCTATAGATGGGCTCCTTCTCATCCCTCAAGGCCCCATCCCAAAGCCCCTTCATCTTTGGAGCCTGTTATGAGGCAGACTTACAAGCTCTTTCCTCCAGATTATTATAACATCATACTGAGGGACACTTGTCGCATCAGTGTCTCCCACTGAGGCCTCAGATGACAGGCACAGAGTAAGCACTAATAAATGCTTACTAAATTAAATGAAACAGGAAGATGAATTCTCCAGGATAGTTGTGGTCCATGAGCCATAACTTACAGTTGAGAAAACCGAGACTCAGAAGGCTAAGCAACTTGCCCAAATGGAACATATAAGAATTCTGCCCAGTCTAGTCATTTTAGCAGAAAAATTGGCTTTCTCTGCCTTTCCAGGCTGGAACTTTGTTGTTTGCCTCACGGTTCCCTAAATTATTAATCCGCAAGGCAGTTAACTGAGCAGAAACAAGAAGCACACTTTGTAGAAAGATAAAACAAGAGAATTAAGAGGCATTTGGTTTCCAGGGACTCCATCCTCTGGTATTCCAAATGCTAACAGGGAAATTCAACCCCCTTCTTCTAAATCCCAGCCGGAACAATGTCGCCAAGACCATCCTGGCAGGCGGCTATGCTGTGGGCCTGGACAAGTGCCTGGAATTCTTAGAGAATCCAGGTCGTGAGGCTGTCGGTCAGAGCCTGTGTCTGGAGGGCTCCAGCAGCTGGGCTGGGGGAATTCTCTTGGCTCCATTTATTGCAGCCTATTTTTAGAGGGCTATTCAAGCTGGGGTGGGAGTTTTCCACCACCACCACCACCCCTGCAACTGTACAATTTAAAGCCTATCCCCTCCTACCTCCCATTACCCCCCAACCAGGATGCAGGTCATGGTAACAGGCTTTGAGCAGTGCATGTCCGAAGTCGTTTCCTTCTGGAACCCTTGTGTGTAGGTGCTCTTGTCCATCTCCCTGATTCTGGCCATCTTGGTGGGTGTGAGGTGCTCCCTCATTGTGGTTTTGACTTGTATTGCCCAGATGATTAGTGGCGTTCAGCATCTTTCCATGTGTCTATTGGCCATTCATATACCTTTTCCGGAGAAGTGTCTGTTCAGATCCTTTGCCCTTTTTCTAATTGTTCCAATTATCAATTGAATAATTATCGATTGTTCCAAAATTGGGTTATTTGCCTTTTTATTGTTGAGATGGAAGAGTTCGTTATATGACATGGATACTAGACTCTTATCAGATATGTGATTTCCAAATATTTTCTCCCATTCTGAGCATTTATTTTTTAATGTAGCAAAGACAACATCAGAAGCAGAGAGGAGAAACGTGGAGATGGGCAATGAGGGGTACTGGATTCCTGCTCAGCCTGTTGCCTGGGAACCCTGGTACACTAAACTGGATCTAGGGACGGCCTCTTCCGGTGCTACCAGCTGGGCCAGCCCAGCCCTCTTCCTTCATTGTCCCCCACCCCACTCCAGTTTCTCCATCTGGGAAAGCACTCATCATTAGACTCTCGGCAACACCCCTTCCAAATGGAAGACTCAAAAAGGCACAAGACGATGTCCCTGCATTAGTGGCTTCCTACTTCTTCCTGACTTCTGCAGTTGTGCCAGCTGCCTGGCCCTCCAGGAGATAAACTTGCAGCTGGGGCAGGTGGGGTTTTGATTGTGTCTGTGTCTGCTTGATGTCTCCCAACCACATATGGGCATTCCACAAGTGTGGGTGCTGGGCCCTATGCCTGCCTTCATGAAGCCCAAGGACAGATAATAAACAAGTAAATATGCAAATTGAGAACAGCAAGCCAGGATTGCTTATAGTAGGGAGAGAGGAGCAGCCTGGAAGAGAAGTGAGCGAAAACCTCTTAGAGTTAACCCAGTTAAGGTGAGCCTCAGTTTCCTCTTCCGGAAAATAGGGCCACCAATAGCTTCACCTATATCACATATTGTCTTGAGGACCAAGTGTAGGTAAAGAGCTCTAACAGCAAATCAGGATTACTCCAAGCCAGCCGTGGGAGTCTGAAAGTTGTCTCTGGGTGAGGGAAGAGCAGGGGTGTTGAATGGGGTTAGGGAAAAAGAAGCTGCTTTCATCAGATCCTCACCCAGAAGTCCCCAAATGGGTGTCCCCAGCCTCAGGATGGAACCCATTTTTTCCTCTGGGGCAGAAACATCAGAACCCAAAAGTCACAACATCCCGGGAGCAGAGGTCTCGTTTTATAAGATGAGGCCAAAGTTAGGATTGGCAGAGATTGGCGCCATAAGCAGAGTAGGCTGCAGTTGGCTGGTTTGGGTTTTATATTTGCTGTGCTTATGCCTTGAGGAGCCAAATATGTATTTGGGGGGACTCTGTTTTGGAGGGAGTGCACAACCCTCCCAGAGAAGGGCCTAGCTTGCAGGTACAGGGGTGCTCTTGGTCAGCTAACCTGGCGGAGACGATCCTGCCTACTTGGCTCTGATCGCCCCGCCCCCTTCGCGCAGCCCCGCCCCCTTCGCTTCCCCACGAGGCTCCGCGCAGCCCCGCCCGCCCGGCGCAGCCCGGCCTTCGGGCCCGCCCCTGGCCCCGCCCCCTCCCGGGCCACATTCCTCCGGCCGGGCCTCGCTCTGCGCCAGGCGGGCGGGTGGCCGTGGCGGCGGCGGCGGCGGTGGAGGGGAGGGCTTGGCCGGCCTGGGGCTAGAAGTAGAGCCGGGAGCAGCGGGAACCGGCGGGCACCGGGCCGGGCGACCCGAGGTGGTCGCGTGGTGGGTGGTCAGGTCTCTCGGTGGTCGGGTGTCGGTCCCGGGATCTGCCGCCCCAGCGGGAGTCGGCAGCGCTCGGCGGGGCCTGGGTCCCGGGCGCTCGGCCCCGTCAGCTCCCGCCGCGGCCGCCATGTGGTGCCTGCACTGCAACTCCGAGCGGACCCAGTCCCTGCTGGAGCTGGAACTTGACAGCGGGTAAGCCCGTGGCCGCGGGTCGGAGGGATGGCGTAGTGGGGGGTGGGGGAGGGTGGCGCCGGGGCTCGGGCTAGAGGGCCTTGGGGAGGGGCTTCACGGAAATGGCCTGGCGGGTCAGGGTGGGGGTGCCAGCAGAAAACCAGTCATTGCACGGCTGCGGGCGGTATGTTGTGGGTTTGTGAGAGAGCCGGGTCCTGCGTTGTGCCCCGGTTCGTTAGAGCCTGCTGGGGCTCTAAGTGTAAGTGTGTGCCAGAGAGGCTGCGGGGATGGGTGTGCCGGGGTGCGTGAGACTGTCAGGATGTGTGTGATGAGTGCCTGTGTGTGAGGGAGGGAGGAGGGCTGACGGGGTGGAGCGTGGCTGCAATAGTATGTGTGCAACCAGCCCAGGGACCTGAGTTTGTGTGTGTGAGAAAGAGATGCTGTCAGGACAGGAGTGTGTGTGTGCGCGCGCGCGTGTGTGCATGTGCGCACTCGCTCCCAAGTGAGTGTCGAGATGGGAGCTTGTGTGGGGGTGAGTTTCCATGGGAGAAACTGTGAGTATCCGGTGCCAGGCAGGAGCCCGTGGACTGCATGGAGTGTGTGAGTCGGGAGTGTGGCGGGCGGGTGTCTGTGCTTGCATCTGGTTGGGGCAGGCTGAGGCTGCCAGGGAGTGTTTCTGGGGGCCTAAGCCAGCCCCTGGGCCTGTGTCCAGGGTTTTGCATCAGCTCTGTTGGGGAGACCCTGGGCGAGTGTGTGGGGGTTCTAGGGATTCTTTCACGGACTGTGCACGTGATCCAGGTGTGCTTCCGGGTGGGGGGTGGGGAAGAGGGAGGACCCAGGAGGGCACTGGAGAGCCTGGAGCCCTGGGGTTGGGCGGGGGGGTTGAGATCTGTGTGGCTGCTGCTGTCGTGTTGAGGGCGGCTGGGAAGGGTCTGCTGTTGTGATTGGGTGTATGCGTGTTTTCAATGCGCCTGGTGTGGTCAGGGATGGAGTCTTAGTGAGAGGGGTAGAGGGGTGGGGGTTTGAATGTGTGTCCCAGAGACCAGCGCTTTTCTGCTTTGGGGCCTGTGGGTGGCTGCCTGAGTGTCCAAGGGCCCATATTTATGGAGAGAGAGTGTGTATGTGCTGGGAATATCGATTTCCTTGCACCGCTCGCCAGCGCAGCTGCCCCCTGAGCTGTCTGCAGGCCCCTTGGAGGAGCCAGGCTGTGGGGCGGAGAGGATTTGTTGACAAGCTGACTTGGCTTGTGTCGGGTCCCCGGAGGCTTGGGGGGCAAACCACCTGCAGCCGTTTGATCTCTGAGTTCAAAAATTCTGCAGCGTGTGTCTAGCAGTTGCACTGAGAACATGCATATGGTCCCCTCTGGCCCAGTCCTCGCCCCAGGGGCCTGGGACTCTGGGCCTGAGGCTCCGTGTGGGGTTGTGGGGGTGTGGTTCCCAAGAACCCGTGGCTTCTTTGTGTCAGGGGGGCAGAGGCTGGGCAAGCTGCAGCTGCAAGGCCAGCTGTCTGAGATCCGTGGCATCAGTCCGAAAACGGGGGTCACGATATTCATATTGCACACGTGCTACTGTCTTACGCAGCTGTCCCACCCAATATCACATGTACATTCTTATCCTTGTGGCTCCGGCATCCCCATATTGCAGGAGAGCAAACTGAGGCTGAGCGCTAAGTCTTGTCGGCACCAGGGCTCTGCAGTTTATGGAGCAGCTGCTGTGAGCGTTCCCTGTCTAGGCACTGGAGACATAGCAGTGAGCAAAACTCAGAGTGCTTGTCCCTGTAAAGGCCAGCACACTCGTGGGGACACAGTCGGCATGCTCTGCAGGTGATGTCTCTTTTCCGGCTCCCAGCTGAGAGAGACTGCGGGGTGTCCCCAGTGCCCCTGCTTGAGACCTCTCCAGTGTCACCCTTCCAGTTGGGATGTCCATAGGGACCGCTTTGGCATATTTCCCAGTCCTGCATCCCTTCTTATTGGAAGTCCTTCTTCGAATCTACTCTAAACCTTCTAGCTGCAGGGAAGCCTGCTTGAGTCCTTTTGTTGTCAGAGTTGGTGATGAACAGCTGCTCCCCAGTCTCAGAGCACAGACCAGGTGTCCTGGAGATTGAGAAGACCTTCTGCAGCACAACCCAAGGTTCGTCCTTCGGCCTCAGAGCAGGTGGAATCACATTTGCTCCAGAGTGCCTGGTATGCAGCTCCAAAGAAAGCAGGGTGGTGGGGGTGAGGGGCAGAGAATCAGCCCAACTCCTGACCTGCAGAGGCTGGCCAGCTTGCCCCCCCACCCAGAGCCCTCCCAGCTGGCCATCTCTCCCTCTCTAAACCCAGGAAGTATCCAGCATGCTCCAGAGACCTCAGGAGACTCCCAGTCTGTAACAGGTCTAAGATAACCCCTCCAGGAACAGCCATGCCACCCTGTAAGCACTGTGACAGCACAGGTGGCCCCCTTTGTATGGCAGCACTTAAGTGCCCTGCTCTTTGAGCCTCGAAGCAGCCCAGGTCTCTTCCCACCATCCCTTTCTAAATGGGCATGTTAAGATAGGGAATCCAGTGACCTGACCAGGCTGTTACCAGGGGAGCCTGGAGGAGAGCCCACATGTTCTGCCAGAGAGCCTCTGGAGGGCCCCTGTCAGCCCGGCCAGGATTTTCAGGCTTTTGCCCAAGGAAGTCGGACTATGAACTAGCTGTGCTAATATTTACACAGCTTCAGCTCAAAAACATGGAAAAGACTGACAGCTGCACCGTCAAACCGTGTGATGGCTGGGCAAATAGGGGTTTGTGGAAGGGACTGAACAGCCCCGCCACCCCCACCCCAGGCTCTGGGAGCTCAGGTGCACATGTGTGTGGGTGTTAGCTGGCCAGACTCTGTGGAACGAGGGATCTTGGTTTGCCAGGAGAATCTGTGAGGCCAGGAGCAGCTCAGGGCATCAGCAAAGAAGGGAAACAGACTGCGTTTCAAATCCCAGCTCAGCTTTGTGACATTATGCAAGTTACTACACCACCTCAGAGCCTCAGTTTCCCCCTCCGTGGAAGGGACTGGTACCCGGCTTCACAGAGATGCATGAGGACATGTCTGACAGCCCTCGCCATGCTGGCCAGCCCCAGGCATCTGGTCCGAGGTATGATTGTCCAGGTCAGCACTCTGCTCTTCCCGTTGCCAGTGACCCATGGGATTTTCTTCCTTCCCCTTTTGTAAATTTCCTCTGAATTGCGATGACACGTGGAATGTCTGCCCAGTGGGCTTGCAGCAGGCCAGAGGCCCAGGGAGAGCTCCGCAGAGGTGGCCCAGGTCCCCAGTGGAAGTGTATGTATGTGCCGTGGGCAGGGGAAGGATGCGCCAAGGCTGTTGAGTGTGATTTATCATTCGTCCTCAAAAGCAAACCCTAATGACTTTAAAGGCCATTAAGGCTCTTGAAGAATTAATTGGTGCGGGCTTCAAGAATCTGGCCACTCCCACTGTCTGAGCTACTCCCGAGGAGCAGTGGATGGTGATTATGGTGGGAAGCATGGCACAGTGACTCCTGGACCTGCCATTCAGCTGGCTGCTGTGGCTGTCCCCCTAAAGGGGCAAGTGCCCCTTTAAGCCCTGAGGCCTGTATGCTCCGATGCCTGCCCAGCACAGCGCCCGGCCACGTGGTAGGCACAGCCAGGCAGCAGCAAGTGACTGCACCCTTGGCTGTATGTGTGCTCCCCTGGGCATGGGGGTGCTTTGTTCTCAGGAGTGATGCGTTGGGACCCGTTGTTGCACTTCCTGTGTTCCTCTCTTCACTCCCTAGCTACCGCGCCCCTGCTCTGTGCCAGGCCCTAGGCTAGATGGAGAGGAACCGAGATTCATCATGTGAAACCGTGTATCACAGAACCCAGGCAGGTGGGGTCCCACAAGGCCTACTCTGCCTCTCCCCAGCTGTGTGGCTTTGGTGAGGTGGCCTCCCCCGTCTGAGCCTTGATTTTCTCATCCATGAAATGGGACTAAGAATTACCTCCCCGCAGGGGATATGCAGCTTTGCTTGGTGACTCACACCTATCCGATCCCTGGCCCAGTAGCCAGTAGCCAGCAACACCAGCCTCCTCACCACCTCTTCTCTTGAGAAGTGACTACTGAGTTAAAAGTGGTTCATCACAGTCGTCTTTTTTGCTGGTTTCTGGAGCTACGTGGCTTTTTGTGAAATCTCTTGTCCTTGAAGGAGCCAAGGCACGATCCTAGCATCTCTGACTTGGATATCCTTTTATGCTTTCTTTGAACGTAGCTTTTGCTTCCCTGCTCCTTGATGGAACGGGACATTTTTTCTATTTTATTTCCTTGTTTTGCGCCTTCCTAACATGGCGAGCATTTAATGTGAACCGGAGGCCCAGATGTAGAGCCATAGCAAGAGTCCCCTCCTTGTCTGTCTGGGTGGGGAAACTATGACCACATTTGTTTTTTCCTCTTTGTTCAAAGGTCAGTATAATAATAGTAATCGCAGTGGTTGCCATTCAGCTCTGCGCAAAGGACTTAATTCTCAAAGCAATCTGTGAGTAAGGGCTTCTGCCCCCACTTGGGGGAACAGTTGGGGAACAGTTATGTGACTTGCCCAGGGTCACTGGCCAGTAAGCCTCGGAGCTGGGATTTGAACTCAGTTCACCTGGCTTTGGGGTCTCTGCTCTTCATAGCCAGGCTGTGCCTCCCCTGGGGTTAAGTAATCTTTAGCAAAATCTGTCACCATCATAAATGGAGCCTTTTGTATCTTTCCCAAGCTGTGGAACAGGTAGGTGCCTGGGATCCCCTGGTGTCAGCATTTCCAAAATGTCCCACCTTTAGGCTGGTTTGAGGACGTCTCCTGTTGTCTTGCCAAGTCCCACAGGCCCCACGATCTTCTTCCCCATACACTCCGGTAGGGTTCTGAGATAGTGCCCTTTGGCCCAGACCACTTGTGCATTCTGGGATAACACACTTGCCCCAGGCCAGCCGCAGCAAGGAGCAGGGTCTCGGCGACAAAAGACAACCACCAACCATCCCCAGACTCTCTGCAGTCCCCTTGCAAACATAGCCAGCTTCTGCATGGGGAGGAAACCCAAGGTCAAGGCCTTTGACGTCATTAGAGGACACACATGCATGTGGGCTGCTGAACTTGCTCCCATGAGAGAGAAGGACTATTAATTTGGAGGAGTCCCTAGCTACGAGGCAGCCTCCCCATTCAGGCTCCCCAGAATCGCCTGTTGGCTGAGTTGGTCCAGTCTGTCCACCAACATTTATACTTTCTCCCCAGTGGCTGTTTTAAAAGATGGAAGCAAATGGTGTTTGCTTTTCTACTTCTGGCTGAGAGGCTAGGCTAGGTGGTACAAGAATGAAATGCGTTAGTACACGTGAAACATTTAAAACGGTGCCTTATTGTATTATAGTGAGTGCTCAATAAATGTTAATTATAGTCACTGTAGTTGTCACTATTTATCCTGATTATTACTAAGCTTGGAAGATCTCTCCCTCCAGAGGGCTGAGAAGAGCTCGCTCTAACTAGTTTTTGGCATTCAGCCTCCCTAGAAGCCCTGGCATCAGTCACCTCCTCCCATCCCCTTCCTGAGCCTCAGTTTCCCCTCTGTGAAGGGGGGTGAGCTTCGTGACGCTTGTGGTCATTTGCTGAGGGAGGGTATTTGACCCAGTGTTGTGGGGAGTGGGACAGATTCTGTCATCAGCCTGCCCTTAACCCTAACCCCAGCTTCTCACACTCTCCGTGATCTTGGGCATGTTCCTTGGGCTTTCTGTGCCTCGATTTCCCCATTTGTAAACTGCCAGTGACAGGAGGAGCTCATGGAGTTGTTAATCCGCATGAAGTGCTTAAAGGGTGCACAGTTAGTACCTGAGAGGCAGTAGATTTTAGCTGTGACGTCAGGGCTGCCAAGTCCAATTGTGGGGAAACTAGACCATGGTACTTTTTCAAGAGAGATGTGTTGCTAGACAGGAATGTGTTGTCTCTCCTTCTGGCCACAGACAAGGCCAGGGGTAAGAGCATGAAGGAAGAAGAGGGGTGGTAGTTTGGGGGGAGCCAAGTGAGGGTAGGGTGTTGCTTGTGTGCAAGTGTCGTAAACTTGGTGACATGGGACTAAAGGCCATGGTCATGTGCATGTGCTTGTAGCCTGCTAAGAGAGGGTGGTCCAGAGTGTTTTAGAAATCACTCTGCCCATGGATTGGAAAAATTGCAAAGTAAGGGGACTTGGCTCTCAGTTGGAGTGAAGACTTCTTTGGATGGGCAAGCAGCCTACACCCAGGGCAATGGAGAGACCCGCCTGGAGACACTGAGGCTGATGCTTCAGCCCCAGAGTGCCGAGGTGGGACAGAGTGGCAGGGCGTCCAGAGTCCTCAGCTGGTGGTCGGTGCTGGGTTCTGGTACTTAGGCAACTCTGGCATCCTCATCCCACTGGGGCTGCTTCCAGCGCCTAATGGGGCTAAGAGCTCTGGAGCCCTGCCTCAGGACCCTCGCTGTGCTACTCTGCCCTCCCCAGCCAGCTCCAGCCACCAGACAGAGAGGCAGCTGGCTACAGTGGAAAGATGGTGGCATTGGGGCTAGAGAAACCTGGCCCGAGTCCCAGTTCTGCCCGTCTCTGAACAAGTGGCCCAGGCAAGGTGGTCCCCTCTGTGAGCCTTATCTGCCAAGTGGGGATCGTGGCGGGAGAGGCGGTTGTCAGAGCAGACACAGCAGGTGCCTAGTACATGCTGGCAGAAGGGGACAGGGTTCAGCTGGCTTTGGGCAAAGCCACGGCTGTTTGTGATGGGTCTGGAGTTGGCATGAGTTTGCTACTAGAGCTGGAACAGGCTACAGAATAAAAATGATAATATCTGACACTTGGGTGGCCTTTGAATTTTACACATACTTACCTTATTTGAACCCACCCCAGAGACTTTACGATGTTTTTGGTATTATTCCCACTTTACAGACAAGGAAACTAAGGCAAAAATGAAAATCATGTCTGAGCTACGCAGAAAGTAGATTTGGTATTCTGGTTCATGTGTCTTTCCTGCTCCCTGACTTTGTTAGGGGGTGGGAGGGGGTGGGCCTTAGAATGGAGGGAGAAATAGGGGCGGGAAGGTAAAAGAGTGGAGAGAACCTGCAGGGTCCTACCGGGCGCCAGCCCTTGGATGGGCGTAGCGGTGTGTTGTCACTTGGCAGAGACCACAGAGGACACCCTTGGAAGCTCTGGCAAGTGGCCTTGAATCCCAGAATCGGTGTGTGCCAGCCCCAGGAGGTCCTCTGGGTATAAGAACTGCCCTCCACATTCCCTAGGAGGATTTTCCACAGAGAATACGAAAAAGGAGGAGCTAGAATAGTGCCGGACTTAAAGGTGTTCAGTAAATGCTGGTTGTTCCTATGATTCTTATTGACTGCTATCAACTACAGTTGTTCCTGCTGTGATTTCCTGGGGTAGGCCCTGCACTAGATCCTGAAGCGCAGTGAGTCCCATGCGGGGGGTTGGAGAGGAAGTGGTTGGGGAAGCGGCTCTTTCCTCTGCTGTTACCAGAGGAGGGCCGGGGGAGTGAGGGGGTGTTGTGCAGCCGTGCAAACTCCAATTCTCTGTTCCTTTGGGGCCATTGACTTTTCTAAGAGCCATAATTTAAATGGGCAGGGTTTGCGATTTTGTTTTTGTTTTCCTACTTAGTAAGAAATGGCAGAATGACCCGGGAAAGCCTTGAGGAGGGCAGTAGCTTCTTAGCACTATTTGGAACTTTTCCTTATGGACTCTTATTTTCTTTATTATTTTTTAAATATTTCATTAATTTATTTGACAGAGAGAGACACAGTGAGAGGGGGAACACAAGCTGGGGGAGTGGGAGAGGGAGAAGTAGGCTCCCTGCCAAGCAGGAAGCCCGATGCAGGACCCTGAGATCATGACCTGAGCCAAAGGCAAAGGCTTGATGACTGAGCCACCCAGGCGCCCCTCCTTATGGACTCTTTGAACTGTATACAGAAGTAGAGAAAATGGAAGTGTAACCCCCATGGGCAATTGTATTTCATTGATCCCATGTTATTTTAAGACACATACCAGACATTTTGATGTTTGTAATCAGGGACCTGTCCTGTGGAGGTGGAGATGTCAAGTTGCTGGGGGTGGGTTCCTGGGACAGAGCCCTTAAGTTCCCTCAACAGTCCTTGGCTGTGTGGCCCAACAGGGGAAGCTGGAGCCTGGTCCAGTTTCCCAGCTTCGTAGACCAATAGTGCCTGCTACATTCAGAGAAGTCTGTGTTGGAGACCATGTGTCTGCAGGTGGCCAGGGGAGGCCAGGCCTGTGCCATCCCCCTCATGCAGGGCTTTCCTGGGGGAAGGACTGGTTTCAGGTCAGGAGTGCCTAAGCCATCTGCCTTCATGCCTAGGCTCCCTGGGCAGGATTGGGGCTGCTGAGTGTCCCCATGGGCCCTGCCTCTACTCCCCTTATTGCCTCTTGCCTAGAGGTAGAGTCAGGTGGTGACACCTGCCTTTGCCCCGAGACAGGTTGGCCCCTCAAACTCACTTGGCCTCTGGGCACACACTCAGAGCAATCTTCTTGGCTGAAGAGACCAGGCCCTCCCATTCCTCCCCTGACACTGTGTCCACACTGTGCTTCCCTCAAGCCTCTGCCAAGGCCATCTTTCCTTCTTGCCCTGTGGTCTCTTCCATCCACAGCTTCTAACGATGCTGTTTTTGAAGCCTGGCCCATGACAGGTGCTTAGTAAATTTTAGTGGCGATAGCTATATTAGTTCTATAGTATTGTAATATATTCTTAGGAATATTATTATTACTACCCCTAATGTCTTACACAGTGCTTGGCACACAGAGGGCCCTCAACCAAGTTTAGGTTTAAAAAAAAAAGAAAGAAAAACAGGCAGCAGGACTGAGTCCCACCCCAGTCCTGCTCTGAGCAGTGACCAAGCCCTGTCCACTCACCCCTCACTGTCCTCATGTGCGGATACTGGGGTAGGGCCAGGTGGGCAGGTGCCTATCTTCTGAACAAAGGGTGCTCCTTGAGGCCTTGTCCCACTGTTGCATGCTCACAGTCTTACAACCCCTCCCTTCACCCTCAGGGCCCCCATGCACTGTGGGGAACAATGGTCCTATGTTGTGATAGTAACAATAGCTACCTGAGCCCTTCTGGGTAGCAGGGCCCCGGCTGAGGATTTGTGTCTGCATTATCATTTGTGACATAGACAATACTCCCCATTTGATGGCTGAGAAATAGAGGCACAGAAAAGAAAAGGCACTTACCCAAGGTCACACAGCCCATCTCTGCCACATGCCAGACCGGCAGTCTACAGGGAAGGGCTGTGTGTCAAAGCTGCAGGTGCAGGAAGGTGGAGGGCAGGAGGCATTCCCTACTCTGGGCCTTTGTCGTTCCCCCAGACCCTTTCTTTTTCTTTTTTTTTTTAAAGGCTTCTTTTTTTTCCCTTAAGTTTTTTGGTGTTTTGTTTTGTTTTGTTTTGTTTTTTTGGACAGATCACAAGTAGGCAGAGAAGCAGGCAGAGAGAGAGAGGGTGAAGCAGGCTCCCTGCTGAGCAGAGAGCCTGATGCGGGGCTCGAGCCCAGGACCCCGGGATTATGACCTGAGCCGAAGGCAGACAGTTAATCCACTGAGCCACCCAGGCGCCCTTACTGCATGCCTGCTGTGGCACAGGTTGCAGATGGGGGCCAGTCCCGGGAATGCTGTGGTGCTATAGTCCTGAGAGCGCAGGAGGAGGGGGGTGGGCAGCTGGGGTGGGTGCGTTTTTCCTGCAGAGGGGAAAGCATGCAGAGGTTGGGGGGAGGGATGAAGTGCTGGGCCCAGGGTCCTGCTCAGCCTGTCCTCTCCTCACACCACCCCCTACCCCGTGTGAGTGGCGTGGGCCTCAGTAAGTTCCATGACCCTGCTGCATGTCAGTTTCTCCATCCCCGAAATGGGGAGAGGATTCCGCATCTATCTCAAATGGGGTTATCTGTAACACCCCAAGGGAACCCTAATGTGAACTGTGGACTTGGGGGCATCCTGCTGTGTCAGCAGAGGTCCATGGATTAACAGATGTACCACAGTGTGGGTGGGGGTATTGAGAGTGGGAGAGGTTGCACTGGGGGGGGTGCACAGAAAATATGCAAAATCTCTACTTTCTGCTCAGTTTTTCTGGGAACCTGAAACTGCTTTAAAAAATAAAAGTCATCAGTATGCTAGGAGATGGTTCGGTGCGAAGTGCTTAGAGCATCTGTTGTTGTCATTGTAGCATTCTTTGCGCCATCATCAGATTGTCCAGTAATTGGGTCAGTCACTTCACACATGGATTTGAACTCCTGGGGACACAGATGCTAAAATGCACCCCTTCCCAGGGTGAGCTCGCAACTGGGCAGTGAAGTCCTGGGGGCTCTCCTGGGCTCTTCTCCCTCTGCCGTGGGGTACCATGTGTTTCGGGGAGGGGAGCAGTGCACACTGCCACCGGCTGGAAGTCATACACCATACCGCCGCTGCATGGGGGTGGTGGGGGGCCAGCAGACGGGGAGGTGGGCAGGGAGCCTGTGGGAGGAGCATGTCGACACCACATGCAGAGGTCTGGACCGTGACAACAATTTGATGCCATAAAAGACATGAGCGATTTGCGTTTTAGAATGTGCTTTCTGGAAGCTAAGGGTGGGCGAGGGCAGCACCCCCCCACCCGCCGCCTCCCTGTGAGGACAGTTTAGCGCTGATGCAGGTCTGGGGTGGGACTGGAGAGCTGGGCCCCAGGTTGTCCCAGGCTTTGAGAGGCCTGCGTGCCTGACGCTGGCCAGCAGGGTGGGCCGGAGGCAGCGAGGCCAGCACGACGGGCATCTTCCTCCTCTGCCCACACTCTGTCCCGGAGCCAGCCTCCCCAGCCTGTGCCTCCCGCCCGGCACTCCCAGGGCGTCCCTGGGGCCTGGCCCAGCCCTGTCTGCTGGAGCCTGCCACAGAGAACTGCTTTATTTGAGCCCATTTTGTGCGTATGGAAATAACTAGAGGCCTCTGTATTTAATTTGGCTCAGCCAGGAAGATTTTTGGCTCTGTGTGTGTGTGTATGTGTGTGTGTGTGTGTGTGTGTGTTCTGAAAAATCTTTCCAAGTGAGCCCCGGGGTTGGAAGCTCTGGTCGTCTTTATGCACTCAAAACCAAAAAGGACTGCCCTGGCTTAGCTGGCGTGATGGTCTGGCTGAGAGTGGGCTATAGGAAATGGCCAAAAAATAAAACAAACAAACAAACAAACAAAAAAGCCAGAAAGAGAAGAGAGCGATGCCATACATAGATGAAATCATGGTCAAGGAAGCTGTTTTGTAAACTTTGTTGCTTGAGGCCAGGTGAGCAGTGGGTAGGATGAAGGGGAAGGGGCTTCTGAAAGTATAAAGCTCCATACAGATCCACAAGAGACATTTCTGGTTTCCTGAGTAGGCAGTGCCTAGTTTGGTGTTGGGCTGGAGAACACTCATCCTGAGCCCCTCTTTTTGGCCTTGGCAATCCCAGCAGTCTCTCTCCATCAAGCTCTTCTTCAGTGTGTGGTCCACAACAGAGACAGCTCCATGCGTCTACACAGGGCTTTGCCGATGGCAGAGTGTGCCCCACCAAGACCCACATTCCTATCACACCAGTGGGTCAGGGGAGTGAGATCCACTGCAAAGATGAGACAGCCAGAAGCCCAGAGAGTTGAGGTAACTTGCCCATGGTCACTCAGCCCTGAACCGGCCACCTAATCTCGACCTGGTCTGATCTCCAACCAGAGCTTCCCCACATCCTCTGTAGGCATGCCTGGAGCCACCAGGACATTGTTCTAGATGCAGAGACGGACAGAGAGGGCTGCCAAGGAGGGGCAGAGCTGGGCTTCCGACCCCAGGAAACCACCTACGTGTCTGGTCTGGGAATATCAGATGGCTTTTCAGATCATGTCTTGGTTGTATGGACCTGAGGAATAAGGACATCTGGGAAATTGGGGCTCGGTGGCTATGATGACTGTGGGCTTTTGGATTGTGACCAGTGTGGTGGTGGTACTTTGGGAGAGTCTCTTAAAAGCTAAACGGAAGGGGAAAAAAAGTTAAAAGGAGGATACAGCAGAGTGGAAGGCCTTGGCGTTCCCACTAGTTATGCAGAGCTGTAGGAAGGCTTAGGTCCTGCCCCTTGGGACTTGGTGTTCTAAATCAGGTTCCTGGGGAACGACTGAGCCCAGAGCTGCAGATCAGACCGCTGTTCCTTGAGAAGGATCCTCTGTGAGCTTTGCAAGAAGAGCAGATGCCTTCAATAGGCAGGAAGGTGACATGTGGGGAGGAGCAGGCAAGAGTGGCAGGTGCTAGGAAGTGGTGAGGACTGGGATGGGGTAGAGCCTGGGCCATTGGGTGTGGCTGTCCCCAGCTCTGTCTGTCATCAAGCAGGATGTTAGGCCCAGTATGGCCAGATCCTGAACTGTTTCTCTCCCCAAGAAAAGTCAGAAGTCTGACTTTTCATTATAAAAAAACCTCTACTGTTAAATATTGGTGGTTTCTTACAGCTGGGGAAAGCAGAGCAGGGGGATTGGTGTTGTTCACTTTTCTAAATACTCTTTGGGCCTGGGGACCTTGGGAGTCCCTTGCATGTAGACACTCTTCACAGAGAGCTCTGTGAAGTCTACAGTGTCTGTATGAGGAGTGGCGGGGTGGGCACTGGGCCTCCCACCCAGCTATCTTAGGGATAGGACCCGGGGTCCTGGATGGCTGGGCCTCACCCCTGCCTTGGTCCTGGCCAAGATAGCGCTGGGAAGAATAAAGGGCTTTTTCACAGGCTGTCTGTGGAAAGGCTGCCTGTCCTGGGTTTGACTGCAGACCTGATGATCAAGGCCTGATTTTGCGCTTGGTTTGGGCCTTATCCCTGGTTTGGTGCTCCGGTCCCCAGATGTAGGGTGAGATCCCAGGCAGCTTGAGGAACTCTCTGGGACTAAAGTGAGCAGCCCCTCCCCGGGCAGAGGCCCTGGCTGGGCTTGATGGCATGGTGTTCACGCCAGCCCCCGGCCCCTGCCCTCAGGCAGAGCGTCGTGGCTCCCCTCTGCCAGCTGGCTTTCAGCCCAAGTAAGAGTGCACGTTTGCCAACCTGTGGCATGAGACTCTGCTCCTGCTTCCTGTCTGAGGCCCCACCAGTGCTGGCCTGGCCCCACAGGCGTCCCGGGGCTATGGGAGGTAGGCCCAGGGGAGCTGAGCCCAGGCATCCCTGAGGGGTGAGACTATATGGGGCCCCTGTTCCTTTGTGACTCAGGGTCTGGAGACCAGTGCTCTGGGTGTCGGTGACATATCCGTATCTTGGAGAAACTTTCGGGTTTCCGCAGCCATTGAGTACTTCCAAGGCCCAGCCGCTAGGCAGGGGAGCGAGTGTGGACACAGGCCCTTGTCACAGCTGTGCCATGTGTCAATGACCCAGCAAGCCTCTCTCCCCTCTAGGCCTTGGTGCTCCTGCTCACAGATGAGAGGGGAGTGAGCCCTGCCCCAGAAGGGGAGTGAGCCAGGGGCCCGGTGACGTGCCAGGGGACAGTGGGCTAAGGGGGTCTGAAAGGAAATCAGGAGGGGTTCAGTCCTACGGCTCCTGGTCCAGGGGAGAAGGTAAGACAGGCACGGTTGTGGGGGTCAGGGAGGTGCACCTAACACAGGGCTCTCCATGTGTGAATGCACAGACAAGTAAAGGATGCTGCTTCCCAGGTGCGTGTGGGCTTCTTAGTCCCCAATAGCATCGCTCGTTCGCTCCTTGGTTCGTTCATTCATTCACTCACCCAACAAATACCAGCACCTGCTCACACCACGCCCTGTTGGTGGCCCTGGGAAGGCCTGGTGAGACACAGAATCAGCACAGGCAGCCACACCTCCACCCTTCCAGAACCCACTCTCTCCTGGTGGGAGACGGACTTACAGATCAAAGGGAAGAAGAAGGTGGTCAGTGAGACGTGCTGTGAAGGGACCCAGGAGTTCGACAGGACAGAGGCAGTGGAGGTGGCATCATAGACCCAGAACACCCCTTTCCCCCACATCTGCCATGCTCCAATCTCCGGGAGACACCCTGTGCAGGCCCCTGCACACCACGAGGGGCCTTCCCGAGCTGTACACTGGGCACTGTGTTTCTGCACAGCCAAGACCCTCTTCCTGACAGGAGCCCCCCAGCGTCAGGAACATTCCAGGGTGATCTGTTCGCAGGTCCTTGGGGCCTCCCTCCAGCCACTCCCTGTCCCCAGGATGCTGAACTCCAATCTCCAAAGCCCACTTCAGTCCTCTGGGCTGTTTTAATGGGAGTGACTCACAGCTGCACCGTGGAACAGTCCAGCTCATCTCCAGCAGGGGCAGACAGATGTTCTTTATGTTCAGGAGTGAGGCCTGGGCTGGGGAGACTGGAGCCACCACTTTCCTGGGGCCAAAAGTTGACCTTGGAAAAAACATGTGGACAGGACAGGGCGAGGGCCTGGCATATACACTGGCTTCGCGGGACAGCAGACTTTCCTTCCTCCCTCTGGCTGTGCGCTGATGAGAATGAGCCCCAACAGAGGACGAGCACAGCTGAGGCCCCTCCTGGATAATTCCCTCTAATTAGGCAAAGCATTAGCTGTCTGCAGGGCTCCTTGCCAGGGGCACCCCCCCCAGCATTGCCTCAAAGAAGCGGCCTGCCCCCTGCCTCCGACCCCAGGGGGGTGGGAAATTGAGGCTCAGGGAAGCTGGGGCTAGAGATTCTCACTGTTACTCACATTTGGCATCAGAATGGAAAGTGACCTGCAGCGCCATGTAGGGCACTCGGGGCCAGAGGGCAGGGAGCAAGAGTCTGGCCACCACTGTGCGCCCTCCTGCTTGGACATGGTGCCACTCGGACCCTTTCTTGCTATGCTCGAGCTGTCCAGGAAGACCCTGCCCCTCCTAACTGCTGCCTGCCCGCCCCGCCAGGAGCTGCTGACAACCTGGGGGAATGCTGGATGTTGGTTCAGTAAGCAGAGCTCTAAAAATAGCCTCCCGCTTTGAGAAGTTCATTGTTCAGAGTCCTATATTTTTATACCTATATAAAAGCCACTTCTGGAGGTCTGGGTGCTGGCTAATTAGGAATAATGCTGTAGCCGGGAGGGGCATCTGGGCCAGACCTTATGTCGGCCTCAGCAGGGCAGGGCTCAGGAGGAGGGGGTTTGGCCTGGAGGTCAGAAGGCAGTCAGCAGAGATGCAGCCAGGCCCCCATGGTGCGGTTGCTCTGGGAGCAGCTGTTCTGGGCTTAGGGGCCTCCTGAGAGGTCAGAGGGTCACAGAAGCCAAGAGACATGGGGGTGGAGACCAGGGGTCAGTGCTAGGGGCTGGGCCCCACTCCAAGGCTGGAGGGAACCTCCCATTTCTTCTTGGTTGAGACCTCTGACTCCTGAAACTTGCCCTGCCTCGGCCCCGGCTTGCTGGTAGGAGGGCTCTGGCCCCCTCAGCAGCCCATTGGTCCCCCTCCTTGCCCCTCAGGAACTGGTGAGACCCCCAGAAGAGAGGCCCCAGCTGGCTACGCCTTCTGCTGCCTGCTGAAATCTCAGTGGGCCACCCCTCTTCTGTCACCGTTCAGATAGGCTGGAGCTGTCCCTGCTTTAAAACCAGTCTTCCAGTCTTGCGGACCACAATCCCCTTCAGCTGTCACTCCAAGCCCCCTGTCTTCTCAGCCACTGTCCTTGAAGGCTTCTTCGCTCCAGCTTCTTTCCTCACCCTGCCACAGCCCGACTTCTGACCCCACTCTGTGCCAGCCTTCTGTGCCAGAGCCTGTCCCTGCTCTCCGCTGCCTCAGCTGCTCGGTGACTCTGGCCTCACCAACTTGGTGGCATCAGGACCCTGAGGATGCCTGTCCTTCCTCTCATTCCTCCCACAGGTGTCTTGTGGCTTGTCACCAAACCCCAGATAGATCTCTTCTCACTGTCTCCACCTGGCTGCTGATAGTGCTGGCCCCCAGGCAGTGCCATGTCCTCCCTGCCTCCTTCCCTGCTCTCAGCCTGCAGGTTCGGGGCCTGCCCGCCCCTCCATGCAGGCCACGCTGAACTCCTCCATCCCTGTTGACACTGTGGACACCCACCTTCTCAGCTCAGTCTTCGCCTTCACGGCCACATGGCTCCTCCCTGGGTCCTGGCTGAGGCTGCGTGCCTCCTAGGAAGCCTCCAGGGCAAGGGGCTCCGCTGCTTCCACCCTGCAGCACCGGTCGCTTCCTCTGTTTCCTTCCCTAACACGGCTGTCATTCTGAATTAGTTGCATCCCCCAGTGTGCCTGCGAGGACAGGGCTGTGTCTGTCTGTTCACTGCCATACTCACAGTGCCTGGCAGGGGTCGGTCACCTAGTTGGCATTCGGTATGTGTTCCCTGAGTGAAGCGCCAGAGTTCTGTGTTGTAATGGAATCAGTTTCCCATCCTAGTGGGGAAGCCCCAGTTCTCAGGGCCGAACATGAAGACAGTCACATCCCCACATGTAGTGGCACCGTTGAGCGCTGTAGAGGGAAATGAAGCAGGGAAAGATAAGGGTGGGTCCAGGAGGGGTATGGCTTTTAAACAAGGTGAGCCAAAGAAGGTGAGGAAGTGAACCCGGTAACCATCTGAAAGAAGAGACCAGGCAAAGGGAAAGGCATGTGCAAATGTCCTGAGGCAGGAGTATGCCAGGGGTGTAGAGTAACAGTGGGGCCTGGGTGGGGTGGCCAAGAGGGCATGGAGGCGGGGAGGGGGAGCAGGAAGAATGTTCGTTCAGGTGTTAAGAGTCTTCTAGGTCACTCTGAGGATTCGGGCTCTGGATCCCAATGATCTGGGATCAGAGGAAAGGCGTGGTCAGGATTGTGTTTTAACAGGATTCCGGCTACTGTCTGGGGAAGGGGGGAAGGTGTAGTAGAGAGGCTATGGCAGCAGCACAGGGAAGAGGTGATGGCAGTGAAGACTGGGCTGGTGGCAGGGGGCAGCCCTGTGGGCCAGAGGTTGCCTCTGCTCTGAACGAGAGCAGCCAGATCTGCCGACAGATGGGATGTGGGGTGTGAAGAAGAGAAACTTGCTAGGAGTTACTCTCAGATTTTTGGACTGAGCCGCTGGAAGGATAGCATTGGTCTCAGCCGAGGTCAGGGAGGCTGCCGAAGGAGCTGGCCTAGGGTTGGGGGGAGCACAGGAGCTCCGTGTCCGTCCTGCCTTTGAGAGGGTCTACTTGTCATCCAAGGGGTGGTGCTGGGCAATTAGATGTTGGGGTTTGGGGGGGTGCTTCTGTGATTACTGTATATCTTCCTTAAAGCAAATTTGGTAACTTGTTAAAGCAGGAACCCACCTGACTCCCCTCCCCACATCTGCCAAGCCCTTCCGGGGTGTCTCTTGGATTATCCAAGATGAAGGAAGAGGGTATGGAGAGCCTCCCTTACTTCCCTGGGGAAGTCTTCTCTGTCCCCTTCTTGCTGGGCATACCAGCTGTGTGTCCCTTTACACACTCACTCTTACCTTGAAATGCATCCATCTGTGTCCTTGTACCCTGCTCCTTGCAGCCAGGCCAGCCCTGGGGGGCTGCCTCCTGGCCCAGGGAGTTTTCACAGAGTGGGAAGGACTAGGAGAACATCATACGGCTGAGTCCTGGCTCTGCTCCAAGCTCTACAGTCTTGGGCAAGCCACGAATCCTGAGTCTCCTCTATGGGATCGTTGCAGGGGTGAAATACGTGGACATGGTTTGTGCAAGGACTCCCATGTGGCATGGTGGGGGAGTGTATTTGGGTGGTGACCCACCCTGAGCTGCAGCAGTCCCTGAAGACTGGTTTTCTAGTCCCTACTGGAACACTGGCACTATCTGCTAAGGCAGCCCCTTCCCCAGTAGCTGAACTGCTAAAAATCTCTATCCACTGAAGCTGCAGGGCTTCCTTCACCCTGCCTCTGGTTCCTCAGACCTGCCTGCTCCCGTTGCCCTCTAGAGGTCTAGGGGTTGTGGCTGGTCCCAAGGCTGCCTTTCCCCAGCTGAGCCCTCCCTGCTCTTGCTCAGAGGACACGGCCTTCTTTTCCTTCCCACACTTACCTCTTCCCCAGACACTGCCCTAGTCTGTCTGCATCCCTCCCTGAGGACCTGGAACAGAGCAAAACCATCCCCTTCCCTGTCCTGAGTGATAGACCTCAGTTAATATGGCCCTGGGCAGCAAAGAGCTGTAGAAGTTGCACAACAGAGCATGTAAGGGCTGGGAAGGAATTGTCCCTCTCCTGGCCTAGAATCCCTTTCTGGAAATCAGAAACCCTGGGAGCAGAGCGTGGGGGAGGCCACAAGGCATGGAGGCATGAGGGCATCCATATTTCGGAAGGCTGTTTGGCTCTGGCACGTGCAGACTGCCAGCAGTCTGTGTGGACCAAGGCTCCTGGCATGGGCGTTTAACCCAGGAAGGCTTTCAGAGCCCTCCTTCCTGCAGCAGAAGACCCAGGCCACTCTAAAGAGGGTGGCTACACCATGTGATAGGACCATAGCTGGCCACATGCAGCCCAGGCTTATTTCTCTTGTGACCTTCCACAACCCCAAGACCTCCAGTCTCTGGACCCCAGCCCCAGGCCCCTGGCATGTCAACTGCATGATTTTCCTCTGGGCAGCTGGGTGGCCAAGGCACCCACTTGGGTAAGTGACTTGGCCCCACTGAGCCCCAGAAGGCACAGCTCCCTCCTGGTTCCCAGGATGGTAGTTGGGTCACAGGCTGTGTTCGAACACTCAGTACAACACCTGTACCCAGCAGGTTCCCAGGAGAGTCACTGCTGCTAACCCACCCGTGTGTGCATGTGTGTGAGTGACTAAGAAGTCACATAAGCCCAGTGAGTAAATGTGCAGACTCAAGCCACACTGTCTGGGTTCCAGCCCCATGACCTTGGGGTTGAGCTTAACCTCCCCTCTGTGCCCATAGGGTAGTTTGTTAGAGGACTAAGTGAGTTACTTAGAACGCTTAGAAGACCACTGACTATATAAACATTAGCTGTAAATACCATGAGCATCATCAGTGTTGGAGTGAACAGCCAGCCCCCTAACCAGAGGGTCCCTGCTTCCCCCTGTCCCCCCTTGCCTCTCCACCCATAGAGACTGCCCTCTGACTAACATTTTTCTTGAGAAAAGTAATTCATGACTTCACAGGCCACAATTAGAGACATCCGTGACCCGAGTGGCCGAGGGCCCCCGGCCCTGACTCACTCCCCAGCTAGAGTCAGGATGTGGCGTCTGGGCCATGGGGCCCAGGTCCTTTTCTGGGACTCTCCCGCCCCTCCCTAGGGCCTCGTCACTAGCGACTATAGCCCATGGCCAGAGGAGGTTGTCTGCGTAGAGAGAGGCCCCACAGCAGGCAGAGGCGGGCGACCCTGGCTCGCACACTGGGCCTGTCTGCCCCCCCCCCACTTCTAGCTGCCGGGATGTGTAGGTTGGGCCCTGTCCGTCATAGTAACCAGAGACGGCAATTACAAAGTGCCTTTTATGAGCCAAGCAGTCTTTTAAGGACTTCTCTGTGTTAACTCCGTTACGTCTCATAGCAGTGGTATGAAATCGGCCCTCTGCCCCGATTTTGCAGGAAGGGAAACTGAGACATGGAAGTATTCCCACCCAGTCACACAGTTGATAAGCAGCAGAACCCAGAGCTCTGACTCAGAGGCTGCAGCAGGGAGCCCCCTCCTGCCCCCTCACCTGGTGGAAAGGCCACAGGGATGCTGCCGGGGAAGAGGGGAACTTTTCAAAATGTGTTCTTAGTTCTTAGGTGTTTTTCATCATCCTAGGGCAGTCAGAACCTCTAGATGCTGTTTGTAGTGATCCAGCCATTCCTCCACATAAAACACACGCACCAGACTCCGGCAGAGGAAGGCATGTTGGGAAAACTGGAGAAGGGGAGGAGGAGGTTGGGGACACTTTCCAGGGACTCAGGGCTCCGAGTGCCCAGGCCAGCAGGGGAGGACTGGGGACACATTGTGTGTAGGTCCAGCGGTCATCTGGACGGCTGTGCTGGGCCAGGCCCATCTCAAGAGCCTCATCGTGCACATGTGGAACTTTCTCAGGAAGGAGCCAGTCTCCGTCACTGTCTTTGCAGGAGGACGGAGCTTTAAGGGACCCATCCCTCAAGGAGCAGGACTCTGGGAGGGCAGGGAGTAGACCCTCTCATACTGTCTCTATCTCCAGGTAATCTACACCGTGACAGAATGTGGGAATGGGGGCCACACTAGGCAGGGGGTGGCCCCATGCAGGAAGTAGGCTTTGTGCTGGGACCAGAGTGTGGCCTCTTAGAACCAGACTACTCCCAAGTGAAGGGCAGTGGGGAGCTACAGGGTGAGGGTCTAGATTCAGACAGTCCATAGCAGCTTTTAGCCAGTAGAGGAATCCTTTTGCTCTATTTCTGACAAGTGTCTGACCTGCTACAGCTTGCACACCTCCAGTGACAGAGAGCTCACCACCTCCTAAGCACCCCTAACCATGTGAGAGTGTTGTCAAGTTGGGCAGACTTGGTCATGGTCTGTCCATGGAAATCTGTTCCCTCTGCCTCTTGTCAGTCTGTCAGAGGCTTGATGGTAGACATCCTCGCTTGCTCCCCTCTGGCTGCTTTTCTCCTGGCCAGGCAGTCCAAGCTTTTGGTGAGAGGTGGTTTCCAGACCTGGAGGTTTATTCCTGGCATACTGTAATTTGGGGGTTGGCAAGTAGGGTTCATGCCACGCGCCAGCTGGGGTCAGTCACGTGGAACTCTGGGTTGGAAGATGTGCAGGAGGGAGTCTGTGATCCATTAGCGATGACGGCCAGCCGAAAGTGGGGCGAGCAAGTGCCCCCACTTTGTGATCTGCACTCTCGGGCTCCAGACAGTCCATGCAGCACCGAGACATAGTCCTCTGCTGTGTTCTGACACCTGTAGCGGCTGCAGGGCTGTTGTGGCTTCTGGTTTTGTATTAATTCGTGGTGGTGACTGGCTTCCCAGCTGCGTCACAGCATCGGCTCATGTTAAACTTATAGTCAGCCAAAAAAATCTTGTCTTTCTCCAAAGAACAGCCATCAAACCGATCTTCCCCCTGAGCTTGACATTGTTTCCATTATATGGATATATAAGTAATTTAAATCAATCCCTGTTGACGGGCATTTAGATTATTTCCAAATGTTTATAATTAGAACCAACACTGCGGTGAAATTCCTTGTATTTATCTCTTCGCAGATCCACTCTTTTCCTTAGCGTGAATATCTAGCAGAGGGATTACTAGACCAGGAGCCTCTTCAAAGAGTGCTGGGGAGTGGCCACCTAACTGTCATAGAATGTTCCAGAAACTCTAAACTGTCAGGGACTGTCAGGCCCTTGGAATGGGTGCCCGCCCCACTCCCTGATTTGCATATGGCCCAGGCATCTGAGAGAGACCCCCGAATGCTGTTGTGTGGTGTAGGACCCACTACAGAGTGTTGAGGCCTGGCTGATGGATGCAAGTTGTGGAAGAAGCTTCCGCAGAGGAGCCAACCTGGTGATGAGACATTGAGCTGCAGCTGGGAAACCACCGTGGTGAAGAAGCAGTGTGCAGGGTGGGCTGCTGGTGCAGGAGGCTCTGGGGGGGTGGGGGGCTGGGCCGGGGCTGGTGGTTCCCTGACCCCCAGCTCCCTGCTGTGTCAGGCGTGGACATCATATAAAGCAAAGATCTCGGAGGTGTCTGATCTGCTGTGGGGAGGGAGAAGAGGGCTGTCCTGTTCACACTCCCCAGGGAAGGAACTGGGGGGCACAGCCGAGTACTAAGCAAGAGCGGCCAAGGGGTTCGGGGTGTTGTTGTACGTAAAGCATCTTTATGGGTTCTTCCAGAGCTTCTGCCGCATCGAGTGGACTCTATCACTGTTTCTAGCTAGTACTCTGCAAAAGTTAAATCAACTTAAACTTCTGAAATGCCTGTTGCTGCCCATACCCATCAATCCTGGGCATTCTCACTTGAAAAAAAAAAAGATCTTTCTGTGAACAAGCTGTCTGGCTCAGATTAAGAAAAGACTCTTTTTATGTCTAATAGCATGTAGCTTCCAATTATCCTCTGGCTTACAGTGGGTTCTTAAACTTCATGCAAGCTCTCACACACTTCTCACTTTTGTCCACTCCTATACCAGAGGGCAGTGTCCGTGGCGGGGTCATTGCTGGCTGCAAGAGGTTGGCCTGGCCATGTCGGTTCTGATCAGGGTGGTCTGAGGCTGATGGTGATTTTGGTGGGGTGGAAGGCCTGCCCCATGCACCAGGCAAGGGGATATTGTTCGTGTAGATCTCACAGGACTTGGTGGCAGACTGAGGGGAGCAGGGTGGGAGCTGGCAGTGTGGGAGGGACTGAAGAGATGACAGCCAGGATCCCGGCTTGGGTCACTGCGTGAGGATGGAGAAAGATAAGGAGTTTGGTTTGGGGCACATAGGAGGTCTGGCGGGGATACTGTAAGAAGCTGTTCCAGGACTCAGCCAACAGCAGGCATGGGGAAATGCCTTCCCTCACTTGGCAAGTATTTCCTGAGCACTGTTAGCCAGGCACATAAGTTGGCACTTGGGAAACATCAGTAAGCAAAACAGAAAAATCACCTTCACCCTTGTAGCACTTATGTACTAACATGGGAGACAGCCACAAACCAAAAATCGTGATAAATATATTATGTGTTTTGAAGTGATGATCATCATCGAAGATTTAAAAAAAAAAAGAAAAGAAAAACAAAGCAAAGCAAAGAAAGAGACTAGGAATCTTGAGGGGGAGGGAGCTGTGATTTTAAATCTGGCGATAGCAGAGACATGGGGAAGAGTGTTCCAGACAGAACAGCCAGTGCAAAGATCCTGAGGCAGGAATGTGCCTGACCCCTTTGAGCGAAGAGAAAGGAAGCCAGTGAGTCAGGAATTCAGAATGAGCAAGGCGTGGGGGAAAAGAGCCGAGATGAGAGCAGCCAAGGTCAGGTGTTCAAGGACATTGCAAGGACAGCGTCTTCTAAGTGTGATGGGACCGAGGAAGGAAAGCGATATTCTGTTTTTTTTTGTTTGTTTGTTTGTTTGTTTTGTTTGTTTGTTTTTAAAGATTTTATTTATTTATTTGACAGAGATCACAAGTAGGCAGAGAGGCAGGTTGTGGGGGTAGGGGAGCAGGCTTCCCGCTGAGCAGGGAGCCCGATGTGGTACTTGATCCCAGGACCCTGAGATCATGACTGGAGCCGAAGGCAGAGGCTTAACCCACTGAGCCACCCAGGTGCCCTCGATATTCTATTTTATCGGAGTCACTGTGGTGGCCATTGGAAAGAGAGAGGCAGGGGGACCGTTGAAGAGGCTGTTGTGATAATCCAGAGAGCAGTGATGGTGGCCTGGACCATCTGCTGAGAAGTGGGAAAGCCTGGGAATGTTTGGACAATAGGGCTGATAGGAGAGAGGAGACCAGAGTTGGCGTCATGGTGAAGAGAAAGGCTACAGGTGACCATTAGACCCCTTGGCTGTGAGGGGAGGCTTGGCCCTCTTTCCCTAGGATGTTCTAGAACCTCCTGCCTTAAGAGATTTGGTTGGGAGCAGGGTAATGCTCAGAGCCGGAATCCTGGGACCGGCACAGCCCAGAAAGTGCTTGCTTCCCACCAGCCACCTTTGTCCCTGTCATGCCACGACCCACACTGACATCCTGCTCGTGACCCCAGCCACCGAGATAGCCAGGCTCTTCCCCACTACCAGGCAACATACAGCCCTTCAGCCCCAAACCACAGCCACCAGGGAATGACAGCAACCTACCAGATTCACAGAGTGACCCCTGCCCCGTCCCCACTGTCGTTGATTGTTACTCTGAGGCCCAGAGGGCAAGGCCTAGGTAGAGGGTTGGATCCCCCACAGAACATGAGAGGTGGATGCTGCTCCTTTATCCCAGGGCACATCAGGGCAGCACAGTGAGGGTCCTGGCCCACCGCTCCCTGACGGAGCCACCGTGAGGCATGGATAGAAGAGCTTCCTGCTCTGAGGACCTGCACGGAGACCACCCCTCAATCTCCCTGTGATTCTGTAAACTGAGACTATTTTAAAACCTTCTGACCAGAGCCGCAGCTGCTCATCTTCAAGGATGAGATTTTGTTTCCTGTCAGCCTTTTGCTTGGAAAAACAGACTCTGCCCCTGACTGAAGCGTTTCCAGTATGGGGGGTGTGAGGGTGGAAGTACTTCCTCATGAGATGCTCACAGGGCGCCCGGAGAAGGTGAGGCAGGGAGACGCCTGGGGCTGGAGCAAAGGCGGGGACTTTGGGTCGCCTTTCTGTGGGTGGACTTGCTTTATTGACTGCCTACAGGTCTGACAGGGGTGTCCCTCTCTCTTTCCATACAACTATGGATCAAGCCATCAAGTATTTATTGTGAAGTATTGCTCAAAGTTTTATCCGAAGAATGGGAGAATGTTTAGCTCTGCTGGTCCCCATCCTTCTCTCCCTCCTTCTCCCTCTCGCAGATATACACGGGCCCAAAGGAGACTGCTCTTGGGTAACTGATGTCAGGAGAGTCTTAAAGGGTGGGTATTCCTCTGACACCTTAAAAGCATCTGGTCCATCCCACATGGATAACGAACAGGGAGCTGGGCCTTGAAATGAGGGGCGACCCACCCTGATTTGCCCCCAGATGAAGGCAGAACACTCAGAGCTCTTCCCCAAGGAAAGACCTTTGTCACACTTAAGCTTCTGGGGAGCAGGAGGGGCCGTCCTCTGTCACAGGATACCCACAGCCTGTTCTCAGAGGCCAGAGCCAGTTGGTGGAGCGGAAGTCCTGTACTATTCTTGAACTACAAGTTGGAAGGCAAGTGCAGGGATTTGCAGCCCGTCCCTGGCTCGGGGCAGAATTGGAACCACAGGGCAGGCTACTTCCCTCTGCCCCCATTCTGAGTCTGCCTCCCCCAGGAGTCCGTGAACAGTCCCGTTCGACACTCACAGGGCGGCACTGCCAGGCCTTGTGACGCTGGCTGGAAGCAGAGCTGGGCAGGGGGTAGACACTTGTTCCCAAGGCTGTTACACCCAGCGTGTTGCCATTGGTCTGAAGACAGGACCATGGAGGAAGGACTGCAGCCTGGGAAGGGGAGCTGTGTTCCCTTCTTTCTGCTGGGCCCCTTCCAGAGAGACCCCTGCCCTGGCCCTAGGGATCAGAGCGTCTTTAAATGTTGAGTGATACCCTGCAAGGACAGGAAAATGGCAAGGCTTGACCAGAGAGGCTGCTAGATGCTGTGTTACACACAGCCTTGCCTCTTTGTGCTATACTGAAAAGCAGTCTACAACAGGAGCCCATGTCTGTTTTCTGAGTTCCTGAGTTTGGGATGAGTAAGCCAGCCAGTCCCTCTCTGTCCCCCCAGCCTAGCGCTTGGAATGTTGAGAGGGAGGTGTCTGCATCCTGGGGATGAGGCTCAACGAGGTGGAGGGGTGCACACAAACCCCCTACCAAATCTTGGAATCCCACAACTTGGGCTTTGACCTCAACTCACCCACTCACTACCTGTGCAGGCAGGTCTTTGTACCTCTGTGGGCCTCAGTTTCCCCACCTGGAAAAGGGGGGCTAGTAATTCTTTCTTTGCAGACTAATTTAAGGTTCTAAAAAAGAAAAATGTATGTATAACACTGTATTCATTCCCAAGCCCGCCATAACCAGGACCACAGACTGGGCAGCTTAAACAACATTTATTTTCTCACTGTTCTGGAGGCCCCAAGTCCAGTATCAAGGTGTCAGCAGGGCTGGTGCCATTGAGGCCTCTGTCCTTGGTGTGCGGATTGGCCGCCTTCTCCCTTTGCCCTCACATGGTCGTCCCTCTGTGCTGTCTGGGTCCTCATCTCCTCCTCTTCTTAGGAGGACATCAGTCTTGTTGGATTAGGACCCCGACGGACCTCATTATCCCAACTATCTCTTTGAAGACCATCTCCCCCACATTCTGAAGTATTGGGGGTTAGGACTTCAAGATATAAATTCTGGGGGGACACGGCTCAGCCCCTAACCACCCCCCCAGTGCCTGACCTCTAAGTAGGTATGTAGTAAGGAGTCATTTTCATCAATGTCTTTTTAAAATAAGAACAAAGGGTACAAAAATCAGTGGTTTACTTAAGTCAGATGGTGGGAATGAGGGAGAGAAGGGGACTGGATCCATTTAGCTGCTCAGTAGATTTTCACTGACCCTTTCCTGCCATGGGCCAGGCCCTGCTGTAGGCACTGGGGCTCGTCAGTGCACATCATATGTCCAACCTCTGCCCTCACGAAGCTGAGGTCCTCACGTAGGAGATGGACCGTGAGCAAAATCAATCAGTGAAGTATGTCAGAGGCCAGCCAGCGGTGTGGGGGATGCTGTGGAGCTGCCTCCTGCCTGCGGCCCCCTCCCGCCTTCCAGCTCCCTGTCGGGCCCCGGGGTCTGGTCTCCCACTCACAGGAGGCCCCTCTCTCTTCTCTCTGTCCCCTGCAGCGTGGAGGGCGAGGCCCCCAGCAGCGAGACCGGCACCTCGCTAGACAGCCCGTCGGCCTACCGCCAGGGCTCCCTGGCGCCTGCTTCCAGTCTGAGCCCCGACCGCTACGAGCACGCGTCAGTGGGAGCCTATGGGCTGTACTCGGGGCCGCCGGGGCAGCAGCAGCGCACACGGAGGCCCAAACTGCAGCACTCGACTTCCATCCTACGCAAACAGGCTGAGGAGGAGGCCATCAAGCGCTCGAGGTCACTGTCTGAGAGCTATGAGCTCTCCTCCGACCTGCAGGACAAGCAGGTAAGTGGGGCCCGCCTTGGGAACAGGTGGGGGCCGGGGAGGACAGGCAGCTGGGTGGCTCTGGCTGGAGACGGGTGCCAGGGCCTTTGCTGGGCCAGCCTGAGGCTGCAGGAGGCTCAGCTTTCCCACAGATTGACGTCCACTCAGGTGCACTTGTGCTATGAACATGGCCTTCACCTCCGCCCAGGGTCCCCTTTTTGCTCTGCCCGACGCACGGAGGCACCCCGAGCGAAGGGACTGGAGTGTCAGGACTTGGGTCTCCACCCCATTCCCTGTCCCCATGGCCATGCACACAGGTTCAGTGGCCAGACGCTGAGTGTCTGAGGTCCCAGGGGACACCTGAACCTTAGATAGTCCTCAGAAGGAGTCCCCGAGGAGAAGGGCAGGAGGTCAGTGTACAACATAAATAGAACACGCTCCGAAAAGAACACCAAGCCTGTCCACAGCCCGCAGGCGAGGTTGCTTTATATCTCCTTTGGGTTACAGTCTGTGTTCTTGTGAAAAATGGCCACACTGAAGGTCTGCTTCCTCCCGCACACCCACCGTGGGGTTGGCACCCATGTGCCAGGAGGGCGAGGAGGGTGCATGGCCTGCCTGCCTGGCTGGGCTCCAGGGAAGGACTAAAGATAGCCTCCTGGGTTGAGGGAGAGGCCTGTCCCAGCTGGGTGGGGGGTGGGGAGCAGAGGGAATGAGCAATCACTGGGGTGGGGGACAAAGAGCATCGCAGGGAGGACCTCTGGAGTATAAGCTCCTAGAAGACTCTTGAGTAAGAATTCTTGGGTGAAACTGAAGGGACATTTCTGGCTTCAGGAGACCCTCAGGCTATGGCAAGCAGCTGTGTAGATGTACGGGAGCTGGGGGAGTCAGGCTTATCTGTCCAGCTTCCCCCAGCTCCTGGGCCATCTCCTTATGAGTCCTAGGTGGTCACATCGACCCCTTACCTTGCCACCCTCTGTTTGCTCCTATTTGTCTTTTGCGGAGCAGCGTCTGGGCATGTCATGGCACCTGACTTCCGGGAACCATGTGGGTGCTGCCCAAGGTGGGTCTTTCCTCCTCCCAACCCTCTGCCCCCAACAAAATCTCCTACCAGCCCCTCCTCTCCCTGTCCTCAGGCTACCTATCTCACCCCGATTCTCTCCATCCTTCTACAGAGGGCCCCCTGTTGGGCTGTGGGAGCAGAAACCGCCCCCATCCCCCTACCCATCATGGCACTTGGCTCCATGGCCAGGCCCACCACAGGTTAAGACCACCTCTGTTCCACTGATCACTTACACCCACATCCAAAGTGAATCGGAAGCAGTTGATAGTAAAAGACCTCCAGCAGAAGCATTGGGAAACAGAAGTGAGGAAGTTGAAGACCTCACAGAGGCCTATGGAGATAAACCTTGGGTTCATATGGCCTTACTGGGGCCGCGGCTGGTCATTCTGATCCCATGCATGTTCACCAAATACCCAGTGTGTGCCAGACGCTGTGCTGGGTGCTGGGGAGTCCACAGTGGACAGGGTGAGGCCTCAGCTCTTGAGCTGACACTTTGGTCCAGGAGATGGTCCCACAAGCAAGTTAGCAATAAAGACAGTTTAATTCCAGAGTGTGATACAAACCCCAGAGATCACGAAATAGGGGGAAGAAGTGGTGGCTGTGGGAGGGGACAGCATTGGATAAGGGGGGTGGGGAAGGCCTCCTCAAGGTGGCATCTGAACTGAGCGTTTGAAGGAAGTGGACTTCCAGGAACCAGTAACCCCAGGTGCAAAGGCCCTGAGGCAGAACAAGGGTGGCAAGGAAGAGGTGGTAAAAAGATGAGAGGACTACTGAGTTGTTGAGCTTCCCGGCAATGAAAGCAAGAATGGTAACAGGACAGACTACATGGGAACTGCCCAATGAAAGTAGGGTACACAATTCCACGAAGATTAAAGCCGAGTAAGCAAAAGTCCCGTTTAGTGAAGGGAGCCCTTTGGCTTCAGGGCCTCTACACCTTCTGGTGGTTTCCTATCAAAGAGAGCAGGAGTCCTGAGTCATCAGAGCTGCTAGTTCTGCTTTGTGGAAGGGTGTTCCTCTCTGTTCCCTGTCCCTCCCCTGCTGTTGAGACGCATCCTTTTAAAGGGAGAGGGAGGGCTAGGGGTCATCTCCGCGTCACATTACTTCCAGAGCCTCTGTCCTCCGAGAAGGGGGATACCAAGGCTGCTCTACAGGCTGGAGGTCCTGTGAGTATCGGGTGAAGGCGACATACAGCAGGTGAGCACATATAAATTGGATTCCCTCCCCTGCACCCCAGTAAACTTTCAGGCTGGGCCTCAGGTCCGTTGTGGCCCAGGAAGAGGAATGACCACCATGAATGGTCATTCCTGGGTTGGTGTGTGTCCTCCAGGGAAGACCAGGAAGGAGGGACTGAGAGGGGCTTTGACAACACAGAGCCAATTCCTGCCTTTCCTAGGTCCCTCTTCATCCCCCCTCACCCTTCCCCCAGATTTGGGAAGCCGGTCTCAGACAAACAGCGTCCCTGCCTAATTGTCTAGGCCCCTAGTCAGCAGGAGAGAAAGAGCCCTGAGTGAGCCCTGGGCCTACGCTGGTGCCCTGGTATCATGACTCTGCCCCCGAAGGCGACATGAGGGGGGCCAGGCTACCGGCTTTGAAGGGCGGAGGAGGGGGGCTTCCCAGAGCTCAGCCTTGGGCCCTTTATCGGCCCCGTCGGCTTTCAGAGTTCCACTCAAAACCCCCAAAAAACAGAGTCTGCTTACAGATGTGGAAGTGAGGTCATCTCTTTGGATGGTGTTCAGTAACTTCAGGGCAAGAGAAAAAACAGACCCACCCTGGCTGACTCTGGGCCCAGAAAAGTCATTTTGATCCACCCCCTCCCCCCACATGCACACACACTACCCTCTCCTGCTGTGAAGGGAGCCGCTCTGCCCAGCCTGCTGCTCCCTCCCACGGGCCCCAGAGAGCTGGCGCTTTCAGTGTCCAAGGGGAGCCGGTGTCCCTGACATGGGTGGCCTCCCAGAGCCAGGAAGTGAAGGGACCAGTACTGGCACCAGGGTACGTGAGGCCCCAAGCCCTCTGTTCCTGGCCCCCCACAGTGGCTCTGAGTGACCCTCTCCCCCAACTCGGGCCATAGTGTGGATTTGGTCAGTGTCTGTGTGGTTTTCTTTCAGTGAGGTGTGTGTATCTGTCTGGTTCCCTGAGGAGAGGGACCTTATCTTCGCTTCTGGAGGGCAGGGACCTTATCTCCCTGTGCCACCAGCTTTGGTGTGATGCCAGGCACAGCATAGGCAGGTGGGGTCTAGACAGGCCAGGGGGTGGTGCTTTGCCTCCTTGGCGCAAGAGTGCCTTCCTCCTGAAGGCCTCAGGCCTTTCCTGGCCCCTTCATCAGGCACCCCCTCTGTCCAGCAGCCCAAGAGCCCTGGCTTGGTGGAGAAGCCAGTTGCTTATCTTGAATTTTCTTTGCTTCCTACAGAGTAGCCTCCTACTTTACGGGCATATTTTCACTCAGGAGCAAGGCATAGGAAGCAGTCCTCAGGGTTGTCCTTGATCACCAAGGGCTGGAGTGAGCCTCGGGGCTTTGGGAGTCTGGGTGTCACACGGGGGAGTCCCAGACAGTGCCACCTGCCCATAGCCCGGCCCCGTCTCTGTACCTCACCACGAAGAGGGACCATCGGAACCTGGGGTGGCAGAATGAGTGCTTGCTCTGGAGTCTGGAGGCCTTCACCTCTGAGCTGAGTCACTTCTCTGGGCCTCAGTCTCCCCATCTGTCCAGTGAGGGGAGTCGAGGACCCCCCAAACCATCAACATCTTCCAGGAACGCAGCTGAGGGTCTTCTAGGCCCAGCTGTCCCCATGCTTGGCGTGAGCTAAGCTGTTGTGTCCGTCTCATCAGGTGCTCACCACAGTCCTACGAGGTAGGGCTGAGTACCGTCCCCACTTTACAGATGAGGAAACAGGAAATGCACAGCCCCAAGGCTTGCTCAGAGTGGCACAGCTAACGTGGGGCAGGGCCAGGCTTAGAGCCTGGGCATGTGACCTTGAAGCCTGCTCCCCACTGCTCCCCACTAAGGTGATTATTTCAGGCCTCCCTGAAACTCAGTGACACCCCCCCACCACCACCACCTCCACTAGCTGGTAAGAGCACGAAGTCACTGTGGTAAAGAGGAAGTAAGTCCTGAAGCCTGCCACCCAGGGTCCGGGTCCAGGATCTCACTGAAACCTTTGGCTGGTCCCTTAACCTGCTCATGCTTCGGGTTCCTCCCCTCTGCTCCTCCTCCAGCATCTCGCTAGTTTCATTAAAGCCCAGGCCACAAGACGTGCTGGGGCCAAAGGCTTCTGTGTCCAAAGAAATTTGGAAACGCTCCACCTTTCAAAGGTTCTGGGAGGTCGTGCAGGGAACATCCTTGCTTTCCCTTCGACGGGGGGTTTCTCCATCTTCTTGGTCCCAGGGAACCCCTGTTCTGGGCGACCCCACAGGCTTGCTTCCGTGGTTGTCATAACCGACTTTGGGATGTGCCAAGACCTTCCTGGCTGCTGCAGCCACGGAGCTGGGCGGCGGACATGGCCGTGGGTGGGTGTGGTGCTGCGCTGGCAGCACACGGGGCTGAACGCACACAGGGCTGAGCTCACTGATGTCCTGTCCTGCCCCCAACCAGGTGGAGATGCTAGAACGCAAGTATGGGGGCCGCCTCGTGACCCGCCATGCGGCCCGCACCATCCAGACGGCCTTCCGCCAGTACCAGATGAACAAGAACTTCGAGCGCCTACGCAGCTCCATGTCGGAGAACCGTATGTCACGCCGCATCGTGCTGTCCAACATGAGGATGCAGTTCTCCTTCGAGGGCCCGGAGAAAGTGCACAGCTCCTACTTCGAGGGCAAGCAGGTCTCTGTGACTGATGATGGCTCTCAGCTCGGGGCCCTGGTGCCGTCCGAGTGCGGCGACCTTGGCGAGCCTCCCACCCTCAAGTCTCCTGCCCCGTCCAGCGATTTTGCGGACGCCATCACGGAGCTGGAGGACGCCTTCTCGAGGCAGGTAAAGTCCCTGGCGGAGTCCATCGACGACGCCCTCAATTGCCGCAGCCTGCACGCCGAGGAGGCGCCAGCCCCCGACGCAGGGCGGACGCGGGACGCCGAGCCCAAGCCGGCCCTGCACAGCGTGGACCACCACAAACTGGACGAGATGACGGCCTCGTACAGTGATGTCACCTTGTACATCGACGAGGAGGAGCTGTCACCGCCCCTGCCCCTCTCGCAGGTGGGGCACCGGCCGCCCAGCACGGAGTCGGACCTGCGGCTGCGGGCTGGGGGCGCCGCACAGGACTACTGGGCTCTGGCCCACAAGGACGACAAGGGGGACACGGACACCAGCTGCCGGAGCACACCGTCGCTCGAGCGGCCGGAGCAGCGGCTGCGGGTGGAGCACCTCCCGCTGCTCACCATCGAGCCGCCCAGCGACAGCTCCGTGGACCTCAGCGACCGCTCGGACCGTGGCTCGCTCAAGAGGCAGAGCGCCTATGAACGCAGCCTGGGCGGGCCGCAGGGCAGCCCCAAGCACGGCCCCCTGGGCGGCCCCCCCAAGAGTCTCCCCCGGGAGGAGCCAGAGTTGCGGTCCCGGCCCCCCCGGCCCCTGGACAGCCACCTGGCCATCAACGGCTCAGCCAACAGGCAGAGCAAGTCGGAGTCCGACTACTCGGATGGGGACAACGACAGCATCAATAGCACATCCAACTCCAACGACACCATCAACTGCAGCTCTGAGTCGTCGTCCCGGGACAGCCTGCGGGAGCAGACGCTCAGCAAGCAGACCTACCACAAGGAGACCCGCAACAGCTGGGACTCCCCCGCCTTCAGCAACGATGTCATCCGCAAGAGGCACTATCGCATCGGCCTCAATCTCTTCAACAAGTGAGTGCCTGCCGGCCCTGCAAGAGCACACGGGAAGGGCCTTGCTCTCATGCCCTGGGGCCTTTGCACGCACTGAGGGTTTAAAAGCATATGTGTGAGGGTGGGACCTTGTGCTAGTGGGGCCTCTACCAGCATCTGGCACAGTGATGCTGTCATAGAGGAGATTGGAGCCTGGTGAGCGGTGGGCCCGGCCCCCCCACCTGAGGGCCCTGTCCTGGGGAGAGCAAAGGCTCACAGGCTGAGCAGCAGCCAAATGAGGGGTTTCTTTGTGACAGAGCAACACAGGGACAGGAGTTCAGGGCCCTGTGAGCACCTAGAGCAGCACCCAGCGCACAGTAGCTTCTCAGGAAACGTGAATGTGCAGGCTGACGGCGCTGTGTAATGTGCCTGGTTGGGAACACCAGGCTCGGGGGTTTGGATTGGCTTCGCTGGGTGACAAGGGGCACGAAGGTCTTTGGGCAAGTGCATGATGGGGTCCGTGTCTGAGCAAGACCTCCCAGGGCTGGGGCAGGCTCAGCTGTCAGAGGCACGTGTCGGGGGAAGCAGGACAGAGACCTGGTGCTAACAGAAGTCTCAGCAAGGTCCCTGTGGTGGATATGTGAACTGGGTCTGTTGAGGGACTGCTCCCCGCTGGGAGTTCTAGAAAGGTGCTGTGGGGGCAGTCCTGAGAGCCGATTTAAGGAGGGACACGGGTATTTAAAGCAGGCTATTCTTAGCACGGCCAAAAATAGCAAGCGGAAGGGGAGGAGGGCCGCACACTCCCTTGGAAGGGACGCCGGCGGGCTCTGGTTATTAAACATCGTATTTCACATCATTTCCATCCACAGGGCCTCTGGGATTGGGGCTCATCGGACATCAGCCTGGCGCTGACTCCTCCAAGGTTGGGGACACGGCCAGACTGCCCGGTGGCAACTGACAGGCATCCGCTGCACTTCCCCGCTCTCTGCTTCCTCTTCGAGATGGAGGGAGGCTTGGGGGGCACTTTTGAGCCATCCCTGCTACAGGTGGAAGTGCTGTACTGTCTCAAGGGACTCAAAGAGGCCTGTCCCTGGAGGGAGGGTATAGGGAACAGGACGTTTACATGCAAGCAGTCAGAGGGCTCTGGGTCGCTGGTCCTCACTCAGCTGAGAACTTCGAATCTCAAGGACCTTGCATCTGCCTGGGAGCTCTCTCCTGAGACCCCCCATCAGCTCATGTCTCACGACACGTAGGGACAGCCTCACTGCTGCATGAGCTGTGTCCAGCCAGCACATTAGCTGAAAGGACCATATTCTGCTGAGCCCATCCTGAGCTCTGTCCCAGAAGTCTGCTCCCACCCGCTTCTGGGCACGGCCAGCTCCCAGGTTTTCAAAGACCCAGGTCAGGGCCCTTCTGAGCAGGGGGCTGAACTGACCTGGGGGCTCCCATAGTGCCCGAGCCCACCACATCCCTGATATGGGGATCCCAGCCGTGTCGACAGGTGAAGGCCAGAAAAAAACAGTCCCTCCACCAACCAGCGTTGGTCTGTGTAGATGCTCTCTAGCTCTGTTTTTAGTTACGGATGCAGTACGTAGAAAATGAAAGCCTTCCAGTTAGCATAATGTTCCCTTAGGCTCTTGTCGTTTTTGGAGTCTCTCCTCCCAGATCTTCACTCTGTGCATGTGTGCGCTCTTAGGAACCGCAGACAGCCGTGGCTCAGAGCACAGCTCCCCGGCGAGACTGCCCGGGCCCACAGCCTGGCCTTCCGTCTGTACAGTGTTTCTGGGCCCAATAGTGTCCACCTCACAGGGTGTGAGTTGTAAGGAAGCAGGTATGTGAAGTGTTTGGAGCAGCACCTGGCACCAAGGAAGCCCTTTCCAAGTGTTAGCTGCTGCCGCTGTGGCCTTGCTGACATTATCTGGGGCCTGGGATTGTGGACATCATCTTACTGGGATATTACTGCACGGCTTGCTGGTGAAGATCCAGCCCCCCTCCCCACCCCACCTTCGTCAGTGTGCATGGGCCACCTCCCTCCCTCCTGCTGCTCTGTAGTCCCTGGTGTGGGGCTAGCCATATGATTGACCTGGCCCCTTGCTTCCACTTCCTCGTAATTACCAACCATAGAGGACAAGGAGTGTCTTTACATACACTCTCAAGAGAGTCTATAGAGAAGCTAGCTAAAAGCAGAATTATGGAGGCTTAGGTAGGCACATTTTTCACTGGAAAGTTACACTTTAAAGGGGAGCTCTATCCATTTCCTCTCTCTGCTGCAGGATCTGAGAGATCCTCGTTCTCCCACATGCTTGGCAACACTGTGTTCTCTCCCCACCCCCAATCAAAGGGTAGACATTGTTGTCTCTTGGCCTTTTTAGTTTGCATTTCCCAGCATCTAAAATGGAGCAATAGAGCATCTGTATTTTTTTTTTTTTTTTAAGTAATCTGTACACCCAACATGGGGGTTGAACTTACCACTTTGAAATCAAGAGTCACATGCTTCATTGACTCAGCCAGCCAGGGGCCCCCAGTTCATATTCTTGGCTCGTTTTCTTCTCTCAGGCTATTTGTCATGTTGATTTACCAGTAGTTCTTTATTTGTTGTGGATACTGATACTTTGTAATAACAAACATTTTCTGTCTGTCATTTGTCTTTAAAATTGTTTTCTTTTGAGCTATAACTCACAGTATCCTAAAATTCACCCATATAAAGTGTATGGTTCAGTGGTTCTCAGATATATGTCTTTTAACTTTTTGCTGTTTCATCTAACAAAAGTGCTTATAATTTTTTGTGTTTTTAAAATTAAGATCATTGCCATCCAACATCAGTTTTAGGTGTACTAGGTAATGATTCCATTTTTTAGGTATATTGCAAAATGATGACAGGAAGTTGTTACCATCCCTCACCACATGTAGTTACAATTTGTTTTTTCTTGCCACGAGACTTTTAAGATCTACTGTCTTAGCCACTTTCAGATAAACAATCCAGTATTATTAAGCACAGTCACCATGCTGTACAGGAAGGTTTTAATTTTAATTAGCTAAATTCGTATTTTCTTGTTTCATTTCTTTGGCTTTTCATGTTATTTATTTTAAAAAGGGCTCTGCCCAGGGACACCTGGGTGGCTCAGTCGGTTAGGCGTCCAACTCTTGATCTCAACTCAGGTAACAATCTCTGGATCGTGAGTTCAAGCCCTGCATTGGGCTCCAAGCTGGGCATGAAGCCTACCTTAAAAATAGTAATAATTAAAAGGAGCTTTGCCCCAAATCATCAATACAGTGATAATTATAATAATAAAAATTAGAAGGGGCTCTGCCTCAAATCATAAATAGCTTTTTAAAAAAATTTTTTTTTCAGTGTATTTCCATGCCCTTTAGGACTTCAAGCTGAAATTTGTTTTGGAGAGGAGAACCACATAATGTGAGGGGTCCAACTTTTTTTTTTTTTAGGATTTTATTTATCTGTCATAGAGGGACAGGGAGCACAGGCAGAGGGAGAAGCAGGCTTCTTGCTCAGTCCCGATGCGGGACTGGATCCCAGAACCCTAGGATTTTGACCTGAGTTGAAGCCAGGCGCCCAACCATCTAAGCCACCCAGGCGCCCCCCAACTTCTATTATTCTGTAGAGCTTAGCCAGTTGTTTGCAAACAATTTATTCAACAATCTGTCCTTTCTTCGTGGACTTGAAGTCCCATCTAATTCCTCATGAATGGGACCTTTTCATTCATTCAGCAAGCTATTTCTTGAGCGCCGGCCACACACCAGGCTGTGTTTCAGGGGCTCGGGACAGATCAGGGAACAGAATGAAGATGCTTGTAAAGCTCCACGTTAACTGTTACAGGGCCTGTTTGTTCCTCCACGAGCAGCAGACTTGGGGTCTCGTGCGTTTGCTTATTAGGGCAAAACCCCTTCCTTTGGGCTTCATAAAAATTGTCTTGGCTGTTTCGGGTGGGGATTCTTCCACATGGATTTTGGAATCCGCTCACTAAGACCCATAAGCAATCCCGCCAACTTGTCACCAGTGTTGCCTTCAGCTCCGAGACTCACTTGGGGGAGCCTGTGTATTTCCAGTGCTGCAGTCCAGCCTCAGGGGGGCTACTGAGGTTAAAGTTCACAGAAACATAACACGAATCCAGTGCCCCCGGCGCGCACTAGCCATGGTGCAGGTGCTCACGGGCCACACGTGGCCCCCGTGCCTGACAGCAGAGATCTGGCGAAGTTCCGCCGCCCCAGACTGTGCTTGTGGACAGTGCTGGTCTAGAGCACTGAGGGACAGGCAGCGGCAAGTCTGGCTTCACACAGGGTGTGAGGCAGAGTGGGACAGCAGGCCCACAGCGGCAGGTGCTGATGGACATCGTGGGAAACATGCCCCCAGCCTCCCCCCCAGGCCCACCCCGCCCTCCGGATAGCTGTCAATTCCCACCCTCTTCCAGTAGTAGGCTTTCCTGACACAGAACCTCAGCCGCCCCCCATCCCCAGATAGGGTACATGGAGGATCTGAATGAAGAACCCAAAGTGGGCAAACGAGCCCGCGAGCGGGGAGGAAAAACAAAACAGGAGACCCGAGAACGTGAGGGAGGGGGGCAGGGAGGGGCATCCCTGGGGCCCCTGGAGGAGACAGTGGTCTGCCTGACATCCAGATGTTCCCCCAAGCACCTGCTCTTCACAGGCCCCAGGCTGCTCGTGGAGCTCACGGCCCCAGAGGGAGGGTGGGGGTCCAGGAACTAGAAGCAAGAGCTTTTCAGCCTCAGCTCTGCCACACACCAGCTGCAGGGACATGGCAACTCCTTGCTCTCTTGGAGCATTGCCGCCTACATCTGGAAAATGGGTACAAGGTTCTTGCCTCCCAGGGCCTGGTGAGGATTAGAGGAAGTGGAACCGAGAAATTTTCCTGGGGCCCACCAGCAAGGAGCTGCTTCTAGGTGGCAGCGGGGGCTGCTGTGCCCAGAACAAAGGGTTGGGGGCTTCCAGGAACACGGGCTGTAGGAGGACCCCACGAGTGGTTTGGTGGACAGAACAGTCAGAGGTCATGGCCGTGGCTGATATTTCCATATGCTTAGCATGTGCTGGACATTGTTCTACAAGTTGTCTTGCTGGGGGGTAGAGACTCTTATTAACCCCACTGTACAGATGGGTGGACTGAGATCCCAAGAGGGTCCTGTCTGAGGTCACACAGTCAGCAGGTGGGCCAGCAGGAACTCTCACCACCTCACTTGGCTCCATATGGGAATGGCTGCTACATGTGTGGCCCCATGCACCCCCGTCAGCTCACTGGGCCACAGAGGTAAATGGAGAGCTTGGGAGGAAAAGCCACACCACCCAGAGGAGGCCACATGGCCAAGGTCATCCTTGGGCCACCACAGCACTAGGAGCCCAGGTCAGTACCCCAACAGCCCTAATGGGGTCCCCTGTTCCTGTGTTTCACACATGTGCTCAGGGATATGGGTCTCCTTGCGTCATTCTCCTCTTTCATGCCTCTCTCACTCTGACAAGAGCCCAGGCAACTGTAGCCCAGGCCAGTTTTGTCCAGGTAGACCTGGCCAGACCTCTGCCGCCTCTGAAAGAGTGCACTTATCCCCAGAGCTCCCCTGTGATTAAACAGGTACTCCCATACAGGGAGTGATCGCCCCATCTCTGAGGAGCATGTAAGTTAGGGCCTCAACAACCACTTGGTGTGATGGTGTACTGGGACTCTTTCTTGGGCTGGGAGCTGTTCAGGGAGCCCTCTGAGGTCCCTTCCACCTATGGCCCAGCCCCTGGTGCCTGTCAGGTGCTCCCATGGTGTCATTCCTTTCTGCAGAGGGGAGGAAGAGAGCCCTGGTATGAGTCCGGGGTGCTCCGAGATTTCACCCTTCCTGCATCCCTGGACAGTCACCTGTTCTCCACCTGCATGGAAATCAGGCTCAGAGGCTACAGAGCTGGGCCAGCCTCTCTCAGGGAGCAGAAGAGCTGTGGGTGGGCTCCTGATCAGTAGCCCCAACTCCGTGCTCCTCATGCATGACGTGTTTCTTGTGAGTGATGAGAACACCAGTGATGACAGCCAGCCCATATAAACACGTATTAGGTCCCAGGCGCTGCGCGAAACACTTCATGTGCATCAGCTCACTGAATCCTCACGGTGACCCCATGACACTTGGCTCTAGGGAGCCAGGGCTCAGAGAGGTCAGGGGCTAGCTCGAGGCCACAGAGCCAGACATGCTGGCTCCAGGGTTCCGGCGAGCTATTCGCTGTTGCTGGTAGTGCTGACAGTTGACAGACCAGCTCTTTTCGGAGCACTTTGAGCTACTAAGAAGGAAGCCGGCTTTCCTTTCCCCTGCAATCCAGCCCGTGGCCCTCACCACTCTCCTGGCCCTAGCGGTCCCTAGCTGCCTCCTGGGTCTGGGGTATCTGGTGCTCAGTTTCTCGGGAAAGAAAACCAAGCCAAGGCAGGCTCTATAGGGCAGCTGGCCGTGATGGAGGGTGATTCCTCCACCTTCTCTCTGCAGTAAAGACAAGCCCCGTTCAGCTTGGGCTCCCGGCATCAGGAAGAGCTTTGTAAAAACCAGAGCTGCATGAAATTGTCTGACGAGGTGGTGAGCTTGCTGGCCCTGGAAGTATGTAAGCAGAGGGAAGGTGGTCATTCCTTCATAGGCCGCTGGGGGCATTTTGTGCTTCCAGGCACACAGGGGTCCAAGTACCAAACTTGGTGAGTCCCTCATCCCGTGGTCAGCTGAGTCGTTATGGGGACGGCTCAGCCCCCTGACCACAGAGGATCCGTGGGCCCTGCAGGTAAACAGACCCTGTGTTGGTCTCTGTTCATCAGAGCCTTCTCCGCTGCAAGCGACAGGAACGCAATGAGACTGGTGGAAGCAGAGGTCTTACTGGGTCTGGATCTGGAAAGCTGTTGGGCATCTCCCGGCCATCTCCCCAGAGCCCCCTGCCAGTGCCCCACCAGGGCAGGAGGCCTGCCAGCTATCCCCAGCCCAGGGTCCAGCCTCACCGCAGCCCTGGCAAGAAGAGAGCGGCTCCTCTCTCATTGGCTCCTGCTGGCTTGCTCCAGACTGCTCATGGTGGTCAGCAGGATCGGGGGGCTCTGAGTGGCCAGGCTGGGAGTGAGGTCAGCCCACGGGCTCAGGGGGACAGAGTGGGTTGGGTGGGAAATCCGGAGGCCGGCTTGCTGCCGACCACTCGTACGTCTCCGCGACGGCTTGGGTAACTAGAAAGGACAGGAGAAGTCTGTAGAGCCCTGCTGAGACGAGAGCCTGCAGAGCACTCAGCTGGAGCTCCAGCAAGTGCGTGAACCATGAGCACGGTGCCCGCCCTGTAACTGCCCTCCCTGGGGCCCCGCCAGCTCAGTGTCCCCACTGACTGCTCGCAGCCCAGCGACAGGAGGTGACCGTGAGAGCCGCCCCTGGTGGGGTCTGCAGGCGCTCGCCTGGCACAGCCAAGTCTGAATCAGCAGCTGACATGGAACAAAGCCGGCCCCGCCTGGCAGCCCACAGTAGGGCCAAGCCTTGGCCTCTCCCACTCCAGCCTGTCCTGCTAAAGCTTTTCAAGGACCCATTACAGTGGGGCCCAGAGCGCAGAGGCAGGTCAGGTGCAGATGGTGCAAATGTCCCCCTCGGCACCTGTTGACACTGGGCCCTTAGAGAAGCAAACTGGCCCAGCAGCAGGACAGCCGGGCTTTTCGGCAGCAGTGAGGGTGGGGAGGGCAGAGTGAAACTTTGCAGAGCTTCTTGGAGCAGAGGAATGGGTTGAGACTCCTGGCACACTTTCTGTCGCTTGGCCCACTGGAGGCCACTTATTTGACCTTTCTGTGCCTTCTTTGCATTATGAGTCAAATATGGCTTTTGCGTTGGCCATTCTTTCTAGCGGGGTCCTCTTTCCAGCTCCCAGTTCAGTGCCACCTCCCCAGGGAGGCCGTTCCAGGTCATCCCTCCCGCCCCTTCCAGCCGAAGTCCACACCTTCTCCAGGTCCCCATGTACTGCTTTGGTTTACTTCTGCTTGTTGCTGACCCTCCTCTTGGAGCCATAGGACTGGCAATATTTTTGAAAGCTCAGGGGCATTGACTCATTTAACCTTCACAGTACCTCCACCATCTGCACCATCACTGGCCCCATTATTCAGACAAGAAAGCTGAGGCTCAGGGAAATTAAGTAACCCCGGCCCTGGTCACCCAGCCTATAAGTGGAGCCTGGGTTTGAGCACAGGCCTCTGGCTCCAGAGAACATACCTGTGATTCCTGTGCTGTGAGTATTTTGGGGAGTTTATGGGAGTATCCTGGGAGTTTATGTTCCACCTTTACCACGCTCCAGGTAGGGTGTTTTTCAAGGATGGGGACTATGTTGGTTTTTCATGGGGTTCTTGGTGTTTGTTTGTTTCTTTATAAGATTTTATTTATTTGTCAGAGAGAGAGAGAGACAGAGCACAAGAAGGCAGAGCAGCAGGCAGAAGAAGAGGGAGAAGCAGGCTTCCAGCTGAGCAGGGAGCGCAACGCAGGGCTCGATCCCAGGATCCTGGGATCATGACGTGCGCCAAAGGCAGACACTTAACTGACTAAACCACCCAGGCATCTCTAGGGATGGGGACTTTGGGCCACAGGCCTGCTAGCACAACCCAGGCCCAGAAGAGGTGCTTGATAGATGTTTGTGCAATGAATGAAGATGTGAATCCAGGGGCAGAAAGCCCAGATCTTGTCCTGCATGGTTTGCGAGGCCCTGGAAAGTTTTGTTTTATTTTATTTTATTTTTAAAGATTTTATTTATTTATTTGAGAGAGAGAGAGTGAGAGAGAGCATGAGCAAGGAGAAGGTCAGAGGAAGAAGCAGACTCCCTGTGGAGCTGGGAGCCTGATGCGGGACTCGATCCTGGGACTCTGGGATCATGACCTGAGCCAAAGACAGTCGTCCAACCAACTGAGCCACCCAGGCGTCCCCCCTGGAAGGTTTTTAAACTGTGCTGGTGATGCCGGCAAAGGCATACCTTCCCCGGGGCACGTTTTGTTCCTCTTCTGTTGGGTGAGCTCTGTGTAAGCCAGGCCCTTGCTGGACCCCAGGATAGGAACCAGGTGACCCCAGTCTGTGTCCTTTTCAGTCCTTAGGGCCTGGGGTTCCAGACAGAAGTCCCGCAGCACCCTCATAATGAAGGGAATGGAAAGCCACAGCTGGGGAGGGAGACAGAGCCCCATCACTGTGTCTCTGCCTTGGGGTGGAACCAGATTCCCCGGGGCCCAGCTTCGTAGCCAGACCTCCCCTTCTTTGCCAGTCTGGGTGGGCTCTGGCATGCTGACACAGCACAGCTTAATTCCTCTGTCGCATCGGCATCTGTCAGGCTGGCCAGGTGCTGTGTGCACCAAGTCTCTCAGGGACTAGAGAGCAGGGGAGTCATTTCACAGTGGGCTCCCTGGTTCCCTGTGGCAAGGGAAGGCACCATAGGGATCACACGGCTCCCAGAGGAAGAGCCATGCATCGCTTCTTTCACAGTGCATTGGCCGTGGTATGTCACCTGGTCCCCTAAGTGCCACAAGGGTGGCCAGCACTAATGACTCCTCCCCATGCCCCCCTTCACCCAGCAGGTCACTGTGTGTGACATTTAGCAAGACCTAAGGCACGTTCTCCTTGAGTCAGCATGGAGCTCTGCAAGGGAGCAGGTGGATCTAGGAGGACTGGGAGGGCCCCCAAGAGCACACTCGGGGCCTCACTGCAATGTTGAGGTAGACGGGACCAGCAAGGTCTCCACAGGCTGGGAACTCACATCCTCGGATGTCCAGCGCACCGGCTGAAGAGGTTGGTGAAGGCCAGACCACTCTCCTTCTTAAAGCCATCCAGAGGCTTCCTTGGAGAACCACATTCATCCTGACCTTGGACCCCCAACTTGGACCGCACCCCCAACCCCAGCTCCTTACCTGTGCCCCCGGCCACCCCATCCTTTGCCTCAATTGCTGGGCAAGCTCCTGGTCACTGGTCAAGGTCCAATGAGTTCAGATTCCTTTCTCCTGTGACGTCATCGTGAAACCTGCCAGGGGGAACCAGTCCCTCCCACCTTTGGTTCAGGCTTGAAGCAGGAGCCATCGGGTTCAACCTCGGATCCACCAGTAATTATTGCCATCTCTACCCTCAGGCAGTGTTGGGAAACTGGGTGCTTCTCCCCACCTCCTTCCCTGCAGCCTGGATGCCTGTGGGAGGCTCCTCGCTGAGCTCACACTTCAGACCTAGCCTTGCCCTTCGCAGAGCCCGGACGTCAGGTCCCATCACTGCCCGGTTCAGAACACACTAGGGCTTCTCCTCTCACTAAGAGGAAAACCAGATTCCCCCTGTGGCCTGCACAGCGCTGTGGGATCCGGCCCACCCACCCTGCTGCTCTCCTCTCTCCTCCCCCAAGGCCCTTCCTCTCAGCCACCCCACATCGCTCGCTGGTCCTTGATCCTGCAAAACGCTTTGTCACCTCAGGGCCTTTTCGTTCACTGTTGCCTCTACCCAGAAACCTCTCTAAGAACTTAGGTCACTGCCCAGTGTCACCTGCTCAGAGAAAGTGTCTCATTTTCCTGCAGAAACCCCTCCCTCTCCTCTCCAGCTGTCATTGATTCAGTCCTTTTGTCCTTTAGACCAAGGATTAGAGCCTGCCATTGTGGGGTATTCCTGACCAGCCCGCATCACTGCTGTCATCCTGAGTAGTACCTAACAAGAAAGTAGTCTGGGTACTTAATCTGTGAAGAATCTGCATTCTCATGGCCCCTTGTAAGACTCTCCTTCTGCTGTGTTCTGTTCCTCCCAGGCGGAGGAGCCCGGATCCTGAAGTCCGAGATACTGTGTGACGTTGGTGTGTAAACATGGGAGGGGGCCAAGTGAGGACAGCAGCCAGCCCCCCAAGGAAGCAGGCCAGGACTGGATCTGGGCCCCCAGGCGAGGGGCTGACATGGGATGCCTGAGTGGCGTGGCCCAGCCCAGCACTCTGGTCACGGCCACACAGGAGCACAGGCCGGGGAGTGCCAGCTGGCCTGATTTTTAAGAGAAGCTGGAAATCTGGATTCTAGATTGAGCTACCCCAATTTCTGTATGCTCACCAGAATCCCTACTGTTAACGTCGTGTAAGCTAAAGAAAAGACATCGGTGGGCTTGCCGGGGTGACCTCTGACCTCGAAGATGAGGAAGAGGGAAATGGGCGCAGGCTTGGGCCCCGTGGGCGCTGGTGTGGAGCAGGGCCATGAGGGAGTGTGAGCAGCCAAGCAGCTGGAGAGGCTCCTGGTTGGCTACACCAGAATCCTAGGGAGGAATGGGGTCTGTGGAAGGAGTGGGGAGCCGTGCCAGGGCCAAGCTGGCCAGCAGCCACTCCCGGCCGAACGCCTGAAGGTGATGTTAGGGTGTGTAGTCATCCTGAGCTAAAAATAGCAAGGTCACCTTGCAGCAGGGGCCCTGTTTTTGCTTGCAGGTGGAAATACAGTCTGTGTTGGATGCTGCTGTCAGTCAGGAGCCACGTGGTTTATGGGGACAGGTGGATACCCACTGGTGCCGCTGGGCTGCTAGGGGAGATCAGAACTCTGATCTCCACCTGCCAGGCCCAGCGGGAGGGCCCAGCTCCCCTCGCCACCCCCGCATGGGTGCCGGGTACACCACCAGGGTTCCATAGCTCCCCAGGCTCGTCTGAGGCTCTGGGATTGTCAGAGGACAGCTGCCTTCCAAGAGTGCGAGGTCACCCCCTCGCACCACCCTAGGAGGTCAGCCAAGCCTGGCCCATGCCACAGACCAGCAGGGGGACAGAGGCCCAAAGGGAGGAAAGGGCCAGCCTGGGCCCTTGCTGAGCCCGTGAGGGGGCCTCCCTCCACCACAGCCCAGCCAGGCTACATGGCTCCCGGTGCAGGTGGACTCCCTTAGCCCTGCCGGGCCAGCCCAGCCTGTCCCAGAAACCCTCTTTGCTCAGGAAGGATCAAGGCTGCAACTTCACTTCCTCTCCTCTCAGCTGGGGCTAGTTGTGAGAACCTTCCATGGTGCTTCGTGCACGTGTGGTTCCAGGCACCTAACTGTGTTAACTCAGGAAGTCCTTACAGAAAAGGTAGTTTGCTATTGGTGGGGCGGAGGGCCGGCCAGGATGTGCTGGGCAAGGGGTTCCAGTCTGCCTGGAAGTGAAACGCGGGGCAGTGACTTCTACACAAATGGGTTATGGGGCAGTGCAGAACATGGGGGCAGTGGTCGGACGGTCCCTGCCCCGGTACCTGCAGCCCCGCACTGGTCCATGGCCCAGTCCCAGCCTCCGCCTGGTGCAGGGTCTGCACAGTTCTGGGTCGGACAGTTCTGCAGGGACCAGGGCAGGGCACCCAGAGTCCCCAGGGAGGGGGGCCAGCCAGGAGGGGCTGGGGCAGCCACGGCTGAGCCTGTCTCTCACCCCACCTCACCAGGAAGCCTGAGAAGGGCGTCCAGTACCTCATCGAGCGCGGCTTTGTGCCCGACACACCAGTGGGGGTCGCCCACTTCCTGCTGCAGCGCAAGGGCCTCAGCAGACAGATGATCGGCGAGTTCCTGGGCAACCGGCAGAAGCAGTTCAACCGGGACGTGCTTGAGTGAGTTCTGGGGCCAGGAGGTGTGGGGGCGGGGGTGCAGACCTGCTCTGCTGGAATACGGCCCAAATCCACCCCTTAGCTCTTCCTTGTTCCTAGATGCACACAGACACCCACGTGGTTTTGCACGTCACCCCCTACCGGGCGTACACACGTGCATCCACCCCCCGGCACTACAGCTCACACATCGACCCTGCAGGTCCCCCAACATGCACCCTTGACCCCTCCATCCCTCTCCAGCAAGGCTGAGCCACCACCATGCTCAGGGTGGGGGAGTAGGGTTGGAGGTCTGAGCTCACTTTCCCAGCCTGACTGCCAGCCATCCTGACATGCCCTTGGGCTGGGCGGGGGGCGGGTGCGGCGTGAGGAGCCTAGAGGGACCCCAGTGCCTGTCTCCCCTGTGTCTCTCTCCTGCCTCTGCCATCTGGGAGACCTAGAGGTAAGAGTCCAACCAAGGCTGGCAATCACCACCTTCCCAGCTACTGGAACTCTACAGAAAATCCGGTTTCCTGCTCCCTGGAAACCGCTGACAGTTTCGAGAATATGTACCCCAAATCTCTCCATTCCTCCTTGAGACTGCCCTAAGTAGAAAGGCCCCCAGTAGCTGGACCCTTGGGTTTATACTGTGTTCTGGCCCTGCATCATCCTCAAACACACGGGTGTGGGTGTCGGGTCTTGCTTAAGCCCCTTTCACAGAGGAGGGGTCAAAGCTGTGGGAAAGGACGGAATAGTGGGGCTCCAGGCCCCTGGGGGAGAATCTCCAGGCCTGTCATTGAGGGTATTTCTGACCAGGCAGCTACACACCGAGATGTAGACCAGTAGCAGAATCAAAGCGGGGTAGACAGCAAACCATTAGTAACAAGGGCAGTGCCTTGCATCATCCAGAGAACAAAGCCAAGGGGGTGGGCAGTGGGCCTCCTAGGGCCAGGCGTCTTTGCTGTAAGGAAGAGCCCGGCCACGGCCACCTGTGTGCCCCGTGTCTGCAGCTGCCCCTGGGAGGAGGTGGGCAGCTACCTGAGGCCTCTTACCCAAGTGAGCAAACCCCGGGCTCAGGGAAGGGCTGGCCCAGGTGCTCCCCACCCCAACACGCGTAGACTTCTAGGCACACGTACCTACTCGGTCACACATATACCCAGCATGTGCACAGATGCACAGGACGCAGTGAGCCACAGCCTTTGGCGGCTGCTCTAGCTATTACCCAGCAGAATGTCGTCTGTGCCCTTCCATGGCCAGGCGTGCCCACCTGGGCTGCCTTTTCCCCACTTGCCATTTCTTTTCTGGCCCTTAACCGGGGTTGGGTGGGGGGCGGGGGATCTGCTGCTTTGTTCGTAGAGTTAGTGCCTCCTCTCCTGCCTTTCAAACCAGCCTCAGGAAGCAGTTCAGGGGGAAACAGATGAGGTCCTTAGTGGCTTGGGCCTAAGACAGTCTTGGGCCAGCCCCCACACCCCCTGCAGCCATTCCTGTGCTCCCCCCAGGCTCTCCCCAACCCCCAAGCTAGCTGCTGGTCCATAGGAAATCCGTGCATTGTTCTCCCCCATCAGAAAATAGCAGCAGCCTCAGGAAGCAGTAATCCTCACCCCCCCACACACCCCCAACCCTCCACACCAGGCGTCCAGCTCAGAAGCTAGTCAGCAAATTATTCCCTATGTGGCCCCTGCCCTCCCCCACCCGCTCAGCAGCAGCCTTGAAAGATGGCTCCTCCAGAGCCATGAGCTCTCAGAGAAGGTCGGGGGCACTACTGTTTATGTCCAAACCCATTGGACCCAGCAGAGCAAGGGCCCTGGCAGCAAGAATGAGGCCCCTCACGGCCGAGGCCTCCACAGTACCCCCAGGGGTGGCCACAGCTTTGTTAAACATAGATCCACTGGACACCACAGCCTGCTGACTGGGTCCCTGGGACAGACCCCACCTTCTTTGTTCGGGGATCTGGGTCAGAGGACAGAGCGCGGCATTTGGGAGGGCAGGGCTAGGATGAGGGGAACCAGACAAAACCCAGTTACCAGCCGATTCTGCAGACTCTGCTCCCATTGGCAGGTTGGCAGGTGAGTATGGCACAGGTCCTCCAAGAGGCCCCTTGAAAGACAACCAGCAAAACCCAGGCAGATCTCCCCATGCCATGGGGAGATGGGCTCAGTGCACTGTCACTGCCTGACAGGCCAGCGGCCAGCCTCTGCCTCCTCCCGGAGGAGATGGGAGCACATGGCTGACATCCCTCACAGCACAAGAAGACTCAAGCAGGGACGGGCATTCTGGGCCCTGTGTGATGTGTATGGTGCAAGCTGTTTCTGCCCTGAGTAGAGACCACAGGCTTTGGCCCTCTGTAGAAAATTACTCACAGAGGTGTGCCTGGGTGGCTCAGCGGGTTAAGCCTCTGCCTTCGGCTCAGGTCATGATTTCCGGGTCCGGGGATCGAGCCCCGCATTGGGCTCTCTGCTCGGCGGGGAGCCTGCTTCCCCCTCACTGCCCCCTCCTGCCTCTCTGCCTACTTGTGATCTCTGTCTCTGTCAAAAAATAAGTAAAATCTTTAAAAAAAAAATATTACAGAGATTTTCAGCAACATTTTCCTATAATTTCCGGGGATCTGTAGACTCCCCCAGAAGCACGGTGGGGAGGGGTCATTGGGCTGCAATCTTAAGTGTTCCGTGATTGGAGGAAGCCAGGCGGAGGGCCCTTCTGGACAAGAGGTGGCCAGGTCCCCTGGCTCTGGGCAGCTCACGGCCTGCCCTGCATGGGCTCCCGTGGTGCTCTGCCCCCAACAGGAGGGCCGGCAGGGACTGCGCGGGCAGCAGACCCTCATGGGGCCTTGGTCTCTCGTTTCAGCTGCGTGGTAGATGAGATGGATTTCTCCGCCATGGAATTAGATGAAGCCCTCAGGAAGTTCCAGGCACACATCCGGGTCCAAGGGGAGGCTCAGAAGGTGGAGCGGCTCATCGAGGCGTTCAGGTTGGGGGCAGGGCAGGGCATGGGTGGGTGTCAGGAAGGGGAAGGTTCTGGGCTCTGAGGCCCATGGCTCAGGGCCCAAATCCCCCCTCCAGCCCTGTCCCCAAGGCAGATGGCCCTGAACTTGCCTGGAGGATGAGGTAGTAAGTAGCCCCTTCTGTATGCCAGATCTTGTGCTGGGTTATCTCTAGAACCAGACTTTGGGACAGTCTGTGTCCCTCCAGGTCCTCACGAGCATCACCCATTCGTCAGTCTGTGTTGTCATTGTCTGCCCATTCACAAAGGGCAGCCCCTCTCACACAGTGACTCAGAACACAAACTGCAGAGCCGATTGGCCTGGCTCTAACACCCACTGTGCTACTTACTTACTCTGTGACTTTGCACGGGTTACTTAATCTCTCTGTGCCTCGTGTCCTTGCCTATAAAGTGGGGATCACAAAAAACACTTACCTTAGAGTGGAAGAACTAAACCACTTTGGGTGTGAGTGCACACTTAGCCCAGTGCCTGGCACAAGAGAGAGCCCACAGTCAAGGTCGGCTACCACCCCATACTCATTCTTCCCAGGACTGTGTGCACAGTGGCTGGGCAGGATCCCTCATGCCCGAGCAGGGTGTGGGAGACAGAGTCAGCCACTGACCCAGCCCTCAGGGCTCATCACCAGCGATGGGGCCAAGGTAGGGAATGAGGACACAGCAGGAGGAAGACCCTGGGGCCCTGGGAGGGGATCGTTCAGGTACTTCCTTCCAGGAGGACTTACTGGAGGTGGCGGCATTAATGGAGAAGAAAGGATTGAAGCCCGGGTGGTCTGAGCTCCAATGGCTCCTGCCTTGGTTATAACACGCCCTGGTTCCTCTTCTCTAGTCTGCCCACCTCACCCACCCCCTCCCTGAGCCAGGCTCCTCTCATCTCAAGGTCCTAGATAGCAGGTCCAGCACACACCATTGCACCCCCATTCCAGGCAGGGAAGAGAATGGACTCTGCCCTATAACGTACAGCCTTAAAGATGCCCACATCCCTTCTGCTCATATCCCACTGACCGCAACTTTTTCACCTTCTGGGTTGCTTCCAATTCCGAGGGAGATGGGGGGCTGCAGTCCTCTCCCTTAGCAACCGTCGCCAGGTAGAGGACAGATGGCTGAAGTATATGTAACTATCGTAAGGAGGAGCGGGTGTTACCCCCATTGACCAGATGGGCAAACCGAGGCTCCTAGCACAGTGACCAGCCTCAGCTGTTCAGCATCGGGGCCTGAGCAGCAGCGCAGTCCTGAGGCAGGGGCAGACCCACGTCCAGCCCTGACTGAGGAGGTCCTGATCCTGCTCCTTCTCCCGGCCTCTAGCCAGCGGTACTGTATCTGCAACCCCGGGGTGGTTCGGCAGTTCCGGAACCCAGACACCATTTTCATCCTGGCATTTGCCATCATCCTGCTCAACACAGACATGTACAGCCCCAACGTCAAACCTGAGCGAAAGATGAAGCTGGAGGACTTCGTCAAGAACCTTCGAGGTAAGCTGCCCTGGGCCCTGGGCTCCAGCATACAGCTGTCTCTCCAACGCCCTCTGCATGCCCAGCTAGGCACAGCGTAGAGCCAGGGGTGGGGGGCTGGGCTGCCACGTAGCCCGTCTTTGCCACGGGGACCCAGGGTGAGCCTTGGTTCCGCAAACATAGCACAAATGACCCTGAAGAGGGCTGACTGCTGTAACAGTGACACACACGGTGGGAGCACTGACTGGGTCTCGTGGTGCCACAAACCTCACTTGGGAAGAAAGTGACATTTTCAGCCTGTTCCGGAGGGATACACAGGGGTTTGACAGATAGAGGTGCTGGGACGGAGGGGGCCAGCCTAAGAAACCTCGACCCAGCACGGGAGGGCCCACTACAGTCCCCAGAGGCCAGATCAGGGAATGTGAAGGAGCACAGTCGGGAGCCCTGGTGCTGGGTACCCCGGGCAGGCGAGGACCAGGCAGAGGGGTTGGCACACACTGTCCCCATCACTGCTGTGCCCCTCTCTCCTACGCTTGATGTTCCTCATGAAACGGACTTGCCTCAGTGTGTGTGTGTGTTTTAGAGGAAATTTCCAACATCACTATAAACAGGAAGCCCATATCCTTCACTGCACTTAGGTAGTCACTATAAAAATGAACTCAGTGGACAAGAGCACCAGAGCTGCTTCTGGCCAGTCCCCAAGGCTAAGGTGCTAAAGTGGGCAGAGGGAAGGGAGGCCTTCCTGGTATCATTGTGAAGGAAAGGCATTGAAAAGGGGACCGCTGTCTCCCAGGGGGCACAGTGTTAGCTGATAGCATGTCCTCATGTGCCTGGAGTCCCTGGAAGGAAGAGGAGGTTCTGTGTCCCTCTTCTGGGGAAACAGCAGCTGCAGCAGGCCGAGGTCCCCTCAGAAAGCGTGTAAGGTACATGGACACGTGTACATGTGTATAGACAGACATACGCACGAGCACATAACATTTTTTTAGAGAGGAAGAGGGAGGTAGGAGCAGAGGAAGAGAGAGAGAATCTTAGCCAGGCTCCACGCCCAGCGTGGAACCTGACAGGGGCTCAGTCTCACGACCCTGAGATCATGACCTGACCCAAAATCAAGAGTCAGTCATTAACTGTCATGTTTTTTTGTTTGTTTTAAGATTTTTATTTATTTATTTGACAGAGAGAGAGATCAGAAGTAGACAGAGAGGCAGGCAGAGAGAGAGAGAGGGAAGCAGGCTTCCTGCTGAGCAGAGAGCCCGATGCGGGACTGGATCCCAGGACCCTGAGATCATGACCCGAGCCGAAGGCAGCGGCTCAACCCACTGAGCCACCCAGGCGCCCCAGGTGTCATGTTTTTAAGAAAGGAAAAAGCTGGTTTAAATCAAGTCCAACTTTGTGAGCTTGTTGAGCCATTTAAATGTACTTCTCTTGTCCTTTTTTTTTTTTTCCTGCAAAGCCCACCTGCTCTGTCTCCCCATCTCTTGGGACAGGAGTCCCTCCCCTCAAATCCCTCCTGGGATTTGAACTGTCCTCGCGCGCCCCCTGGTGGTGGGCACCCCTGCAACACTCCAGCTAAGGGGACGCCCACCCAGAGCTGACAGGTCTGCCCTTTTTTCCCAGCTGGGGCGTCAGGGAAGCCCAGGGGCGGGGCTCTGTGCAGACCACCCAAGCTATGGCCATTCCCTTCACTGAGCACTCTGGGTGTGTGGCCCTCTGCTAGGCCTAGGGGGAGCCTGGGCCCCAAGGAGTTCAGGTCTTAGCTAGAGTTTCTAGGAAGCTAAGGAGTCTGGGAACTTACTTAATGTCAAGTCAGCCCCAGAGCGCATAAGCTCGACCAGCAGATGCTTTGATGAGGCAGCGATGTGCGCTCCTACATCGACCCTAGACCTCACTCCTCGCAGGGCTGAGCCTGAGTCTGGTCTTCGCAGAGTCCCACGTGGCCCCAGGACGCAGGATACAGGCTGTACGCTATATGCTGTTGGCAAGCCCAGGGGGCTTAAGGGTCTTGTGACTAGACTATGACTTTTTTTTCTGCCTGGAAACCTCACCCACATAATTGGGACCCCCTCCCTGTATGGGGAACAGCAAGGGGAGCCAGAAATGAGTAGCCCAGAGGAAAGAAGGCCAGGGGAGAGATGGGGTTCCTGGGTCAGATACTGCCAGACAGCCGCCCTCATATCAGTGGCTTTGCGGTGTATATCCGCCCTTGCACCTGACCATCCCCAGCAGTCTCAGGGGTTTTGGGGGGGCCTTATCCCCCCCCTGCTCAGCAGAGCAAGCTGCTGGTTCTGTCTTTTAAGCGCAGGCTGTTCCCACCAAATCCCATCTTTTCCAGCCAGGAACTCGGGAGTGTTCTGTTGCATCTTCCTTATGTTCCAGAAGGGTAACCGAGGCAGAGAGAGAGGGGATCCGCCCAAGATCACACAGCAGGTGCATGTCAGAGGGGGCAGGACTCTGGTCTCTCCAAGCCTACCTGGTTGGTACTCTGCACTGGGCAGACATCCAGCTTGTTCTTTGTAGAGGAAGCCTTCCCCCGCGCCAACATACACTGGACACGTTTGCTCTCTGGAATTGCTCATCCCAGGTCACCCAGTAGGTCCAGCAGCAGGAGCACTTCTGGGAATTGGAAGATGGGTGGGGGAGGAAGAGCTCACCGGCATGGAAGCCAGATGAGCAATGCTTTTATTTTATTGGTATTTGTTTTTAAATTCTGTAGCTTGATTTTTTGAATGGGTATTATCCTCACATAGATAGAAAAAAAAAAGCAAACAGAAAGTAATGCAGTCTAGCATTCACGTTCCTTGGTATTTACCCAAAGGAGTTGAGAACGTATGTCCACACAAAATCCTGCACATGGATATTTACAGCAGCTTTATTCACAGCTGCCAAGACTTGGAGACAACCAAGATGTCCTCTGGTAGGTGAATGGATAGATAACCTGTGGTCCATCCAGACAACGGAATATCATTCAGTGCCAAAAAGAAATGAGCTGGGGCGCCTGGGTGGTTCCGTGGGTTAAGCCTCTGCCTTCAGCTCAGGTCATGGTGTCAGGGTCCTGGGATTGAGCCCCGCATCGGGCTCTCTGCTCAGCAGGGATCCTGCTTCCCTTCCTCTCTCTGCCTGCCTCTCTGCCTACTTGTGACCTCTCTCTCTCTCTGTCAGATAAATAAATCTTTAAAAATAAAAAAAAATTTTTTTTTAAAAAGAAATGAGCTATGCAGCCATGAGAACACCTGGAGGAACCTTAACGGCCTATTACTGAGGGACAGAAACCAGTCTGAAAAGGCCCCATACCATAGGATTTCGGCTATGTGACATTCCAGAAAAGGCAAAACTATGGAGATGTAAAAGATCCATGGCTGGGAGGGCAGGAGTTATAGGGAAATCCCTGTGCTTTCCCCTCAATTTTGCTGTGAACTTAACTGCTCTAAAAATCAGTTCTAGAGACACCGGGGTGGCTTAGTCGGTTAAGTGTCTCCTTCAGCTTAGGTCACGATCCCAGGCTCCTGGGATATCTGGCTCCCTGCTCAGCAGGAAGCCTGCTTCTCCCTCTGCCCCCCGCCCCACTTGCTTGTACAAGTACTCTGTCTCTCTGACTAATAAATAAAATATTTTAAAAACACATGCAAAACAAAAAACAGTTCTAAAAAAACAGTCTGTTTAAAAAAAAAAAGTAGGAAAGGTCTGTGGCGGAGCCCCTCCCATCCCTCCCTGTGCACCCAGGTGGTTCAGTCCCTGGTGTACTGCCCGCAGTTTCCCTGCTCACACACGTACCAACGTGCACGACTGGTTTTACCCTCGTCCCTTTGGCACCTTGCTTTTCTCATTTAACAAATCTCAGAGGATATTTCCATGTCGGCTCCTTACGGCCTTGCTCATTTTCCTGGCAGATGTGTGATATTCCATTGCCCTCCTGTGCGGTGATGGGTTAACCAGTCTCCTGTGAACGGGTAAATGGGTGAATTCCAGTCTTCCACTATTTGGAAACCATGCTCCAGTGAGTCACCTTGTCTGCGGAGCCTGTCCCACGGGATAAATTCCCCCAAATGCAATCAGTGGCCCGGAGGGTTTTGAGTTTATAACTGATAGCCAGCGGCAAGTGGTCCAGGGCAGGGGCCCCGTCCCACCGGCAGTGTGTGAGGCCCCTTCCCAACAGCTTCACCAACAGTATCTGATACCAAACCCCTGGATTTTCGCCAGCCTGCAGTCTGAGGACTGGTGTGGTTTGGGGTTTCTCTCCCGAGTGGGGCTGTTCTCCTCACAGCAGTTTTTCAAGGTTTAGCAGAAAGGGTATGTGCCTGTTGTCAGAAAAACTCAGGTTCAAGGCCAGGCCTCCAGCTTCTGTGCCATGTGACGTGGGATGACAGCTAGCAGCAGGTGCACGGAATTCACACTTTCTGAGAAATACCTGGGTTGCTCTGGCCTCCTCACAAGATCTCCGGGAAGCCACCAGTGCTCTCGGTGACCCACTTGAAACAGGACCCCCAGCTCAGGGACTCGGTCATGTGGCTTGTCAGGAACTTGGGAACCAAGCAGGAATTTGAGCCCAGGCCTGTTACCAAGCTGATATTCATAAAGCCTTGGAGCCTGGCTGTGCTGGCTTGGTCCTGGTGGAAGGATTCTGAGGCACTTTGTAATGGACTGAAGATGTTCAGAGACTGTGGGTCCAGAGAGCCTTTAGTTCTGCTGAGGACTGGGGAAAGGGATCACTCTTCTGATTGGGTTTAAAAACTGGTAAATGAGGGGTGAGCCTGGGGGCCCGAAGCGGAGGGGTGCCCCCGCCACCCAGGCCCCGGCGCTCACTGACACCTGGCGGCTGCTCTCCCATCCAGGTGTGGACGACGGTGAGGACATTCCCCGGGAGATGCTGATCGGGATCTACGAGCGCATTCGCAAGCGGGAGCTGAAGACCAATGAGGACCATGTGTCCCAGGTGCAGAAGGTGGAGAAGCTCATCGTGGGGAAGAAGCCGGTATGTGGTGACCCAGTCTCCCTGGCTCCCCCACTCCCACCGCCCCCCCCTTCATGTGACCCCAGGCCCACCTCACTGGCTGCGGCTTTGGACAGCGGCCCTGATGCCATTTGGAACCCAGCGCCTTAGGGGGAATTACTGCAGGTGTAGGGTGGCTCCTGCTAATTGGGAGTAACAGCCATTGGTTCTGGGTTCTGTTTAAAAAAGAGCCTGTGGCTCTTAAGAAACCAACAGCCAGAGTTGTGCGGTGGTCCCTTTGTGGCCCAGGAATGCCTTCATTGCTGCCTTAGGGTTCTGTCAGCGAGAAGGTCTCCCCAGCTACTGTGTGGGACATGTCTGGACAGAGGACAGAGGATGTGGGAGCCACAGGAGGGGTGCTGACCTACTTGGATGTCGTCCTGTTAGCTCTCTCCGGGCCCAGGTGCATTTCTTCAATCACTGTTGTCTTTTTTTCTTTGTTTCATGTTTCCTGCTTAGATTGGATCCCTGCATCACGGGCTTGGCTGTGTGAGTATCCTTTTGCTTTTACATTCTGGCTGATAGCCCGCCGTGGGGTTGGGCCCCGTGTCCTTTGTTCAGATCACTGCGATCTCCTGGCTCCCAGATCCACAATTCTAACTGCTTGAATTAATTTCTGGAGCGATGAGGAATTTGATTTGCATAATGATCCCAGCCTCGAATCTTTGCAGGCCCAGAGACTGTGGGCCCAGGGGGAGGGTTGGGCCAGCAGGCCAGAGCACATCGTCTCCTTCCCTCTCCCGAGGGCAGAGCTCTAAAGCCAAGGCTTATCCCCAGACCCAGAGGCACTGTGCCTGAAACAGACGACCCTTCCCACCCCACCCATGCTCTGACCCCTGATACTCCACTGCCATGGCCTGGAGCAAGTGTGCCTGCTCACCCCAGGAGCACCTGGAGACACACCCGCCTGGCAGGCACATGGCACATGCCTTACGTGTCTGTCTCTCCCTCTTAGCAGGCGGCCCTGGGCTGCAGGAGTCAGTATCACAAAACTGTGCGCTCCCCGCTCTTGCCAGCTTCTCCCAGAGAGGGTCCACTGGATACTGACCAGCCCTCGCCCACCTCTCCAGCCCCACCTCCCACCATCCTCTCCCCTTCATTCTTTTGCTCTGAGCAGGGCCACTCCCTGAGCACACCAGCCTGGGCCATGTGTTCCCTCCCCGTTCGAGGACTGGGAAAAGGGATCCCTATCCTGACTGGGTTTAGAAACTGGTAAACGAGGGGTGAGATGAGCTCGGGCATCCCTGCCCCAGGGCACCTGTTGGCAGAGTGGACCCTCCTTGCCTGCCATGACGATACCCAGCACATCCCAGCCCTTTTCTAACTTACTGTCTCTTGCGTGAGCTGGGGGACCCTCAGAGCCGTGACTGGGCCTCCCAGACGGCTTGTCACCACAGCCCTTAGACACCATACATGTTGCCCCTGGCCTTGAGAGTACCCTGGGCTTCAGCAGGGTGGGGATGCACATGAACCCATGCTAGGCATGTTCAGAGCAGAGGCCCAGGCCAGGCCCAACAGAGCTCTGGCAGCTGGCTCGGGATTTGGGACAGGGCTTTTCAGGCACCAGAACCATCAGGATTCTCTAGGAGGGGCCCAGAAGCCGCTCCTGGCTCTATGCCTTCCTAGCTGTGTGGCTAAAGCAAGCGGCCCAACCTCTCTGTGCCTGTTTTCCCCTCTAGAGTAGACACTCTCTGGAGAGAACTTTACAGAGACCTCCGGGCTTATGTCTGTGACAGGCACCCTTTGGGGACTCGGATGGTGAATTTCTCACTGGGGGGTGGTGGGTCCTGTGACATGAACGTGTTGCTCTAAGAAGTCTGGGACATGCCTGAAGGAAAGGAAAGGAGGTATCACTAGAAGCAGGGGCACTTTCCACAGCCCTTCAGGAGAGCTCCTGAGGAAGAGCGGGGGAGAATTGCTAGGAGGCCAAACATGTCTGCTCTGTTATGCGCGGTTGGTGGGAGAGGGCATTTTCAGATGCCAGGCGCACAGGCTGGGTTTCGAATGTGCTGCCCGGGTTCCTGCCGAGGGGCAGGGGGCTGACGGCAGGGCTTCCCTCCCCGCACAGGTGCTCTCTCTGCCCCATCGGAGGCTGGTCTGCTACTGCCGGCTCTTTGAGGTTCCAGACCCAAATAAGCCTCAGAAACTCGGACTGCACCAGCGAGAAATCTTCCTGTTTAACGACCTCCTGGTGGTATGTGGTTCCCCACAGCGGGCCACGGCTGGGAGCGTGACTCAGGGCACCCTTGACCTGCAGCTGTGGTCTCGTCTCTAAAAGAGGCACATGTGGGGGTGGGGGGTGGGTCATAGGGATGGAGTTAGCCCCATGGTCTTTGGGTTCACAGAGGCAGAGTCTAACTCATGGCACTGCCAATGAACACAGGGCTTCGTTGGCTTCTGAAAAAGCCCAGAGGAGCCTCTGGGCCTTCAGCCCCAGCTATTCCCAGAGGCTCACACTGTGTCAGCAGGACTCCTCGTCGGGCTCTCTCCGCTGTGCAGGCTTCCTCCTCAGGCCCTCTGTCCAAGAAGGGAGTGTCAGCCTTGGCAGCTACAGGCTTCATCCTGCCCCACCCCTCGGGCCTCCCTGGCATCCCTGGCCAGCAGTGGGATTCTCTTCGTAAGAGTCCAAGCCAAGGTCTCATTGCTTCCCAGGCCCGTGCCCGAGCCACTCCCGGGCTCCAGGCAGGGGCAGTGCTGCCTCACTGGCTAAGCCTGGGTCACTGCCCAGATGCAGGACCACTGGACTAAAAGTAGCAGAGAGGGGATTCCCCAAAGGGAAACTGAGGCACTCCTGCCTGGAAAAAATGTGGCATGGGTGCTAGCCACTGGGGATAAAGATGCCCCTGCAGGTAGCAGGGCGAACCTATCCTTTGGGTCTCTGTCTCTCCCGTGCCACAGGTTTCTCGCTAGAGGCCCTTGCCCATATCCCTACCTGCCTGAGACCCAGCTGGTCCTCTCTGATTACTGAGGTTAGAATCCAGACCTGTGGGTTTCAGATCCTTTGTTAAGAGTCCCTGACCTCAAGCAAGTTCCTTCAGACTTCTGAGCCTCCGTTTTCTCCCCCAAAATTAATCTTGCAGACAGAGCGCTCAGGAGGGGTCCTGGGCCTAAGCATCTGGCCTGGCATCTTTAGGGTCCTGGGGGATGCCGTGCCTGTCACCTCTGTGCTAGCCTGACGGGCGTCATTCCCAGCGAGCATGACACCTGGGACTTGTAGTAACAGCAGCCAGCACTTGTGTCAGGAAATGCATGAGTACGCAGCCCTTTCCTGCCCCAGAGGCTGCCCTGACCTCTGAATCACTGAAAGCGTTCTGACATTAGGCCCACTTCGAATCCCGAGCTCCCAGAGCTGTGCCTGGGCGGGTGATGGGACTTAGCCTCTGTCTCCGGCTATCCGCAGGTTACCAAGATCTTCCAGAAAAAGAAGAATTCCGTGACCTACAGCTTCCGACAGTCCTTCTCCTTGTACGGCATGCAGGTCTTGCTCTTCGAGAACCAGTGTAAGTGTGTGTTGTGGGGGGGGGCCTGCCATGGCCAGGCCACGAGCATGTGGCCTGGAGTGCTTGTCCACACGTGGCCACAGTGCTGTGGGGCGGGAGATGGCATCACAGCTCTTACTCTGTCATCAGGAAGCACAGTGATCCCCAGTGATCTCCCCTTCTGCCTGGTTCCCCGAGGACAGAACCCCAGGGTAGCTCTCCTGCGCATGCTCTTAGGCCTGTGTCACCTGGGGAGAGCAGCATATAGGCCAGGAGTCTGATAAGCAACAGTAACGGGGAAGAATTTAGTGACATCATACACGGTGGTTATCACATTTACTTTTCCTATTCTTTCTGCTTACGGCTGGTGAGATTTCTTAATTTAGAGCAGAGTGCATTTACATCAATAAAATGTTGCAGGGGAAAATCAAGTTAAACGGCATAGGTGATATGCCAATGTAAGTGAACAAATAGATTGAGGTCATGCCTGAGGGGAGGTAGAGGAGAAGATCTCAGCCCCGGACGGAGAGCCTGGGAGCCAGCCCTGCTCTTGCTCTTAGCGGCTCTGTGGCCCGGCTCGCGTAACCTCTCTGGGCTCCACTCCCTTTGTCAATAAAATGGGCAGATAGCTCATAGATTTAGCTGAGTGCATGCACATGAAGTACTTAGAACAGCCCCTGAAACAGGATTTATGCTTAGCTGCTGTTGAAAATTCTCCTCTGGGTATGAGTGGTCTGTGGGGCCTAGGGAATTTGGCGGGGAACTGACACTCCTGACTTCTTTTGATCTCGTCCTTCTCCATTACTCAAGCCCTTCCCTCTTCCTCTCCCTCTTCATCCCGTCCTTGTTGGAGGTCCCTGAACTTCAGGCTGAGCCAGGCCTCCTGAGATGGGGGGTAGGGGCTGGGTCCTGCTGCCTGCACCTGTGGAGTGTCGTGGTGTCTCCAGCATCAGGGAAGCCCTCATCCTCTCGGACAGGTCACCAAGCTACCATCTATCTGATCAGCTGTCCATCTGCAGGTTGAGAAAGTTCCAGGGACTTGTGGCTGGGCCATCCCAAACCCTGGGGCCTGAGGGCTTACATTTGGGGTTCTTTACCCCTTCTCTGTCCTAAATGGAACTGGCACCCACTGTGCCCCCGAAGAGCCCGGGATGCTGACCCTACCATCTCCCCACCTCCTGCTCTGCCACATCCCAAGCCAGGAAGCCTGCCTTGCCCCGGTTTCCACCAGGCAGCCCAGGGAGGATCCCACATCCTCCTGAGGAGCAGGCCCCCGCTTGGAAGGAGTGGCAGTGGCCTTGATGCTCACAGCAGTGGCCCCACCAGACTGCATCCTCAGGCAGAAGCTGCCCCATGATCATTTTTAGATTCCCAGGGCTCAGCCCTCATCCCTGGACAGAAGGCACTGGCAGGAGCCCCAGAGCTGACACTGACATTTCTATGGGACATGACTTCATACATACCGTGGATCTCAGAGTGGTAGCCATGGGTCAGTCCCAGGTCAGTTATGTTCTATTCCATTTATACATTTATTTTTTAATTTGTTGAGCTGAAATTGAAATCTTCATATGGAACTTGTGGTTACTGTTGACTTCTCTTAAGAACTGGGATTTTGAATTTGGGGGCACCTGGGTGGCTCAATGGGTTAAGCCTCTGCCTTCAGCTCAGGTCATGATCTCAGGGTCCTGGGATCGAGTCCCGCATTGGGCTCTCTGCTTGGCAGGGAGCCTGCTTCCTCCTCTCTCTCTCTGCCTGCCTCTCTGGCTACTTGTGATCTCTCTCTATCAAATAAATAAATAAAATCTTAAAAAAAAAAAAAAAGAACTGGGATTTGGCATTGCTAGGCCCGCATTCCCGTGTGGTGGTCTTGGGCTGCATGCCCCTCTCCCCACTCGCTCTGTCGCGCTGAGGTCTCATGTGGTCTGCTTCCTACATTTAGGGAACATGTTTGGACCTCTAGGCATTTGAGTTCCCAGCGCTGACCGAGGTCTGAGCAAGAGTGGGATTGGTATTTGAGCCAAGAGCCTACAGACACCCACTGAAAAGAGAAGTGCTGCCAGGGGCCAAAGCCACAGGGACCCTGTGAGCTCAGAAGTGGCATCAGGAAGGTCTGAGCAGAAAGATGCTGCCCTTGTCGTAATGCCTTGAGCATAGAACGCCCATGATACATGCAAGGGAACGAGGGTCTGGAGGCCATTTGGCAGAGAACAGAGCTCAGTGTACCCTGAAAATAGTCTGAGGTGACCAGATAAGACTCCCCACCCAGCACAGGACACTACCTCTCACTCCCCCTGGACTCCAGCCCTGGCCACTCTCTCAAGCTGCAGGCAGTGACCAGGGACCTTGAATTGAAGGGTCCAGGCTCCATGACCTTCAGGCTGAGGAAGAATGGGGGCTCTGGCTTCTGCCTAGATCAGCCAGATCTGACTCTGGCTTATAGATGGAACAACAGGGACCTAGGCTGGAAGATGGGGATTTCCTGGCAGTCCCTGTGGTCTGCTCTGCGGATGCCTTTCCTTCCTGGCTGGACATGTCCGCTGAAAGCCTGGCTCTCGGACTTCTTAGTATTTTCTTGACCGGGAGGGAGATTGCAAAGATCACACAGGGACCCATGGGTTCTTCTCCTCTCCTCCTCCTTTGCAGACTACCCCAATGGCATCCGGCTCACATCTGCTGTCCCCGGGGCAGACATCAAAGTGTTAATAAACTTCAATGCGCCCAATCCTCAAGACCGGAAGAAGTTCACTGATGACCTGCGGGAGTCCATTGCCGAAGTGCAGGAGATGGAGAAGCACAGGATAGAGTGTAAGTTGTGGGCCCCCTGGAGAGGGACAGCCAGCAGCCCCGGCTTATCTGGGAGGTCTCGCGGTGGACTCTGGGAGGTCTCGCCTGTCCTTCCCACAGCCCTACGACAGGACTGCCCACCTGCCCGAAGCCAGAGCAGGCTGCATGGCGGGCAGGGCAGCAGAGGCCTCCCTGTGAGAGCCGGGGCTTCTGTGGCCAGGCCCATCCTGCTGGTGGGACTGCATGGCATTTCCCTCGAGGGCCCTGGTTCCCCGGTCATCCCAGAAGACCAGCTTGCCCAGCGTGCCAGAGCTGAGCTCTCTGCACCTTGGTGTGGTGATTATTTGTCTTCCACGTCAGGGCCCAACTGACCAATGGGGTCAGAGCCAAGCCCATCCCCTGGGTTCCAGCAAAGCTGATTATAATCCTTTCCTTTCCTGGCTCCAGGCCTCAATCCCTAGAGACACATGGCTATCTCCACCTTTGGCCACCCCCTCCCGAGCCAGGCTGGTTTACCCCTTGGTTATCCTCAGACCAGGCCCGTCTCCTCGTCTGCCCTCAGGCCTGCAAAGTGACTGTCTTTCCTGCAGACCCCAAGGCCCGTGCCCCTCCAGCCTCCTTTCTAGGGTTTCCTTCCAGCTCCCTTTTGTGAAAGGCGGCATTCGTACCTTCTCTTTCCCAAGACAGCCCTGGGCCCTGACTTCTCCCCAGGGTGTGTTGCCATGCCTGCCCAGAGGGTCCTGGTCCCATGCCTGCCCCTGAGGCTGTCCCCTCTCACCAGTCCCTCGCCTCCTCTGTTTCAGCGGAGCTTGAGAAGCAGAAGGGTGTCGTGCGGCCCAGTATGTCCCAGTGCTCCAGCCTCAAGAAGGAGTCTGGCAACGGGACACTGAGCCGGGCCTGCCTGGACGACAGCTACGCGAGCGGGGAGGGCCTCAAACGCAGTGCCCTCAGCAGCTCCCTGAGGGACCTCTCCGAAGCGGGTAAGAGCCGGGCCTGGCCCCCCTTCCTAGCCCAGCGCACGCAGGACTCAGACCGGGACGCTGGGGCAAGTGTCGTATGCCAGCAAGGGCCTGCGGTAGCGGCCAGTGGCGGCGGCAGGGTTCCAACCGAGCGCTTCCCTGTGAACGTCCCCAAACCGTAGCAACACCTGACCACACAGAGCCGGATTCCCCAGAAACAGGACCCACTGGTTAAGGCAGAACAGCCAGGAGGTTACCCTCATTCTCCCTTTCTCCTTCTAGGGGTTTCATTTATCCTTTTATTTATTTTCCGGAAACTGCTCTCACACAGAGCGAGCCAGGCCCCGCTGATGGATGTGTCCCTTGTTCTCTGTGCTGCTGCGTCCCTGTGTTTTATGCTGATGAATGAAATGGAGTGAAGCCCTCTAAACTGTGTCTGGAGCCCCCCTCCCGCTGTCCCTGGTCTTGCTTCCCTCACACAGGTCTCCCTTTCTGGGGAACCCAGGCCCCCCCACACCCAGCCCCGAGGTGGTGGCCACGGCTACCCCTGGGACATCAGGGGAGAGCCCTGGCAGACTGTGGTTTTGTTGTTGTTTCTTTGTTTCTGTGTGTGTTTATTTGCTGCCAGCCTCTTAACACCCAAGCCAGCAGCATCACTAAGCCTCCCAGATTTCCCAGGGTGGAGGGTGTGCCTAGAGAGCCTCAGGGAGCTTTGCTGGCAGCCCTCGCCCAGCCAGGTCCTCTGAGCTGAGGCCAGCCGCCCGCGAGTGTTGCTCCAGCCCTGCCTGGCCTGCATCGCTATCAGAGGAGCTGTGGGTGACAGGCCTCCCTCCCCACCCCCGTGTTCCCCAGTCTCCCCTGTCCCAACTAGCCAGGCAGCTTATCCTGGGAGCCTGATTATAGGCCCTGGCTCATTGGAAGAGACCCTGTCAGGCCGAAATCGGCCCCCTCCCATCCCGAGGGCTCACCCAGCCCACCCTGCCTTGGGCACTACCTGGTGGCCAGCTCTGGGCCCCGTGACAAGAGCCTGCCTGGGACCCCATCCCATCCCTGTCCCACCAGCAGTCCTGCCTTCCTGCGGCTTAGCCATTGCCCAGAAATTTGGGTTGTTTTTTTTTCCTTTCTTTCTTTTTTCTTTTTCCTTTTTTTTTTTTTCAAGTTGGACTTTTTTCCTTTGCTTTTTTTTTTTGTCTTGTCATATTTTTTTTTTTCCCATGGTAAAAATCAAAAATCCATTGCCAGCATGAGGGTTAACCCAGAGTTTCTCAACCCCAGCACCCTTGACAGTTGGTGCTGTGGGGGGCCGTCCTGCGCTCTGCGGGATGTTTAGCAGTGGCCTTGGCCTCTACCTACGGGAGTCCAGGCCTACCTCCCCCAGTCATAAGAGTCAGTAATGCCTCTAGAAATTTCCAGGTGTCCTCTGGGGAGAGGGGGGCAAAAATCGCCCCTTGTTGGCAAAACTGCCCCTGGTTGAGAACCGCTGGTTTTCCCTATGGCTTGTTAAACCCAGCTCAACAATACCGGACTGCTCTGGGCCTCTGCAGGCTGGGGACTGGAGCCTCTGTTTGAGTTTGTGCAGTGGGTAAGCCCTGGCCTCTCTTGATACCTAATGCAGTGACTGGAGGGCTGAGGGGCCATGTGCAGCCCCTCAAGTGACTGTGGCTCTGTTGAAACTGAGGCTCTCACCATGGCCAGAATGGCTTTCACGGCCAGCCACATCTCTTCCAGCTCCTGGGGATCAAGGAGAGCTGCGTGCCCAGGCCCCTGGCCATAGGACAGACAGAGCTCTGAGGTTCGGCTACTTTCCGTTTATTGTTCCTGTTGCCACTGTCATTGAGGCATTCTGAACTAAGTAAACCTCTAGGGATAGAGTCTTCCCATGAAATAATGAAAAAAGTCCCCAGGGAAGAAAGCCCTCACTACCCAGGAAGCCGGGAAGGCAAGGCACAAGGTCCCGGAGGGCTGGCGGCTGCCATGGCCCCAGACTAGGAATGCGCCACTTGGGATTTCCTGAGGGAGGCTGGCCAAGGTCGGCAGCCATCCCAGAAGATGCTGGGCTCTCCGGCTGGAGACAAGGAATTCCATGCCCTGGACTGGGACTGGGTCGGGGTGCCGCTCTCCAGAGGCAGCATCACTCCACCCACCGCGGCCCTCAGCAAGATGAGCTCGTGGAGAAGAGGCGAGGCGTCAGGGGCACCGCCTCCCCTCAGGCAAGCTAGCACTCCGCAGTTGGCGTGGCACCACTCCTGAGAGTAGCTGGGATCACACATCATTCCAGGAGACGACACACCTCAGATGGAGACCTTGGAGACCCAAGAGGCAGTTATAGCTTGACCCTCCAGGAGACTTCCAGGAGCCCCTAACATTCTGAGAGGTAGAGGGAGGGGCATGTGCTGGGAGACCCCCACCCGACACCCTCCACAGGGTCTTCCTTTGCCTGGGGCTCCGTGCTCATTTCAGAGTCCTGCCAGCCTGAAATCAAGGACCTACAAGGACCAAGGACACAGGTGTGACTGAGCCTTAGTCCCTGGCCTAGATCAGTCAAGTCATGGTTGACACTCCCTGCCAAGTACCCCACATCCTCCTGCCCCTTCCCGGTCAAGCTACTCAACAGCAGTCTCCAGGAAGAGGCTGTCTCCCTGAGGCCATAGGACCCACTTGCCCCTGTCATTGCTCCTGGGCTTAGCTGGAGACCTGCCATGTCCTGTACCAAGGCAGCCCTCCCAGGGGAGAGCTGGTAGCTTCTGGCGGCCAGTGTCCAAAGCAGCACCAGCTCAGCCTCCAGCATCGTTAAGGGCCGCGGGGTGAGACCCTGGGTCAAGAGCCCTCGCTATACCCTGTGCTGACACTGAGAAGCAGGGGAAGGATGTGGAGAGCCATGCTGGTGGCGCCTTCCGGATATGGTTCCTGATCCTGGCCCTGATTGGCCTGGCAGGGCCTGATCTGGCTCTAGGAGAAACATCAGGTGGGGTGGGGCTCACCATGGCTGCTCTAAGATCCCAAGAGAGAGGGAGGGTACCTGGAGTTTGGAGTGCAGGTGAGGGATAGTATGGATGCAGGGGCGAGAGCCACTGTCCCGGCAAACAGTGCCTCCATGAGTACATGGGGTGTTCCATGTGCGCTCCCCCAGACCCGGGTCTACAGTGAGCAGGTGTCTGTGGGGTATGCCGATAAGTAAGGGGCTCTGGGACTGGACTGCCGAGAGCTCTGTAAGAATACCCCACATCGGGTGCCTGGGTGGCTCAGTGGGTTAAGCCGCTGCCTTCGGCTCAGGTCATGATCTCAGGGTCCTGGGATCGAGTCCCGCATCGGGCTCTCTGCTCAGCAGGGAGCCTGCTTCCTCCTCTCTCTCTCTGCCTGCCTCTCTGCCTACTTGTAATCTCTCTCTGTCAAATAAATAGATAAAATCTTTGAAAAAAAAAAAAAAAGAATACCCCACATCTCGTGCTGATTCAGAAGTTGAAAAGGTGAATTCTAAGAAACTTAACATCACACAAAGACATCCAAGATAAAACCATCCTGAAGCCTGGCCCACCGGGGGCAGGAGAAGGAAGAAGAGGGTTTTGTCCTACTTCAGACCAGATACCATATGGAGCCCTCAAACCTAGCTCCAGGCCCAGCTTGAGTCCCAGTGGGAGAAGCAGGCCAACTGGAAGACATTGCTGGGCACCAGCAAGGGGGTCGGGGGTGTGCTGGCCTTCCTCTGTCCCCGGTTTTCAGTTAGGGGAGCCCTCTAGGCTTAGAGGGGCCAAAGAGCTGACTTTAAAATCCCAAAGACAGCAGAGACCTGACTTGGCATTTCTGCGTGGTGCCACGGTACCCTGAGTGTCTGATGCTCGTGTCCAGCCCACTCGGAAGCAGGGGCAGGCCCATTTCACAGATGCAGAAACCAAGGTAAAAAATCAAAGGAGCGCCAGGTGGAATCACCTCTCCAGCCAAAGGGCTTCCTCCTGCTCCATGTCTCTGGACTGCCATTTTGAGACAAAAAGCAGGAAGGGAAGAAGGTCAGCCTGTCTTCTCACACCAGTCAGAAGATGAGGATACGTGACCTTCATCTTTTTTCCAGCTAGGAACAAGGGCCAGGTCCTGTTTGGTTCTCTCCGGTCCTCAGAAACCGATAGAAAACCCTCTTGCCCTAATCTTCTATGTGGCCCTGTCCTGAGCGAGTTCTGAGGCTCGCAGAGTCAAGCAATCTCCCAGCGGGAACTCAGGTTTGGGGGTTGGCAGGCAAAGCAAAGGGACCAAGTGTGCCCGGAGTCTGCTGTTGTGTGTCCAGGATCAAGGTTGTATCCCAGGCACGGTCCGGTACACTTGGATGCCACAGACACACAGACACATTCTCTCCACCCAGCACATGGTTAGGGTGTGGGCCACAGAGAGGCAGGTAGCAATCTTTCCATCTTCCAGGCTCCTAGGCTCAGCCTGGGTTCAGCTTAGAAGGCAGCATGGCCAAGCTTCCCAGCCCCAGAGGTGGACAGGCAGACCTGAGTGTGAATCCTGCTCTAGGGAATTAGGCCAACCAGAGGATCCATCTCCTCCTTGGCGTGGATGCCTGACCTGCATGGCCCTGGGGCTTGACCAAGAACAAACATGCTTGGCTAATGGCCAGGTCTGCACAGATGGAAGCCTACAGAACGTCAAGTGGGAGGCCCTTCTCTGTTCCTTCCTAAGAGCCCGTTGGAGACCAGACCCCAAAGTTTGGGCACCCAACCATTCCTGCCAACCTCAGCGTCCTGCAGAAATCCATGGAGACGGCCTCTGGAGTGACTGGGGAGGCCAGGGTGAGCCCTGGGCCTCCAGAACCAAGAAGGAGACCCAACCTTCCTTGGACACAGCCAACATGTATCAAGTGCCTGCTATGCGCCCTGTGCCAGGGATATTTAAAGCCGTTGGCAGGGAGCACTCACAGCTGAGGGAATGCTTTGTAGTATTCTGGGGTTTGACGGGGGGGTGGCTCACAGACAGGAAGCACAACCCTGGGCCCTCCCAGCAGCCCTGCCCCTGTCTCCTGCCCCTGGCCAGGGCACTGCACAAACCAAACAACAGACTCCAGAGGTACGGGCACCTTTGAGCTTCCCAGGAGGAAAAGACAGGATGCCAAGCATAGTTTCCTCCTAACCATCAAGCCCACCCTGCCTGTGAGGTGGGGGGATGTATATGTATGTACGAATATGCATATACATGCGTGTATGAAATCCACGCCAAGTCACGGCTATGTAGGACCACGTTTTGTTTGCTTTGAGCCATCAAAGGAGCTGCCCCTGTCCGGTCGTCCCCTCCTGGCAGGCGGCTAGGGTCCCAGCTGCGCACGTGCCTCGGCCCACCTGGAGGCACCCCCTGCCCCCAGCGGACTGCCAGTCTAGCAGAAGGGGCATGAAGTTGGGGCTGGTTGGAAAAACATTTCCTTTTTTCTTTAAACACCCACGCACCCACCCACCCCCTCTTTTGTTTTTAACTCGTTACTGCCCTGCCACCAGCTTCCCGGCAGAGCCCGTCCTCCGACCCTCACCCTAGCCGGCAATGGTGCCGGCGGCGGCGGCGGCGGCGGTGGCGGTGGCAGCAGCTCAGGGCCAGGCAGGCGGCGGCCCGGCCTCGTGTCCGTGTCTAACCTCTGGTATTGCATGTTCTGGGCAGGGAAGCGAGGGCGTCGCAGCAGTGCGGGATCGCTAGAGAGCAATGTGGAAGTAAGTAGGAAGCGCCTCCGTCCAGCTGGCTGTCCTGTGTTGCCTCCCCAATCCTTGGTTTATATCTGTTGTCTTTTTTTTTTTTTCTGTTTTTGTTTTGTTTTGTTTTGCTCTTCCTTTCCCTACTGCACAGAGGCGCAGACACGCCCGCCCCCACCCCTGCCTGCCTCAGCCCCAGTGCATGCCAGCTTCTCCCGCCTAGAATCGCCTGTGCCTCTCACCGCTTGTTTGGGCTGGACCCGTGGGGGGGTGGTTCTGGATTCCGTGTTTTAGTTCCCGCTTAATCCTGTCCCCAGTGGCTCCGAGCATGGTTAACATCCCAGCTTCCCGGCACTCCCCCCTCAGGGTCCCCGCCTGCCGGCACTATTCCTTGGGGGGGAGGCACCACCACCAGGAGCCCACGCACCCTCCAGCCACGCTGCCCTGGGGGGAGGTTTGCCGGTCTCTTGACTTCCATGCTCCGCCATCCCCATCGCTTCCTTCCTGGAGTTTCGATTGCTGTGTGTCTGCAGTCAGGGCACCATGGACTTGGCTTAGCTAGCTCGGGGGAGGAGAGCCGTGAGAGCAAGAAAAATTCCGTGTGGATTTCATGAGATTTCATTCATCTTCCAACCATCTCTATATTACTGTTCACATCTTAACCTCAGCTTGCAGACCTTTTTGTTTCCTTCTTTTTCCTTGTTTGGTTTGCAGTAGGTAGCTGCAGTGAAATGCCTAGGCAGCCCCACCCACCCAGAACAAGGGTCCCCAACCCCCCTCCTGTCCCTACCACCAGCTTCCCAGAAACCTCGGGGCCCACGCAGGCAGAAAAGTTGGCCCTTGCACCTGTGGAGAGGACCCAGGAGAGTGTAGGACGCAGTTTCCAGCAGGAACGGGGCCCTTCATGCACACCAGCCCACCCCACTCCACTCCGCACATGCTGCTCACAGGCACCCCAGGCCAGTCGCTCTGATCCAAAAGTTCAGGCCGCCTTCCATGTCAGGACGGAGCAGAAGTCACACTTGTGCTGCTGCTGCTGCTTTGACCAGACCGGAGGAGGGTCCCTCATGCCCTGGCCCTCCCCATGTCTCTCAGTGGAAGGCCGCTTCTGAGTCCCTGCCGGCCCCCCAATAGCAGCATGAGCCGAGGTGAAGCTCATGCAGCCTCACCCAGCCCTGCCCTCGGCAACCAGTGAGTTGTACTAAGGCCTAAGCAGTCAGTGGGTGGACTTTTTACATTACAAAAAAAGAAAAAAAAAAAATCATTCTGACATAAGTGCTTTAAGATCTTTTAATTTTGATTTCTATGAATTTCCTTTTTAGGGGTCCATCATTAGCAGTCCTCACATGCGCCGGAGACCTACATCAACACGAGAGTGTCCATCTCGCCCACACCAGACTATGCCTAACTCATCCTCCCTCCTGGGCTCCTTATTTGGGAGTAAGAGAGGGAAGCCCCCTCCCCAGGCCCACCCGCCCTCAGCCCCTCCCCAGCCGCCGCCCCACCCACCGGGCCTGCCCCACCCGCCGCACACGGTGGTGGCCAGCCATCACCAGGGGCCCGTCGAGGGCCCGCCGCCAGCCTCGGTGCACGGGCACCACAGCCAGTACTGCCACATGCAGCAGAACCCGCCCCCTTACCACCACCACCACCACTACCACCCCCCCCAGCACATCCAGCATGCACACCAGTACCACCACGGCCCCCACGGGGGGCACCCACCCTATGGGGCCCATGTGCACAGCCACCCACCGCTGCCCTCGGCCCATGCTGGTCACCCGGGCCACCCGGGCCATGCAGTGCACCACCACGGGCAGCCGCCCGCCCCGCCGCCCCCTACTAGCAGCAAGGCCAAACCCAGCGGCATCAGCACAATTGTGTAGACAGCCTGGGATGGGGTCCCAGACTCCGCGGAACAAGTGCACACCACACAGTCACGCCCATGGGCGGTCCTCCTCAGACCAGGGCCCTTCTCTTTCCACCTCCTCTCCCCAACACCCCCCCGCTCCCCGTGGCCTGGATGGAGCCCCCTGAGCCCACGGGGCTTGCGCTGTAGGGAACAGAGCTCCCGATCGCACTTAGCGTGGGCGTCCCAGGTTCCATCCACTTCGACCCCAGGGGTGGGCCTCGGCCACCATCAGCCTTGAAACCGGGGCCACCGGCCACGTAGATGTCGAAATGCCCCCCCACTCCAAAGCAGCACTCAGCTCTGCTCCCTAATTGTACACACATATGAAAACCCAGCCTAGGAAAAGAAGAAACGAGACACAAAAACCAGAGACAGAACAAAACAAAACAAAAAAACCCAAACTTGCTGCATTTATTGCTCTTTTATTGACAATGGGCAAAAAATTAAGTAGACCTGATATGGTTGATGAAAATAACGTAAGTAAACTTTATATAATATAAATATATAAATATATAAATATATATATATATATACTGTATAGGTAGTATTTGTGTGTGAAAGGAAACGTCTCAGTCCACAAAATTAGCAATATAGACTTTATGAGGAGCTCCACTTACCTGATAGGAAGACAGTACCTTACATGAATGTGTGAGAGAGAGTAAACCAAAAACGTAAATGCTAGGAACAAATTCAGATACTTCCATATTTTCATAAAAAGAAGAGAAGTCCCTCCAGGACTGGCTAAAATCTTTACGCAATCATTACTAACTGTGCCAAGTAACATAGCATCTAACTGTTTAAAAAGTCCAATATTGCTTTGTATAAATCCTTATTTTATTAACAGAAAACTATCCTAAGTACTCAGTATTATAACTGCTCTGTTATTTCAGGTAAGCAAATAGATAAAAATACAGTAAATCTACAGTAGCAACTCGGGACAACTAGTTAGGAACTGGTTGTTCGAGGATATTGGTGACACAGATTCTTAGACACTTTAATGGCTGCGATAACTGTGAATTCCCATGATCCATATTTCTTTTGTATGCATATGATTTAATGCACACTCATTCAGAGCCCTCCGAGGGGGGGGCACCCATCCACGGCAGAAGTGTTCATCTCCAACATGAAAACGGCCAGCTCCCATCCTCGTCTCCCCAACACCATAACTTACTCATCCTGTCTCCAAACCGCAACAGGCACCAGCCCCCGAGCAGGTTTCTGCTGGGAACCGCTCAGAGCGAGCCCGAAGGCTGATTCTAGCATGTAGCAACCCAGGGCGGTGTGTGTGTTTCCCATTTTGTTTTCTGAGTGGTAGCCGTGATCATCGTGATTTCATGTGGCCGTGTGCTAGCACAACCCCCCCCCCCGTGTCATCACCGTGGCCCCCCACCCTGACCCCGGCTGACAAGTGCCGGCCCTCGCCAGCGACGCCCTCCCCCCTGCTGCCTTCTCATGGTCCAGTTAGCTGCCAGGGCATCACATGACTCTCAGCTGTGCTCTTGTCGCTTCCATGTTGTGGTGACACCATCCGCTCCTTCGGGGCCGGGCGCCACACGCGTCTGGTTCTGTGACTGAGTCACCCACGGGCCGTACTTTGTAGTTTCAGCCTTTCGAGCCACTGCAGCCGCCAGTGCTGTGCTCCTAAGCCGTGGGACCCGAGGACTGCCCCACGGCCCCTGCCCCGGTGGAGAGCCCTTTCAGAAAGGGCGAAGCTAGTGCGGGACTCTGCGGGCCCCGGGCTCCGGGCTCCGCGCTCCGTGGATGGCGTGGCGTGGCGTGCCGTGGCCAGACGGCAGGACGACCAAGGGGAGCTCACCCGGCGGGCCGACCGGGGCGGGGCGGTGGGGGGTGCAGGGTCCTGCCCATTTCCCTCCCCACCCACCCCTTTGTCATATCATCGGGGTCACCATACCAGCAAATCTGCAAACCGAGCACTTTGTTAATCTCCACAGAGAGCAAATACAGCAATCTAGAGTTTAGCCTTTTTTTTTTTTTTTTTTGGAAGTGTGACTTTAACCTGCCCACCTTCATCTTCCCATCAGTGTCATGTTTCTCTCCCAGGCCTGGAAGGAGAGAAATAAACAGCACGGGTGTGTCTGATTTGGTCCAGGCCAGGCTGGTGGGAGGCTCCCCGCTCCCACTTGCCCCTAAATTCTTAGGTTTTCCTGCAGAGTCAGGCTCCCCGAGGCATTCTCTGTCTTGCAGTTTAAAGGATGTTGTTCTGACCAGGAAAAGTCAAATTGTACTGCATGCCACCCGGCGTCAGTCCCGCGAGGCCACACTCTACGTATTGTGTATTTGCAAACTATATCAGTGTTACTGTTGACAAATAGTTGAAGTAAAGTGGTAACATATGAAATATGTCGGCTTTTCTTCACCGTCTGTACCAATAGTAAAGTCTAACTGTAAACTCGAGGTTGTTCCAGAAAAGATACAGGCTATTTGGCACCAGATTACCCTTTCCGAAGGGATGACCATGAATGAAAAAGAAGAGAGGGCAAAGCCGATGGCGGGGGAGGTGGGGTGAGGGTGGTGCGCTCTGTCCATCGCCATCCTTCGTGCTCCACGGGCCATTCAGAACCCTCACCTCCAAAGCTACCATCCATGTGTCCTGAAGCTTTGTTGGGCATGCCAGGGCCTGATCTAGCCAAAGGGCACTTCTGGAATGAATTCCATTTCTCCCCTTGTTTCCAAGTGGACACAGTGTGTTGGGCTCAAGTCAGTGGGTTTCCTCACTGTTTGTGTTATATTTACAAACTTACCGTGGGAGATGCTTCCAGAAGGTACATTGTTCTATTAAGGAGGCTGGAGCCACGCTGCCAAGTCTCATTTGGGCAGCAAAAGCCTCTGACAAATTGCTGGGCCCCCCCAACCTGCCCCACAATCCCCAGTGTTGCTTTCATGGGACAGTTCCTTCTAGACATGGCCCTCCACAGAGTCGCAGGTGTGGGGGCCTGTCGTCCACCCCACCCCCACCCCTGGGATAGGCTGCAGGATGTGTGTGTCATCCCTCACCACTGTCAGGACACACTTGGGACATTTTTCTCAAGTTGCACAAACCGTTGCAATTGAACAGTCCTTTGGGCAGGAGCAGGAGACCCAAGCAGAAGTGGCTGAAGATCTTTTCTGGGACAACAATCAAGTCATGTCTTTGTATTTTTTTTAAGTTTATGAATGAATTGTACAACAATGTAAAAATAAAGTTCATCCTAATATGTGCACATCTCGCTTAAAAATGTCTTCAGTCATCCAGTGTAGAGCGATTTTTCCATCCCCACGCTGCATGCAGCAGAAGCCTCTTGTTTTTCTCTAAAACGAGCTGAAAAGAGACAGTCAGCAGATACTTAAACATGACCCTAGGTGTTGACTCAGCATTCCATATGAAGCTGTGTCTCTACAGGTAAGCATGCATCTTACAGTTTTCGTTGTAAAATACCATCACCCTTTCTGCCCGCGAAAGGAGTAATTCTGTAAAGTGTCTTCAATCACAACAATAATCAAGGAAACAAATCCGGTGTGAAGTGGGGGTGGCGAAAAGGGACAGGCGGGAGGAGCTGTGTACCCCTTACCCGGCGGGCGCACCCATTAGCCTACCTGCGGCCACATCAAGGTCCCATGCAGGACCCGTCTCCTCCTGGGAACTGTCGTTCACCTTCTAGTTGTTTTAAACGCTTAGCATCAGGTCTCGAACGCGGACCGCTCAGAGACTTCGAGAGACAGACACACCGCTCCCACGAGGCCCAGCGCCTGCTGTGTAACTTTGGGCAGGAAAGGATTGCTTTTGTTTCAATATGCATTCTGTTTGTGAGTAGTAGCAGACTCTATTGATGTAAAACCATAGCTGTGATCATGTGGAGAAATCGAATAAATCCTTTAAAACTCTCGGGTTTTTACTCTTTCTGAAAAGTCTAGCTGTTTCTCTGTCGAGCAGACACCGCTCTCCAGCTGAGCCCTCGGCCCCGTCCTTGTCAAGACTGCTGGCGGCAGTAGCTTTCTGGAAGACCCGGGACTGACTTTAATCAAGGGTGCAAGATAAAGGTATGCGTCGCAGCGGAGGCACAGATGGAACTTTCCAAAGGGATTTATAATTTCCAGCCACTTTCCACACATTTGGTAGTTCCATTGAGTTAGAGAGGAGCTGGCTCCTTTGGAGTGTTGAGGTGGACTGGGAATGCCATGGGGGGAGCCCGCCCCCAGATGCTGGAGGAGAGATGATTTTATGAGGGCAAAGCAGCCCGTTTTTCCATGCAATGATGAATGCGATGTGCAAAAACCAGGGAGGTGTATTCTGGCGTGCCTGTGAGAACACGTCGGGCTCGTATGATTTCTCCTTTCCCAGAACCAAAATTCTGCTCCAGAGAATATTGTCTCAAAGTTAATATTTTTGTACCATAAAGTAAAGTAAAACTGGTAGATCTAATTTGTAGAACCCAAACAAGGTTAATTTTAAGGACGAAAATGAACTGGGGCCCACCCCTCCTTGGGACCATAAGAGGTTCTCAGATTTCTGCGGCTGGGCACTCCAAGGCTCACAGAAATTCCCAAAAACACTTAGCTGTAGTTTTGTCTGATGCCACGACTCATGCACGGGGCCACCCTCACCAGCTGCTTGGTGTAGGTGAGCGGCTAAGATGGGGCTTGGTAGCGATGATTCTCTGGGTTTTGCATTTTTCTCCCCCCCACCAGATTGTGAGCTCCTTGGGGGCAAGGGCTGCATCTGACCCATCTCTCTGCATCCAGTGACCGGCACAGGACTGGTCTTGTCAAAATGCATGTAAAAATGAACTGGTGGTTGCAAGGGGGAGGCCACAGCAAAACCGATCTTAGCATGTGTAAATCACCACCACCCTCAAAAATGTATGGAAGCCTGTTTGCTCAACCCTTTGCTACCCTTGACATTAAGAAGTCTGGCTGAAGACATACATGACACAGTCAGACTTCTGCAAGAGTGGTTCATACTGGCCGTTTCCAGCCCCCACACGCTGCACATTTTCAGCCCTCATTTTACTTGACCTCTGGGCAGCTTTCAATTCTGTTCACACATAGTCCTTTTTTAAAATTACTTTTTAAATTAACATATAATGTATTATTTGCCCCAGGGGTACAGGTCTATGAATCATCAGTCTTACATAATTCACAGCACTCACCATAGCACATACACTCCCCAGTGTCCATCATCCAGCCACCCCATCCCTCCCACCCCAATCCCCCATCAACCCTCAGTTTGTTTCCCAAGATTAAGAGTCTCTTATGGTTTGTCTCCCTCTCTTGTTTCATCTTGTTTCATTTTTCCCTTCCTTCCTCTGTGGTCCTCTGTCTTGTTTCTCAAATTCCTCATATCAGTGAGATCATATGATAATTGTCTTTCTCTGATTGACATTTCACTTAGCATAATATCCTCTAGTTCCATCCACATCATTGCAAATGGCAAGATTTCATGTTTTGATGGCTGCATAGTATTCCATTATATATATATATATATCTCACATCTTCTTTATCCATTCATCTGTTGGTGGACATATATGCTCCTGCCATAGTTTGGCTATCATGGACATTGTTGCTATAAACATTCGGGTGCATGTGCCCCTTCAGATCACTACATTTGAATCTTTAGGGTAAATACCCAGTGGTGTGATTGCTGGGTCATGGGGTAGCTCTATTTTCAGCTTTTTTGAGGAACCTCCATGCTGTTCTCCAGAGTGGTTGCACCAACTTGCATTCCCACCAACAGTGTAGGAGGGTTCCCCTTTCTCCGCATCCTCACCAGCATCTGTCATTTCCTGACTTGTTAATTTTAGCCATTCTGACTGGTGTGAAGTGGTATCTCATTGTGGTTTTGATCTGTATTTCCCTGATGCCTAGTGATGTAGAGCCCTTTTTCATGTGTCTGTTGGCCATCTGGATATCTTCTTTGGAGAAATGTCTGTTCAAATCTTCTGCCCATTTCTTGATTGGATTATTTGTTCTTTGGGTGTTGAGTTTGAGAAGTTCTTTATAGATTTTGGATACTAACCCTTTATCTGATATGTCATTTGCATATTATCTTCCATTCTGTTTTTTGTCTTTGGGTTTTGTTGACTGCTTCCTTTGCTGTGCAAAACTTTTGATCTTGATGAAGTCCCAATAGTTCATTTTTGCCCTTGCTTCCCTTGCTTTTGGCGATGTTTCTAGGAAGAAGTTGCTGCAGGTGTGGTCGAAGAGGTTGCTGCCTATGTTCTCCTCAAGGATTTTGATGGATTCCTGTCTCATGTTGAGTTCTTTCATCCATTTTGAGTCTATTTTTGGATGTGGTGTAAGGAAATGGTCCAGTTTCATTCTTCTGCATGTGGCTGTCCACTTTTCCCAATGAAAATTTGAAGAGACTGTCCTTTTTCTGCCGAATATTCATTCCTGCTTTGTCGAAGATGAGTTGACCATAGAGTTCGGGGTCCATTTCTGGGTTCTCTACTCTGTTCCATTGATCTAACACATAGTCCTTCTTGAAACACTGTTTCTGGGGCACTAACTGGCTCAGTGGGCTAAGCATCTGCCTTTGGCTCAGGTCATGATCCCAGGGTCTTGGGATCGAGTCCCACATCCAGCTCCTTGCTCAGTGCAGAGTCTGCTTCTCCCTCTCCTTTTCTGCCTCTCCTTCTCCCTCTGCTCCCCCTGATTTGTGCTCTCTCACTCTTGCTTTCTCTCAAATAAATAAAATCCTAAAAAATAAAATAAGAAGATCCTTATCAAGGTCTTCATGAGGCCTGCGTGATCTGGCAAAACCCTCACTTTTCCCTTGCTTTCCAGCCTTTCAGTTGCCCAGACAAGCTGTTTCCTTACACTGGGCCTATGCAAGTATTCTCTCCCTTCCCCCAATGGGGGGCTGCTTTTCCTACCATCTTCATTTAGTTAGCTCCTACTTTATCCAACAAGCTTTAGTTCAGCCATTACCCCCTCTGAGATGCATCCCTTGTGGTTATATATTCTACAGTGTGATCACTTGGCAACAGCAGACATCCCAGGTTGGGGCAGCGGTGGCTCTTGTACCTCTCAACACTCGGGACAAGCAGAACTGCCAGTAATGTTTGTTGGATGAACAGGTGAACTCCTAGGACCAAAGATGTAATTTAGCGCTGAAACACACGATGTAATTTAGTGACTTAAAATGAGATCAGAGACCTAGAGAAGCAGCATGGGGCCAGGGTGCTGGGGAGCAGCCAACCAGTCCTACTGGGATTCCTCACTACTTCCAGGAACAGTGGGGCAGTGGTTGGAGGCTTTTAATCAGTGTGTTTTAGCTTTCCAAATGTGTTCTCACATTTAGAGCATTTGGAAAGAACAGATTCATACAAAGCAGGGAATACCCTCACCTACAATCCCACCACCCAAAAGCAGTTATAACTATTAGGACTACTTGCTTTCCATCTTCTCTTCACACATAGTCTCAGTTGCCTGGTTCAGATCTTCCATGTATGACCCAAAAGGTTTATAAGTGTTTTTTGGTGCCCATCATGAACAAATAGTTCACAAGCAAAAACATGTAGAAAATGTCAGATTAGACAAAGTTAAACTGGTTTTTTACTACAGGACTTCTCAGAGTCTATGAAAGAATGATGTGCACTGTGAATCTCTGAAGGGCAGTCTATGCCATGTTTCCCAAACTTACTGAGCTGTGGCCTCTTGCACTCTACAACTTACAGTTTAGTACAATATTATATGTGTAAATTTTATTCTTTTGTTCCCCTTAGTATGAAAAACTCAATGGTTTATAGCATCTGCATAATGGTCCATCATATGGATGTTCCATGATACACTTGACATATGGAGAGTGTTATTTAGGTAAACAAGGAAGAAGCAGAAGGAACTCCTAGAGCTTCTGAGTAGATTTGGTGATTCTGGTAAGGTTATGAAACCTGGAGAAGTTGGACACCCTTGAATGTAACATTAGTCCTGAGTTCCTGGGATGAACCTCGACACAAGTTTGGCAACTCTGGGTAGCCTTGTATCAGTGAGATGCCACTCATTCGGTGTGTTCAAGTCAGTGCTCACCTCCCAAGGGAACCCATACTACCTCTCAGCACAGAATGGGCTATAATAAAGATTTATTGGCCAGCTGATGGCCACGATGTCATGAAGGCTAATTTTCCCCATTTCTAATGTGCAGCTTCATGATTATTGAGGCATTTCTAGGGGAATTTTTTCTCCACTTCCTGTTGTTCACAACCATGCTCCACTCTCACCTCCAGTGTGACCACTGCTACTTCTCATCTCCCATGGAGTTAGTAGGAAAGAAATCATTCTAAAATAAAAATGCCTGAGGGTAATCATGGTCACCTCAAGTGGAATTTCTCTCCACATCCTTTAAGAACTGTTCGGGAGAGGGGATAGTCCAAGATGGTGGAGGATTAGAAGACCTTAGTTTCCTCTGGTCCTAGGTATTCAGATGGATAGCTATCAAATCATTCTGAACACCTGCAAACTCAACTGGAGATCTAAGAAAAGAATAGCTACCACTCTACAAATAAAAAAGCAACCGCTGGGCGCCTGGGTGGCTCAGTGGGTTAAGCCGCTGCCTTCAGCTCAGGTCATGATCCCAGGGTCCTGGGATCGAGTCCCGCATCAGGCTCTCTGCTCAGCAGGGAGCCTGCTTCCTCCTCTCTCTCTCTTCCTGCCTCTCTGCCTACTTGTGATCTCTCTGTCAAATAAATAAATAAAATCTTAAAAAAAAAAAAAAAAAGCAACCGCTTTTGGCAAGAATGATAAGACAGAAAAACTCACCTCTAAAAAGAGAACAAGAGGCAGTACTGACTGCCAGGGACCTAACCAGTATGGACATAAGATGTCGAAACTAGAGTTCAGAATAATGATTTTAAAGATACTAGCTGAGCTTGAAAAAAGCATAGAAGACAGTAGAGAATCCCTTTCTGAAGAAATAAAATAACTGAAATCTAACCAACTTGAAATCAAAAAGGCTATTAATGAGGTACAATAAAAATTGGAGGCTCTTACTGCTAGGATAAATGAGGCAGAAGAAAGAATTAGTGATATAGAAGACCAAATGATAGAGAATAAAAGAATCTGAGAAGAAGAGAGATAAATAACTACTGGATCATAAGGGGAGCATTTGAGAGGTAAGCGATATCATAAAATGAAACAATATTAGATAATTGGGATCCCAGAAGAAGAGAAGAGAGAGAGAGAGGCAAAAGCTATATTGGAGCAAATTATAGTGGAGAACTTCCCTAATCTGGGGAGGGAAGCAAGCATTCAATTTCAGGAGACACAGAGACCCCCAGCTCAAAATAGATCAATACCTTGACATATGATAATGAAACCTGCAAATCTCAGAGACAAAGAGAAAATCTTGAAAGAAGCTTGGGACAAGAAGTCTGTAATCTACAGGGGTAGAAACATAGGCTGGCAGCAGACCTATCCACAGAAACCTGGCAGGCCAGAAAGGACTGGCATGATATAATCAGGGTAGTAAGTGAGAAAACTGTGCAATCAAGATTGCTTATCCAGCACAAAAACAGACATATAGATCAATGGAACAGAATAGAGAACCCAGAAATGGACCCTCAACTGTGTTGTCAACTCATCTTCAAATGAATCCATCAAAATCCGAGAGGAGAACACAAGCAGCAACCTCTTCAGCCTCAGCTGCAGCAACATCTTGCCAGACATGTTTCCAAAGGCAAGGGAAGCAAGGGCAAAAATGAACTATTGGGAGTCGATCAAGATCAAAAACTTTTGCACAGAAAGGGAAATAGTTGACAAAACCAAAAGACAACTGACAGAATGGAAGAAAATATTTGCAAATGTCTTATCAAATAAAGGGCTAGTATCCAAAATCTATAAAGAACTTATCAAACTCAACACCCAAAGAACAAATAGTCCAATCAAGAAATGGGGAGAAGACATGAACAGATATTTCTGCAAAGACATCCGAATGGCCAAGAGACACATGAAAAAGTGCTCCACATCACTTGGCATCAGGGAAATACAAATCAAAACCACAATAAGATACCACCTCACACTAGTCAGAATGGCTAAAATTAACAACTCAGGAAACAACGGATCTTGGGAAGGAAGCAGAGAAAGGGGAATTCTCTTACACTGTGCGTGGGAATACAAACCGGTGCAGCTCTGGAAAACCGTATGAGGTTCCATACTGTTTCAAAAAGTTGAAAATAGAGTTGTCCTATGACCCAGCAATTGCACTATGAGGGATTTACCCCAAAGATAAAAATGTTATCCGAAGGGGCACATGCACCCCAATGTTTATAGCAGCAATGTCCACAATAGCCAAACTATGGAAAGAGCCCAGATGTCCATCAGCAGATGAATGGGTAAAGAAAAAAAAAAAAATATATATATATATATATATATGCGCACACACACAATGGAATACTATGCAACCATCAAAATGAAATCTCGTGATTTGAAACAATGTGGATGAAATTAGAGGATATTATGCTAAGCAAAATAAGTCAATCATAGAAAGACAATTATATGATCTCACTCATATGTGGAATTTAAAAAACAAAACAGAGGATCATAGGGGAAGAGAAAAAAATAATGCAAGATGAAATCAGAGAGGGAGACAAACCATAAGAGACTTTTTTTTTTAGAGGTTCCCTTCTACTCATTTTTATTTTTATTTTTATTTTTTTAAGTAATTTTTTTCAAAGATTTTATTTATTTATTTGAGACAAAGATCTCAAGCAGGCAGAGAAGCAGGCAGAGAGAGAGGAGGAAGCAGGCTCCCTGCTAAGCAGAGAGCCCGATGCGGGGCTCAATCCCAGGACCCTGGGACCATGACCTGAGCTGAAGGCAGAGGCTTTAACCCACTGAGCCACCCAGGCGCCCCCATAAGAGACTCTTAATCATAGGAAATAAACTGAGGGTTGCTGGAGGGTGGGGGGTATGGGAATGGAGTAACTGGGTGATGGGCATTAAGGAGGGCACATGAAGTAATGAACACTGGGTACTATATAAGACTGATGAATCACTGATTTCTACTTCTGAAATTAATAATACATTATGTGTTAATTGAATTTAAATAAATTTTAAAAAAGAATTGTTTGGGAAAAGGACAGATAAAGTCACCGATGGCTTAAGACTACAGTTTACCAAGCAAGAGCAAAAACCATGCATTTCAATGAAAAGTCAGTGGGAACATAAACATCTTGGACTAGCAGAGCTGACACAGAGTGACAGACCAGAATACACATCCAGGTGGGGAATTCAGGGAAAAGAAAAAATGATACGGTCCTAATGGCAGTAGAAACAGGTAACATCTAGGCTCATGCCCATAAAGAGAGAGACCCACCCTGCAAGGACAAATGCCAGAGGAGAACTGAGACCTAGTGGAATCCAAAGGAAAAGCTGTGGAAAGGTTTGGAGTCAGAGGTGGTAGAAGGCACTACTGGAGACGAGGGGGCAATAGATTTCCTTTGGAAGCTTGGTGGTGAAGGGAAAGAAGGAACTAAGACAAGACACTGTCAAAGAATCAAAAGACCTTTTTTAAAAAAGTGTTGGGGCGCCTGGGGGGCTCAGTGGGTTAAAGCCTCTGCCTTTGGCTCAGGTCATGATCCCAGAGTCCTGCGATCAAGCCCCGCATCGGGATCTCTGCTTGAAAGGGAGAGTGCATCCCCCTCTCTGTGCCTACCTCTCTGCCTACTTGTGATTTCTGTCTGTCAAATAAAATCTTTTTTTTTAAAGTGTCTTATTAAAGGAAATGAATAAATGAATTAAAGGAAACTGATAACTAGCCAAAACTGACCTCAGGAGAGAGAGAAATCTTTTTTTTTTTTTAAGATTTTATTTATTTACTGGACAGAGAGAGACACAGCAAGAGAGGGAACACAAGTAGGGGAAGTGGGAGAGGGAGAAGCAGGCTTCCCACTGAGCAGGGAGCCCCATGCAGGGCTCGATCCCAGGAGGGGTGCTTGCACGGAACCCTTGCACAAGTCTTGACCTAAGCTGAAGGCAGACACCTAAAGACTGAGCCACCCTCCAAAAATTTGCATATAAAATGAAAGAGGTGGTGGGGGAGAAGGAGGAGAAGGAAGACAGAAACTGTGTAAGCCTCCTACAGAGGACAAGGAAAGACTACCACGCACAAGGCTACCACAGTCCTCAGTTTTGGAATTGATCACAAGGCTGCTTCCTTCTTCTGTTACCCATTCCATGTTTCCACATGAAATCTTCTCCAAGATTTCAGCTGGTCAGAGTGGAATAACAGGCCATCCTTCCCAGATGGCCCGCATCTTCAAGTGTCCTACCTGTTTAGGTTGCTATATTTTCCCATTAAGCATTGCTAAGAGGTGCCCAAGAGAACCCCTTGGGTTACACACACAATCCTTCCTGCCCCACTGTGTAGCAGCAGCTCAAAATTCCCCCAGGGTTATTAGGGACAATCTGTCTAGCCAGCAGAATAAACCCTTTTGCCTCCTGTTGGTTCAGTGGCAATAAGGAGCCCCAAATGGCCCAGGTGAAAATCTCATCTTGCTATTTAACAAAATCTGCTCTCTTTCCTTTGGTGGAAGCAATTCCTCCTTGGGAGTGAAGACCCCCCCCAAACCAGCAGAGCTCAAAGTTGCTGGGACATTTCTGTGCAAGGGTTCCGTGCAAGCACCCCTCCCACTTCTGCCCCTTCCTGTCCGCACCTGTGTATTCTGACCATGGAGGAGAAGCCACCATGCCGTGGGGTCTGGGTTCAAAATACATCCTGTGTCCCATAGCACAGAACCTGTCCTTCCAAGGTAGTGTCCCACGACTGGCTCTGTAAATTTCTTGAAGCCATTTCATCTCTGAATTAAGCCAGCTGCTCCTTGGTAACGGTGGCTATACGGCAAACAAGTTAGTGTTTGCTTTTTTTTCTTTCGCTTTTTTCACTTAATTCTATTTTTGGACACATGAAATACATGGTTCAAAAGTCAAAACCGCATCAATTTTCAGAAAATCTCACTTCCATCACCATTTCCTCTATCCTTACTTCATTCTTGGCTTTTAAATTGTTAACCATTTTTACTAGTTTCTAGGTATATCAATCCACTGTTTTATTGTGCAAAACTAAGCAAAGATGCACTTAATTTTCCAGGCTTTCCTCCACAAAAAATAACACACCATGCACACCGTTCTGCATCTTGCATTTTCACTTACCATCTCTCTGATTTACACCCTTCTTGCCTTTGCTCCGCGATAACGGAGCTGGATTCTACATTTGCCACCTGGCGTGATAAACTTTGTCGATAGAGGGCGCTGGAGGGGCACTGCCGGGTGTTGGGGATTTCTTCCAGGTTCTGATGAGTTTCTGTGTTATTTGCAGGGCAGGTGACGCAGTTTTTCCTGTTTACATCTGCAGCTGGCAGTGCCCTGCCTACATTCTTTAGCACAGCAGCAGCCTCGAGGGGAGTTTCCTGACTGCCATTCTTGGCCCAAGGTTTGCTGCCCACCAGGTTCTGCTCATCTGCTCCTTGGCGGGAGTTGTCCTGCTTGCCACTACCTGTCCGTGGTTCCCTGGCTCAGGTTGGTGACTGCAGGGAGCTCTGGTCCCTGGCAACCCAGTGAAATATGAAGGACAGTGTTGGGAAGTCTGTTTCTACCCCCAGGTTTGTTTCTTCTTCAGACATCTCTTTCAGCCCCACAATAGTTTTTGAGAGTATGTTTTCTGTCTCTCCTTAGCATTTGTAACTTCTAGTTACAAATTCCTTATATTAAACCTTCCCTGGCCCCAGGGATTGCTCTGTGGCTTCTGCTCCCAGGACTGTGAGGACACCAAGTTGGTGCCTAAACAGTGCGAGGGGGTAGCCCTACCACGATGGGATTTGGGAACTGGTTGGATGGAGCGTGGACTGGAGTGTAGTGCTGAGCACCTTGCCAATGGAAAGTGGGGCGGTGGCCGTCGGTGGTCCGCAGTGCCATCACAGTTGGTGACGCTGTTGTCTGTGGTGGAATGACAACTGAAATAAGTGCCTTGGGAACCCACCTGAGGCCTATGGCAGTAATGGTGGGCGCAAGGACTGTGGGGCAGGTGGGTTTTCCTGCGTGCAACACTGGACCGTCCAGAGAGAAAATGGCTAGCCTGGATTCTTTTTTTTTTTTTTAAGATTTTATTTATTTGTTTGACAGAGAGAGCAAGAGAGGGAACACTAGCAGGGGGAGAGGGAGAGAGAGAAGCAGGCTCTCCACGGAGCAGGAAGTCCTACGAGGTGCTCAATCCTAGGATCCTGGGATTATCACCTGAGCCGACTGAGCCACCCAGGTGTCCCAAGCCTGGATTCTTTAACTCCCAACTCAGGGTCTGAGAACTTGACAGTTTTTGTGACAGCTCTTCAAAAAAACAAAAACAAAAACAAAACAAACAAACAAAAAAACCCCTCTGGTTTCATGTAGCCACGGGGCTGGCATGGCTGAAAGCGAACTCAAATGGAACTGTGTGTATTGCTGGGTTTACGGCAACCGTTGAATCCACAATCTTAAAATTTCTTATGTGAGGGTTAGGGCACTCATTGGGAAGGGATAGGATCCTGAAACTTAGAATGGGGGCATCTGGTTGGACCTAGATAAAACTGAGACTCTTGAATCCTCATATCACTCTGAGCCTCCCACACCAGTGGAAGTGTCTTCCCCAGCTCCCATATCTGAGACCATCCTTCCTTTGCCTGAGAGCCCTGATACCCACCTGGGGCACATTAAAGAGATGCTCATTTTCCCCCAGACCCATGATAACCACCACCTGTTACCATAAGACCCACAAGAAGGGTCATAGCTGCTGAGCCTCTTCCTGGGACACAAGTATATTTCATGACTCAGGAGGATGTTGCTTACACATCCAAAGAACTACAAGGTAGACCACATTTTGCTTATCTATTCATCTGCTGACATTTGAGTTTTTTGCGTCTTTAGGCTATTGTGAATAGTGCGGTTGTGAACATTCATGTAACACTGTTTGAGTTTCTCTTTTCATTTCTTTTGGATATATACCTAAGAGTGAAATTTCTGGGTCTTATGGCAATTCCAAGTGACTTTTGAACCCATTATTTTGACCTTGTATGCTCAGTGGGATGTAGTCTAAGGACAAAGGGAATTGCAAATAAACCTTAAACTTCACTCAGTTTTATTATAATTAGTAACATGGTTATTGTAAGTTGAAACTACTTTATGTACATTATCAGATAAAGCAAGTAAGTAAATATATTAATCTTAATAAAACTGGTATTTTAATATAAGTAGAAAGATACAAATATATCAAAGAAGTTCAGGGGTGCCTGGGTAGCTCAGTTGCTGAAAAGCAAGCTCAAATAGAACTATGTGTATTGCTGGGTTTACAAGATCCTTGGATCGAGCCCAACATTGGGCTCCCTGCTCGGCAGGGAGCCTGGTTCTCCCTCTCCAGCTCCCCTGTGCTTGTGTTCCCTCTATTGCTATCTCTCTCTGTTGGATAAATAAATAAAGTCTTATTTAAAAAAAAAAAAAAAGAAGTTCTTGGGGCGCCTGGGTGGCTCAGTGGGTTAAGCCGCTGCCTTCGGCTCAGGTCATGATCTCAGGGTCCTGGGATCGAGTCCCGCATCGGGCTCTCTGCTCGGCAGGGAGCCTGCTTCCCTCTCTCTCTCTGCCTGCCTCTCCATCTACTTGTGATTTCTCTCTGTCAAATAAATAAATAAAATCTTTAAAAAAAAAAGAAGTTCAGAAACGTTCTATAATGTAAATTTAATTTGTAATTATTAATATTTAATTCATGATTTTAAAAATAGATATTTCTAGACCTGTCCATTGCAGGAACCCCTTAGTGATGGACTGAAATTGGATATATTGGAGTGTATTAGTTATTTTTTTAAGTTTTATTTAAGTTATCTCTATACCCACCAGGGAGCTCAAACTCCTGACCCTGAGATCAAGAGTCTCATGTTCTTCTGACTCAGCCAGCCAGGCGTTTATTTATTTTATTAACTCAGCCAGTTATTTACTGTTGTAGAAAAATTACCCCCGAACTTAGCAGCTTCCAACAGTACATATTTATTATCCCATAATTCCTGTGGGTCAGAAATGCAGGAACCCCTTAGCTGGTGGTTCCAGCGCAGGATTCTCACTAGGTTGCAGTCATGGTGTCAGCTAGGGGCACGGTCCTCTCAAGTCTTGACTGGGGCTTTCAAGCTCGCTCACGTGGCTGTTGGTCAGGGGATTCCACTCTTCACCATGTGGCCCTCTCCACAGCACCACTCCCAGCATGGTAGCTGGCTTTCCCCTACAGTGCGTGATCTAAGAACCAAAGCAATGCCGCATGGTTTCCTATGACCCAGTGTCAGTGACACAGGGTCACTTCTGACTTATTCTGTTCATCAGAAACCAGTCCCTAAGTGCAGCCCTTATGCAATGGGTGGGAATTACACTAGGGGAAGAATGGGGACCATCCTGGAGACTGCCTAGCATCCTCTACCCTCTAGTCTCCAATAATTCATGTCTATCCCACATGCAAAATATGCTCACCCTACTTCTGTCAATCTCATCCCATTATAGCAGCAGCTCAGATTCCATGATCTTGTCATCCAGGTGCAGGCAAGGATCTTTGAACATAGTTCACTTGTCTCCTGAACTGAAGAAACAAGTGATCAACACCCCTACCCCCAAAGCACACACACCGATGCACAACTGTGAGATAGACATAGGAAAGCCAATGTAGAGCTATTCCTAAAGGGGAAAAATGGAAGGCACACAGCAGTCTGTGATCCAAGGCAGTTTGAAATGCAGCCAAGAAAATAGGGACTTGGTCCTATTCCTGCCCTGGAGTGACTCCCCACTGCTCTCGTCTCTTCCCTCTGGGTCGTCCTTCCTTTTCCATGGAAGGTGGCATGTGTTTGCAACAGTGTGATTTTCTCAGCCTGTTTTCTGCCAGAAGAATTTTGGATGTCCAATGACCTCTTTTCATTTCTTACAGTCTCTGTGCCTTTCAGACAAGGGCGTGAATCCCAGGAGGCGTGTCATGGGACACCATCTTGGAGGTTGGCTACCAGTTGGTGTAAAGTCAAGTTTTTCAATATAGAAAGAGAAGTAAATATGTCAGAAATACATACATTCCCTAACTGTGTTCACTAAGCGGAGTTGGGAGCATTGAAGATCTCAGTCATCATGAGTGTACCTAGTGCCCAGATCTTGGCTTCTGAACTCTATTCTCCATGGACATGAACCAGAGCTCCAAGGAGTAATGGCTGACTCCAGGGTAAGGGCAGGAAAAGTACAAGATGAGTCTGGAGCACTTCGTTGTACCAGAAAGTAAGGACATGCTCAAAATGGCACAGAAGCCAGCTTGAAAGGGTTCCTACTAAACAAGTATGGGTTATTTTGAGCTTTAAAATCAGTAATTACAAATTTATCATTATAAATAAGTAATTATTTTAAAACAAAGTATTATCTTTATATGTATTATATTCATTATTATAAATATTGTTATTCATTATTATAAATATCATTACTTAAATATATATTACAGTGTTATGTAAGTTATTAATATATATTATTAAATATATAGATATTTATATTATACAAATATTATATTATAAATATAAATATTATATTTATATGTATTATATTTATTATTATAGATAATATAAATTATAAATTAATTTTTACATTTATAAAAATAAATTTGTAAAGACTTATAAAATTTTATTAAATTATATTTATTTTAATTTATTTAATAAATATTTATAAAATTTATAAATTTGTATAAATTATTTGTGTAAAAATTTTTAACTTTTATATATAAATATGAATTATGTATTAAATCATGTTTTAAAAAAGGAATCCATATTACCAAGTTAAAAATGAATTAATTAAACATCTGATACAGAATGGGATATTAACATATTTCAAAGTACTCAGGGCGCCTGGCTGCCTCCATCAGTGGAGGTGCAACTCTTGGTTTCAGTTTCATGAGTTCAAGCCATGTGTTAAAAGAATGTACCTTCCCACCACCTTTTGGTTTGTTGCAACATTATTTACAGTAGCCAAGATAAGAAAGGAACCCAAGTGTCTGTTCATAGATGAATGGATAAAGAAGATGTGGCGTACACACACACACACACGCACGCACTCTAGAGACAGTGGAGTATTACCCAGCTATGAAAAAGAACGAAATCTTGCGGTTTACAACATGAATGGATCTAGTGGGTATCATACTAAGCAAAGTACTTTCCCACAACAGCCTTACAGATCACAATGGGAAGAAGACCAGCCCGTCAATAAAAGAGCCTGGCAGATACCACCAAAATCATGTATACCCAGAAAAATGCAGTGAGAAGAGCACATATTCTTGCCAAAGATGCTTGCTCCGAATCTAATGAGGAAGCGTCAGATAAGCCTACATTGAGGGACGTTCTACCAAGTAACCAGCCCATAGACTTCAAAAATAGGAAAGTAAAGGGTGCCTGGGTGGCTCAGTGGGTTAAGCCTCTGCCTTCAGCTCAGGTCATGATCTCAGGGTCCTGGGATTGAGCCCTGCTTCCCCCTCTCTCTGGCTGCCTCTCTGCTTACTTGTGATCTTTCTCTCTCTGTCAAATAAATACATAAAACTTTTTAAATAATGGGATTAAATTTTTTAAGAAATAGGAAAGTAAAAACAAAGTGATGAAAAGTAAAAGAATGGCTAGGGCACTTTTCTAGGTTGAAAAAACTAAATGCAACACATAGTTTGGGGCTTCATTCTTTTTGTTGGAAAGGTGTTGCCAGGGTGATTGGGGAAAAAACCCTGAAGAAAGTCTGAGGTTTAGCTCATGGTAATGCCTCCGAGTCCGCATCCTTCTCTTGGCGGCTTTATTGTGGCTCTGTGATGTCCACAGGAGCTGCAGGCTCTGAAGCCTGGAGGAGGGGCTGGGGGACCTGCCCCTGAGCTCCGTGAAGCAGCTGTTGGCCAGAGGAAGCGTCTCTCCCTCACTCACGAGGGTCTCCATAGGACTGGGTGTCCTGTCGTGACACACAGCTTCCCCCAGACTGTGTGATATATCATGGGGAGAGAGCGCAAGTTAGGAGCTGAAGTGCCTCCAGCCTATGGGTCACACAGACCCAGAGTGGTACACTGCAGGAGCGGGTGACACACTGCCGTGAAGCTGGGGACCATTGGGGGCCATTCTTGGAGGCCTCCTCCACACTCCCATTCCCTCTGTTCTCCTTTGAGGGGCAAACATTAATCATTTAAAAAGCAACTTTCAGTTGGATGGAGTGATTGTTATTTCTTAGTTGTAAAGCTTACTAGATGGCCAGGGAAATTCCTGAGGCACGGGAAGGATACTATTTTCCAAATTTTCCAAGTTAAAGGAAAGAATGGCAGAGAGGAAGAGCATGGCACCTGTTAAAAGTACTCCTTTGGATCTTGCTGTTGCTCTAAATAAATAAATAAATAAATAAATAAATAAAATAAATAAAAAAATAAAAGGATCTCTCCCCACCCCAGCCCCGGGGCCCTGTGCTGGCTGCTTTCATCCCGGTCACCCTTACCTTAGGGGAGGAAAGTGGCTCGGACAGCTTGTCACTTGTGCAAGGTTACAGCATTAGTAAGCCAAGGAGCAGGAAAGGAAACCTACTTCTACGAACCTTCCCAGATTCACACATTTCCCTAAGGGCAGAACCAGTGGCAGAAAATGCCTTGTTTATTGTCGCCCACTTAGCAAATTCATTGAATTGGCTATCCCCGCCCACCTTGGTGACACAGCCAGAATGAATGGCCTGCATTAGAGTTTGTGGGAAATAATAAAATAACCTGGCAGGTGATTTTGTAATCATGTCCTCAAGAGTTCTCATTGGCAGAAATTCCAATCAAGTAATTATGAGTGACAAGCATGATTTTTTAAATTTTTTATTATTTTTAAAAAGGATTTTATTTCTTTATTTCACAGAGAGTGAGAGAACACAATCACAGAGAGCAGTAGAAGGAGAGGGAGAAGCAGGATCCCCACCGAGCAGGGAGCCCAAATCTGGGCTCCATCCCAGGACCCTGAGATCAAAGGCAGAGGCTTAACCCACTGAGCCACCCAGGTGCCCCAAGCATGATGGGTTTTTTTTGTTTTTTGGGGTTTTTTTTGAAGATCTATTTTAGCTTATTGATTTATTTTGAGTAAGTAATTCATGTACATGGTACAAATATCAAAAGAAACAACAACAAAAATCAAACAGCAAAATAGTCTTCTGTATTCCTCCTTCTCCCCAGCCTGGCAAATCTCTCTCCCAAGACAACTATTGGCACCAGCGTATTGGGATCCCTTCCAGAGATACTCTCGCAAACAATGCACGTGAGAATTCCTCTTGTTCAGGTAGGTTGATATTTTATTCCAATATAAAATCTATGAGGATCAGGGGCATCTGGGTGGCTCAGTGGGTTAAGTCTCTGCCTTCGGCTCGGGTCATGATCTCAGGGTCCTGGGATCGAGCCCCACATCGGGCTCTCTGTTCAGCAGGGAGCCTGCTTCCCTCTCTTTCTGCCTACTGCTCTGCCTACTTGTGATCTCTCTCTCTCTCTCTCTCTGTGTCAAATAAATAAATAAAATATTTTTTAAAAAAATCTATGAAGATCAGAAAGTTCTTGACAAAATATTAAGAGAGTCACCAAGCTTCAACACAAGAATCGTGTTGCAAACATCCTTATCTTACTGTTTACTCTCAGCCATATTTCACCATCTTTGTGGATCTTATCGATAGAACTTAGCTTCCAGTCATTCTCGGGGTACAGATACAGAGCCCTGCATTATCCTTAGTTACACATGTCTGAATCTTCTTAAAGGTCAAGTGCTGTCCCTCTAGGACTATTGAATAGTAACCAGCCCAGGGTTCCCCTTATCCCTTCCTGTACTGGATCCCCTGTTTCCTAGGAGTCATGGCCTTTTTCTCACTCTGTCTCTTTGGTCTGATAGAGCGTTATCCTCCAGTGGCTTCTTGGGAAAAGATGTGTACATGGGAGATAAGTTATTTGAGCCTTTGCGTGTCTGAAAAATGCCTTTTTTTTTTCTTCTTAATTAACTGAGAAATTAACTTGCAGAGGACTACCCAGCAGACTTGGAAAAAGACCCATTTAGCTCTTCTCAAATGCCTCTTACCCAATATTCTGTATTTAGCCATTCCTTACTCTCATTTCAGGAGATACTGGCCTTTCCAGTTCCCAAGATTTTGAGATATCTGTAGTATAAAGATTGCTTCTCAAATTTCTCCATGCCAGCTTGGGGGTTGGGTGTGTGCTAAGCCACTGACAACTTGTCCATCTGTTTTCCAACTTCCAGATTTTTATTGTGTTTTCTCCTCTCTTGTTCTCTTCATGTTTAAGGATTTATCTTTTGTGCTGTTCTTGTAAAAACCCTTATTCCAGTTTTAGTGGGAAGGGAGCAAAAATAGGTGGATGGGTGCAATCCACTCCCTCGCCCAGAATGCCAGCCTGACTTAATTTTGATCTTATGTATCGAAAAAGATCATTAGGATGTATTTATTATATTCATACCTTGCCTTTTTTCCGCAAAAGATCCTATGCTGGGAATGTTGTTTTGGACAGTGTCTAGATCTCCTTCCTCAAAAATGTTTCCTGACTCTGTTATTGGGTATTGCTAGTAAACTTAGAATCCATCAGAGACATTCGTGTAGTTCTTTTCCCCCAAAAGCTGAGCTTTAGATCATGCTGAGAAGCACCTAGCTGCTTCTGCATACGGAGAAATACATTGCTGATCAGGACCTAAGAGTTTTATTAAGGCATTTGCATTTCTTGCTGGTCATAAACCAAATGTCTGTCCTTTTTAGTTTTTCATAGTATTCCCTTAGGTCCTGTAGCCTTGTCTAGGATCAAAGCCATAACAAGGGAGAGGTTGTAAAAGAGAAACACCATTGCATTAACTTTGGATCTAAAATCCACCCTTGGGGCCCCTGGGTGGCTCCAGTAGTTGGCAGCTGCCTTCAGCTTGGGTCATGGTCCCAGGGTCCGGGGATCGAGTCCTGTATCGGGCTTCTTGCTCAACAGGAAGCCTGCTTCTCCCTCTCCCTCTGCCTGCTGCTCCCCCTGCTTGCATGTGCTCTCTCCCTCTCTCTCTCTCGGTCAAATGAATAAATAAACTCTTAAAAATTTTTTAAAAATACTAATAAAATCCATCCTTGGGGTGCGTGGGTGGCTCAGTCAGTTAAGCATCTGCCTTCAGCTCAGGTCATGATCCCAGGGTCCTGGGATCAAACTCCACATTGGGCTCCCTGCTCAGCAGGGAGTCTGCTTCTCCCTCTCCTCCTGCCCCTCACCCTCCTCTCTCATAAACAAAATATTTAAAAAAATAAAATAAAACTCATCCCTTACCCCATAGTCATCCTTCTTGCTTTGCAAGTTAAAACCCAATTCATTTATTTGTAACTCAAACTAAACTCATTATCCTTAACACCCATAAGGAAATAATGTACTTTACAACAACCTATTGTGTAAAAAAAATTTTTTTTAAGTTTTGGTATCCACAGAAAAAAATGTTGGTGCCCGAACATACTGGTGTATGTATGTATGGTGATTACTTGCCTCTTACTTACAGCAAGTGTTTGGGGAATTTAAGAGTTTAAACACAGCTTTGTATTATTTCACACACTTTCCCCACTCACCAGCTGAATCCATGCACTTCCCTGGATTTTGTGTTCAAGTCGGGGAGATAATTCACATGTGGCAGGCACAGAGAAGAAACAAGCCTTCATTCTAGGGAGTATTTCTTAGTCTACGGCACCCCAAATGACCCTTTCACTGTGACCTGGAATCCCAACCCAGCTGTCTGACAACTCTGGCTGGACATCCTGAAACCCCATGTTGTATGCCTTTTGTAGGGCAGTGCCGGGCATTTAAGAATTTATAGGCTACAGTCTGGCCAGCAATAGAATATTGAATCTCCAGGAATAAAGGGGAAAAAAGCCATTAATTATGATGTATTGTGGGGGAAAATATAAAATTAGTTCCTCAGATGAGTTTTGCTGAGTTCTCTCTTCTATAAATTATAGCTGGAAGAGAAATGAATCTGAGTACATGCCAAGTTCTATTATGTGATTAAGAGGAGTGATTGTCTTTAAAAGGGAACTGATCCAGCAATTATCAATAATGTTTGACTTAAATGCTGAATCTCCACAGTCCCGTAATCTGCATTTACAACCTTCAGGAACAACAGAGAGGAGTTTTTCATGCACTTCATTCCTTTGATGGCGTGTGAATATACACTCCAGATCCAGGCAGGGAGGGTAGAAATGATAAATGAAAGAACTCCGAGAGCAGAGCTGGTTATCAGTCTCCACGTAGGAAATCACACTGTCATCTGCTAGGTATTTTATTGAGCTTTAATGGTGAACAAACTGTATTCTTGATCAGCTCATGCTGGGTGAGCATTGAAAGCTTTTTGAAATGCAGATGCTGACTTGGGAGACTGAAGGGTCTCTACCTTCTGTGCTCAGTGGGTAAACCATTAAAATGAATTCCCCACATGGTGCTTCATTATCTGGTTTGCAGTCCCACGGTCACTGGCTAAGAGGATTGCGAAAAATATTGTTATTCCTTTCAAAGAAGTGTTAGTGCTGAGTGCTAAATGCCATTGCTGCAGCCCCAAGGGTTTTCTGAGACGAAGCTGGCTGCAGCCCTTCCTGACAATGATCCACTGTGTGTCCTGATTCCACTCCTCCAGGCACCGGGGTGATGAGCTCCACTTTCCCAAATGTGTTTCCCAGTATTTATTTGCTTGAATTGAAGAGGAATACAGTAGTCCTCCCTTATCCATGGAGGCGGGAGGGGGGAATATTTCCAAGACCTTTAGTGGATGCCTGAAAAAATATATATACTTTTTCCCTATAATTATGTGTCTATGATAAAGCCTCATTTATAAATTAGATACACTAAGAGATTAACAACAATAACTGGGACAATTATAACCATATACTTCAATGAAAGTTACGTGAATGTAGTCTGTCTGCCTGTCTCTCTCTCAAAATATCTCATTGAGAGGCGCCGGGGTGGCTCAGTCATTAAGTGTCTGTCTGCCCTTGACTCTGATCACGATCCCTGGGTCCTGGGATGGAGCCCCACATCAGACTCTCTGCTCAGTGGGAAGCCTGCTTCTCCCTCTCCTACTCCCCCCTGCTTGGGTTCCCTCTCTCACTGTGTCTCTCTCTGACAAATAAAATTTTTTTAAAAAGAAAATCTCATTGTACTGTACTCACCCCTGTGAGGATGAGAGATGATAAAATGCCCTCCTGATAAGATGAAGTGAGGGGAATGATGTAGGCACTGTGCCCTAGTGTTCAACCTTGAAACTTTTATCAGAAGGAATCCTCTCCTGGACTGCAGTTGACCATGGAACTGAAAGCACAGGAAGGGAAGCAGGGGACGGAGGGTGCTGGGAGACTGTGGCACTCCATCCGTAATAAGTCCCCTTACAAGGTCTGGCATTGTGCCTTGTTGGTGGCTGTTTCCCATGAGCTAAGGTTTTCCCATGCTGGCACTGCCACATTGCCATCTTGGAATAAGATTTTTCTGTCCTGGCTTTCATGCAGGTACGGAAGACCCAAGTGAGTTAAGGTGATTACTTGCCTCTTACTTACAGCAACTGTTTTGGGAATCTAAGAGTTTAAACACAGCTTTGTATTATTTCACACACTTTCCCCACTGTAAGATTGGGGGCTACAGTTTCTAGAATGTGATCTTGGGCTATTTTAGCTTTTGAAATGTAAGAGAAAAATAAAAAAGTGTTTTCTTCATGTTGTTGTTAACACTCTTAATATTTCCACTCTTGAGATTTTGAAAGACTGTCATCAGGAGGACCAAATCTGAACTTAAACATATCTATTTTGGGAGCACTTTGGTGGCTCAGTTGGTTAAGCGGCTGCCTTCAGCTCAGGTCATGATTCCAGGGTCCTGGGATAGAGCTGTACATTGGGTTCCCTGCTCAGCAAAGAGCCTGCTTCACTCTCTCCCTCTGCCTGCTGCTCTACTTGTGCTCTCTTTCTGTCTCTGTCCAATAGATAAATAAAATCTTTAAAAAAAAAAGTATCTAATTTTAGGGGCACCTGGGTGGCTGAGTCACTTAAGTGTCTGCCTTTGGTTCAGGTCGTGATCTGAGGGTCCTGTGAAGGAGTCCCGGGTAGGGCCTCTTGCTCAGAGGGGAGTCTGCTTCTTCCTCTCCCTCTGCACCTCCCCTGAACTCGTGCATGCTCTCTTTCTCAAATTAAAAAAATAATAATTAAAAAGTGCCTGTTTTAAGACTTTTGTTTTCCCTTTTCAGTTGGATTGCTAGACTCTGAAATCTAGGGTGGGTGAAACAAGAGGAGAAGTCAATGTTAGTCCACCGAGTCTTATTTAAAAGTACATACTTTGGGGCACCTGGGTGGCTCACTAGGTAAAGCCTCTGCCTTCGGCTCGGGTCATGATCCCAGGGTCCTGGGATTGAGCCCCACCTGGCATCAGCATCGGGCTCTCTGCTCAGCAGGGAGCCTGCTTCCCCACCCCTCCTCTGCCAGCCTCTCTGCCTACTTGTGATCTCTGCCAAATAAATAAATAACATCTTAAAAAAACTTTAAAAATACATACTTTGTATTGATTTCATCATGTTATGGATGAGGAAACTGAGACTCTAGGATGAGTCACATCTTGCCCAAGGTGTGGTGGCAGTGAGGGAGTGGGAAGAAGAGGACAATGTATCTTGTTAATACATTGTTAGGCAGAAAGACTCGATAGGCAAGTCCAAAATATCACACTGATGATTATAACCAAGAAGAAACCAAGCACACAAATGATGAGCACAGTGTACAGATGTTGTATTTGCCTGTTCCAGCAATCTTGACCTAAAAGCTCTATTACCCTCAGTGAGTTGGGAGAGGTGGAGAGTGAAAGAACTAATGGGGCTCCTGACCTTATCTATTAGACTAGTGTGGCCATATCTCAGGTCAGCCAATAATGGGGAAAAGAGAACAGAGGAGGAGGGCTGGACACCTGGTATATGGGTGGTTGTTCTTCTTCTTCTTTTTAGATTTATTTAATTGAGAGACAGAGAGCATACAGGAGAAGGGGCAGATGGAGAGAAACTCAAGCAGATGCCATGCTAAGTGTGGACCCCAATGTGGGGCTTGATTCCAAGATCCCGAGATCATGACCTAAGCCAAGAGTCAGATGCTCAACCAACTGAGCCACCCAGGCAACCCTAGGTGTATGGGTTCTAAGACATAGCCTTGGTTCCACAGTCACTATTAGGTCTTATTTATCTTATTTATTTCTGAAGACACTGTGCTAAGAATCACACCTCTTGTATTACTCTTCTAGGGCTGCTCTCATAAAAACCACAGGGGCCTCAAAGGTTAGCTCTTGCTTGAATTTCCAGTCTATTGGCCCACCTACAGATTTCAGACTCACCAGTCCCCACAATTATATGTCAATTATTTGAAATAAACCTCTCAATCTATATTAAAAAGAGTGAGATGACGGGAAGAGAGAGAGAGAAAGAAAAGAACCACAGAATGGGCAGCTTAAATAATTTATTATCTCATAATTCTGGAGACTAGAAGTTCAAGCTCAAGGTGTTGGCCCAGCTGGTTCCTTCCGAGGGCTGAGAAGAAATCTGCCCCAGACTTGTGTCCTAGCATCTTGTGGTTTTCCGGTGATCTTTGGTGTTTCTTGCCTTGTAAAAGTATCATTTGATCTGTTTCCATCCTCACATGGTGTTCATCCTTTGTGCACTGTTAGGTCCAAATTTCCCCTTCCTATAAGGGCACTTTCTAAAAGGACACCAGTTCGTATTAGAATAGGGGTTCACATTACTGTTGTAGGACTCCTCCTAACTTAGCTAATTATATTGGCAACAGAATGGAATAAGGCCATATCCTGAGATACTACCATCTTGGGGTACACAATTCAACCCATAATACCCCATTATCTTTGTGACTTTGAACAAGCCAGTGATTTCCATGTTTCTATAATAACTAATGTACCCCAAATGGGAACAGATATACACCAAAAAGAAAGTAATAAAAGGACCTAATTTAGTGTAGAAGAGAAAAGTATTCTCTGAAGGACACCTGTCTCTGTACAGAAGTTTGAGCTCTAAGACAGTAAGGTGTCAGAAACGTCTCAGTGGAATAAACTGGTGCATTTGCACAATGTTTTTGGTAAGGCCTTTTATTAAGGCTACTGGTTGCTATGAGGCAGGAACCTTGACCAGACTAACTCATTTTTCATGTAACTGATTATTGATCTTATAGTCTTGGAACAGGGGATAACTCCACCCCTTTTGTGTAAGTAAATCCCTCATTAGCTTTGCACCTTTAACACCAAGGGATTTAAGAATAGTTGTGTTTTTTTTTTTTAAGATTTTTTTTTTTCACTTGACAGAGAGAGACACAGCAAGAGAGGGAGAACAAGCAGGGGCAGTGGGAGAGGGAGAAGCAGGCTCCCCATGGAGCAGGAAGCCGGATGGCTGGGCTGACTCCATCCCAGGACCCTGGGATCATGACCTGAGCCAAAGGCAGATGCTCAATAACTAAGACACCTAGGTGCCCCTAAGATTAGTTTTCTACTCAATGTGCCTGAGACCTAAAGCCAAGCATCTTGCTGTACTCACACTAACATTACAGCCATGGAAGAGTGTCAGCTTATTTGCTGGTTAAGTTATGTATGGGAATCAGTTGTGTTGGCATGATCATACAGGAAGAACATTCAGAGATACTCGGAGCATTTCAAACACTGAATATAGGAAATTCTACATGTCAAACAAACTATTTAAAAATAGCATCCTGTTTCTCAAAGGCTGATCTTCAATTGTGAAATGAGAATCACATAGTGCAACCATTGATCGTTTGCATTCCTAGATGCTTTCCTATTATTTTAATCCATGCAAGTCCTATGAGATAAGGGGTATTATACTCATTTTCTTACAGATGAGAAAACTAAACTTAGAAACTGGCAAAGTGGTAGAACTCCAAAACTGTTCCTGCTGTACATGCTATTGGAGTACCTATGCCTTAAATTTTTCCCAATTTTTGTTTTGGAAACTCTGTGCCACTAAATTTCTCACTTGTTTCATACAGGGAAACCTCTGTACACTAAATAGGACTGAGAGATTATCTGATTGAATGATAGGACTACAGGTTTTGGCAAAAAACATACACCACTCAACCTTGAGACCCAGTTTTTGTAATCTCACTTCTTGTTTTGCCTGTGGGGTTATTCAAAGGCGGTTATTTCTGATGAAGGTCTAGAACATAAGTGCGGTTCAGTGGGGTGAGGTCCGGAGCCAATGACCAAGAAAGAATTCTTGAGACATCTTTGGTACAAAATGGTGGTTTATTAAAGCACGGGGACAGGACCTGTGGGCAGGAAGAGCTGCTGCCCCGCTATCCTGAGGAGTGGCTGATTATATACACAGGAGTTGGGTAGGTGAGGACAAAGGGGATGATGTTAGTCTCTAAGGAATTTTGGAAGCAAGGTCTCCAGGACCTTGAGGGGCTAGCTATCATTGGGAGAAAGGTTATTACTAGTAAAAATCTTCTCATGAGACCCTTCAGATGTGTATCAGTGGGTCACATGCTTGGGAATGATTGCTGACACTATCTTGGAGGTTTATAGATAAAGTTTCATGTTTCTCCTATCAAGTGTCCTTATTAGTGAGAGTTAGGTTTAGAAGAAATTTAACTTTATTTACATTTCCTTCTGCCTCAGCCTCCTTCAGTTTTTATGGAGGGGAGAGTGACATTAGGGCTTGAGGAACTGAGTTATTTGTCTCCGGAAATTGGGCTATTGATAAAATGGCTTCTTTGTTGTAAATCACTAAGACATTTGTAAACTGAGGGGGACTCCTATCTTGCAGGATTGTGATCTCTGCAAGTTAACTATTTGTTTTTCTTTTAGGGCAGTAAGGGGTGACTGAGGAATGTCACATATATTACCGAGGGGAGCTGGTGGAGAGGGGGTGCAATGTGCCAGCTTTTGTTTGTCCTCAGCCAGCCTTCTGCTCCCTCATCAATTTCCAAAGGCCTTCCAGTGAAGGCGAGTGCTGAAATGAGCAAGTATTGAACATGGATGAAGAAACAAGCTGTCAAACCTTTCAAAGTTAAAGACAGAACAGATAACACAGATTGCAGAAGATGCTTGCAAATATTATGCAACCAAAAAAGTTTCTGAGCTCTTTCCCCCTGATGTTGTCATCAAGTCAACCTTTTATTGGGCTGGGCTGGCAAAGCATGATGAGATGACAGATTTCCCACTGTTCTCCAGGAGTTCACACACCAGAGGCAGAAAGCAGTTCCCAGTATTGTGGTAAATACAAGAACAACAAGAAGAAATCTTCCTGGAGGAGGATGACTTAAGACTAACAGCGTCAACTTTCCCCGGGTCAGTTATGGCTGGGCCTGACTATGCAGAGCTGGGGGATTGCCAGGCCCTCTTCCCTGGGCTGGATGGCCTTTCCCATACCACCCTACTGCACACATCCCTTCTGGGTTCCCTCTATAGCTTCTCTTCCTCCACCTGCCTTTTAAGTTGGTGTTTCTAGATGTAGTTTTGGAATGTAAGTGAGGTCTGGACAGCCAAGAAAGAATTCCTGAGATGTCTTGTGCAAAAAGGTGGTTTTATTAAACCATAGGGACAGGGCCCTTGGGCAGAAAAGACTGCTGCCCTGGGATTCTGAGGAACAACTGATTATATACTTTGGGGTTGGGGGAAGTAAAGATCAGGGAAGTTTCGAAAGGATTTTCCTATGCTAAAGAAGACTCAGTGGAAACCTAAGGCCTGGCTATTGTCAAACCAAGGTTGTTTTTCCCTCTAGCAAGGCATTAACTTTTAGATAGTTTGGAGCTTCCTGAAGGAACTTATACTCTGCGTGCTTCAAGTATTTGTCAGTGGGCTATGGGGTATACATTTATCTACATTTCCTTCTGGAAGATTATTGATAAGAATGCTTTTTTTCCTTGTAAATCACTAAGACGTTTGTGATCTGAGGGAGACTCCTGACTACAATCTCTGTAAGGTAACTGTTTGTTTTTCCTTCCCTTTGATTTAGGGCAGCCAGGAGTACCTGAAGAAAGTCACACAGATACCACCTGGGAGGTTTTCTTTTTTGGGGGGGGGCAGTTTGTGGGTGTCCACTTGCGCTTTGTCCTCAGCTCACTTTCTTGCTCCTTCACCATTTCCCAGACATAGTTGTGACTCAGGAGTACTAGCCAGATCTCATTCTGGCAGAACAAGCCTTCTATTTTCCGCTTCCAAAATCCCTGTATCTAACATACATGAAAACTATGCAACAAAAGGTATCTTCATGAATCCACTTAAAAAGACCTAATGGGCACCTGATGGCTCAGCGGGTTAATTCTCTGCCTTCAGCCCAGGCCATGGTTTCAGGGTCCTGGGATCGAGCCCCGCATCCGGCTCTCTGCTCAGCGGGGAGTCTGCTTCCTCCTCTCTCTCTCTCTCTCTGTCTGCCTCTCTGCCTACTTGTGATCTATCAAACAAGTAGATAAATCTTTAACATAAAATAAATAAAATAAAATGCACCTGGATGGCTCAGTCTGTTAAGCGACTGCCTTCAGCTCAGGTCAGGATCCCGGGATCCTGGGATAGAGACCAGCATCGGACTCTCTGCTCAGCGGAGAACCTGCTTCTCCCCTTCCCTCTGCTGCCCCCCCATGCTTGTAGGTTTTCTGTCAAATAAATGAATAACATCTTTAAAAAAACAAAACAAAACAAAAAAAAACCCGCCACATTACACATACTGAGTTCCCCTCCAGAGGGAACCAATATTGAGAATCCCTCTCCCATTTCCTTTAGATTTGCCGCGTCCTCGTCGCCCCAACTGGCGACAAGGAAGCAAGGGAGACAGCTGGGCCCGCGCTGGGTCTGCCGCGGGTCAAGAAGTTTGGGGGTGGTGGTGACGTAACCTCCCAAGCACTTCTTATCAAAGGCTTTCCCCTTGCCACTAACAGCCCAGCAAGAGGCTGCCAACATGGTGTCGGTCCCGTCCCTGGGACCTCCTCCTCATGGGAAGTGGCGCAAGCGCAAAGGCGACGGGGCGTCGCAAATGCCGACCAGGGGCGTGGCTCAGGTCCGTGGCGTCATCCCGCGGCGCCTGCAGGGTGCACGTGACTGAGGCGTTAAGAAAGACTTGCGGGCGCAGAGTTGGCGTGGAGCACGTCAGGCAGCATGGCTGTCTCTGTCCTCGTCTCGCGCAGGGCGGTATTGGTGCGCGCTTCCCGGGCTCTGGTGGCTTTCGCCACGAGCCGGCGCCTGCTGCGCACCAGTCCGCCGAGCCGAGCTTTCGCCAAGGAGCTCTTTCTGGGCAAAATCGAGAAGGTAACGCCGAGCCCTGGCCGCCCCTTACTCTCTTGCCTCCCGCTCTTTGCCCTTTGGCAGGAAAGAGGTCAAAGTGAGAGTCCCCACACCTGGCTGATACGTACGCCTGCCAGGCGGAGGTGTGTTAAAACTCCCAAGTTCCCGAGTCCTACCAGAATCTTTCAAGGTAAAGGGAAGAATCCAGGCTACGGGCCCTGAGAATCAGGATACAGTTCTGACAGCTGATTCTAGTTAGGTCAATTTGGGAAACCCTAGGCGAGGTGGTCACTGAACAACTCTTAGCTAAGCGTTTTGCCTCGGAAATGTGGAGCTGTGACCGTGGTGCTTTTCTGTCGGTTTCCAGCGGCTCCTTAGCTTTCACGGTTTGAGTTCCAGCACCTCACCCTGCCTCTGCAGGCTTGTTCCAAGGTCCCTTCCGCACCCGGTGCCTTCCATTGGTAGTATAACCCAACTGTAGCCTAGCTGTTACTCATTAGTTAACAGCTGCGTTATCAAGCACTCATTATCCTCTTGTTAATAGATTTGACCTTGGTTGTGCGATTTTCAGCCTCAGCTCTTTCAGCCTTAAAATGGAACTAGTTACATGTATTGCCTCACAGATGTGTTGTAAAGTGAGATTTGTAATGGGCGGAAATGCTTTTTAAAAGCGTCATGTGCTGTGTAGATGCAAGAGGCAGCAGAATAGGTAATGTTTGCCTGCTTCACCACTTAGTAGTCTTGTGATCTTGAATTAGTCACTTTACTTTCCTGTGCTTGAGTGTGCTAATCTACAAACTAGTGAAAGTAGTACTTGCCCTCTCTTAAAAGTGCCGTGCAAAGCAAAGGGAAAAAAAAGTGTGTAAAACGCTTTGAGGTAGGCTGGAATATTGGCTGGTACTGTATTGTTTAAGGAGTTATTCTCTGTTTTTTGTTTTGTTTTGTTTTTTAAGACTGTTTCTCTAATCAGGCAGTACAGGTGCAGAAGTTGAAACTCAGAGTGGTTTGCCCCGCTGGGAAGTGCAAAGCCAGTTGTTAACGTTTGAGAAACCATTCTTCCAGAACCTGGGGCTACTGGTCCACTCGGTCCTGGGATGTCCATCATGCCTTCCAGCACATAGGTGAAAAGACTACAAATCTTTCATGCTTCTCTTTCTCCAGGCTTCTTGGACCACCTCCTCCATCCTCACTCACCTGTCAACTTTGCTTCTTGTTTTACTGATAAAGTACGTGCAGTGAGGAACCTCCACCACCGCATTTATCCCTCCTCCCCACAGGTGTACCCATAGGGTCTACAATCAATTACTATGGATAATAAGAGTAGGGTATCTACCTACTCTTAGCAAACCAGCTCATCACTAGAACTCATGCCTCCTCGCCTACTCAGGGGCATTGATCCAGTAATTCTCTCCTTTCTAATCTACATCAGTGATTGTACCCTCCCTGCTGCATTCCGAACTCAGACCATTGGAGCTTCTGTCCTTAACAGTCTGCTAAAACTGCTCTTTTGTGAGGTCAGTTAGTGACTTCCATGTTGTCAAATCTAGTGGTCTCTTCTCATCTTTCTTGACACAGTTCATCATTCCTGGCTTCTAAAAAACCATTCTCTCCTGGCCTTTCTATTGACTTCATTGGCTGATCCGTCTCCGTTTCCTGTGCTTGTTCTTTATAGCTCCTTAACTTCTGAACATTGGCCAGTCTTTCTGACTAGCCCATTCAGAGTTGGGAATTTTCTTTTTTTGTTTTTTTAATTGTTTTTAAATTTTTAAAAAAAATTTTTTAAAGATTTTATATATTTATTTGACAGAGAGAGATCACAAGTAGGCAGAGAGGCAGGCAGAGATAGAGGAGGAAGCAGGCTCCCCGCTGAGCAGACAGCCCAGATGCAGGGCTCAGTCCCAGGACCCTGGGATCATGACCTGAGCTGAGGGCAGAGGCTTTAACCCACTGAGCCACCCAGGCACTCCTGTTTTTAAATTTTTAATTCCATTGTAGTTAGCATACAGTGTTATATTAGTTTGAGGTATACAATATAGTGATTAAACAATTCTAATCATTACTCAGTGCTTATTGTGTAAGCGTACTCTAATTCTCCTTCACCTATATCACCCATCCCTTGACCCATTAGTGCTCTGGCAACCATCTGTTTGTTCTTTTTAGTTAAGATTCTCTCTTCTTGGGACACCTGGATGGTTCAGACGGTTAAGCAGCTGCCTTTGGCTTAGGTGATGATCTCCAGCATTCTGGGATTGAGTCACACATCAGGCTCCTCACTCAAGGAGCCTGCTGCTCCCCTGTTTGTGCCTTTTTCTCTTTCTCTGACAAAATCTTTAAATAAAAAAAAAAAAAAAAAAAAAAAAAAGAGCCTCTTTCTTTGGGCGCCTGGGTGGCTCAGTTGATTAAACATCTTCCTTTGGCTCGGGTCATGATCCCAGGGTCCCGGGATAGAGCCCCTCCATGGGCTCCCTGCTCAGCAGAGAGTCTACTCCCTTTCACTGTCCTCTGCTCTCTTTTTCTCTGGCTCCCTCTAACTCTTAAATAACTAAAATCTTTAAAAAGAATCTCTTAGTTTCTCTCTCTCTCTTTTTTCCTCTTTGCTCATTTGTTTTGTTTCTTGTATTCTGTGTATGAGTGAAATCTTATGGTATTTGTCTTTTCTGACTGGCCTATTTCACTTAGCATTATACTCTCCAGCCCCTGACTTTTTTTTTAATTTCCACTATAGTAACATGCAGTGCTAAAGTGTTAAGTTTCAGTTGAATCTTTTTTTTTTTAATTGAAGTATAGTTAACACACAATGTTACATTAGCTGTAGGTATACAACATAGTGATTTGACAAGTCTGTACTTACGCTTATTACAAGTGTAGCTGCCGCCTGTCCCCATACAACACTACTATAGGAACATTAATTAGATTCCCTATGCTGTACCTTTCCTCCCTGGAAGCCTGTACCTCCCACTCGTCTTCACCCATTTTTCCCATTCTACCTCCTCTCACACCCATTAGTTCTCTGTATATATGGGTCTTTTTTTCAAAGTTGGGGTTTTCTGAGGCTCAGTCTGTAGACCTCTCTCTTTTTTTTTTTTTTAAAGATTTTATTTACTTATTTGACAGGCAGAGATCACAAGTGGGCAGAGAGGCAGGCAGAGGGCAGGGGGTTGAGGGGGGGAGGCAGGCTCCCTGCTGAGCAGAGAGCCCGATTCGGGGCTTGATCCCAGGAACCTGAGATCATGACCTGAGCCTAAGGCAGAGGCTTAACCCACTGAGCTCCCCAGGCACCCCTGTAGACCTCTCTTTTTATCCACAACTCCTCCTTTAATCTAGTTTAGTCTGCGACTTTAAATATCAGAATCCTGACTCTAATAAATTTCTCCAGACCAGATTTCTCCCCTGAACTCCAGGCTCTTGGTGTCTACCTTTTTACCCAGAAGTTCCACTTAGATGTCTAACAGGCACCTCAGATTTAGCATATCTGAAACTTGAGTTCCTGGTGTGGCCACCTGGTCTTTCTCCTCCCCTCCCTCATCTTTATCTGAGATGGTAGGGTGGCTCTGTTGTTCACTTACTTGGGGCCAAACACCTGGAATCCCCTTGGATGCCTCTTACTCTCATAATCCACGTCTAAGCCAACAGCAAATCCTGTTTTCCTCTACCTGCTGGATATATTTAGAATCTGACAACTTTTAAGCCCCTCCCATGCTATGCCTTGATTTAAGCTGACATCATCTCACAGCATTACTGGGATTTGAGCCGGAGCATGGCATTTGAGATGCTTAGACTGTCTGAATAAAGAGAAGCCATCGAGGTCCTCTAGGCCTGTAGCTGTCCATGCCGCCCTCGGTTGGACCCTTGCTATTCCTGGAAACGTCCCAGGAGCTACTGCAGGGACCAGGGGGAAGTCGAATGGGAGGCATTTGGGTGAGCTCCCCACCCTCATCCTCAACCTGAGCAGCTCGGCTTTTAGCTGTTTTACATAATTTGGTTTCCATAGTAGACTTATTTGAGAAACTGGTTCCACTGCTTCAAAAACTTTAAAAACTGCTGCTAGATATCAAGCCCAGCACCCATGAGGCACCCCACTGGGATTATGAACATTGTTCTTATATGCACTTGAGAGCACTCTTCCTGTAGCAGTTATCCTTTGGTTGTAGGTGAGGGCCAACTAGCTACTGGGCTTTTTGTTTTTTCTCATCTCGTGTGGTCATTGGTATCAGAATGGAATCATCTTCCTCTAACACCACCTATTGCACAAGCTCATAGGAACCAGTGAGCCTAGGAAGGGTCTGGGTTGAGCCTCCGTGTGTTCAGCTAAGCAGACAGCTTTGTTCTGAGAGGATGTGAGTGATGAAAGTCTCCACCTAGTTTTCCATCTAGACCATCTTGAGGGCAGGGTCCAGGATGGCCTGCAGGCAGGAATTCTTTTAGTCTGCTGGCTCTTTTCGGATAGGAATCCACCCCAAGCCTGTAGTCATTGGTCCTGGGTCCAGAACTTAAGGGCATGTTTTTAGAGTGGACAGGCTTCAGTGGCTGATTAGATACACAAGAAGCTAGAGGGGGCCCCTCTAGACATTGGGGACCCCTCTGTTTCGAAGACCTTTCTTGAACACTCGGTGGGAAGTGCCATGAGAAGAGGCAGGACTCCTGGGGGCTGGCAGCCTGTGGCCTGGGACATCCTCTTTCAGCTGTTAATGAGATCAAAAATCCAAGTACTCATTTAGGTCCTCGTGCTGTGCTGGCAGCTGCACAGGTGGGTGGCAGGAACCCAGAAAGCCAGGGGAGCTAAGGACACAACATACAATAGATAGTGACAGTAGTTTAAGGCAATATATAGTGACGGCCCAGTGAGAATCCTAGGTCAGTCAGAAACACTGGCCATTGACAGTTTGAGACAGACTTGAAGCTCAGCTGTTTTCCAGGCTTGCGAGGCAGAAACGAGAGCAGACTAGTGTCTTATACAAGTTATTACAGCTCCTTCATAGTCCAGGACACACCTAATCTCTTTTGAGCCTCCCCTTCTGAGGGGACAACTGTAACAGAAGAGAAGCTGACCCTGAGAAGGGCCAGCTCACCCTTGTAAGTGGTGGAGCCAGAGTTGAATTCAGGTTGATATGGCCCAACAGCCAGAGGCTGTTGTACATATCAACAGAGGCTGGAGTACATAGCCGGGCAACAACCTGGCAAGATGGGTGGCTATGTCACTGCCTTGTATTCTCGTGGGCCTGGCATCTTCGAACTCAAAATAACCAGCGTAGAATTTTACATTTCAGTAGAGAGCTTTCCCTCCTATTGCCTTTCACAATCCTCCCCACGCCCTTGAGTAAATATTTGTCTGCATGTTATATAAATATTTACTTGCGGGGCAGTGGAAGCGTGGCGAGGGGAAGGGCTTTGGCTGAGGCCACCCAGTTAGCCGGCTGCAAGTCAGGGAACAGAGCCCAGGGCTTTGAAATGTTAGGGCTATTTGTTTCAGGGGACACTCTGCCTAACTTGTTACCGAAAAAAGCAGAGCAAAAGCCAAAAGAAGCCTGCTTGAATTGGGCAGAAGATGTCTCTTGGTGGTGGAATCTAATGCACAATTCCTGTTCACGATTTGCGCTCTACTTCTGTCAGGGAGTACTGCCCGGCCTGCCAGATAAGGAATCCAGCAACTCTTTCCTCCCCTTGTGCTTCTGGGCCCTTTGGCTAAAAGCAAGTGTAGTCTCTGTTTTCTCCCCTTCTGATGGATGTTACCACGATGGGAAGTTTCTAAAAATTAAATTTTCAGTAAATGTTTATCATTTTTAGAAAGAAGTTTTCCCGTTTCCAGAAGTTAGCCAAGATGAACTTAATGATATCAATCAGTTTGTGGGACCCGTAGAAAAATTCTTCACTGAAGAGGGTATGTATAATCTTCTTTATCATTATTAATTTCCATTTTAAGGACCTTTGCTTTGATATTTACATTAGAAGCCATATACATGGGGGAAGCTCTCTTGACTGTCACTAATCATAGAAATAATATCTATTGATAATACTTTGCTCAATCATCCCACTTGCTTTGAAATTTAAGAAACAAAACAGATGAACATTAGGGAAGGGAAGGAAAAATAAAATCAGAGAGGGACACAAACCATAAGAGACTCTTAACTCTAGGAAACTCTAGGACTCAAACTCTAGGGTTGCTGGAGGGGAGGCAGTCGGGATGGAGTAACTGGTGACAGGCATGAAGGAGGGCGCTTGAAGTAATGAGCACTGGGCGTTCAGTAGAACTGATGAATCACCGAATTCCACCTCTGAAACTAATACACTGTATGTTAATTAAAGTGAATTTAAGTAAAGAATTTTAAAAAATCACTATTGCTATTTAATTAGAAGGCATCTAGTTTAGTGTTTCTCAGTGTATATTGAGAATGTACACAAATGTATATATGGTGAAGGATTGCTTTTAAACATTTCCAGACTGTTGCAAACCAGCACTTTTGTAAAATACAATAAAATGACAACTAGGAAAATGGAGGGGGAAAAAACACAGAGACCTACAAAATATAAATCCATTGATCATGTGCTTGGTTGTTTGGCAGTGTAAAATTGCTGTAAGTGCTTTTAAAGGTTTACTCTCTCTTAGCTTGTTATGAACCAGGAGTAGTCTAGCAGCTTGCAGAGCACAGGACAAGAGCACCAGTGTGGCCTGAAGATCCCTCCGTTAGTCCGTTCAGCCCTTTGACAGGGCTGCATCTTGATGGAGGGAGCTCCCTGGGGAGTTCAGTGATGATTGATTGACAGTAGTATTTCTCTAGCACTGAGGATCCCGAAGGGTTCTTCTTCATGTGGGTTTTATCTATGACTGTGTGCACTACTAGAAGATTAAAACGAAAATTTAAAAAATACTGTGTTCGTTTATTACTTTATTTAAAAATCATGAAAAGCCCAGTACACGTTAGCAAACAATATTTTAAATGAGAATATTTATTTACAAACAGACAAAAATAGTGAGGAGTATGGTTTTACAGTTTCATAGGTCTTTTTAATATTTGGCTCTGTTATATGCAACAATAGGTACCAGAATCTAGCCAGAACCAGGTAGAATCCAGCTGGATTCTCATAATTTTCTGCATTTAATCTGTGATGCATATCTTATTGCTCCAGGAAAACCCCCATGTATATTCATGATAGGATTAGAATTTTTAAAAAGGCAAAGAATATTTTGCTATTATTAAAATAGCTTTGGCCGGGTGGACCCCTTTGAAGTGTTTCTGTCCGTGTGCACACCCTCCCCCCAGCACACTCGTAGAAATTCTACATCACTAACACTTGTTCTGTTGTTGGTTTTAAAAGTTGCTTTGTTGTGTATAAATATCTTTTATTTAGAAATATTTGTTCTGTTTTTGTTCTAGTGGTTATCTTCCTAATTGTATCTTTTATTAGTTCCTTTTTGTTTTACTTAAACTTCTACAATCTGATTTGTCAGAGTTTTCATAAGCTTTACAGAGGTATAATTGATTTATGGTAAGTTACATCTACTTAAAGTATAGTGTTTGATAAATTTTGATATATATGTGCCCCATATTAATGAACAAATTGTTATGCTAGTAGTCTTTCAGATCTGTATATTAGATACAAATTTTCTAGGCACTTACATGCTTTATATAAAAATTAGTTTTAATTTCTCTGCCTGATTTGTTGAAATAGTCCTAGTATTTCCACCTTACTGGAGGTAAGTGTATCCAAATTTTATATTTGGAGTCAGAAGTAGAAATTTTCCCCAAATGGTATAGATTGTCCTCATCAATCTTGTCTCCCAGTGTTTATAAAACTTCTGTTTTCTTGAACAGTACAAACATTACATTTCAATGTCTTAATCTATGACAGCATGGTATTACAAAAAAATTGCTTTTCTTTTCTTACTGTTCAGTTCAGTCGTCTTCATATGTTCTTAAACCTTGCTGGTCACTTGTTATTTCATTTTCCTCTTTTTTTTTCATTTCCCTTAGAATATTAGCGTTTTTGTTACTGGTTTCTAAAAGATCACTTATGACAAAGGATGTTAACCATTTGCCATGCATTGCACATGAAATACCACGTGTTCTCACCACCAATTCACGCTGATGTTTTACTTTTTTTTGATGTTTTACTTTTTGATTGTGCAGAAGTTGTGTATTCAAATATAATAATGTTCTGCTTTAAAAAATACATATATGTATCCCCAAGGGGCCATCAACACAATTCAGTTAATAAACCTATCCATTACCCTAAATGCTTTCTCTTGCCCTTCTCATCCCCACCTGTCCCCAGGCAACCACTGATTGGCTCTCTCTCACTGTAGATTGTATTTCCTGGAATTCTTTTTTTTTTTTAAGATTTTATTTATTTATTTGACAGAGATCACAAGTAGGCAGAGAGGCAGGCAGAGAGAGAGTAGGAAGCAGGCTCCCTGCTGAGCAGAGAGCCCTTTGCGGGGCTAGATCCCAGGACACTGGGATCATGACCTGAGCCGAGGGCAGAGGCTTTAACCCACTGAGCCACCCAGGTGCCCCTCCTGGAATTCTTTTTAAATAGAATTCTACATTACATACATTTTTGCATAGCTGCTTCTGGTATAATTTCGAGTTTCATTTTTATTTTTTTTTGCCAGGGGAGGGGCAGAGGGAGCGAGAGAATCTTAAGCAGGCTCCATGCCTAGCATGGAGCCCAACATGGGGCTCAGTCTCCCAATCCTGAGATCCTGACCTAAGCCAAAATAGAGAATCAGACGTTTAACTGGCTGAGCCACCCACGCGCCCCTAGTTCATTCCTTTTTAACACTGAGAAGTATCTCTTTGTGTGGATATACCACAGTTTATTTGCCCACCTATTAACTGATTTTCAGTATGTATGCAGATTTTAGCTAGAAGATGTGAATATTTTTTCTATGAGTCTGATGTAGACAGGCACGCTCACATTTCTCTTGGGGAGGTATGGAAGGAGTGGAATATCTAGATTATAAGGTAGGTTCATGTTTAACTTTTTAAGTAACTGCCAAACTGTTTTCCAGAGTTAATTACTTTCCATTTCCACCAGTTATTAAAGTTCCAGTTGCTCCATATTTTCACTAATACTTGGCATGTCTAGTGTGTGTGTTATGGTGTCTCATTGTGGTTATAATTTTCATTTCCCTAATAACTAGTAATGTTAGGCATCTTATCTGGTGCTTATTTGCCATCAGTATATCTTCTCTAGTGAAATGTCTTTTAAATACTTTATGCATTAGGGGCGCCTGGGTGGCTCAGTGGGTTAAGCCGCTGCCTTCGGCTCAGGTCATGATCTCAGGGTCCTGGGATCGAGTCCCGCATCGGGCTCTCTGCTCAGCGGGGAGCCTGCTTCCTCCTCTCTCTCTCTCTGCCTGCCTCTCTGCCTACTTGTGATCTCTCTCTGTCAAATGAATAAATAAAATCTTTAAAAAAAAATAAAAATAAATAAATAAATAAATACTTTATGCATTAAAAATTGGGATTGTCTTATTATTGAGTTCTAAGAAGCCTTTATTCTAGATACAGGTCTTCTCTCTAGTGTACGTTCAGCAAAAGTTTTCTCCTAGTCTGTCTTGATTTTTTTTTTTTTTTCATTTTATTAGCAAAAGTTTTTAATGTTAAGTGAAGTTTTTTCTTTTGTAGTTTATCTTTTTTTGTATTTTATGTAAGAAATCTGCCAAACCCAAGATCATGATGATTTTTGTCTATATTTCCTCCAGAAGTTTCATATTTTTAACTGTTAACATTCAGATTTATGACCCCCTTCCAGTTAATTTTATATGTGATGTGAGATAAAATTTGAGGATTTTTTTTTTGCATGCAATTGTCCAATTGCTCCAGCAACATTTGTTGAAAAGGTTATCCTTTCCTCCTTAAATTCACTTGGTACCTTTGTCAGTCAAGTGACTGGAGGATTCTGGGACAGTAGCAGAGTAGGAAGCACCAGAAATCTATCTCCCCACCTGGATAACAACTGCAGTGACAAAGTCTGGGTAGTATAACTGCTTTTGGAGCTCTGGAATCTCTTGAAGGCCTGCAGTTTCCAAGGAAGCATGGATAGTAAATTGCAGTTAATTTTGATCAGTTAGCTCTGAGCACAGCAGTCACTACGCATCTTCTACCTCCAGCCCCAAAGCAGGCAGCTGTGCACTTATTCCTAGAGCGGCTTACACATGGTTTATGGAAGCCAGAGTAGGGGAAAAAAAAGACCTTGTCCATCAGATATTAGGGATATGTGCTCTGATTACAAGCCCTTACCCCTGTGGCCAAAGTGACTTGCAGGGGATTTAAGAAGCTTGCCTTTTTGCCCCCCCACCTTTCATTTTTCTTTCTCTTTTGAGAGCCAGATTAAAGACGAGGTCATTCAAAAGCAACTACATATGCAGGGGGAATCATAAAGCCACCACACATGCCCAAGGAAAGGCATGGTTTCAGGAAACCTAAGAAGACCTTGGGTTTATACCTGGGGCACAGACATAGCCAACAGCAATTCAAAACAAAACAAAACAAACATAAAGCAAAAATCAACATGTGGGACTACAGCAAACTTAGAAACTTTTGCACAGCAAAAGAAACCATCACCTAAGGAATGGGAGAAAATATTTGTAAAAACCATGTATCAGGTAAGAGGTTAATATCTAAAATACACTAAGAACGCCTACAACTCAGTAGCAAAAAAACCCCAGACAATCCAATTTTTTTTTTCAAGATTTTATTTATTTATTTGACAGAGAGAGATCACAAGCAGGCAGAGAGGCAGGCAGAGAGAGAGAGGAGGAAGCAGGCTCCCTGCTGAGCAGAGAGCCTGATGTGGGACTCGATCCCAGGACCCTGAGATCATGACCTGAGCCGAAGGCAGCGGCTTAACCCACTGAGCCACCCAGGCGCCCAATCCAATTTTTAATTAGAGTAATCCTTGCCACATAGACTAAGTCAGGAAATGTTTCCTCTTCAGGTTTCAGTAAGACTTTGTGTAAACCTGGTATAATTCCTTCCTTAAATATTTGGCAGAATTCACCAGTGAAAGACTTGACCCTTGAGTTTTCTTCATGGAAAAATTTTTACTGATTTATTTTTTTTTTTAAAGATTTTACTTATTTATTTGACAGAGAGCACAAGCAGGGGGAGGGGTAAAGGGAGAGGAAGCGGGACAAGCAGACTCCCTGCTAAGCATGGAGTCCAACGCAGGGCTTGAACCCAAGACCCTGACATCATGACCTGAGCCAAAGTCAGACACGTAACCGGCTGAGTCGCCCAGCATCCCTAACTGATTCAATTTCTTTAATAGCTATAAGGCTATTTTGGCTACATAATTTGTGATTTTTTTTTTAAGATTTTATTTATTTATTTGACAGACAGAGGTCACAAGCAGGCAGAGAGGCAGGCAGAGAGGGAGGGGGGAAGGAGGCACCATGCTGAGCAGGCAGCCTGATGTGGGGCTCAATCCCAGGACCCTGAGACCATGACCTGAGCTGAAGGCGGAGGCTTGACCCACTGAGCCACCCAGGAGCCCCAAGTTAAAGTTCTCTTATTAATTGTTCATATGTTGCCCGAGGCTATTCTTTTATGTGGAAATGAGAGCATAATAGGAAATGGTGGACATTTTGTATACCAGTTAACAAGAAATATAAAATATTTATATACCAAAATTACTGCAGGGGCGCCTGGGTGGCTCAGTGGGTTAAGCCTCTGCATTCAGCCCGGGTCATGATCTCAGAGTCCTGGGATCAAGCCCCACATCGGGTTCTCTGCTTGGCAGGGAGCTTGCTTCCCTCTCTCTTCCTGTCTCTTTGCCTACTTGTAATCTCTCTCTCTGTCAAATAAATAAAATCTTAAAAAAAAAATTACTGCAAATAAAACGTGTCCCCAGACACAATTGATAATGTCTGTTAGACTTCAGATTATTTTGAATATAAGCTAGGGTCCTATATTGTTTATAACAATACAGTTAAATTAGGTTATTTAATACTCCTTGAGGACCAGTTTATCCTTTATGCTTTTTGGAGTGAAATGATAATTTTATTTTGTTATTATATTTTTAATTGAAGTGTAATTGATATATATTATTAGTTTTAGGTGTACAACCTAGTGATATAATGCTTATATACATTGCAAAGTGATCACCAGTATAAATCTAGCTACTGTTGGTTGCCATACAAAGTTGTTACATATCATTAACTGTATTCTTTATGCTATACATTATATTGCCCTATCTTATTTACTTCATAACTAGAAGTTTGTGTCATTTAATTCCCTTCCCCTATTTTGCCTTTCCCTCTATTCCCCCCCTCCCCGCACCTCCCCCCTCCCTCCGCAACCACCATATTGTTTTCTGTGTCTGTGAGTCTGTTTCTGTTTTGGTGGTATTGTTTTTAGATTCCACATATAAGTGAAATTTTATGGTCTTTTTCTGTCTTACTCAGTTCACATAGTGTGATACCCTCTAGATCTATTCATCTTGTTGCAAATGACTTGATTTCATATTTTTTTTAATGGCTGAGTTATGTACACTACATCTTCTTCATTCGTCTGTCGATGGACACTTAGGTTGCTTCTGTATTTTGGCTACTGTTAGTAACGTTGTTGTGAAGATAGAGGTTGATGAATTTTTTCAAATTAATGTTTTTGCTTTCTTCATACAAATACCTAGAAGTGGAATTACTGGATTGTATGGTGGTTCTATTTTTAATTTTCTTTTTAAGGATTTTATTTGTTTATTTGACAGAGGGAGACACAGCGAGAGAGGGAACATAAGCCAGGGAAGTGGGAGAGGGAGAAGCAGGTTTTCTGCTGAACAGCGAGCCTGATGCAGGGCTTGATTGGGGCTTGATCCCAGGACCCTGGAATCATGACTTGAGCCAAAGGCAGATGCTTAACGACTGAGCCACCCAGGCACCCCTCTAGTTTTAATTTTTTGAGGAACTTGCATACTGTTTTCCACGGTGGCTGCACCATTTTGCATTCCCACCAACAGTACCTGAGGGTTCCTTTTTCTCCACATCCTCACCTGTTACTTCCTACCTTTTTGATGCTAACCATTCTGACATGTCTGAGGTGATATTTCATTGTGGTTTTGAATGCCTTTCTCTGATCATTAGTGATATTCAGCATCTTGTGTCTCTTTGTCATATGTATATATTCTTTGGAGAAATGTCTGTTCACATCCTCTGCTCTTTTTTTAGTTGGTTGGATTGTTTGGTTTTTGGCATGGAGTTGTGAGTTCTTTATATGTTTTGGATATAACCCCTTCTTGGTTACGTATTACTTGCAAACGCCTTCTTCCATTCATTTTGTTGATGGTTTTCTTCGCTGCGCAGAAGCTTTTTAGTTTGATAGTCCCATTGGTTTATTTTTGCTTTTGTTCCCCTTGCCCGAGGACATAGAGCCAAAAAAATCACTGCTCAAACCAATGTCCAAGAGCTTACTGCCTGTGTTTTCTTCTAGGAGATTTATGGTTTCTGGTCTTATATTTAAATCTTTAGTCAATTTTGAGTTTATTTTTGTTCATGATATAAGAAAACGGTCCAGTTTCATCGTTTTGAATGTAGCTGTCCAGTTTTCCCAACAGTGTTTATGGAGGAGACTTTTTCCCCATTGTTTATTCCTGCCCCTTTTGTCAAAGACTAATTGACCTTAAAAGTGTGGGTTTATTTCTGGACTCTGTTCTCACTGATCTCTGTCTGTTCTTGTGCTAGTACCATACTGTGTTTATTACGATAGCTTTGAACTTCAGGGACCATGATACCTCCAGCTTTATTCTTTCTCAAGGTTGCTTTGGCTATTTGGCATTTTTTGCAGTTCATACAAATTTTAGGATTATTTATTCTAGTCTCTGTGAAGAATGCCACTGTTATTTTGATACATATTGCATCAGATCTATAGATTTCTTTGGGTAGTGTTGACATTTTAATGACATTCTCCCAGTCTGGGAGCGTGGTGTAGGCACACCTCAGAGATACTTTAGTTTGGTTCCAGACTACCACAATAAAGCGAGTCAAATGAATTTTTTGTTTTCCCAGTGCATATAAAAGTTATGTTTACACTATATCAGTGTATTAAATAGTGTACATTAGCATTATGTCTTCAAAAATGTACATAACTTTTTAAAAGAATTTTATTTATTGGACAGCAGGGAGAACAGAGGGAAAAGGAGAAACAGGCTCCTCACTGAGCAGGGAGCCCAATGTGATACTTAGTCCTAGGACCCTGGGATCATGACCTGAGCCGACGGCAGATGCTTAACTGACTGAACCACCCAGATGCCCAAAAAATGTACATACCTTTCATTTAAAAATACTTTATTGCTGAGGCACCTGGCTGGCTCAGTCAGTAGGGCATGAGACTTTTTTTCATGTCTTTATTTACATTCTAGTTAGAGCATGTGACTCTTTTTATTAAAGATTTTATTTATTTATTTGACAGAGAGAGATCACAAGTAGGCAGAGAGGCAGGCAGAGAGAGAGAGAGTGGGGAAGCAGGCTCCCTGCTGAGCAGAGAGCCCGATGTGGGAATCAATCCCAGGACCCTGAGATCATGACCTGAGCCAAAGGCAGAGGCTTAATCCACTGAGCCACCCATGAGCCCCAAGAATGTGCTCTTGATCTTGCAGTTTTAAGTTTGAGCTTGTAGAGATTACTTAAAAATAAAAAATCTTGAAAAAACAACAACAACAACAACAACCCACATTGTATTGCTAAAAAATGCTGTTACCTTGAGCTTGCAGTAAGGTTTAGCCATATTGCTGGTGAGGGCGCTGCCTGGATATTGCTGCAGCTTCTACGTGAAGACTTGCTGCTTCACCTTGTACTTTTATGTCATGGAGACGACTTCTCTCCTTGAACCTCGTGAACCACGTCTGCCAGCTTCAGACTTTTCTCCTGCAGCTTTGTCATCTTGCCCAGCCTTCATATATTGAAGAGACTAAGGGCTTTACTCTGGAGTAGGCCTTGGTCTTACGGGAATGTAGCTGGTTTGATCTTCTCTCCAGACCACTACAACCTTATCCACATCAGCTGTAGGGCTGTTTCACTTCTTATCTTTTGTGTTCACTGGAGTAGCACTTTTAATTTCCTTCAAAAGCCTGGGTGGCTCAGTTGGTTGGGCAGCTGCCTTTGCCTCAGGTCATGATCCCAGCCTTCTGCGATCGAGTCCCGCGTCGGACTCCTTGCTCAGCAGGGAGCCTGCTTCTCCCTCTGCCTCTGCCTGCCACTCTGTCTGCCTGTGCTCACTCTCTCTGACAAATAAATTAAAAAAAAAAAAAAAAAAAGCTTTTCCTTTGCCTTCACAACTTGACTAACTGTTCAAACACCAGAGGCGTAGCTCTTGGTCTTGACATGCCTTCCTCACTAAGCTGAATCATTTCTAGCTTTGAATGAAAGGGAGAGACTATATATAACTCTTCTTTTCTCTTGAATACTTAGAGGCCATTGTGGGGTTACTAACGGGCCTATTTTCAACATTGTGTCTCAGGGAAGAAAGAGGCCAGAGGAGAGGGAGAGAGACTGGGAAAGTGAAGCAGTCAGAACATGTACGTTTATCAGTTAAGCTCACTGTCTTATGTAGGTGGAGTTCACGGCTCCCCAAAACAATCACAGTAAGTAACATTAAAGATCACTGACCACAGAGCATAGTAACAAAATAATAATGAAAAAGCTTGAAATATTGTGAGAATTACCAAAATGGGACAGAGAGACATGAAGTGAGCAAATCCTGCTGGAAAAATGGCACAGTAGGCTTGCTTGTCATAGGGTTGCCATAAACCTTCAAGTTGTAAAAAATGCAGTATCTGTGAAGTGCCACTAAAATGAGGTATTCTGGTATGTTTTTCCATTTATTTTTGTTAGTTTTAGTTTATTTTCTTACTGCTTTGACAGTTTCCAGAATACAGGTCTTTTACCTCCTTAGTGAAATTTACCCCTAGGTATTTTATTTTATTCTTTTTGATGCAGTTGTAGATGAGATTTTTCTTAACTTCTCTCTCTCTCTTTTTAAAAAATATTTTATTTATTCAGTTGACAGGGAGGGAGAGATAGAGCACAAGCAGGGGGAGAGGCAGGGAGAGGGAGAAGCAGGTTCACCACTGAGCAGGGAATCTAATGTGGGGCTTGATCCCAGGACCCTGGGATCATGACCTGAGCCTAAGGCAGACGCCTAACTGACTGAGCCACCCAGGTGCCCCTTAATTTATCTTTCTGATAGTTCATTATTAGTGTATAGAAATGCAACATTTTCATGTAGATTTTCTATCCTTCACCTTTACTGAATTCATTTTTTGTAGTTTGTTTTCCTTGTCTGATTGCTGTCGCTAGGACTTCTAGTACTGTGTTGAATGAAACTGACAAGTGTGGGTATCCTTGTGTCAAGCCTGATCCTAGAGGAAAAGCTGTCAGCTTTTCACAGTTGAGTGTGATGTTAGCTGTGGGTTTGTCGTAAGTGGCCTTTATTATGTTGAGTTAAATTCCGTCTATACCTACTTTGTTGAGAGTTTGTTTTATTAGAAATGAATGTTGAATTTTATTAAGTGCTTTTTATGGCATCTGTTGAGTTGACCATGATTTTTAACCTTCTTTTTGTTAATATGATGTGTCACATTGATTTGCAGATGCTGAACCATCCTTACATGCCCAGGTAAATCCCATTTGATCATGGTGAATGATCCAGCTAATGTAATACTGAATTCAGTCTCTTAGTATTTTGTTAAGGGTTTTTGGATCAGTGTTCCCTCAGGAACATCTGATTTTGGTGATGTCTTTGGTTTTAGTCAAGGCTTGCTTTTTAAGTGTTGTTAGGTGGGAGCAGAGCATCCTGTAGAGCAATGTTTCTCAACCTGTTTTTATTATTGATCCCCCCCCAAATTCTTTTCAGACACTTTTCCCCTATTTACACCCCACTCATGAAATTTTAATTCCACAGTTATACCATATATCTGTTTGTGTGTTATTTGTATTTCTGTTCTTTATCCATTAAAAAAAAATTTTTTTTAATATTTTTTATTTATTTATTTGACAGAGATCACAAGTAAGCAAAGAGGCAAGCAGAGAGAGAGAGAAGAGGAAGCAGGCTCCCCACTGAGCAGAGAGCCCGATGCGGGGCTCAATTCCAGGACCCTGAGATCATGACCTGAGCCGAAGGCAGAGGCTTAACCCACTGAGCCCCCCAGGTGCCCTAAAAAAAATTTTTTTCTGCCCACTCCAGAACCAGTTTTTATTACCTTTGGGAGTGCTGTTGCTGGGCTAATTCTTCTCTACTAGTGACACGTTCCTCATTGCTCTTCTGCATGCCCTGTGGGTTTAGTATGTTGAGGCAAGGAGAAAATTCCAGTCCCTGTTACTCCATCTTGGTTGGAAGCAGGGGTCTCCCCAAATCCTGACAGTTTCATATTATACATACAGCCCAACCATTACACCCCAAAGTAGTGACCCAAGAGAAGTAAAAACAGAGCTATGTAAAAACTTAAATATGAATGCTCATAGAAGCTTTATTTCTAGGGGCATCTGGGTGGCCTGTCAGTTAAGTATCTGCCTTCATCTCAGGTCGTGATCTCAGGGTTCTGGGATTGAGCCCTGCATCAGGCTCCCTGCTCAGCAGGGTCTGTCCCTCCCCCCATACTTGGTACATTCTCTTTTACACATAAATAAACACAAATCTTTTAAAAAAAAAAAAAAAGGGCACCTGGGTGGCTCAGTGGGTTAAGCCTCTTCCTTCAGCTAGGTCATGATCTCGGGGTCCTCAGATCAAGCCCTGCATTGGGGTCTCTGCTTGGCAGGGAGCCTGCTTCCCCGTCTCTCTCTGCCTGCTGCTCTGCTTACTTGTGATCTCTCTGTCAAATAAATAAAATCTTAAAAAAAAAAAAAGGAAAGGAAAAGAAGCTTTATTTCTAAGAACCAAAACCTGAGAACCACCCAAATGTCCATTGAAAGGCAAATGGATAAACTTCTATACAGCAGAATACTGAACAGTAAAAAGTATTATGATAAAGTTTTGATACATGCAGTGATGTGGATGAATCTCAGAATCATCCTGGATCACAGAAGCCGGATCAAAGACTACCTGCCATGTGATTTAAAACCCAAAATGAGGGGTGCCTGGGTGGCTCAGTTGATAAAGCAATGGCCTGCGGCTTGGGTCATGATCCTGGAGTCCCAGGATCAAGTTCCACATTGGGCTCCCTGCTCAGCGGGGAGTCTGCTTTTCCCTCTGACCTCTCTCTCTACTCATGCTCTCTCTCTGTCTCTCAAATAAATAAATAACATCTTTTAAAAAAAAAATGAAACTCAAAAATGCAAACTGATCTATAGACAATAAGATGATTCATGGTTGCCTGGGAATGGAAATGGGCTGATCACAAAGGAAATTTTTTGTGGAAAAGGAAGTTTTTATTACTTACTTGGTGGGAGTAATTTCATGGACAAACATGTCAGGACCCAAAAAATTATATATTCTAAATATGTGGTTTATTATATGCCACTTGTATATGTCAATAAAGTAAAAAAAAAATGAGAGGTTTGGACTCCTGGGGAATCCATATTTCTCACTGGTGACCCATGTCCATAAAAATGCCCAAGTGCACATTATGATGGTTTTTTAAAATTTATAATAGTAGTGAAGTTTAATATGCTGGCAATTTGAAGAAGATTTTAATTAACTTGATTCCGGCAAAAATGTGTGCATACAGGTATATAATTATAGACCTCGTGCTAGTGATTGTTCCATTCTGCTCTAATGGACTTGAGTAGGTTTTAAACAGAATAAACTGTCCTCAGAATCTGTGGGCTGTGGTCAAAGAGTCATGGTTTCTGAAAAGCAGGTAGACGTGGGTACAGATAATGCCCAGAGTTTGGCTGTCTAGCCTGACATTTTAGGACAGTTCTGGAAGAGTTGTACTTATTTTCTAATTTTCTAGAAGGTAATGGTAATAAAAAAATTGAGGTATAGTATGCTTTAAGAAAAGTTAATCTGCTGCAATTTCACATAGCAAATACACCCATGTGAATAGCATCCAGATCAAGAAACAGAATACTACCTGGTACAGGCCATTTTTTTGAAATACAGTGTTGGCTGGGCTAATTAGATGAAGTTGAACAGATGCTGAATAACTGACCAGACATTTCGATTCTGAAGTTTCTGACCCTGGAAGTATATGCTATACGAAAATTGTTCTGTTTGCTTTTATCTTTGTAGACATAGCTTATGTTTTGCTTAATTAAAATATTTCCTCTTTGTAGTGGACTCTAAGAGAATTGACCGGGAGGGAAGAATTCCAGATGAAACGTTAGATAAATTGAAGAGCCTGGGGCTTTTTGGGATGCAAGTCCCAGAAGAATATGGTAAGTAAAGGAAAACACCACCCTGCTGGTTTGGGTCTTAAGTAAGCACTCCATGTTTGTCCAGGAAAGGGTTCTGTTTGGGAAAGGTGGCCTTTAAATGCAGTATGTCCAGGATCAAACTATAAAACCACTGGAATTAATAAAAACACCCACCACGGACCAAAGCTGGGGTGGCTGACAGGTGAGTGTGTGGACTAAGAGATCTAGGAAGAGGAAGAAATGTTGAGACCTGTAGTTGGTTCATTTGGTGTGGATCAGGGCCACTGCAGGATGTCCGTGCTCTCCAGGTCCTTGTGGGCCGTGGAGAAGGGGGTGTGTATAACCTTAAAGCCACATTGGCCAATTTCAGTGTCATCCGCACTGTGAGGCCCTTTGGTCTCTCCACAGAGGAATTGTCCCAGACCTACGAGCCCTTTTTGTTGGAGGCATGACTGTGGGCTGAGAGCTCAGGTGTCAGGGTCTGCCACTCTGCTTCCTGTCCTGGTACAGAGGAAGAAGGCGCATGGCTGTAGGACACAGGGGCATTGAGGTGGGAGATTAGATCACTGAGAACATTCAAACCGGGCAGGTTGTGTTCTGGACTGTCCCTGTAATTCCTGGATCATTGTTGTGATGTTTTCAACCCCCAGATGAAAGACCCGGCCTTTCTCCCCAGGATCCCAGCGTGATTCCGCCTTCGTAGATTTGGCCAATCACTACAGATCTCTCTCTTCTGCTTAATCTAAAATTGGTCATCTAAATTCTGTAGGGATTAAGGGGACAGCAGGAAGTGGGGCAGGGGGTTAGGGAGACGAGGAACAGCCTGTGGCGCAGGGCAGAATACAGTCACACACACGTGCATACCATTTAATTTTACCTCTTGGTCCCCTTTGACATAAAAGCGTGGCTCTGGGCTCCACAGCCCATATGCAGCACCCATTGCTCTGGGAGCCCTCTACCTGAGCCTTCTCTGGAGCCACTTTCCCCTTGGATCAGCTAGGAGTCCGGTTTAGGGGAAGGAGCTGTTGATGCTGCTTTAAAGGTTTGGGCTTATTTCTTGTCTTTGAGGTGGTTATTTGGACATTGATATTTGGGGCATTTTTCCAGCCAGGTTGTGAGTTAGGTTTTACAGAGCAAGACACAGAAAACAGGAGTTTTTCTTGACATTATGTCTCTGCCTGACTTGTTTCCAGAGACTAAAGTTAGGCCTGTGTTGTTCCTCTACCCCCTCAGCAGCCAGGGCTGGGGGGCCCTTGACATCTGTAGAGTAACTTTTCATTGGTACTCAACCTGGAGCCGGTCCTGGCTGAGATCAAGTGTGAACATTTAGGACCCCACTAGTGCAGGCCTGATCTGATTCAGAGGCATAACAACACTGCCTTCTCTGTAAGAGGACATGACACTGTCAGTGCTGCCGCCTCCCTTCCTGGCAGAACACAGCAGCTCAAGCCTCCGTGGAGGCAGCTACGTGTGCTGCATTTCCTTGCCCCAGTCTGCAACGTCCATGTGCGGCAGGGGGAGACTGAGCTCTGCCCAGACAGCTGAGGCTTGTCAGCATCCTAGCTCACAAGGCACAGGGCAGTCGACTGCCCTAATGTGTAGTCCAAGGTGTATATGGGAACACAGTGAAGGTAGAGGCAGAGCCAGAGAACTGTGGCAGGTCTGTCAGCTAAAAAATATAAATGACTAAGTGCTTGGAGAAAACAGAAGTAGACATAGCCAGGTTAGTGATAATACATATTTCCCCTTCAGAAACATTTTTAAATTGCCTCTTGATTGGTGAAAAGTACTTAATTTGATGTGGGAACACTTTATGTCTGTTTGGGATGTATGTTTCTCCATCTGTGTGTGTTTCATGCCAGCATGCGTGGGTGTTGTGTGTGTGTGTGTGTGTGTTGGCATGCGATGGTGTGACTCTGCACCCTCTATTCTTGTGTTCTGTCCTACTCATGATATGAAAATGTTCTTTATTTCCTGAGATGAGTTTGGGGCTTTTCGCTTTCTTTTTTTTCTTTCTCTCTCTTTTTTTTAATCTTTTCTTGGGAAATTAAGACAACAGCAACTTCATGTTTGTGCCCCCAAATTTTCGGGGAAATGTTCCCAGTCTGGAGCATTCTGAAGACAGGCTGGAAACGACCATCTTGGAAAATGGAGGCCCTTTTGGCAACCCAGCCTGGGTTTTTCTCCCCCAGTTCCCTATGCGCTGCCCAGTGTGTGATTCCTTCCTGCCACCTCAGCTTCTCCCCAGCCAGCAGTCTCCACCTACTTGTTGTCTGTCTCCATGTGATTGCTGTTCCTCCATGATTGCAATGATACCGTGTTAGTGGAAAAGCACCAGAAGGGGCGCCTGGGTGGCTCAGTGGGTTAAGCCTCTGCCTTCGGCTCGGGTCATGGTCTCAGGGCCCTGGGATCGGGCCCCATGTCAGGCTCTGCTCAGTGGAGAACCTGCTTCCTCCCTCTCTCTCTGCCTGCCTCTCTGCCTATTTGTGAGCTCTGTCAAATAAATAAAATCTTAAAAAAAAAAAAAAAAAGGCACCAGAAGGTTTTGGTGTTTTTTTTAAAAACCGTACTATGTCCCTCAGGATATGAAATGAGTAAGACCAAAAGTGTTTTGTGTCACACTTTTGTGTAACGGCATGGGTGGGGTGTAACTGCTGAGCCGTGCCCCCCCCCGCCGTGTGGAGCCTGCAGGACTACACGTCAGGCAGGGCCACCCTTCCCTTTATGTGTGAGTGGCACCCTCTGCAGGCGGGCTGTGCAGTGGCTCCAGGGCTAGTACCCCCACCCAAATTCAGGGCCCAGCTCTGCTCCTATTGGCCACGTGACCCTGGGCCCCCTTCTGTCATTTTTAAGACGCAGAGGCCACCCAGCTGCCTCTAGAAGTTGAAGATGAAAAGCAAGATACATCAGCCCAGTGGAGTGTTTGTTTTTTTTTAATCTTTGTCTTCTTCGTAGAAGAGTGATTTCTATCCAGGTTGATTTACCTCCCCAGGGAATGTTTGGCAACGTCTAGAGACGTTCTCGGCCGTCAAACCCTGGGAAAAAGGGAGCTACTGGCATCTCGCAAGCAGAGGCCGACCATGCTGCCAAAAGTCCTGTAGTGCGGTGGACAGTTCCCCACAGCAAGGCGCAATCCATCCCAGAGTGTCAGAGTGCGGAGGCAGAGAAAACCTGTCCTAGAGCCCACTGGATACAGGGAAAGGGCTGCAGGACAGCTGCCAGGTTTATAAAGATCTGTATCTGGGACAGAAGACACAACATTTTAAATGATTTAATGCGTGTGAAGGTATGCTCTTTGTGTTGAATGTTACATTTTTATGCTAAAAACATACATATCTACATATGCTTATATGCCTAGAAAAAATCTGAAAGGATGTACTCAGAAATGCTCTGATAAGTTTATGGGTAATTTTTATTTTCTTTGGACCTCTCTGTACTGTGATTTTTTAAAATGGTGACATGGTCTTTATAAGGAAAAAGAACAGTCAAGCCCTTTGCCTTTAATGGGAGGAATTTGGGTCTGGGCCACAAATAAAGCTAGTCTGTTTCTTCTCCAGGTGGCCTGGGCTTCTCCAACACTATGTACGCACGTCTAGGAGAAATCGTCGGCCTGGATGCATCAATCGCCGTGACCCTGGCGGCACACCAGGCTATTGGCCTCAAGGTCAAGTGTCTAGGGTTTCCTTCTGATGCTTTGTGAAGGTCAGGAGTCACATTGGGGGTATGGAAGCAGGAGGCTTGCTCACTTTGACCAGGAAGTGACTTGGGCTTGCTGTCTCAGGGTCTTGGGGGGTCGCCCTGCAGCACTCCCTGTGATCTTCCTCTCTGTAGCCACCCCGGATGGCGCTGAGTCCCCACACAAGATCAAAGTTGCTTTGATCACACCGTGCCTTCCCTTGGAATCCTCCTCCCTTCTCCATCACCCTTAACCCATCCTTTGAGGCCCACACCAGATGCCACTGTGTCAGAGGAGCCTGTCTTCACCTCACCATTTGATGCAAATCTTTCCTGCTGAGCTTGGAACTCATGAGGGACCAGAGCGTGTCCTCCCTGCTGTTTGTGCATGTGTCTTCCTTATCCTGGGCTTGGAGCATTTTAGGGCAGGGCCATGGTCACACAGCTTTCCGTGACCAGCCCACTACTCAGGCTGTCTCTGTTCCCTGTAGAAAGTGAAAGGAGCCAAGTGAACAGTGTGCTTGCCCCCCCCCCCAACCCTGACAGCACTTGTGCTCCGAGCAATCATCCAGTGGAAAGAGCACACTTCTCCCCATGCTACTGACTGAGAAGGGGTGGGACGGTTCTGACACTGCCCACACACCTTCTTTCTGCCAGGCGTGGCCTTGGCATGCCTGTGTCTTCACTCGTTATCATCCAAACACCCCTCCATTGGGTAGCATTACCCCCAGTGTGGAGTTGAGAGGGTGGAGGCTGAGAGGAGGGACCTCTCTGGCCCGAGGCCACCCAGCCTGAACTGCAGTGATGCGGGTCCCGGAGTCCGACCCAAAGCCATGCTGGTGCTCCAGACGCAGGCCCTGCCAGAGGGTGCACTTCTGAGTGGCTCCCCGGCAGCCTGCCACCGCCTGCTCATCAGCAGCCTCCCCTTCCCCACCTTGGGGCTGCTGGCTCTAGGCTCAGGGTATTTCCTTTTGCAGGAGTTGTTTTCTCCAGAAAGGGCTGTGTTCTGCAAGCATGTGGTACATGTCCTTTCTTCTCCACAGCTGATAGCAGCCTTGTGTGTGTTTGGTTTAGGGGATCATCTTGGCCGGCAACAAGGAGCAGAAGGCCAAGTACCTGCCCAGACTGGCATCGGGGGAGCACATTGCTGCCTTCTGTCTGACGGAGCCAAGCAGGTGTGCCCCCGGCAAGAGGTGCCATATGGCAGCCGCCTGGTGCATCTTCCGGGTACCCTGGGATGAGGGCTGTGGGTTTTGGTGAATCGGTGGTTTTTCTCTCTTCCATCCCTGAATCTTCCAGATCATCGACTCAGCAACTTTTCTTGCAGTTCTCTTATGTTTACCTTACTGGTCTGTCCCAGTGAGACTTACAAATGAGATAGCATACCCAGCAGCACCTGTCAGGTCATTGTTCGTGGGCTGCAGCGCACCTCACGTAGGATAGGGCTTTCAGCCTTCTAAGCAGCTTTCCAAGTGTGTTGGGCAAGCAATACTATCCCCACTGAACAGGTTAGGAACCGAGGGTTCAGTGAGGTGGTGTCATCAACCCAGAGTCACACAGGCCACTGAGGACTCAGGACTTCCACTGCCAAGTCTGTTACTTGGACTGCACTCCATCCCACTTCCCCTCACTTGGGAACCGGGGGTGCCCTGCCCTCCTTCTCATGGGAGCACAGATGAGCCTGTTCTGCGCACACATGCCCACATTCCAGCGGAAGGCCAGGTCGTTTGCGCTGTCGCTCTTTCGTGTGAAGAAGCAGGGTGACCAAGTCCAGCCTGCCACCTGTCTCTGTAAGTGAGGTTTTGCTGGAATGCGCCCTCCCATCGCAGTGGTACAGACGTGCCGGTGGAACAACACCCTGTAGCCTGCGGAGCTGGAAACGTTTATCATCCAGCCCTTTATTAAGAGTTCCCCAGTGCCCGTGTTAAAGGAACCAGACCCTCCTTTTGCCGGCCCCCAGAACCGCTTCTTGTGCCCAGCATCGTGTGCCTCAACAGTGTGTTTCTGTTCCCACAGTGGGAGCGATGCAGCCTCCATCAAGTCCAGGGCCACGCTGAGTGAGGACAAGAAGCACTACATCCTCAAAGGCTCCAAGGTAGCGCTCCGCCACCTGCTTGGGGTCTCGCCTGGCCATCACCACGCGCTGACGGCGCGCACACCGTGGTCGTGAAGCATGTGCACACCATGTCTTGACTGGCCACTCTTGGTTGCGTGTGGCTCTCTCTTTCTGGAGGAAGAAACTGGCTCAGGGAGGTGAAGCGACCATATTTCAAACCCACGCAGGAGTTTAGTATAAAGAGCTTCCTGTCAGCCACCCCCCCCACCCCCCACCCCGTATCAGCAGCTTCTAACCCTGAGCCCGCCTGTTTCCTCCATCATCCCAGCCGCACCTGCATCGCATCCCTGAGACTTTGAGTACGGGTCTCCACAAGATGAAACTGTTTAAACCCCAAAGTCAAAACCCCCATTCTCACATTGAGACTGAGGTGAACCCCTTTGTCCACACAGGCTTGACTTCCCAGAGCCGGGAGCTTTATGTTTCTGGCCTGAAGTTTGACAAAGGGGATCTGTGGCAAAGGGTAGAGCTGAGAGGTGGTGCATAACTGTTTGGTTTTTCTCCAAAGCCCTTTTCCTTTCTTCCCTCAGGTCTGGATCACCAATGGAGGACTTGCCAATATTTTTACTGTGTTTGCAAAGACGGAGGTTGTTGATTCTGATGGCTCAGTAAAAGACAAAATCACAGCCTTCATAGTAGAGAGAGACTTCGGTGGAGTCACTCACGGGAAACCTGAGGATAAGTTAGGCATACGTGGCTCCAACAGTAAGTAGCATGCGTGCGTGCATTATGGCCCCATCCAAATTCAAGATAAAATGAGATGTAAATAGTTTTGGTTCCACACAAGCATATCAGCAAAATTCCATTAGGAATGCCACAGTGACTCCATGGTAGTGCCAAGGAGCTCCTTGAAGCTAATTGATCTTTTAATACATGTTGCGCATGCTCCTCTCTGTGTGGGGGCTCTGGTGATCTCCCCGGAAGCACTTTATCCTGTGAGGGAGGCTGTAATGGACACCAAGGAGGCAGAGGGGTATCCTAGGTAAACATTCTACTGTAGGACACCCCATCTTTCCTGCCTGGAAGCTCCTCCCTGTCGCCCTCCCGTGTACCCACCTGGGCCTGCATCCCCTGGGCAGCACTTGGTCGCCATGAGGCTAGTGTCCTGTATGTGGCTCCCAACCCAACCAGTACTGCCAGAGAGTCATGAGACTGCCTCCTGGGGCTCCTAGTTCGAATCATGGGATATCTGTGCTACAGAGGACTGCAGGTGGCCCCTCCAGACCCGCTTCTGTCTGTCACCTCTTCTTTGGGGATCCTGGGTTCCGGGTGACAGTATTTGCCCTGCAGCCTGGCTCGGCAGGGTCCGAGGGCCCTGAGCTCTGGCCTGGCTCTGCTACCTAGAGATTCCGTGACCTCACACCAGCTAATTTGCTTTCCTGTGCTTCTGTTTACTGCCCTAACAGAAAGGGGTGATAACAGAGAACGCATGTAGTGAGGTGACTGGGAAGGGAGTGTTATGACATCTGTATAATGCTTCGTGTACTTGGAGGCAGGTGTTACCTACCACCACACTCGTGCTGCCTATTGAGACTTACCCAGAACCTTCTAGCAGAGGAAAGAGTGTGCTCAGAGGCCCAAGATACAGAGCTTGAGGTGCCAATGGGGAAAAGGTGGTCAGAGTTGATCCAGGTGAGGGAGAGGTGGCATCCTGCACCACTGCTGGGCCAGCGTCCACACTGAAGTCGGGGTGACTGGTGCCCCTGGAATCATGCAGTGGCCCCACAGGAGTGGATCAGGTGGCCCAGGGTGAGATCAGAGCTGGAGACAGCGTCCTTCCCACCCTCAGCAGCCTGCAAAGGAGTTAGAGCCGCTGGGACAAGGGCCTGGCCCCATAACCTGTATGTTATAAATAGGACCAGCAGCCGGAGATGATTTCATTGTATTTCACAATCAAGCCATTGGACTAGTAGAATAAAGTCAGCAGACGTGGTTGCTTGCTGTTTGGCGCCTCTTGAGCCATGACTTTCCTTGTCCCGAGTCTCCCTTTCTTTCTGGTGTTAAGTTGCTGGGCGCTGCAGTGTGCATGTGACAGCGTGAAAACTGGTGCAGAAGCCCCTGTTCCTCCCATGTTTGTACTCACCGTTGCCATGCTTTCCCCTTTCTGCCTACCTCCACACCAGGCGCTTCCTCACTTCGGGCTCTGTCCCCCTCCCCCCGTCTGAGAAGCCAGTGCTCAGCTGCCGGTGAGCCTTTGTCTCTTGCAGCCTGCAGGTTCTGGGCAGCCTGCCCCGGGCTGTGGGAGGGGTCCCGATCTGCCTTGTGGGTACCGTGCTGGGGCTTGTTCTCATAGGGGATCAGGAGCCCCTGGTGGGCCAAGCCGGACCATGCCTGCACAGGGAAGGCCAGGGCTCGAGCTGAGTGGGCTCCATGTTCTGGCGACAGCTGGCAGAGCAAGACGAGGGAAGGCTGTCCGCTTCCACAAGCCACAGTGCAGGCTGCAAGTGCATTGGAGTTAAGTGGGACCTGTGCTCCTATTGCTCCCATTGAGTCCAGGCACCTTTGAAGGGCTGCGCCATCCACTTTCATGTTCCGCCTCTGGTTCGTGCTCCTCCTCCAAACTTCTGAGTGTCACCTTAGAAAAGCATGATGAAGGCCCTTAACAAAAATGTTGTCATTTACTCCCTCTCCAACTTCTGATTCTGTCACTGCTCTCGATTTCATCTGTAATACTTAAAGTGTCGTCGTGTCCCTAGCGAAGTAGGGGCTCCATGTGGACAGGAACCTTGTCTTTCTCTGCTGTTCTTTCAGTAGCTGGAGAATGAATGAGTGAAGGAATGAATGAATTACATTTCATGCCTATGGGTCCAGTGCGAGTGCTCTGTGTTCATCAGGTAAGGCCTCCAATTTCTTCTTTTTCAGCTTGCGAGGTGCATTTTGAAAACACCAGGGTGCCCATCGAAAATGTCCTTGGAGAAGTCGGAGGCGGGTTTAAGGTGCGTCATGAGAGCAGCCCGCATGAAGGTTCATGGTGTGGCTTGTTGGCCCCCAGCCCCCTGTACCATCTCTGCTTGTAGCAGACCAGTGTGTGCTTGCCAGATGACTGTGTAGTTCTCTGACGGGAAATCAGCAGAATGGAGAAGGTGGCCCCCAGAAGAGGGAGTGTGTGGTTTTTCGAGGCTTCATTTGCCTGAGTAGGGGTAGGATTCCTGTCTCCAGCATGTGGAAGAAAGCAGGCCAGTGGGCACTGATGAAGCTCAGGCTTTCTGAGTGCACAACCCTGAGGCCCTGCCCGAATTTTTTCCTTGGAGTCAGATTTATTATTTTTTAATTAACTTAATACTCACATCACATAAACTTAATAATTTTTAAATGTACACGTGGGTGTTATTTAGTCATTTTGTTGTACACCTGTGACCATGGTCTAATTCTGGAACATTTCATCACCCCAGAAAGAAATGCCCTATCTTTTCATTTCCCCTTTCCCAGTCTTTGACAATCGCTGTTTTACTTTTGGTTTCTGTGGATTTACCTATTTTTAACATTTCGTGTAAATGGAATCCACATGTGACCTTTTGTGTGTCTGGCTTTCACTTAGTGTACTGTTTGTGAGCTTTTTCCATGTTGTAGCTCTTGTCATTCCTTTCTGTAGCTGAATAACATTCCATTGCAGGGACACACCATGTTTGTCCGTTCATAAGCTCGTGGGCATTTGGACCGTTTCCGCATTGGGACTATTATCAGTAATGCTGCCATGAACATTCATACATAAGTCTTCACGTGAACAGTTGTTCTCAGTCCTTTTGGGTGATACATACCTAGAAGGAGCGTTGCTGGGTCATATGGTGGCTGTATGTTTTTTTGAGGACTGCCAGACTGTTTTCTGTAGCGGCTGCACCATGTTACGTGGCCAACAGGGGCGTAGGACGGTCCAGTTTCTCCACACCCTCACCAGTACTTGTTACTGGACATTTTTATTTTATTTTACTATTATTATTATTATTTTTTTTTTAAAGATTTTATTTATTTATTGACAGACAGAGATCACAAGTAGGCAGAGAGGCAGGCACAGAGAGAGGAGGAAACGGGCTTCCCGCTGAGCAAGGAGCCCGATGCGGGGCTTGATCCCAGGACCCTGGGATCATGACCTGAGCCGTAGGCAGAGGCTTTAACCTACTGAGCCACCCAGGCGCCCCTGGACATTTTTAAAATGACAGCCATCCCAGAGGGTGTGCAGTGGTATCTCATTGGGGTTTGACTTAGTTTTTCCCTAATGAGTGATCAGATTGAGCATCTTTTCAGGTGCTTATAGGCTATTTATACATCTTCTTTAGAGAAATGTATTTTCGAATACTTTGCCTATTTTTTTTTGAAGCTTATTTATTATTATTATTTTTCAGTAAACTCTACCCCCAATGTGGGGTTGAACTCATGACCCCAAAATCAAGAGTCACATACTCCCACTGACTGAGCCACCCAGGTGCCCCCTCCTTTGCCCATTTTTAAGCTGGCTGTTTGTCTTTACTGGTGCCCAGCCCTAATTTACAGGTAACTTGGGCAAGTATCTGCGCTCTGGGGAGCCCCACGTACCTTGCCTGTAAAGCAAGGATCACAGCATTACCTTTCTCCCTTCCTGGGTATTATAAGAATCTGATAAATGCGTTCAGCCAGAGCTTCTGGCTGGAGGCTGCTTGATGAATATGGACCAAAGGACCTGAGAGGTGAAAGGACAAAAGGACAAAAAGGGAGCAGTGCATGCACAGTGGCATGATTATTATTTGTGTAATCCGGATGTTATATACAGATGAGAGAATTTAGGTAGGAAAAATGAAATTACTTGAAGTGCAATCCCAAGAGAGTTGCTATTCATTGTTTAATTTTGATGCTTATCTTTCTAGACCTTTTAATTAATTAATTAATTAATTAGTTGAAGTAGACTCCACTCCTGTGTGGAGCCCCACATGGGCTTGAACCCACAACCTTGAGATCATGACCTGAGCTGAGATCTAGAGTCGGATGCTTAATGGACTGAGCCACCCAGATGTCCCTTTCCAGACCTTGTTAAGGGGCGTACATCTCTTAAACATTTGGTAATACTATTTGTGTTATATAGCCTTATTTTTTCACTCATCAAGAAATTCTAGTACTCTTCATGCTAGTAAATGTATACTGCAGAGTATTTCTTTGGGTGACGGCACAAGGGGTGTCCTCAGGTTCCTAGGGTCAGGCATTTAACACTGGTTTCCCCTCCTTGCTACTCAGAACTGTATTGTGTGTTGTATCTTTTTGCATGTATCTATGCCCACTTGTCTGATTGTTTCTGCAGTTTAAACGCCCGGCAGCAGGCTTTCCAGGTCAGAGGGCACAAACATTTTTCGTGGTCAGTGCCCACTGCCAGTTCACGTGTGGGGAGTCGGGCTGGCTCCTGTATGGGATGCCCCTTGCCCTAGTCCTTCCCACATGTTGGGTGTCCCACAGGTTAGGCCTTGAAACTTTTCCTCCATTGTGTTAGGTATAAAAACAATTTTTTTAATTAAAGATTTTATTTATTTATTTGACAGAGATCCCAAGTAGGCAGGCAGGCAGAGAGAGAGAGAAGGGTAAGCAGGCTCCCTGCCGAGCAGAGAGCCTGATGTGGGGCTCGATCCCAGGACCCTGAGATCACGACCTGAGTCGAAGAAGGCAGAGGCTTTAACCCACTGAGCCATCCAGGCACCCCAAAACAATTGTTTTAATGTGCAAAAGAAAATAAATCTCCAAAGCTCTTTCTTTGTTAGGAGTAGGATTGCTTGCCCATGGGCCTTAATGCTAAAAAGTGAGTGATTCTGGAGACCAGTCAGAGGCCAGGTGAAGATCACCTGGCTGAAGGAGAAAAGGAAGAGCTGCCTCCTCTGGGTAGTCAGAGGTTTAATCGGTAGTCAGACCATGGAGGCATGGAGGCTGTTGGTGAACTGCCAGGCAGGGGCTGTTGGAAATGTGGATTGCGTCTCACTTTTGGCAAAGTGAGGTGTAGAATGCTCTTGTAGAAATGCCAGGAGACGTCCACGGGAGAGAAGCTGGTAAAGCGGGCAGGTGCCGCATAGACGGAAGGGGAGGCCCCACCGTTGAGGAGGAGGATTGGTAGTTGAGCTCAGGAGCCCTTCTTAAAAAAGGGTGAGATGTTTGATCCTCTGGGAAATGAGATCTAGTCTTAAATCCTTTTTTCTTTGGAAAAATTTTTTTTTCTTTTCTTTTTTAAAATGAGGGTAAGAAGAAATTCTTGAAGGGGTTGTGAAATGGACTTCATTCATAAAATCATGAGCCAGCTTTTGCAAGCCCATGTGGGCAGAGGGGATGAGGTGGGAGAATTCATTTGCTCCTCATAGTCCTGGCAGGTCCCAAGACCAGTGCACACCCTCGGCCAGAGACATGGGCAGTCTGAGGTCGAAGCACGGCCCCCAGAGGAGGCAGAGCAGCATCTGGGTGTCACATTGTGGTGGGACATAACCACGCCCACTCTCCCATCCAGCACCCAGGGCTGGGCCTTGTGCGCTGGCCCAGTGCTGGGCCTTGTGGGCCCCCATGCCCCAGTCTCCTCGGACTCAGCAGGTGGAATCTGCACTTGCCCCTCCCAGTCGTTGGGAGCAGTTGTTTCTAACCTCATAGTGTCTGCTTTGACATTCTCCCGTTGAGGTCATAAATTCGGAATCATTCGCATGGTTTATCCATCCAAGTCACACATAAGCATTCAGTTAGAAGCTGTAATATACACTTGGAGTTGAGCTTTTAGGAAAACTCAGAGTCCTTTCTGCCCTCGGCCCCGCTTGTCTTTGAGGCGTTCTATTTGGGTATCACAGGTGTGGTTGGGGCTTGGCGGGTCACTACTGTGCTTCAGGAGGCTCACACTGGTGGCAAAGTCTAGGTAGCTTGTAGGGTGTACTCAGCAGGTCTTAATTTCTGCCCCTCTTCTGAGGACTGAGAATTGACTTGTTCTATTGGAATAATGCTACTGCCCAGTTCCTTTATCAGAGGGTGACTCCAAGGATGTTTGTGACTGAGTTACCTTGTTGTGATGTGTTGGCCCCACACCCAGCCTGGTGGGAACTGGCAGGACAATTGACTTTCCCAGATAATGGCACAGAACTCTCTAGAGACTTGCCTTTTGTTCTCAAGAAACCATTTGGTAAGACAGACAGCAGCGCTGTGGTCCTCCAGGACCTTTAGGCTTTTCCCAGCACAGCAGGGGTGATCTTAGGGAGTGCGGTCACAGTGAGCTGCCCCCTTTCTTCCTACAGGTGGCCATGAACATCCTCAACAGTGGGCGGTTCAGCATGGGCAGCACTGTGGCCGGGATGCTCAAGAAATTGATCGGTAGGTAAGTCAGGGACAGGAACCTTTTGTGCCCCAGTCTTGCCCCTGCAGCCCCCACCCCAGCCTGGACACTCTACCGTGTCCTCACATAGGCCGCTGCTGGGCCGGGCCTTTGAATGGACAGACAGCCCAGCTGCAGTTTAAGATTCAGACTTTAATTTAGACCAAAAAATGTGGTCAGTCTGCCCCCAAGTGGTTCATGTTCCTTCTTTTTTTTTTTTTTTTAAAGATTTTATTTATTTATTCAACAGAGAGAGATTACAAGTAGGCAGAGAGGCAGGCAGAGAGAGAGAGGAGGAAGCAGGCTCCCCACCGAGCAGAGAGCCCGATATGGGACTCGATCCCAGGACCCTGAGATCATGACCTGAGCTGAAGGCAGCGGCTTAACCCACTGAGCCACCCAGGCGCCCCGGTTCATGTTCCTTCTTGACACTCCTCTGATGTACTCACAGAGGAGGCGGGGAGCGGGGGGTCTGTCAGAAGTCAAGAGGGGTTGCTGCTCTGACCACTAGGAACGGAGCTGCTTCACAGACATCTGGGGGTGAGCGAGCCCTCAGTGCTGATTCAGGGGGAGACTCAGTGGGTGAGACGTGTAACTCTTGTCTCTCAGCCTCAGGATCTTCCCTTTATGTTTTTTGTTAGCATACCTGAAGCCTAGACTTTTTTTTTTCAATGAACTTAGAACAGCCCTGTAGGGTTTTTGTTGGGTACAGATATCATTACCATCTTAGATTTGTGAAAGTGACTGCAGGGAAAGGCATGGGGCCCTGACTTTTGGCGGGGGGAGGGGGAGGGGGAGCGGCTCATGTCCTGCTCTTGTTTATGAAGTTCCTCAGAGGCCAGGTGGGGACAGGGAGGCTTTGTTTTCATCTCTTTAGTTCCATTTCATAGATGAGGAGCCTGAGGCTCAGCAAGGGAAAGTGATTTGCCCAAGGCTACTCATCTAGGCCCAAAAGCTGATCCTGTCAGACTCCAAACTCAGGGCTTGGCTCACTGTGCTGAGCTGTCCTCAAGGCCCTGAAGTGCCCTGGGCCTATACTTCCCCATCGGGAAAATGCCTCCGTGCAAGAGCTTCCTGGGGTCTCTCACGGTCCTGACCCAAAGGATGGCTCTTGAGGAGACTGACTGCAGGGGGCCGGGGGCTCACATTCGCCAGCGGCCATGTTCTCTCAGGTGCTTTACACACGACAGGCTGCCCTCCTGCTCTGGTAATGGATGGCTGTGACAGGTGTGAGCCTGCTCCTCCTGCAGGGGGCCTCCGCGCTCAGTGCCTCACTCACACTGCAGCTCTGGCAGCTTCGGCAGCAATGCTGTGAGGTTGGTGGTGGTGATCGTCGGGGATGGTAGCTGCTCGGCCCCGCCTACCACCTGATAAGAGAAAGTGCCAGATTCAGGCCTGATGCTAGACTCTGTGCTTCTGTTCCTGTCTGCTGCCGTAGGCCCGCCTGAGCAGGAGAGGCCTTGCCTCTAACAAGATGTGCTGGGAAGGGGCAGTGTCGTCTTGCGGGGTATCTGGTCTCAGCAGACCCATTTCTCCTAGTTCTTGCCTGAGCATTTGCAGGGCAGTGAGGATAGCCTTGGGAAAGCATTTCAGGATAACGAGAAAATGATTCTTTTAATGACTCTGATCTTCTTCAGAAATGACTGCTGCATATGCCTGCACAAGGAAACAGTTCAACAAGAACCTCAGTGAATTTGGACTGATTCAGGTACCGAAGGCTGTGGGGGGTGCCGCATGTGTTGATGACATGTGTGGGCACAGAAGGTGTGCTTCTGTGGCCTGTAGTGGTGACTCCTGCTGTGATTCGGAAGAAGACAAGATAAGGCTTTATTTAATGTGGCTCCCTGCCGGGAAGGCTGGGCTTGGTGCTGTGGGCATCGAGCCTCCGGACTTCATTTTCTTCTCCGTTGGCTGGCACATCTGGGTCTCACCACATGCAGATTGTTTCCTGATTGTGTTTTTTCCTGAACACCCCAGGAGAAGTTTGCCCTGATGGCTCAGAAGGCTTATGTAATGGAAAGCATGGCCTACCTCACTGCGGGGATGCTGGACCAACCGGGGTTTCCCGACTGCTCCATCGAGGCTGCAATGGTGAAGGTAATCCCTGCCCAGCCTGAGAGACCCAGACGGCTCTTTAGCTGCAGCCTTTCAGACCCCGTGTTCCCTGCCACCTTCCTCTTCTTGTTCACTTATAGGTCAGTTTATCATTAATCCAGTATTTATGACGTCCCCACTATGTGCCAGGCATGGCCCTAGGATGCATCTGGGGAAGCCAGCATGGCACAGGAGAAACAGCAAAGAACAGTGCCCAGTTGAGTGCATTTATAGGACAGGACAGTGTCTCCCCAGCACAGTTTGTGCCAAGTTGTCACCAGTTGATAACAGATGGAGAAAATACAGGCCATGTGTTACAATTTCCCATCAGTACACAGCAGTGGCCGAGCTTTCATGGGAAGGACTTTTACTGTGGATGGACGGCCTTCCACTTTTGTGTGTCCCCTGCAGCCAGCTGTAGGGCCAAGCAGCTCTTGCACGGAGGAGCGAGCTGTGGGTGAATGGGGCTGGGTGGGCAGGGTCAGCCCTCCCGGAGAGGGAGTCTGAGATGGGTTTTAAAAGGACAGGAGTTGGTGCACCTGGGTGGGTCAGTGGGTTAAAACCTCTGCCTTCGGCTCGGGTCATGATCCTGGGGTCCTGGGATCGAGCCCCACATCGGGCTTTCTGTTCGGCAGGTAGCCTGCTTCCTCTTCTCTGTCTGCCTCACCACCTACTTGTGATCTCTGTCAAATAAATAAAATCTTAAAAAAAAAAAAAAAAAAAAGACAGGAGTTTCCTCCATGTGGCAAGTATGGAGTGGGCCCCTCTACCCCAAGATAGCCTCAGATGTAGGAAGAGTCTCGAGGGGGCGCAGATAGGGAGCCACGGCTGGTCCCTGTGGAAGAAAAAAAGGACCTTCCCTAGTCCACCCCATGAGACTATGACAGGGCAGCTGGGTTAGTCTCACCCTGGAGCCAGGTTCCCCACGCCAAACCTCCCACTCCCTGCCTAGCCACCCTGCCCTGGCTTTGGTCCCCCTTGTGGAAGGCACTCGGCACCGCCGGCCCCATGCTAACCGTGTCTTGGCCCCGGGGCAGGTGTTCAGCTCAGAGGGAGCCTGGCAATGCGTGAGCGAGGCCCTGCAGATCCTCGGGGGCTCGGGCTACATGAGGGACTACCCGTATGAGCGCCTGCTGCGGGACAGCCGTATCCTGCTCATCTTCGAGGTGAGCCCGCCAACCCCCCACCAAGCGCGCTTATCTGTCCTTCCTCACACCTCACCTCCCAGGGTGGAGGGGAGGCCGAGGGGCCAAACGAGCGCCCTTCCCACTGAGCCTGCGCTTCTGGTGGTGGGACAAGCAGAGGTCTCACGGGAGGCCCGGCTATGCCTCCAGGGCTCACTCTGGGTTTGGCTTTCCTCCTCAGGATACTGAGGCAACTCAGCAGCGTCCTCTCCACAGGCTTCCCCAGCCTGGACACCTCCCTCTCTAATCGCTGCCACCCTTCGTGGGCTCACAGGCCTAAAGAGGAGTTCAGTGTGGTGGGGTGAGGGTGGGGGGAGACCCTGGGTGGAGTAAGAAAAGGGGGTTGGGGCTACAGAGAAGCCTTTGAGGAGCTTGGGGTCTAAGGTTAAACGGCCTGAGTGAGGAATACCTGCACAGTGAGGGCCTGAGTGGCACCTCCCCTGACAGTGGGCTGGACTCTCAGGAAGCAAGTGCTCTTGGCCCTCGGGGGCAGAAACAACTGCGGCCTGGCCCAGGTAGTTTGGGCCAAGGACAGGGGAGTGGAATGTTCCAGGCCCAGATAGGGCCTTACCTGCCGGCACTGGGTAGAACAAGCAAGTTTTTGTGGCAGCAGTGGCTGGTCCTGGTAGGGGGGAGCTGGGGCAGGTTGTAGGAGAGTTGATGGGGTGGGGGGAGAGGGTAGATGAGAAGGGGAGACAAGTAGCCAGGCTGTGGAAGTCCCTGACCGATAAGCAGAAGAATTTGGATCTTCCTATGCAGGCACTGGAAGCCGTCAGAGCAGGGCATGACTTGAATGATTTGCCATTCTGGGAAATTCCCCAGGGCTGTTGTTGGGGTGTGCATTTTGCAGAGGCCAGGTGCCTGCAGCAGAAAAGAGGGGTTGACTTCAGAGGCTGTTGTGAGATGGATAGTGTTAGGGTGGTCGTAGGGAGTACAAGAGTTAGACCCCTAGACATGGCTTGGAGCCTGAGTAGCCGGGATGGTTTCTGAAGAGCACCTTCAGACAGCCTGCAGGTGGGGCCTGGCTCCCCAGCTGGGGTCAGGCCTCATGGCTGCTCTCACTCCCGGCATGCCCAGCACCCCCCACCCCCGGTATCCCAGCCCTGCAGTCCTCTTAGAGGCCTGACAGGATGTGATGTGACCAGCCTGAGGGCACAAGGGGCACTTTCCCAAGGACATGGGGGACGTGTCGTGTCCCTGCTGCCCCAGAACTGCTGCTTCTGAGTCCCTTTCCCCTCAGCCCTGTTGAATTTGGTCCTGACCGGGGTGCGGGGGGGACGACACAGAAGCTTTGAGGGCCATGGAGCCCTTTGTTTGAAACACATGCTCTGGGCTGGAGACTATGCAGGACAGGGCCCACCTTAGCCTGCAGGCCTCCAAGCTCTTCTCTCCCATGGGAGGCCCCTTCCCCTCAGCCTGGTTGAATTTGGTCCTGACCGGGGGTGGGGGGTTTGGGGATAATCCCAGGTGGTGAGCCGTGTGCACAGGGACAGCAGCTAGAAGAGGTGGCCCTCTGGGTATGGCTGCGTGGCACTGGGGAGCAGCCAGCTCTCGTCCTCCACAGCCAGTGGCTTCCCTGAGGAATATGATGGCACCCACCCAGCATTTGCTGCACCTGGCACCGGCACCCCTCCCTCCCGAGGAAGGTGGTTTCTCCCATCATGAAAAAGCCAGAGTGGAGGCTTACAGAAAGGAAGGACTCCTGTATCACTGTCAGAGAGAGGTGGTAGATCCTGAGGGAGGCCACAGCTGTCTGGCCAGGCCCCTGCTTGTCCCCGTGGGGGTGGTTGCCAGTGTGTTGCTGTCACCCTCTGGTCACAGCCCTGCTCCCAGGGTCATGCTGCTTCCAGTGTGGCAGCTTCTGTGGCACTGCTGAGGGGGCAGTGGGGTGGCCTAGCCAGCTGCATGCACAGCACAGACAGGGCCATCCCAGTGGGGCCAACATGACGTATCTTCTGGCCACAGGGAACCAACGAGATTCTCCGGATGTACATTGCCCTGACAGGCCTGCAGCATGCCGGCCGCATCCTGACTGCAAGGATCAAGTAGGTGCCAGCCCCGCCAGCCGCTCCTCAGGTTCCCTCTGCCTATCAGAGGTCCATCCTGGGGCAGCAAGAGTAGGCTGCTACCCTGTCCTGGGATGGGCATCATGGAGCCGTGCAGTGCTCAGCTCAGTCAGAGGCTAGCTGAAGGGAGGGAAAGAGACAGGAGCCTTAAAAGCCGGGCTCCAGAGCTTGGCCTTCACCTGCAGGTGATCGGAGGGGCCGGCTGCCTCAGGAAGCCCTCACTGCTCTCCTCCCCTGGCAGCTCCCAATACCCATGCTGCAGGGAGCTTTGTTTTCAGAACCTAAGGAATGAGAGCGGTGCCTCCAACAGGTGCTGGGCTCCAGGGCTACCAACCACAAGACCACCTTTCTTCTTGCACTCTCTCGCTCCGCTTGACTCCCATCATGGGGCTGGAGCAATTAGAAGTCACTGCTGGCACCTGGTGTGGGTTGCTCAGGGCATTTTTGCAGACTCCTTAACCCTGGAGCACCACCGGGGTGGGGATGGAGGGGGCTGGCTATGACTGTTGCTTGTGGAGCGCGCTCTGTGTGCCTCTACCTCAGAGACCAGCTGTTCTCTGACGGAGGTGGTGGGGTGGTCTCAGGCATCCAGCAGGCCCAGGGCCAGGTGAGACAGCTCCTAGGTCCTGAGTTGGTCCCTTTAATGCCTTGGACAGTCAGAGGGAACAGGTGCTAAGAGGAACGCTGTTGCTGGGCAGTGGGAACCAGCAGTGAGGCCTGAATTCATGCGGCCATGGGCTTTCTACAGCGAGCTTAAACGGGGCAACGTGACCACTGTCATTGAGACCGTCGGCCGAAGGCTGCGAGACTCCCTGGGCCGAACCGTGGATCTGGGGTTGACAGGGAAGCTGGGAGCGGTGCACCCCAGTGTCGCAGTGAGTGGGGACAGGTGGCATTACCTCCCTGCCCCTGTGTGGGTATCCCCTTCTAGAGGGCTGTGACCAGGGCATTGGGGAGGATGGTCCAGCCTAAAAACAGAGCCTGGGCCCCAGAGCCCCAGCCGGGTGGGATGGGCACCACAGGGAAGTAGCACTAAGTGGTCTTTCCCCTGGCATACCAGGACAGTGCCAACAAGCTCGAGGAGAACGTGTATTACTTTGGCCGCACTGTAGAGACATTGCTACTCCGCTTTGGCAAGGTACCCCGGCCCCTGCCACATCTGGGGATGGCTGGCCCTCCAACTTTGGGGTCAGGGAGATGGGGTGTTTTGCCAAGTGTCCACCTTCGGGACCAGGCATAGAGATCTTGGTCACCGTGGAGGGGTGGGGTGGAACTGCCTGACCCCGGGGCCACTTGGGTGGTGCCTTTTCAGTAAAAGGAGGTTCCTTGCAGTGGGGAGGGCAGCCCCATCTGGGCCCAGATCTAGGGCCCTGCCTGGCTGTTGCTGCTGAGGGTGACATGAAGCACAGTAAGCCTGTGCCTCAGCCAGGTTTCTGGGACCTGGTCTTGGCTTGACCCATGCCTGAATCTAGACAGAAGGGAAAACAGGCAGCCAGCGAGCCAGCCTCTCACCACCCAAAGGGAGAGGCAGTGTTAGATTCCTTTATGGAGGCATGAAGTGAGTCTTAGAGATGGCTGAAGCTGTGCCCGGGGAGTGAGGTCCTAGGTTGTGAGTCTCCCCGTGGGCTCTGTGTTCACAGACCATCGTGGAGGAGCAGATGGTCCTGAAGCGGGTAGCCAACATCCTCATCAACCTGTATGGCATGACGGCTGTGCTGTCGAGGGCCAGCCGCTCCATCCGAGTGGGGATCCGCAACCATGACCACGAGGTGAGCCTTTCGTGCCAGCTTTGTCCACTGAACTTTAATGAGGCCTGTGGTTGAGGGAGGGGATCAGTGGGCGGCATGGCCCAGTCGGGACAAGGAACTGGGCAAGTCAAAGGCCTCAAACCAGGCGTGGGCCCAGGAGGCCGGTGGGTTTGCTGAGTTGTGGCAACGGCCAGCACTGGTGGTCCGTTCCAGTGAGAAGGTCTGTGCTACTCAGGACACACGGCTACTCGCTTTTGTCTTTCTGCCTGCGGGAAGAGGGATAGGTGAGTAATGGGATCCCAGAGTTTGTGCCCTCACCCCATCTGCCTTCCTTACCCTCAGCAGCTGGATGCAGTCACTGAGTGACTGCCTGTGGGCACTGGGATTACGTTGGCCTTCCTGCATAGAGGAGCCTGAGGCTCACAAATGTTGAGTAATTTGCTTTTGGGGACAGAGCTGGTTGAGTCAGGGATGGAATTAGAACCTAAGATTCTGATTCCTGTGCCAGGCCTTTTGACCTTGGCCAAGCTGCTGAGTTTGGCTCAATTTCTCACACACCAGGGAGGGGGTACCCTAGGTCATCATCTTCAACCTTGGTTCTGACAGGTTCTGCTGGCCAACATCTTCTGTGCAGAAGCTTATTACCAGAATCTCTTCACCCTGTCCCAGCTGGACAAGTGTAAGTAGTGTGGCCTTGCGGGGGGTGGGGGTGGGGGCGTTGAGTGCAGGTGACTGTTGACGGCCAGGCTCCTAGGGCCTGCCTGCTGCTCACAAACCTCTCCCTTGAGTGAGGGCTAGTAAGGTCAGGTTCACCTGCAGGATGGCTTGCCAGACAGTAACATGTACCTGCAGATGAAGACTGTCAGAGCCCACAGGCATGGCCCAGCCTGCCTGACCCGAGTCTGGCAGCTGCCCTCCTAGCAGATAGCCCAGGCTTTGGCTCTAGTCCGTGCAGGGGCTTGGCTCCTGGGGCTGTTTGTACCGTAGTCACTTCACCATGTCTGAAAACGTCTGGCTCGGATTCTTCTGACCTTTACAGTCGTTTTGGCCTCAGGGCTCCGTGTCCTGTGTCCCCTGCTGTAGAGTGCAGCCGTGTTGCCAAGTGATGGGAGGAGAGGAGCACATAATTCTGTGCAGCTCCTGGCTCCGGGTGCTGGCGTGTGTTGGTCCGTGCTGTGGCGGGGAGACGGGGTTGCTCCTTTCATAGGCTTGACTGGCAAGAAGGTCCTTCTCCAGGCCCTGCTCCCACAAGATCCAGAGTTTTTAGGGGTTAACACGATAAGCCCTTCATTTTCCAGGATGAAGCCCTAGCCCTGTTTCTCGCCGCAGCCAGAATCACTTCCTGGGGCTGTGGAAGTGGAGAGTTAGCTTCAGGGTTCCTTCACAGTGGGTGTGGGCGTTTTCTTTTCTTTTTTTTTTTTTTAAAGCAGTAGCAGCCCCAGCAATATTTGTTCTCACAAACCTATTTTTTTTTTCTCCTCCCAGATTCTCCAGAAAATCTAGATGAGCAGATTAAGAAGGTGTCCCAGCAGGTCCTAGAGAAGCAGGCCTACATTTGTGCCCACCCTCTGGACAGGACATCCTGAAGCAAACCAACAGTGTTCCCTGCTGCCCCCAAGCCATGGCCCATCGATGCACAACTTTCTCCAGCAGATGGAGCACTGGGGTTTTCTCTCCCCCATGTATACCAGAGGGGCCTTCTGACCTGAGGGTACCTCTTTAGGCTTTGCCCTGGGGCCACTGCTGCTTGACCTGGTCCCAGGTTCTGAAGAGACAGAGCAAAGAGTGAACGCAGTTGGTGACACCTGGGATTTGAGGGGCTTCCGCTAGTTTCAGAGACGTCACAGTGGTAACGGGCTTGTGGCGCTGGCCCTGTGGGAAGAGTTTGGCAGGGACCTGTTTGAGGCATGGAGAGCCACTTCTGCTAGGCCGCACGTTCTTTTTGTGGACTGTGCATTCTCCAAGAAACAGCCTACAAACTGTAGGTGGAACAGATGCCCTTAATAACAAAAGATCTAAAAATGCACGGTTTGTGTTTATCCTTCTAGCCTTTGTGCTGTACTGATCCTGTTTTTCCTCAGAACCCTGAGGACCTCCCTCTAGTGATGGCCTCCAGTGCGTTCTGTCCTCACCCCGCAGGAAGAGGGGCCCTGAATGCTGAGGACCAGGTGCCCAGGCCAGGCCAGTGTCCTGGGGATTACTGAGCACGTCTCTGGTCTTTCTTAGGTGATGGGTACAATTTACATGGTCTGGTATAGCATATGCTCTTTCCTGCCTGGGGCCTGTCTCTGCACAGTCTGTACAGAGCTTGGCCTCCACTCCTGAAAGGGGGGACAATGCAGAATCGTGAGGTGATGCTAATAGGCCTTTGCATTTTTCTGGACTCCTTTCTGCTCTTGCTTGCCAGATACAGTGGGTCCCAGTGTGCTCACGCAGGCAAGCTTAGAGCTTTTGTCTGGATTTGGGGCCATTTGGGGCTCCCGAAAACCCACCACAGATGTTGTCTTGAGGTGGGAGGAGAAGGCCAGACTCTTTTCTTTCCCTTCAAGTACAGTCTGTCTGGTGCACAGACACCTCAGCTGGCCGCGGCACTTTGCCAGGGACTGGATAACTGATCTTCAAAAGGTAAAAGTTGACAAATCTTATGACATCAGAGCTAACCTTCTTAAGTATTTTGTTGGCGAGAAGAGTACGAATCTGGGACGGGGAGGATGCACAGAGTGCCTTTGCCAAGGAAACTTGGGTAGCAGCTGTCTAGCCCCCACGTCCTGGGAAAGGGGACTTCGCTGTAGGCCCTGTGGCATAGGCATGCCTGTCAGCAGCTGGTTTTTTCTTCATCTAGCCGAGTTTCAAAGGCTGAGACCCCTGGTTCACATCTTGTTTCCCTGCTGCCATTTTCGAGTTTTCTTTAAGCATGGTGGGGAGGAGAGGCCCCGGCTGCCAGACGTGCCCAGGGAGCGCGGGCTGGGAAGGCCTGCAGGGAGCCCAGCGGCAGCACTCGGGCCAAGGAGGCAAGCCTGGCATTGCTAGGCCGGGCCACCCCAACAGGTAACAGGAGAGCTTCAGGCAGCCCCAGAGCCCAGAGCCTGTTCTGAAGGGAGGCAGCAAGGGCCAGATGGAGCAGGGGGGACAAATTTCAGCAGCTTGTCAGCATTTCCTCCTGCTTCATGGAGCTGTTATCAACTTCGCGGTTTGGGGGAGGAAGGAAATCCATTTGTTTATCTGCTCTGGCTTTCAGGGAATGGTTTCTCTGGCAAACCTTGTCTAAATTTTTTGTTCCTGAATGAAGTTTCTGGTAACCAGCAAATTTGGGTTCTCTATCAACCTATAAATGGAGACCCGTCTTTATAAACAGAAGGCTAAAGGGACCCATGCTTCTAGACTCCCTTCCTCTCTCACACAGAGGGCGATGGCAACATCATCATGGAGCAGGAACGGAGTCAGAAGGTCCCAGAGGTGCCCAGAGCCTCTGCCCCAGTTGCTGGCCAGGCATCTAGACGTCTTGCTTGTTGAGGCACAGAAAGCCCTTAGACCGATTTCCCCACTTATATGTTTTATAGCTAAGAAGCCAGGCCCAGAGGGGGCCCCCTCGCTGGCTCAGTTGGGTAAGTGGCTGGGCTCTTGATTATGGCTCAGGTCCCAGGTTTGGGCCCTGTGTCAGACTCTGCATTCAGAGAGGCATCGGCTGGAGGATTCTCTCTCTCCCTCTGCCCTGTCCCCGCTTGCACATGCACTCTCTGAGCATCTGCTGTGGTGCTGGAGACCAGGAGCAGTGAAGGGACTCACCCGTCACACAGCAAGTTAGTACTGCAGCTCCAGCTAGAATCCAGGGCTCCTGAGTCAGCCTAGCACATTAATGCGTGCCCCATTCTGACTCAACTTCCTAGCTTTAGCGAAAAAGAAAAAGCCAAGACGCCAAGCAGCAGAGACCCTGACTGCCCTCATCAGGAGGCTCCACCTTGCAGAGGCCTCTGTTACCTGTCGCAGGCCTTGGCACTGGAGGAGGGGGCAGCTCCAGGAAAGGCGGGGGCTGCCTATACAGGTCGAAGTCCTGGTGGCGCCGGTCCCAGCCCCACCGCTCTCGATCCAGCATGGTAGCAAACCCGGCATTTTCCCTCCACTCCTACACGGAGAACACCACAGTAAGTAAAGAGGGAGGTCCCTGCAGACACTCCACCTGAGCCCCCACTCTGCCCCGTGGACCTCTTTTAGCTCTGGGACGGTGCCAACGGGCGGCAGCCTCAGGTGACAGTCGCTTTCCGGGCTTCTGTGAAGACCTGTCAGTTGGAATCCATTGGCAGTGAGCCAGGCCTGGCGGGATCTCTTCTTGGCATTCTTCTCCTCCTCCTCAGAGTCCTGAGGCTCCACCATGGCCGAGAGGTACTTCTGGGAGTACGTGAATCTCTTCCTTGGCTCCTGCAAACGAGGGGCAGAGATGAAGAGGGAAGGGCTGGTAGCAGCCACCGCTGGTGTGGACAGTCTCCTCCAGTCTCCAAGCAAACACTGGAAACGGTGGCACATGGGAGCGGAATGACAGTTCCTGACCGCATAATCAGACCGTTCAGAATAACTGAACTGGGGGATCATGGTCGTGTTCTCTTCAACAGAGCAGCCGTTCTCCAGAGCTAATGTGTTAGAAGCCTAAGCTGAGGTATTTCCTTTGGGGTGACAGCAACAAGCTGCTTTCTAGAGGTAGGGGCCTTGTAGCTGTTTGCAGCCGGGTATATGGGAGCCTATGCTGAGCATCTCTCAGCTCTCCCTCGTGTGTGGGGGATTCCCACGGGGTGTGGGAACGGAACACCTCTCCCCCCAGCACCTGGTCTCCTTCCTCTTGCTGCTTGGCTTTGTGGTGCACACCAGAGCGCCCCTGCTGCCTCCTATGTCCAGATGAGGAGTGAGCTCCCTGGATTAGCCAGTTACTGTTCTGTCTGGGGTATAAGCACGGACTGCCTCCCTCCCTCCCTGGGCCTCGCACTCACCTTGGCCATCTCTCGATACAGCTCCTTCTTAGCAAGCTCTGTGGAATTCAGGGTTTGGATACTGTAGTTATAAACCGCGTCTTTGGCCGGGGCTGAAATTCGGATCACCTTCACCACAGACTTCGAAGGCTTCTTAAGCTGGTAGGCTCCAGTAATATTTTTCTGAGGAAAGAGACACCAGTCATTATACCCAGACCCCTCAACGCCAGCTGCCAGCTTGTGGTGAGCAAGGTGATCTGTGGGGCACGGCCGCAGTGTGCAGGGATCACGTCTCGAGCTCTGGAGCTGCTGTGCCATCACAGAACCTACCAGAGGGCCATCTGCTCCAGACCTTCACTGTCCAGCGTGGCAGCCAGGGCCAGAAATGGGATTTGCCTAAGGCCAAAGTAACTGGAATTCATAACACCTGGCCACAGATAGAATTGGGGGCTTCGATGGTCAGAAGTGGGAGATGCTTCATGCTTCTGTGGATATACAGGGGAGATGGTGACCTCAAGCAGTAAGAACTACCCGCCCTGCCCACAGTCAGCTTTTAGTGCTGACTACACAGGAAGTATCACCTTCTCTCCAGAGCCCCCAAGACGGTCTGTCAGCTTCCTTTGTGAATGAAAGCTGCAGTGAAGGGAGAGAACAGAAGGTGGCTGGGACCCAGAAGAGAAGGAGTTGCATTCTTAAGCACTGTGCAGTGTTGTTTGCCCGCCACTTGCCTATCAACCTTCAGTAAAATCACAATCTTTTGCTTTGGGGAAAAAAAAATTTTTTAACCGAAGATGGTGACCTTGACTCACATTAACCACATCTTTAGGCCAAACCCAAGTGTCTTGACTTTGTAATCTTTGAGGAATTTCTGTAAGAGAATGCAAAATAATCAAGGAAAAGATTCAAAAATCTGTGATTCACATATAGGAGAGAAAAGTGAAGGTAACAAGTCAAGGCAGTTTGAGAGCAAGAGGGTCTGGAGGCAGAGGCAGGCCACAGGTCCTTGGATGAGGGACAGGACTCATGCGGTGGAGCCCTTCCAAGGTGACTATGCCAGAAGGGCCATCCACGCTGGGACCCTGTAATGGCACACAGAGCTGCAGTCAGAGCAGTGAGTATTTTGTCCAGTTTTTCTGGTTGTTCTCTGTTGGGGGGGGGGATTCTGAATGAGCCAGTCTCCCTTCATAATAAGTGCAAGTCCCCTGCTCCTTCCAAACCTTAGAGCCAGAGCATTACAACCTAGAGAGACCAATTTCTCCTTTCATGGTATTTACTCCTTAGAGTTTAAAATGGATGTTCTGACCAAAAAGAGACCCCGTGGTGAGGTGAGAACAGTGGTCCACGGTTGTTCCGGACACTGGGGATTGCCGGCCCTGGGACTGAAGGCTGCAGGGAAATTTGGACTCGCAGCCAAAGGAGCTAGATGCCTGAGAAGTAGAACCAACATAAAAGACCACAGACACAGACTGAATGGAAGCCAAGCTGTTGGAAGAGATGGGATAAAAATTCAAGGCAAGTGTAATAATCAATCTTAAAAGCAGCAGACTAAAGAAACAAATAGTGTGTGTAAAACACCAGAGTTGAAATAAAGGACACAAGCGAGCAAGACACCCAGCAGAAGTGGGGCAGCTGTAGAAGGAATGAGTGAACTGGAAACAAGCTTGAGGTAAAATTAGAAAGCCTGAGTTCAGAGACTGGGAACCAAAGTGGAAACAATCCAAATAACAGAAGTTGCAAAAGGAAAGGGAAAGCAGTAGGAATTTTTTTTTTTAAAAGATTTTATTTATCAGAGAGAGAGAGGGCACGCGAGCGAGCACAGGCAGACAGAGTGGCGGGCAGAGGCAGAGGGAGAAGCAGGCTCCCTGCCGAGCAAGGAGCCCGATGTGGGACTCGATCCCAGGATGCTGGGATCATGACCTGACCCAAAGGCAGCTGCTTAACCAACTAAGCCACCCAGGCGTCTCAGCAGTAGGAAATTTTAAGAAAGCAGGAGCCTCAGAAAAGAGAACAAAAATTCCAAGCCTGGCACACTGTTAGTGACAGGTAAGACCACAAAGGTAAAGACAAACTCTGAAAACTGCCAGAGAAAGAGCAGGCCACCTGTGCAGGTAAAAAAGTACCAGACTGGCCTCCAATTCTACAGCAGCAGAACTGTGAACAAGGACTTGAACCTAAGACTGTATACCCAGAAGAGATGGCCATTGCATTGACAGCAGTGTGTCAGTTGTACAAGGCTTGGGAGGTTTACACAGAGACTTTCCTACACCCTAATCTGTGTAATGGTTTCATAGGTATATACATAGATAAAAATGAAGGATGCTGTATACCTAAGATTCATACGGCTTACTGTATTTAACACATATATCTAAAAAGTAATACCAGAGACAAAAGGACCTGTCATATTTATAAAAGAAATCAACAGGCTAAGGAAGTCTGAAATTTGTATATATTTAAAACATAAGCTTGACAGATATAAAGCAAAAACAGGAGATGATAAAGAAACCTATAATCGTATCTGGAGATTTTAACAGACTTCCCCTAGAACCTGAGAGAAGAGACAGAATTTAAAAAGATAAGGATATAGATTTGGGAAAGGAAAAAAATTTAAAAAAAGGTTGATGTGTTTGGAACACTAACAACAACTACAGGATACTTTTTTTTTTTTTTTCCCAAATATTCTGGAACAGTTTCCAGGATTAACCTTATTTTGGACTGTAAATCAAATATCAACAAAGGATAGAAATTATACAGAATATTTCCTCTGATCATGCAGTCAAGGTACAACTGAATAACAAAAAGAGGTAACAAAAATCCTAAAATGTTTGGAAATTACACAGTATAACTAACCCATCAAAGGACAAATGAAAATGGAAAATAGAAAATTATTTTTAACTGAGTCATGAAAATAATGATATACAAAAACTGGGGGATGAACTTAATGTTCATAAGAAGTTTTTAGCCAAAATGAATACATTATAATGGATCCTAGGACCCTGGGATCATACCTGAAAATTATCTAAATGTCCATCTGAAGAAATTAGAAAAAGCAGAGCAAATTTGAGCCAACAAAAGTAGGAAGGAATAAGAGTAGAGATCCATGAAGTAGAAAATAAATGTAAATATGGAAATTTAAAAAGCAACAGATATTGATTCTTTGAAGAAAATAATGCATTTGTAGGTGCAATTTCAATGAAGATCTCAAATACCCATAAACAAACTAACCTATAAATAGCAACCTGATCTGACTGCATTGGCCTTATATATCATTGGGGAAGGGATGGGCTTATAAGTCAAGTGCTGGTACCATTGAACATGTGGAAGAAAGGAAATTAGATTCCTACCTTCATACGAAGAACAAATTCCAGGGGTCCCTAGGTGGCTCAGTCTGCCTTCAGCTCAGGTCATGATCTCAGGGTCCTGGGATTGAGCTCTGCATTGAGCTCCCTACTCAGTGGAGAGCTTGCTTCTCCCTCTCCCTCTGCCCCTAGCTATTGCTCTCTCTTTCGCTCACTCTCACTCTATCTCAAAACATAAATCTTTAAATAAATAAATATAAAATAAAATCTTTAAAGAAAAATAAATTCCAGGGGCGCCTGGGTGGCTCAGTGGGTTAGGCCACTGCCTTCGGCTCAGGTCATGATCCCAGGGTCCTGGGATCGAGTCCCACATCAAGCTCTCTGCTCAGTGGGGAGCCTGCTTCCTCCTCTCTCTGCCTGCCTCTCTGCCTACTTGTGATTTCTCTCTGTCAAATAAATAAATAAATTCTTTAAAAAAAAAAAAGAAGAAAAGAAAAAGAAATTCCAGATAAATTCAAAATTTAAATCTGATGAACAAAAATTTAAATCTTCTTAGAAGAAAACACTGAATAGTTGTATGACTTTGGGATAGGAAAAAATTTTAAATAAGGCAAAACATTTAAGTCATAAAAGAAATGGAAATTTTACAAAATAACTTTTGTCCCTTAAAAGACGGCAATAAGGGACGCTTGAGTGGCTCAGCTGGTTGGACGACTGCCTTCGGCTCAGGTCATGATCTCGGAGTCCCGGGATCGAGTCCTGCATGGGGCTCCCAGCTCCATGGGGAGTCTGCTTCTCTCTCTGCCCTTCTCCTCACTCATGCTCTCTCTCCCTGTCTCTCTCTCAAATAAATAAATAAAATCTTAAAAAAAAAAAAAAAGACGGCAATAAGAGTGAAAAGAAGTCAAGCACCAAAAGAAGATTTGCAATGTTTATAAAATGCCATTGTTAGCACTGAGAACATTAAAACTACCTAAAGTTCAAAGGAACACATTTACAGAAGAAGAAATTATTAAATTTCAAATAGTAAAAATATATTGAATAAAAATAATTCAACTGCAGTAGTAAACAATGAAATGCAAAGTAAAACCTTCATAGAGACTATTACACATTAGAGACTAGCAATAATTAAAGTCTGACTATAAGAGGTATGAGCATGGAAGTAGGAAAATAGTCATGCATGGTTGGCAGGCATATAATGGTCTAAACATTTTGGAAAATAAAGTATTACCCAGACAACTCAAAGTACAATTTAGCAATTTTTTAAAAAGATTTTATTTATTTATTTGACAGAGATCACAAGTAGGCAGAGAGGCAGGCAGAGAGAGGGGGAAGCGGGTTCCCTGCTGAGCAGAGAGCCTGATACAGGGCTTGATCCCAGGACCCTGGGATCATGACCTGAGCTGAAGGCAGAGACTTTAACCCACTGAGCCACCCAGGCGCCCCCAATTTAGCAATTCTAATCCTAAGTAAACCTCTCAAAACAGTTCTGCATGTCTATGTTAAAAATATGTAATTACATTGTTTAAATAGCAAAACATAAGAATATAAATGCCCATTAATAAATTGTATAGGTGTGTGGGTGGCTCAGTTGTTATGCATCTACCTTTGGCTTGGGTCATGATCTCAGTGTCCTGGATTGAGTCCTGCTGCTTCCTCTCCCTCTGCCACTCCCCCTGCTGTGCTCTCTCCCTCTCTCTCTTAAATAAATAAAAATAAAATCTTAAAAAAATACAGTAAAGCAAAGGATAAAGTGAACACAACTCCCCAAGGCTCCCCACCCCCACTGCCACAGACATCGTAGCAAATAGAAATAAGTAAAATTGTAGTTAGGAAGGAGGAAGATAGGACTTCCGGGATGGTGGAGTAAGGAGCTCAGTCCTCTCCTCAAGAAACAATAAATCTCGGGATGCCTGGGTGGCGCAGTTGGTTGGACGACTGCCTCCGGCTCAGGGCGTGATCCTGGAGTCCCGGGATCGAGTCCCACATCAGGCTCCCAGCTCCATGGGGAGTCTGCTTCGCTCTCTGACCTTCTCCTCGCTCATGCTCTCTCTCACTGTCTCTCTCTCTCAAATAAATAAATAAAATCTTAAAAAAAAAAAAGAAACAATAAATCTGGATGAAATTGTCAAAAGCAACCACTGGAAATTGTCCAAAGGCATACAAAAAATTTAGATATGTTTACTCATAAAAACGTGCTGAACTTCAGGAAAGCACAGTCGGAGTTTGTGTCATTCTTGCCACCCCAGGGCACTTAACGGCAGTGGTTCTGCTGGGGCATGCCAGTCATGAAAATCCGCGGCTGCTCTGCTCACTTGAACGCAAACTTACTCAATTTGAACTGCGGCTTGGCAAACCCCATGTGCGCAGCTAATTATAAGCAACAATAGCAATCTCAGCAGCAAAAAAACAGAGCCGTCCCCCTGCTCAGCAGGCCTGAGGTTGCAATCCTACATGTGGCAAGCAAATTAATCAAAATTTAACGGGAAGAGACAGGAAATGAGATAACCTTAAAGGACCTTGACATGCTCTTCATACATCCCTTGCTGACTGCCTGCCTGCATATGCAGAGGAGACATGAGAGGCCTGTGAAAAGCCAGAGCCAACTTTGAATGCATGCCCCTACCCACACACAGATCCACTGAAACAGGTTGGAAGCCTGGGTGGCTAGAGGTACGCAACTTCTAACCATTTACTGGCTGATCACTGATTGAAGCAGACATGGCGGTGACTCCAAGGAAGCCAGGCTTAAAAATAAAAAGCAGTTTTAAAACCAGCAAAGAGGAGTGCCTGGGTGGCTCAGTCGGTTAAGCAATAGAGTCTTGATTTCATTTTAGGTCATGATCTCAGGGTCACTGAGTCCCACAGTGTGCAGCCTGCTTAAGATTCTCTCTTTCCCTCTCCCTCTGCCCCTCCCCCCACACTCATGTACACACACACACACACACACACACTCTATCTAAAAACAAAACGGATGCCTGGGTGGCGCAGTTGGTTAAGCATCTACCTTCAGCTCAGATCATGATCTCAGAGTCCTGGGATCGAGTCCCACATCCGGGAGGGGTCCCTACTCAGTGGGGAGTTTGCTTCTCCCTGTGCCTGCCACTTCCCCAGCTTGTGCTCACTTTCTCTCTATCAAATAAATAAAATATTTAAAATATAATAAAAGTAAAAACAAAACCGGGAAAGATAATCAGCTCCTACAGACCACTGAGGAAAGAGATTCCACATATTTTGTGCAAGCAAGTTATTAAATAACAGCCACCACCATCACCCTTAGGGATAAAAAGCAGAATCCAGAGCTGCTGCAATGCATTTCCTATGTCTAGTTTTCAACCAAAAATTAGGAGACATGCAAAGAAATAGAAAAGTGTAAACCTTAATTCAGGAAAACACAGCCGTCATTAGAAACTGTCGAGTGAATTCAGCTGCTTGACTTAACAAAGACCTCAATGCAGCTGATACAAAAACTAACTAAAAATTATTTCATAAATTTAAGGAAATATACAACGAGTCAAGAAATAGGCAATCTGAATAAAGAGATTTTCAAAAAAAGCTATATAAAGACTGAAGTTGTAAAGTACAGTAACTGAAATGAAAAATTCACTGGAGGGACATAACAGATTTAAGCTGACAAAGAATCTGAACCTAAATATAAAGATTATCCAGTCTGAGAAATAGAAACAAAAGAATATTTTTTTATATTAATGACCTGTGGGACATTGTTAAGTGAGCCAACATGCACATAATGGAAGTCTGAGAAGGGGCAGAGAAGGAGGAGCAGACATTAAGGCCTGAAAGATTGACCTACTGACCTAGGGAAGCTCAATGAACCCCAAGTAGGGTGAATCTAGAGAGATCCCCACCTGTACATATTAGAATCAAACAGTTGAAAGAAAAAGACAATGAAAAATCTTAGAGCAAGACTACAGGAAATACTGAAAGGGGTCCTCTAAGCAAAGAGAGAGCCTACAAGTGGTAGATCAGAAAGGAACAGAGACAATATACAGTAACAGTCACCTTACAGGCAATACAATGGCACTAAAATCATATCTCTCAATAGTTACCCTGAATGTTAATGGGCTAAATGCCCCAATCAAAAGACACAGGGTATCAGAATGGATAAAAAAACAAAACCCATCTATATGTTGCCTCCAAGAAACTCATTTTAAACCCGAAGACACCTCCAGACTTAAAGTGAGGGGGTGGAAAAGAATTTACCATGCTAATGGACATCAGAAGAAAGCAGGAGTGGCAATCCTTATATCAGATCAATTAGATTTTAATCCAAAGACTATAATAAGAGATAAGGAAGGACACTATATCATACTCAAAGGGTCTGTCCAACAAGAAGATCTAACAATTTTAAATATCTATGCCCCCAACGTGGGCGCAGCCAACTATATAAACCAATTAATAACAAAATCAAAGAAACACATCAACAATAATACAATAATAGTAGGGGACTTTAACACTCCCCTCACTGAAATGGACAGATCATCCAAGCAAAAGATCAACAGGGAAATAAAGGCCTTAAATGATACACTGGATGAGATGGACATCACAGATATATTCAGAACATTTCATCCCAAAGCAACAGAATACACATTCTTCTCTAGTGCACATGGAACATTCTCCAGAATAGATCACATCCTCGGTCCTAAATCAGGACTCAACCGGTATCAAAAGATTGGGATCATTCCCTGCATATTTTCAGACCACAATGCTCTGAAGCTAGAACTCAACCACAAGAGGAAGTTTGGAAAGAACACAAATACATGGAGACTAAACAGCATCCTTCTAAAGAATGAATGGGTCAACCGGGAAATTAAAGAAGAATTGAAAAAAATCATGGAAACAAATGATAATGAAAATACAACGGTTCAAAATCTGTGGGACACAACAAAGGCAGTCCTGAGAGGAAAATATATAGCGGTACAAGCTTTTCTCAAGAAACAAGAAAGGTCTCAGGTACACAACCTAACCCTACACCTAAAGGAGCTGGAGAAAGAACAAGAAAGAAACCCTAAGCCCAGCAGGAGAAGAGAAATCATAAAGATCAGAGCAGAAATCAATGAAATAGAAACCAAAAAAACAATAGAACAAATCAACCAAACTAGGAGCTGGTTCTTTGAAAGAATTAATAAAATTGATAAACCCTTGGCCAGACTTATCAAAAAGAAAAGAGAAAGGACCCAAATAAATAAAATCATGAATGAAAGAGGAGAGATCACAACTAACACCAAAGAAATACAAACTATTATAAGAACATACTATGAGCAACTCTACACCAACAAATTCGACAATCTGGAAGAAATGGATGCATTCCTAGAAACATATAAACTACCAAAATTGAACCAGGAAGAAATAGAAAGCCTGAACAGACCCATAACCAGTAAGGAGATTGAAACAGTCATTAAAAATCTCCAAACAAACAAAAGCCCAGGGCCAGATGGCTTCCCGGGGGAATTCTACCAAACATTTAAAGAGGAACTAATTCCTAGTCTCCTGAAACTGTTCCAAAAAATAGAAATGGAAAGAAAACTCCCAAACTCATTTTATGAGGCCAGCATCACCTTGATCCCAAAACCAGACAAGGATCCCATCAAAAAAGAGAGCTATAGACCAATATCCTTGATGAACACAGATGCAAAAATTCTCACCAAAATACTAGCCAATAGGATTCAACAGTACATTAAAAGGATTATTCACCACGACCAAGTGGGATTTATTCCAGGGCTGCAAGTTTGGTTCAACATCCGCAAATCAGTCAATGTGATACAACACATCAATAAAAGAAAGAACAAGAACCATATGATACTCTCAATAGATGCTGAAAAAGCATTTGACAAAGTACAGCATCTCTTCCTGATCAAAAACCTTCAAAGTGTAGGGATAGAGGGCACATACCTCAATATCATCAAAGCCATCTATGAAAAACCCACTGCAAATATCATTCTCAATGGAGAAAAACTGAAAGCTTTTCCACTAAGGTCAGGAACACGGCAGGGATGTCCATTATCACCACTGCTATTCAACATAGTACTAGAAGTCCTAGCCTCAGCAATCAGACAACAAAAGGAAATTAAAGGCATCCAAATCGGCAAAGAAGAAGTCAAATTATCACTCTTCGCAGATGATATGATACTCTATGTGGAAAACCCAAAAGACTCCACTCCAAAACTTCTAGAACAGGAATTCAGTAAAGTGTCAGGATATAAGATCAATGCACAGAAATCAGTTGCACTTCTCTACACCAACAACAAGACAGAAATTAAGGAGTCAATCCCATTTACAATTGCACCCCAAACCATAAGATACCTAGGAATAAACCTAACCAAAGAGGCTAAGAATCTATACTCAGAAAACTATAAAGTACTCATGAAAGAAATTGAGGAAGACACAAAGAAATGGAAAAATGTTCCATGCTCCTGGATTGGAAGAATAAATATTGTGAAAATGTCTATGCTACCTAAAGCAATCTACACATTTAATGCAATTCCTATCAAAGTACCATCCATCTTTTTCAAAGAAATGGAACAAATAATTTTAAAATTTATATGGAACCAGAAAAGACCTCGAATAGCCAAAGGGATATTGAAAAACAAAGCCAAAGTTGGTGGCATCACAATTCCGGACTTCAAGCTTTATTACAAAGCTGTCATCATCAAGACAGCATGGTACTGGCACAAAAACAGACACATAGACCAATGGAACAGAATAGAGAGCCCAGAAATAGACCCTCAACTCTATGGTCAACTAATCTTCGACAAAGCAGGAAAGAATGTCCAATGGAAAAAAGACAGCCTCTTCAATAAATGGTGTTGGGAAAATTGGACAGCCACGTGCAGAAAAATGAAATTGGACCATTTCCTTACACCACACACAAAAATAGATTCAAAATGGATTAAGGACCTCAATGTGAGAAAGGAATCCATCAAAATCCTTGAGGAGAACACAGGCAGCAACCTCTTCGACCTCAGCCGCAGCAACATCTTCCTAGGAACATCGCCAAAGGCAAGGGAAGCAAGGGCAAAAATGAACTTTTGGGATTTCATCAAAATCAAAAGCTTTTGCACAGCAAAGGAAACAGTTAACAAAACCAAAAGACAACTGACAGAATGGGAGAAGATATTTGCAAACGACATATCAGATAAAGGACTAGTGTCCAAAATCTATAAAGAACTTAACAAACTCAACACCCAAAGAACAAATAATCCAAGAAATGGGCAGAGGACATGAACAGATGTTTCTGCCAAGAAGACATCCAGATGGCCAACAGACACATGAAAAAGGGCTCCATATCACTCGGCATCAGGGAAATACAAATCAAAACCACAATGAGATATCACCTCACACCAGTCAGAATGGCTAAAATCAACAAGTCAGGAAATGACAGATGCTGGCGAGGATGCGGAGAAAGGGGAACCCTCCTACACTGTTGGTGGGAATGCAAGCTGGTGCAACCACTCTGGAAAACAGCATGGAGATTCCTCAAAATGTTGAAAATAGAACTGCCCTATGACCCAGCAATTGCACTACTGGGAATTTACCTTAAAGATACAAACGTAGTGATCCAAAGGGCCACGTGCACCCGAATGTTTATAGCAGCAATGTCCACAATAGCCAAACTATGGAAAGAACCTAGATGTCCATCAACAGATGAATGGATCAAGAAGATGTGGTATATATACACAATGGAATACTATGCAGCCATCAAAAGAAACGAAATCTTGCCATTTGCGACAACATGGATGGAACTAGAGCGTATCATGCTTAGCGAAATAAGTCAAGCGGAGAAAGACAACTATCATATGATCTCCCTGATATGAGGGAGTGGTGATGCAACATGGGGGCTTAAGTGGGTAGGAGAAGAATCCATGAAACAAGATGGGATAGGGAGGGAGACAAACCATAAGTGACTCTTAATCTCACGAAACAAACTGTGGGTTGCTGGGGGGAGAGGGGTTGGGAGAAGGGGGGGAAGGTTATGGACATTGGGGAGGGTATGTGCTTTTGGGTAAATTGGAAGGGGAGATGAACCATGAGAGACTATGGACTCTGAAAAACAGTCTGAGGGGTTTGAAGTGGCGGGGGGGCGGGAGGTTGGGGTACCAGGTGGTGGGTATTATAGAGGGCACAGCTTGCATGGAGCACTGGGTGTGGTGAAAAAATAATGAATACTGTTTTTCTGAAAATAAATAAATTGGAAAAAAAAATCTTAGAGCAAGAAAAAAATGACTCACCATGTATACAGAAACAATATAAATAATGGCTAATGTTCATCAGAAACAATAGAGACACAATGTAATGATATTTTCAAAGTGCTGAAAGAAAAAATATTCTCAGTAAATACCAAGTATTCTATGTCAAGCAAAACCCATCTTTCAAAAGTAATAGTGAAATAAAAATATTCTCTGATAAAGGTAGAATTTGTTGGTAGTGACCTGCTTTTATCCGATATACTAAAGGAGGTCTTTTGAAACCGAGAATAAATGACACCAGATGATAACTAAAACCTACATTAACAAAATCATTGGAAAAGATAAATACATAGTACACATAAAATCGTATATAAACATTTTTCCTTCTCTCAAATTCTAATCTGGAAGACATGATGGCATAAAACAATAATAAAACTACATTTGGGGGGTGCCTGGGTGGCTCAGTGGGTTAAGCCGCTGCCTTCGGCTCAGGTCATGATCTCAGGGTCCTGGGATCGAGTCCCGCATCGGGCTCTCTGCTCAGCAGGGATCCTGCTTCCTCCTCTCTCTCTCTGCCTGCCTCTCTGCCTACTTGTAATCTCTCTCTGTCAAATAAATAAATAAAATCTTAAAAAAAAAACTACATTTGGGGATTGTTTTATACACACACACATATTGTAACATAACAACATACAACAATAACAACATAAAGGAGGGGTAGGAAATGGAACTATATTATAGAAGTTTCTACATTTTACCCTAATAAAGCTAAAAATAATCTAAACTAGATTGTGATTAAGATGGATATAATGGAAGACTCCTAGAGAACCCACTAATAACTTTTTTTTTTAAGATTTTATTTATTCATTTGACAGAAAGAGATCACAAGTAGGCAGAGAGACAGGCAGAGAGAGAGAGAGAGAAGGAAGCAGGCTCCCCACCAAGCAGAAAACCTGATGCTGGGCTTGATCGCATGACCCTGAGACCATGACCTGAGCTGAAGGCAGAGGCTTAACCCACTGAGCCACCCAGACATCCCACTAATAACTTTTTTAAGGAAAAAATTCAATGAAGGAATTAAAATGGTGCACTAAAAATACCTGTTCAACACAAAAGGAGGCAATAAAGAAACAAAGGATCAAAATCAATATTAAATATATTTAAGAAATGACATAAATCCAACCTTACCGATAATTATATTATGCATAAATGGACAATCAACCAGCAAAGTTTGTCAGACTGGATTTAAAAAAAAAAAAGATCCAGCTATCTGCTGTTTAAAGTAGACACGTATTAGATGCAAAGCCACAAACAATTTGAGAATCAAGGGTGAAAAAATATGTAGTATGCAAACTGGAAGAGAGCTGGTATGGCTACATTAACATAAAACAAAATGGTTTTTAAGAAATGTTACTAGAGGGGGCGCCTGGGTGGCTCAGTGGGTTGAAGCCTCTGCTTTCAGCTCAGGTCATGATCCCAGAGTCCTAGGATCAAGCCCCACATCGGGCTCTCTGCTCAGCAGGGGGCCTGCTTCCCCCTCTCTCTCTGCCTGCCTCTCTGCCTACTTGTGATCTCTCTCTGTCAAATAAATAAATAAAATCTTTAAAAAAAATGTTACTAGAAACAAAAAGACATTTCATAATGATTAAAGTCAGTTCATCAGGAAGATATAAACACAAACATGTGTAACAACAGAGTCCCAAAATATAATAAATAAAAATCTACAGAATTGAAAGGAGAAATAGATGATTCAACCATGAATAGAGACTTTAATACCTCAATCTCAACAACTGACAGGACAAGCAGAAGGAAAATCAATGACATAAGACTTGAACAAACAGAGCTGGCCATTATATAACATTATGTAACATTGTTACAGTGTTAGAAGAATATATATTTCTTTCAAGCCTAAAGATGGATCTAGGCCATAAAACAAACTGTAATAAATTTCACAGGACAGGGGCACATGGGTGGCTCAGTCCTTAGCATCTGCCTTTGGCTCAGGTCATGATCCCAGGGTCCCGGGATTGAGCCCTGCATCCAGCTCCCTACTCAGCTGGAAGCCTTCTCCCTCTCCCCCTTCCCCGCCTTGTATTTCCTCTCTTGCTGTCTCTCTCTGTCAAATGAATAAATAAAGTCTTTTTAAAAATTCACAGGACAGAAATCATACAAGATATGTTCTCCAATCACAACAAAATTAATTTCTAAATTTCTAAAAGCCATAATGGAATTACTAAATATTTCGAAGTGAGTGAAAATGAAAACCAACAAACCAAATTTATGGGCTGCATCTAAAGTAGTGTTTAGGGGGAAATTCGTAGCTGTACCTACATGTACAAAATAAAAAAATCCAGATCAAAAACATAACTTTACTCCTTAGGAAACTAGAGTCACAAATTGAACCCAAATAAGCAGAAGAAATTACAGTATAGAGCAGAAAAACATGAAATAGAAAAATAGAGAAAATGAACAAACTCCAAAAATGTCCTTCAGAAAGACCACCACCATTGACAAATCTTTAGCTAGGATGACTAAGAAAGAGAAAAGATACAAATTAGTAAAATCAAGAGTGAAAGAGGGGATATTCTACTAACTTTATGGAAATTAAAAGAATTATAAGAAAATTCTATTAACTACCATATATCAGCAAATTAGGTGACTTAGATAAATGGACTGATTCCTAAAAAGACACAAATTATCACATCTGTCTTAAGAAAGATATCTGGGGGCACCTGGGTGGCTCAGTGGGTTAACCTTCTGCCTTTGGCTCATGTCATGGTCTCAGGGTTCTGGGATTGAGCCCCGCATCAAGCTCTTGCCTCAGCAGGGAGCCTGCTTCCCCCCACCCCCTCTCTGCCTGCCTCTCTGCATACCTGTGATCTCTCTCCCTCTCTCTGCCAAATAAATAAAAAAAAAAAAACTTAAAAAAAAAAGATATCTGAATAGACTTACCACAAGTAAAGGGATCAAATTAGCCATTTAAAAATTACTCACCAAGAAAAGCTCAGGCTTAGATGGCTTCACTGGATAGTTCTACCAAATACTGAGAGAATGAATGCCAACATTTCACATATTTCCAGAAAACAGAAGGATAGGAAATACCAACTCATTTTACAGGGCCAATACTATACAAGTATCGATGTCAGATAAAATTATTACAAGAAAAATACAAAGTATTAGCAAACTAAATTCAGAAACACAGAGATAAAAGATCATGTGCCCTGACCAGGTGGGATGCACCCCAGGAATACAAGATCGGGTTAATATCCAAACATCAAGTAATGTAAGACATTGTATAAATAAAGAAGAGAACCTCAATAGAGGCAGAGAAAAAAAAGGATTTGACAAAATTCAACATTTATTCATGATAAAAACAAACTAAGACTACAAGGAAGCTTCCTCAACTTGATAAAGCGCACCACAGTCCTGCAGTTAATATCTAACTTAACGGTCAAAGATTGCTTTCCTTTCAAGAACAGAAAGAAAACAAGCAGGTGTGCTCTTCCCACTCCTGTGTGACCCTGTGCCATATTCTAGAGGCTCTAAAGTAAAAGGGGATGGGGGTAGGGGTTTCGGAATGAATACCCCCACCCCCTCACTCTTAATGTGGCTGTATTTGAATAAGGAAGTAATTAAGGTTAGATGTGTCATAAGAGGCGAGGCGGGGGGCCCTGATCCAGTAGGATCACGGTCCTTATAAGAAGAGGAACCAGGGAGCCCACTGTCTTTCTCCCTACACCTGCATACGCAGAGCACATGGCAAGATGCAGCCACCTACAAGCCAAGAGAAGAGGCCTCGGAATGAGACCTACTCTACCAGCATGTTGATCCTGTCTTCCCAACCTCCAGAACCGTGAGAAAAATAATTTCTGATGTTTAAGTCACCCAACCTGTGGCGTTTTGTATGGCAATCAGCACAGACTAATGCAGGAAGGAAGGAAGGATATCTAGATTGGGAAGGAAGAAGTAAAATGGTCTTTACCCATGAATGATATGATCCAGGATCATGACCTGAGCCGAAGGCAGAGGCTTTAACCCACTGAGCCACCCAGGCGCCCCATGAAAATATTTTCATGTAATGATCTGTCTGCCGATGTTCATAGCAATGATACTCATAATAGTCTCAAACTAGAAACAATACAAATTTCACCAAATGGGGAATGAGTGAATTAAAAATGTGATACATTCAATCAATGGAAGAGTGTTCAGCAGTTTGAAAAAGGAACTCTCAGTACGCTCTGCAACACGGACGGACCTCAGAAAGGGGATGCTCAGTGAAGGAAGCCAGGCACAAAAGATCCCATATTGTCTGATTCTGTTTATATGAAATGTCTAGAAATGGCAAATTAGAGACAAAAAGCAGATCAGTGGTTACCTGGGGCTGGAGGTGGGAGCAGGGATTGACTTCAAACAGGCGTTAAGGAAAAACTTTATGGGAATGGAAATGTTCTAAAACTGGATTGTGGTGGCTGTACAACTCCATAAATTTACTTAAAAATTATTTATTTATACTTACAATGATTACATTTTACAGTAGATAAATTCCATCTCTGAGTAAGGATAGAAAAAATTAAATTATGGTTGGGTTTCAATTATTGATTATGGTATGGATAAGCTAGCTAAGGCCATTTGAAATCACCAGTAACTAATAGAAACAATCTTTTTAAAAATCTGGAATGATGTTTCCAGGTGGTTTCAACCGAATATAAGTGATATGAAGATATTAAGTAAATTGTGCAAACATATTATAAATTTTATAGCCATGTTATCATAAAATCTTCAAGATCCTTTGTTAAATGACATTAACAAAACAGTATTAACCCATAAATGAATGTGATGTAGTCATGTGATGTACTACTTGTGTGTGTGTGTGTGCACATGTGTGTAAATATGTAAGTGCACTCAGATGGTGGAATAAGGGGGTAAGGGAGGACTGCTAATATTCTCAGTTGTTTGACTTTTTTATAGGCCTATCTTCAGTCTTGTTTCATAATTTATAAGGAATTTAAGGAAAGTAACAATCGAAACATACTTTACAAAATATGGCCAAGGATGTAAACAGAAGAAAATGAGTAGGCTTTCTTATTAAACAAGAAAAAATTAAAATGATTGAAATAGTCAACACAAGAAACTAGGAAGGTAAGGGCACCTGGGTGGCTCAGTCAGTTAAGTGTCTGCCTTCAGCTCAGGTCATGATCTCAGGGTCCTGGGATTGAGCCCCTGTTGGGGTCCCCGCTCAGTGGAGTGCGTGCTTCTCCCTTTCCCTCTGCACCTGCCCCCTCCCATGCCCCCACTCATCGTTTCTCTCAAATAAATAAGATCGTTTTTAAAGAAGAAGAAGCTAGGGCACCTGGGTGGCTCAGTGGATTAAGCTGCTGCCTTCAGCTCAGGTCATGATCTCAGGGTCCTGGGATCGAGCCCCGCATCGGGCTCTCTGCACAGCAGGGAGCCTGCTTCCTCCTCTCTCTCTCTGCCTGCCTCTCTGCCTACTCGTGATCTCTGTAAAATAAATAAATAAAATCTTAAAAAAAAAAAAAAAAGAAGAAGAAGAAGCTAGGAAGGTGTACCACTGTGAAAGACAGTATGGAAGTGCCTCAAAAAATAAAAATAGGGACGCCTGGGTGGCTCAGTTGGTTAAGCGGCTGCCTTCAGCTCAGGTCATGATCCCAGCGTCCTGGGATCGAGTCCCACGTCAGGCTCCTTGCTCAGCAGGGAGCCTGCTTCTCCCTCTGCCTCTGCCTGCCTCTCTGTCTGCCTGTGCTCACTCTCTCTGACAAATAAATACATAAAATCTTTAAAAAAAATAAACAAAAAAATAATAAAAATAGAACTACCATATGATCTTGGGTATTTACTCATAGGAAATAAAACACTACTTTGAAAAGATAAATGCACCTCTGTGTTTGTTGCAGCATTATTCACAACACCCAAGATATGGAAGCAACTCAAGTGTCCATCGACTGATGAGTGGATATGGAAGACATGGTATATATACAATGGAATATGACTCAGCCATAAAAAAGAATGAGACCTTGCCATTTGCAATGACATGGATGGACCTAGAGGGTGTTACACTAAGTGAAATAAGTCATTCAGAGAAAGACAAATACCACGTGATTTCACTTATATGTAAAATCTAAAAGGTAAAATGAACAAACGCACAAAAATCTCTTAAATACAGAGAATTTATAGTTGCCGAAGGGGAAGTGGGTGGGGGGATGGGTGAAATAGATAAAGCTCATTAAGAGGTACAAACCTCTAGTTACAAAATAAGTCGCAGAGACTCAAAGTACGGCATCGGGAATATGGTCAACAATATTGTACTAATGTTGTCCAGTGACAGACGGTGACTACACTTATTGTGATAAGCACTGAATAAAGTACAGTCCCGTCACTATGTTGCACACCAGAAGCCAATATAACATTGTATGCCAATTATAGTTCATTAACAAAAAAATTTAAAGAAGTTAGAAATAGGAGAAAGATAAAGTTTTTAAAAATATTATAAAAAAATAAAAACTGAAGTTAATTAGAAAACAGAAAAAATAAAAAAGAAGACTGATAGATCCAAGAACGGGTTCTTCCGTAAAAACCTGAACACTAATGGGGAAAAGCCTCTTCACTGGTTTTCATAAACAATATACACTTTCAAAGCTTCTGAGAGACTTCCTTTTCCCTAGAGTTTGGGGTGGGGGTGCTTCACAGAGCCCCTGGGTGGACAACTTCAAGTCCTTGGTTTTTGTTGTGGAGTGAGCAAGGCTCTCTCTTGCCATTCAGGCCACAGAGCACCCCGCCTTCGTATACCTCCCCAGCTTCTCAGCTCCTATTCTGTTCCCCTTACACATTGACACACTCACCCCAGTTCTTCCTTTGAGATGAACTCGGGGGCCAAGGTAAAGATGATAATCCCTAAGAGCATTCTTCTCCCTTGCAGGGAGGGTGGGGACCTGAGGGATGGGAGTGCACACTGCTGACCAGGTTCGGGCCCGAAGCCTGCACCCCCTGCCCACCCTTCCCAGGATCAAGGGAGATAAAGAATCTGGTCATGGAGCCTGTATGTCCCCACAGGTGACTGGACAGCCCCAAGGTGAGCAGAGGCCTGGGACCCCTGACCCCGGGAGGAGAACACGCCCACCTGGATGAGGCTGGGCTCCCGGCCTTTGCTCTTGAGCACCATGGTGTTCCGCCACCGCAGATACTTGTCCCTGTGGGCCTGGATCTCATAAGCCAGCGTGGATTTCCGACTTAAGAAGCGCTCAGGACAAGGGGCAGGCTGAGACGGCAAGACCATCAGTTTTCCATCTGCGAGATCGTCCTGTGAAATGGGCAGCCCCAGCTGTTGGCTCAAGTCTTTGACCATGGCGGAGGATGGCAGCAGGCCTCTCGAGATCACCTCCCTGAGCCTGGTGCTGTGATGGCAGATGGAGTAGATCCTGCAAGACACAGGGCCACCCACATGGCCTCACCTACATTTCCAAACGTGTTTACTGTTAGGGTCCGTTTCCCAAGAGCACGTGCAGCTCAGGCGTCGTTTGGCCCATCCCAGCTCACAGAACTCGGGGACTCGAAGCTTGGAGTCCACCCGGACAAGCCCACCAAAGAGAATGCCTCCTTTTCACTCTCCTCACAGCTCTCAGAATTAAAGGCTTCCCACAATCCACTCTGATTATTTTTCGGCTGCTGTGGCCCACCCCTTGGCCTTACGGATTCAGATAAAGCCCTGAGGAAAGCCGCTACCTGGAATGCAGCGGACACTTAATAAATAGCAGTTTTCTTCCCTTTTCCTTAGACAGGGCCCAGTGTCCCCTCACTGACCGCTGGGGCTCTGGACACCCAAACGCTCCAGCACCTCCCCAGCACGAGCCTGCTGAGGCCCCCGGCACCGCCCCCCCTTCCTGACTTGCAGCTTCGGCCTGCGGTTTGTGGGGTGCCCAACCCACACCTGCCTAGCCCCTCAGGTAGCGCTGTGCAGGGAGAGGTGGGAGATAACAGGACTCAGTCCCCTCTCTCCACGGCCCTGGGCGCCCACCCTCCCTTTATTAATATATTTGATAAGCTGGGAGCTGACTCTTGGCCAGGGCTGTTGCTGGCTTTAAAGCCTAAAGAAATGGTTGGCATCCCCCGCCCCTGGCTCCAGTGAGCAGACTGTCCCCTGATGAAGGCCTGCTCGCTGACATTCAAGGCCAGCCCTTCCCAATGTCCTGAAAGAACCAGCCACTGTCCTTCACTGCCCCCACAGAGCCCAGCACAGGCTGGCCATGGTCCCAGGGCTCCCACTGCACTAGGCTTGGTCAGTCTCCACTCCAAACTGGGGGTGCCCCGCTTGGCCCCCCTGCTCCCTACATGAATGGAGAAGGCCCTCCGGGAGCGTAAGCCATGCTCAGTCCTGCAGAAGGAGCACATGGCTTCGCAGGGTCACAGGCAGAAGGCCTGGGGGAAAAGGGGGTAGAGAGAAAAGGGGGAGAGGTTCACCAGCCCTGGAGCAGAACAGCACAGGTAAAGGCAGGCAGAGAGTGGAAGATGTAGATCTTTGGAGGACGCCTTTCTGCACAGGTTAGGGAAGAAGCAACAGAAGCAAACATGCAGCTGGGAGAAGAAACTGTTCCAGGCCTGGTGGATCTGGTTCTGGTCCGCATCACTCACTGCTCCGGCTGTTCTGAGCTATTCCCCCAGAAGAGCATATAACTTCGTGTGACCTGTGTTCAAGGAAAGGGCCTTCCTTTCCCCAGTGTTTCCGAACCCCCTTGGGAGACCACGTGGAACAGAGGGAATGACACAGGTTTGGGGTCCCTGGGAACTGAATTCCACTCCTAGGCTCAGCCTCTTTAGGCATAAAGAAAAATAAAAGTGGGGGCACCTGGGTGGCTCAGTCAGTTAAGCATCTGACTTCAGCTCAGGTCATGATCTCAAGGTCCTGGTATGGAGTCCCACCTGGGGCTTCCTGCTCAGCAGGGAGCCGGCTTTCTCTCTCTCTCTGCCCCTGGCCCCTGGAGGGGTCCCTGCACCACCCCCAGCGGCACCACCCCCAGCGGCACCAGCTCCCCGTGGCCACCCCCTCCCGGTGGCCACTCCCTGGGAGGCGGCCTGGCGCACCTGGTCAGGGCCTGGAAGGCCTTCTGCAGAACGCTGTTGCGGACGTAGAGCGCCGAGTGCTTCATGAGCTGTGACAGCGGCTTGAAGAGGTGCACCTGGTACAGGACGGTCTCCAGGTCGGCGTAGAGGCGGTGGCGGAACCGCAGCGCGGAGTTGTAGAGCACCTTGTGTTTGCCAGGCTCTGCCCTGGTGATTCTGCAAGGAGGCCGAGGGGTGGGGCCTTAGCGCCTCTCCGAGGGCTCCCAGAACACTCTGCGGCTTTGCCCTTGGGCATAACTTTTTTCAGAATGCGTTAACAATAAATCATCTGAAAAACGTCTGATGAAACATCTGATAGACCATCTTTTCCAAACCCTGGCAGTGAAAATGCAGAACCCTACTTCGTTTTCCTCTTGTCCTGCCGCCGCTCCCGTTCACACACTTGGCTGGCGGGCATTCCCAGCCTGGCAGAGGTGCTAAACACACCCCGCCCGGCCCCGCCACGCCCCCGGTGCTGGTACGGCGGCTCCTGCACCTCGGAGAAACTGAGGGAAGGCAGCATGGACCCTGCGTATCCCCTTGGTGAATGGGTGTTTGGTCATGGGGTTTTCTCCTTTGGTGAAGTACCTGTCTGAGCATTTTGCCCACTCTTCCCTTGGCCTGTTTTCATTTTCTTATTGATTCATGGGAGTTTTTTACATATTCAGGATACTAGCTCCACACAAGGCAAATAATTTTTTTCTGAGTCTTTCTTTTCGCAATTTCTATGATACCTTTGGACAAACAGAAGTGATTCACTTTCATGTAGCCGGATCCGGCATCATTTTCCTTTATTCTGTGTACTTCTGTTTTGTTCAGGAAATCTTTCTTTATCCTAATCATCTGAAAGCTTTAGTATTTCGCTATTCAAAAACAGATTTTTCTTTTCTGGTGAGCTCTGAATAAGACCAGGTAATTGTGGTCTAGCTGACTGTACTGTGTCCATCAATAAGGCATTCTACTTTTGTCAGATGTCCTGGCTGGAGGAAATTAGGTACTGGGTGCATGGAACAATTCTATATTATTTTTGCAACTGATTGTGAGTCTGCAACTATCCAAATGGGTTTTAATCTACTTGGAATTGATTTCTGTGAATTGTGAGAACCACTGAATTAGAAAACTCTCGTAAATTAGGAACAGAGTGGAACTTCCTTAAATTGATAAAGGACATCTACAAAAAACCTATACCTAACATTTGTAATGGGGATTTGTAATGGGGAAAGTCCCCTCCATCACACGAAGGAAATACAGATTGGACAGGAAGACACTGAGGATGACACAAACAAATGAAAAGACATCCCATGCTCATGGATTAGAAAAACAAATATTAAAATGTCTATACTTCCCAAAGCGATCCATACATTCAATGCAAGCCATATCAAAATACCATTAGCATTTTTCATAGAGCTAGAACAAACAATCCTAAAGTTTGTATGTAACCAGAAAAGGCCCTGAGTAGCCAAAGCAATCTGAAAAGGAAAAACAAACCCAGAGGTATAACAATTCCAGATTTCGAGTTATACAACAGAGCTGTAGTAATCAAAATGGTATGGCAGTGGCATAAACACAGACACACGGATCAATGGAACACAATAAAGAGTCCAGAAATAAACCTATGACTATATGTCAATTAATGCATGAGAAAGGAGGCAAGAATATTCAATAGGAAAACAGTTTCTTCAACAAATGGTGCGGGACAGCTCCAGGCAAAGAATGAAACTGAACCACTTTCTTACAACAAACACAAACTCAAATGGATTAAAGACCTAAATAAAACCATAAAACTCCTAGAAGAAAATGCAGGCAATAAGCTTTTTGACATTGGCCTAAGTAATATATTTTTGGTTATGTCTCCTTAGGCAAGGGTGACAAAAGCAAAAATAAACAAATGGAACTACATCAAACCAAAAAGCTTTTGCACAGTGAGGAAAACCAACAAAATGAAAAGACAAACTGTGGAATGGGGGAAGCTACTTGCAAACAATATATCCAATAAGGGATTGATATCCAAAATACATAAAGAATTCATTTGACTCAATAACAACAACAAAAACAACAAATACCCAACTGAAAATGAGCAGAACAGCTAAATAGAAGATAATGCAGATGGCCAACGCACACAATGAGGAAATTGCAACATCCCTGGTCATCAGGGAAATGTGAATCTCAGCCGCAATGGGATACCACCTCACACCTGTCAAATGACTATGATCAAAAACACAAGAGATGACAAGTGTTGGTAATGGAGGATGTGAGGAAAAGGGAACCCCAGTGCCCTGTGGTTGGGAAAGCAAACTGGTGCAGCCACTGTGGAAAAAAGTATGGATATTCCTCAAAATTTAAAAACAGAATGACTGGGGCACCTGGGTGGCTCAGTGGGTTAGAGCCTCTGCCTTCGGCTCGGGTCATGATCCCAGGGTTCTGGGATTGAGCCCCACATTGGGCTCTCTGCTCAGCGGGGAGCCTGCTTCCTTCTCTTTCTCTGCCTGCCTCTCTGCCTACTTGTGATCTCTATCTGTCAAATAAATAAATAAAATCTTAAAAAAAAAAAAACCAGAATGACCATACCAATCTGGCAATTCCATGACTAGGTATTCAGCCAAAAGAAAATGAAAACACTCATTCGAAAAGATATATGCACCACTATGTCCATTATTTGCAATAGTCAGTATATAGAAGCAACCTCCGTGTCCATCAACAGGTGAATGGATAAAGATGTGGACTGTGTGTTTGAGTGTGTAATGGAATATTACTCAGCCATATAAAAGAATGAGATCTTGCCATCTGCAACAACATGAATGTAAGTAAAGGGTATTATGCTCAGTGAAGTAAGTAAGTCAGACAGAGAAAGACAGATACTGTATGATTTCCCTTATATGTGAAATTTTAAAAACTAGAACAATAGAACAAACAAAACAAACCATTCCATGGGTACAGAGATCAAACTTATAGTTGCTGGGGCTGGGGGTTGTGGGGGTAGGCACGGGTGACACAGGTGATGGGGATGAAGAGGTACAAACTCTCAGCTTTAAAATAAATAAGTCACAGGGATGTCATCTGCAGCATAGGGAACAGAGTCAATCACATAATAACTTCGTATAGTGAGAGATAGTAACTAGATCTACCATGTTGATCATTTGCAATGTATAAAAATATCAAATCACTGTCTTGCACATCTGAAACTAATATTGTAGGTCAACTATAATTCAATTAAGAAGAAAACATGTCCACACAAAAACCTGTACGTTATTACTCACAGCAACTTTATCTGTAATAGTCAAAAACTGGAAATAAACAAAATGTTCCTCAACAGATGGATAGTGAAACTGTGTCACATCTGTTCCATGAAATATGACCCAGCAACAAAGAGGAGCAAACTACGGATATATGCAAAAATGTGAATGGCTCTCCAGCACTGAGTGGATGCTGAGTGGAAACTCCTAAGGTCATATAATAGGATTCCATTAATATGTAAGATTACATACAGATGAAAAAATTAAGGGGGCGCCTGGGTGACTCAGTCATTAACTGCCTGCCTTCGGCTCAGGTCATGATCCCAGGGTCCTGGGGTCAAGCCCCACGTCAGGCTCCCTGCTCAGTGGGAAGCCTGTTTCTCCCTCTCCCACTCCTCCTGCTTGTGTTCCCTCTCTCACGGTGTCTCTGTCAGGTAAATAAATAAAATTTTTTAAAAATGAAGGAGATGGAAAACAGGATAGTTAAAGAGGGTGGGCATGACTGTAAACACAGAGCATGAGGGAGCTCTCGGTAACAATATGCTAGTTTGAGGTCTTCATTATAGCTGTGGTCACACAAATCTGTATGCATAAACGGGCACAAACAACATACGTACTGACATTGGCATCCTGGCTTAGATATCTGCACCACAGTTAAGCAATATGTGACCATTGTGGGGAAAGGGTATGTGGGAATCTCTGGAATATCCATTAAACTTCCTATGAATCTATAACTATTTCAAAAGTTGAAAATGTACACAGATTTCTAAGGCAGCGAGAAGTGATTTTTGTGAATGGTTTGAGGTTTGGAAGTTATTTTCCTTTTTTCTTATGGATAAACAATTATCCCAACACCGTTTATTTATTTATTTATTTGTTTGTTTGTTTGTTTGTTTGTTTTTTAAAGATTTTATTTATTCATTTGACAGACAGAGAGATCACAAGTAGGCAGGGAGGCAGGCAGAGAGAGAGGGGGAAGCAGGCCCTCCACGGAGCAGAGAGCCCGATGCAGGGCTCAATCCCACGACCCTGGGATCACGACCTGAGCAAAAGGCAGAGACTTTAACCCACTGAGCCACCCAGGCACTCCCAACACCGTTTTTTAAAAAAGTTTCTCCTTTCCTCAACAGATCTGTTTGTTCATTTGCTAGAGGTATTTTTCCTCTTCTTCTTCTTCTTCTTTTTTTTTTTTTAAAGACTATATTTATTTGACAGAGAGAGACACAGCGGGGGAGTGGGAGAGGGAGAAGCAGGCTTCCCGCCGAGGGAGCAGAGAGCCTGATACGGGGCTCGATCCCAGGACACTGGGACCATGACCTGAGCCGAAGGCAGAGGCTTAATCCACTGAGCCACCCAGGTGCCCCAGCTAGAGGTATTTTTCAAATGAGACTTTTTTTTTCTAAAAGATTTTATTTATTTATTTGACAGACAGAGATCACAAGTAGGCAGAGAAGCAGGCAGAGAGAGAGAAGGAAGCAGGCTCCCTGCCAAGCAGAGAGCCAGATGCGGGGCTCGATCCCAGGACCAAGGAACCATGACCTGAGCTGAAGGCAGAGGCTTTAACCCACTGAGCTACCCAGGCGCCCCTCGAATGAGATTTAACTCAGATGCCATAATGTATACAATTCAATCATTTTTAGTCTATTCATAGATACACGCAATCATCATCACAATTTTCAAGCTTTCTTATCACCTAAAAAAGAAACCTATACACGTCTATACCCCCATCTATACTCTCATCCCTTGACCCACAACCCTAAGTATTCACTAATCCTCTTTCTGTCTCTATAGGTTTGCTTATTTTTGACATTTCATATAAAGGACTCATCCAATATGTGGCCTTTTGTGACTGGCTCTTTTCACTTCACTTACTATAGTGTGAATCAGTATTTCCTTCCTTTCATGTCCAAATAACAGCTCATTGTATTTATATGTCACATTTTGTTTAGCCATTCATCAATTAATAAACATTTGGGTTGTTTCCACCTAATGGCTATCATAGTGCTCTTATAAACAGTTATATACTGTCCAGTGTGCACATGTGTTCTCATTTATCTTGGGCATTTACCTAGGAGGGGGACAGCTGGGTCATACAGTATCTCTTTTTAGCCATTTGAGGAACTGCCAGATTGTTTTCCAAAGTGACTCTACCATCTAATTCATTACCAGCAGTGAATGACAATTCTGAGCTCTCCACATCCTTGTCAACACTTGCTATTATCGGACATGTTTAATTCCAGCCAAACTGGCCGGCGTGAAGTGGTATCACCTTATCTAAATCCACCCTTTTCATGTGTACAATTCAATGGTTTTAGTATAAGCATTTGCTGCTGATCTTCCAATGTCGCACATCTTATGTCAAGTGACTGTTTGCATGGAGGTCTGTATTTGGATTTTCTATTATATTTCATATGTTTGCTTGTCTATCACTGTTCCAATTAACTCTCTTAATCACTATGGTTTTATAAGGCTTGATATTTAGTAGAACAAATTCTCCCATCTTGTTCTTGTTCTTATACACACGATGATGTAAATTTTTAAATCAGGTTCTCAAGCTCCGTACTTTCAAAATTGGGATTGCTTTGAATTTATACATCTTGCAGATAACTGACACCTCTATTAATACTGAGTGTTCCAATCCATGAACATGGTAGTCTCTTCACTTGTTTAGGTTTTCTTTAATGTTTCTAAAAATCCTATAATATTCATGATAGAGATGTTCTAATCCTTTTTGTTGAATTTATTCATGTGAATTTCACACTTTTATAATACTTTAAAAGCATTCACTTTTTAAATGATTTTTTGTATATAGATGGTATTCAGAAATTCAATAGATTTTTACATTAATGTTTGTATCCAGAAACCTCATTAAACTATCTTATCTGAAAATATTTTTTATATTATCTTTGCAAATTTTTATACATATTTAAATTTTTTGACACGGTTTAAAACACATTTCAATTACTGCAACATCGATCATTAATTTTCAGCCTTTTTTCTTTTCTAATATAAGCATTTGAGTCTATAAAGTTTCCTCTAACACTAACATCACCCCACAAATTCAGATACTATACTATTTTCATTATTGATCAATTCAATAATGTCTAATTTCTATTTGTTTCTCTTTTGGTTATTTGGAAGTAGTTGTTAATTTCCAAGCATGTGAATTTTTTTCCTGGTTAATGATCTTTTATTTGTAGCTTCACTGAACTGGGGTCAATGAGCCTATTTTATATTATTTTTTCTTTTTTTTTTTTTTTTTTTTTTTTTTTTTTTTAAAGATTTTTTATTTTATTTATTTGAGAGAGAGACAGTGAGAGAGAGAATGAGCGAGGAGAAGGTCAGAGAGCGAAGCAGACTCCCCATGGAGCTGGGAGCCTGATGTGGGACTCGATCCCGGGACTCCAGGATCACGCCCTGAGCCGGAGGCAGTCGTTCAACCAACTGCGCCACCCAGGCGTCCCTATATTATTTTTTCTATTGGGACAAAACTGTTCATTGAGATACATACCATATCCCCAACTTAGCCAAACTACAAAGTTTGAGGTCATAGTTTCTCAAACTGCCCTGATTTCTGATACCAACTGAAATTTAAGGTGTTCCTTTTTTTTTTTTAAGATTTTATTTTTATTTGACAGACAGAGATCACAAATAGGCAGAGAGGCAGGCAGAGAGAGCGGGGGAAGCAGCTACCCACTGAGCAGAGCCCAATGCGGGGCTCCATCCCAGGATCCTGGGATCATGACCTGAGCTGAAGGCAGAGGCCTTAACCCACTGAGCCACCCAGAAGCCCCAGTTCAAGGGGTTCTAATACCACCCTCAGGCTCAACAATTTGCTAGAAGAACACACGGAATTCACTGAAAGATGTTACACTCACACTCACAGCTTATTACAGGGAAAGGATGCAGATTAAAATCAGCCAGAGGAAGAGACACATGGGGCAGAGTTTAGAATGGTTCTAAACACCAAGTTCTCAATGCTCTTTCCTCATGGAATCAGGATGTGTTGTCCTTATGACATTGCTGAGGGATAATACGCACATAGAAGTTCCCCTGAGCCTTGGTATGTAGAGTTCTTATTTGGGCTCCGTTACAGAGGCATGATTGATTACTTGCTTGATTGCTCACATGGCATTCTCAGTCTCCAGATCAACTGACATGACAAGACCAAAGCCCTAACCCTAAATCACACTGGGGGGTCTTTCTGGCATGACCACCAGGTATGGTGGTCCCATCCTATCCCAAGTTCTGGTGTAGTCATCCCCCAACCTAAGCAAAGGCACTCCTATTAGGTATGACATATATCACCACCCAGAAGCCAAAAGCAAAGGCCAGACCTTTTGGGCAAGGCCAGATTCTTTACTGCACACACTTTTTCATTATAAGTTCACACTTTTCAATTGCATGATTCAGTGGCTTTTAATATATTAACATTGTGCAATCATAAACACCAATTCTAGAAAATTCTCATCACCCCAAGAAGAAATTGTACCCATTAACAGTCACTCCCCACTTCTCCTTCACCCCTTCCCTGAGACCCTGAGAACCACGAATCTTCTGTTTCTGTGGATTTGACTAGTCTAGACATTCCACACTAACAGAATCATACAACAGGTGGCCTTTTATGTCTGGCTTCTTTTACTCAGTACGTTTTCAAGGTTCACCCATGTTGAAATGTGTATATCAGTACTTCATTCCTTTTTCATGGCTGGATATTATTCTATTTTATGGATATATCACATTTTCTTCATTGGTTGAGGGACATTTGAGTTGTTTACACTTTTTTTGAAGATTTTATTTATTCATTTGACAGACAGAGATCACAAGTAGGCAGAGAGGCAGGCAGAGAGAGAGAGGGAAGCAGGCTCCCTTCTGAGCAGAGAACCCAATTCGGGGCTCAATCCCAGGACCCTAAAATCACAACCTGAGCTGAAGGCAGATGCTTTAACCCACTGAGCCACCCAAGTGCCCATTTCCACTTTTTTGACTATTATAAATAATGCTGCCATGAACATCCACATACAAGTTTTTTGTGTGGACCTATGTTTTCAGTTCTCTTGGGCAGATAACTAGACACAATGCCAGCTCCTTCATAGCACCTTTTGGCTTACCAACACATCAAGACAGGGCCAAACAGGGCTGCTCTCCTCTCTTGGATGAATACAACTCAACCTCAGGACTACTTGCTGTTGTCAGCATCTAGGTTCTAGAGCATCTGAACTCCAAAGACAGAGAGGGAGAGTTTCCAAACTAAAAAAGGGAGGTACTAGGGCACCTGGGTTGTTCAGTGGGTTAAGTGTCTGACCAGCTAAGGTCATGATCTCAGGGTCCTGGGACTGAGCCCCATGTGGGGCTCAGCACTCAGCAAGGAGTCTGTTTCTCCCTCCCCCTCTGCTCCTCCCCCACCCAGCTCATTTTCTCTCTCTCTTGAATAAATAAAATCTAAAAAATAAAAATAAAGAAAAGAGGCCCTTTAAGCCCAAACTAGGATACTTGCAAATAACAAAAGGAAAAGAGAATTGTCATGAAGACAAAACTGAAGAATGGAAGGACCATAAGGGACTACCTGCTCCAGCCCAAAATCTAAAAGTTCGATTGCCTCTACAATATTTTCACTGAGGTATAATTAGGTATTCCTGAAGGTCATCAGGGAAGGAGAACTTTCTGCACCTAGGCAGCTTCTCCAGCCTCAAAATATTCAGATAGGTCTTCCTTAGACTCAGTGGAAATCTACTTCTCTGTGGTGTCCATCTTAGGGCCATACAGAATTTTCTTCTCCTTGTTAGCCAAGTAGGCCCCTCAGAAGTCTGAAGGGAGGGCCCATTTTCCTGAACCACCCTTTCTACTGCATGGCCCTAAAGTCTTCCCTTCATCCAAAGGCAAGAAATTCTGCCTGTGATCAAGGCCAATAATGGAGTCCTGTGAAGTCTTCTATAATAAACCCCAAAAGGAACTGAATCAACATATCCTTCTTACAGATGAGGACACTAAACCTGAGCCTGGCTTCAAAAGATTTCCCCCTACCAAAAAAATAAAAAAAGATTTCCCCACTCCACTCACTCAGCATCAAGACATCATGACTTTTACATGAAACACAAACAACAAAAAAACACCCACCTACCGGCTTTGATGTCTGTCCCATAGCTGCTTCAAGCCTTGGTCAGCCAAGCCCTCCAGAATGAGAAGGTGAAGCTTCCCATCCAGCAGGTGGAAGCCATTGAGTACATCTAGGTCCTGCCTTTCCTGGATCTTCACCCGCATCTTAAAGGCTGACAGGATTTGCTGGATGTTCCTGATAGGGTGGGCCTCCAGATCAAGGGCCTTGGCATTGATCATGGTGATGTCCTGCAGCAGGCCGTAGAGGAGGGATCTCTTCTTGGAGTCAAACACGAAAATGATGCGGCCAAATTGGGTACCTGAAAGCTCTGGGTCCGGGGCTTCAGCCCTGGCCTGCAACGGCACAGCGATGTCCACCCGCATCTTGAGCAGAGAGTTGGCCTCAAGGTAGTTACCCATGGGCATTGGGTTGCGCTGGAAGCCATCTGTGGGGACCCGAAACCCCACAACCTTCCTGCTCTTGCCATCTTGGCCACAGTGTTTGGGCTTGGGTTCACAGCTGTGGATGGGGACGACCAAGTTCAAGTACTTCTGGCCGAGGAGAAGGTCAGCAAAACTGACCTGGGCAACCCCATAAGGGTCCCATATCTTGTTATGGGATTCAAAGGGGTTATTCTCTGTCTCTTCCAGAGAGATGAGGGACTGGAGGTTGAGGTATGCGTCCAAGGGGTCATCCCCAAACAGGGTGGGCTTCCGGGAATACTCCTCTAACTTGCGGTCCCTGTCATGAACTTGCACCACCATGGGGGGCCCCTCCAGGTATTCCCTCAGGTCACTGGGCTGCATTGCCCCAAGAAAGATGACATTGATGTCCTGGAAATGGATGTGGATTCCATGGGGCCGCCCCTCCGTTCTGTGAACTGGAGTCTTAAAGAACTGGTACTTGCAGTACACAGGGATGCACAGCCTCTAGGAGAGAATGAGGTGACAAAAGATCACTAGGCTGCAGTGGCAGTCACTCTGCCTCCCCTTTAAAGGAAGGCTCCCACAGGGGGCTCAAATCCTAGAGCCACATTGGGCCCTTCCAGTCCCTGTGGCCTGGATTTCCTCATCCACAAAATACCAAGGAAAGAGTCAGCTCTCCAAGGTCATCCCCAGGATTAAGTGACATACATGAAAGCACCAAGATGGTGGCTGACAAAAGACAGGGCCTAATAAGTATTAAGTCACTATTTCCTCCTCCCAAACTGAGTGCCATGAAGACAGGCCATGTGCATTTGGCACAGCTATATTTTTACTTCCAGGCCCAAGGCTAGGTGCAGAAAAGGTGGAGTTAAGTGGTTTTTAGAAAAGGTAATCCATATTTCCTAGACATCTTGGAGGGTTGGAATGGGCTCACCTTTGGCATATTAACAGGTATCCAAGCAGATGGAAAGGAGTGACAGAAAACAGGGTATTTTGCATATTTTAACCTTGACACTAAGACTTTTTTAATCAAAAGTTAACCCTTATGCAAGTTTGTGATCTGAATTCATACTCCAAGTGTACTATTTATTTTACACTGAAACCTTTAAATAATCCTGGGTTGGTATGCTCCCAGGTACCTTGTAGAAGTTCTCAAAAAACCTTCTACAGAAATCCACTTTCAACCTAGGCTTCAAAGAATCCTCATGGAGAAAGTTCAATTAAATGTGAAACCACAGTAAAAATTACAAAATTCCTAAGTAAAAGGTACTACTAGCAAAATTGGTTGCACAAAGCCATAAGATATTAGAGTCACCAGAAACATAAACTAAATATATTTGTTTGGTTATGTGTAAAAAAAAGGAATATAATAAGGTCAAATCTATTGTATTTCTATTTTCTAAAATGAATAATTTTAAAATATCACCTATTAATAGCATAGAAACATAAAATGCTTGAAAGAAATGCAATGAAAAATGTGTAAGACCTATACACTGAAAAGAACAAAAGTAAGAGAGAAATTAAAGAAAATCTAAATAGAGAAATATACAATCTTCATGGATAGGAAAATGCAATTAATTCTAGATGAATCATAGACCATATACATCTTCTAGAAGAAGACATAGGAGAGAATTTTCATTCATGTGGGAAAAGATTTCTTTGACAGGACACCAAAAAACACTAATTATAACAGCTGAAGTTGATAACATGGACTTTATCAAATAAAGTTAAGCCCTAGACTGGCATAAAACATGTACAATACATATCTATATGTCTATATATATAGATATAGATATAAATATAGATATAGGTATAGATATAGATAGTGTATACATATATATATATATAAAACACAAAGGACTTGTATACAGGATATAAAAAACATATATAAAATAATAAAAGAGAAAAAATTAAAAATAGTAGAAGATGAACTTTAAAATTTGGTTACATGGAGTAAGCACACCCCACCCTCCATCTCCCAGTGAATGTATCCAGAAATCATAGACAGAATGCATGGAGCAGCTGTCAGAGGCCTCTGAAAAGTAAAAGGTAATGGGAAATTGGGAATGGAAACCAAACTCAAAGTACAACCAACACAGCTATGAGTTTACTGGGTTTATTTTCCTCTTGTATGTTGTAGCCTGGACTCAAAAGGAAGCCTGAATCCCAGAATTGTGCACCAGATACAGACAGAGCTCTAAGAGAAGCCCTCTCTTTCTGTTCTAAGGATTGGAAGGAAGGACCCCCATAGGATACAAAGAGTGGGAGTTTGGAGGGATCCACTGTTGTTTTTCTCTCTTGGCCCTGTCCTCATGCAAGTTCAAGCTCCAAAACTACAATCTGCTGGTGGCAGCAGCTGGGCAGGCACCTAAAAATCTGAGGGAAATCCTTTTCAACCAGAGGAATAGTGATACAAAAAGTATGTGGTAAACCCTCAATATTGTTTTTACTCTACATATCTTCCCACCACCTGTCCTCAGAGGCAGACTGAGTCCCAGGAAGGGCATGTTAGAGTGGAAACAATAAAGGTATACCTTTTAAGCCAGGAAAATGACTCCTTGGGATCTGGGGAGTGTAGAAAGGGGGGAAATCAAGGAAGGGACTCCATAAAGTTATGTGTAAACTTGAGCTTATCCCTCAACTGTGCATGTGTGGATCTGGCCGTTAGCCACACACCAGGGGTTTCAAGAACTGAACTACAAAGACCACGGCACAGGCCTGACTGGAGCCTTAGTACTACACATGCAGGACAGTCTTGACAGTCTTGAATATCACTACAAAATCTTTGAAAACTGAACTGGCCTTAAAACCACAGCCACAAACAAAATTTTGAAAGAATTAAGAAGACTGATAAACCCCTGGCCAGACCTATCAAAAGAAAAGAGAAAGGACCCAAATTAATAAAATCATGAACAAAAGAGGAGAGATCACAACCAACACACACACACACAAAAATACAAACAATTAAAGAGCATATTATGAGCAACTATATGCTGGCAAATTTGACAATCTGAAGAAATGGATAAATTCCTAGACATATAAACTACCAAAACTAAACCAGGAAGAAATAGAAAACCTGAACAGACCTATATCAGTAAGGAGATTGAAGCAGTCATCAAAAATCTCCCATCAAACAAGAGCCCAGGGCCATATGGCTTCCCAGGGGAATTCCCTCCAAACATTTAAAGAAGAATTAATACCTACTCTCCTGAAACTGTTCCAAAAAATAGAAATGGAAGGAAAACTTCCAAACCCATTTTATGAGGCCAGCATTAGCTTGATCCCAAAACCAGACAAAGATCCCATCAAAAAGGAGAATTACAGACCAATATCCTTGATGAACACAGATGCAAAAATTCTCACCAAAATTCTAGCCAATAGGATCCAACAGTACCTTAAAAGGATTATTCACCACAACCAAGTGGGATTTATTCCTGGGCTGCAAGTTTGGTTCAACATCGGCAAATCAATCAATGTGATAAATACATTAATAAAAGAATGAACAAGGACCATATGATCCTCTCAATAGATGCTGAAAAAGCATTTGACAAAGTACAGCATCCTTTCTTGATCAAAACTCTTCATAACGTAGGCATAGGGAGTACATACCTCAATATCAAAGCCATCTATGAAAAACCCACAATGGCTATCATTCTCAATGGAGAAAAACTGAGAGCTTTTCCCCTAAGGTCAGGAACACAGCAGGGATGTCCATTATCACCACTGCTATTCCACATAGTACTAGAAGTCCTAGCCTCAGCAATCAGGCAACAAAAAGAAATAAAAGGCATCCAAATCAGCAAAGACGAAGTCAAACTCTCACTCTTTGCAGATGATATGATATTTTATGTGGAAAACCCAAGAGACTCCACTCCAAAAGTGCTAAAATTCATACAGGAATTCAGTAAAGTGTCAGGACATAAAATCAATGCACAGAAATCAGTTGTATTTCTGTACACCAGCAACAAGACAGAAGAAAAAGAAATTAAGGAGTTGATCCCATTTACAATTGCACCCCAAACCATAACATAACCTGGGAATAAACCTAACCAAAGAGGCAAAGAATCTGTACTCAAAAAACTATAAAGTGCTCATGAAAGAAATGGAGGAAGACACAAAGAAATGGAAAAATGCTCCATGCTCATGGATGGGAAGAATAAATATTGTGAAAATCTCTGTGTCACCTAAAGCAATCTACATATTTAATGCAATCCCTACCAAAATACTGTTAATTTTTTTCAAAGAAATGGAACAAATAATCCTAAAATTGGTATGGAACTAGAAAAGACCCCAAATAGCCAGGGGAATGTTGAAAAAGAAAGCCAAAGTTGGTGGTATCACTATTCCAGACTTCAAGCTCTACTACAAAGCTGTAATAATCAAGACAGTATGGTACTGGCACAAAGACAGACACATAGATCAATGGAACAGAATAGAGAGCCCAGAAATAGACCCTCAACTCTATGGTTAACTGATCTTTGACAAAGCAGGAAAGAACATCCAACAGAAAAAAGTCTCATCAACAAATGGTATTGGGAAAACTGGACAGCCACATGCTGAAAAATGAAATTGGACCATTTCCTTATACCACACACAAAGATAGAGTCAAATGGATGAAAGATCTCAATGTGAGACAGGAACCCATCAAAATCCTTGAGGAGAACACAGGCAGCAACCTCTTCTTCCTCTTCTTCCTAGAAACATCGCCAAAGACAAGGGAAGCAAGGGCAAAAATGAACTATTGGGACTTAATCAAGATCAAAATCTTTTGCATGACAAAGGAAACAGTTAACAAAACTGAAGGGCAGCTGACAGAATGGAAGAAGATATTCACAAATGACATATCAGATAAAGGGCTAGTATCCAAAATCTATAAAGGTCTATAAAGAATTTATTACACTTGGGGCACCTGGGTGGCTCAGTGGGTTAAGCCTCTGCCTTCGGCTCAGGTCATGATCTCAGGGTCCTGGGATCGAGCCCTGCATCGGGCTCTCTGCTCAGTGGGGAGCGTGCTTCTTCCACCTTCTCTGTCTGCCTCTCTGCCTACTTCTGATCTCTGTCTGTCAAATAAACAAATAAAATCTTAAAAAAAAAAAAAAAGAGGGCGCCTGGGTGGCTCAGTGGGTTAAGCCGCTGCCTTCGGCTCAGGTCGTGATCTCAGGGTCCTGGGATCGAGTCCCGCATCGGGCTCTCTGCTCGGCAGGGAGCCTGCTTCCCTCTCTCTCTCTCTCTGCCTGCCTCTCCGTCAACTTGTGATTTCTCTCTGTTAAATAAATAAATAAAATCTTTAAAAAAAGAAAAGAATTTATTACACTCAACACCCAAAGAACAAATAATCCAATCAAGAAATGGGCAGAGGACATGAACAGACATTTCTGCAAAGAAGACACCCAGATGGCCAACAGACACATGAAAAAGGGCTCCATATCACTAGGCATCAGGGAAATACAAATCAAAACCACAATGAGATACCACCTCACACCAGTCAGAATGGCTAAAATTAACAAGTCAGGAAATGACAGATGCTGGCGAGGATGTGGAGAAAGGGGAACCCTCCTACACTCTTGCTGGGAATGCAAGCTGGTGCAGCCACTCTGGAAAACAGCATGAAGTTTGCTCAAAAAGTTGAAAATAGAACTACCCTATGACCCAGCAATTGCACTACTGGGTATTTACCCTAAAGATACAAATGTAGTGATCCAAAGGGGCACATACATCCGTATGTTTATAGCAGCAATGTCTACAATAGCCAAACTATGGAAAGAACCTAGATGTTTATCAACAGATGAATGGATAAAGAAGATGTGGTATATATATACAATGGAATACTATACAGCCATCAAAAGAAATGAAATACTACCAGTTGCAAAAACATGGATGGAACTAGAGGGTATTATGCTGAGCAAAATAAGCCAAGGAGAGAAAGACAATTATCATACAGTCTCTCTGATATGAGGAATTTGAGAGGCAGGGTGGGGAGTTGTGGGGAGTAGGGAATGAAAAAAATGAAACAAGATGGGATTTGGAGGGAGACTCTTAATCTCATGAAACAAACTGAGGGCTGCCAGGGGGTGAGGGGGTAGGGGTATGGGGTAGGGATATGAGGTGGTAGGGTTGGGTTATGGACATTAGGGAGGGTATGTGCTATGTTGAGTGCTGTGAAATGTGTAAGCCTGATGATTCACAGACCTGTACCCCTGGGGCAAATGACATATTATATGTTTATAAAAATAATTTTAAAAAAACACAGCCACAGGAGGTAAATTGGAAATTACAGCTTGACCCTATATAAGACTATTATCTAACAAAACAAAAAGCCAACATTCTCCATAGGATCTAAACAAGACTCAGGGACTCACAACTTTAATATTTAAAATGTCTAACATATAACCCAAAATTACTTGACATATGAAGAACAGGGAATGCTGACCAGTTATCAAGGGGAGAGACAACCAACAGAAGCCAACTCTGAAATGACTGGAATACTGGAATTCTCTGATGAAAACTTTAAGACAATTATAAACATTCTCCAATAAGTAACTGAGCATTCTTGAAACAAATGGAATATAGCCAGTCTCAGCAAATGGAAACTATAATGAAGAACCAAAGGGAAATTTTATAACTGAAAAATATAATACCTGAAATTAAAAATTCACTGGATGATCCAAAGAACAAAATGGAGATGGCAGAGGAATGAATAAGTGAAGTTGAGTATAGATCAATATAAAGTATGCAATATGAGTGGTGCCTGGGTAGCACAGTTGGTTAAGTGTCTGACTCTTGGTTTCAGCTCAGGTTGTGATCTCAGGGTCATGAGATTGAGCCCCATGTCAGGCTCTGTGCTTAGCACAGAGTCTGCTAGAGACTATCTCTCCCTCTTCTTCTACCCTCACCTTCCAGCACACACACATTTCCTTCCCTCTCTCTCTCAAATAAATATTTTCTTAAAAAAGAAAGTGTGTAATCTGAACACACAGAGAAAAAAACATTGAAAATTAAAAGTAAATTGAGCCCCAGGGACCTGTGGGACAATATAAAAATGTCTAATAGTTGTACCATCAGAGTTCCAGAAGAAGAAAAGAAATTTGTAGAAAAGATATTTGAGGAGGCTGGGAAGATGGCAGAGTAGGAGGACCCTAACTGTGCCTCTTCCCATGGGTACAACTAGATAACATTCACTTCAGTGTAAATAACACAGAAAATGATCTGAAGATGGGCAGAACAAACTCTAAAACTAAAGGTAGAGAAGAGACCACATCAAAGAAGGTAGGAAGGAGAAAGAGAGAGTTTTGGAGCAAGATGGACACCATCCGTGGTGAGGAAGGAGCCAGTGGTACAGAGAAGAGCAAAAAACAGATTTAAACACTGGGGAACTCACAAGGGGAAGACAAGTCCCCATAACATTTGGCATTGAAAGCAAGAGGGGCCAAATTTCATAGGTTCTTACAACCTGTGGGACTTAAAGCCTGGAATCTTAAAAATCAGCAGGCTTAGCCCTAAGAGAGCCTGGAAGGCATTAGGAAGAAGAGTCCTTGTCCCTAAAGAAGACAACAAGACAAACAACCCACGCAGATACAGCCTAGAAACAGCAGTTTAGAAAATACCATGGTTGTGGGAGGGGGGAGCAGATGGGAGTCAGTGTGATTTACTCATCTCAAAGCATGTCCAAGAGGCAGGATCACTGGGAGACCCCTCCAGAAACAAAGGATCTGGCAGACACAATTTACTTCCCCTACCCTCCAGCATAAACCTACAGTGGGAACCAGTGCACCACTGACAGTCACTATCTAACTTGCTTACACCAAGTCCTCTGTCCCACCCCCTGCACTTTGGCAGATCTGCCTTCCCCCTCATGCTTGCCTCAGTACCCACACTGCAGGGCCCCTCTCCCAGAAAACTGGCGCAAACCCCACCAACACCTCATCTCCTGACCTGGGTATTTTGCTGGGTCTCAGTTCAAGTGGCAGCAGCTGTGTTGGCAGGTTTCATTGCACAAGCAGCTAGTGTACACCTAGTTAAAATGCACCCTACCCCTGCTGGGAACCAAATATTGCCCATAAGAGGCAAGGGGAGGCTCTGTAGACAACTGGACTGAAATAAGGAGGGGGGGAGCAGGACTCAACAGCAAGACCTAGGCAACACACACAGGAGACATTCCCTGGAAGGGCCAGGTCCTGGGCAACAGACACTGCACTGTGGGGCACTACAAGACCTCTTTTTCATAAGGCCATTACCTTCAAGAGCAGGAGAAGTAGTTGACTTTCCTAATGGAGAGAAACAGACATTGAGAGTTAGAAAAATTAAGGAGACAAAGAAATATGTCCAAATGAAAGAATAGGACCAAACCACAGCATGAGAACTAAGTGAAATGAATAAAAGTAATATACCTGACAGAATTTAAAGTAATGGGGTGCCTGGGTGGCTCAGTGGGTTAAGCCGCTGCCTTCGGCTCAGGTCATGATCTCAGGGTTCTGGGATCAAGTCCCGCATCGGGCTCTCTGCTCAGCAGGGAGCCTGCTTCCTCCTCTCTCTCTCTGCCTGCCTCTTTGCCTACTTGTGCTTTCTCTCTGTCAAAATAAATTAATAAAAATCTTTTTTTAAAAAAAGAATTTAAAGTAATGATCATAAAGATACTCACTGGATTTGAGTAAATAGTGGAGGACATAAGCGAGATCCTTGACAAGGAGAGAAAGAAGAATCAATCAGAGATGAAGAACACAATAAATTTAAAATACATTTGGTGGAATTAAGAAAAAGCTAGATGAAGCAGTGGAATGAATTAATGACCTGAAAGACAGTAATGGAAAGTTACCAAGATGAGGAAATGAGACCAAAAAAGTTATGCAAATTGAGAACTCAGTGACCACATAATAACATTTGCATTATAGGGATCCCAGAAAAAGAGAGAGAAAGGGGGTCAGAAAATTTATTTGAAGAAATAATAGCTGAAACTATCCCTAATCTGGTGAAGGAAACAGATATCCAGATCCAGGAGGCATAGAGACATCCCCAAAAATCAACCCAAGGAGGCCCATACAAAGACACATAGTAATTAAAATGGCTGAAGTAGTAATAAAGAAAAAAACTTTAAAGCACCAAGAGAAAAAGAAGACAGTTACAGACAAGGGAAACCCCATGAGGCTGTCAGCAAATTTTTCAGCAGAAATTTTGCAGACCAGAAGAGACCAGCAAGATATCTTCAAAGTGCTGAAAAGCAAAAATCTGCAGCCAAGAATACTCTATCCAGCAAGTCTGTCATTCAGAAAAGAAGGAGAAATACAGTTTCTCAAACAAAAACTAAAGGAGTTTCACAACCACTGAATAAGCCCTGCAAGAAATATTAAAGGGAACTCTTCAAATGGAAAGAACACAAGTGAGTATGAAAAGTAAAAAAACACAAAGGGTTAAAAATAAGCATTTCTGTAAATATCAGTCAAAGGGATTCATAAAATAAAAGGATATAAAATATGACACCATAGGACACTAAAGCATGGAGGGGAGGGGTACGGAGTAAAGAATGGGTTCAAACTTAAGCAACCATCAACTTAATATAAACTGTTATACGAACATAATGGTAACCACAAATCAAAACCATTAATAAATATGCAAAGAATAAAGAGAAAGAAACCCAAATATATCACTAAAAAAATTATCAAACCATGAAAGAGAGAAAGATAAAAAAGAATCAGGGAAAATCTTCAGAAACAACTACAAAAGATGTAATAAAAATGCAATAAATACAGAATCATCAATGCAAAAGTCTCAATGTAGACCTAAAGATACCTGCAGATTGAAAGTAAGGGGGTGGAGAAATATCTATCATGCAAATGGATTTCAAAAGAAAGCTGAAGTAACAATACCTACACTGGATAAAATAGACTTTAAAACAAAGACTGTAATAAGAGAAAAAGGACACTATATAATCATAAAGCAGACAGCCCTGCAAAAAGATTTAACAGCTGTAAATATTTATGCATCTAACATGGGAGTACCCAGACACATAAAATAGTTAATAACAAACATAAAGGAACTAATTGATAATAATGAATTAATAGTAGGGAATTTTAACACCTCATCTTACATTGATGTAAAGATCAACTAAACCAAAAATCAGCAAGGAAACAATGACTTTGAATGACACACCGTACCAGATGGGTCCAACAGATACGTTCAGCACATTCCATCCTAGGGTCAACTGGGTAGCTCAGTCAGTTAAGTGTCTGCCTTCAGTTCAGATCATGATGTAGGGTCCTGGGATTGAGCCCCACTTGGGGCTCCCTGCTCAGTGGGAAGCCTGCTTCTCCCTCTCCATCTGCCCCTTAGCCCCCACCCATGCCCTATCTTAAACAGATAAATAAAATCTTAAAAAAAAAAAAAAGAGAACATTCCATCTTAAAACAGCAGAATACGCATTTTTTTCAAGTGCATGCACAACATTCTCCAGAATAGATCACATGTTAGGCCACAAAACAAGCCTCAACAAATTCAAGAACATCAAAGTCATACCATGCATCTTTTCTGACCACAATGCTATAAAACTAGAAGGCAATTACAAGAAGAAACCCGGAAAGACCACAAATACGTGGAGGTTAAATAACGTGCCACTGAACAATGAATGAGTCATCCAGGAAATTAAAGAAGAAATTTAAAAAGTACATGGGAACAAATGAAAACAAAAATGCAAAGTTCAAACCTTTGTGAACTTTGCAAATAGCAAAAATGACATAGCAAAAATGACTGCTATGTCTATAACAATGCAGACCAATCTCAAGAAGTGAGAAAAATCTCAACAACCTAACCTTACACCTAAAGGAGCTAGAAAAAGAACAACAAACCAAAGCTAAAGCCAGCAGAAGGGAGGATATAATAAAAGATTAGAGCAGCGAAAAAAAATGATATAGAAACTAAAAAAAAAAAAGATTAATGAAGCCAGTTTTTCAAAAATAATCAATAAAATTGATAAGCCCCTAGCCAGACTTATCAACATAAGAGAGAGAAAGGACATAATCAAATAAAGTCATATATAAGGGAGGGGAGATGATAACCAACACCACAGAAATACAAACAAGTATAAGATAATATTGTGAAAACTATATGCCAACAAATTGGAGAACCTAGAAGAAATGGATAAATTCCTAGAAACATAAGCTACCAAAAATGAATCAGGAAGAAAGAGAAAATTTAGACAAATGATTTATCAGCAAAGAAACTGAGCCAGTAATCACCAAACTCCCAACAAACAAAAGTCCAGGACCATTTGCTTCATAGGCAAATTCTACCAGACACTTAAAGAAGAGTTAATACTTATTTTTCTCAAACTATTTCAAAGAATAGAAAAGAAAAGAAAACTTCCCAATTCATTCTATGAGGCCAGCTTACCTGGTACCAAAACCAAATAAAGATACCACAGGAAAAGAGAACTACAGGCCAATATCGCTGATGAATACAGAATGCAAAAATCCTCAACAAAATAATAGCAAACCAAATCCAACAATACATTAAAAAAGTCATTCACCACAATCAAGCAGGATTTACTCCTGGGTGGTAAGGGTGGTTCAAAATTTGCAAATTAATCAACGTGATACATACACCAATGAGAGAAATGATTAAGAACCATATGATCATTTCAATGGATACAGAAAAATCATTTAACAAAGTACAACATTTACTCATGATAAAAACCCTCCACAAAGTACATTTACAGGGGACATACCTCAATATAATAAAGGCCTTATATGAAAAACCCTCAGCTAATATCATTCTCAATGGTGAAAACCCGAGAGTCTTTCCCCTAAGGTCAGGAACAGACAAATATGTCCACTCTCACCACTTATATTCAACATAGTCCTGGAAGTCCTAGCCAAACAGACAACAAAAAGAAATAAACAGACAACAAAAAGAAATAAAAAGCATCCAAATCTGTAAGGAAGAAGTAAAACTTTCACTATTTACAAACAGACAACAAAAAGAACGTTAACAAAAAGAAATAAACATAACATTAAAAAAGAACATAACAAAAAGAAATAAACAGACAACAAAAAGAAATAAAAAGCATCCAAACCTGTAAGGAAGAAGTAAAACTTTCACTATTTACAGATGACATGATACAATATATAGAAAACCTGAAAGACTCCACCAAAAAATCCCTGCTAGAACTGCTAAAGTCAGGAGACAGAGAAATATGTCCAGATATAAAACCGGATATAAAAGGATATGAAGGATATAAAACCAATGTAAAGAAATCCATAGGGGCATCTGGGTGGCTCAGTGGGTTAAGCTGCTGCCTTTGGCTTGGGTCATGATCTCAGGGTCCTGGGATTGAGCCCCAAATTGGGCTCTCTGCTCAGGGGGGAGCGTGCTTCCCTCTCTTTCTCTCTCTCTGCCTGCCTCTCTGCCTACTTGTGATCTCTCTCTGTCAAATAAATAAATAAAATCTAAAATGTAAAAAAAAGAAATCCATTGCATTTCCATACACTAATAATGAAGCAACAGAAAGTGAAATTAACAATCCCATTTACAATTACACCAAAAACAATAAAATATCTAAGAAAAAACTTAACCAAAGAGATAAAAGCCTTATATTCTGAAAACTATAAAAACATTGGTAAAAAAAAAAAAATCCAAGATAACCCAAAGACATGGAAAGACATTTCATGCTCATGGACTGGAAGAACAAATACTGTTAAAATGTTTATACTATCCAAAGCAAACCACACATTTAATGCAATCCCTAACAAAATGCCAATCACATTTTTCACATAACTAGAACAAACAATCCTAAAATTTGTATGAAACAATAAAAGACATCAAATAGCCAAAGCAATTTTGAAAAAGCAAAGGAAAGCAGGAGGCATCAGAATTCTAGACTTTGAGTTTTATTACAAAGCTATAGTAATCAAAACAATATTGTACTGGCATAAAAACAGATACACAGATCAATACACAGATACACCAACAACTATATGGCCAATCTTTGACAAAGCACACAAGAATATCCAATGGAAAAAGACAGTCTGTCAACCAATTGTGTTGGGAAAACAGGACAGCTACATGCAAAAGAATGAGACTGGATCACTTTCTTACACCACAAACAAAAACAAAACCAAAATGGATTAAAGACCTAAATGTGACACTTGAAACCATAAAAATCCTAGATGAGAATAAGGCAGTAACTTTTTAACATTGGTTGCAGCAACTTTTTTCTAAATATGTCTCCTGATGCATGGGAAACAAAAGCAAAAATTAACTCTTGGGACTACATTTTAAAAAAACAAACTTCTGCATGAGGAAGGAAACAATTAACAAAACTAAAAGGCAACCTGTGGAATGAGAGAAGATATTTGCAAATGATATAATGGATAAAATTACCCAAAATATATAAAGAACTTATACAACTCAACACCCCCCACCAAAAATAATCCAGTTTAGAAATGAGGAGAAGACACGAACAGACATTGTCAGTATGGCTAAAAATCAGTGGTGTCTGGGTGGCTCAGTCAGTTAAGCATCTGACTCTTTATTTCAGCTCATGTCATGATCTCAGGGTTGTGAGACTGAATCACATGTCAGGCGCCACCTTGAACATGAACTCTGCTTAAGATTCTCTCTCTCCTTCTCCCTCTGCCCTTCCCCACATACTCACACACTCCCCACCCCACCCCAAAAAAAGAATGGCTAAAATAAAAAACACAAGAAACGATGGGTGTTAGTGAGGATGTGGAAAAAGAGGAACCCTCTTGCACTATGGGTAGGAATGCAAACTGGTGCAGCCACTCTGGAAAACAAAATGGAGGTTCCTCAAAAAGTTAAAAATAGAACTACCCTATGACCAAGCAAGTGCACTACTAGATATTATCCAAAGAATTAAAAAAGAAAAACTAATTCAAAGGGATACATACACTCTGATGTTTATAGCAGCATTATCTACAATAGTCAAATTATGGAAGCAGCACAAGTGTCCATTGATAGATGGATGGGTAAAGAAGATGTGGTAATATACATACAATGGAATATTATTCAGCCATAAAAAATGAAATCTTGCCATTTGCAACAACATGAATGGAACCAGAGAGTACAATGCTAAGCGAAATAGTCAGAGAAAGATAAATACTATATGATTTCACTCATATGTGGAATTTAAGAAACAAAACAAATGAGCAAAGCAAAAAATAGAAAGTCAATGCAAGAAACAGAATCTTAACTTCCAAGGACAAATTGATGGTTCCTAAAGGGGAGGTGAGGGGGATGGGTGAAACAGGTAGTGGGGATTAAGGAGTGCATTTGACATGATGAGTACCAAGTGATTAAAATAAAAACAAAATATATCTACACCTAGGGGCACTGGCTGGCTCAGTTAGTGAAGCATGCAACTCTTAATCATGGGGCTTTAAGTTCAAGTTCCACATTAGGTACAGAAATGACTTAAATATAAAATCTAAAAAATTTTTTAAAATGTACATGTATATCTATATACCTATAGGCTTCTTATTCAGGACCACAATGAAATAAACACACTTTTTCCTATTTTTCCTGCTAAGTACAGATGCTTTCAACTCTGGGCTTTATATATAAAACAAACATAACGAGACTCAGAAGGATGGAGAGATGAAGGTTAAGGACTGTGATGAATTCTCTGGGGTTTCTACTTGCTTCATACATTCTAGACTAAGTGCTGGAGAAGACAGAAACTCAGAAACGTTAATGGGATTTGGGGGGGGGAAATCCCCCCGAAGTCTGCTCTCTCCAGCCAAAGAAACAAGAATGGGGCAGCTTAGTGAGCCAGAGAACATTCAGGCAAACACCATGAAGGAAACCAGCCCCAACCCACTCCCATAAGCAAAGTCAAACGGGAAACCCAGATTTCCACCCTTGTCTGACTGTAGCAATTCCCGTCACTTGGGTGGCATGAGAAAAGATCAAGTGGGGAGTCGAGGATTTCATCCCTGCCCAGCAGTAACAGGGCATCAAGGGAGGCAGAGTGGAGGCCAAAATCGTGCCTCACCATCCAGTACTTATGTGGCCTCTGCACCACTGTGGTGGTTAGCCAAGGTCATGTGCGAAGCATGTAGTAGCAAGGCTCTCTGACCCTAGGGCATGGTTGTTGGCTGGCGAACCTGGACTACCACCTCCACCTGACAGGAATAAGACAGCATTCCCCTTCTTCCACTGGCAGAAGATTTAAAACATAAGACTTAAATAGGATCCAGGGTCTCATAACTTAATATCTAATATGTCCAGGATATAATTTAAAAATCATTTATCATAGCAAGAACCAGAGAAATCCCATCTTAAATGAGTAATGACAATCAACAGATGCTAACACCAAACTGACACATCTTGGAATTGTTTGGAATTTTAAAGCAAGCATGAACATGATTTAAAACAAGTATGAACATGATTGAATCAAATGAAAAAAATTTAAAGTCTCATCAAAGAAATAGAAGATAAAAGAAGAACTAAATGGAAATTTTAGAATTGAAAAATACAATACCTAAAAATTTAAAACTCAGTGAATGGGCTTAATAACAGAATGGAAGGGGTAGAGAAAAGACTTGGTGAACTTGAAAATAAAACAATATAAATTACCCGGCCTGAAGAACATAGAGGAAGACAGACAGGGGCCTGTGGGATGTAACAGTGAATTAACATTCATGACACTGGAGTCATGAGAGCAGAAAAAGGGTAGTGCTAGAAGGTACTTCAAGAAATAATGGTGGGGCACCTGGGTGGCTCAGTCAGTTAAGCATCTGACTCTTGATTTCACCTCAGGTCATGATCTCAGGGTCCTGGGATCAAGCCCTGTGTCCGGCTCCACGCTCAGCAAGGAGTCTGCTTTGCTCCCTGTCTCTCTCCCTCTGCCCCCCTCTCCTGCTCTCTTTAAAATAAATGAATAAATAAAATCTTTTCTTTAAAGAAATAATGGCTAAAATTTCCCAAATTTTGCAAAAGACATAAACTTAAGTTTAGGAAAACTGAGTGAACCCAACAGGATAAATCCCGAAAAAATCCACACCAAGACATCAGAGTCAAGCTTTCAAAAACCAGAGACAAAGAAAAAAAAAACTTGAAAGCTGCAAGAGATAAGTGCCACCCAGCACAATGGGAAAGAATAATTCAAATGATAGTTGATCTTTCATAAAAAAACCATAGAGGTCAAAAGGAAGTGGCACAACTTTTTTCAAATGCTGAAGAAAAAGAAATGTCAACCCCAAATTCTAAATCAAGTGAAGCTATCATTTAGGAATAGAGGAGAAATAAAGACATCTCAAAGAAAAACTACAGAGAATTTGTTGTCATAACATCTACCCTAAAAGAATGACTAAAGGAAGTTCTTGAAACAGAAATAATTTAAAAAGCAAAAAAAAAAAAAAAAAATGGAAATCTTGGAACATCAGAAAGGAAAAACAGAACATTAGAAAGAGCACATTTTTTTCCCAATTTATTTATTTTCAGAAAAACAGTATTCATTATTTTTTCAACACACCCAGTACTCCATGCAAGCTGTGCCCTCTATAATACCCACCACCTGGCACCCCAACCTCCCACCCCCCCCGCCACTTCAAACCCCTCAGACTGTTTTTCAGAGTCCATAGTCTCTCATGGTTCATCTCCCCTTCCAATTTACCCAAAAGCACATACCCTCCCCAATGTCCATAATCCTACCCCCCTTCTCCCAACCCCCCTCCCCCCAGCAACCCACAGTTTGTTTCGTGAGATTAAGAGTCACTTATGGTTTGTCTCCCTCCCTATCCCATCTTGTTTCATGGATTCTTAGAAAGAGCACATTTTTTTTAAAAGATTTTTATTTATCTATTTGACAGAGAGAGATCACAAGTAGACAGAGAGGCAGGCAGAGAGAGAGAGGAAGGGAAGCAGGCTCCCCGCTGAGCACAGAGCCCGATGTGGGACTCGATCCCAGGACCCTGAGATCATGACCTGAGCCGAAGGCAGCGGCTTAACACACTGAGCCACCCAGGCGCCCCAGAAAGAGCACATTTATAGGTAAATACAATACTCTTTCCTTCTCCTCTTGAGTTTTCTAAATTACATTTGACCATTGAAGCAAAAAGTCAAACATCTTGAAGTGGTTCTCAGTCTATATAGAGGAAATATTTAAGACAATTATAAATGAGATAGGGTAAACAGATTTGGAGGAAGGTAAGGTTTCTATACTTCACTCAAACTGGAAAGATGTTGACACCAGTAGGCTGTGATAAGTTATGTATGCATAATATAATTTCTGGAGCAACCACTAAAAACCTATACATTCAAAAATACTACAGAGAAATCAAAATAGAATTCTAAAAAGTTTCAAAGAACACACAGGAACACAGGAAAAAGAAAACAAAGAAACAAAAGAAACAGAAAATAGAAAATTAATATTAAAATGGCAGACTTAAGCTCTAAAATATCAATAATTGCACTAAATGTAAATGGTCCTAAAAAACAATTAAAAGTAAATAAAAAATGGCTTCGCTAAATGCAAGGGCATTATGCTGAATGGGGAAGGGGAGCCAATCTCAAAAGGTCTCATACTGGATGTTTCCATTTATATAACTGTCCATTTCCTAGGACTGCCATAATAAATTACCATGAACTCGGTGGCTTAGTATAACAGAATTTCTTTTTTTTTTTTTTAAGATTTTATTTATTTATTTGACAGAGAGAGATCACAAGTGGGCAGAGAGGCAGGCAGAGAGAGAGAGAGGAGGAAGCAGGCTCCCTGCCGAGCAGAGAGCCCGATGCGGGACTCGATCCCAGGACCCTGAGATCATGACCTGAGTCGAAGGCAGCGGCTTAACCCACTGAGCCACCCAGGCGCCCAGTATAACAGAATTTCATTGTCTCATGGTTCTGGAGGCTTTAAGTGCAAAATCATGATGTCAGCAAAGCCATGTTCCCTCAGAGGGTGCTAAGGGAGCATCTTTCCTTGCCTCTTCCAGCTTCTGGTAGCCCCCAGACATTTCCTGGCTTGTGACAACATAAGTCTACTCATTACATAGCATTCTCTCTACATCTCTTCATTTAGTCTTCCTTCTGTCTGTGTCAGTTTCTACATCCAAATTTCCTTTTTTCATAAGGACATTGGTCATACTGGATTCTGATGACCTCATTTTAACAAGATTAACTCTATAAAGACCCAATTTCTAAATAAAGTCACATTCTGAGTCACTGGAAGTTAAGTGTTCAACATACCTTTCTGAGGGAACACAATTCAATCCGCAGCAATGACATTCTCAAATTGACAAAATTATAAAGATGGAAAACATATTAGTGCTTAGGGATAATGCAAGGTTACAAAGCAGTTGTGACTATAAAAGGGGAGCATGAGAGGTCTTTGTGGTGATGGAATAGTTCTGTATCTTAAGTGCAGTGACAATTACATAAATCCATGCATGTGATAAAATGGCAGAGAACTACACACACACATTTATCAATATTCTGACTTTGATATTATACTGTTGTTACATAAGACATAGCCACTGGGGGGAAAAAACAGGCAAAGGGTAATTTCTCTGGATTTTTATTTCAAAATGGAAGTATAATATATGGATATGGATATGCCCACACTAAGACACCTAATCAAGCAGTTTTTGAAAACAGAAAGAAGATTCTACTGCTTTGAGAAAAGAAAAAAAGCTCATCCAAAGGTTCAACATGGAACATAAAACATAATGCCTTCAAAACTGAAGAAAAATGAGAATTCTCTACCCAGTTAAACTATTAATCAAGAGTAAGGGTAGAATAAAGATATTTCCAGACACATGAGACCTCAAAACAAGTATCTCTCATTAACCTTTCCTCAAGAAGCTACAGGAAAATGTGTTCCAGCAAAACCAGACAGCAAACAAAGCAAAAGGAAGACAGAATCCAGGAGACAAGGATCCCATCAGAAGAAGAAGAAGGAAACTCCCAGGGTAAATATCAGTGCTAAACCCAGTTCGTTCAAAATGAGTGAGCATCTACGTGAGCACTGCTCCTGTCTCTATGAAGCCTGGGGACTCTTCTGATGGGAGGCTCACTACCTGCACTGGAAAGACATCTGTGGTGTAGTGGGGAGACACTGAGAGTTAGTAGCTCCTAAACCCAGGAACCTGATCTCTCATATCTCGTTGTGAGAGCCTAAATGGTGAAATAGGGATGATAATACATCTCACAGCAGGCCATTGTGGGGAATTAGAGATGACATGTAATGGGCAACCGGATGGGAAAAAGAGCTCTCCAACCAATTTTTCTGACACAATCTTACCTCTAGTTCATGGAAGGGAACAGGTTGTGATGGAAGGCAGGAAACACACTTTATCTTTATGGTCAAGGGATTTAAGTCCTGCTTTTGCTCCTCAGTCATGATAGGACCTTCTGTTTTTAAAGTCAAAAAACAATCTAAAATGCTGGCAGACTTCCCCCTACCACGACTCACAATAGTTTGCCATCCTGGAGGGGGCAGAAGGGAAATACAGACAGTGTTAGACTGTGGCTCTTGACAGCTCCAAGACAAGTACAGAGGGATCAGGCAACCTGAGATAAATTATAACCAAGAGAAGAAAACCAAAAAAAAAAACCCAAAAAACAACAATTAGCAAACACCTACTGTCAGCACATTCTATGTGGTTTTCTCAAACTGAGGTCCCATAAGCTCCCTAAGAGAATTTAATTGTTGTGATTTAATCTTGATGGCCATCTTGTAATTTAAGCATTTCCTGAATCATCTATAGGGATACCGATGCTTAGGTGGGACCCTCAAGCAATCGGATTTACTGGGTCTGGGATGCAGCCTCCACTCTAGGGTTTTTAAAAGCTCTCCAGGCAGGACACGAGGGTGGCTCAGTGGGTTAAGCATCTACCTTCAGCTCAGGTCATGATTCCAGGGTCCTGGGATAGAGCCCCGCGTCGGGCTCCTTGCCTAGCAGGGAGCCTGCAGCATCCCCCTGCTTGTGCTGTCTCTCCCTCTCTGACAAATAAATAAAAAAATCTTTACAAATAATAAATAAAACTAAATACAATTTAAAATGCAGTTCCTTCATCACAGGAGTCACATTTCAAATGCCTAGTACATGTGTAGCTATGAGCTACCGGACCAGACCACACATCTCTGGAGCATTTCCATCACCACAGAAAGCTCTTCTGGGTGGTGCTGCTTCAGGCAATGACTTTAGAAGAGAAGACGTTCGAGAGCATGGAATGCCAGGGTCTCTGTCGTGGCGGCCGGTGGTGCTGCTTTAACGGGTGTGGTCCAAGCGGAGAAGCGCAGCTCCAGACGTAGAACACAACTGGTACGACAGAGCTGGACTGAGCACAGCACACTTCTGGGTAGGGCCGTGTTGCAGGAGTGCAACTAGGGAAAAGGGCGGGTAAACGGAGCCACTGTGTGGGGCACACATAGCTGGGAGAATCTTTTTCGCGTGAAAGGGGTCCATACCAGGAGGAGAAATAATGAATGGTGTTGGGGGTTGGGGAGGGGTCAAATCTTCCATTGTGCAAGCAGAGAGGCCTAGGCGCACACCATAGTCACGTGACCTACAAGTCAGAGGCTCTGTGGGGCTTCCTTTCTTCATATGGGCAGAGATTCCACTGTGCTTAGGGTGATTAAGACGGTATATGTACGCGGAGGGGCTGGGAACGCCACCCAGCATGTAGTGGGCACGCAGAAAGACCAGCTCTGCTCCTTTCACAAGGTTTGTAAATGTATTTCTAGGGCACACGAAAGCCCAGTCGCTCACACTCTGAAAGAGGTTCCCTTCCAAAACAAGTTATGGGCCCCGGGTGTGTGGCTGAGCCCACCGGTGTGACCATGGGGCCATGTGCACCTGCTGGGGACAGCTCTCAGGGCTCCCACGGCTTTCTCTTCAACAGAGCTGACTCGTCAAGGCCATAACTAATCATGACTTGTATTCTAGAACTCTGTAAACCTTTTTGTGAAAAAGACTGCCCAGTATGGAAGAAATCTCCACCACCCATGTGCACTCGAACCGCCATTCAGTGAGGGAGGGCTCAGCCATAATTCCAGGGTAGGGTTTCACAACTTCAAAACCACAGATACTCGGGGACAGAGAATTCTCGGCTGTGGGGACAATCCACTGCTTTATGGAACAGCAGCATCCCTCCGCTCCCATCTGTGACAACCAAAAAACCTCCTCATATGACCAAATGTCCCCCTAGGGGCACAAGTGCCCACACTGAGAACCCCTGCTCTGGAGTAAGAGAAGAGGAGCCTGGGAACAGACCCCGCAATCGGGGTTCATCTACACCGGCCAGACCTCAGTGTGCATTAAAGTCCTGGGTCCTCTAACAGCCCTGTGTGGCAGCTTCCATCTCTGCTTTCTAGACAGAGAAGCTGGGATCCAGAAATGTTCAGAAAGCATCCCAGGTCTCTCAGCTAAGAAGTGTGGAATGCATGTCCAAACCAGTCCTGCCTGGCAACACTTGGCCCCTCCACTATGCAACAAAAATCAAGAGATCACTCCACAGTCCTTTTAGAATCGTAATGGATTACTGGCCAACCAATATTCACCACTAAGGGATGCAAAGCCTAGGGCCTAATTCGAAATCAAAGATGATGAGCAAAAATTACCATGCTGGTTTTAGAATGATCTTATGCTGTTATTTTATGGCAAAAACAAACATCCAGTTGGCCTGCCGAGCCAAGGCCCTTCTTAGCTAAAGACCATAAACCGTGATATCGGTATAAGGAAGGAAGGATTGTCTTTCTTTCTTGCTGGAGGCCCAGCACCCTGTATCCAGCCCACCCAAATGTTCTGACAGAAGTGGCTCCAATTCGGTAACCTCTCTGAGTCCTACTATGTGCAAATTTATGCACCTTATCTCACGTGACCCTTACTGCAGCCCTCCGGGGTAGAAATCCTCCCCCCATTCTACAGATGAAGATATGGAGCTGAAGGACTCAGAGGAAGTGGTCAACTTGCTGGGTAGTGGCTGAGCCAAGATTCAAAGTCTGTTTGTCACTGGTGCTCTTGGAATCACTGAACCATTACAGGGCCGTGACGGCACAGTTTGGGAGTGGGGGGGCCAGCAGACACCTCTGGGCTTCACCCTGCTGGAAAAAGTCACGCCAGGCTGTTTGAGACCATCTGAGCTTCTCCTTCCTCCCATAGCAAAATTAGGAAGCAAAATCAACCTCGATACAAAGTCAACAGGTCACCCAGAGCTCACCCACCTCTAGGCACCAGTTTCTCTTGGGGATTCAGCCCACAAGGTATGCCCCAGAGATGTGTGCCCTGAGCAGGAGCTTGAAACCGCGGTGTGGAGGCCAGCTCTTCCTGGACCACAGCCTGAGGGGGGTAAGCATCTCTGAAAACTCACTTCTCTAGAAAAGACTCCATTGCTCCAGGAAAACTAAGACAGCCTGAATTCAAGGCCCAATTTCAGGTGAAAGCTGATTTTCAAAAATCCATTTAAAAAGGAAAACTGAAAAGTTAATGGTATTTCCTCAAAAACGTATTGCTGTCAATACAAGAGCTAGTGAGCATTCGATTTTCCTGGCACCTGTGTAACGTTTATGGGGTAAACCGCAAGCCACTGCAAGGGTTTGGGCCGGCTCAAGACAGTAGCCTAAATTTCTGCAGATTGGCCAGTAGAGGGCGCACATTCACCCTAATAGCCAACCACAATCCCCCTTACATTCCACCCCCCCCCCACCAACCATGAAATAAACTGGAAACTATTTTCTCTGAAAAGAAAGAGGGTTACCCCCCCCCATATTACTATTTTAAAAACAAAGTCATGTAATTTTACCCAAAATACATGGTGAGCTTTCCATTATCAAGACCTAGGGATATAACACGCATACCTACTTATTATTTGTCCAACTGTAGATAACCTAGTTTCCAAATTGTGATCAATCTTACAGAGCAAGGGAACGGAACCCCAGTTCTGCCCCTGAGCTATGTGATCCCAAGTGAATTGCTTTGCCTTCTCCAAGTTTTGGTTCCTCACAGAACCAAGCGCGGGCACCCCGACAGCACTCCTGCAAGCTTACTGGGAGGCTCAGAGTTTGCGATGAGCAGTAAAGGACCAGAGGGAAACACTGGTGCCTTCCCCTCTTTCCTCTACTAGATGCTTTCAGAAACATCTGCAAGAAAGTGCTTACAAAAAGCAGCATCTTATTTCGCAAACAAAATTAGCACAATTACTCTCACCAGTTTCTTCAGAATCAGGCGTGAGTTCAAACCCTGACGTTGCCCCTACTTGCTAGGTGATCTCGAACAATACATCTGACCTCTCTGTGCCTCCTTGTCCTCCTCTGTACAACAGAGAAGCTTACCTCCACTTCACTGAAGTGACTGTGGGCATGAAGCTAGGTGGCAGAACAAAGGCTTGGTCAATGCGGGCACCCTGTTTATGGACATTCTAGCCACATGGGACAAAACAACCAAGACCTGCTGGGACCAGGGGTCGCCCACCTGCGAGGAGTGGCATCACCGCCAGCTCGGTGGAGAAGGTACCATGCTTCCAATCTCCTTCCATCTTGAGGTCAGTTTCCTCCTCTGTTTGAGATTTCTTCCCTCTCTTCTGGCTCTTCTTTCTCCCCTCTGAGTCTTTCCTTTTAACTGTGAAATCAAAGGAAGGAAACAAGCGTTCCAAGGAGGTCATATCCAAGCTCCCGTATGTGAATGCATACGTGCTACAGAGACTCAAAGAGGTTCTGGAAGACCCTGGAAAGCGGAGGTCATCCTTTATGCTACCACCCTTCCCCAGCAACCAGAAGAAGTGTTTACATGTAGATGACAAAGTGGTTGTCAGTTACATGCAGGAAGAACATGAGGGCCATCCTGATCTCCCAGCCGGTCATCCCGAGAACATGGGCAGAGGGGGCCGAGGTTGGATGAAGAGCAACATCACCACATACCAAACTCCTCCCCCAAGTCAGCTCTTAACCACAGTGTAGGGCTGAGGTTTGGGCTTTGAAGTCAGACCACCAAGGTTCTGGAACCACATCTCCCCTTCCTTAACCATCCTGAGCCTCAGTCACCTCACCTATAGAATGGGGACAGTACTGCCTACCTTGTAGGGTGTTGAAAAGAGTAAATGAGCAAAGGTACATAAAATATTCAGCTCTGTGCCAAGCTCAGATGCAGGGGTGGGGGAGGAGACAATAAGACATATATATATCTATGGTAATTAAAGCCATGAGCTATTTGTTCCATGATACAAAGACCAATGGAACAGACTACAGAAAGCCCAGAAATACACTGCACACATAGGGGACTTAACAGATGCCGGGGTGGCATTTCAGATCAATGAGAAAGGACGGACTAGTCAATTAATTATACTTTCCATCTGGAGGCTAATAAAATTATAGGGCACCTCATGCCATAGGCAAAATGAAAGGCAGACTAATGGTGGAAAACAAAAAACTTCAAACTAATTAGAAGAATACACAGGAGACTCTACTGATGTCCAGATGAGGAAGGATTTCTTAAACATCACGGAAAGTACAAACTGGAAAGGAATAGTTACATAACTGGTGTGCAAAACCAGCACACATAGAGTAAATGGGTAATTTACAGACCCCAGCCTATGGTGTGTATAGGGTGTGTAAGTGATCACACATAATCATCAGAAGATGTAAAGAATAAAGCTTCTGAATCCATAAGAAAAAAATGTAAAACCTAGAGTTGCCTACGTGGCTCAGGCAGTTAGGCATCTGCCTTCAGCTCGGGTCATGATCTTGGGATCCCGGGACCAAGTTCTAAGCCCCCTACTGCTGAGGAGGGAGTCTGTTTCTCCCGCTCCCTCAAATTTCTCCCTTTCTCTCAAATAAATAAATAAGATCTTTAAGAGAAAAGCTTAGAACTCAATAGAAAGGGGTGCCTGGGTGGCTCGGTGGGTTAAGCCTCTACCTTCAGCTCAAGTTATGATCTCAGGGTCCTGGGATCAAGCCCCACGTCCGGCTCTCTGCTCAGCAGGGAGCCTGCTTCCCCCTTTTCTCTCTCTGCCTGCCTCTCTGCCTACTTGTAATCTCTGTCAAATAAATAAGTAAATCCTTCAAAAAAGAAAAAGAAAAAGAAAAGTAAGCCAAGAAGCAGGAATAGCCAAATTACATAAGATTATAACCAAATAAGCATAGGAGATGCTTTCGAGTTCACAAGGAATCAGGAAGTAAGCCCCTGACCATGCCAAGCATGACTGATAACGGAAAAGCTGGAATTCTCAGGACTTCTGTCAGGAGGGCACATAGGTACAACCCAGAGAATAAAAACCAGCAATACCTCCTGAGGGGTCGAGGTGCGTTTCCCATGCCCTTTGACCCCACTGGGCAAATGCCCTAGGCTCTGTAGCACAGACACACAGAGACCTGCATAAGGATGATCGCTATCACTGTGTTGGTGACGGTGGGAAATTGGAGATGACTCAAATGTCTCTCAGTGAGGAGTCCATGGGTGTAGGAATGCACAGCCCTCCAATGGGGCCCTTTATAGAATTTACAAGGAAGGAGTTGGACTTACACATGTGGACACAAATAAACCTCAAAAGTTAAGCTGAATGCAAAGAGCCAGTTGCAAGAAGATAGGTACAGTATGAAGGCATTTCTGTAACTCATAAAAACAAAAATCAATACAACATTGAATGTGTCAGAAAGAATGGGGTGGAAGGGGGCACCTGGGTGGCTCAGTGGGTTTAAAGCCTCTGCCTTTGGCTCAGGTCATGATCCCAGGGTCCTGGGATCGAGCCCCGAATCAGGCTCTCTGCTCAGCGGGGAGCCTGCTTCCCCCCCTCTCTCTCTGTCTGCCTCTCTGCCTACTTGTGATCTCTGTCAAATAAATAAATAAAATCTTAAAAAAAAAAAAAAAAAAGAATGGGGTGGCAGGAAAGGGTCACACCAATTTCTATGTAGGATAGGGAATGCTTTTTAAAAAAGATTTTTATTTATTTATTTGAGAGAGAGAGAGAGAGATAAAGCACAAGTGCAGGAGAGGGAGAAGTGGACAGCCAACTGAGCAGGGAGCCCTACATGGGGCTCAGTCCCAGGACCCTGGGATCACCACCTCAGCCAAAGGCAGATGCTTAACCAATGGAGCCACCCAGGCACCCCCTAGGGGATGCTTCTTAAAAGCACAAGATGCAAAGGAGTCTACATGTAAACTTCTTTTTCTCAAAAAGAAAGAAGGAAGGGAGGATGGGAGGGCTGGAGGGAGAAAGGATGAGAGGGAAATAGGAATAAAGGAAGGAAAGAAACAAAGGAAGAAAGAAAGAAGGAGAAAGAGCAAGAAAAATGAAGGAAATGTGGCAAAATCTCAACGCCTAAATTGTACATACATCGTATTTGTTGGTGTTCTCTTCTATTTTTTTTTTTTTTTCAAAATAAAAAGATGGTTTGAAAATCTCATTCAAATGCTTAAAGAATATTTTTAAAAGGTGAGGCTATTTAATCTGGAAAAGAGAAAACTTTCCAAAGAGCTGACACTGTTCCAATATGAAAGCGTGGACTAGTCTTCTAGGGCCTTAAAAAGGGAATGTGAGCAACTGTGTTTCCAATGCCTGGCAGAGAGCCCGCCTGGAGCAGTCACTTCTCTCTGCAGCTTCAGAATGTTGAACTCGAACAAGGAAAAGCGGACTTAATGGATAAAGAGTTAAGGAAATGATTTGTACCAATTACAGCTGTATAAACAGGAAGTGAGCCATCCCAGGAGGCAGCAAGTGCACCAGTTCTAGAATATTCCACCTCATACAGGAAACCTAACTGCTGGCTGAAAAACTGGTGAAGAGAACAAGGTTAAGAAGGAAGAGGTCAGGGCACCTGGGTGGCTCAGTCATTAAGTGTCTGCCTTTGGCTCAGATCATGATCCCGGGGTCCTGGGATCGAGCCTCATATCGGGCTCCCTGCTCGGCAGGGAGCCTGCTTCTCTCTCTCCCACTCCCCCTGCTTCCGTATCCTCTCTCACTGTGTCTCTCTGTGTCACATAAGTAAATAAATCTTTTTTAAAAAAAAGAAGAAGGAGAAGGAAGAGGTCAATGTAGTAGCTTCTGAGGACCCTCGCCTCTTGGTCTGTCACCAAGACTACAGATTTCGCATGAGTGGTTCCTGCAACCTGGAATGCAATTGCCCTCGTTCTACCATAAGAAGCGAAGAACTTCTTATCTTCTGAGAGTCCTTCTATAAAGCTGACTCTTTGTTTCTTCAACATACCTACCTACACTTACCACAGCATCTATCACATAGGAATGCAGTTATTTATTTGAAAGTCTACAGTCAACTTTAGAGATTTTATTTCCATGCTCCCCGCGTTCATGACATCATGAGTCAGGAGTGTGGAAGCATTGGCAGGAGTGGGAAAGGCTGTTGTGCAAATGGGTGGAATGATGCAGGTAAATGAATGGGAGAAGGTGGGTTGGAATGGCTGGATGGGGTGAGACAATGGGTAAGTTGAAAGGGTATATAGTGTTTTCTTACTTTCAAGTAACATGTGGTCACATATCAACAATCTTTCTGAGGTATTCTGAATTTGAAATATTTCATAATGCTTCTAAGTCTAGTTATATTATAAAATTCCAAAATCCCATCTTAACTTACTTTGAAATTTTTGCTTTTCTAACATGTTTGTTAAGCTGTTAAATGATGATCTCTCATGATGATCTTCTCCTTCCATCTCCATGCCGACTGCTGTTCCCAAAGAAAGAGCTGTTTCTCTAGAAAATTCACGGAGAGAAAAATAAATGAAGGTGAAAAAAAGCAGGGACCAGACCGAAGAATCTATTTACTGGACCAATCTGGAGCAGATTTTTATTGTATTTATTTATTTTAGACTTTATTTATTTATTTGTCAGAGAGAAAGAGAGTACAAATAGGGGAAGCAGCACTCAGAGGGAGAAGCAGGCTCCCTGCTGAGCAAGGAGCCTGATGTGGGACTTGATCCCAGGACTCTGGGATCAGGACCTGAGCCAAAGGCAGATGCTTAACTGACTGTGCCACCCAGATGTCCCACGAGCAGATTTTTTTTTTTTCCATGAGCAGATTTTTTAAAAATGACATTGCATTCCTCTAACCAAAGCTTCTTAAATTTCAATGTGCATATGAATCACCTGGAAATGCTGTTAAAGAAAATGCTGGTATGGTTCAATAAGCCTGGGGTGGACCTGACAGTCCACATTTCTAACAAGTTCCCAGTCATGCTGATGCTGTTGCTCTGCAGACCGCACTCGTATTATCAATTTCTAACTAGAAATATTATGGAAAATAATATATTTTTATAAAAGCAGTCAAAACTCTAATATATCCAGGAATTCATTTGCAGGAATTATCCAACATCTATAGGAAGAAATTTTTTTGAACTCTATTAGAAATCATAAAGGAGGAGCTGAATTAGGTGAAAAGATATACCATGATCATGGATGGGAGAGCCTCAGAATGTAAAAATGTCAGTTCTTCTCAAATTAATGCATCAATTCAACACAAAAAACAATTTTTTAGAAGTCAAGATTTTTTAATTACACAGTTTCTTGGTTCTCCCCATCCCACTCTCCCAAGCCTCCAGCTGGGCCTCCTTTCAACCTTTGGACCTCCAAGGCATCCAAGGAATCTCCAGATCCTTCTTAGGCTCTAAGAGCAATTGCACTCGTAGCAGGAAAGGCTGTGGACTTGGTAGTCTGAAGTCCTAGAGTCCTGGCTTTACCAACACTCCCAAGATCCCAAGAATTCCAGTTTTAAATCTTTGAGCAAATCACTAACCACTCTGTTATGTTATGAAGAAAACGGAAACAGTAATAATACCATCTCTCAGAGTGACCATGATGAGAATTGAGGTAAACCAACATGTGCAAAAGCACAGGGCATATCTGCGCTCATAAACACAAGCATTCCTTTCTCTGTTCCTTTAATTTCACCTGGATTGCATGAGCTCCGACTTAGCTAAGTTACTAAAAATCCACATGACTCTCGGTGAGACACTGTACGGTTTATGCAAGAGGGAGTTCCACTCCCAATCGCTGAAATAGCATGGTTCCATCCTTACCGAACTGTGGAAAGTTCTTCCATTCTGAGTACCTTCTCATCTCCCTCGGGGATCTTGGGAAAAGTTTCAAACTCCGCTGGGTGAGAATATGATAATATTTATTAGCAAATGGACTTCCTGGTCCATTCTAGTTCCTTAAGAAATGAGGGTCCTTTACCCATTTTGTAATGGCAGTCACCAAGCAGCGGTGAGCATAAAAAGGCTGGTTAATAATAAATGAGTAAATGAATGAATGCACAGACTAAAGAGGATTATTTGGACAAATGGAGGCGTGAGGAAGCCACCAATTTCTTATATAACACCCCATGGTGGGTGAAATAAAAAAGGAAAAAAAAGTCACTATTCAGTTGTCTAATTCAGCACTGTTTACATCAGAGAATACTGAAAACACTCCCAAGATCCCTACGTCCCCATCTACAGAGAATCTTACAATGTCACCAGCAGATGAAAAATTATGGACTCCACAAATGGAGTTTATGCAGTTCTTCAGTAAATAGGTTCTTAAGTAAATAGGAAAGTGCATGTAGGTACATATTCATCTCAGAATACAAAGGTATGTATCCAGAACAACCCTATCTATGTAAAAAAAAAAAACTTACAACAAAGGTATTTTCCATAACATAATAACCAAAATATTATAATGTTTGTTCCTGGTGATAGAACTATAGATTGTTTTCCCTGCTTGTTTTATATTTTTCCACAGTCGCTGACTTTTCTAAAAGCAAACCACACACATGTAACTTCTACGGTTAGAAAAGTTTTGGAAGTCATTAAATAAAAATTAAACAAAGAAGAAGGACCAACCGCAAAAAGTGATTCCTGCACTGAGAGCAGTGATGCCTTCCAGAATGAACCAGCACCAGCAGGAGTTGCTGATACAAAGGAAGGATACTAGTGTACATGCACGACACCAGCGACACCCACCTATCCCCTTCCCTGCCATTGACTTCCCCCAGCTTGTCCACAAAGGTCATCTCCACTCACCACGCAAAGACTTGATGTGTTTTCCTGCTTTTTCTGCTTTATCTCGTGCATCTTCCTGGTTCCACTCCTCTTTGATGTGGGGGGCCTGTGCAGACAATCTTCTCTGATTTAAAACCAAACTTCTCACTTCTTCTAGAAGACAGGAGAAGAACCATTGACTCAAACCAATCAGAAATACTTACGGAACACCTTCTACCTGTATGGCACTCTCCTAGGGCTATAGACGGAACAGGCAGATAACAGAGGCAGGGCCCCTGCCCTGCAGGAGCAGACGCCTAGGCACTGCTTCAGAATGCCAGGAAACCCAAACCTTAGCTGGCAATGGCTTCTTCCAAACAAGACCATTAAGTACTTGACATGCGTCCTTCCATTTGACCATGGTGCTTCACGTGAAGGAAGGCACTCCCACTTCCCCTATTTTACAGGTGGGGAGTATGACACTTATGTAATTTTCCTATGGTCAGAGAACTGGTACTTACTGAGCCAGAACTACCCCCCAGGGCTCCTTGAAGCCAGCTAGGGAGAGGAGCCCTCTCTCCTTCATTCTATCAATACAGGACTCCGTATGCTTGTAGCAGTAACCAACACGGGAGGAATAATGAATGCAGATAATGGAAGCTACAAGGAAGAGGTGAAGAAGAGGTGCGATTGGATTCAGTGTTGCAGGACAGGTACTGATTGTGGAGAAAGAGAGGAGGCTAAGAGCCCGCTGGGTATGGCCCCATAGCTGAAGGCAGGGCTCACAACCAGGAAAACCCTTGTGTTTTCAGGAACCAGAAGTGAAGGTGAGAATAGCGGTGAGAAAGGAGCCTTGGGGAACAAATTAGAGAATGCCTTCAAGGCCAGACTCAGAAGACGGACCTGGTTCCCCAAGCCACCAGACGGCCATAAAAAGGTGCAGAACAACGGAGTGCCAAGGTCAAAGTCAGGGCTATAGACAAGTCAGGGAACTACAGTAGGAGAGAGGAGATGGAGAAGAGACCTAAATGCTGAGGGAGGAGCCAGCTGAGAGGCAGAGAGTCCCAAAGGGCCCCACAGAGGCAGGGACACCAATCAGGTGTTGGTTGGAGGGACAGCCAAGAGCTGAGGGCATAGCTGGGTCATGTATGACTCTGGGGCTTCGTGAATGATGCAGTCTTTGTCCAGTAACTGAGAATCCAAGAAGCCGAGAAGATTTAATAGAGGAGGAATGTTGACTTTTGATGGGATGTTCCATTCGAGACCAGCAACAGGTTGAAAATTAACCAGTTCGGGCAGAGGACCTATAGTTCATCCAGATACATTTCCTATCCTCTCTGGAACATGAGCCAAACCTCTCAGGCTGTTGCTTCCCTCCCACAGACAAGAGTTTCAAGAAGACAGCTTTTAAGGAGAAAAAAGGACTTAAGACAACAAGCACACCAAATGCATTTTTATTAAAATGCTGTTTCTACTTACACACAAGACGAACAGAGCAATGTTAGCAATGTCTGTCTCTGGTCCAGGCATCATGTTATCTTAGTTCTTTCTCCCTTGTGCTAGTCAATTTTTAAAGGATTATTTATTTCAGAAAGAGAGAGAGAATGTGCGTGGGGAGGAGAAGAGGGAGAGACACAGACCACCCCTTACCGAGACCATCATCCCATGACTCCAAGATCATGACCTGAGCTGAAATCATGAGGTGGACACCCAACCAAATGAGCCACCCAGGCGCTCCTGTGCTAGTCAATTTCTGAATTGTTTTACATAATGAACATACACTGCTTATGGAAAGAAATTATTTAACATAAGAGGCAGTGATGTCAGGTGTGAGGTAGGGCTTGGGGAAGACCAAGTGCAATCTTTTCAAGTACACTCAGGAAGGCCCATGGCCCTCCCTGCAGGGCCTAGAGCACACTTCCTTCCTTTCCTGGCCAGCTGTTTTCATTTACCTTTCCAGACTTGGCTCCAATGGCCCCATACACCTGCCCCAGCACCCGTGCTCCAATGTGAGCTCACTTCGGGGCACATGTTTACCAGAAATTCTGGTTCAGCAGCTCTGGGAAAGACCCTGGGATCTGCACTTGGGCAGCATGTCTTTTTTCTTTTTTTAATTTTTCTATTTTATTTCTTTTCAGTGTTCCAGAATTCATTGTTTATGCACCACACCCAGTGCTCCATGCAATATGTGCCCTCCATAATACCCACCACCAGGCTCACCCAACCTCCCACAGCATTTGGGAGGCAGCATTTCAGACACATCTAACACAGGTGGTTTTGAATCCCATGCTTTGAAGACATGGGTCTTTCCTTGGGTCCAAGTAAGAAAAGTCTCTTTGAATGCCATTTTCTCATACAGAAACCCTACAGTGAGTAGTTTAGATATAAATCAGTGATTCTCAGCCAGGGGTCATTCTGCTCCCCTCCCCAGGAAACATCTGGCAATGTCTGAAGAAAATTTTGGTTGTCATAACTGGGAGGCTACTACCGGGATCTAGCAGGTGGAGACCAGGACAGCTCCCACAGCAAGAAATGATCTGAACCAGCCAACAGCACCGAGGGTAAGAAAACCCAGATATAAGTGAAAGATGAACAGTCAGAAGGGCCAAATGTCCATGCCAGAAAACCTCCCCAAGAAGGCAGGCTGGAAAGCCGGAGAAAGCAGAGGGTTCTGCTAGTCACCAAAAAAATGGGTTCTGATTCTGGCGCTGCACACACTTCAAGCAGGTGTCAGTCTCCTTTGCTTACTGCAAAATAACTATACTTGTCTGGAGCCACCAACAACAGTGATAATGGTACCAGACGCCATCCCTTCTCAGACGCACATTGCCATGACATTTTCACGTTTCTCAAAACTGGACACGCCTTACAAATTAACGCCACAGCATAGTTTAATTGGCAGCATTTTCATTTTTAAATACAGACAACACACACTCTCTCATTGCTGGGGGCTGGGTACACTCCCATTACCCTGCCTTGAAGCATATAAATAGAGAAAGTGGGAGGGTGCCCAAGATCATTGGCTAGTTCAAGATGGGAGACAGGTTGAACTGAGGTGACTGACTTCCAAGCCTGGATCTTTCCACTCTCCCTAGCTCTCCTTGGAGGTGAGCTCAAAAAGAGACTTTCTGGCATTGACAAAATATTCACCTAGGGGCATCTGGGTGGCTCAGTTGGTTGGGTGTCTGCCTTTGGCTGGGGTCATGGTTTCAGGGTCCAGGGACAGAGCCCTGCGTTGGGCTCCCTGTGCAGCAGGGAGTCTGCTTCTCCCTCTGTCCCATCCCCTGTTTGTGCTCCCTCTCTTCCTCTCTCTCAAACAAATAAATAAAATCTTTAAGAAATTTATTTACCCAAATAAGAATCTAGAGGGTCTCTATGAAAAGATTAATATGGTTGTCTCAGTGTCATGGGATTCTTAAGTTTTCTCTTGTTTCGTGGTGTCTTTTTTATCAGTGAACACCCAGTATGGGGCGCCCAGGTGGCTCAGATGGTTAAGTGTTTGCCTTCTGCTCAGGTCATGATCCCAGGGTCCTGGGATCAGGCCTACGTCGCGGGCTGCCTGCTCTGCAGGGGAGCCTGCTTCTCTCTCTCCCTCAGCCTATCTCTCCCCCTGCTTGTGGTCTCTTGCTCTGTCAAATAAATATATAAAATCCTTAAAAAAAAAAAAAAAAAAAAAAAAACAACCAAAAACCACCCAATACTCAGCCAGGAGACAAGCCAGTGGGAAACCTACATGCGGGTGCTGCCTGGGGACAGGAGTCCAGAAATGTGGCAGAGGTAGAGGTGGTGAGCGCCGCACATGCACAGACACCGCCCACCCTCAGACACAACTCCAGGGGGCAGTACTTCCGGAAGCTCAAGCTTGTCCTGGAGGGACTGACACCCAAAGCCACATGTGCCCCGGGAAGGTGAGATGAAGGAAAAGAGCGGACACTGGCTTTGATCCTGTTCCTGGTGAGAAATCATACGCCTGAAGAAGTGTTTCAAATAGGGGCACCTGGGTGGCTCAGTTGGTGGAGCGGCTGCCCTCAGGTCATGATCCTGGAGTCCCAAGATCGAGTCCTGCATCAAGCTCCCAGCTCCACGGGGAGTCTGCTTCTCTCTCTGACCTCCTCACTCATACTGTCTCTCTCTCAAATAAGTAAATAAAATATTTTAAAAAGAAAAGAAGTGTTTCAAATAAAACGGACACCCAACTTACCGAAAGATCCCATATCTTCGGAATACCCAGTATTCTTTAACCGGTAATACCGGACTTTTCTTGAAACCTTGTCCTTTGCGTCCCAGACCTTCAAGGTTATTTTGTGAAAATTTATTTTCTTGAGTAATTCCTTCGTCACATTGATGTTAAAAGTTTGGGTCCATGACACCCAGACTTTGTCCCCTTCATGCCACGGCCTCACTGTCTGTATAAAAGAACACCAAGAGGCTTTAAGTGTGCAGGACTGGGGGGCTTAGCAGCCTGAGGTTACCCACCCTCACTGGCCTTGCCCTCCAAGGCACTGTTCTCCACCTGTCTGCCTTCTGGGCCTGGCGCTCCCCATCTCCCACCGCACGTCAGGAGATTGGTGTCCTGGCCAGGGCCCTGTCACACTTCTGGGTTTATTGGAAAAAAGACAGAGTCAAAGCAATTACCTTTGCCCATCCTGCCCTTTCCAGTGACTTCCAAGCACTGAGCCAGAGTTGGGCCACAGGCAGGCAGGTGTAGGGGTGTGTGTGTGTGTGTGTGTCCTAGCAGGCAGGTGTGCTCACACCTTGACATACGGGGTACTCACGCAGAGAAGGAAATCACAAGAGCGGCAAAAAGTTTCAAAACACCAAAGAAATGACTAGAAAAAGATACCTAAATAGAAAGTCTGGTAATGGATATTATTAGGTCGGCGTGGACTCTCATTCAGTAGGTCTGGGATGGAACATGATATCCTGCGTTTCTACTAAGCTCCGAGGGGAAGCAAGTGCACTTTCCGCCATAGCAGACTCTATGTGAGGTACACACACACACACACACACCTTTACTCCCGAGTCCAGGAACACTTTGGCCACCAGGGGAAACAGCACCATGTCAACCTTTCTAGGCTCCGCATCATCTGGCAGAAGGAAATACTCAATGTGGTAGTAACGGCGAAACTTCGCAGCAGGTTTGTCCATTTTAGGGTGTTTCTTGTGTTTTTCCATCAAACCTGTATATTTTCCTTTATAACCTAGAAGACATGGATTTAATGAGTCTTGGCTGAACCTCACATGGGAAAGCACATCCATCTCCCCGGAAACAAGAAAGAGCCTGGGAGGCTACCCACCTGCATGCTGCTTGCCCCGCCTGGGGGGCTGAGAGGCAGGTCTGGGCCCCCTAGCCAGTGGAGTAACAGAGGGCAGAAATTCACTGCATGATGCTGAGAGCATGTGCCTCCTTACATTTTTCACCTGTGGCGCTTTGCCTACCTCCCCCTGGTCTTGGCAGTAAAGAGTTCAAGTCACCAATAAGACAGGTCAATTCTAAACATAGTATGTGTCTAACCAAAGAGGCAAGAATGGATAGAACTACAAGGAGAAGCTGGAATTAATCTTCAGGGTGTACTGCAAGTAGACAAAAAAAAAATGTATATCGAGGTGGAGTTCTTTTCTCTGCCCCTGATCTTAGGGGTCCAACCATGGGACTTGCTTTGTCAAAACGTGAGCCTTCTACCCGAAGGCCAGAAGAGTTCTTGGATGTCTGGGCTTCCCCGCCCAGGTGTCTCTGCCTTTCCACAGCAAGACTGTGTCTGGCTAAGCCACATGTCCCAGAGGAGGATGAGAGACATGGGGAGCAGAACAGAGCCACCGAGGGAAACCTAGCCTGGATCCGCTGACCTGCTCATCCAGGAGAACAAGGGATTCCTGTTTGGAGCCCCTGACTTGGGGAGTTGTTTGGGTTTGTTATGCAGAATTTGGTGGGGGGCAACAGATAATAGATATATCCAAACACTCGGAGATTTTCATTCAATACATCTGAGAACTTAAACAAGGAATCTGGTGATGCAAAGGCAGCTTATGTGAACCAATTCTGTAATCTCTTCATCATTCATTCACCTGCAAAAAGCAGAAACAGTACCACCTGCTTTTAGTGTTGAGAGGATTAAGCACGGGAAGCCTATTTAATCATCTACTGGCCGGGCCCACAGCAGGCCCCTAAAATTGCAGTTTCCTTCCTGACTTCTGCTGTTGGCATTGGACACCTCACTTGGGGAAGCCATTGGAGGGAGCTCAGGTGTCCCAGACTTCTGAGGGAAGGTCATGGGCATACCCCTTTTTGCAGGGGGTGTTGGGATTCTGCTCCAGCACTTACCAGTGCTCACTGGGAAGGCCAGTGAGATGATGAACTTGCAGGGGACAGCCTGGGGCACATCAGAGTCGAGGGTGCTAGCAAGCCCAAATGAGGACTCGCTGCTGCACGGGTGTTCAGAGTCCAACTCCTGGGCTTGGGCTTTGACCTTCAGGTACTCCTCCACATCACACTCACTCCCAGACTGGTAAAAGCTGGCCATGGAGGACATGGGCCCCATGCTCACCGGGTCCTCATCCTCCCACTCCCAGGCATTCAGCGACATGCTGCTGAGCACCCACGGGCGTGGCACTCCTGGCTGCTAGAAAATAAAGGCGCTGCTGTCATCTCCTTCTGTTCTCAGGAGGGAAGCCCTGCCTCTTTCAGGATGACCCACCTTCCCCTCCTTCCCATCCCTTGTCCTGTCCTGGGTTGAACGGCCAAGGCCTGGCATGCAGTAGACACTCAACAATGAACCACAGAGAATAGTAGCTTGCAGTGATCGCGAAAACAAGCAACCTCAGCTTCTCCAGCTTGAGTATCTATCCCCCCACAGCCCAGGCTGCTCCTCCTTTCACAAGTCCATCACCTGCACTTCCAGAATGCCTGCTCCAGGTCAGTTACCCAAGGACCGCAAAGCTGGGAGAGAACCCTGTGTTTCCACTAGGAGAAGCGTCAGGGTGAGAGCAGGGCCAAAGCACGGATGTTTGCAATGTAGGGACAGGCGAACCGGGCAAGAGGACAGCGCGTGCAAGGGTCTGGTGAGGTCAGAGAGGGCGAGAACCCCCGAGGCAAGGCAGAATGGGCCCTGAGTGCTGGGTTCAGGGGACAAGCTCAGAGTCCGTGGAGGAGGAAGGCTGGCTAACGTTTTGTTTATAAGGGGGTGCCCAGCTGGAGCGGCAGGAGGAGAGGGACCTTCGGTACCTGAGAGGGGTTGCGCTGGGCAGCAGCCTGGGCGTCACGGGCGCTAGGCGAGAAGGCTCCAAGGACGCAGTCTTGCGGACGCCGGCAGGAAGGCCCGCGGGCTTGGGCTGAGCCAATTATGTTTGACCGTTGCTAGGAGACGGGCAGGGCTCCTGGGGGCGGGACTTCCCGCCTCGGCCGCGGGTCGACCGGTGCACAGACCGGGTCTGGCAAAAAGGTGTATCCAAATTCAGAAACTAGTTGCCTCCTTTCATTCACGCACTCATTCATCCACTCATTCATTCAATCTTTGAAGAACTCCTGCTCTGAATGTGAGCCCCTATTACACGCCTAGCCCTTCCCTACAGTACAGGGAACAGGGATTTCTGCTTCCCCTATAGGGCCATCAGCCCCCACTTCCCATTCTTCAATAAAGGCAATGGAAACAGTGGGCTCTGAAAACTCTAAAAACTACCCCACCTCAAACCTCTTTCACACGGACTCTGCTTCTGTCACTGATGTCCTTAAAATATCTTGAGAATTCTGTCTAGCGATCATGATCCCCAACTCAGAGATGAGAAAACTGAGGCTCAGATTGGTGGGGCGACCTGCTTGAGGTCACACACAGGCGAGTTTGTGGCAGCAGCACTGGACTGAAATCCAGACTAATTCCAAAAGCTGTTCTGGTCTGCAAACACCCTCCCCACCAATCCCCCCAGCTGAGAGAAGGCTAGCTGTTGCTCCCAATGTAGATCACAGAATACCCAAGGGGCTAGGGTGCAGGGACACACCTTGGAGGTAACTAGCAGAAGAAGGCAGGGGCAGGCTTCATGGAGGAGGTGACAAAAGCCAAACATTGGGGTTTGCCAGGCAGTGAAAGCAAGAGAAAATATTCCAGGCAGAGGGAACAGCATATACAAAAGCTCAGAGGGGAGCCTGCATGACAAGTTCAAGTAAGGGATGATGAGGCTGGAGTGGTGGGCAGGGCCCCTGGTACACAGGTGTGAAGGGCAGGCAGGGCTCCAAGATTATGGGCAATGGGGAGCCACATTAGGTTTTCTGTTAAAGGAGAGCAGCTCCACTTCACACAGGTCATTTAGGAGAATGGGAGCTTGGGGAAACTGAGGCTCTGAGGGGAGATATCACCTACCCAAGTCTAAAGAGCAAAACTGTAGCAGAGCTGGAACAGGAACCCAGATCCCCTGCCTCCCACCTCCTTCCTCCCTAGACTACTCCCAGGGGCTGAGGGAAGCCCCTCCTAAAATACTGCCCATCAGCTGGTACTCTCCAACATTCCTCAGGTTGAATCAGTCTGGGCGGGTTAATAAATAAGGGCAGGTTGGGGACACACCCACCCCTGCATAAGAGCAGGCCTCTTGCTCCTGGAGTCCCCCCTGCTGGCCTGAGGCTGGTTTCCCTCCAAAGGGTCCTTGGTCACACTATAACCCAGGGCAGCAGCCAATCTCTGCAATGTCTCCAACGGGGACAGCTCTGAGCTCAGGACTGAGGGACCTTAGGTCTTAGACAAGGGCCCATTGCCTGGTCCTAGATATGCTTCAGAATCACCCAGGAATATGGACATTTTAATCCTGAGGCTTCACTCCAGACCTTCAGCACTGATTCTCCAGGAACAGATTGTATTTTCCAAAGTTAACCACCTCAACAGATTTCCTCCCACAAGTTCTTCTTACAGAGTGACGTTGGCACTCCTCCCATCCAGTAATGGGTCTAGGCTCTGCCCCTCTTGAACCCAGAGAGATGTCTGTAATCATCTCAGACAATACAGTATGGCAGAAGTGACACCATGACTTCTGAGACTAGTTTGAACAAACTCCATGTAACTTGTACCATGTGCCTTGTTCTTTGGGGGACCTCATTTTAAGAATTCAGCCACTATGTGGGGTGCCTGGGTGGCTCAGTTGTTAAGCATCTGCCTTCAGCTCAGGTCATGATCCCAGAGTCCTGGGATCGAGCCCCTGCATCGGGCTCCCTGCTCAGTGGGAAGCCTGCTTCTCCCTCTCCCACTCCCCCTGCTTGTGTTCCCTCTCTCTCTGTCACTCTGTCAAATAAATAAATAAAAATATTGGGGGGAAAAAAAGATTCAGCCACTATGTTATGAAGAAGCCCAAGCAGCCACATGTTAAGTCCACATGTAGATACTCTTGCCAACAGTTCCCAACTGACCCCCAGCCTCAACCACCAGACACACCAGTGTGCCAGGCTTCAGATAATCCCAGCTCCCAGCCTTTGAGCCGCCCCCACTGATACTGTGTATAGCAGAAACCAGCTCTTAGCACCAAGCCATCTCCAAACTGCAGATTTATGACCAGAGTAAATTACTGTTGTCTTAAGCCACTAAGGTTCAGGATGATTTGTTGTACAATAAACGACTGGAACAGAACCCATATTTTTCAAAGTCACCTCCACCAAGATTCTGTCGCACAACCAAGGTTTAGAACCACTGCCCTGAGAGAAATGGTGTCCCCAGAGGTCACAGGAAGGAATGAGGAAAAAGGTGTGTCACCTGGTATTCTGGTGTAAGAGGTGGGTCCACAACCTCACCTCAACCAAGATGGCTTCAGGACAGGCAAAGTCAAGGCATAGAAAAAAGGGTATGTGTTCTGGTTGCCTATTGCTGCATAACAAAGCATCCCAAAACTAATGGCATAAAACAACAGCCACTTTGTTTTTTCCAGTTCTATGGATCTGCTGGGTGACTACTCACTGGTGGGGCCTGGGGGTGTATCATTCTGTATCAATAGGGCTGGAAGGTCCAAGATGCCCTCATGTGTCTCGCAGTTGGTGACCTTGGCTGGGGACCCCCTCAATTCTCCCTCCCCAACCATGTCACCTTTCCTGCTCCATCAGGCTGGACTAGCTTCCTCAGAAGACATTCTCAGGGCAGGGGTCCAAGAAAGCAAAGGTGTAAACTACAAAGCCTCTTGAGACCTTGGCTTTGAAATGGCGCCATGTCCCTTCTGCCGTATCCATTGACCACAGCAAGTCACAAGGGCCAGCCAAGAGTCAAGAAGATAAAGAACCGACTCCATGTCTGGATAGGAGGAAGGGCAAAGCCACATTACAGAGAGGTAGCCCTTGGATGGGAGCAATCCGAAGGCACTCAGTGATGGCGTCCTTCTTTCTCTCAGGATAGGGGAGCCCCAGAGCTTCCAGGGGCTCCCAGAGGCCTTTTGGAAGTTCTCCCAAGCCTCTGGCAGTTGGGTGCCTATTTGGGGAACAGTTGTACCCATCTTCTCCTTGTCATCTCTAACACCCCTTTTTAATAGCTCTATTGGGGTATATTTTATATAAAGAAAATTCACCCATTACAAGTATAGAATTTGATGATTTTAAGTAACCTTAACAAGTGATGAAATCATCACCATAAATAAGTTCTGGAACATTTTCATCTTCCCAGTAAGACCCTTCATGCACATTAATTAATTAATTAATTAATCTCTGTCCTGAGCCCCAGCCCCAGGCCACCACTAATCTACTTCCTATCCCTACAAATGTGACTTTTGGGGCATCTGGGTGGCTCAGTCTTAGTTAAGCGGCTGTCTTTGGCTTAGTTCATGATCCCAGGGTCCTGGGATCAAGCCCTGCATCGGGCTCCCCGCTTGGTGGGAAGCCTGCTTCTTCCTCTCCCACTCCCTGTGCTTGTGTTCCCTCTCTCGCTGTCCCTCTCTGTCAAATAAGTAAAATCATAAAAAAAAAAAGACCATTCTTTCCATAAACAAAAAAATATACATACATAAATGAATTTTTAAAATGTGACTTTTCTAGAAATTGCATATAGATGGCATCATATGACACGTGGCTTGGCTTTCTTAGCAAAATATTTTTGAAGTTCATTCATGCTCTGGCATTAATCAATCCTTCATTCCTTTTTGTGGCTGAATAATGTTCCATCATGCGATATACCACATTTTTGTCCATCCGTTCATCGGTTAATAGTCACTGAAGTTGAACATTTAGGCATTTATGAAAAATGCTGTCATGAACACAGCCAGAAATGTCTCTGCATGGAAAGAGTGTTCACTGCATGGACAGATGTGTTCACTTCTCTTGGGTACACTTGGAATAAAATAGTTGGGTCATGTGGTAGTGATGTAGGTCACAAAGGCTAAAACAAAAAGAATTCAATTTCCTTACTACTTGCAGTTCACTGACAAGTCCTTGAGATAGGCAGAGTGACCTTCCTCTAGGAACTCAACTGCCTTGTTGTTAATACTTTGCTAGAAGCAAAAGGCAACCTTAGCTTAACATCAGCCAGACCTCTAGGATTCTGTAACTCTGGTTTTACGTATAAAAATTCCTTTGGCAGTCAACCAAACCAAAAGAAAACTGACAGAATGGGAGAAGATATTTACAAATGACATATCAGATAAAGGGCTAGTATCTAAAATCTATAAAGAACTTACTAAACTCAACATCCAAAGAACAAATAATCCAATCAAGAAGTGGGCCGAAGGGGCACCTGGGTGGCTCAGTGGGTTAAAGCCTCTGCGTTCAGCTCAGGTCATGATCCCAGGATCCTGGGATCGAGCCCCACATCGGGCTCCCTGCTCAGTGGGAGGCCTGCTTCTCCCTCTTCCACTCCCCCTGCTCGTCTTCCCTCTCTCGCTGTATCTATCAAATAAATAAATAAAATCTTTCAAAATAAAATAAAATGAATTAAAAAAAAAAAAAGAAGTGGGCCAAAGACATGAACAGACATTTCTGCAAAGAAGACAACCAGATGGCCAACAGACACATGAAAAAGTCCTCACATCACTAGGCATCAGGGAAATACAAATCAAAACCACAGTGAGATATCACCTCACACCAGTCAGAATGGCTAAAATTAACAAGTCAGGAAACGATAGGAATTGGCAAGGATGCAGAGAAATGGGAACGCTCCTACACTGTTGGTGGGGATACAAGCTGGTGTAGCCACTCTGGAAAACAGTATGGAGGTTCCTCAAAAAATTGAAAAATAGAGCTTACCCTATGACCCAACAATTGCACTACTGGGTATTTACCCCAAAGATACAGAACTAGTGATCCAAAGTGGTATGTGCACCGCAGAGTTTATAGCAGCAATGTCCATGATAGCCAAACTATGGAAAGAACCTTGATGTCCATTGACAGATGAATGGATAAAGAAGATGTAATATATATATGTGTGTGTGTGTATATATATATATATATATCACATCATATATCATGTGATATATCTATTACATATATGTGTGTGTGGGTGTATATGTGTGTGTATATATATATATACACAATGGAATACTATGCAGCCATCCAAAAATGAATAGCCATTTGCAACAACATGGATGGAAATAGAGGGTACTATGCTAAGCGAAATAAGTCAATCAGAGAAAGACAATTATCATATGATCTCACTAATATGAGTAATTTAAGAAACAAGGCAGAGAATCATAGGGGAAGATGTCAGGGTGCCCGGGACCCCGAACGGAAGTATAAGCTAAGATGGCAGCTGGCGACATGCCAATAGGAGCGGTTTAGGAGACAAACAAGTGTCGTCCATTAAGGAAGTCGCTCTCATTGGCTTGAAAAGAGTGTGCTCACTGCGTGATCCCTGCATGCCCCCATATGCTTCAATATATTGTCCACGCGCTTTTCACATGTACCTCTCCCTGATTGGTTCGCACAGCCTTTATGACTAGGGCGCACGCTGAAGGCGGGGAATTTTCCTCCGGAGAGTGTAGAAGAAGGTACGCTGAAATAAAGAGCTCTTAACATCAGTGTGTCATGCTTCTCTGCGGGCAGAGAACGCGCAATAGAAAGAGAAGAAAAAAATGAAACAAGACAAAACCAGAGAGGGAGACAAACCATAAGAGACTTTTAATCATAGGAAATCAACTGAGAGTTGCTGAATGGGAAGGAGGCATGGGGGGGCGGGATAGCCGGGTGATGGACATTGGGGAGGGTATGTGTTGTGAACACTGTGTGTTCCCTAAGACTGATGAATCACAGATTCATCACCCCTGAAACAAACAATATGTTATATATTAATTTTTTAAAAAAAGACTTTAAAAAATTCCTTGGAAACTTCTTTTATCTCTACCTCCCCCAACCAAGATATATATTGGCAACCATCCTCCAAGCACGTGACTCACCAATATACATCTGAAGGGTCTCATGACTAAGGATTTACTAGACTGCAATAAATAACCTTTCCTAGCAACAGCTGGCCCTTCAAGGTCCTGAAAACCTTGTTTCCAAAATTCCCTAGAGACTTATGCTGTCCCTCACCACCCGCCCAATTTGGAAGTATATGATCAGTCACATTGCACAACCTAACGCAGTTCTTCCTTCCCACCCGTCCTATCCCCGCGCTTTAATAAAACCTACCTTTTTGCACCAAAGACGTCTCAAGAATTCGTTCCTGACCATTTGCTCCCGAACCCCAGTATTTCCACATCAGCAGTTTCATGCTTTCTCTTTTTGGAGAAACTGCCAAACTGTGTTTCCAAAGTGGCTGCCGCATTTCATGTTCCCACCATCATAGTATGAACACTGCTGTCTCTCCATCCTCTCCAGAAACCACTTCTTGTCAATGTGACTTCCCATGAATTCTCATGAGCGTGAAATAATATCACACTGTGCTTTTATTTTGTATTTCCCTAATGACTAGTGATACTGAGATATTTTCATGGACTTACTGGCCAGCCACATATCCTCTTTGGTAAAATGTCTGTTCCTGTCTCATGCCCCCTTTTCGATTGGGTTGTGTTTCTTCTTTCTGAGCTATAGGAGTTGTTTGTAAAGTCTGAATCCAAGTCCTTCATGGGATCTGTGTTCTGCAAAGATTTTCTCCTGGTCTCTCGCTGGTCCTGTCACCTTCTTTTTTTTTTTTTTTTTTAAATATATGATTAGTTGTCTACGATATTTTTTTTTTTTAGATTTTATTTATTTATTTGACAGACAGAGATCACAAGTAGGCAGAGAGAGAGGAGGAAGCAGGCTCCCTGAGAAGCGGAGAGCCTGATGTGGGGCTCGATCCCAGGACTCTGGGACCATGACCTGAGCTGAAGGCAGAGGCTTTAACCCACTGAGCCACCCAGGAGCCACCCAGGCGCCGCCCCCCCCCCCCCCCCCCCCCCCCGTCACCTTCTTAACGGTGTCTTTACCACCGCTGTCCGAAATGCAAAAGTTTTGAATTTTGATGAGGTCCCGTTTACTGATTTTTTTTTTCTTTCTTGGACCATTCACTTTGTGTTGTATCTAACAAATTTTTGTATCGTTCAGCCTGATTTTTAACAGAAGTAAAACTTGGTGCAGATCTACTAACCAAGACTCCTGAAAATATAAAAGCTTTGTCACTAAAAAAAACGATGGCTCACAGACATTCCCAGACACTCCAGGGGACTGCACAGAATGACAAAAGCTTTCTGAAAAACAGTTTGACGGTATCAAGAGCTCATGAAAGGTTCCAACTCCCTGGCCCTGTAGTAACCACTGGGGACACAGAGTCAACAGCTCACGGTGTTGTTTTCATGGAGAAAAACTGCAAAACACCTTGAGAAGCCTCCCTGGGGGACAATGAGGCACCTCACCACTCAGCAGTCAGAGGGAACCCGGTGGTGCTAGAGAACATTTGCGAAGGATTATGCATGATGGCAAGGCTGTTTAGGAGGTACGGTTGACAAAGAAAGATCCCCGCAACAGCATTTCAACCATGTTTCTTTATGTTGAGCTTAATGAGCAGCAGTTCACATCCTGTAAAATTCGTCCTTTTTAAGTGCTTTGACAGATGTATACGGTCATGTAAACACCACTCCAGGGGAAGTTCTTTCATGCCCAAGTGCATGGAAAACACCTGGAAGCAAATAGAGCAGAAGTATCGGGGGTCCCCTCTCCTGGTGACGATTCATTAAAAAAAAAAAATTAGCGTTTTTTTCTGGGCTACTTAAAGACACTTTAAACAATATTCTTTTTGAAATGGCTCAAACAATAGTGAACTGACTTCAGAAAATCATCTCTTTGCCCGGGCTTCTGCTCTCCCCAACGCAGACCAGACACACACCCATCCCCCCACACCCCCCCTCCACCCTCCCCCAGCCACCCCCACCCCACTCCCGGGCTCAGACAAAAGAGCCCAGGAGACCTCTAAGTTTGCTCACTTCCCGCCTTCAACAAAAACCTTGTGGGTCCGACCGGAATGATTTCAGAGGCGCCTGGTAACACTGCCCCGCAGACAGACAGGCCTGACAGCGCCCCATTATCCACCCTGACTTCCCTGGCCCCCCGCTGAGCCAGGGGGTGGGGTAATGTGGCCGGGAGCAGAGGCCCAGGCAACGCTCCAGGGCAAGATATTTCAAGGCTTTCTTTTCAATGTTGACTGGCCCAGGAACGTTACTTTTCAAAGGATTCCCTGGCCTCCAAAAGCAGTCCCCAGCTGCAGCACCGTCGGGGGTGGGTGGGGGGAGGGCCGCAGTCTGGCGGCGTTGGGGGCTCTCAGCACTCATGAAATCAAATCAGATTCAACTGCACAGAAACAACTAAGAGGTCCAGAGCCAAGTTCCACAGTCCTGTCCTAAATGTACACAGGCCACGGGGCTCCAGGCCTAGAAGCTTCTACAGTCCCGCTGGGGGTCCAATCAACTACCAGCCTCTCGAGTCTCCCTGATTCCAACATCATCGCTGGATCAAAGACACCCAGTCCCCCCAAGGCCAACTAGAGGCCATCTTCCCATTTGATGCAGTGAGTTTACACCAACAACCGTGTGTTCATGCAAACCAAGATTATTAGTGCCTATGCTGTGCCAGGCCCCTGCAGGGACAGAAGGGCCCCAGGTTCCTGGCCTTGGGAAGCTCATATCTCATGTGAGGTCACAGACCAAGACGTAATAGTTGCCTTGAAAAATATGCATAATAAATAATTCAAATAAAAAATATACGTATCATCTGTAGGCAAAGAAAAATACGTGGAAGGCTACACACACTACCATTCCCAAGGGCAACCAGGGAGGCCACTGAGAAGGAAGCTGGAGACTACTTGAATCCTTTCAATGTGCCACACACTGGTCCAGGGGAACAGACGAGGACTGCTACCGTCATGGCCGACTGCGAGTTCGACACAGGGAGACAGACAGCACACACAGGAAGACAGAGCCTTTTGGGGTCACCAAAGCCCTCACTGAGGAGGTGATGGCCTGAGGAGGAAAACATCTGGGGGAGGGAGCTGCAAATCCCCTGAAGTGAGTTAGAAGAACAGGGAGGAAGTGGGGGGGGGCGGCAATGGCAGGAGATGAGGGGGAGGCTGGGGTGGTACGGGAGCACTTTGCCTTCAGTCCCTGGGAGAGGGAAAGCATTAGGGGTTCCTGAGCAGAGAGGAGGGGATCCTCCAGCTGTGGAGAACAGGCCGTAGGAGTCCACAGGCAGTTCTTGGGGGAGACTGCTTGCAAGAATACAGGTGAGAGACGCTGGGGGGTTGGCTCAGGGTGGTCCACGGGGAGTGGGGCGGGGGAGTGGGATTCAGGATGTGTAGTGAAGGACAGCCTGACACCTTGGGTTAGGGGTGTAAACACAGAGAAGAATGGAAGATGGCAGGAACTTGCTGAGGAAGGCCAGGGGCCCAGTGAGATGAGATGGAGGACTGAGAACATCCGTGTTACTTTTTTGTAAGATTTAAAAAAAAAAAAAACTTATTTGACAGAGAGAGACACAGTGAGAGCAGGAACACAAGCAGGGAAGGAGTGGAAGAGGGAGCAGCAGGCTTCCTGCCAAGCAGGGAGCCCAATGTGGGGCTTGATCCCAGGACTCTGGGATCATGACCCAAGCTGAAGGCAGACACATAACGACTGAGCCACCCAGGCGTCCAACATCTGTGTTGCTTAACCCATCAGGAAACACATGAAAACACGGCTGCTGGGAAGGTAAGTGGTGCAGCCATCATGAAAAACAATTTGGCGGTTCCTCAAAAATTAAAGCATAAAACTAGCCTCCAAGCAAAGGTCTCACTCCTGGGTCTACATGCAAGACAAATGAAAACACGTCCATGCAAAAACATGCACACGAATGTTCCCGGCAGCACTATGTAGAACAGCCAAAAGGTGAGAACAACCCCAATGTCCATCAGCTGATGAACAGAGAAGCAAAAACATGGTCTAGCTGCACAATGGAATATTGCTCTGCCATAAAAAGGAAGGATGTGATGATATACGCTACAGGGTGGGGGAGCCTTGAAAACATTACTGTTAGTGTTTTCAGAAAGGAGCCAGTCACATATTATATGATTCGATCTATACAAAATGTCCAGAATAGACAAATCCATAGAAACAGAGAGTCGTGGTTGCCTAGCGCGGGAGCCTGGGGGAAAGGTGAAGGAGAAAATGAGCTAACCAGCGCAAGGGTTTTGGGAAATGAGTGATGAGAACTTTATAAAGTTAGATTGTGGCTAGGCTTCAGAAACGTACCAAAAGCATCGATTTACACCCTTCAGTGGATGAATTTTATGGTACACAAATGGTAAATAAGGTGTGTCCTCCCCCAAAGAAAGAAATCACCTTGGCAAAAAGAGAAATGTTACAGCAAAGGCTAAGCATTCTTTTTTTTTTTTTAAGGCTAAGCATTCTTGATCTCCAGAAATAACCGCTGTGTCAGTTTTAAATCCCTCCATCTTTTTCTTTTTCTTTTAATTTTTTAAAAGGTTTTATTTATTTAGAGAGAGAACTTGAGGAGGGGAGGGGCAGAGGCAGAGAGAGAAGCAGACTCCCCACTGAGCAAGGAGCCCCACGGCGGGTATGGGGGGGAGAGGGCTAGATCCCAGGACCCCCAGATCATGACCTGAGCCAAAGGCAGAAGCTTAAACAACCGAGACACTCAGGTGCCCCTGCTTCCATCTTTTTCTATACAGTTACGTACGCATGTCCTTATGGAAAATATTTAATACCCTTTGGTGTGGTTTTGTTGTTATTGTTACGGAGGTCATAACATGGTACAGAAGAGGCTGCAACTTGCTTATTTCACTCATCCCTTTTCGGTGATTCATCCTGGCTGATGCACTGATGAGTACCAGGTTGTCTCTAGTTTGTTGATATTATAAACAATGATACAGTGAACATCCTGTGCACGTGTCTTTTCCTAAGGCAGGAGCCAAGAAATGAAATTGAAGTAAAACTTTTTGTCGAAATGCTATTGCTTTTATAATTTAAAAAAATTATGTCCAAAATGGCTGGGGAGAAGCACCTAACCCCTTCCCTTGGGCAAAATCTACAAGAATGAGGAAGGATTTGCAAAAAAGAAAAAAAAAATTAAAAGCCGATTCTGGGATACTGCAGCCCAAGAGACAGAATTTTAGTGCCTTTTCAAATTCCAGGATTTAGCATTTAAATTCCTAGAGTTATACAGGAAGCCAGATTCTACCCTTCTTACAGCCAAGAACGGTTCAATAAAGCCTGCCTCTGGCTGCAGTGTGGCTGGATAACCGGTCCCAGTGCAGGTAATAGGTGCGGGACACCTCATGAAAGAGAAAGGAAAAACAGCCTAGGTCTCCCCTGAGAAGGTGGCTTTTCTTCCTCCTTCCAGAAATGTGCTGTAAGGCACCAGAGAAAACGTTGGCCAAACAGCCCTGTTAGCATAACCCCAGCTCAGAGACGGACCTCAGATTGCTTCGCCAACTAACCATCCACAGGCACAAAGAGGAAGGCTGGAAACCACTTTTCTATCCCCGCCTTCCCCACCCCAACACCCCACCAAACACACACTGACATTAGAGAACGAGGGTCCATCTCAGATCGACTTCTTACCAGCAGGATATCCCCAAACCAGTCCGCTTAACTTCTCCAACCCTGTCTTTCTGCTCTAGTTTACTGCGTGAGCCTCGGCACCATCTACCGTGGAGAGACACGTGAATCTGGGAATCCTGTATCTGAACATAAAGGGAGAGTGGCTTCTCCGCACCTGCGCGGGGAGAGGGCGGTTAGAGCCAGCTCGCGGGGCTACCCTCGGAAGACTTTCCCGGGAGAAGTGGAGTGACACGTGGGCGCGGGGGACACGCCCCCAACAAAACAGGAGCTGGCAGCTACCCTCCCAGGCCTCCCGGACTTCCTATCTTGCGCCCACGCCTCGCGCGGGTCCCAGGGCCAAAATCTCAGCGCAAGGCGGGTGGGACAGAGGGTGCGGGAGCGGAACGCCGACAGAGCCGGGAGTAGGAGGGGGAAAGGAAACTCCAGGAACGCCCCGGGAGTGACGAGGGGAGAAGAAAGCGGGGGTCACCCGGAGAAGCGACACAGAGAGAGGGATCAGGTCCCCTGCCCCAGCCTCCTCCAAACCAAGCCGAGTAAACACACACGCCCCGCCAAGCCAGCAGCTGCTGGACACCGCCCTCCGCGCCGCTCCAACCAGACGGCGACCGCTAAGCCCCTCCTTTTGAAGAACTCTGGGGCCGCCCCCTGGAAGTTGCGGAGCGGAGGGACTGGGGGAGCGACGCGCCGCAGCGACGGAGCCGAGCGGCCCGGGCCGGGAGGCCGGCATGGAGGGCGCGGCGGGGGACCCGTACCGACGACCCGCGCGGCGCACTCAGTGGCTGCTGAGCGCCCTGGCTCACCACTATGGGCTGGACCGCGGCGTGGAGAACGAGATCGTGGTGCTGGCCACCGGCCTGGACCAGTACCTGCAGGAGGTCTTCCACCACCTGGACTGCCGCGGCGCTGGCCGCCTGCCCCGTGCTGACTTCCGCGCTCTCTGCGCGGTGCTGGGGCTGCGCGCCGAGGGGGCCGCCGCCGGGGAGGCCTCCGGGGATGCGGCCGCGGGAGACGCAAACCCTGGGGACGAGACCGCCGGGGTCGCGGCCGCTGGGGTGACCACCGACGGGGACGCGGATGTCGAAGAGGAGGCGCGCCTGGCGCTGCGCGCGGAGCCGCCCGAGCTCACCTTCCGCCAGTTCCACGCGCGCCTCTGCGGCTACTTCGGCACCCGCGCGGGGCCCCGGCTGCCCCGCGGTGCTCTCAGCGAACACATCGAGACGCAGATCCGCCTGCGCCGCCCGCGCCGCCGCCGCCGCACGCCCCGCACGCCGGCCTCGGACCACGGCCCAGACGGCGGCAGGGACGGCGAGCTCCTGGCGCGGTTGGAGGAGGAGAACAGCAGCCTGCGCGAGCTGGTGGAGGACCTGCGTGCCGCGCTGCAAAGCAGTGACGCGCGCTGCCTAGCGCTGCAGGTGCACGGCCGCGGAAGGACTGGGGGGCGGTCGTGACTGGAGGGGTGGGCGGGGGCCGTTTGAGCAGACAGGGACCCTCTGAGAAAGTGGAAGAGGGGGAGAGGGCAGCTCCACCCCACTTAGGCTCACTTCCCCTTATCCCAACCCATTGTGGTCAATGGGTCAATGGGTCGCCACGCCCATCCCACCTCCAAAACCCCTGTCCCACCCGTATCACCGTCCCACGCCATCGCCCCACCCTCACTATCTCGTCTTGCCTCTTCTAACCTAGTAGCTGAACTCTCCCGGGAAATCTGGGCCGTCTCACACATCCAGTCATTCAATAGGCATCTTGAGCTCTCCCTGGTGCCAGGCTGGAGGTGGGGAATGGGGTTGGTTAGGAAATAAGGGGTGAAAAGGGCCCTGTCCCCACCCTTAAGGAGCTTCTTGCCTAATGGGGTAGACCGGCAGCTCACTGGGTCGTTCAGCAAATATTTATGGGCCTCCCTCATGGCCAAGGCAGGTGCTAAAATGGTGTCACTGTTCATCAGGCAGTCGCTGGTCACCGAGCACCTGTGGGGGCCAGACCTCTGGGATGCTGAAAAGGAAGCACTGAGTGATTATGGATCCAGCCCAAGCATTGAGATTCGGTCAACAAACACTTCAGTGCTGCGCTCAGCACTGGGCGCAGCCTTGTGCCAAGGGGTAGGGAGTAGGAGGGGTGGGAGGAGGAAAAGAAAAGCCTCTGTCCCAAGGGACCCTAAATCAGGAGAGAGCTGACTTGTGTTAGCCCCACTCTGCACATTGCCCAGTCACCAGCCCTGAGAGGCAGAGGGCAGGCTGCGCATGCGGAGGGGTGGTGAGGTGGTGCTTTCAGGAGTCATAGCTATGGACAGGCAAGGGCTGGGGGCCTGGGAGCACAAGAGAAGTGAAGGGTAGGAATGGGAAATGACTCCCGTGGTGCAGAGTAAGATGGTCCAGGATCATTCATTCTCCAGCTATTTCTAGAGCACCTGCTGTGTGCCAAATCTGGTTTAGGCGTAGGGGACACAGCGGTAAACAAGATAGACAAAAACCCCACCCTCAAGAACAGTCTGTTGACCAGACACCAGGGAGGTCCAGAAACACCTGTTTGAGACGGTCAGATTCTTCCTCGACTCCAGGGATCGGAGGAGTCCCAGAAAGTTGAATGCTACCAAGGCAGGAGATGGGCAGAGAAGAGGCGTGAAGTTCAGGAATTAATGGTACCGCGCAGAGATGAGAATACTGGGCTTTGTGGCTCAGTTTCCCCCACCCAGGAAAAAGGGGATAATTAGAGCTCCTGCCTCATTTGGGTGGTTGCGAGGATTATAAGAATTCAGATCACCCTGGGAGCGGTAGGCAGTGCGCACAATAAAGGCTCACCGCGGATGCTCGGGGTTAGGGGGAGCGCTGGAACGGTGGCCGAGGTCGAGGCCGGTGGCCGACGCGAGGCGCTCACCGCGGTCCCCGCGGCCCTGTCCCCTGCAGGTCGGCCTCTGGAAGAGCCAGGCGGGCGCGCAGGAGGCTGGGCGCGGTGGGCCCGAAGCAGCGGCGCAGGAGCTGCGTCAGGCGCGGGGCGCTCTGGCGGTGGCCGAGGCCCGCGCCGGGCGGCTGCGCCAGGGTCAGGCCGAGGTGCGGCGGCGTGCGGAGGAGGCCCGAGAGGCGGTGCTGCGCAGCCTGGGCCGAGTGCGCGAGCTGGAGGCGCTGGCGCGACAGGTGCCGGGCCTACAGCGCTGGGTGCGAAGGCTGGAGGGCGAGCTGCTGCGCTACAGGTGAGCCGGGGGCGGAGGGTTGGGGGGGTGGCAGGGTGAGGAGGGACGGCCGGGGTGCCCCAAGTCAGCTCCGGGTCTCTCAGATCCCAGGTGTGCATCCTTCCCGCACACACACTGGATCTCCTGTTCCTCTGTTCGTTCACAATGTCTGTCCATGGGTCCCTCCGCTCCCTCCGCTGTTCTTCCACGTCCTTGGTCATTCATGCCCTCATTCACTGGCTTTCCACTCACCCAGCCATTCACGTGCCCACTCACACACAAAGGCCTTCCACTTGCCCATTCGTGGGTCCCAAGAGGATATGGTTATTATCTGTATTTATTCTTTTACCGACATAATAACGATGATGATGATGACAGCCCACAGTCGCTGAGCGCGTGATTTGTGTGCCCGGCTCTGGGCTAAGCCTCATAACAGCCCTGTGAGGTGGGTCCCACCTCATCCCCATTCTACAGATGAGGAAGCAGATGTACAATGATCCCTGGTGCTAGCCACACAGGCAGGAAACTGGGCGTGGGACCAAGTCTCAAATCCTAGGGGCCTCTGCCAGATGTGTGACCTTGGGCAAGTCACTGCCCCCTCTTGGAGCTTCTGTTTCCCCCTTTGGCAGAACACAGATTGGAGTCCCTGCTGGCCAGGGTGGCTGTGAAGAGGCAGCAGCGTCCTGCCTGGCACACAGTAGGTGCTCAATAACTAGCTCCCTCTCCGTTTTGAATCACAAGGCACACTGCTTGTCTAATATCCATGTTAACTAGGCACCGGCTGTGTGCAGAGGCTGTGCCGGCTGGCAGGGAGGTGACTAGGAACAAGGCAACCCGAAATCCCTGCTCTGAGGGGCTACTACAGAGTGTGTAAGATCAGCATATGACTGGGCAAATGGCGGCAGGCAGCATGAACTGGGGGCAGAGCAGGACCTTCTCCATGCTTGCTGCAGGTTCAGCCAGAACCTGAGGTGACACTTGTGCTGAGAGCTGAGGATAGGATGTTATGTGCCAAGATGGGCCCGGGAGAGGAGGAGGGGAGAATGGGAGAGTATTCTAGAAAATGGGAACATTATGAGCAAAGCCCTGAGACAGGAGGGACCATGGCACATTCCAGAAACTCAAAGGAGGCCAGACTGTCTGGAGCAGGAAAACTGGAGAGGCAGGCAGAGGCCAGGTCTTCCAGGGCCTGGAAGCTTGTGTGAGGGATTTTAATCTTTCCCTCAAAGAGAGCATGGAAGTTTTCAGCAAAGAGGGTGACAGTAACTTATCTGCATTTAAAAAAAAAATCATTCTGGCTACAGTTGTGACAAAGAGGTGGGAGGAGGGGGAAGAGCCAGAAACAGTGGGGAGTCCACTGAGGGGGCTGTGGTCCACCTCCAGCCTCCAGCCGGAAAGGAAGGGGTCTGGCCCAGGCTGGTGGGCAGGGCAACCAGAAAGGGAGGCTTTGAACCTAGCCTCTTAGAGGAGGGCCTCCTCCTTGAGTTCGGAGGTGCTCACAGCTGGGAGATGAGAAGCCACAATGCGGAGAGAGGCCTCCATGAAGAGGCCCACCCTGGGCCAGCCTCCTGCAGCTCCAAATGTTTGGATAGTCACTTCCTGTTTGCATAGCTGATCGGCTCAAGAGCAGGGCTGGCTGGCTTGGGGCCGTGTGTCCAGCCTTGGAACTTTCTCCAAGAGAAGAAATAAAGGGTCTCTTCTTTGTGATACCCTAAAGTAACTGTCCTCTACAGCCTGATGTAAGAGCCACTGTGAACATCCAGATAGCACTTCCTGGTAGAAAAGGTGGCTTTGTCTCCATGGCGCCATTGAATCCTCACAAGAACTGTGCAAGGTAGAGGTGTTATCCCCATCTTACAGATGGTGGGAGGTGAGACTCTGAGAAGTGAACTAATCTATTCAAGGCCCCCCAGCCAGAAAGTGGAAAAGTAAGTTCGGCCTGCCCCTACAGCCTGTGTCTTTCTTTCTTTCCACCTTACCATTTTGTTGTTCTTGACGCACAGTTACAAGATGGCTGCCACACCCCCAGGCCTCATGTCTGCTGTCCAGGCTTGAGAAGGACGGGCAAGATTGAGGGTGGGGAAGATTTTCTTCAAGTGAGCTTTGCCTTTGTGTTCAGGGAGAGATACCCCTACCCCATCAGAACTCGGACCTCCATCTCCTGGGCCAGAACTGTGTCATGTGGCTGCTCCTGTCTACAGGAGAATCTGGCCATAGTGATGCCCCCAACACAACTAGGTTCTCTTGTGAGGAAAATACCGCAGCAGCCCCAAGGAGAGGCCCAGTGTATGAGAAAACTGGGGGCCAGAGATTGAGTGACATCGCGTGAAGGCCATGGGCCACAGTGAGATGGCTTTGTCCTTGTTTCCCTGCCCCTATACAAACATACCAGCAGGAGGCAGACCTCCTCTGCCCGCTTTCTGTGGGTAGAGTTTGTGGTTGATTTGCCCCAAAGCTCTCCTTCTTTGAAGAGAGGATGGGGAGGGCACAGAACAGCCAAGGACATGCACTGGGCATCACCTGTGTACCAGGCATGATGCCAGACCAAAGGAGCCCCTCAACTGGCCTAAGAGAAAGGTATCATGATCTGCACTTCGCAGGCGAGAAAGCCAAGGCCAGAGAGGAAGCAACTTGCTGGTGTGGCACAGCAAGTGACAAGCCAGAATCCAGACCTCAGCCCAAAGAGCCCAAAGCCATATACCCCAGGCCAGCATGGCAACAGTGCACAAGTCCTCCCCGACTCCCTCACTCCAGCCCTCCCCCTAAAACACCTGCAGGAACTTTCACAGCCTGCAGAGGGGCTGGAACTCAGATGTCCCCTGTTTGTTAAGCTGAGAGCCCTCCCTCTGTGGCCTGACCCATTGGGCCTGCAGTCTAGAGGAGGTGGGGTTTGGAAGACGCACCACACCCCAAAGACTAGAGCCCCAGCATGCCCTCTTAAGTGCCTCCAGGTGTTCTGCAGATGTATCTTTGGGGGGAAACCATGCAAGGACTAAAATCCCTCCTGGGAATGACAGCTTGAAGCCATTTGGTTAGAATGAATGACCCAACACACTTTTCCAGCCATGTCACAGAAACTGACCCGCTCTGATCTTCTCATAACACTTGGAGGCTGGTATTATGCCACCTTTTTTCAAATGAGGGAACAGAGCCCTGGGGGTGGTCTCCTAACCAACACTTGGCTGTTTCGGCACCCTGGGGAGTCTCCCAACTCCGAAAAAATGTCCTTTCCCCTTCTCTGCCATCACCTTTAAATAATATCTCAAAGCCTCCCTTGCTCACTTCCTGGACTTCGACGTACTTCTTTTTCAAAACCGGACATTCTTTTCCGTCCCTCCCAGTCCTCGTGTTGTGGTTTCTCTCCCGTTCTTCAACTCTTTCCCGTTTAAACATTCTCATTTTCCAGTCTCTTTGGGATTGCTGTGACATCTGAGCTCTCCCTGGTGTTTCATCTCTGCTCTTTCTGTGATCATGACAAGTTCTCCGTGTGCTATTGTGATCGTCCACAGCGAGCCCCTCCTTCTTTGGCAGAAGCCATGATCCTGGAGAATCCACCCATCACCAAGGCTGTGGAATTCTGTCCAGAGCTGTCCCACCAGGGCCTGATTCTAGGACAGTTTCTAATTTCATTTCTTGGCTTCAAGTTTCATAACTACATCGGGAGAAATTGAGCTCCGCACCAGCTCCGTACCAACCCAAGGCCAGTAAGTAGGGTTTCTCTCACCTCTGTTCCTGGATGAGACGGCCCCTGGAGGGCCCCCGGCTTCATGCTGGAGCCTCCTTGTATGAACTCACCAGGCAGGTCTTGTACCTATCCTCATTGGGCATTAGAACCCCAGTCTTGACCCCTCTCTGGGCATTTCAGGTCTATCTCCTGCATCCCATGCAAGCTGGAGGTCTTTCCTCCTTGTTCTTGACCTTGGCTCTGCCTTTTTTTAAATTTTTTTAAGGTGTATTTATTTATTTATTTATTTGAGAGAGAGAGAATGAGAGGACAGAGTACAAATAGCAGGAGAGGGAGAAGCAGGCTCCCCCCGAACAGGGAGCCCAACACGGGGCTGGATCCCAGAACCCCTGGGATCATGACCTGAGCCAAAGGCAGACGTTCAATGACTGAGCCACCCAGGTGTCCCTTGGCTCTGTATTCTTTTAAATGGTTATATTTTGTCCAGTACTTCTGTGTATTTGTACGTGGGAAGGGAACCTTCCCTAGCACCTTGAGGCACCATCCTGGCCAGGAACATAAGAGAATGGACAGTAAATATTTAAGCAATAGGATACTCACTTCTTAGTTCCACGTTTCATATGCAGCTTCCATGGAGAAAATGGCTACCTCGGGTGACCAGGAATGGGACAGATGTGCCCATTGCCCTCGGAGGCTCTTCTGGGACCTGAGGGAGGCAAGTCATGAACATGCATGTTAGGACACAGATGTGCTGGGTGCAGAGGGCCCCAGCTGTGGGAGTCCCAGACCATATAGAAGTATTCTAGGAATAAAGTGCTCTTCAGGCCTCTTGGAACCAGGCAAAAACCGAGGGCCTCACCTGACCCAGCCCAGTTGGCTAGGAAGGATCACCTGTTCCATCACAGCAGCATCAACCTCTGGGCTCCTGCTTCCCACAGCTGGATTTAGTCTCTTCTTCTAATCCCACAAAATTGTCTCTCCTCCCAACACATTTTTGAGCACAGGAGACCTTACTGATGCTTTGGGGGGGTGGGGAAAGGGTACAGATTACATTACAATGATAGTTTTATATGAACAGTTGACATCACGATTCATAAGATGTCATTTGACCCCACATCTAACAGGGGTGTTTCACTGTTACTTTTCCCAAACTATACCCAGCCACTTTCCACCTGTCTCTTCTCTGTTTTCTCTTTCTCCTTATTAGCCATCTCTCTTAGATGAGTGCCTAAAAGCCTGTCTCTACCTGACTTGGATTCAAAAAGAAAGAGTAGCCATCCAGCTTCAGGCATGGCTGGATCCAGGTACTCAAATAATGTCACCAGAATATAGAAGCTCTGCTTTGCTCTCAGGGAAGTTCTTCCCCCTGGTAGCCTTTGGGATGCTTATCTGTTCAAAGCTCTGAGTCCAGTAGAAAGATCATCTCTCATCTGAGCTGTCCCACTGAATGCCTGTAACTGGAAATTATTGAACAGCTTAGAAACAGGTTCATCCCTGAACACATCGGGGTGGCCAAGACAATTTGATATTCTGATTGGCCAAACCTTAGTCACATACCCATTCCTGGAGCCACAGCCAGCCCCACTGAACTCTGGGACTGAGCTCCTCCCAGGAGAATCAAGGAGGAGCCTAGCCCATGTGTGTTAAACAACACATGCCTCTATCTGGAGCCTGTGGCCTAACTCCCTTCTCTTGTCTCAAAAAACAGGCCACCGGGGCCACTGGAGACTCTCCAGATGGTGGAGGCCCCAGGAAGAAGTCTGGTAAGACACAGAACAGGCTTATCTCAAAGTTGGCTTTCCCAGGGTGCTGAACGCTTTGGGCTGGCCATAGGGGCCTGCATCCTCCCCAAAGTAGCCCGTGTAGGCATTTCTCTGGGCCAGCACGCAGCCCCGGACTCACAGTAAGGTGGCGAATGAATGGAGGCATGAGCCTACAGCTGGACACTGACCTCATACACATCTTGGTGAGGAGGGGGTGGGCATACGGGACCCCAGCACAAGGTGAGCCCTGAGCAAGTGGCCTGGCAGACAGACCCTGCTTCAAGGGGAGTGGTGCTCTTGGAGGAGCTGCCCTTGACTGGGGCGACTGGGGGTACCTTCTCTGGAAGCCCCGGGGTGTCGGCCATCTGCCTGTCCCATCTCTGCACTGAGGGACAGCCGGGCCTCCAGGACACCTGGACAGGCAGCCTGAGGCCACCACCACTGGGCTGGGGCTGGGCTCAAACTCACAGAAAGAGAGACTGAAAAACCCAGCTCAGCTGGAGCAGGGAGGAGGGGCCTCCGCCTGGCCTCTGTGGCTTTGTTGTCTGGGAGGGAAAGATGAAAAGTCCTGATTGGGGGGGGGGGCGTGCAGGTAGGAGGACAGCTCATTTGGCCTGCCACCGCCACCGTGGAGGGGACATAAAGATGAGGCTGTTGGAGGCACACCTCCTTTCTTCTGCCCCAGTGCAGCAGCCCAGCCTGACCTTGGGCCGAGTCAGCAGGTCGGGGGAGGGAGGCAAGCAGGGGCATGGGGCACCATCTGGAGCTGGGAGGAGTCTGGTCATGGATTCCATTAGTCTTGGAGGCAGATGTGTGGGTGGCCGCTGGTGGGAACTGAGGCCTTTCTCTCAGGGACAATACCCAGGGCTCACAAAGGGGCAGTTTGGGTCAGGCACTGGCTGCACGCTCTGGCCTGAGACCCTACACAGACAGGCATGGCGGGTGGGGGCCTGGGCTCAGGAGGCCCAGCCTGACGGGGGTTTGAATCCCCACTCTTCCACATATTTCCTGTGGGGCTTTGGGCCCTTCCCTTTCTCTCTATTAGCGCTAGCCTCCTCACCCACCAAGTAGGCGTGAGGTCCTCTTCCTCTGGGTCTTGGGGTGAATATCCAGTGAGACATGGGGACATAGTGGGGTGTAGGAGCCAGAAGTGGCAGCAGCCCTGGGAGTGTGGCCTGCAGCAAATTATTCTCATTTCATGAGCCTCGGTTTCTCATCTGTAAAATGGGGATGATGAGGATGTTACTACTAATAATAATATCCACTTCCTAGTGCGTATGAAGATTCAGAATGCTAATCTGTGTAAAGTACCTAGCACTGAGAGAATGCTTAATAAATATTGAAAATTAGGGACGCCTGGGTGGCTCAGTTGGTTGGACGACTGCCTTCGGCTCAGGGCGTGATCCTGGAGTCCCGGGATCGAGTCCCACATCGGGCTCCCAGCTCCATGGGGAGTCTGCTTCGCTCTCTGACCTTCTCCTCGCTCATGCTCTCTCTCACTGTCTCTCTCTCTCAAATAAATAAATAAAATTTAAAAAAAAATCTTTAAAAAAAAATAAATATTGAAAATTAGTATTATTGGTCCCTCATCACAGTACCCCCCATCATTAGTAAAGGCTGTGGTGGCTGGTATTGTTAATATTGGCAGAGTCCGGCCCCTAGAGAGCCTTCTATCTGTGGAGACCCCTAGCAAACAACGGACAGTTTCAGCTGGTTGTAGGCAGGATGCTAACAAAGTTGCAGAGTGTAGACAAGCACAGAGGAGGCATGAATGACTGTCTAGGGGTCAGGACATCTCTTGGGGGAATGCCATCATCCAAGATGGGTGTTGAAGGATGAGTAGGAGTTTTCTCAGGCATTGCAAAGGCAGGTTGCTGTGAATACAAAGGCTTGGAGATGTGAAGGGCCTGGTGCCTCCTGGGAAGAGGGAGATGTACTGTGGTAAAGGGTTCAAAGTGGAAAGTGGCAGGAGCAGAAGCTGGGAGGCAGGCAGGAGGTGGCAAAGAATCTGAGCACCAGGCCGAACATGTGGCCTTTACCCCGGACAATGAGGGAGATAGAGAAGGGCTTATGCAAGAAGCAAAGTAATCAGATTTGAGTTTCACAGATTGAGCTTCCCTCTGGCTGCATGTGGAGGACAGATCAGGCAGGAGGGATGACTAGAGGCAAGGAGGCAGGTGACGAGGATGTATCTGGGTCCAGAGGGAGAGGACACAGGCCTGATCTCCAGCACCTGAGAAGGGATGGACCACCAGCCCCATACCTGGAGGCCTTGCCAGGAGCTGGGGGGAGCCTCATGCCTGCTGTTCTCTATTCCAAGACAGAGCCTTCTGCACTCCAATATTATTGTGGGCATGCTAGAAAAGCATGGAATAGACTGAGAGCTCAGACCTCAGAGGTCAGAGGGTGAGCATCCTGCCTCACGATTCTTACGTGGGTTGTGTTTATGGTGACAAATTCAAAGGAGCCCATTTCAGGATACCACCAGGCATGGCCCAAGGTGGGTGGACAGTGTTCCGTGAGTGGTTTCTCCCGACTGGTCGGGGTCACACCAAAGCACATGAAGCCTTGAGTTGGGGGAGGAGGGGAGGGTCACCAGACATTTTAACCCCCAGCTACCTCCCTCTGAAACTGCAGCCAGAGTTTGCAAAGCCGTCCTGAGCAAGCCACACCACCCGGATCTCAATTCAATCTCCAGGTACAATTTTGTACTACCTCCCTGAAGCCTCTTGCCACATCGTCCACAGGTCATACACTCTGGCCCGGCATTGCACGGGGCGGTCACACCACACCTGTGGAAGGGCGCCATGCTGTGGGCAGCTGGGAAGTTGTCCCTAGTGCTGGATTTATCAGTTTTCAGCTACAAGCTGCTGAGAACTCACCTAACAGTGGTTTGAATATATTGGGGGTTCCTTGTCCACACCTCACCTAGAAGCCCAGGAGTGGCTCCACAACCCTAAGGAAGGCAGAAAGAAGGGTGACCTCTTGTTCTTTTCTGGCCAGAAAAGCAAAACCTGCCCAGAAACCACTAGTGGATGTCTACATGAACACCGTGGCCAGAGCGGGGTTACAGAGGGCCAGAAGGGCCCAGAGAATGAGACAGGACTTCTCAGCCCCAAGAATGGAGACAGCTGGGCAGAGGAACCATGGCGTTCATTGATTAGTAGTATCTCCCAGAGAGGTCAAACCTCATTCAAGTGCATGTCCCCAGCTGGACAGAGCTGAGCCCACACTTCTGGCTGACAGCCCAGGGTCTGGGGCTTTGTGCCCCTACCAGTGGGAGGGATCTGGACTGTACCAGCTAATGTGTGCAGCAGATGTGGCCTTCAGAGAGGAAGCTGGAGCCACAGAGGGACAGTGATCTGCCAAAGGCCACCTGGTAGGAGAGGGCACAGCCCTCAAGTGTCCCAGAGTCTGAGGCTGTCTGTTCTGCCTCTTTTGGGGGGTTCAGAACAAGCTTCAGTTCCTGTGTCTTTGGGGTTAGATTAGGGGATGGGCTCTGTGATCCCCAGCTTTCGAGTCCCACCTTGTCCAGGTTCAAGCCAGGTGGGGTCCTGGGGCCTGCAGATGGTTTCCAAGTGGACCAGGGCCCTCAGGTCAGAGCCAGCCACACATAGGACCCAGGGTGGCCTGAGGGGCTGGACAGGTTGCCTTTGGCCATGACCTGCCTTCTCTACTTACCTTGATATGCTCTCTATTTCTTTTGGTGCCTTGATACTTCTTGGGAAACTCTGACTCAACCTGTTTGTGCCTTAGTTTCCTCACCTGGAAAATGGGGTTCATTTTAGGGCCTACATCATGAGGCAAGAATTAAATGGGATCTAAAAAGCACTTCACATTGTGCCTGGCACATACTTAGCACTCACAGATGTCGCTGTCGGGGGTTGGCCCTCTCGCGGCGGGAGACCTCTCATCTGAGGGGGGCATTCCTGCATCCACTCCATACTCTGGAGCAGACCGAAAGCCCCGTGCCACCAGCACACTCCATGCGTCATGTATCTCAGCCTGTCCCCACTTGGCTTTACTCATTCCTGCTCCACATGCTAGGGAACATGGCTGCAGTGACCCCAGATTCACTGCTTTTCAAATTTGGTGACCCAACCTACTGCTTTCCAGTACCTGTGCATAAAGTCCCAGGGAAGAGGGCCGACTGACACAGCCTGGGTGAGGCTAGGGTGCCTGAGGCAAGGGTGCTGGCATACTCCGTGGGACCAGGGCCAGACCGCACCCTCCACCCTGCAGTCTAGGGAAGATGGGGGGGCGGGGCCACTCCGCAAGGCCACGAGGGGGCTGTCGCCAGGAGACAGAAGAAGGACGCAGGTCAGACAAAACCAGCAAACGTCCGGCCAGGGAACTTCCTTTCTGGAAGCAAAAATCCAAAGAAATATAAAGGCTGTAACATGGCACCCAGCACAGGGCAAATGAAAGAGCGGACGTTTGGGCCTCAGAGCCAGATGTTGAAAGTGTTTTGGGTGTCTGTTGTGTAACGTCCGTCGTATCTTGATGTTCTAGAAAGTCAGAGGTCCTGGTACATGTGGATGGCTCCCCTCCTCTAGAGTGGTCCATCCACATAAGAATGTACTGCCTACCCATGAGGCAACATTGGAAGAAGAGGCCCATGTCTGTGAGGAGGCCTCCTGTGCCTCATTGCTCCGGAACCAGGATCCTGCCATTGCTCAAGTTTTGGGGGCTAGAGATGGCTTCTGCCAGAGGCCCAAGCCAGAGAAACTCTGGAGCACATGAGGAAGCAGCACCATGGTCTCTGGGACGTTCTGTTGGGATGGCCTGCGATATAGATAATCATGGTGCCCTTGTGTAGAGGAAACAGTGAGAAATAAATGTATACTTTTTTCAAGGTAGAGGGACCACTGTATTATATTGGAAACTTGTTGCTAATGACTGAAAGAAAAGCCAAACTGCTTAAATTTTAAAGTCAGGGGGCATTGGGGCATCTGGATGGCTCAGTTACTTGAGCATCTGACTCTTGGCTTCAGCTCAGGCCATGATCTCAGGATCCTGAGATGCAGCTCTGTGTCAGGCTCTGCACTCAGTGGGGAGTCTGCTGTAGATTCTCTCTCCCTCTCTCTCTTCCACCTCTCTCTCAAAATAACTAAATAAATCTTGAAAGGTAGGGTGGTGTTATCTACTCATAAGCTTGAGAGTATGGCTTCAGGCATGGCTGCATCTAGGAGCCCAAACAATGACACATGGAGTCTATCTCTTATCTCTACTTTCCTCTAGTTGGCTCCATATTCAGACATTCTTCCTATATGGGAGCAGACAGCTGCCAACACAGGATGAGTTCCCATCCTCCCAATCATCCCCAAGAGAAAGAGCTTTTCCTTTCTAGTAGTTCCAACAAAACCCTTAGATTAGCTTTGATTATCCTGACATGATTATGCCCATCCTTGAACCAAGCACTGACACCAGGGACATGGAATGTGCAGACTGGTCCAAGAGGGGGTCGTGTAAATACTCTGGACCAATTTCTGTGATTGACCAGGTCCGGGTCACATGGTATAAGGTGGATTCTCCCTAGACTGGAAGCTTCTTGCAGGCAATGATGGTACCCAGCGCCCTTCTTTTCTGTCTCTGCTGCCACTGAGCCCAGCAGAGGGCTAAGCCCAGGAAAGACAGGGTTTCCGCCTGACTGGCAAGGACTGCATGGACTATCAGAAACATCTGGGGTTTCCCCTGGTCTGCTCTGAATGGGGGGCAGTGGGGACTCTTCTGAGAGGATTGAGGTGAGCTGGAGAAGCTTGGGGCCAACAGCGGTGAGAGACCCAGTGAGAGTGGGGGATAGAGATTCTTCATGTAGTCTCTTCACAATTTCTGTCAGAAATAACTACTGACTTTTCTTCATTCACCCAAATTTTGTCACATCCCCAGAGAGTGCCGATGCTGGGTTGGCTGCCATGACCAAGACAAAGTCTCTGCCCTCATGGGATGGACCTCCTCACTGGGGGAGACAGTAAAGAGGATGAATGAGGGGGAATGGGTGAGGTAGGGGAGGCTGCTTGACTGTGGCCCTCAGGGAAATGTATCAGTTAATTTGGCTGCAGGACGAGTACCATGGGGTGGCTGGTTTAAACAGACATGGATTGTCTCATGGTTCTGGAGGCTGGAAGTCCTGGAGCCAAGGGTCGGCAGGGTTGGATCCTTCTGGGGGCTCTGTGGGAGAATGTGTTCCCGGCCTCTCTCCTGGGTGTGCAGATGGCTGTCCTCTCCCTGTGTCCTCGCATAGCCCTCCAGCTGGGTGTGTCTGTGTCCTAAGGTCCTCTTCGTATAAAGACACAAGTCAGATTGAATTAGGGCCTCCCCAGTGACCTCATTTGAACTTGATCACCTCTGTAAATACCCTGTCTCCAAACACAATCACTCTCTGAAGTGCTGGGTGGGGGAGGGGAAGGACTCCGTATGAATTCAGTCCGTGGCAGGAGGCTTCCTTGAGGAGCTAAAATCTGAGCTGGGATCTCAGAGCCCACCGCTCTGAGTCCTGCCATGTCTCCAACCCACCTGCTCCCCGCCAGCTGCACCCAGCTGCACCCACTACCCACTGGGCCAGGACCAGCCCGGATGTGATGGCTTTCCCTAGCTCCCCACCAGTCCTCCAGCCACTAAGTGGCTGGGGGTGGGAAGGAGCTTTTCTAAACCCACATCTAACCCCATAGCTTCCTGTTGTCCTTAGAATAAACACTGGCCTCCTCACCGTCACCGTAGTAGCCCTGCATGATCTGGCCACTGTCCATGGATCCAGCCCCAGCGTCTTCCACTCTGCTTCTCTGGCCTTCAGTTCCTGCCTGCTGTCAGGCCTGCCACACCTAGCCCACGTCCACGCTGCCGGTCTCCTTCGCCAGGGCTTGCTTTTTCAGAGGCCCTGGCTCCATCCAGTCTGTGCCTGGACTGTCTCTCACAGCCCCTGGCCTTTTCTGTCCTTAATTTACTTTTGTGATGACATCATTCATATCTGCGTCCCCCAGGGGAAGGTAAATTCCACGAGGTCAGGGCTGTTCTGTGGCTGAGGGCGGGATCTCTCGCACCCAGGGCAGCAGCAGGCGCACTAATGTGTCTGTCCGATGAATCACAGGATGGAAGGAGCAGCCAGCCTGGGAGACACCTCTGGGGACTCCCCAGAGGCAGCATCGAGCCTCTGCTGGGTCCCCTTGCACCTGTCACTCACCCCATAGAGGCGAGTGGCAGCCAGAGATGAGGGGCCATGGAGAAGCGCTTCCCAGGCCTGAAGGCTCCCTTCTTCACAATTTATTTTCAGCTCACCCTTCATAGGCCCCCTCTCAAGCTCTTCTTCCTACTGTTGTTCTCTTGTTTTCACATGCTAGTCTCCGTTTCCTGCTCCTGGGAGGGAGGCTTCACTCAGGAAACGCCAGGCAGTCAAGGAAGCCCGGTGCACAAGACCCCAGGCCCTCCGGGGCGGGCTTCACTGCCTGGCCCCCTGCCTGGCAGCTTCCTCCCCCCCGCCCCAGGTCCCCTCAGCAGGCCCTGCCTGGGCTCTGGGTGTCCTGTCTACCCTGCGGCTTCCCAGAGCTCACAGAACACATGAGTGGCTTGGTGGCTGAAAGCAGAAAGAGAAGCAAACACAAGTGACACTTTCCATCCACTCTATAAAGCTGAGCCAGGGTAGGGGATGGGGGTGGGGGACAGGGGCTGTGTTAGGGGGCGGTCTGTGGGGGGGGTCAAGTGGTGATGGTCTTCTGTTGGGTCACCTTGAGGTATCCCTTGGTGACAGCCCCAAGTTGTCCAAACAGGAATCTACACTTGCCGTGAAGGCCTTTTGCCAATGTTATTTAAGCCCATCATCAGCTGACTCGCAGTAAGGGAGAGTATCCTGGATAGTCTGGGTGGGCCCATTTTCATCATTTGAAAGGCTTTTAAAGCAAGACGGTGGACTCCTCTGCAAAAGAGAAGGGGTTCCGCCTGTGACCAGCCTGCCTGTGACCTCCCCCTCCTATGGATGGCATATTGGTTGAGCCAGCCTGTCATCACAGAAGCTACTTCCTTGTGATAAGGCCCTTGAGACAGTGCTATAGCTAGACACATAGACACAGATGAGTATTCCCCACTGGCCCCGCTTCTGCATCTGGACACGGACTCACCCCAGGGCTGAGGCTGAAGGAAGCAGCCCCAAGAATACAGGCCAGCATTTCTGAGTTCCTGCTGGGCACAAGACACCGTGCTAAAGACTTCTGTACACAATCTCATTTAACCCCTAAGCAGTGCTGTGAGCCATTTTCAGTAACAATGCTTTACGCTGCAGGAAACAGAAAACCCAACTCCAGGGGTGCCCTGGTGGCTCAGTCGGTTCACCGTCTGCCTTTGGCTCAGATCATGATCCCAGGGTCCTGGGATCAAGCCCCTCACTGGGCTCTCTGCTTAGTGGGGAGCCTGTTTCTCTCTCCATCTCTCCCCACCGTTTGTGCCTTCTCTCTTTCAAATAAATAAATAGAATCTTAAAAAGAGAGAGAGAAGAGAAAATCCCATTTCAAACAGCTTAAATCTTAAGGACACTGATGATCGTGAATGAGAAGCCCAGGGGAAAGCAGTTTCTTTGCAACTCTGATGTCTGCAAAGATGCTTACAGGTTTTTTTTCTTTTTGATTTTAACTTATTTATTTTAGAGAGGAAGAGAGCATGCTGTGGGAGGGGGCGAGTGGCAGAGGGAGAGGGAAGGGGAGAGAGTCTCAAGCAGATTCTCTGCTGAGCCTGGTGCAGGGTCACAATCCTGACATCATGACCTAGCCGAAATCAAGAGTTGGGTGCTTAACCAACTGAGTCACCCAGGTGCCCCGGGCCAGGACAGAGTTCTTCATCCTCCCACACTGTCATCCTCAGTTTGTCATCTTCACCTGTCAGCAAATGCCCCTCTTGGTCACAATCTGGCTGCCATGGCCTCAGGTATCACTGCCACATCCACAGACAGAAACGTAGCTTCCTCCTTGGACTTCCCTTTTCCCAGAGATCATCCAGGAAGACTTTCCCCTCCCCTCTCATTGGCCAGAGGCACATCACATGCCTATCCCTAAACCAATCCTTGGTAAAGGGAAGGAATCATCATGATCAACACAGACTAATCAGATCTCTTTTCTAGAAGCACGTGGCCACTCTGTGCCTGAAAGAGTAATTGAGGCTGTGTGTGCCATCAAGGCAGACGGGTGTGTCTGTTTGTGCAACTGTGTTTGGTTTCTATGCAACTATAACAAATTACCACAAATTTAGTGGCTTAAAATAACACCCACTTATGATCTCACACGGTGTAGGCCAGAAGTCCAGGCAGGCTTGTCTTCGTTCTCCCTAGGCTCTCCTGAGGCTGAAATCAAAGTGTCATTGGCCAGGTGTGGAGGCTCAGGGGAAGAATGTGTTTCCAAACTCAGGTGTGGGCAGAATTAGGTTCCTTTCAGTTGTAGGACTGAGATCCCCATTTCCTTGATGGCTGTCAGCTCTGGGGTCACACTCCACACTCCTCTTTATGTGACCTCACTCACCTTCCAGCTAACAAGGACCCCAGTCCTTCTCATGCTTCAGCTCTCCCTGATGACCTTTCTTGTGCCGAGCAAGAGAGCTCTCTCTTTTTGTTTTCTTTTTTTTAAAGATTTTTTATTTATTTGAGAGAGTGAGAGTGTGACTAGGGGGAGGGGCAGAAGAAGAGAGAGAAGTGGGCTCCCCATTGAGCAGGGAATCCAACACGGGGCTCGATCCCAGGACCCTGGGATCATGATCTGAGCCGAAGGCAGACACTTAACTGACTGAGCCACCCCGGCACCCCTAGAGCTCTGTTTTTAAAGGGACTCATGTGACTAGATGGGAACAATAACCCCCTTGAGATCAGCTGTACCACATAATGTAACACCATCACGAGAATGACACCTCCCCACGTTCACAGACTGCAGGGATTAGGGTGTGGAACCTTGAGTCATTCCTAGAAATTCTGCCCACCCTGCAGTAACCACGGTGCACACCATGGTAAGACGTTTCTTTGGAAAGAAAGGTGAAGTTTAGAAAAGTGAACATGAGTTGCTCCAGGCCATACCAGCCAGGGATCCGTGTCACAAACAACAGGACGTGACACGGGCTCACCGAAGCAGGAAGAGAATTTTTTGGGAGGGTGTCAGGGGTCAATACAGTCAGTGTGCAGGTTGGAGGGCCAGACTCGGGCCAAAAGCAAGGCAGGGCAGACCCAGCCAATCTGGACACTCACGTCCCATGCCATCAGACGCCACCTGTGAGCTCAAGTGAGCACCTGCGTGTGAATGCGCATCCCACAGACTGTCAGCCGCCCACCCCCTTCGCCTGTCAGCTACAAACAACATCTCTCCCTCCTGCTGACCCAGACGGACAGACATACTGTGCTCCCCTCAGCATGGCTCTGTGGCCTCTTCCAGACAGATAGTTGCTTTGCTCCGTATCCTCGCTCAGGGCTCTTAGCAAATCCGGAAGGTACTGGCTGGCTGGCCTTAGGAACAAAGGTGAGACCTCAGTCCGCCACACTGATTAAACCTGTTTTCCCTGGACTAGAGTCTATGCACTGAGGGCAAAAGCCATCAGTTAAATCAGGGGTTCGTAGGGGCACCTGGGTGGCTCAGTGGGTTAAAGCCTCTACCTTCGGCTCAGGTCATGGTCTCAAGGTCCTGGGATCAAGCCCCGAATCGGGCTCAGCAGGGAGCCTACTTCCCCCTCTCTCTCTGCCTGCCTCTCTGCCTACTTGTGATCTCTGTCTGTCGAATAAATAAATAAGACCTTTAAAAAAAAAATCAGGGGTTTGCAAATTATGGCCCATGGGCCAAATCTAGCACCGGGCCTGTTTTTGCATCTGGTGCAAACTCTGATTTTAACCTTTTAAAGTGGGTGGGAAAACTCCATTAAGGAACAATATTCCTGGCACAGAAGAATTTCATGAACTTCAAATTTCAGGACCCGTAAATAAAGTTTTGCTGGAACACTGTCATGTTCATTCCTTTCTGTATTATCTGTAGCTGCTTTTGCACCAGAAAGGCAGCCCTGAGTCATAGCAACAGTGACCACATGGGCTGCCAAGCCCGAAATATTCACTACGTGGCCCTCTCCGGGAAACATTGGCCAGCCTCTGTGTGAAATGATAATGTCCTCCAACTTCTATGCTGGTCGTTGGTGGACATTTATTCTGACACTTGGGAACTTGTGTATTCTGAATGGGAGACTTGGGTTGGAGCAGGGGTAGGAATGGATTTTTTCCCCCTTTTCTTGCCCTTACCCTATCTGTCCTATAGACGACCATTCTCGTATTGTTCCATGTTTTTTCTTGTCGTGTCCTTGCAAAATGTGTGGCTTTGTGTCTATGTCCTGTGTCCATCTTGGCACAGCGTTCTAGGCCTCACTCTGTCTCTTGCATTCTTAGCTCAGTGCCGTGTGTTTCGGGGGCATTGGGTATGTGCATGTCTGTCCTCTGCTTCTCCTCCTGGCGAGTCTCCCACCCAGTCCCAGAGGCAGACACCCAATCCCAGAGCTGCCTCGAGCTCCCACATCTGCAGGTGACACTGATGTACACCCTCCACCACGCCCCCTTGCAGACGGCCATGGAAACTTCCCCCCAGAAAATATACCCTGGGGAAGAATTCCCGGGTTGCGGGGGACTTAGAGAGAATGTGGCCGGGGGACACCAGCGGGCTCCCATGTCTTCTCTGATGTAATGCGGTTCACCAAATGCTTTGGGCCTTGTGATTTTGCTTTTGAGTTTTGATGTGAGCTGTCCCCCACACCGCGTTTCAAGGTCATTCATCCTGCTCTATGTTCTATTTCAATTCTGCCCTTCAATTTTGGTCTCTATCGAGGCCACACCCCTTCGGGTGGTATAGGCAGGGACCCAGGCTAGGTTTTCTCCATGTGGAGAGGGATGTGCTGGGATTATGGCAGGAACCTCACTCGTGATATATTTTTGTGTTTACGCTACAGCAGAGTCGAGTTCTAGGTTCAGATAATTACAACTTAAGCAGATTTGTCACTGCATGAACATAATAGTGAATCGAATAGATGGCTTACAAGTGACCATTACAGTTCCAGACAAAATGACTCTGAACTATAACTTCCCCTTTTACCTTTTAACATGATCTCAGTGCTGTCCAGCAGAACTTTCTGTGATGATGGAAATGGCCTACCTCGGCACTGTCCAATACGGTAGCCGTGAGCCCCATGTGGTTACTGAGTACTTCCCATGTGGCTAGCATGGGTGAGGAACTGAATCTTTGGTTTCATTTCCCTGTAATTAATTTAAACTTCAGTAGCCCAGGGTGACTAGCAGCTGCCATATTCAATGGAACAGATCAGATTAAGAAACTGTGGGCCTGGGGCGCCTGGGTAGCTCAGTGGGTTAAGCCTCTGCCTTTGGCTCAGGTCATGATCTCAGGGTCCTGGGATTGAGCCCCGCACTGGGCTCTCTCCTCAGCAGGGAGGCTGCTTCTCCCTCTCTCTGTGCCTGCCTCTCTGCCTACTTGTAATCTCTCTGTCTGTCAAATAAATAAATAAAATCTTAAAAAAAAAAAAAAAAAAGAAAAAGAAAAAGAAACTGTGGGCCTATCCCTGCACTCAAGCATTTATTCAAGGTTTTCAGAAAACAAAATGATTACAGGAGGAGGCATTTGGGAACGGAGGATGGGAACCAACAAGAATAGTGTGTCTACTGTGTCCCAGGCATGTGGTTGCCTCACTTAGCCCCAGCTCTCGTCCATGAGTGGGGGCAATGTCCCCATTCGAAAGCTGGGGAAGCCGAGTCTCAGTGACTTGGGCAAGGGACTTGATGAGGGCACCCCTTGATTGAGAGGTTGGCCCAGGAGTAAACAGGTACAAGCCCATCCCCAATCCTGCATGGCTGTGGGAGAGCCCAGAGGCCACATGGGGAAGGGGCCAGGATGCCAGTGGGTCCTGGCAGGTGCAGATCCTGGGGATTTCCCCAGGGCCTGGGCATGGCCCCGGCGGCTGACCTGGCAGCCCCAAGTCCAAATCCATCAGTTGGGCACCTCACAGTCCGCCCAACGAGGCAGCCTAGAGCTAGGTTTGGGTGGAGGCTGCCAAAACCATTGGGGCATGAGGCTAGAACAGAGGATCAGGGACAGAGCTTACACAGGGTATGTCTCCCCCCTTGACATTCTGGGAACTTGTGTGGAGGGAGTGTCTCAGTGACTAGGGTTCCTGACACTTGGGATATGAGCCTCCGCACAGGTCCTATGCGACCCAGGATTGCCCTGTACCTCCCACGACTTCCAGATGTCCCTGGGCATTCATTCTGCGAAAAACTTGCTTTCACTACCCTGATCTAAGACTAAAATGTAACTCTGCTTTACCTAGAAAAATACAATTTTTTTGCATAGTTTTAATGCACAATGGATTTTCCAAGAATGCAATGCTGTGTGACTAGTGGGAAGGTTATACTTTGTTTTGAATTGTTTGAATTTTCCAAGAGTTGCTCACCATTTTAGAACCACATCACACTTGTGCTTAACCAGCTGATAAGCAATGCCTATGTCCCCTGACATTCATTGTGCGTGTCCCAGTGAGTCTACATATCTATCTATCCATCTATCTGCCTGTCCATTTGCCTCTCTATCCAGCCATCTGTCCATCCATCCAAATATATTTTCTTAGTCCTTATTTCAAAATGTCAAACATAGGAAAAGAATGTCAACAATATGCAATTGAATATTACCTTCCTAGTGTCCAATTCAAACAGTCATTTTAACAACAACAGAAAAAAGGGCGCCTGGGTGGCGTGGTTGGTTAAGCTCCTGCCTTCAGCTCAGGTCATGATTCCGGGGTCCTGGGATCGAGTCCTTGTCAGCAGGGAGCCTGCTTCTCTCTCTGCTTCTGCCTGCCACTCTGCCTGCTTGTGCTCTCTCTCTGACAAATAAATAAATAAAATCTTTCTTAAAAAAATCTTAAAAAAAAAAAAAGAAAAAGCAGAAACAGATCCATAATAGAGGGCAAGCTGATAGTTGCCAGAGGGGATGGGCAAAATGGGTGAAAGGGAGTGGGAGATACAGGCTTCCAGTTATGGAATGAGGGAGTCAAGGGGATGAATGGCACAGCACAGGGAAGGTAGTCAGTGGTATTGTCATAGGGTTGTATGGGGACAGGTGGTAGCCACAGGACGGCTAAGCAGAACGCAATGTATAATCACTATATTGGACACCAGAAACTAAGATAATATTGGGTGTTAATAACACTTCAATTAAAAAAAAATCTTAGCCCTGTTAAATAGGTTTAAACATCTAAAAATATCATGTCTTAATATTTACATATTAAATATATATCATAAAGTCCCTTTTTACTTTAGATCACTGTTAGAGCCTCACATTAATTGTTTTAAAATATTTGGGAAGATTAGGTATATTATTTATCCAGATCATTTTGGGATCACACCGGGATATTCCAAAATATCCATTATAAAAATAGGGTGCCCAGAGACACCTGGGTGGCTCAGTTGTTAAGCGTCTGCCTTTGGCTCAGTTCATGATCCCAGGGTCCTGGGATAGAGTCCTGCATCGCACCTGTACTATTATTTGATTAACATTTTTCCTTAAATCATATCACTCTTTTTACTTAAGTAAACTTATTTAAAAGAAGGGTATATTGGGGCGCCTGGGTGGCTCAGTCGGTTAAGTGTCTCCGTTTGGTTCAGGTCATGATCTCAGGGTCCTGGGATGGAGCCCCATGTCCAGCTCCCTGCTCAGTGGGGAGCCTGCTTCTCCCTCTCTCTCTGCCCCTCCCCCTCTGCTCACGCTCTCTCTCAAATAAATAAAATCTTTTAAAAGTAAAAAATAAAAATAAAAGAAGGGTATATCATTATCATACAGGTAAAACTAAAATTGTGTGCTGTGTTTGCTAATTGTTTTTTTTTCTTTTTTTTTTTTAATTAACAAATAATTTATTATTTGCCCCAGGGGTACAGGGGCAATCATCAGTCTTACACAGTTCACAGGACTCACCATAGCACATACCCTCCCCACTGTCCATCACCTAGCCACCGTATCCCTCCCCCACAACCACCCAGCAACCCTCAGTTTGTTTCCTGAGATTAAGAGTCTCATGCTAAGTGAAATAAGGCTAATTGTTTTTTAATACATATTAAAAATAAATGCTTAGCTATTTAAAACACTCACATGCTGCTGTTCATCTGGGCGCCATCTCAAATGGCCTCAAATGCTGGTGAAGGCAGGAGCTTCCCGTGGTTGGAAGACAAATGGAAATATAAAACTCCATTGTGAATACGGGCTAAGAAAATGTATTTGGATGGATAGATATATGGATGGACGGATGGATGGACAGATAGGTCAGCAGATGGGCAGGCAGATGGCTAGGAAGACGTGCAGACTCGCGGGGACGCGGCATGACGAAGGCCGGCGGACACAGGCATTCCTCCTCAGCCGGCCATCTTGTTTTTCTTCACGGGACTCAGGGCCCCTCTGTTGTTTCCTGATGAGTGAATGGGAGAATGGAATGAAGGCTGGGGAGGGGGTCACACTGTAAAGCCACAGTGCCGTGGGGCAAAACCCAGATTTGGAGGCTCCCCCAACCCCTCTCCAGCATGCCAGATCCCAAGAAGGGGGGGAGTCTGTCCACTGGAGACCCGGAAGCCAAGGGCCAGGAGTTGCAAGACTGGAGGAAGGGAGGAAGGGCTACATTTGGTCTTTGTCAGATTGTGCAAGCCACTGGGCTGGTGGCCAGCTGTGGCCGTCAGCCTCTGACAGGAGGGAGACATTAGAGGTTCACCCCAGGCTCCAGGCAGTACACAGATGTGACCAGCTGGAGACAACACCCGACCGCACACGAGGACTCAGGCCTGTCTGGGAGTGAGTCTGCGAGGAGACAGTGGGCAGCCTCCAGGGCCCACCTTTTCCCCCAGAAACTTCTCTAATGCCTGCTGAGTGACAGGCACCTCTGCAGTCACAGGAGTCCCCTCTTCCCCCAGTTCCTCCAGGGCTCCCAAAGGAGAGTGGTATAGAGGCGCGGAAGGGTTCCCAGGCGGGGGAGGCATGGAGCAAGGGCGCTGGGCCTTCTCAGTCCTGGTTTGGAACTGGCGAATCTCTAGGTCCCCACAGGACTAACCCCATTTTAAGGGAGAAAGAACAGCTTCAGGGTCAGGAGCAGACAGAAAAGAAGGCCTAGCTACAATGGACTCACTTTGGTTTTTTGTTGTTTTATGTATTTTTCTTATTACTTTCTATGCATGACAATATATTGGTTTTTCACTACTAGTAATAATGTTTCCTATTAAAGGAAATCCATACAGTAAGCAAGAGGGTCAGTGATCAAAAATGTCAGTGGTTGGGGTGCCTGGGTGGCTCAGTGGGGTAAGCCTCTCTGCCTTCAGCTCAGGTCATGATCTCAATCTCAGGGTCCTGGGATCAAGCCCCGCACAGGAAGTCTGCTTCCCTCTCTCTCTGCCTGCCTCTCTGCCTACTTGTGATCTCACTCTCTCTGTCAAATAAATGAATAAAATATTTTTTAAAAGTGTCTGTGGTTTAGGAAACTTGACCTCATCCTTCCACTTTGAGGGTCCACTCCTCAGTGATGTGGGCAGGGAGGTTAGCCCCGAGCCACGGTAAAGCTCATTGGAGCTGGGACTCCGCCTGGATCTTGTGGCTTCAAATTGAATGCTCTCCTCTCTGTCCTTTCTGGAACAATCTAAGATTGTTCCCCACCCAAGTGTTCCCCATCCCCCGGGATCCCCATCCAAGCTCTGGATTGGTCCAGGCCTTACCGGCCCTTTTTCTTCCTCACCCCCACTATTATCAGTGGTTTCATTCAATCAGTTTTTACTAGACCCCTCTGTCCCTGTGCTGTATGCCCAGAGGAAATCCCAATCTGATGAGGGACACAGATCCTAACAGGACACCTGAGAGCATGTGAACTCTGGGAGTCCATTCGAGAGACAGGGGAAGATGTGGGATGTGCATTAGAGAGGGGAGAGTGAAGGGCCAGTAGGATTTTCCAGACAGAGCTTCCTAAGTTGGGCGTGCACTCTGAAGACAAAGGAATCTATGTGATCTGGGGCCAATTACTCTGTTCCCTGCATCTCAGTTTCCTCATCTGTAAAATGGCAGCAAGAAGAATCATTCCTCCTTACAGTTGCTGGGGAGGCTAGATGAGTTGGCACAAAATACTCAGAAGAGTACAGTGTCCGGCACACAGTAAGGCCATATAGGTGTTAGCTGTGCTTGTCATGTGCAAAGGCCCCGAGGGTGACACACAGGAGGTTAGGTGCACCTGGCTGTGCTGTGCCCAGTGGTCATCACCAACGATCAGGCTGGAGGGGTGGGTCAGATCTCGGAGGACCCTCGGTGGTGTGTTAGGACACTGGAGTTCTTCCTATTGGCTGCAGAGAGAATTTTGAAGGAAGAGAGATAGGGCCAGAGCTGACCTCCACTCCCTTTGGCACCTCAGTGGGGATTGGAGGGGCAGCACTGGGAGTGGGAAGAGAGCAGAGGGACTTCTCTGCACCCACAGGGCCCTCCTGAGTGAAATGTGTTCTTTCTTCCTTGGGATCTTTGCTTTGCAACTTCAGAAACTCCTCCATGGAGGGGCTGGAGTATCAGAGGATCTGGGCTTCTCTAGTTGGCCATGGGAAGCCACAGAGGGCTTTGGAGCAGGATCGGAGCTGTCTTCCAGAAAATGGCCATGGTAGCAAGTGCTGATGGCCCGGGAGTGGGGGGAGAGGAGAGATGTAATGTGATGCAGCATCAGCTCCGTGACCTTGGGGCTGACGTTTGTAATGAGGCTGGACCTTCAGGTTACGAGATCATTCAGCAGGGCCACCGTGACCCTCTGCCTTGTACCCAGGCAGTTCCATCTCCTCCCCCAACCCTCAGGGACCCATTCTTATGGGAAACCCTACTTAAACCTCTGCCATGTGGTCCAGTCTTACTGCCGATAGCGGTCAGATTTCTAGGCCCAGAAAATCCTTTTCTCTTTTTCTATAAGATTTTTATACCTAAGTAATCTCTACATCCAACAGGGGCCTCAAACTCACTACTCCAAGATCAAAAGTCACATGTTCCACCGACTAAGCAAGCCAGGCAGCCCTTAGGCCAGAAAATTCTAACAAAGCCTTTCACAAACCAGGATAATCACTCCTGAATCAAGAAACATTTTACAAACATGTCCTCTTGGATCAGACTGAAGCATTTTAAATTCCCCCTTTGCAGGTCAAAAAGCAGCAAAAGCCAGCAATTCCATAGGGTTCAACCTAATACCTGCAAAGCTCCACTGACTTCCACCATTTATAATATGTGAGACTTTCCAAGGCCTGGTGACACAAGGGATGGAGCAACAGAACAAGGTCAGGCTTTGGAAGAAAGACCCAGGTCCAGATCCCTGCTGGCCCCCCACCCTCTTTGACTTAACCTTCTCTTCCTTTGAGAGCTACCAGTCTCGTAAGTCCAGGGGAAGAGCAGGACCCAAAATAGCACACAGAAGCCCAGCCCAAAGTTGGGGTACCCAATCAGGGTCTGTTCAGCCCCTTCTGACCTGCTGTGAGTCCTCGTCTCTAGCCCTGCCGGCCCCCATCTGTCCCCAAACACACCTGCTGCCTTTACTCCTCCACTCAAACCTCTTTTATTCTACTCAACCCCAAGTCCCCAAGTCCTCTAGGACACCCTCCCTGCCAGCGCCCTCCTTGCCTATGTGAAGGTCTGGCCCTGAGTCCAGTGAGCATGGCCCTGAAGAGTGAAGACTCTGGGCTCCCTGCCACCCAGAGGTCCCCTGAGGGCAGGGGTGGCACTCCTTCTTCCCCCTTCCTCCTTCTCACTTCTGTCCACATCTGCACAAACCCAGGCAAGGGAGCGGCCACAAAATAGCATGACACCACGGCCCTTTGCTGAGCAGCCTCCCTGCAGCACCCGTGGGCTGGGCACTGAGTGATGGGTCAGACTGTCCGTTCTCACATATGACCTCCACTTTGGGTGGCCAGGTGGGTGGTGGCGCTTTTCACTAAGGGGAAGCAGAAGGAGCAGACAAAGACACGGCATCTGCAATGCCTGTGGGACATCCAGGTGGAGACCCCAAGGCAGCAGTTAAGCTGGGTGAGGTTGTCAGAACACTGGATCCCGGAAGCCAGGCCCGGAGGTACGTTTGGAAGTCATCAGCGCTTAAGGTCACAGCACTGGCTGAGACCCCTTATAGAGTGAATGGATAGAAAGAAGTTCTCAGGTGGAGTCTGAGGGCACAGCATCCAGCACAGAGGCATAGGGATGAAGAGGAGGAACTAGCACAGTAGACAAGGAGGAGTGCCAGGGAGGGAGGCACTCCTGGAAGCCACGGGAAGAAAGTGACCAGGTGAGAGAGTCATTTAGAGCTCACTGCTCTCTGTGTAGTAGTATTCATGAAATATGCTCTACGAAGTGTGCACTGGGAAATGTACACTATGATGTGCGCACTCTGAAATGTACACTGTGAAATGTACACCATGAAGTGTAGTGTTCACTTCACCAGCCAAAGGAGAGAAGCAGTGAGAAGCCGCCATTGGGTCTAGTAGCATGGCAGGGATGGGTGACAAGCTGAGGTTGGAACAGCAATGTGTAGCAGAGGCAGCTCTTTCAAGAAGCTCTGCTCTATAGGAGACAGAGAAAGGGGTGGTAGCTGGGGGAAGCCGTATAGTGGGGAGGATTATTTTGTTTGGTTGGGGTTTGGTTTTTGTATTATAGTAGAGACACTACAGCACATTTATGTGATTATGGGCATGATTCTACAGATTGAATCAGCAGGGTAATGACAGACTCAGTTAAATAGCAATTACTAGACTAGTGTAGCACACCCTTTGTCTCCCTAGGGAAACTCTGTTTCTCTGCAGCCACACTTTATTTCTTGGAACACTCCAAAGTATGTCCTCATCTGTCCCACTCTCCACACTCGGTTCTCAGTGGCTTCCTCTTCCTGACTTTTCCAAGATGTGCAGTTTCATTTTACACACCCTTTGTACTGGGGTTGTTACGCCTGATAGTCTGAGAGAAATAAGGAATGAGAGATTCTGAAGAGATGAGAGAGATGTTGGTGCACAATGAGGGAGGAGGGAAGAACTAGTTTAACAAGCAGCTAATTCATTAGTGAATATTTTCATGTTATGATAGATTCGTTTTCATTTTTTCCTTGACTTTGTTACTGCAGTGACATGGAAAGTGAATATTCAAAAAGTGAGGACCTTACACTACCAAGAAAACAGATTGATGAGCAGGTTCTCCAAAGCCCAAAGAGGAGAGATACTTTAAATTTGAATGCAGTTAAAAGTAACTGAACAATTAAGACTTTTTAAAAGATCTCACCCATAATAAGAAATCCAGAGGTAGGTAACTCCAGGACTAGTTAATTCAGCAGCTGAAAGATGACAGGACTCTTGTTTAACTACTCTATAATTCTCTCAGCCATTTCCTCATGGTCTCAAGATGGCTGCCATAGCCTCAAACATCATATCCATGTGACAATGTCCAAAGGCAGGAAGGAAGGGATTCCTTTCCTGATCTTCTTATTAGAAGAGACACAGATCCATTCCAGAGGCTCCTCAGACTTTGCCTTTAGTGCAAAAGGTGCTGAGAGAGTGAGTGTATGACATGGAAGGCTGACTCTAACATGCCAAGCCTAATGTGTTAGGGAGCCAGTAGGGTCAACTGCAGAGACTACCCAGTGTCTTCTTCAGGCCCATCATACACAGCTTACCCGTGTAGTCTAAGCAGCGGAAGAGAGTGGGTCCACATCCCACACTCTCCTGTGGGAAGCCGGCCGAGTCCCCTCCTCTCTCTCAACACCTGTGTCTTCTCCCCTGCCCACAGGTCAGAGGGCACTCAACTCCCCATCTCATCACAAGCCAGCCCAGAGCCGGAAGTCAAGAGAGGTGACCCTCTGGACAGTGGGACCAGAAGCCCAGACAGCCCTCCAGAGGGAGCCTGGCAGTCAGACAGCGGTTCCGGTTCCGGGAGCAGACCCCTGGACGAAGGTTTGTCCCTGCCCCACTCAGACTTGCTGCCAGGCTCACAACAGGTCTGCTGTGCCCAGTCCCGGTTCCACGGCCCTGTCGGCACTGAGGCTGCCATCTGGCCTCCAGACAGAACCCTTCTCTCCCTGAGTGCTGAGGCTGGGCTTCCCAAGTCCACAAGGGCTCGCTCCTCAGGCTGCATAGCATAGACATCAGTGGGAGAGGGTGGTTCCCACGGACAGGCTCCAACTCAGTGTGCGAAAAAACCGTCTCCATTTAGTCCCACGCAGGGATGGGTTGGGTGCCAAGGGAACTGAGGTGGAGTAAGCACCCGGTCATCAGAAGTGTGTAAGCAGGGGCTGGATGGTTCCCCCCCTTAAGAAGACCACAAAGAGGCCCGTTGTCTTAAGAACCTGGGCCTAGTGGGTGTGGAACCATCATGTGGAAAGAGGAACCATGCTGGCTGAGAACGTGCCCGGTACATTCCGGGCTCAGTTATGGGCAGCTGTGGAGGTGCTACTGGGCGGTGTCCTTCCCATTCCTCTTCAGAGCCCCTTGCCCCTGCCTGGGGCACCTGGACAGTGTTAATGACTGTGACAACAATGACGCCACACACACATACACTCAAACACACGTGCACGTACACAACATAGGTACACACATGGTGTCAGGAAATTGCCAGGATGGAAAATGAATTGCCAATATTGGGAATGCAGCTCACACAACCAAAAAGTCAGGGACCAGTCCCTTCAACCCTGATTCTGTTCAGTCTGGCACAGTTACTACTGAAACAAAACAGAAGGGCCCTGAGCCCACCCAGTCGGGGCATTCAGGCTGGAGAGATGGGTGTCCCAAGTCAGGAGACCTGAGTCCATGGTTCCCAGACCTGTGAGGTGGCCAGGATCACCCTAGAGCCTCTTAAAAATACAGAGGCCCAGGCCCACCTCAGCTCTGCTGCTTAGGATTCTCCTCTCCCCCTGCAGGGGGAGGAGGACACAGCTTTGCTGCTCAGGGCACTATCTGTCCACAAGGATCAGGCTATTGTCACTGTCAGACTGGCTCAGATTAATTAAAAAGCCCAAGTCAGCTTCAGGCACAGCCAGGGTGTCACGAAATGTCACCTCTTGCTGCCTTGCCTGCTTTCTCCCTGGCGTACCCATTGTGCAGAAGGCGCTCCGCTCAGACTGACCAGACAGCCCCCAACGAGCTCCAGACCCACACCCTCCACGTCCCAGGCCAGAAGAATGATGGCATTTCTCTTCCCTGGAGGTTTGACTCTGATTCTGGTCTGGCTCTCCTTAGCTCACGCTGGGTCCCCTGCCTTGGCAGAACTAATCATGGTTCACACTAGCTGGACTCGTGCGTCTCCTGGGCTAGGGTGGAGTGAGGAGCAGAGGGAGGGCTTCCCCTCACCCTCCCCCAGACACAGAGCCTGATACTGGGTGACCTAACCCCGGGGTTTCCGATGCATAACCCAACTGAAGTACCCCAACCAGACACGGGGGATGGTCAATGTTGGCCCCAACCAGCCACACTGGGTGTCACACAGGGTCACACATATGACAATCCTTCCTGTACATCCCTCAAATGGTAGAGGTGCATAGCTCCCTGAGAGCTGAAAATTGGCTCACCCTGGTGCCTGTGCTGTGCAGAACCCTGACCCCAGCCCCTTGGCCTCCCTGGCTGGGACGGTCACACCCTAACATGGAAATAATATGCACCTCTGAGAGCGCAGACAGGCCCTGGCTGGTTGTGTCATCTTAGAAAGCAGAGAAGAGAAACGGCTTCTTGCCCCCCGGGCCCCTGTGTAAAGCCCCAGGGAGGGGCTCCAGCTGGCCAGCTCGGGGCCTGGGCCAGGCCCTGGGGATGGGCCCCACAAGCCTCGGTGGCCTCACTGGTGGGGACATGGAGAGGGTGGGAGTGCGGCTCTCTGGAAAAGGGGTGGATGGTGCCAGAGCCTGTCCCCTCTGTGCAGCCCACCCACACCTGCCCCTGGGGAGGGCTGCCCGGTTTCCCTCCCTTTGTTCCTGGTGCCTGAGCCCCTGCTTCTCCGGCAGTGGACGGGCAGCTGTTCCGCTCAGTGGAAGGCCAGGCCGCCTCCGACGAAGAAGAAGAGGGTGAGGAGAAGTGGCAGAAAGAGCGAAGCTCACTGGCAGAGGTCAAGATGCTGCTGCAGTACCTCTCCAGCTGCAGGAGTGGGTATGTGTGCTGGGCGGGGCAATCGGCGCTGGAGGCCCAGAGCCCCTTTCCAGAGCTTGACCTTGAGGACCGGATTCAAGTCCCCACTGGATCATCCCCAGCTCCCCTGACACTCTGGCCCCTGGGCCACAGGAGGAAAGTGAGATGATGAGCCCCCCAGCATATACAGGGATGAAATGAGGTGACTGACAAAGGCACGGAGATGCCGTTCCACTGATTCCCTCACACTCCCCTGGCCGCTATCCCAAGATGTGGCCCCAAGTTCTAGTGCTACTCCAGGACATATCAGACCCTTCCTTCCCCATTGCTCCTGTGAGAAACAGTGCTTACAATGCCTCCTCCAGCTGACGCCCTGGCTTATTGAATCCTCACACCCACCCTGGAGGGAAGAAAGACCCAGATGCCTGGGGCACTGCAGACAAGTTGCAGACTTCTCTGAGCCTCAGCCTTCTCATCTCTAAGATGGGCCAGCAACACTTGTCTGGCAGAGGATTTTGAGGACTTGCTATCGCAGTTATAAAATGCCTAAAAGGTGCCTGATCCCCATTGGTTCACTCCCAAGAGCCAGAGCAGACTTTAATTATATTGTAAAGTGCTGTCAGTGTTCCCAGGTGATTGTTATCCCTGATCCCAAGTCAACAGCAAGCTTTTATGAAGCACCTACTATGTGCTGGGCAAATCTGGAGGAACCGAGAGAACAGCAATAAGCAAAACAGCACCACCCCGATAGCGGAGCCCCTATTCTAGTGAGTGGTGACAAGTGTGAGGAGAAAAGGTGAAGCATGGGGGAGGGACAGAGGGTGGTGCAGGAAGATGCTGGGAAGGAGGCCACTCTAAGAAGGTGCCATGTGAGCAAAAACCTGAAGGACACAAGGAAAGGGCATTCCACAAAGAGGGAACAGCATGTGCAAAGGCCCTGAGGCATGCTCTAGGGGCAGTGAGGGGGCTACTGAGGCTGGAGCATGATGAGTGAAGATGAATGGGATGGAGGTCAGAGAGATTGCAGGGGCAGATTGGGGGAGGCCTTTGGCTTTTCCTTGGAGTAAAAAGGGGAGCCACAGGAAGGTACTGGGCAGAGGGTACCATGACCTGGCTTAGCTTTCAAGAGACAGTCTTGGCAGCAACACCCATATTCTGAGGCTGGACCAGACTCTGCAGAGCCACCCCGCAGTGCTGGTGCTCTCCTTTGCCGCAGGTGTGATGACCAGACAGCCAAGAAGCTCACGACTTACTTCAGCCACATTGGCAGTGGTGACCATGCCTGCACCCTGGGACAGCTGGAGACCCACATCACCATGCTGGTGGAGCAGCTGGGGACCCAGAGCTGCCGTGGCAAGGCCCTGGGGACACTTGGGGAGGAGGTCAGCTGAGCCCCAGAGGTCGAGGTCTGGACCAAAGCTAGAATCTTTCATAGCTGGAAGAACCCCAAGGGATGTCAGCCAAATACTGGGCCCTGTTCATAGATGAGCAGACCAAGACTCAGAGAGGACATGCAACTTGCTTTGACTTAGATTTAACGAAGAATATTTTGGTTGCAAGACAATAGAATTAACTCGAATTAGCTTCAGTGCAAAACTGGTATTTAATAGAATATGGAGCTGGCAAGAACAGCTTCAGAAGAACAGCAGAGGAGATGAGCTTCAGGAACAATGGGGTCCAGTGACTTAGACGAGATTGTCTCCATCTATCTCTGTTTGCTCGGTGTTTCCCAGGTGCTGGCCTCGTTTCCCCCTACTTCAGAAGGGCTTCCTCCATGTGGTGGTGAAAGGAAAGGCAGGACCACAGACAGCTCCAGGCTCCCATTGACCCACCCAGGGGAATTAAGAGCCTGATATATAAAATCTCAGGGAAGAACTCCAGTTGACCCAGTCTTGGTCATGTGCCCGTCCCTGGCCCAGTCCCTGTGGTAGGCAGGCAACGTTCAGGGATTAGCAGCTCCATCAAAGTCAGATGACAGGGAGGAGGGAGTTTTTTCTCCCCAGGAAAGTTACTGAGGGTTATGGGAGGGAGCTGGCAGGCAACACCAATAGCAGGGTGTCTCCGTTCCAATAGGAACACTTTGCATTTTTTTCCATCTCTCTATTCCATTCCCCAGTAATCAAGTACAGAGTGTTATTGAGAGTTACCATTTCACAAAGCCCTAGCCCACTGCACTTTTGCAAACTATTGTGTTGACCTAAGGTAGTTTTATATTTATATATCTGAAATTCAAAATCCATACTGTTTGTGACATAGTTGTGGTCTGATGTGGTTCCAAAAGGCATGGCCACCACCCCTTTTCTAAGTAAATTCCAAGGAAGTGGGGGTTAGGAGAGTTACTGAGGCACGTGAGTGGTGTCCCCAAGCCCACCTTCCAGTCCCATCTGTGGTGGGCACCGGCACCATGCCTTCTCTGTCCTACCCAAAGCCCAGAGTGGACCCAGAGTCTCTGAGAATGCCACACCTTCAGCTGCTTCTCTTTCTCTCCATTGGTGCCAAGAATAGGGGCTGCCTCTCATCTGGCATCCTGCTTTAAAATGCTGGTAGCCACACGATGCTCTGTGACTGCCCCCTGGTGGGTATCCTGGTAGGACCCATGGTCTCAGGGCTCAAGCTGGCCCAATCCAGGCCCCTTCTGGGGCTCTCTCTCTTGAGGGAAGTAGAAGAGTGGCTGGAGAGTGTCCTTCTCAGCTCCGAACTCTGGAGAAGAGGCTTGAGGCTGTCCTACCATCTCAACCCCCATTGCAGTCCTAGCCCTGAGCTTCTCCAGCTGCTGGTCTGTTCTGGGAATGACCCAGAGCCTGCCAGTGAATTCTCTTTCTGTTTCACTAGCCAGATAGTTTTCTGTTGCTTGCAACCAAAAAAAAAAAAAAAAAAGAAGAAGAAGAAGAAGAAGAAGGAAAAAAAGTATTAAAAATAAAAGAAAGCAGATGAATACAGAAGAAGAACGGAAAATGGAGTCCTCATCTAGAAAACGAAATATACATACTCTTACATTAACACCACTCACTGTGTGACCTTAGGCCAGACACGTAGCCTCTCTGGGCCTTGGTGCCCCCACTGGGAAGATGGGTGATTTTATCTGTTCAGTCCCCTGGCAGGTACAGGGAGAGAGGGAAGATCAGAAGAGATGACCTCCGTGAAAAGGTCAAGGCAAGTCATGGGCCCTGCCTGGAGATGGCACAGTGAGTGCTGGGCAGAGGGCAGCAGGGTGGGTGCTGAGTCCCTGCTGGCCCCCACAGGCAGAGCTGCAGCAGAAGGTAGAAGAGATTGAGCACCTGAAGCTGGAGCTACAAATGGTGGAGACAGAGCGGGTTCGGCTATCCCTGCTGGAGGAGAAGCTCATGGATGTGCTGCAGCTCCTGAAAAGGCTCCGGGACCTGGTAGGCTCATGGGTGCTGGCACACCTGGGGCAAGGGGAGGAGCTCTCAGGGAGCACCAGCCTCTGCCAGGCACTTGGCCCAGAGTTTCCTCATGTTAGGTAGGTGTCAATTTCACTTTCCAGGTGCAGAAAAGGAGGCCCAGGGATGTTATAGTAAAAACATCCCTCCCACCCAAAACATCTGTCCCACCCAAGGTGGTGTCATTCACTTTCTAAAGCTGATCCAACTTTGATTTCAAAACCAGAGAAGGAGAAATATAAGAAAGGAAAATTATAAGCTAATGTCACATGGAAATGTGGATGCAAAATATTAAATAAGATATTTGCAAACCAAATCCAGCAGTGTTTAAAGAAATGCAACATGACCACATTGGATGTAAAATGATTTAAAGATCAGTGATTTAAAGATCATTCAAGATCAACAAATCTATTAATGACATATACACATTGTAGATTAAAGGACAAAAACCATATGCTCATCTCAATAGATGTAGAAAAGTCAAGAACAGTCTCCTTTTATCAGCGAATTAAGAACAGTAAGGACTTCCTTTACCAGATAAGGAATCTCAGCCAACTATCTCTCACAGGCTTCACACTTATTGGTGAAATGTTGGAAGGAATGCTTCTAAAGTCAGAGTCAAGACAGTGATGCCTGTCATCACTGTTTGTATGCCAGCTAGAGGGTCTAGCCAATGCAGTAAGACAAGAAAAAGAAAGAAAAGGTGTAAGGATTAGACAGGAAGACAAAGCTACTAGTGATCATATATCATACTTATCTACACAGAATACCCAAGAGAATCCAGAGGCAAATTATTGTCATTTCTTGGCCAGGTAAATACTAAAATGTCAGACACAGAAATCAATTGTATTCCTAAATAGTGACAGCAAATCATTAAATAACTTTTTGAGAAATCACTAAGCTGGGATTATAGCCACTATAAGGTGGAAGGAGGATTTAAACCCAGGTTGCCTGAGTTTTAAGTGGGCTCTTGCCAATGCACCAGACTGCCTAGGACAGAACTACCAAGGCCAAAGCCAGGGCAGCAAAGCCTGAGAGAATGGCTGAGTGGCAGCCAACCCCAGCAGACAGTGAAGGCAGTGGTTAGCACCATAGCTCCAGGCCGTGCAATCTGGGGGTAGAAGCTGGTTCTCGCACCTCCTCCTAGCTGGGTGGCTTTAGGCAAATTTCTCGTTTTTTCTCAGCACTGCTTTTCTTCACTGGTAAAAATGAGCCTAATAATAGGACTTGTTGCAAAGATTAAATGAGCCAATGCATAAAAATGCACTTATTCATGTTTATTTCCTAAGTGCCAACTTACTTTGGCACAAAAATGGTAATCCATAAATATGTGATCTTTGAGGGAATGGACGCTGCAGCCCACACTATCCACCCACCAAAAGTCTTTGAGAAGCCCATCAATCAGTGTGGCCAGGCTAAGGGTAGGGACCCAGGAAGGGATGGGGGGGATAGTGACTCTACGTGCCCCGAGGGAACCTTACAGAAGCTGTAGGGGCCATCAAGTCCCGTCTGCTGGATGAGGACACAGCAGCCACAGTGCAGTCCAGCCCTGTCTCCATTTCTTTTCAAGAACATATCGAAAAGAGCCCTGGGGAAGATTTTGCTGAACACGCTGGATGCTTGCAAGGACACCCCACCCGGTAGGAGAACTCCCCCATCTTTCAGAGCCTGGACAGTGTCTGGAGAGCATCCTGACCCAGAACTCTCTGCCCTGAGTGTCTTGTCTACAAAATGCCACTGTCATGACTCCTCTGACTGCCTGTGATGTGCATAGTGCATAGTGAGGAATGGGCTTTAGAAAGTTGGAAAATGCTATTGGGTGTCCCAGGGAGAGGAGCTAAGCAGAAGCCAGCATGGTCAAACCTCCAAGGGCGCTAGGCAAGTTCAGTCACTGGGCTGGGTGTGGGCTCCGCGGAGGCATCCCATGTGGTTTTAATCCCCTAAGTCATGACAACAGCCTACTGGAGAAGGTGCTTTTATTGTATCCATTTCACAGATGGAGAGACCAAAGCAGAGAAAGGTCAAGTGCCAGCTGTACCCAAAGCCTTGGGTCTCTCCCTTAAGCAGTAAGCTAAGTGTCCCCCATTGTTTAGACAAAGTTCAGGGCAGTAGGATTTCATCAGTACCAGATTGCGGCTGGTGAAATCAAGAGGAGTCAGGCAAAGCTCTCTTCTCAAAGGCCTCCTGTGCTAATGGGGCAACCAACTGGTGATGAGCCTTTGCTCGCTGGCCTCACAAGGCATTGCAGGGCAAGGCTCAGGTAGGTCCAGTGCCCTGGATGGTCCCTGGAATTGAGAGGGAGGTTAGAAATTGTGTGCTAGAAGCCCCCTTCTCTGGGGCCCTCAGTGGGAGAGAAACAAGAGGGGGAGGTGGCTAGGCAGGACTGGGGAGGGCCCCAGAAAGGAGGAAGAGTGGCTATGTAGGCCACAGTGAGCAAACTGAACTACCTTCCCTGTCCACTCTTTCCTTCCAGAGGGGCGATGTGGACCCTTGGCCATCCTGGATGCCCTGCGCCAAGCTTTGGCTGGCTGTGAGCTCCTGCAGGGAGAGCTCTCGGCACCAGCCTCCACAGCTCCTGCACTAGCCAACCCCCTCCTCATCTCTGCTGAGGTCACTGGCCCAGCCTATGGGCACCTCGGTCAGCCTGACCTCCACCAGACCAGCCTCCAGATCAACCTGACTGCGACCAGGCCAGTTTCCTTGACCAGCCTGACCACCATCGGATGAGCTTCCATGGCTACCCCAACCACCATCACATCCTCAGAACCCTAGAGACCCTGACTCCTAAGACTCAACCTGGGCTCAACCCCAAAGCCGCCCACAACAGAGCCTGGCAGACTTCATCTCCTTGAGGTCCTCCCAGGTTCCCTCACAGCCCCTGCATTACTGGTGCCACAGTTCACATTCAAGTCCTGGGGCTGCTGGATCAGCCCATACCTGCTGTTGCCTCCCCTGCCCACTTTCTCATACAGCCCAGCCCAGAATCCCTTCCTGGTCTCCTGGGGTCTTTTCCCCTCCCAGCACTGTCCCTTTCCTCTCACTGCTGCACCCAACCTCCAGGCCACACCTGACCCACTGGGGAATCCCCACACCCCCAGAAGTGCTGAAGAACAGGTAGGGCTGGGGAACACAAGGTGGGGATGATTACTGCAAGTTTCTGGACAGAGGCTGCCCTTGAACTAGCTGTAGAAGAGAGGTGGTATTTAGATGGACAGAGAAAGGATTACGGGACCTGGGACACCTCTTTCCCAGGCAGATAGTGGGTACTGGATTTCACGGAGTCATGTGAAGGAGTAAGACAAGCTGTCTGGTCTCACCTACCTTAACATCTCGTAGGAGAGAAAGATACATTGGCAAATAGTGTGATATGGGTGAAATCAGTGCCAAATCAAGGTAAAATATTTGCAAGAGTCCAGCCAAAAGGGGGTCATCTGAGCCAAAGAGGATGGATGCACTACAGAGTGGAACTGTAGGGGTGAGGGCAGGTGCCCAGAAGGACAGTAGCAGGTCATAGGGGGACTCGATGGCAGACAACGGACTGGGACTTGCTCCCACAGGCAATCAGGAACCATTGGAGGATTCTGAGCTGCCTCACAGAGGGTAGGTGGAGGGGAGTGAAGAAGAGGCAACTGCAGGACTACAGGAGGAAAGCGGCACTAGGAGCCTGGAGCCAGAGCTACGGGACACAGGAGGGGATCGTGGGAGAAGGAGGATCAAGAGGTACCCAGTGGGGAGTCTGAGAGCAGCAGCCACTCTAGAGCAGGGTAGCAGGGACTGGGGACAGACAATGCCTGGCTGGCATTCCTGACCTGTCTGGTCTCAGACACTCAGTAGCTTGGATGGGGCCAGGAGGCATCAGGGAGCCACTCCTGGGAGCCCCTACCCAGTTTCCCTATGGATCCTCTAGGAATGGAATGAAAGAGACCAAGGCCAGTGGCCACTCCTGAGGGGCCACCCTACACTTGGTCCTGTAGGATGGGCTAGGCTTTTTGAAAGTCCTCAGGACTCCTCATGGGCCAGTGGGCAGGACTGGGCAAACACGAGTAGAACTGTGAGTTGAAATAGATGAATCCACTATTGTATCTGGAGAATTCAACTCCCCTCTAACAGAAATGGACAGATCTAGCAGGCAGAAAATTGGTAAAGACAGAGTTGAACTCAGCAGTGCCATCAATCAACGGGGTCTAATTGACATCAATAGATGACTTCATCCCGCAATAGCACAATGCACGTTTTTCTCAAGCTCACATGGACTATTCACTAGGATACACCACATTCCAGGTCACAAAACACACCTCACAAATTTCAACATATTCTGTATGCTCTCAGACCATACTAGAATTAAACTAGAAATCAATCAACAGAAATAGATAGAAAATCCCAGAATATGTGGAAATTAAACAACACACTCCTAAATAACACATAGGTGAAAGAACAAATCTCAAGGGAGACTTAACAATACTTGGAACTAAATGAAAATGAAATACAGTCTACCAAAATTTGCGGGATACAGCATCAGATGCATATACTGGAAAAGCAGAAGATCTAAAAAAATCTAAGTTTCCACCTAGAAAAAGAAGAGCAAATTAAATCCAAAGTAAGCAGAAGAAAAGAATTATTTTTTAAAAAATTAGAGCAGAAATCAATGAAATTGGAAATAGGAAAACAGAAAAACAATGAAACAAAAGCTAGTTCTTTGAAAAGGTCAACAGACTCAATAGGCCTCTTGCCAGGTTAATTGAGAAAAAGAGGGAGAAGACACACACTGCTAACATCAGAAATAAATGAGGAGATAGTACTATAGTTGAATATTATATGGATAATAAAGGAATATTACAAATAATTCTAAGCCCTCAAATCAGATAACTAAGATGAAATGGATCAGTTCCTTGAAGGACACAATCTGCCAAAACTTGCACAAGAAGAGATATGAATAGGCCTCTACCTATTAAAGAAACTGAATCAATAATTAATAACCTTCCCAAAGAGAAAGCACCAGGCCTAAATGGGTTTACTGGTTAATTCTACCAAATATATAAGGAAGAAATTCTTCCAATTTTCTACAGTATCTTCCAGAAGACAGAAGCAGAGGCAATACTCCCTATTCATTCTGAAGCTGGCATTACCCTAATCAAAACTAGACAAAGATATTATAAGCAAAGAGAACTACGAAGCTATCTCTATCATGAACACAGATGCAAAAGTCATAAGAAAATTAACAATTTGAATCCAACAATATATAAAAAGAATTATACACCGTAACCAAGTGGGATTCATCCCAGGTACGCAAGGCTAGCTCAACATTCAAAAATTAACTGTACTCTATCACATCCACAGGCTAAAGAAGAAAAATCACGTTTATATCAATAAATGCAGAAAAAAACATTTGACAAAATCTAACACCTATCCTTGATAAAACAATAATAATAACTGTCAACAAACTAGGCATAGGGAACCTCCTAACTCGAAAAACCTAGAGCCGACATCACACTTAAGTGGAGAGAAACTAGATACTTTCCCACTAAGATCAGAAACAGGGCAAGGATGTCCCCTCTCCCCACTTGTTTTCAGCATCTTGTTGGAAGTCCTAGCCAAGACAAGAGACAAGGAAAGGAAATACAAGGTGCTTTGGACTGAATATTTGTATCTCCTCAAAGTTCATATGTTGAAACCCTAATCCCCAATGGGATAGTAGCTGGAGCTGAGGCCTCTGTGTGGGGGGAAGGGGGGAGGGGGATTGGGTTAGGAGGGTGGGGCTCTCATGATCATTAGTGCCCTTCTACAGGAGACTGTTTGCTTCCCCCTCTCTCGGTCTCTGCCAGCAGAGGATACAAGACAGTGGTCATCTGTAAACAAGGAAGAGGGCCCCCACCAAGAACCCAAACACCCTGGCATGCTGATCCAGCCTCCAGAACTGAGAAATAAATGTGTGTTGCCTAAGCCTCCCAGTCCATGGTGTTTTGTTACAACAGCCCAAACTGACTAAGTCAAAAGGTACACAGAATGGGAAGGAAGAAATACAACAGTCTGTGCATGGATGACATGATCATCTAAATAGAAATCCAAAAGATTTCTTTTGAAACAACAACAACAAAAATCCTAGAATAAGCAATTATAGCATAATTTCAAGATATAAGCTTACTATACAACAGTCAACTGCTTTCCTATTCACAAGAATGAACAAGCCTGGGTGGCTCAGTGGGTTAAAGTCTCTGCTTCAGCTCAGGTCATGATCTTGGGGTCCAGGGATTGGACTCTCCAGGCATTGGGCTCTCTGCTCAGCAGGGGCCCTGCTTCCCCATGCCCCACTCTCTGCCTGCCTCTTTTCCTACTTGTGATCTCTGTCAAAAAAATAAATAAAATCTTGGGGTGCCTGGGTGGCTCAGTGGGTTAAGCCTCTGGCTATGGCTCAGGTCATGATCCCAGGGTCCTGGGATCGAGCCCCATGTTGGGCTCTCTGCTCAGCGGGGAGCCTGCTTCCTCCTCTCTCTCTGTCTCTGTCTTCATCTCTTCCTACTTGTGATCTCTATCTGTCAAATAAATAAATAAATAAAATATTTTAAATAAATAAAATCTTAAAAAAACACTCCATACCATTTACATTAGCACCCCCCAAAGTGAAATATTTAGATATGAATCTAACAAAATATGTGCAAAATCTATATGAAGAAAATTATAAAACTCTGATAAAAGAAATCAAAGAACTAAATAAATGGAGGCATAGTTCACATCCATGGACAGGAAGACTCAGCATTATCAAGATATCAGTTCTTCCGACTGATCTCCACTCTGTGCAGCCCCAACCCAAGTCCCAGCAAGTTATTCTGTAGGTATTGACAAACCAATTCTAAAGTTTCTATGGAGAGGGCAAGACCCATAATAGCTAACATTATACTAAAGAGAACAACAAAGCTGGCAGACTGACACTACCTGAGTTCAAGATTTATCATAAAGCCACAGTAATCAAGATGTGTGGTGCTGGGATGCCTGGGCAGCTCAGTTGATGAAATGTCTGCCTTTGGCTCAGGTTATGATTCCAGGGTGCTGGGACTGAGTCCCACATCCAGCTCCTTGATCAGTGGAGAGCCTGCTTCTCCCTCTCTCACCCCTCCTGTTCACGTACGCTCACTCTCTCTCTCTGACAAATCAATCAATCAACCTAAAAAAAAAAAAAAAAGACATGCGTTGCTGGCAAATACATCAGTGGAACAGAATAGAGACGCCAGAAAGAGACCCACACAGATATAGTCAACTGATCTCTGACAAAGGCGCAGAAGCAACACAAGACAAAAATAGACTTTTCAATAAATGGTGCTGGGACAAATGGACATCCACATGCAAAAAAAAAAAAAATTTCCTGCTCTGAGAAAGATGATGTCAAGGGAGTGAGAAGAGAACCCACAGACTGGGGGAAAATAGTTGCAAAGGCACATCCGATAAAGGACTGTTATCCAGAAGAGACAAAGAGCTCTTAGAACTCAATAATAAGAGAGTTAACAACCCGATTTCTTTTTCCAGTGGGCAAAGACCCTGAACAGACATGTCACCAAAGATACAGAGATGGCAACCACATGAGTGAAAAGCCGTTCCCCAACAGATGTCACTGAGGAATCACAGATTAACACAAGGCGATGCTGCTCCACACCTCGCAGAATGGCCCAGCTTGGAAAGGCAAACAGCATCAAATGCCGGTGAGGACGTGGAGCAACAGGAACTCTTGTTCTTTGCTGACGGGAATTCCACACGGGGTACGGCCACTTGGGAAGACAGTGTGGCATCTTCTTAAAAACTAAACATGCTCTCACCACATGATCCAGCAGTCATGCTCCTTGGTTTTTAAGCCAAGGAAGTTGAAATGTACATTCATACAAAAGTTTGCACGTGGATGTGTAGAGCAGCGTTATTCACAGTTGCCAAAACTTGGAAGCAGTCACAGTGTCCTTCGGTGGGGGAAATGGATACAGAAACTGGGGCAGGTCCAGACAAGGGAATACTAGTCAGCACTAAAAAGAAATGAGCTATTAAGCCCCCCACCAAAACATGAGGGAAATATCAAATGTGTATTACTAAATGAAAGAAGTCAGTCTGAAAAGACTATATGCTGTACGAGTCCAGCTAGATCATGTTCTGGAAAACCCAAAACTATGGAGTAAAAATATCTGAGGTTGCCAGAGGTGGGTTGGCAGGGGAGGGATGATGGGGTGGAGCGCAGAGGAATCTAGGGAAGAGAAACTATTTTGTATGAGACCCCAGTAGGTGTATTTGTCAAAATCCATAGAACATGCACCCCAACAGTGGACCTTATTGTAAACTGTGGACTTTGGAAGATGATGGTGTGTCCATGTAGGTTTATTAGTTGTCATAAATGGACCACCCAGGTTTGGGATGGTGATAGTGGGTATATGCTTACAAGCAGGGGCAGGGAATATAGGGGAACTCTACACTTTCTGCTCAATTTTGCTGTTAAAAAATTAACTCCATTGGGGGGAAAAAAAAAGAAAGGAAAATGGGCACAGAAGTTCTCTCAGCTGTGTTTGCACTTAGCCCTGGTGTCAGGGGCCTCCTGGCCCCTCACCTTTGCTGATTTGCCCCTCAGCGCCCGGTGAAGCCACTCTCACATTCTCACCCCACAAAATCTGCGGGATAATAGATAAATATGTGTTTTTGCTGCAAGCTGTCCTTTGGGTTGATGATTTGTTACAGAGCAAGAGCTAAGACAGATTTCCTAATTTTTTTTAAAAAAAAGGCTTTATCAGAACACAGGATAATCTGGGTGTTTGGCTCTATTAGTCATCACTGTCATCAGAGGCCTAACAATAATCACTAACAGGATGCAAAGACGACAAGGGTTCCCCAGGCCCAGACCTGGCTGACCCAACATTAAAATGCACGCTGGCCCCGAGGGGCAGCAGGAGAGGGTCTGGGGGACCAGTGGGGCAGGGGAGTAAGCAACCAAAAGTCAGGAAGGTGACAGGGAGTGTAGCCTGCATCAGGCAGGCTCCAAGGCCCCGGGGCATACTCCATGGAACAAATTCAAAGTTAAGACAATTATGAATTTCAAGGCAGCAGCCACAGAGCATTACACCCCAATCGCAGGGCCTTTCTGAGTTTAGCTACACTGGTCACTGGTTGTGTGCCCTGAAGCTGGCGCCAGGTAAGCGGAGAAGCAAGGAGGAGCAAGCCTTCTAGCGAGACTTCTTTGGGATTGTTCGAATGGTCTGCAATTCGTTAAGGTTGCTTTTCTGGGGGAAAAATGTTTTTGTAGGAATTTAACACCTTCTCTCACCTTCTGGCAGCAAAATTGTTCTGTTGACCTGAAATTGCCCTCCCAGGTCCAACTATCCTGTAATTCCATACTCTTGCCACTAGGTGGCGAGATCACTCATTGAATAGAGGAATAAACAGGCTTCAAAATCACCCCTAGCGCCAGGTCTTGCTAGTCCGGGACTGAACTCATTTGAACACCCCTCCCTGAGATATTCACCATATCTTTGCACCAAGTGTGCTATTGCCGCCTCGATATTTTTCTTAGACTCAGCCCACTTTTTAAATTTATGGAAATGATTTTAGGAAGGAAAGTCGACATGCTCTCATTTAATTGAGAAAGCCATCCCACCTGCCATACAGAGAAGGTAACATTGCAGTCAGTTCACAGAAAATACAATGACCTGTTGACTTCCAACCAGACGCATTTGCTGAGCCTGAAGGGACAAGCAACACCTCAGTAGTCAGGGGTGCCAAACTAGACTGTTCGACCCATTCAACCGAACCCTCTGACACCACAGACAGATCCAAGGGCGTCAGGCCCACGTTTCATGCCCTGGCGGCATCCAGGCGGACCCTCGGCGGCGGCTGGCTGACCCAGCACAGACGGTGCCAGGCCTCAAGGGCCTCATACTCACTCAACCTTCACGGCTTCCCAGGGAGGCAGGTTCTTTTATGCCTCCATTTAACAGACAAGGAAAATGAGGCAGAGAGAAGGCAGAGACTATTTCCCAAGATCATGGAGTTAGTAAGCCAGTCGTGCTACTCCACAGCCTGGCCCCTAACAGCTTTCTAGACAGAGATGTGTATCCACAGAGAACGAGCCAGCAGAGTTTCTGGTCGAAGGGGCCCCAGCAGCTGCAGCAGGAAGGACCCACTGACCCCTGGTTGTACACAGGCTAAAAATGCTAAGTAATAGTTTCCGCTTCTTACTCTCCTCTGCTTCTCATCAGAAGAAAAAAAAATGTTTCAGGGGATATGAAGGATCCTCCCCCCACCCCACGTGAAGGGCTTCTGAGCAGCTTCCTTTGTAATACAATGACCAGACCAAGGCCCCCTCCTTTGGGTCAGGGAATGGGAAAGGAGTGGCTCTGTCCCTCGTGTGTCTCGGTATGTATGTCAGACGCATGTGTACCACCCGAAATCCCTTAAGAGACTCAACTGACCTTCGGTCACTCCTCACTCTGTGAACCTCGTGCGTTATGCCACGGTGACTGGGGTCCCTGAGGAGCAGCTGGGCTGGTGGGCAGACAAGCAAACAGCAGGGCCACTAACTCAGCTGGGGGCTTCCGGGAAGAGGTCATGCCCTAGGTGAATCTTAAAGGAAGAGAGAGTGACAGGCAGAACTGTGGGAGTGGGGGTGGGGATGGAGGAGTGGAGGGACTCCCAAAAGAGAAAAGTACAGGGAAGGAAACCAGCATGTGGGTGGTGAGTAGTGACAAAGATGACCTACCATGAAGCTTCAGGTCAGGAAGAGATAACGGGGGAGCCTGGAGTGGACGGCCAAGAAGAACTCTGCAGAGGAATTGGATTTCATCCCAAAGACACTGAGGAGCCATGAAAAGATGTTGAGCAGGCAAGTGTCAAGGTCAAAGCTTTTATCCAGGAGATAAAAGTCCTGGAAAGATATGGTCAGGCTAGAACCAGAGGAGAGATGGTCAGCAAAACTGACAAATGTGTATTGTGCTCAGACTATGTGCTAGGCAAAGGTGTGGTTACAAACAGCGGTTAACGGAACATAGACTCTGTCCTCTTGAAGTTCCCTTTCACTGAACACAAACATTTAAGAAATGCATAGAAATTTAGGGGCACCTGGCTGGCTCAGTCACGCTCAGGGGAGCATGTGACTCTTGATCTTGGGGTATCGAGATTATGACTTCGAGCCCCACGTTAGGTATAGAGATTACTTAAATAAAAACCTTTTAAAAATCATTTTTTAAATGCATAAAAATTTAAAAACAAGATAATCCTAGGTCCTGTTAAGTGCTGGGAAGAATTAAATGGAATACTATGGTGAATAATGGAGAATTGTCTTAACTAGGGGTGGGGGGTACTTTGAGAAGGAGGTCACTTGGCCTGAAACATGAATGATGATCAGGAGGAAGCCATGGTGGAGTTTGGGGCAAGGGTGCCACGGGCAGAGGGACCAGCAAGTGCAAAGACCCTGAGGCAGGAAGATACTGGAGTGATTGAGGGACAGAAAAAAGGTCCGTGAGGCTGTAGATTAGTAAGCAAAGAGGAGAGTGCATTACAAGGTCAAGAACTAGGTGGGGGTCAAGGCATAAAGGGCCTCATGAAACATGGAGGAGGTAGAGTTCATTGTGGTTGCAATGGGAAGCCAAGGCAGTTAAGAGAAGACTAGGGCAGTGGCAGAACAGGCGGTTAGTTCTGAATATATCTGGGGGGCTGAGACAACAGGAATTGCTGATGGGTTGGGTAGCATGTAGGGCCAAATCTTTGGAGGAGTTTTGTGGTGGAGAGAGGCAGGAAAAGTAGTGGTAACTGGAGGAAAATGCAGAACTAAGAAGGGCTTTTTAAAAAGACAATACTATAGGCCATTTTTAACCTAATGGGAATGATCCAGTAAAGGATAAATTCCATGATGCAGAATAGTGGGTAGCTGTGGGAGCAACGTCCTTGAGAAAGTGAAAGAGGCCAAACCTTAAAAATAAAACCACCGGTTTCCTTGCCAGCAAAAACGGGTTGATTCGGGAACAGCACAGAACTGCAAGCCACACAACCAAACTACTACAAATCCTTAACAAGTCCATAGAGCAGAGGAGAGGAAGACTCCTTTGTGGAGGAAGCGGTGGGGGGCGGGGCGGGGAGCTGGGAGGGGCTGTTAGAAACAAAAAGTCCATTGGAGTAAACTGGGAGCTCAAAGTGTAGTGGCTTTTCATTGGCTGAGTTGTGATGGTCTCTCATTGGCTGGGCTATTGCAGGGCGGGAGGGGAGGCGGGGGAAGAAACATTCCTTCCACGTGCTGGGACAGTAAAGTAGCATCCAAGTGCAAGGTCCCTCTCTTCCTATCGGGTCTACCATTGAGCAGAGAGACAGGTGACCAGAGAGGTAGGGCACGAGTGCTCTCCCTGCCGCCCTCCCCACTCCGTTCGTTCTTTTTCACAAAGGGGACAGAAGGCAGAGCCCCAGAGCCGTTTGCCCTCATGCTGGTTTTCTCTTACTGCTGTAAGAAATCACCGCACACTTAGAGGCTTACAGTAACACTCATTCCTTATCTCACAGTTTTCCAGGAGCAGAAGTGGGCACAAAGTGGAGGTGGGTTCTCTGCTTGAGGTCTCGCCAGGATGAAATGATGGTGCACCAGCCGGGCCTCCGGGTGGTGCATCAGTCTCACCTCCTTACCAGAGGCTCCGGGGCAGAATCCAGCTGTCGGCACCATCCAGCTCCTGCTTTCTAGAAGCTTCCAAGCGGCAATCACACATCCAGTCCTTCCTGTCCTCGAAAACCGACCTCTATGCTCGGGAGCCGAAGTAGGACACGAAGACGAAGTTTGGGAATAAAGAGGAATGACGGTTTTATTACTTTGCCAGGCGAAGGAGGCTGCAGCCGGCTGAAACCGCAGACCCGCCAGGGGCAAAATGCTGAGAGGGGTTTTAACGGAAAGTCCACGATCTGGGAGGTTTTGTAAGAAATCCGGTGCGTTTGCCCGCCACGCTTGTCACGTCTCCCACGCGGTCTGACACTTGGCGCTGGCAGAGGCCGCGCGAGTCTCGTTAGGAAGTGGCCATGCTGGACCAAAGGATCCTCCAGAAACACAAGTGAGGGGAAGCGGGAGGGCAAGAATGGGGAAGAGAGACCCTCGTCCCGTTGAAGTCGAGCTCCCTGCAGCATTAGCGTGCCCGTCTTCATTTCCACCCGCCTTCCCGTGGGTGCGGAGCGCCCATTCTCAGGGTCCAGACCTCTCCGACTTCCCTTTCTGTGGCGTCTCTCTCACTTCCTCTTCTGCCAGCAGTCGCAGAGAGTTCGCTCACACATCCAGATCAGGTCCTGCTGGAAAACCGCCCTTTTTAAAGGTCAGCTGAGCCGCAGAACACAGCACAGCCACAGCAGGGATGTCTCGTCAGATTCACCAGTCCTGAGGACTAGCGTGAAGGATCTTGGAGGACATTCCTAAGGCCTCTCTCATTGCAGCGGGTCGTTTTTGTGCTGTAGCAGGCGGGAAGGCAGAATATGTGAGGACACGCCTCCACTGCAGGCAGATTGGCGGGTTTGCCCTCAGAGGAAGATGGGGGACAGTAACAGAAACCTGAAGACAGGTTTCACTGAGATAAAATTTTCTCTCTTTTTCCCAGGAAAAGTCCCCAGTAGGCATGCGTGAGCTGGATGGCAGTTCCAGAACCATTAAGGACCCAGGCTCCTTCTTTTTGCTCTGCCACCCACAATTCAGGGCTACGCCCCAAGAACCAAGATGGCTTTCCCAGCCCCCACCTCCTCCCGGGGAAGAAGAACCCTCACTTAGTCCTCTTTTCCTATTGGCCTACACTTGGTCACATGACTACATCTGAAGGCAAAGAAGGCTGGGAAATGTAGTCTTTAGCTTAAAGGCTTCATGTTCAGCTAAAATTCTATTGGTGTGAAATAAGGGAAGAGTGGACACTGAAGGACAGTGGTCATCCCTGGGTCAGCTTGTGAGGCCATGCCGTTAAAAGTATGAAAGTACAGTGATAAGGCCACTGGCCCGGAGACCTCAGTGAGGCTGGAGAAGGACCAGAGTGGGTAGGCTCAAGGACTTGTGCTGGAATGGGGAGGTGTAGTCCAGAGGTGGGGCACTTGTATCAAGACTTCGAGGAGGAGCAGTTGCTGATGATGGCCAGTCTGGGGTAGGACTGTGAGGGTGAGCAGCTGTGGTGGACCTGAGGAAAGGAACACAGCTCCGGGAGAGGTCAGCGGACTATGAGGCCAGGGTGACTAAGAGTCATCTGCATGAATGCTGGAATTACAGAGAGGGAGACAATGTTCATGGTGGACAGAAAGCCCAGTGCCCAAAGTGAGAGTCACCTAGAAGAGGAGTGACCAGGATGGGGAACAGCAGGCAGGAGCAGGGGGCCCGGCAGACAACATGCATATGAAAAGAGCTGGGGTTTGAGTGAGGAAGAGAAATCCCAGGAAACAGCAAGAAGAGGCAAGAGGACAGGGTCCTGGGGGAGAGCTGGGTTCCCATTCTAGAAATGGAGGAAGATGTCAGAGGAGGAGTGGGGGGGTGAGGGTTACTTGAGAGAAGTGGAAGACAGGGCCAGAGAAGGGGACATGGAGTGAGTAGAGAACCACCCCGAAAGGGACGAGTCCACAGATATGCAGATATGCAAAGTCCACAGATATCATGGAATATGGCAGTGGGGGGAGGGAGGACATCCCTACTGGTGCCCCAGGTTTCTGGCTGGGTGACTGGGTGGTTGCAGGTGGCCCTCTCTAAGGTGGAAAACACTGAGGGGGGCTGGCTTTGGGGGAAAAGACACCCAGGTTTAGGCCATGGTGGGTATGAGCCTCCTGAGGAACACTCAGAGGGGATGTCCAGGTAGGACAGGATGTGCAGGTCTGGGCTGGCATTGGAGATGGGTGGGCAAGCGGGGGCAGCTAGACTGGAAGCCAAGAGAGAATGTGCATGACTGAGATAGGACTTGGTGCCCTCGGGAAGTAGTAACTGTATCTGGGTTCGTTGTCAACCCAAGGGGCTGAGGGAAGAGATCAGGGAGCATGCTGGGGTGTTCAAAACATGCACACACACATACACATGTGCACAGACACCAGATTTTTCCAGAATAAATGAGGTCATACGCATGTTTACAGACTGAGAGGATGGAGGGGGGCAGGCAGAGTGGGCTTCCAAATAGGGATTGGGGAGGTGACATAGTAAGGAGCCTGAAGGGGCAGGAGTGGAGAATGCCTCAGTTTCTCCACAGGAAAAATGACATAGGATACTGGGTCAGCCAACTTGGGCAGCCCTGGAAGAAGGAGCGTCCCCACCTCAGGAAGCCCGAAGAGCTGCCCCTCTCCCACCCTCAGCCCCCACAAAGGCCTGTCTGACCGAGATAAGGAGAGTGGGGCACACTCTTCATGCCCAGAAATTCCTTAAATAAAAGTTGCCACGTCCATACAATGGAACTATGGCAAACACTGGTGACATATGTGGGTGTATTCGCAGGTGGAAAAAGGAGGTTCCAGGACAGCGTGGGCCCCAAATGACCCAATTCAGGGTAAGAAAAGAAATACGCACTGGAAAAAAAAATAATAAAAAGCAGTCTTGCTTGATATTGGAATTGAGGGAAAATTTTACTGTTTTTTCTCTGCTCATCTGAACATTCAATTTTTCCACCACAAAAATGAGTTTTCATGTGTGCTGCTTTTTGTTTGGTCATTTTGGTTTTGTTTTTTTTTTAAGTTGTATATGCTAAAAAATAAGAGGGAAGTCTCAGAGGCCCAAGAGGAAGAGTGTGTGCCCAACTAGGTCAGGAAACACAACCTGGGGGCTGGGGCGCACCCACTCACTGGGACTCCTTCCTCACATGCTGTAAAGGCATGCAGGAAGATGAAGAAGGGAAGGTCTGTGGAGGCTGAGGTTCCTGGTCTGTGGCCCAGGTTCTTATGAGAGTGGTCACCAAGTACCTGCCAGGTGACCCCAGCGACCCCAGCGGTCATGACTCCAGGGGACCAAATGACACCTTCCCTCCCCACCCTGCCCTGGGCCAGGGATCAGAAGGTTGGGGAGGCTGGCCCTTTGGGCATCACAGGAAGGTCAATGCCTAGCGCCTTCTCCAGAGGGCAGAGCTGGTCTAAGTGGAAGGCAAGAATCCAAGCACCACCACCACCCCCCGGGCCAGCAGGAGAGACCCCAGCCTTCTGGCCACAGGGGAGGACAGAGGCTAGCCTGAGAGGGGCACACAGTAAGAAATAAGGAGGCCCATGTTCTCAAGTCTTCCTGAGCAAGGACAGTTTATCACAGTTTGTTCTACCAGAACGGGGTATTACTTCAGACTCTTGTGCATTTCACTCTTGCCGCTCAACAACACAATGGAAATTCCCCCAAGAACATGATTAATGCGGTTTTATTTCATTTAGTGTGATGTCTGTCTAATATCCCATGGTGTGCATGACTGGTAACTGTTCCTTTCGTTTCCAGCTTTTTGCTGCCATTAACAATGCTGCAATGCACAGCCTTGGGTACTTAAAACCAAGCCCAAGCCAATCCCAGGTGTCCTAGAAGCAACAGGCCATGGATGGGGCCATGGGACCACAGGGGCAGGGGAGCCTCTCAGGAAGTCAGGCTTCCCCTATGAGTGGTCTGCTGGCATCTGCACAACGAGGGGTCAGGTTAGAAGATCGGGGTCTTCCTGCTGATGGAAACTTTCAGAGTCAAATCAGTGGCTCGCTCCAGCAATCAGCCGGTGCAGACTAAGGAAGGACCTGTGAGGTGCAGGCGCTGACCTCGGCGCGTGGCTTGACCATGGACACAGCCCTCAGGGAGCTGCTGTGCTGTCGGGGAGAAGCAGATGACAGATACACCGATGAACGGGAGCACGCCTTGAAGCGAGCTCCAAGTTGCGAGATGCTAAAAAAATAAAACACCCACACTCTGTGTGAACATGAGGCATGCTCCTGTGGGTCTAGAGTAGTGTGCAAACGGGGTGTTGAAAGCGCCCCTGTGGGGCGCCTGGCTGGCTCAGTCTGTTCAGCATCTGCCCTCGGCTCAGGTCATGATCTCAGGGTCCTGGGATTGAGCCCCACACCAGGCTCCCTGCTCAGTGGAGAGTCTGCTTCTCCCTCCGCCCTTCCTTGTGCTCCCTCTCTCTCTGTCTCAATTAAATAAACAAAATCTTTAAAAATAGATAAATAAACTGAAAATCCACTTATCTTTTAAAGAGAACTCTGTATTACTAACGAAGATGGAAAACTGATGTCACTCCCCTGTAGTGACAGAAATAAATAAAATGCAGATTAAAAAACAATCTTAAATTCTAGCTAGAGACCAATGACTGATAGAGAGGGAACCATGGGCCTGTAGCATCCCATGAAAGAAAAAGATCAGGAGGTTATTAGAAGGTGTTAAAGATGCAGTGACACCAAAAAGTGACTTTCTCCTTGACCTATTCTGAAGAACCAAAGAAAATCCAAGATGACATTGTTCTTCAGCCATAGGATTCTCTGCCCATGGGAACTGCCCCAGCCACACCCTATATATGCAGGCAGGACAGGGATGATTGCTCCCATTTTACAGATAAGGAAATAGGAGATTTGGAGGCCTCCAAGGCCTCATCTTCTTGGAAGCCTTCCCCACCTCCTGAGACCTGATGAGGGGCCTCCTTGGTTCTCCCCCAGGCCCAGCGAGGCACCGGTAGTCCACGGCGATGACCTGTGGGACCCCCTTCTGTAAACAGGGGCTGACCTACCATTTAGGGCCCAACTCCCTGGGACCCCGAGGGCCCACTGCCTCCGGAGACAGCCCCCCAGTGCTGCACGCGGGGGATAAGCCGGGCTATTTTCATCATTTCCTTCCTCCCACTCAAGCAGCGGCCACCAGCGGCTTTGCATAGAACTGTTACCTCAGCCTCGACCAGGACAATTCAGGGCACAGAAAGGAGTGCTGGCTGCAGGCCTACAAGTAAGTGGCACTCTTATTACCCAGGACCACCTCCCACAGCGCGCCCCCACACGGACGGGACGGTGGGAGAGGAGGCCAGCCACCGGCCCACCTCTGTCCCTTCAGTTTTCCTCTCCAGAAGACGGGGCAGGGGGAGGGCACCGGCTCTGAGACACTGGCTCCTTGGTTGATTCAACTAATTTTCACAACCTGCTGTGGGCCAGGCCCTGAGGGGAGAGCCTGTCTTAGGAAGGCGAAGCAATTGTAGGCAAGTAGGAGACCCAGGCAAGAGCCTGGAGCTCAGGAGGCCTGAGTTGGACTCGGTTCTGTGACACAGACCGCCAGGTGACCCTGCCTGGGTCGCACTCTGTCTCCAAGGCTCGATTTCCCCAACTCTGAGTGTTAGCCTCGATGCGTGGCTTTCCAGAGGGAGCCCCTTTGGGGGCTCCTCCTGGTCCCCATCTCAGTGTCTTCATCCTGCTGTTTTCTACATTGGGTATCACCAAAGAGATCACCGGGCCCCAGGCCAGCTGCGGACATCGATGGTGCAGGGTGCTCTGTGAAGTCTGCAGCACCAGCCTGTCCCTGGGGTTGGGCACGGGGGCTGCGAGCAGCCTGGGGGCCAGGAGTTGGGACTGAGAAGCATCTGGCAAGCATTTGTATCCCTCCCCACCCCACTGAGGAGGGGCTGGACCTCCTGGCTCCTTTCCAAGAGCTTTCTAACCCTCATTCCCCGCCCCCAACCCACAGCTACACTCACCATCCTGCCTTCTGAGTGTCCTGGGAGGCTCAGCGAGGCCTGGGTTGGGCACACTTCACCACCTGCCATCCTAACCACCCCATTCCACAGAGGAGAAGGCTGAGGCCTGAGAAGGAAGGTGAGTTTTCCTTTGTCCCAGTGGCCATTGGCTGGCAGGGGGTGCGGGCTGCCAGACTCTCCCTCCCCTCACGGCCACTCTGCCCACAGCCAGCCTGCCAATGCCTGCCTGGGGGGCCCTGTTGCTGCTCTGGGCTGCCGCACAAGCTACCAACGACTGCCCCACCGAGTGCACCTGCCGGGCCCTGGAAACCATGGGGCTGTGGGTGGACTGTCAGGGACAGGGGCTCACGGCCCTGCCCGCGCTGCCGGTCCACACCCGTCACCTCCTGCTGGCTAATAACAACCTGAGCTCTGTGCCCCCCGGCGCCTTCGACCACCTGCCCCAGCTGCAGATCCTCGACGTGACACAGAACCCCTGGCACTGTGACTGCAGCCTCACCTACCTGCGTCTCTGGCTGGAGGACCACACGCCTGAGGCCTTGCTGCATGTCCGCTGTGCCAGCCCCGAGCTTGCCACTGCCCGCCCGCTGGGCCAGCTCACGGGCTTTGAGCTGGGGAGCTGCGGCTGGCAGCTCCCAGAGTCCTGGAGCTACCCAGAGCTCTGGTGGGATGTGCTGCTGATTGTTGTGGCCATGCTGGGCCTGGCTCTCCTGGCCGGCCTCCTGTGCACTGCTACAGAGATCTTTGACTGAGGCCAGGTCCCCAGGGTCACCCTGAGCCCCTCCGCAGACCCCACCAGGCCTGGGCATCAGGGCCACCAGTAACTCAAAATAAACTGACTGCTCGACCATTTTATCCGAGTTCAGAATTTTGGTTATTTTTCCTTTCAGCACCCAAGTCTGGCTCTTTCTGGAAAACTGGGTCCATTTTGTTATAACCAGATACCAACTGGGGCTTCTCTGTCCCCGAATGCGGGGATTGTCCCATCTCCTCCACACCAGCTACCCTCCATCCCAGTCTGTGGACATCCTGAGCCCTTCCTCCGGGTCCCAGGCTGTCACAGTCCTCACGCTCTCCTCCATCCCGGCACCTACTTCCTGCATGGGCCACTCCAGAGGGGCCACGCAAATGTCACATCAGCGTTTAGCTCCTCTCTTAATTCCACAGAAAGTGTGCTCTCCCCCCACCACGGCAGCGAGCAGAGCAAGAGGCACGGAAGACCTTGGGTGGGGAGGAGGAGAGCCATTCCCTTCTCTGACAGACATAACCTTGAAAGGCACACACACCACTGTTTCCTTTTGGCCATGAAGACACCTGCTCACTTGGTCCCACCCTTCCTCATCTTCTCTGATGAGCTTTCTCTCCTCTTCCTCCTCTCTAGCCCTCTTCTTCAGAAACAAAACAACACATTCTTCCCTTGCTCATGGAAACTCCGGCGGCTGACACCGGACAGCCGCAAACTGGAGTCCCACTTCCAGCCCCAGCAATGGCCACCAAATTCTTCAAACAAGATACTTCTCTCTCTCAGAGGAATTCTGATGCCAGCAGTTAAGCTAACAATCTTTTCTCCACCATGTGAGAGAATATTGCTGGGTCTGTTCTGGCCACCCCAAACCCTGATATAATTACACTGAGGCCCTTCCCTCGAGGAGACCCCTGCAGTGGACCTGTGGCTTGGAAGGTCCCGCAGGGAAGGCCAGGTAGGCACAGAGCCACAGAGGTGGAGCAGGAGGCCCAAATTTGGGGATGGGGAGGGGCATTAGGGAGAGGTGGAGCCTGTGGCAAACTGGTGAGCGGGCGTTCTACCTAAGGCTCCCAGCAGACTGTGGACCTGAGCAGCAAGTCTTCCCAAGCTTCCAGGGAGGGTTGGAAATCTACATCTGTGTGGGACATCTCGGACTCAAGTGTTAGCAACTAAATCCAAAAACTGTTACGGAGATACCAACAGCACAGATAAAACCCAGTAATCGGCTGGGTGAAGTCCACGGGTTGGGAGTCAGTGATTTCGGCAGTGGGAATCAGCTGCCTCGTGAGAACAGGAAAAGCTGGTGTCTCCTCAAGGGGCACTGAGTATGTGTGCGGCCCCGCATGAAGGACGGGCCGTGGGTCCTTCTTCTTGTACCCCGGGAGGAAGGCACTGCTCCCTCACACTGCTAGAGGACACAGGTCCAGGACCTCTGACAGTCACTTCACAAGCATGATCCCTAACAGCTCCTCTTTCACACCTGAAAAGTGCTGCCTTGAAAGCTTCCTGAGACTAAGGACCTTCAGCCCCCAAGTCTCTGGGCAGGGTGCCCCTAAATTCTGCTCATGCTCCTTCCCGAACCCAACACCTGCAGCCACAGGTCTGGGCACAATAGCGATCATAAGCCTTGATTCTTCCGGCTGAGCGGCTGGTCCCATGAGAACCTTCCAGGAGCCCGAGGAGCACAGTATTCCCAGTGCTGAGGATGACGTCCCCGTGGGCAGTGGGAGGGGAGGGACTGTCGGCAGCTGGGCAGGCATCTCCCACGGTGGATGGAGGATTCAGATGAGAATCCCCAGGGAGACAGGTGCACTGGGAGATTCAATTTGCCACCTGCATTGTCCCAGTGGTCTTTGGCCCAGGCCAGCAAAGTGGCTACCACAGAGCCACGTGCACAGTCCCCACCCGCTCCCCAGCCACCAAACCAGCAACCACAGATCCCACCACCACGACCAACCATCCCCCACTGGCCACCGCTGTCCCCTGCAGGACCTCAGTACCCCACTATTCCTGATGCCAGGAACACCAGCCCCAGCACCGCCACTATTGGCGTCCATGTGGCCTGCCCGCAGGCCCTGCACTTGGCTCCCCTCATCCTCTCCACCACAGCCCCAGAACATTCGCCGTGGAAGGTGACACTGCCTCCCACCACCACCCCTCTGCTGCCTCCATCACCACTAGCTCCACCGCATTTTCAAAATCAAGCCACACGGGGAGAATTTGCTGAGGCAACTTTGACCAGCTGCCACCACCAGTCCCTCCTTGCCAGTCATTGACCCCCTCCACTGACTGCACCAGAGGGGCTGTTCACCAGCAAGCCTTCTGCCCTGCTCCAGACTCCCACTCAGAACGGCTCCCTGGGGCCCACTGGGAGCCCCGTGCTGGTCGTCTGCATTCCTCTGGCCAGTGGGCGGGCAGAGTGAAGGGGAAAGCACGGATGTTCCTGGCCAGGCCTGGAAGCAGTAGCCACGGCTTTTGCAAGCAGTCATTGTCTGGACCAGGAACCGGCCCCGCCCTAACCGCAGGGAGGCCTAGCACAGTGCTCTTCCTGGGCGCCCAGCCACGGCAGCAGGTGGGCCTCTGGCCACCGCTCACCCTAACAGGTCTATGCGAAGCTAATGGCGCTGGATCAGAAGGCGGACCCAGTGTCGAGAGGGTGTCTACAAAGGGTGGGCTCTCTTGGTGTGGGGGGGGCACACACTGAGTCCTGGCCCCACGCCGCAGCCACGCCCAGCCGCTGACACAGTGCCAGGGCGCATGTGTTTTGCATATATGTTCAGCTGCACCTCCTGTGCGTGCATGTGTGCAGTCTCTCAGCCAGGACCTCCACCATCTCCAGCCCCTGCAGATGACACGTCTAACACGATGACAGCTAATTCCTTGGTAAGCGAAGAAGAATGCGCTCCATCTCTTGAAAAGGGCCTGAGACGGCACCTGGGTGGCTCAGCTGGCTGAGTGACTGCCTTCAGCTCAGGTCATGATCCTGGAATCACGGGGATCGAGGCTTGCATTAGGCTCCCTGCTCGACAGGGAATCTGCTTCTCCCTCTGACCTTACCCCTCTCATACTTGCCTGCTTTCATTCTCTCTTTCTCTCAAATAAATAAATAAAATCTTTAAAAAGAAAGAGAGAAAACAAAACAAAACAAAACCTGAGCCCGCCTTGTGTGTGTGCCCAAGATGGCAGAATACAGAAGACTCTTGTCCCTGCTCAGCTCTGCCCCTGCCGAGGAAAGAGTTGAGTCCGTGGCCTGGGGAATCTTTGAAGAACAGCATCCGAATCCAAAGACATCCCCAGGCCTCTGATTGGCAGCTTTATAAACAGCTCTGGGGCTGGAATCCTCATTTTCAAACACTACAGGTGGTAGGCGGTGATGTCTTACACTTCAGACTTCGCGAAATGTCTCAAAATCTTGGGAAAGTCTTTTTTTAGCTAGATCTCTAATGAAGAGGGTTAAATTCAGAGAGGAAAGCTAAACTGTATTACCTTCTTAATTTAAAAAAAATTAAAATACCTCAAGGTTGTCAGGGCAACCACACAGAAGGATCCAGATGGAGCCCTTGACAGCCCCAATGATCCTGTTTCTGTTCAGACTCTTACAGGGACAGAGATAAAAATCCTATTTCTTTCTTTTGGGTCTGTGTATGCCTACTAAGTAGAAAAAAATGTGAGGTTTACAAAGACATCATGAAAGGAGAAGTGGGGCACCGAGGTTCAGCCAACCTGCTGGGTTCCTTATCGAAAGCTTCAGGGTGCCAACCTGTGAGTAAAAGCATGAACAGGAATACAGGCACTTGATGCTTTCGGTTCTAAAAGGACTCCACGTACCTGCATCGCAACTTGAATAACTAGCTCTTACTTTGAGTTCAGAAAGTGTGGTTACCTTATAAAGTCTTTTAACTAAGTCTTTGTATATTTATGTAGGATCCTTCAACAAACGTGGATTGGTTTTTTTTTTAAGATTTTATTTATTTATTTGACAGAGAGAGATTACAAGTAGGCAGAGAGGCAGGCAGAGAGAGAGAGGAGGAAGCAGGCTCCCCGCTGAGCAGAGAGGCCGATGCGGGACTCGATCCCAGGACCCTGAGATCATGACCCGAGCCGAAGGCAGCGGCTTAACCCACTGAGCCACCCAGGCGCCCCCCCCCTTTTTAAAAGATTTTATTTATTTAAAACGTGGATTGTTTTATTCTGTAACTGAAGCCACCCATTCATTTTGTCTTTAAAAAGTCGGAGTCGGGCGTGCCTGGGTGGCTCACTTGGTTGGGCGTTTGTCTTCGGCTCAGGTGGTGATTCTGGAGTCTCCGGATCGAGTCCCACATCAGGCTCCCTGCTGGGCAGGGAGTCTGCTTCTCCCTCTCACCCTACCCCTCCTCATGCTCTCTCTCTCTTATCCTCTCTCTCTCTCTCTCTCAAATAAGTAAATAAAATCTTTTTTAAAAGAAGTTTAAAAAAATGTCTGGAGTGGGGACTCAGGGGATAGAGGGAATGGGAAGTTGTTGGACAAGTATGGAGCTTTAGTTTTGCAAGAACTAAGATTTCAAAGCTCTGGAGGTGGATGCTGGTGATGGTTCCCCAACCACGTGAAAATACTTAACACTACTGAACTGTACACTCAAAAATGCTGAAGACAGCAAATTTTATGTTATGTATATTTGATCATAACATATACATAACATAATAATATACATAAATTATACATAGACTATACATAGTCTAGAGTGATGGTTTTCAAACATTTTTAGCTGTGAGACCTATTTTCCCATGAACCCTTAAGCAGTACCTGGTATATGAAATAAAGTGGCTCATTCTGGTTGGAGGGGGGTCTAACTGCTGCCCTTCCTCCTTCTCCATCTCTGCCCTTTGTGGGCTACTGACAAGCTTTAAGACTCTTAAAAAGCCCATTTATGAAACACCAACCTAGAACTCTAGTGGGGTATTAAAATTCAGTTTAAAAAAAAAACAAGTATGACTGGGGTGCTTGGGTGGCTCAGTGGGTTAAGCCTCTGCCTTCAGCCCTGGTCACGATCTCAGGGTCCTGGGATCAAGCCCCACATCGGGCTCTCTGCTCAGCAGGGAGCCTGCTTCCTCCTTTCTCTCTGCCTGCCTCTCTGCCTACTTGTGATCTCTGTCTGTCAAATAAATAAAATCTTAAAAAAAAACAAAGGTATGACAGAGTGTCACCAAGGACATAAGGTCTGAAACATGAAAAGAGGTACCCATTTGTGAACAGTAAGATTCAGTCCTCCCAGATTAGTCTCTAAATCCATTTCATCCCAGTCAAAATGTTGGCCGTAGAACCTGACAAATCAGGGATGACACTGAGACCACCTGAACCTCCTTATCGATCTTCATGAGAGAGGTAAGCAGAAAGCCAGATAAAGCCAGAACTGCTGTTTGGAGAGGCGTTGGTGGTGCATACAGAACCTTCCCGAGACTCTGCTTACACTGGGCATACTGACCACATGGGACAGTCCCCGCTCCCTGCCCCAAGCCCCATTGAAATTACCAGATGATTGTAAAAAAGGGATAAACCCACAAGGACCAGGTTAATGGAGGAGACAACTGTAGGAAAGAGATGTCCACAAGCTTCTGTAAGATGGAGAGTAGGCAGAGGTCAGCTGTCTGGGCAGGTGAGAAAAGCGCCCCCCACCCCTGCCTGCAGAGAAAGCCCTAGGAGGGGCAGCCCTGTCATCCCCCAGAACCCCCAGGAGGCTCCATGCTCCCTTTATGCAATTGGCATATGACTTTTATTCAGAAAGGAAACCAAAGAATTTTTTAAGGTCTGCAAGATGACACCACTTTACATGATTTTCATTTAAGATAACAAAATTCAAATGTAACAAACTGCGCTAATAAGCGATACGACACTGATGACACAATACTCTTTAAAGCAGCAAGGGTGTGCCAAAGCCATCATGTAGATCCTAAAAATATTTCCGGTTTGCCTCGTTTACAAGCTCTTGTACCAAAGCAATCAGAATAGTTCACATCCAGGAAAAACGCACAGAACCTTTAAAATAGAATTTATCCTTTTATTCAACAACTTTGTAGAAAATGGTATATTAGGAAGTAAAAGTTTTTTGTAGCACCAACCACTTTGTATTTTAAAAAGGTAATAGTTTGTGCAAAGAGGAATTTGCTTTTATTTCTAGGTTGCACAGATTTTAAGATCAGATCATGGGGGAGGCTAGGGGCTAAGAACCAAGCGCTGGGTGAAAATCAGGCTCAGAGCATTTGGAACCGGCAGGTGCCCTCTCCATCTTGCACCTCGACATGACCATCAACTTGTCCCAACCCTGCAGGAGAGAGGAGATGTGCTTTCAGAGACACTGAGAAGAGACTCCGGGCCTGGAACCACAGGCAGGACCACCGATCTATGGGAGGAGACAGGATGCTTACTGCAAAAACAGAAAGGCCTGGGAGAAAATATTTCTAGGCACAGACATCTGAGGACCCCTCCCTAGTGGAAAAGCCAGATTGGCCCCAATTATCTTATAGGAAGAAGTCACCCATCGTGGGACCCACACATTCAGCCACGCTCCCCAGAAGCTTTCAATACAGGGTGATAGTTAGGGGTGACCAGGCTGAGAAAAGCCTCCAACATGATCAAAACAAATGGCAGGAAGAAAAGAACACTGAGCAAAGAACAGGAGAATATTTGAAAACTTGTTTTGGAAACAGCAAAACACCCAGTGGCTCCTTGAAGTAATGAATGACTCTAGGTCTGGGCAGAAAATGCACGATATAGGCCAGAAAGCAAAGAAGCACTCAAGACCAATGCGCCATGGCAAAGAACTTGGGAGCCTGCTTGAAAGGAGTCTCGGTGTCCAGAGATGGAATAAATAGAGCACTGAAAAGAGCGATGACCTCAGTGGATTGATCCACTGAATGTGTTCCTTCACTGAAACACACACACACAGGGTGCGTGGGTGGCTCAGTGGGTTAAGCGTCTGCCTTCAGCTGGGGTCATGATCTCAGGTTCCTGGGATCGAGCCCCACATCTTTGCTCAGCCGGGAGCCTGCTTCCTCCTCTCTCTCCCTTTGCCTGCCTCTCTGCCTACTTGTGATCTCTGTCTGTCAAATAGATAAATAAAATCTTTAAAAAAAAAAAAAAAGTGTGGTGCCTGGGTGGCTCAGTCAGTTAAGCAGCTGCCTTCGGCTCCGGTCGTGATCCCAGGGACCTGGGACCTGAGCCCTGCATCAGGCTCCCTGCTCAGTGGGAAGTCTGCTTCTCTCTCTCCCTCTGCCTGCCGCTCTGCCCATGTGTGCTCTCTCTCTCCATCCCTCTGCCACAGAATCTTTAAAAAAAAAAAAAAAAAAAAAAGTAAGACCACAGACCAAGGAAATAGTCTCTCTTTCTCCTTTAAAAAAAAAGAAAAGAGGGGACGCCTGGGTGGCGCAGTTGGTTAAACGACTGCCTCCGGCTCAGGGCGTGATCCTGGAGTCCCGGGATCGAGTCCCACATCAGGCTCCCAGCTCCATGGGGAGTCTGCTTCGCTCTCTGACCTTCTCCTCGCTCATGCTCTGTCTCACTGTCTCTCTCTCTCAAATAAATAAATAAAATCTTTAAAAAAAAAAAAAAAGAAAAAGAAACACACACGCGCACACACACACACACACACACTCAGTATATTTTAATTCATTGAAGCCATATCAGCTCAAATAATTCCAGCTAGTGTACATGGAAGGGACGACTTATGGGAAAGTTGAACAGAAAGAGTTAGATGGTGCCATTTTTTAAAAAGATTTTTTAAAGATTTAAAGATGACCTGAGCCGAAGGCAGAGGCTTTAACCCACTGAGCCACCCAGGCGCCCCGATGGTGCCTTTTTTGCGATCCCCTGATGAAAGGACTGAGTCAGGCAGTGATGGTTAACAGATGGTAAACACGTTAGGTGAAAGGCCAACGAGGAACCTTACGAAAAGGCCCGAGTGGGCACTATCTGACCCCCTTGATCAATCCTCAACACATTGAAAGGGGGACACACTGCCATTACGTGCTTCCTGGCATGATCAAAAGCTCAAATCACATCACCCCTATTCTTGCCAAGAAGCCAACTGAACCACCCGTTTCCAGAAAGTACGGGAGAGAGAAAATCATACTAAAGAATCCCACAGGGGTGTAATCCGCCAAATTCAAAACGTGAGAGGGGATGCTACAGGCAAATGACCCAGTTTCGCCAAGAGAGTGGCATGAAAAAAATAAAAAAGAAGGGAATGCTACTCTAGTTTAAAAAAGACCTAAAAAGAGATACACGACCAAATCTGACAACTAGCAACAACAACCAAAGACAAAATTAGAAGACTTTTTTTTTTTTGAGCAATTGGTGGATTTGCATATGGACAGATCCAGGAGGACTTGGAATTATGATTACTTTTGTTGGGTGGGGTAATGGCCTTAAGGTTCTGCTTGTTTGCTTGTTTTTAGAGTCACAGTGACCAGATTGGGTGAAATGCATCCCGTCTGTGACTGGCATCACGGTTTCCGAATGTTACGTTGTTTTCATGACTTTTCTGAAGTACACCGTGTCCTTCTATGACAAGTGTAGTTGGGTGTTGATCATAGAAGACTGGAAAGTGTGGAAAGGCAGAAGGAAGACCCAAGTTCCCCAGTCCTTCGTCGAGATTGTCCTCCACCTCCAACGCTCAGACATATGGTCTAAAATACTGCACAGCGATGGATGGCTGCCTCCCAGGTTCCCCTTGTATAGAAATAAGGCTGTTGTGGATATTCTTATGCATAGAGGTTTTATTGTTTTTAAGATTCATTCCTGGAGATAAATCGCCGTAAGACTTCTATTATTTTCAGAAACGTCCACTCAGAATCGGGTCCCTTTTGTCAAATGCATACCTGTCAGTCCAGCCACAGTCCCACCCCACGGAATCCAAGGGTCCCTCCCAGGACTTCAGGGGATTGAGGCACAACCCTCCGAAGGATGGAAACACACTTCAGGGAGAATTGGCAAGAACCTTCACGCCTTCTTTTCTAGGAAGAACCTAAAAACTTCTGAGACAGGAAGGCCTGCCCAGGGGCCACCAGTGGGCAGGCTGTGTAGATGAGCATTCCTCCAACTCTAACCTCGCGGATCTTACTATAATCCAGATTCTGAACCAGGACCTCTGGCATGGACACTGAGATCCTGCCTTTCTCACCAGCTCCTGGAGGACACCGGGCTACTGGACGACCACATGTTGAGCAGAAGCCTGGAGCATGCTGGCCCCACTCACCCAGCTTCCAGGACCTAACTCACCAGCCCCCTGTCCGCCCTCTCTCCTGACCTCCTCCGCCAGATCCGCATCTCCTGACATCCTCTCAGCACTGCACCAGACCCTCCAGCTCCCTTGTAAGTACTGTTGACCCTGCACTGATGAGTAAGCAGCTCTGAACTGGGAACTGGGAACTGGGAAGCTCCACGTCTGCAGCTTGTTCCCTGGAACCGAACTGAGGCAATGGTCACAGCAGGATGCCAGGTGCAGAGTCCCCACTGGGGAAAGAGGCCTGAAGCACAAGGCCCGGGTGTGGGTGGGATGGGACCCATCCCAGGCTCCCTCTCAGGGCAGAGGCTGGGGAGGCCCCCAAGGTGGCCCTGGTCAGAGCACACCACGGATGCCAGGAAGCAACAGTCAGGGCTAAGCCTGCCCTCTGGGCTGGGTCTGTTCTTTCCAGTAGAGATGGGACACAGTAGTCTCCGGGGCTGTGTGTGTGTCAGGGTGGGGGGTGCTCCATGTACTCTGTAGGGATCCTGGGAGGGTCTGGGAGTCAGCGTCAGGACTAGGGGGCTGTCCTTTGGGTCTAGGCCCCAACTCAGACTGTGTGTCAAAGGGAGGCCCTGCTTGGGGAAGCCTGTAATTCCAAGTCCTCCTGGATCTGTCCATATGCAAATCCACCAATTGCTCAAAAAAAAAAAGTCTTCTAAAAGTTGGGCTTTTGGGGCGGGTCTGGGGGTCTGCCTGTCAGGGGAGCAGCAGGGTCAGGGAACAGCAGAGTCGCATGTGGCTGGGGCTGGCCAAGTGTCAGGGGAGAGGCTGGCCAGGCCCCTTGAGGGAGCCTGAAGGCAGCAGGGAGCTACGCAGATCCAAGCAAGGAGCTGAGCTGAGCAGTGTGTGACCTGCCTTAGGAAAGTGCGTGGAGCGGGTTGTGGAGACAGGAAGCAGGAGGCAGGGCAGGCAGAGGCTGGCTGGGGAGGGAGTTGCTGCACAGAAGGGCAATGGAGGGTGAGGAGAGGGGGTATGACTGGGATAGGGGCACCTTGCCTCCTGGCTTCCCTCAAGGAAGGGCTGGCTTGTCCCCGCTCAGCTGAGCCCCTGGGTGAATGTGTGCAGGGAGCAGGGGGGAGGCACGGTTGCAGCTTTGGGAACCCCCAGGGAGGGGCAGGGCCAGGCTCAGCTCTGGGACCTAGGCCCCTGGCCCTAGTTTCCCTGTTTTAAAGCCCAGGACTTTGTCCCAGGGTCCGGCAGTGCTACGGTGCAGGCAGAGGCAAGCGAGGGCCCTCATCACAGTCTCTTTGGGGTGTGTGGTGGCCGGGCTCAGACCACTCTCTTGGGGGTTTTTCTTCCAAGGGGCACTTGCAGGCATGGGGGCTGCCCTGCATTCTAGGACAGCAGGAAATCCAAACTGTAGGCATTTCTTCTCCCTGGAAAAGGTGACTGGAAATGCCTGGAGTGTGACCTCTCTGGAAGGCTCAGGCTCCAGGCCTCCATCTCTCAGTCAGTGGAGTTACCAGGCTTCTAACCCCTGGGACAGAGCCAGACACCAGAGGCCCTGCTCCAGCCCCACTGTGTCCAGAGCCTGTCCCAGCTGGGGTCTTACATGGCTTGCCAGGATGCAGGCAGTACAGGAATGAGTGTCCCATATCTGAGGAAACCGAGGCCCAAGGCCCAAGGTCACACAACTAGTCACAGCAGACCTGGGGTTTGGCTGGAGGTTGGTCTGACCTCCACGATGTCCGTCTGTCATAGAGCGAGGCGTGGCAGACCGAGTAGAGACCAAGTACAGTAGGACCCAGCCACAGTGAGCAGCCGTGCCATGCAATCTTTATCTGGCCCCCATGTCAGCAGAGGCACCCTTCTGAGAATGACCGGGAACAGACCCCAGAGTACCCGGGTGGGCTATGAGTTCATGGACTTCCTGGTGCCAAGAGTCCCAGTGAGGCACCACTCCCTACTATGTGCCTGAAACCATTCTCTGCCCTGGGAACATAACAGTGAGCAGGACCAGCCCTCGAGGGGGCTCTGCTGACTAGGAATTAAAGTTCTGACTTGTTCTGGCTTCAATGCCAGGGCAAGGAACTCCCAACCCCTGAGCCGGTTGGCTCATCTGCAAAGAACAAGGATAGTAACACCTTCCCACAGGGTTGTGGATCAGAGATCCCAGGCCTGGTGCCCCTGGTTATCGCTCAATCATACGCCTCAATCTGCCTCCGCAGCTCAAACCCAGCTGAAGGCACCTGAGGCCCAGAGAAGTGCAGTAACTTGCCCAAGGTCACACAGTTACATCAACCCAAGCTCCTTCCTGCCCTTTAGGCACTCACTGCTTCTCTGCTAAAGGATCCCATGTGGGTCTGGGGCAGAGAAGTACAGGACAACAGAAGGCCTGTAGGCAGTGTGTAGGCCCACCCCACCCCACCCGTGTCACTCTGAGCCTGGAGACTAGTAGGGAAGCCCGCTGGGCCAGTGGAACCATCTGTGGAGACATGGCCACCTGGGCCAGCTCTAGGCTCAGTGGTGGACAGAACCAGTCTTGGGCACCATCGGCTCTTTGCAGAAATCTGTTTAATGGTTTAGGAATGTGTACATTCTGGCTCTGCCGTTTCCATAAAGGCAACTTTTCCATGTTTCAAAAAAAATAGATTTGCTATAAAGATTTATGTATCATAAATAGGAAATGTGAAAAATCCCCCCCAATGCAAACAGCATCCTTGGGCTTAGTGGAGGCCCTCCCCACGGCCCAAAGGTCCAGGCCAGCGGGGTGCGGAGGGTCCGAGGCCCCAGCCCTGGCAGCCCTCCTGGGAAAGAGTAACTGAATTCAATATGAATTAGGAGCTTCCTCCAGCTCCGTGCCTTCTGGGGCCTGATGTCCTCGAACCCGTCTTCTGGAAGGACAGGGCCCCACCTCTCCGGTTCGGTAATCATGATCCGTGTCCCTTGTCTTCTTGCTCTTCAGCCTGTGTCGCACTGGCTGCACCCCCACAGAGGGTGCTCTCCCCGGGCCTGCTGGCTGCCAGGGCACTTCCACGCCCTCTGTCCCCTGCCTCCTCTTCCACACCCTACCCCCTGCCCTGACCTGTTCCTGCTCTTGGGTAATTTATAAACAGAGGAAGAGCTGAAGCTCTCTGGCCCCAGAAGGCCCAGGCCTGCTGCGGGAGGAAACCGAGGTGGGTTGTATTATTTCTCAACACTTCCCCACTTTCTCCTACCCAAGTCCGGGTCCCCATGTGACAAAAAATGGAGACCCAGGAGACGGTGAGGCCTCTGGCCAACAGGGCCCTTCAGGCAGGCAGCCCAGCCGGTGTGCAGTCAAGGCCACACCAGCGTCGGGCCCTGAGCATGAACGTTTGTATCTGGGCCTGAAGCTTGTAAATGGTCTATTTGAGCCTGTAGGAAATGGTTCCCGCTGAGGCAGAGTGACAAAGAACTCAAATCTTTGCCAAGGGATACTGTGAGCAAGGGACCAGCTTGGCGTGGGGCCAGTTCTCAGAGGTGTCCAAGTGGGTCATTTGTGGGACTCTAAACGACACAAATAAAGGCTGGGTGAGTGGGTGAGAGTGGGTGGGAAGGGGCGGCCTGGACAGAGGGTGCTCCTGGGGGACAGGATGCTAGGGAGAAGCCAGGGCAGAGCTGTGGAGGCCATGGACATCCAGAGCCTGGACCGTATCCCGAGGGTCCCTGGTACCCCAAAAGGTGAGGGGACAGCATCAGTATGACCTTTTACTACTGCCACACTGACTGCAGGAGGAGGGTGCCTCGGGCTGCCCAAGCTAGAAGCCCAGGGGCCCAGGAGGTCCATGAGGTGTGCTGGGGAGGCCGGGGCCTGTCCAGAGCAGGGGCGGGGGGCAGAGTGAAAGTGGGATCCTAGCACTGTGCTAGGGTAGGGAGAGAGTGAGGAACCTAAGACAACCCCTGGATTTCTAAGCTAAACCCCTGGAGGCTGTGGTGGCAAGACACCCTGGGACTGAGAAAGGCAGGAAAGGGAAGTGTTTTCAGTGTTGCTAGGTGAGCTAAAAGCTGCCAGCAGGCAGAAACCTCCCTGGTCCTAGCTGGGCCGGCTGCTCTCTTCCCTTCTCGACCAAGCCCCTGCAAGGTTTCGGCCTCTAACCCCAAGGTTTCGGTCTGGAGCAGGAGGATGGTTCATAGTCCAAGCCCCTGTCACCAGCCAGCTACCTGTTGCTGTGCCTCCCAAGGGCATCCCTGTGAAGGAGGTGGAATGGAAGGGAGGGCCTCCCTGTTCCCTAGCAATCCAACCCTGAGGCACAGAGACAGCAGGTAACAAGGGGCAGGGTCCGTATCTGGGCTCAGCAGGAACTGAGGCTGCAAGTCAATCATGGGGGTAGGCCCAGGCCTGCACTCCAAGGCCCCCTGCACCCTCGCCACCCCCCCCCAAAGCAGCAGGTCTCTGCAAGGTCAGACTTCCTGAGATTTCTCTTCCAGCCTGCACAAACATCACCCCCCAGAAGAGGTCATAGGGCGGAAGACCTCTGCCCTTGGCCTGAATGTGCATTAGTCACAAACACATTCTACTTTGCAGGGTAGAGCCCAGGCACTGCGGTGAAGGGGCCTGGCAGACACCAGTTCTTCCTGCCAGCAGCTGGGCTCCAGGCCCCACTCACCCCATCCCACTGGCAAGGCCACTGAAGAAGGAAGCCAGGTGGCCTTCTTACTCTCAGGTGCCACCCCACCCGGCTACCAGTGAGCTGGTTCCCCTCAGTGCAGGCCCCTGCTCAGCAGCTCCTGGTCCAACCAGACCACATCCTTCCTCTCCAGAACCAGGCTCAGCCAATCCCAGGCCTGCCTCCCTGCCTGAAAGGGAGTCACCAGCCCTGCTTGTCTTGGTCTCAGCCAGGGAAGCCTTCCATGCCCGACCCTACTTCACCAGACTGCTGTGGGTCTGGCTGCTGCAGAAGATCTGGCTTCTGGCTCTGCAGTCAAACCTGCCTGCGAGAGGGGGTGACGCAGGCCAAAGGATGGGAAGTGGAAAGCAAGGGAAGTCAGTTGGAGACCTGTGGCCCACCATTGGAGGGCCGGGGCTGGGCCCAGGGCGCTGCCTGGGCTCCACATCCACGATGTGGGCTTGTGATATGCCAAATGGCTCTGATGGCAGTGTCCTTCCTGGGGCTCCATACAGAGGGGTACCTAAGGGACTAAACCGGGCTGACACGGAGGGCCTGGGTGGTACGGGAAGATCACCTGCCTCCCCCAGCTCAGTCTCTGTGATCCTCTGAACTACCCCCAGAGGCTGGTGTGCTTCCCAGAGCCCCAGGAGGAGGACATGGCCAGACCCAGAACTGCCAGGGCCTTGCCTTCTTCGTCCCGGAAACCACAAATTAGACTGGGAGCAGTGGGCGAGCTGTCACTCTACGGCTGCACGGGTGGCAGGAAGGGCTTCTGCACAGGTCAGACTAGGCACCCCGAGGATCCCTCTCAGACCTTAGCCTCAGCCTTTTCCCTTAAATGTCCACATTCCTACCTTTTTCCCCCAACCCCCCAAGTTCTGAGAGTCAGTGCTGAAGAATCAGCTGGTTTTGCAACCTGAGAGGCAAAACTTCGGGCCCCAAGTCAGCAGACAGTCCCTGCTTGGCTGCGGGCCCTGACCCCATGCTCATGCCGATGCAAACAAGAAGCTACATGGAAAACGAGAAAACTTGAGAGGTCTTGCTAAGGCAGCAAGCCAAACCCCAAGCTATCTCTGAGCTTAGAGCTGGCAGTGAAGAAAGGAAGAAGGTTCCTTGCCCAGAAAGAGCTAGGGCTTCCCTGGGGCTCAGGAACCAAGTCTGTCGGCCCGGTTTTTCTCGTGCTCTGAGGCTCATGCACAGAGGCCCTGGAATGACTCCAAAGAACCCAATGCACCAGCTGCATCCCTGGAGGCAGCCACCTGCCGCCATAGCCGCAGCAAGATGCAAGGAGTGGAATGGTCAGAACCAGTCGGTGCTGAGCAGGGGAGGCACGTCCTGGCCCCTTCTCCTATGGTGGTCCATCCCGGCAGGCCTGGAGCCAGTCTTGGACTGTGAAGGACGCAGAGGGGACAGCCCCTGGCTGGTAGAATGGGCCCCACACCTGATACCTGGTATGATGCCAGGTCTACCTCACAAGGCACCCGCTTCTTCCTTCCTCGAAGGTAGCCTTCCCATCAAGTACCCAGGCCACGGAATGGATCATTCCAGGACTTTATCTGGCTGCTCTAGAATCACTGGCGCCATGGAGGGCCAGCTCTGGAGGGGGGCCCGGCAGGCCAGAGAGAGAGAGAGAGAGAGAGAGAGAGAAAGAAAGAGAGAGGAGGTGGGGAGGGCCCTGCCTGCCTGCCCTGTCCCCCGGTCAGCAGCCACAGCCCCAGCTCTCCCCGACGTCCTTGCTGTCCAGCTGGATGTGGTCGGTGCCCTTCTCGCTGAGCAGAGGGCCGCCGTGCCTGACGACCAGCTCCGTGGCCACCCTCACGAAGGCCTCCTCCACGTTGCTCGAGTCCTTGGCGGACGTCTCGATGGCACACAGGATGTCGTAGTGCTCTGCCAGGCTCTGCGCCTCGGCCAGCGGGACCTCCCGGAGCTCGCCCAGGTCCGACTTGTTCCCTGCAGGGAAAGGCCGGGAGCGGCTAGGTGAGGCCCACAGGTGCCAGCAAGCCCTGTCCCCTCCCTGGCAGGGCCAAGCTGAGAGACCCCTGTGGCCCTGTCCACCACCAACGAATATCGTTTTGTGTGACCATCTCTTTTTTTTTTTTTAAGAAAACAAACAAACAAAAAAGACCTTGTTAAATTTTAAAGCGCTTATTTTAACCTTCCATCCCTCATTTTTTTTTTCTTCTCTCCTTTTTCTTTTTGCCGGAGGCATGTACTTTATTGCTTCCTCTTAACAAGTAGGAGCAGGAGAGTTTGGTGCACAGAACGTGGTACTTCAGAGCTGCGAGGAACTTCGGCTCCCCCTCCCTAGCTGTGTGACCCTCAGGTAAGTCACTCCATTCCTGAGAGTCGGTTTCTCCATCTCTGATGCCACCTTCAGCGAGGGAGGGGTACAAGGAGCAGGAAAACAGCTGGCACTCGCCAGGCACACCCTATGTGGCCGCGTTTACAAGGAGATCAAGCATTGCCAGGTCTGTTCTTTGCTAACATTTTGTTATGCTTATCATCTATTCTCTCCTATTTTCCTTTGGAACTCTCTCATTCACTGTAAGATCGTGGTTTTCGATTATTTTGCTTTTCTGCACACCACTGGCTTCTCCTACAAGTTATCAGACATTTCATTATGTTCCCCAAAATCTGGTCAACTGCTCCTTGACCCAATTTCTAGAAGAATTCTTTCACATCTCTAAATGGTTGACTTTTGTAATGTGACTATATGGGGAGTACCAAACAAACAAACAAACACAGAAAACCATCTAGAAAGATCTAAACTTTTTTTCGTAGCCTGAAATGATGCAGTAACCGATTTCAGTGTGGGGAGCTTATCTGGATCCTGCTTTCAATAAACTGAAAAAAAAAAAAAAAAAAGTACACGTGATATTTAGGAGCAATAGTAAATCTGAACGCTGATCAGCTACTGGATTGTATTATGAAAATATCAATATTTCTCAGATGTGAAAATGGGATTGTTGTCAGGTACTTTTTAAGTGTTTGTATCTTATATCGATTCATGCTGGAATATTTACAGGTGCAATAGTTAACGGTGCTGGGATTCGCCCCAAAGCAAGACAAGGGAGGGGAAGAGACAAGGGTAAAGGAGAAACTGGCCATGGAGTTGCGCAGAGCTGAAGCCAGGGGTTGGGTATTCGGGGTTCACTGCACTATTCTATTTTTTGTATTTGTATAAAACACCTCTAGGACAGGATGTTTTACTTTAAGTGTTCTGGATAAAAGGGAAGTGTAAGGCCAGGTAAGGAGAACTCCACTCTGGCCTGGGGAGTCCAGCTCGGCCAAGCGCTCCCCCATCCCAGGCCAGGCAGGCTAAGTAGAACCAAGCACCACCCTTTCCCCAGATGGAGTGATGGTGAGGCCCCATCTGAACAACCTCATCTTGGAAGAAATCAGCCTGACAGCTGGAATGAGAATCCCAGGGACCACACAAATGGTCCAAAGCTTCTTGGGCTCAGGTCTGGGAAGGTGATTTAGGAGGGAAAGGGAAAATGGCAGTAAGAGCAATAGTGGTTCTCAAAGTGGGGTCCCTCGGGCACAAACATGGCACCACCTGGAAACCTATGAGAAATGCACATTCAAGGGCCTGGCATCCATGGTTTCACAAACTGCAAAGTGATCAGGAAGCACAGAGATGGTTGAGAAGCCTTGCTCTGCAGTGCAGTGTGACTGAATGATGATTGGCAGAGCTCAGTCACCGAATGATGATTGGCAGAGCTCAGGCTGACTATTCATGAGCTCACAGGCTGCATGGACTGGAATAAATTACTTCACCTTTCTGAGCCTCAGCTCCAGCCCCTGACAAACAAGGAGTTGCCGGGGTTACAGGAACTAAATCCAATGACACCAGTGAAGCTTTAACCAGTGTTACCCACCGTGGAGATACATGGTAACTGCAAAGCCGACATTAGCTCCCTGTCTTCCTCCAATTCCGATTTTGAATATAACTTATGTAAGTGATAGGCAGCATGAGAATTTGGAAGATCACTGTTCAAGTTCTGGCTTCCTTCCTGCCTGGCCGAGTTCAGCCTCTCTCTGTGCTCCACGTGCTCTTTATTTAAAAAGGAGAAAGAGATGAGGACAGACAGAGAGACAAGATCCGCGGTCCTGAGGAACCCTCCTGCACCTGCCTGTTCCCCGCCCCAGCTCACCAATCAGCAGCTGCACGATGTTCGAGCCTGCATACTTCCTCACATCCTCGATCCAGTGAGGCACTGACAGAAAGGAGCTCCTCTTGGTAATGTCGTAAGCAAGGATGGCCCCGTTGGCACTGCGGTAGTAGCTCTGGGTGATGGTGCGGAATCGCTCCTGGCCAGCTGTGTCCCAGATCTGCAGCTAAAGAAACAGGGGGCGTCCCGTGAACCTGGTGGTGTGACCACGCGCAGGGGATAGGGAGGGCAATTCCTACAGACCCATGCCCAAAGCGCTGGACCCACACCTTGGCAGGAATCACGCAAGAGGGGCTAGAAGGTGGACAGAGAGAGAAGGGACTTCTGAGCCCTTAGGATAACAACCCAGTGGCCCAACTTTGGGGGGACAGAAGGACGCAGGGGGAAGGTGGGGAGCCCTCATCTCTGCTCTCTAGAGTCCCCAGGGAGAGGTAGTAAGGGGACATTCTGCACTGCAGTAGGAAGTACATATAACCCAGGGTCCTCTGTGTGCCTTTCTCCCCTATACACCGGGCTCACTACTGGGAACAATGAACCTGAGGAGCTCCATCAGCTCATGGCTCCTTCCAGGTGGGCTATGATGCTGGCTGAGTGTGCATATCCTGTGCCTTCTCCTCTCTGAGCCTGTAAATGCACCACTATCCCCAGCCGTGTGGAAAGTTCCTCCAGCATTAGGGTTCTCTACTTCTGCCTCAGTGATGCCCATGAAGATGGCTCACAACCTGGTGGTTGAGGGGGCCTGGGCTGTGGCAGTGAGGGCGCAGGGGGAAGCAGTGGATAGTGTCCTCCCACTGGGTCTTGAACACCAGCTGGCCCAGCTTGGCCAAAGGCAAGAAACTTAGGGTCTTTCCTTGCCATGTCTTCACTTAGCAAACATCCATTGGTGCCCATTGCCAAGCCCTCCTGGACACTGGCCATGGGGGAGAGGTGCCCATAGTAGGAGCTCCCCTGGTTTCTGCAGAAGCAGTAGCCTGGCATGACAGATGCCAAATAGGGTAGGGGCAGGGGATGCAAGTGGAGCAGACCTGGACCTCCACTGTGCCCGGGCTGGGTGGAGATCAGCTCTGTGCCTGGAAGAGATGGGCTTTTGGGGGCCATCAGAGTGGGCAGATGCCAGGGGCCTTGGGTGCTCAGGGTTTGTCTTCTCTGCTCCACAAATCACAGGTTCTTGGGGCTCTCTGAAGGTGAACACGAGCCTTTGATCTCCACCGAGCTGTGGGTCCATCCATCCTCCTTCACAGGCACAGGCACTGTAGGGGCCTCTTTATCTAGTTCACAAGGTGTGGGAGACCTCCTCATCTGTCTAGGATAGGGAAAAAACCAGAGGCCTCAGACAGTTCCTGAGGCCAGGGCTGTGGAGGGGACTGCCTCTTCCCTAGGCGCCACCGACAGAAGTTTAAGAGTTAACAAACTCTGGGCCACAACATGCCCAGTGGAACCCTCCAGTCCTGAGAGCTCCTATTTATTCCTCAACTATAAAAGGCTCCAAGGAAACCAGGTGTCTGCTAGCTCACGCATGGGGTGAAACCTGGAATCCAGATGACCAAGAAACTCATCTCCACACCCCAGAGGAAAGCATGTAAGAGAGGCCAAACAAACACAGAAGAAAAGTGACTTGGACCAAATAAAAACTACACAGAGGCCAAGTTTTGTTTACCAAAGACAAACATCAGTATTTTTAGAGATAGGAAAAGATCGTAAAATAATAACAGAATACTATTTCTTAAAAACAACAACAACAACAAAACAGTTGAGGGAGTATTCAGAAAAAGAAACAGAGGGGCACCTGGCTGGCTCAGTTTGAAGAGCATGCAACTCTTGATCTTAGGTTGTGGGTTCAAGTCCCATAGGGATGTAGAGATTACTTAAAGATACAATCTTTAAAAAAAAAAAAAAAAAGAGCTTTGATAATTAAAAATAGAACATCAATGGAAAATGCAACCTAAGAGTTGGAACATAAAGTTGAAGAAATCCCGCCAAAATAAAGTAATACAAAGAGATGGAACAGAGAGGGGAAAAAAATTGTAGAGCCAGCCTAGGAGGTCCAATATGGGAATGGTAAGCATTTCAAAAGAAAAGAATGGTAAAATCAAACGGAGGAAATCAAAGAGAAACTTCGAGAAAACTTCCTCTGGGTTGGAAGAGCCCACAAAGCACCCACACAATGGAGGAAAACAAACCTCACAAAACACACCATATGGGAATTCCACAACAGTGGGGAAGGGGGCAAAGGTCCTAAAAGCTTCCAGAGAGGAAAAGAATAAGAAAAAAACAGGTTTTGGGGCACCTGGGTGGCTCAGTGGGTTGAGCCACTGCCTTCGGCTCGGGTCATGATCTCAGGGTCCTGGGATCGAGTCCCACATCGGGCTCTCTGCTCAGCGGGGAGCCTGCTTCCCTCTCTCTCTCTGCCTACTTGTGATCTCTGTCTGTCAAATAAATAAATAAAATCTTTAAAAAAATAAAGAAAGAAAGAAAAAAACAGGTTTTAACATTAAAGTTTGATAAAATCCACATGGCATTAGATACTCAATGAAAAAAATGCCTCAAATTAGGAGAGAAAATGATTTCCAACCTAGAATTCACTACCCAATTAATCATCAGTCAAGTGTAATGGTTTACTAAACACATTTTCAGATATAGGGGCCTCAAAAAATTTATCTTCCTGCCACACTTTCTCAGGAAGCCACTGACAGTTCCTCTAACTAAAGAAATCAACTGAAAAAAAGAAGATGTGGGATTCCCCAAAACAGAGAATTCAACTCAAAGGAGAGGCATGGGGAACCCCAGGATGGTGGTTGAGGGAGATCCCAAGACAAGAGCCGAGCAGCGAGCCTGGACATCAACCCGTCTGCAGCAGGCCACCAGGCTCCAGGCACAGCACTCAGCACTGGCAGAGTAATTACTGGCAGCTGAGCCCTCCTCCACAAACAACCACTAGACTGAGAAAAATATGGGAGGTTGCTGTTTTCAAAATGTAAACAACAAGCAGCAGGAGACAATAATCCTGAAAGACGTAAAACTTCTAAGCTGCGTCTCCCATCACCATGACTCTCTACCCGGGGATGGCTTCCTGACTGCCAGACAGTGGGCTAGAATCCAAGCAAAGCAGGCTAGTCCCACGTGGCCAGGAGGCAAACAGATTCGGGAGCAGCTGATGGGACTGGAATGAAGAGCGAAGCAGGAGTGGGAAAGCCGAAAAGTCTGGGTGTGGTGTGGGACTCTTTGGTGAGTCCTTCCCTGAGGGATCCAAGCACACGGTGGGACTACCAGAATTTTACCAGAGAGTGACTCCTGCCAGATTGAGAAAAGACCAGAGATAGAGGCTAAGCAGTGCTAAGGGAATGCTGGTTCTAATCCAGTCATGATGAAGAGGCTTCCCTAGCACCTTGATCAAAGTAACCCATATAGTAACCAGAGACATCAGAAAGGCTGTCACCTATGAGTGAAGACCATGACCAGACTAAGGCCTCCAGATACCTGCCCTAACAAAGCCTAAAACCAAGCACCAACACTAGTTTCAGGTTTGGAGGCTGACTTCCGTCAAGACAGAGAGGCTAGAGAAACATCCTTGGACTTCTACCTATCTGCCCTAACAAAACATAAAAGCAAGGCTACACAGGTTCAGGTGTTTGGACAGCAAACTGAATTGACTATTAGGTCATGAATCGATGGGGGTGCTTGGGTGGCAGATAAATGAAATCATACTATTGCAAGGTGAGCTACACTTGTGAGGTGAAGTGAGAAATGAGAAGTGTTAAGTGTCAGTTGTAACATATGAAGTTATACAAAACTGACTCTAAAGAGACTTTGTAAGTTAGTCCTATCAGCTAATAAGAGAAATGGAAGGTCAATAGAGGAAATACAGTAGTATTCTTAAAAAAAAAAAAAAAAAAATCAACTAAACCAAAAGGAAGGAGGAAAGGAATAAAGGAATAAGAAATAGAAGAGGGAAAGAGAAAAGGAGGAGCAAATGGTAGATTTAAACTCAAAGAGATCAGTAATTACATTAAATATAAATGGACTAAACACTCCAAATAAAAGCCACAGCTTGTCAGACTGGAAAAAAGGCAAGACTACATGCCATCTCCCTTAAATATAAGGACACAAATAGGTAGCCCCCCCAAAAAAATAAATAAATAAAAAATAAAACTCACACACACACACACACACAAAGTACATGTTAAAAATAAGCATAAGAAAGTATGACTCAAGTTATAGGAATATGAAAATAGGCTTCCATACAAAGAATTACAAGAGATAAAGAGGATTTTGTAATGGTAAGAGGCAATTATCAGAAAAGACATAATGATACCAAATATGTATCTACCTAACTGTAGAGTTTTAAATTTCATGACGTTAGAACTGACATAACTAAAGGGAGAAACAAATCCACATTCGTAGTTGGAGATTTTATTACCTCTTTCTCAGAAATTGATACAGTTGGTAGACTACCCCCCCCCCAAAAATCAGTGTGGATAAAGAATATCTAAATAACACTATTGCTCAAAGTGACATTTCCAAAACATTAAACCCAATGCTGCAGAACAACACATTTTTTTTCAAGTGGATCTAAATATTCAACAAGGTAAACCATACATATGCTGGGCCTCAAAAGTCTCGATAAATTTCAAATGGCTGAATTCTTAGACTATTACTCTAATCACACACCCACACCCCACCCCCAACACACACATGCAAAACTAAAATAGAAATCAAGAAAGCTCTGAGAGATTTCTTCAAGAAGACAGAACTGAGAGGGGCCTGAGCCATTGGGGTTTTGAACCAATCAGGCTTATAACCGACATTCAGACAGTTAAGTGTCTGACTTCGGCTTAGGTCATGATCTCCCGTCCTGGGATTGGGCTGTGTCAGGCTCCCCGCTCGGTGGAGAGTCTACTTCTCTTTCTACCTCTCCCTCTGCCCCTTCCCCCACTCATGGTGTCTCTCTCTCTCTCTCTCTCTCAAATAAATAAATAAAATCTTTTAAAAAAACCAAAAACAAAAACAGAAGACGGATCTGAGAAAAGGCCATACACTGAGAGGCAAGGTATACAATACACTGGACAGATAGGGAGGAAAGGTGTATCAATTAGGATCCCCCCTAACTGGGGAGATGAATTAATGGTAAATACATAGACACCTAAGCAAAACAAACATGATTACTACTTCCAGGAAAAACTGGTGACCATGGTAAATGAAAAATAATGGCAGTGCACCACATGGCTTAGCAGTGAACAGCACTTACTAATCATAAGGTATTCATTCACCCATTTCGGTAAGAACTTACTAGAAACCTACTATGTGTTCCAGATACTGGAGTGGAGATACCAGGGCTGACAAAAGAGATGCAAATTCCTATCCTCAAGCTTATAGTCTGGTGCAGGAGACAAATGCTAAGTAAGATCGTAAGTAATAAGGATTTATAGTTATTATAAAACATACATATTTATACCTACATATATAATATAAATTAAAATACTTATTATAAAATAAATAACAAAAATAATAAGTATGCTAGATAGTGAAAAGAGTGGAACAAATGAGCAGGAGAAGAAATAAAGCACAGTGAAGAAAGAAGATTTAGCCAGGACAGTCACAGAAGGCCTCATTGAGATAATCATTGGTAATGATCTGGAAAGGGGTGCCTGGTTGGCTCAGTCGGTGGTGTGTGAGTCTTGACCTTGGGGTCGTAGGTTCAAGCCCCAGGCTGGGTGTAGAAATTACTTAAAAATAAAATCTTAAAAAAAATATATATATACAGGGGTGCCTGGCTGGCACTGTCAGGAGAATGTGCAACATTCGATCTCTGGGTGGTAAGATGGAGCCCTGTGCTGGGTGTAGAGATTACCAAAAAATAAACTTTAAAGAAATTCTCTTTTAAAAAAATAGGGGCACTTGGGTGGCTCAGTTATTAGGTGTCTGTCTTTGGCTCAGGTCATGATCCCAGAGCCCTGGGATTGAGCCCCTCGTCGGGCTCCCTGCTCAGTGGGAAGCCTGCTTCTCCCTCTCCCACTCCCCCTCCTTGTGTTCCCTCTCCCTCTCTTGCTGTGTCTCTCTCTGTCAAATAAATTAATTAAATCTTCAAATAAATAAATAAATAAATATGTGGAGGAAGTTAGCTAACTATGCAGATGTCTGGGAGACAAGCATTCCAGGAATAGAGTAGAGCAAGTGCAAAGGCCCTGAGACAGAGACAAAGCAAGCAAGAAGATTGGTGTGTTTGGAACAGAGTACAAAGGGAAAGAATAATAAGGGATGACAGAGAAATATCAAGGGGCCCAGATCACACAGCACCTTCTAGACCACAGTAAGAACTCTGGACTTCACTCTGAGTCAAAGTGGGAAGCCATGGGGGTTTTGAACCAATCAGGCTTACTTTTTAACAGGATCTCTCTGGTTGCTGTACTGAGAAGAGATCAAAAGAGTTCAAAGACAGAAATAGACCAGTTAGGAGGCAATGGCCACAATCTGGGTAAAAGACAGTGGCTGGACCAGGGTGACAGGTAACAGTGGAGGAAGGGAGAAGTGAGCAAATTAAGAATACATTCTGGGAAGAGAGCTGAAAGGAATGTAATCATGATCTAATCACTGTTGCCACACAGCTCTACTGGGAGGATGCAAAGTGTGTACGTGTGTGGTGGGGGCTGGGGCAGCACTGAGAGTTAGTTAACCATCACCTTCCAAAGTCAGAAGTCAACAAACTACGCCTTCAACTTGGGGGAAGGGGGGGTGGGTCACAATATAAGCAAAAGAAATAGAAAAATCCCATCAGCTGAAAAAGAACCCGAGGTGATTACCTCCCCTCCTACTGCTCCCCCACCAGGCTGCAGGTGGGGGTACCAGGAGACAGACCTTTTTGTAACAAGCCTTGTTGAACCTAATGACTCTAAATCACACATACGTGTAACTCTGATAAAAATAAAAACTAAATTAAAAACCAACAAAATAGCTCCAGATTAAGGTATCTAGGTCAAGCAATTGGTGAAATCTGGGCAGCAATGGAGGAGATATTTCTGGAAAGTAGGTCCTTCCCATGACTGGTCATATTCTCATCCTACTCTCCCACATTAGAGAAAGGGAAGGAAAAGAACAGTGTCAGTGCTCCAGGGTCCAACAGGCCTGAGAGCATAAGCCAGCTCCCATCACTTTCCAGCATGGTGTCTCTGAGCTACAACTTAATTGAGTTTCTCATCGGTTTCAAAAAAAAAAAAAAAAGTACAGTAAGGGCCAAATGATAGATTCAGGGTGCATGGTACCTGACAGAGAAGGTGCTAGACAAATGCATTTAGGGGCACCTGGGTGGCTCAGTCGGTTAAGTGTCTGTCTTCAGCTCAGGTCATGATCCTGGGGTCCTGGGATCAACCCCTGCATCAGGCTCCCTACTCAGCGGGGAGCCTGCTTCTACCTCTTGCTCTGCCTGCCGCTCCCCCTGCTTGTGCTCTTTCTCTCTATCAAATAGTCTTTTTTAAAAATCCATTTAACAATATTTACTGTGCTATTACAATTTTTGTCTAGTGTTTTAAATATAAGCAAAGGAGCTTTAATGCAAGGTAGAATATATAAAATGCCCAAAGAAAAATATATTGGCTGTGTGCATGGGCCAATTGACTTGTTTGTCTGCTATGTACTGCGTTTCTGCCATGGGCCCCTCCTTGTTCCAGGAGCTGGGGAGACTGCAAACAAAACAGAGTTCACATCCTAGCAAAAGAAGACAGCAAGAAGAAAGCAAATAGGATCATCGCAGAGAAGGATAATGAGCACTCTGCAGAAAATAAAGATAATAGGGAGAGACTGCCCGGGACAGGGGCCACCTGGGTGGTCCCAGAAGGTGACACTCGAGCTGAAGCCTAAGGATGAAAAGCCAGGCACGGGGACAGTGTTCAGGCAGAGGGAACAGTGTCACAGTGTCCAGAAGGACAAAGCTTGCCGTGTTGGAGATACAGAAAGAGCAGTGTGGCCAGACAGCAGTGAAGCAGGCACATGTTAGGAGATGCAGTCAGGGGCAGCTGAAGCCAGAACATGCAGGATCTTACAGGCCAAAGTTGAGGGTGGATTTTATTTTATTTTATTTTTATTTATTTATTTATTTATTTTTTTAGATTTTTTTTTTTATTTATTTGATAGAGAGAGATCACAAGCAGGCAGAGAGAGAGAGAAGGAAGCAGGCTCCCGGGTGAGCAGAGAGCCCGATGCGGGGCTCGATCCCAGGACCCTGGGATCATGACCTGAGCCGAAGGCAGCGGCTTAACCCACTGAGCCACCCAGGTGCCCCGAGGGTGGATTTTATTTTTATGGCAACGGGAAGCCACTGGAGACTGTCGAAGCGGGAAAATACGTATTAGAGGTCTCTTTTATCCCACCTCACATATCTTAGCAGCCCACCCTGAACTCCAGCCCACTGCAGGTAACAACCAGCCCACACAGTATAACGGCCTCAGGAACTTCGCTCCCTACCTTGGAGCCTCCCCAATTTCAAACCGGAAGACCTGCTGGAAACCACCAAGCATTTGTCCATTTGTGACCCAGAAGTAAGAAGGCCTTACCCCTTTACGGATCAACCCTTGGCCAACGGGGAACAAGGCATGCCTGGCCAAATCAAGCCCTACTTGCCCGTGGGAGGGACCAACTTGAGGATGCAGCCTTGTAGCATTTCCTTCCTCTGTTTTACTCTCTCTGGTACCCAGAACAAAGGAGCTGCACGTAAGCCCGTGTCTCAGGCTCTTGTTTTCCAGAGGGAACGCAGGCTGAGAGGAGAGGCGCTCTGACTGATGCTCATCAAGTGTCACCTGGGGTGCTGAGCAGAGCGAGGGTCCTACTCTGTTCACTAAAAGAAGCTCAGTCTCCAGGCCCAGATGCCCTCTGTGTTCCAGAACAGGTGGAAGAAGCCAAGCCAGGTGAGGGCCTACTTTCCCAGCAGCCAAGCAAAGCTTCCCGTTAGGCAGGGTCCCAAGGGGGTCTGGGTGAAAAGTTTAATGAGTGCGATCAGCCGCCTTAGCTACTCAAGAGACAGGTGAGGACGGCCACAGGCTCTTTTTCCCAGAAGCCGAAGCAGAAGCCACCTCATGGATGCTGTGGGGTCCTGAGGCAGCAGGCTGGGTCCCCATCGGAGCCTGCAGGCAGAGACCACCAGCCCAGTGCACGTAGCAGAAGGGCAGGCTCCCACCATGCCGTGACTGGCCAAGGCATCAGAGCCTCATGTTAAGCCCACGCCCATCTGTCTATCTGTCTGTCTGCCTACTTCCCTGCTCCCCTTCTGTCCTCAGCAGGGGCCTGGGTGAGCAGCAGTCATGGGCACCGAGTACTTTGCTGCTCCCTCCCCTCCACACCGGCTATCACTGAGCCTCACACCACAGTCGCCACTGCAGCCAGCCGCAACCCTGCCCCAGGCTTCCGCCCACGCTGCGGTCCACTCTCCACATAGCAGCCTAGGTGAAGCCCCAAAAAATAGTGTTTTAAGTAGGATCTTGTCGCTCCTCAGAGCTCCACCCTGGAAAGGCCTAAATTTAGGACCTGCACAACCTGGACTTTATCTGCCTTCACGTAACTTCTCTTCAGCTGTATTTGCTCCTGGCCAGTCCCCTGAGCCCTCAGGGGTCTCTCTATAAAGACCCCCACCCTTAACAGTCCCCTTCCTGAAGTGTTCTACTCCCAGATCAGCACATGATGGCTGCCTCCCTTCACTCCACCTGCTTTCAAGCACCAAGGGCACTCACAGGTCTTTTGTGATCCTCCTTTCTTAAAAGAGCAGCCCATCCTGTCCCCTCATCCTGATTTACTTTTCTCCTGGTGCAGCCCTCACACACATGCACTTTTTTAAATGTTGCCGGCCCTTGGCCGCCTGGGTGGCTCAGTCATTAAGCATCTGCCTTCCACTCAGGTTGTGATCCCAGGGTCCTGGGATTGAGCCCCATGTCGGGCTCCCTGCTCAGCAGGAAGCCTGCTTCTCTGTCTCCCACTCCCCCTGCTTGTGTTCTCTCTCTGGCTCTTTTTCTCTCTGCCAAATAAATAAAGAAAGAAATGTTGCCTGCTCTCTTTCATAAGAGTTTCACGATGGCAGGGCCTGACTAGCTGGCTTTCCACATATGCCCAGTACCCAGCATAGTGCCTGGCATGTTCAAACTGCTTGATTAATACAGGCTAAACAGTTGAGTACCCTTTTTGCCCTTAGAGCCTGTCCCCCTGCTCTGCCGGGTCTCCATCTAGCAGCTCGGGCTGCAGGCCTTGGCTTAGGAAAGCAAACCATCCAGTGTCTGCAGTTTAACGAGACTGAGTATCTGACATCAGCCTGAAACCAATGACAGTATCTGCCAGGTGGAAACTGCCACCTCACCCACCAGAAGTCCTCGGCCAGCACACTCACTTGACAAATAGGCAGGGACTTTGGACTATGGGCTATACCCAAGTCGGCCCTCCCTAACTCTCCCACTTGCCACCTGGCACGCCACCAGCCTCTCCTACCTTCCCCAAGCCAGGCCTTCTTATCTTACATTGGACGTCAGGGGAAATTTTCAGGGCTTCTGATGTCTGCAGTAAAGTTCAGAAGCATCTGCCGGGCATGGAAGGTAGGAGTGCGGCACAGTTAGGATGGAGAAGGGCTCCTAGAACACTTATTTACAATAGAAGAGGGGAGCTGCAGAGGTCAGTCAGGTAGGTTTCAAATGGGTGGGGGTAGGGGTGGCTCCCCTCTTCTGTGGGCATTTCCAAGCTGTAAGGTCCTGGGTTTCGTTTGGGTCCTTCCTCTGCCCTGGTGATGGAAGGACTTGGGCCCATGGATTGTTGCCTCAGTCTGAGAAGTATGATCTCAGGGTAAGAGATGAGGCCTGTTTTGTCTTCTAAGCCCCACAGTCAATGACTCCTTGTTTACACTGTCCCTCCAAGTCCCTAAACCCGTGATGGCATATTCTTGTCTTTATCTTCCTTTCCTAGGAGAGATTGCATTCATCTTGATCTTTCGTGAACTCCTACCTAACCTTCAAGACCCTAGTTCAAAAGTCACCTGGTCAGGAGAACTTTCCCTGACACACAGGCCCAAGCCTCGCCCAGGGCAGAATTCACTTCTTGCCCTCCTGCTCCCTAGCATCTGTATTCTTTCCTCTGTAACAGCACACACTGCAGAGTATGCTCAACATTTAACTCAAGTGTCCCAAACTGAGGTGCCTTTGGGGGCCAGGCAAGGAACATAAAATGCAGCAAGACAACAGAAAAGCTTATCCGGCCTAAAGCAAATCCAATTAAAAACAAAGCTGCAAATGACCATTCTGCAACGACCAAAAAAGAGGTTTTTTTTTTTTAGTGGGACTGGCCTAAGACTGTCTTCTTGGTTTGTAAGTCTCTCTTGCTCTCAAGAATGGGCTCTTGAGGGGAGAGACCCCATCTTACTCCTTTATGCCACCAGCAACCAGGCACAGACCAGGTACTCAATAAAGGAACCCCTTCTGAAGGCAGAGCCTGGTAGTCAGGCCAGTGAGAGGGAACAAGAGGGGGACAAGAGGTATGGTGAGGCTAAGGCTGCTTTCCAGGGATTTGTGCCTGCTTGGCCCTAAGGAGTGACTTCCCATGTGCCCCAGTGGGAAATCAAGTCTGCTCATTAGCTTAAAAGCGCCGCTAGCAGGGTGGTTGCATGGCTCGGTCAATTAAGTGTCTGAGTCTTGATTTCAGCTCAGGTCATGATCTCAGGGTCATGAGATCGAGCCCCCTGTCCACCCACACTCAGTGCAGAGTCTGCTTGGGATTCCGTCCCTCTCCTTCTGCCCCTCCCACTAGTGCTCTCTTTCTCTCTCAGATAGATAAATAAATCTTAATAATAACAAGCACGATTAGTGGTTCAGTTCCCAAAACCTACATCCAGCACCGTCTCCCCTGGTGGAAACAGAAGAGGATTTTACTCAGTCTTTCTCCTGCATGATGAAACAGACAGTGGAAAGTTCCTTGCTTCTTCATAGTAGAAAAAGACCTTGGAAAAATTAGTTCTGAGGACAAAACTCTGAAAACTGGTCAGACTGACCCAAATACGAGTTTCTGAGCTATTTTTCATTATGTCTTGGGATGTGGTGTGCTGAGCCAGGAGGTGGAGTCTGCAGGCCACTCCTCTGGCCAGCCACTGTCACTTCTCCTATGTCAGTCCTCCAGGGAAGAGCCTGGCCTGGGACGTGGGGTGACAGACCCAGGGTGCATTCTTAGGAGCAATAGCGAGAAGCTGCCAAACATCTGGTATGTTAGCTGAAGACACGCAGGCAGGTGGGCAGAGGCCGAGGGAGGGAGAGCAGGGTAAAAACAGGCTGGGCTAGTGACACAGGGAGGGGCAAATGACACGGTCCTGAACACAGCCAGCTCCTCTGCAGTGGGTAGTAAGGGCTACATGCGTCCTCCTGAGCTCAAAACACCTCCTGCCCCCTCAACACAGCTGCTCAAGGTCCCAGTATCACAGATGTTTCTTTGTCCCTTGTTACAAGGCAGCCCTCCTTGGCAGGTTATCCACAGCTGGAAGGGAACAAGCAATCGGGAATCTCGGGTTCCCGTTCTACTCCTTCAGCACAGGCGTCAAGGACAGTCCCAGTAGCTTCCTGGGGTCTGGCATTTCCTCACCGGGAACTTGGGAACAGTGGTGACCGGTTCCACTCCACAGGGCTGGCGGGAGCATGGGGTGCAGGAGGGGTTCTAACGTCCTTCGAGAACCTCCGGGTGCTACCTGTGTTAGTGTTCCCCTCTGCCAGCCAGTTACTTTCTGCATGAGGGGTCTCAGGGAAGCAGCAGCAGAAGAACTTTGTCTGACTCTAAAACCCCAGGCCCTTTACTATGTACACAAGTTCCTCCAGAAACCTTAAACTCTTTTGTTTTGTTCTGTTTCTTCTGAGAAACCTCAGTGATGATTCATACCTCCTGCAGGAATCGGTCAAACCCCTTCCCGAACAGTCTTGGTGGAGAAAAGACAAGACGTGGGAAATGGACCAAAGCCTCTCACCAAGGAGTCTTGCCTTGGTGGCTCGCAAAGGGCCACTGGCTCCCCAGGGATGCCCCTTCTCCCTCTCACAGGGAAGCTGAGACCATCAGGCACAACCCAAGCCCCTTTCTCTGTGGCCCCCTTCCCTGCTGCCACCAAACCGCACTCAAAGGCCCTCTTCAGCACTACGGGGAAACAGAGAGCGACCTGACTGAAGCAGGGAGTCAGAAGCCCCTTCACCCCTGATGCAGTGGTCAGGCAGGCCTTCGAGGCTGGGAAGAGCCCGTAAAAATCAGGTGGACTGCCAACTCCTCGTGGCAACAACCTATGCCCACCAGGAGAAGCTGAGAGCAAGTGATGGCATTTCCAAGACTATGGCCACCGGCTCCAACTTCCTGGGTAAATGATGTCATGGAGTCCTCACTACTTCCACACTAATTCCCTTATACCCACCTGCCTCTCTTTTTCCAAAGCTCCTCTGAAGCAAGGACCTAACCTAGAGAGGAGTCAGATGCCCTATGTCCCAAAACGAGCTCTGCCTTCCCTCGAACTGTCCCTCCTGTGCCCCTGCCCCTAAGGTTCATGGACAGTGTGCCAGGCCGGGAGTCTTGCTCAGCCTTGACCCCTTGGGTGCCCTCTGCTCAGTCACAGCTGATAGTGCCTCCAGCCAGCATCAAACCTCCGGGACAAACAGTGGGTCTCCCACACACAGCTTCCCACAGCCCTAGGACACAGTTGATGCAGCTTTCATCATCAGAAGTCTGGTGCTGAGCCCCATCCCTAGTCTCATCTCCCCGGCACTCTAGCTCCGCTTCACTTAGACAAACACCCACACTTCCTCTCCCACACCTCCAAGGCTTTGCACATAGATGGCTGTGGTAGCAAAGCCCCTTCTATCTTTCCTCCCTGGGAAATTCACGTATCTTTCAGTAGCTTGAAACTCACTGCCTCCGTCACCCTGGGGAGGGCGGATTGCTGCCTCCTCTGTGCCTCTGTGGCACTCAGAAGACATCCCTGTGATGGCCATGGCAACCACAGGGCCGTGCTTTGCAGGAACAGCCCTAATTTTCAATATTCAGTCTTGCTGTTGCCAAAATAAACATACACATACTTGTCAGGCCATGTGTTTCCAACTCCTGGTTCAGAAACTGGGCAACACATTAACAGCACTGCACGCTAGCTATCTGTGCGTCTGTTCCCCCCAACCAGTTAAAAGCTCCTGAAGAATGGGGACTATCTCTTATTCACCTTTTTTTCTCGAGCTTAGAAGAATGCCTGGGAAAGGAGGCAGTTCTGAGCGGACAGACCAACTGTCCACTATTTGCCATTTAATGATCTCCCCAATACACAGTTTATGTCTCAGGGTGTCAGATGGTCACATCTACCAACAACTATAATTAGGCTGGACAAAACACTTTCGAAGTTTCAGGCATTTTGCCCTTTGAATTCAATTGCATCCTGCTCTAGGCAGAAAAGGCCAGCTCAAGGTATGATTCTTGAGTGATACCTCAAGAAACAAAGTTAACAGAGCAAAAAGGCATCTTTTAACAATAAATGCAAATAGACAAATCTGGTAGATGCTACCAAGTGATCAAACCAAGGCATCATCAGTACCAAAGCAGGAACCTGGCATTGTGTGCCACCTGCCACAGCAGCAAAGGGCAGCACACAATGTTACTTGTGATTCATTCTCACCAAAACTGTCCCACCCAAGTCGAATCTGGCCTCTAACTCAACCTCCAGCTACAGGAAATTCAGGAGACAAAGGAACAAGTGCAAAGACACCACAAGGGAACCATGAGACAAATCCAGAACTGAATCTTAAAAAATCAGTATCATTAACACTACCAACAACAAAAAGTCATTAAAAAAAAAAAAAAAAAAAAGCAAGGTGTTGTTCTGGACCGAACTATACTGGACAATGGTTCAAAGAGGAAAAACGGGGGCGTCTGGGTGGCTTAGTCGGTTGAGCCTCTGCCTTTGGCTCAGGACATGATCTCAGGGTCCTGGGATCAAGTCTTGCATCAGGCTCCTTGCTCAGCGGGGAACCTGCTTCTCCCTCTCCCTCTGTCCTTCTCCCTGCTCATGTGTTCTCTCAAATAAAATCTTTCCAAAAAAGAGCAAAAGACAAAGAGGAAAAACACTATTAAAAAACATTTGGGAGAAACTTGGAAAAACTTAAAAATTGGACAGGAGATGCTATTTGATAAAAATACCAGTTGACCCTTGAACAACATGGGGGTCAGGGGCACCAACCCCCGAGCAGTCAAAACTCTGTGTATACTTCTGACTCCCCAAAAAAGTAACTACTAATAGCCTACTACCGATGGGAAGACTTGTAGATAACATACAGTCGATTTAAAACCTATTTTTGTACATTATATGTATTATATACTGTATTCTTACAATAAAATAAGCTAGGGAAAACCAATGTTATTAAGAAAATCATAAGGAAGAGAGAATACATTTACAGAACTGTACCATTAAAAAAATCCACATAGAAGTGTACCCAGTTGTTCAAGGGTCAACTGTACTGATTTACTTAGGCATGTTAAAAGAATTGTTCTTACTCTTATTGGGGAAATAAAAATCAAAACCATAATGAGATGTCACCACCTGTCACCTGTCCCAATGGCTGTCACCCGAAATCTGTCAGAATGACTAAAATCAAAAAGACCAGAAATAGGAAGTGTTGGGGCGGCTGGGTGGCTCAATCGGTTAAGCATCTGCCTTTGGCTTGGTCATGATCCCAGGATCCTGGGACTGAGCCCCACGTCAGGCTCTTCACTCAGAGGGGAGTCTGTCCCTTTCCCCTGCTCACTCTTTCTCTCACTCGCTCTCTCAAGCAAATAAATAAAATCTTAAGAAAGAAAGAGAGAGAGAGAGAGGAAAGGAGGGAGGGAGGGAGAAAAGAAGGAAGGAAGGAAGGAAGGAAGGAAGGAAGGAAGGAAGGAAGGAGGGAAGGAAAAGGGAGTGTTAGCAAGGATGTGGAGGAAAAGAAAGCCTTGCACACACCATTGGTGGGAATGCAAACTGGTACAGCCACTGTGGGAAAAAGTATGGAGGCACCTCAAAATATTAAAAATAGAACTACCCTATGATCCAATAATTCCACTCCTGGGTATTTACCTAAAGAAAATGAAAACACTAGTTCTAAAAGCTATAGACACTGAAGCATTATTTACAATAGCTAAGACATGGAAGAGACCCAACTACCCAACCACAGATGAATGGATAAAGACAATGTGGTAAATTATTCAATGGAGTATTACTCAGTCATTAAAAAAAAAATATGGGACCTTGGCATTTGCAACATGGACAGACCTAGAGGGTATAATGCTAAGTGAAGTAAGTCAGACAGAGAAAGACAAATAACTCATATGTGCAATTTAAGAAACAAGACAAAACAAAAAAGAAAACAAATGAGCAAACAAACGAAAAGAGACAAACAAAAAACAGCCTCTTAAATACAGAGAATAAGCTGGTGGTGGCCAGAAATGGGAGCGGAGATGGATGAAATAGATGAAGGGGGTTAAGAGCACACTACTCAAGGGGCACCTGGGTGGCTCAGTGGTTAAGTGTCTGCCTTTGGCTTAGGTCATGATCACATAGTCCTGGAATTGAGCCCCACATCATCAGGCTCCCTCCTCAGTGGGGAGCCTGCTTCTCCCACTCCCTCTGTCACTCCCCCTGCTTGTGTGCTCACTCTCTCTTTCTGCAAATTAGTAAGTAAAATTTAAAAAGTAAAAGAGGGGTCCCTGGGTGGCTCAGTGGGTTAAAGCCTCTGCCTTAGGCTCAGGTCATGATCTCAGTGTCCTGGGATTGAGCCCCGCATCGAGCTCTCTGCTCAGCAGGGAGCCTGCTTCCTCCTCCCTCTCTCTCTGCCTGGCTCTCTGCCTACTTGTGATCTCTATCGATCAAATAAAATAAATAAAATATTCAAAAAAAAAAAAAGTAAAAGAGTACCCTTACCATGAAGAGCACTGAGCAATGTACAGAACTGTTGTTTCATTATACTGTACACCTGAAACTAACATAACACTGTAGGCTAACTACACTGGAGTTTAAAGAATATTAAAAAAATATCATGCCGAGTCTTAAAAGTTGTATTTAAGCTATGGGGTGATAGATCATGTTATCTGCAACCCACTTTCAGGTGAAAAAAAAAGTATATTACATCTACAGGAATACAAAGCAAACAGAGCAAAACAGGAACAATCTAGGTGGAGGATAGGTTTGGGGTTTATACTGTGCTCTTCTTTCAAGCATATTCAGCTTTTCTATATGCTTGAAAGTTTTCATAATAAAAAGTCAGGTGATGGGACGCCTGGGTGGCGCAGTTGGTTAAACGACTGCCTCCGGCTCAGGGCGTGATCCTGGAGTCCCGGGATCGAGTCCCACATCGGGCTCCCAGCTCCATGGGGAGTCTGCTTCTCCCTCTGACCTTCTCCTCGCTCATGCTCTCTCTCACTGTCTCTCTCTCTCAAATAAATAAAATAAAATCTTAAAAAAAATAAAAATAAAAATAAAAATAAAAAAATAAAAAAAAAAAAGTCAGGTGGGGCACCTGGGTGGTTCAGTGGGTCAAGCCTCTGCCCTCAGCTCAGGTCATGATCTCAGGGTCCTGGGATTGAGCCCCGCACCGCATTGGGCTCTCTGCTCAGCAGGGAGCCTCCTTCCTCCTCTCTCTCTGCCTACATCTCTGCCGACTTGTGATCTCTCTCTTGCTGTCAAATAAATATATAAAATCTTAAAGAAAAATGAAAGAAAGGAAAAAATAAGAGTATTAATACCTGCAGAATGAAAATATTACTGATATGAAAAAGAACCAAGTAGAGATCTTGGCAACTAAAACTGTAATTGTCAAAATAAAGAAAACAAGAGATGGAATGAATGATCAGAACAGATACAGCTGAGGGACACCTGGGGGGCATAGCTGGTTAAAGTGCACAGCTCTCGATTTGGGCTCAGGTCACAATCTAGGGATGGAGCCTGGGTCAGGCTCTGTGCCCAACACAGAATCAACTTGAGAATCTCCCTCCCTCTGCGTCTTCCCCTCCCACTCATGCTCTCTCTCAAATAAATAAATCTTTAAAAAAAAAAAAAAAAAAAGAACGGACACAGTTGAAAAGGAAATCAGTGTGCTGGAAGGCAAAGCCCAGGGTTTGTCCAGAACATAGCACAATACAACACTATGCTATTAAGATGGAAAAGGTAAGGGATGTGGAGAACAGACCCTAAATTCCAGCTCCCGACCCCTGCAAGCTCCAGAGGGGAGAAGAGGAGCTAATCAAAGACATTTTTTTAAAAATTCCTTAGACCTATAGGGATGCCTGGGTGGTGCAGACAGCTAAGCATCCAACTCTTGCTTTTGGCTCGGGTGATCTCAGGGTCCTGAGATTGAGCCCCATGTCTACTCCGTGCTCAGTGTAGAGTCTGCTTGGGTTTCTCTCTCTCTCTCCTTTTGCTCCTCCCTGCCCCATGCTTGCTGGCGTGTGCGCGTGCTCTCTTTCTCTCTCTCAAATAAATACATAAATCTTTTCAAAAAATCCTTAAGACTTTTAGAAATACAGGAGTTTTCACTCTGATTATACCTACTGACTTCAGAGCAGGGTGAATGAAAAAAATATCCCACAATCTAGACACACTATGGTAAGATTTCAGAACATTAGAAATCAAGGGTCACTTGATTTCAAGAGTCCCTTAGGGATTCTTTCTGAAAGAATCACTTAAGGAACAATTCAGGTAAAATCCAAATGAACTAAAGTAATAGAAAAAAACAGTAAGCCAAAAATAAATCAATAAAACCTGGAATTAAAGTCTAAAATAACTGTTGATGCAAAATGTCAAAAAAAAAAAATCAATAATGATCTGGCCTAATCCCAGATGATTTCAATGTGGAAAGTGGGGGTGGGAGGCAATGAGGAGGGAGGAAAAGTGCCTCACAGTTCTTGTCCTCTTAGGGTCAAAGAAATAAACACTAATTCTAGACCCCAGGTAGGAAAATATAAATTTGAATATATGGGATGAATAGAGACAGGACATATGTATTTCCAAATTACTAAGAGGGTGGCATGGGGGAAAGATCTAACAGAAGCCAAGAGTACTTTGTGATGCGGAAAAATTCAGTCACTGAACAATGAGGGCAGAAATGTTCATTAGTTAATTCAGCAACAACAGGGAGGGTGCGATGTTGAGTGCTGGGACACAGCAGAGCTCACAATCCCTCACCGGCATGGGAACAAACAAGTGAGCAAGACAAGGGTTGGGAGTAAGTGCTAGGAAGAAAAACACAGAGCAAGGCGAGTATGGGAGAGAACTCAGACTTCAAAAACACTATGCTTGGTGAAAGAACCCAGATGCAGGAAAACCCGCAATATTGTAGGATTCCATTTATATGTAACGCCTAGAACAGGCAACTTTATAGAGACAAAGTAAACCAGTAGTTGCCAGGGGCTCTGGGAAGGCAGGAAAATATCTGAAAAATGATTGTGGTGATGGTTATACAACTCTGTTAGTATACAACACCACACTGAACTGAACGCTTTAAATAGGGGAGTTCTATGGCATATGGATTATATCTCAGTAGATTTTTTTTTTTAAGGAACTTGGTAGAGTACTACTTTAGACAAAACAGTCAAGTAGGGGGCACCTGGGCGGGTCAGTCAATTGAGCAACTGACTCTTCATTCCGGCTCAGGTCATGATCCTGGGGTTGTGGGATTGAGCCCCATGTCGGGTTCTGCGCTCAGCGCAGCATCTGCTTGGGATTCTCTTCTCCTTCCGTCCCTCCCCCCAACTCACACTCTCGCTAAAATAAATTTTTAAAATCTTTCTTAAAAAAAGATAGTCAAAACCATAAGAGACTCTTAATCTCACAAAACAAATTGAGGGTTGCCGGGGGGGAGGCGGGTACGGAGAGGGTGGTTGGGTTATGGACACTGGGGAGTGTATGTGCTATGGGGAGTGCTGCGAAGTGTGCAAACCTGATGATTCACAGAACTGTACCCCTGGGGCTAATAATACATTATATGTTAATTAAAAAATTAAAAAATTTTTAAAAAGATAGTCAAATAAGGCCAACTCATGTAAAGCAAAACAACAATCTATTGATGTGTGTACACATGTATACACACAGAGCAAACTGCCCCAAAACATCTTAACACACATCTTAACTTCTATCCATTATCACTGCTCAGAGGCAGTGGGAATCCCTGAGTGGTAAAAAAAAGAATCCAGCTAGAATTCTGTAACTTGGAATCCTTTTAATACTTAATGAGTTTTTCATGCTAGGCTTGAAAACACCGATCTTGACCATTTTGCCTCAAACTAGCCAAACTTTGCCAGTTAAATTTTAAGAGATTAAGCTTTTTAACAAACCAGTCTACAAAAATTTCCCCACCAACTTGCGCCATGGTGATCCTGTTTCTCAAAAGTCGTAAAACCAAACCAAACAAAACCAAACCCCCGAGTTCCTATAACGTCTCCCATTTTCACCTGACACTTCTCTCTCCTTGCTGGCTGGAAGCCCTTCAGCTCCTGCGTGAACCCAACCCTTCAAGCAGAGGTTCACTGATACCGTTTCTTGCTTAGAAGGCTCTCTTTTCTCTCCCTCCCTTCCTCTCTCTCCCTGTGTCTCTCTCTCACTACTTGCTAGTTCATTCAGCCAACACTTACCAAAGGCTTATTCTGGGAGAATAACCCCAAGAAAACACTAGAGTTAGAGTCTACACTGAGGTATTAACCTTGTAATTTCAATAATAAAATAGATTTTTCTCTATGTATTTCAAAGAGTTTTCCCATATTTTATAAAACTGATCTTTTTCTATGTAATTATCTATAATGTAAACATGGCAGATATTAACAATTCATAGCTAGTGAACTAAACTTTTTTCTGACAGCTAAGATCTATTTTTTATCACAAAATCTTTCACTATTTGTGTACTCATGAGAGTTAAAACCCAAAAATAAAAAACAAGTTAAATGAAAAAAAAAAAAAACCCACAAAGTTTTTCATTGGAAAATGTAAACAGAACATTTTGAATTTTTTTTTTAGATTTTTTTTTTTTTTGAAATTTATTTCTTTAAGAGAGAGAGCGCGTGAGCACAAGTTGGGGGAGGAGCAAAAAGATAAGGAGAATCCCAAGCAGACTCTGTGGTGAGCATGGAGCCTAATGCGGGGCTTGATCTCACAACCCCAAAATCATGACCTGAGCCAAAATCAAGAGTTGGATGCTAACCTGACTGAGTCAACCAGGTGCCGCAAGATATTTTTCATTTTCAAAATGCCTATTTTTACCCTTCTCAGGCATCAAAATGGCAGGAGTGGGGATTCCCTGGCTTCAAATTGGAAGAATTTCTTTTTTTCAGAGAGGGATGGGATCCTTCAGTGATGAAATGGTCCAACACCATCAACATGAGCTAACCTAACCCACTAACCATAAGCTGTGAGCTGCAAGTCAACCTTTCAGGCCTCTCGCATCAAGATGAACAGCGTCTCCTTCAAAAACACTCACTTCAAGAGAGGACACACTCTAGTGACCTGCCACTGCCCAACACACATTGCAATTGCTGTCAGAGCCCTTGGACAAGCCCCCTGGCCTGACGTGAACCAGGATTCTGACTTTCTGGTTAGACCTCCCTTTGGAACAAAGAACGCTACCACTATGGAATGTTCTCCAATACACTCCTGAAGGACCTGCCAGGAGGAAGAGCTGCAGGCTCTGAAGAATGTGAATAAGGATCATCACAGGATGCCTGGGTGATTCAGTGGGTTAAGCCTCTGTCTTCAGCTCAGGTCATGGTCTCAAGGTCCTGGGATCGAGCCCCACATCTGGCACTCTGCTCAGCAGGGAGCCTGCTTCCCCCTTTCTCTCTGCCTGCCACTCTGCCTCTCTGCCTTGTGATCTCTCTCTCTCTCTGTCAAATAAATAAATAAAATCTTAAAAAAAAAAAAAAGAAAAAGTATCACCACAGCTGATCAAACACCTGGGAAATCGTGCACAATTTCTCAAGGAGACTATCCTGAAAGTGGGGAGCACCCAGGAACACATCGAGTCGCAAATTTTTTTTTAAACAAATCAGTCTCATTACATCTTAGTCACACTCCAAATCTGGGACAGTGTCACCTCAAACATGGACGAACAGGTGCGAAAACCTCGAAGAACTCACGATGTTTACACACCTCATGGAGGACTAAGTTCCTGTTTTTCCAGTCGAAGAAAGGGAGGCTTACAAGGCAGAGGAGTACAAATCAGATCAGAGGAGCCCACATACATCACAGTATAGACATAGAAGCTATTAATGAGAAACGGTCCTTGCTTATCAATTTATCACAGCAGGTTGGAGAGATCCTCTCTCTAACAGCAGTGGCTTGGGTTCTGTGGCTCCATGTTCAACAGAACAGCATTTTGTAAGCTGTTCTAGAAGATGGGCTTTTTCTTTTGTTCACAATAGCCATATGCACCAATTCACCCAATGCATCTGAATTAATAAGGATTTGTTTGTTTAACTAGCACTGGGCATTAGGATGCTGATACAGTATTGCTAATCAAAACACCAAAAAACATAAAATGCAAGTGATATACGATGGCCCAGATACTAAACTAATCCCCCACATTTCCGTGCGTGTATGTGCTGTATTTATGCACGTACTACCAATGGGTGATCTAGAACACAGGCCTCCATGTCCTGCTCTGTAAGATGGGGATCCTTCTCACAGGGTAACCGTGAGAAAACCCTGTGTGAGTAGGTGAGATAGGGATTCTCTCTGCAGCTCACTGACCAAGGAACAGATCACTGAAATGACTTGTACAAGGTCAGCTGGGCACCCAAACTGAGAAGCCAAGCTTCTGGACTCCCCATGCCATGCTCTCTTCCAGGTGATTTCCATACCAACATCAGTCCCCATTTACTGATGATCTGCAATGGGCCAGGTCGCTGAAGCTAAGAGGTCTCCAAGTGAAGCAGATCAGGAGTGGTGACATCACGTGCCTGGAGCGCTACGTGCAAAGTCAAGATTTTAAGGTGGTGCCTCATGGGTCTAACACTGACCCTCCTTCCACCGTCTTTCCATGACATGTGCTACCTCAGGGCTGTCAGAAAGCTCAGGAGGCAAAGTTTATTTGGCAACAGGATAGCTGTCATTGGCCTCAAGAGCAGATTTCAGACAACCAGTATGACCCAGAACTTCTTTCTTATCTAGCAGTCCTTTTGCTATTTCTTTTTTTTTTTTTTAAGATTGTATTTATTTGATAGAGAGATCACAAGTAGGCAGAGAGGCAGGCAGAAAGAGAGGGGGAAGCAGACTACCTGCTGAGCAGAGTCCCATGCTGGGCTCAATCCCAGGACCCTGAGATCATGACCTGAGCCAAAGGCAGAGGCTTACTTAACCCACTGAGCCACCCAGGCACCCCCTTTTGCTATTTCTGAAAAAGTCGGGGGGGGTGCCTGGGTGGCTCAGTGGGTTAAAGCCTCTGCCTTCATTCAGCTCAGGTCATGTTCCCAGGGCCCTGGGATCGGGCGCATCGGGCTCTCTGCTCGGTAGGGAGCCTGCTTCTTCCTCTCTCTCTCTGCCTGCCTCTCTGCCTACTTTTGATCCCTCTGTCTCTCTGTGTCAAATAAATAAATAAAATCTTAAAAAAAAAAAACAAAAACTGAAAAGGGACGCCTGGATGGCTCAGTGGGTTAAGCCTCTGCCTTCGGCTCGGGTCATGATCCCAGGGTCCTGGAATAAAGTTTTGCATCGGGTTTTCTGCTCAGCGGGAAACGTGCTTCCCCCCACCCTCTCTCTGCCTGCCTCTCTGCCTACCTGTGATCTCTGTCTGTCAAATAAATAAATAAAATCTTTTTTAAAAATTAAAAAACAAAAAACTGAAAAAGTCAAATCAATAACATCCATATCAGGAAGGCACCTGATCCAAACAGCAAAATCAGACCCCTGATTGGAAGGACCAAGGAAGCAAACTTTAAAAACAAGGCAGTTCCTATTTCCTTGGCTGCTCCCTCCTTTGGAAGCCACTACAAAAACAAAGGTGACTTGTAGGGCCTAGAGAAGCTTCAGTGCCAAGGCCCAAGGCCATACACTTTACCTCTGTGAGAGAGAGATCTGGCAACATCCCCAACAAGGGGAAAGTGAACCTGACAGAGAGCCGAATAAAGGGGGTACAATTCGACAAGGCTAACCTCTGTGTGTGGACTTGAGGCCTGTGTCCCCAGCGATCTGTAAAATGAGTTTACATAACAGGCCTTTGTGTTGTCCCAGATAAGAGAGAGTAGAGGAGCGGTCAGAATGTTTTAAGGATTTAGAACCGGCTGAGATTTCCTGGGGGACAGTGAGGTTGGGGGTGGCAGGGAGCAGGGGTGGAGCCAAGGATGGGGGAAGGGTGAGTTAAGAAATCAGGTCTGATCTAAGGAGGAAAACAGTTAACAACGACCACAATAATTTAAGTCCTCCTTTGTAATTCCTTGGTTTTATTCGCATTAGCACTTTCAGGATAGACAAGAAACCAGTAACACTGATTGCCTCTTCTTAGAAGGCAGTGTGGAGTTGGGGGACGAAGGTGGAAGGGAGCTGTTGTTTGTTTTTGTTTTTGTTTTTACTGTATGCCCTTTTACACTTTTGAAATTTTGAAATGCTGGACCATGTATTTGGATTATCTATTCAGAAATATATAAAGTGAATTTTCATACTAGTTTAAGCATGTCCATAGTTTTCCAACAACCCTAAGAAGCAAGCAGAGCAAAGATCATTAGTCCCGACTCCCAAATGAGGAAGCTGTGGGGTCTAAGAACTAAGAAGGGAAAAAGAATTTCTAACATAGGGTAGGAGAAGAATAAATGAAACAAGATGGGATTCGGAGGGAGACAAACCATAAGTGACTCTTAATCTCACAAAACAAACTGAGGGTTGCTGGGGGGAGGGGGGCTGAGAGAAAGGGGGTGGGGTTATGGACATTGGGGAGGGTATGTGCTATGGTGAGTGCTGTGAAGTGTGTAAACCTGGCCATTCACAGACCTGTACCCCTGGGGATAAAAATATATTATATGTTTATAAAAAATTTTTTTAAAAAAGAAACATGCATATAAATAAATTTAAAAAGAAAGGATTTCTAACATAACACAATTTTTAAAAAAGAAGGAAAGAATTGGGCCACAGTTGTAGTGAGACTGGAAATAAGACTCGGACCTTCAAAATCCTAAGCCAATGCTCTCTTTCAGAGACCCCACAGTTTGAAAGATGTAGCCCGCCCCCGCATCCGCTCTTGAAGTTCAACCTGCATAGCTAGAGCTGTGGGAATCCACATGGCGTATGGCACAGGAACCCATCACCCTATATGGAGTCTTACTAACCGGCACAGCAGGCTAGGTGAGCTGTTCAGAGCTGGCTAGATGTTTTGGGAGCAAACATCCTGAAACTTGCTAGAGTTTCAACCCTTCTTACTGAAAAATCTATCAAATGCCCAAGTCCATGTTGCTTCTCAAAGTACAGTGGCTGCAACTGCATTTTTACTAGATTCATTAACTTCCAGGCTCTCGGGGTCATCATTTTGAACTCAGAGGGACTTAGACGGGTGGTCAAGTGTAAAAATGAGCACTGGGCTTAGAACCCAGGCAGACCCTGGGTTCAAGTCCTGATTTTGCACCTGATTTGGGTGTGACCTTAGATATGCTGGTCACTTCCTTTATTTTGGCCTCAGCTTCCCCTCTATTAATAAAAATCAATTCGCAGACATGTACTGTGCACCGTGTGTCTAACACTGCTGCAGGTGCGGGGCCTCACAGGCCCACAGAGCAGACTAGATCCCCGCACTTTGAAGGAGTGGATAGACCCTGTACAGGAGGAGATCAACACATGAGGTCATTTCCAGTCTGATGAGCTATGAATTTACCCCCTGAACTCACCCTGTAATGTGGAGAGAGGGTCCACATTTGCAGTGGGAGCCAAATGAGGAAGCAGGAGGGGGATGTAGGGACATAATATGACAGGCAGGGGGACAGATACAAAGAGCCCAAAGCAGGCATGTCTGAAGGACAGAAAGGGCTAGTGAGGCTAGAGAGCAGCACGTGAGGGCAGAGGGAAGGAGATAAGACAGCCAAGGCAGACAGGGGGCCCACAACTTCAGGTGAGGAGTCTGGATGCCATTCTGGTTGCAACAGGAAGTAATTATAGAAATAAAGAGGTTTAATTTGATCTGTGATGTTGCAAACTTTCTTATTTTTTAGCAGCAGAACTTTTCAGTCAAATAAAAACAAGTGGAACCTCAATATAGAACTGGATAAAAGTGGTTTTGCTCGGGCTGGGGGAGAAGCTAGTTAAGGCCCTTCTGAACTTGTGGCCTCTTGGCTTTTCCCCTTTACCCCTGCGGCAGCTCCCAAGCACTGGAGCTCAAAGGAGCTGCAAAAACACCAGGTGATCTATCTCTGGGTTCTTCAAGCTCTAACAAAATCTGGCAGTACAGGGAGAGGAGGCATGGGGAATCATGCTGGACCCTTGCTGGGCCCCAGACAGCCCCTGGAAAGGTTTTAAATCCCTGAAGTGCAGGAACAATAACAATAAAATCTGGCTCATCAAAGGTTCCGGTTAAAGTGACATTGCTGAAACTATAGGGACAGAAAACAGATCGGTGATTGCCAGGGGCTAGGGTGAAGGGAGGACACTGACACAAAGGGAGGGACACAGGGGAACTTTCTGGGTTGCTGGAAGTATTGTATACTGTGACTATCCTCGTGATTATGGGACTCTATACATTTCATCAGGATTCACAGAACTGTACACCTAAAATGGGTGAAGCTTAAGGAGCATAAATTTAACTTGAACAAACCTGATGTTTAAAAAAAAACACAAAATACAAAGACACCTCCGAGGTATTTTATGGATGGAGAAACAGACTTGGAGAGCAAAAATGACTTGCTCCTGCTGAGTCAGAAGAGCCCCCAAATGGCTGATTGAAGGGCTACCCCCAACCCCCACGCCACCGCTCCTCAGTTTCAATCCCAAGCCTCTTTAGTACCTGGCCTCAGGTTTCTCTGACTTGCAAACTGAGGAGGTAGATACTTGCCAAAGACTTTCCCACTCCAAACAATCAGATTCTAAGAAGCAGGCTGGTGTAGGGGAAAGACCTCAATGTCAGAAACACTGTAAGAAAAATGCCCACTTGTGTCAGTTATGAGCTGGGTGCCCTGGGGCCAGCCTGTCCTATGCCAGGATAGGGTTAATAAGAACAATCTGTACATCAGCTGGCACACAACAGCCTCCAAGAGGGGCAGCCATTATCACCCTTCTACCCTGACCGGATCACAGTCCCTATCCCACCAGGCTGCTTCCTAAGAACAACGTGGAGGTAACCATAGGGAACAGAAATCGCCAACTCCCTGCCCTGCGTTGCATAACCTGTGCTCGGGTACACAGTACACCCTGGGCTCCACTGGGGCACAGGCTGTTATCTAGCCAGGTAAACAGGAACACCCCGCCCCCTCCTTGACCACCGTCAGCACCCAGCCACCACAAACACTCGGGGGCAGGAGAAGGCCGGCAGCGCGCAGGAACACCACTGCTCTTTATGCCTATATTTTGGGCACTCCACTTTCCCTGTGGCTGCTGGCATCATCGCAGGGCACAAACTCATCCACAGACACACTCCACCCATCCTACAGCCCTTCCCTCACCACCTGTTCCAAAGGGGTGGTCCCAAATAATGACTCAAAGCTGCCGGCCCCACCTTGTTTTTTTTTTTTTTTCTCTCCAATGTAAGGCAACCAAAAACACAGAAACCCAAGAGATTCTTTAAGACAAAACAAAACAAAAGCCTTCAGGCAAAGAGATTCTGCTTCCGCTGGCACATCAAATCATGTAAAGTTTGTTGGCTTACTATTTCTCCACGGAGGAACAGGAGGTAGGCAACACCCAGAAATTATACCAATTTTGCAGAAACAAAGAGCTAAGTACCCTGGCTAAAGGCAAACATGAGCGGGGCTACAGCGGCCCAGGGACCAAAGCCCCAGAGCATCAGGTCTCAAGGGACTCCCCCATACCTTGGCTCAACTTCTAGAAAACACAGAGATAACAGGAGATAACACTTGTCCTGTGCTGCCCCTGCCCAGTGCTCTTAAGGGCTGTCATGGAGATCATGTGAACTGAAAATCGTGAGAGAATGGAAAAGATTTCTGCAGAGCTCAGTTAAGTTACTGAGCAAAAACAATGCTTTGCCCCAGCCACGGTCTCCTCACTCTATGAGGGAGGGCTGGTAGCCAGGTTAAGAAACTGATTCATTAATCACAAATATTATTTATCAAACCACTGCCAGGACATTGTGGCAACTACATCCTGCTGTTTCTCTTCAGAGTCATTGCCAAAGTTGGGTCCTCTCCCCCACCTTCCGGTATCAGTGAACTTTTCAGTTTCTATCAAACTCCAGCTGGGGGAGGGGACCCAGGGCTGGCCCTCGTCGAGTAAAGTTCCACCACCAGGTCCACAAAGAGACTGCAGGGAGGCGTGGCCAGGCCGGAAATTCTGACAAAAAGTTTTGGCCCTCCGGTCCTAGAAACAACTACTTCCTGATCCTTCCTAGGCTTGGGGCGGTGTAGTTCTCAGGCCGGGTTCCCCCCACCAGGGCCGAGCTGAGGGCTTCGATCGAGAGGGTAAGGGTCAGGTCAGCTAGGCGGCCTTCTGTCCCCCGCACCTCGAGCCGCTCTGCTGCCTTCCACTGGCTAAGTTATTTTGGAGCAAAAGTGCCCCCAGGGTGTGAGCTCCGGAGGGCAGGGCCTCCTCCCCCGCAGCATCCCCAAAACACACACACACACAAAAAAAACACCCCAAGGCCGGCGTTCTGAGGGCTGAACCCGACCCAGACCCCAAGGCCCAGGCCTGCTCCGACAGGAGGAAGGGAAAGGGGGAATCGAAAGGGATTTTCCAGAAACCTGAGGACAATCCGGGGCGCTCGCAGCGGCCTGGGGCCGCCTCCACCGAGGGAGCGCTTTTCGAGGGGCCCGGGTCAACCCCCGGTGCCCGTCGGAGACCGGGCTGAGCGGCAGTCAGAGAGGGCCAGGCCACCCCCGTCCGGCGACCCCAGGCTGGGCCTCCCACCTTGACCCGCTTGCCCTGGATTTCCAGCGTCTTCATGGTGAAGTCGACGCCGATGGTGCTGCCCTGGCGCTCCGAGAAAGCGCCGGTCTTGAAGCGCTGCACCACGCACGTCTTGCCCACGCTCGCGTCGCCCACCAGCACCAGCTTGAACAGGAAATCATACTGCTCGTCCGGGTCCCCCGGGCCCGGGCCCGGCCCCGCCATGGCCGCGCGGGAGCCGAAGGGCCGGCGCTCCGGACGCTGAGGGAAGCCTGAGCTCACGGAAGCCGCGGACCGCCTGGCGACGTGGAACCGCCGCAACACCTGAAGAAGGGGCGCCGCCGTCTGCCGGTCCCGGCCCGGACCCGCCCCGGACCCGCCCCGGCCGGCCCCCCGCCCCGCCCCCGGCCAGCCCGGAGCCCCGCGGGCCTAGGCTCAGCACGGGACTCGCCTAGTCCCGCCTCCGCAAAGCTCGCGGCCGGCCCTCTGCTCCTTCCGGGCCAGTCCGGTCCTCGCGCTTGGCCTCAGCCCCGCCCCGGCCCCACTCTACCAGGAGCGCATCGGGCCCGCCCCATCCCCCGCTCCAACCTCAGCCCTTCGCGGGACAGACTCCGCCCTCAGCCACACCCCCAGTTAGACCCCGCCCCCGGACCCGCCCTGGCCGGACTCCGCCCCCAGCGTCGCTCTCGGCCCCGCCCCCAGCCCGACTTGCTGCCCTCCGCCCGCGGACAGTCAGCTTCTCAGCTCCTCCCCTAAACCCGCCCACAACCCAACTCCGCCCAAGGCACTGCCAGCACTCGCCACGCCCCCCACCGCCGCGGGCTAGGCTGCCTCACTGGAGCAAACAGGACCCGCCTCGAGGGTACGGTGGAGTCCCGGGGCATGCAGGCCTGGGGGCCCATTAACCCAAACCTTGAACCAGGAACGGCCTCCTCTAGAATGGATCACTGGGAAGGGGACAAGCGGTGGCAGAATCCCTGCAACAGGGGATGTCTGTGTCTCCGACGCAGACGGGAAAGGCGAAGGAACGAGAAGGCTTCAGTGAGGCCAGAAATTAAGCCGGCTACAAAACTGGGGTGAAGACCAGAATCCTGGTTGGGAAAGGGACCCGAAGGCTGCCCGCTCAAGGTGACGCCCCCTTCAGGACTCTCGAGAGAAGGGAACTAGAGAGCCCATTTGGTGGATGGCAAGGCGGGAAGGAGGAGTTGGGAGATCACGACCCCCAAAGGCCTAGCGGTTGTTGAAGCAGCTGTCCTAATGGCTCAGGGTGGGCTGGTTCAGTTGGGGTTATGGGTCCATTTGGGGGAACTGACCCAGCCAAACAGCACCAGTGATTGGGCTGAGCAGAGGGGCATGGGAAGTTTGTGGGGAATTCTGTGGAAGGTCAGACAAGCTTTTGCCAAGATAATCCATAAACCAAGAGTCCTTGGAGAGGGCGCCTGGGTGCCTCAGTGGGTTAAAGCCGCTGCCTTTGGCTCAGGTCATGATCTCAGAGTACTGGGATCAAGTCCCGCATCGGGCTCTCTGCTCAGTAGGGAGCTTGCTTCCCTCTCTCTCTCTCTGCCTGCCTCTCTGTCTACTTGTGATCTCTCTCTGTCAAATAAATAAATACAATCTTTTAAAAAATAATAAAATAAAATGTCATAGTATCTTAAAAAAAAAGAGAGTCCTTGGAGAAATGGAACCGAGCTACGATGGAACCTATCCCCACAAAGGGCTTCCCAACTACCCAGCAGGGAGGGCATTGAGGACACTCCTGCCCTCTTCAGACTCCAGTTCTACTTGGTTCAATAAATTGTTATTAATGCCTACTATAGGCCCTTGGAACACATCAGTGAACAAAGCGAGCAAAAATCCATACCCTCCCCAGCAGAAAAGGGAAGAGGGCTTTCCCATAGCTTAAGGAGACTATGGAGGGCAAGTCCACCAGGACCAGAGTCCCTGAGGATCCCCGACCTACCTTACTGGCTAAGTGAGGAAGAGACTGGATTAGGAGGCAAAGACAGACCCATGGAGAAGATGGAGTAGCAATCTGTTCTGGAACCATGGAAGCTCTTCTCCCATGGGAAGTGCCCAACAGTGTTAGACAGAAACCCCCAAAGGGCTATGGAAAAACAATTCGGGGAGCCCAGCTTTATTATATCAGACTGGAGGGGCAGGAAATAGCTTCTCATTCTGAAGTAGTAGGAGACAGAAGGACATGGGGTGGAAGACTTCCACAGGCTGGGGTTGGCTCTGGGGCATGTCAAAGCTCAGAACCCCAGAAAATAACATCTGTTCCAGCCCAGAGTGGCTCCTCACAAGCCACTGGTGGAAAGAAGAAAGGAAAAGGTGAGCCCGGGGGCTGAGATGAGCCAAGACTCAGCTACTGGAAGCATGGGGAAAGGAACAAAGAGAATAGACATTCACAGGGTGGGGTGGACATGTGGCTGAATAACTGAACTGGCCTTTATGTTTGCCTTGCCTGGAATTGGTTTAGGGTGGGGTGAAGGCCCGTTGGTCTGGCTATGGATCTTGCCAGAAAGTCCAGCTACCACTTGTCTTTGTGGGTGATGGAAATGTTCTAAACCTAGACTGTTGGGGCACTTGGGTGGTTCCATTGGTTAAGTGTCTGCCTTTGGCTCAGGTCTTGATCTCAGGGTCCTGGGATCGAGCCTTGCATTAGGCTTCCTGCTCATCAAGTAGACTGCTTTTCCCTCTGCCTCTGCCTGCCACTCCTCCTGCTTGTGCTCTCTCTCTCTTTCAAATAAATAAAATCTTTTTTAAAATGTTAAATTCCTTTTTTAAAGATTTTATTTATTTATTTGACAGAGAGACACAGTGAGAGAGGGAACACAAGCAGGGGGAGTAGGAGAGGGAGAAGCAGGCTTCCTGATGCAGGACTCAATCCCAGGACCCTGGGATCATGACCTGAGCAGAGGGCAGATGCTCAACAACTGAGCCACCCAGGGGCCCCACAATTTAACATTCTTAAAGCTAGTGGTGGGTAGGCTGACTTTTAACTGTCTTTGTACTGTTGCTACATGGGGGCACACCATCCCAGTTGATAAGCCAAAGCGCCCGTGGTCACCCCAACAGTCTGTGGATCAGAACTCCAATGCCATCTTTCTTGCCCTTCCTTGGAGCCTGATGTGGGACTTGATCCCAGAACCCTGGCATTTTGACCTGAGCAGAAGGCAGTCGCTTAACCAACTGAGCCACCCAGGCACCCTTCTTCCTCCTTTCTTTTTTCATCTTTATTCTTTCTACAGTCACCATGATTAAAATACACAACCTCTAACAATATCACCTGAGTTCTATTTCGCAGCGCCCAGACTTAGTGCTAAAAATGTGCCTCCAACAGACCCATCAGACATGAAGGTGAGAAAACACAGTAAGGAAGCGAAGACCAGACATCAACGATGATACCCTGCATTCTTAATATAGAAGAGTGCTTGCTACGCGACATTAGAATATAATGGCGCAGCAAGGAAGCTAAGCTATCTTACCGGAGCTTTAGACATGGGTACCCTGGGCTGGTGCTGGCTGATGACTGGGAAGGTGCCCTCCCAGGGGCCAGCCCTCAGCCCAACTGGAGGCCAAAGAAATGCCAGCTATCCAACTCTCTCCCCACTCCCAGAACCCCAAAACATCATGAACATGGAGAAATGAACCCCAGTCCTCCCTGCTTCTGTTGATTCCATTTCATGCTTGAGGCTCTGTCTGAAAATAGAGGGATCAAATGGCTCTCGCAGCACCCCTACTTCTACCTCTGCCAGCTCCATGCTGTCCTCCCACCCCCACTGCCACCCTCCCCCTGGCACAGTGCTCCCACCCAGGCCTGTGCTGGCTTAACAGCCTCCACACCACCCCCTCAGTATCAGGTTGCCACAGTTCCCCTCCCCCCACCCAAGGGGCTCTGACAGGCCACTCCGCTGCTCAAACTTCGGTGATAAGTCCCAGACCCTCTGAAACACAGTATTACACCGTATTCCTCCTTCATCTGTGTCCCCCATCCCCGCCCTTTTTCCCAGACCCTCCAACTTGCCAGTTTGCATGGAGTCCTCCATGGCATAGCCAGAGGGACTGAGGGGGATCAAGCCCTGCTCTCCCCACTCCTCACCACACAGACTGAGATGGAAACCCAGGCTTTGAGATGCGCAGGAAATACCCTGTATGGAAACTCAGCACCCCTCAGCCCTGCAGGGAACTTCCCTCTACATTCTTTTTGGGAGGGGGGGTTGGGGGGAAAGTGCAACAGGAGAGGGACAGATATGAAAATGCCTGAAGGGGCGGTGTGCTGCCAATGGTCTCCCCAGGGTCCCGTCTGCTCGTTAGTCAAGCACTGCCTGCCCCACTAGGGAAGGCCTGATGTACCCAGATGGGTTCCTGCTGTCACCGCTTCACAGTTTCTGTGAGCAGGGGCTGAGACACCCCCACTACATCCTTTCTTAGGGCTTTGGGAGGAGGCAGTGGGATGCTGATGTCTCTTCTTCAGTTCAGTTGTTAGAGGATGGGGGCGCTGCTGTCTGTGTGGCCACACAACCGGAACCTTTGCTCCCCTGTGACCGGCCTGTCCCTCTCATCACTGCCCAAGGTATCCAGGGTCAGAGTAGAACATGTTCATCTCTTCCTTGTTTATAAATTGCTCAAGAGCCTGAACACAAGTGTCAGGGGGGTCAGAGTACAGGGCGGGTGGGGATGCATGGGGAGGAAGCCCAGCCTAAGGCCTGGATGGTGCTAATCTGATGAATCTTAAAGCAAACCAAGAGGAAGACTGATGTTTTACTAGTAGGAAAACCAGTGGGGTGAGCAAAGGGGAGGGAAGTCTATGGAAATATGGAGAGTCGCCTTTTTGGAAACTTCAGGCAAAGCCAAAGCGAATATAAACCACGAAACAGATTTTGTCAACAAACTCAAGGCTCCCAGGACTGGCTCTTTTGTCTCTGAGCAATGAACTGGGCCGAGGAACCACATCCCCACCAGTGATGACACCTGTCCAGCAGATTCCTCTGCTGTTGCAGGTCCAGAATGGGAGCCCTGCAGAGATCTTCCCTCTGGGGCCCCTCGCAGGGCAAGTAGCCAGGGCCTCTGGGACAGGGCCATCTCTGCCAAGGACACCTATAGGACATGGTGCTAGGTGCTTTCCCACCTAGCCTTGGTTTCCTCAGATATGGGACACTCATTCCTGTCTGCCTACGTCCCAGCAAGCCACCGCAAGACCCTAGCTGGGACATGCTCTGTACACTGCGGGGCTGGAGCAGGGGCTCCTGTGTCTGGCTCTATCCCAGGGGTTAGAAGCCTGGTAACTCCACTGATTGAGGGATGGAGGCCTGGAGCCTGGACCTTCCAGAGGGGTCACACTCCAGGCATTTCCAGTCACCTTTTCCAGGGAGAAGAAATGCCTACAGTTTGGATTTCCTGCTGTCCTTGAATGCTGGGCAGCCCCCAAGCCTACATGTACCCTTTGGAAGAAAAACCCCCAAGGGAGTGGTCTGAGCCAGGCCACCACACACCCCAAAGAGACTGTGATGAGGGCCCTCACTTGCCTCTGCTTGCACCGTAGCACTGCCGGACCCTGGGACAAAGTCCTGGGCTTTAAAACAGGGAAACTAAGGCCAGGGGCCTAGGTCCCAGAGCTGAGCCTGGCCCTGCCCCTCCATCCCCTGGGAGTTCCCAAAGCTGCAACCCTGCCTCCCCCTGCTCCCTACACACATTCACCCAGGGGCTCAGCTAAGCGGGGACAAGCCAGCCCTTCCCTGAGGGAAGCCAGGAGTCAAGGTGCCCCCACCCCAGTCACACACCCCCCCTCTCCTCACCCTCTGTTGCCTTTCCCATGCAGCCACATCCCCCCGCCACCCAGCCTCTGCCTGCCCTGCCTCCTGCCTCCTGTCTCCACATCCAGCTCCACACACCCTCCTAAGGCAGGTCACACATTGCCTGGTTCAAACTCTTGCTAGGATCTGCACAGCTCCCTCAAGGAGCCTATCTGGACTGGCCATGGCCTGGCTAGCCTCTCCCCTGACACTCACCACCTTCAGCCACATGGGGATTTGGCGTTCCCTAACCCCGCTGCTCCCCTGACAGGCAGACCCCTCCAGACCTGCCCAAAGAACCCAACTCCCCCCTGTGTCACAGGCTTCCCCAAGCAGGGCCTCCTGTTGACACACAGTCCAAGTTGGGGCCTGGACCCAAAGGACAGCCCCCTGGTCCTGACACTGACTCCCAGACCCTCCCAGGATCCCTACAGAGTACGTGGAGCACCCCCCACCCCGACACACACACAGCCCCGGAGACTGCTGTGTCCCATCTCTACTGGAAAGAACAGACCCAGCCCAGAGGGCAGGCTTATCCCTGACTGTTGCTTCCTGGGCATCTGTGATGTGCTCTGACCCAGGCCACCTTGGGGACCTCCCCAGCCTCTGTCCTGAGAGGGAGCCCGGGATGTGTCCCACCCCTCCCACACCCTGGCCTTGTACTTCGGGTCTCTGGTCCCAGCGGGGACTCTGCACCAGGCATCCCACTGCACCTCAGTACGCTTCCAGGAACAAGCTGCAGACATGGAAGTTTCCCTTTCATATAAAAATCTTTAATAAAAATAGCTCTCTTCTGAAAGAGTCGTAAGACAGAAGTAACGAACTGAAACTCCTGCCCCCTGGGCAGAAGGGAAGGAGGCAGGCTGAGTGGGCCACAGACAACTGGGGGCAGAACCTGACCCAAAAGGAACAGCCCTGGCTGGCGACTGACATGTGACTATGGGCCCAGGGTTGACACATTTTGTCATTTTTCAAGAGGAGGTAGCAATACGTCTTTTTAGGAAAAACTGCATCTTTTTAATGGCAGTCATAAATTGACGTCCCTCCCCAGCTATGACAGTTGAAAGCTAAGTAAAACACAGGCCGTCTGTGAGCAGCCTGTTTTACACACTCCGGATAAAAATAAGTGGGTTCCTATAATAGCAAAACATTTGTACAAAAGTGACAGCTGAACGGGTTCGGCACGCAGACAGCCTGCCAGGGAGGCCCAGGCAGCCCCTCCCTTCAGATCAGGGGAGGGGGGTTAAAAAAGGGAGGGGAAGTAGCAGGAAGACTCGAAGCACTAGCCAGCCTGTCTGCGATCCCAGGACAGCAGAGTGCGGTGGGCTCACCAAGGGCCACCGGGGGATAATGGTCTTCTGTCAGATTTTCAGACCCTGAGCAGGTCTCAGCTCAGCCCTAGTAGCCCAGAAGTCTCTTGGCCTCTTCGCTCTGGGCCTGCAGGGTCTCACTAGCATACTTCTGGAGGAGTTCCATCTTCTTCCTCCGTACCAGGGCCTCCTCGATCTGTGGATGGCAAGAAGAAAGGGCTCATCCTTTACTCCTCCAAGAGGCCCTCCATACCTTGCTGGAACCTGGCCAGGAGGGAGTGCCTGGGACAGAGGCCATTGAGGAGCCAAAACCCAGAGGCATCTCCCCAAGCCCCACTCTTCCGCACCGCAAGTGTGGGAACACCGTGTGTCAGTATCCCCTAAAGCAGACAAGAGCCTGCCTCCTTGGAAGTCCACACCCTGTTGTGAGCATAGCAACCAGTGTGGTCGGAGTCAGAGTTGCCCTAATGGACAGGAAGGCCGAGGCAAACCCGCTCCCCCACTCCATGCAGTCTCCTTTAGAGGTGAGACCCCTGGCGCTGGAGAAGCCCCACCGGCAAGGGCAGCTCCCCCCTCTCTGTCCTACCTCTTGCTGGGATGGCACTGGGACGTGGGCGATGAACTTCTGCTGCCCGTCTTCACCTCCTTTCTCCTGGCTGCCTTCCTCATCAGACTACAAACAGAACCCCCAAATAGTCAGTGAGCGGGAGCCTATTAAACACAGGCCAGTATCACTACAAAACTGGACGTCTGTGCAGCTGCTTACAAGGAAGAAACAAAAGGAAAGAGGAAGCTCAAGGCTCAGAAAGACATGAAGAAGCACCACTGACTATTTATTTGTTTATTTTAATTTTTTTTAATTTTATTTACTTATTTGAGAGAGAGAGAGAGATCACAAGGAGGCAGAGAGGCAGGTAGAGAGAGAGGGGGAAGCAGGCTCCCCACTCAGCAGAGAGCCCAATACGGGGCTCAATCCCAGGACCCTGAGATCATGACCTGAGCTGAAAGCAGAGGTTTAATCCACAGAGCCACCCAGGCACCCTATTTTTACTTTTTTAAAAGATTTTATTTATTTGACAGAGAAGGAGACACAGCAAGAGAGGGAACAAAAGCAGGGGGAGTGAGGGAAGGGGGAGCAGGCTCCTCACTGAGCAGGGAGCCTGATGCAGGGCTCCATCCCAGGACCCTGGGATCATGACCTGAGCCGAAGGCAGACGCTTAACCCACTGAGCCACCCAGGCGCCCCCACCATTAACTATTTAAAGAGCAATGAGGGGGCGCCTCTCTGCTCAGCAGGGAGCCTGCTTCCTCCTCTCTCTCTGCCTGCCTCTCTGCATACTTGTGATTTCTGTCTGTCAAATAAATAAATAAAATCTTTTAAAAAAAATAAAATAAAAAATAAAGAGCAATGAAGCTATGTGTAAATGATGCCACCTTTTGTCTGAGGAAAGAAAACAGGAACAGAAACTAGCGAGAGCTGTGAGAACCAAGCGCATCTCTGCACTAAGAGACCTACAGAATTTTTGTTGATCTTTATTTTATTTTATTTTTTTGGCTTTTGAACCTCGTACATGTTCTCTATTTTGTTTAATGAAGATCACATAGAGAAAAAAAGGCCAATTCAGAGGCTGCACTTGAGTCAAGAGAGATTACTAATCACCTAAGGAAATACTGTGGCTTGGGAGACCTGAGCAGCAAGGACCCCTGGGAGGCCCCGGGTGGCCCGCACTGGCCTCTTGGCACACCCGCTGCCCAGGGTTGGAGACTCTTCAGTGGAACGTCTTGGATGCTGCTGGCAGGAGGGCAAATACGCCTAGCACCCCAGGAAATGGTTCAGCCGCATCTTCTGAAGCCTAGCATGTGCCTCCCCTACGACCTGATAATTCCGCTCCTCCATGTACATGCAACATAAACAGCTCCCTGTGAACGAGGAAGGCCACGGCAGCCTCATTTGGTACTGGGCACTAAACAGATAACCATGACCATGAGACACTAAAGAGTATGCATGATTCCACTGGCAAACGTCAATTTCAGAAATAGGTAAGAGCTTAAGGGTTATCCGAGGTCAGGAGAGTAACACCCACTGGGGCGGAAGCAAGCTTCTAGGGTGCCGGTCATGGTCATGTTCTGTTTCATGACCGGGTATTTGCTCCACGGGGTTGTTTGCCTTGTGAAAATGCACTGACCGGGCACCTGGGTGGCTCAGTGGATTAAGCCGCTGTCTTTGGCTCAGGTCGTGATCTCAGGGTCCTGGGATCGAGTCCCGCATCGGGCTCTCTGCTCAGCAGGGAGCCTGCTTCCTCCTCTCTCTCTCTGCCTGCCTCCCTGCCTACTTGTGATCTCTGTCAAATAAATAAATAAAATCTTTAAAAAAAAATAAAATAAATTGCGCTGACCTGCCCACTTACCACTCACATACTTCTCTCTACATGGAATCTATCCAGCAATAAAAGGGAATGAACTCTTGAACCCAACAATTTCAATGGATCTCAAGGGCACTGTGCTGAGTGTCGGAACCATCCTCAAAGGTGACATAAGGTATGATTTCATTTATGAAACATTCTCAAAATGACAGAATTACAGAGAAAGAGAACAGACTGGAGTTTACAAGACCCAGGGGTGAGGGATGGAGGAAGAAGGGAGGTGTGACTCTAAGGGAGCAGTGCAGAGAGGGAACAGCTCTGTATCTTGACTGAAATGGTGGTTACAGGGGCACTTGGATGGCACAGTCAGTTAAGTGACCAACTCCTGGTTTTGGCTCAGGTCCTGATCTCAGGTTTGTGAGATCGAGCCCCACATTGGGCTCCGTGCTGAGCAGAGCATCTGTTTAAGACTCTCTGTCCCTTTCCCTCTGCCTCCCCACCGCACGTGCTCTAATAAAGAAATCTTAAAAAAAAAAAAAAGAGAGAGAGAGAGAGAGAAAGAAATGGTGGTTACACAAATCCACACGTGATAGAAGACACCAAACTCTATGTACTCATTACCCCAACTCTGTCCTGCAGCGTGGATATTGTACTATTAATTCTGGAAGATGTAACCATTGGGGAAAACTGGGTGAAGGATACATAGGACCCTCTGTGCTACCATTCCTGTAAATTATTTAAAACAACAACAACAATAACAACAACAAAAACACTTGGGGCACCTGGATGGTTCAGTGAGTGAAGTGGCTGCCTTCCGCTGGGGTCATAATCTCAGGGTCCTGGGATTGAGTCCCACAACAGCCTCCCTGCTCAGTGGAAAGTCTGCTTCTCCCTCTCCCTCTGCCTCATGTTCGTTCTCTCCTCTCTCTCAAATAAATAACTAAAATCTTTAAAAAAAAAAAAACAAAAAAACAACCCACAACAACCTTTGGAGGCCTGCCACTGCTCTCCGGATAAAGGCAAAGCCTCCTCCCTATAAAGCTGGGGCGCTCACTTGTCCTGCCTTGCCCCTCTCTCCCACCTCCTCTCCTCTCCCCACCAGCAGCCCACACTGTCCTTCAGCCACATGGGCCTGTCCTCTGTCCCCCAACTCCCACAGTGTCTCTCAGTACATGCTGTTCCCTTCTGCCTAGAACACTCTTCCCTCACTGCCTCTCACTTGGTTAACTTCTCCTGATCTTCCAGGCCTCAGCTAAATGGGCTGCTCCCCAGTTAAGGCTTCAAGGGCTCTCCCCACCCTGTGCCACTGTCTCAGAGCTGCTGTGACAGCCACTGTTTTCCACTGACTCTACCCACTGGACTATCTCCTCACTGACTTTAAGCTATAAGCAGAGCTCCGTTACTGCTGCGGCCCCAGCATGGGCCTGGCTCACAGTAGCCACTAATTAAGGCAACAGCTGCTAAAAGAACAGATGAATGTTTGCAGCTAAAGAAGACCTTCCTAGGTACGGGCGCCTGGGTGGCTCAGATGGTTAAGCATCTGACCCTCAATCTCCACTCGGGTTTTCATCACAGGGTCTTGAGTTCAAGCCCTGCGCTGGGTTCCACTTAGGGGGAAAAAAAAGGGAAAAGGAAGGGAGGCAGGAAGAAAAGAAAAAACAAGAGAAGAAAATACAAGACCAGACGAGACCTTCCTAGGGCATGCTGCCAGTCTACTTCAGTGGATATGCCGCCAAAGCAAGCACATATGCCAGCTTATTTCAAATGCTTCACTCTTCCCACTGCTCATCAGCCAAACCTGCCTAGAAGCCTCAGGTTAGCTATATCATGTGTGATGCCAACAAGTTGCTAACCTTCTCTGAGCCTGCTTCTTTGCCACCGTTATCACAGCAAGCTCCTCATACAGGACCTGACCTTCCGCCCACACAGCGGTAATGCCCCTCCCCTTCTCAGTCCAGCAAATCCACTTCATTCTCTCTGGATGTGTCAAGGAGTGAGGCCTGCATGGCAGGCCCCTCAGGAGAGCCTGGAACTAGAAGGCTCTGGCTTCGAGGCAGGACCACAGCTCCACCCTTGGGGTGACCTTCTGCATCAAAGCCTTGTCTGCTCTGGGTAGGTTTCTATCTCTACCCTGGAGGGATGGGGGGGTGTTAAGATTGCAGCAGAGCTCCTGGACTGGCATCTAAAGAGAAATGACAAGACCTACTGCTGACACCTTGAGCTCAGACTTCCAGCTTCTAGAACACTGAGTAAACCTATTTCTGGTGTTTAAGCATCCCCATCTGTGGTACTTTATAAAGTAAAAGCAACTAATACAACAGATCTATAATTGCGCTTGAAAACACAGTAACAATAAATAAGTGAACAGATAAATAAGAAGGAAAAATGGGGATAGGGGCTGTAACTCATATGGCTTCCCAAGTGTTTAGAAGTTGGGTAGCAGTATATTCAGGGGGACCTACCTCTAAGAAGCAGGAAAGTAATTCTAGGTGTAAAGCACAGATTACAGAGTGTTCTCACACTCTCACAGCCATTCCCTTCTGGAACCCTCCCTGGGATGCGCGAGGTAATCCTCATACCCATCTTCCAGGTAAGGAAGAGGAGTTCCCAGCCAGAGAGCTGGGCTTTGACCCTGATCTCTCCTCAGTGAGCTGAGGCTTCCTACCGCCCCACCGATTCCCCCAAGGTCCAGTCTTGCTGGTGGCTTGGAGCAGAAGGCAGTGAGGACCAGTTTCCCCCCCCCCCCCCGCCCACAGTACCTCCTCCTCAGTGACAGCATATATGTTGATCTCTTCCTCCTCTTCCTCCTCCTCCTCCTTTTCTCCTCTCGCCAGCCGGGCCTCTCGCTCTGCTTTCCACTTTTCCACCAACCCGGCCCTGACTGCAGAAATAGGAGAGTCAGGCCTCTGAATTAGCTTTACCCACCATGCAGGGCAAGGCCCCGTGTCCCCTCTCAAGAGGAGCTCCCTCCACTCTGCTCTGGCGGGCAGGAGCAGGATGTGAGAGAGTCTGGTCACACCACAGCTCTGGCCGGAAGTCACAATAAGGCAGCTGTTTAGGGGACATTCCAAGATCCTCCCAAGTTCAGCAACCTGAGTGGCTTCAGGTTGACAAGGGAGACACAACTGTACATGCTGCTGGAAACAGGCTCAGACTCCCGACCAAAGCCCTAGCTCCACACACCACTGGGAGATCAGCACTAATGATTCCTCACGGGGCCGTCATGAGGCTTCAGAACAGTCCAGAAAATGGTTATTACAAGACATGGCGTGGAGGAAGTGCTCAGGGTCAGCCATCTTGCTCTGCACTGTTAATGTATTAGCTGTGTTTAAAGCAGACTGAAAAGCCACTTTGATGGGCACCAGTTCCTGAGTTCAAGAAAGGCCAACGTGGGAAGGAATCCAGATGATGAATTACGGGTGGGTGGGGAACAGGTCCGATGTCGCCCTTGGGCTTCCCCCATCTGCTGCTTCTGGCCCCACACAGCCCCAGATGGCATCATAGTTAATGGAGGGTTCAGTCATGAGCAGACCACGGCTTCTGAAGACCATCAGCAATACATAAACTCGCTTCTGGCATATGGCACTACTTACAAACCCATTTTCTAAGGACAGAATGGAAACCAGATGCCATCTATAATGAAACGAGTTGTTCATAGACCTACATTTCTTCTCATAGTCCTGTTCCAAAGGCACGATGACACCATCATCTTCATCAAGGTAACCGTAGTATTCAAAATCAATTGCTTTCATGAGCTCTGCACGTGTCTTTCTTGGAGGAGGAAGAGCTAAAAGAAACAGCACCGACTTAACTAAATCACCACAGTCACACTCGAGCCTGCATCCCATACAATGTTTCTCGGCCAAGGGAGTACGCTCAAGAAAACACCATGATGGGCGCCTGGGTGGCTTATGGGGTTGGGCCTCTACCTTCGGCTCAGGGCATGGTCTCAGGGTCCTGGGATCAAGCCCTGCATCACACACTCTGCCTAGGAGGGAGTCTGCTTCCTCTCTCTCTGCCTGCCCCTCTGCCTACTTGAGATCTCTCTCTGTCAGATAAATAAATAAAATATTTCAAAAAAAAAAAAAAAAGAAAAGAAAAGAAAGAAAACTCCACAACATAAGCACCTCCTATACTAGCCATAGAACTACATTAAGTGGTACAACCCACCCTTTTCTCAATCAGTTTTGAAACCTTTAACCCAATTAGCCTATTTAGAAGGAATTTATCCTAACTCAAAAAACAAAAACAAAGGCAGGCAAAGCTCTATGGACGGAGATGTGCATTGTTTACAGAGTTGTGAAAACCTGGAATAACTATGGCTGTAAACGACAGGATGTGTGGGGAATGGGGTTCCCTATGGCCCCCCATAGCTGTTTCACAAGGTGTTTTGATAATACAGGAAATGTCATGAGGTTTAATAAAAATGCGATGAAAAATCATAAGTATATGGATAAGACAAAAGAAACTATAAATAAACCAAAAAGATAAATGAGAAAGTCTTGAAGAAAATATTTTCAGACTAAGGGTTAGTACTCAGAATATTTATGTAATTCTTAAAAATCAAAAGGGAGGGGGGCCCTGCCTAGCTCAGTAGATGGAATGTTCAACTCTCTATCTCAGGGTTATGAGTTCCAGCCCCATGCTGGGTGCAGAGATTACTTAAAAATAAAAAAATCTTTGGGGCACCTAAGTGGCTCAGTCGCTCACATGTCTGCCTTCGGCTCAGGTCATGATCTCAGGATCCTGGGATCCAGTCCCACATCGGGCCCCTCCCCCACACTTGTGTTCACTCTCTCTCTCTCTCTCTCTCTCAAATAAAGTATTTTAAAAATTTTTTCAGACAAACCATAGAAGACTCAATCTCAAAAAAAACAGACTGAGGGTTGCTGGGGTGGGTGGGGACGAGATAGGGTGGTAGGGATATGGATATTGGGGAGGGTATGTGCTATGATGAGTACTGTGAAATGTGTAAACCTGGCAAGTCACAGACCTGTACCCCTGGGGATAAAAACACACTATATGTTTATTTAAAAATTTAAAAATAAAAATTAAAAAAATGTTTTTTTTCAAAAATTAAAAAAATAAAAAATGTATTTAAAAAATCAAAAGGGGTGGCACCTAAGTGGTTCAGTAGGTTAAAGCTTCTGCCTTTGGCTCAGGTCATGATCCCAGGGTCCTGGGATCAAGCCCTGCATCAGGCTCTCTGCTCGGCAGGGAGCCTGCTTCCCTTTCTCTCTCTCTCTCCTCTGCCTGCCTCTCTGCCTACTTGTGATCTCTGTCGGTCAAATAAATAAATAAAAATCTTAAAAAAAAAATCAAAAGGGAAATGATAACCCAATAGGTGAAAGAGTAAAAGCTGATCATTTCAGAAGAAAAATATTGCGTGTATAAAAATTTCAATTAGGGGCGCCTGGGTGGCTCAGTGGGTTAAAGCCTCTGCCTTCTGCTCAGGTCATGATCCCAGGGTCCTGGTCTCTGCTCAGGTCTCTGCTCAGCAGGGAGCCTGCTTCCTCCTCTCTCTCTGCCTGCTTCTCTGCCTACTTGTGATCTCTGTTTGTCAAATAAATAAATAAAATCTTTAAAAAAAGAAAAATTCAATTAGTGGGGCGCCTGGGTGGCTCAGTGGGTTAAGGCCTCTGCCTCAGGTCATGATCCCAGGGACCTGGGATCGAGCCTCACTTCGGGCTCTCTGCTCAGCACGGGGCCTGCTTCCTCCTCTCTCTCTGCCTATTTATGATCTCTGTCAAATAAATAAAATCTTTTACAAAAATTTTCAATTAGTAACTGAATTCAATTATTAATTTCATTAGTAAATTAAGGGAATAAAAAGTAAAAATAATAAACTTTTAACCTTCAGATCTGCAAAAATTTTACAATTATGGGAAACTAGAAATAGCTAAAGGTCTTCCAGTGAATGAATAGTTACATAATGTATGGCTAATTCATATCCTCTATGCTTTAATCCTTCACATCCATTCACAGAGTTCTAAGCAGAACAATGGGAGGATATCAACACAGAACATGGCACAACAGGTATGGGAGTGCCACTGGGTCTTGGCAGTCTTCCACACATCACCCTGACGCTGGTGATGGCAAGCCTGTCCAACCCTGCACCACTCTTGGTCCCTGTCCTGTGACAATTCTGGCTGCACCCAGGACAGGGTACAGGGCTAAAACCTGGCTGGCTCAGAACATCGCAGCCCTCCCCATCACAGGGGCTGGTTCAAGGATGGACCTAGGATCCAATCCAAGCCAACCAGAGTAATTCTAGGTGTTTCGCTTTAACCACTTCGGGGGGGCGAAAATCTCTTACAGAGAGAGGACAAAGCATAAACTGATGATGGACCACTTGCCACCACAAGCAGAGAGCTAGAGAGAGAAACAAGCTCATAGACTGGAAGTCAAAACTAAACATGGAGGAAATGTGACCCGGTATCAGCCTTTCCTGAAGACAAACCACCCGTGGGCTTTTCAGTTATGTGAGTCAATAAATTCACTTTTCTGCCTAAACAGAACTGGGGTTGAGTCATCTGTCACTTATAATGATGAAATTTAGCTGATGACATAAGCATATAAGTGCATTTTATTTTATTTTATTTTTTTAATGATTTTTATAGATTATTTATTTATTTATTTGATAGAGAGAGATCACAAGTAGGCAGAGAGGCAGGCAGAGAGAGAGAAGGGGGAAGCAGGCTCCCTGCTGAGCAGAGAGCCCGACGTGGGGCTCGATCCCAGGACCCTGAGATCATGACCTGAGCTGAAGGCAGAGGCTTAAACCACTGAGCCACCCAGGTGCCCCATGTAAGTGCATTTTAAAAAAAGCCTGGAAGGGAATGTACCAAATCAGATAATTATGATTACCAGTTATCCAGGGGCACAGGGATGGGGGAGACCCAGGGGACAGTGCTATTTGAATTATACTCATTAAGACTGACTTAAGCACTTTCAGGGTACCTGGGTGGCTCTGTTGGTTAACTGTCTGCCTTCAGCTCAGATCATGATTTCAGGGTCCTGGGGTGGAGCACCCCGCTGCTTATCCCTCTGCCTGCTGTTCCTCCTGCTTGTGCACTCTCTCTGTCTCTAATAAATAAACAATCTTTAAAAAAAAAAAAAAAAAAAAAGACCAAAGCACTTGCCTTTCTAAAAAAAATCTACAACTGACTTTTTTTTTTTAAATGTGCTCTTTTTTTTTTTTTTTAAAGATTTATTTTATTTATTTATTTGACAGACAGAGATCAGAAGTTGGCGAGAGGCAGGCAGAGAGAGAGGAGGAAGCAGGCTTCCCACAGAGCAGAGAGCCCGATGTGGGGCTTGATCCCAGGACCCTGGGATCATGACCCGAGCTGAAGGCAGCGGCTTAATCCACTGAGCCACCCAGGCGCCCCTACAACTGACTTTTTTAGAAAAATGCAAATTTTAAAAAGTAATATGTACAGTATAACCTCAGTATAGGAGCCCCCCCACATACGTATTTTCATTCACATGAATTTTCTCTTCTTAAATTATTAGCTTTGATTTTTTGACCAATATGTTGGATTGTCATTTCCCTTTAAAAACTGAAGAAAATATGCCCCAACATGTCAACAACTGTCATTTATAAGATGTGAAAATATGGACAGGTTTTCTGATTTTCTGTATTTTGCAACTTCTCTGTAATAAAATTATATTAATTTCATAATGAACATGATACTTAAGCTCTGAATTTTTTTTTTAAGATATTTTTTAAGATTTTATTTTTAAATAATCTCTACACCCAACACGGGGCTCAAACTCACAAGAGTCCCACACTCTACCTACTGAGCCAGCCAAGCACCCCCTACATTGTTATTATTATTATTTTTTAAGATTATTTTTTAGAGAGGGGAGGGGCAGAGGAAGAGGGAGAGAGAATCCCAAGCAGACTCCCCACTAAGCACAGAGCCTGACGCAGGGCTCAACTTCATGACCTTGAGATCATGACCTGGGCCAAAATCAAGAGTCAGGTGTTTAGCCAACTGAGCCACCCAGGTGCACTGCCCCCTGAGTTCTTTTTAAGTGTTGTTAATAACACAGGCAAAACAGTTTGGGCATAATTAATTTAAAATATACGTAGAACTGTATTTGTATTTGTTTGCATTTTTTTTAAGATTTTATTTATTTATTTGGCAGAGAGAGATGCAGCAAAAGGGGGAACACAAGCAGGGGGAGTGGTAGAGGGAGAAGCAGGCTTCCTGCTTAGCGACCCAGGTGTCCCTAGGTAGAATTATATTTTTAAACAAACAGAAAAGCTGATTGGAAGGAAATGGGGCAGAATCCTAACAGTGGTGAGAATACTAGTGTCTTCTCTGCTATTCATACTTCTTTGTATAAAGAGTTCAGACTACTTTTTTAAAAGGCAAAATTAAAATCCACAAACACTCCAGGCTAGTGGTTTCCAAATGCATTTTGGAAGGCCAAGGTTTGACTGACAAGGTTTGGCCTCTCCAAGGCCATGGAGAGAGAAGGCAGGTCAGGTGAAGGGGACCAGCAGCGGGAGTCCACACAAAGCCTTTCCACTTTTTTTTTTTTTTTTTAAGTTTATTTATTTATTTGACAGAGAGAGAGAGATCTCAAGTAGGCAGAGAAGCAGGCAGAGAGAGAGGAAGGGAAGCAGGCTCCCTGCGAGGCAGGGAGCCCTATGCGGGGCTCAATCCCAGGACCCCATGATCATGACCCGAGCAGAAGGCAGAGGCTTAACCCACTGAGCCACCCAGACACCCCAGCCTTTCCACTTTTCTCCATTTATACCTCCTGGGGTTTGGCCCAAGGTTGTACGTGTTCTTCAGGTAGGGCTTTTCAACTAATAAGTAACTGAAACAGGAAGCTGTTTCAGTGAACATCAGAGTCTGTCCTGATAATCTAAGGAAACCTCAAACAGGGAAACATTTAGGCTGAGAGACTGGCACGTGCCAAGGGTGAGAATTTGGTGCCAGTCAATTCTGGAGCCACCTCCCAGGCCCACCTGTGCGCCCTGGGCCTACAACTTCAACTACTAGTACTTACAGTTTCTCATTTGAAATCTGGGGACAATAAGGGGCACCTGGGTGGCTCAGTGGGTTAAAGCCTCTGCCTTTCACTCAGGTCATGATCCCAGAGTCCTGGGATCAAGCCCTGCATCAGGTTCTCTGCAGAGGGCCTGCTTCCCTTCCTCTCAAATCTGGGGACAATAATTCTGACATCACTGTGGAGCACCTGAGGAACAATACAGGAAGAACACCTAGCCTACAGGTGTGTTATGATGATCACTAGCAATCAGAGGCTAAAACTACATTACATCATCACAAACTACATCACAAACATTAGCAGTTACTTACGCTCTTTTTCAAAAAGCTCTCTGACACCAGGCAAATCTTTAGCTGCTCCAAAGTACTTGTAACCTCGATTTCCTGGGACTTCTTTCCCTTCATGATCCAGCATTTTAGGGCCAACTTTCTTATTGGGAAGGAAAAAGAGAAAATGGATCTGATCTTTTAGTTCACATATTTGCAAATATACTTGAAAGTGGGAAAACACTGATGTACAGAGAAAAATATTTTTTCATAAATTTTTTTCATAAATTTTTTTTTATAAATTAAAATCAGCCTAAATAAAAATAAAATAAAATCAGACTAAATACCTAACAGCACGAGGACGATTTAAGTAAATTTCAGCATACTCAAGGATGGAAAATATTCTATGCCTTAAAAATGATGATTCTTATAAAACTTTCGTATCACCTTAGGATAACACTTATGATGTGACCCAAGTGACAAAAGCTTAAAGAAACAATTGCAAACAACTTCAATGACAAGGCAGTAAAAGACAAATGAGATACATCCTGAAGAGAGAATTCTATCCATCAAAGATGATCATATCAACAGCTACATGTAGTATGTGACCCTGGACTAGGTCCTGTCTTAAAGGGGCAAATGCTAAAAAGATTACTGGGAAAATCAGTGAAACAGCCAAGAAGGATGGATAAAATGATTGTATCAAAGGTAAATGTCTTGGGGCGACTGGGTGGCTCAGTCGGTTAAGTGTCCACCTTCAGCTCAGGTCATGGGACCCCAGAGTCCTGGGATCAAGCCCCACATCAGGCTCCCTGCTTGGCAGGAAGCCTGCTTCTCCCTCTCCTGTTCCCCTTGCTTATGCTCTCTCTGTCAAAAAAAAAAAAATCTTTAAAAAAAAGTTAAATATCTTACACTTGATAATTCCACCATGGTTATGTAAGGAGAATGTTCTTACTCTTAGAAAATACACAGAGAGGGGCGCCTGAGTGGCTCAGTCAGTTAAGCATCTGCCTTCGGCTCAGGTCATGATCCCAGAGTCCTGGGATCGAGCCCTGTGTCCGGTTCCCTGCTCAGTGGGGAGCCTGCTTCTCCCTCTCTGTCTGCAGCTCCTCCTGCTCGTGTGCTAACACACACACTCTCTCTCTAATAATTAAATAAAATCTTTAAAAAAGAAAATACAGACAGAGTGAGGAAAAAAGAAAATATACACAGAGATATTAAGTATTAAGGGATAGGAAGCATGATGTATTCAAGCTTCAAATGGTTCAGAAAAAATAAATCTGAAGGGACACACAGAAAATGACAAAGTAAATCTGGCAAGTAAATCTGTATGAATGGTATATAAGAATTCTCTGTATTAATTTTCCAACTTTCTCAAAAATGCTTTTTAAAATAGTGATACAAATGACTATTGACATGAAAATATGCTGCTGATACACTTTGTTAAGTGAGACTTTGTTAAGTGAACAAAGCACATGGTTAGAATAAGAAATAATCTCTGTAAAAATGAACATATATATTCATAGGATAAAAATTAGATAAGTAGAAAATCTCAGTAGCAGCTCTGTGGGCTAGAAAAATATACTCTATATCATGCACAGAACATAACAAAGTTTTAAATATTTTATAATTTTTATATTTTCTCTCTTGCTCTTTTTTTTTTGTTTTTTGTTTGTTTGTTTTTGCACAGAGCTATGTAGTATCTACATAACCAATGCTACCATTTTGGAAAGAAGCACAAATGCTACAACCAAAGTTGTACAGACAGTAAGTACGATCTCAGTCATTGGCATTCACAGAAGAACAACAGAAGGAACTATTCAAGCTGCATCCAGGTAATGGCATTCCGACTGAATGCTCTGCTTCTTTATACTTTTCTGACCTTAATGATAATGTACTACTTTTTCTTTTCTTTTTTATTGTGGTAAAATATAGATAACAAAATGTACCGTCTTAACCACTGTTAGTGGACAGTCCAGTGACATTAAATACGTTTGCAACTATCATGTAACCCTCACAACCATTCATCTCCAGAACTCCTCTCATCTTGTGAAACTAAGACTCTAAATGTATTACTTTTACACATAGGAAATGGAAATAGAATTGGTAAGCATTAAAAAGCTCTAGAAAGAGGGGCACCTGGCTGGCTGAATCGGTATAGCATGCAACTCTTGACCTCTGGGTTGTAAGTTCAACCCCCATGTTGGGTGTAGAGATTACTTAAAGATAAAATCTTTAAAAAAAACTCTAAAAAGAAATACATTAAACACTCATGTTGAATGGCGGCAAAAATTATAAAATACCTAGGAATCGACTTACCCAAGGAAGTCAAAGACTTATACTCTGAAACTATAAAACACTGATAAAAGAAATTGAAGATTTGGGACACCTGGGTGGCTCAGTGGGTTAAGAATATGCCTTCATCTCAGGTCATTATCGTAGGGTCCTAGGATAGAGTGCTGCATCGAGCTCTCTGCTCAGTGGGGAGCCTGCTTCCCCCTCTCTCTCTGCCTGCCTCTCTGCCTACTGGTGATCTCTCTTTGTCAAATAAATAAAATCTTATAAAAAAAAAAGAAAAAGAAACTGAAGGAGACAAATGAAAAAACATTTCACACTCATGTACAAGAAGAATTAATATTGTTAAAATTAACACCCAACACAATCTACAGACTTAATGCAATCCCTATCAAAATATCAGCAATGTTTTTCAAAACGCTAGAACAAATAATTACAAAACTTATTTAGATCCACAAAAATCCTAAATAGCCAAAGTAATCTTAAGAAAAACGAAGCTGAATTCCACATTTCAAGATATACTACAAAACTATAATAAATAAAAACAGTAGGGCTGTGACAAAAAACAGATGCATAAATCAATGGAACACAACAGAGAGCCCAGAAATAAACCTAGGATTGGACGGTCAGTTAACGCTTGACAAAGGAAGCAAGAATATCCAACGGTAAAAAGACAGTCTCTTCAACAAACGATGTTTGGAAAACTGGACAGTCACATGCAGAAGAATGAAACTGGACTGCTTTCTTACACCATACATAAAAATAAACTCAAAATGGGTTAAGGGCCTAAAAGTGAGACCTGAAACCATAAAGTCCCAGAAGAGAGCACAGACAGTAATATCTCTGACATCAGCCATACCAACATTTTTCTAGATAGGGCTCCTGAAGCAAAGGAAATAAAAGCAAAAACAAACTACTGGGACTACATCAAAATAAAAGCTTCTGCACAGCAAAGGAAACAACAAAACTAAAAGACAATACACTGAATGGGAGAAGATATCTGCAAATGATATATCCCATAAGAGGTTAATATCCAAATAAAAAAAGAGGTTAATATCCAAAATATTAGAAATTAACAACACCCAAAAACAATAATCCAGTTAAAATATGGGCAGAGGACAGGAACATTCTCCAAAGACATAAAGATGGCCAACAGACACACTGAAAAGATGCTCAACATCACACATATCAGGGAAATAGAAGTCAAAACCAGTGTGTGATATCAACTCACACCTGTCAGAATGGCTAATATAAAAAATACAAGAAACAACAACTATTGGCAAAGATGTGGAGAAAAAAGAACCCTCTTGCACGCTGGTGGGAATTCACACTATGGTATAGCCACTGTGGAAAACAGTACAGAGGTTCCTAAAAAAATTAAAAATAGAATTACCGTATGTTTCAGTCATGGCACTACTGGATATTTACTCAAAGAAACGAAAACACTGATTTGAAAAGATATATGCACTCTTATATTTATTGTAGCACTATTCATAGTGGCCAAGATATGGAAGCAACCCAAGGGTTCACTGACTGTTAAAGTGATAAGGAAGACATGGGATACACAAACACACACACACACATATATATAAAGAAATATATATAAATAGAAATATATATATACACAATGGACTATTAGCCATAAAAATGAAAGAAATGTTCCCATGTGTAACAACATAGATGGATCTGTAGGTTATCATGGTAAGTAAAATAAGTCAATTAGAGGGGAAAAAAATGCCATGACTTTCCCCATATGTGGAATTTAAGAAACAAATGAACAAATTAAAAAAAGAAATAAACAAAAAACCAGACTCTTAAATATTGAGAACACACTGAGGGTCACTAGAGTGGAGCTGGGAGGGAGAATGGGTAAAACAGGTGAGGGGGATTAAGAGTATACTTACCATGATGAGCACTGAGTAATGTACAGAACTGTGGAGTCACTGTATCATGCACCTGAAACTAATTATACTGGAATTTCTTAATCAATTTTTTCAAGAAATCTAGTCAATAATATAATAACTATGTAGTGACAGATGGTTAACAATGCTCATTGCATAATGTATGTACAAGAATTGCTGAATCACTATGTGGTACACCTGAAATGTCATATTATGTGTCAACTATATTTCAGTAAAAAATAACACTGAAAATTTTAAGAAAATTAATGTTGACTTTGGGTGGTGGCAGTTAAGAGTATCTCACATAGTAATTTTTTACTGCTTCTGAGGTCACTTTTCCGGGAGGGTTAGCAAACCTCTGCATTACTTTAAAGCTGTCCGACAGGACACATAAGATCACCATCACCGAACTGCTCAAGAGTTAAGTGAGTCAGTTCCTCACACGGTGCCAAGAACAAAACCAGGGCTCAAGAAACATGAATGCCTCTTCTTCATTTGCACACCAGGTACTTAAGTGAGAATTAGGTGTTAAAGTTTCATAAAAGTAAGAATACCAGCAGGTTAGAAAAACTTCACCTACTTCCTGCGTAACACATTACAACTCGTTGAACAGGTCAAATGACCTGAGGTAGACCTCTTCACAAACGAATCAATGGGGTGGGCTCTAGGCTAGTATTTTTTAAAGTTGAGACCCATGAGTGGGTCATGAAATCAATTACGGGGGTCACAATCATCAATTTTTTTAAGTCAAAATATAACAGAATAGAAAAATCTCAACATGCATCAACACGAATTTTTTCAGTACATTTTTGTGTGTATTGGGTTTTGACAGAGTCTGTATTATGTGTGTGTTTTATAATGGGTCATGGTCCTAAAAACTTGACAGCCAGTCTAGACTACTGTATTTATGAATGTCCAAAGAAAGGAAAGAATGGAGGGCCCTCAAAGCCCCCTCCAGGAAAGAACCCAACAATGGCTGCCCCGACTCCCAAGAGGCTCAGAGATGATGTAAAGGGACCATGGTCAGTTTTGGTTTTTTAAGACTTTTATTCTTTTAAGTTATCTCTACACCCAACATGGGGCTCAAACTCACAACCCCAAGATCAAGAGTCACATGCTCCCCTGACTGAGCCAGCCAGGTGCCCCAAGACTAGGGTCATTTTAAACAAAAGGCCCAGAGAGATTAAGTGGCTTACTCAAGAACATCTGGGCACTAAACTCAGGTGCCTTGTCTGCTCTGAGGGCTGTGCTATAGGGTCTTTAAGGATTATCCTACCCATGCTTCCTGTCCACATCCAACGGGCACTTTCCAAGCCTTCTTTCATTCCTTCCTTCCTCAAGTGCCTCCTCTGTGGCAGACATGGGCCAGGGGCTGCAGGGGATTCAGAGCTACCCAGCTGCCCCAAAAGCTTGCTGGCTTACCCCCAAGATCCTCTGAGACCACTGCTTACTTACTCCATAATCAGGACCTCCCAGCTCCTTTATCCGGACTTCCCAGTGTCCCTTCTCTCTTAGCAGTTTGTTAATTTCATCATTCAGGTCACGAATTCGGAATTCGCCTAAACCGGCTAGAAAACAAAAAACATTAATAGCGTTTCTTCAAAATAGCACTCAATGTTATACTCTTAAAAATGAACGTCAACACTTATAAAGGTATCCAGTACAAAATACTCATTTAAGTTTATAAGAAAAACCATCAACACCCAAATAAAGGAAAAACAAGGATTAGTAACAGAGTTCTCACGAGCACAGGGGGAAAAAAAAAATCCTTGAAAAACAACTTCCTCCTCGTAACTGAAGCAATCCTGCAGTTCCGTTTATCCACCTATTAGAATGTCTGAGTGGGGGCGCCTGGGTTGGCTCAGTGGGTTAAAGCCTCTGTCTTCAGCTCAGGTCATGATCCCAGGGTCCTGGGATCAAGCCCCACAGGCTCTCTGCTCGGCAGGGAGCCTGCTTTCCCCTCTCTCTCTGCCTACTTGTGATCTCTGTCTCTCAAATAAAAAAGTAAAATCTTTTTTTTAAAAAAATGTAGAAAAGAATCTGGTAACCTATTCACAAAGAAAAAAAAAATCCTATTGGGATTTCGTCAATGTTATATGCTGAGGCTTCCCATCCATGAATGTTGCGTATCTCTTCATGTGCTGGGGTCATCTCTGATTTCCTTTATCAGTGCGTTGTAGTTTTAAGCATACAGATTACAGGGGTGACTGGGTAGCTCAGTCAGTTAAGCGTCTGCCTTCGGCTTGGGTCATGATCCCAGGGTCCTGGGTTTGAGCCCCAAGTGGGGCTCCCAGATCAGCGGGAGCCTGCTTCTCCCTCTCCTCCCAACTTGTGCTCTCTCTCACCATCTCTCTCTCTCTCTCAAGAAAATAAATAAAATTAAAAAAAAAAAAAAAAGGCATACAGATCGCACATATGTTTTGTTAGATTTATACCCAAGTATTTATTGTGTTTTGGTGCTTCTGTAAATAGCACTTTTTAAAAATGTTCTAGTACCAATTTTTCAGTGCTATGTTATAAAAATAGAATTGATTTTTGTGTATTGACCTTCTATCTGTGACCCTGCTAAACTCACTTATTCATTTTAGAAATCTTTCTATAGCTTTGTTGGGATCTTCTACAGGGAAAATTACATGCTCTGAGAACAGAGACTTATAGTTCTTTCCTTCCAGTCTGTGTGCCTTTTATTTCCTTTTCTTGCTTTACTGCACTGACCAGGAACTCCAGTATGACCTAGAATATAAGTGGTGAGAATAGGTATCCACCTCATTCCTGCCCCTAGGAGGAAAGCATGCAATCTTTCACTATTAATTATGATATTAGTGATAGGTCTTTTGGTAGGGTTAAAAAAATTTTTTTCCTCTTATTCCCAGTCAGTGGAGTTTTCATCACAAGTAACAGTTAAATTTTGCCAAATATTTTTTCAATATCTACTGAGAAGGGCATGTGGTTTCTCAACTTTAGAATGGTGATTAAGTGAATTACATTAATTTTTTTTTAAATTTTTTTATTGATTTATTTGACAGAGAGGGATCACAAGCAGGCAGAGAGGCAGGCAGAGAGAGAGAGGAGGAAGCAGGCTCCCCGCTGAGCAGAGAGCCCGATGCGGGACTCGACCCCAGGATCCTGGGATCATGACCCGAGCCGAAGGCAGCGGCTCAACCCACTGAGCCACATTAATTTTTGAATGCTGAATCAGCAATGCATTCCCAGGATAAATCCCACTTGGTTGTGATTTATTACCCTTTTTATAAATCGCTGGATTTGGTTTGCTAATATTCTGTTGAAGATTTTTATGTCTACATGCATGTGGAGTATTGGTTGGCAGTTTTTTTCTATTCACATAATGTCATTTTTTAAATTTTAGTATCATGATAATGCTAATACTAAAATTTATAAAATGAATGAGGGAAGTATTCCTTCTCCTTCCCCTTCAATTTTCTGGAAGAAACTATGTTGAATTGGTATTATTTCTTCCTTAAAGGTTTGGTAGAACTGACAAGGGCCTGGAGATTTCTTTGCTGGAAGGCTTTAACGATGAATTCAGTTTCATTAACAGATACAGGGGTGCCTGGCTGATTTAGTCAGTAGAGGATGCAACTCTTGGGGTCATGAGCTCAAGCCTCACACTGGGCACAGAGTTTACTTAGAAAGAAAAAGAAAAATTTTTTTATTATTTTTTAATAGATATAGGGCTACTCAGCTTTCAATTTCCTTTTGAGCTGTGTTTCTAAACAGTGGCACTACTGAGATTTTGGGTCAAAAATTCTTTGTAGGAGGCACTGGCGGATACTTAGCGGCATCCCTGGCTTTATCCACTAGATACCTGTAGCAACCCAAGTTGTAAAAATAGAAATTTCTCCAGATCCTGACAAATGTCTCCTGGAGTGTTTTATAAATGTCAAATTGATTAACACTATTGTTCAGTTCTTCTATGTCCTTACTGATTTTCTATCTACTTGTTCTATTGAGAGAAGTGCTGAAATCCCCACATCTAATTGTGGATTTGAGAATCAACACTTTAAAAGGCAGGTTAGGGGCGCCTGGGTGGCTCAGTGGGTTAAGCCTCTCAGTGGGTTAACCCACTCCTTCGGCTCAGGTCATGATCTCAGGGTCCTGGGATCGAGCCCCACATCGGGCTCTCTGCTCAGCAGGAAGCCTGCTTCCCCCTCTCTCTCTGCCCGCCTCTCTGCCTACTTGTGATCACTCTCTCTGTGTCAAATAAATAAATAAAATCTTTAAAAAAAAAAAAAAAGGCAGGTTACCTTACCATTCTGAATTTGAGCCACTTTTTTTGAGATTTCTCCAATGATCTGTGAAAAAAAAAAAATAAAAGGTAATTCTCATGACTTTTGAACATGTCTGAAAGCACAGAACAAATGTAATCCAAAATCAGTAATTAAAAATACTTAGGGGGCACCTGGGTGGCTCAGTGGGTTAAAGCCTCTGCCTTCGGCTCAGGTCATGATCCCAGGGTCCTGGGATCAAGCCCTACATCGGGCTCTCTACTCAGCAGGGAGCCTGCTTCCCTTCCTCTCTCTCTGCCTACCTGTGATCTCTGTCTGTCAAAACAAATAAATAAAAATCTTTCAAAAAATATTTAAAAAATAAAATTTAAAAAAAATATTAAAAACAGGGGCGCCTGGGTGGCTCAGTGGGTTAGGCCGCTGCCTTCGGCTCAGGTCATGATCTCAGGGTCCTGGGGTCGAGTCCCGCATCGGGCTCTCTGCTCAGCAGGGAGCCTGCTTCCCTTCCTCTCTCTCTGCTTGCCTCTCTGCCTACTTGTGATCTCTCTCTGTCAAATAAATAAATAAAATCTTTAAAAATATATATATATTAAAAACAAAACAAAACCATAGAATCCTGGTAATGAGCCATTCAGATAATAAGAAACAACAGAATACAAAATCAAAACCACAATGAGGTTTCACCTTACACCTGCCAGAATGGCTAGAATCAAAAAGACAAGTAATAACAAGTGCTGGCAAGGATGTGGAGAAAAGAGAACCCTTGTTCTCTTTTCTTTTTCCCCCTGTTTAGTGGGAATATAGACTGGTGCAGCCACCTTGGAAAACAGTATGGAGGTTCCTTAAAAATTAAAAATAGAAAGAAATACCATATGATCCAATATTTCCACTACTGAGTATTTACCCAAAGAAAATGAAAACACTAATTTGAAAAAAATGTATGTTAACTGTAGTACTATTTACAATACCCAAGATATGGAAGCAGTTCACATGCCCAGGGACAGAAGAATGGATAAGGAAGATGTGGTGGGCATATACAATGGAATATTACTTGGCCATAAAAAAGAATGGCATCTTCCCATTTGCAACAACATGGATCGACCTAGAAAGTGTTAAGCTAAGTGAAATAAGTCAGACAAAGACAAATACCATGTGATTTCACGTATATACAGAATCAAAAAAACAAATGAATAAACAAACCAAAAAGTAGAAACAGACCCATAAATACAGAGAACCAACTCATGCTTGCCAGAGGGGCGAGGTTGGGGGATGGGCAAAATGGATGAAGGGGAGTGGGAGGTAAAGGCTTCCAATTATAGAATGATAAGTCACAGTGTGGGGAAAGGTAGAGCAGAGGGCATATAGTCAGTGGTATTATAATTGGGTTTATGGTAACAGATGGTAGCTATGTTTGTGGTGTCACCATGCTGTACACCTGAACCAATGTAACATTCTGTATCAATTACACCTCAATTCAAAAAGAAGCAATTAGAGACTTGTTACTTCTACTAAGACCAGATTCACCCAGAACATACTTGTCGTCTCCACTTCTCAGCTTTGGGCAGCTCAGTACATTCTGAGGCAAGGAAGGGTCTTCGTTCCTAAGAAGAAGCAAAATACACATGTTGCCACTGTCCTAGTTACCAGCTTTATACAGCATCCACAACTGATTCAGCCCTGAAGACTAAACATCCAATAGTCTAAATACATCTGAAGCTTCAGTTTCAGATGATCTTCAAGCCTTATGTTTCACTCTCCAGTCTCTACTTAGGAAAGAAGTATACATACAAAAACATACATACAGAGGCTGCACTGTATCTAGTAGAATGAACCACTGGAAACTACTTAAAATTCCAGAGAGATGGCCAAGTAAGCTAGGTTATATCCATTTCATGGCATACTCATATTATCTTAAGAAATAATGGCTTCGGTGTTTAGAACAAACATACACGTGTATACGTGTGTGTGTGTAAGCACGTATGTGTATAATTTTTTTTTTTAAAACAAAACAAAAGTATTGAAAGAATGGTACATATTATTCTTAACCTGGCTGAGCCTCCATGAACTGAGATCACTCACTGGTTGCAGCTTTAGAGCTGCTCTCCATGGCACTTCCTATATTAGACAGAGCTGGGATAATATGGGAAGCTAATTATCATAATACAAAGAAGGCGGAAGAACAAGCAGCTAGATCATCACACTGCCCCAGCTAGAGGGAGGTACACGTAGAATTCACAGGTACAGACTCATAAGAATGTCAGCGAGCACAGACAAGGAACAGGAAATCTAGCCTGCTCAGAAGGGAGTTTTACCACATTTGTTCTTGAGACTTTACAATTCACGAGGAAGCTTTACACCAACCTTCACTTTTCCCTCTTCCAGCTGAGCTTGGCGAAATCTTGCTAAGGCCGTCCTATCAGAAAGAGAGAAAACTCCGTAAGATACTGCTCCCAGAGTTGTCACCCAAGTTCCTAGATGGGGTAGATCAGCTCATGACCATCATGTAAGGTATTCATTAATATGACCCATATATATATTATTATATACTTTTTTTTAACTGTCCAAAGTATTTGTTAGTTGTTTATTTATCAAGGCAAACAATTCCATAACCCAATATTCACGCTTCATAGTTCAGGAACATAGGTCAGTGACAAACTTCAATTGAACTCAACCCAAAGAAATTCTTTACATTCCAAAATCACTTTGCACTCTAAAAGATACCAGCCTTCTTCATCTCCTCAAAATCTTTCATGGAATCATAATTTCTGAGATATCTGCACATGCCTTCTTTCTTGGTTCAGCCACAGCAAACTTCTAGAAAGCTGCAACCCCCAGGGATACAACGAAGGCTCCAACAACATGAAATCGCAGACGCTTGGCCAGAAAGCCTCGCACCTGACGTTCCGTCAAAGCACTGGAATTCATGGTAGTTATTCTCCTCAAAACCAACCTCAAACCTAACGTCCTTCCTAACTGATAAAGAAATGGACCTATTATATACTTTTTCATAATACTTATTCATTAAAAAAAAAAAAGAGCATACACGAGAATGTGAAAGAGATTATGACACCACAGAGAAGTTATGGGTTTCCATGTTCCAACAGTGAGGGACTTAAAAAAGCCATTGGTGTTCCTGCACATCCAAGTAACTATTTTACTTACACTGGATGTGAAGACTGTGGGGAACTCCAAGCATAAGACCACTGTGGTGAGCAACAAACACATCCAGATGTTAAAAGACTAATAACATGGGGTGCCCAGTTGTCACTCTCACACCCCCTGCACCATCCCCAAGTGAGCTAATGTTTAACCAGTATAAGTTCTGGGATCTGTCAGAAAACACTAATGGGTAAAACAAACAGCAAATATGGGAATACTATTTTAACACATGTAGAGAAAGAAACATACCAAAAGGACCAAACACAAAAAGAGCTCCGTGGTGAAAATTAAGTAACATAAAATTTACAAACAAAATTAAGTTGATACTTACATGGCCTTTTCTGCATTTCGGGCCTAAGAGAGAAGGGAAGAAAAATGCCCATGTTTAAAATACCCTTTTTTTCATGTACTATTTAGAGAAAAGTATCACAAGAACAGTCACAAACATAAAGTTTGACTTTAAAGGAAAACTAGTATATGTACACTGTAATGACAACAACAACAGCAAAAAAAAATCAACAGATGTCCAAATCCTGTGACTTTTTACACTGCTCCCTCCACCTAAAATCTTTACCTCTCCACTATCCCCACCTCCTTGGATCTGGCTAACTCCTATCCATCCTTCAATATGTATCATCTGTGTCATCACCATCCCAGAAAGTTCTTCTGTAGCCCCTTCTTCCCAACAGGGCTGCTACCTTTTGTTTGGGTTTATAACTACTGTGGTCCTTTCCACCCAGCATCCCAACTGTTTCCTGCCAGCAGAATTTGAGAAAGAAAAGGCTGGCTTTTTCAAACTGAGTTTTATGTAAGTATTGTCATACTAGTGTCAAGACAAATGTCCCTGAAACACAGTGTCAAGCACAGAACATGTTTTCTGGGTTGTAGTATAAGTATTTATGCTTATACTTGTACTTGTTGAGTCAGGGACTTGAATTTTACTCTCAGCTTACCATCCCTGAGAAGCAGTCTCTGTTTCCCCATCTTTACAATAGGGATCATACCTCTTATCTCATAGAGATGTCATGATGACTTGATGAGAAAATACCTGAAAACATCAGGTATGCAGTTTATACTCAGCAAAAGCGAGCTCAATTTAGGTATCCTTTCTAGTCCTCCCTTTCAATGACCACAGGAAAAAACTTGGCGAAAGCTGGGTGAATACATGAATACATTATCTACTAAGGAATAAAACAGTGCAGCTTTCCCAGGGGAAATCATCATCTTGAAGGCTGAGGCAGTGTCCTACCTATTTCATTAAATCCTACAGATTCTGAATATTTAATTTAATGTTTCTCAATGGTTACTCCTAAAATACCATGGTAGGTGCTAGCAATTGAGCCATGGATCTTCTTCTTGAGGGAACTTCTTGGAACTTCCCCCTCACCCCCAGTGAATAAATGTGATAAGGGAATATACCCAGGATAATGTAAGCCCACAAATACAAATGTGTGATGGTTAGAGTGTTATAAAATAACCAACAACTCCTGTACCCAGAAATATCCAGGCCCAGGGAGCCCTCTCCCCTGCCAGGGAATGGAGAGATGGATTCCCTATGCTTGCTCGAGTTCAGAAAGGAAGAGCCTCAAGGCTGAACAGAGCAGTATGAAGCAGTAATTTGGGGCATATTCTCCCACAGAAAGGGCTGCTTCTTTTTTTTTTTTTTAAATAAACATATAATGTATTTTTATCCCCAGGGGTACAGGTCTATGAATCGCCAGATTTACACACTTCACAGTACTCACCATAGCACATACCCTCCCCAATGTCCATAACCCTACCTCCCTCTTCCAACTCCCCACAGCAACCCTCAGTTTGTTTTCTGAGATTAAGAGTCACTTATGGTTAGTCTTCTGTTCATAGCAAAGGAAACAGTTAACAAAACCAAAAGACAACTGACAGAATGGGAGAAGATATTTGCAAACGACATATCAGATAAAGGACTAGTGTCCAAAATCTATAAAGAACTTAACAAACTCAACACCCAAAGAACAAATAATCCAATCAAGAAATGGGCAGAGGACATGAACAGACGTTTCTGCCAAGAAGACATCCAGATGGCCAACAGACACATGAAAAAGTGCTCCATATCACTCGGCATCAGGGAAATACAAATCAAAACCACAATGAGATATCACCTCACACCAGTCAGAATGGCTAAAATCAACAAGTCAGGAAATGACAGATGCTGGCGAGGATGCGGAGAAAGGGGAACCCTCCTACACTGTTGGTGGGAATGCAAGCTGGTGCAACCACTCTGGAAAACAGCATGGAGGTTCCTCAAAATGTTGAAAATAGAACTGCCCTATGACCCAGCAATTGCACTACTGGGAATTTACCCTAAAGATACAAACGTAGTGATCCAAAGGGGCACGTGCACCCGAATGTTTATAGCAGCAATGTCCACAATAGCCAAACTATGGAAAGAACCTAGATGTCCATCAACAGATGAATGGATCAAGAAGATGTGGTATATATATACAATGGAATACTATGCAGCCATCAAAAGAAACGAAATCTTGCCATTTGCGACAACATGGATGGAACTAGAGCGTATCATGCTTAGCGAAATAAGTCAAGCGGAGAAAGACAACTATCATATGATCTCCCTGATATGAGGGAGTGGTAATGCAACATGGGGGCTTAAGTGGGTAGGAGAAGAATCCATGAAACAAGATGGGATAGGGAGGGAGACAAACCATAAGTGACTCTTAATCTCACGAAACAAACTGTGGGTTGCTGGGAGGAGGGGGTTTGGGAGAAGGGAGGTAGGGTTATGGACATTGGGGAGGGTATGTGCTTTTGGGTAAATTGGAAGGGGAGATGAACCATGAGAGACTATGGACTCTGAAAAACAATCTGAGGGGTTTGAAGTGGCGGGGGGGTGGGAGGTTGGGGTACCAGGTGGTGGGTATTATAAAGGGCACAGCTTGCATGGAGCACTGGGTGTGGTGAAAAAATAATGAATACTGTTTTTCTGAAAATAAATAAATTGGAAAAAAATGGAAAAAAAAAAAAAGAAATGTCTGTTCATGTCTTCTGCCCATTTCTTGATTGGATTATTTGTTCTTTGGGTGTTGAGTTTGCTAAGTTCTTTATAGATTTTGGACACCAGCCCTTTATCTGATATGGCGTTTGCAAATATCTTCTCCCATTCTGTCAGCTGTCTTTTGGTTTTGTTAACTGTTTCCTTTGCTGTGCAAAAGCTTTTGATCTTGATGAAGTCCCAATAGTTCATCTTTGCCCTTGCTTCCCTTGTCTTTGGCGATGTTCCTAGGAAGAAGTTGCTGCGGCTGAGGTCGAAGAGGTTGCTGCCTGTGTTCTCCTCAAGGATTTTGATGGATTCCTTTCTCACATTGAGGTCCTTCATCCATTTTGAGTCTATTTTCATGTGTGGTGTAAGGAAATGGTCCGATTTCATTTTTCTGCATGTGGCTGTCCAATTTTCCCAACACCATTTATTGAAGAGACTGTCTTTTTTCCATTGGACATTCTTTCCTGCTTTGTCAAAGATTAGTTGACCATATAGTTGAGGGTCTATTTCTGGGCTCTCTATTCTGTTCCATTGATCTATGTGTCTGGTTTTGTGCCAGTACCATGCTGTCTCGATGACAACAGCTTTGTAATAGAGCTTGAAGTCCGGAATTGTGATGCCACCAACTTTGGCTTTTTTTTTCAATATTCCTTTGGCTATTCGAGGTCTTTTCTGGTTCCATATAAATTTTAGAATTATTTATTCCATTTCTTTGAAAAAATGGATGGTATTTTGATAGGAATTTCATTAAATGTGTAGATTGCTTTAGGTAGCATAGAAATTTTCACAATATTTGTTCTTCCAATCCATGAGCATGGAACATTTTTCCATTTCTTTGTGTCTTCCTCAATTTCTTTCATGAGTACTTTATAGTTTTCTGAGTATAGATTCTTAGTCTCTTTGGTTAGGTTTATTCCCAGGTATCTTACAGTTTTGGGTGCAATTGTAAATGGGGTTGACTCCTTAATTTCTCTTTCTTCTGTCTTGTTGGTATAGAGAAATGCAACTGATTTCTGTGCATTGATTTTATATCCTGACACTTTACTGAATTCCTGTACAAGTTCTAGCAGTTTTGGAATGGAGTCTTTTGGGTTTTCCACATATAGTATCATATCATATGCGAAGAGTGACAGTTTGGCTTCTTCTTTGCCGATTTGGATGCCTTTAATTTCCTTTTGTTGTGTGATTGCAGAGGCTAGGACTTCTAATACTATGTTGAATAGCAGTGGTGATAATGGACATCCCTGCATGTTCCTGACCTTAGCGGAAAAGCTTTCAGTTTTTCTCCATTGAGAATGATATTTGCGGCGGGTTTTTCATAGATGGCTTTGATAATATTGAATTATGTGCCAAAAGGGCTGCTTCTAGCCCACTGATTTCTTCTTCGGATCTTGGGCTCATTAATCTACAAGAGCTTGCAATAAATACATCTACAACCTTATTACTGCGTCGTTTGGTTCTTACGGGGGCTTCACTTAATGAAAATATTATGGTTACCAAGATGTATGAGCAACTTTTTCGTACCAGCGCGATGTGCATTCTCACATTTACTCGTCGTGAGCGCTACTGAACGAATGGAGACGCCAACAGACCACTCCAGACCACAGAGATCACATCCTCACGCAATAACACTGTATCATCCGTTCAATCGTTACTGAACACCCACAACGTGCCAGACGCCGTTTTAGACATTAAGAAAGCAATGGTGAAAAAACCCTGACCTCGTGAAGTTTGTATCTCGTGGGGGAGGCCGGGAACACATAAATCAAACAACCCAGAAACATATTGTCACAACCGCTGTTCATCTCCCGTATGGGTGAACTTGGGGACAAACAAGTGGGCCCATGCCGGGCACCGTGACTTGGGGCCGGTCCTTGCGCCTCTCTATGCCTTACTATTCCCGAGCGGTAACTTAAAGTGCTTGATCCACATGAAAATACTATCGGAAAAGATAACTCCTCCGCTCCCGAGGTTCCCGTTTCCTCCCCCAACTTCTGACAGATGAAGCACGGAGGAAAAAAACCCAAGTTACTGGTAGCCCAGGAGCCTGAAGCCTGCAGTGATGCCCGGCTGCGCGCACCTACACCACGAGCACCCCGAATGGGGCCGGGAGTCCTCACAGCCCGCCCGCTCGCCCGCCTCATCATGCACCCACCCAACTCACCATGGTTGAGCGAGGGTGCCGCCTTGGGGCCGCGTGGCCCCAGCCCCCGGAGCTTCACCGCCTCCCGCGAGGCAGACCCTAACAGGAACAGAAATACCCTATGCGATCGCTCTGCCAATTTTTCTGTCGGAAGGGCAAAAGGGAAGGACCGGAAGTGGGGAGCCGGAAGTGAAGTTGAAGAATTGACAAGGGGAGGAGGAAACGTGAGCGCGCTCCTGTAAGGCTGGTCCTCCCCAGGAGTCTGGAGGTTGCACCAATACAGGCGTACGAAAAATGGGCGGGGCGGGTGTTGGCAAAATTGCGCTTGCGTAGTGAGATTGATATGGTTGGCTTAGCCCCCTGGTTTTGATCTCGCGATAACAAGTGCAAATTTTCTCGCGTTAATTATTGGTATTGCGGAAGCCGGCGATACATGCTGCTGCTGAGACTGAGCTGTTTGGCGCTGGTAGTGTAGGTCGCATCCCTCCGTCCGCCTTTCTGCTTCTTTTGGTGAGAGCAAGTGTGCCCTTGTGGAAATCGCTCATCCTCAAGCCTCCGAACGAAGTCCTCCCAGCCTGCGCAGAAGAGGGTAGGCAGCTCCAGAAGTGGAAGGCGCAGACTCCAGCTAGCGGGCGCTGAAACGCCTCTTTGGGCAGAGCTGAGCGAGTGCTCTCCAGGAGTTCCAGCTGGCCGAGCTTCGTTAATTCCTTCGCGTTTTCCTGTCATTTGCGTGCGGCCTTTTCCCGAGCTCTTCTGGAGTCGCGGGCCTTATCAGAGCTGGACCGGTACTTGAAGTCACTTTCTTTTAAAGTAAAAAAATGTAAGGACCGGGGAAGAAAAAGCTACCTACTCGGAGAAGGAGGTTGGTTAGAGAGGTGGTATGTGTAGCACTACCAGAGAGATGCGGTCAGTGTGTGATGAGCTTACTGCTACGATAAGATGATCGTTAGACAAGGACCCAGGAACACGGTAGAGGCCACTTGATGGGTGATCATGGTTCTGGGGGCTCCTCCCGTATGGTGTCCAGAGCTGTGGTGTGGAATTCAGGGGAAGGAAGGTAGCAAATTAAGCCAGTAACAGCAGCTCTCCCTTTTCAGTGCCTTCCTCTGCCAGAAGACCTAACCAATGGTGAGCACTTCGGCTCCAACCTGAGACACAAGTCCGTGGGGGGAGGCGGAGGGGAAAGCAGCTAATTTGTGGTTCAGGATCAGGCAGGACAAGTACTTGGAAGAGTAGACACCAGAATCCCATGCCTGAACCATGGTAAGGACGTTGTCTCCTTAAAAGTTTCAGGTGGGCGTTTGGCCATCCAACCAGACTCCACCTTCCCACGTTTCTGGCAGCTAGTTATGGATTTGTGATTATATAATAGTCAATGGGAATTGAATGAGAGGAATGTGTTGCCACTTAGGCAGTGTCATGAAAAGTATGGACATGACTTTCCCTTCTCTGCTGAGAGGCGAGTATGGCAACAGCCACCTTGAACTCAGAAATGGAAGAATTGTGAGGATGCCAGAGCCACCTCCCAGCTGTGGAATATCTAGCTCTGTAGAATGAGAGAAAAATAAACATCGTCTTGTTTAAGCTGCTGCATTTGGGGGGTCTTTTATTGCCTTTATTAACCTTTACCATAAGTAACACATAACAAAGCTTGTTGATCCCAAACAAGCAAGGTCATTCCTCACTCAAATGAGTTTTTCTGAGACAGAAGTTTCTCAGACTTCTGTATCTTGACCCATTAAATCCCTGACACTAGGATGCAGAGGTCATATGAAACAGGATTCATAAGTCATTACCTATATTGATTGTCCTTCCAGCATTCGTTCTGCCTACCCACTTACCTGAACTCCATTTGGGAATCTTAGGGTTCAGGGGAAGGAAACTACATTCCCAGCTTTAAGAACAGAATAAGAAATCTAGGTTAAGCTAAACAATCCATGTCATCTCCCTATGAATATTGATTGAGTGGTGGGCTTAAGACCCAGGCTGACCCAGAGTGAGTCTCCAGACTTTGCTTGCAGTGCTGGGTGGATGTCAGAACAAACGTAATACCAGAGCTGCTGTCAGCCACTCTAGGACTCCAAGACAAGACTCAGTATTTGGGGACCTAAGTGAGTTGCTGAATAAGGCCTCAAGCCCACAGCTCAGTCTTCACTTATATAGACCAATAAACTCTCTTTAGTGTAGAAACCAGTAAGAGTCAGACTTACCATAAACTAAGAGCATCCTGATGATACCATTCATCCTGCCACAGTCTGCTAATGTCCTTTCTTTCTCTGTGCACACTGGTCCTGTCTGCCCATACTGTTCCTTCTGCCCGCAGCACCCTTCCTTCATTTTGCTACCCAACTAATCTCATTTATGCCTTCCTCATTTGAGACAATTTAGACAGCCTTAGATGACTTAACCTCTGTGTTTAATTTCTAGTCTGTGAAATTGCCATAATAGTATTTACCTATTTTCATTTTTCCTCATTCATGATATTGGGGCATTTGCTTTAGAGTTGTTAAAAGAAGCAACTATATATAAGGCGCTCAGAACAGATCTATGTGAAGTACTCAATTATTTTAAAACCAAAAACCCCATGATCTGCAAGTCACATCTGTTATGTGGCCCTACCGAAGTCTATGTAGTCAGCTGGTCCAGCCTCAGGGACTCCGTAAGAGCTCTTTTGGCCTGCTTTTTTTTTTTTTTTTTTTTTTTTAAGAATCTATTTGTCAGAACGAGCACAAGCAGGGGAAATGGGAGAGGAAGAAGCAGGCTCCCAGCTGAGCAGGGAACCTGCTGAAGGGCTGGGTCCCAGGACTGGGATCATGACCTGAGCTGAAGGCAGTCACTTAACCAACTGAGCCACCCAGGCATCTCTCTGATGACCTTTAAATAACCGAATTTAAGATTTACAGGCTTTGCCCTATTGGAATCTTATCTTGTTTTGTTTTTTATCTCTGCCCCACAGGTCTGGCTGGTGAGATAGGATAGCCAAATGAGTAAAGCAACAGAGACACTAGCACTGTACTGCCTTTTTTGGTGTGCCAACAGCCCCAACTTACATTGTTTCTCAGCCACCCTGTAAATCTGAACAGCCTGTTGTATTGCTAAGATTTTCTGTACTTAGATCCCAGCGTCAATCCTAAATAGCTTACTTATCTATGCATCTACAATTGAGACCTATCATTAGATCACATCACTAATCTACAGAACTGTAAACTGACCAGCAGGCTGAATTTGGCCTACAGGGTTGGTTTTGACTTCTGTCGTGAAGAACCGGAAAATCTCACAGAAATCCTGATATGAGGCAACACTAAACCCTTCTTCGTGCTCGGTAACTGTCAATACAGGTGAAAACCCTGGGTGGCTGAGTTGGTTAAGCATCTAGCTCTCAGGGTCTTGAGTTCAAGCCCTGCATTGGGCTCCACGCTGAGTGTGGAGCCTACTTAAAGAAAAATGCAAGTAAAACATCCTAATGTTAAGGGTGCCTAATGTTAGGGGCTCAGTCATTAAGCGTTTGCATTCCGCTCGGTTCATGATCCCAGGGCCCCACATCAGGCTCCCGGCTCCCCAGGAAGCTTGGTTCTCCCTCTCCCACTCCCCCTGCTTATGTTCCCTCTCTCGCTTTTTCGCTGTTCCCTGTCAAATAAATAAATAAAATCTTTATTTAAAAATCCTAATGTTAGGGGCACCTGGGTGGCTCAGTAGGTTAAAGCCTCTGCCTTCAGCTCAGGTCATGATCTCGGGGTCCTGGGCTCGAGCCCTGAATCGGGCTCTCTGCTCAGCAGGGAGCCTGCTTCCCCCCACCCCCCGCCAACGCCTGTCTCTCTGCCTACTTGTGATCTGTCAAATTAAAAAAAAAAATCTTAAAAGAATCTTAAAAAAAAATCCTAATGTTAGGTCAGTGCATGTTAAAATCTACAAGAGGTTTGGAACTGGGCAATTGACAAAGGCTGGAAGCATTATGGGGATGATAGGAAAAACCTAGAATGCTTTCTGCAAATGGTTAGGACAAACATGGATAATAACAACTCTGCTAGTGAGGACTCAGAAGGAAGTGAAGAGCTCAACAGAGAAAATCTGTGTCTTAGAGAATACATAAATAGAAATAGGACACTAAAAGCACTGCTGGTGAGGGCTCAGAAGGAATTGGGGAATGTTATCAGAAATTGGAAAAGGGATGTCTGGGTGGCTCAGCGGGTTAAAGACTGCATTCAGCTCAGGTCATGATCCTGGGATGGAGCCCCGCATCAGGCTCTCTGCTCAGTGGGGAGCCTGCTTCCCCCTCTCTCTTTGCCTGCCTCTCTGCCTATTTGTGATCTCTGTCAAATGAATAAATAAAATCTTTTTTTGAAAAACTGGAAAAAAGTGAAATCCCTATATGATAGAAATGTAGCTGAGTTGTAGACTAGTTATGTGGAAGGTGGAATTTGTATATGACTAACTTGGATATTTAGCTAAGAGGGGTTTTGGTTTCTTTTTTGATGCTTATAGTAAAATGCAAGAGCAAAGAGATAACCTAAGGAAGTACTGTTAAAACAGATCCTGAACTTGATGATTTGAGAAAATCTTAGCCTATCCATACTACAAAAGATGCTAAAATTAGGAGGTTCACTGGAAAGTTTGCTCTGGAGAAAAAGCTAAGGGTGTGGTTGAACCACCTTTTTCTAGTGCCTCAGAATGATCAAAAGGTCAGAATATTCATCCACTTTGGAGATAGGGTAAGAGATTAGGTGTGTGACTTCTGAATCCTTTCAAGCATTGCAGCAGAACCCAGGACAGAGATGGAATTATCCAGGAAAGTTCTGTGGAGGAGCCTCTTGTCTAATGAAGTGAATTCCCATGACAATCACAGAAGACCCATAAGGTTGTACTGCCAGCTTGGACTCCAATGGACAGAAAAAGAACAAAATGAAAAAAGGCTGTTGAATTCCCAAAATTTTATATGGAGGAAACAAGCTGATAAATCTACTCAGCTATACTGGGACGCCTGGGTGGCTCAGTCAGTTAAGCATCTACCCTTGGCTCAGCATCTACCATTGGCTCAGGTCATGATCCTGGGGTCCTGGGATCTAGTCCCGCATCAGGCTCCTTGCTCAACACAGAGCCTGCTTCTCCCTCTGCCTGTCGCTCCCCCTGCTTGTGCTCATTCTGTTAAAAAGAAAAAGAAAAAGAAAAAAAGAAAAGGGGTTGGCTCCTGGGAGGTCAGCTTGAGCCTGGAGAATATCCTCAACCATTAAACCTGATACTGTTTGCCCAGCTAGATTTTTAAATTGAGACCAGTGACTCCCTTTACCCTTCTAGTTTCTCCCATTTTAAAGGGCCATATCTGTTACTAATGTCCTATACCTTTATTACATTGACTTTTGGGAGAAGATAACTTAAAACCAAACCACAGATGGGGAGGAATTTCACCCCAGGATAGATCATATCTAGCTCTCACCTATACCTGATTGATTGGATTATTTTTTGTAAAGATTTATTTATCTGGCAGAGATCACATGTAGGCAGAGAGGCAGGCAGAGAGAGGTGGAGGGAAGCAGGCTCCCCACCGAGCAGAAAGTCCAATGACGGGCTCGAACCCAGGACCCCAGGATCACGACCCGAGCCGAAGGCAGAGGCTTTAACCCACTGAGCAACCCAGGCGCCCCTCACCTATACCTGATTTAGACAATGAGACTTGGGATTTGGGATCCAAGACTTAGAAATGTTGCTTTGGTAGTGTGTAGTGGTCGACACTTGGGGTGACGCTGGGATGAAATGAATGCATTCTGCATGTGAGATGGCTGTGAAATCTTTAGGGGCCAGAGTCCAGACTAAGGAAGAATAATAACCTGCCAAAGTGTACATGTCCTAATTCCCACCACCTGTGAATGTTACTATACATGGCCAAGGTTCTTTTGGGATGTGATGAAGTTACATCATCAATAGGTAGCTAACACAGTGATTGAGTCCTTGTCCAGGGGCAAGAACACCCTTGAATGGATCCTGTAGAAGTCTGTCCCTAGCAGAAAATAAGATGTGACAATATGAGCATAAAATAGTAAAAATGAGGGGTGCCTGGGTGGCGTAGTCGGGTGAGCCTTGGACTCCTGGGTTTCACCTCAGGCCATGATCTCAGGGTTTTAAGATCAGGCCCGACCTTGGGCTCCCCACTCAGATTGAGATTCTCTCCCCCTCTCCCACCGGCCCTTCCCCCACCCTCTAATAAGTAAAATCTTAAAAAAAAAAAAAAAGGAATTTGTAAAAGCCCATGAGTTCATACTTTTGCTAAGAAAAGTTAAAAGTTAGGGTGTCTGGGTGGCTCAGTGGGTTAAAGCCTCTGCCTTCGACTCAGGTCATGATCTCAGGGTCCTGGGATGGAGTCCCGCATCGGGCTCTCTGCTCTGCAGGGAGCCTGCTTCCTCCTCCTCCTCCTCTCTCTCTCTGCTTGCCTCTCTGCCTACTTGTGATCTCTGTCTGTCAAATATATAAATAAAATCTTTTTTTTTAAAGATTTTATTTATTTATTTGACAGAGAGAAATCACAAGTAGACGGAGAGGCAGGCAGAGAGAGAGAGAGAGAGAGAGGGAAGCAGGCTCCCTGCTGAGCAGAGAGCCCGATGCGGGACTCGATCCCAGGACCCTGAGATCATGACCTGAGCCGAAGGCAGTGGCTTAACCCACTGAGCCACCCAGGCGTCTTTAAAAAAAAAGTTAAAAGTTAGTTAAAAATTAGTTGCAAAGATATAAACATGAAGGAGTTCTGTTAAGGGAACTTATATAGATGTATTTTTTTTAAAGATTTTATTTATTTGTCAGAGAGCATAAGCAGGGAAGCAGCAGGCAAAGCAGGCAGAGGGAGAAGTAGGCTCCCCACTGAGCAGGGAGCCCAATGTGGAACCTGGGATCATGACCTGAGGCGAAGGCAGACACCAACCGACTGAGCCACCCAGGCATCCCCAGATTATTCTTAGTAAGTGTACTTTTCACCTGCAAAAAATTGAATAAAAATGTCCATTTTATATGAGCTGCCAAAGTGAGCATGAATAAAAATGTCCAAAATCAGCTAAACAATCCAGAAAATTTATAAACTATACAAAGAATAGAAAGGTCCGATCAACACCTGCAGCCTAATAAAAAAATATTTCAAGAACACTTTGTTTCTAGAAGAAACATTTTTAAATGTGCTTAAAATATAGGGATTGGGAGACCTGTTGCTGAATGACCATACTAGGAGAAACTGTTACAAAAGAGGATTCAAGCTCACTTGCAACATCTCAGACATTAATCACCTTTGGACTTCTGTGTCCTAATTTAGGGCTAACCAGCCCAAAATACCAGAAACTCCCATGCTGATAACCCGAGATGAGATGGTATCCTTTTTCTCTTGGGTCTGAGAGTGTTTACACTCCAGAACAAATATATAAATGGAATATGGTAGAATTATAAAATCCTGGGGTACCTAATCATTAGGATGGCGTCACAAAGGCAGAACATTCTACAGTTATAAACAAAATTTAAAACCACTGTATTTGTAGTGTTTCCAATTTTCAAAGCCAGATTAAATTTGTAGTCAGTTTAAATTTAGAACAAATTTAGAATCAAGATCAAAATGCCTAAGGAAAACTGATTTTCAAAATGTTCCTCAGGTTTAACAGAGTATGCATTACACAAAGTTCAAAATAGTAGACTGCTCCTCCATGCATGAAAGCATTAGACAATCTCTCAATTAAGAGAAGCCAAGTAGCTATTGTCCTCAGAGGGACGTGGGCTCTTTTCCAGTTCTCTATAGCACCACCTCCTCCATCTCCCAGCTGACCAGCTTCATTCACATCACCATCTGCTGCCTTCCAAAGGCTCTGGAGTTAATGGCATGCATTAAAGGTATCCCTGATCTGGTTCAACCAGGCCTTCCTTATCTCAGACTTGCCAAACATACTGAGAGGTATTCCTCTCAAGGTGGCATATAAACAATCTGATGGCACTGTAGAAGTTTGCATAAAATAAGTACCATTTATTATTCCAGTTAAGTGGTAGGCCCTTTATGAGTAACATTTTGTGTAATCCATCACAGTGATCCCGCAAAATACAAGTTTTGGGTTTTTTTCCTTCACTTTATATTTGAGGAAACCGGAGCTTAGAACTGCTTGCTGTTTCAAATTGGAACAGACATTCCAGTCAAGTCTGACACCACAGCCTATAATGGTTGCATGATGCTATGGTGCCTAAAATGGACAAGGCTCTGCAGCTAAAATCAGGTTTTTGGAGGCCCAGGTACTGCAGTACCAATAGACCTTGGGGGATAAAGTGAAATATAACTTGGCCAGCATTTAGAAGTCATACCTATTAATTCCTGGGGTCTTCTATCCTGGGCTTGCATTTTTAAGGATTTAAGGTCCTTTAACTATTTGTTCTTTATAACTGAAGTATTGGTAGAGATCTAGTTATCATCTGTGGCTGCTAAAACCATGAGGTGCAAGACTATTGGAAGACTTTATAATAGAAAACACTGAAATCACCGCAACCTATGGATCAAGACTAGTACCACCAGAAGTAAGGCAACCTGACATTATGTCCCTCCTGATGTGATGCAACAGGACATACAAAACCCCCTACGATGTACCTAACCTAAAAAAAATAATCAAAATGTAATCACGCTTCTAGACCTGACTACCACTAAACTCTGGGAGGTAAAACCATATGAGACAATACTATAGGGATACAACCAACCAAATGCAGGTCATTAGAGATTCTTCAACTAGTCTTTTCCAAAAAGGATGGGCAACTTAAAAGATTTAAGAGATATTACTAAATGCAATATATAGAGAGCACTGGATCCTGACCCAGCAGGAAAAAGTTAAATGAAATCAAATTTGTGTTTCCTCCATACATTACCACTTATGATTTTACAAATATCCCAACTCCAAGACATTTTTTGGGCTGATCTGATTCAGAAACCCGTTAATGAAGCAATTTTGTACAAAGTCGATATAAACTTGGCAGCTAGGAGAACTGTGATCTAATTCTGAAATTTGGCACAAAACCCACTAGAGTGAATTGACTTTCTCTTCCATTCACAACAGAATCAGCAAAGGTTTGAAAGTCAGTGACAAGTAACTTTTTGCTTCTGTTTCAGCCCTCAGCTGTATGGTTTAAAAGTGTAAAAAAACAAAAATCTTGCCTCTAAATTTCTGTCCTACTCAGAAAAAAACAATCTGTGACTATAAACTCTGATCTCTTGCCCTATCAGTTCGGGTTCGCTGTGTGGAAACTATCACCCAAAAACATTAGCAGACAAGCAAACAGCAATAGCCTGAAGAGTGTCATCTTGTCTGTGTTACACGATATAATCTGCACAAAGTTTCTGACTTTTCCAAATTAAAAATACCACCTGGAAGCACTGAATGAATGCCATTCCTCTAAGGAGCTTTAAATCAGCCAAAAGCCTTCTGACCACTCAACCAGGTATGATCAGTTCTTGATTAGAAAGCTCCTGAGAGGGGCACCTGGTTGCTCAGTGGGTTAAAGCCTCTGCCTTCGGCTCAGGTTATGATCCCAGAGTCCTGGGATTGAGCCCCCCATCGGATTCTGTTCGGCAGGGAGCCTGCTTCCCTGCCTGCTCTCTACCTGCCTCTCTGCCTACTTGTGATTGCTGTCAAATAAATAAATAAATCTTTAATAAAAAAAAAAAAAGGCAAGCAAGCTCTTAAGAGTTCCAACATAGGACTGCCTCATAAATGTTAGGTGCAGTCAACTAAGCATCAGACATCAAGTACATGTGCCTACTGCCTACAGTTTTGTGGCCTGATCCAAGAAGTATAAATGTAGTAGACAGAAGGACTGGAGTTCCCCATTCTCCTTCCAGGTAACTGTCCCCCCGCACCCCCGGTTCCATCCCACTTGCATCCACTTTGAGGTCCCAGTGTCATAATACGTCTCCAATGACTTTCATTATTGGGGACACAAGAGGACATACTAACTGCAACTAAGAATATTTGAAATGAACCTAAGGGAAAAGGATGGTTCTGTGAAAGCAAAGCAATGAAGGAGCCGCACTGAGGAAAGAAGTCCATCCCAGTCAAGTGGTCATTCACTGAATGACTTCTCTGCGCCACCAAATTATTTCTGCCCAAGTTTGGTCAGTTAGCAATGTTCTCTGGGGAGACAAGAGTAGGCAGGTTTTAGGCCCTGGTTCATGGGCCATGTTGCAGAGTAACCTCAATGAGAACTTCAATGCTGGAAACCAAAACTAGGAAGGATCAAGACGAAAACACATCCAAACTACTTGAAATTGCTTGATCTCTTCAGGCCCAATTAGGAAAGGATGTTTTTACAAGTGAAAGTAAGTAATTAAGTTAAAAAAGGCTTGTTATTTTTAAGAAAACACTACAACTATCCTTGCCTTCCGATATGTAACAGCTACCTTAGGAGGTAAAACACTGTAGCTTGCTATCGGAACATACACTTGAAGATTATAGATAGCAGCTAAGTTCCTTGTAAAGGTTTGTTGTGGGGTTGAAAATGGACAGAAGGGAAGCAGTTATGTGTAATGAATGTTCTTTCCATTCTAAAGCAAGCAAGAAAGGGTAATTACACACAAAACAGTGTAATTAAGAGCATAAGCACAGGACTAGTTCTCAAATTCCAACTGCACCACCAGGACTATGACCTTGGTTACTTACACCAATGGTTTTCAATCCAGTGGTACCTGAGAATCATCTGGAAGCTTATAAAATAGGGAGAGCTCAGGACCCACCTAGACAAATTAGAGCAAAATGGCTGCATGTCTAATTCTAGAAGTTACTAGATCCCAGCCGTTAAGCTTGTTGCTAAGATTCACACTTCTCCGCTGCTTCAGCAGTTACACTCTTCACATCAAGCACACAAGACTCAAAACAGGAGCCCCCAATACTTCAGATTACACACATGAAATGCAATGTTTAAGGCTTTCTATGACATACCAGAGCCTACCAAAAACGTGCCCCCAATCTTTTAAAGAATTTTCAGTATCATGGAGGTTTAACTTCAATGATCACAAAAAATACTCATACATATTAAGGCAAACACATCCAAAACAGATAAAGCTGGTAAAAGACAAATATGCACTATAAACTTCACTCCCCTCAAACCTCAAGGTTTTACCTCTGGCACTTTAAGTAGACAAGGTTACAAGTGAACCTGTACCAGATACCTTAATCTACATGTTTTCTGGAAGCCAACTACCCCAAAGTCCTATGCTACTCATCAAAAACATGTCCGTACATTGTAGTACAGTGCAGCAATGAACTCCCAAATTAAAACCAGTGTCACGACATGAACACCATCGCTGTTAATTCTTCATTGTAACGAAGCACATAGATTGGGTAGGGAAGGTAATTTTTTATTATCTACTGTAAAGAAAGGAAGGAAATCTTTTCAGTTGTCTTTGAAGTGTCAAAGTAGGGGCACCTAGATGGTTCAGTCAGTTAAGTATCCAACTCTTGATTCTGGCTCAGGTCATGATCTGGGGTTTTGCGCTCAGTGGGGAGCCTGCTTGAGAGTTTCACTGACCCCACCCTTGCTCACTCTAAATCTTCAATAAAATAAAGTTTCAAAGATCACTGAAATTAACATTTTAAACTACTTAATAGGAGCACCTGGATGGCTCAGTTGCTTAAGTGTCTGCCTTCAGCTCGGGTCACCATCCCAGGGTTCTGGAATGAGGCCTGCACTGGGTGCCCCTGCACAGCAGGGAGTCTGCCTCTCCCCTAGCTCATGTTCTCTCAAATAAAATCTTTTAAGATTTTTTTTATTTGACAGATAGAGATCACAAGTAGACAGAGAGGCAGGCAGAGAGAGGAGGAAGCAGGCTCCCCGCTGAGCAGAGAGCCCGACGCGGGGCTCCATCCCAGGACCCTGGGATCATGACCCGAGCCGAAGGCAAAGGCTTAACCCACTGAGCCACCCAGGCGCAGCTTTGGTATGCACATCTAAGTTAGATGGAATGCTCAATTTGAGTATTTTGAGAGTGTATACATGAGCAGTGGGGGTGGGGATGGGGACACAGGTAGAGAATTTTTTAAAAAGATTTTATTTATTTGACAGAAATCCAAGTAGGCAGAGAGGCAGGCAGAGAGGGGGAAGCAGGTTTCCCGCTGAGCAGAGAGCCCAACGTGGGGCTCAATCCCAGCACCCTGGAATCAAGACCTGAGCTGAAGGCAGAGGCTTTAACCCACTGAGCCACCCAGGCATCCTGAGGTAGAGAATTTTAAGCAGGCTCCATGCCCAGTGCAGGACCCCGAGAGCATGACCTATTTTTTTAAATGTAACCTCCAGGGATGCCTGGGTGGCTTAGTTGGTTAAGCCACTGCCTTTGGCTCAGGTCATGATCCCAGGGCCCTGGGATCGAGTCCCATATAAGGCCCCAGCGGGGAGCCTGCTTCTCTCTCTGCCACTCTGCCTGCTTGTGCATGCACTCTGACAAGTAAAATCTTTCAAAAAAAGAAAAAAAAAAAAAGTAACCTCCGAAGCCCGAAGTGGGGCTTGAACTCGGGACCCCAAGATCAACAGCTGCATGCTCTACTGAGCCAGCCAGGTACCCTTCAATGTATGGATTATTCTTTTAACTATTCTTTATTAGATTCTTCAAGGTTAAGTTTGTAGGCAAGATTTCCATCTGATCCACTCCTATTGAAGCAGCTTCAAGAGGCTGAGAAATTACTGTAGAAGCAAGCAAAAAGGCAGCAAAACTTAACAGGGATGCAAAGATGAAAATGTTAGACAATGTAGAATTCCTTGCAGCACCTCCACTTATCCTTCCATCCCCTCAACCCTTGGTAGGAGAAATCCTTGCCCTTTTATCGACCTGGCAGGCATAGGGCTCTCAGACCTTAAGAAATGGGGGATTGGTTTCTTACCCAAAGTGAAAGCTGCTAAATCCCAAACAAACCCCATTTTTGACAGAGCTGGCCTATCAAGGCAATATACTACTTACTATCTGAAAATGATTTTTAAAAAGTTGCTTAAAACCAAGGCTCCTGGGTGGCTCAGTTAAGGTTGTTGGGTATCCAACTCTTGGGACTGAGCTCATTGTCAGCCTCCACACTGAGTCGTCTGCTTCAGAATTCTCTCCCTCTGCCCCCTCCAGTAAATAAAATAATCATTTAAAAAAGTCTTACAACAAATCCTTCCTTGCTACAGGAACTTCTCATTGGCTTTCAGCAATTAGTTTGATTTCCCTAGAATACAAGTATTTTCACGTTGTACTTGCTCAGTCAAGATCAATGCAACTAAATGCAACCTTATGAAAGAACACTTATGTGGCCTGTGAATAGGCCCTCAGTTATGCGTATCAAAGGGCTTTAAACAAAAGGCTCCTAGGTACTACAAATGCAGGACAAAGAGCAGTTGTGTGAAGCAAAAACGGTTCTAAATATCTCACTGCTAGGTTTTCCAACTTGAGGCTGGAAAACCTTGAGGGGAAAATAACCCCATGCTTACCACCCCCAAACCTGAATCTACATTTAACAATGATGCCTTTGAAAACAGGTCTTCCTTTATGCTATCTTTTCCTTGCAACAGAAACAAAAATTATCAAGACATTTAACATGTCTAGTTAACATCTAATATATATCATTTGCTCAATACAAATAGCAAAGGAGAAAACTTGTTAGCTTGTATTCATGAGTGAAAGGACCTACATACCAGGGCTTCACACTTTTTTACTTTGCCTCCTTTTGACTATTAATGAGACCAAGTAGGAATTGGCACAGCACAGCTTAGACACCAACATCTTAACCTTGCAATGGTATAGATAAAAAAAAAATGGGACTACCTGGGGAAAACAATATATATCCAATGTGAAGAACCACATGGCAGTATGAAGGGGAAAGAATTAACTAAGTCAGGAAAGCATAAACTACTAACTATAGTTCGTTTAGCTGGGGGAGGGGGGCAAAAAAAGAGGACATAGTGTGGAGGAAGTATACTTGCGTAGGTTCTAGACTCTAGGTAGCTGTATATTTCTCAAACAAGTTAAGCTTCCACTTATATATGCTTATACAAGCTTTGAACTCATTTATAAAGTGAGTTGTTCATTAAACCAAGTAATTTCTAAGGTTTGTCTCAACTCTGTAACAATCTTAGAGAAACAAGAAATGAAAAACATTTCACATCCTTATGATGCCCAGGAAAAGTACCACATGTTAAAACATAACAATGGCATTAAAACTATCAAGAATGAACAGAGAGGTAAAGGGCAGCATTGTAATGGGTTACAAAGGGAATTTTTTATATCCCTGCGTAACAGGACACCAAAGAATCTATACTTCCTTATAATAGCTGTTTTTCATTACTGAAGACATGACTGGGTTAGAACACAAAGAAAAGTCCAAACTGTCAGCTTTTAGTCCTCCACATTCCCCTCTTTAATATGGCATTTTGCACTATATACATTAATGAAAATTTGAAACAAACAAAAAGAACTTTAGTCAAACTCCCCTTCCTCCTCCAGCTTTATTGGATAGTTTAAAATTACATTTCTATTTTCTAGGACTTCAGTTGCTTTTTCCATCTGACTTTTTAAAAACTGATTACAGCAAATGAAACACAGTTGTCTAAGTGATATAGTATACAAAAATAACATCTTGATTTCTGTGAAAATGCATTTCTCTGCAATTCCTGAATAACTCCAAATTATGCTAACTCTGAGCATAGATGTTTACTCTGGGTTTTAGATTTAGTCTTTGAAAAAATGTGTTCTAAACCTTTGCCATCACCTTATGTATATCCAGCATCAACGCTGTGATGAAGTTGTTCCTGTTTAGGCCTTTATCCCGATTTTTCTCGCACAGCCATTAACACACGTTTGTCTTTTTATTTTGTTTACTCCCACTCAACTGTATGTTCTATGTAGGGCCTGATACAGATGTTACTTGATGTTATTTAATAGCTACTGAGGTCAGACAATCCAAGGCCATCATTATGCTAAAATTAAAGTTATTTATGGAAGCTCATAAATACTTCCAGAATTGGTTTTACCTCCTACATGGGAACATATCCAAGAAACCCAGAACGGGCTTACTGGTCTGACTCAACTCTTCCCATTCCTCAATCCCTATTCACCAGTGGCGCGGAAAGGGGGTTCTTTAACAAAGCATTATACATAACACCTCTACCAAACTAAACATAAACTTTTTTTTTGTAGTTAAATGCAGAAAGTCGATTTTTTTCCACCCCTTTCCTCCTTTTACACGGCAAGTAAAGCTCACTGGCCTGGGAGTAGCCTCTATCTGCCAACCTTTGGCCAGTGAAGAGGATTCAGAGAAAATAATACAACCATCAATCAGAAAAAGGAGGGGCGACAAAGGAAAATAATTAAGCTGTGGCTTCAATCGTGCATTCCCGTGCAAGATGCCCTGACTCGCCACAGCGGTAACAGTTGACTTCACTTGTCTTGCTGCAGTTGATGGCTACGTGACCAGTTTCACCACACCTTAAAAAAAAGAGAGAGAGTTTTCACAATGTACTCAGAAAATGCAAAACTGTACTGGAGCAATAGTAACTGAGGAACAAAAAGCATAGCAATGAAGCAATGCATTTTTTTTCCCTCAAGAGTCTCATTAACCCCTAAATTAAGAGCAGGAAGCAGGAATTAAGTAACAAAGCACTCAATTATGCAGCCAAAGGCATAAAATTAGAATTTTCACCGTTAAAAGATCCACCAAAAACACCAAAACACCAAAAACAGGGACACCTGGATGGCTCAACTGGTTAACCAACTGACTTTTAATTTCAGCCCAGGTCATGAGCTCATAGTCATGGTATCGAGCCCTAAGCCCCATTCTGTGCTGGGCATGGAACCTGCTTGGGATTCTCTCTCCCTCCAAAATGCTAAAATCAATGACATTGGCTAAGATGTACCTTCTTCCTAAGTTGTATTTAAGTAATCTCTAAACCCAGGTAGGACTCAAAATCATGTCCCCAAGATCAAGAGTTGCACTCTCCTCTGAATGAGCCAGCCAGGTGCCCCAAGATGTACCTTTATACAAATTAATCTCTAAGATTTCACTGGTAGATACTTATCAAAACCTTCCAAATTTTATGCCTTAAATATGTACATTTTATTGTATGTTTTATCCACAAAGATTTCTGGTTGTAGAACAGAGTATTTGTGTATGGGAATTACAGTTTTCTACAATGCCTCTGAAAACTCCAAATTATAGCAGAAGAGTTCTTATTTTTAAATCGTTAAAAGTTCCAAAGTTGTGTAAGTTGTCCAGTTGCCATAAGCCACAAGCCTTGATGGCAGAACAGTGACGAATGTACAGACAGGCTGCTGGTTACATATGCTGAAAATTATCATCATCTGGTCACAGCCAACTTTCAATAAATGGTCCCCAAGTCCCTTCCATTTATACCTAACTCACTTCTAAAATAATCTCTGCCACAAGGCTTCCTCTAGCAACACTCTAACTTACCTATAGCACTTCACTTTGGTGCAGTCTTTCTGAATGTGTCCAAATTCTCCACAAGAATAGCACTTCTGCTCATCCGCATGGTCACAGTCACGAGCCAGATGGCCTGGTTTGCCACAGTTGTAGCAGCATTGCTCTCGCTCTCTCTTGGGCTCCTTGCAGTCCTTGGCAATATGGCCACCTCTACCGCAGTTATAGCAGGCTTCAACAATAAGGAAAAGAAGCAGACCAAGACTATAAAACCTTTACAAAACATTGCTTTGTTTTAAGCCATACAATACAAAACCTCAAAGGTATTAAGTCTTTCCCAATGCTATGTGCAGCAGTAGTACATGCTCACCTCTCCAAATTCTACAAGAGTATGAAAAGAAGTGTTAAATACTTACCATCCTCTTGAAGATCACAATCCTTGGCAAGATGGCCAGACTCACCACAGCGATAACAGATGTCTGGAAGAGATGAGGAAACAAACTGGAAACCTATTTTGGGCAAAAACAAAAGAATTTGGCTAATTAGGCCAGTCTTGATACTAATAAACACTGAAGTGCTTCAAAATTTTTTATTCGACAAAAATACCTCTATCCGAGGTAAAACCACCTCTGCCACGGCTTCTCATTCCACGACCACGGCCTCCACCAGTAGGGCATTCCCGGGCCCAATGGCCAGATCGTCCACACTTGAAACACTCATTGCTGCTCATGGCTGCAGTTAGATCTTCGAAATATTAAAAATGACATTGTTAAACTACTTGAATTTACTTTTAGCTTTTACTGCCCTTTTAGTGTATTTTTGGATAATTATTCTGAGGGAAGAAGCCAGCATATATACTGGTTAGAAAAAGGGCCACACAACTATGTACTTAGGCATCATATGCCTATTAAGAAATATAGTAAAACTGAAAAAATGTAAAACGTTTGGATATAATTTGATTTTTAAAACCATTAAATTATGAATATGTGGACTAACACAAATGTTATTCAGTTATTAATGAGGTGATAGAATGCAAAGAGTTAGTATCAATGCACATCCATATAAGAAATAATAGTATCTCCTTCCAGCTCTAATTTAATGGCCACATTTTCATGGTTACAAGCCAGTCAACTTCATTTTGGGCAACTGGTTATTTAATGGTCATAAAATCGGAATAGCTCAAAACAACAGAACCACAGTATGTACTTTGAGAGTGAGAGGTAGCTAAAGAGAAACTTTCTAACTTTAGCATCTAACAGTGCCTGGTTAACCGCAGCACTTGTCTGCAGACTCTTTACAGCAGACATGTTAAAAGAAATGCAGGATATAAATTTTCTCTAGAAGATACAATATGTTAAAAATATTAGAAAAACAACAAAAGGGTACACCAAAGTATCAAAAACCATCTAAAGCCCAGGACCTTTCTTTTTTTCTTTTATTCTCTTCTTTCTCAATTTTCCTGTAGTTTTACATTTCAAACAAGGCTATCTGGAATGTCACAACGGATTCCTTTATTGGGTATTATTTACAAGGGGGCCAAAACTCCCACTAAAGCAAATGAATTTTATACTTCTTATGTAACAATCTAAAAATAAACAGGAACTATTCCTGAAATAGAATGGAACTCCTAGGAAAGTGGTTTTTAAAAAACAAACTAGCTCAGAACAATGCAGCATAGTAACTTCCACATCTCAGTATCTTTACCCTATTCCCAGTGTTAACCCATGGTACACCAAGTTTTTTAACTACCCTCTCAAAGATAAGCACCATGATCTAGCAAAACAACTAAGACTGACTAGAGAGTGTAATTATCCAAGTCAACCATAGTACCAAAATTCAAGTGACAGTGAAATGCTAAAGTCCCCCCTCCCCGCCACCCTTTCAGTAACCAGTTCATTGCTAAGTTATAGAGAATCCACTAACTAAAAATTAAGCTAAGTTCAGTTTCAGACGTTTCCATTGTCAAATATTCAAAAGACCTCAATACTTACCCCAAGTATCTACAATCAGATTCAGGTAAGTTTTCAAAGGGATCTTTTTATCAATTCCTGCCACTTGCCATATAAACACATTACCAAAAATGGGCTGGGGGGGAAGGACAGGCAGGGACCAGCATGGGATACTTAAGAGTTAGTGGTTTCAGGGGTACCTGAGTGGCTCAGTCAGTTAGGTGTCCAACTTGTGATTTAAAATGACTCAGGTCATGATCTCATGGGCAGCTCAGCAGAGAATCTGCTTAGGATTCTCTCTCCCTCCCCAACCCTTCAAATAAATCTTTAAAAAAAAAAAAGGTTAGTGGTTTCAGGATACATAATGCACATTTCTAGTCAGAAGAAAACAGCCAGGGGCACCTGGGTGCTCAGTGGGTTAAAGCCTCTGGCTTTGGCTCAGGTTATGATCCCAGAATCCTGGGATCAAGCTCCACATCGGGCTCTCTGCTCAGTAGGGAGCCTGCTTCCCTTCCTCTCTCTGCCTGCCTCTCTGCCTAATGTGATCTCTGTCAAATACATACATAAAATCTTAAAAAAAAAAAAAAAAAAGGGAGGGGGGGAAGAAAACAGCCAATAAAGATTAAAAATGTGTTTTTGCAAAGCATGAGATTACATTTGCTTTCTTTTACTAGTATTTGCCTTTTAAGTCATATAAAGTACTGGTTACCACCAGAAAGAAGAGTTAGGATAAAAAATAATAAAAAATAAAAAGATCACAGAAAAGAGTTGCTTATGGTACCTTGTACCCTCCTTTTCATTTTGCAGCTTCTCCAGTTTATTATAGCCAGACCAATTTAAGCACATTTAACTACTGCTGTCAATGAATTCTTTGCACAGAAATGATCACTTTCTTTTATAAGGTAATACAGGCAATCTGACAAGTCCTGAGTATTTTATCATTTAATATTTAAACAAGAGGGGCTCCTGGCTGGCTCAGTCAGTTAAGTGTCTGCTTAGGCTCAGGTATGATCTCTGGGTCCTGGGACCAAGCGCTGCTGGTCTGTAGGGAGTCTGCTTCTCCCTCTCCCACTTGTTCATGCTCTAATAAGATCTTTTTTCTTCTTTTTTTTTTTTTAAGATTTTATTTATTTGACAGAGAGAGATCACAAGTAGGCAGAGAGAGAGAGAGAGAGAGGAAGAAGCAGAGAAGCAGGCTCCCTGCGGAGCAGAGAGCCAGATGCAGGGCTCGATCCCAGGTCCATGGGATCATGACCTGAGCCAAAGGCAGAGGCTTTAACCCACTGAGCCACCCAGGCACCCCTCTAATAAGATCTTTTAAAAAATTACATTTACTGATACATATGTAAACAAGATTAGCTTGTCTTTTAAAAAATATCATAATCATACTCAATACACATTTCTTTTTTTTTATTTTTTTTTTAAAAGATTTTATTTTAGTTGAGAGAGAGAGAGACAGTGAGAGAGAGCACTAGCGAGGAGAAGGTCAGAGAGCGAAGCAGACTCCCCATGGAGCTGGGAGCCCGATGCGGGACTCGATCCCGGGACTCCAGGATCACGCCCTGAGCCGAAGGCAGTCATCCAACCAACTGAGCCACCCAGGCGTCCCTCAATACACATTTCTAAAGCTACTTTCAATCACCCCTTTAGACTGATGCTTTAAAAGAACACTTTATTTTATAATAAACTACAAAAGAAATATGTTACAATGAATCATCATGTATATAAAGTAGGTTTACTTTCAGCATAGAAATACGAGTTTAAAAAAACTACTCAAGGGGCGCCTTCCTTTCTCTCTGCCTACTTGTGATCTCTGTCAAATAAATAAAATATTTTAAAAAAAAAACTACTCAAGAACTGATTTCTCTGGGTGCCTGGGTGGCTCAGTGAAGCACCTACCCTTCTACCCTTCAGCTTGGGTCATGATCCCAGGGTCCTGAGATGGAGCCCCCTTCTGGCTCCTTACTCAGGGAGCCTGCTTCTCCCTCTCTGCCAAATAAATAAATAAGTAAAAAGAAGATACCACACCCCCCCCCCAAAATTGATTCATCTATGTGTACATTTTTTCATGAATTGTTTCTCCATTTTGTCTTATCTCTATGCACAGGAACCAGATCCAAAATGAACAGGAAGAAAAAGAAATCACAGGAAAAGTACTTCTGGAAAGAAGACAATTAGTTAAAATAACATTTATTTATTTATTTATTTAAAAAGATTTTATTTATTTATTTGACAGAGAGAGATCACAGGCAGGCAGAGAGAGAGAGGAGGAAGCAGGCTCCCTGCTGAGCAGAAAGCCTGATGCGGGGCTCGATCCCAGGGCTCTGAGATCATGACCTGAGCCGAAGGCAGCGGCTTAACCACTGAGCCACCCAGGCGCCCCTAAAATAACATTTAAAGATTAAACACTACACTCTACTTCTTCTCCTCACCCTAATTCTTAATTGAAATTTGGTTAAAGTGTAATCATTTCTATATGAACCACAAATTATTTAGGGAAAGCAGTATTTCTCCATTTAGACAGTAATTAACAACTCTACTAAAGAGATAGGCAACTTTATACACTTTAACTAGTTTTAGGTATTTGCTTTGCCATCAACAAATTTTAGTCTCACATAAATTTTGTTTTCTGGAATAAATACAGGTCAAAAAAACAAAAAAAAAAAACAAAAACAAACAAAAAAAAACCCAAACGAAGTCTTAAAGGGAAAGACATTTCATTAACATCCCAAAGACCCATCATCAGTAGGCCACAAGCTTTCTAAAAGATCTTCCCAGTGGCCTTAGGTAATGTATATGCAATCTGCCTTCTCCCCCTTTGGTCAAACCAATCACAGTCAATTAGCTGTTCTACATTTTCACTTAGTCTCCTGTGATAGATCTGTCTCATCAGTAACATTAAACCAACCGATTCCCACTATGTTTTAAAGACCAATCACTTATCCTAGAAGAAGGTCCCCTTACTAATATTCATCTTATATGTAAAATGTAGTTAATTAAAAGGTCTTTATAGAGAATTATATGCTATTCCCTATGAAAAGAGGCAGTAAGGTAAGACCGTAGAGAATTTTGGTTCTGTGATTCTCACTGCCTATGACTACGCCTGGCTGGAATTTTGCTGCACTGTGCTGCCGCTGCCCTCTCCACCTGTCACAACCTTTTCCAACCTTCAATGGCCAACTCAAATGCCAACTCTTATAAAAGAATCTGACATCTCCTAGACTGGAACTCTCTTTCCTAGTAAAGCTGACAGTACTTTATTGGTATCTGTCTGATGACACTACTATATTGACTTTTATCATATTCCTGAGGGCAGAGAACAAGTAATTCACCTTTCAAGCACAACACCCCATACAATTATCCTTTTTTTTTTTTTTAAAGATTTTATTTATTTATTTGACAGAGAGAGATCACAGTAGGCAGAGAGGCAGGCAGAGAGAGGGGAAGGGAAGCAGGCCCCCTGCTGAGCAGAGAGCCCGACGTGGGACTCGATCCCAGGACCCTGAGATCATGACCTGAGCCGAAGGCAGCGGCTCAACCCACTGAGCCACCCAGGCGCCCCTACAATTATCCTTTTAGTAGCAGTTACACTCAGTACTTTAACTGCTTCCGGGAAGGGGACAATTAATAATCATTTGCCAAATGAAACAAACTGTTTCTTGTACAGATTCAACCCAATCTAACCAAGTACTAACACCTAAATTCTTGCTATCACAAGAGTTACTGCACCATTCATTTAAAGTAACAATGTAGGGGCACCTACGTGGCTCAGTCAGTTGGGCATCTGCCTTCAGCTCATGATCCCAGGGTCATGGGATAGATCTGCAAGTTGGGCTCCCTGCTCAGTGGGAAGTCTGCTGCTTCCTCTCCCTCTGCCCTTCCTGCCCGTTTGTGTGCTGTGTCATAAAATCTTAAAAAAAGTAAAAAAAGGTTATGTATTTTTAAATTATGTTCTCATTGAGGATGTACTATCACTCTCAAAAAATGTTTATTTCGGATTATCTAATAAAATTCTATTACTCCAGGAATTCACAATCTACTAGATCTCTAGTATTTTATGGAATGCTGTAAGACATATCTACCAATAAAGATAAAAGACAAAATGCTGTTTTCACTGTTGCCAGGCAGGAGAGCATGCATGTATTTCCTTCTTTTTGCTGCTAAAAACCACTGCTTGTATCTACATGGATTATCACTGTCACACAGTAAAGATCTGGAAATTCTTTTAACAGGTAAGCCTGGGTAACACCTGCTGTGTTACCTCAGACAATTTAAAGTCTGTCCTTTTCAGGAAAAAAGATGATAAAACTGATCTGTAATAAGGATTGTTACCAGGGGTCTTGTCTTTAACAGGTGCTCAACTTAAAAACTTTATGGGTTTATGTCCCCCGTTTAGTCTTACTATTCTTCCCTCAATTAAGTTAGACTGCTTACAGGTGGATTAGAACCCAGTGCAATGCCTACAGAGCAGCTTACAACAGTGCAAACTCTGCTTATAGTCAAGTTTCCCATCTCGAAGTCTACTTCCTAAATGGAATGAAGACGTAAGAAAAATTGGGTAATAATGCCAAACGACTTTATATTTCCAACAACAGAAACCAGTTATTTAGTTTCCACTTCATGTTTTCATGATGCAAACCAGCTTAAAGAAATGCAGGAGGGGTGCCTGGGTGGCTCAGTGGTTGAGTGAATGCCTTCTGCTCAGGTCATGATCCCAGGATCCTGGGATGGAGTCCTGCATCAGGCTCCCTGCTCGGCAGGGGGCCTGCTTCTCCCTCTCCCACTCCCCTGCTTGTGTTCCCTCTCTCACTGTGTCCCCGTCAAATAGATAAAATTTAAAAATCTTAAAAAGAAAAAAGAAATGCAGGAGAATGGGGCATGCCAGGCAGCAGTAAGAAGGTCAAGATACCACTTGAAAAGACCAAAAATTCACCGAGAGACCATATATAATTAAGAGGTCCGACTATTTTACACTCATCTATAGAGGCTTAAATTCTGGAATTGATACGAAAACATTATTGATTATACTAACTTGTCTTTATCAATGTAAGTGTTCCACCATTTCTGATACTAAGAACATAGCTAGTAAACTACTTAAATCTTAACAGCACACTTTCAAGACTAACAATGTGAATCCCAGTTAAGACCCTAACTCTGGCTACAAATGTATTTAAATAAGTAGTAACGGGCAAGTGGGGTGGGTGACAAGTTTTTTGTGGCTCTGTCTATCTATTGCTTTACATGGTTTTCATAACATAGCTGTTGTGTATCCACATTTACTGTATCTCCAGTTATTTCCCTTAAGTGTAGGGTTATCCCTGACTCATTCATGCTGCTGACCTAACTATATCCATATCATAGGGGAGCTTTTGCCCCTCTGAAGGTACTCATCATTATGCTCTAATAAATCAGTTTAGTGTTCCAACATGGTACTGAAACACTTCAGACCCTTAAGATAGATAAACTACAGACAGAAGGGAAGGAAGCAAGTTACGCTGTACACTGCCTGCATTCTGGCCAGAATAAAGGAGACCAGAGTTTAATACTGGGAGCGATTCTGGGTTTTCACCCTGGTTCCTGCCCTGATTACCCCAAAGGGTTTTAATAACTAAATATCTACTATGACTCAAAGGTTAATAAACATATTATGTGTAATCCTTACAACCCTGCAAGTTAGGTATTCTTGTTCCCATTTCACTGACAAGGAGACTGAAGATCTGAGACTATGTAAAACCTGTTAATTTGTAATGCCAAAAATCTTCTCTTTAGGTAAACTGAAACTAGAACTATCAACCTTTTAAAAACCCACTGCCATGTATTAATTTATTCACAGTATACCATCACACAGCTTTCCTGAATTTTAAGCCAAGACAGGCTTTCTCAACCTTCTTTGTGGTAGAACTTAAAAGTGTCACCACAGAACCAAAGACGGGCAACCTGATTTCACCAGTTAACAGCCTCATTTGTAATTATGGAGCCACTCCAGGTGGGCACTATACTACACTTTCATACTACTGCTTAACAGATTCTACCTACTTACAACTTAAATTTTGATGGCCACAAGCTCTCACTTTATTATTCCAGCAGCTCTTCACAACACAAAAATGATGCACAGCTTACTCACAAGCATGCCCTTACTGCAGCAGCAACTGACACTGCCAGAATAGGAGTTCTATTAAGTCAGACAGTAGGGAAAGAGCATTCTCCACATAGCAGGCCAGGATGCCTTGGCATCAGTCTTCTGGCTCTCCACTTACTGTCAGAAGGCTAGGAAGAGGAAAGAAGCCAACAATTTTTAAAAACTCTCACTCTCGCAAAAGGGGGGGGAAAAAAAAAACCTGCAAAATCTCTCCTGTGGTCAAGTGCTTAGCCAACAGACCGTTCCAATTATTCAAACTGTGGTTCTATCGCTTTTAAGCACCAATCCGGTTAACTTCTCATATACATACCACGTATTTTTATTAGATTTTTTTTAAAAGGCAAAATAATCCAATATAACCATTTACAAAACCCATTTATAATACCTTAAAGAAGAGATCCAGTTGTTCAAACGCTAGTGTAATAAATGCCCTTTGGTCTTCCACTGATTTGGCTCAAAATATTTGACAGAAACTCTACATCTGTTTGAAACACATTACCTCCCACCAGTATGAAAACGTGGACCTTTAGGCTGCTAAGACTTACCCAAGTTTTCCAATGTGACACATGCAGATAAGTACACAAACATAAACTGTTAGCTTAAAAAAAAAAAAAAAACAAAAAAAAAAACCTGCTGCCAAGAGTTGTGATTTGGAAAAAATTTTAAGTCCTTAATTCAGCCCTTGGGAATCTAATAAATTATTTTTTTATATTCCAGTACAGAGAGCTCCTTGTAGACAAGGATCAGGCTCAACAAGCTAAACACAGCGTGTACATAGGTACATTGCTTTTGTAGGGATTTGATTAAACCATGATCAGAGTGATCTTTTAAGCACTGAAAATGACTGCTCTGCAGAAGGAAAAAAAAGCCTAAGAGGTAAGAATTTCATCTCATACATCTTTTAAAAGCCCTCAAAATAGTACATGCAATTTATAGTGTTTGGGCAAGAGTAACCAAGTTGCTATCTTAATTTATGGTAACTCCTCCATGCGGAAATTAACTGGTTATATATCTTTCAAAAATGAGATCCAACAATAGGAAAGAAGGAAACTTTTTTTTTTAAATTTGTATACTCTGGGGTATGATGAGGATGTAGGATGTAAATTAATCCAGACTCCTGGCTTCTTACCCTCTCTATGGCTCTTTCTGGATAATGACTGAAACACACTATCCCAAGTCACAGAGGACTACTGAGCAGTATTTGCTTTTTCTAAGACCTCCAAGACCAGATGTAGTCACTTCCTTTGGAAGTGCCCTGTGGCTGAGACCATGTGGTTAACATGTGGCAACAAGCATATGCCTTACCCGTAATAAAATCAACACCCAAATCCAAATGTGGGCAATTATGTCGTCCTAAAATAGGTTTTCACATTTGGAATATCCAGATGGGGACTGGTCCATCAACTTTCACGTCTCAATTTCAAATTAAGTTGTATCTTTTTAATCCACGAAATGGTTGGATTTCGTTGATTCACGGAAAGCAAGACCTATCTGCCTCTTTTTTGAATTGCAATGTTAAGAGAAGTAACCTAGCATTTGAACCACGATAAAAATTCAAGTATGGAGAGTACGAAGATTCTCGGGCCTTCTGGCGGAGTATCCCACCACTCTAAACCCAAGCGCGTCTCCAGTGACCCTTTTCTTAGCCCATCACAACCCTTGGCACATGGCCCGCCAGACCCACTACCCCAGCACATGGCCTGCTTAAATACCAAAACCCATCCCCCCCTCCAACCACACCAGGGTCCTTTTCCCACCACACAGCCTCCTTCCAATAAGTTCCCGCCAAATCGACCCTCCGGCCAGCATTCCGCGACCCTCGAAGTCTGAGGGCCTCAGTCCCAAGGGCGCACCGGCTGGGGCCTCCTTTGCTGTGAGGCTGCGGCCTGGGGTGCGGCCTTGGCTCTGGAAGAAGCCCCGAGGCGCGGCGACCCAGCTTCCCAAGACGGAAGGAAAGGCGGCAGGGACGCGCGACTGCGGCAGGCCGGAAACCTGAACATGAGGTGGCGGTGGCAGCCGAGTTTCCCGCCTGACGCAGCAGCAGAGCAGGCCAGAGTGCGGCCGCCATCGCCGCCTCACCGCTCCCAACCTCTCCGTCCGCCTCGGCCAGGGCCCGCACCGCGACTTCCCCCCAACCCCAGGCCCCGCTCTAGGCCCTCACCTTCAGCGTCTGAGCGGGCCCGCAGCGGCGGAGACTCGGACGCAGGCCTGGAAAAGGTGGCTCACAAGGTAGCGGCTGTTTATTTTCAGGGTCCTTGCCTGCGCCACACGCGGGTCTGCACACGGCCCCACACACGCCGCTGCGCACGGCTCTCCTCCGCCTCGCCCACGCGGCCAATCAGCACGCGGAGCTCCGCCGTCCAATCACAGCCGCCCCAGAGGAGGGCCGCCCAGCTTGAGCGCTGCGCGGGGCGGGGCGGGCTTCTACCTCCGAGCGCCACGGCCTTTCCCGGCGTGCCCTGCGTGAGGCCTTTCCCGCCCGGAACCCCAGGTCCCGACCTTTCTTGGGCCCTTTCCGCTTATTCCAGGCTCCTCCCCACCCGGGGGGAATTCGGGTGTCCAGCGTTGTGATCTCTCGCGGCGCCTGGCGACCAGGGATGCTAGAGGGCGGGTCTCAGTGAAATGGCTGTGATTAGCGTGGGATCAGGGGAAATCCCTATCCCTTTTGGGGCTCAGAAAAAAGGGTCTGCTCGGAGACCTCTGTTTGGGATTTTCAGAGCTAGGACCCGTTGCCTAAAACACACATCTTAGTTTAGGGAAAGGTCGCGGCAGCCAACTGACAGAAGTTGCTGTGGCTGTAGGTCACAGGCCCTAAGTTTTGTTTTGGTTTTTGTGTAAGCCTAGGCAGAGCCTGGAAGCCCTGATGCTTAAACCTCTTAACAGATAAACCAGCACCAACAACGCTCACAAAATGCACCCCAGGAGGGAAAGAGACCTGCCCTGCGGAGGGTGTGAAGATGGCGAAGGAATGGCCCTGAGACTTCTCTGCCCCACAACACACCTTGTGACCATTTAACTTCTCTGCCCCACAACACACCTTGTGACCATTTAACACATTGATGAGTCACAGTCCCTGGGACTCAAGGGGGTCACACGGTGTGCCAGAAGATCCATCTGGCCTGGGCTATCATGTTCAGGAATGGCTTTAGTTGAGATTTCGTATCTTCTCCAAGAAAGCTTGGATACGTAGTCATAGATCTTCTTTCAGATGAAAACAATTTAAATTGTTGAATGTGAACTAAAATTTCAAGAATTTTGTGTACCATCTTGAAATGACTTTTGTTAAAAAAAGGAGAAAAAATTGAAGCACCCCCAGTCTCTTGAGCTCTAAAAGCCCTGAAATTACTATAGTCACCTATTAGCTTAATATGCTCCTCAAGGTTGGTAAGCTAGCAAGTTGTTGGCCGGTATATCCCAGAAATTTACTTTTCATTCCTTTAATGAGCATCTTATTTGAAATTAATTGCACAGATCTATTAAGATGTTAAAACTGTGATAAACAGTCCTTGTTTGTAGCATTAGTTCGGTGAGTAGCCATGAAGACTTTACCCGTCCTTTGCCCTTGTTCTCATCCCATTGAATCCTCCCAGTCCCCAGGCTGTATGACTTTTGAAGTCATGTTGGTAGGAAGACACAGTGGTTAAGAGCACAGGTGTTGAGAATAAGGCATTAAACCTGGATTCAAATCACTAGTGCTTACTTAATCACTGTATAGCGCATTTAGCAAGTTGTGCTCAACACAGCGCTTAATGAAGGATAGCAATCATCAAAGAGTGAATCACCTATTTCAAGGGCCAGTGATTTTTTTGGCAAGAAAATTTTTTTAGCCAAGAAAATTAAAGCAAAAACATATGAAAATTCAGTTTGAAAGGGTCCCAATCTTCCAATAAGATTGAACTGCCTAGCAGTTTGTATATTGAATTATATAACACCAGAGTTACCAATAATAAAACTGTTTTGTGCTTACATGGTTTTATTACCAAGAAGCTTACTCAGATTTATAGATTTCCCCTCCCTAACTGATTAATCTTTATAATATCTCCAGGTAAGTAGTAGTGCGGCATTTGCAGACACTTAAGCAGTGATTTCCTAAGCCCCAGCAGTGAGTCAGTATAATGCAAGAGGCTAAACGGAGGAAGTCCACCTTGTATGCATCCAAGCCACGCCAGGAAGACTAGTTAAATTATCATAGTAACCATCAATTCCTATTTTTGACCTGATTTTTATTTACCATTCCAACCACAATGCTTACATAAATGTTTGATATTTATTATAGACGCAGGGACAGAATGTTCCTAATGTTAAAAAAATTGTTTTAAAAAGAGGGTGGATGTGAAATAGACAGTGGACATAAGGTTTTGTAAGTTTAAAAAGACCAAAGTGGAAGGAATGGAAATGTAATGTGGTTTTTGCTGCTTAGCTCTGGTAACAGGTAATGACTCTTCTCTACCTGGCATCCAGCTTTCTGCAATAACTATTACTATTAACAGAGCCACACTGATCATGAGGCATTCTGTCTCCAGAGGTTTATGATGGAATTTTTTTTTAAAGATTTTATTTATTTATTTGACAGACAGAGATCACAAGTAGGCAGAGAGGCAGGCAGAGAGAGAGGAGGAAGCAGGCTCCCCACTGAGCAGAGAGCCCGATGCGGGGCTCGATCCCAGGACCCCGGGATCATGAAGCCTGAGCCGAAGGCAGAGGCTTTAACCCACTGAGCCACCCAGGCGCCCCATATGATGGAATTTAAGTATACTCATTTGTGTTGTCTGGATATGCCCTTGGGTATACCTATTTCACTAGAGATGCTTGAAAAGAAGAAAGGAAAAAGCCAGCCTACTCAAAAGATAAACTGCCAACCATATATGACGAAAGAGTCCCTCCTCTAAAAATGTGTTTTCTCCCCCTCCTCCCTTCCAGTGTTCAGTCTTACCCAGTCTTTCCCACTTTTTGTGCTCAGCACTGTTAACTGTTACAAAGATAACTAGCTCAGATGTAGACCTTTCCCCAGAAGATCTCGCAAGATGAAATGGACCATAAGAAAGTACTAAGTGGGGGTGCCTGGGGGGCACCTTGGGGGGCTCAGTTGGTTATGTTTGTGCCTTCTGCTCAGGTCACAATCTCAGTGTCCTGGGATCAAATCCCGCATCAGGCTCCCTGCCCGGGGGTGGGGGGCTCTGCTTCTCTCTGCTTCTGTTCTCTCTCTCTCTCTTTCTCTCTCAAATTAATAAATAAATCTTAAAGAGAAAAAAAAAAAGAAAGTATTAAGTGTCCTGAGGGAGGACCAGCTAAAATGCTATGATTCAGCATGATTCAGGATTCCTTAAAATGAGTACCAGTTGAGAAGCAAGACCTGCCAATTCTTAATTTCCGCTGAAATGCCCAACTGCATAGTGCATGCCTTAAATTCTGCTGTCCAATGGAGATGATATCGTATATATCTTTCTAAACCCTCCATTTCTTGCTTTCTCTGCCTACCGGGAAAGAATCCCTGTGACTTAAATTGGAAAATATGCAAATAAGTTTAAGGAGCATAAATGCTTTCACCATCTCCCGTCTGCTTCTTAAGTTAAAACAGTTTACTAAACTAAATCCTGAAACTGGAATCATTTACTCTAATAATAGCTAATAGTACATATAAAGTTCTTTAACAGGACCTGGCACAATTACTATTAAAGTGTTATCTACTATTTTTGTTGTTATTATTATGGATGCTTATTATATGCCAGTCATTGTTTATGACCTCTTTGTAGGTTTACACAAAACCTCTATGAGATATGTACTTTTATTATCCCCATAAGGAAATAAAATTCCAGAGAATTCAAGGATTCTGCCAAAGGTCAGAGAGTGAATCAATGACAGGACAGGCTTCAGACAGAGGAAGCCTAAGTGCTTAAACACAAAGCTCCCAGCCTCCCAGTAGTTATCGAAACCTAATCCTACAATTTCCCATTGACTCCTTAAAGTGACAGTATAGGGAATACTAACGGATGATAAGGAAAATATGAAACACTGACTAATGATTTAGTGAACTTTCCATTAGTTGGCTTTCTCCTCTATGACCCCAAATTGAAACTATCTCTACTTCTGCAAAATAACTGGCAAGAGAACATCATTCACAAATAGTTTGGTGGTTATTTTTTTAAGATTTTATTTATTTGTTTGACAGAGAGATCACAAGTAGGCAGAGAGGCAGGCAGAGAGAAGGGAAAGCAGGCTCCCTGCTGAGCAGAGAGCCCCATGCGGGGCTTGATCCCAGGACCCTAGGATCTGACCTGAGCCAAAGGCAGAGGCTTAACCCACTGAGCCACCCAGGCACTCCTCACAAATAGCTTTTAAAGGTTCGAAGTAAAACCATCCATTTTTTTCTTAAAAGAAAAGCAGATGCATTCATATAAAAAAGTAACTTCATATGGATTACTTTCATTATTTAAACTTTAAAACAGGTAGTGAATGGCAAATAACAAAATGTCTTAAGTCGTTTTTTTGAGAGAGCATTAAAAATGTGATCACCTGGCTCTCATAATCTACAAAAATAATGTAATTGACTTTTCGAGGTTAAATTGAAAAATAAGTACTATATAATTGGGTGAATTAGAATCTAACATCTAAAAGAGTATTTAGCCTAATCTCAGAATATTTCATCTAATCCCCTCATATTTTTCCTCATTTTTATTTTTATTATTTTTTTAAAGATTTTTTTAAAATTTATTTGACAGATCACAAGTAGGCAGAGAGGCAGGCAGAGAGAGACAGGAGGAGGAGGCAGGCTCCCCGCTGAGCAGAGAGCCCGATGCGGGACTCGATCCCAGAACCCTGAGATCATGACCTGAGCCGAAGGCAGAGGCTTTAACCACTGAGCCACCCAGGCGCCCCTTTTCCTCATTTTTAAACGAGACAGAGACCTATAGAGTTACCTAGAGTCCCTACAAGTCCCTTAAAGAACTGATGTCTTTAAACATGAGCAAATCAGAGTCCCACCCACATATCATAAGGAAGGAACAACTACTTACGCTTGTAACCTGATTAATCCAAGTAACTGCAATGGTGATAAGAAAAGGGGAGCCCAGTGCTCGCTTCGGCAGCACATATACTAAAAATAGAAAAAGGGAGCCCTAATCTAATACCCTACACTTGTGCCTTGTGTCTCCAGCCTTTTTCTCTGGAAATTAACTCAATGGTCATTCTCATTTATAAAGTAGTGATAAACTTATGAGTTTAACAAGGATGAACAAATAATTTCTAGATCTTGGGACATGTACTTAGACTTCAATATAAGAAACACTAACTTGAAACTCTGTATGTTTATACTAGGAAAATGCCTTTCAATTATGAATTGTAACTACAAAAGAGAACGTTTGAAATTACACCTGGCAAAAGAATGGCTTTTAGGCAATTAGAATATTATAGACACAGCTAATGTTCCCTTTATCCCTCCTTACCCTGAGTCCCACTTCTTTTGTTTCCTCCTAATATCACAAAAACGGTGTGTATCTTTCTGGTCTATTTTTAATAATATATAATAAAATTACTATGTATATAGTATATAATGATTCTATATGTATACATAGTATGTAGTAACTCCACACTATGTAGTGCCTACATTACATATATATGTACACACATAACTACATATATATGTGTATGTGTGTATATACACATGAACAGTTAAAAGTTTTACATAAATAACCTCATATATATTTGCTTATTCGTCTGTGTTCCCTTCTAAGAACTCTGGCTTTGTCTGCTTTCTGTTATACTTCCGGGTCCTAGAACAGCTCCTTATATATGGCAAGCTCTCAAATATTTGCTGAATGAATAAGTATCACTTTGTATCTTGCTTTTTAAACTTGATGTGGTGTTTCTGAAATATTTGATATGTAAATATAATGTATATATAATCTTATCTGGTTCATTTTTACAGCTATGTATTATAATATTATAAATATACTATATTTTATTTAGCCATTCCCAATTTGGAAGGCAATTATATTACTTCCACTTTTTGTTATTATAAATAATGTTGTAATAAGCACCCTTGCATACAAGTCTCTTCAGGGACATGTAGGAGACTCTCTCTAGGGTATACAAACCCAGAAGGAGAACAGTTGGGCAAGGAAGGGTGTGTATTTTAAATTTCACTGGCTGCCTGCTATATTGCTTTCCAAAGTGGTCATACCGAATTATACTCCCCGCAGCAGGGAGTAATGGTGCCATATTTCTCAAATCTTTGCCAACACTTCACACTGTGAAATTATTTTTTGCCAATCTGATGGATGAAACATGTTGTCTCTGTTTTGTTTGTTTTTACTGAGATAACTGTGGATTTACATGTAGTTGAAACAAGTAATACAGAGAGGGGCACCTGGGTGGCTCAGTGGGTTAAGCCTCTGCCTTCGGCTCAGGTCATGATCTCAGAGTCCTGGGATCGAGCCCTGCATTGGCCTCTCTGCTCAGCAGGGAGACTGCTTCCCCCATCTCTCTCTGCCTGCCTCTCTGCCTCCTTGTGATCTCTCTCTCATTGTGTCAAATAAATAAATAAAATCTTTTTTAAAAAAGAAGTAATACAGAGAGATCTTGTATATCCCTTACCCAATTTCCTCCAATAGTAACATCTTACAAAAATGTAGTATAATGTTACAGTCAGAATCATGAAATCAATACAGTCCAATTATTTTGTTCAGATTTCCCCCATTTTACTTGAACTCTGTGTGTCTCTGTGTGTGTAGCTTTATACAATTGAATCTAACATGTAGGTCAGTGTAACTGCCTACATACTCAAGATACAGAACACCTGAACACCTTCAACATCACAAGAGTCACTCCTGTTGCCCTTTTATACCCACACGTACTTCCTTCCCACTCTTCTCCTCCTCCCTAATTCCTGTTCTTCATTTCCAAAATGTCCTTTGAAAAATATTATATATACGGGCTCCGGGTTGGGTCAGCTGGAGGAACATGTGACTCTTGAGTCCTAGGTTAGGCGTAGAGATTATTTAAAAAATAAATAAACAAACTTTTAAAATGTTATATATAAAATTTTTTAAAGATATTTATTTTTTTAAATTTTTTTAAAGATTTTATTTATTTGACATAGATCACAAGTAGGCAGAGAGGCAGGGAGAGAGAGAGAGAGAGGAGGAAGTAGGCTCCCTGCTGAGCAGAGAGCCTGATGTGGGGCTCCATCCCAGGACCCTGAGATATATATAAAATTTTTAAAGATTTATGAGAGAGAGAGAGAGCGCGCGCAGGGGAGGGCAGAGGGAGAGGGAGAGAGAGAATTCTCAAGTAGGCTCCCTGCTGAACGCGGAGCCCAACAAGGTTTGATCCCAGGATCTTGAGATCATGACCTCATCAGAAATCAGGAGTCAGATGCTTTAACCAAGTGAGCCACCCAGGCACCCCTAAAATGTTATATATAAAAATTTCAAACAGTTATATAAATGGAATTGTGCGGTATGTTACCCTTTAGGATTGGCTTTTGTTTCACTGAGATAATTGGCTAGAGAATCATGGGAGTTGTGTGCATCAAATAATTTGTTCCTTTACTACTGAATAGCATTCCACTTTATAGATAAACCATAGATTAACCAACAGTAGAGGACTACTGTTTCTGACTTGGGGCTATTATAAATAAAGCTGCCATGAACATTGGTGTGCAGGTTTTTGTGTAAACATGCTTTCATTTGGTATTTCATTTTTCAATTAACATTTCCCACATTACCAGTGAGGATGATCACCTTTTCATATATGTGTAGGCTCTTCAAGTTTCCTCTTTTGAGAAGGGCCAATTTTGCTCATTTGTTCTATTTTGTTTGCCTTTTTCTTACTGATATGAAAGCATTTTTTTGAAGATTTTATTTATTTAGTTGACAGGGAGAGAGAGAAACAGCGAGAGAGGGAATACAGTGAGCCGGGGGAGTGGGAGAGGGAAAAGCAGGCTCCCTGCTGGACCCTGGGATCATGACCTGAGCCAAAGGCAGACACTTAGTGACTGAGCCACCCAGGTGCCCCTGAAAGTATTCTTTATATGTTCAGGATACCAATCCTTTGTCAGTTATATGAAATTGTATGTGTTGACATCTTGGTGACCATTGTTTCTCAATGTGATGTAAAGTTCAGACAGGGATAAAGAATTCCTGAAAATTGGATTTGGATCACTGATGAAGAGACAGAGTGATTTCATTCAGGGAAGGTCACTCAGGCCTACCCATCGAGAGTTGGGGGAGACTACTGCAACCCCTACATTTTGTAGCACCATTGCATCTGTTAAATGCCAACGATGTGCTTTAATGATGTCATGTTGAAGGCCAGGAAGAGCATATCAAAATTTCTGCCTGCTTGAGAGCAAATGCCACGAGTCCTCGGATTTGCTTTTAGCAAACCCTTTGCCTCGTTTTGGGGGAGGGCATTTAGATGCATTTATTGCATCCCAAAACCATGATTTGCAGCATTTTAATCAGCCCTCGGAAACTGCTGACATCATGATGTACTCCTCCACTGGTATTTCCATTTTCCCTAGCACTGCAGCCAGAATTTAGAATCCTGACTCACCCTTCAGCCCGCCACAGAGAATGCTGATCATTCTGGTATGGTCAGTGCTCTCCAAGTGACTTTGAAACGGGAAATAGCTTTTGAACAAACCAAAAGTAATGCAATTTCAGGTAATAGTGAGGCTTTTCCTTTCTAACTTTCTCTTCTGCTCAGCTGCTCTCCTTTCTCCTTTGACTGAAGAGGAAGCCACGCTTCTGCAATCCTGGCCATAAAGCTGTGGATTGTACGAGCTGGCACAGCCAGTACCGTCTTCTGAGCTCAGTGAGCTGTCTTTCCCATCTGCAGAGTCCCGGCTGGGGCGTGGTGCTTACAGTGAAACAGTCTGCATAGCTGAATTAACAATTCCAAATTTAGTTCTCATTTCAATAAATTACCTTATAAAACATTCACTACCCAAAATTATCTTGACTAGTTTATTTATAAGAACACTGCAACTGTTCATGTGGATTGCCTGTGAAGAAACTGATATACAAAGCTTCTTATAATTTCCCCTCAAACCACAGGAGGGGAAAAAAACCATAAAGGCGAGTACCAGGATTTCTAGGAGCATGAAATTTACCACTATGCTATACAAACAAATGTTAGGGGCCTCAGTTGGTTAAGCATCTGACTCTTGATTTCAGTTCAGGTTGTGATCTCAGGGTCATGAGATTGAGCCCCACTCTGGCATGGAGACTGCTTAAGATTCTATCCCTTTCCCTCCGTCCCCCCAAGCACATCTCTAAAAAAACAAGCAAACAAATAAATGTTAAAGAAAAGAGGCTCTGGATATTTTCAAAGGGCAGTGGCGAAGATTAAATAAGGTATTTAAATGGAAAATGCTTCACAAATTCCCAAGTGTTTTACCAAGGTAAAATATTAAGAACAGTTTCTGAAACATCTAAGGCATGAAATTTCTTTCCCATGCTGATTAAAAACATATAAAGACAATATCTTGGACACTTGAATAGGCAATGATAATATTTCTATTGCATTTGAAGAATGATTGGAAGTAATATTTTTCCTTTATTTAGAGGTTGGCTTCCCTACTCGATGCGATAAAAGTTCTCAGGGGACTGACATTGACTCTAAAACTTCTGATGCTGAAGATTTATCCAAAATGAAGTTTGCTTTCGGTGGCACAGAATTCAAAGACAGCTCTAGACTAAACTAAAGGGGGTGGTTAATGGGATCTTTCCTGGCTTCCTATTTTCTTCCTTTCTGACCCTTCAAATACACATCTAGTTTCCTAGTGATTTCCTGATTCGGTCAGGGCCAGCTTCCTTCTCTCGTCAATGTTGACATGCCCTGCTCTATCAGGGACTATCATTTTATCAACCAATGCATGCTAGGTTAATAATAACTTCATTTACATAGCACCTTATAGTTTCCATATAAACGTTCAACCAGAATTTACTGAGAGATTATTACAGGCACACCACTCAGGGTGTTTTTTCACTTCATTTAGTTCTTACAGATGCCTCATGGGGCATCTGGGTGGCTCAGTCCATTAGGCTCATGCCTTCAGCTCAGGTCATGGTCCCAGGGTCCTGGGATCGAGCCCTATAATACTCCCTCCCTGCTCAGCGGGAAGCCTGCTTCTCCCTCTCCCACTTCCTCTGCTTGTGTTCCTGTTCTCACTATCTCTCTTTCTCTGTCAAATAAATAAAACCTTGCAGGGGAAAAAAAAAAGGTCTATATATTTCTACTTAAATATATAGACCTTTTTAAAATATTTCTACTTTTTATATTTTCTATATCTTATATTTTTATATTTCTACTTTTATATTTTCTATTTCTATTTTTTTATATTTCTGCTTAAATATATAGACCTTCCCCCCCCAAGATTTTATTTGTAGGAGGCATCAGCCTCCTTATTGTTTTTCGCAGAATGGGATGCATTCAGTGCTTTCAGGTGGCATATGGCAGGGCATCAACTAAAGTGACATCAGACGGTAATAAAGTCTCATTTCAAGTTCTTTCAAGCCTTCTATCTGTCTGAAGGGAAAACTCCCCAGTTTGGTGCTTGCCAGTCTTTACCTCCACAACACTGTATTTAACCTTTCTTAATGAGGAGAGCATAGGTCCAAGTAACCATCTAGAACATTATCTTTTTATTATGAAAACATAAGAGATAAATTACCCTGTTTTCTCATTTGTGTAATCAAATTTCCTCTTCTGTTCACATACGTACATACATATTTTATTGCTAAGGCAGCTGAAAGTAAGTTGCAGATTTGGGGCATTTTAAAAAATATTTTATTTATTTATTTGACAGAGAGAGAGATCACAAGCAGACAGAGAGAAAGGGAGAAGCAGGCTTCCCACCAAGCAGAGAGCCTGATGGGGGGCTCGATTACAGGACCCTGAGATCATGACCTGAGCCGAAGGCAGCGGCTTAACCCGCTGAGCCACCCAGGCAACCTGGGGCATTTTTAATCAAGATAAAATTGATAAAGGGGCGCTTGGGTGGCTTAGTTGGTTAAGCACTTGCCTTTGGCTCAGGTCATGATCTCAGGGTCCTGGGATCAAGCCCCATGTCGGGGCTCCCTGCTCAGTGGGGAGTCTGCTTCTCCCTCCTCCTCTGCCTTCCACACCCCCCAGCTTGTGCGCGCTCTCTCTCTCTCAAATAAATAAATAAAGTCTTTTTTAAAAAAGATAAATTTGATTTTAAAAACGTATTAGTTTTGGGGCACCTGGGTATCTCAGTGGGTTAAAGCCTCTGCCTTCGGCTCAGGTCATGGTCTCAGGGTCCTGGGATCGAGCCCCACATCGGGCTCTCTGCTCCCCGGGGAGCCTGCTTCCTCTTCTCTCTCTGCCTGCCTCTCTGTCTACTTGTGATCTCTCTCTCTCTGTCAAATAAATAAATAGATTTAAAAAAAAGTATTAGTTTCAGGTGTAACAATATAATGACCTCATATTTGTATATATTGAAAAATGATCCCCACAATACATCTATTTAACATTCATCACTATACATAGTTATACATTTTTTCTCATTATGAAAACTTTTAAGATTAACTCTCTTAGAAACTTGCAAATATACAATACAGTATTATTCATTACAGTCTCTCTCACAAATAAATAAATAAAATCTTAAAGAAAAAAAAAAAGAAAGAAAGAAAATGGGGCACCTGGCCAGCTCAGTTGGTGGAGTAGGTGACTCTTGGTTTCAGGGTTGTGGGTGCAGAGATAACTTAAAAATAAAATCTTTAAAAAAAAAGAAATTAAGAAAATAATACCATCTATAATTGCACCATCAAGAATAAAATATCTAGGAATAAACTTAACCAAAGTTGAAAGACCTGCACTCTAAAAACTATAAAACATCAAGGAAAGAACCTGAGGGGCACCTGGGTGGCTCAGTGGGTTAGGCCTCTGCCTTCGGCTCCGGTCATGACCTCAGGGTCCTGGGATCGAGTCCCGCATCGGGCTCTCTGCTCAGCAGGGAGCCTGCTTCCCCCTCTCTGCCTGCCTCTCCACCTAATTGTGATCTCTCTGTCTCTCTGTCTCTCGCTCTGTCAAATAAATAAATAAATAATCTTAAAAAAAAGAAAAGAAAGAACTTGAAGATTCCATAAACAAATGGAAAGACATTTCATGCTTATGGATTGGAAGAATTAATGTTGTTAAAATGCCCATATTACCCAAAACTATCTAGAGATTCAATGCAATTCCTACCAAAATACCAACAGCATTTTTCAAAACACTAGGACAATACTAAAATTTGTATGGAAGCACAAAAGACCCCAAATAACTAAAACAATCTTGAGAAAGAAGAACAAAGCTAGAGGTATCATAATTCCATATTTCAAGATATACTATAAAATTGTAATCAGTGGGATGCCTGGGTGGCTCAGTGGGTTAAGCCATGATCCCAGGGTCCTGGGATTGAGTCCCGCATCGGGCTCTTTGCTCAGCAGGGAGCCTGCCTCTCTCTCCGCCTCTGCCTGCCTCTCTGCCTGCTTGTGTGCTTTCTCTCTGACAAATAAATAAATAAATAAAATCTTAAAAAAAAACTGTACTCAAAACAGTATGGTACTGGAACAAAAAATAGACACATAGATCAATCCAAAAGACTAGAGAACCCAGAAATAAGCCTACAATTATATGGTCAATTAATCTAGGACAAAGGAGGCAAGAATGTGCAATGAGGAAAAAACAGTATCTTCAATAAATGATGCTGGAAAAACTGGACAGCTACAGGTAAAAGAATGAAGTTGGACCATTTTCTAACACCATACACAAAAATAAACTCAAAATGGATTAAAAACCTACATGTGAATCCCCAAAAAAAATCCTAGAAGAGAGCAAGCCAGTAATTTCTCTGACATCAGTCATAGCAACATTTTTCTAGATAGGGCTCCTGAGGCAAGGGAAACAAAAGCAAAATAAACTATTAGGACAACATCAAAATAAAAACGTTTTGCACAGGGACACCTGGGTGGCTCAGTTGGTTGGGCGGCTGCCTTCGGCTTGGGTCATGATCCCAGCGTCCTGGGATTGAGTCCCGCATCGGGCTCCTTGCTGGGCAGGGAGCCTGCTTCTCCCTCTGCCTCTTCCTGCCACTCTGTCTGCATGTGCTCGCACTCTCTCTCTCTCTCTCTGACAAATAAATAAATAAAATCTTTAAAAAAAAAGTTTTGTAAAGTAAAGAAAACAATCAACAAAAACAAAAAGTCAACCTACTGAATGGGAGAAGATATTTGCAATGACATCCCTGATAAAGGGCTAATATTCAAAATATATAAAGAACTTACAAAACTCAACACCAAAAATAATAATAATAATAATAATAAATTATCCAATTAAAAAACATGCAGAGGGGGGCGCCTGGGTGGCTCAGTCAGTTAAGCATCTGCCTTCATCTCAAGTCATGATCTCTGAGTCCTGGGATCTGTGCTTTCTGCTCAGCAGAACGTCTGTTTTCCTCTCTCTTTCCCTCTGTCCATCCCCACCACTCATTCTCTCTCTGTCTCTCTGTCTCTCTCTCTCTCAAATAAAGTCTTCTAAAAAGATAAAAAATTAAAAATAAACAGGCAGAGGACCTGAAATAGACATTTTTCCAAAGAAGAATTCCAGATTACCAACAGACACATGAAAAGATGTTCAGTATCACTCATCATCAGGGAAACACAAATCAAAACCACAATGAGATATCACCTCACACCTTTCAGAATGCCTAAAAACAAAAAGACATGAAATAACAAGGCTTGGTGAGGATGTGAAGAAAAGGGAACCCTCTCCTACACTGTTGAAATCGGTAAGTAAATTGGTGCAGCCACTGGGGAAAACAGTGTGGAGTTTCTTCAAAAAATTAAAAATAGAAATACAGTATGATCCAATAATTCCACTACTAGGTATATACCAAGGAAAAAGAAAACATTTATTTGAAAGATCTATGCACCCCTATGTTTATTTTATTGCAGCATTGTTTACAGTACCCAAGATATGGAAGTATCCTAAGTGTCCATTGATAGATGAATGGATAAAGAAGATGTGAGATATCTGATATTTATATATATAATGTTTATATATATAAAATATTACACACATATATAATATTAGGCAGCCATAGCAAAGGATGAGATTGTGTCATTTGTGACAATGGGGACAGACCTAGAGGATTTTATACTAAGTGAAATAAGTCAGACTGAGAAAAACAAATATCACATGATTTCAGTCATATTTTGAATCTAAAAACAAAAACAAATAACAAATAAAAATCAGAAACAGACCCGTAAATACAGAGAACACAATGATGACTGCCAGAGGGGAGGGGATGAGGCGATGGACAAAATAGGTGAAAGCGAGCAGGGGATACAGGCTTCCAGTTATGGAAGGACTAAATCACGGGAATAAAAGGCACAGCATAGGGAATATAGTCGATGGTATTTAACAATGTTGTATGGTAACAGATGGTAGCTACACTTGTGGTGAGCAGAGAATAATACAGAAATTTGTACAAATTCGTATGTTGTAGCCTGAAGCTAGTGGAACATTGTGTCAACTACATTTATATAAATTTTTTTCAAGTTTCCTTTTAAAATAAGAGTAAAATGTGAATTGATGTAAGAGTAAATATGGGGTGCCTGGGTGGCTCAGTCGTTAAGTGTCTGTCTTCAGTGTAGGTCATGATCCCACGGTCTTGGGATTGAGTCCCACATCAGGCTCCCTGCTCAGTGGGAATCCTGCTTCTCCCTCTCCCACTCCCCCTGCTTGTGTTCCCTCTCTCGCTGTGCCTCTCTCTGTCAGGTAAATAAATAAAATCTTTAAAAAGAAAAAAGAAATTTGTCCAAATCATTATGTTGTACACCTGAAGCTAGTGGAACATTGTGTCAACGACAGTTATAGAATTTTTTTTCAAGTTTCCTTTTAAAGTAAGAGTAAAACATGAATTAATATAAAAGTAAATATGGGGCGCCTGGGTGGCTCAGTCAGTTATGCATACTACCCTTGAGTTAGGCTCTTTTCCTTTACCCCTCCCCAACTCCAAAATAAATAAATAAATCTTTTTTTTTCACTTGAGAGAGAGAGAGCATGGGCGGCGGGGAGGGGTGAGGGGAGAAGCTGACTCTGACGTGGAACTTGATCCCAGGACCTCAGGATCCTGACCTAAACCGGAGGCAAACACTTAACCAACTGAGATATTCAGGAGCCCCATAAATAAATAAATCTTAAAAAAAAAAGGAATAAATATGAAGCAAATAAGAGCAGAGGAAGTACAACAGAATGTAAACAATCCCAAAGATAGCACAAGGGATGGGTAGGTTTGCTAAAGACAGAGTGGAGGGTGTGCAAAGGGAGCAAGTGTGGGAAAGCAGATGAAATTCAAAGGAATCCTTAACAGTGGAAGAGGAGGGGGCACCTGATTGGCTTAGCAATTAAGCAGCTTGCTTTGGCTCGGGTCATGATCCCAGGGTCTTGTAGGGAGCCTGCCTCTTCCCTACCTTGGCTTGCTCTCTGTCTCTCACTTGGTCTCTCTGTGTCAAGTAAATAAATAAAATCTCAAACAAACAAACAGTGAAGAGGAGCAGAGAAGTAGACGGGGGTGCACTTCCAGAGCCTCTCACCTAATCCAATCTCAGTATCTGCCTTTGAACTCTGACTTTGAGGGTTAGCTGCTGGAGTAATTTGTGTGGTAATTATGGTGGGAAAAAAGATCCTCAAGAAATACACTATTGTTGTTAAAAATAAAACAACTTTGAGGGTTAGCTGCTGGAGTAATTTGTGTGGTAATTATGGTGGAAAAAAAGATCCTCAAGAAATACACTATTGTTGTTAAAAATAAAACACAAGATCATTTTCTCCCTTGAATATGACAAGGATGCTGTTGAGTAATCATAATACCTTGACTCAAGCCATCCTTGAGCATTAACAATGTTTTTAAATTAAGGGAGGAGAAAAAGAGGGCAGAAACAATTTCCTGTTTTCTATTCTCTCTGCAGTTTTCAGAGCTGACGAACCTGGAGCCCAGGTGGCACTGGAACCTTTGAATGTCTGACTGCTGTTCAACCATCTTTTCCTGTTGGTTTGCTATTCCCAGGAAACTGTCTACTGGCTGTTTGGTGGGTGTGAGGAGGGGAGTGAAGAAGGGCTAATGGAAGGGATGTCTGAGAGCTTTAGCACCTGAATGGTGTGTATGTCTGAAGAATTCAGTGTAGGTGTAGGTCTCCAGCTGCGGCAGCATTCCAAGCTCAGAGCAGCAACCTGATTGTGTGTGTGTGCGTGTATGTGTATGTGTATGTGCGTGTGTGTGCGCGCACGCGTGCATGCGCACAGGGTACACACCTGCCCACAGCACCTTATGTGCCCTTGATTACTAGAAGATCAAAAGAAAAACACAGGAGGGTAAAACCTCCTCTGCATATCAACAGCTCCAAGGATACTGACAGGGCCTAGACCCAACTGGAGGGTGACAATTTTCTTTGATTATTATCCTTCTTCTTTTCACAATGCCCTTTTCCACTCCTTACCATTATCTTGCCTGTACTATTGACTAGTGATCTCAGCTGAGTAAAAGAACCAACACAGAGCTTCCTATTGAGAAGTGAGGGGACATTAGCCAAGGGTCTTATCTTTTCCTCGATTTCTTCCATGGGTCCTTCTTGAAGAGCCCATTCAATCCTTTGTGGTAGATTTCATAGAGAGGCTAATAAAGGACAGGCTCTGGGCACCTGGGTGGCTCCATCGCTTAAGCATCTGAATAACGGCTGTCCCCTTTGGGCAGGTGGGCTCTCATGATCCTGGGATGGAGAGGCTCATCAGGCTCCCTGCTCAGCGGGGAGTCTGCTTCTCCCTCACGCTCTGCCCCTCCCTCTCCTATGTGTGCTCTCTCTAATTAATTAATTAATTAATTAACTATTTTTAAAAAGGGCACCTGGGTGGCTCAGTGGGTTAAGCCACTGCCTTCAGCTCGGGTCATGATCTCAGGGTCCTGGGATCGAGTCCCGCATCGGGCTCTCTGCTCAGCAGGAAGCCTGCTTACCCCCTCCCTCTGCCTGCCTCTCTGCCTACCTGTGATCTCTCTCTGTCAAATAAATAAATAAAATCTTTAAAAAAAAAAAAAGAGGATAGGCTCCTCAAGTTTCCTTACATCATAGGCACAGACGCTTAACTACTTTTTTATTCTACCCACTTTTAAGACTTTTATATGTTGCCATATAAAGGACAGTACATTGGGTTATCATGTGGGGACATAAAAGCTGAAACTGTAGTTTAAGATCCACAATAGGGAAAATGAGGAGAACTCTGAAAAGTAAAATCAGAGGAAGTCTTTGAAAACAAATCTCCTGGGCACCTGGATGGCTCAGTTCATGATTCCAGGGTCCTGGGATCCAATCCCCCATTGGGCTCCCTGCTCAGCAGGGAATCCTTTTCCCTCTCCCTCCTCCCCTCCTCTCACACCCCCACACCGGCTCGAATCCATGTGCGTGCTTTCTCTCTTTCTCTCTTTTTCTCTCTTTCAATAAATAAATAAAATCTTTAAAAAAGAAAAGAGATTGGTTAATCTCTTAAGGTCGTTATATGATTCTAAACTCTAGACTGGGGGCAGGCAAAGTCTGACTAATTTTTATAGGACCAGTATCTAACAGAGTATCTTGAACATCGGAGTTCAGTGAATTATTATTAAGTAAATGAAGATTTCATTTTCCCTCTCGGCATCAGGCCTGAGAGTGCTCAGATTGTTCATTATCCTCAGAGCCAGCATTTATTATATTTCACTCGAAAGTCGCTAAGACAAGGCATTTTCCACAGGCTTTTCCTGTTTTTTCAGTACTGGCCAACCTTGATTTGCTGATGACAACATCAGTTGGCTTGGGTTTTATGAGGCCTTTGCAATGATGCAGTAAGAATCTGGAATCTCCAGAATTGTTGTTAACACAAATAGCTTTAAAATGGAACTACCATAGAAAGGTAAGATTGGATGCTTACCTAACAAGAGGGTTCAGAGTTTACAATGATGTCTGTACAAAGCACTTTTTACACTGTAAAGTGCTACCCATATTTAGCTACTATTATTACTAGAATATCAGAAAACTACCTGTTGGACCTTACAAAGAATATTCCAGGACATTTTTACTCAACATGACAAAACAGTCGTTCTCCAATATTTTTTGGTCAGTTAATTATTCTGGCAAAATACCTCAAGACTTGCTATCTCATTCACTCTTATCTAATGTAAGTGTTTTATTCCAACAAATGGGAAGAAAAAGACTACTTTTAATTTCCAGTTTTCAATAACCTTCTGTCTAGGAAAGAGAAAAAGGAATAAAAGAATTGCAGGAAGGCATTCCAAGAACAGGATCAACTACAATTAGACTCTTCAATGACTCCTCCAACATCAACTATGATTAGATTCTTTCTTTTTTATTTTTTTAAGTAGGCTCCATGCCAAGCATGGAGCCCAACACAGGGCTTGAACATGGGACCCTGTGGTCAAGACCTGAGCTGAGATCAAGAGTTGGACGCTTAGCAGACTGAGCCACCCATGTGCCCTAGTGATTAGATTCTTGGTGAAGCAACAAAAAGCCAAGATAAGGATTAGGGAAACCCAGAAAACAGCTCAGAAGAGGAACATATGTTCGATGGAACATAAGGCCTACCAATCTTTAATCATTGGTGTTCCCAAAGGGTCTGTCCTTGGCTGCTTTCTGTCCGTACTGCTTAATTTCCTTGTTCCAACTACCATTTACCTAAGAGGAAAGGAGGTAAGGAGAAAGTTACCTAAGATAACTTAGGGACAGAGTAGAATGAAATGATCAAAACAAACTTGAGCATGCAAGCCCACCTGCCCAAAGGGGATAGCCCTTATTCAGATCTTTCTGAATCTTTCACGGTTGTCTTTGGAGAATATGGATTAGGGTTGTCAGGTGTCTCATTTTTTGGTTTTGTTTTTTTGTTTGTTTGTTTTTGTTTTTTGGTTTCTTTCTCATATTTTCTTTAAAAAAAAAGATTTTATTTATTTATTTGACAGACAGAGATCACAAGTAGGCAGAGAGGCAGGCAGAGAGAGAGGAATGGACGCAGGCTCCCTGCTCAGCAGAAAGACTTGATGCAGGACTCGATCCCAGAACCCTGGGATCATGTCCTGAGCTGAAGGCAGAGGCTTTAACCCGCGGAGCCACCAGGTGTTCCTCTTTCTCATATTTTGAAAGAAGTTGAAATTCTTGGTTTTTATGACAAATCTCCCATTTTCAACTGTTGGCAATTTATTTCTAAAATTGCGGAAGATTTTTAAGGGAGTGAAACTACTCTATATGACACTGTGATGGTGAATATATATCATTATAAATTTCTCCAGACCCTAAGACTATATAACACCAAGAGTGGAAACTATGGGCTTTGGGTGATTATGGTCTGTCAGTATAGGTTAATTGACTCTGACAGATATACCATTCTGATGGGGGATATTGATAGTGGGGGCAAAGTGTATGTGTTCAGGCAGAGGGTATAGGGGAGCTCTGTACCTTCCATTCAATTTTTTCAGGAACCCAAAACTACTCTAAAAAATAGTGTCTATTAAAAAAATTACTGTAGCCAAATGAAACCCATTTGTAGTCTGGATTTGTCCCATAGACTGTGGTTAGCAACCTGTGACTGACAGCCCATTTCCTGGCTTTACCTTACACTTCTTACTCGAGCTTGAGACCTATATCTTTAATGAAAATTTGGATAAATTAACTGGGGCATTCCACAGACTACTCAAATACAATTTGTTTAAACTAGAGTACACCTTACTCAACGTACAAACAAACAGAATGAAACTTGCCTCCCATCCTGAAGTCCCTGTTGGTCATAGTCCATCTGTTTGTCCAGATTAGAAGCCCTGGTGTCATCTGTGGCCTTATCTCTACTTTACCTTTCATTTCCAATTCCTTTATTAAAACTTTGCTGAGCATTCCCTAAGTGCTATGTACTGTGCTAAGCACTGAGGATACAAATATAAAAGATGCAGTCCAGACTCTGGAGGGAAAGGTGGAAAGGGACAAGTATTTACAAAACAATATTTACTAACTGTTATAATACACATATATAAAATGACTCATGACCTTTTTTTTAACTTGAAGGTCTAATTGGCTTAATTAAGTGATTCATGAACTAGGAAGCAAGTGGAGAGGAGCTCCCCCTCACGAACTTCTTTAATCTGCACAATCTTATGAAGTGGGTATCTTTTTTTTTTCATAACAGCTTTACTGGGATATAATGGATATGCCATAAAAATCACCCTTTTATAGTGTATAACTCGGTGGGTTTTAGGACATTCACAGAGCCATGCAATCATCACCACTATCTAATTCCAGATTTTTTTTTTAAGAGCAATTTTAGATTCACAGCAAAATTGAACGGAGAGTACAGAAAGTTCCCACATCCCTCCCCCGGGAACTCTGGCAAGACGGCTCATTTTACTGTCTCCAGTTTTGCCTTTTCCAGGATGTCATATAGTTGGAATCATACAGTATATAGCCTTTTCAGATTGGCTTCTTTCACTTAGTTACATACATTTAAGTTTTCTCCATGTCTTTTTGTGGCTTGATAGTTCACTCTTTTTGGTGCTAAATGACATCCCATTACCTGGATGGACCAGTTTACCTATCCATTAACCTACTGAAGGACATCCTGGTTGCTTCCAACTGTTGGCAATTATGAAGAAAGCTGCCCATAAACATCTGTGTAAAGGTTTTTTGTGCACAAAATTTTTCAGCTCCTTTGGTACACATCAAGGACTATGGGTGCTGGATGCTATGGTAAGAGTATATTTAGGTGTACCTAAGTGGTGTAGTTGTTAAGTGTTCAACTCTTGGTTCTGGCTAAGGTCATGATCTCAGGCTCATGAGATCAGCCCCATGTCAGGCTCTGGAGTCTGCTTAGATTCTTGTCCTAACATCAATAAATCTTAAAAAAATAAATCTTAAAAAAAAAGACTCTTCTTTTGTATTTATTGATGTTAGAGAGAGATAACAAGTAAGTGAGCATAGGGGCAGAGGGAGAGGGAGAGAAAAACTTTAGCAGACTCCTCGCTGATCTCACAACCCTGAGATCATGACCTGAGCCAAAACCAAGAGTCAGACACTTAACTGACTGTGCTCCTCAGGGGCCCTGCATATGCTTTAGTTTTGTAAGAAACTGCCGAACTTGCTCTGTCTACTTGTGATCTCTCTCTCTGTAAAATAAATAAATAAAATCTTAAAAAAAAAAAAGAAACTGCCAAACTGTCCTTCAAAGTGACTGTACCATTTTTGCCTTCACACCAGCAATGAATGAGAGTTCCTGTTGCTCCACATCTTTGTCGGCATTTGGTGTTGTCAGTGTTTCAGATTCTGGCCATTCTGATAGGTGGGTAGTGGTGTCTCATTGTCATTTTAATTTGCATTTCCCTAATGACATATGATGTTGAGCATCTTTTCAGATGCCTTTTTAAAAAAGATTTCATTTATTTATTTATTTGACACAGAGAGAGAGAGCAGGAGAACACAGAAGGGGAAGTGACAGATGGAGAAACAAGCTCCCCACTGAGCAGGGAGCCCAATGTGGGGCTTCATCCCAGGACCCTAGGATCATGACCTGAGCTGAAGGCAGTTTCTTAATCAATTGGCCCACCCAGGTGCCGCAATCCTTTCAGATGCTTAGTTGCCACCTTTGTTTCTTCTTTGGTGAGATGTCTGTTCAGGTGTTCTGCTCTTTTTTTTTTTTTTAAAGATTTTATTTATTTATTTATTTATTTATTTATTTATTTGACAGAGAGAGAGACACACAGCGAGAGACACACAGCGAAAGAGGGAACACAAGCAGGGGGAGTGGGAGAGGGAGAAGCAGGCTTTCCGCTGAGCAGGGAGCCTGATGCGGGGCTCGATCCCAGGACTCTGAGATCATGACCTGAGCTGAAGGCAGACACTTAACGACTGAGCCACCCAGGCGCCCCCCCATGTTTTGCTCATCTTTTAATTGGCCATTCCTTTTCTTAATTTTGAATTTTAAGAGTTCTTTTTATATTCAAAAAATATTTTTAAAGATTTTATTTATTTATTATTTGAGAGTGAGAGAGGCAAGGGAGAGGGAGAGAATCTCAAGCAGACTCCTCACTGGACACAAGGCCCAATGCAGGTCTTGATCTCATGATCCTGAGATCATGACCTGAGCTGAAAGCAAGAGTCAGATGCATAACTCACCAAGCCACCTAGGCACCCCTGGATATTCAAAATATTTAAAAATTTCTCTTGAGACGTATTCTTTGACCCGTGTGTTATTTAGAAGTGTGTTGTTCAATCTCCACGTATCTGGGGGCTTTCTAGCTCTCTGTTGTTGCTTTCTAGTTCAATTCCATGTAGTCTGTGAGCAGGCTGGGATCACCCAGATATCTCTCAGTACATGGCAGAGTTAAGGCCCTGAGTACCAGCACCACTGAATCTCAGCCAAGTCTGACTATGATTTTAACCTGGAAGGATTAATTGTTTTTACTGCTTTTTAAAGATTTTTTATTTATTTGACAGCGAGAGAGGGAATACAATCAGGGGGAGTGGAAGAGGGAGAAGCAGGTTCCTCAGGTCCCTGAGCAGGGAACCTGATGTGGGGCTCGATCCCAAGACCCTGGGATCATGATCTAAGCCGAAGGCAGATGCTTAATTACTGAGCCACCGAGGCGTTCCAGAATTAATCGTCTTTAAAAGAAGTCCCCAAATCTCCACCTCTCTATGTTTTAAACCAATTTATGAAAATTAAAGAAAAAACGGCTCAGTGTTTAGTAAAGGAAGACTAAGCAGATTTCTGTTTAATAAGCCAAAGCCTAAATGTACAGAACTATGTGGATTTGAGGTAGATGCTCTAACTGAACTTTCTTTTTTACTTTAGTAAAATATACCTAACATAAAATTTACCCTCTCAACCATTTTTTATTATACAGTTCAGTGGCGTTAAGTACATTCATGTTGTACAACCATCACCACCAACCATCCACAAAACTTTTGCATCCTCCTTCTTTCTTTCTTTTTTTTTTAAGATTTTATTTATTTATTTGACAGAGGGGGAGAGAGAGAGGTAGCACCAACAGGCAGAGTGGCAGGCAGAGGGAGGCAGAGGGAAAGGGAGAAGCAAATTCCCCGCTTAGCAGAGAACCCGACATGAGGCTTGATCCACCCCAACTTTTGCATCTTCCTAAAATGCAACTACATTCATGGCTACAGCTATGAAACAGCAACTTCCTATTTCCCCTCCCCAGCCCCTGAAAACCACCATTCTACTTTCTTTCTCTATCAGTTTGAAGCTTCTAGTAGTAGAACAGAGTATTCATCGCATAAGTGGAATCATACCATAGTTGTCCTCTTGTGACTGGCTTATTTCACTTAGTAAGATGTCCTCAAAGTTCATCCATGTTGTAGCATGTGCCAGAATTTGTTCCCTTTTTAAATCTCTATCTGAATCCTTATTTCTTCATTTTGTTTCACATTAAAACTACAATGATCAAAATCAGTCCTGATTTTGCAAACAAATGTATGGAACCAAAGCAACCTAAAGACATGGGGTCTAAGAGGGACGCTGGCTTCCCAGCCCTCTCCAGAGGCTGCCTTTGCAATGATGATCATTAAGACAAGGAGCTCAAAGCTTTCTCTATTGACCGAGGCTCAGAAGTAGCAGAGCATTCTTTAGTTTTCTTTGCCAAAGAGAATCTAAATTGTGCTGAATCAGAGCAACTATAAACGTTGTTTGCTTTTAGATATTTTACTTTATCCCGCAGGCTCTGAGATAATCAGCCTGTGTTCTGGAGCTGTGTTTCTGAGAAATAGATACAAATGAGTCCGTAGAGTCCATGAACAAAATATCTTAGGACTTTCCAATCGAGGACAGACCAATTAATATAAATCATGGATTGTATTGCATTATACAAATCTTTACAAAAAGTGTGCATTAATTGGCACAAGGAAAGTTTTAGTCTATAGAAAAATGGCAATGTATAAAATATTTAATAATGCCTTATTCTCATACTTTAACATTCTACTTTATACTTTTTCATACAATATTCTCTAAGTACAGTAATTTTTATCACGTCTTCCTATTTTAAGCTTGTCAAACTGAGCTCAAAGCAATAACTGCTAGTGCATCTAGAAAACAATCCAACCAGGAAACACTGCTTTCTTACACCATATTACCCTAAAGAACGTAGCTATATTCCATATTTATAAGAATATCCATAAATGTAGCATATTTGTATTACCATAAAGAATGTAAATATATATTTATATATGTATGAAAAATTAATGGTATTTACTGTTTAAAAGAGTACCCCTAAAATATCAATTGTGACAAATAAAAGCTTCTTTGAGGGATTCCTGGGTGGTTCAGTTGGTTAAGCATCTGCCTTTGGGTTGAGTTGTGATCCCAGGCTCCTGAGATCGAGTCCCACAGAAGGGCTCCTTGTTCAGTGGGGAGTCTGCTTCTCCCTCTGCCTGTCACTCCCCCTGCTTGGGCTCTTTCTCTCCCCCTGGCAAATAAATAAATAAAATCTTGAAAAAAAGAAAAGCTGCCTTGATGGTTTTATCAGTATCCATCATAGGAGGAAAATTCAAGACAAGATAAATGTTATTATTTAAAAATACATAAAACAGAGGTGCTTGGGTGACTCAGTTGTTGAGCTCAGCTGGTCAAGCATCTGCCTTCAGCTTAGGTCGTGATCCCGGGGTCCTGGGATTGAGCCCCACATCGGGCTCCCTGCTTGGCGGGAAACCTGCTTCTCCCTCTCCCGCTTCCCCTGCTTATGTTCCCTTTCTCGCTGTGTGTGTCTCTCTCTCTGTCAAATAAATAAATAAATAAAATCTTTTTAAAAAGACATAAAACATAATAATAACAATATTTCAAATGCATGTGGAATGTAAACTTGAGTCATTCTGTATGATTTCGGTTAAAACCAATTTTGAGGCATAAATCACTCCTGTGATTTGGATATAAAGGTTTAAATATAATTAGGATCTTACTTTTTAAAATCTCAACATCAAGCTTGGGCATATTAGAAGTGTTATGAAGACATACTATATGACTGGGTTCCTTTTTTCCAAGACAGACAATCTTCTGAAAAACTAACTTAGACATCACATCTCCCAACATCCTCCATGAGGCAATAAGCCCAGAAAATGTCAGTGGCTTGCTGCTGGTCACAGACCTAAGACACCAACCCTCTCCCAAATCCACCAGGCTCTAATAAGAAAGTCTTCTTTTCTTTTCTTTTTTAAGATTTTATTTGTTTATTTGACACAGAGAGAGAGAGAGTGAGAGAGAGAGAGAGAGCACGACAGCACAAGCAGGGGGAGCAGAAGAGGGAGAGGGAGGAGCAGGCTTCCCGCTAACCAGGAAGCCCAAATGGGGCTTGATTCCAGAACCCTGGGATCATGACCTGAGCCAAAGGCAGATGCTTAGCCAGCTGAGCCACCCAGACATCCCAAGAAAGTTTTCAAGGAGGTGAAAAAATATGTAACAAAGCAGAAATATGCTAGAATAAGGGACAGCTAATAGCTTTGCTCAGAATCTTCATAGTGTGGGATCTATTAGGATTAAAGAGAAAGGTAATCACTATAGAACCACCAAAAAATAAATAAATAAAAGCCTTAGGCACTGCAATAGCTCAGAAGCAGGCAGTTTACACAGAAGTGATTTCCTAATCCCCCAACAACACTGCAGCAAGCCAGGAGGGAGGTGGCTTGGGGAGGGTTCTCTTATTTCAGTGGTGCTCGAAATCTTCCTGTGGCCCTTTTTGCATTACCGGTAAGAATGTAAAATGATGCAGCCGCAGTGGAAAACAATTTGGTTGTTCCTCAAAAGGTTAAACATAGAACTGTCATATGACCCAGCAATTCCACTCCTAGGCACAGATCCAAAGGAAGTGAAAACGGACTCAAACAGATACTGGTATGCCAATGTCCATCAAGCATTAGTCACAATAGTCACAAGGTAGAAACAAGCCAAGTGTCCATTAACAGATGAATGGATAAACCAAATGCGATATATACATTCAATGGAATATTATTCTGCCATTAAAAAGGAGTGAACACAGAAAATAACAAGTGTTGGTGAGGATGTGGAGGAATTGGAATCCTTATGCTTCGTTGGAGGAAATGTGAAATGGTTCAGTTGCTGTAGAAAACAGTTTGGGTTCCTCAAAAAATTAAATGTAAAATTACTGTATGACCCAATAGTTCCTCTACTAGCTATATAACCCAAAGAACAGAAAGCAAGGAGTTGAACACATACTTGTCCATCAATGTTCACATCAGCATTATTCACAATAACTAAAAGGTAGAAATGATCCAAATGTCCAAAAATGGATGAATGGGTAAACAAAATGAATGGATAAATAATGCAGGAATGGATAAACAAATATTCAGGCTTAAAAAATAATGAAATTCTGGGGCACCGGGCTGGCTCAGTCAGTACAGTCTGTAACTCTTGATCTCGGGGTTATGAGTTCAAGCCCCATGTTGGATGGAAAGATGACTTAAAATGTTTTTGAAACCTTTTTAAAAAGCCTAAAAGAATAGGGGCCCCTGGGTAGCTCAGTCGTTAGGCATACCCTTTGGTTCAGGTCATGATCTCCGGGTCCTGGGATTGAGCCCCACATCGGGCTCCCTGCTCAGTCGGAGACCTGCCTTCCCCTCTCCCACTCCTCCTGCTTGTGTTCCCTCTCTCGCTGTGTCTCTCCCTGGCAAATAAATAAATAAAAGCTTTTTTAAAAATCCTAAAAGAATAATAAAATTCTGACGTGTGCTACACCGTTGGTGAGCTTTGAAAACGTTACACTAAGTGAAATAAGCCAGTCCCACAAGGACAAATATTCTATGATTCCATTTATTTGAGGTCTCTACAATAGTCAAATTCCTAGAGACAGAGACTAGAATGGTGGTTGCCAGGGGCTGAGGGAGAGGGAATGGTAGTTAGTGTTTAATGGAGACAGAGTTTCAGTCTGGGAAGATGAAAACATTCTTGAGACAGATGGCAGGATGGTTGTGCAACAGTGTGAATATACTAATGCCACTTAAAAATGGTTAAACTGGCAAATTTCACGTTATGTATATTTTACCAAAGTAAAAGCAAATGAAAACATGACATATTTAGGACCCCCCAAAAGGGGGAGTGGGATTCTCATACATTCTGCAACATGGGCGAATCTTAAAAATGTTTCTAAATGAATAAGCTGAATGCAAAAGGACAAGTACTGCATGATTCCACTTAAATGAAATAAGCTAAGTCACAAGGTGCCTGGGTGGCTCAGTGGGTTAAGCCTCTGCCTTCAGCTCAGGTCATGATCCTAGGGTCCTAGGATTGAGTCCTGTGTTTGGCTCTCTGCTCAGCGGGGAGCCTGCTTCCCTCTCTCTCTCCTTGTCTGCTGCTCTGCCTACTTGTGATCTCTCTCTCTCTCTCTGTCTGTCAAATAAATAAATAAATAATCCTTTAAAAAAAATAAGCGAAGTCACAGAAGTAGGAAGTAAGCTAGAGGTTACCAAGGGCTGGGAGCAGTGGGGAATGGGGAGTTGTTGCTTAATGAGTACAGAGCTTCTCTTTGGAGTGATGAAAAAGTTTTTGGAACTAGGTAGTAGGAATGGCTGCACAATACCATAATAATGCCACCGAATTGTACAGTGAAAAGTAGTGGAAATGGTCAATTTTATATGTATTTCCCCACCGAAACAGATGAAGAAACAAAAAAACAAAAAAATCCTTCAGCTCCACTGCTTTGGAGAACTAAAAATCTACAACTCTATGGCTGGAGGAAGGACCCGCCATTCTGCCTTTCCAGACTTCTTTTCCACCAGTTCTTCTACCTCTCCTAGGCTGCTCTTGGCTGATGCCCAAATCCTACTGGCCCAGCTCCACGAGGCCCTCTCCAATTCCCAGTCTCCCTCGTGTGAGTAACCAGCCACTCCTGTACCACCTACTACCCCACCCTGACCCCTCCTAGCCTCAACTCTGAGTCATCTGGGCTCTCGCAGGGCTGTCTGCTCAGCAACTGTGTGGACCAAGAGAGAAAGAGGTTCGAGCAGGGGCAGGGGCTAGCCAAGGTCACGCTTCAGGAACCGTGTGCTCAGGCAGAAAAGCCACTGGATGTGCAGTCAGAAGACAGATGTTCTGGGTCCACCTCTGCCACCACCTAAAGGAGAGACCATGGACAAGCCCCTTTCTGGATTGGCTTTCTCTTCTGTAAAATGAGAGGGCTGCATTGCTATCTTCAAGAATGCTTCTAATTCCAGGGCCTGGGGACCAAACATGGGTACACAGTACAGCAAGATAGAAATAATCTTTCCTACAGATGTCAATTGATGATTTTATCCTCATCAGGGCACCTCAACAATCTCTAAAGTTTTCCTGAGAAACAAGTGGAAAAAAAAAACACACTGGAGAGTTTTGGGGCTGACTTATCTGATAATTTTAGTGTTCATTACAGTATTAGGATTTTCACAAAAGAAATTATCCAAAGGAGATATTTAGTTATTCTCTCTATGCTTAGCCCACAAACGTCAGCCTGAGATGTTGAACAGAAGAACCTGGATATTAGTAATGAACAGCTTAATGTAGAAGTCACAGGAGGCAGTGGAATGGGATGTGGCAGTCACTCTGCAGCAGTGACAAGGAACTGGGGAGGACTCCCTGCCACCACACAGATGTGTGTCAGAATCACATACTGTAGGACTCCCCTTTATCAAATGTTTGGAAGTGGCTGAAACTAATAGATGGTGAACCTCCTTATTCCACCACATGCCAGCTTGAGTTAACACTTAAGCATTTAAAATAAAATATGGAACAATTAGGGAAAAATCTTTAAGACATTTTAACTCACCATTTTCACCAGTTTATCTTAATGGAATGTTTGACAATGCGCACAAACACTTAGTTGTCGGGATGTTCGCTGAAGGACTGTTGCTGTGGACTGGATGTCTGTGTCCTCCCCCCACCAAATTCATATGTTGAAAACCTAATCCCCAATGTGATGGTGTTTGGAGGTGAGGTCTTTAGGAGGTATTTGCTCTTATAGGACAGATTTCTCATGAACAGGATCAGCACCCTTTTAAGAAGAGGCTAGAGAGCTAGCTTGTTCCTTTTCTACCATGTAAGGACACAATGAGCAGATGGCCAGAAGCGGGCTCTCACCAACACTAGGTCTGCCAGCACCTTGATCTCCACCTTCCCAGCCTCCAGAACTGTGAGAAATAAATACTTGTTGTGTAAGCCCCAAAGACTATAATTTGTTATAGCAGCCAAAGGGACTAAGGTAATTGCTTATAATACTGAAAAAGAAGAAGCAACTTAATGTCTAAAGATTACTAATTGGCTTTGTACATATTATATAAATAGATATGATAGTGTATTTATAAATAAAAATATACTGGTATGCATATGCCACCATTATCGGTCTATCAATATATATGCCATATATATATTGATATATGCCATATATATATATCAGTCGTTAAAGAACATGTAAATATGTTTATATTTTACAAATTCTATAAATTTGTATTTACTTAACATGTCAGTGTATCAATACAATGGAATGCTATATAGCCATTTAAAATTTTGGAGGAGTGTATTTAACCACTTAAATATAGTAACTAATATACACTAGACCTTAATTTGATTAAGTGCTCCACATGTATTATTTCATTTAATCTTTATACTATAACTCCCTATGATAGAATACTCACATTTTTTAAAATTTTTATAACTGAGAGCACTGAAGCATGGCGGTTAAGTAACTTGTTCAGGCCACCTAGTTAATAAACGGCAAGCTCAAAACACATTAATTTGTGTAAGTGAAAAATAAGATATGTAACTGTATGTATACCATTATCTCATTTTTATTGCTGTAGTTTTTATTTTAACTTTTTCAAAATAGGTGTCTGTACAGATAGGTAAAATACAGCAACACAACAGACATACATAACACATAAACACAACACATACACAACACACATAATCTCAACAAAATGTTATCAGTGATGGGATTATGAGAAATTATGACTTTCTTCCTTTTTATTTATATGTATTGAGTGGGTGTGCATCTGAGCTTTAACTCAAAGTCCTAGTTCTGCACATGTATGTTATCAACCACCAACATATGCGGGCTGCCCTCCTAGGGAGAGTCAACACATCATACCAGTATCAACATATTGGGGTTGTCAATTTGCATATTCATGCGACCTACAGCCGGGACAGATGTGCGCCAGTCATTCCTAGAAACAACATGCTAAGATTTGCTCATTTGCATGTGGCCCATCAGATCAGATGATGGGAGGCAATGGGCAATGACTTCCCGGAGGAAATGCATCTCAGAAAGCCACTCCCTACTCCAGAGTTCAAGAGCCTGAGCTTGCACAGCTTGCTGTCATTAGTGCCAGTGCAGCAGGGGTGGCATAATGTTCTCCCAGTTTCCAACCCTTGAAGGTGGGGGGAGTCTCCAGTTGTAGGCTCTGGCCTTCTCTCCTATGGGGAAGCCTTTGTCCTGGATCCTAGCCACAGTGAGCAAGCGCCTAGCAGCTGTAAGGAGGGGGCCTCCCTAACAGGATAGTTACCTAGAAGTTAAGGTACTATATATGGCCTCTGCTCCTACCCACAGAAATTTGCCTCTGTGTGCTGCTGCTTAAGAGGAAGCTGGGATAAATCAATGCTTTTATATTGGACAATCTTTTGTTATGTTTAAGACTTGTATAATAAATTGGTGCCTGGTTGGCTGGCCTCATCTGTAGAGCATGTGACTCTTGATCTCGGGGTTGTGAGTTCAAGTCCCATGTTGGGTGTAAAGCTTACTTTTTAAAAAGCGGGGGAAGGGGAGCCTGGGTGGCTCAGTCATTAAGCATCTGCCTTTGGTTCAGGTCATGATCCTGGGGTCCTGGGATCAAGCCCCACATTGGCCTCCCCAGTCAGCAGGAAGCCTGATTCTCCCTTTCCCACTCCTCCTGCTTGTGTTCAGGTTCTTGCTGTCTCTCTCTCTCTCTCCCTGTCAGCTAAATCAATGAAATCTTTTAAAAAAGAAAAAAAATTCAGGTACCTTCTCTTAAAAAATTGGGCGGGAGGTAAAAGAAGAAGTATTTGTTTGATCCCAGGGTCATGAGATTGAGTCCTGAGTCAGGCCCCACACTCAAAGTGGAATCTGCTTCAGATTCTCTGATTTTCCCTCTGCCCCTCCCCATGCTCATGCTTTCTCTCTCTCTCTAAATCAACCAAACAAATAAATAAATAACATCTTGTTTTTTAAAAAGGCATTTTATAATAAATAAAAGGAATTTGAAAAGGCTGCCTAAGCTTCCACTTCATTCTCTCAAAGCCAGCGGACGCAATTAATTAAGTAGCTTTGACAAGGTCTATTTTCTAAAGTTTCTTTAATGAATGGGTAAATATTTTTGCCATGAGTATTTCTTTTTTTTTTTTTGCCATGAGTATTTCTTAATTAAAAAATATTTAAAACAAAATTTTAAAAAATTACGGGTGCCTGGGTGGCTCAGTGGGCGGCTCAGGTCATGATCCTGGGATCCTGGGATCGAGCCCCGCATTGGGCTCTCTGCTCAGCAGGAAGCCTGCTTCTCCCTCTCCCTCTGCCTCTCTCCCCTGCTTGTGCACTTTCTCTCTCTCTCTCTAAAAATAAATAAATATATTGAAAAAAATTTTAATTAAAAATTTTGGAAGCATTTAGGGGGCTGACTATGTGCCAGGCCTCCAGGAGGAAGAATGAGACAAGATTTCTAACTCACAAGTTTACAGAGTGCACATATAAGCACCCATTTTCCTCTACTCTTCTACCCCCCACCACCAACAAGGAAGACCCTAGATTCTCTCTGTGCCTTTGGAGTATGGGCCCCCTGCCCTCCTGGCAGGCTCATCCCAGAAGCCACTTTTACAAAGTCTTATGGTTGTTTCAAGGCTACGGGAGTGCTAATCTGTAACAGTCTTATAACCGTAACAATTTACATTTATTGAGTGCTCATTGCGTGCCAATTAACTCTTACTCTTCCCTGTGATGCAAGGAGGTATGTACTCTCACCTTAAAGGTGAAAATAATGGATGCATAGAGAGGTCAGGTAACCTACAGGCAGTCACTCATCGGGGTTTGAGCTCAGACATGCCAGCCCCAGAGACCGAATACACTCTTAATCACGTGCTGCGCTTTGCCACGTCCACCCCCAATGCCCACACACCACCTGGCTGGCTTGTCACATTCTGAAGGTGGAAATCAACCTAAGTTTTTCTGAATAGCAGCAGACATTACAGTGATCAAGACATACTGCTTCAAAATCCAATTTTTCCCCGGAATCCAGACCATTCCTTTTCTTTCATCCCTAGGCTGCCTCTGCTGGGCCCTCACTGTCAGCAGCTTGCACATGATTTCAGCCTCTCCATCATCTCCACAATAACCACGGGATGAAGTCCAGTTTCTTGCATGGCAAGGAAGGTTCTTGGTGACCCAGCCTCAGCCAACCTTACCAGCTCCGTCCTGCCCTCACATAGATTCCACCACACTAGACCCCTCACCATGCTCAGCCTGTAAAGGCACATGCTGCCCTTCTGACAGATCCAAAGTGGGCAGAGGAGCTAGGTTTAGCTATGGTAAGTAAATGGCAGTAAATGGTAAGACCATCCCAAGAAAGAGAAGGCATTCATTGGGCTGAGAATAGCAGAAAGGGAGTCCCAGTGTAAAAAGATGTAAAAGAGCTTTTGTAAACTGTGATGTGCTCTGTGCTGTACAAATGTTACTTTATTCACAGTTACAGTGTGAAGACCAGGCTTTGGAGTCAGAGTCGGGGTTGTGATCCTTGTGATCCAATCCTGGCTCTACCCACTCCGCTCTGAGCTTGTTTACCAAGCAGTGAAAAGGAGATGGGGGTGGGGAGAGATAGGACATTTAAATAGGATATAGGAAGGCCTAGAGCATCAAGTGTCCATTTCTTTTCCACTGCAGACCAGACAGCAGTGAGCTCTAGCACTTTGGGGATTGATGTGTCATCCCTTGAACCTGTAAGTCTACTACCAACCCTGTTGTGGTTTTTTTTTTTAAGATTTTATTTATTTATTTGACAGAGAGAGATCACAAGTAGGCAGAGAGGCAGGCAGAGAGAGAGAGGGAAGCCGGCTTCCTGCTAGGCAGAGAGCCCAATGCGGGGCTCGATCCCAGGACCCTGAGATCATGACCAGAGCTGAAGGCAGAGGCTTAACCCACTGAGCCACCCAGGCGCCCCTACCAACCCTGTTTTACATTCAACTATGAAATCATTAATGATCTTGTGTTGGTATGATATTTTAAAAATTACACAATATATTCAAACCTACAGTGTTACTCCTGGGAAATTATTGAAACTAATTAATTGAATAAGTAGAAAAGGGCATATGCACAACATGCTTCAATAAAAAATGAAATATCAAAAGAACTTAAAAGTATCCAAAAGAAGAATAATTTTAATTAATTTATGGATCATTTGGGGGCACCTGGGTGACACGGTTAGGCATCAGATTCATGGTTTTGGTTTGGTTCATGATCCCAGAATTGTGGGATCGAGCCCTGCATCAGGCTCCCCGCTTAGCCATGTGCTTGAGATTCTCTCTCACCCCCTCCCTCTGCCCCTCCTGTTCATGCTCTATCTCTAAGATAGATAAATAAATCTTTTTAAAAAATTTATGGATGATCTCCAGGTGGGGTATTATGTAGCCATCAACAATTATGAGGGCTGTAACAAATGAGAAATACTTCTATCTTAAGGGAAAAAAGAGAAAGTATATATACATTACACTTATTGAAGAATCCAGAAGCTATAAAAGCAAAGATATTCATATTTCACCAATTAAAACATTGTAAGTTTTATGACAAAAAATACTATTGAAAAGTCAGAGGACAAAGAATAGAGCAGGAAAAAACTAATATGTACAACAAAGGTTAAGATCCTTAGTAAACAATTCCTACAAATTAAAATCCAGTAGAAAAATGGATAATTGATACATACAAACAATTTATAAGAGGAAATCTAAGAAACACAACCTGCAAATTCAGGCAACAATGAAATATTAATATTCATTTTTGAGGTTGGCAAAAACCAAAAAGAATGAGAACATCCAGTCCTTGTAAAGGTTCAGGGAAGAAGACATTCCTGCTCACTGCTGGTAGGATTGTGAACTACCATAACCTTTCTGGAAGATAATGTGGTATCCACAAAATTACACTCGGCAGCAAAGAAAAGGAGAAACTACTGATATGAACAAGATGGGCGGATCTTGAAGGCATTGTGCCAAGTAAAAAAAGACATATAATAATAAAAGAAGAAAGAAAGAAGTGCCAATAAAAAGACAAAAAAAAAAAAAAAGCCAGACATAAGTGTCTACGCAATGATGATTCTGTTTACATGGAATCCTGTATGGACAGTGGGAGCAAGGCTCTTCGGAGATGGAGCAGGAAGAGCTCTTCAGGGGTGATGAAATGTTCACACCTGGATTGTGTTGGTGGTTACGTTGGTTAAGACATTTGTCAAAATTTGGGGCGCCTGGGTGGGTCAGTGGGTTAAGCCGCTGCCTTCGGCTCAGGTCATGATCTCAGGGTCCTCGGATGGAGTCCCGCTCGGGCTCTCTGCTCAGCAGGGAGCCTGCTTCCTCCTCTCTCTCTCTGCCTGCCTCTCTGCCTACTTGTGATCTCTCTCTGTCAAATAAATAAATAAAATCTTAAAAAAAAAGATATTTGTCAAAATTCATTGAATGAGACACTTAAAATCCAAGCGTTTTACTATATGCACATTGTATCTCAATAAAGTTGGTTTCAAAACTAAAAATAAGGGTCATCTGGGTGGCTCAGTCAGTTAAATGTCTGCCTTTGGCTCCATCATGATCCTGGGGTCCTGGGATCCAGCTCCATATAGGTATCCCTGCTCTGCAGACCCCTGCTTCTCCATCTTCCTCCGCTGCTCCCCCGCTTGTGCTCTCTCTCTCACAAAAATAAATAAATAAAATCTTAAACTAAAAATACAAATATATGTGTGTATGTGTATGCATATATGTGTAAATATATATGTATGTATGTATATGTATATGTATGTGTATATTTGCTCTTATAAATCCCATTTTGGAGAATCAGGCCCGTAGAAATAAAAGTGCCAGTAAGTGGATGTTTTATTGAAGCACTGTTTTTAGAGGCAAAAACCTAGAAATGATAGGGATGTTTATCATTAGGAAAATAGCTGAATAAATGAAAGTAGATCCTTCCTGTAGAATATTATGAACCTATTTATTTATTTACTTATTTATTTAGCGAGGGAGGGGGAGGGGCAGGAGAGGTAGAGAGAGAATCTTAAGCAGGCTCCATGCCCAGGGCAAAGCCTGATGTTGGGCTCAGTCTCACAACCCCGAGATCACAACCTGAGCCAAAATCTGGAGTTGGATGCTTAACCAACCGAACCACCCAAGTGCCCCTATTATGAACCCATTTAAAAGAACAAGCTAAATTGGTGAGACACCTGGGCTGGCTCACTCAATGGAGTGTGCAACTCTTGATCCCAGCATTGTGGGTTTGAGCCCCACACTGGGTGTAGAGATTACTTAAAAATATAATCGTTAAAATAATAAGTTAAATTGGTATCCATTGACCTGGAGAAATATGCATGTTATATATTTTTTAAAAAGTGATTTGTCAAGAAATGTGAATAATATGCTATTCTGTTAAAAACAAAAAGTATATATATATATATAGTTTATGTCTGGAATATAGAAAAATATGCTTTGAGCACTCCAGGCTGTCAATATTTTTTACTTCAGGGGATGGAATTAGAGTAGGGAAGATATAATTCTTTTTTCACAAAATTCTTTATCATTTCCCTTGTAACAAATAAGCATGCATTGCCTTTGTAGTGTTTTCAAGCCTTAAAGAAGACTTAAGAATGACAAAGACTATAATAGTAAATATTTTGTAATATAACAGAATTAAAATATTAAATTGAATTCATGTTTGCATTACAACTGTAAAAATGAAATATGCATGTGGATAAGGGCTGGTAAGGAGAACTCAAACAGGTTTTTAGAGTTTTTTTAGAGTGTGGGAGTATATATTCTTTTTTTTAAACCTGTGAATGCTTGTGGGCATTAACTGGAATAGTTCTATTATGTAAAATATGCAAAATATGGATGCAGTGAGCAAAGTATAGATAGAAATGCAAAAATTAAAATTGTTTAGTGAAGATGGTAGACCTATAAATACATTTTTTTTTCAATTTCCCCAAACCTTATGTAATATTACACCATCTTAGGATAAAAAGTAACTCCTCCCCTCTAAAATCTAGGTTCTCTTTTTTTGGAATTAATGACATTAGAACACAAATTTGTATCATGATACAAATACAGTTTTGTCATAATATACCCTTAAATGGATGAGGGCTAGACAGGAAGAATGCTGAGATTGTAGAGGACTTTCTAATTTTTATTCTCTTTATTGTAATATTGCAAAAATACAAGTGAGAGTAGAAGGAAAAGATATTTAACTCATGCTTTTCCAGTTCCCAGAAGCTCAATCTTCTTTTTCAAGTCATACAAAGTCTTTCCTAAATACAAGCAGATTGGGTCATCCCTGAAACATTAACTCGAGCTGCTGACCTTTGGAAAGCAAGTCAGAGACTACATCCAGAAAGAATTGTAATCAGGCTTGGCCACAGTGTGAGGTATTTAGGACAGACGCTCACACTCAGTTACAACCCAACCCTGGGGGGCCGGTGGGGTCACTGGAACATATGACAGTCACTGTGTAAGGGACATAACTGGCAAGGACCTGAAACAGGCTGGTTTTCAGGAGAGAAGCAAAGGACTTCCTTGGCAGTCTCTGCCAAGTGAGGGGACTGTGATTGGCCAGTAACTGTTTTTCCTATATCTGAACACGAGGTGCAGCTGAACATAATCCAAGCAGGTCACTTTGCCCTGCAACTTAAAAAACAAAGTCAATCCTACATTTGATATGGTTCAAATCAGTCGGAGCAGAGGGCTTCTTAGGGGTTGAAAGAGAGACTCAGGCCACCTCTAATTTGTTTTTCCAATATGAGGAAATATCAAATCGTATTTAAAAATTGTGGTATACTTTAAATGCTTTAAATGATTAACACTTTGAACACACAAGCATTCCATTTTTTTAAATTTTTTATTTTTTATAAACATATATTTTTATCCCCAGGGGTACAGGTCTGTGAAGCATTCCACTTATAATAGTACTATTCTAAAAATGACTACAGTATTTTATACGCATGTACGGAGATATATGTATTTCCTTTTTGGAAGATAGGTACTTTTGAAAGTCAGGAAACAGGAAAAGTTTGTTTTTAAATAGTATACTAGTTATTTTTCAAAAAAATATGTTCAATATATGTTTATTTAACTCCTAGCAATTTTTTCAGGCAAAAAACATTCAGGGTTGCCTAGGTGGCTCAGTGGGTTAAAGCCTCTGCCAGCCCCACATCAGGCTCTCTGCTCAGCAGGGAGCCTGCTTCCTTTCCTCTCTCTCTGCCTGCCTCTCTGCCTACATGTGATCTCTGTCTGTCAAATAAATAAAATCTTTTTTAAAAAATCTAAATTTAAAGCAAGAGATCTGACTGTTCATTTGAAAAAGTACATATATTGCAAAAGTTTTACATATATGGGAGTAATATCATATATATCTATCTAACTACTCAGTAGTATACTCCAGGTGTTCTGGTTTGATAAAGACAAATTCAAGGTAATATGATAAGCGTCTTTTAATCCTTCCAGGCCTTCTCTGACTCATGCACACCCTTATATGGAGATGAAGCTCTTGGAGAATGTGCAACCTGGCCACCAGCCCATGGCAGGCCCTGCTATGAGACAGCAAGAGCTGCAGGGAGTGGACAAACCTATGGCACAAAATCAAAGGACTCATGTTGGTATTGCAGTTCTGCCATTTCTTGTGTTGACTCTGAGTCTATGTCCTCCACAGCAAGATGGAGAGGGAAATCAAACCTTCTTTACAGGTTTGTGGGGAAGAATAACTTGGGTAATACATAGGATGGTGCCTAGCACAGGGCTTGGCTCCACGGTTGCTCAAATGTTTGCTTCCTGGGACTATCTCTCCTTGCTGAACATGAGGATTACCTTGGATGATGTATGTGAAAACAAATGTTGGTTATAATTAGAAATGGGTAACAGGGGCCCTGAATCTATGTCAAGGCAGAATGTCTGTTTGCACTGTAGATGGTAGTGGTGGAGGTCTTTGACTGTGCTGCCTCCCAACTTCCAGAACAGGGATGTTAGGCTTCAAATGCTGTGATATATTTTAACTTCCTTCTGAGCCCCTCCCTTTTGGGCAGTTGCCAGATCTAGCTAGCTTCTCAGAAGGCTTCTGGAAAGGTACAAGGCCAGACTTATAGGCAAGGAAATATGGGTCACAGCTCCTGACATTGAATAAACACTTCAAGGCTGCATCCAAAGGTCCAGCAAGGCACCTGCCTGCTTCCTCTGACTTCACCTCCTATTCTCTCCAAGCTCTTCTTAACTTCAGTCACTCTGGCCCTCTTTCTGTCCCTAAAACATGTCAGATTGAGTTTTCATCAAGGTGTATTCCTGCCTTTGTCCTTGTTCCCTCTTCCTAGAACAGTCTTTCCCAGACCATCACATGGCCAGCTCCCTCTCATCATTTCGGTCTCTGTGAAGCTACCCCCCACCCCCGAGGAAGGCCTCTCTTGACCTCTTTAGATAACGTAGCCATCCCTTAACTCCTACTTACTTTTTACCCTGTTATGCTATTTAACATCCTTCCTAGCACTTACCATCATCTAAGATTGCCTTGTTTGCATCTGTATTTATTATTCGATATCCCAAAGAGGCAGGAGCACATCTGTCTTGCCTATACTGAACCCCCAGAACTTCCACACTGAGGAAAATACTTGTTAAGTGAATGAATGAGCAAAAGCCTCTATAATAGCTTCACAGCAGAATGAATAGCTTACTCCTGGGTGACCCATGGCAGTGTATTTATTCCTGTATGTGGTGCCTATTTCAGTTGTGCTAGATTGGCACATTGGTGGTCTCCAGTGAAACACAGCAACCAGTATTCATGCTCTTTTTAGTCCCTCACATATGAACTCCAGGTTTGACCATGCGACTTGCTTTTGCCAATAGGACATTAGCAAGTGTGATGCAAGAAGAGGCTTGATAAGTACTTGAATGCTGCTTTGTCCTCTTAGGACCCTGTCTCTTGAGGTCCTCAGTTACCTTGTAAAGAGTTACCCTGATGAAGAGACCACAAGGAGAGATGGGTGAGCCCAGACAGCCCCCATTCTTTCAGCCATTCCAGAAGAAGTACTGGAAAGCTAAGTGAATAAGTTCCCTTGGACATTCCAGTCCCAGCAGATATCAGGTAGAACCACCTAGCTGAGCCCAGCCCAGGTTGCAGAATCATGAGAAATAATAAATCATTATTTTTTATAAGTTTGGCATAGCTTTTTACACAGCAACAGATAGCTGAAACACCAGCTTATCTTCCATTATAAATGGTTGTGTGTGAGTCTATTCCTAGACTGTGAGCCCAAGGCAAGGGACGCAACATAATTATCTCTGCTTACCCCACTTTGCCTGGCATCCTGTACAAGCTAAGTCAATCTAAGAGTTTTCATTCAAAGATGTGTTGAGCTCCTCTACATGCTAGTCTCTGCATCACCTGTGTTCAGATAGTTGTGTGTTTGTGTGCATGTATGTGTGTCAGGGATGGAGAAGGAGCCAAAAGAAGTAGTGAAGATTCACTCCCCAAACACTTCACAAGGCTGTTCCTTAAGGGCAAAGATCATACCCAACTCCCAGCACAGCAACCCAAATGCAGGAGGTTGAACATCAGTGGTTAAAAGAAAGGTCTGTGGGAGGGGCACCTGGGTGGCTCAGTGGGTTAAGCCTCTGCCTTCAGCTCAGATCATGATCTCAGGGTCCTCCAATAGAGCCCCACATGGGTCTCTCTGCTCATCAGGGAGCCTGCTTCCCCCTCTCTCTCTGCCTGCCTGTCTGCCTACTTGTGATCTCTCTCTCTCTGTCAAATAAATAAATAAAATCTTAAAAAAAATAGGATTTAAAAAGAAAGAAAGGTTTATGGGAGCCCAGAGAGGGTATGGCTAACAGCCACCAGAGACCTGGGGGAAGAATTTACCTACCTTGGGAGCAGCTTTTGAGCTCAGTGTCAGTGTTCCAGCCACTGTCAGAAAGCAGGGAAGTTGGCAAGATATTTGAAGTCATTTGCTCATGTGATCCTTAAGGCCACCAGGTGTGACAGGGTCATTTTACAGCTCATGAAGGACTGTCATAGCTGGGCTACAATGAGTGAGCTCCCTGCAGACCTTCAAGCCATTCTGTCCTCTCCCTGACTCTGGAGGTTTGGGGGCCACATTGCCCATCCCTGTGCTGTGGGCAGGGCAGGCACACACCCATCCTATCTCCTGGCCTCCTTTTCTACAGGGCCAGCTTCTCTTTGAGGGGGGGATGGAAATGGGGTGGATCTGCCTCATCTTGAAGCTCACTCATGGTTTTAAAAACCAAGTCAAAACCAAGCCTACTCTACATGGCATCCAAATCTAAGTTTAAGTATTTCTTTTTCCTCTTTTTAAAAAAAAAATATTTATTTATTTATTTTAGAAACAGAGAGAGAGCATGCACGTAGTGAGGGAGGGGGAGAGGGAGAGAGAGAGACAGTCTTAAGCAGAGTCTATGCTAAGCTCAGAGCCAAACTTGGGGCTCGAACTCACAACGCTGAGACCATGACTTGAGCCAAAACCAACAGTTGGATGCTTAACCATCAGCACCATCATGTGCTCCTCCTTCTCCTCTTTTTTCCCCCTCTTGGATGGAATTAAATAAATTTAAAGTGATGACACAGTTTATCTGAAGGAGATTAGAAGTGATGATTGATTATTTGAGAGTAAAAATATAATGAACTTCACAGTTACAAATAAATACATAAAAAAATTTTAAATGGGAGGGAGTAAGGGACTCTTACCCCTAAAATTTTTTTTGAAGATTTTATTTATTTGACAGAGAGAGAGAGAGCGCACAAGCAGGGAGAGCAGGAGGCAGAGAAAGGAGAAGCAGATTCCCCACTGAGCAGGGGGCCCAATGGGGGTGTTCCATCTCCGGACCCTGGGATCATGACCCAAACTGAAAGCAGATGGTTAATTGAGCCACCCAGGCGCCCTTACCCCTGAAATTCTTATTTTTATTTATTTGTTTATTTGACAGAGAGACAGTGAGAGGGGGAATACAGGGGCAGGGGTGGAAGAGGGAGAGGCAGGGTTCTCGAGAAGGAGGAAGCCCATTGTGGGGCTCAATCTCAGGACCCTGGGATCATGACCTGAGCTGAAGGCAGAGGCTTAACAGCTGAGCCACCAGAAGCCCCACCCCTAAAATTTTTATTACAAAGAAGTCTAGGGGCACCTGGGTGACTCTGTTGGTTAAGCATCTGCCTTCGGCTCAGATTATGATCCCAGGGTCCTGGGACTAAGCCCCACCTTGGGCTCCTGATCAGCAGGGAGTCTGCTTATCCCTCTGCTCCTCCTCCTGCTTGTGTTCTGTCTCTCTCAAATAAATAAACAAAATCTAAAAAAATAAATAAATAAAATAAAAGAAGTCAAATATACAGAAAAGTTAAAAGATTCAACAGGCATCCCCAGGTGGCTCAAGTCAGTTAAGTGGCTGCCTTCAGCTTGAGTCATGATCTCAGGGTCCTGGGATAGAGCCCTAAGTCTGGCTCTCTGTTCAGCAGGGAGTCTGCTTCTCACTCTCTTTCTGTATTCTTCCTCTCTAATAAATAAACAAAATCTTAAAAAATAAACAAGTAAATAAAGTAAAATCTCCAACAATTAGTAAGTGGCCATAGTCCCTCTGTGTGTGTGTGTGTGTGTGTGTGTTTTCCTCAAAGTTTTGGAGGAAAGTCCAACTCTTCTACATAACTACCATAGCATTGTTGTACCTAAGAAAATTAACTATAATTAGAATCTTTGAACACAGGGCTTAGAGGAAGAGGGTAAGCCCTTTATCTCCATCTCCTTATCTGGGAGTGTAGGAAAGTCAGCCAGGTTGCTGGGCCAAACGTAGAGGGTGTGAAAAAAAGGGCCTTCTGATATTCAGAGACCTGGACAAATGTGTAAAGCTGGCATCATTCTGAGGTGTGCTTAAAAGTATATGGGGTAGGGGCGCCTGGGTGGCTCAGTGGGTTAAAGCCTCTGCCTTCGGCTCAGGTCATGATCCCGGGGTCCTGGGATCGAGCCCCGCATCGGGCTCTCTGCTCAGCAGGGAGTCTGCTTCCCCCTCTCTCTCTGCTTACCTCTCTGCCTACTTGTGATCTCCATCTGTCAAATAAATAAAATAAAAATCTTAAAAAAAAAAAAAAAACTATATGGGGTAGGAGTGCCTGAGTGGCTCAGTAAGTTAAGCATCTGACTCTTGATTTTGGCTCCGATCTTGATCTCATGGATCATGAGATCAGCCCCTTACTGGGCTCCACACTCATTGGGGAGTCTGCTGAGATTCTTTCTCCCTCTCCCTCTATCCCTACCCCCACTTGCTCATTCTCTCTCTCTCTCTAAAATAAGTAAATAAGTAAATAAGTAAGTAAATAAATAAATAAATAAATAAACCTCTTTAAAAAACCGTTTTGTGGGAGCTCCTCGGTCTCTGGAATCTGAGCATGTATAATTTACTGTGTATTAGCAAGCCCCAGGAGAACTTCTTTGATGGGCAGCTTGAAAATGACAATGAAACACAGAAGTGTATAAGTCCTTGAGAGAAGAAATAAACTGTAGTCACAAGTCCTCTTTGCATGCATTAGAGAAAAAAAGAAAGAAAGGATTCAGGGCAAACAGTTTCTGCTGTGAATGAACCCAGGTCTCCCCGGGAGAGATCTAAGTGGGGCAATCTGAGGGAGGAAGGAAATGAGGCTTCAGGCAGAAGGAAATTCCTTACTGTGTTAAATTAATAAAGAATGTGCTGAACTAATACCTCACTTTTCCCACCTCTGCCAGCTCTGGTTACAGGGATACTTCCTGCCCTGGAAGGCTTTTGGAGAAACTTAGTGTGCATCTATGTCAGATGAAGCCTACATTCCTTCCTCCTTTCCCCCACCCCCGAACACTCCTTCTCCACCCCCTACAGACTATTTTTCTTCATCTGAGTCCCTAATGTCCTCATCCATATAATGGAGCAGGGACATCTGCTGGCAGGGCAGTTTTCAGGCGGGCTACGTGGGGCTACGTGTAGGCAAATTTGTCTGGCAGTGTCAGGCGCAAGAGAACAGGCCCCAAGTAAGTGGTGTCTGAATCATTTCCTGGAGAGTTCCCACCCTTGTGGAAACTACACTTCCCAAGCTCCCTTATCAGCTGGCTCCTAACTAGGTTCAGCCAATAGGAGATGCTAGTGGGAGACTGACAGGAAGGAGGGAGAGAGAAACCAGAGTCAATCTCCCAGTCCCCCTCTGCTTGGGGGTGGGATGGGAGCTGATTCTTCATCTGTACAGCCCCTCCCTCTGTAGCCCCAGTGGTCCCCAGGTATCCCCACCCATCAGTTCCCACAGATGACCCAGCCTCTGGGCTCTGCAAACACTACCTCTAGTCCTAGGGGTAGGAGAGGCTTCCTGCTGCTGCTGCTGCTGCTGCTGCTGCTGCTGCTGCTAATTTCTGGGTTCCCTCAGTGCTTACTGCTTAGCTTCTCAACTCTTCCGTCACATGTGTAACCAACTCCTTCTGTTAAATCCTGTGTTTTCTTTCTTTATTTTTTAAGATTTTATTTATTTGACAGAGAGAGACACAGCGAGAGAGGGAACACAAGCAAGAGAGGGAGAAGCAGGCTCCCCACCGAGCAGGGAGCCTGATGCGGGGCTTGATCCCAGGACCCTGAGATCATGATCTGAGCCAAAGGCAGACGCCCAAACGACTAAGCCACCCAGGCACCCCAATCCTGTCCATTTTAAATAACTACAGTGGTTTCGATTTTCCTGACTGGAGTCTGGCTAATGCACATGGTAATTTTTTAAACTAATTATGCAGTAAAGGATTGATTAACTCAGCAAGCTTGGGGTGCTTAAACCCTGCACAAGCCACAGAAAGGACTGGCCCTTGGTTGGCTCTGGGAGATAACCTTTAAACCCTTGGAATATCCTGCCTGATAAAGAGTATCTTTCTAGGGGTGCCTGGGTGGCTCAGAGGGTTAAAGCCTCTGCCTTCAGCTCAGGTCATGATCCCAGGGTCCTGGGATCGAGCCCCACATCAGGCTCTCTGCTCAGTGGGAAGCCTGCTTTCCTTCCTCTCTCTTTGCCTGCCTTTCTGCCTACTTGTGATCTCTGTCTGTCAAATAAATAAATAAAATCTTAAAAAAAAAAAAAAAGAGTATCTTTCTACACTGGGGGCTTTGGGTCATGCCAGATAGCTTATGCTAACAATGTGACTTAGGGTGAATGCCTGTTTTCAGTTGCCTGGGGCCTTGGCCACACTGTTTCAGTCTGACTTTACTGGGGCTGGGCAGTGGTTGTGGACACTGAATACCTGTGGTCAGTCATGCCGGAGCCCCATGCCTATGCAACCGACCCTCAGTAAAAACCCTGGACACTGAGGCTCAGACGGCTGACAACATTTGTGCATATTGTCACACGTCATTGCCGGGAGAAGTCAGCTCTGTCTGTAAGGTTCCCCTGGGTGGGGACAACTGGAACCACACAGCTGGTCCCTCCTGGACTCCACTTGATGCACCTTTTCCTTTGCTAATTTTTAAGCTTTATTCTTTTGCTATAACTGTAACTACAAGTAGAACAGCTTTTCTGAGTTGCATAAGTCTTTCTAGCAAATCAAAAACTTAAGGGTGGTCCTGGGGACCCCCAATGCCCCATTTACAAAGAAAGCTTTTTCCCCCACAAACAAAATGTCTAGGATCCCCAAAATTTAAGTAACGTGCCTGAACTGAACGCAGGTTCTACCTGACTCCTATTACTGTGCCAGACTGCCTCTCATGAGGGAGAAAAGAAACGTGCATGCAGAAAGACCACTTGATTGAAAATTTGAAGTAAAGATGCTGTTAAGGCGTCTTTTGGCTCCAACGGTTCATATAACCGTAAGTTAATAAACACCTACTGAACTCTCTCTTTTTTTTTTTAAGATTTTATTTATTTATTTGACAGAGAGAGACACAGTGGAGTGGAGTGGGAACACAAGCAGGGGGGTGGGAGAGGGAGAAGCAGGCTTCCTGTGGACCAGGAAGCCCAATGCAGGACTTGATCTCAGGGCCCTGGGATCATGACCTGAGCCAAAGGCAGACACTTAACCAACTGAGCCACCCAAGCGTCCCCACCTATTGAACTCCTAGATGAAGCAATTATTTGCTTGCCAGGGAGAAACTAGAGAAGGTCTGTGGGGGCAAGGTGGCTGGAGCCGCAGTGAAAGAGGGCTGGTCAGGAATGAAATAGGGTGGAAGCTACTGCAGAAGTCCAGAAGACAGGCAGACAGCCAGGACTCGGGGCTGGCAGTAGAGAGGGAGGGATAGGGTGGATTCAAGTGACCATGCAGGAAATGGCCTATTGGACCTCTTGGCTGGGAGCCTTGTTTTCCACCCATTCCCCACATTGATGGTGTCCTAGGTGACTCCCTTTCAAAAAATTATATTGGCTAATTAAAGCCAGACACAGGCATCCTCTTTGATTGCTCCCTTTCCCTTACCTCACTCACCCACAGCAGATCTTGTTGATTCTGTTTCCAAAACATTTCCTATGTGGGTCCCTTTCTCTCTCTCCACATCTTTCACCCCAGTCCAGCCCAGCACTACCTCTCGCCTTTGCACTGACTACTCCCTCCGCCCATGCACGCATGGCTGGTCCCTTCTCATCCCTCCAGTTTCATCCAAAATATGGGCTTCTCAAAGAAGTCTCCCCTGTGCACACCAGTGAGAGGAGGCCCATGCTCCTTTTCTCTTCCCCAGAATCCTCTTTATTCGTGGGGTTTCTTACTTTATCTAACAAGTAGCATTTGTTGAGCCTACTTACTATGTGCCAGATAAATTCTATTTTACATTAATTTTCAAGCTAAGGAAACAAGTTTTAAGCCATTGTGTCAGCCAAAGTATGGGCATCCAGAGAGCAGAGATCTTACCTGTCCTGTTTGTTGCTGATCCCCAAAGCCAAGCATACAGCCTGGTCTATAAGGAGGAACTCTACACATACGTGCTGAAGAGACAGTGAAGAATGTAGTATGGATTGGATGTGGAGAACGAGGAGAAAGATGTCAGGACGGTTCCAAGTTTCTGGGTTATCCAACTGGGTGGTGCCATTGACCAGGTGAGGAGCCATGCAGAGACAGTCAATGGGTAGACTGGAGACGGAAGGGTTGGTTGGTTTAGGGAACGTGGCATTGAGAAGTCAGCTATGATGTTCCCCTGGGTCTGGAGCCCAGTTTTGGATGGTGGACGTGGATTTAGGAATGGCCAGCTCGTAGAAAGTAAATGGAGTCTGGAGGGAATTGAGATCACCCAAGGAAGTATGTTGAGTGAGATGAGAAGGCCTAGTGCAGAGCCTTGAGCAATGTCAACATCTAATGTTGTGAGAAGAAAGCATCCAGCAAAACAGCAGCTAAGAAGTTAAGTGGAAAATCAGGGTACTGTGACACGCCCCCCCCCAACAGAAGCCAAGGAAAAAGAGAAGTGGGTACAATGTGGTATCCACACGCATTATAGGGTTGGAGCATGCCTTTTTTCTCTTTTTTTCTTTTTGGTCTGTCTTCACAACCTGCACAATATTTTAAAACACCTCGGGTTAGTTGCTACAATTTAAAAATAAGAGTATTTCTTTTGAAATCTCTATTCCAGGGATGCCTGGGTGGCGCAGCTGATTGAGTGTCCAACTCTTGGTTTCAGCTCAGGTTGTGATCTCCGGGCGGTGAGATCAAGCCCCAGACTCAGTGCAGAGTCTGCTTGAGATTCTTTCTCCCTCTTCTCCCTCTTGCTCTGCCCCTCCCACTCATGCTCCCTCTCTATTTATTTGAGAGAGAGAGAGAGAGCATGCACAGGGCAAGGTGAAGAGTAGCGGGAGAGGGAGAAGCAGGCTCCCCGCTGAGCAGGAAGCCCAACACAGGGCTGGATCCCAGGACCCTGAGATCACAACCTGAGCTGAAGGCAGATGTTTAACCAACTGAGCCCCCCAGGCACCCAAAATAAAAAATCTCTTAAGAAAAGAAAAGAAATCTCTATTCTAGTTTCCCTGGAATCATAATATAGGCCATTCTGGGCCTGAACAGACGCAGTGAGTCACGGCTGCCCCCATTAGCTGAGGTGTGTGGTCTCCTCACTATCTCAGTCTCCACCTATCCCTGCTGCGTCCCTAACACTGGAGGCCTGGCGTACGTCATTTACCATCTGTCTTAGTCAGCATGGGCTGCTATAACAAAATACCTAGGACTGGGTGGCTTCCACAACAGACATTTACTTCTCACAGTTCTGGAGGATAAGAAGTCTAAGAGGAGGATGCTGGCAGACTCAGTTCCTAGTGGAAGCCTGCTTGCTGGCTTGTCTATAGCCACCTTCTTGCTGGGTGCTCACACGGCCTTTCCTTGGTTCTTATGCATAGAGAGAGTTCTTTCTTCCGATCCCATCAGGAGCATTCCAGCCTCACCACCCAATCTAAACCTCCTAGTATCATCACATTTAGAGTTAAGGCTCCAACATACGAATCTTGGCTGGTGGGGAACCACAAACACTCAGCCTATGACACCATCTCAATTGCATTACTGCTTTTCTTCTAATCAGAGTCAAAAGAAAGGAGGGGATTTCTTGAATGTATGTTTCTATTGAGAGTAGGAAAACAAAATGTAGACTGAGACAGGGATTTTTTTGAAAATGGGAGGAGCATATTTCTCAATGAAATGCCTTCTTTGCCTATGAGATTTCTAAGATGGTCCCCAAGGATTCTTGCCTGCTGGTGCTCATGACCTTGTGCCATCCCCTCCATTTGAATGTGGGCTGGATCATTACTTGATTCTACTCAGTAGACTATAACAAAGGATGTCACTTTTGTAATTATAGTCTTTCATATCTGGGTTAGATTTTTTTAAAAGATTTTATTCATTTGACAGAGAGAGAAAGCAAGCAGGCACCAGCAGGAGGAGTGGCAGGGGGAGAAAGAAGCAGGCTCTCTGAGCTGAGCAGGGACCCTGAAGTGAGGCTCCACCCCAGAACCCTAGAATCATGACCTGAGCCAAAGGCAGACACTTAACCAACTGAGCCACCCAGGGGCCCCTCTGGCTTAGATTTTTAAACCAGGTTTATTTTTAAAAGATCTTTAATTATTTAAAAAAATCTTTAATTATTTATTTGACAGAGAGAGAGAAAGGAGCTTCCCTTTCTCTCTCTCTCTGTCTGTCAAATAAATAAATAAAAATCTTTTTAAAAAATCTAACCCAGATATGAAAGACTGTAATTACAAAAGTGAGCAGCAGAGGGAGAAGGAGAAGCAGGCTCTCTGTTCAGTGGGGAGCTCCATGTGGGGCTTGATCCCAGGACCCTGGGATCATGACCTGAGCCACCCAGGAACCCTCAGTTCTGTAATTAGATTATTAAAATGATGGCTTCTACCTAGCTAGCAGACTCTTTATATTGCCTTCTTGGTTTGCACACTTCAAAGAAGTAAGCTGCCACTCTAGAGAGGTTCACATATAAAAGAACTGGTAGTGGTCTCAAGCCAACAGTACACAGGGAATTGAAACCTGTCTACAATCATGCCGAAAGAGGATCTTTCCCCAGTCGAGTCTTCAGATGAGACCCTAGCCTATGTGCAAGCTTATGAGAGACCTGAAGTAGAGGACCCATCTAGCTATGCCCAAATTCCTACCCACAGGAACTGTGAGATAATTAGAGTATTTTTTGAATTTTAATTGTGATAAAAGGACACAACCTAAACTTGACTATCATGACCATTTTTAAGCATAGAGTTCAATTGTGTTAGCTATATTCACATTGTTGTGCAACAGATCTCTAGAACTTCTTTGTTTTGAAAACTAAAACTCCATATCCATCAAACAACAACTTCCCCTTTCTCCTTCCATCCTAGACCCTGGTAACCACCACTCTACCTTCTGTCTTTATGAATTTGACTACTATGAGTTATAGAAGGCGTATCATACAGCATTTATCTTTTTTTAAAGATTTTATTTGTTTAAGAGAGTGAGAAAACTAGAGAGAGAGCGAATAAGCACTAGTGGGGGGAGAGGGAGAGGGAGAAGCGGGCTGAGCAGAGAGCCCAGTGCGGGGCTCAATCCCAGGATCCTGGGATCATGACCTGAGCCAAAGGCAGACCGTTAACCCACCAAGACACCCAGGTGCCTCCAGCATCTGTCTTTTTGTGACTGGCTTTGTTCATGTAGCATAATGTCCTCAAGGTTCATCTGTGTTGCATTGTACATCAGCATTTCCTTCCTCTTTAAGCCTGAGTCATATTCCATTCTATGCATAGACCACTTTTTGTCTATCCATTCATCCATCAGTGGATACTTGGGTTGCTTCCACCTTTAGCTGACTATGAATAATGCTATTACAAACACTGTGTATAAATATCTCTTCAAGATCCTATTCTCTCTTCTTTCAGATACACACCCAGAAGTGGGATTACTGGATCATACAGTAATTCTGTATAATTTTTTCCAGAAGCACCATATTGTTTTCTACAGCAGCTGCATCATTTTACATTCACACTGGCAGTGCATAAGGGTTTCAATTCCTCCACATCCTTGTCAACACTTGTTTTTCTGTTTTGGGGTTCTCTGGACTTTTTGATAGTAGCTGCCCCAAAGTGCATTAAGTGAAATCTCACTTCATGTGTGCTGTTCTAAGCAGGTAAGTTTGGGGTGATTCTTACATAGCAAGAGGTAAGTAATATACCACTTCGTTTTGTGAGTTCCGAGAAGGGAGTAGTTATGAGTTTCAAATGTGGCTTAAAGGTTGAGCAAGAGGAGAACTGAAACAAAAGCTTCTGCAGTCATCACAGAACAAAGGTGGAGACCTCAACAGAGCAGACTCCGTGGGTGGAGGTGGGGAGAGGGGGCTGGGCAGTGGCAAGGGAAGAATAAGGGCAACTTTTTAAAGAGTGGTCTATGTAATCTTTAAAAAAGATTTTGTTTATTTATTTGAAAGAGAGAGAGAGAGAGAGTGCGCAGGGTGAGTTGCACAGGGAGAGGGACAAAGACTCTGTGCTGAGCATGGAGCCAGATGGCAGATGCCTAGACACAGGGCTCGATTCCACCACCCTGAGTTTATGACCTGAGCTGAAATCAGGAGTTGGCCACTTAACCGAGAGAGCTATCCAGGGGCTCCAGGAGTCGTCTGTATAATTTGTATGGATTATCAATGATTTTCCTGAGAGGGTGAGATAATTCCAAGGGGGTGGTAGTCAGAAGGAGGGGTTTATTCTCTTTTCCTTTTTTTTTTTAAAGATTTTATTGATTTATTTGACAGACAGAGAGATCACAAGTAGGCAGAGAGGCAAGCAGAGAGAGAGAGGGGAAGGAGGCTCCCCGCTGAGTAGAGAGCCTGACGCAGGGCTCAATCCCAGGACCCTGAGACCAGGAGCCAAGCCAAAGGCAGAGGCCCATTCCACTGAGCCACCCAGGTACCCCTCTTTTCCTTTTTAAAATAGGAAAGAATTAATTATGTTTAAATACCTATGGCACCGCTGGCACCGCTGGCACCTATGGCAGGTGGTACTGGAGCCCAACCCAAATGGCTCCTGAGCTTGTTCATTTACCAAAATGTTTTGCTCAATTGCCCAAATCTGAAGCAAAATAAGAAAACAAGACAAAATAATCTAGCAATGTTCTATTTTTTTTTCTCCACGATGGCTATTTGGAGTGATTTTGGGTAGTAAATAGCAAGTATTTAATTATTTCAAGGATTCTCTTCTTCTCTCTCCCTCTCTCTCTCTCTCCCCACTTCCCTCCCTCCTCTTGATGCCTCTGTTTGGCTGGGGTGCAATTACATGCTTAATCTGGCTCTTGAGCATTCCAGCTCCATGCCCTTCCTTCCCCAACACAGCAACTCTTGTTCAAGTCCCTTCCAAGCAAAGCATAATGTATAATAGGTCCCCCATGACATTTTTTGAAAGAGAAAAATGAAATCAACCTTATGGCTGAACTCCCTGGAGGTTCCTGAGTCAAAGGTCCTTCACAAATTGTATCAACACCCTCCGGGGCAATGCCAGAACCAAGTCCTTGCACATGAAATGTGTTCCTGCTTTATTCACACAAGTGTGATTTGTGTACACTCTACCACATCATGCATGTGTATTTTAGTTGTTTATATAACTTGTCCTCGGGGAATTCTGACTACAGAATCCCCAGACCCCAGCATAAGCCAATGTTTATTGGACTCAGGCATTATGGGTTGTCTAAAACAGTCACTGGGGGGCGGTGCAGGCCTCAGAGCTTATTATAAATACTCCCTTTGGATATACTGGAAGGTCATTATTCTTCAGTCTGATGAATGGAGATTTTCTAACCCTTTCTATTCGTTGTCATCAGCTCCTGATGAATCACTAATAAGTATTCAGCTACTCCACCCCTCCTGCAGATGCTGCTTCTCCTCCCACTTTGCAGTGACAGGAAATCATCTCTCAGTAACCTTGAAGCATTGCTGCAGGCCGACTTGACTTTCAGTTGGCTCACAGTCACACGGTCAGAGAAGAACAACATGGGTGTTAACTTGTTGCCTGGGAACTGAGGGTCCCCAAGAAGCTGAGTAGTGCCCTCAAATTCCCAATCCAGGGCTTTGTCATCACACACACACAAATCGTACATTTGCACAGGGACACTGATTTGATTTTAGATGTTACATCATTTTCTTTTCAGTAAATCATCAGTGATCAATGTGAAATCATTTATTACAGAAAAAGAATAAATGTGAAAAACAATTAACGGGGAATTTCTTGGATCAAGGTTGAAATCTAGGCTCTATCATGCATTCATTCAGTTGTTATTATTTCACACCTACTATGTGCCAATTGCCAGAGACAGGACACTCAAGGAGCTGCCTTAGCAGCTAAAGGTGGAGAGATGACAATAAATAAGTGCAATGGCTAATATTACGTGTCAACCTGACTGGGTCATGGGGTGCCCAGATGTCTGGTCGAACATTTTTCTGGGTCTCTCTGTGAGAGTGTGTTTGGATGAGATTAACATTTAAATCAGTAGACCAAGTAAAGCAGATGGCCCTCCTCAATGTGGGTGGGCCTCATACAATCAGTTGAAGGGCTGAATAAAACAAAATTGCTGACTAAGGGAGAACTACACTTGCCTGTTTGCCTTCAAACTGAGATATCAGCTTTTTTTTTTTTTGCCTTTGGACTTGAATTGAAACATTGGCACTTCCTGAGTCTTGAACCTGTTGGTCTTCAGACAGGAATTACATGATCAGCTCTCCTCGTTCTCAGACCTTTGGACCTGGACTATAACCAAATCATCAACTCTCATGGGTCTTCAGATTGTCGATTCACCCTGCAGATCATGAGACTTGCCTACTTCCATAACTGCATGAATGAATTCCTTAGAGTAAATCAATCTCTCTCTCTCTCTCTCTCTCTCTCTCTACACACACACACACACACACACACACACCCTGTTGTTTCTGTTTCTCTGGAAGATCCTGACAAATACAGCAAGCAAATCAATGACCAATCTGACAGTGATAAACTTCCATGATGGACATAAAACAAGATCATGGAAAAGACAGGGGTCTTTTGTTATGTTAGCTGTGGACATTAGGACCAACTCACTGAGGAGGTGGAACCAGAGTGGGAAAGCAACAGCCATGTAAAAGATGTGGGGAGATGGAAGGGCAAAGGCCCTGTGGTGGGCAGGATGGTGGAGAACTGGAGGGACAGAAAGAAAACCAGTATGGCTAGAGGGGAGCATGGTGGGAGAGGGAGGCAGGATGCAGAGCATTAGGGATTCATAGGCCATAAGAAGTAGTTTGGATTTTATTCTAAGTGCAAGGGGAATCCTTTGGAAAGTTTTAAGGAGTTTAACACTCTGGCTGCTTACATTCCTAGCTTGCTGTATCATTTTGGACAAATGAATGTGCCTCTCTGAATTTTAGATTCCTGACATTGTTATGAAGATTAAATGAGATCATGTAAGAGTGAGTTAGTACCATGCCTAGCCCAAAGAAGTAGCTATAGAAACATCAGTTTCATTTTCTGGTTGTTCACTGGGGGCAATGACTGGTAAATGCTGAAACTAAACTAAATGCTGAAACCAAATGTTGAAATTAAATTAAACTAAAACAAACTAGAGAAATGGAACTGACATGAACTTTCTGGAAGGCAGTATCAGCACATCCTTTGACAAGGGGCTACCTCCCTTGTGGCCTAGGGAAACAAAGAGAAACAGGGACAAAATGTATACTAAAGATGTTTGTCACAATGTCATTTACACATCGAAAAACTGGAAACAACTAAATGTCTGGGGTAAGTGCTGGTTTAAAGGCACTTTGGTGGGCACCTGGGTGGCTCAGTCAGTTAAGCGTCTGCCTTTGGCTCAGGTCATGGTCCCAGGGTCCTGGGGTCGAGTCCTGCATTGGGCTTCCAGCTCAGCAGGAGGCCTGCCTGCTTCTCCCTCTGCCTGCTGCTCCCCCTGTTCGTGCCCGCTCTCTTGCTCTCCGACAAATAAATAAAACCTTAAAAAGAAAAAGGAAGAGTTAATTTTCTACTTTTCATTTTATTTTGCTAAAAGTAAATGTCCTAAGTGTCCTAAGGTTTTCTCCCCCCAAATACATGTTTTTCCCCTTGTAATTGGAAAGAAAAAAGCAACTTATTAAACTACTTGGAAAATGCCTCTTGCTAAATTCAGGAATCATTTATAAATAGAACTATGTTAGGACGCTTGGAAGAAATGGTGGAAGGAAAGCATATCTAGGAGGCTGACTGATTCCCCAGGTCATCTAATAACTATGTGTTCAGCACAAACCTTCCTGGAGACGGATTCTACTTGAGATTTCCTTTCAGTTGATGGCTTGGGGTTCAGGAGAAGAAGTAGCGGTCTTTGGCAACCTGGGAACCTAGTTTTTAAAGTCAGCTCTGTCATTTAGTAACTGTGAATCCCCTGGCAGTGTACATAACTTCTCTGAGATCCTGTTTTTGTGACCATAGGGGCAGTAATGTTTACTCCAACCTTTCTTTGGGTAGGTTAAGGATAAAATACATGAAGTGTCTGTCTTCTGATGAGTCCTTGATAAATGCCAGCTCTTATATTGTGATACTCCTGCCCCAATATTGATCATACCTTATTATAGTGTAGCCCTTTACAGTTTGCAAATGTGTGTGGGGAGTTGTGTTCATTATCTGATCCTGAAAAAAAAAAGCCCAGTTTTTATTAAGATAATACCTTACCTGTATAGAGTATTTGCTATGTTTTTAAGAATTGTGTAATAGTGGGTGCTCAGTAAGTGCTGACTGACTGACTGAATGAGCGAATGTTTTCAAAGGAGAAAAAATAGTGGACTGTTTCTTTGACTGGGGAATTCATTCTATGAGGCTAGATGCTCCCTAAAGCAAAGGTAGCCCTGAATCTCCCTGTTATGTTGAGGGGAGCTTCAGGGCAGGCCAGGGCTCGGAGAAGACTGCCCGAGTCATTCTGGTGGACGCCAGGGCCTTTTTCCTGCTCCAACTTGTGAAAAACTAGAGGTAAAAAGAGTGAGTTGGTGCCACCTGGAGGGTGAGAGCAGGCACCTCAGAAGAAAGCAAGAAAAATGAGAACAAAGCACTTCTTTTAGTTCAGGCTCACAGGTGGGGTGGTGGTGCTAAGAATGTACCCTAAAAATAATCTCTGCTCTTTGAGGCACCTGGGTGGCTCAATTGGTTAAAGCCCCTGCCTTCTGCTCAGGTCATGATCCCAGGATCCTGGGATCGAGCCTCTCGCATCAGGCTCTCTCCTCAGCAGGGAGCCTGCTTCCTCCTCTCTCTCTCTCTCTCTCTGCCTACTTGTGATCTCTGTCTGTCAAATAAATAAATAAAGTCTTAAAAAAAATAATCTCCAGCGGCACCTGGGTGGCTCAGTCGTTAAGTGTCTGCCTTTGGCTTAGGTCATGATCCCAGGGTCCTAGGATCGAGCCCCGCATCAGGCTCCCTGCTTAGCAGGAAGCCTGCTTCTCCCTCTTACTCTACTTGTGTTCCCTCTCTCACTGTGTCTCTCTCTGTCAAATAAAAAAACAAACAAAAAATCTTTTTTAAAAAATCTCTGCTTTTTCAAAATTAAATAATTATTTAGATAATTATAGAGTCATGAGCAGTTGTAAGAAATAATACAAAGAAATGCCATGTATCCTTTACCTAGTTTCCCCCAGTGGTAGCATATTGTAAAACTATAGTACACAGGGCACCGGGTGATACAGTTGGTTTCGGCTCAGGTTGTGGTCTTGGAGTTATGGGATCAAGCCCCCAGGTTGGGCTCAGTGCAGAGTCTGTGTGAGATTCCCTCTTCCTCAGTCCCTCCCACCCATTTTCTCTCTCTCTCAAATAAATAAATCTTAAAAAAAACAACAACTATAGTCTATAGATCAGTTGAATAGAATATAGAGTCCAGAAATAAACCCACACATTACTATCAATTGATTTTTGACAAAAGTAACAATACAATTCAATAACAATACAATTCAATGGGTAATAGAATAGTCTTTTTGACAAATGGTCAAAAAAAAAAAAAATGGTGCTGGGACAACTGGATATCCAGATGCAAAAAGATGAAGTTGGACCCCTACCTCACACCATATACAAAAACTAAAATGGGCCAAAGACCTAAAATGTAAGAGGTAAAACTATAAAACTCTTCAGAAAAAAAAAAACAGGATAAATCCTCATGACCTTGGGTTAAGGAATAATTTCTTAATATGGACACCAAAAGAACAAGCAGTAAAAGAAAAAATAGGTAAATTGGGCCGCATCAAAAATTTTTTAAAAAAGCATTTCTTCTTCAAAGGACACTGTAAAAAAAAGTGAAAAGACAACCCAAAGAATGGAAGAAAATATTTGCAGGTCATATGTCTAATAAGGATCTAGTACCCAGAATATATAAAGAAATCTTACAATTCTACGATTTAAAAAAAACCCCAATTTTAAAACAAGCAAATTCACTGAAGAATAGACAATTCTTCAAAGAAAACATACAAATGGCCTGGAAGCACCTGAAGTGTCATTAACCATCAAGGAAGTACAAATCAAAACCACAAAGAGATGCCATTTCACACCCACTAGGATGGCTACAATCAAAAAGATAATAATATGCATTAGAGAGATATGGAGAAATTGGTGATGAATTGAAATTACTAGTAGGAATATGAAGTGGTGCCGATGCTGTGGAAAACAGGCAATTTCTCAAAAAGTTAAAATAGTTATCATATAATCCAGTATTTCTACTCCTAGGCATATACCCAAGGAAAATGAAATCATATGTCACATGAAAACATGTACACAGGGTGCCTGGGTGGCTCAGTGGGTTAAGCCGCTGCCTTCGGCTCAGGTCATGATCTCAGGGTCCTGGGATCGAGTCCCGCATCGGGCTCTCTGTTCAGCAGGGAACCTGCTTCCCTCTCTCTCTCTCTGCCTGCCTCTCTGCCTACTTGTGATTTCTCTCTGTCAAATAAATAAATAAAATCTTTAAAAAAAAAAAAGAAGTAGTATCAAAACCAGTATACGGATATTGGTACAATCTACCAATGGCATTCAGATTTTCCTAGTTTCTCTTGTACTTTCAGTATTCTGTGTTTCTATGAAGGACTTAGCAGTTATCCTGAAGAATGTATATTAACATTTAAAAATAATAAAAACCCTACAACTATATATATATAAGCCCATAGTTACAGCTAGAGTCACCACTCATAATTCTCATTCTCAGAAAGGTATTGTAAAAATTATACACTTTGGCCTCCATATAGAGTTTTACAGAATTTATATTAAGACATAAAAGGATATTTTAGTCCAATACAATTCATTGGTATACAGCCCAATTCATCTGTATTTCTCCTCTTAACATAACAATCCAAATTTCTGTGGTTCTTTTCTGCTTTTTAACCATGAGGCATATTTATTTCACCTTAATTGTGAACACTTTTACACCCTGCTTTTCTTGTTTAATGTCTTGTTTATTCTAAGAAGTTTGCATTTTGCCTCCCAAGTCACCAGAAATACCCCTTTAAAAAAGGTGAGGAAATTTTCCTCTGATATATCTACCATAATTCCCTTAATCATCCCATTATTGCTGGACATTTAGGGTGTTTCCAATTATCTTACAGCAAACTGCTGCAGTGGGCAAGTTTATTCTCTTTTGGATGATTTCCACCGGATACGGGGTGGGGTTACTGGTTAAAGATTTTGAATATCTTTCTGGGTCTTGACAATTTCACCTTGGTGCAAGATCCCCTTCCCCTGATTCTCCCTAGCCCCCAGCCTCAGCCTCCGCAAAACTAACCCTAGAGCCTGGTCCCTCCCCTTAATTCCACTCTGCCAGCTACACTGTTATTCCCTTTTCATTTATTGGCCTCTGCCCCGCCCCCGGCCGCTCTTCTCCACCACTGGGTCACCCGGGCTCCTTCTCGCCTGGCTTCGGGCTGCCTCCTCCCCAGGTAACCTGGGGCTCGACACGCATTGCAGCACTCGGCTATCCTGACTCGGGTTTGCCCAAGCCAAATGCAGTTTGGCAGGCTGGCATGCACCACCCTTACCTTAGCCTCAGAGTGTCCCGCGCAGGTGTCCAGGAAGACAAACTGTTGGGTGACGTTTCTCTTTCCCCTTTCAGTCCATTCCCGCCTTCAGCGCTAGGGCGGCGCATCTAGGAGCTCGATAAGTATCTAAAGTATTTTAAAAGCACATTGAAGTTTTTATGCTGGTTTTTTACTTTAGATTCCTGAAAGCTAATAAAGTACAAACCTATTTGCACCAGGATTAGATGTGACTGGGGGGTGGATGAGCAGATATGAATTATTAAGAAAAAGTTAACTCATTTCATGCATGTAAATTCATTCATTCAACAAGAATTGACTGAGCACCTACTACATGCCAACATGATCCACGGCAGTGAATAAAAGACAATAAAATCAATAAAGTAAAAATACAGTGTGTTAGATGGTGATTCGAGCTTGGGAGAAAAATCAGGCAAGGTAAGGAGACTGAAAGTGAGGTCCCTCGAGAAGATGACAATAATAACAGGTTAACAATTGAGGGTCTACTGCTGGCCAGTGTGCTAGGGGCCTCACCTTCGAAAGCCCGTTTAAACTAACGCCACGATGCAGTGAGGGAGGAACCACTGTTCCCATTGCACAGAAAAAGAGGACGTAAGGTGCAGAGCTGGGGATCCACGCCAGCCCCGAGTCTTAGGCCTCCACCCTTCCCGGCGAAACCCGGTACCTGCGACCTGTCCCTCCCCTGCAGGGAGAGGGTTAAAGCGTGGAGCAGCGCCGGGTTGTGCGCTTGCGCAGAGCGGAGATTGCGCTTGCGCAGAGCGCAGGGCGACGTGGCTGGCCGGAAGTTGGCTGTGCGGAACCGCCGCCGGATCGCCGCCGTTCGCTGCACGGTTTTACCCGAGGGCTGTTGCGTTGCGCCCCGCCGGCACTACCATGCTGAAGAAATTCGACAAGAAAGACGAGGAATCGGGTGAGGGGGCGTAGGCTTAGGGGAGGCTAGACCCTAGCGCAGGCTCTCTGTTCCTCCGCCGGGAGCGCTTGTTCCGGGCCGCTGCCTAGACCTAAAGCCGAGACCCAGTGAGGGCCAGGGGTTGTGCCAAGGTCCGCAGCTGGTCAGTGGCAGGCCTCGGAGAGCCCGAGCATGCTCCACTTCCCTCTCTAGTGAGCTCGGACCGCGATTCGCGGGGTGACCTTGAGCGGGTTTTCTCAGCTGTCAAAGGGAGGGGTCCGGCCAGATGCACCGTTGTGACTTTGTCCGTGATACCTCTTGGGATTCGCCGAGGCTGCGCTTCTGCTGGCCAGATTGCGGCATAATCCGTGGAGCCAGTGTTCTGTGGCTGAGAACCCTCTTCCATTCATTTATTCAGTAAACGTCTATTGCGCGTTTATGGGATGCGAGGCACTGTACTGCATTCTGAGACTGCAGTAGAACAAATGAGATACTCGGTGCCTGAGCTGGGAATATTACGTCACAGGCGTAGTGGAGAAGATACGCACCAGCCAGATAATGACACATGTAATTAATTACAAATGTGACATTTACTGTGAAGAAATCCTAGTCACTACGAGATGGTGGTCCTCACACATTGTAGTGCCTTAGTTAATTATAAGTTTCATAAATGAATGCAAGACAAGTCGCTGTGAGAGGCACAGAAGGACTGTTACCAGGGCTGCTGGGTGACTAAGAGGTTTGGGGTAAAAGGGGCTCCCTGCAGGAGAATGGTAAGATCTATATGCAAGGTGTAGAGCTTTGATTGCCGTTCTGTAGTAATTTGAACTTGACTAGGTAGACAATAGTATGGGAGGTTTGCAATTTAGCCTTACAACCTGTACTCAGTCTTCTGTGTTCTGTAGGTGGAGGCTCCAACCCATTCCAGCATCTTGAGAAGAGTGCCGTACTCCAGGAGGCAAGTGTCATTTGCCCTCTTTCATCCTAAGTGTTCATGTCCTACTCAAAATAGTAACACATTCAAAGTAGTGGTTTAAAGAACAGTAAGGGAAGGTCGCCGGGGTGGCTCAGTCGATTAAGCGGCTTCCTTTGGCTCAGGTCATGATCCCAGGGTTGTGGGATGGAGCCCCACATCAGGCTCCCCGCTTGGTGGAGAGCCTGCTTCTCCCTCACCCTCTGCCTGCTGCTCCCCTACTTGTGCTTTCTTTCTAGCTCTCTGTTAAATAAATAAATACAATCTTTAAAACTAAATAAATAATAAAATAAAGAACAGTAAGGGAGAAAACCTGTTCCTGGAAAGACAGGAAAGCTTCATTCCTGCACAGACTTGATGACGTTTGCATTTTTTGTTGTTGTTCTTTGCTTCTAGTTAACAAGTATTTACTACTGAGTATCTGTTAGTAAGTCAGCACATCCCAAACTAATATTTAGGGAATATTTGAGGAGTTGTTAATAGATGAATTAAAGAAAAAGCAAAACAAAACTGTTCGCTTATGAAAATAAGCTTATTCAGGCAAATGTATTTATTTACCCTGAAACTTCTCAGATCTTGAATGTGCTTGAGGGCAGTCAGTGGAAGGCAAATAAACTGGGCTAGAAGGTAATGTTTTCGGTTGCTGTTGCTTCTTAGGCCCGAGTATTTAATGAAACTCCCATCAACCCTCGAAAATGTGCCCACATCCTCACCAAGATCCTTTACCTCATAAACCAGGTAAGAGGATGGAGCTTGGGGGTTGGAAAAATGGTGTTGGGGGTTATTGGGAAGGGTGCTAAATCAGGTAGCTTAGGGTTTTTGACAGCTCCTGTGTGGTTGTCATCAAGCCCTGGGTCTCCTCAGTGTCCAGCTCTGGTGCATTGCCCTTGATGGAGCCTCTGCAGGGTCTGGGGATCTGGCCTGGCCTGATCTGGCAGAAAGAACCTTCTGGCCTCCCTCTCCCAAGCTGACACTTCTTTTTTGCTTAAAACAGGGGGAGCACCTAGGGACCACCGAAGCAACTGAGGCTTTCTTTGCCATGACCAAGCTCTTTCAGTCCAATGATGTAAGTGCCCTCAGTCAGTATTGTCTACCTCTGTGTGGATTGGAGTTTTCCTAACCTTGGTCCTCATGCTGAGCCGGGCGTCACAGGGCTTTTCCTATTTCTTAACCAGCCCACACTCCGTCGGATGTGCTATTTGACCATCAAGGAGATGTCTTGCATCGCTGAGGATGTTATTATCGTCACCAGCAGGTGAGTCTTGGGTCTATGGATGGCTCCTCTGATGGATGCCATTGCCACAGAGGCCGTTTTTTCTCATGTGTGTCAGGCAAAGAGACTTTTGTTTGACATCATGCCAGGTACCCTTTCCTCTTTTGTCTCCCTCATCTATCAGTTACTGCTACCCACCCCATGGCAGCCTCTAGAGTATACAGTTTCCCTTTTAATTCTCTGGCCTTACCTTGGCACACATCCTTCCTTGCCTTGATTTTCTCTCAGTCAGCTGAGCCAGCCTGGAACTTTCACAAAGACTTTAGTGAGTACCAAGAGAGAACACAAGAAAAATAGACATAGAGAGTGCAGGGGGTATACGGACAGGCTCACTTACCAAGTACTGATTTCTGCTTCACAATGAATTATTCAGGGGACAGATGCAACTAAAATATAATCCCTGTCCTTCAGAGCTAGGGCTCAGTTCTCTCATTCTTGCCACACTTTGAGGGTTGGGGGAGATGTCGTAGATTCGTTTAGAAAATATTTACTGAATGTCCACCAGTCCCTATGTGTAGCTCTGGGAATATGGCAGCAAATGAGACCGACATGAGCTCTGCAGCCCCAGAATTGACAGAGAAATAGCCAGGCAGACAGGCATTAAGATATAATAGTTTATCATGGGAAGTGTGATAGACTGTGAGAACAGACCAGAAGGATATCCACCTTGAATCTGGATCAGGAAAGGCCTTCTAGACCTGTCTGAGTAAATCCTGAAGGATAAGGAAGAACAAGCAGGATGGTGCTAGCTTTGGCAGCACGTATACTAAGATTGGAATACAAAGAAGATTAGCATGGCCCCTTCTCAAGGAAGGCGGGCACATTTGTGAAGCGTTCCATAGTTTTCCAAAAGAAAGAAAGTTGCTGCTGAGAACGAATCTCTTCCAAAAATTCTTATTAAAAAGGGAAGGGAGGGAGGGAGGGAGATAAGGGCGCCTGGGTGGTTCAGTCGGTTAGGCACCTGCCTTCAGCTCAGGTCATGAATCCAGTGTCCTGGGAACAAGCCCTGCACTGATCTCCCTGCTACTCAGGGAGCCTGGTTCTTCCTCTCCCTCTGCCCCTCCCCGCCCATGCTGTCTCTCACGCTTGAGGTCTCTCTCCCAAGTAAACAAAATCTTGAAGGAAAAAAAAAAAGAAATCTAGGTAACAGGATAGAGGTGGAGGGGGTCAGGAGTGCTCCAGGCTGAGGGAATAGCATACACAAAGGCCTGGAGAGGAGAGAGTATGGCCTGTTTGGGGACTTCTCTGTTAAGGAGTTTATACTTGATGGTAATGGGCAATAGGAAGATTTGGGAATGTTATAATCCAAGCCAGAGAGTGACCTGGTCAGTTTCAAGTTTTGTTTTGTTTTGTTTTTTTAAAGATTTTATTTATTTATTTGACAGACAGAGATCACAAGTAGGCAGAGAGGCAGAGAGAGAGAGGAGAAAGCAGGCTCCCCGCAGAGCAGAGATCCTGACGCAGGGCTCCATCCCAGGACTCCGGGATCATGACCAGGGCCAAAGGCAGAGGCTTTAACCCACTGAGTGACCCAGGCGCCCCTGTTTTGTTTTATTTTTAAGAGACTTTATTTATTTAAGAGAGAGAGCATGAGAGGGGAAAGGTCAGAGGGAGAAGCAGATTCCCCACTGAGCAGGGAGCCCGATGTGGGACTCGATCCTGGGACTCCAGGGTCATGACTTGAGCCAAAGGCAGTTGCTTAACCAACTGAGCTACCCAGGTGCTCCATCAATTTTGAGTTTTATAAAAATCTCTCTTGTTGCCTTGTGGCTTTTGACCAGGAAGGACTAAGAATACAGTGAGAGTGCTAGTTAGGAGACTCGTATAGTAGTTCAGGCAAACGTGGTGACCAGAGCTGGGGATGAATGGGTGGGGCATGTGCTTAGGAAGGGCCAGCCAATCTTCTGTGTGTAGACGATGCCTTCCCCTCCCACAGCCTGACAAAGGACATGACTGGGAAAGAAGACAACTACCGGGGCCCGGCTGTGCGTGCCCTCTGCCAGATTACTGATGTGAGTCCCCTGTCCCCACCAAGTAGCCTTCCCTGCTTCTTGGCAAGGCTCAGTCATGATCTTCCTTCTCATGCATTAGGTTGTCCTGCACCTCACTGAGCCAGGCTATGTGGGGGTGTGGGCGGGGCACAAGAACACCAGAAACAGGTGTGCCTCCTCCTTGCCCTCTTCCCACCCATCACCTGTGCTTCTGATGGTCACCGAGGATTGATTGGGTCCCCTCCCCCCCTCACTCGTTGTCCCCACAGAGCACCATGCTGCAGGCTATTGAGCGCTACATGAAACAGGCCATTGTGGACAAGGTGCCCAGTGTCTCCAGCTCTGCCCTGGTGTCTTCTCTGGTGTGTAGCTGGGGACCCTGCCGGGCTGGGTGGCAGATTGGGAAACAAAGGAAATACCAGAGTTTCTTTCCAGTAGGAAAAAAAGTGTTTCTGTATCCCCAGATCTGAGAGTCCCACCAACTCTCTTAGTGAGGCATACTAGGGACCTCTTGGGACCTATCCCTTTGGATGACCGAGCGTTGGAATTTGGGTCTGGTGGGAGATCTGCCACTGGGGCAGAGAGTGAGGGTAGGAGCTCTCCTTGTGCACCGTCTCACAGAACCAGCACAACGAGGAGGCTCTGGGCTGTGTCTGAGGGAGGATCCAGAGCTGGACTGAACTGTGAACTGGGGCCAGGAGGTATGACAGCAGAGGGTCCTGCCTGCCTGCTTCTTAAATGTGCTCTGTTCCCATAGCACCTGCTGAAGTGCAGCTTTGATGTGGTCAAGCGCTGGGTGAATGAGGCCCAGGAGGCAGCATCCAGCGACAACATCATGGTCCAGGTGAGGTGTGAGCAGAGCAATGATATTTACAGTTCTTAGGCAGATGGTGTGGCACTAGCTGGTCAGAATGGACACTCACCATGGAGATCCTGGTGGTCCCTAGCAGGAGCGGGCTTTAATCTTTTGTCATTGGACTGGGGGGAGATTTGGGAGTTTGGAGAGAGAATCCAGGGCACCACTTAGGAAGATGGAAGTTAGAGGCTGCTTACCCACTGGGACTGAAATATTCAAGTATTTGATAACCAGCTGAGTGGTGTTTTGGGGTATGGGAGGAAGCAGACTCAGCCCAGGCAGGCAGACAGCCTTTGCCAAGCTGGCTTTGTTAGTGATGCATGTAAATACCTTGGTGGGGCGTTCAACTACTTAACTCTTTTTCAGTGACTTTGGGCCAGGAATTCCTTTTACCTCTGTGAGTCTCAGCTTCCTTGTCTGTAAAATGGGAATGAAAGTTTCTGCCTCACAAAGCTGTGAGGGTAATATGAGACAGCATCTAGAACTCTGACCTGTGGGGTTAGGCATTTGCCTTCTGCTTGGGTCACGATCGCAGGGCCTGGGATCAAGCCTCACATCAGGCTCTCTGCTCAGAAGGGAGTCAGCTTCTCCCTCTGCCCTTGCCCCTGTTGTGCTCCCTCTCCTTCTCTCTCTCTTAAATAAATAAAATCTTAAAAAACAAACCCCCATCTGCTGAATGCATACCTGTAGGTGCTCCCCATGTATTTACCTCTTCTTTCTCCTCATTCCTTGTGCTGCCTCTCCTCTTCAGAGCCAGCTGTGGCCCCTCAAAATACTTACCAGGGTCAGAGAAGATTCTCTCATACAAGACACCCACGGTTGCATGACTTAGCCTTTGAACACCACCCTTGTAAAGAAACAAAGAGCAGGGGGATAGGAAATAACTCTATACACCTTACATCCCCAGAAGGGGAAATCCCTTGACTTTGGGCACTGCAGACCTAGCTTTGCCGGTCTGGCCATGAGTCCTGGGACAAGTCAGTGGGAATACAGATACCTACCTTCAGGGGTGTCGTAAGGTTTAATGCCACAAGGCCTCATGGGAGGTATGCCACATGCTACCCTTACCACATGTGTCCATGCTTGGGGCCTGGCTCCTGCTTTCTCTTATTGAAAAATACTGCACCCCATTCTTTCATCTCTAGCATCTGTTGTCTCCTCCATATCCGTACTCCTGGTGCCTATTGGGACCCTTGCAAAATCAGAGGCAGGAGCTAGACTACAGGTATATGCACGTGGTTTGTTGAGCATTGTGCCAGAGGCTATCTGTACAGAGAACCTGGGGAAATTTTCACAGCCACGCTGAGGTAGCTACTGTGATGCCCACCTTAGAAATGAGAAGGCTGAAGCCCAGAAAAATGAAATGACCTGCCCAGGGCCACACAGCCAGTAGACCTGAGCTTCACACACCTGTGCTCTGCTGTGATCCCCTGTCTCTAGTACCATGCTCTGGGGCTCCTGTACCATGTGCGTAAGAACGACCGCCTGGCTGTCAATAAGATGATCAGCAAGTTCACCCGGCACGGCCTCAAGTCTCCCTTTGCCTACTGCATGATGATCCGGGTGGCCAGCAAGCAGCTGGAGGAGGAGGACGGCAGGTAATGGCTCTTGTCTCCCCTGGCTAGGTGATGCCTGGTTCAGTGCTGGGCCATCCCCGACTTCTTGCCACCCCTATTCTTTTGTAGCCGGGACAGCCCACTGTTTGATTTCATTGAGAGCTGTCTGCGCAACAAGCATGAGATGGTGGTATACGAAGCCGCCTCAGCCATCGTCAATTTGCCAGGCTGCAGCGCCAAAGAGCTGGCCCCGGCCGTGTCAGGTTATAGCCCTCCCTTCGCCCCTCGTGTTAGCACCTGCTGGGAATGAGGCCTTGGGCTGAGGGTTGGGGGAAACAAAACGCCCACTAATAGGCCCTGGCATAGTAAAGATCCTTTTTAAGAAAAGGATCCAGAATCTAGTAAGTATATGTTCAGTGCCAGGCACCCTACCAGGCTCTCTCACATGCATTGTCTGGGGATAGGGTACTTTTAGTTCCATCTCACTATTCATTAAAGAGCCTGGGCTCTGTTACTCTGGCTAGCCATGGCAAGGGGGTCTGGTGGAAGAACCTTAGATTGAGAAAACCAGTACATGCTCTCCAGGGGCCAAGCTGTCGCAGACAAAGGAGAAGACAATTCAGAGGGGTCACAGCCTAGAAGCCGGAGCCCGATAGTTTGGTTTGGAGTCCTGGCTTTCTGACAGCCAAGGCACAGGGAGGGTTGTACTGCCTGACATACAACCACATAGGATAGGAACCAGAGCAGTTGGTGAAGCCAAGATTGAGGTAGTTCTGGTTTCTTTACATGCCCAGGAGAGAGGAGTGCAGTTCCACTTTGCAGGGGTAAAGGGCCCAGATTTCAGGTGTGGGCAGTCCTGAATTTCAGTCCTGGTTCCTGCCATTTCCTGGCAGCTAGTCTCAAGTGTGTTTAGTAGCTTTGCGCCTGTGTGCCTCAGTCTCTGTATCTATTAAACGGGGATGATAGTAAGAGCTGCTTTGTGGGGTGGTGAGAGATCAGCGAGACAAGGCACGGCAACTCCTTAGTATAATGCCTGGCATAGAGGGGCTAAGGAAGTAGCAGCCATCATCACTCACGACACCCACCGGCTCTCATGGGTACATTAAAGCTTCTGTGCTCTCTCCCTTGGTTGTGGTGAGGGTGCCAACAGGGAAGTGAGCCCAGGGTTTGTGTCTGAACCGTCTCCTAGCCCTTGTGTACCTCTGTACCTTCCTCGGGAGGCCTGGGCTTTCCCAGCTGCTGGGCAGTGAGGGCAGCCTGGCATGTGGTGTCTGTCTCCCCACAGTGCTCCAGCTTTTCTGCAGCTCACCTAAAGCCGCTCTCCGGTATGCTGCTGTCCGTACCCTCAATAAGGTAAGGGTTTAGGGGTTGGCAGAATGGGGGTTCTGGCCTTTTGAGAGGGTCAGGGAGGTGGCCTGATCCAGCTGGAGACGTTTCATGGCAAAAGGTGTGTGCTGGTCACAGTTGCTTTCTACCTGATGGTGAGAGGGGCTCCCCCGAAGGACCTCTGGCCAGGCCAGAGCCATTCAGAGGAATAACAGAAGTCCCTTCTTGTCTCTGTCCTCCCAAACAGGTGGCCATGAAGCACCCGTCCGCGGTGACAGCCTGCAATCTGGACCTGGAGAACCTGGTGACAGACTCAAACCGCAGCATCGCCACGCTGGCTATCACCACGCTCCTCAAGACTGGCAGCGAGAGCAGCATCGACCGCCTCATGAAGCAGATCTCATCCTTCATGTCAGAGATCTCAGATGAGTTTAAGGTACCTGGGCGTGCCTGGAACACCCGCTGCCCCCAGGGTGAGGAAGATACTGTGGGCCTGCTCCCCGCGGCCAGGATTGACCCAGGGGCTGGTGAGGCTTGAGGACGCGGCGGAGGGGGTGGCATGTTGCCCTACACAGGGCTCTGCCTTAGGAGACGCGCACAGCCTGCCTCGGGGGCTTTGTCCGTATTGTTCCTTTGGGAGGCTGGTTGGCAGGGCACAGAGTGAGGGCCGAGGTAGCAAATGTCAGCGATTTCTCGTTTTCTGGTATGGGCTGATGACGGTGCTGTTGATCACTTTGGGGAAGGAGGGAGGAGGGAAGGTGCTATTGATCAGTGTGGGGAAGGAGGGAGAGTCAGGTCCTAGGTGAGAGGAGCAAGAAGGTCATGGTGGTGATGGCACACATGCTGAACTTGAGGTGCCAGCGGGTGAAATTCCCTGATGAACATTTGGAAACACTGGCCTTGAGCTCAGACAACAGAGGCTGGGGAGTGAGCGGCATAGAAGAGGTGGGTAAATCCACGGGAGGGGGAAGGACTGCTCAAGCGACTGTGGGCAAAGAGGAGAAGGCCATGGCCAGAGTACCCAGCAAGGAGCCATAACAGCCGATGGATGAGATCATGGGGTTGGAGGTAGGAAGAGAAGCAGGACAGGTGGGATGGAGAGAGGGGCCTGCGGACTTAGCGTGAGGTCTGAGGCAAGCAGCATGTAGGGGACCCAGAGTCTGGATTTGGGGCTGTTGGTACTGGTGTGCATGCCATCCTAGTTAGATGGGCTCAGGGATCACATGCTCCCTGAGGGTAGAGATGGAGTTGCCCTCTCCTTTCCCTCTAGGTCCAGGGCCTGGCTGGGCCTAAAGAAGGAGTCTGTTGGCACTTAGTGAACTAAGTAACTTGACCTTAGGGGGCTTAGCAATCACGAGGGCTGCTGCTCACACATGTCTGTTTGAATCAGGTGGTGGTGGTCCAGGCCATCAGTGCCCTGTGTCAGAAGTATCCTCGCAAACACGCTGTGCTCATGAACTTCCTGTTCACCATGCTACGGGAAGAGGTAAGAACAGGCATTTGGGGCGTGCCGGCTCTCCTCATGCAGGGAGTGACCTGGCGCTAGCTTCATGCTCAATTTGGAGCCAAGGTCCTCTTCTTGGGGGGGTACCAGATCAACCCGTTAACCAGGTGGATTTCCTGATGCCTGCGGCCCTTTCTGCTCCTCTCAGACCACAGTGTAAACATTCACCCATTCCCAGTAATTACAGTAATAACCTGTGACGCATCAGTGGCTTTAAAGAGCAACAGATACCCTGTGGCGATGCTTGTGCCAGACTCAGGGAAACCTGCGTTCTTCACTGGTGTCTAGTACAGAAATTGTCTGGGCCATTCCAGGAGCTTCAGGGTTGGTTTCTTCAGAAACTGATGCTCGTAATGTGACGCTGCGTTCTGTTTTTGCTTCTCATGTGAATTAGTGACTCACGTACACTGCCTTCCTTGGGCGTCTCAACAAAACCAGCTTATTCAGAGGACCAGAAGCAAAGGGTTTTAGGCTAGATTTGGTTCCCAGTTATCTGGTGCCCCTTTGGCCCAGCCCAGAGGGACGCTTGGACTGAGGCAGGTGAGGAGTCCTTGCCTGGGGTATCTTTGGGGCTCCTGAGATATTAGAGAGGAGGAGGGCGCTAATACTTAGGGAGGGAACCCTCAGCTAATGGGTCCAGCACTTTGGAGACATTACAGAGTGTATACAATCTTGTGATCCTCATAACAGGCCTTGTCAACAGACATCATTTTCCCCCTTTAAAAATCAGGGATCTGAGGCTCAGGTGAAGTGACCTGCCTAGGGTCACCTGGCCAGACTCCATGGTTTTCTCCCAGACCTCCTTTCCTCCAAGAAAAATTCATGGTTGCAAATAGCAGTTAAGTGTAATACCTTCACTCTTTAGAGTTCCAACAGTCAGACCCGGAGACCTTGTCTTCTAGAAATGGGCCTGTTGCTCATGCTCCGGGGCATGTCATTCTCTAGTCAGAGCAGCTGCCAGCAAAGCCTCATTGAGGTTGCTCTGAGCTTCTTGCTGCCCCCGTGCTGCTTGGCTGGCTTGTAAAACCGATACTGAAAATAGCATTTGAAGGTTTATGGTGTGCCTACTCACTGAAGTTTAGTGTTATACAAATAGCATCTGACTTACCCTTCACAATAACCTGGCAAGTAAATACACTGATGATGGTCCTTACTACGGAGGTGTCTGAGGTTCGGCAAGGAATGTAACTCACAGCCGTAACACAAACTCATCTGCAAACGGGCCAGGTTAGACCCACAGCCTAGTTGTACTGTGACTGTACAAAGTTTTAAACAATGCAAGTTAGGGGCGCCTGGGTGACTCAGTAGGTCAAGCCTCTGCCTTTGGCTCAGGTCATGATCGCAGGGTCCTGGGATCGAGCCCTACATCAGGCTCTCTGCTCAGCGGAGAGCCTGCTTCCTCCTCTCTCTCTGCCTGCCTTTCTGCCTACTTGTGACCACTCTCTCTCTCTCTGTCAAATAAATAAATAAAAATCTTTAAAAAAAATATTTCAAGTTAGTGGTCATTATTAAAAAAAAAAAGATTTTATTTATTTGAGAGAGAAAGAAAGCATGAAGAGGAGCGTCAGATGGAGAAGCAGACTCCCTGCTGAGCAGGGAGCCTGATGTGGAACTCGACCCTGGGACTCCAGGATTATGACCTGAGCCGAAGGCAGTCGCTTAACCAACTGAGCCACCCAGGTGCCCAGTTAGTGGCCGTTATTTGCAAATCAGGAAAAGAGCCACCAATGCCAGCACAACAGATTTTATAGTTTCTCCTACAAAATTTGGAAGATCTGGCAATGCTGGGTTGAGTGATGATTTCCCTCTTTAGGTGCGACAAGCACTGTGCAGTGCCTCACCCCTCCGAACCACTCCCCTTCCATTGCCAGATTACATGCCTGGCACCTGTGGGCACCTCAGTCGCCATCTCTTTCATTAGAGTCTGTAAGTTGCAGAGCACAGATTTGGTTCTGGGGTCTTCTGGCTCTCTGCTGACCCATTCTGTTTGGGTTTTTTTTGTTTGTTTTTTGTTTCTTGTTTTTCAATTGTGGTAAAATACACATGACATAAAATTTATCATCCTAGACCTCTTAAGTGTCTAGTTCAATATAGTTAAATATATTCACATTGTTGTAGAGCTAATACCCAGAACTTTTCATCTTGTAAAACTGAAATTCTGTGCCTATTAAACAATTACTTTCTATTTCCCTCTGCCTGTTGTCTGTCTCCAGAAACCACCTTTCTCTCTAAGTTTGATACTCTAGATATTTCATGGAAGTGGAATCATGCAGTATTTGTTTTTTTGTGACTGGCTTATTTCACTTGGTAGAAATGTTGCTGAGTTTCACTTAAGAGAATTTCCTTCCCTTTATGGCTGAATAGTCCATGTTATGGATAGACCCCATTTTGTTCATCCATTCATCCGTTGATGGACACTGGTTGCTTCCACCTTTTGCCGATTATGAATAATGAGGTTATGAATGTGGGTGTAAAACTCTTTTCAAGACCCTGCTTTCTATTTGAGTATATACCCAGAAGCAGAAGTGCCAGATCATATGGTAATTCTGTTTTCTAAAATTTTCTGAGGAATCCCTGTACTATTTTCCATAGCATTTGTACCACCCAGTCTGCCTTTTACTTCAAAGTTGGGAAGGAAAGTGAAATCCAAAATGTGTCTATTAAACTATCTACTATTAGATCTGGAAGGACCCCAGTGAGCATTCAGTCCACACCTTATGTTTTACACAAAAAGTAAGATAGAGAGGGGCGCCTGGGTGGCTCAGTGGGTTAACCGCTGCCTTCGGCTCAGGTCATGATCTCAGGGTCCTGGGATCGAGTCCCGCATGGGGCTCTCTGCTCAGCAGGGAGCCTGCTTCCTCCTCTCTCTTTGCTTGCCTCTCTGCCTACTTGTATCTCTCTCTGTCAAATAAATAAATAAAATCTTAAAAAAATAAGATAGAGGCCCTGAGAGCCAGGTCCCTTGCCTCAGGGTCTGTGTTTGGACTGCTGTCCCCGGTCCCAGTTGGGTGCTGGGCCTTACAGCTCATTTCTGGAAAGAGCAGCCTCCTTGCTCAGCTTAGCCCTTCTTGCTGCAGGGTGGCTTTGAGTACAAGCGGGCCATCGTGGACTGCATCATCAGCATCATTGAGGAGAACACGGAGAGCAAGGAGACCGGGCTGTCACACCTGTGCGAATTCATCGAGGACTGCGAGTTCACCGTGCTGGCCACCCGCATCCTGCATCTTCTAGGCCAGGAGGGGCCCAAGACCAACAACCCCTCCAAGTACATCCGCTTCATTTATAATCGCGTGGTCTTGGAGCATGAGGAGGTCCGGGCAGGTGGGTCTGAGCTAGGCCTGAACAGGGGCTCTTAGCTGCTGCTTGAGCAGGTGGCCTGCCAAAGAGCCCCGGCCCACGGGCAGTCCGTGTTCTTGCCTCACAAGCTCAGTGAGTTCTAACATTGTGGGAAGGACCATAGATGCTTGGGTGTCACTCAGTTGGAATGACTCTTTTGCTCTCTGATTTTTGTTACTGACTTAAGGTTTTTAACTTTCTTTTCTTTCTTGCTTGTTTTTTGGGTTTTGTTTAGCTTTTTTTTTTTTTAAAGATTTTATTTATTTATTTGACAGACAGAGATCACAAGTAGGCAGAGAGGCAGGCAGAGAGAGAGGAGGAAGCAGGCTCCCTGCTGAGCAGAGCACCCAATGTGGGACTCGATCCCAGGACCCTGGGATCATGACCTAAGCCGAAGGCAGTGGCTTAACCCACTGAGCCACCCAGGCACCCTGGCTTTTTTTTTTAAGTAGCTTTATTGAGAGAGATATCATTCACATATTGGAAATTCACTCTTTTTTTTTTTTTTCTTTTTCTTTAAGAGAGGGAGCATGGGATGCCTGGGTGGTTTAGTTGGTTAAGTGTCTGCCTTTGGCTCGGGTCGTGATTCCAGAGTCCTGGGATCGAGTCCCACATCAGGCTTCTTGCTCAGCAGGGTGCCTCCTTCTTCCTCTGTCTGCCCCTCCTCTTGCTTGCGCTCTCTTGCTCTCTCTGACAAATAAATAAAATCTTATTAAAAAATTTAAAAAGGTTGGGGGAGCAGAGGGAGAAAGAGAGACTTAAGCAGGCTCCATACCCAGTGCAGAGCCTGATGCAGGCTCCATCTCACAACCCTGAGATCATGATCTGAGTCAAAATTAAGAGATGGATGCTTAACCAACTAAACCACCCAGGCGCCCCAAAATTTACACTCTGAGTGTGAATTGAGTGTACAATTCAATGTGTAACCATCATATTCTTAATTTTATTTTAAATTTTCTTTCCTTTTTTTCTCATGCCCCCACTGGGCAGATTTTTCTTTCTTTTTTTTTTTTTAAAGATTTTATTTATTTATTTAACAGAGAGAGATCACAAGTAGACAGAGAGGCAGGCAGAGAGAGAGAGGGAAGCAGGCTCCCTGTTGAGCAGAGAGCCCGATGTAGGACTCAATCCCAGGACCCTGAGATCATGACCTGAGCCAAAAGCAGCGGCTTAACCCACTGAGCCACCCAGGCACCCTGGGAAGATTTTTCTTATTTCAGCAATTAATATTCATAAATAATAGTTCATTTTTTCATTTATATTAATCCAGAGGCTCATAACTATGAGTTGAGGCCATTTGGATATACAAGCTGAGCAGCCTGTGTATGGCTAGCTTCTGTGGTCTCATCATAGTCAATGCTGAAATTTCTTCTGGAACCTAAAGAAGGGGCTGCCTTCTCCCTGAAGCAGATGAGGTAGTTGAGGCCCAATGGAGGTCCACACAGAGCCACTCATTGCATTCATGGCAGCTTTGGGCCTATACACTAGAGACTGCTTGGCTCTGGGGCTCTTCTGCTCAAAAACCCATTCTAAGCACTGAAAGTGTCCAAGCTATGAGCTGTCAGATACATTGGGTAAATTGTATTTGCTTCATAAATACAGGTGCTGTGAGTGCTCTGGCCAAGTTTGGAGCCCAGAATGAAGAGATGTTACCCAGTATCTTGGTGTTGCTGAAGAGGTGAGTCTGAGCCAGAGTTCCCTGAGGGATGACCATGTTCCCCAGGGGAGAGAAATTATACAACTTTGGGTTGTAGGGAAAAAAAATAGAAAGCACAGAAAAGCGTGAAAAAACAGTATTGTAAAAATTCTGTGACCGCTGTTGAGTTTTTCATTCATTCATTCTTTTTTTTTTTTAAGATTTTATTTACTTATTTGACCGAGAGAGAGATCACAAGTAGGCAGAGAGGCAAGCAGAGAGAGGTGGGGAAGCAGGCTCACTGCTGAGCAGAGAGCCCGATGTGGGGCTCAATCCCAGGACCCTGAGATCATGACCTGAGCTGAAGGCAGAGGCTTAACCCACTGAGCCACTCAGGCACCCCTCTTTTTTTTTTTTAAGTTATTTTCTTTCTTTAAAATAGCTTTACTGACATATATTTTGTAAGCCATAAAGTTCACCAATTTAAGATGTATAATGTGATGGTGTTTGTATATTCCCAGAGCTGTGTAACCATCACCATAATCTAAGTTTAAGACTTCTTTTTTTTTTTTTTAAAGATTTTTTATGTATTTATTTGACAGAGAGAAATCACAAGTAGATGGAGAGGCACGCAGAGAGAGAGAGGGAAGCAGGCTCCCTGTTGAGCAGAGAGCCCGATGTGGGACTCGATCCCAGCACCCTGAGATCATGACCTGAGCCGAAAGCAGCGGCCTAACCCACTGAGCCACCCAGGCGCCCAAGACTTCTTTTTTTTAAGGCAACCCTCTCGGGTCCCCTCCCTCTTCAGGAGCTTTGTATTCTCACTCAATAAACTTAACTTTCACTCAGTAAACTTTGCTGCCCACCAAAAAAAAAATATATATATATATATGTATATACATATATATATATTTTTAAGATCTTATTTATTTGACAGAGAGAGAAAGAGAGAGAGCAAGGGACAGAGCACAAGTGGGGAGGAGAGGGAGAAGCAGGCCCCCTTGCCCAGAAGGGAGCTCCAGGCAGGGTTCGATCCCAGGACCCCAAGATCATGACCTGAGCCAAAGGCAGCCACTTAACCACTGAGCCAGCCAGGTGCCCCAGTTTAAAACATTGTTATCTTTCCTAATAGAAACCCTATGTCCATAGTGCTTACAGAGCAGAGTAAATGTCTGTTGGGCTAGGGCAGTTTTCTCACTGTGGGTATGTGTTCCCAGCATTAAGACTCCTTGGTTCCTGTGGGTTTTTTTGCAATGTATGAGGTCTGATGTTTTCAGCTGTGCGTCCTTGGCTCTTTTGCTGGTTAGCTGGTGAGGGTGGAGATAGAAAGAGAAACTCTATATCCATTACTAGTCACTTTGCCCTCAGTCCTTCCCCAGCATTTCCCCACCTAGCCCTAGACAACCACTAATCTACTTTCTATCTTTACAGATTTGCCCTTTCTGGTTATTTCATAGGAATGCATTCATAATCTACGGCTTTTCATGTGTTCGGCTTTTTCACGATGTTTCTTTCAGGGTTCATCCTTCTGTAACATGTCCCAGTACTTCATTCCTTTTTATGGCCAAAGAATTCATTGTACGGGTAGACCACATTTTAGTTATTCACCAACTGACAGACATTGGGATGTTTCCACTTTTTGGCTCTTGCAAATAATGCTGTTGTGAACATTCATGCCCAAGTTTTTGTGTGACCTGTGTCATCTCTTCTCATGAAGATACGCCCAGGAAGAGAATTGTTGGGTCATATTAAATTCTTTTTTTTGACATGTCACTGGATATAGAAGATTGCCTCCCTCAGTAGGTGGACTTTAGGGAGAGGACCCAGGGAATATGAATATGGCCACCCCTTACGTAGTTAGTTAGAATATCATGGGCTTTTCTGTGCGTTTGATGCCCGGATCTCACATCTGGGGACTGAGCTTTAAGAAATTTGGTTTCTCTGACTAATTTGAGGAAGGCTGAGGAAGCCCTGCAGCATCCCTCCCGCCACCCTTGGGGGCCCCAGTCAGGAGTTCTGTGTGTTCTGGCTGCAGGTGTGTGATGGACGATGACAATGAAGTTAGGGACCGAGCCACCTTCTATCTCAATGTCCTGGAGCAGAAGCAGAAGGCCCTCAATGCAGGCTATATCCTAAATGGTGAGTCTCACTAGCTGTCTTTGACTTGGCCCTGTCCCAGGGCTGTGGCCCTTCTCGCCACTCTGGAGCAGGTGCACACTCCCTGAGGAAGGGAAGTTTGAGGCAAGACACTTGTGGCTAGACTCTCATGGCGACTTCATGGCATCACCGTAACCTCAGAAGACCTAGAATCTTGTGGTTCACACCAGTGTGGGTGGAAACGGCTCGGTGAATTGAAACACTAGTCATTAATAAAAAACCTCTCTTTGCAGAATACTCTGTTCTCCGTAAGTCTCTCTTTTACATACATTTATCCCCATACCAGCTGTGAGAAGGAGCATATAGATGAAAAAGTGGAGGCCCAGAGGGTTAAGTGGTTTTCTCAGTGGTCTAGGATCACACGACCTAGATCCCAGGGCCTCAGTCTTTTGTGGGGGATTCTTGGTGCTCGTTCTCTCTTGTGTTCAGACAGTGTCTCTCTTCTACTGGCTTCTAGGTCTGACTGTTTCCATCCCTGGTCTGGAGAGAGCCCTGCAGCAGTACACTCTAGAACCATCAGAAAAACCTTTTGACCTCAAGTCTGTGCCCCTGGCGACCACACCAATGGCAGAACAGAGAACAGGTACGTAAACCTGTGCTTTTGGAGGCCTTCAGGTCCAGGCCTCTGTTGGAGGGTCTGCATGGGCCATGAAGCCACTAAACCTAGGCAGGATAGGGGGGATTGTACCAAGAGGATGGGATAATCCTTTCTCTGTCTGGCTCCAGGAAACGGAGACACAGGCACATGAACACTCACTGTCTTTCTCACATGTTGTGTACTCTCACACATTCACGCTCTCAGCAGGGTTGGAAGTTATAATCCCTAAGCAACAGCTCTGTGGTCAACACCGCACTGTCCTATTACTGGAGTTGTTGGTCACTGCGTATGTTTGCTTCTGCAGAAAGTACCCCCATCACAGCCACCAAGCAGCCCGAGAAAGTGGCAGCCACCCGGCAAGAGATCTTCCAGGGTGAGTAGCAGTGCTTGGTGGGGCTCTTGAGACCTGGACTTGTTCTCCTCAGCTTTAGGGCAGTTGCTCTCCTCAGGGGTATTAGAAGAGACTCAATCAACAACAGTTCATACTTTTTTAAGATTTTATTTATTCATTTGAGAGAGAGTGAGCATGAGCAGCAGGGAGGAGCAGAAGGAGAGAGAGAAGCAGACTCCCTGCTGAGCAGAGAGCCCAGTGTGGGGCTTGATCCCAGGACGCTGAGCCAAAGGCGGACGCTTAACTGACTGAGCCACTCAGGCGCCCCTCAGCAGCAGTTCTTACTTGAGTGCTCGGCCCTGAGAGTACTTTAGACAGCACATTTGACCCTCAGGTGGAAGTTAGCGGGTCCATTTGGTATTGGAACTGGAAGTTCAGAGAAAGTGAAATAGCTAAGGTTGCACAGCAAGAAAGTAGAGGGGTTGGAATTAAGATTCATATCAGCCTGACTCAGAGCTGCCACTCAGCCTTGGTTCTGAGGGCTCAGGCCCCTAGAGCCAGCTTCAGGCTACTGAATGTCAGATTCATTATAGCTGGGATCCAGAGACCCTAGTGCTTTTTCTTGGTTTCCAGAGGCATTCAGTCCACATTGTCTGGGAATGTTTTGTTTAGGTATTTTTCTATCCCTGTGGTCTTGTATCTTTTTAAGGGCAGAGGCTGTGTGTCTAACTGCCAGACCATATAATCTACTAAATTCTACATATAATCTACTAAATTCCCACCTTCCAGGACTAATACATGCCCCTCTTCCTTCTTGAAGTGTCTCCTATGCTCATCACTTCTACTCCAGCTCTTCTGTTTTCTCTTAACTAGTTCTGTCAGATTCTTCACAGGTTATATATGCTCTGTCATAGCTTTTAGCACAGTGCCTTTCTTCCTCACGGAAAGTTCCCAATAGTTGAATTAAATTAAATCCTCCCCCCATTCCATTCCATTCAAGAATCTTGTCTTCTCTCATCTTTCAGATTCAGCAAAACTAGGATCCAGAGCTAACTGGGATCACTCTTAACACAAAATCACAAAATTTTTCCTTCTGTATTACTTTTTCCCTTACTGTTACCACAGATCGCCACAAACTTAGTGCATTAGCACAACATGTATATATTATCTTACAGTTATGAGGGCTGAAGTCCAAAATGGGTTCCACTGTGTTGGCAGTGCTGAGCTCCCTCTGGAGGCTCTGGAAAAGAATGGTGTCTTTGCTTTTTCTAGTTTCTAGAAAAAGAAACTAGCCTCCTCCATTCCTCTCCTGGTGACCCCTTCCTCCACCTTCACAGCCAGTGTGGCCTCTTCAAATCTGACTCTGAGCCTTCTGCCTCCTTCTCTTGTCATTACATTGGGTCCACCAGATAATCCAGGATAATCTCCCCATCTCAAGATCCAACTTAATCTTATCTCCAAAGTCGCTTTTACCATGTGATAGAATGTACTTGCAGGTTCTGGGAGTTAGCTTATGCACATCTTGGGGCCACCATTCTGCCACATCTTCGAAGGAAGGCTCCTAAGTCTCTTAGAGGGTATCAATTTCACCTTTTTTTTTTTTTTTTTTTAAAGTCTCGGGTTTTTTATTTTTTTTTTTAAGATTTTTTATTTATTTATTTGACAGACCGAGATCACAAGTAGGCAGAGAGGCAGGCAGAGAGAGAAGAGGAAGCAGGCTCCCTGCTGAGCAGAGAGCCCGATGTGGGGCTCGATCCCAGACCCTGGGATCATGACCTGAGCCGAAGGCAGAGGTTTTAACCCACTGAGCCACCCAGGTGCCCTCAATTTCACCTTTAAACAATATTTCAAAGCCTAGCATTTATTGATCACCTGTTCAGTTCTAGGAACTTTGATTGCTTCCTTTATCTTCATAACAATCCTGTGAACGAGATTATTATACCTTTTTTATTGGTGAAGAGTTGGAAACTCAGAGGAATTAACTGATAGCTTCTAGTAGAATCCCGCAGGATAGTTTAGTATCAGGTGTTGAAACTTGGTGTCCAGTGAAATAAAATTCCCATAGAGAAACACTCTGGTGGCTGATGATCGTGATGGCCCAAAAGTGCCTGCTGAAATCAAAGCTGTCTGTTTCTGGGCTTCTTAGTGCCTGGTGTTCATCAGATGCAGTCCTTCGGGTAACAGAAGACTGAAGCAGTCACAAAGAAAAAGCAAAGTAATAATAATAATGCTTACTTTCTGTCTCTACTCTTGAAACATGAATTGAGTACCTACTAAGTTCAGGGCAAAATATCAGATCCCTGGCCTCAGGGTACAATTCCTGTCCGTACAGAGTTCAATTTAACTGGGAAGACAAGTTAAAAATCTTAGAGCAGTAGGGGCACCTGGGTGGCTCAGTGGGTTAAGGCCTCTGCCTTCACTCAGGTCATGACCCCAGGGTCCTGGGATCGAGCCTCACATCGGGCTCTCCGCGCAGCAGGGAGCCTGCTTCCCCACCTCTCTCTCTGCCTGCCTCTCTGCCTACTTGTGATCTCTGTCTGTCAAATAAATAAATAAAATCTTTTTTTTTTCTTTTTTTTTTTAGATTTTATTTGTTTATTTGACAGACAGAGATTACAAGTAGACAGAGAGGCAGGCAGAGAAAGAGAGAGGGAAGCAGGCTCCCTGCTGAGCGGAGAGCCCGATGCGGGACTCGATCCCAGGACCCTGGGATCATGACCTGAGCCGAAGGCAGCGGCTTAACCCACTGAGCCACCCAGGTGCCCTAAATAAATAAAATCTTAAAAAAAAAAATCTCAGAGCAGTGGTCTTCAAATATCAGTGCCTTCAGAATCATCTGAGAAGGGCGCCTGGGTGGCTCAGTGGGTTAAGCCGCTGCCTTCGGCTCAGGTCATGATCTCAGGGTCCTGAGATCGAGTCCCGCATCGGGCTCTCTGCTCAGCAGGGAGCCTGCTTCCCTCTCTGTCTGCCTCTCTGTCTACTTGTGATTTCTCTCTGTCAAATAAATAAATAAAATCTTTAAAAAAAAAAAGAATCATCTGAGAAAATATCTTAGAAATGCAGATTCCTGAGTCCCAAATCCAGAGATTCAGATAGAGCTTATTAAGGACAGGCCAGGAATTTGAGTTTTTTGGACCAGCCCCTACCCCCAGCTAATTCTGACAAGGGTGATCCATGATTGTAGTTTGAGAGATGCTGCCCCTGCTGTAGAATGGAGAAGAGGGCAGTAGGCATAGCCATCATAGGCAGACATCGTGTGCAGACTGCTGCCAGAGGTCTCCTTCACCTGGATGGGCCAGGGTGGGGGCCTGTGGGCCAGAGGACCCAGCCCAGTGCTGGAACCTGGCTTTGGGGTATAAGGATAGGCCTTACTAGATGCCCACAGACCACTTGAAGTAAGGTTTTCTGCAAGTCTGAATCTGAAACTTCTCCTTACTTGCCATTTATCTTAACTAACAAATGTATAGTTTGTTCTTTTGCCTGATTCTGTGGCCAGGACATCATTTGTCTCATCTTGAGATTTTTCCTTTTAAGAATCTTTGCTGAGCTTCTAAAGTTGTAGGAGTCTCCAAGAGGATTAGGCCTAGGCCATTGGGGTCTCCCAGTCAGTTTCCTGGGGCTGAGGTCTTTTGTGAGACATAGGGGAAGAGAGTATTCATGGCAGGTGGTACAACTTGAGGAAAGTTAGCAAAAGGAGAAAATGCATTGGTGTATTTGGGAAATAGCGAGTACCCTGTCATTGTATATGCATATCTGTCCATCTCAGTAGGGTGAAAGACCTGGAAAATTGGCCATGAGCATTTATTAGAAACCATCACAGGTTGGTCTGGGAATTGAAAGGCTGAGTGAACTTGTGGCCTGTGACTTTCAGAGCAGTTGGCGGCAGTGCCAGAGTTTCACGGGCTGGGGCCCCTCTTCAAGTCATCTCCTGAGCCTGTGGCCCTCACTGAATCAGAGACTGAGTATGTCATCCGCTGCACCAAACACACCTTCACTGACCACATGGTGTTCCAGGTGAGCAGGGAGGGCTGAGGCCTTGCTGGGACATTAGGCTAGATAGTGGTCCCAAGTGTGACGGGTCCTATAAGGTCCCACATGGAGTTTGTCAGGAGCTTAACATGATGATAGGTCCTGTCACCAGCTTTTATGTGTCTTGTAGCCTTGACGCAGGACCTCTCGGTCCTGTGTGTCAGCACGGAGACAGGGAGACTGTGCAAGGGTACTGGGATAGGAATTGGGGTGAGCCCTCTGGGCTCTTCCTCTCCAGCAACGCTTGGACCTAGAGCTGCGTCTAAGCAATCCCTCTCCTCCCTGCTTCAGTTTGACTGCACAAACACACTCAACGACCAGACTTTGGAGAATGTCACAGTGCAGATGGAGCCCACTGAAGCCTACGAGGTGCTCTGTTACGTGCCTGCCCGAAGCCTACCCTACAACCAGCCTGGGACCTGCTACACATTGGTCGCACTGCCCAAGGAGGACCCTACAGCTGGTGAGCACCTCTCCAGAAACCACCCTGGCCTTGTGGGAGCCCTTGGGATCCAGATGGGGTGGGCTGGTTGTACACCAGACATTTGTCTTCTATGAGAGCTTCAACTCCTTGATTTCACTCTTTGAAGAAGAAGAAAGGCCAAGTCCTGGGAACTTGTCATGTATCATCCCTTTTCACCTTCATAGAAGACCTAAGGGGATGAGTACTGCTGCTCTCCCTATCCCTAGATGAAAAGATTGAGATTCAGGATAGATGAGTCACCTAAGTTCATGTGTCTGGGAAGAGGCAGGACCCAGATCTCTCTGGTCCTCAACTAGCAGTGCTTTCATTTCACCATGAGAGTACAAAGGCGCAAAGCCTGAAACACCCCAACTCCACTCCTTCCAAGGTACCCACCAGCGTCTTTTTCCAGGCCTCGGACAGTTGACATTTGTGGCACAGGCTTAGCCATCCTGTGGCACCTCTCCTTTTCCTCAGGGGGGCTCCTGAGACCCATGACTTGACTCTTTTTCCCTTCCATGAGGTGATATCTTCTGTCCAGATTTGTGGGGTTGGATGGCTACTTGTGAGGTTGCTACTACTGATAATAACAGAGGCCTGGGAAACTGGCCATGGCCACCTGCCCTACGGAGGAGCTGTCCGCTGCAGTGACTAGGGACCTGACCACCCAGCCTCTCTTCCCTGCAGTGGCCTGCACATTCAGCTGCATGATGAAGTTCACTGTCAAGGACTGTGACCCCACCACTGGGGAGACCGATGATGAAGGCTATGAAGATGAATATGTGGTAAGAAGCTGGTGTCAAGAGATTCATTTTTGTGTCCAAGGCTGTACAGCAACCCCCTCCAGGAGCTAACAACTAGACTTGAAGCTTTTTCTTGCTATTTTTGGCTTTTTGAAAGAAAGTTTTTTTTAAAACTTAAAAAGAATACATGCTTTAAAAAAAAGAAAACTTGGAAAATACATTCTTGGGTATGAGCAAACAGGAAAACATTACTCCTAGTCCTTAGGAGTTATGTGGAGGAGTGGGGAGGAGTTGTGTAATTGAGGTCATTCTGGACATTTTGTATCTTGCTGTTTCCACTTAAAACTGTAATGTATTTTCCCATGTGTTTACAAATACTTCATACATAAAGTTTTTCATGACTTGAAAAATACTCTGATATATAGAGATAACACACTTGACCTTTATTCCCTTAATGTTGGGCATTTGGGCTTCCAAATTTCACTGTAAAAGCTGCATTAAGTATCCCTTTGGGTCCAAATTTTTATCTACATTTCAGATTATTTCCTTAGATTCCTGGAAGTAAAAAAATTGGGTCAAAGGATAAGCACGATTTTAAGACTGACTCGTGTTGTCAAATTGCTTTCTAGAGAAGTTGGATTGGTTTGCATCTGTTGAGTTGTCCTTTCATGCACTCAGATGACTTCTAATTCCAGTTTTCTGAGCTTGGATGGAGCTAAGTGCAGGATCCCTCTGGGGTTTGACCGTGGGGCAGTGGCTCAGTGCCCTCTGAGGGCAGACTGTTATACTCAGACTGGGGATGCAGATTGTTCAAACTCCTTATAAGTAAAGGAAAAGTTACCGTGGAATACAACTGATATTCACCATTGTCACACTGGAGCCGTTGTTGAGGGAACCTCCATGAGCCAGCAGTGACCTTAAGATCAGGAATTGCCCTAGGAGCAAGTGAGCTTTTTGGGACAGCTGGCCCTGAGGCATTGCTTCTGCTGTGGGTGCTGAGTCCTACTTAGGCACACCTTAAACGTTCCCAAGAGTAGGGGCTCAGTGAAGGTCAGGTGCGTGAGTAAAGTGGGAATGTTAATGTGCTGTCAGTCCAAGGTGGGGTGTAATACTGTATGTCATGTTCAGGGAGGACACAGCTGTGATGGAGGTGGGGTCTAGAATATGTCAGGCTCAGAGAACACAGCTGAGGCAGAAGGTGGGATCTACTGAGTCAGGAGTGATAGAGCCATAGGAGGCAGACCTTCTGGATCCTTGAGACACTGACTCTAGGAAGGCTTCAGAAGGGATGTGATCCCTAAGCTGACATCCTCAGGTGAGTACTTGGGTCAGGGCATTTCTATTGAAAGGACACCACTTAGCTGGGAGCACTTGAAGGACAGATATCCAGTTTATTGTATGTCCCCAGAGCCGAGCACGGTGCTCAGTGCCTAGTCAGCACCTGCCAGATACATGGCAGAAAGGGATGAGCAGTGAGTTCAAAGCAGAGGTGTGCAGAGCAGGAACTCATTCCCCTGGATGTGTGTGCCTGACTTCCACCTCCATCTCCCCAGCTGGAAGATCTGGAAGTCACTGTCGCTGATCACATCCAGAAAGTCATGAAGCTGAACTTTGAAGCAGCGTGGGATGAGGTAGGGGATGAGTTCGAGAAGGAGGAAACATTCACCTTGTCTACCATCAAGACACTTGAAGGTAGGGGCGCCTGGGTGGCTCAGTGGGTTAAGCCGCTGCCTGCGGCTCAGGTCATGATCTCAGGGTCCTGGGATCGAGTCTTGCATCGGGCTCTCAGCTCAGCAGGGAGCCTGCTTCCTCCTCTCTCTCTCTGCCTGCCTCTCTGTCTACTTGTGATTTCTCTCTGTCAAATAAATAATAAAATCTTTAAAAAAAAAAATCTGTTAAAAAAAAAAGACACTTGAAGGTAAAAATCGTTGGCTACTGTTGAAATGTATCCTTCCCTTTCACCCCTGCTAGCCTTTGCCCCCCAGAGATCCTGGGCCCTGTCAAGAGCACATCTGAAGGATGCCATTTTATGAAAAGTCCTTCAGAGTACCTGGCTGGCTCGGTGGAAGAGCGTGCAACTCTTGATCTCAGGGTCAAGAGTTTGAGCCCCATGTTGGGTGTAGAGATTACAAAATAAATAAATAAGCCAAAAAGTCCCCTTAGAGCAGCCTTAGGGGATGGGGGCATGGTACAAAGGGAAAACGAGATGTGGCTTAATGATGCTACGATTTCTTCCTACAGAGGCTGTGGGCAATATCGTGAAATTCCTGGGAATGCACCCTTGTGAGAGGTCAGACAAAGTGCCAGATAACAAGAACACCCATACGTTGCTCCTGGCTGGTAAGCAGCATTTCTAGGTGGGAAGGGCCTGTGTAGCTCACAGCCTGGATGCCACAGCATCCTGGGTTGAGGGCTCCCACTGGGAACACAGGGATTCAAAGTCACAGCACTGAAAATTCACAAAGTAAAAAAAAAAAAAACAGCAGTGACATATCCTCCGACCCTTGCTGCCTGTCATCTAGTTCCGTTCTGACAGGCGATCGGCACTGCTATTACAGACAATATATCAGTATATCCTTCCAGTAATCTTATGGATATGAATGCTAACATGTACACATTTCCCTATTTTAACTCAAATGTTTATGTGCAAATGGTGTATACAGTGTTCTGCACTTTGCGCTTCACTTGACAGATCTTTCCAATGCCTGGCTGGCTCAGTCGGTAGAGCGTGCGACTTTGATCTCAGGGTCATGAGTTTGAGCCCCACGTTGGGGGTGGAAATTACATTAAAAATAAATGGAAGAACACATAGAGTTTCCTCTTCTTCTTTAATTGTGGTAAAATCTACAAAATATAAAATTTATCCTTTTGAGCTCAGGTACACAGCTCAGTGACAGTAAGTATGTCTATGTTACTGTGCAGTTATCAACACTGTCCTTCTCCAGGATTTTTTTTTTATCATCCCAAAGTGAATCCTCCTTTTTTGTAGCTTCCTTGTATTCCATTCTATGGGTGTACCATATTTTATAGAATCAGCCTGTATTGATCAATGTTTAGGTTGTCCCAGGCTTTTGCTTTTACAAAAATGCTACAGTGAATAATCACATACATACACATATATACACATACTTTATTTTGGATGTATGCCCTGAGGATATCTATAGGATAAATTAACCAAGGCATTACCAAGTCAAAGTGCATTTCTCATTTTGATAAATTGCTTTGCTCATTTTGATAAAAATTTCCAGTTGCCTTCCATAGGAACTGTATTCCTTTCCTTTCACACTGTGGACAACATAGTATATTTTCAGTGTAATACAGTAATCAGTAATATACACAGTATATTATCAAATCCTTATCAAATGATCTTTGCCAGTCTGGGTGGAGTTTTTCTTTTACATTTCTTGTGTATTGAATGAAGTTAAGCATCTTCCCACATATGTGTGTCATTTATATTTTTCGGCAAATTATTTCTATAACCTTTCTCTAATTTTCTACGGGGTTGGTTGGTCTTTTCTAATAATAGGAATGGGACTTTAAGACGTCAACATGGAAATTTTCAAACTTACACAAAAATCAAATAGTACAATGAACCTTCATGAGCTCATTCTCCAGCTTCAACAACTAACCGCATCTATACCACCCCACCACTCACTCTAGTCCCCTCCCCAGGTTATTTTAAAGAAAATTCCAGATCCAGCATTTTGTATGTAAATGTCTCTGTATGTTTCTCTAAGAGATAATAGCAGCAATACAGTTGTCACACCTAAAATTGAACAAAAGGAAATGGGAGATTTTTTTTTTTTCCTGAGTGTTTATAAACAGGGTTGGGAGGCAGCTCTGCTTCAGTACCCTGCTCACAGCTGACAGACCCCAAGCGGATGTTTCTGGCCATGCTGAAACAGTCCCCTGGGTCTCGCAGACACCTGCGATGCGGTTTTGTCATGGAGGGGCTGTCCCTACATCTGCGCTCTTAGATTTAGCCAAAGGCATGAGAGCCTCCGCGATGCCAGATAGAAGCTTTGTGTGTTCATTAATTCATTTGCACCTGGCAAAGCTTAAAAAAAAACAAAAATGGTTAGTATATTATCTTCTCTACTCTGTAGTTGAGGATACTGTGGCTCAGAAAGGTAAAGTGACTTGTACAAGATCTTACTTAGGGATTTCAGCCCAGCTCCCCTGTTTCCAGGTCTAGTCCCATTTCACTATACCGCAGCTGCCTTGATCAGTTGCTGCAAATGCCACCCTCAGCCTACACTCTGCAGCTTACTTCTTCCTTACACACCTCTATTTCTGTCTTCCCTCTAGGTGTGTTCCGGGGAGGTCATGACATCTTGGTGCGCTCCCGACTGCTGCTTTTGGACACAGTAACAATGCAGGTGACAGCCAGAAGTTCAGAGGAGCTGCCGGTAGACATCATCTTGGCTTCTGTGGGCTAAGAGGCCAGGCTGCATGAGCCCTACTCCTACCCTTTTCTCCCCAACACTACGCAGAAGTCATGCCTTCATCCTGAATCCAGTGGAAATCCCAAGGCTCTGTATCAAAAACAATTAGAAATCACTGGGGAAAAAAAAATTTTTTTTTTTTTTTAATTTAACCCCTGCCCCAGGACTGCCAGGGGGTAACGTTTTTTTCTTTTTTTAAATAGGGGATGATTTTAGCTTGTCCTAGAACCTGCTGCCGGGCCTGTCAGGGTAGGGACGTTACAAATGAATAAAATGCTCGCACTTCCTCCTGAGTTTATCCCCAGAAAACCATCTTATCCATATAAATAAAGCAGCATGTATTTATTGAATGGTTGTTACTTCTGCAGACTCATGCTTCAGGGCGCCAATTTTTTCTTTCCCCTTCTGAGCCGCCAAGAACACCTGCTCTGTCCGCTTCACACCCATAGCCTTTTGGTTTCTGTACTTGAGGTCAGACCACTTCCACTGCTCTCCAAGCCCCAGGAATAGGAGTGGTCCAGGTTTGCTGAGGGGATGACAGCAGGCACTAAGGTCATGCACCTGTTCTTGGCGTCCTCACTGTCTCCCTCTAGGTGATGAATGGAGCCCTCAGAGGGTTTGGGTGGATTATTAGGGTGTTCCTTAGCATGTGCACTGGGGTTTGCCTGCTCTCAATTCAGTCCAATTTAGTGAATGCACAGAGGGGAAGAACAGCCCTTAGAGAGCACTCTGATGGCTGAAGATGCAGAAATCTTTATGTCCCAAGGGAGCAGGCTCAGAGGCCACCTCAGCTGCTATTAAACTCAAGCCAGGTGGCTTTGCTAATTTCATGGAAGAAATAAACCTGCAAAGCCTGTTTTTAAAGAATCTAGGCCTCACCCTTAGAAATTCAGATTTGAGGGTGCCTGGGTGGCTCAGTAGATTAAAGCCTCTGCCTTCGGCTCAGGTCATGATCCCAGGGTCATGGGATCGAGCCCCGCATTGGGCTCTCTGCTTGGCAAGGAGCGGGTTTCCTTTCCTCTCTCTCTGTGTGCTTCTCTGCCTACTTGTGATCTCTATCAAATAAATAAATAAAATCTTTAAAAAAAATTAAGATTTGAGGGTGGAGCAATAGGTGAAACCCTGGAAAGTCGCATTTTGGTGCCCACTTAAGTATGACAGTGACTTGTGTGATTCATGGAAGATTTCCTGATTGTTTCTCAATTTTTGCCCCAAAGCTCTTGAGGCGGTTGCCCTCGCTGCGAAGTAAAGAGAATGTTTCCTTCTATCTCTGCAACGACCTGATGCCCTAAGTTCTGGCTCCTGCGGTATCGACAGGGGCACCTCACGCTCCCTGGGACTCTGCCAGCCCAGCGGGGATAAGCCGGCCCCAGCCGGTTCCTGCGGCTGGCCGTGGGAGCCGGGCTTAACCTCGCAGGAGGACGGGCGAAGTTGGGGAGAGCGGGGAGTCCCCAAAGCCAGTCGTAGCCTTCTCTTGGGGTCCTTTCAGAAGATTAAGATTCCCGGGCGCGCCAGACGCCCCGGGAACCTCCCAACGCGTGGGGGCGGGGCCGACGGCGCTGGGGGCGGGGCCTGACGGCGAAGCGCGGACGGGCAAGGTCTGAGAGCCTGCAGGAGGAGAGCCTCGCGGGCCACCGAACCGAGGTGGACGTGAAGTGAGGCGGGACGGGCGGCCAGGCCGAGGTGGACTGGGGCGAGCCTAGGAGACGTGCGGCAAGGTGAGGTGAGGCTGGGCGGGCAGCCGGGCCGAGGTGAACGTGAGGTGAGGCGGGGCTGGCGGCTGGGCGGAGGCGGACGTGTCGTGAGGTGAGGCTTGGCGGGCGGCCGGGCCGAGCTGGACGTGAGGAGGGGCGGCGGCGCGGAGGCCCTGGCCTTGAGGAGCAGACCGAGTTCCCGCCGGGAGAGCCGACGTCCTGGCGGCGCGGACTGCAGTCCTGGAGTTGGAGGGCGGGAGCCCCGCCTCTGGGCTGTAGTCCGTGCGGAAGGCAAGAAGAGCGGGGGAGGTGAGCAGGAGGAGCGGGGCCGGGACGCTGAGGCCGGAAAGGGTCCGGCGGAGCCAGGGCGTGCGGCTCCGGCAGTGACCGGAGACCGCCCCCCGTGCCTCGGTCCGCCTCGGGTCTGAGCTGAAGAATGGCCCCTCGCGGGGGCCGCCTCCCTGCAGCGCGTCGGGTCTCGGCCAGGCTGGCACGGCCAGCCGCGGCGACTCTGCGGTCCGGAGACGGTGAGCTAGCGCGACCGCCCCGCGGTGCTGTCGTCTTTAGGCCGTGCCGGGCCGCGCGCGAGCATGTGCGGGCGCACCTCCTGTCACCTGCCTAAAGATGTGCTGGCCAGAGCGTGCGCCTATCGGGACCGGCAGGGCCGGCAGCGGCTCCCAGAGTGGAAGGACCCCGACAAATACTGCCCCTCGTACAACAAGAGCCCGCAGTCCAGCAGCCCAGTGCTTCTGTCGCGGCTGCACTTTGAGAAGGTAAGCGCTGGTGTCTGTGCGGGGCCGGCTTCTGGACTCAGGGGGATGCTCTCCGCTTGGGTTGGGTTTGGCGCGCGCTCAGCCTCTGTGCACGGGTTCTGACCCCCCAGTTGAGAACCACTTCGGACCTCACTGCAAAGAGAAGTTTGATCAGCATTTTCTCATCTTAGAAGATGAGGCCCTGTTCTTCGGGCTCCTCGGAATGCGCGCCAAATTTATTTGAACCCCCTATTTAAATACGCTTTTTAGGATCGCATCTTTCAAACCTCACTGATGATCAGGGTCATTAGAGTATCTTAAAAAAAAAGATTTCCATGCCCCTTACCTGGCCAGATGAACCAGAATCTCTAGGCCTAGGACAGGATTAAGACGAGCTCAATCTGAAACCCCTCTTGGTGTTCCGTGAACATGGAAGTTCCCATTTTTTTATGCTTCTGTTGATACTGATTCTGTCTTTTACTAAAGCTAGGAACAGATGAGGTTGGTTTGGTTGTCTGAAGTTAAACTGCACTCACTGTTTCTACAGTATTTCTTCTGTAGTGTTGGAGTGACCAGTAATTCATAATCAAGTTTTGGTTCTTTATCTCCTGAATATGTGTTTGGGCGTGTGTGCATGCACGTGGGCACCAGTGCTAGCTTGCAGTAAATAAAATGCTTAATTCCAGAAATGAATGGTTTCTCCATGTCTTAAGCATTTTATTTTTTTATCTTGAGATTTTATTTATTTATTTATTTTAGAGAGACAGCACAAGTGGGAGGGGCAGAGGCAGAGGGAGAGAGAGAATCCCAGACTCCACGTTGAGCAGGGAGCCAGAAGGGGCTTGATTCCAGGACCCTGAGATCAGGACCCAGCTGAAACAAAGAGTGAGACGCTCAGCAGACTGTGCCCTGGAGGGGCTCCTCCGTATCTTAAAGCACTTTAAATGTCCGTGAAAAGTTATTAAAAATCATGATTATTTCCATCCTGGATTTTTATTCTATTTGATCCATAATACTTAAATCACTTTATAAAGTCGGCTGTACCCCTGCTACTTGTCAGAATTCTTGTGATAATATTATAGTCACGGTTCATTTCTATATTTGAAGTAAGCATACCAAACGTTGATCTTTCCGGTTGAATGAACCCCTATACATGAAATAGTTTATTCTTGAGCTATTTTTACTGGGTGCATCCTTCCCTTTTGAAACTAATGAACTTGGGGCACCTGGGTGGCTCAAGGGGTTAAGCGTCTGCCTTCAGCTCAGATCATGGTCTCAGGGTCCTGGGATGGAGCCATTGGGCTCTCTGCTCAGCGGGGAGCCTGCTTCCCCCTCTCTCTGCCTGCCTCTCTGCCTACTTGTGATGTCTCTCTCTCTCTGTCAAATAAATACAGTCTTTAAAAAAAAAGAAAGAAACTAATAAACTTTTTTTTTTACTGAGAGGAAAATAAAAATAAATATCATGGGGAAACCTTAACTGGGAAAGGAAAGAATAAAACATGTTTCGTGAAACAAATCAGGAAGGCCTTATTTGAAGTGAAAAGAGAGACGGATTAAATGTATGTGCCTTTTTTAGCCTTGGTTCTCTCGATATCACGTCTTTAGACTTATAGAATGAATGTTAGCTGGAAGAAAAATTTAACAGATGTAAAGACAGAAGTGTAGAAATATTATAACTTGTCTTGGGGTTACCCAGTAAGTGAAGGGACAGAGCTGGGACTGTGGTCCAAAGCACCCAGGAAGTGGGTGCTTCCTAGAACTAGGAATGGAGAAGGTGGAGCCACTAGCAAACATAGACCCACCCCTATTTCCATCAGTGGTATGAATTTACTAGTGTAGTGTTTTGACTCCACACATCTAACAAATTTTGTTAAGATTGCTGAGGTTTCCGGGACGCCTGGGTGGCTCAGTGGGTTAAGCCTCTACCTTCGGCTCGGGTCATGATCCCAAGGTCCTGGGATTGAGCCCCTAATGGGCTCTCTGCTCAGGGAGGAGCCTGCTTCCTCCTCTCTCTCTCTCTCTCTGCCTGCCTCTCTGCCTACTTGTGATTTCTGTCTGTCAAATAAATAAATAAAAATCTTTTTTAAAAAATTGCTGGGGTTTCCTAATTTTAATAAATATATGAGGTTCCATGTGTCTCATACCTGTAAATTATAAAACAAAATTAGAATCATTATAGCTGTTCCTTATTCCGTACCATCAATGGCCGGCATATGTGGCACATTTGCATTTGAAACCTCTGATTTGCAAATTACTTCCTCTTTCATTTATCTACCCCAGCTTTACCAGCTGTTCTGGTCACAAGTCCAAAAGGGAAGAAAGAAAAGATGACTAATACTGAGCAATATTTTCAGTATTTTGGCCTCTCAGCCACTTTCTATTTATTGTTCCCAGAAGGGGGCAGCCTCATGTTTTGGTTTGGCTTAGAATTGTCCAGTGAACATACTAACATTAAAGGTGATGATCAGGGGGATTTGGAAGGTAGGATTTCTCAACCTTGGCACTATTTACATTTTGGGTGGGATGCTATCCTGTACATTGCAGAATATTTAGCAGCATTACTGGCCTCTACCCACCAGATGCCAGTAGCATACCCCTTTTTCTCCCTGCTAGATCTTGGTGGTGGGGTAAGTTTGTCAAAGTTGCACATTGAGAATATCAAAGTTAGGGTGTGATTGTCTTGCAAATTCCTGATCAAAGATCATTTAGATGACCATTGTATATGTTATCTCATTTATGCTTTGGATAGGGGGCTCTTCTGCTTGATTCTTGAACAGAGAATTCACAAAAGCTGTTTCTTTCCTTTTTTCTTTTTTTTTTTTTTTTTTATGATTTATTTCAGAGACAGAGCACACACACCTATGCACTAGTATGGGGAGGGGCAGAGGGAGAGAATTTCAAGCAAACTCCCCGCTGATCACAGAACCCAAAGCATTTGATCTCACAACCCAGAAATTTCAACCTGAGCCAAAATCAAGAGTTAGACTCTTACCTGCCTGAGCCATCCAGGTGCCCCAAAAGCCCTGAACCTTCTTTATCTTCCTCCTATCTCAGATGAGATTAACACTTGGATTTACATTTTCTACCCTGCTATAAAAAGAAATAGTTGGGTCCCCAGAAAAATTAAATGAGACATAGCTATCATGACATAAGAGACTAGTCATTTTAGGCCCCCAGCTATTTTCTGTGATCTGTGTACTACTGGCTTTGCTTACCTGAGCACACGTTTTGTTGTTTTTTTAAAGATTTTATTTATTGGGGCACCTGGGTAGTTTAGTTGTTTGGGCATCTGTCTTCAGCTGGGGTCAGGATCTCGGTGTCCTGGGATCCAGCCTCAAGTCAGGCTCCCTGCTCTGGAAAGTCTGCTTCTCCCTCGCCCTCTACCCCTCTCCCCACTCCTGCTCCTACCTGGCATGTGCCTTCTCCTTATCTCTCTCTTTCAAATAGATAAATGGAATCTTTAAAAAATAAAAATAGGGGCGCCTAGGTGGCTCAGTGGGTTAAAAGCCTCTGCCTTCGGCTCAGGTCATGATCTCAGGGTCCTGGGATCAAGCCCCGCATCGGGCTCTCTGCTCAACAGGGAGCCTGCTTCCCTTTCTCTCTCTCTCTCTCTGTCTGCCTTTCTGCCTATTTGTGATCTCTGTCAAATAAATCTTTTTTAGAAAAAATAAATAAATGAAAATAAAGACTTTATCTATTTGAGGGAGGGGGTGCAGAGAGAGGGGCTCCTGGCTGAGTGCAGTCTGACCTCATGACCCTGAGACCATGAACCCAGCCAAGATTCGGACTCTTAACCACCAAGGCAACCTGCCAAAGCTTCTTGCAAAACTTCCCAGGAGGTGTCAGAATTACCACCAAAACAAACAAACAAACAAAACTCCATAGCTAAGGATTTTAAAGGAACAAAGGGAATGTTAAACAGTGTCTACCAGGTCAGGAAATAGCCTCTAGCTTTATCAGAGACGATCATTGGTAAAACTCCCCAGGGCTGTTTCAGAAATAAACAAGGTCCTGCATTCCTTACCTGAGATAATGACCCCAAGCCCCATCCAGTTTGTACCTTTCAGAGCCTGGGCACAGACTCTTTATTTACCCTTATCCTACAGTTACCTCTGCTTCCTTATGTTAAAGTCTCTGCCCTAGTTGGACCACAGGCTTCATTAACATAATGTAAGAAGTGTTAGAGGCAAATCTGTGTAACCTTAAGGTCACTTTTACACGCCCTTTACATGAGATGATAAAGCTCCCCTTTCTAAATATTCATCCTAATTCTAAATAAAAGAAACAAGCTCACTACCACCCCCATCTCCATTTACCCCCTTCTTATTTGCTGCAAATAAAGTTTCCTTTGTGTGACAACAACTCCTGGTATAGTCTTTATCTGTAACTCACCAGAGAGCAAGTTCCTGTTAAGCTCAGTTATGTGGCCACCTGGGTGGCTCAGTCGTTAAGCCTCTGCCTCCCGCTCAGGTCGTGATCCTGGGGTCCTGGGATCAAGCCCCATATTTGGCTCCCTGCTCAGAAAGAAATCTGGTTCTCCCTCTCCCACTCCCCCTGCTTGTGTTCCCTCTCTCTCTGTGTCTCTATCAAATAAAATCTTTAGAAAAAAAGAAAAAGTTTAGTTATGCTACCATTTCTTTTTTCTAGGGTAGTCTTTTCCTTACACTGCATGCTCATTAATTGCTTTTGTTTTTCCTGTCTCTTGGCATATAGTATACCCAGGCTTCCTCTGTCTTTAAGGGGGAAGAATACACACATATATACATATATATACATACACATACACATACATATACAGTTGATCCTCATTATTCATAGATTTCAAGTTTGCAGATTTGCCTGCTTCCTAAAATTATTTATATTCCCCAAAATAATACTCATGTTGTTTTTGAAGTCATTCATGGACGCATGGAGTAGAGGAAATTTTGAGTGACCCAATGTACACATTCCCAGCAAAGCTCTACCTTCTTGTTTTAGCTCTTACGTTGTAAACAAGTACCCTTCTTGGAGTTGATTTAGTGCTATGTTTTTTTGCATTCCTGTGTATTTTGTTGGTGATTTCACTGTTTAAAATTGTCCCCAAGTGTGGCGCTAGGTGGTTCAGTAATTAAGCATTTGCCTTTAGCTCAGGTTATGATCCCAAGGTCCTGGGATCAAGCCCCATGTCAGGCTCCCTGCTCCACGGGAAGCTCTCCCTCTCCCACTCTGCCTGCTTGTGTTCCCTCTTTCACTGTGTCTCTCTCTGTCAAAACTACATACACGCTATATACATATGTACATATCTTTAAAATAGTAAATAAAATTGGAAGGGGAGGTGAACCATGAGAGACTATGGACTCTGAAAAACAATCTGAGAGGTTTGAAGTGGCGGGGGGGTGGGAGGTTGGGGTACCAGGTGGTGGGTATTATAGAGGGCACGGCTTGCATGGAGCACTGGGTGTGGTGAAAAAATAATGAATAATGTTTTTCTGAAAATAAATAAATTGGAAAAAAAAATAGTAAGAAATAAAATTGCCCCCAGCCATAATGCTAAAGTGCTGGCTTGTATTCTTAAGTGCAAGAAGGTTGTAATATGACTTATAGGGAAAAACGTATTAGATAAACATCGTTCAGGCATGAGTTACAGTGCTGTTGATCATGAATTCAAACAGAGATACAGAACAAGGTTGTATACTGCTCAGTTGATAAAAATGTCTCCGTAGGCAGGTGGGAACCTAACCCTGTATTTCCCTTAAGAGCAGCAGTTCAAAAAAAAAGGGCAGCAGTTCAGTATTCCAGTATTCACAAATTCAGTGTTTGCAGTGACTTTTGTAGAACCTAACTGCCTGAATGAGAATGGAGTGTGTGTGTGTGTGTGTGTGTGTGTGAGAGAGAGAGAGAGAGAGGGAGAGAGGGAGAAGGGGATTATCTGATACAGGCAAGTTTGGGAAGAAACAGGACAGGATTTTACAAGGAACACAGTGGGGGTAACCAATTAGCTTTATACAAAAGGGAAGCCCTTTGGAGACAGAACCACCACTGATGATTCTTTTCTTGGAATTGCATCCTCTTGACTTTTCTCTTTCTACCCATTCTTTCTCATTCTGCTTTCATTTCTCTATATACTTTTATCTTGGATTCTGTTTTCCTTCATTACTGTGTTTTCTTTTTGTACCCGCCCCCCCAGGTTAAATCCTGTGCTTGATTTACTTTTTATTTTTTTCTTTTTAAAGATTTATTTTTTGGGGGGATGCCTAGGTGGCTCAGTCAGTTAAGCATCTGGCTTTGGTTCAGGTCGTGATCCCAGGGTCCTGGGATCCAATCCCACATCAGGCTCCTTCCTCAGCAGGGAGCCTGCCTCCTGCCTGCCTATCCCCCTGCTTATGCTCTCTCTCCCTTTTTGACAAATAAATTAATTAAATCGTGTTTTTTTTAAAGTTTATTTATTTATTTGAGAGAGAGAATCTCAAGCAGACTCCCTGCTGAGCACAGAGCCTTATGCAGGGCTCAGTCTCAAGACCCTGAGATCATGAACTGAGCCAAAATCAAGAATTGGGACACTTAACCGATCTACTCAGGAGCCCCAATTTACTTTCTAAGAAACTTTATCCTCATGGCTTTAACAATCACCTTCACATAGAAAATTTTACTATTTGTTTTTAATTCTAACCTTAGAAAAATGATAAACTATAATTTGTGTGCTTATTTCATGTCACGTATTTAAATGATCCTGCAAGGTAGGTATTGGTTCACTCTATTTTTATAGATCTAGAAAGTTGAGGGTCCAGTAAGTTGAGACTAGTCCAACCTCATAAGTAGCAGAGACAGGATTTTTGAATCAGGGTCTTCTTGCAAAGGCTTTATTCTTTCCTCTATACCAGGGGCTGACAAACTGGTCCTCAGATCAAATCTAGCCCACTGCCAGTTTTTGTAAAGTTTTGTTAGAATACAGCCATGCTCCTTCATTCTTTGTCTGCTTTCATAATAACTAAAAGCAGTAGAGTTGAGTTGCTTGAGTCATTGCAACAAAGACTATATGAATTCACAAAGCCAAAAATACTTACTCTCTGCCTTTCACAGAAAAAGTTTGTGGACCCATTCTTTGTACCATGCTGCCTCTCTCTTAAGCTTTAATTCCATATCTCTCAGTGCTTGTTGGACATAATAAATAGCTTGGATTTTATTCTAGTGACTTTAAACAGCCTTTTTGTTCCATTCACCAATGAGGGATGAGGACTGGGTGTTACAGGTATGGTTTGTCTCTTCCCTGAAGTCTGAGCTTCACCTGAGAAGACCTGATATTTGGGGCTAGGGTCATCTAGAGCAAGAATCAGAAAACTAGGGCCCTCTGACCATTTCGTAAATGTTACAGAACGCAAAAACATCCATTCATTTATCTGTTATCTATGGCTGCTTTGTCCCTGTAATAGTAGTTATATTATAATTGTAATAGAGACTATATGACCTGCAAAATCTACAATACTTAATATCTGGCCATTTCAGAAAAATTTGCTGGGGCACCTGGGTGGCTCAGTTGGTTAAACGTCTCTCTTGGGCTCAGGTCATGATCTCAGGGTCCTGGGATCGAGCCCCATGTCTAGCTGCCTGCTTAGTGGGCAGTCTGCTTCTCCCTCTGCCTCTGCTACTCCCCCTGCTCATAGTCTCTCTGTCTCTCCCTCTCAAATGAACAAATAAAATCTTTAAGAGGAAGGAAGGAAGGAGAATTTGCCAACCTCTGATCTAGAGATATTTTCACTCACTTATCTGGCAATTGGCTTTGGTTCTCAACTTCGGCTGTTGACCAGAACACTTACATGTGGCCTCTCCACGTAGCCTGGGCTTCTTCGCAGCGTGACAGTCTTAGGGTGGCTGGATTTCTTACTTGGCAGCTCAGTGCTTCAGAAGCAGTGTCTCTGTAAGCAAGAAGAAGCTGACACACATTTTATGACCTTGTCTTAGAAATCATATAGAGTGACTTGTGCCACATTATGTTGGTTACAAGTGAATCACAGGCCCATCCAGATTTAAGGGAAGGAAACATATTCACCTCTCAGTGAGAGGAGTATCAAAGATTTTGCAGCCATTTCTTTAAACTCCTACAGCTACAAACTAGACAACAAAACAAAGAACTGCAATAGACTTCCCCACTATTATCTGAAATTCAACACATGATCTTTTTCCCAAATCAAGTCCTTCTTCAGAATTTTCTCTTATGCTCATTCTTCTAGGCTTAAAAATTTAATCTGTCCTATTCTCTTTTTCCATTTACCAGCACAGTTTTATTTTTAGTCTGTTTTTTGGTGTCTTTTATTCTTTTTTTTTTTTTTTTTTTTTTTTTTTTTTTTTAAAGATTTTATTTATTTGACAGAGAGAGATCACAAGCAGGCAGAGAGGCAGGCAGAGAGAGAGGAGGAAGCAGGCTCCCTGCCGAGCAGAGAGCCCGATGCGGGGCTCGATCCCAGGACCCTGAGATCATGACCTGAGCCGAAGGCAGCGGCTTAACCACTGAGCCACCCAGGCGCCCCGGTGTCTTTTATTCTTACTACTACCATCATGAGACCCACCATATCCTTACCCCCAAACCACTGTGGTAGCACCTAGAATGCACTGTCTGCTCATGGTGTCTTCCAACCCGTAGTGTACTACAACATACGTAATTGTGTATGTGCGTGCTTGCATGTGTGTGTGTGTGCATGCACATGTAGGCATTTTAATCTGTAGTTTTCATCAATTTCTCAAGGGGCCAGTTACCCACCAAAAATTTTTAACAACCATGTGTCAGAGTCCCCCAAGGGTATCCCCACATTTGGAGGTTCATTAGGAAGGACTCAACATATAAGGCATATTATGGCTAAGGTTTGTTACAGTGCAAGGATACATAATAGAATCAGTAAGGGAAAAAGACACCAGGGCATCTGGGTGGCTCAGTGGGTTAAAGGGTCCTGGGATCGAGCCACGCATTGGGCTCTCTGCTCAGTGGGGAGCCTGCTTCCACCTCTCTCTCTGCCTGCCTCTCTGCTTGCTTGTGATCTCTGCCAGTCAAATAGATGAATAAAATCTTAAAAAAAAAAAAAAAAAAAAGGAAAAAGACACCAGTAGGAATCTGGAAAAAATCCATGCATAAGCTTCCTTATCTTCCCTCCTTCCTGTGAGGAGGGATACACTAGGCATGTTCCTTCTCCAGCAGTGAAAAATGTAGTAATGTGTAGTGTTTCTGTCTCGGGTAACCCATTAGAAACTGAAAGTTCAAGGTTTTTTGTTTTGTTTTGCTTTGCTTTGTTCCATTTTGATTTTAAAAGATTTTATTTTAGGGGTACCTGGGTGTCTCCATCTGTTAAGTGGCCAACTCTTGGTTTTGGCTCAGATCATGATCTCAGTCCTGGAGTTTAGCCCTGAGTTGGGCTCCATGCTCAGCAGAGTCTGTTTAAGGACTCTCTCTTTCCCTCTGCCTCTCCCCCCACCAGTCGCACATGCACTTTCCTCTCTCTTTCTAAAATAAATAAATCCTTAAAAATACGTATATTTTTTTAAAGATTTTATTTATTTGAGAGAGGGGAGCACAAGCAGAGGGAGAAGCAGGCTCCCAGCTGAGCAGGGAGCCTGATGCAGGGCTCCATCCTAAGATCCTGGGATCATGACCTGAGCCGAAGGCAGACACTTAACCCACTGAGCCACTGAGGTGCCCGTGTTATTTTTTTAAATAGGCTCCACACCCGATGTGGGGATCAAACTCATGACCCTGTGATCAAGAATCACAAGTTCTACCGATTAAGCCAGCCCCCCCAAAAGCCTAAGGTTTTTATTGGGTACTCCACCTAGCAAGCACCAAAATTCCACACTCCCAGAAGGAAAGCAGATAATCACCTAAACCTCATTTTTGCACAGACTAGGTAGGCAGAGTAAACCAAACCATCCTTGTCAGTGGGGAAAAGGGGAAAACTTTAAAAAAATCCAAGTTCCCAGATGCTGAGGGCCAACCTTGTAAGCAAGCTCTTCTAAAAATAGCATCCTCAGGCTTGCTATTACTTCTCTGCATAAAACGACTTCCTACACATTCTTGACATTGCCTCTTTGTTCATTTCTTTCTTTCTTTTTTTTTTTTTTAAGTGTATTTGCTTTTAATAATCTCTATACCCAGTGAGGGGCTCAAACTTAGAACCCTAACATCAGGAGTCACATGCTCCTCCAACTGAGCCAGCCAGGCACCCCTGTTCATTTAATTTCATATCTAGTCTTCCCTCCCATCTCTTCTTTGTCTGCATTCTGTACCTCTTGTGGGATCTAATTTAAGAACCACCCCCACCCCACCCCTGTCCTTTCTGTCCCTTCTAAGAAGTTGATACTTCTCTGATCCATCTCTCACAGTGAGAGATGGAACTGAACTCCTTTGCTGCTCCTCATATGTACCACTTATATGGCCATTAGCCTATTGTATCTCAAATTATTAATATTTTTATGTCTTTGTGGCCTTATATGTTATGGTGCAAGCCCTTTGAGGTTAAGCACTTTTGCATGTGCCCCACAGCACCCTGTGTGTGCCTTGATCATAGCATGTAGCTCATTGTATTATTGTCTGTGACATGTGCTTCTTGAGACCTGGGCCGCATGAACTGCTAGGCCTAGCATGTCTGTCATACAAGACACTAAGTAAAAGGGGAAAACTTTAAAATAGTTTGCAGAGACTAAACTTATTTGTATCCCCCACCTTACCCAAGCATTATGTCTTATATTCTGATAAATGCTAAAGAACTCAAGTTACTCACATCGTGATAAATCGTTAAAATTGTTTTCAAGGGATGCCTGGGTGGCTCAGTCGGTTGAATGTCTGCCTTCGTCTCAGGTCATGATCCCAGGGTCCTGGATCAAGTCCTGAATTGGGTTCCTTGCTCAACGGGGAGCCTGCTTCTCCCTCCACCTGCTGCTCCCCCTGCTCATGCTCACTCTCTCTCTGACAAATAAATAAATAAAATCTTTATTTTTAAGAAAACCGCCGAAAGAAAGAAATAAAATTTTTCTCAAGTAGAATCTTTCTCTTTTAATAATCTCTGTATAATATTGTATTTCAGTGTAATGTAATGCATGTGCCACATTAGGTTTTCTAAATTTCATTATCTCCACTGGATATTAACCTTTTCCCATCACAGGATGCAGACTCATCCGAACGTATCATTGCTCCCATGCGATGGGGATTGGTTCCATCTTGGTTCAAGGAGAGTGATCCTTCTAAGCTGAAGTTCAACACTTCCAACTGTCGTAGTGATACCATAATGGAGAAACGTTCCTTCAAGGTAGGTAGTGAGTCTAGGGAAAAGGCACATACTCTGGTCTTTATTCCAGCAGAGCTGTTAGTGCCTTCTGTACCTGAGGGAAAAATAAGGTTCTCCTGGAAAGTGTGTTCCCAGTTGCTAATAATGTTGAGTGCTGTTAATATATATTACTGCATGATGAGTCATCCCAAAACTTAGTGGTTTAAAACAAAACGATTATTATTTCTCATATTCTGTAGGTTGACTGAGTTCAACTAGACAGTCTTCACTTGGAGGTTCTCATGTACTTATAATTAATGCAGCTGGGGCTGGAGTATATTATTTAATCTTTTCAATAGCTGTGTGAGTGGTAACTTTATACATAAGAAAAGGGAGGTACAGAGAAATTAAATAACTGCTCTAAAGTCTGCATACATTGGTGACCTGAGATTTTAACTGAAGTCCATGACACATTGTGTCACTAAAACCTTGTCTTGCTCACATTTTCCCTCAGGTACCTCTCGGAAAGGGAAGACGCTGTGTCGTTTTAGCAGATGGATTCTATGAGTGGCAGCGATGTCAGGTTAATAGCCAAAGGCAGCCATACTTCATCTACTTCCCCCAAGCAAAAACAGAAGAGGTATTGTCAACAGTGTTCACAGTTGGTATTTGGAAGGGGATAGATTTGGAAAGGATAATCCAAAGAAGGACATTTTGTTTCTTTCAGAACTTTTTAAAAAAATAACTGCTTTATTGAGGTATAATTCACCATGAAATTCACCTTTTTAGAGTATGCAAGTCAGTGATTTTTTTTAGTATATTCAAAGTGTTCGGTTTTTTTTAGTTCATTTTTTAACCATCATTATTCTCTTCATGAGATACAACTTATATTTAATAAAATTCACCCTTTTTTTTTTTAAGAGATTTTATTTATTTATTTGACAGAGAGAGAGATCACAAGTAGGCAGAGAGGCAGGCAGAGAGAGACAGAGGGAGAAGCAGGCTCCCCGCTGAGCAGAGAGCCCAGTGCAGAGCTCAATCCCAGGACCCTGGGATCATGACCTGAGCCGAAGGCAGAGGCTTTAACCCACTGAGCCACCCAGGTGCCCCTAAAATTTACCCTTTTAAAGTATGTAGTGGTTTTAGCATTCAAAATGTTGGGCAACCATCCTATTTAATTTCACAACATTATTATCACCCCAAAGAGAAACCCCATGCCCATTTTTTAATTCAATTAGCCAACATATAGTACATCATCAGTTTCACATGTAGCATTCAGATAGAGTGTTCAGTAATTCATCAGTTGCATATAACACCCAGTGTTCATCACATCACATGCCCTTCTTAACGTCCATCACCCAATTACCCCGTATCCCTCGCCCACCTCCCCTCCAGCAACCCTCAGGTTTGTTTCCTGTAGTTAAGAGTCTCTCATGGTTTTTCTCCCTCATGCCCATTTTTAATCATTTTCTGCCCCCAGCTCCTGACATCACTATCTGCATTTTTGAGTGATGTTTTCACTTTGTATAGAATTCTGGGTTGGCAGTTCTTGGGGTGTTTTTTCCAGCACTTAAAAAAAAAATACTCCATTGCCTCTGGCTCTTCTAATTTCTTTTGAGAGATCTACTGTAATTTCTTGTCTTTTTTCTTCTGTTTGTAATGTGTGCTTCTACCACTTCTCTTTGCCTAGTGCCTTCAAGATTTTCTCTTTGGTTTTCAGCAGTCTGAGTATGAGTGTGTAGTTTTTATGCATGTGTGTGTTTGTGTATTTGACATGTTCTCTGAGCTCCCTCGGATCTGTGCTTTGTGTCTTTCATAATTTTTGGTAAATTTTCAGCCATCATATACTCAGGTATTTCTTCTTACCCATTGCTCTTCACTTCTGGGATTCTAATTACACGTTAGACAACTTGATATTGTCCCATAGTTTGTTCTTTCGTTCGTTCTTTCTTTCTTTGACAGAGAGATCATAAGTAGGCAGAGACGCAAGCAGAGAAGGAGGGGAAACAGGCTCCCCGCTGAGCAGAGAGCCCAGCTCGGGGCTCAATCCCAGGACCCCGAGATCATGACCTCAGCCGAATGCAGAGGATCAACCCACTGAGCCACCCAGGCGACCCTGTCTCATAGTTCTTGAATTTTTTCTTCTGTGTATTTTATTTTTCTCTGTACTGTAGTTTGGGTAGTTTTTGTCAAGTCTTCTTTCTTATTTTGCCAAGATTTATTCTCTGTTAATGTATGTTGTCTATGTTTTCTACAAGAGTTTAACTTATTAATTAAACTTCTTTAAAATTCCCTTTCTGATACTTTCAGTATTTGGGAAAAGAAATATCTGGAGTCTGCTTCTGTTGATTTCTGTATCTCTTGGCAGTTCATTGGGTTTTCTGGCTTTTTTATTTGTCTTGTAATTTTTGATTGACTGGTATACATTGAGACTGAGATGAATAATATTTATGTCTGGAAATGGATACACTTACCCTTCTAATAGGCCATTAATGTGTGAGATTGAGTGGATCTTATCAGGAGTTGAACTGATTTAGTTGTTACAATTACCTTTATTCACTACAGGCTTTAAATTTCTCTGTGCCATCTTGTGTTCAGGGTAAAGGTGATTTTCCAGAGGGGTTTTCTCTAGCCCTGCTTCCTTCAGCTGTAGTACCTCCCTTTAGGCCTGTGCTTTGGAAAGGATCTCTCTATGCTCTTGCTTCTTCCCTAGAATTAGGCTGCTGTTGCTGTCCATGTGGTGCTTACTCATCTAAAGGGTGGGAGAGTGTTCTTTAATGTCTTCATACAGCCTCTGTCTCAGGCAGATCTGTGGCCCTGGCTGTCATGCCCAGGCTTTCTTAGGGATCCTACTCCTTTCCTAGAGGAGTAGAAGGATTTTTCTTTAACCCTTCCCCAGACTCAGTGGATTCTTTACCTGTATCTTAGGGGCAGTAGGCTTTATTACCCATATCCTGGCCCCTCAAGGCTTTTGTTTCTTAGATGAGAAGTGATTGGGTGAGGCTTCATGCCTTTCCTGATATAAGAGAGCTCCCTTCCTCTAGGCATGCACCAGCACAGAAGGCTTTCTCTAGTCTTCTGCTCTGCCCCCATCTTTCTTGTGAGCAGCTGGGGAAGTTCATGGAGAAGAATCTGCAAGCTAATGCAAACTCTCTGGATGTCTACAGCTCTCAGGGGTTCTGGGATCTCAGGCTAGCCCACACACTGCTTTTAGCAATTCGGTAATAATTTTATCTGAATGAAGGCCTTGTCTTCCTCCTGTTGCCACCAGTAAGCCAGTGCTTATGTTTCTCAAATCCCTTGGAGGCCCCTGTCTTCCCATAAAGTTCATGCCAGTTTCTTGCCCAGTGAACTCAGTTTTCTGATGAGTTTAAGAAAAGCTGTGATTTTGGAGGTGCCTGGGTGGTTCAGATGGTTAAGCATCCGACTCAGGTCTGGATCTCAGGTTCATGAGTTCAGGCCCTGCAATGGGCTTCCCATGGTGCTTGAAAATAAAAAATAAAGATAAAATAATAAAAATGAAAAGTTACGATTTTTGTAAATTATCTAGCTTTTTTTCTTACTGTTAGAGTGGAAGGGGTACTCTAACTTGCTTTCTGTATTCTAGGTCTTGAACTGAATCTTAAATGGCAAGTAGGAGCTGGCATGATGAGAAATGGCAGGATATTTTGGGCAGAGGAATTTGCTCTAGCAAGATAAAAAGGCCCAAAATTGCACAAGGGTTTCGCTTACAGATAGCTGGGTTTGGTTCAAATTAAAATTATTAGTAAAAGCTAAAATGATGGGCTGAGTTGTGGAAGGCCTGAATGCCCATTGGTGATGTTGGATTGTGTTCTGAAATTGTTGAGCCATAAATCCATAGCTTCAGTGGGTACTTGCCATCAAACTTCTTTTGGCAACAGTGGATCAAGAGGAGTTAATAATATGTGGGGTGATGGGGCGCGTGAGTGGCTCAGTGGGTTAAAGCCTCTGCCTTCAGCTCAGGTCATGATCCCAGGGTGCTGGGATCAAGGCTCTCTGCTCAGGGGGGAGCCTGCTTCCCCATTTTTATCTCTGCCTATGTCTCTGACTACTTGTGATCTCTGTCTGTAAAATAAATTTAAAAATAATAATAGCAATAATACATGGGGTGAAGTACTTACAAAATGATTGCCTTGTTGTCTTAAGTAGTAGCCAACCTATGTGTATGAGGGGGCTGCTGAGAATCTAATCTGCCCATGTACTTTGCTTCCAGTCAGGTAGTGTTGGCGCTGTGGACGATCCTGAGCACTGGGAGAAAGTCTGGGACAATTGGAGGCTGCTGACAATGGCGGGGATCTTTGACTGCTGGGAGTCCCCAGAAGGAGGAGACCTCCTGTATTCCTACACCATCATCACAGTAGATTCCTGCAAAAGCTTGAATGACATTCACCCTAGGCAAGTCACAGTTCGTATCCCTGGATCCAAAAGGGGTCAGAGGAGGGTTTGTACTCTGCTTTTAGATAAGTAACTTTTGGATCCAGTGGTTCAGTATGCACAAATTTAGAGTAGCAGTCGCTTTACAAAATATAGTTATGGTCAATTTGGCTATAATATGACATGCATTCCTAAAAGTCACTACATTATGCCAAACTGTACAGTGAAAACCCAGTAACTTATGGGAAAAGCAGACTCAGGGGGACAAAACCTAAAAATATATCAGGAACGTATTAAAAAGTAATAGGGACCTATTAAAAATAGTACCACATTTGTCTACATAGATACTACATTAAATATGGCACTTTACCTTAGAAAGTTCCAGAATTTGCTGGTGGAAAATGAGTGTCAGAGAAATTGTAGCTTATAAGCTATCGTGAAATGGAGAGAAGATTATGCAAAAATTGTGATGTTTTGTGGCTTTAAATCCTGGGGCATGTTTTTCTGCCCTTGAAATTTTCCTTCAGTGGGTACCTGGGTGCCTCTGGCTCCCATCATAATCTTGGGTAAAAGAAATGTTGGGGTGCCTAGTGGCTCAGTTGGTTAGGTGTCTGCCTTCTGCTCTGGTCGTGGTCTCAGGGTTGTGGGATTGAGCCCCATGTAGGGCTCTCTGCTCAGCAGGGAGTCTGCTTCGTCTCACTTCCCTCTGTGTTCTTGTTGTCTCTCTCAAATAAATATTTTTTAAGATTTTATTTTATTTTATTTTTTTTAAGATTTTATTTATTTATTTGACAGACAGAGATCACAAGTAGACAGAGAGGCAGGCAGAGAGAGAGCGAGAGGAGAAAGCAGGCTCCCCACTGAGCAGAGAGCCCTATACAGGGCTGGATCCCAGGGCTCTGGAATCATGACCTGAGCCGAAGGCAGAGGCTGTAACCCACTGAGCCACCCAGGCACCCCAAGATTTTATTTATTTGAAAGAGAGAGTGAGAGCAGGCTCCCCGCTGAGCAGGGAGCCCGACATTAGGCTCATCCCAGGATCCCGAGATCATGACCTGAGCTGAAGGCAGGCACTTAACTGACTGAACCAACCAGGTGCCCCAATAAATAAAATATTAAAAAAAAAAAAAAAAAGAAGAAGAAAGAAAGAAAGATAGGTTGCTTCAAGGCATGCATTTATAATAGATACAAATTTAATCAAAATTGAACATTTTGATCCAGCGTATAGCCTCCTTCTCTACTAACTGCCGAAAATTCTTCAGCATTTTTTTTTTTTTTTTTTTTTTTTTTTTTTTTTTTTTTTTTTTTTTTTTAAAGATTTTGTTTATTTATTTGAGAGAGAGAGACAGTGAGAGAGAGCATGAGAGGGGAGAAGGTCAGAGAGCAAAGCAGACTCCCCATGGAGCTGGGAGCCTGATGTGGGACTCGATCCCGGGACTCCAGGATCACGCCCTGAGCCGAAGGCAGTCGTCCAACCAACTGAGCCACCCAGGCGTCCCTCTTCAGCATTTTCATCCATGCTCATGTCTTCTGACACTGAAAGCTTTGGAAATTGCATCACCGTTTGAAACCACCAAGCCATCTATTACGAGCACTCGGAGGAGCCACTTCTGTGGTCTTTCAGGTCTTCATGTATAAATAATGCATTCTTTTTTTGAGAAAGCAGTTTTTTCATGTTTGGCATTCAGTCTATATGCTAAAGAATCTCTTCATTGTTTCTGTTCCTTTAGATCTGATTGATACTGACTTCATGATCCTTCTTGAAGTTGTTGCAGCCATAGACATTCCTTTTATTTTCACGATGTTGTCACTGGTTCATTCCTTTATGTCTGTTGCTAAGGAGATATCACATGTTCTCTTTTTACTTTGAAGATGCTCTAATAGTTCAGGCTTCTTGTCAGTACTTAAAAATTTTCCACCTACATGCACTGCTTCACATGTTTTGAGCTAAATCCTAAAAAAAACAAGCAAGCATTGGCATAATAGATTATATGTGTGTAACACTTTAACAGGTTTTGCCAGATCTGAGTGCCCTCAGAAGTGATACTTGATGTTTTGCTGAAAAGAATGTAGTGTTGCACAAAATAGGATTATCTATTTTAGCCTTGTCCTAAGCATTCTGTGTGAAATTATACTTTCATATGATATAGTCGTGGTTTTTTTGCTAATTTAAGATAAATTCCTGTTTCATCTAATCTAAGACACCATTGGTTTTTTGTTTTTTTTTTTTTAATAAAACATTATTTTGGGGTGCCTGGATGGCTCAGTGGGTTAAAGCCTCTGCCTTTGGCTCGGGTCACAGGGTCTTGGGATCGAGCCCCGCATCGGGCTCTCTGCTCAGCAGGGAGCCTGCTTCCTTCTCTCTCTCTGCCTGCCTCTTCCCCTACTTGTGATCTCTATCTGTCAAATAAATAAATAACTCTTTAAAAAAAAAAAAAAAAACATTATTTTATGCACTGCCAAGAAAAGTAAAGCATGGGGCACCTGGGTGGCTTAGTCAGGTAAGTGTCTACCTTTGGCTCAGGTCATGATCTCAGGGTCCTGGGATCAAGTCCTGTGTTGGGCTCCCTGCTCAGCTGGGAGCCTGCTTCTCCCTCTGCAGGCCACTTCCCCTGCTTATGTGCTCATACTCTCTCTCTCTTGATCAAATAAATAACTAATTTATAAAAAAAGAAAAGTAAAATGTTCCAGTTACTTCCAACTGAACTGTAATACAATGCAGAGATGCCATTCATCAGAAAACGCTTCTGGATTTCAGAGACTAAATTTTTTTTAAAGATTTATTTATTGGGGCGCCTGGGTTGCTCAGTGGGTTAAGCCTCTGCCTTCGGCTCAGGTCATGATCTCAGGGTCCTGGGATCAAGCCCCACATCGGGCTCTCTGCTCAGCAGGGAGACTGCTTTCCCCTCTCTCTCTGCTTCTCTGCCTACTTGTGATCTCTGTCAAATAAATAAATAAAATCTTTAAAAAAAAAAAAAAGATTTATTTATTTATTTGAGAGAGAGCTAGAAAGCAGCTGGGAGAGGCAGAGGGAAAGAAATCTCAAGCAGACTCCCGAGTGAGAGTGGAGCCTGTCATGGGGCTCTATCTTATGACCCTGAGATGATCTGAGTTGATATCAAGAGTGAGATGCTTAACCCACTGAGCCACACAGGTGCCCCAATTTTGTCAAGTTTTTTTTTTTTTTTTTAAAGATTTTATTTTATTTATTTGAGAGAGAGAGACAGTGAGAGAATGAGCGAGGAGAAGGTCAGAGAGCGAAGCAGACTCCCCATGGAGCTGGGAGCCTGATGTGGGACTCGATCCCGGGACTCAAGGATCACGCCCTGAGCCGGAGGCAGTCGTCCAACCAACTGCGCCACCCAGGCGTCCCTTGTCAAGTATTTTTTAAAGTACACATTTGATTTGTTGAAGTTATCACTTTCTTTTTTTTTTTTTTTAAAGATTTTATTTATTTATTTGAGAGAGAGAGACAGTGAGAGAGAGCATGAGCGAGGAGAAGGTCAGAGAGCGAAGCAGACTCCCCATGGAGCTGGGAGCCTGATGTGGGACTCGATCCCGGGACTCCAGGATCACGCCCTGAGCCGAAGGCAGTCGTCCAACCAACTGAGCCACCCAGGCGTCCCGAAGTTATCACTTTCAATTATTAAAATAGATATTTCTGCATTTATCTCCTAAAATGAACTGTACCACCCATCAGCGAATGTGTAGCATGCTTCGCATTGGCCTAGGACATAAACTGAAAACCAAACAGGATCTTTTCCTAACATCTCCGTGGGTACCAGGAGTCATCTTAGGCAGCAGCATTCTTGCTTTCTAAGGCATAGTTTCCTAGAGTTCACAATTAGGTGAACAGCTCTTTCTTACTGTAAATCTAGAGATTATTACTGATAGGCAGATTTTCCTTTTAATTTCCCTTTAATTCTAGGCTGAGTCATCATAGAAAGTTCACCAGTGAGGATGTACATTGGAGTGCAGTGGATCCAGTCATAACACTATGCACGGTCTTTGCCATAAAACTGTAAGCTGGCTCTTACAGGGTCGAATTTCGTGCCCTGTCAAGTTGTGGTCAGGGAGCACATGGCAGCAAATCAGCACATGAGGTGTAGAGAGAGGACAGGTTTCTCCTTAGGATGATTTGTGCTGACTCAGGTCTCCCTTCTGTCTGTATTCTCCCTCTACCTCCCATCTAATGTCTCTACCTCGCTGGCTAGGATGCCTGCCATATTAGATGGAGAGGAGGAAGTCTCTAAATGGCTTGACTTTGGTGAGGTCTCGACTCAGGAAGCTCTGAAGTTAATCCACCCCACAGAGAACATCACCTTCCATCCAGTCTCCTGCGTGGTGAACAACACCCGAAACAACACTCCTGAATGTCTGGCTCCTCTCAACTTACTGCTCAAAAAGGTAGGGGCCTCTGACGATCCTTTCTGAGCTTTCTGTCTTATGTCAGAGTATCTTTTTCTTTTAGGATATGGCCTTTCACAATCAGCTTTAATTTAAACCATCCAAGATTCACATTTCCTTATGTGTGGCAAGGTCAAGGAGAGCATTATTCTCAAAACTGGCTGTGACTCAGACTCCTCAGGAGAGCACTTTCGAAATGTAAAATGTTGGACCTTATCTAGACCTATTGAGTCAGTATTCAGGGATGGGCTTGGGCTTCTGTGTCATTAAGAGCTGCTTCATTGAGTCTGATAAACCACGTTTGAGGACTCCACATCTAGAGGGCGGTTGTAAGACAGACAAAGGAGCCCTTGTCCATAATTGTATCTTTGTCTGCAACTGTGGAGTTTTTTGGTCTCTTTTCTGTACCTCTGCTTTCCCAACTACAAGTTGGAGGAGTTCCAATCCTTTTACTCCTTCAGGAGGATTTGAGAACATTCCTGACATGAACTTTAACTTTTTAGGATTGGCAAACCTCCAGATGTGTTTTGAAGGGAAGGTAAACAGGCCAAAGACCTCCAGTGGGAACAGAAGTTACAGAGCAAAGCTTTAGGAATACCAGTTGTTTCCAGGTGGCACCGAGGGACTTAAGTAGGCCATGGCTCTGAGTGTTCCAAGAATAGACTTCTTAGAATGCCTGAGAAGTGTTACAGACAATGATTACAAAACAGCTAACTCCCCATTTTTCTGAAAGTTTCTAAGTTTTTCATACTAAGTGTCATCGTGGGGTTTTTTGTTTTTTGGTCTCAGTTCTCTGCAAACTCCTGCAGTCCCGATCCTTTTATTCATTAGATGTCTCTAAAATTTAAAAATGTAATGATACACATTCATTGTGTACTAGACACTGCCCCATTTCTGCCATGGCCTTTACTCCTGAAGAATTCCCATTCTGGAGAAGTGGCATTATGGGAATTCAAAACCTTTGGTTCAGGGTTAGAGTGCAGGTGTGGAGAGCAGGAGGGAACAGTGCCAGTCAAGGACAGGCTGCACAGTGGGGAAACAGGTCAGTGTATTCAGCCTTAGCTGAATCCTTAATCATGGTGACTTTTTGAAGCCATACCTCTCCAGTTTCATTTCCCAACACTTAGCCTGGTCACACTTAATTACCCTCTCCTGTAAGAATGCACCAGTTTGGAATGCCTATCAGCTCTTTTCTGACTGACTGGTCCCACACATCTCATCTCTGAGACCTGCTCTAAGAGCTCCTCCCTAACCCTTGCACTCCTTGGAGCACACTCAGTTGCTCGTCCGTTCTCCTCACTCTTGACCAGTGAGCTCCATCTGGCTCTCAGTAACATTTTCCAAGCCTGGGTCAGTATCTAATACCTCTTACCCTGTTTCTTCCCTTGACATTGGCCTGTTCCCAAAAGCTTGAGCTGGGTGGTTTGAACATTTTCTTCTTTATCCTAGGAGCTCAAGGCAAGTGGTAGTAGCCAGAAGATGATGCAATGGCTGGCCACAAAGTCCCCCAAAAAGGAAGAGCCCAAAACGCCCCCAAAGGCAGAGTCAGATGTGCCCCAGTGGTCCAGCCAGTTCCTGCAAAAGAGCCCACTCCCCACCAAGAGAGGAAGTGCAGGACTCCTGGAGCGATGGCTGAAGCAGGAGAAGGAGGAGGAGCCCGAAGCCAAGCGGCCTCACAACCAGTAACACCAGATTTTCAGAGACTAAGACCATGGTTTGCTGCACTAAATTTTGTTGCAGATAACAGGTGTTTGTGTTACACGTGTGTAGATTTGCTTTTGGATGAGATAACGGGTGTTAGTTGACAGTTGTGGATTCATGATTGAGTGGCTATACTGGCTGCAACCAGGAACCCAGAGTAGAGCAAATGGGCAGCCTGGGAAGAGTAAGGGACCACCAGCATCAGTAATTCATAGGGTCCTTTATACTTGGTATGACTGGTAGAGCCTTCTCTCAGTGCTAGACCTTGCTGGCAGTTTTCAGTACTGCCAGCAGACTGGTACTGCTCACAGAAGGCTATTTTCTGCTCAGCTTTTGGGTTCTGTCACCCTTTTGGAATGAAGTTCTTAAAACATTGTATTTGTTTCTGAATAAATTATATTTGATAAACTGTTTACATTTCAGAAAATGCTGCTGCAGGGGAAGTTCTGGGTCTTACAGTTTTCTCCTGGCATCAATCCTAAGGAATGGATTTTGTCACAAACATGGAGCACTAGGGCTTTCTGTGAAGGAAATTGCTTTTTTGGAAACAGCAGAAAGGCTTGGGGTGAGGGTGGGGAGGGGAGCGGTTTGTTGAGCCTCTGTTCACTCAGTATTGAGAAGTTTTGTCAATCCTTTAGCTTAAAACCAAGCTGAGTGCTTGCTCCAACATGAGAGTAGGGATGTGGGGTGTGGCCGGGGGTGGGGGTGATGGGGCACAGAGGCCAAGACCCTGTACTGACCACGGAGACCATAAGATCTGGTTGAGGAGAAGCCCCAGTCACAGCCCACCAAACCCCAACCAGATTCCCAGCCTCTGGGCAGAGCATGGCACAGAAGGTGACATGGACTTGGGAAGCTCGGAGCAGGGCTGCTTAGAGGGCTGATCATCTGACCCGCCTCATCAGAGCCCCTGTGATTTGCTCTGCAGGCTCCTCCTCCTTGGCACTGAACCACTTTATAGTTATTTGGAACGGTTATCTATTGTCCCCTCCCCACCCAGCTCATTAGCTCTCTGAAAGCAGGGGCCGCTTTTTCACCCGTTATTTTCTCCCAGTGTTAATGATGCGTAATTACTTGTTAGGTGAATGCGAGCACTTACTACATGCCCCGCCCTACAGGGCAAGGAACGACCCTCATTAACACAAAGGACTACACCTGGCAAGTGTGTGTGCGTGTGCGCACCCCGAAGGCATATAGAGAGCCAAGGGCGCCTTTGATGGGGGTTCCAGGAAGGTTCCTGCAAGCCTTGGGGAAGAGAGGGTGCACAAGCCGCGCGGGGAGAGCACACAGGGCACTGGTGAGACAGGAAGGGGACTTCCCATGGATCCCAGGAATCTCCAGAAGCTCCAGGACCGTTCTGCAACTTCCTCTTCGGGGTGTCTAGGAGACCAGGACCCCAAACCCTGCACGGAGTTCTTGGTGGAAGTGGGCCGGCGCAGAGCAGGCCCCCAGTGCTCCTTGGGTGGCTGGCCGCCCACTGCGATCGCGCTGCCTGGGCAGTCGCAGACCGCGGTAGTCGGGGGCGCGGGCCTAAGCCCTATGCAAATCAAGGATCGCAATTTCCACCAATCAGAAGGGAGCTCTGGCGTTCTTCCTGCTAATGGGAGGGCACGGCACGCCTCCTATCTGGTGCCTCCGGAGCAGGGAGGCGCGGGGCGGGGGGGCCCGGAGCCCCCCTAGGATCTCCTGGACGCGGACCACGGCGGACGTGGACCACGGCTGTGGCCTGCCTGGCCTGGCTCTCCAAATTCCTCTTTGGAGCGCCCTCCCTTCGGGCTGAGGGGCGGGGTTGGTCTGTGATGGTTAGCACTCTCGCTCCCGAACAGTGAAGGGAGGGGGCGTTTTCGCTGCGGCCTCCAGTTTTGTTTGGGCTGATTCGCGTGGGGTTTTGGTTGTTAGTATCACCAAGAGATTTAAAAATACGGATGACTTACCAGAAGGTTGACTGTTAAGACTATTTTGTCATATTTGCTTCAAATTTAAGAAGCAACAAAAATGAAATTGCCTTTGTTTTTCATTACTATCTCTCCACCATTTGTCAGGGTTGTAAATCACTGTGGTGGGGACTTTCATTTTAAGATGAAAGGATAGGATGTCCTCATCCTTTTTATTCAGGTTTTACTTGAACATAAATGACGCTAAGAGCACATTCTTGTACCTGAGAACATGTTTTGTGATTCTCGGGTTTACATAAATAGTATCATCTTTGGCATCTTGTTCTGCGATTTTTTTTTTCCTTAACTAGATTATCAGCTGTACTAGGTATTGCCAAATTGCTCTCCAAATTTTCACTTATTTCAGGGGCACACGAATCCCACCGTTTGGCAATACTTAGCTTGCTTACTAGAGTAGTGAAGCATCTCCTATCCTTTGTGGGGTTTTTTGTTTTGTTTTGTTATGTTTTGTTTTATTTTTTTCCTGTCCTTTGCTTTTAAAGAACAAATCTGAGGGACACACAGGGCGGCCTTCACCTGCCATTCAATGTAGCCAGGTCAGGCCAAGGCCCCAGCTGTTTCTCGTGGCAGGTGGGACAGCCCTAAACTGTGGGTGTCTGGCCCTTTGTTGGGCTTCCAGATGGCAGCCCCCCCTTGCCCCACTCTACCAGGCTTAGGTCCAGGCCTTAGGGGATTCTTTCCTTCTCTGTAGCTTTAGAAGTGGCAGAGGGTCCTCAGTACTCCAGGTCCTAACAGGTATCTTCATCCATGCCCACCCCACTCCCCCCTACCCCCACCCCGCCTCTGCTCCTGTCGGCATCCATCTAGATCCATCTCCTAGTGCAAAGCCCTTGTTCTTTTTTTTTTTTTTTAAAGATTTTATTTATTTATTTGAGAGAGAGAGACAGTGAGAGAGAGCATGAGCAAGGAGAAGGTCAGAGAGAGAAGCAGACGCCCCATGGAGCTGGGAGCCTGATGTGGGACTCGATCCCGCGACTCCAGGATCACGCCCTGAGCCGAAGGCAGTCGTCCAACCAACTGAGCCACCCAGGCGTCCCAACAAAGCCCTTCTTCTTAAAGCCCAATGTACCAGAGGCCAAACAGACTCAAGCAAGGGAGGGGCTTGGCCAAGGACACAACACATAGGCATTAATTAAGTCGAGGACAAATCTAAAGGGTTCCTAGCCTGGGCAGAGTATTTAAGCTTAAAGTCTGTTTGCTACTGGGAACACCGAGAGGATAGATTGGTGGTGGGAACCAGAGAGTAATGGGTGGCCTTGGACTCCTAGATCCAGATCCCCCACCTGGGTCTGAACACCCTCCCTCCCTTTCCTCAGCCAGAGCAAGAAACAAGTGGTGGGAAGGGTGGAAGATCATTCCTTGGGGAAAGGAGCTTTGGCTCAGGCTATATGAGAGGGTCCCCAGTACCAGACCAAGTACAAAGAACCCAGTACAAAGGACCAAGTCCTTTGGCACCTTGGAGACTTGGTTTGCCCATGTGTGAATCAGGAGAGTGTGTACTCACAGTTGAACTCCTGGGAGCCCAGAGAAACAGATGCTTGGTATGGGGAGACTGGAACCTACCCACCTCTAGGCTAGTGCCCCTCGTGTGGAGAGAAATGAGGATCTCCCTTTTGTGTCCAGGATTCCAGGGAGGAGAGGCATCCTGCAGACTTCCGAGGCAGCACTCCCCTGGGCCACAGAAGCTGGAGGACTATTTGCAGGAGCTAGGGGTATCAGTGAAAGAGATTGGACAATCAAGCTGAACAACACAAAAAGTTTCAAGGGCAGTCAGGCTGGGGCAGGGCCCCAATGCCACACTCCTGGCCCCTAATAGAGGCAGCCAGAAGAAAGACAGGAGGTAGGAGTGGCAAGGTTAAGTGGGCGAGAAAAAGGGCATCTGGAATCTTGTATCTGCAGGTTATGCTGCACAAGGCCCAGGAGTCTGAATGAAAATCCTCTGTGGAGAAGTTGTTACCCTGGTGCAGGCCCACAGTACTGGCAGGCTAGGTCTTGGCTTTCACCACTTTATAGCTTCCTTTGGCTTCGTTTCTTTCCATCAGGACACCCCCATTTGGGGCTTCATGTCTTGGAAGGCAGCCAGAAGGACCCTCATAGAAGATGAAGTTGAATGATCTCGAAAGGTAGGGAGCTGTGGACCACACTGAGCTCACACGGGATTTTGTTTGACTGATGTATTATTTTTTTTTGATTGTGATAAAATACACATGACATAAAATTTGCCATCTTACCCATTTTTAAGTACACAGTTCTGTAGCATTACGTATACTCACATTGTTGTGTAGCCAATCTTTAGAATGTTTTCGTCTTGCAAAACTAAAATTCTGTCCGCAGGGGCGCTTGGGTGGCTCAGTGGGTTAAAGCTTCTGCCTTCAGCTCAGGTCATGATTTCAGGGTCCTGGGATCGAGTCCCACATCAGGCTCTCTGCTCAGCAGGGAGCTTACTTCCTCCTCTCTCTACCTGCCTCTCTGCCTACTTGTGATCTGTCTCTGTCACAGAAATAAATAAAATCTTTTAAAAAAATAAAATTCTGTTCCCATTAAACAAATCCCACTTCTGTCTACCTCTAACCCCAGTAAATGGGATCATACAGTATTTGTCTTTTTGTGGCTGGTTTATTGCATTTAGCAACACGTCCTCAAGCTTTGTCCACGTTATAGCACGTGTCAGACTTTCTTCCCTTTTTAAGACTAGATAATCCTCCATCATATGGATATGCCACACTTTGTTTATCCATTCACCTGTCGATGGATATGTGTGGTGCTTCCACCTCTTGGCTACTGTGAATAATGCTGGGTGTACAAATCTCTTTGATACTTTTAATTCTTTCAGGCATGTACCCAAAAGTAAAATTCCTGGGTGATATCATTCTCTGTTTAATTTATTTTATAAAGATTTTAGGAGAGCCTGGGTGGCTCAGTGGGTTAAAGCCTCTGCCTTTGGCTCAGGTCACGATCCCAGGATCATGGGATTGAGTCCCGCATCGGGCTCTCTGCTCGGCAGGGAGCCTGCTTCCCTTCTTCTCTCTCTCTCTGCCTGCCTCTCTGCCTACTTGTGATCTCTGTCTGTCAAATAAATAATAAATAAAATTTTTTTTTAAATTTATTTGACAGACAGAAATCACGAGTAGGCAGAGAGAAAGGAAGGGAAGCAGGCCCCTGCTGAGCAGAGAGCCTGATGCAGGGCTTGATCCCAAGGTCCTGGGATCATGACCTGAGCAGAAGGCAGAGGTTTTAATCCACTGAGCCGCCACCACCTCCATATAGTTTCTCCAGCAGCTGCACCATCTCACATTCCCACTGGCAGTATACAGGCTTCCAATTCCTCTGCATTCTTGCCACCACTTGTTGCTTTTTTTAATAGTGGTTGTCCTGATGGTTGTGAGGTGGAGTACTTGTTTTAAGCCCACATTTTACAAGTGGGAGGTTTCACCAGAAAAAGCGTATGGTTTCTCTATAAAAAAAATTCTCAAGAGGTGCTTCTGATGACTGAGCCCCATGTGGGACCACCAGCAGGCAGAGGCACCCTGAATGGCCCCTGGATGGCCCAAGCCACTCCCTGCCTCTGGAGGGGAAAGTAGATGCATTTTCAGGAGGTGCTTCTGACATGGTCTGAGAAACGGGAAGCAGTCAGCAGAACTGGTTGTCACTGCCCCTCTTCAGGTGGGGTCTGTGTCCTCCAGTTGGCCAGACTATGGCACCTCTGTGTTTGAGACAGTCTCGTTCCTCCTCACCCTTCCGCACATGCCTGTTTTATAACGGGGAACTGAAATGGTTTTGTAGTGTGTCAACTTGGCTAGGCTGAACTACATTTCCCATGACACCCTTATTCATACATTTCCTGTAGGGTCGGCCACATTTGCCAGATTTGGGAGGAAGTCACCATTTTGGTTGCTGATCAGGTGACTTACCTCCTCGGTATGAAGCCCGCACTGATTACGGGACTTACCCTGGATTCTCTCTCAGTTTTGCTGACTCAGGTGTGTGCATGGTTAAGTCTATAACAAAAGGGTCTCAGCTTCTGCAGGATACCCTCAACACCAAGGTCAGAGGCAACAAGAACCAACACAAGTTTCAGTCTGTCCTGGGATCCAGCTTGTGCCGTTTCGGCCTGCTTGTGATCTTCCCGTCCTGTCTGGGCACTCAATGCAGGCTCTAGCGTCGGTCAGAGAAATTCAGCCTTATGGCATCTGGTTCCTCAGCCCTGCGATCAATCCAATGTGTAGGTGCGTGTGTCCCTAATACCCCTCTGGGTCTGCTTCTCCACTGAACTCTTAGAGGGGAGCCCGAAGCCCTGCTCACACTTCCTGCCTCCTGCCTGCTCAGTCTGCTTGTCACATTCACCATTCCCCAGACTTGGGAGTTTTTGCCACACTGGGGGCCTGTGCTAGTGCTCCAGCCTGAACTGTCCCCATGCCACTCTGTCCTCAAGAACAGGAAGCAAGTCTGATTGGTCCCAGTCCCTGCCTCTGTTCAGCCAGTGTGCCCTGAAGGAGTGACTGTGGACTAGGCGACACACAAGATCTCATGCAAGGATCAGTGCACCCATTTGCAGGTGTGAATGGCCCCAGTAGAGGCCCCAGGGCCTCTTGGCTGCTTCTTTTGACAAATGGAGCTCCCTGAATGGCCAAAGGGCCCTCTGGGTATATCAACAAAGGTTTTAGTCCTGGGACAGAGGGATGGCAGCACCCCTGGTGCTGAGCCCTTGAGACCCCTCCCCCATCAGGTTCTGTGCTTGGGGCTAAGCCTGAACCTGGAAGAGGGACAGGTTCAGCTGGGTTAGTCTACAAGAGTCCACTCGGTGGAGACTCCCATCATATGGGTCACACAGGCTTGCATAGCCTGGAAAGGGGCCTTTCCAGTGTCTTCAGGGCTGTCCTGGGGCCAGGGAGAAGTGAGATCTAGGGAGCCAGGAGGGAGGAGGAGGCAAGGGCACAGGAGGAGAGTGTGCTACACTGGGGCTGGGGTGAGGGGAACCTAGAGATCCTGACTGGGGCAGTGTGTTCCCACCCTCTTGGTTAGCTGATGGATGAGTAAAAGAAATCTTTCTTGGCTCCATTTATAGATAAGGAAGTGGAGGAATGGGGAGAATAGTCTTGCCCAAATCAAAAGACATTGTGGACCAGACCCCTGGATTGCTGACTTGCAGCCTCCAGAGACCTGGTCCCATCCAATGCCCCCTCCTCTCCTGATCAAGGGATGCAGACAGGAGCCTAGGCTGAGGCCACTGCTGGGCCCCTATTGTACAGAGACGCAAATACACGTGTTTCTTTGCTTCCTCCCGGCACCAGAGTCTGCTGCCCCGGGAAGCCCTCCTCCAGAGCCTCGCGGTGTCCTGTGCCCCCAGCATTCACCTGGAATTGAAGCTCCTCAGTGAGGTCTAAGAGACATAAGAGGTCGACAGCAGGTAATGGGCTCCCCGGCCCTGTGCCAGAGCTGAGTGTGGGGTCAGGGCAGAAAATAAGAGCCTTCCCAGTCTCAGCACCAAACCTGTAAGACCAGCTTTTGAACCCCCTCCTCACTGGGGCTGTCACAAGGCTGAGATGTGGCCCACGCAGCCTTCCTCAGAGTGCCTTGCACATGCCGAGGGTTTACGTGGGGCAGGACATGGCCATCCTTTCTTCAACTTGGGGTGCAGGTCCGTGACATGAGCCCCATGCAGAGGTGCAGCTCTACTGAAGGGTCTAGTGAGCACCCTGAGAAAAGAGGAGGGGAGGGGTGGGTGGGTAAACAGTGGGACACTGGGAATGTCCTTTCAGAAGAAGAACAATTTAAAGGAATGACAGGGTCCAGGATGCGAGCACAGGAGGGTAAAGTGAGTCAAAGGAGTGAGAGACTAGACTGCAAGTGACAAAAACCAATTGACGTGAGCCAACATAAAAAGCAATGGATCAGCTCACGTGGTGGTCAAGTCTAAACTATTTTCAGGCATGGCTAGATCCAGAGGCTCTGTTCATGTTCTCAGGTGTCTGTCTCTCCATTTCATGGGTCCAGCTTTCTGTCCTGGCTCCTTTTTCAGGTGGGCTGTCCCTGTGTATTGAGAAAGATGGCTTCTGGCAACTCTGGCCCCCTGTCCCTGCCTGGGAAAGAGCACCTCTTTCCCAGAAGCTCCAGGAAGAGTCCCAGGATTGACTCCGATTGAACTCACTGGGGTCAAGAACCATTTCTTTAATTTTTTTTTTTAAAGATTTTATTTATTTATTTGACAGACAGAGATCACAAGTAGGCAGAGAGGCAGGCAGAGAGAGAGAGAGAGGAGGAAGCAGGCTCCCCGCTGAGCAGAGAGCCCGATGCGGGACTCGATCCCGGGACCCCGAGATCATGACCCGAGCCGAAGGCAGCGGCTTAACCCACTGAGCCACCCAGGCGCCCTCAAGAACCATTTCTGACCCAGAGGTTGTGGCACAGTCAACAACTGAACACTCACTGGCCGGGTCTTCAGTCACATAAACCTCCCTGGGACTAGACAGTCAAATCCCCAGAGCCGGGTGGCTTGGGTCCCCAGAAAAATATGACAGTGTTCTTCACTAAGAGAGAGGCTTGCCCCACGGGGAGCTGTTCCACAGGTGCTGCCATGCTCCTGGAAAAGGCAGGTCTCAGGATAGAGAGAACAGCCAGCTAGGGGCCCAAGTGTGCAAGGGATGGAGACAGAAGACAGGAGAGTGGTGGGGGCAGCAGCACCAAAGTGGGAGGCCACTGGGATGGGCCACCAGATGATATGAGCAACTAAGGGTGGATTTGGGTGGAAAATAGGGAAAGGCAATGTGGAATACGAAGGACCTGAAGGACACTTTGGGGCCATGGAGCTCATGAGATGTCTGCAAAGGACGGATGGTCGGCGGTGGGGGCCTCTTGTTAGGAGGGGCTCAGAGGAAGGGAGGGTGCCCAGTGTGATCATTGCACAGAAAGTGCAGGGTCCATGTGCCTGGGGCCCCCGTAGCAGCCCTTCTGAACCCTGTTGGAACCTGAGTCACCAGGGAGCTGAGCAAAAAGCTAAGGTCTGGGTCCAGGCCTCGGGACTGCGACTTAGACCACTGGGGTGAGCCTAGGTGGCATCTGGGCTTGGGTTTCCAATTTAGGGAAAGGGGGTGGAATCTGAGGGATCACGTTCAGCTGGTCAGGAGCACCATCCCCTCTAATCCTGGGTAGGCCTCGGCCTCTCCTGACTTCTAGCTGCTGCTGTCCTATTAGCTGGCCCTGCGGACAGGAGCTGGGCTGGCACAACGGCCCTGCAGCATGGCACTGGGCATCCCCCCAACCCCGCACACTGCCAGTAGCTGAAACTGGTACTGATCACCAAGTGGCAGACCTGGGCTGGCAGGGTGGGTGCAGCGGTCAGGCCTGAACCACCATGGTCCTGCTGTCTCCAGCCCAGATCTCCTGCCTGCCCCCTGGATGCCCACAGTTGCCCAGAACCAGAATAGCCTCAGCCAAGGCTAGCATCCCATTTTGTCCTTGGCCCTAATGACAGGGCCTCCTAACTGCCATCAGTCACAGGTCTCCATACTTGGGAGGTGGTTCATCTTATTCTCAAACCTTCTGCCTAGAGGACAATGACGGGCAGAGGAACTTGGCTTCCTTCTTCTCTGCTGGCAGGGAAGCTTGGGTGGGGCAGGCACCTGTGCTGGCTGTGCCCACCATCGTGTCCTCCCTCACAGCCCAGGCCAGGACAAGGTGGGGGAGACTCATGCTGGCACTGGGCCCTGCAGTTCCCAGAGGCAGGAGGCAATGGGCAGCAGGGAGACCCAGCCAAGACTTTAAAAAACTGAAAGAGCATGTGGAGTGACCACTTGCCCCAAGGGTCTGCAGGGTGGTAGGTGGCTGAAGGGTTTGCCCTGTGACCCCACTCTTTGCGCTGGGGCAGGATAGTGGCTGCCGGCCTGGGTCAGGGATATGGGCAGGCCAGAGGGGCTTCTCCAGTGATGCTCCCTCCCCTCCCCTAGCGTCCTTCTCCCCACCACCTGTAGTCTCTAAGAGAGATCATCTCCCATCTGTCACTGACCCCTAGCCCAGGCTCATGTAGCTTAGTATATGCACATATACCCACTGTTCTAGAACATTCCCTAGCTTCCCACTGCCCCAGAGCCTTCCTTTTACATGGCTGTCTTCATAGGAACATCCATCAAAGGCTCACTTGGTCTTAAGTACAACTATCACACATACTGGACGCCAGGGTGTCTCAGGGCAGAGGATCATTCTTCCCAACTTGTCCAATAACCCTCTGGTCCCGTGTGCACTTCAGACCGGCCAACAAGCAGAGGATCAACGCCTTGCTCAGGCCACACCTCGGGCTGTGCTCAGTGAGCCAGAGCCCAAGGCCTCTACATTTCCAATATCGTTGTCGCATCAACACAAAGTCTCAGTGAATCCAGAATAACTAACCTCTGCAAAGGCCCAGCCTGGTGTGACCTTGTACGTGCTGAGGGGCCCTGCTCAGCAAACCCGGAAAAGCCAGGGCTGCGCCCCCACCCCACCGCCCCCCCACCAGCGATCTCCAGCATCTTTCCACCTCTGCTCACAGAGGGAGAGATCGGTCGGTCCCTCGAGGGTCCCCGGCGGTTACCACTCCCGCGCGGGTAACTCCAACCTCCAGGCCTACCTCGCTAACATCCCGGGTCCCCTGGACCCTTGGGACCCCATCCAACCCAAGCCGCGCGCCGACCGCGCCCATCCCTACTCCACTCGGAAGAAAACGAGAGCGGTTCAAAGGTTTAAACAATTTATTGTGCCCCAAAAAGGCCGGCGGGATGAAGGAAGGCCGCGCGGCCCGCGCCCCGAGCGATTGTTTGTCGCACACCCAAAGGCGGAGGGTGGGGAGTGGGGAAAGGCGGCGGTGGCGGCCGCGTCCCTGCACACCAGGGCCTGGCCACCCCGAGGCCCCCGCCCAGGAAGGCAGGCGCGGCCGCGGCCATTGGCGCCTAGGGGCCGGTAGCCATGGCGACGGCCGTTGCCAAGGGCGAGAGCCAATAGGGGCGTCGCCAGGCCGTTTCAAAAATCTAAAGCAAAAGCAACAACAACAAAAAAACACACTCTACGGCGGCGGGGGGGGGGGGCCTAGGAGGGGATGGAGCGGGCCCGGGCCCTCCGTGCGGCTCAGAGCGGGGGCGGCGGCGGCCGGGCCGGACAACCGTACAAAACCTACATACACTCGGGGTAGAAAAACCGAAGGCCGGGAAGACCCGGCAGGCCGGCGCGCTCACTTGCGGCCCTTGGGCACCTTGGGGACGCTGGGCTTGGCCGCCTTCTTCACCTTCTTGCCCCCGGCGGCCGCCGCCTTCTTAGCCTTGCTGCCTTTGTCCTTCTTGGAGGCGGCGCCCTTCTTGTGCGAGCGCTTTTCGGGCTTCTGGCCCTTGGCCGGTTTCTTGTCCGCGCGCCGGGGGCCGGCCGCGCCCGGGGCCGCTTTCTTGGCCTTGTGCGCGGCGGGCGCCGGGGCGGTGGCGGCCGCCGTGGCTCCGCGCCGCTCGCCGCCGCCCTCCAGCTTCTTACGGTTGAGCTTGAACGAGCCGTTGGCGCCGGTGCCCTTCACCTGCAGGAGCGTGTCGTTCTGCACCAGCGCCTTGATGGAGTACTTGAGGTAGGTGCGCCCGTTCTGCTGGTCGAACCACGCCACCTTCTTGGCCTCCGTGTAGATCTTGGCCAGCGACGAACCGTTGCGCTCGCCCAGCCTGCGGATGGTCTCCACCACCAGCTGGCTATACTTGCCCGGCTGGTTCTTCTTCTTGTTGTTCTTTTTCTTCTTCGACGGGGACAGCGCCGCCGAGCCGCCAGCCTTGGCCGCCTTCTTGGCCGCCCCCTCGGCGGTTGTCAGCGGCAGGGCCTCCTCCAGCTCCACAGACATGGTGGCGAGCGGGTTGGTGGCGGGCGGGGCGCGAAAGCCCGGGGGCCGCGCCGGGAAGAGGAAGGCGAGGGGCCGAGGGGGCGCCGGGGGACTGGGGGCGCGCGGCGGCTCCAGGCGGGAGCGGCCGCGGCCGGGCCTGGGGCCGGGCGGCAGGGCTGGGGCGGGGGCCGGGCCGGCCGGAGCAGGAGGTCCCGGGCCGGAGCCGGGGCCGGAGCGGAAGGGGGTGTCGGGGCGGAGAGGGCCGGAGCCGGGACCCGGCCGGAGCGGAGAGATCCGCCAAGAGAGCGCCGCGGCTGCTGCTACCGCTGCCGTCGCCGAAGCTCGCTGGGCGTGCGCGCTGCGCTCTGGTGAGGAGGGCGCTCCGCTCCCCTTTTATAGCTCCATGGCGGACCACGTTGAGAACAACAACAGCCTGGTCTGGAGCCAGCGCCAACTTGTGCTTCTTGGAGCCCCTTCCTCGGCCGCTGGCTTCCCGCATCGCGCCTCCCGGGCACCACCAAACCCTCGGCCGAGCGCCCCGAACAGGGCCCGAGCCTGCGGCGCAACGGAGAGACGGCCTGCGCCCGGGAAGGGCTCAGCAGAGGGGAACAGAGGGGTGCACCCTATGCTGCGGGAGCGCTAGAGGAGGGGGGCACCCCGTTTGGGGGCAAATAGCGAGGGCCCCGGGGGAGGCCACGCGGCCCGGAGCTTTGCGGCCGGCAGCCAAGAGTGCGCCACAGCCATCCAAGCCCTGAGCGCGGTCTGGGAGCCCCCGGCCTGCCCGCAGGACGAGATTTAATTTGTCCGAACTAACACAGGGCACGCCCTCACGTGGTCGGCTGGGGCAATGTGAAATGTGCTAGGACATCTTCGAGGGGGGTCTCCGCCCGAGTCGGAGGGGATGGCGGCTTGAGGCTCCCTCCGGCTGCGCACCCGGGGTCTTGTTATACCTCGGGGGTCTGAGCCCCGCCTGGGAGGAAGTGGGGGACGACCGCAGGTGTCTCTCTGTGGACATTTCCAACCCGCACCCCGCCCTCCGCCCCCGCCAAACTGACGCTGATGCTCCCAGTGCCCCATTTCGTGGTGCGCAAGTAGCCGCCACCGTTCGCCCCAGAGCCAAATGGCGGTTCCACGGTGGAGCTAGTGGAGCGAGTGACAGGCTGCGAACCCCGAAGGAGTTCTCGGACGGGATGGGGGAGGGGAGGTGCTGCGGCCACACCCCTCCCCTTGTCGTGAGGGAAGGGCGATGGAGAGCGGGTCCTGGAGACTCCTCTTCTAGCCCCCCTCCCTCTCGTCGCCCGGCGAAGTCCTCCGCAGGGGCTTGTGCAAGTCTGGCGGCTCTGAGCTGGTCGGGGTGCAGCGTAACTGCTGCAGAGGAGGCGCCGAACAGCCTTTCTCGAAGCCGAAGAAGCCTCTACTTGGGGAAGCTGAGACCATGGGGAGACACCCCGGAGGAGAGCGGATCCCTTGGGAATAAGTGGTTTTTAGGCTCGAGCATGAATGGGACAGGGACGGTAGAAAATTGGGGTTCCTGGGGAGAGAGAGCTGGAAGCCGTGAAGTCCAGGAAGGGGGAAGCTGGCGTGGGGGTGGGGGATCCAGGCCTTCTATTCCAAGAGGCCCCTGTCCACACGCACCCTTTTCCCAGAGCAGGCACAGACCCCATTGGCCCCTCAGACAAATTAGTGAATAAGGCCCCAGAGAGGAGGAAATTGAGGCTGGGAAAGGTGAGACAGGATGGGGTTCCTTTGCAGTGGGGGGTGATCAGTGGCATTGACCCAGAGGAGGGCTCGTCTCCCAGGGCAGTGAATACAGCCCATAGGAGGAGGAAGATAAGCCCAGGTCCCTGCAAAGAAAGCCAAGTCCCTCTCCCAGGAAGGAGGACACACCCCCCCCCCGCCACACACACACACACACACACACACACACGAGTGAACTGTCTGTCAAGCTGGGGAAACTTGGCCAGCCTAAGACCTCAGCCAAGGCGAGAAAAGACCATTAGGAGTCTCCTAGCAGAGACTGTGGGTTTCTGAAAGTGGTGCTGGCTGAGCCCCGGGGGGGCGCCTGGGGAGCAAAAAGGTCTTGCAGAGAGGGCATGGCCTGAGCGAAAAATCACAGGTTCCGGAAATGCAGAGGCTGTAATGCAGTGAGAGAGAGAGAGATGGAGGAGTGTCCATCCAGGAGCCGAAGCCACCCAAGACGGAGCAGAAGGCACGGAGGTGGGTATGGCGACCCCCTAGCATGGTGGACCGGGTGCTCAGAGCTGGGGCTGGAACAGGGACACCAGGAAGAGAGCTGGCCCCAGGGACCAGCTGCAGGGGGAGGCAGCCCAGTGACTGGCCTGGAGGGGCTCCAGCTTGGTCTCTGAAGGGTCAGAGAAAGAGTAGAGGATGGTGCCCTTGCTGATACCCCAGCCTGGCCAGCAGGGGCACCCCCAGACTGCTGTTTGCCCAGCCATCCCAGAGAGAAGGTCGCTGGAAATGTGAATCTGGAGAGTTGGTGGCAGCAGCCTGGGTCAGGGATGTCTTCCCCAAGGTCCTTGCGCAGGGAAGAGGAGGATGTGGAAGTGGTAGGAAAGGGAGGGGTACTCGATGGGAGACAGGGGAAGAATGGTCAGAGAGGAAGGAGGGAACCAGTGGTGGCTGGTGTCATGGAAGCTAAGGAGGAGAGAGTTTCAAGAAAGAAGGGCTGGCCTGTCACAGTGCAGCCCATTCAGAAAGTGGATCAATCTATCGATCAGCAGAATGGACAGGTTCAGCAGAGCTGGAGAGACTGGCAAGTCTCCAGCCTCTGAGCCCCTCTGGCTGGAATCTGCCTGTTTTGCCCAGTGTTTTGGGGTGTGTGTGTGTGTGTGTGTGTGTGTGTTTAAAGATTTTTTTAATATATTTATTGGCAGAGAGATAGAGATCACAAGTAGGCAGAGAAGAAGCAGGCAGAGGGAAAGGGAGAAGAAGGGTCTCCAATCAGCAGGGAGCCCATGCGGGGCTCTATCCCAGAACCCCGGGATCATGACTGGAGTGGAAGGCAGTCGCTTAACCAACTGAGCCACCCAGGTGCCCCTTACCCAGTGTTTTATTTTTATTTTATTTTTTATTTATTTTTAAAAAATTATTTATTTATTTATTTATTTGACAGACAGAGATCACAAGTAGGCAGAGAGGCAGGCAGAGAGAGAGAGGAGAAAGCAGACTCCCCGCTGAGCAGAGAGCCTGATGTGGGGGTCGATCCCAGGACCCTGAGATCATGACCTGAGCTGAAGGCAGAGGCTTAACCCACTGAGCCACCCAGGCACCCTTGCCCAGTGTTTTAAAAACAAAAACAAAACAACTAAATTAGGTCCAGGATTGAAAAATCAGCCGATTTCAGATAAAAATGTGTCCAGATCTCAGCTTTCCTTTAAAAACAAACAAACAAACAAAAACAAAACAAAACAAAAAAAACCTGAAGATTCACCCTAGGTGGAGCCATGAGGAACGGGGCCTGAGTAACCATTACCCTTCTAGCTGGGCTAGACTTCCAGCACCTGGTCAGTATGGGGAGTGTGGCCAGTGTGGGGCAGACAGAAATTTCTCTAGCCCCTGTTGGCAGAGCCTAGCTGTGCCACCTAGCTGGAGGCCTATCTGTGATTGGAGAGGAGAAGGAATCAGGGGCGGGGGCAGACGTGTAGGCAAGGCGGTGTGACCCAGGCCATGGGGAGGATGCAGAGGACAGGGCTCGGAAGTTCACACCACCCCTGGTGGGCTCTCTGGCCTGCTGGTGGAGCAGGTGCTTTTGCTGGCGGGGAGAGAGTTGCTGCCTGTGCACCTGTGGAGCAGGGCTCCGGGAGACTAATTTTAGGGCCTTGGGAACTGGCAGAGACCAAATGGTTTCATCCCACTTGCCTGATACAGAGGTGGCCACAGGCTTGGGGGATGGAGGATAGTGGGTTCATCCAATTAGCCAGGATTCCAGGCCTGGGGTCCTGCCAGCTTTCAGGGATGCTTCTCAGAGCCCACACTCCCAGGTAGCCCTGCTATGACCCCTCTAAGGAAATGTAGATGGGGAAGGCCTCAAGTAACTAAGGAAAAATGATGGAGAAAGAAACATCAGAAGTGGCCAGGGCCTAGCAGAGATGAGCCCCTCCCACATCAGCCCTCCGGCTGGGCCAGTCTTGGGAGTTAAGTGGGAGGGGGCGGTGCAGAATCAGCGTGGGTAGGTGGGTCCTTCCTCCTTAGTGAGCTCCTCCTCCTTCAGTCCTGTGGCTCCAGAGGCCATCTAGACACCGATGACACCCCGTTTATGTCAGCCCTCATTCCTGTCTCTCTCCCACCCAACAGACTGGCCGCCAGCTGCCAACTCTACTGGGATGTCCAAGCATAGCTCTCTCCGGGTGGTGACCAAAACAGGCCTCTGTTCTCTCTTGAAAACCTGCTCCTCCCCAAGGTTTCACAGACAGTTCTAGCCCCAAAGCATAGGCTTGGCCTCGATTTCTTTTTCCCTCTACTCTCTCATTCAACCTATAGATTTCTTTCTCCTCTATTCCCAAACAGGTTCCTCCCCAAGCCCTGGAGTTCTCCACCCTTCCACTCTGGGGTCTCCAAGCCTCTCCACACAGCAGCAGCAGCAGCAGCAGCAGCAGCAGCAGATGAAGCCGCTAACACAGAAGTATGACTTCCTGCATTTCCCCTCTGCCCAAGGGCCTCAGGCAGCTTCTCACCGCACTAGGATGCGTCTACACTCAGCCACACTGGCCTTTTTGTTCCTCACACAGACCGCGGGGGTGGGGGGGCTTGTTCCACCACAGGGCCTTTGCACTTGCTATGTGGCTGACAGCAGTTATTCTCATCTCAGTCCTTGAGAGCCTCTTCAGGGTAGCCGCCACCTAGCCAGCCTGGCTGAATGAATACCTCTGGAGAATTCCTGTATCACATCACCCTGCTTGATTTTCTTCATAGCACTTATCATCACCAGACTCCATTTGGTTTAAAATATATATATTTTTTAGATTTTTATTTATTTGACAGAGATCATAAGTAAGCAGAGAGGCAGGCAGAGAGAGAGAGGAGGAAGCAGGCTCCCCGCTGAGCAGAGAGCCCAATTCGGGACTCGATCCCAGGACCCTAAGATCACGACCTGAGCCGAAGGCAGAGGCTTAACCCACTGAGCCACCCAGGCACCCCATCTGTTTATGTGTGTACCAGCGCTCTGTAAGAACAGAGTTGGGTCTGCCTTGCTCCCCACTGCACCCCAGCCCTGGGCACACTCCCCTACCCCCACCTGGTTGGCGCCCTGCTCACTGCCCTCTGCCACCTGAAGACAGTGCAGGTTTGCCCACAGCTGCCGCTCCAGGAAAAGTGGGCTGGGAGGCAGGAGTTCTGGTGGGGTTGGACCCCGGCACTCCCACAAACTTCACGTGTGACCCACTGCTCCCCCCGCAATGACTCTGCCCTCAGTTCCACAGTTTGTGAAAAGATGCTGGATGTGTGCAGCGCTCTCCAGCTTTGGCAGCCCAAGTCCAGACTTCTGAACAGAGAGGTCCTCAAGAGAAGGGAGGACCCGCAAGAATACAGCCTTCCTGGAGAATGAAACACAAAACAAAAGACCCCGGTGTAGAGCAGAGTGTGGAGAGTCTGGGTCTAGGATGCAGAACCCTGGGGCTCTGGGTGGGCTTCTGTGCTTCCGTCGGCCTCAGTGTTATCATGTGTAAAAGGGGTGTCCACCCTAGAGCTCCAGCAGAGGCACCTCTGCGCGGGAGGGTTTCCAGAAGGCCTGGGTGGGAGTAACCAGCCTCAGGGACAGGATTCTGAGGCCCTGCCGCCTGAGGGCCCCTCCCCAGGGAAGGCCCCGTTGGCTGTTAACCTGTTGAAGGCCAAAGAGTCTGTCTCCCCAAAACCTGTTTTAAACCGAGGGGTTGGCTCCATCCTAGGCCTGGACTGGGAGGAAGGGTGGCAGGGCCCAGTTTGGGATTTAAAATCTAGAGAAGCACTAATTACTTTTCAGCATTTAAAGGGAGACCAAGGGAAATTCACACAGCGAGACTGTGGGAAGGGTTGCCTTCAAGATGCAAACGTGTACTGTGAAGCCCTGAATGGGGACATTGTTAGGGGCCCTGACCCCTCTCCGCCTGTGGCTGGGCAGTGGGCTCTGAAGGGCTGGTGGGTCTGAGGAACCCCAGAGAAGCGGCCAGGGATCAAAGGAGCGGACAAGTCCGTGCTGAGGCTGAAAGGGTGCGAAATGTGGGGACAGAGAGGCCTCGCTTGGAGGGAACCGGCTGGCCCCTCTGGCCCGGGAGCGTCCCGGAGGAGGAGCTGGGCTCCAGCTCTGCAGGGAGAATGGGACACGGCCATGGGGCTGGTTCCTAAGCGCAGAAGGCCTGTGCTTTGGGCACCAGCAAAGCAGGAGCCCCACAAAGGGTTCTGATAGGATACGCATTGTATGAGGATAGAGCAAGTAGTGCTCATCAGGGAAGAAGCCAGAACTTGTGGGACCTCACGCCGGCCGCTTCAAGTGCTGTTTTCATTCTGAATTGCATTAAGGGAGAAGGGACGGCTGGCCCACGTGCACACACCTAATGATAAGGCCCACCGAGGTGACATTGCTGAGGGTGATCGGAGGTTTGAACCTGTCTCCAGAATTGAGGCATTCTCAATTCTCCCCGTCCATTCTCCAAGAGCCGTGAAGGCTGCTGGACCGAGCAGGGAGGGGGTGGGAGCCGGAGTAAAGGGAGCTGGGGGACTGGGCAGACCCTGATGTAAGTCACGCTGCCTTTCCCAGGCCTTCTTTTCCGCTATTTAAAAGTCCATTAGTTATTTGTGGTCTAAAATCCAACGATGGGAAGTGTGAACCCTGCCCGGCAGCCCCACGGCCCATACAGAGCCCAGCTCCCCGCAGCCCCTAGCTGGGCCAGGCTTGATTCGAGTGGCCCCGCTGGTGGGTGTGCAGTGCCGTTTCAATGCTTCCAGGACTTTCTTCACTAGCCAGGAAATGCCTAAGGTATTCATCCCATGACTGGGGTTTCTCTGTCAGAGAATTGTTCATTTTTGGTGACCTGTGGCCAGGGTGTCCTCAGAACCTGCCCCTGTGTCCCTATTTCCTCGACCCCTGCCCTGTGCCCCCATCTGGGGCCTGTTGCTGCAAGCCAGTGCCACCCCAGGGGGGGCACTCGGACCTCGGGGTTCGTTTTTCTTCCTTTTCATGTTCTGTAACTCCCAGCTTGTGTGTATGTGCTCTCCCCGGGGCCCCCCATCTCAGGGGCTGCCAGGACTCCTCAGGGCCTCCCCCCCCGCAACACCCTGCCACCCCCCTGTCCCCTCCAGTGAGCTGTGGGTCTGTGAGCTGTGGTCCAGCAGTCTGCCTTCTGCCAGCTTTTCTACCTTCCTATCCCATTCTTCATCCCTGTCAGAAGCCTCAGCCGCCTGCCCATCTGCCTGCCTGCCCCGGGCTCTGCGTCCTGGGGCCCTTGGGGCTTAGAAGTGGGGTCTCTGGCCAGCCCTCCAGCCCATGTGTGGCACAGACAGGGCCTGGCAGAGGCGCTCAGAACTTGAATGAGGGTTTGTGGGTTCGAAGGAGGGAAGGAGCCCTGGAAAAGCTGGAAAAAGGCTTCTCCTGGCCCCGCCTCTGCAGAGCTGTCCCCACCCAGGCTCACCCTTGGGTGAGGACCGAGGAGAGACGCTCAGAGGAGCTGGACCCCTAGTGTTAGGGAGGCAAGGCCAGGGTGAGAGGAGGGTAGCTTCCCACTGGAAGCCTTCAGGGGAATTCCTTTCCTTGGGGGCAGTCCTGGACCCCACCACCACTGCCCCAGGGCCAGCTTAGAGGCTGAGAGGCAGGGAACTGGCCTGGCTGGGGCTTGGGGACCCTGCAGCCTCGCCTCTGCACCGCCCCCCAAACCAGGGAAGTGCTGGCTCTGAAGGGGGCCTGCCCAGCAGAGCTTGGTTTCCTGAGGCAGGAGATGCCCGAACCGCCTCCCAGCCTCAGACCTGTAGTAGAGCTTGACCTCTCTTCCCCTGAAGCCTCTGTCCGAGGCCTGAGGAGCTGGGATGGGGTCAAAAAACTATTCTGGGAGGGGACCCCAGACAGCCAGGACAAAACCTGACCCACAAACCCCCTTCCTAGGTCTTCCTACGCCGTTAGCCTTGGAGGCCTGCTTCAGCCGCCACTGCAGCGCGATCCATTGGCTGAGGTGCAGGCGAGGGGATCTTGGCTTTATCTCCCTTTCTTAGAAGCAGTCTGTCTGTGGACCAACTTTCTTCCTGGGGAAGAACCGAAAGCCCTAACGGGTGGCAGAGCAGCCTGTGGCCCCCTGCTTAACAGATGAAGCCCGGGCGCCACGCTTGCCAGGAATCGAACATTCCTGGCATTGGGGGTAGGGGGTGGTGTATTTCTACCTCCACTGTCCAGATGAGGAAACTGAGGCTTCAGAGAGGTTCGGTAATGTCCCTAATGATATCGGGCCAGGAAAAGATGGCAAAGCATTTGCTGTTTACCCCATTGCCCGCCCCCACCCCCGACACTTTCTCATACTTGGCTTTATACCGCTGATCACTTTCTGGGATTATCCTGTCTCATGTCTGTTGTCCCCGCTAGAGCAGGGACCCTATCTAACTCACGGCTGCATAGGGCCTGGCACATAGTAGGCCCTCAATAAATATTTGTTGAATGAATGAGATGGGATTCAAACCCAGATCTGGCTGGGAGGCTTGTGCTTCCTGCACGCAGAGTTGTGAACTACACGGGTCACAACTCAAAAGTTGTGCACTGAGCCTGCTAAGCCACCTGGCAGAGCGGGCAGGGACCCCACAGTGTTGTGACCCCTTTGAAAACCCTAGTGGAATCTTTGATCATCTACTGTGATCTTTGTAATGCTCACAGAATTTTATTTCATACTCATTTGCTTGTCCCATTTGGGGATCCTGAAATTGGTCAGGAACAAGTTAATAAATGCCCTGGAAGTTCCCTCATGAGATGAGGCACAGCTTCAACCTAGACTCTGCTCCCTAACTGCCATTATCTGAGGGGGGCAGCAAAGAGTGGGGACGTTATGGCTGCACTGGGTAGCAGGTAGCAAAGATGGGCCACTTTGGACAGCCACATACCACCTGGCTCTGGTATGGCCTCCTCCTCCCCCAAGCTCAATCCAGTCCTTTTTCCACTTAGAGGCAGCCACAGAAGCTTTAAAAAGGCCAACTAGAGCTTCTTGTCCTGCTTGGACCCTTTGGCAGCCCCCTGCCAGGCTCTGCAGCCCTCAGGCCCTGCTGACCTCTTCGACTTTATCCCCCAGCGCTCCTGCCCTCTTTGCTGGGCACGGCTTTGGCGCCAGGCATCCTGCTTCCTGGCCCCCTTTCCTGACAGCCCCCCCCCAATCTGCACTAGCTCCCTCAATCCTGTCATCCTGATTCCTTTTCTCATAAGTTTCCTCTAGTTCTGTGAGCTTTTACTTGCTTGCTTCCTATCTGTCCCCTTGCCTCCAAGACCTTGTCTGTCTTGTGTAGCATCAAATGATGAGAATCTAGAAATGAATCCAACTCCTGGGCCTAGTCAGGTTCCAAAATGTTATCTGGGGAGGAGAAAAAAAGCCCAACCAAACCAATGCCTAATGTAGAGCCTGACAAATAGCTCTCAGAAAATGTGTTCCCTTCCTTTACTCCCCTCTCCTCAGGTAATCTGTCTGGAAAGATGTGGCCTTTGAGGAATGCTTTGGGACCATCAGGGATTGAATGGGAAGATTCTTAGCCCTGTCTTGTAGTCCCATCTGCCCTGCAGTACCCGTCCCCCCCAACCCCCACCTCATTTTACATGAAGAAGCTGAGGTCCAGAGAAGATGCAGGACCCACTCGGGCTGTTTGGATTATACTCCAAGTCTGATTCCCAGTCCAGTGCTCTTGCCCCACCTGACCCCCTTGTCTGTCCAGTTGAGAAAGCCTCAAAGTGAGTCTCCCTGTTGCTAATCTTCACAGAAGCCAGGTTTTCCCCAAGCCCCCATCAGATCCTGCCCACCCCTGCTGAAACAGGGCAGCTTCCCATCACACTTAGAATAAAATCCAAATGTCTCCCCAGAGCCGGTGTGTGGTCTGCGCCCTGCTGGTCTCACTCCTGTTCCTACCCCGGCTCCCCTTAGCTGCTGGCCTCTCTGTCCACGCCTCAGCCAGCCCAGCCACAGGCCAGGGCAGTGCCTTTGTGCTGCTGTTACCTCTCTTGGTAGACTTTCACAGGCTTTGTCCCTTTGTGCCAATCAAATTAATGTCCTCATGGAAGCCCTCCCTAAACACCCCATCTGAAGTAGGGTTACACGCCCCCCCACTCTTGCATCTTTCACAAATACTTTTCCACGTTTTCCTTCATAGCACTTAACATTACTTGAGAATTTTTGGATTGATCGACCTAGTTTCCCTGCCCCACCCTAAGGTCAGCCGGTCTAGCGTGTCTTCAGATCTTTTGTACCTGGCACACAATAGATGCTCAATAAACATTTGTTTGAACAAGTGAAATAAAAAGGGCCCTCCTGGGGTACAGAGATTTGGCCCGATCAAATCTCTTGGGGCAGAAAATGTCCCAAGTGTTAAACTAGGTGTCTGGAGCTCCAGGTGGCGGCGTTGAAGGCTAAGACCGCCTCTTCCCGCCCAACCCCAGCCCTCTTGACTGGCAGGGCTGCGAGAGCAGTTGGTACCCCGAGCTAGCATCTGCATGGGCCGCGACGGCTGGCAGCGGTGTGTGCGGTGCATCCTGGCTCCCCGCGCCCGGGCCGGGGCGTGTGGGCGGGACGGGCATGCCAGCCGGGGCCGAGGGACGGCTTGAGGTCTGGGGCGTGGAAAGGACCCCAACGCCAGGGTTAAAAAACACCCGTGGGGATGTGGCGACGACCGAGGCCACGGTCCACGGTGGGGCAGAACGAAGAGGGTTCCCGGACACGCTGGAAAGCTGCTCAGGGCTGGCTCCCGCGCTCCCGGCCCTACTCTACGGGGGAAGGAGCGGCGAGTGCCCGGCCCTTTGCGTGTTGAGCGGCCTCGGTCAGGGCCGCTCCAGAGCGGGAGTGGAGTGGCACCCCCCGCAACAGCCCCTCCGTTTCACGGGGGTCCCGGGCACTCGGGGCGCGCCTCCGTTCCCGGCCTCTCTGCCCCCGCGCTGCCGCGGGGCCCTCTGTTTGCCGGCGGCCGCCCTTCCTTCCCTCCCCGGTCCGCCCCGCCACCCCAGTCGCCCCCGTCGCCACCACCGCTGCCAGAAGTCAGACCCGCGCAGCGGCGGCTGCGAAGATGCAGCCCCCGCACTGCGCTCTGGGCGGCCGTTGGACGTTGGGCACGCGACCCGCCCCTGACGTCACCGTTACGGCGGCTCGGCCCCGCCCTCGTCTCCATGGAGACCAGCACGCTTCCCGGCGCCCTCCTGCCAACTGCGGTAGCGCGGCTGCTACTGCCGGCGCCTGGCGCTGCTGTGGACGCAGTGAGCCAGGGTCTCCCAGACCCTTATTAACATGCAGACTCGCAGACGGCCTTCTCTGAAGAGTGAGGCAATAGGTTCAGGGAGGGTCATGGGAATCCCTCCTTTATCAGGGTGATTCTTTTGCTCGATGAGGATCGTCAGCCTTGGGAATGGAATTAACCGAAGCCTAGGGAGTTTAGACCCTTGGGTATTGTTACTAGCAATCCAGGGCCTGCATTAGAACTTCGCTGCAGCTCGGTGCTCCTGAAACGTTGCTGATGTTTCCCTGGGGTGCAGCCGAAGCCGACTCCAGGGGTTTGCAGCCCTGGGCACAGATCACACAGATAACTTGCCCCGCCCCTCCCCCATGGAGCTGCAGTGGAGGTTCTGAGAGGGTGTTGTGTAAAGGGCCAATCTCCCCTCTGCTCCCCCAGGAAAGCCCCGGCAAAGACACTGCTTTGGGGACTGCCAATGAGCAACGAATCTTAGCCAGGCTATCACAGAAGCTCTGCAAAGCAGACACTGTCTTTGATCTTGAACTGGGAGGCTGAGAGAATATTCGAGCGCCCTCTGGTCTCTTCCACTTCAGGCTAGGCCACATCTAAACCTGCCCAGACAGTGCTCGCTTCGGCAGCACATATACTAAACCTGCCCAGACAAACGGCTGGTCTGGGAACACCCCCAGAATAGATTTTTAGCTGTTTAGAGTCCCAGCAGAGGAACCCATGGGTTAAAAATATACATACTGGGTGGGGCAGGCTGACCTGAAAGGTGACTTCTAGAGTGACATGGTGAAATGAAAGCTGGTGCACACCTGACTTAATGCAGCGCCAGCCAGCAAAGCTAGCCTCCAGAATGACCTTTTAGCTGATCCCCACTGACCACAGGCTGAAGGCACCATTCCTGATGCTGTCTTCAAGGCCTGTGCAACAAGCACCTGCTGGCGTCTCCACCTTTAGAATCTGTGTGGCCAGCCCCAGTGGTTATAATGAACGCTGGGGACCAGTGCTTCCCAGACCTGCCTGATCATAAAACCACCGGAGACATAATCACATGTAGAACATCACACTCTGTGGGTCTCAGTACCTGGCTCACACCCAGCTGTGAGATGCCCAGACTAAGCTCAAAAAAGCTGCAGCTAATTCATAAAGGGCTGAAGCCCCTTTCTGGCTGGCTTATGTGCTACTTATAACAACCTGCCTTTGTCAGTAACCCAGCATCCTACTTGGGCACACCAGTGATCAGGGTCCAAATTGTTCTGGGGAATCTGTGCCTCCTTCCTATCCAGGCGAGGCTTCCCGAAGGGCTGGGGTAGTCACAATTTCCTCCGTGACCATATTCATGTGCATACAATAGGGGCATGTGAAGAACAGCTCTGTGGGCTTCAGGCCTTGATTAAGAAAGGAAAAGGGGTTTTTCTTTTCCTACATAGAAATGCACAAAGTAGGAATAGAAATAAACCTCCGTGCCCACTAATACCAGTCTCTTGCCAACCTGTCATCTTACGGGGCCAGCAATGCGGGACTACAGTGACTCCTGGCTCCTTTCCTAGTTCAGAGGCTTTTGGCTCAAGGTTCCACCCAGAAGTATGGTTCTCAACTACACACTCAGATCACATGGTACACTCAAAAAAAAAAAAAAAATACCAGTGCCTTCTCTCAGACCAATTGAATCTGAAGTGCTGAAGGTAGGGAACTGGCATGACGATGTTTTAAAGTTCTAGCTCTCGGGACAAGTCTTAAGCATCACCGAGGGAGAGAATGACTATTTGGGGACATGTGTTAAATATTGTCTTGGCAGCTCAAGGTCTGGAGCCCAACAGAAGGAGATAAACTCCAGGGGCAGCCAGTGGTCGAAGGGGCAGGTTTCTGGGCAGCCCAGCTTCTGGAATGGCTGTGGGAGCCACTCCCAAGAGTAGAGAGAGATCTGAAGCTGGGATAAAAGGGAAGCACGGGGTGGGGGGAATCTCACTTCTCTGGACCACTTCACAGGGGAGAGAAGAGTGTCCCAAAGGCCTCCTCTCTCTTTTTAGATTTTTTAATTTTTATTTTTATTTGACAGAGACAGAGCGAGAGAGAGAGAACACAAGCAGGGGGAGTGGGAGAGGGAGAAGCAGGCTTCCCGAGGAGCAGGGAGACCCATGTGGGGCTTGATCATGACCTGCTGAAAGCAGACACTTAACGACTAAGCCACCCAGGCGCCCCCAAAGGGCTTCTCTTTTCCCTTCTTATACCTCCTTCCAGGAGCAAACCTGGCAGGTGTGGCCCATAGGCTCTCTTAAAGCATCATGGCCAAAGAAATCATCCCTCCTCATTCCTCCCCAACACGGCAAAATGCTCACCCTCTCTTCACACAAGGGAGTTGCAAGCAGAAGGCTACAAGAACTCAGAACTTGAAAGCTGCCAACCTGCTCTGAGAGCTGAGTTTATATCCCTTTGTCTTGCATGCCCTGTGACTTCCCAGGACTCACAGCCAGCCTCTGTTGCAGCTGGGAGGAGGGCTGATACCAAAGAGGTGGCCTTTGTGGGGAGCCGTGGGGTTTCTGTGAGGCTAAGCCCTATTTTTTTTTAAATTATTTATTTTTTTGACAAAGAGATCACAAGCAGGCAGAGAGGCAGGCGGGGGTGGGGGGAAGCAGGCTCCCCATTGAGCAGAGAGCCGATTTGGGGCTTGATCCCAGGACCCTGAGATCATGACCTGAGCGGAAGGCAGAGGCTTTAACCCACTGAGCCACGCAGGCGCCCCTTAGCCCTATTTTCAGGTTTGTGGATTTTAGGTACTAATTGCCTTTGACCTTTTCACATTAACCGGTGTCCTTTTTTAAATAAAATACACATAACATAAAATTTACCATTTTAATCATGCTTAGTGTACAGTTTAGTTCATCAAATATATTCACAATATTGTGCAACTGTCATCACTATTTATTTCCAGAGTGTTTCCATCGCCCTAAATAGAAACTGTACCAACTGCACCAACCAACCAAATATTAACTCTCTATTCCCCCTGCTCCCCAATTTTTTTTCCTTTCCTCTTTCCTCCCTCCCTCCCTCCTCCTCCTTCCCCCTTCCCTCCCTCCCTTTCCTTCCTTCCTTCTTCCTTCCCTCCCTCTCTCCCTCCCTTCCCTTCCCTTCCTTCTTTCCTTTCTCTTGACAGCTTGAGCGTGCAAGTGGGGATGGGGTTAGGGGCAGGGAGAAAGCTCCACGCCCAGTGTGGAGCCTGATGTGGGGCTCTCTCTCATGACTCTGTGATTGGGACTCCAGCTGAAATCAAGGGTCAGATGCTTAACCAACTGGGCCACCCAGGTGCCCCAGGAGCCCTTGCTTTTAGATGATCTTGACTAATAGGAATGTTTCTCAAAGAGACCATTGTAATTCTAGGTTGCTAGATTTCATCGTGTTTGGAAATATCCATAGATTCTGTCACACTTACCTATTTAAATTTAAAAGATTCCATTTCTTTTAGCTAAGCCTCTTTGGGTCCTTAGAGCCTGAGGGATGTGTCATGGAGTTGGGCATTCTGTGGGGTTTTATAGTGTACCTTGTTGTGCAGAAATTTTCTTGAGGTTGGCAGGAGACCCAGTGTCCATCTATTCTGTTCCATGGCCAATAACATATCCTAACATGGGAAGCTTTGGGTTAGGTGGTGAGCATTCTAACAACTTTTATTTTTATTTTTTAAGATTTAATTTATGTATTTGACAGAGAGATCACAAGTAGGCAGAGAGGCAGGCAGAGTGAGAGGGGGAAGCAGGCTCCCCGCTGAGCAGAGAGCCCGATGTGGGGCTCGATCCAGGACCCCAAGACCAGGACCTGAGCCGAAGGCAAAGGCTTTAACCCACAGAGCCACCCAGGCACCCCTCTAACAGTTTTTAAATGTTCAACCTGTGCCCACCAATTTGTGGCTGCTTCTGAGGTTCCTCTTAGCCACAGACTTTATCTACAAAAAAAAAAAAAAAAAAGACAAACATGCAAGTTAATATTTCAACAGTAACCAAAGGAGGTCATGGCTTCCTGGCCAAGAGAAGGCCCTTGTATATATCACCTCCAGCTTCCACCATGGGAACTCGCACTGGAGAAAGGAATCAGCAGACTGAATTCAGTCTGAATCAGCAGACCTCAACACATGGAGACTTCAGACTGCAGGCTCCACCTGAATGAAGAACTATACACTGTCACTAACCGTTCCCGTGTGGATCTTTGGACAGAATCCCGGCCTAGGGTTTGCCATTCATTAAACAAGAATTGTGGTCTGAAATAAACACGAGGGTGTTGGGCTCTGGGCAGAACGGTGTGACAGCCCAAGTTCACCTGCCCTGAACTCCCCCTGCCCCCAACTTCTATTCTACTTTCAGCTTCTTTTATTTAGCATAATGTTTTCAAGTTTCAAGGTGCACCCATGTCATGAACTTTATTCCTTTTTATGGCTGAATAGTAGTCCATTATATATTCCACAGAATACTACTCAGCCATAAAAAAGAGAAGAAGTATCTCATTTTGTTTATCCATTCATCCACTGAGGGCACTTGGATTGTTACCAGCCTTTGACGCTTGTAAATAATGCTGTTGGGAGTATGATGTAGGAGCGTCTCTCTCAGAGTCCCAGGTTTCAATTATTTCGGGTCTGCATCTAGTAGTGGAATTGCTGGGTCGTATGGTAATTCTCCGTTTATCTTTCAACACGTTAAGTCTTTGAACAATGCTAAGTATTTTCCACAGCAGCTGCACCATTTTACATTCCCTCCAGCATGCACAAGCGTTTCAGCTTCTCCACATCACTATGGGCCCTTATTTTTTATTTTGTGTAATAGCTATACTTGTGGATGTGTGGTGCTTTGGATTTGCACTCCCCAAGTGACTAATGACATTGAACTTCTTTCTCATGCGCTTATTGGCCATCTGCTTATCTTTGGAGAAATGTCATTCAGTCATTTTTGAATTGCATTGTTGTTTTAAGATTTTATTCACTTACTTGACAGAGAGAGAGAGACATCACAAGTAGGCCGAGAGGCAGGCAAAGAGAGGTTCGGGAAGCAGGCTCCCCGCTGAGCAGAGAGCCTGATGCAGGGCTTGATCCCAGGACCCTGGGATCATGACCTGAGCCGAAGGCAGCGGCTTAACCCACTGAGCCACCCAGGCACCCCAGAATTGCATTGTTTTGTTGTTGAGCCATCCAGCATCCTAAGATTTTGATAAAGACCGCACTGAATCTGTATGGCTTTGGGTAAAGTACTGTCGCCTTAATATTAAGGCTTCCAATCCATGAAGATGGGATAACTTCCCATTTATTTAGGCCTTTAATTTTTATCAGCAATGTTCTATACTTTTCAGTGTATAATTCTTTCACCTACCTGGTTAAGTTTATTTTTAGTATTTCTTACTGGGGCGCCTGGGTGGCTCAGTGGGTTAAGCTGCTGCCTTCGGCTCAGGTCATGATCCCAGGGTCCTGGGATCGAGTCCCGCGTCGGCTCCTTGCCCGGCAGGGAGCCTGCTTCTCTCTCCATCTCTGCCTGCCTCTCTGCCTGCTTGTGCGCTCGCGCACTCTTTCTCTCTCTGACAAATAAAATCTTTAATATTTCTTACTGATACTACTGTAAATGGAATTATTTTCTTAAATTTGCTTTTTGAATTGTTCATTATTAGTGTATAGAAATGCAACTAGGGATGCCTGGGTGGCTCAGTTGGAAAGCATCTTTCTTTGGCTCAGGCCATGGGATCAAGCCAGGGCATCAGGCTCCTTACTAGTGGGACGCCTGCGTCTCCCTCTGCCTGCTGCTATGCCTACTTGTGTCCTCGCTCAGTATCTCTGTCAAAATCTTAAAGAAAAAAAAAACGCAACTTAATTTTTGTGTATTGATTTTGTTTTGCAACGTCATTAAGTTTGTTACTTCTAACACTGTATATATTTCAAGGTTTTCTATGTGTAAGGTTGTGTCACCTGTCAGAGATACTACATTTCTTCCTTTCCAATTTTTAAGTCTTTACTTCTGGGGCGCCTGGGTGGCTCAGTTGTTCAGCATCTGCCTTTGGCTCAGGTCATGATCCCAGAGTCCTGGGACTGAGCCCCACTTCAGGCTCCCTGCTCAGCCAGAAGCCTGCTTCTCCCTTTCCCCCTGCCACTCCACCTGTGATCACTCTTTCTCTCTCTGTGTCAAATAAATAATAAAATCCTTTTTTTGGGGAAGTCTTTTACTTCTTTTTCTTGCCTAATTATTCTACATAGAACCTCCAGTACTATGTTGAATAAAGTGAGCATCCTTGTTTTGTTCCTAATTTTAGGGAAAAAGCTTTAAGGCTTTCACCACTGAGTATGATGCTTGCTGTTGGGTTTTCATATATGGCCCTTGTTATGTAAAAAAAAGTTTCCATCAATGCTAGTTTATTCAGTGTTCTTATCATGAAATGGTATGATGTTGAACTTTTTATTTTGAGCCATGATTGACACGTTTTGTCAGTTTCAGGAGTAGAGCATAACGGTTTGGTATTTGTATATACTGCAAAATGATCACAGTAAATCTAGTTAACATCCATTGACACAATTATAAATTTTTTTCTTCTGATGCAGGGTGGGGGAAGGGCAGAGGGAGAGGGACAAGCAGACTCCCTGCTGAGCAGGGAGCCCCATATGGTGCTCGATCCCAGGACCCTGGAATCATCACCTGAGTCAAAGGCAGATGTTCAACCAACCGAGTGACCCAGGTGCCCTGTGATGAAAACTTTTAAGATGTACTCTTTTGCAACCTTCAAATGTATAATACAGTATTAGCTATAGTCACCATGCTGTCCATCAGTTACATCACAGGCTTCTAACTGGAAGAATGTACCTTTGACCACCTTCACTTATTTCACCCACTGCCTGCCTCTGCCAACTACCAATCTGTTCAACTTTAAGAGTTTTTTTTTTTTTTTAAAGATTCCACATGTAAGTAAGATTGTATGATATTGTCTTCTTCTGACTTATACTTAGCACAATGCCTTCAAGGTCTACCTATGCTGTAATGAATGACAAAAATTTCCCTTTTTGCAGCTGTGTGTACACACACACACGGACCACATCCTATCCATTTATCCATCGATGGACACTTAGGTTGCGTCCATGTCTGGACGATCATAAATGCTGCTGCAGTGAACGTTGGGGTGCATGTCTTTTGAACTTGTATTTTCAGTTCCTTTGGATAAATACCCAGAAGTGGGACTGCTAGATCGTGTGGCAGTTCTGTTTTTTAATTTCTTGAGGAACCTCCACACTGTTTTCCCTAGTGGCTACCCAAGGGTTCCCTTTTCTCCACATCCTCACCAAATTTGTTATTTCTCAGCTTTTTGGTTTTAGCCATTCTGACTGGTGATAGCTCACTGCGGTTTTGATTTGCATTTCCCTGATGATGAGTATTGGTGAGCACCTTTTCTCATAGCTATTAGCCATCTATCTTTGGAAAAAGTCTATTCAGCTCCTCTGCCCATTAAAAAATTTTTTTGGCTATTGAGTTATATGTGAGCTCTGTGTGTGTGTGTGTGTGTGTGTGTGTATATGATATTAATCCATTGTCAGATGTATAAATATTTTCTCCATTATTTCTTCAATTCTTGAATAGTTCTCAAATGCTTTTTCTACATCAATTGATTCAAATGTGATCAACTGATCAAATTCTAGGATTTCATCAGAGAGAGAACACAAACAGGGGGAGCAGCAGGCAGAACAGGCAGAGAGAGAAGCAGGCTCCCCAATGAGTGGGAAGCTCAAGGCAGGACTTGATCCCAGGACCTCGGGATCATGACCTGAGCCGAAGGCAGTCAACTTAACCGAGGAGCCACCCAGGCGTCCCTAAGGGGTACTATTTAAACAAATCTGTATTAGTGTAACAAATTCATTCCCATTCTTCTCAAAAGTAACTTGTTAGCGCAAACTGAGATGAATGGAAACAGCAACACACATTTGTCTCCATTTATAATTCACTTTTTAAAAATATTTATTTGTGAGAGCAAGAGTAAGAGCACACAGGCAGTGGGGGGGAGCAGCAGAGGGAGAGGGAGAAGCAGGCTCCCTGCTGAGCAGGGAGGCTGACTCAGGGCTCAATCCCAGGATCTGGATATACCCATCTAAGGCGAAAGCAAGAGCTGGGCACTCAGCAGTCAGCTCAGCCACCCAGGCACCCCTTAGCCATCAGCTGTTAACTGTAAGTGGTTATCTCAGCGTCAGGATGGTTATCAGTTTTGGACGGATGGTTGTGAACAGAGGTCAAGGTCCACTTCCATGTCAGATTTAAGGTTAGGACCAGAGAATATGATCGTGGAAAAGGAGTTTGGTTTGTAGAAGTGAGGGTCACACATGTCCATAAACCAGAGATCTAGGCCATGAGGTACTAGCCATGGTGGAATTGTAATTGTGAGCTTCTGTTTTTGTTTAAAGATTTATTTATTTGAGAGCAACAGCGAGGGGCGGGGGGAAGTGACAGAGGAAGAGAATATCCAAGCTGACTTTTGCCCAGCGCACAGCCTGATGGTAGGGCTTGATCTCACGAACCATGAGATCATGACGTGAGCTGAAATCAAGTAGGGTGCTTTACCGACTGAGCCACCCAGGCACCCCAGTTGGGAGCTTCTAAAAATGCTACTGGTAACACATAAATGGGAGCCAAGAGCAGGCATGAGGAAAGGAACCCACTGAGGAACCGGAGCAGTGGAAATGTAGAAAAGTGGAGCGAAGTAGAATCCAAGGGTTTAGTCATGGGGGCATCTCTAGAAGCAATACCTACACCACGTCTCTGACTGAAGCACTACTATTCTATAAATTTGGTTCTAGGTGGCATACATTCAGTCCCAGCTAGAATACTGGGATGCAGGGCACCCTATTGCCACCCCCTCCTCTTCTGTGAGAAATCAGAAATCCAGAGCTATGGTATCTAAGTGTCAGCAACTATAAAACATAAGAGCGCAAAGTCCAAGTTAGCGCTCATACGCAGTTCACAGTTGGTCCTCTATAGGGACAGTGTTTTCTCCATTCAGCGTCCCCACATCCCATCACTGTGATCAAAAAACCAAAACCAAAAACTAGGGACAGGCACTGCAGGGCTGGACGTGACACGGCCTTTCTGCCTCAAAGGCACCCCATGTGCCCAGTTACGGAGGGCTCTTCGGCTTGATAAAGCACTGGCCGGGATTAGCTAACATGGTCTCTACTGAGCCAAGGGTCCAGAAGAAGGAAAAAAGACAGGGCAAAGGCAGATGATCTTTGTTCTTGTTACATTTTATTGGCATCACGTTCATCTCTTTACAGAAGAACTTGGCCCACACCCTAGAATGTAGACCTTTGGAAAAAGGGGAAGTGCTCCGTTAAGCAAGCTACAATGCAGGGGCAGATCCTAGGGAGGGGGCAGAACTGCCAGGGTTCCATACCAAAGAAACAGGTTAATGAATAGTGGGCAATACTGGGAGTTGGTGGGGAAAAGGAGAAAAAGGTTTGCTAACCTAAGGATACCACAACCCTGAAAGGAGTGCCTTCTAGAACAAAGGTAAAATCACTAGGACAGATCTGTTAGGATTTTCCTTTTCCTCTTATCAGTAGGATGCTGACCTAATAGCGGAGTTTCCAAGTATGGGGGGGGCAGGGGGAGGAAAAAATGAGAATTTTAGTTTCTGAAACAACGGCCATTTATCCATTGCACACACCACTGTATTATGCAAATCAACCTTTTGGAAAATTTAGACACAGAAGGGAACTAGACAGTTTTCCCCCTGGAGAGATGAAAAGCTTTTTGGCTCTTAAGTCTTTGATAAAAGGCGTACATAATTCTTGTGTCTACTGTACAGAATACTGCCTCTAGCTGGATTTCTGAATTCTGAGTAGCTAACACTCTGCAATCCAGACAGGGTTCAACCCTCCATCCTACACGCCTGCATTACAGGACTTAAACACATAATCCAAGAATTTCTTACACTAATTTATACATTTTTAATTGGTTGCATATATTAACATGTACTATAAGATTCTTTTCTAAGAAGCATTACATAATAAATGGATACTGTAAAAAGATCTGATTAGTTAAAAGTAACAAGCATTAACAGATACATACAAAACTCAGTCTGATCAGACTGGGTGTGAGCCTGTAATGAAGCATGGGGCACCAGCCTTCCCAAGTGGTAGCCTTCACAGGAGGAGGGGGTTGGGGTGGGGGGTAAAAAGACCACAAGACCGTTAAAAAAATCAGATAACTAATTAGACACAGATTAACTGTAAACAGTTCTCTCTCCCCAGTAGACGAAAAGAATAAGCTTCCGATGCCGACTCCACACCAGAACGTTTTCTACGGCTTGCCTGTCCCGCTGCCATACGAGGGCTGATGTGGTGGGTGGGCAGACCCCGATGGAGTCATCACAGGCCTGGGCTGGAGTCTGTCTGCTTGTGTCAGGGCTGTGTGTGTGTGTGTGTGTGTGTGTGTAAGGGTGTGTTTGATGGGGTTTCTTTTGGCAGCTGGATTCGAGAGATGACTTTATGTTTTGTTTGGAAGAGGAGAGGGGGCTTGTGTTGGAAGGCCTAAGTGTGTTCTTTGTTTGTGAAGGACTCTGCGCTCTGCTCTCACTGCCCCTTCAGCAACTGCAGCTCTCCGCCGAGGCCTTAGCCCGGTCGTTCTTGTCCAGTTTGATGGGCTCGGGGAATTCATTGTACAGCTCCACCTCTGTTTCCTGCACAGAGAGAGAGCGGGAGAGAGGTCTGTTACTGAGGCTATGGGGAAGCTCCGAGCTCTGCGGCAGCCTCAGTGGTGCTCTCCCACGGCTCTCGTGGGGCAGGGGGCTGGGGCAGACATAGCGGTGAAGGGAGGGCTCTGGCAGAAGGTGCTCAACTCTCAAGGGCCGAGCGAGGGCAAGACAGGTTTTATGACAACCCTGCGACAACGTGAAGAGAGAAACCGAGCGGAAGAGCAGCGATCGGCGCTGAGCAGTCAGGACACAGCTGACTCACGCTCTCCACCGTCACGATGGAAATCTGGTGGCTTAGGGACCACAGCCAGCTCACAGACGCTTTCTGAGCGCTCCGTAGCGTACCACCGCCAACACTCCGAAGTCAGACTTCAACACGGGCTAGATTTTGGCAGCTCTCAGCACTTCCACAAGGCAAGTGTGGGCTGGAGCATGAGTGCTACCTGCCCTTTCAGTCCCAAAACATTCCTCTAGTCCCGTCTGCCATTCATTTTTCTGGACTAACGGTCCACTTTCTTTTTCTTCTTTATTTATTTGACAGAGAGAGACAGCAAGCAAGAGGGAAAACAAGTAGGGGAAGTGGGAGAAGCAGGCTTCCTGCTGAGCAGGGAGCCCGCTGTAGGGCTCGATCCCAGGACCCTGAGATCATAACCTGAGCCAAAGGCAGACGCTTAATGACTGAGCCACCCAGGTGCCCCCCCCCATTTTCCTTTTCTTCCAAAGGCTTAGGAGGGTTTTGCCTCTAAATGCCCCATACTCAGAAACCAGCTATGGATGAACTGTATCAGCAACCGTGGTGAGAGGTCACAGGAGATGGACCGTGGTCAGTTTAGTGGGACTTTTTGCTGAAATAACATGGGTCCAGTGCACAGCAGCTATCCACTTCCTGGTATAAGAAAACAATTTGTCACTTAAACACTGAGAACCTAAGTGACAGGAACTGTTCTATAAAAGTAAAAACCTCCAAGGAATACACATGGGAAGAAGATCTACTGAGACAGACCACGGAGCGTACAATTCAGTGGTTTTTAGTGTATTCACAAAGTTGAGCAACTACCACCACTAATTCCACAGATTTTCTTCACTCCACGGAAACCCTGCCCCTATTGGCAGTCACACACTCTCAAGCCTTGGCAACCACAGACATCTTCTGTCTTAACAGACTGGCCTATCTTGGATATTTCATTTGATGGACACTTGTTTGTTTCTGCCTTTTGGGTATTATGAGTAATGCTATTATGAATACTCATGTATGAGACTTTGTGTGGACAAGTTTTTGTTTCTCCTGGGTATGCACCTAGGAGCGGAACTGCTGGGTCACAGGGTGACACGTTTAACTTTTTGAGGAACTGTCAGACTGCTTTCCAAAGTGGGTGCATCATTTCACATTCCCACCAGCACCTAGGAGTATATTTAATATGAAAGGCAAAGGATGTGAAAAATGATAGTTTTATTGAAGGACAGCACACAAGACCTAAAATAATAGCTGCTATGGACTGAATGTGTCTCTCCAAAATTTCTATGTTGAAATCCTAATCCCCAGGGTGCCAGTATTATGATTAAGAAAGTAATGAAGGTGAAATGAGGTCATTAAGGGTGGGGTCCTGATTTGACAGGATGAGTGTGTCCTTCTAAGAGGAGACACGGGGAGTGTATGTTTCCCCACTTGCTCGTGCTTGCTCTCGCTCTCTGTCAGCACAGAGGAAAAGCCACACACCAGAGGACACAAGGACAAAGACGGCAGTCTGCAAAAACCGGTGAGAGAGCCCTTAGCAGAAACTGAATTTGCTGGCACCTTGATTTTAAGCTTCTGGCCTCCAGAACTGAGGGAACATAAAGCCTGCTGTTCTGCTACCCAGTCTGCAATACTTTGTAACGGAACCCAAAGCACACTAGTAAGACAGCTCTAATGCAGAATCACAAACAGAATCTCAATAAGATTTTGTATTTGGGAAGGGTAAGGAAAGAAGGTGGAACCGCAATAAAATTCTCAGTCTAAATAGAAAATGCACCAAAATAGCCAAGGAAAAAAAAAACCCAAAAATGTTTTTTTTTGTCAGTCACTAGTCACCTGTCATGGAGGGAGACTTGCCTAGCAGAGGGGATACTACACTGTAATGGCAGTCAAATCACAACAGTCCAGGCAAGGAACACGCACGCTGCCGAACAAACTGGGCAGACCAGAAAAAGTTCCCAATATACACAAGCATTTAGTACACAAAGGTAATGCTTCAATCTACGGGGGAAAGTGGTTTATCTAACAATCTGCTACTAATATTTGAAACAACTGACTACTCTGCTAAAAGAAAAACGTGAGTCCCTAATTTCCTGCCGTAAGCAAAATAAGTTCAATTGAATTAGACAATAATCTAGACGTGGGAAATCCAGACATTTAAAATGACATACCTAACAAAAATTACTTTTTTCTATGCCCCAGGGAGACAACAGAGTTGGAAAAGTCACTTGCAATACCGGTCAAGGTAATTCCCGCTCACGGGAGCGATGGGCACCCGGGCCAGTGCCAGGTGCTGCCGGCGTGCAGCAGGGGCCCAGTGACAGGCAGCGAGGCAGCAGAGTTCCAGATGGCGCTGGCCACTTGCTGCTGAGCAGGGAAGAGAAAGGACTGAAGTACTACCGTCCTCGAGGAAAGCAATCTGGCACCATCTTTTGAAAGCACATATACCTTTCAATCTAACGATCTTACTCCTGAGAGACTAGTGTGTAGGAACAAAAAAGCATTCTAATAAGGCTACTGGGACAGCAATATTCACACCTAGGTGTGAAGGTGGGTTAAAGGAAGGGGGAGAGCAGGTGGCCAACACCTCGGGCCTACATCCTGTTAGCATCAGGGGTGCTCAGCAGGGGCTCCGAGCGTTTTGGGTGCATCGATTCCTTTCATCACAGAACACTCAGTCCAGCCCTTGGAACAACCAAGTTAGTTCCCTGCCCAGAGGTCCAGATGCCCTGGCCTGCTGAGAATCGGTGCTTTCTATAAACCCAGTTTCCTGGAGCTCGCAGAACCGCCTTGCCCTTTATAGCCACCATATGCCTCGTCAAGATGCTCTCCACATCTTCTGGTGTGCGCCTCGCCTCTGATACTCACCCGCTCCCGAGTCTGACATCACAGAGCATGGACGGTACCTCATGATCTGTCTTAACTCACTGGCCCCAAAGAGCTGCTGAATCAACAGAGCATTCCACTCCCTCATGCCAACAAAAACAGGTGAGTAAACAACATAAATGAGAAAGAAAACCTCACTCAAGGAATACAATTCCTAGAACTTCTGGTGATCAAACACAACCACTCAGGAGAACGCCAGGAACGAGCCTGTCTCATTCCATCCTCACAACCACCCTGCGGCAAGTATTATCTGACAGAGGAGGGCATGCAAGCTCAGAGATGAGAAAAACAAAACAAAAACCGAACTGGATCTAATGATGGGTCTGTCCCCTCCTTCAGCAGAGGGAGCCGTCTGACCGAGGGCTCCTAGAGGTCTCATCGGATAGCATGCAAGGGGAACAAGGACGTCCCCAAATAAGGGTGGCCTCAGCGCATCTTCGCTGCCCTTGCACTGTAGAGGGTCTTTACAAGCAAGTGGAATTTTCTGGAAGCTTTAGCGGAATGCCTCATGACCTTCCTAGATAAACACATGGGTTTTTCTGGCTACACAGAAGAAAGAGCTAAGAAAGATTAAGGACAAGAAAGCCAGGCAGGGGCTAGGCCTCCTCCAGAGGGAGCCAGACAGCTGCGAGAGACCCACCTGTTTAAGTGCATTCCGTGCAATTGTCTGGAACGCCTGCTCCACATTGATGGCCTCCTTGGCACTGGTCTCGAAGTAGGGAATGTTGTTTTTGCTGTAGCACCAGGCCTGTGCCCGCTTTGTGGCCACCTGGAAGAGGAAACAGGGTGTACATGTGCTCCTGACAGAAGCCGCTAGCACAGGTGAAAGGAGCAGACTGGATGAGGGTGGCAGGGGTCTGAGGAAGGGGGCGGCAGACCTGTCCAAGGTCACACTGCAGGCTTTGTGTAGCACAGCTAGGCCTCACACCTAAGTCCATTCTATAATCCATAGTTTCTGACCCTTAGCTGCACTTCTAGGCAGATGATGAAAGGAGCTAGCTGGCCTGGGAAGTACAGAACTGTTCCTCTTGGGACCTCAGAGGTCCCAGCCCAGGAAATGCCTGGCAGCTTGGTCTTAAGGTTTGCAGTCCCTTGCCATTACTGCTAGGGTTCCATCACCTGTGCCACAGAATTCGCAGCTCTCACTGACACCCTTGCCTCTCCTACCCGAATTCCTTCCCCACCCCAGCCCACTTTCAGGAACGAGAGGACTGTCACCTAGGAAAGGGAGAAAAAGAGATCAATGGCCAGAAATAAACCAAGCTATAAGAGTCCATGCTCCCAATCCCAAGAGAAATGCTATTTCAAAGTAAACCAGAGCAATTTTACTCAAAGCCCAAAGAGCAATCTTCTACATACACGGAGATCCAGGCAGGCCCCTGAAGTGCAGGAGCACTCGAGAAGGACAAAAACTAATTCCCTCCTTTCGAGTGCAGAAGGAGAACGGAGGCTCACAGGGCAGAGACGATGGCCCGAAGTCACAGCTGGCCTGAGACAGCATGGGCACTTAAACCGAGTCTCCTGGGTTCTGGTCCTCAAAAGGTAGCTGACCGGAAGACCAGTTCACGTTCCCACATGTACTTTTCTGGAGCCACCTGGGCTTCGCACAGAGCCCACCAAACCACAAGTCACCTTAGAAGCCAGTGCCTTTCACAGGAGAAGAAAACAGCAACAGGCCAACCAGAAAGCCACCATTCCCCAAGCTCCTCTAGGTGCCAGGGCTTTTGGGTACACTGTCATCTGATCCCAGAGTGTTCTTGTTACATAAGTCAAGATTCAGACTCCAAGAAATATTCCCAAGTAAAAAGTGCATGAGCCAGGCTTTAAATGGAAAGGTGTGAGGCCTAGCTGTGCTACAGCTTTAAATGGAACTCTGCCTTTAAATCCAAAAGGCCAAAACGCAACCAGCCTGAAGTCAAATTATTTCATGGCAACCGAAACAATGGCCAGCACAGGCAATTCCACAAAATGCACTTGGTACTCTGTTGGCGTAATTTCAAAAGGAATACCACTGCAAACATTCACTGTCCCTGTTTTGCCACAGGGGAAAGCAAAATGGTAGGCCTTGAGCAGATTAGGAAGCAAGGTCAAGGGCTGGGCAGGTAACTAGCTAGTTATCCCTCCCCTCTACCCCACTCTGGAGCCACACACATACACACAGATATACTGGGGACTGGTCCTTAGGCAGCATGGCTTTTTACCAATCAAAGCTAAAACAGTACCTGTCATCTAAAACTTAGCTGCCACTTTCAAAAGGCGGTCCAGAAACCACAACCTAAATGAGGGCAGATTCATAAGCCTCCACACAGAAGATTCCCATTATCCTTCAGCACTTACTTGTCTGTTTTCGAGGTCAATCTTGTTTCCCAACACAACGAAGGGGAAATTTTCAGGATCCCGGGGACTGGCCTGGATGAGAAACTCATCTCTCCAGCTATCGAGAGTTTTGAATGTGTTGGGGGCAGTAACGTCAAACACCAGAACGCAGCAGTCTGCGCCTCTGTAGAAGGCCACACCAAGGGACTGGAACCGCTCCTGGCCTGCTGTGTCCCAGATCTGCGAAGACAGAACATTATTCCTTGGGGGGCCCAGCACTAGGAGTGGGGGACATCAGAGGAAACGCGCTGCATCATGGAGCCACTGAGAGACAAGTGACCGCAGACCGCAGCACTCGGCAAGCAGAGCGCAGCACTGGGTACCCCACCCCGCCCAGACAGAGGGCGCATGTGAGCGCATGTTCTGTGGGGCGCGGGCACCCAAGTCTGAACCCTGCTAGAGAACGTTTTTATCTTGATCTGGGCAGTGGTCCAATTAGGAGACATTTATGTAAAATTCACAATGTGAACTTAAGATCTAGGTACTCTGGGAACTTTCTGCAGGTGATGGATACATAGGGAGGTGATTACATATGAACTGTACATTTAAATCTACATATTTTACCGTATATAAAGTTTAGCTAAAAATCACTTTTATTTATATTATGACTCAATAATAATAAAGCAAACAAAAACACTTGCCAAGATAGGTGAGGGGAAAGAACAAAAACATACTTTAGAATAGAGGCGAAAGCCAGCTTTTAATCGAAAGAACAACCGGGTACTACTGACCAGCTCAAAGAACTTCCTGTCGTTCATTGCCATGCTAAGTTCAAGAGCAAAGATGGATTTCCTTACTGCCCTAGATCCCTAACAAGGCCACCCTGGTCAACCTGAGAGATGATGAGTGTTCTGAGGAGTAGTTTCCACACCACCCAGCAAGTCACCAGGTTTAAGAAAGTGCTTGGGTCAGGGGCGCTGGGTGGCTCAGTGGGTTAAGCCGCTGCCTTCGGCTCAGGTCATGATCCCAGCGTCCTGGGATCGAGTCTCGCATCGGGCTCTCTGCTAAGCGGAGAGCCTGCTTTCCTCCCTCTCTCTCTCTCTGCCTGCCTCTCTGCCTACTTATGATCTCTGTCTGTCAAAGAAAGTGCTTGGGTCAGAAGCAGCAAACCATTACTTATAGCTGACATGGGTCTTTAACTGGTTTATTCACTGTTTGCAGGGAACCCACTGAGCTTCAGAATAACATAAGAACTTAGACCATCCTTTATAACCCAAATAAATGCCAACTTTATGTCTAAATCACCAGCCAACTACCCCAAAAGGCCCAGGTTTAAACCAAAATTGGAGGTGTGGACTGGGCCACTCTAGTTTCATTCCCAGAACCAAATTCTGCAGGATGGTTGAGCTCCCCTGTGAAGCAGTGGTGCCTCCCTCCAGGTGATCCAGAACACGTGGGGAACCTACCCAGTGTCACTAGGCCATACACAAACTGCGCTCCCAGTTCAAGTAGGAAGAGCACCAGAAAGGACGAGGATATGATGCCTGATTAGAATAAGTAAATATGCACAAGAGAAATAACATAGGACAGGGCAATAATATGGAATTTGCCTTTCTTTATCTACCAATGTAATCAAAGCTCATGATCTTCTACTAAATCTCCTAACACCTCCCAAAATATTCTCTGAAAGGAGTCCTAAAACCTAATGTGTCCTAAAAACCAATCCAGACAGTTGACTGGCTCAAATGACACTGCCACAAGCAGGGGCAGAGCCAGAACTTAAATACTGACGGGAGGTCTGGAAACAGCACTCAGAACCCCTAACAAAGGTCTAATGAAGCAATTATGACTACACACGCTAAACTCTGGCCCACAGACTGGGCAAGAACAGCCTGGAAAGGGACTACTGTGGTTACCAATGTTAGGGCCGAGCAAAAGTGCACATTTCAGCTTTTTGTCAAATAGTCAAGAGCCCAAGCGTTACTCTTAAGAGGAGGACAGTTCTGAGAAGCCTGCCTCAGCCTTTTCTCCCAATGTGCATGACCCTCCATAAGCAGTACATGAAACGTGGCTGCCAGGACTCTTGGCCACAACTCCGAGAGCAGAGAGCCTGACCCTGGCAGTCCATTCCGTTCCCAGGAAACCCCAACCACTACATACACTACACATGCACTTCATTCTGGGAAGAACCTTTCTAAACTAGGACTTGCCGTGACAGCCACAGGAGGTCAGTCTGACTGTGGAGTAGAGGTAGGAGGCTGTCATGAATGTCCGTGTGGGGAACAGGAGTGCTGAGGCCACTGGTAAAGGCAGCAGCCACTCAAAGAGAACCAGAAGGAAGTGAGAATGACTTCCATGTAAGCGTGAAGATCCATATGAACAAACTCAAAGGTAATTATTCTACCTGCCTCTCATCGCGATGGGAAACTGCATGCAACTTCCAACACAACAGACAAAGCATATATGTGTAGACAAAACTCGATCTCTGTTGCCAGTGGATAACCAATACAGGGACTGCTGGTGGTGTCTGCCTTTGAGCTTTTCTGCTTTCCCAACGTCCTACAGTGAATATATGTCTCCGAGTGAAAAAAAGGAACCCTTCGTCATTAACAGGGAGGCTGATCAATGGAGCGGGGAACTCAAGAGTTCCTCAAGAGCCTGGTCATACAGTAAGAAAACTAGAAACAGACCACCACTTCTACAAAGAGAAAGGAGGAAAAAACCAGAACTTAAATCTAGACCTTGACAAATTAAAAAAAAAAAAAATTTCCCCCCCATGAGAGGAGTAACACTGTTACTATGTAAACATTTGGGTAAGTAAAGCCAAAGCCAGAAACCCCCTGAAACACTCGGCACCCTCCCACACAGAGACCATCATGTGTCATTCTAGGTATCCACACTGCGGGGTTTTAAGCCGCTGCCTTCGGCTCAGGTCATGATCTCCGAGTCCTGGGATCAAGTCCCGCATCGGGCTCTCCCCTCTCTCTGCCTGCCTCTCTGCCTACTTGTGACCTCTCTCTGTCAAATAAATAAAATAAAAAAAAAAGTATTTAAAAACATATTGCTGCCAAATTTCCACAACTATAAAGACCTCAGTAATGAATGTTAACTTACAGAGCCTCTTCTGTATTTCTGATTGTTTAGGACAGAATCCCAAAAGGAGAATTACGTAAGAACTCTAGGACTCTTGAGAGACCCAAATGGGTACCTGGAATGCTCATACACAGAGAAGATAGAGTAAGGCACTAAGAAGTCAAGTTGAAAAACTGTGGTTATTCTTAACAACTTTTTTTTTTTAAAGATTCTATTTATTTATATGAGAGAGAGAGAAAACATGTGCAGAAGCAGTGGGGTGGGGGTGGGGGGGTTAGAGGTAGAGGGAGAAGCAGGCTTCCCCCCGAGCAGGGAGCCCAAAGCGCGACCCTGAGATCATGAGCCGAAGGCAGATGCTCAACTGACTGAGCCACCCAGGTGGCCTCTTAGCAACTTTCAAAAATTAATTTATCTTCACACCTAGAAAAGTACAGTCCTATGACTGTAATCTTTTAAAAATTTTAATATGAACTTTAATTGAAATATCTTATTTTCTGGGATGCCTGGGTGGCTCAGTCGTTAAGTGTCTGCTTTTAGCTCAGGTCAAAATACCAGGGTCCTGGGACTGAGCCCCAGATCAGGCTCCCTGCTCAGCGGGAAGCCTGTTTCTCCCTCTCTTTCTCCCTCTTCCCTGTGCTTGTGTTCCCCCTTTCCCTAGCTGTCATTAAAAAAAAAAAAAAAGTATTTTATTTTCTACAAAGCATACCCATGTATCTATTTAATACCCATACTCCAATGTGACAAATACTAACACTGCCACCATAATGTCAGTTTGATTTTTTTTTAAAAGATTTTATTGATTTATTTGACAGGCAAAGATCATAAGTAAGCAGAGAGGCAGGCAGAGAGGGAGGGGGAAGCACGCTCCCTGCTGAGCAGACAGCCAGATGTGGGGCTTGATCCCAGATCCCTGGGATCATGACCTGAGCCGAAGGCAGGGGCTTTAACCCACTGAGCCACCCAGGCGCCGCTTTTCTTTTTTTTTTAACAGAAACAGAGTTAACCCTTCCTCACAGAATTCCCTTTCCCTCCCAGACATAAATGGCTCCTGAGGAGTTAAATGCCTACATAATAGTAAGGATCTTGTACATCTTTTTGCAGCTTGCCTTTTTTCCAAAGTGAAGGGCCATATTATGTCTTAATACACATAATCTATTCCCTGGGCATCACAGCAGCAATGAGTTCTCTTCCTATGGCCAGAGCTCAGATTCCCTAGGCTCTCTTCCTAGACAGAGCACTGCACACACTCAACAAGGGAGAACAAAATGGTAGTCTCTACTGATAAGGTCTGCCTGGATACACTCCCACCATCAGCTTGAGAATATTCTACTCCCTATACTCCAGCCAAAGCTTAATTTTTGTCAGCCTTTTTCCCCCCTCCATGTCTGTACATTTATAGCAATATGCTTTATTAACTTTTTTTTTTCTTAAAGATTTTATTTATTTATTTGACAGAGAGAAATCACAAGTAGATGGAGAGGCAGGCAGAGAGAGAGAGAGGGAAGCGGGCTCCCTGCTGAGCAGAGAGCCCAACGAGGGACTCGATCCCAGGACCCTGAGATCACGACCCTAGCTGAAGGCAGCGGCCCAACCCACTGAGCCACCCAGGCGCCCCGCTTTATTAACTTTAAAATGTGGGGCACCTGGGTGGCTCAGTTGGTTAAGTGTCTGTCTTCAGCTCAGGTCATGACCCTGGGGTCCTGGGACTGAGCCCCGAGTCAGGTTCCCTGCGCAGCGGTAAGTCTGCTTCTCCTCCTCCCTTTGCTCCTTTCCGCCACCCCACCCCCACCCTGACCTGTGCACGCTCTTTCAAATAAATAAAATCTTTCTTAAAAAAGATTTTATTAGACGAACCATAAGTGACTCTTAATCTCGCAAAACAAACTGAGGGTTCCTGGGGGGAGGGGGAAGGGAGGGGGATTATGGACATTGGGGAGGGTATGTGCTGTGAAGTGTGTAAACCTGGCGATTCACAGAGCTGTACCCCTGGGGATAAAAATACATTATATGCTTATAAAAAAATAAAAAATGTAATAAAAAAAGAAAAAAAAAGATTTTTTTGAAAGAAAAAGACACAGCGAGAGAGGGAACACAAGCAGGGGGAACGGGAGAGGGAGAAGCAGGCTTCCCATTTGAGCAGGGAGCCCAATGTGGGGCTCGATCCCAGGACCCTGGGATCATGACTTGAGCCGAAAGATGCTTAACGACTGAGCCACCCAGGCACCCTTCAAATAAATAAAATCTTTAAAAAAAAACAAACAAACCTGTGTTGCACATTTAAATGAGTTTAAATAACTCGACATCAACAGATATTTGTAAAAAATGAGGAATATATTAGAATTTAAAGGCTACCTGGGTTTGCATTTTTCTTAAAATGTACATAAATTCTCACTTTCAACTCAGTAACTTTAGTATGTCATGTCTGAGTATTTACTTTTTTTTTTTTCCAATTTATTTATTTTCAGAAAAACAGTATTCATTATTTTTTCACCACACCCAGTGCTCCATGCAAGCTGTGCTCTCTATAATACCCACCACCTGGTACCCCAACCTCCCACACCCCCGCCACTTCAAACCCCTCAGACTGTTTTTCAGAGTCCATAGTCTCTCATGGTTCATCTCCCCTTCCAATTTACCCAAAAGCACATACCCTCCCCAATGTCCATAACCTTCCCCCCTTCTCCCAGCCCCCCTCCCCCCAGCAACCCACAGTTTGTTTCGTGAGATTAAGAGTCACTTATGGTTTGTCTCCCTCCCTATCCCATCTTGTTTCATGGATTCTTCTCCTACCCACTTAAGCCCCCATGTTGCATCACCACTCCCTCATATCAGGGAGATCATATGATTGTTGTCTTTCTCCGCTTGACTTATTTCACTAAGCATGATACGCTCTAGTTCCATCCATGTTGTCGCAAATGGCAAGATTTCGTTTCTTTTGATGGCTGCATAGTGAGTATTTACTTTTTTTTTGAAGGTTTTATTTATTTATTTGACAGAGATCACAAGTAGGCGGAGAGGCAGGCAGAGAGAGAGATGGGAAGCAGGCTCCCTGCTGAGCAGAGAGACTGATGCAGGGCTCGATCCCAGATCCCAGGGATCATGACCTGAGCCGAAGGCAGAGGCTTTAACCCACTGAGCCACCCAGGCGCCCCTGAATATTTACTTTCTACATGAGGGAGTCTTTGCTTTTAAAATGTTGTGGTATGACCACCTTTTAGTTCTACTGATGATAAATATATCTGTTACTATTTATGATCAGTAATTTAAAATAATACTTTATATTGAAACAGGACACTTTTCCCCCATATCCATAATTTACTTATTTTATGAGCAGAAGTTTAATCCCTTTCACCTATTTCTCCCATTTCCCATCCCTACCCCTCTGGCCACCACCAGTTTGTTCTCTGTACTGATGAGTCTGTTTTTGTGTTGTTGTCTGTTCTTTGTTTTTTTAGATTCCAAATATGAGAGAAACCATATAGTATTTGTCTCTGTCTGACCTATTTCACTGGGGATGATACTCTCTAGGTCCACCCATGTCGATACAAACAGCAAGATCTCATTTTTTTTTATGATGAGTACCACATCTTCTCTATCCATTCACCTGCAGACGGACAGCTGGGCTGCTTCCATATGAAATAAGATACTTACCGAATATTATTATTTTACTTCAAGTCTAATTTTAGTTCTAGAGAAGTTGGTGCTATCTCAAAGGCCTGGACAAGGTTTTATTTTTCTCTTATTTCAGGAAGATCACTTAACAGCAAACACTTGAGGTTTCTTTAGTGGTGCACAGCAACACTGCCTGTCTGTGAAACACCCACATGAAATTATTTCCATTTCCAACAAGCTTTTATGTAAATTTTCAAGTTTATGAAGTCTCTCTGAACAGTCAGGCTCAATATAATGACACTTGCACAACCTTGTTTTTCCAGCATGCTGTTATCCCGCCATGTGATCAAATCCAACATTCATGATTGCAGAGCAGTGGTACCACCTGCCTGAATTCTGTCTGTCCAGAGGGCCTGATGAGGTTGCTGCAGTCCTTCTACCAGCTCTCCTGGCCCTCGTGGCACACCACAGCCCTACAGCACAGTCACTCGGATGCCGCCCATCAGGGCAGACATCCACTTTATTCAACCAACCCCAGAAGTATCTGGAGTCACAGGACCACAGGGAATTTCTTTAAGCCACCCAATTGCTGGGATATTTTTCCAAAGAGCATTTTTTGATAGCACTGGGGAGGGAGGCAAGGGAGTATTCCCTGTGTCTACAGCAGTGCCACCTTGCCTCGTCACCTTTTTAAATTTGTAATTCCCTGAAATCAAACTCCTGGACATTAACAGTTTCTTCTGACAGCGGCGTGGTGATGTCTTTTGTCCAGTTTTCCACAGGGCTGATTGTTGACTGGATACTACTACGCATTATCAACATTTTTTCTGGTCTGTGGTTTTATCTGGGAATCTTGTTATTCAAATGTTTAATTTAATGGGGTCTACTATCAATCTTTAATCTTTTATGATTTGTGCTTTCTCTATTTTAAACATTTAAGGTAAAACAATTATTTTCATTTCTGAAGTTTCATTCTTTACTTGTTCCATTCAGGTCTTAAACCCTCTGGTTACTCCCCATCCAAAACAGAAAACCTCTGGCCCACTCCGTTTACTGTGTAACTCCCCCTTTTCCCTACTCTTCTGGAAGCTGACTCTTTACTCAGTGTCCAGCTAGGTGTGCCCTGTCTATGTGCCCTCCGTTCCCTTGATCTGTATGTCTCTGACAATATCACACTGTTTAAACTACCATGGCTTCATAGTAAGTTACCTTTACATTTTTCTTGCATACTTGATACCATCTAATGTTTAATACTGATTCCTAGCTTCTTCCTGAACAATATAAGGAACTGAAAACAAAAACAGAAACAAAAAACCCCCACAGCAACCACTATGCTTCCCCAACACATTAAATTACATAGGTCTAATCCTGGTTTTGTGTGATAGTTTGGAAGTTACATACTCTTACTATTAGGGTCGTAATTCTAACAATAAGTATTTGGATGCAAATAAAGTTTATCTCAGTTTATCTTATCTCAGACCTTTCTAAATGGAGTATTTTCCTTCTGCCTGATGTACATCATTTAGAATTTTCGCCATAGAACCTAAGGAAGTACGATCTCCTTCTCCTTCGAGGATATTTTTAGCAGGGACAGAACACTGTGCTGAAGGTTTCTTTCAGAATATATTCCACCGCCTGTTGATTTCCTCTGTTACTGCTGAGAGTCAACTGTCAGCCTCATTCCTGTTCCTTTTTAAGGTCATCATCTTCCTCTGGATGCTTTCGAGTTTGTCTTTTGTTACTGCAATTTCATTACGGTATGCCGAGTTATTTACCCATCCTGGAATTTGGGCTTCCTGAATCTGCGGACTGGTGCCATATCTATTCTGGAAAATTCTTAGCAAATACCATCTCTGATTCATTCCCTTTATTTTGAGATTAAAAGAAGTCTGACCTATCTACTGAATCCTGTCTGTACCTCTCTTTCCTACCATTCTTCCTTTCAGCCCTCTTCTGGGGTGTCCTCTCTGCTGCTAAAAACATTCTTGGATTTCCACCTTTTTTTTGATTATTGTATTTCATTTTTAGAAATTCTATTAACCTACATCACCTGTTTAGTTTCCTCTCTCCACAGATAACGTAAGACTGCCTTATTCCTTTAAATACAAAAACCACTCTGATAAGGGAGCTTTCCATTGGTTCTTGCCTTGTTTCCTTTCTTTCTTTCTTTCTTTCTTCTTCTTTTTTTTTTTTTTAAGATTTTATTTATGTGACAGAGACAGATACAGTGAGAGAGGGAATAAGCAGAGGGAACGAAAGAAGGAGAAGCAGGCTTCCCGCCAAGGAGGGAGCCCAATGCGGGGCTCGATCCCAGGACCTGCAGATCTTGACCTGAGCCGAAGGCAGACGCTTAACGAATGAGCCACCCAGGCGCCCCTTGCCTTGTTTTCTTATTTGGATTATCTTATTGCACACTGGTAAAAGCCTGTAAAAAATATGAGGATTCCTCAAGATCTAGGAAGATGATGCCTCTATCCAGAGATCATGGTTTTCATTTCCTTCTAAGTCTTTCAAGCTGGTTGCAATAGTACGAGGGTCAGCCTTTTGTTTCACCCTTTCAGAAACATGTTTTCTCCTCTATTGTTTCCAGAGTCTAGTGACTGTGGTTCTCCAGATGGTGTTCACTCCAGCAGTGCGGCGCTGCAGGGTTCCAGCTCAGTAGGGCATGTGGGGCCCTGCACCCAGGAAGAACTGGGCTCTGACTTCGGAATCAGCCCACACTGCTGTCAAAGCCACAGCCTGGCTCCACAGCTGTTCCTGCTGGTACAGGAACCAGCTTTCAGTCTGGCTGGTGCGCATGTTAAATCTGCAGGTAGTACTTTATGCCAGTATCCTGAAGGCATTCCATTTCCTTCTCCCTCCTGATGTCCTCAAGAACTCCTCTAATGTTCCTTTTTAAGTAATTTTTCTTCTCTCTAGTTGCTCTTACAATTTTGCTTTTGGTGTTCTGCAATTTTGAGTCTTCTGGTAATCTCAGTTTTCACAGCTTACTGTTTTCTTCAGTTGTGTTTAATATGCAGGTTAACTGTTCATTTGGTTTACTGCAATGACCACGTTTTCACTTCTTCAAGTTCTAAGTTCTCTATATCCTCATTTTTACAATAGTATCCTTTTTCATTATGGTTTCGATTCCTTTTTTAAAAAAATCTCTAGTCATTGTGAACATTTTTTGTGGTACATTATTTCCTCATGTGGCTATGACCTCATCTTCTGTCCTGTCCTGGCAAGTCTTCCTATAGAATGGTCTTATCTCTGCTTTTGTCAAGAATGACAGTCATTTATGGGTTTATGTCAAGGTCTTTAACATTTCTGTCCAATGTAGAGTATAAGCTCAGAACCAGACATGAGCACAGTAGAACTGAGAGTCTCCAACAAGAAAGCAAAGAGGCAAAGCCTCAAGCATACTTCATACAGGAGCTTTGCCACTTCTTTGGGTTGAGGGTATTTGATCCCGTTTTCAAAACTTTCCACAGTCCTGGATGAGTGTGAGAGTGAATGAGACAGAGTGAGAGTGAGAGAGAGAGAGAGAGAGAGAGACGGAGAGAGAATGTGTGTGTGTCTCCCCAAGGGAGTGTGCTAGTGGGAGTTCTAGCTCCCCAACCTTTTGTAGTCACATCTCCTGCCCCTGGCGAGTAATTAAACTCTAGTCTGGCTATAAACTTGACAAGCATCATGGCAGAAGCCCCCAAGCTTAGCACTAGCTTTCGGTTCACTCTTCTTTCCTGTAACCTGGAAATTTCTTTCTCTCTCAAGCTTGGCTTAGTAAAACTGTAGTCATATTTTGAACATCTCGGTGTATATGCATGGGGGAGGTGAGAAATGAAATCCGTATCAGCCCCATCCTGGATGTGTGAGTCCAGGAACGTCCAGAGTCCTTATCCTCTGGGAGCATGTCACAGCTTTAGTTTCATGTCTGTAAAAATGTCTACCTCTAACACCTGGATCATTCAAACATTTTGGGGCAAGCCTGGTGTTTGCTAGGACTACAGTGGAATAAAAATCACGTCTGTCTCTAGAGGTCTAGTCTGCCAGGGAACTCATTTAACACAGGAAGAAACAAGTGCCGTGGAGATAGGAGTTTCAGAAGACAACCAGGGACAAAAGCTGGAGACTTGGGGTGAAGACAAAGATGGGATGAAAGAGCTGGGATGGAAGCAGACAGGTTCAAGGACAGGTTTGTAAGAGCAGCACATGGTTTAGAAGGACTGACAAAAGACAAAAAAGTGAAGTACAGTTGTAGCCAGAATGAAAAGTCTTTCAAAAGGTCACATGAAGAAATGTGTATTTTAGCCTAATTGTTGCAGGGAAAAACCTTAAACGATTATGGCGATACACAAAAAAGCTAGCTGGCTTAACAGAAACACAACTTTGGTGGCTGTAGATAAGACAAGAGAAGCCAGAAAAATAGGGAAACTACATGAACAGCTACTGTAAGAAACTAGGAGAGACCCAAATATGTTTTGGGTCTCTCCTAGTTTCTAAAATACTATGCAGGGATATTAAGAAAGGAATGAGTTAGACATTTTGGAGACACAGCAAGACAGAGCCTGTAGGCTGGCAAATGCAGCAAAACACACACAAAAAACAAACAACAACAAAAAGGAACTCTAATTAAATTTGAACTTTGGAAAAAACAATGAAAACTTTCTAGTATGTCTCATGCAACATCTGGGTCGTACTTGAAGTCCTGTATTTTACCTGGCAATCCTACTTGCGGCCAATTATCCATGAATATGGTAATGGGAAATGAAGAAAAGGAAGGGAAAATGCCTAGGCATGAACAAAAGTTTCCGACCAAATGAAAAAGGCTTGGCTGGCAAAGTGGCAAAGACGTGTGCTTACCTGCATTGTAACTAGTCTGTCATCCACCATCACCTCCTTTGTCAGAAAGTCTGCTCCTATTGTAGCTTTGTACTGATTACTGAACTTCTTGTTCACATACTGGTTCATGAGTGATGTCTTACCAACTCTGAAATTGGAGGAAAACCACAAATATAGGTCAACTAGGAAGGGACGGAAAACAGATTCTGATACTTGAAGCTCTGAAGACACGGGCCTATCTTAAAGGAGAACAAGAACTGTGATCACAATAGAGAGCTGCCCCAGCCAACTGCCCAGCATTACTCATTCGAGACTGTATTTTCTCCTGGGATGAAAACATGGTGCACAGATGTGGGCCAGATGTTGAAAAGCTGCTTGTAAGTTTTGGTACAAGCAACTCAGATGGTAGAACCTAGTATTACTTTTTTCCTTCCAGAAAGATGTCAGCAAATACTCTCCTTCTAAAAGGAGCTACAGCAGTAAGATCACTCCACCATTCCAAAAATATCTCTGCTGTCTTGGGTGTCTCTCCTTTTAGGGGTTGCTACTCAGTCCAAGAAAGTAACAGCACAGGAGGAAGTCACCGGTTGCGAGCAGACATACACACCAGTCAGCCACCTGCTGCTTCGAAGTTTAAAATCTAAAGTGGAGAAAGAATCAATATTCCACACCAAATCAGAATTTCCTCAGAGTACGCTCCTCCAGAGGTGTTTTTCAGTAAAAAAACTCAGGAAGAGACGACATGTGGGGGGGGGGGTCTTTTGGTGATGAGATTAGTTAGGGCAGGCTGAAGACAATACAAAAGCCTTCAGAGTCAACGGGAACACCTTCCTCTCCCACCAAGGAACATTCATTTTCATATGCAGAGGACAGGGAAGTACATTTATGGCTTAGGGCAGTGTTCTCCAACCCGGGCCGTCTGGATCTGAATTTTCAGGGGGAAAAGCCAGGAGATCTGTAATCAAATAAAGGCCTGGTGATTCTTTCCAGGCAAGTTTGGGGCTAAAACAGTACCTTTCAATCCTGACAGCACACCAGAGTCATCAGGAGTAAGGGAGGGGAAGGGAGGGGAAGGGAGGGACAGAGACAGAGAGATGTGTGTATTTAAGTACTGCTAACTAGGCCCAACCCACTGGTCTGGAAAAATGCTAACTTCTAAAAGGCTCCTCAGGCAATTAAAAAAGCCGCCAGGGTAGAAAAACCATTGCCTTTTTAAAGGGCAGGGAGCTTTGGGATAAGGCGGCACACCTGCATTTATTATTATTATTTAAAAAAAAAAATACACAGCTTCTAGTTGGTCTAAGGTTTCAAAGGTCACTTCAGATGCTGAGTCTGAAAAGTCTTCCACAGAACCATAACAGCTACTGAAGAGCTGGTTACTTACTTAGTGGCAGATCTGGGATCAGAATCCAGTTCTCCAGACCCAGGTTCTTTGGAATATAGGCCCAAATCTGGCACAGCAGTGGGAGGATACTGCACAGCACATCCCAAACCCACAACTGGTAGGCATGAGGTCAGTGGCAACAAATGTACACAAACAGAACTCCCTTGTCTAACCAGCTTGGGAAAAAATTGGGAAAAAAAGGAATTCCATGAGACTAGTCTTGAATTTAAACAGCTACCCTTTCCCCTAAATCATGACAAAGAACAGGAAAGGAAGGGTTACAGAACAAGAGATCATTCAAATTGCTGCTGTGCCTGAAACAGCAGGAGACCTAGGGCCCTACAGCCCTGCTATTAGAGAAGAAACTGCCAAATGTCAGCACGTAGGGCACCAGCTTCCAGGAGGTCACATTTAATCCTAGCCAACACATTAGTTCAAACAGTGAGAAACACTTACCCAGAATCTCCCAGGATGATAACCTTCAGTAACACTTTCTTCCTAGAGGTCATCCTTCAAACTGAAAGGAGAAAGGAGAAAGCACTGTGAGAGTGACAGAAATACCGAGGCAAACCACGCCCCCCAGCGTAGGCATCAAAACCACCAAGAACCATTGAGCCCTGAACCTTCCCCACTGACTATTTCCCTGCCACCCGGGGAGACTGGATGGAGAGCAGTATCAGTCATTAGAACTCTGGCCCAAAGCTGGTTAGAATAGTGAGACAGGCTCATCCTGCCTCTCAGAGCAGTCTAGAAGAACATATTCTCCTCTTGGATGCTGAGGAAATAACTGTTTACAAATAAAAAAGGTAGGTAAGGAAGTGGGTTCAGTAAAGCCTGTTGTTATTCTTCTACAGTTTGGGAGAACAAGGTAGTCAAAACTAGGTCTTAGAAAAGCTACTTTTTAGTTTCATTTTTATTTATTTATTATTTATGTTAAAAGATTTTATTTACTGGGGCGCCTGGGTGGCTCAGTGGGTTAAGCCGCTGCCTTCGGCTCAGGTCATGATCTCGGGGTCCTGGGATCGAGTCCCGCATCAGGCTCTCCGCTCAGCAGGAAGCCTACTTCATCCTCTCTCTCTCTCTCTGTCTGCCTCTCTGCCTACTTGTGATCTCTCTTTGTCAAATAAATAAATAAAGATTTTATTTATTTATTTGACAGAGAGATCACAAGTAGGCAGAAAGGCAGGCAGGGAGATAGGGAAGTAGGCTCCCCACTGAGCAGAGAGCCCGACGCGGGGGCTCAATCCCAGGATTCTGAGATGGTGACCTGAGCTGAAGGCAGAGGCTGAACCCTCTGAGCCACCCAGGCGCTTCTAATTTTTATTTATTTTTAAAAGATGTGTGTGTGTGTGTGTGTGTGTGTGTGTGTGTGTGAGAGAGAGAGAGAGAGCGCGTGCGTGCGCGGGTGTGCGTGCGCACACAACTGAGTTCACACAGTGGGAGCAGCAGGCTCCTTGCTGGGCAAGAAGGCTTATGTGGGTGGGAATCGATCCCAGAACCCTGGGATCATGACCTGAGCCAAAAGCAGATGCTTAATGGAGCCACTCAGGTGTCTCTTAGTTTCTTTTTTAACCACCTAGCTTTTAGACGGCTGAGAGGCTGGCTATATGACTGTGACTTTATCTTGTTGCTAGTATTTGCTTCTGTAATAGTCTTAACATCTAATACTCCTCTGAGTGAATTAAGTGTTTGAACAGTCATTCCTGCCTTTTACTTAATATACCAAAAATCTGGGGAAAGTAATGCTGTAAAGAACATCTTTGAACTTCAGTTCAGGGATCATTTCCTTAGGACCCAGCAACAGCCATGGGGTGGGGTGCGGGTGGGGGGCACAATCTCAGAGTCAAATTCACAAGACTATCACAGGCCATACCCGGCATGCATCTACTGAGAAGGATTGGGACAGGAAAACAGCTTGTTGGCTGTTCTTTCAACAGTCCACACAGCAGATGGCTCAGGTATAGGGAGAGTGTGTGGGTTCAAGCCCTGACTTAAACCTTCACTGTTGAGAGGATCCAATCAGCTCTTTTAATAGCTGTACTGGTCCCTGGTGAGGAACACACACAGCCCAAAAGCCAATGTGCTCTGCAAAGCCCAAGCATGGGGCTCCATCGGGCGCTCACAGCCTCTCCCTGCCCAGATGCAATCACCAACCGGGAGACATTTTACCATGTAAGCCACAGTGCCCAGCAAGAGAAGTTGGCAGTCTGCCTTTATTGAGTTCCCCAGAAACAAAGTTAACCAAAGGTCAAATTTTCACACAGGCAAACGGGTTTTGTTAAACTTAACTTACAGATATTGTTTAGGAATGGGGTTACTGAATCAAAAGTATAAACATTTTCATGACTTCCACTAATTCACTTTCTTGAAGGATTTTCCAAATTTATACTACAACCACTGTTGCAGTGGTTAATAACTGTACAAGACTTAAATAAGAAAATGACAATCTTACTGAAACAAAGGAAATCTGAATAAATGAAGAGCTATCTCCAATAGGAAGACTTAATGCAGAGATGTAAATTCTCCCCTACTGAAACAATCCCAAGGGTTTTTTTGGAACTTGAAATAATTCTTATTTGATGAATAATTTTTTTCATCAAAATAAATTCACAGGAATCCCTCCCATTCCTCTCCTCTAAAAGAATAATGACAAGAGGGGGGCGCCTGGGTGGCTCAGTGGATTAAAGCCTCTGCCTTCAGCTCAGGTCATGATCCCAGGGTCCTGGGATCGAGCCCCGCATCGGGCTCTCTGCTCTGCAGGAAGCCTGCTTCACCCTCTCTCTCTGCCTGCCTCTCTACCTACTTGTGATCTCTGTCTGTCAAATAAATAATAAAAGAAAAATCTAAAAAAAAAAAAAAAAAAAAAAAAAAAGAATAATGACAAGAGGAGAGAGGACTTGCCTTAACAGTCTTGGAAAGTATGTTATAAAAATACAGTATTAAAGTATGGGGCTGGAACAGGACTAAACAGAAAAATAACCCAGAAATGAATAATTTGGACAAATATGGCATTATGAAATTCGGTAGCAAAAGGATGAAAAAAAATTCACAAAGTGAAGGCAGCCAGAAAAATCCTGAGAATTAAGATCCTTACACTTCATCCTCCAAAACAAAATGCCCTAAGGAGTAAATATTTAAATACAAAAATGAAGTTGAAAGGAATACAATTATTAGCAGGTTTTTCCTGGATGGGAGAATTAAAATAGCATTAATTAATTAATTAATTAATTAATTTCTTTATACTACCTTATTGTGACCTTTGGAGGAACACATTACCCTGAAACTGAAAAAGCTATTTCCACTTCGGAGAAAAATGTTAAGGTGCTGATTTTTCAAGTAAGTTTTATCATTACAAAATTAGTCCTTATTCATCATGAAAGATACATGAATGAGGATTTCATTTTCACTTAGGGCATGCACTCAACAGTGGATCTGAAGAAACCCAACACGTGGTTTCATCACCAGGATGTTAACGGCTTTAAATTGGCAAAGTTTAGAGCTAGGTTCCTGCACTTAACTGTTCTCCAGGATCAAGAATGGGACACTGGTTTCTAGAAAAAAGTAAAGAAAAAAACAAACCAAACCAAACCAAACCTGAGCACAACTTTTGCTACAAGAAGCTGCCCAAGCTGCAAGGGCTTTAAAATCTCCACTTGCAGTTTCTTCGCTACTGATTTCCGTCATCACCTTCATCGATTTCGGAAATTACTTCTTGAAATCCTACAAACTTAGGGGACACCTGGCTGGCACAGGTGGTACAGCATGTGACTCGATTTCAGGGTTGTGAGTTCTAGCCCTAGGCTGGGTGCAGAGTTTACTTTAAAAAAAAAAAAAAAGTTCCTACAAACTAGAAACTTGTAACTGGAAAACAGTTTTTAACACAGAGACCACTCCTTTTACAGGAGAATCTGAAACAGGCAAAGAGGAAATAAGAGCTGTACAAGGTCCCTAGCCACTGTGTTCCTTGGAAATGAACATTTCTGATAATACCCATTAATCCATTTACATATATCTTCTAATTTTCAGAATAAGGTGTATTCAGAACACATTTCCTTCCTTCTGCTTTCAAACCAAGCCTCATCAGTGTGTTTTGGAGATATTTCCTTGGAAGAACAAGCAATACTAACTACTTCATAAGCCGAATCCATTCTTTCCCCTCAAGTATAATTTTTTCTCGAATAATAAATCAAAAGCTAGAATCTTCCTGTTAGCCTGGAGCTATCACTCTCTTATCTCTGAAGCAGAGAAACCAACTGGCCATAAAGGCAGACACAACAAAGAAACCCCCATGTAGGTAAAAACGTCAGGAAAATAATATCCAAGAGTCTGGGCTGGGCAGGGCCAATGAGGTCAGAAAGGGTCCCACAGAGAGGTCAGGGGGAGGACAGCGAGAACAAAGAATTGGTCTGGGAAAAAGTGGAGGAGCAGGGAGGGAGTAGAAGTTGGCAGTCAGCAGGCCACTGCAAAGTGTGGCCAGTGCAGCTTTGTGTGGTGATCACAAACTCAAGGTGACTATGCTCCTGTGGAGGTGAGACTAGGGAGTTGCATATCAAGGAGTTGAAAGCAAAGCATGTGCAAAGCCACCACCACAACAGTGTAAAACACAGGAAATGAAGGTGAACCAGGTGTTGTATCATGTCCAAGATCACACAGCAATTGGGTGGCAGAGCTGGAATTGTTGAATGTGTCAGCCCAGGCCCCCAATACTTAACCATGCCACTCTGTAGTATCAGTTCTCACCGCCAAGAGGATTCTGGTTCATCAGGGCTGGGGATCAGTCCTTAAGGTTAGGGATTCTGAAAAGTTCCCTCTGGCAATTGAGGCGCACACACCAGATTTGGAATTACTGACTTGGGGTCTGGAACTGCTGCTCTGATTTACGTATGTGCCTGATACAGTGACGGCACTGACATTAGAGAAGCAAGGCTGCGGCAGTTAAACGGACTAGTGTTCGAGAGCCCATTAACAATTTTATTTGCGTGGTGTTGCCAAGTTGCGTACCTCTCTAGGTGGATCAGCTAGATCCTAATCAAACAACTGACTCTTCTGCTACTCTCTCTCTCTCCCCCACCCCAATTAAAGTACTGAATTATAGAAAATTCAGAAAGGTACACAAAAGAATAAGCCAAAGACAAAAAGGCATCCACAATTTCAACTCTTAGAAACAATCCTATTAGCACCAGGGTTTAGGTCTAATTTTCCTTCAAATAGTTGAGATTATACTGTTGCATCCTGTCTTTCTATATTAAATATCCTCCCATGCTCCTGGCATTAAGGTTACATGATACTGCAGCATATGGATAATCCCACTATTACTGAGCATGCAATTATTTTAAATTATGTATACAATCTGATCACACAAATGTGTTATCACTCAGCAAAACAGTTAAGACTATTTTAAAGGCCCTTGAAATTTACTGACAGAATTATTTTCCAGAACAGCTTTATTAACACCCACGCCATCAGTGAACTAGAATTTCCATTTCGCCATACCTCAGCTATCATTAGCACAAATCATTGTTAATCATATAGCTAGAAAAGAGGGTCAGGTCAGCTGGTTCCATCTGCATCTCTTAGATCAGCAGAGGTCAAGCATTTCAACCAGAAACCTCTCAGTTGTCTGCTGGTCTTTGCCTATTTTACCTAATATAATGTGATTTATTGCATACATAGTCTACATATAGCATTGAGAAGGAAGCATCATGGGGATACAGATTTCAGAAGTTATAGGCTTCTGAGCAGATTCAAAAGTACCATTCTAAACTATAACCAGCATGAAACCTCTCCATCCCATATTCTTCCAAGACTCCGTGCTATAGCTATACCTGACCATTAACCATTAAAGAAGACCCAGAAGGGGTGAATGGGGTGGCTCAGTTGGTGAAACGCCCACCTTCGACTCAGGTCAAGATCCCAGTTTCCTGAGATAGAGCCCCTGTGTCCCCCATATCCGGATCTCTGCTCAGCAGGGAGGCCAGCTTCTCCCTCTGGCCCTCCCCTAGCTTGCACGCATACACACACTCTCAAATTAAATCTTTTTCCCCCCCCCATTATTTATTTTTTATTTCTTTTCAGCGTTAACAGTATTCATTGTTTTTGCACCACACCCAGTGCTCCATGCAATCCGTGCCCTCTCTAATACCCACCACCTGGTTCCCCCAACCTCCCACCCCCCACCCCTTCAAAACCCTCAGATTGTTTTTCAGAGTTCATAGTCTCTCATGGTTCACCTCCCCTTCCAATTTCCCTCAACTCCCTTTTCCTCTCCACGTCCCCTTGTCCTCCATGCTATTTGTTATGCTCCACAACTAAGTGAAACCATATGATAATTGATTCTCTTGGCTTGACTTATTTCACTCTGCATAATCTCTTCCAGTCCCGTCCATGTTGCTACAAAAGTTGGGTATTCATCCTTTCTGAAGGAGGCATAACTCCATAGTGTATATGGACCACATCTAACTTATACATTGAAGGGCATCTTGGTTCTTTCCACAGTCTGGCGACCGTGGCTACTGCTGCTATAAACATTGGGGTACAGATGGCCTTCTTTTCACTACATCTGTATCTTTGGGGTAAATACCCGGTAGTGCAATTGCAGGGTCATAGGGAAGCTCTATTTTTAATTTCTTGAGGAATCTCTACATTGTTTTCCAAAGTGGCTGCACCAACTTGCATTCCCACCCACAGTGTAAGAGGGCTCCCCTTTCTCCACATTCTCTCCAACACGTTTCCTGTCTTGCTAATTCTCAAATTAAATCTTAAAAAAAAAGACAACGCCAACCCCGCAGTCACCCTGCCCTCAAAACCAATGAATTCAAGGCTCAGAGCGAGGTAGGCAAGCAATATGTGCTAAGGTTTTGGAGAAGGTCACAGGGAGGGAGCAGGAAGCCATATACTACCAACTGTGCTGGCCTCCAAGCTGAACAGAGTAACGTCTGCTGGAAGTAGATTCTTTCAACTTTCCAAATGGAGCAATCTTCTTAGGGCCTACAGAGTGGAAAAAGCAGAGCCTATGAAAGATCGAGAAATAAAGACCACTTTCCTGAGTGCTCTGTGCTGGGCACTACACTACAGGTCATGCATTTAATCCTCAAAACGAGGCCGTAAGGTGGAATTCTCATTTAACAGACAAGGAAACAGGAGTTTGCAGGTGGTCCCTGGATCTGTAAAAACACTCAGATACGAGATGGGAGCCCAGGACCGATTACAAAGTGCTTCATCTCAGTCGCTACACTGGGTTGATCACCAAGATCAAAAAGACGTGTCATGCTTCAAAATAATCCACAGGGTGAGACAGAGAGCACAGCCCAAATGCCACGGGCTGGTAACAGGCTGAGCAATGGGTGCAAAGGCTGCCTGCACTGTTCACACTACTTTTGCACGTATTTGAGATTTTCCATAATAAAAAACTGTAAATGCAATTCATACTTATAACAAATTAGAAAAATCTGAAGGAAAAAATAAAATATGTATAAATTTATTTTCATTGCTAAAAATACAGTGACAAACTTTTACGGCAAATGTGTCCCAGATTCAGGCTTGATAATCATCTTTGGTTATCCGTGATAATTAGCCTTTGGTTTGGGGGCAAGCATACTGTTAGTTTTGCCACAATAGAAATCTTAGATTAGAAACATCTGGCACATACCTTCTAAAAAGGAAGCCTAAATAAAAAAATATGTTATGACTTTGGTAATAACCTCTTTTTGAAAAAAATATTTTATTTATATTTTGGTGGTGGTGGGGGAGAGAATGAGCAGGACAGAGTGAGAAGCAGCAGACTCCCTTTTGAAGAGAGAGCCTGTCCAGGGGCCTGATCCCAGGACCCTGATGAGATCATGACCTGAGCTGAAGGCAGCCACTTAAATGACTGAGCCAGTCAGGAGACCAAGAAGGTTTTTTTTGTTTTGTTTTTGTAAGGAGTCTCTATGCCCAACATGGGGTTTGGACCCACAACTCTGAGATCAAGAGTCATGTTCTACCAACTGAGCCAGGCAGGCCCTCCAGAAGTAACTTGTTTTAAGATCAGTTTGAGAGAGAAAGGGAGAGGGATAATACGAATTTGGATTCCTCCAACAGAGCAGCTTAAGATGGAAAGAGAAAAGCTTGAACAAGAGGATTTTTCTTTTTCTTTTTCTTTTTTTTTAAAGTAAACTCTACCCTCGAACTCACGATTCCAAGATCAAGAGTCCCACGCTCTGCTGTGTGAGCCAGCCGGTGCCCCAAGAGCAGATTTTCAACAAACAGTATCACCCGCCAACTCCAATCCCAATGGCTAAAAGGCACTACATAAGGGTTCTAGAGTAGCAGGAGACAGCCATAAAAGGTCATAAAGGTAAATAAAAACAATTCTTAACAGCACCTCTAAGCCAGGAGGTAGAAGGAAGTTATGCTGGCTACAGAAGGTAGGTTTGCTTCACGGGAACAGGAACCACAGGTAACAAGAGAAGGAAAACTAGCTACACAAAGGCCCAAAATAAAAAATTACCAAGTGTGTCTCTTGAAAACTCACAGTGTGCTTGTCTTCAGGCTAAGCATCTTACCTGTATCATCTCATCTGGGTAAGCGTGAAGATTAAGATAACTTAGTGTTACTTTTGGACAGGTTAAGGGTGTTCATTGTGTCCTTTGGGGATGGGAGTTGGGAGCGTGACTACTTTAACAATCCAAGGGTTAGCAAATCCAGGAAATACTCTACTAAAAAAAGTGGGGGTGGGGGGAAAGGACAGGGGCGTAACAGACTGCCTGAGTTAAAAATGGCTTCAAAATTCTAGGCCCAGAAGAAAGGCAAGAAAATAACATCTCAAATGATGTTCTGAAAGCTCCCAAATTAAAACTGAAGCCATAATTTTTTAAAAAAAGATTTTATTTATTTATTTGACAGAGAGAGAGAGACAGGCAGGGAACACAAGCAGGGGGAGTGGAAGAGGGAGAAGAAGGCTTCCCACTAAGCAGGGAGCCCAATATGGGGCTTGATTTCAGGACCCCGGGACCATGACCTCAGCCAAAGGCAGATGTTAACATCTGAGTCACCCAGGTGCCCCTGAAGCCTAATTTCAAATGGTAGCAAAAATGTCCCTCCAATAAGGGAATGAAAAAAATGGAAGTTGGAGTTGTTTGGAAACCCCATGATCAAATGGTCCACATGGACCAGAACTAGGTCCAGGTCCAGCAACATGAATGGGAGAAGAATGCAGGCCACTGCCACATACTTCCAGGAGGGGATGCAAGGTTCCACAGAGGAGGATGCTCATCTGGGCAGGGGCAGGAGTGGAAAGACTGCCAGGCTGGAAGCAGGAGGGCAGAGGATGAGTGGGGGCCTTTGACCAAAACCCTTTCTGTGGAATCATGAAGTCACTTTGGGGGAAGCTTGGGGAAATGCTGGTGTTCTAGAAACTCAGACAACAGGCTCAGATTGGAAAGCAGAACTTATCAACTGGTTGGTATGGATCACTACCTCCGAATGCACAACAGACATTTAAACAAGTGAGGCACCTTTTTACTTTGAACTAGCCTTTGTCTTGTTTTTATTGAATAAAGTCACTTGCCTGGGTCTGGAGCACCTTCCATCCCCTTCAATCGGCTAAGGTCTAATACCCTTCATTCAACACAAGTGTATGTCAGAATAATTCTAAAGTCTTAAACCTAGTTTCTCTACTCCCAGGGTTTGAAGTGAGTTTTTTCTTTCCCTTTCAGGTTGAATGCTGCCTTCAGCAGGAAGCCTACTCTAGCTTCCCCAGGGACCAAGACAGATTCCAGCCTTCCTTCCACCAGTTTCCACTACATCCACCCAATAAATGAAGAGATACTGTGGACAGGGCTAAACTGTGACTAACCCAAAGTGGAATCTGCCCAAAGAGGAAGCCCACACCTGGGACATGGACAGCTAGGGGCAGTGGGCAGGCCCTGTGGAATTTCTTGCCGTGCTGAAGCAGTTTGTACTCTGGAAAGTTTAAGAGTCACTGGTTTAACAGAGTCCAGGATCTGGACTGAAACATGTATTTCCAAGTCTAGGAATAATACAAGCTCAGTTGAATTTTATCATATTCCCCTTTCCTCCTAAATAGAGAGCCTGGAATAATCTTGCAGTCAAATTCTACCCCCCCCCAATTTTTAAGTAAAGGGGTGCACCTGGGTGGCTCAGTCGGTTGTGTCTGCCTCTGGCTTGGCTAAATGATCCCAGGGTTCGGGGACTGACGTGTTTTGTTTTTTTTTTTTTAAGATTTTATTTATTTATTTGACAGACAGAGATCAGAAGTAGGTAGAGAGGCAGGCAGAGAGAGAGAGATGAGGATACAGGCTCCCTGCTGAGCAGAGAGCCCAATGTGGGGCTTGATCCCAGGACCCTGGGATCATGACCCAAGCTGAAGGCAGAGGGTTTAACCCACTGAGCCACCCAGGCACCCCCCACCCCTCCCCGGGACTGAGTTCTACACATCAGCATCCTTGCTCAGCAGGGAGCCTGCTTCTCCCTCTGCCTGACACTGCCCCTGCTTGTGCACTCTCTCACAAATAAATAAAATCTTTATAAAAAGTAAAATACAAATTTTTAGTAAAATCTACCCCAACGTGGGGCTTGACTTCACGACCCCAAGATCAAGAGTCTTGAGCCAGCCAGGTGCCCTTATTTTTTAGAGAGACACTGTATTTAGCTGTATCTCAAATTTCACGGCTAACTGAGGCCTTGTTTTTGCTAGGATTTTATGACTTCGGTCTAGATGCCTGTGCTAAAATGGGAATGTCAGCATTCACCGGACACAGAGGGCTACGGTATAAAGGGCAGTCACGGTATAAAGGGTAGTAACAGATGGATGCGCTTGTCTTCTAGGGTTTGTTGTCTGGCAGGCAAGAAGACCATCATTTCACAGGGCAGTATAAGTAACAGTACTTTAAGGGAGAGAACACTTATCAGCAGAAATACTAGAACATTTTCAAAAGCAAGACTGAACAGCTGTACATGCAATGCCTGAGAAGGAGTGTCCACTGCTGTCAAAACTAATCAGTCAGAATGGTTAACTTGTTTGCCATCTCTTACAAGCTTCAGAGAAGTTCTCAGGAAGCCCAGTGAGAAATGTTACAGGACTGAAGTGAGAAGGAGCAAGGCTCTGAAGCGTCAGGTCTGAGACGCCGGTGGGCCACCAGAGGGATCAAAAGGGGCTGTCTGGGCCTGAGAGCATGAAGTCACCAAGGCTGGAGCTGGCACACAAAAGCTAGAGCCCAGCCTGCCATGGGCACTCTCCACAACCATGCGAGGCAGGTACCTAGCCTAGCCTCGAATTTCTCCAGAACATGCATCATTTCTACCCCATATGCCCTGTATCTCTCGTGTGTATGCCACCCCACCCCCGGGGCCACACCCCCTGCATGTACCCACTTCGTGTACCAGGGGCCTGCTCATCTGGGAGGGGGCGGCAATGTCTAGGCAGTCTGGACAGCCAGTCTTCCTGGGCACCACTCCCCAAACGCCAGAGCATCTGGGTCCCAGGGCCCCCTTTCATCATACTGAATCGTAACTTCCAGCGCATCTGCCTGCCACCGAATGCAGACAGAGAAAGAGAAAAGTTCTCCAAGGCAGTTTCTCCTCCACCCCTGAATCCCCAATTCCAATAGCACGCCCCAAAGGAGGGCCTGGTAAACTACTACTGTATCCAGCACGGTAGTTACTGAGCGCAGGTGGCTACTTAAATGAAGTTAAATAGGGCCAAATACAGTTCCCCAGCCACACTAGCCACATTCTAAGTGTGTGACAGCCATCTGTGGCTGGCACCTACCATACTGGACAATGCAGATATAGCACATTTCCATCAGCATAGGAAGTTCTATAGTATAGTACCAGTCTAAACACTCCTGGAACCTTTCCCTAGGATTAATACACAGTCCTCAAACATCTTAAATCTCAATTTATGGCCATTCCTTGTTTCATTACCACCTTATCTTCTGTCTGCTTTCATTTTTTTAAAGATTTTATTTATTTATTCGAGATAGAGTGTGAGAACAAAGAATAAGTGAGTGTGCGCATGCACACTTGAATGGGGGAGAGGGGGGAAGCAGGCTCCCCATGGAACAGGAAGCCCAATGTGGGGCTCGATCCCAGAACTCTGGGATCATGACCTGAACTGAAGGCAGAGTCTTAACTGACTGAGCCACCCAGGGACCCTGTCTTAAATTCTTAACAACTAATAAAAATACTTGTTCTTCAACAGCAAACTATAGATACTACTTAATGTCTGAATTTTTCATTAGAACACCACAGCAGGATAATGCTGCATCATAACCACTTCAGAGAATCTGTGGCCATTTGTCCTGGCAGACTAGGGGTGCACAAACACTATACGAGGTTCTCTGCAACCCGTCAAGGGGAAAGTTCAGTTAATGGTTTCACACACCAGCTTATAGGAAAGGAAGTGAGTACAGGAACAAAGGAATGCTCAAATCGGAGAATGCAATACTGTCGATAACGTAAGGAACACTGAGGACACGAAACTGAGGGCATTGATCAACTGGAACAGCCCTAACAGATTTCTTGCCCGAGTAAGATGAAATGATGAAACATCAACCAAATCTTAAAATCCTTCTCTGAGAAGGTGGGAAACTCTGCCAGTGACAGTTTAGACAGTTTCATCAGACTGAAGAAGGTCCTGTTAGGAACTGTATGCAATTCTGTGCGGCAGGCACATGTATTTTACTCCCCAGTACTTTCACAGGAACCATGGTGAACTAAGGTGTTTCATATAGTTAGATTTATATTCCAAAACAATTCCTTCCTAACCCCTTCTCGAAACAAGATGTCAAAGTAAAAGAAATGCAGTCTGGCAAATGATAAACTAGCTCCACACTGGAACTTTTAAAAAATTAATTTATTGTTTGAGAGAGAGAGAGAGAGATCGAACATGAGCAGGAGGGTAGAGGAAGACAGACAATCCCAAGCAAACTCTGTGCTCAGGGCAGAGCCCAACTCAGGGCTTGATCTCACAACCCTAAGATCACGACCTGAGCTGAAACCAAGAGTCGGATGCTTAACCTAACTGTGCCACCCAGAGATGCCCCCACACAGGAATTTTTTAAAGCTCTAAAATAAGTATAACAAATAACGTAAATGTAGTATCATACCTGTTCAGATTAGATGTCAAAAAGTTAACTCCCACCACTCAATGGACACACGACCCAGAAGTCCCAAACAGGGAAACCTGGGCAACGCTGTATGGTACTGCCACTAAGAAAGAAGAAGTCAAAGAGGGAGGGTGAGTTACATCAGATGGAAAACAGATGTGTCCTTTTCCCTCCCAGTAGAGGAAGGATGGAGACTAATGGCAGACAGATTCAACCAGAAAGACAAGACAAACCAGGACAAACACTGTTCAAATGCAGGTGAGGTGAAGAGCCTCACTAAAGCCAGGCAGCCTACAGGTTCCCATCTTAACACAAACAGCGGCCAGAAGTCATGGCACACTATACATGTCAAGGCTGCATTAGCACCCTCTCTCCTCTCTAGCATTCCTGCTATTCTCCCATGAACACACCCCAATCAGGGTTCTCTCTGTATGGCAGCCCACTCCTCACACATTTAACTGAAGGGTAAGAGGACTCTCAATGGCTGCTGGGTCTTCAGGATATCCAAGAACCCTTTCAGTACTGAAGGTATTCCTGTTTCGCTGAAAAGGTAAACTTCAATTTCAATTCTTTCACCACCACACCAACCAACCCCACCTCTCCAAAGAATAAGAGCCGTTAAAAAAAGGGGGGGAGTGCCTGGGTGGCTCAGTGAATTGAGCCTCTGCCTTCAGCTTGGGTCATGATCTCAGGGTCCTGGAATCGAGCCCTGCATCGGGCTTTCTGCTCTGTGGGGAGCCTACTTCCCCCCTCTGCCCCTCCCCGCCTACTTGTGATGTCTGTCAAATAAATAAAAATCTTTGAGGGACGCCTGGGTGGCTCAGTTGGTTGGACGACTGCCATGGCTCAGGTCATGATCCCGGAGTCCCGGGATGGAGTCCCACATCAGGCTCCCAGCTCCATGGGGAGTCTGCTTCGCTCTCTGACCTTCTCCTCGCTCATGCTCTCTCTCAAATAAATAAATAAAATCTTAAAAAAAAAAAAATCTTTGAAAAAAAAAAACAAAAAAAAAAACAACAACAAAAAAAACACAACAGGCACAAAATGAAGTCACTTAGGCTAAACCCAGCATCACCAAACTGAGACTTAATTATAGTTCGGGCCGCTCCCAGAAATGGAATCTTAAACCAGTCAGTCCGGAATTACCTGGTCAACACTGGTGAGGTAACCTGCCTGACAGACCCCAGCTGTAGCCCACAGGAGATCTTGTCACAACCAATGCACTTACTACTAGTGTAACTTCCCTGACCCACTCTCTACTGCCTAAAGAAGTCTTTATTTTGTACAGCTCCTTGGAATTCCCTTCTTTGCTAGATGGGACGCTGCCTTATTCATGGCTTCTTGAATAAAGCCAGAAAGATCTTGAAAACTTACTCAGCTGAATTTTCCTTTTAACAGATCAAAGGAATCAGAAACTGTGGCTATATAGCATTTCTCTCTCTCTCTGATATTAGAAGGAGGGTGGGGAAGTTACCCTTAGGGGAAATACAAGTCAGAGCAGCAAACTCTTATCCAATGTGTATGGTTCTACAGACTTTTAAACCCTTGATTCTTTCTTCAAGTCAGAAACTAGGAATGCAGGAGTACCGCAAGTCTGAGAACTTATCTGAAGGGCTGAAGCTCAGTGGCTACCATGCTCAGAAGAGATACTCAAAGTAGAAAATGCTTTTAAGTACATTAGCTTTAAGGGGCGCCTGGATGGCTCAGTCGGTTAAGGGTCCGCATTCGGCTCCGTGTCCTGGGATCGTGCCCGCACTGGCCTCCCTGCTAAGTGGGGAGTCTGCTTCTGCCTCTGCCCCTCCCCTTGTGTGCTCTCTCTCTGACTCTCTCTCTCAAATAGATAAAATCTTTTTTTTTTTTTTAAAGATTTTATTTATTTACTTGACAGAAAGAAATCACAAGTAGATGGAGAGGCAGGCAGAGAGAGAGAGGGAAGCAGGCTCCCTGCTGAGCAGAGAGCCCGACGCGGGACTCGATCCCAGGACCCCGAGATCATGACCTGAGCCGAAGGCAGCAGCTTAACCCACTAAGCCACCCAGGCGCCCCTCCTTTTTTTTTTTTTTAAGATTTTATTTATTTATTTGACAGAGAGAGATCACAAGTAGGCAGAGAGGCAGGCAGAGAGAGAGAGGAGGAAGCAGGCTCCCTGCTGAGCAGAGAGCCCGTCAAATACATAAAATCTTAAAAAAAAAAAAAAAACTTCATATGATGACTCCAAAATACATGAACAGATTAAGCCTAATATGCAATCACTGGGACTTAAATTCAGAAAAGCCTTACTACCCAAACCATTTTTTTTTAAAAATATTTATTTATTTATTTGACAGAGAGAGAGAGATCACAAATAGGCAGAGAGGCAGGCAGAGAGAGAGAGAGGAGGAAGCAGGCTCCCTGCTGAGCAGGGAGCCCGACGCGGGACTCGATCCCAGGACCCTGAGATCATGACCTGAGCCGAAGGCAGTGGCTTAACCCACACTGAGCCACCCAGGCGCCCTACCCAAACCATTTTTAAACAAGCATTCAAAAAGTTGAATGTGGAAGAAAAGAAGTAAAACAGTACTACAGATTCTCACATTCTGTAAGCAAATCTGAAATTAAAAGCAGCATGGGATGTCTCTAGTGGGAAAGTATGCATTATTTAGACTCTAAATCTAGAGCACTTTCTTTTGTGCTGACTCCAGCCCTCCCCTGCGGGTGACCCAACTACAAGTCCTAGAGAACCCCTGTCTATGGATACGCAAATGAATTCTAGCTGGAGAATTCTATTTCCCCTGAGCAAGAGCCAGTTTTGTGCTCACGTGCATATTCCTTTCAACTCTACTGACCTACACTTAATGTCTGTTCTTTGTATTCTTTGGTTATAACATTTTCCCCATTTTCTCAATTAATGAGAGAAAATCTTTGACATGTATTCATTTCATATTTAAATGACAGTATGATCTTACCTTTTCTTGAGAACTACCATAATCTTAACAGCTAACATTTCTAACGAAGTTTTAAGTGTGTTTGGTTTATCTTCAGAGGCAAAAAGCAATACTCGTAAGAAGAGAATGGGGATAGTGTTGAGATTCCTAATACTCCAAAGCTGGTCATACAAAGGTCGGTCGGAATGCTATGACTTCAGGAGTGTTCTCAATACTATTTTCCAAGAGCAGCTCAGATCTGCTCCGTATTCAGATGCAAGACAAACTGGGACAACAGACAAACCAAGGGCTTTGGGACCCAAGAAGACCCGAGAAGCTGTAGTTCAAATCAGGGCTTTGAAACTTACTAGTTGGGCAAGTTGAGGTAAATAATCTGTCCTCCTTGGGCCTTTTATAGTAAATTCCTAAATCTGTAAAAAGTGGATAGTTTTATCTTTCCGTGCTTCTGCGAAGAATGAGAATGAAGATATAAAGGAACTAGAGACACCAACAGCTCATTACTATTAGGCCCAGTATCTCCCCACCTCTTCAATTTCTGGAGCTATTACTGGTTCCTGGTAAAATGGAGTAAGTCCCTTATTCACCCAGTACAACATTCTTCAATTCAATTCTTCAACCAATGCAATTACAGAACATATATTAGTCTTCACTCTTTGTGTTGAGATGAGCCCCACAACTGAGGAAATTTTCCAAATACAGAACTTTAAATTAAAACATATCCTTTCTAATGAGCTCTGTAACTACCTTTCACAAAGGGAGTCCAGCCACACCCAGAGATGGGAGACTCCAGAGGGAAGAAAGCCCAGGCTCAGGAAACTCCTTAAAATCACAAAGTTCTCAAATTTTTCATGGAAAAGAGGAGCCGTGTAATTATTTGCCTTATGTTAAAAAAAAAAAAAGAAAAAAAAAAGTAATGTGTACTTGGATTTTTTAGGAAGAGAAGGATAGAGGATTAGTCTTCCAAATTTTATTTTTCTTAAGTTAACACTGATTCTTTCTTAAGGCATTCATTTGACAGCAGAAAGAGTCAGGTCAGGAAACATGGGAGACAGATGGGGGTGAGGAACCCCCCATCATTTTAGAGCTGGCTAAGTACAGGCATGCTCACATAACGGACAGATGACTGGGCAACTGACTGATAACTGGCTTATTTATGACCCCTACAATTTCTGCCTCTCCAGTGTATCTGGTGAAGGATACAGATGATAAATGTAAATGCCCCCTGGGTATCTAACAGAGACCCTGAGCTTATTTAAAATTTAGTCCTATTTCAAGATTGTCAGAAATGCGGGCTAAGCAGATTTCCTAGGTACCACACCAAAAGCACAACATGTAGGACTGACAGACTTAACTTCATCAGGATTAAGAACTTCTGCTCTTCAAAAGATGCTGTTAATACAGTGAGAAGACAAAGTTGGAGAAAATATGTGCAAACCACGTATCCGACAACAGACTTAGAACTCTAAAACTCAGTAAGAAAACAACCAACTCAATAAATAAGCTAAAGAGTAACCGATAGTTCACCAAAGATCCCATGAGATAAAACTATCAACATGCCTGAATGGCTAAAAAAATATTTTTTAAAAAAAGATTTTGTTTATTTATTTGACAGAGATCACAAGTAGCCAGAGAGGCAGAAAGAGAGAGAGAGAGAGAGAGGGCAGGGAAGAAGGCTCCCCCTGAGCAGAGAGCCCGATGTGGGGCTCGATCCCAGGACTCTGAGATCATGACCTGAGCTGAAGGCAGAGGTTTAACCCACTGAGCCACCCAGGCGCCCCTAGTTAAAAAAAATTTTTATGACCATACCAACTATTGGTGAAGATATGGAACTGGAAGATGTGGAACAATATTGCTGGTGGGAATGTAAGACAGAAAAAACATTTTAAGAATTAAAGATACATTTTGGGGTGATGAAGATATGTTCTGGAATGAAAGAGTTATGTCGGTTGCACAATCCTGTGAATATACTAAAAAGCACTAAAAAAATATACTAAAAAATATACTAAAAAAGCCACCTGGGTGGCTCAGTCAGTTAAGCATCTGCTTTGGCTCAGGTCATGATCCCAGGATCCTGGGATTAAGTCCCATATTGGGCTCTCTCTACTCAGCAGGAGCCTGCTTCTTCTCTGCCAACCACTCCCCCTGCTTGTAATAAAATAAAATAAAAATAAAATCTTTTTTTAAAAAGTGCTAAAATGAACCTTGAAGGAATGGCAACGATTCCCCTCCTAAGTATCTACCATTAAGGCATATGTCCAGACAAAGACTTGTACACAAATGTTCACAGCAGGGTTATACGTAACAGTCAAAAACTGGAAGCAAATGTTCATCACTTGGAGAATAAACTGTGACCCATCTTTATAAAGGAATAAGATTCAGCTACAAAAAGGAATGAACTCTTGACATTTAACATGGACGGAACTCAAAATGATGTTGAGTAAAAGAAGGCAGACAGGGGTGCCTGGGTGGCTCAGTGGGTTAAGCCTCTGCCTTCGGCTCAGGTCATGATCCCAGGGTCCTGGGATCGAGCCCCACATCGGGCTCTCTGCTTGGCAGGGAGTATGCTCCCCCCCCCCCTCTGCCTGCCTCTCTGCCTACTTGTGATCTCTGTCTGTTAAATAAATAAATAAATAATCTTTTTTTAAAAAAAGAAGAAGAAGAAGAAGCCAGACACCTCTCCCCTAAAAGTACATCTACTGTACATGCATGTATACACACACAGATTCCACTTAAATGAAATACCAGAAAATGTAAACTAGAAAGCAAGTCAGTGGTTGTCCGGGAATGGGTAAGGAAGGGGCAGTAGGCAGGAGGGAAGATTTATAAAGGGGCTTAGGAGACTTTTGGGATAACGGATTGATCATCTTGATTGGGGTGACAGTTTCAGAGATAGACGCATACATCAAAACTCAACATGTATAGTGTAAACATGTACAGTTTACTATATGTCAATTATACCTCAATTAAGCTGTTCTATAAAAAAGAGAAGGTGGGGGCACCTGGATGGCTCAGTGGGTTGAAGCCTCTGCCTTCGGCTCAGGTCATGATCCCAGGGTCCTAGGATCAAGCCCTGCATCGGGCTCTCTGCTCCGTGAGGAGCCTGCTTCCTCCTCTCTCTCTGCCTACCTGTGATCTCTGGAATGTCAAATAAATAAATAAATAAAACCTTAAAAAAAAAAAAGGAAGGTGATCAGAGGTTATCTGCAGATATTTGAGGGGATGACATGGAAGAAGCAGTGACCTTGCGACACTTCCCACTTCATTCAGGATGTCAAATCTGAGCTCCAGTAAAGGCTTTTCTTAATTTTCTGCAGCACACACATTTGTCACGTGTTCTGTTAGCAGTTAGAGTCACATTACATACAGAAACCTTCCACCCACCCAAATCTGTCCAAGGGGAACATTCTCTCCTGTTCTCAGACTCAAAACTATTTCCATGTTCCTCTACCCTAAGCATTACATCTGATCTAGTCCTACCCATAACTAATCTTCCCCAAACCTCTTCTTTTCATTTGCACAACTCCAATTTGAATCCTCATTACTTCCTGACTATTTCCTCAGCCTCAGAGCTGCTCTGCTCTAGTTAGCCTGCTTTGCTATAAATACAAGGTGTTCGCTACCACAGTCAGAGCTCCTTGGGCTAACTCTTCCAGCCCTGCCATGCTTGGCCCCAGCTCCCTTTTGGTCTATTTGCTTACCACATCCGACTTCTCCTTCTACCGTAACCTGCCTCTTCGTACTTTCCCCGCCCCAGCATCTACAAGGAGCATCTCTGCTGCACCATGACCCAAACCCAGCAATTCCTGAGAAGACTAGAGGTAAACAACTGATGAAAGAGAATACCCACTAGGATGACTATAATCAAAAGGACAGGCACTAACGAGCGCTGATGGGCAATGCAGAGACACAGAACCCCACACGCTGTTGGGCGAAGGTGAACCGGTGCGGCCACCCTGCACAAGGCTGGCAGTCCCTCAGAAAGTTAAACAGAGTCACCCTATGACCCAGCAATTCCATTTCTGGAGACAAACCCAAGAGAAATGAAACATACATCCCCACAAAAACCTGCATACAAATGTTCACAGTGTCATTATTCACAGTAGCCAAGAAAGAGGAAACCACCTAACTGTGTAGAGCATCTGGCGATGAACAGAGACAAGCTCTGAGTAAGTATAATCACTGGACCCTTGGGGAACCTGAAGAAATCAAAAAGGGAGAGATGAGAACCCATGAGGCGTTCCAGAGAGATGACAACCTTCCCTCCCATTAAGCCGGGCTGGAAATGAATTCCCTAAGATTCTCTCCAGTATCCTTCTGGTAATTCTTTCCAGCCAGTCCACGTGAGTGATGAGTAGTGCCGAGACAGTCTGGACTGCACACACTGTTCCCATCCCCAGAAAGAAACAGCTCTCTTAGCCACAACTTTCTCATTTAGCCTAACTCAGTCCCCTTCCAGTGCTCTAGACTCTTCCACTTCTGACTCTGCCAGGGACACTGCTTCCAAGCGGAAGGGCCTTCCTGCCTCTTTCTCCCACCCACCCTCCCTAACGCACCTCAAAAAACAAGGCCTCCTGGGGCACCTGGGTGGCTCAGTGGGTTGGGCCTCTGCCTCCGGTTCCGGTCATGATCTCAGGGTCCTGGGATCAAACCCCGCATCAGGCTCTCTGCTTGGTGGGGAGCCTGCTCCCCCCGCCCCGCCTGCCTCTCTGCCTACTTGTGACCTCTCTGTCAAATAAATAAATGGAATCTTTAAAAAAAGAAAAGAAAAGCCTCCTAAACTGAACAAATCTGTCATCAGTTGGTCTCTCTACCTAAACAAGCAAAAAATTAACATCAATACTGATGTGCTCCACTGAATACAGACATTTGAAAACGGCAGCCTCGGTACATAAGAAATGTTTATATAGCTGTTTAACAGCTAAGTTCTTAGGGGTCCCTGGGTGGCTCAGTCAGTTGCATGTCTGACTCCTGATTTCAGCTCAGGTCATGATCTCAGGGTCATTGAGTTCAAGCCCTGCACTGGGTGTAGAGTCTACTTTAAAAAAAGAGAAAGAGAAGAAAAAAGAGGAATACAGAAGGAATGACTGAAATTAAAAAAAATCATTTTGCATTCCTTAATGAAAATGAAAGGTTCAGGTCAAGATCATCAATGATGCTAATGCCCCAGGTGAAAGGTGGATGGGAAACTAAAGATTTACATGTCACCAAAACAGCACCTCAAGAGATCACTTCCTAATCACAAGAGGCTGCAAAGGACACATACACAGCTGTCACCATCTTAATATAGTGATTAAACTTACCTTCACTAATAGTGGGACAATCAGACATTATGAAATAGTCTCATCAAAAACATATAACCTAAATTTATCCAAGCTTTTAGATCTAACTTCCAGTGCACAAGAAATAGCAGGGCTAGTGGTGCACATTAAGTATCAAAGGAACATTGTTAAGACAACTGGTTTGGGGGCACCTGGGTGGCTCACTCTGTTGAACGTCTGCCTTTGGCTCAGGTCATGATCCCAGGGTCCTGGAATCAAGCCCCGCATTGGGCTCCCCGCTTATTGGAGAGCCTGCTTCTTCCTCGCCCACTCCCCCTGCTTGTGTTCCCTCTCTAGCTGTCTCTGTCAATTAAATAAATAAAATCTTTAAAAAGAAAAATACAACTGGCTTGATCTTTTCAAAGTTAAAGGTAATGACATAAAAGGAAGGGGGGGAAGGGACCACATCTAGATGAAAAGACTTGAGCATTTACGGGTGAAGTGTCATGATAATATCTAATATACTTTGTTTCTTTTTTTAAAAGGTTTTATTTATTGGGGGGGCATGAGCAGGGGCACAGGGAGAAGGAGAATCCCTGCTGAGCAGAAGTGGGCAGAAGGCAGATGCTTAACTGACTGAACCACCTAGGTGCCCCTCTAATTTACTTTGTTTTAGTTCAACCAAAAAACAGGGAGCAAATAGAGTTGACCCTTGAACAACACGGGTCTGAACTGTGTGGGTCCACTAATATGTGGATTTTTTACAGTATGGTACTTATATGTATTTTCTCTCATTATTCTCTTAACATATTCTTTTCCCTAGCTTACATTATTGTAAAAACACTGTATACAGTACAGTATATATTTAACATACAAGTGTTAATCGACTGCTTATTGGTGAGCCTTCTGGTCAATAGTAGTCTATCAGTACTTAAGTTTTTGGAGAGTCAGAAGTCATACTAGAATTCAACCACAAGGGGGGTTGGTACCCTTAAACCCTGCACTGTTCAAGGGTCAACTGCTGAAATTAGGTAGGAGTTTGTGTGTGTTCGTGTATTTTATGATTCTATTTACTTGAATTTTTTCATAACAGAACATTTAAAAAAGAGACGGCTACTCCACGTTAGAGGAAGGGAAGCTTCCTGAAGCAGTGCTGTTAGGACATGCTCTCTGGTCAGATTACAATCTGGTTAAAGAGTTTCTGATACTGAATCCCCAGGATTCCCCAACTTTACCAGGGGCTGGTAAACCTGCCAGGGAACCTCAATATGCAGAAATGCTTCAAACAAAACCTTCTGAAGTACTTCAAGGTGTGCTTAACCAGCCCTGACTACTAATTCAGATTTAAGTAATCCTGCACGTCATTATATAAGTCCCTCCTGTTTTTTTGTTTTAGAGGGCTGCAGGGTGGTAAGACTTTAGAAAGCTAAGAAGTGTGGGAAAAGTTTGTAATAAAGAATACATAACATCATTTGCTTAGTTTATTGTGTTGGGGCAGAAGGGCCTGAAAAGATATGAATACTGGTAAACATTGTAATTCTTGGGGAAAGGTGAGCAGAAACCTTGAAATTTCCATTTTTGCCCTTCCCTTGCCCTTCCTCCTTACTCTTTTTCATCTTTAATCTTCATACAACAAAACCTACCTGTAGCCTAGAACAAAATGACCCATCCTTTTTAGTTCAATATTGCCAGAAGTATCCTCACCCCAGAGGTTTTCAAATTTACTAACAAAGTTATAGAAAGCATTCTTACTGTATTATAATTTATATTATGATTTACTGTGGCAAAATATAAATAACATAAAATTTACCATTTTAACCTCTTTTAGCTTTATAAACAAATTCTCACAGCTACAATTCAACTTTCTTCCTCGCATGTAAGAAAGACTTCCCAGCCACCTCTTCAGGTTGTAGGGAGGATTCCATGTGCAAATCAGTAAAGCAGCTTCGTAAACAATGAAACACTTTACAGAGATACACAAATTTACCTGAAGTCAATGTAGGACTGACTGTAGTAAATGACACGATTTTGCCTTGCCACCCCCTCCAAAAAGAAGATTGGATTTAGAAAGATTTCAGTTGCCACTAGTCCAAAACATTTTTGAGTTCATTAACCTCGAGAATAAGTGTTCTCCTGCAGTTCTCACTCACCCAAAAGCGACCATCCTTTCATTTCTACATCTCACTTCTGCTACAGTTGCTGAATGACTTCCTCACTTTTACTCAAAGGCTTAACCATCAAAAGCCTGTTGGTTAGGTGACAACGGACTTTCAGAGTCACCCAGCTGTTCACAAACCAGACACTAGTTCTCTGAATTATAAGCTGTATCTGAGAAACACGCCTGGGTGGTTCAGTCAGTTAAATGTCTGCCTTCTGCTCAGGTCGTGATCCCAGGGTCCTGGGATGGAGCTCCCCCTAGGGCTCCCTGCTCAGTGGGGAGCCTGCTTCTCCTCTGCCCTCTGCTGCTCCCCCTGCTTGTGCTTGCTCTTTCTTTGTCAAATAAATAAATAAAATCTTAAAAAAAAAAAAAAGTATCTGAGAAACAGAGGTATATAAAGTATCAGTATAAAGATGCTCTGGGACCTGTCTTTAGGAAAGAGTGACTCTATTATTAATGCCAAATTTATTAGTCAGGGTTTCCAAAGAAAACAGAACCAACAGAACCACCAAGATGGAGGAAGAGAACCTAATGGCTCTGCTGGGACCATATATAAGCTCACAGTTTGCCAATTACCTTCAAGGGAGATTTAAAATATGTTGTTAAATATAAACTTCATACATACAAGATTAACCTATGTAACAATGTATAAGATCACATAAATACATACAGAATTATATATATACACACACATATAGAAAGTTTATATATGTGACATTTATTACATGTAAGTAGCTCACACAATTACAGAGACCAAGAAGTCCCAAGATCTGCAGTCTAAGGGCCTGACAACTAGGACAGCCAATGGTCTAAGATCCAGTCTGAGTTTCACAGCAGGAAAAAACCTTAAAACAGAGGTGAATTCTCTTTTGTTCAAGCTTTTTGCTTTACTCAGGACTCTTCACAACTGGTCAAGGGCAATCTGCTCTGCATAGTCTACAGATTCAAGTGTTAATCTCTTCCAGAAAGACCCTCACAGATACATCCAGAGAATGTTTTAACCAAGTACCTGGGCATCCCTACCCCAGTCAAGCTGCCACGTGAAAGTAAGCAGCCGGCCAGGGCTAGATATGAAAAGCTAACAGAAGCTCAGCCACTTGAGGTTTCAGGTAAAAAAAAAATGCGGAACTGTAACGTTTAAGCACAAGGCCCAGCTCTTCAGGCTGAAAAGGAAATGCTAAAGAACAGAAATGTCCGAAGTTTCACAACACTTTGCTTCTCTTTCAAAAGTTACTGAAAGGAAGGTTTAACAGGACTGAAACTGTGCTAGTTAAGATTTTGGCAAAATAAAGATCCACCTGCCCAACTGGATCACCAATGCACAGCTTGCTCGGACAACATTTTATTTTATTTTATTTTATTTTATTTTATTTTATTTTATTTTTTTAAGATTTTATTTATTTATTTGAGAGAGAGGAGGTGAGAGAGAGCATGAGCGAGGAGAAGGTCAGAGGGAGAAGCAGACTCCCCGTGAAGCTGGGAGCCTGATGTGATCCCGGGACTCCAGGATCATGACCTGAGCCGAAAGCAGTCGTCCAACCAACTGAGCCACCCAGGCGCTCGGACAACATTTTAGAGACGTCATTACGAAGTACTAATTCAAGGTGGAAACACAACACTACCATGAAAACAAGGAAAAAGGATGGACATTTCATATTCCGTAACTCCACATGCTTCCCCACCACATGACACTGCATGGCTGAGCACACTATGAGGTGGTAATAAATACATGATTTACGAATCACATTTCAAGGTCAGAGATCTGTCCATTAAGATGCAGTCTGGATTTGAGGGGAAGAGTTTGGATGAAGAAAAGGTACTGATCTTAATTTCCTCATCTGTAAGAACATCACACTGCGGTGTTGTGGTGATGGCAACATCACCATCTATTTCCAGAACTTTTTCATCACAGCAAACAGAAATTCCATACAGATTAAGCAGTAACAACCGAGGTCCCGCTCCTCTAGCCCTTAATAATCTCTACTCTACTTTCTATGAATTGTCCTTTTCTAAACAGCCCATGGAAGTGGGATTACAAAGTATCTGTCCTCATCTACAGTGTACCTCAGCATGGTGTTTCCCAGGTTCAACACATGGCATGCATCAGAACTTCATTCCTACAGTGACTACCATGCCATTGCATGTAAATAATACCACATCTTGCTTATCCTTTTTTATTAATTTTATTTAAATTCGAGTTAGTTAACATATACTGTATTTTGCTTATTTTTTTATCTGCTGATGTAGGTTGCTTCTACTTTTTGACTCTTATTCTGTCATGAACAACAGTGTATCAGTATCTGTTCTGAGATCCGGTTTTCAAATCTTTTGGGTGTATACCTAAAAGTGAGTTTCCCAAGACATACAGTAACTCAGTTTACATTTTTAAGGAACAACCAAACTGCTTTCCATAGCACCAGCACTGTTTCAACTTAACAGCAATACACAAGGATTCCAATTTTCCAGGTCCTGCCCAACACATGCTTTTTAAATTAATTTATCTGACAGAAAGAAAGCGCAGGAAAAAGCACAAGCAGGGGGAGTGGCAGAGGGAGAAGCAGGCTCCCCAGGGCTCAACCCCAGAACCCCAGGATCATGATTTGAGCCAGAGGCAGACAAAGATGCTAAGGCTTAACTGACTGAGCCACCCAGGTGCCCTCCCCTCCCCAGCTGTCTTTTATTTTTATTTTATTTTTAAAGATTTTATTTATTTATTTGTCAGAGAGAGAGAGGGAGAGAGAGTGAGCACAGGCAGACAGAATGGCAGGCAGAGGCAGAGGCAGAAGCAGGCTTCCTTTTTTTTTTTTTAAGGTTTTATTTTATTTATTTGACAGACAGAGATCACAAGTAGGCAGAGAGGCAGGCAGAGAGAGAGGGAGGAGGAGGCAGGCTCCCCGCTGAGCAGAAAGCCCCGACGCGGGGCTCGATCCCAGGACCCTGGGATCATGACCTGAGCTGAAGGCAGAGGCTTTAACCCACTGAGCCACCCAGGCGCCCCAGAAGCAGGCTCCCTGCTGAGCAAGGAGCCCGATGCAGGACTCGATCCCAGGACGCTGGGATCATGACCTGAGCTGAAAGCAGCTGCTTAACCAACTGAGCCACCCAGGCGTCCCCCCAGCTGTCTTTTAAATAACAATCAGTGTGAAGTGGTATCTCACTGTTGGTTTGATTTGTATTTCCCTAATGACTAGTGACATGCATTTTTGTTGTGTGAATTAGCCATTTGCATACCTTCTTTGAAGAAATGTCCATCCAGGTCTTGTGCCATTTTAAATTGAGTTTTATGTTCTTGAGTTGTAGGAGTTCTTACATATTCTGAATACTAATTCCTTATCAGATATATGATTTACATGTACTTTCTCTTATTCTGATTGTCTTTTTACTCTCTTAATAGTGTCCTTAGAGTTTTTAATTTTGATGAAGTCCAATTTACCTGTTTTTCCTGTCACTGCCTGTGCTTTCAGGGTCATAGCCACAAAATCACTGTCAAATCCAATGTCATAATTTTTCCCCTGTATTTTCTTTCAAGAATTTTATAGTTTTAACTCTTAAAGCCTTTGGTTTGATCTAATTTTTGTACATGGTTAATAGATAAGGGTCAGGGGCGCCTGGGTAGCTCAGTGGGTTAAGCCGCTGAGAGGGAGCCTGCTTCCCTCTCTCTCCCTCTCTCTGCCTCCTTGTGATCTCTGCCTGTCAAATAAATAAATAAATAAAATCTTTAAAAAAAAAAAAAAAAAAAAGATAAGGGTCAAGCTTACTATTTTGCAGGTAGAGTTTCCCAGGACCACTACCATTTGTTGAAGACACTGTCCTTTTACCACTAAATGGACTCAGCACCCCTGTGCAAGTTCAACTGATCCTGTACATGAAGGTCAATTTCTGGGCTCTATATTCCACTGATCTACACATGTGCCCTTATGCCATACCACAACATTTTGATTACTGTAGTTTTGTAGTAAGTTTTGAAATCATGAAGTGGGAAACTTCAACTTTGTTTTGAGCTTTCAACAGTGTTTTCACTATTCAGAGTCCCATGATTTTCTAGCTGAATTTTAGGATGCGTTTTTCTATTTCTGCAATAAACAGTCACTGAAATTTTATTGCAATGAATATGTAAATGGCTTTGGGTAGTATTGTCATCCTAATAAAATTAAGTTTTCTAAGCCAAAAACGTGACCTATCTTTTTATATCTTCTTTAATTTTTCCCAGCAGTTTTATAGCTCTCAGTTTACAGGTCTTTCATACACTGAGTTAATTTTTTAAACTCAGTTTTTAAAAAAACTTCCAGTAGAGTTAACATGCAGTGTTATATTAGCTTCAGATGTATAATATAGTGACTCAACACTTGCATACATCATCAGGTGCTCATCCTAAGTGCACCCCTCAATCCCCATAATCAATTTCACCCACCACCCCACCTGCCTCCCCTCTGGTGACCATGAGTGTGTTCTCTAGAGTTAACAGTCTGTTTCTTGGTTTGTGTCTTTTTTTTTTGCCTTTGCTCATTTGTTTTATTTCCTAGATCCCATATATGAGTGAAATCAGATAGTATGGTCTTTCCCACCAAGCTGATTTTGCTTTTTTTGGTGCTATCGTAAGTGGAACTGTTTTCCTGGTTTCCTCTTTGGCTAGGTTCATTTTAAGTATAAGAAATGCAACTGGTAGGGCGCCTGGGTGGCTCAGTGGGTTAAGCCGCTGCCTTCGGCTCAGGTCATGATCTCAGGGTCCTGGGATCGAGTCCTGCATGGGGCTCTCTGCTCAGCAGGGAGCCTGCTTCCTCCTCTCTCTCTGCCTGACTCTCTGCCTACTTGTGATCTGTCTCTGTCAAATAAATAAATAAAATCTTTAAAAAAAAAAAAAAAAGAAATGCAACTGGTAAAAAAAAAAAAAGAAAAAAAGAAATGCAACTGGTTTTTGTGTGTTCACCTTCTCTCCTGCAACTTTGCTGAATTAGTTTACTAGTGCTGTCACAGGTTTTTATTTTCATTTTTCAGTATGAAATCTTTAGATATTCTACATATGTAAGATCACGTCATCTGCATCTACTCTTTCCTTTCCCATTTGGATGTCTTTTCTCTCTTTTCCTTGCCAAACTGCTCTGGTTAGAAATTCCAGTACAGTTATGAATAGAAGCAGCGGCAGTGGGCATTCCTGCCTTGTCCCTGAACTAAATCAGAGGAAGCACTATCATATCAGTCTTTTACTACTATGATGTTCACTGGGTGCTTTTCGTATATGGCTTTTATCATGCTGAAGTAACAGTGCTCTATTCCTAGTGTTTCGAGTCACGAAAGACTGCTGAACTTCATCAAAGGCTTTTTCTGGATCAGTTGACATGATCATGTGGGTTTTTTTTGTTCCTTTCATTCTATAAATGTGTACTATACTGATCACTTTTTCGATGTGCAATCATCCTAGCATTCCAGGAACAAATCCCACTTACTCGTGGTGTGTATAATCCTTTTAAAGGACTGCTTAATTTGATTTGCTGGTATTTTATTCAAGATTCTCAAATCATTTTATTTTTAAGGGCTACTGACCTGTAGTTTAATTTTTGTAGCATTTGCTTGGTCTTGGTTATCAGAGCAATGTTGGCTCATAGAATGATTTAGTAAGTGTTCCTCCCCTCTTTGATTTCTGGGAAAAACGAGAGGACCAGTTAGTTCTTTAAATGTTAGTTAGCATTCACTAGTGAAAACATCAGGTCCAAGGTTTTTCTTTACCAGTAGATTTCAGGTATTCGATTTGATCTCCTTACATGACAACAAGTACGATTTTCATTGAGTTGGTTTTGGTAGTTTGTGTTTCCAGGAACTTATTAATTTTATCCAGGTTATAAAAATCTGTTGCTGTACAAATGTTCACAGGACTCTCATAATCCTTTTATACCCCCTGTAGAATAGGTAGTAAATTCCCAATAAAGTTCATTTCCAATTTTAGAAACGCGAGTTGTTTTTTTTTTTTTTAAGTCAATCCAGCTGGGACTGTGCTCAGACCAGGGTGTACTTGAGATTCCTTCCTTCTCCTCCCCTTCTGCCCTCCCCACCCCCTACTTGTGTCTGCTCCCTCTTAAATACATAAATAAAATCTTCAAAGAGAGGTTTCTTTTTTCCCCCCAATGTTAGCATTTATCGCTATGAATTCCTCCCTTAGCACTGCTTTACTGTGTCCCATAAGTTTTAGTATATCGTGTTTTCATTTTATTCATCTCTAAGTATTTAAAAATTTCCCTTGTGATTTCATCTTTGGCCCACTCCACTGGATCTTTAAGAGTGTGTTGTTTAACATCTGCAAATCTGTGAATTTTCCAGTTTTCCTCCTGTTACTGATTTCTAACTTCATTTCACTATGGTCCGAAAAGAAATTTGTATGACATCTATCTTGCTACCAAGACTTACACTGTGGCCTAAGAGCAGGTGTGTCCTACAGAAGGTCCCATGTGCACTTGAGAAGAATGCCATGTGCTGTTTCTGGGTGGAGTCCTGTGTGTGTCCCTTAGATCTGGCTGGATTATTGTTACTGAAGTTCTCTATTTCCTCACTTCTGTTCTCTGGTTCTACCCACTCTTGAATATCACTGTAAAATTATCTACTTCTTCCATCAGTTCTGTCAATTTTTGCTTCATAGAATTTTTTTTCATTTTAACTGTTCTTAAAGATTTTATTTATTTGACAGAGAGAGCGAGCATAAGCAAGGGGAGCTGCAGAGGGAGCAGGAGAAGCAGCCCAATGTGGGGCTCAATCCCAGGACCCTGGGATCATGACCCCAGCCAGAGGTAGACACTTAACAGACTCAGCTACCCAGGTGACACTTAGCAGTTTTTATTTAAAGTTGCATATATGATTATTCTACTCCTGCATCTTCTCAATTGTTTCTTTCTTATATATGCCCTTTTCCTTTCCTACTTGGCAAAATCTGGCTTTGTGTTCAAGGACTTTTTGGCGGTCTTTATCCAGTTTTAGTCTAGTGATAACCACCTTGCTAGAGTGAACGCCACACAGAGAGTTGGGCCATCCGCCTTCTCTTGCTGTACCGGTTCAATGTAGAGGACACGTCTCTTCCTGCAAACCTGGGTTAATTTGCCAATTTGCTGACCTTCGTAGTGTCCTCGCACAACCTGCACTCCATCACCCTTTCGGATGGGCACAGATCGAACCTTGTACTTCCATCTCAGCTCTTTGGAAAGAGGGAAAGACATGATCTTCCTGCGAATGTGGGATGGTGCACTTAAATGCCGTTTACAGTTTTTGCTCTGGTCAGAAGTCACAAAGGGATTAAACTTCATGTTGGCCAAGGGCACTTCAGCGATGGCCACAAAGGGAAGGGCTGCTTCATATAATTTCCTGTCATTACATGTGTAAATGTTTACCACTATTTTATCTTCTTGCTGTACTGAACCTTTTATGTTCTTCTTTGTCCTTTGCAAATTTTTCCAATTTAAAATCTATCTTGACTCATCTCAGTACAGCCATCCCAGCCAGCTCTCTTTTGGTTACTATTTATGAGAATTCTCTTTTCCCACTCTTTCATATTCAAATTTTTTGTGTCTTTGGATCTAAACTGAGTCTCTTATAAATAAATAATTGGATCAGGTTTTTCTAGCCAATCTGCCAATCTGTCTTTTTGGAGTTTAATGCATTTATATTTATAGAAACTACTGTTAAGGAAGGACTTAATTCTGTCATTTTGGTGTCTGTGTTCTGTAAGCCTTACAGCTTTTTTGTTATTCTGCACCACTATCTTCTTTTGTGCTCAGCTGATTTTTTTTTGGTAGCAAAACACTTTAAGTCCCTTCTCATTTCCTTTTGTGTGTACTCTACAGCTATTTTATTTGTCATTATCCAGCAGCTTTACAGATGTTAATAATGTACCTTATTGTGTTGTATGCGACAAAACCCTTTCCTACAATACTGTGATGCCAACAGACATTTCATCATTTTGAGACCAGAGTTTAAGCAAAAGGAAATGAATATTTTAAGTGTAAACGGTGAAGTAGTTAAAGCCAGAAATTATTACAGATTTCCAAACTAGAAAGGAAAAGCCCAGTGAAGCACAACAGATTTTAATTTTCTATAAAGTAAATATTACTTTCTAATAATCCACCTAAACAGAAAGCTCTTGGAGTCCCTTGGGTGGGGGAGGCATGGTGAGTGGGTGGCTCAGTCAGTTAAGTGTCTGACTCTTTCATGATCTCAGAGTTTTAAGACTGAGCCCTGCACAGGGCTCCCTGCTCAGCAGGGAGGCTGCTTCTGATTCTCTCCCCACCCCCACTTCCCACTTTCTCTGAGAAATAAACAAATCTTAAAAAAAGAGCAAGAAGTCTTAAGACCAAAAAGTGAGAAAACCCTTGTAGATTATCCCCAGCATTACTAGCCCATTTCTTGCCCTCCATTACTGCAATGAATTACAAACACCTATCTGGTCCCCTGGCTGGGCCTAGGTTTTTGGTCATTAAAGCCCTAAAAGCTGGTTTTTGGTGACCTGATGGACTCTGGTACCTGACAGGTTGTTTTCTCCTTTTTTTTCTTTCCATCTTGTTTTCTTTTTTCTTCATTCTCCATTCTTTTGTTTTTCCCCTTTTTTTTTTTCTATTTTCCTTTTTCTTTTTGGTTCTATTTTCTTCATTGTCTTTTCTCACTTTTTAATTTTATTAGCATAATTAGTAAGCATAATTTTATTTTATATCATTAGTATTAGTGTTGTTAGCACAGTTGGCACTGCCACTTAGAATGCTTAGCAGATCACCATGCAGTAGGGCCTTGCAGCCATCTCTGGTAACTAATTACCCATATCTACAATTATGAGCTCCAATTATGAGACCACTGGGGAAGGTAACTTTGCAATGGTGGAAGTTGGCCCAGCACATCTTGACGGGGACAGAGGCTATGAAGGTCATTAAGGAGAGTCAGCAGAGCTCCTCCAGTTTCCAGGCACTTTTCCATGAAGCACTTTCTATAAAGCACACAGCACAAAGACCCTGAATCACACCAATATTGTAAAGCAGAGGTGACTGACACTGAGGAAGCACTATTCCTTGCCTGGGAGTACGTTAGTGGAGGAGACCTGTTTGATTGTTTACAGTGGACCATGGCCACATGACAGACAAAGAAGCCAGAGGCAAATTCCAGCAGCTAGTAGCCACTGTGCAGTAGGGCATAATCCACAGGGACCTGAAGCAGAGGAACCTGCTCTGTGACACTCGAATGAAAGTAAAAACTGCAGACTTTGGCCTGAGCAATGAGTTCACCACTGGCCATAAGCAGAAAACCTATTTTAAGAGCCTCCCTTATACTACCCCAGAACCCTTCCTGTGCCAAAAGTACAATGATCCCAAGTCACCCTCTGCCCCACACTCCCCCCTTCACCCACACTGATGAATGTGTGAAACATGCTAATCATTCTGTCACCATGGTCACTGGTGTCCCTGCCTTTTGTGGGAGAGAACTTATGAGAGCTATGAAAGCAGATCCTGAAGGGGCAATACCATATTCCAATATCCTTACCTCTTGAATGTGAAAACCTCAAGAAAACTATGACCCTCAACTCCAGCAATAGAGGAACGTTAGAAAATACTATGAGGGATCCATGGATAAATACGGCCAGAAGGAGAAACTCAGATCTTTATACATAAAGTGCCTCATGACAAGAAGGACTTCCAGGGTGACCAAGGTCATGATGAACATGGGCTATGGGTGGGATCCAGGACTCAGGAACAGCACTGAAAGTACCAGAGTGTGATGGCCACCTCAGTGACACCAAAAAACCTAAGGTGGAGGGCCACCCCCATGATAGCAAGTCCCTCCTCCCCTTCTGCTGACCCTAATAACTGCATTCTTCCCCAACCTAGCAGGTTCAGCAGGTGTCTGACAATACAGTAAACAATACATGCGGCAAGCCTGCTATTCCCACCTGGCTCTGCAAGGCGGAAAATCAGTGGTAGAGGAGTACCAGAGCTCAGAGCAGAAGCCCATGGCACCTGCCAGTCCTGCACCTAGTCTGTCAAGGACCACCCTCCCAGCTCAGCCCCCTACCAGTGGCCCTCGGACCTCCTCCACCTATAGCAGCAGGAGCACAGCACCAGAGGGAACCAACTGTCCTCAATGTGTGTCGGTAAGAAGAAATCCTTTGCAAACCAGACAGCCGGATGGCATGACCCAAACCTCTCCCTCCTGTCACAACCAGGGCCAACAGAGACGGCTGCCAGGCTCCTCTTTATTCTAAGACACTTCTGTTTTAGGCTGTCCAGCAAGAATCAGAAAAGCAAACAAAATATAGTGAAGACAACTGAATCTCTCATGGTGGATGGCCAAGGCAGAAATCAAATCAAAGACCATGGAGGTTGACTTGCACTCCCTAAATTTTAGATGAAAAGAAAGAAGATGCTGAACTCCATCGAGCCTGACAACACAGTACAGATCAGCCAGAGACTAGGCACAAAACAGCTGCAGACGGGAGCAATATAAGTAGTACAGGCTGTGTGTGCGAGATGCTTGGGGAAGAGGACTTGGTTATTACTGATAAGGAAAGATTTACTTTTGCCACATACCATTTGTTTTCCGTATGTCTATTTTCCCATTATTCAATTCTTCATTTACAGGTATTTTGTGTATTTAGTTGAATTTTTTTTAAATTTTATTTATTTATCAGAGAGAGAGAGGGAGAGAGCACAGGCAGACAGAATGGCAGGCAGAGGGAGAAGCAGGCTCCCCGCCGAGCAAGGAGCCCGATGTGGGACTCGATCCCAGGACGCCGGGACCACGACCCGAGCCGAAGGCAGCCGCCCAACCAACTGAGCCACCCAGGCGTCCCTTAGTTGAATTTTTAATGTAATTTTTTCCAGGGGCTCTGCATCATTCCTTCTTCAGCTGAAGGAACAGCCACGAAATGGACTTTTGCTGGGTGTCTCCGCGAAGTGAAAACTACTGGGGGGTCTTGCTCCTGCAGTTAAATGTTCCAGCCTAGGATGACACGTCACATCGGCTTACAGCTCACTGGCTAGAATGAGTCACACCATACAAGAAACTGAGGAGTGTGATTCTGTTGTGGACCTGGAAAGCACACAGTTGGAAATATTTGGGAACTAGGGTGAGTTTTACAGTGGCTTGCTGTAGTAATAATAAATGTAATTCTTAAGATATTATTTACCTGAGAGAGAGAGAGATCAAGCATGCACTCAAGTGGGGAGAGGGATACAGGAAGAGAGAGAAGCAGACTCCCTGCTGAGCAGGGAGCCCAACACAGGTCTTGATCCCAGGACCCCAGGATCATGACCTGAACTGAAGGCAGGCACTACATGACTGAGCCACCCAGGTGTCCCTGGCATCCATGATTTCTGATGAGCAATCAAGTGTGAAAATCTTTAGAATTCCTTATATATGACAAGTTGATTCTCTTGCTTTCAAGTTCTTGTTGCTTTGCAAATTCAAGTTACAATTTGACTGTAATGTGTCCTGGCGTAGATTTCTTGAGTTTATCCTCCTTGGAATTCATTAAGCTTCTTCGATGTGTAAATTCATTAAATTCTGGAAGTTTTGGGCCATTTGATTTTCACAAATGTTTTGTTCCTCTCTAAATATTCTACCTCTGGAGCGCCTATGAAGTGTATTGGCATGGATGATGATGTCCTGCAGATCTCTCAGGCTGTGTCATCTTTCGTAATTCTTTCTTTCTTTCTGTTCCTCAGTCTGAATAATTTTGATGGTCTTCAGCTTGCCAATCTTTTCTTCTGTCTGCTCACATCTGCTGCCAAACCCTTCTAATAAATTTCATTTTGGGGCACTTGGGTGGCTCAGTTGGCTGAGTGTCTGACTCTTGGTTTGGGCTCAGGTCATGATCTCAGGTAAGATTGAGCCCTGCACTGGGCTCCCTGCTCAGCAGGGAGTCTGCCTGAGATTCTCTCTCCCTCTCTAAAATAAACGAATAAATCTTTTAAAAAATTTTCATTTCAGTTACTGTACTTTTTTTTCTGCTCCAGAATTTTCCCTTTTTATAATTTCTTTCTTGATGGTCTCATTTTGTGCAGACATTGTATATTCTCAATTGCCTTTAGTTCTTTGTCCATGATTTCCTCTGGCCAAGTATTTTAACACAGTGGATTTAAAGTCTTTTATTTATTTGTTTGTTTTTAAAAAGACTTTATTTATTTATTTGACAGACAGAGATCACAAGTAGGCAGAGAGGCAGGCAGAGAGAGAGGGGAGGAAGCAGGCTCCCTGCGGAGCAGAGGACCTGGGATCACGACCTGAGCCGAAGGCAGAGGCTTTAACCCACTGAGCCACCCAGGCGCCCCTAAAGTCTTTTTTTTTAAACAAGTTATTTACTTATTTATTTTAGAGAGACAGAGAGAGCGCACAAGGGCAAGCAGGGGAGGGGGAGAGGGAGAGAGAAGCAGACTCCTTGCTGAGTATGAAGCCCAAAATGGGGCTTAATCCCACGACCCCAGGATAATGACCTGAGCCAAAAATCAAGAGTTGGGACGGTCAGCTACGCAGGCACCCCAATTTAATGCTTTAATTTTTAATTCCAATGTCTAAGCTTCCTCTGAGATGGCTTCTGTCCAGTTCCTTTTTTTCCTGTGAATGGGTCACGTTTTCCTGTTTCTTCATATGCTTCATTTTTTTTTTCTTGTTGAGAAATGAACATTCTGAGTATTATAATGTGGTATCCTGGAAATCTCACTCCCCTGTTCCTCAGGGATTGCTGATTGTTATTTGCTGAGAGCTGGAATTGTTCATTTGTTAGCGCAGCACTCACTTAGGAAAGATCAGCACTCTATCCCTTCATGAAGTACATCTCCATCCAATCAGGTTCCACAGCTCCAAGATAGTTGATTCCAAAATACTCTTTCCAGGTCAATGGCTGACTTTGTAGAGGGACTGACTTCTAATGCTTCCCCCTCAGTCATCTTGTGTGACATCACTGTAGTCTATAGTCTTTTAATTTAAGTATCAGTGAACTTGTCTAATTTTCACACCCTGACCAAACTTATTAAAGCCTCTGAATCACTGCTAATTCTCTCAGCAGAAAATGCATGCATATTTTTTGGATATAAGTATGATTTGTTTTCTAGTTTTAGTAAAGGATCAGGATGAGTCTTTCTCCTTAAATGTTACCATCTTTCTTGAGGTGCCTGGGTGGCTCAGTCGGTTAGGCATCTGCCTTAGGCTCGGGTTGCGGTCCCAGGGTCATGGGATCCATTGGGCTCCCTGCTCACTAGGAAGCCTGCTTTCCTTGCTTGTGCACTCTCTCTGGCATATAAATAAATAAAATCTTTTTTAAAAAATGTACCATCTTTCTTAAATCTCTTGCGACTACAGAAGACCATCACAGGAAAGGAAATGATAAGCAGCAAAAGACAAAGATCATCTAATAGCACAGATTGAAAATACCAAACTGGTGGCTCCTGGGCTTAAGTACTGTTCAAAATACTAAAAGTGGTATGTGAGTATTAAGAGAGAGGTAGCTGACTGGGAGCATGACACAGAATTTACTTTAGGAGTCTTTTTATTCTGGGTACAACTGTCTGGTGCTCTGAAGTTATACTTCAGAGCTGGAGTTAATACTTCGAACTCTGTGCTCAGAACACATTAGGGACTTGAATATTTGCTAAACTATTTAGCTTCCTTTGTCTTAATAGAGGCAATTTTCTGGAAGCATGCATAAGAAAGGATACAAAGAATGCTCCATACAGGTAAAGTACTTAGTTCTCACTCTAGAAACCCTCTCTCTCTAAAACATGGCTTTTTGGGGGATACCTGGGTAGCTCAATCAGTTGGGCATCCGACTTTTTTTTTTTTTTTAATTTATTTACTTGACTGAGAGAGGGAAAGAAGAAGCAGGCTCCCCACTCATCAGGGAGCTTAATACAGGGCTCAATCCCAGGACCCTGAAATCATGACCTGAACTGAAAGCAGACCCTTTACCAACTGAGCCACCCAGGCGTCCTGGGCATCTGACTCTTGATTTCTGCTCAGGTCATGACACTGGGCCATGCATGGGGCTCCACCTCACCACAGAGTCTGTTTGTCTCTCTCCCTCTGCTCCTCTCCCTCTCAAAAAATCTTTAAAACAAGCCTTTTTTGAAGCAATAAATTATCAGCAGGATATGCTGGGAGTTAAAATGTTTGGGAAATAAGGTTCTAACAGTCAGCAATTTCCCCCAAACACAGTCTTCCTCCAAAAACAGCCAAAATACCTCAACAATTAATCTGTCAATGGCTATGAATATGAACAAGTTTTCACTATGACATTATCATTGGTTAGGAGCAATAGGGGGAAGTTTGGAACTTCTATTCAGTTATCACCAGAAATGGATACAAATAAGGGTACCAAACCATGCCAGCACTGCCCATGCATCTTTGGTTAGCGAGCAATCTTATTTTTTTTGGAGCAGTTAGCTCTGTTTCCTCTTTCACCATTGCTGCTGCGCTTGCAAGCACAAGATGCCTGCCTCCATCTGCACAAAACCTGTCAAATAGGTGTCCCTACTTTTAGAGCCACGGTCACCATCTTAGACGAGGCTTGCACATAACCTACCTATGCTATTTTAGTTGTAAATCCTTTGAACTAGAATAATGTCCCTCATATTTTATTATTTCCTTTCAAATATGTAAATATGGGTGTGCCTGGGTGGCTCAGTGGGTTAAAGCCTCTGCCTTCAGCTCAGGTCATGTTCCCAGGGTCCTGGGATCGAGCCCCACATCAGGCTCTCTCCTCAGTGGGGGACCTGCTTCCCTTCCTCTCTCTGCTTGCCTCTCTGCCTACTTGTGATCTCTATCAAATAAAAAAAAATCATAAAAAAACCAAATATGTAAATATGGACAGATTATCACAATGAAATGTGGTTAATATGAAAATGAAGTACCACAAATATGTCTGCCTTTGTTCACATCACAGTACTTACTACCTCGTCTCTTGAATAATCACATACCCCAAAAAAACAAAGCCTGCCACACCGAGTAGCAGTGTATACCACGCCAGCTTTCTTACTGTATTCAGCCCCAATCTTTCCTCCTCATTTTTGAGGCCTACCATCCTCTCAAATCTATCACCTCCAATCAATCACTGCCAAGAATCTAGACGCCCTACCCAAATTAACATACTGGGAAGGTAATGGGCCCACTTCTCTCCTTTCCTTGATACAACTCTCTCGGCCAAGAAAACCCAAGTGGTAAAAGAACTCTGCCCCTACTTCACAATACATATTCAAAACATAAACACACAAAGGCAGACTTACATGTATGAAGAGTGAATATTCTAAAATGTAGCTAGACATTTTTGAAGTAGGGTAAAGAACAAGACATGCTCCCATTTGTGTTTATTAGGTTGAATCCTATGAAAATGTCATTTTTGTAGGTCAAAACCAAGCAACTTTATAGGGTTCAATGTCTCTATGGTACAGGAGGGATTAAGGTAGGAAAATACTTGTTTTCAATGTTTCATTCTGTACAACTGAATGTATGAAGTTTATCATTACCTCTTCACATCCAAAAACTGAACACCTGTCCAGAAGCCTGCTATCACATCTTTTCACAGTACATCATCCCCTTTTGTGGGTGGCTCCTCATGTGTCACACAGTCAAAAAGAAAAATTCCTTCAGCACAGGAACTATCTTACTCCTCTGGCATTTCCCTAACACAGCACCTGCTACAAAGCATCCTTCGGATGCCTGCAGGTCTGAATGACTACATTTCCACCTCCCCTGTCACTGGGGTAGAACCAGTTCTCCACCACAGCAGCGGGAAGCAGAAAGAACAACTCACTTCTCAGATTCTGACATGCACGGTTTGATCTTCGCCTGTGAACAACCACAGGTAAGGTTATTCATTAACTATATACACCATTTGTCTAGGCCGAGTGTACATTACCAGGCTGACCAACAAGAGCTCCTCACTCCCCTCCCACATCCCCTTCCCAAACTCACAAGGGAAATCTTGCTATTGCTGCACTTCTCCAGTGGGCTAACAGAAGTCTGGCCACAAGTCTTCACAGAAACAGCATGCCTTTCTCTCCCCCAAGTAGATCATGGATGCTCTGTACCTCCAGATGACTTTACGGGCACACAGAACTGCAAGCCACAGAAGACAGCAGGTGTCCAGTCACATGCAGACAGGATTTCATGTTGTTGTCATGCAGAAATGATTAGCTACAACTTTAAAAGATAAAAAGCAAGGGAAAAAAGGGAAGAACTGGCTGACCAAGTGCGCTTTTTTCCTACCTGAAACAATCGTTTCTCTCAATTCAAACTGCTAACATTTTTTCAACATCAACAGCCCTGAAAATAAAGACTGGCCCAATGGTCTACTTTTTTTTTTTTTTTTTTTTTTGACAGAGAGAGATCACAAGTAGGCAGAGAGGCAGGCAGAGAGAGAGAGGACGAAGCAGGCTCCCCGCTGAGCAGAGAGCCCGACGCGGGACTCGATCCCAGGACCCCGAGACCACGACCCGAGCCGAAGGCAGCGGCCCAACCCTCCGAGCCACCCAGGTCTACTTTTTATCTGTAAAAAAATTAACTCCCTTCTTTTGTTTTTTATTTTTTTAAATATTTTATTTATTTATTTGACAAAGAGAAATCACAAGAAGGCAGAGATGCAGGCAGAGGGAGGGGGGGAAGCAGGCTCCCTGCTGAGCAGAAAGCCTGATGCGGGGCTCCATCCCTGAGCCAAAGGCAGAGGCTTTAACCCACTGAGCCACCCAGGCACCCAATTAACTCCCTTCTTATTTGTTACAATTAATTAATAAAAAGAAAAATTTCTGAAACTCATGCCAAGTCTGGGACACTGATACGGAATCGGCTATTAAAACCCTCCACCAGAAGTGACAAAGAAATCTAATATGTCAAAGTTAAACAAGAAAAGTTGGTTAAAAAACCCATCCAGAGCACAGATTATGAATTGTGTATGTTCAAATACTGCAAGAAATGACCAGACATGGCAAAACATGAAATGCATAAAAACTTCATGAACATAAAACCTAATACTTGGTTTCCAAAAGTCTTTTTGCAACCAGTTGGGTTACAAGGACTGAAAGATATGTACCACTGTCCCACCAAAACCAAGGCTCCTTAGGGGTCAGAAACCAGGTTTTCTACTATTTGCAGAGCTACTACCTTGCCCAAGGCTTGGGATATGGTGGTGCTCAAGAAAACTGACTGGATGAACAATTATACATTATTTGTCCCAGATACACAGGGGAGAGAACTGAGCTGCCTCCCTCTGCCAGAACACCTTAGAAAAAGTTTCTTCTAAATTTCTTGATGGAAGAAGCTGCCAGACAAAGTGATTAAGAGCCCAGGACAAGGGGTAGAAAGAAAACCAATTTAATGAGAAGTAAACATATTCTGAGCCTAATGCTGACAGAGTTTTATGACAGACGGAAAACCGCTGAGCTTGTCAAAATGTATTATGAAGCAGAAGCAAGTAAGACAATGATACTACTATCCCAGAGACAAAGAGTGTATCAGAAAAGTTAAAAAGAGATACATGTAGGTAGGTAATCAAGTGTGTGATAAAAAAGATTTAAAAAAAATTTTTAAAAAATAAATAAAAATAAAATTAAAAAAAGATTTTAGTCAGTGAGAAAAGGATGACAATGTAGCGAAATACTGCCACATATTTGGAAAGATTCTGATGTCATACTGCATCATACATAAGAATTTCAATGTGCTAAGTACTCGGGGGGGGGGCACTGTTTTTATTGCCCTTTGGATAGGGAAGGCCTAGTATAGTAACTAACATGAAACCCCCAAATCAAAACAAATCAACCACGTTGACTACAGGAAAGTTTCTTTACTACAAAACACACCATTAACCAAACCAAGCCATGAGAAACAAGCCTGGAATGTTTACAACATGAGAAAGGGTCAATATGCTTGCTATATAAAAAGTTTAGGTTAAAACAAAAACCTGCCTCACTTGGGCTTTAGAGAAAATAGTCAATTCACAGAAGGAAAAAAATGGCTATTATTTTTTCAAAAGCTTAATCTACTCATCAATAAAATGGAAATGAGGTATCATTTAAATCTTTCCCACTAGTTAAACTGGCAGCTATTAAGAAAATCGACAATTGGGGAAGCAAATGGGTGGCTCAGTGGGTTGAGCCTCTGCCTTCAGCTTGGGTCATGATCTCAGGGTCCTGAGATGGAGCACCGTTTTGGGGGATCTCTGCTTGGCGGGGAGCCTGCTCCTCACCCCCCGCCTGCCTGTCTGCCTACTTGTGATCTCTGTCAACTAAATAAATAGATAAAATCTTTTTTCTTAAATAGATAAAATCTTAAAAAAAAGAAAGAAAGAAAGAAAACTGACAGTTGGCAACTACATAAATTGAATTCTCAAGCTACAAATGTTAAGTAGACAACCTTCTTGGAGGCAGTATGGTAATGAATGCCAAATTTTAAGTATGAATAACAACTACAAGGATATGATCACACAAGTGGATGAAGATAAATATTAACTGTCTTCTTAAAAAAATTTATTTTTAAGGAATCTCTAGACATAATGTGGGGCTCTAACTCACAACCCTGAGATCAAGAGTCACAAGCTCCACTGACTGAGCCAGCCAGGAACCCCTTAAATAATTTTCTAAAACAGGAAAGTTGAAAAGTAACTGAAACATTCATTTAGAAGATGGTTAAACTTCAATATTGCAATATTATACAGCCATTTAAAAAAGTATGTACAGGGGGTGCCTTGGTGGTGCCGCTGGTTAAGCATCTGACTCCTGGTTTTGGCTCAGGTTGTGATCTTAGGGTCATTACACTGAGCCTTGCGTGGGCTGTTCTCAGTGCAAAGTCTGCTTGAGATTCTCTCTCCTTCTTCCTCTGCCCATCTCCCCACACACCTGCAGGTGCGCATGCACATACACACACACGCCAATAAATCTTAAAAAAAAAAAAAATCCAACAACAACAGTATGTACTGACAAAGAAAGGTGTGTAGTACATACAGAAAAGTTTTTAAAAAGCAAGTTACAGAAGAGTGTGTACTGTGTCATTCCATTTAAATATGAACATATAAGTCTGGAAGTACAGCCACCAAATTATCCAGAAGGGTGATAAAGAACTATTCACTTGCTTCTCTAATCTAGAAACAAGTTCATTTTAGGAAAAATCTGACCACCTAGGGATTTCTGGGTGGCTCAGTCAGTTAAGCATCTGCCTTCAGCTCAGGTCATGATCCCAGGGTCCTGGGATTGAGCCCCACATCGGGTTTCCCGCCTGTCACTCCCCCTGCTTGTGCCTGTGCTCACAGTATCTCTCTCTCTCTGCCAAATAAATTTGTTAAAGTATATTTTAAAAAATCTAAAAAAAAAAAAAAAACAAAAAAAACCCACAAACCAAAAAACTAACCACCTACAGTGAGCTTACTTTTGCCCCTCATAAAAAAGTGAACAAGCGGGACTCCATGTGGGCTATAGTTTTTGAAATGGCTTAATCGGTCCTCAAAGTTTGGTGTCATCTTGCCAGCTGGGATATTGCAAAGCCACTGCAGTATGATCAAGAGCCAAAGAAAGCCAAAATATGAAAGGATCCTGAGGATAGCCAATGCATTACTCTCATCTTTCAGAAGTGCAAATGGAAGCTTGGTAACTTACCTAGAGAGCCATACTGTGGCCCTGCTTAAAGAAGTCTCCAAAATCCTACTCTTCTGGCCTACTGATTTCAAACAAAAAAACGTGAAGAATTTACAGGTATTTCTTTTTTTCAGCCAGAGAACACAACAGATGCACACACACATACACACACCCCAAAAGCCACTTGGAGAATGTATTTTCATTCTCTCTTTCAAACAATTAAGGAAAATAGATAAATTAGTTTAGTATCTACCCTGAAGCCCCTCTCCTAGGGTAGGGTAGAAAACATATATAAAATGTGTATAAGACACATATATGAAATTCGAATAACAGGCATTCAGTGAAAGCTGAGGAAAGTATGGGCTGAAGTGACCAACAAAAAGCTTTAAAAATTGAGCTGGTGGGGGCACCTGGATGGCTCAGTGGGTTAAGCAGCTCCCTTCTCAGGTCATGATCTCGGGGTCCTGGGATCGAGTCCCGCATCGGCTCTCTGCTCAGCAGGGAGCCTGCTTTCCTCTCTCTCTCTGCCTGCCTATCTACTTGTGATCTCTCTCTGTCAAATAAATAAATAAATAAAATCTTTAAAAAAAAAATTTGAGCTGGCGGTACCTGAGTCAGGCAGGATGCCAAAAGACAACACAGAATGAAGGGAAGTGGCAGGAACCAAGCTGAAGGAAATGGGGCAACAAAGTGTGGTATGAAACAGGTAAGTAAAACAACTTCGGGTTAAGTAAAACAATACAGGGTGTGCGTCAGAGAAAGGACAAAACCAGGAAGACAAGCCAGAGGTGGAATGTGGAGGTACATACCAACGGCAATAGAAAACCAAGGGTTCTGCAGGCAGGGAAGGTAAAGAACCGAAGGAGTATTTTTAAGACTATCTGATAGTACCTTACAAGGAGGACTGCAGGGGTGGGGGTTGGAGTGGGTGGTAGGGGTGAGAAATCAGTAAATCTATAGGTTTGTAGGTTTCCAACACTGAAAATGTGGAAGGCAAGGGACCTCTCAGACTCAATTGTTTCTTTCACACCTAGTTCTGCAAAGGGTATTTTGGAGGCACTTAAATTGAGATTATCACACATCACTTAAAAGAAACATGTCCTAGGATGGAAAGGTGATCTGTGAGTAAGGCAACTTTTGTATCCTTTTCTGCATTTAAACTGCCAGCAACAATCTGCAAATGAGCCACTCCGTTCTCCAAGAGCTATTACTACAGGCAAGTCACTGTAAAACTCACCCTAGTTCCCAAATATTTCCAACTGTGTGCTTTCCAGGTCCACAACAGAATCACACTCCTTAGTTTCTTGTATGGTATGACTCATTCTAGCCAGTGAGCTGTAAGCCAACGTGACGCGTCATCCTGGGCTGGAACATTGAACTGCAGGAGCAAGACCCCCCAGTAGTTTTCACTCCGCGGAGACACCCAGCAACGGTCCATATCGTGGCTGCTCTTTCATCTGAAGAAGGAATGATGCAGAGCCCCTGGAACACTCACGCTGCACACACTGGGTGTGTGCAGAAAATAAAGCTAAGGGGCTTTCAACCGTTTTGAGGTTACTTGTTGCTGCAGAGTAGCCTTACCTATTCAGTCTCATACTGCTGGAAAAATGACTGCCTGAAAACTTGTATTTCAAAAAGAAACAATAATCAAAGCATCTTTCTTTTATTTTTTAGAAGATTTTATTTGAGAGAGAGAGAGCAAGAGAGAGCACAAGCAGGGGGCGGGGCTAAGAGAGGGAAGCAGGCTCCCCACTGAGCAGGGAGCCCACTGTGGGGCTTGATCCCAGGACCCTGGGATCATGACCTGAGCTGAAGGCAGACGCTTAACCAACTGAGCCACAAACCATCCTTGCTCAAGAAAAACAAAAACAAACAAACAAACTCTTAAATAAAACTGAACAATATAATTTACACTGACCTTCCAGATGTGATGTTATTTTTCTCACCACTATTAGGGTTAAAGAAATATCTGACAACTTGGAATATGGAGCACCAATCCCACTGCTGGCCTCCATGATACTGAGCACTTCCTTTTGGGTCATTTCCTCATCTGGAAAGAGATAGTCACAACTCATATGCTGCTTCGATTGAACTCTAAGTGAAGCTTAAACAAGGAAATTGCTGATCTCCCTAAGAGACTGATTATATATAGGCTCTGTTCCATGCATCAGTCATGTGGGGTGGAAGGGGAAAACAAAAAACAAAAAAACTAAGGCAACTTTTACAAAGAAGCAAGTTCCTGGGAAAGCAATTCCTGTTGAGAACGTTGTAGTCCAGCCCAATAGATACATGACTGTGCCGTGCCCCAATGCTCTCAAGCTTTCTAAAAGCAGGTACCAAAGCAAGCGGAGTCTTTAGCCAGGTACCTGGATGATGGGTTTCTTTTTCCTTCTTTTTCTTTTCTTTTCTTTTCTTTTTTTTTTTTTTTGGTAAAACTGACTGGAAAGCAGATAGCTAGTATAACAGTTACACAGAACTATTCTCAACAGCTGAAAGTTTGTTTCTTTTTAAAATATTTTATTTATTTATTTGACAGAAATCACACAGAACTATTCTCAACAGCTCAAAGTTTGTTTCTTTTTTAAAAGATTTTATTTATTTGACAGAAATCACAAGCAGGCAGAGAGGCAGGCAGAGAGGGAGGCAGAGAGAGGAGGAAGCAGGTTTCCCGTTGAACAGAGGACCCTGGGATCATGACCTCAGCCGAAGGCAGAGGCTTTAACCCACTGAGCCACCCAAGGGCCCCATCAACAGCTCAAAGTTTTTGCTAGCAACCCTAACTTATCTCCAGCATTTACCTAGTAAAATAAGTTGTCCATAAAGTAAGAGGAACCCACAATGGGTTGGCTGGCTCAAGAGGAAAACCAAACTGTTTTTTCTCCATCCCATCCCTCCCAAGCCAACTATTAATTTGTGTTAAAGACACTTCTGAGGAAGTACCTCTTTGAAGGCTTAAACACATTTGTATTTGAATCCTACCCAGTCCCACTAATCTCTCAAAATGTATTTCTCTAGGTAAATTATAACATCAAAGTCATTCCTTTTTTTTTTTTTTTTTAAAGATTTTACTTATTTATTTGACAGAGAGAGATCACAAGTAGGCAGAGTGGCAAGCAGAGAGAGAGAGAGGAGGAGGAGGAAGCAGGTTCCCTGCCAAGCAGAGAGCCCAATGCGGCACTCGATCCCAGGACCCTAAGATCATGACCCGAGCCGAAGGCAGAAGCTTAACCTACACTGAGCCACCCAAGCGTCCCCATTCCTTATTCTTAACTGGGGTACCACCTGCCTTACTCATTAGGGGTCATGAGGTTCAAGTGAAAGGATAATGTCCTATCCTAGCATTATGGGGTGAAGGATCACTTCGTTAAACATAAACTCTTCAAGAAGGCACTGGAGTGCCTCCCCTCCCCCATTCCATCTGGCCCCCAAACATACAGTCATTCCCAATTTGGAGATATTGCAGCTTCTCCATCTGCCTTAGCATTTCCCTACCTCCATTCATTTGCTTATGCCATTCCCTCCAACTATAATGGGTTTCCCAAGTCTCCTCTCCATACCAAAACTTCACTCCACACCGGCCTAACCCCAGCCCTTTGAACACTTCTAGCATTTTCTTTAAGCTATTTTTACGGCTCTCATCCGCTTTGTTTTTACAATTATTCCTAAACCTCCAGTGATCTTTATTTTATGCTCCCTATAGCTGCCAGCAGTGTTTTCTTATACTAGACAATAAAAATCTGTCAAATGAATACAGAACACAGTTTAGCATTCAGGAAAGCTCTACATATTAATCACTGGCCCAGAAGCATAACTTACATGCTACAAATAGTAACTTACTGTGCAAAGTTAGAACTGGTGGGAAAAAAATTAAGTTTACTGAGGAATATTTCAAGATCCATCTTAGAATGATTTATCCCTGCCCCCCCAGAAGTTTGGAGGGTCAAGGGTAAAATCATGTAATATTATTGTCCCCAAACACAGGTCTATAGCATATGTACAAAAAAGCTCAAGATCACTCAGCCAGAAAGCTATTGGTCAAACACCAATATCTAAATGGCCAGTCAGAACATGCAAACAGGCCTATTTCTAACATGTGTATGAAGGAATCCAGTATTTTAAGAACTCAAGTGTCAGATCAAAGAAGAGTCTGAATGAAGGTAACGTTTATTATGGCTAGATTTATATCCCACAGATGATACTTTTGGGCCAATTCCACCACCAGGAATGGATCCAGATTATAAATGCAAAAACTAATCCACCAAGGGCAACTACAGAGGACTAACTACTCACTGGACTGAAACCATTCTGCTTTTCTAACCCTATGAGGTTTACAAGACATTTACAAGAGGCTGTCTCAAACTGTAACATACTTGGCTGTAGAAACAACTTCTCTACTCCCTCAAGGACTGCCTACACTGGTAACTGAATGCGGCCATTAAAAAAAAATGGGTTCCTACCAGAGGGGCAAAAAAATGAAAAAGAAGACAAGTGTTAGCAAAGACATGGGAGTATGTGGAATTCTCAAATGCTGCTAGTGGGAGCATAAGCGGCTGCAACAATAGCATAACCAACAGTATCTGCCAGGGCGTTAACAGACACCGGGATGGGATGAAGTGAATCCCTGCCAAACTCATACACTGAAGTCTAAGTCCCATTTCTTCAACATGTGACCACCTTTGGAGACAGGGCCTTGAAAGATGGGACTGAGGTTAAATGGGGGGTCATGAAGGTGAGCCCTGATCAGTATGACTGATGTTCTTCTAAGAAGAGACTAGGACACAGACGGGTACAGAGGACAGAACATGGGAGGACATAAAAAGACGCCTATCTACAAGCTAAGAAAAGAAGTCTCAAAACAAATCAACCTGACCAACACTTTGAACTTGAGCTTCCAGCTTCCAGAAATATGGGAAAATAAATTCATTTTGGTTAAGCCACTCAGTCTGTGGTATTTGTTACAGTAGCCCCAGCAAAACAATACAGATACATACCCTAAAACTCAGCCTTTCCACTCCTCGGATTCACATAATAGAAGTGTGTACATGTATCAGTCAGACAGACACAAGAACATTCATACAGCATAATTTTAACAGCCACAAATTAAAAGCTACCCATATAAGCATCAATAAATTAATAAATACATTATGGTATACCACCTAATGGAATATTTCTGGGCAATGAAAATGGAGTTTACAACTGCACTCTATACAAAATCTCACGAACAACAGATCAAAAAACCAGACACAGAAGGATACAAAGTGTGTAACGCTACTTACACGAAGTCCAAATCCAGCAAATCACACTGGTGATTTAATAGTGTTAAAAAAAATCAGACTCATTACCCTGGAAGGAGGGGAGGATAACAACTTGAAGGAGGCACAAGAAGGCTTCTAAGTTTATAAAAATTCTCCAAGTTCACTTATTTGTGTGCTTTTCTTTCTTTTGTTTTGTGTGTGTGTGTGCTTTTCTTAAGTATGTTCTACTTCATATTCAAAGTTTACTCACAAACAAAAATGAAAAATTACTTAAAAATAAGGGCACCACTATACTTGTCTAGTGTCACCATGCCAAATAATTTTTTTCTTTTTTTTTTTTATTTGACAGAGATCACAAGTAGGCAGAGAGGGAGGCAGAGGCAGGGGGTTGGAGCAGGGAGTGGGGGGTAAGCAGGCTCCCTGCTGAGCAGGGAGCCCAATGCTGGGCTCCATCCCAGGACCTGAGCCGAAGGCAGAGGCTTAACCCACTGAGCCACCCAGGCACCCCAAGTAACTTCATTCTTGAACTGAATGCATCACGTTCTTTACCTGTTGTCATTAAACATCTGAAAAAACACAACTAGTCTCATGATCCCCAGCTTCCTATCCCTTTATGAGAGATTCCACAGGTCAAAGACGCAAGACTGTTCAGCTTCCCCCACCACTGTTAAATTCCCACACCATATTTTATTCAACTTCACAAAACAAAGATATTAAAGTATACATTCACAGGAAGAAAACAACCAGTTAACACAATGTCTTCCTGTGGATAGTGAATTGATTTTTTTTTCTTTCTACTTCTGTGTTTCCTTAGTTTTTTTTTCTTAAAAAGAACAGACTTGTTAAAAAAAAAAAAAAAAGAACTTCTTTAATCATCAGCAAAAGAGAAATGTCATTTTATTTTATTATTTATTTTATTAAAGATTTATTTATTTATTTGAGAGAAGAGACAGGGAGCGAGCACATGCATGTGGACACAAGCAGGAGGAAGGGAGAGGGAAAAAATCCTAGAGCAGACTCCCTGCTAAGCGCAGAGCCTGACACGGGGCTCTATCCCAGGACACCAAAATCATGACCTGAGCCAGAAATCAAGTTGGCCACTTAACCTACTGAGCAATCCAGGCACCCGAGAAATGTAATTTTATTTTATTTTTTTTTTAATTTTTTAGAAAGATTTTATTTTTATTTATTGGACAGACAGAGATCACAAGTACGCAGAGAGGCAGGCAGAGAGAGAGGAGGAAGCAGGATCCCTGCTGAGCAGAGAGCCTGATGCAGGGCTCGATCCCGGATCCCTGGGATCATGACCTGAACCAAAGGCTGAGGCTTTAACCCACTGAACCACCCAGGTGCCCTGAGAAATGAAATTTTAAATAAAACGTAGTAGGTAGTGTGTGACTGGCTCAGTAGGAAGAGCACGAGACTCTTGATCTTGGGGTTGTGGGTCCTAGCCCCATGGTCAGTACAGAGATAACAAAAACATAAAACTTTAAAAAAAATAAATAAATGGCAGTGGAAGAGAGGCGCCTGGGTGACTCAGTGGTATTTCAGCTCTGCCTTCAGCTCAGGTCCTGATCTCAGGGTCCTGGGATCGAAAGCCCTGCGTCCGGCTCTCTGCTCAGCAGGGAGCCTGCTTCCCTCCTCTCTCCCCCTACCTTTCTGTCTACTTGTAATCTTTGTCTGTCAAATAAATAAATAAAATCTTAAAAAAAAAAGGCAGTGGAAGAAAAATACATTTTTTTTTACAAGGAGTCAAATGCTAAGATCTTTAAAGGCATCATGTACAATCAAAAAGGCAGAATGGTGCATTAGAAATAGCTATGTGCGGCGCCTGGGTGGCTCAGTGGGTTAAGCCGCTGCCTTCGGCTCAGGTCATGATCCCAGGATCCTGGGATCGAGTCCCGCATCGGGCTCTCTGCTGAGCGGAGAGCCTGCTTTCCTCTCTCTCTCTCTCTCTGCCTACTTGTGATCTCTCTCTGTCAAATAAATAAATAAAATCTTTAAAAAAAAAAAAGAAAAAAAGAAATAGCTATGTGTTGGGGCGCCTGGGTGGCTCAGTGGGTTAAGCCTCTGCCTTCGGCCTGGGTCATGGTCTCAGGGTCCTGGGATTGAGCCCCACATCAGGCTCTCTGCTCAGTGGGGAGCCTGCTTCCCCCTCTCTCTGCCTGCTGCTCTGTCTACTTGTGATCTCTCAGTGTCAAATAAATAAATAAAATCTTAAAAAAAAAAAAAAAAGAAATAGCTATGTGTTTCAGCAGACATAGATTAACATTCTAGCAGCTGGACCACCTGAGGACCCAGAACTAGCTCATGCAGAAAAACAGAAAAGGCTACTACCCTCTCAGCATACAGAGATGCTGTGTGGACCAAATGAAATCCTATGTGAATGGTAAGCACTACACAAACACCAAAAAGCATTTAAAGACAAATACCATGTAAGAAGGTTTTCTACAAAATGTTAATACTCTTTAACAACCGTCAACTGAATGGCAGAGGTCACAGGACTTAAGAGTGGCTGTGAACTTGTGGGCTATCCAGATGACCCAGAGTTATTTCAGATCTGTAAGTACACAGAGCACTGTTGGTAGACTGACCAAATACATATGTTAGAGGCACTACTTTTTATAAAGTCTGTGCTATTACAACTGGGTTTTTATTTTTTCTTTCTTTTAAGATTTACTTGACAAAGAGACAACAAAAGAAGGAACACAAGCAATGAGACTGGGAGAGGGAGAAGCAGGCTTCCACCCAAGCAGGGAGCCTGATGTGGGGCTCGTGGGGCTTGATCCCAGAACCCTGGCATCATGACCTGAGCCAAAGGCAGACGCTTAATGACTAAGCCACCCAGGCGCCCCTACAACTGGGTTTTTAAAAAGTTAATTCGTATTGGCTTTATCATACATTCCCAAATTACTCCAATTAAAAGCTCACCAAATGGAAATAAACTTTAGATCAAAACTGCATACAAAAATTAGAAACCAACGATAACTATTTAGCTCACAATGTAATTTTTGAAGGATTACCGAACTGAGCTGGGTAACTCCAGGAAAGAGAGCAGCAAGCACAAGCCATCTTTACTTGCAGGGTCAGGGAGAACAGAGACGCTTTTTCACCATGTCTGGCAGCAGTCACACAAGCAAGTTCATTTTGAGAGCCAAGTGAGGTTACAGAATTCCTAACATTGCCCAGGTCCCCAGGCTTCCCTTAATATGCTTCTTTGGATTTGCTCTGCCCTGACAGCAAGCAGTCCAAGTCCACCAGGAAACGGACAACAAAATCAGCTAGACTGAACTCCACGGCAGTGATGACATCACCAAAACAGCCCAGTAGAGGCTTGAGGTCCCCTGCATTAAAGTACAGCATCCTCAGGCAAATGAGCAAGGCCAACACTGTATGTCACCACTGGAACCAACTCCCAAGCTTTCTTCCTCCCCCACAGAGACATTTTGCAAGTAGCTATTCTTAAATTTGTTTTTGAAATCACAGCCTGAGTACTAAAATTGAAACTAGTCAGAGGCACTGCTGAAAAGCCTGCTCTGATTTCACCCACCACACATCATTTTTACCTTTGATTCACAAGTCACACTGACCACAATCACCATTAAAAAGTTTTAAAACATTAATGCAAACTATTTCTCTGTGTTTTTTAGAAAAGGCAGAAAACAGAAGGGAGATGTGAGAACAAATAACTGAAGGGATCAACACGTTGTAAAATGTGTCTGCAGCAAACTGCAGATCCAGAAGCACAGATATCTACTAGATGGCACTAACCGATCGATGTTTGGTAACCCAGGAATGGATGGCTGAGAATAAAATGGCAAACTTACATGGGAGATAAGAGTCAGCAAGAAAGCCAGCAGCCGCAAGGCAGTATGTGTGGGGGGTGCTCATTTCTAGAGCTTCAGTCTCCTTCAGAGGATGACATCAGTACCAAGGGGAACCACCGGTTAGCCTTACTCAGGAGGATTCCTCCTCCTTACTCCCCAGAAAATCTTGCCTATAATTCTTAGTCCAGTATCTAGTCAAATACCCAGCCTTATTTGTTGTATCGAACAGATGCACAGTTACACAATTTGACCACAAAAGTAACAGCAAACATGTCAAATTTCAGAAAGGAACAGTGCATAGGAAGACTATCATAAGAGTGTGGTCTCGGTTTGCTACCCCTTTGCACAGAAAGGCTAATACCAAATGTAAGGGTAGAAATGATATTAGTACAATTCTCTTTGGAGATTTATTAGAAGCTAATCAAATAACCAAAACCTTCTGCTTCACTTGGTGGTGGGGTCTGGAATCAGATTCAAAGCCATACTTTACTATAAAGCAATGTTCTTTGATTATGGGATTTGGGGGCTTAGGCCTGGTTGGCACAAACAAAACAAGCAAATGCCCAAGTGATTGTTAACAATTACCTGGAGAGACAGACTACACAACTATTTTTAGAGTGCTTTCTCCTACATTCCACCCTTCCATTTGTTTACTCATGCACTTCTACCACGAACACAAAACTCATCTCCTTTTAAAGGGGAGCCAGAGCAGTTGCACAAGATGCAGCAGCACAGGGCTTTATTTAGTAAAATACTGGCATTATAACTGGTGGGCACTATATTAAACTTTCATCATCAGCTGAAGGAAAAAAAAAATCCAGCATGCCAAATGTGCCTTTGCTCAAACAACACCGTAATAGCAGCAAATATCTGCAGTGTCAAATAGCAATGACATGAACTCCCTCAAGTGAACAACAAAACACCACTAGAGCCAAAGGAAAAACTAGTGTTGAAGGTTTCTCTTCCAAAGACAAGATCAATTTGAAACTGTAACATTATCTTCCATACTCTCCACAGCAAACCATACAAATGCTGTTAAATTAACAAAGCCGTCAAGTTGGCTTCAAGAGTCTGGTGTTCTACAAGACTGCCTACTATGGATTCACTTGCTGAGATGAGAAACAACTCCTCTTTCCAAAAGCCTCAGGTTCTTCCACCAAGCCATTCCACAACAGAATTCCTGGCTGTGATCACACACCATTTTTAAATTCCTTTAGGACGATAACCACACCTACGTCCCTGACTCAATAAGCAGTAATGTCTAAGAAATGGTAGATGCTCAAAACATCTCAATGAATGAAAAGGTGCTCATCATTACTCTCCTCTCTAAATTCAAACATCATGTAAGACTACCATACTATTTACTCAAATATATCAGTTTAGGTAGAACAGTTAAAAAAAAAGAAATTAGAATACAAGAGGGTTGGGAGGACTAAGCTTAAGCGTGGATGGTATCTTCAGAAGTATTCACAACTCACCTTCCAGTTCTTAGACTCAAATCTGAGCAAACTCTCCCAAGTCTGAAGAGAAACACACTAATAGGAGACTCTATTAATCCATAGATGAGAAGTCATGCGGCTAATCAGCTGCTTAAGTCACAAGGAAGAGACAAGAGCCTGTTCTTTTGGAATCCAAAAGAAGACAGAGTATTTTCAACAGGAAAGAACTAACTGGCCAGATACTCATGTACTAAGGTTTTAAGAAAGGTTCACATGGCAGGATTGGCAGGCATAATTCGTTTGACAAAACATTTACGTAACAACATTTTTCAGACCTCATTTAAGCACTTTGCTAAAACTGTAGAGCATCTAATATTAGCACTACACTACACAAAAAACCTGTGTTAAAAGTCACAACCGCAAATGGAATACCTCATGATTTTAAGGTAGAACTAAGGTGGCTGTAAGGTAAAAGCAGAGCATTTCAAATAGGATCACTAGAAACAAAGGAGGCACAGAGAGGAAGACACTGGGTGGCAAAAGACAGATCACAAACTTCAGGAGCATCGGAAAGCAGTGCTACCCGGAGACCAGTCGAGTACAGTACTCCGGAATCTGACTGCCTCAGCTTGAACCTTCGCTACTTAACTTAGTTACCTGTGTGACCCTGGCCAAACAACTTAATCTCTCCGTTCTTTAACAATAATGGTACTTCAAAGGCTGTTCTGAGCCTTAAACGTAAAACTCCTTGCAGTGGTCTTGCCACGCTGCCGAGACCAACCAGCGCTCAAATGTTTGCTATTATTCTTCTCAATTTTCCACTCTTAACGAAAGAAACACTTGACATCAAGCTTTAAGGCAGTAAGAAGTCCCTCAACGCGGTGGAGACCAAACCCCATCTTTCCCCCGGTAAGTTTGAAAACTTCCTTCGGGATCTACCACAACAGACTTAAGACAAAAAGCTCCCTGTCTCCCGGAGCCAGAGGCGTCTCACATGTATACAAGTGCTTGGGGCGAGCCCAATGCACGTGACCTGACTCACTGCCTTGACTCAGTTGCCTTCGGAGAACCTCTCTCACTAACAGGGTCAGGCTGTTCACTGAAGATACAGATGGGAACGTGGCTCAGCCCTGGGCGCCTGTTAGCAAGGCCCGCGCGATCCGGGGCGCCCGGGCTAGCGTCCCCAGGCAAGGCAGCGGGCGGGGTCGACTCCGACAAACTCCGGCTCGCTGCTCCAAGGGACTCAGCCCAATAGCGCGTCCCGCAGCGGCGCAGGCCCCCAGTGTCCAGAGGCCACCCAAATCAGAAGACCCTCCGGCTTGGTTCTTGACGCTACCAGCAAACGAAGCGTCCCGGACCGCCAATCTGCGGTCGGCAACCCGGCCAGAGGTCACACCCGAAGACCTCTGACCTCCCCACGGCCGGGTGCGGTCCGGGCCTGCTCTTGGGCCTTGCGGAACGCAGGGTTTCCCCGCGAGGCCTCGCTGGGCCTAGAGCTTGCCCAAGATAGGGACGACGCGAGGCCCGGGCGACCGAGAAGCTGAGGAGGGGGATGGGGCCAGGCCACCCGCCAGGCTGGGCCCGCTGCTTACCGCGGCCGCTCCGCTTGGGGCTCCGGGCCGGGTGCGTCGCTAGGGCTCCCGCCGAGGAGGAAGTACAAGGGAGGACAGGGGCTAAAGAGAAGTCCAAGTTCCGGTTCCAGCGGACTCCTCGGCACTCCCCAAGCCTTCAACGCCGCCGCTGCCGCCGCCTTGGGCTTTATGGCCAAGACTCCGGCTCCGCTCCCACTTCCGCCACCGCCGCCGCCCCGAGCGGAAGTACTTGTCACGAGACTCTCGACGCCTAGAGTGCGGGGGAGGAGCCCCGCCTCAATCTTGCGTCACGTTCCGGCCGCTTTGGGGCTGAGCCTGGATCACGTGGCACAAACATGTCTGCCCCCAATTGGTTGTTGCCATCTTTGAGGCTTGTACAATGAGAAGAACGGCGCCATGTTGAATCCGCGCACGGCTGTCTCAGCCGTCTCAGCTGTCTCCCCTTTCCCTCCCACTCCCGCGTTCCCCCAGAATAATGAATGCCGGGGAAGAGAGGACGAGAGCAAACTGGCTCTTAAAGTACTGTCCCTCTGCAGAAGGCACCGATCAGTCAACTAAGTAGTCCTACTGTGTGCCTTGAGCTCTTCAGAATCAACGAAGCTTGCATGCTCTAGGCGGAGACTTTCTCAGGGGGAGGTCTCTAAGCGGTGGGAGATAAAAGAGTGGTTATTTGACAAACTTACATTGGGTTGAGGAAGAGTACCCATATTTGCTGAGCCCCTACCAGGTCCCGGTAGTACACCTTTGGAACATCTCCGTTTGTCCTTAATCACTTAAGGAAAGATTATTTTCACCATTTTGCAAATACGGAACAGAGACCCGCTACAAGTGGGTTGGACTTTGCTCACACAGTGGTAGGATGAGATGTGAAGGAGGTTGGATGTCAATGTGCATGATCTAGTCGACTGATAATGTACTAATTGTGTAACAGAGTGACGGAGACATGGAGGTGAATGAGACGTTGGTCTGGTCTAAGTAAATGGAAAACCAGCGTAATTCAACTAACATGAGGTTCCTCCTTAGCGAGTCACAGATGCACCAGGTGGAGTTGTCTCACAAAGTAAATTTATTTGCAGCAAATAAGGAGATCGCTGGGGAATAACTTAAAAATCCGTGGCTCCTAGAGCAAAGGGGAATGGATTCTTTTTATTTAGGGTTAGGATGACTATTTAGATAGGGGAGCCTTGTCATCTTATGTTAGAGGCAGGCAAAAGGAGGTGCATGTGCCTTAAGGAAACATGCCTATACATACATGGTATGTTATGTATATGAAGCCTTGTGCTCCTCCTTGGGTGGGGACTTTACTATTAAAATGAGGTTAAGGGTAAGTCTTACCTCATTTTACCACTCCATGGTCCATCTGCATACCTATGAGTAGGGGGATAAGTTCAAACTGGTCTGGGTGGTCTGGGCAGTTATTATTGCCGTTTGTTTGTGTTTGTTTGTTTTTTAAAGATTGTATTTATTTGACAAAGGGAGAGAGAGTGCACACAAGTAGGCAGAGTGGCAGGCAGAGGGAGAGGGAGAAGCAGGCTCCCTGTTGAGTGGAGAGCCAGATGTGGCTTGATCCCAGGACCCTGAGCTAAAGGCAGATGCTTAACTGAGCCACCCAGGTACCCTGACTGAGGGGTATTTGGGTTTCCATCAGGGAATGTTATGCCCCTCAGGTCTTTTGCCTGAGTTAAAAGATAATGGTGGGGGGGGGAGATAAGCTGGAAAGAAGAGTCTAAGGGAAAATGTGGGACAATGAGTACAACAAGCTGGTAGGCAGTAAAGGTCAGGCTTTGGAGTTCAGCTGGTGACAAGAGCTCAAGACTCCCTGAGCTTAGAATCAAAGATGAGGCAATAAAAACTGTACACTATAGAGCTCTTAAGAGGGTGGGATACCCTATCAAAGACCTGCCCCATCCAAACTCATTAAGATCAACTCAGAACTTTATCTCCATCTTCAACAACATACTCTTCTCATAGTCTTTTCCTGTCTTGGTTCATGAAAACTTCATTCTTTCAGTTGCTCAGTCCAGAAAACTTTGGAACCATTCTTGTCTCTGGTAGCAGATTGAATAGTGACCTGTAAAAAGATAAGCCTAAATCCTGGAACTTGTGGATGTGACCTGATTCAGAAAAAGGGCATTTGCAAATGTGATTAAGGATCTTGAGATGAGAGCATCCTGGACTATTCAGGTGCATCCTACATCCAATGACAAGTATCCTTAAAAAATACACACAGAGAAAAGAAGTCCCTGTGAAGATGGAGTCAGAGATTTGAGTGAATAGCCACAAACCAAAGAATGCTGACAGACCAGAAGCTGAAAAGGACCAAAAAAGGGGGCGGGCGGTTGATTTTGAGTTTTCTATTTGAGGTCTAAGAGAGAATACATTTCTGTTGTTTGAAGCCACCAAGCTTGTGGTGATGTCTACAGCAGTTCTGGAAAATGAATTTAACTTCCTTCTGTCTTGTGCCCCTCATCTACAGCCTTCAAAAGAGATTCAGAACATGGATACTTCTTACTATCTCTGCCATTACCACCTGGTCTCAACCTCCATCATTTCTCCCCTAGAGTACTGCAAAAAATCTTGGTTTCCTGCTCCCACATCACTTCTTACCATTTCTTAACACAGCAGCCAGGGTAATTCTATAAAAATGTCAAACTGTCATTCTCATGGTCAAACTCTTCCCATAAATCAGACTAAAACTAAAAGCTTTGACCCCCAAATACCTCTCTGGTATTCTCCTTCTAATATCCCCTCAGATCAGCCTGTTAAAACTATACTAGTTTATGAAGAGAGAAGGCACACATTTAACTCAGGCCTTTACACTTGCATTTCTTTCCATCTAGAAAACTCTTCCCCTAGATACCTGTATGGCCACTCCCTCACTTTTCTCAGGTCTTGACTTAAATGTCATCTTCTCAGTGAGAATGTCCTTTCCTATTGAAAATGAAAGTTCCTTTTCCTATCAACACTTAGACACAAAACACCACTTGCTATTTTTCTGCTTGTCTTTTTTTTTTTTTAAGATTTATTTATTTGAGAGAGAGAGCGAGAGGAAGGGCAGAGGGAGGGAATCTTCAAGCAGACTCCCCGCTGAGCCTGGAGCCAGATGCAGGGATAGATCCCATGACCATGAGATCATGACCTAAGCTAAAACCAAGAGTCAGACACTTAACTGACTGAGCCACCCAGGTACTTTCTTTGTTTCTTTATATTGTTTACTTGCTTATTGCTTGTCTCTCCCACTAGAATGGCAGTTCCATAAGGGCAGGCACTTTTGTCTTGTTTCACTCATCCCTGATCCCTAGAACAGTGCTGGGACACAATAGGTGCTCAATGAGCACCATTTGCAGAGTCTTCAGGGGAATGAAACTTGAAAATCATCTCAAAGACCAAGAATTATGGAAATTCCACCCCATTCTGCAGCCATACAAAATGATAGGTTTGAAGATAAGCAATTAGAGAACACAGGAAAAGGCAAAGCCTCTCTGCCTTCTAAGAGAGGCTGACTGAGAAAGCTATTCAGATGTAAATGTGGGCCATTTTTAAAAAAGATTTTATTTATTTGAGAGAGAGAGAGGGAGAGAGACCGACCAAACGGGGGAGGGGCAGAGGGAGAGGTAGACTCCCCACTGAGCAGGGAGCATGACTCAGGGCTTGATCCCAGGATTTTGGGATCATGACCTGACCTAAAGGCAGATGCTTAAACAACTGAGACTCCCAGGTGGCTCCCCAAATGGACTGTTTCTTATGGAAAAGGAAAGATGACGCAGAAGAAACCCACAAGCCAAGAGGATAGAATCAAGAGCTGCAGAGAGGGCGCCTGGGTGGCTCAGTGGGTTAAGCTGCTGCCTTTGGCTCAGGTCATGATCTCAGGGTCCTGGGATCGAGTCCCACATCGGGCTCTCTGCTCAGCAGGGAGCCTGCTTCCTCCTCTCTCTCTCTGCCTGCCTCTCTGCCTACTTGTAATCTCTCTCTGTCAAATAAATAAATAAAATTAAAAAAAAAAAAAGAGCTGCAGAGAATATTCCCAGGGAGCAGGATTGTACCCTAATCAAAGAGCTGGCGGGACGCCTGGGTGGCTCAGTTGGTTAAGCAGCTGCCTTCGGCTCAGGTCATGATCCCAGGGTCCTGGGATCGAGTCCCACATCGGGCTCCTTGCTCGGCAGGGAGCCTGCTTCTCCCTCTGCCTCTGCCTGCCTCTCTGTCTGCCTGTGCTCACTTGCTCTCTCTCCCTCTGTCTCTGACAAATAAATAAATAAAATCTTTTAAAAAAAAAAAAAGAGCTGGCAATGTCTGTCTAACTGGATTTCAGAATTGCTATGGTTCAGTGATAAGTATGTGACTCCTGTTTTCCCCGTTTTTGGAACAGAAGTGTCTGCTCTGGGGACACCTGGGTGGTTCAGTTGGTTAAGCGTCCAACTCTTGTTTTCAGCTCAGATTGTGATCTCAAGACTGTGAGACTGAGTCCCGTGTCAGGCTCTGGGCTCAGCCAGAAGTCAGCTTGGGACTCTCTCTCCATCTCCCTCTGCCCCTCCCCCACTTCAAATAAATAAGGAAATTTAAAAAGGAAAAAAAATTGTCTGCTTTGGTTATCTCAAGCCTGTTAACTCTGTTAAGTTTCTGGAGAGCCAAAAACCTGTCTGTAGCTTACAGGTCTTCAGATCAAAAAGAATAGTACTCAACAGGCTTTCTTGAAGAATCATGCCTAATCTGTACCTGGACCTGATTTATAACATAAGATCCATTGTGAGCCAGTGATGTTTTGGAATGAGATGTTAAGGGTCCTTGGGAGTACCCTTATATATTTTTCATGTGGAAAGAATGTAACTAATTTGTGTCCAGAAGGTGGACAATGGTAGGTTAAAGATGGTGGTAAATTCTTTGCTCCTCCTTTGGGACATGGCATCTACTTCCCTTCCTTTCGAATTTGGGTTGAACTTCCTGACTTATTTGGCCAAAAGGATATAGCAGAAGTGATCATAAGAAGCTTTACAGTTTTGGGACGCCTGGGTGGCTCAGTGGGTTAAGCCGCTGCCTTCGGCTCAGGTCATGATCCCAGGGTTCTGGGATCGAGTCCCACATCGGGCTCCTTGCTCGGCAGGGAGCCTGCTTCTCCCTCTGCCTCTGCCTGTGCTCACTCGCTCTCTCTCCCTCTGTCTCTGACAAATAAATAAATAAAATCTTTAGAAGCTTTACAGTTTTCACCCAGCAGTCTTGAAATGCTCAGGCCGTAGAAGCTGCTCCTCAGGAAGCATTCTCAATGCTTTGTGAAGCCCAAACCATTACAGGTGTTCTTACCAACAGGCCCACCTGGGCCCCCAGCAGGCAGTCAACATTAATTGCCAGCCATGTAACTGTATCATTTGGGAGGTCCAGCCATGTTAAACTTCAAATGACTGTCGCCCCAATGAAAAGCTGACTGTCATCATACAAGAGACTCCAAGTGAGACCTACTCATTTGAGCCCAGCCAACCTTCAGAACCAAGAGAGGCTAATAAATTCTTATTTTAAGCTGCTATGTTTGGGGCTGCTTTGTTACACAGTGATAGAGAACCAAAGTAGGGCCTATAGAAAATGAAGGGGAAGGGAAGAGTTATATAAAAGACCTTTGGTAGAACAGGTTTGGGTTGGGGGAGACAGACCTCAGAGTTGTTAGTTAAGGGAATGATGACATGATGACAGCTATTTTAAGAGTGTTCCACTAAACTGGTGTCCTGCTGGCAGCAAGAGAGGAGGAAGCCCAAACTGGGACTGCACGTGAGGCGGCGTGGACAGGGAACGTCAGGGATTGTGACTCACTGATTTGTGCATAAAACTCATGTAGGAAGTTTGTCACATCAGTGGGACATGGATGGGAACTGGTACTATTTGATTGAGCTTGCAAGGTCAGAGAAAGAGAAGATCGGTGCCTGGAAGGTTCAAGGGAGGTTAAAGTGAAGTTAGGAGTGAGGAGTTCAGTTCCGGAAATACTGACTCAGAGGACCTCTCTGGAACATGTAAGTGGAGATGTGGTTGAGCCTGAGGCAGACAGGGGACAGTTAGCAATCTGGGTCCCTCAGTGTAGTCTGGGCTGACAATAGAGATTGGAGAGTGGTGATGGGTAGAATAAGATAGTCCATAAAAGAAGTCCAGGAGTGTTTTATTCTTTCAATAAACTATTTACTGAGAATCTCTCATGTGTTAAGCATTGTTCCATGCTAAGAACATGAGAAAAGTAAAGCTTCTCAAGATCCTTACTACTTTGTGTAGTAAACGACACATAAGTAAATACCCCCACACATAAAATTTCATTTAAATTTCCATCAAAGGGGGGCGCCTGGGTGGCTCAGTGGGTTAGGCCGCTGCCTTCGGCTCAGGTCATGATCTCAGGGTCCTGGGATCAAGTCCCGCATCGGGCTCTCTGCTCAGCAGGGAGCCTGCTTCCTCCTCTCTCTCTCTCTGCCTGCCTCTCTGCCTACTTGTGATCTCTCTCTGTCAAATAAATAAAAATAAAATCTTTAAAAAAAAAAAAGAAGTGATATTTAAAAAAAATTTTTTTTCCATCAAAGGGGAACTGGTTAATTAAGCCACAATACATCCAGTCAATGGAATACTATGCAACTATAAAAAAAAATGAGAGAATTCTCTATATGTTGATATGGAAATATATCTAAGATGTTATTAGTTGACAAAGCAAGATATAGAATTGCATATATCATAAGTTTCTTTTCTGGAGGGGGTAAGAGTGAAGGTAGAAAAAGAATTATACTTCAGCAAATAAAAAATGTGGTTAATCAGAGCAATTAGAATAAAAAATGAACCAACACATGCCCATCCCTGGGTGGTCTCTGGTCTCTGGTCCTCTTTGCCTGGAATGGCCCTACTACCATGGTCTTCGAGGCCCTACATCATTTGATTTTTATCTATTTTTCGTGGATTTATTCATGCAACAAGCCTAAGTTTGAGCACTTACTGTGTGGCAGGCACTGTTCTGAGCTCTGGAGAGAGAGCAGTGCACAAATTAGACAAAACCCCTGCCCTCGTGGAACTTAGGTTCTAGTGGCAGCCCCAGAATATAAACAATATAAATAAGTAAAATATATCGTATATTATTAGATGGTGTAAGTGTGATGGAGAAACACAAAACAGGGAAGCAGGGAGGCGAAGGCCCCTGCTCCAGCTAGTCTTCCTTTCTCCCCGATCAGTCAACCTACTCCTGCCACACTGGCCTTCTTACTTCTCAAATACATCAGACTTGTTCCACCATTGTCCTTCTTAGTTCTTCTGTCTCGACCGTTCCCCCTCTCCCCCACTCTCAAGATCTTGATATGGCTGTGTCCTTCCTGTCATTTCAGTCTCAATTCGGGTCCTCCTGGATCACCCCGTCAAATGTTATTTCCCAGTTATTCTTTGTCCTCCAACCTTGTGACATTGTAATATTTCCTCCATATCTTCTCTAGATGCAAGAGGAGGAGTGGGAGCTGTCTTCCAGCAACAGCTGTTTGCTATGGAAGTGGGAGAATAAACAGCTTTCTGCACCTGCTACAAATACAGCATGACAAATACTACATAAAGGAAACAAAGGAGGGGCGCCTGGGTCGCTCAGTGGGTTAAGCCTCTGCCTTCGGCTCAGGTCATGATCTCAGGCTCCTGGGATCAAGCCCCGCATTAGGCTCCCTGCTCTGCTCCTCCCTCTCTCTCTGCTTGCTGCTCTGCCTACTTGTGATCTCTCTCACTCTGTCAAGTAAATAAATAAAATTTAAAAAAAAAGAAAAGGAAATAAAGGATTGAGGGTGGCCACGGAGAGCCACCTGATGTAGCCTGGGAGACAGAGTGGTCATGGAGGGCTTCCCAGAGGAGGCAGTACCGAGGTGACTCACGAAGGGTAAGAAACAATCCGCTGGGCAAAGGTGGAAGGTGGTTACTGCCAACAGAGGGACAGCTATGTGCAAAGGTTTGGAGAAAAGACAGAGCATGTCATAACTCACTCCAGAAACTGCTGACTGTTCAGTGTTCCTAGAGAACAGAGTTAGAGGGGAGGAAGCAGGAGCAGGAAGGAAACCAAAGAAGAAAGAGCAGGTCATGATAGGTTGTGAATGCCTTTGATCTAGATGTTGAGGGGACCTTTTCCTGTTTTCCTGGTGTTGACGATCGAGATACAAGATTGAGGACAGAGTTGAGGATCTCACATTTCAGGATGATTAAGGATGTCTGCTAAGACTGGGGAAAGAACAGGCACTGCCCCAGGAGTATACGGAGAAGTGGCAGGACTGGCCTGACCACAGTCACTCACCCTCCTCTACACACAATGAGCAAAAGTGTGGGAAGAGCTGAGACAGGGAATCCTTGTAGGTCCAGGGTCCACTGGGGAGTATTGGGGTTTTCCCCTCCCCCACAATTGCCAAGGTGAGTGGGTTCTATAAGACTTACTCTTTAAGCTGGGGTGGGGGGCTACAAACAAGATTGATGAGCATCTCATTTCCCAGTGGAACCCTAATTAGGCAGCAGATGTACTGATCCTCCCCTCTGTGTCCCTGGACGGGGAAAAGAGAGGGACATAAGGACAAGAGCCTCATAGAATGAGTTGGGAAGTATTCCTGTACTTTCTTGTTGAAAACTGGACATTTTAAATAATTGAATGTGCAACTCTAGATATCAGATTCTCCCCCTCCTCAAGGTCTGTTGTCATTACTGCTTCTTCTGGTAGTTGTCTGTTAAGTGACTATCCTGAAATATAATTTCTGTATTCTTTGTCTTACTAAGCCACAGACATCTATTTAGTTAGCTTACTGATCAGCTAATGATTGGACAAAAAAATTTTTTTAAAGATTTGTTTATTTATTTATTTGACAGAGATCACAAGTAGGCAGAGAGGCAGGCAGAGAGAAAGAAAGAGGGAAGCAGGCTCCTCGCTGAGCAGAGAGCCCGATGCAGTGCTCGATCCCAGGACCCCGGGATCATGACCTGAGCCGAAGGCAGAGGCTTTAGCCCACTGAGCCACCCAGGTGCCCTGGACAAAATTTCTATAAAAGCCTGGAATCAACAAATCTCCCAGTTGGCCGGGGGGCTCTGAGTGTGTATTAGGATACACTTTCCATGTGCAGGCAAGCAGTTACTACTCCACTTAGCATTCCCTTGCGCACTGCTTCAAGGGCAACCAAAAGGTGAGAGCTCAGGATTTTTTGTTTTGTTTTGCTTTGCTTTTGTTTTTTGTTTTGTTTCGTTTTTATTCTTTCCTGAGCACGTGCATCCCTGGGCACACCTATGCGTGTGCATGAACTTTTAGATTTCCTAGAATATGTCGAAGATTTCAAAGCCCCTATGGACATATATTCCCTAACTCTTCCTTTTTCAGCCTCTTTTTTTCATCTATTGTGTGACCCAACCCTTATCTATTGCCTCTACCAGTCACAAAGTTAAAACACTTGGCCTGTACATTCTTTTTTAAACATCCCCTAGGGGCACCTGGGTAGCTCAGTTGGTTCAGCATCCCACTCTTGATTTTGGCTCAGATCATGGTCTCAAGATCATGATCTCAGGGTCGTGAGATGGAGCCGTGTGTGGGGGGTGGGGGGTAAGGGGGGGGTCTGAGCTCAGTGGGGAGTATGCCAGAGATTTTCTCTCTCTCCCTCTCTCTTTTGCTCTCTCTCCCTCTCTCTTTTGCTCTCTCTCTCTCTCTCTAAAACAAATAAATCATATATATATATATATATATATAATCCCTAAAGAGGAAAATTTTCCACAGTGGGTGAGCTCCAAGTGAAGCCAAATACAGTCTTGCCACTTAAGTCGTTTAGGGAACCACAATCAAGTCAGATAATAAAAATCATTTGGAAATACATCTTTTTTTAAAAGATTTTATTTATTTTTTTGACAGAGGGAGATCACAAGTAGACAGAGAGGCAGGCAGAGAGAGAGCGAGAGAAGGAAGCAGGCTCCCCACTGAGCAGAGAGCCCGATGTGGGACCTGATCCCAGGACCCTGAGATCATGACCCGAGCTGAAGGCAGAGGCTTAACCCATTGAGCCACCCAGGTGCCCCAATTGTTATTTTTTTTTAAAGATCAATTTATTGATTTCTGAGAGAGAGAGAGAGTACAGTGGGGAAGAGCAGAAGGAGAGGGCTACAGGATCTCAAGCAGACTCTGTGCTGAATGCACAGCCTAAAGCAGGGCTTGATCCGACAACACTGAGATGACAACCTGAACCCAAATCAAGAGTTGGACACTCAACAGACTGAGCCACCCAGGTACCCTACGGGTTGTTATTTTTGAAGGCTCTTGACCTGGAGAACAAGAGATGGGTCTAGGGCAAGTTAAAATGTCATAAAACTCATTGTTCTTACTGACACTCACCTTTATTCTTGAATAAATGTTCTTTAGGTTGGTCCAAGCCTTTGGCTAATCTCCGCACCCCTCAAAAAGTGGATTCTGATCATTTTTGCCATTTTTCTGGTTGATTTTTTGGAGGAGACAATTTTTTGAGTCCTTACATTGCCATTTTCACTGACCTCACTCACATGTACTTGTTCTTTAAACTTGAAAATGAACCCTGAACTTTTCCAAATAAGACTGATTATTCTAAAGTATGATGTTCTCATGACTGAATTGCATTCTACTCCATGAATAAACGATTGTTTCTTTAAGAACCACCTTCCAACTGTCGAACATGTTGGAGGTAGAGATCTCCAGGGATATGCTGGAGCCAGTGTGACCCTCAAGATCCACTTGCATACATCTCTTCCCAATTCTCTGTTAAGTGTTCATTGGTAGCTTGAAACCAGCCATGGTGGAAATGCTTACACCACAGAAATTGGCAATATGTTTCTCTCCGCCCCAACTGACAGGTGGCTGTTAAACATTCAATTGCACATCACTGGGGGCTGATACCATAAGAGAAACCCATACTAGGACCACGTTTTATTCATTTGTGTATCCTTAAGACTCAGCAGAGGACCAAGCACACCGTGAGTGATCATGATTTTTTGTTCTTTTGGTGTACATGCTTCTTAACAGGGTTAGATTTCCAATTTGAATATTATTTTATAATCTTTCTTGATTCAGCAAAACTTCAAAGTTTATAACACATTGAAACATAATTGTCCTTATTTAATGGTTGCAATTTTCCTTTGAATGAATGAATCATGATTTCTTCAAGTCCTTCCATGTTGATTTATTATTAGGTTATTTCTGATGTTTCACAGTGATGGACATCTTTGTGAAATTACCATTTTATATCTTGTTACAACTCCTTTAAATCTGGGAACAGGTTATCTTATTAAAAAAACAAACAGCAACACCTGAAGGATGCCTAGGTGTCTCAGTTGACTAAGTGTCCAACTCTTGATTTTGGCTCAGGTCCTGATCTCAAGGTCATGTTTTTGAGCCCATGTCAGGCTCCACACTCAGCATGGAGTCTGCTTGTCCTTCTCGCTCTGCTTCTCCCACCACTCATGCTGTCTCTTAAATAAATAAGTAAGATCTTTAAAATAAAAACACCTAAGATAGAATGAAAACTATAAATGACCTCCTAGATCATTAATTCTTTTATATACTGAGTGTCTTTTCTAGGCCAAAGTCTAGCAGCTGTTACAGGGACTCAGGAATATCACTGGCCTGAGTCTCACATTTACAAACAGGTCCTACATTTAGAATTCTACTGATGTCTCCAAAGGAAATTACACCTGCAAAACAGTGGTACTCATGATATAATTCTATCCCGAACCAGACTCTGGTTCTGAACCAGGAATAATCAGGGTATACTTTTAAGTTGTTCTAATAGAGGAAATAAATATTTGCACATTAGAAAGACAGAAGTTTCTTCATCTATTAATAGTCCTGCTTTGCAGTATCAGGGAGCCAGCCTTCAAATATATCATTGGTCAACTATTCCTAGGCATGCCCCAGTCTGCTCAGTCCAATGTGGCTGACTGCCTATTGGAAGTAAGAAAATACCTTTTCTCTTTTTGGAGCCCCTGAAGTTCTGTATATCACGTGCTCCCACATTCTATAGACCAGACTTCATCATATTGCCACACACACGCAGCTGCAAGGGAGTCTGGGAAATGTTGTATTTGACCTGGTTGACCATAAATACAGCTAAAAAGGGTGCCTGGATAGCTCAGTGGGTTAAAGCCCCTGCCTTCAGCTCAGGTCATGATCCCAGGGTCCTGGCATTAAGCCCTGCATCAGGCTCTCTGCTTGGCAGAGAGCCTGCTTCCCTCCACCGCCTCTCTCTGCCTATCTGCCTACTTGTGATCTCTGTCTGTCAAATAAATAAATAAAATCTTTTTAAAAAAATAGCTAAAAATTGATTATCATGATAACAAAAAGTAGAGAACTGATTTGGAATAAAATTAACATTTTCTTCTATAGTTTTTAATACCTTTTGAAATGAATTAATACTTTTTATGTTCTATAAATTTATAAATTAAAACTTTTCTATATTCATTTTTAAAATATTCCAGTTATACTGCATCGTCATTTTTTTGTTAAAAGCATTAAGTTGGTAAACTTAAACCTTTAAATTGTACCAGCAATTTTGCTACCCTGTTTCAGTCTTCTTCCACTTTCTTATATGCCAGGAGATAAAAAGAATTGGACCCAACCTTGCTCAGCTGTGTAAACAGACAGGGGAGACCTAATCTCTGCCCTCTTGGTCTAGAATGGTAGACAAATGTGGAAAAAAATAATTAGAGAAGGTATACATATAGAAGCCTAGAACAAGACTTTTCCCGGGGAGGTAAGAGAAAGCTTCTAAGAAGAGGCAATCCAGAGGCTCCTGGATGGCTCAGTCATTAGAGCATGTGACTCTTGATCTCAAAGTTGTGAGTTCAAGCCCCACATTGGGCATAGAGCCTACTTTTTTTTTTTTTATTTGACAGACAGAGATCATAAGTAGGCAGAGAGGCAGGCAGAGAGGGGGTGAAGCAGGCTCTCTGCTAAGCAGAGAGCCTGATGTGAGGCTCGATCCCAGGACCCTGACATCATGACCTGAGCTGAAGGCAGAGGCTTTAACCCACTGAGCCACCCACACGCCCCAGAACCTACTTTAAAAAGAAGAAGAAGAAGAAGAAGAGGCAATTTAAATTCATCTGGTAGGAAAAGTAAGAATGTTACAGACAAAGGGCTCATCTTGAGCAAAGACATTGAGTGATGCAAGTACCCCAGCAATTCAGTTGAACACAGGATTGGCGGGTTGGATAGGGGCTGGAGATGAGGCTGGGAAGATCTGCTGGGCCCAGGTATTGGAGATGCTTCGTTTGTCTGACTGTGGTATATATGATAAACCGACTTCCATTATCCATTCTAATCTCCTAATGTGCCTTCATACACTCCATAGGCTAGAAAACCAAAAGTTTCGCTGCCTTCCTTGCAGGCAGAATTCTGGGTAAGATTGGCTCCACCAGTTAAACACACGGATGCAGCTAGGAGTGAGGTGGAGGCCATCATTTTGCTTCTCTGGTTGTAATTGCTGGCTGGCATGGCCTGGGAGATACCGGATTTCAGCAGCAGTTCAGCTTTGTGGGAGATAAAAGATTGGAAGTTGCAGCAGTGGCAAAGGCTTCCTTATATCCATCCGGTGGATCATAGTTCAGGTAACAGTCTCCTCCTGACTTCTCTGCTTCCTGTGGGAGAGACTGCAGCCCCAGTGGTTGGCCAGTTCTGCTGTGTCATTCTGGGAGCCGGCTTAGAGGCCCAGCAAAGCCATTCCTCTAGGCTCGCCAATGATTTTATAAGTGTCTAATACTTTGCACGAAATCCCCTTCTGATTAAAATTGCTAGAATAGGTCCTGCTTCTCATAACTAAACTGTGATTAATGCAGAAGATATGCAACTGGAACTGACTATCCAGCTGCATCCCACCTAAAATGTGGCCCCAGCTCAGCCTCTGGCTTATGTTCTGGAGAGCCTGTTGCTGTTATGCCCAGAGGCAATGTAATCACCCCCTACCAGAAAGCCCCCACGGCCTGGCCTTCTGTTAAGTGAAGAATAGGTCACTTCTGAGGGTGAGTTAGGGTAAGCATAAACAGAGCCTTCTTGGCAGAGATCCTGCTTCTGACAGTATCAGTTGTAGGGGTGGGAAAATTTTCCCTTCTTCCCTTCTAGGTTCTTTGATCTAATAATCAAACTGACATAAGACAGATTAACAGGCAGAAAAACAAATCTACTTTTATACATACATAAGGGAGCCCGAAAGATAGGATACTCAAAGGTAAGTCAGGCAACTGAGGCTCATGTGCCATCCTGAGCTAAAGAATGGGATGGGGGTCTGGGGCTTCAAAGGGGAGGAGGGTAATACAAAGGACAATAAGAAGAGCAGATGTTTGGTAATTAGGTGTTTGCCCTGCTATACAGATAGGCCTTTCAGCTAAAAAGTTATCTCTGGTAAGAGCCGTCTTTCTTAGCCAGGCTCCCCCCCAATTATTTTAGGTAATTAAGGGACAGGTAAAAGTTTTTTTGAGTCTGCTGGGTCTTGATTGCCTTCAGCTCAAAATAATCCATATGCCAAAGAGAGCATGTTCTCATGTTCCTCCCTTCCACACCAAAAGTAGGGGTTGTACAATCCTGGTCATGACTCAGGCCACTTGAGTCTCTGCAAAATCCTACTGAATGGGTTAGAACACCTATTATTAGAGAGATTTGGGGCCTCTTTCATTTCCATACAAACAAAGCCATGGACATTATATCAGAGACTGTCGGGGGAGGGGTGGTAGTGGATACACAGAGAGGAGGGAGGGATCGCTCTGCATCCACCACCCCACTGTGGTACACAAAATAACACTTGATTTTGTAATTTTGATTTTTCTGTTTCAAGTTTTTATTTTAATTCTCATATGAATGCTTTTTTTTTTTTAAGATTTATTTATTTATTTATTTGACAGACAGAGATCACAAGTCAGCGAGAGGCAGGCAGAGAGAGAGGAGGAAGCAGGCTCCCTGCAGAGCAGAGAGCCCGATGCGGGGTTCGATCCCAGGACCCTGGGATCATGACCTGAGCTGAAGGCAGCAGCTTAATCCACTGAGCCACCCAGGCGTCCCCTCATATGAATACTTTTAAGTTTAATCATTGTTCATTTCTTTTAAGGTAGAGTAGAAAAATTTAATATGTGAAATAAAGCCAATTTCATGAGTAGTATTTCTTCAGGACATGTTTATTTATTTTATTTTAATTTTGTTTCAAATATTTTATTTATTTATTTATCAGAGAGAGCGAACATGCACACAAACAGGCAGAGTGGCAGGCAGAAGCAGAGAGAGAAGCAGGCTTCCGGCAAGTAAGGAGCCGATGCAGGACTCGATCCCAGGACCCTGGGATCACAACCTGAGCGGAAGGCAATGGCTTAACTGACTGAGCCACCCAGGCATCCTCTTTAGAACATGTTTAAAAGGCAAACCAGGGACGCCTGGGTGGCTCAGTTGGTTGAGCAGCTGCTTTCAGCTCAGGTCAAGATCCCGGCGTCCTGGGATCAAGTCCCACATCGGGCTCCTTGCTCGGCAGGGAGCCTGCTTCTCCCTCTGCCTCTGCCTGCCTCTCTGTCTGCCTGTGCTCGCTCTCTCTCCCTCTCTCTCTGACAAATAAATAAATAAAATCTTAAAAAAAATAAAATAAAAGGCAAACCAATTAGGGGGAATTATTAGGTAAGTAATAGTAGAGCTGGCATGCAGACATGGTCAAGACCACGCAAGTGTCATGGCATTTCCTTCGATTCAGAAAGCCCAATGCAGGATCACAGTGAGTCCTCCTGACAACTGTAGGAGTTGCTTATTTTGAGGCCCCACTTTAGAATGGGGAGTGAGGGTCGGGAAATAGAAATGACCTGTCAGGGTCACACGGCTACAGTGGTCAGTGACAACGTTGAGATTCATTCCTGGCCGATGATCTCTTCACCCTTCTCCCACCCCCGCTTTATTTGTCATATACAGACTCTGAAAGCCACCAGTAATAACTGGATAACTTTGGAGAAGTGAGAATTCTCCCAGCCCACTTCCTCCTGGTGGCTGTGGTCATCTACCAGATCCCAGTTCCCCTCTGATGGGGGTGGTCTGTTGCAGAGAATGCTCAGAAGATCTGCCGGGTTTGGGCCCTGGACATCTAACTTGGCTGCCTCCTCCAACATGCCAGGCTGGAAGGTTCAAGGCCAGGAAGGTGGGAGGGGCCTGTCTGGGCCTCTGCTCCTTCTCCTTGCCCTTGTCTCTGGACTACAGTCTATATTTCAGGAAAATAAAAGAGAAAGGACAGTGGGGATGGCATAGGGGGTTGGGATGCTGTCTGAGCACAGGCTGAGAGTTCCTTCTCCAAAGTCAGTGACTCACGTGGCCCCAGGACTCAAATTCAGAGCTGTTTGAGGCAGCAAACGGAAGAGGGGTAAGATCCAAGCCAGCCTTCCCAAGCATCCAGTGGCCATAGATGTACCTCCTGGGCTAGAAGTTTCGATGCTGTCCTAGGTTGCAGGCTGGGGGGCCCTCGGATCCAACCAGCAGGGAAGGAGAAGGTCTTTTTGGGCATGACTGAAGCCCACTGCTCTTGCTCCAACCCAAACAACTTCTGTTTTATGTCTTAGATTCTAAAAGCAGTTTGAGAACCATTGCCCTAGCATCTTCTAGGCCTCAAGTTTAAAGAAATGCTTGCAGGGCCTCATTCAGCCACTGGTTCCTAAGCCATTCAAGGCAGAAATCGATGAGTTAGAGGAAGGGAGCAATGGCAGGTGGGGACAGAGGAGCCTGGAGAACCAGGTGGGCATAAAGGATACTGGGTCTCAGAAGCCAGCTTTTACCAAACCCTCTTCTTCTTCAAGATTTTATTTTTTGAGAGAGAGAGCATGAGCAGGGGGAAGGGCAGAGAGAGAGAGAGGGAGAAGCAGACTCCCAGCCAAGCAGGGAGCCTGACACATGGCTCAGTCCAAGGACCACGTGATCAAGACTGAGCCGAAGGCAGAAACCCAACTGACTGAGCCACCCAGGTGCCCCACAGCAAACCTTCTTAAGTGCCTCCCATCATTCCCCTAACTAGCTTAGGAAAAAAAAAACCACATTCATGTTAAAGTATACGTAAAGTGTATTATATATATATACATGTATATATATATAAAATAACTTCATATATATATATTTGTATATATATATAATAACTTCATATATATATATATTTTAAGATTTTAGTTATTTATTTGACAGAGAGAGGGCACGCGAGCACACAAGCAGAGGGAGTGGCAGGCTGAGGAAGAGGGAGAAGCAGGCTCCCCACAGAGCAGGAGAAGTCTGATATGGGACTCAATCCGAGGATTCTGGGATCATGACCTGAGCTGAGGGCAGTCACTTAACCAACTGAGCCACCCAGGCACCCCTCCCCATGATAATTTACGAATTACAAACACTGACTTTCCAGTGGAAAAACCTGGTGGACATCTACCTTAACCAAATGATCACACTTAATATCAGCAATATTGAGATAAAGTAGCATTAGGGACCACCTGACAAGATAAATTGAGACAGTTCACATACAGCATTTCTGCCAAAAATGTAAAGCCTAGATCTATCTAACAAGAAGGAAACATCAGGCAGGTCCCAACTAAGGGACAGTCTACAAACTAACTGGCCTACGCTCTTAAGAAAGGTCAGAAAAGGGCGCCTGGGTGGCTCAGTGGGTTAAGCAGCTCCCTTCTCAGGTCATGATCTCAGGGTCCTGGGATGGAGTCCTGCATCGGGCTCTCTGCTCTGCAGGGAGCCTGCTTCCTCCTCTCTCTCTCTGCCTGCCTCTCTGCCTACTTGTGATCTCTCTCTCTGTCAAATGAATAAATAAAATCTTAAAAAAAAAAAAAAAAGAAAGGTCAGAAAAGACAAAAAGGGCTAAGAAATTGTTCCAGATTAAAAGAAACTAAAGGGACATGAAAACAAAATGCAATGCCTGGTTCTGACTGGATCTTGGGCTGGGGGGAAAAAAAGAGCCATTAAGGACATAAATAGGACAATGGAAGAACATGAACATGGGCTGTGAAGTAGATTATAGTATTGCATCAATGTGAAATTTCTGATTTTTGGTACTGTACTCTGGTTTTGTAAAAGAATGCTTTTCTGCTTAGGAAATAAACCCTGAAGGTAGGGGTAAGTATAAAGCTGTTTTCAGTGTACTCTTAAGCTGAGAGAGAGGGAATGATAAGGGGAAAAAAAACCTTATAGAATAATAGATACTTGGGGTGCCTAGCTGGCCTAGTCAGAAGAGCATGCAACTCTTGATCTCAAGGTCGTGAGTTCAAGCCCCACATGGGGTGTAGACATTAGTTAAATAAATAAAGCTTTATTTATTTATTTTATAAGTAAAACTAAAAAAAATACATACTCGAGTCAAACAACAGAGAGTAAAGGAAAGGTAAGAATTTCCCCCAGTCTATGGCCTCCCAGACACAAGCACTGTCTTTGATATTTAAAGCAGTTTTAAATATTATTTATTATTATTAAAGCAATACACATATATAGATAAGAAATAGTAGTACTCAAAGGGCTTTAATAAAATCCAATGCCCCACCAATTCCTGATCTCAATTATGCTCCATGGAGCAATACTTTTGACTATCTGCTTTTCTGGCAGTTACCTTTATAGTTCTAAATAATCTATTCATGGATATAGAAATGATGTTATCATTTCTATATGATGTTATCATTTCTATATCATTTCTGCTCTCTGTGAGACCCTGTACCCTGTCATTCCCCACTCTTTCCAATAGAGTTTTTAATCACTATTTTCTGTCCTTGTAACTTTAGGCTTCATGTTTTGTTCTGTCAAATCTAGACTGTATCTAAGTTCCAGGTTTGTCAGATATGGCTGTTCTGGCACTACTCTTCCCTTTGCCTCATTCTCCTACCTTCCTACTTCCGTGATCTGTGATTTTAGTTACACACTGTTAAACTGGATATTATTATGTTTTGTTCTGTAAACCACAATGGTCTTCCTTGCTGATTCTGTAGGTTGGCTTTCAAAGTTGAAAAGTCCATAACTACTGCTATGATTAGGACTATGTAAGCATTTTTACCTGCACAACCAAGCAGTATACTATGGTTACATTTCTTTTCTTGGGCAGCCTTTGACTTTGCTTGTATCAACTACTTTTAGGGGTGCCTGGCTGGCTCAGTCAGTGGAGCATGCAACTCTTGATCTCAGGGTCTTGGGTTCAAGCCCCTCATGTATAGAGTTGTGCATAGAGTTTACTTAAAAAATAAAATAAAGGGGGACTGCTGTGTGGCCCAGTTGATTAAGCATCCAACTTGATTTCAGCTCAGGTCATGATCTTAGGGTCATGGGATTGAGTCCCTACACGGGGCTCCACACTCAGTGTGGAGTCTACTTGAGATTCTCTCCCTCCACCCCTACCCTGGCTTGCACTCTCTGTCTCAAGTAAGTAAATAAATAAAATCTTAGAAAAAATAAAGATAAAAGGAAATAAAAATCAACTATTTCTACTTAACAGCGTCTGAAAGGTCTTCCATTTTTTTCAATGACCGTATGGTAATTTGAGTCTATGGATTTGAATTTTTTAAATTAAATTAAAATTTTTATTGAGGCAAAGAACATGTAACATAACATTTGCCATCTTGACCATGTCTAAGTGTTTAATTCAGTGGCATTAAGTACATTCATACCGTTCTGCAACCATCACCATCCTCCCACAGAACTTTCCCATCATTCTGTACTAAAACTCTTTACCTATTAACAAATAACTTCCCATTTGACCCTCCCCAGAGCTTGCTAACTACTGTTCCACTCACTCTATGAATCTGACTATTTTAGGAACCTCACGTAAATGGAATCATAGGAGAGGGAGCAAAATACATGATCAGAAAATATGTCACTTTGGCATGTGGATTATTTTGAGCTGAAGGCAATGGAGACCCAGCAGACTCAATAAAAACTTCTACCTCTCCCTTAACTATTTAAAGGAATTTAGATAGTGCTCCTGGCCTAGAAAGAGAGCAATTACCAAAGGTAACTTTTTACTGAAATATTTACCTGTATTTACCTGTATAGCAAGGCAAACACCTAATTACCTAACATATGCTCTTCTCATCCTGTGAATCATCCTCCTCCCCTTTGAAGCCCCAGGTTCCCCCTGGCCCCACCCCATTCCTTAGCTTAAGAAGGCACATAAGCCTCAACTGACTTACTTGTCTTTGGAATCTAATGGTCTTTGTGGGGCCCCCATATGTATGTTATTAAATACTTACCTCTTGTTAATCTGTCTTACATTAATTCACCAGCAAAGGGTAGAGGAAAGATTTTTCCTCCCCAACAGTTGGCACAGTTGGCAGGATGAACCACTAGCTGGACTCTGCTTGCTTGGAGGCTGGTGCAGCAGAGAGAGCCTGGGATCTCTGATAAGCATCACCAGAAGGTAAGAATTCTTACCACTTCAGTCTCCCAGATCTCTGCCTAAAGGGACTGGTGGACGTGAGAGTGGTGACTCTTCTTCTCCCCTCTTTTTTCCTTTTTTAAATTTAGGTAAGTGGAATAAAATATTTGTGTAACTGGTTCATTGGCTTTATTGACTCTGCTAAAGAATTGTTAGGAATACTCTTGATTTTTGTTGATCCTTTTTCTCCCAGAGATGGTCACTGATTTCCTCTGTCTCGGTTGTGTCATTTGTCACGAGGAAGAAAGCCATAGGGAAGAAAGCAGGCGTAGGTTTGTAAGCCTGCTGTTTGACCTGGCCTCACAGTACAGTGACTCTATGGTCACCAGACCAGCGTTCACTTAGACAAACATTGTTGTGGGTTAATGTGCACATGAAGTAAAGGAAGGGCTGTTGCTAAGGGACATCTTGGCAGCCAAAGCCACAAAATTGGGGCACATGGCTCTAGCACTTTAAAGCTATTAAGAGTGATTGCCACCTAACTCAGAGACTCCTGTGTTAGGATAAGTTGGTCACAGAACAGGTTAGACAGACCACAGGTTACCTGTCAAGCTCAAAAAAATTCTGCGTAATGAGGCAATCTGTAAACGACCACACAATCCCTAACCCTGGGGCACATCCCTCCTAGTCTGGCTCTGAGACCCAAGGATTAATGAAAGCTGTTAATGTGCATTTAAAAAAAAAACAAATGAGGTTTCCCTTTTGCCGTGTTGTGTCTTGAGGGCTTGGTTTTATGGAAAGTGAGGATATTCTCTATGTGGTCTCTGCCAACTGGAGGGTGCATATACTGGTGGATAGCCATGCACTGTGGATCTGATAAGCAAATTCTCTTTGTCCTGTGTACCAGCTTTCAAGGGAATTTGTCATAAGGGGTCCTGGTCCATAAGGGGTCTTTGTTGTCTCAATGTCTGTTGTCACTAATTTGGCTGGACAGAAATATGAGTGTACCCCATTCGCAGCTAGATATTTTTCAGGCTAACTTTGGGAGTGAACTTTTTGGATGTTGTTAGAGCAGCATTTTTTGGTACTCTCCTTTGGAAACACCTCCTGAGTTCATGGTTAGGTCATAAAAAGGCTTACTGCGGGGGGCGCCTGGATGGCTCAGGTGGTTGAGAATGGTCATTCAGCTCAGGTCATGATCCCAGGGTCCTGGGATGAAGCCCCATATAAGTTCCCTGTTCAGCTGGGAGCCTGCTTCTCTCTCTGCTCCTCGCCCCTGCTTGTGCACACTGTCTCTCAAAAAGAAGGCACAAAAAATTATAATGGATAACCTTAGGAACCCTCTTAAGATGAAAGAACACAAACTAGACTTAAAACAAAAATCAAACACAATGTGAATTTCTTTTCTTAAAATCTGGCCCTGGGGAGCCTAGGTGGCTCAGTGGGTTAAGCCTCTGCCTTCGGCTCAGGTCATGATCTCAGAGTCCTGGGATTGAGCCCTGCATCCGGCTCTCTGCTCAGGAGGGAACCTGCTTCCCCCTCTCTCTCTGCCTGCCTCTCCACCCACTTATGATAGATCTGTCTGTCAAATAAATAAATAACATCTTAAAAAAATATATATCTGGCCCTGTCTGTCTATTTTAACTTTCTTTTTCCCACAAGATTTACAGAGACCACTCTGGTCTGATCTCCAGGCCCATGATATATTGGTTACTCATGTAACTGCTGAAAATCAAGAAGTGAATTTAGCAGAAGCACCTGGGACAGGGAATAGGGCTTGGTTTGGTGGGCTGTACAGTCAGGCTCTGACAGCATCAAACTTTCCTACCAATGTTCTTTGCAGGCATATTCTAGAACCACATCCAAAGAATTCATGTTCCGAAGATGGCAGAAAATAAAATTTCATGTTATCCCTTCCTTTGCAAATCCAGACTTGTTCATTTTTGATCCTTTCACCCCAGGGATAATTATAACCTTCTTGCTTGCCTAGTTTTGTGTCCTAAGAACTTGGTTTGGCTTTCTGCCTGCCTGGGTTGTCCTTCTTTTGGTTACCTGTGGGAGTGACTCTGGATCTTGGGAAGGGGATATCCTTTGCACTCTCTTCGGGGGCCCCTTTTACATCAAAGGAGGGAATTTAATACTGTCAGGAATATTTACTGTTTGTTCTGGCTGAAAACTGACACAATACAGGCATACCTTGGAGATACTGCAGGTTTGATTCCAGACCTCAACAATAAAGTGAATATCACAATACAGTCCAATGATTTTTTTCACTTCCCAGTGAATGTAAAAGTTACATTTACACTATCCTTCAGTCTATTAAATGTGCACTATGTTAAAAAATGTACATACCTAATTAAAAATATTTTATTGCTAAAAAATGTTACCCATCACCTGAGCTTTTGGGGAGTCATAATCTTATTGTTGGTGGATGGTCTTGACTCGATGTCGATGGCTGCTGACTGATCTGGGTGGTGGTTGTCCAAGGCGGAGTTCACTATAGCAACTTCTTAAAATAAGACAACAATGCCACATCGATTGACTCGCCCTTTCACAAACCATTTTTCTGTAGCACAAGATGCTGTTTGGCAACATTTTACCCAGAGTAGAAATTCTCTCAAAACTGTAGTTAATCATCTCAAATCATGACACTGCCTTATCAACTAAGTTCATGTAATATTCTAACTCCTTTGTTGTTATTTTAACGATCTTCACAGCATCTCCACCAGGAGTAGATTCCATCTCAGGAGACCACTTTTTTCATCATCCATAAAGAGCAAATCCTCATCCCTTTAAGATGCTATTTCCACCCCACCCGCACTTACTTCGTCCCCTGAAGTCTTGGTCCCTCAAGGTCATGAGGATTGCAGTCAACTTCTTCCAAACTCCAGTTAATATTGATTTTCTGACTGCTTCCCATGAATCACAAGTGTTCCATTTTTTTTAAAAGATTTTATTTATTTATTTGACAGAGAGAGATCACAAGTAGGCAGAGAGGCAGGCAGAGAGAGAGAGGAGGAAGCAGGCTCCCTGCTGAGCAGAGAGCCCGACGTGGGACTCGATCCCAGGACCCTGAGATCATGACCTGAGCCGAAGGCAGCGGCTTAACCCACTGAGCCACCCAGGCGCCCCACAAGTGTTCCATTTTTTAAAAAAGACTTTATTTATTTGACAAAGAAAGAGCGTGAGCACACAACCAAGGGGAGAGGAGAGGGAGAAGCAGTGGGGAGCCTAATGTGGGACTCAATCCAAAGACCATGGGATCATGACCTGAGCTGAAGGTGGACGCTTAACCCACTGAGCCACCCAGGTGCCCCAAGAATCACAAACATTCTTAATGGCATCTAGAATGGTGAATCCTTTCCAGAAAGTTTTCAGTTGATTTTTGCCCAGCTCCACCAGATCCATTATCTATGGCAACTATAGCTTTACATGGTGTACTTCTTAAATAACAGACTTGAAAGTTGAAATCACCCCCTGATCCCTGGGCTGCAGAACAGACATTGTGTTAGCAGGCATGAAAACAGCATCTCATCGTATCTCTCCATTGGAGCTCTTGCGTGACCAGGTGCATGTCAATGAGCAGTCATATTTTGAAAGAAGTCTTCTTTTCCGAGCAGTAGGTCTCAATAGTGGGCTTGAAAAATCCAGTAAACTATGTTGTAGACAAAAGTGCTTTCATTTGGGCCTTTTGCTCCATTTATAAAGCAAGTCAGAGTTGATTAGCATAATTTTTTTAAAGATTTTGTTTATTTGAAAGAGAGAGGGAGGGAGAGAGCACAAGAGTGGGGAGGGACAGAGGGAGAAGCAGACTCCCTGCTCAGCAGGGAGCCCTATGCAGGACTTAGCCCTGGGACTCTGGGATCAGGACCTGAGTGGAGGGGGCGCCTGGGTGGCTCAGTGGGTTAAGCCGCTGCCTTCGGCTCAGGTCATGATCTCAGGGTCCTGGGATCGAGCCTCGCATCAGGCTCTCTGCTCAGCAGGGAGCCTGCTTCTCCCTCTCTCTCTCTGCCTGACTCTCTGCCTGCTTGTCATCTCTCTCTGTCAAATAAATAAATAAAATCTCTAAAAAAAAAAAAAATTAATCAGCCACATGTGACTAACAGGACCTGAGTGGAAGGCAGTCGCCCAACCAACTGAGCCAGCCACTTGCCTGATTTAGCCTAATTCTTAAGGGCCCTAGGATTTTCCACGTGGTAAATGAGCATTGGTTCAACTTACCATCATTGAGCTGCATGAGCCTCTAACAAGAGAGTCAGTTTGTTCTGTCCTTTGAAGCTCTGATGCCAGGCACTGACTTCTCTCTAGCTCTGAGGGTCCTCGATGGCCTCTTCTTGCACTAGAAGGCTGTTTCACCTGCACTGGAAATCTGTTGTTTAGGGCGGCCACCTTCATTCATGATCTCAGCGAGATCTGGGCGATGTGCTGCAGCTTCTGCACCAGCACTGGCTGCTTCACTTGCTCTTTTCTGTCACGGAGACGGCTTCTCTCCTTCACCCTCATGAACCACCTCTGCCAGCTTCACACTTCTCTTCTGCAGCTTCTGCACCTCGCTCAGCCTTCACAGAATGACAGGGAGAGGGCCTTGCTCTCTGTGAGGCTCTGGTTAAGGGAATGTTGTGGTGGTTTGATCTTTCATCCAGACAACTAAAACTTTCTCTGTATCAAAATAAGGCTTTTTTGCTTTCTTATCATTCACAGATTTATTGGAGTAGTACTTTTTTGTTTCCTTCAAGAAATTTTCTTTTGCATTCATAACTCTGACTGTTAAGCATAAGAGTCCTAGCTTCCAGCCTCTATCCCAGCTTTCGACAGTCCATGATCATGAAGCTGATTCATTTCTAGCTTTTGACTTAAAATGAGAGATGTGTGACTCTTTTTTCACTTGAACACTTGGAAGCCATTGTAGGTTTATTAACTGGCCTCATTTCAAGTGTGTTGTGCTCAAGGAATAGGGTGAACCGAGGAGACAGAGAAAGAGATCGGGGGCAATGGCTGGTTGGTGGACGAGTCAAGAACACACACGACACTTGTCAATTAAATTTATTGCCTTACGTGGGTGCATTTTGTGGCGCTCCAAAACAATTACAGTAGTAACACCATAGATCACAGACCGCAGATCACCATAACAAACATAATAATAATGAGACAGTTTGACGTATTTTAAGAATTACCAAAATGTGACACAGAGACATGAAGTGGGCAAGGTGCCAACAGACTTGCTCAATGCCAGGGTGGCCTCGGATCTCTAATTTGTAAAAACGACAGTATCTGAGAGGCATAATAGAGTGCAGCACGATAAATGAAGCATGCCTATATTTAAAAGGAAGTATTTTTTTGTTTGTTTCAGACCTTATCTCCTAAGGTAGAATAAAATTATGTACCCCGAGGGAAAGAAAAACATTCTAATAAAGGTGTATGGGTGTGTCAGTCCTTCATTATACAGACTACAAATCAATTCTTTGAGGAATTAAGGATGACTGTCCTTACCTTACAAATCTATGAAAAACTAGAAATACAGCTCTAGAGGCATTTCAAACCCCACCTATTCCTTTTTACCAATCCAGAAACCTAAGTACTATAGGAATTCTTACTTTAGGAAACTAAAGTTCTTTTTTCCCCCTTTTTTCTTTTCTTTTCTTTTTCAAGGTTTTATTTATAGGAAACCAAAATTCTTGAAAGAATTCACATTAAGACTACTTGTCAAGAACAAACAAAAATCGGGCGCCTGGGTGGCTCAGTGGGTTAAGCCGCTGCCTTCGGCTCAGGTCATGATCTCAGGGTCCTGGGATCAAGGCCCGCATCGGGCTCTCTGCTCAGCAGGAAGCCTGCTTCTTTCTCTCTGCCTGCCTCTCCATCTACTTGTGATTTCTCTCTGTCAAATAAATAAATAAAATCTTTAAAAAAAAAAAAGAACAAACAAAAATCATTTTTTAAAAGATTTTATTTATTTGACAGAGAGAGAAAGACCAAGAGAGGGAACACAAGCAGGGGGAGTGGGAGAGGGAGAAGCAGACTTCCCGCTGAGCGGGGTGCCCAATGCAGGTCTCAATTCCAGGTCCCTGGGATCATGACCTGAGCTGAAGGCAGATGTGTAACGATTGAGCCACCCAGGCACCCCAACAAATAAAAATCTTAAGTGTGTTCTAAAAGGCTTTAACCATCTGAGAAGACAGACTTATCCCAATTGTTCTTTTATAACGTGATTTTTACATTATCATATCTATTTCATGGCTAAAATTTAAAAATGAGACTATAAGGTTTCTGTGTCTGTATTTTCATGTGTCCAAATATGTATATTGTAGATATGTGGCATTTTATCCCTGTGGGTGGTATCACTAAAATTAACTTGTAAAAGAACTTTATTTAATTGTTTTAAAGAAAATGAAATGCTTATATAATTAAGTTCTTAGAAATACAACAGAAAGTAACCCAAATAATTTTTATGTTCAATTGATCTGGAAATATATTTAGTATTAAAGCTAGTTTAAGTTTGTTGGCTTAATTAAAATAGCCATACCTTCAGAGTTATCAGCATAAAATATATTTTTATTCTACCTAGGTTTACCAAAAGTCAAAAAACCTCATGCCATCTCCATTCCAGAATTTGTCATCAAGAAAGATAATTTAAGGTGATGGTTCCCTTTTTAATGTTTCATGAAATTTTCCTTTCTAAGCATAATTGTTAAGAACAAGTGAATTAAATAGATGTAAGATAACAGTTTATAAATCAGCATTCCATCAATACTTATGTTTTTTTTAACTTTTTCTACAATGAAGATGGTATCCCACCTTCTTTTTTTTCCCCCAATTTATTTATTTTCAGAAAAACAGTATTCATTATTTTTTCACCACACCCAGTGCTCCATGCAAGCCGTGCCCTCTATAATACCCACCACCTGGTACCCCAACCTCCCACCCCCCCAATACTTATGTTTTATGTTATGTCTACTTAAATACTTTCCCCAATTTTTTTGGTATCTTAAAACTAGTTTTGGGGGCACCTGGGTGGCTCAGTGGGTTAAAGCCTCTGCCTTCTGCTCCGGTCATGATCCCAGGGTCCTGGAATCGAGCCCCGCATCAGGCTCTCTGCTCAGCGGGGAGTCTGCTTCCTTCTCTCTCTCTGTCTCCTTCTCTGTGATCTCCGTCTGTCAAATAAATAAATAAAATCTTTAAAAAAAACTGGTTTTGCTATGTTAAATTAAATGATGTATAGTCATCAAATATCTAGATCATTTCCAAATGAGATAAAATATTGAATGCATTTTTAAAAGATTTAATTTATTTATTTGATAGAGAGAGACTCAGAGCATGCACAAGTAAGGGGAGCAGCAGAGGGAGAGAGAGGGAGAAGCAGGTTCACCACTAAGCAGGGAACCCAATGTGGGGCTGGATCCCAGGACCCTGGGGTCATGACCTGACCTCAAGGCAGATGCTTACCCAACTGAGCCACCAAGCTGCCCCATAATACTGAATATTAATTATTTTATCTCCTGCCTATAAAAGCCTTCCTTTAAAAAAAAAAAAGATTTATTTATTTATTTTGGAGGGAGAGAGAGTGCACAGAAGGGAGGGGTAGAGGGAGAGAGAGAATCCAGGCAGACTCCTCCCTGAGCACGGAGACTGATGTGGGGCTCCATCCCACATCCCTGAGATCATGACCTGAGCTGAAATCAAGAGTTGGATACCCAACTGACTGAGCCATCCAGGTGCCCCCAAAACCTTCCATTTTGTATAGCTCCTTGGATACTGTTCTATTCATGAAACTTTCTAATCAGATGTTCAAATTTTACTCAGTTGAATTTTTTTTAATGGAATTAAAGATATTTGGGTCTTTTGGTAAACATGTCTTGTGTCATGTTGAAAGATTATACTGTGAAGAAGCGTATGTTTCCAGAAATTATGAAATGTATTCATAAATTTGCCAATCTAAAGAATACAAGTATAATACAATTCAAAATTGCTTATTCTTAGTTTTCACTAGAAATCAAGACTTATAAGGGTTAAGAATTCTAATTAACATATGTAGTTAAAGTTACTAGAAATAATAAGGGAAATATCTTCATGTGCAAGGAAAGTAGGATGTATGTTTTTGGTAAGAGATGGTATAAGAAAAGGAGATGAATTTTTGTTGAAGGAAAAGAAAGTTGTAGGTTTGTGGAAAAGCAATCTTTGGAAAGAAATTTTAATGGGTGGTCAAACTTGCTAACAATTAATTAACATTTAATTTAATTAATTAAATTTAATTAAGTTGAATTTAATTTAATTTTATCATTATTTTAAAAATATTTTACTTATTTATTTATTTGTCAGAGAGAGAGAGCACAAGCAGGGAGAGTGGCAGGCAGAGCAGGCAGAGGGAGAAGCAGGCCACCAGCTGAGCATAGAGTTTGATGCAGGACTCCATCCCTTGACCCTGGAATCATGATCTGAGCCATCCAGGTGTCCTGTATTTTATTTTATTTTTTAAAGATTTATTTATTTTGAGTGTGGGGGGAGAGAGAGAGAGAGAATGTCCATGTTAGCAGAGGGGGAGGGGCAGAGAGAGAGAATCCCAAGCAGATTCCCTGCTAAATGCAAAGTCAGACAGAGGCTTAATCTCATGACCTTGAGATCATGACTAGAGCCAAAACCAAGAATCTGCCAATTAACTGACTGAGCCACCCAGGCGCCCCAGTTAAGTGAGTTTTAATATTAAAAAAAAAAAAAGCTGGTGCAAAATTAGAGTTGGTTTTCTCTTTCTAAAAAGGACAAAGTTTTCTTGGACTTTTGGTATGCTATTGGTAACAGACAGCAAAAGAAGTTTACCTTTTAAATAATCTGCACAGAAAGCGGAGAGTCTGTGTTTTACCAAAATAGTTTTCTGTGCTTTACTATGTCTTTCATTGGTTTTGCTCAGAACTATATAACATTTTGTATTTGCCCTTAATATCTTTCGTCACTTTGGTTCAATAGATTATTATTGTTTCATAGTGATCTGTGATCCTATTTGGTTAAGTGTCCAAAGCACTTGATATTTTTTTTGAAGCTTTTATTTATTTATTTGACAGAGAGAGAGAGAGATCACAAGTAGGCAGAGAGGCAGGCAGAGAGAGGAGGAAGCAGACTCCCTGCTGAGTAGAGAGCCCGATGTGGGCCTCGATCCCAGGACCCTGAGATCATGACCTGAGCTGAAGGCAGAGGCTTTAACCCACTGAGCCACCCAGGCGCCCCCTACTTGATATTTTTGACAAAGTCTCCGGAATCAAATTCTCAGCACAATCTTTTTTTTTTTTAAAGATTTTATTTATTTATTTGACAGAGAGAAATCACAAGTAGATGGAGAGGCAGGCAGAGAGAGAGAGAGGGAAGCAGGCTCCCTGCTGAGCAGAGAGCCCGATGCGGGACTCGATCCCAGGACCCTGAGATCATGACCTGAGCCGAAGGCAGCGGCTTAACCCACTGAGCCACCCAGGCACCCCAGCACAATCTTTTTTGACTGCAGAACCACCTGGGTGGCCCGGGTGGATGAGCATCCAACTTTTGGTTTCAGCTCAGCTCATGATCTCAGGGATCGAGCTCTGCATTGGGTTCCCTGCTCGGTGTGGAGTCTGCCGAAGAGTCTTTCTCCCTCACCCTCTCCCACTCGCACTTGCTCTCTCTCTTTCTCTAAAATAAAGAAAACTTAAAAAATATGTTTTGACCTCAAACTAAGTTTTGAGCACTTCCAGAGGGTCCTGGAGTATCTCAAAAGATTTGTTCTCTCTCCCTACAAAAAGAGAGCTGTTAATACCAACCGGGCTTCTTTAGTATGTTAAATTACAGGGAAAGAATTATCAAATTAATGATGATAAACCTTCTTAGATTATATTGTATGTTATTGATATTATTAATATCAGTATTCTAGAAATCGTATGAAATTCCTAAAATTCTTATATGTACCAGTATTACCAGTCATAATTCTAGTTACTGGGATGCCTGGGTGGCTCAGTTGGTTAAGCCACTGCCTTCAGCTCAGGTCATGATCCCGGGGTCCTGGGATCGAGTCCCACATCGGGCTCCTTGCTCAGCGGGGAGCCTGCTTCTCTCTCCGCCTGTGCCTGCCACTCTGCCTGCTTGTGCTCTCTCTCTCTCTCTCTGACAAATAAATAAATAAATCTTTAAAAAAAATAATAATTCTAGTTACTACCTTAAAATATTTTACGTCATACAAATAACCACACTTATGTGTTAATTCCACAATAATGAATGCTCGCTCATCAGATCTTTAACAATATGGGCATTTAAAATGCTTTTGTCATTTACAGATAGTTGTTTTACTCTGATGCTCTGCAGAGTAGTCTTGAAAAAGTACTTCTTCAAGGAGATTTAAGGGAAGAACCCTTGACAAGTTCAGGTTTCTGATAACTTGAGACTATAAAACTGGGCTGGGTAATGGGGGCCTCTGGCTGGCTCAGTCAGTAGTTTTCTCTTAATTTTAAGAAATTTTAAAAATATTTTTTGAGAGAGAGAGAGAACGCAAGCAGAGGGAGGGATAGAGGGAGAGGGAGAACCAGACTCTCCACTGAGCAGGGAGCCCAAGGTGGGACTCGATCTCATGACCCTAGGATCATGACCTGAGCTGAAGGTAGACACTTAACCACCTGAGCCACCTTTGTGCCCCTTAAAAAAATTTTTTTTAATTTTTAGAAAATTTATTTATTTGAGAGAGAGAGAGGGTAGGTCATGTAACTCTTGTTCCCAGCCTTGTGAGTTGAAGCTCCATGCTGGGTGTGGAGCCTACTATAAAATAAGGTAAAATACAATACAATACAATACAATACAATACAACCTTTACCAAAACAAAACGAAACTGTGCTGGGTAAGAATTTCCAGAGGCAATGAAAAACTGGATTCAGGTAGAACAAGTATTAATTATTTGGAATGATGGGAATGCAAGCTGGTGCAACCCACTCTGGAAAACAGCATGGAGGTCCCTCAAAAAGTTGAAAATAGAGGGGCACCTGGGTGGCTTAGTGGGTTAAGCTGCTGCCTTCGGCTCAGGTCATGATCCCAGGGTCGTGGGATCGAGTCCCGCATCGGGCTTTCTGCTCAGCAGGGAGCCTGCTTCCCTCTATCTCTCTCTCTGCCTGCCTCTCTGTCTGCTTGTGATCTCTCTCTGTCAAATAAATAAATAAATAATCTTTAAAAAAAAAAAAGTTGAAAATAGAGCTACCCTATGGCCCAGCAATCGCACTACTGGGTATTTACCCTAAAGATACAAATGTAGTGATCCGAAGGGGCACCCGCACCCCAATGTTCATAGCAGCAATGCCCACAATAGCCAAACTATGGAAAGAACCTAGATATCCATCTACAGATGGATGGATAAAGAAGATGTGGTATACACACACACAAACACACACACCCCAAATATTACACAGTCATCAAAAAATGAAATCTCACCCTTTGCAACAAAGTAGGTGGAACTAGAGGGTATTATGCTAAGTGAAATAAATCAGTCAGAGACAGACAATTATCATATGATCTCACCGATATTTGGAATTTAAGAAACAAAGCAGAGGATCATGGGGGAAGAGAGGAAAAAAATGAAACAAGATGAAACCAGAGAGGGAGACAAACCATAAGAGACTTTTAACCTCAAGAAACAAACTGAGGGTTGCTGGAGGGGAGGGTGGTGGGGGGATGGGATAACGGGGTAATGGATATTGGGGAGGGCATGTGTTGTAATGAGCACTGTGTATTATATACAACTGTTGAATCATAGACCTGTACCCCTGAAACAAATAATACATTGTATGTTAATTGAATTTAAATTAAAAAATAATTTAAAAAAGGAATTTGTGATTTAAAAAAATTAAATAAAGTAGATTTGGTTAAAGCAAAAAAATTATTTGGAAATGAATGATTAAAATTTTTATGACTTTTGGGGAACATTTTATGGATTTTTGTTTCTTGAGATTTAAGGAAACCTTTTTCTCTTTTCTCTCAAGTTCTCAACAACTTGGTAAGATATATCTTTGTAAACAAAGATGGAACAACTTTTCTCCCTACCTGATCAGTCTAGAATTTGGTAACTCCTAGTGAGTGAGTATTCTTATTTTCATGGCAACAGAATTATTTGCATAAGGTCAATAAGAGTCTGTTCTCCTTGTAACAGGACACAATTGGAAACATAGATTATATTACCAAGGCTTTGACTGGAATGTCACATTTGAGAGAGGTGTACAAGGACTCTGATATGACCAGACAACATTTCTTTAAAGTTTTTTTTTCTAAGTGATCTCTACGCCAAATGTGGGGCTTGAACTCACGATCCTGAGATCAAGAGTCAGATGCTCCTCTCTCTGTCTGAGCCAGCTAGGTGCCCCCATGACCAGACAGCTTTAAGGGACTAACACTGACTTTATGGAGCCAATAAAGCCCCATGGAAAAATTGGCCTGGTACCTTGCTTACAGGGTTCCTGGGAGGCTTACCAGGTGAATAAGGAAGGTCACATCCTGGCAGGTGCAGGACTTTTAGGATATTCTGAAAATCTCAAAAAAAGAGGAATTCACCCAAATCTATAGGTACTGCAGCTACAACATGATGCTAGTCCTTAGTATGGCTTGTTAACCTAGAGAAGCTTTTAAAAGTTCAATCTGAGGGATGCCAGGGTGGCTCAGTCAGTTGGGTGTCTGTCTTCAGCTCGGGTCATGATCCCAGGGGCCTGGATCCAGCCCCACATCAGGTTCCTTGCTCAGTGGGGAGCCTGATTCTCCCGTTCCCTCTGCCATTCCCCTACTTGTGCTCTCTGGCTCCATCACTCTGAACACTACATCAAGAACTAATGATGTACAGTATGGTGACTAATATAATATAATAAAAAAAATAGAAAAAGAAAAGTTCAATCCAAGATTCCTTATGAAAAGTTCCAGCAAAGTAGATTTAAAAGAGCCTACAAGGTCAATCACTATTCTTGCTGCACTTATGTATATGATCAGGCCAAGCAGATTGAAATTAGACTTGGTTTGCAGATGCATTAGTCTTGCTGTGGTTATCTTTGATAAAAATGGGGGTGATTGTAGAGAGAAAATTATGTTTCATTAATACACCTTTGTGGATATCAAATTCTAGTGCTGTTAATTCTCTTTGAGAATTTGTTTTCTACCTGTAAACTGGATCTTGACTTTTTCTAGTTTCCTCCAATTTTTGACTAAATTCTCCAAAAGAATGTTTCCAGCTTTCCTCCTATCCTTCTGATATGGAATCCTTGAGAACTAAAACTGTCATTTTTCTGAAGCCATGAAAGCTAAAGTTGGACAACCTGATATGAACTTCAGAGAAATCACCACAACAGCTCATGTATGGACAATCAGACCTGTTGCAATGTGACCCCTCAGTATGATCACCAGTGACATTCAAAGTACAACTCAGAAAAATCTGTCAGATTGCCTCTGCCTGAAGAAATTTTGAGCCAGGCCTCTAGAAATCGTCCTGTCTCACTGCCTTCAGAACTCAGAGACTGGGTTTATAATCTGTTCCAATCATTAATCATTGTTTTTCTTTTGTTTCCATAGAAATGCCTCTTGTAACACAGCCCTAACTTTGGGGGCCCACCTGAATCACCACCTCCTGAACTGAGAGACAGAACTGTTTAACTGAACTGACCTATTCTCAGTATTAAGAGAGTGGTTCAGTGAGATGGAGCAATCTACCAACTCAATTTCAGGATTGTGAAACTTCTTGGGGAAATTTCCAAGGTGGGACTGGGGGGAGGGGCAGACTGTGACTGTGAAATATGCCATTTTGGCTGGTGGGTTATTTTGAGTTGAAGGCAGACTCAAGAAAAACTTTTATTTCTCCCAAATCACCTAAAAGGATTTAAATAGGGGACCTGGTCCATAAAGAGAGCTATTACCAGAGATAAATTTTTATTTGAAAGTCCTATCCGTAGGGCAGGGCAAGCGTCTAATGACCAGACATTTTTTCTTCTTATTGTCCTGTGACCTTCCTTCCCTTTGAAGCCCCAGGCCCCTATCCCATTACTTAGTTCAGGATGGCATAAAATCCTCAACTGATGGGCTTGTCTTTGGGTCTCATGTTCTGAAGGACTTTCTCTATGTATGTGAGTAAATGTTTCTTTCTTGTTAATCTGTTTTATATCAACTTACCAGCCAAAGAACCTAGAATGGTGGAAGATAGTTTTTTCCTCCCAACACATGCAGTGTTTTTTCTTTCATCCTTTTGGCTTATTTTGTTTAGTGCACTTCCCTCAAGTTTCATCAGTGTTTTAGCATGTGTTAGAATTTCCTTCCTTTTTAAGGATAAGTAATATTCTATAATATTATATGAATATACTAAATTTTGTTTATCCATTCATTCAGTGATGGACATTTGGGTCAATTATTTGGGCCATTTTTGGCTCTTGTAAATAGTACTACTATGAACACTGGTGTACAAAAATTGTTTGAGTACTTGTATTCAATTCTTTGGCAATATACTCATAAGTGGAATTGTTGAATCATATAGTAATTCTATGTTTAAATTTTGATGAAGTCCAATTTATTGCCTACACCTTTTGTTTTATATCCACAAAATCATGGTTGAGTCCACTGTCAAAAGGATGTTGGGCTTTGTTTTCTCCTAAGGGTTTTATATATAGTCTTACCTCTTACATCTTTGATCCACAGAATGTAGATTTTATAACTTGTTAATATAGTGATCTTCAAAAAATATCAACCCGGGGCACCTGGGTTGCTCAATCAGTTAAGTGTCTGCCTTCAGCTGGGGTCCTGATCTCAGGGTCCTGCATAGGGCTCCCTGCTCAGCAGGGAGCCTATTCCTCCTTCTCCCTGTGCCTCTCTCCCTGCTTGTGCTCTCTCACTCACTCTCTCAGATAAATAAATAAGTAAAATCTTAAAAAAAAGTATCCTAGCCTGCAGGGTTCTCTGTGATTTGGTTAACACTTTTCTGATTTCAACAAATTCTAGGAACACAGCCCACACCATGCTGTTTCTCAAATATGCCAAGCACATTCCCACCTCAAAGCATTTATATTTGCTATTCCTTCTTCCAGGAGCACACTTCCTTCTTATCTTTGATTATTCATCCCCTTCTCAAGGAGGTCTTTCCTGAGCACCTTATCTAAAGTGCCATCTTCATTTCTATCCCACTACCTGCTTTTGTTTTCTTATTAGCATTTGTCATTGCCTAACATGTTATTTGTTTCTTCCTCATGTTCCCCCAAAAGAATATAGACTTTAGGGGAGCAAAGATCTTGGCCTCCCTCTTACTATAACAGGATCCTCAAATTTTTATTTAAATACATAGATGCTCAGAATAAAGGCACTTAGTGGTGGGCAATGGGTGAAAAACTTCTAGGTCATATTCTTAAAAATAAGGAGTGTACCTCCTTTTCTCTCTCCCCACTTAAGCCTGGCTAGAGTTGGATGTGGTGGCAACCGGTATTAGACTATTTAGATGATGACAACTCCTTGGAGATGAAAAGCTATAAGTCAGATGGAACCTAGGTACCTACTGATTTCTTGAATCAAGGCTGTTAAAAGGGGCATCTAGGTGGCTTGTCAGTTGCGCATCTGCCTTCTGCTCAGGTTGTAATCTCTGGGTCCTGGGATTGAGCCTCACATCAGGCTGCTTGCTCAGCGGGGATTCTGCTTCTCTCTCTCTCCCTCTGTCCCTCCCACCCACATATTCTCTGTCTCTCAAATAAATAAATAAAACCTTCAAAAAAAAAGCTGTTGAAAATCTTGGATTTTTTCTTTTTTTTTGAGAAAGAGCACACTTTATTTGAAAGAGAGCATTGTTTATAACCAAAAGATGAAAGCAGCCCAAAGGCATCCTACATACCATGTTCTAAAAGATACAAAGTATGATGGGTAAAGAGGATTAAGAGTACACATAATATGATGAGCACTGAGTAATGTACAGAATTACTGAATCACTGTATCATAGTACTGAAACTAATACAACACACACATTAATTATACTTGAGTAAAAAACATTTTTTAAAAGATTTTATTTATTTGACAGAGAGAGCACAAGGAGGCAGAGGTCCAGGCGGGGGGTGGGGAAGCAGGCTCCCCGCTGAGCAGAGAGCTCAATGTGGGGCTCGATTCCAGGACCCCGAGATCATGACCTGAGCTGAAGGCAGAGGCTTAACCCACTGAGCCACCCAGGTGTACCTAAAAAACATTTTCTTTTTTTTTTTTTTCCTAAAAAACATTTTCAAAGATACATAGGATGTTTTGCTAAGAAAGATCAACTGGAATATGTATTCCTTTGGGCGCCTCCCCACTCATATCTCTCTGAGGGGCTGAGACAATCCTACCCATTTCTTTGAAGGCAACTGTGGTTCACTAAAGACAGAGCCACTCAAGGGTACCTTCTTGTTTTTCATAAAAACACTTTTAGAGGCACCTGGGTGGCTCAGTCATTAAGCGTCTGCCCTCAGCTCAGGTCATGATCCCAGGGTCCTGGGATCAAGCCCCACAGCAGGCTCCCCACTCAGCGCGAAGCCTGCTTCTCCCTCTCCCACTCTCCCTGCTTGTGTTCCCTCTCTCGCTGTGACTTCTATCAAATAAATACAATTTTTAAAAAATAACCCCCCCCAAATTTTTAGATTTTTTTCTTTGAAGTCTCCATTTGTTACTTTCATTCTACGTTCTCTCGAGGCCATCAGACTAGCTTCTATACAGATGGCCTTGTTGTCAACACCAGGGAGGTCAGCTTTAGCCATGATCAAGTCGCCTATGGTTACATCAGCAGCAGCCAGCATCGTCCTGCTTGCATGAATCATCCTTCTTGGTCCTTTCACTGGGCAGGGGGACCTTGCTCTCCCTGTCAGTGCGGCCTGATCTGATAAGTGCCTGATGGCAATTTTTTACTTGGTTTGTGGCCACGATAACGCGCATGTCTTCCCTTGAATTAAATCTATTCAACTGCTTCCACAGCTCTAGTATTGTTGGCTGAATTTCTCTGTCACCCCAGAATCTGAGTAATATTCTTTTGTTCCAATAGCATCAATTTCATCAATAAAAATGATGAATGAGGGGCACCTGGGTGGCTCAGTGGGTTAAGCCGCTGCCTTCGGCTCAGGTCATGATCTCGGGGTCCTGGGATCGAGTCTGTGTCGGGCTCTCTGCTCAGCAGGGAGCCTGCTTCCTCCTCTCTCTCTCTGCCTGCCTCTCTGCCTACTTGTAATCTCTCTCTGGCAAATGAATAAATAAAATCTTAAAAAAATGATGAATGATACATGTTCTTCAGCATCTTGACACAATTCCTGTGAAAGTCTGGGTCAATCACCTAGGTACTTCTGAGTCATTCAGAGCCAGCTATGCTCAAGAAAGTGGTTGAGGTTTGGTTTGCTATTGCTTTGGCTAGTAAGATTTTACCTGTGCCAAGTGGACCATACAGAATGACTTCCTTAGGGCTTTATACCTGGTTTTTTTTTTTTTTTCATAATATTCCGAATGAGCAAGAGGAAAGCCACAGATTCCTCGATTTCCCTATTTGGTAGTCCGACCCCCCAGTAACAGCACAGATCTCCTGGAGGGACTTTTCACCTTTGTCGCTGTGACCACAGGATCCACGTCACCGCATCACAGCATGTACCTTGTGGTTGAACAGGGCCGAGCAGCTGGGTTCCAGCAGACTGTTGTCTATGAATGAAAAATGCTGATGTGGTGTTCTCAGCGCACAGATGTAGACACAATGGCATGTCTTTGATCATCACTGACCTCTTCCAAGGCTCCTACCAACATTGTGTAGGAACTGGCTGCCCTCAGATCATTCACCTTTGATCTTTCCTCCTTGCTTTTCTCCTAAAAGCTTCATTTATTCCTGATTTCTAATGAATTCTTTTTTTTTTAAAAGATTTTATTTATTTATTTGTCAGAGAGAGAGGGAGAGAGAGCGAGCACAAGCAGAGAGGCAGGCAGAGGCAGAGGGAGAAGCAGGCTCCCTGCCGAGCAAGGAGCCCGATGTGGGACTCGATCCCAGGACGCCGGGATCATGACCTGAGCCGAAGGCAGCTGCTTAACCAACTGAGCCACCCAGGCATCCCTCTAATGAATTCTTCCTCCTCTAACTTTAATAATTTTAACTGGCACTGAATGTGAGGGTTATCAATGGCAGTTTGCTGACAAGTAAGTATCTGATCCCTTTGTTGCCTTCTTTTCACAACTCTAGTTGGTACACAAGGTTCATATTTCTTTTCTGTTTCTTTGTCATCCTTCTTGCTACCTCCAGGACCATGACCACCACTACGCTGACCCATCTTGCTTGGGCCACCCGAGCCAAGATTGGACTTTTATGTGGAGACACATTTTCATCTTTTTAAAAAGATTTTATTTATTTCTTTGAGATAGAGAGTGAGAGAAAGAGAAAGAGAGTACACTCAAGTAGGGGGAGTGGCAGGCAGAGAGAGAGGGAGAACCAGGCTCCCTGATGAGCAGGGAACCCAGTACAGGTGCAAGGGTTGATCCCAGAACCCTGGGATCATGACCTGAGCCAAAGGCAGACACACAATCGGCTGAGCCCCCCAGGTACTCCAACACATTTTCATCTTAATAAAGTAACTATTATTTTGCATCTCTGTCACAGTAGCTGTATCTATTTCTTATCTCTGAGCTTTCTACCCACTGTGCATCAGCCAAGAGAAGGGAGGAATATCAACCACAGTGATCCACAAGTTCTTATATTAATCTCTGTGTATTTCCAGTCTTAGAATGGGGAATGGAAAGGGAAAAAAAATCCAAAACATCATTATTCCTCCTGCATAGAAGCACATTACCTCAACTATTTATAAAACTACATATACCCATGCATGCAAAAAAACACTAGAAGAAAATACTTATAAATGTTAAGTGGAGGGGCGCCTGGATGGTTCACTTGGTTAGGTGTCTGCCTTTGATTCAGATCATGATCCCAGAGTCCTGGGATCTCTCCCTCTCCCTCTGTCACTCCCTCTGCCGCTCTCCCAGCTTGTGCTCTCTCATTCTCTCACTCTTACTCTCTCTCAATAAGTAAATAAATAACATATTAAAAAATGTTAAGGGTGAAGATTCAGTGGAAAGAATTCAGGGAAGAAAAAGAAGTACTGTGAAAGAGAAAAAAGAGAAAGAAGCTTTTTGGATGTGGAAATGGAAAGAATAATGATGCAATTTTCATGAAAGTCATTAAATCTGTCATTCTTATTACATTACAGTAACATAAACACCTTAACGAATCCACTGTGGAGTCAGATAAAATTTTTCTCTGAAAGTATTAGAGAGAATGATTGTGCTTGTTCTGTGCTTCCTGAAACATGTGCAGTAAAACGGTATTCCTGAGACACAACCATGGCAAAAAGAGCTTTATCTGTGGATGAATACATTATCTCTCCCTGGAATTTTAAAGGCGCTGAGAAATCCTGCAGTTAGGAAGCATGATTCACATTCCTCAATGAAGCTTTGCCGTGACAGGCATTTTTTATTGTTCACATCTACACTCTCTTCTTTGTTCTTACAACCTTGATTTGTTCAGAGCAACATGCCCAGTTAAAGAACCATATTTTCCAGCATTCCGTGCAGCTAGAGGTGGCCGGGTGACATGGTTCTAGGCAATGAGGTGGAAGTGGCAGTTGCTGAGTGAAGCTTCCTGAAGAGTTCATAAAAGAATGACCAACTGAGTGCCTGGGTGGCTCAGTCAGTTAAGCGTCTGCCTTTGCCTCAGGTCATGATCCTAGGGTCCTGGGATCGAGTCCCACATCAGGAAGTCTGCTTCTCCCTCTTCCGGCTGCTCCCCCTACTTGTGCATGCACGCTCTCTCTCTCTCTCTCTGACAAATAAATAAATAAATCAAATCTTAAAAAAAAAAAAAAAGAAAGAAATATTGTTGCCATTTTCCCTTCCCATTCAACACCTTGGCCAAAACATGTTTGTGACTGTGACAGAGGACACAAACCTCTGAAGATCAAAGACACAGGATAAGAGAAACTGACCAAAACTATAAAGGTAGCTGCAGCCTCTGATGCTTTCATGGGTTGACTGTATTTCTCAGAACTTCTCAATCCATGAGAAAAAGGAAATCTCTATTTGGCTAAGGTACTATGGGTTTCCTGTCAAAACACAGAAGGAGTGTGGGTCCTATTGGCGCCATGGGGTAGCCACATTTGTCTAAATCTTAACTTTCTGTACAAAAGAGAGAAAGCAAGCCCTCATTTGTTTGTTACATGTACCAGAGACAAATAGCCATGTGCACTGTGTCTGGGTTCTGGGTAAGGAAGGAGGAGAGAACTGTCATGCTTTGAAAATGCTGAGTCTGAGATACTCCTGGGATAGCCACATGTGGAAAACCAGGAGAGCATGGGATAGGTAGGTCGGGAGCACAAATGCACTGTAAGCAACTCGGGGTTGCCATGAAATAGTAACTGCTAATCTATTTTTTAAAGATTTTATTTATTTATTTGACAGAGAGAGAGAGTGATCACAAGTAGGCAGAGAGGGAGGCAGAGAGAGAGGGGGAAGCAGGCTCCCCGCCGAGCAGAGAGCCTAATGTGGGACTTGATCCCAGGACTTTGAGATCCTAACCTGAGCGGAAGGCAGAGGCTTAACCCACTGAGCCACCCAGGTACCCCAGTAATTGCTAATATTTATTGAGCATTTAGTACAGGTTGGGAACTTGGTGAAACTCTGATTACATTGCCATATTTAATACCACTAATATCCCCGAGTAGTATGTGTAAAGGGGCCCATTTGTCCAGAGGCACACTGGCAAAGGCTCAGGAAATGGTCAATTATTTTAGGACAGAGGACTGATACTTCTTTCACATTGAAATAGATGATCCCAAGATCAATGCTAATTCTGGAACTGCTTCTCCTTTATTTTTTGAGCATTGGAAACACATTTCTGGATGATTTTTAAGGCAGAACTTGGTTTGAATGCTAGTTCAGTGCTGCCATTGTTTCCCATACCAACCCTAAAAACAGAAAGATATACCAGAAGATGCCACTAAGAATATATGTCTATAGTAGAAAGGCATTCATTCATTCATTCAACAAATAGGTTTTAAGTGTCTTCTGTTTGCCAGGCCACACCTCTTATTGCCCCTCCTCTTCTCAAAAAACAGACAAAAACAAAAGACCTCCAAACAAACAATAAAAACCCAAATCAAAAAAGCAACAACCTCCCCTCCTCCATATAACTAGCTTTCAAGAGGGCTCAGGTAGTCACATGGATATAGAATAGAGCTGTTGCAGCAAGTACTATTGCATTTTTAAAAATTATGTTATGTTAGTCACCATACAGAAGTACTATAGTGTTGACCTTGAAAATTTTATCTCCACAAACTGAATCTCATGGATCTTCATTAAATTCACGGTTACAGCTGAAAAATGCCACATTTTTTGCTATTGTCCTTTAATAATATGATAACCTTATAAAGGAACTTCGTGTGATTAAATCATATATTTAAATAATTATGAACTTATCTTTCTTCCTATTCCTGTTCTTCACCTTTTCATACCTATTGCTTTTGTTAGACCAGGAAATTACTGTTACCAGTTTCTCTGTGGAGATATTTTATGCCTAGGCAAGTGTCAAGGACAGAAAAAATTTCCTCCCATCCTCCTAAGTTCTCTAATAATTAAATCAACATAATACACATTAATAGGGGTAAAAAAGTTAATTTTGCATATACAGAAGCCCCATAAAAAGGTGAAATCCAAAAACACTCAGGCAGTTGAGGCTTATATGCCATTTCTGAGCTAAGGAATGGGATAAGGGTTTGGGACTTCAAAGGGGAGAAGGGCAATTCAAAGGAAGATAAAAGCAGATGTTTGCCCTGCCATGCAAGTAAGTCCTTGAGATGAAAATCTAACCCTGGTAATAATTCTCTTTCTGGGCCAGGTCCCCCTATTTAAATTCTTTCAGGCAGTTGAAGGAGAGGTAAAAATTTTTCCAGAGTCTGCTAGGTTTGGACTGATTTCAGCTCAAAACAATCCACATGTCTGGGGCGCCTGGGAGGCTCAGGTCATGATCTCAGGATCCTGGGATGGAGTCCCACATCGGGCTCCCTGCTCAGCGGGGAGCCTGCTTCCTCCTCTCTCTCTGCCTGCCTCTCTGCTCACTTGTGATCTCTGTCTGTCAAATAAATAAAATCTTAAAAAAAAAAATCCACGTGTCAAAGTGGCAGGCAAACTTTTGGGGTGGCATATTCAGAAGCTCGTTTGTCTCTCTAGCCATGTGGGTCCTCCTGGTTTTGTTTTCCAAGATTTTATTTTGGTTAATTCTTTTTATTGACATATAATGTATTATTTGCCCCAGAGGTACAGGTCTGTGAAATCCAGATTTTATTTTTGAGTAATCTCCGCACCCAAATAGGGCCTGAACTCACGACCCTGAGATGAAGACTCTCCCCCTCCACCTACTGAGCCATCCAGGAGCCCCAGGACTACTCATATGGATCTCAAAACGAAACAAAACAAAATACAATGTTATAACCATACACATTGTTCTGGGCTTTGCTTTTTTTCACGTAATATACCTTAGAACTTGTAAACTGCTGTTTTGCTCTCTCTAGCAATAGCAAGTTATTCCTTCGGGAAAAAAATGGGCTCTATTTAATTACACCCGATTACTCTGGTTTCACGGCTTAAAAGAGGAAAACGTTGTCTTTGTCTACCCGAGTCAGTTTGAGATTACTAGGAATCCCCGTTTTGTCCTCCTTTCTTAGCCGTTGGGAGGAAAAAAATCCCTTAACGCGAAACAACGAGAGATTAAGCCAAAACTAACTTCCAAGAATAGCAGGAGCGACAAGGCCACGGAAAGGACCCTCCCCCGCACACTCCACCTGCACACAAAGACCCTGCGTACAAGGCCCTTCCGCCCTGCGGCTGGGGCGGGGCCGAATCCCATCCCGCCCCACGCACGCAGGCACGCATCCATTTTTCCGGCAGTCTCCGCTTCCGCAATGGGAGCCACCGTCCTCGACCTTTGGTCGTTTACCCCGTCAAGAGAGACACTTTGAAACTCCGCGGCAGCCATCTTCTACGAGAAGCCTGCGCTGCAATCCTTACTCTCAGATCACCGCGTTCCGTACAACTACAAAGGAAGCAGCCATCTTGTACGGCGAACCACTCCATTTCCGGACTGGCCCGCTGACGTGACAGCGAAGGCACTAGCCAACATAGGCGACTCTCGCGCCCCCTGGCGCTGGTGCCCTAGCAGTGATTCCAGCTTTGACCTGTTGGGGATTCTGTTTCCGGGTCCACTCAGGAGGGGCCTTGACGTCGCCTGGCCGCGCCGTCTACGCCGAGCTGGGGCAAGGCTGGCGTGGAGTCTGAGCCTGCGCGTTGGGCGATCGGGGGTGGGGGGTGGGGTGGGGAATGGGGGCGGACGTGACGCGACGCGACGCGACGCGACGTGGCGCGGCGTGGCGGAATTCGGGGAGGACGTATCCACGTTCCTTCAGGGTTCTTGTGTGATGTTTTAATACACTACGACCATGTGAGACATACTTTTTCCAGATGAGGAAGCGCTCGTCCCCCTTGCTCAATCTGCCAGGCCCTGACAGAAACAGGATTAGGCAGTCCCCGCTCTGTGTCTGCAAAATGGGGTAACAATATCTAATCTGTGGGATTGTTGTGAAGAGTGAGTGTCGAGACTCCGGGGTTTTTAATTTATATCAGGTTCTTCTCCATTGACAGCAGAAATAACATAGTATCAACAACCACTTGCTATCTTCACTTACACGACAACTTTGTGAGGAAGGTAGTATCAGCATTACCATTTTGCATATGAGGACAGTGAGAGAAAGCAAAAGTAATTTGACCGAGTTCGAGAAGTAGCTGGTAGCAATCCCCGGGTGGATTGGGGTGGGACTGACCTTAACCGCTCTAAGTACTCTCTGGTAATAGGACCTTGTTGGAGTATGTGATAAAAAGACGGTAAAGAAACAGGGACCCATTATCATAGTTCTTGTAGCCTTGTGACAGAAAAGTGAGGCTTCTAAGGACAAGCTTGTCTGGGAGGGAGGAGAAGACGGTGGGAGGTGGAGAGGGACTGTACCAGAAGGAACAAGCGAGAGAGGATAGAACAATATTTTTGTCTTGTCTGCTCCAGAAGTGGGAAAAAAAGGAAAAAAAAGGCTTCCAATTTGCGGAGTGGAAGTCAGGATGGTAGTAATAATAATCACTATGACTCGTTTAGTTGTTACCTTGTCTACTCGTAGAAGGTGTTAATCCAGCCTTAGGAGGCTGAAGTTGAAAAAGTAGGTCCCTTATCCTTCGCAGTGTTTCATTACCCCTATAAAACTGGGGTGGTAGGAATCCCTCTCCCAGCCACTTAGCCAGATTGTTTTGAGAGAATTTTGGTGCCTTACACTGTCATTTGGTGCGGTTTTTAATGGGACCCTGTGTTGGCAAGGCTGGGGTAACTGGGCACTGTGATACCTACTGGTGGAAGGAATCTACATTTTTACACCCTCCTTAGAAGCCAAGCACGCAATGTCTGTTAACATAGAGTTAATTCTTTCAATGAATCATTTGATCAACCACTTAAAGACTTAGGAAATTATTTTACAGGTGTGTTCCAAACGTGCACGGACACGTGGACAGATAACAATCCAGTATTGCTTGAATAGTGAAAGCCTGGAAAAAATCTAATTGTTAATCAATAGGGAACAGGTCTGGTTTAAAAAATATAACACATTGGGGAGCCTTGGTGGCTCAGTCGTTTAAGCATTTGGCTTGGGCTCAGGTCATGATCTCAGGATCCTATAATCAAGTTCCACGTTGCTCAGGGGGGAGTCTGCTCCTCCCTCTTCCTCTGCCCCTCCCTCCACTCGTGAACAAACTCTCTCAGATAAATAAAATATTTTTAAAAAATAGCAGGGACGCCTGGGTGGCTCAGTTGGTTAAGCGGCTGCCTTCTGCTCAGGTCATGATCCCAGCATCCTGGGATTGAGTCCCACATCGGGCTCCTTGCTTGGCAGGGAGCCTGCTTCTCCCTCTCCCTCTGCCTACCACTCTGTCTGCCTGTGCTTGCACTCTCTCTCTCTAACAAATAAGTAAATAAAATCTTTAAAAAATATGTGACGTAGTAATAATAGCTCTTTTTAAATTTTTAGACAGGGAGAGACAGAGTGTGCAGGGTGGAGAGGGGCAGAGGGAGAGGGTGGGAGGGAGGGAATGTCAAGCAGACTCTCCACTGAGCACGCAGAGCCTGATGTGTGGCTCAATATCATGACCCTCAGGTCATGACTTGAGCCAAAATCAAGAATCTTATACTTAACTGACTGGGCCACCCATGTGCTCCTATGCAGATCTTAAAAAGAATAAAGCAGTGGGCGCCTGGATGGCTCAGTGGGTTACGCTGCTGCCTTCGGCTCAGGTCATGATCTCAGGGTCCTGGGATCGAGTCCCGCATCGGGCTCTCCACTTAGCAGGGAGCCTGCTTCCCTCTTTCTCTCTCTGCCTGCCTCTCTGTCTACTTCTGATCTCTGTCTGTCAAATAAACAAATAAAATCTTTAAAAAAAAAAAGAATAAAGCAGTGCTGTTACACAATGAATGCCAAGGTCATATTGATCACATATAATTATGATGTATGTGGCTGCAAATAACAGAATACTCTTCTATTGCAGCTTCAACAAACCAGTGTTAATCTAGTGCATATCGTAAGTAGTCCACGCACAGGTAGACCTGAAGTTTATATGGGTGAGGTGTGCCATGCCCATACAGTGATGTATGCATCATGCGTACATCATGCAGACTTCTTTTAATGCAAAAAATTTTTCTTACTGTGAATCATATATAAAAAGTGCATAAAACATAAATGTCCAATTTAGTAAATTACTGAAAGATGAATGTCTATGTGACTGCTACCTAAGTTAAGAAAGAGAAAGTTGCCAACATCCCAGAAACTCCCCCCTGTGCTCTTTTACCCCGTGTGCTGGAAGGTCCCAGGTAGGTGTGCATCACAATGTGCATACACATTGTGCATACACAATGTGCATACACAGCAAGGCCCGTGAAAGGAACACCAGTCCAGCCAGCACTAAGCTGGCCCTCCCTGGCCAGTTGCACATAGCCATGAGGTTGTGGCCCAGTCCATCAGAGATGTGAAAAATCAAGGAATAGGGGGCATATAGGAGGCTCAGGTCATGATCTCAGGGTCCTGGACTTGAGCCTGAAGTCGGCTTCTCTGCTCAGGAGGGAGCCTGCATCTCCCTCTCCTCCCCACTCACGCTCTCTCTCACCATCTCTGTTGCTATCTCTGTTTCTCTCAAATAAATAAATAAAATCTTAAGGAAAAAAAGTCAAGGAATAGGACACAGGAATAAAATAATTATCTTTAGTGCAGGTGCCCTCAACACTGGGCCTAACCTTGGTGGACCTGGTTGGGGACACCTCATCTGTACCAGGGATGGCAAAGCAGATGGATGGGAACAAGGACTGTGATGTTTCTGAGAATGAGCAGAGGGATCTTGGAGGTGGGCTCTAGGCTGAGGGCTGAATATCTCATCTTCTCTACCTATGTGTGATCCACTTGCTGCTCTGGTCCACCTGCTTGTGGTAGTGTCAGAACTCTAGCCTGGACAGGACCAGGAAATAAGATGGTCAATAGGATGACCACATAGGCCGTGAAGAAGTAGCTGAAGTCACCGTCTGCTGCTGCTGTGCCGTTGGAGATGCACTGGTCATGGGCAAGAAGGAGATGATCATTAGGCTCTGGCTTCTTAAAATAAACATGTAGTTGGCAGTCAGGATACCAACCAAGGAGAATGGGCTGTTCTGCAAAGTGGCACTGAATGAGTTGGAGGGCATGACCTTGATTGTGGTGGTGATGGAGAATGGCATGGTCTCCAGGTGAAATTTTTAATATTTTATTTATTTTTTTGAGAGATAGAGAGAGGTCACAAGTAGGCAGAGAGAGAGAGGGGGAAGCAGGCTCCCTGCTGAGCAGAGAGCCTGATGTGGGGCTCCATCCCAGGACCCTGAGCTCATGACCTGAGCCGAAGGAAGGGGTTTAACCCACTGAGCCACCCAGGTGCCCCTCTCTCATTTTTATTCTATTATTTCATTCTTTGATTTTTGGATATTAAACCAAACTTTCATTTTTTTAAGGTTATCAGCATTTATTTATTTTTGCTTCTTACATTCTTATTTTTATTTTTTATATGTTAATCACCACACAGTACATCATTTTTTATGTACATTTTTTTGATAGAGTGCTCCATGCCAAACTTTTATTATTGGGAAAAAGCCCATTTGATCATGGTGTATAATTCTTTTTATATGTTGGTTGACTTTGTTTGCTAATATGTTGCAGAGAACACTTTCAGCCATATTCATAAAATATAGTGGTCTGTAGTTTTCTTCTCTTGTGATGTATTTGTCTAGTTTTGTTGTTAGGGTAACCCTGGCTTCATAAATGGGTTGCAACGTGTTCCTTCCTCTTCCATTTTTGAGATGAGTTTGTGAAAAATCAGTATTAATTCTTCTTTAGTGTTTGGTAGAATTCACCAGTGAAGCCTTCTCCCCTGGGCTTTTCATTATGGGTAGTTTTTCAAGTCACAATTTAAAAACTTATATATGTCTATTCAGATTGTCTATTTCACCTTTTTTTTAAAGTTTTTATTTATTTTAGAGAGAGCGAGCGAGCATGTGTGCAGCATTGAGGGGAGGAGAAGAGGAAGGGTGAGAATCTTAATCGGCCTCCATGTGGACCCAGTGCAGAGCCTGACGTGGGGCTCCATCTCATGACCCTGATATTATGACCTGAGACAATACCAAGAGTTGGAGGCTCAATCAACTGAACCACTGAAGCACTCCTGGATTCCCTGGATTGTCTATGTCATCTTGAGTCAGTTTTAGTAATTTGTGTCTTTTCCAGGAATTTATTTATTTTATCTAGATTATATGTTTTGTTTGTATAGAAATAGTTATATTATTCCTTTATAATCCTTTCTTATTTCTGTGAGGAAAATAGTAATGCCCCCTCCAGGTCTTAACTGAACACCAGGTACCATGTGCAAACTGAGAAATGCTGCCCTACCCCTCCTGAAGGAAAACCCTCTGACTGGGAGCTGGACGGAGAGGGTGCCCTTTGTTCTTGGCTGGCTGCAGTGGCCTGTTGTTGGGTCTCTGCCTTGCTGATGGTGATGGGAGGTAGCAGTCTTCGTTCGACTACCTCAGACTCTTCCTTTCCTTACTGAGTTTTCATAGATTTTGTTGAATAGGTATTTTTTCATTTGTCCTTTGCCTTTGTGGCCATTTCCAGAGGCTTTAAATAGTTGTGTTTTTATAGTCTTCACCAGTTTTACCACAGAGGTCGGTGGAGCTCCTCATGTCATGCTGGGAGTCAGTCCTACACCCATGGTTTTCTTTTTTTTTTTTTTTAAGATTTTATTTATTCATTTGACAGAGAGAGATCACAAGTAGGCAGAGAGGCAGGCAGAGAGAGAGAGAGGAGGAAGCAGGCTCCCTGCCGAGCAGAGAGCCCAATGCGGGACTCAATCCCAGGACCCTGAGATCATGACCCGAGCCGAAGGCAGCGGCTTAACCCACTGAGCCACCCAGGCGCCCCATGGTTTTCATTTTTGAAGGCTATTTTGTTCATATGAATTTCTGGTTGACAGTGTTTTTCTTTTTAGCCTTTTGAGGGTGTCCCACTGCTTCCTGGCCTCCATGGTTTCTGATGAGAAGTCTGCTGTTTAGCTTATCAAGGAGTCCTTGTACATGGTAGGTCATCTCTCTCTTGCTGCTTTCAATATTCTCTTTTTGTGTTTACCTTTTGTCTGCTTGATTATGATGTGTTTAGGTGTGGATTGCTTTGAATTTGTCCTCTTCTAGTACTTTGCTTTAGTTTTTTCAATATATTGAAAATAACTGATTCACAGTCTATGTCTAGTAAGTCAAATGTTTTATTCCCTTAGCTACAGTTTCTCTTTATTACGCCCCCATGTACAGATCATACTTTCTTATTTCTTTGCCTGCCTCATAGCCTCATAATGTTTCTGGAAAACTGTACATTTGAAGAAATCTAATGTGACAACTCTGGAGTTCAGATCCCTTCCTCCCAGGACTTGGTTTTGCTGTTTGTTGTTGTAGTTGCAGTTTGTTTGGTGACTTTCATGAATGAAATCTGTGAAGTCTGTGTTTTTTGTCATGTGTGGCCAGTGAAGTTTCTTTCTCTCTCTCTTTTAAAAGATTTTATTTATTTATATGACAGAGACAGAGATCACAAGTAGGCAGAGAGGCAGGCAGAGAGTCTCTCTCTCTTTTTTATTTTTATTTTTTTTATTTTTTGACAGAGAGAGATCACAAGTAGGCAGAGAGGCAGGCAGAGAGAGAAGGAGGAGGAAGCAGGCTCCCTGCTGAGCAGAGAGCCCGACGCGGGACTCGATCCCAGGACCCCGAGATCATGACCCGAGCCGAAGGCAGTGGCCCAACCCACTGAGATCTTATTTATTTGAAGAGAGAGACACAGCAGGAGAGAGAACACAAGCAAGGGGAGTGGGAGGGGGAGAAGCAGGCTTCCCACCCAGCAGGGAGCCTGATGCAGGACTCGATCCCAGGACCCAGAGATCATGACCCGACTGGAAGGCAGATACCCAGTGACTGAGCCACCTAGGTGACTCGTGGCCAGTGAAGTTTCTGATCAGTTAGCGTAGTGGTTAGCTAATGATTAAATAGAGATTTCATTAAATACATGGAATGATTGCATCTCCAACCTTTGTGGAGAGGCTCCGTGTGCATGTCAGGCGCACCTTCAGTGATCATGAAGGCAGTTTGTAAGTTCCCCTTATCCTTCACTTACTGTTTCCACAAAGCCTCATGAGCAGCCAGAAGTGAGAGCTTAGAGTCTCCTTAGGTGTTTTTATAAGACCCTACATGTGTAGGTGGCCTTCTAGATTCCAAGAAAATGGGACATCTCATTCCTCAATTTCAAAACATTGATTTTGACTATTTTTTCCAGAGTCCTCATTGTATTTATGAAGGAGAGGGATTTTAACGGTCCTTACTTTGCCATTCCTCCTGATGTTGTTTCATCCATGTAGTATTTGCAAATACTTTACTTGCAAATACTTTACTTTTCACCTCTTGATAGATGACCACATAGGATGTTTTCAATTTTTGTCATTATGAACAAAGCTCTATGAATATTTTTGTCTATGTATCTGGGGCACATGTGCTCACATTTCTTTAGCATATATATCTGGAAGTGGAATTGCTAGACCATTTGGTATGCATATCTTTAGTAGATGATACCAAACTGTCATTCTTTTTTTTTTTAAGATTTTATTTATTTATTTGAGAGAGAGACAGTGAAAGAGAGCATGAGAGAGGAGAAGCAGACTCCCCATGGAGTTGGGAGCCAGATGCACTCCCTGTGGAGCTGGGAGCCCAATGCAGGACTTCATCCTGGTACTCCGGGATCATGAACTGAGCTGAAGGCAGTTGCTTAACCAACTGAGCCACCCAGGTGCCCCCAAACTGTTATTCTTTTTTTTTTTTAAGATTTTATTTATTAATTTGACAGAGATCACAAGTAGGCAGAGAGGCAGGCAGAGAGAGAGGGGGAAGAAGGCCCCCTGCCAAACAGAGAGCTCAATGAGGGGCTCGATCCCAGGACCCCGGGATCATGACCCAAGCCAAAGGTAGAGGCTTTAACCCACTGAGCCACCCAGGTGCCCCAAACTGTTATTCTTAAGTGGTTATACCAAATGATAGCAGGAAGTGAGAGTTCTCCTTGATCCACATATTCACCAACAGTTGGTATTGTAAGACTGAAAATTTTGCCAATTGGTTAGTGTATAGTGGCATCTTCTTGTGGTTTTAATATGCATTTCCCTAATTATTAATTATATTGCATGCTTTTCATCCTTATGGCCATTTGAATAATTCTTCTGGAAGTGCCTGGTGAAATTCTTCTGTTTGTTTTTCTACAGTGTTGTCTTTTTCTCATTAATTTGTATTTTTGTATATATTTTGGGTATAGATCCTCTGTCTGTTTTATGTGTCCCAGTGACCTCCAACTCTGTGTTTCATTTAATAACATCTTTTGAAAAATCTTTTATTTATTTGTTTGTTTTAAGATTTTCTTTTATTTTTATTTTTTTAAGACTTTATTTATTTATTTGACAGACAGAGATCACAAGTAGGCAGAGAGGCAGGCGTGGGGGGTGGGGGAAGCAGGCTCTCCGCCAGAGAGCCCGATGTGGGGCTTAATCCCAAGACCCTGAAACCATGACCCAAGCCGAAGGCAGAGGCTTTAACCCACTGAACCACCCAGGCACCCCTAAGATTTTATTTTTAAGTAATCTCTATACCTAATGTGGGTCTCAAACTCATAACCCTAAGATCAGGAGTCACATGTTCTTCTAACTGAGCCAGCCAGGTGCCCCGAAAGATCTTTTATTTTTAATTTGAGTTTGGGATTTGCAGAGAGTTGGGAAAATAGTAGAGAGTGTCCCTGTCTGATCTCAGACTGTCTGCAGGACTGCTCATTTGCCCCTCTCACCTTCACCCAGCTTTTCCTTGTGTGAACCTCTGTATAATAATAGAATGCGAGTGGGCATCATTTTTTGTGACTATCCCCATGGTAAGTGGTTTAGGCCCTGTGGGTCATCCAGTCTCTGCTGCAACTACACAACCTTGCTTTGTAGTGTAAAAGTGGTCATAAATCATATGTGAATGAATGGGTGTGACTGTGTTCCAGTAAAACTTCATTTACAGAAACAGGTGGTTGGCCTGCAGGCCATAGTTTTCAGACTCTTGCTCTATAGGAAAGGAACATGCTCTCCTCCTCCCCCTCTTCTTTTCCCCTTAGGTAGAATGTAGATACTGGGAGGAGGCAGGGGCAGCCATCTTGGTTCATGAAATGGAAGCCATGTGGTAAGGATGGGTGAGTAATCTTATTGAAGGAAGCTGTGTTCCTGGGTTCCATAGGATTATTACATGAGAAATAAGCATTCTTCTTTCTTAACTCATTGAGAATTTTTTAACAGCAGTCTGTACTGCATACTACTATGCTGTGCTCAGTTTGAGTGGGTTTCTATCTCTTGCTACTAAAAGAGTTTTGACTAATACAAATGACAACAGGAATTTGGGGTCTAAAGAAAGGAATTGTTTTGTACCTTCTTCTGTGGGTATGATAGGTTCAGTGTTGGATTTTGTTTTCTATGATATCTGGACAGTTCTGTCTTTCCAAAACAGGGGAATACTAGGGAAAGTTCACCATTCTGCTAATGTGCAGAGTGGTATTTCTCAGGGTCACTTGACTGAATGGAAACACTTTTCTGTACTCTTTTACTGAGCATCTGCAACACCCCAGGCACTCTGGGAGTCCTTCATGTGGAAGGATGAATTACAGCTTGGTGTTTCCTTTTCCTTTAAAGAAAGGCAAGTATACAGACCACCTACTAGGGGACACAGAGGTAAGAGGGATTAATTGTGTGTGTGTATAGGAAAGATTCATGAATTGTTCTCAGATTATTTAATTTTATTTATTTTTAAAGATTTTATTCATTTGAGTGAGAGAGAGAGAGAGTGCACTAGCAGAGGGAAGGGGCACAGAGACAAGCAGACTCCCCACTGAGCGAGGAACCCCATGTTGGGCCCATCTCAAGGTTCTGAGATTGTGACCTTAGGCAAAGGCAAAGGCTTTACCAAATGAGCCGCTGAGGTGCCCCTCTCAGATGATTTGAAATCTACTTCCAGAAGTAAGCAAAGGGAACAGTGAAAGAGTTTGGGGCTTTTAGTTAGAAGGAATAGAATGGGTAAAGCCATCAAAATTTCGATGTACAGGCCAGGTATGCAAGTTATATAAACATATTTATTTGTATATCACATCTTTCTTTCTTTCTTTTTTTTAAAAGATTTTATTTATTTATTTGACAGAGATCACAAGTAGGCAGAGAGGCAGGTAGAGAGAGAGGGGGAAGCAGGCTCCCTGCTGAGCAGAGAGCCAGATGCGGGGCTCCATCCCAGGACTCTGGCATCATGACCTGAGCCAAAGGCAGAGGCTTTAACCCACTGAGCCACCCAGGTGCCCCTCACATCTTTATTTCTATTTCCAGCTCCCTTCTCCTCTGGATGGTAAAAAGTTAATGGAGGAGCAGAAGCAGCCAACATGGAGAAGTTTGGGACTAGAGAAAGGTTGAGGCCAACTCTTCAGGATGGCCGGTGGAGAAGAATTATTTCAGCAGGTATCAGGTGTAGTTGCTGCATTAAAGATTCAAGTGTTTGGTAGAGAGAGCCTGGTCTAACACTGGGTCTTGTTCCCTCCCTGACACCAGTGGTGTTTGGTGCACTTTGACTATTTCCCAACTGGAACTAAAGAAAATTCCTTAAAAGAATTGCAGAGTTATGTGGCACAGACTGCTCATTATCTACCCAACATCCCTTATTCTTCCTAAACAACACTATGTTCTCTGCTACGTTCAGATGGGTTGGATGGCAATGGAACCCAAAGCTCAACAAATGCTTCTTGAGGGAGTGAATGAATGAATGAATGAGTGAAGAGAATGTCAGTGGCCTCAATGTTTACAGAGCATTTTGGGGGCAGTATTTTCTTTCTTTCCCTATTTAACATTTTTAATTTTTTTTAAAGATTATATTTATTTATTTGACAGAGATCACAAGTAGGCAGAGGAGGGGTGGAGAAGCAGGCTCCTTGCTGAGCAGAGAGCCCGATGCAGAGCTCGATTCTGGGACCCTGAGATCATGACCTGAGCCAAAGGCAGAGGCTTAACCCACTGAGCCACCCAGGCACCCCTCTTTTTTAAATTAATATATAATGTATTATTTGCTTCAGGGGTACAGGCCTGTGAATCATCAGGCTTACATATTTCACAGCATTCACCGTAGCAAATGCCCTCCCCAATGTCCATAACCCAGCCACCCTAACCCTACCCTCCCACCTCCCAGCAACCCTCAGTTTGTTTCGTGAGATTAAGAATCTCTGATGGTTTGTCTCCCTCCCGATCACATCTTGTTTCAGTTTTTCCCTTCCCTACCCCCGAACCCTCCGCCCTGTCTCTCAAAGTCTTTTTTTTTTTTTAAAGATTTTATTTATTTATTTGTCAGAGAGAGATCACAAGTAGGCAGAGAGGCAGGCAGAGAGAGGAGGAAGCAGGCTCCCTGCTGAGCAGAGAGCCCGATGCGGGGCTCGATCCCAGGACCCTGAGATCATGACCTGAGCCGAAGGCAGCGGCTTAATCCACTGAGCCACCCAGGCGCCCTCTCAAAGTCTTTATATCAGAGAGATCATATGATAATGTCTTTCTCTGATTGACCTATTTCACTCAGCATAATACCCTCTAGTTCCATCCATGTCGTTGCAAATGGCAAGATTTCAGGGTTTTTTGATGGCTGCATAGTATTCCATTGTATATATATACCACACCTTTATCCATTCATCTGTTGTTGAACATCTAGGCTCTTTCCATAGTTTGGCTATTGTGGACATTGCTGCTATAAACATTTGGGTGCACGTGCCTCTTCAGATAACTACATTTGTATCTTTAGGGTAAATAGTGTGATTTCTGGGTCATAGGGTAGCTCTATTTTCAACTTTTTGAGGAACTTCCATACTGTTTTTCCAGAATGGCTGCACCAGCTTACATTCCCACCAACAGTGTAGGAGGGTTCCCCTTTCTCTGCATCCTTGCCAGCATCTGTCATTTCCTGACTCGTTAATTTTAGCTATTCTAACTGGTGTGGGGTATACAGTATTTCCTAAAATTTAAAAAAATACTCTTCACTCACTGTGGTTTTTATTTGTATTTCCCTGATTCCAGGTGATGTTGAACACTTTTTCATGTGTCTATTGTGCATTCGGATGTCTTCTTTGCAGAAATGTCTGTTCATGTCTTCTGCCCATTTCTTCATTGTATTATCTGTTCCTTGGGTGTTGAGTTTGATGAGTTCTTTACTGATTTTGGATACTAGCCCTTTATCTGATATGTCATTTGCAAATATCTTCTCCCATTTTGTCAGTTGTCTTTTGGTTTTGTTGACTGTTTACTGTGCAAAAGCTTTTGATCTTGATGAAGTCCCAATAGTTCATTTTTGCCCTTGCTTCCCTTGCTTTTGGTGATATTTCTAGGAAGAATTTGCTGCAGCTGAGGTCAATGGGGTTGATGCCTATGTTCTCCTCTAGGATTTTGATGGATTCCTGTCTCACATCGAGGTCTTTCATCCATTTGGAGTCTATTTTTGCATGTGGTGTAAGGAAATGGTCCAGTTTCATTCTTCTGCATGTGGCTGTCCCATTTTCCCAGCACCATTTGTTGAAGAGACTGTCTTTTTTCCACTGGACATTCTTTCCTGCTTTGTCAAAGATTAGTTGACCATAGAGTTGAAGGTCCATTTCTGGGCTCTCTATTCTGTTCCGTGGATCTATGTGTCTGTTTTTGTGCCAGTACCATACTGTCTTGATGATTACAGCTTTGTAACAGAGCTTGAAGTCTGCAGTTGTGATGCTGCCAACTTTGTTTTTCTTTTTCAACATTCCTTTGGCTATTCAGGGTCTTCTCTGGTTCCATATAAAATTTAGGATTATTTGTTCCATTTCTTCAAAAAAAATGGATGGTATTTTGATAGGGATTGCATTGAATATGTAGATTGCTTTATGTAGCATAGACATTTTCACAATATTTGTTCTTATCTGTGAGCATAGAACATTTTTCCATTTCTTTGTGTCTTCCTTAATTTCTTACTCAATTTCATGAGTTCTTTGTAGTTTTCTAAGTACAGATTCTTTGCCTCTTTGGTTAGGTTTATTCCTAGGTATTTATGGTTTTGGGTGCTATTATAAATGGGATCAACTCCTTAATTTGGGGGCAGTATTTCCTAAAATTTAAAAAAATACTCTTCACTCAGTATTGACATTGTTAGGGGACAGATGCAGTTCATACTCTCCTTTTGTGACTGTCTTTGCAAGGAGACCAAAGAAATGGGAGGAGTAGTTGCCTCCTGGGAGTGTGACTAGGTTTTTAGAGAACAGTAGATGAAGACTGACTTGCCACTGTATACTCTTTTTTTAAAAAATATTTTATTTATTTATTTGACAAAGAGAGAGATCACAAGTAGTCAGAGAGGCAGGCAGAGAGAGAGAGGGGAAGCAGGTTCCCTGCTGAACAGAGAGCCTGATGCGGGACTTGATTTCAGGACCCTGTGATCATGACCTGAGCCTAAGGCAGAAGCTTAACCCACTGAGCCATCCAGGTGTCCCTCCACTGTATACTCTTTGCGGTCGCCCACCTCCAAAATGGTCCCCAACTATCTCTGCCTCCTGGTACTCAACATTGTACTGGGGTTGGGGGTGCCACCAACAGAATATGGCAGAAATCATGGTATGTCATTTCTGAGATTTCATTTGATGAGAGAAAAAAACTCTCTAAAGGCCTGATATATAAGGGAAGCCATCTTAGATTTCTTTCTAAGTCAGCATGACTATATAAATTTCGTTTAAACCAAAGGCCTGATTTATGTCCCACCAAGCATACACTGTGTACCTGAGTAGCCTAAAGGAAAACCATCTGGTCCTTAATATATGGATCAGTGCTCCAACTCCCTGCATTCCATGATGTTAAAACTTGTGATTCTTGCTTCTATGCTAATCTATAATCTTTTGATCGTTTATGAGATCAAAAAAGTATAAAACCCTATGAAAACTGTTCATTCTCTGGGACATTTTCTTTCTGTGAAGAGCATGTTTCCTGGGCAGCTGTCCTAACTTGGGCTTGAATAAAGCTCTCGTACTTTTAAAAATTCTAAAATGTTTGCTCTTTGTGCATCAGCACAATTGCAGAAGACCCTCTGGCTTCTGTCTTTGTTGCTGTCTCTTCCCAACACCTCCTGCCAGTAGCCACTTGAGTGAGCTGGGGGCTAGGCTTCAGTCCCTGAAGCCTTGACTGGGGCTAGAGGATCTGCTCTAAGTTCACTAAGTGGTTTTTGGCAAGAGGAATGAGAGAGAGGGAGGGAAAAAGAAACTGTGATCAAGGCAGAACTTAACCAGGGAAAATGGGAGTTCTGAAATTCCAGGATGATCCAGGGATATCGTTGTTCTATTGTCACTTGGTGGAAAACAATCAAATTGGTTCATCATTTGGAACCTCGTGGGTCCCCCTAGATTTGCAACAGACAGCTGCCAAATCAACTTCCCTGTATTGTATTTTAATAATGACTGTGTTAAAATGTTTAACACTATCAATTATGCCATTTTTGATGGGGTGTAGCAAGATCAGCTTCCTAGTTTGAGATCTGCTCTTTGATAGGTGTGACTTTGGATAAGATACCCTCTCTGGACCTGTATATCATGTCTCTGAAGTAAGGTTTAGGTTGTTCTCTAATGTCTCCTAATGTCTATATGAGTCTGGGAATTTATTCAAGGGTGTGGGGGTAGTAGAAAGAGCTCCAACTCAGAGTCCGTCCAGGTTTCTAAACCACCAGATATTTACTGGATTTGCTATTTGAGTTTAATCATCTATAAAACAGGTATAATAATATTTATAATGAAAAGCCCATATATTCATTCAATCAGTGTTTGTTGATCCCTTGGGATTCTGGGCTGAACAATCAACTTCCTGTCCTCAGAGAGATTACCTTATGTAATAGTTTCTTTTTTTTTAATATAAGTTTTATTTATTTATTTGATAGAGAGAGGGAGATCACTAGTAGGCAGAGAGGCAGGCGGGGGGTGTGGGTGTGTGTGTGTGGAAGCAGGCCCCCTGCTGAGCAGAGAGCCAGATTCCGGCCTCCATCCTAGGACTCTGAGATCATGACCTGAGCTGTAGGCAGAGGCTTAACCCACTGAGCCACCCAGGTGGCCTGTAATAGTTTCTTATTGCTGCTGTAACAATTTACCACAAACTTAGTGGCTTAAAACGATACAAATTTATTATCTGTACAGTTCTGGAGGACAGAAGTCTGAAACGGTTCTCACGGTGAAGTCAAGGTGCCTCTGGTTTGTCTGATGTTTCTTGTGGTTGCGTTGACGTTATACTGTGCATTTTTAGCAATTTTGTGACAATACCACAGAAGTGAGGTGGACTTCTGGGTTTATCAGATCAGTGGGTACACGATGTCGTTCTGTCTTATAATTGGTGAACTTAACCTTGATCGTTTGGTTAAGGTAGTGGTTGCTAGGATTCTCCATGGTAAAGTTATTATTTCTTTTTTTCTAATTACTAAATATTTTAGGGGAGATACTTTGAGACTGTGCAGATAGGCTTTTTTTGCTTAAACTTTTGCCTAGGCTTTTATTTTCTCCGTTTGAAGTATATTTTACCGTCTCAAGTAATAGAAAGCCATTGTTACCCTCAGGTGAGCCTATTGGCAAGGGTAAAGGAGCGTATAGTCGGGCGCCCCGCGAGCAGCCCGTTGCCCTGGAGATTGGGGTCCTTCTTCTGTGGGCGCCGCCATCTTGTGGCGCCAGCCCGGGCCCAATGAGCGGCTGCACAGTGGCCGGAGGCGGGGCGGCGGCAGCGCTCGGCGCGGCTTGCGGCTCAACTCGTCCGGGTCATGGAGGCGCCCACTGTCCGCCTGCTTCTGCTCTTGCTGCTCGGGGCCTGGAGCCCGGCGCCGAGCAGCGCCTCCCCGGAGGCACCGCTGCTGGTCAACGAGGACGTGAAGCGCACGGTGGACCTCAGCAGCCACCTGGCCAAGGTGACGGCCGAGGTGGTCCTGGCGCACCCGGGCGGCGGCTCCACGTCCCGCGCGGCCTCCTTCCTCCTGGCCCTGGAGCCCGAGCTCGAGGCCCGGCTGGCGCACCTCGGCGTGCAGGTGAGTGCGGGCGAGCGGCGGGGATCGGCGCACGCCGGCCCGGCCGCCTTGGCGGACACGTCAGCGTAAGCCTGCTGGAGCCAGGCCGCCGCCCACGTGGGCCGCGGTCGGATCGCGGCCCCCGGCTCCCCCGAAGGGACACCTTCTGGGCAGGCGGGCACTACCCGCGCTGGCCTCACGCGGAGGATCCCCCGTTACCCGCCCTGCCCGAGGAGAACAGCGGAGTGGCCGCCTCTGCGAAGGGCCTAGCGGGGCGTAGGGGTGCACCGAACTTTGATTTCCCACGACTTGATGCAGGAGCCCAACCGGAGGACGAAGAAATGAGCCCAAATGAGTATCTACATTCCCTTAATGCAGTGTCTGGCCCATAGTTGGTGCTTCTTTCTAGCCGTCTTCCAATAAAATCAGAAATGTAACGTTGTGTATTTTCCAGTTTGTAATTTGAAACCGTTGCTACTGTCATGTACGTAAGGTTGCTAATGACGCTTTTAAAATTTTGTTCCTCTCAAAGAACTCATGTCGGTAATAAAAATACTCTCTTAAACTGTACAGAAAGGTCAGGCCGGAATCACTCCCTTCCCCCTACCGGTTCTCATTCTTGCACTTCAGCAGTATATGGCTTGGAAGTTTGCTTTATGTACTTCCCCAGCATTTCAGTGAATGCTTTTACATCTCAAGGAAAGAAAATGTTGCTTTACATATTCATAGGTTTGCTTTTTATTACTATTTTCATTAAGTAATGTTCATTAAGTGATTACCCAGTTATTTGTTGAGAGGAGAATAGTCATTACAGTGTCGTATTTCTTCTAAGTACATCTTGCTCTTTGACTGAATCTGCAGCTATAAAGCTGGGTTTATAGGGATTCATACTTCTGAAAGGATTCCTCTTCCTTTTTGTGCCTTGTCTGTGATGGAATGCACAGTTTTATTCATAGGTTTGTTAAAAGATGGATCAAACTTCATTTGAGGGGTGCCTGGGTAGCTCAGTGGGTTAAAGCCTCTGCCTGGGATTGAGCCCCACATTGGGCTCTCCGCTCCAGAGGGAGCCTGCTTCCTCCTCTCTTTCTCTGCCTGCCTTTCTGCCTACTTGTGATTTCTGTCAGATAAATAAATAAAATCTTAAACAAACAACTTTATTTAAATGTGTGCTGCCTTCTTTGATTGTCTTGATGTTAAATTCCATTCTTTTATAAAAACTAGTTCTGGGAGGCACCTAGGTGGCCTAGTTGGTTAAGCACCTGCCTTTGGCTCAGGTCATGATCCCAGAGTCCAGGTCAAGCAGAGAGCCTGCTTCTCTCTCTCCTTCTGTCTGCTGTTCCCCTTGCTTGTGCTCTCTCTGTCCCTCTCTGTGTTAAATAAATAAAATCTTAAAAAACAAAACAGGAAACTAGTATGATGTATTGAAGTTGCCACAGTTTAACAAGACACCTGCAGAAGCTATTTGCCATCATACTGTAGAAAGGCAGATTACTTCAGACAGGTCCCATTCACAATCTACTTTGTGTAGAGTGTTGTTCTCTTTAACACTCATGTTGGCCCTTTGAGGTGTAGGCTTACTGCAGGTGAGGAGTGCAGTCGAGGAGTTAAGTTGTGTAAACCCCATGTTAGCTCTTAGAGCGATGAGTGAATCGGGACTTAGGTTAGTTTCAGACTTTGTGTGCTCTTTCACTGACCCCATTGCGTCTTCTGGCATAGGTGGCTCTGAGGTATGGTTGTGTTGGGCTGTAAGACCTGTAGCCACATCACCAGATTTGTTCAAAATCATTTAATTTTATAGCCCCACTATAAATGGATATATGTACTCCTTCACACCCCTGTCTCAATGGGAATTGTAACTGGATGTTAGACTTAGCAAAGAGGGTGTGTCCAAGTCAACAATTGACTTGGAGACCTTGATAGGAGGCCTTGATAAGGTTGCTAGAAGTGTTTTTTTTTTTTTAGATTTTTCTTTTTTAATTTATTCATTTGACAGAGAACACAAGTAGGCAGAGAGGCAGGCAGAGAGAGAGAAAGGAAAGCAGGCTCCCTGCTGAGCAGAGAGCCCGATGCGGGGCTCGATCCCAGGACCCCGAATCATGACCTGAGCCGAAGGCAGAGGCCCTAACCCACTGAGCCACCCAGGTGTCCCAGGTTTTTTCAATGGATTTCTCTTCAACCTTACATGTAGAATTTTAGGAACTGGTTAGAAGGGACAATGGTGATGTCTTAAAAAAATTTTCTTTTTTTTATTGGTAAGATTTTTATTTAGGGGTGCTTGGGTTGCTTAACGCGTCTGCCTTGGCTCAGGTCATGATTCCAGGGTCCTGGGATCAAACCCCGCATTGGGCTCCCTGTTTGGCAGGAACCCTGCTTTTCCCACTCACCCTGCTTGTGCTCCCTCTCTTACTGTCTCTCTCTTTGAAATAAGTAAAAAAATTCTCTCTCTCTCTCTTTTTTTTTTTTTAGATTTTATTTATTTATTTGACAGGTCACAAGTAGGCAGAGAGGCAGGCAGAGAGAGAGTGGGCAGCAGGCTCCCTGCTGAACAGAGAGCCTGATGTGGGGCTGGATCCCAGGACCCTGAGATCATGACCTGTGCGAAGGCAGAGGCTTAACCCGCTGAGCCACCCAAATGACCCTAAACAAATTCTTTTTGAGATTTTATTGATTTATTTGACAGACAGCGAGAGAGGGAACACAAGCAGGGTCAGTAGGAGAGGGGGAAGGAGGCTTCTGTGGAGCAGGGAGCCCAATGTGGGGCTCGATCCCAGGGTTCTGGGATCATGATCTGAGCCGAAGGCTGATGCTTAACAACCGAGCCACCCAGGCACCCCTAAAGTTTTTTTTAAAAAGAATTTTATTTATTTAAGAGAGAGAGAGAGACATAGGGAGGGAGTGTAAGTGGGGGTGGGGAGCAGAGGGAGAGAGACAAGTAGACTCCTTGCTGAGTGCAGAGCCTGATGGTGGGACTCAGTCCCACGATCCTGAGATTATAACCTGAGCCAAAACCAAGAGAAACCAAGGCTTGGATGCTTAACTGACTGAGCCAGCCAGGTACCCCTAAACACTTTTTAAGGATTTTATTTTTAAGTCTTTTCTATGCCCAATGTGGGGCTCAAACTTCCGCAGAAGAGTCATATGTTCCAATGACCGAACCAGCCAGGCACCCACTTTGAGGCATTTTAAAATAAAAACAGCTTCTTCCTCATTATAGTTCTTTGTGCCCTCCTTGGGAACAAGTGCTTCAGCCCTACTAGAATTTGGGCTGGCAAAGAGATCAACAGTGTGTATTAGGTTTTCCTTAGAGTCTACTCCACTGTCTCATGATTCAGGGTGTCTGCTCTTTCTCAGCAGAGATACTGCTGGAGTTAACATTCTTTTTCTGGTTACACCTCCTTTTGCAGTGAAGGATGAGCATGAGGGAGTGTGACAAGCAGTGGCTGTTGGACTTACCCACTGTTAGCTTGCATGCAAGTAGAACCATTTTTGGCCACATGTGAGACTTTTTTACTACTGTAGTAAATAATATATATTTTCTATGCAAATGTGTGTTTGAATGTAAATGGAGATGAAAAATGTCACCTTCATATTGGGAAATGTAAAGTGTAATTTTTATTTATATTTGTGTGTTTGGTCATTCAGGAAAATATATATTTATAGAGTTTACTGTACAACTTAGATAAAAAATAAGTCTTTGACTATGTTCTTATGTTTCATATGGAAAAAAATTGTTACCAGAGTTGTCTTTAAAGTGTTCTTGTAGTTTGAATACTTTACTATGGTTATTCTAAGGCAGTTGGTTAACTGTTGACTCAAATTTAGAGGCTAAAAAACATAATAAAAAGAATAGCCTCTTTTGTTCTGTTATAGGTGAAGGGAGAAGATGAGGAAGAGAACAATTTGGAAGTACGAGAAACCAAAATTAAGGGTAAAAGGTAAGCAACCAAATAGTCAGAATATCTATATATCCTGCCTCTTCTTGTTATAGGTTATCCTATTGGTTGGAATCATAAGGTAGGAGAGTTGCTGAGGAAGTACCTGGTGTTCTAGAGGCTGTTTCAATTAATATAGTTTGTGGTAAGTAAGCAACAGGCTGTAATGTATTCTGGACCCAGTTACATCTTTTCTGATTACTAATGCTAAAATTGCCCCTCACGGTGGCAGTTTGTTTTACAGGAAGGTAGCTACTTTCCATACCAGGTCAGGTCTGCTAATATACGTGAGGACAGGGATCCCCAAACAGTGGATGGAGAACCAGTATGGTATGTGAGAACTGCAAGCTGTTTGTCTCAGTAGATAGCGTCCCATCTGTTGTTGGCTGCCATCCTCTTTCCAACTCTTATCTCCTCTTGAGCCTTCAGGGCATTGAACGTGAGACTTCTCGGAGGGAGCAAGGCTGAGCTCTCTGAAGGCTGGGGTTGGACTTGTTCTCTGCTTTAACCTCAGCACCTAGCACAGGGCCTGGCACTTACTAGTTACTATAAAACACTTTGTTAAGGATATTTTCCAAAACGCATAAAAAGCAGGAAGAACCAAATAAAGAATCCCCATATATCTCAACACCCAGCTTCAGCAGTTATCAGTATTTTGCTTGGTATTTATTAGGCATTGAACTATTTGTTCTGTGAGTGATGTGGGAGGAAGAAATGTTTTTAGCCTCAGTGGTTTTTTTTTTTTGAAGATTTTATTTATTCATTTGACAGAAACACAGTGAGAGAGGGAACACAAGCAGTGGGAACAGGAGAGGGAGAAGCAGGCTTCTTGTCGAGCAGGGAGCCTGATGCGAAGCTCGATCCTAGGACCCTGGGATCATGACCTGAGCCGAAGGCAGACGCTTAAGGACTGAGCCATCCAGGCATCCCTGTTCTCAGTGCTTCTAAACTGGAGGAGGAAGCAGTTGTGTCCTGCCCCACCCAGGACATTTGGCAATGTCTGGAGACGTTTTTAGTGACAGCTGAGGGGTGCTGCTGGCATCTCGTGGTTTGAGGCCAGGGATGCTCCTGAACATGCTGCAATGCCCAGGACAGGTCCTTTGTCCCAGCACAAAAGTAGCCACTCACGAATGTGAACAGTGCCAAGGTTAAAAAATCATATTTGCTGTGGAAGACAGCATTAGCTTATGCTGTAGGTTATCATAAAAAGAAATAAAATATTTGATTCCTGGCAGCAAACCTTTGAGCCTTACAGCTCTTGGTTCCCACATGATTCAGAAAGCAGGTCTCCCTGCTTGGCAGAGTTTGTTTTTGTTTGATTTGGTTTGTTTGGCAAAGTTAAAAGAATTTTTTTCTCATTAGTTCTGAATTTTTAAAAACGGAGAATATGATATAGTAACTATTGTTTTCTTATGCATATGCCCATTTATACATAATTTTACGTAAGTGTATAAATGGGATAATGTTAAATTTATTGACCTGCCTGTATAAAGCTTAATGGCAACATTAAACATGTCGTTTATCCTGCAACCCTAACATGACAATGTTTTGATCCATGAAAAAAAAAATGTGCTCCTTAGACACCAGTATAGTCAGCTCTGTGTTGACTGCCTAGCCTTTCATCAGTCAGAAGCCTTCATTAGCTGCTGCTTCTGAGTTCCAATGAGAATTGATATTTCTTTTCCTTTTTTTTTTTTTAAAGATTTATTTGCTATAGAGAGAGTGAGTTCGGGCCAGTGAGCAGGGATGGGGAGGGCAGAGGGAGGGGAAGAGAGACTCTCAAGCAGACTTTTTCCTGAGCACAGAGCCTGACCGCAGGCTCTGTCTTATGATCTCTTACCCTGAGATCATGACCTGACCTGAAACCAAGAGTCTGACACTCAGCCAGCTGGGCCACCCAAGCACGACTGTATTGTTATTATAAACAACTGTGAAATGTATGCCCAGACATTTGTCTTAAAAGACTTAAATTAATTGGTTAAAGTTGATCTCTTAAAGGTAACTGCATTTGTCTTGGGTACAAAATGTTGCCATGACTTCGAGCTGCTACTTCTGTTTTTGTTGCCCTTCATTTCTTAATTTTCTTGCCTTGTTCTTCCTCTAGTGGGAGATTCTTCACAGTCAAGCTCCCAGTTGCTCTTGATCCTGGGGCCAAGGTTTCAGTCATCGTGGAAACAGTCTATACCCACGTGCTTCAGCCGTATCCAACCCAGATCACCCAGTCAGAGAAACAGTTTGTCGTGTTTGAGGGGAACCATTATTTCTACTCTCCCTATCCAACAAAGACACAGACGATGCGTGTGAAGCTTGCTTCCCGAAATGTAGAGAGCTACACCAAGTTGGGGAACCCCACGCGTTCCGAGGACCTCCTGGATTATGGACCTTTCAGAGACATCCCTGCTTATAGTCAGGTAGGCGCGTGTGGAGTCCAGTCTGTCCCTGCCTACTTGAGAGAATGTCTCCTGGAGTAATCGCTAGTGGATGAGCTTGGCGCTGTGAGATGGGTGTAAATCTGAAGTCTTTTTTTTTTTTTTAATTTTATTTATTTGTTTGACAGACAGATTACAAGTAGGCAGAGAGTCAGGCAGAGAGAGAGAGAGTGAGAGAGAGAGAGAGAGGAGGAAGCAGGCTCCCGGCTGAGCAGGGAGCCCAGTGTGGGGCTCGATCCCAGGACCCTGGGACCATGACCTGAGCTGAAGGCAGAGGCTTTAACCCACTGAGCCACCCAGGCACCCCTGTAAACCATTGTTAATAGCCACTTAAGATTCTGTAATTTGATGTCTTATAACTTATTTCTAAGTTTCCTATGTTGGACAGGTAGCTTTTTACCTATAACACTATAGTGGTCTTCTCTTCACATATAACTTTTTATATAGACTTAGGGTGGATTTTCTTTTTTTTTTTGAAATTAAGTTTAGACTCAAAGTCCAGTTAGTTAATAGTGATTTTCAACACTTCCATACATCACCCAGTGCTCATCACAGTAAGTGCCCTCCTTAATCCTCATCACCTATGTCACCCATCCCCCCACCCACCTCCCTCTAGTAGCCGTCAGTTTGTTCTGTTTGTTCTCTATAGTTGAGTGTTTCTTAATATTTCTCTTTATACACACACACACGTATTCTGTTTCTTAGATTCCATATATGAGTGAAATCATATGGAATTTGTTTTTGTCTGACTGATTTCGCTTATCGTTATACTGTCTAACTCCATCCGTGTTACTGCAAGTATGAAGATTTTAGTGGTGGAATAATATTCCATTGTGTTTGTGTGCATGTGTGCATCTTTATCCGTTCTTTATCCATTCATCAGTCAGTGGGCACTTGCACTGCTTCTGTATCTTGGCTAGTGTAAATAATGCTGCTGTAAACATACGGATGCAGGTATCACTTCGAATTAGTGTTTTTGTGTTTTTTGTGTAAATACCCAGAAATGCCATTGCTGGATCATAAAGTAGTTGTATTTTTAAGTTCTTGAGGAACCTCTGTGCTGGTTTCCACAGTGGCTGCACCAGTTTGCATTCCCAGTGCATTGAGGATTCCTTTTTCTCCACATCCTCATCAGCACCTGCTGTTTCTTGTGTTACTGATTTTAGCTGTTCTGACAGGTGTGAGTTAGTATCTCATTGTGGTTTTGATTTGCATTTTCTTGATGATAAGTGATGATGAGCATCTTTTCATGTGTCTCTTGGCCATAGGAGAGATTTTCTGAAGTAAAAGTTTTCAAATCAAGGCATATGAACCTTTAAAAAATTTCTTGATGAGGGGCGCCTGGGTGGCTCAGTGGATTAAGCCGCTGCCTTCGGCTCAGGTCATGATCTCAGTGTCCTGGGATCGAGCCCCGCATCGGGCTCTTTGCTTGGCGGGAGCCTGCTTCTCTCTCTCTCTCTCTGCCTGACTCTCCTCCTGCTTGTGATATCTCTCTCTGTCAAATAAATAAATAAATTCTTTAAAAAAAAAAAAAAAAAAAATTTCTTGATGAGGGGTCACCTGGGTGGCTCAGTTGTTTGAGCATCAGATTCTTGGTTTTGGCTAAGATCATGGTCTCAGAGTCATGAGATCAAGCCCCACCTTGAGCCCTGCCTTGGGCTCTGCACGCAGCTGCTAGTCAGCTTACAGTTCTCTCTCCCTTTGCCTCTCCACCCATGCAAGCGCCCTCACTCTCAAATGAATTTTTTAAAATAATTAAAAATCTGGGGTGCCTGGGTGGCTCAGTAGGTTAAAGCCTCTGCCTTCAGCTCAGTCATGATCCCAGGGTTCTGGGATCAAGCCCCACATTGGGCTCTCTGCTCAGTGGGGAGCCTGCTTCCCACCCCCTCTCTGCCTGCCTTTCTGCCTACTTGTGATCTCTGTCTGTTAAATAAATAAATAAAATCTTAAAAAAAATAAAATAATTAAAAATCTTTTGATGTATATTGCCAAGTGGTTTTTAAAAAGATTTAGCTAATTTATTTTGGCACCGGCAGTCAGAAACTGCTAGTTTGCTCACACCCTTATCCATGTCGGCATTATACTACCAAATATGATTATGAATGAAGTTTTACTTTTAAGAATCTATTCATAGGATGAGTGAATAAAGTGGCAGGAGCCATGAGAATTAATAAAATATCCTTTTTCTTGGACTTTTGGGAAAGAAGGGTGTTTTCCTGATCCTTCTGTCCTTTAAGATCCCATATTTAAGGTTTCATGTGTGTATTCATAAAAGGGCACTTACATTACTAGTGACTAGAAAGATTTAATACTAATTTAAGTGGTGAAATTGGCAAGGTGAAGGAATTTCCAAAGGTATCTCCTTTAATTCTTTTTTTTTTTTAATTTAATTTTTTTTTTTTAAGATTTTATTTTATTTATTTGAGAGAGAGAGACAGTGAGAGAGAGCATGGGCGAGGAGAAGGTCAGAGGGAGAAGCAGACTCATGGAGCTGGGAGCCTGATGTGGGACTCGATCCCGGGACTCCAGGATCACGCCCTGAGCCGGAGGCAGTCGTTTAACCAACTGCGCCACCCAGGCGTCCCATCTCCTTTAATTCTGTGAGGCCTCCCTGGGAGGCAGTATTTACTATAGAGGAGTGTACAGTCGGAGGAGTGCACAGTCGGAGCTAAAAAGTTGAAGACGCCTGGGGCACCTGGGTGGCTCAGTGGGTTAAAGCCTCTGCCTTTGGCTCAGGTCATGATCTCAGGGTCCTGGGATCGAGCCTGCTTCCCCTTTTCTCTTTGCCTGCCTTTCTGCCTACTTGTGATCTCTCTCTCTCTCTCTCAAATAAATAAGATCTTGGGGTGCCTGGGTGGCTCAGTGGGTTAAGCCACTGCCTTCGGCTCAGGTCATGATCTCAGGGTCCTGGGATCGAGTCCCGCATCGGGCTCTCTGTTCAGCAGGGAACCTGCTTCCCTCTCTCTCTCTCTGCCTGCCTCTCTGCCTACTTGTGATTTCTCTCTGTCAAATAAATAAATAAAATCTTTAAAAAAAAAAAAATAAGATCTTAAAAAAAAAAATAAGATCTTAAAAAAAAAAATCAAAGACGTGAAGAACTAATATTACCACTTCGATTTATTTATGACCTTGAATTTGTTAAAACTGCTGGGCCTCAGTGTTTTTAATTTGTAAAATGAGATGAGTAGTACTTCATTCTGTTGTTTTGAGGATTAAATGACCATGCATTTGTTTGGCGCTCATCAAGAGTGACTGACATGTATATTTATGTTAGCTCCATACACTTAGCTAAACAGGTCTCTCTTCTAGGAACTTCTCTGGGTAAGTCTTCTCCATGTTAAAAAAAAATCCAGTAGTGTCATTAATCATCCTTATTTTTGAGGTTATTTGCTAGCTTATTGGGTAGACATTATCTCTTTAGGAGATCGTATATATATCTTGTCAGAATTTTTCTTTATTATAGGTTAAGATTTCGTTTTCTTGCAAAACTGCAAAAATTATTCAAAAGGCAGTTTGAAGACCTCATTGTAGAAATTTTGAAAATAAAAACTACAAGGAGAAAGTAGAGACAATCTGGGAACTCTGTTTCCTACTGTGTTGGGTTTCTCCTGTATTTCATTTCAAGTTCTTTTTGTTCTTTTACGCCTATGGTGGCTATAAGATAAGTGGCATGTAGAAGTTTTTGTTTTTAAAGTACAAATGATACTTATGTTGGAACCTAAAACAATTTTGTATAGCCTGTTTTTCCATTTAATAATACATCATGAATATTTATTTCCATATGCCATTAAAAAGTTCTATAAGCATTATTTTAGAATATAGCGTGCTTTAGATACACTGTAATGGAGCCATTCTCTTGCTGATATATGGATTGTCTCCAGTGTATTCGAAACTAGTGTTGATTCATCTGTCACCTAGACTTGCAACAACTTTTCTCCTTTCTCTCCAGGATGCATTTAAAGTACATTATGAGAACAACAGCCCTTTCCTGACCATCACCAGCATGACCCGGGTCATCGAGGTCTCTCACTGGGGTAACATCGCCGTGGAAGAAAATGTGGACTTGAAGCACACGGGGGCTGTGCTGAAGGGACCTTTTTCACGCTATGATTACCAGAGACAACCAGATAGTGGAATAGCCTCCATCCGCTCATTTAAGGTACAGGGTGTGCAACATGGACGTCGGGAGAAAGTACCCTTTTATCACATTTGCCCTTCGGCTTTTTGAAAGTATCTAAATATGGACCGTTGTTGAGGATCGATTGGTGTTCAAGTAGTTCAGTTCACAAGGTTAGAACCAACAGAAAGAATCTAAAAAAAAATGACCCCATTTGTATAAGGAGGCCATTTTTTTTTTCTTTTTTTTTTAAGGAGGCCATTTTTAAAAAGATTTTATTTTTAAGTAATCTCTCTTAATCATGGGGCTTGAACTCAAAACGCTGAGATCGAGAGTCATGTGCTACATGGAATGAGCCAACCAGGTGCCCCAAAGTAGGCCATGGTTTTTTTTGTTGTTGTTTGGTTTTTGTTCCTTTTTTTTTTTTTTAAAGGTTTTATTTATTTATTTGACAGAGACACAGCGAGAGAGTGGGGGAAGTGGGAGAGGGAGAAGCGGGCTTCCTGCTGAACAGAGAGCCCAATGTGGGGCTCGATCCCAGGACACTGGGATCATGACCTGAGCCAAAGGCAGATGATTAATGACTAAGCCACCCAGGCGCCCCATAGGCCATGTTTTTAAAAGAATATTTGAATAATAGAGAAAGGAAAAACTATACCACCGCCCAGAATCAGCATTGCTCATATTTTAATATTTCCTCTTTCTTTTATAGTGCTGTTTTTAAAAGATACTTAATCATATTGTATATGACATTTTATATATTTTTAGTCTTAATAAATGAAATCTTGTATTTTCAGATATAATAAAAAATTGAAAACATGTTCAGTTGAAAACCTTGAAATACAGAGTTTGGGGCACTGGCCTCCACAGTTGAAAATCTGGATATAACCCCTCCCCCCCCGAAATATTATTTACCCCCCCAATTTTATTTATTTATTTATTTATATTTATTTGACAGAGAGAGAACACAAGTAGGCAGAGAGGCAGGCAGGGGGGTGGGGGGGCAGCCAGGCTCTCTGCTGAGCAGAGAGCCCGATGTGGGGCTTGATCCCAGGACCCTGAGACCAGACCCAGGCTGAAGGCAGAGACTTAACTCTCTGAGCCACCCAGGTGCCCCTGGATATAACTTTTGACACCCAGAAAGTTTAAATACTAATATTCTCCTGTTTTCTGGAAGCCATACTATTAACATAAACAATCCATTATCACATATTTGGTATGTTATATGTATTTTGTACTGTATTCTTTTTTTTTTTCTTTAAAGATTTTAATTATTTATTTGACAGAGAGAGATCACAAGTAGGCAGAGAGGCAGACAGAGAGAGAGAGGGAGAAGCAGGCTCCCTGCTGAGCAGAGAGCCCGATGCAGGACTTGATCTCAAGACCCTGAGATCATGACCCGAGCCACCCAGGCACTTCTGTACTATATTCTTAGAGCAAAAAAAGTTAGAGAAAAAATGTTAAGAAAATCATAAGAGAAAATCCATTATAGTATTTATTCTATTTGCTGAAAAAGATCTATGTGTAAGTGGACCTGTGCAGTTGAAACCCATGTCGTCCAGGGGTCATCTGTACTTCGTACTACAGAAGGGCTCATTATGAATTATTTCTTCATAATGAGTTATTTCTTCCTGATTATGAAAATACTCTTATAGATTTGGAAGTTATAGTAAAGAATATGAGGTGGAGAAATGGCCTCCATAACCCTACTACCTAGCAATTTAATGGAATTTCTCCCATTTTTAGTTTCTCTCCCTGCAGAGTAACTTAGAGATTATTTTTATCTTTATCTTTGTATTAATCCTTCAGTATTCATAAAGGTAGTTGTGATCATCTTCATTATTTATTGTTTAAGAGAATTAGCTATTTGCTTACCATGATTGAGAAATAGATGTAATATCAGGAAATTTTGAAGCCTTGGGGGAGGCTAGATAGACCTCTTTTTAGGGTGTCCCAGTTTGGGGACTGTTTCAATTAAATAGTGCTGTGGGGAGGTTCTTGGTGCAGGAGGTCTTTTCTGTCTTTAGGATCATCTCCCATGAGTAAGTTTCTGGGGGCTTTAGAAGGCTTGTTCCCTCTCTTGCAGACCATCCTCCCTGCTGCTGCCCAGGACGTTTACTACCGGGATGAGATTGGCAACGTTTCCACCAGCCACCTCCTTATTTTGGATGACTCCGTAGAGATGGAAATCCGGCCTCGCTTCCCTCTGTTCGGCGGGTGGAAGACCCATTACATCGTTGGCTACAACCTCCCAAGCTATGAGTACCTCTACAATTTGGGTCAGTCTTTAGTAGTTAGGGAATGGAAAGGGGAGAGACTATTACTTTCTTTCATTTCCTGCATTTTTTGTTTCTGGTGGTGGTTGTGTGTGTGTGTGTGTGTGTGTGTTTTAACAATTGCCATTTTGATGGGAAGAGAGTATTGTTATTTTTTGGAAGGCAGGGATATTAGGAACAACTTTTCATGGGTGGGGACAAATTACTATTGTAAAAGTAATACATGCATTTGGTAGTTAGTTCGAACAGTCCAGTAAAAGTCCTTTTCTTTTTTTTTTTTTTTTTTTTTAATCTTATTTATTTATTTGACAGAGAGAGATCACAAGTAGGCAGAGAGGCAGGCAGAGAGAGAGAGGAGGAAGCAGGCTCCCTGCCGAGCAGAGAGCCCGATGCGGGACTTGATCCCAGGACCCTGAGATCATGACCTGAGCCGAAGGCAGCGGCTTAACCCACTGAGCCACCCAGGCGTCCCGTAAAAGTCCTTTTCTTAACCCTCTTAAAACTTCTTAATTATATAACAGTTAAGTTATATAATATATACTATATACAACATATGTTATATAATATATGCTATACAACATAATATATATCAATAATATATAATATTATGATCATTTTGCCATATTTTCAAGTCTTCTTAAAACCTTTTAAATACAAAATTAGAGAAAACCACCAGAAAAATGTATAGTTCAGTAAATGACAATTAGAACACCTCGTAACCACCACTTACTCAGGCCAAGAAATTGAATTGAGCCAGCCAGCCCAAAGGTTCTCCATGTACCTCTTCCTTCTCCACAGTAGTGATTACCATCCCAGCTTTCAGTATCTGCTTTCTTGACTTTGTTCGATTTTATCACCCAAGTGTGCATCTCTGGAGTCTCTAGTTTTGCCCTTTGCAAAAAATTTGATGTCTTATGAGTTTCTGTTAATAGTTCTCTGCTCCATCTGATTTTTTAAAAAAAATAGTTTATCTATTGAAGAACTTGAGCCATTTGTAGTGTACAATCTGGATTTTGCTGACTTCTTACTCAAAGTGCCATTCAGTATATTCCTGTGTCTTCTGTATTTCTTACAAATTGAAAACTGTTACCTTCCTTGCTGTCTTATGAAAGGCATTATTGGCCCAGCTTGTATCTTATCTTTCCTTTCCTTTTTTTCTTTTTGAATTTTATTTATTTGAGAGCACGCACAAGCAGAGGGAGCAGCAGGCAGAGGGAAAGGGAGAAGCAGGTTCCCCACTGAGCAGGGGCTCGATCCCAGGACGCTGAGATCATGACCTGAGCCGAAGGCAGATGCTTAACCAGCAGAGCCACCAGCCTCCCCCAGTTTGTATATTTTCTGTCCCAGACATGGAATCAACCATTTTTCATCAAAGCCCTAGTATCTTGTGGAAAAACATGTTTTAAGACCATAGTCTGAGAACTAGGAATGCATATTGTTCTTAGTTTGGTCAGTATCTAGGCCTTTTCAGTTAACAGAGGTAGGTGTGTATTGTATTTGTGTAAGAAAATTATGAACTTATATAGTTACTTAATGGTGTGTTATCTGTGTTATATCTGTATCTAATTCCATATTGAGAGTCCTTGTTCTGAAGGACAGAAAAGGTGACAGAATTAGAGCATTACACAATTAGTTGTTTTATCCCACACCTAATACACAGAAGTTTCAGAATAAAAATGATCATACTACCACTTCCAATGTGATTACTGAAAAGAATTTGTTTATTTTTTTGCATATCCTCTCCCTGTTCTACCCCATTGTTTAGGTGTGCTGTGCATATACTGTATATCTGTTGTCAGAACAAATAGCCATTACACAGTCTGCTCCCCCCAACTTTTTTTTTTTTAAAGATTTTATTTATTTATTTAGAGTGAGAGCCAGTGAGTATGAGCAGGGGGCAGAGGTAGAGGGAAGGGAGAAGAGAAGCAGACTGCCTGAGGAGCAGGGAGCCTGACTTGGGGCTCCATCCCAGGATCCTGAGATCACGGCCTGAGCCAAAGGCAGATGCTTAACCAACTGAGCCACTCAGGTGCTCCGGGCCTCCCTGCTTTTAACTCTGGTCTTGCCTCTATAGTAACTGTAGTTAATGCTAAAACTATGTCAGTGTTCACATTGACAGCTGTAGTCATTTTGATGATCTGAAGCTCATTCTCTTAGGTAGGGCTTATGGGAATGAGTTCTCACACATCGGTAGTTGATGACAGGTTGTGCCTTTTGTGCATATAAGCCATTTTGAGGAATATAACATAACTGGCTCATATGTCTTTCCTTGACATGTGTTCCTTTTTTGGTATAAAATGTCATTGTCGAGGTCTGATGATGATCTAATTTTTCCCCTTTATAAGTCACCTCCTCCTCTAAGTCTTTTTATATAAATAATGAAAGAGATTCTTTAAAATCTAATACTTTTAGTGGAACATGGGTTTTTAAAAAATATTTTATTTATTTATTTGACAGAGAGAGAGAGATCACAAGTAGGCAGAAGGGCGGGCAGAGAGAGAGGGGGAAGCAGGCTCCCCGCTGAGCAGAGAGCCCAACTCGGGGCTTGATCCTAGGACCCTAAGATCACGACCTGAGCCGAAGGCAGAGGCTTAAACCACTGAGCCACCCAGGTGCCCCAGTGGAACATGTTTTGGCAGTGGTTGCCGTGTTACTTTTCTTGGGTCTGCATTGTTTTTTCAATTTTTGAAACCTTTTTGTAACTTTTCTCATTTGAGGCTCCTATTATTTCTATGTTGAGTCTTGGCCTGTTTTCAATATTTGGTAGTTTCTCTTGAGTCTTTTCTTCATTGAAAACTTTGCTTCTTTTTGCTTTCTGTTTATTACAAGACATTCCCTGTTATGTTTATTTTTTCTTAGTCCTTTTAGCTTATCCTTCATTTCTAAAACAATTTATTTCTAAAATTTATTTCCTGAAATTTTTCTGCATTCTGTCACTTTTCTGCTTTTCTGTCACTTTTCTGTAATTCTGGTTTGTAGTGCTCTTTCATGACTTGAGTCGTTTTTATAGTACCTTTAGTTTATTTTGAAATACTGGGAACAGGTGTTTTTTTGTTTTTTTTTTTTAAAGGGAGAATGCATGTGGGGGAGAGACTGCAGAGGGAGAGACTCCAAAGCAGGCTCCATGCTCAGCATGGACCCCAACGTGGGAATCAGTCTTATGACCCTGAGAACATGACCTGAGCTGAAACCAAGAGTTGGATGCTTAATTAACTGAGCTACCCAGGTGCCCCACAGGAACAGTTTTAATCAGTTTTGTGGCATGTATTTCTGGCACGTTTTCATTTTCTCTTGAGATGTTCTCTCTCTTTTTTTTTTAATTTATTCATTTGACAGAGAGAAAAAGCGAGAGACAACCAGGGGCAGTAGAAGAGAGAGAAGCAGGCTTCCCGCCGAGCAGGGAGCCAGATGCGGGGCTTGATCCCAGGACCCTGGGATCATTACCTGAGCTAAAGGCAGATACTTAACAACTGAGCAACCCAGGCACCCCAAGATGTTTTCTTTTTTTGTAGCTTTTGAAAATATAACTTAAGAGTGAGGGGCACCTTTTTTCTGTTGCTCAGTTTTGTTTTTAATTAAAAAAAAATTTTTTTTAAGTGAGCCAAACTCATAACCCTGAGGTCAGGAGTTGCATGCTCAGTGAACTGAGCCAGCCAGGCACCTCTCTGTTACTCTTGTGTTTTTTTTGTTGTTTTTTTTTAAGTTTTATTTATTTATTAGACAGTGAACATGAGATGGGGAGGGTCAGAGGGAGAAGTGGGGAGCCTGATGGAGTACTCAATCTTGGGGCTCTGGAATCATGACCTGAGCCGAACAGAGTCATTCAGCCAACCAAGCAACCCAGGCGTCCTGTTGTTCATGTTTAATGTGAATTTTTAGGAGGAGGTGTTGTAACTACCCAGTTTACCTGTTGATTAAATACAGCAGCTTGCTTGTGGAGCCTGCTTTGTCAGTTTCCTGTAGCTCTGTTGTCCCTTTTAGGCTCCATTTTGATTTTCCTCCAGCAGTTTTTCCTCTGCCTTTTTTTTTTTTTTAATGCTTATTGCTTTATTAGAAGAACAAATATTAAAAGATTAATATTTACCAGCTTCATTTAGAGATAATTTTTTCACCACTGATTCCTGAGGAGTAAGACATTCAGAGTTTTTATCAGAGGTTGAATCAAAGTCAAGTGTTAAGGCATTAAAATGATTTTCACAATGCTTATTCAAATCCTTGGTAGAGAAGTGCTCCCTCTTCCTGGTCTGTGATGCCCAGGATGTAGAATTCTGACAGCTCTCAGATCTTGGCCTTGAGAGGTGTTCAGAACTTGTGAGAGGAACAGGATATGTGGCATTCTCAGGAGAGCGGAGATGAGAAAAGGATGGGGTTCTTGGACACCTTATTTGAGGAGATGTAATGATGGCATCATCTCTTGCGGTACTTGAGAAGAAAGTGTTGGGCGACGGAACACTGCTTAGGGTGCTGTCCTGGGAGGGGAGCTCTGCTGGCTTTCCCAGGTTCTCAGGGACTAGACTGCTCTAGACTCACAGGTCCATGGGCCTATTTGCTCGCCCACCATGTGGGGTCGGGGGAGGACTCTGGAGCTCTAGTCACTTTCTACAGTTGGCCTGCCTTCTTCTCTAGTCAAAGTGGTGGCCTTTTTGGGGCTCTTCTCTCCTCAGGTCTATCACTTGCTCTGTTGGCTCCCTCTGCTTTCTCCTTTACAGACACTAGTAATGGGCTGGTTGTGTGTTGGTGTTTTATAACTCCCCATTTGTATTTTGAGGTTCATGGAGATCTTTGTCTTACCTAGTTTTGTTGTAAAAAATGTTCCATGGGTTTTTTGTTTCACTGTCTAGTTGCTCTTTATGTAAAAATTGGGGAAGACCCATAAGTATGCTGCCAGCACCACCTCTATCTCCCAGAATCTCCTAGTCCATTAACTTTAACAGATTTTTTTTTTTTAAAGATTTTATCCATCTATTTGACAGAGAGAGAAATAACAAGTAGGCAGAGAGGCAGAGAGAGAGGGGAAAGCAGGCTCCCCACTGAGCAGAGAGCCCAGTGCGGGGCTTGATCCCAGGACCCCGAGATCATGACCCGAGCTGAAGTCAGAGGCCCAACCCTTTGAGCCACCCAGCCGCCCTTGATCCATTAACTTTAATGGCACCTCTTAATTCTGCTCTTTGTGAGAGTGTCCGTACCCTGTGCTTACCTCTAGCTCCTGTGTCATTTTCTCTGGTTTTCATATTCTTGCATGTGTTTGTCTTTCTCCAGGTGACCAGTATGCACTGAAGATGAGGTTCGTGGACCATGTGTTCGATGAGCAAGTGATAGATTCTCTGACAGTGAAGATCATCTTGCCCGAAGGGGCCAAGTGAGTGCAACTGTTCCTTTCCTCTGCTTCCCGTTTCTCTGGTAGTGGCCTTGTACCTCAAGGGGAAGCTGTGTAGTCTGGGGTGGTGAGGAGGTACTCGCACCTAGCTTTGACTGAGAGGTCTGCAGGGACTTTCTGACTGGAGTTAAAACAGAAACATTAGACTCAGATGAGGGTACTGGGTTGATTTATGAACCACGGTGCCCAGAGTGCCTCTGCGTGACAGATGCGGCATCCAGAGGGGATGGGACGACCTGCAACAGGACAGAATGTGGGCTCAGGACAGCCAGGTAGCCCTTGTACTGTGTGTGTACAAAAAAGAAGAGCAACAGTGGCTCTGTTTTATCCTGGGCTGGTCAGACCAGGTTCAGGAAGCAGAGGAGGGACGGGAGTGGGGAGTGGTCCTGCTGGTGTATTAGGGTTCCATGCTTACAGACAGTAGTGCTCTCTGGTCAGACCAGGTTCAGAAAGGGGGGATGGTGTATTAGGCTTCCATGCTTACAGAGACAGTAGTGCTGTCTTTGGCCACTGTAAGCAGCAAGGAGTGCATTCGGAAGGGTAAGGTGCTGCTTATAATTTGGTGGCGTAGGGGGACCTAGGTGGCTCAGCGGGTTAATCCTCTGCCTTCGGCTCAGGTCAGGATCTCAGCGTCCTGGGATTGAGCCCCACGTTGGGCTCTCTGTTTGGCAGGGACTTCTGACTACTTACGATTGATCACGCGCGCGCTCTCTCTCTCTCTTTCTGTCAAATAAATAAATAAATAAATAAAAATAAATAAATTGGCTCTGCTCTACGTTGCAGAGCCAGAGCATCTCTGGGAGTCCATTTGGTGGAAACTGACAGTTGTTCATGGGTGACCTGCCCTTGGCATGAATGATAAACACCTGTGTGTGTCTTTGTGTCACTTTGCTCTAGGAGCTTAAGAGGGGAGCTTCTGCTTGCCTCTCTTGGGTCATGTGCCCACTCTGGTCATCAGAAAGATCAGTTACCAGATTTGTTCCTCCTGTGGAGGATATTCCACAGGGGATGGGGAGTTCTAGCAAAACTAGGGCGTGAGAACCTAGAGGAGGGAGAGTGGATCTAGGCAGATGAAAACAAGACATGTCCCACTATACCTTATAGAAGTTCTCAGTCACGGGAGGAGAAGGAACTTCTTGAGTAGATTTCTCAGGGGCTCCTTCAGGTACCCGAGAGAGTCTTGTTGGGTGGAGTGTGCAGAGGGCTTTGTGGGCTTTGTGAGTCCGGGGTTGGCCGGAACTGGCGAGCACTAGCAAGGACAAGATGCAGGGAGACGGTCATTACCTCAGCGGAGAGCAGTCTACTAGTCAGGGTGCTCTGGCAGCGGGTCAGCTGTCTCAGGAGGTCTGGTGGTCCTTGGTGCCAGGAGGGGAGTGGAGTGGAGTATGAACTCAGTGATCCTGAAAGGTCCCCTGAGCCTTAGAATTCTCCAACCCCCAGTAAACCTCGGTGGTCAGTGCAGTTTGTCTTAGGCCGTATTTCATTCCCACCTGCGTCCAGGAACATCCAAGTTGATAGTCCCTATGAAATCAGTCGGGCCCCAGATGAGCTGCACTACACTTACCTGGACACGTTTGGCCGCCCTGTGATTGTTGCCTATAAGAAAAACCTGGTGGAACAGCACATTCAGGACATAGTGGTGAGTAGCTCCACTGCTCTGCTTTTTGTGTCTTCCTCCACAGAGTACAGGGTCCTGGGAGCCAGGGACTTGGCTTTCTTTATCTTTCCCTCCTTGGGCTGTAGGGCTTTGAGCGTAGTCACCTCTGGGGGTGTGTGGTGCAGTCTGCATGACAATGGGCCTGCTGAGGCCCCTCTGTTGCTCCCAGGTGTCTGAGTCCTTACAGACCTGTGGAAACCAGTCCTCCTTGTTTGTTCCCTCCCCTAGGTCCACTACACGTTCAACAAGGTGCTCATGCTGCAGGAGCCATTGCTGGTGGTGGCTGCTTTCTACATTTTGTTCTTCACTGTCATCATCTATGTCAGGCTGGACTTTTCCATCACAAAGGTACTCCTTGGCTTTTTCCCCACATTCGTTTGTCATTTTGTGTCTTTGATAATGTGTTTCGTTAACTTGACTGAGCACTGGGGTCCTCTCAGCAAGCCCAAGGCAGAACCATGTTGCCAGCAAGCCTCTCCCCTGCCTGTGGCCTCTGCTGATCCTTACCTCATATAAAGAGAGAGACCTTGTTCTTGTTGCTGTGGTCACAGAGCATGTGGGGTTGTGAGGCAGGTTGGTGCTGGTGTGAGTACTGTGGAAACAGGGCAGCCTGGGTTTCATGGTGGGGCTCCCCTGAGGAGGCTGACAGGCAGAGAAAGTAGGGAAGGGCATTCAGCTAGAAGGAAGAGTTTGTGCAGCAGCAGGGAGGGCTTCGGTGGAACCTACAGGGAGCAGTAAGGTACATGGAGCAAAGATGTTGATCTGGCTGGTTCCATAGGCAGCCCAGTGAAACAGCTGCTAGCAAGCCCTGTCATACAGAAGGGCTGAGTGGAGGTTTTACTATGAAATAGTTCCACTTTTTAAGTTATAAATGCTGCTTTTGTTTATTTATTTTTCTTAAAATTTTATTTTGAGTAAGCTTCACACCCAATGTGGGGCCTGAACTCATGACCCTGAGATTAAGAGTCATGTGCTCCACTGACTGAGCCAGCCAGGCGCCCCTGCTTTTATTTATTTATTTATTTTTAATTTTTTCTTAAAAATAATTCCACATTTCTGGAAACTTTGCAAGAATAGTGAAAATAACGATCGTATGCTTTGTGCCTAGACCTAGCACTTAACATTTGTTCTCTCTTGATACATAATTTTTTCTGGGCTATTTGGGAGTAACTTGAAGACATTTATATACTCCACCCCTTTGAGTACTAAAGCATGTGTGTAGCAAGTCTTCTCTTTTTTAAAAAAAGATTTTATTTATTTATTTGACAGACAGAGATCACAAGTATGCAGAGAGGCAGGCAGAGAGAGAGGGGAAGCAGGCTCCCTGCTGAGCAGAGCCTGATGCGGGGCTCGATCCCAGGACCCTGAGATCACGTCCTGAGCTGAAGGCAGAGGCCTGACCCAGTGAGCCCCGCCTGGGGCCACCCAGGCGCCCCAAGAATCTTCTTTGTTTCGTTGTCAAATTCGTTGTCTTGTTTATTTTAATCTGGGACAGCCCCTCAGCCTTTCTTTGTCTTTAATGACCTTGACATATCTGACGTGTAGAGACAGGTTTTGTCGAGTATCCCTTAACTTAGAGGAGTATCCTGTGTTTCTCTCTGATTAAATGGAGAAAATGCATTTTTGGCAAGAAGGCTATAAAGTGGTTCTGTGTCTGCAGGGCATCCCATCAGGGGTACCTGATGTCTGCTGGTCCCAGTGCTGGGATGGTAACTCTCCTTACTTGGCTAAGTCGATGTCTGCCTAATTTCTTCATGTTAAAGTTACAGTTTTTTTGTTTGCAATTAATGTATGGTCTGTTTGAGGCTATATAAATACTCTCCTATACATTCACTGATTAGTTCTAGCATTTAATATTAATTCCTGTCTGAATCTGCTGTTAGTGTGGTGGTTGGAAAACTGATTTCCTTTGGTTGGCCCTGTGCTGGAAGGAGAAGCTTCTCCCTGGTGGGCTGGTTGTTACTTGTAGGGCTTCCTGGCTTCTTACCTTGCTCTGTGGGCCACTCTCTACTGGTGCTACTTATTTTGATGCTCAGATTATCCCAGATTTGTCAGTTTTTGTCATGTCTCATCATTTTTTTCAAGCACTTCCTTATCATTGGGCACAGCAGCATGTTTCAGGTATATTCTGTAATTTCTCCAGGCAGTCCTGGTTCCGTTCAGTATGGAAATGGTACCTAGAGACCATGATCTGGGAGCTAGGTGTGATCATTGCTTTTGGGGTGTCACTGTGTCTGGGTCTTTCAGCAGACAGAGCCAGGGGAGAGAGGTCTGGTATTTATAGGAGCAGTTAACACCGCTATCTCACATCAATCTGATGCCACAGGATTCTTAACTGTCCTCCCTCATTCCACAGTTTTCAATTCTCTCCTGGATCCCAAAAGCAGTGTGTTTATTCATTTGTTAAATTCCGTAAACCCACAAAATAGTTTCAGAATTGCTGCCCTCGTGCCCCCAGAAACACCAGACCTATCAGGTAGAGTCCCAGGATTTTGTTAGCAGTTCTTTTTGTCTTGAGACTGAGAATGTCTTGTCAGAGTACTGGGTTCCAAGGTAACTGGCGGAGTTTTCCTGTGTTAACGCATTTGAAATATAGTTAGGTTCATTTGTTTCTGTTTGGATTTTATTGCAGTTTCTCCCTCTGGTACTGTTTATAAACCCTGCCCTGTCAATAACCAATTTCATCAATCTCCAGATATCCTTCCTGATTGATTTTGCAGAAATAAGGAGATCCTTTAATTCTTATTTCTCCTTCTTTCTTGCACAAAAGGTAGCACAAGTACAATGTTTTGTCCCTTTCTCTAACTAGACAGTTTGTGAGAATTAACCCATATCAGTTCATAGAGCTCTTCCCCATTATTTATTTATTTATTTATTTTCGCATAGCTGCAGAGTATTCCATTGAACGAATGGGTCAGTTTATACAGTTTCTTACGTATATGTCTCCCTGTTTTACAGCTTTGATAATTTATTGAGAAAAAAACAATTGTGGGCCAAATCAACCATTTGCAGACCAGATTCGGCCTTTGAGCTGCCAAGTTAGAACTTCTGAAGTAGACACATGATAACAGAGAATTCCGGAAAGTATGTAGGGTCTCATCTGAAGGGCCATGAATGGCAGGATAAGGAGCTCGGACTTTTTCTTTAGGCTCTGGGAAACTCTTGAAGGTTTTAAGGGGAAAGAAATAATAAACATCCTGGAAGCTTTCCCTGACCTGCACTGAGATTTCTCTTCCCTTAGCGCTTCACCTGTCCCTTTCATGGTGTATTCTAAGCATTCGTATTCCTTCTCTCATCCCCTCTCTGCCCTGCTGGGCTTTGAAGTAAAGTTTCATCTTCATGTCCAGTCCTGCCCTTTGCTGAATTGGTCCAGATTTAGTGTCAGCAAAGGTTGGATTCTCTGACATTCTAAGATCGCTTTTCTTGTTTGCACAGCCAGTGGTGGGTACTCTTTGGGAGGTAAAGCAGGCTCAGGCCTGGATGTTGTCACTCATGGTGTCTCCCCTACAGGATCCAGCTGCAGAGGCCAGGATGAAGGTGGCTTGCATCACGGAGCAGGTCTTGACCCTGGTCAACAAGAGAATAGGTCTCTACCGTCACTTTGACGAGACTGTCAATAGGTACAAGCAGTCACGGGATGTGTCCACCCTCAACAGTGGCAAGAAGAGCCTGGAGACAGAGCATAAGGCCTTGACCAGTGAGATTGCATTGCTGCAGTCCAGGCTGAAGACAGAGGGCTCTGACCTGTGCGACAAAGTAAGTGTTTGCCATCCTAGAGTCACTTGGGTCTTTGGCCTCCTTTGTCATGCCTTCAGGGATTGTCCCCCACTTCAAGAGCACCACGGGGCTGCTCTGGGTGCACATGCCGGGCAGCTCTTGCTCAATTCTGGCTTTTGTCCCATGGTGCCAACCCTTAAAGTGGAACAAGAAATTTGGGGGTTTCGGTTACAGGCTGGCTTTGGGAAGCTCTCTTAGCCTCCATGTCACTGTCTGTCCATGTGGCTGCTATTGAGAGCGACAGCTGGCTCTCCTGGAGGCCAGCCTGGGCGAGGCTCCAGGCTACTCATGTGTGCTGAGAACCTTGACTTTGAATCAGGCATTTGATTCAGACTTTGTCAATCTGGGCAAGTTACCTGACTTCTGTGCCTCCTTTCTTCATGTGTCAGTACTTACTTCACTATGTTGTGAGTGGGAAGTGAGTTGGTAAAGTGCTAAGAACCCTGCCTGGGACCTGCTTTGTGAGCGAGTCCTTGTTACCTATAACGGAAGAGGGGATCCCTTCCTCAGAGGTACCCCTCAGAGGCCCTGATGATCCTCCTCTCCACATGCCACTCCCAGTACTCCCTCTCCTTACCACTTTGTTCTTCATAGCACCTGCCTCTTTCTGGAACTCTTTACATGCTCGAGTATTCCCTGGTGGCTGTATGAGGGCCAGATGCCTCATCTGTCTTGACTGCAGTTTTCCAGAGCCTAGACTTGTGCTTAGCACTGTGGCTCACTCCGTAAATGTTGAATGATTCTGACTGGGAAGTCCTCAGCTTCACACCCAGCTGGTGATAACAGGCGTCATTCAGTGTCTCTGCCACACCCCTGCCATCAGTCCTGCCCAGCTGAGTCCCTGGACCTAATTTGACCAGCCCAAGGGAAGAAGATAAACGTACCTCGAGGACCTGCTATGTGCTTGGCATTGTGCTGGGGGATTGCCCATATGTTCCCATTCGATCCCCACGGTCCTCCCGTACAGCTGAGGCCTGAGGTCAGAGTTTAACAGTACAGAGAGTGGAGCTGGCATCTGAAGCTAGGCCTGTCTCCCTCCACTGCTGGCGCCTCTGCTCTGGGAGCTCCGGGGTCTGTAGGCAGGGAAGGTGGTGGGCCCTGCTGAGTGTGGGCCGGGGACCGCTCTGAAGCTCTGCCCTGCTCTTGCCTCGGCCAGGTGAGCGAGATGCAGAAGCTGGACGCGCAGGTCAAGGAGCTGGTGCTGAAGTCTGCGGTGGAAGCCGAGCGGCTGGTGGCTGGCAAGCTCAAGAAAGACACGTACATTGAGAACGAGAAGCTCATCTCTGGAAAGCGGCAGGAGTTGGTCACCAAGATCGACCACATCCTTGATGCTCTGTAGCCCCTGACCGTTACCTTCGGGGTGGGCCCAGGGCGCTGCACTTTCAGATGCCAGGTTGGGGGCAAAGGGGGGAGGGCTACCATCAAGGCTGCTGAATGCTGGCATCTGTGTTTTACAAAAGGCCTTCAAGGAAGTGAAGCCAGGGCCTGCCATAGGCAACACAAGAAGCTTCGTTTTTGTCTTTAAAGGGTTCGTTTTTTTTTTTAAAAAAAAAAAAAATTAAATCCCACTAAAAACAAAATATCTTTGTGTTTTGAACAAAGAGATTTTCAGTAGGTGATTGGTTTTGTTTTGCTCTGAAGAAGCCTATAATATCCTTTCAGTCCATAAGCCCCTTATTTTTTTGCCTTTCTGGTTCCTGATGTTTGGGTATTTTATGAGTGTGTGTATGTTTTTTGTTTTTTGTTAAACATGTGTGGCCAAATGAAAATAAAGCAGGGACTGAACATTTGTTTGTTCTGGTAACAATCACATAAAAACTTGGAGGTCTACTTTTATCAAGTACTTTTTATTTATTAAATAGTGGATTTGCTTCTTAGAGCAAGTTTGCATGGCAGGCATTGCCTCTGTTTTACACGTTAGGACACTGAGGCCACAGAGTTAAAGTGGGCTACGTCAGGTCGCTGAACAGAGGAGAGGAGCAAGTAGAGCAAGGACTTTGTTCTTCCATTTTTTATCTGTTCTGCATCCCATGCTGTGCTAGACTTTAAGGATACAATGACAGATGAAAAAGAGAGCACTAGTTCTTATGGAGGGCAGATAGACGATCAGATACAAATTCATAATCACAAATTGTGATAGGCTCATGAGGAAAAGGGACAGGGTTCTCCTGACAGTATTTGCTTGAGAGTATTGAGTTTCCCGAAGGAGGTGACTTTGGAGTTTGGCTCTGTAGGAGTTACTTTCTCCCTGAGGTCTGTGCCTTGTTTCACTTAAGGTAATTCCTGCTCACCCTTCAGGTGAGTCAGGCTGTCTTGTTACACTTTGTCTCCACATCATAACGCAGTTGGGATGTGTGTAATTACAGGAACTAGCTGTGATGGGGTAGGGGTTTTGTCCCATCGATAAGGTCCCCTTATGGTGTCTGCTAGATACTCAGATTGGCATGGGACGCACAGTGTGTGACATACTGGCAGGCGGGGTTGACCATCCATTATGGAGAGGTCTGTGGAGAGGTCTATAAAGACCAACCAGTTTTGAGGCTGGTGATGATGGGTGTCTGTTTCAGACAATGAGGTGGCTTTGCCGGTGATTTCCAAATGGGAATGTTGGGGCAGTTGGATATTCAGGTTTGGAGTTCAAGGAAGGGGCCTGGTGTGGAAATCATAAACGTGGGTGTCGTTTGACACGCTGTGGAATGGCTGTGGAAATGGTCGGGGTTGTGGCAGGTAAGGGTAGGAAGGGTATCCAGAGTGCAGTGGCCACTTGGAGCACCCCGTCCCCTGCACACAGGTTGTGGAGCAACCCCTGAAGTAAGAGAGCAGGGGTGTGTGGGGTCCTGGGGGCCCAGGGAAGAGGGGATTTTAGGAGGAGCAGCAGCAGCACATGCTGCGGAGTTGTTCTGCAAGAGGAAGGCTGGGCAAGGTCAGCCTGTGCTGGGAGCAGGTCACTGAAGTGGTCCTTCAGGGGCTTGAGCATGGTGTGGGTGGAGCCGTGGAAAAGGGAGTGGGACCCAAGGGAGGCTTCCTACCAGTGTGAAAGGTGTACATCAGAGACAGGCCATGAGAGAGAAGGCTGGGGGGCACCACAGGGCGTGCAGCTGTGAACACTGGTAGAGGGAAGACTTCGAGTGTGTTCAATGCCAGTGGGTTGGGTTCGGTGGAAAACGAGGCTGAACATAAGAAAAAGTGGGCAGGGTGAGGTTTCTTAGGCAGTGGGAAGATCCAGGGTCCAAAGGAAGGAGAGGACTTTGGATATGGAGGAGAAAGTTGGCTCAAGACTTCGGCACGCAGTCAGACGGACTGCATAGAAAGGCCACTCACTGTGACCTCAGACGAGTCTTTGGGGCCACCATTTCCTTGTTTGTGAAAGGGAGCAGGGCTCAGTTATCTGCTTCATAGACTGGATCACATGAGTCACAGATGTGAAGGGTCATAGGGCTGGTGCTCGTTAAGCATCAACTGTTGGTTCTGTTACATCCCTTAATCTTTTTCCGTTTTGCCAATCAGTGCTTCTGGCAGTGAGAGGCCTGGGGAGGTTGCTGTGCTTGTGCCTGTGCTGTGGTGTACATGTGAAACCTGTGGGTGTGTCCTCGGGGTGTTCTGGCCTCATGGGATGGCTGTTGGCCTGGCTCCACACATACCCAGTCTCTGGTGCCCTTAGAGGGTACCGAGCTGGGCCTCCCCTCGCTCCCTTGGAATTGCCTGTTGCTTGCCCAGCAGCCCTGCAGTAGCCACCCCCCTCCTTTGCCTGCCAGCGCTGGCCCTGCTTCTCTCAGGAAGCCCAGGGGCAGCTGTGTGTCTCAGGGCAGGGACCTGGTTACCCTGGGTATATACCGTCTCAGACCGTTTGGCCAGTTTCTTCCTCAGCCCTCCCCACACTTTTGCATTTGGTTAAATGTTTTCTCAGTTTTGGAGCAGGAAAAAACTTGGCAGAAACCTGGAGTTTGTGTTGCCAGGCTCCCTCTGCTGGGCTGGTGGGCTGCTCGCAGGCCTGGGGAGTTTGCTGCGCTTGCGCCCTTGTATTGCTGTGAACCTTGTGGACACGTCACTGCGGGCGCCCGGAAGTAAGGCGGAATGCACAGGCGCAGAGGGCCAGCTGGGCTAGAAGAGCTGCGCATGTGCGGAGCTGCAGCCACTCTAGGGCAGGGCCACGCTGACATTCTCCAATGCCAGTGCTCTGGCTGTGGCGCCATCTAGGGGTCTGAGTTGGGAACCACAGCCCTGGCCTGGGCTAGAACTGGGTCTGGGGTCTGTGGGCAAGGCGGGCTGTACTGCTGCCAAAGGGTAATGAGGACTTGTGCCCCCAGATGTCCTGTAGGGTTTGGGGGCCAGCTGGTCTGGCCAGAGCCCCTGGCTCTCCCAGCATCAGAACTGGGGACCACAGGGGAGGTAGCCCCATACTCTACTTCCCCCTGCTCCTTGTATTCCTAGCTCTGGGGCATAGCATCTTAGTCCATGGACAGCGCTCTGTCTCTCTGGTCCTTGATTTCTGTGTCAGACAGGGCTTCAGTTTCCTCCTGGTAAGTCCCAGGGTGCAGTGAGGTGGGGTCCTGAGGGTGGAGCTTTGGTTCAGGCATGGTGCCCCCTGACTCCCATGTAGGGTGAGATGCCTCAGACACTGATAGCTCTCATTTGGTCTCAGGCCGAGCCTGCCCACTCCGAGGCCCTCTTGGCAGGTGAAGAGGAGTGCTCACCAGGGGCTTCCCACCCCTGTTCAGACCCCCAGGCCAATCCCCATTGTCCAGTCCTAGCCAAGATTCCTGACCACGCTGGCCTGGCCCTGGCCTCCTCCACTGCTGCAGTTTTGAGCTGGCCCTTGCAGACATAGGTGGTTGGGTGGCGGGCCCCCAGCCCCAGGCAGCTGCTGCCCACAGCCTGGCCCCTGGCTCAGAAGGGAGTAAACATGGCTGAAGAAGGACTGGATGTCACTTTCTCTCCTTCATTTGTCTTGGAGGCTGACACAGGAGAAAACCCCAAAGGACCAAGTGCACCCTCACAGTTTCACCACAAGTATCCTGACCGGGCGTCTGGTGCCGAACTGATAGTGCAGGCCCCGGCCGCAGCCCCGCCGGAAACCGCGCTGCCAGCGGTTGGGGGCCGTAGGCCCAGACAGGAAACGCCCCCAAGCGTACCCCAGGGCCCATGGCCTCCACACAGGCCTGCTGCCTTGAACCAGGCCCTGGCGCCATTTTGAAGCTGGGCTAGACTCTGAGACTTTGGCCTGGGATCTGGGGATTTGTCTGTCACCTGCCCAGACAGGCTTGGGAGATGACTGGGAGAGAAGAGGGGACCTCCAGACTGGGCTAGACCCGACCCAGAGCCTCTCCCCTCCTATAGTTGATCCTTCCATCATGCCTCCAACCCAGTCGTCTAAATTCCAGCCTCCATCAGGTCACCGGTTCCCCTGTTTTCTGTGACAGGCCCAGAAGGAAATGCAGGGGATGCAGAAGTGAACAAAACAGTAGTAGCACTGGGCCCTGGAAGAAGGAGACAGAACGGGGACATAGTTAAGAGGAGTAATAACAGGGCCTGAAGGACTGGCATGTGGGAGGTGATGGAGAGGAGGAACCCAGATTCCAGCCCCCAGTTTTGACTTCCATGCAGGAGATGAAATCCAGAAAGAGTCATGTGAAGATGAAAAAGACAAGAGCCCATTTAAATGCTGAGGGGAGGAATGAGGTCACAGGGAGGGAAAGGTTACAGACCCAGGAGAGAGGGAGCCCGAAGAGCAGGACTGGATGGGACTGAGGGCTGAAGGGAGAGACCAGGGAGATCTCGGAGCCCTTGGCTGTGCCTCTCACTAGCACTTCTGAGGAACAGGCAGAGCCCCGTTCAAACTTTGCCTCCTGGGCGGCCTCCTTTACTCCCCCTGGGAATTTGGCAGTGGAGGCACTCTGAGGTGCAGTGGACTGCTTGCCTCCGTAGACTGGGAGCTCCCTCTGAGCAGAGTCAAAAAGGCATCACGTCATTGCCTATGATTCACTTAACAAACATCTTTACTACGTGTCCAACACTGTCTAAAAGGCACTGGGGACATGGTAAGCAGGGCACAGTCGTGTGTGGCTTTTAGAAAGAAACTTAGAAAATAAATGTTTGCACGTAGTGATGATGGATGCTAGGAATGTGATAAACGGATTCAGTCTGAAGGGCTGGGAGGGATCCTGGGGAGGAGACGGCTGAACTGGGGACCTGAGGAAGCCGGGAGCTCTGGGGGGTGGCACGGCACAGGTGGGCTGCAAGGCCTAGTGAATGCATAAGCCCCACTGTCTCTCTCCGCCCACCCCGTTCTGTCCCGGCCTGGCTCTGGGGCCACAGCCCCTCCTGACATGGCACCCCTTCCCCCCAAGGCAGCCCACACAGCCCTCAGCTGCTGGCTCCCTCTCCTGGAGGCACAGACCCTTGTCTTCCCCTGCCCTTTGCATCAGGGTGGGGTCGCTACCTAGGCCCGGCTCCCGACAGCTGCCTGTGACTCACTTGAGACTCGGCTTGTTCGCCAGCCTCACCTTGCTCGCCTGGAGATTGGGGACTGCATGATGGGACGTCTGGAAGGACCAAGTGGCATGGCACAGTGACACCCTTCTGCAGCAGTGGCTCAGGGAACGGAGTCTCTTTACGTATACTAGAATGAGTAGCATAACCCTTTCGTCTGAAGAGCTAAGCTATTTACGAAGGGCCTTTATAAGTGCCCATTACTCATGGTTTGGGTGCACACGGGGGTCCCCAAGGGCACGGGGTTGAGGCCCTGGGCGTGGAGGCCAGGTCCCAGATCTGCAGCCAGCCCCTGGGCCATCTCAGGCAAGTCCCTTTCCCCTCTGGGACTCAGGTCTTCTTGCACAATGACAGATGTCCGAGGGCCATTCTAGCACGGACACTTGAGGGTGCTGGGGCCTGTCAGGTAGGGAGGAGCCTCAGTTGAGGAAGGCACAGGGCTACCCACCCCGCACCCCCTCCAACCCTCTTCTGGCGGCTTCCCAGTGCCAGGCTTGGTTCCTTGTTGCCTTGTCATGGAGCTCTGGGGGCGCCGTGAGCGGAGCAGATCTTTCCTGTGCCCACATGACCTGCATGGGTGGGCTGGAGGCTTTCTCTCCGTCTGTCTCTTGTGTACCCTCATGGGGGGCAGAGAAGGCACACAGCAGGCAGACCTGGCATTCTGCGCCCAGAGCTGGTGTTCTTGCCCTTTGGGCTTTGTCTTCTCACCCTCAGACTACCTCCTTCAGGCCAGACAGGCCACTCCATGGGCCCCCTCATGAGCAGAAACTTGTTTGCACCCTCAGGCCTTATGTTTGGGGCCCTCAAGCGTCTCATCCCATCACACAGCTATGCCACCCCTCCTCTGTCCCGGCTCACGTGGGCTTCTCTCCGGAGGGCACCCGTCTTGTCCTCAGTCTCGGCCCCCGCACCCCTGGCTCTGACCCATGCCCCTAAGGGCCTGTCACAGAAGCCCCCAGGCCTGGCCACCCTGTCCACCAGGCTGAAGCCTCAGGCCCTGGGTTTTGTGCAGCACAAGGCCTGCAGGAAAGGTCGTTCTGTGCGCGCAGGGAGGGAGTGTGGCAGGAACATGAAGCCACCGCCTGTCACTTGAGACTGAGTCTCACTTGAGACTTGGCTTGTTCGCCAGCCTCCCAGAGCTCTTCCAGAAAGCCCAGGATTTCCTGCTTCTGAGCCCCATCCCTGGAACAGGGTGCTCAGAGCCAGGAGGAGCTGGGCAGAGGAGACCAGGTGGTCTCCTGAAGACCCAGGTGAGGGAGTCCTGGAACATGGGGGTGGGGTGGGTGTGTTGTTAGGGATGGACACCAGGTCCTGAGGAGGACCTGTTTGAACTTGGCAGAGCTAGAGAGGGTGACTTGGGGTGTGAGGTCTGGGGTGGGATGTCTGTGCACCCCCCAGGCATGGACGGGGAAGAGACAGTTCCAGGAAGGTGTTCTGTCAGGCTGTGACCTGGGTTTGTGTGTGTGTGTGTGTGAATTCCTGTGTATGTGTGTGTGGTGGTGGGAGGCAGCCCTGGGGCAGCTGGAAAAAGGTGGAATCAGACCTACCCAGAACTGGTTCTTGGTTCTGCAATTCTGTTTCCATCCAAACAGAGGGCTCCGTGATACCTGTGTAATGAGGATGAAACAGAAGTAACTGTCCCAGCACGAAGAATGTGTGTGCTTCACACCTAACCGTTATGATTCATTGTGTTGTGTGTGTCACAGGGAGGATTTGAGGGCCCTTGAGGGCTTGTGGATTGCAGGTGCTGGTGGAGCTGGTTTCGAAGGCCCGTCCTAGCGTGGCTGTCCTGTGATCCTAGGGGCGCTGCCCACCTGTTACTCAGGACCCACGGTCACATGCTGGGGACTCAGCACAGGACAGACTCCCCATCTGATAGACATGGACACACGTGCTTAGGCCTTAAATAGGGGCTGATAGGCTGGCTTCCATGCTGGGTGTTCTATGATTAATCTTTTCTACTTGGATCTTTTTCTCAGATGGGGACACAAGGCCACCGTCCTTGCAGTGTCTTCATCCTGACCCCTCTTCCCAACCCCTGTCCCTGCGGACAACCCCCCTGTCCCTGCGGACAACCCCACTGTGTGGAGTGCAGTCCCCAGATGTGTCTGTGTCTCAGTAAAGGGTGTGGGGTATTTTCCTGCAGGTATGTCCACCGGCTCTAGATCATGCTGATTCTGTTTGATCTCATTTGGCTCAATTTTGGGGGTCTGCCCATGTTGCTGTGTGTATATCAACAGTGTTCTATCCCAGATTATTTCAGCATGTATCCTCAACCCTCCAGCCTCAGTGTTGGATGCCCACACCTGCCGTTCTCTCATGTCCTACCCCTCATTCCCACTGATGGACACCCACATGTCCCATCTTCCCAAGATCCCAAATTAGGCTGCAGGGAGTAGGACTGGCCAAAGGAGCTGGGGTGGGAGGACTGGCAGGTCACAGGCTCTGCAAGGGGACCAGTGTGTGTCCACCCCGCCCACCATTGGTGTCACCCTGTGGTTTTGTTTGTTTGTTTGTTTATTTCAGAGGTAGAGTTTAGTGATTCACCAGTTGCATATAACATGCAGTGTTCATTCCATCAAGTGTCCCTTAATACCCATCACCCAGTGACCCCATCCTAATATGCCCCTCCCCTCCAGCAATGCTCAGTTTGTTTCCTAGAGTTAAGAATTTCTTACGGTTTGTCTCCCTCTCCGTTTCTGTCTTGTTTTATTTTTCCTTCCCTTCTATTATGTTCTTCTTAAATTGTTTCTTAAATTCCACAGATGGGTAAAATCATATGATACTTGTCTTTCTCTGACTGACTTTCCCCTCCAGTTCCATCCATGTCGATGTAAATGGTCAGTATTCATCCTTTCTGATGGCTGAGTAATATTCCATCGTGTATATGGACCACATCTTTTTTTTTTTTAAAGATTTTATTTATTTATTTGACAGAGATCACAAGCAGGCAGAGAGGCAGGCAGAGAGAGAGGAGGAAGCAGGCTCCCTGCTGAGCAGAGAGCCCGATGCGGGGCTCGATCCCAGGACTCTGAGATCATGACCCAAGCCGAAGGCAGCGGCTTAACCCACTGAGCCACTCAGGCGCCCCTGGACCACATCTTCTTTATCCATTCGTCTGTCGATGGACATCTGGGCTCTCTCCATAGTTTGGCTATTGTGGCATTGCTGTTATCAACATTGGGGTACACGTGGTGTCTCCCTGTTTTGATACTTTGTCCAGGGTTCTGTTTAGTCCCTACAGCAAACCTGGCAGGTGGGTGTGATTCATTTCTATTTACCATGAGGCCTGGAAGCCAGAGACCAGGGACTCTCCCAGGGCCACATGACCACTGGGCAAGTCTGGTAGCCCTGGGGTAGTGCTCCAGTCTGCTTTGAGGTATCAGTGTCCTCAGCAACACACCCACTGTTGGAGAGACCAGGGAGCACAGTTCTCTGGGCAAGGTGGAACAAGTTGACTCAGGAGGTCCACTGGGGGCCAGAGGGGTCGGGGGGAGACCCCGGTGGGGCAGCTATGGGTCTCACAGCCCCTAATGTGTAATCTCCTCATAAAGAAAGAGCTGCTTCCAAATGCCATGCTTCCCACCCACCACTCTGTGTGGCTGAATGGAATTCCTTCATTTGATTTATATTCTATTTGTTTTTCACAGTACCTTTTATTTAGGCCAGTGAAATGGTAGATTACAAAGTTTCATTAAAACTAAGTGAGACTAAGTCGTTAAGCATCTGCCTTCAGCTCAGGTCATGATCCCAGGGTCCTGGGATTGAGCCCTGCATTGGGCTCTGTGCTCCACGGGGAGCCTGCTTCTCCCTCTCCCACTCCCTCTGCTGTGTTGTCTCTCTTGCTGTGTCTCTCTCTGTCAAATAAATAAATAAAATATTTAAAAAAAAATAAGCAAGACTAGGGGCACCTGGGTGGCTTAGTTGGTTATGTGGCTGGCTGCCTTTGGCTCAGGTCATGATCCTGGGTCCTGGGATCGAGCCCTGCATCGACTTCTTGCTCAGCAGGAAATCTGCTTCTCCCTCTGCCTGCTGCTCCCCCTGCTTGTACTTTCTTTCTCTTTGTCAATAAATAAATAAAATCTTAAACAAATGAAATCAACCAAGTGAGACTATGAGACCAGTTGAGGGGAGGAGGTGGCCTTCTGGCAGGCCCCTGGGGTGGGCTGTTAGCTTCACCACTCTGAGCAATGGGACTGGGCAAGGTACTCAAGTGCTCTGGTCTCAATTTCCCGTAAAATGGGGCAATACTAATTTCTAATTTTTTTTTAAGATTTTATTTATTTATTGGAGAGAGAGAGACAGTGAGAGAGAGCATGAGCGAGGAGAAGGTCAGAGAGCGAAGCAGACTCCCCATGGAGCTGGGAGCCTGATGTGGGACTCGATCCCGGGACTCCAGGATCACGCCCTGAGCCGAAGGCAGTCGTCCAACCAACTGAGCCACCCAGGCGTCCCTAATTTCTAATTTGAGAACTGTTGTTGCTAGGCTCAAATGAACTGGCAGGGGCTGGGCGCTGAACCACAGTGGGCGTGAGGTGGGGTCTGTTGCTACTGTGGGAACGCAGATTATGAGACCAGAGCCTCTGGCACAGGGTGTGAAGGTGGGGCTTGAATGCTGGCAAACACCCATCTAATTCAGCTCATTTCAGAGGACAAACGGAGTCCCTTTTGCCTTATGCCACCCTTCACTGGGTGGAACACAGGGGCCATTAAGATGCAGTTCCCTGGGAGGCTGGCCTGCAGGGTGGCTTTGGAATCAGCCCGGCATTGAGCCTTGGGTCTCCTCTGTAGAATGAGATCATCCTGGGATTGCCATTGGCATGATGAAGATTCTCCTTGACCAAACCAGCTCCTCCAAAGTCTCTTCTCAGCTAGGCCCTGACTTTGTGGCTTCTGTGTTCCTCTGCAACATTCTATTATTACTTTTTTAATTTTTAAGTAATCTCTACACCCAACATGGGGCTCGAACTCACAGCTCTGAAGTCAAGAGTCACTTGCCCCACAGACTCCTTCCCAGGGCCTGTGCAACATCCAGTTTTAGTGGAATCCTCCAACCTGCGTGTCTGATCGGGCTTCTCACCCCCAGCATGGCCCAGGCAATGTCCGATCACCTTGCCTGCCTTCAGCAAGAATCCCCCTCCCCCCGCCTTGGCCTGATATTTCCCCTTCCTCATTTCCATCCACTGACATCTCCCGCCCCATAAATTCCCCTTTCTTGGTTGTATCACTCCCCCGCTACAAGACCTCGCTGCATTGTCCCCCTGCCTAAAGTCTTTCCCACTGTCTTTAGTGAGTTCCAGGAATAATTTTTTCTATAATAGGGGTCATGGGAGGCCACGGGAGACCACGGGTGCACAGAGAACACAGCAAGCGCTCAGTGAATGCTGGTGTCCCACTTCATCCCACAGGCTAGCTGCAAGACATAAGCCTGGCTTCTTCCTGCAGTTCTTCCATGGACTGTTCTGTGGCCCTGGAAAAAGCTGTTGCTCCATTTTCAGGGCTTTGGTTCCCCCTTGGCCAAGTGGAGCAGCTGAGTGGGAGCCAAGTTCAGGTCAGAGTTGGACCCACTTCACCTTGCTCTGAAGACCCTCCAAGGCCAGCGGGGACTCTGAGCCCTTGGCCAGCAGAGGGCACCCCCGCCCAAGAAATTCACACCGTTCCGGGCTCCGAGGTATCCTGGTGTTTCACACTGGCTGGGGCTTGCTTTTGCCAGCTCTGGCACAGAGCGGCTCTACTGAGGGTGGCCAAATTCAACTTTGGAATGATGAAGACACGTGACCCCGGCATGAAGGGCGTGGTGGGTGACAGCCTGGATGCTGGAGCCAGCTGGTCAGGGTTCAGATCCCAGCTCCCACGCTCCCTGGCTGTGTAGAACCCTGCCTGCCTCAGTTTCTTCATCTGTCCTGTGCATTAGCACTGCAACTGCCACACAGGGAGCTTGTGCAGACCAAACAGATTGATGGCATTAGAGCTCTTCGAAAAGTAGACATCAGATAAATGTCAGCGACTATCAGGACCTGTGGTGGGAACTTGGCATCCTCCTGTCCTTGGTTCCTCATAATTACCCCATAGCTGGAGGTTTTGTTCAGGAGATCGAGCTAAGGGGCAGAGAGCCAAAGTTCCCACTGTGATGAGGAATGTTGCTGGTGAGATTCAGACCTGGTGCCTGGCTCCCAGTTCGGGGCTAGTAAAGCGACACTGCTCTGGTCTTTGTAACTACCCATGAGTGGGCCCTGGCTCCCCAGGTTCCCTATGGGAACCTGCACAGACATCATATGGGCAGGGTGCCCGAGGCAGCCGTTTGTCCTCTAGTGATGGACTGAGGGCCTCCTGGGCCTCTGAGAGATAGCTCTAGGCCAGCTCTGGGCCGGGTCCTGTGAGGACGCAGGGGCCTTCTCAGGCTCCTGTCCCTGCTCTGGAACCACCCCGTGCTTCCTGCTCAACTCCAAACCCCTGACACGTGCCAGGTTGTTTCTCTGTCCATGTCCATGCATGTGGCACACCTTAATCCTTTCCGCCATCCCAAGCCCATCTATCTTCAAGCCCTGGTCCAGAAAAGCTTCCCTAGAGAACCTGATAGCCATCAGTTTCCTTGGTCTGCCTGGGAGAAACGCCTGTTCGTTCTCCAAAACCCAGCTGCCAGCATCACCCCTGGGAGGGCTTAATGGCACCGTCCTCTCTCCTGGATGAGGACAGTCACTGCCCAGCTGGGCACCCTAGGATCTGAGTTACAGTGTCCTCGTCGTGTCCCTGCATTGGCTTACGGATTCATTAAACATGTGTCCCATGTTTTAAAAGTTGTGAAAGTAATACATGCACGAGGCAAACATTGAAGCAGATCGGAAGAGAAAAGTAGATGCCTCTACCTTCCTACCTGCCCACAGTTGCCAACCGCTCTCCCAGAGGAAAACTTGACTGGCAGCTCGTGACCTCCCAGAAAGCTCCCCATGCCTGTGGGAGAACGTGCGTCCTGTTTCCTGCACCTTGATGATCTGTCTCTGTCCACCACTCCCACCACTCTGTCTGCCTCCCTGAGGCCTGGGATAGGGTTTGATTTAGGTGGCTGCCCAGTGCCAGCCCTGGGCTCTGCCCAGAACACATGCCCACAAAAGGTTGCCCGGCTGCTTTTGCGTTTTCACGACACTGGTCCCTATGTCGTGTGGGACCTGGGGCATCTGCCTTCTGCTGACAGGTGTTTTCTTTGTACCAGCTGGCCTACAGCTGTATTTTCTTTGCCTGCGGAATGTTATTATCATCATGAAATACTGAATTAATTTTCAACTTAAAAACCAGGAGATATTCTCTAAAAATGGGCATTTTTTTTGTTTTACGTCTCTTTTTTTTTTTTAAGATTTTTTTTATTTATTTGACTGAGAGAGATCACAAGTAGGCAGAGAGGCAGGCAGAGAGAGAGGGGGAAGCAGGCTCCCTGCTGAGCAGAGAGCCCAATGTGGGGCTCGATCCCAAGACCCTGGGATCATGACCTGAGCCGAAAGCAGAGGCTTTAACCCACTGAGCCACCCAGGCACCCCTGTTTTACGTGTCTTGAAAAAATGGTCAGGCTACTTGCTGGCCCCAGGCTAGTACAGCAGCAGCTTCTGTGTCCCCAGCCTGCACAGCCGATGGTGCGCCCAGCACTGACCGCCATCCACACTGTGAGCACCCCTCACCTGGCCCGAGGCCCCTGAGTCTGTGGCCCGCCAGCCCCCCACCGCCCGGCCCTCCAGGATCACTCTTCCAGATTGGTATCCCCCAGGCCAGCCCTGGGGTTTATCCTCTGGATCCTTGCTCTTCCTTAGGCAGAAATCTCCTCCCGTGCCCAGCGTGGCCCCTTCAGCCTGTCCGCTGTGGGTGCCAGTAACCCTGGACAGGTGGCCTCCAGCGCACCTCACCCATGGAGGGATTCAGACATATAAGGGAGGCATTCCAGGGCAAGGCATGGGGCTTGGGCTGGCTGGGGTCACATGGGCCGGGGACGGGTCGACATGCTGTGGGGCAGCCCTGCGGCGTGGCTAAGTCTACAGAGCCCCAGATGAGAATCATAAGGAACCAGCCTAAGTCATGTGCACTGCTGGGAAGGGCAGGGGAGGGAGGGGGTGGGAGAGAGCAGGGGCCTGGGGTGCAGGGAGCCTCGTGGCTCTGAGCTTCTGAAACAAAGTTGGAAAGATAACTTAGAGGAATGGCCTTAATTGAACATGTAAAGGTAGAAGCCTAGTTACCCACACGGCAAACGCCATATACCGGTGGGCCTTGGTGTCGCCATGACAGATTGACAAGTACCATCCTTTCCTTCAGGGGAAAGGTTTCACTTTGTTTCGTTCCCCTAAACAGTGGGGCTCTCATCATCTCCTTGTCCCAGGCAACCAGCCCTTCCAGTGGATGCATTTTTCTTGAGGGAAAACCCCTGAGGGGACCCTCAGGATTTGGGTTTCCAGGCAAGGCGTGGAAATGTGCTTGGCCTAAACCTATTGAGCTGTGTGAAGGAGACCCAGAACTGTGGTCACCCCCCACAGCCACCCCTGGGTCTGTCTTCCTCCTGCTGAGCGTGGGCCTGGAGTCCCTGTTCCACTGTGGGAGTGGAGGGAGGCTTTGCAGCACAGTGAGGAGGCATCCATCAAGGAAAAGCCCACGTCTCCATCTAGCCCATCGGCCATGAGGCCAGCAGGGCTGGGGCGAGCTCCCCAGGCCCCAAGGCTCCAGTCGTGGGCGCACGGAGGCTCAAGAGTCATCACACCTGTGGGAAGCTTCCAGGCCAAGGGAGATCTCCAGAGGCAACTCCGCCAACCCCCTGAATGGCAAGGGTCTGCTCAGGCCCCGGGGGCCAGATTAAGAGTGACTGGGCTGCCATGATGCTCGCTGGGCCTTACGCCTCAGCCTCTTCCCGCTCAGGGCGGCCAGGGCTGGGTGCTGCAGGTTGCGGAGTGAGGCTGACGCTGAGGGAGTGGGGCAAGCAGAGCTGTCCTGTTGCCTATCTCTGCTGGAGGCCTCTCTGTCCTTCCTTTCCCAGTGTGCCCCCCCATCTGCCCCTGCTCCCCCTGTGGGGGTGCATCGTGGGGAGGTTGTTGACAATTTGGGCATTAATCTCTCTGCCTGGGGCCTCCTGGTCAGGTGGTGCTTATCAGGGTTCCGCTCCTGTCAGATGGGCCTTCCGGAGCCCGTGGGCGAGGGGGGGTGGTGGCAGGAGCCCCTGCTGCAGGGCCTGGAGGCTGCCTCACCATCCTTGGGCCTTCACATCCCCTCGCCCCTCCCACGGGCTGCCTTCTTTACCACATCAGGATACAGAACATTGCATGAATTCCGGTCTCAATGGAATTATTTCAGAATTCTGGTCAACCGCAAGCTCAGGGTATTTCACAAACTATCTATCACGACTGTGTGGTGGGAAGAGCCCGGGCTGGGGGCAAGTAACGGATGCTGGGAGGTCCGCGTCCACTGCCTGCGGGGGTAGTGAGTCCCTGCCCACCTTGCTGCCCCTCCAAGGAGCACCCAGAGCTGTGCAGGCAGACACGCCCTGCCCCGCATCTGCAGGGGACTCACGGGGTAGGTTTAGGAAAGGTGGCAGGAGGTCAGGCCCCGGGGTGGGAAGGGTGGATAGGGGAAAAGCAAAAGGGGGGTGTCAAGAGTGGCTAGATTTGGGGTCCATTCCCACTCCTCCACCTCCTAGCAGTGGGACCTTGGCGAGTACTTAATAAGCCTCAGTTGCTTCCACTGTAAAATGGGGTTATGATGCCTACATCTCAGTTTTCAACACAGAGTCAGACATCAGTGAGATTCCAACCCCTCCTAATTATCCCCTTCCTTTTTTCTCTTTCTTTCTTTCTTTCTTTCTTTACTTCTTTCTCCCTTTCTTTTTAAAGATTTTACTTATTTATTTGAGAGTGAGAGAGAGAGAGCACAGAGGGAAAGTGAAAGGGAGAACCAACTCCCCGCTGAGCAGGGAGCCCAATGTGGGGCTCGATCCCAGGACCCCAGGATCATGACCTGAGCCGAAGGCAGTGGCTTAACCAACTGAGCCACTCAGGCACCACTTCCTAATTTTCTCCTTGCTTTTTAGGACTGTTACGGGGACAGCATCTCCAAAGAGCCTGGCCGAGAGGATGTGCTTGAGAACTGTTATCTGGGAGGGTAACAGTAGGGTATTCCACTGCTAACCTCTCCCCATCTCTCTCTCCTGGAGGTTATGCTTACAAGTTGGGGGCAGGCAAGACCTTACCTCAGGGATGGCAAATTCATGGTCTGCACCCTGCCAGCCCCCCATTCCACACCATGCAGACATGGCCAACACTCTTTCCTTCACACTTTGACTAGGTCTTGGAGCCCTCATTACAGAGCCCAGACAGCACTCAGCTGACCATGGTAGGCACATGAGACAAAGCTTCTTTCTTATTCTGGCCCCAGCTGATGGGAATGGTGTAGACTGGCAGGGCAAGGGATCCCCACTCTGCTTCCTGCTCCCGAAAATCCTCTGAAAAGTCTTGATCCTTCCTCTAGGAAGCTGCCTTGCTGGAGGGCCTGAGTGGGCAGGGATTGCAAGAGCCAATCACATCTTCTCTATGGGCTTCCTGCCGACCACGAGTGAGGAGGCCCCAGCCCTGGGTGGGACGTGATAGTGGAGCCTGGCCTTGGTGGCATAAGATATCCTTCCCACAAGGGTCTGGGATTTGGGCCCTCTGCTCAGTATGATGCTCCCAGGCCACATTGTCCAGGCGAGGCCTGAGCACCCTGAGTGGAGGTTGGGGGGGGGTCAGCAGTTGGATGGGGGGTGGCTATGAAGCCACTGTGGCCAAGCTCAGTGGCAGCCCAGCCCATGAAGAAAGGGGCTCCACTGGGGCGCCTGGGTGGCTCAGTGGGTTAAGCCTCTGCCTTTGGCTCAGGTCATGATCTCAGGGTCCTGGGATTGAGCCCAGCATCGGGATCTCTGCTCAGCAGTGAGCCTGCTTTCCCCTCTCTCTGCCTGCCTCTCTGCCTACTTGTGATCTCTCTCTCTCTCTCTGTGTCAAATGAATGAATAAAATCTTAAAAAGAAAGAAAGAAAGAAAGAAAGGGGCTCCAGGTCTCAGCGCCTAAGACCAGCCCTGCCTTCCTGTTCAGGGTGGAGGAAAGGATAGAGCTGGAGGGAGCCATCTGGCCACAGGCCCAAACTACGGCTTCCCAGTTTACAAGTCCCACCTGGGGACTCCCAGCAGGTGGCTCTGTCTGAGGGCACTACCAAGAGTGATGGAGGGAGCCTTTGGAGTCAGGATGGTCCCAACAAACCCAGGAATCCTGAGGTCCCACACCCATTTCTTTTTCTTGTCCTTTAAAATGAAGATGGCCCCCCCACCCTCCCAACTACTGTCCTCCTGAGCACTTCCCTAGGGAGTCGGCACACCTGCCCTCTCAGGTCCATGGTCCTTCCTATCCTTCTGTTAGCAGCAATGGAGAGGACCCACATGGCCTGTTGCACCTCCTTCTTCCCTTTCTGTGGGAGATTGTGAATATTGGTTATAGCTGTCTGCCTTGTTCTCTTATTTTTGTGCTTAAACTTTCCCCTGGTGAATAAATTCAAACTTCGAAAGAAGTTAAGACTGAGAGTATTATCAAAGTCACCTGTATACCCCAACTCATCCATTGTTTGCATTTTACATTATTATTTCTCTCCCCTCTTCTCTCCCTCTCTCCCTCTCTAGGTATACGTAAGCACACAGCAGTATGTATATTACTCATATATAATACACATTTTTGGAAGCCATTGGGGAATAAGTTGCGTAAGTAGTCTTGAGAGACGTCTGTGTGCATTTCCTAAGAAGGGTGATAGTCTTTTCCATAAACACAACAGTTTTAGTCTCGAGACTGTACTTTCCTCTAGTTTACTGTCACCTTGTCCTGCCACTTGACCCCATCATGTCCCTTGTTGAGTGCTTCCCCCTCAGACAGACCCAGTTGAGGGTCTGGACCGCGGTCATGGACCGCGTTCACTTTTCCCAGGACTGGTTAAAACCTCCAGATCATGTCACCACCGTGACTGAATGAACAGTTCTGGGTGATGGATATGTCAGGTGTGCCTGTCTTGGGCTCCAGTGGCCTCATGGATGCATCTTTGGTCGACAGGAAAAACACCCATAAAATAAACTCTTTGGAGTAGTTTTGCAGGATTGGAAGACTGCCTGTAATAGTCATTGGCCATGGGCGTATCACTCTCTAGTTCCCCCCACCTTGTGTCGCTGCCCCCCAGACTTGCCCCACAGGGTCTTTGCACATTTTATTTCTATTTATTTATTTGAGAGAGAGAGAGAACAAGCAGTGGGGAGTGGCAAAGGGAGAAGGAGAAGAAGACTCCCTCTTGAGCCGGGAGCTCATTGTGGGACTCGGTCCCAGGACCCAGGATCATGACCTGAGCTGAAGGCAGACGCTTAACCCACTGAGCCACCCAGGCGTCCCTTCACACATTTTAATACCTCTGCTGGTCCCCATCAATAAGTTTAAAAAAAAAAAGTTTAAAAAAAAAAAGGATGAACAGAAACATTACAGATTTAGAATGATGTCTCTGAATTTGCCTCTGAACTATCAGACAGTATCAGGGAAATACTATTTGGTTAATGAGAGTAGATTCCAGCTATGAATGAAAAGATGGTATTTTTTTTTTTTTCAAGACATGTTCTGCAGCCTGTGGGGCTGGGGTGACATGAGAGCTGTGATTTTGAAATATGTCAGCATACAAAATAAATTTATTAGAGTGTCCTTCTGCTGTTTAACTTTGGATTGGAGTTTTACTGAGGAACAATGGTCATAAAGGTGGGGACAGGCTGAGAAGAGATGGCTCTGAGGACAGAGGGCTCGTCGGAGGCAGAGCCTAGGGAAGCTGAAGGGGATGGGGGCCGGAGGCTCTGGCAGGGGGCAGCTGGGGTGCAGGGCGGCTATGCGGGTGGCCCTCGGCACCCAGCTTTCCTCCTTCACCCGTCCCCTGGAGCTGCAGGCGAAAGCTGCAGGCAGTTCCGGGCAGAGCTGGGCTTGGTATGTGTTTGAGGGTGGAAGAGGGCAAGGTGATCCTAGAGAATGGTGAGGGTTTGGGGTGAGCTGGTGAGTCAGAAACGATTGCACAACCCACTGTTATCACTACTAATAACTTAGGAGTTATTAAGAGCTAGGTATTGTTCTATGCACTTGTACATTTCCTAACTCATCTGGTCTCTGCAACAACCTTACAAGATAGATACTACTATTGTGCCCATTTTAAAAATAAGGAAATGGGGCCAAAGAGAGGTCAAGGAGCTTGCCAGCGACCCTCAGCAGGGGACCGGAGGGGGCTTGGCTAGGAACCTGTGCATTCTAGCTCCAGGGTCTGCTTTGGGTCCCCAGCTGCGCGGTGATGCGGTTCTGCGGGGTAGCCGAGAGTCCTTGAGATGCCTCCAGTTTTAAGGTTCCATTGATTTCCTTTGAACTATGAAACTAAGATAACATTGCGAGAAGTTTTCAAAATAACAAAAACAAAATGAGTAAACAAAACCTTCCCCCACAAAACTGCATACTCACTGTGACCATCTGGGTGTGTTTTTGCCACGCGAACATTTTCGCAGATGTAACTTTTCCTCTCCTCTTCTTTCCTTCCCTCCTTCCTTTTCTCCCTCATCCCTCTTTCCCTCTCTTTCTTTAATTTTATGACTTTCTGAGGCTAGATTTCCAGAAATAGAGGAATGGGGCAGGAGAGATAAGGGTTTTTTTTAATGGTTCATGGCAGCTATGGTGTGAGACCCGGCCTTAAACAAGGGAATTCCTGTTTGTGGAGGCTAACCATGGGGGGTTTTGCAGATCGGAAGATGGATCTTAGATCACTTTTCAGAAGCTTATGGGAAGTGCCGAGGTCCTGGGTGTCTTTACCGCTGATGGTCATCTTCACTGCATTATCTAAAGCACTTTGAGGAAGTTCAAGGCCCTGGGAGAGAATGACCCAGCCCCAGCCTCAGCCTTGTCCTGGGCCTTTCTCGTGAGAGAAAGATGCACACCACAGAGGGGGACTATAGAGTACACAGGAAAATGAGGTGACTATAGGGTTGGGGACAAGGGAGCCAGGGCCCTGCCACCTGAGCTGGCCAACACCAAGCCTCCTGCTGTGTCGGACCATGCAGGTCACAGATTATGACCTGATGCCCCCCTGCCCCGTGCCATGCCTGGAGATGAGCAGTGCACACCCTACACCACGGTATGAGGCAGTTGTGGTACAGCTGGTCACGCACATGAGTGAATAGGACACATGTCTGCAGACCGACTCTGTATGAATATTCTTCACCTTCATCAAGTAAAACTCACAGCCCTTTGATTTACTTTCCATTTTCCAATTTTTGATAGAGATATGGGTATGAAGAGCCATGTTTCCACCACAGGAAGAGCAACGGTCCAAAGGCCTTCAGAAGTGGAAACAGAATGTCAGCATCCTTCAGTGTTTACCCGCTGGCTCGGGGGTGTTTGAAATGCTGCTGAGGTCGAACAGGGCACATGGTGTGTTGGATGAGGTCACAGAGAGGCCTTCCTGGCCTCCCTCCAGGTGACATGTGCCCAGCACTCACAGTGTCCCCTCTGTCCACCCAAGACCACCCCTTCATCTCTAATCCATTGGGATGTCAGTCCATGTCCCCAGGTGGCAGCGTGGACCAAATACTAGTCCTTTAACCAAAGGGACTGATAATAGCAAATGTAAGTCTCTTTCATCCATATCATCTTCATTTAATTGTCTTGGGGGTTTTGGTCCTGGCTTACAGATGAGGAAACTGAGGCACAGATGGGTTAAGGGCCTTGCCTGGGGTCACACAGCTGGAAGGAGGCAGAGGCCGGTCTTCCCCAGCCCTGGTGCTCACAGTGGGTCGGCTGGTACTCTAGAGGAGTGACAATGAAGCTTCTCTCGTGAGAGGATGTGCTGGTGGTGTTTTTCAGTGAACACAGTTTTGTCTTTCTGGGTGTGATTCCTGCCAGAAGGGAAGGGGCTCCAGGACAAGGTGAGGGATACCTCCCAAAGACTACAGAACTCTGCTCCATCACTTTTCTGTGGAGAAGGCAAGCACATTTCCTGAGCACCCACCACACGCCAGACACTGTCAGGACATTCAGCCCCGCATTGGGTTAACCCCCAGCCCATGGCCAAGGTCCCAGCGCAGACCCCTTTGGATAGGCAAGGAGGCCGAGGTTCTGAGAGCAGGAGCCACTTGTCTGAGGGCACTGGCTGCGGCTCGAGCTGGGCCTGCCTCCCGGGTGGGAGACCCCCAAATTTCTGCCCCCATCCAAGGGAGTGGACAAAGAACTCCTTGGCAGGAGCCTCCTTTCCCTCTACCCTCCATTCTGCTGGACTGGGTCTCCCTGTGCGGAGGCCTGCTTCTCAGTCCTGACTCCCTGTGCAAACAAGGCCCCTCTATGACTCCTTTGGGGTCCCCTTGGAGGGCACGGTGCACATCACAAGGGTGGCGAAGCTCTGATTGTTCTCTTTTGTCTTGCAGGTGCCCGTTTCCTTAACCCCATGCACCCTTGACGCTCAGAAACTCTCCCAATCAAGGCTAAGTTTATGAAGCTGCAAGACGCATGCGCACTTGTGAAAACAAAAATGTAAGGGCACCCGGTTAAGTGACTGCCTTTGGCTCAGGTCATGACCCTGGAGTCCCAGGATCGAATCCCGTATCAGGCTCCCCACTCAGTGGGAAGTCTGCTTCTCCCTCGCACCCTCCCCCACCTCATGGTCTCTCTCTCTCTCATCCTCTCTCTCTCAAATAAATAAATAAAATCTTAAAAAAGCGAATAAAAATGGAAATCTGTATTCAGCTGAACAAGGATTCACAGTTTTCCTCCGGTTGGCCTTGCACGCGTGGATTTTCACTATGGGCTCGTAAAGACGGAGAACTTCCCAGCGCTGGGCTCCTTGTTTGAGCTTTTCTGCAGTCCTGGAGGTCTGCCTGGCTGGCCCACTGCCGAGTGACATTGCTACCATCGCACTGCTGGGACAGCGGGACCAGGACCGACTCAGGACCATGTTGCATCCATGTACCTTTCCTTTTGCCTCGACCAGCGCATTATTATTATTACTATTACTATTATTAGAACAGTCATCCATGTTTGGTTTAAAAGATCAAACAGGACAGAAGGGGACAGACACAATGGGAAGCATAACACTTGTGTTTCCAGACTCCCCCAAGGGAACCTCTGCTTTCTGGTGTCACCCTCTAGTCCTTTTCTACATATTTACAAGACTATATGCGAATGTTCCTTTTTATTAAAAAAAAAAAAAAAAACAACCCAAAAGCAAAAAACACAGATTGACTCGCACTAGACCCCTGTTAGCAACTATTAATCATTTGAAGATCTTGTATATCTTCTCCAGGTCTTTACGCATAGATCATTTCCATTTCCTTCCTTTAAACCTAAATATGTCTTTAAAGATAATACATTCATGTTATTTAAGATCCAAAAGGTACAAAAGCGCACACAGGAAAAGTCCCTTGCTTCTATCGTCCCTACCCCAGACACGCCAGCCAGTGTTTGTGGTTCCCTGGGAATTCTTCTAGAGACGGCTTTCCCATACAAGCATATAGGCATACAAATTCTCCCCCTCCTTTTTAATGTTTATCTATTATTTTCCCCCTCCTTTTTTATTGAAGTCTAACTGACATATAACATTATGTTAGTTTCAGGTGTACAGCAGAATGGTTTGATATGTATGTAGATTGCAAAATGACTCATCACCACACCCACATGTAGTTACAGAATTTGTTTTCTGTGTTGAGAACTTTTAAGACCTACTCTCTTAGCAACTTTCAAATCTACAATACCATGTGATGAACTACAGTGACCGCTCTGTACGTTATTACCTAGGACTTACGTTATAACAGGAAAATTGTACCTTTTGACCCCCTTGGCCCATTTTTGTCCACCCCTTACCCCCTACCTCTGGCAACCATCGATCTGTTCTCTGTATCTATGAACTCAGTTCTTGTTTTTCATTATTATTTGTTTTTAGATCCCACACCTAAGTAGATCATAACAGCATTTTTTTTTTTTCTCGGACTTGCCCTCAAGGTCTGACTGTGTTGTTACAAATGGCAGGATTTCCTCCTCCTCCTCCTTCTTTTTTCTTAACGGCTGAATAATAATGGATTCTGCATCTTGATGGGTCTCCCCAACAATGTCTCAGAGACATTTTCCTCTTTCTACAGCTGCATAGTATTCCATTGCAATGTTTGTGCTGTCACTTGTGATGAGTCTCTTATTTCTGTCCCCTGAGGCTGATTCTGGGTGTCCTCCATGTGTATTGCGAGAGATGAGAAACTCCAGCGGTGGAAGGCCAGGCACAGCAACAGGCTCAGATTCAAGCATTTAGGGGCAGAGATTCCTGGGTGCTCCAGAGGCTGAGTGTCCTCGAGGCCCAGGGAGACTCTGCCCAGTTGTCACGGGGATGTATGTGTCAGTGCTTTTCCTACTAGTGACATTTGTACTAGTGACTCAGAAGGAGGTTCAATGTTAATCTTACTTCCTTTCTGCCTTTCACTTTTTCCAGCCTCCTTGCCTTATGTCCTCCTCCCAAAAAGGGGTACTAAGTCTGAGATCTTGTGGAGATCTCCTGGCATTCATGACTTGGAAAGGTTATCCCGAACTAGGACTGTTAGAATCTAGGTTCCTTGCTGGGGTTATTTCTAGATAGATGGGAGCGGAGAAAATGTGGCTAGGGTTTCTGATTTGAGATCTTATGATCAGGGGTGTGATGATAGCCTTGGTTCTTCCTGGGGCGGTGGAGATAGAGTCTAGTTCTGCTTTGACAGTTGATGAATTTGTGTGAACTTGGCAACAGCTCAGGCCTGAAGAGAGCAGCTGGGCTCTGGCCTCAGGTCATGCTTACGTCTTTGATTATTTTTGGTGGTGTGGGTTTTGAAAAAGGAAACCCCAGTGCCAACAGTTTCATGGACGTGCCCTTAATGCAGCCCGTTTTGTCCAGTCAGGGAATATTCTAAAGAAGGTTCTCCCTGGAATGCGACTCCCCAACATGGGGCCCTAGGAAGGGTTTGGGTTTGGACTGTGGGTTTTTCCAGGACGCGTGGCATTGGTGAACATAGCAAAACCTGACGTTGGCATTTAGTTATCGGCCCTCTTAGGATCTGACTGTTGGTTGAAAGTGCCGGGGTGGTCTTGTGTGAGGAATGGGCTGAGGAGGGCACTCTGACAAGCTTTCTGAGTGGCTCAAGAAGGACCCCTGGTGACGGCGTTGGGGCTGTGCCGTCTCTGCCGGTCTCTCCTGGTCCTGCTGGCTGGCTGGTTCTGGGGTCCACCTGCCCTGGCGCAGGAAGGTCCATGTGGATCTGCCTCCAGGATGTCCCAGCAGTGTCACCCCAGTCTCGGGGACAACAGCTTCCCTTGAACTCTGTCTCCTACTAGATCTCCCTGCCTGTGCGCGGGCTGCCTCCAAGTTTCCTCACCTCCCCCACCCTCTCAACTTCCTCAGACTTTGGTTTTTCTCAGGGGGGGGCCTCGACTCTCCTCACATACAGCTCCCTTCCATGCTTCCCGCCATGTCCACGTCTCCTTCAGGAGAGGAGCCTGCCACAGACTCTACCAACTGCGGGCCTCCTCCTCCCTGCTCCCTGTGAGGTCTGGTTCTTTCCTTTATGGGTCCTTCCTCACCCCTCAGGGACCACGGGGCATGAGAGGGTGGGCATCACCCTGATGTTGCCTGTGGGGGTGGTTCTCAAACTCGGAGCTTCAACATTCTCCCTAAAACAATTCAACAACAAAAGGATGAAAACGCAAGCTATGGACTGAAATAAAATCTTGGCAAAAGACACATTTGATAAAAGATCATTATCTAAAGTACACAAAGAACTCTTAAGACTCAACAGTAAGAAAACAAACCAACTAAAAAATGGGCAAAAGACCTGAACAGACACCTCACTGGAGAAGGTACGCCGACAGCGAAGAAGGATATGGAATGGTGCACCACGTCATCTTTCATCAGGGAAATGCAAATTAAAATGAGATACTACTACTAGTAGTAGAATGGCCTAGTAGAATGGCCAAAATCTGGAATACTGACAACACCAAATGTTGACAAGGATGTAGAGTGATAAGGACTTTCTTTTATTACTGGTGGGAAGACAAAACGGTACAGACACTTTTGAAGACAGTTTTGTTGCTGTGTTTTTTTAAGTACTGAGGAGATTTCCAAGCTTTCCACTCAATTTTGCTCTGAGCCTAAAACATCTCAAAAAAGATAATTTATTTAAATTTGATTGTTTATTAAATTTGATGGTTTATTAAATTTGACCTTTTTAAAAAGTCAAACATAAAATCACAGAAATCCACTGACAGGGTTGAAAGAAGATGGTGTTCCTCATTTGGTTTAAATTTGTGTTTCATAATTGTTCTCACTCCTTATAGAGACTCCAGATTAATATATACCCATTTGTATAAATCTCCTAATTATCTTGTGTGAGTACAATTACACTGTGGCCAACTTTTCTCATAAGGGCTTGAATTCGCTCAATGGAAACACTAAAAATATATTCTAATTTATACAACCATGTTTTGGCATTTCTTTAATTTTTTTATGTACTGGTGGGACTCAAGTATGAAGGGCCTCAACCTCAGTCCCCTTCATAGGCTGGTGATGTCTCACCCCTGGGCCTTTCTTCTCCCTCCTGTGGTCTCCTACCTAAGCCTTCAGTTTTGTGCAGTCCTGAGATGAGCCTCCCCTTCTGTTGTCCTCTTTGTGACCCTAAAGGCCTCATATCATTTTGTCCCAACTCAGCCAATTTTGTCATCCTGCAGACCTCCCTCCCCAGCCAGTCTGCATAGCTTTGGAGCACTTGGGGTGCCACACTGACTGGAGATCCTTTCATGTCCGATCATGCCACGGGGGGCAAGGCAAATGAACAAATATGGGGCATCCTAATTCTATCAGACTTGATGTTACTGTGAACTTGGATTATTGCTTGGGAGAAAGGAGATACTTCTTTATCCAAACTAAAAATCTTAAGTTAAAAATCCCATGGTGTTGAATTTGGTTGGAAGTATGAGCTCATTTATTTTGTATTAAAATATTAAATGTGTTTTATTCAACAAAAGGCCCCAAATCAAGACCAATCCATCATTGTGAACACCCCTACACTCAAACTGTGGTCTCTAAACACGTTTCTCCACTGGATAATACTAGAAGTCCATGGAGAAAAAGCTAATTTCAGCTCTAGGACAGGAGATGCACAAGATGAGTCTGGAACAATCAGTCACACAAGATTGCTTTGTTTTCCAGGGTTATACTGCGGTTCTGTTAAAAAGACTCAGGAGCCAACTTTAATGATCCCACCAGCCCAAGATTGGAGGTGGTTACCTGAATGAACATCAAGAATAAGAATGGTAATGGACTGTAAACACTTACACTTAAATCCATGTATTTGATGCTAAAAATGGAACCAAAATAAAAAACTCACTGTCATCATTGGGAATCTACCCATCTTTTTGAAAAAATGGTACACAAGAGGGAAAGAATTTAGCATTTATCTTTCCTTTCCTGTATTACCACACCACTGGGTAATCAAATAGTAGAGGAGACAAGCTTTTCTTTTATGGATGCATCCCTACTAATGAATGAAGAGGAATCATGGAACTAGAATGGCACCGTTTTGCAACACTAATGAATGAATGGGTTTAGGAATTGATGATCAACTTCTGCTGACTTTATAACAGAGAGACAGCCAGGGACACAATATGCTTCCTGAGGGAATGAATGATTACTACCTACGACATAGTCTTGGTGATCAAGCGTCCAGCTCCCAATCACCAATTTTAGGAAATGCAGCAGATAAAAGAGCATGAATTGTGTGTTTCTCGGGCTCCAGTGCATGCATGAATCACTGGTGTGTGTGTGGGAAAATTAAGTTCTGATCCAGCATGTCTGGGGTGGACCTGGGATGTTCCCTATTTCCAACAAGCTCCCAGGTGATGCAGATGCTGCTGGCCTATAGACACACTCCCCATGTGTAGTGAGGTTGAGACAACACCAAGGAGACGCCAACAGCGAAATCCACACCATGGTGAACCCCACAGGGCAAACAACCAGAGTTTCTTTAATAATGAAATTGCCAACTCGTCTGAAGAGATAAATCTTAAGAGACATACCAGCTGGTCACAACCGGTGATCCTTGTTTGGATTTCAATTTCAACAGACAAACTAAACAAAATAGTGACATTTGTGAGGTAATTGGAAATCTGAACATTGCCCAGATTAGTTTTCTAGGGCTGTCTTAACAAAGGACTGCCAACTGGGTGGCTTAGAATAACAGAAATGCATTGTCTCACACTTCTGGAGGCCACAAGTCCACAACAAACATGGTGGCAGGGCCACGCCCCCTCTGAAGGCAGCAGGTCAGGGTCATTCCTTGTTTCTTTCTTTCTTTTTTTTATTTGTTTATTTATTTATTTCTCAGAGAGAGAGGAGCGAGAGTGAGCATAGGCAGACAGACCGGCAGGCAGAGGCAGAGGGAGAAGCAGGCTCCCTGCCAAGCAAGGAGCCCGATGTGGGACTTGATCCCAGGATGTTGGGATCATGACCTGAGCCTTAACCAACTGAGCCACCCAGGCGTCCCTCATTCCTTGTTTCTTACAGCTCCCTTCGCCCCTGACATTCCTCGGCTTGTGACAACAGAACTCCAGTTTTCATGCGGCATTCTCCCTGTATCTCTTCCCATGATATTTTCTCCATGCTGGTCTCTCTCTCTCTCTCTGACAAGATTTCCCTCTTCTCATAAGGACACAAGTCAGGTTGGATTAAGACCCACCTTAATGACCTCATTTCATCTTGATCACCTCGATAAAGACCCTGACTCCAAATCATGTCACATCCAGAGGCACTCAGTCAGGATTTCAACATATCTTTTTTTTTTTTTTTCTGGGTGGGTAGGGTGGGGCAGGATATGATTCAACCCACAACACTCGATATTTGATAATATCAAGGAAATAAGGTTCTTTTTTTGAAGGTTCGAGAATGGTATTATGGTTCTGTTCTAGAAATTTCTTTTTCCTTCAGAGAAAAATACTAAAATATGTGTAAGTGCATTGGCCCTGAGTTGATCATCGGGCCTGGGTTGATGGGTATGCAAAGAGTCATTGTAACCCTCTGTTTACTCTTGTAAAAGCTTGAGGTTTTTTAATAACAAAGGTAAAAAGACAAAAAGACAAACAACAAATACCAAAGATGTAAACCTTCTCACATAGCTGACTTGGCCCCTTCCCTGTCCTGCCATGTAGAGCACCCCCAAGGCTCATCTTCTCCCACTAAAGGCCTCTCCTCACACAGGCAGTCTGGCTGTATCTTCCTTCATAAATCCTGTAGGAACCTCTGGGGCCCACACATCCTGGTGGGCTGCACACAGCTCCCCACCCCAGACTTCCTCCATTCCTCTTCCACGGTCACCCGCCTTGGCCAGCTTCTCCTGCACAGGAATAGGCCTGGTTGCCATCTTTGCCCTCATGGGGGCAGCCGCTGCTCAGGGAAGAGCTGCCCCAGCTCCAGTGAGGCTGCTGAGCCAGGAGCTTGGGCTCTGGAGGGCACTGCCGGGCCCTCTTCTCTATGTCCAGACCAGCCCTGAAGGCTTCTGAAGGAACAGTGGCTTGGGGATGGGCTTCTTCCCAAAAGGAGACTTGGCTTGCATTCTGTTCTCTCAAGGCTCTCTGAGTGGCTCAGGTCAGGCAGGCCCCAGGGGCACGGAGCTAAGGCCCAAGGATCCCCTGACAGGGACACCCTGTTCAGCAGGGAGAAGAGAGCTACAAGGAAGAGAGTATCTCCTAAGGCCCTAAGGCCCTCCTATGATCTCTATTCAGGGTCCCTTTCTCTAGAACTGAGAGAAGCTTCTAGAATATTAAACAATGAAGACAAGACAGAATAGCATTGTGGCCAACTGAGGGATCTGATAAGTGTTTACACTGCACAGATGAATGCCTTTAAGAAAAAAGACTTTTGTAAGTGTAACCTTACTTGGAGATAATATCAAAAAGTCTAGATGTAAGGTGAAAGAGAGGGTTGGATAAAATGGCCCCGACCTCTTCTGGGTCATCTCACAAACCCCATCTGGCTGGTTTCTCGTGAGAGCACTCTTCAGAGGCTCACAGGGGGACTTCCCATAGTCCTTCCTTCCAGGACCTCTTCCATGCCTATGATCCCACAAGGAAGGGAGAAGGATGGCTTCTTAGAGCCTCCTGAGGATCAGATTCTTGGCCTCTGGGCCTCCTGGCCCAGGCACCATTGCTAGAGGACCGTGATCTCGCTTCCTTTGCACAAAGCTAATGGAGTGGCGGGCTCCATGTCAGCCCCAGACAGGCTCTGGCTTGTCCTGCACAGTAAATTCTTTTTAAAATTTTTAATTTTTTTTTATTTTTAAAGATTTTACTTATTTATTTGACAGACAGAGATCACAAGGAGGCAGAGAGGCAGGCAGAGAGAGAGGAAGGGAAGCAAGCTCCCTGCTGAGCAGAGAGCCCGATGCGGGACTCAATCCCAGGACCCTGGGATCATGACCCGAGCTGAAGGCAGAGGCTTAACCCACTGAGCCACCCAGGCGCCCCTGCACAGTAAATTCTTTCACATCTATTTGTTGGCACCTACTATCTGCCAGAGATAGTTTGAAGTCCGTGGGACACAACAGTGAGCACAAGAGACAACCATCCCTGCATTCTAGAAGGGAGCAGATAAGAAACAATAAATCCTCCAAACAAGGAAATTGCAGAAATTGTTAGGGAGGTGTGCTAGGGAAACATCGAAAAGGGGGGTGAATTTCACTTAAAGAAGACCTGAAGTTCAGGATTCTCCTGAAGAAGAGTCTCTGGCAGTCCACAGGGTTTGGATCCTAACTGGCAAGAGTGGGCGGGAGCTGCAGCTCTGGGGCCTTCTTTAGCCACAGTCCCCAGTGCTCCTTAGTGCCTCACTCTGGCCACTTCACTCCTGCCTGCTCCTTTGCGCATCGACCAAAAGAAGGAATATACATGGGCTTGTCCTTCAACATTTTCAAGTTCAGAGCAGGGCTGCTCAGATTTGAGCGTGTTTCAATGACCTGGGGATCTTGTTGAAATACAGGTTCTGTTCAGAAGATCTGCTTGGGGAGCCTGAAGTTGTCCATGTCTAATAAGCTCCGGGGTGATGCTGATGCTGCCCTGTCCACGGACCACACTTTGCGGAGCAAGGGTCTCACTGATTCAATCCAGTTATTTGAATAGACCCCCAGAGAGTTATTTACTGAGGACAAAAAAAATGCAAACTGTCCAGCCTGTGCTTCGTTTTGCGAGGGTTGACTTGCTAACTGCATGCTTCAGACAGAGGAATTACATTAGCCCATGGCTGCTCTGAGCACACCCTGCTCTTCCCCAGGGCCTTCTACCCTGCATGCACATTGGAATCACCCTGGAGGGTTTCCTAAAATACCCCACTCCAGAGGAATTCAGCCAGGATGGCCTTAAAAACTCCCCGGTGGATGGCACCGACTGATCAAGGGGTGAGGGTAGTCTCTGTGGTGCATGAGACAAGGCATCAGAAAACCTCCTGGAGTGAGTGGAAAGGCAAGTTGCCCATGGATGGTGTTGAAGGACAAGAAGTTGGCTAGAGTTGGACACAGAGGTCCAAGATCAGGGGATGATGAGGCAAGGCTGCAGCGTTTGAATGAAAAGATTTAAAAGACTCCACAGGAACCTCTCGAAGGACACCCTGCTATAGCAGTGACTTGGGCGTCCAAGGAGGCCCAGGTGGGAGGATCACAGGAAGGCAGAAGCTGCTGCTGACTGCAAGCTGGGCACTTTGAGACAGCAGTTGGTTGGGGCAGGTCAGGAGGGAGACTCATCTGGGACTTTGTTTCATGTGTGTATTATTTTTTTTAATTTTTAAAAAGAGTTATTTATTTATTTTAGAGAAAGAGGTGGGCAAGGGCAGAGGGAGAGAGAGAGAGAGGCCATCCCAAGCAGACTTCCTTCTGAACATGGAGCTTGGCATGGGGCTTGACCCTAGGACCCCGAGACCATGAGCTGAGGTGAAACCAAGAGTTGGGCGCTCAACCGACTGAGCTACCCAGGTGCCCCTCATTTGTGTATTTTAAATAGGATCAGATTTGTGCTTTAGAAAAACTGTGGCCATGTGGGGGTGGGGAGGGCAGGTGAGAGGTTGGAGTCAGAAAGAACAAATTGGGATGTTGTCTTATTAAGAAATGACAAGAGCACATTCTGGAGCAGGGCCTCAAGGGGGCGCTAGGGGAGGGCCTCAAGGGGGCGCTAGGGTGGGGAGTATGAGTGAGGAGACCCCCAAGAAGGCACCTGGGATGTCCTCGGAGTTCCCCAATGTTCTACAGGCAAAATTCCTACAGCTTCAGAACCTGTAGATTGGACCTGACCCTAATGTGGTCACAGGTCAGTGGGGGAGGAGGCTGGCAAGGAAGCTCCGCCATCTTTCACTGAGATGGCTTTTGCTCCCAACCTTGTTTCCCCAACGTGTGGAAGCTTAACTCTTATTGCCACCATTCATGAGGTCCTTAGTGGAGGGAGGCTATTAGTAAGTTGCTCTGAATGTCTCAGTGTTTACCACGAGGATGGTGAGAGGACCAGGGGCCAGGTCACTGTCACTTCTGTGTCGCCTACTGGCGTTGTGGGAGAATGCCAAAGAGAATAAGGCCGGTGACCCTTTGCCCAGAGATCTGCTTTGGTATGTGAATCTATCTGTTCCCTCAGATTAGGCATCTATGGGTTTTTATTTCTCCTGCACAATCAAATTGGTTTATTTCCTGTTTCAGGAACTGTGTTCTTTATCCTCGATCCCTAAACATGTAGCTCACTCTGGCACTTACAAGAGAAAAATAAGGGCCTGGAGACAGATAGTAAATATAGATAGCTAGGACCAGAGCTCTTCTTAGGGAGGGACCCTCTTTATTCAGGAAAATACTTCTTCACTGGGAGGGTAAGAGTTGTGGTTTGGAAGGAGATGAGAACAGAGAGCTATGTTCTTTCCTACAAAATGAGCTGGAACTTGGAGGGCAGGGAGCTGGAAAAGAGGGGAGGGGATGGGGTGGTTGGGGTCCAAGGAAAACATGCAACATGAAATGCTTGGTGATGGGGTTGTCGCTGGATTCTTAACTAATCTTATGAATTATTCTTTTTTTTTAAAGTAGGCTCCACACCTAGCATGGAGATAATGTGGGGCTTGAACTCCTGACCCTGAGATCAAGACCTGAGCTGATATCAAGAGTCAGGATGTTTAACCAACTGAACCACCCAGGCACCTTTTTAACCAACTGAACCACCAGGCACTCTTTTTAAATATTCCTTATTAAGATGTCCCCATCTGACTGAGATTTACATTGCTGTTACTTAAACTGCACTAAAGCCTCAGTAAAATCCAAGGTCCCAGTATCTTATGTGAGCAGTTTTGGGAGTACAGGGGGCAGATTAAGGAAAAGGACACAGTTTCATTTCCAGGGCAGTGTGGAGAGGAGGGAAGACACAAGACATGGAGGGGTGAGTGAGAATAAGAGTCAATGTGAGTGAGTGAGAATAAGAGTCATGGATGATTAAGAGAATAGGAACCCCAGAAGACCTGTAGAAATCTTGGGGAGAGCAATGGTGGACTGTGAACAGAGAGTTCATGATGTGATGCAATCCTACTGAGCTCCCAAGGCTGGGGGTGACCTCGGTAGACATCTGAGTTTTACACAGACTTGAGAGGACCCACCACATACACACCCTCAATCAGGATGAAATTGTTCTATGCCAGAGCACATGATTAAACTCAGCTCTAGACCGTTTCTAGGACTGTCAGGACTTTTTCAGTTTTAAGAAACAGATACTCAGGGGCGCCTAGGTGCCTCAGTTGGTTAAGCATCTTACCTTGGGCTCAGGTCATGATCCCAGGGTCCTGGGATCGAGCCCCACATTGGGCTCTCTGCTCAGCAGGGAGCCTGCTTCTCCCCTTCTACCTGCCTCTCTGCCTACTTGTGATTTCTCTCTCTGTCAAATAAGTAAATAAAATCTTAAAAAAAAAAAAAAAGGCCAGAGGTAGTTTGGGGCATGGCTGACTTGGGGGCTTTACTGGGTCCAAAGGACTCCCAAGTTTCCCCAGCTTTTGGTTTCTGACTTCTTCCCTATTGACTACCTTCTCAGGCAGGCAGTCTCTCCCCTCATGGTGGCAAGACTGAAATGAAGAATTCTGGATAATAATAAAAAAAGAAATACTGCTGAATAATGTCAAAAGAAACTAGTTCACCGGGTGTAGCTGGAGAAAGTTTTTGTGAGCAGGGACAGGCATTAGCTGTGAACTTTTGCCTTTGGAGCGAAACTTCTGGTTTCAAGAGAAGAGAGAAAGTTGCAATAGACTTGAAACAGAAGGAAAAGTACAGGGCATGGAGGCTGTTTGGACTAGAGCAAATTCATTCTCTGTCTAAGCTTTGCATGGCAATCCTGCCTCCATTTGAAATAAGGTAAGAAGAATTCTTAATCCACGTGGTTTAGGCAGAGCTGAAGCTTTCCAGGGCAGGTGCTCCAAGGCGTGTCTTAGCATAAGAAAGAAAGAAGAGGAAGGAATCAGGAGAGGGCTGCCACAACTCCAGGACTGAAGAGGGAATGGCAGGAGATCATCCCATGGTCTTGGTCTTTGTTGCCAGCACCCTTTATTTAAATCAATTAGCCAACATATATTACATCATTAGTTTCAATTAGCCAACATATATTACATCATTAGTTTCAGATGTAGAGTTCAATATTCATCAGTTGGGTATAACACCCAGTGCCCATCACATCACGTGCCTCCTTAATGTCCATCACCCAGTTACCCCATCCCCCCCACCCACCTCTCCTAAGAATTCTTTTAAGTCACAAAAGGAATACATAGTCAATGTAAAAAAGTAAAATACACCCAAATATGTGTTTAAAAAAGTGAATATCCCTCAGCCCTCCTTCTCCCTCTAAAGCCAGAGTCTGAGAAGGTAGCCCCAGTTCATGGTTGGGGAGAAGCTCCCCACATTTTCCTGGGCTTTATATGCCATGCTTAAACTTTTCTTGCTGAATTCCATGACCTCCATTCACGTGAACATACATAGGTCAGCCTCACTCTTCCGAGTGGCCCCACAGGAGTCCCATAATAGGCTCTATCATAATTTATTTAATTATTCCTTTATGAACGGACAGACATGGAGGGGGTCGGTTATTCACTAGAATATTATTATTTGTCGACTCATTGCCTCATCTCCCCCTTCCCTGAAAAAAAAAAAAAGAAGCCAATGTCATTGTTCTCATCAATTGACATTTTGCATGTGGCGAAATACACTGGATACTGCGGACAGGAGACTGTGGCTCAAGTTGGGGGACAGGAAACGGAACTGGACAGAATCCTTGTTCTGAGAGCTTGGCTGGGTGGCCGGGGCCAATATGGCAAAAGATAGGGTCCCATGCTCAGTATTCGATGAGGACATTTGGGGAGGAGTGAGTAAGAACCGGGGTGTCTGGCGGGGCTGGTCCTCACACGAAGAAGTCCTCAGACCTGGTTCTGGAAGTCTGGGTAGGTGGTGGGAGGGCGGGCACCCAGGCCAGGGGAGCAGCGTGGCTGAAGGTGCAGAGGCAGGAAGAAAGGAGCAGACCTGGTTCTCCAGGCACTTCTCAGGGTGTCCAGGAAGCGCTGATCTTCCTAACAAAGGTAAAATTAAGGTGCCAGAATTCATTATCTGCCCTTTCTCAGGGCTCACCGGCTCATCCCTGCTTTGGTGGTGGTACTTTTTTTTCCCCCCATGCCTCCCCCTTTTTTAATAAAAATAACTATAAAGGGTTCAAGGCGCTTTTCTTTCACGACATCTCAGCACTTAGGTCCCAGCAGCGCATCGGTGGCAAAGAATGTCCCCTGTCACTGTGGCTGCTCGCCTTTATTTGAAGTGTCTGGCTGAGCTATCTCCCTGTGACATGCTTCTTTCAGAGCAAATTATTCATGCCCCCGTGGCCCCCTCCGCTCCCCCAGCCCCTGGGTTCTGTTCATCCCGCAGGTGTGAAGACAGGCCCGGCCTTTGTGTGTGAGGAGAGTGTCCCCCCTCCCTCACGCTCCCTCTTGGATCCCCTCCAGGCCTGTCAAGGCTTTCCTCGCTCTGGGCTGTGCTGCGTGCGTGCAGGGCTGACGTCTCCTGTCATCCTGGCGAGGGCTGTGGGGCCCCCAGCCCGCCTCTAATCTCCCCCTCCACAAAGGGCAGCCCTGTCACTCAGGGGGATGGCAGGCGAACCTGGATCTGGGGCTGTGTGGCAATGCGTCCACCCTGCTTAGGGTGGGAAGAAGCAGGGTGAGCAGGGCGGCTGCAGCCCTCCAAAGGGCAGGCTGCTGGGCAGGGTGGCAGCTGGGCAGAGAGGGGGGATGTGGGACCATGTAGGGCCACCAGAATCAGGTTGCTGAGCTTATGTTGGGGAAATGGGCATCATGCTCAAAGCAAAACGGAGCAAGCTGGCCGATCTGGGCAATGCTGGCTAGTGGTTGGTGTGCAAGGGTGGTGGTGGGGGGGTGGACATCTGGGTGACGCTCCCAGGGCCATCGTAGAAAAATGAAAATGACCTACAGAAATCAGGCCAACGTCCCCATCCAAAACTCCTCCTCTGCCTCCTAGATGAACAGTGATGCGAATCAGACCGGAAGACCGGGATGCAGTGAGCAAACCGGGAATGGTGGGGTGCCGATGTCCCATTGGTTTCCCTCACCGGGCCCAGTCACCCTGCAGTGCCCCTGCTGCAGAGGGAGGACACAGAGAGAGCGAATGAATCACTGTGGGGGAAGCGCTGGGCAGTGCCTGCATACAGTAGGCACTCCGTGGTACAGAGCGGAAGTGCAAAGCAGAGCCTGCAAGAATGCGTCCCCCGCAGCCGGGCTTCCGCTCCCTTATCCAGCGTTCAGACATTTATTGTACGAGCTACTAACATGGAAAAATGTGGAGGTTCCACGCAGAAATCTGTCCCCACCACCCCCAGCGTCCAGCTTCCTTCATGGCAACAGCAGGCTGGAGCGGGGAGCAGCGGCTGTCCCTTGGAGGTGGCCTGTGTGTCCCCAGCTCTCTTCACTCCACCGCTCCTTGTTACTGCAGGGTCTGCCGACATCTCCCAGTTGGGCACTTTGCCTGGCTCCTGCAGACATTAGTGTTTGAGAGAGAGGTCTGGGACCTGAACAGATTTGAGTTTGAACCCCACCATAGTTTTTTTTTTTTTTAAGATTTTATTTATTTATTTATTTGACAGAGTGAGAGAGATCACAAGTAGGCAGAGAGGCAGGTAAAGAAAGAGGGGGAAGCAGGCTCCCCACCTGACACAGGGCTCGATCCCAGGACCCTGAGACCATGACCTGAGCCAAAGGCAGAGGCTTAACCCACTGAGCCACCCCGGCGCCCCATCCCACCACGGTTCTTTATGATCTATGTAGCTAACCTCTCTGAGCCTCAGTCTCTTTATCTGTAAAATGGGACTCACAGGCCCCATCAGAATGAAAGTGAGAGGAGCCTGCATACGTCACCTAACTGAACTGGGGAGAGAGGGTGGATCCTCAGTAAAAGGGAAGACACTGTTACTGAGGTTTGGATGTCATTGTTTCTTATTGGACCAGTGTGGTATGTACCTCACAGGACTAAACTTTCCCCTGACAGCAGGCAGCTCGGAGGGCAGTGCAGGCCCTCAGGCCTCCAGGGCCTGAGCTGCAGCCTGGTCGGGGTCTGGTGCCCCACAGGGCAACAGGGGAACCTGGCAGAGGCAGCAGCCAGAGGGGCTCTGGAGGAGGACATGTCTGTGCAGAGGGGCACCCCTCCTGAAAACGCTCTGAGGCCGGAAGCGGGCCTCTTGGAGGGGAAAACAGGTGCTGGCGCGGCAACCCTGAGCTCCCCACTGTAAATTAATCCACCCAAGCAATTGGGAACAGAAAGTGCTTCCTGTCCCTGCCCGGGACAATGGACAATAAATGCCGCCAGCCCTCTGGGCCCTGGCCCCTGACCTCAGAAGCTTCAGGAAGAAGTTCCCAGCACACACACACCTGCAGTGTGCTGAGCGCTTGGCATTGTTCTAAGCTTGGGGCTGGACTAGGCCCCTTTCTCTCAGGAGCCTCCAGCTCTTGCTGGAACTGAGCCCAAGGAGCCTTCCCTAAGACATGCATTTCCTGGGGAAGGAGACCCCCGATGACACATGCTGAGTCAGTTTCCTTAGGCTCAGTTTCCCCTGATGCATATTCATAAAGCCCCTACTATGCACAAGAGCTGTGCGCTTATCAGCACATTGCCCAGAGGTTTTTCCTAGAAGCTATTGTTTAACACTGAGCGGGAGTAGAGCACGATCATGTGAGCCGAGGAAAAGTACCCACTCGCATGGAGGTTCAAACATTCCAGTCTCACTCGGGAGGCTTAAGGATGGGTACTGTCAATATCACTGGCAAGAGAGAACCATTAGGAAAGTGATCAATGACAGTAAGTTCTGACCCCACATCATCATTATGTAAGCCAGACCCTGGCAGGCTCCCTGGAGTGAAGTGCAAGGTCATGAGATCCCCATAGGCTCAGGGACAGAAGGTTCCTTTTTTATGTTCTAAGACTGATTAACCTGAGCTGTGGATTAACCGTAAAAGAAGGTTTACTTTCCGACCACGGGCAAGAGCGCATGCACCAGCCACAAAGTTCGTAACCATCCTACTTTGCCTGGCTTGGTTCACATTTTGCCTTTTGGAGCAAAATGGACCAGTGCATTCTTAGACAAGGGAAAAGGAAAGGTCTCGTGTCCAACCCAAGGGGAGCTGAAGATCCACTCTGCAAACCTTTTGGCCAGAAATGAGACCTGAGGAGCTCTCTGTATGTATGACTCTCTCATTTTTCTCTGTAGAAAATCTGAGCCTGGGGCACCTGGGTGGCTCAGTGGGTTAAAGCCTCTGCCTTTGGCTCAGGTCATGATCCCAGGGTCCTTGGATCAAGCCCCACATTGGGCTCTCTGCTCAGCAAGGAGCCTGCTTCCCTTCCTCTCTCTGCCTACTTGTGATCTCTGTCTGTCTAATAAACAACAACAACAACAAAATCTTAAAACAAAAACAAAAACAAAAAAAACCACAAGAGTGTTAAAAAAAAAGAAAAGAAAGAAAATCTGAGCCACAGGGGAGGACAAGACAGCTGCCTGGAGCCCCAGGACAAGACAAGGGTGGAAAGGCTTCCTTGTCCTGGGCCAGCCCTGTGGCTGTCTAGCTCCTGGGTATAAGCAGATAGTTGGAGAAAAATAGGTCCTGGAAATTCCTCCTTGCAAGCTTTTATTTGTGGAAATCAGACCTGCCCATGGACTGTGGCTCCTGACCGTGCTCTGAGGCCGTGAGCTCGTTGCTTTCTCTGGGTATCATCCCCTCTGCCAAGCTTCTCCTGTGCTTGGCCCCATGGGGAGGTCCCATGTGAAGGGCCAGTCCTTCCTGTCCCCTCCCTCTGACCATTAATGAACCACTCTCTCTCTCTTCCTTCTCAACGATTGGGCCGTTGGAATCAAAGCGGCCCTCCGGTGACTCAGGCGTTTCCCATTGCCTATTCTAGCATCCTCTACTCTTAGCACTGAGAGTTTTTCACGTCCTATTTGGAACTGATAGGAAACCCTTTCATTGTTTCAGTACATGGATATTAGCACTGATGAAGGAAGCGTTCCATCAGATAATCGGCCGTTGCTGCGAGCTGGTTTCCAGAGTCAGCGTGCCCAGAATCAGCATGTCCCCACCTCCCAGTGACCCCCAGACTCAGCCCCTGGGGCACAGGATGGACAGGGGATCTGCCAGCTGCAGGACACAGGAGTCCGGGACTGAGCCTGGCCCCAGTCCCCACCGCCTCAACCCCCACCACCAGTTGAAATGGCGCCTTCTTGTCTCCTGGAGAGAGAGAGATGACAACATCAGGGATGGGAACTGCCCTTTCTTGAGTGCCCACAGTGGGCTGAGACTCTGCTTGGCCACCTGGAGACACCTCTTCCTGCATCCCTCCCAAGTGCTGGTTTCTAGTTGTGCTCCTTGAAGCCCTAGGGTCCTGGACATCTTCCTGGAGACCTCCGAGCAACTTCCCAATTAGATATTTGTGGATGATTTGAATAAAGCCTGGCTCTCTCATTGGATTGTCAGCTGTCTTGTGTTCTCCCTGCCCCTGGTCAAGGGCCCAACATAGTAGGTGCTCAATTAAATCTCTGGAATGAGTGAATGGTTGTTACCCTTCTCCCCCTAGTTGGAGATGAGGATCTCAGGCTCAGAGAGGGCAAATGATTTTCTTAAAACACACAGCAGGATTTGCACAGTGGGGATGAGCGGTGCTTCTCTTCCTGGGAGAGGCTGCCCTTGGGAGTAAGACTCAGGCAGAGCCGATTCTGCGAATGGGGCTGAGGGTGGTGGGGGAGAAAGAGGAGAGGGGTTTCCCATAGCCCTGTTCTGATTTCTACAAGGGAATTTCCCTTTGATTACTTCTGTCCCTTTTTTCAGAGCTAAAGTGACAACCCATGTCCATGTCCCTGGTTAAAGGTGCTCCCTCCTCCAGGAAACACATGTGCATTTTGGAATGAGCCATCTGTAAGGGAGCTGCTCCGGAGGAAAAGGCTGAACCGCTCGGCTATTCTCGGCTCTCACCTCCCTGCTGGTGCCAACTGGGTCGGCTTCTCCTGGCTCTTGAATTCTAACTGCTCTGACCATTTATCGAGCATCCCTCATGCACCTGGTACCCTGTGGACGTTATCACCAGTCCTCAGACCGAACGCTCCACGACAAGCATTTCTGGGCCTGGCTCAGAGAGGGGATGCTGAGACCCAGAAGGCCAGATGGCCTGCTCAAAGTCACATGGACCTGGCGACTGCAAACCTGGGTTCTTCTAGGCCTCTCTGCCCCCACCCCCCGACCTGACACCCCACTAGTCTGAGCATTTAGAGGCAGTCGGGGAGCTGGTGGAAAACACAGATTCCAGGCCTTCCTCATGGAGAGTCAGATCCAGCAGGCCCCGGGCAGGGCCCAGGAGTCTTCATTGTGATGGTGGTCTGGGTGATTGTCACGCACAGGCATGTCTGTAAATGGCTGGTAGGTGATTCCTGGTCTAGGCACAGAGAGCTGCCTTTCTTGTGCGGTCTGGCTGAGAGAGAGACAGTGGTGGGCGAGAAATCTACTTTCTAGGCCCAAAAATCCTCCCCGGAGGGATGAGCCCTAGGGCCCAGATTATTTTCCCAGAGATAACCCCAGAGATCTCACGTGTGGCCATCTTTTAACAGCCACAGAAAAAAAATCTCACCCCTTTCCAGTTTTGACTTCAGCTTTATTTTGTTTACTCTTAATGTGCTGAAATACACCCAACGTAGAATTTGCCGTCTTAACTATTTTGAAGAGCGAAATTCAGTGGCATTAAGTACATTCACATCAGTGTGTGGCCATCCCCACCATCCATCTCCAGAACCTTTTCATCTTCTCAGCCTGAGATTCTGTCCCCATTAAACACGAACCCCCCACCCCCCTCCCCAGCCCCTGGCAGCCACCATCCTACTTCCGGTCCCTGTGCACTTGACTCCTCTACGGACCTTGTGTAAATGGATCATGCAGGATTTGTCCTTTTGTGTCCAGCTTCTTTCACTGGGCATAACGCCTCCACGGTTCCCCTATATATCAGAATTTCCTTCCTTTTTAAAGGCTCAATAGTACTCCCTGCTGTGGCCAGACCACACTTCCCCCATTCATCTTGTGATGGACACTGGGGTGGCTCCCACCTCTCAGCTACAGTGACTTTAGCTTTATTTTAACATTGTCACATTGTGCACATCCAAAACTAAACCCGGGCCCTGTGTCCTGCTACCACAATTAAACAGAACAGTTGGATGCATTTAAATACAGTCAACATGATGAGACTAATGAAAATCAAATGGACAACATTGCCTCCCAGCTCTGGGTGGTGGTGTCTCAAGGCAACCTGGTTGGGACAGGAAGAGGGTGTAGGCTGTCTCCATGCAGACTCCGTGGAATCTGGCACGTTCTTTGGCCACTTGTGATGATGCAGTTTTCCTATGCTTTTCTCCCCAGAACGACTGCAAAGCCTTCGTTTTTTTTAAGACACCCACAAATGTTGCTTGCCCTTCTCTGGTTATGGAGGCTTCCTTTATGTCTTGGGCCCGCCTTCATTCTTAGTATCCTCTGGCTATGGAGTTGTGCCCAGTGCCTATCGGGAGCCAGTTGCTGGTGAAATTTCGTGGCTGCCCTCGGTTAGAGGGCGGCCATACACATGATTATCAGAATTTCTTCCTGAAGCTAAAAGCTCATGGTGTGCTAGTGATCCTGGAGTCTGCTGCTGGCCCTAGTTTGAGAAACACTTGGCTAAGCTCCTGTTCAGGCTGCTTCTGTCTGCCTGCAATGTCAGTTGTTGCCTAGAGTTACCTCCTGGTCTCTCAGGCTACCAGCAGGCTTCGAGGCTGTCCTCACTGACCGAAGAGTGACTCTTGTCCTGTTTTAAAGTCCTGGGTCCCTCTGCGACCTCTGTTTCAGTTCTGGCTTCCCCACTTGTTTTCAGCTCATTGTTGAGCAGGGTTTGAGATCAGAGAAACCTACCTCCTCCGATGATGGACTCTGCCCAGTGCCTATGTGGGGCCTCTCTTGGCCCTGTTTCTTCTTTCCTCCTCCCAGCATGGGCTCTGTAGAACTTGAATGATTTCTCACAGTCCGAGGGAGCATTTATTGAACACCTCCTATGTGCCACACATTGTTTCCTTGAAGCATTCCTGCCTGTCAGGAAGGACTATGCTGTTCCTGCTTTCCACTTGGGGACCCTTTGAGACATCACTTTGCCCACAGCTACACATGGTGTAAGGAGCAAAGCTAAGGCCTGGCCGACTCCTCTGGGCTCCGTACCGTCTCCACCACCAGGGGCCATTCTTGGGGTAGAATTCTTGGGCTGTTGCCCAAGAAGGTGGTGAAGGAGGTGAACCGGCCCCATTGGTAGGAGAGGAACTAGGCACTGCCAGTAGGAGGTGAACTTGGGATGGTCAGTAGGAGGTGAACTGGCACTGTCAGTAGGAGATGAACTTGGCACGGTCCGTAGGAGGTGAACTTGGTACCGTCAGTAGAAGGTGAACTTGGCATCATTGCTAGAAGGTGAACTTGGGATGGTCAGTAGGAGATGAACTTTGCATGGTCAGTAGGAGATAAACTTGGGATGGTCAGTAGGTGGTGAACTTGGCACTGTCAGTAGAAGGTGAACTTGGGATGGTCAGTAGGAGATGAACTTGGGATGGTCAGTAGGAGATGAACTTGGGATGGTCAGTAAGAGATGAACTTGGCACAGTCAGCAGGAGGTGAACTTGGCACAGCCAGTAAGAGAGGAACTTGGCACGGTCAGTAGGAGGTGAACTGACTTTGAAGCCCGTTCCCAGGCCTTGCCCACCCAGCATGGAAAGTTGGCTGCATGCTTCCAGGCCTGTGCTTCCTCAAGCAGCTGGCGTGGAAGAGGAACAAACATCTACCCCCACCCCATGTCAGTTTTTCCCTGCACTAAAGAATGATTGCCACTGTAGCTAAACCTACTCAGTTCTCTTTCACTGTAGCTGCCTGGTGGGCCCACTGGGGGGCGATGGGCGAGCCTGGCTCTGAGGGGCTTCTTGGAGCACCCACGGCCTTTTGTCTGTAACATTGTTTGTGTGGGAAAGCGGTTTCACCATCCAAACAACAGCCTTACGAAAGAATTTTAGGAACACAATTAGTTCATAAATTGGGAACTTCCTGTCTTTGTTGGAGTGGGGGGATGGGCAGGGTAGTGAGTTTCGAACACTAAATGAGATAATACATCAAAACCCCCACAGCCTGGGGGAGGCTGGGTGGCTCAGTCGGTTAAGCATCAGCCTTTGGCTCAGGTCATGATCCTGGGGTCCTGGAATGGAGCCCCACTTTGGGCTCCCTGGTCAGCGGGGAGTCTGCTCCTCCCTCTCCCTCGGCCCCTGCTCGTGCTCACTCTCTCAAATAAACAAATAAAATCCTTAAAAAAAAAAAAAACATCCCACAGCAAGATGCATTGTACCCACTCAAATAACTAGTCACAGTCATGTTTTTATTGTTGTTATCATTATTTCACGTAAAAGAAAATCTGTGTGGCTCAGGTTGGCTGAACTGGGAACAGCCAGCAGCAGGAGGCTTACTTCTCCTCAACTAAAGGCTTCCAGATGCATTAAGGCTATTCAAAAAATGGAGAAGGCTGGCAGGGAGTCCCCCGTCATGGAGCACAGACAAGGCGCTGAGATGGGGACTGTACCTGGGATAGAGCCTTGGAGGTTCTATCCACATATCAGGTTCTAGCTTCTCTCCCTCCCTTGGCCAACCCATGGCTTGAGTCACGCTGATTCTCCAGCACACCAGCACACATCTCTGTTGTGTCCTGCAAAACGCTCTGTGGCACCGTCAGTGGGCTCGTCCAGGCACCAGAGCAAGGACTTCGGAACCTGCAGGTTCTGAATTTGAATCCTGACTCGGCCACTGCTCGGGAGTTTTCTGTTTTCTGTGCCCATCAGTGGAACTAACCATAGGAATTAGCCCTGCTTGTTGAGAGGATTAAACGAGAAAAAATACATATAGTGTCCTTGGGGACGAGACTCCAGTTGCATCCCTTGCTGGCTGGGAAAGAAAGTCACTGAGTCTCTCTGAGGGTTAGTATCTTCAACTCTTCGATGGAGCCATGACACCCACTTAACGCAAGGTCATGGTCCTAGTGACATTGGCAGTTACCGAGAAATGCCTGGCCTGGGCTAGACCCCTGAGAAATGATTATTTCAGGCTTAGCCACATACTTCCCATGGGCCATAAAACCTTTCTCGATTTTCCTTTTCTGCTACCACAGCCAACATTAACTGAGCCTTTGCTATAAGCCAGACACGGTTCTGGGTGATTTCCATAGAATTCCTTGATATTCTCACAGTGTGGATGGACAGTGTATGGTCTCTAACGTACAAGAGAAGGAAAGGAAGCATCAGGGAGGTGAAGTGGCTTTCCCAGAGTCACACACCTAGTTAAATGGCAGACCCAGATCCAGAACCTGGCTCTGGCTGGCTGCAAAGGTCTCGCTCGAGAGCGAATCAATCTGTAGGCTTGCAGGTTGCTTGGCTGGCCAGGTGCCCGATGTCCAGCTGCATTCCCTTTGCAGCGCTGGCAGGCGGCACCAGGATGCTGGACCACAGGCGGGTTGCACGTGTAGCACACTTATCAGCTCCAGAAGAGTCTGAAACCTCCCCTCTCCTCCCGCTAGCCCTGTGCTCCAAATCTCTGCAGACCCTACTGAAAGTGCCTCCGGGAAGTCACTTCCCAGCCCCAGCAGCCGCAGCTCAAGGTCCCAGAGTCCCTGGACTGGTACAGAGTGGCGTGAGCAAGAGGCAACGTGGAGAGCAGCAAGAAGTGGCGAGGCGACCGTTCTACCCTGGCTCTGCGTCCAATGGCTGTGACTTTGGGCAAGCCGGTAAAGTCTCTGAATTTCCCCTTCCTCTTTTTTTAGCGTGAAAGGTCACTGGAGATTTCCCAATAGTGATTCCAACACAAAATTTCTCTGATTGTTAGGACAAGAACTAGAAATAGTATTTACATCAGTGGGAAAGTTGGTTAGGACAATACAGTGAAGAAGAGGGACCTTGAATGAGGCTGAATGTAAGGAAATGGCTCAAATATTGACCAAGATTTCTCCTGAGCTCTTACAGTTTCAGTTACAAAGAAATTGTTCCCTCCCTAAGGGGTGAAGATAGTGGGCAAATGGACTGAGCTGGGGCTTAGGGTGTAAAGAAGAGAAGGTGCTGGCCGGGGCCAAGGGTAGGGGTTGCTGAGTCTTTCTTTGTCAGCAGATCTCCAGAATCCATCTTCTGTATCTTTCTTTCCCTGTCATATTTTGAGGCAGAGGTCTGGCTCTCAAACCTCCTGTAGTGACACTGTCCTTCCCAGTGACCTGCTTTCAGAATTTTGTTTCCATTTTAGCTACCTTGCCCATGATGAAGACATGCTGTCACCAAGTGGCAGTGCTATTTCCATCTTGCCTACATGCTCAAGAGGTTTAGTGGTAGCTGTAGTTTGTTAGAATGGAAGATGACACTGGCTTAAAATGTGTGTGTGTGTGTGTGTGTGTGTGTGTAAACAAAATCATGCATTAGCATTTTGGTAGTTGCTAGTTCTGTTCTAGATGCCATTAAAAGCCTTAAGAGGAAATGCCCTTCCCGCAAATTCTCATCAGTGGTGTTATTACATCATGTAAGAAATCTCTTTGGCAATTAGGATAGGGTACATCTATGGAATAGAAAGTCATGGCTTGGGGCACCTGGGTGGCTCAGTGGGTTAAAGCCTCTGCCTTCGGCTCAGGTCATGGTCTCAGGGTCCTGGGATCGAGCCCCGCATCAGGCTCTCTGCTCAGCAGGGAGTTTGCTTCCCCCTTCTCTCTGCCTGCCTCTCTGCTTACTTGTAATCACTCCCTATCTGTCAAATAAATAAATAAAATCTTAAAAGAGAGAGAGAGAGAGAGAAAGTCATGGCTTTTTCCTCTGAAGAAGGAGGTAAGTGTTCTGATTTTTTAAAAGATGACTAAGTGCTCAGTCCCCACCTTTTCACAGAAGACAATTAGAAAAACTGGACCACCCAAAACAGAACAAAATGCCTGCTTGAAAGCATCAGAGAGCTACCAGCACTGTGAAGCATTGCTGGGCCAGCACCCAATATAAAGTAAAAAAATCAGAAAAGTGAGTTCAGCATTTGGGACCACTTTCCTATGAGGGTGTTTGCCAATTTCAGAAGAGGTAGCTAAGACCCGAGCCTGTTCTAGACAGTTGGTGGGGCTAGGAAGAGAAAAGTTGGTGAGAGCCGATCTACTGCTTGGGCTCTAAGTCAGGATCCTGGAGCAGTATGCCCTGGGATTAAGGGAGAAGTGGAGGTGGGCTTAGACTATTCCTGGCAGGAACTGCTCCTCAGTGCCAAAGGATCTCAAACCCTAAAACTGGACTTAGGATTTAGCGCCTAAGGAACTAGCAGTGCCTTTCTGGGGATGTTTAACCCCTTTCATGCCTTTTGGGAGAAAGGTTTCAATATCTTTCTGGAGGAACACAATAACATTCTAGACCCCAAATTATTTCTACAAACAATGTTGAAGATTTAAGTATCCAGGGGCACCTGGGTGGCACAGTTGGTTAAACATCTGACTCTTGGTTTTGGCTCAGGTAGTGATCCCAGGGTCTTGAGATCAAGCCCCACGTGGGGCTCCATGCTCAGCTCAGGTCTGCTTGAGACTCTCTCTTTCCCTCTGCCTCTGCCTCTCCCCACTGCACGCTACCTCTCTCTCAAATAAATAAATAAAAATTTTTAAAAAGATTTTATTTTATTATTTATTTGACACAGAGAGGGAGAAAGCGAGCCAGAGAATAAGCAGGGGGAGCAGCAGAGGATCCCCTGATGAGCCGGGATCCGGATGTGGGGCTCAAGCTCACGACCCTGGGATCATAACCTGAGCTGAAAGCAGATGCTTAACCGACTGAGCCACCCAGGTGCCCCTAAAGAAAAAAAGATTTTAATGTCAAGTACATAGTAAAAGTAGCTAGGCACAGGCACAGAGGAGACCATATGATTGAAAACCAAAAGAAGCAATAAACGATGGAAAACAGATGAGGAGAAATGGACACATCCACAATTTCAGTGTGAGATGTTAATACCACTCTGACCTCTCTCAGTAACTTATAGAATAAGCAGGGGAAAGATCAGTAAGGATATAGAGGATTCAAATAACATGGTCAGCAAATTTGACCTCCTGGACATATACAGTACATTGAACACAACTACTTTAGAATAGACATTGTTTTCCAGCACACATTGGAGATTTACCAAAAATGTACTTTACTGAAGTGGGGGGGGGTAGGAGGTTGGGGTACTAGGTGGTGGGTATTATAGAGGGCACGGATTGCATGGAGCACTGGGTGTGGTGAAAAAATAATGAATACTGTTTTTCTGAAAATAAATAAATTGAAAAAATTTTAAAAAATGTGCTTTACTGGAAAGCAAATATCAAAAAGCCTCAAAGAACTGAAATAAAATAGACTATGCTCTCTGACCACAAGATAATTAAGTTATAAATAAAGATTATCTTTAAAAATATTTTTAAAAGTTATTAAAAAAATCCTCACATATTTGGAAATTAAACAATACTCAAAAAACCACAAAAACCCTAAGGGCCAGAAGGAAAAAAAACAGGATGGCAATTAAAAATATGTTTTGAATGAATGATGATTAAAATATCACATGTTAAAATGTGTGGAATGCAGTTAAAGCCATGCTTGGAGGGAAAATTGTAGCCTTAACACATATACTAAGAAAGAGGAGAAGTTGAAAATAAACGAGCTAGACAGTTGATTCTCTTTCACTGTCTAGTTAATAGGTTGCACAGGGAGAACTTGACTTTACAAACAGGGTATGTAGTCATATTATTTTTGCCTCTTGTCTGAATGAGATTTAACATTTTTGTGTGGCAAAATGTCATACACATCCAGGGCGCCTGGCTGACTCAGTTGGTGGAGCGCGTGACTCTTGATCTCAGGGTCATGAGTTCTAGCCCCATGTTAGGGGAAGAGATCACTAAAAAAAAGAAAAAAAATGTTATACCCATCATTGCAGAGGTCCTTATCTAGTTTGGCAGGTCAACAGCATTTAATATGGTGGACACTCTTTCATTCTTTCATTCTTGTAATTTTTTCTTGTAACTCTTTCTTCACTTGGTGCTGAGGCAGCGGTGAGTCCGAGCCAGCTCCTATCAGCTTGCAAGAGTTGATTGTGGGCTAGCAATCGGTTGAGTGACATCTCATTGGCAGCTTGAAATGGGCTGTGGTGGGAGAGTTTACACCATGGAAATTGGATAACACTATAGATCATAAGTGGATCTATTGATCGATCAATCTATTGATCTGTCAATCCCCACTGTTTATTTTCAGCAAGTAAGAAACTGGTATAGCCAGAAGGAGCTTAAGAAGAGAGTTAAATGCCACAGGCACCCTGGATGGGGTCCTGGGATGAAAAAGGACATTAGGTAAAACTAAGGACATCCGAATACAGTATGATTTGAGTTAATAATAATGTTAATAATTAATTAGTTAATAATTATTAATTAAAATAATAATGTCAGTGTTGTTCATTAATTGTAACAAAAGTACCACACTCATGGAAAATACTACTAATAAGGGGAACTGGGTGGGGAAGTATGGGATATCTCTGTGTAAGCGTTGCAATTTTATTGGAAGATGTTAGTGATTTTGGGGAGGAAGACCTCAGGGGTAGAGGGTCATTCTCATCATGTCAGATCACGGGAGTGTGCTGTCAACATGGTCTGTCACTGTGGGTGTTGATCTTGAGCACCTGGTCATGCTTGTCAGGCGTCTCCACCGTGAAGTCGCTCTTTCTTCACTTTTTTGATACTTCTTCTCTTTTGAGCCTTAGGAATTTCCCTTCTTCCTTCCTTCCTCCCTCCCTCCTTCTCTCCCTCCCTCCATTCTTTCCTTTCTTCCTACAAGATCTGCAGTGCATTGAAAGGAATGTTTATTATACTTTATCCAATTCTAGGAAATACTAAGCTACTCATAATTGTGTGACTTGGGCAGGCTACTTAACCTTTCTGTGCCTCAATTTTCTCATCTGAAAAATGAAAGACTCATATTCCCACCACAGAGGATCACTATGAACAAACATATAAAATGTTTAGAATAGTGTCTAGATATAGTAAGCACGATGTGCCAGCTATTATTAGAATGATGACTGCCTATTGCCCACTGTCATTTTGCTGGAAGTGGAACTCCCATGTACTCTTTTATTTTTTAAGTAAACATGGGGCTTAAATTCACGACCCTGAGATCAAGAGTCGCACACACTCCACTGACTGAGACCCCCGGGCACCTCTTCCTACCATGCACTTTTTTTTTTTGAGAGAGAGAGTGAGAGAGCATAAGCACGTGAGTGAGTAGGAGAGGGGCAGAGGGAGAGGAAGAGGGAATCTCAAGCAGGCTTCAGGCTGAGCGTGGAGCCTCATGCGGGGCTGGATCTCACGACCCTGAGATCGTGACCTGAGCTGAAATCAAGAGTTGGATGCTTAACCAATGAAGCCACCCAGAAGCCCCATACTCTTCTGATTAAAAAAATATTTCTGAAAGAATGATGGCATTCTGGGACTGTGTGGCTGGGCCCAGAGTCTTGGGGCAAGGGCAGGACAGCCGTAGCTCATGCAGACAGCAGTGTCCAGGAAGTATCAGGAAGCCACAAGAAAGAGAGAGGGATGGACAGGCAGAGCAGATGGTCGGAGAAGCAGCTTGCTATTCAGTTGGTACAGCCAGAATGGGTGTTCAAGGCAGGATTCCATGCTGGGAAAGGGCTGGTGGGAGCCACTGTGTCTCCTGGGCACAAGTTAGACATGGAAATGTCAGAGATCAAGGCAGATGAAATGTTCTAGAAGCCTGAGACCCAACTAACTGGCTCCCACACTGGGCAGGAAGTGGCCTTGTATCCCTCACCAGAAGCTTGGAAACAATTTTTGAGGCATACCTTGAGCTGGAAAGAAGCTCCTGGTATTATTCCAGGCTGAACTCTTGCTGGTTGCAGGACCCACCATGCTGTCAGTCGGTGGCTGGAGGCTCATTTGAGCGGGGCCAGGTGGGGCAGGGCCCAGGCTGACCCACAGCAACAATGTCTGGCAGCCGGTATACTGGAACCCATCGTGGCAGACACCAGTGGTCAGCTGCCCAACATCCATCCCCACCCTCTGCCTGTAATAGAGTAGCAGATAATCAGCTGGGGTCACTTTGAGGAGGGCTTTTCTTTCCTGATGAAAAGAGATGGACTCAGCTCTGACCCGTCCTCATTCTTCCCCTCTCCTTCTCCTTCCTCGTTCTTCCCTCTCCTTCCCTCTTTCTTCCCTCTTCCCTTGTCTTGAATGTGGATCTAATGGCTGGAATGACAGCATCCATCTTGTGACAATAAAGAGAGAGATTCACAGAGATTTCAGCCCAGGCATCCTCCAGACACTGGACAGCATTTGGATTTCCCCTCATGTGAGATAAATACATCCTTATTTAAGTCACTGAAGCACAGACTCTGTGTGTGTGTGTGACTGAACATAATCTTAGTTATCCCCCAGTCTATCCTCAATGTAGCCACCCCTAATGATTTTCCTACAACACGGGCATCACTGTGTCCCTCTTCTTGGGAGATACCATCCTGCTCTATCAGACTGACCAGAATGAAGAAGACTGAGAGTACTCCGGGCTTGTAGAAGGAAAACAAGGCCGAGCACCCACTGCCGACGGTACCGTGCGTTGGTCCAACACTTAGGGAGAATAATCGGCAATCGCTTTCCAGATTAAAGAGGCTCACGACCGACTCTTGGGCAGTTGCGTGGAGTCAAGAGAGCACGGCTCCCGCACCCCGCGACCCTGGCCCAGGACACACCTCATACTGGCTGGCAACGCGGGGCCTGGCAGAGCCGTGGGGCCCGTCCCAGCGGAGGCCAGCATTGTTGTGACCGGCGGCCGTGGGTTTCCACCCAGCTGGACGGGCCTGCAGCTGGGCCCTGCCTGACCGTAATAAAGAACATGGCGACCTCACTGGCCCGCCACAGCCCAGCGGCAGGAAACATTCCAGGAGCACCTGTTTCCTGAGGACCCTGTCAGGGGCTCCTGGGCACCATCTGGGCGCTGCCCCACATGTTGTTTGCATTAGGAGTTTAGAAAAACAATTCAGCTTTGACTAATCGCTCTTTAATTTTTTCAGGCACATCCAAAGCCTCACCCCTGCCCTACTCCCTCTTTCTAGCTCCTCTCAGGAGCTCCCCAGGCTGCCGCGCACGGGAGCACAGGGCGCTCGCAACATCCTCCCTCACACCCCCGTGCGCTCACACACACCCCACATCTATGCACACCCACGTGTGCGCCGTCCATACCTCCACTCAAACACATCACACTTCACCTGCCACACAGCACACACTCTCACCCACGCCGCACGCTTCTACCCTCAACCCGCTCAAACACGCACACACTCACACGTATATGCGCATGCACACAATACACTCACACATGTGCTCACACACACACACACCCGCCTACATTCACACGTGTGCTCACACACACACACCCGCCTACACTCACATGTGTGCTCACACACACACACACACACACCCGCCTTACACAGTTCTGGAGAATAATCTTCTCTCTCTGTAAAGATGGGGGCTTCACTCCTCAGAGGGTGGCAGGGGAAGGGAAGGCATGAGACCTCAGGGGTCCTAAGAACTTGGGGGTGCAAATCGGCGCTTATGAGCATGGACCAGGAGCTAGAATGCCAAGGTTGAATTCTAATTCTGCAACTTCCCACCTCTGGGCATCGTGTCCCCCTGTCTGTGATGCAGTCTCCTCCTTTATCAGAGTGGGAAGTTGCTGCCGTTGGTGGTGCCTCTGTACAGGCAACGAGCTTAGAACAGTGCCTGGCTTTCTGTTTGTTCTAAAAAATTCCACAAATCAAAGTAACACCAAAACTCAGTACTGAACATAACAGGCTTTTCCTCTGGATGTTTCTGATGGCATGATTCTGAATCAGTTCCCCAAAGCTGAGGGTTCCTCCTCGCATGGAAGCCCCTGCTTTATTACATCTACAGGGGAGCTGGTGGCCTTCTGTAAAGCAGAGGAAGCCGAAGCACAGAGAGGTTAACTTGCTTTCCTGACGTCACACAGTCTGGAGCCGTTCTGCAGAGTTTCCACTGTGAACCATACAGGGAATGCTTCCAGGGCAGGTTGCGCTGTGAGGGAGAGGGGCAGGGCAGGAAGAGGGGGAGGCTTGGTGAGGGAGGGGGGAAGCGGGACGGGTGGACTCTGTTGTAGACAGTGGGCATGGCTGCAGGAAACTGGGGTGGCCTCAACGAAGGCCCCCAGCTGGAGTTAACACAGCCTGTCCGGCTGGACCGGACCCAGTTTCCAGACGGCTCCAGGGCGGGAGGCCCAGGGGGGGCTGTGGCGCCGGTGAGGTGGAGGGTGCCCGCAGAAGGGCTGGCAGGACTGTGGGGCAGTGCCCAGCCCCGTACCCGGCTGAGGGCTTCCTGAGGCCTCATTCTGGCCTGCCACCCAGGCCACGGCCCAGGCCTGATGGCCCTAGCAGGGCTGCCATCTAGAACAAAGCGTCCTGCAGGAATTCCGGCCCGGGTAATGGGTAATGCGATGCATTGTGGGGCCGGTCCTTGAGCTGGGTCACCCCACCCCCACCACCCCCAACCCACTGTCTGCTCACGGTCTGGGGTCTTGGAAGTCACCAGTAGCACTTAAGATGGCAAGGACCCCCTTGCTTGGCCCGCCCCTGAATTCCACAGCTGCTTTGATACTCACCTCACCTCTCCCCTTCCTGTCCTCAAAAGTGTTTGCCTCGGGACCAGCAAGCTGGGCGGGAGGGGGCGCTTCCTGGCGGGCCGGACTGCTGGGCTGAGCCGAGACTCCCAGACTGTTACAGCAGCGAAGATTTCCTTCCTGAAAAACACACCAGCCTCTGCTCTCTGTCCCTCTGGGTTTCTCTCCAGAGAGCCTGGGCAACCTCTACTCCTCGGCTCCTGGCTGGACTGTAGGGAGCCCCTTCCTCCAGGGGCCCCCACAGCCAGGCAGGTGCCCTGATTGCACACAGCCCACCAAGGTGAAGTCAGAGCCCAGATCAAGTTTCTTAAGCCTCTGTGCCCAGGTTTTCTCATGTGTATATGGGCATCTCTTTCCCTCACCCCCTTACCCAGTGTGCCTGCAAACCCTGCCCACTCTGCCTTCACTGTGCATGGAATCTGACCTCTTTGCCCGATCTCCTGCTGCCACTCAGTCCCAGGCCTCCCTGGGCTCCCCACCTCCTGCCTGGGTCCTTTGTGTTCCAAACACAACCTCTTCTCCCCAGGGCAGGCGACAGGATCCCACTTTAACCAGTCCCCCCTTTGCTCAAAACTCTCCCCAGGCTCCTGCATCATCCAGAGGGAAAGTCCTCCCCTCCTTTCTCCTCTCCTCCTTTCCTACCATTCGCCCCCATTCTCCACCCCCCACACAGGGTCTTCCTCCTGCTCCTCATACACACAAGCCAGGCCTGCCCCAGGGCCCTTGCAATGCCTGTTCCCTCTTCCTGGAAGGTGCTCCACTCAGATACCACCAAGGTCCGCTTCCTCACATCCTGTGAGTTCTCCTCAAACGTCACTTCTCACTTCTTTGTTTAAACCCTCCCCTGCTCTCCTTCCTGATTCGGTGTCTCGAAGGCATTTCCAGCCTTCACGAACTTTGCTGATGGAGCTCCTTCTTGCTGGAAGGGCAGCATGGAAGGTTGAAGGTGAGGACGCTTCCTGCTTTGTTCACAACCTGCGGTGTCCCTGACACTTGGGACAGAGGCAAGGTTCTTAGAAGGTACCTGAAAAACAACTGTTGCCTGAGGGAATGAAGATCCCCTGCCTTAAGGGGTCAGGAGCACTGACGAAGGTAATATATGTGAAGTGCTCAGCAGGTTCAGAGGCGGAGCCAGTGCTCAGTGGCTAAGAACGGTGATGATGGTGGAGACTAGTAGTGGTATTAGAGTTTTGGTGGCTCTTGTTGGAAGTCCTTGGTGGACCAGCATCCATTCCCTCTTCTTTCAATTACTCACCCCATCCCCCCTGGGAACAAACCCTCCCCTCCCCCACCGTGGGCCCAGTGATTGCCTGGGGCTGGCCCTGGCTGGCTCTGGGGGTGGGCCACCCCAGCCACAGCTAGCCAATGCCCTGCATTCCCCTGCCCACCACAATAGGCTCAGAGACAGTCCTGATCCAAGTCAACCGGAGGCATTCCTGTTTCTGACGGCCTCCAGGCTGAGCAGATAGACACGAGGGCTGGAACTATGGCAGCCATCTCTCCACCAGGAGGAGAGTGAAGCCACCAGAGAAGGTGAGCTAAAAACTGAAAAATCTGGGAATAGTGATGGTGTTTAGAACCCTTAATTTGGGCTTGATTTCCTGCCTGGGTTTTCAGCTACTTATGTCAGTAATGCTCATTTTAGTTAGGCCGGTTGAGGTCAGGTCATCACCTGCCACCAGAAAAGTCCTGCTTCATCTGGCATCTGACCTGGAATCCTCTGGAAGATTTCTCCCTTCATCCCCATCCTTCTCTTCTCTTCCTTCCATCTGACAGGGATTTTAGCTCCACTCTGTTTGGTGTTTGGTAGCCAGTGATTCCTGTATTTATTGGATTCTGGTCCCCTTCCCAGTTACACGTCTTTCCTACTATTTGTCTGGTTTCTGGTGACCCTTTAACACATGGCTCACTCATTTGCCAAATTAATGGCATTAATGCTTGAACAGGAAGGGTGGAACATTCTGGTTAATCAAAGGTTCTGGTTGACTGAGAGTTTTTACCCCCTTTCCAACCTTCCTCTGGGACCCCGTCTCCTCTCTTCTTTTCTTGCTTATCTATCATAACCATCCTGCCTCTGTGTGAACCCTGGACACATCCCGTCCCTTCCTCTTTTTTTTTTTTTTTTAGATTTTATTATTTATTTTATTATTATTTGAGAGCATGCACACAGGCAGGGAGAGGGGCAGAGGAAAGGGAAAAGCAGACTTTCCATTGAGCAAGGAGCCTGATGCGGAACTCGATTCCAGGATCCTGGAATTGTGATCTGAGCAGAAGGCAGACACTTAACTCACTGAGTCACCCAGGTGTCCCATGTCATGTCCTTTCCTGAGCTGAGTACTTTGCATTGGCTATTCCCTTTGCTTGGATGGTCCTTCCTTCAGAGCCTCCCATGGCTGCCTTCTCACCCTTCAGTTATAAACCCAACTGTCCCCTCCTCTGAGAGGCATCTCTTGACCAATTTATTGGTCTATTGACTATTTTATTCCAAAGCTACCCTCTTTTCAGTAGCACTTGTCAATTTTGGAAATAATTTTATCCACTTGTTGATCTGTGTCCCTTGCTGGAAGATAAGCCACATGAGCTTGGGGGTCAGAGCTGTCTTACCTGGCACCCCCAAGGCCCTGCTCTCCCCATGGCACCACACTGCTTTATTTGCTTCCTAAGAGTCACAGAACCTCATTGTTCCAAGGAGAGCCCTTCATGCCCACAGTTACTAAGTCTGGCTTATTTCTTACCCTTACCCTTCCCTTCTGCTCCATCCCACCGTCCCTGCCTCATTCAGGCTTTTGTCATACCATGTCATAGCTCCCAACTAGGCCCCCTGCCTCTCCACATCCCTTCTCTGCAGCAAAGCTGTCCCACTCCTGCCAGGCATTTCATCTGGACCATTCTTTGGTTCTCTGCCTAGTGTCTCAGTTATAGATACAAAAGTCACTCCAGGTATTTTAAGCAGGAGACTTAATACAGGGACTCGGGTGCTACTTTGGGGGACCTGGTGGAGCCTCCAGGATAATTGCAGAAATCATGGCAGAACGTGGCCTGACCTGGGCCACCCTCGGGGAGCAGGCAATCCGTACCTACCATGGGAACCGCTAGTTCAAGTGCAGAGCCTTTCAACTGGGATCCAGGGATCAGAAGCCACTTCAGCTGCAGCAGCTGCTGGTTGAGCCCCATGAAGTCGGAACCTGGACCATCCCTGCCGAGACCCATCATCTTCACAACCATACTTACCAGCAGAAAACCCCAAAACTTCCAAATCACACACGAGCGCCCCTGATTGGTGGAATCCAATTTAACCCTTGTTGTAATGGATTCTGGGAAATGTAGTTCACGTGTGCCCACTTCTGCGTTTACAGTGTTGGCCACAGAGGAGGTGGGCACAGACAGTGGGGGCCCACTGCATGGTGTCTGCTGTAATGACCCCTGACCCCAGGGCCTTTGGGTCTGGCTCAGGGAGGCCTTCCGTGCTGCTGTGTCAGGCCAGGCCCCTCTCCTATGCCCACGTAACAGCTTGCGCTTTTTTTCAGAGTGCACACTGCAGCTCCTACCTATGAGTGTGCATGGTCACCAACGAGGCCTGTCCGTGCATGAGACTGTGTGCCCGTGATGCAGGGGCCCCTCGTGCCCGGGGGAAGGGGCTCCAAGAGGACAGTTTTGCTGAAGGAACCCTGCCATTCTCCTCCCCACTCCCAGAGCATTTCCTGCCTGGATGGCCTTTCCAACGGCTCCCCCAGCCTATTTTGAACCACTTCCTGTCTTTGGGGCATCGGCCCTCTATCCTGCAGCTCAGAGGGAGGACCGCTCCTGGAGACGCAAGGTCAACTTCAACTCCAAGGTGAAGATGTAAGGAGGGGACGCTTGCCAGGCCTCCCACTGAGGTAGCCTGGGCCTCAAGGCCAGAACAGGACCCTGACCTGTGTCCTATCATACCCGCTACCACACCCCCACCCCCGCCTCCCCGATGGCTCTGAAGGAGGCTCTGGACCTGAAGTGGAGAGGTGCCTGCTTCGTTCTGGAGACTTGCTGTTGATGGCAGTGAGACAGGTGGCTTACCTGGAAATTCCTGTCTGGGGGAGCCCTTGCTTCACGGGGCTCAGACATCACACATCTGCTTTCTTCTCCAGGGGGTCCCCCCTCAGGAACGTGTTCCCCACCATGTAATGACTGGCCCCAGTCACTCCAGGGCTCTCGTCTCCCCAGGTTCAAATCTTAGTCTGGGAGTTGCCTGCTGAAGTTCTATTTTTCCCCCCACCACTGGAGCAGCTTGGCTAGCGTTTCCACCCTGAACCAGGTACTATCAGGTGGAGGGGTGGGGAGCACAGGATCTGGAGGTGGTGGGACCCCTGAGGGCAGACCAGGGCTTGGGAGGCTTTCAGGATATGTTGTACGAACAACTGGATGAAGGATGGAAAAGGGGGCCACTCGACCTCAGATGCTAAGAGGATATGGATTCCAGAGGCTTTTATCTGGGGTTCCTTGTGCTTAGGGACAGTGTACAGGGAGCCAGGCTGGGGTACAAGAGGCCAGAGGGGCTGCTGGGGAGTCGTTTCCTCTCGTGGGCGGAGAGGTCTGTGTTGGGGAACCTAAGCTCTTTCTGCATGTGATCCTGTAATGACCATCCCTGTGTTTGCTTCCCCTTGGAGGCAAACAAAGTTCTTATCTGGAGGACACTGGTGAAGAAGTTCATTCCTATGTGACCTTGAGTATTGTAGGTATCTGGGATAGGCTGCCAGCTGGCCCCCAGTATCTTCTCTCCTCCTTCCACCATCACAGAAGTACCTGACCACCTTCTGGGATCACATCCCCACATCCTTTTAGCTGGCTGTGGTCACGGGATAGGTTGTGAACCATCTTCGGCCCTCCCCCAATCCGGCTGCCTGGAAGGCCGCTGTGGAAATGGGCCATCTGGGACCACGCAGGGACAGTGGAACAAGAAGGCAGAGGGAGCCTGGGTCTCTGAGCCCATGGAGCCACCAACACTATCTGCCAAGAAAGGTTATGCCCAGACTAGTAGAGACAGAATAACGAATTTCTATATTGTTAACACCATTCTTACTTTGGGTTTCTTTCCTATAACCTGACTAATATATTCAAGGAGGGACCTCCTGGGCAGATGTCATGGGAGCCACAGAAGTCTGAGAGAGGGACCCCGCCATGGGGCAGCTCCTTCCCTGCCCATCCACAAGATTCTTTGCCTGGGGATCTTTCCAGCCTGACAACACCATCCTCAGACTCCCCACCCCTAACTAATTAAAGTCCCTCTGGCCATCCTCTCTGTCCCCTTTTGCTCCAAGGACCCTCTTGGCTGAAAGGACATGTCTTACAAGGATCCCACCCAGACTGAGCATGGGTGGGTGGGACCAGGCTCAGAGGAAGACCCAAGTGCCCCCTGTCACTGCCCCTCCAGGTCTGCCCACCTTCTCCTCTCTGTCCATGGCCACCCCTCCTGGAAGCCCACTGAGGAGGTGCCTACTGCCTCTGTCCCTGTTCTGAGCCAGGAACCCTCCTGCCCTCACTCCCCCACCTGTTCCCTGGCATGTGCCCGGAAGTGCCAAGGATTCCCCATCTCTGAAAATGCTGTGCAGTGAGGCCCATGGGCTAGCCTGCCAGGCCCCTCCAGGCTGCCCTTCCAGAAACTCCCAGCCCCTTCCTGCCTGGCTTCCTGCCCATACCCTTCCTGGAAACTGGGCCCACCCTGCCCCCAGCCCAGGACGCCAGTATTTCCATGGGGTAATTTAGCCAGCCCTTCCCCCCACCCCGTGTCTGGGAGGGCCCCTCCTTTTACTCACAATATTGAAAGTTTGGAAAACAACTTGCGGGATGGAAAGGAGAGTCCGGCCATCACCCCCTCCTCCTGAGGTCTCCAGAGAGGACATGAAAGACAGGGGAAGACAATTGGAGAATTTCTATTTGAATGTCATCTAAAATGAGGACTTACTCAAGCGTTACTAATACATACAATGTGAATAATGTCACAAAATATGTAAATAACAGGGACGCCTGGGTGGCTCAGTTGGTTAAGCAGCTGCCTTCGGCTCAGGTCATGATCTCAGCGTCCTGGGATCGAGTCCCACATCGGGCTCCTTGCTCGGCAGGGAGCCTGCTTCTCCCTCTGCCTCTGCCTGCCTCTGTCTGCCTTGTGCTCGCTCTCTCTCCCTCTCTCTCTGACAAATAAGTAAATAAAATCTTTAAAAAAATATGTAAATAACATAGATATTAGGATGTTTGCTCTTAAGTGTTCCACCGATAGGTGCATTGATCCACAGTTCGGTGACCATCAGCCTAAGGCTGTTTCTGCTCAGCCCCACACCCTGAGCCCGTGTCCCTCTGAGGGGAGACCTCGTCTTCATGGAAGGACAACTTGAGGGCCAGACTGGGTATCAATGGAGGTGGGAGGGGCTGGCATTGTTGCTAAGGAAATGCCATGTTGTGTGTGTAAGGGGGGAGGGGGACTGTTCAGGTCAGGAAAAGGTTGGGCAAGGCCCTGAGAAGGTGCCAGAATGACTGGAATGATAGTTCTGGGTATGGAGGATTTTATTTGCTTACTTGATGAGAAAGGGGCCAAGTTTATGCCTTTCAAAACAAATGGAACCCTGACTTGACTTTCATAGTTTATTGTGTTCAACAGGATCATTTGACAGCATGTGACAAAAACCCAATTAATGCCCTAATCAATTTATGTGATTGAAAACTCTTCCAGGAGTACCTGGGTGGCTCAGTTGGTTAAGTGTCTGCCTTTGGCTCAGATCATGGTCCAAGGGTCCTGGGATTAAGGCCCACATGGGGCTCCTTGCTCATTGGGGAGTCTGCTTCTCCCTCTCCCTCTGCCTGCCTCTCTGCCTACTTGTGATCTCTCTCTGTCAAATAAATAAATAAAATCTTAAAAAAAATAATTCAGGACAAGTGACATTGGAAATGGAACTCATTCCTTTGAAAAGAAGAAAAAGATAAAAGAAAACTTTTCCAGTTTCAGGAAGAGCTGGTTCCAGGACCTCTGTGTTGGCTTCTTTCCCTGGAGGCTTTCTCTTTATGCCAGTCAGGTAGTTCCAGTGGCTTTAGTCTCATCATTAACAAGCTTAGCAATTCCTGTGGTGTAAGAACTTCCTCTTCTCATTAGTTCCAGGGGGGAAAAAAACCCAGCAACACAGGGCTGACTGGCCATTGGCTCAGATTGGGTCGTATGTCCAGCTCTGAACCTATCATGTGGACTCTTACTGGCCAGGCATGGGTCACATGATATAGTCTTGGGACAGGTGTGAGGGGTGACGTCAGCCCCTCCTCCCCTTCTATCCTCAGGGATTCTCCTTAGGAAAACTCTGTTGTGCAAGCAAGGGGAAATAGAACTGGTGATGTCCCTACATTTACATAGCTGACTTCGAGGAGGTCTGGCTGTTACAGCGTATTTCCAACAATTACATATTTGTTTTTCCTCTAGGAATTTGGAGGGAGGAATGTGTTCCTCTCACCCAAGGTGTGTTTGTGGGTGACAGAGGGGGGTTTGGTGGAGCCTCTGTAGAGGGCTGATTACAGGACCCAGTGCAGGCATCCATAGCTTGGGTGCTGAGGCAGTGGGTCAGTGTGGTCCTTCCTTGGCATTCTGCTCCTCCGGGTAGGGACTGCAGAGGTAGGAAATGAGAGCCAGGTATGTTGTGCGGCAAAATGGGGAGGCTTTCCTATCGCTTTGATTTAGGTTCAAATTCCAGCTTGGTTATTCTATCGTAGGTGACTTAGGTGAGGAAGTGACTTAATCTCTTGGAGCCTTGGTTTTATCTCCCCTAAAAAGGAGTGTTCTCCCCACCTGAGGGGATTTTGGGGATTGAGAGAGATGATATATTTAGAATACAGAGCACAGTCTGAGGAACACAGTGGGGCTGGTGACTAAGGTGATTATTATTGTAAGTTCTGGGACTCGAGGAGTGTGCGCTCTTGGGATGGAGGGGCCTGGACAAGGGATGGGGACTGCCTAGCTCCCATTGGGGTTGGTTTGGGCTATAGCTGTTTCTCGCCTGAGTCAGCAGGTGGGAGGCCTCTGGTGATACGGCTTCAGGGAGCTGGGATTTTTGAGGTCAAGAGGTAGAAGCTGGCATCTGTGTCACTGCCTTCTGCCATCATTTCCCGAACTGCAGATGTTGGGAAGCAAGAAAAGAACATTTTCCAGACTCCTTTGCAGCTAGAGCTTTGGCAAAAATTGAGAGATTTCAGCAAATATTCATCTGGTCCCTAACAATTACCCCTGGGGAGGCGGGTCCACAGGACATTTTGTTGACCAGTACTTTGAGTAATACACTGGTGAGGGGAACATCAGAATTTTGAAAGGCTGTATCATGGTCATTCTCTGCAGGATGGTGATGACAGGGGAGACATCCCCTTTGAAAAGAGCTCCCTGCCCGGATGGTAGAAATGGCCACAAATTCTTCCTATTGTATCTGTAGAACTCTGCCACTCTTCCCAGGTGGAGTCTGGTTCTCCACATCTTGTTTCTAATTTCCAATGTTCACTCTACTTTGGACAACAGTAACAAGGGTGGCCCAAGCCGAAACTTGAAAAATGTTTGCCCTTTTGGAGCTTGTCTGCCCTTTTGTCCTGCTATGGAACCTGGCCTCCCGTTAAAAATTCTGGGCTAGCCTGCTGAATGGTGAGAGACATGGAGCCCACTTGTCCCTGTCTCCCTGGCTGACAGCCAGCTAACTGCCAGATACGTGAGGGAGGATGTCCTAGGTCATCCAGCCGCCACCTGACCACAGGCACATGAAAGGCTCAGTGAGCCCCATCAGACCGCAAGAACTATTCAGCTGATCACCAAATTGTGAGCAAAGTGAAAGGCTGGTGTTTCAGCCACTAAGTTTTGGGGAAGTTGACTGATTCGAGGAAGCAGGAGAGTATGGGCAGTGGCACCTAACCACTGGTTAAGGTGGGCATCTGGGCCAGAGCAAGAAGCAGGATGCTTGGTCCACAGAAATCTTCGGTGGTGGCTAAGTGATCATGGCGTCCCTTAGCTAAAACACACGGGCAGCCTAGGAAAGTCTTATTTGATCTGCATGCCTCAAATTCTGATATGTCCTATTTTCATTTCTGTTATTCAAATATTTTCTAATTTCCTTTGTAGTTTCTTCTCTGACTCCTGGGTTATTTGGAAGTGTATTGTTTAGTTAGTTATTGACTTCTGATTTCATTCTATTGTGGGCAGAGAAAATATTTGAATCCTTGTAAATGTATTGAGACTTGTATTATCATGCAGAAAACAATCTGTTTCAGTAAACGTTCCATGTGTACTTGGAAAAAATGTGTATTCAGATGTACTTGGAAAAAAATGTGTATTCAGATGTCCTTGTGTAGAATGTTCGAAAAATGTTAATTAGGTCATTTTGGTAATGCCATTCAACTCTTTTCTATCAGGGGGCGTAATGTTTTTGTCCTTGCGGGTCATACCATCTCTGTTGCAGCTACTCTTGACTTTGGCATCATAGCATCAAATCAGTCATCAACCATATGTAAATAAATATGCATGGCTGCATTCCAAGAAAACTTTATTTATGAAAGCAAGGCTGATCTGTTTGCTGACCCCTGTTCCATATCCTTACTGAATTTCTGCCTACTTTGTTTTATTAGTTATTGAGAGAAGTATGTTGAAATCTCTAACAGAAAATGTGGATTTGTCATTTTCTCCTTTAGCTCGTCAGGTTTTGCTTCATGTATTTTGAAGTTGTGTTATTAGGGCCTTGACGTTTAGGATTTTTATGGGTTTTTTTTATCATTTAAGACCTTTGTCATTATGAAATATTTTTTTAAATTTCTGGTAATAGTCCTTGTTCTGAAATCTACTTCATATGATATTAATATAATCGCCAGCTTTTTTAAAAAGTATGTGTGAGTGTTATGTATATATATTTCCATTCTCTTACTTTTCATCTATTGTTAGCCTTTATATTTTAAAGTGACTTCTTATAGAAGGCCTAGCCCTTGCCTTTTTACCCAGTCTGACAATCATTACCTTCTAATTAGGATGCAAAACATTCACATTTAATATGGTTATTGAAATGGTTGTATTTAAGTATGATATTTTAATTGATTTCTGTCTTCTCTGCTCTTCATTTACTTATCTTCTTTTCCTGCCTTTTTTTTCTTTTGCAGTGTCTAAATGTGCTGTTAATCCAGGGTATTGTTCACTTGTAGAAGTTTGATTTTGGTCTTTCTAAAAAAGATTTTATTTAGAGAGAGAGAGAGAGAGAGAGAAAACATGGGGAGGGAGAAGGAGAAGCAGAGAGTCTGATGTGGGGCTTGATCCCAGGAGCCTGGGATCATGACCTGAGCCAAAGGCAGATACTCAACAGACTGAGCCACTCAGGCACCCTCAAATATCCTATTAGTACCATTGTCAAATCATTCTGTCATCTGTGTTATTTCAGGGTCTGTTTTTATCGACTACTTTTTCGCCTTGCTTTTTTTTTCTTTTTTCTTTTGGGTTCTTTGTGTGCCTGGTAATTTTTGATCGCATTACAGGCATCGTAATTATTATGTTCTTGAGTGTTTGATTTTGTTTGTTTTGTATTTCTTTAAATATTTTGTGGCTTTGTTCTGGGATAGAATTTAGTTCTTTTGAGACATACTTTTAAGCTTTGTTAGGTTCAGAACAGCCTTTAGTCTAGGGCTAATTAGGCTCCATTACTGATTTGGGAGAACTTCCCACTCTGGCTGGTGGAACACAATCTGTGTAGCTGTGTAGGATTAGGAGACAAAGAATGGTTTGTCTAGAAGAACAGAAATGAGAAAAAAATGGTGTTCCAGTTACCTATTGCTGTGTAAGAAACCATCCCAAAATATAGTAATGTGAAACAACTTTCTGCAATGCCCTTGAACACTGTGGGCCATGCATTTACATTTGTACAGGAACAGTGGGTCTTTTCTGCTTCTAGATATCTAGGCCCTCAATTGGGATGACTTGAATGGGTGGGAGTAATTCTGACAGCTGCAGGGCTGGAACAGCTGGGGCTGAAGGATCCATTTCCCAGAGGGCTTTTTCATTCAGGTATCTTGAACCTGAGCCGGAAAGACTGAAGAATGAGCTCAGGTATGATTGTCTACTAGATCATCTATACATGGCCTCTCCAGTGTGGGAGAGAGATGGTTGGACTTCTCAGGATGGTTGGACTTCTTTTTTTTTTTTTTTAAATAAACATATAACGTATTTTTATCCCCAGGGGCACAGGTCTGTGAATCGCCAGGTTTACACATTTCACAGCACTCATCATAGCACATACCCTCCCCAATGTCCATATCCCCACCACCCTCTCCCGTCCCCCCTCCCCCCAGCAACCCTCAATCTGTTTTTTGAGACTGAGTCTTTTATGGTTTGTCTCTCTCCCAATCCCATCTTCTTTCATTTTTTCTTTTCCTACCCCCCAACCCCCCCCCACATTGCATCTCCACTTCCTCATATCAGGGAGACCATATGATAGTTTTCTTACTCTGATTGGCTTATTTCGCTAAGCATAATACCTCTAGTTTCATCCACATCGTCGCAAATGGCAAGATTTCATTTCTTTTGATGGTTGCATAGTATTCCATTGTGTATATATACCACATCTTCTTTATCCATTCATCTGTTGATGGACATCTAGGTTCTTTCCATAGTTTGGCTATTGTGGACATTGCTGCTATAAACATTTGGGTGCACATGCCCCTTCGGAACACTACGTTTGTATCTTTAGGATATATACCCAGTAGTGCAATTGCTGGGTCATAGGATAGCTCTATTTTCAGTTTTTTGAGGAAACTCCACACTGTTGTCCAGAGTGGTTGCACAAGCTTGCATTCCCACCAACAGTGCAGGAGGGTTCCCCTCTCTCCGCATCCTCACCAGCATCTGTCATTTCTTGACTTGTTAATTTTAGCCATTCTTTTAGCCTCTTGTGAGGTGGTATCTCATTGTGGTTTTGATTTGTATTTCCCTGATGCCGAGTGTTGTGGAGCATGTGTCTGTTGGCCAACTGGACGTCTTCTTTGCAGAAATGTCTGTTCATGTCCTCTGCCCATTTCTTGATTGGATTATTTATTCTTTGGATGTTGAGTTTGCTAAGCTCTTTATAGATTTTGGATACTAGCCCTTTATCTGATATGTCATTTGCAAATATCTTCTCCCGTTCTGTCAGTTGTCTTTTGGTTTTGTTCACTGTTTCCTTTGCTGTGCAAAAGCTTTCGATCTTGATAAAATCCCAAAAGTCCATTTTTGCCCTTGGTTCTGTTGTCTTTGGCGATGTTCCTAGGAAGAAGTTGCTGCGGTTGAGGTCAAAGAGGTTGCTGCCTGTGTTCTCCTCAAGGATTTTGATGGATTCCTTTCTCACATTGAGGTCCTTCATCCATTTTGAGTCTATTTTCGTGTGCGGTGTAAGGAAATAGTCCAATTTCATTTTTCTGCATGTGGCTGTCCAATTTTCCCAGCACCATTTGTTGAAGAGGCTGTCTTTTTTCCATTGGACATTCCTTCCTGCTTTGTCAAAGATTAGTTGACCATAGAGTTGAGGGTCTATTTCTGGGCTCTCTATTCTGTTCCATTGATCTATGTGTCTGTTTTTGTGCCAGGGCCATACTGTCTTGATGATGACAGCTTTGTAATAGAGCTTGAAGTCTGGAATTGTGATGCCAGCAACTTTGGCTTTCTTTTTCAATATTCCTTTGGCTATTCGAGGTCTTTTCTGGTTCCATATAAATTTTAGGATTGTCTGTTCTATTTCTTTTTAAAAAAATGGATGGGATTTTGATAGAGATTGCATTAAATGTGTAGATTGCTTTAGGTAGAATAGACATTTTCACAATATTTGTTCTTCCAATCCATGAGCATGGAACATTTTTCCATTTCTTTGTGTCTTCTTTGTGTCTTCCTCAATTTCTTTCATGAGTACTTCATAGTTTTCTGAGTATAGATTCTTTGCCTCTTTGGTTAGGTTTATTCCTAGGTATCTTATGGTTTTGGGTGCAACTGTAAATGGGACTGACTCCTTAATTTCTCTTTCTTCTGTCTTGTTGTTAGTGTAAAGAAATGCAACTGATTTCTGTGCATTGACTTTATATCCCGACACTTTACTGAATTCCTGTACAAGTTCTAGCAGTTTTGGAGTGGAGCCTTTTGGGTTTTCCACATATAGTATCATATCATCTGCAAAGAGTGATAGTTTGACTTCTTCTTTGCCGATTTGGATGCCTTTAATTTCTTTTTGTTGTCTGATTGCTGAGGCTAGGACTTCTAGTACTATGTTGAACAGCAGTGGTGATAACAGACATCCTTGCCGTGTTCCTGACCTTCGCGGAAAAGTTTCAGTTTTTCTGATATTTGCAGTGGGTTTTTCATAGATGGCTTTGATAATATTGAGGTATGTGCCCTCTATCCCTATGCTTTGAAGAGTTTTAATCAGGAAGGGATGCTGCACTTTGTCAAATGCTTTTTAAGCATCTACTAAGAGTATCATATGGTTCTTATTCTTTCTTTTATTAATGTATTGTATCACATTGATTGATTTGTGGATGTTGAACCAACCTTGCAGCCCTGGAATAAATCCCACTTGGTTGTGGTGAATAATCCTTTAAATGTACTGTTGGATCCTATTGGCCAGTATTTTGGTGAGAATTTTCGCATCTGTGTCATCAAGGATATTGGTCTGCAATTCTCTTTTTTGATGGGATCCTTGTCTGGTTTTGGGATCAAGGTGATGCTGGCCTCATAAAATGAGTTTGGAAGTTTTCCTTCCATTTCTATTTTTTGGAACAGTTTCAGGAGAATAGGAATTAGTTCTTCTTTAAATGTTTGGTAGAATTCCCCCGGGGAAGCCGTCTGGCCCTCGGCTTTTGTTTGTTTGGAGATTTTTGATGACTGTTTCAATCTCCTTACTGGTTATGGGTCTGTTCAGGCTTTCTATTTCTTCCTGGTTCAGTTGTGGTAGTTTATATGTCTCTAGGAATGCATCCATTTCTTCCAGATTGTCAAATTTGTTGGCGTCGAGTTGCTCATAGTATGTTCCTATAATTGTCTGTATTTCTTTGGTGTTAGTTGTTTTCTCTCCTCTTTCATTCATGATTTTATTAATTTGGGTCCTTTCTCTTTTCTTTTTGATAGTCTGGCCAGGGGTTTGTCAATCTTATTAATTCTTTCAAAGAACCAGCTCCTAGTTTCGTTGATTTGTTCTTTTTTTTTTTTTTTTTTAGTTTCTATTTCATTGATTTCTGCTCTTATCTTTATGATTTCTCTTCTCCTGCTGGGTTTAGGCTTCCTTTGTTGTTCTTTCTCCAACTCTTTTAGGCGTAGTGTTAGGTTGTGTATTTGAGACCTTTCTTGTTTCTTGAGAAAGGCTTGTACCACTTTATATTTTCCTCTCAGGACTGCCTTTGTTGTGTCCCACAGATTTTGAATTGTTGTGTTTTCATTATCATTTGTTTCCATGAATTTTTAAAATTCTTCTTTAATTTCTTGGTTGACCCATTCATTTTTTAGAAGGATGCTGTTTAGTCTCCATGTATTTGGAGACATTTCCCATTGTGATTGAGTTCTAGCTTCAGAGCATTGTGGTCTGAAAATATGCAGGGAATGATACCAATCTTTTGATACCAGTTGAGACTTGATTTATGATCCAGGATGTGGTCTATTCTGGAGAATGTTCCATGTGCACTAGAGAAGAATGTATATTCTGTTGCTTTGGGATGGAATTTTCTGAATATATCTGTGATATCCATCTGGTCCAGTGTGTCATTTAAGGCCTTTATTTCCTTGTTGATCTTTTGCTTAGATGATCTGTCCATTTCAGTGAGAGGAGTGTTAAAGTCCCCTACTATTATTGTATTATTCTTGATATATTTCTTTGATTTTGTTATTAATTGGTTTATATAGTTGGCTGCTCCCATGTTAGGGACATTTAATTTAAATATTTAAAATTGTTAGGTCTTGTTGGACAGACCCTTTGAGTATGATATAGTGTCCTTCCTCATCTCCTATTATAGTCTTTGGCTTAAAATCTAATTGATCTGATACAAGGATTGCCACCCCAGCTTTCTTCTGATGTCCATTAGCAGGGTACATTGTTTTCCACCCCCTCACTTTAAATCTGGAGGTGTCTTCAGGTCTAAAATGACTTTCTTGTAGGCAGCATATTGATGGGTTTTGTTTTTTTTAATCCATTCTGATACCCTGTGTCTTTTGATTGGGGCATTTAACTCACTAACATTCAGGGTAACTATTGAGAGATATGGATTTAGTGCCATTGTATTGCTTGTAAGGTGATTGTTACTGTATATTGTCTCTGTTTCTTTCTGATCTACTACTTTTAGGGTCTCTCTTTGCTTAGAGGACCCCTGTCAATATTTCCTGTAGAGCTGGTTTGGTGTTTGCAAATTCTTTCAGTTTTTGTTTGTCCTGGAAGCTTTTTATCTCTCCTTCTATTTTCAGCTTTTTATCTCTCCTTCTATTTCCGTAGCCTAGCTGGATATAGTATTCTTGGCTGCATGTTTTTCTCGTTTAGTGCTCTGAATATATCATGCCTGTTCTTTCTGACCTGCCAGGTCTCTGTGGTTAGGTCCGATGCCAATCTAATGTTTTTACCCTTGTATGTTACAGACTTCTTTTCCCGGGCTGCTTTCAAGATTTTCTCTTTGTCGCTAAGACTTGTAAATTTTACTATCAGGTGACTAGGTGTGGGCCTATTTTTATTGATTTTGAGGGGCATTCTTAGCATCTCCTGGACTTTGATGTTTGTTCCCTTTGCCATATTAGGGAAATTCTCTGCAATAATTCTCTCCAAAATACCTTCTGCTCCCCTCTCTCTTTCTCCTTCTTCTTCTGGAATCCCAATTACTCTAATGTTGTGTCGTCTTGTGGTGTCACTTATCTCTCGAATTCTCTCCTCATGGTCCAGTATTTGTTTGTCTCTCTTTTGCTCAATTTCTTTATTCTCTGTCATTTGGTCTTCTACGTCACTAATTCTTTCTTCTGCCTCATTTATCCTATAAGTAAGAGCTTCCACTTTTGATTGCACCTCATTAATAGCTTTTTTTATTTTAACTTGGTTAGATTTTAGTTCTTTTATTTCTCCAGAAAGGGCTTTTATCTCTCCGGAGAGGGTTTCTCTAATATCTTTTATACCTTTTTCGAGCCTGGCTAGAACCTTGTGAATCATCATTCTGAACTCTAGATCTGTCATATTACCAATGTCTATATTGATTAGGTCTCCAGCCTTCAGTACTGCCTCTTGCTCTTTTTTTTTGTGATGAGTTTTTCTGCCTTGTCATTTTGTCCAGATAGGATTTGCTTTCTCCTCTTCTGGAATTCCGCTGTTCTCCTTGGTGAGTGAAGTTGGTCTTGGCTGGGTTTCTTGTTGATCTTCTGGGGCAGGGGCCTGTTGTAGTGATTCTCAAGTGTCTTTGCCCCAGGCGGAATTGCACCGCCCTTACCAGGGGCCGGGTTAAGTAATCCGCTTGGGTTTGCTTTAGGGAGCTTTTGCTCCCTGAGCGCTTTCCGCTTTCCGTAGAGTTCTGGAGGACAGGAATGAAGATGGTGGCCTCCCAGTCTCCAGCCTGGAGGAGCCGAGAGCTCCGGGTCCCGCTCCTCAGTGTGCCCTCAGAGAAAAGCACCCAACCACCCCCACCTCCTGGCCTCTGGTTGCGCTTGGAGGAAAGCGCTCAGTCGCTCGCACTTGGAGAAAAGCGCCTGGTTGCTTGTGTCTCTGTGGCCTGCGGCCATGCTCCGAGCTCACCCAGCCTGCGACTGGTTCAAGGTAACCCCCAGGTGAGAGCTCACTCCTCGGCTTTGTCTCTGTAGCCGGCTTCCCTGCTCTAATACCTGTGAGCTCTGCGACACTCAGACACCCCAGTCCTTCTGTGACCCCGCAGGACCTGGGGTTACACTGACACCGTATGGGCTTCCCCCTGGTTTAGTCTCTGGAGCGATGTCCCTCTGTGGAGCAGACTTTTAAAAGTCCTGATTTTGTGCTCTGTTGCTCCACTGCTTGCCAGGAGCTGGCCCCTCCCCCCGTGTTCTATCTTCCCGTCACTTTGGATTCACTTCTCCATAGGTCCTACCTTTTAGAAAGTGGTCGATTTTCTGTTTCTAGAATTGTTGCTCTTCTTCTCTTCGATTTCCCATTGGATTTGTAGGTGTTTGCAATGGTTAGATAAGCTACCTAGCTGATCTCCTGCCACCTGATGTCTTCTCAGCCTGCTACTTTTCCGCCATCTTGACTCCTCCCGGATGGTTGGACTTCTTACATGGTGCCTCAGCACTCTGGGACCAAGGGTTCCAGCAATAAGGCAGAAAGCTTCATGACCTCTTATGACCTAGCATTTAAGGTTCCATAGTATCATTTCCACCATAATCTATTAATAGAACTAGCCCAAAGCCTTTCCATACTCATGGGAAAAGGGTTAAAGGGGGAAAATGTCAAAGAATGCACACTCATATTTTAAAACCACAAGTTTTGTCTTGGATCAGAGGTAGAGATGAATGATTAACAGTGTTAGATATACTGAATGAATAGGTACATTGAGGGAAAAAACAAATTGTTGGATTCAACAATGAGTCCATGATAATGAAAATTCTCTCAATTGTCCTAAAAGAGCAATGGGAGGTGGGAGAGCAAAAACATCCAATGTAGACTGCAGGAATGCTGCATACACAATTTCTACAGTAGGTGAACTCAGTAGAATAGGGATCTTCAACAAATACCTCCTAGGAACTTCTGAAAAGAGTTTTACCATTGTCTACCATCTGTGTTCCATTTCTTTACTACCTGCTTACTCCATGAGCCTTAGAAATCTGGCTTCTGCCTCCATTATCACTGAGACATCTCTGGAAAGTACCTCTCTCATTTGCTTGGACCATATGTTGTGTGGATCCCTCCCTACTCCTTTGATTTCTTCTCTATCCTCTGTACTCTTCTAAATTCCTTCTGATTTTTTGGCTGTTCATTCTCTGAGCCAATTTCAGTGATTTTCATCACTGAAAAGTCAATGTCTTCCAAGGATCTTCCCTGGTTCCTCTTCTATTTTGACCCTCTTATCCACTCTCATGGTTTCAGTTCTCACCTCTTTGTTGATAACTTTCAAATCTCTCTGTCCCTGCTAGGCTTCTCTCTTGCACTTCAGACCTCAATATTGCATTACTTCCTGGATATTGGAATGTACACAGGCATTTTAAATTCAGAATATCCAATATTGAATTCATTCTCTCTCCTTTTCATCATATGGCTCCTCTTCCTGGATCCCTGTCTCTGTGAAGGACCCCAGTAACCATGAAATTTCTAGATCCAGAAACCCCCATATTGTCTTTATCTTCTCTGTCTTCTCACATATAGTCAACCAATCAATAGGTCTTATTGATCCTACCTCTTAAATGATTCTTCCACTCAAGTCTTCCTCCCCATCTGCATTGGTAATCACTGAAGTTTGAATTTCTATCAATGGTAGATTATATTGTTCCAGACCAACCCTTCCTCTGAGAATAACTAGAAAATGTGAACCAAATATCTAAAAAACATTTCTCTGAAGAGTTACCATGGCAATGAGGGATTGCAAAGTTAAAATATGGGAGAGAAGGGACACTCAGAGAACTCTTCCTGATATTTGGCTCCATTTCCTTATCAAGGCAATAATTGATTCTCCCAGAGGCTGAGGCTAAAGGCCAGATGTATTTTAGGGCAAGTAGTTAAATTCTGTACTACATATTATTTCCTTCAAAGAAGCCTGGATTGATTGGATGAATTTGTGGAGCTATTATGCCCCCAAGGCATTGATGAAAATAATAAAACAATCAACCCCGATTAGTGAAGCTTAGCAGCTGGATATGGTGAGGAAAAGAAACAGTCAAAATGAAATCTGCCCACATGATTTTTATCCCAGAGTGACTGTGGGTATCTTCAAGGTGCAACCCCTGAGGAGCAACATTAGAGGCCTCACACTGCAGGATGGCAGTGAGAGATGACTTCACTAATATAATTCAACCCAACACTAAATAATGAACCAAACCAACCAACCAAACAAACAAACAAAAAACCCACCCCCAAAAAACCCCAGATAAATAAAAATAGCAAGTCTGAAACAGTAGGGAGACAGTACCACAGAGACCAGTACCCAGAATTGCTGTAATATGTCACCTAAAATGTCAAGTTTCCAACAAAAAATTATGACTAATGTAAAGAAACAAGAAAGTATGACCCATACACCAGGAAAAAGAAAGGCAATAGAAACTAAAGATTTCAAAGTGTCCATTATAAATATGTTCATGAAACTAAAGAAAACCATGATTAAAGAAGTAAAGGAAAGTATAATAATAATGCTGCATGTTGCATTAAGTAGAAGATATCAATAAAGAAAAATAATTTTTAAAAAGATTTTATTTCTTTATTTGACAGAGAGAAAGAGAGACCACAAGTAGGCAGAGAGGCAGGTGGTTGTCGGGGGAAGCAGGCTCCCTGCCAAGCAGAGAGCTCGATGCAGGGCTTGATCCTAGGATCCTGAAATCATGATTTGAGCTGAAGGCAGATGCTTCACCCACTGAGTCACCCAAGTGCCCCAAAGAGAAATAATTTTTTAAAAATAAAGGAAAATTCTGTAGTAAAAGAGTAAAATTTTGGAGAAAAGTAAAAATAAGATGAAAAAATTCACAGGAAGAACTCAACTGTAGATTTGAATTAGCAGAAGAAAGAATCAGTGAACATGAGGATAGGCTGATAGAGATAATGTGATTGATCTAATGAACAGGGAGAGAAAAAATAATGAAGAAAAATAAGCAGAGACTCAGGAAAGCCATGCAAACACACCAACATGCACACAATGAGAGTACCAAAAGGGAAGGGGAGAGAGAAAGGAGCAGAAAAAAATATTTGAAAAAGCAATGGTTGAAAACTTCCCATATTTATTGAAAATATATTAATCTGTATGTCTGGGAAGCTCAAATAATTCCAAGTAGGAAAATGCAAGGAGATCTACAAACAGACATATTATACAGTAAAAATGTTGAAAATCAAAGACAAGGATGGGGTGCCTGGCTGGTTAAATCAGAAGAGTGTGTGGCTCTTGATCTCAGGGTCATGAGTTCAAGCTCCATGTTGGGTGTAGAGAGTACTTAAAGAAAAAAAAAAGGACAGGAGAAAGCCTTGAAAACAGCAAGAGAAAAATGACATTACTTACAAGGGAATTCCAATAAGAATAACATCTGGTTTTTCATGAGACAGTGGAGTTCAGAAGGCAGTGGGATAACATATTAAAACTGACAGAGAAAAAAAATGGTTAACCAAGAATCCTTTATCCAGCAAAACTATCTTTTGAAAGTAAAAATGAGGTAAAGACATTATCAGATAAACAAAAACTCAGAATATTTTTTTTTGCCAGTAGACCTACCTTACAAGAAATACTAAAGGAGTTTCTTAGGCTGATGGCAAGTTACCCTGGACAGTATTTTGAATCCACACAAAAAATCAAAGATCACTGACAAAATAATTATGTAATTATAAGAAACAGTATAAATGATATTTCTTTTCTTCTCTTATTTAAAAAGCTATTGTGTAAAACAATATGTATATAATAATGTATTGTTGGGCCTCTACCATCTTAAAATGTAACATATAGCGTGAAAGAGATGGGTGGAACAAAGCTGTATTTGGGGTAAGGAAGTGCCTCCAGATGGTAATTTAATCCACAGGAACAAATGATGGGAGCCAGAAATGATAAATAAGAAGAGTAATGCAACTAAACTTATAAATATATATTTGATCTTTCTTCTCAGTTTCTTTAAGAGAATGACATTATATAAAGTAATAATTAAAACAATGTAATGTTGAGTTGAGAACATTTATAGATATAATATGTAGTATAATGTCAAAAAAGGAGGAAAAGGGGAAAGCATTTTATAGAAGTAACATTTCTATATCTCACTGGAATTAAGTTAGTATAAATCAAAAACCAATGGTAAATCCTAGAGCAACCACTAAGGGAATACCTCAAAAACATACAGTAAAAATGTCACTAAAGAAATTTAAATGTTACCTTAGGAAATACAAACAAAAGCAGGGAGGATACAGGAACAAAAAGATATGAGACACATAGAAAATAAAAAGTAAAATGGTAGATATGAATCTAGCTATATTAGTAATAATATTAAATGTGAATGAATTAAATAATGCAGTAAAAGGCAGACATTATCAGTTTGAACTAAAAAAATACCAACCTCTAACTCTTTGTGGTCTTTAGATTCAGAGAAACAGATAGATTAATAGTACACGGATGGAAAAAGATGTATCATATGGACAACAAACAAAATCTGCACTGGCTATACAAATAGACAAAATGGACTTAGAACAAAAGAAGTTCCTAAAGATAAAGACAGACATTTTATAACAATAAAGGTGTCAATCCATCAGGAAGATATAAGAATTATAAATATATATATATATATATATATATATACTTAAAAACAGAGCATCAAAGCACATGAAACACTGATATAAATGGAGTTGTAAACAATTCAACAATAATGGTTAGTGATTTCAATACCCCACTATCAATAGTGGATAAAATAACTAGACAGAAGATAAACAAAAAGCCCAGAAGACAACCACACTATACACCCACTAAACCTAATACACGTCTATAGAATATTCCCCAAAACAGCAGAATACATGTTCTTTTCAACTGCACATGAGCATCCTTCAGGAGAGCCCATAGCTAGGTCATAAAACAAACTTCAGTAAGTTTTATTTTATTTATTTATTTATTTTTAAAGATTTTATTTATTTATTTGACAAGGAGAGAGAGATCACAAGTAGACAGAGAGGCAGGCAGAGAGTGGGGGAGAGGCAGGCTTCCTGGAGAACAGAGAGCCCGATGTGGTGCTCTATCCCAGGACCCTGAGATCATGACCTGAGCCAAAGGCAGAGGCTTAACCCACTGAGCCACCCAGGTGCCCCAAAACTTTAGTGAATTTTAAAGGATAGAAGTAATACTAAGTAAGCTTTCTGGCCACAATGGAATGAAGTTAGAAATCAATAACACAAAATAATTTAAGAAACTCACAAATATGTGGAATTTAAACAATACCCTCCTGTATCACCAGCAGGACAAAGAGGAAATCAAAGAGAAATTAGAAAATACTTATAGGTGAATGAAAACAAATACACAGCATGTCAAGACAGCCAAAGCAGTCTTAGAGGGAAATATACATATCTGACAAATGCCTATATCAAAAAAGAAGAAAGATCTCAAATCAATAACCTAACCTTCCATCTTAAGACACTGGGGAAATAAGGGCAAATGAAACCTAAATCAAGAAAAAGGAACAATATAATGAAGATTAAAGTAGAAATTAAGAAAATAAAGAATAGAAAAACAATAGAGACAATCAGCAAAACCAAAAGCTAGTTCTTTGAAAAGATCAAGAAGATTGGCAAACTTTTAGCTAGATTGACCAAGAGAAAAATGAGAGAAGACTCAAATGACTAGAATCAGAAAAGAAAGAGACATTACTACTGACCTTACAAAAATAAAAAGGATTATAAAGGCATATGATGAGCAATTTCATGCTAATAAATTAGACAACTTAGATGAAATGAGCAAATTTCTAGAAGGACACAAAGCACCAAAACTGACTCAAGAAGGAATAGACAATCTGAATAGATTTCTAACAAGTGAAAAGACTGAGTTAGTAATTAAAATAACTACCACAAAGAAAAGCAGCCAGGGCCAGATGGCTCGACTGGTGCATTCTACCAAACATTTAAAAAATTAATACCTAGGGGCTCCTGGGTGGCTCAGTGGGTTAAAGCCTCTGCCTTTGGCTCAGGTCAGGATCTCAGGGTCCTGGGATCGAGCCCCACATCGGGCTCCCTGCTCAGCAGGGAGCCTGCTTCCTCCTCTCTCTCTGCCTGCTTCTCTGCCTACTTGTGATCTCTGACAAACAAATAAATAAATAAAATCTTCAAAAAAAAATTAATACCTATTCCTCACAAATTCTTCCAAAAAATAGAATAGGAGGGAATACTCTCCAACTCATTCTGTGAGACCAGCATAATATCAAAGTGAAAAACATTACATGAAAAGAAAACTACAGACCAATATGTCTTAGGAATACCAGTGCAAATATCCTTAGCAAAATGCTAGCAAACAGAATTCAGCAACATATATAAAATAATTAGGTACCATGATCATATGGGATTTATCCAAGAATGCAAATTTGGTTTAACATCCAAAAATCAAGCAGTGAAATAAAGCTTATCAATAGAATGAGGGATAAATACATGCAATTATCTTAAAAGATGCAGAAAAATCACTTGACAAAATGCAACACACTTTTATGATAAAAACACTAAACAATCTTGGAATAGAAAGAACTTCCTCAACCTGATAAAGGGCATCTACAAAAACCCCATCACTACATATAGCTGTCCAGTTTTCCCAGCACCATTTATTAAAGAGACTGTCTTTTTTTCACTGTATATTTTTTCCCGTTTTGTCGAAGATTAATTGACCATAGAGTTGAGAGTCCATATCTGGGCTCTCTACTCTGTTCCACTGGTCTATGTGTCTGTTTTTATGCCAGTACCGTGCTGTCTTGGTGATCACAGCTTTGTAATAAAGCTTGAAATCAGGTAACGTGATGCCCCCAGTTTTATTTTTGTTTTTCAACATTTCCTTAGTGATTCGGGGTCTCTTCTGATTCCATAAAAATTTTAGGATTCTTTGCTCCAGCTCTTTGAAGAATACCGGTGGAATTTTGATCGGAATGGCATTAAAAGTATATATTGCTCTAGGCAGTATAGACATTTTAACAATGTTTATTCTTCCGATCCAAGAGCATGGAATGGTCTTCCATCTATTTGTGTCTTCTTCAATTTCTTTCATGAGTGTTCTGTAGTGCCTCGAGTACAGATCCTTTACCTCTTTGGTTAGGTTTATTCCCAGGTATCTTATGGTTCTTGGTGCTATAGTAAATGGAATCGATTCTCTAATTTCCCTTTCTGTATTTTCATTGTTAGTGTATAAGAAAGCCACTGATTTCTGCACATTGACTTTGTATCCTGCCACGTTGCTGAATTGCTGTATGAGTTCTAGTAGTTTGGGGGTGGAGTCTTTTGGGTTTTCCATATAAAGAATCATGTCATCTGCGAAGAGAGAGAGTTTGACTTCTTCATTGCCAATTTGGATACCTTTTATTTCTCTTTGTTGTCTGATTGCTGTTGCTAGGACTTCTAATACTATGTTGAACAAGAGTGGTGAAAGTGGGCATCCTTGTCTTGTTCCTGATCTCAATGGGAAGGCTGCAAGCTTTTCCCCACTGAGGATGATATTTGCTGTGGGTCTTTCATAGATAGATTTGATGAGGTTCAGGAATGTTCCCTCTATCCCTATACTTTGAAGCGTTTTAATCAGGAACGGATGCTGGATTTTGTCAAATGCTTTTTCTGCATCAATTGAGAGGACCATGTGGTTCTTCTCTCTTCTCATATTAATTTGTTGTATCACATTGATTGATTTGCGAATGTTGAACCATCCTTGTAGCCCAGGGATGAATCCCACCTGATCATGGTGGATAATCTTTTTAATGTGCTGTTGGATCCTATTGGCTAGGATCTTGTTGAGAATCTTAGCATCCATATTCATCAGTGATATTGGTCTTACACCGTACACAAAGATAAACTCAAAATGGATAAAAGACCTCAACGTGAGACAGGAATCCATCAGAATCCTAGAGGAGAACATAGACAGTAATCTCTTCGATATCAGCCACAGCAACTTCTTTCAAGATATGTCTCCAAAGGCAAAGGAAACAAAAGCGAAAATAAACTTTTGGGACTTCATCAAAATCAAAACCTTCTGCACAGCAAAGGAAACAGTCAAAAAAACAAAGAGGCAACCCACGGAATGGGAGAAGATATTTGCAAATGACAGTACAGACAAAAGGTTGATATCCAGGATCTATAATGAACTCCTCAAACTCAACCCGCACGAAACAGGCAAACATATCAAAAAATGGGAAGAAGATATGAACAGACACTTCTCCAATCAAGACATACAAAAGGCTATCAGACACATGAAAAAATGTTCATCATCATTAGCCCTCAGGGAGATTCAAATTAAAACCACATTGAGATATCACCTCACACCAGTTAGAATGGCCAAAATTAACAAAACAGGAAACAACATGTGTTGGAGAGGATGTGGAGAAAGGGGAATCCTCTTACACTGTTGGTGGGAATGCAAGTTGGTGCAGCCTCTTTGGAGAACAGTGTGGAGATTCTTCAAGAAATTAAAAATAGAGCTTCCCTATGACCCTGCAATTGCACTCCTGGGTATTTACCCCAAGGATACAGATGTCGTGAAAAGAAGGGCCATCTGTACCCCAATGTTTATAGCAGCAATGGCCACGGTCACCAAACTATGGAAAGAACCAAGATGCCCTTCAACGGACGAATGGATAAGGAAGAGGTGGTCCATATACACTATGGAGTATTATGCCTCCATCAGAAAGGATGAATTTCCAACTTTTGTAGCAACATGGACAGGACTGGAAGAGATTATGCTGAGTAAAATAAGTCAAGCAGAGAGAGTCAATTATCATATGGTTTCACTTATTTGTGGAGCATAACAAATATCATGGAGGACAAGGGGTGTTAGAGAGGAGAAGGGAGTTGGGGTAAATTGGAAGGGGAGGTGAATCACGAGAGACTATGGACTCTGAAAAACAATCTGAGGGGTTTGAAGTGGTGGGGGGTGGGAGGTTGGGGTACCAGGTGGTGGGTATTATAGAGGCACGGATTGCATGGAGCACTGGGTGTGGTGAAAAAATAATGAATACTGTTTTTCTGAAAATAAGTAAATTGAAAAAATTTTAAAAAAACCCATCACTAACAGTAATATGTAATAGTGGAAGACTGGATACTTTCCCTCTAGGAATAAGGACAAGACAAGAATGTCCACTATTGCCACTTCTATTCAACATTGTTCTAGAGGTTCTAGCCAGGGTAATTAGACGGTAAAAGAAATAAAATGGATTTATATCAGAAAGGAAGAAGTAAAATTATTTCTATTAACAAATACAACATTTTATATAGAAAATCCTAGGGAAACCACTAAAAGACTATTATAGATAATAAACAAATTCAGCATACTTGCAGGATATGAGATTAATATACAAAAACCAATTGTGTTTCTATACTTGCAAAAAACAATACAAAAATGTAATTAATTAAACAATTCAATTGACAATACCATTGAAAAAATAAAATACTCAGCAATAAATTTAACAAAAGAAGTACAAAAATTATGCCTTGAAAGCTACAAAACATTGTTGAAAGACAGTAAGTAAATTCCAAATAAATGGAGAGAAATTTCATGTTTCTGGATTGGAAGACTTACTATTATTTAGGTGACAATACTCTCTAAATTGATCTACAGAGTCAATGTAATCCCCATCAGAATCTCAGATGACTTCTTGGTAAAAACTGAAAAAGAGATTCTAAAATTCATATGGAATTGGAAGGGATCAAGAATAGCCAAAATAATCCTGAAAAATAAGAACAAAGTAGGAGGACTCAGATTTTCTGATTTCAAAACTTACTACAAAGCAATAGTAATCAGGGCGTCTGGGTGGCTCAGTGGGTTAAAGCCTCTGCCTTTGGCTCGGGTCATGATCCCAGGGTCATGGGATCGAGCCCCGCATCGGGCTCTCTGTTGGGTGGGGAGCCTGCTTCCTCCTCTCTCTCTGCCTGCCTCTCTGCCTCCTTGTGATTTCTGTCTGTCAAATAAACAAATAAATCTTTTTAAATAAATAAATAAACCCCAAAAAACAAAAAACCAAAAAACACACAAAGCAATAGTAATCAAGACCGTGTCACAGTGACATAAAGACAGGTGCATATAGAGCAACGGAAGAGAATTGAGACTCTAGAATTGAACCCATGTGTCTATGGTTGGTTGTTTTTGGACAATGTTGCCAAGCTGGAAAAAGAATAGTTTTTTTTTTCAACAAATGGTACTAAAGAACTGGATAGCCACTTGTAAAATAATGAATTTGGATCCTTCTAATCACACTGTATGCAAAAACCAACTCAAAAACCAATCAACAACCTAAATATAGGGACGCCTGGGTGGCTCAGTTGGTTGGACGACTGCCTTCGGCTCAGGGCGTGATCCTGGAGTCCCTGGATCGAGTCCCGCATCAGGCTCCCAGCTCCATGGGGAGTCTGCTTCGCTCTCTGACCTTCTCCTCGCTCGTGCTCTCTCTCACTGTCTCTCTCTCTCAAATAAATAAATAAAATCTTTAAAAAAAAAAAACACAACCTAAATATAAAACTTAAAATCAGAAAACTATCAGAAGAAACATGTGGATAATTTTCATGGCTCCATATTTGGCAATATGTTCTAAATTGTGACACTGAAAGCATGAGCAATTGAAGCATGAGCAAATTCCATTTATATTGAAGTCATCAAAATTTAAAAATTTTATGTTTTTTTTAAAAATTTATGTTTTGAAGGACACTATCAAGAAAATGAAAATATAACTCACAGAATGGGAGAAAATATTTACAAGTCATATATCTGATTAGGAACTTGTATCTAGAATAGATAAAGAAATCTTATAACTTAGTAGTAAAAAGACAAACAATTTTTAAAAAACGGTCAAAGGATTTGAGTAGGCATCTTTCCCAAGGAGCTGTATAATGTCCAATAAACATGTGGAAAGGTGTTCAACATTACTGGTCATCAGGTAAATGCAAATTAAAATGAGAAGATACCACCTCACCCCCATTAGGATGGCTATAATTATAAAAAAAAATGAGACAATAGTATCGGGAGAAGTGGAAAATCATACACTGCTGGTGTGGATATAAAATGGAACAGCCACCTTGGAAAACAATCTAATAGTTTTTCAAATGGTTAAATACCATACAACTCAGAAAGTCTACTCTTAGGTATCAACCCAAGAGAAATGAAAATACATGTTCACACAAAAACTTGAATACAAGGGCGCCTGGGTGGCTCAGTCTGTTAAGCGTTTGCCTTCAGCTCAGGTTACCATCCCAGCGTCCTGGGATTGAGTCCACAGTGGGCTCCCAGCTCAGCAGGGAACCTGCTTCTCCCTCTTGCTTCTGCCTGCTACTCCCCCTGCTTGTGCTCTATGAAATAAATAAATGAAATCCTTAAAAAAAAAGTCTCTGTGGGGGCACCTGGGTGGTTCAGGTCATGATCCCAGGGTCCTGGGATCGAGCCCCACATTGGGCTCTCTGCTCAGGGGGGAGCCTGCCTCCCCGCCCCCCTGCCTGCCTCTCTGCCTACTTGTGAACTCTGTCAAATAAATAAATAAAATCTTTTTTTAAAAAGTCTCTATGATTTAAAAAAATTTTGAATACTAGTGTTTATAGAAGCACTATTTTTTTAAAAGATTTTATTTATTATTTGACAGAGAGAGACACAGCGAGAAAGGGAACACAAGCAGAGGGAGTGGGAGAGGGAGAAGCAGGCTTCCCACTGAGCAGGGAGCCTGTTGCGGGACTTGATCCCAAGACCTTAGGATCATGACCTGAGCTGAAAGCGATTAACGACTAGAGCCACCCAGGTGCCCCTAGAAGCACTATTTTTAAAAAGATTTTTATTTATTTATTTATTTGACAGAGATTACAAGTACGCAGAGAGGCAGGCAGAAAGAAAGAGAGGAGGAAGCAGGCTCCCCGCTGAGCAGAGAGCCCAATGCAGGGCTTGATTCCAGGACCCTGAGCCAAAGGCAGAGACTTTAAACCACTGAGGCACCCAGGTGCCCCAGAAGCACTATTTATAATAGCCAAAAGGTAGAAACAATCCAAGTATTCATTAACTGATGAATGAATAAATAAAATGTGGTCTATCCATACCATGGAATATTATTCAGCCATAAAAATGAATGAAGTACTGATACAGTATTACAACACAAATGAACCTCAAAAACATTTGTGGTAAGTGAAAGAAAGCAGATCATACATAATATAGTTTCATTCATATCAAATATCCAAATAGGCAAATCTATGGAGACAGTAGATTAGTGGCTGCTTAGTGTTGGGGGGAGTAGGAGTAGTAAGAGAGGTAATAGGTAAATCCTATATGGTTTCTGTAGGGGTTTTAAAAATGTTCTAAAATTGGCTGCATTGATGATTGCATGTATCTGTGAAGACTCTAAAAAACATTGCCTTTTACACTTTGAATGGGTCAACTGTGTGATATGTGAATTATTTCTCAACTGAACTGCTGTTAAAAGTAAGAGTGGACCAGGGACACCTGGGTGGTATCTTTGGCTCGGTTAAGTGGCTGCCTTCGGCTCAGGTCGTGATCCCAGTGTCCTGGGATTGAACCCCACATCAGCGGGGCTGGGGGGAGGGGGGTCTGTTTCTCCATCCCCCTGCTCCTGTGCCCTTGCTTACTCTCTCTCTTAAATCAATCAATCAATCAATCAATCAATAACGAGTGAACCAGAAATAGACCATCCCTCATAGGGACTGATGCTTAGTTTTGGACCATCTCCATGGTTGGATTAAGATGATCTGGAATTGGAAGTGTTCTTAGCTGTTATTCCAGAAGTAAATGCAAATTCTTTCTGAAGAATAATGTCACCCAGAACCTTATATTAACCACAATTTTTCAAAACAATGTCTGGCACTCAATTAAAAGTTGCCAGGCATGGGCGCCTGGGTGGCTCAGTGGGTTAAGCCGCTGACTTCAGCTCAGGTCATGATCTCAGGGTCCTGGGATCGAGTCCCGCATCAGGCTCTCTGCTCGGCGGGGAGCCTGCTTCCTCTTCTCCTCTCTCTGTCTGCCTCTCTGCCTACTTGTGATCTCTCTCTGTCAAATAAATAAATAAAATCTTTAAAAAAAAAAGTTGCCAGGCATATGAGAATACAGGTGACTGAAAACCCAAGAGAAAAAACAGACAGTAGAAACATCTCATTATCCTTCAGGGTTCAGCTTAAATGTTACTTTCTCAGGAAAGCTTTTCTTAACACCGTGGGCTTCTTAAATCTGTGGAAAAATTCAGCCCCATCTCAGCCTATGTGTCTCCTAATTACTTGTCTAACATCTGTAAGCAAATTATTTCACTGTGTTCAGTTTGCAAGTTTTGCACAAATTAGGATTTAACTTGTGACAAAGCTTCAGTTTTATCTTGCTTTTCTAAACAAAACATAAGTATATTCTTTTTTCACTTATTTTTAAAATAAAATTTGGGTTGTAGTATAATGTACATACAGAAAAATGGATGACTTGCAATTGTACTTTTTTTTTTAATTTTAGAAAGAAAGCTTGCATGTGCAGTGGAGGTGGGGCAGAAAGAGTCTTAAGCAGACTCTGAGCTTATCACCAAGCCCAGTGTAGAGCTGGATCTCATGACTCTGAGTTCATGACCTGAGCTAAAACCAAGAGTTGGATGCCTAACCGATTGTACAACCCAGGTGCTCCATAAATGTACATTTTGCTGAATTGTCACAAACTGAACAGTTCCATGTGTGCAACTAGCCCCCAGATCAAGGAACAGAACACTGCCAGCACCCTGGAAACTCTTGGTTGTGAGGTTGTGTCAGAAAGGTTGTGTCCCTTTCTAGTCACTGGCCTTTGCCAAAAGTAACCAATTTCCTGTCTTCTAACTCCTATCTTCAAACACTTCTAAGATTAATTTTGCTTATTTTAGTTCAATATATTTTCAGAGTACACAAAGATGCGTGTACCAAGGTATTCACTACGGCTCCATTTATGATAGCAAAGGACTGAAAACCACCAAAAGGTCTATCAGTTGGGGACTGAGTAAATTTATTATGATGCCTCTTAAAATAAAATTCTATGCCACCATTAAAAGTAGAGATCTGGATATGCATATGCTGACATGGAGAGATGTCCAAGTTATGTCAGTAACGTGGAAAATTAAGTTTTACATTTATCCATCTATATCTCATTCATATAAAAAGAAAAAGTCCATGGGGCACCTGGGTGGCTCAGTGGGTTAAAGCCTCTGCCTTCGGCTCAGGTCATGATCCTGGGGTTGCAGGTTCAAGCCCTACATCGGGCTCTCTGCTCAGCAGGGAGCCTGCTTCCCCCTCTCTCTGCCTGCCTCTCTGCCTACTTGTGATCTCTCTCTCTGTCAAATAAATTAAAAAAGAAAAAGAAAAAGTCCGTGTTTATGTGCTCTTTGTAAATGCAAAGCAAATGATCTGAAGTTTATGTACACAATTGGGAGAAGGGATGGAACAGGAAGAAAGAGACTTGTACTTAAAAAACACACACACCTGGGTATCTTTTTTTTTTTTTTTTTTTACAAGAAGGACGCATTCCATTTGTATGCAACTTTTAACGGCAGTTTAAACATGGAAGAAAAATCACAATGCCTGAAATTTGCCTCTGGGGTTAAGGTAACCGAATTGAAAATTGTGTTCATTTATTAATGAACATTCACCAGTCTATACATGTTAAAATTACAAAGGCACATACTCTCTGACATTGGGGTTCCACTTCTTTGGCAATGGAACCTTTGTTTATACACCCTAGAAGGCATAAGTGAAGATGTTTATTGTTTGTAAGGGTGAAAAAAACAGAAGTAACCTCAGCGTGCATTAACAGAGGGAGAGCTGCATAAATCACGGTATAATCGTTTCCTAAACCAGGCAGTTAAGGAGAATGGGGTAGATCTATATTCAAGCATAGAGGCCTCTAAGATATATTGTTGGGTGAAAAAGCAAGGCAAAGAACAGTATACAAAGCATACAGCTTCTATCACATAGCCCCTCAGTGAGTATACAGACACACGGACAGAGGACATACAAAAATGTCTAGAAGCCTACGTTCCAACCTGGCGTCATTTTTGCCATCCTTGAAGGTGGTGATCCTTAGGAACACGGTTTCGGTTTGAGGATTTAAGGTAGCCAGGTGGTGAGATTGAAATAAAACCAACTTTTACTGGTTTAGGGGCCCTCCTGTCCTTCCTCCCATGTCATCATCCGAGGAACAACTGCAGCTTGGAGAAGGTAAATGACTTTCCTGGGGTTACACTGAGGGTAAATAGCAGAGCTGAGATTCAGATTCAGGTGGGTTCTGCTTCAAAGCCCTTTCTTAGTCTGTTTCTCCGTGGTGGGGGGGAATGTGGGGCGCAGGGGAGCAGGAGGGGCTTTACCGGGGGTGGGGTGGACTCCTCACCTGGTTCCCTATTGATTTGCCAAATTCCTTGCATTACGCTACTTCTCAGGAATGGCTGATCATGGCCCTGTGCAGGGGGGTGGCACCTCCACGACGGGGCCAGGATGCTGCTTAGCTTATTTTTGTGACATCTGGCAGGTGGTTCTCTAGTTCCTTTCATGATAATGAGCCCACTCCCTTTTGTCATTCCATCCCATCCATGGAGAGCTCTGTACACGAGGAAGTTATTTCTGGGAGGGCATTTGGCTGTCTTCCTATCACTTCTTCATGGGCCTTAGCTTTGTCATCAATGCTGTGAATGCCACCTGCTCCACCCACCCCCCCACCCCACCTTGGGACAGCCCTGCAGAGCCATAGAGTCACTGGCTAGGTCTCCTTCTCCACAATGAGCCACTTCAACTCCTTTCAGAATGGGTCTCCATTCTCCTCCCCATTCCCTCCAAAAACATCCCCTCCAGACTCCCTTCCAAGGTTGGCCCTGTCCCTTTGTAAGGTGGGACCTCCTGTGGAGGATCTGGAAGTCCGAGGGGCAACTGATAACCAAATTAGACTGTTTTCGGGAGTTGGTAGGGTGTGAAGCAGAGAGTGGACTAGAGCCCCTCAGGGAGAAGATGCCAGCGATGCTGGGGCTTGCAGCTCACATGCTCCCAGGTGGCTTCGGGGAAGATCTGTCATGGTTCTTGACACCCCACAGGCTGGGCCACTCCAGAGCCCCAGCGTGGAACCCCAGCTTGTGGCCAGGATGGCAAAGCCAGGCGTCTCTCCTCCCAGAAAGCATCTCACGGTGGTTTCCGTAAGTTGGTGGCGATTGCATAACTTTTTCACCAACTGCCATGCCGGATATATTTTGCAACCCAGCCCGCTGTGCCACACGTGTCGGCTGGCATGGCCAGGCCTCCCACACAGGCCGGAGGAAGTCTGAGAGTGAAACACAACTGATGGTGCCTCCCAGGAATCTGCCAGCCACAGGACATGCTCCTCACTCCCTGCCATGCATACAGGCCCCTGCTGGGCATAGCAGGAGGCTCTCGGGGCCCCACTATCCCCCAACCAGAGAGGGGAACCATGAATTCCGCAGAGCAGCCAGATGGAGGTGAGCACTTCGGAGAAGCCACCATCATATGCCAACAGCTCTTCTTGGTGTTCATGTGAAGATAAGTCCCAAAAGTTCCATTGGAAGGAGACCCCTCACCCATCAGTTCATGGGCAAAATCCTACTGGGGCATGTGCCAAGAGAGGATCCACAGGTGTATCATTCAGAGAAGGCATGGCAGAGGGTGAGTTCCAGAATGAGTTCTGAGGAAAGAATGAGGGGTTCACTGGGTGACAAAAGAAGGGTAAATGCCACCAGCCTAAGCACCAAGGACACTTGTGATGGGCTGACCGAGGGGGCTTGAGGCTTGGCCATTTGCCCACTGTTCCTTGGGCACTGGTGTTTCAGGGATTGGAGGATGATTCCAAAAGTAAAAGCCAGGGATCTCTGAGAAAGGAAGCCAAGTATGGAGAGGACTAGGGACACTCCCATATCCTGACAAGGTTTCTGGCAGAGTCAGGCGTGTAGTGGACAGCATGTAGACTTCCTAAAGTGTTAGGAAGATCCCCAGATCACCGCCTCCCCAGTTGCCTGGAGAGATGGCTGCTAATGGCTCTCTCTGTGTTCCTCTCCAGTAACCCATTCTCAGTTCAAGAGAGTTACCTCTCCCAAAAGCCAAACCCCCTTCTTAGGGACTGGCCAGGTTAGTAGTCTAAAGTCTCAGCCCCCTTGCTCCAACTTGGGACAACTCTGAAGGCCATTTCAACCCCAGAGCTCCCCATGAGTTTGGCTGAGTATTTGTAGTGATGGTGCCATAGCCCATCTTCTCTCTGCCCCACCCTGCTTCCCTTGTTCCCTCACAAGATGCTAATTTTCAGAGCTCACCAATATACTTCTTGGAACCTTAGGACCCAACCTGGGAGAGTATGTGGAGCCTACAGTCCTGCTGTACTCAAGGGTGAAGACGTTTGCCATTCAAACTAGTGGTTTTGCCGCTCTCTGGTGCTAGTCTACTCCAGCCAATTGTGTTCTCCTGGCCACCCTTGTTCAGGCAGTCTTGGGACTGCCTTAAATTACAAAGGGTACCCTCTTGTTGGCAAAAGAAAGAAACTCGCCATTAAAGAACAAATTTGAAGACATATTTGTGCCCAATTGACTTTCTAAGGGGAGGTTACTCAGAAGAGTAGAATGAACATTGGATGTTCTTGGTTTGGTTATAGTCACTTGTGAATTATTTTGTAGATTCTCTAGAACATTTTGGAACAAGGAAACCATCTGATTGCCTTTTTTTTTTTTTCTAAAGTAGGCTTCACACTGGGCATGGAGCCCAACGTAGGGCTTAAACTCATGACCCTGAGATCAAGGCCTGAGCTGAGATCAAGACTTGAGCTAAGGTTAAGACTTGAGTTCAGATCAAGAGTTAGATGCTTAACTGACTGAGCCACCCAGGTGACCCGATCTGATTGCCTTTTATTTTTTTTTAAAGATTTTATTCATTTATTTGACAGAGATCACAAGTAGGCACAGAGCCAGGCAGAGAGAGAGAGGGGAAGCAGGCTCCCCACCAAGCAGAGAGCCCGATGTGGGGCTCGATCCCAGGACCCTGAGATCATGACCTGAGCTGAAGGCAGAGGCTTAACCCACTGAGCCACCCAGGCACCCCTCTGATTGCTTCTTGATTTCCACAGCAAAAGGGATTATTTACCACACCATACCCAGTCAGAGCAAAGCCTGTACTAGCCATCAGCACTTTTTCTAAACTGTCCAGCAGGAGTGATTTCATATAGACATATGGGCTCACCTACTTACCAAGTGGCATTCTGTTATTCATCACAGCAGCTGGGAATCCCAAACCTTCCTAAGAAATAAAATAAGGAGGAGGAGATATTTCTTCATGTAATCGGAAAAACCCAAGTGGTCTTCAGGTATGGTTTGATTCAGGGCCTCAAATTATGTCATCAAAACCCTGTTAGTTTTCTGTCTGAGATTTCGTACTCAAGCAGTCTTTCCTCTTATGTGGCAAGTTAGTTGCAGCAGTTCTGGACTAAGAACCTTCCACAGTTGAGGAGTTGAGTGGGAAGTGAATCTAATTTCCAGCTGCCTAAGCAAAAGTCTTGGGATTCACTTTGCTTGGCCCAGTTAGCTTGGCTTCAGCCAACCCTGAACCAATTATTGTACCTAGAGAAAACTGCTGTGGCCTGGCTGGTCATATCTCAAGTTCATTTGTAAATATTTACTGAGTATCTGCTAGGTGTTAGACCCTGTCATAAGTTCTGGGGATTATACAGATATTGTCATTCATTTGTGCTCAAGAATTCACTTTTTAAGGGTGCCTGCATGGCTCAGTTGGTTAAGTATCTGCCCTTGGCTCAGGTCATGACCCCGGAATCTCGGGTTTAAGCCCCATGTCCAGCTTCCTGCTTATCAGAAAGTCTGTTTCTTCCTCTCCTTCTGCCCCTCCTTGCTTTTGTTCTCTCTCTCTCTCAAATAAATAAATAAAATATTTTTCAAAAAGAATTCATTTTCTAGTAGGATAAACTGACATATGACAAACTTTAATTTTTTATTTTTATTTTATTATTTTTTTATTATGTTATGTTAGTCACCATACAGCACATTATTAGTTTTTTTTTAAGATTTTATTTATTTATTAGACAGAGAGAGAAATCACAAGCAGGCAGAGAGGCAGGCAGAGAGAGAGAAGGGGGAAGCAGGCTCCCTGCTGAGCAGAGAGCCGGATGCAGGACTCCATCCCAGGACTCTGAGATCATGACCTGGGCCGAAGGCAGCGGCTTAACCCACTGAGCCACCCAGGCGCCCACATTATTAGTTTTTGATGTAGTGTTCCAAGATTCATTGCTTACGTATAATACCCAGTTCTCCATGCAATACATGCCCTCCTTAATACCCATCACCAAGCTCACCCATCCCCCACTCCCCTCCTCTCTAACCCTCAGTTAGTTTCTTAGAGTCCATAGTCTCTCATGGGTTGTCTCCCACTCTGCTTTCCGCCTCCCTTCATTTTTTCCTTCCTTCTCTTAATGTCCTCCATGCTATTCCTTATGTTCCACAAGTAAGTGAAACCATATGATATTTAACTTTCTCAGCTTGACTTATTTCACTCAGCATAATCTCCTCCAGTCCCATCCATGTCGATGCAAAAGTTGGGTATTCATCCTTTCTGATGGCTGAGTAATATTCCATAGTGTATATGGACCATATCTTCTTTATCCATTCATCTGTTGAAGGGCATCTTGGCTCTTTCTATAGTTTGGCTATTGTGGACACTGCTGTTATGAACATTGGTGTGAAGATGGCCCTTCTTTTCACTACATCTGTATCTTTGAGGTAACTACCCAGTAGTGCAATTGCAAGGTCATAGGGTAGCTCTATTTCTAATTTTTTGAGGAACCTCCACACTACTTTCCAAAGTGGCTGCATCAACTTGCATTCCCACCAACAGTGTAAGAGGTTTCCTCTTTCTCCAAATCCTCTCCAACATTTGTTATGTCTTGCCTTGTTAATTTTGCCATTCTAACTCGTGTATGGTGGTATCTCAATGTCATTTTTTAACAGATTTTATTTATTTATTTGACAGAGATCACAAGTAGGCAGAGAAGCAGGCAGAGAGAGAGGAGGAAGCAGGCTCTCTATTAAGCAGAGAGCCACATGTGGGGCTCGATCCCAGGACCCTGGGATCATGACCTGAGCCGAAGGCAGAGGCTTTAACCCACTGAGCCACCAAGGTGCCCCTCTCAATGTCGTTTTGATTTGAATTTCCCTGATGACTAATGATGATGAACATTTTTTATGTGTCTTTTAGCCTTTGTGTGTCTTCATTGGAGAAGTGTCTGTTCATGTCGTCTGCCCAATTTTTGACTTGATTATTTGTTTTTTGGTATTGAGTTTGAGAAATTCTTGGGTCTTGGATAGATAGATCTTGGATATCAGCCCCTTGTATGACAAACTTTAAAAATAATCCATTATCTAATTTAATTCATCCAAAGATCCTTTAAGAGAGGTGGTTATATATATATATATATTAACTTACTCTGCAGATAAAGTAAAGAGAGGCTCAGGAAATTTAAGAGCTCACATATAGCCTAATGGAATGATAGGTGCCTAATAAATCCTGATGTTGGGTGGAATGAGCCTTCACAGCCCTTGGCAGGCCTGGCCAGAGAGGGATATGATGAAGACTGGAGATCCTAGAGGAGCCACAGCACTTTGGACCAAGGCAGGAAGAATGCAAAATCCTGAGGCTTCCTCTAGCATGGAGCCTGGGATGGTTTGGTTGAGCCCATGAGCTGATGAGGAAACTCTCCAAGAAGCTAGAATTTCTTTGGCTAGAAGCAACATAAAAACTGGCTAGAGATGGTTTTAGCATCAGATAGTCATCATCTCATGTAACAGGGAGTCTGGAAGTAGGCATTCTTGGGTTGGTTTATACAGTGGCTCAGGGACAGCATCCAGTACCCCTGGACAGTCCCCTCTTTCCTCTTTTCCAGCCTTGGCAGGATAGCTTTCATCTGTAGGATTGGCTCTTCAAGGTCAGAAGATGGCTGCATCAGCTGCAGGATTCATAGCCTTACACAGCAATGTCCAAAAGCTAGGTGGAGACAGGCTACCTTCCTTATGCACCTTTGGAAAGAGGAAAACATTTTCCAAAAGCACCCCAGAAAATCACCTCCCATGTCCAGTTGGCCACAATTAGGGCACATGTTCATGACTAGTCAATACAGGACTCAGGTTTAGTGTTGTAACAAACATCCAAAAATAGAAGTGGCTTAAACAAGAGAGATGTTTATTTTTCTCTCAAGTTAGAGTCTAAGGAGGTAGTCCTAGGCTGATTTCTATGCCCACAATGAATTGAGACCCAGGCTCTTTCTATCTTTTGTCCCTGCCATTTTTAACTTGTGGCTTTCAACTTGTGATCTGAGATGGCTGTGCCAACTTCTCCCTAGCATGTCTTTGTTTCAGCCAACTGGAAAGGGAGGAGGTACAGGAGGAATTCCACTTTCCCTTAAAGGCATAGCCAGAAGTTCAGATGTGACTTTTGCTCATTCCCCATCAGTTCAACTCAATCATGTGTCCACCCTCAGGTTCAAAGTAGGTTGAGTAACGTAGGCTTTATTTGGGACAGTACTGCTACTACAGGAAAAAGAAGGAAATGGAATTAAGGAACAATGAGCAGTCTCTGCCACAGAAGGGAATTATTAGAGGATTAATCTAGGCTAGATTAAGATTCACCCCCTGGGGCTGGAGAGAGAACCAGCCTCCCTCAAGTACATGGTTTCCCAATACATAGGCTAATTTGGGATTTGAATGGAAGAACAGATGGAGGAGAATAATGGTTCATAAGTATGGTAGCAGAATAATGGCCTCCTAAATATATCTGTATACTAATCCCTAGGAACCAGGAAAGTTAACTTAGAGGATGAGATTTAGAACTTTATTTTTTTAAAGATTTTAAAATTTATTTATTTGAAAGAGAGAGATCACAAGTAGGCAGAGAAGCAGACAGAGAGAGAAGGGGAAGCAGGTCCTCTGCCAAGCAGAAAGCCCGATGTGGGGCCCGATCCCAGGACCTTGAGATCATGACCTGAGCCAAAGGTAGAGACTTTAACCCACTGAGCCACCCAGGTGCCCCGAGATTTAGAACTTTAAAGCTGATGAGACTTAGGTGAGATTTTGGGTCTGACAGTGGATGTAGGGACTTTGGGATGGGATGAATATGAATATGTCTTCTGTATGGGATACATGTGAATCTTTGAGGGCCAGGGACTGTATAGGCTGAATAATGGCCTCTAATTATGTACACATCCTCATCTTCAGAATTGGGAATGTTGGTTTCTATAGCAAAAGGGACTTTGCAGATGTGATGAAGTTAGGGAGATTATTTGAATTATCCAGATGGACCGCAGGTAATCACAACAGTTCTTGTAAGAGGAGTATAGGATGAATCAGACTCAAAGGAGAAGTAACATAGCAAGGAAGCAGAGATTGGAGGGACCTGCTTTGAAGATGGAACAAGGGAGAATACAGGAATATGATACAGGCCCCACTAAGAAGCCACTTAGAAAGCTTCAGAGAGTCAGATTTCCCCCTCATAGCCTTCAGAAGGAACTCCACTGCTAATGCCTTGAGGTTATCCCAGAGAAACTCATTTCAGACTTCTGACCTCCACAGTTGTAGGAGAATGACCCTTGTGTTGTCTTAAGCCACCGAGTTTGCAGTCACTTGTTACAGCAGCAAGAGGAAACAAATACAGTAGGCAACCAACAAGTCTGCCACAGCATGACTGAGGAGCTGAAAGTCATCTGATGGCTCCAAGCTGAAGGATGGCTCCAAGCTGTCACTGAAGGAAGTGACAAGTGATGGTGGGTGTGGGGAATAGGAAGCCATCCTTGGTGTCCCAATCCCATCATATAGTGGTGGCTTACTGTGTTCCAGGCACTGTGAAAGGCAAGGTTTCCACTTCAATCTTCACAGCTCTGCAAGAAGTAGATATCTGAATGACATGCCTGAAATTGCATAGTTATTAAGTGATAGAAATAAGATTTGAATGGAGATCTGTCTGACATGGGTGTCCAACAGTATACTCGGCATCGCCTAGCTTCCCACATTTACAAGATATCGTCTAGGTGTGCAAGCTGGAGGAGAAACCAATGGACTAAACAATCTATTCATAGTAACAGCTATTGTTTATTGAGAACCTTCTATGTATTAGATATGTGGTATTACTGTTTGTATTACACATAGTTTTTCTGCAAATTCTTATTATTTGTTTCATATTATAGAGGTAGAAACCAAAGCTCAGAGCAATTCATTGTCCATCAAAAAATCACACAGGTAATAAATGACAATATTAGATTTTGAACCCAGGTTCGCCTGACTACAATGTCATTGTTCTTCTTGTGGCACTAGGGAAATTCACGAGATGGCTGAGAGTCACCAAATTTTGAGTTCCTTGAGGTGGTAATCACTGTGTTATCCAGCTCCACACTCTTAGTATCCAGTGTGGCAGGTCAATTTGTTGATTTAATCTGTGTTTTAGTTTGTCAAAGTTTTTAAACTTTGTTTTGGTTTGTCGATGTTTTTAAAACACAGAAAAATACAAAAAGCAATCTAATAACTCCCCACAAGGAACATTTTCCTGTATTTTCTTCAGATTTTTTTAATAAAAGAAAAAATATTACGATAAAGTAGAAGAATATTTTGTCTTTTTTTCTCATCCTTGTGCTTTTTGCTTATTATAAACAACACTACATTGAACATCTTCATATGTAGGGAAACATTTTCCTGGGGTCTGTACCTAACTTTTTTTTAAGATTTTATTTATTTATTTGACAGACAGAGATCACAGGTAGGCAGAGAGGCAGGCAGAGAGAGGAAGGGAAGCAGGGTCCTTGCTGAGCAGAGAGCCGGATGCAGGGCTCGATCCCAGGGTCCTGGGATCATGACCTGAGCCGAAGGCAGAGGCCTTAACCCACTGAGCCACCCAGGCGCCCCTGTACCTAACATTTTACTGTGGAAATATTGCTGCTGGGTAGAAAGGCATCTCAAATTCAACTCTACTAGATGTTGGGTTTTTTTGTTTGTTTGTTTTTAAAGATTTTATTTATTTATGTGACAAAGATTACAAGTAGGCAGAGAGGCAGGCAGAGAGAGAGAGAGGAGGAAACAGGCTCCCCGCTGAGCAGAGAGCCCCATGCGAGGCTCGATCCCAGGACCCTGAGATCACGACCCAAGCCAAAGGCAGAGGCTTTAACCCACTGAGCCACTCAGGCGCCCCATCTACTAGATGTTGTTAAATAACTATCAAAAATGCTCCATTCATCTTCCTTTTTTTTCTTTCTTTAGCATTAAACATTTTTTTTAGATTTTTATTTATTTATTTGACAGAGAGATAGAGAGAGCACAAGTAAGCACAGCAGCAGGCAGAGGGAGAGAGAGAAGCAGGCTCTCTGCTGAGCAGGGAGCCGGATTCAGGGCTTGACCCCAGGACCCTGGAATCATGAACCGAGCTGAAGGCAGCCACTTAGCCAACTGAGCCACCCAGGCACCCAACATTAAAAATTTTAGCCAAGATCAATATGTATTGATTTAAAGAGTCAAATAATTCTGCAATACTTTTTAGGAGAAATAGCATTCTCTTTCCAAGTTGTCTCTTTCAAATGTCCTGACTTACTCTTTTGTTTAAAAAAGATTTGTTTATTTATTTGAGAGAAGAGAGCATGTGAGGAGGAGGAGGGGGCAAAAGGAGAGGGAGAGAAGCAGATGCCTCACTGGGTGGGACAAGCCCCACCTCCAGGCTGGATCTCATAAACCCGAGATCATGACCTGAGCCGAAACTGAGTCCAATGTCTGACTAAGCCACCCGGATGCCCTCTGACTTACTCATTACTCTTATTTTCAGTTTATTTGTTTGAACAAGGACCCAGATAAGATCTGTATATTGTGGTGGGTTGATACATTTTTCAAATTTCTTTTAATCTGTGATGCTCCTCTTTTGTACCTTGTAAATTATGTGTTGCCCTTTGCTGATCGGCATCCCTGTTGGTGTCTTTTACCATGTTCCTCTCTCTATTTCCTGTTAGATCCTGATGAGACTCAGGTTTAATTGGGGGTGGGGGGTGCAAAATTCTTTCATAGATGGTGACATCTGCTTCCTTCAGGGACACGTAACATCTGGTTGCCTCTTTTTGTGATGTTAGTAGCCACTGATGATAGCTGTCCAGATCATTTTCTTCATTACTGATCACATGCTGATAGATGGTATTCTAATTGTATCATTCATTCATCATTCATGAGCTGACATACTTCTATCAAGTCACACTTTCATTCATCAACTCTTTAAAGGCCCTGAGGGGCGGTTTATATAGGAAAGAAGAATAAATGCTTGCTTCTTTCCTTTTTTTAAAGTTTTCAAAATAATGAGTTGGTTCCCTAGTGCTCTTCAATGGTGATTGGTGAGGTGGTTATTGTTAAGTATTGTTATGAACATGTGATTTTTTTAAAAAGATTTTATTTATTTATTTGAGAGAGAGAGAGACAACATGAGCAGGGAGAGGGCAGAGGGAGAAGCAGGTTTCCCGCTGAGCGGGGAGCCCTAAATGGGGCTTGATCCCAGGACCCTGAGATCATGACCTGAGCTGAAGGCAGATGCTTAACAGACTGAGCCACCCAGGTGCCCCATGATGACTTAAAACACCACAAACTTATTATCTCATCATTTCGTAGGTTAGAAGTCTGACACACGTCTCATATATGGGGGCTGACAGGTGCTAACAGGCATCAGTGCTTGCTCTCAGGTAAAAGTCTGTGTTCTACATCCCATTGGAGCCAGCCTGCTGTGGGATCTAAGTGGGATGAACGGAGCCCTTGGCCTCACCCTCTGAGCAGAAGTAGAATCGGGCAAGGTCTGATCTGGGCACCAAAGGTCATCATAAATTCTATCATCATAAATTCTACATCCTGTAGCCTCCTTGTACTATGAGCGGTTTCCTAGTGCTCAATTTACACCAGGCATAATTTTAGACACTTGATTTATATCAACTCATTTACTCTTCACCACTGTCCTATGAATAAGGTAGTACCTGTGGTCCACAAGCCAGCATTCAGCCAGAGAAGAACCAGTGGGAGATCTTCAGTAAGAGATGTGTTGCAAGGGAGCGGCTTATGTGATGTTGGAGCAGGTGGGCAAGTCCCAAATCCTTGGTGTAGGTCGTCAGGAAGGACAGACCAGAACAGGAGCCGCTAACAACAGATGGGACTTTTAGAAAACCTTTGTTCTGCTCTCAACACCTCAACAGATTGAATCAGGCCCAACCCAATTATCAAGGATAACCTAAAAGTCAACCGATTAAGGACTACTTTAATCACACCTCTGAAACACCTCCATAGCAACACCTGGATTTGCATTTGATTAAATAACCAAGACTGCAGCTTTGCTAACTTGATATGAAAAACACCATCACAGATGGAGAACCTGAGGCACATCTTGGTAAACCATCTTGGCTAAGGTCTCGAGGTACTACAATGGCAGACTTGAACCAAAGGGGGCTGGCTCTGGGGTCTAACCTCAACACTCTTTCTCATGCTTCTCATAGCCACTGGCTGGTCATGGAGTTAACCTTGACCCTGGTTGCCTTCCTCTATCTTGTTACGTGGGGAATAATGGCAGAAGTATGTCAGATTTAATGAAGCCGGAAGTATGTCAGATTTAAGATATGTGGGCTGGGGGCAGGTGGCATCATGGTTGGGAGTACCAGCTGTGCAGCAAGACTTTCTAGGCTCACGTGCTGGCTGTGCTCTTAAGAGTTGTGTGATATTATCACATAGGTTTCTTAACCTGTTGGTGCCACAATTTCACCATTTGAAGACTTTGCATAAAATAGTATGTGACTTATAGAATATTGTAGGAATTCAATGAGAAAGCAGAGATAAGATCCTCAGAATAGTAAGCAGTCAATGAAGGTCCACTCTTAAATTCTGGCTGAAGAACCCATTCTGACCCCCATATCCAGTTACTGTGGGCTCAGCCTGAGGGCTTCCGCAGAGCTGCCTGCTTCTCAGCCCTGCAAATTTTGGCCTGCTAACTCTGTGTCATGGGAGGCTGTCCTCCGGGAGGATAGACAGGAGGAGGTGGCTCCCTTAGCCATAGAGGCTTCTGAAAGATGTGTGGCCTCTGGTACTGCACTGTCCAGAGCTGTGTGCTGGCAAGAAGTGACCCACAGTAACCTGGTCTAGGGCTATGCAACCCCAGGATCAGCAGCAAGTGCCCCAGGCGCGAGGGAAGCCTGAGGGGTGGGAGAAGGTCTATGGTGGGAAAGGTAGGCTCTCAGGAAGTGGGACTGGCCAGGGAACCACAGGTGTATCAGAGATGGGGTGCTGTCCAAGTATGCAAAGGCCAGGGACTCTGGTAGGGTCAGCTCCAGCAGTCTTCACTAAGGGAAGGAGAAACAGACTAGTCCCCAGGCCCCACCCTGAGCCTCAGTCACTCTCTGCTCCAGCAATCTGGGGACAAGATCGGTGCCAAGCCCCTGAGCTCACCCTAGTCCTCTCCCCAACCCCCATTGCTGAATCAGCTAGCCTCTGTTGGGCAAGAAACCACCCCAAGAGTTAATGACCTCAGATGACAACCATTTATTATCACTCATAAGTTGGTAAGGGAAACTGGGTGGGTCTGCTGATCTGGACTGGCGTGTGCTAATCGTATCTCTTTCCCTGTTGTTTTGTCTGCATGTCATATAAATGCAATCACACAGTATACGACCTTTGAGTCTAGCTTCTTTATTATTGTTATTAAGTTTTTACTTAAATTCCAGTTAGTTAACATACAGAGTAATATTAGTTTCAGGTGTACAATATAGTGATTCCCCACTTACATACAACACCCCCTGCTCATCACAAGTGCCCTCCTTTATCCCCTTCACCTATTTCCCCCATACCCCCTCCATTTTGGAAACCATCAGATTGTCCTCTACAGATAATCTTGGTTTGCCTTGCTCTCTTATTTGTTCCCTTTTGCTCCATTGTTTTATTTCTTAAATTCCACATATGAGTGAAATCATATGGTATTTGCCTTTTTCTGATTTCACATAGCGTAATACCCTCTAACTCCATCCACATTGTTACAAAGGGCAAGATTTCATTCTTTTTTATGGCTGAGTAATATTCCATTGTATATATACACCATATCTTCTTTATCCATTTATTGATCGTTGGGCACTTGGGCTGCTTCTATATCTTGGCTATTGTAAATAATGCTGCTATAAACATAGGGGTGCATGTATCTCTTTGCATTCGTGTTTTTTTCTTCTTTGGATAAATACCCAGCAGTGGAATTACTAGGTCGTATAGTGATTCTGTTTTTAATTTCTTGAGGAGCCTCCATATTGTTTTTCACAACGATGGCCCCAATTTGCATTCCTGCCAACAGTGTAAGAAGGTTCCTTTTTCTTTTTTTTAAATATATTTTATTTTCACATAATCTCTATGTCCAATGAGTGGCCTGAACTCATGATCCCAAGATCAAAAGTTGCATGCTCCACCAACTGAGCCAGCCAGGGGTCCTGAGGGTCCCTATTTCTCCACATCCCCACCAAGTGTCTAGCTTCTTTCATCCAGCATAACTGAGATCATCTGTGTCATTGTGTGTATCAGTAATTCATTCCTTTTTGTTGTGTATTTGTTTCCTATTGCTTCTGTAGCAAACTGCCACAGTGGCTTAAAACAGCACGAATTTATTATCTTACAGTCCTGGAGTTCGTAGGTCCTAACCTCAAGGGGTTGGCAGGCTGGTTTCTTCTGGAGGCTTCTGAGGGGAGAATCCACTTCTTGGACTTTTCTCCTAGTAGTCACCTATTTTCCTTGGCTCATAACCTCTTCCTCTATCTGCATTCTAGCCCCTGCTTCCAACATTACACAGCTTTCTCCTCTGACTGACCCCTCCCACCCTCTGCCTCGAGGTTACATTGGATACATCCAGATAATCCAGAATAAATATCCCATCTCAAGATCCTTAACTTAATCACATCTGCAAATCCCATTTTGCCCTGTAAGGTAGCACCTTCACAGGTTCTGGGGATTCAGGTATGGACATCTGTGTGGGGACATTATTCTGCCAACAACTGCCCAGGAATAATTCATTGTATGCTTATACCCGTGTGCTTAGCCATTCAACAGTCGAAGGACAAAAGCATATATTCAGATTCTCTCGTTGATCAACTTTTCTCCTAGGAGAAAGGGAGAAAAACATACTTCACCTTAAGGTGAAGGAAACAAAACAGAGTGAAAACTGATGAGGTGAAAATAGAAACACAATAAATCAACAAAAACCAAAATCTGGTTCTTTGAAATGATCAGTGAAATTGGTAAGCCTAGGACTGACTAGCTTGATCAAGAGAAAAAGGGAAAGGATACAAATTTCCAGTATCAGGAATGAAAGAAGAGATAACACTACTGATACTGACAGATACTAAAAGGAGTATAAAAGAAATATGAATGCGTTCGTGCTAATAATTTTGAAAACCTAGATGAAATGGACAATTTCTTTGAAAGAAACAAATTACCAAAACCTGATCCAAGAAGAATAGAAATTTGGAATCACTCTATTTAAATTAAAGAAACTGATTTTGTTATTTAAAACCTTCCTACAAAGAAACCATTTAGGGAAAAAATAATATAAATCCTACACAAACCACTTCAGAAAATAGAAGATGGGAGAACCCTTCTCAACTAATTTTATGAGGCAAGTGTGACCTTGCCTCATAAGGCAAGTATGACCTTGAGACAAGTATGACCTTGCCTCATATTTTGATGCCCAAAATAGACAAAATATTTCAAGAAATGTTGTGTCAAGAAATGACACAAAACTTTTGTGTCTATGTTCATGAGGGATTTGGGTCCACACTTTTCAAGAAAAGAGAAGTGTAGACCCAAATCCCTCATGAACATAGACACAAAAGTTTTTAACAAAATTTTAACAAATTGAATATGACAACATATAAAAAGAATAATATAACATTACCATGTGGGGCTTATCCCAGGAATGCAAAGGTGATTTTTCATATCCAGTATCAATTCATATAATCTTCTATATTAGTAGAATAACAGGGTAAAACCATATGATTATTTTGAAAGATACAAATAAAGCATTTGATAAAACTTAACACTGATTCACAATAAAAGTTCTCAGCAAACTAGGAGCAGAAGGGACATTCTTTAGTCTGATGAAGGACATCATGAAAAATCTTAGTTAACATCATACTCAAACATGAAACACCCAATGCTAATATTGGGAACAAGATATAGATGTCTGCTATCACAACTTTTAGTCAACATTGATACTAAAGGTCCTAGCCAGTGTAATAGGTAAGGAAAAGGAGTAAATGGCACACAAGTAGAAAAGAAAGGTGTGAAACTGTCTTTACATGCAAAAGCATGATTGTGTACACAGAAAACCATAAGGAATAATGATTTTTTAAAAGCTGCTAGAACTAACAAGTGAATAAAAGCAAGTTTTCAGGATAAAAATCAATATACAAAACCCCACATATTTCTCTCTCTCTCTTTTTATTTTTTAGCAGACTCCATGCCCAGTGTGAAGCCCAATGTGGGACTTGAACTCACTACTCTAAGATCAAGACCTGAGCTGAGATCGAGAGATGGACCCTCATCTGACCCAGCTGCCTAGGCACTCCTCCATATATTTCTATATACTATCAATGAAAAAGTAGAAAATGGAATTTAAACAATAACTTAATTTACAATATCATCAGAGATAAAATATGTAAGAATAAGTCTAAGATGTGTTCACTCAAAACTACAAAATCTCAGGGGCACCTGGGTGGCTCAGTTTCTTAAATGCCTAACTTCGGCTCAGGTCATGATCCTGCAGTACAGGACTAGAGCCCTGCATTGGTCTCCCTGCTCAGTGGAGAGCCTGCTCCTCTCTCTGCCCCTCTCCCCTCCTCATGCTCTCTCTTTCTCAAATAAATAAATAAAATCTTAAAACAGAACAAAAAGCTATAAAATCTTTCACAGGAAAGTTAGAGCAGATCTAGCCAAATGGAGATATATGCCATATTCATGAGTTAGAAAACCCCGTATTATTAAGGTGACAATTATCCTTAAAATGATCTATACAGGGGCGCCTGGGTGGCTCAGTGGGTTAAAGCCTCTGCCTTCGGCTCAGGTCATGATCCCAGGGTCCTGGGATCGAGCCTCATGTCGGGCTCTCTGCTCTGCAGGGAGCCTGCTTCCTCCTCCTCTCTCTCTGCCTGCCTCTGTGCCTACTTGTGATCTCTGTCTGTCAAATAAATAAATAAAATCTTTAAAAAAAATGATCTATACAATGATTACAATTCCAATAAAAATCCAGGCTTCATTAAGAGATACGTTGAGTGCTGCTTGGTGGCTCAGTCAGTTAAGCATCTGACTCTTGATTTCAGCTCAGATCATGATCTCAGGGTTGTGAGATGGAGTCCTGCAGCGCGAGACTTGCTCAGCGGGGAGCCTGCTTCTCCCTCTGCCTCCCGCTCCCCCTGCTTGTGCTGTCTCTCTCTCTCTGACAAATAAATAAACAAAAATCTCTTTTAAAAATTATTGGAGGGGCGCCTGGGTGGCTCAGTGGGTTAAGCCTCTGCCTTCAGCTCAGGTCATGATCTCAGGGTCCTGGGATCGAGCCCCACATCGGGCTCTCTGCTCAGCGGGGAGCCTGCTTCCTCCTCTCTCTCTGCCTGCCTCTCTGCCTACTTGTAATCTCTGCCTGTCAAATAAATAAATAAAATCTTTAAAAAAAATTATTGGAAATGCAAAGAACCTAGAAGAACCAAAATAATCTTGAAAAAGAGGAATAGGGTCAGAAGATTTGCACAATCTGATCTCAAGACTTTCTATAAAGCTATAGCAATCAAGACAGTGTGATAGTGATGTAAGGATAAGCCAATGAAATGATCAATGAGAGTCCCAAAATGCATCTATGCTTATATGGTCAATTGATTTTTTTTTTTTACAAAGGTATCAAAGTAATTCAGTGGGGGAAAATGCTGCTTTTTAAACATAGAGTAACAAATTTTTAGTGTTTAGACAACTGAGTATCTTTATGGCAAAAGGGAACTTCACTGTACTGAAAAATTAACTCAAAGGGATCATAGATCTAAGTATAAGAGCTAAAACTCTTAAAAGTCCAGAAGAAAACATATGGAAAAAATCAGCGTGACATTGGGTTAAGCAAAGGTTTCTTAACTAGGACACAAAAGGCACCATCTACAAAAGAAAAATAATAAAATAAACATGATTTTACTATTTTTAAATCACATAAGTATTACACATTCTTTATCAGGTTGTTTAGAGTCCTTATTGCCTTTTGGATTATGAAAGAAATATGTCTGTTATTATAATTCAAATAATGCTGCTCATAGACAACCCTAAAGAACACACATACACATTATCATATAGGGTTTTTAAAAATGGGATTGTATCTTTTCTATAACTTGCTTTTCTCCACTTGAAATAAACAGTGGACAGTGTTCCCTACCAGCACATCAATACTTTTGCTAACAATGTTTGTACACTTATTTTCTCACGTGCTACTACTTCTGCATAAAATATTACTAAGTGTGCGACTGTGGATAAGCACACTTTAAATTTAAATAGATCCTAGATAATTGTTCTTGCTAAAAGTTGCACCAGTTTATATTCCCACCAATAGCAGAGGAGGGTGCTTGCTTTCTGATAGGCTTACTATCGATGGATGTTATCAGTCTTGTTTCTTGTATAATGTTTTGTGTGTGGGCCATCTGCTAAATGAACAATGGTACCTCATTGTTGTTTTTAATTATCATTTATTTGATTATAAATGAGGGCATGCTTTCCTTTCATATGTTTATTGACCATTATATTTCTTCTTGTGCGAATTGCCTATTTTTTCTATTGGGTTGTTTGTCTTTTCCTTATGGATTTTTAGGAACACTTTGCATATTATAGATATTGACTGTTGCTTCGTTATATGCAATGCAAATACCGTCTCTGTCTATTGTTTGTTCTCTAAGTCTGTGTGTAGTATCTTTCACTATACAGAAGTTGGAACTTTTTATGTAGTTCAATGAACCAATCCTTTTCTTTATACTTCCTGCTTTCTGTGCAATGCTTGGAGAATCTCTCCCTACCACGTTATAAAAAAAGCTGTACTTTTTCGTACAAGTATGGAGTGAATTGCTGTGTTTCACCAATATTGGTGATGTTTCCATGCTTGATCTGGGTCCTGGGTACATTTTTTATATTTTTCTGTTTAATCTTTTGTGTGCCTGACATCCTTTATAATATGTTTTTGTAAAGAAATAGAGGGGGAAAACCTGAGACTTTCTGATTGGGTTGCACTACCAGAAAAAAAAAATTCCAAGTCTGGCAAAAACAAACAAAAACAAACAGCACAAGACTATGTGATTTTATCATGGAGTCTGAGCAATCTCCAGTGTCTGGCATCTTTTGGGATCTGCACCATCAGGAACCGGGTACCAGAGAGATGAGAGCCCTAAAGCCCATCTCAGACACAGCCACGGAGAATGATGGGCAGGAAACACCTCTCAGAGAATAGAACTGGGCAATTGAACTGACTGCCCAAGCAGGTGGCAAAGAGGTCGGGATGCATGCTAAACATGAATAACCTTGCCAAGCTCATGCCCAGTGAAAGATGCCAGTCACAAAGACCACAGAGTGGATGGTTGCATTTATATGAAATGTTTGTAATAGAGACAGAAAGTAGATTTGTGGTTGTCAGGGCTGGCGGGAGGGAGAGGTGGAGAGTGACTGCCAATGAGTTTCTTTGGGGGAGTTATTAGAATCTTCTCAACTTAGACCGTGATCATGGTGGCGTAACTCTGAATAATCTAGAAATCCTGGTGTCACCACTGACCGCACATCTGCTTTTCTATGGTATAGCATCAATCTGTATTTCATTCTTCTTTATGGCCAAATAATATTCCTTTGTTAGGGCTAGACTAGTTGGTTTATCTGTTCACCAGTTGATTGGCATTTGGGTTGTTTCTACTTTTTCGGCCATCGTGAACAATGCTGCTTTGAACACTGGTGCATGAGTGTTAATGGGGAGACATATTTCCAAGTGCCTTGGGTACATACCTTGGGATTGCTTTGCTGGGTCATAGGGCAACTGCATGTCTAACAGTTTCCAGTATTCTGAGTTGTGCTATGAGCTATTGCCCACTGCGGTGGTCATGGACTCTCCCCTTTCCCATGCGGGAATTGATATCATACTTCTCCTTTCCTCTCTGCACAAGTCATGTGGGGGTGGCGGGGTAGTTAAGATCTCAACCCAGGATCACTGGAATCCTGGTCCTGGGACCGGATGTGTGACAGGAAGAGACAGTGTGTTGCCACCTCTATACCCTTCCATTGCTGCTATCACAGTTTACTGTAAACCAACAGGCGTAAAACAGCCTGCCTTCAGTGTCTCACAGTTTCTGTGGGTCAAAGTCCTAGTAGAGGGTGCCTCCACTGGGTTTTTTTGCTTAGGGTCTTCCGGAGCTGATCAAGATGTTGGCAGACTGGACATTTTCCGAGGGTCTGGAGGAAGAACCCCTTGCTTGCTGAGGTTGTTGGCAGAATTCAGTTATTTGTTGTAAGACTGGGACATTTTAAGACAGTTCTTTGCCAATATTTCTCTGTAATCATGCTTGGAACCCTCCTCATGCTTGGTATCTTTCTTCCCCTTGCCTACCCCATTCTACTTCCTCTTCAGCTTTCTTCTTCAGCCACCTGCTGGGGAATGGTCTCTGGTTTTAAGCGCTCACATGATTACACTGAGCCCACCAGGGTAAGTTAGGGTCAGTCCCTACTTTAAGGTCAATAGATTAGTAACTTTAACTACATCTGCAAAGCCCTGTTAGCTATGTGAGGGACAAATTCTGTTTCCAGAGATTAGGGTGGACATCTTCAGGGCCCATAATTCTGCTATTCCACTTCCCTCAGGAATAAAAATGGAGGGAAGGATGTTTATGGATGTTGGATCGTCAAGATGTGAGCTGAGTGGTCTTCTGTGTTTTTTGCCACCCAACGTCCATTCCCGTTCTTCTGAAGCCATATCTTGATTCTCCTCTAGGGTCACTGCCAAACCCACAGTCATTTGCTGAGGGCGGGTACTTGGCTCAGGCCTGGTCAGCCTGGCCACTGTGTCCTCCTGGCCATAGAGGCCCCTTTCAGGGGTGAACACATGAGCAAACTAAAGCTGATGAGAATTTTCAGAACCTTGGGGAAAGAGATCCCATGTTCTCCCCACTGGGTTTGGACAAGAAAGGATGTAGGGGCTGGAGCTGCTGCCATGAGTCTGGAGCCTGTCTGGGAAGGGACCATCCACAGAAGCAAGAGGAGTGTATGTGGAAGTAAGGATGTCATCTGTGTCCTGATTCAAGCCACCCAAAGTTTTCCACTCTGGGATTTTCAGTTCTGCGAACCAATGAATTCCCTTTCTACTTACACGTATGCAATCCAGGCAATACCTAAAATGTGTGCTTCAGGATACACATCTGTGGAAATATATGGTCTTTGAGTGTTGGGTGTTAAGTGCAGCAGACAGATAAGAACCAGAGATATGGGCCCAGGATATCCCATATAAGGTGACAGGCTGTGCTGGGGGAGGAAGAGTGGAGGACTATTTTTATAGAAGAGATTTTTTTTTTCATATTGGATAGCTCTTAACTTTAATGTAATTTCCCATATACTCTTTACCTAGATTTACCAATTGTTTGCATCTTGCCCCTTTTGCTTTATTATTCATCATTCTGTATTAATATGTACGTAGACATATGTGGATCAAATGTGAACCATTTCAGAGTATGTTGGACACCGATGCCTCTTTCCTATCATATATTTCAATGTATGTTTCCTAAGACCAAGGATATTCTCTTAACATAAACGCAATACACGGGACGCCTGGGTGGCGCAGTTGGTTGGACGACTGCCTCCGGCTCAGGGCGTGATCCTGGAGTCCCGGGATCGAGTCCCACATCAGGCTCCCAGCTCCATGGGGAGTCTGCTTCGCTCTCTGACCTTCTCCTCGCTCATGCTCTCTCTCACTGTCTCTCTCTCTCAAATAAATAAATAAAATCTTTTAAAAAAAAAACGCAATACACTTATGGAAATCAGGGCAATGTGATACAGGACAAGACTGTTCTCTAATCCCACAACCATATTGAGATGTCATCACTTGTTTCAGGGATATCCTTATATCTATTTCTGTCCTGGTCTAGGACCCAATGGAGGATCACACGTGGCCAGGCCCCTTTTGTCCAGGAGATGATATTTGAACTCAACTTGGCATCCTTGACGTCCTCAGGGGAGAAACCTGAAAAGAAAAGCGAGTTCTGCAGCTAGCCCACCGTGCACCACACAGGTGGGAATCTGGGCTGCTCAGGACACTTTTAAGGCAACACAGAACTTCAGTTTCCTTAGAGAGCAAGGAGTCTGAGGTGGGAGTTCCAGGCATGTCGCAGCAGCTTGGTGATGTCCTTGGGGATCCAGGCTCTTCCTGTCTTTTCGCATCCTTACCACGTGTCCCCCCAGGCAGCTGCCACATGCCCACATGTCATGTCCTCACGCGAGTTTGTTCAAAGAACATGTATTTGTTTTCTAGGGCCCGCCATAACCAGGACCACGACTGGGTGGCTTAAACAATAGACACTTATTTTCTCACTGTTCTGGAGGCCCCAAGTCCAATATCAAGGTGTCAGCAGAACTGGTGTCATTGAGGCCTCTGTCACTGGCATGCAGATGGCCGCCTTCTCCCTGTGCCCTCTCGTGGTCATCCCTCTGCGCATGTCTGGGTCCTAATCTCTTGTTGTTATAAGGACACCCTCAGAATGGATTAGGGAGCACTCATATGACCTCATTTCACCTCAACCACCTCTTCAAAGGCCTTGTCTCCACATAGAGAAACGTCTGAGCCCCTGGGTGTTAGGACCTCAATATATGAATGGGGGGGGGGGCAATGCAGCCCATACCAGGGAGAAGGGGACAATCCTCTTCATGTTTCTCTCTCGTCTGAGAGGACAATTACCCCCGGAAGCCCTGGGCCAGATGACAAGCATAGACTATTAAGTTGTAACTTTGAGGGGTGGAAAGAGGCAGAAGGCCTGGATCACTCCCAGCTTTGTTATCCATGAGCCGTTGGCCTCTGCAGTCGGCTTCCCTCCCCGCAGCTCTGCCCACCTGTAAGATGAGGGGCATCTACTAACGGCAGTAATACTAGCTACTGTTCACGGAGCTCGGGGTCTGACTGGTGACATCCTCCGTGCTTCCCAGCTGCTGGGCATGAGGACATCTAGTGCTGGTGCTGGACCCGTGCACCTGCTGGCACCTGCCCAGTGGGCGAAAACACCACTCTTGGAAGATCCTTTAAGTCCTCGGCAAAGGGCCACGGACCCCAGTTTTCTATTCACAGTCCTGCGCACAAACATACATGCAAAAGCATAGACTGTCCCAAACGGACAGTTTTCAAGCACTATCTCCATGTGTTCTTCCATGACCTCCTTCTCTCTCACGATGTCCTCGGCGAGGCTCATCCGCGTTGACCGTGGTGTGTCCTCTATGTTCATGGCCCTCGGGACTCCACTGTGGGGCTCTACCATGATTCCTTGCTCCTTTCTCCTCCCTCCCGGGAGGATTGCCAGATGGGGTTGCTTTCAGGTGTGCTGTTACCTCTGTTGTGGACATTTTGATGTCCTTTGGTGCCACAGAGAACCCTGCCTGTGACAAGCATCTTTTTTAGCATTGCCATCGGCTGCCAGGACTTGTTCTACTGAATGGCTGGGACCCACCCAGACAAGCATCAGGATTCCCAAGGAAACGAGCCAGCCTGATGTGTGCAGCAGCCTCCCCTCTCTGACTCACTTCTCAATCCAGTACATGTATGTAGTAGATAACTATTGTTCCCTTTACCATTGATGCATTAAAACAAAGCAAAAACCCCACAAAACAACAACAACAACAACAACAAAAACAAAACAACTACCCTGAAACTTAGTGGCTTAAAACAAGTCTTTATTACTGTAACCCACAAAACCATGGGTCAGGAATTTGGACAGGAAGCAGCAGGCAGGGCTCCTGTCTGCCCACTGATCTCTGGAGCTTGAGCTGGGAGGGTTCAACACCAGGTGACTCATTCTCTGCCTGCTTGTCACTCCAACTGGCTGGCTCTGGCTACCCTGGTGACCTCAGGGTAGCTGGACTTTCTACATGGCGGGTCAGGACTCCCATGGAGAGGGCTTCAAGAGAGAGGGGGTAGAAGCTAGTAATCAAAGCCCTGCACCTGGAAACCTGGTGTCCCTTCCACCATTTTCTCTTGTCAAGTAGTCACAGAGACCACCCAGACTCAAGGGAAAGGGATGTCTCTGTCAATAATGGAGAATTTGTGGTCATGTTTGCTCTATCACGGCTCGGATTACTAGGACTCTTTAGTTGTGAGAGATGAAAACACCTACCTCAGACTGGCTAAAGGAAGAAAACAAGAAGGGCTATATGGTTGGGTCATGTAACTGAAAGGCCAGGGATGTATCTGGCTTCAGGTGCAGTGGCTTAGGCATCTGAGGGAGGCTTGGCCCTAAAACCAGGACCTAGGGAGAGCCTCTCTGCCCAGATGCGGCACAGAGCTTACAAGGTCTCTAGGGCACATCTAGACCCTGGCTGTCACCCACAGCTGGCTTGGTCTTCACCAGAAAGGCCTCTCAGGGAAGGCAGCATTTGGGCAGAAACCTGAAGGAAGGGAAGAAGCTGTGTAGATATCCGGGCACAGGCAACAACAAGTGCAAATGTCCTGGGGTGGACGTGTGTCAGATACGTTTGAGAAACAGCAAGGAAGCCAGTTGAGCTGGAGTTGAGCAAGCAAAGGGAAGGAGCTGACAAAGAGACAAAGAGACAAAGAGAGACAAAGAGGCAAGAGATGGCGTGGGTTTCTCTGAGTGAGACAGGAGCCCTGAGAGGATGTGGGCAGAGCAAGGACAGGGTCTGAGCTACATTTTCACAGGATCCCTCTAGCTGTTGCGTTCTGAATGAACAGGGGGAATCTGGGGGACTTCCACTGAGGAAGTTAGCCCAGTAATCTAGGTGAAATGATGGCAGGGAGGTAGCTGTGTTGATGCGGGGAGTGGTCAGATTTGGAAATGACACCCTGAAAGTGGGTGTGGGAGACCCTGGCTTGTACCTCACTATTTTCTAGGGATTGTTGCTCTGGCCACTTCCCTTCACTCCTTCCCCACCTTACCCCTCCAATCAGTCCCTCCTGCCCACAAGGTGGCAGAGTGATTTCCAATATGCCAATTTAACCCATCCTACCAAGGTAATTCAGACCTTTTTTTTCATCTTGGTAATAACCTATTAAAAAACTATATAACGAGCCCATTGAACCTGTGATTTTGGCAGTAATACAAATTTACCTTTTAGGAACAATTTGGTTTATAAAAACAGGAATTGATTTAAAGACTGGGGCGCCTGGGTGGCTCAGTTGGTTCAGCGGCTACCTTCGGTTTGGGTTGTGATCCCGGTGTCCTGGGATCGAGCCCCATATTGGGCTCCCTACTCACGGGGGAGCCTACTTCTCCCTCTACCCCCCACCCCGTGCTTTTTCTCTCTTTTTCAAATAAATAAATATAATCTTTAAAAAGATAAAGTAAAATTATTAATGAAATAGCACGGGGGTAAAGAGATGTGGCACACAATTCTGAAGAAGGTAATGGATGTAACCAGACTTTGGGGAGGGTTCCTATACACTGGGGCCTTCCCCTTCCACCCCGGCCATCTTGAGCTGCTGCTCTTTCCAGAGCCCTTTCACCCTCTGCTCCCCCAGCTAGATGTCAAGTGTCACCTCCAGGAATTTCTTTGCAAGTCATTTGTTTTTCACATTAAAATTTGTAATCCATCTGGAATTTATTTAGATATATGAGGGGTCCGGTTTTATTTTCTTCCAGATAGATAGTCACCTGTGCCAGCACCAAATATTTCACGATCTACTCTTCCCCCGACTGACTTGAAATACTACCTTTGTCAAGCATTACATTTTTACTTCTACTGGAGTCTATTTCTGCATTCTCTCTTCTTTCCCATTGTCTGTTCTTATACCAATACCATGTTGATTTGATTATAGCAGCTTTATAATATGTTCTGATTTTTGTAAGGTAAAAACCCCATGTTATTCTTTTTCCAATTTTCCTTGGTTATTCTTGGGCATTTATTTTGCCATGCAATCTTTGAGGTCCATTTTACCCAGTTTTTTTAATTAAAAATCACCCTAATCTTATTTTAATTTGAATTACATTAAATCGATACAGAAACTGTGGAGGAATGGGCATTTTGTGGCATTAAGTTTTCCCACCCAGGAACACGGCCTGGCTTGCTCCCTCCCAGATCTTATTTTTAAATCTTGCAGAAGATTTAATTCCATTTATGTTTCTGTACTGTTACTTCATATGCTTCATTTCCATAAACAATATACAGTACTATTTCGTGTTTAAAATTCTGCCAGTTCTTTCTTTGACTAAAACATTATGTGCTTTGCGCCAATCTATACAATGTGACTGCTGCATGGCATTCCATTCAAAGAACTTTCCACTGTTTGTTTGTTTGTTTATCCAGTGTCCTCAAGATGGGCCATTAGCTTGCATCCAGAGTTTCCTTTAAATTTTTTTCTTTCCAGGGGCGCCTAGGTGGCTCAGTGGGTTAAGTCTCTGCCTTCAGCTCTGGTCATGATCTCAGGGTTCTGGGATCGAGCCCTGCATTGGGCTCTCTGTTTGGTGGGAGGCTGCTACCTTCTCTCTTTGCCTGCCTCTCTGCCTACTTGGGATCTCTCTCACTCAGTCAAATAAATAAATAAAATCTTGAAAAAAATTTTTTCTTTCCTTTTCTTTTTTTTTTTTAAATTTTTAATTACCATTCTTATTATTTTTACAAATAGTGCCCCACGAATATTCTTGCCCCACATTTCTTTTGTTCATGTCTGAGAGCTCTCATGCCTAGAAGAGGACTTGCCCAGTCGTGTGGCATTTCTATATTCAACTTTCTAGTTGAAGCGGCAACCAAATTACCTGCAGAATACTCTTTTTTTTAAAGATTTTATTTATTTATTTGACAGAGATCACAAGTAGGCAGAGAGGCGGCGGGGGGTGGGGGGGGGGAGCAGGCTCCCTGCTGAGCAGAGAGCCCTATGCGGGGCTCCATCTCAGGACCTGGAGACCATGACATGAGCCGAAGGCAGAGGCTTTAACCCATTGAGACGCCCAGGTGTCCCCACTTTTTTTTTTTTTTTAAAGATTTTATTTCTTTACTTGACAGAGGGAGAGATAGTGAGAGAGGGAACACAAACAGGGGGAGTGGGAGAGGGAGAATCTGCCTTTCCGTTGAGCAGGGAGCCCGATGCAGGGCTCCATCACAGGACCCTGAAGTCATGACCTGAGTCAAAGGCAGACGCTTAACCGACAGAGCCCCCCAGGCACCCACCTGCAGAATACTTATACCAGTTTATATTTTGGCCAAAAGGACAAATTTTGGTCAGCTATGGGAATTTTCTGTCCTGACTTTTCTTGGCAAAGTTCTGTTCTTCGCCCTCTTTATCTTTTTAATAATTTTTTTTCATTTTGGTTTTTAATCTGTAGTTTTTTTTGTAGGGGATATATATGGCTATACATGTGAGTATGTGAAACTGTATATATCTATCTCTATCTTAATCTTTGTATCTTTATTCATCTGTGGAGTTTCAACAGTAACTGAAGCTTACACAGTGAAAAGTCTTCTCGGATCCCTGGCCCCAGCCACCCATACCTCCGTCCTTTTGTGCCAACAATTGTTAATGATTTCTTGTGTTTGCCATCCAGAGAAAGCCTATAAATATGTACACAAATATACTCTCTCCTATCCCCCCCTTTTTTTTTTTAAGATTTTGTTTCTTTATTTGACAGAGAGAGACACAGTGAGAGAGGGAACACAAGCCGGGGGAGTGGGAGAGGGAAAAGCGGGCTTCCCGCTGAGCAGGGAGCAGGGAGCAGGGGCTCCATCCCTGGACGCTGGGATCATGACCTGAGCAGAAGGCTGTTGCTTAACGACTGAGCCACCTGGGCGCCCCTCTCATCCCCGTTTTTAATAAATAGTAGCACACCATACTTACTCATATACAATTTTATTTTTCCGTTAAAATTATTTGTTAAATTATTCCGTTAAAATTATTCGGGGATCATTCAATATCCTGACATAAACAGTTCCTTCCTTCCTTCCTTCCTTCTGCCCTTCCATCCTCCTCTGCCTCCCCCCCTTCCTTACTTCTTCCTTCCTCTATCTCTTTCTTCTTTTTCTTTCATGATAGTGGCATAACATTCTACTTTTTGGTTATACGACAATACTTTAACCATCTCTTCTGCATGAGCATCTTTCGTTTCCAATCGTTTGCCACCAAGTACAAGGCTACAATAAATTTCCTTACAAATTTCACAAGCGTGAGGGCATATCTATACCCCATAAATAGAATTATTGGTTCAAAGCATAAATGTGTTTGTAAATATGATATTGTCACATTCCCTGTCCCACCCCAAGAGTGCATTTGCTGGCACTCCCACCAATATATCTCCCCAGTCCCGTAGGAACACAGTATGTAATCAAATGTTTTGGTGTGGCTAATACTGATAGATATGAAATGGTATCTCAAAGTGTTTCAGGGTTTATTTTCAAACAGCATTATGTGGTATAATTTACCCACCATGAGGTTTATTCATTTTAAATATACATCTCATAAATTTTAGTAAATTTAGGGAGTTCCAACCATTACCACAATCTAATTTTAGGACTTCTCTCTTCCCAAATCTTTCAACATATTTTAAATGCTCATTTCTCTGAGTAAGACTGAGCATGTTTTCAACAATCTAAGAGCCAATTCTAGTTCCTTTTCTGTTCACACCCTTTGCCTATTTTTTTCTCTTTTATTTTTGTTCTATTGACTTGTAGGCACTCTTTATATATTATGCTCTCAGACTAGGATAAGGGCCTCTCCCTAAGCACCCTGTGTTTCCAATTCTCACAGGCTGGAATTAACAGAATCTCTCTCTCTCTTTTTAAAAAAGATTTTATTTATCTATTTGACAGACAGAGATCACAAGTAGGCAGAGAGGCAGGCAGAGAGAGAGGAAGGGAAGCAGGCTCCCCACTGAGCAGAGACCCCCCAATGCGGGACTCCATCCCCAGACCCTAGGATCATGACCTGAGCCAAAGGCAGAGGCTTAACCCACTGAGCCACCCAGGCACCCCTTAACAGAATATCTTAATGTGTCTACCCCTCCACCATCCTGTGAGTTGTCTGCACACAGTGACCATATCCTGTTTAGTCCCATGCCCTCCCCTATCAGCACATGACCTGACCCAACGTAGGTCTCTGCAAATACACTTGGATTCAATATCTGTAAATACATGTTCTTTGCCCCTCAGAGTTCTGTCACAATTTGTGATGATGTATTAATCTGTGTGGTTATGTCTGACTCTTCCCTGTTTCTTTTTTATTTGTACTATATGTATATCCAGGGTCTAAACAGTGTGGCCGAACACATTATTTTAAAGTGTTGATTGGATTTATTAATTAATTCATTATTAAATGGTTTACAGTACCCAGAGGGAGAAAGATATTGTAAATTCCACCAAAGGATACAGAGAAGGAAGACCAAAACCAACACAGCTACGGCAAACGGTATTTCTATGAGGGACACATGCCTGACCCGTGGGCCTGAAGTGAGTGGGTGAAGACCCCAGTGCACAGAAGGCTGGTGACACAGAACTCCAGCATTACATTATCAGGCCAATCTCCAAATTTTCAAGAAGCTGAAAATGAAGTTCTTTATGTGAAATCTCCCACTTTGAAATGTTGGCGACAATTGGTCACTGCATGGGCCCTTGAGACTTGGATTGCCAATTTTCAAAGCCTGGATCACAAAACTCCTTTTAAATACATGCTTATGAGAAATTCTCATAACTCTGGAGGGGAAGTTTGCAGAAGCAGACTTGAGGCTCAGAGTGGGAAAGTGACTTGCCTAAGGCCGCCCAGCCAGAAGGGGTGTGAGTATATGTTGGGGGGGAGTCCTGGCCCAAGAGCCTGTGTTAACCCACAGCTCCTCTCCTGGGAGGGAATTGGGGCACTTCTGAGGGAACAGGGAGCTAATTCTCCAAGTCCTTGGGCAAAGCCTCTCACAGGGTTTGTCTCCAGCCCCCTGAGCAGGATGAGGCTTGGCCTGGAGACGGGCCTGGAAGTTCAGTGGGGGCTGTGGCCTTCTCTAGTTCTAGTTACTTCACAGTCCCCATCCCATGCATAGCAATCAATCATCACCTCCTCCTGACAATTTGGGTATAATTATCTCGTATTATGAGTGAAGTTTCACCCAGTGGCCCGGGCCTTCCCAGAGAGGCTACGGCTCCCTGAGAACACAGGGTGATAAGTGTTCTCTGCCCCCACAACCAAGGCAGGCATGCCTTGCGGAGGGGCCTCCATGGTGCTCTTTCCCTTAAGTCCCAGGCCCCTCAGGACTTGCCAAAGGGGAGGTTGGTGGAGCCAGGCATCCTGGGGCCAGGGTGAGCAAAAGACAGGAGAAGGGTAGGGGGGAATGGTCTAATGATAAGGAAAAATGATCATGATAGCAGGGCACAGTCTCTCCCACTTGCTCTGGCCTTCTCTTGTCCCCATTCACTCATTCCCAAAGTTGTGCCTGATACCGATCAGTTGGGAGAGGAGTTTCCAGCCCTGGACTATTGCTGGGGAACAAAACTGACTCCTTTTCCCCCAGGAAGCCTAGCATTCCAGTGGGGCAGGAAAGCTGGCAACTTGTGCAAAAGAAAGGAGACTAGTTTACTTGTGCTAAGTACTTACTCTAAAGGAAAAGTCTGAAGGCTCAGTTTCGCTCTCTGAGGGGTGACATTTGAACAGAGACAGTATACACTCTGGGTAGTGGGAACAGCAGACACAAAGGCCCAGGAATGGGAATGTTCTGGCTTGTTCAAAGAACAGAAAGAATTCCACTGTGACTGGATCAAGAAAGGGGGAAAATAGGTCTGAGTGATCAGCAAAGGCTATTACCCAGATTCCAGAAGAGTTTGGCTTTTATCCTAAACTCAGTGGATACATTCTAAGAAATGATTTCTTGTTGTCAACTAAGCCGTGTGACCTTTGACAGTCTGCTAGGTCTATAACTTCCTGCCAGCCATTATCCTTTAAGGAAGCACTTATGGAGACCTACTGTGCGTCAGCCCAGCCCTGGGGACACAGCAGTGACAAAACAAAGCCCCTGCTTCTGGAGAGTCCACCTCAGGGAGGAAAGGACCCCTGCGCCAGCTCTTCTGTCTGGTGACTCCGGTTCAGGCTGCCGGCTCCTGGGGACCCCACTCAGGACACCAGCGGTCGCCAGGTGGCGCTCTGCGCCTGCGCAAGGGCCGCGACTCTGGGGTCGCGGGGCCGCACCGGACCCCTCAGGCGGGGGAGGGGCAGCCAGGCGGAGAGGCGGGGCCCGCGCCGCAGGTTGTGTGACTTTGGGTTTGACCTGCCTGGAGATGAGCTAATCCCGCCGTATAATAGACCCCGAGGAGATAGGGAAAATGGCTGCGGCGCTATCTGCGTCGCCATGGGGACCATCGCGCGCGCGCGCCCCCGCGCGCACGCGGGCGGGGCTCGAGCCTGGAAAAATACAGCCTTTGTCGGCGGCGCGTGTCACTCACGGCGCGGGGACCTGGGGCGGCTGGGCTCCAGTCTCTTTCCTCAGGTCCGGAGCGGGGAGGCTGTGGGGCCTCGGTAGGGCGTGCTTGCTGAGGCGGGATGGGAACCCCTGGTGTTCCCAAACTCCTCTGAAGATCCCTCTCCCTTACACAGCCGCACACACCGTTTAGCACATCCCATTCCTTACACTGGCGTCTATCACACCCGCACACACCTTTCGCTCCCCACTGGCTGGCTCTTCCCCAGGCTGGAGAGGGGTCCCAGCTCCCCAGCTCGTGTGTACGGAGCCTACACGTGCACGCGCAGGCACAACCCAACCACTGCCCTTCCCTCGTGACCCTTCTGCAGCACACCCCGGCACACCCAGGCTGACAGATACCCAACAACGCAACCGCCTTCACGCAGATTTGTGCACACCGGGGTGAACACGGACACCTTGCGCACTCACTCCCAGCAGTCACAGGTGTGCTTACAGGCCGGTATGAACCCACAGCACTGAGTACTGTTGGACACCTGCAGGCACACAACACTCAGAAGAGTAACACACCCATGTCCAAATATACACATACACACGCACCCTGTGTGCATTCCTAAACAGCCTCACCCAGGGCAGATACGTACACAATAAGCTCGTTCACCACACCTGTAGACACAGATTTGCACACCCACTCCTTCACACACGTGTCTACCCACCCTGAGTAATATGCATGCCTACACACTCACGTGCAACATCCCTTCCTCTGTGCTCCCTCAAACAGCCTCAGCGGGGCCAGCTCCAGGGACAGACGCCCACCACGCATGTGCATGTGGGCTTGCACATCTGCACTTTCCTGTAGCACACTTCTTTGACATCCCCGCATGCACACTAATACCCTTTCTTGTTCAGTGCCCATCCACTGGCAAAGGCGAATGTCCATCCAAACACGCCGGACACACCCGGGGACGCACAGGCGCGTACCCCCCCGGCAGGCAGGCAGGCAGGCAGGCGGCGCGGGCACAGGGCGCCCGGCGTGCCCCCCGCGGACGGCTATCTGCCTGCCCATCAGCGCGCGGATCTGCGGTGGTAAATGATGCATTCGATGGCGGGCGCATTTGTTGTGCGCGCTCTGAAAGGGCTCCGATAATCTGGAAGGCAGAGATAAGGAACACCATTTATTCCGCGGCACTTTGGAAACAATTCCCAGCCCTGTACAACCCCATTCTCGGGCAGCCTCCGGGAGCCGGGCAGATAACGATTGGCTATTCATTATCTTCGCCGGGAACAAAGATTAGCCGGCCGAGATGAAAAATTACCCCGGACAGCGGCGCAGCCCCGCGCGGACCCCCCTGCCCGCCGCCGCCGCCCGCGGCTCGGTGCCCCGCCCGGCCCGCGGGCTCTGCGCTCGCGCCCTCCGGGCCCGCAGCCTGGCGATCGGCCTCCCGCGCTCGCGTGGGGCGCGGTGCTCTGTATTGCCTCGGTCCCTCCATCGACCTGTCCATCCCGCCCAGCCTGCCTGCCGCGTCCCCACTTTTCCCTGACACTTTTGGAGTCCTTTCTGCTCTCCCTCTTCTCCCACTGCTCTCAAGGCCTGTCCGGGTTCCCTTCTGTCTTCCTATCTCTCTATTTTTGTTTTGTTTTGCTCTCACTCTCCTCTCTGTATCTCTCCCTTGTCTCTCTGTCCGTGTCTCTCCCTCCCTCTCTGGTTAACACTTTGGTTGCTTTTGTTCCCTCCTCTCTGACTCTTTCTGCCACTTTTTAGTTGTTTGTTTTTGTCTGTTCCTTCATGTCCCCAACCCACCCCTCCATTCCCTACTGGTGTCTCTGTCCCTTTATGCCAGTTTCTTTTTAAGATTTAAAATTTGGATTTCCCTGTTTCTTCCCCCATTCCCTGTTTCTCTGGGTCTTGCCATCCCTGGGCCTCCATGTCTCTCAATCTACCCCCACCCTAGAGGGCCCCCCACATCAAGGGGCCTCACATCCCCTAGCTTCTTAAGGCTGTGTTCCTGACTGCACACCAGAGGCTGGGAGGCTCTAGCCTGCTCTGGTCAGCCCAGCCCAGCCCAGCCCAGAGGAGAGATGGCAGGTGGGGTGGGATTGTAAAACCTGGAACCCGCCTTTGAAGAAACAAGAGGGAACTAGAAAAGGCCCAGGAAACACTCCGGCCCTGCTGGGTTCATGGGGATTTGCTCTTGTGCCCCAGCGAGGCTGGGGGCCCTGAGAGCGGGTGGTCCCAGCGAGACCACCTCATTAGAACGGTTATTCAGCACGGTGCTGGCGTCCGCAGATAAGCCTTATCAGCTCATCTCCCCCTCCCACAGACAGACAGAAAGTGCCCTCACAAATGGCACCCTGGAGCTCCATTGGCTGCCTGCCCTGCCAGTTAGGGACGGTGGGTGATCTGGGAAGACACAAGTACTGTGTGTCACCCAGGGACACACTCCTCCCCAAACAACAGACACAGGGTAATGCTGGGTAGAGTAACACACATAGTTCAAAGATACATTTGTGCACACAGATGCCCATACCCTAGGTAAACAGACACAAATACCCACCCCAACACATACCAGTTCACACACAGTGCTATACACTGATCCGCAGACACACTTGGCTATTCTACACTGTCCACCCTCCCGTAATCAGTTCAAAGATATAATGATACACACCAGATAGCCGATGCTTGTAAAAAAAAAAAAAGACAGGCAGGCAGACACACAAACATGCACAAACACCCCAATTCATAGACACAGGATACCCAGGCTCACAGCTACCGACCCACATAGGGACATACACCATTTTATAAACAAGCACTTGGATGTGATTGCTTCCCATCAAATGATTCAGGGACACAATGATCACACAGATACATAGCCTCAGGGACACACACCCAGTTCCATGGAGACACTCTCCCATGTATGTGCACTTTGGAGGTCAGGCTCTGAAACAGCCACACATAATACACAAACTCTCAGGGACCCACACAACACAGAGTCTCAATATACAAACTCTCAGGGACCCACAAGAAGAAATGGACATTTTAATATACTCAGTTTTGCACACTTCCCACGTGCTCACAAATGCGCACAGACACACGGGGGCACCCAGGATAGATATTCTCCTGTGTGCACACAGCAAATAACACATGCAACACAGTCAATATCAGCTTCAAAGAAAGACCCACAGATGGAAGATGTCCACAGAGTAGGGGGTGGGGGGCTGGACACTCCTCTCTGCGACACACACTAGTCCCCCCCACACACACTTCCAAAGCAAAGCACTTTCTCTTGGGGCCCAAGATCCCCAGGCCACTTTCAGTCCCCCAGGGCAGCTGGAATGGGACCACACGCCCCCCCCACACACACAACCACTGTGGAGTTGAATTTTGAGGTGGGGATTTCGGAAGTACAATACCAAGGCTCTCCTAGCTCACAAACCCAAAAGATTCTTGCCCGGAAGATTCCCACACCCAGTTCCTCTGCCTAGTCTTCCAAAGACAAGCCCTCTACTCCCTAGCTCCCTCCTGCCAGAGGGTTCCTTGGGGATGGGCCAGGGAGACACCTCACACCCCACTTCTGCAAAGCTCTGGTCTACTGTTGGGAGAATTCAAGTGGAGGTATAGGTTGGATAGGGAGAGGCCATGTGTCTACATTTAGCGGAATCAGCCTGGAAGTGAGGGAGGGGTGTGTGTGTGTGTGTGTGAGAAAGAGAGAGAGAGAAAGACACACACACACACACACACACACACACGCGCGCGCGCCAGATTCGCAAGCTACATTTGGGTGTGTGCACGTGTGCATGCCGGTGTGACCCACATCTCCCGGCTGAGGATGTCTACACAGCCACAGCTGTATGTACTAACGCTTGTGCACAGATATATGTGTGCGTGAGCACTATTGGAAGAAGGTTGGAGAAGAGGAGCAGGAGGCTGTGTACGTGTGTGAGCGCTTGTGGCCACGGTTTGTGAGGGTCCCCGGGGAGAGTCTCCAAAAAGAGACGTCCCGGACTTTCTGAACATACACCCTTGAGAGCAGGAGTGCTCATTTGTGCGCCCCGGCGAGGGCGGGAGTAGTCTGGAGTATGGGCGAGTAGGGTGTTGCGCCTTGAGTGCCCACCGGCCCTGGGCCTGCCGCCCGGCGGCTGGACCAGGGAAACTGGGGCGCAGAGCTCTGGGCACCCTCCTGCCCCCCTGCGGCGCTCCCGCCCCCTCAAAGTGCTGTCGAAATAAAAAGCAGCGGCCGCTGCGGCCGGGGGAGGGGAGGGAGAGGCAGGGGGAGCGAGAGGGAGGTAACAAGGCCAGCGCCGCCCGAGCTCGCTGCTCAAGCCTCTATCTCCTGGCTGCCTTCGCCCCCACCCCAGCCGGCCCCCGTCGGCCACCGGGCGAACAAAAGCGGCCCACCGCGCACCATGTAGCCTTTCGGCGCGCCGCCTGGGCCCTGCTGGTGAACGCCGCCAGCCCGCGCGGGTGTCCTGTGGACCCACCTAGCAGCGCACCTCGCTGAGCGCCCCGCTCCGGCCCCGTCCACCCGGGGGCGCCGCCCGCCGCACCTTGCTGGGTAAGTTCCCCCACCTTCGCCTGACCAAGGCCCTTCCAGCCCCCAGGTCTGGCCCACCCGGCCCCCTAAACGCGATCTGCCTAGCCAAGTGACCCCTGACATGTGGCCTTCGGGGTTTGCCCTGGTCCTACCAGCGGCTCGAACCTCAGGGCACAGGGGCCTAATCCTGAGGGAGTATTTGCAGAGTTGAGGACAGCAGGCCCAAGTCGGGCCTCCCGCTTTCCCATTTCTCGGATTCAGCCATACATAGGCCGAGAGCCCGGGTTATTCCCTGTGCCTCGCAAAGCGCCCCACCTCCCGGCCCCCGGAGCTGAGGTCTTTGTCTTGGCCGCCCCCACCTCCGGGCCACGGCGGCGGAGGCGCCCAAGTCGGGCAGCAGAGCTGCGGCTGCACCTGCCGACTGGTCCCGTGCGCCGGCTTTGCGCGGCTTAACCCGGCTCGCTCCTGCGTGCGCCCCCGCACGCCGCGCCCCGCGGCCCTTTATCCTGTGTGGCTGGGGTGCGGGTGGGGGAGAGCGCCGGGTCTGGAAGTCTCCCCCCAGCCCCAAGCCGGAGTAGGAATCTGTTTAGTGGGATTTCAATAAGAATAGGGCCGCCGCGGGCTCCGGGATCTGCCGCCGGGAGGCGTAGACGGCGGTCTGCGTCTGTCTGGACGCCGGACATTTAGAATTCTTCAGCAGCGGCCAGGCTTGAACTCCCGGTTGCCCCAACCACGAGGGGAAAGATCCGGCATTCGGGGCCCCCGAGAGTGGCGGCCGCTCCTTTCCCGGAAAACACGGAAGGAAATTCGTTGTTTTGGAAAAAGCTACGTCTCCCGGGGATCAGGAACATCTGGCGGTGAGCTCCGGGTCTACACAAGCACCTAGCGATGGGATTCGTTTATGAGTAGGCGGGATTCGAGAACCAGGTAGGGCAATGCGTCTGGAGAGCGTTTCCCAGCCGGGTTGACAAATTGCAAACAAATTGCGTCTAACGAAACGGATTTGCCAGTTGTCATGCTGCTGGGCCGCTGGGCCGCGAGGCACCCACAGTAAACCGTGGCTGCTCGTGAAGCAGGGGAAAACGCCGCCCACTGCTGCAGGTCTCAGCAGGGCCTGTGGGGGAGGCTGTCCGGCTTGGAGGTAGGTGGTTAGAACCTGATAAGGAGATAGAGGATCTCCCAGGCGCCTCCACCCAGGGCGCCAAGACTTCTTGGAAGATGGGCCTTGGGTTTTGCGATTCAAAAAGGCCCAAAAGACGTAAGGGATGGGAGAGCCATCATGGAGGCCAGAGGAGTGGGAGCCTTCACATCTGGGGGCCTAGAAGTGAACCCCAACGAGCGAAGGGGCTGTTGGAGCCCTGTTCCCTCCATTGCAGCACCCCTCTGGAAGGATGGCGGCCGGCTTAGCAGATCCAAGGCCTTGACCAATGGGGACTTCTGAACCCCTCTGGCTGAAGCGGCCCCCATTTCCTCCTCAGTACCCCTCAAGGCACAATGCCAGCGTGGGGCTGGGAGGTCGCTGTATTGACAATTCAATATCCCTATGGAAGGCAGGCCCCCTAAGCAAACTGGTTTCTTTGAATCTCCCCTCCACTGCCGGCCAATTCGATGCCCATAGGAAAAGGTGGGAAGAATTAGGTTACAAAGAGAGGGCCAACTTATGGTCCCAGAGGGGCTACCTTGGATGGCGGAAGTTTAAACAAAGGGCGCAGAGGGGAGGGCGATGTAAGACGAGGAAGACCCGGCAGCTGAGGGCCGCGGCCCAGGCGGGTGAGGCCCTATAGAACCGGGCCTCGGATCCCTGCGCTGCCCGCTCCCTGGAGAAAGCTTCCCAAGCCGCACCAACGACCCATGCTTTTTCGGGGAATCTCAGGCCCCTTGAAAAAGGCAGTTAGAAAATTCAGTTTTTCTGCTACCCTTCCCCAGTCCCTCTCGAAGTCTTGTTCTTATGTAAGGAAAGTGACAGCTTCTCAGTGCCATCAAAAGACGGCACCCGCTATAAGCAACAACCCTTGGAAACGAACAACAACAAAAAAAAAACATGAAAAAGGGAAGGCGTCCCTTTGAGGGCATTCCGGAGACCCCGAATCCCAAGGCTGTAAACTGAAATAAATCTGCTCTTCTCAGGCGCAAGGATGCCCTCGCAATCCCAGCCGATTTGGGGGCACTCCCTGATCCTTCCCCGTCGTTTGTTTGGGTTCAGATGATAAGATGGTATCCGCTGCCTACTGGGCAAGATGCCTGGCTAGTGTCCCTTGGTTTGTCTGGCATACATGTACACTCATGACTGGAGTGGGGGGTGTTTTACTGGCCAACTGGGCCTTCTCCTGCCTGGCTTCCCTGTTTTCTCTCCCAGGCGGGTTCGTTCCTGCGGGAGAACGCAGCAGTCCCGCGTCCAACGCAGGAGCTCCAGTCATAGTGGAGGTCTCCGCCAAGCCGGCTGCTTGCCCGCCTTTTGGAGGAAGGCAAGCCCGAGGGCCTCAGGAGACCTGGGGGAGCTCCCTTCTCCCCGCCCCCCCTTTTTTCTCTAGGCCGGGATTGCGGGAAGGGAGACTGGTGCGGATCTCCCGAGGCCCCTGCTCAAGCATTGCTTAGCCGCCCGGCTAAGCTTCTCAGAGCGCGGCGATTTTCTGAGCCGCCGAGCGGGGTAATTAAATCCCCGCCCGCGCTCGGTTCTGCGCCAGGCCAGCGGGCAGCTCGGAGCTGCAGTTCAGGCAGGGGGCCCGGCCAGGCTGGTCACCTCCACTCCTGCGGTGGCCCAGACGCTGCCCCAGAGGGGTATTTTAGCCAAGTTCGGAAAGATGAAACTGCAGACCCACCCAGAATGGGGGTCATTTGAACTACGCCTTTGGGGGAAATAAAGCGAATTACCTGTTTTCCGGAGGGCCCGCAGCGGCCACGTCCCTGCGAACCAAGGCGCGAATTCCAGCCTCACGGAAAGCTTCCGCTCGGCTCCGGCGTTCACGGCCCCGGGCCGGCAAACGGCTGGTTGCCTCCTGCTCTGGGTCCCGGGATTCAGGTTGACGGGACAGCCTTGTCGGACGCCCGGGGTTGTCCCTCGGGCGGCGGTGTCTTTGATAAGCTCTCGCTAGGCTCCAGGGACGCACAACAGGCTAGAGGTTCTGACGATCGCATTTACGCGTTGATGGAGAATCGTAAGCTAAAGGCAGGGAGGAGAGACAGACGAACAGAGAGGCAGCGAGTCCCGGCCAGACCGCGCGCGTTTCGGGGAACGCGAACTGGAAGGCACTGAAGCCAATCACCTGCCCGGCCCGACCGCGGAGGCCCGGCGCCCGCGGCGTCGCGCTCCCACTCCCCGGCCACAGCGCGCTTTACCCGGCTGGCGCCGGCCTCCTCTCCTGCCGAGCGGAGTTCCGAGAAGCCCGGGCGGGCCCCGCGCGCCTCGGAGTGGAGCGGAGCGGGAGGCGCAGCGGGTCGCCGTAGCAGGAGGGTCCCTAAGTGCCCGGGACGTGCTGGTTCCCAGCTAGATGGGGCTCCGCGCTTCCAGCCCCGCGTCTTTACCTGAGCCAGGGCCTCGGACTGATGAACGGACAGTCGGACGCAGAGGCAGGAGGAGGCCCCTGGCCGGTGCCCTCACCGCCCCCCCCCCCGGCGCTGCCCAGAGCTGGCCTGTGAGAGGGTGACTGGGGCGCGCCCGCGGAGCTGGGCCTGGCCGGGAGCCCCCCGAGCCGAGGGGACCGAGGGCTTTCCTCCCTCCTCGGATTATTAAAAAGTTCATTTCCTGGCGAATCGGGTGACGTCAGGGGCCCGGCGTCGCGGTGGCGGGGCCGCCCGGCCGGAGAAGCCGCCTCCAGTTACCCAATTACCGACTGTCAATCCCGCCACCCCTCCCCCCACCCTCCCGGGGGTGGCCCAGACCCCAGCCCTCTCCTCTGTCCCGGACCCACCTGGGATCCCTTTGGGCTCCTAACTCCGAGAGCTGTAGACTCAGCTAAGGGAGAGGGGCTGGAGGAGGGCGATTCGTCCCCCTTACCCTCGCACCTGTCTCACCCCCCAAAAGTTCTTTGTTTCCGACACTCACCCACCCACCCCCGCCTTCCTCGTCGGCCGTAGGCTCCCTTCGAGCCTCGGTCTGTATAATGGGAGAGAGCAAGGAGATTTGTGCACGGGGCCCACTCCCCCCACAGAGCTGGATCTCTGCACTGGAGGTGTGTGGCGAGCAGTTCCAGGTGACTTAGGGGACGCTGTTCTCAGTCTCCCGCCTCCCTCTCCCCAGGGGCCGCCTCAGGGACCCCCGGGAGGGAAAAATGCCTCCTCCTGCCCAGAGGCGTCTCCTTCGAGCCAGCGCCGGCGCCAGTCCGGGTCTCCATGGCCTCGCCCCAGGCAGTTCGGCCCGCTGGTCTGCGAAGGCCACGCCCGGGAAGGGGACGCCCCCTCCCCCTCTCTGGAGCCGCCAGCCAGGCCACCTCCACCCGGTCAAGCGCAGTCCTAAGCGGCCTGTTGTCCGAGGCCCAGGTGCCCACTCGAGTCTCCTAGTTCTTGCCCCTCAATGCTCTTGCTGTCCCGCAACCCCCTGGCCAGTCAGAGCCCGAGTAGGGGGAGGGAATGGTCTGGGTAGGTAGTTGAGACTTCATCTGGGAGGTGGTATCAGAGAGTGGAAGGGCTGGGGTCCCGGAGAGAGGACACCCAGGCACCCGAAGGGTGCACGACCCGTGCTCCCGGGGAGGGGTCCCCCGTTGGAGGTTAGTTACTGGGAGGAGGGCCCTGAGGTTCTTCAAGAAGGGGAGAAGCAGTTGGCCAGTGGGGTGAGGGTCCTGGCGGGGGGCGTTGGCAGCAGGGGCCGCCGGGAGGGCGCTGGGAGGGGGCCCGCCGGCGGAGGGGGGCAGGCCCGCGGGTCAGTCCGGGAGTCCGGCGGACCAGAGTTGCGGGCTCAGCCAATGGGGGGCGGAGGCTGGGCGGCGCGCGGCCCTGATTGGCTGGCGCGGGCTTCTTAGGCGTGCACGGCCCCCGCTTCATGTCTGTGCAGGAGTCGCGAGCTGGCGCCAGGGCGGCCGGAGGATGCCGAGGGGCCGGAGCCGGGCGGGCCTGAGGCCGAGGCGCGCGCTGTCCCCCACTCCTACCCCGTGAGCCCAGCCGCCCGAAGCGCGGTTCCTGAGCCCGCCATTCCCGGGGCTCCCGCCGGTGCTGATCCCCCGTCCCTGAGGCCGCGGTCCCTCCTCCCCGCGGCGCTGCGTGTGTAAGTTTGGGGTGCGAGAACTAGCCGGGGGCCTGGGGTGCGTCAAGCTCTGAGAGGTCTCTTCCGGGGCTCAAGGTCGGGGCCAGGCTGGGGGTGACGGCTTTGGTGTGTCTTGGTGAGAGGTCCTGATTGTGCCTCCTGGGAGTGCACGCAGGGGGCTGGCTCCCAGCCGCTGGGGCTGCGTGTGCGTGTTTGCGGGGGGAGGGGGGGTCGTCAAGTCGGTATGTGTATCTGGCGCCAAGAGTAGATATGTGCGTGTCTCTGGGCTCATGTGCCCCAGTGGGTGCCCAGGAGCCTGTCTCCAACTTTTGGTCTGTGTTTATGTGATTGTGTACCGGGAAGGGGGGGGGGGTTCGGTGTGAAGGTCTGACTTAAAGTGAGACTCCGTATGTGTTTGTTGGGGTAACTGCTGTCGGGGTTTGTCCCCGTGCGCGACCCAGCGTGCATGAATGCCTGGCTTTGGGATCGGGGGTCACCATGTGAATGTGTGAGGCGGAACCCTCTCCTCCGCCTTCCTTTCGTTTTGAGCTTTTAGCTTTCCTCCCACCCGGGACTCTCCCTCCGCTGAGCTCGCCGGAGGCGTAGCGGCGTGCGGGACTCCGCGTGGCGGGACTTTGGGGGTGTCAGGCCGTGGCGGCGCCCCTCACGCCCCCTTCCGTCTCTCAGGGACGCCGCCACCGCCTCGGCCCAGATCCCGAGCCTCCACTGCCGGTCATGGAGGTGGCGCCGGAGCAGCCGCGCTGGATGGCGCACCCCGCGGTGCTGAATGCGCAGCACCCCGACTCGCATCACCCGGGCCTGGCGCACAACTACATGGAGCCCGCGCAGCTGCTGCCCCCCGATGAGGTGGACGTCTTCTTCAACCACCTAGACTCTCAAGGCAACCCCTATTACGCCAACCCAGCCCACGCGCGGGCACGCGTCTCCTACAGCCCGGCGCACGGTGAGCCCCCAGCCAGTGGGTCACTGCGAGCCCAGGCGCGGCGCGACGCGCGACGCGCGACGCGCGCCCGGCGCGGGAGGGGAGGAAGGCCCGGCTGCCTGCTTCCCGGATGTGAGATCCGCAGGAATCGGAGCAACTGAAAAATTGGGGCGGGGAAAGGTGGGGGCAGCAGCCTCTTGGGGAGGGTTTGGGCACCCTAGGGTTTCTGCCTATTTCCAGCTGGCTTGTGGGGGGGTCCCTCCAGGCCCCAATCCGGTGGGGTTCCTTCTGTGCCACTTGTCCTTCAGCTCTGGATTGAACGTTCTTGATTATTGCCAGTTGGGGTTTTATGTTTCTGGTTTTCTTTGGGAAGAAGGTTACTGCTGGTTGTCTTGAGAGTTGTGGTCCTGTACATCAGAGCCCTGGTGCAGCTCAGCCTCGGCCCACCCTGACCCCTCTCCCTTCTCCTGCAGCCCGCCTGACAGGAGGCCAGATGTGCCGCCCACACTTGTTGCACAGCCCTGGGTTGCCCTGGCTCGACGGGGGTAAAGCTGCCCTCTCCGCCGCTGCGGCCCACCACCACAATCCCTGGACCGTGAGCCCCTTCTCCAAGACACCACTGCACCCCTCAGCGGCCGGAGGCCCTGGAGGCCCCCTCTCTGTGTACCCAGGGGCAGGGGGTGGGAGTGCGGGAGGCAGCGGGAGCTCTGTGGCCTCCCTCACTCCCACAGCAGCCCATTCGGGCTCCCACCTCTTTGGATTCCCACCCACTCCGCCCAAGGAAGTGTCTCCCGACCCCAGCACCACCGGGGCTGCCTCTCCAGCCTCCTCTTCCGCAGGGGGTAGTGCAGCCCGGGGGGAGGACAAGGATGGCGTCAAGTACCAGGTGTCACTGACTGATAGTATGAAGATGGAAAGCGGCAGTCCCCTGCGCCCAGGCCTGGCTGCCATGGGCACCCAGCCTGCCACACACCACCCCATCCCCACCTACCCGTCCTACGTACCGGCCGCTGCCCACGACTATAGCAGCGGACTCTTCCACCCTGGAGGCTTCCTGGGTGGCCCTGCCTCCAGCTTCACCCCTAAGCAGCGCAGCAAGGCACGCTCCTGCTCAGGTAAAGGCCAGCGCCAGGGACCTTGTGGAAGTGGGGATGGTTGTGCTTTTGTGTGTATGTTTGGGGGGAGGAGGGCTATGATATGGGAGATGGGGCAATGTCAGTCTTCCAGATCTAGGGGTGGGTCATGTTCCCTTCCAATAGCCTCCAACAGCCTCCAACAGATGTTTGAGACTCCAGAATGGGAGAGAGGGAGCCCTCAAACGTTTGCCCTTTTCTTTACTGTTCTGAGGGGGTCCCCAAAGTTCGTTTCCCTTCCCCGCCTCTCACCCTCCCTTTCAAGGTTGGCTACTACCAGACAGAACACAGGATGGGAATTCCCCCTTCCCTTCCCTGGATCTTAAGTGAAAATTTGAACAGCCTCTTGACTTAGTTTATGAGAGAATGCAGTACGCAAGCGACAACAGGGAGGCTGTGCGTACGTGTGTTTGTGAGTGTGTGCGCAGGCTGTGGGAGCACTGTAGATGCTCCAGACCCTCAAGGAATCTGGTTTTCCAACTCAATCAGTCCAATCTTGGGATTTTGATGTTTCCCAATCTCCCTGGGAGATTTCCCCCAAAGCAACATTCCCAGGACTTGTTCCTGCTCCCTGCCCCCTGGCGTGTCCTTCATTGTCCCTCCCTGAAGGCTGAAGTGAGGGGGACGAAGTGTAGGTGCCTCTGCGGAGACAGGCTGGAGCCTAGCTGGTTTATCCAAGAATCTGGCTATAGTGCAGAAACCAGGGCTGATGCGGGACTCCGGCTGTCAGTGCCTCCTTCCCGATCCCTGTAAGCCGAGAAAGAGGAAGATTTTTTTTTTTTTAAACCTTTACTCCTGAGTCTAGGAACCTTTCCTTGCCCATATATATAGACAATTTAGCTGAAACTAAATGGGGAGACATTTTCCCAGGGGCCGCGTGATGCCAGGCTGTCCAGCTCCCTGGCCTGATTGCTGCTGCCACCTCGGGCACCCACCTCAGCCCCACCTTGGGGTCCCTGTTCCGCTCAGGCCAGCTACCTTGCCTTTAACTAGCCCCTTCTCCCAAGTTTGCTTTACCCATTCGATTTGAATTCCAGATGGTCTTTTAGCAACAACAACAAACAAAAAACCAAAAAACCCACTATCAACAGAAGACCAAGGTCGCTTAGTCTACTTGGCTTAAAAACGAAAGGGCTTACGGCTTCGAACACCACCTTCGATCCGAGTCCGGGACTGAATTCTAGGGCCCTAGTGGAAGAAGGGGAAGTTGGGGAGAAAGAAGGAATTCCCCTGCTTGGAGAATAGGAGGAGGGTAGGAGCTGAGGGCTGAGAATCTGGAGGTGGCAGACACAGCTGGGGGAACAGGGGAAGATAGAAAAAAGGCAGAACCAGAAAACGAGCCAGAGCCCTCCCAGGCCTAGACAGGTCGAGCGGGGCCACTCCTGCCACCGCCCTGCCCTCAGCAAAGTTTGCTGTAAATACCCTTTCATTGTCGCGCCGAGAATCCCTGGGGCCTTGGCCCCACTCCTCCCTCCTGCCCTGCTTCCCTTCCTTCCAGAGAGGGTTTTGAAGATGGAGCTTTGGCCGTAAAGCTACTCTCTGAACTTCTCTCCTGCGGGGGGAAAACCTCCTCCGGGTCCCTCTTTCCTGCCCAGGGCTGGAACTAAAAGTCGCCCCCTGAGGCAGCCCGGGCTGAGGCCGACCGCTGCCTGGTGGGCGCCTGCCCGCTGGCTCTCTCCCGTGACCTTGTACATCAGGCAGGCCCGCTGTCTCTCCTTGTCCCCTTCAGAAGGCCGGGAGTGTGTCAACTGTGGGGCCACGGCCACCCCTCTCTGGCGGCGAGACGGCACTGGGCACTACCTGTGTAACGCCTGCGGGCTTTACCACAAGATGAACGGGCAGAACCGGCCACTCATCAAGCCCAAGCGGAGACTGGTAAGCTCGGGGCAGCAGGTGGCTGGGGAGGGGCCTCCAACCTGGGCCTGGCCAGCAGCTTATTTAAAAAATAATAGTAACACCACCAAACCCTTCCCAGGCAGCTGCTTTGCCTCCTGAAATCCTTTTATCATTAAAATCACTTGGGGTGGCCCTTCTTTTAGGCCAGATTCCACCACCACCACCCCTCCCCGCCCCGGGCCAGATTTCTCCCTCTACAACCAACCAGGTATCCTCACCCCACCAAGCTCAGGAACCCCCAACGCTGAGTGTCCAAGGGCCCAACTCCCGTCCTCTGGCCTCTGTTTAACTCTTTTTTTTAAAAATAGGGCCATGAAGTAATTTTCCTTGTAGCCCAGCACACAATCTCCTCACGCTTATTTAAATAAAACACACACTCACACCAACCACCAAAAAAACCTGCCCTTTATTATTTTTCCATGGAGTCACCTATACTGTGTATTTTCATTTGAGTGATTTAAAAAAAATGCCCTTTCGGATCTCCTGCCGGAGTTTCCTATCCGGACATCTGCAGCCTGAAGATAAGGAAACTCCGCGTATCTGTTTCCGGACCCCGCGAGTTTTAGAGCCTCTCCTCGGCTCAGTCCTGCCTCTCGCTGGGCTGTTTTGAAATTTCTAATACCCTCCGCTCTGCAAATAATGCGTAAAATGCTAAGAATAATAAATATATTTTTTTCAGGGCGAAGTGATTTACGAGGCTTAAATCGCTTGCCGCTTTGGGGGCCCCCCTTCTCCGCCCTCCCCACCCCCCAGCGAGGGCGGGGTGAGGGCCCGGGTGGGGGTAGGGGTGGAGGATACGGTGTTGGCCCCTGAGTCAGAATTCCAGCTCCAGGCCGCTTACTCACCCTCACCCTCCCCTCCCCCGAGGCAGCAGTCTGGCTGGTCCCTCCGACCCAGCGACCCAGCAAGGGAGCTCCGGCCGAGGGCCATCCCAGCTTCTCCCGGTGTCCTTCTCCCACCCCCTGTCCTGCTGCCTGCGGTTCTTTGGGAAATATTGCGGGGGGTGGGGGGTGTGCGCTGGTGGGCCCACAAGAGGAGATCTGCTTTCTCAGTCAAGACTCTCTTACTTTCCCTTGTTTGGAGCCTTCAGCTCCCTTCTTCAGAAACCAGACACTCATTTCCAGACCACCTCTGGCCTGCATTCCCTGAGGGGCTGCGGGGCAGTCAGCGGCGTGCGGTTTGGGGTGCGGGATGCAGAGACCGGCCTGGTGCTGATGGAAATGTTCTGGCCCTGCCCTGTCCACTGTGGTTGTAACCGTTGATTCCTTGAAATGTCGCTAATGCCCGAGAAGGAACTGAAGCTCTAATTTCATTAAATTGTAGTTGGGTTGAATTCGAACATTCCCACGTGGCTAGTGGCTATGGTACAGGACAGCGCAGCTCTAGACTTCCCTAAACGTTTGACATCCCTGCCTGGCCTCTTCGGGGGAGGAGGGCGCATCACACACAGGATGGTGGATTTTGAAAGGACTCACGCAGAGTCAGACCAGGAGCTCCGGGGGACTGAGCCAGCCTCCTTTGGGCCTCAGTTTCCCCATTCGATGGTGGCCGGGCAGGGGCTAATGTGTCCTTTGAGCTCTTGCAACTCCGTTGATTCCGAGATCAGGCTTCTGAGAGTTCCTTATTCTAAGTTCTGTGCTGGTTTAGGTCTCAAATTCTAAAATTCCACAGCTTCTGAGATGCCTGGATTCCCCTGTGAGCTTTCCCGCTCCGGGCTCAGTTGGCAGGGACGGGGTGGGAGGGTGGGGGGGGTGGGGTAAGGGTCGGGGAGGGAGGTCGAGGTGGGGCGTGGGAGCCCAGCCTGTTGACGCCGCCTCTCCCCTCCCAGTCGGCCGCCAGGAGAGCCGGCACCTGTTGTGCAAATTGTCAGACGACAACCACCACCTTATGGCGCCGAAACGCCAACGGGGACCCTGTCTGCAACGCCTGTGGCCTCTACTACAAGCTGCACAATGTGAGTCCACCCCTCCCTGGCCTGACCCGCCCCTCCCCGGGGACCGCTGCTCTTTGTGTCCCTGGTGCGCTGGGGTGGGGGGAGGCGGGGGGGCAGCCACAGTCTCTGGCGTGGCTTGGCTTGGGAGGCGGCTGCCGCCCCCCCCCAGTGCCAGAAGGCCTTCCCATAAGAGGGGACCAGCCGGCTGGAAGTGTGTCCCCCACGGTGGTGGCAGCGGGGAGGGGGGGGTCCTGCAGGTCCAGGGAAGGGGTGTCTCTTTAAAACAAAAAGTAGGGGCGCCTGGGTGGCTCAGGGGGTTAAAGCCTCTGCCTTCAGCTCAGGTCATGATCCCAGGGTCCTGGGATCAAGCCCTGAGTCTGGCTCTCTGCTTGGTGGGGGGGGGGTCTGCTTCCTCCTCTCTTTCTGCCTGCCTCTCTGCCTGCCTGCTTGTGATCTCTGTCAAATAAATAAATAAAATCTTTAAAAAAAAAAAAAATAAAACAAAAAGTAGGCATGGAGCTTGGTCATGTTGATGGCGGGGGTGGGGGGGCAGTGCTGGCACTTAGTGGGCTCAGGGCCCCTGCCCTGCCCTGCGGGTCTCACACAGGGAAAAGCACCCTTCTTGACAGGGTAGCACGCTGGCAGGAAGACGGAGATGAGCAGGGGTGGGGGGTTTGCAAGTGGGGTCCCCGGCCCAGACCTGTCTTTGCCCCATGTGGAAGCTGGGGGTTGGTTTCTTATTCAGGGAACTGGACTTCCTGAAGGTTTTGTGGTTCCTTCCAGGTGAACAGGCCGCTGACCATGAAGAAGGAAGGGATCCAGACGAGGAATCGGAAGATGTCCACCAAGTCCAAGAAGAACAAGAAAGGTGCGGAGTGCTTCGAGGAACTGTCCAAGTGCATGCAGGAGAAGGCCTCCCCCTTCAGCGCCGCTGCCCTGGCCGGACACATGGCGCCTGTGGGCCATCTCCCGCCCTTCAGCCACTCGGGACACATCTTGCCCACCCCTACGCCCATCCATCCCTCCTCCAGCCTCTCCTTTGGCCACCCCCACCCATCCAGCATGGTGACCGCCATGGGCTAGGGACAGCCCCCCCGGCAATGGACAGACAGATGCCAAGAGGGTGGCCGGCAGTGCAAGGCTGGCGACCCTAGGCAGGCTTAGCGGCCTGCCCTTCCCTGAAGACTGATGTCACTCCTGCCAGCCTGGCCGGAGCCCCAAGCTGCCTCTCCTGTGGGCGCTCCCCTTGGCCATCAACGGTCACTGTGAAGGTCCTCACCCAGGCTGGGAGGCAGCCTTGGCCCGGCTTACTGCGCAGGTGGGGTTTCCATCATGGACAATTGTTTGGAGAACAGAACAGACAACTTTATAAAGAGAAGAAGGTGGGGGTACAGGGGACACGCGAAGCAAACCGTTTTTAGAAGGGAGTAGGCAAAAATAATTTATTGTGCTCTCATTTCTAACAAGGACCAGGGAGACGTGGAGGTCTAAGCTGCCCCCCAAGTTCTCTTCTGGGTCTTCTTTTGCACCAAGTGCTGCTTGGCCCATCTGCTTGCTGGGGCTCTGGGGGCAGGTGTGCGGGGTGGCGGGGGGCCCGTGGCCCATACCTTCTCCTCTGGCTTCCTTTCCTGAAACAGCTGAAGCCCAGGTTGGGCTGAGCCGGTGTGGCCGGGCCAGCAGCCTGGGGAGGCTGAGCGGTGCGTGCCCTGGAGGCCAGGCCCTAGAGGGCAGAGACAATCAGGGGCGGTCCTGCGCTGATTCCCAGGCCAGGGCTGGGTCACAGGAAGGAAACAACATTTTCTTGAGAGGGGAAATGTCTCCCAGATCGCTCCCCTGGCTCTGAGGCCGAAGCTGGTGTGACCCGTGTCCCCTTAACGAGTCTGAGCCCCAGCCAGGTGAACCCCTGTACATACATCCTTTTTCTGCAACACCCCTCAATCCCCCTCCCCTCCCACTCTGAGACAAAAGAAAAAATATATATATATCAAAGACTGCATAAGCTTAACTCGCTGAGGAGTTAGTTGTTTTATTTTTAAACTCATTTTGGGTCCAGTCGATTGTACGTTGCCACGGAAGTCCTTGCAATGGAAAGGAATAAAACCTACAAACCAAGGCTGTAGCTTCACAATTATTTTTGGAAAAGTACTTGGATCCCACAGCCCTAGGACGGGGAGCTGGGGGGCCTGGGGAGGGGCCTTGGTTGCTCTTGGCTTTCAGGGGCTGGTCTGGCAGGTGGCAAAGGCAGGAGTTGGGGGTGGGTCCAGGGAGAGGCCATGACCCTGCTGGGGTCCCTGGAGATGCCTGGGTTCTGCTCCGCTTTGCTGTGGCTGGCTGGATCCTTCCCAAGGTACAGCTGTACATAACTGTGTCCGAGCTTAGATTCTGTATGCGGAGGTGGTGGGGTGTGGCGGCCGGCAAAGGCCCGGCTTGGGGAAGAGGATCATGCCGAGGTAGTCGACCAAGTGCAATAGGAGCCCCGGCGATCGCTGCGGGGGGGAGGGGGGCACCACAGCCAGAAGTAACTTATTTTGTACTAGTATCCGCATAAGAAAAAGAATCCGCAGTATTTTCTGTTTTTATGTTTTATTTGGCTTGTTTCATTTTGGATTAGTGAACTAAGTTATTGTTAATTATGTACAACATTTATATATTGTCTGTAAAAAATTGTATGCTATCCTCCTATTCCTTTAAAGTGAATACTGTTAAGAATAATAAAATACTTTTTGTGAATGCCTCTGGCCGGTGTTGTGGGCTGCTGGGCTGCTGAATCCTGGGTGTGGCGATAGGCAGTCCTAGCGGTCCCTTCGGGTCCAGTGATTTGGAGAGAAGGGCTCCTGGAATAAGGGATGGGGCCCTGTCTGCTTGGGGTTGGAGATCCTGATCCCCCTCCCCTGCATTGCTCTCATCTGGACTTTCTCATTGTCCCCCCCCCCCGGGGGTCCTGGTGTCTGGGTGGATATTGGGGAAGCATGGGGAGGGAGGCTTGTGCTTTCTCCAGCCTTTGGGCTACACACTGAACCTTTTCTTGGGGCTCTCATAGAACCCGACAAGGATTGACCCCATCCCCACCCCCATCTACTTCCTCCCAGATGCTGATCAGCTCTTGTTTCTGAGCTATCTGGTCATCAATATTCCTGTTCATTGACAAATATGGTCACCAATGTTTTTGATCACCAATGTCATCGATTGCCATCATCTTCATTCAACAAAGGTGATCATTGGACATAGCTACCATGACTGCTGTTCTTGGTCAGTGACATGTCTGATTGCTGGAGCTTGTGACCATAGACATCTGATTACTAACAACTGATCACCCACACTCAATCCCCAATATTTTATCCATGCCTCTGATCAGGGACGTGTCTGGACCCTGACAGCCACAAAATGTGATCGCCGGTGTCTTCAGTGATTGTCCTGGCTTACTGGTAATATACCTGGCCATGAGTATCTCCTACCATCGATATTCCTGATCAGCATCTCTATTCATAAATTTTTAATATTCAGTGTGTCTGGTACCAACATCTCTGATGACCACTGCATTTCCTCATTCACCATATTTGTGATCGCTGGAGCATCTTATCACTCACGTTCCTGATTTCCAATGTGCTGGTCCCCAATGCCCCCAATCATTAATGTCCTAGTTCATTGAGAAGCATGACCATCAATGTCACCGATCAATGTTTTTCCAATCATTGATAGATCTGATCACTCATATTTCTCCTCAGTATCTCCAATCACACTATTGTCATCACCAATGTTTCCTTAGCAATGACTTTGATCACTTGTCTCCATTCACCAACATCTCTAACCAACAATATGCCTAATGACCAATGACCCTAATCATGGGATCTTCTTCCCATCAAATTTTCTGTCGATGTGGTCACCAGTGATTCTGGTGACTGACATCCCTGGCTCCCCAGTGCTCATCACTCAGCTTGCTAGGGTCCAGCATAAGGATTGTGGAGTCTCATCTTCCAAGTCCCTGATGACCAGTGTCCCTTATATCCTGATCACCAGGAGCACTGACTGCCAGCCTCCTCATCATTGGTATCACCAGCCACCTGGGTCTCTGGTCACTAAATTCTCTAACTATTGCTGCCTTTTGTGCCCAGTAGCTCACCCACCACCTGGATCTCTGGATGGTCATTGAATGTGATCACCTTTGTCTCCCCTACAATCAGTCATCAAGGATATGGGGACCAGGTAACATTCCTGCTGCTCACATCCTCAGTCTCCCATGTCCCTGATCAATGAGGAATGATATAACCAATCAATGATCATACTGCTCACCAGGACCTCCTTATCCTCAGTGTACAACCACCATCTCTCTAATGATGTCTTTGAATGATGTTATCTCCCACAATGCTACTGTCCCCAATTACTAGTCATTCTATTCATATGTCCCTGATGATGACCTTTTTTGGCTCTAATCACCGTCTCTGATACCCTGGGTCTGCTATGAGTAGGATTTCTAATGGCCAGCCTCCTTGCTCCTTGGCAGTCCTGACGTCCACGTGGTCCAGGAAGCCCCTCCTCTCATTCTTTCCATCCCAGACTACTGGTGCTGGCAGGGTGCTTGCTTGGACTCAGGGAAGCAAGGTCCCTGTGGAGGGCAATAGGCCTCCTAGGAGGTCCCAGATACCCCAGCCCATCAGGGCAGTGCAGAAGGTGCAAACCTGGGACTCTGACTCACTCGGGAGTCCTCTGTTCCTGCTGTAGCATTCTACCACCACCCCACCTGCATCCTTTTCCTGTAGAATAGAAACCCAGAGCAGGTAGGAACCAGCCGGGTGTGTAGCTGGATGGGTCTTGGCCTGCCCGTCTCAAAGCATGGTGGCCCTTTTGGCCCTTCCCCAGCTCCCAGCATTCCAGCCTCCCCTCCCGTCAGCTGTGGCCACAGTGAGGACAGGGACGGTTCTGCCCTCTCATGCCCTGGCTCTTGACTGCAGCATTGTGTGTCTAGATGATCATGTATTCAGGTGTGCATGTCTGCCTGCCTGTTGAAAGCCTCCTACACATCAGGCACTCTTCTAGGTGTGGGGGCTATATCACTGAATGAAAGAAACAGGAATTCCTGCCCTTGGGGAGCTTACCTTCTATGCAGTAAACACAATAACTCTGCCTGGCCTCCAGCAAGTCATCCTATTACCTGGCCTGAATTCCAGAGCCTAGAGTCAGAACCTGGGGTCCAGAGCTTTGAATGCATGACCAATCCCCTAGGACTCTGGAACCAGACCCAAAACACAGAGCACGGAGCCTGTCCCCCTCTAATTCAGAACTAAGAGCTTGGAGTTCATATTCTAGAACTTAAATCCAACTGGGGCCCAGAACATCGACCTCAGAATCAAGATCACAGAACATTGAGCCCAGAACTCAGCCTGAGGGTCCTGAACATGGACCCTCAAATCCTCAGCCTAGAGCCTGGAGCGCCGAACCCAAGACTTAGTGCCAAGGATATAGAGCCCAGGGCCTAGAATCTGGATCCCAGAGCAACAGTGTGGCTGGACCCAAAGGCCAGAATCCAGAGCTGCCCCCACCTGCCCCATTTCTCTATTACTATCCTGGCCATAGCGCCTTCCTACCACCAACCAGTATTTTTGGAGCACGCAGTGGCAGGCACTGTCAAAGGTGCCAGAAGCTGCCAGCAAGAAACAAGGAGATGAGCAGATTCCCTCTCCCTGCAATGTCAGGTCTGAGAGGGGCCGGGGCTGGATCTGTTCACTCTAGTGTTTCCATCGCCTCTCAAGGCCCACGGTAGATGCTTCCAAAATGTCTTTCGGATAGATTCATTCACTTATCCCACATGTGTTTGTTGACCTGTTGGTTGTTGGCGTTCTGGGGTTTGGATGAAGCACACACATCTTGCCTTGATCAATCAGCTCTCTTTGGCTGCCAGGAAGCTCTTGCGAGGGCAGGGGTTGTTTCTGACAAAGGCAGCGGCCAGAGCTGGGGAAGGCTGTGGTGGCCGTGGTAGGGATGGGGTCGAGTGGTAGACCGACCACTGGGAACTGGGAGGCATGTGGCTTTGGAGGCCCAAAGTTCAAGCCCCAGGCACTCCTCCTCTGTGGCTTCTGTTCCCTCCCCCATCTAATCATCAGCTCCTAACAATGACTCCCACAGCCCAGAGTCATTGTGCGGGTAAACAGTGCAGGCGAAGGAGGCAAAGTGCCGAAGTGTCGCAAGTGGCTGCCTTAGCAGGGAGATGGTGCCTTTATGATTCTGTGGGGCGCCTGGCGCCAGGGTGCCTGGGGTGGGTTGGCCTTTGTTCCATCTGTTTGCACCCAGGTGGGGCTGGCTGGCCCAGGGCCCCGTACTCCTTTCTTCCTGCAGGGAGGGACGCCTCTAAGCCCACCTTTTTATTCCCATTTTCTATAGGAAGAAATCAACACCCCTACTTTGTAATTTGTAGAGACCATCTCTGTTCTTCAAAAATCGCTCCCATATCCTGGTGACCACTACTAGAAATAAGGAAGGCAAATAGCCTTCCAAGTCCCCAGGGCCCCAGAGTAGATGCTGCCCTGGGGGAGGGAGGTAAGATTTGGGAGGAATGCCTGCCATCCTCCTGATGGAAGGGAAGGACAAACTCCCCTGAGAGGCTGGGAAGCACCCAACGAGCCCCTTGTAAGGCCAGTGGGCTGCCCTACATGAGTGACTTTATAGCACCAGACAGTAGATCAAAAGTCCACTGTGTGTGTGTGTTAGGGAAGGAGGGATAGGCAAAATGATACAGTGATTCCAAACTTTATTTGTAAAAACTAACAAGACCAGCACAAGTCAGAAAATTAGGAAAAATAAAGTGAGGTGTGTGTGTAACACATTCTAGTATTAAGATTCTATGATCACAACCTTTCATACCTGTGGTTCTACTGTAAGAATAAGGAGATCAGTGCTCAGACTCCAGTAAGCCCGAAATAGACCCTATTATTTACAAGATAATGGATGATAAAGGAGGTATCCTGGATCAATGCAAGGGTGGAGGGTTATTCAAGGAAGTGGAGTTGGAACAACTAACTGGTCATCATCTCACTGGGTGAACACCCAACTCAGAGATCTGAAACCAACGGCATGTGGTCTTCTCCAGCCAGCCCACAAATTCTGATTTGGCTGTGTGGTGTTTTGCAAAAGTATGGGTGAGTTGCAAATGATTTTAAATTAGGAACGTTACCTAAAAAAAAGGCAGAAGGTTTGCCCAAGGGGCCATTTTTGCCTCTCTCCCAGCTTCCATCTCCACCCCGCCCCCCATCCCCATACCTGCCTGGGTCTTGGGGATGCTGTTGGGAGTCCTGACATCATCACACATAGCCTATCACACATTCAAGATTTATTAAAGAGTTAGTCTTGAAACCAACCATGGCGGGACGCCTGGGTGGCGCAGTTGGTTGGACGACTGCCTCCGGCTCAGGGCGTGATCCTGGAGTCCCGGGATCGAGTCCCACATCAGGCTCCCAGCTCCATGGGGAGTCTGCTTCTCCCTCTGACCTTCTCCTCGCTCATGCTCTCTCTCACTGTCTCTCTCTCTCAAACAAATAAATAAAATCTAAAAAAAAAAAAAAAAAAAAAAAAAAAAAAGAAACCAACCATGGCAACCCACCTGGATCACTTAGGTTAGTTCCCCCACAGATAACTGAGGGACCACAAATCTCAAGGTAAAGGTCAGCCTTTCTAGGAACCAAAGAGGGAAAAGGAAGTTGTTGAACATGGGAGATGTAAAAGCATCTGCAGCAGGGAGGGCATGGAAGCATAATCTGGTATGGTGTTTTTGGAATGAGCTCAGAGATAATCCCAGTTTTAAGACTCAAGAATGTTGAGTATTCACCCAAATACCTTTTGCAGGAAACTCTGACACGGGATGTTTGGGACATTATTGTTTATAAACCAGGAGACTAGATACAAGCTAAATGTTCAACCAAAGGGCACAGGGAGAGTATATACCCCCAAAAAATTGGAAGCAGGGACTCGAACAGGTATTTGGACACCTATTTTTAAAAGAAGATGTTATTTATTTGAAAGACAGAGATCACAAGTAGGCAGAGAGGCAAGCAGAGGGGGTGAGGGAGAAGGCTCCCCACTGAGCAAAGAGCCCAATGCAGGGCTCAATCCCAGGACCCTGAGATCATGACCGGAGCCAAAGGCAGAGGCTTTTTTTTTTTTTCTTTTAATTTATTTATTTGATAGAGATCACAAGCAGGCAGGGAGGCAGGCAGAGAGAGGGTGGGGGGCTGGGGGAAGCAGGCTCCCCGCTGAGAAGAGAGCCCAATGCGGGGCTCAATCCCAGGACTCTGGGATCATGACCTGAGCCAAAGGCACAGGTTTAACCCACTGAGCCACCCAGGTACCCCATGCACACCCATGTTTATTTGCAGCATTACCCACAAGCGCCAAGAGGTGGAAACAATCCCAGAGTTCTTCGACAGGCGAAGGAAAACAAAACGTGCTCTAGACGCACCATGGAATTGGAATATTATTTGGTCTTAAAGAGGAGGAAAATTCAAACACGTGCTACAGAGTGGATGGACCTCAAGGATGTTGTGTTCAGCGGAAGAAGCCAGGAGCAGAGAGACAAATACTATGGGATGGCACTTATAGGGGGCACCTAGAGTAGCCAGATTCATAGAGACAGAAAGTCGGGCAGTGGTTGCATGGGGCCGGGAAGGGGAATGGAAGTTGGGTTTTCATGGGGAGAGTGTTTCCATTTGGGAAGATGAAAAAGTTCTGGAGACAGATGGTGGGGCTCTCTGCATCACAGTGTGAAGGTACTACACTACTGAACTGTACACTTAAAAATGGTTAAAATGGTAAATTTTAAGTTAGGTTTATTTTACTATAATAGAGGGAGGGAGAAGAGGGAACTATAGGATTTCTGCTACAAAGACTTTCAAATGCTTCCTGAAGGTTATGCCCTTAGAGCCAAGTCTCAGAATAGAGGTATATGTGTAACAGGATGACGACAGTGATTACAGCATCTAAGGGGAGAGAATTGTCACCAAACGTTGACAAATGGTGATATCTATGTCATAGAAGGTACTTTCCCCTTTATTCTCCCCATTACCCAGCAATTCTGTAATAAGGTTTAATAGCTTTCATGATAAAAAATAATATTTGATAATGATTATTGCAGAACAGGGGGCTAATTTTGCAAAATACACAAAAACTCAAACAAAAACACAGTAAATAATAAAAAGACCAACAGTCACTGCAAAAAAAAAGAGGAAAACAAGTGAAAGCCACAGCAAGAGGTCCTTCCCATTAAAAATGTAAATAAACATTCCAACATTCCGACAGGTACTCTGCCTCCGAGAAAGGATCAAGTACATGCAAATCATACATGCAAATTACCACTGTCTGCTTCTCTTAGCAGACATGGAAGGGCTGCAGATGTGTAGACTCTGGGAACGTGCCATTGGCAGGAACATCGACCAGGATTCTGCGAGCTCTCTGCCCCAGCGAGCCCTACTCAGGTGTGCCTCACAGAAACATTAGGAAAAGAAAAAACGAAGTTGCAGGGAATTTGGGGGAGGTAGGGACGTAAGTTGCAGGATATATAAAGCATGACTCTTTTTTGGCTTTAAAAATATTTGTGTAGAGGGGCGCCTGGGTGGCTCAGTTGTTAAGCATCTGCCTTCCACTCGGGGGTCATGATTCCAGGGAGCCCCGCTGGGTGGGAAGCCTGCTTCTCCCTCTCCCACTCCCCACTCCTTGTGTTCCCTCTCTTGCTGTTTCTCTCTCTCTCTCTCTCTGTCAAATAAATAAATAAAAATCTTTACAAAAATAAATAAAATGAAAGTATTTGTGTAGATACAGAAAATAATCAGGGAAGATACATACCCAGTGAAGAATAGTTGTTAGTTTGGAGAAGTATGATCATTCAGGGACAGTGGCAGGTGGGGGGTGGGGCAAGGGGAGGTACTTTTCAGTTTAGACACTTGTGCTATTATTTTAACATGTTGTGACCATGTGTTGCTGTTTTGACATAAAGAATAATCATGACAAACTCCTGTTTTCTTTTCTCTGCCTTGTTTCTGATTGTTCTCTCTCCCTGAGATGTTCTCCCTTCAGACCTGCCTGGAGAGCTCCTCTTCATCCTTCAAAACCCCTTCAGAGATCCTAGAGGAAAACCTTATTTGAGTTCTTCTTTCCCTGAGCACCTCAGGGCCTTCCCAGTCCCTTATAACTCGGGTTTTAAGGCCAGGCTATGGTCAGACATACCTGCCTCTTCCTTGCTGTGCAGCCCCGAGCAAGTGGCTTAACTTCTTGGAATCCTGACTCCTCACCAATAAAATAAGACCACACCTTGCAGGGTGTTTTAAGGATAATATGAGGAAAGCAAAGGGTCCTCAGTTCTTGGAGAGCCCACCTAGCAAAGAGACCTTTTGCTAATGCTATTTCAGCCCATTTGGCTTCAGACTTAACCCCCTCAAGTTTCTCCACTCCTAGAATCCAGGGTGTCTGGGAACCCTGGGCAAGCTGCCTGCCCTTTCCGTTTCTCTTTCCCACGCAGCTCCCAAAACTGTCAGGGTCCCTAGGAGTGCCGGTGGACATCTGGTTAGTGCTTCAGCATTCTCCCCTACCCTGATCCCAACCAGTCAGGGTCCCCACAGATCATCCCTCCTGTACAGCTGGGAAAACTGAGGCCCAGGCAGGGATGGGGGTCTTCCTGGGAGGGGACAGAACAGGATGGCTCCCACTGGTAGGCAGGCTAGAGTTGGGGGGGTGTTTCCTCCTCGAAGAGGGAGCTTGGCGGACCCTGCGCAGCTGCTTCCTTCCACCGTCCCATCTGGCCCTCCCCAGCCCACACGGCAGAGCTCCCTGGGGAACTCTGGGAAAACGCTGTCCTTGCTCCTTCTCCCTGCCCCTCCCCACCCAGGTTCCGCTGTGCTGATCTGGCAGTTGGGATCCAGGTTTCCCAGGCTTTGAGGAGATGCTGGGATGGGCCCCTCCCTTTGCTCCTAATTTAGGAATGGAGGGGACGTTGTTACACAAGCCCCCTGCCCCCCATCACCACTGGTACCATCTGGACTCCACCCTTTGGGCTGTCTTCTCCACTGTGCACCATCCCTTCACCTGCTCCTCATCTTTCTTTCTCTCTTTCTTTCTTTAAAGATTTTATTTATTTATTGGACAGAGACAGACACAGCAAGAGAAGGAACACAGCAGGGGGAGTGGGAGGAGGAGAAGCAGGCTTCCCTCTGAGCAGGGAGCCCAATGCAGGCTCAATCTCAGGACCCTGAGATCATGACCTGAGCCGAAGGCAGATGCTTAACGACTGAGCCACCCAGGTGCCCCTGCTCCTGATCTTTCTTAAGCTTTTTATCTCAATTATGAACTATTTCAAATACCCCCTCCAAATAGCTAATACCATAACAAATGCCCCAGTACCCCTCAGTATGGGTTTTCTGTGCTGCATAGGAAATCACCACAGGCTTAGCTGCTGAGAACCACACACACGGATTATCTTATCACCTGTGTGGGTCAGAAGCCCAGGCGTGGCTTAGTGGGGTCCTCAGCCTCAGGTCCCACAAGGCTGCCTTCTGTCAAGCTGTGTGACCAGGTCTAGCCTCTCGACAGAGGCTCGACTAGGGAAGGGTCTGCTCTGCTCCTAAGCATTCTCAGGTTTTAGCACAAGAGCTGTCTTGCAGCTGGAGGACCCATAGCCTCTTGCTCCTCCAAAGCCAGACACAGACAGACACCCTGCAGACAGTGGCCAACACATGCCAGTTTTAGATAATGTCCCGCAATCCTGGGCATGACATCCTATCCCCTTTGCCATATCCTATTGGTTATACACAAGCCGCAGGTCCCGCCCACCAGAACGGAGGCAACTGGCAGTCCCGCTGACACCCTCAAGTTAAGAAAGAAAACACTGAATCGTGGAACGCTACATCAAATCGAATGATGTACAATATGGCGACTAACATAATAAAAAAGTAGTTAATGAAGAGTTTAAAAATTAATTTAAAAATTTTTTAAAATTAAAAAATGAATGAATTAATAAAAAAAAAAAGAAAGAAAACATTATGGGATATTGCCTGCCTGCCTCCCTCTCCAGAAGCAGCCAGGGCTTTACCACTCCCCTGTATGTTATATTTTTATTACATATGCATGAATCATTACACTACAGATCATATCACCCTGCATGTTTTTACATTTTATATAAATGGTATCATAATGGTCGATTTTTTTCTATGACTTACCTTTCTTGTTATTTGCTGTCACGTTGCTGACATTCTTTCACATGAATACATGACATTCTGGTCCATTCATTTTTCATGGCTGTTACGCTATTAAAGATAACGCAGTGTATTTACCCATCCTCCTGTGTTCCATTCTAAACAGAGTAGAGGCAGCTGCGTCCACTCCTTTGTCATGTGTGAGCGTTTCTCTGGGAACATATGCTGACGGGGGAATCACTTAGTACAGGGACTGTGCACCTTCACATCTATAAGATAAGGCCAAGGCATTTTCCCAACTGGTCGTTCCAATTTACATTCCCACCGGCAAGGTATGGGAATTCTGGTTGCTCCACATCCTTGCCAACACTTGGTGATGTCAGACTTTGACCTTTTACCTGTTTGTTGGGTATGAGGGGGAGTGTCACCGTTGTAGAGAGATCTCACTAGAACATGCAATTGATCACGTTCTCCCTGTGCCTCAAATCCTCCCAAGGGCTCCCGAGCTTGGGTCTGGCATCTGAGCCTTACATGACCTTTGCAGTCCCCAGCCCTCTATAGCTCCCATCCCCCCACTCTCCTCAGTCCCAGGCACAACAGATGACAGACAAGTGCTCTCCCACCCCACGAGGCTTTGTTCCCTCTGGTCCCTCTGCGTGAAGCTGCCCCAACATTTCAAGGCTCCTGCTTTATTAAGAAATACATAACTGAACTGGTCATGCAACGCTCAGATGTTTTCACATGTTTGTGTGTGTCTGCTACCTTTCCCACAGCCTGAGATTGGGAGAGACCTCTGTGGATGGAGGGAAGGGGGTCACAGCTGAAATCTGCCCTGTTTCTAGCTTGCACCCAGGCCAGCGCAGGAAAGACTCCTGGATCTGAATGACAAATTGCATAAAAAAGTCACGTAGGCCTTTCTCTAGCTGACCCAGCACAACCCAGATGTGCGCTAGGCTCCAGGTGAGCAGGCCTGGGGAGGTGAGGGTGGGGAAGAAGGAAAACAGTTCTGCCAGAGATGTGGGCCAGATCTCCCCAGCTGGGTTGGGTAGGGGCATCTCTGAAGACATCATACCCCAATGCTCAGGCACAGGAGAGCTGCGGGCTTCGTGGGAGACCTGGGTGTGTTTGTGTGCCCGTGTGTACAGTTGTGTTCAAGTGTACAGGTGTGCGCATACGTGCAAGGGCGCAGATGCCTGACACGTGTGGAGGTGTGGGGGGCCATATCAGCCTACCCTGTCTGAAAGAGAAGCCTTGTCACTCTAAGCCCTCCTGCTTTGTTTTTCTTCATGGCATCTATCACTACCTGACTTTGTATTAAATGTGTATTTGTGGGGCGCCTGGGAGGCTCTGTCGTTAAGCATCTGCCTTCGCCTGGAGGCATGATCCTAGGGTCTTGGGATCGAGCCCCGCATTGGGCTCCCTGCTCAGGGGGAAGCCTGCTTCTCCCTCTCCCTCTCTTCCTGTTTGTGTTCCCTTTCTCATGGTCTCTCTCTCTGTGTCAAATAAATAAATAAAATCTTTTAAAAAATTAATGTGTATTCGTTATCAGTTTCTTGTGTCTCCCCCACTAGTTGGCAACTCCATGAGAACAGAGCCTTGGCTAGTGTGTTCACTGGCATATACATGCCTGCACACCCAGAGTGTGCCTGGCTTATAGTACATGCATGCATAGGAGCTCAAGAAATATGTGAAGTGGATGGATGAAGGGCTGGCTGGCTGGATGAGTGGGTGGGTGGATGGATGGATGGGTAGGTGGGTGGGTAGATGGGTGGTTGGATGAGTAGATGAGTGGATGGATGGATGGATGGATGGATGGATGGATGGATGGATGGACAGATGATTGGGTGAGTAGATGGATGGGTGGATGGGTAAGTGGATGGATGGATGGATGGATGGATGGACAGATGATTGGGTGGGTAGATGGGTGAATGGGTGGATGACTGTGGGTATGAATGTGTGTATATGCATGTAGGCCTTGGCTCTGGAAGATACCTCAGGCTTCTTTGTTCTATACTCTTTCCAGAAAGACCCAGGAAGCCCCAGAACCTGCAGAGGTCCAGAGGTATGTGTGGAGTCTATGGGGGTTGAATCTTCCTGGAGGCTTAGGACTAGCTGTTGGAAGTAGGATCAGAGCCCTGCCCAGGGCTGCTCTCCATGGGGGTGTGCTGAGAACTAGGGCACTGTGGGTGGGGAGAGGAGAGTGGCCACCCTAACAGGCTGGCACACTTTGGAACTCAGGGGTCCCACAAATGATGCCCTTGCTCAGGTGGTAACCCCCCACCATAGGCTAGATCTGAGCCTCCAGACACCACATGGGCCACCATACCAGGAAGGGTGTTACCTGGGTGGGGGAAAGGACCTAGTGGGCCCCCATTTCCACTGGCCAGGAGGGTTGACCAGGAAACTGCCCTGGATGTCCTAGGGAGGGAAAGTAGGTCTGTGCCACGTCTATATAGGGACCTGAGCTAAGATCATCGTTTTCCCTCTGGAAAAGAAGAGAGGCTTCTCCCCACTTCCCATACCTCCTTGTCTGGCACTGAGCACTCACTGTTCCTTCGACCTGTTGAATCACCCACCACCTGACCAGCTCTTCATCAGCTCACCAATTTATATGACCACCTATACCCATTCTTCTACAGACCTGTCCATCTACCATTCCTTCCCTTCACTCATCTGTCCTTCCATCTGTCTCTCCACTCATTATCAACATTGCCATCATTAGGCTAGCAAACCCATGTGCACAGGGTTTCTTTTGCTCTAAGCTGTCCTTGCAGCAACCCCATGAGAAGATGCTATTATTATTCTCATTTTACAGATGAAATGTGGAAAGTGAGACACAGAGAGGTTGAGTGACTTCCCCCAAAACACACAGCTGGTAAATGGGAGAGCATTCTGACCTGACTGACTGAGCTCTGAACCTCTCAGTGTTCTGTTCGTCCATCTATCCATCCTCATAGCTGTCCATCATTCAGTTCCTTCACTCACCTGTCACTGTCCATCCAGTGGCCCATCGATCGCTGTCACCCATCCATCCTGAAGGTAATGCAGTTAGAGAACCAGGGGCCCTGAGGGGAGAGAAGGTCCGGACTGCCCATCTGGCTGGGCCAGGGTGGACTGCGGGGGTGGGGTGGGCTGCCCCAAGCTGGGCAGGGCTGCATGAGACTGGAGGGAATTAGCAGAGTGACTGCCAGGATCATCTAATTAGGAACGCTAGTGATAAGCAGATAGGATCGAGGGTGATTAGAATCCTTTTAAAAAGCCACTCCATTAATTACAGAGACAGAGAGGGGCCTCTGGCTGGTCAGAATACCAATTGGCTGCCTAATCAGCCTCCATCAGCTCGCCTGGGGAGGGTTCCTGGGACCGCTGTGTGACCTTGGGTGTGCTCTGCCCTCTCTGGGCCTCCCCGTGCCCCAGATTAGGCTCTGCTTGAGATCACCTGGTCCCCCAAGATCCTCTTTCTCTAACCAGGCCATGGCTCAGGGGGCAGGATTTAGGGTGGGCCTGAGACAGGGACCCAGAACATCAGAGGGTGCACACCAGAGGGACTAGCCCCAAAAGGAGGAGTTTCTATACCTCACTGATGAATGAGGACAGAGAGGCTCAGAGAGGGAAAGTGAGCAAACAGCCAGTGAGAGTCAGGAGCATGGGGCCTGAGCTAACGTCATGCCTGCACGTCCCTGTCTCCCCATGAGACTCTGGAGGGACCCCAGAGGCCCCTGCTGCTGACACTTTCAGTGGTGGGTTTCAGAGGAGGCTAATCAGAGCCATTTTCAGAAGGGCAAATCAGTTCTGCATGGTGCCAGTTTCCACACCTGCCTTTGTGGGAAGCTTACTCTGCCTCGCCCTCGGTTAACTGGAGAGAGCCCCTATCTTCAGGGTACCTTCTGCATGGGGAGCTGGGATCTCCCTCCCTGCAGTGCGCCCATCCCAGGAAGCCTACCTTCTTCACTCTGAGCCTGGGACAGCTGTAAAGCTAGGAGGTTTCCAACACTGTGTGATCCCAGCTACCTCCTACAGACCACCGCAGAGTGGGACCTCAAGCTGAGCACAGGGCCTGGGGTCAGCAGGGTGCAGAGATCCAGCTGGGTGGCCAAGAAAGCTCCTCCCTGGAAAGACAGTGTGGGCAAAGCACAAGTCTCAGGCAAGGCAGGGCAAAGGGAGCCTGGGTTGAGGGGAAGTCTCTGTGGGGTTTGGGGGCATCTCGTCATGCTGGGTCCCTTGTCTCTCTTTTTTTTAAGATTTTATTTATTTATTTGACAGACAGAGATCACAGGTAGGTAGAGAGGCAGGCAGAGAGAGAAGAAGGGAAGCAGGCTCCCTGCTGAGCAGAGAGCCTTGATCCCAGCACCCTGGGATCATGACCTGAGCCAAAGGCAGAGGCTTTAACCCACTGAGCCACCCAGGCGCCCCAGGGTCCCTTGTCTCTTAACTTGATGTAACCACCCACACTCTGCTCCAACTACCTTGTTAGGGGACCCTCAGGCTTCACTTGTGGTGATGTCATTGTTGCCAACCCCCTCCCCTGACCAATGTCACATTGCCCCGTCACCAGCAACATACCAGCCTCCCTCCCTTCACTGTCATCGCCAGCACTACTCCCCTCATCCCCATCATCACTGTCACCATCAGCACCATGACGACCATCTCCACCTCAACTAATATCATCACCAAACACACCACATCACAATTATCATGCCACTGCCACCACCATCACTGCCACCGTCATCGCTGCCATATCCCACTTGCCATCACCTCCATCACCTAGACCAGGATCACCGTCCCGTGACCTCCACAATGCCCATCACTGCTGTCACCATGATCAGCATCAACACCATCACTGTTACCATGGCCACCATGTCACCTCTGACACCACCTCCACCATCAGTCACCATCACTGCCCACCTCCACCTCAACCAGTATTTGCATTGTCTTGACTACCAGTATGGCTCTCATCACCACCAAGACCGCCACCAGCATCACAGCCATCACTATCGTCTGCACCACCTTCACCTCCACCAATGCCACTGTTACCATGACGACCGTTCCCATTGTCCCCATCACCTGCAACATCACCGTTTCCACCCTGACCACCTCCCTTCTCATTACTATCATCATCATCCCCTCTGTCACCTCTGCCATCATACCATCACCACTGTCTGTACTGTCACCATTACCACAAACCTGCCCGCGCCACCACCACCTCCCTCGGAGCCACTGTCACCGTGACCACATCACGCAGTTGGGTGACTGTAACAGGTATGAAGACTAACAGAAGTTTTTGCAACCATGGGATGACCCGGGGGCGTAAAGATCAGGGACACAAGTCATCGCTGCTCCAGTGTGAGTGGATTTCAAGACCTGGCCTGGAAGCTGCTGGAATCTCACGCTACTCCAGGAAACTCCCTGGAGTAGCTCAGCCTGCGGCTCTGATGCTGGGGTGTCTCAGAGGATGGGCTGGAAGTTGCCGCAAACCTCCAGTCGTCACCTGCCTTCAGCTTCTTTCTCTTTCACTTTCCAAATTTTGTGCATTGGCAGACTCCCCCTGGGACCCACACAGGTAAGGGGATTCTGGAGAATTTTCCCTCTCTAGAGCATGGAGGAGACCTTCAAAGGAGGGAGGTAGATGCCACGTCTGCCATGTCATTGCCATCGGTGTCAGCACTGTTGCTAGAGCACGCCATGACTCCCACTGTCGTGACTCCCTCCATGGCTGTCACAGCTCCCCTCAGCCACATGGCATGGCCATCAGCACCAGCACCGCCATCGCTGGTGGCACCCGGGCCACCAATCCCACCAGCTCCATCAGCCCCATGATCGCCAGCAGCACACCGCAGGATTGCCCTCTTCCTCAGCAGATCGTTCCTCTCCAACTATTGCTGGAGACTCGCAAAACCTTCCTGAACAGAGTACCATTCCCTATCTGCCCCACTGATGCTGGCCTGGGCCACATGGTGTGAGCATGGGTGACACACATCACATCCTGGGAGAAGTTTTCAGCGACACTCCGTGTGTCTTCCAGCTCCTACTCCCACCCTCCCTGCCATGAGAATGGTATGTTCCAGACTGGAGCATGCCCTCAACCGGGATCCAGAAGGAGAAGACGTGTGAGTTGGAGCCCAGGCGAAGTAGGCAAGGGCGAAATGTCTGTCATGAGGCTCCGAGATGTGGGGGTCATTACTGAAGCAAAGCCATATGACACGCAGCTTGCACTACCCCACTGCCTTTGTCCCTATCACTGCCACCAATGTCACCACTTCTAGGACCACAGTCACCATGGCCAACCTCCCCGATAGTGCCCCTAGCAACACTTTCATCACCTCCTTGTCACACTTCCACCATCACCAACTTCCCTATCAACACCACCTCGGCCACCACGGGTCTCCAGCTACCATCCCCTCCACCGTCACCTCCACTTGTTAACTCTCCCACCCCAGGCATGACTACTGTTGCCACTGCCAGCACCTCTTTCTCCCATTATCAACTCCACCATCAACACCATGGCTGTTCTCCCTCTCACCACCGGCTCCATGTCGACGCCACTAACCTAATCACCTCTTCCGTCTTAGTGATGCTTGGTTCACCACTGTACCATCCCCACAGTCATCGTGGAGAATTGTGTGGGGAGGCAGCCTTCCCGTGCTCCAGTGGACAAGCCTGTCGAGAGTAGTCTGTAACGATAGTGACGGAAATATAGTTACAAAAACACAGGAACATTTTCATTTGTAGCTATCCCCAGTGGACTTGCTCCTTGCTCATCATTTCCTCTACCAAGCGACGTGTGTCAGGTGTTAGCCCCTCGGGGTGGATGGACGGGGGCACGGAGGATGGGTCGTGCTCCCGGTGAGGTGGGTTGGGGGGTGACTGCGTCTGCCACTCTAAGTCAGGTTTGTAAAGTGTCTCGAGGTTCTGCTTTCATTCCTCCCAGCATTTGGGACTGGCTCAAACCCGCTGTCTCTGCTAGGTGCTGGGAACCCAGCACTGATGAGTATGGAAGGAGCAGAGAGAGAGAGAAAATACAGAGAGGGATAAGGACTACAGAAAGGAAGAAGAGAAGGGAGGGAGGGGGGAAGAGAAGGAAAGGGAAGAGAGGGAAGGGGGAGAGAAGGAAGAGGAACAGAACACTCTTAGGTAAGAGTTAGTGATCCCAATAGCTCTGCTCCTCACTGGTGCGGTCCCTAGACGGTTTAGCATGTGTTCCATCTTAAAAGGGGTGCGGTGAAGGGAAGGGGAGACTAGCTCTCAATTGGTACTGTTAATTACTATTTCTAAATATGATCTAACATTGGGGCAAGAATTAAATGTAAATGCTTAGGAACATCTGGTCCCTAACTCGCTCACCTTACTAGCTTTCCAGGGCTGCCGTGGCAAATGATCACAAACTGAGTGACTTAGAACAACAGAAATGCAACCTCTCACCATGCTGGAGGTCAGAAGTCCAAGATCAAGGTTGTTGGCAGGGCTGCACTCCCTCCTTCCGGCTTCTGGTAACTGCGGGCTCTCCCTATGCTGCCTTGCCATCCCCCTCTTCTTCTGTGTGGCTCCATAAGAACGCTTGCCATTGGGTTGGGGACACACCAACAAAATCCAGGATGCTCTCGTCTCAATATCTCTAATTTAACTACATCTACAAGACCCCTTTTCCAAAGGAGATCACGCAGGTTCCAGTGCTTAGGACAGGGACATAGCTTTTGGGGGGCCACCACTCACCCCACTATGCTCACTAGTCACACTTATTTTTTTTTAAAGATTTTATTTATTTATTTGACAGACAGAGATCACAAGTAGGCAGAAAGGCAGGCAGAGAGAGAGGAGGAAGCAGGCTTCCTGCTGAGCAGAGAGCCCAATGCGGGGCTCAATCCCAGGACCCTGGGATCATGACCTGAGCCGAAGGCAGAGGCTTTAACCCACTGAGCCACCCAGGCGCCCCACTAGTCACACTTATTATCTGGATTTTTCTTACCAGACCTGAGTGGAATGCTTCTTTTTATTTGCTGTCTTCAGACAGTGCTGGGTTTGCCTCTCACTGTCTCTCTCTCATAGATGTACTGCGTGACCTTGAGTACATCCTACATGTCTCTGAGCCTCGTTCATTCAACAAACTTTTACTGCTTTCCAGGTAAGGTCTTAGACACCAACGAACATAACTGCCTTTGTGGGGCTTCCCTCTGAGGATCTGACCTGATGAAGGGGCACAAGAAGAATGAACCCGAATGAACGCCTTCTCCTGCCTCCCTGCCTGATTTCCCACTTGGGGCTCCCCCTCCATCCCAAGAACCCAGCCAGTGGGCTAAGTGGACCTGTCCCAAGAAGCCCTCCCTCCCCTCCCTGACCACTGTCTCCAACCTGCATTGCCCACCTTGGCCAGATCCTGCGGCCGGCCCTGTCTCTGCTCCGTGGCTCCAGGGAGCTCAACCGACAGTCCCGGCATAACTGAGCTCCAAATTGTCAGCCAGCCAAAGTGCTGACCTCAACCTTGACCTTGTGGGCAGGGGCAGCCAGTGTGGCCCCCTGGCTGGAGGAGGGTTGCAAGTGCAGAGTTGGGGGTGGGATTTGCCCCGCCCATGGGGCTGATGTCACAAAGGGCCCAGCCTCCGCTCTGCAGGGGGTGTCTGCCCTTGGCCTGGCCCCACTGTGGCAGTGTCCCCCTCCCCCCACCCCTCTCAGTGGAGGCGCCCACCCGTCCCTGAGAGCTGGTACTATGAAAAGGTAAAGTCGCCGGGCAGAGTCACGCCCGCAGCCAGCATATTCCAGCAAGGCCCCCGCTGAGGGACCCACACCAGCTGCTGCCTCCTCCGAGGCCATCCCGGTCCCCTGGGCCCCCGGGCCCACCTCACCTCTGCCCCCGCCCTCCCCTCGGCATGGCCAACTACTACGAAGTGCTGGGGGTGCAGTCGAGTGCCTCCCCCGAGGACATCAAGAAGGCCTACCGCAAGCTGGCCTTGCGCTGGCACCCCGACAAGAACCCCGACAACAAGGAGGAGGCCGAGAAGAAGTTCAAGCAGGTGTCTGAGGCTTATGAGGTCCTGTCCGACTCCAAGAAGCGCTCCGTGTACGACCGCGCGGGCTGCGACAGCTGGCGGGCCGGTGGCGGGGCCAGCACCCACTACAGCAGCCCCTTCGACACAGGCTACACCTTCCGGAACCCCGAGGACATTTTCCGAGAGTTTTTCGGAGGCCTAGACCCCTTCTCATTTGACTTCTGGGACGTCCCTTTCAACAGTGACCGTGCGGGCCGGGGCCACGGCCTGAGGGGGGCCTTCTCGGCGGGCTTCGGCGAGTTCCCGGCCTTCATGGAAGCCTTCTCATCCTTCGACACCCTGGGCCGTGCCGGAGGTGGCGGGGCCCACCGGGCCACCTTCTCGTCCACGTCCTTCGGCGGCTCGGGCGCTGGCAGCTCCGGCTTCAAGTCGGTGATGTCGTCCACCGAGATGGTCAACGGGCACAAGGTCACGACCAAGCGCATTGTGGAGAACGGGCAGGAGCGCGTGGAAGTGGAGGAGGACGGGCAGCTCAGGTCGGTGACCATCAACGGCAAGGAGCAGCTCAAGCGGGTGGACAACAAGTGAGCACCCAGCCGCCCCCCAGGGGCCGCTCCCACGTGCCGCCCACCATGCACACGCCCCGCGTGACTGGTGGTTAATAAACCTGCCAAGTGAGTTCATGGAAACAACTGGCCCCGATGTGTGGGGTGTGGGGACCTGATGGGCCGCTGAGGGGGGCAGCGCCTGTGCGGGGGAGTGTGTATGCTAAGGCCCGCGGGCGCCCCCTTCGCCCAGGCTGCGCTAGTGGGAGGGGGTGCATGCGTGGGTGATCTGTTGTGATCTCTTGTCTGTGTCGTCGGGGTTGGCATCTGTCCATCTCAACCCAGCCCTGTGCCTCTGTGCCTGCCATCGGTTCTCTGATGGGGGACATGCCTCCAGCTCCATGTCTCACTCCCAGCCCTCTTGGTGACTTGTCAGGCAGCCAACCTGCCAAACCCAAGTCACATCACTTTGCCCGCTTTGCTGCAAGCCTTTGGTGGTCTCTCTGCTCTAAGTGTAAAGACCTCAGTCTTTGTCCTCCCAGGGAGGCCAAGTCATGGTGGCTTGGCCCTACACACCTTCCTGGTCTCCCCTCCCTGCAACCCTCATTCGCTGAGTTCTAGACACACTGGCCAACCCTTCAGTCCTCCATGGAACCAAATGCCTTGCAACCTCAGGGCCTTTGCACATGCTGTTTTCCCTGGTCTATGCCCTCTCATCTCGAGGCCTTTGCTTAAGCATCCGTTCTTCAAGGAGGCCTTCCCCAACACCACTCTTCTGAATTAGTTCTCCACTTACCCCACACTAAAGGTCCCTCACCTGTTTTGCCCCAGCCCTTAGGGTTGTCTGCAGAACTACCAAGAGATGTGTGCCTTCCTGAATACACTGCAGGTCCAAGGGAGACAAGACCTGTGCCTGCCTCATTGCTCGCTGTATCCCTAAAGTCTAGAGCTATGTCTGGCACTAAGAAGAATGTTTTCTAACGTCTGGCATTAGAAGAATGAATATTTCTAGGTGTGTGTGTGTGTGTGTGTGTGTGTGTGAGAGAGAGAGAGAGAGAGAGAGAGAGTGTGTGTGTGTGTGTGTATGTGTGTGTGTTGGGGTATTGGGGGATGTGTGCTAATCCCAGGCAGGCCAGAGCGGGACTGACTGGGAGGAAATGGCTGTTGGAGCAGGAGATGGGAGGTCCAGGGTCCTGTTTAGGACTCAGAAATACAGTTTGGGGTGAAGACTTTTGCTTGCCTCTGTAGAGCTCATGGCTGGGCCCCTGGGCTGGACTTCAGGGCAGGCTATCGGCGTGGTGTTCTAGTGGTGGGTTCTACCAGCCAGAGCGGTGGTGGGCATCTTCTGAGAAGTTTCCTGGGCTGTGGACAGAAGGACAAGTAGGAGAGAAAGTGAGGCCAGCTATAGGCAGACCAGACCATGGACATACAAGGCCTCCTGGCAGGTGATCTGAAGACTGGGACTCTGTTGTGTGATTTCCCAAATAACCCTTAAGTAACCCCACATGGTGCAGGGTGGGGAGTGGGGGGGGGTTACTATAGCCTGAGGGTCATGTGTGTGCGGACACTGTGCACACATTTTTGTCTGTATCTGTATAGCGCAGAGAAGGGGAGGGTGGTTGATTTCAGTCTGCTGCCCCAGTAGACCATAAAGTCCACAAAAATGGGAGCTCTGATCCTGTTTTTTGCTCACCTCCAGCCTCTACTCAAGGCATAAATAGAGCAGATACTCAATAAAATAGAGCACATACTCAATAAATACTTGTTGTATGAAGGTGTTTGTGTGGGCATGCTTGTATGTATTTGTCTGAGCCTGAGTGAGGTCTCTATAAACTGGGTCACAGGGTTCTGTCCTCAGCCTTGTGTCTTCAATGAGGCACCAAGGCTTTGAAGGAGCCAAAAAAAGGCACAGACTTTACATTCTCAGACATGCTCAGTTGGGAGGCTGCAGAACTACTGTCCACATCAGAAATAAGATGAGCAACCCTTCAAACTGGAGTGACTGTCGTTAATTCTGCTTTAAAGAGACAGAGGAAGTCAGGCTGGGGAGACCTGGCTGTGTCAGCCATGTGTGGACATGGAGCTGGAGATCTTAGTGGGCCACAAGCTTTGTGTGACCAAAGGTGTTAATGAAGAAGTGCCAGGAAGTTGCATATGCCCTCGGGGAATGGATAGCTGTTCTGTTCAGAATTCTGATCCCGCTTTGTGTTCAGCTCCAGGCCCTGCTCGGGGAGATGGGCAGGAGCAGCCTGGAGTGGGTCCAGAAGGGGTGGCTAGGGTGGGGAGAAGGTTGAAGACTTCATCCTAGGAGAAGCTGGGGAGACTCAGCTTGGAGAAAGGCAGCCTCATGGATTCCATTTGCTGTCCCCAAGTCTCTGCAGGGCTCCTGCAGGCCAGGAGAGCAGATGAGTCTGAGGCCCAGGGATTAGACCTAGGAGTCACCAGAAGGGTTGGGTGTCACAAGGAGCAGGTCCTAGTCCTATGGAACTGGGGCTTTCTCTAAGTCAGAGCAAGGCCAACTCCCCTAAGGGGAGTGAGCTTCCAATCATGGGAGGGGTGACAGAGCTGAGTCCTGATTACCTGTGGGCCCATAGAGTGCCAGTCTTTTTTAAAAATACTGTTTACACAGACTTCTATTTTGAAACAATCCCAAGTTACAGATCAGTCATGCACTTTTACTTCAGTGCAAATCAAGAAATATGTATTGAGCACTTACTATATGCCAGGCACAGTTCTAGGTGCTGGGGATATAGCAATGGGCGAAACAGACCCCTGTCTGATGGGACAGATGTTCTACTGGGGAGACAGAAAACGAGCAGGTGTTTAGAACCTTGTCCTGAGTCATAATGAATGCTAGAGAGGAAATACAGGGGGGTAACTCGTAGATGAAGGATGGAGTCAAGGGTGTGGACACAGGAGTATTTTGTCGGGTGCTTCTAGGAGGCCTCCTGAGGAGGAAATGGGAATGAAAGTGAAATCGTGGACCATGTAGTTATCTGGGGGGGAAAGCATTTCTGGGCAGGGGGAAAAGCATTTCTGGGCAGGGAGAAGCTGCTGCAAGGCCATAAACCTCGAGGGAAGGGCAGGACCTGGTCAAAAACTCCAAGCCCCTGCCCTAATGAGGAACAGGCGAAGGCAGATAGACACAGTGCCATTTAATGCCTACACTGTTCCAGATTGGTTGCTGCCCTATGTCACATAAGAGGAAACTGAGGCTCAGAGAGAAAAGTCACGTATCTGGCAAGTGGCTGAGCCAGAATTTCATCCTAGGTGTTTTGACTCCAAAGGATTCACCTTTCAAATGATAATAACAGTAACAATAACCATAATAAGTACAGCAACCAAGGTCATGTGCCTGTGTGTGTATGTGTGTGCATGTACATGTGTGTGTGCCTGCGTATGCAAACGTGTGCACCCCTGAAGGACTGGCATGCTGGCAACTCCTTGTTTCTTGGGGGGCTGGAGTGGAGCCAGAAATGGAGGTGATTCCAGGTGCCAAGGTTCAAGGCTGGTTAGTGACAGGGTGTCTGGTTCCCAGGCTGGGAAGAGGAGATTGTGAGTGTGGCCAGGAAAGGTGCTGTGAGTGCCGATCTGACTGGGACCTGAGCAGATTTTGCTCATCTATGTATCTCAACTCCCAGCCTGGCAAGTTCAGTAACTGAGGGGAAATAGAAGAAGGTGGGAGCACACTGTTCCAGGGAACAGCAAGAACCAAGGGGTGTGCTCAGGGGATAGTCTGTGGAGATCATGAGAGGAGAAGCTGCTGCGAGGCCATAAACCTTGAGGGGAGGGCAGGACCTGGTCAAAAATAGACCTGGGAGGAATTCATCTCCATTTCCAGCTAGGCGGAAGGACACCCATAGTGGTGGCAGGGAGGCAGGGCTGGATGCCTAGAAGTGGCCTGGGTGCTTTTCCCCAAGGGGAACCTGTTGAAGGCTTTTTCTAGGAAGTCAAGGGGCATCATCCCAAGATCTCTAGGGGTTGCAAAGCCCCTCAGGTGCTGCAAGTGCCCTGGCCAAGGGGACACAGTAGGTGACCTGGCTGTTGGCTGCACCTCCAGGCTCAGTCTAGCCTCTGGTTTCTCGAGTCCTGCCTCCAGGAGCCCCTGGGACAGGCCAGCAGCTGGAGGTCTCCTAACCATGTTACTGGAGGAACAGGAGAGCCCCCATGACGCACAGAAGGTTGCACCCCAGCTCCCAGCCCTGCAATGGGACTAACTTCATCAAAGCCCCAGCTACAGCATTAAGCACCTGACCTGTGCCCCTGCCGACCTGCTAATTTCACCAATTACTGGCCAACCGCGGCTTCGTCAAGTGGGCCCGCTTAGCTCCGACAGCTGCTGGGCCAATTCAATTATGGCCCAGCAGCCCAGGCGGCTGCAAGGTCCTGGGGTTGGGTGCATGGTGGAGAGCTGGGTGCACTGCCCAGACCTGGGTGCTTGCAAGGCTCTGGTGCCTAAATGCCCTCAGGGTCCCAGGGCCAAGTCGCTGTCTGCATTCCCCTCCTTTCACCAGCCTGGCACATGAAACTGGCACTTTCCCTCCCGGACCTATGGTAGGTCTTGACATTCCCCTTCCTAACTCCTCCCAGGGCTGCCGATCACCTGGCTAAGCATGCGCCGTGTCCATGACTGCTTTGCTGAATCCTGTCTCAGCACTTAGCTCCATTTGCCACGTTGATAAAGCCGAGCCCAGACAGGTTGACGTGCAACCAGGGATGGGCCCCCCAAATCAAGTTCAACTCCCTGAACGGGCTCTGGAGGCCCCTGCTGTGTTTCTGGCCGCACATGTCACCCACCCGTGGACACCGACTGCCCAGCGTCTGTGTCTTGTGCCTTCTGTCTCTGCGCCTGAGCCTCCCTTCTCATTGCCTGAGGGCCTGCTAAATTCATCCTTGGGGGCCTCGCTCCAAGTCGCCTCCTTGGGGAGGCCTCACCAAGCCCCGCCAGAACAGGACAGTCTGGCCGAGGGAGCCTCGCCTTCTGGGCCTGGCTGTGTGCCAGGTGCAGAGACTGTAGTGGTGAGGAAGCCTGGGGAGGGGGGCGCCCACAGAGCCCCCACAAGCCAGCACGCAAACCCTGGCGTGGACAGGCTGGTTGGGCCTTCTCATTCAAGAGTTCCCCAAGGCGGGGGTTACATGGAGGGGCCTTTCCTGGCCCAGCCTCAAAGTGGCTCCTAAGGGGGGAAGGGCCCACTTTCAGAATGTAGCTCCTTACTCCCATTGCTGCCTCCTGGATCCCCCCATCACTCACCTGGGCATTGCGCCAGTCTCCTCCTCGGTCTCCCTGCCTGCCCCCCTTCCCCTCCTTCATCCTGTTCTTATTCCAGCAGCCAGAAGGATGTTGTGAAAAACAGTTTGAGGAGATACTCCAAGTAAAAAGCTAAAGTCCTCATAACAGCGACCAGGCCCTGCATTATCTGGTCCCCAGGACATCTCTGGCTTTCCCTGTTACTTGCTCTATGCCAGCCCCACCTGCCACCTCCCCATCCAGCACACATACCTGTCATGCTCCTGTCTCAGGACTTTTGTGTTGACTGTGCGCTCTGCCTGGAACCCTCCTCCCAGAGTTCCATGCATCCCCTCTCTCCACACCTGCCTTCAGGTCTTTATGCATCTCCCCATGCCCCCCTCACTCTCTGTGCTATAGTCCTGCCTCAGGTCTCTTGCACATACTGACCTCACTGCCTGAAACACCCCTTACCGCTCAGCCCTGCCCAGCTACCTCCTACCAACAGCCTCTTCCCAGATGCCACTTCTGCAGGTAGACCTCAGACTTAGGTAGGCTCCCCCTCCTCCACCTCTTACTCCAGGGTCCCTACATCCCTTCTGGGCCCCTGACTGTCTGAAGGGACCCAAATCCTATGGGGAAGGAGTGGACTCCCCATCAGTTGTTGGACAAGATGGCTTCCCAGTGTGTCCTTCTGGCGCTAGGATTCAGTGACCCTGGAGCATTTTACAAGTCAGGGCACCAAAGCCCAGGGGAGGAATGCTCCCTGGTTCCCAGAGCAAGTGGGGAGCCAGGTCTGCAACCTCTTTCCTAGCAGTAGCCTCAGGCCTGGCCAAGGAGCATCACCCCCACTGGGGTGTTTCCACCAGAGTCTGGTTTCTGCATGGACTCGGGTGGGGGCAATGTTCTTAACCCTACTGAGTTCCTACTTTGTCCACACAATTCCCCAACGGACTTGCACCCACAGCAAGAAAGAGATACGGCTATTTGTCCCCATTTTACAGATGGGGAAACTGAGGCACAGAGGGTTAGAGACTTGGCCAAGGTCACACAGCCACACTGGAAGCTGCTGCTGCCCTCCACATCCTCTCCCCCTGCACCCAGGGCCTGGGGCGGACTGGGTGGGGCCCAGGCAGCCTCTGCCCTCCCTCCCTCCCTCTGGCCAGTCGATGTTATCGCAGCTGATTTAATTTCAAAGACGGATTGAGCCTTGGCGGGAGGGAGAGAGGCTAATCGCAGCCGCCATCTGCCCCGTTGTCATGGGGATGGGCTCCCAGCAATTGTGCAGGGGCTGGACCCAGATAAGGGCAACACAGTGGGCTGGAGGGGACCGCAGTGGGTGGGGTGGGGATGGGCAGGAAGATGGGGGAGCAGGGCATGGGGAGAAGGAAGGAGAGACCTACAGACCCAAGAGATGCAGGGATACAGAAGCACAGGGGCACAAAGGTGTCAAGGGACTGGGGGAGAGAGCTCAAGATGCCTGAGTGCTGGGAGACACAGAGACTGGAGACCGAGAGACCCTGGGAGGCAGTGGCCCAGTGATGGCTGAGCAGAGCCTCGGGGCAAGGCTGGTGATTGCAACACGGATGACAGGGAGGTCTTGCCCACAGCCTCCTGGCTAAGCACCTAAACCGTTTGCTCCAGGGCCCCGCTGAGCCAGGCCGCCTAGCCCCACCGTGGCCTCCCAGGGCTACACCACCGCCAGGGGCTTGGTGGGACATTCAGACCCCCCCACCGCCCCGCTGCCCCTCCGCCACGACAGGGTCCCAGACCCCAGAGTTCCTCCCTGGTCAGGCAGGGTCCCAAGCTCGGCTCAGAACTGACACAGCAGCTCCTTCTACCAAAGAGCTACCCTAGTCCAGAGTCTAGCTTTTAGGACATAAACTTGCCAAGTAGACAATGGCCTTTTCCTGGGGATGGAAGGAAGGTACAGAGCACCTACTGTATGCTTTGTTCTCCAAATGTCATTCCCATCACTGCAAGTCCCCGCCCATTTTACAGGACCGGAATTTGGAAAGAGAGCTCCCTCTGTAACTTACTCAACAAATATTAATCCATCACCAGCTGTGTGCCAGGCCTGCGAAGGTGCCAGAAGGAGATGTTGGGGCTCCGCTTTGCTTCCTTCACTGCCTATGCTCCACCTTCCCCGGGCGCTGGGACACGTCTTAGCTCCATACTCTGGTGCCCCCGCCCTGCTGAAGCTCTAGCACATTCCATTGGGGCTGGGCACCTTTGCGGATGTTGGCCCGTCTCTGGGAACCCACAGCAAATCAGCAACTTTAAGACAGCAGTTTAAGACGGGGCAGCTCAGACCCCAGCCCGTTGGACCCGGCGATGCCCTTCCGTGACTGTCTGCCGCCGTCTGGTCAGGACTCTGCATCAGACCAGTGGAGCCAAGAGCCACTCGGTCCAGCGCCCAGGTCAGACGGGGCTCAGTAATGCTGCCTTGTCTACCTCCAAGGTAGGCTCAGACTTCAGATCCGTATACTACTGTGTGCAGGACACCCCTGATGGCCCGCATCGTGGGGAGCTTCCACGGTGGACCTGACTGTGCCCCAGCCTCCTTCCTGGGTTTTGGGCTGCCAGCACCTTGGTGCCAGAGGTGGCCTCTCAGGGACAGCTCCTTTGACCTTGTCACTCCCCTGCTCCCGTCCTCAGAAAAAACCAAGACACTCTGTTTTTCACTGAAGGCCATGATCATTTCTGATTTGTTCACCCATCATCTGTTCCTGGACAGCTAAAGTCCAAACTCCCCAAAATGGCTTCCAGGAAAATACAAAATATCTTTCAGCTTCAGGACAAATTGTAACTTCCCACTGTGCACGAAGGTGGAGGTCTCCAAACTCCTCTTCAAGACCCAGAACAAAGGGCGAACACCTGCGGAGACCCCCGGTTCCAGCCTCCTCCTCAGAATCTCCTACTTCCCTCTTTTAGCTACAGGAGGTGATGATGTGTTCACTAACTAGCTTGCTGTCACTGTGAAATATACATAACACAGAATTTACCACTTTAACCATTTTAAGTGCACAGATCTGCGACATTAAGTAACCTCACATGGTTGTGCCACTAACCCCACCATCCGTCTCCAGAAATTTTTCATCCCCCTGAACTGACACTCTGTTCCCACTGAACACCAACTCTCCACTCCCCTCCCCCAGCCCCTGGCAGCCACCATCCTGTTTTCCGTCCCTGTGAGTCTGATGACTCTAGGGACCTCACGGGAGCGGAGTCATACAGGATTTGTCCTTCTGTTGGACTTCTGTTTATTGCTTGGACTTGCCCTCTCTCTCTCGACCTGGGTGGGGAGGCGTGTCGGTGGGTGACAGCAGGCGAGGTTGACTCCCCCTCCCAGGGGCTTTAGTGAGAAGCAGTATTTGGGAACAGCCTCAAACACTTCCACCCCCTTCTACGTCTGCGGCAATGCTCCACGGACGAGTTTGTATGACAAATCTGAAATTTATTTTGTAGCTTGTGCCTATTATAACAAATTAAAAACACATAGAATATAAAATAAAAACACCCCCGTAGACACGCCCCACAATTGGCTCCCCAGAGAGTTCACTGGTGGCAGTTTTCTGAGTGTCATAGCCAACATTATGGAAAACCGTATGGTTTTCCCTTTAGCCAACATGAGCATTATTTTACACATGTCATAATAGCTCTCGTTTTGTCCACAGCATTTCGTGGACAGTGGCTGCCCTCCCTGGCGTGTGAAGTGGGCTCCAACATGTGGGGAACCCTACCCCATTGAGCGGAAGGGGAAGCTGAGACGTGGGGGGGGGGCCTGTGGGGAGACACGGGGGGGTGGGGAGGGCGGGCGGGGAGTGAGTTGTTCAAGCTCACCTGATAGAAGGAAGAGGGGTGTGGCCTGCTCCCAGGTTGGCTGGAGCAGCAGCCTCCTGCTGTCTTTGGGCTGGGACTTCTCCCCTGGGGACAGCTCAGCTGCTTACTAGCCTAGGGACCCGAAGGCCTCAGCCCCATCTAGGCTGGGCTACCTATTTTTATCACCAGCCCCGCCAGAGTTCAAGTGGGTAGAGTGAGGACAATCTAGCCCTGGGCCAAGTCACCTGAGCCCTTGAGCCTCAGTTTCCTTATCTGACAAGTGAGGCAGTACCATCCACTCCGCGGTTCCCCTCGCACTGGGATTGCGGGGCACTGGGGCTGGCCTGAGGGTGGGGGAATGGTCTTGCTTCCTGCTGCCCCATAAGCCACCCTCCCAGGCCCCTCAGGAGGCTGCTCATACCTCTCCTTACTTCTATTTTTTTTTTTTAAAGTAGAGATTTTTAAAACCAGCTCTTTTTTTAAAGATTGTATTTATTTAATTGACAGACAGAGATCACAAGTAGGCAGAGAGGCAGGCAGAGAGAGAAGAGGAAGCAGGCTCCCCACTGAGCAGAGAGCCCAATGTGGGACTCGATCCCAGCACCCTGGGATCATGACCTGAGCCGAAGGCAGAGGCCTAACCCACTGAGCCACCCAGGCGCCCCCTCTCCTTACTTCTAGATGTGTCTTCCTTTGCGATCCATGGCTTTCCCTTTCTTGAGGACTTCTCAGGGAAGGAGACTGGAATGGTTTCCTCCGGCTGCTATCACAGATTACCACAAATTTAGGGTCTTAAAACAGCACACATTTATCCTCTCACAATGCAGGCCAGTGTTCTAAAGCGGGTCTCACTGGGCTAAAATCAAAGTGTCGGCAGGGCTGGGTCCCTTCTGGAGACTGGGGCAAAACTCTCAGTGTCCTTCAAGGCTGCCTGCCTTCCTTAGCCTGAGGACGCTTTCATTCTCCGTCTTCTCTAACATCTCGGATCGCTCTGACTCTGAACTGCCTACTTCTCTGTGAGTCTTGTGGTTACACTGGAAGGACCTGGATAATCCAAGACGATTTCCTCATCTCGAGACTCTTAATCACATCAGCAAAGTCCCTGTTGCCACCTAAGGTAAGAGGCAGGTTCTGCAGATTAGGACAGGGGCATCTTCGGGGGCTGTGACTCGGCCCACCACAGGGCCTGGAAAGAGAACGGGGACAGAGAGGTTGGTAAGGGGCCGGCTCATGTCCCACACCCCTGTCTAGGACTTGCTTCTCCATCTGCCGAAGCTGTCCCTCTCTCCTCTCCCCTGGCACTGGGAGCATCCACCCCCCCTGCCCCCGTGGGCCACCGCCAAGACCTTGCTGCTTGCCCAATAAGCCCAGGCGTTATTCATCCCTTCGACTGAACCCTGTGAATGGTCTGGGCACAGGTCTTGATGAAGGCCCAGGATCACAGTACTGAGCTAGACCCCGTGGGCATCCCAGGATGCCAATAGACTGTGGGACGTGTGAAGGGGCAGTGTGGCTTTAAGAAAAGGTCTGAGCATAGCCACCATCAGCATCTCCGAGGGGTCCTGGGTCCAACCAAGGTTGATCGTGATCTCAGATGACATCTCTGAACCCCCCACACCCTCCAGAGCTTCCTGACTCCCTGTCCTCTGCCCCTGGCACTCCCTGGCTTGGTGAGATCTGGCCAGTGGAACAGGCTTCTCCTCCAAGGGCTTGGGAAGCATGGGAGTTGGGCAGTGCTGGGCCAGGGCCACCCCGACCGCCAACCACACCATGCTGTCACACCCCAAAGCAGGAACCTGGCACTGCCAGCCACTTGGCCCCCCAGGCGCCGTGGTTATGCCTGCGGTCACCCGAGCAGCCGGTCAGGAAACCCCTGGGGTCGTGGGGTTCTGGGGTGGCAGCAAGGGTATGCACAAACCATCTTCTCCAGATGCTCCGGCTGCCCTTTGCCACTTTGAACCCTTGCCATGCCTCCAGCCTTGTGGCTCCCACCCCCAGAGCATCCTTCCAACCCTTCCCCATCACGGCCAAGGAGAGCGCCACCTTCTTATGGCCCATGGAACCCCCACCCTGTCTCTCCCTCCTTTGGGACCACAGGAATCAGTCTGTCTTCACTTACAGGTCCCTGAAGGTCTTCTACCTGGCACCCCGGGGCTAGGGACAGTTCCTGCTCTGTCTCCAGCTTGCCCTGCATGATAGTTACTGCTGAGTGGAGAAAGCGTCCCCCGGCATGGCTAAAGGAGACAGGGCTGGTGTCTCAAGGATCCCTGTGGCTAGGGGAGGGGATGGGGTCCCTTCCCCACTATTGGCGGGGCCCTCCACCCACATGGCTCTAGAGCCCAGGCCTTCGACAGAGTCCCTTTAGGAAAGAAAAGCAAGGACCTTAACGGCAAGTGACTGCTTCCCATACTTGTTTTAAATTGACACGTAATTAAAAAGTTAATTATTAATCAGGCTTATTGATCACCCGCCAGTTGTTGGCTGGGAGAGGCTGGCCTATGGATTCAACCACGGGTCTGACCGAGCGGGATCAGTGGCACTGTCTCTGTTCAGACTTGCTTGGCTGCTGTTTTTGCTGCTGCTGGGCTGGATCTTCTCCCAGAAAGCCTGGCTGAGGCGGGAGTGTGGGTGCTGCTCAGATCTAAGGGTGAGGCTGGGGGTGGCTGTCTCGGGCTCTCCATGGCAGTGGCTGCTGGCCTGGGCACTGCTTCCCTGTTCTCCTTTCTGCCTTGGGCTCCAGAGCATGAATCAGTCAGGCTGCACCCCAGTAACCTCTTCTTGGATGGCCCATGGGGCTGCTCATGCCCAGTGCCAAGAATGAACTTGCCACCTTCCTCCCCAGATCTGATCCCCATTCTGTGTCCCTTGTAAGGGGTGGTCTTTCCATCCATTTGGTGGCCCACCTATGCACCTGGAAATCATCCTGAGCTCCCTCCTCTCAGACTCTTTGTCCTGTGGATTCTTCTCTATGCTCTCTGCCATTGCACTGGTCTAAGCCATCATAAGTCCTGGGGAGAGCATTCCCTGAAGCGAGCACAGAATGTGCAAAGGCCCTGAGGCAGCAGCATTCACTAAAAAGCAAAGAATGGGGACACCTGGGGGGCTCAGTTGGTTAAGTATCTGCCTTTGGCTCCAGTCATGATCCAAGGGTCCTGGGATGGAGGCCTGCATTGGAAATCCCTGCTCAGTGGGGAGCCTGCTTCTCCCTCTCCCCACTCCCCACTCCCCATTCATGCATGTGTGTGTGCGTGTGTGTATGCACATGCACGCATGTGCACTCTCTCTCTAATAAGATTTCTTTCTTAAAAAAAGAAATCTTAAGCAAACTATAATCTACATTAAAATTAAATGAGTACATAAAAAGCAGAGAATGGAGTGAGAAGTAGTGGAAGAAGTAGCCAGATCATATACAAAAACTCATCGGTGCTTTGTCAGGTAGATGGGAAGCCATCACCAGGTTCAATGTCAAGGAGGGGCCAACACATTTCCAACAGATGACTCTGGCTGCCAGGAGGCTGTGGGGGCGTCAGAGTGGAGAAAAGGAGCAGGAAGGAACTCTCCAGGTGAGAGAGGACGGCGGCTTGCAGCAGAGGGATATTAATGGAGATGGTACAATTGGTAGAATGTATTTAAAGATGGAATTGATGGGCTTTGATGATGGATTGGATGCAAGGGTGAGAGAAAGGGTCAAGAGTGACTCCAAGGTCTCTGGTGTGGTAAAGCCAAATTGTCATTCACTGAGCTGGGGAGCACCATAAGAGGGCAGATTTGTGGAAGGAAATCAAGAGCTCAGTTTGGGGCAGACTGAGCTTGACATGCATGATAGGCAGTTGAGTTAGAGAAGCCCACTTAGAGACAGGATCTGGGGTTCAGGAGAAAGGTCAAGACCTGGGTGAGATCACCTGGGGAGTGATTAGATATGGAGATACGTCCAAGGATACCCCAAGGCCAGAGAGAGGAGGAGGAAGGGCAGAGGAGAGTGGGAAGGAATGGGCTTCATCTCAGCCCATTGCTCTCTATCCCCTTCTGCTCCAGTTAGAGTTAACTGGCGATAAGAGACAAAAACCCATTATGACTAATGGCAGCTAAAAGTGGGGAGAGGCTCTATTGAAGGGGGACAGGCTGGGTCAAAGGAATGAGAAACCCCAATACCAATGGGAAGGCCAGGAGCCCAGGGAGCTCCTGGATTGAGGGGTGGTCTCTCTGGGTTACTGCCACTGGAGCGATCAGCTCTGACGGTGCTCCATCCTTGTGTGGATGGATCTGTTGGCCAAGTGTGTGTGGAGGAGGGTGGGCACCATCATCACCAACACCACCATTGCCACTATCATCCCTTCACCAACCCTGCTGCCATCACCACACTGCTTCTGCGCCATTTGCCTCTGCCACCATCACCTCCACTAGAGCGTCCACTGCCACCACTGTCACCACTGACCATAGGCCACCCCCACCGCCATCACCATCACTCCCATCACCAGCGCCCAAAGACCATCGCAACTCACCATTACTTCACTTACTTCCTCAAAGGAAGATTTGCGTGCCTCTCACGTGACAGGCAGAACTGTGGGCTTTCCCAGCACCACGAGGAGCAAAGATTATTTCTACCTGCAAGTGGATAATTGTCCAGGGAGGGAGAGAGATTTTAACCCAGTAGCCATGATGGACATTTAAGACTGCAATGGAGAGAGGTGCTGCAGGAGACAGGATGTTGGGAAAGTCTGGAGGATCTGACCCAGATAGGAAGATGAGAGAAAGCTGCTCTGAGATCAGAAAATCACGGGGTGGGTGTGGGTGGGGAAATGCATCAGGTGCAGAGCCTTGCCTGTGCAGAGCCTTGATGGCAGGAGGGACATGTGAGTCCAAGGGCCAGGAGAAGGCATGTGGGGGCTCTGCTTCACACGGTCACTCAGGGATGCAGCCGGGTGGCTTCCTCCAGCTCATAGCATCTGGAGCAGCTCTCTCCTCAGTTGCCATAGCAGACAAAAAGGGATGGAACAATCTTTTTTTCTCTTTAAAATATTTATTATGGGGGTGCTTGGGTGGCTCTTGGTTTCAGCCCAGGTCATGAGATCAAGGTCGTGAGATTGAGCCCTGTGTCAGGGCAAAGTCTGCTTGCGATTCTCTCTCCCTCTGCCCCGCCCCCATTCTCTCTCTCTCAGTTGCATGCGCATGCACACACACACTCTTTCTCTCTCTCAAATAAAATATATTTTTAAAGATTTTATTTATTTATTCGGCAGACAGAGATCACAAGTAGGCAGTGCAGCAGGCAGAGAGAGAGAGGGGGAAGCAGGCTCCCCACTGAGTAGAGAGCCTGATGTTGGGTTCAATCCCAGGACCCCGAGATCACAACCTGAGCCGAAAGCAGAGGCTTAATCCACTGAGCCACCCAGGCGCCCCTCAAATAAAATCTTTAAAATATTTATGATGAAGGCTGCCAGGCATACGTAGACTGGAAGAGAGCAGTGTCACGGGTCTCCATCAGCCATCCCCCGCAACTTCAACAATTACAGCGTCTGGCCAGTCTCGTTCCATCTCTAAGCCCCATCCACTCCTCCAACCTTGGACTAAAGCAAATCCCTGCTATCATATTATTTCATCCGTAAAGATGTGATAAAGACTTGAAAAACGTAACCTCGAAAAATTTATCACACCTAAAAAGCAAAAAATCTTCATATCATCAAATTTCAAGTTATTATTCAAACTTCCCTAGTTACTTTTCATTTGTTCAAAATGGCTTTCAAACAAGAGCCACACACTGCATTTGACTAATACGCCCTTTAAGCTCTTAGGTTTACAAATCCCTCTTCCCCCTGTTTTTCCTTTCACTTCACTTTGAGAAAGTGGTATTTGACTACAGATTGCCCTATTTTGGAGTTTGCTAATTGTGCACCTGTGGTGTTCACGTGTTGCTCTGAGCCCTGTGTTTCCTGTAGTTCTGGAGGCTGGAGATAGGTCCAGAGGCTTGATCAGTTCGAGGCAAGAGTATTGGGCAAGGATGCTGCATAGACAGCATTGTGTCCTTCCTAAGCTATTATTCCTGGAGATACCCTGTGTCTGATCACTTCCTTTTGATGACATTATGACTGGCCAATTGTTCGAGAGTTCTCAGCTTGGCCCATCCATTATAAAGCACCCCACATGCCTTTCACTAATAATTTTAAGAACCATTGATGATCGTGCCTAATTCCACTACTAGAGGGTTGCAAAGTGGTAAAATTCTAGCACTTCCTTTTCATTTATTAGCTAGAATTCTCCTAAAGAGAACTGGTTATTCTGAGAAATAGTTCATGGAAGAAATGAAAGATAGATGACTGTTCTTCCCTTTATCGAAATTTTTTTGGAATAATAAATTGGTTTCTATCACTCCCAGTGTTGACAAATAACATTTTTCAGCTACCCTTCTAGGCACATGATTTTTTTTTTTTTTTTTTTTTTTTTTTAGCATCTTTGTATTTCAGTCTGTTGCAGACTTTCTTGCTGTTCCAATTGTCCCACCTTTGGCCAGTGTGGGAGCCCCTGCTAGTTAGCTCCCGAGTCCCATCTTCACCCCACAGACTTTGATCACTCCCCTTGCATTGTGCATGATAAGACACCCCAGATTTGTCTTGAATATTTCCTGCCCTGACCCAGAGCCAGACCTGTTTCCAAGGACCCCCGGTCCTCTGTGTGGGGCGTGATTTTGAGAGGTCACAGGAATGAAGGCCAGCAAGGGGGTCTGTGGTATAAAGGATAAAAAGGGGAACCTGAATGCCACTGTCCCTGTCACAGGGGTTCAGGGAGGGCAACAGAAAAATAACAGAGGCCTGGGGATGCTTCAGCTTTGCTGCAAAGAACACAGTTGCATGAAACAGGAGTGTGTGATGGCGGGGAGAAAGACAGAGAGGCCAAGGGCAAGGGCTGAGTGGTAATGCAATCCCATTGCATTGATAACTGGTAATTGCAATGGTCCTTGGAAAGGACAGGGGACTGGGTCCAAGGCCCAGGGAACAGAATGGCCATGGGTGGAAGGGACAATTCTTCCATAGCACCAGTAGAGAGGAAAGGATGGATATTTCTGGGGTTGCTTGCTTTGAACCAGGCGAGAAGAAGATAGACAGCCGGACAGCTGTGGGAGCCAATATTTAAAATGGCCTCACAGTATTCAGGCCCATGTATGGTCCCTTCCCACACGGTATAGGCTCATACACGGAACCTGTAGATTATTCTGGAAATAACAAGTGTGTGACTTCTGAGGGGAGGTCATGAGAGATACAGTGGCTTCCATCTTCTGCTCCTGGGTCACTCACTCTGGGGGAAGCCTGCTGTCATGTTCTGAGGACACTCCAATAAATCCAGGAGCCAGCATCAGCTTGCATGCAGGTGAGCGGGCCAGCTGGGGCAGCAGCAGCCCCATCCCTAGTCAATATCTTGGTTGCAACCTTGGGAGAGACAGGAGGTCAGAACCACCCAGCTGAGCTCCCGGGCTCCTGACCCACAGAAACTGCATGAAATAATACATGTTTGTTGTGACTAGAAGCTGCCAGCTTCTGGGGTGATTGATTGATTGATTTTTTACCACCAATAGACATCTAATAACATGATTGGGATAAAAGATGGTACAGTAGAGGGGCGCCTGGGTGGCTCAGTGGGTTAAAGCCTCTGCCTTCGGCTCAGGTCATGATCCCAGGGTCCTGGGATCGAGCCCCGCGTCGGGCTCTCTGCTCAGCAGGGAGCCTGCTTCCCTTCCTCTCTCTCTGCCTGCCTCTCTGCCTACTTGTGATCTCTCTCTGTCAAATAAATAAATAAAATCTTTAAAAAAAAAAAAAAAGATGGTACAGTAGAAAGGAGATGGTGGTCAGGGTGTGGACTGTTTGAACAAGGGATCCAGAGTAGCGTCTAAGAGCCCAGAGGCAGGAGGTCTTTCAAATTGAAATGATCAAGGAACTGACAGGCCAGATATGGGACAGACTGTGGATATTATAATCCTCCAGGAAGACAGGATGCCCCAGGATCCAGGGGTGGTCTGTGGGCTGGGTTTCAAATTCTTCAGTGAACAAGGAAGAGCTCAGGAGATGTGACATCATGGTGGCAGTGGAGGAGGGGTGGCTGGTTTGGCTCTCAAAAGCCTGGACTTTGGTGGGGGAGGGGAGTCTGTTTTTGCATGAGGAGGATGAGTACTACTCAGAATGGAGTGAAAAGGCCAGGAGAAGACCAATCCAGGGACGCCTGAGGGGCTCAGTTGTTAAATGTCTGCCTTCGACTCAGGTCAGTCCTGGAATCAAGTCCCGCTTTGGCGCCCCTGCTCAGAGGGAAGCCTGCTTCTCCCTCTCCCACTCCCCCTGTTTGTGTTCCCTCACTCACTGTGTGTCTATCAAATAAATCTTAAAAAAAGACCAGTCCAACCTCTAGGTTGGGCATAAATGAGAATCAAGAAATTAAAGTCATCATCTGCACCACTGGCATCATTCTACTACCATGAATAACCCCATCACCACTGTAGCCATCATGACTCGTGTCGCGGCGAAATCCAGACCACCGCCAGCAACATCAATGTCAACACCAGCACAAGGTTGTCATCGCCACCAATGCAAATGCCATTCATGCCATCACGACCAGCACATCCACCAGTATGACCACCAACCCTGTTGCCACAAGCATCAACCACCACCACCAACACTGTCACCTACTCAGTGCCAACATGGCCATCCCTGTCACCACAGTCATCACCATCACCTCTGCCACTGCCACCTTCATGATCACCTCACAGTCAACCACCCCTACATGGATCCCCACCTTCCCCATCACTGCCCTGCCATCAGGGACACCACCATGCCCACCACAGACCTGGTCACGACCTCCACCATCGCCTATAACTGACCTCTGCCACCACTGTCACCACCAGCATTACCACCACCATCGACTCTAACATCACCGAACAAGACTGCTGGATGCCTGCCTCGATATCTGGCCCTCATTTCTTCCTTAGAAACAGGGTACCAGACTCTTCAGTGAACACAAGGTCTTCAGTGGAACAAAGATCACAATTCCCAGGCTCCTCCGCTGAAGGGATATGAGAGGGGGGGTGCTTCTAGGAAGTCTGCTCTGAAGAGGGGCAGCCTCTCCTCTCCCTTCTCATCACTGCGGGCCAGGCAACCATTATCTCTCACTCACTGTACTCTACTAGCCTCCTAATGGGTCTTTCTGCTTCCCCTTTGCCTCCTGATTCCATGTAGCATTGGAGTGTCCCCAGACAAGACCTTCCAATAGCTTCCCAATGTATTTAGCATAAAATACAAACCCTATTCTGGCCTATGAGGGTCTAAGAAATGGAGTTCCTGAGCACATCTTGGTTCCCATCTCCCACCAAACTCCTCTTGCTCACACTTTCCATTTTGCACCCTTTCTGGAAGCTCTAAGAAGCTAACCTTTTGCTCACCACAGGGCCCTTGCACATGCTGTTTCCTCTGCCCAGAATGTGAACTCTGAGCCAGGTCAGTTTCCTGTTTATTTGCTTTGTGGCAAGTATCTTTGTTTGTAACAATATGCTTGTGCAAGTACATGTTGAATACCTATTTCTTCCACTAGACTGGAGCATCTTTCATGGCAAGGATATGGGGCTAGATGGGGGTATGTGTTTGCTAACTTCTCTTTCTTCAATACCAGAAACAGCACTGGGTATGTGGAAATATTTGTTTAAAAAAAAAAATAAACGCACAAGTGCATTCATGCTGGCCCATATCTAGAGCTATACTCCTACGTCACTTTCCTTCAGGCAAGTTATTAAATTGTCCCTTGAGTCAGTTTCCTCAACTGTAAAATGGGGATAGCCATAGACTCTTCCTTCTGGGTTGTTTGGAAAATGGAACGAGTTAATACGGATAAGGAGTCTAGAACACATATAAATGTTTGCTGTGGCTGTTTTCAGTCCTCCTGCCCACTGGGTCTGCTTTAATGACACCGGAGCCTTCTCCCACCACCGGGCTGCTTGCTGGTTGTTGCTCTTCCTTGGGGCCCCGGCCAGTTCCCCGCATCCCAGCTCCTAGAAGGTTGAGACTGTCCCAATACCTCCCCCGCACCTGATCATGCCTCCTTGATATAAAGCTGGGCCCAAAACATGGCCAAGTTCACTCTCAACCCCCCTCTGGAACATCCTTCCCTGGGCTCAGTGCTAGTCTCTGCAGTCAGAACCAGCCCCACCTAAATGCTCCTGATTGCAACCCCGAGGCTTACAGGATACATAGGGAATTTTTAAAATGTTACTTAATAAAAATTTGACATAATTATTTAAAAAAATACACGACAGAAAAATGGAAAAGCAAAATTGAATCACCATTCCCGAGTCCTACCACTCAGAGCAATCGTCACCAACCTGGGAAGGAGCATAATTCCAGACACCTCCCTGAGAGGCTCGGAAACATGGAGCTGGGTCACTGGTGTGGAAATGGACCCTATGATGACGGCGGCTTCCCAGGGTTAAAGGATTGCCTTTAGTTTCACTTGGATTTGATCCAAGAGAAAAAAAAGCCTGACATGCCACTGAAGGAACTGCTGGTCTGGATATGTGCCAATTGTCATGCTGGTCCACTCTCCCGATGACGTCACGGTACTCAGGTTGTGCAAGCACCCTTATTATCCTCCTGAGGCACGTGAGGCTTGCCGTATCAGTGAAGACTGTAAGGTTCTGGAGGCCTGGGGCATGCTGGGAACTCCCTTTTGGGGGGCGAGGACAGGCTTTTGCCCCTCCCACCTCCCACCATGAAGAAAGAGGCCCCAGTGCCAAGGGACCCAGGATGAGGCAAACATCACCCTTGGAAATGGAGCCCCAACCCACTCATCAGGTTGATGGGAGGGGCCCAGAGCATGAGAAGTGTCTCTCTCTCTCTCTCTCTCCAGAAGGTTCAGACTGTGGTCAAGCTGCTCTGTAGTCATATGACCAGCAGATCTGATGGTGGTAGACACGGCCCCAGGTGCAGCTGCTGGCCAGCCCTGGTAAGAGGTTGCTATGTAAACGCTCAGAATGCCGAAGCAGAGCTAGGTCAGGAGCCCAGCTTCTGGAATGCTCCAGGGCCCCTGGAGGGCCTGAGCATCTGGTGATGGGCATCATGTGACCGTGTGACTGGACATGGTCACCGTCAGATCCACTCGTCATAAGGCGGCCAGGTCCAGCAGCTATCCATGGTGTGACAGATGGGGGGAGCTCAGGCCGGGGCTGAGTGCGTCTCCGCACGGGCCCAGCGACAAGGCAGGCCGGGCTCCTGCAGTCCCGATCTCTGTGGTTCTACTGCCTCTGCCCACCTGTAGCTCTGGGGGAGGGGACCCTCAGGTCAAAGGGTGGAGGGAAAAATATGAAGGCCAGGCTCACAGATAAGCCTGCAACCAATTATGGGCCTCTGCCATCGGGCAATCCCCGTGGCAAGTCCCTCAAGGAGACTGGTGGGGAGAGATGGCCCTGGAGTGCTGAGTTGCTCGCTGAGGAAAAGGGAAAAGCAGCCTGACGGACAGGGATGTGTGGACTCTGGGAAATAGGCAGGAGCCTGGATGGTTGGTCACATCTTTGGAAGTAGGGAAGACCCGAGCCAAGGAGGGCTGGGGAGTCGATTCCTGGATGGGCACGGTGTACGTGCATCTAGCCTGGAGGAGAATGGTGACAACCAGGCCCAGACTGACTTGCCCTGGGGCCACTCTGGCATTGGCACAGTGGGTCTGTGAACAGAGGAGGCGCAGCAGCAGGGCAGACTCGGTGTGTGAGCCCCAGCATGCCACCCCCACTGTGGCAGATGCCCCCCTTCCAGCAGTGGAGACCAATGCCGGGTCCTTGATGTGGTCACCCCTTGAAGAGGCTGGCTGGCCACCTGACGGCAAATTGGTTGCGCTGCATCCTTTCCACTCGAGAGGACAGCAGCTTATCTCTACCGGCACCAATACCCTCTTGGGGAGCCTCTGGGGCTGCCGTACCTCCACCGGCATCACCGCCCAGGGTTGCACATGGGTCTAATGGCCCTATTTTTTCAGCCAGAGCAGAAGGCTTCTCAGTTGTTTTCCCATCTGCACTGGGCACACAGGGAACGATTCCAGTGATTATCAGCTCAATTTACCCAAGAGTAGTACCTCATTAGGACCATTCTAGAAGCACAGGAGAGAAATTAGACCATTACATACAACACATACCTTAGGTTATTAGGGCTTCATTCTCTCAAGGAACCCTGATGTCCTGCACAACACTGTCTCAGACTGGGGACCATCGTACCCTGAGGAGGGGACCATGGAACGCAACCGTATGTCCCCTGGTCACATCACTCGGAAACAGCCCACCTGAGAGGACTGGCCTGTTAAAGGCTTAGCTCTGGTGCCGGTCTGGGACATCCCGAGGGCTGAGGGCTTGTCCTCTGCTACATGAGAATGCCCGGAGCCCAACGGACACATAGGACAAGGCCTTGTGCAGACCCCTGGGAAAGAGCCGGGGCGTCCCACCAGGGAAGTCGAGAGCAGCGCAAGTGCTGGCTGAAGGTGTGAGGAATCCAGAACAGGTGGGAGAAGGAAACGGTGGGTATCTGTTGGGCCAAGCAGGACCACGAGCAGCCCGAGGAACCATTGCTCATTCTACTATTCCCCGTATTAAAATCGGACAGGGATCGAGGCCAGCCACCATGGGAAACTGGACCCTGGGACACACAGACCTAAGAAAGGCCCCAGGTGAAACTGAGGAGGGGCAAGGGGAGCGGGCTTTTGTTTTCTGTGTCTGGTGCTCTGACCTCTGGCCTGGCTGACCCTGGAGGGACTGCCCCTCCCAGAGTTGGCCAATTCCTAGAGAGTACTCCACTGGCCCCTGGGTGCTTTTCAAACACAAACCAGCCAATCCAGAGCCCATGGCCCCAGCCACCTTTAGTGGGCTTTCCACACTCTGAGCCACTAGCTCCCCCAACCCTATCCCCAAGGCCTGGGCCCAGACAACTCAGGACTGCCCTAGGCTTCAAACCAGACAGCGCCCTAAGCCTGCTTACCCAGCTTACCTGTTCTTTCTTGAGGAAGTCACAGTGAAGGCTCCTGCCACAGCTGCCCTCTACCTCCGACCCCCTGCTTCCCCAGGGTGCCGCGTGCCCCCTCCTCTGGGAATTGCAACGATCTTTTCAATGATGGCCTTACTGAGCCTCAAATTTCCTATTAAGACACTCTTTTAAACCTCAGACTGTCTTGGGTGACTCTGTGGCCCATGTCAAGTGCTCCTGCCTGGTGGATGCCAGCCACATTGGCACTGTGGTGACCACTCCCTGCCGTCCCCACCCCACTTCCCACAGGTGACCATGGCCTGGCTTGCTCTGGCCCATGGCTTCTTGGCCCCCGCATGAGGACCACCCGTGGGGCTTGCCTGGCCCCCAACTATATAAAATACCGGAAGCACGGGCCGATGGGCCAGCCCCGAGCAATGCGGAGCAAACCTCTGGCTACGTGTTCCCTCTTGTCCCTCTTGGGGGTGGACAGTTTTCAGGACCTTCCTCGAGGTTCTGCAGACAGCCCAGTGGAGTCAGTATCCCCCTGACGTGGTTCAGCAAAGCCTGTGTCTGTCTGCTGACTTTCCCCTCTTCCCTGCCTCCCTTTCCCCTGGTTCCCCCTGTTCCCTGGAACCACCTCCCTCTGAGATTTCCAGCACAAATGCAGACCTCATTCCTCAGACTCCCCTGTCAGCCACGTAGCGCGTGGGCCTACCCTTCCCCGAGGTCTGTGTGAGGAGGGAAGTCTGTGTTGGGAGGAACTCTGGGTCCCCCAGGGGCTCCTCCTCATAAAATGGAGAGACCACAGCTGCTCCCTGAGGCTGTGAGGATCCCAGAAACGTACTACAGATAGGGTCCTGACAGGAAAGAGGTGACAGGCGAACTAGGTGGAAGGGTTTCACGAAGGGACCATTTATAGGGACTACTGAGGACATGATGAAGTTAGAGACAGCAAGAGGGCCTTGGCCCAAGAAAACCTCGCTGGTCCAGCGAGGTCCGGGGGCAGTTCTAGGAATGCCTGACAGGCACAGAGGCAACCAAAACTGTGCCTACCAGAAATGCAGAATCCCACACAATCTCGCACCAGGGCAACCTCAGTCCGTACTGCCTCTTGGCTTTCACACCTCCTCATCTCCCTGTACAAAGGCCTGCCTGGGTGACCTGGGGCCTCTACTGCTCTGCCCCAGGATGGCCTCTTCCCAGGTCCACCTCTCACTGCAGGCAGAGGGCGGGAGGTACAGAGAGGGCTCCCGCATGGCTCCGGAAAGCTTGGTAACAGCTGGGACAAGCTGGGGGCAGACCCCTTCCCACCTTTGAGTCAGGCTGTGCCCATGGCCACCCCCTAGTCTTTGCCCAACTTGGGTCCTCTGGCCCAGCCCAGCCATCCACACAGACCTTATCTCGGCTGTCCATCGAGGGCCACCTGGACAAACCAGTCCTGCCAGAAACTGGATCTGGTCATAAAGGCCCCTCCCTAGAGGTGTGTGAGATAAACCCCCATCCTCCTCAGGCCTTCGCTGGAGCCAGAGGGCCAAGGCCTGGGGTGGAGGCGGTGGGTGGTTTGCTTCTCCTCCCCCTCTCCAGCCTTCTCTCGCTTGAGCTGGTGACTCCTGGCTCAGCTCTCAGAGCTGGGGTGAGGGAAGGCAGGGGGTCAGGACGGAGGGCCACTGGGGAGAGCCTAGGAGCTACCCCATGGGAGCTCCCAACACCAATTTTCCTTTGTTCAAAAGGGAAACTGAGTCCCAGAGAGCTTTTTCAGCTCCATTTGTCAAGACTGCTAATAACCTCCTCACATCAAAAGATTGCTTTTCCGGGCGCCTGGGTGGCTCAGCGTGTTAAGGCCTCTGCCTTTGGCTCGGGTCATGGTCCCGGGGTGCTGGGATGGAGCCCCGCATCGGGCTCTCAGAGAGCCTGCTTCCTCCTCTCTCTCCTCTCCGCCTGCCTCTCTGCCTACTTGTGATCTCTGTCCGTCAAATAAATAAATAAATAAATCTTAAAAAAAAAAAAAAGTGTTCAACCTCATTTAAAAAAAAAAAAGAAAAAAGATTACTTTTCCTTCATGTAAGTCTGTCCTCTGTGGGTTCCTCACAGGCCCTGGGGTGAAGGCCTTGCCTATGGTGGGCTGATGCACAGGGGATCGGTGTGGCCATGATTCCCATCTTCCAGTTGAGGAAACAGTTCAGTTGCCTAGGTCACACATGGCCAACTTGGAACTGGCGCTCCCTCCCATCTGCCTGCAGAGCCACGCCCCGAGGGAAACTTCTAGATTCTCACCACCCTAAATAAGAATGCTTACCCACTTGTCCTGTTGGCTCCTTTTAGCTATAAATTCCTGGGAGTACAGCCACTGGACTGAGGCTCCACAGATTCTGAGCTCGATTCCCACTGACAAACCCTGTGCCAGCTGCGGTGCCCACTGGGACCCGCCTTGGGAGCTAGGAGGGGGCCTCAGCCCAGCAGCTGTTGGTATTCTTGCTTTTTACCTGGTTGGTGGGAAACGACATTTCTCTGTTTGTACATCCTGGCCTCCAAGCAGCTTGTCTATGCATGTTGGTTGTTTCTGTATCTTCTGGTAGGAATTCCAGGCCTCCATTCTTTGCAGGCAAAGACAAGGGCTGGGATGTCACCAGTTGCTGCTGCTTTCTGGCCTCAGGCTTCTCATCTGCAAAATGGGGAGATGGGGCGCTCCAGGGACAACAGCCCCTCCAGGCCCAATTCCACCTAAAGGAATGCTTCTTTTCCCCCGTCTCGCCCCAGGCCCAACTCCTGATACCAGGCAGTAAATAACTTTCCATTTGGTCACGTCTGTTTTGGTGAATCTTTTGCTCTGGGGAAAGTGGGCGTGTCCCTAGTCCAGGACCCACACCAGCTACCACTGGAGGGGCCAGGAGGGGTAGGGAGTGGTGTAGGGGGTTCTGTCATCTTGAGCTTGGTGCCATTACCAAGGGTGCCCACTGTGTGCCAGGCCTCGACACCCCAGGGCAGTCAGCCTCCTTCAGCTTGTGAGGCCAAGAACCTCACCAGGTCCTTCTCCCTGCCCGTTTCAGCCCTCAAAACACGGGCAGGAACACTGAGGCCTGCGTGTACGGGGATGGAGTCTCAAGGACCCACAGGGCCTGCAGAGGTCTGGACGGCAGGGCGTCTGCTCTGCTGGTCTGGGGGACCCCAGTCATAGGAGCTTTGGCCTCCGCTCCCCAGCCTCCAGGCTCCAGCGCCCGCAGATTCCTTTGCCTGGAATGCAAGGAAGCAGACAGGCCCAGAGAAGCCCAGCGATTTGAGCACGTGGCCCAGCATCAAGGAGATCGGGTGTCCCCGCGGCGGGAGGAAAAAGCGGGTCTTCCCCGCTTGCCTGGGCCAGATTTGGGCGCCGAGACGCCCTCACACCCCACCCCACCCTACCCCATCCCCGGCCCCCCCAGGTCAGCTGCGGGTGCGGAGGCGCTCGGCCGATTACCGAGCGCGGCCGCCAGCGGGCCATCTGCATGACAAAGGCGCGGCCGGCGGCCCGGGCGGAGGGGCGGCGCGGGGGGCGCCTGGCCGGGCTCAGCCCCCGCCCCGCCCGCAGGCCCGCAGCTGCCCCGCTAAGCCTCCGCCCAGCGTCCCAAAGATTTGGGGGGCGGGGGCGGCACGCGAGCCCCGGCGCTCAGCTGTGTTTGCTCGGGGGGCGCCACGCGGGGCGGCGGGGCTGCGGCGCGGGACAAAGGCCCGGATCTGACCGACCCCGCAGGTGGCGAGGGGGAAGGGAGGGAGCGCCGGGGAGCGAGTACCGGGGGGGGGGGGGCGGGGCGGGGTGGAGGGGAGGGTGGGGAAGGGAGGCCGCAGCGGCGTCGGGGAGAGGGGATGCAAGCCCGCCCGTGTCCCTGAGACCTGAGACCCCCCCCCCTCCAGGAGCCCAGGGCCCCGGGATCAACAGTGTCGCGTCCTCCGGTCTGCGTTTGGGAGCCGCCTCCAGGCCCCCTTCCTTCCCTGGCACCCCAAATGACAAACGCTGTTAGCGTCCATCCATTCTAGGCTGCTCAGAGCTATTTGTGCTCACGGCCGTCTACATTTGCTGTGGCCCGCACTTGCTCCCTGTGACTCAAAAAGGCCTTCTGTTATGGCCCGCTTGGACCCTCTGCCCTACCCCCCACTCCCAGGCTGCTCTCCCAGCAGCTCCACCCTAGCCCCACACCCTCCCCAACCCGCTCTTTCACCTTCCCCATCGCAGGAAACGGCCCTTCTGTATTCCAGGTGCCTGCACGGATCCCGGCGTGGGCATCGCTCCTTCACGTGTCCCGCCCCCGCACCCCCTCTGCTGGCTTGACCTTCGAAATCTCTGGAGCGTCTAAGCACTTTATGCCAGCGCCGCTGCTGCTGTCCCTCGGTGCAGCCCCCATAACCTCTTGCTGGGACTATTCCTTCCTGTTCTCCCTGCTTCTGCCCCAGCAGTCGCCAGAAGGATCCTGTCAAAACCAAAGCCGGACCTCACCCCTTGCTCCACACCGTCCCATGGCTCTCACCTTACTCAGAGGCAAAGCCAAAGTCCTCATGGCGGCCACGAGGCCTCACCGACCTCCTCCCAATCCCCACCTCCCAAGCTCGGACTCCATTCTTTGCAGTCGGGCTACACCAGTCTCCAGGCTCTTCCTCCAGCAGCCATGCCCCCTCTCCCCCCAGGCCCACTTGGAGCTCGCTCTGCCCTCACAGCTCAGTGCCTCACCCCCTCATTGCCTTCAAATGCCTCCTATGCAGTGAGGCCCTCCTTGGCCACCTGATCTACAATGGCCACCCACCCCTTCAACTCTCCTCATGTCCTTCTTCGCCCTGTTTCTTCCCTTCGGCCCTCTCTGCTCTGTGGCGTTTCTACACACGGGTGCGCCTGCTTCCATTGCTGCTCATTTTCTGTGTCGTGTGAACTCTAAGAGGCACCACGGCAGAGGCTTCTCTGTTTTCTGTTCGCTGTTGTGCCCTGGTCCCCCAGACCTGGCACTGTCCCCGGTGCACAGTAGCTGCTCAGTAAATATTTGCTGAATGAATGAAGACACGCAAGGCATCCAGTCCCCCATGGCAACCCCATCAGTTAGGCACGATTAGCTCCATTTTACAGATGACGGCACCCAAGGGAGCGAGCAACGGGCCCAAGATCATGCAGCTGGAGACTATGAGATGCAGGATTTGAATCCGGCCCCTCACTTCCTACTGAGCTCTCTTAGTAGGCCTCTTACTAAGGCCCGGGGGCTAGTTTGGGCTCCCAGAAAGGCTTCGTGAGGTTTGGACAGCTTCAGAAAAAATTGGCCATTTGAAAAATCAGAAGGTTTTATGCAAAAACCTAAACTTCCAGCTTTTCTGGCAACATTGAAGCCACTGGCCATACTGGGTCCTCAGTCCCGCAGGGGTAGAGCTGAGCAGTTGCCCCTCAGATGGGGGTGTGGGCTGCCTTATTTGCCCTGGTCTCTACCAGGCTGCTTCCTGGCCAGGCCCTGCCAACCATCGCCTTCCCCAGGCCTCCTTCCTGTGAGCTTTTGGTCCTCCGGGCCTCTGCCTTCAGTGGTCCCGCTGCCTGGGATCCTCTCCCACGATTCTTGGATGAGCTGCCTCCTCCTTATCAGTCAAGTCTCAGCCCAAATGTCACCTCCTTGGAGAAGCTCTCCTTGAGTGGCTAATGATCACGGTCTGAAATGACATTATTAGTCTCTTTGGTGCCTGCATACGGTCTGTCTGCTCCTGGAGAATGGCAGCTGGAGGAGGGCAGGGCCTGGGTCCGTTTTGTCACACTGGCTGGGACAGCACCTGCACCTCCAGGCCCTGGGAGACTGAATGAGCAAAAGAGTGAGTGGAGCACTGGTCTGTAGTCTTCAGCCTCTGCTCTGAATATCTCCCAGGAGCACAGATCCCTCTGCAGGGCTCCTGGGATCCATGGGGCCAGGTTGCAGTTCCCTTGCTGGGGGGGAAAAGCCTTGGTGGTTTCCAGTTCTGTGACCCCTCCCTCCAGCTCCTGGAGTCTTACCATGGAACTGGGGCTCTGAGTCTTCTGAGTCAGCTGCCCTGTGGTCGCTGCCTCCCCCCACTCGTGTTCCAGATGCAGCCCTGCCTCTACTTGCCTGTTAGCCTTGCCCCCATCAGGCCCCCCGCTGGTCAGCCTTTCAGGGCTCCTAGGGACAGCTGGTGGGCTGGCTAGTCGGCTGGCTGGCGAGCTGAGTTCCAGGCCTGGCTCCATTAATTTGTCCCTGTGTGCCCTTGAGTTGCTTCATTCGCCTAAGCTTGTGTCCCTGGCTGTAAGTGGGGACCCCTGTCCTCCCTGAGGTTTGGGAGAACTCCTGGAGCTTGTGCACCGTGCCCCTTTCCTTCCTGCCCCGGAGCATGGTGGGTGCTCAGGGCAAGGGTAGGGTGGCTCCCACCCCATAGGGAGCCTCCCTAGCTGATGGCCCAGGTGGAAGAGCAGGTGGGTGGGACTTCCAGAGCCCCCCTCATGACTGTCACTCATCTGTATGTGCCAGCCATCCGGGACCCTGCGTGCTTCCTTGCGTGGGCTGTCTTGGGTGACCGCGGGATCACATGTGCATAGGTATGTGTGAGTGAACACGCATGTCTGTGACAATGCAGTTGTGAGTGACTGTGTGAATGTGTGAGACAGTGTGGGGTGTGGTGCCCGAGTGGTCTAGCCTGTCCTCGCTGGCCAGTGTGCGGTAGGTGGAAGCAAGCTTGCCGGGCCCCTTCAGGCAGTCCTCGGGGCGGGAATCCACTGGGTCCTGGCTGACCAGGGCTGGCTGGTTGGCCTGAGCCAGAAGGGACTGGTTGGGGTGGAGAGAGGGGGAGCCCTACCCACCCCCCCCCAGAGCAGTTAGTTCCCAGGACCTTGCTCTGCTGCTCCTGCTCTATGTCCCAGGACCAGAGCCCTAGGGCTGGGGGTGGGACCCTGGTGGATGGTGGTGGGGGGTTGAGGGTGGGGGGGAGAGAGTGAGGGTGCAGAGCTTACAGGCTGACTCCCCACCCCCCACCCGGTCCTCCACTGCTGGGGCTCTAGCCCAGCTCCCTCCCACCCCACAGTGGACTCCTGGTGAGGTCAGGACACTTACCTCCCTGCTGTGTGGCCGCAGGGCCCAGAGTGTTCATTCAGCATGCTCCCACCCACTCCGTGTTGGCTGATCCAGTGAATAAACTAGGTGTGGGGGGGAACTGGAAATATGCCTGCTTCTAACCCCAGTGAGGCGGCCTCAGAACTGTCCCTGGGCCCCAGGGAGGCACGAGCTCCCTGGCCCCAGCTTCCAGAGGGGTTCCATAGGACTCTTACCCCGGTGCTCTCCACTCAGCCATTTCTGACTTTTAGTTTCAGAACCAAATGAATCTCACTTTCCCCTGCCACAAATCCCAATCTCAGCAGTGGGGTCTGCCATGTGCCCCCTTTCTGCCTAGTTCCTGAGGGCCTCAGGGCCCCGGAGAAGAAAGCTTCCTCTCCGACTGGACCTGTCAGAGAAAACTAAGGGTCCACAGGGCCTCAGTTTCCCCACTGGGCACTCTGGGGTCACTTGCCCAAGGAAGGCCTCCCTGGGCCTGTCTCTGACCAGAGGAGGAGGATGTGGCTTCCCTGTGGGAAGTGAGCCAGAGACCCCAGGAGAAAACCGTCCTCCCTGCCTGCCCCTTCGGAGCCAGGAGGAAACCCAGGAGAGAGAGCTGGGGCCCCTGGGCTCAGTGGGAACTGGACTGGCCAGCCGGCAGGGGCTGCCTGCCTGGTTCTGGTTCTAGAAGTGTCAAATGTGGGACAGAGGCACAGAGAAAGACAAACAGGGACAGAGACACACACTTCCACACATGCATGCTCTCAGGAGTCAGCTGGAGATAGGACGTGGGCGGGGCAGCCTCTGGTCTTCTCAGATTGGACTCCGAAAGCAAATTGCGAACCCCAGCCCAGACCGGCTTTAGTTGTCCACATCCAAACCACGGTGCATGTGTGCATGGGTGTGGACTTGTGCGTGTACACCTGCGGGGGCAGGAGGGGTCAGCGGGAGCTGATCTGTCCCTGGGACCGGGCCACCTGAGCACAAGGACAGGCATGTCAGGGTGTGGGGTACTGGTCCAGGTGTAAGAGAGGCGACTCATGCTTGTGTGTGTGTGACCAAATGCGAGTGTCCCTGTGCACACGAGTGTGATGGTCACACAAGAGCCAGTCCAGGACTTTCGTGAGGACCCTGGGCAGCCATGACCCCAGCCCTGGCCTAAGCCCTGGACCCCCAAGCCAGGAGCTCCGGCCTGCCCACCCGGTTGCTTTTGTCTGTTCCTGAAGTGACAAGAGACACACAAAAGGGCTTTTAATTAAATCAAAGGAGGGGGAAACGGGCCAGCCGGGCCACTATTATGTTACCCAACGTGAAAATGAAAACTTATTTTTAAAGCTCTGGTATTAATTTGAGATTATTCAGATAGTTAATTAAAAGTGCAGCATGTGTTAAATATTATTTCAACAAAGATTATCATCGGGCCTCCATGTAATGCGATCCTCGGGCTTGGGGAGCTTTATGCAAATGCTCTGCAGCCGGGAGGAAGGGCCTCCAGCGGCCTGGTGGCAGGCAGGGCAGGGCAGGCAGCAGAGGGCAGGGTGCTGGGCAGGCTCACCTCCGCTCTGGCTCTTGCGGACACAGACGGAGTCCCAGCCGGGCCCCCCACGTCCACGCCTGGGGGAGCAGGGAGACCACCAGGCCTGGCAGCAGGACCCCCAAAGTCCTCCAGATGGCACTTGGGGCGTGCAGGTGTGTGTGTGGGTGTGAGCAGGGGGCCGTGCACAGGCACGGGGACGTGTGTGCTCGTGAGGCTGTCTGGGGACTGGATGCACATGGTACCATTAGCATGCGCATGAGCTGGGACATAGGTGGCATGTGTTTGTGCCCTGGCCCGTCTGTTACACGTATACCCGTGCACACGTGATGCACATTTGGGCACCTGTGTGTGTTATGCGTGTGCATGGGCATCCCTGGGCGTGGGGCAGCTGGGGCCCCTGTGGACTGTGCACCCCGTAATCAGCCTGGGGCCAGTCACGTCACCTCTTGGCCCCTCAGTTTCTCCATCTGTAAAATGGGGATAAGAAGAGTTTAATCCTCACAGGGAGGACGAGATGAGTATTAGATGGGCTCACCGACGTAAAACATTTCGACAAGTCTGTCCTAGATGAATGGAACACAAACCACGAATGAGAGCCACACACGCAGTTTTCAATTTTCAGCTGCTACGTTTGAAAACTTACAAGTGAAATTCATTTTTAATCTTTTATTCAGCCCAGTATATCCCACTTACTGCCATTTCAACATGGGATCAATATTAAAAAAATGATGAATGTGATCGCTCGGCCTCCGTGTTTCATACTCTGGCTTTGAAGTCCGCGGTGTGTCAGACATTCAGCTCATCTCAGTTCAGCTGGCCACGTTTCAAGTGCACTTCATAGGCTTTGAACCTGCTGAGAGCCCTGCAAGCGGAGGCCAGTCTTCCCGGGTTCTGCAGGCGGTTTTCCTGGAGGAAGCCTCCCCCTCGTCCCATGCAGGGAGAGCCGGATCAGTCGGGGGAGGGGGGGCAGCTGCGGTGAGGTCCCCTCTCCGGGACTCAGCTGCAGAAGTGGGGGCGGCCCAGCTCTGGGTGGGTCTGAGAGCAGAGGCTTTCAGGCCTGGAACACTGGCGCCTCTAACGCCCTCTGGGCCCCTACCCCTATCCTTAACTGGGGGCCTGTCCTTGGGTCGTCCCCATCTTACACCCGCACACAGGAATGCTTAACAGGGGTGCCCGCATCCTGAGGGTACATCGGGGCATGACCCAGTGCAGCATCCAAAGGGCACTGGTCCTAGTCCCCAGACCAATGCTGCGCCCGGTCACGCCGCTGTGCGCTTCCAGCCGTGTTGCGGAGGCGCGGGCCGCTCCTGCCCTCTGTCGGCGCCCGGCAGCAGCGCAATGCTCCCCCACCACAGGGGCCAGACGGCGGTTACCGCCAAGGGGCAACAGCCGTGCGCCCTCTGCCCACTGCCAGCACTACTGTGCCAAGACGTTTCCCATGGCAGGCAACCCTGCTCAATTTTGCAGAGAAGAAGGTTGAGGCTCAGAGAGGGCCAGTGTCCCATTGGGGTCACACAGCAGGACGGCAGGAAGGGACTCCAGGGAAGGTCTGAAGGCCGGTGTTAAGCACACTTCTGGGAGTCCCACTGGGTTTGAATCCAGGCTGTGCCCCTCATGGCCCTGAGGCAGGTGACAGATCTCCGAACCTCACAGTCTCTTGGCTGTAAGCTGGGGATGACAGTGGTCCCTCGACTCTGGGTGGCCATCAGAATTGAATAGGAAGGTGTATCTAAGGTTTTTAGCACATTCCCGGCACACAATGCGTTGCAGTAAATCTGTCACAGTCCCAGCATCCTGACATGCCTGCCTCAGGGCCTTTATACCTGCTCAGTCTCCTGCCAGACACCCTTTGACCGGGATCTTGGCCTGGATGGGTCTTCCTCATCCCTAGCCTCAGTTCAAAGTCACCTCCTGGGGGAGGCTCTCCCAGATCATCCCCTCCTCCTTGTCACCCTCCTTTGCATCTTCAGAGCCTTTACCATCCGACATGATCTTCCAAGTTCATGAGTTTTCTTGTATCTTCTCTGCTTTCCCCACTGGACTGGCTGGCAGGCCTGGGATGGCAGGGCCTTGCCCATCCTGACTGCTTGCATCCCTGGCCTAACTCAGTGCCTGGCTGTAAGTGGGTACCTGATAAGCGTCCGACTCTTGGTTTCGGCTCAGGTCGTGATCTTGGGGTCCTGAGATCAAGTCCTGTATAAGGACTTAGAAAGTATCTTAACCATACAGCCCAAACATTTCCTCAAGAGAAGTCAAAACTCAGGTTCGCACAGAAATCTATAAATGAATCTGTCCATAAGCTTTTTCATAATCACCGCAAACTGGAAACTAGCCACATGTCGCTCACAAGGTGAGCAGACGAATGGACCAGGGTGCACCCACGAGCTGGGACACCACGCAGCCACCACAGGAGACAATGTGGACACACACGGCACCCGGCAGGGACCCCAATTGCCAGGCAAAAGGAGCCTTGCTCAGAAGGCTACACATGACAGGATTCTGTTTATGGAACATTCTAGGTGATGCACGTCAGGACAGAAAACAGCCCAGTGACTATGCGAATGTGGGGACAGGAGCCAGCCCAGTGACCACCAGGAGCAGGGGTAGGGTCCAGCAGTGCCTGGAGGATGGTGGGGAGCTGCTGTTTATTTTGACTGTTGGGGGGTGGGTTTGCACAACTCTTCGTGTTTTTCAAAACTCAAAGAACCGTACTTTTAGAAGGTGATTTTTACCGTGTATTTCAAAACAACATGTTTTGAAACCCAGAGTGGTAGACTGATCAGAGTCATGGAGCCCTTGGGTCCCACATGCCTTCTGGGGGGAAGAAGGAGCAGGTGAGTCCTGTTGGGGACCAAGTTTCCATCTCCATCAAGCTGGGACCCCACCTCCGAGCAAGGTCATCTCCTCAGTGAGCCCCCTGGGCCCTAAGCCCCACGGCAAAACTTGGTGGGGGTCACGTGGACGGGCAGGATGGGCCAGGACCATGGAGACTGAGGGTCCAGCCACCCCTGTCACCTCTTATTTCTTGAGCTGGTGTGGGGGGATGGGAGCTCACTGCTTTACATGCTGTGCATTTTTTGCTTGTTTGAACTGTTTCCTTAATAAACACAGCAAACCATAAGCTCATTTAAAAATGAGAACAAGGGACACCTAGGTGGCTCAGTCGGTTAAGTATCTCCTTCGGCTGAGGTCATGATCTCAGGGTCCTGGGATCGAGCCCCACATCGGGCTCTCTGCTCAGCAGGGACCTGCTCCCACCCCCCACTCTGCCTGCCTCTTTGCCTACTTGTGATCTCTGTCTGTCAAATAAATAAATAAAATCATAAAAAATTAAAAGAATAAAAAAGAGAACAAAATCGTTTCCATGGCAGGGTCTCGCTGGCCCCTCCTGCAGCCCTGGGAGGACGCGTGGGTCCACCCACTGGACAGAAGCAGAGACGGAGGTTTGGCCTGCGCAGGGGGCCACCAGGGGCCACCGGGGGCCTGTGTGAGCGTCTGTGGGTGCTGGGCGCCGCAGCTTCCCCTGACCACCATCCAGTTCTGCCCCCTCATCCTCCAGGGAATGTGCACCGGTGCCCCACCCGGGCAGGCTCTGGCCCAGCACCAAACCATGCAGGGGTGTCCCCAGAGTCCTGTTTCTATTTTAAAACAGTTTTATTGGGATAAAATTTACATGTCATGAAACTCCCTGCTTAAAGTATATGATGCTGTGTCTTGTGTATATTTACAAAGTGTGCAACCATCCCCACCAAGTTTAGAACATTTCTGCCTGCCCCCAGAAGGACAACATATGTACCTGCAGTCACTCCCGTCCCGCCCCCGCCCCTGGCAACCACCTAGAAACTTTCTGCATCTATTGATTTACCTGTTGTGGACATTTTGTGTAAATGGAACTTATACAAAGGTACTTGACCTTTGGTGTCTAGCTTCTTTCTTTTCTTTTTTTTTTTTTTTTTTTAAAGATTTTATTTATTTATTTGACAGAGATCACAAGTAGGCAGAGAGAGAGGAAGGGAAGCAGGCCTCCTGCTCTCTCGAGCAGAGAGCCTGATGCGGGGCTCGATCCTAGGGATCATGACCTGAGCTGAAGGCAGAGGCTTTAACTCACTGAGCCATCCAGGTGCCCCAGTGTCTAGCTTCTTTCACTGAGCACGATGTCCTCGAGGTTCCACTCCATTCCTTCTTACCGCTAAATAATATTCCATCTTTTTTTTTTTTTTAAATAGTTTTGCCTATTCTGGGCATTTCATATAAATGAAATCATATAATCTGTGGTCTGTTATGTCTGGCTTCCTCTTTTTTTTTTTTTAAAAGATTTTATTTATTTATCCAAGAGACAGCACAAGCATGGGGAGCCGCAGGGAGAGGGAGAAGCAGACTCCCTGCTGAGCAGGGAACCCAGGGCCCTGGGAACATGACCTGAGCCGAAGGCAGATACTTAACCGACTGAGCCACCCAGGCACCCCTGGGTCTAGCTTCTTTCACTCGGCATGTTATTTTCAAGGTTCAGCCGTGTAGAATGAGTCAGCAATCCCCTCCTTTTCAGGGCTGAATAATATTCCACTGTATAGAGAGACCACATTTATTCATTCGTCAGGTGATGGACCCTTGATTTATTCCCAAGTTTTGTTCAGAATCATGGTGCTATGAGCACTCATGCCCACGTTTTTGTGTGGACGGATGTTTCCAATTCTCTTGTGTAAATAAATATCTAGGAGAGGATTCCTGGGCCATAAAGTAACTTCACTGTTTTTTTTTTTTTTAAACAGCTTTATTGAGATATAATCCACATAACGTGCTAGTCACTCATTTCAGGTGTAGAACTCAATGGCTTTTCATATATTCAGGGAGTTAGACATCCAACAGCATGATCAAATTTAGAAAACTTTCATGAGCCCCAAAGGAAAACCTATACCTCCTCCATCCCATCATCTCTCTGCTGTAGGCACCCACTCAGCCACTTCCTGTCTCTGTGGGTTGGCCTTTTCTGGGCAGTTCATAAAAACGCAGCACACACTATGTGATCTCTGTGCCTGGCTTCTTTGCCTTAGCACGGAGTTTTCCACATTTCCCCATGCACCAGCATCTCATTCTGCTCTATGACCAGATTATTGCTGAATACTCTTCTAGTTAATTACCCAGGGGTACACGGGTATACCGTATGCCATGTTTTGTTTATCCATAAACATTTGGGTCCCTTCCACGTTTTGGCGGTAACACTGTTTAATTTGTTTAAGAAACACCCAGACTGGTTTCCCAAGTGGTGGCCGTAGAGCATTTAGTGAGTACTGGCTGTGTACCCCTTTCAAGAGCTCATCCCTACCCAGTGAGGCGGCTCCCAATATTCATTTCATTTTGTTGAGGCACAGAGAGGGTGAGACACTTGCTTCAGACTTCACTGGATCCCAGAGCTGTCTGTGCTGTTAAAGGCAGGGCTGCTGTGGTTGGTGTGGACTCTGGAGACCAGCCCCTCACTCACACGACCACTGGGGCGCAGGTGGCCTGCAGTGGGTGCCCTGTGATTTCTTGGATTACCCGGTGCCCCTGGCAGATCTGGCAGGTATGGAAGGAAGAAACTGTAGGAAGGATCTGGGCATCTGTCCTGGGCTAGCGCTAGGCGTGGTCTTCCCGGAGGTGGGCCTGAGACTCCCAGACATGATGGTGTAGAGGGTGGGCAAAGGTAGAGGGTGGGCAAGGATCTATGGGCCTCTGGCCAGGGTGGCAACTCTCCCAGCCTTCTTGGGCACCCCTTGTCATGGGATAGGGTGTTCTAAGCTGCCCCAGGTCCCCAGCAAGGGTTCAGGAAACTTCGGTCCAGTTTTTGGTCAAAGGAATGAATGAACAAATGAACAAAAGCCAGCAGCCAACAGCAGCCAGAGACATTTGAGGGTGTGAGGGGCGAAGGCAAGGGACCTGAAGGCTTAGCATTTTGGAGGTGACAGTCCTGCTCTGTGTGGTTCTGCTCAGAGTTCTGGGGAGTCAGTGGGGGTGGGGGTGAGATGCTGGCCTTGGGGCATGGTCCCAGGGCCATGGGGGACAAGTGGAGCTGCAGGTCCAGAGGGAAGAACCGAAAGCCGCCAGAACATCTCAGAGAGACAATCGCGGCCCCAGGTGTTTGGCGCGGAGCTGGGCATCTACTCTTCGTGACTCTGCAGAGTTGCTGTTTTCTCTCAGCTGTCAGTTGGCTGGGGTGATGTGGAGGGAGCGCCCTGTGCCTGGAGGTGTGTCAAGGGAGGCCAGACTCGGAGGGATGCCCCACCAGTGGGACCTGGCCTGCTGGAGTGACTCCGGGCTCGGAGACGCGATGCCATCTGGGGTCCTGAGCATGTGGGGTGTGCAGGTGGGCTGGGGGGGGAGTTCGAGGCTCCCATGGAGATGGTGAGAGAGGCCTAGGCCACCAGGCAGCCCAAGAGGAACATGCTCTTTCTCTTCCCTGTGTGAGCCGGAGGTCGTCCAGAGGTCGCCCTCGGGAAAAGTTGGCGCGAGAGGCATGATGGCCAGACTCAGGCCATTCGTCCGTCACCAATGGGCTGGGGCCGGCTCTTGGCTGAATTGGGCAGAGTGGGGCAGGGCACAGATGCCGGGCTCTGGGGGCTCTCAGAGTAGGGCCCACAGCACAGCACAGCCCGGAGCCTTGTCCACATGCTCAGGGATCCTGGAGGCCCCGCTCAGGGGGTATAGAGCACAGCCCCGGAGAACTTGCAAAGACAGGATCTCAGAAGACCAGAGGTGGAGACTGTAGGCTTCTTCCCAGCTCTGCTGTTGGCTGTTCATGTGGGGCCATAGGAGTCAGGGGTGGCCCTGGCAGGAAGGCAAGCCTGTAGGGCAGGCTGTGTTTGCTCTGAGGTTGCACTGGCCAGGACTCGGAGACAAAATCTGTCACCTGCATGAGCAGGGTGTGGGCCTGGAGAGGGCACACCCAGCAACAGCTCCCCCACTCCAGTGCACCTGGGTGGGGATAAGGCCTGAGGAGGCCTTACCGGGCTCCGAGGGGCACACGTGGACGTGGACTCACTTGCTACCCTCCTCTGGCTCTGGCTGGTATTCTGACCCTCCCAGAATGGGGGGGCCTCTCTGAGGGATGGTCCCAGGGCAGCTGGGCCTGGGAAGGCTCTGGGGGTCCCTGCCTTCTGGGCCTTTCATATGTGGCTGTGTTTGGGAGTATCCCCAGGGAAGGGTGAGGAGTGGGGAGGGTCTGTGGGGACCCAGGTTGCAGAGGACAGGAACCTCTTCTGGGCCCCAGCATTTATTACTTCTCCGGGGAAGGGGGGCTGTTTTAGATTTGGGGGCTCAGTTACCTTTGCTGCCTGGGGTGGCCGGAGGAGGCCAGCAGCTCTGAAGAAGGAGCCACCAGGGAGACTTCCCACATCCCCCCTCAGGGATTCTCCAACCCTGGCTCTCTGGACACCAGACCACACTGGGGTACGATGAGTCCTAGGGCCCACCCTCTGTGCTTTGAATCAGTGAGCGGAGGCGCTCTCCAAAGGGGGGCGAAGGCCCTCCAGGCACCAGAGCACCACCGAAGAGCCAGAAGCCCAAGGGTCAGAGAGGTCCCGAGTCCAGGAAAGGCCGGTTGGGCCACTCCTGGTCCAGGGCTGGGTGCACAGAGGCCTGGAGGCTGCCGTCTCAGGGCTGCACAGCCCCTCTCCCCACCAGTGGAGGCTGTGCACAGGTCCAGGCCCCAGAGGCCACCCCACCCCCAGCCCACCTGCCAGGGCTGAGATTTCTTCCCAGCAGGGGCTGTTCTCCTGTGTGCAGTGAGGAAGGAAATTGCAAATTAATCTTTATTTCCATCTTGGAAGAAAACCTTAATTCTCCGCATTGAAATGATCCTCGTCATCCCAGGGAATCAATTATGGGCTTTAATTGCGGCCAGTCCTAGCCAATCAGAGCAGGGCCGCCCCACCCGCTCCTCCCTCTCCTCCCAGAGCAGGTCTCTGTGGCGGTTGCCCCTCCTCCAGGTGCTCGGAGCCTCTGGGACTCTATCTCTTTGTCTCTCTCTCTCTCCTCTCTGTCTCTCTTCATGTCTGCCTCCCTCGTTTCCTCTGTGTGTCTCTTGCTGTGTCTCTGTCTCTGGGTCTCAGCTGTCTACCCCCCACCCCCAGCATTGGGCAGAGGCAAGAACCCCCAGGTCTGACAAGCCCTATGGGGGCTGGCTGGCTCCTAGGGGCGGGGGGTTGGGCGGGGCTCCTCCTGTGATCAGTCCCTGGCCCTGGAGCAGCAGCTTTGAGGGAGGAGCGTGAGGGTTGGGTGAGTTACTGGCCTGGCCCAGGTCCCTAGGTGCCCTCAGACTCACTCCCACACTCACCCAGAGTGACCATCCCTGGCCCCACAGGTCACAATATCCCAGGCCACTCTTTCGGGCCAGAGTCATGCTTGCTAGGGATTTGGGTGGGGGTCCCAAAATGGGGTGGGAGCAGCGGGGCCTCAAAGATCTGGGTCCTGGGAAATGCCTGGGCCTTCAGGGCAGGGGAACCTGGGGGTGGGGTCCAGCAGGGAATGGGGGAAGCCCTAGAGGAATGTTGGGGCCACACCCTTCAGACTCAGGACTGCCCGGAGAGCTGGTCTTCAAGAAAACAGGGTCACGGGGCGCCTGGGTGGCTCAGTGGGTTAAGCCGCTGCCTTCAGCTCAGGTCATGATCTCAGGGTCCTGGGATCGAGTCCCGCATCGGGCTCTCTGCTCAGTAGAGGGCCTGCTTCCCTTCCTCTCTCTCTGCCTGCCTCTCTGCCTACTTGTGATCTCTGTCTGTCAAATAAATAAATAAAATCTTAAAAAAAAAAAAAACAGGGTCACGAGGTGTGTCTGGCAAAGATTCTGTGTAACTTCCCTGACCGCCTCTCTTCTGTGCCTCCCAAGGCCCTGTCCCTCGTTCATCTTTAATTCATGGCTGATACGCCACCCGGTCTCTCTGAGCAAAATGAAAACCTAAAAGGTAAGCGCCCTTTCCTGTGGCTTCTTAGGGACAGCTACCGGTTGCGGGTTTGGAGGGCGTCCTGGCTCGCCTTTCCCCATGCACTTAAATACGTAGACCTGTGTTCGCAGGGTGCATGGCGTATTGCTTTACGGCTTTTCTTTTAATCAGGAAACAGTTCATTCCGCAGGTATCCTTTTGCAACTTTTCACGTGTTTGGGGATTGAGCCATGCGTTTCTCAGAGCTCATTCCACCCTATGCCACCCACCGCTGTCTGGGGGCCACTCCACGCGGATGAGCAGGTGGTTTGCGGTCCCTGCGCTGCCTCCTTGCGCACGCGCACGCGTGTGTGGTTGCGCCCTCCGGGCCCTAGTGTGTTACAGTCACTGGTCGCCGCAGCTTGCTCTCCGGAGCGGCGTCGCGGATGTCCTCTCCTAGGAACATGGGTAAGCGTTCCTGTCCCCCCATCTCTTCACCCACACGTGCTATCATCAAACTTTTCTGTTTTTACCAGTTTGACCAATGCAAAATGGCATTTTCTTGTTGCTTCAATTTGTACCGAGTGAAGCCGAAGGGTGGCCTGGGATGTCCTGGGGGAGGTCACTGGGGTCGCCTGGTCTTGGGGCCCAGATACGGAGTGGGGAATGGCAACAGGCAAAGGGAGGGGGTGACAAAGACTATGAAGTGACCCTCGACTCAGTGCCTGCGCACGTGGCCTTCCCCATTCTGGCAGCAACTATGAGGCTGGGATGATGAGAGCTTGTGTTTCAGGAAAGTTGGGGGAGAGGACGATGGTTGGAGTGGGCAGGGTAGGGAACCATGTCCGGCGGCTCTAAAGCCCTCCAGGCCTCATTCAGGCTGCGTGTGAGGGACACACGCATGCACAGCCTCACACACGTGCACTACACACATGCACACAGATTCACCAAACACATTGTCAGGTTTTGCGGACATACCTGCACTCCTGTGTGCTCCAGGATCCCCCAGCGTGTACCACAGGGCACCTGCCTGTGCCTCTGTACAGACATGTGCACGTGGCCTGGCCCAGGGACAGTCTCGGACCCACCTGAGCGGGCGAGCCAGGCGTGCAGGCTTCTTCACGGGTGCCCCAGCCTTGCATACACTCATTGGTGTGGAGCTCCCCTACAAACCCTGGCCCATTCAGGACGCCCCTGGTGGTCAGACTAAGCCCCACTTGCAGCACTAAGCCCCACTTGCAGTGGATCCTTGCAGACCTCCTGCATATGTACCTTCCCAGGTTGGCCCGCCCTCCTTCGTAGCTCAGCCTCCGGGCAGCTATTAACAGACTTGCTCAGGGAGCTGTGGTCTCAGCCAGCAGCTTCGGAACTGCCCTTGGCAGGTTTGCCTGGGGGGGAGAGGGGAGAGGGGAGAGGGAAGGGAGGGGGCTGAAGCCCAGTGGGGTGCCAGTTGCGGATGTAGGTGTCCATTTCTGTCTTCTGTCTTCTCCAACGTGAAGACCTTCCTCTGATCTGAGGGCTCCCATCCCCTCAAGAAGGCCCAAGGACCCATTCTGAGTGCACTAAGCCCCTAGGCAAGGCCTGAATCAGCCAAGGGCGCACCCCCCCTCCAGAGGAGATGTCCCCCCTCCCCCCATGAGTTGCTGCGAAGGCTGGACTCATGCATTCTCCCGACAGATTCAGCCTACACTTACGGGGCACTTGCTGTGTGCCAGGCTCTGTTGGCTGGACATAGCAGTGAAGCAGAGACAGGCTCATGCTTCCAGGAGCCTCATGCTCTTGTGGGGAAGCCCTACGACAACCAGGGGACCAATGTGAAATAGTGCTACAGTTAACTAAACCAGGGGCTGTGGATGAGAAGGACGGGAGCACTTCCCACTGGGTGGGCAGTAGTCCCTTCTGAGATGACACCTGAGTGGAGAGAAGGAGCCAGCAGGGCAAGGTCGGGCAGAAGGGGCGCTCCTGGCAGAAAGAACAGCAGGTCCTAAGGCAGGAGAGGCCTGTGTGGGTGACAGCAGCAGGGAAGGGGCCGTGGGGAGTTAAGGAGGGAGAGGAGGGGACCAGGTGGGAGGGCCACTGCCCCACTTCCTGCAGGGTGGCAGTGCTGGGAAGGGGAGCGGCCCTGATGGGCAGTGGGTGGCCCCAGGGGTTCATGCTCTGGCTCCCTGGTTCTAGGGGAGCAACCCCTCAGGAGGAGCTCCCCACTTCCAGAGCCCTGCTACCCAGCAGGGTGATTCATGAGAATACTACTTTATGGGTCTCTGCCTACTCACTCCCTGTCCTGCTGCTGTTTCCTGGGACCATCCCCACATGACCCACCCCTGAAGGTCAAGGTTGCCGGAGGCATAGAGGCCAGCAAAAACACCAGTGACAGAAACAGCTCCATTTCTGGGGATGTGCTTCATGGCTGGGACTCACAGGGCTTTGACATGTACTAAGCTGTCCAATCCCTGGCGGCCACAAATGCACGAGGGTGGGCACCTGGCAGGTACACTAGGTGCTGCACTAAGCACTGGGGATGGCAGTGAACAAATGCACAGAAACTTCTGTCCCTGGACCTCACATTCATTGGGGGACACTGACAACAAGTGAGGTCAATAAGCAAGACATTTGGTATGTTAGAAGGTAGTAATCATTAGTGAGAACACTAAAGGAGGGATGGGGAGTCTAGGAGGTAAACTTTACAGAGGTACTCAGACAGGACTTCACTTAGCAGGGGGAGGGAGCAGGCTGACTGGTGTCAGAGGGAATGGAGGTGCAAAGGCCCTGTGGTGGGAGGCCAGTGGAGCTGGAGCAGTGGGGGTAGGGAGGGTAGTGGTAGGAGGTCCAGGAGGCCACAGGACAGGTGTTTAGGCTTTACCCTGAGGTAGGTGGGGGCCCTGGAAGGGTTTTCCACAGGAGAAAGGCTTATGACAGGTGTGAACAGCCGTCCTCTGGCTGTCCTCTGGCTGACGTGAAAGCAGACCACAGGAGCGAGGGCGGAGCAAGGCATCTGACTGGCATCAGTCTGAACCACTGGCATAGGGTAAGGAGGGACCGAGTCTGGGTAGGTGCTGAGGCTAACTCTGTGGGACTTGCCAAGGAGGGTGTGAGATAGAGGGGACGCTATTGCTTTCAGATGGGAATACAGGCACGAGTAAGTAGCTCAAGGTCAAGGTTAGTAAGTGGTGAAAATCGGTATTTTTATATGAAATCTGCCATTTGAAAATGATGGCAGTAAAAATGTTACAAATGTAGGGGCCACGTGGAACAGATAAGAGCCCACCCCCAGCCATCTCAGTGGTGTGCTCACTGAACAAGCTAGGTCTCAGGAAGCAAAGCAGGTGGGCAGCTGTGGGAATTCATCCAGGTCCAGGGTGCTGATTTGTGCTGCACCCTGCTGGGCTGCTGAGAAGGGCGGGCAGAGGAGGCTGGTAGAGCATCCCAGGACGGGAGGTAATTGTGTTGGGGGGCGATGAAAGGGGATGCATCGAGGAAGTACAGTTGGGAGGAGGGAACTGCCAATTCCCCACAGCTGAGATGCGAGTACTGGCTATGGGAAAAGACTCCCAGGGGGCCAGGACTGGGATCCACAGGTACGCATGGGGATACATGGGCTCCTGCATATCTGCAACTAATCCCAGGACCGACGGCATGTCCCAGACTGGCAAGAGTCATTGTGGACTGATCTGCCCTTGTGCACCTTAATGAGTCATAAACAGCAACTCAACTGCAACAGGCTTCAGCACTAAAGGGAATTTATGGCCTCACATAATGAGAGGATGGGCTTCAGACATAGCTGGATCCAGGTGCTCAGCTGATGCCTTCAGGAACCTGTTTCTCTTCATCTCTCTGTCGGTCTTTTTCAGTGTAGATGTCCCTCTTTTGTGGTGTGAACTTCACTGCCTTCATAGTGACAGGATGATCATAGCAGCTTCAAGTTAATAACCAACTCAGCAACCCCAGCTGGAAGACAGGGCCTTGCTCCTGAGGGCTCCAGAAAAAGAACCCAGTGACGTGCCCAGTCCCTGCCACCCCCACATTTTAGAGGTGTGGAGGAAGCCTGCCTGGGATCCTAGAACCAGTGAGACCTGGGCTTCTGTGCCTGTGACCTGCTGAGGGACAGTCCCCTCCCTGACACCTGTGAAGTGGAAACAGCCATTGTGTACAGAGAACGAGGACAACAAGATGTAGGAATTGTCCTGGGAGGCCGTGGCACCATCTGGGCAGGATGTGGGCTCTGGACCCCCTCAGACCTGGTGTCAATCCCCATCTCCCACCGACTCCCAGGGGACCCTGTGCAAGTCCTTGGAACCACAGAACCCCTCCCTGCCAGAGCCAGAGGGGAGCCGCATGGGGGGCTGCCGATCACCGGCAGCTGGCAGAGTTCACTCCTGTGGCTGGTGCTTGGCTCCCCACAGGGCCTGACTAAACTCCCACCTGAGCGCCCCTGAGCCAGGCCTCGGTCTCCAATGGCCCCACCACCACCCCCTGCAGGCTGTTTCACCTTGGACTTGTCACTTGGCTTGTCTGGGCCTCAGTCACCCAGGGGAAATGAGGGTGAGGATTCACACCTTGTAGCGTGTCGCGGGAGAGAGAGAGTGTGCCACGCCCACCCCACTCTGTAACAGCCACAGCTTCCCAGAATCCTCTCTTCTTGGCTGGATCGTTTGAGGGGCAAACTGTGCCTGGAAGAATGAGCAGGAGAGGAGCATGGTGGGAAGGGTGCTCTGGGCAGGTGCACAGTGTGAGCAAACGTGCAGGGCTGGGAAGAGGTTGTCTGGCTAGGGAGTCCCAAGAAGGTTGTTTGGAGCGTTCTGGGGCTGTGGTGGGCCTGGTGGGTGGGCAGGGAAGGTGGGGGCAGGGTGGGGCGACTGGCCTGGCAGAAGGTCCTGCAAGGAGACCTCAAGGCCTGGCCCGCCCTCTCCAGGTCAGGGTCCCCTGGCTACACTGCAAGCAGCCTTTGGTGAGGGCTGCTGGCTGGAAGGACGGTTGTGTGTGTGGGTGTCCCTGTCCAGAACCAGCAGCCTCAGTGTTTCCACCCGAGATGTGGGCATCCTCAGAACTGGGCCTCTTTCCACTACCTTCCGGCCACCGGGAGATGCTTGTCTGTTTCATCAGTGGCATCCCGTGACTCTGACAACCGTCTCTCCTTATCAGCTGCCCACCCGGATGTCCACGGGGTGATGGGTGCCCGCTAGCCAGCGTGTCCACACCCAAACCCCTGGAAACTGCACCAGGACCAGCCATGCAGTGGGACCTGGGCTGGGCATGTCACTGTGCCCAGGGCCGGGAGTTGGCAATAGCCATGTCCCCCACAGGGTTCCTGGTGCTGAGGGACTGAAGCAGAGGACCAAAGCTGCCCCTGCCTCAGTGTCCCCTTTGTGAAGCAAGTCCAGGAAGCAGGTTTCCCCAGAGTAGTTCCTTGCCTTCCAGCCCATCCCTGAGCCAGGGTGTGGCCCTGCCAGGAGGGCCAGGCCACCAGCCTCTGAGCTCTGGCCTCCTGTGTCAGCACCGCCATCCTTTGAGCCTCTTCCTCCTACTCTGGCCATTGGCAGCCACCCGTGAGGGGATCCCTGAGGCACTGAGTGAGTGAGGAGAGCTTGTTTGATGCCCCACAGGAGACAGACCTGAAACCACGCCTTGGTGGGTAGAAGGAGCACCGAGGGTAAAGGCCATCTCCCTCAGGGGAGATGGAGGAGGGGACCCTAGCTGGGCCTTGATGAGTTTGGACTCAGCCCAGCGGGAAGGCTCTGAAGCCAGGCTGCTGGGGAGACCCCAAGGGCCTGGGGGGGTCAGCATGGGTGCATTTCCCTCCGCCCTGCTGAATACCGAGAACTAGAGAGATGCGGCTGATTGAGGGCTATCACCTGCTCCATCGTCCGGCCCCACATCTGATGAGGGACTGAATTGCTTCATCTCACAGCACGTTCATTGTGCAACAGTCCTGCCTCACGCCCACGCCCACCTGTCTCCCCCCTCACCCAGGTTTCTGGTCCGCTTCTGGTTGCCCCCCACCCGCCTTTCCTTCTCCGTCTCCAGCTGCTCCTCTGCCTTCTTTCTGGGCTCCCCTGCCACTGCCTGAGCCTTTGATGCACCACCCCCGCCAAGGGCTGTGGAGGGCAGACTCAGGGGTCCGCACCAAGCTCATCAAGGGGACTGGCTCAAACCTAGCCCCACTGCTTGGTTGGCCTACAGTGGGCCCAGTGACCCCTCAGAGGCTGCCCAGGCACCCTCGGTCCTCTCCCTCCTGGCTCCCTCCTGCAGCCAAACAGTGCCAAGGCCAGCAGAGAACTTGATCTCCTGATCATCCCCAACCTGCCTCCGCCTTCCCTCCCCTGGCCTCCTTTTGGCCCCCCTTCCTGGCTAGTGACCTCATGCGTCCTCCTCCTGGATGTAGGTCTCCCCCACATGGATCTGAGCTGGTCCCTTGTGATGCTGGTGGAGGAGGTGAGGGGGTGGTGGTCTTGGGTGGGGTAAGGTTAGTAGTCCTACAATGACCGTCTAGGGGCAGCATAAGGAACTGTTATGGGAGGTCCTGCTTGGGTAGTGAACTGGGAGCACACAGGATGGGTCAAGTCTGGCTTCTGTGGCCTAGCCTAGACTCTGGCTCTGGAACCCTTGGGAAATCTGGGTTTCCGAGGCCTCCCCTTGCAGCACCGGGGTGGGGAGGCCTGGCTCCTGCACCCCACCTGGCTTGACCCCCACCTGCCTTTCTGTTTCTAAGCAAGGAGCCCCTCAGGGTCCTCTCAGCCTTGGAGGGAACTTGAGAGGTGGGGTGAGGCGAGGGGGGCCTCAGAGGCTAAAGGGTGAGGCAGGGAGGAGGATGAGATCACAGCTTGGGGGCAGGTACTGAGGTGGACAAGGCAGGGAGAAAGGATTCAAGGAGAGGGTGACCTGAACTCCCCCAGTGCCCTTTACAGGGACCCGTCCATCGAGCTGCGCTTCCCAGCCTGCCCCTCCCACCTGCGCCCACCTCAGCAGGCTGCCCATGGCTCAGGGCCCAGCCCTGGCCTCAGGGTGTGGCAGGTGAGAAAAGTAAACTGGGCTGGAGGGAGAGGGATGTGGACACCTGGGGAGACGGAGGTGGTGCTGGAGGGAGCAAAGGGAGACCAGTGGGGAGGCCGTCGGCCTTCACCAACCCAAATGGCCCGGCCACCTTCCTTAGCTTGGTGGGGCTCAGTGGGCCCAGGGAAGCCGACAGGGCCCAAGTGGGGAGGGAGTAGGGCTGTGCAGGTCAGGGGAGCAGAGGCTTGGCCCCCATAGAACAGGGGGGCAGTTAGCCCCGTCTGGTTGGGATGGTGCTGGAAGCCTGGAGGCTCAGGGCCGAGTCTCTGGAATGTCCCTTGAGGGGCCAGGCAGGTGGCTGAACCTGGCCCCTTACCCAGCCTCCCCAGGTCAGTCTGGGCTCCCAGCTGGCCTTTATCTAGAGGCCCAGCTGTGGCCACGGGAAGTGGCCGTTTCTCTCTGCTGTGCTGTCTCCCCACCAGCCCCAGTGATGGTGATAACATGGGAGGGTGTGGGGAGAAGATTGAGCAATACCTTGTGGTGGGGCACACGGGGAGGCGCTGAGACGCCTGACCTCTGACCTGCTGGCCCAGGTAGGGGTGGGGCGCAGGGCAGCCTGTCCGGCCTGATGGCTGTGCCGCACACGGGAGTACGCTGAGGGCAGGGGTCATAGCCACACCGCATGGGCTCCAGGTTGCCCCTGCCCCACCACATCCAGGGAGCACCAGGCTGTGATCCCAGGGCCCAGCACACAGAAGGTGCTTAATAAATGCGGAAGAAGCACCTTCAGGCCTCTTTCCAAAACTATCCCTGTTTCCAGTTTCCATCCACCTACACTGAATCCCCAAAACTTTCCAAGCCCTCTCTCTCCTCCCAGGGCTCAGCCTCACCCCTCCCCTGCTCCTTGGCCAACTGACCACCCAAAACCAATCCTGGGAGCCCTCCTCCACCCCTGTGGTCTCTGTGCCTCTTGGGTGAGGGGGTCCTGACCTCCAGGCCTTGGACATTCAGAACTGGCATGGAGTTGGGGCCAGAGGGGTCTCTTGAAATTCCGATCTGATGCACTTGACCTGCTTACACCCTTCAAGATGACTGGAGCAGCCTTTGAGGCCTCCGGCCCCACCCAGCTGCCGTCTTTACTTCCTCTGCCCACACCGCTGGCTCTCAGCAAGGGAATGGGGCTGGGACAGACAGAGGAGCCCGGGGTTGGGGTCAGCTTCTTCCTGAGGGAACACAACGCACCCCCCACCGTCCTCTAGCTGCTGGCCGCTGCCTCCCTGCAATCAAGCGCCACTGCTGGCTGAGCTCCTCTAATTAATGGTACCACTCTGTTATCAGCTGAGCGCTAATTACTCTTTTTAATCAGGGCTGCCTGTGTGGAGGCTTCTGGAGGCTCGGCACGCGCTGGGGGGAGCCTGGGAGCCATGACCTCATCCCTCCTCATGCAGGCCTGATGCAGTGCTCTCCTTGAGGCCTTACGCCTTTTGTGCCCTCTGCTGGATGGCACCTCTCCTCCTGGCAAACTCCTACTCTCTCTTCAAGGCCTTGTCCCAGTGATCCCTCACCACGAGGCCTCGTCTCACCTGTCAAGGCTATGGAGGACAGACATGGCTAATCTAGGAGCAGAGACGCTGTGAGCAGGACTGGCCTTGTTCTCCTGAAGGGGAGCTGGAAAGGCTAAAGCCCAGCTAAAGGCAGAGGAGGCGGGGAAGGCCCGAGGTCTGGATCAACCCTGAGGGTGAGTTGGCACTGAGAGGTCCTGGCTCAACCTGAGGGGGGCTCTGGGTCCCCAGAATGGGGGCCATGCTCCCCCTTCCCATCCCACCAGGTTCCGGGAACCAGGCCCTACCCACCTGCAGGCCCCTGGGGCCCAAGAGACAAACTGCCCCCCCACGTGTCACCACCCTGTGCACACTGTTCCCGATACCCTCTTCACCCCACTCCGACACAGACACACCAGAGAGCCAGAGCCTGACAGACTGCCTTCCCTGAGCACACGAGGACATATGCACACACTCAAGACACTAAGACCCACACACCCGGCTGTTGACAGTCACAGACCCCCGGAACACAGACCCATGCCCAAACACACACGCACACATGCACGGGCAGGGCAGGAGGCCTGGGAGAACAGAAGCTGCCCCTTCTCCTGCCCTGGGCCCCCAGGGCTTCCCGTTTACGAGACTTTATCTATCAAAAATATATTAACCCAGAAGCCTGTTTCCATCAGAGTCTCGATTCCAGGGACATTTCCAGATAAGCCTTATCTCATTGCTGGTGCATTAGCCTTGCTGGTCTGGGGGCCTGCCAATCACGGCCACCCCTCCTGCCCCAGCCCATGGCAGAACGCCTACCCATGACTTCATTCTGTATGGGCAGGTGGGGGGGAGGAGTGGGGGGGCACTGCCTCTTGCCCCCCCATCTCTCTGCCCAAAGCAGGGCCCCAGAAGGTGCCTTTTTCCAAGGATACACCCAAGGCCTTGAGGCAAGGGACGTGGGGATGTCTGGAATCCTCCAGAGCCTGGATTTGAGTCCCAGCTGTACCTGAGGCTATGGTCAGCTGAGCCCCAGTCCCTGCCACCCTCAACACCTACAACTAAGGTGATGTTTCCCAGACACCCCTATGGGTAGAAGCACTGATTTAGCGAGTTTATGTGTTTGAGAAAGGCTGCAGGGGGCTTGCCCTCTCTTCTACAGCACCTAGAGCTGGCTGGGGAGCTAGGGGCGGGGGGACACGGCTGTGGGAATGCCCCTGGACACTGCTGGCCCCCACCCCGGCCCCTGCCCACCCACCCCGGCTGCACTTCTCCTTCAAAGGCTGTGTCCTGGCCCAACCCGGGCACTCGGGTTTCTTCTGATGCCAGGCCTGATAGAGGCCTCTCCCGGAGCAGGCTGCCGGCCCACTCTCTGGTTGGTGGGGGGGGGTGTCCGAGGCTTCTAGGAGTCACACTGGCCAGCTCCTCCTCTTCTCTGTGTCTCAGTGTCCTCCACCTGAGTCAGTCTCCTCCCCTGGGTGTTGAGGGGTGCTGTCTGCGGGACATGTGGGAGGCAGGGAGAAAGGTGTGGGTGGGTGTGGGCACTGTGACAGAGGTCCTAGAAAAATGGCCAGTTCAGAGCGCAGCTGGGCCCTGGGGCTGCCTGCCCCACTATGAGGAGTTCATAGGCCCCTCTCTTCCCAGCAGTGAGGCCTTGTGTGCTGTCCTGCTGCCAGGGCTGTGGGTAATGCAGCAGGCAGCAGGGCACCCAGTACCTGAATGACCCCATGAAGCAGCTGCTTTTGTAGCCATTTTATACGTGGGGATGCTGAGGCACAGAGGTCAGGGAACTGGGCCAAGATCAAACAGCAGAGGAGCCAGAATGAACCAGGCAATGGCTCTGAGCACCCCATTTACCCCCTGCCACCACTGTGGATCTGCCCCCAGAATTAGTTCCTGTTTGGTATTCCCTCTATGCCTGCTGGACAGGGGAGCAATCCCTCCAGCCAGCCTCTGACCTGATGCCCTGGCCCGATAACTCGTGGCTCCCCAGCACTCCACGGGGGCCCTTCCCGGCAGAGCCCTCTCCAGACTTGGCGGTCCAGAGAACCCCCGTGTCCCTTAAGGTCCAGGAGACCCCCCCGGGGCCACCCAGCCCGGCCTAGGGGCCTGACACCCTGTGAACTCCTCAGCCCACTCCCACTGGGCTTTGAGTTCTGGTTCCTCCAGCTCTTCTCTGGGTGGGAACCTGCTTAACTCCCTTGACATTCCCCCTCAGGAACAGGCATGGGTGGCCCTTCCAGGTGAAATCACAGAGACCAGCAGAGCGGGCAGACACCCTGGAGCATTTATTTGTAGCCGGCAAGTGCCAGGCCATCTAGGGCAGGGTGTGGATTAGCCCGCCCACGGCTGCCTGTGGGGCGACCTGGGAATCGCTGGCTCCCAGCAGCTCGGAGGGCACCAGGGCAGACTCTCTGAGCCTCGGCCCTGAAGCTGCTGCTGCCTCACTCCCCAGGCTTCTCACCGGGGCATAGCGCCAGGCCCAGGGCCCGCATCTGCAGGATCATGGGGAGGGATACACGAAAGGAGGGCGAGGCACATCTGGTCTGACGCTTGGCACTGCAGCCCAGCCCGGGGGCCTGGGCAAGGTCACGGGAACACTCAGGGAGACTGGACCATGTGCTTGTGGGTGTCGAAGACGTAGCGCTTGAAAGACAGGCTGACGGCTATGTGCTGCGCAGGCTCAGGCCGCTCGGCCCCCTCCTCTGGCTTGGCTGCTTCTCCTCGGCCGGCTCGGCCCCGCTTCTTGAGGGTGGGCGTCAGCATCTTCTTGGACTCAGGGCTGAGGCCACCTGCAAGGCACGGAAAGAGAGCCCGTTACTCTGCCACTCCCAGCCTGCTGCTCTCTGACCTAGATGGGCACCCAATCATGCTGGCCCATCTTCAAATCTCCTTCCCCCAACTCAGTGATACCCTCACTCTCTCCTAGGCCAAGCCAGGACCCCGGTGCCACTCTGGGCTCACTCCCTTCTGCCTCCTTGCCCAGCCAATGGACCCCCAAGTCCTAGGGTCTACTCTGCCACCTAAATCCCACATTCCAGCCCCTCCCCCACCATGCTGGTCCACGTCAGGGGCCTGTCCAGCTTGGAGCTCAGCAGGGCTCCCCACCTCCGTCTCCCTGTCCCCTGCCTACCCACCGACTCTGCACTCAGGCTCTATGCGGATCAGCCTCACACTTACTGGCTACGCCCTTCTCCTGCTCTAAATGGTCCTACTGTTTCCCAGGACACTCACGCTAAAACACATACACTGAAACTTGGCTTTTGGTGTTCTCCAACTGTCCCTGGAAATCCACTCTCTGCTCCTCTGTGTGCCTGGGAGGCCGACCTCTGCAGACAGCATATGGGCTCCTGTGCCCTCTGGCTGCTGGTTAGGTTCAGCCAGTGGGAGCCCCAACAGATCAGAGGGTGGGAGCAGAGAGCAGCTGGGGTGTTGATTCCTGTTCCCTAAAGCCCGCACTCCTGCTGGGGAGCCTTCTCCCTGGGCTTTCGCATAAGCTGTCCCTCCACACAGGGGTGGGAGCAGCCCCCACTGGTTTCCATCGCATTTTACAGGCTCCTTTAAACCAGCGCCCTCTCGTCACTCCCTCCACTACGTACAGTATACACACTTTATGTTCATTCTCTTCAGCCAAATGATGGAGTGGAAATCAGATCCCTGCTAACACCCTAAAGCCAGCCCCTGCTTTTCTAGCCGCTTCACCCATTGCTTTGGTGCATTCCCTGTTACTCCAAGGAACACGTGACCATTCCTGGGCTCCCTGCAGTCATGCTTACAAGCCTCTGCACAGGTTCTTCCCTCTGCCTGGAATGCGGTTCCCCACCTTGGCAATGGAAGAAGGCTCGCTCATCTCTGCGCACCTGGCTGCACTCCTTGAACACTAGGCTTTCTCTGGGGCTTGTCTTTTTGAGGAAACTGCTCGGTAGCAGCATGGCCCAGTGTCTTTGTGGGCTGCTGGCCAGGGTGAGAGTCGGCTGCTTTGAGCACCAGCAGAGAGGCTCTGGCTCCAAGGCTGTGGCCGAGGCCTCAGACCAGCTCTGTAAAAGCAGAGTGCTCTGGAGCTGGCTGCTCACAACCCTGCTGAGGGAAGCCGGTGGGAGCAGGTTGGCAGGGCTGTGGCGGGGGTGAGCGGAGGGGGCGCCGTGAGACTGGCATGGGGCAAGGAGGCCCAGGGGGCGGCGGCTCCGGGAGCGACTACTGGGAGAGCTGGGTACACAGCCTTGATTCCTGGCAAGGGGCAAGTGAGGTGGAGCCCAGCCCACACTGTGCTTGCCAAGAGGGGTCCTGGCAGGCCTGCATCCCTCCACTTCCTTCTAATATGCACAGAGGGGCTGTTTTGGCCAGTGGACCCAGAGGCTGAGTCCAAAGCTGGTGGGAAGCGGGGGCTGGGCAGCAGGCAGGGGCTCCCTTTCCTGTGTGCCCTGCTGCACCCCCATCTGTGTCTGTCGGTGCCTGAAGGGTCTCGTCCTTCAGCTCAGTGTTGGCCGGGTGTTTGTGGTCTCCCCAGGAAGCCAGAAGTGGTGTTCTGGTGTCAGGCTTCAGTGCCTTTGCTTATCCTGTCCCCACCAGGTGGGGAGCTCTGGGTGGCTGGGGTGTGTGGATTATTCCGTTTAGGCCAAACACTCATGCATGTTTGCTGAAGCAACCCCTTCTTCGTACAGAGGCAAAAACAGAGCCCCCAGAAGGGCACGGACTGCCTCTAGGCCCCACAGTGAGGAAGAGCGAGGGTTTGAACTCTGGGCTTGCAGCTGCTGGCCAATGCAGGTCACTGCTCCCCAGCCCATCACGCAGTGCGGGTCCACCTTTGGCAGGGGGATACCCGCTGTGAGGGCACCACGGAGGTTTAGAAAGGTGACCAGGAGACTGCCTTGAGGGACACTGGAGAGTCAGCCAGGGGTAGCTCTACCTCCTGGAAGGGGACTTGGTCTCCCTTCTACAGGCAGAGATGAGACTGCTGGTCTCTCAAAGCCTGCACCCCCAGGAAGGCCGGGACTCGTGGTTGATGTGGATGGAGCTTTGGGATGCCGGGGGCCTGTGGGACCTGGACCAAGTGGAGCCGTCCTCTGGCTGGGCAGCACGGTGTCGGATCACAGGCTCCACACCCAGCAGGATAGCGCACCTCTGGAACAGGGCGTGGGAATGGCCCTGGGCCAGGCCCCCAAGCTAGCGCCAGGCCTGCAGGTATCTGCCTCCCCAGATCGGAGCCCCAGCCTTCCTTCTGCAAACAGAGAAGGTGGCTGGCACCAGACCCTGACATGGCACGGGCAGCCTGTCTCCCTCTGGTGCCAGGAGGTCTGATGGCTGAAGTAGGCGCGGGGCTCCCCGGCGTCTGCGCGGGGCTGGGGAGACAGGCGTGGCCCAATCGGCGGTCCATCTCGCCCGTGCTGGCTCTCGTTACACACTGGGCATACCTTACATGGCCCAAAGCAGGCAGACCCAGAAAATCTCTCTGGCACTGGCGAAGATGTGGCCATCAAAACTGCTCTTCTGAGATGGCCAGGCTCATTTGCCTCTGCTCCATTTTGGGGTGGCCTGGACACAACTGTGGGTTTGGAGCAAATGTCCCCAGGAGCCACTTTGTTTTCTGCTGACCTTTCTCCCCCTTAGCCAGACAGCCAATGGAGGGAAGCGAAGGGCAGGTTGGGATATGGGGGGTCAGAGCTGCTGCCCTCACCGAGCTTCCCCCAACCTGGGCCTGCATCTTTCCCGGGGAAACATTCACACAGTGACAAGTCACACAGGAGACAAGGGTGGTGAGCACACAGACCAGAGCCTGGCCCCCATGGAGTTTAAAAAAGTCTCAGAAGGGGCAGAGAGGAAACAAGCCAGCAAGACAGACAGCCGCCAAGGTGGTCAAGGAAGCAAAAGCGCCTTGCCACTGGGAGGGGAGGGTGGCCAGGTCGTATGGGCCCAGGGCTGACTTTCCTCAAAAAGCTCTGAACAGGGTGTGGGGGGTGGGGGGAGCGTTGGGGGGATGGAGGACTGGGGTGGGTGCAGGTGACAGGGACTGGCTGCGTGGAGATCCTGGGCAAAGGTCTGCAGGCAGAGGGAGTCTGAGTCCCCAGTCCTGGCACGGTAATAAGCATGGTGCCTGAGGACAGATGAGGACGTGTGGCTGCAGGCCGGTGGGGCTGCGGGGGGACCCCAGCTTACCATGTCCGTGTAATGCACCCTGTGTGCCAGACACCTCGGGCACCCAAACCAGGGAGGGTCCCAGAGACCTTGTTGGGGGGCTCAGAGTGGGGAGGAAGGTGGCCAAATGCCAACTGTCTACCTGCCTGGCATGCCTCAGGGCTCCTGCAACTTCTCGTAGGCTCAGGGACACAGGGGCAAGCAGGACCATCCTGCTCTCACAGAGCTACCATCCTCTTTTAGGGACCTCCCTTTGAAGCACCTCCTGGTAGGCCACTTAGGTTTGGGAGCTATGTGTGGCCTCTCCTGGAATGGCCCCCAGCGTGGGGAGCATGTTTGGAGCTCCCGGCTTCTAACTCCTGCACGCCACTGCTCCGACGGGACCTGGCCCGTATGTGTCTCTGAGCCGTTCATTCCCTTCACCCCAACACACCAGCTGCACTCCTACCGCGGGGCCTTGGCATTCACAGGTTCCTCTGCTGAAAGATCGGCCCCAGCAGTTCCACTGGCTTCCAGGCCCACATCATTCTAATTGCTGTGCAAATGTCACCTCCCAGAGTGGCCTTCCTGACCACCTCAATCCAGCTGCCCTGACCCCTTCCACCCAGCTCTGTTTTTCCAATAGCTAAGATCACCTTCCAACATACCGCTGCGAGGTCCTCATTCTGATGCCGGTTGTCTGCCCCGCCCCAACAGGAGTTCTACCACCGCAGGGATTTTGTCTCTCTGTGCATAGCTGGAAGCCCAACATCGAGAAGGATCCTTGGCTCAGAGGAGGGCCTCAAAGAATACCACCGAGGAACAAGCAGTGGCTATGAAGCTCTCACAGTGGTCTCCTCGTGGACCCAGCAACCCATTCCAGGAATTCAGTCCTAACGAGGACCTGAGATTTGTGCACACAGATGTCCCCACGCACGCAGGCACTTAGCCCTCACAGCACAGTGTGGAACACACTGAGGTCCAGGCCAGTAACCGGCCCCCAGTCACACATGTCTGGAGAGGCAGAGCTGGGCTCAGTGAGGAGACCTGGTGCTGAGTTCTGGGTGCACCATGAAGTTCCAGGGGCACTGAGACCCGCAGCAGGGCAGTCAGGATAGGACTGGCATGTGTTTGCTGGGGCAAAATAGTCTAGGAGATGAACTGACCCCTGAGAAGAGTTTAAAGTCACAAAGACAAACGTACGAATTAATTGGGGGAAAAAACCCCATAGGAATACAAACTTGGAAGATTTCTGCTCTAACTCTCCTGCACCCAGGCCCAAGCCCAGAGGAAGCACAATGCTGCCCTGCGCAGTCTGGCTGCCGCATGCGTGGGCACATAGGGAGGCTGCGGTGAGGGTCACATGGCTCCAGGAGGGTGGGCAGGGGAGTGAGGGGAGGGGGCGTCCCCCTCAGCCAGGTCTGCCTGCATGTCCTGGTTAAGGCTCTCAGAGCTGCTGCTGTTGGCCAGGAAGCTCACTGCCATCTCTAGGCCAGCGGGATCATCTCTGCAGCAATCTGGCCCTGCCTGCTGAAGGGCAGGCTGAGCACAATCTGGGGCCATGCTCATGGCTCCTCCACAGGCGCCAGAAGTCCCTGGTTTCTGACGCTGGTGAGGCGGGGAGGGGAGAGGGCACCAGCTTAGAGCATCACCTTCCACAACCTACTGAGGGTCCACCCCCTGCTCCCCGTTCTTGCTGCCCTGTCCTGGTGCAGGAGGCCTCTAGGGCACTCCCCAGGGGGCCCTTCTCTCTCATCCTGCCCCCGGCCATGGAGGAGTTGCTCAAAGGCTCATACAGAGCTCTGAACTGGGTTCCACCAAAAGGATAAAGTCTGTCTTCTTACTCAACATCCAAGACCTTGGGTCATCCAGTGTGTGTGCCCCCTTCTGCCCCTCACGCCCTTCTGACTCCCACTCCCACTCCCACTCTGCCAGGAGGAATCAAGCAGGACCTCCAGCTACCTCCCTTTGTGTGAAACGCTCTTCCCTGCCCTTCCTGTCTGGCTAATGCCTGCTCTGCCACTATCTCCGTGGGAAGGCTTTCCTCACCTGCTTGGGCTAAGCAAGATCCCTCTTGGAACCCTACTTGGCATGTTTTTTGCATCCCTCTCCCTGGTGGCCTGTAAGGGGGATTGGGAGGAGATGGCCCCTGCAGTGCTGGGCACAGGGCCTGGCAGACAGGCTCTGGGAGGGTTCGATGGATGAAGGCAAAGGGAAAGCGCTGACCCAGGGGTACAAGGCAGCAGAAGTAAAAACGCTCCCGCAGAGCCCGTGCTTCCGGGACTAGGAAATACCTGTCTGTGAGCTGGTGGCCCAAGGCTCAGACGATGGGCCCCTGCCCGCTGCGACCCGGAGCCTGGCTCCATACCTGGCGGGGTGCGCACGGAGTGAAATGAGCTATGTGTGTGAAGTTCACACCGCGGCCCTCACTTCAGAGGGCCTCAGCACACGTCTCTGGCTCCTTCTCTCCAAACTTCAGGATTCTTGGAGCTGGGCTGCTCTGCTCCATTCCCCAACAAGCCCGGGGCCAGGATGCAGTGAGGGTGGGCTGGCATGACCCCCGGGGTGACGCTGCTGGTCGTGGCTTTCCTTGGGGACACTCTCCCAGGGCCAGGCTGGCCTTTCTCACCAAGCGCCAGCTCCACACAAAGGCACAGTGGGCTGGAGGCTGCTGGGTCTTGGCTTGGGCCAGGGGTAATCAGGGAAGAATGCGGGAAGCACAACTGTTTCCCAAGGCTTGGCCGCGGGTGCCGCCCCGACATGGCCATCAAAGGCCGGCAAATTGCCTCCAATTGCTGGCGTCGCTTTCATGTCGGGGGCCAGACTGGAAGAGGGGCCTCCACGCTGGTGGGCGGCTTGCACCCCCCAGTGGGAACGGAGCCCTTACAAGCAGCTTGGGGTCATGGGCCCCCTTGGTGGCCCCATGGGGCTGTAGACAAGTCCAGCCACTCTGGCTTCCCCTCCTGGAACAAGCCGCTTTGGAAAGAGCAGAGATGACAGGGTGGAAAGAGAGCGGGGCAAGGGGCGGGGGGCCCTTTCTGGGGTCAGTATCCTGGTGATGACGGATGGCCTGGGGAGCTCAGAGGGACATGCCTGGCAGCTGGGCTGGGCTGACATTGGGGGTGGCTGGGATGGCTGGCTGTGGAGGGCCTCGAATCCAGCCAGTCCCAGAGTCCAGACTGGGTGCTCGGCCTGTGAGTAGGAGGGACGGGCTGCCTGAAGGAGGGAACCTGTCAGCGAGGCTGAGCTTCCTCAAACAGCACGGCTGTTCCATCACCCAGTGGGCTGCAGGATCAAACTTCACCCGAAGGAACAGGGGTCTCTGCCTGCCCACCCTGTTGACGAAGCTGCCCCGGAGAGGTCACAGGTGGTCACGGGAGGTATGGGCGACACAGTGCTTCAGAGGTCTCATTGGGCAGGATGGACGGCTGAGGGGGAGGCTGGGCAGTAGGCCCCTTTGTGGCTGCCTCACACAGGGCTGTTGTGGCCGCACTTGCCTCCAGCCCCATAGCAGTTGGTGGTGTGCTGAGATTTGAACCCAGATCCCTTCATAAGCCAGTGGCCTGGAGTGGCATGGGCCCTGTACCAGCTTGGTTCCAACCATGCCAAGGGAGAGAGGCCCAAGGAGGACAGGGAACCTGGTTTTTGGCACAAGGCCCAGAGGCGAGCTGGCACTCAGCGGGCCTACAGAGGGGAGAATGGCCGGGAGGGCAGCCCTTGGGGACACCAGTCAGCAGGCTCCCTTTGCGCAGGCCCCTGATCTCATTTGTGAGAGGTGCTAGTGACACCTTTGTGCCTAGTGGCTAACGGAACCTTCCCACCTCTCTTTGCCAGCCCTGGTTTTCCCGCATCTATCCAGGGGAGCGCAAGCCTTGAACGCACTGCTTGGGGCTGGGAAAGCTGCCTGGTTTTCTCTCCTTTCTCTTCCTGCTATGGATCCTGTATGTAAACAAAGATGCAATTTGCTTTAAAAAGATAAGGTGATTAAGTTTTTATCAGACATGTACTCCGCTGTCCCAGCAACAAAGGGAATTAGGGGAAGGCGGGCGACAGAACAGGCCCTTTATTGGAATCGCGCTCTTTCCAAGGCTCTCGAGCGCACACTCGACGGGCTCCTTGCGGCCCCTTTGATTGGGTGGAGGCGAGGCAACGGGCGCCCGCACCCCCATTTTGATGTCTTAATGTTGCCTAATTCCTCCTTTAATTTATATTAAGCTTCTTAGCAGCAATGATGAATTCTTCAAAAACAAAAAAGGACCCTTTGCACAAATCTTTCCCACACCATGTAAATTGAAATTATAATGCAGTCAAGCCTTTGGAGATTGGGGGTGCATGGGGAGGGAAACCCAGAGCATTATGGGGAAGGAAGGATTTTGTTTTAAGGCAAAAACAAAACCAGTCTGAGAAAGGAAATGAGTTGGTCTTGAGGATCAGAGGCTCCATGATTAGACAGGCAGTCCAGGTGGAGGAAAGTCTGCAGGGGGAGAGTGAGGGGGCGGCTGGGGGGCATTCTAAACTACTCAACACCCTGTGATGTTGGCTCCCACTTGTTCCTCCCAGGGGCAGCCCAGCACTGGCATGACTCCCGCTCACTTGGGGTATGGTCTCCTCCCCCTGAAGTGACTGTGGGTGTGGTCACTGAGGCCTGTCGTGCCCACCGCCTGGGACGGACTCTATATCCCACCGAGGGCATTCCTCGTGTGCAGCCCAGAAACTCAGGCAGGGTGCAAACCCTTGCTTGAGTCTGCACAGGGCTGGCTGGCTTGGCACTCCACGAGAGCCCCTTCCCTCAGGGATCCCCCAGGCCCTGCAGGAGCAGGATGCTGCCACTGGGGCCTCGGGTGCTGGCCTCCTGGCATGAGTTGCCATGCTGCTCTCCTGCCAGTGCCACCTTCCGATCTGCTCGTGGGTCTCCTGCTGAAGAGATCTTTCTGGAACAAAACCTGATCATCGGGGTGCCTGGGTGGCTCAGTGGGTTAAGCCTCTCAGTGGGTTAACCCACTCCTTCGGCTCAGGTCATGATCTCAGGGTCCTGGGATCGAGCCCCACATCGGGCTCTCTGCTCAGCAGGGAGCCTGCTTCCCCTCCTCTCTCTGCCTGCCTCTCTGCCTACTTGTGATCTCTCTTTACCAAATAAATAAATAAAATCTTTAATAATAAAAAAAGAAAACCTGATCATCCCTCCCAGCTCAAAATCTTCAGCCATTCCTCAGGCAAGGGTCCAAATTCCTCTAGCCCAGCTCCTCCCAAACTACCTCCTGCAGACACAGTGTGTCCTCACCTCCATCACTCACCCCTACACAGGGCTCCCCATTTACCCTGGCCTGGCTCTTCCTGGTGCTCTCTCATCTTGGGGTGAGCTGCAACACTTGTCTACCTGGCAAACCTTACTCCTTTGGTTTCTTGGCCAAAGGCTTAGCATCTTGGCTTGGCCTCCTGTGATGTGTTCCAGATCTCTCTCCTCTAAGAAGACCACAGCCTTCCACTCGGCTTCAAGTCCAGACCCTGTGTCCTCAGGAGACAGGTGCAGCCTACAGCAGTGGCTGGCAGTTCCAGGAAGGGGTGCTACTGGGGAACCGAGCCCGCCTGCACTCTGCCTCATCTATCAGTGGGCTGGGCCCTGACAGCTGGCTCTCTCCCAAGGGTGACCCCCGCCTCCTGCTCACTGAGGGTCAGAGTTCACCACCTTGTTCATCTGGCTCCTAATCATCCACCCACTGCTGGGCGGCCGAGTCAGGCCCTGTCAATCTGCGGGAGGCTTGGGGAGTGGGAGGTTGGCCAACTGCCAGCTGGGCTGCTCGCAGAGGCAGGAATGCGCTGGCCTTTCCTTCCGAACGTGTCACATCTGTCTAGATCTAGAGGCCTGTGCCTCAGCACCCAGGGGACCTGGACCCTAGTCCTAAGCCCTACGCTCACGCTCCCCATCAGCATAAGGGGTATAACCACGTGGAAGGGGACCTGACTGTTCAAAGGGAATGCGCCAAGTGCTCCATGAGTGGGGGTGTGCCAGACATGGGGGTCAGGGGCGGGGTGTGGTGCTGGTGACTGCAGCCTGGGGAGGTTGCTGAGCTGCCTCTGAATGGCAGTTTCCGGAAGGAGATCCTGGATAGTAGTGTCCACAGGGACTCCTTCTGGCTGGCCCTCTAGGCTGTCTGACAAAGCTTCTCGGTGGGGAAGCAGGAGTGAGGCAGGCTTCACAGGTCAGTGGCTGGGCAGGGGACGGGCTAGGTCATCTGCCTCCACCTCCATCACCACTGTCACAGGACACTAGTGTCCTCCTCAACACACCACCCAGCCAGATGGGTTCAGATGGCATCTCACTCAAGCTTCCAGACATCCTGTAAGTCATTTTCTAGGCAGGGGAGCTGACTGCCCAAGGTCACACAGCTGGCAAATGGGGAGTAGGACTTCGCATTCAAGCCTGTGGCTTTACAAAGCTGTCCACCTGCTGCTGGCCTAAGAGTCTAGCCATGGGCCTGGCCGCCCCAGGGCCCTGCTGTTTCTCACCGGCAACAAAGGAACAGGACGGCCATGCCATGGATGGGGTGGGGCACAGGGAGCTGAGGCTACTGCCACTGAGTGTGGGGAGGAGATGTTAAAAGGCAAGGGCACTGGCATGACTGGGAGCCACTCTGACCTGGGCAGTACGCACCTCTCAGCCTGGGGCAATGCGGGCGGGGCCAGGTGGAGACCTTTTCTCCAGAGACTTCCAGGGATGACGCCTTACATGCCTGTCTGTTCTGGGTTCCAACAGCGGGGACTGCTAGAACTTGGCCCACTGCCTTGACAGATTCTGAGGGTGGCCTAGATGGCAGAGAGGGGATCTGAAGTAGAAAGACCATCTTGTGTGAGGCTGGCCTAGCCCAACTGGCCCCCAAAACGGGCACCAGCCAGTTCTCAATAATCATGAAGGGAACAGCAGTGGTAAGCCTAACTAGCACTCACTCTGCCTTTATCACGTGCCAGGCCCCACTCAGAGTGCTTCTGTACATGCTGCTTCTCCACTTCTCAAGTGCTCCCTGGGTGCTGACTCCATTTATACACACAGAAACAGAGGCACAGAGAGAGTCAGTACGAGCCCAACATCACACAGCAAGGTGGCAGGCTGAGCTCAAGCTTTCAGTCCAGCTTCAGGCCCTGTTGTATCACGTGCTGGTACCCCTGGGACCACCCTCAGGTCCTGGGTCTGCCCCTACATGACCTCTGTCATGGGTGTCCATGAGCTCACTTCCCTGACTGTGACTCTCTCTGAGGACAGAGATTAGATCCCAGAGCCTGGTATGGTGTCTGGCAAGGGAAGGATCAGAAAAGCACTTTTCCATGCCTTAACCTGTGCAAAGAGGGCACAGTATCTACTCCCAAGAAACTGAGGCCCAGGGATCCAGAATGATTCACCCAAGATCACAGAGCTAGTGGCAAACAAGTGATCACACATTGTCATTACTACTGGGATCCTGAGCTCTTTTACAAAGGTAGCCAGAGGAGACGGGTCCCCCTTTTTCCAGACGGCGCTCCAGAATGTCACCTTCCTGCTGGTACAGACGATGAGCCTGACTTTGCCAGTGATGTGCACATGCATATGCACGCGCCCATGCATGCACAAGCATGCACACATGTGTGAACACACACACAAGCCTCTGGACAGAGAGATGCCCTGGAGGGCGGGATCTGTTCCTCTGGTGGGTTCTGTTTAGCTCCCGGAACACAATGGCCACCGAGTCAGTCTGGGTAATTGTCAGAGGACCGTGACCAGGGCCAGGAGCTTTCCTAGAGACAGGCTTCAGTGAGAGTGGGGCAGGCAGGGGAGATGGCCCAGGTCTGGACACTGGGCCATGGGACATGGTGGCCTTACTGCCCTGCTCTGAGTGTCAGTGTTCTCCTCAGGATGAGGAATGACCCAAGTAAGGCCGACGGTGGGAGCTGCCTTCAGGAGACCAAGAGCTGCTCCTGTACTCTGTCCAACCTATCCCTCCATGGAGACCTGGATTTGCCCCTCGTGCAGGTGCCCTTCTCCATGGATGGCCCCTTGAGGCCGGCTGTGGGGGAGGGGATGGAGATGGTCGCCGCCACCAAGGGAGCTGAATTTTAATACTCCAAATACTCAATCCCTAAATGTGTACACTCTTTAACAGCAGTTAATCTTCAATTAAAATACCTAGAGCAGAAACTAAGATAACTGGTTTAAAAGGTAGAGCTTATTGACAATAAAAGTCTTCTTCGTATTGCTTTTCTTTAAAAAAAATTCCACATATTAAAAATGTCATTTTTATGACTTGGGAAAAAAAAAAACCTCATCCAGAATAATGAAGGCGAACAAAGGCCCGGGGAGCAGTCATCTTCCAGGGCCCATATGCGGCGTCCTGATTACTGTATCAGCCCTGTTTCCAGAGCAGAGAGAGGCGGGCGGGCGCCGGGGCTGGCTGTCTTCTCTGGCTGACAGGCAAGGGCGGGTAGGGAGCTTCAGGCGTCCCTATCCACACTCTTGATTTGACAGCTGTGGGCTCAGAGGGTTCACCCCCTCCTCGACCTGTGAAGACTAGAGCTGGGATAAGCACAGGTGTGCTCATGCTTTCACATGGGCACACAGGGCTGTGAGCACACGCATGTCCCCTCGTGGCTGGGTCCCAGACTTGGCTGCCCGACCACCCACCTGCCACACCAACATCCAGTGTGCCCTCCAAGGCCTGCTGGACCCGTAGTACGTGCACATGGTGGCCAGTTGGTGGGTCTCTGCTGTGTACAGTGGGCACCAGAACCTGGGCCAGCTCACACCCCTTCCACCCTCATGCCCACATGACTGCATGGGTCACCAGTGCCCTGTGCAGGACCTGGCACGGAACAGGCGCCCACAACTGGCATTACTGCCTTAGTTCCACCTTGTCCTGGTCCTTTTCCCCCTGCATTTTATACCATAGCCGTTTCTGGATTGCTGGCCATCACTACTGGCCCGGGGGCTCTCGGCAGGCACGACAGGGATGGGTGCCCTCCTGCGGCTCTGTGCAACCCCACGCACCTGCTGACAGGCTGGTGTGGACCCTAGTCTGCTGCTGTGTGTTCTCCTTCTTCCCAAATAGTGTCTCTGGCTCTGCCCTGGGCAGGATTTAATCACTTGGAGGCCATGGGGCTCAGATCCTTCATCAGAGCCTGGGGGAGGTTATGCTCCATCTGGGAGGCCTTCCCTCTCCTGAGTCTGGCTCTGGCTTGGGGTACCTCCAACCAGGTGTTCCTCCACCCTCAGGAGCCTGGGGGGCCTGAGGTTGGGCACAGCACTGATGGATCTGAGCTTGTATCCGTGGTGGGTCTCTATGCCAGTAGAAACACGTGAGGGGTTCCGCCTGGGAAGGGGAGCATGTGTATCATCATGTCACCATGGTCCATTTCCCAGGTGTGTCCCTGTACCATAGCCAGCCATCGGAAGGTCCCTGGGCCAGGAGCTCTGGGTTCTGCAGGGTACTTGGGAAATGGCCCTATAAACCTCAGTTTCCATGTCTGTGAAATGGGCCAAGCGACCCCCTGCTCTAGCAGGGAGCAGGGAAGAGCCCCTCAGAGAGGCTGTGAGCAGATGTGGCTCAGAGCCCCAGAGAGAGCCGGGCACGGGAGGGGGCCCTGCCGATGAGGCCGTGCCTTTCCCAGCCTTGGAAACGACACTTCCGTCTGCTTTGTTTTTTTCAGAGAAAGTCTGTGGGGGCCTTAAATATCAGGTGCCAGGGCTATTGGTGCTGGGGAGTCAACTGCCACACACCACTCTGGGCACACGGGTGTGTGTCCACCACACATGTGCACCTGTGCGGGTGTGATGGCAGGAGCTGAGGTGGCCCGAGGTTGGCTCTGAGGAAGCTCCTCTTCTCTGAAGACCTGATGGACCAGGAGAAACCCAGGGCACCAGGAGATGGAGAGTGTTGGTAAGACTCCCTAGCCCCTTCTTGGGTCCCAGCACCCCCGCACCGGCCAGGGGCACTCAGCGCACTGAAGAGAGCAAGCCTGGGCCGAGTACCCCCAGCATCTTGTGTCACCCTCCAATAAGTAGGTGGGGCACAGGTGTGGTCACTGGTGTGGCTGGGGGCGTAACAGTTGAGCAGAAGGGCCCGGGCACACAGAGAGTGAGAGGGCCTCCATTATGTGGCCCAGCTCTGCACAAAGCCCACAGCCATGCTGGCTGGGGCACAGAGCTGGGCAAGGTCGCAGGCAGCGGGCACATGGCCTAGTGCCTCAAGGGTGGAAGCACTCCTGAAGGTCACCTGAGGAGGTCAGGCCAACCCAGAAGGGGTGAGGGCCCTTCTGCCTCTTGGGCAGATGGAGGAAGATGGTGCCGTGAGATGGGCAGAACTTGGGGCTGGAGACAACTTCATTTCTGACCCTTTGGAAGCAATAAGCACATCAGCGGCCACAGTCTTCAGAGATAAAACGAAGCTCAGGAGTCTGCCCAAGGTGTGCAGTCTGTTCATGCATTTACTCGATCATATTTATGGAGTGCCTACCCTGTGTCAGGCACTGTACTGGGTACTGGGCCTGGCACAGCTTACTTTCCAGTGGGGAGACACGCCACTCGACCCCATGAAAATGGCTGGCCACGGTGCTGATGGTGCTTGGCAGGAGGGCAGGGAGCTCTGCGGCTGGGGCCAGCTGTCTCTCTAGGGACCAGGCACAGGAGCCAAATGAATGAACATTCTGGTCAGGTTTCTGAATCTGACAGAGGTCTGCCCATGCCACTCTTGCTTCTCTGGTAGTCAAAGTTCTAACCCTTCTAAGGTCCCCAAACACAGAGACAAGGGAGGAAAAGTTCCCCGAGGCCCCTCCGCGTCTGAAATGAGTGACCCGGAAGTCTCTGTGCTACCGAGTCATTCTTGCTGCTCCTGCCCATGTGGCCATGGGCCCCCGCCCATGGGGTAAAATCAAATCAAAATTGCACAGGCTCCCATGGGCTCCGCGGGCTCCTCTCCTCCGGCCCCAGCCCAGCAGCAGGGTTCCACATGCACACATGGACACGGGCCATGGGCTCTGCGGTGCTTGATCCTAGACCGTCCCTCCTCCGCCCTCTCCCCATTTCCCGCCTCACACCTCCCACACCTCCTCCACAGAACGAGGGAGGGTGGGAGATGGAATGAAGGCAAGCTACAGGCCTCCACACACTAGCCCCGTTTGTTTGCACCCCTGAGGCTGGAACAGCCCGCCCAGCTCTTTCACTGGGCAGAGGTTCAGGCCCCTGCTCTGAACAAGCCCCACGCATTTGTCTTCATCAAGACCTCGACTTGCCAGAGCAAAGTAAATCTTACCCGAGTTCTCTGAGGAGGCAGGAGATCCCCACCCCGCACTTTTAGGAGGGAACTTACTCTCACAACACATGGGTAGCTGCGACAATACAAAGAAAATCTAGGCCCAGCGCCTTCTATTTTAAAATGCCTATTGTGCCTGACTTCCCTGACTGTAGGACTAAAATCTAGGTGTTCAGCACCTCGCTTGTGCCCACACACTGAGCCATGCTACCCGTCTGACTCCCAGCTTTGGCTGTCTGAGCAGCAGGCCAGCAACGTGGAAAAGAAGGTGGGATCGGATCCGCATGGGCAGAGGCCTAAGCACGAGTACAGTGTGTGCTTACTCTCAAGGTAGGCAGTGGGCCTGTTCCCTCATCTGTAAAATGGGCACAGTCCCTATCACCCACGGTTGATACATGGATTAATGCAAGAGGAGGGTCGTGGCACACAGGAGCTCCAGAGGTGCCTGGCTTTCTCTCCGCACTGGTGGCCCCGCTTACCAAGGCGGCTCTGAGTCCTCAGGGGACTCTGGACTCAGGGTGCTGGCAGAGCTCGTGGAGCCCTCCCCAGACACTGGTGGCTGTCATTATGGTATAGGACAGTGGCTATAATGTCCCGGTGCGCTGTCCCTGCTTGTTTTGCCAGCTCACGGCCACCCCAGCTCAGATCAACTGGGCTCCAGATTCCGAGGAGGGATTTAATCCAGACAAGCACCAGGCCCAAGGCTCGGCCCAGACCATGTCAGACAGCGGGAGGAGATGGGGCTCTCGGAGTCGCTCCAACACTCCCCTCTCCTGAGGTCGGCCATAGCCTGCTCCCTGTCAGGGAGGGTCCGTGAAATCACTGTGTCGAATGAAAACCAAACGCCCTCCCGATGTTCCTGTAACTGGACCATGTTTATAAGCTGGGGCCTCCTGTGAGCAGGCAGCCAACCCCTTCCGGGAGGGTGGGGCGGGTTCCCAAGAGCCAGGGTGGGCCCTCCCCAGAGGGATGGCTTTGCCACTGACCACTGTGTGGCTCAGGATGGCCATGGGAGCTCTGTGGGCTGGCCCACCATCTGGCAACTAGGGCTAAACAGAGTATTTGTGTCCTTGACGGCTGGGAGGGTGCCAAGTAGGAGCTGATGGTGGAGGCTGTGTAAGAGTTCGATGTCCTCTGTGTCCCTGCTGGATGAGTACCAATCATCGGGGGTACTAAGCCCCCTTGCCACCCGAACCCCTGTGCTCCTTCTGCAGTCCGGGTTACAAATGACCCCAGTATGGAGTTCCTCCCCAGTGGCCCACCTCTCCTGCCCCTGTTCCCATGACTCTGACTCAGTCAATGGACATGGCGAATGGCCTCAGCCCCCAGCTCCCGCTGACCCCCTACCCAGAAGTCTTTCCCCAGTCCCTCTGCCCAGCTAAGCTGTCCTTTAAGTGGCTAGCTGAAGCTCATTGTCTTCCTAGTGCCACCTGCCCTGGGATGGGTCCTGCTGTGCATGCTAGACTCCCAGGCTCCTGAGGGTTCTGATCCTGTAATACAGAAAAGGGGCAGCCTCAGATGGACTGGGGAGGTCCTGAAGATCGAGAGCCTGAGGGAACCTTCTGCCTTGTATCAGAAAAGCAGATCGGATTACCCACTCACTTTTCTACTTTGTCTTGTAGACTAGGTTTCAGAGAGCACCTGCTTAAAGGGCATGAGCACCTCAAGAGGGCAGGGCTGACCTCCCTCTGCCAGACAGGCTGGCCATACCACGTGAAAATACACGGTCAGGGAGGAGAGGTCTGGACTGGGACAGACAGCACCAGGGAGGACAAGCCAGGCTGGTCCCTTACTGGAAACAGGTGAGTCCATGGTGGATGTTCCTGCTGACCCCTCTCACCTCTGGATGAATTCTAGGCTCCTGGGCCTACCCCTACCCTGCCTCACTGCCAACCCCCAGGGTCCCAGGAAAGACTACAGTCCCTAGCTTCAGCTACACACACCGTTGGAACCCACCCAGGGCACCCGGTACCACTCTGTTGTCTTCTCCTGCTAAGCTGTGAGGGCTGCTCCTCTGGATGCCTTCTGGAAAGGCCCCCAGTCTGCATTTGCCTGCTTGCCTTTGCAGAGCTTTCTCTCCGGGCTCTGAGTTCCTTGAGGGGATGGGGGCTGTAAGGCACTCACCACCCAGTCCCAGGCCCAAGCAGGGTCTGGCACATGTATTTCCTCAACCTTTACCCGAGCCTGTTGGTTCGGTCCCTATCCTCACAGGCTCACACCCAGTAACTACCAGGAGAACAGACCAGAACATTAGAAGTTAACAAGTGCTTTGGCTTTGCTAGGTCTCTGTTCTCGTCTAAACATGCTCTCGCATTAGGCCCTCTAGCCGCAGGAACTCTATGCAAAAGTCCTATCATTGCTCCGTTTAGAAATGAGGAAACTGAGGCATAGAGAAATGAAGTCATCTGCCCAAGAACACACAGCTAAGTAAGCAGAGGAGCTGGACTCCTGATGGGCTTAGGTTTGAGAATGTGTTCTCACCATCTGGCAACAGTGCACCTCTCACGTGCCCGTAAAGAGCAGCGTGCCTTGAGTGCAAGGACTGTGAGGAACAACTGACCCAGCCAAGGAGGGGGCCTCTGGGTGGCGTTTTAAGCTGACCTGAAGGAGGTACACAAGGAAGCCACGGGAAGGAAAGGGGACAGCACTGAGGGCAGAGGGAATGGTGTGTGCAAAGGCCCGGGGAAGAAGGGAAGAGGCTGAAGCTTGGGAGGAAGTGACTTAAAGCTGGTGTGGTAGCATGGGGAGAGTGAGAAGCCTGGTAGGGCCGGCCACAAGAAGCCACGGGGGTCAACATAGGCCTCTGTGGATTCTGAATGAATGAACGAATGAATGATGGGAGTGAATAAACACTTATAGCAAGTCAGGGAGAGAGCTGTGGAAACAAGGGGTCACAACATTCTCTCCCAGATCCCTTCTCAGGGACAACGACCACTCTGGCTGTCGCCATTGAAGGTCACTGTGAACTTAACCCAACTCCAGGGAGTATAACTACCACCCCACATGTGGGTGGGTGGACTATGGCTGAGCTCCTGAGGGCAGCCAGGCCCAGGCACGGGCAGCAGGAGCTGGGAAAGCGGTAGGCTTCCAGACCTGGCAGGCAGCCACCCGAGATGCTGACCCTCTGCCCCGTGGGTTGGACCGACGGATGTGGTGCAGAGGCTGGGAGTGCAGGGTCCCACTGAGGCTTTGAAGGGGCTCCAGAGGAGGAGTGGAGGGGGGAACGTAGAGGAATTCTGTCTAAGACAAAGGACCAGCGCTTTGCTCATTGCCCCCGAGTGACCCCCTGTGCTAGCAATTTCTAGTGCTGAGCGGAACAGGGAGGGGAGAATGTGGGAGCGTCCACTCAAATGACTTCGGGCAGTCTGAGGGAGGCCCAGGTCCTGGGGAAATAGTTGGGGTGGGGGGGCTCTGTCCTCTTAGGCTGGGTTGATGCAGAGCCTCCTGCCTCCCCGATCTACCACATTCCCGCCTACCTCCCAGCCACCTGACCCACACACTGTACTGGAGCCCCAGGTCTCTGCCCCTGATCTTCTTTAGATCCAGACAGTTAGCTCAGTGCCTCCCCCGACCCCACAGCTGGAAAAGGCCAGCCAAGACCATTTCTTCCAGGGAGTCCTCTGCGCTGTGTGGACGAGTCCTACAAGAGCACTGGACAGGGACGGGAGAAGGTGGAGGGCGGCCTCACACCAGCTTCATGACTCTTGGAGCCTTCACGGCCATGTCTACAGAATGAGAGCCATGGTCCTCCCTGTGTGGGCAGTGGAAAGGTAGCACTGAGCACAGGCCTCCATCTCTGCCCCACTCAGCCAACAGAGAAGGTTTCAGTGGTATAGGCAGGGCCCCATCTGGCCTGGACCAGGCAGAAGTGATTCAGAACTGCCCTCCATTCCCACCCTGGAGTTGAAACAAGGAGAAGACCAATGACTGTCTCAAATGCAAGCTGGGACAGACATGGTCACATGTCTGGCGACACAGCACCTTCCTTTCAGTCACTTAAAAAAAAATTATTTATTAGAGAAAAAGAGAGACAGTGAAAGAGGGAACACAAGCAGGGTGAATGGAGAGGGAAAGCCCGATTCAGGGCTTGATCCCAGGACCCTGGGATCACGACCTGAGCCGAAGGCAGACGCCTAATGACTGAGCCACCCAGGCGTCCCCCTTTCAGTCATGTACTTCCTTTTCTTAAAGACTAGCTACAACAGTGAGAACTGCCAGGATATGGGGGGGAAGGTCAGAGCTGCTGCCTCTTTCCTAGGCGGAACCAGATCTGAACCAAACCATCCACAATTCCCACGGCCCTAGGGCAAGGTCCAGTGGCAGAGGGAAGGGTAAAGGGTGCCCAGAAGAGAGGCTGTCAGGGGGCTGCCAACGGCTGCAGAAAGAACACCCAAGGCCTGGCCTCTGCTCACAGCCCCCACAAAGCCTGCCGCCCTCTGAAATCATGGTGCCACGTGCCATCACGCAGCTCTTCCTGTGAGTCTCAGCGGTCACCAGGTCCCACATACAGCTACCTATGTGGCTAGGGGAAGAGAAGTGGGCTGGGGGCTGCAGGGGACGGGCGGGCGTATCTGATGGCTCATTCATTCATGGGGACATGTGCAGAAGGGACAGAGCACCCTGCCTTCTGTTCATCTGCACTCCTTCTCTCCCTGCTGTAAATTTCTCCTGCCCTATAAAGGCCATCTGAGCCCCTCATCATCATCAAAACTCCTGGATGACTCACCCAGGGTTTCCCAAATCTCCTTCCACATCACTACTTTTGCACCACCTTCTTTAACTTAATAATTCTTTTTTTTTTTAATTTTTTTTTAAAAGATTTTATTCATTCACTTGACAGAGAGAAATCACAAGTAGATGGAGAGGCAGGCAGAGAGAGAGAGAGAGAGAGAAGCAGGCTCCCTGCTGAGCAGAGAGCCCGATGCGGGACTCGATCCCAGGACTCTGAGATCATGACCTGAGCTGAAGGCAGCGGCTTAACCCACTGAGCCACCCAGGTGCCCTAACTTAATAATTCTTTAAATCAACTCATTAATTCAATCACAAAACGTTATAGGCTACCATCAGTGGAAACCCAGTATCCCCTGCCCCCACAGAACACAGGTGAAAACAGACACATGACGAGCGACACTCTTTGTCGACTTGTTGCACGCCATCCTGAATCCTCTTGCACACCCCAGGGAGGTCCTGCGCCGCAGGCTAGGGGTACCGCTGCCTGAGTTGTCTCCTGGGCATTCCTTCCTTGGACTGACATGCCTGCCGGGCCATGGCCCCAGGCCTCAGCCTTCTTGTCTCCTGGCCCTCTGTCTAGCCGTGGCCTGGGGGTTGGGAGCCCTGGGTTCAAGGGCTTCACCCCTGTGACCCTGCATGAGATTCTCCTGACTTCCCAAGGTTGGCCGATAACTTTGGCAGAAAGGGACTCAAAGCTACCAAGGCAGTACCTGTGAAACTGGCAGCATGTGTGGGGGACACAGGCCATACCGTAGGGGGACTGGCACGTGGCAGGGTGCACTGAGCCTTCTTGTTTTGAGGATGTCCCAAACACTTCTATGTCTGAAGTCACATTTGGCTTTCTGGGGGTCTAGTGTGGCCCCTAGAGGTCCTTTCAAAATTGTGGGTAGGCAGCTTGGGGGTGTTGGGATGCCTAGGACCTTGCCTTGGCTTTGATGCTGTGTGCCTTGCACCACCCTCAGTTGTTTCCGCTGTGAAATGGGATAACACTGCCTTCCTCACCAGACTGTGGGGAAGGTTAAGAAAATCCCAGGTGCACTCAGACCAACAGCTGCTGGGGGAGTGGCCGTCGAGGGAAGGAGTGGAAGCTCTATTCTCCAGACACTGCCCCTTGACAAGTTCTTGACCTTGGACACACACCCTCTCCGGCATCAGCTGCAGGCACAGGGGCCTCCAGCTGCCTTGGGTCCTAGACCCTCGACTCTTTCCCAGTGAGCAACTGGTATGCGTGTGCGTGCGTGCGTGTGCGTGCACGTGAGGCTTCTTCAGCCTCCTGTCAAAGACTCTTCACGGACTCACCATCCATCAGGGGGATCCCTGACTTCTTCCGGTATTGAGGCATTCCATGCCCCATCCAGCCCCCACTCCACAGTCCATGTGCTTTGGGCAACAAGAGTGTCCTCCCTCCAGAACACAGCCATGGCTCCTTCTGCCTGGAACTTCCTTCCCCAGACCATCACTTCCACCCTCCTTCCAGGCTGAGCTTAGTGTCACCTCCTCCAAGAAGGCTTCCCCTTGAGCTAGCCCGGTGACTGCTTCTCTCTATGCCCGCACACAGAGGCCCCTGGGCTCTGCTTCCTGGGGCTCACTCACACTCTCATCAGAGATCACAGGGAAAAATGCCAGCCTGAGAGCAGAAACCAGCCTCCACAGATTTCTGAAATATTTGAATGACTCCCTCACCTTCAAACTTCGGACACCTGACATGCAACTCTGAATTTCTGGTTTGTCTGGAAAAGCCAGAGGACCTGTCCTCCTGTTGCCAGCCTGCAGCAGTGGGGCGTGGCAGGCCTGCCTTCACTGGGGGCCCCCTAGCTACTCTGTCTCCCTGCCCAGCACTGCTTCTTTCACCTGAGACTGGCTCCCCTTATTTCTGTGACCGACCTGTGCCCTGGAGGCCCCCGAATTGGCAATCCAGCAGGATAAGCCTTGGAGCCTGAGCTCCCCCACCCCTGACCTGCAGCCCCAGGACTTCCGGCCCAAGTTCTGACTAATGCCGGCTGGACAGGGCTCAGGACAGGCTGCGGTGGTGTGAAAGGCCTTTGCTGGCTCTCTCAGTCTTGTTCTCCCCCAGCAACTGCATGTGATGGCTAGAGCTCAGGCCGTATACTCGGGCTGCCGGGACCCATGCCCCAGTGTGGGGTCAGATTAGCTGTGTGGCTTCATGCAAGACAGTGGACTCTTTCTATGCCTCAGTGTCCTCATCTGAAAAGTGGGGACAGTACCAGAACTCACACTCCAGGGTGGCTGTGAGGCTAGGCGAGTTACTAGAATGTAAAGCACTTGGACAGCATCCAGCACAAAGCGAGGTCTGAACGATAGTCATCATTTTTATTCTTATACCTCAAACACGACCACCCTGGCATCTACCACGTACCATTCATTCCGTCCAGGGCACAAACCTCTTTTGAGTACTTACTACACTCCAGACTCTGTTCCAGGTGTGGGGGCCACAGCGGTGAATAGCCTACGTTCGCGAGGGGGACAGGCTTGTGCAACTAACACATAAACGAAGGAGCACATTTCAGACACGGCTGTGAAACAAGCACAGCAAGGCAGAGAGGCACGGCCCGGGTGGGGGTGCTGTTCTGGATGGTGCTTGGGAAGGCTGGTCTGAGGCCCAGAGGACCAGGAGGAGCTGGCTGTGAACACTGGATGGGGGAGCTAGTGGGGGCTTTGCTCAGGACCTCGTGGGGCAGGAAGGAGAATGGTGTGGTGGGAGGAGGGGGCTGTGAGGAGGTGGGGGCTGGGGGCTGGACACAGAGCACCCTCACCAGCCACGGCAGCTGCCCCTCTGACAGCGGAAGCAGGTGGGGTCCACCTGCCCCTCTGCCAGCGGCCATGAGCTGGGTCCGGTGCCCCCCCCAGCACGAGGCTGGGGAGGAGTGTGGGACAGGAGATGGTGTGGGGGGAGGGGGATGAGAAGTTATTTTTTCTTCACTCTTTCTCTCCCTCTTTGCTCTTTTTTTTAGGTTCATCCTAGTACGGCTGTGAGGACATGGAGGGAGAAAGGGCAAGAGTTGAGAGTGGCAGGAATTTATGAGCTCAGAGTGCAGGCTGCCTTTGGTAGGGGTTGGGGGGAAGGGGGCTCCTTTTGCCAAAACAATATTTAATTTTTTTTAAAGGCCGCTACAAAGCCATGATTAAGCTCAGGGCCCTAAAACAAGCCCATAAAATCGAAAAATATTTATCTGGAAGGGTGGCAAGTCCAATAAAAGTTTTATGAATGTTTTATAACTGCCCTGTCAGGAAGCTGGCCTCTCACTCACCTCCCTTCTGTGAAAAAAAAAAAAAAAAAACCATGCTCACACATGCTCACGGGCACAGATGCACACTCACGGGCACAGATGCGCACTCGCACCTGTGGGCACGCAGAATCAGACATGTCTGCACATGCGCACAGTCCACACAAGGCCCTGATGCTCCATGTTCCCTCGGGTGGGAATGGGGCATGGGAGTGGGGGTCAGGTAGTACTGTCTCCCTCGGAGCCGGTACCAGTCACAGTTGGTACCAGTGCTCACCAGCCGGTACCAGCGTGGCCTGATCACAGCTGCTAGCATCTCAGCTCTGGGCACGCATCTCAGCTCTGGGTGCGCTGCCTCACCCTCAGTTGTGTGTTCTGGCTCCCGGCTACAGTGTACCCTCGGCAGGCGCAAGGCCTCAGGTCTAGCCTCCAGCTGGCACCCTGTTTCCCCAGGAGAGGCACCTCAAGGTCTGAGAGTTTGAAGGGAGCTTTCTGCTTTGAGGCCTTAGATTTTTTTTCCGCGGCAACCCAGAGGGTTTACTGGGAGGCCAAAGGCTGCCAGGGGCTTTATTCTTCATAACAATCTGGGGGCATGAGTGTTAGTACCCCTGGGAAGTGGCCCCACAGAGACAAATGCTCAGGCCTATCTCTAATGGCTTCTCCCATCCTGACGCTGTGGACCAAGTCCACACCAGGCCCTGGCGTGAGTTTAGTGTGCCAACCACTCTCCCTGCATCTCCCACAGCTCACTCCTCCTCTGGGGCCCAGTCAACCGGGCCTTTTAGCTCTGCTGTTCATTGCCTTTCCTACCTCAGGGCCTTTGCATAGACCCGCTTGCTATAACGCTACAGCTAAAGTCCTCTGGGTTTCATCGAAGCCCCGTGAAATTGCCCTTTTCCTATAAGACCGGCTCTCTTCCTCTGTGGTGCCCATCTGTCCAGGAGCATGGGCTACTCAGGGCCATCTGGCCACCCCTTTGAGCTCTGGAAAGGCAGGCACAGAGCGATTTCTCTTGCCATCGAGTCCCCAGCTTGAGCCAAAGGTGTAGCATAAAAGAGGTGAACAACAGTGAATGAGCAAGCCTTGGGACTCTAGAGCCTGGAGGGGCAATGCACATGGCTCCCCCGAGAGCCCCACTGGTCCTGGATGGGCTGCTAGAGGCCATGTCCGACATGGCTCGGGCCTCAGGTCAGAGCCTCGCCTTGCCCAGACCAGCTCTTGCCTCAGGGAAACTGCAGGGCCTGGCTCCTGTGGCCAGTCTGCAGCCACCAGTAATGCCCTTCCTAACAGCAATGAAGATCAGTGCTCAGTGGAGGGCCAGCTACAGGCCTGGCTCAGACAGGTGCTTCCAGACCCCAGCTCACCTCATCGGCACACACTTCCCTTCCTTTAGGTAATGCGATGGGTTCCAGCTCTACGAAACAGCCACCCAGAAGGCTTAGGAACCCAGAGATCTGACCTCAAGTTATAGATGGGAAATGGCCTTTGGCTGAAATCAGATGGAGCAAACCAGGGGCCCAATCTCCAACTGCATGCCCAGGTTTCCCTTCACCTCTAAGAGCTGATGAGAACTCCCAGTTCTGCTCTCCTGGGGAGGCTGGAGGGATTCCCACAAAGGCCTGATATTTAGGGCCAACCTTGGGCTTCCAAGAAACTAGGCCAACCTGACCATCTGGGGAGAAAGCTGTGCCAAAAACCCAGTGATTGCCTCCTTCAGTGCCAAAATGTGGCAAGTGGGGTAGGGCATGGGCTGGTGGAGTGAGGGCAGAGGGGAGGCCGGCAGGCCCTCGTGCCACCCATGGCCGCATGCGCTCCAGGACCAGACAGCCGCGCTTCCCTGGGCCTCCCTACAGAAAAGCTCTGATGCTACTCAGCAGTGGGGAAGATGGAAACAGCCCATCTGTCCCAGATGGGTGACAGGTGCACCTCCTGCCATGCATTCGGACTGCGGGATAACACAGAGCAGTCAGACAAGTCCCCGAGAATTGTGGGCTCCGTCAACGCTTGGTTCAGTGCGAGACCACACAGGTGAGAACTTCAAACACCCAGAAACCATGGACGCTATTTGGACGCAAACATGTGGAGGCAGACCATGAAGACGCATGTGGGCATGAGGTCCCCATCTGAGGGGGGATGCGAGGGCTTTCGCTTTAGTGGAACTGTTCTAGTTCTTAAAAAAAGAGTGGGAGACTGTGAGAGATTTGAAGCATGGGATAGACATTCACATCTGTTTGATCTTGCTGGTTTCAGGGCTCTCCATTTTATTCCCTATGGCCCAAGTTTTTCAGGGTTACAATGTTTTTGTTTTTGTTTTTGTTTTTTTCATTTAAAGAAAATCGAATACTGATTTAAAGGAGAAAAGACTCAGGGATGTGAGCTGTGAGGTCCCGGGCTGTGCTCTGGGCCACCCCTGCCTAGCCACTTGCTCCTCGGACCTCACCTTCTTCATGTGTCCACTGGGGAGAGTGAGGCCAGCCCCAGAACCAGCTGGGCACAGGTGAGCGATGTGAAGCGACAGTGACAGAGTCAAGCTGAGCATTTGGCACTGGCTGCCGCACGAGCCATTCCCCTCTGGCTCCATGCACACTGGGCCCGAGGAGCACCAGTGGCTGTGAGACCTGTTCTCATCCTGGCGAAACGGGGCAGTGTCGAAGCTGCCATGGGGACAGCTGGTGACTCCACCTCACCTGCGGTCAGGGCAGGGTTCCTAGAGGAAGCTCTAGGACCCCAAGAGACTGCCTCAGTCCTCAGTTTCCCTTTTGTTCGTGAACACCCTTCTAAATAGGTCCCCAGCCACGGGCCTCTCTGTGCAGCCGGGGCATGTAACCCAGAGGGACCTCTTCCTGGGGGCCCCATTCTTACTGTGGCCACAGTGAGAAGCCTCCATGGGGAGGACATGGGACCATGCCCAGGGCGAGGCTGGCCAGCAGATGGTTCCTGTCCACTATGCTGTGTTTATGTTAATTGCAGATATTTTTAACGTATTGTGTTACTCCATCCATCTTTGTGAACGGTCCGTCTTGTAAAACTCTTTTCATGATGTTATTTTTCCTTGCCTATCTTCATCATCTACAATTATTTATAATATCATTGTCTTTGTTTCAAACACTGGGTATAAACATTGTTGTAACAGTTCTTCGATGGGGTTCATATAATTTTTACAATTGCTTTGAAATGCTTCAATGGCCAAAGGGGGAGAAGGCTGGTCACTGGTTTTGGGGGGAAAAAAGACATCCCAAAGTGCTCTCTGCTCTTGGTGAAAGGTCCTCCTCCGTCAGGATGGCTTCCAGAAGAGGTTGGCCCTCGTCAGGGACAGTCCTGCTTAGAAAGTGGGGGGGTTGGCAGCAGCTAGTTTGCCGCAGGGCTTGGGTTTCAGCTTCCCCACAGACATGGGGCAAGATCCACAAAGGCCACCGTCGGGCTAAGACGCCAGTGAGGAAGATGGATGGCTTGTTTTCATTTTTATAGGGAGTTTCTGAAGCCTCCGCTCTCACCCCTCAACTCTCCTCAACTCTGTCTTCTCCCAGCCCATTGCTTTCCAGAGTGTCCCTGGCCGGTGGTGTGTGGAGCACGACCTGGTGGAGTGCCTGAGACTGGGGAAGAGCCCACCCTCCCCTCAGGGTCACTGGGGGCTGTCCACACCTGCCCCGATGAAGTTGGCCTTGGACCCCGCCCCCCCATGGGGCTGAAGTGGGGAGAGCTGGGGACAGTCCAGTCTATGGGGGAGTCAGCTATCAGTTGGACCAGCAGCTGGTCTGGATGGAGCTCGGGACACAGGAGGCTGCCTGAACCTCTTGCCCCGTGCCTGCTTTGCCATGTTTGCTGTGTACTCTCCGGGCTCCCACTGGAAGTCTGCTAGCCCCCTTGGAGGAGCAGCAACCACCATCTTCCTTGTCCAACACCCTCAGTGGCTTTCTAGTGCCTTGCAGTGAGCCCCAGGCATCCTACCCCCTTCCAGCCTCACACCAAGCCCCCCACCCCCAGCCTGCCTCTGTGCCTACCAGCTGGCTGGGTGTGCCAGCCTGGCTCTTTCCTCAGGTGGTGCAGGACTCTGGGATGTACAGATGCAAAGATCTAAGACAGACCCTGCCCTGAGGGGGTTCACAGGTGGTCCCAGAGTCTAGCAAAGGGCGATTTATCCTTAAGGGCTCAGGGAAGCCCCCGGCCCCAAGTCCTTGGCTCCCTCCTGCACTGTCTCAGACTGATCTCCTTCAGGGCCCTGGCCAGAAGGGTAATGAAGCTGCCTATCCATGACGCAGCTGGCCTTCCTGAGGACTGAGCAGCTGAGAATAGAGCCTGAGCCAAGCCAAGCCAAAGGATTTGCCTTGGGTGAGAGAGACCTCTGGACCAGAGATGTGGGTGCCATAGTGGAAGACGGGCTGTCTGTCCGGGAAGATGGTTGTACAGACCCCAGCAGGGACAGAGTTGACACTCTGGGGATCTGAAGGTCAGAATCTAAGAGGTACTCAGTTCCCAGGGTAGGAGGCCAAAGTAGAGAATTATGGCAGATCTTAGTAAGCACGCCAGGCTGTAAATTGCACCTGCTTCTCCTCCACCTTCTTTTCTAGATCGCTTTAAAGAAACCTAGATACGGCAAAATAGTTACCAAAGAAATGTAAATGAAAACACTGAGATGCCATTTTCCATGTGTCAAAATAGCAAGGATAAATAACCTGGGGGGCAGGCTGTGCTGGCGCGGGTGGTAAAAACAGAGGGACACCTTCACACGGGGCCGACAGGAGTATAAAATGACCACTTTTGAAAATCATGCTGGGCCACTTTTGAAAATTCAAAATTTGAATTTGAAATCAAAGTGATTTTTTGAAAACCACTCTGCCAGGAACTTTCCAGAACATTTTAAATGTTTATGGACAGTATTTTCTTTTTAAAATCAGAACTTCTGAGAATCCATCTTAAGGGAAACACCCTATATTTAAAGACAGATTTACAAAGGTGTGGCCAGCAATGCTTATGGTCAAGCAGCTGTCAACACCCGAATGTGTGACAGATGTGTGGGTAACCTGTGGTCCTGCTCAGGGCGGTGGCGGGGAGGTGGCACTGAGCATGATATATGCTTGTACGTTTTACTGTGCTCTTAGATCCTGGTGCATCCCACACTGGGCACACCTGCTATCCCAAGTCTCTGGAGGAGGGAACCAACGCCTGGAGATGTCCAGTCACTTCCCTGAGGTTACAGAAGTGGTAAGTGAAGGTGCTGGATTGTGGCCCAAGCTCTGGTCTGAGGCCAGGACCCAGGCTCTTGGCCAGTGCACTGCTCAACCCCCTGCAGATTACAGAGTAAAACACAACAGGGAATAAAGCTTGCATAAGAGTATTGATCGGAAAGAACAAAATCGGAAAGAATACAAAATCGTAGACACTGTATCATCTCGACTACATAAAAAGCAGCCTTTGCAGAGTAAAGGCAGAGGAAACAAAGTGAAAATATTAATGATGGGATTATGGGAGACCTGTTTCCCTTCTTTTTAATTTTCTTTAAACGTGACTTCCCTTGATGAATAGCACTATTACTTTTAAGTTTTTTTTTTAAAAAAAATAGGCCATGATTTTGTTTCAAACCACCTAAAACATCTCATTTGGAAACACTGTGTGTGGGAGGGCATGTCTCTGCTGGGACAGGAGGAGGCCTGCAGGGTGGTCTAGGGCCAGAACAATCTCCTATACCCACTATGGGTTCTGAGGGGGAAATTCTGTCCTGTTTCTCAAGAGTCACAAATATTGCCTGGTCTGCTGAAGACTTTGAGACACTAAGATTAGGCAAACTGGCAGACTGTGAAAGCCTCATGGCTTCTCCACCTCACAAGTCAGTGTGCCAGGGCTGATGAGAATAAACGGCATTATCATTGCAATTGGGCCGGTCACTGCGATAGGAAGAGGGAAGGTTTGCAAAAGTTGAGGGGACACGGTTCTTTCAAAGCCCACTGTGCATGGGCCTGACAAAACAGAGCTTAGTTGGAGCTTCCTGGACGGGGCACTGGGGACACAGGGACTCAGCTGGGGCCCTCAGCCTGGGGGAGGCACCCAGGGAGACAGGCAAGAGGCCACAGCAGTCCAGGGGCTCAGGGAAAGCTAAAAGGGCCCTGTGCAGGGTACCTTTTACTCTCCCGAGGCTAAGCAGAGGTCAGGGGTGAGGGGAAGGCCACTCCAGCACAAGGACAGCCTGGCACTGTCACCTGGCATACCCGCTTGCAGCGAATATTTATTTCTGCTGCTTTTTGCAGCAGCCCCTGGTCTTCTTTGGGGAAGCAGGGGCTGAGCCTGAGCTGAGCCCAGGGAACCCTGCGCAGACAGGAGAATGAGGGACAGCCACTGCGGGTCCAATGAAAGGCTGGAGGGTAGCCTATGGGCAAGACAGGGCAGGAGTGGAGGAGGAGGAGGAGACCAGGAGGGGCCATGACACAGGCTGGCCAGAGGGCGTGTGCAGGCCTCTAGCCAGGGTGCTGGTTTGGGGATGGCCATGGGGCTCTACTTTGGTGGGACTACCAGGAAGAGAATCTGTCTCTCTCCCCACTAGACTTGCAGCTGGGAAGAGCACCCATGGGAGAGCCTACCTGGGGGCAGCCAACTGGGGGAGGCCAGGGCTGAGCCTGGGGAGCTAAGCCAGGCCTGGGACACAGCACCACTGCTGGACTTTTTCAGGCACATGGGTCAATGAATTAAGGTCCATTACCTGCAACGGAGACTTCAGCCAGTCCATTTCTCAGTTCCGCCCAGGTGACTGCCTAGAGCACCACCAGCCTGCTCACTCGCCCCATGGACAAAGACAGGCAAGATAAAGACCTCCCCCTTGACCTGCTCCCTGTACAGCAGGGTGCCAGGATGGACACAGCTAGGATCCAGAGCTGTCTGTGAGGTGAGGGGACCGTGGCACTGCAGGAGGATGGCGGGGATGGCAGACTGGAAGTGGCATCCGAGCTGAGCCCAGGGGACCCTGCGCAGACAGCAGAATGAGGGACAGCCACTGCGGGTCCAATGAAAGGCTGGAGGGTAGCCTATGGGCAAGACAGGGCAGGAGTGGAGGAGGAGGCTGGCAGGAGGCAGAGCGGGGAGAAGCAAATGCCATGCGAACGAGCCTGGACTCTGCGGGCACGGCTGCTTTCCATGTGCCAGTGCCTGACGTACTCCCATGACAAGTCAGGGGACTACAGGCCGGGGGCCAGTGAGCAGGGGTGACGGAAGCCACAGAAGTGAGCGCTCATCCAACAGCCAGATGCCGGAAGATGTTGTCTGAAGAGTTAGTACGTTTACTAATCTCCTGGGAATCACAAATACTAAACTTCACTGAACACAAATACTAAAGATCATATTCTATGCTTTACTCCCCAAGGGACTGTCTCTCTGCCCCTGTGCAGAGGAAATGAAAACTCAGATTCATTGGCCTTTAACAGGATCCAGGCACGTTATACACATTTTCTCACTTACCCATCACAACCCTGAAGGTGGAGAACGCTCCCCATTTTTATATAGAAAAACTGAGACCCAGGGCATTCCTTTAGCTGCCCCAGAGGGGTCAAGCCAAAACTGAAACTTCTGGAATTCACCTTGAGCCCTGAAACCAGGCCAGGTGGAGCGGGTGGATGAGAGGGGGAACTGTCAGAGGTGGAGAGTAGAGGGGAAAAGCAAAAACCCTGGAGCTGGACAGCCTGGATTCTAATCCCAGTGTTGGGGTTCCATGGGTGTCTGATTTTGGGCATGTTCCTGTACCTCTGTGAGCTTCTGTTTCCTCGCTGGTAAAATGAAAACTTCAGTAACTGTTAATTTTATCATAGGATCTCCCTTCAGATTTGTGGTGAAGATTAAATGACACTGTTATAAGCAAAATATAGAACATGCATGGCACACAGTAATAACTATATTTAAGTGTTTTCCATGCATGCATTTAAAAATTCTTATACTAAATCAGAAACACTGAAGGAACTTGCATATTTTGGCCGACTTCCGTCATGCCCCTGTTTGCCTTGTCTAAACTGGGCCCCCACTGCCACCAGGCACTGGGATGGGATCTCCCTGAGTATCCTCATGCAAACTAATCTAGGGGAGAGGGAGGAAGTGTCCACAGACAGAATGGCCACAGACAGAAATGGCCCAGTGCCTGAAAATGTGAAAGTTCAAAGATGACCCCAGATGTTAGCTACAACGGGAAAAATCAGAGAACACGTAGGTCCTAACAGGAGGGAGAGGGGGAAGTAACTGTGGGCCAGTTACACAGCACAGCAGCACACAACTTTCAGGAGCGAGGCCTAGGGCGGCTTATGCACCGACATGAAGGGCTTCTAACGAAAGAGGGCCCCTTGGTGGGGAAGACCGCCATGAGCTGCCTGAGCCATGCGGTACCGCAAGCAGCAGCACTAGCCCTGACTTGATCTCTCCTCCACAGCAGCCTCTGAGCCGGTTCTTCACACACACGGCTCCACGCTGTGCTCTCAGTGGCCCTCCTCCACAGAGGAGACACAAGCCTAGGGAAGCAGAGGAGCGACTCTGGGGTCTCTACAAGGGGTGCTTAAACTCTCATTCTTGACCTTGGGCTCTTTCTGCCCACACCAAATGAGACCTGAAGAAATCCTAGACGGAGAGGTAACCAGGAGTCTCCTGGGATACCACTGGGTGAGCAGACTCTAGGTGGCATTTTTTTTCCCTCCAGATTCTTAAGCTTTCTCTCTGAGACCACGCAACTTCCATAAACGAGTGAGAACTGGTTTAGGATTAACACATGGCATCTGGGTCTTTCTGGTTGCTCCCATCCAGAAGTGACCTAGCTGCTGCCAGAAGAAATTTCTGGAGATGGGCAGGCAGTGACTTCAACCTTTGGGCCATAATTAAACAAACATGAGGCCACAGGAGCCTCAGCTAGCAGCCGTAAGTCCCTGAGTCACTAGCAGGCAGCAGTGGCCCCCTTCTGGCCCAGGGCTGAGCCCTGTGTGAGCCACCCATGGGGACAGGAGCTGCCTAAGTAAGCCAGTGGCCACCTACAGCTCACCAAGTGCATTAGACTCAAGTGGTTGTGTGGCCTGGAGAGAGGGCCTCAAGGGAGAATGAGGGCAAAAGTGAGATGAGCCCCAAACGAAAAGCAACTTGGGTGCCAGGTTCTGTCCGTGCTCTGGCTGGCCTGGCTCTACACCCTGCTGTCTCCCGGTTCTCTCTGAGCATCAAGACTGGGCTTTGTGGTCAGACAATGTGGGGTCCAGATCTAGTTACCCTTCTGGTGCCCAGCTTTGTGACCTTGCAGGGCCCCATGGAGACATCTATACCACGGAGACCAAGCAAGACACTGGCGACCAAATCCCCAGCCTTGGGATGGCAATGGCCCATACTGGTGCGGTGACTACTGTCGTGGTTGCTCTTCTCCCTGCCCTCCCCAGGCACACCTGCTGAGTGGAAGGAGCCTGGGAAAGCTCAGCATTTGCTGGAGCAGCAGTCACAGCAGTGGCAGCGAGCCCTGGGCGAGCACGGACCTCACAGGCACAATGCTGAGAGCCCGCGTGGATCACTTGCAGAAGCGTGAGCCGGGCTGGCTCCCTTCTGTCCTGACTGCAGTCTCTCCCAGGAGGGCTGTGCTGAGTGTGGCCCCCGAAGTCAGAGGGTCATCTAAGTGTAAGACCCAGGGCAAGCAATTTAACCTATGAATAGTTCCCAACTCCAAGGACTGTAGCAAAAACCGCAATTGCACAGTTTACGGAAAGCATTGAGGACCCTACAGTCTGGCACACAGCAAGGGCCAAGGCTGTACTGGTCTGCGCTATGCCTGGCCCTCTAGTCGCAGGCTTTTCAGTGCCTTAGCATTTGGCTGGGAAGGCCGCCGCACCCCTTCGTTAATAACAATGATTACTGGGGCGCCTGGGTGGCTCAGTGGGTTAAAGCCTCTGCCTTCGGCTCAGGTCATGGTCCCAGGGTCCTGGGACCGAGCCCCGCATCGGGCTCTCTGCTCAGCAGGAAGCCTGCTTCCTCCTCTCTCTCTGCCTGCCTGTCTGCCTACTTGTGATCTCTGTCTGTCAAATAAATAAATAAAAAATCTTAAAAAAAAAAAAAAGAAAAAAAGGTTACCAAGGCGCTCTGAATATGTGTGAAGTGTTTCAGTTAATATGGCAGATTCGGAATATGGGAGAACTGGTGCACAAGGAGGTTCCTGTCACTCAGGAGTCCTTCAAGGTCTCAAGGTTTGGGGCACATGACCAGCTGTCACGGCAGTCCAGGGCACTGGGGATTAAGACATGAGATCGGGCAGAACTGCCTGAGCTGATTGTTCTATGATAGGATGTGGGGCTGGCTTCTGATTTCTGGGACTTTCTCTTGGGTATTTAAGACTTCTGGTTCTTTGTTATATTAAGGCTTTCTGGGGGTGACAGTACTTATTAGCCAGTCACAAAAGTTCCCCTGAGCACTGCCTGAAACATGACAGCAAATAATCTGTTGACTCTGATGATTTTACTTAGGCAGCATAAATTCATATGGAAAAATGTAAATTTCCTGCAAACCTCACAAACCAGTAAAAAATTGGAGAGTTTTAGAGAGTGCTAAACACTCAACTTGTAAGAATCCAGGTAAAGGTGCTGTGATCCTGGCACATGTCAGGCTGGAGAAAGCCTCTCCTGCGGGAGGCCCAGGTGGAGTCTGTTCGGGATGCCCCCTGCTCACTCCTCCTTACTCTGAACCCAGCAGGTGCAGAGTCACCGCAGCCTGTCTGCCCTGCCCCTGCCGTGTTCTCCGGATCCTCACTGCCGCAGGCTTGGGGCCTTCCGTCTCTCACTCTCCAACCAGCTGCCTGAGAGCTTTCCCAGGTCCCTGCCTGTATACCAGCTGCTGTGGCTTCTACCATCTACTTAGATCAGTGGTTCTTAGAGGGGGTGGAGGGTGATTTTGCCCTGCAGGAGACACGTGGGGCAGGGTAGCATGGTGTCCTAGCGGCCCCCAGTGAGCAGAGGTCAGGGATGCCACTGAACATACTACAAGTACAGGCCAGCCCCCACTACAGGGAATAACCCAGCCCCAAATGTCAGCAGTGCTGACATCGAGGAGGCCTGCCCTGACAAAGGCCAGATGCCAAGCATGGGCTTCTGGGCCTCAGGTCTGGGAACTGAAAGTGAGGAACAAGAAGGGATCTCCAGGGGCTCAACTATGGTTGGCGACGTGCAAGACTTTGGGGGAAAAAAAAATTCCACTGCTTTAAAAAACCGTTCCAAAATCACCATTTTAAACACACCAAACTAAATGAACGAGTAACATATAATGCACTTAGAACAACATCCCACACATCAGAAGAAGCGAGTATGCCATACTCCTTCTAGCCTCTGGGCATTAGTGTACTCTGTTCCCTGTGTCCTGAATGCCTTTCCTCCTTTTCTCTACCTGGGAAGATTCCTGCACCTTCAAGCCACCTCAAGATTCACTGTATCTGTGGAAACTCCCAGCCCATTCTGGAAAGGAGTAGTCCCCCCATCCTGCCTTCCCCATGGCAGGTAGGGCCCCTGTCACGCTTCCTAACTTTCTGTGGTCATTTCTGCCATAGTGCCCTCCTAGGGAGGGGCAGAAACCAGTTCCCTGTGTCCAGGGCTGCTGCTAGTCACAGGAGAGGGCCACGGCTGGAGCAAAGGTGGGAGAGAGACAGACAGAGACAGATAGACAAAGACAGAGGACTATATGGGCGTTGGGAAGCAGCAGCTCTTTCCCACACAGGCCCTGGCTTAGCCTGCCCAGGGCCGTGGGAAAGGGGCAGGACACTCCTGCATTGGGCCCCATAGAGCCAGCCTCACTGCTGCCAGACCAGGAGCTGAACCCTGACTTCCAAAGGGACTTCCTGGTGCCCTTCCTCCTGCAGGCCACAGCACAGCAGCTGTGTAGCTCTGAGCCCCCTTCACACCAGCCCCCTTCACATCAGCTATCTCTGGGCTGTGGGCTGTCTCTGTCTCTTCCTTGCTCCTGCTAGCAACCACTGTCACCAGCCATCACAGTTCTGTCCCCCATGATGGCTGACATCACCGGTGTCCCAGAGGATGCACTAAGAGGAATAGGAGAGCGCCTCTGTAGGGTTCCTTCCCAAAACACACCACCTGAATCTAGTCATGAAGAAAAATACCAGACTGACCCAAAGAGCGCACGTGGCCGACAGGTCAGCTGGACTCTTTGAAAAGCCCTAGGAGGTACGATAGCCAAATGCAGGGTGTGAGCCTCCCCAGGATCCTCCGGCAGGGAAAAATTTTAAAAGATATTATTGGGACAATTGGGGGAATCTGAAAGTGGGCTGTGTCTTAGACAGACTTTTGAGTTTCTTGAGAGGGACTCATACTGTGGTTGTCTAGGATGCCTTTGTTCCCAGGGGCACGCGCTGACGTACACCGGTGCCACAGGCGTTCCACAGCTAATATTCCAATGGTTCAGTACACACACAGAAAACCAAGGTGACAACATGTCAACAAGCGTGAAATCCAAGGGAGTATGCATATTCAATGAACTATTCTTCCAACTTCTCCATACACTTAGAAGTATTTGAAAGGTTGGGTAGGGAAACCCTCAAAATAACCCACCTTACAGATGAAGACACTGAGGCCCTGAAAGGTCAGTAATATTCTAGCCAGGGTTCCAACTCAGGTCTGGCCGACTCCAGAGCTCTTGCTCTTTGAAGGTCCCCTGCTCCCGCCTCCTAGAGGGGGCAGGAAATGCCAAGCGCACACCAGCCTGAGCCCTGCCAGCATCTTTCAGTAAAAGCCAATCTGGACCTGGCAGGGGTCGCTCTGGAGGCAGCGGCTGAGAATGCTGATGAAGCCCCAAGGACAGGTCACTGAGGTTACCCAGGAATCTGTGCCAGAGTCTACAGTTGCCACTGGGTGGGTGGGTGGGTGGGTGGGGAGAGCACATTTTAAAGGAAAAGAAAACCAGTTTCATTTCAAACCCCAGAGGGAACACACAACTAATGGCCTATTGTGTGAGGGCCTATTTATGGGAACGCAACAATACCCACAACCTCAGACCTTCTCGGGGCCCCTCCCTTTGGCACCAAGACGAGTTTTCGCTTTTTCTCTTTGCTGGGTTTCCAGATGCCTCTGCACGGAACAGTGACTATGAGACATGCCCACTTCTGTCTGGGGACTCCAGCGTCTGCTGGGCGGGTCATCTAGTTCCTCTGAGCCTCACTGGACCCTTCAGGGAAAGGGGACTGGGGCTGCAGGAGGAAGGAGAGGCAGCGCATCAGGGACCTGGCCCCAACAGAGGCTAGAAATGATGGCCCCACAGGAGAACAGGGAGATTTCACGTAAAAACCCAGATCCTCAGTCTCTCTTGCAAACTCTGGGAATCTGGGAAGATCTCATCACTCTGTGGCTGTGCTGCAGTCCAGCAACATTAACATGGAGTCGAGTGGTGTCTGTCCCTGGGATGGGGCAGTGTCAGCCTCACAGCCCCCACCTGGAAGGGCCTGTGTTTCCAGGCCTGGGTGCCAGCAATGGCAGGCAGATCAGGGCATCTCTGTACACTGGCCTAAGTCTCATGGCACCCCAAGATTGGGTCACTAGAGCCCCCTTCATCCAGGGCAAACAGTGGCTCTGAAGGCAGTGAGCTGCCCCAAATGCCCTCCCTCCTGGGGCTTCTGTATCTAGAACATGGACGGCTAATGCTTAAACGCTTCTTTCTTAAAAACACAAGGTGGAAAACTTCATCAATTCTCATTCATACAGGAGTCACTTCTGGCACCATCTGCCATAACCCGCTACAGTTGGAGATGGGAGCAGGGGCTGGGCTGAGTGGTGGCCCTGTCCTGGCCCAGCTCAAGGGCAGCAAGGCCCTACGCACCCACTTTAAATTGCATGAAACCTGAGCCAAGACCAGTCCTGGAGGCCCCGCTCTCCCAGCTAATGGAAGGACGAGGGGCCACCAGGCCCACAGATGCAGGCCAGCTCTAACTCCCCTGTTACAGGCCAGCTCTAACTCCCCTGTTACAGGCCCAGCTCTAACTCACCTGAAGTGCCAGCCAGCTCCCAGCAGGGCGGGCCCGTGGGAGAGCAGCCGGTGCTGGGCTGCCTGCCTTCCTGACCGGGTGAGGCGCTAGGACAAGGGAGTCTTCCCGTCACACTAGCTTTGTTGAGTGCCTGATAGAGCCAGGGGTATGGCTGGGCAGGTGACGGGCACAGTTCCAGCCCTGCTGCTGAGCTTGTCTTTGGGCCTTGTTTCCAAGGCTTTGCCTCCCTTTCCGTATCATTCGGCAGGGACATAAGCAAGCAGCTGGTCCCGACTCCTGGACTCAGGGCTGAGGACTGGCCCAGGGCACCGCCATCTTACAATGTCGTGAGCTGGGCCTGTGGGAAGAGGCCTGGGCTCTGTCTTGCAGGGTTAAGAATGCACGCCAGGGGTCCAGGTACATGCCTGTGCCTACGCTCAAGGCCAGCAGGAATGCCTGGGAAGCAGGGCCAGAGAGATACCTTTCTGCTGCATGCAGACCTGTGCCCATCCTTCTGGACGTGGTGAGAACACCTCTGTGACATCCTGAGTTGAGGTGGGGGGGTGTGCCAAGAGCTGTGGAGTCAAGCCTGCAGGTGAGGCACTTAGTGGGGACCCTGCATGGTCCCAAGGTTCCTCTCTAGGGGAGGCAGGAATGGCTTGGAGGGAGCACAGCAGGGCTCACTCCACGAGCCAGGGCAGGCCCATGAGGCCCTCGGTGGCCCTGGCTTGTGGACCTTCCTGCTGCAATCCTCAAAGGCACCTGAACACTCAGGCTTCTGAGCACCGCCTTCCCCTTTCCTGTGGTTGGCCTGGGGAGTCCACTGATGGGGTCTGCCTTCTGGTCCAGTATCTCCTCCTCTGGGAAGGCTTTCTGGATTCCCATGCATGTGACACAGGCCTTACCATCACTGTGTACCGCTACAGACTTCTGCCTCTCTGCTTTCCCCGTGGCCCTCCTTGAACCATTCACTTGAGGGTAGCCAGAGGCATCGCCAGAGGCATCACTTAAACATGCAAATTGAATCAAGTCAGACTTTCACTTGGGACCCGCCTTTGGCGGCTTCCCATAGACCTGAACTCCTCCTCCCGTGGTGCCTGGCCATATCTCTGATGCCATCTCCCTGCATCTGCTCAGCTTGCTCATGCCCTTCGGGGGCAGACCCCTCACGGTCCTATGCCCCTTTGTATCCGCCTCGGACAGGCAAGCCTCAGCATCACCGCAGGGTCCCTTCTGCTTGCCTACTGTCCAGGCCTCTAACACACATTTGTGCACGCAGCCTGGGGCCTGGGAAGACCATGTGTGTGGGTGGGAGCAGAGTGGGGTGGGGCATGGCTCTTTGAGCCTCAGCTGTGACACGGGGGTGACAGTACTCCTTCCTAGGGTTGGCAGGAAGATGACCTTTCATATGCCGCATCAAGGGATCTCTGGCAACGGAAATCTGACATTACATCCCGCCATGGGCCCTCTAACAACTCCTCTCTGCCTTAGGGTAGAGATGAACAGCCTCCTGGGGTTCGCCAGACCCCACATGGTGGCCCCTGCCTGCCCATGCCCCTACCCCCCATCCCTTGCCAGTTTCCTGGGCCCAGTTATCCCTGAAGATGCTGATATCTTCTGCCTCAGAGCTCCGCTTGGGTCCCTCCTTGCCGGGGACACTGCTTCTACACAGCTCAAAGGGCTCCCACTCACCCTCTGGAGCCCCATACTGTGCCACCACCATAGGAAGCCTTCGTGACCCCAGACTTCATCAGTGTTGCTCTATGCTCTCCCAGCACCATACCCCTTCCCTGCACAGCTTGGGGAGGGCTGTCAAATTACAAATGCTTGGGAGACCCATTCATCTCCCAAATGCAATGGGCTGCATTGTGTCCCCCAGAATCACACCCTGAGGTCCTAACCCCATGCACCTCAGGATGTGACTGTATTTGGAGACAGGGGCTTTAAAGGGGTGGTAAAGGTAAAATGAGGTCATAAGGGTATGGTTCTAATCCAATCTGATCGGTGTCCTTATGAGAAAAGGGAATTAGGATAGAGATATGCAGAGACATGCAGCCAGGTGAAGAGACAGGGAGAAGACTGCCATCAGCGAGCCAAGGCGCAGGGCTGCTGAAGAAACCAGCCCCGCCAACACCTTGATCCCAGACTTCCAGCCTTGCGAACCGATACACTCAATGTTCTTAATTAAAGCCGCCCAGCCTGTGGTATTTAGGATAGCAGCCCAGAAGGCTGCCACACCTAACCACACCGCAAACCTCATGAGAAAGGGGTCACGTGGGTTTTTTGTCACTGGGGTCCTTCGAGAGCCTGGCACAGGGATGACACATAAGAGGGGCTCAAACACTCATCGCTGAATAGATGAACGATCGACTGTGAGCTCCCAGAGCAGGTTCATGTCTTCTCGGAGCCTGTGTGCCCAGAGCCCAGCACTGCTGCTGGGGCAGAGAAGGCAAGAGTAAAGAACCAGACAGAGGAGGTGTGCGCTCATGCCAGGTGACTGCGCTTCCCACCCGGCCAGCCATCTCTGAACTTGGTTGGTGAGGTGTGCTGTGGCTCAGTGTGAGCTCTGGCCACTGGTGCACTCGGCCCCAGGCCTCCTCCTCCTCCTCCTCCTCCTGCCATCTGACCTCAGGCAAGCCGCATGGGCTCCATACTGGTCTGGGTCCCTCCGTAAAATGCAGGTGCAGCCAGGCCTGCCTCCCTGGGCTCAGCAGCCAGCAGAGGATGGGGCAGTCTATCGACATGGGGCATGCTTCCTGGTGCAGAGTGATAGACAGCTCCAGACCAGCCACTGTCTGTGCCACTGCCGGCATCTTCCCCACTGTGCAGCCTACCGGCCATCTGCCTAGATGGCTACTATCCCTGCTGCGGGTCCTCAGGCTGCAGCATCCCCTGGTAGCCCCACTCCCTCTGGCTGTTGGCCCATCCAGCTTCAGACAACACCCTAGACAGCTCTTAGAAGCCATGTGTCTAGTGTTTCACAAGTCACCTGATCAGGCCAAGGGGGACACCTGGGATTCTGCGTTCAATCGGAAGGGAAATGTATAATCCTTGCTTTTGACCAAGTGCAAAGTGCATTCCAGGGTCAATAAATGGGAGGGGTCCTGGCAGCCGAGCCAATCTCAGCTTGAAAGATGGTAACTCTCCCTGTTCTGCTGTGGGGTCAGGGACCCCTCGGTGGGCATGTGGGACCCAAGGTAAGGGCAGGTGCCTGGTGGGTGAAAGCAACACACAACCCCAGCTACCAAAGCCCCTGTCACTGGCCAAATACTGCAGGCCGAGTTTAGTGATCTAATCCCCACTCCCTGTTTGGAAATCAGAATCACTCCTGGTGTTAGCACTGGGAACTAAAGCTCCAGGTGGGGATGGCCGGCCCTCCCCTCCAGGGGCTGCCTGTCTCTGCAGGGCAGGCCCTGTGCTATACCAAGGGACACTTCCAGCCCTGGCCTGGTCCTCCCACCCTCCTGGGAGGAGCTGGACGCTAAGAGCCTGGGCCGTGGAAGATGTGGTGCTGCCCAGTGGGGTGCCCAGGCCAAGATGGAGCACCTCACGACTCTCCTTCCCCAGCCAGCGCTCAGAACCTCCCTCCCCTCTGCCACATTCCGGGACATGGAATGGGCTGGGCACCTGAAGGGCCTGATAAACAGCTGACAAGACACAGACAAAGAGGGGTGCGGGGCTGTCCCCGGAGCCTGGAGACACAAAGGGGAGGCTGTTTCAGCACACAGGTGCTAGGGCAGTCTGCCTGAATGGAGTCCTGGGGAGGAGCTTCTGAGAAAAGAGCCAGCTGGTAGGGCCTCTGCACCCCTGGTTCCTGGTAGCCACTGTGTGTCTCCCTGGGGACTGAAGAGGCAGGCAGTGACTCAGGGCTCTTACTAGTTGTGTTGCTGTGAGCAAGGGGCCTCAGTTTCCCCATCTGCAGAATGGGGTTAGAGCCAGGTTAAATGGAGAGGATCTGTCCTTTTGGCCCTGGCCTCCTCCTGCATGAGTACCCTGGGCGGTGCCAGAGAGGGACACGAAGTGGGGTCTGGAATCAGGGGTACCTTCGGGACTGCAAAGTGGTCTGGGCAGGGAGGGAGGAATGAGGCCCTCAGAGGTGAGGGGAGCATTCCCACAGCCATAGTAGAGGCACAGAAAATGGAGCCCAGAGCAGGCAGCCAGGGCTGGGGCCTGCCCTCCCCACCCATGGATGGCTTCTCCCACTGGCCACAGGATTCCGGAGAACACATATCTGATTCCAGCTCTTTCCGCACACCTCCTTCTCCTCTTTCCTCCCAATCCCTGCTTGGACAGCAACTCCTCTGGGAAGTCTGACCTTTCTCTCTCTTGGGACGGCCATTCTCCCTACCCTGTTCCTGGCCCCGTGCCCCTATGGACACCCACCATGTTGACAGCAAACTGTTGGTCTTTACCTTTGTCTCTCCCATAGGGGAGATGGTTTCTGCCTCCCCAGCCCTGAGCATCCACTGGAGTCTGCAGAGCTGGATGGACTGGCACTCTCCCCTTCAAGTTGTTTTTAAGAACCTAGAATGCCCAAAGCCATTTCACAAGGAGAAGGCCGTGCTGAAGGGGTCTGACGACGCTAGCACCTGCCTGCTTCAGAGATGTTTCTGGGGAGACCCACAGCACACCAGGCACCAGGCTCCCTGGCCCCCGCAAAGGTCTGAGTTCACTCATTTGTTCATTCCAGTCCAGCCCATTCCCCTGAATACACTTCATTTATTCATGTGTGCAAGCAGCATGGAAAGCCATCCCCTTTGGTTTGGACCGGGATGGGACACCAAAAGCCGTGAACACCTGGAAGTGGTTTCAGGGGGCAGAAGCTGAAGCCCGGGTGGCCTAGGGACCCTCCTCAGAACACCAGTCAGAGGCAAACAGGCCATGGTTCTGCAGACATGTAACCGCCCTGCCACAGGGCCACAGGGCAGCCTGCCCCGTCCCATCTCTCAGACCCTCCTCTCGAGGCCCCACGTACAACAGTTCCCTCCTCCCATACAGCCTGAGGGACCCAGCTGCGTTCTCACCTCCCCACCAGCCCTGCAGGTGAGGAGCCAGGGCTCAGGGAGAGTCGTGGGCAGAGTGGTGGGCAGCGGGGCAATCTGGGTTCAATCCCATTGACGCTTCCTGCTGTGTAACGCTGGACAAGTTCATTGCTTAACCTCCAGGCCTCAGTGTCCTCATCTGTGAAATGGCGATCCTCCAGTGCCATGGGTGCCAGGCTTCCTGCGGTTTCACAGGGCTCCCCTCAGACAGCTGTCATGGCTCCTGAGTGGTGTTCCTCCTGAAGGGCAGTACGCAGATGTTCCTGCTGGGTTCTTACCATGAGTACAACTCTACACATTTCTTTCTTTTTTTTTCTTTTCCTCTTCAATTTGTAGAGTCCATTCAGTTATGATTAGTAGAAGTAGGAAGGGTGTTAAAGATCACCAAATCTGAGAATCCTTAGTGCCAGCTAGTGGGGCCCAAGACCTCTGTTCCTGGGCTTGACTAAGAGCCTGGCTGCCTCGCAGCAAGGTCAATTTCTTGACTGGTACGAGGAGTGTGGGATGCAGCGGGCGGGACAGACCCATGGAGAGGACGAGGTTCTCATCGTGGCCACCAGCAGCTGTGGTTCTCAGTAACCGCAGCTCGGACTTTTCCAAGGTGCGTCTGTTTGGAGCTCTGTGACTTGGTCAGTTTCACCGGGGAGTTGTGCGGTCACCTGACTCAAGGCAGTGATGCACACGTCATACTAGTGGTTCTTGGGGCCTAGGGCTTTCCAGTGACATGCACACTGCAGGCCATCCCCACCTGTGCTACTAGGCCAGACTACATCCAGACAACCTCCACCGCAGCTGGCAGGCCCAGGAGCCCCTGGTGGGAGACAAGCCATTCAAAAACCTTTCCACATCCAACCAGGGTACACATCAAACTACTTGGTGACTCTAGGTTTCTGTGGCATCATTTTGGAAGACAAAAATGCAGGCGCATGTTCGCCTTCCCCCTAGAGTTGGCAAGAAGTGGCTCGTGGCTGTTGAGGGATGAGTGCCTTCCTCCCCTCGAGTCTTCTCTGGCAGGAAGTCATCAAGGAGCTCATTTCCCTTGCAGAGTGGGGCGTGTGGGGCTGGGATGCTGGTGTGGAGTGGAGGACGGAAACTGCAGGAAAGCACTCGCCAGGGTGAGCAATGGCAGCCCAGGCTAAGCCACCCTACATGGGGGGAGGAGTCTCCCCGCCCTCCATGGACCCCATGGCATCCGGCTCCCTGAAGCCCTGACCCCGCTCTTGGGGCTGGCCGGGCAGGCAGGGAAGGGGCAGCTGCTCAGCCCCTCTGCTCCCCAGGCCCACCTGGGATGGAGGGCAGAAGACGGAGGCCACCAGACCTGGCTCCACAATGTGGCGCCCAGCACTTGGGAAGCAGAGACACTGTGCCCTGGGTGGGATCCTCGGGAGGAACCTCAGCTCTGCCTGCAAAGTCCTCCAGCCACTCTTTCTCTGTAGCAAGGCAACTCAGTGGGCTCCTAGTTCATCTTGCACGGCCTCTCGACCCCCCAGGACTTACAAACAGAGGCCACTTTCCTGAAGGGAGCAGCTATGTAAATGTGGGGCTTCCTAACCTTGAGGCCCCCCCCTCACCAAGACTTTCTGGGTCAGCTCCTTGAGTGTCAGGACGGGGCTATTCCTCTAGCTCCTCTGATTTCGGACACTATCTTCTGGTGGAAGCCATGGGCTTAGTGTCAGGACCCTTGTCTCTGTGGCCATTTCCATTTTATGGTTCATCTTTGACTCGTGAACCTGAGGAAGTAAGTGTTGGTCCTGAAATGCAAGTACGAGTTACAAGTTGGCATGGGCCAAACCCAGCCCAAAGTTATATGTTGTTTAGTTTGGATGATTTTACATTTTTAATCAGGCAGTTTATGTGAAAATAAAATCAGATAAAATTAGATTTCTTGGTCTACAGCAAGAGACCCGAGTAGCCGGCCACCACGGTCCCCACCACTAGCTCAATGGAGTCTCTTCCACACCTGCTTGGCCCTGTCGGCATGTGACCGTGTCCCCAGAAGTGAGAGGTCCCAAGGGCCTGGGGGGCAGGGGCAGGTGGGAGGATACCCAGATGATCTTCAGTCTGCCTCACCCACTGTGCTGTCCTATAGGGCTAGCACCGAGGCCCAGAGGGCACATTTGACCCCAGCCCCACCCACAGTCTGTGGGCTGGGATGGCTCCCCTGAGCTGCTCCTGCTCCGGGAGCCTTAGATCCTACAGGGCCAAAGCTCCAGGCCTCGGCCCGGCCCTTCCAGCCTGCGGCCAGCAATGCTCTTCCTCCTCCCCCTGGCACTGGGCATCTCAGGTTCACCAAAGATTCTCTCACAATTAATGCACTTCAAAAAGGTTAAAAGTAATTCTTCACAGGAGGAATCGGCAGGAAAAGACAAGCAGGAGGGGGGTGAGGAGTGGGGTGGGTGGGATGAAGGAATCTGACCAGTTATATTTAATAAAAAGCTTAAAAGCCACAAACAGGAAGCAGACCTATTAAAAAGGCAACACTGACCTAACAAAGGAATGTGAACTTGAGTTGACTGAAGCAGCGGCACTGTGTCTCCCTCCCTGCACTCCCACCCCAGCACCCAGGGCCCCCAAACAAGCCTCCTCTTGTACTCTGGCCTGTTCTGGGGACACCTCAACTCTGAGCTTGCCTTGGGCTAAAGGAAGGGGAACTGAGGGCAATGTCAGCATGATCCTACACACCCCCCAAAAAGGAAACAGACGGTGCTCTTGTTCCCTTGTCTGGACCAGCAGGCTCCCCCAGCTCGGGGAGGGATGAATGTTCCAGGGCATGCCCCCCCCCAACTCCAGGGAGCTCCTCTCCTGCCTTCCCAGTGTCCTATACCCCTCCTTCTCAGTAAGCCCCCACAGGTACAGGCCCAGGACCCTGGGAACTGAGGTCAGGACCTTGGCCCACCGGGCTCATGCCTTGTGTGTGCTCCTTGGAACCCAGAGCAGGGAACTGTGGACCCTGGTCTGGCTGAGGTAATGACCAGAGCAGTGGAGAGGACAGGACAGGAGCCTGAAGCCTGGTATCACGGCGGCTCCCATGGATGGGCACTCAGCCTTCCGCAAGGAGTATCTCTAATCGTGACAGAGCTGAACTCCACCCCGACAGAGGCCTCAGGGTACATTCAAAGTAGATCTGAGTGTCGCAGGGAAACAAGGTTCCGGTGCCTGCTATGCTTCCTCACAAGAGTGCAACTGCCACACATGACACTTTGGGCTTGGGGAAGGACCCGGCATTCCAGGGCACGACCCTACCTGGAGATTTCACTCAAGGAGCTACACACCCACAGCATGTTGCTGACCTGATCTGAACCTCCCTGTGGCTTTCCAACCCTCACAGACTAAAACCCAGAGTCCCGCAGACAAGCAAAGTATGGCCACATGCTGATGTGAAGTCAGAGTTTCTCCGCAGACTTTAATTCTGCGGCATGTTTGAGAAGTGGCCTAACACGATGCTGGCGAAGGAAGTGGTATCCTGCACGCCTCCCAGTTCGTGCCAAACGCACACCCAAACTCACTCTTAACACAGGGACTTGGCACTTGTTGCCTCTCTCTATGGAGTGTTCCGTCCCCTTGGTCAGGGCCTATTTAACTGTTACCTCCTCAGAGAGGTCTTCCCTGATTGCCCCTGTCCAGAGGTGCACACGCAGTGCTTCTCACCCTCTCCCTGCTTTATTTTTCTGCAATGTACAGTAGATATTCACTGAATGTGTTCCCACCTGTCCCCTCCCACAACCGTGGCACCCTGCCTCACGTGCGGCAGGACCCCCAAAAGATGGGTGTGGGGTGAGTGCAGTAGTGATGGAAGGGAGGGAGGGACTAAAGGGATCCAAGGGCTCTATTTCCAAGAGCAAAAGCACACCTTTGACCCCACCACTGACAAGTTCCATGTCAGATCACACAGAGGCTCAGCTCCTATTGTTCTCCACCAGGCAAAAAAGTAGGTGGGCAACTCATATTCTGGGAAACTGTACTGGCTACTGGGCAGCATGCCAGGCCCCGGCAGACTCTCTCACCAACTCTCCCTCCAAAGCACCTCCCAGATCAGGATCAGTATCGCCTTTCACAGACAAGCCAGGTCACTCATCCAAGGTCACCCCTGTATGGTTTACAATGGAGCAGGAGCTCAGACTCACACCTTGACCCTGGCTCAGACCAGAGGCTGACTCTATACCAGACCCCTACCCCCACCCCCAGGACCTGCCCTGGCTCTCTAGCCACAAGCCTGAGACCAGAGACCATGATGTTGAGAGGGCTGGGCCTTGTGCATCAGCTCAGGCGGACTGAGCATTCTAAGTCAAGAGGCACTGTCTGTGCACAGTCTCTACCATCTCTCCCTGCCCGCATAGCACCTGCCAGTGGAAGAAAGTGACTGCACTCACCAGGGATGTGGATCTTGAACTTGCCACTCTGGCCGAAGGCGCTGTCAATGACTCCCAGCTCCCCAGTGGATAGGTTCACTTTGAGGCCCACAAAGAGCTGGATGTTGGTCTCCTTTTTGAACAGGGAGCGGCCGATCACGCTGTGGTCATCCATCACCTGTCCCCACACACCCGGCCCCAGAGAGAGCATCAGTATGTGCTGGAGGAGGCCAGGTCTGCTGCTGCTACCCCCCCACCCCCCAACCCCACCGAGGGTGATCTGTCCATCTCATGGATGATGGAACGCACTGGAGCCATGCGGCGACCAGCCCCCCCCCCCCCCACCGCTGACCTCCACTGAGCCTCGGCTGCTGCCAGGCTGAAAACGTTATGTGGATCACACTTAGCATCACAGCAATGGGAGGGAGACACTTTCCTCACTTTACAGATGCAAAATTGCTGCATGGCAGAGTTCAGCCAGGGCAGAGGGAGCTCAGAATCCACAATGGTCCTGCCTGCACCTGACTCTCACCCTTGAACCTCTCCCCAGGCACCGAGCATGGGGAAGGCTAAAGTGTCACTCTCCCCCGACCGGAGATGGCATGGCCTCAAGACCGCCCCCTGCAACCAGGTGGCTGGCCTCCCCTTCCCTGCCTGGCTCCTTTCCAGGGTCTGTGCCAGGAAGGGGCCAGGCCTTGCATAAAAGAGAGAGAAAGGGGACGCATGCATGTGTGTGTGTGCGCACACAAGCTCTTAGGTATTAAAGACTAGCTCCTCTCCCAGATGACCTCAGAAGGGCTAACACAGAGCTCCATCCCGAGATTTGCTTCTACTTTGGAGCGGGACCTATGCTCCACCTGGCATCTGACATGCTGGCTCCCACGCGGCTGCCCCTGGGAAACAGGGGAGGCTTCCTCCTGCTCTCCAGGCCCCGTGCACCAGCGTGGGTGCTTCTGGGGACCAGGGCTGAGCCCAAGCAGGCAATAGCCTGGGGAGCAGCGTGGAGACCAGAAGTGCTGCCAGCGGTGGGACCTGCTATCTCCACGTGCTTTCTTCCTGAGGCTGAGGCTCATGGGGGACCCCCGTGGGCTGGGCTGTCCTCCACCTCGGAAACATCTCACTTCAGCCCAAGACACCAAGGTTTGGCCAAGGGCCCCAGATGGATTGTTTTGAAAGGCAGAAACTGTCCCATTTACCCTAAAACCCTTTTAGAAAAACATATCCTATTCTATTTGATTCATAGCACCAGATAAAAGGTACTTGCATTCCTCCTCTCCCCGGTGATGGATGAATCGGATACAAATAACGATAAGAATAATCATTTCCACTCGCACAGCCCTTTATAATTCACCAATCTCCTTCCCACACATGAACTCCTCCTCGTCCTTCAGGACTCTGCTCCAGCAGAGCTCCCCTGTGGGCTGGCTTGCTGTGGGCTCTGCCCCATCTGTGGGCGCTCCTGGGTGAAATGAAGGAAGCTGTGACCTGCAGGCCATGGGGAGCAAGGGCAAGCAGATGTCACCAGCCCCAAATGCTTTCCCAGGCTTCCCGGCTCCCGGGAGTCCTGTCTCTACACCCACCAGAGCAGCCTGCATGTGGAGCTCCATTCCCAGCCTGGCCAGAGCCTGGGAGGCAGGGCTGCCTCTCACCTTCGGCAGCCTAGCCCGGGTAACTGGAGGGGCCCAGGATGTTTAGCTGAACGGACCTGATGGCTCTGGCCTAGCCATTCCATGCCCCCTGTGACCAGAGCAGGTCAGTGCCACTTCCTGTCCTAAGCTTAGCCTGGGCTGCAGAGAGGCCACCTGTCCTTAGGAGAAAGAGACTGCTTCGGGGCATCCCAGCCTAAGACAGAGGCATTTAGCAGGGACCCCACTGAGCCCTCAAGCACTCCTGTCTACAAGGGGTTTTCATTACTACTTCAGGGTGGTTCGAGGCGAGACCTGAGAGAACTGCAGTTGCCAGGGCCAGCGGCACAGTGGAAACGCAAAGCCAAGCGTGGTGGGCTTCTGCAAAGCCTGTGCTGCAGCATTCAGAAGAGTGAGGCTGCACCGACCACCGCCCCCTCCCCAAGCTGGAGAAGCAGGCAGGTCTGGGGCTGCTGGGATGCCCCGGGGCACTCTGGGCAGGATGGGTGGGTTCCAGGCCTTTGCTGGCCCATGAGACAGAGCCAGCTGAGACACAAGCCTGGTCCCCAGAATCATGGCTGGCTGCGAAGTGACAAAAGACACAGTCTCTGCACCAGGAGCTTAAGACCTACCTAGAGAATCATCTCATAAAAGGCACCCGAGGGATCCAATGGGCAATCCAGGCAGAGAATTCACCCCAAATTCAGAATGTCCTTCCTTCCTTTCTCTCTACAAATACTTACGGAGAGCCTACCCTGCACCCAGCTATGTCACCGAGGACAAATCAAAGCTCCTGCCTCAAGGGGCTCGTGCATCTCCTTCTGGAGGTAGTTATATTCTCCCTCCATCCCACTGCCTTTGGACTGCTCACTGGCAGACAGGGTGTTCCCATCTTGGGCAGGCCCCTGGAGCCCAGCAAGGGCCCCAGTCAAGGCCTTCATGCCTGTGTCCCCCTGCACCCCGGCCCTCGCTCCTTGGCATATCCTGGTCCTGTCTGTCTTCAGAGCACAGATCGTTCCCTGAGATGACACCAGAGCTTTATCTGTTACTCGTTTATTCTTCCCAAGCAGGACCCAGGTCCGTGAAAGCAGAGACAGGTCTCTGCTCTCCGCAGCTGCATTTCCCACATGTAAATAGCACTTACTCTCTGTGCACTCCTTGAATGTCTAAGTCAAAGTTGAACATGTGCCTAACTATGATTGTCGGAACATGTGCAATGCTCAGTCCTGCCTGTGGGCTTTCATTTTTAACACTTCATTGAGGCATAATTGATACATAACAGCATGTGCACATTTTAGGTAAAACTTGATAATTTGAGATACACAGCTACCCAAGAAACCATGACCATCATCAAGGCGGTAAACATAAAGAACACATTTTACATTCCCCCACCCCCTTCCCAACTCTATACCTGCCCCAGACCCCAAGCAATTATCCCAGGTTCAGCTTGGATGAGCTCTTCTCAGACAGCTTCCCCACGCGACAGCCACCTTCTGTCCCAAGGCCTGACTGCTCTGTCTCATTGCAGGTAGTTGGCCTGTCTGTGTCCCTCAACAGACGGACCAGGAGTTCTCTCTCATGTGGCCCCGAACCACGACAGGTCCCAGTACATATGTACATGATACACGGGTGGGGAGGGAGATGCTGGTGACAGAAGGTGACTCTCGGCTCTTTGGGGCCAAAGAAAACCACTTGAGTGGACTTGTGGTGGGGTGGTACATTTCATCTGAGAGGGAGCCAACAGCCTCGTCTTGCGCCTGGTTTTCCCGCACGCCCCAGTGCCGGCCATTCCTGGAGCACAGAGGGCCATCTCTTGGCCTTCCAATGGGCCTGGAAGTTGAGCTTCATCGTGACTGGGACCATGAGGTGGGGGGCAGGCATGCTACCTATTAGCAAGAGGGCATTTCAGAAGACTTCCTACTGCTTCTACTGCCCTCCCTCTTCCTTTTGGTTATGGAATATTAACTTAAAAAGGAAAATGCCACAGACAGAGAGAAGGATCCATCTTCCCCCAAGCCAAGGACTTGCAAGGAGGGCAGACTAATTTTATTAACCACAGGGGAACTTCAAAAAGCTTCAGGGCTTTAAAGGCAGACATCAACGACCCCAAAGTTAGTTTAAGTGCTACATAAACAAAAGCCTAGGGCTGGAGAAGCGGGGGCTCCCGGCACTTCTTACGTTCTCATCTGACCAAGTGGGGCAAGTGTGCGGGCTGGCGGGCCCTGCAATCCTGCTGGTGTGTGGGGCTGGTCAGTTCACTGACCTACATTACCACAATACTTTTTTAAGCATCCAGGATAAGGTGAGGCATGAATGGGATTTTGCTGACCCTCAAGGAGGGGCCCGAGGAGGCTCCCTCTTGCTTGCCACTTTGTGGCCTCCCTGGGGCTGGAATGGTGGTTTAGAAAGGATTCAAGTTCAAAGGGAGTGCCCATTTCACTCCTGTTCTCTTGTTTTATGGCTTGGCCAGAAGGCCTAATGGCACTGTGGTGGAATGTCCCCTCCTGGTAACTTCTGTGTCTTCAATTCCACTTGTAGGGTCAGGCAACGTGGGTGAGAAGGCTGGCCTTCGGTGCACTGCTAGGAACCCAGTGTGGTCTTGGGAACGCTGGCACCCCCCCCCCCCCCCGCCTGCTGATGGTCTGTGCTGTCATTTCCAGCAGCCTAGGAGGATCCTTCCAGGAGCCTGAAGATGGCCTAGATGGGCACTACGGACATGAGCTGCCAGGACAGTGAGAGAAGCTGGCAGCAAACTCCTCCTCCCTCAGACTATCCAGCTCTCAGCACCTCCTCTCCCATCTCCTCCTCAGCAGATGAGAGCCACAATTTGTCCTCAGCCATGCTCTGGGAGAGGAACCTCCACAGCATTAGTGAATCTTCAGAAAAGCCCTATAGGATTTCAGCAAAGTGAAATGACTTGCCCAGAGTCACACATTCCAGCTTTCCCTACACTCGACCCCATGGCATGAGAGCAGAAGAGAAGGAGGTGTGGCGGCAATGAACGAGCCCAGCCAGGGCACTCCCCACCCTCTGGGCTCCCCTGAGCCATGCCAAGACTGGCTGGACCCAAACTGGCTTGCAAATCCAGCCTCATTCCTACCAATCCCAGCTCCTGAAAACCCCAAGCCACTGGAGGAGCCACCAGCAGAGAGGGAAGACAGATGGAGTCTGGCCGCTACATGGAAGGAAGTGAGGTGCAGCCCAAGCACCCAGCCAAGGACGACCTGCCAGCCCAGTGGGCGCGATGCAACAGGAAGTGGGGCTGGCTTCATGGCTGTTGAAGTGCTTCTGGTCTGTTCTGGGGCTACCCAGGGTGGAGGCTGCCAGGCCCAGAATGCACTGAACACTAGTGAGGCAAGCTGCAGACCCCCCCCCACGGCCCCCCCAATTTCTTCATCCACAAAATAAGGCTGGAAGGAGGGTAAGCTTTCCTCCACCTATGGTTATGGGGCCAAGAGGCAAATTACCTTTCTGGTGAATTCTAGTACAGCCTGGGAGATGTGGGCACATTGGAAATAAGAAAGAAAGAAGGCTAAGGGGATGGGGAACCAGGCATGAGGGACGGTGGAAGGAGAGGAGGTGTTTAGCCAGAAGCAGCAGCTAAGAACAGACTTGAATGCTGTCGTCCCACATGGCTCTTAAGGTTTCACACAAAAGGGCCAAGTCCACAGGGAATGCTAAGCTCCTGCTTGTGCAGTGGGCCAGAGCCTGGGCTCTGGAGCCAGGCTACTCTGGCTCTAAGTCTTGGTCTTGTGGTCTTGGAGACTCTGGCCCATGGCCTAACCCCTGTGGGCCTTAGCTCCCCATCCACAAAGTGAGTTAAGAGAGTTACCGCAGGTTCACACAGAGTTGTCATTGGTCTGGCGTACGTTCCCTGGGCAGAGTGTCTTCCTCCCTCAGGACCCACCCTGCTGCACCACACACAGGAAGGCGTGTGGGGGTGGGGGTGTGCAGGGGCAGGTCCTGCATCCCCCGCCCCACTGGCTGCCACACGCAGACGTGAGCAGACATTGCCGACAGACCACGGCACTCTTCCATAGCCCCCTGTGGGCAGCGGAGCCCCCGGCAGAGGGCTGTATCGGGAATAGGCAGGGACAAAGCCTATGTGTGGGTCTCGGCCCAGCCACAGCTTGTCGGCACGGGCCGCCCCAGTTGGAAGAAGGGTGGTCTTGGAAGGCAGGCGTTGGCCCAAGTGCACTTCTGCATTCCCAGAACATGAACCCTCCAGATATTACCAGGGGTGTGGTGCAAAGAGGGGACACCCAAACGATTGCTAAGAGAAACCTCATTAAAAGTCTGGCTACGGCAAGGGATGGTAGCCCATCCTGCAGGAGGCACTGAGAATAGCATTTCTGGGGAGCTTCTGGAAGACCAGGGGTCATCATTTGTCCTGGGTGTTAGAGGGCAGAGGGCTGGAGGTAATGCATTTTCTCGGCCCTATCCATTTCTAGAACATGTGTGCTTGCCCAGTTGCTGGGCTCATCTCCAAACTACAGACTCTTCCAGCTAAAGGAGAGAGACCTCAGAGATCAGACACCGGCACATCCAATGAGGAAAAACCTTTAGAGGACAGTTGAAGGCTTTTCATGTTGAAATCAATCACTGTGACGTCAAACCACAGGCAATGCATGTGGGACTTACTCAGCAAGCCCTGCTCCTCGGGAACAATGCTGAACCTGGGCCAGCGCAGTTACAACAATAGCTCTAAGTGGGGACTTTCACTGTTTGCATGAATACTTTGCTTCGCTTATGAGCCTTCAGTCACCGGAGGGCGAGTTCCCAAAGAGCAGTCACTGGTTGTGCATGGAAGCCCAGGCTCTCGCTTCCACGCCAGGCGAGTCCCTACTGTCCCCAGCCTCCGAGTGGGAACCTGGCCGCCAGTACACATAATTATGTTATTACATGTGTGTGTCTCTCTTGGGGCCTGGCTCCCATGATGAGGCTTGGGAAGTACCCAAGTCCTGAAGCAGCTATTTGAATTCAAATTGGATAAGTGGCACCAAGGAAAGAGGGACAGCCAGCTGTGCAGTGGGGCCCTGAGATGCTCGCTCTGCTGGCTGTGGGGAGGACTGGGAAGGTTTGAGTCTGGACTGCCTCTTCAGCAATATGACCTTGGGCAAGGGACTTCCCTGACCCTGTTTCTTCCTCTGAGAAGGCTGTTTTTGGGATTAGGGGTGTTGGTGTTGGCAAGAACAACTAAGACATACTCAGAAACCACAAGATGGAGAGTTAGCTCATTGAAGAAAAGCAAGGATGTGGACATCTACTTTCACAGAGACTACATGCCAGTGGCCACTCTTGGGACTCTAGTTCTCTCCCTCGTACACAGTGAGGTCCTTGTGGAGGACAGCAGCCAGGGAAGGGATCTGCGATGGAAGAGCTCAGAAGTTGCCTGGATCACCAAGGTAATCCGGCAAGGCTCCTGCATAGGGTGGTAATTCTGCCAGAGCACTTGATGGCCACCAGGACTGACAATTTCCCCAGGGGTCACAGCGATGCTGTTGTTCTGGTATCTAGTCCAGAGGCTGCCTTTTCTTCCCTGCCAGCCCAGGGCCATGGCAGGGAGCAGGAAGCCTTGGAGCGGCCTGCAAGGTAGGGTGGCTGGTGACCTAGGGCAGGCCATGTCACTTTTCTGAGCCTCAGTGTTCTCTCTAGTGAAAACAGGGAGAATGTGTCCACCTTCAAGGCTGCTGTGAGAAGAGGCAAGTGTTCCAATGTGAAAGACTGCTGTGAGTGACAACCAACCTCACTGCCACCCCATAGTGTCAACCCACAAAAGGAAAGCAGCTTTCAGTTTGTCTCGTTTGATCAAGTGAGTTGCAAAGGCCCAATGAGAAGGCCTAGGGCAGGCCAGGCTCTGGGCATCACAAAAGGCGCCCAGCCGAGGAGACCTCTACCTCTGTCCCACCTCTCCGGCCAGTGGGGCTGGCTTCCTCAGTCCCAGCGATGGGCAGGCCCCCACTTGTCTGTAGCAAGCTGCACCTCCCAGCGCCCCACCCCCATCCCCAGCCTCCCTCCCTGGCTCTATCCTGCATCACCCGGGCAGCAATACAGGTAAAGCTGTCTGTCTGGAGCACCTAAGGAGGTATCAAAGCACAGCTCACCAAGGCAGCTGCATTTTTGTGGAGGAAATATATATAAATATATAAATCAATCAATCAATCAATCAATCTATATGAAGCTCACTGCCCTTCAGCGGCTGAAGCAAGACTTTCTGGTCTCAGACGCTGACACTTGGAGGGAGGCGAGGGGCCGAAGGCTTGGGCCGGAGCCAGAGCACTAGAACAGCCATCTGATCTCCCCCGGCTTCAGGGGGCACCTCTGTTTTCTCGAGTGGCCTGGGAACTGACACAGCCCTTGGCCTGCTAGACAAGGGCCTGAGGCAGCAGGGGTTAGCCAAGTGGCCTAAGGGGCCAGGTGGATGGCTGTGCTCGCTTCCCCCCAGGCAGGGGTCTGTCAGATGGCCCCCCACTCAGAAAGGGCTGCAGGGAGCCAGGGCCGGCCTGCGCCCTGGCCAGCACGCTCTCCAGGGCCCTGGGCACATTAAACAAGCCATCAGCAGTGGAGCGGGGTGAGCCAAGAGCTGGGAGGCAGCACTGCTTTAGACTTCAAAGCCGACCAGAGCTCCCGGTGGCGTCTGCGTGTTTCCACTTGGTCGGACCGATGCCTCAGGCTCCTTGGCCCAGCCCTAAGGCCTGCCCCATCCGGCGCCAGGGTGCCAGAGCCAGGACGGTCGGCATGCCTGGTGTGATCCCACCACAGGAGGGGCGTGGGCGCCAGAGTCTTGCCACTACCCCAGCTGGGAACCCAGGCATCTATGCCCTCAGGGAAGTCCAAACAAATAGCAATGAGGAGAGTCACTGCTTAACAATGGCCCACCATGCCAGGGACAGCACTCAGCATTTTATATGTACTCATCTTCCTGCCTTACACCAGCCCATGGAGTAGGGAGTATAAGCCCCGTTTTTCCAGTAAGGACACTGTGCGAAAGAGACTCCCCCAAAGTCTCACAATGGGGGCCATCCAACATCCCCCTGGGGCCCTGCCTGGAGCCTGAATTCCCTGGGTCTTCATGGCCTCGGCCTGCAGACCCTGCCACACCTGGTCTCCTCCTCTGCTCTCTTCCAGCCCTGGTCGCAAAGAGGCATCCCAGTGGTCCTGCATGCCTGCCTCCCTGGCCTGCCGCACCCTGAGACCCAACTTCCCAATTCGTGGCAGGCCAGCCGTGGTAGCTAAGGTGTGAGTATTGTCTTTGCCTTGGCCGTGAGGTGGGTCCGAAACGATTTTTGAGTAAGAGCTGGCACGACCACCTTTGTTCAGGAGAAAAACGATATGGGTGGAGCTGTGCAAGCTTCTGAGGCAGGGAGGGAGGTAAGGAGGGCCCCTGGGGTGTGGGAGCAGTCAGAGGTGTGAAGTGGACCACGGCAAGGCAGGCAGCGCCCAGCACTCTGTGTCCTCGGCACGGCGCCCTCAGAGGCCCCACCTTTGCCCAGGCAATTGTTACAAATGAGGAAACAGGGCCCCAGAGAGTAAGTGGCTTCAGTCAGGCCAGACCACTCCACTCAAGCTGGGGTACCCAGGCTCAGAGGGAGCCTTGGGTATGCAGGCCAGGTAAGAGGGGACAAGTCTGGGGACCTTGAGTGGACACCCACTCTGCAGGCTGCCCCAGATGACCCCACTCAGAAAATTTCTTCAGCACAATCTGAATGAAGTCCCAGCCTTCCCCAGCCCCCAGCTTGCATCGCTGGCCCTGCTGGTGGCTTCAATTGTCAGCCCACCTGCCCCTTGGAGCTCCCTTCCCATTCTCTAGCTGCTGAATGCCCTGGGCTGAGGGCCCTTTTCCAAACACCCAGGGCCAGACCTCTGGGACCCTGCAGAAACAGTGCCTGGCCCTGGGACCCCCAAGTCCTGCCAGTCTGACCAGTCACAAGGCACAGCTCAAAGTCACCAGTTCTTTGTACTTTTCCCTCACTAGATCACCTCCCTCCCGCCAGCAGAGACCCTGCTCCTCTCCTGCTCCCTGCAGCCCCTCTGAATGCCCCAGGCATTCTGTCCTCATAGGAAGGACACATTTCCTGTGACTCTGGCCCACTCAGAGGGGGGCAGCAGGTGTGACTCTTCATGTGGCTACAAGGCAAGGACCTCTGGAGCATGGCCCAGCAGCTCCATTCCAGCTGAGAAACACTCTCCACCCCCCTTCACTTTCACCAGGTCTTTGCACACCTGCAAAGAAAGAGCCTTTACCTAATTGTTCTCTTTAAATACCTCTGCTTAAAGGGAAACTTCACCTCGTACCCTAGAGAGAAAACAAGAGTCACCATAAACAAGAACCTGATGGTAAAGTAAATATGATTAAAAAAATGAATTGGATCCTAGTCACAGACCGTTGGCTCCTGGAAGGATGTATCTTGGTCCTGTTTTCCTACCCGTTTAGGAGTGTTAAAATCACCTTCAAGGGAATCTAAGACTTTCTTTGTGATGTAATTAAAGGATCAAAGGAAGAAAAAAAGAAAAGAAAAAAAAAACTGAGAAAAGAGAAAAAGTTATTACTAGGAGGGGTTCTACATTATATAACAGTATGAGAAAAAGTAAGGCTTTTTCGAAAAGCAACTTGCTGCCTGCAAATTTGCAAGTTGCAAACACATGAAACAATGAACAAATGCACAGACACACACAACATCAGTGTGTCTATATCCAATCTTCATTTCTAATTTTAATGGTTCATGTTTTCTACTTTTAAAAGTCTACTAGGGTTTTCTCTGTGGCCACAGGTACAACCAGAACCTAAGTTCCACAAGGACAGGGATTTTGTTTTTCTTACTCACTGCTATATCCCCAGGCCCTGAAAATAGCACACAGGTGTTCCACAAATATTTTTTGAATGACTAATACTGAAAGTCCAGTTTTGTAAATGTTCCATGGAAAAAAAAAGAGAAAGTGTATTTTTTAAAATTTCTATCTAGAAATCAAGCATAGCAATCATGTTATGAGTTGGTGTCCTTATCTGTTGTTTAGTTGGCCTGTCCAATTTCAGAATCTGCATTCTAAAGTGCCCCAGTATAATTATGACTCCATTTTTTACCAAGTTCTCCTTGGATTTCTAACAGATTTTGTTTCTACATGTTTGGTAGGTGCAAGTTTGTAACCCTGCCCTTTATCATTATGCAATGTCTCCCCTTATCTTTGTATTTTTGTCTGAAATTCTAGCTTGTCTGAAATTAACTTGTCAGAAATTAACCCCCATACTTTTTGTTCAGTAACCTGATGTTTCTCTATCCTTTTGTTCATAGCCTTCATGTACCACTGTGTGTTTCCTATAAATGGCATATTTGCGGGGCGCCTGGTGGCTCAGTGGGTTAAGCCGCTGCCTTCGGCTCAGGTCATGATCTCAGGGTCCTGGGATCGAGTCCCGCATCGGGCTCTCTACTCAGCAGGGAGCCTGCTTCCTCCTCTCTCTCTCTCTGCTTGCCTCTATGCCTACTTGAGATTTCTCTCTGTCAAATAAATAAATAAATAAAATCTTAAAAAAAAAAAATGGCATATTTGTTTTAATCCAAACTACTGATCTTTGTATTAATAGGAGAATTTGGCCACTCATGTTTAGTATAATGACGGATATAATGACTTCCTTCTGTTTTTTGTCATTATTTATGTTTTTGTTTCCCTCATTTTTGTTGATTCAATCAAATACATTCCAGTTTTTCCTTTGTGTGTGTGGAAGTGCTATACTTTCCAGTTCCATTCATAGTTTCTTCCTCTTTGTGTTTATAATCTGACACATCTTTCTATATTTTTACTTGAAAATGGGATAGTAAGAATCTCCCTCACCACCACAGGCTCTAACTCCCTTTCCCAAGCCCTCTCCCTAGAAAGACTAGCCCTTTAGAACACCTTCACTTCCCTTCTTCTCTCCCTCAGGTGAGACCTCTGGAGCATTTCTGTTAACCTGATCTCCATTTTCAGGACCTAATTCCTGAGGACTGCAGACAGAGTTGAGTACCTGTGGTTGTAGATGGTGATTAGACTTTTCCTTGCAGGATGTTCAATGTGTTTCAAGAGTCCTATTTATCCTTTAGATCAGAAGTGGACACACTATAGCTAGAGGCCCCAATGCTGCCCAGTATCTGTTTCTGTATGGCCTTCAAGCTAGGAATGGTTCTTCAATTTTCCAATGGCTTGAAAAACACCAAAAGAAGGATATTTCCCGACACAGGAAAACTATGAGAAATTCAAATTTCAGTGCCCATCAATAAAGTCTTACTGGCACCCCACCACACCTACTTGCTTCTACCTTGTCTACGGCTGCTTTTGTGCCCCAGTGTCAGAGTTGAGCAGCTGTGACAGAGACCTAGAAGGTACTGGGTGCCATGACTCTGGGATGGCTTCACAGCAGCTCACCCAGCCATATGTTTTATTTATTCAATTCTATTATCAGTGCACAGGCACCATGTCAAAACAGGAAAAGTGGACTTCGAATGTCACACTTTTAATGCCTGGTGAGGTGCAGATTATTATTTTATCGAATTACATGGCAGAGCTCTGTGTTTTTTATGGACTGTGTTAATAAAATACAGCATATACTGACATCACAGTAATCCCAGCTCACAGAAAAAAAATGAGACGATTTCAAGCAATACATCTCATCACAGCAGAATTTCTTCACAAAACAAAAAGACAGAGAGAGAGACAGAGAATAGACTACAATCAAAGTAAGTTTCCAAGTGGTTCATTTGTTAGCCAAGTGAGGAAAGCCATTTGCTAGTGGTAAGTTAATTAAATCGTGTTTGAGTGTATAAAGTATCCAGAGAAAAGAAGCTTGTTAAAGATGATCAGATTTGGGGCAAGGGCAACTTCTTGGATATGGCCCAAGGGCCACAGACACTGTAGGTGACACCACCGTGTGAAGCCTCATCTGCAGAGTTGGATCCATCCTCCAGTGTGAGCAAGTGAAGCAGAGCACAGAAGTAAGAGAAGACCTAGGGAGGGTTAACAGCTGGCCTCTTCATGTGCCAAGCACTGTCCTCATCATTTTGTATTTATCTCACTGTTACATTCTTTCTAGAACTTACCACTACCTCAAAACATCTAAGGTACTCTTCCTTGTCAGTCTCCCCTGTGAGAACAAGAATTCTGCCTGCCTTGCTGTCTCCCCAATGCCTCACACACATAGGAGCTAAGTAAACATCTGCATATATGCATGAATGTCTTTTAGGCAATGGGGTCAGAAGGACTATATGCCTTAAGTCTGTCCAGATGGAAAGTATCCATTCAACATATACCCATATACAGCTGGGCCTTCCTCGTTTATAAATGGAGGATGTTGCCCCCACGGGGCAGCTCTGCAAAATTCCTTGGTCCTGCCCATGTTTCCAAACTAGGAGTGGGTCAGGCTGGGACTGAAGCCCAGGCCTCCACGTTTGACCAGTCTGCCACATGGCAAAGACTGTGGCCAACTAAGTGATCTGAAAATCTCTGTGTACTCTGGGTCCTGCTCAAAGCAAATGGGGCTGCCTTTTGGACTAAGTCCAGCCTTCTACTCGTGAGCTGTACTAGGAAACCTCCTTCCTGTTTCCCCTGAGCTAGACTTAACTCTTAGGTATGAAGCCACTTCACCGTGAGCTGGAGACAGTCTGCTCCTCAAATGAATGAGCCTGTTGATGTAAAATGGCTGCCCAAGGCATACAGTTGTTACATGGTACTGCTAAGGGTTGAGTCCAGGCTGTGTGATCCCAGAAGTTCAATGCTTACCACCTGACCAAGAAAAAAAAGTCTCTTGCCAAGGAGACTCCAGCTTCTTGAGAGCACACCAGCCTCTCAGCTCACTGGGCAAGAATTTAACAGATATGCTGGAGAGATAAGGGCTCAGAGGCCAGTCAGTGCTGGGTTCAAATCCTCACTTGACCATCCTGTGACCTTAAGCAGGTTGCTTCACATGTCTTGAGCTGGTCTCCAGCATGGCTGCCTTTGCAGAGGGGCCCTGATGGCCTGAGTTCAGAGCAGGAAGAAAACGAGCTTTTTTTTTGGAGTAACTTTTCCTGTTGTTCGAATTATTTTTTACCATATTTTTACCATTGAATTACCTCTCCCAAATATTTACATATAATTTTAGGAGGAAGAAAGTGATCTACTTAATAATTTCAAAAAAAGTGCATAGAAAAATAATAACCTCCTCCTTGAATTTTTATAAGGCTTCAAAATAAGGTAGGCAGCCCATAATGGCACACAGTAGGTGCTGAGTAAAAAGAGCAGGGATCGGCTGGAGGGGGGCGGGAGGCAGGTGTATTCCTGCCCCTGGGCCCAGAAGCGAACCTGTGATATAAGACAGGTGTCCATTCAGCTAGAGCCTTAAGGGGCTGGTACAGGGTACTCAGGTGCTGTGCTCTTTCCTTCCTTGCAGGACCCCAGTATCAGGACTCCTCCACACACAGGCATAGCCCTGCCCGAAGCAGTCCCTGGTGGGAGGGAGGCTTTCCGCTCAGGCTGTCTGCGTGGGGTCTGCTGACTGCAAGTCTGGGGCTCTTCTGCCTCCACTTCTGGCCTCCCCAAACTAAGGAGGAAAGGGCCAGTGGCCCCAGGGACACCCTAGCCTGGTGGCAGGGGCTGGCTCAGCATGTCTCCTGGACCCCCCGCCACGGCCCCTTAGGAGGCAAGAGGCATTCGATGGTATGTTTACTTGCTCCTCAAAAACCCACACTCCTCATTCTCGAAGGAAGTCACTGCTGCTCCACCACCAGCAGGCCTGTGTGGGGAAATTAGACCAAGAACTCACCAAGGGGGACATTACTCCATGACAGATATTTCACCAGAGAATAATTATACTTCATAAGACTGCTAATAAATCAAGCGAGACAAACGAGCGACGTGCACTTTATCACCTTCGTCCTCAATCAGCATCTCAGGGCTGGCCCCCGGCTGAGGGAGCCTTTGTGTGGCCCTCACGGTCGGCCCTTGACCCCTCCTGGCAGCGCTGGGAGTTTAGGCTGCTGCTCCGCAGATGAGGAAGCCAACCTTCATAGAGGGACAGACAGCAACAGCGGTGGATGGGGTGAAGGGTGGAGGGGTGGGGGCAGTCATGGCTCCAGCTCCAAGACTCCAGCAGCAGCATAGGCTGACCAAGCCTGTCTGCCTGAGTGGGTGAGGCTGGCCTCGAAGTGCGAAGCCTGAGATTACAGAGCTAAGGATCCTGAGTTTCAGATGTACTGTGAGCGGGTAAGTAAGCAACTTCTACCGATTCTCCCATCAGAGGGCAGGTCTAGACACAGGCAGAAGAGGAAGGGAATCCCAGGAAGAATCCTGAGAGAAGGAGGGAGTGAGTGGGAGCCTCTGCAGTGAGAGTTCCAGAGGAGAAACGTGGGGATCCGAGAGAGGGGAAAGAGACAGGGTCGGGGGGTGCACTGGAAGCCCCAACCCCAGCTGGCCCCCAAGGCCCTGACACTTTCTCCTGAGTGCCTTTTTGGTGAGGGTCAGACCCCATGCTGGGGCCCATGCTGCTATGGGCAGGGCCCTGCGCCCAGAGAGGTAACCCTCATCCTGCCGTTTAAGGAACGGAACTGCAGCCTTGCCGAGGGCCTCCCAGCACTGGGGTCTCAGCACAGCCGTGCTCTCCCAGCTTGGATAGCAGTCCCAGGACCACCCACAGCCAGGCCTGCCCTGCAGGGGTCCACAGCTGGGGAGGAGTGAGGTTTGGACATTCTCTCCCCATCTCTTTAAAGCCCAGGAGGCAGGGATTCCCACTGAGACCTACAGTGAGAGACAAGCGGGGGGACGGGGCCCACCTAACAGAAGGCAATCCCAGGACTTCAGGACCTCCTTTGGGTCTAGGCTACTGCATTTGCCCCCTCTCGTGAAAGGCCTATGAACCAGACTGGCTCACCCATGGCTCAAGACCTGTATCCAGTGTTGATACCAGGAACCTTAGGAAGCCAGCAGCCCAGGCCTCCCACAGTGTCCCCTTTCCACTGTGTCCCCTTCCTGTACCTTCCCACCTCTTGCCCTCTGACACCCCTTGCTACCATCATTCCCCACACCCCCCACCCCACAGGCTGAGGACCCACTTGGCCAGGCCCTACCCCATAGGCTAAGGACCCGCTTGGCCAGGCCTGCCCTACAAGGGCCAGCCATGCTCCCTCTGTTGATGTGACCCAGCAGCCACCCTGCCTGATGAAGGTTCAGCTCCTACTGAGGACACGAGAGCAAGGGCCTGGTCATCAGGCTGGGAGGGGCGAGGCCCGGCCTCTTACCTGTTGCTCAAGGAGGCCGCTGACAACACTGGCTTCTGGCCCAGGTGAAATGCTGCTGTCTGCAACAGTTAGCATGAGGGCCCGGGGCTGCTCTGCCCTACACAGCCACCTCCACCCCTGAAGGAGACAGGAGCAGGTGCCGTGGGGCTCCCCTGCCTTGGTGCAGGCCCCGGCTCTATGACTGAGGGCTAGGAGAACGCAGGCCACTCAGCCACTCTGGGCCTCAGTTTCCTTGTTTGAAAACCTCAAAAGTTGGGACCAGAGGCCTCTGAGGTCTTCCTGGTTCTCATCATGGACCCCAAACATGTCCACCCCGGCCACCCGGGCCCGACAAGTTAGGATGATGGGCGGAGGGACTGCTTACCCGTTCTACAAGGCCATGTTTGTGCTTCAGCTTATACACTTTCAGCCTGGGCAAGAAGCTCTCAGCATAGTCCTTGTCCTCCAGGCCGTGCAGCAGGACGCCGTGGAAGGCCAGCCGGCACATGTTGGCATGAATGTCCGCATCTAGCCTGGAGCCAATCACCAGGCACAGCTGAGGGCAGGTGACAGGCTTCTCAAATTCCACAAGGGCCCACTGCTGCCGTGGGCAGCTGCTTTCAGTGGCCTGGCCCGTCTTCTTGTCAGCCTCATCACTGTCCGTCCCTGCTGGTGCCAAATCCTTCTCTAGGTACTGCTCCTGGAAGAGGTATTCTCGAGAGAAGTCGAAGGAGTCCAGCACAGGCTCGTGGTCAAAGCTGTCGGGGGCAGGGCTGAAGAACATCAACCGGCCCATGACCGTCTCATGGCCCACCGTGATGTGGAACTTGGCTTTAGTCTGCAGGGGCGCCCGGAAATACGGAATCTTCTCCACAGAGATGATGGCTGCGTGGACAGTGTGCAGGGATTCAGGGGCACACACCAGGCCACGCTCCAGCAGCTTGGGGTCAAACTGGGTGACGCAAATGCCCAGGCGGTCTCCCTGCATGGCTGAGGTGACAGGCATATGAAACATCTGCATGGATTTCACCTTCTTCACCACCTGGGGGGCAGCAAAAGAGAAAACTCAGGAAATGAAGAGCCTTGAGGCTGGTGGGGAGGGCCTCCAGCTGGAGAAGTCCTCATCCCAGGACTGCCAACACCAACCCGGCCCCGGGCATGGCACCCCAGAAGAGCTCTGGGGAGCTCAGACTCTCCCTGGCCAGAACAAGCTCCACCCTGCAAACATGAGGCTCGCGGGGTCCCCTGGTCCAGGATGCAGGTGGTGGTCATGGCAGCCAAATCCTCAGCTATCTTAGCTCCCTCTGTCCCTCTAGTCGCTGCTCTGCCCCAGACCCCATTCCAGCACTTTCTCGCCTTCAGCCCTCTGCAGAGGCTTGTCACCACATGCAGAATGGGTCCCCTAGGTCCTCAGCCTGCCAAGCTATGGCCATCTGTCCTTGAAAGCCCAGGCCAAACCCCATTGCTCTAGAAAGTCTACCCTGACCCACAGAGGGTAGGGTCTATCCCTCTCTCTTTGGTGCAACTCCAAGCTCCTCTGAGTCATACACAGCCTGCTCTGCTGTCACTGCCTATTCTGTGCTGATCTGCCCACGAGCCTGTGCGCTTCTCCAAGGCAGGTCACAATGAAGGACTACAGTGTGACAGGGACTGTTCTGGCGGTGGGAACAGAGTGAGAAACAGCAACAGAACTACAAATACGTTAACATTAACTAAGTTTGTGCTGATACAATTATGAAGCTTTGTGTGTCAATATATAACTAACATAATTCTATACATATAATAGAGTATTATATTACATACACTATGTATACATATATAAAATATATAAAGAAGGCCTAGCGTGTAAGGGGAGGTCTGGCTTTTCAGAGCGGTGGCCAGGGAAGACGTCTATAGAGGCGATGATTCAGCGGAGACCTGATTATAAGAAGTTATGTGAAGGTCCAGAAAAAGAGAGTTCTGAACAGGGAAACTAATGAATGTACAGGCCCAGGATGGAGGCTCTGTGGGTCTGAGAAATAAACAAAGAGGCGGGAGGGCTGCAGCAGGGAGGGCAGGGAGGGCAGGGAGGAGAGGGCAAGCTGGAAGTGGCAGAGGAGTTTAGGCAAAGGAGTAACCTGATCTTATCTCTGGAAACCACCACACCAACTACTACACCAGGCAGATTTCTGCACCCACAGTTCGTAAATCAGGAACAGACATAGGAAAGGCTCTAATAAACGTTTGCGTAAATCAATGAACATTCCTACTAAGATCCACTGTCGGAGAGATGAGATCACGCTTAGCGCAGCAAAGGAATGGGTAATGTATTTCAGAGAACCTGCCATCGAAACTGGCTCAGTTAAAGACACTTTGGCCTTCAGGTTGTCGAGCACCCTCATCTGCAAAGCCCGGGTGTGTGGAGCACTCGTTTTCTCCTTGGATAAAGGGAGAATGCTGAGCTGCTCTGGGCGCAGGAGGCCAGGCCCTTTCCTGGAGAGCCATAATACTCAAGTGTTTGTTTAAAGATCATTAACTACCTAACCAAGAGGTCAGGGGGCAGAGAAAGTGAGAAGTGTGGTGTCAAAAGGCACAGCCAAGATCAATCAAAGAGAAACATAAAACATCTCTGAAATGGTCTACAAGGGCAACGGGAAACTAAGATTTTCAGGAATGCACCTCAGAGTAACTGGAGAATATTATCTTACACTTAAGCGTCTGCCCAGTGAGGCAGGCCCCAAATCACAGCTCTCCCCCACCTCCGCCACGCACCCCAGGCCTGTAGCTGCCTGGTGAGCTGTCCTCTGGCCCCCACCCCACTCCTCTCGCTTCTCCAGGAAAGCTTTCTAAAACATGTCGGATGATGCAATTCCCTTGGCACCGACCACTACACGGGCTCCCCTCTTCACTTCCCTACTTTCAAACCTTTTGGGCATAGCTGTTGTGAGTAGGCAGAGCTTCTGGTCATGTGAAATTCTATAGGGAATCAGCCCCCTGGCCGCCGCCCTCCCACCTCCCAAACAGGGGCAGCTGCTCAGGGAAGGTCAGGGGCTCTTAACACCCCCTTGGCTGCCCCATCAAGGACTTCTGCTTGACTGGCTTCTCCGCATGGCCTGCCCCACATTCTCCTAACACCCGAAGCCACAACCAGGGGCAACTTGAACAATTCCCTACATACAGAACCACATGTGCATTTTGCCTGTGAGGACCCTTCTCCCTGGGACTTCTTCCACCTGAAATTCCTGTTCATCTAAGGAGACCTCCTGGAGCAGCTTCCCTGCTCACTCCAGACCGAGCTGGTTACTCTGCTTGGGTTGCTCTGAAGCTGACTTCCTGTGTTGCCATCGCTGCTTCATGGTTCTGACAGTCTGTGCCTCCGCGTTCTTAAATTACGACAGAGTAAATATCCATGGCCCCACTGTCCACTCTGAGAACTAAAACATCACCGATAACTTCACTGTCCTCTGTGCTCCTCCCCCACCTAGGTCTCCTGCCCGCCCCCCAGCTGGAGGCAACCACTCTCTTGAATTTGGTGTGTGGCATTCCTTTCTTTTTAGATAAACGTGTACACGGTTGTGCGGAGGCTCACTACGTATGTAGTACATATGCCTAATCAATACTTCGCTTTGTTTTCTGAGTGTTTGAACTTGGGAGTTTGTGCCCGTGCCACCTACACCTGCAGCTCATTTGCTGCTGATGCTGTGTGTCACACAGCACACACAGACCCCCACCCATTCGGCCACCTGTTGGTGCGCACCAACTGGTCATGTCCAGTTTTTTTGCTGGAAAATGGTGCAATGAATTCCCTCTCAAACCAGAGTCCTCCCTGATGCACAGCACAGGGAGGGTTCTGAAAGACTGGGGCCCTGGACCAGAACTTCTGGGTCAGGTGTGAGTGAGGGCTCATGTCTTCTAGATGAAGAAAGTACCAGTGTACACATCCAGCTACAGGCCAGAGACTCTTGATGGATCCGTGTCTTCTCCAACATCTGTCACGGCCAGATTTCTTAATATCTGCCTATCAGACTTGCTTATTTCCCCCTTTTAAATCCAGATTCCTGTGGCTGTATCTTGGGGCTTAGTGTAAAGGGCAGCTGACAGACGCTGCTTATGGGAGACCCAGTGAAATCCCCAGGCCATCCAAAGAGAATGGCTGCATCTCATTCTGGAAGAGAAATGCCCCCCATGGCAAAGAAAGCATGGAGCAGAGATTCCGGAGCAGCCAGGGCCTGAGTGACCCTTGGTGTTTCAGATGCTCCACGGGATCGCAGCCCCCCAATCCCTGACTGTCGGCCCCCACCCCCACTAGCAAGTCCATCTCCAAGCAGGCTTCATTAAAAGCATGTTCTTTTCAACAAGGCTTGTGTTCTTAGGACTGAAATAATAAAGAATGCCTTAAGAGGGCACCGTGAAGAGCAGAAAGACAAATAACTGTGCAAATCAAGATTTCAAGGGCCCAGACAGGAAATTGTGAAACAGATAAAGATGGGGACAGGGCGGCGAGGCACGACTGTGGGCTCTGGTGGGGGCATGCAGCCGCATCAGCACACGGACTCGCCAACAAGCCCCCATTCTACAAGATAGCCTTCGAGAATGTAAGAGACCATGGAGGATGCCAAAAATACAAGAAAGTAGTCTTGCCAACTCCAGAATGGGGGGGGGGGACCAAAAACAGGCCTTCCTTTCATTTATGGGCCAACTTTGAGAGAGTCCATCCATCTACTCAACAGCTCACTCGGATTTACTGATATTCAAGTTGAGTGGCAGAGGGCATTCACTCAACACGCGTTTATCAAGCTTCTCTCACGGACCAGGCATAGGCCCTGCAGTGATACAGGGTGAGCAGAACGGACTCTGGAGTCTACTGCTGGGGGTCGGGGAAAAGGTGTGTGGGGGGCAGCTTATAAAGTCATCAACTGGTAAGTGCAGATTACAAAACCACGGCGAGGTCCTATGGGAGAAAGTAACTGGGTGATGTAATCCTTCCTGTGTCATCGGGGAGAACTCCCCAGAGGAGGTAGCACTAAAGAGGAGACCAGAGGAGTAGAAGAAACCAGCCACAGGGGCTTCAGGCAGAGAGAAGAGCAGAGCAGGTCTGAGGCTCTGAGGTAGGAAAGAACGTGACCTGTGGTGGGGTGGGGGGGTGGGACTGAAAGGCAGTGGGCTGGCTGGAGGGGTGGGGGCCGGGGGCGGTGGCATCTGGTTGGAGACCTGGGCCCACCACCTTCACCATGAGGACACTACCCCCCGGTGGTAGTGGGGGCCTGGGGTTGAGCAGAGAAATGACACGTGCTCTCATGCGCTTTGACAAGGTCACTTTGGCTACACGGTGTGGAGAAATAAGAAAGGAAAGAGAGAAAGCAGCAAGGAAGGAACCATGCAGTACCATGCTGGGGTGTGCTGACGGACTGGATGTGGGGACGACAGAAACAAGGGCACATGAGGACGGACTCCCCAGTCCCAGCTGGAGGAACAGCCTTGCGCTGCAGTGAGGAGGGGTGGCTGAGAGATCCGTGCCTGGGAGAGGCCTGTGAGGCAGCTGGCAGCAGGCGAGCACAGAGGTCGGAGCTACAGGAGAGGTGGAGGCTGGAGGGTGATGTCAGGGGCTGGGAAAGGAAGCCTCACACACCTGCCTCTAGCCTTTCCACCTGGAGGTCTGGTAGGTACCTCCAGCCTCCCACATCTGAGATTCCTCTCCTTCCTTCTGTCTCAGAAACGGCAGCTGTGTGTTTCCAGCTGCTCGTGTGAAAATTTGGGGTCCACCTTGACTCGTAAACATACCCAGCCATCGGGTGCTCTAACAGGCTTCACCTTCTAAACAGGGCCAGCGCCCAAGCCTGGGTTTCTGCAACCCCTGCCCATAATGGTCCCAGGCCCACCTGGCTTTGATAACTGCCCCTTCCCCGGCAGCCTGTTCCCCACAGAGCAGCTTAAACCTCAGACAGGACTCTGCACTTTCACCTCCAAGCCCTTTACTGGCTTCCCATCTCACTCTGTGTAACTAACGTCCTTGCTAGGACCCCAAGGTCCTACAGTCGGGCCCTGTCATTTCTCTTGACTTTATTCGCTACAGTTCCTCTGCAGCCTCTATTCATGTCACTTCAGTCACATGAGCCTTCTTACTTCTTGCTCCTGAAACATGCCAAGTGTGCTCGTACCTCAGGGTCTTCACACATGCCAGTGCCTTTGACTGGGATGCTCCTCCCTCAGATGCCCTATTTCTCTTTTCCTTGTCTCCTTCCTGTCCGCTCAAATGTTTCCTTCTCAAAGCCCATCCTTGACTCTGCGATAAGAGCTCCCCATCCCTGTCTTCTTCTCTTTGTTTCACTTTTCTTCATAGCACTCGCTACATGATGTATCATATATTTGTTTACTGTCTATCCAACACTGGACTCTAACCTCCATGAGGGCGAGGGTGAGGGCTTTGTTTTTATTTTAACTTCTGTGTCTATCTTCAGTGCCCAGCACAGTGCCAGACATATGGACGCCCTTGTCACCTATTTGTGGAATGAATGAGAGCAGCCATGGATGGGTGCAGCACTGTCCCTGCCCTCGAGGGAGTTCCAGTCTGGGTCTGGAATGCATAGCTCCAAAAAGGCACATGGAGGTACACAGCCATGCTATAGGAGCAGGGCTGGCCCCAAGGCTAGCTAGGGGTTGGGATGTTCCAGATCATCCAGGGGAAGGAGCCTTCCAAGCCTCTCCGAGGGACTCAGGTCTCACTCTGGTGGGGCACAGTTAGGACAGCCATGAAGAAGGCAGGTGGCAGAGCAGGGAGGAGTCTCTGTGGGGACCGTCAGGCCAGCCCATTCCCTGAGCTCAGCTCAGACAGGGGACGGTGGCTGCCGCGTCTCTTCCTCTTGCCCTTCCCCGCGTTCTGGCACCAAGCACTTCTGGGGAAGGGAGGATGGACCCACGGAGAGACGGAGGAAGGAATACATCAAGCAAGCAAACAATTTTTAAAACTCAAGTTCATGCTTGCTAAGCAGTTTGGCCCTTTCTGACTAACAAAGAGGCTTTACCATCATCTGGGTCAGTTATTCTTCATGAAAACCCTATGAGGCAGGTCAATATTTTTACATTCAATTTTATGGATGAAGAGACAGAGGTTTTGGATGTCTCCAAGGTCACAGAGCAAAGAGGCTGAGACTTGGGACAATGAATGCGGGGGCTACAAGGCAGGTCTGACATCCTGCAGCCCGGTGCCTGGACCAGCTGAGCAGAAACCGTGCCTGGGCAGCTGGCGCTGGGGGCAGAGCAGCCCTACCCTGTCAGGCTGCTCCAGGTCTGGAGTACCCACGATGGGGACACCCATGTGGTGAGAACCAGAAGGATGGCTCCAGGGGAGGGGCAGAGGGAAGACTCCACTGTGAGAGGACCCTGCTCAGGGTGGAGGGAAGGTAAGGAGAAGCCAGCCTGCCCTGAGATTTGGGAGTGGTGGGGACAGGGGCAGCTCAGTCCCTCCCTCCCCCTGCCCAGGCTGCTATGATTGCCCTGGCCACAGTCAGCAACAGCAACAGCCTCTTCCTGGCCAAGCCTGGCAGACAGTCTCAGACCTGACTTTTCAACTGCTCTGCTCCCTCCTAGCCACCGACGTGTCTAGGTTTGGGTAGCACGGTGCTTGGCACGGGACAGACACTATGTAACTGTCTGCCGATGGAGTAGATGGGAGGGCAAAGGAACCCTCTGTGTGTTCCCAGGCCTGACATGCTCAGTTACCCCCTCCTGGTCTCCTGAGCATCTGAAGTGCAGTTACCCAGCATCCTGAGGACTCTGTAGGGTGCTATACTCAGAAGGACCTGGTCTCTGTCTTGGAGTCTACTGAAAACCTCCCAAAGAAATTACTCAAGGTGGGAGGCACAGAGCGTTTATCTCTGCTCTTCATGGCACCCTGCGTGGAAGAGTGGTACCCAGCTAATGCTGGACTTCACAATTTTACCCCATGAGCTGTACAGAAGGTGCACAGAGACACACCTGACATTGGCTGGATACCTACACAGGACGCTCTGCAGACCTGAGCAGCCTTTTCGGTGGCCAACAACGATCTCATTTTAGAGACAATGTAACTGAGGTCCCTAGAGGTTAAGACATTCATCCACAGATCCAGATCTACCTGCCGGGAAAACCCAAGTTCTTTTACTAGATCTTGCCAGAAAAACCACCACGGAAGTCCAAATGAGTTACAGTCACTGCACTGAGGTTTCCCTCACATGCGGGGAGTTCTCTGGCAGCATTCCTGGTGCGGGGTAAGAAATGGAGGGGCCTGACGACATCAGAATACACTGCAGAGGAACAGCAGTGTTTAGGGCCCGCTCGGCGTTCTACGGAATCAACAGATGCTTGACAGGAGTGGACAATAGCCTGTGCTTAGCAGTTTTTCTGATGTGCAGAGATTTTTATAATAATGGTCCTGGCTGTAATGAGATTGGACCTCTATTATCCATTTTCGTTCCACTAATGAGCCTGGAAGCTCCTGGCTGTGCCAAAGGCGAGGGTCGGGGCCTTGCAACTTCATCATTACTTAATAAAATGTAAATCGGAGAGGAAAAGAAACACACAAGGTTTGACACTAATAAGCTTACAGCAGGATCAGTTACTTCAATTCAAAGAGGTTCAGACCGGAGGGGGAAAAATGAAATAAGCTTTTAAAGATCAGTCTAGGTTTGGCTCCATCAGACCTAACCAATTTTGTTTAATAAGGTTTCAATTTGGCTGCTCTTATTTCTCCCTCTTCTTCGAGCTAGGCTGGGGACAGATAAGGCATCCCCCTCATCCCACCCCCACCTAACGCATTAATTGCATCTTGTACAAAAAGCCAAACGCAGGCCTCTGCACAAGGAGAGGGCAGTATGGGCCCCCGGGGGCTGCCAGCGCCTCCCCTGCTGGGACCAACCCCAGCTCCCCCAGCACCACCTCTGGGACTGCGAGAAGACAGCCCCACATGCATCCTGGGGATTCCATTCTCACCCACTTGGTTTTTAGAGAAATGGAAACCATCCCAAAAGGTACAGAGAATCAGATGACATCAGAACCACCTGTGTTCCCACCACCTGAGACTGACTGCTAAGATCCTGTCTCTCGGACTTCACATTGACAGCAAGTTGAAGCCCTCTAGTCCCATCTTCCTCCTCAACTCCCTGCATCTACTTTCATCCTTCTATTTTATATACTTTGTCCCATGCATATGTTCCTGAATTGTGTATTTGTTAGTTTATACTAACTGCCCCCAAATTATTACTTCATTCCCACTTGTCTCCTTCCTTCTGTATTATGTTTCTGACATCCAATCTTCCTGGGAAAGAGAGACCCCCATCTCTGTATCTATTTAGCATGTATCTATCTAGACAGAGATGCTGCTATCTCTGTACATGTCTTTTTGACTACTGTGTGGTATTTCTTCTAGGAAAGCTCCCACCTTTTACCCATGCCCTCACTGATGGACACGAGTTGCTGTTTTTGCTGCAGGAGATGATGTTGAGTAACCTCCTATACATGTGACCCTTTCCACATGCGCAGAGTTTTTCTAGCATGGCTATGTGGGTGGAAGGCTGGCGTGGGGGCCAGAGTCCAGTGTCACCAGGTCTCACTGACTGCTTTCTGAAGTGGGCAGAACCCACACGGGCAGTGCAGACCCTTGCCAGCACTTGGTACCGCAGGCTTTTCAACTGTTGCCAGGCTGCTGGATTAGGCATGGTGTCCCACTGCTGTCTTTATGTGCATTTCTAGGGCCAGGCTTCCTCAGAGTCTCTGCTGCTTCTAGTTCACCTGAGATAAACTGTGAAAGCCCCTTGTCTGCTGAGACCCTGCCAGGCCCGAGGAGCTTCATGGACATGCTCCTGAGCCCACATGGCTTTTGGAGGAGGGGCACAGAAGAGACGAGGGGCAGGAGATCTGAGGAGGCCCCTCCTCACCATCCTGGCTCTCCTCCTGGGCTCCCCTGCCCTCTGAGCACCGGTGCCAGGAAATGTAGTCCTGGCAGCACTCGACACACTTCTCCTCCCACCTGGCTGACCAGAGGTGGGATCTGTTCTGCGCAAAAATGCCACTGGGGCCTCAACAAGAGACCAGCTGTCCCGTGGTGAAAGAGGGGAGGGAGCCAAGGAGAACTTCCTTTCCGAGATCCCTGCTAAGAAAAAAGGAATGCCCTATATGGAAAGGAAAAGAGGATCTTCAGGAGCCTGAGGGCCCACAGAACTAAGCCCCCCCCCCCCCCCCCGGCAAAGACCCAATTCTAGGGTCAGAGATGGAATGGGGCTTTTTGTTGTGTGCATGTCTGCCCGCTCTGGCTCTTCTCCTGGCCCCGGGGCGCTCAGGTCAAGTTCCCACCCCCAGCAGGGCCCACATGCACCTTCCCCACCTGCACACTTCTCCCACCAAGACCAGCTTGGGTCGCCCGCTCAGGGCCTTGGAGCACCCTACACTGTTCCTCACAGTGGCACTCACAGCACCTTATGGTCATTGCCATCATGTGCCTGTGTGTTCTGTTGTTTTCCACAGGGCCCCCCGCGCCACACAGACAGCTGCCCGTGCATAGGCTGGGTTTATTCTGCTTACCTCTGGTCCCCCACAGGGTGCCTGCCACATGGAGGGCAGCCAGGGAGGAAGGGAACGGATTTGGTTTCCTACCACATGGCCCAGCAAAGGCCCCCGCTCCTCCACAGCAACCTCGCCAACAAACCCCAGTTATGAACCTCCCAGTCGCTGCAACAATGGAGAACCGTAAAAGTGACAAGGGGCCTGCCAGGAAGCTTTATGCTCCTCCTCCCAGCCACCCTCCACGCATTTGTCATCCCATAAAACTTTAAATTGAATTACACCAATGTTCGAGTCTTCTGTTTTCCATACAACTGGGGCTTTAATTGTTTTTAATGACATCCCTGGGCTTTTTGGGGGGTAAGGAATCCTTGGGAGGCAAGCCAAGGGAGCCAGCTCTGTCTTTAGGGCAGGGCTCAGAAAAGCCGTCTGCAGAGAGCTGAGGGTGACCGCACCTGTGCGTGTGGGTCTGCACAGAGAACCCAGACAGGCTTGGGTCTAAAAGGGGTGGGTCCCAAGGCTCCCCTTTCCTTCAGCCCTCTGGGAGTACTCCCCCTGCCCCATGAACCCTGCTCCTGGTGAGTACACCAGGCCCTGTGTTCTAGCTCTGAGCTTTGGGCAAGTTTCATGACCTTTCCAAGTCTCAGTTTCTTCATCAGTAAAATGGAGCTAATACATCCTAGGCCACCGGGCTTCTGTCAAAGCTTTAAGGAGGTGGCATGCACCCGCTATCTAGTGGAGCAGTTGGAGAGTGCCAAGTCCTCAGTGAATGTGGTGGTCCCAGCCCCAACTCATGGTCCAAACTTCAGACTCTGGCTTCTTCCTCATCCTTTAAAAATCCCCATTGCCCATAAGTGGCAAATCCTAGAATAGACCTGCCCCATATCTACAGTTTCTCCCCATTCCTGGTCCCCATTTCCAACACAGACTCCTCCAACAGTCAACCTTCCCCATGTGTCTGCCAGGTCAGCCCCCTGGTAGAGAGCCTGGGTCTACAATGCCCTTGCTCAAGCCTGCCCAGGCTCTAGGTATTACGTCCCTCTGGTTGGCATTCAGCCCAGCCCTCCACTCCAGCCTGGCCTCCTTCCGCGTCTATGTGCCAGCTCACTCTGAGCCTCTGCTTCTGCTTACTTAATGCACCTTTCACAGTGGCACCCTTCAGGGTCTGCTGCCAACGCTGCCATCTGCATTCCCGCAACACACGTACTAGTGGCACCTGCTGGCAGGTAGGCCCTGCGCTTGACAACAGGGACATGCAGGAAGCCACGGTCTTTACCCTCTAGGATGCCACACTCACTGTGGGGAGCAGGTATCTAAAGCACTACTTCGAACACAGTGTGCTGAGTGCCACGAGAGGGGCTCAGGGGGCCTGCAGAGAGGGGGTAACATCTGGGTCGGATTTTGAAGGATGATGCCATGCAAGCGAGATTAGGAGAGAGGGAATGGCATGGGGAAGGCGTTGTGAGGAAAGTACAAGGAGGTGGCAGGAGGTGTGGGCAGAATTCTATGGGGTAGGGTTCAAAACAAGATAAAGCTGATGCTGGGGCAGGGCTCTGAGGGGGCAGGGGCCCCTTCTTTCCATCTGTGCAGCTTGTCCTGATGAGGCAGGGCCTGCCAATACAGAAGGGATTTGGGAATAGGCCATGCAATGGAGTTCCAGGAAAAGCAAGGCTGGGGTTCTCACTTCCGGATGCCTCCCAGGGAAGAAACCTATGCACGTGAGCATGGGACCTCCATGTAGACTGGGCGGTGGGCCAGAGCCCATCCACGGCACATGGCACATGGCAACAGCCAATATGAAATGTCCATTCTCACAAATGTGTGCATTGGCCAGGCTCTCTCTGTAGTGACAGGGGAGGCCAATACTGGGTAGAAACACAAAAAGTGCAAAAACCACACGACATGTTACATTTACAAAATGGCATCATGTACTTTCACATAAATATCTGTATTGCATAAAGAAGGGTTTAGGATACACTCAGAAGAATCAGCAGGGATCTCCTCTACACTGGAGGCCAGGATGGGTATGACAGAATGGGCCCTATCCCCTTAAGCAGAAAGTTTCACTTTTGGGACATGCAGGCATTCATAAACTGGTTATATAATTAAAAATTAATTCTTCAAAAATAAAAGACAGACATTTTAGTCAATTAAATTTAATACAATCAGGTTCTAATGAATTCACTCAACCAAGACTGACAGCGTGCTCTGAGCCAGACTCTGTGAGGGTGCCGGGCCGGGAGGAGCAGTAAGGGGAGGAGGTGGGGCAGGGCGGGAGGGGCGGCAGGAGAATGAGAGACACACTCCCGGGTCTCCCCGCTGAACTCTGTAACCCCAGACTTGAGTTTCGCCTTCTCTAGCAACACCCTGAAGCCACAGCAGCAGGACACAAAGCCAGCAGGCCCCCTAACTAAACCTGGCCCAACCTCCCTTCTCCACATGGGGAGACACAGGGGACTCTGGCTGAGGCAGCTGGCCCAGAATGGGAGACTCTCATTTCTCCTAAAACCTATGGAAATACTCATGCCACCTTCCAGGAGGAGGACGGCAAAAGAGATGGTACAAGATTCTAAGCTCCTACAAACTAAAAGGGAAAAGTGGCACAAAGGGGGATGAGACCGCTCCGAACAACCCCAGCTCTGTGCTGCACCCAGACCAAGAGCCAGCTGGTGGGGGTGGGGAGTGGGGTGACCCCAGGCTGGGCCTGAGAGATAGGCACTCTGAAGACAATGAACTGTTTGGTCCTCAATCTGAGCCAACCCACCTTCACTCCACCCAGATGCTCGAAGGGAAGTGCCTGCTCTTCAGGAAGTGACCTGGGGCTCACGACCACAACCCTCTTGGCCACCCGAGATCACCCTGGTCCAGACCTTTCCAAAAGGGCTGTTTCTCCATTTTACATCTAAGAATCCCACCTCTAGGAAACTCTCTGGAAGGCAAAGCTGGGTCCCTAAAATATTCCCTTCACTTTTCTTCAAGATAACCACAAGACGGTGACGACCCAGCTGCCCAACAATAGACAAATGGCTAAATGAACGGAGGATGAGATGTCATGTAAGTAATCAAATACATGAGGCAATTTTATCAGCACGGAAATATGCTCTCTCTCTAATACTGGATAACTAATCAAGGCATAAAAAATACTTCAAATATAACCTTAACTATAAATAGCAGTTGCCTCTGGGTGACGGGCCTCTCGACAGTTTTGTTTTCCAGTTTCTTCATACTGCACAGAGATTTCCAGAGTGACCACATGCTGCTTTGCTTTAGGAGGAAAGGCTTTTCAAAACCTCAGTTGAAGGAAAAAGGAAGGCTCCATCACACCCAGCTGCAGCGGTGACTTCTCTGCAGGAAGACCGTCGGGTTCCTCCCCCAGCCACAGGCCCTGGCCTGGACTGCATCAGGAGGCATCCCACGGCCGTGCTGCATGTTCTCACTAGCCTCACGACCACCCCACCAGCTCGGCGGTGCCGCCACGGCCACTGGACAGATGAGAACACAGAGTCGGTAACCTGCTGAAGGCTACTCGGTGGCAAATGAGGAAACGAGGATGCAAACCCAGCAAGGCCTGACTGTGAAGGGCAAGCTCGGTGGCCTACAGCTGAGGCTACAACCGAGCGCAGAGCACAGAGACCCGGCCCTGGGCAAGTGCTCACGGGATGCCTTGGTGTTGGCAGAGGCTACCGCGTAGGGGCGGCAGTAGTGGCAGTGGAGCCCAGGTCCCCTTGGAGGACAGAAGAAGGCCACCTTCAGACAGAGAGCAGGGAAGGTGAGGAAGGTCTGGGGCTGGGCCTTGCCTGTGACAGGGAGAACTGTGTCTGACTGGCCTCTGTCACTTTTGTCACGAAGCCACCTTCTAATGACAAAACAAAATCAAAGTAAGGTCCGTCCAAGGAGGAGAGGCAGACTCATGTTTGGAAATCTTAAAACAGTAATGGGAAGGGTATCCCATACCAAAGATTTTTTCCTCCTTTCTGTTTTCTGTATACTATTCTGTGCTTTCCAAGTTTGTCTTTATTTTCAGTAGTAGAATGAAAAAAAAAAAAAAAGACTTTGAAGGCAAACATCAAATATCCCATTTTTCAACTTAAATACATCACCTAGAATTAATTCCACCAACAATAATGAAAGTTCTGCTGTGTGCCAGGCCGACCAAGGCACTGGGCCTACAGCCTTGTACTGCCTATGAGCAAGCAGGGCCGGGAGCTCACCATCAGGCAGAGCAGGATGGAACGGGCCAGGAGCTGGGTGTCCAAAAATAGAGGAGCAACTTTCCCCCTCCGGATCCTTCTTTCCTCCTCCTTGGGATCTCTTAGGGAAAGCTTTCAGTTCCACAATGGAGTAAGGAGATCACTGACCCCTAAGAAGCCTGCATTTTCCACTGGACCTGGAGCCTCAAGGATAATCCCCATTCCTTAGGGGGGGGCCTCTTGCTGAGATGCCAGCAGGCCAAGATGCCCACAATTCCCTGAAGACAACATGACATGCTTCCGCCTTTCCTAACTGCAGAGAGTAAATGGAGGGCACTGCCTGAAAACTGTCTGCTAGATGCACAGAATCTCTTGGAAGTCCTAAAATTTTATACATTAAGATTTATGGAAATTTTTGTGTTCTGGCTGTAAAAGATCCATGTTTCTTTTAACCAACTGAACCACCCAGGCACCTGATCCTTGTTTGTTTCAAATATAAAAATAAAGTTTGGAATTAACTGCCCTTATGGAAACACACTCGCTGGCTGTGGCACACAGTGGCATTTGTCCCAGCACCCTGGCCCCGGAGCAAACAAGGCACAAGGGAGGGAGGCACTCAACTGAAGGCATGCAAGCGTTTGAGGGCCTCGGGAAAGGCTCAAAGGGCCAGCGAGAGGCTCAGGCACTCAGTGACTGACTGCCGGCCCCAGAGCACATGGAGCTGCGGCGGGAGCCCCCTGCCCTTGAGCACCAGTGAGCACCTGCACGCTGCCGAGGGAGGTGCCGGCATCTGGAGATACACACCTGCCATCCAAGCAGGAAGGAACGTGACCATCCCAACCCTAGGCGACCCTACTGAGGGGTGGGCTGGCATCCCACCTGGCAATCATCCAAGGGATTTTTGAGGGGAATGCCTGTCTCCCGGCATTTGTCCCAGGGACCAGCCTTGGAAGGTAGTCCTATGTGGCTCCCAGTGCGGCAGGAAGCACTCCAGCTTTGCAGGGAACCATGCTGGTCAGATCTGCCACTTCCCAGCTAGGGGAGAGCCTGGCCCATTTACCGCTGGGCCCCAGCTTCCTTGTTTGTGAAGTGAAGATGACAGTGCCTGCGAGGCTCCAGCAAGAACTCAAAACGACATGAGTGAAGCCCAAGCACAGTCCCTATCACTCAGGAAAGAGCTGTTACGATTCAAAGAGGGAAATTAAAAACACCCGGCATGGGGGGAGTTAGTGTGCGGGGAGCTGCAGAAAATGGCATCTGGAAGGTTCGATTGCTCCGGCACTTCAGGTAACAAAGGTCAAATGCTCTTATGCTCAGGCCAGGCACTACAATCACCAAGTCACCAGAAGCCGTTGCACAAAGAACTGCAGCCAGAGCCAGAAAGCCAATGGTCTCAGCCAAGGCACATGGAAGGCCCTCAGTGCTGCTGCACCTGGCCTTCAAGATGTCATCCTGGGGAGGAGCTCCCCAAGAAGCAAGAAGTACCCCCCAAGGGACTGAGAGCAGGCATGATAGCTGGCAGCAGTTTCAGTTTCCATATGCCAGGGATCACTCCAAAGGCCAAGCTAGGGGCTGACAAGTGTTTTCCTGGGTATCTGGAGAGATTTATCTCACTACTCCTAAGTGCAGACTCCAACATATATATACCTTTTATGCGGAGTTGAGAGAAGCTCTTCTCCAAACGCTATTATGAATTTGTAAGTACTCACCCAGAAAGCAGGTTGGGGGGATAACGACATTAACCATTATCTGACAAGTTTAGGAGCTGTTGTTAAGGTTAATCAAAATCAGTTTAAACGTGTAAGCGAGAGCTATGGGAAAATGTCAGGGAATAAGCTGTCCCGGGGTGGGATGGAAAAGCGGCACCCTCCCAGCCTGGAGAGTCAGAGCTCCCACAAGGTGACAGGTGTAGGCCGGCAAAGACGGACAAGAGGAACTGCACAGGCGGAGGGGGTGTGTAGGGCAGAAACGGAATCCAAATCACTCTTGCTCTGCCAGCTCCAGACCTGAGCTCCCCACCACCCCCACTCCTCCCGAGCTTGGCACCTGGGTCGCGGCTCCAAACCACCCACCTTAAGGGCTGGGGTGAGGCGACGCACCGTGACCAACTCGGCTCTGTCAGCGCGAGGGCCACACGGAGACAGCCTGCATGAAATGATGAGTGTGGCATCGTAAGGGGCAGACATTGCTCAGTAAAGCTCAGTCGCTCACACTACTACTACTAGACTATTTCATCCTTGGTAAGTGAGGATGAGCCCCCCGACTTCACTGACATGACCAAGAAATCAAAGAGAGGATTTGAAAGAGCCACATGAACCCAGCTGTTTGCTCACCTCCCTTGAGGCCCGTGCACCACGACTCACATACTTTTCTGTAAAAGGCCAGACAGTAAATATTTCAGGCTCTGCCTGCCCTGATCACCTCTGCTGCAAACCACTCAAGTCTGCCATTCTGGGACAAAAGCAGCCATCAGCAAAAAACTTTACTTATAAAAACAGGTGGCAAGCTGTGGTCCGTTGGACCTGCTTTGTGCTGAGGCTCAGGTATTGTGACCTACACCCCCGAGCATGGAGACCCAGCCCTGTGCCTGCAGCAGCCAGACCCGTGCCACTAGGCGCCAGAGGGATGGTCCGAAGTCCAGGTGCGAGTGGCAGAGCAGGTCCACAGGATGGGCATGGACTTGGCAGGCACTTTCTGAGCACCCACTAGGCTCCAGGCACACAGGACAGAACGGGACACAGTCCCTGCGGTAGAGGGTAACAGCCCGGTGTGGGGAGACGGTCATACAAACAACACACGGCACGAGACTTGGCTTCAGTCTCCTCATCTGCAACCCGGACACAAGAATAATACCATGTCTTATAGCAGCAAGAGAAAAATGGGAAGCCCCTGGTTGGGTGCTGGAGTGATTATTATTCTCACCCGTCTCCTAGGAAGCAGGAGGAGAGGGCAATCCACTTGAGATGACTTTCAGAAGCTTAAGGGCATAAGCTTTGTGCAAAGTCTGTTTGGGGTAGAACGGGTAACACACAGGCCAATGTGAGTCATGTTCTATCGCAAATAAAAATCGGCCCATGAATATACATAATCCCCAAGGTAATTCTCCCAATCTCACAACGGTAATGGAGCCACCCTCGCTCACTGAGGCATGAATATTTACCGTCCTCCGGCTTTACTGCTCTCGATCTGGGTTCAATTTTGCAAATTAAAATGAGGGCTGTGTGGATAGAGAGATTACAGGAGAGCCTCCTGAAGCCTGCTGTCCCCGGTGAGGGAAGCCGGGCAGGGTAAGTAGGCTCCTGCCCGCTGGCCTGATGCTTCTGCCTTGAGGGTCAGGAGCCAAAGAAAATGGGCTGAGGGGTAGCAGGGGGGGCCCTGTGTAGGAAAATACACAGAGCGGGAACAGGAACAGCACTTAGAATGGAAACACATTCCAGGTGGGAAGGTGGGAAAATACCCCAGGCTTTTCTTTTTGATGGCTGAAGAGAGTTTCCGAGTAGGCTTGAGAGCGGTAACTTCATAACCAGACAGAAATGGCTTCAAACCCGTGTCACGAAGTTGAACCTGGGGTGCGTCATTTGGCCTCTCTGGCCTCAGCATCTCTACAAAGGCGTTAAATGCCGCCTTCCTCTCACAGCCGCTGTGAGAATCCGGATGTACCTGCCAGGTGCCTGTCCCAGAGGCCACAAACGGACAGCCCATGCATGTGGTACCTGTCAGAATACGCGCTGTACAGGAGGACAGCACACGGGAGATGGCCCGCAACCTCATGGGCGAGGACTGGAACGGCTCGGCAGGGGCGGGGATGCTGGCCAAGGAGATGATGTTGACTTGCAGAATGGCGGCCACTCTCCCCTAGGGTGGTCCTGGCACACGGGCCGACCCACAGACTGGCTGCGGTCCAGCCAGGCTAAGTAAATGCCTGCAGCGAGGCCAGCGAAGAAGGGTCCAACACCTCCCACCAGGCCTTGCTGGTAGAGGGGACGAGAATAGTGTCCTGGGCCTTTTGCTGTCCTGGGTGAGGTGGGGCAGTAGGGGTGGATGGGGAGGAAATCAAGTGGCAGGGTAGGGATGGGGGTGTTGTGACAGTGAGCTCAGGGAAACTGCTGGCCTCCTACAGACACGGGACACCTGCCTGTCCGCCACAAAACCTGGTTCCCTGGAAACCAAAAGCCAGAGATAGAGAGAGTCACTTAATCTGACTCAGCTAATCTCAGGGCTCTGAAAACCCAACTGGAACAAAATCTGTGTGAAATCCAGTCCAGAAAACCTTTGCAAAGGACAGCACTACCACTTCTTGAGACCTATTGTGTTTCGGGTATCTAACGAGGCCCTTCCCAAGCATGCCCTTGACTCACAACAGTCCATGGGGGAGGGATTACCAGGCAGCTTTTAGGGCCAAGGAGCCAAGGGCTCACAGACTCTCACAGGTAGTCAAACCACCAGAAAGTGCCGGCGCCAGGCTGGGCACACCAGGCCACACAGCCCCGTTCGAGGAGGAGGCTGCTGTAGGCCTTACACTATGCCAGGTCTAAGGACAAGAGGACGAACAGGACAGAACCCTCCAGCCGCCTGAACTTCCCTCCATCTGACAACCTGCTGCTGTGCACCGTGGCAGGGGCTGTCCCAGGGTGGCAAGGAAGGAGCCACGGCTACCATTTGGTAGGGAACCTGGAGCGGAAATGCAGGGAGGAAGTGACATTTGTGTGGGGGCCCTGAGGATGAAGAGGGCAGGACACACACTGATCAGGAGGCAGGGAGAGAGCATTTGAGGAAGAGCGGCTGTCGCTGAGGCTGCGGCAGGCGGGGCAATGCCCCACAGCTCACACCAAGTTGCTGAAAGTTTCGGCCCGTGGCAGGAGGCGGCCACGAGATGCTGTCATGCAGAGGTGGGATGTAATGGAGTATAAAAGTCAGAAAGGCCCCCGAGGTAGCACACGTGGAGAAAGGGCTGGAGGGGAAAATAGCGAGGGCAAGTGGAGCAGACGGAGGAACTGTGACGGGCAGACAAAGCCAGCTCCAGGGGTGGGGCCTTTGTCCTGTTCACCAGTTATATCCAGAGTGCCTGCCATGCGTCTGGCACACAACAGATGTCAAGTCAATGTCTGCTGAGTGAGCGAAAGAACAGAATGAGAGTCTGAAGTCACCCAGAGAGCCCAGGCCAAGGCCTGGGCTGGGGGAGCACACCTAGCAGAGTGTGTGTGAGAGCGAGCAAGGTGCACTGCCTCCTTGGGGCTGGCGATGGTCACTGTGGCCGGCCTCATCCCCGACGCCAGTGGTGCGCGCCGACGCCAGGGCTCCCGCTGTGCTAGCGAGGCCTGGGACCAAAGGGTTACTTGCCGCACTCGGAAAACCCTAACCCCCAGCCTGACTAAACTTCTTCTATTTTTCTTTCTGCTTTCTTTAAGACCCCAGATGTGTTCTTGCACATCAAAAGAGAACAACTTATAAAGTTAAACTAAATCAAGGGCTTTTGTTCTGAGGCATCGTTGCTGAACTAATTATTCCTGTATGTTGTTTAATGAAATAGTGGTGCCATATATTAAACCAGTTAACAGGATGAGCACATGAGTTACAAGGAAGGTCGGGGCTGGGATTATAAATTTAACTTTTTCTTAAGAAGAGATGAAACAAACCACTCAACTCCCCGCTGTCGTATGTCACGGGAGGGGAAAATGATGGCACCGAGCAGCGCTGAGGGAGGGCCGTGCCCTGGTTCACGGATGCTGGCGGCACCGAGCCGGGTGGTGGGCGGAGGGCCCCAGCCTTCTGGCTCCCAGCCCCGGCTCCTCGGCACCCAGCCCCTGGATGCACACAGTGCTCACTCATCCCCGCCCCGTGCCCCCTAGGTCCCACACCCTTCAGGCCTACATGGCAGTGTGCCTGCAGGTCGACTGGCCAAGCCAACAGCCGCCCCGACAGTCAGAGATAGCCCTAACAACACTGCCCACATGGAGGGGCTGTGCAGCATTCCCCAGGGCTGGAAACACCCGGAACAGTCTGCAAGTCAATCGTGCAGGATAGCAAAAGAGCAATGGCACCTCCTTTTTGTGGATCACAAAGCAGTGCATGAAGACAGAAGCCACAGGTGAAGATGCCACTGCATGTTAAGTAAACATAACAGTGCATGTAAGAGAAGCCCATTTTGGCCTTTTATTCCTAAATATGTGTATGAGCATGTGTATTTGTGTGTGTACACGTGTGTATGCTGTATGTAGATAAAAAAGGGTAGGGGAGCATGCTGTTGACATTGGTTTTTTCTGGGGAAGAGAATTTTAGGAAACTTTAACTTTCAACAGGAGGTGACGGTGTATTAACTCTGCACAAGTATGCATTTCTATTATAACTGAATAAAGCAACAAATAAACATCATTCTTCAAAAAATAAAACCACATACACACAGCAATACCTCTGTGCCAGAGACTAGAGTTAAGAGGGTGACTGAGAAGGGCTTTCCTTTCCCAGCAAGGCAAGAATCAGTATGATAAAAGATGTACTTCATGGATTACTTTGCATAAGGAAAATTAATTTAGAACAATTTAAGAAAGAAAACATTTAACATAAACATAGCATTATGCAACCAATAAAAACAGCAACGAACCAAGAGCTTTGAAAAATATGAGACATATTTGTGACACAGTGGTGTTAAAATGCATCAGAAACAGTGACATGAGATTAAGTAAAAATTAAATACCGTGATCTCCGCTATGCAAATATAGAGCATATAATCACAGGAAAGTGAATTAAAGGAAATTTAGAATTACAGTCAACTTTTCCCCCTTATTTTTCTCTGCATTCTCCCCATAGGCATGCATTGCTTTTATAATCAGAAAAAAAGAGGTCATCAACTAAGAAGAAGAAAAGATGCTGAAAAGTATGTCTGAGCCAGGGCCCACAGTTCCAGCTGCCCTGGCAGGCAGAGGAAGGTGGCCCTAGAGGCACAGGTAAGTGTATGGGCTCCTAGAAATGGATCCTCGCCCTTCAGAGCACTAACACTATGTGGGGACCTTGGGCCAAGGAGGACGTCTGCCAAATGATTGATTAGCTACAACACATGGTACCATTGGCAGACTGACTCTCCTCCTCTTCAGAGCCCATGTCCTGCCTTCTGGAAGCACGAAGCAGAGGCTGCAGCAGCCAGAGCTTGGCCCTCAGCCCCGGCTCCATGTCCTACAACTTGCCAGCCACAGGACCCTGAGCAAGGGACCCTGTTTCCCGAATGTAAACTATAAGAAGGTCCCATAGCCCCATGACCATGGACAAATTTAACTGCCATCCTCAACTAGAAGATCCTGGCACGTGGAAAAAGCTACACACTTGTTTTTTTTTTTCCGTAGATAGTAAGAGTGATGTGCATGAAGCACGTACCACGCACTGGGCCTTGGGCTAAGGGGGTGCCCTACAGGCAGTAATGCATCACAACCCGCACCAGTGAGGTAGGTACTGTTATTTTCGATGTTTGACAGCTAAGAATGGTGACTGCCAATACGCATCCTATCCCGTCACAAAGCTAGGGAGGGACTGCCTTTTATCCAGAATCTATGATATGCCAGGTGCTTAATGTGGGCATTCTCACAGCAATGCTGTGATGAAAAGAAGTGATGTCTGGGCGGGGCACGAGGCCTATGGGCGCTCTGTGACTGGACCGTGCCCACGCAGCTAAGAAATGGTAAACCCGAGATTTCGACCAAGAGCTGCGAATCCAAAGCCAATGCTCGCCCCAAGTACACCGTGTGCCCGGGGAACTACCTCTTTGTAGCGGGGCTTAGAAGTCTTACAATATACGGCAGAGCAAGAAAATTGTCTTCTGAGTCTTCGTTTATAAAATGATACAGCTAAATGGTGAGGAGAAAGGGGAAGGGAAGAGAGATTCAAGAGGGCCCTTCCCACGGGCCTGTCCTGCAACCAGGAGGTGCTAGGAGATGAAGCCTCGCCCACCAGCAGCCCTGCCTGTCGTCTGCACCAGGTCAGGACTTGAGGTGAGGCGGCGGCCTGCCGCAAGGATGGTGGCCCACCCATCTCTCAACTGTTCCTCATTAGCTGAGCATTCCACTTTTCAACAACCAAGGATGCCTCTGTCCTTCCTTAGAGGGCGAGGGCGGACCCTCTTCCGAACACCAGTATTTCTCCTGGTGGGTGCTCACACCAAACAAAAGCTTCCCTATTCCAGCGCAGTCTGGTGACACAGAGGCGGCAGGATCTCTCTACCCCACCGTCCACACATGGGAGTGGCCAGCAGATGGACAGACCCAAAGGGCCTGGCCCGGGAAGGGGCTCTGGGCCTGGAGAGCAGGCACAGATGTGAAACTCAGGCCCACAGCCAGTTCCTTGCGCTGTAGGGCCACCATCTCAGGGGAGAAGGCCTGTGACGGCACCTCCTTCACGGGGTTGTCTGGTGTGAAAGCAGAAGAAAAGAGGCAGAAATGGGTCTGGATCGGCCACATACTGGTGTGGGGGTAGTTCTTTCCTTCTTCTGAGGGGAAAGCATTCCGCTCCTCCTCTGCCTTTTGGACTCACCGCTTTGCAGCACAGCCGCAGCCCCGGGAGTGGGCGGGGGCGACCAGCGGGAACCCTGACTACCGTGGACGCCATGCAGGTGAACATGTGGCATTCCCTGTGGGCCGGGCGCTGCCCACAGACCCACTTTTATGAACAGCAAAAGATCAAATTTCTGTAGAAATAACTACAGTGTTAACGAATGAAGGGACCATACAATTAAAGAGAATCTCGCGGTTAATCCTTCTCTAAAACACATTACCATTCTTTCACGAGACTTCAGTCTGAATCCAAATTTTAATTTTTAGCATTTTCTTAGAGAAAGATCTCCTACATTATACATAATCTTTAACTTATTTCTCCAGTTAGTTCACATTATTGTGTAGTTTACAGCCTTACCTAGACTCTTTAAAAAAAAAAACACAAAAACTTCACTGAGTGGGTTCTTCCCCATGAAGAGTGTTGCTGCCACACAAGGCCTCCCCAGGGCACCGCCATGCTGGGACGGCTGACAGCCCAAGTGAAAGGGCATAGCCGAAGGCGGCTGTGGGGTCCCGGCCCTCAGACCCCGTCCATGCAGCCGCAGGGATGTGCAGAGCCCGCGTGCCTGTTCCTGGCCGCACATTTTCAGACTGGGAGTTGAGAATTCAGAGGGTCAAAACCAGCTGTTCTTGTTTTAAGTGAAAAAGGAAGAAAACGGAATGGAGTAGAGCGCAATGTGAAAGAAACCGGGAGGCAGATATGTCTTTGTAAGACTTCCATGCTCTCCACTGGATGTGTGCTGCGCCAGGATATGAAACGGACCTCTGCTGTGGGTGATAGGAAGTCAAGTGGGCCAACGCTGCACTGCTGTGTGCTTACAAGGAAATGAGCGACAGTCCTCGCCCTCTGGATCCAGTTCCCTATCTGCAGATGTGGGAGTGGGGGCATCAGGGGTAGGGGCCAGGCCACTGGCGCAAGCATGCTAAGAGGCAGTCTACCAGTTCTGACCTTGCAGAATCTGGGGACCTCTTAATGAGTCAAACTACAAGGTCGAGGGAAAAGCTACAACCCCATTGGAATCGAGGTGAATGGCAGCAGCATCCCTGTTGGTGGCCTCCAGTTCAACCCTGTGTCTCCAAGGGTTGGGGTAGGGGGAGGCTTCTAGAGCCAAGGAATGGCAGGAAGCAATTTTGTATGGCCCCTTTCTTGCAAGGGGAAGGAAAAGAAAACATAGGAAGTCTGCAACTTTCTCCCATCTTTAATTAAACGCACAACTCTGCTGAGTCCTAATTTCCTAACCTTGCCGAAAGGTTCATCATAGACCATGCCACGGGAATGTTCTCAACGGAGCCTCAGATGGCCTCAAAACATTGTGGCCAAAGGGCATCCTGATGATAACGGTGACACCTGCTTTTCTTTCTGGAAAGCGCAGATACCGCACACTGCCTTTGGTTCTGCTATGACTTCATTAAGCTGCACGAAGTGTACGTGGCTGGGAAAACAACTGGTCCTTTGTGTTGCTTTTCAGTTTCCTTCTCTCAGTGTGTCTATTTTAAATGGGTTAATGGATGTTACAGCTAGGAAAAGATGTCATTTGAATAAGATCCCAGAATGTGGCATCCAGCGTCTCGGCAGGCCAAGCCAGGCTCGGCCGGAAGAACCAAAACAGGTGAGTGACCCTGGAGGAGGTGCCACATGATAGGTGGCCTCCAAGGAAGCATCTCTGCTCTCCTCAAGTGGAAAGAGGGGGTCCCAGAAGCTCTCCACCTGGAGGGGGCCAAGCAGCTCTGGCCAGGAAGAGCACCCCCAGATGATTCAAATTTATACCTCACTTCTCAGGTAAGGTGTCTTTCCCAGTTTTTTTGTTTTTTATCCCAACCTCTGCCACAGATCCTCAAGTAGCTGCTTGGAATCTTTACATCTAAAATCACAATGATTTAGGGACAGAACTGATGGTCTTTTGGCAAGCAAAAAATGCAATTTGAATCCTGGTTCTGCCACTTAACTGGCTGTGAGATCCTGGACAAGTTTCTTCCTTGAACCTCCGTTTCCCCATGTGAAAAGCAGAGAAGGTGCCTCTGGCAGAGCAGCTGAGGGTCTGCTCAGTGAGCCTGTTTGTCATCTGCGTGGATCCAGCAAGCTCTCAGCAAAGGGCAACTGCCTGCCTCCTCTCCTCATCGATGTGTGTTGACCCTCTCTCCTCCAGGAAGGTCCTGACCCTTGACTTCCTGCTTTGAGGCTTTCTTTATCACCCCAACCCCATCCCTTCTCTAAATGACCCAGTGTTAGGTGGCAGCCACTGGGCTGTCTTTCCTGCAAGGACCTGTGGCTCAGAGCTGCCCCCACCTAGCCCTGCCAAAGTGCCCTGTCCCTGTCCCCGGACTGGTTCTCACCCTTTCTTAATACACCTGCACCCAGATGGATCCTGATCCCTGAAAAATAAACTCACCCAAACACATTCATCTTCCCTCAAAGGTCCCAGACCTTTTCAGGAACAAAGACAATTCCACCAAATTCTGTGACCTCTTTTTGACTGACCCCTAACTCCTAGTCCATCCCGGAACTCTGATTTCTCCAAGTCTTATGCCAGGAACACTGAACTGTAAGCAAGAGGCTGCTCCACCATCCACCTGAGACCAGTCCACCTCAATCCCCAGTGAGCAGTTACGGAGAATTAATGAGGGAACAAATAAATGTTCAATTTCATTCTCTTACTCATGATCAAAGCCAGTCTATCCAAATGAGATACTGTGTGCAGGCTTCCAGTTGGCTATTCAGCACACAGTAGGTCCTTAACCAATGCCAGTTGAAACACTTCACTTTCCAGCTCCAAAGAACAGAACCACTGGCATGCGTGGGAGATCCAGGGCTTTGACAAGACTAGTCCTACTGGCTCTGACACCCCCATGCTGGGCAATGTAATGGCAATAGCTCCAGTTGCTTCATCTGCAGGGAGAGGATAAGAATACCAGCTTTGGAAGATTCTTTTGAGGATTAGTATATAGAAAGCCTAGTTCACCACTTGGCACACAGTAGGAACTCAATAAAAGCTATGTCTTTTCCTGACTCACAACCCCTATACCTCCCCCACACTTACCTAATCCAGTCTGGTGCACACACTAAGGCCAAAGTGAACCTGGCTTGGCCCCCTCCTGGATGGATGGCCTGGCTCTTGCAGCCAGAGTGGGCATGAAGCTGAGCCACCGGGCACCGTGCAACACGGGCAGAGTTGTGCCTGAGTTTGGCATCTGGCCCCTTCTCTGAGGCCAGCCCAGGGTCTGAATGGCAGAGACCTGGACACGCTGCAGACAGCTTCACTTCTCCAACTGTACTTATCAGCATGTGCAGAGCATGTCCGCAAATTGCTGTAAGTTCCAACTCCTTGGCCCATTTACTCTTAGCCACACAGCTCAAGTGGCGAGACAGACTACTAGTGAGCTCCAGGTACTGCTGGGACCACACACGGCCTGGACCTCACCATTTAGGGACTAAAGAGAAATGCCGATCTTACAAAGAACCAGTGGGTTAGTACTCCTCCTCCCTGCCATAGAGAGAGCACAACTGAAACCATCCCCATCATCCCCCCAAATGGAACAAGCTCGGGGCCCCACCCTGTGAACAGCATCATCTCTGCTTCACAGAGAATGCCCGAAGAGACCCAGTGATGGCCACGTTCACAGCGCTGGAAGTGGTGAGCCTAGTGCCCGTTTTAGATCTGAGGGCTCCAGGGTTTGGTCTAAACACACCTGCTGGTCTGTCCCTGCTGCAAATAAGGCAGCTCAGGGAGTTCCTTCCCCGTCCATCCAGCCAACACTCACCAAATGCTGCTTGGAGCCAGGCCACAGAGGAACAGAGACAAAGTGAACGTAGGCCAGGCCTCAGGGTGCTTTGTAAGGGTCTTTCAGACGCCAAGCTGGACTTGCGGGGAGCTAGGTCTTACCTCCTGGGAGGTTCTCACTCTAACCAAGCCCCCTGAACACCTCCTCCTCACTAACAGTCTGAGATATCACCTGCCACAACAAGATCCAAACAGAGCCCCCTCATCCCACCCCCCTCCCATGAACCAAGCCCTTTCCTCCACATTCAGCACAGTGGCCTTGGCCCCAGGAAATATGGACTCTGATCTGGGTGTCCTTTTTCTCCAAGTCTCTGGCTCCATCTGCTGTCTCTGAATGTCACAAGGAGCTGAGGCTGGAAAAAGTGTCCGGAGGGTGCTTGTGAGCCTCGAGGAAGGCTTGGGAAGGGCCACGTGTAAGGGCAAGAATGGCCCTGCGTGCGGCCAGGCCCCCACACCCAGCATGAGACTGGCCTCGTTCTCAGAGGATGGGGTGGGGTAGGAGGGTGCTGGCAAGAAGACTGTTTGCTTGACCCTTAAGCCCACTGCAGTCTGGTTTCAATTAAGTACAAAAATGAGCCTAGTTACTAGGTTACCCTACTTGCCACAACTCGTCTGAAAAGCCAGAAATCATGTCACACAGGGTGACCTAGGGTTTTATCCACGGCGCTACAGTGGCTATACGGGCTGAGCAGAAAGAATGTGGACTTTGGAATTACAGAGCCCTGGACTGGGGATGAATCACAGTTCAAAAACCACCAGTTGTGCAGCTTTGGAAACTTCACCTTCCTGGGTCTTACTCTTATCTGTCTAAGGGAATAAGAAGTAACCTCTAAAGGATAGCATTAGGCCAATTAAGTGACATAATGTATATAGACTAAGTAGCATGACCCTTATCTTGGTGAAATCTTTTGCAGCTACAAAAACTACCCATTTTCCAGATGGGGGTACTGAGGTTCAAAGAGCTTTGTATGGCTTTACAATTTCATTTTGGTTTTTAAACGGTCACTATGTATTATAAAAAAAGAATCACATCTAAACCATAATGACCCAGAAGGTTAAAAGTGATAAAGGATAAAGATGCTAACGAAAAGAAAAACTGGACTGCCTACTTTAAATCTAGCAGGACTGAATTCTAGGCTGAAAAGGTTAAATGAGTCAAAGGGGCCACTGATGATTAATGAAGGTTTAATTCACAATGAGGATATGAGTCATAAATATTCACATACCAAAAAGCAGAGCAGCAAAATACCTAAAGCGTGAACTGCAAGGAAAGAAACAAAACCCAAAAAACAACCAATTCACCCCTGTGAATATTGAAGGATCTGAACCAAGTAAGATATTAGCTTGAACTAAGATCCATATACAGATGATACATAAGGGGTGTGTGTGTGTATGTGTGTGGTGTTCACCTCAAACTTTATATCCTGGTAACAGAGTAAGTCTTTTTAAAAGCCCCTGGAACATTTACAAAATCCTATATTAAGCCAGAAGGAAAACTCAATAAACTCCAAACAGCTGACATGATACAGGCCACATTCTCCCCCAACGGTGCAATAAAAACTCTAAATGCATAACAAAACTAATAGGCAAAAAAACCAACTTGGAAATGAAGAGGATTTTGCCATTGCACAACTCCTGAGTCAAAGGAGGACTTAAAATGGGAGGTGCAGACTATCTAGAAAGTAACAACCCGGTATATAGTGGAACGTGACAAACGCTGTGCTGGGAGGACATTCGTAGCCTTTCGTGCTTAGAGAACCGCACAAGATCAAGACATGTAGCTGTGAGTCAGAAAGCTAGAAGAACCGTTAATCCTGGGAGAGTGTCACAGAGCAAACCTAAGAGCACAAATTATTCAATATAACACTGATCGAGCACTGACCTCTACCTCTGAAACTAATACATTAAGTTAATTCATTGAATCTAAATTAAGAAAATTAAAAAAAATAAAGTGGATAGACCAAAATACTAAGAACTCAAAGCTTAAAAGGCGACAGCTATCAAAAATTATAACAGACCATTACTAACCATATTTTCAACTGTTACTTGTTTAAAAGTATAAAAGATGCGTCTTTAAAGAAAAAAGATGCTTTTTTGTAATAAGGGCTTAAAAGCTCTAGTGACATTTATTTTTTCAGTCTAACTCAGTGCTGTTTCATATACTGTATATTGTCATTTCCTTAAATATTTTGTGCTTTTGAAGGTGTGTTATTCCAAAACCAAAACGAAACAAAAAACCAACTCTTCCTCTGCTCCCAACTCTAAAATAAGTAAGTAAATCTTCAAAAAAATTGTGTCATAAAAAATTATTCAGTTAAAAAAGAGAATAGTAGAACTGAGAAATGCAAAAGCAAGTTCTTAAAAAATGGTAAAAAATACACAAAATTAGAAATAAAAAATAGCTAATGATTCTACATAAAAAATAAAATGAAGTTTACTTATTTACTCAACGCAAATAAATTTGAAGATGTAACTTAAATAGATAATTCTCTAGGAAAGCACGTTTTCCAAAATTATCCCTAGAGGTGGTGGAGATTGGAAAGAACAACATGAAGAAAACACCTTAAAGTTCTCAAAATGCTTAATCCCCAAATGGCATTAAGTTCAGATGGTTCAGAGACAAATTCTTTTTTTTTTTTTTTTAAAGATTTTATTTATTTATTTATTTGGCAGAGACACAGCAAGAGAAGGGGCAAGGCAGGGAGAGTGGGAGAGGATGAGCAGGGAGCTCAATGCAGGACTTGATCCCGGGACTCTGGGATCATGACCTGAGCCGAAGGCAGATGCTTAACTGACTGAGCCACCCAGGTGCCCCCAGAGGCAAATTCTCTTTTTTTCTTTTAAGATTTTATTTATTTATTTGACACAGAGAGATCACAGGTAAGCAGAGAGGCAGGCAGAGAGAGGGTGAAGCAGGCTCCCTGCTAGCAGAGAGCCTGATGTGGAACTCGATCCCAGGACCCTGAGACCATAACCTGAGCTGAAGACAGAGGCTTAACCCTCTGAGCCACCCAGGTGCCCCCCGACACCCAGGGACAAATTCTTTTTTTTTTTTTAAAGATTTATTTATTTATTTGACACAGAGAGAGAGATTACAGGCAGACAGAGAGGCAGGCAGGGAGAGAGGGGGAAGCAGGCTTTCCACTGAGCAGAGAACCTGATGTGGGCCTCCATCCCAGGACCCTGAGATCATGACCTGAACTAAAGGCAGAGGCTTAACCCCCTGAGCCACCCAGGCGACCCCAGGGACAAATTCTTAAACTGCAATTTGATTCCAAATTTTTCAAGGAACAGGTTAACTATTTAAGCTGTTTAAAAAGAAGAAAGAAGGAGAGCTTCCAAATCCTTTCAGACCGGCACCAAAACTTGACAGGACAAAAAACAGTCGACTAGACATTACACTCATGAATATTAATATAAACATGATGACTGAAATGCTTGCACATATAATTCAGTGGTGGAGTGAAAGAATCCTACACTACAACTCAGGAAGATACATCCTGAAATTCAAGACTAGAACACCTGTTAATGTAAAGCAACATGTTTCTAGGTCAAAGACAAGAGCCCTGAATCATTCCAAAAGATGCTGAAAAGGACTTGGACAAAATTCAAGAGCAATTCTTCACTTAAAAAAAATAAGAACGGAAATTTTCTTTATCATGAGAACAAAGATATATGAGACTGAAAGCTAGCATCTTGGTTAATGATATAATATTAGCCACATTTTCATTAAAATTATAAACAGGGGCACCTGGGTGGCTCAGGTGGTTAAGCGTCTGACTCTTCATTTTGGCTCAGGTCATGATCTCATGGTTGTGAGATGGAGCCCCGCCTCAGGCTCCACGCTCAGCAGTGAGTCTGCTTGAATTTCTCTCCCCCTCTTCCCCTCCCCCACTCTAAAATAAATAAATCTTTTAAAAATTTTATAAACAAAAGGATGTCTACCACTTAACATGACACTGGAAATACAAAGCAATGTAGTAAGACAAGAGAAGGAAACTGGTGGTCTAAATATTGAAAAGGAAAAAATGGAATTGTCACTGTTTGCAAAGGATAGAATTATAAAGCTAGAAAACTCATGAGAGTCAATGGAACAACATAAGGGAAACACTGAAGTCTGTTTCAGTAAAGTGGTGGGCTATAGCATTAATGTTAAAAAAAAAAACCAGCCTTTCTATACACAGACAAATTACAATTACAATAAGAAAAGATCCCATTGATAATAGCAACCAAAGAGATGAAATGCCTAGGTAAAAATGAAGAAATGTGCAGGATCTATTTGAAGAAAACTAAAAAACTCTTAGTAAATGGAAAGATACACAGTGCTCTCAGATAGGAAGACTCAAGATCATAAAGATGTAAACTCTCTTTGAATTAATCTATATTCAATTCAATTCCAATTATAATATCAAAAATTACTTTTTGGCAATTAAAAATTATATTAAAGTTCATCTGAAAAATAAACATGAAATAATAACTACAAAAATATTAAGAAAAAGCAACAAGGGAAATGGGAGCGGGGGGAGGCAAAAGCTAGCCTTACCAGCTAAAAATACATTAATATGAAGCTATAATATTCAGAAAGAAAGGAAAGAAACAGTTTGGCACAGGTGGAAAAAGTGAACAAATCAATGGAACAACAACAAAAATAACAACAACAGTAATACTGAGATGGATTTAAACAGTTGATAAAACAGTAACATTTCAAACTGGGGGTAGGTAAAAGAGGAAATTACCAACAAGTGGTGGTGGTGTTATCCCATCACTGGTGGGGAAAAGTAAAGTGAGATACCACCTTTCTCCTTGTACCAAAATAAAGTCAAAGATTACGCACAATCAAATGGATGGATGAGAAAAATTTCAGAAGAAAGCATGGGTGAATCATAACCTTGGAGGCCATCTAAGCAGGATAGAAAGCAAAGAAGTCATGAAAGACTGATGAATCAGACCGCATAAATATGTAAAACTTCTAAGTGGAAAAAAAAAGCCAAACAAAAGATTAGCAAAACAGAAGGCAGGGGAGGACTGTTATTTATAAGTGGGGCTAATTTCTTCATTTTATAGAATTTACACTAATAAATATAAAAATGACAGCCCACTACAAAAATGGGCAAGCCCAGAAACAGGTAACTTATGGACAATGGCACATAAGTAGCCAATAAACACGTGTGAAAATAGCCTCATTCATAAATGAAAGAAACAAAAATCAAGCCGTAAGGAAATACTACCACCTTAGCTTGTCAGGTAATAAAGTGACTGATGATGCTTCATCTGGGCAGAAGTCTGGAGATATGGCACATTACTTTAGGAAAGGAAATTAGGCAATATTTACCAAAACTAAAATGCAGAGTCCTAGATCATTTGATCCAGCAATCCTCTTGCTAAGGATTTATCCATGGATATACTCACACAAGTCCTTCAAGGTATACAAAATAGAATGTCTATGAAGCATCAGTTGTAATTTTTGAAAAAGGCAATAGTCCATCAACAGGGCTAAATAGTGGTTAAATAAAATATGGTATATCCACGTAACACAACATGCATGCAATTTTTTTTTTTTAAGATTTTATTTATTTATTTGACAGACGTAGATCACAAGTAGGCAGAGAAGCAGGCAGAGAGAGGAGGATGCAGGCTCTCTGCTGAGCAGAGAGCCCGTTATGGGGCTCGATCCCAGGACCCTGGGATCATGACCTGAGCCAAGGGCAGAGGCTTTAACCCACTGAGCCACCCAGGTGCCCCAACATGCATGAAACGTTTAAGAGGGAGAAACATATGAATACCATGCCGAAAAATATCTCTAAGATTACAATAAATAAAAAGCAAGCGGTTTTTTCCTGAGTATAATTCATAAGGAAATTTTACACACACAGACACACACACACACACAGACACAGACACACACACACAGCTATGTATGTACCGGTTTGTGCATACAATTTTTTCTAGGAAAAATTTAGAAAAATGTTGATACTGGCTAAAGGAGCAGGTCTGCGGTGGTGTGAAGAGGCCTTCACCCTTCACTTGTAACTTTCATGCTGCTCGAAGTTCTAACCGTGTATGTGATTTACCTTCTAGAAAAATCAAGGATTGTGAGGAACGTGATATTGGACCATTTCTCCTCTGCATAAAATATTTTTAGATATTTTGCTTATAAGCCAAACCTTCTTAAAATAATTATTTCAGGACTTTCTATTTTTTCAAAAATTTCATGGCTGGAAATCAGGGCACTAAATCAGTCTGCCTGTGTGGTCAACCTCTCCTGCTATCAGGGTTCCCAGATGGGGGGCAATTACCCACCTCATCCCTTCTCCCTCCTTCATGAATACGACCACTGGTTTTGTTCTGCTTTGAAAGCAAGCCCACATTTAGAGCTAAATGAACACTAATGTTACAAGCGATAGCAAAAATAAAATATTATTAAAATCGCATCTTTCTACCACAAAAGAAACAGAGTCCTATCACCCCACGTATACGTTCCGTCCCCACCCCCCAGCCCCCGGCCTTTGGTCCAGGATGATAAATGTCATGCCAAGAAAGTTATCATTATAACCAATCCACTAGGAAATGGAGGGAAATGATTTTAATTTTGACAACTAAATGAGCTTTGACAAATGACTTAACTAACACTCTAACCAACTTGGGCTGATAAAAATCGGGCACTTTTTCCACGTCGATGAGAAAAATTCATCTTCACTCCATTACATAAATGTTAGCAGCCACCCGGGGCCCCTGTCACAGCCGTTCCCACACAGGCCCACAGGCCCACCTTCCCAGCGGTCCTCTGCTGAGTCCCCTTCCCCTGTGGGCTTCTCTCCTGGGACCATGGTAGCCTCTCCACCCACCCCTTCCTCACAAAAGGACGGAATCTGAAGTCCCTCCAGGCACCAGATCCTCCTGCTGCCCTGCTCTCAACCCACCGAGTTCTGCTGCTCTCTGGCTTGTGAAGTGAAGTAAGTGATGCTACCACAGCTCTCGGAGAGAAGCAGACTGCCTCGAAGGAAACGAAGGACAAGAAGAGAAAGAAAGGGGCCCAAGAGGACACTGAATCAGTGTCGTGAACAGAAGTGGGCAGTCTGAGTTCACAGGTCTGGAATCCAACACCTTCCCCACCTACCACCCCGCTTTCCATTTTGATGACTGCTGGGAATGAGTTCCCCAGGGCCAGAGTGGGGCTTCCTGTGATAGGCAGCTGCAAAGTCTGACCAATCCACCCCCTCACATTTCGGCTGTGCTGAGCCCAAGGCTAGGAGAAGCTCACTGCCAAGGCAGGACAGGATTCCACAGAAGCACGAGGTGTACCAAGCCCTCACTGTCCAGTGGGAACTCAGCAGGCAGACAGAAGGGCCAGGACAACGGTGCTTGTCTGGCACAGCTGGAGGCCAGGGCACCCAACACACAGGGAGCTGGAGGCCCCCCGGGTGCACACCCTTCTACCCTCTACTCCAAGCTTCCTCTGGCTGTTGCAACTCAGCCAAGTCTGTTTCAAGGCATAGCCCCTGGATGGGATACCACATACGTCACATGGTCTAGCCTGGTGGCCAAAAGCTAGGCTCCTAGGACACATGCTCCTAGGACGTGCACATGCGTACACATATCAATCACACTCCCACCTGTGCTGATTGCAAGCTGTTTCTCTCTCCGTGAACTGGGTTTGGGAGAACCAGGTACAGAATTTTACCTTAATCCCTATTTAACTATAACGATTAAGTGCAAAAACTTGGAATCGGCTTAAATATCCAACAACAGAAAATAATTTAAGGTGCATGCAGTAATTCATGGCTTTTAAGAAGTTACAGAAAAAATGCCTCAGCATAGAACAGTAAATACAGTACAGTCCTTTTTTTTTTTTTTTAAAGGTGTATTTATTTATTTGAGAGCAAGAGTGTGTGTGTGAGTGGAGGGGAGGAGCAGGGGGAGAGGGGGAGAGAGAATCCCAAGCGGACTCTGCACTGAGCATAGATCATGCGGGGCTCGTTCTCATGACCCTAAGATCATGACTTGAGCTGAAATCCAGAGTCAGACACGTAACCAACTGAGCCACCCAGTTGTCCCACCCTACTTATTTTTTAAAAATTATATATTTGTTTATATGTGCACAGAAAATATCTGCGAGAGTGAATTTTCAAATTACTGAACTTTGGAAAAGGTATGAAAAGGGACTTTCACTTTTCCTACAGCATTAGGATTAGTCAGTACCAGATGTCTGTGTACTTACGGGCAGGCACATGTGTACACATGTGCACACAGCTTTCGGACAGCATGGCACACAGGTCTGAATCCCTTGATCCTTCCATTTACTAGTTGAAACTTTGGGCCAGCACTGTGAAATATTTCTTCTTGCATAAAACAGGACTTTGTCAGTTCCTTACGAGGCGGTTGAATGGATTAGCGTGCATTTATGTCCATTGCCTCATACGGAGCCGGCACTCCAGAAATGACAGCTGGTTCTGTGACGGGTAATACTATCGCTGTGGCTGGCAGAGTAATGGCCCTCTGGTGTCCAGCTCCTAATCCCTGGGACCTGGGGTATGTTACAGTACATGACAATGGGGAATTAAGGCTGTAGGCAGCATTAAAGCTGCTAATCACCTGACCCTAAGATGGGGAGAATATCCTTGATTACCCAGGTGGGCCCCTTGTGACCACAAGGTCCTTAAATAGGGAAGAGAGGGGTGGAAGAGTCAGAACCAGAGACATAGACAGCATTGGGAGAGAGACTCAAACCCAATTCACAGAGAGAGAAACGGCTTTGCAGAAGGAGGGGGCCACCAGCCAAGGAATGTGGTTGGCCCCGAGAAGCTGGAAAAGGCAGGAAAACTAATTCTCCCTCAGAGCTCCCAGAAAGGAATACAGCCCTGCCATCCTGATTTTAGCCCATTTCAGAATTCTGACCTCAAGAAGTGTAGGCAAAAACACCCATGTTGTTTTAAACTACTAAATCAATGGTAGCAAGAACCTAGTAGTAATTTGTTACAGAAGCAATAGGAACAGGGATAGGAAACTTACATAACTGCCATTAAAAATATATTAATAACATAGTTCCTTCTAATGGTTTTTTATCACCATCCCAGCCTATCAAGATCCAGGAGTGAGATTAAAAAAAGCCAACCTGCACACAGTGCTGGAGTCAAGAATAGGAGATAAAAAAACCAGAAAGTCAAGATGGGGAAAATTCTGGGACAGGAAGAAAGGCAGCTGTGGAAGTGGCCAGAAGAGCTGTCCCACCAGGGATCTCTGGGCTAGCTCTAGCATACACCCAGACTCAGGAGACAACAACGAGCTGGGGTCAGCTCTTTTGGGAAGCTGATCCCCACCAGAGAGCATCACTAGGGAGGACACCCCCTGCCCTGGCCCTGACTCCAAACCACAGCAAGCTATGGAGCTTGCGTGGTGGGAAATGGTGCAGACCCATGGTCCAGGCCCCAAGGCAGAGGGCTCACGGGAACCACAGGCCACACCTCCAGCATCCAGTGTGCCCTGATATTTACATCTTTTCAGATTCAATCCTCACAGTAACTGTATGAAAAAGATGGGAGGTCAGATCATGTTCGTGGAGTAGGCAGGCGTTATCAGCTGCCTTTTGGAGCTGAGGAAAGTGAAAGTCACAGAAGTGAAAGGACCGCACCACAGAGTGACCCAGCAGCAGGGCCTCAACTGGAATCCAGGTCTGTGCTACTGGCTTCCCATTACCTTTCTCTAAGCCCACCAGGTGTGTTGAGTGTTCGTGAACAGGTGTTCTTAGAGCACCAACTGAAGAGTTCCTGAGCAATATGGTATGCCAGAGAACAGGTGACCTATGTTGGCACAGGGAGCAAGAGGAGCTGATCCAGGCATGTGCCCCCTCTGTCCCAAGGGTAAGGTGATTTCCCGAAGCTTGTGCAAGCACATCTGGCCAGACCCTGCCAAAAACTGGAGGATGCCCACTCCCTGCACAAGGGTGTCCTCCTCTCCTGCCCCAGGGCTCCCGACCCACTCCAGCTCCTAGATTCCAGTGAGGCATAATCCCTTCAGTGTCCAGCAAGCACTGGGAGAAATTAGCAGGGTCATCTGGGAGCTAACAGGCTAGAGTTTCGAGCAGAACTGAGACAAGAACCTGCTTTGAACCCACCCAACATTTGGGAAAGCAAAGGGACTAGCTTCATAGAACCAGCTGGCAAAAACCTAATTTTATAACCTTATGTGTTTATGTGTTGGTATTTTCAGTGATTCAAAAATGCATTACTTTATAGCATGTGCGAGTTAAAAGGAACAAGACTCATAACCGGATCTAGGGCAGTCCTACGAAGTCCTCTGACGAGAATGTTTGAACAATGCGAGTGAGGCCAGAAGCGCTGCGGTACAGGGAGTAAAACTAACTATAAACTCAAGACTGTCTTGGGGAGTTATATCCACTATGCGACACTTTGCAAGGAGCTGCTTTTCTCCGTGGCAGCTGCTAGCCACTCAAAGCTTGGAAGGCTCTTTAATCTCTCCTCCCACTAAAGAAGCCAGAGAGGGCGCCTGGGTGGCTCAGTGGGTTAAGCCTCTGCCTTCATCTCAGGTCATGATCTCAGGGTCCTGGGATCAAGCCCCACATCAGGCTCTCTGCACAGCAGGGAGCCTGCTTCATCCTCTCTCTCTGCCTGCCTCTCTGCCTACTTGTGATCTCTCTCTCTCTCTGTCAAATTAAAAAAAAAAATTAAAAAAAAAAAAAAAAAAAGAAGCCAGAGCAGAGAGCTTATTCTGGAACCAAGCCAGAAAGGAGCTCCATGAGAGGTTTTTTCCCCTAAAATCATTCTCAAGAAAGTTATCATCAAACCTAATGGCACCTAGATGTCCATCAACAGACGAATGGATAAAGATGTGACACACACACACACACACACACACACACTGGAATACTATGCAGCCATCAAAAGAAATCTTGCCATTTGCAACGATGTGGATGGAACTAGAGGGTATTATACTGAGCGAAATAAGTCAATCAGAGAAAGACAATTATCATATGATCTTTCTGAAAGGAGGAATTTGAGAGGCAGGGCAGAGGGTTTGGGGGGTAGGGAAGGAAAAAATGAAACAAGATGGGATTGGGAGGGAGACAAACTGTAAGACACTCTTAATCTCAGGAAACAAACTGAGGGTTGCTGGGGGGTGGAGGGTAGGAAGAGGGTGGTTGGGTTATGGACACTGGGGACTGCGGGCTATGGTGAGTGCTGTGAAGTGTGTAAGCCCGATGATTCACAGACCTATACCCCTGGGGCAAATAATACATTATATGTTAATAAAAATTTTTTAGAAAAAACCTAATGGCAATCGGGAAAGGGAAAGCTCCTGAACAACTACTTTGTACTAGACTTTTTTTTTTTTTAAGATTTTATTTATTTGACAGAGAGATTACAAGTAGGCAGAGAGGCAGGCAGAGAGGGGTAGGGGAAGCAGGCTCCCTGCTGAGCAGAGAGCCTGACACAGGGCTTGATTCCAGGACCCTGAGATCATGACCCAAGCTGAAGGCAGAGGCTTAACCCACTGAGCCACCCAGGCACCCTGTACTAGACTTCCAATTTTTTATCTCAGTGAGCCCTCACAAGCCTTCCTCCCTTGAACATCTGAAGGCCTTCACTGGATGTTCCCCTCACACCTCCCTAACCACCCCTCCCAGACCCTGCTGCCAACAATCAGACCCGACTTGGCATGCCCTTATGCCTACATGCTTCTTCTGGGTCTTCCAGGAGGAGGGTGCTCATGAAGGAGCTGCTAACTCCCCAGTGGGCCACCAATACCTCCCATCTCCCACTTGTACTTCCCTCTAAGAGAAAAGGCTGCAGAAGCTTTGCCAAACCTCTGGGCTCTGAGAGATCCTTCACCTGGCTGATTACGGAGCATGAAGTCCAGCTTGGAGGATGGAGGCACTGGAGAGGTAACAGTTCCCTCACCCCACTGGAGGCCTTCTGGCCAATACGTACTTAACAGAGTGCTGCCTGGGAGTCAGGCAGTCTTTCACATCTCCCAAGGCCACAAAGACCAGAAGGTCACTGCAGCAAGATAGCAGCAGATGCCAGAGGAACACAGAGGCAGAAGTGTGTGGGTGGAGGGAGCAGGAAGTGGAGGAGGAGAACCTGAAGCTGCTCGCTGAAGGTCCTCCGTGGGGAGAGGGAGTACAAACTGGGAGAAGGAACATAGGCCTTCTGTAAGGAAGGTGCGTGGAGGTGGGGAGCAGATGAGACAGCCTTGAACACTGGACTTTGTGGGGAGGGAAGGAGGAGATAGGGAAGGTTTACGATGGTCAGGTCAGGGTCAAAGGGGTATATTATAGTGTTGGCTCCACAGAATGGTCAACTCACACTCCCACCTTCCTCTTGCCTCTGCCCCACGTTTCTCCCTACTGAGGGCAGGAGGTCTAATCCTGTGGGTTGAATTCTAGGATCCTATATGGACTATACCTTCCAGGGTTGGGACTTTTGGCGTGTGTGTGTGCGTGCTCCTGAGTCAGCATATCCAAGTGTGCCACTAGTCCTCAGGTGAAGGTGAGAAGGTATAATGGGACTATCAGAGGGGACACAACCGTCTCATGCTTTGCCCCCTCTTCTCCAGAGGCCGACAGGCTACTAGCTCAGTTCTAGGAACCAGGGCCAATCTCACCTCTCCCCATCTATCCCTCTTCCTCTTGGCAGCTGACGGGGTGTGCTCCATCAAAGGGGAAAGGCTAGGCCTCCCCAATAGGCTGATGTACTCAAGAGAGGGGACTGGCACATACTGGGGCTGGACCCAAGCCATCCTTTTGGCTTGTTTTCCCCTATTCCCCACTCCCATACTTCCCATGGGCACACTCTGTGGGCAGGAGAGTGGCTGGGCTAGGAAGGTTTGAGAACTTCTGGGTTCCTACCCTTCACTGAGAACCTCATATCGACAGGGAAGGCAGGGCCCAATTCATAGTGGTTCCCGCTACAACCTGGGGTGTCTGCTGGATCAGAATCAGTTACTGGGACTCTGCTGGTTAACACTGTGACTCTGGACAGGAAGCAGCCGGGAGCTACATGACTTCTCCCAAACTCAGAGCTTTCTCCATCTTCCCACCCCAATCCCAGCCCCAAGGAAGATTAAGGGGGGAAAAAAAGGCCAGGGACTGTAGGAAGGCCATGTTACGCAGTTTGGAATTGTTTACTTTGTAAACAAACCAATAGCAATAAATTATGCTGAACTTTTAATAAGATGCACATCATATTAGGTCTGTATTTTTGCCAGAAAAGAAAAAAAAAGGTAGGGGGAAGTAGAGAGAGAAAAATGCCTTGAAGTAAAGATCACAAAAGGGGTTTCCTGTTATGAGATACGGATGCATTTCCCTGACCAAAACCAGACTGATCAAAATGCCAAATCGAAAATTATGAAAACTACAAACAGGTGACAGATGTGAACTTGCTTCCTCCACTGCCTGGACCCTAGGAGACAGCCTGGAGGTCACCCCAGCCCCTGGAGCTGGCAAGAGCCTTGCCGTAAGGGCGGCACTGAGGGGCTGCCTCAGAAAGCAGCTTGGGGTGCCTGGAGCCAGTTGCAGCCTTTTGAATAGGCCCCCCTTTTGTTTCCCTTGAGTCTGGATGACCAAATGAGACAGTTACCCCCAACTGAGCACATTCTGGCACTGGACCAACAACATGCACCCTGTAGCCAACAAAATGCCCCATGCCGGTTTGCTGCTGGCCTGACCACAGCTGCCCTCCCAGGCATTCCAGGACTAGCCCTCCCTGCGAACCCAGCACAGGCCTGGAGGTACATGCAAGAGGCCAAGTCCTGGTCAGAATGGCAGCAACGTGAGTGGAGGGATTGTTTCTGTTTTTGTTTTATAACAGTTATGATTCAGACAAAAGGTCAAATGTCCGAACATGGTCTTTGCTATTACACACATTCTTCTGGGTCTCTGCACATGCTGTTCCCTCTAATGGAATGCCCTTCCCTTGTTTTTCCACCTAGCAAGCTCCTGTTGGTCTTTTAGGTGGAAGTCACGTGTCACTTTCCTCTGAGCGCCCTCTACATTTCCAGGAAAGCCAACCAGTTCTTCCCTTGGCATCCCCCCTCAGAGTGCACTCCCAATGTTCAGAGGCTGTACTCTCTTGGCACTCTCCCTTCCATAGGTTGTGAGCTCTGACAACTGAGCCAGTGTCTACCTTGGGTCTGGGTCCCTGCCACTGGGCCCAGGGGACCTGCTAAAGACTCTTCACCTTCTGTCCCTAGCAGAGCACTGACCTACCATTATTAGAGGCCTAACACCTGACCCTTTTTTTTTTTTTTAAAGGTTCAGACATGGCAAGTCTGAATTCACTTTTCCCTTCTAGGTTCCCCTGCCTAGAGCAAACTTTCAGGAAGACAGAGGTCTTCCTGTATGCACTTCAAATGCCAGATCCCAAGGGCATCGGCCAATTCTATTCCTGGTAATCTTCATGGGGGGGATGGAGAGAATGTCCTCCTACCTAGGCCTGGGGGGACCCCATATGAAGGAGGGCTGTCTGCTCACCAGGCATCAGGATGAAGGCACCCCAGCAAGACCATGAATGGCTCTCCATCCCAAACACTCCTGCGAGCACCAGCCAGCCAGTTTACAGGAGCCCTGGCTCTGTGCTGCCTGTCCCTTCTGAATCCCTGGGCCAAGGCCACAGCCACAGGCAGGGAGCAGCCTTCTCACCAATAGTAGAACAGACACTTCTGTCTATAGCCCAAATCGGAGAACAGCTATCTATGCACATAAGCTTTCCTACATTCTCTGAGTACTGCTACTACTAAAACTATCTGCCATTTATAAAACCAAGAGCTATGAAAGGCATTTAACAGGTATCTCATTTAATTCTCCTAACAAGCCCATAGGGAAGGTATTCCCATTATGGTTTTAGGAAGAGTAACTGAGGCTCAGAAAGGGGAAGTCATTTACTCCAAGGTCACCTAGCCAGAAAGGGACAGAAGTCATTCTAAGGCAACCCTTTCTGACCCTAAAGCTTGGGTCCTTACTGAAGCCCTGTAATACTGTAAGGGAAGTCTGAAAAGGCAGCAGCAAATATGGATGTCTAGAAGAAGTAGATACACACAGAACTAGAGGAGGAATGAGAGATGGCCCCACAGCAACCCTTTCTACTCTGAGCTGGTCCCCTATGATCCACAACCCTCCTCTCCTAGGACCCCAGCACCTACCAGATTAATCCACATTCCCAGAGTCATCATATAGGCTATGAAGGAATTATCAACAAACTTCAAAAGACCGAAACCATAAAACATTTGCCCTCTTACCACAGCAGAATAAAAGCATAAGTCAACAATAAAAGTTAATTAGAAAATCCCCAAATGTTTGGAAATTAAGCAACATATTTATAAATAACTCATGGGTCAAACAAGGAACTACAATAAAAATTTTGAAATAGTTTTAACCAAATGATTAAAAATATGACATATCGGGAAGAAACTAAAGTAGTATTTAAAGGAAAATTTATAGTTCTAAATTACATATTTTTAAAAAGGTTGATAATCAAGGATCTAAGCTTTCATCTCAAGAAGCTAAAGAACAGGGGCGCCTGGGTGGCTCAGTGGGTTAAGGCCTCTGCCTTCAGCTCCGGTCATGATCCCAGGGTCCTGGGATCAAGCCCCGCATCAGGGTCTCTGCTCAGTGGGGAGCCTGCTTCCTTTTCTCTCTGCCAGCCTCTCTGACTACTTGTGATCTCTGTCTGTTAAATAAATAAAATCTTTTTTAAAAATCTTAAAAAAAAAAAAAGAAGCTAAAGAACAGCATAGTAAACCCAAAGAAAGTAGAAAAAAGAAAATAAGATAGAAGAGAAATAAATGGATAGAAGCAAATGAACAATAAAGAAAACCAACATAGCCAAAAATTGGTCATTTAAAAATATTATTAAAATTTATCAATACCTAGCAAAACTGATCAAGAAAGAGAGAGGGGAAAAACCCCACAAATCATCAGTATCATCAAGGAGCACCTGGGTGGCCCAGTTGGTTCAGCAGCTGACTCTTGATTTCGGCTCAGGTTGTGATCTTGGGGTCCTGAGATCAAGCCCAGCATTGGGCTACCTATTTAGCAAGAGGCTGCTTATCACCCTCTTCTTCTACCTCTTCTGTTGCTCATGCTCTCCATCTCTCTCTCAAACAGATTTAATAAAGAGATTCCAAAAAATATAAAAGGATAATAAGAGGATTTTATGATTCATTTTAAGCTTTCAACAGACAAAAATAGGTTAATTCCTTATAAAAACATAACAGTAAAACTGATACACAAAGAAATAAAAATCAGAACAGTCATATACATATTGAAGTAACTAAATTCATATTTAAAAGACTTCTAATTAAAAAAAAACAAATCTACAGATCCTCTTCACTTCTCTGGTAAACTGTTCTAAACTTTTAAGCAAGAAATAACTTTATACAAATTCTTCCAGAGAATGTAAGAAGAGTAGACACCTTACAACTTTTATAAGCCCAGAATAATGTTGATGCTAATACATGACATAGACAATTTAAGAAAGGATAAATTATGGGGTAATATATTTAATGAACACAAAAAGGCTAAAAAAAAAAACCACCCCAGCAATATATAAAAAGAATAATATTCACAATCAATTAGGATTAATTCTAGGAATGCAAGGTGGGTCTGATATTCAAAAATCAATAAATGTTAACTCACCACCTTAACAGAATAAAAGAGAAAAATTATATAATCATCTCAGTAGAAGCAGAAAGACCATTTTATAAACTTCAACACCGATTTGTCATTAAAAAAAAAAACTTCAGCAAAGTGGGAATAGGAAGAAACTCCCTCAATCTGACAAAAAATATACATGAGGAAACCCATGGCTAACATAATATTTACTGGGGGAAGAGTAAACACTTCTCCTACTATCAGGAAGAAGACAAAGATAATCTGTTCTCTCCACTTCTATTGAACATTGTACTGGAGTTCCTAGCAAGTAAGTTAAGAAAAAAAAAAGGCAAAAAGGATAGGAAAACTGTATTTCTAGATGACATAGTTGTTTACAAAGAAAATCCCAAGGATTCCACAAAACTAGTATTAGATCTAGTGACTTAACAAGGTTGCAAGAACTTATCAAAATACATAAATCTACTTTATGTCTATATTCTAGCAGCAAAGAATTAGAAAATAAGAAAATACAATTTTTTTAAAAAAAGGTTTTATTTATTTATTTGAGAGAGACAGCCCACAAGTTGGGGGTGGTGAGGAGAGAGGGCAGAGGGAGAGGGAGAAGCACAGTCCTTGCTGAGTAGGGAGCCTAACCCTGAGATCATGACCTGAGTCAAAGGCAGACTTAAAGGCTTAAGCAACTGAGCCACCCAGGCAAAAATAATCATTTTCAATAGCATCAAATAAAATACTTAGTAGTCATTAATGAATAGATTAATTATTGAAATTAATGAAAAGATACACCATGTTCATGGATTGCACTACTGTCCCTAAAGTGTTCCATAGGCTCCACATAATGACATCAAAATTCCAATACACATTTTTTAAAAAAGGAAATTAAGTTGATTTGAAGATTTATATGGATACAAAGGACCTAGAAGAACTAAAACAATATATTTTTTTAATATTTTATTTCTTTATTTGACAGATGGAGATCACAAGTAGGCAGAGAAGCAGGCAGAGAGAGAGGAGGAAGCAGGCTCCCCACTGAGCAGAGAGCCCCATGTGGGGCTTGATCCCAGGACCCTGGTATCATGACCCGAGCCAAAGGCAGAGGCCTTAACCCGCTGAGCCACCCAGGTGCCCCTAAAACAATATTTTTAAAGAACAAAAGAAAGACTCAGACTATATGATTTCAAAATTCACTGTAAAGCTACAGTAATCAAGACAGCATAAGACTGGAATAAAAGTAGACAGTTCAAGAGTATAGAACAGAGTCCAGAAACAGATCCACACAAATTCAGCACTTGATTTTTTTTTTTTCAACAAAGATGCCAATGCAAGTCAATGGAAAGGTAAATCTTTTCAATAAATGCTAAAATAGTTAAACATTTAAAAAAATCCCTTTTTCACACAATAAAAAAAATTAATCTGGGATGGAACACAGATCTAAACATAAAAGCTACAACTATAAAGCTTCTAGATGAAAACACAGGAAAATATCTTCCTAACCTTGGGGTGCACAAAGACAAAGATTTCGTAGAGAGAGCAAAGAAAAAAAAAAAGCACAAGATGTTAATTACATACTGATAAATTTAAGTTCATCAAAATCGAAACCTTCAAAAGATGGCATTAAGAAAATGGAAAAGTAGGGGCACCTGGGTGGCTCAGTGGGTTAAAGCCTCTGCCTTCGGCTCAGGTCGGGATCCCAGGGTGCTGGGATCGAGCCCCGCATAGGGCTCTCTGCTCAGCAGGGAGCCTGCTTCCCTTCCTCTCTCTCCGCCTGCCTCTCTGCTTAATTGTGATCTCTGTCTGTCAAATAAATGAAATCTTAAAAAAAAAAAAAAGAAAATGGAAAAGTAAGCTGCAGACTGGGAGAAATAATCTTAACATTATCTGACAAAGGACAGATATCCAAATTTACAAGAGCCCCTATAAATCAACTCTAAGGGAAATAGCCCAGTATAAAAATGTGTCAAGGAACTAAGCACTGACTTCAAGGAGATAATCGAAGGGCCAATGAGCATAGTAAGAGATGAGCAACAGTTTATTCTACCATATTGGTGGCCCCCCAGTAATGTGGAGACATTTGTCCTCAAAATGGACGAAAAGGGTGGTGCAGAGGGGTGAGCAAAGGTTCCCAAATATAGCCCAAAGGCAGGATCCAGGCTGTGGACAGTCTGCTGCACACTGTGTCACCAAAAAACCCTTGAGCTGACATTTAAAAATAGGAGACCTCACATGAAGATCTAGACTTCCAGCTAGAAACGGCAAGCTGTGGCTATGCCAGCACTACATTCCCCTGTAGCTGAGTGGTGAGCAGCGGCTCCTGGATGCACTGAGGTCTCTGTTCCTTACATAGGGCATAGAAATGCCTGTCTTCGGTGTGCTGTTTCCCTCCATCTAGCCTCTGCCAGGCCCCAGAGGGCACTTGAGGGTGGGACCCAACTCCAGAACCTGTATCTTGGAAAGACTCTGGAAGGCACTGAAAATGTGCAGGATGTGGAAAGAAAGGTGTGACACAGCCTCCAGGTGTTTATAAACTGGTTCTTATACAGAGGGGACATCCACACTTGGAACATCCAGGGGCCAGCATTCAGGCCATTAGAGAAATTTCTAAGAGGCTAACTGGTGGCATCAAGAGAAAATGGAAAAATTTCTTAGGCCCAAATGGCTAAGACGCAGCTGCCTGAGGAGGGAAAATATGTGGGGCATGGACTGAGGAGTACTTACCCTGCACTGGCAAGGAAGCTGGCGCATATCTCCTTCACCCCTTTCCACTGTCAGACTCTGACCTCTCATCTCTGTAGGTCACTATTCCGGCTGAGAAGGCTACCAAGGGACAATCACCATCACCTTCCCTTGACAGTCCCATGCACTGAGGCACAAAAGAAGCCAAGAGGAACTGCAAGCTTCCAAATAGGGGTCCCTTGGCTATATATAACTTACTAAGCCTCTGGCAGATGCCTGAGCTGTCTGTGCTAGCCTCGTCCAACAGGGCAGATCTTTGGGTCTCCTGAAAGCAACCCAGTTTACAACAATGATGGGCCAACACTTCCATGTGGACACTTCTGGTGAAATAAACACTTGCCCCTGAGAAGGATAATGTAGAGGTCCCCCATCTAACCCCAACATACCAACAGACTGGTACTTCCTGAAGCCAATGGCCACAGTGGGCCCCAAATACCAGGACCCAGGGGCGCACATGTGTTCAACAAGGGATTCCTGAGCCCTGCTCTGGGCCTGGCCCTGTGCTAGCATCCCAGGGATGAGTCACCTCAGCAAAAGCCTTGAGGCACAGACCCCTGATTTGCAGATCGCTGTTGACAGAGACAGGACTCTGATCAACCTTTTTTGATCAACCAGTCTTTTGCTATGCATATGACTTACATATGAATTTAAACATTCTTCTCCCACAGCTCTAGAAGATATTGTAAAGGCCACTGGAGGTAGAGTTAGGAGACCCAGGCTCAAGCTCCCATTGACCTTGAACAAAACATCATTCGTCAGGGTCTCAATTTTTGTCTTTGGAATATCTGCCAAAACTGCCCCACAGAGGTCCTGTGAAAATGTTTTACAAACCAAAAACCTCTCACCCAAAGTAACCACAACACACACGTGTGCCATAAGTGTACACATTAAGAAAAGAAATAGAGAAGTCTAGTAGAAGGTCTGAAGCAACAGATGTGACCATCACTAGAACACCAGTGTCAGTGAAGGGGCATCTGGATATATTATTGCTATGATGGTGGTTAAAAAAAAAAGAAAAGAAAAGAAAAAGGAAATCCAGCTGTTTTCACATGGAATTATCTTCCAAGACAGACTTTTTTGATGGGGGGGAAAGCAAGGTACAAAACAATGTATATTATGGTATCATTACTATAAAGAAAAAATAGGCGGTAGGGAATGTACACGGATATGCTTGAATGTGCATGCACTATTTCTGGAAAGAAACTAGAAATGGTACAAGGGTGAAAAACATTCCTTACGTCTTTTGTATAGTTTGGATTTTTTCCTATCGTGAGAACGTTATACCATTATTTATTTATGTATACCTATTTTCTTTTAAACAATAAAACATTAAGTTAAATGCTGTAATTATTGAATCTCCACCTGGCTGTAACCCAAGAGGGAACCTGTCCCCACTGACCCCTGGATGCCTCTGTCCTGTGGGCTGACTTTCCCAGAGAGAGACTCCCCAGCCCAGCCCCCAAGCAGGCCAAGCTCTGGAGCCCTCTTCCTTAGCCCTCCAGACCATTCCTTCTTCCTTCTGTCTACAACTAGCCCCATTTCCCACAGCAATCACTTTAGGGTGTGCTGAGGCCTTAAGAAAGCCAAAGCTATTATGGAGGGCTGTGCACCTTTTAACCGGCTTCTATTCCCCAGCCTCCTCGACCTCTCCTAGTAAATGCAATTTGTCTGCTAGGACCTAGGCTTCCCAGGGCTCCCTTATTCCACTCCTGGTGTCTCGGTCCTTCCTCATCCTGTGCCCTCCCTCTGGGCAGCCCTCGACGGCAGCCCCTGGCAGCAGCGGGCCGAGCAGGCCCGCCCACCTGCCCTCCTTTGCATCACTCCCAACCTGATCTCCTCCTCAGCCTGCTGGCAGTTCAGGCTCCAGGGTGAAGGTGGATGTTTCATCATTTTATCTGCTGAATCAGCTTTCAGGGTTTGCTCCTCAAAATGTCTACATGAATAGCAATGTTCCTGCTGCCAGGAATATTCTTTATGGGAGAACACGGGGCTCAGGAACCCCGTGGACGCCAACCCAGCTCTCCCAGCTCAGGACTGGTCAATACAAGCCCTGGGGCAGGGACTCATGCTCTAGTAAAAGTTGCCCAGGATAGAGAGGCCGAACGTAGAAATGGACAGTGGTCGGTGGGTATCAGGCTTGTCACCATGGAGCAGGGAGGTACAGGGAAGTGAGGGAAGGCTAGAACGATCGCTGTGTACTTGATTATCAGCAGAGATACCAGAATGAACTCATGTGTAGCTTGACACAGATCTGGGCGGAGAGCGACATCCGCGTCTATAATTGTAGACACGCATGTATGGGTTAGATACACACATACATCTCCACTCTCTGTCTGCTGAGAGGCCCTAGAAACGACGATACCCTCGTAGCAACAACCAGCCGGCTCCAGACCTTGGTCTCTGATACCATTCTCCGGCGAAAGGAATGGGACCCCTTCAGAGAAATGGTAGGTTCCGATGCTGTGACAGGGGTCATACAAGAGCAGCCTGGAATATCCTGTGGTTCCAGAAAATCAGGAAATGCTCCAAAGACAAAAGGATGGGGCCAGGGCAAGGGCCAAAGGAGCCAGCCTGGAGGAGCTCCCAGTAGCCAAAGCTGGGACAATTCCAGTAGCAAAAGAATATAGTACTGAATTATAACCCACAGCATAAAATACATACCCATGGCCCACAGAGATAAAAATAAATACTGAACACATAAACAGTAAGAAGAGGTAAATCTCCCATAAAGAAGCCTGGGTGGCTCAGTGGGTTAAGCCGCTGCCTTCGGCTCAGGTCATGATCCCAGGGTCCTGGGATCGAGTCCCACATCGGGCTCTCTGCTCAGCAGGGAGCCTGCTTCCCTCTCTCTCTCTCTGCCTGCTTCTCTGTCTACTTGTAATCTCTGTCTGTCAAATAAACAAATAAAATCTTTAAAAAAAAAAAAGAATTCTAAATGAGCTGCATAGATCTCACCCTCATGGAGGTAAGGCTCACATCCCCACCCAACCTTTATGATAAAGACACCCCCTCTGCCTGGAAAGAGCTTCCAATGGGGAAATGAGGTTGGAGACAGGCCCCCAAAAGACAAGAGCGTGTGTGTGTGCAGGAGCTGTAAGAGAAGGCTACAAAATGCTCTGGAATGTCCATCAAGCAAAAGAGCAGATAAATGAACTATAGTCGAGTCATAACAAAACGCTGCATGGCAGAGAAATTCACGTGCCAAAACCACATCTATCAGCAAATACAAAGCTCAACATCATGTGATAAACAGGAAGACAAGCCTGAAATGGGACGCATATAGGGCCTTACCATTTTTACATAGCTTTAAAACGAATGAAACCATGTTCTACATTGTCTGTGAGTACAAACATGTGGGAGAAGTATTTGTACCAAATTCCAGATAATAGAGACTATAACTGGCAGAGCAGACTTATGAGTTCATGGCTACTCTTAAGTTCCCTTTTTAAATCAATTAAAAATCTTTAAAGCGTGTTGGCTAAACTAACAGGAAGTACATGACAGTACAGGTAATATGCAGATTTGGGAACAGTCAGGAAAAGGTGGCAAGTGGCCGGGTGCCAGGTACTTTCCAGGATCATGTGAACTGGCCCTGAGGCCAGACAGGAGCCACCTAAGTATGTGTGTGTGCTGGGAGAGCTGGGTTGGCGTCCACATGCTTGTATGAGAAAGAAAACCACCTCAAAGCTGTTGAGAATGAACTATAGGTTCAGAGGGAGCAGGTGAGTGCCCTGAGTGGGGAGAGGATGGACCAGCACAGATGACCCTGCAGGCAGACAAGGAGGAAGGAGGCATGGTGATGGATGAGGGGAGGAGAGGAGGAAAGGGTGGAGGGGAGAGGAGGAGGAGGGGAGGTATAATGGGATGAGGCGTTAGGGACAAAAGAGCCTCCAAATCCTTGCTTTCTCTCTTTCCTCACGCCTACTGGGCCAGGTCTTCTCTCTATAGGCTCATCCCCTTCTACCCAGTCACTGCATGTCACAGTCCTTCAAAAGGCCAGGCCTTCTCCCCTTAAACTCTCCCGCTAATATGACCCTGCCCATCACTCTGGTGACCAGCCAACAAGGATGACTCCTGCTGAGGACAGCACTTACCGAGCACCATGTTCTCATCTGTGTCCCTCGGGCACCACGGCCGGCACAGAGAGGGCTCCTTCTTCCCCCCACACCTGGTCTTCCCACACCGTCAGTGCCACTACCGACCTCACCACCGAGTCGCCTTCAGGTCTCCCCCTTCCTCCTGCCCTGTACCCACTGTATCACGAAGTCTTACCATAGGTCGGGTGCATCTAAAACCGGCTTGTTCTCCCTCCCGGTAACACCCTAGACCAGAACATCTTCACCTCCCCACACCCGGTCTGGGCTCTAGTCAGATCTCTACCCAGCCAGGGTGGTTAGGGCCACCCTCCCTGCCCTCCCCTGCTGCTCATAACCCTTTAGTGGTTCCCTATGCTCTCTAGGCAAAGACAAATGGGAAAGGCTGCCTCGTCATCAGGCAACCTGAAGAGCACCGGAAGCACATTCAGACGCCCTGCTTGCACCTCAGCCTCTGCGAGGCTCCTGGAATAGGGCAGCCGCACCGTGCGGCTACTGGACAGGCCACCACAGGTTCCAGGGACCACTTGCATAGAGCCGTCAAGAGGAACAAACAGCCCATACGTTTCAATGGCTCCGATCCTGTCCTATCGACTGGTTCATCAAAAGGAGCGGAGTCATCAAGAAGAGATGAAATTAGACGCGGTATTCTAGGAAGAATTGTGTAGTTCGAGGAAAGAGGGGAGCATAAAATACATTTTAGAAAGATTCCCAAACTCAGATAAAACCTAATTACTTTTGTGCTTTACAGTCAGCTTCATGACTGTATGATCTCTATTTACCGAAAAGGGACGATGTCCAGGTCGTGCGGGAGTAGAGGGGACAGAGGACACAAGGCAGCATGTTAATATGAGGCCAGTCATGTCACACTGGGTCCACGTGTCTGTGGACTCTGCAGAACTTCTGGAGGGCTGCTGACAAAGGGTATCAAGGCTTCTCTCCAGTCCCAGGGGCTGGGACTACAGGTCATTTAATATCCTTTTCAATAGTGTTCAATTTTGAATGCTAAGTATTTATTTATGTATTTTTTAATCTGAAAAAAAGTTACAATGTGAGTTTCATTCTACTGTTTGGGGGGACTGAAGCTTTCTTCCCACTCCCAATATGAGTACCTTGGTTAGTCTAAGACTAGAAATGGAACAGGGACTCCTGCCGGCCAGGGGTGATGGCAGTATCACAGAGCTGTCGCCAGCCCAGGGCAGACTGCCCATGGGCAGCAGGGCCCCCACTGCCCTGTCGATGGTTCATAGTGGTGGCCCCTGAGTCCTGGGGATCCCACACTCTGGCGGCATCACCAGGAAAGAGAGGCCAAACAAAAGGTCAGAGAAAGCGAAATTACAGCTCCTACAAGGAGAGTCGGCCTAAGGGCAAAGCCTTACAGAGCAGAGCTAAGTCAAGAAATGGGAGGAGATGAAAGCCTTCAAGTTCTAGATTAGTTGTGCTTAAAAGCAGGAGGACCCTGACCTATCAGTGATACAGACAGGTGGATTCTCTTCTCACCTGAGTTGGCCTCTATCACCAGGAACCAAACACACGCGAGCTAACATGCCCACTCTTCTGGGCACAATGCCCCCTTCCAGGGACATGCTGAGCCACCATCCTGGGGTAGAAAAGAGGGTAACCTTAACCACTGTTCCTCTGTTTGCCTCCCAGGTACAATGGGGCCCAGGGAGCAAGGAAGGGTGAGCACCACAAAGGGCTTTCTGAGTAGCCCTACGTATACACAGCAGGTCCCGATGGAGACAGACAGGTTTTTGGAAGACATTCATGGCATGTTTTCCGGCAGGAAACATCTATCTGCATCCACAAGAGAAGGCCACTCACCCACATGGGAACCATAAGGACAGAGCTCCACACTCCACTCCCTCACCCTTGCTGACTGCAGACAGCCCTGCTTACTTCCCGGAGCCATCACCAACACCCGGCACAGTCCTCACAGAGGGCTTGCAAGGTGGAGTGAGTTGGCCCCAGAGTAGGAAGCCTTGGCCTGGAGCAGGTAGGTCCACAGACAGCCATGGCAGAGACAAGGGTCCACTCAAGCCAACCACATCAAATCTAGCAGGCTGCCTCTCCCAAGAGGTGAGAGACCCTAGTTTCTCTGTGCCTAAAATCTTGCCACTGCTATACCACCTAGAGGATGAACACCTTCCAGCTATGAGTCCCCAGTGCAAGAGGGGACCTCCCCTTGCTCAGGAGTCATGCATATTCTGGGGCCCTGGACCTTTCTCCACAGATCCTGTGTGAGCCTGTATGCGCGTGCCCTGGAGAGCTGCTCCAGCGCGTGTCAACATGCGGGTCTGCTTTCAATTGTGCTGGAACAATTCTACCTGATAAACAAAAACAGATCCAAAATAACCTTTGGCAAGCAGCATATTTTTAAAAGAAAGAGAAGGTCCGAATGAACTGGCAGGAGTAATGCTTAAACAAACAAACTTGGTCAAGCCAAACATCCACGGTGCACATCAAAAAGCCCCTCAGAGGGCTCCCTGTGAACCGAGGCCGGCAGCCGGGAAGGAGGCTGGAACTGATGCACTTATGGCCTCGAATGGGACAGGCCACCCACTTCCCACCATTGGTCACTGGCATTTCATTCAGGTCATTGGCTCAGATCACAAGTCAGGGCCAGGAGGCCGGGACTCTGCTCGCAGGAAAGGGCAGAGTCCCCTCCCTCTGCTCCAGCCAGGCACCCTTGCTCCAGCCAGCCAGGCCCGGTGGGCCCAGCAGGGCAGGTGACAGTGAGAGCAAGGGGGCAGCACCACCGGAGAGTCTGAGTCCTCACTGGGTGAGATGGCCAAGTTCCCACGGCAATTCCTATTGGAATCCATTTAGACCCAAGGGCCGAGACAGAGCCAGATCTGCAACTGCCTGCTTCGGACCCCACTCTACCACTCACTCTACAGGACTCATGGCTTCCCTCCTACCCACCATGAACTATGAAACACTGAGGACCACAGAGCTGGAGTTGCCAACTCAGGGCCCCATTGCAAGGGCTAAGGCCCAAAGCATGGTGCTGGACCCAGAGAAGAACACCCAGTCACCTTTCACAGCAGGTACTTCACCAAGCAGGTGAACACATAGTTTCATAAGCTGGGCCACCAAGCCCTCCAAGGGCAAAGAGCCCCATGATGCTAGCCCCAGACTCTGCACAACCAGCTCAGCAAGACACAGAGCACATCTGCACACTCCTCTCCATCCTCGTGTTGCCACAGGGAAAATGGCCCCAAAGCTTCCTGATGTCAGGTCCAAACCCTTCTGCTGCCTGGCTCCCTGAGGTTCTAGAACCTCCAAAGGGGCTGTTCTCTTCATTGTCTCACTGCTCCCCAACCCCCGCCAAAGTACATGGTTTACATCTGCCCACAAAGCACATTTCTGGGGCACCGCTGTTACATCAGCTGGGCTGGAGTTGGCCATAGAACCCACACCTCGTCACACCAAACCCTTCCTCTCTTCAGGTGCCACAGGCTCAGCCAAGACAAAGGATGACCCAGGAAGTCTGTGGAGCTTGAGGCCAACCACTGCTGGAAGGGGCAAGGATACTCCCAGGGACCCCCATGGGAGCCAGTGAAAGCTAGGACAGGGAGGGCTCAAATCAGGGGGCTCCAATCCAAAGATGCTATAAACGGTTACGGGCTCACAGAAGAGGCCTGCAGGCCCAACGGGGACTGTGTATGTTCTGGAGCCAGACCTATGTCAGAGATATGTGAGCCTGGACAAATGACCTAACTCCTTTGGGCCTTGGTCTGCCCTCACCTGTTACATGGGGGTTTAAATCCATCTTTCGTGGGGTCGTGGAGAAGTGAGAGGAAAGAACCTGCTATGGTACCTGAAAGAGAGGAGGCTTTTGATAAGTAGAAGCTTATCACTGTTACCACCGTGAAGGCCAGTCTGCCGAGGCTGAGGCCAAGCAGGTGAACGGTGATCTGGTCTTCCTGGGTACTGTCAGGAAGGCCAGCCATGGCTGTGAAAGGGACAAGAGTATCTGTATATGCTGAAGTGCAGGAGGCAATGAAGCAGCAGGAAAAAAGGGTCACAAAGCAAGGCCTTTTGTGCACCTCTGACGGGGGAGTATGGAGAGAGCAGAGAGATGCGGGGAGCAGGAGGGGCTGAAGGCCAGGAGAAAGGGGCTAAAACAGCCAGAGAGGGTTGGAGGTGGGGAATGTGGCCCCTGCTGAGCGCACTGGGCAGACACAGGAGGCCAGGGGCAACGCTCCGGGAGCTGGGCCGAGGTCATCCACGGGGTGGACCCAGGTGACTGCCCGTCCTGCTGCAGGCCAGGAAGCAGGGGCCTGTTTGCTCACTACAGCTGCCTGAGGCGGAGGCGGTCTTCCCACATAGCAACGCTAGGCCACCCGGGGAAACGGCTATCCCAGGACCAAGCAGGGTGAGGGCTCAAGGGAAGCGAGAGAGAAGCAGGGATGGGTAGAACAAATTGCTCTTTCTCTGCTTCTTTGTACTGCTTCTTTCCTAAAAGCCACAAATGAGACAGATGACTATAAGCTCATTGTGAAAGATCTGAACACTAACTGCATAGGCTACAACATGAAAGCTCTCTTGCAGCCCCTAAATTCCGCCTTCCCTTACTCCCCCGAGATGTAGCCACTATTCACAGCTGGCTGTGTCTCCTTTCAGGTCTTCTGACGCATATATATACAAACACATGTACACAGTTTTCCTACGTAAATGGAACCAATCAGACACATGGTTCCGAGACGTGCTTTTCACTTAACAATACATGCATCCTACTTATTTACCGAATGTTAAGGGCGGAGGAACAGACGGACAAAAATCTCTGCCACCGTGGATGTGGTGATTCTAGCGGTAGTCTTCCACCTATGCTGAGGTCACGTTCTCTGTGGTGGCGTGGCACGGCTGGACGAGCCCGCGGGCCCAGGCACACAGAGTGCGGCTCCATCCGCTCTCGGCACAAGCAGTTCTGCGGGGCAGACACCCCGTGCACGTCTCCTCGGGCGGCTGCACTTGGAGCAGGCAGAGAGAACAGACTCAGACATCGGTCCTCCCGGGAAGCAAGGAGGGGGGATGCTTCATCACTCCCCACTCACAATTAGAGATCCTGTTACGGGGTCTTCTGGCACCCCAGCTGACTATGCCTGGGGAATGCAGAGAGGGGGTACACGACCAGCTCTCAACCCCGGGAATACAGGAGTTTGCATCCCAGTGCCTACTAGCCATGCAAACCTAGGCAAGACCCACCTCCCCTGGGACCCTGCGGCCACTTCTTTCCTGCGAAAATGTCCCCCACACACTCGTCAGGGTCAGTACCCCCACAGAAGGAAGTGGCGTGTTCAGGGACGACCCCCTAAGGGGTGCAGACCAGGGCCAGGGGACATGGAGCATGTCTGGAGACACTCTGGGTCACCACCGCTGGGGGAGGAGGCATGACTGTCATCTGCTGAGAAGAGAGCAGCAATGTCGCTCAACATCTTACAACGTGCTGGACTGAGAAACATGGGGCGCCAAGGTCCATGCGCTGAGGTGGGGAGCCTGCCGGCGGCCCAGCAGCCAAAGGGTTAAGCAGCCCACTGCCCAGGCTGCCTTCCTGCCTGCCCGCCCGCCTGCCGGCAAGGACTGCATTAAGCCCGGCCAGGAGATGGGCTGCTGCCTTCTGGTTCGCATTAGCGGCGCTCTGCTTGGCAACGTTCCCTCTGGCGGGCTGCCTTCCCTCCCTGCCCCAACCACTCTCCGCCCCGACTCAAAAGAAAATACCAGGATCCACATATAAAACCTGCGCACTCCCCGCCTGTCTCTTACCCCGTCTTGAATAAAACAAGCTCTTAAACTCCTGACCTTCCGCCCAGTCACCCCGTTTGTTTCGCAGCAGCAGCATCTTGGAGGCTGGGGGGTGGGGCATGGTGTGGCCCTCCCTGCTGTGGGGTGCTTTGCACACTGGGCTGGCACAGGTCACGGGGGACCGGGGCAGCTCCTCTGGAGGCTAGCCCTGGTGTCTGTGATCTGAAAAAAGGCAAATGTCCCCACAAATACCCTCCCCTCTGTCCCCAAATGCCAAAGCCTCAGCTACTCAGATCCCTCACCTTTCAGAACCCGGAAGGGTCCCAAGCCGAGAACAAGAGCAGGGTTGGGAGCATTTAAGCATCAGAAATAAAACCTTAGAAGAAACAGCAAAAGCTTGCTTCTTAAGTTCTCTTATCTTTCTTCACCAGAGGCCCCAGCCGCAAAGGTCGGGCATAGCAACCGCTCATGAACTCATGTCTGCTCCCAAACTTCTCTGAGCTGGGGCCCCGGGTAGCAGTGTGCTTCCTAGACCACTGATCCAACTGGAGGCCCCCAAACACCTCAAACTTAGTAAAGCCCAGCCCACACTCCCCTCTCCGCCTCCACCCTTGCCCCCAGACCTTCCAGGGCTCCCCGCTCGGTAACGGTGTCACTGCCCAGCCTGCTGCTGCAGCCAGCGGTCTGAGAGATGTCTTGGACAGGCCTCTCCCCTCCGCCTTCCCCATAGCTACTCCACTGCCCAGTCTCGTGGATTCCACCTTAGATCCTGCTGTACTGCCACCAGATTGGCCCAGTTGGCTTATACCACTACAACAGGCTCCTGATGGGGCCCCAGAAAGGCGCTCCTGGGCCCCTGGAAGCCACCCTCCATGCTGGCTGTCTCTCCAACACACAATAAACATGTGTGTACACACAGGACGCATACACAGTCCACCCTTCAAAACCGTCTGCGTTACTGAAGACACTACCATCTCTAGAGCCTGCGTGGTCTGTTCCCCCACCCCTACAGCACCTCTTGTTCTGGGGCTCTGTTTTCTGAGCTCCAGCGGAAATGCCTTTTTTGCAGGTTTTCCAATTCACTGAGTGGTCTCCCACCACAGGAGATGGCTCTACCCTTGCTGTTCCTGCCACCTGGGACACTCTGTATGCCCACACCTCCGCTCTTCTCCTCAAGCAGTCCTCCTCCTCCTTCAGATCCTGGAAGTCTGCTCTGATCTTCAGCCTAGGTGGGGTCCTCTGCTCTCTGCCCTCAGAGAGCTCTCTCTACTGTGTCCTGTGAAGACCCCGAAGGGCACGCATGACACATGTGTGAGTGTGTCAGGAAGGAGTACACGCTGGGAATGGGGCCCACAGAGGCAGTGCTACAGACCAGGGACTCATCCTCATCTCTACCCGCCCTTATGCCTTCACGGACACTGGTCACTAACAGGCAGCCAAGGAGGTGGCCATGCGGTCTGACAGGGAGCAGGGGCCATAGCTGTGCCACAGTCTGCTCCGTCCCACAAAGGCTGGCACCAATTCTCCGAATTACCCTCACCCAGTATCATCTCATTTAAATACTTTTGGAAAAACAAAAAGAATAGAAAAGAAAAAAAATCTCTGAATGGGTGGAATTTATTTTTAAATAAGACCATATTATAATAAGGCATTTTAGTAAAACTTCAAACAAAAGCAGGCAAGTGCCTTTATTTTAATAAGACATCTCACTTGCCCTTTCCCCACGATTATTACAAGTTGAGGCCTGTGAACAATTAAAGCAACTGTTTATGGTATTTTTATTATTGTTTTGTTTTTTAAAAGAAAGGAATTATAAATATTCAATTTAAGTGGTGCATTGGCTTTATGCACATTCAGGAAACACTCAGCTTTCCTTTAACAAGAAAACTAAAAATGAAAGGGTCCCAGAAGGCTGCCAGCATGGTTAGGGGCTCAGCATAATGCTCACCACAGGTTGCAGGTTGGCCTTCTCTCCCTGAGGTGCCAAGTCAGAGGGGCTGGGAGGGGGAGGGGAGAGGTGCCCTGGCCAGCCTGGCCCTGTTTCCTTCAGCCAAGAGCAAAGGAAGCCTTGTAAACTCTTTGTTCACAGTCAAATCCAAACGCTGGCCATGGCCTCCAAGACCCTCGATGATCTCTCCAACTTCTCCCCTCCCTTCCTCCCTCCCCTCCCTCACAGTGGCTGTGCCCTGCCCCCAACCCCTGTTGTTCTCAACCTCTTCACCATAAGGTCTATCAGGCAATTTATGTGTCCATACCCCCTACTATTAGAAGGTAAATTCTGTGTGAACAGAAATGTGACCGTCTTATCCACACTCTATTCCTGTGACCTATCCTTGCACCTGGCACACAGTAGTACTGAACAGAAGGGCTGAATGAACATGCTGGCCAGTCTATGTGAGGTCTTTATCTCCTACTTACCACAGCGACCCTAGAAAGCAGGCACTATAACCCACACCTCCTCCCTGTATAGATGAGGAAGGTGATGGCATGTGGCAAATCAGGGATGTGAGCCAGGTCTGTCCAACTCCAGAGCCCAAACCCTGGCCCACAGTTTTCCCAAACTGCCTGATAATAAGAATGACCTCAGGTGATCAGCTCAAACATTCATTCCCTGGTTCCCATGGTGGTGGGAGGGGGATGACAAGATTTTCTAACAAGCATCCTCAGCAATTCTGAATGGCCCACCCTCACCCCAACTGAGTGTGAGAAATAATGGATTAGACCCCTGCCAGGCCCTGAACTCCCGTCAAGGGGAGGAAGGCCAGGGGCAGAGGCTACGTGAGGGATTTATTCCAACTACTGAGCAAGGGCCTGGGACCAAGCCTGAGGTCCCAAACCAGGAGTATGTGGAGGGCAAGAAGGGGTCCGAGACGAGCCAGAGCACAGGCGCCAGAGCAGAGGAGCAGGGCACCAGAACACCCAGAAGACCTCTCTCAAGTTCACTTTCTAGGTGTCATAGTGCCTCCCCAATAGGACAAGGCATACTCTCGAGACACATGGGACATTACCACAGGACACAACTCTGTCACAGCCTCCTCTTCGAGATGTGGCCTTTGGAACACCCTCCCTAGGCCCAAAGCCCAGCTCTGGTGATCTGAAGATCACCAAAACCGCGTACTGGGTATTCCTCTTCCCAGACTCTGCCACAATGAACGTCATGTTTCCCTCAGATGTACCAGGCATGCTCTCATCTCTGGGCTCACCACGTGCTACTCTTTTGCTTGGAATGGCCTGGCAAAGCCCTGCGCCATCCCTTGGGGCTCAGCTTCAACACACCCTATCAGGGAAGCAGGGCTGGAAGCTCTCCTGGACTGTTTGCTCCATGTTCTAGAAACCATTCTCACTCAGCACCTTTCTCACATGAGGGGACAGCCACCTGCCCATCCATCACCCTGATGCCACCCACCCCCTGAGCAGGCTTCCCAAGGGTCAGCCTAGGCTTTGCTTGCTTTCAGCACCTGACTTCACAAGAGGTGGCCAGCAGCACTATGGGCAGGCAGTTTAGGCAGGGCTAGCTTCGTGGGGGCACAGTCTCCATGGTCAAACAGGGTCTGCGTGGCCATACTTTCTACAGGAACCAGAACTTGCTTCCTAGCAGAGAGAAGGCAGTGGACCTGAGGCCGAAGATCAAACACTCCTCTGTGGGTCAGACGGCACCCATGTTTGCACTGGGCACAGCCTAGTACTAGTCAACTGTCTGCTGACTGAGCATTTTCTGCAGCAAGACTGCTTCCAGCTGGTGCTCTAAGTCTGGCGGGGTGCCCACTTCCTGAAAGAGGAAGCCCCTTTGGGCCCCCAGTGTTCTAGGTCTTGCCTTCTCAGCCTTGCTGCCAGCTCACATTTTCCACTGCCCTCAGGGACATGCCTGCACATCACACTGGCTATAGCCCTCAGCCAAGGAGGGAACCACAGCACTCCCGAAGTCTTGGTAAGCCCGCATTCATCTGCATGCCCTTGTTCCAGAACCTATGCCAGCTCCCCTGGCCGAGTGAGTACTTCCCCATGGTGCTCACCTGACTGCGGTGGAGCCAACAGCACTGGGAAAACCGCTGCCTGAGGCCCTCAGGAGCAATTATGGCTGTATGAAGATGAATCTTACTTCTCCATGAAGGTGGCCTGGCAGGAGAGGGGGGAATGCCCTGCCCATGGTCACAGAGCTAAGCGTTCATACCCAGGACCCCAGACCTGGTCTCCTGGCTGGTGCGTGGGCAGGGACTGCCTGGCACGGTGCCTAAGCCACAACACAGCACTCGTGAGTGTTCTAATTGAATCACAGTCTGTTCTCTGAAACAATAAATGGATTTAATTTTACTCAGAAGCTTTTATACAATGGAGGGGTTTTCACACAACGACTTGCAGGGGACAGCAGTGTGCCACAGCTGCTCTGTGTGTCTTGTGAGGCCACTGTGGGCTAGGACCCACACTTTCCTTAGGAGAGGTCTGGAAGCCGGCCACACTCCCCTCCTACCCCACAGCTGCCCCTTCTGGGTCTGCTCCCCACCTGGCCACCAGCAGGTGCCATCTGATCACCAAGGTTCCACCTGGAGGGCAACGGCCAGGGCACGAGGGCCGTGAGGCTTCCTGCAGTGCTAACAACAGGCGATGATTACCAAGCACACCTTGGAACCTAGGTACTTGGAAAGACGCTCTAGAACCCATTTAATCCTCAAGCTAACTCCCCGCCAAAGGTAACATTATCCCTACACCTTACAGAGGGGGAAACTGAAGCACAGAGCTGAAGTAGCTTCCATGTGGTCATAGAGCTGGTGTGCAGGACATAAACCAAGGCAGAGTGGCGCTCTGCACCCTGCTCTTCACTTCCCCACCATACTGCCCTCAGCTGTGAAGGCCAGGGCACAGCCAAGCGGTGGGGGTGCCCACATTCAGGCTTCTAGGTGGGCCAGAGAGAAGGCTGGATCCCAAGATGTCCATCTAGCCTAACAAGAGTGCTAGTTATCAGGAAGCCTCAGAGGGCCAGTGCTCAGTCCTGCCATCAGGGGAAGCAGCTGGTCAGATGGGGCCAGGGTCTTCTTTGTGGCCTCAGGCACCAGAATCCCCAAGAAGGGCTAGGAGGGCTGTAGGCCAGCCCAGGTCCAAGTGGGGCTCTACCTGCCCTCAAGGTCCTGACCACAAGACTTGAAACATACACCAAGTATAACCAGATGAGTTGGCAGCTTTACCAAGGGGATCTGCCTCTGTAGGGAGGCAGAGCGAAGCCGGGGTGGGGTTGCACAGCCGCCACAGGCTGTGACCCTTTCTGCAGAGGACAGCACTGGGGCTGTAGCAGCCATTTCTCCTCTGCTCCAACTGAGGCATAAGAGTGCCAGCATCCTCTCTGCAGAGGACTGCGGGGAATGCTGAGGCTGCTCGGGATCAGCCCGCTGTCTTAGGTTTAGGACCTTCCAGGCCCTGGAAGCTAGCTGTGCCCTCCACCTGCACAACCGCCCTCAGGACGGCCCCAGCACTTCCAGCTCCCTGATGGAGGGTCCCGTGGAGCCAGGAACAAGGTCAGGCAGAATGAAGCAGTGCCTCTAAAGCTGGCCTTCATATTAGAGGGCACGGGCTAGAGACACAAAGACGCAAACATCTATAAGCTGGGGGCGCTGGGGTGGCTCAGTCGGTCAAGCATCTGCCCTCAGCTCAGGGTCATGATCTCAAGGTCCTGGCTCTGGGATCTCCTTCTCCGAGGGTCCCTGGTTCATCACCACAGTGACTTCATTTGATGCGAGAGGGACAGGGTTATGGGGTTTGGTGGCCTCCTCATGCCTGCATCTTAAATGCTGGCTGACAGAGTTTCACTCCAGAGTCCTCCACTGATTGGCTTATAGAAGACTCTTAAGATTTTATTTATTTATTTGAGAGAGAGAGAGAAAGAGAGAGAGAGAGAGAAAGCATGGGGCAGAAGGAGAAGCAGGCCCCGAGCCTGATGTGAGGTTCAATCCCAGGACCCTGGGATCACAACCCAAGCCGAAGACAAACGCTTACCCAACAGAGCCACCCAGGCACCCCTGCTTATACAAGATTTTTACATCTTCGTGTCTCCGTTGCATGCCCTATAAAACAGAGGACAACAGCACCTCCCGCAGAGCTGCTGGAAGCACAGGAAGAATACATAAAAAGGTTTACATCTGAGCCTGGGACATAGTCCCACTCTATGATAGCCAACAAACAATCCTACAGCCACAGCCTGCTCTAGTGCTCCTTCCCCATGCTGGCCCAATAGCGTGCTGGGTTTCAGAACTCATACTTCCAGAAGCCAGCTTCTCTTAGTTTAGTTTCAGAACTCATACTTCCAGAAGCCAGCTTCTCTTAGTTTGGTTTCTAAACTAAGAGAAGCTGGACCCCAGTGAGGCCGGACATGCCAGCCTTCCTCATCCAGCCACCAGCATCCAAGCAATCTGGCCCCAGTGTGGGCGGCCAGTGTCAGCACCCTCTCTGGAGAGGGACACATTGGCATGACGAAAACCACTCTCAGAATATAAAGGAAGACACACACACACACACACACACACACACACACAAGAATAAAAGGGAGACAGGGCTTCTGGGAGTAGAAGCTGCAGTCTTCTCCAAGGGCTGATGCAGAATGGCACATGAGTCACTTGTGACTGAGGGGTGAGGACCAGCTGAACAGAGTCTCAGAATGAGGCAGCCTCCTCCAGTCTGCTACATCTTTAAGATGCTGGGCACACGTCTCTGACACCTACACAGAGAAACCTTCCTGAGCTCCCCGCCTGCTCTGAGATCAATCTCTGTCCTCGCCTGTCACCTGTCCTTCCTCCTCGGGGCCTCGTTAGGGAGACAACAGGATATTACAACTTGGCTGTAGATGGTGATTCTGATCCCTAAACCAGAAGGAACGTGGGGCAGAGGCAAAGGTCTCGCAGAGCTGTGCTGTTCAGGGTTGGGGCGGGCGGCTAGCAGAGGCAGGGTATGCTGACTTTAGGTCATCCAACCCCTGAGTACTGAGCTCTGGGGGCCACGTAAAAAGGCACAGTGAATGGGGGAAAGACAAGATTCAGAGTGGCATGTGATAGTAATAAAGACAGCTATCCCCGTATGCAGGCCCTGTCACAAGCACAGTATGGGACTGTCCTTGAATCTTCATGAGTAGCTCACAAAGAAACGGGCCCCAGGAGGTGATGTAACTGCCCCTGGAGTGAGTGAGGGGGAGGGACTCCAGCTCAGCCCCTCTGTGACCAGAAGCAGGCTGTTGAGGCAGCAGGAGATAAGAACGAACACCAAGTTCTTCAGCTTTGCCTCCTCAATGCTTACTTCTTAGCATCATTATCCCAACTTCCTTGGGGGGCCCATTCTTCCCAGGAGCCCCCACCCCCGCTCCAGGGGTGGATGTGGAATCCAGCCCTCCCAATCAGATTGTGGCACTCCTCCTGGCAGGTTCAAATGTTACAACCCTCCCTGCAGGAGAACCCCCCTTCCCCCAGAAATCTCCCTTCACATCTCACTGTCCAGATCTGGGTCACCCGTCACAGGCAAGGGAGGGGAAGCACCTGGGTAGAATGGACTTGGGGACAAGGCCTGGGAGACTGGTCCACATAGAACAGGTCTGGAGGGAGGCATCAGCCCCACCCAGCTTCTCAGTAAAAAAGCCAGCCTACCCCTTTCCTGTCCCACCAGGAGTGTCTGGGTTGTATACTTCCATCACTTGCCACACAAGCCCTGCCCTAGACATGACAAGCATGAGAGATCTTGTGTGGCTCTAGGATGAGAAACTGAGGTGTGAATGAGAGGGGTGAGGTCATACCCAGAAAGGCAAATACTCTGATGTCACTCATGTGTGGACTCTAAGAAATGAATGAACAAACAAACACACAACAAGAAGGAGACTCATAAAAGGGCTGTCTGGGTGGCTCAGTTGGTTAAGCATCTGCCTTCGGTTCGGGTCGTGATCCCAGGGTCCTGGGATGGAGTCCTGCATTGGGCTCCCTGCTCAGCGGGAAGTCTGCTTCTCTCTCTGCCCCCCTCTCTCAAATAATAAAAAAAAATTTTCTTAAGAAATTCTTTTTTTTTTTTTTTTTTAAAAAAAAAAAAAAAAGAAATTCTTAAGAAAAATAAATAAATACAGAGAACAAACTGGTGCTTTGGGTAGTGGTGGAGGTGGTGAAAAAACCAGAAAGCAACTGAGGCTGGAGGTGACAACGGTGAGACTACAGTTGGCTCTCTGCCACATAGGGCACTTCAGATCTCATCCTGGAGATGAGGGCCCCACCAGCGGAGAAGCAGGACACAGCATGGCTCTGTAAAGCCCTTGCTGTCTGTCCTTCTATCAGTGGGTGGGGGCGGGCGCCTGAGCCAGGGAGGGTCACAATCCCAGTGGGACTGGGTGGAGGGCAAGGACTTGATGGCAGAGATCCTCCTGAGGCAGGACACCAAGTGAAAGGGGATCGGATCATAGGTACCTCCTGATCAACGCCTGCTTCTGCCCTCCTTGCGCTGGCTTTCCCAAAACGCTCCTCATCTCCTTCACTCCCGTCTCTCCTTCTCTATCCCCCTCTGCTTCGTCAGCTCCACACCCCTGGCACATGTGACATCCAGGTACAAAGAATGAACTCCCAGGAGTTTCCACACCAAAGCCAACAACCATGAAGACAGCGAATTCAGAGAAAGCCTTCCTTCCTTATAGATCTTCTGAAACAGGAAATGATGAAGGATGAAGACCAGGCTTTCCATTTTTGATAAAAGACATAAAAGCGGAGGGAGCTCGGTCTTGAGAGCTGATCTGCACAGGTGGATCAGGAATCCAGGTCTGTAGCCCTGGGCTCCTGGTATATATTCCCAGAAAATGCCGATGCTGGGACCCAGGAGTATCTCTGGCACTGCTCACCAGGGAAGCATCAAGACGCAAGCCTCGAAGAGAAGACAGCCAGAGCAGGAAGCTGCCAGCTGCCCAGCTCCGGGTTTCTCCATCTAGACCCATGAGGTAGGGGGAGCAGCTGCTCCAAACCCAGTCCTCTGGTTGTTCACTATCTACTTGGAATCAAAATCCTGCTACAAAACAAAGAGTTTCATTTGCCTTATTGGGTTTTCCCTACTGTTTTGGGCATCAGACAGTTTCTGGGGCCTCCTCTGGGCCTAGCCCTAGGATGGGCGCAAAGGGCACAGAGACAGAGAAGACCCAGACTCTGCCCTCCAAGAGATGAGTATGGTGGGAGACACAGGCAGAAACAGACACAGAGACAGACACAGTGCCAGGCAGCACCTAAATGTGGACCCAGAGCACCCATGTGAGGGAGCAGCTAACTATCCAAGGAAGGCAAGAAGGGATTCATGAGGAAAGAGGTCACATGCTCCAGGTTAGGGGCACAGCCCACCACCAAAGCTTCCAGGTGAAAAACAAGGATAAGGGAAGGAGGGTTGCTAGGAGTTGGGGAAGCACAGGGAAGGCAGAGGTACAGCCATGGGCTTGCTGGGGTTAGAAAATACATCTTTCCAGATGTCACAGCTTTCTCTCTCCTGTGATCAGTGCCCAAGGGTGGAGGCAAAGGTAAGAGTAACAATGCCTAGTGGTACTTAAGAATTTTTTTTTCCCTTTCTGGAGGTTTTTATAAAGAAAAAAATAAGTCTGAATATGGACCTGATTTGGAGGAATATGCTGTCGAATTCTGAACTTTTCTCAAAAAACAGTTTTGCCAAGTAAATAGGCATCTATTTAGATGTTTTTCACCATCATCAGAAAACAAACATGGATTCACAGTGGACAGTGTGGGCTGTGAAGTGTATTTCCATTTCAAGAACGCATTCAGCAGCCCTGAAAAGAACAGTTGCCTTATAACCTGGGAGGTGTCCTGCCATTTACTGCAACTGTACCCCACAAGAGACATTCCACAGGAAAGGAATCCTGAATGGCAACGATATAGTAGACAAGAGTTACCAGCTAAAAACCTGTGTGCCTCCATGGCACCAGGCACCTTCTGTCTGCCATCCCTACTGTCAGCACACCACAGCGCCCCTCTTCCAGAGGCCCTGGACCAAGGTGAGACTTCAGTTTGGGATAAATTAGTGAGATAACAGAGAAACTGAGCATTTGCCTCTCAACTCCCAGACCTCTCTTTCTCTTCCCCTGTGGTCTGTGGCTCTTAGAGTTTCTGACATGACATCCCCAGTAGCCAATTGCTATTGGAAACATCACTAGCTATTGGAAATCCCCAGATCAGATGTGACCAAACAGATTTCGCCGGCTGAGGGATCAGGAGAACCAAAAGGCTGAGAAAGAGGCTGGCGAATTTGGGGATGGCTGGTGTTCACGCCATTTTGGGATCTAAGTGGGATTTGGTTTTTCTCTTCCACTCCCATTCCCCCAACATTCCCTCTACTGGTTAATGGGCCCCAGCTGGGAATGGACGCAGGCAGCAGAGACAGGGGCCAGGGTCTGACCGGCTCCGGCGGGCCAGCCCTGGCCAGGAGGGGAATGTGACTGTTTATTTGGAATGGCTGTGCCCTGCCTCTGAGGGAGTTCAAGCGGTCAGATGTGTCCAAGTTGATTAGTGAAATCTGATGGGGATGTCACCAGGTTTGGGGAGGAGGGCCATCTAGTTTAAAGCTCCCACCCTGCAATGTCCCCAGTGCCTGATAGGCACCGGCCACCAATTATAGTTACTGGAAAGTGGGGGCAAGAGGAGGTCAGGAGCTCTGGACCTCAGGAGCTTCTGAAATGTGTTTTTATAGGCTCTGTGGCCCAGGAGAGGCCTCAGTGGGGCGCCAGGCTCACCTACGAAGCTACTCTGGAGGTAGGAGGGTCCGGCCCCAGAGAGGAAACACCACCGGCCCTGGCGTCTCTTTGGGGCCCCAGGGGCAGTGGATATAGTAGATACAGCCGGGTCTTTGGAGCCAGAGGAATGACTTCAGACGCTGGCTCTGCTGTCTGGTTGCTTAACAGACCTGGGCCTAGGTTTTCTCGCCTGCTGCAGGGGAGTTACAGGAAAGGAAGGAAGGAACAGAGCTGGACATCTGTACGCAGCAGTCCTGACTCCACCACTAACCTGTTCCATCTGTGTGCGTACAGCTTGTGTCACCCCCACAGCACCCTGGTCATCCCTCGCGACAAAGTCAAAGATCAGAGGAGTGACGAGGCCTGCCCACAACTGCAAAGGACGTGAGGTGTGTTCTGACTTTAGTCCTTTCCATCCAAAATCCATCTTCATTTCCTAGGGCTGCCCTACCCAATGACCAAAGCTGGTAGCGTGAAACAACAGAAATGTGTTCTCTCGCAGTCCCCAGAAGTCCAAAATCCACATGTCAGTGGGGTTGGTCCCCTCTGTTACCTTTAACTACATCTACAAAGACTCATATTCCAAAGAAGGTCATTTCTGAGCATCTAGGGGAACACAGCTTTTGTAGGCCACAATTCTACCCACTACAGTCCATCCTTGAGTCCCCAAACCTTCATTCACATCCATCCCACGTGCAAAATACTTTCCCCAACATCGCCAATTTCTCACCCGTGTTATAGCATACTCTCAGTCCAAAATCTCATCTAAATATCATCAGCTCAAAAATATCATCTAACCCACCTAATCAGGGACAGATATGACTCATCCTGGGGCCAAATGCCTCTCCATCTGTGGATGTGTGAAACTAAAAGACAAGCTTTTTGCTTTAAAATATAGGCAGAGCTAGAGGGTATTATGCTAAGTGAAATAAGTCAATCAGAGAAAGACAATTATCATATGATCTCTCTGATATGAAGAATTTGAGAGACAGGGTGGGGGGATGTGGAGGGTAGGGAGGGAAAAAAATGAAACAAGATAGGATGGGAGAGGGAGACTAACCGTAAGAGACTCTTAATCTCAGGAAACAAACTGAGGGTTACTGGGTGGTTGTGGGGGAGGGATACGGTGGCTAGGTGATGGACATTGGGAAGGGTATGTGCTATGGTGAGTGCTGTGAATTGTGTAAAACTGATGATTCACAGACCTGTACCCCTGAAGCAAATAATACATTACATGTTAATTAAAAAATAATAATATAAAAAATAACAAAATACAATAGAATATAGGTACGGGGGGAAAAATGAAGGGAACACAGAGGTCACTGGACCCAAGCAAATTTGAAATCCAACAGAGCAACTTCTGTTAGCTTTCCTGGCCTGAAAATGACCCTCTGTGGCTTGGTCCTCCACGCTCTAGGCCCATGGACTTCCCCGGCCCTGGCCTTTGGGCTCCCCTCTCTGGCTTCTGCCTTTGTGTCCATGGCTCTGGCCTTGGAGTCATTCTTCCTTTTTCTTGAAAGATAGCATTAGTTACATGAGTTAGAGCTGAGTAATTCTATCAGTCTATTTCCTACAATTAGAATACCAGAAGTCCGACTGCTTTTTTTTTTTTTTTTTTAAATATTTCGTCAGGTCTGTCCCTTTCAGTCCAGGCTGGCAGTGTTTTTGCCAGATATAACATTCTCAAAAACCTCGTGGGTCTCTCATGTATGTCAAGGGGATCCCCACCAATAAAAAAGAGACTTCTTCACAGCCTGGCTTCTGCTAAGATGTTTGAATGGATCCCTATTCTCCACAGCAGAGGCTGTCCACCCTCCCTGAAGGACCTTCTCCAGAGCATGCTTTTTCAAAGTGCACTCCCTACTTTTAGCACCGTTTGGAATCTGGAAAGGCCGAGAATCTCCCAAATTGTCAAGTGCAGGTATCTTTTTGCTAACAGTTCCACCGTCAGTTCCCTCCTTTCCTCTCACATTTTACTTAGAGCTGCAAAGGAGAAACCAGGCTACACTTTTTTCACTTTGATTGGAAATAGTCACATATTCAAGTTTGCTACTTACAAGTCATGCTTTCCCTGACCAATAAATTAGAGAATAGCACAGCACTAGAGAGTTAAAAGGGAGGCTGGGAGAAATGGGTGAACAGAAGAAAGAGGAGAATTAAATTCATACTTGCCAAGCACCTTCCATGTGCCCAAGGACTACAAATCAGTAATGGGATCCTGATAGACAAGTTCCATCTTCATAAGGATGAAAAGAGTGGCCAAAGACCTCAGAACATGTTGCCACTCAAACATTCCTGTCAGGTTAATGTGGCTGCTTCTTTCCGCCTCGGCCCTCCCTCATCCCATGCTTTGGTCCAGCATAGTGGCCACTGATCTTATCATCCAACACCAGTCCCTCAGGTACTGCACTTCCAAGTCTATGTCCCACGGAAACCTCTCCTGACACCACCTTCCTGTTCCCGGCTGCTCTCCCAGGCTGCAAACATGTCTCCTCCCAGCGCAGAAGGGACACTGGACAAGGGTGACTCCTCAGCGTCTGCCTCAGGGAACACCCAGAAGGCAAAGAAATTTACATTTGATTCATTCTCTGTTCCAGTTAAGAATTAACACACAGCACTATAGTAATCTTAACTTTGTTAAATATTAAGTTTGGTTTATTTTCATAATTTTGTGCTTTATTTTTTTAAGATTTACACTTTTAGTCCCTGGCACAACACGGATTTGATTTAAGTGGTGTGTTTATCCAGGACTAACGGTCTTCAAAGGAGGATCAATGACAGCCAGCAGAGGAGGGGATTATGACCCTAGAACTCGGGGCGTATGTCAAGGGAAGCCCTGGGACTCGGAAGGGCAGGGTCATTGTCCCTCAGCTCCTGCTGCCACCCCAGGGAGCCCTGGAACCTGACCAGTCTCAGGCCTATCAGGGAAGCTTTTCTTGAGGTTGGTCCTCCCTGGTCAGGAGACTCTTCCCGAGTAACTCCAGCCCTGCAGAAGGAAGCAACAGCCACACCACCATAAAATGAGTAGAGTGGGGTGATTTAAACCTGAGGTCTCCTTTACCTGGGGAAGCCCTGGTCATTCCTCTCAGCCATGAAATACCCCTTTCCTACATCCTCCCAGGCTATCCTAGACCAGGAATGGCCAACACAAGGTAAAGGTGCCCCTTGGCCTCCCCTTCTTCAGGGCAGCCACTGTCATCGTGGTTCTCCCCCACAGGGTGATGGGGTATTTTATGTGTCAACTAGGCTAAGCCACTGTATGTACATGTTTGGTTGAGCATTATTCTGGATATTTCTGTGAGGGTATTTTTTGGATGAAATTAACATTAAGAGGAATAAACTCTGAGTAAAGCAGATTAACCCTCCATAATGTGGGTGGACTCCATCCAATCAGTTAAAGGCCTGAAGAGGAAGACTGACCTCCTTGGAAGAAGAAGAAATTCTGCCAGCCAATAGCCTTCAGATTTGAACTACTTCCCTGGGTCTCTATCTTGTTGGCCTATCCGGTGGATTTCAGACCTGCTGGGCCTCATAATAATGTGAGCCAATTCCTTAAAATATACCCACATATATATACACACACACATAAGCATACACACACATTCTGTTTTTAAGGAGGACTCTAATACATCTAGTAAGCCAGACAACCTTAGAATCTGTCTCAAGACAGCCCTCCAGGGAGAACTCCCAGTTCCCAAACCGAATCCACTGACCCAGGGCTGTGAGTGCATCCAGCAGTTGGTGCTGTCCCTGGCGCAGTACACAGGGCCAAGTTCACGCCTCCATGTCCCTGCACTCCAGGTTCCTTTGAGAACTAGACAACCACCCTGGACCCCGGATGTCTTCATAGGATCTGCCTGGCTCTAACTAGCCCTTGTTCCCCACCCTTTAATCCCCCTGAAGAGAAGGGTGGTCAAGGAGGCTCTAAGTGCTTCTTCTCCAGTAAACTGAAACCACAAGAAAAGCCCACTGCAGATGGGAACCATCCAGGCCATTGAACAGCACTGAGATCAGAGCCAGGCTGGTAGTTGCCAGAGGCAGAGGCAACAGGGAGACACACAGCTGCCCACAGGTCTTCCAGGGGATAACATGGTATCTACCAGTGGTCACTACGAATATAAAACTCTTCTGGATAGACTCCAGAATTTAGGAGTCTGAGCGACACAAGACTGTAACTGTGTTTAATTTGAAACTGCTGTGGCGAGGCAAAAAGAACCCAGAGAGAAGTCCGCGCGTACTTGCCAGCCTGACATATGGAGCGTGTAGAAAGGGCAGGCATGCACCCTGCGCCCTCACTTGTTGATCATGTGATCCTGAGCCCACACTACACCTTCTAGAGCTTCCACTTCTTCATCTACAAAGAACACCTACTTGGCAGGCTCACCATGATACGTCACAGGCCTCCCCATGTGGGTATTGTTATGAGAACTAGGGAGAGTGGTGGTTCTAGAATCCAGGAAAGGTAGGAGAGAAGATGGAGTGGAGCAGAGCCAGAAGGCCAGCCCTGGGGACCTGGCGCAGTAGCTCAGCCACTGGAGAGGCAAAGGGGCCGACCCTCTTGCTCGCCACTAGAGAAACAAACGAAAAGGAAGGACAAGGTAAGACTGACCTTGAGGGCAGGAATCTCCACACTGTCACCGAGGCTGATGGAGCCTGAGAGGATGGTCCCTGTCATCACAGTGCCTTGGCCTTTGATGGAGAAACAGTGGTCCACAGACATGAGCAGTGGCCCTGAGGGGTCTCTTCTCGGGATGGAAATCTGCGACGTCAGGAGCTAGAAAAGAGACAGCCTGAGGCACATCCATCCGACTTCACATGCCTTCCCAGCCTTCTGAGCCTGCAGGATTCAAGATGTGTCATCAGCTGGCCCCTAGGTACCGTGGAGGCCTCATCCCCCACCATGTGGCCTTTCACAGCAGGAACCAGCCACTGGCAGACCCTGGAAGCTCCCCAGTCAGCTTTGCCTCCCTTTCTCTGGAAAGACACCGCCTCTGAGAAGGCTTTCCTGCCCCTTCTGTATGGCTGTGCTCCCCGCCCCCATCACCCGTTAACACACTGTTGTGAGCTTTTGTTTATTTGTCTCTCTCCTAGGGCCATGAGTCCTTCCAAGGATCTCCAGCAGCTGGCATAGTGCCTGAGAGAAGGACAAAAGACCAAACGACCCGGGTGATCAGGGCTGCCGCCATGTATGGCAGGGCAAGAGGGGCTGAGGCCACAGCTCCAGGCCGAGGCAGAGATGGGGGATCACCTGATGTCTGCCAAGGGCCAGCGTTGCCCTCTCAGTCTGTGGGGCTGCTGCTCCTTCTCCTTCCACGCGTTTCCACCACAGCCAGCCCATTTTCCTCATGCTGACTATGTGCTCTTAGATGTCAGAGCTAATTCCCAATAAACAAATGAAAATAAAGACCACATTATTCCTTTTATTTTGAGGCTTTCGGATTTCGTTAGGAAAGAAGCTGTCAAAAAGTATTTGGCAGGGAATGTTCCAAACTCTCAGCCTTATGATAACAATTCTTCTGGGAAAAAAACTAAAGATTCAAAACAGGCTTGGCCTGGGATTTATGCAGAGGCTTCTTAAAGGAATACATAAACATCTTTCATAGCAGTGTTTGTGAATTTTGCTTTAGTAAAAACAACTGTCCAAGGCTCCTAGACCAAGAGCTCTCAGAAGGAGAGGAAAAAGTAGCAAAAGCCTCAGCCAGGAAAGATCTGCTCTGCTAAGTCGGTCAGAGCAGCACCGTGTAATCACAGAATCGGTCGCAGTGCACACGATCACATCTGTTCTCAGCTCTGCGGGTCCAGGTGTCAGGGGACCCCAAAGACACCCCAGCAACTGATCTGGGGCTGAATGCCAGTTCCACCACATACTTGCTGTGAGACCTTGGGCAAGTTACTTAACTTCTCTGGACCTCAGACGCCTCCTTGGTAAAATAGGGATAAACAATGTTAGCTTCCCAGCACCACTGTGAAAGTTCATGGTCCTTGTGAAAGGCATGTCAAGAACAGTACAGCTCCCGGTAATGTGATAAGCACCATCACTATCACAGCAAACTCTGATACGGCACCGTTCTGAGCACAGGACACCTACTAACCTCATCTAACCTGCACGCCAACTCCACAGCTAGTGTTCTTTTCCTGACTTTACAATTGAGGGGACAGAGGTGAGAAAGAACAGGTCACGTGCTCAGGGCCACACAAAGAGCAGATGGTGGGCCGACGATCCCGCCCACAGTTGCCACGCCACCCTTCTGAGCGAGGGACACTGGTCTCCATTGTCACGGCCTCACAGCAGCATCACCACCCACCCCCCCACCCCTGCCCTGTCTTCTGGCTGCCCTGGGCACCCTGTGCTGGCTGGGCTCCCAACCGTACCTATCACCACTGAGCCTGGAGGAAGCCCGTGCCTCAGAGGCGCCATTATTTCATGGAGCCCACAAGGCCCTGAGCCTCGTTGCCCTGCTGCTGGGCCCATCTCCATCAGCCAGTGGGACACAATGGGGCACTGGCCCAGTCTGAAGGCCTGGAAGGGAAGACAGGGCCCAGAGCCCCAGGAGGCAGGAGCTGCTCTGTCTGGGGGTGTTTGACATGTTCTTTTGAACGACTTAAAAGGGTGTGGATAGCTCAGCAGGACCTTGGGCTAGAGAGTGAGGCCTCTGCTTCTATTCTGGTTTCACTCTAGGAGGGGGGGTGAGGAAGGGTCTGCTAAGGTAGGTGCCTGGGGGAGGAGTGGTGGGACTTAAGGAAAAGCTCAGAGTCTTCTTGCTGGGGTGCTTCCCATTTCTCTCCATTTCACACTTAGCAGGATACAAGGGGTCTGAGTGGGGCTGGGGCCACAGGCCAGCCTGGATTCAAGCTGACAGTACCTCAATGAGCTCTGAGATGCCCTGTGGAGCTTCTGTTTCAGGGGCCTCTGGCCCCCCAGGCTTGGCCGCCACGGGTATAATCGGTGCACCTCGGAACCTGAAATGGAAAAACAAGCCCTGCCAAGTTACAGAGATCATCAGCATGGATGAGCAGCGGATGAGGAAACAGAGGCCCCACAGGGAAATCCTAAGGATGAATGATAAAATTTAAGAGGGTGCTCCTAGGTTTTATCCTCCACTTTCACAACCCACTCTGAGGAGGCAGCAGTGAACCCTAGCCCCCAGGACTCTGAATAAAACCCCCCTTGAAGACCAGTAAGTACATCCCAGCGTCCTGCAGAGACTCAGGAAATACTGGTTTATCAAAAACTCTCTGAAAGGGCACTTGGGTGGCTCAGTTTTTAAGCGTCTGCCTTCAGCTCAGGTCATGATCCCAAGGTCCCGGGATCGAGCCCCACATTGGGCTCTCTGCTCAGCGGGAAGTCCACTCCTCTCTCTTCCTCTGCCTGCTGCTTCCCCTGCTTGTGCTCCCTCTCTCACCATCAAATAAATAAATCTTGGGGGGAAAAAAAGTCATGTCCCTGAAGACGCACCTGGAAAACATACTTCTATCATACCAGTGTCTAATGGCAGGTAATCCTGCCCTGACCCTCCTGAAGAGCTCCTCCTTCTTTTATTTATTTATTTATTTGAGATTTACTTCTTTTTTTGAGAGAGCACAAGCAGGAGGAGGGGCAGAAGAAGAAAGAAACCTCAAGCAGACTTCCCACTGATCACGGAGGCAGATGCAGGATCCCGGGGTCCCAGGACCCTGAGATTATGACCTGAGCTGAAACCGAGTCAGTCACTTAGCCAACTGAGCCACCCAAGTGCCCTAAGAAGAGATTCTTACTATAAGTATACTTTTATCTTTTCCATTGATTAAAAAAATATATAAAATGGGAAAGAGAATATATACAACCCATAATTCTATCGTGCATTATAAATAATTTTCTATTGAATGATAGCAACAACAGTGATATAATGGCAAATAAACTATAAGGATGTGAAATTTCATGTATGCGATAACCAAAATAAAAAAAGATCCCTTGGCAATGCATGGAAAAACCAAGGTTAGAAATAAGGGCACTAAAATGGCAGGAATATGGGTTGTATATTCCTCCTCTAGGTGCTAGCAATGGCTGAGCCAACCATATCACCTGGACACCTTCTGTGAAAGCTCTCAGCACTGCTACAGAACTGCCACCATTTAACAGATGAGAAATGGAAGCTTAGAGAGACAAATTAATTTGCTACAAGTCATTTATTATAATCTCAGAGCCAAACTCTAACCCAGCCCATCTGACTCTAGAACCAAGGGTCACAGCTTCCATGTTATAATCCTACTGCCCAGGCCTCCTCTTTCATTTATACAGCTGCATTACAGCGTGACCCAGAATTTATATGCTTTTCCCCACTAATGTTACTCATTTAGAACATTTTGAATTTTTCACTATCATAAATAACACTGGTAAACATGATGGTGGACATGACTGGCTTTTTCTTCCCTTGCTTTGGGATTAATTCATGGGGTATAAACCTAAGACTCAACATACATTGAAAAAATCAGCAAAATGGTGGAATAAGGACAATCAGAATGACTTTCCTCTGTAAAATAAAGAACATAGGCAAAAAAATCATCAGAAGCAACTTTTTCAGAACTCTAGAAATTAACCAAAGGTTTGCAGCAATCTGTGGTATGTTTATTCAAGAAAAATGGCTGAATCTTGGTAAGAATAAAAGAGCTTTGTGGCATTTTAACTTGCCTTAATCCTCTCCATTCTTCCCCAACTCTGCAGCAGCCCTAATAACCAGCATCTGCAATCAGAATGGAAGCCAGCAGCTTGACAGCCACTGAGGGGGCAGAATGGGTCTGCCCATCAAAGCCCTTTTCATAGAGAATTGCCATTATTTTTCCTTTCCTTCCTTCTCGGAAGACTCTACTTGCAAAGTTATCTTTATTTTTCCTTAAGTGCATTTGTTGAAAACAATCAGAGGCAATTGTTTAATACCACAGCTGCCCGAGGGAGGATAACAGTTTGGGTAAATGGGTGGACCAAACACTTAGAAGGAAAAGCTAGGAGCTTCCATGGGAGCTTTGGAAAACCTTCCATGAGAGGTTTGGAGGTTTCCTGGGAAACTAGAAGGCTATTTATGGGCAAAAGCATGGTACATGGTTAGGAAAGACATGAGAAGGCCCTAAGTTCTTACCTCTGGCTGACCTTGAGATTCGAAGCAAAGAGGAAGTGAAGGCCAAGGCAGAGTTGCCAACTGCCTGCCTGAGCACTGAAAGCATGCCCCAATATGCACAAAGAGATCCTTGTCAAAGACTGGGAGACTTACTGATTCTAGGCATTTAAGAAAAGCTCTAATCATTAGTTGACCACTAAACTGAGCAGAGACTTCAGCAGTCACACATAACTTTCAAAATTACCTCACAAAAGTAATTTGTGTAATTAACAACAAACTATGAAAGTATGGGTAAAGAAGAGAATCCGATGGCCAGAATGGCCACATTATATTCTTGTGTAAGTACAATTTTCAACAAAGAATAACAATACAACAAAAAGCTGTATGGGCCATACACAAGTATGGTCCATACACAAGAAAAAAATGGAGTGTAATAAAAATTGTTCCTGAGAAACAAAAGTATGGTCCATATACAAGAAAAAAATGGAGTGTAATAAAAATTGTTCCTGAGAAATCCCTACTAGGCAAAAGTCTAAAATCAGCTATTTTAAATTTGTTCAAGAAATAAACCATATCTGGGGCGCCTGGGTGGCTCAGTGGGTTAAGCCACTGCCTTTGGCTCAGGTCATGATCTCGGGGTCCTGGGATCGAGTCCCACATCGGGCTCTCTGCTCAGCAGGGAGCCTGCTTCCCTCTCTCTCTCTCTGCCTGCCTCTCCATCTACTTGTGATTTCTCTCTGTCAAATAAATAAATAAAATCTTTAAAAAAAATAAATAAACCATATCTAAAGAGCTAAAGGAAAGAATGAATATAATGTGTCACCAAAGAGGAAATAACAAAAAAGTTAGAAATTTTTAAAAAAATAGAAATTTTGGATTTGAAAAATACAATAACTGAAATGAAAAATCTGCTTGAGGAGCTTAATAGCAGATTTGAGCAGGCAGAAGAATCAACAAACTTAAAAAATATAACAATTTTGTTTATGCAACCTAAGGAAATTCAAGAAAAATGAGAGAAGAGAAATGAACAGACCCTCAAAGATATGTGAGACATCAAGTACATCATCAGGTACATACTGAGATGTCCAGAAACAAAGGCAAGATGGGGCAGCAAGACCCGAATAAGCTTCAAAAACTTTCAAAGTATCTGAAGGACATCTAAAAAGCTTAGCAAATTCCAAGTAAGAAAAACTCAGAGATGTGACCCAGGCACATCATAATCAAATTGTCAGTGGCCAAAGACAAGGAGAAAGCAACAATAGAGAAGTGGCTCATTTAGCACAAGGCATCCTCAAGTAGAGTAACAGCTGATCTCTTCAGAAACCATGGAGCCAATACCAAATACCTAAAAACAAAACAAAACAAAATAAAAACAAAAGCAAAAAAACCCTATCATATAGCAGACACTTGATAGGTATTTATTAAATAAACGAATAAATGAACAAGTTAAAAAAAGAAAAGAAAAAAGAAACCATGGCAGCTAGAAGGTAATGGGATGACATATTCAAAGTTCCAAGAATTTAAAAAAAGAAGAGTAGTAGTAGTTGTCGTCGTCATCAACCAAGACTTCTGTTTCTGCGTCCCCCCCCCCCGCCAAAAGCTTCAAAAATGAAGAGGAATGTAGAATTACCATATGGTCCAGAAATTTCCTGAGTATAAATCCAAAAGAATGGAAAATAAGTACTCAAACAAATACAAGTACATGTATGTTTACAACAGCACTATCCACAGAAGCCAAAAGCTGGAAACAGCCCAAATGTCCATCAACACCGTAAGTCAAAAAGCCAGACATAAGAGATCACCTATTGGGTTATTTATATGAAATATCTAGAATAGGCAAATCCATAGAGACAGAAAACAGACTGGTGGTTCCCAGGGCTGAGAGAACAGGAAACAGCTGCTAAATGGGTACAGGGTTTTTGAAATCAGATAGTGGTGATGCTGGCATAATTCTGTACACATTAAAAGGGTGGATTTTACGGTATGTGAATTATATCTCCATTAAAAAGAAAAGAAAATACATTGAAAGGTTTGCTAACTTTTTTTTACTACCACAGTGATTATCTGCAATGTCTATTTCACTAAACATACACCAAAAGCTCCTTATTTTTTATACATACCTCATTTTAATTTGTATTTCCTTAATAAGCCATACAATGTTGAACATCTTCCATCTGTTTATTTACTAAGAGTGCGTTTAGTGAATGTTTCCACACCACTTTCCGTTCTGGTCTTTGCTTCCTCCAGTAGGTGCACCCTTACCTTCCCCAGACTCTAAAAATTGCTCTGCAGTCCACTGTCCCAACACAGTGGGATCGAGGGAAAGGGGCGAGGTCAAGGGCCAATGGTACCAGCACCTGTGCTGCGGGGCCTTGCACTCCTCATTTCAACAACCCCTCAAGGTGGCTGTTATTACTGCTCCTCTGGGTTTACAGAAGGGAGTCCTAAGTTGGCTAGAGTCTGTCATTTGCTCCAGGTCATATAGCTAATGAGTGGTGGGGCTGTGATCAAAACCAACTCTGGGTTTACCACCTGCCTGAGACTATCAAGAGAGTTAGAGTCAGGGCCGTATGCCTCTTCTTGAATCCATGAGAATTTGGAAAGTGGCTGATCTTCAAAGATCAGGCAACATAGCATATTTAAGTCCTATAAACAGTCCTATAAACAATATCCTTGCTGTTTAGTAATTTTAGTTCTCAAACCAATGAAAGAAAGGTGATAGCTATAATGACAGTATTCAATATTCTCATAGTTTGCTATCACTTTCAAATAAAAACATAAATTTGCTGCATCCTTCAAATAAGCCTTGGAGGTAGGAAGAACAGTTGTTAACATTCCCACAACATTAGTTGAACATGGTGTGAATGGTAGTTAGTTAAATGCTTCCATCACCCCATTTGATCCTCATGGTAATGATGTGAGGGATAAAACTGGCATTTTAGAAATGGGGAAAACTAAGGCACAGAGAGGTTAAATGGCTTCTAAAGGGCAGAATTAAGGAGCTCTGTTCCAGCAGAGCTCTGTCCTTCCCACTATGCTGGACATCCCCAGGACGACCTCCACAAAAGCCAAAGGGTTCCCTCCTCGGGGAATGGCTGCTGTGTCTGTTGTCACCATGGCTCCTTTGAAACGTAAGAACAGAAGATGGAGCCCAGTGCTCCCACCCACCAGGACAGGGCTGGGTGGCTCTGCTCCATCCCCTCCTGCCTCTATTTCAGTGTTCCCTTCACACAGCTCACTGTTTCCATACCCTCTTCTCAAGTTTTGTCAAAATGGTACACCACCTAAGTAAGCTATTATTTCTCAAGGCTTTTCTTTTAAAACAATTTACATTCTTACTTAAAACCACTTACTGAAAAACACAATTCTGTTATTATCTAAAAGGAAGACTGGTATCATTCGCCACAAAGAAAAGGTACAGAAGAGACCCTCCCATCACCAGCCACTGCAAGGACAGCCACTCCGTCTGCTCCATAAAACCTATACCTAAATAAAGTCTGGTGTAGGGGCGCCTGGGTGGCTCAGTGGGTTAAGCCTCTGACTTTGGCTCAGGTCATGATCTCGGGGTCCTGGGATCGAGCCCCAGATTGGGCCCTCTGCTCAGCGGGATGCCTGCTTCCCCCTCTCTCTCTGCCTGCCTCTCTGCCTACTTGTGCGCGCTCTCTCTGTCAAATAAATAAATAAAGTTTTTTAAAAAAGAAAGAAAGCAAGCCTGGTGTATGTTCAATGTCCACACCCAGCAGACGGCGTGAGGCTCATAGCCATGTTGAGAGTCTAGGATACCTCACGTATTTGCCTTAACCAGTTGACCTTTAAGCTGAACAGGAGGCACAACAGTTACGGCATAAACTTGCTAATGCCAGTTGTGTTACTTTAATTCAATTTAGTATCCTAAAACAGTCTGATAATAGCTATTTCTATGAGAACTAAGTTGAATTATCTAGAAAGACGCAACACAGATAAATCTCTTTAAACTCTGGTGATAAATTAGATGTGAATAAGAAAATCATAAAAGACTTCAAGGGGCACCTGGGTGGTTCAGTGGGTTAAGCCTCTGCCTTCAGCTCAGGTCATGGTCTCAGGGTTCTGGGATCCCTCATCGGGCTCTCTGCTCAGCAGAGCCTGCTTCCCTTCCTCTCTTTCTGCCTGCCTCTCTGCCTACTTGTGTCAAATAAATAATAATAATTAAAAAAAAAAGACTTCAGGGGGTGGGGCGCATGGGTGGCTCAGTCTGGTAAGCCTCCAACTCCTGGTTTGTACTCAGGTCAAGATCTCAGGGTCGTGAGATGGAGCCCTGTTTCCGGCTCCACGTTCAGCAGGAAGTCTGCTTGAGATTCTCTCCCACTCCCCTTGTCCATACTCTTTTTTTCTCTCCAAATAAATAAACAAACAAATAAATCTTTAAAAAAAAAAAAAAAACTTTAGAGGAGGATGTTCAAACACAGGAAAGTTCTCCACTCACACTGCTGAGCAAACTGTGCTTCCCATTAAGCAGACCAAAATAGTAAGTGCATTTGGGTATGGTTTATAAGTAAAAGAACTCAGAGCACCAGTCAGTGGGCTCAAACTGGAAGAAAAGATGGGCCGGGTAGAAGATTTTCCAGCAAGTGACAGATGTAATAAGGTCATGAGCTCCTGCAGCAAGTACCTCGGCTGCAAGAAGCTGTCTGATGCTCAGACATAACAGAACGAAAGCCATTTGCTGAGGCCTCCTCCAGAAACTTAACTGGAGAACAAGTCTAACACACTAGTGGGACTATTCTACCTTGTAAGATGCTATCAAGAGAAGCAATCATGCACGAACACACACATACACACGCACACATGCACACCCATGCATGCCGCACCTGGAGAGGAAAAAAAGCCAAAATGATGACCGCAGCTGCCTAAGGTCTTGCAGCTGGAACTTGCAAATTACAACTTTTTAAAATTGGCAAAGCAACAAACCCTAGAGCTTTTAAAAACGTAAGTTCTGACCAAGAACATCCAGAATACAGCTTGCTTTACTGAATTCAGACCAAAAGAATTAATGATAACATACGAATCAGGAGTGCTAATTTGTGTAAAATTGAAATTATAGGTGATGCAGAAATCACACATGCCCAAACAAAACAGCAAGCAGAAGAGGAGATAAGCCTGAATTCAGAATGCAAAGCCACTCACATGGCCAAGATGCCTTAGACGAGCCTGGATTAACTGCCCCCAGAGTAGTGCTCATGAGGAAGGGGAGGCACGATGCTCAGAACCTCGTAAGTTTCCCCTGGAGCAACTTACATTATTGATGTTATTAATGCATGTGTTGGAAGTTAAAATATTATGTAAGGTTTAACTGTGTCATCTTTCCTAATTCTCTGCTTTAAGCAACTTTTGATTTATCAACTATAGTTCCCTACAGAGGACAAGAAATCTACTACTGTAGCTACAAAAATAAACACAAAGAAAGCAAAGAAGGCGATTAAATCCTAGCTAGATACTACTTCCTGCTGAAGGCTCTGAGCCTTGTCAAAAAGTTAGGGAACTGCTGAAGACATAGTGGGACCAAGCGCAGACATTTTCCTGAATTCAACAGAAGAGATTTAAAGATAACTGAAAAAGAATTGACTTTCCCAGACAACTCCATGCATTTTCCCCCAAATTTTTATAGAGGTAAAATACACATGACAAAAAAATTACTGTCTTAACCATATGTAAGTGTATAGTTCAGAGGTATAAAACACATTCATAATGTTGTGTGGTGATCATCACCATCCAATTCCAGGGCTCTCTCTTTTTTTTTTTTTTTTTAAGGTTTATTTATTTGAGAGAGAGAGAGCAGCAGGGGTCAGAGGGAGAGAGAGAATCTCAAGCAGGCTCCCTACTGAATACAGAGCCTGATGCAGGGCTCAATCTCATGAACCTGAGATAATGACCTGAGCCGAAATCAAGAGTGGGACGCTTAACCAAATGAGCCACCCAGGTGCCCCCAGAGTTCTTTTTTCTTATAAAAACTCCATACCCATTAAACAGCAACTGCCCACTCTCCCGTCTCTTAGCTCCTGGCAACACTACTCTGGCTCTATGATTCTGACTACTCTACACTATCTCATATAAATGGAATCAGATAGTACTTGCCTTCTTGTAACTGCCTTATTTCACTCAGTAGAATGTCTTCGAGGTTCATCTATGTTGTAGCATGTATCAAAATTTCCTTAATTTTTAAGGCTAAATAATATTCTATGGGGAATGTATTTATGTATGTATCACACTTTGCTTATTCATTCATTCATCAATGGACAGCTGAACTGCTTCCACCTTTTGGCTATCATGAATAATGTTGTTATGATCATGGGCGTACAAGTATCTCTTGGGGACTCTGCTTTCAATGCTTTTGGATATATACCCAGAAGCAGAACTGTTGCATGGTAATTCTATTTTTAAATTTTATAAGTTCTTATTTAAATTCCACTTAGTTAACATAACTATTCTTAATTTTTTGAGGAACCCCCATACCATTATCCATGTCAGCTGAACCATTTTACATTCTCACTAATACTGCAAAAAAGCTCCAATTCTCCACATTTTGCCAATGTAGGTTGCCTTTCTATTCTGTTGATTAATTTTGATGTACAAATTTTAAAAATTTCCTTCTGAGAGTTTTAGGTCTTACATTTAGTTCTTCAATCCCCTTTGGGCTAAAGTTTGATATGGGGTCCGCCCTCATTATTTTATTTTTGGCTATCCATCCAGTTTTCCCAGTAGCATTTGTAGAAAGACTGTCCTTCCCTCATTGAATGGTCTCGGCCCCCTTGTCAAAACTCATCCAAACATATATGCAAGGGTTTATTTCTGGGCTCTCTATTCTATTCCATTGGTGTTTTTGTCCATCTCTATGCTAGTGCCCATACTGCTTTGATTACTGTAGCTTTGTAGTAAAATTTGAAATCATGAAGTATAAACTCCCCAATTTTGTTCATCTTTTTAAAGAATGTTTCAGCTACTTGGGGAACTTTCAGTCTCTGTATGAATTTCAGTATGGGTTTTTCTATTTTTGCAAAAAAAAAAAGAAGTGATTGGGATTTTGATAGGGATTATGTTCAATCTATAAATTGCTTGGGGTAGTACTGACATGTTAACAGTACTAAGTCTTCTAATCCATGAGCAGGAGATGTGTTTTTATTTATTTATGATTTTTTAAATTTATTTTACCAATGTTTTATAGCCTTCATTATACAAGCCTTTTACCTCCTTGGTTATTCCTAAGTATTTTACTCTTTTTGATGCTACTACAAATGGAATTCTTTCCATAATTTACCTTTCAGACTATTCATTTTTAAAGTATAAGAATGCAACAGATTTTTGCATGTTGGTCTTATATCTTGCTATTTGCTGAATTCATTCATAAGCTCTAATAGCTTTTTGTGAAATATATATGCGGTTTTCTACATGTAAGATCACATCATCTGTGAAGAGATCATTTTACTTCTTCCTTTCCAACTGGGTGCTTTTATTTCCTTTTCTTGCCTAATTACTCTGGCTAGAACTTCCAGTACTATCTTAAATGTGGCAAAAAGTGGTAATGTTTGTCTTATTCCTGATCTAAAAGGAAAAACCTTACTCTCTCACCATTGCATATGATGTTTGTTATGGGTTTTTCATGTAGGCTTTTTTTCTTTTAAAGATTTTATTTATTTGACAGACAGAGATCACAAGTAGGCAGAGAGGCAAGAGCAGAGGGAAGCTGGCTCCCCACTGAGTAGAGAGCCCTATGTGGAGCTCAATCCCAGGACCATGAGATCATGACCTAAGCTGAAGGCAGAGGCTCAACCCACTGAGCCACACAGGCACCCCTCATGTAGGCTTTTATTACACCGATTGTACTTCCCTTCCTAGTCTGATGAAAAGGTGTTGAATTTTGTAAAATGTTTTTTCTACATCAATTGAAATGATCATATGGTATACTGCATTAAATAATTTTTTGGTATGTTGAACCATCCTTGCATTCCAGGAATAAATTCCATTTAGTTGTGGTGTATAATTGTTTTAGAATGCTGCTAAATTCAGTTTTCTAACATTTACTGAAGATTTTTACATGAATGTTCATAAGGGATTTGGGTCTTCAGTATTCTTATGGTATCTTTTTCTGGCTTTGGTATCAGGGTGATGCTGGCCTCACAGAATGAGTCAGAAAGTGCTCTTCAGTTTGTTTGGAAAATCTTAGGAAAAATGGGTTACTACTTCTTTGAATGTTAGAAGTCACCAATGAATCAGGTTGAGAGCTTCTCTTTGTTAAGAGATTTTTGAATAATGATTTAATCTCCTTAGTAGTTACAAGTGTATTCAGATTGTCGATATATTTATGATTTAGTCTTTGTAGGTTTTGTTTTTCTATGACTTTGTTCACTTCATCTAGGTTACCCAATTTGTCTGGCTGTTCATAGTACTTTCTCAAAATCCTTTTAATTTCTATAGAATTAGTAGTAATGTCTTCACTTTTATTTCTGATTTTAATAAATTGAGTCTTCTCTCTTCTTAGTCCATCTAGCTAACATTTTGTCTATTTTGTTGATCTTTTCAAAACCAACTTCTGGTTTCTGTGATTTTCTCTATCGCTTTTCTTTCTCTGTTTCATTTTTCTCTTCTCTAATCTTTATTAGTAATTTCCTTATGTTATATTTAAGTTTAGTCTGTTATTCTTTTTCTAGTTCTGCAAGTTGTCAAGTTAGATTGTTGCTTTCAAATCATCCTTATTTTTTAACATAAAAATTTATAACTATAAACTTTCCCCATAACACTGTTTTCATGGTATATCATAAATTTGGTATATTATGTTTTGGTTATTATTCATCTTTAAGTATTTCTAATTTCCCTTATGATTTCTTCCTTGATTCATGGGTTGTTTAAGTGTGTTAATTTCCACAAATTTGTGAATTTTCCCATCTGACTTCTGTTACTGATTTTTTACTTCATCCTGCTGTGGTCAAAAAAGGCATTTTGTATGGTATCTACCTTTTTAAATCTATTGAGACTTAATCTGTGGCTTAACAAATGGCCTATCCTAGAAAATGTCTCATGTGCATGTGGGAAGAACATGCATGCTATAGTTGTTGGATCAAGTGTATATGCCTGTTAGGCTAGCTGGGTTATTGTGTTAAGTCCTCTATTTCCTTATCTTCTGTCTGGTTAATCTGTGATTTTGACATCTTTGGCTACTGTTCTGGAACTATTTCTACCTTCAATTCTGTCAGTTTTTGCTTCATATATTTTGATAGTCTGTCATTAGGGATGTAAATGTTTATAATTGCGACATCTTCTTGCTGTATTGGACCTTTTATTAATACATAGTGTCCTTCCTTGTCTCCTATAATCTTTTTTTACTTAAAGTCTACTTTGCCTAATATTAGTCCCCCATTCTCTTCTCATCATAATTTGCATAGAGTATCCTTTTCCAACCCTTCACATTCCATCAATTTGTGTCTTTAGCTCTAAAGTGAGCCTCTGGTAGAGCACATATAGTTGGACCATGTGTTTTTATCTATTCTGCTAATCTCTGTCCTTTAATTGGCGAGCTTAAACCATTTACATTTAAAGAAATTACTAATAAGGAAGGACTTCTGCTATTATGCTATTTGTTTTTGATATGCCTTATAGCTTTTTTGTCTCTTATTTCTTGCATTATTGTCTTTTTTGGTGTTCAGTTGTTTTTGTATGTAGTGAAATACTTAACTTTCTTTCTCTCTCTCTCTTTTATTTATTTATTTTTTGGGGGGTGTATATTCTGTTGCTATTTTCCTTGTGGCTAACATGCAGACTACATTTAGCATCCTAAAGTTACAACATTCTAATATGAATTTATACCAGCTTAACTTCAATAACATTAAAAAAAAAACTGTTTCTATACAGCTCTGACCCCATCTTTTCTGTTGTTCATGTCAAAAAATTACATCTTTTCAAAACCATAAAACTAATTATTCGTTTAAATATATTAATCTCTTAAATCACATAGAAAACAAAATGTAGAGTTACAGACCAAAGTTACAACACTACTAGCTTTCAGACAAATCACTGCTTTGTTTTTTTATATGTATTAGTCTCTTAAGTCATGTACAAAAAACACATGGAATCACACACCACCACCATAATGACAACTTTTACAGTTGTCCATGCAAAATCATTATTTCATCATAGAGCTTCAAGTTACTATCTAGTTTCTTTTCATTTCACTGTGCAACTCTTGAGCATTTCTGCATGGCAGGTCTAGTGGTAACAAACTCCCTCAGCTTTTCTTTATCCAGGAATGCCTTCATTTCTCCCTCACTTTTCAAGGATGGTTTTGCTAGATATAGGATTCTTGATTGCCAGGTTCCCTCCCCCACCTTTAGACTTTGTATATAATGTGCCTACTACTTTCTGGCCTCCATAGTTTCCAATGAGAAATCTGCTGATTATCTTATTGAGGATCTTTTGTGTGTGACAAGTCACTTGTTGTTTTCAAGATTTTCTCTATGTCTTTGACTTTTGAAAGTTTTGGGATAATATGTCTCAGTGTAAGTCTCCAAGTCCATTTTACTTGGAGTTCACTGAGCTTCTTGGATGTTTATATTAATGTCTTTCATAAAACCTGGGAAGTTTTCAGCCATCATTTCTTCAAATATTCTCCCCGCCTCCTTTCTTTCTCTCTTCCTACGACTCCCACAATGTGTATGTTGGACCACCTGACGGTGTTCCATAGGTCCCTCAGCCTCTGTTCACTTTTCTTCAATTTTTCTTTTTTTTTCTTCAATTTTTCTTATCTCACACCTGATAATTTCCACTGTGCTATCTTCAGGTTTGTCAATACTTTCTTATGCCTGCTCAAATCCATTTTTAAATCCCTCTACTGATTTTTTTTTTTCTGGTTATTGTATTTTCCAGCTCCAGAATTTCTTGTTTCTTTTTAGTTTATCTCTTTATTGATATTTCCATTTTGTTTATACATTTGCTTTCTTGATTTTCTCCACATTTTCCTCAACTGAGTGTTTTTAAGATAGTTATTTTTAAGTCTTTGTGTAGTATATCTACCATCAGATCTTTCTTGAGGACATTTTCTGTTGATTCTTTTTCCTTTGACTGGGTCATACTTTCCTGCTTCTTTACATGCCTTCTGATTTTTTGTTGGAAACTGGGCATTTGAGTCAAATAATATGGTAACTCTGGAGATCAGATTCTTTCTGGTTTTTTGTGGTTGGTCTTGGGAGTTTTGCTTTATTTTTTCTTTTTATTATTGTAGGCTGTCTCAGCCTAAAGTATAAAGTCTTCTCAAATCTTATCTGAGACTCTCCCTGGGCATGCATGATCACTTTGGAATTCCCCCTATATGTCTGCAATTGTTTCTGAATGTCTTAGTGTTTAATGTCTGACTTCTGAAAAAAGAAGGGGGTACCAAAAAAAGGCACTGGTCCTTCAAATCCTTCAGAAATCACTTCAGCTGGTGGGGAGGGGTTGTAAAAATGGAGGGATGTATAAGAATAATGACTGCCTATCTGTGTGCACCTCTGTGATCAGAAGCAGCAATGTGATCAGAGCACAGAGCTCTGATATTTGGAGAACAGAGTCATTTTTGCCCACTCTAGTTCCTGCGAGCTGTGTATAAGCTGTTCTGGGAACACCTGCACGGGTGCCTGTCATGAGACTGAGGGACAGGGAATGGATAGCTGCTATTGTTCCAAGAGCTAAAACTGATTGTAATAATTGCAATCTATTGTCTAAGCCTTCTCCTTGCAAGTCTTCAAGACTCCAGTGTTCCAAAATAATTATATCAGACATATTCTGCCATCATAATTGTTATGCAGATAGGGAAACAGATTTCTTGTGCTTCTACTTTCTGCCATCTTCCCAAAATCCTCTCCATGAATTTCTGCCACATCCAAGTACAACCTCAGACTTCTTTTGTCTGATGTATAAGGTAAATCCCTCATTGTGAATAACAACACTTTCTTAAGCTTCTTCAAGACCCTTAGCCATTCCTTTACATTTCCCCACCCTGACACCCAATGGGAAGGAAGACAAAGGACCCAGTCCAACAAGAGGTAACAGAAGGCAAGAGTCCAAGAAAAACTCTGCCATTATTTCCCTGGTCTCCCTACCATGTCTAAAGGAACCCCCTATCTGACCCCTATCCTCTGGCCTCCCTTTACCAACCCCTCCATTACTGTCTCTAGACTCATACCTGCTGCCTTTCTGCATTGCACATTTTTCTTCTCTTGGGGTGGAGAGAAACCCTGCTGTTTGACACCATCCACCCCCAGCCACTTTCAATCAATACCCAATTTCAATCAATACCCAATATCCAATACTCTCCCCACTCACATTTCAAAATCACTATCAGTTCTGTTTACTCACCAGGAGCTTATGCTTGATTTCCTTACAATATCACTCTGTCTCCCCAAAGAAGCTAAGGGATATTTACTAAGCCATCTCCTCTGTACTGGCCTCCATGTACAACAAATAAAAGGCTCCCAAAGCAATGCAGCAAGAGGGTCTGGGGCACCAACTGAGAGTACTACCTTTAACTGTTAAGAGGAATGGGGGAAGGGTCACAAAAGAGAACTAAATTCCTAAAGGTCAAAAGCAACTCTCCAGTGGTCAAGTCAATGTTCTTTCTTCAGATTCTCCCCATCTGTGACCATCAGTCAGCTGGCTCCCCAACCTCTTCACCCACAACACCAAGTCTTTATTCCCATGGTCCTCCAACAGGGCCTCTGCCTCCTCGAGAAACCGCTCTTCCTTCCCTATTCACTGCCAAGTCTCTCCCAAGAGCACCCTGGGAGTCCAGCTCTTTTCCCCCCAGACTGCTGTCCTCCAGGAGCTCCCCACACTCTGATGAGCTGTGTCAAGGCTCCTCTGTGGATGGTTCGCATATCTGTGTCTGCAGGAAAGGACCATTTCCAGCACTGTAGTCATGTCCCATTCTCTGCCAGCAAGCACTTCCCAACCCTACCTCATTGGTTTCTGATCAAGGAACAACCTTTCTCTGGTCTTTAAAGCCATCACCAGTTACATGGTCATCACTGTCTTCCTCAGTCACTGCATTTGGTCAGTTCTTCTCTTGGGATCTGGGTCCAATCCATCCCCTGATTTTCATTCTCAACAAGTTCCACCCTGGGTCAGGCCCTTACCATCCCAGGCCAACTACTCTCCAAAGTCAGTGTATGGCCCTATACCAGGCATTGACAATGGCTGCAATGACCTTCCTGTCATGACCTGTGATGACCTCTGAGGTATCAGCCTTTTCCTCTACACACTTTCAGGGACTCCATAACTGTCCCAGATGAAACCCAGCATCCAGGCTGGTCCACAAGTCCCTCTATGGTCTGCCCCAGCCTCCTCACACTGACTCAACTCACCAAACCCCCTGGGAACCCGGGTAAAAACCCAAGTCTTTGCCTAGTGCCAAACTCTATTCTACTGCTGCCCCCACTCCCCTTCCTTCCTCTGCCTATCCAAAGCTAACCCTGGTGACAGGCGACTTGAGGCAAGGCAGAGAGAATGGGATTGTAAGCAAAAAGCCTAGGCCTGTAGAACTAATTTCCAATGCACAGCTGAGTTGTCACTCCACCTCACTCAGCCTCCACTTCCCTGTCCTACAGAAAAGAGCATGACCTACACTGCAGGGCTATCTCCCACCCTAAATAAGCTAAAGTGTGGAAAGCACAGTAGGGAATCTGGTAACAGTCCTTAGAACCAGGGCAGCCACTAGTTGCCTGCATCCCTCCTGAGTGGTCTGTGCCCTGATCTGCATTATATATTCTGAACTTGCCCTGCTTGGTTATCACTTGACTTTTGGAAACCAATAAAAGCAGCACCTGGGTGGCTCAGTCAGTTAAGCACCTAACTCTTGATTTCAGCTCAGATCATACTCTCAGGGTCAGGCTCCCCACTGGGTACGGGGCCAGCTTAAAAATGCTGTCCCCCCCTCTTTCTCAGTTCCTTGCCACTTGTTCATGCACACGCACTTTCCTCGCTCTCTAAATAAGTAATAACATAACATAATATAACATAAGTAGTAAGTAACATAACATAAGTAGTAAGTAACATAACATAACGTAATGTAACGTAACATAACGTAATGTAACACCAATTCGAATTCCTGACTCCCAGACCAGAAGGCAATTAACCTTCTCAGAAGCCCCCATGCTATTCAGAGGAAGCTAACTCAGCTCTCCTCTTGAGCTGCTCAGCAAATCTCCCGCTTTTACCTCCTCCACCCCTTGGTCTCTCCTGACCGAGTGCATGGGAAGTACACTCTTTAGAACATGGGGGGGGCTTGGTTCAGTTGGTCTTTGGCTCCATGTCCTTTAAAAAAAATCAGGCTTTTTTTTAAAAGAAGAAAGGAAGTAACTGTGACACGCTGGAGCTCCCTAAAGAGCAAGCTCTCGGGGCCACTGGCTGTCCAAAGGTCAGTGTGACAAAATGAGGCAAGTTCAGAGGAGAGATTCCAAACAGGACCTGTGACCCACTCACCACTCAACTCCAGAGCAGCCCAGACAGAGAATGCTGCCCTCACAGAAGTGGCAGAACTGAGATATCTGCCCAGAGAGAAAGGAGACACTTTGGAGAGGGAAGAAGGGAGGAAAAAGAATGATAAAGAAAGAAATAGTGAGGGAAGAAATAAAAACACCAAGGAAGAGAGACAAAGAAGGCAAGAAACACAAGAGAAAAAGAAAGAAAAGGAGAGGAAAGGAGTGGACAGCCTGCTCTGTGCTAGTTCCATGCTACGTGCTCTCGTGTGATCTCAGCACCCCATGAACAGGGGCTCTGACCCCTATTTTCAGAGAAGCCAAGGGACTTGCTGGGGGCTGCCAGGGGTCCCAGGGAGTAAGTGGCTGGTCTGTAGGAGTCCAGAGTCCAGGCCTCTCCCATGACAGAGGAGAGGAAGAGTCCATTCTCAGTCCAGAGGGAGGACTTCAGCCACGGCAGTCAGTGAACCAGGACCCAACCACAAGCCAGGGCCCAGTACATGTGCATCATCTCTGCTTACACTCCATGAGCCTGAGGCCCAGAGGGACAGAGAAGGCTAAAAGCGTGCACTAAGAATTCCAGCGATTAACCATAAAGCTTTCGGAAATTCAATTATTTTTTATCCAAACCCTTTTGGGCAATGTATTGTAACAAAACATAACGGCGTGTTGGGCTGAGTAGCTGGCCCTTTCCCAGGCTCAAGAGAAGCTGGCCTTGCTGATTTCCTGAATACGCCACACACTGGAGATCCTGGCTTCTAGAAGCAGAAGTAAAGTTCAGCAGCCCCTAAGGGGACAAGAGGCCCCTCTTGCCCGAGTTTCAGATCCAGACTGGTGTCTGTGTTCTAGGAGCACAAGAGGCTCCAACCAGAGATGTCAGGAAGAGCCCTGGGCCTAGCCCCACAGCTCAGCAGTGCAGGCAGGAGCTGACCTGGAGCACATTCAAATGCTCCTCCTGTTCCCAGCACCCACCACTCCTCCAGACTCCCCGCACAGCTGTGGGACATCACAGTTCCAACCAAGCTCAGACATGCTGACTGTGCATGCAGGGTGACCTTCGACAACACAGAAAAATGATCTAAGATAAGTTAAAAAAAAAAAAAGTGTGCGTGCATGTGTGTGCGTGTGCATGTGTGTATAACTCATGTAAAAGACATAAAGAAATAAAGCACAGGTTTCCCCAGTCTCTGAAAGTAGGCCATTCCTCTGAAACCTTCTGTAAGGCAAAATGGCATAAAGTGAAGAAGCAATTACCATTCATTTATATAGAAAAATGAGTGTTCCCAGACCCAAAACATAACCTCTCCTAGGTTCTTCTGATACGTTAGGACACATCTACTTACAGATGTACAAAATAAATCGGCATAAGGCACAGATGCTCAGAGACATAGTTCAAAGCGATGGCAGCTGGAGGCTGAGATGCTGAGTGTAGTTCTCAGGGAAGGGGCTTGGCAGCACCACTCTACGGACAAGCTGCGAAGCAGACGCTGTACACTATCGTTGCTTTTCGTCTTTTCTCATAAAAACAAAAATCCTCTTCTTCAGAGTTCCCTCAGTTAGCAAAAGCACATACTAATAAGGTAGGTCTTGCATGAAAGCCAAGTGGTGTAATGCAAACTTTTTGAAAAGCAGGGGACGGGGCACATGGGTGGCTCAGTTGGTTAAGCGGCTGCCTTCGGCTCAGGTCATGATCCCAGGGTCCTGGGATCGAACCCCGCATTGGGCTCTCTGCTCAGTGGGGAGCCTGCTCCCCCCTCTCTCTCTCTGCCTGACTCTCTGCCTACCTGTGATCTCTGTCAAATAAATAAAATCTTAAAAAAAAAAAAAGGAAAAGAAAAGCAGGGGACACTTGTGTAAGTTGTTGGTTTGGAATAGTGAAATTCAAAATGGCTGGTATTTAATACTTTAGTTTTCTAAACTGTCAACCCAGACACAAAGCCTTCCCCCGCCCCCCCACCCCCGTTACTATGGGAAATCCCTGGTACGGCGCTAAGCACACAGTAGGTGCTCCACACCTTGTGGCTATTATAGCTGAGTACCTACTGTGTGCCATCAAATGCTCCCTCAGAACGTATGCTGTGAGGCTAAACTTAATCAGCTCAAAAGAAGAGAGACCAACTCAGAAAGATAAAGCGAGTTGCCCGAGACCACACAGCTAGTCAGCCACAGAGCTAGTAGGAAACACACACCTTGTAAGTCAGCTGGGCAGCAGCCCAATCACTTGAGACTTGGCATTCCACTCAACTCCAGAGAGGGAGGCAGGGCCAAGGAAGCCCCGGGTGGGCTCTCAGCAGATGGCCTTGCCTAAAACAGAAATAAGGAAACAGAAAGTGTTTAAAAAGCAGGAGGAAACAGAGGGAGTCTGGGAGAAAGATGCATCAAGGATGCTGTCAGATGATAACATTTAGTGGGAAAATAAACAGAAAAGCCTAGAACACAGAACAGTGTCAATGTTGTGATAACAACTACCTCAAATTATGTACATGTGGGAAAGACTGACAGGGATCCTGGGGAAAGAACACTTTAATTTGATGCTCCGGGGAGATTGTGGGTACATTTTTATCTTCTATTTTGATTTCTGCTAACACTGATAAATGCTTATGCAAGAGTAATTTTAAATGCTTTCAGAGATAAAGAAATCACAAAGAAAAACAATCAAAGAGTTTGACTATACAAAAATTAGAAACTTCTGCATGTCAAAAAAAAAAAAAAAACAACTAAAATGGAAAGACAACCAACAAATGCTGAAGGCTTATTTGTAGCAAACATGACAGGCAAAGTGTTAATTAATAACAACATCTTTGTTAATCTCAAACACTCCTAAAAATCAAAAGGAAAGCATTAAAATCACAAGACAAAAAACAAAATGTATAGGTCTAATTCAAATACACAAAAGCACAACTATTTAAAACACTTAAGGAAAAATGTTTAACGTCTCCACTAATTACAGAATTACATATTAAAACAAGAGTAACATACCATTTCTACCCAACTAAGTTTCAAATATATTTTAAAATTAAAAGCCAAAGGTAGCTGTGAATACATCTGTGTAAATAGTGCAAACCCTTTTGGAAAAGAAGAGGGGAGTGCACAATCACAGATCTGAAAGGACTCGTGCCCTTCAGTCCAGTAATCTCACACCTTCAATGTCTCAGAAGGAAAAAACCCAAAAATACGGAAAATGTTTAAGGATGGTCAAAGATGTTCACCCCAGGGTTGTTTATCAGGTAGTATCTGATAAGAACAGATACTACACTTGATCTTAGCCAAAAGGCAGAGAAGCGATCAAGGTTGTTTATTTATAAGAAGGAAAACTTACACCAATCTAAAGGGCCTACAATGGAGTGATGCTCACATGAGGAAGGGCTATACAAAATGTTAAATAATGAAAGCAGAAATCAAAAATGCAAATAGCTCATGATTAAAACTACATGGGTTTTATTTTTTTTAAAGATTTTATTTATTTATTTGACAGACAGAGATCACAAGTAGGCAGAGAGGCAGGCAGAGAGAGGGGGGCGGGAAGCAGGCTCCCCGCGGAGTAGAGAGCCCGAAGTGGGGCTCAATCCCAGGACCCTGGCATCATGACCTGAGCTGAAGGCAGAGGCTTTAACCCACTGAGCCACCCAGGGGCCCCACAACTACATGTTTAAAAGGAAGAACTGAATTCAGCGAAGTCGCAGGGCACAAGATCAACACACAAAAATCTGTTGCATTTCTGAACTCTAGCTGAAAACAATCTGAAAAGGAAACTGAGAAGGCAGCTCCATTTATAATGGCATCTAGAAGAATTAAGTACTTGGGAATACACCTAACCAAGGATGTGAAAAACCTATATAATGAAAACTACAAAATACTGATTAGGAAAATTAAAGAAGATCTAAACAAATGGAAAGGCATCATCATGTTCATGGATTGGAAGACCTAACACTATTTAGATGTCTGTACCACCCAAAGGGATCTACAGATTCAATGAGATCCCTATGAAAATTCTAACAACCATTTTTTGCAGAAAATGGAAAAACAGATTCTCCAATTCATATAGGAATTGCAAGGGGCCTCAAACAGCCAAAATAATATTGGAGAAGAAGCAGAAAGCTGGAGGACTCAACGTTCTAACTTTGAAACTTACTACAAAGGTAAACAAAGTAGTGTGGTACTGGCACAAGGACAGATACATAGACCAATGGCACAGAACAGAGAACCCAGAAATAAACCCACACATGTATAATCAATTGATTTTTGACAGGAGTAAAAGAGGAAAGGGCAATCCTTTCAACGGTGCTGGGAAAACTGGATAGCCACGTGCAAATAACGAAGTTCGGCCCTTAACTTATATTACATATAAACTTATACCATATATTAAAATTCCCACATATAGAAATAGATAAAAGACCTAAACTTTGAGCTAACACTATAAAAGTCTTAGGAAAAACACGGGAAAATCTTCATGACATTGGATTTGGCAACAACTTCATGGATAGGACACCAAAACTACAGGAAACAAAAGAAAAAATAAATATATTGGATTTATCAAAGGTAAAAACTTTTGTGCCTCCAAGGACACTATGAGGAAAGTAAAAAGTCAACTTATGGAATAGAAGAAAACATTTGCAAATTATGTATTTGACAAAGGATTGATATCCAGAATATATAAAGATCCCCTACAATTCAATAACAACAACAAAACAAACAACAAAAACACAATTAAAAAATGGGCAAAGAACCTAAACAGACATTTCTCCAAAGAAGATATCTGAAAGGCCAACTGGTATATGGAAAGATGTTCAACATCACTAGTCATTAAGAAAATGCAAGTTAAAACCACAATGACGTATCACTTCATACATGTATTAGAATGGCCACTGCCAAAAAGACAAGGGGTTAACGAATGCTGGTGTGGATGTGGAGAAAGGGGAATCCATTGGCATTGCGGATGGGAGTGTAAATTGTGGCAGCCATTATGGAAAATAGTATGGAGGAACATCAAAAAATTAAAAATAGAACTGCCATATGATCCACTTCTGGGAATATATTCAAAGGAAATGAAAACACCGATTTGGAAAGATGTTCATGTTCACCACAGCATTATTTATAATAGCCAAGACATAGAAACAACCTGAGTGTCTGTCGACGGATGAATGGATAAAGAAGTTGTGGTATCTGTAAACATAGAATGGAATATCATTCATCTGTAAAAAAAACAAGGACATCCCACCACTTGCTACAACACGGATGAACCTCAAAGGCACTATGTTAAGTGAAATAAGTCAGATAGAGAAAGACAAATAGTGTGTGATTTCAACTTATCTGAAGAATCTAAAAACACAAAAACAAAAACACAAAAAAGCAAAACCCAGAAAGAGAGCAGATTTGTGGTCACCAGAAGCAGAGGGTTGGGGGGCAGGGGAGAGGGAACTAGAAAAGGTGGTCAAAAGATACACACTTGCAGTTTTAAGATAAACCTATCCCAGGTACAATGTGATGATTAGAGCTAACACTCCCACATGATATACAGGAGATGTGCTAAGAGAGGAGGTTCTAGGAGTTCTTGTCACAGGAACATTTTTTTCCCTTCTATTTATTGTATTTTTATGAGAAGATGGATGTTAGCTAAACCTACTGTGATAATCATTGCACAACATATGTAAATCAAACCATCACGGTGTCATGGCTTAAACATATATTCATGTATGTCAATTATTTCTCAATAAAACTGAGGGGGAGAGCAAAAAGGGGGTCGGGGAAATGAGATACCACTTCATACCCTGTAGGATAACTATTTTAAAAAAGGGAGGGTTATGACGAGTGCTGGCAAGATGTGGAAAAATGGAAACCCTCACGCACTGCTGGTGGGTATGTTTAATGGTGCAGCCTCTGTGGAAAACAGTTCGGTGGCTCCTCAAAAAAGTTAAACATAGAACTACCACATGACCCAGCAATTCTGCTCCCAGGTATAGACCCAAAAGAAGTGAAAAAGCAGGGACCTGAATAGCTATTTATACACCAATTTTAGACAGCATTATTCACAATAACCAAAAGGAAACAAGCCAAGCATTTATCCATAGACAAATGGACAAACCTTATTTTGTTTGTAGAATACTATTTGTATTCTTTATAGAATACTATTCACTAGGAAGGAGTGACATTCTGACACCGGCTATAAGGATGGGCCATGAAAGCATTATGCTAAGGAAAATAAGTCAGACACAGAAAGCCAAATACAGGATTCCACTTTTGTAAGGTACCTAGGATAAGCAAAGTCAAAGAAACAGAAAGCAGAATAAAGGCTGCTCAGGGAGGGGTAGGAGGAAAGGAGTTCTTGTTTAATGGGTACAGAGTTTATGCTGGGGATTCTGAAAAAGTTTTCAGCATAGACAGTGGTGATGGGCACACAGCTCTGTGAATGTATTTAATGTCACTGAATCTGTATATTTGCAAATGGGTAAAATAATAAATATTATGTTATACAGATTTTACTATAATCTGCGTAATGTGGAGAAAAAAGAGGGGTCAATATAAATACACAGTGAAAAGACAGGAATGAAATAAACCCAAATGTCAGCAGCTATTCTGAGAAAAAAAAAATCTTTGGGTGGCTTCCTCTTTCTTTTAATCATTTTTCTCTAATTTCCAACTTTCTTTCAATTGCTCTTTGGATGGGAAAAAAATTACGTTTTTAACAGGTTTCATGTTTTCAGGTTTTGATATGTACATAATTCATCAGTCTAGATTTTTTCTTTTTTAGGTAGAAAGTTTCTTTGCTTTTGGAGCAGCATTTACAAAGGATTTACTTCATAATGGACCATAAGTAAAGGAAATGTCATTTAAAATAATCTGAAGTTCTCTGCTGCACATAGGTGAAAGCTAATGTTCTCTTACAACTCGGCTGGCCCCAAGGCTCCTGAACCTGCTGACTACAACCTGGCAGGGGGGCAAATCCTTTTCAGTAGGAGTTGTTCTCCCTGTCCTCTGGGCACTGAATGAGGACAGAAGAGGTTCAGGGGGATAATTTCTCCTGGATGTGTCACTAAGTTCATAATTTGACCTTTAAGCAATAAATTAAAATAGGAATAGGAATTGAAAATGCAAATCAGAATTTGCCTTAAATTTAACCAATCGAAGTAGTTAATATTAATTCATCCTTAATAGTATCCCAAGCCCTTCGCAGAAGGTCCCGTTTATACAGCAAATGATACTGACATTGTATTGGGTTTTTATGCAGGAGTCCAAAGGACCTGTTCTCCCCTTTCTGACAAGTAAATAAAACGGCAGGGAGATCAAATAACTCACTAAAAAGAAGATATAATTTTTTATCTTCCTTTTTACAGTCTCATATCCACTTCCGTTGGGAATAACAAAGTCTGAATTCTTATGCAACACTTATCTAAATGTGTCGATTTTATCGGATTGATGAATTTTGCTAACAAAAGGCAGCGCTAGGAAATCTTTTATGACATATTTGGCCCATTCACAGGCCTGGAGCTTTAATTTAACCAACTTGAGAATTCTGAGGGAGAGCTGCAGGTGTTAGATCTGAAAAAAAAAATCATAAATGGGAAGGCATATCAATCTTTATGACGGGGAAACAAAAACACTCTCTACTTGCTTGCCCTCCACAGGCAGGAGAAGGAGAGGTGGAAGGAGCAGGATATTGTCTCAGGCTGCATAGCAAAGAGGAAGCTTCGCTGTCTCCCAGTGACCGCTATTTAGTATTGATCAAAAGGCGCTGGCCCGCAGAGGAAGAGAGGAATTGATAAAACAATGAGGTTTGCCAACACTCTGTGCTCAACAAGGACATTTTCTCATTTTCTTGACCACATCAGAATAAGTCACTCCTGCAGCCGCCTGAACAAGTCGGTGGCTCTCTGTCCCACAGTCCCCCCTCCCTCCCACTCCCCCCAACAGTGCCCAGCAGCACTGCTACCTTGCCACCCCCATGGACCATAGCAGAGTCAATCACTCGACAAGTCCTGTTGCTTCTCCTGTTAAAGGTCTCCCCAGTCAGCCTCTCCTCCCTCCACAGCTTGAACGCAGACCACACTTCTCTCCCTGGGAACACCACCATACTGCCTCTCCCCGTCTGTTCTCCACTCCCCCAGATCCTCGTCACCAAGCCATCCTTCCACCTGCTGCCAGCCATCTCTGGATGGGAGAACCTTTCAGCCACTTCCTTGCACAAACTCTTTAAGGACTCCCTACCTTCTACAACATGAAATCATAAACCCGTTGCCATGAAATACTACGAAGGACCTTTGTGATTTGACTTTCCCAGTTTCCCTTCTAACAGCAAAGTCTGCCCATCCATCCATCCATCTAATTTTATAGGTCTCTGTGACAGAAACATCCAGGTGTCCACCAAAACCAATGCCCCCTTTTGATGACCCAGCTGTAGCTAAGCAGATGGTGAGGGGATCCGTTTCCCGGCCTCTCTGACACCAAGGCATGGGTGACATAAGCAGATAGGACTGAGTCCTCCCTCACCCACAGAATCTGTGGGAAGGGTGTGTGCCTCTTCTAGGTCTGGGAATTCCTGACACTCTGGACCCTCCTGCAAACATGAACACGGTAGTGCCTGAGCCTGGCTACAGCCTGGCTATGCCACCCCACAGCGGAAAGACAGCAAGATGGAAGAAGCCTGGGTTTCTGAATGCTGTGCAGAGAAGAACCCCCAACAGGTCACGTTAGGAAATTTACCTAGAAAATCAACTTCTAAATTTCCTTATGCTTCTGTATTTTTCAGTCTCTTGCAATAGCATCTTCGCCTTTGCCCTTGATGAGAGTAAGTGCCAGGCAAGATCCCACTCACTAGGACCCACAGCTGATACCTGTGTGCCCAATCTGTGTTAATGAGATGAAGTGTGCCCCAGAGCCAGCTTATACAAGCAGACACTCCATTCAGTAACAAACCTACTTGGTGTTCTCCAGGGTCTTCTGCATTTTCTTGGTCATTTTATCGATCGCTGCCTGTCTCTTCCCTTCAGCTAAGAGGTCTGTTTTGTTCAGCACCACGATCAGCTTCTGGCAGGCAATCTGCCCAATCACAAGGCACTCTGCTGACTGGGTCTGCATTCCTTTGGTCACATCGATGACCAGCATCATCAGATCAATGATCTGGGCCCCTGCAAGAAGAAAGAGAAGACAAGGTTAGAAAGGGATATGGAGGAGAGGACGCTCCAGAAACTGGCCTGATGTTTGAGGTTAAGCAAAATCAGCCAAATTAAAGTATTAAGACAAAAGTGAGTGGGGTGGGAAAGGAACGACGCCCACATAGCTCCTAGCCCCGGCTGCAGGGGAGGGACTCTGACCACCTGATTTCACGGAGTCCTCATGACAAACCACCATGAGGGATGGGCGTCTCACCTCATCTGGAGAGGAGGAAACTGAGGTCCATGAGACACAGATAGCTCACCCAGAGCCCCAGAGCCAACATGCAGCAGGGCTAGGGAACCCCCAAACCCATCCATTTTACTGCCTCAATCTTCTCAATTTCATTCCATCCTACCAAGGAAAAAATGTCCAAGGAGGAAAAAAATCTCAGTTGTAGACTTGGCAAATGCCTAGAAATCTACCTTGCCAAGTCAGCAGACAGAAAGACCGGAAAACTCACAGGGAGGCATGGGGTTTATCTCCTCTGTGGCTCCTGGGTCTTCCCCACACTGGAGTTGGGTTTAGTTGTGATCCTCCCACCCATGGCTCCGTTATAGCTACTCACTTCTTTTGTCCTTTCTGTTCTGGGTGGGAAGCTCCTGCTCTTTCAGGGAGGGCAGGGGCAAGTCAAGGTTCAGCTACCTCAACAATGAATACCATGTATGTCAGTATGTGAGTGAGTGAGTGTGTGTGTGTTTCTATACATATATGTGTGCGTGCATGTGTACGTATCTGTATGTATTGTGTGTGTGCATTCTACATGACGTATGCATGCCTGGTTGTGAGCCTCCCCTAAATACACAGCCACACCTGAGCTGAACAACAGCAGAGGGACAAATTCCAGAGGAGTCCATGAAGGGAAACTGCCCTGACCCACGTTGGGGAGACTAATGAAGGGGAGGTGTCCTTTTAAATAGGATGTGCAGTCATTTTACCAAAATAAAAGTGCTATTTTGGGTATACAGGAATATGCAGATATTTACCCCTTCGCCCCAGAAGGGATTTTCAGGATCCAATTATTATCATGGTGATACCGAGGAAGCCTGCTCTGTGGGTGACCAATGACCCAAGCTCACCCCTGGGAAAGGAGGGAAGGTGAAGAGAGGCAGTCTTTCCTGTTGGCACATTTACCATGTGCGCTCGTCAACCACCTAGTCTCCACAACCAGTGTTTCAGATCAGGTGGGACTCAGAGTCTTGGGGTGCCTTGCTCTAGACCAATGGGCACCAAAGGCCACCAGACACTAGGGAGCCTAGCTCCGCTACTAAAGCACTCTTTCTTGGCCACCTCTGACCTGTACTGTTCCTCCAGCATCCCCCAGGAGAAAGAGTAGGTGTCTCAGCTCTAGGCAGGCCTCAGAGTGTCCCAGCTATCCTTCCTGCCCCTTTGCTCTGCCCTCCCCAGCCCCTTCTCTACCTCACCCTGTCCCAGGGACAGAGCGGAGCTGTGGTCAAAGGGGCCTGGCAGGGCAGGCCAGTGCTCACAGAAGGCAGCACTGGCATTTCCCTTATCCTACCAGGCAGTAGGGCCTAAGCCTTGCTACAGCCATGAGGGGGGACGGGGGATATACTGGTTCCATTACCTACACTTTTTCAACCACTGAGGCCTAAAAACCTCACTTCAAAACAATGAAGACCCCCATTCATATCTACCAAATCTGGGATCCATCTCTATTGTGGCCCCAAACCCCATAATGCACACGTCAGGCCCGCATCAACTGCCCCCTAATGGGAAAAACTTGTCCTTCCCCTGGGACTTGCCCCTGTGAAATCCAAACAGCCTCCCAGAAGGAACTTTCTACAACTATATGGCTGATTCATAACACTGAGCCAGGTTCAATCAGTACCACCTCTATGAAAGCCAATTCGGAAAGAGCTATCAGAATTCACATGGTCTTTGACCCAGCCAACACCACATACATGTTCGTGCTTGTTGTAGGTACAGCTGGGAAACAGGCAAATGTCCATCAGCAGGGGACATGTAAAAAAAAAAAAAATACTGTTACCTCCATGCAGTAGAATACTATCCAGCCATGAAAAGGAATGGAGAAGCTCTTTATTTACTACTACAGAACAGTCTCAAAGGGGAAGTGAGCGACAAGAACAAACAGCGGAACAACGGCATCTGTGTCAAAAGGTGGGGAAAGGTGTGTATATGTGCTGTGAGTGATCGTTTCCATGTGCATAAAATATGTCTGAAGGAATGTAAAAGAAACAACTAACTTTTGGTTGTCTGTTGGGAGAAGAGCTAGGTGACAAGAGATGGCATGGAGTTAGAAGGAGACTGACTTCATCTTCTTCTGCACCTTTTTTTTTTCCTGTTCGTCATTTTTTAAAATTAATTTATTTATTTTCAGAAAAACAGTATTCATTATTTTTTCACCACACCCAGTGCTCCATGCAAGCCGTGCCCTCTATAATACCCACCACCTGGTACCCCAACCTCCCACCCCCCCGCCACTTCAAACCCCTCAGATTATTCTTCAGAGTCCATAGTCTCTCAATTCACCTCCCCTTCCAATTTACCCCAACTCCCTTCTCCTAACACCCCTTGTCCTCCATGATATTTGTTATGCTCCACAAATAAGTGAAACCATATGATAATCGACTCTCTCTGCTTGACTTATTTCACTCAGCATAATCTCTTCCAGTCCCGTCCATGTTGCTACAAAAGTTGGGTATTCATCCTTTCTGATGGAGGCATAATACTCCATAGTGTATATGGACCACATCTTCCTTATCCATTCATCCGTTGAAGGGCATCTTGGTTCTTTCCATAGTTTGGTGACCGTGGCCATTGCTGCTATAAACATTGGGGTACAGATGGCCCTTCTTTTCATGACATCTGTATCTTTGGGGTAAATACCCAGGAGTGCAATTGCAGGGTCATAGGGAAGTTCTATTTTTAATTTCTTGAGGAATCTCCACACTGTTCTCCAATGAGGCTGCACCAACTTGCATTCCCACCAACAGTGTAAGAGGGTTCCCCTTTCTCCACATCCTCTCCAACACATGTTGTTTCCTGTTTCATCATTTATTTTTTAATAACTTTTTATTTTTTATCAATATACAATGTATTATTAGCCCCAGAGGTACAGCTCTGTGAATCGCCAGATTTACACACTTCACAGCACTCACCATAGCACATACCTTCCTCTATGTCCATAACCCAACCACCCCCTCCCTACCCCCCTAGCCCCCCCTGCAACCCTCAGTTTGTTTTGTGAGATTAAGAGTCTCTTATGGTTTGTCTCCCTCCCGATCCCATCTTGTTTCATTTTTTCCTTCCCTACCCCAAACCCCCCACTTTGCCTCTCCACTTCCTCATATCAGGGAGATCATATGGTAATTATCTTTCTCTGACTGACTTACTTCGCTCAGGATAATACCCTCTAGTTCCAACAACAGTCGTCGCAAATGTCAAGATTTCATTTCTTTTGAAGGCTGCATAGTATTCCAGTGTGTGTGTGTGTGTACATACATATATATATGTATATATATACACCACATCTTCTTTATCCATTCATCTGTTGATGGACATCTAGATTCTTTCCATAGTTTGGCTATTGTGGACATTGCTGCTATAAACATTTGGGTGTACGTGCCCCTTCGGGTCACTACATTTGTATCTTTAGGGTAAATACCCAGTGGTGTGATTGCTGGGTCGTGGGGTAGCTCTATTTTCAGCTTTTTTGAGGAACCTCCATGCTGTTTTCCAGAGTGGCTGCACCAGCTTGCATTCCCACCAACAGCGTAGCAGGGCTCCCCTTACTCCGCATCCTCGCCAGCATCTGTCATTTCCTGACTTGTTAATTTTGGCCATTCTGACTGGTGTGAGGTGGTATCTCATTGTGGTTTTCATTTGTACTTCCCTGATGCTGAGTGATATGGAGCACTTTTTCATGTTGTTCTGCACCTTTTTTTTGAAGATCTTTTTATTTGAGAGCAAGAGTGTGCATGCACATGAGTGGGGGGAGGGGAGAAGGACAGAGAGAGAATCTCAAGCAGACTCCCCAAAGAGCATGGAGCCTGACTCAGGATTCGATCTCACAACCCTGAGATCATGACCTGAGTTGATATATCCAGAACCAGACACTTAAATGACCGAGCCACCTAGGTGCCCTCTTCCATACCTTTAATTTTTTTTTAAGTTTATTATTTATTTGAGAGAGAAAGACACAGCAAGAGAGGGAACACAAGCAGGGAGGAGGGGTAGAGGGAGAAGCAGGCTTCCCACTGAGCGGGGAAGCCCGATGTGGGACCTCAATCCCAGGACCCTGAGATTGTGACCTGAGTTGAAGGCAGACACCCAACCGACTAAGCCACCCAGGAGCCCCATATACCTTTAAATTTTAAATAGAGGCATGTACAATCCACTCAGAAATAAACAAAATTATGTAAATACACAACTAAAGAAGGAAATAAAACACTGATCTGTGTTTTTCCCCTGCTAAGAGCCCTCTTACTGAAAGGGAATGCGTGGTGTGACTTTGGGCCCCCCTTCTAACTCGTAGTCCAGGTACACTCTCCCTGCACTGAGCACCATGGTGCACCTCACAGAGGCCTTCCCGGTGCTCCCTTCCCTGCCCCAGGGGCATATGCATACACCGGTGAATACACAGAGAGAGAGAGAGAGTGTGAGCCTGAGCCTAGCCCACCCCAGAAGATGTGACCTTTCCTCATGTCCTCCCACCACAAGCAAATCTGTCATCAGTCACAAGGATGTGTGGCCAGGTGTTGAGGGAGGGCGGGACAAAGCATGCAGGTGAGTGGGAGAAGTGGGTTCCCAGCCTGTGAGCCATTCTCTGGGAAGACTAGAGAGCCACCTTCACACAAAACGGTCGCAGCGCCCGACCAGCTGACCCCCAACTCTAGTGGGCAAAGCGGTGCCTACAAAGCCAAGGCTACTCTATCCCATGGATGACATAAGGACTTTTCAAGAGTAATTCCAACTGCCTGGTCTCCCTCTAGAACCTAAACATCATTCCCTACCTAACGCAGACTATCACCGACCCCACTATACAGACGAGGAGTTTGGTCACTTGGTCACTTGGCAAGTAGGTGTTAGAGGAGCAATTTGAATGCTGACACCTGTTCCCACCTATGTGCCACATGGCCTGTCCTTCCGCATGGGGACCCAGCCCCTCTCCGGCCTCTTCTCCCACAGTCCTCACCTACTCCCTGCTTTATACTGAGCATCAAGTCACACCCCACGATTATTCTCACCCTTCCCTGCCCTGCTTTTGCTCCTGCTCCCCTACTCAGACTTCACCTGCCCCCGGCCCTTCCTCCCTGCTGACACCAATGCTCAGAGCTTACAGACCGCAGCCTGGGCTGTCGGTCTGGATTTGCAGCACCCAGCACAAGACCCAGCTCAGGCACAGCCTGGGCAATCTTTGTTGGGCTGACTTGAGCAAATGATAGCTCCCCCCCATGTCCCGACTCTGTTCTTTCTCGGAGATTCAGTTCCTTGTTGGTATATAACACTACCCAGGAATGCCTTTGTCTGGGCCCAGTAGCTGGAAAGAGAAGGACTCGTGAATTCCAGGCATTTAGCCAAGCTCACGGATGATGCCTGTTGGGCTCCTGGGGACAGAAATGAAACTGGCCTGACAGACCCAGGAAGACAAGTGCAGCCAGGCCCTAAACACTCAGGCTGGTCAGGATTTCCTCTGTGGCCTTACTCCAGCATCTACAAGCCGCCTTTGTTGTGAGAGGCACACAGCTCTACTCCAAAAGGCCAGGCTCTCCATCAGACCTGTTGCAGCATAGCCAACATCAGGCACTTCTAAGGAAACCAGAGGTCACGGCGACTTGACAAGTCCCACTGAGAACCAGGGGTCAGCAGCAGGCAACTCTGCCCACTGCCCAGCAGCAGCTCTAAGTCACTCCCGCTTCTTCATCAAACTTTTGATCAGTCGACAGGAAGTGACATAACTGGCCCGTCTTGTCTTTTTCAAAATCCCCAGTATTGCCACAAAATGAATCAAACAGTGTCATTCCCAATTCCCACGAACCCGGAGTAGGAAACCATTCTGAGAGGAGAGGGGCACAGAGAGCGAGTGGGCGGGAAACACAAGTCAGGAACTTGCAGCTTACAAATGACCCTCTATATTTTTCCGACTATCAGGGCTTTTCATCTAGTTGTTCTGACTATAGATCCCTTTAAAGGTTTGCAGAATAATTATAACAGGGTTAAAGTTTCTCAGTACTTTAAAAAGTTAGTAATTTCCAATTCTGTAGATTATACATCTTAATCATTTCAAAAATAAAAAATAAAGAAAAACTAACAAAGGTCAGCATTTAACAAAGTGTAAGTTATCTGTGAAATGTAATTTTCTTTCTAAGACTCCAGAAAAAAAATGTGTGTTCAGAGAAAAAATGTTTCGGCTAGAGAAACAACATAAAACTTGAAACATTTTAGCAAGCTCAAAATCACATCTTTAACCATAAAATTTGATTTTTTTTCATCAAAAGCTATGAACACCCAAAAAAGGAGAAAATAATATTAAATCTAAAATAAAGAGAAATGTATTTTTAACTGGTGACTTACTAAATATTCAATAAACAATATAAGTATATTATCATCAATAATATACAACTCGAGTGGCCATGTCTATCTTATTATTATAACCCAAATGCATCAGAACTCCATGTGCCTCAGTGTCCTCGCGAGCTTCGTGAGCGTGGGGATGGGAACGAGCCCAGCCAGTGGGCCGCAGTGAAGACTAAAGGACACATCACGTGGGGAGGGCTCAGAACAGCACCTGGGCCATAGGAAATCTTCAATAACGTAAACTGCTCTGATTGTTTTTCCTTCTACAACTCCACTGTGGCAAGCACATGGTAGTCTACAGATTTGCTTCTCTTCACTGCACCTCAACTTTGCCATGTGGTTATCACAGATGACAAAACAAAGGCTCAGAGAGGTGAAGTAACCAAGTCAAGGTCAGGAGCAAGAACTCAGTCAGAGCAATGTGAACTTGGGCCCACCGACTTCTTTCTACCAGAGCATCCTGTGGCCCTGAGCAATCCTGTGTCCAGAGTGAAGAGCTCACTCTGTACATGGTTGGGGACACATATGCATGCCCCTGTGGGTGTAGGAGAACAGCAGAGCAGGGGTCCGAAGTGCCCCTCGGGGCCCAGGGCAGGAGGAGAAGCTGCAGTTCCACAATCCAAAGGTGCTATCATTATTGCTATTGTTTTAATTCATTTATTCAACGTATTGCTTGTTTCTCCATTTTATGGGCAAGAAGACTGAGGCTCAGGCAAAACTTGCCCCAAGCTGTCCAGCTACGATGAAAACCCACTACTGGATTGACACCAATATACGCTCCCCTGCCCTGGCCCTGAGGCTCTGCCAGGAGGGGTCAAGACTTCCATCACATGGCGGCCACTTGGCCCCCTTATGGAGAGTCCACTCAGGTGTGTGTCCATTTTGTGCATCTCAGTTTTCCTCCCTTTGCATACTGTCCCCAAAGTACAATGACCTGGATTTCCCCCTTTCAGATTCTTACTGGCACAACAGAGTGCACATCAGTATATTGGGGATGTCTGCCTTACCTCCGCAGCACAGAATCAGAGGGTCTGGAAGTGGAGGGAGCTTAGCAAAGAAGGTCAATGTCCAGGTGGGGAGCCAAAGACCACATGTGGGAGGAAGAGGTGAGAGCAGGACTTGGAGGCACCCAACCAGGCATTCAAACCACAGCCCCACTGGGTGGCCTCCGCTTCCTCATCTGTAAATCAATCTAAACAAAGATGCCCACTGCAAGAGGCTGGCAGGGGACTCAAAGGGGTAAGGCCAGCAGAGTTCTCACTAAGCGGAGCTGCATTTAGGGCTGTCAGTGCTGAGCCAAGCTCTCAGTCCAGCCTCACATTCAGAGTCGCACTGCTCCCACCTGTCCAGGAGCCCCCCACTCCCCCGCAAACACATGTGGACAAAGGAGTGAGGTTACCAACCGATGTGGGGTATGGAGAAGGAAGAGCCTGCCAAGCGGTCAGGTGTGGGGTCCCCATGGCCTCCATGGGCCTAGCACCCACCTGGGCACAGGCGACATGTCTGACTTGCACACACTGTCTGCCAGCCCCTCTCCTCGCCCTCCCTACCTCTCTCCAGGACCTGCCTCCCTCACTGGAATCACATATTGGCAATGTCCCATGCCACTACACAATTGCCATGGTCACTCTGCCCACTGTAGGATGTGCCGGGTGTCCAACAGACTGGAGGCGCTGGCCAGGCCCAGCCCCTCCTGTGTGGGATCACAAAGCCCAAGGAGGTCCCAGTCACAGGAGGAGGCTCCAATGCCTGTGACCCTTGTTCCTCCCAGATGATCGTTTTCATGAACATCTTCCAAGGGAAGTTTTTTTTAACACTATTTACCCTCTCTGAGCTCTAGTTCCTCATCTGTAAAACAGGGACCATAACTCCATTTTGATTCCTATGGACCTGGTGGAAAATCTGACACAGAGGTTGGAGGCAGCCCAGAGGGACGGCATACTTGCAAGTGGGACACGTGAGCAAAATAATCCTTAGTGGGAGTTGCTGCCCTTTAGTGGGAGGAAAGCAGCAGCGGCCTGGAAACCCACCTGCAGTGCCCTGACAGGCACCAGAGAGATGCAGGGCAGGGAGGCAGGGAGTCCGATCCGCCAGTCCCCAAGCACAGGCACCCCTTCCCCCCTGTCAGCTTCATAGCCTCAGGCAGCCAGACCTCCTGACCTCTCAGAGTCTGGGATTCCTCCCCTGTAGCCTGCCAACCCAGAGACCAACATGTTAAGAGGCAAGGGCCTGCAAAGCACGTGGCACATACTAAGTGCTCAGTAAACACAAGCTGCTATCCTATCAGTATTGTATTGTGATTCCCGGCACCATAAAAGCTCCAAAGGGACCATCTCCTTCCTGCAAAGGCCCCATGCCCTTTAAAGGCTGAGAAGAACAGAGAATATTAACAGCAGCATGGAACAAACACTACCAATACCTGCCCCAATCCAGCAGTATCCACAATAGTGTCAGTATCCACGTGATAGTATAGTGATAGTGACAGATATAGTGAAAGTGACAGTATCCACTATAGTGCCACAGGGGGCACTGGTGAGTGCCAGCCATAGCAGCAAGCCCTGTGCCCGCCAGTGGGCAGGAAGTCCTTATTGTTCTAACCCAGCCTGCAAAGTTAGGGTCCTCCACAAACATCTTGCCAAATTCCACCAGACCAGCAGGGAGACACCCAAGCAGAAGAACCTGGGCAGGCAGGACTGGACATCTTCAATAAGTCATCAAGGTCCCACGGCACATTAACAACCCTGTCTGTCCCCAAACTCCCTACTGCCTCATACCCTGGCATTTATGCCACCTGCCGGCTCCTAACAGGCACACGGGCTCACAAGCCCCACTTGATGTGTGTTTGCTCTGCCCTAACCAAAGCCCATGAGGAGGAGACTCTCCCATTTTAATACAGAGAAATCTGAGGTCTCATCACATCACAGTAAACAGGAGAGGCAGGGCTAGAACCCAGGGCTGACTAACTTAAAAATGTCTTCCTTTTCTACTGCCAGCTGCCTCTTGGCCATTGCCGCATCTCCTGGGAACTCTCCAGCATCATGAAGAGCAAGCCGGAAAGGCCCTAAGGATGGGAGGAGGAAGGAGAGCTAAAAAGGTGTAAAGACAAGCCGCCAGCGTCCTCATCCTCTAGGACGCATCCCAAACCAGAGGCGCGGTCCTACAGGAGGCAGCGAAAGGAGGCATTCATCAGCACCTAAAGAAACCCCGGAGGAGAACAATGGGAGCGATGTTAGCAGTGGAAGAACAGGGGAAACAACAAAGAGAGCAAGAGACCAAGGAAACAAATACACAGCTGCTGACAAGACCAGACAAATAGAGGTGCTGGGCCCCCGCCAAAAGGAAGAAAAGCCAAAAAACAATAAACGCTGGAGACTGGTGGCAAAACCCCCACAGAGCTGAGGGAGGGCAATGGTGCGGATAGACTCACGGGCTGTGAGATTGAGATCGGGTGAGTAGCCTTCCTTCTCTGGGCCTCCCTGTCCACATGTGTCAACCAGGGGATGGAGGTGGGGAGAAGTACTCACCTGGGACACAGGGACAGCCGGCAGCCGTCTAGATAAAACTAAAGTTGAGGCTCTACCTCACATATCACACCAAAATAAATTCCCAAGGACCAAAGCTTTAAAAATAAAAATATAGGGGCATCTGGGTGGCTCAGTGGGTTAAAGCCTCTGCCTTCGGCTCGGGTCATGGTCCTGGTGTCGTGGGATCGAGGCCCGCGTCGGGCTCTCTGCTCAGCAGGGAGCCTGCTTCCTCCTCTCTCTCTCTCTCTCTCTCTCTCTCTCTGCCTACTTGTGATCTCTGTCTGTCAAATAAATAAATAAAATCTTAAAAAAATAAAAATATAAATATAAAACCATAAAAGTCCTGGAAGAAAACACGTGAAAAAAATTTTTATGATATTAAAACAAAACCTACCTAGGAAAGACACAAAACCCAGAAAGATAGAAAATAAACAAAACAAAATAAAACAAAAATGAAAGACTGACAAATTCAACAATATAAAAATCAAACATTTCTGCATGGACAAAAGTATGATAAAGGCCAACAGGACTAGGGACACACCAGCCACAAAGGACTAGTCTCCTTAATAGTTAAAAAGCTTTTTCAAACTGCTAATAAAAAGAGCAATGACCCAATCCAAAATGGCAGCAATCTCTACAGAGAGCTCACACTAAGGGTATTCACTGAGCACCTCCTACTTGCCGGCCGTAGACTGATGCTTGGCACACCACAGATGAGGACATAGGACAGTCTTACAAGAGGGGCTCGCCAGCCAGTGAAGTAGGGCTAAAAGCCAACAACACATATAATACGTGAGTCTCACAGGAGAGGGGAGGATGGTTAAGAGTCCTGGGGGGAAAGGAGAGCAGGGAAAAAATGGCTCAGGAATGCACAGGAGGCAGGAGAGTTACAATTTTAATTCAGGCTGTCAGGATGGGCCTCACTGAGAAAGAGATATCTGAGCCAGTACTTGGAGGAGAGGACCTGGCAATTCACCAGGGGAAGAACATTCCAGGCAGGGGGAGGGAGCGATGCAAAGACCCTATGGGGTGTCAGGGGGTCCGGATGTCCAAGCACCAGCAAGGAGACTGGGTCAGCTGGAGGGAAGTCAAACAAGAAGCAAGGGCAAAGAAAAGAAATACACAGAACTCAGACATATAATAAGATGCCCTACCTCACCAATAACAAGAAAAATGCAAACAGAAATGACGCTAAAGCTCTAGTTTTTTCACCTGGTGGGTTGGCAAAATAATCCCACAATCAAAGGGCCAGAGGAGTAGTAAGTCCTTGCCCTGCCAGGTGCTGCTGACTACATACACTGACACTGAGCAACCTCCACACAACCTTGCATCACTACCCCTATTCAGAGATGAGATTAGGTCACAGGACTGGGAAGAAAGGGCTAGAATTCAAAGTCAAGCTCTCCCAGTCCAGTGTTTGGAGTCATCCCTCCAAACTGACGACACCCTGCCACTAAGAATGTGGAGAGACAGACAATTCTGTCCATTTGGGACATGTGCTGATAAAACCTCTTTGGAGGCCATGCTGGCAATAGCCATCGAAAGTGTGTATTGTGATCTGACAACACCCCACATGCAAATGAGGCACGGTCAAGGCCATTGTTTCAACCTGTCTGCAGTAACCCAAACATGGAGCCAGCCTAGCTGCCCATCAGGAGGGAGGCTGTTACCTACATTATGGCACGACCACATAACAGAATATTATACAGCTACGAAAAAGCACAGAGCAGTTCTATTCCCTGAGTGGAAGTCTTGCCAACAGGGTGTACCCAGTACACTGCCATTTCTACAGGTTGTGCATAAGAAAGTATCTGCCTGAAGTCACTGTCCTTGGAATTTTTAGAAGAAACTTATCACAGTCATTTGTCTCTGGCAAAGTAAACCAGGCAAGCAGGGACTAGGGTGCACGGGGGATCTACTTCTTACTGCCTTTGCTTTTTTACCTTTTAAATTTCAAACTTCTCATATATAATACTGATTCAAAATCAATTTATTTTTAAAAATTAAAAATTAAAAACAATTACTTACCTAAGCTAAGTAAAAGACCAAAATCAAGCATATGAAAAATAAAACACTATTAAATTCTAGCCAGACACATTTGCTGCCATAGGTAAGGAGCTCACAATGTTAAGTGTTAAAGCTCCAGACACGGATCAGAGAGATGGCTTTTCCTTAATGGACTCAGAGGATTTAAAGAACCCCAAAAACAGAATAAGTCTCTTGCAGTGCTTAATGTCTCTTAATGCAATACCTATGTACACATAAAAGCATCTCAGACACCATTCTTGGCATGCATCTCTCCTGCTAGGAAACTCTCCTTAAAGAACCAGACTGGATTCTACAAGTTATAACAATGCCATGTTGGGGGATGGGGGCAGAAGAGAGATGGAGGCAGACCCCATTATGTCCGTCTAGGGGTCATAATGATATTCCGTTAATGACATTCTGTCCTTCCGCAAGATCGATGCAGGAACCAGAGACTTGTCCTCACTCCCCAGTCAGCCGTTGTCAGGCTTGCTGGAGAGCAACCCCCACACCCGCGTACACCAAAACCAGACAACACGTTCAGAGATGGTCCTGAGCACAACTAAAGAGTGGAGGGCATGTGGGAGTTTTCTGTACTATTTAAGGTCTTCTGTAAGTTTGAAATTATTTCAAAATGGAAAAATAAATAAAACAATGACTGGAGTGTCAGGAAGTTGGGAAATGGAGAAAGAAAATGAAGAGCCATTGAATCCCCAAGACCACCCCATGCACACGATTTCAATCAATCCTCACAACAGTGCAGAAGGAGGAACTTATTATTATTAATGAACACTTTCTACAAACGGAGAAACTGAGGCTTGGAGAGATCTGAAGTGACCCTCCCACAGTTGCTCAGCTAGCAAACTGGAGGCCCAAAGTCCAACCCAGAGCAGTATGCTACCACACAGCATGTACCCACCACAAGGCCAAGGGAAGAGGAAATCGGGAGGTGCCAAGTTCAGAGGCTGAGACCCCATGCTCCTCATTGGCGGGAAATACAAAGGAGGTGATCTTGAACGGAAGCATGAAGGAACTCAGAGAGACCTATAAGAGAACTTCCTGAGAGGCAGGGTGAGTAAAGATGCAGATGACGTCTTTTCACAGTCAAAGGGCTCTTTGCCAGAAATGTTCAGAACAGTGCTGGCGGGTTGCAGAGAGGGAGTACGGCTTACACCGGGGTTCCCTGTCCACGCACCACCACTGATCTCTGCCATGCCTACGGTTATTTACTTATGTGGGCTAAGTCGTTTTTTTAACTCAAATGCATTTATATTAAAAAGGACTTTACATGACAATAAATGCACAAAACTCGCCATAAGTCGAAGTTAAGCATAAAGATGAATAGACTGAGAACACAAAGCAATGGGGTGCGATGCTATTGAATGCCACTAGGTAATGCTGGCTGCCCCAGCTCTGAACCAGAGGCCTGCTCATCGCCGAAAAGGGACCAGCAAAGAGCTCGTGAGATATCCTAGCACTAAAGCGAGTCTCCCTCCGACAAAATGGGAGGGACAGGATGACAACTGGAACAGACGTGAACTTCCAACCCTGGCAAGCGGCAGTACTGATCACGGGCCAGGCACCAACCAGTTCCTCATGACCAGGCCTGAGGCCCACCCCTAGGAGGCCCCGGAGTAAACACCAGTCACATTGCCCCCACTCAGGAGGAGAAGAGGCATCTGTGCTCCCTCGGATCAAAGGGCCAAAGGGAACGCTGGCCTCTGCCACCCCCTCTCCGGATGGAGGCTGACGCACAGGTTCTGCTGGGCCATGACTCCCCACTTAATGGAGTTTTGCCTGTTTGCTTCTTTAAGCTACTGTGTCGTAGTCTATCTAGGGTAATCTTTTTAGCTGACTTTGCACAACAGTACAACTCCTGTTCTAGAGCAGTGAAAAGCAGCAGAAAATGGAATTTGAAATGTAGAAATAAAATAATTGTGGTCCATGAGCTATAATTTGATTTCATGCTTTACAAGGAAATGAAAGAAGGCTTCCTTAAAATGTATGGTTTCTGCTCCCTCTCCCCTGTAAGCCCCCTCCCCCCCCCTTTTTAACCATTTTAGGATTTCCTCTAGCACCGAAGAGAAAATAGGATTGTGGAAAATGTTCAGTTCTCAAGTGTCACTGCCACTCAGGGGCAAGCTCGATTTTAATGTGAACTTCCCATTCTGGGTAAGAGGAAATTCTTCAATTAATAAACCGGGTGTGCGGAGGCCAGTCTTTAAGGTTTAATCAATTTCATCTGTACTTAGGATAAAAAGACTGACTATTCTACTTTTTTTCCCCCCTCGTTTTCCTTCTTTAAAAAAATAATAAAATGAATGTTTTATTTTAAATTCTTTGAGGTTCGTATCTCCTGTTTCAGGAAATATTGTCTATTTCATGCGGTGAGTATGAAAACTTCCCCCCTCCTTTCTTACTTGTGCTGAGAATCTTTTTTCAAAAATAACGAAATTATCCTCTGCCCTCATATACTATAACGGCTTGGGAGATGATACGAATTATACAGGATTTTGGCAGACACCTTGGAGTGGGGGGAGGGAAACCGAGAGACAAATCACCAAATATGGATGCAAGAACTTCTTCTGGACAAAACAGCAAGAGGTGGACATGGGAATGTAAATTATAAGGAAAAACCATCCTAGAGCGGCCGAGGCAAACTTCACAGCACAAACCTCCCCTAGGAACGAGACCCCGCCCCGTGGGTCAGCCAGTCTCTCTCAGGGGTGAGCAGTGTGAGCACAGGAAGGCAGCCCAGAATTTCAGAATTAAACCAGGGATCGTTCCCCCGCCACCACCGCAACCCCTGCCACCACCGCCACCTGCCTAAGTAGTACGAATCAATATTGAGACTTAGTGATCAGCCAGAAACACTGAAACCTTACGAGGGACAGAGAATTCCTCAATCTTTGTTACATGGTCACTTGGCACTCTGGGTTCGCTCACGTGTGGGGGCAGAGGTTACAGTCAGGCCCCCCAGTGGAGGGTGAAGAGCACAAACTTTGGGGAGGGTCAGCTAGGATTTAAGTCTGAATCTAAGCTCCACTTACCAGCTGCTTTGTCTCTCACATAATACTTAACCTCTCTGGGACTGTTTCTTCACCTGTGAAATGGAGATAAAACCACTGCTGACCTTTGAGGAAGTTAGGTACCTCACACAGTGCTCACAACCAAGAAGGTACCCAGTCCACAAGAACAGGAGGACCCAGCGTTATGGGGACCTGGGTAATTCAGTGTATCCCACATCTTCCCAATGTGCCCAGGGGGAAAATGCTACGTTTTAAGTCAGTATTTTCACTAAAACTCCATAACCCTAGGGCTCTGCCCTGTCAGTGTACTTTCCAATGTGAAAATGAACAAAAGGTTCACGGTTCAGTCATGGTGGCTAAAAGTTATTGAGGGTCTAAACCTTGCTGGTCACAGTTCCAGGCACTAGTCGTCTACATATGAAAAAGTGGAGGCTCAGAAGAGTAAAGAAAGTGTTCACTAAGTGTGAGGGAGGAGGGAAGACGGGAGGGAGGCAAAAAACGGAAGCAGCCAGTAGGGTGAGGGGTACAGAGACAGTTCGAGCCAGATGGCTCCATTCCTATGGCTAGGTCATGGTGGAGCTGCAGCCAAACCTGGGTCTGCCTGATCTGAGGCCGCTTTTGGTCCATCAGGCCTCCCCCTTGAAGTGGCACCCAAGAGGATTCCTCTTGGAAGACAGCACCCTGTAATCCTGAAGGGAAACTGCAGGAAGTTTCACCAAAAGTCTTTCCATCTCTAGGAACAGGCAGGCCCTGTGTTTCAGGGTACACACATCTTCTTTTCCTATGGAGAGATGTGAGTACAAACAAGGGCAGGTGTGCAGCTCACAGTGAGAATGAGGGCCAGATGTACGAGGCTCTGCAGGGAACATCCTGGATCCCACGTCAGCCTCCCCTGTCTGCATGCCTAATGAGACTTGTCCAAGGGCCTTTACTTCTCTGAGCCTCAGTCTTTCCCATCTGCAGCATGGGGAATCATATATTATTTATAGGGCAGTGTGGGGCTCACAGATCATGAGTGCAAACCTCATAACCCAGGGTCTAGCACACAGCAGATGCTTAACCATGAAGTGATAATTACCAGTGTTCTTGGATGTGAGTTCTCATTCTGACCAATTCAGCACTGGACAAAGTGCCATCCTGGAATGGAGACTGAGAATGATGTTCCCAAACGTCAAAACCTGACGGCCTAGGGGAGGTATCTCAAGTGAGTGACGTGGCCTAGGAACAAGACAAGGTGTGAGTCTAGAGGGAACTGAAATGCCAGTGCCCCGGCTGGGAAGGACAGTTTCTCCTCAGCTCCAGCCCATGTGGCCAGACAGGAATGTGGACCTGGAGTTGCCAAATCTTCTGATTTTTTAAGACAAGCCAAAAATCTGGACTATTGTATGAAATTTGCCAATTTTTAAATGTTGACAACCAATTCAAAAAAAATGTTGAAACTGTATGGCCCAAACAAAACATATCTATGGGCCAAAACTGGCCCACAGATCCCCAGTGTGAGATCTGTGCAGGGAATTTTCTCTAGAAAGGAAAGTTGGAAGAAACAGAATAAACATCCAGCTTCTTTGGCTGTTACCTGTCTGAATTAGAAAAGCACGCAAGATCAGTCGGCAGAGCCGGGAGGTTTGACAGCCCCATGGCCAATGGCTCCTATGTCCCACATTTGGTCTTGATGGGGTAAGGAAGGCAGATGCCATGACGGGTTCATCCTGGAAGAAAAGGGTGGCATTCCCTCTGCTGTCACCAGGCCCCAGAGGACCAGAGCAGGGGGACAAGAGGCCACAAACTTGGGGTCAGACACACCTTAGCTTGGACCTGTACCTGCTGGGCCACAGGGCGAGCATGGTCCCTCCCTGGCCACAGCCTCCTCCAGGCCAGATGAGAGAGGGTGCTGGGCCTCCAATGCTCCAACATTCTGAACTGAGGCCCTTGCCTGGTATAGCAGTCATAGTCCAGCAACATCGTACGTTTATACGGGGATGACAGAAAAGTGCCCAACTTGGCATTGAAGCAAGTTCATGCAGTAAATGCTGCAAATGCTGTCTTATGTGTTATTTTCTCACTGGTGGAGTTTCTTTCTACAGTTTCAAGCACAGGTTTCCATACTGAGTCTCAAAATACCCCCAATGTATAGAAAGTCCAAAAATAACTTAAGACAATGATTTTCCTTGAAGAATTAAGCAGGAAAACCTCAGAGACACCAGCTGGAATTTCCTGTAGGGCAGAAGTTGTCCTTACTGAGTCTTTGGTAGAAGCCCTTTCCATGAGAAATGAGCGTTGTCCTCAGAGCCAACATTTAATGGGATGCTCCTATGAGCCAAGCACTGTTGTAAGTGCTATGTACACATTAGCTCATTTAATTCAGTCCTCTAGCATGTAGGTAGAATTATCAACACCCCCTTTTTGCAGACGAACACATCAAAGCACAGAGTTTAAACCACTTGCCCCAAATCAAAGAGCTAGTCAGTGGCTCAGGAACTCTGCTCCCAGAGCCCTAGTTTCTTTCTTTTTTTTTTTTTTAACAGACAGAGATCACAAGTAGGCAGAGAGGCAGAGAGAGAGGAGGAAGCAGGCTCCCTGCTGAGCGAGAGCCCGATGTGGGGCTCGATCCCAGGACCCTGGGACCATGACCTGAGCCGAAGGCAGAGGCTTAACCCACTGAGCCACCCAGGTGCCCCAGAGCCCTAGTTTCTAAAGGCACTATGTTGGGGTCCCTGGGTGGCTCAGTGGGTTAAGCCTCTGCCTTTAGCTCAGGTCATGATCTCAGGGTCCTAGGATCGAGCCCCGCATCGGGCTCTCTGCTCAGCAGGGGGACTGCTTCTCTCTCTCTCTCTTTCTGCCTCTCTGCCTACTTGTGATCTCTCTGTCAAATAAATAAATAAAATCTTATAAAAATAAAAAATAAAAAAAATAAAGGCACCGTGTTACCCTGTGTGGAGAAAGCAGTGGGAAGACCAGGGCTCCCACGAAGAACAGAGAGAAGGACAGTGGGTTGTCCCCCCAACCAAACCAGTGTACCTCCCAGCCCTATCCACCACTCCCATGCCTCCTCGGGCTCCCTGCTCCAGCCATGTTCTTGCCCACCTCAAGATTTGGCCTTGGCACAAAGACAGGGGCCTAAAGCACTCTTTCCATCCCGTCCCTCCTCCTGGCACTTCAGCCTTCCCATTTCAGCTCAGATGTCACTCCCAGGTATTTCCCCAACTCTCACTGGTCTGGACGAGGTGGTCCTGGGTCCCATAGTGCCCGCACTGCCCAGAAGAGCCCTGTCTTGCAACTCACTGGCTTCCCCGAAGCTTCACCCACCAGGAAAGGGACCAGGCTGGCTTTTCCCCCACAGAATCCCTCACACCCAGCAACAAAGAGTAGGTGCTCACTAAATATTTACAGAGTAAAAAGAACTGTGAGGCCAGGAGGATTAAGCCTTTAAATTATGCAGAATGTCCTCTTTATTAGCAATTCAGAGACTCTCTTCTACTCTTCAGTGGTGACATTCTAGTGCACTCCAAAAACATATGTGTGCTTGCTCAGAAACAGAAAGAAAAGGAAGAAAACCTGAGCAACTGAAGCAACTGTGCCAAGGACAGGACCATAGGCCTGACGATCAGGTGGTCTGGAACCTGCAGAGAGGGTGGCCTGGAGGTTGCTGAGGGCTGCGTTCACTTGGAGAAGATACCGAGCAAACCCCTAGTGGGGGGATGGGTCCTCACATGTCCACCTCATGAATGAAGAGACGGAACTCAGGGTGCTAAGCAAACTCGTCCGCTGCCGCAAAGGCAGAGCTGGGCCTCAGACCCTTTCTACCATTGTTCAAGTGGGGACCATGCCTCACATGGCAGGCAAGCAGGCAGGGTACTCTCTGGACTCCAGCATTCTGGTTGTTCTGAGAAACAATGGTTGTTGCTGTGGCCTCAGACAAACAGGCCCTTGTAGAAATGGGTCCCCAAGCCCCAGAGAGCCCCTCCTCTGAAGCACAGAAACCAAGGCAGGGCATTCGGGACTAGCCCCAAGCTGATGATGCTGGAAGGGCAAGGCCCTGGAGCTCCGCTGAGTGACACGCTGAGACTGAGGAGTCACTGAGCCTCAGAGTGGACTTGGGAAACTGTTTACTGGAGAAGCAGGAGGGAAAAAAAAAAAAGAGGAAGAAAAGAAGGGGGGAAATCTACCATAAAAAGTAAGTAAAATCAGCAAAATTCCTTCATGAAAAGGGTGGAATTAGCATATGGCCTCAGCTGCCAAGTGAGGCCATTGAAGCAAGCAATGTAAATGAATTCAAGATACAATTAGACATTTTTCTGGATGGAGACGGAGGGGACTGAAGAAGGCATGGCAGGTCACATTTCAGATGGAGCAGGAGGAACACATTTCACCGCAGAGCGGCCCACAGAGCCCACCGTGTGAGGGCCTGGTGCCAGCGGCCACAGGGACAGGGCCCAGAGGGCAGGCCAGGCGCTACTGGGGGGCTCAGCCTCCCCACTATTTTTTATCCAAAGGAGACAGAAGTTTACTGAATATGCCACAGTGGTGTGGCAGGCAGGACGGGAGAGAGGCTGTCGGCTCTCCCTCCCCAGTCCCGATTTCCCAGGACCCTTCCTACAGGACCTAACTGCAAGCCAAGCTACCCAGGAACTGAAATCAAAGTTCACTTCTGGTCCAGGCCACACATTTATATGCGGTCCTCTGGGAGGGTCCCAGTCCCTGCCCTCAAGGAGCTCCCAGTCTGATGGGGGGGAGACACACACATACACACACACACACACACACACACACACGCCCGCGCGCACCCGAAATAGCAACACAGGGAAGCACATCAAAGTAAGACGAGCAGTTCCTGCTAAGCAAGCACAGAAGAGGGGAATTTATCAACGGGAGGGAGGAAGGAGGCCGGAAAGCCCAGAGAAGAGGCCGTTCCGGGCAGAGGACACAGCAGGAGGCTACGGAAGCCCCAGCTGCCAGCACCTCATGGAGGATGCTGAGCATGCAGTTCCCCAGAATCTTTGGGGAGAGGGCCAAATCACCTCGAGCTCTGTGAAAAAGGACGGAATGACCAGAGGCGCCAGCCGCTGGCCCATGGACCAGATATGACTCAACGGCAACAGCTGTTCCCAATCTTCTCCAGAGCGCAGCACATGTGGCCCACCCAGGGAACAGAAAAGGCTGGGTCCTTGTGAGGGACACAATTTATTAGGCCCTCTTGAGCCCAATTGGTTCTGATGTCCTCCTTTATGTGGCTCGCTGCATGGGCCGTCTAGCTCTGTCAAGCTCCTGGGCCCCCAGTTCCCTTCTAGGTGAGGTACATGTTTACTCCAGTCACTCCAAAAGGACCACAAACATTTCCTTTGGGTTCTCAGCAAACTTGCTGGTGAAGAGCATTTCCACAGCCCCTGAGCTCCAGCCCTAACTCTGAGCAGGGCTCTGGCCCCCACACAGCCTAACAGAACAACCTCTGCCAATCTCTTGCGTCAATGGACTGGGGCTCTCGATTTGAAACTAGAAATAATCCGTTAACACTCTGAGAAGAAAACAAGGCAATTCCCAGACTAGCCAAGCACCCTGTCCATGAAACGGCCTCATGCCAGACCAGGGAGAGAGGAGTGACAGCACGCAGAGCAAGTGTGGAGCACTCCGCACTGTCCTTCCCTTCTTCTCTCCGACGCCCCATAAAAGCTGGGTCCCTGGCTACCGGACCACCTTGTACCATAGCAAGGGAGCGAGGAAAGGGCTGTGGCAGGTGTTCGACAGCAGGGGGCAGTGGCCAATGGCTAGTACTGATGCAATGCTCTGTCCTCCTTCCTGGCAGAGAGAAATGGAATTATGCTCACATCTATAAACAACCACTCTGCCTGGCACATGCTGGGGAAGCTTTCACCTACGCTCACGTAGTCTTCCCAACAACCCTGCAAAGGTGAGCACTGTAATCCCATCTTCCAAAGGCAGAAACTGGATCAGAGAGATCAATGAACATGCCCAACACACAGTGAATGAGCAACAAAGCCAAGATCCCAGAGGCCATGCTCCTCCATAACCCTTCAGAGCACTTTGTAGCCACGTGTCCTCATTTTAGGGGGCCTTGCCATTGCCCTTGCCATTGCCCCTGTCCTCAAGAGTAGACACAGAACCAAAGAAAAAACCACCCTGGCCAGACTGGGGCTGGAACGGCCTCGCCATGGCACCCATGCCAGCCATCTCCCAGCTTAGGAACTGCTCTGTGCTGGTGTGAGGCTTCCTGGGTGGTGCTCACCTTCACATCGGCCTCTTCTAGCTTTAGGTCCTAAACCTGTGAGCTGAAGCTTTAGGCTGAGGCTAGATGCTTCACCCCACTAGGGGCAAGAAGGCCCAGGCAGCCAGGCATAGTGCACAAAATACAAAATTCACAAACAGGCAAGAACTCGAGTCCCAGCACAAGCAGATGACCTGAGGAGGCCAATTTACCTCTCTGAACCTCGGGTTCCTCACCAACATCAGGACCTGGGGATACATGGGTCTCTATCTCTTTTATTTGGGGGTTGGTATACTTTAAGACTATTTTTTGAGAAAACTGGGAAGATTGGAGTATGACTGGAGTATGATACCAAGGTACTGTTAATATCATTAGCTATGATAATGACATTGAGTTATGCAAGGAGAGACCTGTATTTTTAGAGAGAGAGAGAGATACAAGTATTAGGAGTAACATAACTTGAGATCTTGTGGATTTGTTTTAAAATACTTCAGGGAAAACAAGAATAGTTGAAACAATCATGACAAAATCTTAGTAACTGTTAAATCTGCACAAAGAGTATACAGGAATTCACTGTATCTTGCGTATGTATGCAATTTTTCATTAAAATCAGTAAACAATCAGAGTGCCTGGCTGGCTCAGCTAGTACAGCACACGGCTGTTGATCTCGGGGTCATGAGTTTGAGCCCCCCTTGGGTACAGACATTATTAAAAACAAAATAAACTTTTTAAACAAGTGTATAATTAAAAAAAAAATAAGCCAGTAAACAATCAAAAAACCTCCCTAAAGACAGACTCTAGAAACAAAGAGATGAATCCAAATAAAGAACTTGAGAATGAGGAAGCATGCACAAAAGGGCAGGAGATAGCTGTGGAAACCATTTAAACATAGAATGGAGTTTTTGTTTGTTTTTAAAAATTTTTATTTATTTATTAAGATTTTATTTATTTATTTGACAGAAAGAGATCACAAGTAGGCAGAGGCAGGCAGAGAGAGAGAGAGAGGAGGAAGCAGGCTCCCTGCTGAACAGAGAGCCTGATGCGGAACTTGATCCCAGGACCCTGAGATCATGACCTGAGCCGAAGGCAGCGGCTTAACCCACTGAGCCACCCAGGCGCCCCTAGAATGGAGTTTAAAGAACTGTGATATTTATCCATTCATTAAAATTATGTGCCTATTACATACTGACCGTATTGCTTATAATTCTTTGAAGGAAGAGATACATACTACAAATGATTTCAATAAAACTAAGGAAAAAAAAAAGTGCAGCAGAACAAAACCAAACCCAGGAAGACATCTCAGAGTAAGGCTTCGTTCTATAAGTCAGAAGCTTGAGAAATCCAAGCTCCAGTATGATTATTAGAGATGTGAAGTCAATACTGGTTAAACCATTACTACCTCTGAAGCAAATAAAATAAGCTGCAAAATCTATGCAAATATTAAAAATTAGAGAAAATCACAAAGAAAGTAAGAGACAAAAAAATAGAGCAAGGAAGCATAGAAAATATTTTTTAAAAAATTAAACAAGATGACAAAAGACCAAAAATATAATAATAAATGTAAAAGGGATATACTAACCTATAAAGAGAATGGGGTTTTCAAAATACAAGATATAATCCTATTTTGATGTCTTCAGTTGGGTGGCAGCATTTGAAATGATTTCTTCTTTCTCATTTTTTCCTCAGCTATATTTGCTAATCTTCCCACAATGAGTACATCATTTCATGATTGCTTTGAATAGGCCAGGCACTGGTCTAGACACTGCACAAAGATTATCATATAACAACCCTATGTTGTTAAATTTTCCATTTTACAGATGAGAATACTGAGACACAGAGATCAACCTTTCATTCTCTTAGCTAATAAAAGTGTATCTTTGTATATGAACTCTGGAAAGTAACTGGAAATATATATGTCATACATGTGAGTTGCACAAGTTAAGGGAAAGGTCCCCAACAAGACTGCCCTCACTTTAGACACCAGCCACAAGTTCAGGGGTCCCGAGGCCATATGAACTCTGGATCCACCAGCTGCAAGTCTGGGTGGTTCTCACAACACCCCTGAAATTAGATATTTCAGTAAAACAACTCACAGAACTGAGAAAACCACTATACTTACAATTACAGCTCTAAAATGAAGGGATTCACATACATATCGGGACTAGCCAAATGAAGAAACACAGAAGATCTAGAAAGGTGTCACTCTACACAGATTCAGGACATGTCATCCTCTTAGCACATCAGTTTGTTCACCAACCAGGAAGGTCCACCGAACCTTAGTGCCCAGAGTTTTTATTGGGGTTTCATTAACATAGGTGTGAGCGGTTGAATCATTAGCCATAAGATGAACTCAATCTCCAGCCCCTCCCCGCTCCCCAGAGGTCAAGAGGTCAAGATGGTATCTGGGCCCAAAGCCCCAACTGTCTAATCACATGGATGATCTTTCAGGCATGACCAGCCCATCCTGAGTCTTCCCTTTCACATGAAGTTGGGTGCGGTCAAAGGACCACCATGAACATCAAGGATGTTCCAGTCCCTGGGGAAATCTCGGTGGTTTTAGAAGCTCCATCCCAAGAACGCAGGACAAATACTACATTCTTTATTATAAAACAATATGGCTAAAGTATGTTCACATATCACTGCCCTCCATGCCCCCCGTGTCCCACTGCACAATATAAGTCCCTACCTATTAATGAACCTCATTTCTCATAATGCGTTCTAAGGAATAATCTGAAATGCCAACAAATACTCATCATAGTGTTATTAGACTAGGAAATACTATACACAATGCATATATCCATCAAGAAGAGTGAGTAAACATAGCAGAACAAGACTATGGAGCCATTAAGTATGTTGTCAAAGAATATCGAATGATATAGAATAAGGCTCATAGTTCAAAAAACTTTTGAAATCAGTGTCTAAAATGTTATATTCAGTGGGATTCCTCCTAGAAGAAAGAACATGTCAAAGTATTAATAGGAATTATCCTGAGTAACTACATTCTTATTTCTTCCTTATTTTTCCTGGATTTTCAATATGCATAAATTACTTCCATATTAAGGAGGAAAAGCCTTTTAAAAAATAACACATGAAGAATAAAACTACATACACTGGCTCCCATGAAGTATTAATAAGCTAATTAATCTGGAAGTATATAGCAATGACTGCATTTCCAGTATTTAGAATTTCTTTTTGGCTCTTTTTCAAATCTATCTGTTCTTTTTTCATGATGGCCTAATCTCACTATGGATTCTATTATTTCATTTACATTTCAAACATTTATTTTAAAACCCCTTTAGTTTATGGTTTCTAGTTTGCAGGATATGAATTTTCATACTTGTGTCTATAGAATGTCTTTTTCATGGTGGTAATTTTCCTTGTATGCCTTGTGATTTGTCTGTAAATTCATTCCCTGCAAGCATTGTTTTCTGTGAGAAGTCCTGTATGTGTGTGACTAAGGTGCCCTGTGGGTTCAAGAGCTATGGTGGCTGGAGCTATATGGCTTCACCAGTGTTGACATTAATTTCTTGGCTCAGGGTTTCTAGAAGCACCAATGATGTGAATATGAACCCTGCATCCAGGTGCATGCAGTTGGGAATTCTGTCCTCTCCTGGGTGACAGGAGCTCTTCCTGAGCTCACCTTCCAGCGTAAGCAATTTAATCTTGACCTGTTGGAGGAGAACTTTCCTGGTTCCTTTTCTTAATTTATGAGGTGACTCTTCACATCTCCAGTTTGGATACCCCTGTGAAACAATGGCTTCCAGTCCTATTCATGGCTATGAATCTGACTTCCTTTTTGCACCCAGCCCAGATGTTCCTTTCCAGCTTGTAAACCTAGCTGTCCATGTCTGCTTCTCTTAGAGTGTCTTCCCTTCACCCAGCATCTCAGTGAGTCTGGGGCACAAGGATCCCTGCAGCATGGCCTCCCATGTTAACAGGAAGTCTGAAGGAATGTGGTAAGTGTAGAGGGTCAGGTGTGGCACACTGTGGGGTGACCTGACATCCTGCCATTCTTACCACTGGAAAACACTGATGGAAACTACATTTACAAAGTAATTAGAAGTCACTCTGGCGAGCAGAGAACTATAACTGAAGTTGGGCTATAGTCTCCAAGCCACAAAGACCTGGACTTGAACCTGGCTTCCACCAGCTCTGCAGTCTAGGGCCACTCCTCTGGCACAACACCCACCCACTGGGATACAGGGAGAACTGGCACTAAGGCACCATGTGCGGCAGAGGGAACCAGCCCAAAGCCTGGTCTGCTGCCGGCCAACCAACCTTTGCTCTGCCCAGTCTCAACAGTACGCATTCATCCATTGGCTGGGCTTGCTTCTACCAGCTACTTTGGGCAGGCACAAAGTCAGAGCTGCATGAAACAAGTTAGAAGTGGGGACCAGTAGAGCACAGAAGTCCCAAGGAGAATGGCTAAGGGAGGGGGCTTCTCACACCCAGGGGAGTCCTCAACTGTGTGGCTAGCAGCAGGCGGAGCCACATGTCCCCATGAGAACACGGGAGAATAGGGCCAGTCATGCCTCTATCTGACAGCAGGCTGTGGTGTCTCCTGCTTCCTGCAGTGGCCTTTCTATCATCTGACATGGAAGACACTTATGTCCTCTATGTCTGTGGATGCCTTTGCACCAATAACATCAGAGCAACAGCCACAGAAACACCCTAACAGAGAGAGCTTGGTCAGTGGGAGTTACCACCACTATGCCCGGTTCTACCGCTAGAGAGGTAATGCATCTAGTTCACTCGACTCCAAAGATAACGCCCCAAACCAACTCAGGCACCTCTGGGTGAGACCAGAGACTCTGGAGCCACAATGTCTGCCTTCAAATCTCAGGGCCACGACTTATCATTTAGTGACTCTGAAATTACTCTGTCCTTGGTTTCCTTATCTGCAAAATTCGGATGGAACAGTACCTATCCCATTGGGTAGTAACGACAAATACACGTAACCGTGACGAAGTGCCCACAGCAGGTAGTATAGGAGGGTTTGCCAATATTACGACTGTTAGTCATTCTTTTTGCTCAAAGTGCTATTTAGCAGAAATTCCGAACTCCAAGCACACAACTCTAGAAGTATACCTAGGCCAGTGTTTTCCCGAATGAGCTCAGATGGCAGGCTGGTGCTAGGTCATGGGCCACACTGAAAGACCACCCCTTCAAGACCCATTTCATGAGTAATCTCGGTTTAGTGTCTACTGCGGACCAGGCACTGCAGCAGTTTAACAAAACGAACCAGGTCCCTGTCCTCACGGAGTCTGCATTCTAGTGCGAGATGCAGATACTTTTACAAAGAGATCAAGCTATGCAGAAAATACAAGAGTACAGTGGTATATAGAGCAGCAGGGTGCAATGAGGCAGTATTCTAAAAAGAACAGTCAGGAAGGTTCTCTTGGAAGATAACGTGAAGAGCGCTCTCCACAGAGGAAGAGAGCACATGAGGCAGCCCTCGTGGGAGAATAGCTCTGAGTGGCTGGACACAGTGGACAAAGTGGAGGGTGACAGGGGATGGGGCTGAGTCATGTGGGTCCTTAACGCAAAGCAGGAGCTTGGATTTTATTTTATTTACAACAGAAGGCCCATGGCAGTTTTTTAAGAGGGAGAGTGATGAGCCTTTTTTAAAAAGTCCACTGTGGTCCCGTGGGGATGGTGGGTTATCAAAGGCTAGGGTAGGAACAGGGAGGCCAGGTGGGGAACTGCTGCTGCATGCGATGGTAAAGGATGGTGGCAGGCCTGATGGCACTAGAGTTGGGGGGTTATGCTCTACTCCGAAGCACATGGTCAGACTGAAGCAGGAGGATACTCAAGGTGGCCAAGCTGACCGAAGAGCTCAGCGCCCACCCTGTCCTCAGATCTAACACAGAACGCCTGCTCCTTAGATGGGGCCTTCCCTGCCTCCCATCATGGCCTATTCACAACTCCCTGCTGGGCTGTGAGCTTCCTGGTAGTAAGTAGTAGGTTCTACTGGGCTGCAAAGTATTCCCAGGGCACAGGGCTCCCTGAGCTTTTTGAAGTCATCTGAAAAGGGCAGATGGAAAGGGGAAGAATTCTGGTCTTCCAGACCAGAGGAAGGAGGAAGTCTATGGACAGTATCTAAAACCAAGGAAAACAAAGCGCAGCATAATGAACATGTTTTAAAGATTGTAGAAAAACAATCAAGTGAAAGAGCTGGAATGGTCACCTATGGAGAGAGGAGGGGCTCGGTGCTTACTTACTCCCATGACTGGCTTCTCCTCTGGCTCTCTGCTCTGGGAAGACGGGGGCCCAGATCCTGTCCGCCCGCTGCCCCAGCACAGAGCCTGGCACACAGGACACAGTCAGTAACTGCTGCACCAATGAATGTCCAGTCCACAATCACGCTTTTAAAACCCAAACCCAAGCCTCTGGAAACGTACCAAAAGAATGACTGAATGAATACTTCTAAAGAAAGGCTTAAACACAAATCAAGACAGTGGAGCAGCTTTCAGAAGCCCACTCGAAGACATGGACACAGAGCTTGGCCCAGAAAGCCAGCGCATCTGTTTGTTAAAAGCAACTAAAACAGAAATTGTTTTAAGTTACAGCTGGTGTCTGGGCCACTTTATCAAGCACTTAAGATATAGAGCTGATTATTTTTCTGGCAACAACGAAAGAAGAAAGGCTGAAAGTACGGTGTCCTGTTACCAGCTGTTTCCGGAGCGGCTCTTACAAATCTATGTCTGTGTCAGGGCCAGAGACAACTAAAGAGGCCTATACGTGACGCTTGTTGTGGTTGGTCTTTTTTTTTTTTCCCCCCTGTCATTTTTCCCTCTTGCATTTCAGTTCGTTGAAGCACGCAAAGTACAGCCCCTGGGAGTTCTGTGCTGTCACTGCTATTTGCAAAAAAAAAAAAAAACCCAAAACAAAACAAACAAAACAAAAAAACCTTAAAAGGAGACTTGGCTTAAAAGAAACATGTGTGCACTGTGGTCCTGACTCTTGGTCTTTGCCCCTTACTAGGATCTGGATTCCAACACCAGCTCTCATTGGCCTGCTGCCTGGCCTTGAGCAAGCCTCCCTCCCGAACTCTGAACCCCAGTTTCCTCATCTGTACAATGTGAGAGAGTTGGGAGCAGTGGAAATGATTTCCTAGCGCCAAGCACAGAACCTGAAATATGGAGGGTCCTCAATAAATGGGATAACTTGATTCATCCTCATCACTCATACCCACCCCCTACGTGGACATTTCCCCCGAAGCCTGCCTCTGAGACAGTGATCATGGCCAGAGTGGAAAGAAGCCTATGGCTAAGACTGCAGTTGTGTACATGGGAGGTGGGGGAGGGGAGCTGGCACAGTGCCACTGGCTCCCAGACTCCGAGGCACTCATTTAATCTGCACAAGTCCTGAGGGCAGGTGAGCAGGCCCAGAGGGTATCTAGGCAGAGGGGCTGAAGGAGCCAGACTGCAGGGCCAAGGCATATATCTAATTGTCTCACCAAGTAATCCTCTAAGCACCTTCTGCTGGGGGCGGGAGGGGCAGGGGGAGGCGAGGGAGGCAGGACTCTGTGTTGGGCTACGCCATGACTGTTTTCCATGGGCAGACGGCACACCGCCTCCACCCCACCCATGCTCCACCTGGAACGATATCCACACAAGCACCCTCTGAGCACTCAGTCAGCCCCTGGGTGACATTTAGACAGGGGCTTTCCATCAGTGCCCCTGGAGGCTAGGTGTCCTTGACACACCCCCTAACCACCACAGACCTGACTTCTGTTCCAGAACTAGGGATGGGCATAACAGCATGTCCTCCAACCTCTTATTTCTGCTGTGAGAATTCGAGGAGTACATATAAAAAGCCCTTACAGTGCTGACTGGCACCAAGCAAAAGCCATAAAAACGTTAGTCACTATCACTATTAACATCTCTGGAGGGGACTGATGGGGGATTTTTATTTTCTTCTTCCTGTGCTGTTTTCCAAGGTTGGGATAAGAAAATTTACTTCACAATACATAAAAATACTTCATAATAGCACTCATTACCTACTAAAACAGTAGAGTAAAATGCTGGAGTTATGTATACGGTAAACTTCCATCCCGGGGGCCAGAGGTTTCCATCTGCTCGCAGGCATCTGAACCAGTTTTCAGGACCACTGTCAAGCCCGCCTCTGCTGCCAAAGGAGTCCAAGCCACCTCTAGTCCCTCTGCCCTAAATCAGTCACAGTGAACGGGACGGCATGCAGCCCTGAGAGTGGCCTCCCAGAAACTGGCCAGTGACTTATGGTTTCTGCGAGCTCCGTACCCCTGCAGGACCCTGTGAGGGATTTCCTGGGAGATGGGGCTGGTGAGCTGAACACGGGTGAAGGCTGTGAGGCAGATCTCATGGACCGACAGCTGTCAGAGACCCTGGGCAGGTCCAAGTGGGCCAGTCAAGGGGTGGAGGAGCAAATGGGTGGGCGGGTGCCCAGGCTGGGGCAGGCAGAGGGCCGAGCTACATTGCTGTGACCATCTGGTATGGACAGCCACCTGCTCCAACTTGGGTTTGGCATGTCCAGACCAGGCACTGCTCCGCTTCTCCTGAACTCACCCTTTTCCCAGACCCACGCTGAGCTGGTTTCTGCTTCCTGCAACCAATCAAGCCCAAACTAAAATCCCAGGTCTACAGACCTATTAGCGGACATGAAGCCACCCCAATGGAAGCTGAGTTTGGTGACAGGCCAAGCTTTGATGTTCCTCCATTCCACAACTGGTCAGAGTCTCAGACTTGTTTATTTTTCCCATATAACTTTTGCAATGTTTCAACTAAACAGGACAGTTTTTATCAACATTTCCAGAGCAAAAAAAAAAAATAGCAGAATGCCTGATGTGCAATGGGGACTAGTAGATCTTTTAGGTTGTGTGATGCGAGAAAAGCTCCTAGTTTGAGAGATGCAGAAAGCCATACAGAAGCTGTGCATCTCCTTTTGTGGTGGAGACCCAGCACTCCTTCAACTGACTGGTCAGAGTCTCTCTTCCCTTGGGGTCACCCCTTTCCCCATCTCAGTCCCTACTGTTCAGTGGGCGGGAACTCCAGTCCCAGCTTCAGGTGTAAACAGGACCCAGATCCAGCCACTCAGTTTCTCCCACGTCTTCTGCTGGGATACCCGGGAAAGAGATCTCTCTCTCTCTGCCAGGGGAGCTGACGTGGCAGCACAAAAGTCAACCTGGAGAGCCATGTCCATTCCACGATCTCATGGGAGCCAGTGGGCCTGAGAAATAAGCTGACATGAGAGAAGGAGACCCAGGAAACAGAGGCAGGGTCCTGACCCCAACATTTGAGGTCCTGTGCTGTATCTAAAACTGGCCTTTATGACCCTCCTGATTTTAAGAAGCAGTTTGGGTTGAATTTCTGTCTTTTACAACCCAGGATGATTTAGACAAATTCTTTGTATTAATCTCTGCTTTGACAACCCAATTCAACTTGACTATTGTGATTTTAATACCTTCAAAGCAATTTCCATGCCATCAAACCATGTATACGCATTCTCTCATCTGACCCACCAATGAGGCACAGCGCCCATTATGGCTACCCTGACTTCAGAAACCAGGACCAGTGAATTAGTTAACTTCTGCCATCACTGTCACAATCATCACCATTTTACCCAAAGTCCCACAGATACTAGGTAGTAGAATCTGGATCCAGACCCAAATTCTCTGACTCCAAAACCCATGTCCTTTCCCTCAAGGAAAGCCCCGCTGCCTCTGTGTACACAATCCCATCGCAGATGCACAAAAGGAGCATATGCCTCATCCCCAAACATCATTCACCTTGAAACTAGATATATATCCATGAACCAACTAGGGATGTTAAAGACCCTAATATAATTGAGAGTCTAAATGTGTGGTCCGAGTACTATTCACATGGCAAGAAGATGAGGTGGAGAATAAGCTACATTTCAAGGCTGGGTGTTGGTACAGAATATCACCAACATTATTACAACCTCAGTAATAAAACGCTGCATCTTCTGATTCGGTTCTTCACTGGCCACCTCATCTCCCCCGTTCAACTAAGGTTTCCCCGTTCAACCCACATTCAACTAAGGTTTCCTCTGTTATGCGATTCTGCTGCCGCCCTCCCTCCCCAGACTGTGAAAGCATTCCATCATAACTATGCCCTAAGAGTTAGACACAGCCATTAACTGTGGCCCACCAGCTTCTTTAAAAGCCCCTTAATTATAGCTTTCAGGTGACACAGAGCACGATAACTTCCAGTCTCCCTCCTGGGAATAAAAGAGACTACAGGTAATTCTGTAATTCTACATAACATCATTAATATTCTAGTGTCAACTGATGGCCTCTGGGTCTGCACTAGGTCATTGTCTATTGAGTACGTATGTTAACTGATGGCTGCAAATAGTTACTGAATGAATTCTGCCTCACTGATTGAGACAAAATTTTTAATTCAGCCATTTCATTTTATGAAACAGAAAAACCTGATTTTTTTTAATCTCCTATCATATTTTCTAACCAGCTTACATTATATTAGTGATATGTCACTGAATGATTTTTCTTAGGTCAAAATTTTTTCTTATCAAATCATAATATAATATTCAAGATATGTTCTAGAAATGAAAAGTCAGCAAGGACTCCAAAAGGACTTAAAGCAAAGTCTGGAGCACCATGGTTCTCAAATATTAGTCACTCCTGTGCCACCACCACAAATTCTGCTCTAGCCACCATGTATGTCCTGGTCTTGTTTTCTTCTTTAAGGATTCTGTGCTCAAGGAGCTTATATTCTAGTGAGAGAACAGTAAACAATACCACATAATTACAAAGGTCATTTCATGTGGGGACAAATGCCATGAAGAAAGAAACTGAAGTCTGATGTTGTGACAGTGACATGGGGACCAGCAACATTATTAGAAAGCAAGTTTGGGGGCCCCTCACTCAGAGGGTCACATTAGAGCTGAGATCAAAATGGCAAAAGAGGCAGAGTAGTGTGAGCCAGTGAAACAGTAAGTGTGAAGTCCCTGAGATGCGAGCAACCCTGACCTGTGTGGCTGAAGGAGAGAGGAGAAGACAACCATCCAGGAGCCATCTGTCCCCACAAGGGGCTCAGCCTGACGCAGAGTACGATGCCAAACAACAGGAGGCTTTCCTCCTGGGGGACATCTTTATTGCTACTTTTAGTTGTTTAATTTCCCAACTTTGTATTCTGAGAAATTTCAAACCTATACAAAGTCTGAATAAGACTAAGTCTGAATAAGAAACACTGTGTATCCCTCACCAAGTTGCCACCAACAGTTAAGTTTGCTACATTTGCTTTCTCTCTCTCCACATACATATGTGCACATCTGTGACACAAATAAATACAGTAGATAAGTAATTATGTAATAGATAATAATATATAATATTATAAATATAATTTATATAACATAAATGTTTCCCTAACCATTTTTTTAGTAGGTTATAGACTGTGATACTAAATCCTTAATATCTATCTTCCAAGAATTGGGAATCAAGAAATTTACCCTCGGTGACATAATATTACCTAACTTACCACCAATATTCAAACTTACCCAAATTGTCCCCATAGTGTCTATCACAAATGTTCTTTATTTTTTCCAGATCTGGCTTCTTTAGTTTCCTTTAGCCTAGAATGGTGGTCTGCCCTTTCTGGCGGGGGGCAGCGGTGGGGAGAGAGTTCCTTTCACAAATTTGACATTCTTGAAGAAGAATCTTGCCTGGTTTATTAATATTTTTCTTTAAATTGACACACTTTTTTTTTTACACTGAAAAAATAAAGCTAAAGAAAACCAAACCTTCCATGAAAATTACAGGTATTTGGGGTTTTTTCCTAATATACATTAAAATAAGAATGTAACTTTTGAGACTGAAAGTGTCTGGGGCACCTGGGTGGCTCAGTGGGTTAAAGCCTCTGCCTTCAGCTTGGGTCATGATCCCAGGCTCCTGGGATGCAGCCCGACATTGGGCTCTCTGCTCAGCAGGGAGCCTGCTTCCCCCTCCACTCTCTGCCTGCCTCTCTGCCTATCTGTGATCTCTGTCAAATAAATAAGTAAAATCTTTAAAAAAAAAAAAAAAAAAGACTGAAAGTGTCTGTCTGATGGTCCTCAGAATTTAAGATTTATTCTGTGCGTCGCCTATGAGAAGCCACTTCAGTCCAGCCTGGTCCTCACCCAGGCTTGGTCTGACTCCCCCCCCCCCCCCGGCTTAGCAACACAAGGGCCCCTGCCACTGCATGGAGGCGCTCTACCCACAGTTCCAGAGCTCCTCTTTCCTCAGGAAGAATCAAGACCTCCCTGTCAGTGACCTCTGCCAAGTCCCAGATGGCACAGGGCTAGGGGTCTACTCTGAGGTAAGTGCCACACTCCCACTGTACAGATAAGAAAACTGATGTTTCCAGAGATGATGATGCCTGCCCAAATCCTCTAAATCGGCTAGACTGCAAAAGCACTTTCTACTATACCACCTCATGCCACGACATGCCAAGCCCTCTCCCCTTGTCCTGCTGCCAGGTTCCCAGACCCTTCACTGGAGGAATCCCCAACTCCATGTGGCAGGTGAAGAGGTGTGCCCAAGCCACACAACCAATGAGTAACAGAGCTATCCCAACTGGTGTCTTTGATTCCTGCTCCTCGGTCTCCAGTCACTCTGCTTAGCCAAGGTCTTCCCTCAAGGCAATCCGGGTGCAGAAGGTGTGGTGTGATGGCCAGACCTCTCCAGGGGTCAGTGAAGGTTGCCAGAGTTCCTTCTAAAACACCAGCTCAAGGACAGATGCCAGTGCTCTTGGTGTGTGTTGGCTGCAAGTTGCTCCCTCGCATGTGGATGCCGTGCTCACAAGAGAGCAGCCCAGGAGGGAGCTCAAGACATGGCAGCACCAGTCCAACCCTGCTCGGGGAGGCTGGGAGCCAGCTGGAACTCCCAGCACTCCCTCCACTCACTCCTGTCTCATTCATCGTATTGGCTTTGGCTCAACGTCCAAAGTCCACAGAGATGACCTGGCTCTTGATTCCACGGTCTCAACTAGGATAGAAAGTATACCTCCAAACATGCTTCTATTTTCCTTACAAGCCTTTCTACAAACACCAAACAGGAGAAGGCCAAAGCAAAATTCCTAGGTCTTTAAACCAACTGTTCCCTAAGCTGACACAGTTTTTTTTTTGTTTGTTTGTTTTTTAATATTTTATTTATTTATTTGACAGACAGAGATCACAAGTAGGCAGAGAGGCAGGCAGAGAGAGAGGGGGAAGCAGGCTCCCCGCGGAGCAGAGAGCCCGACGCGGGGCTTGATCCCAGGACCCTAGGATCATGACCTGAGCCGAAGGCAGAGGCTTTAACCCACTGAGCCACCCAGGTGCCCAAAGCTGACACAGTTTTTAACCACTGTTCTAGGGATGGGATTCTCAATGAGTTTCGAATCCTTCTCTGGGACAGCCTCATGTCATTACCTTATGCACTCAGTATCAGCAAGAGGCAGAGCTCCAGGTGCGGCGAGAGCTCTACGGGGCCTCTCCTGGAAAGCAGAGGACCCGAAGGCCCACAAAGCTCTTGGCAGGCACGGGAGCCAGTCTCTGACCAGCACGGGGAGAAGCAGACAGAGAAACAGAGAAAGCTGACTCAGCTACTGAGTGACAGTGGCAGGAATACCTATGAAGAAGTCAGGACCAGCCCCTGTTCAGATCTAAGCTGGGCCAATCCCCTGACCTCCTGACCCTTCCACAACCTCAAAAGAAAACTGGAAGTGTCTTCTAAAGTCCCATTCCACACCAACATCCTCCTAGTGAGAAGCAGTATACGTAACTTTATTTTTGGCCAGACTGGATTTTTATATGTTACATTATCAAGGGAGAGAGCATTATCTCTGGACCAAGGCTTTAATACTACTACCCACCTCCCCACATCCCTACAGAGGTGAGAAGTTGTCTATCATGAGCAGATTCACAGATGACAGATAACTAAGAACAGTAATACCTGTACTGGAAGTATATAACACAGCTACACATAGGACTAAACAGACTCTCTGCATATATTATCTCAAAACGTACCAACCACTTTACAAAGTGGGCATTAGTAATTTTTTGCGAATGAAACACAGACACTTAATGCAGTGCTACTGCCCAGGTTCACACAGCCAGTAAGTGACAGAGGCCATCTGACTGCAAATCACACCTTCCCCACTACACCTGTCTTAGGCCACTGGGCAGTTGGTGAAGCCAATAAGCAGACTGGCAAGGCCCTTTCGTTTTTGCTAATGTAAGAGCAGGAGCAAACCGAAATGGACAAGGAAGAACATCAGTGAGGCCTGGCGGAACCAAGCCTCTGAACCCCCAGCAGCACAATGAGCAACTCACCAGAGGACAAAGGTCAGCAACCTGTGCCTTCTACACTAAACTGTGCACTTACCACAATAATGCCCAGCATCTGCACACATGTGGACTCGATGCTTCTTTCACTCCAGAGAAAACATGTAACAATCTGTTGGTTTTGAAGCTAGCCTTTTCTAAAAACTCAGAAAAGTGATTGTGAAGCCGGAAGGAACCATAAGTCATCGTTCCTCATTTCTGGGTGTCTGCTCTGTGCCATGTGCTGTCCCAGGCACCCTCCCCTCCAGTAACCCTGCAAGCAATCCTTAAGGTTGGGTTTTGTAATTTCACTGTCCAAAGGGAAAACTAAAGCCCCAAGAGATGCTGGGGTGGAGCCAGGAATCAAACCCAGATTTATCTTAAAATCTAAAATCTGTTGTTCTTTCCACCACCAGAGATTTCAAAAAAGATGGACATCTCAGAACATCTCCATGGAGACTTCCCCCAGAAGCCCTGAAGTCAATATGCTTCCTGCCTCTCCACTAAGTCCCAGACCCAATTCAGGCCACTATGCCCTACCTAGGAAACCAAGCCATGTCTGGGACCCCCTTTCTCCATCGTTCATCCCCAAGTCCTGCCCATTTTTTCTACTAAACAATGGAACAGTCCCTCCTCCCCTGCTACAGACATAGTCCCAAAGCCCAGACCTCTGCATTGCTCTTGGACTTCTTTTTTTCTTAAGCTATAGCCTTCCTGCTTCCAGCACTACCCATGCCAACCACTACCCACAGAACTGCACAAACCATCTTTCTAAAGCATGAATAGGTACTCATTTATAGAACTGTTCAGCAGTCCCCCACTGCCTAGAGCAGTATATCCCCAAGTGAGAGATGCTTTGAGTGACAGAATGATCTGGCAATATATTGTAAGAAAATTGTGAATTTTTTGGTCTTCTTTCAAACTTTCTGATGGAACAGTGAGCAAGTCCAAATGGGGGCAAGATCTATGTGACACCTTTCTAAAATGTCCTAACCTCCCGTTTCACAAAAGCAAATCATGGCTCAAGTTCACAGCCTGTGTCAGGCTAGAGTTTGACAACTCTGTGTGTATGTGTGTGCACGCGCGCGCACGTGCACGTGCACGCACATACATGCGTATGCACATGTGCCCACATGTATGTTTACTCTATTTGTGGGAAGGGACACAGGTTTCCAGTTGTCTTGGTGATATTAAATTTCCATATGATTATTTAAAATCTGAAAACTGAATTGATTCAAAGAAAAATATTAAATCAGAATGTACATAGCATTGAGATAAGAGACTATGAAGATGGTTCTAAAAGACTAGAGTTTAAAAAATAATAAAATAAAAGGACTAGAGTTTGAGAAAGACTGACCCAGCATCCAAAGCAACTATCTAGAAGCTGATCCTTTCTCTCCAAGCCCCCTGAATCGCTTTCCCTCCCACATGTTCTCTACTCAGACACCTAAATTCACATTTTCCTGAGTTGATCATGGTCTTTCAAACCTACATGACTCTGCATGTGCTGTCTACCCTGCCTAAACCAGGCCTCCAAGGTGAGTTTGAGAAACACCAAATACCAGAGCCTGCTCTTCAGGATTTATAACACACTACAGTGTCAAAAATCAAAGGCTCTGAGAAGTCCTGTGAGGTCACTGAGCCTTGTTTAACCAGCACTTCTCAGACCAATTCTCTTCTTTTTCCATAACACATAGCATCCCATGTCATGAATGTTCTACGAAGTGTGCTCTGGGAAACACTGGCCCAGAATGTTCTCCTCTTCCCCATCTACTCAAATTCTACTCCTGCCTCATCCTTCAAAAATTTACTCAAATGTCATTTCTTTAAGAACTCTTCCCATCCTCCCTACATGAAATAAGTTGTTCCTCTCATGCTACTAAAAGACTTAGTGAAGTCACATCACATTTGTATTTAACTCACAGGAATGTAACTGTAAGAATTCAATGAGAAAAGAAAGGGAGAGAGAAAGCACTGAGACTTGTGTCCCTCCCCCTTCAATAAGGTGATGTGCCAAGTGATCCCTGAGTTGTCTCCGGTCTCACAGGCCTTTCACAGGGTGGCCATCTTACTGGGTGAGCTGAGACTCTAGTGTTTAAAAGGTAGATATTTCTCGCATGGCTCTCAGCCATTAGCCAACCACTTCATCTATGCTCAACCACAGCCAGAGCAATCCACTCCAACGCTGGAGGAAAACTGGGCCACAGAGCTGAGAAACAAGAGATTCACCTTTAACATGACCCCTTCCAAAAGGATTTTCAAGGGCAATCCAGACAACACACCGCCTTGGGCACAGGCACTAGACCTGACATATCTCAAGGTAAAGGTGACACTCCCCCACAGCACTCAGTAAACAGCTTATCTGGCTGCAAGTCCCTCTCCCTCCAGACTGGGAACCCCTTGAACGTGGGACCATCTTAGTCATCCTTTCTGCTCCTGAGTTAGCGGCATCCAAAACACATGAGAACATGGACAGATGAAGAAAAGGAAGCAGGGGGAAGGACAGAGTGAAACAGTGAGGCTCAGTGAGTTCAAGGAACTTTGGTTCTAGTAGAGTGAAATCTGCAAGCACAGACACCTGGGTGCTAATGGGAAAAAAGGCCACCTGACCAACCATCCAGTGGTTGAGTCTCCAAAGGGAGATGAGCTTTTTCTGGAACACCTGCGTGACAGAGAAAGGGGTGAGGCAGTCCCAGGTGTCACAGCTGCCTTGTTGAAATGACTTTCTCCTACTTAGCCCAAACCCAGCTGCCTGGAGTCTTCCCAGTGCAGCCAATTCGGGCTTTTGAGACAAGAAATTTATTGTTTACCAAAAAGGAAAAAGAGATGAACAGGCAGGCTGACTTCCCAGATGATCTGTGGCTGCCTGGCACCCTTGTCACAACTGAGATACAGGGTGCCAGAAATAGCAGGCCTGAAGTCCGACCATAAGCTCATTCAGCAGCCAGAAGAGTATCGAAACTGTCTGCAGCACCTGTCGATAACACTCGGGGAACGGTTTAATGATCATTAATAGGGACCTCCTCCTCTAGAACTTTACTGAGCGATCTATCCACTATCAGGTCTAACTGGGGAATGCTGAACACAAATTGTTAACAACAAAGAAAAAAGGCTGTATCAGCCAGCACCCTGCATTCTATCTTTAAACATCAATAGACACGTTGAGTCAAAGGCCTAATTTACTTTATCCTTATTTTGCTTAAATCCATGTGTGTATGTTTGCATAAAGAATGTGTCTGTAGGAGAGAGGTAGGTGGTTTTGGAAAGGATTCTGTGAGATTATGATTTTACAGATCCAAAAGTCCTAGACCCCTTAACTTGGCAACCCAAGAGTCCCAGGCTCCCTGGAAACTTGAGTTCATTTGACACTACAATCAAACAAGGTTGGCTCCTCTCCACAGTTCCCAGTTAAAATAAACTTTGTGGGGGGCAACAGAAAAAGGTGACACACTCCAGAAAGGCTTGCTTCCACAGAACCTTTCCCAAGCCCCCACTCATTTTCAAGGGAAGTTGAGGTCAAATGACAACTGATTCCTAAATTGAAAGGAAGGGAGGGAGAGAGGGGAAGGAAAACCAAGGGAGGGCGGGCCCACCATTTTTAAACATGGTTGTATAAGGCTCTTACTCAAGTTGAGTTTTAAAATTAAGCAAAAAGTCCTGAATTATAGTAATAAATGCACTCTTTTCTTGTTTAGATGTTCAAAGATCCAATTTTCTTTTTTTTTTAATATTTTATTTATTTATTTGACAGAGAGAGATCACAGATAGAGAGGCAGGCAGAGAGAGAGAGGGAAGCAGGCTCCCTCCTGAGCAGAGAGCCCAATGCGGGACTCGATCCCAGGACCCTGAGATCATGACCTGAGCCGAAGGCAGTGGCTTAACCCACTGAGCCACCCAGGTGCCCCAAAGATCCAATTTTCTTAAACTCAAGATGTGGAGGGGCCCATTCAAATGTGGGGCAGTGTAAGTGCAGAGAGCCAAGCCTGAGTCTAGCGCGGGCTCCTGCCCACCACCACTCTTCCTAGCAGACTTCTGAGTGGGCGGGGAAAAGCCTTCTCTAGATCCTATTCCATTCTGTCTCCTGCCCAGCCCTGAGATAAGCAGAGGGAAGAACATGGGTGTTCCAACTCCAGTGCTGCACTTTCTGCGCCTGTTTGCTCATCGGCTACACAAAGCCAAAACTACCTACCTTGCTCGTCATCGTGAGGATCAGAAAGAACACCAGCCGAGCAAACACCTTTATCTGCGTCCGCCCCTCATCTCCAAAGGTCTTCTCACTAGAGAAACTATCGGTAGCAATCCTGTTTTACACAGCTGTTTATGTCAAACCCTCATCACGTCCTTTCTCAGGGAGGTTCAGTTTTCCACATAGACTCGTGTTCTATGTGTACGTGGACAGAAGTGACTGGTATGCTCCAAGCCAACTTAATTCCCACAGCAGAGACGGGCATATCCCATCACCCCCTCCTCTAATGCTCGAATTCAAAACGTGCCTGATAAAAACAAGCATAATTTTTCAAGGTTAATGGCTGGTCAAATACCTCCAAGCAAGCCAACGACACTGAGGAACTCCTGCCTCCTCCTGGAGACCTAGGAGAATTCTAACACAGGCTTTAGAAACACTACCAGGAAGCCAAAAAGAAAGGAAGATTCTGCCTATGATGGACCTAATTTCTGCAGGCAATCCCTCCCAGAAAGGTGCCCCAGAATGTCTCATACAACCCAGCTCCTTTATCCAATTCCATATTCCTTAAAGAAACACTAGAGATGCAAAACTAAATAATAGGATGATTTAAGCTTCGCATTTATCCCCCTACATCTTTAGCAGGGATTCCGAAAACCAGCATTACACTGCATTATAAAATACTCAGAGTCATTATGTCTACCTGAAAAAGGAGGACAAAGACAAAGACATGTTCCAAATGCGCTGGTACACTTGGGGACACCCCACTCCACTCCCAAAATGCTGTGCTATCAGTAATTTTTTTACAAGAAGAATCATTTTTAAGAGGCATATAATTGTACTGCACTCCCAAATTCCTCAGCAGGCAGGGGCCTCCGGAAGTTACCAAGCTCATCCCCCTAGTCCAGGAAAACCCTCCCTTGCAGACAGTTATCCCAGTCAAGCAAATTAAACCAGATCTGTGGGATGAGGACACAGAATAAATTAGGTCGAAGAATAAGCCTCTGAAAAAGCAAGAGTTTCATAAAAATGGAAGCGTATGCTCAGCCTTCTTGGCATTAGTAAATGTGGGAGAGGGTAAAGGCAACTTAATGGTCTAATAAAATGTTTACAGGACAAAGCTCCTTACAGACGAATATTGCCCAAAATCAGCAGACCACCTGCTAGGGTTTGGGGACTCTTTTATTAGGCAGATTTCACTAGGCTGGCATTAAATGTGCTGCTGGAAGGCACCCCTCCATCATCCCAGATCTGCAGGGGTTCAGCCCCAGCTCCTCCCTGCCCTGGGCTCTCCCCTCTGCTGACAGGCTGCTCAGCAGCACTAGAAAGTCTCCACCAGGGCCGGGGTCTTGTTACATACATCTGAGTCCCTGAGCTCTGCTTAGGCCCTATCTGGCCCAGAGGAGGGAGGGGCGTAAGAAATGTTGGGGCAACAGACGAACACACAAACCCATGAATGCATTAGTAAGTGACTAAACAGAGAGATAAACGAAGGGAGGAAGGGGCCGCATCCCTCATTTTAATGAATTTTAAGTTATTCTTGCAACCAACTCTTCTTGGATACCTACTATGTGTCAAATCATACAGAATTAGCAAACAACAAATCAACCTGCTGGACAACATACAGCTTCAAATTGAAAAGGTCTTCCAGGGAAAGGCATCATGCAACAGACAATAGTACCTTCTGGGGAAGTGGGACAACTGTGTGTGCTCTTTTCCTTTCATGATCATCTAGATTAAATCTGCCTTTTATAATTAAGTTTTTATCTGTTACCTGGTCAGGCAAAACTCACCAGGTGGATTTCTCCCGAGCTTGGGAAAGTCTTCATCACAAGCGGACTGCTTGGCATACTTAAAATGCACTTGGAGGGCAGGGGTAGCTCCGGATGGGGCCAGCCACTCATCTCCCACCGTGAGGGGCTGGAGGGGCTATGCAACCCTGTTTCTGACACACGCGTGGCTGCATAGATGCTCCCAGGGGAGGAGGCGGCAAAGAGCAGTTTATTCTTTAACAACAGATGATTCAGCAAAGCAACTCCAGGAAGGCCACCTAAGCGCGTGGCACTGTTTGGTACTGGGAGGAATAGAAAAAATTCTGAATAGAGTCCTGCCCTGCCTCACACAAGGAGAAGGAGGGGAACACCTAGCTTGGGGCAATTCTTGGTTGGGCTGACCAAACTAAAGCAGGCAAGGAGATCCTGCTGAAGATTAAGAAGTAAATGTCACAATTATACTTACAGAAATAGTAGTATACATAACAATAATAATAGCTAATGTTCAGGGAGAGAGTGGACTATGCACCAGGCTTTAAGCACTTTATATACATGCTAATTCATTAATCCTCACAATGATTATTCTAAATAGGTATACATTTTTCTCCCTATTTTACAGATGGTAAAACTAAAGCACACATTTTTACGTCACCGGGCCAAGATCACAGAACAAAGCAAGTGATGGTGCAAACCCAGGCAGTATGGTGCAGGGTAGAGCCGGTCCTCCTAATACTCCTATCCCACTATCCTGTGGAATCTTCCACATTCTTTCCTTATCAAAGTTAACCACACTCAACGAAGGATTTGTTCCTTGAGAATGTATCACCCGATTCTGCAATACGGAAGTCGTCAAGAAAATAGGCCTCACCTGACAGATCTGCTTTATGGCCTGCTTAAAGAACCATATCCCACAAGTAAATAATTCTGGGGTCTCATTTACATTTGGCAACCACATTTCATGCTAAGAATTCCTGCGATTATTGACTTATTCTAAAAACTAGGTTTTCTCCTATCTTATGGAGCACCAAGCTTGGTATTCAATAGGCCAAGTGTAACAGCAGCTCTATTATTAAATCACTAAGATAGATGGTATCAACTAATGGATTATCTTGGGAACTTTGTTACAACTTTATCCTTAAAGCTCAAAGATTCACTCCAAAATTCAGATGTTCTGATATTCCACAATATGAAAGGGTAGATGTTACCTGGGAAAAGTCCAACAGCTTTGAAGTCTGGCAGACCTGGCTCTAGACCCGTTTTGGTCACTATGTCACCTCTGATGGGTAATCTAATCCCCAGGGACCTATATTTCCTCAGCTGTAACTGACTCATGAGCCACTGAGAGGATTACATGTTAATAGTGCACAGCATCTGGTCAGTGCCTAGAACACAAGAAGTGGTGGTGATAATGCTGGCTGACCTTCATTTCCCTTAGTCCCTCGACTGGTGTCCATCCCCTTCCTATGGTATCCTCCAGCACTCAACCTTCCTCTGCCCAACTGGAAACAATGTCATCACTTTAAAGAAATAGCCTACCATAATCCAATACCATAAATTAGGGCATACCTAAAGACAAATGTGGATGACATGGTCTTCCCCGTAAGGTAAGCTTTACCAAATGGCTAAAAATAAAATCAGATCATACTTCGCCAACAAATTCTACTTGAATGTCATAGATGGAACAAACAAAGGCACTGCCATTCCTGCTGTTTTCCTATCTCAAACTTCCACTACTTGGGCATAACTGTGCATTCTGACCAGCTACAAATCTGTAATCCACCAATTGGCTAATCCATGGGCAAAATAATCCACTTCTGAAAAATAAAAATCTAGATCAACCCATTAAAACCATGCTACAAAGCAATACTTAAAGAGAAATTTACAGCTTTTTATGCTTAATATAAAAAAAAATCAGTCACTGTAATTCACTATATTAATAGAAGGAAAACTATAATCATTTCAAAACACACAGAAAGAGCAGTTGACAAAATTCAACAACTATACAAGATAAATGTTTGGCAAACTAGGAATAGAAAGGAACTTCCTCAACACAATAAAGGACATCTACGACAAATTCATGGTTGACAACATATTTCACAGAGAAATATGGAGTACTTTCTCCTCCATGATCCCAACAAGGCCAAGAAGTCCACTGTCATCACTTCTATTCAACATTTTACTGGAAGTTCTAGACCATGAAATAAGGCAAGAAAAAGAATTAAAAAACACAAAGATTAGAAAGGAAGATGCAAAACTATCTTTATCCACAGGTGACATGGTTGGTTATTTATGTTGAAAATCTAAAAAGTCTACAAAACAACTAGTAGGACTAGTAGGACTAAAAGCATTTGGCAAGGTTTCAAGAAACAAAATCAATACACATAAACTAATTATGATAACATGTTAGCAACAAATGAAAATAATTTACAAGAGCATCAAAAAATGTAAGATACTTCGGAATAAATTCAACAAAATATGTATATGATCTCTGTACTAACAACTCCAAAACATTGCTTAAAAATAAACCTAGGGGCACCTGGGTGGCTCAGTCATTCAGCGTCTGCTTTCTGCTCAGGTCATGATCCCAGGGTCCTGGGACTGAACCCCACGTCAGGCTCCCTGCTTAGCAGGGAGCCTGCCTCTCACTCTCCCACTCCCTCTGCTTCTGTTCCCTCTCTCACTGTGTCTCTCTCTGTTAAATAAATAAATCAAATCTTTTAAAAAAGAAAGAAAGAAAGAAGAAAACCTAAATAAATTTCAGAGACTAGAAAATTCAATATTGCTGTGAATCAATTCCTCACAGCCTGAGCTATCAAGTCAATGTAATTCTAATAATAAACCCAGGGCGGGTGTGTGGGTATGTGTAGAAACTGAAAATCTACTTCTAGTATTTATATAAAAATGCAAAGGACCTAGAACATTTAAAACAATCTTTAAAAAGAACAAAACTGGAGGACTTTTACTACTAGGCTTCAAAACTAACTTTATAAAGCTGCTTACAGCAAAGACAGTGTGGTATTGGTACAAGGATAGACAAACAGATCAATGAAACAGAACAGAGTCCAGAAATGGACCCACACTTAAAATGTTGCTTTTCAACAAAAGCAACAAAACTGTCCAATAAGAAAACTAGTCAATGAAAAAAGGAAAGACTTTCATGAACTGGAACAACTGGAGAGCCGTATGAAAAAAATCAACTTTGACTCCCTCCCCATATCATATACAAAAATTATTTCAAGGTGGATGTAGACCTAAATGTAAAAGCTAAAGCCATAAACCTTTTAGAAAGAAAAAGAGTAGAATGCCTTCACAGCAATAGCAAAGATTTCTTAAACAGGACACAGAAACTGATAGACATAAAAGAAAAAGAAATGATGATAATGAATCAAAATTTGTAACTTTTGCTTATTAAAAGACATCAAGAAGACAAATAGGCAAGCCACAGATCATTACAAAATATTTACAAAATATATATCTGACAAAGGACTGGTAAAGAGGTTAAATAAAGAACTCCTATAATGGAAGAATTTTTTATTAAGATTTTATTTCTTTAAAAGAGAGAGGGCATGGTGGGGGCAGAGGAAGAGGGAAAAGCAGACTCCCCACTAAGCAGGGAGCCCAACACAGGGATCCCAGGATCCTAGGTTCATGACCTAAGCTGAAGGCCGAAACATTTAACCAACTAAGCCACCTAGAAACCCCTTACTCAATAATTAAAAAAACAAAAACAAAAACAAACAAACAAAAAACCTTTTAACCCAATTTAAAATGGGCAAAAGATTTAAAAGATGCTTCATAAAAGAACATACACAGATAGCCAATAAACATATTGAAAAGTATTCAATATTACTAGTCATCAAGGAAATACAAATTTAAAACACAGGGAGGTACCACTGCATACCTTCCAGAATTTTAAACTCTAAAGACCAGAATACAAAATTGTCGAGGATGTAGTATGCAGTAACTCCCATACCACTGGAAGGAGTGTACAATGGCACAACCACTTAGGGAAAAACTCTGGCAGTTTCTTATGAAATGAAACATATACCCACCTTCTGACCCAGTAATTCCACTCCCAGGGATTTACCCAACAGAACTAAAAACACGTATCTACAAAAAGAGATGAACAAGCACATTCACAGCAGCACAAAACTGCAAACAACCCAGGTATCTACCAATAGGAGAAAGGAGAAAAAAACGGTAGGATATTCATCAAATGGATCGGCATTACAAAGGAACAAACTATGGATACCCATAACAACATGCATGAATCTCATTGTGAGGAAAAGAGTACATACCCTATGATCCCACTAACTAACTCCTAGAACAGGGAAAACTACTCTACAGTGGCAAAAATCACAAGAGTGATTGTCTTGGGGAGTGGGGAAGGGGCATAGAGAACTTTTTACAGCAGTGGTTCCCAAGCCTGTGTACGCATCAGAATCCCCTGGTGAGCTTCGAAAAGTTCCACTGCACATGGCCAAAGCCCAGTGATCACACCAAATTTTCCCCTCTTGTTTGTCACCACAGAATTGAAGTTTGCCACACAGCAGACACACAATAAATATAGGATGAATACACGAAAGGTCACTCACCTTGAACGCTGGGCTTTTCAAATTCAAGTTTGCAAACCCAGGTGTGACGGTGTGTCAGGGCACACAGAGAATCCTAAGATAAATGAAGCTCTGAGATTTTAGACAAAGCCTTCCTTTTCCCTGAAGGCAACTCACTTAAAATATTATTTTTATAAAACAAATATAAAGAGTTCAACCTTTGAGGAGCTGTGGGGGTGGTTGGCAATATCTGTTAAACTGTAATTACCCCAGGGGCGCCTGGGTGGCTCAGTGGGTTAAAGCTTCTGCCTTTGGCTCAGGTCATGATCCCGGGGTCCTGGGATTGAGCCCCCTGCATTGGGTTCTCTGCTCAGCAGGGAGCCTGCTTCCCACCTCTCTCTCTGCCTGCCTCTCTGCCTACTTGTGATCTCTGTCAAAGAAATAAATAAAATCTTTTAAAAAAAATTTTTTTTAATGTAATTACCCCCAGCAATTTCCACTTCTAAGACAGAAACCCTCAGAAATATTCCCACCAGGGTGCAAAACGGTATGTTCACGAGCAAAAGGTAAGAGACACCCTAAGTGGTCGCCCCTAAAAAGGAGTGGCTGAATGATACACGCACCCAAGGGAATATTCTGTAGCCACTAAAACATACTGAATCTGAACTCTCTGAACGCCGGTGGAAAGATCTCTATATCGTTAGGCAGTGAAAAAGCAAAGTGCAAGAGAGCAGGTGTAGTTACAGATAGCCCCGCTGTAAAATCTAAAAATATGCTTAAAAATGACAATATTAACACATTAATATGAGTGTAAATACAGGTCTGTATGAAAAAAGCCAATATGCACCAACCCATCTGTTGGGTTGGGGAGGCTTTCTGTCTGAAAGCATTTATGAAATGCTAGAATGTTACAGAACTTTGTAGTCAGGAAAAAAAAGTTTACAAACAAACAGGGTGTGTTCCCATGTAAAAATGCATATGTAAAAAGAAAAAAAAAAAAGCTTAAGAAAAGTTCTCATTCCTCTGAGCTTCCCTTAAGGCCTGCACCTCCACGCCCAGGTTATAAGCGCACCCACTGGCTTTGGTGGGGCCCTTGGGAGAAAGGGGCAAAGGCAGGCTGAGAAAGAGGAGTACTACATTTGCGAGAAAGAGCCTTCTTTAGGAAGGAGTGCCCCCAGCACAGCCTTGCCCCAGGTCGTTTCAGGCTCCAGTGTCTTTCCACAAGAGACCTGGCATCCAGTGTTCTCCGCCAGCCAGGTCCTCCACCCCACCACTGGTTTTTCACATCTAACTTTCTGGCCAGCCCTGTGCTAGAAGACACTCTGGACCCAAATGCTGCCAGAAGAGTGTCCTTTCTTGAAGACCTTTTTGTGTTCTGTACATTCTGATTATGTTTTAGGGGACTTGAGATTACCACTGAAGTTCCTTCCTTGGGATTTGTGCTTTTTGAAATATACATATATATAATTCACCCGTAAGAACTACTTCCCAGGAGGAAATGCTAAGAGGCCACAGGAAGACATAAAGTTTCTTAAGACTAAGCAACTCAAGACAACTGGTGTCTACCGAACTTGGAAATGGGGAAAGAAGGGAGTTGCAGCACTCACTCCAGAGCGATATAAAAATAAATCATTTTTGCGAAGTCCAAATGACTGCTGGAGGCAAGGGGAACCGGCCTCTCAGTCTCTCCTTCCCTCTGGTCCACAGTCCTCCCCCTCCTGCCTACTCTGAAATAACATCGCTCAGGGCTACAACCATCTGTAGCTGCCAGGGCAAGGCACAATACATTCAGAAACTCCTGGACCCACATATCCCCGAGCTCGGAACTGCACAAACAAAAGGTTAGGGGAAGGGGGATGGGGGAGAGGGAATAAAGGCTTAAAGATTAAAGTCACAGGCAGAGACAGACGGCTCCGTTTTTTAATAACTGAAAACACGAGTTGGGTCTGAATGTGCTCATTGTTTAGCAGAGGGGGCAGCCGAGGCAGGCAGGACTGGCTGGCGACAGGACTGCCTTCCCATCAGAAATAAGATTTACCAAAAGGGCGGGGGAGGCCAGAGCCAACCTCAGGCCAGAGTTCCATTTACCCATCATGACACACAGCCCAGCAGCCAGGTGAGCATCAGGTCGCTGCTATCCTGGGCCACGGCGGGGAGGGGCTCAAAAAGAAAGATACAGCTCCTGCAAACTTCAAGGAGCCAGGGACATGGGTCCTCTCTCCTATGGCGGCTCCTGGAAGCATTCTGTGGTCAAGACTTCCAAGAAGCTACCTGGCCATCTGGATCAGAGGTGTCAAAATGTGTACGCCCTCTAGCCTGAAATACCACTGCCAGGATTCTAGCCCCGGGAAATAGCCCAGCTGGGGACAGACTGTGATGCACAGAGATATTCTGTGCAATGATATTTACCACGGCAAGTAATCAGACCAAGCTAAATGTCCGACACTAGAGGGAATGGTTAAGTGTTTATTTATTTATATCTGCCTTACTGCAAAAAGGATGTAAAAGCAGCTTCCATAAACACCCAACACAAAGGGAGAAAATGCAAGAGAAGGCATCATAGCTACAGAAAAGAGTTTGTTTAAAAAAATGAGCCCAGAGCTGGGCTGCTTGTTATGAACATGCTGCAAGGATCTTAACTCTTCCTGGGGGGCTGTAAGATAGCACCCCTGCTACCACCAATAATGAACAGCAGCTACCATTAGCTGGAACCCGTCGGGTGTGCAAGGCTCTTTACTCCACTCTCACTGAAGCCACTCGGCAACCCCACTGAGGGACTCATTCTGCCCCATTTCACAGATAAGGAAACCTAGGCTCCAGAGGTCAACCAGAGCCAGGAAACAACAGACACAGGTTTTGAAGGCAGGTTTTTTTCTGAGTCAAAGCTTATATGCCTGTGGCAACACCCACAAGCCTAAAGAAACTGTATATTCATACAATGGCACTCCTACAGGCTTGAAAAAAACAGTGTTTACATAAAGTGATTAATGGTGTGGGGAAAATGCTTTGGATATAATGTTAAATTTATAAAAGAGCAGAAAAAAAATTACAGGCAATGTGTAATTTCAGCCACGTAAACCAGATGACCATTTTTGTTCTTATGGTTTTGCCTATTATTCAAATTTTCCAAAATAGATCTGTATTAGTTTTATGATCAGAAAAAAGAAAAAAAAACAACTTTGTATTTAAAAACTATACAAAGGGCCACTGTGTTCTTGTATCACAGCTCACATCCCACCCATATACACACCAACTCACTTTTGTTTTACACAAAAATTCTACATATGTAGTAGAATCAGAAAATATGCATGTTAAGACCTAAGCCAAGGAAAATCTTGTATTTATGTCCATCATTCTGTTAATCAAAAATAAACAATTTCATTTTGCTCAGAACCTTTACAAATGATCTGGGATCATGTCTGTGTGTGTGTGATCGCGCACGCGCGAAGACAATTACTATAAATGAGTTTAGTTTCCCTTTTATTTTTTCCTTAGATACAGACTCACACCAACAAGCAGAGGCAGAGACAAACTTTCTCAGTCATCCTCCTGGATACGGCACAGACCTACCCACATGGACATCAGAGCCCCACATTTCAAGCCCTCCCAGAAAAGTGATGAGGCCACACAGATGGGCCCATCACCCAAGCCTAGCCAGACCACTGCTGCTTCTTGAAGGTCTGGTGAAACAGTCATGGGGGAAAGGGCCAGAGCTTTCCCAGTTTCTCAAAGGGCTCTCTCACCACTAATCTTGACACGCCAGTCCCAGACTTCACGGCAAGTCTTCGTGGCCAGTCCCTCAGCTTTACAGTCTGGACCCCATGCCCAGACCCCATGCCCTAACCCCAATCTATCTTCCAGGGATACAGGGAAGGTTCAGCCATCTTCACAAAGTGACAGAGGGAAGCACTCATCTAGCAACTACTTATGTGAATGAGAGGCACTCCTAAGCCCTTCATGAAGACAAGTAGACTGAGACTCAGAGGACAGTCACCCAACCAGGACCCGCCTATATCAATGAGTCCACACACACCCCACCAAATGAAACAGATCTTGCAGATGACAGCACTTGCGAGTTTGTCTTTGGAATGTTCTTTTTTCTGCTGCTCACCAAATGCTATGCTCAGCCACAAGACACAGGCTTGGTTTTCCACTATAAAACAAACAAATAACCAGTTTCCAAGAGCTATTTAAATACTTCTTTAAAGTCTACCCTGTCCAGAGGCACGTGGGTGGCTCAGTGGGTTAAGCCTCTGCCTTCAGCTCAGGTCACTATCTCAGGGTCCTGGGATCGAGCCCCGCATCAGGCTCTCTGCTCAGCGGGGAGCCTGCTTCTCCCTCTCTCTCTGCCTGCCTCTCTGCCTACTTGTGATCCCTCTCTCTATTTATTTTTTAAATAAATAAACTGATAAGAACAGAAAACCTTTAAAAAAAAAATCTGCCCTGTCCATTAGCATGAAGCACACCAATAGAGAGTCTGTTGTGTTCTGGCTAACTGAAAGAAGGGGAAAAATATTTTCAATGATTTAATATTTAAACAAATAGAAAGAAGGCAGATTTCTTTCATGTTTCCTCAACTCCCAAAGTCACAGAATAGCCTGGCCCCTAAACTTTAAAATGAGTCTGGATGGAAGGAAGTACCCCAAACTGGCAACAGACATGAAGACTGTGTGAAGTATTAATCATAATGCTGGCTCCTGGGAAGCAGCTCCCCAGTGCCCAGAGAAGGAGCTCAGGGAGCAAGCAGCATGAGCTGACCACATCTCCATGCCTCAGCTGGGCAGCTAGCTCCCCATATGAGAAGTGAGAACTTCCTCGCTGGAGATGTGTTTTGATTGTTATGTAATTGCAGGGGGGAGGGTGGAGCAAACTATTAATGTTCATGACATTATTTTGGAAAATAACATTGGGAAAGAAAAAACCTTGGGAAAAACACCTTCTCTGTAAAAGGAAACGGAAAGTGACCTACATTCCCATCCCCTAAAGTTAGCCGCTGTTAACATTCAATTTTTGTCTTCCTAGTATTTTTCCCATTCTTTCACTTAGCATTCTATTTATGTGATTTTTCACGTTTTTAAAATTTCCTCAGAAATATTGCTTTAAGGATGGGCTATACAAATACCTTAATGTGCTTTATTTGGGTAGCTTCCAATTTTTTTGCTGCTGTATGTAATGCTGGGAAGAACATCTTTGAGCATAAAGCTCGGGCCAATTTCAGATTATCTCCTAGAAGATGAATTACAAACTCACAAAGTGGAATTTATTTAAGGCTCCGGATAGATTTTCCACAATTAGTCTCCAAAAAGGCAGGGCCAAGCCAGAGCTTTCTAGCAACCTGTTGCTAAAACAACCATCACATTCCCAACTAGCCCCTATGGGCCCCTGCTGCCCACAAAGGCGTCTGAACCATAGGTGCTTCCTCAAGAGGCCTTCCCTGGCCTCCCTGTTCCCACAGGACAGGATAGATGCTGAATGAGGCAGGAGGATGCCCGGAGAGGCTCCAACTGGTGGTTTCCATCAAACAAACGATGCAGGTACCCTGACTGTTTTACAAACTGGAAAGATTTCACATCCTAAAAAGGAAGACAGGGAAAAGAGGGAATGTGAAATGTCAACTCCAGCATGAGGGATACGAGATCAGGGCAGCCTTGCAGAGGCCTAGACTCATGAGCAGTTTTTGGCTGCACTGTTTTCTTCTTCACTCAAGCCCCGGAAGGAATCAGTCTCCTGGAGACCTCCTCAAAGGGACGTGACATATAAACAGAACTGAGCTGCTTAGTATTTCCGGCTCAGTCTCACTTAGGTAAATGCTTATCTGCCTTCCCTTCTGCCCTCCCATTCCAGAAGGAAAACCTACCCACTGACACCAAATCTCTTCCTCCTTTGGAGAAATGGCTGAGTCAGACAAGCTGTATTCCAATCCTGGCCTGCGAATTCATGTGTGACCTCAAGCAAGTGGCTTCCTCTTGCTGTGACTGAGTAATAGGGAGTGATGTTGTGAGGGTCATATATGGTGACATGTATAAAACACATAGGTATGGTGACCAGGGGGCAAAGCAGTAAAGTTAATTCACTTCATAAAACAGTATCTTTAAATCATTATTATTATCCAGATGATCAGATGAATGATCATCTGCAAGAAAAATAAATAAATACCTAAAGAAATGAAGAAATGCAGGAAAATGGCCCCTTGCCAACACCCATGCTAGGGGGTCACACACAGCAGACCCCTCCCGAAGCACCAGCCCGTTAACTCTGCCCCAAGCCCAAGAACCCCCCACCAAATCTGCTAGATGGGGCCAGCTGGCAACGGTAACTGAATCGCTGGCCTTCACTGCTTGTATTTCAGAAGCTTATCTGAAGAGGACCATTGGACAGTGCAACACGACCTTGGGGGGGCAAAGCAGGGGCCATGAGGATTACAACCTCTACTGATTTCCCCAAATCTGACTGGGGAGTTATTGCAGTGACACCGAAGGAAGACAGAATGAGGTGCTGAGGAAGAAAACACGGTACGTCCCCATCAGCAAGGGCCTCCTGAGTACGGTCACCTTGCTGGGCACGTCACACACACCACCCCATGTAACCCACACCATGGCCTTCGGAAGGCAGGTGACATCCTTCCCACGCTGCTGTAAGATCACGTGGCTGGTAAGGAGTGATGCCAAAATCTAAGTCTAGACGAAGACCCATCTTTTCCTTTCCACAGTGCCGCATGCACTCATGCAACCAAATAAACAAGCACGGGAGCTTGGGTAAGTGAGAAGGACAGGCTCTGCAAGAAGGAAAAATGTCTCCACTATTACTACCACCTGACAGTTTCAACACTTTCTTTCTTTTGAACCCAAGCAGGAAAAGAGTTCTGGGGGTGGGGAGTGGGGGGTGGCTTCCACATCTCAGGTGCCCTGCCCCCCATCAAACAAAAGCTCCCCCTTCCAACATCATGGTGCTCAATAAATACTGCAGAAAGCATTAATCCATTAATTAAATGAGTCCACAGACAAGGGAACTAAAGAGGGAGAAGAAAAAAAACAAGCCCCAGATAAAACTGACATAACAGTATATAAGCACTACAAAAACACATTTGTAAAGGTTGGGAAGATCCCATCCCTGACTGCTTTGGGTTCGGTTCTAGGGAGGAGTAGGCAGCAAGTGGAAGACCGTGATTAGGGAGGCTCCAGCTCAGAACACAGCATGTGTGCCCTTTCCTGAGTCTGCTGAAGAGCAGGTCTGCACCCACAGCAGCTTCTGGGGTCTCCAGTACAGAGAGAGCATGGGGTAAGCGGCACCGCAGTGCAATGTGCCAAGCTTCTCACACGCACACAGGTCAGACTCACACAGCAGCCTGGACAGGAATGAAGCATCATCCCCATTTTACAGATGGACAGGCTAAGGCTGAGAGGGGATGCAAAAGGCCCAAGGCCACATGGATGATAGCCAGACAGCCAAAGTTCTACGCAAGCTGGTGAGACACCCTACTGCACCCGCCATCCCCCAGGCCAGGTCCACCTTCTCCACTGTGTCATCAGGACTCCCATGCTGTTCCTGATACTTTTCTTTAAAGAATTAATTTTGCCATGCTTTTTTAAAACCCACTTTTTTTCCATTAAAAGGAAAGGTCATCATTTTACTCAATAACGCCACGCTTAGGTAGGTAGGCAAGGGAATTGAAAGCAAGGACTCAAACAGACACTTGCATGCCCATGTTCATCACAGCATGATTCACAACAGGCAAAAGGTAGAAGCAACCCAACGTCCATTAACTGAAGATGGTAAAATGAACTTGGTCTCTGCATATGATGAAACATTATTTGGCCTTAAAAAGGAAGGAAATTCAGGGGGTGCCTGGCTCAGTCAAGAACAGGCAACTCTTGATCTTGGGGCTGTTGAGTTTGGGCCCCAGGTTGGGTGTAGGGATTACTTAAGAATAAGAAAAATTTAAATAAGTAAGTAAAATCTTAAAAAAAAAATTTTTTTTAAAAGGAAGGAAATTCTGACACATACTACAACATGAATGAATCTTGAAAACTTTATGCTCGGTGAAATAAGCCAGTCCCAAGAGGCCAACTACCGCATAACTCCACTCATTTGAAGGACCTAGCAGAGACAAATTCATAGAGACTGAACGTAGAACAGGAGCTGCTCGGGGCTGGGGCAGGGAGGAATGAGGAGTTACTGCTTAATGAGCATGGAGTCTCACTTTGAGGGCACAGAAAAATTCTGAAACTAGATGGTGATGATGGTTGCACCACCCTGGGGATGGACTTAGTGCTACTGACTTATCCACTTAAAATAGCTGAAACAGTAAATTTTATGTTATGTTATGTTACCACAATTAAAAAAAAAAAAAAAACACCTCGAAAAATGGTTTGCATAGGTCTTTACACACTGCCATAAATGGAAAACAATAGCATGCCAAAATAAGAAGGTACCTAGAAAAAATATATTCAGTGATGCTGCTATGCTTTTGCTTTCTGTGAGCCACTAATTCCTGGTCAGGGCAGGAGACGGGTGGTGCTCACAGAGTCTGCACTATGGTCCTCTCTCCCTGACACTGTTGTCAGAGGGATGACAAGGACCCATTCACCAGATTCAGGGTCACCTGATCTGGGCAGCCCCAAATACCATCGCTGGCCCCATTCTGGTGGGGGTACCCCAACTTCGGGAGCACTGCTCATTGCCACCCCCATGCCAAGGCATTGGGCACTAGGCCTAGGCTCCATCAGTGCCTGTGGGCCTTCCCCCACGCACCATCCAGCTCCACAAGGACCCACACATGGGGGACACAACTGCCCACATCCAACCCCTAGGTGAGGAGGGCCGGAAGGACAACAGGTGGGGGAGGCTGAGGGATGGATAAGCGCTTAGAAGAACAAAGCAGCAGCCTGTGAAGAGGGACGGTGCCAGCAAACTTTGCAGATGAGGCAGCCTGAGCAAAGAGGGGCTTGCTGGCAACCTTCCTTGCTTGTACAGTCAAAATGTACAAGGACGCTTGGAAATAGTCAATTAGATGTGATACTGTGGAATAATAATACCAAAGGTCCGGAGTGGAACGCATTAGCTATGCATTCCAAATACCTGATTCCAGGGCCTGGTCTGCAAGGCAGATACTTTCACCACCAGTACAAAGGGTCAACAATACCAAGGCCGCCAAGCTATTGCCTGGGGGCCGCATGGCAGCTAGCCAGGAATCCCAAAGCTGCACCTGATAGGCATAAAACAAAGTCAAATGGAGCCCCTTTCATCTAGCCCACAAAAGAGGGGCCGGAGGCTGCCGTGGCCTGCGCCCCCAGCCCCGCCTGCCAGCCAGGCCTCATCATCCAGCAGCAGAATTCTTCCCCTTCCCAACTCATACCCATTCAGTCCCTAAGCACCCTAAGTACTCCCCTCCCCTTCTTCAAACTGCACTGTCCCTCCACCAGTCCACTTCCTAACCTGGGTTTCCTCCTCCCTTCCTTTCCATCCCTGCCCCAACACCCTGATCTACAGCCTCCAAAACAGTCTCATGGCCTCTCTCCCTTCCACCCCACCTGCACCGCTGCGGATTCTGTAAACCACAGATCTTCCCCCTCCCTGCTTAAAACCCCACAAGAGGTCCTGCCGCCTCCAGACTTAAGTCTAGATGTCTGGACCCAAGATACAAGAACCTTAATCATCCACTCCCAACCTGCTTCAACAGCTCACCACTGGCTGCTCACACCTGAACATCAATCACAGAAATCTCTGAGGAGCCCAACCCACCTCATCCTTCCTGCTCCTGAGTCCCTACACAGACAGGACCCTTCTCCCATTGCCACCAGGCAGACTCCAGATCACCCATGCCACCTCCTCTGGGAAGCCTTCCCTGACTCTCCTACCCGGGAACTCCCATAGCACTTTTTGGGTTCTTTATTAGACAGATCTATGTGATACTTAGCACATTTGCTTTATAAGTCTATCCTCTATTCTACAACTCAGTGTGAGGCAAAGGGCAAGGCCATCCTTTATCTGGCAGGGCACCCTCAGTGCCTAAGCATTAAAATGGTCCGCTCTCAACAGGAGTTAAGTGAGTATCTGGTGGGGGGTGGCATCACTCTTCACTGCATGGCCCATTCACTGAGGTACTGATGTTTTGTTTTGTTTTGCCTTTTCCTCATGAGTAACAGAAACAGAATGACTAATTTTAAGCAAAGAGGAAGATTTATGAGAAGGATCCTGGCTACCTCTGGGGAAGCCCAGAAGCAGAAAAGCTCTCAGGACCTCAACAGCCTTCTCTCTGGTCTAGCAAACTATTTCTACCAATACACTCATTTCCCAGGACTCCTAGCTGCCCTGCCCCTTCTTGCCATGTTTCAAATTCACAGGGGAGGGGCGCCTGGGTAGCTCATGTCCTGGGATCAAACCCTACATCAGACTCCCCCACTTAGCAGGGAGTCTGCTCCTTCCTCTCCCTCTGCCCATCCTCCCCACTGTGTTTTCTGCTCGCTCTCTCTCAAACAAATAAGTAAAATATTTAAAAAAAAAAACAAATTCACAGGTAAGAACATCTTTTTAGTCCAGCTTGGTAAAAGTATATATCCCTGGACCAATTAAATATGGATGGAGCTGGGGGTGGTCAGGGTTACCAAGCTCAGATATGGTCCCTGCATGCCCACAATTGCATCATGGGGTGTTCAAAGATAGGGGACTTGTTGAGGGCTTCCACGTTCCACCTGGTACCTACAACACCTTATATCCACGTTCAAGGTTCAGGTTCTAAAAGTAACGGCATTATCATGCTGAAACAGTGATAGTATGGATGTCAGAAAATCTATAATGAGCCTCAGCTCTGTTCCCAGACTTTTCTCAGGTGTGCTATGGAGAACACATTGTAAGAAAGGCAAGAAAGGTAAATACAGTGATGTCTGAGAAGCTGGAAAAACAGGGCCCTCCCCATGGGGCAAAAGCAATCTATTATTATCTAGTCTCCAAAATTCTGGGGGCAAATGTGTTTCAGAATTCAGAACTTTTTTTTTTAAGAATTTATTTTTATTTATTTATTTGACAGAGAGAGAGTGAGAGAGGGAACACAAGCAGGGGGAAAGGGAGAAGCAGGCTCATGTGAGGCTTGATCCCAGGACCCTGCGATCATGACCTGAGCTGAAGGCAGACACTTAACAACTGAGCCACCCAGGTGCCCCCAGAATTCAGAATTTTTTTTAAAGATTTTATTTATTTACATGACAGAGATCACAAGTAGGCAGGGAGGCAGGCAGAGAGAGAGAGGGGGAAGTGGGCTCCCCACGGAGCAGAGAGCCCAATGCGGGGCTCGATCTCAGGACCCTGGGATCATGACCCAAGCCAAAGGCAGAAGCATTAACCCACTGAGCCACCCAGGCACCCCAAGAATTCAGAATTTTTTAAAAAGTAGTTTGAATAAGGAGAGACAGATCAGTGAAACAGAACTGAGAGTGCACGGAAGTCTCACATTTACAGTCAACTGGTCCTTGAACAGTGCCAACACATTCTCTGGGGCAAAGAATAGTGTATTCAACAAATGTTACTGGGACAACTGGAAATCCACATGCAAAAAATGAAGCAGGACCCTTACCCCACAACGCATACACAAGTTAACCCAAAATAAATCAAAGACTTATATGTAAGAACTAAAACTATATGATAGGCTTAAAATATAAGCATACATTTTTGTGACCTCAAATTAAGCAGTAGTTACTTAGCACCAAAAAAAAAAAAAAAAAAAAAAAAGAGGAAAGAAAGGGAAAAAGAATTGGACTCCATCAAAATTAAAAACTTTTGTGCTTCAAAGGCCACTATGAAGAAGGTGGGAAGACAACCCCCAGAATGAGAGAAAATACTTGGAAATAATACACTTGATTATTTAGAATATATTAAAAACACAACTCAACATTAAAAAAACAAATTATCCAATTTAAAAATGAGTGAAGAGGGGCATCTGGGTGGCACAAGCAGTCAAGTGTCCAACTCTTGGTTTCATTTTGGGTCATGATCTCACAGTCGTGGGATCGAGCCCCATGTCAGGCTCCATGCTCAGCGTGGAATCTGCTTAGGACTCTCTCTTCCTCTCCCTCTGCCTCTTCCCACCACGCACTCTCTCTCTCAAATAAATTTTTTTTAAATGAGCAAAGAGCTGAACAGACCTTTCTCCAAACAAGATACATTAATGGCCATCTGAAAAGATGCTTAACATCACAAGCCATCAGGGAAATGCAAATCAAAACCACGATGAGCTACCACTTTACACCCTTCGGAATAGGTATAATCAAAAAAGACAGACAATAACAAGTGTTGGTGAGGAAGTGGAGAATTACAACCCTGACACCTTACTGGTGGGAACATAAAACATGCAGCTGCTGTGGAAAATAGTCTGGAAGCTCCTCAAAAACGTAAACATAATTACACTATAACCCAGTAATTCTACTCCTAGATATGTATATACCCAAAAGGTATGTCTGTACAAAGACTTGTCCATGAATGTTCACAGCAGCATTATTTGTAATAACCAAAAAGTAAAGACAAGCCAAATGTCCATCAACTGATCAATCAACAAAATGTGGTCTATCCATACAATGGAGTATTACTTGACCATAAAAAGGAATGAAATATAGCTTCATACCACAACACAGGTAAGCATTATTCACATTATAAGTGAAAAGAAGCCATATCCTGATATGATTCCATTTACAGGACACATCCAAAAGAGATGCACCTATAGACACAGAAAGTAGACTAGTGGTTGCAAGGCAGGGAGAAGCAGGAAAAGGGCAGTTGACTGTTGTGGGCACGGTGTTTCTTTTGAGGGTGATTAAAACGCTCTAAAATTGATTGTGCTGATGGTTACTCAACTCTGTGAACACTAAAAGCCATTAAACTGGCACTCTAAAAGGCTGAAGTGTATAATATGTGAATTATATCTCAGTATAGCTATTATAAAAAGTTTTTAGCACAGATATGGAATGGTCTATACACTAACGTCATAAAAGACATCCACATTATACCATTAACTAAAAATCTGCATATAAAGTACTTTAAATATATTACCCCTAAAAATTCAGTGCATACAAGAATATACAATATATTATGTAATATCCTAACAGGGATGGGGCCATTCTCTATAATCAAACATTTAAATAGTCACACTTGATGGGAAAAATAGAAGCCATAAATGGCCTCAGTTAGGTCAGATGAGGCATGCATCCAAATTCCCCCCCCAAAACACTTTCTATGTTTAGAGTTTTTTGAGTTTTAGAGTTATAAGCAAGGTATGGTGGACCTGTATTTCTTACCACGTCTAGGTTAAGTCACAAAACACAGCCATTGCTGCTAACCCATTCTCAAGAGTTTACAGGGCAACCAGGAATCTCAGAAGGAAAATAAGACAGAGCAGACCACAAACTTCCTGGTATCCTGAGAAATGTTCATTTTAGAAATACAGAGCTTAGTTAACATAACTAATTCTATAAGAGATAAGGAAAGGAAGTAGATCCCCTTCATTTTAAGGAGATTCAAAATAGCCTGTTGTCACTAACAATACTCACAAAAATGAAGTAATAATGTAGAAATCATAATGTTGTAAGACAAGCAAAATACAAAATGTGACTACTATAAATAAATATACTGGTTAGTATATATGTATGTTTATATAGCTAACCTTGCTTTAAAAACTTGGAAGAATATTCATACAATGGAATATTATTTAGCCTTAAAAAGGAAAAAATTCTGACACAGGCTATAATGTAAATAAACCTGTGCTCAGTGAAATAAGCCAGTCACCCAAAGAACAATACTGTAACTGCACTTTAGGTGAGGTCTCTAGGGTAGTCAAATTCACAAAGATAGAAAGTAGGATGGTGGGTGCCAGAAACGGGAGCTTAGTGCTTAACAGGGACAGAGTGTCAGTTTGGGAAGATGAAGTTCTGGAGACAGATGTTGAGGATGGTCACCCAACAATGTAAGTGTACTTAACGCCAATGAACTGTGCACTTAAAAATGGTTTAGAGGAGCACCTGGGTGTCTCGGTCAGTTAAGCATCTGCCTTCGGCTCAGGTCACAATTCCAAGGTCTTGGGATCAAGTCCCACATAAGCCCTGCTTGTGCTCGCTCTCTTTCTTTCTTTTTTTTTTTGTTTTTTTAGTATTTTATTTATTTATTTGACAGAAAGAGATCACAAGCAGGCAGAGAGGCAAGCAGAGAGAGAGAGGAGGAAGAAGGCTCCCTGCTGAGCAGAGAGCCTGACGTGGGGCTCGATTCCAGGACCCTGAGATCATGACCTGAGCCGAAGGCAGAGGCTTTAACCCACTGGGCCACCCAGGCGCCCCTCTCTTTCTGACTAATAAATAAATAAATAAGTCTTTTTAAAAAATGGTTTAGAAAGTAAATTTTATGTTATGTAAAGTTTATCACCATTTTTAAAAAAAAAGAAAGAAAAAAAAAAAAAAAGCCTGGAAGAAAATCCAAGAAAACAAGAAAGTAGTTGTTGGTGGGACTCGAGGGTATCTGGAAGGCCAGACCAATCAAATACCCCCTTTTTCATGCTGCGCTGCCTCTCCACTTAGCCCTCCACGTCCCTGGGAAGCAACAAAGGCGTGCTAAGCTACTCCAGAGATAGGCCTGGTGCTCTGCACAGCTGCCCCTGCCAGCAGTCCTCAGCATCCTCTCAGGCACTACAGAAGGCCTGTCTTCACAGTCAGACACTCTTCAACCTCACAATTCCAACAGCACCCCCACTCCTGAAGTTACTACTCCATGCAATCGCTTCCCACGGGGACCAGGAACAGGAAGCAACTTAATGGTAGGTCCTTCTACGAACATTTGAGGAACACTCACATTTCTCTCTGGTAGTCTATGAATCAGCCAAATGAAGAAAGAAAAAAAAAAAAAAAGGAACCAACCCATTATTAACCAAAGACCTACCCCATGCCTGGCACTGTCTGGGCTGCTATGCATGCATGGGTCCTCACCATGACATGAGAAGATTCTACAGATGGAAAACGAGATGTGAAGAGATGATGTAACTCGTTCCCTGTCACATTCCTGATAAGCATGGTAAGAAGCAAAACTCCAAAAGTTCTGGGATGAAATGATCATCTCTGGCGATGAAAGCTGAAGAGAAGAGCTTACGCTTTGCTAGGAGCACAACGCAATGAGTAGAAAACCATAACCGGAATAGTCAACTGGCCACATTCATGGCAGGCCCACACAGTCTCGTGGTGGGGAACGTGGGCTCTGGAGCAAAACCTAGGCACCAAATGTCTACTCTGCCACTGTTACGTGAATGGCTCTCAGAAACTTTCTACCTTCAGTCTCTTACAAGACTGCAACTGTGTCTCCCTCACTGGGGGCTCATCAGGATTAGATGGAACAACACAGGTGAAACAATTTATAACAGAGCTCAGTCATGTTCACCACTACCCACCAGCAGGAGTTTATGTACTGTCTCACAGCAACTCTCAGGCAGGTATAAGGAGCACCAATTCTACTGCTTACAAACCTGAAGGGTTAAGGAAGTTGGTCACTCAGCTAATTGGATAAAATTAGAATTCAAGCCTGGGCCAGTGAGATTCCAAACGACAAGATTACAGAGGATGAAACAGAGGGGAATTTTTTTTTTTTTTAAGATTTTGTTTATTTGACAGAGAGAGATCACAAGTAGACAGAGAGGCAGGCAGAGAGAGAGAAAGGGAAGCAGGGCCCCCGCTGAGCAGAGAGCCCCATGTGGGACTCGATCCCAGGACCCCGGGATCATGACCTGAGCCGAAGGCAGCAGCTTAACCCACTGAGCCACCCAGGCGCCCCAGAGGGGAAATTTTTTTTTTTTTTAAAGATTTTATTTATTTATTTGACATAGAGAGAGAAGCGAGAGCAAGCACAGGCAGACGGAGTGGCAGGCAGAGGCAGAGGGAGAAGCAGGCTCCCCGCCAAGCAAGGAGCCCGATGTGGGACTCGATCCCAGGACGCTGGGATCATGACCTGGGCCGAAGGCAGCCGCTTAACCAACTGAGCCACCCATTTTTAAGAAGTCCTCTCCCTGCTCCTTCTCTCTGGCAACGGTACCTCCTGGAGGCCACCGCCCTCTCAAGGGCTGGCTGGAGGCAGGCACAGTGCCAAAGTGGAAGTTGGCGCTAGAGTTCTTATGGCAGCTGGACTGGTGCGAGTCCTCTGGGCAAGGACAACAACGCTAAACCCAACTGAGAAGAGAGTGGTCAATGGTGTCCGCACAGAGAGTAAGGAAATAAGGGAGTAAAGAAACCTAGGTTCCAGGCAGGGCTGTGTCTCTGGGAATCCATCCCAGCGTCTGTGCCCACAAATGTAGAAGATAAAATAGCCCAGGCCTTTCAGCATTGCTTGAAATAGCCCAGGCTTAGCCTGAGGGGATGAGGCAGTGTGCTGCCATCAGAAACAGTAAAGTAAAGCTATTACACACTGCTACAAATCCATCTCCAGAATATATTCATAAGTGCAAACTGGTATGTTGTCGGGGAGGAGAACTAGAGACTGGGCACTGAGACAGGAGAAAGAAATACTCTTCACTGTGTATCTCTTAGCACTGTTTGAATTTTCTGCCACTGCATGTTATTACCTAATCAAAAACACAATAAATACTTTTTCAAAAAAATCCTGGATCATTTACTTTCCTACTGTATAGTTTTGGGTAGTTACTCATTTATTTAAAAAGCAAACAAACCAACTTTCCTCCCAGAATTCTTGTTGGGATTAAATGAGATAATTTAGAGTAACAGGCACAGAGCCTATCCTAAACTGCCATCCATAAACGTAGTCTGGGCAGTTTTTCCCATTAAGGGGGGAAAAAAAAAAAAAAGGATTTAACAACATTAACCCTGCATTGTTCCTGTTTCATTAAATACTCCTCAGGACTTTTCTGAAATTACAGACACCTAGCCCCGGAGTAAGGAGAAGCCCGCCCCTATCAGCCCAGCTGGGGCATCCGTAAGGGTCAGACACGCTGGGAGAGAAGTACTTCTCTGACAAAAAAGACTTTTCAAAGGAGAGACACTTCAAAACTCCTTATCACAATCTCCACTAGCCGCTGCCAAGTTCCACTTCCATTTTATATCAGGCTTCTTTTTTGTTTTGTTTTGTGTCTCTTTTTTTTCCCTTCTAAATCTGGAATCAGGATGGAGGCTGGCAATATCCCTCAAGAACTAAGGACCATGGCTGAAAACACAAAAAAAAGTGCTCAGAAGACCCACCCGTTTGCCAAGCACATGTGATCTGCTCTGAAGAATGTCAGCACAGGCTATGGGTCTTGATGGGAGGACAGTAAACAAACAGACAGGCTCAGAATGCTCTCCACACACAGAGAAGGATTTGGGAATGGAAACAATGAAAGTTATTCTCCCAAGTATTTTATCCTTCATCTACAATAGAAAGGCAGTTACACTGGATGGAAGAGGCAGGGCCCCAAAGGAAACCCTGAGGGCCCTTTACCAGGGAGCCAGGCCACACACCCACTCACGCCCAGGCTGGGTTCCCATGTCACCTGCCCAAAAGACATGGTCAGTCGGCCAGGCGTGCCAGGGCCATGTCCTGAAGTGCCCCTCAACCACTCAAGGCCATACCCTCTGAAGGGAAGCCCAGGCCCTGCTACCCAGGAATGAATGATCTTAAATTGCTGAGGTCCCCAAACTCCTGAAGTAAAGCACATAGTCAAATCAACGCTTCCAGAAGGAAAGGATCTCCACAGAAAACACGGAAATAAAAGACTTCATCACTCCATGAGCCATTCTTTTGCTAGTTTTCATTTTTTTACGTCACATGTGCTTTTCAAAGGCTGAACAAACTTTCCTGCTCCACCCAGGTGTCCCCATCGTCTGGAATAAAGCAACAATTTCTAAGCCAAGGTTACCCATGGCTCCCAGTGCCTGACAGCTCCTGGACCCAGCGCTCCTGCTTCTACCACAGGGCTTGGTGTCCCGCACTGAGTACAGCAGCAGCAGAAGGGGCACGCCCAGAGCAGGCACCGCAGGCTTGTCACTCACTGTGTCTGCTCCTCACATGTGTCTTCTTGCGCCAGCCTCACCATCCTTTCAGGTCTTACTTTCCCCATTTTAAAGACAAGCCAACAGTATTAACCACTGCCCCTCCACCCCAAGACTGCACAGGCACCGTGTGCAAAGCTGAGTGTCACACAACAAAAAAGTCATCCTGCCTGCCAGGTGGGAAGGAACAGGTGCAAGGGCTCTGGCCCTGTAGAAGAAGAAGAAGGGGTTTATCAAAGAAATAGCTGTTACCCCGAGTCAGTCCTTATGGTCAGGAGAGCGCACAAGAATTTGGCTGGAGCACGTCTGGATTTATAGGACAGACAAGGGTTTAGCCACATATTGAAATCCCTTTTAGTTTTGTCTTTTTAAGTATTCAACCTGACAGGACAAAAACAATTTTATGTGCTTTGATCAGTTCCATGAATGATTTTTTTCAACAAAGAAAATGAAGTTTTCTTCTAATCTATATGAGGGGGAAGAAAAAGAGAAAGAAAGAAAGAACACGAGATCATGAGAAAGGAAACTGGGGTCTCCTCTATGCTGTGCATAAGGCAAGTATTCCCTCTTGTGTGGGTTGGTGGTTAAAATCTGGCAGTATGAGGTGGTCACTCTCAAACATGAACCTCAAACAATGAGTTTTATCTACCACCTAAAAAGTATGGATCTCAGGAAGAGAAATTTTTCTTACCCTGATAAGACAGTAATCTCTTACCTTGCTGACTCAAATGTACTTGCATATTAATTGCTGCAGACCCCCAAAATCCCTGCTGAACTGGCTAAATTGTGGGCCAAATTCAATAATCCAGCAACCTTCCATTCAATGCCTCAACAAGATAACTTTGCATGTTTAATTTAAAAGTACCGATCGCTTTTAAATGAAGTGCTAACGCAAGCCCGTCTAGCTCGGCCCAAAGCAGGGCTGCCCCTGACAGACAAGCTCCAAGTCAGGGAGCAAGACTCAAGTCTGCGTACTCTTCGGACAAGGTAAACACAGCTTGCATCTCTCTTCCAAATGGTATCTGTTCCCCCAAATCAACCCTTTAAAACATGCCCCTTTAGGTTAATTTCTCTGATACAGAGGCTAGGAGATCTAGCTTCAGATACTCCAGCATTATCTGTACCGATTGTATCTGATTAGCAAGAAATACACAACCCTCCAGCCAATGTGAATGCCTACGCTATTTTAGCTGAACTGACCTAAGGCATTTTTTTCCTTTCTCTTTTGCAACTGTGTTCCATGTTTGACCCCTCAAATTTATTTTAAGTAGTTTTGCAAACAGCTTCCTCTCCCCCTTCCTCCCCCAAGCAGCCAGCATCTCACATTTCTCCTGCACAGAACACGTTTTGTCCACCTTGGGAAGTGGCACTTGGGGAAACGGAGAGACTGCTTCAGTAAACTTGGAATCAGAAATAGGTCTCATTCATTCAAGAGATGAAAACAGTATCAAGGGCTTGTTTTTATTTCACCAGAATAAGTCAGAATTAAAGCTGTGATTCCCAAATGTTAGAATTCACAGCAACCCTTCTGGCTTGCAAAAACAAAAATCTTACTCCCGGGTATCAACGGTGAAAATGCCCCAGAAACATAACAAAATCCCTGCATTGCTCTACTGCTCGGCTTCACGCCACACGCTAATCACCATAATCAAAATGCTCGGTGGAATCTTTTCAAACCAAACATGCAGAGCTTGTTCAATAATCGTAACAATAATTATTACAATAAAATAACAATTATAATAATAATAACAGGGATTTGGAGATTTAACTGAGTAAGGAAGTATGAACAGTAAAGACAGTCTTTTGGTCTGCGTTAAAGCAAAAAGTTCCGAGACTCACAGGAAAAGAATAGTAGGTCCATCTGAATTCATTCAGGGTTCTGGGCTTCTGGAATCACAAATGTCCCATTGTAAAGATTGCAATGTCAACAAGTAAAGGAGTTTAACAAGAAAAAACAAAATGCCATTTTGTTCTTGGAGTTTATGTACTATTTCTACCGATTTGCCTACCCCAAACTGAACCCACCTTTAAAAAGTTTCATTTAGAAATTTCACTTTTAGACTAAGTTTGAGTCTGAATACAACAGCAGCAAAATCTGGTTATGGCTTAGCAAATACTGACATGATAATCTCTCTGGATGCTACTGCCTTCTTATGAAGAACGGATACTCAGGAGCTAAATTTTCTAGTGCTTCTCCTCAGCCCCCAAAATATAAGATATCTAGCAAAACTACTTCCATTTTCACTTTACATGCTGAAAACTGCATGGCAAAACATGGTATTTGAATGTTTCACTTCTAAGAAAATAAGATGGTTTTCATATTTCAAATCTGCCCGAAAAGAGACATTCCTTTAAGACAACTGAAAAGACCTTGTTCCAAAATAATAAAACCTTCGCTGAACACGACTTAGACTACACATTTTTACTATATGACTCGTGATTCTGAATTCCCGTTTTATTTGCTGTACATGCATTTATTATGGTATACTATTTTGCCATGGGTTCTACACAAGTACCAGTACACAGATAAACTAATCCAATAGTCTGAAATTCACCTTGAAGTCCAGGGTGTTTACGTCAATAAGCATGATTTTGGGAACCAGATGGCCTATGATTTACATAAAGAAAGTCAACCCGTTTTTTTTTACGGCTGTGATTTCTCCAATCAAATTCTAAACGGGCCACAAGTCATCTCCTGTCTGTTACTCTTCATTCATCTTTTTGCAAATCAATTTTCCCATTTATAAAAACAAACTTGAGCCTGCTCCTCTAAGACAAATTTGACAAAAATGAGTATCTCCATATTTTAAAAAATTCACAGCCAATTTCCCACTTAGTTTAAGCAATCCGTGTTACAGTAAAACACAAAATGAAAGAATTTGGGAGGTTCTTTCCAGTTTGATGTAGTAAGATTTGGGTTGATAGGGAGTTCTTTACCACCCTAAACAAAGTGTTTGCTGGATTAGCTAGAGATGTGAAACTTCCAGGAATTTCAGAGTCATGCAAATCTGAGGGAAACTGAAAGTCAACAAGACCTTTTTAAATTCCCTGCAAAGGTCTAATGTTTTATTGTTAGTTTAAAAACTTAAAAAATGTATGACTTATATTTGATATATTTGGAAATGGGCATGCCCAAAAAATAAACAGTAAATTCGGAAAGAAAAATTGTTTCCTCGATTGAAAGGTGGGCACCCCTAACAAGTCTTTAAAAAAACTAAGGTTTTCTGAATTTGTCCCTGGGCGTACACATAGGTCTAGCTCAGGTTCTAAAAATGTTATACTAGTAAGGGCTTTTTTTTTTTTTTTTGTCCCAGTTTTAGAAGAAGGAGTTAACGAAAAAGAGCCTTCCAAAATGTGGTTATATAAATTCCTTTACAAACCTCTCTGCAACACTGAATCAACACTCTAGAATGTTCATTTACACTACAGAAAAAAACTACAGCATTTCAGGGAAGCCCACATTTATAGTTGGCAACGTAGAGCCACAAGGGACTAGGAGCCTTTATTATCAGTGGGAAAAGTAACAGTGATAACAATAACCATATTTATTAAACGCTTATCAAGGACCAGATATATTTCTTCTAATCCTTAAAATGGTTCTTTTCTATTCTGCAGGAAGTTAGGGCCCAGAGAAGTGAAGTAACCTGCCCAAGATGAGACAGCTAAGAAATGCAGAAGCCAGGATTCAAATTCAGTTTCTCAGCCTTTAATCCTTAAGCTTTAAAAATTGTATCATGTTGGCACTCATGCTGTGCTATTCTGTGGGGGTTTTTTTTCCCCTTAATACTGACACACCAATTATTTCAAGGAAAGCTGAGTCACACATTCGGGGCCACAACTGCATGCAGCAGTGATCGGCACCTATCCGCTTCCGCACACAAAACAAGCCAAGGCTTCCTGCAGACTGATCTCTCCCGGCAGACAAAACACGCTGCTTTCTAATAAACCATCCACGTTTCTCTTCTGGTTTCTGTCCTGTCTTTTCCCCATCAAGGGCCTTCCTCCTCTCAACTCCAACCGCACTCGCGATGTTACAGCCACATCGGCGTAGCTAAGTACTGATACTCCGATGACTTCAAGTGTGTTCATTTACGCCCCAGCTACATCCTCGCCAATTTAAAAACAAGACAAAAATCATACATTATCTAGGGTATCAGATGCCATCCATCTAGTCTGCCTTCCCAACCAAAAATAAGTGAGACTTCTGACAAACGATTTATTTTTATATGAGCACTCTTTTAAAGATTAAAAAATCAAATCATAGTTACGATCCCAGAGCTAACACCGTTTGTTGAGTACTTTATAGGTTGCGGGCATGGAGGTAAGCACTATACACAGCTGATCTCCTGGGATTCTCACAAAAAACCCGCGAGATGATTCTCTCCATTGTAAAAGATGAGAAAACAGAGGTTCAGAGTAATGCGTCATCACAAGCTAACCGCAGAGCTGGGCTTTAAACCCAGGCTGGCACTTCTGCTACTCCTTATAAATAAGCACGGCTACAGGTGTCACAAGGCACTGTTAAGGAAAGAAGGACGTGGTGCAAATCCAGGCCTTTGCAATGAGCACATGACTGGTGCTAGAGGAGTAACCGTGGTCCTCCTCCTCCAGGGCTCACCGCTGAACCCACATTCTCTCAAGTTGTGAAGACGAGCTGAGCAAGCTTTTCCCAGCACTGAAATTCCCAAAAGCAGGAACCATATCTTTTCCTAGGGCTTTCCAAAGCCTGCACTGTGTCAGGATGGCAGAGCCCACATTGCTGGTACTCATTAAACGGTGAGCAGCTGTTGAATTTTATCAGCCCTCCCAAAGAGCTTCCCCCCTCAACTCTAGCATCTGTCAGCTTCCACCTGGCCTGACACCAGTCCAGCTTCACCAGAGGTCAGTCCCACTTTCCATCCCCCTGCCCATCTTCCTTCAAACCTTGCTCACCGTATTGCCCCATCACCTACGACCCTGGCTGCACAGTGGGACCATGAGAGCACACTGCCGAGAGTGCCTGCTTGCCGGTCTATACAGCCTGTACTCTGAAACTAGCCATGGGGCTGGCATCTGGCACCTTCATTTGAGGGGGGAGAAAAAACAACAGGAAATGGTGAAGAATTTGAGACTAGAGACCACGAAAGAGGAAATATTCCTAGCAATAGAGCATCTCTACAGCATAAGATTTAATCCCAGGCTCGGAACCTCAGAATGACTTTGGAGAAAAGGGGGGCTTTGTTGTAGTACAAGTTGAGAGAGGAGGGGGAAGAGGAGGAGAAGTGGGGGGAAGGGGAGGGAGGGGGAAGTGGGAGGAGGGAAGAGGAAGGGGAGGAGAGGAGAGGAGGAAGGGGAGGAGGGGGAGGAGGAGGGGAAGAAGAAAAAGAAAGAAAAAGAGAAAGAAAGAATGCCGATGATGACATTAGACAGGAGAGAGGCCAGCTTTGTCCTGCATCCTGTTGAATAGCCAAGTAAAACAATGAATCTATTTTTTTCCCTCCTCTTCTTTGCCTTAAAAAATTCAAGAATTTCATTTCCTTCTTTGAAACATAGCTCTTGCATAATTCCAGTGCTCTTTCCTGCTGTCTGCAATGCTGAGGGTGTTTGACTCTCCCCAGCGAACTCAGAAGCAGAGGCACTCCGGTGCCAAGCCTCCCAGTGCCGGTCCACAGGCCACGGTGGCAGTGAGCGAGTGAGCGCGGCTTCTATTCCCTGTGCTTCTACCACGCGCCCAGGAGGCTAACTGCATCACAGTCGCTACTGCTAAGCCCCACAGCAAACTCCAGAGGTAGGCGTTATTCTTTTCAAATGGGCAAAGAAACTAAGGTTTAGAAAAGCAAAATGTCCACAGTCACACAGTAAGCTAGTAGAATGGCCCAAATCCCTCATCTAAATCTTGCCTCTCTGAGTCTGGAGCACAGGCCTTTGCATTGCAACCTCTTCACTCCGGAAAGTTCCGTGAGACGAAGTCTAAAACCTCCTTCTGGATTTCCCAAAGGCAGCTATTAATTAGGCATGACAAGCAACGGACCAAAGTTTACAGTGTTTGCAAACTTAAAAACATTTCCTGGCTCCAAAATACAGAAAGCAAATGGTAAAAACTAGAATTACTCCAAGCTGAATTAGATTTCTGCTACGACAGAAGATGCCAGCGGTACACTGAGGAGTCAATGCAGACAGCTCTATGTATAAACTGTATTTTATGCGGGATGTCAGCACATTTTACTGATGTTCATCTGCTTTCTAGGCTGCTGGGGGGTGGGGGGCTCAGGCCACAAAGGTCTCAAAGCAGCCTTCCAGTTTCTCTGGACCTTCTCACCTGAGGGTACTCCCACCAGGCCCATGGGCAGCCCCTGAGGAAACAAGAGAGGGGACCGCTTCTGACGCAGAGGCCACAGCAAGCATTTCCTACAGGAGGCAGGAACAGCTTTCCCACCCTCTTCAGAGTTCCCAACCCCAAAAGACTGCTGTGCAGTTGGATGCGCGTGGCCCCCCCTCATCCAACCAAAAGACTATGGATCAGGCTGGAGCGAGAAAGGCCTCTGAGCCCATTTGCCATCTTCCACACATGGGCACAAACCACCCCCGGCGCTATCTTCATCTGGGGACTCCATTTCCAGAGGCACTTCCTCTACTTCCAACTCTTCCACGGTATTGGTAAATATTGATAATTACCTCCAAATGCAAACGCGAAGCAGTTTGTGTTCTGAAATGCGGATCATAATTCAAATTGGAAGCTGACACTAATCATTTGATGCTCACTTGAAAAGACCAGATAGGCTGTGCAGGAACATTTCAGTAGGGGGAACGATAAGGAGAAGGGAAATAAAAATTATTGGTATTTACTCAGCCTGCAATGCTTGTGGAAGGAAACTCTTTTAAAAGGGAGCACTTCAGAATGGTTATTCAATCTGAATTTTACAGATAGCACTGGAAATATTTTCTCACAGAATGCATTCTATCTCTACCATCATATCTTGCCGGTGTGCCGTTCACGTCTTTCATTGCAGGAATTCTCACTCAATTTTGCTCCATTATGAGCTGACGGTGACCCAGAGTATACAAGGCATTCAAGAATCTGACTGGAAATTACTACCAAGGAACATCTGTCCCATTCCCCGCTTGCCAACCCTGCCTTAGGGAGTGAAGATGGAAAACAACCCAGAATCCACACACAGAAACAACTTTTCATTCCCCTTACAAACTAGGCTGCTTTGGAAATTGAGGGCCCCAGCATTTTTCAGAAATTATGTTCCTGGAAAAACATGGCGTGAGCCTCTTTTGAAAGCCTGCAGCTCAAAAACCTTCCCTTCCTACCCAGACCCTTCTAATAAAAGCCAGGACAGGAGCTTCATGGGGAAGCAAACAAGAAGGCCACCCATGGTTCTCCTCCCTCGGTGCTGTCAAATTCAAATTCTGGATGAAATCCTACTGATCAATTAAAGACCGTGAGGATGTCACAAATACTAATATATTCCGCAGGGTACACGGCATCTATCTTATAGACACACTCACTTTGGAAGATTTATGTTGCGATTAGAAAAGATTAGAAGAAGACATCTGATTTCATATAGGGCTAAGCTTGGGAACCCAGCTTTTCTTGATGGCTATCAGAGGATCGAGGCGGCAGCGCAGCACTCCCCCCACCCACTTAGATTTCATTTTGTCTTGTTGCAGATGCTAAGAGGGCTGAGCAACAGACACTCTTAGTGAATCAAATAAAAGGACGACCGTCCGTGCCTGTGTCCCTAGCGTCATGTCCAACAATCCCCCATGCCCAAGGGCTTATAAAGGGGTGAGAGCCAGAGGGATCAACATCACAGTAACTGCTCCCTACTACGTGCCACAAGCTTTACGGCCATTTCTCAGCTACAACCGCCCCAAGCAAGATAACTACCAGCATTCCAGGTGCACAAACAGGCTCAGAGAGGTGAAGGGGCACTGCCACTGGAATGCACAGTACCTTCCACCTCACCATCCTGCCTGCCATCATCTCTGGCATTTCCTCAGGGCACTGGCCCTGGAGGCCGCTGTTGCTGTACGCTAAGCTTTTTCGGGTGTTAACGTACCTGGGACCCACAGTTCCAGGTTGGGGGAAACAGAAGAGGTGTGAGCCCCCAACTCTGGCACAGGCTGCAATCCAGAGGGACAGGGGCTGCCCATTAATACACATCTTTCTGGCCTGAAAGCCTGTACCAAAGAGCACGGGAGAGTTGAACGCAGGCCAATCCTTATACAAAAGCGGACGTGGCCTATTTCAGATAGTAGATTGTGCCCCCGAGAGGCAGGGAGATCACCTTTTTTTCTCTCCTGGAAATGTCTTGCTCTGGTTAATACCATGAACTTGCAGAGAAAGGTTGATAACTGAAGCCCACATCTTCAAATGTTTTCAAAGTTAAGTCAGATAATCTTTACACTGATGTGAAAGGGGAAGAATATACATTTGACCTCTTGCTTCAAACAAAAACCTTTCCATATGGTTTTTAATTAGAAAGCAGTGGTTTTGCTTTTGCAACACTCTTTAACCTCTGCCATTGTAGGTACAAGGCTGCAAACCGTACTTTCGTTTGATTAAAAAAAAATAAAAAATAAACGCTGAAAGTAAAAATATTTTTCTTTTTAGGGAAAGAAAAGATAGCAAGCAGCTATTTTTCGGAAGGGTCGGGCGCTGAAAGGCATCTATGGGAAGCCATCATGGCTGTGGCTTACAGTTTATTTTGTCTTGAAAAAGTCCGAGGTCATTCTAACTATGTTGACCTGCTAACCTACACACTGATCATCTCCATCCAGGACCGTAAGCAAACACTGCCCTCTTGTGCACCGAACAGTCCGGGAGTCGGCGTGGAGATGGGTTCCACCTACCGCCCTGTGGCCAGCTTGCAACTGTACAGCTGCCTCTCGGGGCCTGGAGATGTGTCAGGAAAAGGATGACACACATCTGTTACCAGAGCGCTTGCTAAAATGTCCCCAGATTGCCTTCCGAGACAGATTTTGAGATAAAGAGGAAGAGAGGAAGATTCAGCTGAAGAAATCAAACCAAAAATAACTGCCTCTTATCTTTCCTAGAAAATATTCATTCCTCGAAAAGAAACTATTGGTTACTGTGACAAGTTTTCTCATTATATACTTTTAAAAACTTTTAGGAACAGATAATGAATCTACAGTAACAAGTATACAGTGCTTTTTTTTTTTTTTTTTAAATCTGGGAATTATCTGCCAGGCAAAGAGATTCTACTTGATTCCAGAAGGGGGAAAATAGGCAAGAAGAACCCAGGTTGCTCCTTCTCAAAGGACTCCCCCAAGGTTCAGTGATATGGTCTGCTTCTTTCTGATGAACCTGTTAGAGTCACCTGGAAACATTCTCCTCCAACCTGGGGACATGGCTATCCCCAGAAGACCAAATTGACATCTCAAGAGAGCTTTAAAGGACATGAACTACTGTCCCTTATTAAACAACTTGAGAAAAATCAAAGGCAGAAAAATACCCACTCAAGTCTGGGGCCAGGCCAGGCCAGGCCTCCTTGGCAGGAACCTCCAGGGAAAGGTCCTGGTCTTCTCTAAATGGGTCTCCAGTTTCAGTTCTGAACCACAAACCATCAAAATGTTGAAACCACCCCTGTACCCTTCTAGACACAATCCAGGATGGGCCAGATCTCCTGCTTAACTCACTCCTGGTGGAGAAAGAGAAGGCAAAAATCTGCCCCCAATGCATTACCTTTAATCCAACGGGTACCCCAAAGGAAAGGGGATGGAGATAAAGATTTAGGGGCATGTGTTCCATGGGCTTTGACCAGGTCTCAGAAGGTGGGCTGGGTACCGACGACGTCAGCTACTTCACTTAACCATCTCTGATTCCAGTGCTTGGTTTAGTGCTTTAGGAATATATCCTTAACCTTCACCGGGCTTGTAGTTCATAAGCAGTCAATGTGAAATGGCCAAACACAAGCACAGAGGAGGGAAGACTGGTTCACTTTATGCCAGGATTATCTGCCAACTCCTATTCCCACCTCAGCCCTTCCCTCTACCATGGGAAGAAAATGAGGGGCACCAGAAACGGACAGTTCTTAGGGTGGGTAAAAGCCAAAGGTCAGCCACACAGAGACCATTCGCCTCCAGAAGGCTGGTGGTATTCCTCCTCCTTGCTCTTGGCCCTCATCTCAGAATGACAATACATGCAGATCCTTTATCCTCCAGCCACAGTGAAGCTGCCTGAGGCTCAAGTATACGCATTCATCCCACACGCCAGCCCCACACCGAGGGTCTGCTGCGGAAAACAGCTCCGTACAGTCAGCCAGACTGACCCGCTCACTTGTGCCAAAGTCCCCACCTTCCTCCTGTCTCAAAACCCTCACGCGTGCCACTCCTTCCCAGCACTCCAGGGGCTGCCAAGACTCCTGTCCAACCTCCCGATTTTTGTTCAAACATAACTTCCTCAGAAAGGCCTTCCCCAGCCTCCAGATAAAGGAGGCCCCACACATCCACCTGTCCGTCTCTGGGCATTGTGTGCTGTCCTTCGCAGCAGTATCCCAATGTCCAGGGCTGCGCAATCCCGCTTACTTCTGTGGCACCTGCCTCCCCCACTCCCAGGTGCTCAGCCTTCTTCCCTGCCCACCAATGGAAACCAAACCCAACTCCTAGCTCTAGATTGCTCTGGACCTGCTGAATGAACTGATCGATGGAATGACACACCTTTCCTTCTACAGTGTCTGATCTGATGGAGAGGGGCCCCCTAAGACACCAGAATCTTGGGAAAAGAAATGAAAGAAAGCTGAGGAACCAGGCCAGGTGCTCAGACAGCCCCCAGCCTATTGCAAGAGTAGGTGACAGAACAAACCAGTTGCTGCCCGGTACAGACCGAACGTCAGATCTCTGACACTGCAACAGCCCAGACACCAGCTCCCGAAGGCCACAGAAGCCTAGGACTGTGATGTTGCACATTTTCAGGTGTCTTTTGGGCTTTCCCTCAAGAGAACACATGAAGAACTAAATGGTGAGATCAGCTATCTGTTGAAGGGGACTCAGGAGTCTTGGGGGCAGCCAGCGGGAACAGCACCACCACGTCCCTACCCTCCTGCCTCAGGGAGCCCTCTTCTCTTTCCCCAGCAAGTGTCATATCCTTCAAGTATTCTGTAATAGTATGTGAACCCTAAGTTCACATCTGCCCTCCCAGGTTCATAAGAACTGGTGCTCCAGGAAGCATACATTTAGGAGGAATTCTGGGCCCAAAGCTTGACCATCAGAGAGAGGATCCTCTTTCTGTCACATTGTCAAGCCAGACCAGGCAGAGCCAGGGACACCCACTGAACAGCGAACGCGCCCAATGCACCTCTGGAGGGCCTCCTCTCCCTTCACCTTCGAAGCCTACTTGCAGAACACCACTGGCGCAGGCCACGGGCTTGCATTATGCTCATTTCCCCATCCCCAAGCTCTGGGGCAAGTTTAAAAGTCCTCGTCCTGTCTCAGAATCAGGTCTGAATTAATACCCTTCCTCAAAAGAACTCCAGTAGCAAAGTGAAAACAGACGCACTAGACAATGCCCTTTGAAAGCCCCAGCAGGGACGACTGGTGACAATGCAGCCCCTGGCTCTGAAAGAAACCTTAAGGTTAAAGGTTCACAGAGGCAGAAGAATTACCAAAGTACAAGTTTGTTCAAATTTCCTCCGGCAGATTTAAACAACCAGGGTCAAGCTGAAGATTGCCGGCAAAAACCTATGAGACAACCCAGCCCCTTTGAACTGCGTAGAGAAAGGAAAATATACGGTCTGGGAGGGATCTATATTACAGCTTTTAAAAATGGTCTTGAAAAGGTCACCCCTGTTAACTCAAAATCAGCCCGTTGAAGGATGTTTGAAAACTGCTTCTAAAACAACAGGGCTGCCGGGCCCTCACCGTGTGCGGTGAGCAGCACTGAGGTCACCGTGTTCCCGGCATTAGTGTGCTGACCCTCTGTGGGCCATGAAATTAACCATCAGCACGGCAGAAATCTGCTCCGAGTTAAACTACTTTGCTACGCAAAGTGGCCTGAAAATGAAATACGAGGACTGAATTTCCACTGAAAGATGAACTTGTCTAACCTCAAGGCAGGCTTCCTCCACTGTGAACTCTGTGTGGCCACTGGTTCCAGGCCCCCCAAGAGGGTGGGTCAGTGCTGCAGGCAGTGGGAAATGACCCCTTATCCAGCCGCTCGTTCATTCACTCGTGTCTGCATGCACCAAAGGTTGACTCGGGGCCAGGCCAGGTCCTGGACCCCTGCACACAGAGGTGAATGATAACAGGCTCCTGCCCTCAAAGGGGATCAAGTCTAGTGGAAAACATAACCTGGTAAACAGAAAATGACAACCAATGGGGAGAAAATGAGATCCTAGGGTATATATAGGATGTCAGAAGCCCTGGAATAAGGGTCACCTAATTCAGGCTGGGGAAAGCCAACACTGAGGTTTCCCTGAGAAGGGCATGTTGCCTGATGACACAGCCATCAAGAGAATGTGATCTGTCCAGAGACCTGCAAGTAGTTCATTAAGCCAGGAGTCCTGAGAGAGACAAAGAGAGACAGAGAGACACGGAGCCATCATGAAGGGCTGATACCAGACATGCTGAGGAATTTGGCCTTTCTGCCAACTGAGGGCAATGCAAGACTTTTAAAACAGGGAGGTAAAATAACTACATTAGCAATTTAGAAAGAGTTCTTGGCTACAGAGGGGAGGATAGTTTTAAGGAGGCGGGGGTAGGGCTGGAATCAGAGAGACTGTGAAGGAACACTGTACTCATCCAGCTGGGCACCAATGGAGGCCTGTCCTAAGGGAGCAGCTGCAGTGATGGCGAGAACACACAGGTCAGAGGACATGCAGGAGGGACAAGACTTGGTCACCAACTCATATGAAGGAGGACACATTGAGGATCATTTCAAAGGTCATACCCTGAGGCACCTACGTGGCTCAGTCAGTTAAGCATCTGACTCTCAGTTTTGGGCCAGGTCATGATCTCAGGGTCATGGGATTGCCACCGCCCCCCTGCCCCGGCCCACACGGGGTTCCATGCTCAGCTTAGAGTCTGCTTGGGATACTCTCTGCCCTTCCCTCCACTTACATTCTCTCTAAAATAAATAAGTAAATCTTTAAAAGAAAGAAAGAAGAGAAAAAAGGAAGGGAAGAGGGAAAGATGGAAGGGAGGGAGAGAGAAAAGATAGGAAAAGAAAAGGTCGTGCTTTAGGAGAGTGGAGGTATCATTCCCCAGGAAGGTAAGGAAGTGAAGAGGGAGGTCTTGAAGATGTGGGGTCTGAGGCCTGTGATATTCACTGATGAGGAAACCGGCCCAATAAGCAGATGGATCCACAGGTCTAGAACTTTCCAATGAAATTTAATTAAGATGTCCAGTTGCTCAGTTGCACTAGCCACAGCGCAAGTCCTCATTGGCCTCACGTGCCCACAGCCACCAAGCTGAACGTTCCCATCATCACATCCCCTCTGTTGGACAGTGCTGAGCAAGGCCCTGCAGAGATTTCTGAAAAACTGGCCCTCGCAGTCAAAGTGTCCATCAGGCCTCTCTTAGCCACGCTGATGACTGATGGGCACAAGGTCTGTGCTGGTGAACACCAGCTTCCCTTCCTGGTCTTTCCACCTACTTGTCTGTGCAAATGCTCAAGAAATAGAGGTCTTCTTCTGTAGTCTTTTTTTCTCTAGAGCATAAGTTCTGAGGAATATCTCTGAACATGCCCTGGGTCATCATCATTTCAGAGACTAAGGAACTCTGAGCAGGTACGTGTGTGCACACACGCAAGCGTCTTTGGTGCTTATGGCATAAGGCCCTGAAAATCACCTAGAAATGACCACAAGCAGAGCTATTTTTTTAAGTGCCACACTGCAATGTAACTGGGAAGGCAGAGCTCTAGTCCCTGTGTCAGATGACCAAGGACAAGCCACTGACCCTCCCTGTGCTTTAAGCAACCCAAATAAATCTACAATAAAGGATGAAGCTGGGAGGCCAGCTAGGGCAGGTTCCTGAGGCCACGCAGGTCAATGCTAGCAATTCCAAGCACTAATTTTAAAAGAAAAAAGTCAGGTTTATCTTTAGGTAACACCTGTGTATGCCACCAAATAAATATCCTCAGGAAGTAGGTTAGAGACAAAGGAAATTATTTTAGTCTTCCTGAAGGCCCCAAGACAAGAGAGGCATCATCACAACACAGGAGATAGGGAAAGGGGGAAAGTCAACTTCTCTCTTAACAGCAAAACTTGTTTCTTCTCCTGCCAAGAGAGGATCACCACATTAACTAAGTCCTTCCCACTCCCTCCCCACCCAACCAAGGCCACTTCAAAGCAGCAGGAGCCTAATCGCACAGCACAAGGAAAAAAAGACCCATTAACAAAAAAACAAAACTCAGATAATTCAGGGGAGAATGGAAGCTGAAGTCTCTATTTTTGACAAATTGACTTGTATATAAACCGCTTCTCAGTAGCCATAGTTCCTACCAAAGAAGGCGTGAGCTAAGGTCTGAGAGCAGCTTCCCAGCAATCCAGGTTTTCTGAAATCAAATTGGATTAGACCCCCGCTGAGCCAGTTACTGACCTCTGGACTCTCGCCTGTGTGGGCTGTACAATGGAGAGGGAAACTCCTACCCCTGGCTGGCAGGGTGGAGTGAGATAATAAAGGGCCTGGAACTGTGGCCAGCGAGACAGCAGAGGTTCCCAAAGTGTCCATTCCCCCCCCTGTCCCTGTGAGAGGCAGACGTGCCTCAGCCCCCACTTTGCACTGCCATGTCTGCACCCCCAGAGTCACACTGTCCCTCCTGACAGTGTCCATTCTGTCTGTGGTCGCTCTCCCTCTTCAAGCTGGCTCTGTAACCCTCGGTCAGAATAAAGAGAGGGATGCATGGCCCCAGACCACTTAGCACAAGCCCTCTCCTCCGACTCTTCAAAAGCTGGCAGGATCTCCCAGCTTAAAAACCATCCACCTGCCTCCAACTACAGGCTCTCCAAGCTCCTGAGCTCTGGGGCCGCAGGGTCTCTGCAGCTCAGCCTCATACCCTGTTGCCTCCCTGTGAGCTCCACACTCTAGCCCTTCCTTTGCCCCTATGTCCCTGTTCACTCTGAGTCCTCCAGCAGGAAAGCCTCTCCTATTCCCACTGGGAAAATCTCAGCCATCCCTCAAAGCTCTGACAAGACAGCCCCTCCTCCTAACTTGCCCATGACCCTTACGCCCTGGCCTTACCTCCTCCCACTTCTCCCACTGACTGACTGCCCGCTTCTTGAGCCAGATCTGCTCTCATACCTCCGACTGCTCAGGCTGCACCCTGGGTCTGCTCTGCCCTCTCTTGTCCTCTGCCTGGAAAGCTCTAGGTCATCCTTCCAGGCCCTGCCCAGGGTACCCTCCTGAGGGATGCCCTTCCTGCCTGTCCCAGGCAGAGGCACTCATATCCTAAGCTCCTCTTTATGAAGCCCTTATGACTCTCCATCTTAACTGGCTGTTGGCACTGCCTCCTGCTCCTCCCTGGTCCTCCAGACCATTGAGTTCCCTGAAGACAGGCACGTCTGTATCTGCCCTCACATCCAAACAGAGTGTACAATATATGTAGAAAAGTAGAAGCAGCTACCCTGTGACCCAGTAATTCCATTCTTAGGTATATGCCAAGGAATAAAAACATATGTCCACACAAAGATTTGTACACAAATGCTCACAGCAGGATTAGGCATAATCACCAAGAAGTGGAAACCATCCAAATGTCCTTCAGAAGATGAGCAGGTTAAAAAACAGTATACACACATACTGGAATACTACTCAGCTATAAAAAGGGATGAATACAGCTGGGAGGTGGAAGGGAAAGTCACTGTTAAATGGCTACAGAGTTTCAGTTTGGGTTTGTTTGTTTTGTTTTGTTTTGTTTTTAAGATTTTAACTTATTTAACAGAGAGAGTGCACACATACGCACAAGCAGGGGAAGGAGGAGAAACAGGCTCCCTGTGGAGCAAGGAGCCCAATGCAGGGCTCGATCCCAGGACCCCAGGGATTGTGACCTGAGCCAAAGGCTGACACTTAACCGACTGAGCCATCCAGGTGCCCCTAAAGTTTTAGTTTTTTAAGATCAAGAGTTCTGGAGATGGATGTCACTGGACTGTAAACTTAAAAATGGTTAAACAGTTGGAACGCACAAAAGGCTCAGTCAGTTAAGCATCCGACTCTTGATTTCAGCTCAGGTCATGATCTCAGTCAGGGTGGCGGGATCGAGCTCCGTGATGGGCTTCTTGCTGAGCATAGTCGGCTTGAGATTCTCTCTCTCCCTCTCCCTCTACTCCTCCCTGCTCCTTTCTCTCTCCATTTCTCTCTCTCCACCCCTTAAAAAAAAATGGTTAGATGGCAAATTTGATGTAATATTTACTTTACCAGAATTAAAAATAAATTTTTAAAAAATTTCTCTAAAAAAGGAATGACATGTATCTACTCCATGCTACAACATGGAAAACCTTGAAAATATCACACCAATCAAAAGAAGCCAGATGCAAAAGGCCACATGCTGGATGATTCCATTTTTATGAAATGTCCAGTAAACACAAATCTGTGCACATGAAGTAAATCAGTGGCTGCATGGGCCTAGGGGAGGGGAGAACAGAGAGTGACTATTAATAAGTCTGGGGTTTCTTTTTTTTTTTTTTTTTTTTTTTTAAGATTTTACTTATTTATTTATTTGACAGGGAACAGTAGGGAGAGAGGCAGGCAGAGGGGGGGGGAAAGGAGGCTCTCTGCTGAGCAGAGAGTCCGATGCGGGGCTCGATCCCAGGACCCTGAGATCATGACCTGAGCCGAAGACAGAGGCTTAATGACTGAGCCACCCAGGCGACCTGGGGTTTCTTTTTGTAATGATGAAAATATTCTCAACTGGGATTGTGGCAAAGGCTCTATGCAGCAACTCTGGGAACATACTGAACACCACCAAAGTATACACTTGAAATGGGTTCATTTTATGGTATGTGAATTATATCTCAATAAAAATGTTTATAGGCATTATTGGGTATCTACTATGTGCTAGGCCCTGGATTGGCCCTAGAGCTACTGACATAATTCAGATGTTGTCTCTGTCCCTTAGATACTTCCAGACTAAAGGGAATACTTGAATAAGGGGAAGCCAGCCACTGCAGCAGAGCAGGGTAAACACAAGGTGCCATCTGACCCTAGGAGGGTTCATTCCTGCTCCTCGCCCCACCCTGAGGTGGCCCCATGCCTGAGGCCATCTCAGAAATGTCAGGCTCCACCTCACCAGGACACGGGCTGCCAGATCACCCAAGCACCAAAGCTACAGACACTGTCACCATGAGCACAAGTTGAAAGGTCTCCTGGTCAAAGGGAACAGACCCACGCTCCAAGACAAGGGTGCCTCACTCCTAGCCTGTCCGAGGCTCTAGCCAACAACAACAAAAAAAATGACTAAGCAGGGAATATGTCTCAGGGATTAATTTACGGGTTGTTTCCTGGGATGCCTGCCCAAATCTTATTCCAACCTGGATGAAGTGATTTTTGAAGAAAAACCCAGGAGACAAAGAAGATAGAAAACAAAGGAGATGCTAAGTAAAAAGCTTAAAAGCAATTAATTTTAAATGATTACAGCTTTACCAAAAGCTATGGCTATGATTTCCTTCTGACTTTGATTATAACCTTCCAGCAAAATATTTGCCTCCAGAAGGCAAAGTCTTTGCATTATTTTCTATTCCTAGCATGACTACAAAAATATTCTTTGATTTAACATTTGATATGTTTTGTTCTCAAGGGCAAGCCCCATGAGAAGAAAAATGTACCCCACAGAATGAAATATGACTACCTGCTTCCATTTTTCTTTCCTGTTGGTTCCTGCTCGAATATTCTGCATTAATTTAAACTCAAGCTGCATCTCCGATGTTATGTTACCTCCACACTGTCACCCAGACCAAAGCAAAGTCACCTGCCACCCAGCACCAGGCGCACGGCTACAAACAAAGCTCAACTTGAGAGTCTCCTAGAGACAGCAAAAGGCACTCCAACTTGGAAGGAGATAGGGAGGGGTCAGAGAGTGATAAGGTAGCAGACAAAACAGAAAAACCTGTATTTGAAAACAGGCACACTGGACTCTGCGTGCAGCCAACTTCCTACTGGACATAGAGAGGCTGTCAGCACATTAACACAAGAGACACCAGCGTCAGGGTCCACTTCACTCAGGGGTTGAGGGCATCCCAGAACTGGTATCGCAAGAATCTTCTGTTACAGTAAGATCACCTTTTTTTTTTTTTTAATATATATATTTTATTAATTTATTTGACAGAGAGAAATCACAAGCAGGCAGAGAGGCAGGCAGAGAGAGGGGGAAGCAGGCCCCCCAATGAGCAGAGAGCCCGATGCGGGGCTCGATCCCAGGACCCTGAGATCATGACCCGAGCCCAAGGCAGAGGCTCAACCCACTGAGCCACCCAGGCGCCCCAATCACCTTTTAACAAAGAAGGAAAAATCAAAGGCAGCGCTCCCTGAGTGAGCATGAAGATACAGGGAAGCAAGGCCTGGAAGAGTCTAGGAGCTAAAGAAGTTTAGGTTAAAGAAGCATTTCCAGTTATATCAACTCCTTTAAATACGTCCCAATATTTTAGGGCACATATATATGAACACCATACCATAACAATGTATTGCTGTGCAGATTCATAAAAAGACTAGAGGTAAAGAAAACCAAAATCGGGTTTTTTGTGTGGCTGGCTGGTTTTACACTAGCATAATGCCCAAATTCCGTGCACCGCCAGGCCCTTTGCTGTCTCGGCTTCTGTGGCTACTGCACTGCTTCCTGGGCATTATGTGCAGGTGCCCAAAGGGGAATGTAAAAAATCTGCTTGATTTAATAAAACAAGCCAAAGGGACAAGCGCTTTCTCTGCATCGGCACCAAGAGCGCAGAGAGCTGGAAAAACAGAGAAGGCAAAGTAGCTTAAGTTTTACAAAGAGGGTCTCCTCCGGGGCTGCAGAGACAAATATCCTCGGGGGTTTGCTGAATGTTTTCCCTCCAAAGAGAGGAACCACGTCAGACTTACAAGGCTGTGGCAGCTCTCATCAGCTCCAGCTAGGGAAAGACCCAGGCACCCAGAGGGTCCAAGCCAGGCAGGAAGCACCACTTAAATGGTGGGCAGAGGAGGGAAGGGATCAGGGCGACAAGTACAAGTCGTGGCAGAAGAGCTGTTGTTCATTAACAACTGGAACAAAAGACCAGGAGACAATACACTGTTAATCCTAGCAGCCACAAGAGGACTATAAATTGCCAAGCCAAGATACCAGCATTTTTCAGCTCTCCTCTTTCCTGCCAGAGTTAGATTGAGGATGGGTCCAAGTCCCTCACCCCCACCCAAGTCTTTAAAACATACATTACTGAATCTTTTTGAAGTTCTAGCCCTGAAAGATTTATACTCCAAAATGGATTAGAGAAAAATACTGCCCTGAAACACTACTATAGGGGGCCTGAGTGGACGGATACACTTTTTCATTCCCATTGAGAATGCCTGAGTAAGAGCTGTGCGGTCAGATCAACACAGGTTCAAACCCAACCCTGACACTTAGGAACTGTGCTCCCCATCTGACCTCTCTGAGCCTGCTTTTTCACCTGTAAAATGGGAATATCACCTCTTACTTCACCAGATTGCTTTGAGTGTTAAATGAGGGAAAAAACAGCGTAAGGGCAGCACTAAATAAAAGCTAAGTACTACTGTCACTATTAACCTCCCCCTGGTACCATGGAGTTTTATCTATGGCCACATGGATCAAGCAGATAAAGCCCAATTTTCTCTAAGCTAAGAAAGGAATCTTTGGGTAGCGAAAATACTTTGCGGGGGGGTAGCAAGAGAATCAACGAGAACTGGCTTTAATATAAGATATATTAAACTTCAGAGATATCATCATAGAACTGAGACAATCATTCTCATTTCCTTCTACTAGGGCTAATGTATTCAGCAAGGGGTCTAAATCACTCACAACAAGCCAGGAATTCTAACAAGACCCCAGTCTTCCAGCAATTCCAAGTGCAGGTGCATTGCCTGCCTGGGACTCTTGCATCATCCTAAAGCTCAGGCCTGATCTTGTCACAACCCTGTTTTAAAACGCTGCCAAGGCCCTTAGAAGAAAGCTATGCTAAGGTACAGTGCCTGGGTGGCTTAGTGGGTAAGCCTCTGCCTTGGGCTCAGGTCATGATCTCAGGGTCCTGGGATGGAGCCTCACACTGGGCTCTCTGCTCAGCAGGGAGCCTGCTCCCCCTGCCCCGCCCACTGCCTGCCTCTCTGCCTACTTGTGATCTCTGTCTGTCAAATAAATTAAATCTTTAAAAAAAAAAGAAAGAAAGAAATCTATGCTAAGGGCCTAACCTAATCTAAGTTCAACAACACTCAGCACTCTAGAGGCTCTGGCCCACCAACCCTTCTACCTACCTTCATCTTCATCACACCTCCCCACACGCCATGCTGATTTCTAGCCACAACTAAATGCTGGCCATTACCTCTAACTCTGAACAGACAAAAAGGCAGGTTTAAGCCACGGAGCCCTGACCATGCATTTCCTCCACCAGGAAAGCTCTTCTTTCCACCCATCATGTCCTATACCCCACTGCCCAGCAAAGTTGAGTTATTCCTGCTTTTGTCCTGGATGCTAAAAGCTCTAATAGGTCACTCGGCACATTGGACAGCGCCCTCTCCCTAGCTCTGCCTTTAGCTCCTAGAGGGAAATAAGAAACATGCATAATGTACCGATTATAAGCCAGGCCCCATGCTGATTGCTTTCTGTCCACTAACCCATGAAGAAAGTTCTTTGCTCACTTTTACCATCCAGCCCAAGAAGTGGGACAGCTTCCCCCATTCAGACTTACCACATGCCTACCACACACCTGGCTCTGGCCCAAATGCTGAGAATAAGCCAGTCATGATTCCTACTCTGCTCTCATGGAGGACAGAGACAGTCAACAAGGAAACACAAAGAGAGTTATCAGATAGTGAAAAGGGTTGTAAGGCAGTAAAATAGGGACATGAGAAAGCACGTGGGGCAGAGAGTTGAGGATACTTTGGCTGGGCAGCTCAGAAGAGCCCTCTTGACAGGACACTCGACCTGAGATATGAATGAGGAGCTGGATGTACCAAAGAGAGGGAACAATAGGTGCAAAACTAGCCCATTCAATAAGTAAAAATGAGGGCAGTGAGACTGAAGGCCAGGGGCAAGGTATGAGCTCAGAGGAAGATGGAGGCCAAATCGTGGGTTCTGCAGCCCACAGAGAAGAGGCTGGCATTTTAAGCACAAAGAGGAGCTGCTGGGAAGTGTTGAAGCTGAGCGCTGACATGAGAGTTCTCGGCCTACTGTATGGAAATGAAGTAGCAGGAAGAGGAGGGCAGGCAGTCCCTGAGAAGGTCCAGCATTGTAGGAGACCAGCTGCCAGAGGCAGGGATTTGGCCTCTGGAGCAATCTCAAAGAGCCAAAGACAACTATGGATCTATGATCTATGAGTCACGAGGGGAACTAAAGGTGTTAACCAGATTCAGGTTAGGGGAGGCAGAGTTAGGTAAACACCAGCCCAGGGTACTTTATACTTTCCAAGCTTCAGCTCCTTTATCAGAAAAATAGGCCTAACACTCCCACCACTTGGGGCTGTTGCACAAATGCAAGTTCTTAGCAACAGATGTGGGCCAGAACAGGTACTCAAATGTGGGTACGCTTTCCCTCATTTTTTCTCATTTCTCTGAAAAGGGTGAGAATCTGATCTATGGAAGGAAGGTTAGTGGCAGCCATGGTCTCACCATTCCACTGTGTTCGGGTTGCATTTTAATGCCTGTAAGAAGGTAAGGAAAGGGATGCCTGGTTGACTCAGTTGTTAAGCGTCTGCCTTCGGCTCAGGTCATGATCCCAGGGTCCTGGTGATCCAAGTCCACATGGGGCTCCCTGCTCCAGAGGAAGCCTGCTTCTCCCTCTCCCACTCCCCTTGCTTGTGCTCCTTCTTTCACTGTGTCTCTCTGTCAAATAAATAAATAAAATCTTAAAAAAAAAAAAAAGGTACAGAAAGTCTCCTCACTCAGGAGATGAGAGTAAAGAAGAGCCATGATGTACCTACAAGAAGAGAAAAAATTCTTCTTTTCTTTTATAGTTTTGCCGTCTAAACTAAGGAATTGCCAAGTTCTTATTAGAGTCATTAAAATTTGGTTATATGGGTAAGGCTGGCACCTGAAACATTTTGTCCTACAAAGAGCTTCTCTATAAATGGATATATTAGAAGGGGAGCAGGGAAGTATAAAGTGATTTGAGGAAGCATGGCAAAGAGCTCCAGCTTTGGGACCAGGGGTACCTGGTGTGCCACTTACCCGCAGCCTCCCTACATCCCAATTTCTTCAACTATTAAATGGTAACCACTGCACTCCTTGCAGAATCTACCTGGGGAAGTGGCAAACATGGAGAAAAAGCAAAGCCAATAAAGAGCTGTGTGGTTGCTATCTGCCAGTGTTTGGAAGGCCCAAAATCAGGTTCAAAGGGCACAGTTAGTATAGGGAAAAGCTAGGTCTCCTGCCCAGTCTGACTTCAAAAGCATGCCCTTTACTATTCACCTACACTCTTTACTAAAAAAAAACAAACAACAAAAAACCCTAAAAGTGACTTCTTATTTTACTTTAACCTGGCTCTTCCATCTCCAACCCAGACTGGCTCAGAGTATATGTCTGAAGATGTACCTGGACTCGACTAAACAGAATTGTTAAGGAAAGGGGAAAAGAGTCGAGAGGATCACACGACCCTTAACATTCATTTGATGACTGACACACAACTTGAGTACAAGACTTTAGGCTGTGTGACCTTGAGCAGGTCTCTTCCTTTGAGCCTCCACTTCCTCTACTGTAAAATGGGGAAATGACCTCAGACTGCCTGCAGCATCGAACAGCCGGGAGGTAACAAAGATTAAAGTACTTAGTACACTCATCACTACAGCTGGGACCCATATGCCCAGCGACCAATGAGGCCATCTGCCACCAAGCCAATAAAACCATCTGCCCAATATATATTCCCGTATGTGCTTGTAGGTGTAGAGAAGATCATATAATTGGAAGGAAAGACAAGGCAGTGGAAAACAGGAAAGTAACCAAATACTTGGGTCAGCAGTGAAGAAGAGACTTCTTTTAGCTGTTTACCTTTTTGTGCCAGATGCTTCTATTATTTTATCATTTTCCTCTAAAAACAGAGCATGTTTTAAAGCCCTGCCAACAGATTTAATTGCAGTAAAAACATACCCAGAAAAGTAATCCACAAAGGTATAATAGTGGCTTCCTCTGGAGAAAGAGGAGGGGCCATTACGGTACTTTTACCTAACCTGAAAAGTTCTATTTCTTCACAAGCAGAACCTATCCATGTATTACCTTATAATTTAAAAAAGTGATTAAATGGAACATCTTTGAAGGGCATTTTGGCAGTACCTCTCATGACTGAAAATTCATGTGCTCTTTGCCCAAGCCAGTTGCGTTCCAGCAGCATATCCTACAGCCAGATCAGCACCCCCACCCGTCTTGTTCTAGAAAATTCACTGAAGCATCATTAGCAAAAACTGAAAATGACGTTTTAGTGTCTATCATTAAGAGTTAGTTAAGAAAACGTTGGCACAGCTGTACGATGGGATTTTATATGACCCTTAAAAATAATACAGCTTTTGGGGCACCTGGGTGCCTCAGTCTGCTAAGACTCGATTTCTGCTCAGCTCATGATCTCAGGGTCCGGAGATGGAGCGCCACTAGGACTCTGTGCTGGGCCTGGAGCCTGCTTAGGTTTCTCTCTCCCTCTCTAGGAAAAAAGAATAATATAGCTTTTTGTGTGCAGATACGGAGCCCTTGGTGTTGACTAAGTGTAGACGGCGTTACCGTTTTGTGAAGAGAGAGAAGAGGGGGTTTACGAACAGCGGGTATGCTTGTCTTTACGTGGAGTTTTTCTGAAATGACACAAGGAACTGGGACAGCGGCTGACTGTGGTTGACTAGAAATGGGAACCAGGAGACCAAAGAACGGATGAGTGCAGACTTCTTTTGTTGGCACTTTTCACATAGACCTTTTTGGCAGCCTTTTGGAGTTTTCTGACTTGTTCGTGTACTACAAACTCCTCTTGAAAACAGAAACCAAAAACCATAAACCCAACACTTGAGGGAAGCACCTTCCTGCGCGGTTGTGCTGGGTGGGAAGCGCTTCCACGTCAGCCGGCCGCGAGTTCGGGTCCCAGAACCCCCGATCGCTTGCCGGCGGGGCCTCGGGCGAGCCCCGTCCACTTCTCGCGCCCTGAGCGGGACCCTGCCGGGAGGTGAGACGGTCCCCGTTCCCCGGCAGCGGCTCGGGCGAGCTCAGACACGGGGCCCGGCCGCTCCGCCCAGCGTCCCCGAGCCCGGCTCCCGCCCCGGCCCACGCTCACCGCCAATGATGGTCCGGATGAGGGAGGCGTGCCCGGGGCAATCGACCAGCGTGACCTGAAGCTGCGGCTCGCCGGGCTCGGGCTCGGATCCGGACGCCGCCGCGGACGCGGGCAGCGCCGCCCGCAGACGCGCGGGCAGCGGTACCGAGAAGCACGAGAAGCCCAGGTCGAGCGTGATGCCGCGCTCGCGACTCTGCGGCTGCTTGTCGAAGGCGGCGGTGGAAGCCGTGGTGCTCAGCGCCCGCGCCAGCGCCGTCTTGCCGCTGTCGATGTGGCCCAGCACGCCCACGTTCACGTTCACCCGCCGACCTGCCATGCCGCCGCCACCGCCGCTCGCGGACCCTCCCCTCCCGCGGCCGCCGCTGCGGTCCGGCTGGTTAAGCTGCCCCCCCCGCAACCCGCGCGCCGGGCAGGCCGGTTCCGGCCCCGAAGCTTCCGCCCTCTCGCCGCCCGCGGGCGCTGCCTGGTATCGCGCAGCAGGAGGGGGCTCCAGGGGCGGAACTTGGCCGAGGTTGCCGGCCGGCCGTGGGGCTGTTGTCTCACCTGGCTCCTGCCACCCGAAGCCTCAAGGAAATTGAGAACGGGGTGGGGGGGGGGGGTCCGTCTGTCCATCCATTCATTCGACAGGCTGTTGTTACGTGCCTACTGGGTACCAGGCACTGCTTATTCACGGCACTGGGATACAGACGGTGCTCTCTCCGTGTTACACTGTATTGGGGCGGGGGCGGAGGTCAGACGGTAAACAGGTGAACTAACGTCTGAACCAGACCATTTCAGAGAGGAAGACTTCCAGGCAAAAATAAAGCAGAGTTTAAAAGGACTAGCGCGCCAAGAGAAGGGAGGACAGCTCATTTACAATGAATGGCCAGGGAAGGCCTGTCTCCAGTAGCTGATGGAGCTGAGGCTGGAATGTGGAGCAGGAGCCAGTCGGGGGATTCTGCAAAAGACTGTTGGAAGGTGGCAGAAAAAGATGTCATCTCTGACCCTAGAGTTCTGGCCCTGCAAGTCTGCAACCTGGCCTCGGGAAGGGCTGCAGAGCCCCCGATAGTATGTAAAATGTTATGCTATGTGCTCCTACTGGAGAGGGTACAGGACTCTCACACGATTATTGAAGTGTCTGGAGCCACTAAAAAGGTTTGTCAGCCACAGCTGACAGTCAGGGGTCACCAACAGGGGTCTTCACTGGCTAGGCTGATGACTCAAGAAGAGAGATTGGCAGGGCTTAAAATGCCCGTGAGTATGGAGACTGGCGATCAGAACAACATCCTGCCTTGAGGAAGCCACGGCTCAGTTCCAGCCAACTGATACAAGGTAGGAATGGCAAGAACGCTAGCCCAACATGGCCCATCTTCCCATTTTTCAAGAGAAGAGAGTGTTTCTATATGAAATTTCTATATGCAATCTTTTACATGTCAGCCACTAATTTAGCTTTTCATTTAAACACTAAGGTAGCCAAGCACAAAATCCATTCAGTTCTGCCTGGCGGCCAGTTTGCCCTCTATGATAAGGAGGGTATAGTCATACTCAGAAGTAACTGAGTAATAGGGTACAGGCCCTATATTAGCAAGAGTCCCTAAGAGAAGCAGACACGGTTTGTTCAATCCCCCATGCATCCCAGAGAAAAGGAAGACACGTGTTGGGATAGCTAACACCATGCAATGCCGCTCTAGGAGACACACACACAACACAGGGTGAAGACTTAGGGCAGGGGTTTAGAGAAGGGCCACTTCTGTTTGTCAGGCACACGGCACTCACCTGTGGAAAAGTTACTGCTAGGTGCTTACACACAAAATAACAGTACAGAAAGAGAAGACCCTGTGTGGTAAGCTTACTCTGAAAATGTCTTTCCAAGTACGGTTTTAGTCTGAACCTGTGGTCTTCTAAAATGTCACAGGCAAAAGTTCTGGAGAGTCAGTCATAGGCTGTGATATTGTGATTTATAGTAGGAAATATTTATTTGGTCTTACTCCTGCTCCTGACACAGAACTCCAAAAACCCTTGGAATTTCCCGTGATGACAGTGAGAAAGACGTCTTTTGTTATGTTCCTGAGGTGACTTTTGGAAAGCACCTAAGATTGGGGGCTGGCCACCAGGGGAGCCAACTGAGTGATTAGAGTTGGAACTCTCTCAGTCCTACCCCCTAACCTTTGGAAAAGGGAAAAGAGAGGAACTGGAGAGTCAATCAATCAATCGTCAGTGGCCAATGACTTATTCAGTCATGCCTGGGTCATGAAGCCTCCCTAAAAACCCAAAAGGACAGCGTTCAGCAGAGAGCTTGGATGCTCAAGGAAAGTAAGTAGCTCGAATAAGGCATGGAAGCTCCATGTCCCTTCCCACATACCTTGACCCATGAATCTCTTCCACCTGGCTGTTCCCAGGTTAAATCCTCTTGTAATGAACTTGCAATCCAGTAAGTTGTTTCTCTGAGTTCTGTTAGCTGCTGTAGCAAATTAACTGAAGCTGAGGAGAGGGTCATTGGAATGTCCCATCTATAGCTAGCTGGTCCTCAGAAGCACAGGTGACAACCTGAGTTTCCTGTTGGGTTTCTGAAGTGGTGGAGGCAGTCTCATAGGGCTGAACCCTTAACATGTGGAACTGATCTCCAGGTGACAGAATTGAGATGAGTTGTAGGACACTATAGGGGAGGAAAAACTTTTCCCTTCCTCCTTCCTAGGCTCTGTGGCTGGCCTAATCATTGAATTGACATAAGAGGGAGTCACAGGCTAACTAAGCAGATTTAGTGTTGTACATATGAGAACTCATAAAAATATAAGACTCAAAGAAGTAACCAAAGCAGACAGGTTTTTTTACCTTTTAGATAAAGAAATAGTAAATCTGTGAAGAATTGACAAGAGAAAGAAGTTGGGGCTTGGGGTAGCAAAGTAGTGAAGGAGTAAGCAAGGTTTATATATACAGCATTCTGGACCCTCAGTTCCCTATCTCTGGTGATAAGGATGTCTTCTGCCCAGGTACCCTTCACATGGGAAATTTATTTCTTGCTTTCAGGGAGATAAAAGAGGATCATGATGTCCTTGTTGCACTGTTTCTTAAGGAACTTTAATTCAAAATAATCCAAAAGTCAAACAGGCATAATTGGGGGCAGCCTGCCCTGAACCCCAACAACACAAGTAAAAGGAAGACGACTGGCCCAAAATGGAGTCACTTATGCAAAGCCCTATGTCAATGAGCTGAGAGCTAATAACTTCATTACAATTTCAGCTCTCCCAGAAGTGGAATCTTAAACCAGTCAATGAGAAATCACCTGATCAGCACTAGTTAGGTAATCAGCTTACTAGATCCTCATCATCTCTTAAAGGAAAGTGACTTTAGCAACCTTGTGATAACCAACCCACTTTTTCGCCTAGTATGACTTCCTTGTTCCTGCTCCCTTTTGCCTATACAAGTCTTTCATACAGCTCCTCGGTGCTTTTTTCTATCTGCTAGATGGGGTGCTGCCTTCTTCTAATCAATTTTTGCTCAAACTCTTATAAATTGCTAATATGTCTAAGTTTCTGTCTTTTAACAACACCCAGCTGGTGTCAGACAATTGCTTGGTGGTGTGGGAAAACCCACACACTGGAATTGGGGCCAGAAATGGAAAGGCATGGGCACTGGGTGGGGCAGTTGGTGAAGCATCTGACTCCTGATTTCAGCTCAGGTCACGATCTCAGGTTCATGAGATCCAGCCCCTCACTGGGCTCTATGGTCAGCGTGGAATCAGCTTCAGATTCTCTTTCCCACTCCCTCTGTCCCTCCTGCTCGTTCCCTGTCTCTCACTCTCTCAAATAAATAAATAAATAAATAAGTCTTTAAAAAAAAAAACACAACAGAAATGTAGAGGCCAAGGCCAGGAGACTTTCCCAACGAAAGGATCTTAGCAATGCTGGGATTTGTGTTCGGTGCTCAGGACCCATTTCTTTCTTCTTCTTATTTTTTTTTTTTAAGATTTTATTCATTTATTTGACAGACAGAAATCACAAGTAGGCAGAGAGGCAGACAGAGAGAGAGAGGAGGAAGCAGGCTCCCCGATGAGCAGAGAGCCCGATGCGGGGCTTGATCCCAGAACCCTGAGATCATGACCTGAGCCGAAGGCAGAGGCTTTAACCCACTGAGCCACCCAGGCACCCCTCAGGACCCATTTCTTAAGAGAGATGCTCTGAAAGCATTTCAGTTCCCAAACTTTGTCTGTTGGGGCACACGGGAATGTGTTCTTTGTGAATAGGCATGTTGCAGTATTTCTTTACTGTTTACAGCAATAAATTATTATACACAATTGAAATATCCTTAAAAATAGATGTTATGGTGCTCACCTTGGAACACATATACTAAAAAAAAAAAATGATGTTATGGTAAGTTTGCAATTACATCAAAATAACAAATTACCAAGAAACAATAATTTGGAGGAAAGAGAGCGTATTGTGGTCCAGATGAAATAAAATTAGCCACAAGTTGATCACAATTGAAGTTGGGTAATGGGTCAGAGTGGGGAGAGAATTCATTCTATTTTTCTGTCTAGTTTTTGTATACGTTTGAAATTTTCCATAGTAAAAATTTTATTTATTTTTAAAAGATTTTGTTTATTCATTTATTAGAGGTCGGGGAGAAGGAGCAGGGGGAGGGGCAGAAGCAGTCTCCCTGCTGAGCAGGGAACCCAACATGGGGCTCCATCCCAGGACTCCAGGATCATGACCTGAGCTGGAGACAGACACTTAATTGGCTGAGCCATCCAAGAGCCCCCATAGTAAAAATTTTATTTTTTTAAGATTTTTTTTATTTCTTTATTTAACAGAGAGAGAGATCACAAGTAGGCATGGAGGCCGGCAGAGAGAGGGGGGGAAGCAGCCTCCCTGCTGAGCAGAGCGCCCGATGTGGGGCTCGATCCCAGGACCCTGAGATCATGACCTGAGCTGAAGGCAGAGGCTTAACCCACTGAGCCACCCAGGAGCCCCATAGTAAAAATGTTAAACAGGAAGAGAGAGAGAGAGAGATTATGGCATGTCCACAGAATGGAATATCATGCAGCCCTCAAAAAGAAGAAAAGCAGTATTTCTATACCACTTGGGAACCATGTCTAAGACATATTGGTAACTGAAAAACAAGCAAGGTACACACCCATGTGTATAATATGTTTACTCTTATGAGAAAGGCACGCCCTCTCTATATTTGCTTAACAGTATAGAACATCCCTGCAAGGCATACACACTAGCATATCCCAGAAGATGGACCCAGGAAGTCCCTAGAGCTCAGTCCTCTTATTTCTTCTCTCTGCACTCACTCCCTGGTGATCCAAATCAGTTGAACCAGCCATGACTCTAAGAGCCATCAACTCTCAAATGTAGAGCTTATATATGCAACCTGAATGTCTAACAGATACCTCAAACTGAATGTAGGGAAAGAACTGTCTCATCCTCCGCTTCTCCCCATCCCACCAGCAGCCCATCTCAATTCGTAAAGACTAACCTCCTCCCAGGTGCTCGGGCAGCAAACCCTGGCTCAACCCATGAGTTCTTGCTTCCTTTCATAGCCTATATCCAATTCATGAAAGCATCCTGCTGCTTTAATGCCAGAATCCAACCACCTGTTAGCACTTGACTGAAGCTGTCTTCTCTTAACCTGGATTGCGGTAACGGGAAAATTCACTCTTTTTGGCAGATGGTTCTATGAACTTTGGCAAATGCCGACTCATAACCACCCCTACAGTCAAGATACAAAAGAGTTCCACAACCCTCCGAGTAACCCCTTTGGGATCAAACCGTCCCATACCTTTAAATCCTGGAAGCCACTGATCTATGTTCCTGTCCCTATAAGACTTGCCTTTCCCAGAATAATATATATATATAGAAGAAGGGAGTAGGTAGCCTCTGAGTCTAGCTTCTTCCACTTAGTATAATCATTTGACATTCATCCATGTTGCTGCATGTAACCACACTGTGAGTTCCTTCTCATTGCTGAGCAGTATTCCACTGAGTGGATGGACCACCATTTGCTTACCCATTCATCCGCTAAAGGACAGGAAGACATTTTACCAGAAATGCACTGATATTTTTGACTTTTAAATTAGGCCAAAATATTACCTATTTGATAAATAAGTAAATATTTTTTAAAAGATTTTATTTGTTTATTTGACAGAGAGAGAGAGAGAGCGAGCAAGTGAGCACAAGCCGGCAGAGAGGCAGAGGGAGAGGGAGAATCAGGCTCCCTGCAGAGCAGGAAGCCCGATGCCAGGCTTGATCCCAGGACCCTGCAATCATAACCTGAGCCAAAGGCAGACACTTAACGACTGAGCCACCCAGGCGCCCCAGTAAATATTTTTTAAATATAAAATAATGTCCTAAAGGAACCAGTGGAACTGAGATCCTTTTGTTTTTAGTCAGTGGAAGAGTCGTAAATGCTTTTGCACTGTTGCCTGTGGATGGACTTCTCACCACCTGCCCCAGGCCCACCCCTCTCTGCTCTGGCCATCGTGAACCTCTGCGACCCTGCATATGGGCAATGCTGATCCAGCTTGCCCTGCACTTGCTCACCAGCTATGCCCTTTGCCTGGCATACCTTCTGGAAGCTTCCTCCATATTTCCCTCACTAGTCACAGTTTTAGTAAATGACAGAAATCCTCCATGAAACTGAAGCAAAAGTGAAAAACGATAAAAGGAGATTCACTGGCTATTCACTATTGCTAAAATCACAGGCTCCAGGGGCTGTCCACTCGTGCTTGAATCCTACCCTGCCACCTGAAAGCTGTGTAGTCTTGGGCAAGTTACAGAACCTCTTGTGCCTCAGTTCTGTCATGTGTGACATAGGACATAAGAGTCCTTAACTCCCAGGGTTGCAAGGATTAGATGAAGTGGTATTTGTGTAGAACCTAGAACAACGTCTGGCATAGAGTAATTGCTGTATTAGTGTTTGTTAAGTTCAATAAATCAACCAAACTAAAAGGTCTAGAGGAAGCACTCATCTTCACGTCAGCCTCATCCAGGGGCTCAGACAATGACACAAAGTCACCAGCTTTGTTCTTCACCCCTCTGGGTTGCTTCCATTGCAGGCAGACTCTCTCCTCATGATGACAGGATAGCTGCCAGCACCGCCAAGCTTACATCCTCAGCAACCGCAAGTCCCCACATTGAGTCTCATTGTCCCGGATGAAGTTGTGTGTCCCTGCACCAAGCACAGACATAAAATGCTCTGCCTAGGCAGGTGTCAGTCATTAGCTCACTCCAAGGGCTGGGGCTGGGCGGAGTGGAGGTGTTGTTGCCAGCAAGATAAAATCACACTATGCCTCACTTATGCAAAGTTGTCTATCCATCCCACTGAATTGAGTTTGCTTTAGGCCAATCTGGTGCTCTGAAGTCCCCCCACCCCCGGCCACCCCCAATCCTAGTCGGCTGAGGGTTCCTTACACATCTTTGACTGCCCAGGGCCTGACACAGGCAAATGTTCCCTAAGTGTTTCTTTTTTTTTTTTTTTTTTTTAAGATTTTATTATTTATTTGACAGACAGAGATCACAAGTAGGCAGAGAGGCAGACAGAGAGAGAGAGAGGAGGAAGCAGGCTCCCCGCAGAGCAGAGAGCCCAACGCGGGGCTCGATCCCAGGACCCTGGGATCACGACCTGAGCCGAAGGCAGAGGCTTTAACCCACTGAGCCACCCAGGCGCCACCACCCTAAGTGTTTCTTGACTGGACTCACCCCCCCACAAACCTCTAGCCCATAAATACAAGCCCCTCTGCAGCAGACTTCTGGGTCTCATACAGTTCCACAGGCTGGGCACGGTCCCTGGGAAGTGATTGGCAGGAAACGGCCTGCAGAATTGTGATTATTTGGGATTTGTTCTTAATGTTAATGCAATGCTGGTTCCTTTCTGTTTCTTTAATGCCATTTTGTACTAAGGTAGTTCAAAGTTCTTTACAAGCAGCTAGTAATTAATTCAACTTCATTAAGGCCAATTAATCCAGGATTAATTATAAATTTGCCCAGAGGAAGTTATTATACTTTGCTCTTTGATTTAGGTTTTGGCTTCTAAAGATTCTTTTAGGAGTGAAATGGAAATTTCCCTTTTCTCTGAGGGTAACTACCTTGCCAGCGATTCTGTTAACCATGTACCTTCCTCAATATGCCCCATACTAACCTCAGATGAGACTGTCACTTGGGCCATCAGCTGCTGCATGCCATTCCCAGTACTAAACAGATCTGTTGATGCCACTAGCCACAGGGTGAGGAAGAGGGTGTCCTGGCAAGAATTGGTCCCACATAGTTTCAGATCAGAGCCCTAGCTCATGCTGGCTGTGTGACCATTTCTTCCATCCATGCATGGACATGATAATGTTTTACAAGATCATTATAGTCTATACTGGCTAGAATCTACTCCCTTCTTTTCTGAAAGTCTCCTTGGTTCTCCTTGGAGGCATCACACCACCTCTTCTCCAGGTCACAGTGGAGACTGCCTCCCCTCTACTTTCAGAGTGAGCCTGAGACCCAGGTCCAGCGGTAGCAACTGGTTGGGTAGGGAGCATGCGATCCAACTGGCACAGCTGGAGGAAAGCCTGGAATTGTTTCCCAGGGCAAGCAATACAAAAGTGTGTGCCCTGACACCGGACTACAACCTGTAGAAATCAGTCTGGGCTGTGGTGAGCTCCCAGGAGGGGAGGCTGGCTGGGGTAGTATAATGGACCTCCAAAGATGTCCCTGTCCTACAATCTTTTACCCCATAGTAAAAGGGACTTTGCGGGTGTGACTCAGTGAAGGATCTTGAGAAGGAAAGGTTATCCTGGATTATCCTGTGGGCCTGCTCAAATCACAAGGGTCCTTTTCAGAGGGAGGCAGGAGGGTCAGAATCAGAGAGATGGTATCATGAAATGCTCCACTGGCCATAACTGTCTTTGAAGATGGAAGATGGACGCAAGCCCTCCACAGGCTGGAAAAGGCAGGGCAGTGGATTTGCTCCTAGATCCTCCAGAAAGGAAAGAAGCCCTGCCAACATCTTGATTTTAGTCCGCTAAGACCCATTTTGGATACTGACCTCCAGACCTCTAAGAGAATAAATGTTGTTTTAAGCCACTGAGTGTGTGCTAATTTGTTGCCCCAGCAACAGGAAATGAATGCAAGCATTTAATTGGAGGTCTGAGTCTATTTTCATCTTTATTACACAAATGAGAATCTCCTAATTCCCTCCCAACTGATCAGAGGCTTTTACCAGGCTTGCTCCACATCTTAGACCTAAGGATCACTAAGACTTACACCATAAACAAACTCAGTCCCTGTCTTCTGCTCAGACCTGCTACTTTCATCCAGGGTACCCTGACCTCTGACTGCAATGTGCATCTGACATCAGTAGGACAGAGCCCTTGAAGCCCTCAGAAGCTGCAGGCTCTGGCTGTTTTCCTAGGCTGACACTGGGACTTGGTAGATGCCACTAGCTTCCCCCATTGCAGTGGGACATGCCTGCTGAAATGGAAAACCTGTTCCCCAGAATAGTTACAGTAGGAGACAGAGGACTAGCCCTTGCTAACCTGACCCTGTCTCCAGCCTGACTTCCGCCTCTACCCCCTACAGCAGTTTCTGTGGGTTCCCTGGGGTACTGTTTCTGCTGAAAAAAGCATGGCAAAAATGACCCACTAAGTCCAGGAAACACACAGAGAAGGAAGATATAAAAGGGGAGACAAAAGTCCATCCCTTTGTATTCCAAGGCTCTGATACTACTTTCTGTGCCCTTCCCGACACTAGAGCCCCATGTAAAAGATCTCGTTTAATTTTCTTAGTAATCCTATATGTGAGTGTTGTTACTGCTGTTTCACAGCACAGTGGAGTGGACCTAGAGAGATAACTTGCTCAGAAAACATCAGGATTTGAAGCCAGAGTAGGAGGCCTCCATGCTGCCAGGAATGCAGGACCCTTCTGTTCCCGGCCAGCTGATCCTTGTTCTTTTAGTTTCCTTCAGCCCCAGTGATGTGCACCATCTTCATAATCTGTGTCCCATCCAGGTACCACCTACCTCTTAACATGTTCCCTTAAAGTAACCTGCTTTTCAGCTTAAATAAAAGGATTTGCCTATACATCAGAAAACGATCACAGTAAGTAGGCAGAACCACAAAACCCTTGGTTGCAGAGTCCTTAGGGAGATGAGCAAGTGGTAGAAAAGGGTTAAAGTTACACTCTTCCCCCTAAGACTTGTAGAAAGAGAATTAGAAAGGGAATAATGTTCCTACTATAAAAATCAATATTATTTAATTTTAGGTCTTTGTACCACCTCTAAGTTACAAGAAAAATTATCTCTGTCTGCTCTGTCCCCAGAAATCAGCCCAGGCTGAAATAACAAGCATGCCAATTAGGCTGGCAATGACCAGAAAGGGGCATGATTCCGAACGCTGAATGCCGGGGAGGATGTAGGAATGCAAGATCAGTGAACAAGCCGATTAGTTTTTGAAAGTGGTTCTTTCACATGGGTATTTGATTTGATGCTGATTGGCAGGGATCTTGGTACCATGGCTCTGAAGTGTACTCTGCACATTGGGAATTATCCTGTTTATAATAAGCATAATAGTCTCCTTGGTGTGCCATATTCTCTCCAAAGCTTTAAATGCAAGTTCCCAGCCACTGCCAGTGAGGAACAAAAACAACTGACCTAAAGAATGTAAACCTGACATCGTGACCTGTGAATACCATACAAGATTCAGCAAAACACAGGATTCTAGAGCAGTATCTGGGAGTAGCACTAATGCTTTACATTTTGATTACATCTTTTGGGTGGACTAAAAATCTGATCAAAAGGGGGAAAACTGTTAAAAACAAGACAACAAGCTCCCAGTGGACTCACTTATGCCAACCCCCACATCACCAAACCAAGACTTAATTAGTGTTGCTCTTCCAAGGAATAGAATCTTTTTTTAAAATTTCATTTTATTTATTTGACAGAGAACGAGAGAGAGAACACAAAGGGAGAGAGCACGGAGGGAGAGGGAGAAGCAGACTCCCCGCTGAGCAGGGAGCCCAATGTGGGGCTCTATTCCAGGACCCAAGGTAATGACCTGAGCTGAAGGTAGATGCTTGCTTAGCTGGCTGAGCCACGCAGGTTCCCTAAAAATAGAATCTTAAACTAATGATCAGGAATCGTCTGATTGGTGCTAGATAATCTGCCTGATAGAGCCTGCATCCCTTAATAGCATGTAACCTTGTAATAACCAACCCATTTTTGGGGGAGTTGTTGTTTTTTTTTTTTTTTTAACTGGGACTTCCTTATTCCTTCTCCCTTCTGCCTAAAAAGTCTTTCACTTTGTGCAGCTCCTCAGAGATCCTTTCTGCTAACTGGGTTCTACCTGATTAATGAATTGTTGAATCCAGCCAATAACATCTTTAAAATGTGCTCAGTTGAATTTTGTTTTTTAAGACTGCAAAGGATATCAAACGATACAGATCAATAGCCAGATGAAGAGAGACACATAGGGCAAGGTATGGGGAAAGCTACCACCATCTAAGCACATTATCTTCCCCAAATCTCCATGTGTTCATCAAGCTCTCTGAACCCTGTCCTTTTGGGTTTCTATGGAGGCTTATGTACGCATGATTGACGAAATCATTGGCCATTGGAAACTGATCCAACCTCTAGCCCCTCTCATCTCCCTGGAGGCCAGGGGGTAGGATTGAAAATGCCGACCCTTTAATCCCTTGGTTAGTTCTCCTGGTAACCAGCTCCCATCGTAAGGTGTAGTCCAAAAGTCACCTTATTAACATAATAGACATTTGAGCTTTCATAACTTAGAAAATACCAAGGGCTTTAGGAGCTTGATGCCAGAAACAGTGCAAAGACCTGTTAAAGAACAAAATTCATTTGAAGATTAATTGGCTTCATTTAATGATTCATGAATAGAGCAACATCCCATCTTAGCACATAGAAGGGAGTTCCAGGGAGTTGTACAAAATGAAAGGCTTTTATAGGAAGAAGAGGGCAGAAAAAGAAAGTTTCTAGGAAGGAGAGGATTGTTTCAGGCCATGTCTCCTTCCTGTGGGGGAAGATAGGGGTCTATAATGCAGATTATCTCAGTAGTGTTAACCAGATAATCCCACACTGACTGGTTAAAATCATATTTCTGGAAGGGGTTGAAACTGCAATTAGGTTAAGTGTTAGTCTTGGTTTGCTGCCATGGGGCTTAACACAAGTGGCTCTATTTTGGATCTCTTGTTTCTTTTTTGCCAGACCAAATATGTATTTCTTATTATAAATCACAGTATCACAGCTTCTGTGAACAGTGCTGCTATGAACATTAGTGTACAGCTATCTGCTGAGTTCCTGTTTTCAGTTCTTTGGAATATATACCTAGGAGTGGAATTGCTGGGTTGTACGGTAAATTTGTGTTTAACTTTTTGAGGAGCAATGAATTGTTTTTCACAGCAGCTGTGCTATTATGCACTCCTGTCAGCAATCCCCAAGGGTTCCAACATCTCCATATCCTTGCCAATACTTGTTATTTTGTTTTTTTCCTTTCCTTCCCTTCTTTCCTCCTTCCTTCTCCTCCTCCCCTCCCCACTTCTTGTTCTTGTTCTTGTTCTTCTCCTTCTCCTCCTTCCCCACAACCTCTCCCTCCCTCCTCCTCCAACTTCTCCTTCTTCTTCATGATAGCCACCCTAATGGGGTGAAGAAGTATCTCAGTGATTTGTACTTCCCTGATGACCAATGACATGGGTCATCTTTTCATGTACTTATTGGACATCTGTGTATCTTCTTGAGAGACATGTCTATCAAGTCCTTTGCTCACTTTTTTTAAAAAAAGATTTTATTTATTTATTTGACAGACAAAGATCACAAGTAGGCAGAGAGGCAGGCAGAGAGAGGAGGAAGTAGGCTCTCTGAGGAGCAGAGAGCCCGATGCGGGCCTTGATCCCAGGACCCTGGGATCATGACCTGAGCCGAAGGCAGAGGCTTTAACCCACTGAGTCACCCAGATGCCCTTTTGCTCACTTTTTAAAGGGTTGTTCTTTTTTTTGTGTGTGTTGACTTATAGGAGCCCTTTCTATTTCCTAGATACTAAACACTCATCAGATATGTGTTCTTGTTCTTCTTCTTTGAAGATTAATGTGATTAATAACTAATGTGATTAATATAAAGAGATATATAAAGAGAGAATATAAAGAATATAAGAGAATATAATATATAAATAAAGAATATAAGAATATAATAATGTGATTAATAATGTGATTAATAGGGCGCCTGGGTGGCTCAGTGGGTTAAGCCGCTGCCTTCGGCTCAGGTCATGATCTCAGGGTCCTGGGATCAAGTCCCACATCGGGATCTCTGCTCAGCAGGGAGCCTGTTTCCCTTCCTCTCTCTCTGCCTGCCTCTCTGCCTACTTGTGATCTATCTCTGTCAAATAAATAAATAAAAATCTTTAAAAAAATAATGTGATTAATAACTATTTTCTATTTTGTGGGTTATTTTTTCACTTCTGTTGAGAGATAAAGTCTTCGATGCACAAAAGTTTCAAATTTTGATTAAGTCAAACTTCTCTATTTTTTTGTTAGTTTCTTATGCCTTTGGTGCCATATTTAAGAAACTGGTGCCAAATTTGGGGCACTTGGGTGGTGCAGGCAGTTGAGCATCCAACTCCTGGCTTCAGCTCAGATCATGATCTCAGGGTCATGAAATTAAGCCCCACATCCAGCTATGGGCCCAGTATGGAATTTGCTTAGAGTTTCCCTCTCCCTCTGCCCTTCCCCCTGTTCTCACTCTCTCTCTCTCTAATAAATAAATAAATCTAATTTAAAAAAAGAGATACCATTGTCAAATACAAGGTTATGAAGATTTGCCACTGTGTTTTCTTCTGAGAGTTTTTTTATAAGATTATATTTACTCATTTGAGAGAGAGAGCGCACCAGTGGTTGGTCGGGGGGGTACAAAGGGAGAGGGAGAAACAGGCTTCCTGTTGAGCAGAGAGCCCAACTCCATGCTCGATCCCAACACCCTGGGACCATGACACGAGCCAAAGGTAGATACTTAACTGACTGAGCTGTCAGGTGTGCCTCTTCTAAGAGTTTTATAGGTTAAGTTCCTTAGAGCAGATTTGGGCTCTATTTTGAGTTAATTTTTTGTATATTTTGTAAGATAAGGGACCAACTTCTTTGTTTTGCACATGGATATCCAGTTTCCCCAGCACAGTTTGTGGAAGAGGCTGTCCTTTCCCATTGACCCACTGAATGGTCTTTGTACCCTTGATCACACATGTGAGAGTTCATTACTGAGTTCTTTATTCTGCCTTCAGGAGGCAGCAGTGAAGGCAGGGGTAGGCTTGACCTGGGCTTCTGCGTTCAAAGGTCAAGTGTGAAAGAAGCCAAAGAAAAGAAGAAGCAGAAGAGGGTTGAGAAACAAGTAGCTGAGATGGTCAAGCTTGGAGTGGAGAAAAGTGGAGTCAAGAACTAGAGATGAAAGAGCAAGGAGTTGGACTACCTCACAAGGAGGTAGAGTTTTGGAAACATGATATTCACTGTCAACATTATTTAAATAAAGGGAGAGGACGAAGACCAGGAGAAGCTGAGGAAGACAGTTCCAGGGAGGATCCCGAGCAGAGCCAGGGTGGGAGGGGTTGGTTGAGCGGGGCCTCCCGACGGAGGCAAAGCAAAGGCTTGGGAGTCAGAAAACTGTTAAGGAAGCAAAAGTCAAAACTTAAGCTCTAAACTTGTTTTCTTCATCTCCAAATCGGAGGTAATAACTTGAGCTGAAGGGTATGACGTTCAAATGCGATGATAGGATGGTAGGATTAGGAACCCGACTCCAGGACCCCACTTCACTGCCGCACTATCAAAGCCCGAATAAGATCCCTTCTCTTAAAAAAAAAAAAAAAAAAAAAATCCCTTCTCTTCTCACTTTAGGACCAGAGCAGGAAGTGCCGGCTGCGGGGGAAGCCAACTCCGAGACACAGCCGGAAGTGGGTGGGCGGAGCCCTACCGGCAGCCTCGATGGGCATAGACAAGAGCCAATGGAGAGCGGAGGCGTTCCCGCCCTCGCCAATGGATCGCCGAGGAAGGCGGGCCTTGACAAACCGCCCTAGTAACAGCCGCATGGTAACCCAGGTGTGGGGCGTGTGGTGCTCGCTCACGGTATTCCACGCTGGTTTTGGCTCCCGGCGTCTGCAAGATGAAGATTGAGGAGGTGAAGAGCACCACGAAGACGCAGCGCATCGCCTCCCACAGCCACGTAAAGGGGCTGGGGCTGGACGAGAGCGGCCTGGCCAAGCAAGCGGCCTCGGGGCTCGTGGGCCAGGAGAACGCGCGAGAGGTGTGCCGGGCCCGGGAGTTGTGAGGCCGCTGAAGTGGGGGCTCAGGGCGGGGCGCGCGCATGGATGTCCCGCCGACCTTTCCTTAGGGCGGTGAGAATGGATTATGGGGTGGGGGACGGCGAGGGAGGTCCGCGCTGGGATTCGGAGAGGGGGAGTCCCGGGAGAACCGGTGATGACCCCGCGCGGGCGGTTCACCTTACTGACAGCATCGCTCTTGAGTTCCCTCTGCACCTTGCTCTCCTCGTGACGCAGCGATAAGCTGGGAAGAAGTTAGTTAAGGTCCCTGCTTTCTTGGAGCTTACATTTTAGTGTGGTTTGAGACGATAAACGTTTAGCCGGTAAATAAAATAATTATTACATTTTGGTGGAGGTCAGTTTCCCCAGGGCCTTGTCGGACATGGTAAGGAATTTGGATTTCTTTTGCAGCGGGAAGCCATGGGGATTTTAAAGTAGGGACGTGATCAACCTTAGAAAACTCACTTTGGTTCACAGGGCTTGGGGGCTGAAGGAGGGAAATGAAATTAGGGAGAGGAGCAGTCTGCTTCAGCCATGCTGCAGCGTCCTTTTTGACCATTCCAATCAAATCCACTTTTCTTAAGTGGCAATGATGCCAAGTAATTTTGCTTACATTATAACCATGAAACCATTCAAACTCTTTGTATTATTTTATTGCAGATGAAAAAATTGAGGGTTCCCACTTGAGGTCACTGCACCTACCCATTTGCCACTCAGTTTAGTAATGATGGTGCTGGGATTTGTATCCACAGGTATTGCTGGCTCTCAAATCAGTGCTCTCCCTATGATATTACAGCCACATTTTAGCCTGTGCTCTAAGGTGAGATCCATGCCCCTTGGCCTTGCCGTGGTTTAGTAGTTACAGACATCTGCACTTAATACCAGCTTAAGACTATAGCCGTTTGGCTAGAAGAAAGGGTCAAAGAAAAGCCTCTGGTTTCTATTTTGAGCATGATCTTTTAAAAAATGGAAACATTTGGGTGCCTGGGTGGCTCAGTGGGTTAAGCCGCTGCCTTCGGCTCAGGTCGTGATCTCAGGGTCCTGGGATCGAGTCCCACATCGGGCTCTCGGCTCAGCAGGGAGCCTGCTTCTCTCTCTCTCTGCCTGCCTCTCTGCCTGCTTGTGATCTCTCTCTGTCAAATAAATAAATAAAATCTTAAAAAAAAAATGGAAACATTGACTGGGTCAGGGGGACTTTGAAACTTCTCTTTGCCAGCTTCTGCTTACTGAGGACCTGTTACTGAAAATAGTTAACACTGGCTGAATGTTTGCTATGTACCAGGCAGCTTTATTTCCGTTGTTCAGTTTTCACCTCCACCCTGATAACTGGCCTACTTTACTCTGTCTCCTTTCAGATGTTAAGAAAGAAAAAGACTTGTATAGTGAATACCTATGGGCGTAAATACTACAATGAACATTTTACTCTGTAGGTTTATCCTCCATCTGTTCATTTATCCATCCATCAATCCACTTTTGGATTTCAAAGTAAGTTGCAGACAGTGGTACACTTTACCCTTAAGCCCTTAGTGTGTGCCACTATTATGACCTGTTTTCAGAGGAGGAGATTTGATTCACACAGGTTAGGTAGGTAGATCATTCAGGTCATTCAGAGGGTAGTGGTAGAGACAGAATTTAAAACCAAGCCTGTCTGATTCCAAAATCCATGCTTTTTTTCTTTCTTTCTTTCTTTCTTTCTCTCTCTCTCTCTCTTTTTTTTAAGATTTTATTTATTTATTAGCGAAATCATGAGTAGGGGAGTGGAGCAGAGGGCAAGGGAGAAGCAGACACCCTGCTAAGCAGGGAGCCTGATGCAGGACTCCATCCCAGGACCCCAGGATCATGACCTGAGCAGAGAGCAGATGCTTAACTGACTGAGCCACCCAGGCGCCGTCTAGTATCAGTGCTCTTAACGTCTGAGATGACGCTTTACGCCTCCTTATGAATATGAGCTTCCTGACAAGAGAGTTGATTAAGTATTATTATATACACCAAATCTTACTCATTATCAGGGCTCAGTATTTATTTATTTATTGAATTAATAGGCATCCCGCTGCAGCTTCCGGGTCCTGGCATGACTCTTGTCATATCAGCAGTCTCCCTGGTTTTTAATATCTCATCTGAAAAATGAAGAGAGTTAGACTAGTTAAAGGCCTTTCCAGTTCTTTTTAAATTTTAGAATTCACTGAACATATCTCACTGGAAAGAATTTGGTGCTTAAACTGAGAGAGAGTAAATGGAAGAGGTCCTAGTGTTTCAGTAAGAGCACACGTCCATGCTTTGGAAACTTTCTTCCCCAAGAATGCTGAGGATTATAATATCACAGCGCTCTAGGGAAAGACCATAGTGGGTAGCCTCTTTCTTCTTAGAAATGCAGCAGCTGAAAAATAGCTTGTAGCCTTTCTTCAGGGCACTGTGCTTTTCCAACTGAGCCCAAAATGGAATACAGCCCGTCCACATGTATTCTTTAAACCCACATTTTTGGAATGGCTGTGGAAGTGTGGGACCAAGGTACTTCTCCAGAGAGAAGAGCTCTGGCGTGCCCTAAGTCTTATATTAGGTTATTAAGTCAATGTAAGAAACCTTGTAGTCCTGGGATATGTGTTCAATAAGTGTGACTCTCAGCCTTCTTTGTATAAAGTTAAATATTCTAAAATATATAAAAATCAGTAACCCATTTGTGGAATTTGCACTTCTACACACATATATTTATATATCTATATGTATATGTATGTACGTGCTGTAAATGGCTTAATAGTACCCAGAGTTAGTATGAACTTAAGGTTTAACAACAAATCATCATGTAATTTACTTAAAAAAATGTTTTTAAAAGATTTTATTTATTTGACAGAAAGAGAGAAAGAACACAAGCAGGAGAGTGGGAAAGGGAGAAGCAGCTTCCTGCTGAGCAGGGAACCCAGTGCTGAGCTCCATCCCAGGACCTAAAGGCAGACAGGAGCTAAAGGCAGACACTTAACGACTGAGCCACCCAGGTGCCCCAAGTAATTTACTCTTAAGGATTTGAAAGACAGTCGATTAATCTTAGGGTGCTCTCAGTTTAACCTCAATGCAGCATTTGCTTTGCAACATTCTGGGAATTAACTGATGGCCAACTAGTACTGTATGCTTTGATTCTTAACCCTTAATGGGTTAATTTGGGACTCTGTTGAAAGCTGTGAGTCTCCTCCCTGGAACATATGTACACAGTTTTGTTTTCAGTTTTATTCCCAATCTCGGGATGTGTGTGAGCCCCTGGAGTCTATCCTTGGCTCCCAGGCTAGAAATCACTGCTCCCTTTAGTACCCCTACCAACCATTCTCTACATAGCACCATCAAGGTCTTTTAAAAAGAAATCATCATGGGATGCAGAGCCCAAGACCATTTCAGTGACTTACTATTACATGTAGATTAAAATCCAAACTTTGTTAAGTACTAAAATCCTGTTGTGAGTCCTGGCCCCTGCCTGCCTCTTAAACCTCATCTTCCCATTCTCCTTTTACCTATGCTTTGGTCACTGCAGCCTTTCTGTTCCTTGGATATGCCAGGCTCATTCCTGCATTTTGATTTTACTGTTTCCTTTGTCTGGAACACTGCCTCCCCTTTGCCCAGAGCTTCATATATCAAATACAGTGTCCTCAGAGAGGCCTTCCCAGATCATTACCACCCCCCACCCCGCCCTTTTTTTTTTTTTTTTAAAGATTTTATTTATTTATTTGACAAATCATGAGTAGGCAGAGAGGCAGGCAGAGAGAGAGGAGGAAGCAGGCTCCCTGCTGAGCAGAGAGCCCGATGCGGGGCTCAACATGCGGGGCTCAGTTGGAGGACCCTGAGATCATGACCTGAGCCGAAGGCAGAGGCTTAACCCACTGAGCCACCCAGGCACCCTGCAGTAGTGATCTACCATGTTTTTGTGTGTGTCCCTTCCACTAGGCCACAAGCTCCCAAGACCACAAGGCTTTCTTTTCTGTCACCCTCCACTGCTCCCAATACCTAGAACATTGCCTGCAGTGTAGTGGCGCTCGGTGTTGGCTGAATATATGTGAATTGTTTGGACCAGAAACTGGACTTTATCCCCATGTGAAACATTTTAATACTCATTTATTATTTCTTTCCATTGTGGTGTCTAGGCATGTGGTGTGATAGTAGAATTAATCAAAAGCAAGAAAATGGCTGGAAGAGCTGTCTTGTTGGCAGGACCTCCTGGAACTGGCAAGGTACTCATTTTCTTTCATTTTTCAAATCTACCCAAGAGAATGATCTTAATGTTTAAGCCAAATTGAATTCGTGTCTTAACTAGTCTTTGTTTAGCTAAATTGGTTATATGTATGTTTGAAAAACTAATGTGCAGTAATACAATTGAGTATCTAAAATCCATGCTCCTAAAATTCAAATTATCCTGGCTGACCTCCAAAGAAGAGAGGATGAAGTCCTTGGAGGGGCCTCCATTGTGTCTAGAATTTGTCCTTTATCTCTTTCTAGTCTCCTTTGCCTTGGAAATAAATTTCTGTTGGCCTAGGACTTCATTAAATCTTGGGGATGACATCTTACTTGAGGGGGAAAGAAAATCAGTCAGTGACCATTTTTTTGAAGGTTGTGTGAGGAATGGTGAAAAAAGAAAGAAGAAAGGAATTAGATGCTTTTTATCTTTAAGGGACTTCCAGTGTCCAGGGCAGAGAGAAGAAACCATGAGAGCACAAAATACTTCAGTTGACCACTAAGCTGTGAGATACTGACCTATACTTTTTAATATGTAATCATAATAAATATACAATTATGTATTTAATGTCTTAAATGCAGCTGGATGTGAGCCAGAGGTGGTACTGAGGCCTGGTAAAGCTGGAAGGATCGAGACTTGACATTTGGCCTGCAGGGTTGGGAGAGAGTTAGGCTTTGCAGGGGAGATATCGACTTCCAGGCAGAGGAGGCAGTAGGCTTGTTGGGGTCTGTGAGAGGACTAGGCAGGTACACGAAATGGACCAGAGCCCCCAGTCTCTGAGTCATGCATGTTCCTCAACAGGGCCACTTGTGGAACTGTGGGAGCTTGGGATTGTGTTTGTAAAGACATAAGCTTTAAATTCCAGCTCTGGTGTTGACTTGCCGTGGGGACCCGAGGGAGGTATCTTCACCTTTATTGAAGGAGCATGCGCCTCATTTCAGACGGCAATTACACTGGTCAGTTGTAAGATAATGACTTGAATTATCACTTTGAAATCATGTAATTGAGTTGATGGTATATCTTATACTGGTTTCTTATAATAGAGGAGGAAGTGCTGTATTCATGAGGAGCTTTTAAAGTGCCATGTAAGGGGTGCCTGGGTGTCTCAGTGGGTTAAAGCCTCTGTCTTCGGCTCAGGTCATGATCTCAGGGTCCTGGGATTGAGCCCCACATTGGGCTCTCTGATCAACAGGGAGCCTGCTTCCCTTCCTCTCTCTCTGCCTACCTGTGATCTCTCTCTCTCTGTCAAATAAATAAATAAAATCTTTTTTAAAAAATGTTTAAAAAAAAAAATAAAGTGCCATGTAAATGTGAGCTTTAATGATCTCGCTGTAGGCAACATCTGGTTGTTCAATGTATTTACCATTTATTTGCTTACTGTTCCTTATATCTTAGACCTTCCCTCTCTCTCCATTCTTCTTCTTAAAGTACATCATTTAGAAATTGCTTCTAAGGGCGCCTGGGTGGCTCAGTGGGTTAAGCCGCTGCCTTCGGCTCAGGTCATGATCTCAGGGTCCTGGGATCGAGTCCCACATCGGGCTCTTTGCTCAGCAGGGAGCCTGCTTCCCTCCCTCTCTCTCTGCCTGCCTCTCTGCCTACTTGTGATCTCTCTCTCTTTCTCTCTCTCTCGCTCTGTCAAATAAATAAATAAATAAATCTTAAAAAAAAAAAAAAAAAAGAAATTGCTTCTAGAAGTTTGTTGGTGGCCAGCTCAGGTTTCTAAGTATTTTGTTGCCCTTGTTTTTTTGTTTTGTTTTGTTTTTTAAAGATTTTATTTATTTATTTGATAGAGAGAGACAGCGAGAGAGGGAATACAAGCAGGGGGAGTGGGAGAAGGAGAAGTGGGCTTCCTGCTGAGCAGGGAGCCCAATTCAGGGCTCCATCCCAGGATCCCGGGATCATGACCTGAGCCGAAGGCAGACACTCAATGACTAAACCACCCAGGCGTCCCTATTGCCCTTGTTTTGAAAGATCTTTATGTTGGATATATAATTTTTTGGAGAGCTGTTTTCTCTTGTATTCTGTATTGTCTCTCTTTTTTTTTTTCTGTATTCTCTTGATGCCTGCTACCTGTTGGCTTTCTTTTTGCTTTTGAAAGTCTACTTTTTTTCTTTTTTTAAAGGTTTTATTTATTTATTTGACAGACAGAGATCACAAGCAGGCAGAGAGGCAGGCGGGGCAGGGGGGGAAGCAGGCTCCCTGCCAAGCAGAGAGCCTGATGCGGGGCTCAGTCCCAGGACCCTGAGATCATGACCTGAGCTGAAGGCAGAGGCTTAACCCACAGAGCCAGCCAGGTGCCCTGAAAGTCTACTTTTGAGGATTTTGTCTTTCTGGCTGTTTTTGAGACATTTTTGGGTTTGGTATCTCACAATGAGATGTGTCTCTTGATGCCTCTTCACTGTGGAGTGCAGTACCATTATAGTTTCACCTCTTTAGACATTGCCTTTCCTTCTTCTCTTTGAGCTCTTCTGGAACTCCGGTCAGATGATGTCTGATTACAGAGGTTCTCAACCCCAGGCAGTTTTGCCCCTGTAAGGGACATTGGCCAGGTCTAAAGAGAGTATTGGTTGTCAGAAGCTGGTTAGGCAGGGACTGCAGTTGGCATCTCATGGGTGGAGGCCACAAGTGCTGCCAAACACTGTGCAGTGCGCAGGACGGACCTTACAGGAAGGAATTATCCAGCACAAAGCTCCAGTAGTGCCAACATTGGGAAACCCTGGGCCAGAGCGTCTTATTTTGTCTTCTTTGTCTTTCAGCCTTTTTTTCATATTTTCTCTCTCTGGCTCTGCTGCATTCTGAGCAATTTCTTTAGACCTCTGTTCCAGCCTAATTGTTTTGTAGGCTATAACTAAGCTGCTGTTTAATTCATCCCATTGAATATTCTTCTTTTTTTCATTTTGAAAAATTTGAAACCTAAACAGAGTTGGAAGAATGGGATGATGATCCCTTTTATACCCCACATGTAAATAAGTAATTGTAAATATTTTGTAACACTTGCATTTTTGCTGTTTCTGAACCATGTGAAAGTCAGTGCAAAGACATTCTCCTATGACACCAAAGTACCAGTGTCCGCCTAAGAAAATTTAATGTTGCTAACATTATTAGCTGATGCCTAGTGTATGTTAAAATTTCTCCAAGTCATTCCAGGTTGGGGTTGTTTCATTTTTTATATTTTTAAATTCAGAATATAATTGTGTCTTTAGTCTCTTTTTAACTAAGCAGTTACCCTCCCTGGCCTTTCTTCATTTTGTTTTCTTTTTTGACATCGGCAGTTTTGAAGAGTCCAGGACAGTTCTTTTGTAAGAAGGTCCTACAGCTGGCCTGCAGTGATTGTCTGATTGTTTCATCAGTAGGAAACATTAAACACTTAATGGAACCCTGCACTGGTGATGTTGTATCCCACTGCATCCTAGCAGGAGCTGACAGGACAGGCGGGCCAGAGGCCAAGTTCTGCTGTGAAGGTCGTGGTTCCTTTTGTAATTAATTAGTAATCAGAAGCACTGAGATGTTGCGAACATCCTTTCACTGTAAGGGTGTAGCCCTCCCTCATGGTTATTGCTATATCAGTTACCAAATAGCTGGTTGCTAAACGGTGATTTTCCAAATCTGTCATTCCACATGTATTAGCTTGCTTTTGGTTTTGTTTTTGGTAAAAAAGGAACATCCCTATCAAGTTTGAAATTTTTTTTCCTATAAAATACGGATTTTAAAAAAAAAAATCGGCGGGGAGCCTGCTTCCTCCTCTCTCTCTGCCTGCCTCTCAGCCTGCTTGTGATCTCTCTCTGTCAAATAAATAAATAAAATCTTTAAAAAAAATAGTTTAAAAAAAAAATCTGGCTTTTTTTTTTTTAATTTTATTTATTTTATTTGAGAGAGAATGAGTGAGAGAGAGCTTGAGAGAGTAGAAGATCAGAGGGAGAAGCAGACTCCCCAAAGAGCTGGAAGCCCGATGTGGGACTTGATCCTGGAAGTCTGGGATCATGACCTGAGCAGTCGCTCAACCAGCTGAGCCACCCAGGTGCCCAAATCTGGCTATTTTTGATAACCTCTTGTTCCTTGTTCGTGACTCAGTGTCTTCATTTTTTTCTGTATTCTCTGTCTGCTTATGAGCTCATGTTTGGTTGATCAAGTGTGCGAGGCTCCTTCTGAGAGTGCTTGTAAGGGGTCCGACTGCCCTACCCAGGGCACTTGCAGTGAATTTTGTGGCATGGGTTTTCTGGTCAGCCATGTAAAGAGTAATCTGAAGGTGGTTTGAAAGCATGCTGTGGGGGTGCCTGGGTGGCTCAGTGGGTTAAGCCTCTGCCTTCGGCTCAGGTCATGATCCCAGGGTCCTGGGATTGAGCCCTGCATCGGGCACTCTGCTCAGCGGGGAGCCTGCCTCCACCTTTCTCTCTGCCTGCCTCTCTGCCTACTTGTGATCTCTATCTGTCAAATAAATAAATAAAATCTTTAAAAAAAAAAGAAAGAAAGAAAGAAAGAAGGCATGCTGTGGAGACTTTACTCCTCACCCAGAGCCATGGCAGGACAGATAAGTTTATACCTTGTACGTCAGGGTATTTTTTGTTACGGCTCCACTTCTCTACTCATGCATGGTCCTTCGGGGCCTCCGTTTTATTCAGGGGTTTCTCTTACCACTATATCTTGCTGAAGCTTCTCCTGTCTGTCAAACCTTCTGAACTTTCCAGGTGATGGTAGTTTACTACTCTGGATTTTTTATTATTATTTCTTTATTTCTCGGTGTTTTGTAACAGGAAGGATTTTCCGTGGCTCTTTCTGGTGTGTCATATTCCTGGTAGCATAAATTCTTCATTCCTTTTATTTATTTATTTGAGAAAGAGCAAGAGCACATGTGTTAGTGCAAGCACTGGGGAGGGGCAGAGGGAAAGGGACAAGCAGATTCCGGGCTTGATCTCGTGACCCTGAGATCATGACCTGAGCCAAAATCAAGAGTTTGAGGCTTAACTGAGTTCCCAGGTGCCCTCTTTGTTCCTTTTTTTTTTCTCATTTTTTATTTATTTTTTGTAAATATGTAATATATTTTTATCCCCAGGGGTACAGGTCTGTGAATCGCCAGGTTTACACACTTCACAGCACTCATCATAGCACATACCCTCCCCAATGTCCATAGCTCCACCCCTCCTTCTCCCAAACCCCCCTCCCCCCAGCAACCCTCAGTTTGTTTTGTGAGACTAAGAGTCACTTATGGTTTGTCACCCTCCCAATCCCTTTGTTCCTTTTGTAATATTGTAGCATTTTCCTCCTAGGAAATAAGAGAAGTTCTCAGCACTATAGACCCTTTCCATGTGTATGAAGGTGTGTGGTAACTCTCCTACTTTACAGTACACTATGGGACCCATGGTTCAGGCAGCTTAACTAAGTGGCAGGCAGAGATGTGCTTGTTCTAGAGCTGCAAATATATGGTTCGTATGGAGAATCCACTCCTGAGGACCTCACGTTATTAATAATGGGGCTTTATATTTGGGCCCTGGAGAAAGGAGATGTTCAGATCAGATTGAAAATAGGTTTCTTCAGACTTCTTTTGGCAACAGGCTCTTTTTTGTGTGCCACTTGCCACTTAACGTAGGGGTGCTCACAAAGAAATTGTGTCTTGGGGCATGGGGTTTGCATTTTGGCTTTGCTGCTTGGTAACTGACCTTGGGAGAGTTGTTTGTGTGTTTCATTTTCTAAATCTATCAAATACAATATCAGATATCAAGTACAATATCAAATACTAGATCATCAAGTTCATAGGCTAGTTGGGAGGATTCAGTGAGACCTCATGCAAGTGATCAAGCACCATCTAGCACAGATGTGGGTGTAGTAGCTATATTGTATACCTACCTTCTGGGAACCATTAAATGGAAGAAACTAGACACACCTGAAGCACTTTTAACCAAGTAGTTGTCTTACTTTAGTGGGACGATACTGATCATCTCTTCTGTATTAGGTGGAGGATGGGGGGATGCCATTGAACTAGATATAGTTTCTGTCTTTGAAGTTCACAGTTGAAGGTGTGGAGGCAGGGCCTGTGGAGATAACCTGGGTCTGAGAGAGGAGCGGCCGAGAAGGTGGTGGGTTTGGATAGAAGGTAGATGTGGTACTAGAGTCTGCTTCTCACACTGTACCCTGTCACGCTCCAGAGACTTTCTCTTTGCTTTTAGAATCCCAGAGAACAACAGTTTTAGAGGTGTCGGCCCCAAGGGCACAAACTCAGATGCCCCCTCAGGTCATGGGGGAGGGAAGTGCCTGAGTACAAGCACGAGAGAGGCCAGAGTCGCCTGCCCTCACCCAAGGTGGCAGCTGTTCCAGAGGCCCACACTAGGTGCCACGACATGGTAATGAGAGCTCACTGTGGCCAGACCTCATTCCTCAAAAGAAGCAAATACCTGGATTTTTATGTGAAGTTTCCCAACATTAAAAACTGGGCAACAAATTGAGTTTAAAAACACGTATGAGACTCAGCAGGGTGAAACAGAACCAGGCTGTGGGCGACTGATTGGGGACTTATATGACTTAAGCTAGGACTTTGATTTGGCAGGTGGGGAAATCGAGCACCAGAGATTTGCCATGTACCCAGGGTCATCATGAAAATTAGTTGCAGAATGAGGACTACAACCCAGTTTTTGCCCTGCCTGCTAATGCTTTTTTTTTTTTTTAAGATTTATTAACCTATTTATTTGGCAGAGAGAGACACAGAACACCAAGTTGAGCAAAGATGAAAATAGGCATTCAGACACTGTGGCATTTCCCTGTTCTGTACCAGCTCTAACAATTTGGATTTTCATACTCGATCCATGACCATGCAGCTGTTAAGTCTGCTTGTGTTTAGCATCTGCCAACTGTAGCTCTCTGACTAAAAATCAGTTTGTAGTTTACAAGGGCATGTTCAAGTGTAACCTAGGACCAGCTCATAACTTAAGAACTTAGCTCCCATGTCATCCTTCACCGTGTGTGGGCCACTTAATACAAAGTGAATGCCATGTGATTCATTCTTTGATTAGTGGTTTTCTGATGGGCTGGAGGTTGGTGTCCTGTGCCTGTAAAAACCACCCTGGAGTAGTGTTCGGAGCAATTAGGACAGGGCCCTGTTTTGATACTGAGGAAAGTGTTTTAGAAGACTACTGATTACGACGGGAACATAATCTCTGGAACCTACTGCCAGACTTCAAGTTCCCAGTCTGCCATTTTCTAGATTATGGTTCCCAGGATGTGTTATTTAATCTCTCCCATGCCTCCATTTCCTCATTTGTAAAGTGGGGAGAGTTTAGTGTCTACTTCGTAGGGTGCGTAGAGGGTCATGTGAAGTACTTAGAGTTGGGGCCACGCTGTAAGTGTCAGTGAGTGGTAACTCTTGTAATTACAGGAATGATTAAAGATGCCATTTGGGTTATAAATTGCCTGTCCACAGAAGTCTTTCAGCATTTATTGTGTGAAACACGTCAAATGATATTACAATTAGGACTAGATTTTCAGTTTTTCCTGGTTCATATTTTTTAATACCATATGTTTCTGAATTATTCTATTTTCAAGAATGTAAAACAAGTGCATTTCCACTTTTCTGTAGACAGCTCTAGCTCTGGCTATTGCTCAGGAGCTGGGTAGTAAGGTCCCTTTCTGCCCGATGGTGGGAAGTGAAGTTTACTCCACGGAGATCAAGAAGACGGAGGTGCTGATGGAGAACTTCCGCAGAGCCATTGGTGAGTATTGCGTCTGTGGCAAGAGTTCTCACTTGCCCAGTGCTCTGAAGCCGCATTGTTGTATGAATGCCTTTATGACTTTTATTTGTTGTACTACCATTTTTCTTTTGGCACCATTAGTGTTATCTTTGCAAGCCAAACAAGTACCCAACTTTTCAACTGAAGCACTTTAGCAGTTGGCAATTGTGGGCCCTGGCTTGGGGCTGGGGTTTCTCACCTGACAAAATACATGTGGCTGTGAAGTGATTTTTTAGAAAACAAGTCAGATTTTCCTGGCAGCCTTATGCTTTTAGAGATGACTGTCCACTGAAAAGGCTTGGACTTAAGCCAAAAGCTTTGTGTGTCGTGATGCTGGAATGCTCCTGATCCTGGATATTGAGCCAGAATTGTGGCCTGTCAGAGAGCACAGAAACCATGTGGGGACAGGCAGAGATTTCAGGCTTATGGTGCCACCCTCGTGGGGCTGGGGGCAACCATATCAAGTGCTTGTTATATGCCAGGCCCCTCCAACATTGATTATACCCTTTTGTTCCCCAAGAGAAAGCTCTCTGACTCATTTTGCATCTGATGAAACAGAGTTTCCAGAAGTTAAATGACTTGTCTACAGTCACCCAGCTAGTAAGTAGCAGGACTACAGTCTGATCCTGTATCTGGTTCTGGAGCCCATGCTATGAAGATCTGCTGTGAAAAAAAAATGGCCTTTCCCAAATATTTACTTCTTGTCAGCCAGGATGTCTGGGTCAGTCTCCTTGCCCCATTTTTGTTGAACTAGCTCTGGGAAAATCCCAGCTTCCCTCATATCTATGTAGATATAGCTTATTCCTTCTAAGATATCAGAAACTACTTGATGTTTGTCTGCATACGTGGGCATCTGTCTTTAGGATACAGTTGCTGAGTCATGGGTTATGAACACTTGTCAGAGTGCCTGTACAGTTTTCCAGGCCCGTTGGTTGTCAAAACAAGGTAAACAGTCTTTTTTTTTTTTTTTTTTTTTAAGATTTTAGTTATTTGAGAGAAAGTGTGAGAGAGAGAACACAAGTTGAGAGGTGGGTAGGGGGAGCAGCAGACTTCCTGCTGAGCAGGGAGTCTGACTCGGGGCTCAATCCTGGGACCCTAGTCATGACCTGAGCTGAAGGCAAACACTTCACCAACTGAGACAGCCAGGTGCCCCCAAGGTAAACATTCTTAAGAAGGAAAATTGCTAGAAAACTTCGAGGAAATGGGGAAAGTAAGAAAGAGTAGATTTGTCTAGCCCACAATCCTTGCCTTGAGACTGCTAAAGTCTAGGTCAGGGGTACGATCATGTAGGGCCTGAGGCCATGATTAGGGCTTTTCATTTTTCACTGAGTGAAAGGAAAAGCAGTTGGAGAGGAGTTTCGGTTGTCCAAGAATCCCGCAGGCTGGGGGATGGAAAAGTGGACAGTGAGGAGAGGGAGGCGGGTAGCAGGGAGACTGAGGAGTCTGAGCAGATGGTGGGGGCTTGGGCCAGGGTGGTGATGGCAGAGGTGATAAGAAGTGGTCAGATTCTGGATGTAGTGGGATGTAGAGCTGACAGAATTTCCTGAAGGATTAGATGGTGTGTAAGAAAGAGAGGTGGCCATGTTGGGGGGTGGGAAAGAATGGAGAGGAGCAGATTGGGTATTTATTAAATGTCTGCTGTGGATAGAATATCCACTGCAGGGGCGCCTGGGTGGCTCAGTGGGTTAAGCTGCTGCCTTCGGCTCGGGTCATGATCTCAGGGTCCTGGGATCGAGTCCCATATCAGGCTCTCTGCTCGGCGGGGAGCCTGCTTCCTCCTCTCTCTCTCTGCCTACTTGTAATCTCTCTCTGTTGAATAAATAAATAAAATCTTTTAAAAAAAAAAAAAAAAAAAAGAATATCCACTGCAGCCCCAGTTCCTGGCACAGAGTGAATGCTTAGTAAGGTTTTTCCGAATGAGAAAAGGGGATGGACTATAAAGCTGGTAGAAAACAGAAGGCTTTAGCTAAAGATAGCCCTCAGTGTGTGTCTGGTAATAGATATACTTTGGTTTACACAGGGCTTTTATTTTTTTAAAAAATTTTTTGGAGATTTTATTTATTTATTTATTTGACAGAGAGAGAGGGAGGGAGCGGGAGAGGGAGAGTGAGGCCCCCTGCTGAGCAGGGAACCCAATTCGGGGCTCGAACCCAGGACCCTGGGATCATGACCTCAGCTGAAGGCAGACACCTAAGGACTGAGCCACCCAGGCGCCCCATGGAGTTGGAGTTAGTTGCCAGTGTTTAGAAGTTGGGGAATGTCCTATAAAATCCTCCTTTCTGGCTTTTGGAGAGAAGCGTTCATTCCCACACAATGAGTGATAGCCAGGTTGGGGCTGAGCCAGGTTGGGGCTGAGAGGTGCTCCTTGGCAGAGCGGGCTTGGCCCCGGGGGGATCTGTGCTGCTCCTGGACATTCACTGGGTCCCTGCAAGCACCACAGTGTGGGGCTCTTGTTCTAAGCTAGCGGGATTGTGAGCCGTGTCTGTAGGCTAAGCTTTGTGTTATGTAGATATGGGGTTTTTAAAACTGTAAAATATTCCTTGCTGGAAATCTTTGTTACTGGAAACACTGCATTTTTTTTTTTTTTTTTTGGGTGGCTGTTTTAAACAAATACCATGTACATATAGAAAAGTAGGTGCAGTGCACATGTAGTTTAACGATTAATTATGAGGTCAACACAGTCACCAGTCAGCTCGTGGTACAGAGCAGGGCCAGCACGCAGCTGTTGCCAGGCCCTGGCTGGCCATACCCCCTCACTTCTCCCACGCCAGCCTGCGGGTGCCAGAACTGTGTGTTTGCGCTTCTGTGTGCGTCAGGGCCGGTAATGGCAGTGGGGCTGAATTTTGCCCCTTACCTTTTATCTAAATGGAACCTACTGCAGGTGTAGCTTTTTGAGCAGTGTTCATGTTTGTGAGTTTCAGCCAGTGTTCTTAATGTGTTCTATTGTCTTTGAACTTGCATCATATATGCAGTAACAGTGGACATGGCTCGCAAGACCCTTTTCAGGGTTCAAAATCTTTGAGTCCTTTTTAAAAACTCGTGAGCAGGGCACCTGGGTGGCTCAGTGGTGAAGCGTCTGCCTTCGGCTTACCATGATCTTATCATGATCGTGTCATGATCCCAGGGTGGGATCGAGCCCCGCATCAGGCTCCCTGCTGGGCGGGAAGCCTGCTTCTCCTTCTCCCGCTCCCCCTGCTTGTGTTCCCTCTCTCGCTGTGTCTCTCTGTCAAATAAATAAAATCTTAAAAAACAAAAAACTCCGTGAACATGTGCCAAAGATTTTGTTCAACTACTAGTTCATGAGAGAAACTGTAAGATACTAGAACTGACTCAATTATCAGAGTACATCTAAAATGTATTTTTATTTACTGAAAAGTATTTTTCTGACATCAACAATCTGACAAAACTGACTTTTACATAAGTGCATGTGTTTAGGTCACTTAAAAGTAACTTTAATGCTTTTAAATTGGAAAAAATAGAGGTACATTTCCTGGGCATCTGCTTTGTGATCTGCGATTTTTGAGGGGAGGGGGCAGTGCAGTTCTTTTGATGGCAGTGAGGTAAAGAGAATTTCTTGATCCTGTCACAGAATAAAAAGGCAGGCCATTGACTGTCTTCAAAAAGGAACCCTGCCCATCTTCCTCTGCCTTTGAATTCCTGTGAAGTTGGCAGAGGGGTGGGGAGGAAGCGGTAAGCTGACCAGAAATAAAAAGCAAGGAGTCTGTGCTGTTTCCTTGACGTGATGAAGGTCCCTGTCAGGGATTTAGAAACCTGAGCCAGCAGATGAAACCTGTGTCATTTGTGTTGCCATTGCCAGAGATAGCGCCAGCTCGGCCCCTGCCCTGGCTAACAGCCGCTTTCATTGTCCGTCAACCACATCCCCTGCCTGCTTGTCAGCACACAGCGACTTCTAAACAAATATGGGGACTAGTGAGAGATGGGAATGCCTTTCTTCCCCACTCAAGGAATTTCATGTCATGGTCATTAACAGGAAATAGAGGGAGCATTCCATTGGAAGGCATTTATCTCTGTGGGATATAAAAGTTTTGATTAAAAAAAAAATCAAAGTTCATTTTAAAAGTATAGAATTTTCTGAGTATGTCACAGTCTTCTGATACATTCATGTAGGTTTCAAAAATTTTTGTCTTGATCTTTAGGAACTAAGAATTTGGAAAGGCAGGAATGAAACACAGCCTCTCTTTTGGGGCCATTCCAAAACTTCCATTTGTAGGCTATCAGATTGAACGAAGGTAGAGCAGAACGTCTCCTTAACTTTAACATCTCAGAGCCTTTGTCCTGGTTGGGTTTCTGGGGAAAGAAGGTAACCGACCCAGTAATAAGATAACAAGCACGTTTAAAAGTGGGAAGTGATCGAGAGTGTCGGACACCGTTGGCCGTGTTTCTTTGTGCCATTGGGCTGTTTCCATATCGGAACAGAGGTGGCTTGGTGGTGAGCACATCTGAACCCTATCTGGGCCACCTGTCATCAGAAGCAGTTTACAGCCCTACATTGTGTGTAGGATGGAGTTCTTTACTCCTAAAATGAGTGATTTGCAGCTGTGGCTGGACATTAGAATCACTGGGGAAGCTTGAAATGAATGATGATGGCAGTCCCAACCCCTGAGATTCAGAGGCAAATGGTCCAAGTCCAGCCAGGGCCTGAAGAATTGTAGAGGCCTGTCGTGATGCTGGAGGGTGAGAGAACCATGATGTAGACTCCAGCTGAGCTGTAGAATACTGTTTTCTAAATGCGAGCCATCAGTGTTCCTCCTTTGCCAGGTCTCACTAGTATTACTTAAATTTTTCTTTTTTAAAGTGACTTGGTCATTTTGTGTGTACATAACAAAAAAGTGCGTGGATCATAAGTGTATATAGCTCAGTGAATTATCATAAACTGAAAACCCCTGCACTCAGCACCCATTCAAGAAAGAGAATTGCCAATACCCCAAGTACCCTTTGTGTCCACCCCAATCTCCGTCCTTCCTTTTCCAAATTAATGCCTGTCTTGCTTTTAACATTATAGTAGTCATGCCTGTTTCTGAACCTCATATATGTAATCAGGAGGTATAAATGTATATATTCTGTGCTTGACTTCTTTTCCATAAAATAGCTTTTCCAAAATACTTGGGTGCTAGGTGGTCTATGGGATGGTGTGTGAGATTCATCAGGATTGTTGCACATAGCATGCCCATACCTGGTGCATATATATCTTAAGGAGCAGAGTTCCAGGAATATAAGGTATCCATGTTTTCAACTTTAGGAGATGATACCATCTTGTGTCTAAAGTGTTTGTATCAGTTTACACCTCTATTTGCAGTGGAAACCTTCCTGCTCTTCTATATCCTCACAAGCTCCCATGGTTAGCTTTTAACTGTAGGTTGTAGAACAGTATTTCATTGCTTTTTTCTTTTAGTTTGGTAAGTTTCAAATGTACCAAAAGGAGTCACGTGATGACCTTCCCTCCTGGTCCCATCACCAGGCTTCAGCTCATACTTAATCTTGATTGATCTATAGCCCCCATCATTCCCCTCCCAGATCCTTTGAAGTTAATTGCAGACCTTTTTCATCCATAAATATTTCCCCATGCATCTCTACAAAATGAGGACTTACAGAAAACCCCACTGTACCACTGTCAATGCCTAGAAAAAATGAACAATATATTCCTTGATGTCATCAAATACCTACTTAGTATTCAGATTTCCAGTTGTCCCGTGTTAGTGTGTTTTTTTTTTTTTTCCGAAAAATTTTTAAATTATTATTTGAATCAGGATACAAATAAGGGTCTGTATGATAGCTTGGTTGATATGTGTCTTTATATATTTTTAACTATGGGTTTCCCTTACATTTCAGTTTTTTCCTTTGGGCAAAGCATAAATTAGATGGAGACTAGGCTCACACCCTGGGGCTGGCAGAAAGGGCCTCCTGAGGTCAGTGGGCACATGCTACCTGAAGGGGAAAGGACAGAGCCAAGTGGTGTGGGAAAGGTTGTCAGCCACTCGGGCCCTGTGGTGTGGTGTGATGTGGTGTGGCCTAGTGGGAAGAAGCTGGTGTCAGAGCCAAAGACTTGGACTCTAGTCTGGGGTCTACCATGAGGGAGGAAAGGACCCTTGACTCCATCTCTTAGAGCTGACCTCCCTCTGTCAAATCTGTAAAAGGACATAGGAGTGCTGACTCTGGTTGTTTTCACAGGGCTGGGTTGGGATATCCTGGCCCCTCCTCTCGCCCTTACGATTCCAGTGTAGGATGAAATGAGGCAGTGACACGTGTGCCCTCTGTAGAATGGGTGGGAAGGCCGCTTATGCAGGCTGCCACAGTTAGAGGTTTATAGTGTGCGCCTCCTGATGTGGCCTGCAGCTTTCCTTAAATGTAGGGATTTCTTCTGGATGCATCTTCAACTAGTTTGACTCAAGGATGTTTCCCTCCTTGCCTCTGGATTGATGGCAAGTACAGTGATTGAAAATGATTTTCTTGGGGCGCCTGGGTGGCTCAGTGAGTTAAGCCTCTGCCTTTAGCTTGGGTCATGATCCCAGGGTCCTGGGATCGAGCCCTGCATCTTGGGCTCCCTGCTCAGCGGGAAGCCTGCTTCTCCCTCTACCCCTGCCTGCTGCTCTGCCTGCTTCTGCTCTCTCTCTCGCTGTCAAATAAATAAATAAAAATATTTTTAAAAAAATAAAATGATTTTCTTTTGATGTAGAATCCTTGGAAAACAGATTTATTGGCTGACTTACCTGAAATACTTCTGTGGTTTTGGAGAAAAGCATTTTGTGTCCCTTGACACCAAGACTTTGGGAATTTGGGAGAGCTTCTGTGTGCACATGTGTTTTCGGAGAAGCGGTGTTCAGTGGTATACATTGGTTTACTTGTTGTAAGGAAATCTTTACTTACTGTTAATTATCATTGCTTTGTTAGACAAACCCAATCTTCTTTTTGTTATTTTAGCATATTATTAAAGCGTAATATATACGTATGGGTGTGTACACACACACACACACACACAGACACACACACAAAATCACAATCATAGATGTTTAGCTCAATGAGTTTTCATAAAGTTAACACACTCATGTAACCAGCACTGAGATCAAGAGACACATTAGAACTTGAGAAGCTCCTTAAAAAAAGCACTCCCGAAGCTTCTTTTGTCCCCTCCAGTCACTCCTCCCTGTCCCCCTGCACCAGTGAGCAGGGACATGCCTGTGTTTACTTTGGAGGAGTCAGAAAGGTTTGATACAGACTAGACCTCGGTTTTAGGGTTGGGGGTGTTATGGTGGACCCGGGCTGTTGCATCACCTGGCAGCCTCCTTAGAGAGCTCATTACAGAGAATGTGTGGAAGTATCTGTAGACATATTTCTTGGGTGCTAGATGTTCTGCCTGATGACACCTCCAACCCCCTCAAGTAACTTCCTCCATTCATTCACTTACATGTGTGGCTGTTGTTGACAGTCTAGCAGAGCGAGAGTCGGATTTCCTGAGTGCCAGCAGTCCCATGTATGAGTGCTGGGTAGAAGGCACAGGTTGCCATGGGAGTCATCTGGAGGGTAAGGAAGAAGGTGTGTAAGGCAGGCTTTCTAGAAGGAGTAGGTATTTGGGGGCGCCTGGGTGGTACAGTCTTTTAAGTGTCTGCCTTTGGCTCAGGTCATGATTCTGGAATCATGGGATCAAGCCCCACGGCTTCTCCCTCTCCCTCTGCCTGCGGCTCCCCCTGCTTGTGCTTTCTCTCCTTGTCAAAGAAAGAAAGAAAGAAAGAAAGGAGTAGGTATTTGAACTGGGGAGTTGGCAAAGCCAAAAAGGAGGGAAGTACTTCAGGCAGTGAAAACATTTCATAAAAAGGCACTGAGATCTTGTTCTAAAAATTAATTTGCTGGGACTCCTGGGTGGCTTCGTCAGTTAAGCCACTGCCTTCGGCTCAGATCACGATCCCAGGATTCTGGGGTCGAGTCCTGCATGGGACTCCTTGCTCAGCAGGGATCCTGCTTCCCTCTCTGACTCTGCCTGCCTCTCTGCCTGCTTGTGCATGCTCTCTCTCTCTCTCTCTCTCTCTCTCCACCCCTGACAAATAAATAAAAAAAGTTTAAAAAAATCAATTTGCTAATAGTTCTTAGTTTGTCTGACAACATTTATTGAACAGCTAATGTTCCTGATGTTTAGAACAAGGAGAGACATTTACCTTTGCTGTTAATATTCTAATCTGAAAATTGTGCTTTATTATTGAGGGTTTGCTTTGGAAATTGTGGCCTTGGAAAACTTGTAAAACAACCAACCCATTGCAAATATGGAATGACAAACTGGGTCTTTCTTTGGGTGTGCCCTGAGGGTCAGCCAAAGTCCTGGGGCACCGGGCAGGTCACGTATCACTCGCTGTTGGCACGGACCTCTAACTATACCTAGCTTAGGCCTGATTGTGTCTCAAGGATGTGGGTAGTTGCTCCATTGGTTTTAAATTCTTTTCGAGAGTCAAAATTGGCAGGAAACGAGGGCATAGGAGGCTGCTGCTCTAGTGGAGTAGAAGAGTTTGGGTTCAGAGACTGGGTTAAAGACTAAAGCTGAATTTCATCCCCGTGGAGGTGTAGCCGATGTCAGAAACAAGCATTTGAGCATTTGAGAATGCTAGCTTGTCTCTGTAGTTCTAGATTTGAACCTAGAAAGTCCTTTTGGAAAGTTGAAATACATTTTTTTCCACATTCTGAAGAGCTCCTCCAGGTTACGTTTATGTCTGCAGTGTTTTTCTACCCAGAGTGATACCCTTGAGTGGGCATTAGTAAGGCGGGTGTCTTGGTGACACGGAAGTTTTGTGGCTAAAAAGGCTATTGAGTAAGGAGAGAGAATGTGAATATGTGAGAGAGAATTGTGCTTCACCAGGGCTCACCTGCCATCTCTTCCAGGGCTGCGGATAAAGGAGACCAAGGAGGTTTATGAAGGCGAAGTCACAGAGCTGACTCCATGTGAGACAGAGAACCCCATGGGAGGGTACGGCAAAACCATTAGCCATGTGATCATAGGACTTAAAACAGCCAAAGGAACCAAGCAGTTGAAAGTGAGTACCTGTGTGTGGACTCTTGTCTTGCCTCAGAATCTTGGCACTGTGTGGCCTTGTTCAAGTGATGTAACCTCTCTGTGTCTCACTTTTCTCTGTGTGGTCTGGGTGATCATACGTCAGAGGGCTGTTTGGAGATGTTACGTGTATTAAGCACTACCTAGAACAGGGTGAGTACACAAGAAGACCCAGTCAGGATAGCTCTTATTTTCTCATTGACTCCTAGGATGCAGTAAGTTAAAACGTGAGCTGTGTGGCTAGTCGTGTCTACCTTTTGCCATCCTGTATTCCATAATCTGACCATGTATCAAAGGCCCTGGCCCTGTCTCTGAACCTGCGGATTAATGTTCATGCTCACAGAAAGAAGCGGCTTTGAGTCATCTGGTAAGAGTTGTAGAACAGATGGCGGATGGACATCCCAAGAGACCAAACACAGAATTCTGACTGCAGTTCCTTTTATGTGTCAGGGCCTAGAAACTTTAGTGGCCTCAGTTGACTGTGCTCAGCCAGAGCTTTGTGGAGAAGCCCTGGTGGTGGCGGTGTGGGAGGCCATCACCCTCCTCAGACACTTGTCCTGTCAGCCTTGGGTATAGGGGCGCCCAGTGAGGGGAGGAGTGTGGTTTGGAGTGTGCAGCAAAGTCTGAAAGGGAGACCAGGCTGTGCTGCTGACACCAGTGTGGCTTTTGGCAAGTGACTTAATCTCTGAGCAGTAGTTTCTTTATCTATTAAATGGGGATAATGATTGCCTAACTTGTAGTGTTCTTAGAAGGATATAGAAGTTGTAGCTTTGGGGTAGCGCCTAGTTATCTGAGAAGTGGTAACTCTTGATGTTATTGTGAGAGTCTTCAGTTAGAGAAACGCCACAATTGGGATTGTAGGCTTTGCCTTATCTATTTATTTATTTATTTGACGGACAGAGATCACAAGTAGGCAGAGAGGCAGGCAGAGAGAGAGGGGGATGCAGGCTTCCTGTTGAGCAGAGAGCCCAATGTGGGGCTCGATCCCAGAACTCTGAGATCATGACCCGAGCCGAAGGCAGAGGCTCAACCCACTGAGCTACCCAGGCACCCCTAGGCTTTGCCTTATTTATAATAAACAATATCATAGTAATTATAATAGCATCTCAGCTCTTATTTGCTGGGTGTGCCAGGCCCAGGCTAAGTGCTTTAACAGATACTTAGTCTGTTGTCATGTCTAGCTTTCTACGTGTATGTGTGCTGTGTGTGTAATTTCCCTCATGTTCCAGATGAAGGAACCGAGGCCTCATCAGGAGGTTAAGCGCTTATCCTAGGCTTGCACAGCTGGTTAAGTGGCAGAGCGGACTGTCCGAGTCCCAGCCATTATGCTGTCCACCCTCCAACTTGCTGGGGGACCTTTGGGAGTCAGTTGGGTGCTCTGGGCCTCCATTTGCCCCTCTGCGAACTGTGGTAGATTGACCATATAATTTCTCCATCTTCACTCTCCTTTTTTTTATGGATTTTATGGTTCTTTGATTCTTTAAGGTGGTTTCTTGGTCACTGCTTTATGGAGATCATAAAAATGTCACTTCTTCAGAGGGTCATTTTTCTTTTTCCTAACAGGGTTTCCATCTCAGGAGCTTGCCTCTGCAAATATCTCTTTTAAACCTCCCCCTCATCTCTCCCATTCTGTATTAATTAGATTTCTTGGTAGGATCTGCCGCTTTTCCAGTAATTACATCTTCAGTCAATTCATTTGGGAAATTAACCGATATTAAAATGCTTGAGAAAAAAAAAAAGGAATACTCCCCAGTGTAGGAGAGCTGAAGTAAGGCACGCAGTTTACATTCCAGCTCTCCACTGGGATGCTTTGCACACTTTCTTCAAGAAGATAACCTAAGGGAGAAAACGAATTTTTTTTTCTTCCCAAATGAGTACTTCTAGCTACTTTGAGCGTATGTACAAGGTATTTGGACAAACGGACCTCAGATCCTTGGTGTAGGTATTGAATTGCAAAGGAGAATAATCATACTTGCCATCATTATTGTGTGCCTCACTCGTGCCAGGCCCTGCATCAGGGGCTTACCAAGCACTGTTCTCATGCTCTAGGAGGCTGCCGGGCCCTACCCCGCCAATGACACAGAGCCCCGGGTTTACTCTTGTGATTGCTGTCTCTAACAGCTTTTTGAGTTTTAATTTAATTTAATTTAATTAATTAATTTATTTATTTTTATTTTACAGAGATCACAAGTAGTCAGAGAGGCGGGGGGGGGGGGAAGCAGGCTCCCTGCTGAGCAGAGAGCCCGATGTGGGACTCAGTCCCAGGACCCTGAGATCATGACCTGAGCCGAAGGCAGAGGCTTAACCACTGAGCCACCCAGGTGCCCCTTGAGTTTTAATTTTAAATAAAATTCACCCATCTTGAGCATACAACTCTAGGAATTTTAGTCTGTTTACAGAATGGTACAGGTAGCGCCACAGTCCAATTTTATTTATTTTATTTTTATTTTTATTTTTTCAATTTAGAACATTTTCATCACCCTGAAAGAAACCTCCTGCCCGGTGACAGTAGCACCCATTCCCACCCACATGCCCTGTAACCACTGATCACTTTCTGTTTGTATGTGTTTGTCTTTTCTGAACATTTCAGTATCAGCGGAATCATACAGCATGTGTTCTTTCATGTCTGGTTTCTTTCACTGAGTCCTGAGTTTTTACTTTCTAATTTTGTTTGAGACAAAGCCCAAGTCTTTTTCACATTATAAAATAAATACAAAGTTTGAGAAAAACAGCTCTCCTTGAAGTTTAACGGAAACTTATGTTCAAATCCTAAGTCCTGACAAAAGATGCTGTTTTAGAATATTGAACATGAAGGGTAGCCTGAGTTTGGACAACCAGAAGAAAAGCTGTGGTCAAAAATACGCTTCCCTCCTTTCCTGGAGGTATAAGCAGGCAGGCCCTGGGGAGCAGACAGAGATTTGGATCAGAAGGTTTGCTTTGTGTTTCCCTCTGGATGTTTACACCTGGGTGCTGTTGTACACATGAGGAAACTGAGGCTCAGAGAGCCTTGTCTAAAATCAGAGGACCACCAAGTGCCAGCCACGAAGAGCAAGCAGGTTCCAGTAGGTGCTTCACATGCGGGCAGTTCTACCCCCACCGGAGGTGAGGAGGAGAGGAGCTGAAGTAGGGAGCGCAATCTCAAAAGGGGTCATAGGGCCTGTGATCACGCAGACACTCACCCGAAAGCAGTCAGAGCCATATTTGTCAGTTTGCAACCTCAGGAGTAAGAGGAAGGAAGATAACAGGTCTATCCTTGTGTTCCCCTTGTGTGCACTCACTCTCCGGCTGTCTCTAGGACACACATCCCCAAAGGCAGTTGTCTCATATGTCCACACGCACACACATACATATCCACAGATGCACACACGTACCCCACCCCTGCACAGATACACTTTCTCCATAGTCATCAGCTACCTCAAGTCTCTTGTGGAAAGGGGCCTTACAGCATGTCAGAAATAGGTACTGTATGTATTATAGTTCCCTGAGTTAAATGTATTTGGGTTTGTTTGTTTTTTTCTTTTAAGCTGGACCCCAGCATTTTTGAAAGTTTGCAGAAAGAACGGGTAGAGGCTGGAGATGTGATCTACATTGAAGCCAACAGTGGGGCCGTGAAGGTAACACCACTCTTGGTTCGCATGGGGAGGCCTAGGTGATGGGGGGTGGGGGGGTAGGGGTGCTGTCTTCAGGGGGTATGGGGTACGGGGAGGGGCTGGCGTCTGGTGGGGGTGCTGAGGGAAGGTCAGCAGTTGCCCCTCCATGTTGAATAAAGTTTGCTTTCCCTTTATCTTCATTCTTTAACCTTCTCATGATTAAAACAGACAGTCTGTTCGAAAAATACTAAAGCCTGTTTAGAGGGGGAGTACCGGCAGAGAAAGCAGAACAACTGTAGTCATTTTCAAATTGAAGTGTGCAGTGTTTAATCTTCCTTTTATCTCTTTGGTATTTTCTTCCCAAGATATATGCATGTGGAAAGGAATGCTGCATTAGTTGGCATTCTTTTTATATCTGATTTTCAGTGTCCTGTACAGTGTTCCTCACTGTTTAATGGATGAGCATAATACTTCATATCATACGATAAATCACCCACCTACAAAAGAGTCTGAACGGCTCCCTCCGTCTCCAGTTAATCTACTGGATTTGCCCTTTATCAGGAATTGCATACAGTTAAAAGAAAGAGAGTGGGGGAAAAGATTCTTGGAGAAAGTATCGGGTGTTTTTCAACTGGGTTTTTGGAGCCCGGTGATGAGCAGATAGCTTCCTTCTCTTGGCAGCAGGGGCGTGGGGTGCACTTGGAATTTGTCAAGTAGGCTGTCAGGCCCGTGGCTGGGAACGGAGACTTTTATCTCACTTAGCGCTGTGCCATTTGGGGACTTGGCAGCCACTGCTCACCGGGCACTCAGGTTTCTTTCTTTCTGCAGAGGCAGGGCAGGTGTGATACCTACGCCACTGAATTCGACCTTGAAGCTGAAGAGTATGTCCCCTTGCCAAAGGGGGATGTGCACAAGAAGAAAGAAATCATCCAGGATGTGACCTTGCACGACTTGGATGTGGCCAACGCACGGCCGCAGGTACCGCTTTGAGGCCGGCGTGATCTGGCGCACGAGCCCTTTTGTGTGCACGCGGAAGCTCTGGGAATGAATTGTCAGTCTTGCTGCTGTTTCTTAGGGCAGACGGTCCTTTTCTATCTGTAATGTTCAGCAATTAACATCGACATGAGCTACGAGGGACTCTTTTGTTCCAACTCAAATGCTCTAGTCACAGATGATTTCATGTGTATTGTTTCTTATCCCAGCCAAGCCTCTGGCCCTGCACTAGCCAGCTTCTTCCGTGGCTTCCCTCCAGCAAGCGGTCTCACGCCTGGGATTCTCTGGGTGTTAACGGTGGGGGGCAGGAGTGTTCTTTGAGCCCTTTGCAGGATTTCTGAAAGCCTGACAAAGCTGTGTCTTTCCCCCTGCTTAGCAAATCTTCAGTGTTTAAGCTCAGAGCGGGAGTTGTGTCTGCTCCTTATGCCCACCGGATGGGTCCTTATGCCTTGACTAGTAGAATGTGGGGCAAGTACAGTATGACTATGACGTCTCTGCAAGATGTATGATTGTAAAACCCCAGCTCTCCTCTGCTGCTAGTCCTTCAGTGTGATTTCCTCTTCATCCTTAAAGAGTCCATCTCTGCACTAGCAGGGAATAGGCTTTCTAACTGAAACGTTGATTCCTGGGTGTTTCGCTGCTTAGAGCCCTGGCCAGAGGATTGCTGAAGAATCGTTTTGGAGACAATAGGTCCCTCTGTGTGTGGAACTGCTGTCCCCAGGCCAGCCTCCCGGGAGCCTTCACCTTGGTTAGATTCAGGGATTGTGTCACTCCGACACTAATTAGCTCCGCTGTTTAGTCGCTTGGTGTCCCTGGGTTTTGTGTGATTTAGGGCGCTCTGGTTTTGAGTTTCCTCCTCTGTGAAGCAGGCCTAATAGTTCCTACCCTGCAGCATCAGATGTTGTAGGTTCTCAGGAAACACTCACTACATTTTACAACTGAGCTTTTAGTGAGCACCTCCACCTCTGTCCCCGGGCCTGGCCAGAATGGGCTGATGAAATGCTAGGCAGGTGACAGAACAGCCCCTCTTGTGGACCACCTTGGGAGGGGCCGGTGGGAGGGCGTGGTGGGTGGTGAGCATGTTAGCAACCGGCCATCCTGCAGGGTCAGCTTCCTGACCACGCTCTAGGCCAGGACTCACTGAAAGTGACTGTGCAGTCGAGTCTAGAGAGGGGAGGCGTGGGAACACAGATAAGTTGCTTCCTGCAACAGTCCATTCGTCCCCTTGGGAACCAGAGCATTGGCAGAGGGTAGGCGTTGGATGCCCCATGAGGGCATTTGACCTGAGCTCTGATGGGCAACTGGAGCTTCCCAGAAAAGAGCCCGTGCTTCCTGGCAGGCGGACTAGAATGCAGAAGCACTGAATCGTACAAGAGCACGGGTGTTCAGAGAAGAGTATGGTCCTGTGTGCTAATCAGGGAATTCGGGATCTGAAAAGGGTACGGGCTGGAGAAGGAGATTGGGGCAGGCCTCACAGAGCTGGGACTTCCCATGAAGAAATTGTGCTCCTTCTTATACGCCAAGGGGAGCCTCTTAAAAATTCCTCTGTGTTTAGAAGCTCCTCACGCTTTCCCGTGAGGGTGTCTGAGGCCTCCACACCCAGGAGCCTGTGTCTGGTTGACATTGGGAAGCAGTGTGGTGATGGTGGCAGTGAAACTTCTGCAGCTGCCTCAGAAAGCAGGACTGACTCTGTGAATCTTCTGTTTTGCAGGGGGGACAAGACATCCTGTCTATGATGGGCCAGCTGATGAAGCCGAAGAAGACAGAAATCACAGGTAAGAGAAATAGCAAGGCCTGTGAGCAAAAACCAGAACCTAGGGCCCTGGATTCTGATGTGCTGTGTAAGGCTTTTCTGGGCCTGAGGAAATGCCTTGGGACCGGTTCTTTCTCCCTTGTCATTCAGAGCCTGGGTTCCCCCTTGCAGTCTGCGGCTGCTTTAGGCTGCTCTCGGTAGAGCATACCGTGTGCCATACCGTGTGCCAGCTGGCACACCCTCTTGAGGGCATTCAGTATCCTTGCTCTCTTCTTTGAAGATGGAGGCTGTCGCAATCTCTGGTCCCTTCAAGGTCCTGGAAACGGGGATGGTGTCACTCCGGCTGTGCAGGATGGCTCCTGCCAGGCACTCCCAAGCACAGTAAGCCCCACGGCCTCAGTCCCAGGTCCCCTCACCCTGCAGCTGCAAGGCCGCTCACAGCCTGCCTGGCTCAGCCGCCTGGGCACCTCCCAGAGTCTGGCAGGAATGTTGCTGCTTCCTTGTGGACCTTGAGTGTACCCTGCTTCTCTTCCCAATGGCTACATCTGTCTTTTTTTGAAGCCCCACCTATAGTTCTGTCACTTTAAAATGTGAGATATTAAAGCCTCTGTTGTCGGTTCCATGTGAGGCAGTGGCGTGATCTGAGACCTTTCTAGTAGAGTTGCCAAGAGCAGTTTCTATGTTTCCACCATGACCTTCTCTTTTGTGCATCCCAGCCTCCTGGTTGTGGGAGATGCAGCAGCAGGTCCTCATGCTCTGTGTTTGGGAGCAGCTCCCTCTCGTGGAACTGCAGGGGCTGGCTCGGAGAACAAGAACAGGGACCTTAGCTGACCCCATGTAATTCTTGAGACAACCATCCCCCTAGAGCTCTGAGGTTGGACCTTTCCTCAAAACCTGCATTCCTCGGGGTGCACGGGTGGCTCAGTGGGTTAAGCCGCTGCCTTCGGCTCGGGTCATGATCTCAGGGTCCTGAGATCGAGTCCCATATCAGGCTCTCTGCTCAGCAGGGGGCCTGCTTCCCTTCATCTCTCTCTGCCTGCTTGTGATCTCTGTCAAATTAAAAAAAAATAAACCTGCATTCCTCACAGGCTTCTTTCCGGAAAGGATTCTGTGTGCACCTGATTCCTCTATCTAGGCACTTGATTGAAAGTTAATTAACCTAAGCTTTGTCCTAGCTGAGTGCAGAATAGGACAATTTACATAGGAAAACTCATTTCACACAGGGCTCCCCAACTTCTTGTCTCTGGGATGTGGCAGGGCCCTGGGTGGGCGGGTGAGTAATAAGGCAAAGTGGAGAGTGACCAGGGGACGCACGCCTCTGCGAAGACACGCAAAACTGTAAAAGCCATTTGAGGGCTTAACAGAACCTGTTGGCAGGGGAGGCTGCCAGTTCTGTGACTTCTCCATGGTGATTATCCCCATTTTCAGATCATGATACTGAAATGAGGATGTAACCTGCCTGGGGTCATATAGTTAGCAGTTAAAGTGGGCCCCAAACTTGGCTTTGGATCAATTGGGCTGGGGGAAGAGGAGAAGAGGTGACCGCTTCCCCACCTGACCTTGCCTGTGTCTTCTTACTGTCTCCTAGACAAACTTCGAGGGGAAATTAACAAGGTGGTGAATAAGTACATTGATCAGGGCATCGCTGAGCTGGTTCCAGGTGTACTCTTTGTCGATGAGGTCCACATGCTGGACATCGAGTGCTTCACCTACCTGCACCGGGCCCTGGAATCTTCTATTGCCCCCATCGTCATCTTTGCATCCAACCGAGGCAACTGTGTCATCAGGTAGGGTGGCTCCCTGCTGGCTGTGGGGCTTTACCGCCTTCATCTGGATTCATGTTTTCCTCTGGGATCACTTTCAACCCATAATGTCATGGGTCAGGATGGAGGTGAAGGGAGATCATGTTCATTCTGAGAGCAACCCGCCAAAGTGTCTTGTCTTCACAGGCAGTTCATGCATCAGCCACATTCCATCATGGCCACCAAAGGCAACAGTCACCTGTTAACTAAATATGAGGGCCTCCTGCATGGTTTCTGGGGTTAACATTGTGGTGTGATTCGGTCATTCCGTTGGAATGAGCAAAGGCAAGGTCAGATAGGCTGGCCTAGAGTGACCTTACGTATGTGAATTTCTATCCTCATATTAGCTGTGGGGGTTAAGTATTCGTGGCTTTGTGTTTTAGATGAAGAAACAATGGCAGAATAACTCCTGGTCATAAAGATCGGCTGAGGACCTGGAGCCTTCTGATAATGAATGCAATAACAAAACCAGGATTTTCTCTCTGGAGCCACACTGGTGCCTGACCCTTCCCCTACTAGTACCCCCCTTAGGCCTGCCTTCGGGAAGGGTAGATGTTGAGGCCTGGAAGGCACATGCCTGCATGATGCTCAAGGTCAGAGGACTTTATTGAGATTCTTTTTCTCCTGAGTACTCTGCAAACGAGCAGGTGAGCCCCAGACAACACACTATCTTCTGAGCTCTCAAGGGCCCCGTCCTTGGTCGATTTCTCACTCTTCTGATTTTTTGTGCTCCTGTTTGAATGCTGGGGCCTGGTCCCGACAGTGCTGGGGCATGAAGCAGGGTGGCAAGAAGCCCTTTTCAAGCCTGCCAGGGAGCAGTGGAGAACAGAGCCCTATTCTACACTGGGTGCTCCTGGCAGTAGGGGTGGTAGGAATCTAGAAAGAGACCCTAAGGCCCATGGGTATCTCAGCACAGAGCTGGAGTCAGACCAAGTTAGGAACCCAAATTGCTGGTTCACCTAGACTGGCCTCTGAATGATGGTAGGTTGTATCCAGGACTTTAGCTGGCTCTTGACAGGGCTTTGTCTCCATTGATTGTTCCAGAGCTGTGCTGCTGGCTCAGGGGCAGCTCACCTCTCAGGTGATCGCTCTGGCAGAGAATTAGGATTTGCTCATATGGTTCAAGTTCATGTGGAAGCAGCTTGTAGTCACTCTTTGAATTCCTGTATTGTTTTTTTTTTTTTTAAGATTTTATTTATTTATTTGTCAGAGACAGAGGGAGAGAGAGCGAGTGAGCACAGGCAGACAGAGAGGCAGGCAGAGGCAGAGGGAGAAGCAGGCTCCCTGCCAAGCAGGGAGTCCGATGTGGGACTCGATCCCAGAACCCTGGGATCATGACCCGAGCCGAAGGCAGCGGCTTAACCCACTGAGCCACCCAGGCGTCCCCTGTATTGGTGTCTTGACAAGACTATCATCCCAGGTGTTTTCTGCATTCTTGGGGAGAAGGCAGCTTGTTCCAGGGCCAGGCCAGCCGTTGGTGAGAGGAGCTGGCTGCCTGGGCAGCCTCTGGAATCCTGGTTTGTGGCCTGGTGCCTCGCGAGCCTGGCACCCCTGTTGCATAGACCCTGTAGCTTTGCTGGACTTGTGTTTGCTTTGGTCAGGCCAGGCTTCAGTCTGGAGTTGATGAAAGGCTTAGCCTGGGCCGATGGCACCCCCTGCTGGGGAGGTCTGCTAACAGCCCAGCGTCCCCAGACAGAGTTCACCGAGGGCTGCTGGGGGCTCTGGCTGCCCACGGCTGCCAGACTATAGTCACCCCAGTGGGAGGAAGGTGCTCGGAGTGTGGAGCTTTCTGCAGCTCTGCTGAAGCAACCAGAATCGGGGCATCTGCTCTAGATGAGGTTTTGGTGCGAAGCCCTGGAGCAGGTAGGGATTTTGTTGTAGTGCTGAGAATGATGTGCAGTTAGCAACAGTAGAAATAAGAGCCAGCATATACTGAGTTGGTCCTTCTTTGCACCTTTTTTTTTTTAAGATTGTATTTATTTATTTGACAGAGATCACAAGCAGGCAGAATAGCAGGCAGATGAAGGGGGCGGAGGGATCCAGCTCCCTGCTGAGCAGAGAGCCCAATGCGGGGCTTGATCCCAGAACCCTGGGATCATGACCTGAGCTGAAGGCAGAGGCTTTCACCCACTGAGCCACCCAGGCGCCCCATTCTTTGCACCTTCTGTGCACACTGCTGGTCACATCTCAGCTTACTGAGGAAGGCATCGGTGTTCTCACTGTTCAGATGAGGATACCGAGGCTCCACCATGATGGGGGACTTGGCCAAGGTCATACATCTCAGCAATAAGGCTGGGATTTGAATCTAAGGTGTTGGACTTCAGAGCCAATGCTCCCAACAAGATGTGAAGTGATGACATTTCTGGAATATTGGCACAGTTTGGGCAACATCTGACTTGCTTCCCGATAGACTTTACTTCTGGGGGGAACTGTTGACCTTCCATGCCCTTCAAAACTGTATCTGATCTTCAGAGCTCGAAAGGAAAGGGAAGAGGAGGGAGGGAGCTCTCTGTAAATGAGGGCTTTCTCTGTGCCCAAAACGGTCCACAGCACTCTACATAGGTTACCCCATGTAATCTCAAGCATCCTGACGATTCTGTAGGCAGGTGACCTTATTTCCAGGGAGGTGGAAATAAGGTCACACAGGAGGTGACGTGAATGGGCCACAAGTCTGAGGGTCGGCTGGCTCCAAATTTCCTGCCACCCCGGTTCTCCTGCACTGTTTCTTGATGGTGTGGGGGGTGGAGGGGGGTTGAGCTGGTGCAGGTCTGTGAAAGTGCAAATTGCCCCCTCTTCCTCTAGGTCTTGTTTCCTTGTGCACAGGAGATGGGGAGCCATTCCTGCAGGAGCACCTTGAGGCCTCAGGCTCCTCCTGGGCACCTCTGGGCGCCCTCCCTTGCCACCCTAAGAAGGCCCTTCTGTGCCAGGACCCTCAGCCATTAAATGAGAGCCCAGCCTTGGTCCCAGCTCCCCAGACTTGGGAGGTTTTTTTTTTTCCTGTGGGGGGGGAATAGCTCCCGGAGTTAAGGAGTCTGCAGGAGTTTCTCTCCACAAGTCACAGTGTTGCACCAAAGAGCAAAACTTATAACAGTGTGGTCTCCACTCAATGTGTTCCTGAGGCAGAAGATGATACATTTGAAGAAAACAGCTTAATGGATATAGAATTCACATACCCTATGATTCACCCATCTAAAGTGTGCAGTTCAGGGTTTTTTTTTGTTTAGTCACAAAGTTATCCAGACATCACCACTACCCATTTTAGAACATTTTTGTCACCCCAGAAAGAAATCCTTCACCCATCAACAGTGATCCTGTTGCCACGCCTCACCCCCAGCTGGTTTCCCCCACGCTCCCTCCCCGCGGCCCCCAGCAACCATTCATCTAGTTTCTCTATGCATTTGCCTTCTCCAGACAGTTCGTATGAACAGCTCCGCACATCCTGTGCTCTTTGGTGCCTGGCTTCTCTCATGGAGCTTAGTGTTTTCAAGGTCCGTCCGTGTCGTAACCCATGTCAGCCTTTGTGGGTTTTTAAGGCTACGTAGCATTCCAAAATGGAACGTTTAGTCATACATTGACTGTTTTGTTAGTTGACGGACATTGGGTGATTGGGTTGTTTCGCTCTGTGGCTGAATACTCTTGCCTGAACATCTGTGTACAACTTTTAATGTAGACTGGTTTAATTTTTCTTGGGGACATACCTATCAGTAGAATTACTGGGTTAGATGGGAACTCCTTTTAACATTTCAAGGAACAGCTGGACAATTCTCCACAGTGGCTGCACTCTTCTCGCCAGCAGTGTCTGAGGGGTCGGTTTCTCCACATCCTAGATGACACTTAGTCTTTTACAGTCTGGCCTTTACACCAGTCTTTTACAGTCTGGTCTTCCAAGCGGTGTGGTGTGGTAACCCACTGTAGTTTTTTTTTTTTTTTTAAGATTATTTATTTATTTATTTGAGAGAGAGAGAGTGTGAGAGAGAGCATGAGCGAGGAGAAGGTCAGAGAGTGAAGCAGACTCCCCATGGAGCTGGGAGCCTGATGTGGGACTCGATCCCGGGACTCCAGGATCACGCCCTGAGCCGAAGGCAGTCGTCCAACCAACTGCGCCACCCAGGCGTCCCAACCCACTGTAGTTTTGACTGGCATCTGGCTGTTGAGTTGGAGTATCTTTTCATGTGTTTTCAGCCATTTGCATATCTTCTTGCCTGTTATTATCATTTGCCCATTTTTTGTTGTTGTTCGGGTTGTCTTTTTATTAGCGAATTCTTCGTGTATTCTGGATACTAGACCTGTAGTAGGTGTATGCAAATATATCCTCCCATCCTGTGGGTGGTTTTTTCAGTTTCTTCATAGTGCCTTTACGTTTTGATGCAGTCCAGTTTTTCTGTTAATTTCTTTGGTTGCTTGTGTGTTTTGGTCTCATATCTGAGAAACCTTTTAAGGTCACAGATATTTAGATCTGTGATCTCCTCTAAGAGTTCTGTGTTTTAGCCCTTACATTTCGGTTAATGATTATTTGTGTCTTTTTTGTGTGTAGTATACGAGGTGTGTCCAGCTTCACTCCTTTGCATGTAGATGTCTGGCTGTCTCAGGACCACTTGTTCGTCACTGAATCTCCCTGGCAGCCTCCTCAGAAAAGCAAATGGTTTCCTTCTTAGCTCTCTGCCCGGGTCCACTGTGTCTCCTGTCATCAGAAAAGCTTTGTGGTGTCTGTGTCCCTGCAGCCACAGAGTGATGTAAAGAAGCAGTCAGGCAGTGATTCTCAGCTGGCGATACTCTGACTTGTCACGACTTTGGATGCTGCTGGCTTCTGGTGGGTTGAGGCCAGAGGGGCTGCTGAATATCCTGTACAATGGACAGGAGCAGCCCCTACAAAAATTAATTGGTCTACAATGTCCAAAGTTTCAGCGGGTGAGCCCTGAGTTGTAGTAGTAAGATAGAGGCATTCACAGATGAGTCAGCCCTTTGCACCTGTAGGTGTAGCTGTAGGATACATTTCTAGATGCGCGGTGACCTTGTTCTGCAGGCAGGCCATGTTGGATTCCCAGGAGAATTAGGCCTGTGACGTCGAAGCACAAAACTGCATCTATGGAAGAGGCACGGCATTAACGCAGTCTGAGCAATTGTCAAATGGCCTGTTGGGCTGACACCAGAGCTGGAAAGGAGCCTCTGGGTACAAGAACGAATCTGCAGTTTTAACCAAAATGTAATTATTACAGTTTATTATTAGTGATATGACAATTACGGCAGCCTCATTAGGCAGTGAGGGCTCTGCACCGAGATCTCCTTCTGGGCTCACCACCCGCGCAGGCAGCACTGGTAGAGAGGGGCTTCCATTCCCTCGCCCACTTAGCAAGTGATGTGACAGACCCTTATGTGGGACTTTTGCAGAAAAGAATCCCAGAAACCATTTTTTACTAATATGTCTCCTAAAAGAAACTTTGTACCTAATATTCAAAGCTTGGACAAATGTTTCAGCTTTAATTCCTGAAGAATGCTTGGTGCTCTTTATTTTTTTTTTTTTTTTCCTCAAAAGATTTTTCTTATTTATTTGACAGAGAGAGAGCACAAGTAGGCTGAGAGGCAGGCAGAGGGAGAAGGAGAAGCAGGCTGTCACTGAGCAGAGAGCCCAATGTGGGGCTCAATCCCAGGACCCTGAGGTGATGACCTGAGCCGAAGGCAGAGGCTGAACCAACTGAGCCACCCAGGCACCCTGCTTGGCACTCTTTAAGTGGAACTTTTTGTTTAAATTTTTAGTTTTGCGGATTCAAAACCATGAGAATTTTTTCTTTTTCTTGTTTTTTTTTTCTTGCATAAAAAGGGGAATATCAAATTAAATTTAAAGAAGAAAATCAGAAATTATCTAAAAAAAAAAAAAACTGGAGCAGATAAGCTCCAGAAAAAGAGTCTTGGTGAATGACTTTATTGGGAAGGTTGGAGAAAAATAAAGATGCCCTTTAGCTTAAGAATTTGTAGGTTTAGGCACCTGGGTGGCTCAGTTTGTTGAGTGTCTGCCTTCAGCTTGGGTCATGAACCCAGGGTCCTGGGATCGAGCCCCCCATCATCAGGCTCCCTGCTCAGTGGACAGTCTGCTTTTCCCTCTCCCTCTGCTGCTCCCCCTGCTTGTGCTCTCTCTTCTTGCACTCTCTCTCCCTCTCTCTAATAAAAAAAATCTTTTAAAAAAAAACAATTTGTAGGTTATCTGCAAATCAGCTCATTTCAGGAGTAGAAGAATCCGTGGTTCTTAATATAAAAATTTATGCAGTTTTCTCTTTTGAGTGTCTTCTGTACTTAAGGAGGCAATCATTACAAACTCTCCTGTGTCCCCTGCACGATAAATTCTTTGTTCCAGCCAACTCTAGTGGAGGGGCAGCTTGTGCAACACCATCTGCCTGGACAAAGAGCATCGCAGTATTCCATTTTGTTGATTCACCTGTCTCTTTACATGTGTCCTCATTAATTTCTGTGGTAGTCACAGTCTCTCCCACGTCTCTTAATACCACATTTAAATGTTGATGAGAAGCATATAATCTGTCTCAAAGCTCTGTGTTGCTTCTCACATTCCCATAAGTTCACTCGTCCAGGCTGATACATTTCTAGATGCGCGGTGACCTTGTTCTGCAGGCAGAACCAGGGAGAGACCCAGGGACTGCTCGTGCAGACCCAGGGACTGCTCTGCGGTGCTGGTGGTTTGCTGCTACTCCCCTCGTCTGCCGTGGTTCAAGCCCCCATGAGAGATTTTGACATTTGATTAGACGTACTTCATTTTTCTTCTAATCTTTTCTTCTTCTTTTGAAGAATTTTCTTTTCTTTTTTTTAAGATTTTATTTATTTATTTGAGAGGGAGAGGGGGAAGCAGATTCCCTGCCGAGCAGGGAGCCTGAGAGCCTGATGTGAGACTTGAGCCCAGCACTCCAGGACCCCAGGATCATGACCTGAGCCACAGGCAGACCCTTAACCCACTGAGCCACCCAGACGCCCTTAACCTTTTTTCCTTCAGACTTTTTATCTTTGTTATTACAACTGAATCAAAGATGATTTACCATGAGTGTTCAGAGTTTGGGATATTTAACATGGCAAAGTTGAGATCTTTTAAAGAATTCTCCAGAGAAATCCCGAGTAGAACTTAAAAAAACCAAACTTGCCACCTAAACAGAATTAGATACCTGAAAATCAATTGTCGTTTTCAAAGGTTATTTTGAATACGAAGTTGAATGTGAAGATCGTAAGCATCCCAAACACTGAGAGTTGAATCATGATAGAATTTAATCTTTACAATTCTTCCTTGTTATTTTGGAAATATTTTTTGATGGGTGAGATTTGTTTTCTCTGAAGTTTATATTTGCTACTAGTCTATTTCCCTGTTTATTTTTAAAGATCTTAATTGTTTTTTCATGTTAGATGTAACAATTACTCATTAAATGTTTTTATTTTAAGCGTTTTATTCTTTCTTTGAATTGTTTTTATTTTGGGAAAATTTCTGTAACAGAATTTGCAGTTTGAATTCTTTTTAAGTATACACCTGTCTTGAAAACGTTCCTGTCTCTGCAAACACTGTGCCCATTAAGCAGTGAGTCCAGGCTTCCCCTTTCCCAAGTCCACAGTAACTTTTACTGTACTCTGTGCCTATGAATTTTCTTTTGCTCGCTATTCCCCCAGAGGAATCCTGCAACATCTGCCCTCTTATGACGGGCTTCTTTCACTTAGCATGCTGTTGTAGTGTGCCTCCAAGCGTTTTAGGCCTGCGATAGTCAGTATACATTTACACTTCAACTGACTGGCTAGAATTTCATCAGCTAGATTTCTTTACTGAAGTTATACTTCTTGAAAGCTCACTTATATCTGAAACTGAATATTCTGATAGTATTAACAACTAAACCCAAATGACCTGCCTTGTTCTGTGTTCTACTGATGAGTTACGATGGTAGACTGTGCAGTCTGGGATAAGTTCAGGAATGCTAGAGTCAGTGCTGACATCGAGTGGCTGCCGCCATGACTCCCGGAGGCTGGGGCAGGGGCGCCTTAGTGTATTGGGCTTCAGACACAGTGGCTGAAGCTGGCCTCATGTGCTGCCAACTCTGCTCAGCACATGTCCTCTTGAGTAGCTGGTGCCTCGTGGCCTCTTAGGTTGGAAGGGCTCCCTCCTGCGCTACCCTTCCTATGACTTGGCTAAGGATTCGAGAGAAAAACAGGCACAAAGGATATGATCAGACAGTTCCCAAAAAGAAAGAAAATAATTAATGGATATAAGGGAAACATTGAAATGATTCATTAGTAATCAAGGAAATGTAAATTCAAACAAAGTGTCACCCTTTCTTTTTCTAAACCGTTAAAGCAGCAAAATCCTTAAGAATTAGCATACCCGGTGCCGGCTATAGTGCACTGAGATCAAATTGCTTGTGTAGCCGTGGATTCTTTCAGACATATTCAGGATTATAGCAGGCACTCAGAGTTGCTGAGGAAATGTTCATGGCTGTATGCATGAAATTTTTGATCAGACATCATTAATAATGGCAACAGTTGGAAACCACCTAAATACCCAATGGTTTGGGTTATGGAAAATACTCGATAGGTCATTTATTTATTTATTTATTTTTAAGATTTTATTTGAGAGATAGTGAGAGAGAGCATGTGCACACACGAGCAGTTGGGAGGGGCAGAGGCAGAGGGGAGAAGCAGACTCTCTAGGGAGCAGGGAGTCCAATGTGGGGATATGAGGCTCGATCCCAGGACCCTGGGATCACAGCCTGAGCCCAAGGCAGATACTTAACTGACTGAGCTACCCAGGTGCCCCGTTGATGGGTTATTAAGACTGAAGCAACATGGACAAAAGCAAAACAAAAAACCAAAAACTACACACATAACATGACTTAATAAGGGCATCTCTGTGAAAATTTGGTAAATATCTATAAGACTTTCATTTATTTATTTTTAAGATTTTATTTATTTATTCGACAAACAGAGATCACAATTAGGCAGAGAGGCAAGCGGGGGGAGGGGAAGAAGGCTCCCCGCTGAGCAGAGACCCCGATGCGGGGCTCGATCCCAGGACCCAGAGATCATGACCTGAGCCCAAGGCAGAGGCTTAACCCACTGAGCCACCCAGGCGCCCCTATATGAGTATTTTAAATAGGATTTTAGGTGGCCTTTTTTCCCTCTTTCCCCAATTTCCTGTTGTATTGATAATTTGCTACAATAACGAAGTTGCTTTTGGTGCCACCTGAATGTTAGTTGGTTCACTCTGTGGTCATGGGTCGACTGAGGATGTGAATTGCCTACCTTGTCATGGTGAGTACCTCAGCCATGTCTCCAGTCTCGTTTCTGGTCTGAGAGGCCTGGGTGATGTGATCATTCTGGCCCTTGCAGGGGTACTGAGGACATCACCTCTCCTCATGGCATCCCCCTTGACCTTCTGGACCGTGTGATGATCATCCGGACCATGCTGTACACCCCACAGGAAATGAAACAGGTGAGGCTCCCTTTCAGCCCTTCTCTCTTCCCCCCTCATCTGCTCCTAGCGTTCCCCGATGCTCTGCAGAAAGGTCTCCGTGGAGCAGACCTGGCTCCCGCCACCGTCCTGGCACTTAGCTGCTGGCCTTAGGCAAATTGCAGTACTCCGGGGCTTCAGTCCTCCCATCTGGAAGCTGGGTGGGCTGAAACTGTGCCTCAGGTGTCCCAAAACCTTAGCCATCTGTGGGTCCTGGCCCTTGTATTTGCTACTTTAGCCATTCTGATAAACTTCAGGAAAGGGACTGTGAAAAAATCAGCTTGATGACAGCCATTAGGGAGGCCACCAGCTGTAGGACAGAGGCAGTAAGATATGATTTAGTGATCACAGGGCTCTTCTGCTGAGTAGGCAAAGCCAAGTGCTCCATCCCACCAAGACCCACAGCAGGCTGGCTCCGACAGGGCACAGAACCTGGAGCAGGATGAGAGCCTGTCTGCTGCAACCAGAGTGATTAGTGGTGGGTTTCCTGGGGGCTGTGGAGGCCATAGAGATGATGGTGACACAGGGTCCCAGCTTAGAGGGGCATCTGGAAGTGGTAGTCCCAAAACCAACCTATGAGAGGCTGAAAGAGGTATACCTGACACAGAGCGTATGCTCAGTATTCTCTGTGAGCTCAATTTGTGTTAGGCCTGAGGGTGGGAGATGACAGGTGTCTGTGGTCAGGCCTTACCCCAAAGGGGATCCGTCCCAGTTTTCCCCATAGGGTTCGTCTCTTGCTTGATCTGGATTTGGAGTACCATGTGCCCAGGTGCTTTACAGTTTGATTTCTACTCCCCTTCCTGGTACTGCCAGGTAGTCCTGGATCCCCTCTCTTCCTGTGGATGGCTCAGTCCCTGAGTGGCAAGTCCTGGGTGCGGAGCCCAGGCCACATGCCCAGCAGTGGGTTGTGCCCTAGGTTGGTGTCCCCCTGGGGCAGCACTGCCATGCTGTTGCCCTGCCCTGCCCGTCCTTGTGCCGGAGGGTCTCGCTGCCAGCATGGGTCTCTCCCTGTGGGCTCCATGTGGCCACAGACCAGGTGGACCAGGGCTGCACTAATGTCTCAGCGGGCCCTGCCTGCACCCTCGCCTCTCACAGAGCGCAGGCCCTCTTTGTTGGATGTCATGCTGGGCCTGTGGACACGCTTAGCCAGCAGGATTCCATTCGATCCCCAGTACCTATGAGTTGGGAGAGCTCTTATCACTGTCATTCTTAGAGATGAGGATGCAGACACCGAGGCCCACTCGTCTGCCCAAGTTCATAAAGCTTGTCAGTGGCCAGTAAGTGACAGGACTGACAAACTGGGGCCCAGGCTGCCTGGTCCGGAAGCCCATGTTCTTCATCACTGCGCCACCAGCTTCCACCTGCTAGAAATAGCTCATTTGTGGGGGGGACTCCCTGTGGCAGTTTGTCAGCAGGGCCTTTCCTTTTGGAGCTCTGAGGGCCTCTCCTGGGCACTCCTTGGTGGCCCCCCTGCTCACTGTGGCCCCGCAGCCTGGCCCCTCGGATGTTTGTTGACCAGCACCTGCCAAGTGCCATGGCGATATAGGGAGCTGGAGACTGCCAGAGTGGTAGTAGTGCAAGGTGGCCGTGGGCACGTTTGGAACAGAGTGTCCATGACTGGGGCCCTGTCACCAGATTGTGGTCTCCGGCTCCTGGGTGAAAACTGGGTGGAAGGCAAGGCATTTGCTGAACAGAAGCAGAGGCAGAAGCAAAGGAAAAGTTGATCGCCACCCCAATCCTTACTGTGGGGACAAGAGCCCCATGTTGTCCTGCCAGGAGAGGCCAGCCCCACCTGCTCGAGGTGCTTTGTGGCTGAGTGACTTTAGCCATTGGTGCACCTTTGTGATCCTTGGCCTTCTTGATCCTCCAGAAGGTCTGCTTTCTCTTTTCCAGGTTGTTATGAGGACTAAGTGACAGTAACTGAGGGAGGGGACTGGGCTGGCGGTCCTTTGTCCCAGTGCAGTTATTACAGCTACTAATGGCTTATAGGTTTTCACTGTCACCCGCTGGGGGCCTTATAGCAGCTCCCAGTAAGCAGGCTTTGAGGCTCCCGAACAGCAAGGGTCCTGTGGTCACAGAGATAAGCTGCAGAGCTGGGACCCCGCACAGAGCCAGTTCACCTTTGTTGCCTCCATTCAACCCTGGAATACTGGGTCGGAGCTGTCCTGGAATGTTCCGTGCTGTGCCTCTGGCTCCTTGGCTGGTTCCCTTCTTGGTGGAGTCAGGAGGGCCTCTTCTCAGGCTTTCTCTTGGGTGAGCAGAGGTCAGACCAGCTGCCAGGATGCACATTGCTTTGTTCTGGTGGGTTCAAGGGATAACCTCAGCATTTTTACTTAGCCCGGGTAGGTTTTTAAAGAAACAAAGTAAATGTAACTTGTGTACTCTGCCATCAGTACCGACACCCTCATAAACTATCCCTGCAGGTTATTAAATGATTAAAGATCTAATTTATGAACTGTCCGTTTCTGAGCAGTCTGAAGCAGAAGCTCTTGGGATTGCTCTGACCTGCTCTCTCTCTCTCTCGCTCTCTCTCTCTTGAGAGCAGCCCTGACATTCCTGAAGCCCGACTTTGAATGCTGTACAACTTGCTGAAGGCCAGATGCTCTGGGCTGAAGCTCTCCCCTTCAGTATCACTGAATGTACTCCCCTCAGTAATACTGAAGGCTTCCTGATTCAGTATTTGCATCTCCCTAGAGTTTCTGAAGCCCCCCCCCCACACACACACACACACTCCGGGACATTTTTCTTGGCAGGACCAGGAGGCTTCGTTAATCCCCAGCTGTCAGGGAAAAGCCCTTTTCTGTTAGAGCCCAAACCTGCCTGGCTCTGGCTGTCGTGGTCAGAGGCCTTCTGCTGGAGCCAGGAGCAGGGATCGCTCTTTCTACTCCATTCTGTGCCATCCTTATGCCCATCCTGTAACTTCCCTCTTCTCAGCGGCATTTAGCTTTATCCCCTAGACGGTGGAACTCCTCACGCACAACAGAGTCTTTCGCTGGAGGTCAGATGCCAGCAGCCCACTGGCTGAATGAGAGGTTCTGTGTAGCCAGTGCTATGATTGTGAATGACTCGAACAAGTTGCCAACGTTTAGAAATTGGGACGTTTCATACAGAAGTCTAAGTTTGGAGTCTCTTTGGACTGAATGAAACCTCCCTACGACTATCTGCCCTCTGCCTTGGTGGCACCGGCAGCCGGCAGCAGACAGGCCACCTTTCCTGGCTTGCGCGGCCCCTGGCCTGGTCCAGTTCTTCGGGACCCGGCTTTGCTCGGGAGCACGACTTTTCCCGGTCACGGCAGCTGACCTGCCCTCACCGGAGTTCCCAGGCGCTAAGCTGCCAGCAGGTCTCTGCCCAAGAGCCACAGGCCGGGTGTGAGGAGTCCGGCTCCTAAACCGCCCCTCCCTCTCTGCCCCTTGCAAGGCTTTAGCCGAGGGCTCAGTCTTTCCCATTTCCTATGCCTCTACCTCGGCTGTTTTTATGGCTTTAATTTAAACAAGGGCTTCTTGATATCTTGTTTACGAAGCTGCCAAAGTGAAAAATTCCTGTATTATATGAGGCTCGAAGTCCTCGAGTTATCTCGGCTCCCCAACACACAACATCATTATCCCAGCTGCCCCTTATCACTCAGCGCCGGCGCACCCGCAGGATCCCGGGGCCGCGTGTGTTACCGCCGCCCCACCGCCGGCCCGCCTCCCCTCCAGCTTCCCGGGGATCCTCACACCGCAGCGGGCGTCAGCCTTTCCGTGAGAGATTAGATATCTCCCAGTGATGTTATGAGGGCTGGTAAATCTTTAAAAGAAACTTTTTTGATTTATTTAACCATTGTATTTATCAAGCAAATAAAAAATGTCTCTTCCTGCCTGAGTGCTCATATAGGTGGTGGTGCCCAGGCTGGGGAGGCAGGTTTCGGAGGGGCCTGTGTTCTCCAGATCCTGGGACTGCATCAGGGAGGATGGAGAGACAGGAGCTGAGTACCCTGGTGCACACCTCCTTGGGCTACCAGCTGCCGTCTAGGCACTGCCAGCCCCAGCTGTGAGCTCTTCACAAGGGCTGTGGGGTGTCTTGCGCCCCGAGGTGTGCCAGGCCAGCAGCCCCAGGTGGAGGCCAGCTCTCTGCCCCTCCAGAGGTTTGGGCCTCTTTGGCATTGTTGGTGCGGGACAAGACATATGGGACAAGGTCGCGTTTAAAGCACTTGATAAAGGGAGCACTTGAGGCCGGTTGCTGTTGATCATAGTCTTTCTCCTCCAAAAGATCATTAAAATCCGAGCCCAGACAGAAGGAATCAACATCAGCGAGGAGGCGCTGAACCACCTGGGGGAGATCGGTACCAAGACGACTCTGAGGTGAGCGCGTCTGCCTGGAGCTGCTCCCCACCTGCCTCCTACCTGCTGGGGCCTGCCCAAGGGCCCTGGGGGGGCCACCAGGGACCGCATTCTGCGACATAAAGGCAGGTCCCTCTCTCAGGGCATAGGACCACGTCTGTCCTCACTGCTCTGATGGGGCTTGTCCTGGGCACTGTGATTTCGAATGCAGAATATTGCAGTGAAGGTGCTCATAGAGCTAGAGTAACGGGTTGGGTCCCCTTGTCCTGCAGCGGATGCTCCCCTGTGTGGAGAGCTTGCTAGCTTCCTTGGTGCAGGCGACGGACGACCCAGAGATCAGGGTCCAAGGCATATAGCTCAGCGGCCAGGCCCTGCTTGGCCTCTCCCCTGGGGCTCTTCTCCAGGCTGGGGGGGGGAAGGAGGGGGTGCAGATGAGGGGGAAGGACGAGTGTGGACACAGATTGCTCTCCTAACTGTTCACCAGTGGTCCAAAGCCCACTGCCTGCAGGATGTCCGTCTTATTGCTTCTGAAACCATGACCTCCCAGCCCCTAACTAGTTCCTAGTTCTGTTTTCCTTTGAGTCTGTTGGTTGCTCCAAGGTCGAAGCAGAACTGCGAGCCATTTCATTTGGTTGGAGGGGTGCTCTGAGAACTCCCAGTGTTTCGTGCCTTCGTGTGGGGAACGTGCTTTTAGTTGGCTGTGTGTTCATTTGCCTGCTGTGTGCTGGGTCTGGGCCTTAGCATTCCTGGCCTGCACCTGTGTGCCCACAGTCCGTGATTCCCCCTCCTTTTTATTTTTTTTTTTTAAAGATTTTATTTATTTGACATACAGAGATCACAAGCAGACAGAAAGGCAGGCAGAGAGAGAGAGGGGAGAAAGCAGGCTCCCCGCTGAGCAGAGAGCCCGATGTGGGGCTCGATCCCAGGACCCTGGGATCATGACCTGAGCCAAAGGCAGCGGCTTAACACACTGAGCCACCCAGGCGCCCCCCCCTCCTTTTTAAAAAAAAGATTTATTTTATTTACTTTTCTAAGTAGGCTCCATGCCCAGTGTGGAGCCCAACATAGGGCTCGAGCTCATGACCCTGAGACCAAGACCTGAGCTGACATCAAGAGACGCTTAGCCAACTGAGGCACCCAGGCATCCCAGAACGATTTTGTTTTTAAGGAATCTCTACCAGCTATACGGGGCTCAAACTCATAATGCCGGGATCGAGAGCTGCACGCTTTACCGGCTGAGTCGGCCAGAGCTCCTGCAGCCTCCCGGAAGAGCAGTGCTGTTACTGCAGTTATGGGGGACTTTGAGGCCGGCAGAGATTTAGGGGCTAGGATGTGTTGTGCTGGTGACTTCTTTCCTCTCATGGAGTCACTGTGGCAGGTCCTGTGGGTGTGGTGAGAGGGCTCCCACCTGTGGCCCTGTCTCACCCCTGCCCTTTGCTCCCATCACTCTAGGTACTCAGTGCAGCTGCTGACCCCAGCCAACTTGCTGGCCAAGATCAATGGGAAGGACAGTATCGAGAAAGAGCACGTCGAGGAGATCAGCGAGCTCTTCTATGATGCCAAGTCCTCAGCCAAAATCCTGGCTGACCAGCAGGATAAGTACATGAAGTGAGATGGCCTGGGTGTTCTGCAAGAAACTTCGGGCATGCCTGGCTGGGTGCCATCTGCGAGCAGGAGGCTGGCTCTGTGCGCGGGCTGTCCCCTTCAGCCGTGATGGGCAGCACCTGCTCGGTGTGGAAAGGATTGCTTTTTAAATTATCCTTAACTTCTGCGGTTGCTTTGAAGGAACCCTGCCTCACCTGGCATGTTTTCTAATAAATCGAGGTTATTTTGATGACCTGTCTCTCGTAATTTTTTCTTACAAATAGACTTTGCACTTTAGCACAGTTTTAGAGGGCCCGAGTTGTTGTGAAGGTAGAATAGGGAGCTCCCAGCCCCCCATCACCACTTTCCTTAATGTTAACATCTTGCAGGGCTGGATGGCTCCTCGTCCCAGCTAGGGAGCCAGTGTTCTTATGTTGTACCCCGCTCACCCTTCCTGGGTTCCGGAACAGCCTCCTCTGGCCTGGGATCCTGCCCAAGACGCCACGGTACATGTCGCCCTTACACCTCCTTCATTTGCTCTTGGCTTGGACAGTTCCTTAAATGCTCCTTGTTTTCACTACCTTAATGGAGAGCAGCGTGCCGGTTGGACATCCTGTCGGATATCCCACAGTGCTGTTGGTTTGATGTGTCCCTTATGGTCTCTCGGGGTTTTGGGTTCTTGGTGGCAATGCAGTGCCATTGCCATCACACCACACCAAGGGTGTGCGTTGGCATGACCTTCCCCTGTCGATGGTTGGCCGCAGTCACCTGGCTGTGGTCACATGCACGCTCTGTAGTGTCCTCTCTGGAAGGAGTCACTAAGCACAGCCCACATTGTAAGGCTGAGGAGTTGTGCTCCATCTCCCGCTTTTTTTTTTTTTTTTTTTAAGATTTATTGAGAGAGAGAGCATGCATGCATGACAAGAGGGGAGGGGTAGAGGGAGAAGAAGACACCCCGCTGAGCTCAATCCCATGACCCTGAAATCATGACCTGAGCTGAAGGCAGACACTTAACAGACTGAGCCACCCAGGCTCCTGAGAGCTGGACATCTGGATAAATTATTTGGCATTCTGCACAGGAGGTAACTGGTCTCCCCATTCGCTCCCATTTGTCTATTTACTGAATCCCTTGTATCCAGATGAATCCGGGATATTTATCATATACTTGGGGTTACAATCTGGTACTATGTTATCTGTTCTGTGGCTCTGATTGGTTCGGCTTTGACCCTTGAGAGCTCTTCCGGTTAGCTCCTGTGTTCCTTTGACATATTAGTCCACTGAGTGGGGCTTTTAGCCCTTTGAGAGGAAGGGGCAGCGGCAGCCCTGACGGACAGATGCCACAGTGGGACATCTCACCTGGTAGGGAGAACATAGCTTTCTGCCCCTTCCTCGGCCAGTCCTCGTCGGCTGGCTTAGCCACAGAAGCGATGCCTCAGTGAAGGCTCAGTGTTGGCTTTCTGCCCACCAGAGGACAGGAGAGGGGACCCACCAAGATGGGTATCTTGATCCAGTCAGGGCTTTAATCCTAGTCAGCCCTGATGGCCTTGTGGGGCAGGCATAACTGTTGTTCCATGAGTGATAGCCACCTGAGCATGTCTAGAACACTCCACGCAGGAGAGCTGACACGGGTGTCTATCTAGCTCCCCAAGGGTCCCCTGACCACACTCATCCCCAGGAAGGCCCCAGCTAAGCTGTGTGATCAGAGTGGATCTTCTGTGGGCCTGGATCCCGAGGGAGGTGCCTGCATGGGAGCCTTATGGGGGGACTTGGGGGTGAGGGGAGACCGGGTCCAGTCGGGAGATGGTGGGACGCTTCCTGAAATCAGGGCTGAGCACTGCAGCCTTACCCAGGCTACCCAGATCTTCTGTCTTTGTGTCTGTGCCTCTGGCCTCCCAACTCAAGCTATGGTAGAAAAGAAGAATGACACCTAAGGTGTGGCAAGACCTATTAGGTCCTAGAGTCAGTCCAAGTGAGGAGGGATGGGGGGAAGGGTGTGGTCACAGCCCTCTGGGATCTTGGCCTTGGCGGTACCCAGGAGCCAGCCCACCTCACTCATCTGTGCTCCAGTAAGGGAGATGGTTCTGGATAGGTAGGAAGGTTGGGTTATTTTAATTTTCCTCCTATTTTTTCCAGCAAGGCCTGTGATTATTACATTAATCTTCCAGGCGAAGTTTTTACGACCGATCCCTCGCGGACTATGAGAAGTTTCTCCATCCATTACCAAGAGGGAAACAGACCCTGGTGGGGAGGAAAATATTTGTTACATCTTATCAGGCTGACACACAATCTAACAACAATTACAGCAGCCCCATTTTTTGCACGATTTCAGCTCCAGAGTGAAAAATTGTGGTAATATTAAAGTGAGTCAGGGTGGGGGCTGGTCCTAGAAGAGGCTGGTATTCTAAGCTCTGATCTGGGGGACCTCTCCCGGGGGCCTCCGAGCAAGCCAATTGGGTGGCTGAGTGGAAGGAGTGTTTACATGTAAATCCCAGCTCCCCGTCCTGTGCTAATGGTCCTGGAGATGCTGGAGATGCTATGTGAACGCCAGAAGGGCTCCTGAAAGACAATGTCCCAGCCCTCGCTGGGAAAACCGCTTGTCCCCCTCCTCCTCAGCCCAAATACCTTCCCAAATACCATCACACCTCTTAGGGTGCCCTCCCTAGATTGGTTCATGGGATGCTGTGTTTTTAGAACCAGATAGATAGATGCTGGTGTCGCACCAGAAAGGGACATCTTGGTTCGCAATCATTCCTCAACGTTTTTCTAATAAAACAGCTGTACAACATTGGGGACGGACTACCTGTTGGCCTCCATTTCTGACCTCAGGGTCAGCAGGCTTTTGCCAGGAAAACAGCAAACACCAGTCACCCGGTGGTTCTCCGTGCCTGCCACGGCCAGCCCTGGGATGTCAGCTGGTCACACCTGAGCAGCAACTGCTTGAGGGGTCCCAGACAGGCAACAGGTGGGAGACAGGAGCAAGCGGGTTCTGGGGACATGGCACACAGGGATGTGGTTTTGATTGGGTTTGGCCCTTGGTCCTGATGAGGCCTTTCGTCCTTCCGGTCCTCTGAGCTTTGGTTTCCTCCTCCAGAAGATGGGGGCAGTCTATCCCAGTAGATGATGGGTATGGGGACATGGTGAGGTGGTGTGTGTTTGCCTCAGTCACTCCAGATAGTAAAATTCAGGGAGCTCCCAATCCCTGTCCCTCCTGGGAAAAGAGAAGGTCACAGTGTGTCCAACAGGAGGCAGAAGCTGGCTAGGCTCCATCCCTCCCCATCGCAGGCCGCAGCCTTGAAAAGGCCTAGAAATCCCAGGTGGATGGACCCTTCCGTTAAACCCAGAAGGACCAGCCCCTGCTCAGGGCCAAACAAGCTCCAGAGCTGAGAGCTGGTCAGGGCACACACTTTTCCCTCGGTTTCCACAACTTCCAGAAACAATATGCTGCCCCTCACTGGGCCCCTTGGGCTCCCCAACCCCTGAGCGAGGACCAGCCAAGGTGGGAGCAGCGGGAGTGGAGAAATGGCTGCCCCCTTGTACCAGCCAAGTAGTGACAACCGCTTAACCAGGTCAGCCCTACCTTTTGGTCTCTGGGAAACCGTCCAGCCAGGTAGCAGACGGGGGTCCATGCACCTGGGCCCACCTGCTGGGCCCTCACCACGCCTCCCCCTCCCATCCATCCCGGGATGGCTGCGGGAGGCCGGCGCAGGGTGACTGGGCAGCCCAGGGTGCAGGGACAGCCGTGCAGCGGGGCCGGGGGGCCGGGGAAGGGGTGGGCCGGCTGCGGGGGCTGGCTGTCGGCCCGGCTGGCCCCGTCGCCCCTCCCCGTCACTCGGAGGCAGGCGCAGTGATTAATGGCCGGGCCGCGCCGCCCGTGCCGCCATCAGCGCGCGTCTGGGCGGCGATGGATGCGGCTGTCAGGCCGGCCCGGCCCGCGCTGACCCCCGGCCCCGGCCCAGCGCGATCAATGGGCGGCGCGCGGCGGGCGGCGGCTGGGCCGGCGCGATAAGATGGGCCGATGGGCGCCCGCCGATTGCCCGCTCCGTCACCCGCCGTCACCGTCCCCGTCACGCCGCCCGCGCGCAGATCGGCGCCGTCAGCGCCGCGTGATTAATGGGGACGCGGGCAGCGGCGGGGAGGGCGCGGGCGCGCGGACCCCGCAGCGGAGGGACGCACGGCGGCGGCGGGGGTTGCCGGCTGGGGCCCCTAAAGCCCGGCGTGCCACCTGCCATGGGCCTCGCGCCCCGCACACCGCACTCTCCTACCGGGGTACCGGGGTCACCGAGGAGCCACGGAGTGCGTGCGGGTCGGGGGCACACGCTGGTTGCGCGTGTGCACCAGCCCAGGCAGGACCCAGGACACGCGTGCGGGGGACCCAGTCACGAGGGCTGGGGCAAGGACGTGCACAGCTGGCACAGAGGTGTCGCTAAAGCCTGCTCTGGCCCACGTGCCCCGGTCACACAGGGGCCTGCGTGACCCCGGCTGTTAGCACACGGCGGGCTGGGAGTTGGGGGGGACAGGTTATGTGACCTCTGTTCCCTGCCCCTGCCTGGCCCAGGCCTCGGCCCTTGCAGGTCTATCCCTACAGTCCCAGCCACCTTTGGAAACGCCTAGGTGTGACCCAGTCAGACCCCTACTCAAAACCCTCGCATAGATCCGCATGGCCCAGGGGACAAATCGTAAGGCTTGTGATTGCCCCTGCGCCTCCCGCCTCAGCCCTGCACCTGAAGGGTACACTCACAGCGCTCCCCTGAGCGACACCCCAAATCCAGAACACCCCGCTTCAGCTCGGCGTTCTGAGTTCATTCATCCTGTCGACACACCAGGTGACTGCGGAGAAGAGCCGGCAGACCGCCAGCGCCGAAGTCCACGGATGCGCTGGAGGTGACCCGTCCCCCCGCCTCTCCTGGGGAAAGAGCCAGGCCACCTGGGACAGTCAGCCTCAGAGGCACCCACTCGTCAATAAACTGATAGGAAGGAGCCGTGGGCCTGGTGCTAAAAAAGGCGCTGGGAGGGCTTCCCAGAGGAGGTGACCAGAGCTCAGGGAGAGGCCAGCCGCCCCAGGCCAGGGATAGCAGGGGCAGGGGGCCTAGCAGGCGGGAAGCCCGAGTGGCCGGAGTGACCGAAGGCAGCGCGGGAGGGGGGCCCAGCTGCGGCCTGTTTGGTGGGCGGCGGTGTCTCAGGGGTGAGCGACAGCGGGGACAATGCCAGTCCCTCTCCCTTTTCGATTCCCGGCGTTCTGGAGAGCTTCCCCACCGCGGCGCGGCGCCCGTGACCGCGGAGCCACAGCGCCCTCGCGCGGCCAGATGCGCACAGCGCCTGCCCACCGTTGTGCCCTGGGCCGCCGCATGCCGGTACTGGAGGGTGGCGGGCTTGCCTTAGGGTCTGAGATCCCAGCGCAGCTGTCCAGCCTGCTTCCCTACAATGGAGGCCAAGGCCAGGGCGGGCAGGGAGGGAGTGTCTGTCCAAAATTGGCTGTGGGAATAGGGCAGCCAGGTAAAATTATTGAGCTGGGATTAATAATAACAATAACAACACTATATAACAGAATATATATATAACAATAACAAAAAATATATATCCGTATATATTTAAGTGGATAATTTAGATCATGGTTCCAAATGTAAAAAAACAAAAGGAGTGCACAGTGAAGAATCTTCATCTCCCCCTGCCCTCACCCATCCTGTCTTCCCTCTCCAGAAGCAGCCCGCCTTACACCAGCGTAACTCTCCAGAGATGTTCTCTGTGTACAAGCCAGTGCCACTGCATAGCATGCTTCCCAACGTGTATGAAAAAATTTGAAAGGTAAAAAGTTGCAGGAACTGTACGGTGACTACCCATATCATCTAGACGCTCTCCAGCCTTCCCTGCATCCAACTCCATCTAATCTTTTTTCATTCATTCCAAATCAAGTTGTAGCCATTACACTTCATGCGTAAATACTGTAGCATACATACAGCAACCTAGAGTTCGTGTGTGTGTGTGTGTGTGTGTGTGTGTTTAAAGATTTATTTGAGAGAGAGCATGAGCAGGACGAGGGGTAGAGGGGGAAACAGGCTTCCTGCTGAGCAGGGAGTGTGATGCTGGGCTCAATCCCAGGACCCGGGGATCATTACCTGAGCTGAAGGCAAATGCTTAACCATCTGAGCCACCCAGGCACCCCATGTTTTCCTTTTAAGGTTTAATTTATACACTGTGAAATGCACTAATCCTAAATGGACCAATCCATTGAGTTTTGACAAATAAAATGCAAACCCCTATCAAAGATGTTACTGTTGCCCTAGAAAGCTCTCTGGTGCCTTTTCGGAGTCTCAAACACACTAGAGACAGAGACAGAGACAGATGTCTGGATGTTCTCACCATAGATAAACTTCCCCTGCTCTGGGACTTCTTAGGACTGGGATTGCATGGTGTGTGTGCTCTGTCTTGTGACTGGTTCCTTTCAGTCCCTCAGGTCCCTGTTCCTGGGATTCACCCACGCCCCAGTGTGCATCTGCGGTTGGTCCTGATTTCTGGAGATGCCGCTGTCTGGGTGAACCACCCTTTACTCATCCGTTTACCTGCTGTTGGCTGGCCTATTCTCACTTCTCAGCTTTCATGAATAAGCTATTTCTTTTAAGGAGGAAAATGTTAGAGATGCCTGTCTTATTTTTAATTCTTTTCCAATATTCATCAAATATATTCTCATAAGGGGCGCCTGGGTGGCTCAGTGGGTTTGGCGGCTGCCTTCGGCTCAGGTCATGATCTCAGGGTCCTGGGATCGAGTCCCGCATCGGGCTCTCTGCTCAGCAGGGAGCCCGCTTCCCTCTCTCTCTCTCTCTGCCTGCCTCTCCATCTACTTGTGATTTCTCTCTGTCAAAATAAATAAATAAAATCTTTGAAAAAAAAATATTCTCATAAAATAGTGAATGGTATTAAAGAATGTGCATGCGATGTACACTGTTTTTAAGTAATCTCTACACCCAACGTGGAGCTTGAACTCAACCACCTGGAGATCAAGAGGTGTCTCTGAGCCAGCCAGGTGCCCCAAACATTCTCACAGAAGTCTTTGTATAAGCACAAATTTTTATTTCTCTTGGGTAAATACCCAGGAGTGGAAGAGCCAGGTGTAGGTAGGAAGAGCCAGGTGTAGGTACAGCTAGGTTGCTGTATGTATGCTACAGGGTGTATGTTCAGATTCCTGAGAAATTGCTAGACCTGTTCCCGATGCATGATCTACCCCTCTCCAACATCTTAAACACAGAGTGTGGCACACGCTCATCCTGCTTCTTGGCAGTTTTCTTCTCCCTCAATAGCACATCTTGGGGGCACCTGGGTGGCTCAGTGGGTTAAAGCCTCTGCCTTCGGCTCAGGTCATGATCCCAGGGTCCTGGGATTGAGCCCCGCATCAGGAATTTGCCAGGCCAACAAAGAGAGACTGGGGAGGGCCTGGAGGCCCAGTAGACGTTGCAGAATGCACATTGCTGGGGTGTGAGTTCTCCGAGGGTACAATAAAATCCTCACCTCTTTACCCCCAGGGGCTTAATGACGTGTGTTGAGTGGAAAGGAGTGGGTGATGTGGAGGTGGGCTGGCCAAAGGTTCTGGGGCAGGGTGATGGAAAGCCCCAGAATGTTTGGGGCAGGGGAGTGAGGAAGATATTGCCACCAAGGGGCACTCCTGGGACTCTCCAGAACCAGGCACTGGTGGGTGTTAAAGTTTGTACTAGAGCTTTTGCTAATCCTTAGACGGTGATCACATGCCCAGCCCTGGCCCTCAGCAAGCCACACTCTTCCCTAGAACATGGGCTACCTCTCTAGGCAGGGATCAGAGGCTTGTCTGTCTTCCACACTGCGCCTGAGTTCTTGACTTCTCAGCCTGGCTGGGACTTGGGCCCAGGACAGGCTTTCAGCGGGAGCAGGATGGGGTGGGGCGTGGGGCAGGGGTGTCAACAGGTAGAGGACTGGAGCAGGGTCACCAGCTGGGACTGAGGATGCCCCGGACAAGGGCGGGTTCCCTCTGGGTTCCCAGCTGAGGTCAGCATGGGGAAGCTCCCAGGAATGCGGCAGGTTTCCGAAGCCCCTCATTCCTGGTTCCAATGATACCACTCACAGAGGTACCCACAGGCAGACCCAGAGCCTCACAAGAATGTGGGGGCAGGAACAGTGTCTTTGGACTTTGTGTCCCAACGCTGCGACTAAAGTGGCTGTGTGACAGCTGGTCACACTGCATCTCCGTTTCTGCACCTAATGGGGAAGAGCTGCTTCCCCAAAGGCCTCTGGCGGTTTGAAGGCGGGAGGAGGCCACGTGGAGGGGTGGCTACACAAAGGTCCCACCTGGCAGCGTGGTGAGGAGAGGCAGAGCCTGGTACCCGGAGCCACATTCCTGGCAGTGAGGAAGGGGGCGGTGCCTCCCTGGGGGTCAGAGCTTTGAGTTTCAAGTTTCGGGAGGTCAGAGCCCAGCCCCGGCCTGCCTCAGCATTCCATAGTGGCTGCTTGTCCGGCTCCGGACTGGGGCCTCCGAGCTTGCTCCTGTGGCCAGGGGGCAGGAGGGAGCATGGGACAGAGAGCCACACACCCTGTCTGGGGGCAGCCTTGGCACAGCATCAACAGGCGGCTTCTGTAGGGCCAGGCTCCAACCCCTGTCCCTCTTGTGGTCTCATTGCCCTGGCCCAAGGCCATTTTGGAAATCTGAAGTTTTCTAAGACAAAGCCTAAGGCTGTCCTTGGGACACCCAGCTCACCTGTCACTTGGGAGTCACTGAGGAAGCACCAGCTAGTGGCAGTGGTAGAGGGTTTGGGGTGAGGCCTTGTCTGCGACAAGCATGTTGGCTTCCAAATCCAGGTCTGGGTGAGTGGGAAGTGTTTTCCTCACATCATCCTGGAAACATTGTCTGCTGTTCTCATTAGAATGGAAACCCTTGGGAAGACTCCTGCATGGCTGCTGTCTGCGACCACCATCCACGCGATGCTAGGATCCAGGGCAGGGTGGCAACCCTCCTGGCTTTGTGATGGGTCTGGCTGGCCAGGGACCGGATGTGCAGGCATGCCCACCATTGCAGCCGAGGGCCACTTACCTACCCCTTGGCCTGGGCTGCAAGGCTGGGGTGATGTGGGCCACAGGGACAGAGTGGTGGGCCGTAGTCACAAGTGAGACGCCAGTCCCCTCCCGTGTTCCCGGGAGGGCCTCGGGGCTGCGCACATGCCAGCCCCGCAGCAGCCAGTCACCTGCGTCTCACTTCACCAGAAGCCAGGGAATGCAGCAGATGCCACCAGAAGGCAGTTTCCCAGGCAAAATGCCTTTCTAAGGAGGCACTTCCATCCCAGGGAGACCTAGGGTGCCCTGTGCCAAAGCAGGACTTGACCATGCCTCACACACCCCAGCTCTGCACCCACTGACCTTCTTGGGAGCTGTAAACCAAGAGAACGTGACCAAGTGGCTTGTAAAAATTGGCTTTATTTGTCACTTATTCACCTTAACTCATTTATGCCATTTTGGCGTCCACAGTGACAGTCCCCTGGAAGCTGGGGTCAGCCCCCTACCCACTGTGATCACAGACCACAGAGCAAGAGCCACGCAGGGCCCCACCCATGAGGCTGGCGCCCACAGCGTAACCACGGGTGGGGCCGAGCAGATGGCGTGCCGCAGGGGGAGCATTGAGTCTCTGCTCAGGACTGGGTCTGACAAGGCCACGTGTGATATGGTGGGATGCCCTGGACTGAGGGGTCGACAGACCTGTCGGGCCCATCCTGCTTCTGCTGCTGACTTGCCAGGTGGATTCAGGCAAGTCGCTTCCTGTCCCTCGGTTGGTCTGTTCCTGGTTAGCGCTGTGAGTGAGGTGTCCTAGGAGCTCAGACTCGGCTCTACTGAGTCGTGACCATGGCTCTGCTTCGAAGGCCACTGTGTGCCGGCTGCTGGTGGGGCATCTCTCTCCGCAGGGCCCCGGGTGCTTCCTTAGAGCTGGGGCTTCCTCCAGGGAGAATTCTTCAGGCTTGTGGCACCCAACTCTGCTGTCCCTGCTGCCAAGTACCACCTGTCCCTAGAGGAGCCTCCCTGCCGGCCTCGGAAAAGGTTCCACTGCCTAAACCCTAGGTCCCCTGTTACCACAAACAGAACTCATTCTAGACATCACCATGAGTCTTTTCCAATCACAGGCTGGAGCAACTTACTAAAAAACACAAACAAAAACCAAAACCTAAGCTCTCTGACCCTGATTTTGCCACGGATGTGGGGCCCGCACCCTCCTCTCTGCGGGGTGGTGCTGACTGAAGCTAGAAGACAGGTGGCATCTGGGCATTTACTTAACATGTATTTGGTCCTAGGCACAGTGGCCTGTAAAAGTGAAGCCACTGTCTTTTCCTGTGTGAGGGCTGCTGTAGGCGAGCGGTAGGCCCATCCAGCGACAACCGGAAGGAGGGTACAGACATACATCACTTCAAGGGTCACGCAGCGTCCACCCGGCTGGGCCAGGCGCCAGCCTGCAGAATCCTGGCCTCACTCCTTCAGAGGACACAAACCGACGACAGCCAGCCAGACACAATGGAGCCAAGCTGACTCCGTGCTCTTCAGCCTCAAAGCCCAACCAGAACAGTCAACGAGAATAGCCAAGAGGCACATGCAGAAAAATTAACAGACGGCCCAAGAATGTCTTCTGGAAAACCCATCCCTTTCTTTCGAAGAGGTTTGTTCCTAAAAAACTACTTATAAAAGGGGGAAAACAATGGTGTCTTCCAGAGAAACAGTTTGAAGCCAGGTATTCTAACCCCTGATTGTGATAGGGACTCACCAGTGAGTCATGTCCACCAGAAAACATGATTTGCTCTCAGCCTCGTGCCCTATGGCAACGACGGAGACACAGCTATGAGGTTTGTGCTTCTAATCAAAAAGTTCCCGTGCTTGGGGAACAGCTCAGACCACTGCAGCTGCCTACGGCACTGAGCAGGTGCAAAGGTTAAAAAAAAAAAAGTTGTCTGGGGACAGTCCTTTGCCATCCCCACCTCTGGCAGTGAGCTCCATAAAACCTCCCTCCTACCGTTCTTTCTGCCAATGCCAGCATAAAAAGCAAAATTTCAAACTGGAAAAATTCTAGCACTTTACAAAGTGGAATGAAAGAGTATGAAATTCAAAAACATTATTAAACAAAAGTCCTGGTGCTGTAGCAGCACTCCTGCAATGAGCACCCCACGGGCCTCACTGTCCCCCTCCCTTGCAATTCCAGGCAGGGCCCCTCTCCTGGTCCAGGGAGACGTGGCTCAGAAGAGAAGGGCCCCCATGCTGCCGACCTCGCTCTGCTCCTTTACGAAGATTTCAAAGTATTGGTAGATGATCGTGACTGCGAGCAGAATCCCGGTTCCAGACCCGATGGCACCCAGGAAGTCGGCCAGGACGGAGAGGGCCCCGATGCACAGCCCACCAAAGGCCGCGGCAGTGGGAATGTACCTGAGGAACAGGGGACTGATGAGCCATGAGCCACCATGCAGACCCCCAGCCCCAGCCTGGCCTCGGGAAGGGACCGGAGCTTCGGACATGCCCACATCTGATTTAAGATCCTGACTCCGAGGTCACTCCACTACCTCCTTGAACCTTCACCACTCACACACCTTGATGGTCTGGACTAGGGCTGTGGTGTCCAGTAGGTGCCACATGAGCCACATAGCACTCATGAAATGGGACTAGTCCAAATCGAGATGCTGAAGACATCACATGAGGTTTTGAAAACAGGAATATAAAATAATTTACGATGCTTTTTCTTATGTTTATCTACAACTTGAAATTAAATTCTAGACATGGGAAGTTAAATAAAATATATCATTAAATTTACTCAGATTCGTTTTCATTTTAAGATATAGCCTACACACAAGGTTTTGTAAGTTTCACATATATTTTTACCTTTTTAATGTGGCTAGTAGAAAATTTAAAATTTCCTAAGTGGCATGCAATCTGTTAGGACTGAACGGTGGGTGTAAATGGAGAGGCCGCAGAGGAATTAAACGAACGAAACTGCAAACCACCCCTGCTAGAGATCTGAAAACAACCTGAAACTTGAAACACTGGCTTTTCCCGTGGTTGCTTCCTTCAGGTGAGGCAAGCAAGCTACAGGCAGCGGGACAAGCCTGGCTGGCCCCCTGACCTAGGGAACAGTTTCGTGGGAACACAGCCCCTTCATCCATGTAGGTACTGTCAGCGGCCGCTTCCCAGTGGCGGTGGAGGAAACGAGTAGTAGCGACAGGCTTGAAAAGCCTGAGATACTTAACATCACCACCCCTGCTGCCTGAGGCAGCTCCATGGTAAGTGGAGAGGAGGTGCAGATGGCCAAGTCCCCCATGAGCACCCCAAGGGCCAGCCTACAGCTCTCTTCTGCCCTTCACCCAACACCCAGCTGGTCACCAAGTGCTACGGCCGCCCTCTCCTCTGTGTTCCCAGGTTCCTGCAGCACTTGGAGCCCTCCTGCCCCTGGCCCACATTCCCACAGCGGCCTCTCAGCAGTCAGCTGGCCCTCCCTCTGGTGGCTCTGCCTCTAGCACTGGGTCTCCTAAAGGGACCCTGGACACTGCCCCTTCCCCCAGCAGCCAGCTGGCTGCCCATACCCTTACTACACCCTCTTGTACCCGCAAAGCCACATGCCTCTGTCTTACTCCCTGGCGGCTCTCTCTTTGAGGAGAGGGCAGCATGCTTTTATTACCCTCTCCCCAGTCTCCAGCATTAAGCAAGAGTGTAGAGGAATTACAGACACAGGGGCCTTTTCTATCTCGTTACCCAAGGGTAGGAGTTAACGGACTGGAAACCCCTAAGCCAGATCAGGATACCTGGTATGGAAGGAAACCACAAATTCAGAGTCTGAGGGCCAGGGGTCAGCACTCACCGATTGAGCTCATGGACCATGGAAGTCTCTCGATGGCCCCGCATCACCATCTGCTGCTCCTTTAGCTGCTTTGCAACCTGCATGACACCCACCAAGGAGACACCGTTAAATTGGAGACCTGAACTTGAAGGAAGGTGGATGCCTCCTGGTGGGGCTCAACACTCGCAGCTTTTCCTCTTCTGCGCCCTAAGCCCTCACACAGGTAACTCTGACTTCACCGCAGAGAAGTCATGGGGCGAAATGTGACAGCACACTGTGGCTCTAGCTTCCCCAACACAGCACTGGCTTCCTGCTGGCATTCATCTTTGGCCACTGAGGGTTCACAACTGCCCCGCCATGAGCATGAAGCATCTGTGGGTGTCCACAGACCACTTTCTTAGCAAGAGGAGACAGGCAGAGACCCCTCAGACCCCAAATGGGTGAGGACTACTGTTTCCTGGATTAACCTCCTCTCAAGAAATTTGCTGTTAACTCCTATATACTCACATCTTTGGCAGAGGAGCCCGAGACCTCAATCCAGGTTTTGGAGAAGAACGCACACGAGCCAAGCATGAACACTATGTACACCACGGCATGGACGGGATCTTCTAACACGGAGCCAAAGGATTCTGGCGGGGACAGGTAGTAGCACAGGCCGCCAACAGGATACGCACGTGCCGGGCCCCCGGAGGAAGTATCCTGGAAAGGTTACGCACAAAGCCTGTGAAGGCCGCTTCGTCGTACCTCCGCATCAGGACAGAAATGGTTTTGAGCAGATGACACAGATGACGATTTTGCTCAAGGGCCCATAGTACAGTTCCCTCAACAAAAAGGGAACTGAACATGCTGAATGTGTAAAAGGCATGATCAGCAAATACCTATGGGTGAAATACGTGCTCATAGTGAGATGCACCGGTGCACAGCCTGCAACCTGCGCTAAAACTGATGGTTTTAGCCCCGAGCAGCTGTACTTACAGACCAGGTGCCCAGCAGGCTGACCAGCAGGTTGCCACTGAAGCGGGCAGACAGCATCTGGGAGATGACATACAGGTTGGACACCAGGGCGGACTGCAGGATGATGGGGATGTTGGAGGTGTAGAAGAGCTTGATCGGGTAGGTGTTGTACTGGCCTCGGTAACGGGCTGACTTGATGGGTAGGTCCACGCGGAAGCCCTGAGACGCCAAACAGAGTGGAATGCCCTTCACTGCCTCATCCGGCCTGCTGCCCAGAAACCCAGCCCAGCCGGGGACAGCTGCCAGGGAGCCAGCTGCAAGCATAGCTTCCAGGACTGTGGTTCCCCTGCCTTACCCACCTCTGCACCTGGGGGAACCAGAACAGAAGGTTCCCAGAAGGGGTGCCTGGATGGCTCAGTCGGTTAAGTGTCTGCCTTCAGCTCAGGTCATGATCCCAGGGTTCTGGGATCAAGCCCCATGGTGGGCTCCTTGTTCAGCAGAGAGCCTGCTTCTCCTTCTGCTCCTCCCCACTACTTGTGGGCTCTCACACTCTCTCTCTTGTTCTTTCCTCTCAAATAAATAAAAATCTTAAAAAAAAAAAAAGGTCTCCCAGAAATACTGGCTCAAAACTGCACCAAAGCCTGGCAGAGATAATCCTATAATCCTACTTGTCAGAAACCAAAATCCAGCACATTATATCCAGCTCTATGTAGAATATACTAGAAAAGCCTGAAGAACACATGCTCAAGTTCTAGCAGTGCTTCTCTTGCCTGTACTTTCAGTGGCCCCAAGACCCATGCCACCACAGCATCTGCCTCGCACCCCAGAACAGCTGTTTAAGAGGTTTCTGATAATACGCAGAAAAGCCAAGCTTTTCTTTTTCTTTTCTAAGATCTTATTTATTGGATAGACAGAGAGTGAGCACAAGCAGGGGGAGTGGCAGGCAGAAAGAGAGGGAGAAGCAGGCTCCTCGAAGAGCGAGGAGTCTGCTGTGAGACTTGAAGCTGAGCTAAAGGCAGACGCTTAACCGACTGAGCCACCTAGGTGCCCCAAAGCCAAGATTTTCTATGAATATGACCTCTCCCTCGGAAAGCCTTGGAGGAAGGGTTTCTTTTATATCATTTTCACAAACTCTCAATGCCTAGGACTCAGAATATGTAAGATTTAAAATAAAATCTTCATGCTCCAAACACATACTTGCCAAGCCCCTAAAGAGTCCACTTATTGGTAATGAGGCATCTGAGTCTCAGCCAAAGGAATAGTCATTTGCTCCTCAGAAAAAGCACTTGCCTGGTTTAAATACCTTTCCAACAAGCATTCAATTACTCTCTCAACTGCTGTCTCTTCTTGTCAATAAATATTAGAATACAAAGTGGCTGATCAAAAAATACAAAGATTAGCCCGACTAGAGAAAAGTGACCAGCAGTGCCACTCTCCTGTTCAGAAGCAAGTGACACAGACGAATCAGCTGAAAGATAAGAGGAAAGCCTTTTCTAAGATGAAGCTCCTGCCTGCAATTATGGTACAAACTGGTTAAGACAGAGAGAAGATGTTAGTTTGCTTGCTTTTCATTTCTCTTAAACTAAGAACTTAATATCTTCTCTATCTGCCGACAGCCCCAACCCAAAGTAACATGATTCCAGAAATACTAGCTCTGCCTCACGTGTGTTCAGCAAGTCCCCTGACTCAGTAGGAGGCACCTACCCTGCTCGCCTTGGGCTTTGCGTCCTTTAAATGCCATCTCATTTCAATACAATGGGATGGGACAGGCCCCGCCAGGGTGTGGGTGAGGGATGCCTAAGCCAACACATGCTGACACACAAAGGCAGACCATTAAAACTTGGTGCACTGGGATCTGGACACACCTGGAAATAGATCACCACTGCGAAGACAAAGATGGTGGCAATCAGATTCATGAGGTTGGGAAGATTCTGGCGGTAGAAGGCCTCTCGAAGGGCTCGGACCTTGTCAGTGCGTGTGGCCAGTAGATGGAACAGTGCGATGATGGCGCCTTCAAATTCCATTCCTGTTGGTGAAGGAGATGATGTGCGTGGTAAACAAACAAACCATCAACTAAATTTGGCTCTACTGATTTTCTCAGTGGCTAAAAAGACGAAGTCCCACCCTTCACAGTGCTCACTCCCAAAACCCCAGGGAGAGAGTTCTCTCATCTACTGCTTCTGTAGATAATGCAAACCTGCAGAAAGGGCTAGTCTACCTTTTTTTTTTTTTTTAAAGATTTTATTTGTTTATTTGACAGACAGAGATCACCAGTAGACAGAGAGGCAGGCAGAGAGAGAGAGAGAGAGAGGGAAGCAGGCTCCCTGCTGAGCAGAGAGCCCGATGCGGGACTCGATCCCAGGACGCTGAGATCACGACCTGAGCCGAAGGCAGCGGCTTAACCCACTGAGCCACCCAGGCGCCCTATTCTACCTTTTGATTTAACTCATCTCAGTTCTTCAGCATGAGTCATCAGCGGCTACTGGACATGTGGCATGACGATCAGTTACAAAACCATAAAGGCAGGGTCTGCTGAACTCTGGCTGAAGGGGCCCTACACTGAAGGAGGGCCTCCAAGCTGCCAGATTCTCTTCCCAGAAATGCCCGGGCAGTCCAAGCATCTGCGGCTCTGAGGGGCAGGTGGGGGCTCTGCTCCTGACACTGATGGTCAAGTGGAAAGGACCACATGTGTGCCCCCCGCATGGCTGATCCAAATCTGAGTTGATACCCTACCCCGAGAGGATGTGGAAGGAGGTAGCCGGTATGAGCTGGGAAGTCACAGCCATGACGCAGACTGAGCTTCCCAAAGAATGGAGGGAAAGAACGAGACTGGGTACTTAACCTGAGGAGCAGGCAGCAGAGGGACAAGTTAGAGGAACTTGGGGCACACAGGGCATTAGTAAGGCCTAGAGGTGTCTTAATTTTCAGGAAGTTTATAGAGTTAAACAAACCAAAGCTAAAGCAGGTAACAAGAGCGCTGCGTTGCTGTGTAATCTCTGCTAACCCACGACAGTCTACGCCATAAAATACTCAGGCAGCGCGCATGCCTGAGCTAGTGTCTAGAGCCATGGTCTCTGAGGGTGGCTGGAGGTACCGGTACCAGTGGCATGAGGTGTGCCTTGGCACACCTGCTACAGCATGTGCTCAAGTTTTGAACACATGGTGGCTGGCACCACCTGCTCTGTTCCCAAACCATTTTAAGAGGATGCTTCAGGCCAACCTTCCAATGGGGATCACCACTGACCTCTTCTGGAATGCGGCTTCTGTGAAAGAAACACTATTCTAATGGTCTGTAATTCCTCACCTCACCCTGTGATGCTGTGCTCAGTCCTCACGCACCCCCACTCCCAGGCTTGTGACAATGCTGCCTTCCCAGGGCACAGGGTTCAGGGATCTCAGAGCAGGGGCCAAGACAGGCCTTCAGAGTCCACCGCCCCAGCTGCCGGGGAGGAAGAACTTATTCCCTTCTGCCCTCCGTCCACACTGCCCCCAACTCCCGTACCTCTGGCCACAGCTCTGACTCCTCTACACCTTGTTCATTCTGCACCAGCTACACATGCTGACCCTGATCACTACACTCCCACCTCAGGGCCTTTGCAGCTGCTTGTTCCCTCTAAATGGGACATTCCTCCCCCACAGAGCTGCAAGACTCCCTACCTTCTGCAGAACTTTGTTCCAAGGTAGGGGGATGCTGGGAGGGGGGTCTTCCTGATCACCCAGACTAACCCTGTGACAACCCTCCCAGCATCTCCATCTTCTTTCTCTGTCTCGTTGTTTCCTAGGTACCTGTTCCAACACCTGCCATGTGGAACACTCAGCTTACTCCGTATTCCTAGTGTCTGACCCTTCACAGATATCAGGTAAAGTATTTGTTGAGTGAAGGGCAATGCCAAGAGTAAGCTCTAGTTCTCCTACTTTTTAACATAATTTCTTAAAATTCGCCACCTGCTCCATCTCTGGGAACAAGAGAGAACTTCCAAGTGCGAAGAGTTACTTCAGGCGCAGAGGTAGCTTTGTACCTGCACGGTCCCACTAATTCCATTTAAGCTGTTCCCACTTGCCCTTCACAGGTCTGTGACATCTGTGACCTGTGCCTTCCTCCAGGGTCCAGTCCTCGGGACCCCACTCTTCCCTCTCCCCCGAACCCACAGCTCTCATGGCAACACTCACTGCCCACTTGAGCGGCTTGGAGTGACCCCTCCCAGCTGCGCTTCTCTCTGGCTCAGTCTTAAACACAACCAGCTGAAAGCCCAACACTTTTAAAGCCAGAAACAAACCCAACTCTGCTCTGCAATTTTCCGTCACCCTTGAAAGAACCTCCTCTGTCCCGTCTATTACGCTCTTAGCACCTTGTGCCTTGGTCTGTGCTTTCCACGACGGGCTGGCTGGTCAAAGCTGGACAACGGAACAGCCGCCGGGCTGTGTTCTCCACCTGTCTTCCCCTCCAGTCCAGGCTGAATCACCCCTCCCCTGCTCCAACCCCCACTGCCTCACTGGCCTGCTCCTCAGTGGAAGGTGGCTCCTCTGCTGGGGCTTCTGAACCTTTACTGACTCCTCCCCTCCCGGCCCCAACTCTGGTGCCGCATCTTCAGACTTCAGGATGCCCCCAGGCCAGTTACAGTGACAGTCTTCATACCCCTGAACCCCTAAGATCCTTTCTCCCGCCTGCCTTTTCACACCCATCCCTGAAAAACATTACCCTCCACCCTCTCCTTTCTCCCAATTTGTCCTGAATTTCCTACAATTCCGGAAGTGCCCAGGGAGGAACCAAGTCCCTCTTCTCTGAGGCTCTTCTGACAGTTCCTACGTCAAGCTACGCTCTTTCCCTTGTAATCTACTGGGTGCATGTGGCCTTCATTTGTCCAGGGACCTACTTTGAGTATCACTAATGAGATCATGTGGTCTCTGGACGCCAGGGACTGTTTCCAGCATTCATCTCAAAGAAAAATACTCAAAACAAAAACAAAAACAAAAAAACAAACAAAAAAACCCCACAAAAAACCCCAAAAATAAAATAAAAAACAATACCCAAACATGCATGAGTATTTATTTCTCGCAAGTCTCCTCAGAGTGTGTAACATATTTAGTGATGAAAAAACCTGATTTTCCTTTCCTAGTAAGTCACATTTCCCTAAATATTTAGGAAGTTTTATTAAAGACACTGCCTGTAACAAGAGTCTCTTCTTTGTAGGCATAACATGCAACACTTACATGTAACATGCATCTACTCTGAGCCAGGACTCACAGAATTTCATATTATTTCTCATTAATCCTGGTACCTACAGCTGATATGCAGAGGAATGTGCCCAAGGCCATTTAACCACTACCAGCAACAGCCAGGACTTAAACCTAGTGAGCTCCAAGTTCAGGCCTCTCTCCCAAAACTGCTCCAGATCCGAGCAAGTGTGTTGGTTCCATAATCTCTGCTTAATCACTGTGAGCGACTGCCAAGATATGTAAAGATGAACCTCTGAGGATGTGCACTATCTCACTGTTGCAACAACAGTGACACTGGAAACGACGTCAATGTCCGTCACAAGACTATAATAAATGCTGCCTCATCCTTGCAATGGAAGTCCACACTGCACTAAGGAAAACGAGGCAAAATTATGTATTCCGACATGGCAAATGTCCATGAAATACACAAAAAAATGCAAGCTGGACATCTTTATGAGCACAGACCTATCTGTGTTTTAAAAATTCTATAGATAGTGATCACTTTAAAAAACAAAAACAGAAACTCTGCAGATACACACAGGAAAATCAGAAGAGATGTACCTAAAACTAACCTGATTCTTCCTGGGAATGGGGGAACTTCTGTTTCTTGTCTTGCACACGCTGATACTTTCTACTAAACCCTGTCCCCAGGAAAGACCAGGGCCCTTACCTCGGCCAGTGTTGACAGTGGTGGGGCTGAACGCCTTCCACACGATGGTCTCGCAGATGTTAGTGGCAATGAAGAGGGAGATCCCAGAGCCCAGGCCGTATCCTTTTTGCAGAAGTTCATCCAAAAGTAAGACAATTAAGCCAGCAACAAAGAGCTGTGAAAATTTAAAAAGAAAAGAAAAAAATAAAATAAAGCAACCCACACAGACTGCTGTTCATAGGCCTGTTCCTTTCCTTCTGCAGTACCAAGCTTTTCTGCTTCTCAACACTAAAGGCAGGGTAGACCTTGGACAGTAGAGCCTTTCTCTGGTGAACTTGGAAAGGCCACCACATGGGCCCTGGCTTCTTCTCATGCTTCTGTTATGCCCACCTCAGATCTGTCATTCAGGAAGTCTTAAGTATGAGGAGCTACACAGAAGGGGGGACACATGAGAGCCGCACTGACCTGTATGGTGATTAACAGGCAGATTCCAGCGCCCATTTCAGAAGGATCTCCGTACATTCCTGTCATCACGTACACGATGGACTGGCCGATGGTAATGATCATGCCAAATACTGGAATCACAAGAAACGGTCTTCTCAAAGTGGGACACTACACAGTCTGGAGAAAACAGTTCTGGAACACCTACTGTGTGCCAGGCACTGGGGAGGACGATGATGGGAGATGTAGAATGCAGGCATGGCCTGTGAGGAGCTCAATCCAGGAAGGCTCAGCAGCTCCATGGCCAAACTACAAGAGTACTGAGTATAAGTACTCAAATGCCTTCTAACAAAAGCCTGCAACCTCTTCAATTCCAGCTTCTCCAAAATCACTTTCCTTTCAGTGATGGCAGAGTTGAAATGTACTAATACAGTTCATTCCTTTTTTGTCCTTAAGATTTCATTTATTTGTCTGACAGAGAGAAAGCAAGAGAGCACAAGCAGGGGAGAGAGAGAAACAGAGTCCCCACTGAGCAGAGGGCCCAATGCGGGGCTGAATTCCAGGACCCTGGGATTATGACCTGAGCACAAAGCAGACGCTTCACCAACTGAGCCACCCAGGCGTCCCACTAATCTAGTTCTTATGAAAGGAGAGTCAGGGAGCAAGGGAAGATGACATCCAGAGGCATGTGATCTGGTGATGGTGTCAACCTGCAGCACCCAAACTCAAGTCAGGTCGCTTAGGTTTTGGAGAGCTCCCTAACTTGAATACATGCCCGGGCCCTCTACTGGCCTATCATTTGGGTCTGAGTCCAGCACACTGAATATTATCTCTGGGATAAAATGATCCATCCCTTCTCAGCTTGTAGTTAATATAGTTTTAAAGGAAAAACTCACAAAGCAGTCAATTTAGTTACTAGTTCCATTTCCTCAGCCACAAAGCTCTTCTGGCCAACGAGGTAAATTCCTTTTTGTATGCACACATCTTTGTTTCTTGTAGCTCATTAATCTCTGTTGTTAGGCACAGTGGAATCCACATGTTTTTATTGATTTCACAATACTAGATGGGTTTGGGATTCAATTTTAGCTTTTCTGCTTAGTTTGTGCATGAAATACAATTTTATTCTAAAATGCCCATCAAATAATTTCTATTTAACTTTTTAAAAAAGCACCTAATAAAACAGATATCTTGAGACAGAAAAATTACAAAAAACTGTTCAAGAATAAAGAGAAAAGAGCTAATTTGTGCTTTTGAAAAATAATACATCCTGATTTGTACCTGAAACTGGTAAGTCTGAACTGGATTAGTCTTTCTTGCTCAGTCATTTCACCTACTAACTCCAGAAGATCTCTAGAACATGCTGGTGTGGAATAAAACAAGGCTGTGCAGGCAACTCTAAATGTGATTTCCTAATTAATGCATTTCGCTTCACAACCAGAGGCTGTATGTGGTTCATTCTGAGAACTGGTTACTATTACTAATGACACATTACTTGCTATAAAGCAATACACTATCCTCACTGTTACAGATGAAAAGACTGAAACTTCAGAGACGTCATCTAACTTCATCCCAGGTCACAGAGCTAGGAAACCGCAGAGCTGGACAGAAAGGATCCCTATCCCCTAAGTGGAATCCTTTCAAACTCTGAGCAGAGAGAAAATACCACGTGTTGGGTAGCTACGGCGCACCAGGCGCTGAAAGAGGTTTTATACACGCTATTCAAATGAAGTCTTAAAATAGCTCTGAAGTTTTCCTTCTAAGTGGTAAGAAACTTGTGGCTGGTGGAGGGCGAGACCTCCAAGCCCTGCTCCTTCCCCTTGATGACACCCGGTGACACCCACCCCCCGCCTCATCGACTCTATCCAAGTGCTCTCTCGTTAACATAGCCCACAGTACACCTACAGGGTTGGTGGGCCAAGGAGGTTACATCGTACAAAAAAACCTATTTTGATGCCCTAAACTTCAGAGCAAATTTGAATTCTCACCTGCAGACATCTGAACATTATTCAAAATCTCACTTACACTTTTGGGCTCCATTGAAGAGGGCTCGGTCTTTTGGGGTGTCACCAACTTCAATTATTTTGGCACCAGCCAAGAGCTGCATGATGAGGCCGGAGGTGACAATGGGAGAGATACCCAGCTCCATCAATGTGCCTTGAAGAAAGAGCAAGGCAAAACACAGCCAATATGAGCTTGGAAAAGCAACACATAATATTAAGAAAATGAATGAGCAAAATTCAACGGTGTGCCCTGTATACAAATCTGATGTATTTCAGTTTGCTAGCAGCATTTAATTTCAAAATTAATCCCCAAATATCAACGATTAGCGTATAATTCAATTCATTCTATTCAGTCTGCCAGGCAACATCTTATTCTATTTAGGAAGTCACGTGGCATTTAAATAGACGACAGCCTTTAAATTCACCCCAAACAGATTCATTCTGGTTTTACAGAGATAAGGTTCGTCTCTTCATCAGTTAATAAAAAAAAGGATAACATTCAAATAAATTCCGGAGTTTGGAAAGAAGGTCTGCACCGTTGTATCTAGTTGTGAATAAACTTCTATTTCCATTATGCTAAAATGAGCTATACTTCCAACTGATTTAGAACTTAATTTGAAATGTTCAGAAAGTAAGTTAATCAAAAGCAATATCAACATAAATGTTCAAATTCTCCCCACCCATAGGTAAATGGGTTAGAGTATACAAAACGCTGTTACATATTTTTTTGGACACGTATATACAACCCATAGATATGAAGATGTAGCTCAGAAATAAGTTACATATTCTAAAGAATGTTATCAAAACAGAAGAAAGACCGGTACAAATGTCATCATTTCAGCTGTTTAAAAGCATTCTAGTTTTTCCACGTTTTTTTATCCTCCATGACCTAGACTTATCTTGTTATTACAGGTTTTGTGTTGCATTCAAATGCCACAGCGCTGAATTGGCCATCTGCTCAGGCTATTCAGCACAGCGCACCAACATTCCTCCCTAACACTCTGAATTCCACATAAAGCCGAAGCCTGTGATTTAACCGAAGGAGGCCAGTCAAATCCACACCGGAGAGAGGTACAGAAGGCCAGAGTCCTACCTCTGTTTGAGGCAAGAATCACTCTCATCCAATAGAAAGGGTCAGCTGAATCTGAAGACATGATACCAAACAGCGGGATCTGGAAACAAGCAGAGAAAAGGAGTCAGCACGCTGACAGTCAGCACGCTGACCCCCAGCCTGCTCTTCACCCTACCCCAATTCTGGAACAGGAACTGCGCTTACCTGGCAGCATACTAAGAAGATAAAGAGGGTGATTGCAGTCCACAGCACTTTCTCCTTAAACTGAATCTATAGTGGAAGAGAATGCATTAAGGCAGTATTTACAAAGACAAGTGCATAGACATGAACTCGAATTGGACCCCTTTCTCTGGCTCACCAGAGAAGTGAGCCTTGAACACTCCAAGCCGAGTGCCAAACATAAGCACTGAAACGTAAGGATGTGTGTTGCAGGCTTTCTATGTACAAGACAGGCATACAGAGACCTTTCACATACGATTTCACTGGAGCCTCATGTCACTTAATGTTATCTTTACAATGAGAGAATGGTCTTAGGAAAGCTAACTTGTCCCAAATCTCACAGCTGAAGTGAGTTTTGAGTGCAAAACCTGTGCTCTTAGTCACCAGAATTAACAGTTTAGGATCAGACCCCAGATGGAACAATGTTGCAACAGCAAGGGATTCCTAAAACAGACCAGACCTTACAAGGAGCCAAAGATAGTGATCATTCAAAAAGGTTCTGTAGCTGATAAAATCTTGCAATTCTGTAGCTAACTAATTTGCAATGTGTGACAGTTTGATAGTGTATTTGCTATGAATTAAGGGTAAAACAATGTAATAAAAAATACTGGGGGGGGGAGGCAGGGAGAGTTACACCTTTAACCTACTCAGTGCCTACCAACAGCACCTACTTAAGACTTTTCACATCTCCATGGGTACACATGTAGGCCAAGTGACTACTGGGAATTATTTTATAGATGATGAGTGAGTACCATCAGGAAAATTTAGAATCCCTGCCCAAGGTCCCCCTGGTACCAAGTAGAACTGGCAGCTTTTCCAGGTGTTCTGCCTCAACTGACTGCCTTCCCTAGTACTTGCTGCCTATCCTGCAAGAAGGGGTTTAAAGGGCTTAAAAAAACACTAACTATTGTGTGGACTGAGGATTTTGATATGGAAAAATATCTTCTGAGCGACAGCATGAAGTGAATAGAACTGTGCTCTGAAAAAGTACTTTTTAACTGGACGGGAGGAGGAGTCCCAAGTCTACATGAGCTCCAAGACAGAGTCTGGCTCTCTGGTCAGAACAGAAGTTGAGGTCTTCCATGACTGCCACTTTAGGCAGGCCCCAAGGAGACCAGCACACAAAGGCGGCGGGCACTTAGGGTCTGACACCCCACATGACGCTGGGGTGAAGTCACAAAACCCTCCTTCCTCTTGAGAATGCTCCCCTTCCCATCTGTCACCTCACCAAACCAAGAAATTAGGAGGCCAAGGGAAGGCAACACCACTTCCAGCTAACCAGGAACACAACAGGCCTGTGTTGAAAGGATTCTTCATGGGAAAAAAAGAGTAGATGATTTTTATAAGACTCCTCATTTCTTAATAACCAAGTCTCCTTTCCTGGATGCAGCCAAATTCAACAGCAAAAGTTCAAAAGCTCTTTATCCCAGTCCTGTCTACTTTACCTTTGAAATAGCTGCTGAATCAGCCAACAATCACTTCTCATCAAAAAGCTTTTGATATTGATAAAATCTTGCAATGCTGTAGGTTAACTAATTTGCAATAGGTGACAGTTCAACAGTGTATTTCCTATGAATTAAGGGTAAAACAATGTAATAAAAAGTACTGGGAGCGGGGAGACAGGGAGCCTACCCCATATACCCTGTGTTACAAAAGCTTTGAAACCACTCTCATCTTCCACTGACTTCTAGAACATTTTCTCATCACCTGGCCCTTCCATTGCTCCCCATCACCCTTTATGTTCTAGAAATATGGAACTACAGCTAACACCCTCCCACCTGCTCGTCTGCTTTGCACACATATATTCTTTATACCTGGAATTCCTTTCCCTCCCCTCAAAACAAAAAACAAAACAGAACAAAAACCCTTCTATTCTTCCATTAAAACCACCAGAAACCACATCTTCCAGAATTAATCCCTTTCTGAGCCACTGCTACAACCTGCACTTATTTTCACTGCTCCATCTACCACACTTAGTTACAAAGCCAAGGTCAGACACCTATTAAAAGGTTTGTGAAGGGTGGGTCCCAGGCTTGTCTACCTCCAGAGCCATACCCTTTCTACTATGCTAGGGAGTTGGGGTAGAAGGGACAACTTTGTATTCTGCCCATTGAAAAGGGCACGTATGTGGAACACTTACACAAAATGATTTCAAGTTAAAAAAAAAGGGGGGAGACTTCAAGACGTAAGTGTCCATATTGACGTTAAGTACACAGATGTGTATGTGAATGCATGAACAACAGTCTTAAAAGAATCTAAAGGCAAAAATCTTTCACTATTCATTCTCTTGAATGTAAGAATCTAAATAAAACTTCCCCACTGTTTAACCGCTACACCAGCATTGGCAAAACTTGCTATCCTGGGCTGTAGCTGTGTAGGAGCGGGAATTCTGATAAAGGTTCTACATTTTTATCTTCTCATGTTTTAATGTGTCTGCTGTAAAAAGCAGGGTTCACAAAAACGCCCTTTTTCTCTGTACCTTTTATGGAGACTGTCAGAGTCCTAACTCATTTATTTGCACAGGATAAAAGGACTGCTCTTACCCCCTTTTAACACATGCATACCAAAACCTCCTGGGGGGGGGGGACCCAGCCACGGAGCGCTCGTGCTGGAGGTGAAGAAGGAAAGGAAACTCAATCCGAGTATCCTGAGGCTTCTGGGGCCTTACTCATTCATCTCCGAGTTCCACTTTTGGGACCGAGCAAACCGGAGGCTTTGTTTGCTGGAGTAATATCCTCAAAAGATGCTCCAAATATAGCACCATGATTTCGGTGGAAATTCCCACACAACCAGGTCACCTTCCGACAAGACTCAGGAGTACACACCGCTACACGCCAGGAGGAAGGGGTGCGAAACCGAGTTCCCATCTGGTGTGCTGAAGCCATTTTAATTGTACTGTAAACTTCGGGCGCCCAGACAGTTCATGAAACCTCGGTGGACGGCGATTTCGGGAACTTACCTTCCTCTCCGGTTTTTGAATTTCCGGCAGGATGACACAGAAGGGCTTGATGACTTCCAGAAATTTGACTTTGATGGGAGAGACAAAAGCAGAGTTAGGGCACGTAAAAACCTTCCCCGCTCCCTTGGGGAAGCCCTTCGCCCAGCGTGAGCAGGAGCAGGGACTAGAGGAGCAGACCGCGCACGGAGGCTCGCGGGCACCCCAGGAAGGGCCGGGGCGCGGGCCACGGTCTAGGGGAGCCGGGCGGGCCTGGGGGGTGGCCGCTCGTCTGGACCGGTGAGGGGAAGGGGCATTTTGATCCTTCCCGGCCTTGCCGGGGCTGCCCTGAGGGACTCACTCGCCATGGCGGTGGCTGCTCGGGCTCCGGGTTCCCCTTCGGCTCCGCTCCACTCCGAGTGAAGTGAGGCTGTCCGCGGCCCAGCCCGCTCCCGAGCGCTGCACCTCCGCCGAGAGACACGTCAGTGCTAGCACCGCGGCAGCGGCGCGGCGCGGCGCGGGGCGGAGCTGGGGGCGGGCCGCAGGCTGCTTCCGCTTCCTGCCACGCGCTGTGGGCCAGCCGCGGACCCTCACCGTCGCCGCCGAGACCACAACTCCCGGCATGCAGCGGGGCTCCTGGGCCTCCCGGGAAGAGGGTGCGAGACTCCGGGGCGGGGCGGGGCGCGGGGCACGCCGGGATTGGGAGTGTGCGGCTGCACTGTCCTGGCCAAGCGGGAACGCGCGGGTGGAGGGTGTGTCGTGGCTCCAGAGGGCGGACGTTGTGGTCTGGTGGAGAAACTGAGGCCGCTGTTTCGGGCCGCTGCGCCCAAAGCTCTGAAAGTAAGGCGGTGTCTCAGGTCACCTTTATGCCCTTCATAGTGCTTATAACTCTGAATTAGTGAATAGAGCGTAAGCTCCTTTGATGCGGAGCCAGTGTCCCAGCGCAGACGGAAATGCCCAGCTCCTAGTAGTTGCTTGGTTGGTGAGGCCGACGGAACACCCTCGTTTATTGAGTCATTCAGCAAATCCGGAGGCTTGCCCTGGGCACGGGGTCTCGGCAATGACTCCTGCCCAGTCCTTGCCATCTGAGGACGAATGGGATGAATTCCTGGAAGATAGGAGCAGAGAACTGGGACAGCTCAGGAAATAGGTTGGGGAATCCAGGAAGGCCTCCCAGGAGAGTTGATTTTGTGCTAAACCTTGACAGATTCCGGCGACGAGACATGAGGGAGGAAGGTGCGCCAGGTTGAGGAAACCTTTTGAGCAAGGCATGGCGGTATGACCGCCTGAGATCTATGGGGGGAAAATGCTCTGTTTGGCTGCAGCAAAGGCTATGTGAAGGAAACAATAATTTAACGTTCGTGGGGGACAATGGGTGAGGATGCTAGACGGAGAATTGAATTTATTTTCGAGCCATGTGTAATTACAAGGTAGCATGTGGTGAGTGCTCTAAAACAGACGAGAGAGACTTCATGTTGATCCTTTAGAGGAAGAGGAGGTGGGTGATGCTGGCTGGGGATTAGGGAAGGTTTCAGGAACTAAATCATGACCTGGACTGATCTAAGTTGGAGGTGCAGATGTGGCAAGATACTTCTCGGGTAATATTAATTTGGGGATTGCTATTTCTATTTGACCCCCTCCCTCCCATTTCTAGGGTGTAGCCAGGATTTGCAAATATTTACCTCAGAAATTTTGGCAGGACAGAGAGCCTTTTTCTGAGACCCAAACCCAGAGGTGGGAAGTTAACAATGACTACGGGAGGCAGGCAGGTAGCTTTAATTAGTGAAATGGTGCAGGTGTGACATCATGTGATATTCATCCACCGCACAAAAAAAAGCGACCACGGAGTCTGCTTGTGGAGCTGCTTCTGAAATGGAGGACCCACTGATAATCTCTTCTGGAGTTTTGATCAGAGGCTAAACTTGTAGCCCCTGGACTAAATCCAGCAGACAGACCAGAGTTGATTTAGTCAGTATGCATCCTGAACCATACTGATGGTTAAAATATTGAAGTACCTAATACTAAAGGGTATTATAGCAATTGTGGTAAGTGTTACAGTTAGTTAATATAAATTTTAATATAAACTCACTGGTGATAGTTTTAGGATATTAGTACCGTTGGAAATGGTATTAATGATATAGCGACATCCAAGAAATATTCATGATATAGTTTGATCTGTGTCACTGAAGGGACTGGCTAAGTTGTTCATGTAAACAAAATATTGATTGCTTCAGGAGAATCACTGGCTTAAAATAATTTTATTCTTGGCCCTTTGTAATTCTTTTGAAAGTAGTTGTGCAGTGCTTTATACACTTAAGGTGTTATTATAAAATATTAAAACCCAATACCTAGAATGAAGAGAGAAAATCTGGATAAAATTTTAAGACTTTTAAATATAATAAACACGAATCTTGTTAATTCATAGGAAAAAGAAGGAACTATAATAGTAGTGAATCCTGGCCTGACACCTGTTGTCTGTTTTGGTGTGGTGCAAGAATCTGCACAAAATGAAACTCATAATAAATAAACTTTATTATATAAAATTTGCAATCTGGAATGAAAAATAACTTGATTTTTTTCCAACCAAGAATTTGACTTCTGTCACTTGGTAGTGACAGAAAAGTTGGGTGCAAATAGTGCTTAAAAGTTTTGTATTTACTACTGAGTATTTACACTAAAGATAAAAATGTAGTGATCTGAAGGGGAAGGTACACCTGAATGTTTATAGCAGCAATGTCCACAATAGCCAAAGTATGGAAAGAATCTAGATGTTCATCAACAGATGAATGGATAAAGAGATGTGGTATATACCACATCTCTCTCTCTCTCTCTCTATATATATATATATATATATATCAGCCATCAAAAGAAATGAAATCTTGCCATTTGCAATGACATGGATGGAACTAGAGGGTATCATGGTTAGCGATATAAGTCAATTGGAGAAAGACAACTATCATATGATATCTCTGATATGAGGAATTTGAGAGATTGGGCGGGGGTTGTGGGGTTTAGGGAGGGAGAAGATGAAATGAGATGGTACCACAAACCATGAGAGACTCTTAATCTCAGGAAACAAACTGAGGGTTGCTGGGGGATGGGGTGGGAGGAAGGGGTTGGCTGGTTTGTGGACATTGGGAGGAGGGTATGTGCTATGGTGAGTGCTGTGAATTGTGTAAGACTGATGATTAACAGACCTTTACCCCAGAAACAAATAATACATTATTTGTTAATTTTTTAAAAAGTTAATTTTTTAGTAACCTAAAAAGAATGACAAAAGGCAAAGTAGTCCACAATTATTAAAATTCCTCTTTAGAATTTGTTAAAAAGTTTTGTATTTAAAGATTAAAGTTCTAAATGTTTAATTCATCAGGATGCTGTTAAAACTTGTTCAAGTGAAATCTTTGACACTATATAACTGGGCATTTTTATAAAAATATTTAATTGAATTTATTTTTTTTTTTAAGATTTTATTTGTTTATTTGACAGAGAGAGAAATCACAAGTAGGCAGAGAAGCAGGCAGAGATGGGGGGAAGCAGGCTCCCTGCTGAGCAGAGAGCCCAATGCGGGGCTCCATCCCAGGACCCTGAGATCATGACCTGCACGGAAGGCAGAGGTGTAACCCACTGAGCCACCCAGTTGCCCCTTTAATAGAATTTCTAAAGGAATGCTATTGATATGGATTTGGGTACTATGGACCCACTTGTTGCAAAACGTAGATGAGAAAACTTTTTGGAAAACAAATCAAGGCAGTTCATTTAATTTTTTACTTACTAGATCACCAGTTTATTATAAAAAGAGTACTTGGAACAGCCAGATGGGAGACATGCATAGGGCAAGATATGTGGAAAAGGGCACCCAGCTTCTCTGCCCTCTCCAGGTGGGCAAGTGTCCCTGAATCTGCATGTTTCACCAACAGGGAGGCTCTCCAAACCCTGTCCTCTTGGGTTTTTATGGAGACTTCATTACCATAGGCATAATTGATTAAATGATTGGCCATTGGCAGTTGATTGAACCTCTAGCCCTTCTACCCAGGCAGATCATTTTAAATCACCATCAAAGAAACTTATTTTGTTTTACTTACAGGTGTTTGGATAGTTTGCTTATAATACAAATTTTGTGGTTTTGAAGATAAGGGTTTTTCTTGATCTGATGGTACTGAGAACCACATTTAATACAGTGTATTGAAGTTTTTTCACAAGTTCAATACAAGAAACTTGTATTGGGCAAGAAAAATTATATTTAATTGAAAAATATTTCCATAAAAATGTCATTGAAATATTGTACGACAACTAAAAAAAAAAAGTCATTGGATTTTGTACACAAAGTACCAGTGTAATATTGGAGTCTGGGGTTTTAGCCAAAAGCTTAGAAAAAATTTGGATGTATTAACTTGGCACTAAATTATCAAATTTAACTAATTTTGGGTAAAGCAATACAAGATATAAGTCAAGTAATTCTCGTGTTTTCCTCAATATGCTGTATTTACTATCACACATCAAATAAAGATCAGAAAGAACTGCAAATTACATAAAGAAAATCAAACCTTGATGGACAGCTTGAAGTGCTAGAGCTTCAAAAGCAGTTTGGAAATCAGTAAATTCTGTATATTCATTGTCAGAGAAAACAGAATGGTTAGTGATTTCAAAAACATGTTTGAAGTGTTTTGGCCTTAATAAATGATATTTTCACGGAAATGTCAAAATATGTTTCAGCTTAATGAGAAAAATGCTTTAATTATTGTGGCTGATATTTTAGTGAACTATAGATGAAACAGGAGGATGTATGTAAACTGTCATAGTCTGTTAGGGTTGCTATAACCGAATGCCACAGACTGAGTGACTTATAAACAACAGAAATGTATTTCTCACAATTTCAGAGGCTAGAAGTCAGATAAAGGTGCCAGCATGGGGCAGGTTCTGGTGAGAGCCCCCTTCCAGGGTTGCAGACAGCAGACTTTTTGCATCCTCGCAGGTGGAGAGCAGAGGAAACAAGGTCTCTAGTGACTTTTTGTTTGTTTGAGAGAGAGAGAGGGTACGAGTTGGGTAGGGGGTAGAGGGAGAGAGAGAAAATCCCAGGCAGGCCTCACGCACAGCGTGGAGCCCAATGTGGTGGTCAGTGTCACGAACCAGAGATGTCAACGACGCTGAGATTATGACCTAAGCCGAAATCAGGAGTCGGATACTTAACCAACTGAGCCACGCAGGCACCTCTCTCCAGTGACTCTTACTAGAACACTAATCCTTATGACCTCCATGTTGTGTCTTTATCTAATTCGTTAGATATTAAAGAGACGTTAAAGAGACGGGTAGGACTTCAGTATGAATTTTGGGGAGACATTCTGTCCATACCATAAACAGATAAAGGAAACTTTGAAACAGAAGTGGAAGGTAGAGATATTAAAAAAAAAGATAGGTATACTGTTTGAAACTAAGCAAAGTACCAATTTCAATTGAAAAACTGTTAAGATGAAAAGGTATTTGAGGACAAACGTGAAAAATGTAATGAACTTTTCAATTCTTTCAGCTGAAATCTGGCCAGCTGGTTTGTGCAGTTCTGAAGTTTGAGGGTGAACAATTAAGCCAACTCACTAAAAGGCAATTCAACAAATGACTTGTGTGATTTAGTCACTAACATAACTACTGACTATAGAAGAGCCTCAGATGAAGTCTGGAAAATGTTTAAATGTAACTGCTATTCATCAGAAGCTGCGGATTCAACACTGAACTATCACTGATGTTCAGAAAAACTGTCTATTTAACTCATCTAGTGATTATCAACTTAACTCATCTAGTGATTATCAATTTAATGTAGAAGTTGCTGGAAGAATTTGATGTTGCTCCTTAGGTCAAATCATGACTTATACAGGACAAAATTTAGTGACAGCTGCACCAAAAGGTGAATAATTTCCAAATATAAACAAATGATTTACCCTTACTGGAATGATCTGATAAATTATTTTTTTGCCACAAACTATATATATTTTTAAATTTCTTTTCAGCATAACAGAATTCATTGTTTATGCATCACACCCAGTGCTCCATGCAATACGTGCCCTCCATAACACCCACCACCTGGCTCCCCCCACCTCCCACCCCTCGTCCCTTCAAAACCCTCAGATTGTTTTTCAGAGTCCATAGTCTCTCATGGTTCATCTCCCCTTCCAATCTCCCTCAACTCCCTTCTCCTCTCCATCTCCCCATGTCCTGTTATTTGTTATGCTCCACAAATAAGTGAAACCATATGATAATTGACTCTCTCTGCTTGACTTACTTCACTCAGCATAATCTCTTCCAGTCCTGTCCATGTTGATACAAAAGTTGGGTATTCATCCTTTCTGATGGAGGCATAATACTCCATAGTGTATATGGACCACATCTTCCTTATCCATTTGTCCATTGAAGGGCATCTTGGTTCTTTCCACAGTTTGGCGACTGTGGCCATTGCTGCTATAAACATTGGGGTACAGATGGCCCTTCTTTTCACTACATCTGGATCTTTGGGATATACCCAGTAAGGCAATTGCAGAGTCATAGGGAAGCTCTATTTTTAATTTCTTAAGGAATCTCCACACTGTTCTCCAAAGCCACAAACTATATTTTAACGTCATTTTATACTATAGTTTATTTAGAAAATAGCATGACATGTTTTGAAATTTTGATTTACATATTGATCTGTATATTTATATTACTATATTTTGCCTATCTCTGTGGGAGATAGTTTTTGTTGTCTTTTTACAAATCAAGAGAGACTGCATACAGCATAAAATCTATATTTTTTACTTCTTTTGAAAATCAGAAGACCTTGCAGCATTGCACCTACATTCCTACCTGTGAGAATTCAGCCACATTGCGTTTGCTCCCTTTCGATCAGTCCTGAGCTCTTCAGCTCTCCATCATCTCTACCTTTGCCTGTTACTTGCCTGATCTCTATGAATTTTTGAAATTGTGGCCCCTGCTTTAGAGTTTTAAGCCTGGATTCTGGCAGGATGATGGTGTCATTTGCTCCACTTACTAAATCAGAGGAATCAGGAAAAGAACAGATTGTCTACCCTCACCTCCATGGTGGGTGGGCAAGTGTGTGAGTGTGTGTGAGAAAGAGAGGGAGAACCACGGCTTGATTTTAAACATACAGTTTGATATGCTGGTGGTACATATCAGGGAGGAGAGGTCGGTAAGCAGAGCTGGTGCTGAGAGATGGGTTAGGGTTAGAAGGGTTTGAAGTCCTCTTCTATGAGAGTAGATGAGATTTCCAAAGAACAACGTACAGAGAGAAACCAGATACAAGGAAAGACCTTGAGTGAGAGCATCACCCATATCTAAGGGTGAGGAGAAGGAGGAGTGGTGGTTCAAGAAGTAGAAAGGTTGAATGGAGGGGGCTTGTTCTTTTGGCAAGATTGTGACTGTACTAGTTAGGATGTAAATTTGGCTTTCGCTGCAGAGATTCCAAAAGACAGTACAATAAACCAAAGGAAGCCTGGGTAGCAGTAGAACTAAGCTCTGCCTGTCTTATCACTCCCCTCACATTAGAGTGGCATCCTTGTACACAAAATCCATCATGGCACATCACTGCGTCTACATTTGGCACGCTTTCCCTTTTAACACACAACCTGGAAGTCAAGCACATAACTTTGGCTCACAACCCATTACCTATCACCTGGTCATGTGACCACACTTAAAAGGAGGCTGGGAAATGTAGTCATTTCCTAGAGAGTTATGTACTGGCTACAAATCAGAATAACCTCAGAAGGGGGGGGAGAATGGATATTGGGAGACAACCGTGGTGTAGGATGTTAACATAGGAATTACCTTAGATACAAGTCTAGAGATTGAGTTTTGGATTGGAGATTTGCCAAATTGAATGTGTTCATTTTCTCTTTTCTGTGGAGGAAATTGTTCCTTTCTATTTTTATTTTGTTATGTTTAAAAATTTTATTTGTTAAGGTTATTTATTTATTTGAGGGAGAGCGTGAACGAGAGAGAGCAGGAGAGGGGAGAAGGGCAGAAGGATAGGGAGAAACAGACATCCCCCTGAGCAGAGACAACCTCCCCCCTGCAACGAGGGCTTGATCCCAGGACCTCGGGATCATGACCTGAATCAAAGGCAGATGCTTAACTGACTGAGCCACCTAGGCACCCCTGAGTTCAGATTTTACTTAGTCAAAGAGAGGTGATAATATCCTTATGGAGTGGTTGTGAAGGTTAAGTAGAATAACACACATGAGAAAACCTAACAAAATAACAGGTCTAGACAGCCTAACACTTGCTAATTTCCTTTTTGCTATTAATCCAAGCCTCTCTGAAGCATCCAGAGGCAAATTCCTCTTTCTTGCAAGAAGAAGTGACTATAATAATCATTACTGCACTCGCTACCACATACTTTTTGCTGTGCTCCGTGTGCACTGTTAGGTAGGAATGCCTCCCAGGGCCACACAGTCTGGGCCACTGGGTTCCCCCATCAGGCCAGTCACAGACTCCAATGAGGATGACGTCACCTGGGGGTGGCAGTGCAGCAGTCCTGTTTCATGTGCACTGATCAGTCCTTACTGATATTGTGAAGCAGGTATTATTAACCTATTTTGCAAAGAACTTTGTGACTTAGGTTAAGGAATTTGCCCAGTGTTACTGAATGACTCCGGGACCCAAACCTATGGAAACCGTATCCTTTGGAGATACTTGCTGCAGCATTGTAAAAATAATCTCAGGATCCACAGTTACTACAGTCTTCCAGTGAGGGAAGGGGAGGCAGAGGGAGAGGACAGACCATTTCAGTTTTAAAAACCATCTCCAACCCCCCCAAATAAAAACCGCCTACCAGAATCCGGGAACTGAGACTATTGCCAGCTGTCTCATTTACTATTCTTAGCCTCTAGGAAAGGGACAGAAACATAAACAGTCTGGAGCATCTTCTACCTCTTCCAAATAATTTGAAGCAAATATAGCAATTGTGAAATGTGTCATATTGACAAGCTTTGGAAGGATATGGTTTATTTATTTACTCAGTAGACACAATCTGAGTGTGGTAGCACAGACATCTTCCAGGGTCCCGTCAGGGTCAGATGGTGCTGCTTCTTGGATTTTTCCTGTGAAAATAAATGCTCATAATTTTGGAAAGGACCTCAAGCACTTTTGTTCCAAACATGTTGGCCTCAAAGAGAGTTAGTTCTCTGTTGTCTCTTATTTGTAGGATTTTAAAAAGATTTTATTTGTTTATTTGAAAGAGAGAGGGAGAATCAGAGTCCCTGCTGAGAAGAGAGCCTGATGTGGAACTTGATCCCAGGACCCTAAGATCAGGACCTGAGTGGAAGGCAGACACTTAACCGACTGAGCCACTCTGGTGCCCTATAGGATGTCTTGATCAACACCTCTTTGAGGGCAAAGAGCCCTTACAAAGTCGTTTGTTTCAAAGCAAATGAATTCCAGATACTTTTTAAGAAAACAGTTTATCTATCACAAATAAACCCATTTGCAGTGGTTATCTCTGGCCTTCAACACTTAGATTTGGGGAAACATCCCCTGTCCCGATGTCAGATCTGAGCCAGCACTGGCATGGTACTCGATATGACACTTATAAAATGCTCAGCATGCCTCCTCACTTGTCCAGCTAACTTAATGGCAACCTTCGCTCTAAAGAGTGCAGCTGGGGAGTAAGTCAGAGGAGGACTCCCATGAGAGGGGTCCTAGTGTCCACCTTACCTTAAAAGAAACATGACAGAATCTATTTGCTCTTCTAGCGGTACAGTGAGATAAAATTCAAAAACCATAAAGTCCACCCATTGAAGGTGGCTTTTAGTATATTCTCATGTTCATACAAACGTCACCATTACCCGACTTCAGAACATTCTCATTGCCCCCAAAAGAAACCCCATACTCATTAGCTGTCACTGTGTGGGTTTTTGTGTTGCTATTTGTTTTCAGTTCTCTCAGTTATGTATACATGGTGTGGCCTTGCTAAGTCATACGGTATCATCATGTTGAACTCTTTGGGGAATTGTCAAACTATGTTCCAAAGCAGTTGCACCATTTTACATTCCTGCCGGCTATGTACAAGGGTCCAACTTCTCCACATCATTCCTAATAGTTAGTATTGTCTGTTGTTTTTTTTAAATTACCGTCTTTGTGGGTGTAAAGTGGTGTCTTGTTGAGGTTTTGATTTCCATTTTTGATGGCTAGTGATGTGAATGTCTTTAATGATCCTGAGAATTTTCTTTTTAACACTTTTTGGCTACTCGTATATTTTATTTGGAGGACATCTGTTCGAATTCTTTGCCCACATTTAAATTGAGTTGCCTTTCTACTCTTGAGTTACAAAAGTTTTAAAATACATTTTGGATACAAGTCCCTTAACAAATATATGACCTGTAAATATTTTCTCCCCTTCTGAGAATTGTCCTTTCGCTTTCTTGACGGTAACCTTTGAAGCACAAAAGTTTTTACTTTTGAGGAAATCTAATTTACCTATTTTTCTTTTTTTGCTTGTGCTTTGGATACCATAAGAAATTCTTTCCTAATCTAAGGCCAAGAAGATTTACACCCATTTTTTTCTAAGGGTTTTATAGGGTTCTAAGGGTTCTCAGATCCATTTTGAGTTAATTTTTGTATGTGGTGTGAGGTAGGGTCCATCTTTACTGCTTTGCATGTGCATATTGTCCCTGCACCATTTGTTGACAAGACTATTCGTTCCCTCCAAATTCTTTTTTTTTTTTTTAAAGATTTCATTTATTCATTCGACAGATAGAGATCACAAGCAGGCAGAGAGGCAGGCAGAGAGAGAGAGAGGGGGAAGCAGGCTCCCTGCCAAGCAGGAAGCCTGACATGGGGCTCAATCCCAGGACCCTGGGATCATGACCAGAGCCGAAGGCAGATGCTTTAACCGACGGAGCCACCCAGGCGCCCCCCCTCCAAATTCTTATGCAGAAGCCCTGACCAGCCCCCAGTACCTCAGAATGTGACTGTATTTGGAGGTAAGACCTTGAAAGTGTTGATGAGTTAAAATGGAGGCATTAGGGTGGGACCTCACCCATCATCTGACTGGTGTCTGTGTAAGAGGAGAAAGTGTGGATACACGGAAAGACCCTGGGTAAGCACCTGCATAGAGGGATGGTCATGTGAGGAGGCAGCAGGAGGACAGCCATCTGCAAGCCAAGGAGAGAGGACTCAGAAGAAACCAACTCTGTCGATATCTTGATCATCGACTTCCTCCCCCAAGAACCATGAGAAGTAAATGTCTCTTGCTTAAGGTACACAGTCTACCATATTTTGTTATGGCAGCCTTAACAAACTAATACACCTGGGATGAAATAAGAATAGACTCAAGAGCAATTGATAGATGGGAGTCCTTTTCCCCACACTGCTGTCTCAGAGTGATATGTCTGCATTTTCTTCCTGTGGCAGCTCTCATTTCCTGTTGCTGTCAGTGTCTTTCTCTGGTAATTTCCTGTCCCCTTTACTACCTTGATATCACCTGAAAAAACAATATCCATGGTAGTTAAACCTGTACTTCTACTGATGTCAGTGCAATTGGTAAAGACCTCCCCCAATTTTCTCCTTCATGAAAACAAGAAAACTGCCAAAAATGGTAAAAAAAAAAAATCAACTTATTTGGAGCTCTGAAAAGTAGCCAATGGCTTGCAACAATCTGGGTGAGCATTTATTCAAGAAAAACAGCTGAATCATGATAAAGGTAATGAGCTTTGTGGTGTTTTCATGTGCCTGTCCTCCTCTCCCTGCCACCCCCAGCTCTCCAGCTCTCCAGCTCTCCAGCTCTTCTCTTCCTCCGGGAAGACCAGGAGGTGCAGTCATGATGAAAACCAATAGCCTGGCAGTCACTGGAGGGTAAAGTATGGGGTGGAGCTCCTTGGAAGCCCCATTTCAAGAGAATTACCAATATTTGACTTGCTTGGAGGGTCTCCAGAAGGCCCCGCTTGAAAGATCCACTTTATTTGACTTGATTCGGAGCTCAGAAACCCCCAGTGCCAAAAACTTATTCCCCAAGGACATTCCCCAGTAACATGTACAGGCAAGTGTTCAGCTTCACAACTGCCTGAAGTAGCAAATAACACTTGAGACAAGTAATAGGTTAGCCGAAAAGCTTAAAGGGCAGATCTGGGGAATGGTCCTCCATAGCAGCTTTGAAAAGCTCTGAAATATTCCTGCAAATCTAGAAGGCCACATGCATGGGTTGAGCATTCCCGTGATTATGGCTGTTCACGTGCTCAGCAAAGACATGAAGGGCCCTAAACTCTAACATCTGGCTGACCTTGAGTATCTACCCCAGCAGGAAATGGAAGGTCAGGTGGAGTTGTCTGCTGACCAGCTGAATGTTGAAGGTTTGCCCATGCAGAGAACCCCTCTGTGTAGATCGGGAGAATATGTGCTTAAGGAAATCCCTGTCTAATCCACTGACACTGACCACTTACCACTAAGCTAACCACAGGGCTGATGACTCAGATAACTCAGCAGACTTCAGTGGTCACACCACAACAAAGAAGACAGAATTAGTTCATATAAAGCACTAAACAAACAATAACAACAATAAATATAAGCCCGAGAGAGGGACAAAATCTGCCTCCAGAGTTGTCCCATTATATTGTTTAAAATATACCACTTTCGGGGCACCTGGGTGGCTCAGTTGGTTAAGCATCTGCCTTTGGCTTAGGTCATGATCTTGGGGTCCTGGAATCAAGACCCATGTCTGGCTCACTGCTTCTCCCCCTCCCTCTCCCTCTGATCCTGCCCAGGCTTGTGCTCTTGCCCTCTTGCTCTCTGTCAAATAAATAAATAAAAATTTTTAAAAAGATGAAAAGATAAAATATCCAATTTTCAACAAAGACTTGAAAACATGCAAAAAGAAGGAAGATAAAAAAGGAAGGAAGTAAGGAAGGAGAAAAGAAAGGAAGAAAGAGAGAAAGAGAAAAGAAAAGAAAGAGAGAGAAAGAGAAAAGAGAGAAAATACAGTCCATACACAGCAAACAAAGGCAATCCATAGAAGCTGTTCTTGGGGAAGTCTAGATGATGGACTTCCATGACCTTAAATCAGCTCTTTTCCACATGAACAGAGTTAGAACATGTCTAAAAAATTAAAAAGAAACTAGGAGAACACTATCTCTCCACATAGAAAATCTCAATAAGGAGCTGGAAATTGCAAAAACAGAAATTATGTAGTAAAATAAATACAGTTGTTGGGGCTGATTACACGTTAAAACCTGTTTAACCCCTAGGGCCTTCCTAGGCCTGCTTAGCCATAGTGACTCCATGTTGCCCTGGTAGCCATTTTGTTGTCTAATAAATGCCTCAGCAGTTACTGATATCAGTTCTGGGTAACCGTTACTAAAACACACACCTAAAACAAGGCCAAACAGGTGGAAACATCCAATCAGCCAAAACCACATACATAGAGGTCTGCAGTAGTGCCCTATAAAACTAGCCTGTAAGACCAGGGGTTGTTGCTCTCTTTGGAGGCAGTCCTGGCTGGTCAGTCTGACTTCTAATGCTTGGCATAGAATAAAGGTTTTCATAACTTTCACTTTGTCTCAGTCTCGTTCCCCTGGCCAGCCAGTCTGACTTCTAATGCTTGGCATAGAATAAAGCTTTGCATAACTTTCACTTTGTCTCAGTCTCGTTCCTTTGATAACAGACCCCAACATTTGGGGGCTCGTCTGGGATCAAATGATGAGCCCTGAGTCAGCATCAGAATTTCTGGGAAAAGCCTCCGGAGGTAAGATCTCGAGATTTTATTCTGTGAGATCTGGTCTGTCTGTCTGGTTGCAGAGCTCCAGGGTATAGCCCACCAGGGAGAAACTGGATGCAGCATTGCTCCCCAGGGCTGGAGTGGATGTGGGGATGTCCCATCCCTCCACTGGGAGATTGCCAGGGGGTACGGGTCCCCCTAGGCGGTCAGGGGACCGAGAAAATCCCCACCAGCGGGTGTTTGCAGGGGACTGAGAAAATCCCCACTGGCCGCTGGGTCTGTGGTTGTCTTTGTCTTGTCTTTTTGTTGTCTGTTATGTTGTTTGTTGTGTTTGAAGGACTGGGGCAAGCAGAGAGTAAGGGGACTCTGACTTTATCTCTCTGTTCCTCCTAATAGATGTGGGGCTTCTCTCTTACTCATTTCTTGTGTTAATGGCTATAACTGAAGCCAACTGTGGTTAGTCTAACTCAAGACAGAGACTTTAAGGAATATTCCTAAGCAACTGCCGAAACTCCCTCTGTTTCGGGGAAATGCCATGTCTTCTCTGGCCCGATGTGGACTGCCTAGCCCCTCCCCACTTGCTGGCAGGAAAGCATGGTGTCTACTCCTCTGTTGGGGCTGATGGCCTCTAAGGCTGGGAGCCCTTTCTCTGCCTTCTGGCGGCACTTTGTTCTTCTGTCTCCCCCTTCTGTTTCTGCACCAACTTGGGTGCAGCCTGCATAACTGGCCTCTAGACCATCCTCAGTGCTTCCTGCACCATGGCTCCTTCCCTCTTCACTGTCAAGGAGCAAGAAAAGCAGCCCCTGGACCTAACACCCCCCCAATCCAGATCTTTCCAACCGTGTCTCAGGTAAACATTAAAAGTGGGGTGGGCCCAGGTGAAACGTAAATCAGTATTTGAACTAAGTTAAGTTTGTTGGTTTGATTAAGATAGATATGTTTTTAAAGTTAATAGCAGTAAACGTGAAACTTCAATCAAAGTTTACTGAAGGTCAAATAAGATCATGTTATTTGTTAAAATCTGTTAGCTAAGAAATAACTGAACTGATGGCTAATTGTCCGTCTCAAAGTTTTAATGGGTAATTATTAAAATAGCTTTCAAAGTCTTTGATAACCTGAAAGTTTAAAGTTTTGGTTGGATAACAAATGGAATTAAATTATGGACATCTAGGTCTTAACCAAATGGGATAAAATGCTAAAACATTGAGTACTTGATGTAGGTTTGTACTTTTGGCTTCTTACTGCAAAAAAAACTAAGAATATTTAAATCTGTTGGTAAACATGTTTTGTGCTTAACTGATTGATAAATTTACCATCTAAAGAATTCTGTTATAACAGTTCACAATTGGTTTATATTTAATCATCACTAGAGATTAAGGTGTTTCTAAGAGTACAAAATTCTGCTAACTGTAAGACTGATGAAAATAAGGGAAACAACTCTGTATGTGGGAAAGTAGATATGTAAGAAAGATAAGGAAGGGAAATGCATTTTGTTAAAGTTAAAAGGTAATTTTGTCCTAAATGAGATGGTTGTTTGAAAGGAAATGGCTTGGGACAAAACCTAAATGCAAAAGAAAGTTGTAAAAGGCTTGTGAAGGTAAATCTTCAGAAAAAAATTTTTAGGTATGGTCAGGATGGACTAAGATTGAAATAAAAAAAGATAAAAAAGCTGGTTTTCTCTCTGTTTAAAAGGGAAAAGTTTTCTTAGAATTAAGTAATCTGCTGTTAAGAAGAAAATGTAAATGGTTTTCTCTTTGCCTGCCCAGAGAAACCAGTTTCTATGTTTTGTTTTATCAGATCTTAAACATCCATAATCCTATTTAGGCATGTGTTTTAAAAGGTTTTAACAACTTCCCCAAGATTTAAATCTTGAACAAAATCTTGATTCTCTTGTAAAAAAATTTTATCTTCAAGGAGAGTCATATAAAGGACTTTCAGGACAAAATACAGGTATACAATATATTAAACTAAAATGGGTAAAAATTTCCAGAACTAGTAACATGGGATTGTGATCCCCAGCGAATGGAAGACTACTGCCCAAAGGAACCCCCTGACTGGAATCCAAACTCTGATTAAGGTAAGGAGAGCCTACGTTTCTACTTCCAGGCTCTGCTTGGAGGCCTCTGTGGGGTTGCAAGGAGACTCATAAGTTTATCTAAAATTAGTGCGGTGACTCAAGGTAAGGATGAGTCTCCAGGAGCTTTCCTAGAAAGGCTTATTGAAGCCTATAAAATGTATAGCCCGATCGACCCTGAGGTGCCCAAAAATCAAAGGGCAATAAGTATTGCCTTTGCCAGTCAGCCAGCCCCAGATACAAGAGGAAACTTAAGAAAATTAAAGGATTCGAAAAGAAAAAAACTGACTGAGTTAGTGGGAGCAACAGAAAAAATGTTTAACAACAGGGATACACAAAAAGATTAAAAACAGACTAGAAAAATAGTTAAAGTTTTGGCGTTACATGAGGCGGGAAGAAGACAGGGGTAAACAGGTCAGTAAAAAGGGAAAAGGCAGGTAGGAGATGGCCAGTGAAAAGAAAAGCCTAAGCACAGAAAAAGCAGGCGGAAAGACTTACATTCAGACCAATGTGCTTACTGCAAGGAAAAAGGACACTGAACCAGGGAGTGCCCTAAAAGGAAAATAGCAATGCTGGCCACCAAAAACTGAAGGGGCCATGTTTTGGAACCCCTCCCCAAACCTCGGGCTAAAATTGAGGTAAAGGGAAAATCAATTGATTTTTTTGGTGGACGAAGGAGCCCAATTTTCATCATTACTAAATCCTATGGAAAAACTATCTGGAGAGGAAGTCTGGGTACAAGGGGCAAATGGCACAAAAAGACCTAAATGAATAACAAAAAGGACTTTAAATTTGGTCTCGGGAGAGGTCCAGCATCAATTCTTGGTCCTCCCTAATTCCTCGTATAACCTGATAGGAAGAGATCTCCTCCACAAACTACGGGTTGACATTCAGTTCTCGGAAGGAGACGCGACTCTGACTTTGGGACAGCCCATTGTGCAGATGCTTGTGGCAGCAGTAGATAAACACCTACTTTACAAGCCAGTCTCAAAACCAGAGGAGACAGGGGAGGGAAGCCTTCTCCAAATCCCACAGATCAAGTTTCTTGAAGTCTGGGCAGAAGGAAAGCCCCGTGGCCTGGCCAAGTGATGGCTTCCAGCAGTGATACAGTTAAAAGCGATGGCCACAGCTGTTCGTGTCTCCATGGAACCCACCTTTGCTGCCCGTCTAAAAGGCTGAGATTGGGGAGTACCGACCCATTCAGAACTTGCAGGAAATCAACAAACGGGTTAAATATATCCACCTGATGGCGCCTAACCCCTATACCCTACTCTCCTTCCTGGGCCCCCAAAAAACTATAAAAAAGGGGGCCTATTAACAGCTGAAGGAAAAAAAACTAAAAACAGAGAAAAAATATTGGCTCTCCTCCAGGCTATTTGGGACCCAAAAGAGGTGGCTGTTATGCATTGCCCCTGGCACCAAAGGGGACTGATCTGGTTTCAAAAGAAAACCAACTAGCAGATGGAGCCACAAAACAAACAGCCCAAGAAACGGTGCAAGAAACGGTGGTTACACTCCTGGCTCCAGCCCTACCTAAAAAACCAGACTATTCAGAGAAAGATTTAAAATATTTACAAAAATGGACTAAATTAGACTATAAAGGGGATTGGGCTAAGACTAAAACAGGAAAGGTAATTCTTCCTTGAAGACTAGGAAAAAAATTAGTAAGCCAAATACATCAGGGCACTCATTTAGAAACATGCAAGCTTAAAGAGCTCTTGGGCAAGCAGTTTCAGGTATCTAAATTAGGGTGTATGGCTCAGGATGTGGTTGATAGATATGCTCAATGTCAGGTGGTAAATGTGGGAGAAACTAAGTTGGGAAGAGAAAAAGAGAAAGAGGTAGAAAACCAGGAGTTTATTGGGAAGTGGATTTTACAGAGATAAAATGAGGAAAATATGGACACAAGTATATGTTAGTTTTTGTGGATACATTTTCAGGCTGAGTAGATGCCTTTTCTGCCAAACATGAGATGGCAGAAGCGGTAGCCAAAAAAACCAAAACTACTAGAAAAAATAATTCCTAGGTTTGGGTTACCTCTTGCAATCGGGGCAGACAATGGCCCTGCATTTGTGAGTTCAGTCTCACAGACATTGGCCAAGGCCATGGGCACTAATTGGAAACTACACTGTGCCTACCGGCCCAGAGTTCCGGACAAGTAAAGAAAACAATCTGAACTCTTAAAAAAAACCTTGACAAAGTTAACTCTGGAAACTGGATGGGTGGATCTCCTTCCCTTCGCCCTCCTTAGGGCGCAGTGTACACCCTACTTAAACAAGGTTACCCCATTTAAAACAATGTTCGGGAGACCCCCTCCACTCTGCCCACAGCTACAAGAGGTTACCCTAGCAAAAATGATCAGTCTGTACTCCAGTCACTGCAGGCACTACAGTCTGTCTTAAAAAGAGCCCATGCAGGGATCTGAGCTGCCTACACTGAGATGGAGACAGAGGTGGAACCACATCCTTACCAACCCGGAGACTTGGTTTGGATATGCCACCACCAAGTGGAAAACTTGGAGCCTTGTTAGAAGGGACCATTTACTGTCATCCTATGAAGGACCCGAGGGATTCCGACATCTTACTGCAGGGATAAAATGAACAAAGCGTGTGGTTCCCATCCTATTCCTAAAAAAAGGGGAGCTCTGCATAGCCCTGGGAGACAAATGCTGCTTCTGGGTAGGTGAGCATGAACAACAATGCAGGAACTCCCAGGGATGATATAAAAGTTTGTTCAACTGGTCTCCATGGATGACTTCCCTAATATCAGCAATTACAGGCCCTCTGGTTTTACTAATACTAATGCTACTTTTTGGCCCTTGCATTATTAATGCCCTAATGTAATTTGTACAAAAAAAGAATTGGGGCGATAAAATGTTAGTCCTACAAACTTAATATAACCCCTTACAGCAGGAGGACATAGAACTGGCTGAAGAGTCAAGAAATTGACTAATCTCCAAAGAAAAGGGGGGAATGTTGGGGCCGATTCCAAGTTAAAACCTGTTAAACCCCTAGGGCCTGCCTGGGCCTGCTTAGCCATAGTGACTCCATGTTGCCTAGGTAGCCATTTTGTTGTCTAATAAATGCCTCATCAGTTACTGATATCGGTTCCGGGTAACCATTACTAAAACACACACCTAAAATAAGGCCAAACAGGTGGAAACATCCAATCAGCCAAAGCCACATACGTAGAGGTCTGCGGTTGTGCCCTATAAAACTAGCCTGTAAGGCCGAGGGGTCATCGCTCTCTTTGGAGGTGGCCCTGGCTGGTCAGTCTGACTTCTAATGCTTGGCATAGAATAAAGGTTTTCATAACTTTCACTTTGTCTCAGTCTCGTTCCTTTGATAACGGACCCCAACAGAGTCACTGAAATGAAAAAAAAAAAATCCACAGAGAAGCTCAACAGCAGATTTCAACAGTCAGGAGAAAGAATCCACAAACACAAAGATAGAACAGTTGAGATGATTCTTTCTGAGAGAAACACAAAAAAGAGCAAACCAAGCCCAAGGCAAGCAGAAGGGAATCTATAACGAGTAGTCATATTGATGACCATGAGACCCAAAATGGGGGGTTCAGTTTAGTACAGTAGTTAGGCTTTCTTACGGGGGATTGTAAGGCGTATTTTGTATAAATTCAGGTCCCAGATACAAAAGTGTGTTGATCGTAGGATAAACTCCAGACTTCCAGAATGCCTAGTCCCAGTGTTGTTTCTGCTGGGACGTCTGTGGGCGGTGGGAGTCCCTTGGGTTGTGGGCAGCACCTTGCATCTACCCTCTGTAACACCTTCACACCTTCATTCCCTCCCAAGAAACCGCCTTCAGAGTGCAAAGGATGAGTTCACTCTGATGTAAATAAAGCAAGTCATTAACGAGAAAGCTCTCACAGCACAGTTCACTATGATCTAGGCACACATGTGATTTTATGTATTTCTCAATGGTATCAGCTAAATACTGTTGGTCTAGGAATTACACTTATTAGAGAATCTTTATTCTCCCATGTTAGGAATAAATGAAGTGTTACACCGGTAATGACTTACATTTCCAAGGCTCTTGTTGCGAATCATGGGGTCAACTTGTATATGCCTTCCATAAGGATGCCTTCCATCCTTCCAGGATGGGCAAGGATGCCAGAGAACTCACAAAACAAAACAGAAAAATCTGTGAAACAATTCGAGCCCTCCCTCCCCCACCTGTAGTTGTGTCCATGCCACTGACCTGTGGCAGAGATGGGGCCATATCTTCTTGGAGAGAGTCCCTCTTCTTGGATTGATCTGTTTGCTCCCCTGTGGCATTGTATTAATTGCCTCTCATTTTCTGTTTCCTTACAACTTTTAAAAAAAAAAGATTTGTTTATTTGATGGGGGGAGAGCATGAGTGGAAGGGGCAGAGGGAGAGGGAGTCGGAGAGAATCTCACATGTACTGCCAGCTGAGCACCAAGCCCTACATAGGGCTGGAGCTCACCACCTTGAGATCATGATCTAAGCCCAAACCAAGAGCCAGCCACCCAACCAACTGAGCGATCCAGGCCCCCCTCTAATATGAATATTTTTGCTGCACAACAAGTTACATCAAAACTTGGCATTTTAAAGCAACCATTTTACCGTGCAAGTAAGTTTTGAGAATTTGGGCAGGTCGCTGTGGGAATGGCTCAGCTCTGCTCCTCTGTGTTTGAGGCCTCCACTGGGAAAATTTGGCCACTGGGGCCAAGCTGCCAGATAAAATACAGGACCCTTAGTTAAAGTTGAATTTCAGGGGCTCCAGGGTGGCTTAGTGGGTTAAGCCTCTGCCTTCAGCTCAGGTCATGATCTCGGGGTTCTGGGATCGAGCCCCACATCTCTGCCTGCTGCTCTCTGCCTACTTGTGATTTCTCTGTCAAATAAATAAAATATTTAAAAAAAAGTTGAATTTCAGGTCAACAACAAGGAATTGTAAGACATACTTATCCTAAGAAGTATTTTTTGAATTTGAAATTCATTTGAAATTTATTTATTTTCTTATCCTATCTATCTATCTACCTAGCTATGTATCTCCCTAGCTATCAGGTCATCCTGGCTAGGGATGGCTTGACAGGTGGGGGCTAGACTCACTTGGATTCCTTCTCACTTCCATGTCTGGCCGTCTGCTGGTGCTTCCACAGGGGCTGTGGAACAGAGCAGAAGTATTTGCAGCTGCTTTGCGTGGCCTGGGCTTCCTTGCAGCATGGTAGACTTGGGCTAGTCAGACCAACACAGGGGCTCAGGACTCCATGTGGCTCAGTTGGTTAAGTGGTCAACTCTTGATTTTGGCTCAGGTCATGATTTCATGGTCGTGAGATTGAGCCCCATATTCTTTCTTGCCCTCTCCCTGCCCCTACCCACCCCCCACAAAGGAACATGGAAAGGTAATCTATGATATTATAAATTCAGGGTAGTGAGTACCTTCGGGCGTTAGGGCAGTGGTTGGGAAGGGACACGGGGGTTTTGGGGGGGCTGGTCACGATCTGATTCTTATTCTTGCTGCTGGGCAGTGGGTGTGCGCATGTTTGGAAATCCACCCCTCTGAGTGCTTAGGATTTGTGTGCTTCTCTCCATCTGTCCTCCTCGATTTCCATCTGAGTTGGTCCACAATCAACGTGGTAAATTTAACCACATCACCCTTTAGGCAAGGTTTCTGTGCCAAACAACAGAGCAAAACCGATCCCTGTTGTCACCTTGCTTGTGTGACATTCCAAGTCCTGGCAGCCACCTGTAGCCCAATTAGCAGGGGTCTGGATACACGGGGAGTCGTGAGGCACCAATTCAGGCTTGACCTGTCTCTTCAGAAAGACTCCGAAGGGCCTCAGGAGTCAGAGAACACAGCTGGTTCGCTTTTTCCAATTATAAAATAATTCAGGGCATTAGAGAATATTGGAAGATACATAAAAATACAAACACATGGTTGAGAATCTCCTGTAATACCCCATTGGGAGAGACTCTAATGTGGGTCGGTTTCCGCTGTCTTTCTTCATTACCTACTTTTAACATAATTGTGACCACATATTATTTTGTATATTGCTGTTATATAATCTCTTAAATCATTGTAAATTTTAAAGTATCTTAATATTTAAATGAGTCCTCTAAATATTTTCAATAATTCACACATTATTTTCCTCCTGTCACTAACAGTTTTTCCATTAGCTTCATATTAATACTATACCCATGGGAGGAACAGCCAAGGAGCCTCCGCAGTTTATGAAACGATTTCCCTGAAATGGTGGATTTAGATTGCTCACATTTTTTTCCTCTTATAAATCCCAGTCACATTGGGATGAATGTCTTCATGACTAAAATGTTGCCTACATATCCTGTTAAGTCATTAGGATAGAATCCCCAAAGTGAGAATTTCTAGGTCAAAGCAATAAACACTTTATTTTATTTTTTAGAGAGAGGGCCCAGTGCGGGGCTCCATCTCACAACTCTGAGATCAGGACCTGAGCGGAAATCAAAGAGTCAGACATTTAACGGACTGAACCACCCAGGCTCCCCTTTGATCCATATAAACACATTTCTTGAAGACAGACTCTACCTAGCTTGACTCTTAATAAATGATATCAGTCAGATGGTATGTTATTTTACTTTTTAAAGATTTTATCTTTAAGTAATCTCTACACCCAGCATGGGGCTTGAACTCACAACCCTGAGATCAAGAGTCATAAGCTCCACCAACTGAGCCAGACAGCCCAGCCTCATGATATTTTAAACAAAAAAGGCCCCATAGTTCTCAGTGAGGTAAAAAATAGGGCCACAGACATGCATCTAGCAATTAGGGTGACTTTGTTGGCAAGGCCAGCTCCCGAGCCTTCTAGAATATTCCCCCACCCACCCGCATGGCATCCTCCTGGTGCTTGGGGCCTGTGGTTTTCTGCAGGATGGTGGCATTCTACTGGGTTGTGTGGGGAGGTCTCATGTTTAGGGGACGGGAGCCCTCAACACTAGGGGGCTGAGGTCTTCTGTCTGTCAGTGTTTGCTGCACAGGTGAAGGGCTGAAGAAAGCAAGGCTGCTATGAGTTGTAGGGTCTGAGATGCAGCTCTACTCAGGCTTGGCTCCCAGTTCTCAATATCCATTGCCACTTGCTCTTCCAAAAGCAACGAGCGCTGGGGAACAATGGAGAACAATGGGAAACCAGGCACGGAGGTCATACTTGGAAAAATGTTGACGTCTTTGTCTTTCCCTTTTGACTACTGAGCCCACAGCTTTCTCTCTGGGGAGGCCTGTCTGGGATGAGATCAGAATTCCTACAGAAAGTATCCAGAGGAAAAAAGATGATTACATTCATGTTCTGATATGAAAAATAGATGTTTGCAGTGAGACAATAGGCTTGAAAGCCAGCACTATGGAGCGAGAAAGGGTTTTCTAGTTCATTTAGCTCCCGTGTCACCGATCCAGATTCGTGGGCAGCTGAGAACCTGCTCTTTGTTGGGGGGACACCTTCTACCTGTGAGGCTGGGCCAGAGTCTTAGTGTTCAGTCTAATTTTATGAAAAAGAGGCCCTCCTGCTTTGCAAGGCCAGCCGGATGGTGGAGAGGAGAGGGATGGAGGGAGGGGTGGGGAAAGAGCCAGGTCTCCGTCCCCCCGTGGGGGGTACCTTGAGGGGTCCTCCTTCGGGGAGGTGGGGTGGCTGGGTAGCATGCTGGCAAGGTGGAATATACCTTGGGCCGTGTGAGGGGCTCCTTAGCACCCCTGAGCTTTCCTCCAGTCTTATGGGAGAGCAGGCCCTGGTTGAAGGACAGTAAGTTGACCCGGCAGGGTCTGGCTGACCCCACATCAAAGGGGGGCTGGATGGACTGTCTGGGACATACTGGGCCCTGAGCAAGGAGGGTGGGCAGAGGTAGGGGATAGAAGGGAGGGAGGTGGAGGGCAGAGGGGTAGGGGAGAGAGAAAGGATGAGGGAGGAGAGGAAAACAGGAACTATCTGGCCTTCCACTCCAGCTGGGGATGGGACACCCAGGGGCATCCCTCGCCTGGACAGCAGGGGCGCTAAAGGCCACAGGCAGGTCCAAGGCTGCCTGTCCTCTGGGGCAGCCTGAACCAACCACCGATGTACCCCGCCAGAGCCAGGAAGGGAGGACAGGAACATGTGCCGGAGTGATTCTACCTAGAGACGAAGCACAGAGGACTTGTTTAAACTTCTAGTTCAGAGGAAAACCATCCCACTATCTGAATGGCTCCCCCTGCCCCAGCCCCATCCCTCTCCCCGCCCCCCTCCTCCCCATGAGCTGGGTCTTGTGCAGGAGCCTGGGTCAGTTCTAGAGAGGAAGATAAAAAGTAATTTCTCCTGGGTTTGGGGGAAGTGGGAGAATCTGTGTGATCCCATGACAGGCTTGTCTACTTCCTGCTCTGGTCTCCTGCCCCTTCTTTCCCACTACACCTGCCCTCCCACCCTGATATTTTGGTTGGGGCACCCCCTCAATGCGAGGGGAAAAGCATTGGCCTCTGAGCCAAGCAGTGGTCTCCTGGCATGGCTCAGGTCCATTCCTAGGGATATTGTGATTCGAGGGCCTTCTATTTCTACCTCTTCCAAGTCCAAGGGTCCTCCCTGCCCCAACCCAGGAGTTACCCCCGATAGCATGCTCCTAACTTTATTTCAGCATCTGCTTCCTGGAATCCTGGGGGAACCTAGCTGATAGGATCATAGGAAGAATTAGCTACCTTTCCAGCACAGCTGGGACCCAGGCCTGCTGGATCTGAGGTCATGCCTCCATAACTGTCCCCTTAAAGAAGAGGCTTGGGACAAAGTCCCAGAGAGATAAATCTAAGGGAGAGTCTTATGCTGTTGGAATTAGGGGCTCAGGTGTTGCAGTCAGAAGGCCCAGCCTCAAACCCAGGTCTCTGATGAACGTTGACACAGTAGGCAAGCAACTCAACCTGTGAATCATAATCTCCTGAACCAGTACAGAGGACAAATGGAATAGGACTCCCTCACCGCGGGGCTGCGAGAGCTCGGTGAGCGTAAGTGAGTAAAGTCCTTAGCACACTGGGCACTTTCTAAAGCAGCTCATAATTAATAGCTCCTCTCTGTGCCCCCCAAATTACCCCCCCCTGCCCCTGGAGTTTTGTTAAAAACAGCTCTTCATTAACATGAGCCCAGTGAAAATTAGCATGGGTCTAAAAAGAAATCAGAAAATTAGGACGTGAATAAGAAAGAAAAATCAAGGTCATTATCTTGCTTCATAAATTTCCTTGTCCTGTTTCCTAACCGTGCTTAACCCAACCATCACTTTGACAATGCCCAGGTTTGGAAACTTGAACCCGTCCCCTTGTCATCATGCCCTCCACCCCAATACCGACCTCCCAATGTTTTCTGCACCCCTCTCCCCCATCCCGCCCTTGTTTGGGCATATCACTGTCCGCCAGGACACATGCATCTCTAACTGCTCCTTCTCCCTCCCAGTGGCATGTCCAGCTCACCTGTGGAAGCTTTAGAAGCTCTCCTGTCTGTTGCTCAATGGTCCTCGATGGTGTTTGTGTTCAGTTATGGTTAGGTTTGGCTGCTTATTACCGAAAACCTCCAATACCAGCAGCTTATCCATGATAAGATTAATTTCTTTCATTTTTGAGAAGTCTGGAAGTAGCCTTTCCAGGGTCCCTGACAGGCTGCATGGTTTCAGATACCCAGGCTCTTTCTATCTTAGGGCTCTTCCACGTGTGGCGCCTCATGGTCCAATGTGGCTACTCAAGGGCCAGCCCTATTCCCACAGGGTAGCCAGTAGGAAGGGAGAAGAAAGGTCACCCTTCCTTCCTAAAAGACCCTTTCTGCAAATCTCCAGACTTACTGTGGTGATCATTTCACAATGTATACAAAACAAAACAAAACAAAACAAAATCAAAAGCACAAGAAAGAACCGATGCCTTCGCACCTCTGTCTTTCAAAGCATGTGTCTGGTAAAATCTCAACTATGCTTTCCCTGCGCTGGCCCAGCTGAATGGGACTGGGCAGACTGGATTGGCTGTGAATCCACCTGACCTTGGATGGTCCCTAGCCCTGCCCAGTATGTGAACTCCACCGGTGTTTTCTCCTCAGATCGTGCTTCTCTTTCCTGGGAGACTTTTTTAAAAGCTTTTTGTTTGTTTGTTTATTTAAGATTTTTAATTTATCCATTTGACACAGAGAGAGAGAGAATGCAAGCAGGCAGAGGGGGAGGGAGAGGAGAAGCAGGTTCCCCGTCAAGCAGAGAGCCTGATGTGGGCCATCCCAGGACCCTGAGATCATGACTTGAGCCAAAGGCAGACGCTTAACTGACCGAGCTACCCAGGTGCCCCAACTTTAGACCCTTTCTACTGACTTGCTCGCATTGAAGATTAGGTTTGCTTTCTTCCGCCTTTTTCCACATCCTCTACCAACCCCACCATGTTTGTGCCCAATATAGCTGTGTCCCCATTTTGGTCAACTTGATGCTACTGTCGTCACAACTACGTACCTATTGTTCCCAGCAAAATAGTGTCCATTTCCTTCCTCACACATGTTTTCCTCTGCGAGTTAACTACTTTTTTCATTTGTTTGACTTTGTAAGTGCCAGTCTCTCACTTATCCTCACATCCTTGGACAAGCTCAGTGACAATGCTCAATGTAGAGGGAAGAATCAGGTACCCTGTAAGGGTCTTTGCTTAGAGGTCCCTCTTGCTCGTTGGGTTCCTATTTGGACTAGTGCCCTCCTGGCCTGCAGCCCACCGGTGTCCTGGTGCCCATCTCCTCACAGAGATGTTCCTTTATGCCTCCTCAGGGCTGAGTCTCATTTCTTGGACATTAAGCCTTCCCCTTTCCCAGTGAACTTCCTGGTTTGGTGGACTACTTCCTCTCTCACATCTTAGAGGCATGCGGCATGGGTCCTTGGGGGACTGAAATGTCTTTATCTTACTTTCTTTTTTTTAAAAATTATTTTTATTTATTTGTTTGACAGAGATCACAAGTAGGCAGAGAGGCAGACAGAGGGAGAGGAAGAAGCAGGCTCCCCACCGAGCAGAGAGGCCGATGCGGGGCTCCATCCCAGGACCCCAGGATCATGACCCAAGTCGAAGGCAGAGACTTGAATCCACTGAGCCACCCAGGTGCTCCTCTTTCACTCTTGTGGGGAAGCTTGGTTGCTATGTAGAATCTGGGTTAGAAATACTTGTTCTTCAAATTTTTGAAGCTGTCCCCAATGCTGTTGAGAAGCCTGAAGTCATTCTGATGGCTGGTTCTTCATGTGCGTCTACTTAATTTCCTCCAGAATCCTTTAGTGGAAATGGGTGGGTGAGGTGCAGACCTGGCAGCTGGGGGTCTGGGAGGTGAGTGGGGGAAGAGGCTCGGGACTTCAGGCTCTCTTGCAAACCCCTGTCTCCTGCTGGGCCTCTGTGCCCCATCCAGGGTCCCCTTGTTCATGTCCCTAGATGTAGTGTGGCCTACAGATAAAGCACAAGATTCCTAATTAAATTTGAATTTTGGAGAAACCATGGTGAATGTTTTAGGATAGTGTCCTATGTAACACTTGGACATACTTATACTAAAAAAAATTATTAGGTGTTTATCGGAAATTCAAATTCAGTTGTGTATCTTTTTTTTTTTTTTTAATTTGCTAAATAGGGCACACCTATCCCAAGGCAACCTCTTTTTTCCTGTCTGGGGAGGTCAGTCACCCAGGTGAGAGGGCTGGGGAGGCATACCCGCACAGACTTTGATTTCCAACCCAGATTTCTACAGAGCAGCCCAACTCACGCGAGGGCAACAATAGATGGAGGACATTTTTGGCCCCTGATCCTCCTATCTTCAGCCTCTCCCAGCACAGCCCTGCCTTTCCAGGGACGTGGCTGTCCAGTTTTCACGCTTCCCCCTCTGCATGCCCCATCCTTGCACACAACGGGCAGAGAGAGGAAGACGAAATGACTCCGTGTTTGTCTGTTTTCCAGATTCGGAAGTTCCATTCACATCTTTCCCCTGTTACCATCTCTTTCTTGTTCTCTTTGGCTAGTGGGTTTTTTTTTTTTAATTCTTTGATTCTCATTTCTGAGGTGTGTCCTGAGGGAGCAGAGAGAATTCTGGGGTGAACTTTTGGTAAAAGATACACAGAAAAGTGTGTAAATTATGAGCTCAGAGCGAAATGAAGTCTTCCAAGGTGAATGCGACCTCGTGACCAGCACACAGCTCAAGAGAAAGAAGCATGATTAGTACCCCAGAGGGCCCCTGAAACCCATTCTAGTCCCTATCACCTCTTTAAGGATAGCTACTACCCTGCCTTTTGGAAAACATTTTGCAAGGAGCAAACAGTAAATAGCTTAAGCCTTTTAGGCCAGAGGGTCTCTGTTGCAGCTACTGAACACTGTCCTTGTAGCATGAAAGCAGCCACGGGCAACAGTAAATAATGGACTTGGCTGGATGGCAATAAAACTTTATTTACAACAGAGTGTTGGGCAGCATTTGGTCTGTGGGCTGTAGTTTGCCGATCTCTGTTCTGGGCAATGACTTTGCCTATTGTTAGACTTTACAGAAAGGAAATATTGCTGCATATACTCGTTTATGTCTGTCTTCTTCCCCTCAACATTTTGTTGGTGATATTCAACCATACTGTTGCTTACAGTTATAGTCTATTAGTTATTTTTTTAAAGGTTTTGTTTATTTTTTCCTTCCTCCCTCCCTCCCTCCCTTCCTTTTTAAGATTTTATTTTTTTAAGTAATCTCTATCCTCAGTGTGGGGCTTGAACTCACAACCCTGAGATCAAGATCCACATGCTCTATTGACTGAGCCAGCCAGGCGCCCCTAGATTATTAATTCATTTTGCTGTGTAGTATGTTGTTGTGTATATACAAAATATATTTGTCCATTCTACCATCAAAGGGCATTTTGGTAGTTGCCATTTTGGGCTATAATGAAGAGTGGCATGAACTCTTTTGTACATGATTCTTGGTAGATACATGCACTATTTTGCTTAAAAAACGTATACTCCCAGGAGTAGGACTATTGGCAGGATGCTTAAGTAACTATTTTTGATCAGCTGTATTCCAAAGAGAGCTATTACATGACAGGTGAACTTGGTCGCTTTGGGTTCACGTTCTCCTTCCTTCTTCCCAGGGTGCTGCTTAAAGAACTCCTGGGTGTGTGTGTCTGGTTATTGGTTGGGCTCTTTTCATGGTGGCCTTGCTCGAGTCAATAGCTTCTCCTGGTCCTCAGATTCAGCTACAACAAAATGTAGAAAACGCTCTTCAGGCCGTTGTTGGAAGGTGGTGTAACAGGGTACATGTCTGGTTCTGAACGCGTGGTGCAAACAATGGCTGCCACTCCCTTGTAGGGTCTGGGCCCCTTCCTGGTTTTGGATGATTGATTGGTTTGGGGGTCTTGGTTTCGCTCAAGAACTTTAAAGAAATCACAGGTGAAAGTGTCTGCAGGTATGGGCCTCAGAAGGCGCCTGTCATCCGGAAGGAGCTCCATTCACGTTCAAGTTTGATAAAGTGATGCTGGGCTCCATCTGGAAATATAGGCTGCAGGCTGAGATGCAGTGAGCCCACAACTCAGTGGTCCCCGCCTGGATATTTGCCCTAGAGAAGCACCTGCCCCTTGAGGGTGACCAGGAAACTTGGCTGGGACTGGCAGAGAATTGGAAATCAAATAACCATCAGTAGCCAAATAGATGACTACATTTGGATGACAGGAGTACTTTATAGCGGTTAGAAGAGGACTTAGACCTACGTGGGTCATGGGTTCACGGGGATAAATCTCATACTTGTAATGGCGAGTGAAAATATCAGGTTGCAGATCCGCATGTAAGGTCTGATAAGATGTGTATGAAGTTTAGAGCACAAAATGATACTCTGTTTTGCTGATGGTAAAACACACACGCAGGATATAATATTTATAATATATGTGCAGTAAATGTGTAAAAATGTGGAGGAGAAGGATTCATGCCAGCTTCAGGGGAGTGCTTACCTCGGGGAAGGGAGAGAGAAAAATGGGTTTGGGGAGGCTGAGAAATGAAGCTGATGTGGCCAACTGTTCACCTTGTCAAAGATAAGTGTTTGTTACATTGCTCTCTGCATTTTTAGAGATATTGGCTCCATTTAAAAAACTTTAAATTATTTAAAAAATGCTCAGAGTTCCATTTTTGGAATGGAAGTGTGAGGAGCTCCTTAGATCCACTAAAAAAGCAAGACTGGGAAAATCTTCTAAGAAATCATTTAAAAGCTCTGGAAATTGTCCTAAGGGCACACGGCAAAGGAAGAACCGTTTATTCAAAAAAACCTCCTGAAACAGGGTAAGAACAATGAGTCTGTGACATTTGAACCATGACTCCTTCCCTTCCCGACCCTCTTAGCTTTGACAACAGAAGCTCTGCTCCAGGTGAGGCAGCCAGAACCCAGGACCCAGCTCCTCCAAGCTCCCAGTTCAAGGTTATGGTTTCCCCCTGGGAGGGGCTGGCTGCCAGCATTTCTTATCAGTCCTGTGTCAGAAGGTCTTAAGACCATCCCCAGATGCTGTGATTTGCTCAAAGGACTCACACAGCTTAGCAGTACTCATACCATGGCTGGGACTTACTACAGTCAAAGAAGGCAAAGCAAAGTCAACAAAGAACACAGGAAGGTGTGGGGGGGTGAGGATCCCAGTGGAAATAGGTGCCAGCTTCCCAGCGGAGTCACACAGGACACAATCAATGTCCTCTACCACACATGGGGGATGCCACCAGTCAGGGGCGCTCAAGAGAGATGCAGTGACCAGGATTTTTATTGGAGATTGGTCACGTAGGTAGCTTCTGCCTAGCACATAGCAAAATTCTAGACCCTGAGAAGGAAGTCAGATGTTCAGTGTAAAGCATGTGGTTTTGCATAAACAATGAGGCACATAAGCCAGTCTTATCAGTCCGGGGAGTGGGTACCTTCCAAACCCAACTTGCCAGATGCTGAGCAAGGACAGCTTTGTAAGAAGGCCTTTCCAAAGCAGCGAGGACTTCAGAGTTAACTCTTTTGCACCTGAGCCTCTCCCTGCCTCTCAGCTACCTGTTGCAGAGGCTAAATTCTAGATGAGTGTGGCCACAAGTTAAAGGCTCCTTCCTTCCATGTAGCTCCCGTTCACGGAGTAGAGGCTCTCCCTTAGGCATGATACACTATGTGTATCAAAATAACTATTGTCCCAGCTCCTTCACAGCGTGGAAATTCTGTACCAGAAGAGGCAAGCTGAGAAGCCAGGGGCAAAGCGGTGTGTCACTCCAAGAGACCCCTTGCCTCTGCCACAAACATGTATGGAGTCCTGTTATAGACTGCGCAAATTAGGCCAGGGGTGTGAGGTGACCAGAACTGGTCCCCATCCTCAAGGAACTCATGATCTTAGGGGATGAGGGGATGGCGGGCCCATACATAGAAGATTCTGGCACTGTGGACTTTTCAGAAGTCCCACTGGCCTGACTGGCAGTGGCCACAGGGACAGACTTCTATTGGAGTGTTTCTCAAAGCAGGTTCCATGTAGTACCTGCAGGAGAGTCTGGATGGGGTATGGAGAGAGAGAAGAGAAAGGGTTGGGGTTGGGGAGAAGGAAGGGTACACAGAAAAATGCATATTCTCAGGCTTCTCCCTAGACTTTCTGACTGGGACTTTGAACTGTTAGCGTGTTCCTAGGTGCTTTCTATCAGCCTACGGTAGAGGCTTCAGTGCAAGAACTGCATTTTTAATGCAGTTCAAATGCCCTGTCTTCTTCATCTGAAATGCACACCCTACTTCCTGTTTGTTGAAGCCCTTTTGCTTCAGCTCTTTGGAGAGAGCTTCTGCAAGCTCAGGATCCCCTGGAACTTCTTTTGTGTTTCCCTCCTGTGATTTCTGCCACCCAAATAATGATAGAATAATTGCTCAGAGCAGCAAGACAGGCGCCGACCAGCGCCCTCTGCCAGAACTCTGCTCAGCATCTCAGCATCAAGCCTGTATCCCTGAGCATCTGCGCCTTATCTCGATTCACTCTGTGCATCCGTTAGCAAGACGTGTCCTGAGGTATCAGAAAAGCCTTAGAGAGGTTACTTTTTGAATCTGGATATGCTAAAAAATTTTCCATATAAATGAATGGTGATTGCTCCTTGCTTTAAGCCATTCTGTCTTGTGTGAGTTTTCAGAGGAATGCCCTACTTTTGGAGAGGAGGGGAAACCAGTAGGACCGTTATGTTTTCCCTAGATGTCTGCCTACAGAGGCTCTAAGGCTGGGGCCTGCGATCTTTCTGGTACAAAGGGAGATGAGCTTGTGTTGGAGAAATGGGAAGCATGTTAGATCCACGGAGACATCTCCTGGACACATGTGGAAGGATTGTAAGGGAATTGAAACAGAAGTGACTATTCTGCCAGAGGGCTTGGTGAGCTTTTATCTTAGTATGCCGCCTGCTATTGTTGGTGGGCCCCCAAGGTGGGAGGCTAGGGGTCAGCCTCCTGAGCCACCCGCTTGGCCTCCTGTGGGGTCCGGCTGTCCTGTCCTCTGAGCCAACCTGGAATGGTCAACGCCTGCCTTGCAATGTGCCTGGCCAGTGGCAGGTGAGCCATACGATTTGCTCAATGACTGACCCTTTCATTTCTCTTGACAGGGTAGTCTTACTATTTTCTTAATACAGAAAAGGAAGCTCAGATTCAGACAAGTTAAGTGGCTGGGCCAACGTCACTCAGCCGGGGGTGGGGGCTGGGGTCAGATCCAGGGAATGCTATGTAGGTCCCACTCTAAAGCATGTTTTAAAAAAAATATTGTACACGTATAAAATATGTTTTAAATAGATAGGAAAACATAGGGAACAATACGACCGATACTCGTGTGACCATCACTCGGCTAAACAAACCCTGACGTTGTGGCATGTACTTGGTTGGGAATCCTTGAAGTCCAGGAAACATTCTGATGAACCTAAAGTCTGCTTTGGGTCCTTCTCCATCACGTTTCTCTCTCTCCCCACACACAACCCTGTCTGAGGTCATTGTGAATCTTTGTCATCTGTGCTATTTATTTATTTTTTTTTTAAGATTTTATTTATTTGACAGAGATCACAAGTAGGCAGAGAGGCAGGCAGAGAGAGGGGGGGAAGCAGGCTCCCTGCTGAGCAGAGAACCTGATGCAGGGGCTCAATCCCAGGACCGTGGGATCATGACCCCAGCCGAAAGCAGAGGCTTTAACCCACTGAACCACCCAGGCACCCCAACTTTTATGACATATGTACACATCTCTAAGCCATAGACAGCATCGTTTTGCATGTTTTAAGCTTTATGGAAGTAGTTTCCTATGGGATCTATAATTCTATTTTCTTGTTTTTATTCAATACAATGTTTCTGAGATGTATCCACACAGATATGCACTTTCTGGTTTGTTCTAACTTCCACAGAGGGTTGAAGGCACCAGAGAAGCCATCCATTCTCCTTTTGAGGGACATAGGGGTCATTTTCTGACACCCTGCCTTTTACTGCAAAGAGTGCTGCTGTAAATGCCTGGTGGACAAGGGTTTCTCGCCGGTGTGCACCTAGGAGATGTCCCGCACCAAGCCATGCTCCAAAGAGGCATCCCCGAAGTGCTCCGTGGGGCAGTGGGGGTGGGGCCAGGAGGGGTCAGGACAGCCTTCTCATTCTTGCCCTCTGCTTTCCGCCAACGCGGGGTTGCGAAGTCATCTCTTCGGGTCGGCATTGCTTTTCTCTGAATTCTAGTGAGGCTGAGCACCTTGTCATTTGTTTACGAGCCATTCAGGTTTCCCGCTCTGTGACATCAGCTTACCCCTCTTGCTCGTTTTTAGTTTTTGTCTCCCCCCCCCCCACCACCACCCAGTAGACCTTATTTCTGTGCTCTGTTTCCAGACGACGTCTAAGGGACTTCGTCACTCCTGTTCTTGCTTCTCCTGATCCCCGCGGTGGGGGGTGTGTCGGGAGCCGGCTCTGCACCTGTAAGTTGACTGCCGGGGCCTGGGAAGCGAGCCAGGTTCTGGAGTCTGGGGCTCCGGCGCAGGAAGGCATCCGGTGCAGCCACCAGGGGGAGGAGCTGCTTCACTGACCGCGGTCTCTCGCTCACTGTCGCCTTGGGGGAGCCGCGGGCTCCAGGAGAGGGGCGGGGCGGGGCTAGCGCCCCAGGAGGGGCGTGGCCTGAAGCCCCAGCGCAGTAAGACCCCCCAGAAGGTGGCGCGGGAGGCGTGGCGCTGGCTGAGCTGGCCCTTGCTACCTGGCACCTGACGCCTGGGCAGAACAGCCCTTATCCACGGGACAGTGATCCCTTCCCTGCCTGAGGAGACAGGGGTCTGGGGCTGGAGCCACCAGATCCAAGTCTGTTTTCCAGGTGGCCCTTGGGTTTTCCTGCTCAATATGCTACCATCCTTCCTCCTTCTTGGTTTTAAATGAACCAAAGAGCAATCCCGGCAGCTCGACCTCCCTTCTCCAGGGAGCCTGATGTAATTAGTGTTCTTGGCTCTGGAGTCCTGACTCCACTGAGTTTCACATCCCGCCTGGCAGCTGGCTCCTGTCTGACCCACAACCACGGCAGGCAGAACTTGGGCTGGACCAGGCGCGGGAGAGCCAGGAGAGCTGAAACCCTGGACTGTGAGAGTCTGGTCTGGTGGCTCCCAGCATGGAGACAGGGCTGCCAGGCTGGCGGCTTTGGGTCCCCAGGAAGCAGCCCATGGGTGCTCCCACCGGGACCCCGAGTTGGAGGGACACCGGGCAAGTGGTTGGCACACAGGGGCCGGTCTGGGTGTGAATCCCGAGTCAGTGTGCCCCCAACCCTGTGACCTTGGACAAGCATCAGGTTTCCTGTCTCTAAAATGCTGCACACAACAGCAGCAACTACCTCACAGGGCTGGCGGATCTTTGGAGGTTAAATGACTGGAGCATGTAGGGCACTGTAGGGAGCTGCTGTTGGGTCAACTGCCATTAATCATATAGAGAAAAACCTCCAGCAGGCAGTACGAAGGGATGGGAAATTATGCATCTTTCTGAAAGACAAAGTATGTGCTTAGTTCAGTTGCCAGACAGAGTATATTAAAAAAAATATGGTTTCTCCCTTCTGTCTCTGATCCCAGTCTCCCAGTTCCAGAGTCCTGGAGGGATGCACTGTACCAGTTTCTCAGGATTCTTGCCACATATCCCCATTCCCCGCCTCCGCACCCCCCCCCAGTCAGTGCTATACATGTATAAACACACACATAGTGACATACTATTGGGAAAATAATGACAATCTCTTGTCAACCCAGAAAACCTCTCCACAAAGGGAGAAGAGAAAGAAAACAGTTTTGTTATTGCACAAGCATTGAACCAATCTGCAATGTGCCTCTTAGGTGATCTACTAAAGAGATCGCAAAGCTTACCCTTTCCTACAGCCTGGCAGGCACAAACCACCATACACAAGCTAGTTGTCCTTATCCAAAGGAAAAGTAAAATTCTTCCTATCCCCTGACAAGCAGGCAGTTGCATCTTGGGGCCTGGCTTTAAACTCCTGGGAGAAGGGGAGACGGGCACCAACCTTCTGGATGTTTACATTTGAGAGAGGGAGACTTGGCTTAAGAAAAAGCCAGTCCTAGGTTGCAAAACTGTCAAGAAACTTATTTAGCTTTTATTTATTTTTTAAAATGTTTATTTACTTATTTTTTCTAGCAATCTCTACACCCAGTGCGGGGCTTGAACTCATGCCGCTGAGATCAAGCGTCACATGCTCTTCTGACTGAGGCAGCCAGGTGCCCCCTTGTTGAACTTTTAAAGAAGATTTATGTACATCTCAATAAAACAGAAATAGCATTTAGGATCTTCCTAACGTCTTTTTAGAGTTTGCCAGTGTCTTCTATTTCAAGATAAGTCTTGCTTTTTTTTTTTTTTAGATCCAGTCTGATAATCTCTGAATTATAATAAAAATTATTTTTATTTGAGTGTCTAGCTTATTTATATCTAGTGTAGGTATTCATATGTTTGTGATTACATCTCCCATCTCGCTCTTCGTTTTTGATTTGTCTTCTGTTCTTTGTGCCTTTTCCTTCTTTTCCTGCCTCCTTTGCACAGTAATTGTTTTAGTATTCCCTTTAATCATCACTATTGTTAGCTGTACTTTTTAATTTTATTTTGCTGCAGTTGCTCTAGGGTTTACAATAAGTGCCGTCAACTTACTGCCTTCGACTTTCAGATAATATTAGACCTCTTCTGATACAGCACAAAGCCCTCCTAACAGCATATGCTTTATTTCTCAGTTCCTTTCCTTTGCTCTGTTGTTTTTACATAATTTACTTCTGTGTATATCATGAATCCCACAATGACTGTTATCAGTTTTACTTTAGTCAATGGTCTTTCATTGTATTTATTATTTTTCATTTTGTTTACTTTCAGAGGTAGAGTTTAGTGATTCAGCAGTTCCATATGACACCCGGTGCTCACTACATCGAGTGCCCTCCTTAGTGCCCATCACCCAGTTATCCCATCCCCCTACTCACCCCCTCAGCAACCCTCAGTTTGATCCCTCTAGCTGAGAGTCTCTTGTAGTTTGTCTCCCTCTCTGATTTCGTCTTAATTTTCCTTCCCTTCCCCTGTGTTCATCTGTTTTGTTTCTTAAACTCCACATGTAAGTGAGATCATACAATAGTTGTCTTTCTCTGACTGACTTATTTCTTTTAGCCTAATACTTTCTAGTTCCTCCACATTGTTGCAAATGACAAGATTACATTCTTTTGGATGGCTAATATTCCACTGTATATATGCACCACATCTTCTTTATCCACTCATCTGTTAGTGGACAGCTGGGCTCTTTCCATAAATTGGCTATTGTGGACATTGTTGTTACAAACATTGGGGGTGCATGTGCCCCTTAGAATCAGTAATTTTGTATCCTTTGGATAAAAACTAAGTAGTGAAATTGCTGGGTCATAGGGCAGCTCTATTTTTAACTTCTTGAGGAACCTCCATACTGTTTTCCAGAGTGGCTGCACCAACTTGCATTCCCACCAACAGTGCAGAAGGGTTCCCCTCTCTCTGCGTCCTCACCAACATTTATTGTTTCCTGTGTTGTTAATTTTAGCCATTCTGACTGGTGTGAGGTGGTGTCTCATTGTGGTTTTGATTTGTATTTTACTGATGCCTAGTGATGCTGAGCATTTTTTCACATGTCTATTGGCCATCTGGATGTCTTCTTCGCAGAAATGTCTGTTCATGTCTTCTGCCCAGTTTTTGAGACAGTCAATTGTCTTCTAAAAAATCATTCACTTCAGACCCAAGTGGCACATTGTAATTAAATTTCTACTCATTTACATTGTGCAGTCAATTGTTGAACAATGTGGGGGTCAGTCTCCTCATTCCCACTGTACCCTTGGTTGACCTCTTGCCTGGCTTCCGCCAACAGCTGTCTATCAGGTGGCCCACACCTATCCATCCTGAGGTATGACCTTCAAAGTGATCTTTATAAAATCCCACACTGGCTTCCACACGTGCACATCCAGGGTCCTTCCCAGCCTGGCCCAGTCTGCCTCTCCAGCCACCAATCCACATACTTCTGGCACAGAGCTTCTCTCTGTAACCTGAACACACCAGGCCCTTTCCTATGCTGGGCCCTTTGCCTAGGGTGTTCCTGAGCCTAGAACACCCTTCTTTGTCTATCCAGCAAACCCAAGCCTGAGGGTCTCCTATCCTCTGAGCCTGCAGCACCCTCTAAAACCAAGGGTCCTCTTCCCTGGGCTTCCCCCAGCACCTTGGGTCACATTGGTTGTACCAGAGAAGCATTTAAGTTAGGTTATGGCTTGTGTCTAGTTGTTACTATACTTCTTTGAGTCTATGGCCAGTATCAAAGGCTTCATGTTAAAGCAGAGTGGAAATAATCCTGTAGGCAAGGAGGGTCTTTCCTTCTCATGGTCCCCACCCCCCAACCCCCATAAGGATGTCATGGAGGTCTCTGAGACCACAGCTCTCATAGTCACACAACTGCATTTACACTTGCCTTGTAACCCCTGGGGCTCCCAACCTTCAGTGAGCCTGGAAAGTCCTGCACATGTTGTGCACAGACGTACTCTATGGCTAAGTCAGGCATTCATTTAGTATGGTAGGCAGAATAATGGTGTCCCTCAAGTGTGTACATCCTAACCCTTGGAAACCTTGCCTGTTGAATGTTTTGTGGCCAAGGGAAATTAAACTGCCGGCCAGTTGACCTTAAGATGGGAAGATGATTCTAGATACCTGGGCAGGATACCTGGATACCACCAGAAATGGGGAGGGATCAGAAGTGGGAGACAGAGGAGGCAGAACAGAAGAGATCCTTGGCTTTGAAGATGGAAGAAGGAAATACAAGCCAAGACATGCCAGTGGCCTCTGGAGACTGAAACAGGCAAGGACGTGGATTTGACTCTAGAGCCTCACCTCCCGGAGGAGCGCAGTCCTGGGGCATCCTGATGTTGGCTGACTGACGTCCATTTCAGATTTTGAGACTACAGAAGTGTGAGATCACAGCTCTGTATGGTAATGAGCTACTAAATTTGTGGTTGTTTTTCTGGCGCGATAGAAACAAATGCAGAGATACCCTGAACTACACTGCACTTTTCCTGTTGTGGGTGTAGACCCTACTTCCTCATAAGGTGTCAAGTCCCCATGTTTGCTTTCTTTCCTCCTCCAGAACGTGAACTCATCGAGGGCAGAGCCCCGCATCACAGCTCAGACCATGAGAAAGACCAGGTTCTCCCACTGCTGGTGTTTTGTGATCTGCCTCATGCAGCACCCCTCTGAGAAATGCCTCCATGGCCTCCCGCTTTATCCAGGATACTCTGGTAGTGCCAGGTCTGGGGCTGGGGGAGTGGCTCAACCAGCGTGGGGTGCTGTCAGATCCGTGCCATGGGGACATTCCTGGCCCCTGCCCTCTTCCTGGTCCACCCTCCCAGGGCCCACCCCTCCGAGGCTGCAGGCCCAGTGTTGGCACGCTCTCCTTAGAATGGGCTCTGGGGACCCTCCAGCACTGCAAGGGCAGAGTAGGGGCCATCGGTGGAGGATGCTGGGCCTCAGACCCAAAGGAAGTGCCCTGGGATGCTCAGTACTTCCTGGGCACAGGAAATGAGAGAAATGGACATTGAATTGCAATATAAAGAAAAACAAAGGCGACCTTTCATTAGTGCATTTTTATTCTGGAAGTTCAAACTGAAAGCATCTGCTCATTATAAAGTCAATCAGTGGGAACAGTGGTGCTTTCTTGGTGCACACAAGCCAGACCCAGACATGCTGGCCGCCGCCATCTTTTGCCAGCCCCCGGCATCCAGATCATTTCCCTACTGTGTTCTGCGTTCCATGTCCAGAAATCTTGCCTCACGAAGATCAGAACTAGCAAAGAGTTGAAGTCATCAAGAGTGCTCCATGACATACATATCCCCGCATGAAGAGATGACCTTCAGTTGAGGTCAAAACTGGAGCAGTAGGAATTCAAAGTGGCATCTCTGACAATCTCGGACAACAGGAGGGTAAAGGTGTCTTGTGTTTAACTACGAATATGAAAGTCAGACAAGAAGCACCCAGGATACTAAAAGCAAAACCTTGCTTATTCCCCTGCCCACCACCTGGAGGAGCTGAGGGGCTGAGTCTGGGAAATGAAGAACCATCTCACACCGAATGCATAGCTCCCCTATGGTCCCCCCAGAGCGCACTCAAGCCCTGGGTTGCTGTGGGCACTGTGCTTTGGGAAATGCGGATGACAATGAAAATGGTTCTAGAAATAATGGCAGCTAAAGGCTGTTTGTTGTTTCAGTATCTGACAGCCACTTTGCTTAGCACTTTCTCACTCAGTCCTCATACCAACACTAAAAAGCATTTTTCTCCCTTTTCTGCATACGGGGAAAATGAGGCTTTGGAGAGGTTATCTTGCTGGAGAGATCACACAGCTAGCGAAGCAGCAAGGCTGGCAGGAGAGCCTAGATCTTGAACCCGATGGATGGATAAGTTGTATCATGACACACTGACGAGGGCTTCCTGGATGCAGGAAGTGCAGCAGCTTCTAGTGTGTGCTTGAGGGGTGGGGCAGGCTCTGCGGTTCTGCTAAGAGGAAGTCGGGGAAACAGAGCTGGGGAGACTCTCTGCGACCACGGCTGCCACAGCCAGCACAGCCCACTCAGAGGAACTACTCTGCCTTTGTAGCAAGACCCCCCCCACCTCCCCCCCGCCACACACAGAGATTAGGAGCCTTGGCCAGGGAGAAGCATCAGCTTCTCTTCACTTTGCTCAGTGCAGGTTCCAAGCGGCGCCATTGCAAAGTGACAGGCATGGCCCCTGCCCTCCTCGAGTCTGGCCTACTTGGGGACAACCTGCGTGGGGTCTTAGTGGACCCCCGTCATGGTGGCAGAAGCAGGTTTCCCACTGGGCCTGCCTCTTCAGCCTGCTTCAGCAGCTGGAACCTGGGAACATGGGCTCATGGTCGTCATGGTCACATGACCTGGCACCAGACAAGAGCTGTCTCAATCCAGCATTGTCTCCCTCTGAGAAGGTTCTAGGGAATTTACTGAGAACTCCTGTTTCTAAAAAGAGCCCTGTGCAATGGGAAACTCTGGAGAAGTAATCGAGGAACAGCTATGAAAGTGCACTCTTTGAATCTACTGTACTTCCAGAAGTATGAATGGTAAGTCAGGTAGATGGATTCCCCATGTGTCATTTAAATGTCACCCCTAAAGTATATTCAGGGACTGGCTGTTTTCTAATTATGCTCAACTGTGGGCTGGAGCAGGCGGCTCCATCCCTATTGGTAGTCTTGGGGAAGATCCTGCAAAGGCTAGGTAAGAGGGCAGGCAGCTGGCAGCCAAAGGGATGTGCTTCTTCTCTTCTCCACACCAGAGCCTTGTCAGGGCCAACCTGCACAAGGTCATGTGTGCTAGAGGGCAGCCTGGATAAGTCTAGTCCGGGACACTGCCAGGGCCTGGATGAGGGTAGAGTTTCTCTGCGCACTGTGGTTGGGCTTGAGTGCCTGAGCTGTTAGGAACTTGTGGTTCACTGCTAGCCCCATTTTGGGCAACGTTGCTGCAGTAGAAGAGTATTCTACACGAGAATAGAAAGTCTCTGTAAGATTGAAACTGGAAGAGAGCACTGAGGGACGTTTTCCTTTAACATCACAAGATGGTGAGATGATTCCCCTGCTCAGAGACCAGGTCCACAGTCTTTGCTTTTACAGGTGTTGGTCACTTGTCTATAATCTCCTTTTCCAGCCTTGGTAGCAGAGCCCATGGCCTGGGCAATCTGACCCAGCTCTGGGCTGTGGCTCAGCTGTTTCTGTGATGTCCCTATGAGCTGCACCCATGGGATTGCTTCTTCACCATCTGAGGCCCCAGTAAAAGGTCTGCTCCTTGGCAATGCTGTCCTTGAGTCCCCAGCAGTGTGAGGTCCCTGCATCCCTTGATTCCTATGGCACTTATCCTGTGTTCTTCCTGTGCTGTTGCCACATTTGACCTTGTAATATTTTGTCCATGCTAGCCAACTGCAGGTCCCTATCATAATATCCAGCACACACTGCTTTGCACATGGACCACTATGCAAAAAACACACATGTTCAGGGTGACTGGCTGGTGACTGCGGGCTTTCTCCATTCCTAGTGCCTCCCGTGTTAGACACAGCAGGAGGTCCTACAGCAAATACTGACCTCAGTGTTCATGGCCTTCTTCCACCAGATCTGAAGGTGGGGGGATGAGGTCTCGGGGGTTCATCCTGGCCACCAGACAAACATCATAACTGTCATGCATGAGGACATTGATGGCTACAACATTCCATTGGTTCTCCCATGGGTCCAGCTCCAGTATTTCTTTGGAGATAACCTCATGTCGATCTGAAAAATAGCAAAGTAGGAAGACAAAATGTCATGAGGTCTGAAATTCAGAGGTTATCTTTACTCTATTGGAAAATACCCTCTAAAAGGCATCAAGCACCAAAAATTCATGAACAAACAACTGAACAAACATACTTTCAATGGAAGACACGGTGTCCCTAACGTTTAAGAAACTAAAAAAGGCCATGTTATAATGCACATTAAAAATTATTATTATTATTTTAAAGATTTTATTTATTTATTTGACAGGCAGAGATTACAAGGAGGCAGAGAGGCAGACAGAGGGGGTGGGGAAGCAGGCTTCCCGCTGAGCAGAGAGCCCGATGCAGGGCTCGATCCCAGGACTCCGGGATCATGACCTGAGCCAAAGGCAGAAGCTTCAACCCACTGAGCCACCCAGGCATCCCCCAAAATTATTTTAATAATTGACATATTAATAGGGCATACTGTTGTCCAAATTTAGTAATTGATTATGGGAGCTAGGGATGGAATTGCCCTTATTTCTATACCTAGAGGGGAGATACAGCTGGTAACCGTGTGTGAGTTGCTGGCCTCCCTGAGCTTATGTTTCCTTAAAGGCAGATGGGGATGCTAATACTCAGCCCAAGGTTCTTGCAGGAAATAGATGGCACACTCTAGCTGAGTAATTTGAAGAGAATTTAGTGAAGGGACCGTTGGAAGGGTGCGGACAGGGCTCAGGAAGACCCACTGTAAAGAACAGCCATTACCACCCTTAGACCTGAGAGGCAGCAAGGGGAGGAATGGGTACTGGGCTTGGAGAGGGCAGCTGTCTAAAGAGTGCAGCCTGCCAGGAGCTGACGTAGGCAGGGAAGATGGAGCAGCCATCCTCAGCAAGCCCACAGGGAGGGGGCAGGGACAGTAAATTCCCTGACTCTACCCTCCTTTTAACCAACAGTCTCTGTTCTTGGCTCCCACTGGATGGACTCAACCAGAAGCTAGAGGAGAAAGACATCTGTGAATGCACCAGTATTTGTCAACTTCACAGGACATAGAGCATGACAGAGAATGGGGCAGAGTGAGTCTGGAGGATTTCCAGCCTAGATGATTATTTCACAATTTTATGATGATCAGAGGAGATAATGTATGCATAAGTGCCCAATCCTGGCATATTAAAGTCAATTTTTGAAAATGATCCACGCATGCTTGCAAATGATGGTTATTTTGTAGTTGTTGGTGCAGTGTTCCATGTGCATTCATTGGGTCATGTTAGTCAACCCTCCTGTGTATTTATGGATGTTTGTGGGCTTATTCTTCCAGTTACTGAGGGAACTGTGTTAAAATATCTCACTTAGATTGTGGATTTGTCTGTTTTTCCCTTTAGTACCGTCAATTTTTAGTCTACACATTTTGAGTCTGTTATTAAGAACATATAAATTTTACCATTTATAAATTTATTATTATGAGTGATCCTTGTACTCTAGGATAAGTTCCGTCAGCATTTTTTTTTTTCTCTTTAAGATTTTATTTATTTGACAGAGAGAGAGAGAGAGCACAAGCAGGGAGAGTGGCAAGCAGAGGGAGAGGGAAAAGCAGGCTCACCCGCAGAGCAGGAAGCCCAATGCAGGACTCGATGCCAGGACCCTGGGATCATGACCTGAGCTGAAGCAGTCACTCAACCAACTGAGCTACCCAGGTGCCGCTCCATCAGCATTCTCTTGACTGATATTATAAATTCTGAAAAGTAGGATTTTTAAGAACCACTCTAATGATCTTCATCTTTTAACCTGGAGCATTTAGTCTGTTTACATTTAATGCAATTACTCATATATTTTGGTTTAAATCTACTGCCTCATTTGTGGATTGTCCCTATCTTACTTATTCTTTCTTTTCTCCTTTAATGCCAACTTTTGGTTTGGTCAAGTATTTTTTAATCATTCCATTTCCTTCTCTCTATTGATTTAGAAGATATAATCCCTGTTTATATTTTTTTGGTGGTTATTCTAAAAAGTAAAACATGCATAATTAACTTATAAAGACCTAAACATAATCAATACTTGACCCTCTTCTTGGAGGGCTTTATAATAGTTTAATTATATTTACTGTCATCCTGATGTATTAGCTATTGTTGATGTGCATTTTAATTCTATATATCTTTCAGCTCTGCAAGACATTATCATTATTGTTTTATACAGTAAATGCTCATTCAGAATTAACCCACACATTTATACTTCATTGCTCTTCATTATTTCTTGCATCTTAGAGTTCATCTAAGATACTTCTCTTGTGCCTCAAGTATATTTGTAAGAGGTCTAGCATGTTGTTTCCTTGAAAATGTCTTTTTTCACCTGCCTTTTCTGAAAGAATTTTCACTCCCCAAACACCATAAAATAGTAAGAGTAGCTATTCATTCTATGCATACTGTGTACTGTGTCTAATGTGCTAGTTGCATTTCAGGCATTATGTTATATCATCCACACAGTAAGCCTGCAAGCAGGTACTATTGTTATTCCAGTTTTATAGGTTAGGAAAAACTTACAGCAATTGAATGCTGTAGCTACATTAGAAGCGGCAGAACCACAAAATACATCCAGATGTGTGGCCCTCAAGACCCTTGCTCATAACTACTAAGCTGTTGAATCAAGGAGGACATCATGGTATCACTGTATTTTTCACAGCTTGTTGATGAGACCAATAAGTGGGGTGTAAACCTTATACAAATTTGGTGATTCTCTTTAAGGAAATATTACAAAATTACAAAACCAAAATTAGGTATGAAAATAAAGATTCGCTTTTTTCCAGCTTTCCTGAAGTTGATTGACAAAAACTGTCTCTGTTTATGGTACACATTGTGAAATGAATACCAGAATCACGCTAATTAACAGATCCATAACCCCACGTAGTTACCTTTGTGTGTGTGTGTGTGTGTGTGTGTGTGTGTGTATGTGCATGTGTGTGGTGAGAACACTAAAGCAAATTTCAAGTGTATGATACATGTTGTTAACTATAGTCATCATGCTATGCATTTTCAGAACTTACTCATCTTATAACTGAAAGTTTTTAGCCTTTGACAACCGTCACCATTCCCTCTACCTGAAGTCCCTGGCAACTACCATTCCACACTCCACCTCTGTGAAATTGACTATTTTAGATTGCACATATAAGTGAGATGGTATAGTATTTGGGGTTTATTTGTGTGTGTCCAGATTATTTCATTTAGCATATTGTCTTCCAGGTTCATCCTTGTTGCAAATGGGCAGGATTTCTTTCCTTTTAATGATTGAGTAACAGTCCCTGGTGCATACACGTGTGTTTATCACATTTTCTTTCTTTCTTTCTTTCTTTTTTTAAAAGATTTTTAAAAAAATTTACTTATTTGGCAGAGACAGAGAGGGAGAGAGAGATCACAAGTAGGCAGAGAGGCAGGCAGAGGGGGAGGGGGAAGCAGGCTCCCCACTGAGCAGAGAGTCTGATGCGGGGCTCGATGCCAGGACTCCAGGGTTATGACCTGAGCAGAAGGCAGAGGCTTAACCCACTGAGCCACCCAGGCACCCCTTTATCACATTTTATTTACAACAACTCTGTCTAGCTAAACTTTCTGTGATGAAGGAAATGTCATATAATCCATGCTGTGCAATACAGCAACCATTAGACACATATGGTATTGAATAATTCAAAATGTAGCTAGTGAGACTGAAGAACTGATTTTGAACTCTTATTTAATTGTATTAGCTTGAATTAACACAAAGCTCTAAATCTCTTTTTGTTTCAGTTTTTTAAAATATCTCTTTGATCTATCAATTTCTGAGAACAGTATCTTAAAGTCCATGCAATTTTTGTGGATTTATCCTTTTATCTTATGATTTGTAGAAGTTTCTGTTTTATATATTTCAAAGTCATTAAATGCAAAAGGGCCATGCCTGTTGTATTGGTTAAGGTTCTTGGTAGCAACAGCAGAAACCAATTAGGGTGGGCTTTAGCAAAATGGGGATTTATTGGAAGGAAGAGAGCTCAACAGATTGAGGAGAGCTGGAGGTTTGGCAGGAGGCTCTGACAGGGTAGAGCACTGCCATGGCTCCTTCCCATGGCTGGCTACTGTGGCTATGGACACTACTTCTAGAAAGGCTGCCAGTGTGGAAAAACCTGACAGATGTCCAGTACAGGTGTTCTATCTTCTTGCTTGTTAATCCTATGGAGATGGAACAGCCTTTTCCATCTTCGTTACTGCCATCATCTTGGAATGCATCTTTTACTATTGCCACACCCGCTAACTGTTTTTGTTTTGCTTTGTTTTAGCTGGGGAAGGCTTCTGGTGTCCTTATTCAAATTAATGCAGGCTGGGCCCTTTTACAATTTCAGAGTAAACAGTTTTCTTCACTAATTTTGCTTCCTTCTGCTCATTTCAGTGTTTATTGGGGAGACATTTTTAAAAAAGATTTATTTATTTGAAAGAGAGTGAACATCTGGCGGGGAGGGGCAGAGGAAGAGGGAGGAGAGAGAGAATCCTCAAGCTGACTCCATGCCCAGTGCAGAGCCCAATGTGAGACTTGATCCCAGAAACCTGAGATCATGACCTGAGTTGAAAGCAAGAGTCAGATGCTTAACCAACTATGCCACTCAGGTGCCCCTGGGAGACATTTTTTAAAAGCCATCTATGCTTTCTAACATATTAAGACACTAATCTAACATATTAATCCACTAATCCATTAATCTAACAGATTTCTAGAAATCTGTTACTTTATTTACATGGAATGAAAATTATAGCCTCAGTGGCAAAGAGGCCAACCAGTGAGTTTTATTTATTTTTAAATATTATATGTTTTTATTTGAGAGAGAGAGAGAGAAATAGAGCACAAGTGGGGTGAGAGACAGAGGGAGAAGCAGACTCCCCACTGAGCGGAGAGCCCGAGGTAGGGCTTGATCCCGGTATCCTGGGATCATGACCCGAGTAGAAGGCAGATGCTCAATGTACTGAGCCACCCAGGGGCCCTGAGAGTTTTCTTGAGTATGAAAGCTCTGAGATAGTGTACTAGAACACAGGTCTGACTGTGGAGACTTGAATTCTCAGGAAGAGTGCGGACCCCACCACAGTTGTCACCCAGAATCATGTGGCAGCACCTCAGGCCTATGTGGGGCCATCCTGAACGCTGTCCTAAATTTTTACGAACGGAGCTCATAAAGCGAGGAATCAGTGGTTGGCATTTGTGTTTACCTAATTATGTGAGTTTGGGTTCTGGAAACATTACGAGACTAAGAAGGGGCAAGAAACTGGAGGCTGAACTCAGTGTCAGCTTTTTTCAAGGCAGTTAATTTTCCAAAAATAGACACACTTAATGCAACAGCATCTTAATTATTGAAGGAGTTAGGAAGCTCTCCCTGCATCCTGACACCTCCAGTAGTAAGCAATTTAAAACACCATTTTACATGAAGTATAAAAAATTCACATTTTTTTTTTGAAGTAAATGATGATATGGCAAAGGAACTCCATATGTGAGGTAGACTGCCTTGGGCTGTACCCCCAGGTGTTTTAGGGGGTGCTCTCCCATGTTGAAGGTCCTTCTGTGGAAAAATTGGAGAAGGAGACTTCAGTCTAAATGTCATCCTTGAATTCAATCAGACTAGTGAAAAACCCAAAGTCTTAGGATATTTTTTGTCCTCTGTAGAATTGTTTCCCTTTGACTTGCTCTTCTGTGAAATGTTAACTGCTATTTTATTCATTATAAGAGTACTATTGAGGGCATTTTCCACAACTCTAAATGAGGCTGTGGGGAGAAGTTTCTCCCACGTTTAGAAGATATGTACCTTCTAAACCGTGGTTTGTTCTTCCTTTGAGGACACTGCAAACAGGACATCTCTCTTTTCTGCTCTGGCCTCTAGTGACCTCAGAGATAAGATAGCAGTCCATAGATCGCCAATGAAAAAGACCTTTAGGCACTTTTATGTAACAACGTCGCCTCATCTTGCTTTTCTATCTTTATTTTCCCTCCATTCATTTTCCCAATTTATTTTAATTTCTATCTTATTGTGGAATATGCCTCTCTAATAGCCATCTCAAATTCGATTTCATTTTGAATGAATGGACATGTGAATAAATAATCAATTATAGAATGAATAATGGACCCCAGGCCAAGTTGGTTTGTCCCCAGCTGAGGGGTGTTACCTATATTCTCCAGGATGGCCAGTGAAAGGGGCCTTTAAATGCCCCTGACTCACGCAGGAAGAGGAGGATCATGAGTGTCGCAAAAAGGCATAACCAGTAGCTAATGGCCTCGGCTGGTGGAGGAGGCCAAGAGTTCATTCAAAATGGCAAAAAAGAAACAAATGAATGGCTGAGTATATGTAGTTGTCTATCTGCAAAGGATGTGAAAGGGAGAGCAATGGCTCTTTATGGCCCTCTAGAGATTTCAGTGTAATTACAAAATCATGTTACATAGTTACAGTCTTTGTGTATAAATTCAATGAGTTGATCAAAGATTTTATATTTTCCACCAAGTTGAAGGAATGGATAAAGTAAAGCCTCTTTTGATCAAGGGATAATTTTTATTCAACATAATGGATTGTAAATGAACTCCTACTAAGTATCCTGGGATTATTTATGAGAAATATAGAATGTGTTGTATGCTTAAATTTGCATGTAGGAGTTAAGATAGGAAATTATTCTTTCAAGAAATTTTTTGACTTTTATTTTCCCAAGAGGAAGACGTCATTTTAAAAAATGGGATTATGGGGCACCTGGGTGACTCAGTCAGATAAGCATCTTCCTTCAGCTCAGGTCATGATCTCAGGGTCCTGGGATTGAGCCTCCCTAAGCAGGGAGCCTGGTTCCCCCTTTCTTCCTGCCTCCAGCTGTCCCTGCTTGTGGTTGTGCTTGCACTCTCTCTCTCTCTCTCTGTGTCAAATAAACAAATAAAATTAAAAAAATGTGTTATTCAAACATTTAAAAAAATAAAAATGGGATTATGCTTTCTTTAAGCACAAGTAGAAGATATAGGAGACAAAATTAACCGATACAGACCATTGTATTTAATGTAAATATTGGTATGTTGGATTTAGGTCACTATTTTATTATTTCTTTTATTTTTGTACCTTAATTTTTCCTTTCCTTCATTTTGAATTATTTGAATATTCTTAATACCCCATTTTAATTTATCTTCAGTTTTTAGCCACACCTGCTTATATATTTTTTAAAGATTTTATTTATTTATTTGACAGAGAGAGATCACAAGTAGGCAGAGAGGCAGGCAGAGAGAGAGGGGGAAGCAGGCCCCCTGCTGAGCAGAGAGCCTGATGCAGGACTCGATCCCAGGACCCTGAGATCATGACCTGAGCCGAAGGCAGTGGCTTAACCCACTGAGCCACCCAGGCGCCCTATGTTTTTTTTTTTAAGTAGTTGTCCTAAGGATTGCAATATGCATATTTTTAAAAAAGATTTTATTTATTTATCTGACACAGAGAGAGACACAGCAAGAGAGGGAATACAAGCAGGGAGAGTGGGAAAGGGAGAAGCAGCCTTCCCACCAAGCACAGCGCCCAATGTGTGACTCAAACCCAGGACCTTGGGATCATAACCTGAGCCGAAGGAAGACACCTAATGACTGAGCCACCCAGGCGTCCTGCAATATACATATTTATAACAGACTAATTAATATATTTCCAGTGGAAAACAGGAAGCTTATTACCATATAGTTCCTATGTCTACCTTTGGGGAAATGGTCCTCTCTGTATAACATTAATATACACTGAAAATGGGGCACCTGGGAGCTCAGGTTAAGTGTCTGCCTTTGGCTCAGGTCCTGGGACTGAGCCCCAAGTCAGGCTCTCCGGTTAGTGGGGAGTCTGCTTCTCCCTCTACGTCTTCCCCTCCTCCTCTCTCTGCTTGTGCTCACTGTCTCTTCCTCTCTCTCTCTCTCTAAAATAAATTTTAATAAAACCCATAAACTGAAAACACTGTCAGACCATTCACCATAGCAACTTCATTCTAAGCATGTCGCCTGAGGCAAGGGAAACAAAAGCAAAAATCAATTATTGGGACTTCATCAAGATAAAAAGTTTCTGCACAGTGAAGGAAACAATCAATGAATTAAAGGACAACCTACAGAAGGAGAGAAGATATTTGCAAATGACATATCCAATAAAAAGTCTACAATATGTAGAATCCATATATATATATGTAAACTTACCAGACTCAACACCCCAAAACCAAAAATTCCAACTAAAAAATGGGCAGAAGACATGAACAGACATTTCTCCAAAGAAAACACCCAGATGTCCAACAGACACATGAAAAGATTCTCAACATCACTCACCAGGGAAATGCAAATCAAAACTTCAATGAAATATCACCTTACACCTGTAAGAATGGCTAAAATCAATAACCCAAGAAACAACAGGTGTTGGAGAGGATGTGGAGAAAAAGAAATACTTGTGCTTTGTTGGTGGGAATACCAAGTGGTGCAGTCACTGTGGAAAACAGTATGGAGGTTGCGACCCAGTAATCACACTATTGGGTATTTACCCAAAGAATACAAGAACACTAATCCAAAGGGATACATGTACTCTTATGTTTATAGCAGCATTATTTACAATAGTCAAGATACGGAAGCAGCTCAAGTGTTCATCAATGATGGATGCCATATTTATCTATCGATTGATCAGTTGATTGATAGGTAATGGAATATTACTTAGCCATAAAAAGAATGAAATCTTGCCATTTGCAATGACGTGGATAGAGCTAAAGAGTATTACACTAAGTGAAATAAGTCAGTCAGAGAAAGACAAATATCACATGATTTCACTCATGTATGGAATTTAAGTAAAGGGGAGAGAGAGAGAGAGGCAAAGAAATCCTTAACTTTAGAGAACAAACTGATGGTTACCAGAAGGGATGGGTTGGTGGATGGATGAAATAGGTGTTGGGGATTCTGTTTCTCTTCCTTGATTCCTGAAGTTCCAACTTTCTCTGAATCATTTGCCTTTGATCTGAGGAATTTTCTTTAACTTTCTGTTGGCAGGTCTGTTGGCCATAAATCTCTTAGTTCTTCTCCATCCGAGAATGTTTTTTTTTTTTTTAAAGATTTTATTTATTTATTTGACAGAGAGAAATCACAAGTAGATGGAGAGGCAGGCAGAGAGAGAGAGAGAGAGAGGGAAGCAGGCTCCCTGCTGAGCAGAGAGCCCGACATGGGACTCGATCCCAGGACCCTGAGATCATGACCTGAGCCGAAGGCAGGCAGCGGCTTAACCCACTGAGCCACCCAGGCGCCCCATCCGAGAATGTTTTATCTTAATTTTGCCTTCATTCCTGAAGGGTATTTTTGCTGCTTATTCAATTCCAGATAATTATTTTTTTTCAGAGCTTAAAAGCTTTGTTCCATTGCCTTATGACCTAGCTTGAGAAATTCACACTCATTTTAATACTTTCCCTTCATATGTTATCTGTTGTTCTTCTCTGGCTTCTTCAAGATCTTTTCCTTATCTTTAGTTTTTAGAAGTTTGGTTATGATGTGTCTGGGTGTGGGTTTTTTCAAGTTTATCCTGTTTTTATTTTTATTTATTATTATTATTATTTTTTTAAGATTTTATTTATTTGACAGATAGAGATCACAAGTAGGCAGAGAGGCAGGCAGAGAGAGAGGGGGGGAAACAGGATCCCTGCTGAGCAGAGAGCCCGATGTGGGGCTCGATCCCAGGACTCTGAGATCATGACCTGAGCTGAAGGCAGAGGCTTAACCCACTGAGCCACCCAGACACCCTATCCTGTTTTTAGTTCGCTGAGTTTCTTTATTTAAATTTAAATTCAATTAATTAACATATAGTGTATTATTAGTTTCAGAGGTAGAGTTTAGTGATTCATCAGTTTTATATAATACTCAGCGCTCATTATATCACGTGCCCTCCTTAATGTCCATCACCCATTTACCCCATTCCCCTGCCCTGCCTCCAGCAACCTCAATTTGTTTCCTATGATTAAGAGTCTCTTATGGTTTGTCTCCCTTACTGATTTCATCTTGTTTTATTTTCCCTCCCTTCCCTTATGATCCTCTGTTTTGTTTCTTAAATTCCACATGAATGAAATCATATGATAGATCTCATTCTGAAATAAGACAATCAGAAAGATTGACTTATTTCAGTTTGCTGAGTTTCTTGACTCTATAAGTGCATTTCATAGTCAAATATGGCAATTTTTCATTATTCTTTAAATTTCTTTTCTTCACCCATATTTCTTCTTTCCTTCTGGGATCATGACATGAGTATTAGACCTCTTAGCATTGCCTCATAGGTGCCCAAAGCTCTGTTCAGTTTTTTCCCCCAATTTTTTCTCTTTGTTTTTCTGACTGGATAATTTTATCTGTCTTCAAATACACTCACTTTTCATTCTTTCCTGTCCTCTCCATTGTGATCTTGAGTCCATTCAGTAATCTGTTATTTTGTTTTTCTGTTCTAAAATTTCCATTTGCTGGGACGCCTGGGTGGCTCAGTTGGTTAAGCAGCTGCCTTCAGCTCAGGTCATAATCCCAGCGTCCTGGGATCGAGTCCCACATCGGGCTCCTTGTTCAGCAGGGAGCCTGCTTCTCCCTCTGCCTCTGCATCTGCCTCTCTGTCTGCCTGTGCTCCCTCTCTCTCCCTCTCTCTGACAAATAAATAAATAAAATATTTTAAAAAAAATAAAATTTCCATTTGGTTCTTCTTCTTTTTTTTTTTTTAATTACTTCTGCTTCTCTACTGAGACTTTCTATCTTTATATACCTTTCAAAAGTAGTCACTTCTTGGAGCACCATTATAATAACTGCTTTAAAGCATCTGCCTAGTTATTTCAAAATTTGTGACATCTCGGAGTTGGCATGTTGTCTTGTCTTCTCCCTTGTGAGATGTTGATATTTTCTTGGTTCTTGGTATGTCAAGTAATTTTGAATTATATATAAGCATTGTGAATATTATGATTCTGGGTCTTGTTTAAATCCTATGGAAAATATTGATTTTTTTTCTAAGCAGAAAACTGACCCAGTGAGGTACAACACCAGTTCCCACCTACCTTTTGTGGGCTGTGCTCCTGATGTCAGCTCAGGGTTCAAAGCCCTCACAGTGTCACTGGGCTCTGTGTGTGTGTGTGTGTGTGTGTGTGTGTGTGTTTGTTATGCAGTGGCCAGGCAGGAACTGGGCAGTGATTACTATTCAGATCAATTCTCAAAGACTTTAGTATACCATTTAGGACTAAACCATCCATGTGCAGGTGAGGTATGAACCCAGGAATTCATAACCAACTTTATGGGATTGATTTTTTTTTGTTGTTGTTGTTGTCAAATGATCCTTTATTGAAATATTTTCCTCTGCAGTTCTAACTAACCAGCATTCCACTGCACCACTGTTGATGTCATCTATGAGGCCATGAAGGTGGCGGCCATCAACATTGCAGCCCACAGAGTGGGCAGTCCCCAGGATCTCTTTAGTGGTTCCGGAGATGGAACTTGGCTAAAGCTAAGTGGCTTTAGTGGCTAAAGCTTGGTGCTGCATCTGTCAGGCAAGGTCGACAATCTCATCAAAAGTGATATTTCCACTGTGCTTCATGTTTTTCTGCTTCTTTCTGTCTCTTGGCAGTTCCTTAAGGGCTTTGACAATCAGGGCAGAGGCAGAAGGTACCACTTCATTCTGAGTCTCTCTGTTCTGAATGATCAGTTTCACTGTAATCCTTAGACCCTTCCAATGACTGTTTGCCTTGCTGATGCCATCACCAACATTTTTGGGGGACAGACCCAGGTGGCTGATGTGGCACGGACCGCCCCACCCATCCACCTCAGGTATACGACTTTGACATCCATGGGGTTGAACTTAGGGGGCATGGTGGAGGTGGCTGGTGTCAGATGAACCTGGATTTGGGGCAAATGAGGACAGTTGCGCCTTCACTTCCTCTGAGTCAGAAGCCAAAAGCTATGGGATCATTTTCTTGAGCTTGTCCCTACCTTCAATCTTCCTGACACCTTTTTCCCCCCGTAGGAATTCCCTTATTCCCCTTCTTGGTCTTCTGGCTAAAAAGCTGGGGCTTTATTTTTTTTTTTAAGATTTTATTTATTTATTTGAGAGAGAGAGAGACAGTGAGAGAGAGCATGAGAGGGGAGAAGGTCAGAGAGCGAAGCAGACTCCCCATGGAGCTGGGAGCCTGATGTGGGACTTGATCCCGGGACTCCAGGATCACGCCCTGAGCCGAAGGTAGTCGTCCAACCAACTGAGCCACCCAGGCATCCCAAAAGCTGGGGCTTTAGATTCCCCATGGTGCTGCCCACTTTCCTTGAATTTGTTTGCTTCCAAGTCTAAGGGCCAGTAGCTCGAGAGAGAAAGGCAATGGGATCTTTCCTCCCATTCTTGGGACCAAAGGTCCCCTGGTCAAGAGAAAGGGGTGTCAGCCCAGTCTCTGCTATTGTCAGTCATCACCTGGCGTTGCCTGAGGACTGGGGTGGGAGAGAATGGAAAAAGAAGAAGACAACATCCCCCACTTCCTCTGACCCATGTGGTCCTCTTTCTTGTTCTTTGAAACAGAAGTAGAGGGCTTCTCTTAGAGCTCTTTCTGTCCACCCTTGGTGCAAAGTTCTGGGTTTCAGGTCGCCTTTGAGTCTCAACCAACAGGTACCAAGGGAAACAATTGCGGGAACTTATCATTGATTTGCTGGTACTGCAAGTTCTGGTTTTTTCTTCCCCAATCTGCCTATGACCATTTAGTTTCAGAGCTCGCAGGTAGCTGCTCCATGCGTTCTGCCCAGGGGCATTGCTTGCATTCAATGGGAATGCAGACTCCATCTTGACTGGAACCCAGCTTACAGTCTCTAGTGGAAATCGGGGAGATGGCCCTAGCTTTTGGTCCAAAGAGATGTTGGGGGCTACCTTAGCAAAAAAAAAAAAATAAAGAACAGAGTTCCTATGACACATACATGCAACGGACACTACCCAGCTGTAACACTGAGCAAGGATGACCTCTGTTACCTGATTCGGAAAGACTCCTGGGAGACGTTGTTTAGTGAAAAAATAAAAATGCATGGTTTTAAAGAATCGCCTCACAAATAGTAACTCTACAGTGAAGTTAGGCAATACCTTGGCCAGGTAAATAAAAATAACATTGCCGGTGAGGGGCAATGGACTTGAGTTGTCTCTAGATGTCATGTGCTGAGGACATAGCACGGATGTAATATTCTAGCCTGAAATGTATAATCCAGGTTTAATTACAAGGAATCTTCAACTGGATCTCAGAAGAGGAATATTTTATTTAAAAGGAGGAAAGACTGTATTATTTTAAAATGTCAGTGTTATAAAAGGCAAAAAGATGTATGTAGAAATATTTCAGAGTTAAGCAAACTGAAGAGACATATCAAGAAAATGCTATACCTGATGGTAGATGGGTATGGAAAGGAAAAAAATGGTGTGAGGGACTTTATTAAGTCAGTTGACAAAATTAGAATACTAAGAGTAGAATATATTAAAGTATGAATCAATGTTAAAATTCCTAAAATTATTAGTTACACTGTGGTTATGTAAGAGAATATTCTTTTTATTCTGCACACTCCAATATCTAGGGGTAAGGACTGTGATACATACAACTTCTCAAATATGAATAGAACAAAATTCTGTATCTGTCTGCGTGTATGAATATATACATACCTATGGCCAGATGATTCTGTGACTAAGAAAATGCTAAATAAAGCAAAAGGGGCAACATGTTAGCAATAGGTGAATCTGTGTATTGATTATGCTGTATTGATTATGTTTTTGTTTTGCCACTTTACTGTAAGCTTGAAACTAATTCTGAGTCATTTTAAAAAGAACAGAGTTCCCTAAATCCTATTCTGTCTTGGCCATTGTGATGTCAATGCTGCAGGCTCCCAGGCCCTTTCTGCTGCCTGCAGTCCCACGCGATAGTAGACGGGCCCAGTGTTTCCTGGCTTGGAGACTGGAGAGAAAATCGTATGTCATGCGAACCAATCAATGTCAGTCTTTCCAGTTCGCAAAAACTTCTAAAACATAGATAGATCTGTATGCCAACTCAGCACAGAACACTGAGGCTGCATTCCTATTCTGGGATGCGTTCTAGAAAAAAGAACGCGAAACCAGTGATTACATGGTAAGAAGAAACTTGTGCAAGATGAAAACAGTGAACAGTCGGCGAAAACCACCAGAAGCCGAATCTGTTCAGAGGCAGCATTTTAGTTAGAAGTAATAAACCGTCTTTGTTTGAAGGTGGGTGGTTAGGATGGTGTAGCAGCCACCATCGGTGGCATCAGTGACAGATCAGCTGTCAGCCACATCCTCTTGGTGATGTTTGTTCCAGAACATGCTGATCACATCCTCCTGCTACTATTGACAAGGAGTCAATCTGAGGATAAGTACCTCAGATTCCCCACCACAGGGAACAACCCGGAGGCTGATCCATACTGTCTCTTGAGTTTTCCAACAAGATTGAATGCCAGTGGCCCATGGTGGTAATCCGCCAGTTAATTCTTCCTCATGGCCTCTTTCCTTTCCTGTCTCACTCGCGTCTCCTCTCTTAATGCCTCCCAGAACTATGTAAACTCAAATCCTGTCTCACTGTTTATTTTTGGAGGAGCTCAGCCTAAAGCAGATGGTTACTTTTATTTATTGGAAACTTAATTGGAAAATGAGGCCAATCAGTGTGGAGGGAAAAGCTGGTGTGGAACAGCGAGTTAGTCCCTTAGCAGTTAGGACAGGAGCGATGCAGTAAGGCTGCAGGATTTTGGGATGATATGTTAGCCTGTCACTGTCTAGTGACAGGAGGTCCTATCTGTTGGAGGATACTACTTCCTGATCCCCTGCACATGAACTGATCCCCACTCCATTGCTCTGGTGTCTAGAGAACAGTGCTGGATGACCGGAGTGCCAGAACAAGGTGAAACTGATGGCTGTCGCGCCATCTTGGCTTGTATCATGGAAGGTCTCTGGGAAGAACACAGATGGAAGTGAGAGAAGAGGAAGGCAGACTTGGGATGAGAAGCAGTAGAAGAAGACACTTGTATGGCTCTCTCAAAAAGAGTTTGAGAACCCATCATTTTGGCTTCTTTGCCTTGGTGACCAGCAAGCTGAGCTAAATTCTGGAAATTTCCCTTAGCTTAGGTTTTCTGATAAAACTATCTTCTCCACTTAATACGAGGCATGTTTTTAGTTTCATTGCTCCTATGCTTATTCTTTAAATGGTCTCCATTCTTTTTGCAAGTACAAACGGTAGATACGACATATAAAAAACAAAAGTAGCAAATCTCCTTCAGGATATTACAATTTTAGTACAGTTTCTCCAGGGAAGATTGAAATAACGATGGTAAAACAGACAAATTCAATTATACTGTATTTCTCTCTGTGGCTGATAGTCCTAAGATAAAACAGAAGTTGATTGTGTAGTTGCCACCAAATCTTTTTGTTCCTTTCTCAACTTTTTATTTTGAGAAACTGGAAGTAGTGGAAACTGGAGTACAGAGAATACCAGCAGACTTTCCATCTGGATTTAATAATAGTTAACATGTCTCCATATTCTTACTGCTTCCCTCATGTGTACACATGAACACACATTTTCTTTTTCAGAAACATTTAAAAATTAGTAGCAGACATGACACTTCACCCCTAAATACTCAGCATGCTTCTTCTAAGAATAAAAATATTTCTTTACATAATTACAATACCGTTATCAGACCTAAGAAAAAAACATTAATTCCATCATATTAAATAATATCCTGTCCATGTTCTGATTTCTGCACTTGTCCCCAAACTGTCCTTATATGACTGCTCTTTTCAATCAGAATGCAATAAACACTCACACTTTATATTTGGTTTTTATGTCTTTCTGATCGCTTTTCATTTAGGATGGCACTGTTTTTGTTTGTTTGTTTGTTTGTTTGTTTGTTTGTTTTTAATTTCCTATGACACTAAATAACTTTTTTGGGTTTGGACCAGTTTTCTTGTTTGAATGTCCACATTCTGAATCTGTCTGTTCCCGCAGAGGGTCATTTAGCTGTTCCTCTCCTTGCATTCCCTATAAACTGGAAGTCTGGAGGCTTGATTAGACACAAGTTAATAATTTTGGTGATGGTAGGTAGGCAAGATCTTCCTACTGTATTACCCAGAAAGAATAGACAGCCGATCCTTGAACAACATGGGTTTGAATCACATGAGCCTGCTTATATACAGATTTGTTTCTATAAATAGTACTATAAGTATATTTTCTCCTTCTCATGATTTTAACCATATTTTCTTCTCTCTAGCTTACTTTAATATAACTATTTTAGTATATAATGCATATAACATACAAAATACGTGTTAATTGACTGTGTTATCAGTAAGGCTTCTGGTCAAGAGGAGGTTATTAGATAAGTTTTGGGAGAGTCCAAACTTATACATGGATTTTTGACTGCATGGGGGTGGGGGTCGGCACCTCCCACCCCTGCATTGTTCAAGGGTCAACTGTATCATACAATTATCCTATTTTTAATGATGATTATTTGGTTACAATGGTGACCGTCCAATTTCACTGTTGTGGAAGTCTGTATTTTTCCTCATAGTTAGTATCAGTATTGTGGTTAATATTGGGCAGTACTTTGGTGCTATGTCCGGATCCTGTTCTTCATAGCCTTTCAGTCAATGCTTTTCATATCCACTGATGATTTGCCTGAACCAATTACTATATTAGGGGTTGCAAAATGACAAGTCCATGTATCCTTCGATCGTTCCTTTTACATTTATTATATATTTAATCAATTACAATCAGTAATGACTTCGGATGTTTAGATTATTCCAAATTTGGCCACTGACTACCCTTTTAGGCTGGCTTCTCTGTCTTTTGATATGACTCCCTTAAGCGTTTTCTGGTATGCTTTCTGGTAGTACAAGATCACAGTTTTTGTGCTCCAAACCTGGAATCAGCTGTTTCTCTACGGAGCACAGCTACCTTCTAAGTCTCTGGCTGAAAACGTTATTCCACTAATGTAGCAACTTCCAGTTTTGCTCTCACTTTGCTCCTTCAGGGCTGGGACCACATACATTCGTTCTCCAGGGCTTAACATAGGTTTATTACCCAGAAGTCACTCAACAAAGCTTTGTTGAATGAATGAAGAGCGGACATCAGCCAGAGTAGTGGTTCTCAATTCCGACTGCGTATTAGAAGAATCTGAAGAGCTTTGAGAACATGTGGATGCCCCGGTCACATACCCAAATATTCCCATTTAATTTGTTTGGCATGGAGAGACAATATAGCCACCTGGTTAAAAAAATGCAGACTTCGGGGCCAGATGATCTGGATTTTGGACCCCAGATTCGACATTTACCCTCTGTGTGACCTCTTTCGGTGGCTTCTGTTTCTGCTGTGAGGATCCACCTCACAGGCTCCTGTGAGAATTAAATCAATTAACATATGCAAAGTGCTCAGAACAGCTCCTGGCAGAGTCTACACTAGCTAACTGTTAGCTGTCCATTTTTTTTTTTTTTTAGATTTTATTTATCTATTTGACAGAGAGAGAGGCAGTGAGAAAGGGAACACAAGCAGGGGGAGAGGGAGAGAGAGAGGGGAAGCAGGGGAGCAGGGGATCAGGACCTGAGCCTAAGGCAGATGCCTGATGACTGAGCCACCCAGGCACTCCTTAGCTGTCCATTGGAGTCTACATTTGTTAGCGAGGTGATTAATTTTTTGAAGTGCTTCCCAATGTGTTTTCTCTTTTTGATAACTCAGGGTTGTCCTCAGCAGCCTTTCTACCTTTAGGACTGGGCCCTGAGAGGCTGAATGAGAGAAGACAGAGGGGTGGTTTGAGAGGAATTCTTGCTGGAGCTAGGGGAGGCAGAGAGCTCTCAGGTCCTGGGTGGAGGAAGGACAGATTCCTAGAATTATCCAAGGAAGATGGTGAAAATGTGTCAGATGGGCTAAGGGGGACTGGAAGCAGAAGGGACTTAGGGCTGGACTCTGGGGGAACCTCTCTGCCAGAGCCTCGCCCACTAGGGTAGCCAGATAGAGCTGAAATGGAGAAAACCACGGGCTCCCTCAACTTGCTCACGGAGGTCCCGTGTCACCTTGGAAGGAATGGGAGAGTAGCTACAGATTGCAAATACGGGTAAGTGCCAACCGGCTAGTGCGGGGGTAGGAGGTGAGGGGATCCTCCACCAGAGATTTAGGGGGAAACATGCTAAAACCAGAGGCTGGAGGAAAGCTGAGTCTCAAAGAGCCAGTAGCTGGAATGAGCTGAGGTGGGGGCTTTGCCAGCGGGAAGGCAACTGGGCCCTCTGGGAGGAGCCCCTCCTCGTGGGATAGCCGAGTAATCCTGGGGGCTCACTGGAGCTAGAAAACATGGGGATGGGTCTTCGGTATTCAGTTCATTACAGCTGTCACCGAGATGTCTGCTCCCCAGGATCACCTGGTCCCTTGAAAGGCAAGATTTCTGTGTGTCAAACATTGACACTGGGGTCTTTTGCAAGATCCTACAGCCACTAGGTTGTCTTCTCCTCCTGGAGGCTTTTATGAGCAGCAAATAGTTTCCTGCCACTAGGGGTCACCTGCCACCACTGTCTCTCTCTCTCTCTCTCTCTCTCTCTCTCTCTCTCTCGGTCTCTAGAAACCTACATTTCTGTCCCTAGATGAGCCATTTCTGCCTCTTCCAAGCAAAGAACTCGCCCATGCACTTTTCCTGTGGGCAATTCAGCTAATTCTCCTCATAAGTGCCAAACACAAAAGCCACATTACTTTGGGGGGAAAAGAAAGAAGAGCTCCTTTCCCCTTAATACCAGATTTATTGTGATATAATATACATGCCATAAAATTAATCTTTTAAAAAATGTATAATTCAGTGTGTTTTAGTATATTCACAGAGCTGTGCAACTGTCACCACATCTAATTTCAAAACATTTCTCCTTAAAAAGCAACCCTGTACCCTGTACCCATTAGCAGTCATTTCTTGTTCCTGATTCCCCCTGACAACCACAAGTCTACTTTCTATCTCGATGCATTTGCCTTTTCTGCACATTTCATATAAATGGAATCATACACGGTCTTTTGCGGCAGCCTTCTTTTACTTCGTATAATGTTTCCAAGCTTCAGTTACGTGGTAGTTTGTGTTAGTATGCTGTTCCTTTTTATTGCCAAATAGTATTTCACTGTATGAATGCACCCTATTTCCTTTGTGCATTCATTAGTTGATAGCGATTTGGGTTCTACTTTCAGGCTGTTAAAAATACTGCTGTTGTGAACATTTGTGTATGGGTGTTTGTGTGGACTTCTATTTTTAATTCTCTTGGGTCTATACCTAGGAGTGGAATTGCTGGGTCCTAGGACAACTCTGTGTTTAACCTTCTGAGGAACTCCCAGAGTTTTCTAAAGCAGCTGCCCTATTTTACATTTTCATCAGCAGTGCAGGAGGGCTCCAGTTTCTCCAGCCCTTGTCAATATTTGTTATTTATTTTCTTTGTCATAGACATCCCAGTGGTGGTGAAGTGTTAACCTCATTATGGTTTGATTTGCATTTCCCCGATGGCTCATGAGGCTGAGCACGGGCCATTTGTTTATATTCATTGGAGAAATGTCTGTTCAGGTCCTTTGTCAATTTTAAAAAAAATGGGTTCTTTTTCTTTTTATGATTGAATTGTAAGAGTTCTTAATATATTCTAGATACAAATCTTCTTATCAGATATGCGGTTTGCAAATATTTTCTCTTTTCCTGTGGGTTGTCTTTTCATTTCCTTGGTGGTGCCCTTTGAAGCACAAAAGTTTTTAATTTCCATGCACCATTTCCTCACTTTCTCTTTTTTGTTTGTGCTCAGACGTACCTAAGAAACCATGGCCTCATTTGGGATCACAAAGATTTATGTCCGAGTTTTCTTCTAAGAGTTTCACAGTTTTAGCTCTTATGTTGGGGTTGTGGATCTACTTTGAGTTCATTTTTGTCCATGGGTGAGGTAGGAGTCCAAATTCATTCACTTGCATGTGGACATCCAATTATTCCTTCACCACTTGTTGGAAAGGGATCCTTTCTTCATTGAGTTGTCTTGGCACCCTTGTACCGCCCTGGAACGTCAAGTGTATTCCACTGATCTGTATGTCTGCTATTGTGCTGGTTCCACACAGTCTTGATTATTACAGCTTTGAAGGGAGTTTTGAAATTAGGAAGCGTGAGTCTTCTAATTTTGTTCAAGACTTTTGCATAGTCTCGGTCTCTTGCATTTCCATATAAATTTTAGGATCGGTTTGTCAATTTTTCTGTGCAATCTTTTGGATTTTGTTTAGGTTTTAATTTCTTTTCATGATGTTCTGCACTTTTCAGTGAACAAGTCCTGCACTTTTTAGGTCACTTAGATTACTATGCATTTTATTCTTTTTGATACTATTATAAATGGCACTGTTTTCTTAATTCCATTTGCAGATTGTTCATTGTGAGGGTATAGAAAATATAATTTTTTTTTTTTTGTATATTGGTCTTGCATCCTACAACCTTGTTGAATTCATTAGCTCTAAAAGTTTTTTTTTGTGTTTGGATTCTTTGGGATTTTTCTAAATAAAAGATCATGTCGTATACAATTATTTATTCTTTTCTGATCTCAGTGCGTTTTGTTTGTTTTTCTTTCCCAATTGCCTTCATTGGAACCTCTAGTATAATATTGAATAGAATTCTTGTCCTGTTTCCGATTTTAGGGAGAAAGCTTTCAGTCCTTGACCACTAAGTATGATGTTAGCTGGGTTGGCCCTTATCAGGTTGTGGAAATTCCCTTCCATTTCTAGTTTGCTAGGTGTTACTGTCATGGAAGGGTGTTGGATTCTGACGGATCTTTTTCTGCATGTATTGAAATGATCAACCTCTTTTTTGCCCTTTACTCTACAAATACGATGTCTTGAATTGGTTAACTTTCACATGGTGAACCAACTTTTCATTCATGGGATAAATCCTGCTTGGCATGGTGTATAATTTTTTTTTGTATGTTGCTTGTATTTTGTTGAGGATTTTTGCATCCTTATTCTTAAGGGTATTGGCCTATAGTTGTTTTGCAATGTCTTTTGTCTAGTTTTGATATCAGGATGAATTGGAAAATGCTCTCTCTTCTCTATTTTGTAAGTTTGTGAAGGACTGGTGTTAATGAGCTCTGATGTTTTTGAAACATAATGCTGGCTTCCTCACTCTGTTGGAGGTGGAGAAAGAGGTTTTGTATTTGCTTTTGTGTTTGTTTCTGTCCCCTGACCCCATTCTGCGCTGGTGAGTTCCAGGACTCTGTCAAGAACTCTGCAGAGAATGAGATTTTACAGGGTAGCTTGTTACAGTTTTGTGGACACCGAGAGATGATGTGAACCCCCAAGGTCTGAGATGAAGGGCAATGTCATTCACAGAGACAGTAGTAGTCAATGCATCAGCATTCTTTATTTGAGACCCACAGAACAGCATGAAGAGTGACAGGTGATACCTGTGTAGTCAATGGGCTGCATTATAGGAGAGGAACCATGAGCTTAGGGACCCTAAATCTTTTTTTTTTTTAAGATTTATTTATTTATTTAGGGGGACAGAGGGACAGAGAGGGACATAGCAGACTCCCCACTGCGCATGGACCCTGATGTGGGGCTTGATCCCACGGCCCTGAGATCATGACCTAAGCCAAAATCAAGAGTCAGGTGCCTAACTGACAGAGCCATTCAGGGGCCCCAGGACCCTGAATCTTTCATAATGGCCAGTAAGTATACCTGCCTTTTGCTGCAGAGGAAGACACTGTTTGTGTTTTCTGGGCTGTATGCTATACAAACATGCTTAAAAATATAGTCCAGGACAAAGACAGTCAGTGCTGTCACAAGACATGCCTGAGACTCATGGAGAATCAGCTCCCAACAGACGTCCTAGATAATATTTTCCTTCATATCCCTCCCCCCAATCCCCAGTACTCCTGCATTATATGTACTATTATTTATACATTTTAAGTTTAGTTTTTGATTTATCAGTTCTACATGCACATGATGTAAAAGAGTCAAACAACTTTACAAGGTGTATTCCTTAAAAACAGTCATCTCCTCCCCTCCCCGCCATTTACTGCTCCTCTTTCAACTCTGGCTGAGTCTGCTGGCATTGGGCATTGCTTCTGTAAATAATACTTTTTACACTACTGACGCTGCTTGATTTCTCAGAGGAAGGTATTGCCTCTCGGCGCCCACCATGGAAAATGGAAAATGCGGTTCCACCTTTCTTTCACATCCCCGTGTTTGCCTACTTCCTGGTTTCCTGTTTTTCCCGAATAGTTAAGGTGTGATGTTGGTCAGCGCAGGATTTAATACTTACATTATTAGACGCTATTATTATAAAAGCTATTCACAGATGAGCCTTGTGCCATACTTCTCCTTTCCTGTGCAGCTTCTTGTTTTCTCCAAGCCAATTGCTCGGTTTGGTTCGTTTTCATTGCTCTTCTCCAAATGTCTAAATGTCTGGATCTTCCAAAACCTGAAGATCTCATCCGTTTTCTCTGCTGGCAGTCTTCTCCCACTAAGCCTTTCGAGCCGCCCCATTCTGTGCTGATCTCCCCTCAGATCACCCCTCAACATCTTCCTGGGAATTTCTTCTTTTCTATCGTGTTTGATCCTGTTCCCTGGATCCAGTGTTGATTCTTTTTTGGTTTATCTGTCCATTTTTGGTGAATCGTATCCTAATAAAAGGGCACAGAGGAGTTACATGTTTTGAGACATTGCTTGGCTGAATTTGTGCCCTCCCGCTTAATGAATAATTCAGCAGGTATAGAAGTGTGGGTGGAAAATAATTTCCCCATAGGATCTTTGAAGGCATTTACTTCATTTTCTTCTGGATTCCAAGGTCTTGGTTCAGAATTGGATGCCGTTCTGATTCTTGACATTTTGTATGAAATTTATTCCCCTCTCTGTCTGGAAGTTTTGGGGATCTTTTATTTGTCCCTAAGTGCTTTAGTTTGGGTTGGTTTTCATTCACTGTGTGTATTTCATGTGGTGTATCCTTGTGAACTGGTGACTTCAGTTCTGGGAAAATTTCTTAATTTATTTTACAGATGATTTATTCCTCCCCATGTTCTCTGCTCTTTTTTTACTGGAACTCTTCTTATTCAAACGATGGACACTTTGGACTTGTTTCCTGTCTTACTTTCCATCGAACTGGTTTTCGCTCTGCTTTCTGAGAAGTTCCTCCCACTATACCCTCCAAATTTCCTATTGTATATTTAATTTTGCCTATCATACTTTTAATTTCCAAGAACTCCTTGAAATATGCTTTTCCTGTTCATTGACAGCAGTGTTTTCTCTTACGTCTCTGAGGACACTTCTTCTGTTACAATTTCCGTTTCCTCCAAGTTGCTCTTTTTTATTTGTTTTGACTTTTTCTCTGATTTACACACTTTTCCTCAAATCTCTGAGAGCCTCCAGCTGTTTGTTCATCTTTAAGAGTGGGATGCTGTGAAAGCTTTCTCTGTGAGGTTCTCCATGGGGTGATTTGGCTTTGCCTTATCAGGGCTGGCCAAAGACAAGTCTTCGAGTCCCATGCCTGGAGGGTATGGTTGTCCACATTCTGGAAGCCAGGAAGGAAGAAAGGTGGGGATCTCAATATTCTGTGTGCAGCTGTTCACTTACTCTACCTGCTTCAGTACTGAGCACCCGCCTTCCGCTCCTGGCCTCAGCCTTGGTCTCCATTAGGGTGGAGGCAGGGCTCTGCGTCTCTACTGAGAGTAAGGAGGAGAGTCAGGTCTTCCTTTCCTCTGGCAGCATCACCTTCATTCCCTCCTCCAGAGGTGCCTGTTGTTGCCAGTCACTGAGGTTGCCCAGGGTTCTGTGCTACAAATCTGGGGGTTTTGTCTGTATGCTTGCTTTACCTGTGGCCAGTTCAGGATCGAACTTTCTCAGGCCTGGTTAATTACTACTTATTCATTGGCCCTCCAGCTTCCAGAATTTGGTTGCTGTTGCCCTCCCTCTTCTTTCCTTTGTCCGACTGGGTTTATTCCTTTCACTGTCATTTTAGTGGGGCTTGGGGAGAAAATAGAGGTGTTCAAACTAGTATTTTAACCAAAACCAAACTATTAAATTTATCACATGTTTATGAATCTGTCTTTCTTGACATGTTGGACATACTGCTGGCATCCCAAATGCTTATCAAAAGTTACATTTCAATCACCTTTTTACTGAATTCACTGAGTAGATTATAAAAGATTAATTTCTTGATTGTGGTTTTCTCACTAAATAAATGGGATGACTAGGTTCGTGTCACACGAGGAGAGAAAATTCAGTGCCTGTTTTTAGATCTGATGCTGAGGTTGCTGGTTCATCATAAGCATGCTATTATACAATTGCTCCATTTTCATAAAACCCCAGTGATGATTCGTTTAGCTTATCCCAGAAAATCCACTGTGTTAGAACCAAATAATTAAAATGGACTTTGAGAGTCATATGGTAAATCCCTTTCCCTCTGGCTGAAAGCATCACTACAGTACCAAGAAAAGAGATTGTTTCTTGGTATGAGTGTAGACAGGTTTGAAAAGCTGGAAGGTATCAATTCTCTAACTTGATATTATACAAGGAAAGATAAGATAAAGATGGAAGACAAAACAGAATTATCTTTCAGGTCCTTAGATGCTAATTGCCACCCATCCCTCTGGATGCCCTGGGGCTACCTTTTGTAATTCTCTGTTCTTCTCTTCTGGTCAGGAGAAAGCCAAAAGCCAGAGGATGGAGAGGAGATTTGTGATCGCAGCTGGAGGAGAGCCCTGGTTGGGTGTGCGGGTCCAGCAGCTGGGATCTCTCTCCTGGCTCCTTGTGTCCTGGCTTGCGCCCAGAGCATGAACCAGGGGAAATCCATCAGATCTCCTTCCTGAGCCAGGTTTCTTGCTACCATGATAGATTCCTTTACATAAGGATGTGATGTTTCATATAAAAGATATTAAAATAGTTTTTAAAAAACCTCTTTGGAAAGTCCTTTGAAGAAAGAGAGGGAAAAGGGAAATGAAAGCTTTTTATTATGGGAATGTTCAAGCGTACACAGAAGTAGTGAAATAATGTGCTGATGCATCCATTAGCCAACTTTAACAATTATCGACATTTTACTGATGCCATAAAATCTGCTCTTGCCCCCCTCACTCCATTGACTTTTTTAAAAAAGTATTTGCTGGAGTAGATGAAAGTGAGTTTCAGACAGCATATCCTTGTCACCCATAAATACTCTTAAATGATCTCTAATTGTTCACATTCTTCTTTTTCCTTTCTCCTTTATACAAACCCACAATGCCACTATTATCATAACCTAACAATGAACAATTCCCTACTATCCTCTAATATTCTAGTCCATGTTAAAATTTTCCGGACTATCTGAAAAATATCTTTTTATGCAAGATTTGTCCAATTCAAGAGCCAAATAAGTCCTACTCATTGTATTTGGTTCATTTATCTCCTGTCTCTTTTAGTTTGTAATGATAACCTCATTCTTTAACTTCCATATAACGATGTACATTAAAAATGAAGGTGGGCTTATTAAAGACTTGGCCTTGTTGCAATGTCAGCTTTATTTGAATCTGGCACCCTTCCAAAGTTTGAAGTGCTCTCAAGGCATGCTTTTCATGGCTATGTACTGGCCTAGTGCTTCTATTAGCGAGGTTAGAATTGAACAGTTAGTCATTTTAATATAACTGCACTCTGCCTTATTTACTGATGCAACCAATCAAGCTTTGCAGGAAGTTGCTTATTAGCTTTGTGCGTATTTAAAAATGTCCCCGTTACATTAAAAATGATAAATCCATACTGTATATTGCAAAGATGGTACAATTTGATAGGTGGGAACTAAGTGTGGTAATAAATACATGCATTAGGCATTACTTTAGAAATGCTTTCAAGCAATTTATTTGAAGTGGGAGCAGTGGAGAAGGGAGAAGCGCGTCCTCTGAGGACGGACTCTCTTGGTCAACAAGGACAGCAATAAAACCCAGCACTTCTCGTCGCGACTCCACTTCCACGTGTTCTTCAAGCGTCAGCCCTGCAATGAGGATTTGACTTGCTTTTCCCAACTCTGTTCTCGTACTCAGCTAAGAGTTACTGAGTGTCTGCTCTATGGCAGACGCATTATAAACTAGATCTCATTTCACCCGAACGGTAGCCTGTGAAGGCAGTAGCCCTCTTTTGCTGATGTGAAAAGCCAAGTTCAGACCTTGGCTCTGAAGGCCGGGCTTTTGCCAGGGCTCACCCTGCTCTCAGGATTATTCTTTGGCGGCCATGTCAATTAAGGGGAGAGGTTAAAGTCAATGCCGAGCGAGGTTATCAAGCATTTGCAATGGGATCAATACCTGCTCCGTGGAATCCCCCGCAGACATAGAGCTTCCCATCCACGGCTCCTGCATTGGTGGAATTGGTTCGGAGGGAGAGCAGGGGACTTGGCATAGGTGGGCCCTCTCTCCAGAAGTCCCCATCAGGGTTATAGATCTCCACCACATCAAGGCACTTTCGAACCTGGCCTTTGTCTCGACCTACACAGCCAATTCCACCTACAGAGAACAGTACACGGAAATGAGATGACTGAGAATTTCTCTGTGACTCGCACCCCCTTCCACCTACAATTTGTATCACACATTACAGGCCTTTGACTTTTCTGTCTTGCCTGGTGCTCCTTCTCAGGTAATTTCTAAGCAATAGTGATGTCTGTTCTGTGCTCCATAGCCAAGTTGAATATCACCTTTTTTTAGAGTGTTCTGTTTGTGCTTATGCATGAAACTGATCCACTGCAGGCTTTATGTTCTACAACATCCAACGCTGGTTCACACCATGAACAACCCCATTAGGGGTTGTTTCATGTTTGCTTGCCAGGGCAGCTTGACTCGGACATCTGTCTTTCAGATGATCCTTGCCAGCGATTTCACTGACCTGCCAGTAGGGGGCGTCCTTTCTGTTCCTCATCGATGTAAACCTGTCTCTTCCTCTCCTAACTTGCGGGGACTTTTCCCCATTAGGGAAGGGCCATTCTTCGACAGATTTCAGGTTGGGGGGTCAAAGAAAGGATCCAAACCCAAATGCCCGGTGCCTCTTCCATTTTCAGATGATACAGTTCATTGAACAGATACTGGTAATAAGTGAGAGTGGTGATGGCAGAGGACTTTGGAGGAAGGCTCTTTTATAAAATTTTTATTATTTATTTTCCCCCCTTTGCTGACGGAGCCCAGCCTGTTTCCTGTGTGGATCCAGGGCGTGAGGCTATCAACTCAGGAAGCTCTTAGCAGCTTTCTCTCTTATCCGACTGGATAAATAATTTAGCCCATTACGGTGCCAAGTCTGAGCCGCAGCCTTTCCGAGGAGGGGAACACACTGGCCTTGGTTAACTGCAAGGCTCTGTGCTTCACGGCCCTCTTCCAGGGTGGCGCTGTGGTAGCTGGAGGCTTCCTAGTCCAGCAAAAAGTGGCATTTCCAGTTTGTGGGGCAAGACAGCTTCGAGAAGAGGACTTCTCCCCAGGAGCTAAACCTGGCCACTTCCCAACAGGTAAGAACGAGATGCTTTAGTTACCTGCTCCCCAAGACCCAGGAGAGATATTGCTAGGCTGGATGATATTACAACCACTTTGGAAGACCTATGAACAAGGGGAAGCGAACAGGTTAAGTGCAAGTCCCTGGGAGCCAGGCTGGGGCACAACGAGCAACCAGCGTCCTGAACATAACTTAGATGTTTCAATGAAGGTCCATTAGAAAAGCTTCCCCAACATCGTGCATATGAAGAATGGGCATTATTCTTTCGGTTTTTGAAATAATTAGAGCGCTTGCCGTTTTTGTTTCTCTGTTACTGAGTGTATTTAATTATAACGTTCAGCCCTTCCTCCGCTCTTGGAAACATGTGCCCTTTCTGTTTGGTTGGCAGACAGCGCACACGCTCCCCTCGAGGGTGCCATGGCTGGCGGGGTATTGTCTCAGCTTCTGACCATTAACGCCTGAATGCGTTCTCCTTCTCACTTGGATGTAATCCCACCATCAAGTACACTTAGAGCATCACTCTAACAGCCGACTAATGAGCTTAAACTGAAGGTGAATCCTGATTAGATAAATAATCAAATATAAGTGTGATCTTTATTAATAAGTCAGCAGCAGCACTACAAGAGAACTCTTTTGATGAGAGAAATCTAGGGTAGAATCAGTACATCTTCAGAATTTCAATGAGATACCTCCATATCTTTAATTTATATGCTACCAGAACCTCTCAGCCTGACTTTTCTGTATTCAAAACAGGCCAATGGGTAGAAACTGTCTTTGCGAGTCATGCCCAAATGGACCTCGAACGCCAACTCTGCACCTCAGTGTTTTAATGGAGGTGGGGGAGGGGAGGGAAAAAATGACAGGACAGTGCCTCCCTCCCCTCGTTTCTGTTTCTACAAAGATGAAGACCAGCTCTTCTTGGGTTTGGCTGCTACAGATTCATCCCTTTCTTTCCTCTTCTTAGCAGGCTCACACGCAAAGCCTGTCAGGGAGCTGGCTGAGGGCAGAGGTGAGCCACCCGCCTAGGACTCCCTGTCTTCAGCTCCCTGCCTACAGTGGCCCTGGCTCCCGGCTCTTGCCTGCTGAGCCGCCTTCAGGTGGCGGGCTTACTCTGTTCTTCCCTGGGCTGGATCCAAAAGAGGAAGGGGATTGTGTAATTGGTCTGACAAGCTCTCAAAGTTGCTTGCATTGCCAAAGAAGCTTTTGAAACAAGCTTTAGTAAATGTCTTTGCTGTCGTAGGCTCCCTTGTGACACAGAAAAAGCAGGTAGGCTTTTGGGAACAGACAGATCTTGGTTCATATGCTTGTGTCCATTTCCTAACATGGGTCCCTTTGATTGCTCTAAGCCTCAACCTTCTCATCTGTAAATTAAAGATAATAATATCACGTTCATAAGTTGTGGCAAAGATTAAGTGATTACATAACTGTAAAGGGGTAAAAAGCCATTACTCTGGGAATTTCTTTATTCTCATGTACTGCTTGTGAACAAAGTGTTTGGCACCTTGCAACCATTCGGTCATGTTAATTCTTTCTCCTGCATGTTCTAGAGTGTTGGGTAAATAAGCCAGTGTTCACCAAAGTGGCTGAAATCTTACATTTGCTCACTCCGAATTTAACTATTTTCTAGGTCTACAGTTGATGGCCTACTGACTGTATGGTCAAATCTCTCTTAAAATTTTCTTCCAAGGTTGGATAGAGACAATCAAAATGTCAAAGGGCTACCGTTTAAATAGGCCAAGCGTTCACCTCAACCATTGGCTGGGGAGGAAAGCTCCCTGACAAGATTTAGAGGAATTCATTTGTTGGTGAACATCTGAGAGAGGTAGACTCTGGCAGGTGACATCCTAAAGGCCAGGCAAGGATTTTGCAATCCCAGGCCTCCAGGAGGGAAGCTGGCCCACACATCTGAGAGGACAGACTACTTCCTGACTCGCACGTCAAAGGCAATCTATTCACTGCTGATATGATGCCTGTGACCATTTGTTCTCACTGGAGTTGTCTGCTCTCTGAGCTTTTTCTACTCTCATTTTAGAGTTCCCAATGCAGAGCCCAAGACCCTGGAAGACAAAATCTTATAACTTTCTTAGTCTAACCAGGCGTCTCGGGTGTTTTTAGAAAAAAAAAAGTCTTCAAGGACTGGATTGAAAGCGCGCTTATCTGCCATTTACAAAATTCTGGGTGGTGCTGGCCTTGCTTATTTAGTGTGTCTTGGCTCACAGATCGTGGGCTGATAGTCCTCATTTATGATAAGGCCTTCCTCTTCACCTGCTAACCCTTTACCGTGCTTTGCCAGTTTTTTTTTTTTTCTCACCAGGTTAAGAAAACAATCAACTCTCTGCATTTGCTTTGCTCTTCAAAACACAATACCATGAAAATCAAATAAAAGAGCTGAAAAGGAAGACCAAGTTCCATTTGTTAAAGCTTGATTTTGCTTGATTTTGGAGGGAAAATCAGCTGTTTGAAAGATCTCACATTTCCACCAGAATAAGAAATACATTTCCCAGTGGAAATGTGGGTAGCGGGATAGTAAATTCTGGCACTGAGCCTGTGGGTGCCAAATAAGCTGCAGTTACAAAATTGCTGTCCCCTCTGATTCTGAATGGCCCCTGGGCTTCACGTCTTAATCCGGTACTGGGCGTCAGTGGATTTCACTGTGTGAGTGAAGTCTGGCCCCATCCTGTCAGTTCTTTCAAGCCCTGGACCCATCTTTCCCTTGTTCCTTCCCTGTTCCTCTTCATGAGCTTGTCCTGCAGGCCCTGGCAGGTCTGAAGGCTGAGCTGGTTCAGGGAGACCAAGGGAGAGCCTGGGAACGCTGGGTAGCAGCAAGTGTGCCCGGTGACGTAGAGATGTCACAGCAGGTCAGAGGTGACAAGGCACAGCCTCAGATAAGTAGCACCACTATCCAGCTTGGTTTAGCACCATCTGTATCTCAGCCATCGCCCTGTTCTGTTGGTTGCGCCTCAACGCGTCTCCTGTCTGTCCCTTCCTTGAAAGATACGCAAGCTTTCATGACCCAGACACGGCCTGGAGCCTCACCTTTCCCCCAGCGCACTCCACCGCATTGGGCAGTGGGCACGCTGGGCTGCGTGCTGTTCCCCAAACAGGTTACAGCTGTAGAGCTCTTGGCCTTTGCTTGGCCTGGTCTCTGCCTAGAATGACCTCTTCTCTGCCTCCCCCACTTCATAACCTCCTACTTCTCTTTTAAGTCTCAGTTCAATAGTCCCCACTAAGAAATCCTTCATGTCCAGGGGACCTGGCTGGCTCAGTCCATACAGCATGTGACTCTTGATCTCCGGGTTGTGAGTTAGAGCCCCAAGCTGGGTGTAGAGATTACTTAAAAATAAAAAATAAAAATAAAAATAAAGAAGACTTTCATGTCTCTCTACACAAAATTGTTCATTCCTTTCTTTGGCTCCCACTATCTTTTGAACAGAAATCAGATTCTTATAAGATATATTGTTCTTTATTTAGGTTTGTCTTGCTATTAGTTCAGATTATAAGTCACATGAGGGCAGAATCGTGTCTGTCTAATTTACATCTGTATTCTCAACACTTTTTAGAGATAGTTAAGAAATAAAAATTTAACTAAATGTATAAAAGGATCAGCTCCTTACCCTCACCCCAGGTATCTTATCTTCTTATAGTTTTTTCTTGTCAAAACAAAAAGCAATGACTTTCTTCCCAGAACGGGACAAGCCCTGAGTCCAGAGAGCTGAAAACTCACTTCCGGTCAGCTTAGAAATGTCATCTTCTTTAGGATCTAGGACTCTAGGTCCAGTCTGCTGTTGGGATTGTCTCTACCCCCAGGTTGGCCTGCCTAAAGAATCAGTCACTTCTCTTAACCCGGGCTGGACCTAATCTGACAGGACACAGGTCAACACTCTGCTAATACTTATCTGAAGTGGCCTTGTGAGAACTAGTCACCGGATACAGTGCACAGCTGAAAAATGTGGATACACAGGATATGAATCCTTCTCTGAGCCACTAAGTATAATGTCTTCTGTGTAAGGGATCTTAATAATATTTACTGACTAACTATTCATCTTTGGCATATTTATCTCATGTGTAAACAAAATGATTTGCAGGAAGTCATCATTTTGTGCTCATTTCCATATTTGCCCAAGGACTAATAGAGAAAGAGAGTGATAAAAAAATGATCACATCTATGAATTAGGATAAACTAGTTGATGAAGGTAATACATTCTACTCCTTTATGATGTTTTAAAACATATATTATGTTATCTCTGGCTTAGTGAGTTGAAGATACCAGACGTAATTAAAGATTTTCTTAAGGATTCAGGAGTAACCATATGACCCGTTGTCATTAATATGCCATAGATATGGACTAGTTGACTCTATACCTCAGGCTTCATGAGAACAGACCTAAGATTTACTTTCTTGAACAAATCCTTGCCATTGGTGTGGCTTTTAGCAATTTATCTCTTCTCATAGAAAAAAGCATAGAATGTATAGTTGCACAATCCTTTGGCTACGGAACACTATGCTTTTCTGCAAACATATGCAACTAAATCAGTGGCCAAGACAACCCTCTCCAAAGACACTTCTCGTTCATTTTCAGCACTTTTTCATCAGCAGCTTTCTCATTGTAGGAGCTTCCAACTTTGACTTCAGGATAAGGAACACTTTAAACTTCTAATTAATTTTAAGCAGTGTATGTTTTAAATATCCCCCTTGTGTTTGTCCTAGATATCAGAAAATAACATGCTTAAGATTCTTTTGTCCGTAAGACACAGTCTACTGGGAAACCAAAGGCAAATATGAAACCATAAGTGATATAGCACTATAATTATACATGGATTGAATAAAGCAGAATTTCTAACTAACGGTCATAATGAAATGTGGGACTGTCAACTCTCCGTGAACTTTTAGGGTATCAGTGATAAAAATTCCAAATAGCTAAATTGTAATTTGGGAGCTGCAGGCAAACTTCGGTCTCTTAGAGACTTATTTCGGGATTCCCTGCTGAGAGTGCCAGATAATCAAGGTTAAAATCCTTCAGATGGGGGCGACTGGGTGGCTTAGTTAGTTAAGGGTCTGACTCTTGATTTTGGCTCAGGTCATGATGTCAGGGTCATGAGATTGAGCCCCGCATTGGGCTCTGTGCTCAGCGGGGAGTTTGTTTGAGATTCTCTCCCTTTCTGTGGCTTTTCCTCCTGCTGAGTCTCCCTCTCTCTCTTTCAAATACCCAAATAAACCTTTTTAAGACTCCTTCATTGATTAACTGGAAACACATTTCGTGGACATCCACAACAAAAAGATGATGAGGTTTCACTCCAGTTCAAAGTCCCCTCAGCTGATGAATCTCTAAATCCAAGCCTTTTCTCAGAGAAAGATGACACAAAGAATACCTTGTCTGACGTCTTTGGCCATTGTAAAAACATAGTGCCCCCCCTCTTTTCTTTTCTTTCTGTCTCTCTTTCTTTCTTTTCTTTTTTTTTGTCCTGCATGAACTTAAGAAATGTCTATCTAAGTCCAGAACACTTCTGGGATTTGATCAGACCATACCCAACAGCCTGCTCTGATAACTTATGAATGCCAGAATACTTTTTTTAAAAAAGATTTTATTTATTTATTTGACAGAAAGAGTGAGCATGAAAGAGAGCATGCGCAGCAGGGAGGCAGAAGCAGGCTCCCCGCTGAGCAGAGAGCCTGATGCGGGGCTCGATCCCAGGACCCTGAGATCATGACCTGAGCAGAAGGCAGATGGCCCCCAGTGCCAGGATACTTTGACCGAATGAGCTTGCCATCCTCCTAGGGTATCTGACTACACTCTGCCCAGGGGAAGGGAGTTTGACTTGTTCATCTCTGCATCTGTTCTACAAACTGGCCCCGGGGCTGGTTTATGTCGTACGTGCTTAGTAAATATTCTGGGCATGTGATCCCTCCACCTCTTCACTGTTCTCACCCTTATTTGTATTTCTCCAAATGTAGTGTCCTATGATTATTCATGCCAGAACTGCCTGGATGCTTCCTACCATTCAGATTCCTAAGTCCCACTCCAGACCTCCTAGCTCAGAGTATGCTGAGCGTGAGGGTCAGGGAGCTGCCATTTTAACAAACTGAGGTAATTTGAGAAACACTTATGTTAAATTTTTAAAAAATGCTTAGAGAGTTTTATCCAAAGAAAAAGGCAGAAGTTTACCATAATGAAACTTAACTTCTTTGATCTCATACAATCATTCAACTCTAGAGAAATCTTTGAAGTGCATTTACTCTAGTGACTGGAACCTTCAGGGTGACTTGCCCTCTGCCACCTGCAGTGGCTCTCCAGCTGGGAGGCAGACCGCAGTGCGACCCTTTCAGTAAGCTAGTGAGGCCTAGAGTGGTCTCCTGGAGAAAGTGACACCAGTGGTTTGGGGCATCAGCTGTGCAGGAAGACTTTTGTTGGCTGGCTCCCCACACAGGGAAAGGAAAAGTTCAACTTTAAAAAAATTACTCACAATGCCTGTAACTCTGATGATCTTTGTGGCTTTTTAGGGGGTGGAAGAACAGGACAAACTGTAGAGATGAGAGAAGTCAGTGCGGTAAACCAGTATTGACCAAGCTCCTATCACAGAAGCCAGGTCCTGGGCTGGCTCTTGGAAGGGATGTGGACACGGAAGATGCAGGATCTCTTCCCGTAAGCCGTCTGACTGTAGTGTGAGGAGGGCGATGACCGACCCAGAGCCGCTTGTGCAGGGAACCAGAGCAATTAACTCTCACTTAGTGCTCCCACAACCACCAAGGGCGTTTTTTGCCAGACGTTGAAGGATGTGTAGGAGTTAGTGAAATGGAGGTGGAGGCATTAAAAACAGAGGCGGGAGAATAGCACAGGCACAGAGTGGAGGTGTGTTCAGGAAATGACTGTCAGTTCCCGTGGCTGGAATTTACGTCTTGTGGGGTTGGGAGGGAAGAGGCTGGAGGAGATGAGTCTGCATAGACAGGCTGCGGCCAGTTTGGGACATGTCTGAACATTTCCTCAAATAGATGCTGGTGCTCACTTTCTGTATTGGATTTTCCTGACCCACCAAGCTGAAGCACCTTCTGAATACAATTTGGCTTTTTAAGAACACTTGCCAGAAATCCATATTTATGAGTATCCATTGTCATTTCAGAAGCAAGTGTAATTAATTCAAAAGTAGGAGATCTAAAATGCTTGCTAGTTTATTTCACAATGGCTTTCTTTTTTTTTTTTTCCAAAGAAACCCCTGGTACCATATTTAAAATCAATTTTTTGTAATACACTCAACAAGAGCTCATGGCTAGGGTTTCATGGGGTGGAGCCCAGAGGTTTTTTATTTCTTATTTTATTTTTCAGAAGTTTGGTATTTCTCAGAAGTTTACCAATAGGAGTCTGCATTTAATCATCTCCTACATTATTACTTTTAAAAATATAATTTTAAACCTTGAAAACAAGGAGTTAACATTTTCTTACAGTAATAGGATATATTACCCTAAATTTTTTAGGCTGCCTGTTTAAAGGACATTTTTTGGAAGACTAGGATATATATGAGTTAAAGTAGCTTAACTATAATAAGCCTTCATAGTATACATGACAAAAGATTGTTCTTAAAAACTAAAGCATTTAAAGATGGAATGGCTTTCAACAGTACTGTCTGGTCTCTTCCCAGAGAGTTTTGTTTGGTTCCAACATTGAGCCCACGGCCCACTCCCTTCCGCGCATCCCAGTGAAAATGGCTGCACTCCTGAGAAAGTCCTCAGAAAAAAAGCCAAAATGAAAATCAGTCAGTTTTAAATCCCTGGGTTTTCAATAGGGTGTCATTAACTCATAAGGCTTATATAAACTCTTGAAATTATTGTAGACTCTCTAGGAAGTTATGCAACAGAAGGGCCAGCTATAGTGTGCAAAACTGATAAAATACATATATGACAAAGTGAATAGTGGAGTCACTTACCCAAACAATCTGTATTTTTATGTTAAGAAGGCAACTGAGAGATTTCCAGGAAAAACTATCCATTATCTGACAAATAGGCCTCTTGGCTAGATTGCCATAATCCCAGGAGCTGTTTTCAACTAAGTTCAAGTTGTTTTGTGTGGCAAGACACTTTTCAAAGACATTTCTGTAGAAATTTAAGACATGTTAACTGAAGCCAATATTCAAACATCTTGAGAACTCCCATCAAACCTCTAGGTTAGCCATGGCCACGGTGTCCGGTGGTTCAAACTGAAAAAATACATTCCAGACAATGTTTTCTAAGAGTCCCTCATGTGCTAATGTGCACCTGCTCTACACAGAAAAGCCGTCTTGTGCATGGGTAGGATGTCGTTGGTGCATATTTATAATGGGAGGGAATGAAAACAGTGGATCGGCTGAACATTTTCGAAGAGCTTTAGAAAGAGGGTAGAACTGGACACACAGCCACTGGGGATCTTAAACTGAGCTTCTTCCCACTTTTTCCCCACACTCCCACCCTGCCCCAGAAGTATTTACTCCATGGGGCATCCTTAGACGGAGGAGACCATCAGAACAAGATTCTGTTATAACCACTGTCATGTTCTCCTTTGTGTAATTTTAGTCTTTACTCCTTTGATCATATTTTTTTTCCCTTTACTGGTGTACCAAGGGCTGATGACCATCCTAACTTTTTAATTTACCTCTCTAAGTGATTGCCTATGCAGCTAGTATGCTATGGAGATATGTCAAGCTGATGTTACCAATAATGATGCAACACAAACATGAAAAAGATGTCCCTGTGCCCAGAGAGGGGGATAACAATTTTCTCGAGATTATTAAAAAAAAAAAAAACCCACAAAATATACACACAGGTGCCTCCAAATGGTGTCATTTAGACCAAGTTCTCACACTGGTGCTTACGCCATAACCTCATTGCAGTTTCAACCTCCCCCGGAAATGTGGCCTTAACTGGTCAGGCAGGAACTTTTTAGTCCCTGCCCTGAGTCTGCCCTTGGGTCCTCTCCAGCCCCCCTAGGAAAGATGAGGTCATCTGCACAATCAGACACCTTGCTTTTCCCCCTAGAAAGCAGCCTTGCCTAAAACAAGCCTCTCCTTTTTGCTAATAACTTTCTTGTCCCTACCCTCTGTCTGTAACAACCTTCCATTATGTACCAATCCTCAGAGTGCCTCTCCACTTGCTAGATGGGGTGCTGCCCCATCAAGAATTGTTGAATAAAGCCAATTACATCTTCAGTTTTATTTGGGTGAATTTTGTTATCTAATAGGATGTAATAACGACTGTTTATCATGAGCTCTAGAGACAAAATACCTCCAGCTCCAGTAAAGCCAATCACATCTCCATTGCAATGTTCAGGTTCTTTCCTTCTGGGTGGGAGTCAGGCTCTTTGCCAACCCAGGACCGGGACCAATTAATTGTTCTATCAGTCTGTTAGATGAGGAGTATGACCCTCCAATACCCTCTGGCAGGCTATGTTTTCTTATAAAGGGTCTGAAGGGATAAAACCCTTCCCACGCTGATGGGACAGATTCCTAAGGATAACAATCCCATCCCCAGGTGCTGCTCAACTCAGGTGATCCTCGAAAATTTCTCCCTCGCTTTGGCGGATATCGAAAATAGTAAACAAACTATTTGTTTACTATTAAAACTCCTTTGCCCAAATAGCCATGGAAATTAGCATAACCTTTGATTTTCTATTGCTAACCCAGAAGAGTCTGTGCTATTGCTGACACTTCATTTTGTACCTCAATTACCACAGAGGTGGTAGAACAACTTCTATCCATGCAAAAAGAAGAGGCAAACTCTTAAGGAAGACTTAGGGAATTGATGGGCCTTGTTTTGATGATGCGACCTGGAAAAGTTGAGATCGTGCCATGAGAATGTCCTCCACTCCCTTCTTGTATTACTTTGTTATACTTATATATCATACAGCTTGATTTATTTTTCCAGAGTCTTAAGTCTACAGTGCCATGTAGACCATGTAGGCACTGTCCTAACAAATGTTTCAACAACTGATTTGAAGAAAAAAACAGGATGAACTCATGCCAAGCGACAAGCAAATTAAAAATCAGACCCACAAGTAAAACCTTGTCTTCAAAAAGAATCAACAATATTGGAGAGCATCTGGACAGCCCCAATAGTGTCTCCTGTTGCTTAGGGTAGTAAAAAACTAGAAAGGGGGAGAATGAGAATATATCAAATTTCCACACTCCTACCAAAGCCTAGCTGTTCTGTGGCTAGAGTAACCAATCAGTATCAGAAGTGATTTTCAGCCTGATTAATCAATCAGTGACAACATGCTTCAGTTAACCTGCTTCTAGAACCAGTCAGTTATGGGGAGCTGCAGACTCTGAGTCAGCTGACCCGCTCACTGACTCCTCAGCTACAACTGGCAGGACCCATCCCTGTCTCTATAATGAACACCAACCATACTTCTAACGCTGACAGCAACCCACTCCCACCTGTGTAACAAAGACAATCCAAAATAAACTCCTGCCCACAACCCTGAGATTAGTAGTCAGCTCTGTTCAGTCGCGGGATCTCTGACCAGTTAGCCATTCCTACACATAAGGAAGGAATACGCTCTGCTTTTTTTTTTTTTTTTAATTCCAGATATTAAGTGCTGGTCTCATCCTTGAACAGTGATCAATAATTGACACTTAATTGAGAAACAGACTAATTTATGATGCACTCAGAAATGAAGATATTAAAGCATGAAAGTACCTCAAGCTCACCTTCCTCTACCAAGCTTTGACTTATGTTGTCCCTGGTGCCAAGCATCTTTCTCCTTTTCCTTCTGCTGACTAAGTCTTACCTATAGAGTGAGTGACTTTACCCTCCATATGTCCCCACGGTTGTACTTAACTGTATGCACAACTGATCTGACTGTATCTTCTTCTGGTCCACCAGGTCCTTCTGGGCATATAGTGTGATTTCATTTCTAGATGCTCAGCACCCAGCCCAGAGTCTGACATATCATATGCCCAACAGGTATTTGTTGAACAACTCGAATTACAATATGATAAGAAAATACAGTATCTCTCCAATGGAAATTATTAGTCTATCTGATCAGTCAATGTTATGCAATTGAATCTTGCCTATTATTTAAAAAGGCTTACCTTCCACTGAGTTATTTCTCCCCTTAATTCAGAAAGGCCAAATTTTGCTCATTTTCATTAATCTAGTTCCTAAGAACTGTTTTCATTCCTAAGTCTCTTGATGTTGCTTCTTTCCCATTAGCCCAGGCTCTTTCTACCTCCTTCTTCCTACTTCCCTCACTATACAAATTATGGGTTTCTATACCATATTTTCTTTCCTTACTAAGTGTGTATCCCCCTCCCCTTTACACGTTTTTAGCTCAATGACATGTTTTAAAATTTTAATTTTTAAAAAATTTTATTGTAGTAAGAACATTTAACATGTGATCTATTCTCTTAACACATTAAAAAATGTGCAATACAGTATTGTTGACTCTAGATACAATGTTGTACAGTAGCTCTCTGATTGTATCCATCTTGCTTAACTAAGACTTTATGCCCATTGATTAATAACCCCCATTTTCTCCTTCCTCAGACCCTGGCAATACCATTCTACTCTTTGATTCTGTGAATTTTACTATTAACGATACCTCAGATAAGTGAAATCATGCAGTTTTTGTCTTTCTGTGACTGGCTTATTTCACTTAGCATAATATCCTCAAGGTTCATCCATATTTTTGCATATTACAGAATTTCCTTCTTTTTTAAGGTTGAATAATAGTCCATTGCATGTACATGCTACATTTTATTTGTTCATCTGTCAATGAACCCTTAGGTTGTTTCCAACCCTTGGCTATTGTGAATAGTGCTTCAACAAACATGGGAGTGCTAATATCTCTTTGAGATCCTAATTTCAAATATTTGGATGAATATCCATATTTGGATAAAATCCCAGAATAAGCTCTGGGATTGCTGGATTATATGGTATTTTTAAATTTTTTATTTAAATTAGTTAAATTAATTTACTTTATTTTTTATTTTTTAATTTCTTTTAATTTCTTTTTAAGTTTTTGGGGAATCGCCATACTATTTTCTATAGTGACTACACTATTTTGGATTAAGGACTTAAGTATAAGACATGAAACTATAAAACTCTTAGACGAATACTTAGGAGAAGAACTTAGCGACATTGGTTTTACAGTGGTTTCATGGATATGACACCAAAAGCACAGCAACAAAAACAAAAATAAACAAATGGGACTACATCAAACTATTGAGTTTCTGCACAACAAAGGAAATAATTAGCAGGGTGAAAAGGCATCCTGAAATGGGAGGAAATATTTGCATACCATGTATCTGGTAAGGGGTTTGTAATTTTAATTTTTATACATATTGCCAATATTATTATAAGTTCAGATAGCAATAAGCAAAATTTAAAAACTACAAAAGTAACAGAAATCACATTATATTCTTACCCAAACCCTATGAGTCAAACTATAAAGCCAATCCTTAAACTGGAAAGAAAGCAAGCATAGATAATAAAACTTGCATTTTACCCAAGCCATAATTTAGCTACTTCCCTGGCAAACCATTACAAAAGTTATTAGAGTCAGAGGGCAAAATTAGCTAAATTTGATTTTTTAGCTCCTTTCCTTTCTCTAGCTCACCATCCAGCTTGCACATCAACTGTATAGCAACTAAAATTCAGGTACTGGAAAGAAGCAGAGACCTCACTTGCTTCAGTCTCTAAAGAGTAAGAATTTCTTTTTCTTTTTTTTTTTTTTTAAGATTTCATTTATTTATTTGACAGACAGAGATCACAAGTAAGCAGAGAAGCAGGCAGAGAGAGAGGAGGAAGCAGGCTCCCTGCCGAGCAGACAGTCTGATGCGGGGCTCGATCCCTGAGCCAAAGGCAGAGGCTTAACCCACTGAGCCACCCAGGCGCCCCAAGAGTGAGAATTTCTTAAGAGACCCAGTTAGAACTTTAACTTCAAACATGCAACCATTCTGTTTCTCAACTTGGATTTTGTGAGAAGACCCTACAGAGCCTGTTAAACAGGACTTAGAGATGAGATGTCACAGGACTTACATGCTTACATAGTGGTAAACAAGATTTCCTAAATCAGCGCCTACGGAGAGCATCTAGCTTATGATTTTTGGCAAGAGGTAAGGAAATAGTGAAATCCTAAAGCCCTAATCTTGAAGGCAGAGAGTTGCAGGGTCAGCACCACCCAATATATAACTCAGCAGGGTTACTGACCCCCACCCTCAGCTGACTCAAGGTAGAGACAGAACCAGGTACTTTCCTAAGGGCCTCTGTAAACCCCTGATGATGGCTACTGAAGCAGTCTTAGTTGAATGGCTGGACCAAAATCAGTAACCTTGATGTAAGAAGGTAGAAAGTGAGGCTCTGTTGTCAGATGACTGGTTCTGTTTCTGCCATGCCATTTAATACCTGTGAGCTTGAATAAAACACTTACCCTGAGATCTTGTTCTTTTCCTTTTTCCCCTTTATAAAATTGTCAAATAAACATATCATACAAAAAGAATTCCATCTAAGGAAATGAAGTACAGCAATCATTTTTCCACTTCTTGGTAACATGTAGTAGTAGGTATTGGCAGGCTATCGATCCTAACGCAACTAGAAAAAAATGGGTAAAGAAAGTGGGTAAATTGAAAAAAAAAAATCACATTTTTAAAGATGTTAGGCCTTGAAAAAAAATAAGGACTGGATGAGCTAAAATTCCAGAGAAGAAAGAGCCCTTTCTGGGCCATTTTTTTGTACCTGGGATATTTGCTTATTTTGGACCAAGGCAAAGAACTGGATTGGACACAGACAGGGGTACTCTGGTGAGGGGATTAGAAACCAGGGTGGGGGGCAGGGGGGAGTTGTGTGGGGCTAGTGTGACAGATTAAAAACCAGAGAATCTGCAAAGAGGAACTTCCCACATGTGGCCAATTTTTTTTGTTGTTGTTTTTGAAAATGCTGAGTTATAAAGGCAATCTGGGATTCTGGGCCAAATACTTTTAATGGTCAAAGGAACATCCCAGAATTGCATGGTATGTAGAAGACCAAACCCAACTAAAGTGAGGGGCCCTGCTGTAAAGGAGAGGTCTCCCCTTGAGATATTGTCAGGTCTTAAAGCTGTTCATGAAAGCTAACGGGCAAAGCTAAAAAAACTCAAGGGAAGAACTGAATCCCCACAATCTTAGGGGAGAGGACAGAGATCCATGAATTGCTCAGTCCAAAGCCTGGAAGACCAGGAAACAGGGACACACAACAGGCAAACTGAGTGTTACTAAAGCTTGACCCAGCCCTGGCCAGCTCAATCCCTGTTTGGCTTTAGGTGACTAGTTCCTTGCTCTGTCTTACCAATGAAGGGCAGAGTCTTCCCTGGTGGAAGGACAGCACTGGGGACCTCTTTGGTGCCTTCCCATTGTTCAGCAGACAATGAATTACCAGGCATGTTAGTAGGCAAGGGCCAATAAAAAGAAAAAAAATAATCGGAGCAGACTCCTGAATTATTCAAATATTTGAAGTAGTAGACCATTAAAACAACTCATTAATAATATAAAATAGAGGAAAAATGGACAAAGGGGAATGAAATATTGAAGAAATTCATGCAAGAGTTGGAATCCATGAAAAAGAATAAGGTGGACATTCTGGAAACACAAAAATCATATCTGAAAATAAGAACTCATAGGATAGTTAACAGCAGTCTGAACACTATGGAAGATGGGATAAGTGAATCTGAAGATAGCTCAATAAAAATACTCAATCTGAAGTATAGGAAGAAAAAAGTATGAATGGAGAGTTCGGATAAGATCATGGCTTACATCTAAAGTCAAACATACATCTAATTAGAGTCTCACAAAGGGAAAGAAGGGAGAGAAAAAAGTAGAAGCAATATTCAGCAAGATAACAGCTGAAGATTTTCCCCAGATTGATAAAAACATCAATCTGTAAATTCCAAAAGCTCAGTGAACCCCAAACAGAAGGAAAACAAAGACATCACACTTAGGCAGATCTCAGTGAAATTGCAGAAAACAAAGGTAAAGAGAAAGTATTAAAGGAAATATTTCCCCCCAGTCTACAGTGTATCTTCAATTTCTTAACAATGTCTTTCAGAGAATGAAAGTTTTAAAGTATGATAAAGTCTAATATATCAATATTTCCTTTCATAGATTAAGGTTTTAGTGCTATATATAATAACTCATTGCATATCTCAAGGTCATGAAGATTTTCTTTATTACTCTGGGAGTTTTAAATTCTTGTGTTGTACTTTTTTTTGAGAGAGAGAGAGAGAGAGAGCATGTGTAAGTTGGGAGGTGTTGCAGAGGGAGTGAGAGAGAGAGAATCTTATGCAGGCTCCATGCTCAGCCTGGAGCCCAATGCAGGGCTTGATCTCACAACCCTAAGATCATTACATGAGCCAAAACCAGGAGTTGGACCCTTAACCAACTGAGCCACTGAGATACCCCATTGTTTTACATTTATATACATGATCTATTTTCAGTTAATTTTTGTGTAAATGTGAAGTTTAGGCTGAAGTTCTTTTATTCTCTTACATATGACTGATTGTTCCAATTATCTTGATTGTATTAGATTTTAATTTATAGAGGTGGCTGAGTGGGGAGAGATCAATGACATTGAAATAAGAATAATTAGTTACAATTCCTAAGAGAAGTGGGCATGCCATGCCACTAGGGGCCACAGGGAGAAGAAACAAGGTCAGTCAGGAGGCAGAAAGGGCAAAGGGAAAGCATATATATAAGCTCTTTTTACTACAGGGCAGGAAGTTGTTAGGTTGAGATAGCCCCTATTTGGCACGAAGAGAAACACAGATGTTAGGAACTGTGGTTGGAAATGATTTGTTATATCATTTTCAAACATCCACAAAACCCAGAAGGCAAGAGGGATGTAAACTTTGGCAGTTAGTTTGGTCCCATGATCAATGGAAGCCAAATCTTAAATGACAGAAACTATGAAAGTCCATTAGAACACCAATGCTCTCTGTTGAAAGACTATCCTTTCTTCACTGAATTTCTTTTGCATCTTTGTCAAAACCCAACTGACCATACTTGTGTGGACCTATTTTTTGGGCTCTGTATTATGTTCCATGGATTATCTACCTAACTTTGTGTGAATGCCACACTGTCTTCATTTTAGCTTTATAGAAAGACCTTACAACCAAATAGTGTGATTCTTCCAACTTCATTCTTTTTCAAAATTGTTTTAACTACTCTAGTTTCTTTGTCTTCCCATATAAATTTTAGATGACATTGTCTACAGCTGCAAAAGAATTTCTGGCATTTTGATTATAGTTGATGGCATTAAGGTTATAGAACAATTTGGGGGAGAATTGACATTTTTACTTGCATCTTCCAATCCTCCTTGATTTCATCAGCATTTTGTAAGTTTAGCATATAGGTCCTATACATGTTTTGTTAGATCTATATATAAATATTCCATTTTGGGGGAGCAATTGTAAATTGATTTTTCAAATTGTTTTTGTACTTTGCCAAAGTATGGAAATAAGATTGATCTTTTGTATTCTTTGGCAACACTAAATCCATTAATTCTAAGAATTTAAGAAATCGATTCTTTGAGATTTTCTACACAGAAGATTCTATGTAGATGTCATTTAAAACAGAATTTTAGTTCTTCTTTTTCTTTGTCTTTTATTTCTTTTTCTTTCCTTATTGCATTAAGATTCCTAGTATGATGTTGAATAGTGACTGTGGACATTCTTGCCTTCTGCGTGAAGTTAGAGGGAAAGCATTCAATTTTCCCATTAAGAATAATGTTAACTGTAACTTTTTCATAGGTCCCCTTTAACAGGTTGAGAAGTTGAGGAAGTTCCCTTCTCTTCTGAGTTTGCTGAGAGTTTCTTTCTTTTTTTTAATATTTAAAAAAAATTTTTTTAAAGATTTTATTTATTTATCATAGAGAAGCGAGAGCGAGCACAGGCAGACAGAGTGGCAGGCAGAGGCAGAGGAGAAGCACAGGCAGACAGAGAGGCAGGCAGAGGCAGAGGGAGAAGCAGGCTCCCTGCCAAGCAAGGAGCCCAATGCGGGACTCAATCCCAGGACGCTGGGATCACGAACCGAGCTGAAGGCAGTTGCTTAACCAAATGAGCCACCCAGGCGTCCCAATATTTTTAAAATTTTTAATAAACATATAATGTATTATTAGCCCCAGGGGTACAGGTCTGTGAATCTCTAGGTTTACACACTTCACTTGCTGAGAGTTTCTAATCGTGGATGGGTGTTAAAGGGATTTTTCTGTGTCAATTTGACGTGATCACGTGTTTCTTCTATAGACTTAATATAGTAGAGTACATTGATCAATTTCTGAAAATTGAACAAATCTTGCATTCCCAGGATGAAACTAATTTTTGATCATGGTGCATTATTCTTTTATATATTGCGGTGTTGAACTTGCCAATGTTTTCTTGAGCATTTTTGTGTCTATGTTCATGAGGGATATTTGTCTGTAATTTTCTTTTTCTGTGCCATCTTTGGTTTCATATCAGGCAGTACTGCCTCATAAAATGAGTTGTGGAGTGTTTTCCTTCCTATATGTTTGGAAAGAGGTTACAGAATTGGTGTTCTTTCTTTCTTTTTTTTAAAAAGATTTTATTTATTTATTTGATAGAGAGAGATCACAAGTAGGCAGAGAGGCAGGCAGAGAGAGAGAGAGGGAAGCAGGCTCCCTGCTGAGCAGAGAGCCTGATGCGGGACTCGATCCCAGGACCCTGAGATCATGACCTGAGCCGAAGGCAGCGGCTCAATCCACTGAGCCACCCAGGCACCCTGGTGTTATTTCTTTCTTAAGTGTTTGGCTAAATTTATCAGTGAAAACTTCTAAGCCTAGCCATTTATTTTTTGGAATGTTATAAACTAAGAATTCAACATGTTTAATAGTTTTGAGTTACTGATTTCATCTTGAGTGGCTTTATGTAGTTTGTGGTTTTCAAGGAATTGGTCCATTTCATTTAAGTTGTTGAATATATATCTAGAGTTGTTTGTAGCACTGCTCTATTATCATTTTGATGTCTGTGAAGACTGTAATAATATGCCCTATCTCATTTTTGATACTGATAGTTTGCACCTTATTTCTCTTTTTATGTCATTCTTGCTAGAAGTTTATCAACTGTATCAATCTTTTCAAAGAAACAGCTTTAGTTTCATTGATCGTCTCAATTTTTTGTTTTTACTTTAAGCTTTCAATTTCATTGTTTTCCATTATTTCCTTTCTTCTTCTTCTTCTTTTTTAAAAAAAGTTATTTATTTATTTATTTGAGAGAGAGAGTGTGACAGAGAGAATGAGCATGAGAAGTGGGAGGGTCAGAGGGAGAAGCAGACTCCCTGCCTGATGCCGGGCTTGATGCTGGGACTCCAGGATCATGACCTGAGCCGAAGGCAGTTGCTTAACCAGCTGAGCCACCCAGGCGTCCCTTCTTCTTCTTCTTTCTTTAAAAGATTTTATTTATTTATATGACAGAGAGTCAGATCACAGGTAGGTGGCGGTGGATGGGTGGGTGGAGCAGGCTCCCCGCTGAGCAGAGAGCCAGATGCAGGGCTCGATCCCAGGACTCTGAGATCATGACCTGAGCTGAAGGCAGAGGTTTGACCCACTGAACCACCCAGGCACCCCTCCTTTCTTCTTCTTAATTTGGATTTATGTTGCTCTTCTTTTTATAGTTTTCTAGGGTGAGTGCTTAGATATTTAAGACCTTTCCTTTTTTCTAACATAAGCACTAAATGCTACAAATTAAATTCTAAGCAGTACTTTCACAGCACTCCATAATTTTTGATACAGTGTATTTTCATTCAGCGCAATGTATTTTCTTTTCTTTTTTAAAGTTTTTATCTAAATTCTAGTTAATGTACAGCATAATATTATTTTTAGGTTGTATAATATAGTAATTTAACACTTTTGTACAACACCTGTGCTCATCACAAGTGCACTCTTTAATCCCCATCACCTACTTAACCCACCCCCCACCTCCCTTCTGGTAACCATCAGTTTGTTCTCTACAGTTAAGGACATGTTTATTATTGAGAGGAATGTTAAATAAATCTTTGTTGATTTGTCTCTTTTGCCTTTTGGTTCAGTCAGTTTTTCCTTCACGTATTTGGAAATTCTATTGGTTAGGTGCATACACCTTTACTGTTGTTATGTCTTCTTGGTAAATCAATCATTTTATCATTATGTAATGTCTTCCTTTATCCCTGGTAATTTTCTTTGACATTAATAGAGCCACTCCAGCTTTCACTTAATTAGTTTTGCATCATTTATTTTTTTCCATCCTTTCACTCTAAAGTTATCTGCATCATTATAGTTGCAGTGGATTTCTTGTAGACAGCATATTATTAGATCATTCTAATTTTAATCCATCCTGACAGTTTCTGTCTTCTGATGGGTATCATTATTCCATTTGCATTTAAGGTAAGTATTTTTATGGCTGGAATAAGGTCTACCATTTTATTGTTTGTGTTCTGTCTATTCCTTCTGCTCTCTGTTGTTGCTGTTCCTCTTTTTTTCCTTCTCTACTCTCAGATTATTTGAACATTTTTTAGTTTTCTATCTTAATGAATTTATTGTGATTTGACTTGCTGTTTATAGTTCTTCCAGTCACTGGTTTGGGGATTAATAAGTTACTTAACATTTCATAATCTAGTTAGAATCAGTATTTCGTCATTGTAATTGGAATGTAGAAAACTTGCCCCCCTCTAAATCCTGTTAACCTTCCCTCTTTATGCTATAAAATAGATGTCTCATCTATTACATGCATTGAAAACCCCATCAGAAAATGTATTTTTATTGGGAAGGGCATGTGCTTTTGGGTAAATTAGAACGGGAGGCGAACCATGAGAGACTATGGACTCTGAAAAACAATCTGAGGGGTTTGAAGTGGCGGGGGGTGGGAGGTTGGGGTACCACGTGGTGGGTATTATAGAGGGCACGGCTTGCATGGAGCACTGGGTGTGGTGAAAAAATAATGAATACTGTTTTTCTGAAAATAAATAAATTGGAAAAAAATTAAAAAAATGTATTTTTTACTTTCAATCATTAAAGGCATTCTAAAGCACTCAAAAGAAGAATTTTCTATTCTTCTATTTTCATTCCTGATATTTCCAGTTTCCTTTTGTCATCATGTCCCTCTGTCTGAAGAACTTCCTTAAAAATTCTTTTGGAGTAAATCTCTTGCTACTTGCTACTTGCTAAATTGTTTTAGAGTATATCTATTCCCATGCATTTTAGTTTTCTTTCCTTGAAAGTATTTTGTTTCTACTTCTGAAAGATATTTCATGAAATATACAATTCTATGTTGACAGTTTTCTAACACTTTAAAAATGTTTTTCTTTTTTTAATTTTTATTTTATTATGTTATGTTAGTCACCATACAGTACATCATTAGTTTTTGATGTAGTGTTTTTCCACTGCCGACTTGCTCTTGTGGTTTTTGATGAGAAATCATCATCTTTTCATGTGTTTACCAGATAGGCATGTATCTTCTTATGTGAAATGTCTATTCAAACCTTTTGTCCATCTTAAACTGGATTGTTTTCTTATAATTGAGTTGCAAAAATTATTTACAAGCTATTTGTATTCTGAATACAATTTAAAAAAAAGATTTATGTATTTATTTGAGAGATAGAAAGCAGGGAGAGGCAGAGGGGGATGGAGAAAGAATCTGAAGCAGAGTCCACACTAAGCATTGAGCACAGAGCCTAAAACAGGGCTTGATACCACAACCAGGAGACCACGATCTGAGCTGAGACCAAGAGTTAGATGCTCAACCGAATGAGCCACTCAGGCACCCCCTGAATACAAATCTTTTATCAGATATATGATTTATAGTTATTTTCTCCCAGTCTCTGGCTTGTGTTTTCCTTTTATTTTTTAATGTTGCCCTTTGAAGAACAAAATTTTTTTAATTTTAAGAAAGTCCAAACTCAACACTTTTCCTCTTATGGATCATGCTTTTAGTTTCATATTTTTGCTTATCCAAAGTCACCACATTTTGTCCTATGTTTTCTTAAGTCTGGAATCCATACAGAATTTTTGTGTTTTTTTCTTTATTTTTTCCTCCTCCCGTCACCCTGTGGTGTGAGGTATTGGGTTAAGCTCATTGGTTTGTATATAGATATCAAATTATCTTGGCGTATTTGTTGAGAATTTCATCTTTCTCCACTGAATTGCCTTGACAACTTTGTCAAAGACCAATTGACTATAAATATAAAAATTTATTACTAGACTCTCTTTTTATGTTCTATTGATTTAGCTGCCTGTCTTTAGGCTAATAGCACTATATCATAATTACTATGTAATAGGTTTTTAAAATGAGTTAAGTCCTCAAACTTTCTTCTTTTTCAAAGTCATTTTTGTTATTCTACATCCCTTATGTTTTCACATAATTTTAGAATTAGCTTGTCAACTAAAAAAATGTTGGTGGGTATTGTGGGGAGCACATATTGCATGGAGCACTGGGTGTGGTGCATAACACTGAAAAAAAATTAAATTAAATTAAAAAAATTAAAAAAATGTTGGTTATTTACAATAGCCAAATTATGGAAACAGCCCGTATCCACTGATAGATGAATGGATAAAGAAGGTATGGCATATATATAATGCAATTAAATCTTATTCAGCCACAAAAGGGAAATCTTGCCATTGGCAACAAGCTACAGAGTATAATTTTAAGTGAAATAAGTTAGTCAGAGAAAGACAAATACCATATGATTTCACTCATACATGGAATTTAAGAAAATTAGCAAAGGAAAAAAAGAGATAAACCAAAAACAGACTTTTAATTATAAATAACAAATATGGAAAAAAAAAAAAAGAACAAACATGGTTACCAGAGGGGAGGTGGGTGGGGGTTGGGTGAAATAGGTGAAGGGGATAAAGAGTGCAGTCATCTTGTTGAGCATTGACTAATATACAGAATTGGTGAATCACTATACTGTACACTTGAAACTAACATTGTATGTTAACTATACTGGAATTAAAGAAATTTTAAAAAGATTCAAGACAAAAAATAGAAATAAAAACAGTGCTGGGATATTATAGGGGTTGTACTGAACATATAGCTCAATTTGGGGGAATTTCCTATCTTAACAATGTCAAATCTTTGAATACATAATCAAGGAATATATCTCCATTTATTTGGATCTTCTTTAACTCTCAGGAGTGTTTTATAGTTTTCGGCATATGATTCTCACAGTTTGGGGGTTAAATGTATTAATATATTTCTCCTTCTCCTTCTTTTAAGTAGGCTCCATGCAGAGTGGAGCCCAATACAGGACTTGAACTCATGACCCTGAGATAAAGACCAGAGCTAAGATCAAGAGTTGGATGCTTAACTGCATTACCCAAGTGCCCCTCTTCTTCTTTTTGATACTGTTGGAAATATAACTATTTTCTCAATTTTGTTTTTAGAATGTTCATTTATAGCACATAGAAATACAGTTAATTTTTGTATACTGACCTCATATCCTGTGATCTCTTTAATCTGTGATGTTGGCTAAAATTATTAGCTTTAGTAGTCTTTCTTTTTTTAATTTACTTTTTGTAGCTTCATTAGGACTTTTTTACACACAAGAATATATATAATCTGTGAATAAGGACTTTTTAATTCTTCATTTCTAATCTGTATACCTTTAACTTCTTTCTCTTGCCTTATTGCATGAGTTGGAACCTCTGGTTCAATGTTGACTAGGAGGAGCAAGAGCAGGTATCTTTCCCTGTTCCTGATTGGAGGTAGAAAGATCACCACTAAGTATCATGTTAGCTGTAGGTTTTTCATAGACACCTTCTAACAAGTTGAGGAAATTCACAGACACTTTTTAACAAGTTGAGGAAATTCCCTTCTATTCCTAATTTGTTGAGAATTTTATCAATAATGGGGGTTGACAACTTTTGTAGCAACATGGACGGGACTGGAAGAGATTATGCTGAGTGAAATAAGTCAAGCAGAGAGAGTCAATTATCATATGGTTTCACTTATTTGTGGAGCATAACAAATAGCATGGAGGACAAGGGGTGTTAGAGAGGAGAAGGGAGTTGGGGTAAATTGGAGGGGGAGGTGAACCACGAGAGACTATGGACTCTGAAAAACAATCTGAGGGGTTTGAAGTGGCGGGGGGTGGGAGGTTGGGGTACCAGGTGGTGGGTATTATAGAGGGCACGGATTGCATGGAGCACTGGGTGTGGTGAAAAAATAATGAATACTGTTTTTCTGAAAATAAATAAATTGGAAAAAAAAATAAAGTACACCAAGACGGTAAGAAAAAAAATAATAATAATGGGGGTTGAATTCTGTCAAATGCTTTTTCTACATCTATTGAGGTGATCATTTGGTTTTTATCCTTTATTAATATGGTGTATTAATTGAGTTTCAGATATTGAACCAACCTTGCATTCCTGCATTTCTGGATTAAATCCCACTTGTCCATGGCATATAATCATTTTTTATGTTGCTGGATTCAGTTTGCTTACTGTTTCTTAAGGGTTTTTTATGACACATAATTATTTTTTATGTTGTTAGATTCAATTTGCTAAGTGTTTCTTAAAGATTTTTGAATCTATGGTCATGAGGGATATACACCTGTGGTTTTCATTCAATTTAAAATATTTTATTTCCTCTGTGATTTTTTACTCAATATTGTAGAATTATGCTGTGTAATTTCCATATATTTGAGGATTTCCTTTTTTCTGTCTTTGATTTATAACTTAATTATTTTATCGTTATTTACTTTGAATAACATCAATTTTTTTAAAGATTTTATTTATTTATTTGACAGATAGAGATCACAAGTAGGCAGAGAGGCAGGCAGAGAGAGAGAGAGAGAGAGGGAGAAGCAGGCTCCCCGTTGAGCAGAGAAGCCTGATGTGGGGCTCAATCCCAGGACCCTGGGATGGTGGCCTGAGCCGAAGGCAGAGGCTTAACCCACTGAGCAACCCAGGTGCCCCAAATAACATAAATTTTTAAAAATCTATTGAGGGACACCTGGGTGGCTCAGTCATTATCAGCTTAGATCATGATCCCCAGATCATGATCCCCAGGTCCTGGGATCAAGCCCCACATCAGGCTTCTAATTCTGCCTCTCCCTCTGCCCCTCCCCCTGCTTGTGCTCCCCCCCATAAACAAATAAAATCTTTTAAAATTTTTTTAAAGGGGCGTCTGGGTGGCTCAGTGGGTTAGGCCGCTGCCTTTGACTCAGGTCATGATCAGACAAGGTCCTGGGATGGAGTCCCGCATCGTGCTCTCTGCTCAGCAGGGAGCCTGCTTCCCTCTCTCTCTCTCTGCCTGCCTCTCCATCTACTTGTGATTTCTCTCTGTCAAATAAATACATAAAAATCTTAAAAAAAAATTTTTTTTAAAAATCTAGAGACTTATTTTATGACCTGGCATATGATAAAGCCTGGAGAGTGTGTCTTGTACATTTGAAAAGAACATGTATTTTGCAATTATGTGTACTATAAACGTCAGGTAGTTTAAGTTGGTCGATAGTGTTGTTCAAGTCTTTATAATTTTGCTGATATTCTGTCCAGTTGTTCAATCAATTATTGAAGGTGGGATACAAATCTCCTAATGGTGATTTTCTAGTTCTAGATTTTGCCTCATGTATTTTAGAACTCTGTTGTTCAGTGTGATATATTCCTGATATATTGATCATTTTATTATAAAATTTCTCTTTGAAGTAATAGTTATTTTCTTAAAGTCGATTTTGGATGATAATGACATACTATCTTCAATCCTCTTAAAGTTACTCTGTGCATAGTACATCTTTCTCTATAAAATAATAAAACTTTCAACTTACTTATGTATTTGAATATAAAGTGTGTCTCTTATAGACAGCGTATATTTTCTTATTCAGTCTGAAATCTCTGCCTTTTGATAGAAGTATTTGGTCCATTCCCATTTAATGTAATTTTTTATACAGTTAGATTTACAACTGTTATATTGCTATTTGTTTTCTGTCTCATGTCGTTTTTGTTCCTCTGTTCCTTCTTCACTGCCTTATTTTGTTTTTCATTTTCTAAGTGTACCATGGTAAATCTTGATTTTTAAACTGTTCGAAATTTTTTTTAGTTGCTCTAGAAATTCTAATGTGTGTGTTACTTTATCACAATCTACTTCAGATTAATATGGTTTTAATTTTATTAAAATATAGCAACACTGTTCCAATTTATCTTTTCCTCTCCAATTCTGATATTGTTATATGTACTATATCTATATATGTAATAAATCCAACAGTATAGTTCCATGATTATTGTTTTATCTGCTTTTATATCATTCAAAGAAGTTAAGAGGTGAAAAAATAGAATATGTGTAAAGTCTTCTATATTTACCTACATATTTGTCATTTCCAGTGCTTTTCCTTTCTTTTGTGGATTAGAGTTATTCTGGTGTATTTCTTTTTAATGTTAAGGATTTCAGTACTTCTTTAATAATCCTTTAGTATTTCTTGTAAGTCTGGTAGCCACAAATTATCTCAGCCTTTATTTATCAGAGTATGTCTTTGCTGCATTTTCATTTCATTTCATTTTATTTTATTTTTAAGGATTTTATTTATTTATTTGACAGAGATCCCAAGTAGGCAGAGAGGCAGGTGGGGTGGGGTGAGCAAGCTCCCCACCGAGCAGAGAGCCTGATGTGGGGCTCAATCCCAGGACCTTGAGATCATGACCTGAGCTGAAGGCAGGTCCCAACCCTCTGAGTCACCAGGGGCCCCTGCACTTTCATTTCAAAAGAATAATTTTGCTGAACATAACAGATGGACACAGAAACGTTCTTTGTTACTTTCCTTGGAGTATTTTGAATATATTATTTCAGTACTATCTTGCCTCCACTATTTCTGATGATAGTCACCTGTTCAGCATATTATTGTTCCCGTCTACATGATGTCACTCTTTTCTTACTGCTTGTAAGAATTTTTTTTTCTATGATATATGATGTATTTTAATGATTAGTCTACATTGTGTTTAGGTGAGGATCTCTGTGAATTTATCTTACTTGCAGTTTGATGAACCTCTTACATGTATAAAGTTTTTTCCATCAAGTTTAAGAAGCTTTTGACCATTATTACTTGAAAAAAAAATTCTGTTCCTGTCTTCTTTTGGGAATCATACTTTGTTGGTAGACTTGATGATATTTCATATCATCTCTGAGGTTTTCCTAATTTTCCTCCAATTACCCCCCTCTCCTCTTTAGATTAATAATCTCCACTGATCTATTTAAAATGCACAGATTCTTTCTTCTGTCAGCTCAAATCTATTTTTGAGCCCACTTAGCACATTTTTCGTTTGTTTCTTTTAAATAATTTCTACTTCTTCGTTGATATCATTGGGGAGCCAATGTCATTTTATTTTCCTTTAATTATTTAAAATTCTTTAAAAATAGTTTTTGTTCATTTAATGAACATATATTTAATAGCTAATCTGAAGTCTATGCCTGCTAAATCCAACATTGGGGGCCCCTCAGAGAGATAGGTTTATTGAATGTTTCCCTGCCTCCACCCCAGAATGGGTTTCACTTCCTTGTTTGTTTTCCTTTGTATGTAAACTTCTGTTGGTAACTAGACATTTAAAATAATATACTGTAGCAACTTTTAATTTTATTTTTCCTGCTAGGTTATTTTTCTCTTTTGTTATTGTTACTGTTGTTTTTAACTAATTTGCTTAGATTTAATATGCCTCTCCTATGGTTTGCTTTGGTCTCTTCTCCATTTAAAAAAAAATTCCCTCTCTCTCTTTAAAAGCATATGGGTGGTGCTCGCTTCGGCAGCACATATACTAAAAGCATATGGGTGGGCGCCTGGGTGGCTCAGTGGGTTGAGCCGCTGCCTTCGGCTCAGGTCATGATCTCAGGGTCCTGGGATGGAGCCCCGCATCGGGCTCTCTGCTCGGCGGGGAGCCTGCTTCCTCCTCTCTCTCTGCCTGCTTGTGATCTCTCTCTGTCAAATAAATAAATAAAATCTTAAAAAAAAAAATAAAAGCATATGGGTTGGGGCACCTGGGTGGCTCAGTGGGTTAAAGCCTCTGCCTTCGGCTCAGGTCATGATCCCAGGGTCCTGGGATCGAGCCCCACATTGGGCTCTCTGCTCGGCGGGGAGCCTGCTTCCTCCTCTTTCTGACTGCCTCTCTGCCTACTTGTAATCTCTGTCTGCCAAATAAATAAATAAAATCTTTAAAAAAAAAAAAAGCATATGGGTTACTCTTATTTCTTCATGGCTCAGGTCTAGTCAAGACTAATTGTTTATACTCCCAACACTAGTAAGGCTTCCAACCTCGCTTTGTTGATCTGTGTGTAGGTTTTGTGTGTTGGAAGCACATTCAAAGCTCAGGTAGTTTGCAAGTCTACCATGACTTTTACTTTCTGCCTGGCCTTCTCAGATCTCTGTACATGCGCTCAGACTCCCGGTCACCCAGGAATGTGTGAAGAGCTTATATCCTCTTATGGGCTCCATGTCTGCGCAACTTCCCTAGTCTCCAGGGATGTGTGAAGAATTTATCAAGACCGTCTAGGACTCTCATAACCAGGTTTTTCCTGGAAAGTCACTATTCAGTTTCTGGCTAATTCTCCCATCCATTGCTGTCCCAAGCAGGACTAAAATCTCAGGTTAGGTGAGATGCTGGCTTTTCCCATTTGTCACCATAAGTATGGGTTTCCCACCCTTCACTCCCAAACTCCCTATGGCAAACAAAGTTACTGGTTTTTACAGCTAGCCCACTCTGCTAGAATTCCCATGCTGGATCAACTGAGGTAGGGAACTGGGATAGCTGAGGAAAGAATGCCAAGGACTGCCTGAAGATTTACCTCAAGTTTAGCTCTTTTGAGAAGCTAACCTCTTCTCAGTTTGTTGATTTTGGCTGGTTCCTAGAGACCTGAAATGGTTGTTTCTGAAAAATCTGTCTGGTTTTACAGTAGCTTTTGGGGGAGAGGATGTCGACTCATTCACTTCTTTGTAACTGGGAGCCTCCTGCTTTTCACTTCCCTTTTGGTCTGCCAAATTCCTATTGCCATAACAGGTCTTAGAAGCTCTTTAGAAAATTTAAAAAAAAATGTTTTCCCAACATTTGTTTTTCAGTATTTTCAGTGGAAGGATTAGTCTAGATATCTAGTCTGCTATACAGAATAGTTACTACTTTATCAGTTTTTTATGACTATTAAATGAATTTCTTTATGCAAAAAATTCAGCAGTGTCTAGAACACAAAGGGGCTCAAAAAAAAAAAACAAAAAACAAAAAACAACCAACCAGTAATTATAACCAAGTCTGAACACTTAAATTGTAGGGATTTTACAACTTTTATTTAATCATGGCTCTAATATGTAGGCATTCCAACTTTAATATGAGTCAAAAAATGATTTACTAGACCCAGGACATGCAGGTAGTAAATGGTGGAGCCAGAATCTCAATCCAAATCCACTTAACTCCAAATCTGGGACATTCCCCACTTTACCACACTGCTTCCATGGGGAAGGAAATTTCAGAGGCTGTTATTTTGGGGCAGCCTCTAGAGTAATTAGGAGATAGTAAGAAATTAAACCTATTACATTATGAGGGAGAAGGGTTATAATAATAATTGGCACTGACCCCCATCATAGTGGGGCATCCATTGATTCCCAAAAGCAGACAGGGCTAACTAACTAACAAATGACTGTAACACACCTGTACGGACCATTGAAACAGATAAAGTTTTAGGGTTCTATATGGTATTTGCCCAAATTCCAATTATACATACAATGAACAACAAAATCTGAACTGAGGCTGCCACAGAAACACCTGAACAACTGAACTTCATTCCATTTCAAAGCTTCCAAGTATATTTGGGAATTAAGTAGCAAATGTTGGGAATGTGGTCTCTTTTGGATCAAATCTTACAAGATGGGGACATTTATTTGAGTGATTATGAATTGGTCCTCAGTTCTGAAACCAGATTCTAAGCTACTACAGATCCAGAAACCAGATTCTAAGCTGCTACAAAAGTAGTAGCTTAGAACTACTTGCCAGTTCTAAGACTAGCAAGAGACTTGACTGGTCTCTCCATTTCCAGTCTCTCCGCACCTTTGATCTGTTCTTTAACCCTCATCTCACCAGTACTCCCCAAACATTCTTTAATCATGTTGCTTCTGCATAGTTTTTCAGTACTATTATACTCTTGATTCTCCACTATAGTCCTTTGTAACCTGGCTCCTGGTTTACCTATAAACTCCCTCCTGCAGCTGCCTGTGCCTGGTGGGTTCCTCCAAGCTTTTGTTAGAGCTTTCTCTTCCTCATCTTCTCCCCTGCTTCTCCCCTACTGCTCTGCTCTATCTCCCTCCCTGGGTGTACACTTCTCTGTCATCTATCCAGATCTTACTGGTCCTGCAACATCTGCCTCCTTTCATTCATGTGGACAAGTGGACACTTGTTCATGCCAACAAGGGTGAGCTCCAAAGGTTGTCTCTAAGGTGCATTTCCCCATGTAACTTCTCAAAAAACAAACAAAACACTACATTTTTATCCCACATCTAGCCTAGTTGTGGCTCCACATTGCAGAAGTCTCGTTTTTGTTCAGTTGATAAATCGCTTTTATCCCACTTTTGACTACCTCCAACTTTAATATAATTAGGAGATCTGCCCTTGTCTCCCCGGAGTTATACATCTATTTAGGCAATCTATCCTGGTTTAGATATTGTCTCTTCTGGGCCTATGACACAGCATATGGTTATAACAAAGTAACGAATATACTGCCAGAGGAAAAACTTAATTATAATTATGAGTCTCATAACTGAGGTAGTCATAAATTATGTTGCATAATGTTCTTAAAATTATAAAACTATTAATATTTGAGTGCATTAATTATTTTGCTTCATGCTGTGCAGGCAGCCAAGAGATAATGGCTTCCCTTTAGCGAAAAAACTCCCCCAAACAAACAAACAAACGCCCCAAACCCAAAAACCCCAAATGCTATTCAAACACTTGGTTTGCTCTCAGCCCATATCTCATGTTTTTTCTTTGCCATCTTTTTGGTGCCCATTACCTCCCCTATGTTTTTGCCAGTTAGTCATCAATGTGCATGGGATGAAGTAAGAATACTGGAATACTAATCAGTTTACCAGCTGGTCAGCCTCCATGTCCCAGTCTCACCCTTTCCCACACAGGACAGGGACAACGGAGAGGGAGGAAAGGTGATAAAATGTGCTTAGAAAAGCAATGGACTTAATAAAAGAGCAAAAAATAAGAAGTGAAGAAGGATAAGGGAAACATAGGAAATGTTCTAGAACTTTTACCCACTTTAGTGGAAATGAACCAGTCTTTCACCAGCTCCTACTGGTTAGTACAAGACCACATGTATTTAAGAAATAAGAAAAATACATTCAGATGAGAATTATTTGATAACACCTCTACAGAAGTTTGGTGGGTGAACCAAAATGAAGAGAGCTGGTATAATGTGTGTCTTACCTATGATGGCTTACTTTATGAGCACAGAAAATCACAGCTGGTTGCAAACACCCGCACTTCATCAACTAAAGGTGGCCAAAGACTTATTCCCATTTCAAAATATTTTACTTGATACTAAATATAAAGATGTTTCACTAATGATCTTGAATTACAAGGGACTTGAAAATTCCATACAAATAATTTTGCTTTCCTTAAGTCAATGGAATTCCATTTAATCTTACCTGACTGTGCTCTAGGAAAACAAGAAACAAAGGAACATTTTCGGCTAGTAGATACACCAGAACTGGGATGCGAGAGGAAGGGAGACCAGGTCGCTTTTACTGAGGCAAAGTACGGAGAAAAATAAAAGTAGTCATACTCTTTTAGCAATCTGCTTCTTCTTACCCAAAACATAAATCTCACTGTTGACTACTGCTGTACTGAATCGGTATTTAGAGAACTTCATGGGCGCCCGCTCTCTCCATTGATCTTGGCCGGGGTCATACTGCAACAGTCTGTTGCTTAGTCGATCTGGTTCTTCATCAGGGAGATCCATCTGTGTGAAATATGACAGCCGATATAATAACATACCACTGGGAAATCTCTGTGAGTACGTGAGTGCAATTAATCCAAGCAGGCGACCAAGGAGATGAAGAGGACTTAGCTGCTGAGCCTCATACTCACAAACACACCGGATCCCCTGACTTGGGATGATAAGTCTACTGCCAATGTCAGAGGAATTTACATCCTGTAATAATGGGGCTGGGGGATTGGCTCATAGCCTGGGATCTGAGCAAGGAGACAAGATAGCACTTATTACAAAAATGAAGCAACTGTAGAGCCTTGAAAATGAAACCCAACTTTCTTGAACAATATTTAAAGTGTAATTTTGTTTCAACAAACTTTATAGTGCTGGAGTTTAATGATTTTTTTGAGAAACTAAGTTTAATAATTCATAAGGCATTTTCTTTATATTTTTCTGATCCAAATGGAATAAAATTAAGAAAACATTTTAGTGTTTTAGTAATTAGAGTATTTTTATACCAAAATTATGACCTATATGGGAATGGTCTGAACTTCATCTTCAAGATTGATGGATTAATATACATTATTTGCTGTTATTATTATGTATTTATTTTTATATACATTTTTAATGACTAGAGATAGTAAAAATTGAATAATTTATTCTTACACACATGAATATGGTTTCCTCTATCATAAACTTCAGGCAAAGTAGTGTTCCTGTTTTTTTTTGTCTTCGATGTGTCAAGAACTTTTATGACTTCAGTCTAAGGATGCTTTTCAAGTGTCTTTTGTTTTGGATGCAGGTGTTTGACACAGAAATAATTGCCACACTTATGAAAGTTGTAATTAATTTAATTACTTTAAATACACCAGGAATTATGATCACTGTGATGCATTCACAACCCCAGGTTATCTTGCAACTTAATGTAGTGTTTTAGGTAGAGACCAGCAAAAGCTTTCGTTATGCAATAAATACCCACATGTCATTTGTTCTAAGACATTATACAGTAACATGTTTGACTTTATTGTTTTAATTTTCCTTCTAAGTTTTAAGTATTTGATCTTTATTTTAGTGGCAAGAAAAACCAAAGAAAAGCTTCTACATTGTCTTTGGAGCTTATTCATGCAAGATTAACTAAGTAATGTATAGCTCTGAAAATGCTTAATTACAAATAATTGGTCAGGTTTCAGCCACTTGCTGTGATTAAATCTGTACTACTTTTTGGTACACAGGAAACCTGCCATAATGTATTAAATGTGAAGTTTAAGGTTTAAAAGCAGGTATGATATGCTATAAATGGCAAAATTCAAGCTTATGAAATGAATGCCAAAAGCATCAGTTTTATCAGTTATTATCACGAAGCAAATTGCCAAAACAAGAAAGCATATAGGCAAAAATAAGTTTACTTTTAGTCATGGGGATGGACAATGAGTTAGTAAGATTCATCTCATGAGAACGACTGGCAAGCCAGGGCAGAAGGCAGCTGGCCTGCTGCTACTACCATGAGAACTGAAGGCACTGGGGGGACACCCAGAGAGAAGAGGAAGAGCCACTGTGGTTGCCCTTTATTGACTTTGCAGTCTTGGCTTGCCATCTCTTCGCTGGGCTTCCATGCAAATGGTATCCTGGTTTCTCTATCCGCTGGTGCCCAGCAAAGCCATAAAACGTTTAAAATCACAATCTACTTTTGTGGAAATAATGAGCCATCACAGGTTGAATATTCTGGTTTCCCATGTAGAGTAAGAACTTGAAATTTGGAAAAGACCTGAGAGTTCCTTGTCCCAGCTCATGCAACCATTAAGCAGACAGAAGTGGGATGAGGAGCCGGTGTCTCCGTCTCTTACTTAGATGCTCCCTACAGATAATTTCTCAGCATAAGCATCTTTCATAATTAGCAAGAATGGGAAGGATTATAAAGAGCATAGCATGAATACTGAATGCAGTCATGTCTATGAATAACACACTTTAAAATTCATTCTCCTAAACTGCTTTAACACTTTACAATCTTAAGTTTAATATTCTATAAAATAAAAGGCATTTTACCAAGATGTAAGACATGCTCTTTTAGTGTTCAGCAACTACAATATTTTTCAACCCAGCGGCCAGACATAGCACAGCCATGCCAATTAAATATACAGGAAATTTCTTAACCTGAGGGGTCCAGCCTCCGATCACGTATAGTTTATTATTCACGGTTACTACGGCATGGCATGCCAACTGCAGTGGAAGGGGACACACCCTTCTCCAACTGTCCCGTTCTACAGAGTACTTATCCACACAGTTTGTAATGAGATACTGGTTTTTGACTTTCATCTGTCCTCCTATAACATAGAGGTCATTATGGACACTGCCCAGAGCATAGAGCTCTCGAAATTCAGCGGTGCATAACTTTTCCCAAAACTGGTTTCCTCTGTCGTGATACCTGCAAATTGAGAGAGAGAACCCAGGATTAGTGTTAACTGGAAAACTTACCCAAGAAACACACTTAAATTTCTTTTCCAGCTAGAAACACCACGATTTGGTTCATCTAACGGGAGAGGAAGAAACATTAATACAAGATCGTAATGTAGGTTTGTGCTTCTTTTTTTTTTTTTTTTGGCAAGGGTTGAAGAACAAACTGTAATATGCATGGAAATAATTAACCAGATCTCCCTGCAGAATTTTAGAAAATATATTGACAAAATATAGATTATCTAGGACTAGCTTTCATTACCTAATTCTGGGAAAGAAAATCTAGAACAAATAGGAATGCTTGCAGCAAGTCATTCGTAATTTTACTAAAAAAAAGGAATAAGCAAAAATGAAGAATAAAAAAATGACTTATTCTGTGGGCTAGAAGTCTCACTTTAATACTATATTTAAGCAATCAACTTTCCAGTAGAGAATCTCAAAATATCTCAATTCAGAGATTTCTGATGGGACAAGGTAAGGGATGTAGAATTTTAAGGTTTGTTCTTGTAGTTCTGACTTAGAACAGAGTCAAGAGCACATGTAAGTGTCTGCTACATTTAACATCTCTTTTCATAGTCTGGGTATAATATTACTGAAATTATCAGTAATTGCTCCCATGAAAAAATATCTCAGTCTGGAAAGGGTTTTGGGAGGTAGGGACATCAGGATATACAGTCTTTCAATACCTCCTAGAGTCCAACACATTAATTGATGGGGTGTGTGTGTGTGTGTGTGTGTGGCATTATGTAGTAATTAAATGTATGATTTTGTGGGTATCCTTTGTCTTGCCTCTTGATAACTGTAAGTCTGTTTTCTCCAATCCTGATTTGGGATGCATAGTCTAAGAAGAATAAAAGTATTTATGAGGACAGTGGGATGTGAAATTAGATCTGTCCTAGAAAATCCAGAATATATTCTGGAATTTGAAACTAAAACAAAACCAGGAAAATATGGAAAATAAGAAAAAAAAAGCTGTTCTGTTTGGAAATAAATGAAGAAATGATGAATGTTCTACACAGAGTACAGTTTTAAAGTACAGAGTACCATACAGTTTAAAGTATGCTACTTATTTCGTATCAAACACTTGACAGTAAATTGGATTATTGGAGTTTTGTCCAGTTGTTCTGAGTCAACTCTTACATTTTTCCCTAGAGAGAACTCCTTACTTTAGGCTTAACAGGGAAGCTGGAAGATATTCCCTTCCTGGAGGGCATGTCTGGCTTGTCATAGTCTAAATGCAGAAACTCAACAAACCCAGTCATCACTGTCTTTCTGTATAATGTAGGTAGGAAACCAGTCCCTAGAATACAGTTGATATTTTTACCACTACTTTTAATTGTACTGGATTTTAGAAGAGGAAGGAGGATTAGGTGGCAAGCGTGGGGGATACTGAAGTAAAGCCAGGGGAAAGTATATCAACAGAACTAAAAAATGGGATTTTGGCTTTCTGAGACATGGGTTAAGAAAACAGGTCAAGTATGAAGCACATCCCATGAAGGTTGGGAAGTATGTGTTTGTTGGGCAAGCTTGCTAATCTGATTTTTAACACCTTGAACTGAAAGTGGGGAGAGAAAACACCCAGATAAAATTATAACACATCTTATTAAGAAAAATGGATATGACATGAAAAGGAAATAGTGACAAAAGTGGCTCAACATTCACAGAGGTTGATAGTGTTAAGACAACACTTACATGCTCAATGGTGTGTACACCTAAGTAAGAGAGAGAGTTGAACACAGAAAGGTATATCTTTTCTGAAAAGAAATGGCCTACTAGAGTGTACAGGTATCCTTCCTAAGTCAAGAAGAAATAGATCTGCATAGTAATCTATGAACTATATAGAGTAGAGGCAAGTTGAAGAACATTTAGGCAAAGATAAAAGGGATAAGAACAGAAATAATAGAGTAGGAATGTACTGCAAGATGACCATTTCTCACACATATCACAAAACTGGCACTAATGTGACCTTCAGGAGTGCTCTAAGATTTAATTATCCAGATATCTGCTGGAAGTCTGGCTCGTTGAAGCCCAAAGCTATGCATCTGAAATTTTCATTATTTGCTATGCTGACCATTTCATTATTGGAGGAGGTGAGCAGGGTAAGTGATACTTTGGGCCTAACACTGAGCCCTGAGAATGAGCTGGTTGGTGATGGGAACATGGCTGAGTTGAATACAGGTAAGAAGGAAAACACAGAGTATATAGTTAGACATGTGTCATCAGAAAGGGAAGTGGGTTAAGCCGCTGCCTTCGGCTCAGGTCATGATCTCAGGGTCCTGGGATCGAGCCTCTCTGCTCGGCAGGGAGCTGGCTTCCCCCTCTCTGCCTGTCTCACTGCCTACTTGTGATCTCTGTCAAATAAATAAATAAAATCTTTAAGAAAAAAGTTAAGAGGAAAGATGCCTGAGGATCTTAAGAAAAAGATACTTGGACAGGGATGGATATTTATTAAAAATAATGGCAGTCAAGAAATGGGCAGAAGACAGGAACAGACATTTCTCCAAAGAAGACACACAAATGGTCAACAGACACATGAAAAAATGCTCCACATCACTCAGCATCAGGGAAATACAAATGAAAACCACAATGAAATTCCTCCTCACACTGGTCCGAATGGCTAAAATTTACAAGTCAGGAAACAGCAAATATTGGTGAGGATGCAGAGAGAGGGAAACCCTTTTACACTGTTGGTGGGAATGGAAGCTGGTACAGCCACTCTGGAAAACAATATGGAAGTTCCTTAAAAAGTTAAAAATACAGCTACTCTATGACCTAGCAATTGCATTACTAGGTATCCAAAGGATACAAACAGTGATTTGAAGGGGCATCTGTACCCTGATGTTTATAGCAGCAACCTCTACAAGTATGGAAAAAGCTTGGAGGTCCATCAACAGATGAATGGATAAAGAAGATGTGATATATATGTGTGTGTGTGTGTGTGTGTGTGTATGACAGATGAATGGATAAAGATGTGATATATATGTAAATTATATATATATTAAAATTTTACATATATAAAGTTTATATTTATATATTACTGAGCCACCAAAAAATGAAATCTTACCATTTGCAATAATGTGGATGGAACTAGAGGGTATTATGCTAAATGAAATAAGTCAATCAGAAAAGACAATTATCATACGATTTCACTCATAGTAGAATTTAAAAAAACAAAATGGAGGATCATAGGGGAAGGGAGGGAAAAATAAAATAGGACATAATCAGAGAGGGAGACAAACCATAAGAGACTCTTAAGTCTAGGAAACAAACTGAGGGTTGCTGGAAGGGAGGTGGGAGAGGGGATAGGGTAACTGGGTGATGGGAATTAAGGAGGGCACATGATATAGTGAGCACTGGGTATTACATGCTTCTGATGAATCACTAGACTCTACCTCTGAAATGTACTATATATTAATTGAATTTAAATAAAAAATTAAAACTATGGCAGAACTGTGGACCATCTTGATGAGGAAGAAGAAGCTTTGCAAAGAACCTGAGATACTTGTATAAGTGACTCTATGATGAAAAGAAGGGCCCTTGGGATCTGACATCTGATTATTCTGATTATTGGGATCTGGTTATTCTGAAGAAGGTTGTGCTTACTGCCCAGGACGTGCTTGGCCCTTAAGGGCACAGGGCCTGGTCACTCACCCAGGGCTCTGCCGTCCCTCCCCCATCACTACCAGGGGAGATGAAGGTGAAAAGGGGACAGGCCTATCACTTAAAGCAGATAATGGAATGTTAAAAGATGACAGGAAAATAGTAGACTTCTTAATTCTTTCTTTGTCCCAACTTTGCCAGCAAGAAGAATTCCTTTCTCACTGAAAAGTCTGAACAAATCCTCCTAAGAGGGAACTGAGAAGGGGAGGACGCTGAAGGACAGCTTTACTACCTAGTGCTTATTCTATGTACCTATTTCTTATTTACCCAGTTAGACAGAAGCCCCGAATGCTCACTGAATACTTGAAGAAACAGTAAACGAATGTATAGTCCTCACACAGGAGACCTAGAGGACATGCTACTTCTTAGCAGACACTCCCTTCTCCTGTGATTCTGGGCCTTGAAGCCTAGAACTCTTAGGCCATGAACATTTTATGCTCTTGGAGGTTCAGGAAAGATCTACAAATTAGGGATACAGAGTGAAAACTGACAGATAATTAGCAATTTTGGGGTGAAGAAAATTAGTAATTATTTACTACTCTGAATTATGAACTGAAAAATCTTTTCAAAGAAATCCATATGAACCAACTTTTCCTCTTGTTAAAAGTCATCTTACATTCTCCAAACTTGTACTAAGCAATTGTACCCTTTCATATGGACCAATAATGAAATCTGAGCATGAAACTGTACAGTGGAATCACAACATATATACATTTAACTTATGGAAATCCAGCTGCATGTGCATTACAAATAAAAGGAGAAAGAATAATTTTAAAATGTGGGTAATTTCATTATGAATTTTCTATACATGTAAAATATGTCAATTACAGGGTAATTTTGACTACATGTCATTGAAGAGATGATCCTCTTTCAGGAGGACTTTCTTCTACCCTTGCTAATGTCAGAGCAATTTGCAAATATTGGAGACATACAAACCTATAGATTTCAACATTCTTATTCTTTTGTCTAGAGAGTTTAGAGGCACTTGCTTCTCCAGACACAATTATGGTGTTGTTTTCCATGACCACACCGGCACACACGGTTCCCAAGCCCTCTCCATACTTGGGAGACGAGACAAAATAGGTCTTTCGTGAAGCGGGATCGTAACAAAAACTGGCGTCCCCATAGTTCCTGTGTCTTGACCTGATGCCTGAAGAATTGTTGCCAATGCAAAGCAAAAGACTAGTAGTCTCCATGCCGTAACGAAGATTCAGAGAGTGCTGCTGGGGTGTCTTGATGGCTTTGAATGCGTTCTGAATTATGTCAATGCAATCCGCGTCACACAGAAGCATTGTGTTCCTATTTAGGGCTTGTCTTAAAAAAGAAGGATTTATAAGTTCCAACCGGACTTGCTTCAAAAGTTCAACCAGATGCTCCGTGCGCAATTCTTGGTTATGATTTACCCATTTCAGGACTAAGTCCAGAATGCTCTCCTCCCTGGATATGTTAAGGTCATCCGATTTAATAAGCGTCAGAAATTGGTGTGCTTCGATTTCCAATATTTCTTCATGTAAGCTCACCTCAGCAAAGTGCTGATATAAATATTTCTTCGACTGATCAGATAAATCTTCAGCTCCAATCTGCTTTGCAAAATAATAGATACCCACACAGTTCGAGGCATCCATATGGTCCATCATATATTTTTGACACACGTTGAAGATTTCTTCCATCTGCATAAAATAGGCAGCCATAGCTACGGTCTGCACATTGGTGTTATTGATCTCTAAAGCCGCATTGTACATGTAATTCAGTATCACGGACACGCTTTCTGCTGTGATATCATAAAGTATGACTTCCCTTTGAGTACATTCGAGTAGTCCACAGGTGAACATAGCTTTGAAATAAGGACTAAATGCAGCCAGGACCAGCCTGTGGCAAGGAAATTTCTCCCCTTCTGCTATGAGTACAACATCGATCATTTCTGCTAATTCTTTCATGTTCTTAACTTGATTCAATAAATTCAAACTATGTTGGTATTTTTCTTTTCCCTCAGCTTTGCACTCCATGATACACTTTTCAGTGCTTCTAAGTACGTCTTTTTCAAATGTAGCTGGATTCTTGTGGGGCTATTTGCATGTCTGATTACTCACAGAGCAACAGAGATACGCTGGAACACTCCTGAGGGAAAGAAAAGAATCGGGTTTCCTGTAAGAACACAATTCTTGGTGATTTAAATATGCAGTATTAGTGCTAAGAAGTATTTATAAATAAATGTTATTCACCCCAAATGCAGTAGTTTAAGACAACTTTTGTGTCTAGGAATAAAGTCAGTAATTGTATAAACAGTAAATTATCAACTACTAATAACATTTCACCTAATCAGCAGCAGAGATCTTTCTAGGAGGGCTGGAAAGTCCTCCCTCCCAAGGTGAATGAAGAGAGAAGTAAGAGAAGTCTGTATAGCAACTGCAGTTGCCAGCTGCCTGCAGGCCAAGGGGGTATGGAAATTAGGTTAACCTGCTCTCTGAGGAGATGCATCACTGCAAATGTCATGTATACCTGCTGAAACAAACAAACAAAAAGCCCAAAACAGGGACGCCTGGGTGGCTCAGTTGGTTAAGCAGCTGCCTTGGGCTCAGGTCATGATCCCAGCGTCCTGGGATTGAGTCCCACATCGGGCTCCTTGCTCGGCAGGAAGCCTGCTTCTCCCTCTGCCTCTGCCTGCTATTCTGTCTGCCTGAGCTCGATCTCTCTCTCTCTCTCTGATAAATAAATAAAATCTTTAAAAAAACAAACAAACCCAAAACACCCTCAAATGTTATAACGGCCCCAGAACCACGCAGGATGGCTGAGAAAAAAAAGTCCATTAAAATTATGTTCAAACTTTTCCTATGGGGCAAATAATTCAAAACAGTGCTTTGGAAAACATAACCAAATGTCTGCTGATCCGAGAATTCACAAGACTTGAAACTTAGAGCTAAATCATCCTAAACTTAGAAAGTGCACAAAAGCCATCCCGTTTCTCTATCCCCACTCCTTGCTCAGCTTCTCCTTGTTCCTTACTTCATAGTGGCAGAGATGGACTCACTTCTACCCTTAAAAAGCCCTCATCTAATCAGAAGTCTCTTTAAGCTAATTGTCTGTCTTCCCCTTGCCCAGGGGAATAGAAACAGCGTTTCAAGGAAGCTAATCAGCTGTTTGGATTTAAAGAAGGAATTCCTAGAGTCAGCAACCTTCATATTGAGGAGCAGGTCTTCAGATCCTGACACCCTTTCTAGTTCTTACTTGGCTAGAAGTTGTATGTGGTTAAGAATGAACCATGGTAGAAAAGCCACTCTTAGGAATTAAGAGAGGAAGAGAAGTGATGATTTTAATCATTTGAAAGCATAATTTGTCAGCTGTCAAAGTTCTACATTTCTATAATCCTATTAAATTTAGAAATCTCAGTGAGGAAGGGGAGGAGAAAGAAAGAAGTCTAGAAGATATAGTGGAACAAGTCCTTCATGAAAATTTTCCCAATCTCGTGAATGGAACCAGCATTCATGTACTAGAGGCTGAACAGTCTCCACCCAAGATTATACATTCCAAAAAAACATCACGACACCTGATAGTTAAATTGAGGAATTATAATTGTAGGTATAATCTCTTGAAAGCCGCCAGGGCAAAGAGGCTCCTTACTTACAGACGGAAGCCCATCAGAATAACGTCAGACCTGTCCACAGAGACCTGGCAAGCCAGAAGAGGCTGGCAAGATATATTCAAGGCACTAAATGAGAAGAACATGCAGCCAAGAATACTTTATCCAGCAAGACTGACATTCAAAATGGATGGAGAGATAAAGAGTTTTCAAGACCGGCAAGGCTTAAAAGACTATGCAACCACCAAGCCGACACTGCAGAAAATATTAAGGGTGGTTCTATAAAAGAGGAAAAATCCCAAGAATAGCATTGAACAGAAATATAGAGACAGTCTACAGAAAGAAAGACTTCAAAGGTAACTCGATGTCAATAAAAACGTATCTATCAATAATCACTCTCAATGTGAATGGCCTAAATGCACCCATAAAACGGCACAGGGTTGCAGATTGGATAAAACGACAGGACCCATCCATATGTTGTCTACAAGAGACCCATTTTGAACCTAAAGATACACGCAGACTAAAAGTGAAGGGATGGAGAAGCATCTTTCATGCCAATGGACCTCAAAAGAAGGCCGGGGTAGCGATTCTCATATCAGATAAATTAGACTTCAAACTAAAGACTGTAGTCAGAGATACAGAGGGATACTACATAATACTTAAAGGGACTATCCACCAAGATGATCTAACAATTGTAAATATCTATGCTCCCAATATGGGAGCAGCCAATTACTTAAGAAAACTGTTAATCAAGATAAAGAGTCATATTGATATGAATACACTAATCATAGGAGATCTTAACACGCCTCTTTCAGAATTAGACAGATCATCAAAGCAGAAAATCAATAAAGAAACAAGAGCATTGAATGACACACTGGACCAGATGGACCTCAGAGATATATACAGAACATTCCACCCTAAAACAACAGAATACTCATTCTTCTCAAGTGCACACGGAACCTTCTCCAGAACAGACCACATACTGGGTCACAAATAAGGACTCAACCGATACCAAAAGACTGAGATGATTCCCTGCATATTCTCAGATCACAATGCTTTGAAACTGGAGCTCAATCACAAGGAAAAGTTCTGAAGGAACTCAAACACCTGTAAGCTAAAGACCACCTTGCTTAAGAATGCTTGGATCAACCAGGAGATCAAAGAAGAACTGAAACAATTCATGGAAACCAATGAGAATGAAGACACTTCGGTCCAAAACCTATGGGATACAGCAAAGGCGGTCCTAAGGGGAAAATACATAGCCATCCAAGCCTCCCTCAAAAAAATTGAAAAATCTAGAACACACCAGCTGTCTCTACACCTTAAAGAACTGGAGAATCAACAACAAATCAAACCAACTCCACACATAAGAAGGGAAATCATCGATTAGAGCTGAGATCAATGAGGTAGAAACCAGAGATACAGTAGAACGTATCAGTGAAACTAGAAGCTGGTTTTTTGAAAGAATCAATAAGATCGATAAGCCACTGACCACACTAATCCAAAAGAAAAGAGAGAAAGCCCAAATTCATAAAATTATGAATGAAAAGGGAGAGATCACAACTAACACTAAGGAAGTAGAAACAATCATCATAAGTTATTATCAACAGTTATATGCCAATAAGCTTAACAACCTAGATGAAATGGATGCATTCCTGGAAAAATATAAACTACCAACATTGAACCAGGAAGAAATCGACAACCTGAATAGACCGATATCTAATAACGAGATTGAAGCAGTGATCAAAAACCTCCCAAAAAACAAGAGTCCAGGACCTGACGGATTCCCTGGGGAATTCTACCAAACCTTCAAAGAAGAAATAACACCTATTCTCCTGAAGCTGTTTCAAAAAATTGAAGCAGAAGGAAAACTTCCAGACTCTTTCTATGAAGCCATCATTACCCTGATCCCCAAACCAGGCAAGGACCCTACCAAAAAGGAGAATTTTAGACCAATATTACTGATGAATATGGATGCTAAGATTCTCAACAAGATCCTAGCCAACAGGATCCAACAGCACATCAAAAAGATTATCCACCATGATCAGGTGGGATTCATTCCTGGGCTACAAGGATGGTTCAACATTTGCAAATCAATCAATGTGATACAACAAATTAATATGAGAAGAGAGAAGAACCACATGGTCCTCTCAATTGATGCAGAAAAGGCATTTGACAAAATCCAGCATCCATTCCTGATTAAAACGCTTCAAAGTATAGGGATAGAGGGAACATTCCTGAACCTCATCAAATCTATCTATGAAAGACCCACAGCAAATATCATCCTCAATGGGAAAAAGCTTGCAGCCTTCCACTGAGATCAGGAACAAGACAAGGATGCCCACTTTCACCACTCTTGTTCAACATAGTATTAGAAGTCCTAGCAACAGCAATCAGACAACAGAGAGAAATAAAAGGTATCCAAATTTGTAATGAAGAAGTCAAACTCTCTCTCTTCGCAGATGACATGATTCTTTATATGGAAAACCCCAAAGACTCCACCCCCAAACTACTAGAACTCAGACAGCAATTCAGCAACGTGGCAGGATACAAAGTCAATGTGCAGAAATCAGTGGCTTTCTTATACACTAAAAATGAAAATACAGAAAGGGAAATTAGAGAATCGATTCCATTTACTATAGCACCAAGAACCATAAGATACCTGGGAATAAACCTAACCAAAGAGGTAAAGGATCTGTACTTGAGGAACTACAGAACACTCATGAAAGAAATTGAAGAAGACACAAATAGATGGAAGACCATTCCATGCTCTTGGATCGGAAGAATAAACATTGTTAAAATGTCTATACTGCCTAGAGCAATCTATACTTCTAATGCCATTCCGATCAAAATTCCACCGGCATTCTTCAAAGAGCTGGAGCAAATAATCCTAAAATTTGTATGGAATCAGAAGAGACCCCGAATCGCTAAGGAAATGTTGAAAAACAAAAATAAAGCTGGCGGCATCACGTTACCTGATTTCAAGTTTTATTACAAAGCTGTGATCACCAAGACAGTATGGTACTGGCATAAAAACAGACACATAGACCAGTGGAACAGAGTAGAGAGCCCAGATATGGACCCTCAACTCTATGGTCAATTAATCTTCGACAAAACAGGAAAAAATATACAGTGGAAAAAAGACAATCTCTTCAATAAATGGTGCTGGGAAAACTGGACAGCTATATGTAGAAGAATGAAACTCGACCATTCTCTTACACCATACACAAAGATAAACTCAAAATGGATAAAAGACCTCAACGTGAGACAGGAATCCATCAGAATCCTACAGGAGAACATAGGCAGTAATCTCTTTGATATCAGCCACAGCAACTTCTTTCAAGATATGTCTCCAAAGGCAAAGGAAACAAAAGCGAAAATAAACTTTTGGGACTTCATCAAAATCAAAAGCTTCTGCACAGCAAAGGAAACAGTCAACAAAACAAAGAGGCAACCCACGGAATGGGAGAAGATATTTGCAAATGACAGTACAGACAAAAGGTTGATATCCAGGATCTATAATGAACTCCTCACACTCAACACACACGAAACAGGCAAACATATCAAAAAATGGGCAGAAGAGGGACGCCTGGGTGGCTCAGTTGGTTAAGCGGCTGCCTTCGGCTCAGGTCATGATCCCAGCGTCCTGGGATCGAGTCCCACATCGGGCTCCTTGCTCGGCGGGGAGTCTGCTTCTCCCTCTGCCTCTGGCTGCCACTCTGTCTGCCTGTGCTTGCGCTCTGTATCTCTCTCTAACAAATAAATAAAACCTTAAAAAAAATGGGCAGAAGATATGAACAGACACTTCTCCAATCAAGACATACAAATGGCTATCAGACACATGAAAAAATGTTCATCATCATTAGCCCTCAGGGAGATTCAAATTAAAACCACATTGAGATATCACCTTATACCAGTTAGAATGGCCAAAATTAACAGAACAGGAAACAACATGTGTTGGAGAGGATGTGGAGAAAGGGGAACCCTCTTACACTGTTGGTGGGAATGCAAGTTGGTGCAGCCTCTTTGGAGAACAGTGTGGAGATTCCTCAAGAAATTAAAAATAGAGCTTCCCTATGACCCTGCAATTGCACTCCTGGGTATTTACCCCAAAGACACAGATGTCGTGAAAAGAAGGGCCATTTGTACCCCAATGTTTATAGCAGCAATGGCCACGGTCGCCAAACTATGGAAAGAACCAAGATGCCCTTCAACGGATGAATGGATAAGGAAGATGTGGTCCATATACACTATGGAGTATTATGCCTCCATCAGAAAGGACAAATACCCAACTTTTGTAGCAACATGGACGGGACTGGAAGAGATTATGCTGAGTGAAATAAGTCAAGCAGAGAGAGTCAATTATCATATGGTTTCACTTATTTGTGGAGCATAACAAATAGCATGGAGGACAAGGGGTGTTAGAGAGGAGAAGGGAATTTGGGTAAATTGGAAGGGGAGGTGAACCATGAGAGACTATGGACTCTGAAAAACAATCTGAGGGGTTTGAAGTGGTGGGGGGTGGGAGGTTGGGGTACCAGGTGGTGGGTATTATAGAGTGCATGGCTTGCATGGAGCACTGGGTGTGGTGAAAAAATAATGAATACTGTTTTTCTGAAAATAAATAAATTGGAAAAAAAATAAAGTAAACATGAAAAAAAATCTCAGTGAGATTTCTCCATCTCAATTCTCACTGTATCTCAATGAGAAATGACACTTTTTTCAGTGTTGAATTAAAGTTCATTGAATCAAAGTATTAAGCATGAGAGAAATGTTTAAGAATACAATGGCAACTATAAGACCTAAAAATCACTGTGCAGGAGTGTGTGAAATGATAACAACTAGCTGATCTAAGAATCTGTGTAATTGAAAAAGGAATAAAATAATCCTTGCTAGATTTTCCAGCATTAATGCCTCAGCTTGACTTCAGTAAAAGCTTAAGACTATCTTTGTGAGGCCTTGTAGGTTAGAAGTGAACCCTTGTTTTTTACTTTCATTTGTTTAGATTTTTACCAAGAGAATCCAACTATGGGTAATTAAGAGGTGATTATATTTCTGAGCTCTCCTACAACACATTATGAGTAGCCCAAATCATATTATGTGGGCCTCTTTGTACATAAACACATCAATCAACTTTATAGATGGCAGCTGTTACTTTGAGATGAAAACCAGAAAAGTTTCCTTATAAGGAGATAAATATTAACAAGTTTCTCCTATTCCATTTGTACTGATACCTAAGACTCACTCAGAGGATACCAATACCAGTGCTAGAAAGCCAAGAGCAGTTTCCAGGTAGGATCACTAGATCTGGTACAATGCAGGCAGTCCAGACTCCTTAGTTTCCAAAGTGTTGATCTTGATGTTGCTAGGAAGAAATGAAATGCTGGGGGCTCAAATGTTATGACCGCAACCCTAGTATTTTGTATCTTTTTTTTTTTTTAAAGATTTATTTATTTATTTGAGAGAGAGTGTGAGAGAGAGCACCAGAGCGTTTTGGAGCAGAGGAAGAGGGAGAAGCAGATTCTCTGCTGAGCAAGGAGCCTGACACAGGGCTGGATCCCAGGACCCCTGGACCATGACCTGAACCAAAGGCAGATGCTTAACTGACTGAGCCACCCAGGTGCCTCAGGATTTTGTATCTTTAAGACAAGAACCAAACCACCTTGTTGAACTCTGTGGCACGGGACTACCTTAATAAAAACACAGGCAGCATTAGTTTCAAAGAGAAGTTAAAAGTTGAATAAGTAGTACAGTGTGTGTTTCTCTTCTCTATAAATACAGTAGTGCCTTATAAACAACTTTACGGTGGACAATTTTGGATTTCCCCCAGGATCCAATCTGTCTTCTGATGGAATGGATGGGGTAGGTCCACTGTGACTGGTTCAGGGATGAGTGTGAGACCAGAGATGGGCTTAATCAGAGTGAAGCTCAGGTCTCTGGTTCAACAGGGGGCGTGTCCAGGTGTTACACAGATGAGAGGTCTGCTGCAGCCATGTCCCTATAAGCCAGCACAAGGACAAAGCAAATACAGAGAAGAAGGCAGGGAATCCAGAGCAATGGGTCTGGAACATGCTTTAGATCTGTATTTTTCAGTTTTCAGTGACAAACCATTCTTTTATTGTTGAAGCTGGCTTGAATTGGGATTGCTGTAACTGACACTCAAAAGTCCTTACTGGTATGACTGGCATATGGGAACAGGTTGAAAAAAGGTTGTTTATGGTAATTGCAATGATATATTTTGTAAAATTCCAAATTCCATATATATATATATATATGTATATATATATATTTTTTTTTAAGACTGTATTTATTTATCTGACACAGAAAGAGATATCACAAGTAGGCAGAGCAGCAGGCAGAGAGAGAGGGGGAAGCAGGCTCCCCACTGAGCAGAGAGCCTAATGTGGGGCTCGATCCCAGGACCCTGAGATCATGACCTGAGCTGAAGGCAGAGGCTTAACCACTGAGCAACCCAGGCACCCCCACTTCTGGTATATTCTTATGTCTTCTATTAGTATACTGTCAAGTAAAATAAACAGAGGAACTTCTAATTATCTTTATTCTTTAAAAAGATTTTATTTATTTATTTATTAGAAAGAGTGTGCGTGTGTGACAGGGAAGAGCAGAGAGGGAGGGAAGAGAAGGGGGAAAGAATCTCAGGAAGACGCTTCACTGAGCGCAGAGCTAATGCTGGGCTTGATCTCACAACCCTGAGATCATGACCTGAGCCGAAACCAAGAGTCAGATGCTTAGCCAGCTGAGCCACCCAGGCACTCCTTCATTCCTTCTTGATAGAAGACAATATACCTTAAGTCACTCTTCTAAGTTTATCTCTTCTCATTAAATAGCCACAACATCTTACAGGTGCAGGAACTGAGTTTTGAACCCAGTTCTATCTGACTCCAAAGTCTACACCGTTAACCACTCACTTTCGTGCAAGTGTGGGCAAATTAGGGCCAGAGAGTAAATATTTCAGGCTCTGTCGGCTCGAGGGTCTCTGTCCTAACAACTCAACTCTGCTTTTGTAATGAAAAAGCAGGCATAAACAATACATAAACAAATGGGCATGGCTGTGTGCCAATGAAATGTTTTAGGGCTATTGAAACTTGAATTTCATATATTTTCACGTGTCACGAAACAGTATTCTTTTGATTTTTAAAAGCTATTTGGAATGATAAAATCCATTCTTAGCTTTTGGGCTATACAGAAAACGACTCTTGCTCTACTGTTATAAATAAATCCACTCTCTAGATCCTGAGTAGGATAATATCTCATCTGGGTGCCTAACCTCCACTTCTCTGCTTAAGGCCAGTTAAAGATCTTTAAATCTTTAAATCTTTTTGATTCAAAAAGATCATTTGGTTCCCAAGGTTCCCAAATAGAAATCAATTTCTTGAATAAATACTTTATTACATACAGCCTGTCTGCCCCAAACATTGGCTTCAACAAAAACAAACACTTTTAAAACAGAAATAATTGTTCCCAACATTCTGAAGGAACATTTATACATTTTTAGATGGGCACATATATTTACTAAGTATCCCCTCCTTCTACTTGCCTTTTATACACCTCCTGAAAGCCACTCAAAATTTCTATGGATTTATGGACCAAATGAATTTACTGATGGAAACCCTGAAAAATACCCATGCAGTTGAATGCACTGCCACACTTCCAAGACATTCTCAGTATTGGGTCCTGTATCTATAAGGTACAGAGAAGGTACTAGCATTGCAGATGGGGACTTTGAAGGAAGAGAGTCCTGGGTTTGAATCTCAGTTTAGCCACTTACTTGCTATAATCCTAAAATGATTTAACCTTTCTAAACCTTGGTTTGTTCATCTGTAAAATGGGAAGAATGTATATAAAAGCAGTTAGGTCAGTTCTTGGCATCCAAGTGTTCCATAAATGGAAGTTATTGTTATTTTACAGTAGTGTAACAGAGTGCAGATCAGACGCTAGAAACACAGACTTTGGCTGGTTACTGAGGCCTGGCTTTGAATCCTTGCTCTGCTATCAATTAACATGAGCAAGTTTCTTAGCCTTGTTCAGTTTCCTCACTTGAGATTAGCTTTGAGAATTATTTAAGAGTTGGGAGAACGACATAAGGCCATGTATGCACAATACACCATTTGCCTGGTAAAATCTGCTTGGTACAGCTGAGGTGGGATACACCTGTATAAATACTTTTCTAATAATAACAATGTTTGGGTCCATATACAAATTGCTTGTGGGTACAGACACAGCTCATAAATAAGAGAGAGCTGACAGCAACTTTTTCTTGTAATGAGGGCAGGGAGGGCATTCTACTCTCATCAGCAAAACAAAACTGTATAAATGTTCTCAATGATATCAATGGGAAGTTATTCTCTGCTCCAATTTATAGAAGACTGAACTGGTGCATTCATATTAATAGTACCCATAATAATAGAGAAAAAATGAGTAGCAAAGATAAATACAAATCACAAGAATAAAGCCTAATTACTTTGCAAATCCAAAATGCAGTTATACCCATGTCCAGTATATTTAGTTTTCAGAGACGGACTGCTACAAATTTTAATGTGGCATAAAAATGTTAATTTAAGCTGCCAAGGATTTGCTTTTATAATGCTTAATATTATAATCTTTACATTATCTTTAAAGTTGCTACTTTTTCTACATAAGGGATGATGCATGAGCTTGCTTCCATGTTTTGTGGAAGTCCAAACTAGTTTAAATTCACAGTAGCACTGTTTGAAATAGCAAAAATTTGGAAATAACCTAAATACTGATTAATATGAGAGGAGAAAAACTGGAGGATATCACTCAAGAGAATATTGCACAGCATAAACAAAGAATGAAGTAGAGCTACATGTATCAACAGGAATTTCAAAAACATCATAGACTTAGAAGAATAGATGCTACATACCACGGATCTCATGTTTAAAATATGCAAAATAGTTATGTTCTAAATAGGGTAAATATAGACAATATATTCTGAAAAAATAAATATAAACAATTGGTAAATACAGGGAAAGGTATATGGGAGTTTTTAAAAATACCATTCTTAGAATTGTTCAGTGAATTTGGAATTACATCAAAATAAAAAATGAGGGGTACCTGGCTGGCTCAGTCAGTTAAACGTCTGGCTCTTGATTTCGGCTCAGGTCATGGTCTCAGGTCATGATCTCAGGGTCATGAGATAAGAGCCCTGAGTGGGGAATCCCCTTCAGTGGGGAGTCTGCTTGAGATGCTCTCTCTCTCCCTCTGTTCTTCCTCCCATTCAAGCTCCCCCCTCATAAAGAAATCTTTCAAAAACCAAAAAATAAAAAGTTAAAAAAATTATATATATATATATATATTTTTAGATTTTATTTATTTACTTGACAGAGAGAGATCACAAGTAGGCAGAGAGGCAGGCTGAGAGAGAGAGGGGAGGAAGCAGGCTCCCTGCTGAGCAGAGAGCCTGACACGGGGCTCGATCCCAGGACCCTGAGATCATGACCTGAGCTGAAGGCAGCGGCTTAACCCACTGAGCCACCCAGGCACCCCCCAAAAGTTATATTTTAAGGATACATGCAACTGTGGTGGAATATAAAGAAATGAAGGCTAATTATAAAAAATATCAAATTCAGGGGTGCCTGGGTGGCTCAGTGGGTTAAGCCGCTGCCTTCAGCTCGGGTCATGATCTCAGGGTCCTGGGATTGAGTCCCGCATCGGGCTCTCTGCTCGGCAGGGAGCCTGCTTCCTCCTCTCTCTCTCTGCCTGCCTCTCTGCCTACTTGTAATCTTTCTCGGTCAAATAAATAAATAAAATCTTTAAAAAAAATATATCAAATTCAGGATAGGGTTGCCTTGAGGAAGTGCAGAAGGAGGGGATACTGTTGGAGAACTGCACTTACCATGGTGAGCACTGCATGTCTGAAATTGTCCAGTCACAACTTTGTACACCTGAAACTGACATAACATGCTATGTCAAACATACTTCAATAACAAAGATTTAAAAAAATATATCCGAAGCCTATTTTCACCAACACCGCCCCTCAAACATCACAAGGCCCTTCACAATCCAGCATCTCCCCACTTTTCCTGCCTCATCTCCTGGCTTTTCTTTCTTACACTTTTCAGTCTTTTAATAGCACCAAACCATTAACTATTCTAATGCATACATTACCTTTACACATGTTGGTCTGTCTGGAATATACTTCTCCCCCTTTGACCTGAAGAAATACAAGTGGCTCTTCCAAATTCAGCTCAGACATCACTCCCCCACTGAAGCTTCCTCTGCCCTTCCTTGCTTGCACCTTGAACATAGTAACTGTTGCATCTCCCTGCCTCCCCTTCCAATGATGAGCACACTGAGAGCAGGGGGCTCATGTTTTAGTCATTTCCATACTCTTTAACATCTGTCTGTGAGGATGCCTGCTACCTTACGGTTGCTCAATAAGGTCTGTGCAATTAAAGGTTTTCCTTCGTCCTAAATTACAGGTTGATGATAACCTTTTTTTCTTCGTGTTTTAGACCAGTTAATAAATGATTATCTTGAAGATTCTTTTCTACCCTCAAAAGTTTTGTTTGATTCTTTAAGCTCCTAATGTTTTTAGAGAACTGAAGCCAGAGATCACAAATTGGCTGGTCACAGACTTTTTGGTGGGGAGGGTGGCAAAGTTGTTGTCAACACACAAAACTGCCACATTGTAACATCTACTGAAAAAAAAAAAGGAAGGTATGGCAACAGTGGAGACTTAATTCCCATGGTGACAACGGTGTGCAGGACCTGAGTAGACAGTTGCCACCTCTCAGATGGCACATCTACTCTCCTTTCCCCAGCTCCCATTATCGTGAATGTTAGTCCTCATTTATAATTCTTCTCACACTGCTGCTTCCCCCCCACCCCCGCCCTTTTAGTTCACTTACAGCCACTTATTTGTGACCTCTGGTTTTCACCATTCCATCCTCACGCCTTACTTTGCTTTGGTATTACAACTTTGCATAGACACTGGTAAGAAATGGCTCAGAATACCCACACTACCCTAAATGCACTTTTTTGAGTCTCCCACTTCTATGGAAAAACACCTATTCACTTAATAGCAATAATCCATCCCACACACTAGGTGTTTAATAACCACCAGGCCTATAAGTGATAAAGCTAAATAAGAGAAGTTTCCTTTTTGCTTTCCTTTAAGGAGTTCACACTGTTTTGCATTCTCAGGCGCTTTATACTTTTCAAAATGCTTTACTGTGCATTATGCAGTAGCTCATTAGTTCCTCTTAAGAATCACGGGGCGGTGGGGGAGGGGGGATGCAGGGCAATTATATTCCTGGCTTTAAAGTTGAGAGAGTTGCCTGGGAATACTTTCGATGCTTATTGAGGCTTTTTAAAGTGCCAAGGCCCTGGGCAGACAGCCAGGAAGGGAAAGACAGAAGGCGCTTCCTACCTTTATGGAGCTTACAGTCTAGCGAGGGAGGCAAACGTTAATGTAATTAATGCTAGGGCAGTGACTGCAGCCACATTAAAGAGGGAAGAGGGGCGCCTGGGTGGCTCAGTCGTTGGGCGTCTGCCTTAGACCTAGGTCATGATCCTGGGGTCCTGGGATTGAGCCCTGCATGGAGCTCCCTGCTGGGTGGGGAGCCTGCTTCTCCTCCTCCCACTCCCCCTGCTTGTGCTCCCTCTCTGTGTCTCTTTCAAATAAATAAATAAAACCTTAAAAAAAAAAAAAAGGGAAGGGAAGGGAAGCGACTCCCGGCTGAGCAAAACTGGTCTCGAGAAGGAAGTGACTGCTGGGCTAATCTGTTAAGGCAGGAGCCAGCCCCATGATGACAGGAGGGAAGCGCAGTGGGCCCCGCCAGTGCCAAGGGCCGGGGAGGCTGCCCCCCAACTCCGGCCCTCGACCTTTCTCCATTGGCCTGGCCCTCGAGCTAAGACAAGGCTCTCAGAAGGGGCCGCGTTCCCTCTGTCACCATTACTTACAAGCTGCTGACCCCCGGCTTGAGGCATTGCCCCACTGGCTCCGCAGAGGCTGCCGCGATGGCGCCGTGACCCGGCCCTGTGGCCGCACAGACGGAGCCGGGCTGGCCGGGGCGGGGCAGCTAGCGGGCTGAACCGGCGGGCACTGCCCAATATGGGCCTCTGAGGCCCCGGCGATATAAATAGACCGCGCTGGGAGCGCAGGGCACCGAGGGCCCGCGCCCTGCGGAGGGGGAGGGTGAGCGCTGGCAGCTCCTCAGAAGCGACAGGTGCTCGCCCTCGGCGCCCCGGGAGCCCGAGCTCCGGCCGCTCTGCGCCTGCGCGATTCATCCTTGCGGTCCGCGACGGCAATCCACAAGTGGCAGGCCTGCACGCCACTCTGCGCCTGCGCCACTCTTCCCGCGCAGGCCCGCGTGCCAGGACCGCTGAACGTCCGCCGGAAGTGGGCGAGGATATGGTTTAAAATGAACCTGGAAATCAGATTTTTAAAAAATAACCCATCTATACGCTTAATCATTTAAAAAATGCAAAACGACCCAAACCCACTATGTATGGGCTCACTGAATGTGGCCAGGAAATAGGGTTGCCAGATGAAATGTCCGATTAAATATGAATTTCAGATAACCAACAGTTTTTAAAGTACATATCCTAAATACTGCATGATCAATTCACATTTAACGGAATTTGGGTGCTTGTTGCTTCTTTTGGGATCTGTACTTTTATTTGCTACGTCTGGCAAGTGTACCTGGAAAAACCAGCAGCCCTATGACCTTTGGTCTCAAGTGGAAGGTCCCCTGGCAGCCTGAGAAAAGATTGATTAGTTATGCCCAGGTTTGGGGTGGGGCAGGGAAGAAGAATGTTCCCTGGAGGGAAGTGTAACAATATCTGCTGTGTGGATAAGGGAGTAGTATTAGGTCAGCCGGTTTAAAATAAAACAAAATTGTGGTAGTACAAAATTGTTCTTTTAACAAAATTTTATTTCTTGTATTCTGACAGTCAGACGTCCAAAATGGGTCTCTCTGGGGGTAAAAGCAAAGTGCCTGCAGGGCTGCGCCTTTTTTTTTTTTTTTTTGGAGGCCCTAGGGGAGAATCTGTTTCCTTGCCTTTCTAGTTTCTATTAACTGTCCTCATTCTCTCTGCAGCTCTTGGCCCTTTCCTCCATATTCCAGCTGGAAACACAGCTGAGCCTTTCCCAGACTGCCGTTGGTACTGATTTTTCTGCTTCCCTCTTTTTTTTTTTTTATTTAAATTGTGGTTAAATATACATAAAGGTGACCGTTTACCATATACATAAAATTTTAGCCATTTTTAAGTGTACAATTCAGTGACATTAATTACATTCACAATGTTGTGCAGCCATCTCTAACCGTTTCCAAAATTTCATCATCAGAAAGAAAAAAAAGTTTCCCAAACAGCAACTGTATACCCATTAAGTCCCCCCCACCCCCCACCCTTGCTCCAGTGTTTCCCCTCTCCCCCCAACACCTGGAGACCTCTATTCCACTTTATATCTCTATGAATTTGCCTATTTTAGGTGCTTCACACAAGTAGAATCATACAGTATTTGTTCATAGGTGTCTGGCTTATTTTAGCTAGCATAGCAACCCTAAGATTTATCCATGTTGTAATAGATACGCGTATTTCATTTCTTTTAAAAGTTGAATAATATTCCATTGTGTGTGTGCACATGTCATATTTAAAAGAAAACACATTTCATGTTGGTAAGTAAAATTCCTTTAAGCGTTTTAGAAGCTCATGTCAATCCTTGCATGCATTTATATTTCCATGTACATATTAGAGTTGTTCGATAAAACCTTTGTCTCCCTTTCCCACAAGCTCCTGATCTGTGAGCCCTGTTTAGGTCCTTCTACACCTGATTCCATTCCTGCTTCTGGCTTTGCTTACCAGATGATTGTGCTAAGTTAATGACTCTTTCTTAGTTTGCTCTGAAGACTGTTTGATGTCTCATGTGGCTACTTTATTTCCCCTCATTCATTTGTTTCTAGAGGAAGTAAAACTTGGTGTTAAAAGCTAGGGCTGCCTGTGGGTGGAGAGGCTAAGCTGGAAGCTGCTGGGCTCTCTGGGATGTTAGCTGATTCTCAAATGATTTGCCAGATGATTAATGAAGGATTAATATTATCAAATAGACTGATGTACCAAAAATTTGTTTTAGGGAACGTGCTTTTTGAATAGATTATATGTGAATATGTACTTTACTCGGGAGTGACTTACTGCTTCATTTTTTTTTTAAAAGATTTTATTTATTTATTTGAGAGAGAGACAGTGAGAGAGAGCATGAACGAGGAGAAGGTCAGAGAGAGAAGCAGGCTCCCCGTGGAGCTGGGAGCCCGATGCGGGACTTGATCCTGGGACTCCAGGATCATGACCTGAGCCGAAGGCAGTCGTCCAACCAACTGAACCACCCAGGCGTCCCTACTGCTTCATTTTTAGCCTTCACTTTCTTCCCATGTTGAGTTGCTTCTCCTGTGTTCCTTTGGGTATATTTTGCCATTTCAGTTTAATTTTTTCCTCCTTCTTGCGCCTTGAAGCTAATCTACCCCGTGCCTGGCTCCCTTTGATGGTGATTGCCTCTGGGCAGCTATTCCTTGATAGAGAAGTCACTTTTCTCCTCACATATCCAATCCTGTCCCATGACACTTCCACCTTTTAAAGGAAAGTACACACATCTTAACTACTACTCCTGACACTGGTTCCTATCTTGAACTACTATCTATCACTTGGGTTGAGCAGTTCCTTAACTAGGGAAAACCAGGCATCTAAGTGAAAAAATGAACAACCAACCTGATTATTTTAAACTTAATTCATCTCCCCCACCAACCACCAAAAAAAAAAAAAAACAAAACAAACAAACAAAAAAACCCCAGCTGGCCACAGAATGACAAATGGATACACACCAGCGGTATCAGCTTTCTTTTCTTGGTCTTCATTCTTACTCTCCTGCTGTAGTTCTTCTGCTCTATCTTCTTGTCTATGGAGTGATATTTTTGAAATATTATCTATTTCTTCCCACCCTCCTTCCTTCGTCAAGTATTTCCTTATGATGCTTTGCTTCTCTATACCATTTCAAGGTTGAAAGCATTCTAGGCTCATTTCCTCTGGGGGGATGCGGCGGTGTGTGTGCATGGGGGAATCAGGACTCAGAAAACCTGGCAGGTGGGGAATGGAAGAAATGCTCTCTTCTGATTCCAGGAGCCCGGCCTCTTTCAATCAAGAGAGAAATGAATTATTGGCATGTGTAATACATTTGGGAGAAAACCTAACTTACAGTAATGGATCTTCTTCCCATAGTACTCCTTTCCCCAAATGAGAAACAGGGAGGTCTCTGGAGGAGAAGAAACAAAGATCACACCCTGTTGAGCCAGACTAGGTGTGGGGCAATTTGGCAGCCAGAACCCAAAGAGAGGAAGACTCCATAGCATCTTGGCCAGCGAGGGCTTCAGGTAACCATTCCAGAGGCTGGCAAATCCTGCTGGGGCCCCAGTGGTGGAGAGAGCCACCGAACCAGAGAGGCTGGTGCAGACTGGTAGGCGGAGACTTGTGAAAGACCAAGGACCTTGGGGCAATGGACCTCTGGTGGGTCAGTGCAGACAAGTGGCAGACTTTGAGCATAAAAATGCATGCCCCTTGGCCTGACTCCATTTTGTTGGTCAGACACTCCTGCCCCCGCACCAGAACTTAGATGTGACTCTGGGAAAAGGAAGGTTTGGCCATACTGGTGGCATGGGAACTTCCACTAGAATGTGTTGGCACTAAGAAAGTAGTATTTCACCCACACTGTAGTTTTTGGACCGAGGGCTTGACCTCCGGAGTCTGGTGCAGAAGCTGAGCATCAGCAGAAGTGGCTTGTCACCCTGTAGGGGAAGGGATGCAGGGAACCCCGAGAGATTCTTCTTTCAGCTTTAGTTTCAGCAAGCAACCAGGAGCAACTTGAAAGGGAGAGATAAGAAACAGGAATCCAAGTTATCACACCATTGATTTTGCCTTTTGTCTGTAGCTGGTTCTTTTTTCATGCTGAATGTTAGCCCCTTGAAGGGAGTGTAGTTTGTCTCTCTTCTTCTTTGCTAGATCCTCAGCATCTGGAAAAGTGCTTGGCACAAAGGCGTGCTCAATAATTATTAGGGAATGAACCAGTAAGCGGGTCAGAGCCACTTTGTATGGGTAGTGGAATTCAGTTCAGCTAGTGTGGAATGCCCAGGAAGCAGGGTTGGATGTTAGAGCACTGGGGACCGTGTGTCCCGGGGCCACAGTCAGCAGATAGGCCCCCATTGCCTGCTGCTGTGCCCTGAGAGCGCATGGACTTTAGAAAGTTCCACAGCTGCTTCATGCTCTCCCACAGAGCTTGTCAGAGGACCTGAGTCACCGCCAGGTGACCTGTGGGTGTGCCTCTGACTGATGAGGGAGCAGGAGGCTGACTGAGGACAAAGCAAAAGCTGGCACCTTGCACCTCCTCTCTACCCACTCCCCTCAGTAATATATGTGACATTCCTCAGGCACCTGTGGCTGCCCTAAAAGAAAACCAAATAGTTAACTTGCAGAGATCACAGTCCTGCAAGACAAGAGTCTCCCTTGGTTTACCAATGTCCTAGAGATTTACAACAAAGAAGCTATCTAACAATAGCACAATTTCCAGAGGCAAATAACTCAGTTCCTCAAGCCCCTAAATAAAGTTAAATTTCTTCTAAACCCAAATCTCACTAACAAGGACGCTTGATAGCAGGAATGTAACATTCCACCAGGAGACTCCCAATTGTCTTTATGTTAATGCCCCATTAGAGGGAAAGCGGGCTTGGCTTGATAGTAACCAGGCCTTCAATATCCTGACAGTCTTCTTTACCCCAGTAGCCCTTCTGAACACCCCTTTGTCCTCACCTACCCAACTCCTGTGTATATAACCAGCCACGCCTCACATGCCTGGCGCAGCACCTCTTCCTGCCCACGGGTCCTGTCCCCGTGCTTTAATAAACCACCATTTTGCACCAAAGATGTCTCAAGAATTCTTTCTTGGTCATCGGCTCCAGACCTCAGTTCTAGAATTTCATCATGACCACAGAAGCCAGGTCCCCTCTCCACACACTGGCTTTGAGAGAGGCTGAGAAATGGAACCTGGAGAAACAAGTATTTTTGTACTTTCCAGCTCTTATAGTTGGAAGTTTGGAATATGTGTTGCCACACCTCCTCCTCCTGAGGTTTGTGGGCGGTGAGGAATGAGGCCACCAGGACCTGATGGGGCCAGAGGCGTGGGGGTGGGGGGGAGTGGGGGTGATATTTGCGCCTGCAGCTTCAGCTCAGCACCTGTGGGTATGGGAGGGTGGAGGTTGTAGAAATTGCAACACCTTCATTTTGCTATTCTTCTCTGCTGTTTGGATCCAAAGGGCTCCAAGCATTGTGGCCTGTGGCTGTCACATGGCACTCTCCCTTCAGAGCTCCATTCTGTAGCACGTGTGCACACCTGTCATAGTTTCCCATCAAGCCTGAAAACTCCTAGAGGCCAAGGGCTCTGTCCTGTTCGCCTTTGTGACACATTCACATGCCTGCCTCAGGCCCTCCAGAAAACAGGGTCAGGGAACGTTCACTGATTTGGATGACAGAGGCAAGGCTGGTAAGCGACAGGAAAGCAGGGCTGGGGATGGGACACCGGGTCCTAACCTGGCACTGCTTCTGAAGGCCTCATGGCCTCTGGACACTCGGACTTCTGGAGGAGGAAGGCAAAGTGATAATGCATCTACCTCACAGCCCGGTTATTAGAAGGATGAGCGAGGAGAGCAAACAGATGTGGAAAACTGCTTTGATAAACTATAAAATAACTCACCATCATTTTCCCTGATGTGGCGTGTGATATTCACTGGAAACTCCTTTCCCCTAAGATCTTGAAAATGGGACAGAAAGCCATTTTCTTCCCCATGATATTGATCGGATGCTGTATTGAGGTAGAGATATGGACCACATTTCCTTTGGAGGTTCTTCCGCTTCCAGAATCCATCACAGGGAAGCATGGGGAAGGGAGTTATCTAGCTGCTAAGCCGGGCTTTCCCCCTTCTATGATGATAAACCATTATCAGACATTCCAGCCTTCAGCCTGCCGCTGTTCAAGGCTGTACCCTAAATCCAATAGATCTGAGGGGTTTTCAAGGATTGTGAACTTTCTGGAAACCAAATTTCTCTCTATACCCCAAGATTATTTCATTTTCCCCAGCAATGAAATCCTCAGATCCTGAGTATATGAACCATCAAACCTTGCTTTTTTAGCAAGCAGGTATAACTGATTTTGCTGTCTGTTGCATTATTATACAGTGACCAATACTTATATACGATGTAAGTTAAAGTATATAGGTTTTGCTGCTCTAACAATGAATCTGATTGATAGTTGCCTAGTGCAAAAGGAAGCTTGTTTCTCTTTCATGCAGAATTACAGGGATTGAAGAAGCAAATGGGGCAGTGTGAGTTAGGCTACAATAATAACAGGCCTCAGTGTTTCATGACTTTACATGATAGAAGTGATCTTTTGCTTATGCAAAGCCTGAGATAGGTATTCAGATCAAGGTAGCTGTCCTTCATCTAGTGGTTCAGGGACTCTGGCTGTCAGGGGCCCTGCTGAGGGCTCCAAGGTCTTAATTTCCTGGCCAGCTAGAAAGAAAAGGATGCAGAAAAAGATGTGTAGCAGTTTTGTGGATCAGGCCCAGAAGGGGCAAATCTCACACCTGCTCACATCCCTTTGGATAGCATGAGGTCATATGGTCATGCCTACCTTTGAGGAAGGGTGGGAAGTGGAATCTAGTTCTATGTCCAAAAAAAAAAAAAAAAAAGACAGAAAGGATTTTGGTAGGTAGCTGTTGTGGACCAACCAGAAGCAGAGACACTGAGTGCAAACCAGCATTTACGAATGGAGGACACTAGTTCCTTGAGATGTTTAGAAAATGGAGTTCTGAGTCTGAACAGTTTGAGAAAGGCTGTGTTCCATATCCGTTATTGGAGAATCGGAATGCAGAATTAAAAGTTCTGATGAATCCTGCAGTAAAGATGCAAAGATTTCCTTAACGTTCTTGACTCTAGATCAATGATGTGAGTATGGGTCTGGATGTAATGCATACTAAGAATCTTGGGAATACTAAGAACGCCTGGGAAACAGGTGTGGAAGAGGACCTCAGGATAAGTTTAGAATATGTTCATATAGAAGCCTTAGATCTCTAGAAAGGCAAGAGCTGAGAGACATCCTAGGAAAGGGGGAGATTCCAAGTGTCAGAGAGGTGGAAGATTATGGGATCAAGGCAGGGAGGTGGGAAGGAACCAGAAGCTAAAGTGGCACAACCACCACCCCGCCCCCCCATCTCCCAACCCTACCAAAGACAGCTGGAAAGGAAATGACAGAATGCCGTCACTCATGCATGTCGATGCTGTCTTCTGCCTGGCTCTCCTGCTGGGGCTCTGACTCCATCTCCAGGAGGTGGTGGTGCCAGTGATTAGTGGGTCATGTGAGCCTTGCTGTTTGCTTTATGCCTCCTGCCTACCCAGTTCTCATTTAATCCTCATGCCTTCCAAGAGCATGTGTGGGGAATAATAGGGCGTTGCCGCTGGCTATAGAGGGATGGGCCACGGAACCCCGCCCCCTCATTCCATACCTGTTATACCAGCTGCTTCATCATCCTACTGATTATTTTACCTTTGCATCTTCTTGATAGTCCCTGAGTGTGAAGAGAGGGTCTCCTGTGGTCTTTTCTTGCTAGAGCTTAACAGAGCAAGGCTTTGTGGCACTTTGCTAAATAACCCCCACCACCTCTACTGTTATGGGTTGAACTGTGTCCTGCCCAATTCATTCGTGGGAGTCCTAACTCCCTGGCAACTCAGAATGTGACCTTATTTGAGATAGAGTCTGTACAGAGGTAATCCAGTTAAAATGAGGTCATTAAATGTGGGTCTTAATCCAAATGACTGGTGTCCTTATCAAAAGGGGAGACTTGGAGGCGCCTGCATGGCTCAGTCAGTTAAGCATCTGCCTGCCTTCGTCTCATATCATGTTCTCAGGGCCCTGGGATCGAGCCCTACATTGGGCTCCCAGCTCTGTGGGGAGCCTGCTTCTTCTCCTTCTGCTCCTCCCCCTGCTTGTGCTTGCTTTCTCTCTCTCTGTCAAATAACTAATCTAAAAAAAAAAAAAAGGGAGTGGGGAAACTTAAGACAGACAGGCACACAGTGTGGTTGCCCGTACAAGTGAAGTTGGCTTCTACAAGGCAAGGAAAGAGGGCTGAAATAGACCCTTTCCAGTCCTCAGAAGGAAACTGCTGCCCCTGCCATCATCTTAATTTCAGACTTCCAGCCTCCAGCTCTGCCAGAAGATAAATTTCATGCTGTGGTGGTACTACTGTGTGATGCTTTCTTACAGCAGCCCTAGAAACTTACCTACCACCCCACCCCTAGTCCCAAGCAAATTCAGTCTTCATTGTGGTGTTCAGGTTACTATAAAAATCCCTGCAAGGGTTGTATTGTCTTCTGATCCATGAACATGTTATGAACAACTTAGTCAATAGCTTTGCCCAAATCAGGACACACTGTGCAGATGATCATGTCTTTAATTTACTTTACAAAAGAAAATGAGTTTAGTTTGACCCAATTTGCATACATTTATTTGTTTTTGTGGGGGAGTTCATATTGACTGTTAGAGATCACAGTCTTTTCTAAATGTTCATAGCCTATCCATTTGAAAATATATCCCAGAATTTTCCCAAGGATCAACTTCAAGTTTGTCAATCCTAAGGATCATAATCCACTTTTTATCAATTGCAACACTTGCCCATCAGGAGACTTACTAGATTTGAATTCCTTTAGGAGGCCTGGAAATTCTCTTGTGCTGTTGGCTCTCCTGTTTGGGGGTCTTTCTCCTTCTCCTTTCATTTTGAAAGAATTTCAAACATACAAAATGGTTTCAAGACTATTACAATAAATTCTCATGTATTTTTCCACCTAGGTTCACCAGTTATTAACTTTTTTTTTTTGCCAGTTATTAACTTTTTGCTGCATTTACTTTCTCTCGATGTGTATATCATAGATACTTTTATTTTTTATTTTACATATAATTGTTTTCTGAGTATTTGAGAATAAACTCCAGATATCATGACCCTCACCCCTTAACACTTACATATGTAATTTTAAGAACAGAAATATTATTTTACATGTCCATGATGTGATTATTAAAATCAGGAAATTTAGCATCAATAACAAAACTGTTACCATACCTACAATCCATACTGACTTTATGCCTAAGCCCTCATGTTACCCTTTATACCATTTCCCCCAATGCAAGAGCACATGTTGCATTTATTTATTTATTTTAAAAGATTTACTTATTGGGACGCCTGGGTGGCTCAGTTGGTTGGACGACTGCCTTCGGCTCAGGGCGTGATCCTGGAGTCCCGGGATCGAGTCCCACATCAGGCTCCCAGCTCCATGGGGAGTCTGCTTCGCTCTCTGACCTTCTCCTCGCTCATGCTCTCTCTCACTGTCTCTCTCTCTCCAATAAATAAATAAAATCTTTAAAAAAAAAAGATTTATTTATTTATTTGAGGGAGAAAGAGACAGCATGAACGGGGATGAGGAGGGGGCAGAGAGAGAGGGAGAAGCAGACTCCCCACTGAGCAGGGAGCCCAAGATCATGACCTGAGTGGAAAACAAGAGTCAGTTGCTTAACTGACTGAGCCACCCAGGTTTTCCTCTTTTATTTATTAATTTGTTTTCACTACTTTTCCCTTATACCAGAATTTCACTTCTTTGTCCTCATTGCCAACATGGATTTGAAAGTCTTTTGTGATGCCGTTAACAATTCTCATCCAAATCAAACTAAACAAGGTCCCAATTTTCATGACTTAATGTTGGAGGTAGAGAGTGGTTTTGCAATAAAATATCCTGTCTGAGTTTGAATCCTTGTTCTATTATTTCTCTTTTGCCTCTTCTTGGACAAGTTTTCCTAATATCCTTGAACTTCAGTTTCCACACATATAAAAATGTTGAACGTAAGCACTCAGCTTGCAACATTATTGAACTGAAGAAGGAAACATGCACAGTGACAAACACAAGGCACATAGTATGTGTAGAATGATATTTCTGACTTTCCTTTCTTTCCTTCTTCTTCTGGCCACGCCTCGTATCTGTCCCTGGTGTAGTATATGCCCTCGTACACTCACTGGAGTGAGATTCCCCACTCCAGCACGGAAGTACATTCCACTGACTGATTCCACCAGCTGAATGTTAGCTGCTGGCACCCAGCAGCAGCTTTTTGTGCTTCTAATAATTTTCTTCTTCTGATAGATTCTTAGAAGTGGAATTTCTTGGGCAAAAGGTGTACATACCTTCTTTTTGGTTTTATAATTTTTAGTAGTTTGTTTAAAGTTTTTAATTCCAATTAGTTAACATGCAGTGTAATGTCAGTTTCAGGTATACAACATAGTGATTCATCACTTCCATACAACACCAGGTACTCATCACAAGTGCCTTCTCAATTCCCATCACTTATTTCACCCATCCCTCCCACCCACCTCTTCTCTTGTTGACCATCAGTTTGTTCTCTACAGTTAAGTGTCTGTTTCTTCGTTTCTTTTTCTCTTTCTTTCCCCTTTGCTTGTTTGTTTTGTTTCCTAAATTCCACATATGAGTGAAATCATGTGGTATATTTCTTTCTCTGACTGACGGATTTCACTTAGCATTATACTCTCTAGGTCCAACCATGTTATAGTAAATGGCAAGATTTCATTCTTTTTTATGGCTAAGTAATATTCCATTCTGTATATATGTATATATAAACATAGAGGTGCATGTATCCCTCTGAGTTGGTGTTTTTGTATTCTTTGGGTAAATACACGGTAGTGCAATTACTGGATTGTAGGGTAGTTGTATTTTTAACTTTTTGAGGAAACTCCATATTGTTTTCCACAGTGGCTGTCCCAGTTTGCATTCCCACCAACCGTGCATGAGAGTTCCTTTTTCTCCACATCCTTACCAACACCGTTGTTTCTTGTGTTGCTGATTTTAGCCATTGGATAGGTATGAGGATTCTCACTGTAGTTTTGATCTGACTTTCCCTGATGATAAGTAATGATGAGCCCTTTTCATGTGTCTCTTGGCCAACTGCATGTCCTCTTTGAAGAAATGTCTATTCCTGTCTTCTGACGATTTTTAGATTGGAGTGTTGAGTTATAGAATTTCTTTATATGTTTTGGATACTAACCTCTTATGTCATTTGCAAATATCTTATCCCATTCTATAAGTTTCCTTTTAGATGTGTTGATTGTTTCCTTCGCTGTGCAGAAGCTTTTGATTTTGATAGTCCCAATAGTGTATTTTTTTTTTTCTCTTGCCTCAAGGAGATACATCTAGAAAAAAAGTTGCTATGGCCAATGTCAAAGAAGTTACTGCCTATGCCCTCTTCTAGGATTTTAATGGTTTCAGATCTCATATTTGGATCTTTAATCCATTTTGAATTTATTTTTATATGTGGTATAAGAACCTGGTCCAGTTTCTTTCTTTGGCACATTGTTATCCAATTTCCCCCAGCAGCATTTGTTGAAGAAACTGTCCTTTTCCCACTGGATATTGTTAAAGCGTGCATACTTGACCTTCAGGATTTTCACCAGCAGCCTGTGTGCAGAGGGTATCAGAGCACCGAAGGCCTCCATCTTGGCCAGTGCCAGCCTCTGTGGTCTTTCCTCTGTACTATTCTGTTAGGTGAGAATTATTATCCTGTTTTAATTTTTGTTTTGTGTTGTTAACAAAGTTGAACATCTTTGCATATCATTACTGTTCATTTGTATTCTTTTGTAACTATTCTTGCCCAACTTTTTTTTTTTTCTAACTTTTCTTGCCCAATTTCTTTGCCCAGTTTCCTTTTATGGGTTTGCTTTGTTTTATTATTGGCTTATTTGAGATAGAATGATATCAAACATTAAGGTTTTTTTTCCTCTAATGCATTACAAATATTCTTCCCCTCCTCCTTTGTCTATCAACTTTATGGAATTTTTTTTTAAAGTTCTGTTGTTTTCTGGGTTTTGCAATATGGTTAGAAATGTTTTTCCCCAATCCCAAGATTATTTTAAAAATATGTATCATTATTTCTTCCAGTGTGCTTGTGGCTTTGTCTATTTAAAATCTTTAGATTTTTGACCATTTGGGATTTATTTTGTCATCTCCAAGAATAAATTTGGGATTTATTTTATGTCATCCCCAAGAATGACATGGGGATCCAGATTTATTATTATTTTTCCCCAAGTGTTGAGTTAGTTATTCCAATTCTATTTATTGATCACTCCATCTGGAGTGTTCTGATTTGAAATTCTAACTTTCTCCTATATCAGATTTCCTTATTCTGTCCATTTCTGTACTCTCTTTTTTCCTATGGGACTGTCTGTCTTGTCACAGTAACATAATACTTTACCTCCCCTAGCTTTAAAATATTCTTTAACTCATGCTAGGATAAGTTTCTTTTTATTTTCAATATTTTCTTGACTCTCCTTATATAACTTTTTTGACTTCAGTTTTAGCATCATTTTGTCAGGTGTCCAAGAAAAAGCACTTTGTAATTTTATTAAGAATTGCAAAAAATGTATTTTTTGGGCAACAAAATAATTTTATTTGGGGAATATTATTTGGGGAAACAAAATAATTTTACCATGTTGGGTACTTTGTCCAAGATTCAGACATGCCACTCCATTTGTTGAAGACTTCCATGATAGTCCTTGATAGCATCATTTTTTTTTTTTTTTTCACGAAAAGTGCCTCTAGTTCTTGGCCTGGGTGGATCTCACTGAGGGGACACACACCATGCATCATGCACCTTAGAAAAAATTTAAGACTTTAAAGGGCAATTTGGACTATCAGTAATTTTTCCATACATACAGACTTTAGTACCCAACCCATGTGGGTACAAAATCCTGTGTACTGTTCCGGTGACCTCTGGAGGGCCAAGTGGGTTAGAGCCATTTTCATTCTCTCATTCTCGTCTTTATTTTTGTGTTTGTTTATACTGAAATAACTAAATTAAACCGAGTACCATTGAGGAAAACAGTGCTCTATCTGGATACCATTTAATCCAGAGCACTTACGTAGTTTTTGGTGCTATGTAATTTGCCATGATCGGCTCAGTGGTTCCCCTTTGGTTTCTGGGAGCTCGCTGCAGAAGTACTGTAACTTCTGAAGGCAGGGGTCTGTTAAATGTTAAACTTGTGCAAATTTGTTACACTCCAAGTGGGCCTATATGCAGTTGTGGAATTGGTCAGGTTGTAAGATGCAATATACCACTTTTTACCAATAAGAGTTAAATGGTGTCCTGTAACCTTGGCGGGTGCCAAAAAAATCCAGCATTCCTTGGAACGCTTCAAAACTTTTCCTTATTAGTGCAGATCCAGTCACAAGCTTCCCTCAAAGACCCAGTGTTGTAGGGTGAATAGCGAGATAACCGTGGATTCTTTTGTAAACCTGTGAGACTTTGTTCAACTGAAAAAAGTGTTTTCACTGTAATTATTTCTGACCTGTTTAGTGGTTTTCTACCCGCCCCCTGCCTTGATCCTTTATTCCCTTCAAGTGTGCTAGAGCCATAAAAAGGTTACCAAGGAGTGGGGGTGGATAGTCCATTTAGGTCCAGGAAGGTGGGATTTAAATATAACTGTGTAGCTGACAAAATGATTTATTACTTTGTAGGTCATTGGAAAAGAGCAGAATTTCTCAAACTGTGTTCCATGGGCTGATATTAATCATACAAATGCCCTAAGCACAGAAAGTTCTCAGGGTTCCGGGGCCAAGTTGGCTTAGGAAATGCTGCCTGCTAATTCCCCTCTCAGAGCTCTACAATGTGCATTAGCATATTAAAAGTACTGAGAAGTACAGCAGGAAAGGATCCAGTTTTAATTCTGCTGAGTGATTAAGCAAGTATATTAGTGGAAGGGATAGTTTCCTTTTAGGCCAAACAGGTTTCTCTTAACACCAACTTTGGAAGGGCTGGAGCAGATTTAATGGAATTTTACCCCCTCTTTTGTCACAGGGTTCCAGCAGTCCGTTAAAATGTGTGTCAGTGTCAGAATACTAGAGCTAGATTTTAAATGAAATGCAATCAGAGTCAAATTCCATTGAAATATAACTTGGCTTATTTATTCATAACATCAGTGGTTAGATACATAACATAACATAAGTGTGTTAGATACAATACAATGAATGGTGGACCTTTAAGGGACATTTTCAGAAAATGACTTCCAAGGGTATTCGTTGATTATTCAAATCATAGGTCTTAGAGGACTTTTGAATCTTTAGCGCTGTGCTGAGAGTGAAGAGCGGGAGATACTTTACAGAATGGGAGTGATAAGGGATAAGAGAATTTGGAGAAGATAGAAAACTTTTATCATTGGTGCCACTCCTGGCTAATCCTTGGGCAGAATTCTGTCACCAGCTTTCAATGGCTGTGGGAGGAGCAGTGTCAGCTTGAGCCTGAGAGGGGAGGTGGCTCCAGCTGGAAAGTAGGTCACCTTTCTTCAGTGGGGCCCTTGAGGGTTTTGCCTGGGACACTGACACTCACAGATGAAATTCTGACATGTATCCGTTAGTTTGCAACTATAATATTGCTGCCTAACAAAGCACCTCAAAACTCAGGTGCTTAAAGCAATATTCATTTTTTACCTTGGGTTGGCCTGGGGTGATCTGATCTAGGCTCAGCAGGTGGTCCTGCCTCAGGTCATGGCTGCTAGGGCAGCTCTGCCTCCCACTTCCTGTCTGTGAGTGGGCTGGAGCATCTTGGCTTACATGTCCTTATCTTCTCTGGGCCAGCAGACTCCCCAGGAATGTTATTCTTATGGATATGACAGAGGCTAAAATGGCATCTTGCAAGCCTGTGCTTGCGTGTCATCTGCTAACATCCCCTCAGCCAAATCATGTCAAAGGATGGGAAACTCTACCTGGGTCCTTGGATGTTACCTAACAACAGGCGTGTCTGTCTACTCTTGTAACTGGGGAGCTGGTAAAGAGCTAGAACCATAGTCTAGTCTGACACATCGTGGGAAGGGCCCCCTCTAGGATCCCAGGGTGATGATGCCAACTCCCTTGCAGGAATGTAGATTTCACTTAGGGCCTGAGACCGCAGCTCGGGCTCCTAGGTATGAAAAAGTCTGTCTGCATCCAGTTGAGACCTGAGGGCTGGAGCTGACTTTGAGTAACATAGAGCAGCCCGGAAATGGAAGTTTGGCCAGACAAGTGGGCTGCCCTCCTGCCTGTATATTCTTTTTTTTTTTTTTTTTTAAATATTTTATTTATTTATTTGACAGAGAAAGATCACAAGTAGGCAGAGAGAGAGAGGGAAGCAGGCTCCCCGCTGAGCGGAGAGCCCGATGCGGGACTCGATCCCAGGACCCTGAGATCATGACCTGAGCCAAAGGCAGCGGCTTAACCCACTGAGCCACCCAGGTGCCCTTGCCTCTATATTCTAGCCACATCTGCCCACTTCTCAGACTCAGGCCCTGGCTTCAGCCAGCACGTACAGTACCTTCACACAGATTGGAGGAGGAGGAAGGTAGCCCATCCTTTTCGGGGAACCACTGCATGATGAACTTCAACAACCAAGAGATGGCAGAGGAGACCTCACAAAAGGATTGAACATTGGAAATATTTGACAAGAGACACAAGGCACAAGCAAGGAAGGGGATGAGATGAATGGAACAGAGTGTGGGGTAGACCGTGCAATATGGCTTTTCTCCCACACCGACTCTGGGCTTGGCCACATGACTTGTTTGGTCAATGGCATCATAGTAGGTGTAGTCCAAGCAGGGACCTGAAAACACTCGGGGGTTAATACTTGCTTCTCTTGCTGCCGGAAGCCCGTCGGCGGCCATCTGGCCATGGGAACAAGCCCAGGCTAGCCTGCTGGATGACTAGAGGTGGATGGCTGTTGTCTCAGTTGATATCTGGCCACTGCCAGAGCCCTGAGGGAGCCCCCTCAGGACCCCTCTTGCTGTCAACCCCTTAACTAGACCATGTGACCAAACTGGCTTCGAGGAGCTAGCTGCTCAGCCAACCCACAGGACTATGACAAATAATGAATGTTCATTGCTCTAAGCCTCTCCCTTCTGAGTTATTTTGTTAACCAGAGAGAGCCAAATGATACATAATGTCGTTGTCATGTGCCCCGGCAGTATATAAATAAGACTGAATAAGCTCGTGGATCACCTTGCCTTTAATGCTGAAACATTGTGTTGTCCAAATCGAGGAATATTTAAGAATAAAAAGATAAACTTAAAGAAAAATGGTATTATTGAATAGATTAGGTAGGAAAAGATAGGAAGAGGTCAAGGAAGAAGAGACAGAAGCTGATTCTATTCGCTTTTTAGACAAGGTGTTCTAGACAAGACATTACAGGTTTTCTATAATGAATCTTCTTTAAGAGATGAAACACTGCAATAAACATAGAGAAAAGACATCACATGTATATCAAAAGATTATACCAAATTTCATTAGATTTTTTAAAAAGATTTTATATATTTATTTGACACAGAGAGAGAGAGAGAGATCACAAGTAGGCAGAGAGGTAGGCAGAGAGAGAGAGAGGGGGAAGCAGGCTCCCCGCTGAGCAGAGAGCCCAATGCGGTGCTTGATCCCAGGATCCTGAGATCATGACCTGAGCTGAAGGCAGAGACATAACCCACTGAGCCACCCATGCACCCCAGATCTTAAGATTGTATCGATAGTGAGATCATACACATCTCAATTTCAAGGATGTTAACATGGGGGCGGGGGTGGGGAAGTAACCAGGAACTGCTACAATGCAGCACTTAAAAACAGAAAACATTGTATAAAATATGACAAAACTGAGACCAGACACATGTCATACTAACAAATGTAAATATAATTCTCCCATTAGAAGAAAAAGATCTTCAGACTGAATCACAAAGCAAAATAGAAAAAATTCAAACTAACAGCCATTTGTAACAACATGGACCTAGAGGGTATTATCCTAAGTGAAATAAGTCAGACAGAGAAAGACAAGTGACACATGATTTCACTCCTATGTGGAATTTAAGACACAAAACAAATGAACAAACAAAAGAAAAAAGAAACAAGCAAACAAAAAAACAAACAGACTCCCAAACACAGAGAACAAACGGATGGTTGCCAGAGGGGAGGTGAGTGGGGGCGGGGGGGGGGTGAAGTAGGTGGAGGGATTTAGAGTATACTTATGGTGATGAGACTGAGGAAGGCACAGAATTGTCACATCACTATATTGTGCACCTGGAACTAATATAGCACTGTATGTCAATTGTGTTTCAATAAAAAAAAAATAAAATAAAAAACATACACAAAGATACACCAGCAAAAAAATGAAGTGGGTATGTGTGTTGGGGGTGGGGGTCATAATCTTAGTATAAAACAAGGTAAAATTCAGGCCCCAAAGTATTAAATAAGACAAAAGCTGGCACTTTGCCATGCCACAGACTACCATGGAAATACAGCAGTTACACAATCTATGCATCAAATTGTAGCATCTTCTATTAAGCATAAACAAAGGAGACTTAAGGAGAAGTAGGCAAAATGCACCTATCCTAGACCTTTACTCATTTATTTCAATGGAATACAGATAAAGCTGATGAAAAATTGTTATATCCACTCCATTAAATATGTCATAGCCATTGCAAATGAAGATTATACAGTTCTAGAGGAAAAGTGTGCAACATATGAGAAAAAAATACATCACACATGTGTAACTGTGTTATCTCATTATAACCTGCAAATTGGGTAATTAGAGGTGCATAAAGATTGGAAGAGCCACAGGAAAGCGTAATTCATTGTTTGAGCAAAAAGAATTGAGAGTCTATAGATTTTAGCAAATAGTTTTGATGATTTCAGTATTTTAAGGAAAATGCTAATTAGCTATTTAGCATAAATCTGGATATTCCTTGTAGAGAACTGCTACAGCAACACTGACCCGTTGAGGGTACACGTAAAGACATCCAAACATGAAATACAGTCATTTATGAATTCATTCATCATATGACTAACCCCAGAGCATCTGACTTAAAACCCAACTGAAAAGGTGAGATTAACAAAGACAGTGTAATCAGGACACTGAGTGGGATATTTGCTCGTTGTTTTCTGTGCTCCAAACATTAGCCTTGACACGTGAAAAATATTTCCTACCAGCTATTCTTTCACTGCAATCTGTAACACTTAGCTAAAAGAATGGAAGTGTCTGAAACAAATAATACTAAATTCCCAGAGAATTACAGATTTCCAGGGACATGGGATGGGGAGGGATGAAGGGTACAACAAGGAAATTCTGAGGAATCATTGGTTTCAAACAAGGAAACTCAGATTGTTTAAATGACTCCCCTGTGGTCACTCAGCTAGGTAGAAGCAGGATTGAGATTAGAACAAAATTCCTGCTTTCCAGAAAGGAAAAATGTTAAATGTCTTCCAGCTCCACCACCTGGATATTCATGAGACTTAGAACCAACCATAGTTTAAGATAAATGTTACATTTCATGTGTTAGACTATATATGTGTTAAAATCCATACATTTTTGATTTTCTGAACCTTTAAGAAGTCTTGTATGGAAGTCTCATGCCTTAGTATTTCATATCTTCCTACAACATCATGTCAATACAGTAGCAGATTTTGTCATCAGTTCTCTTGTGGTCACGGGTCCCCTTGTTCATGGCAGCTGTCTTATCGACCTCATTTCCTGACTTGGAATGTGCCAGTCAGCTGTGGAAAACAAAACCCAAGATGCACAAAATTTAACAGTTGTATACATTCATTTAAAAATAACAATGCATGCAGGGCTTCTTATGTTAAAAATCTTCTGTACACATGTTTCAAAGCCAAAGTGCACCAAATTTCCCCAAAATAAAGATTGTAGAAACATTAGCAGGCATGAATGCACTCAGAAAGCTGATGGTCCCCGAAGCCAGATGTGAGGCTAGAATGCTGGGGAGAGATGCAACAGTGGTTTCCAAGTTAAACAAATTTTCAAAAACAGTAAACAGGGTGAGTGGATAAGATCTTGGGTCAATGGAGGGAACCAGGGAAGAATCTAAGTGTGGCCCGTGAAGGGAAGTCTTTGGGATGAATGCTTGAAGATTTGGCTTATAGATGTTTATTCAGAAATACTTTAAAGCACCTGGAGTGTGCCCAGTTTTGCATAGAATGTGTTGTTAATGTCAATTGTCTATATGTTTATTTCCATTTTATAGACTCTTTGTGACAGAACTTCAATCCCAGTATTGGCCAGCTACAGCAGATGCCCAGAATATTCTGCGCAGGAGGGGAGGGGAGGGGCACAGGGAGGGGCCGACTCCCTGCTGAGCTGGAAGCTTGATGTGGGACTCAGTCCAGGACCCTGGGATCATGACCCGAGCTGAAGGCAGATGCTTAACTCACTGCACCCCCCAGGCGGCCCCCTGAACATGCTTTTTTTTGGTCTATTTAACCTCAGCTGGAGACTGGGAATGCGAGGTCATTCAGTACCACTTCAAGTGTAAGATCTGTATATATACTTATAATCGATACATAATATATATATATGTGTGTGTGTGTGTGTATGCTATGTATCTGTTTTCCTCTTTTGCATTGAAGAGTTGTTTTGAGTTTGAATTGTCCTTGCTGTTCCTCTGTTAGAGCGTATCATCCAGAGGATTTTCTGCCTTGTTAAAATGCAATACAAGCCAACAGCTACTCAGGGGTTTTTAATTTCTTATGTTGTATTTGGCCTTCAATAGAATACATTCCTATGTTTAGAAGCCATTGTCCTGCTTCGTATTATGTTATATGATCTTTGTATTTTGAGACCCTTTTGAGCTTTTTTTCTTGAATTTCACTTTCCTTCAAACAATGGCTGTTTTATAATTCCTGTGTCTCAGGGAAGGAGACAGGGAAAAGGATAGAGTGTCAGCTGGGATGGGACCAGTTGTAGGACATGCTGGTGAGAAAGAGGAGGCTGGGACCTGTGCTCAAGACAGCAGGTCAGCTATGAGATGGGCCCAGAGGGAGACAGCCTGTAAGTTATTTTTCTGTGTTCAGTTATGTTAGGTGACCTTGAGCTGCCCTATTTTGATATTTACCTATTCAACAGACTTCCAGTCTGGTCATGATGGAGTAGCTGGTATTAGGTGTAAACTTCTACCCCTAATAACTATTTTAAAAATGGACAAAATGTAAGCAATACTTTTCAGGCATTGGACAGTGAGTAGTCTAGAGCCATGATCTTTGAGCCAAGGGAAACCCTTGAGCTGACTTCCATGTTTACCCTGGCCTTCCACTTGGGCATGATTTGCAAACCACAATGCAGGAAAATAATACCCTAATCACATAATTACCGTTTCTTTTTTGTGGTGAGAACACTTAGGATCTACTTCTTAGCCAACTTCAAGTACATAATACGGTGTTATTAGCTGTGGTCACCATGCTGCATGTTAGCGCTCCGGGAGCTGGAAATTTATAGCCTTCGACCAACATCTCCCAACTTCCCCCAGACTTCAGTCTCCTGTGACTGTCACTCTACTCTCTGTCACTCTACTCTATGTTTCTGGCTTTTTTAGATTTGAATTTTTTAGACATAGAAGTGAAATCATACAGTATTTGTCTTTCTCCGTCTGATTTATTTCACTCACCATCATACCCTTAGGTTCCACCATGTTGTTGCAAATGGCAGGATTTTCTTGTTTTCGATGGCTGAATAATATTCAATTTGAATGTGTATATGTATATAATACACATTTATATAAAATTGTGTGTACATATTATTGTGTGTATACATTGTTTGGTGTGTGTGTGTGTGTATACACATATCACAACTTCTTTATCTATTCAACCACGAATGGACACTTGGGTTGTTTCCATGTCTTGCCTCTTGTGTATAATGCTACAGTGATATCTTTTCAAGTTAGTGATTTCATTTCCTTTGGATATATTCCCAGAAGTGGGATTGCTGGATCATATGGTAGTTCTATTTTTAATTTTATAAGGAACCTCCATACTGTTTTCCCTAGTGGGTGCACCTGTTTACATTCCCACCCACAGTGCACGAGGGTTCTCTTTTCTCCACATCCTTGCCAGCATGTGTTCTCTTTTGTCTTTTTGATGATGGCCATTCTAACAAGTGTGAGGTGCCATCTCACTTTGTTTTTTATTTATATGTCCCTTTCATGTACTTGTTGGCCTTTTGTATATCTTCTTTGAAAAAATGTTTATCTGGGTGTTTTGCTTATTTTTAATTGGATTATTTGTTGTTGTGTTGGCATTGTATTACTCCCTTTTTAAAACTGTTGCTCAGTGGCGCCTGGCTGGCTCAGTCAGTGGAACATGCCACTCTTGATCTTGGGGTTGTGGGTTTGAACCCCACATTGGGTATAGAGATTACTTTGGAATAAAATCTTAAAAGGAAGCCCAATAAAACTGTGGCCCAAATGTGATTTACCATAACATAACCAAAGCAGGATGGAGTTTTCAAAAAGACTTTGTTAAATATCAAGGAGAATAAAAGTGAAAACCGGGAATATACAAGAAGCATAAAAAGAGTTCAACTTACAAAACATCTTAGTTTAACAGACTTGATTGGGACATAGGCCATGTGCCACTCACTTCTTCCTTCTCCAGCCCAGTGGCTGGTACATCTAGACAGGCTCTCGACATGGGCTCTTAATTCCCTGTTCCTGCCTGTGTCCATTGCAGAAGGCATCACCAACAGCTCACAGACTCAGCCTCTCAGACATGGTAAATTGCTCACTGCCTGGTCAAAAGAGTGATTCTACTTTATCTGCCTTTATAAAGCCCTTCCTCTGTGTTCTTGTTTCTGGATTGATAGACTCCTCCTGGTCCCCAGATGATAGGTCGAATTTTGGTAACTGACATAATGGATTATCTCAAGTATGCCCCACTCCATGGGATATAAGTCCCACAAGTAGCGTTGCCTACCCATCTACCAACCCCAGCCCCAATGGAATAGATGTTATGAGTACACCGCAGTTGTGGGTCCTTCTCCAAACATTTGGTTAAAATGTGAGCCTGCTGGGGGGGTTTTCTCTCCCATGTTCTCTGCTGCTATTTTGCCCAGTGTTTTAATTATTTATGGCTGAGTAACAAAACATCCCCACCACTGGTCTTAAAAGGAGTCAAAGTCCATGAGTCGGGGGGTTGACTGTGCCAGCTAGGTGATCCTTGCTTGGGGTCTCTTATGAGGTTGTAGGTAGTTGGTGTCTGGGGCTGGCTCATCTGAAAGCCTCTTGAGTCCCATGTCTGGCACCTGGGAAGAATGGCGGGCATCCCGTAGGCATCTCTGTCTGATCTTCCCACAAGAGGTCTCACCAGTATGGAGCCTCTTTACATGACAACCAAAGCCTCCATTCACGGGTGGTTTGTGAATCTCTGCCTTTCCTATTCAGTTTCACCACGTGGGGATGAAAGGAAACTGTTTAATACTCACATAAATAGTGTGCAACCGGGACCACAGCTGTTTAAATTCTATACAATCAGGAAGAGAAATTTCAAGAAGGCATCTAGTATACAAAAGGTAACTAGTCTTTGATAGGCCATCGGGTTTTCAATATCGTTGTACTGCTTCCTGAGGAACAAGCCGGGGAGGGGACAAGTCTGGACCTCCTGTATTTTGGGAGCTGGTGATGAGCACTGCAGAAGGTGGGAGGGCAAGGCACGTGATCGGGGCTCTGGCTGCCTGTATTTAACTCCCAGCACAACCACATCTGCTGTGGGCTCTCAGGGGATGTGGTTTCCTCAATCCCTCTTGGCCTGTTCGCCCTCCTCGGAAAAAATGAGAATCCTAGTAGCACCCATCCCATGGTTTTTGTGAAGCATAGATTAGGTGTTTTACCGAAAGCATTTAGAACATCTATCTGTCTATCACACAATAACACTCAAAAAGCTGTTAGCTATTCTTACCACTCACACAAGGTCTTAGAGTTTTTGCCATGAAGCATTGGATTTTTATTGACAAGGCTTTGGCCTGACGTCCCCCATCTCTCGGAAAATGTTGATGTGAGTATACATGAGTAGACATAAATAGAAAGAAGAATAAAAATGTTCAGATGGGTTTGACACAAAGACAATTCTCCTTTAACAATTATGAAGCTATAAAAAGAATGAGAGCAGCTAGTGTTCTCAACACATTTCCAAACAAGTTGGCTCAAGGATCAATTACAGTACAGACAAGTACTAAGGTCCCCCTGGAAACTCCTTTGCACAGCCCTGTGAAAGTTTCAGGGCTGATTGCATTTTTTTTGGCAGCAAGAAAATTTGTCAAGCAGGAGTGTGAAAATTGGAATTGTCAAGACTGCAACAAAAAGCAAGCACATGTCAGTCACCATTTTGAGGAAGCATCAAGGTTGAGCCTCCCAGCTGCTGTCCTGGGTGAAAGAAAACACAGGCCCCTGGCTGGAAAGAAATGAAACATAATTATGTCATGATGAGCTGGGAGAAAATGGCAAGGAAAAATTGCGATGCAGAGCATGATGGATGCTGTTTTTTCGATCGGAACTGCTGGAATGTTGCAGTAGAGCTGGGTGGCATAATAACTCTGTTTTCTTTCCCAACTTGGCAAGCAGAAATGAAGCAGCAGACCACCTCATTTTATTTTGTATTTTTTTTTCTCAACCAGATTATGTCAGGTTTTGTAGAATGGGTCATAGAGTCATTGATAATGAAAATAAAGCAGATACACCCTTTTAAGGCACAGAGCTTAATTCTATTGACTAGGAATTTCCTGTTGCTTATATATATTTTGAAAATTCCACGGGGGTGTTCTCTGAGGGTAATTTACATGATGGCAAACCATCCATCTTTGAATATGTGACTTCCGAGTAGTGTGGGTTTTATTAACATCTGATCTGCACTAATCACATTTTAATTCGTGATTTATGTCACAATCAGGAAGACTCAAATCATCAATCAGGGAGACTTGGTTTCTATTTGTTCTTCCGCAGAGTGTGCATTCTAGTGGTTTGGTTGCTGGTAAGTTAACAGGTGTTCTGCAGAGAGGTGGAAGGTGCATTCTGTTTTAATGTAGTATTTAAATTTCATATGTTTTTGTAACTAAATAGGAAATCAGAGTGATGATTCAGGTATTTTAAAAACCAAAGTATTCATAGCATATCCTTGTATTTGCTGGGGGATTAATCATTTCTATCCTTTCCTTTTCTTTTCTTTCTTTCTTTCTTTCTTTCCTTCTTTTTAGAGATTGAGAAATTAGGGGCAAGGGGGGGATGGGGAAGAGGGAGAGAGAAAATCTCAAGTCAGTTTCATGCCCCTCCCTGCCCCCAATGCAGGGCTCAGCTTCACAACCCTGAGATCATGCCCTGAGCTGACATCAAGAATCAGTCCTTAACCAACTGAGCCACCCATGTGCCCCAATCATTTCCAATTTAACCAAATGACCACAGATATGTGGGGAATATTTTTGGCATGCCATATTAAAAACAACAACAACAATAAAATGTGTCTGAGCCACTTGATTTAACAGAAGTAACAAACATACATTAAATGTGCAAGGTGTATATTTTTTAAAGTAATGTTGGGGTCCAGCATGTGGGGTGAATTGGCACCTAAAAGACCACAGGCACAGAGACCAGTTAGGACATTATTTCAATGGTTTGGGAAGGAGGCAAGGAGCACCCGACCCCAGGCAGTGGTGCTCAGTTGAAAGCAAGGAGAGAGCCTTGGTGGCAATGAGGAGAGACCTTTGAGAGGACCAGATGATAAACGGAGTGACAAGTCATGAGAGGTAAGGATGGAAAGGATGTTTCATACAAGGCTACCATGAGACTAATGTCTTCTCTCCAATATTATTTTCTTCACTAAAATCTTCTACCATGTTTAAAAATCAAATGATCATTATTATAGTAGCACTTAAAAATTCTATATAGTGTTCACTGACTGCTTTCTCCTTCTGTGCCAAGTCTTTTATCAGTTCACTTAGAACTCCAGAATTTAGGGCACCTGGGTGGTTCAGGTGGTTAAGTGTCTGTCTTTGGCTCAGGTCATGATCCCAGGGTCCTGGGATTGAGTCCTGCATGGGGCTCCCTGTTCAGTGGGGAGTCTTCTTCTCTGCCTATCCCCTAGCTTGTGCACTTTCTCAATCTCCCTCTCTCTCTCTAAGTAAATAAATAAAATCTTTTTAAAAAAGAAAATAGAACTCCAGAATTCATTAAAAATCACATAGTTTTGTTGACTATTTGCTTATAAATTGTGTGTGTGTGTATCTCAAAGTCACTTGCATATAAGACAGAGAAATTAAAGATCTAAGTAAGTGGAAAAATATACCATGCTTATAAATTGGAAGGCTCAATTTAGTTAAAATGTCAAATCTTCCCAAACTGATCTTTATTTTTTTTTTTTAAGATTTTATTTATTTATTTGACAGAGAGAGAGATCACAAGCAGATGGAGAGGCAGGCAGAGAGGGAGATAGAGGGAAGCAGGCTCCCTGCTGAGCAGAGAGCCCGATGTGGGACTCGATCCCAGAACCCCGAGATCATGACCTGAGCCGAAGGCAGTGGCTTAACCCACTGAGCCACCCAGGCACCCTGATCTTTATTTTTTTTTAAAGATTTTATTTATTTATTTATTTGACAGACAGAAATCACAAGTAGACGGAGAGGCAAGCAGAGAGAGAGAGAGGGAAGCAGGCTCCCTGCCAAGCAGAGAGCCCAATGTGGGACTTGATCCCAGGACCCTGAGATCATGACCTGAGCCGAAGGCAGCGGCTTAACCCACTGAGCCACACAGGCACCCCCAAACTGATCTTTAGATTTAATCTGATCTCAATCAAAAGCCCAGAAATAATTGATAAGTGAATTCTAAAACTTATATGAAGTGCAAAGAACATGGAGTCTTTTGGGTAAATTGGAAGGGGAGATGAACCATGAGAGACTATGGACTCTGAAAAACAATCTGAGGGGTTTGAAGTGGCGGGGGGTTGGGAGGTTGGGGTACCAGGTGGTGGGTATTATAGAGGGCACAGCTTGCATGGAGCACTGGGTGTGGTGAAAAAATAATGAATACTGTTTTTCTGAAAATAAATAAATTGGAAAAAAAAAAAAAGAACATGGAGTAACCAAAACAACCTTTAAAAACTACAGCAAAGCTAAAGACCTCACAATCTAATTTCAGGACTTACTTTAAAGCTAACACAATCACACCCAGCATGGTATTTGGTGGAACAATGGACAAATGGATTATTGGAATAGAAGAGATTACACATACACATAGTCAATTGATTCTTTAGCAAATGACACTGGAACCCAAATTTTCAAAATGGGTGAAAGACTTTAACAGGTCCTTCAAAAAGAAAACAAACAAATAAACAAACAAACAGAAATAGTCCATGAGCACATGAAGAGATGCTCACCTCTTAGGCACCAGAGAAATGCAATTTGAAACCCAAAATGAGGTCCTGTTGTAGGTCCAACCAAGTGGCTAACATTAAAATGACAGACAATATCAAGTGTTGACAAGGATATGGAACAACAAAAGTCTCATATATGACTTGTGGGAGTATAAAATGGTACAACAACTTTGGAAATGTACCTTACAGTTTTTATCAAAGTGAAATAAAAATGTAGGTTCACCCTAAGATACACAGAAAAAATAGTAAAAACTGAAAACAATGCAAATGTCCAATAGTAGGAGAATAGACATACAATTTGCAGGATATCCATAGAATGAAAAAATCAGTAATAAAGGGGAACAAGCTACTGAATCTCGAAATAATGAATCTCAAAAGTAATATGAGCAAAAATCTCAAAATGTGAGTAAAAGAAGCTAGGCACAAAACAGTATATATGCATGATTCCATTTATATGGAATTCTAGAATAGGCAAAATGATCTACAGAGACAGAAATCAGAGTAGTGGTTGCTTTGAATGGGGAGAGTTGACTAGAAGTGGGTACAGGGGAATTTTTGGGGGTGATGGAGATGTTCTGTATCTTGACTGCATGTTAGTTACATGGGTGTAGATATTTTCCAAAATGCATTGAATTGCATGCTTTGATCTGTGCATTTCACTGTATGTAAATTTTACTTCAATGAAAAAAAGTGCCAAATTCCCAAGAAATGGTAGTTTCATCTAATATTTATATATGAGAGGTCTTCAGAAGTCTTCTGATGTAGTCCCACATTAATAATGTAGGAAGCACTAAAAACTCCAATTCCACATTATCAGCACTCAGGAAACATGAATGTGACCACACCTGTTTCAAGAGCAGTTTGTAACTCTTATTATTAAACATCTGTAACTGTCAATATCTTGGGTGTTACCTCATCCTCCCTTTGCGTGGTAAGAGATCTTAAAACCTACTTTCCCCTGGCAATATTTTTGGGGCTTAATAAAGAAGGAGGAATTACGATTTTTGTGATCACTGCTGACTTGAAATCTCTGCTTGTACTGATTTTGTATCCTAGATTGTTGCTACCTTTGCTCTTTTCACACTCCTTTTCCTGGGATAACATCCACAAAACTAACACAGTATTTTCACTCAAGGTTGTGTATGGAGTCCATTTGGCTGAACTTTTGAAGCCATGGAACAGTTTAACATTGAACATTACACATCAAATGATGGATGTGTTTCTGTGGATCTTTCATTGGTCATTTTTTACATTTGCTATCAAGCATCTGGCCATAAAGCTGAGCTCTCTCCTTTCCACTTCTCCTCTTCCCCTCCTTGGCTTGCTGCAATCCCAGAGCTCCTTTTCACTTTGTAATTATGTGTAGTACCCTGATCACCAATCCGGGCTGGGCTCTGACGTCTGACTTTCAACATGTTAGATGGTCCCCTAACATATCTACAGAGATTCTTGAAAGGGATCTCAAACCCATGAATATTCTCCCTTTCACCTCCTTCCACACAAAGAAATATGGAAAGTTCAGATAAACATCCTCCAACTGGAAGAAAAGTGGATGGAATATGTAGCTGTGCAACCCTGGAGAAGAGAAAAGGAGAATCTTTGAAAGTGAGACATCTCACACATCAGCACAGATCATAGAGGAGGCCAGAAAGGGCCATTTTCTAGGATACTTTGGTATTTTGCCCAAAACATGAAGAAAATGACTCAATGCCCATGAGAATGGGACATATCTCTGTGAGGATGGTTGTCCCACATACAGGACACTAAATGAATGCTTTAAAGAGAGAGTGATGGTCAGTGCCCTGGTAAGGGCTTTAGGAACCTCCAGCTGGCTCAACCTTGCCCTCCACCCACATGGCTCAGGCCTTCAAGTCATATATAATTTAATATAAAACAATTCTTGGGCTATAGATTGTGGCTCAGAGGGAAAGACAAAGGAGTGTCAGATCAGGTGGAAAAATATCAAGGGGAACTTATCCACATGGTAGTGGAACAAATAGAAGATCTGGACAGATGGGTACCATCATTAGCATGTGCAAGAGGAAAAGAAATGGCATGTAGCTATGCAAGTCTTATAACAACAAAAATGCACAAAATGTTGCATGGAAATAACAAAGAACCCAGTCTGGAAGCAAACAAAATCTAAGGAACAGAAGGAAACCTCCAGGTGTTTTTCATGATATGGAAGAACTACAAGAGGGTATGAACTCAATATAACTAGCTCAATACTGGGGTAATAAAATAATAGGGATGCAAAGGAAAGAGATGTGGAAGAACAGTGAGACTCCAAACACTATTACAGATCTGATACATAATTTAGAAAGAGCTAAAAATAAAATTCCTAACAGAGGAAAAAAAAAGAAGTTTGAGATAATCACAGTAACTTCAAAGGAAGAGTATGAAAGGACTAAAGCAATTAAGAAGATGATGGAGAAGCCACTGGGTCGCTTAGCCGGTTAAGCATTTGACTCTTGGTTTTGGCTCAGATCATGATCTCAGGGGTGTGGGATCGAGCCACAGGTGCTGTGCTTGGCTGGGAGTCTGCCTGAGATTTCTCTCCCTTTGCCCCTCCCCCACTCGCTCTCTCTCATCCTCTTAAAATAAGTAAGTAAATCTTGAAAAAAAAAAAAAGGTAATGGATTTGATTCATTTGAAATGAACCAACGTAAAGATAACTAGAGTTAGTCAAATACGGAACTCAAGATATTGACCAGAAAGAATTTTCATAAATATGAGAGAAGAAAACATCCCCATCCCATGTAATGAAAGAACAGTAGCATCTTTGGCTCATAGGGGCACATATTATCTAGGGGAAAATTTATACAGAACAATCAATATCTTACACATTGGAGTTATTGGACTTTGAGACTAAAGACATAATTTTTCAGGCATCCAGATGGATAAAGATGTCACTTATGAGGGAAGACATCACTTCTGATTTCTCTACAGTAGCATTCATTTCCAGTACACATTGCAGTGGAGTAATACTGATAGCATTCTGAGGGGAAGAAGTTTTGACCCAAGGTGATGACAACCAGCCACACAGTTCTTTTAGTAGGAAGGAAACAGGAAGTCACACTCAACCATGAAGGAGTCCAAGAAATATTGCAATGGCACTTCTTGTAAAGAAAAATAAAAATGACTTGACAATAAATGGAACCAATGATGAGATTTATTTTTTCTACTTTTATTCAGTTAAAAAAAGGTCAATGTTATCGTTAAATTCATATAAAAACAAGCTAAAACTGAGCAACTGGGGAAATGTTTATTGAACTAAATGTAAATGTTAGAACACTTCACAAAATGAAAATAGAGTTAACAAGATGTCGGTGGGTGACGGAGGTGTAAGAATAAAATCTCATATATCATAGTAGGGAATCAATACTTTTTATTCAAAAATTGAGGCAAGTAGAAATACATACAATAAATTCAACTTTTTGGTTGATTTACAAACTTAGAGAAATCTTTTAGGGACATCTTTCTGAAGTTCAGCAATTTCTTAAATTTCACACATTTTTATTCTTTTGGTGAAGTCAAATATTAAATAAAAATCCTTCAATTTGTATATATCTTCTTTTTTTTTTCCAATTTATTTATTTTCAGAAAAACAGTATTCATTATTTTTTCACCACACCCAGTGCTCCATGCAAGCCGTGCCCTCTATAATACCCACCACCTGGTACCCCAACCTCCCACCCCCCCGCCACTTCAAACCCCTCAGATTGTTTTTCAGAGTCCATAGTCTCTCATGGCTCACCTCCCCTTCCAATTTACCCAAGAGCACATACCCTCCCCAATTTGTATATATCTTCTGATGCAGGTCTGGAATGATATTTATGCCATGCTTAACACTGTTTTATTTTCCTGGTGGTGGAGTTTGGCCAATTTTTTGTTTTGTTTTGTTGGTTTTTTTTTTCTTTTAAAATGTTTTCTATGCTTTTAAAATTATTTAATTTTTTAAAAAATTATCTAATTTTTGATTTTTATTTTTCATTTAACTGAAATTTAGTAAGTTTTTGAAATAAATATGAGGATGGCCAATACAATTTAGAAAAGACGCACCAGGGGCAACTGGGTGGCTCAGTTGGTTAAGCACCTGGCTCTTGATCTCAGCTCAGGTCTTGATCTCGAGGTCTTGAGTTCAAGCCCCCGTGTTGGACTCCATGGTGAGTATGGGGCCTACTTTAAAAAAAATTAAAAAAGAAGAAGACAACAGCAAAGAGGGGTGACTTGCCCTACCAAATACTGAAACATTATGATGCAAACGCAGGAAATAAAGCAATGTGGTGTGGCGGGGGGAAGAACAGGTAACTATTTCCCTGGACCAGAGTGGAGTCTATATCCTGACTCGTGCTTTTACAGGAATTGGTGACCATTAGGTATTATTTAATAAATATGTTAGGTATTTGAAGAATAGGTTGAAACACTGTCTCATAACATGTAACACAATAGGTCTTTAATACTTTAGGAATCTAAGAGTTTAAAAAAGGAAGAATAAGAGGATGCAACCCAAGATGAGGAGATTGTAGGTGATTTCTGGGTAAGGAAGGACTTTGTCATTTTGATGTCTCTAGAAGAAAGACAAATGAAAATGGTGATAATATTGACTACTTGAAATTTTAAATATTTGTTTGTGACAAACCACCACACAAATGATTAAAATCAAATGTGAACTGGAAAAATCTATGTGTGTATGTGTCTATTTAATGGGTACATATTATCTAATAGATAATATGTATCTAATTAATATCTTTAACATAAAAGCACTTGCAAAAATGAATAAGAAGGGGTGCCTGGGTGGCTCAGTGGGTTAAGCCTCTGCCTTCGGCTCAGGTCATGATCTCAGGGTCCTGGGATCGAGCCCCGCATCAAGCTTTCTGCTCAGCAGGGAGCCTGCTTCCTCCTCTCTCTCTCTCTCTCTCCTGCCTCTCTGCCTACTTGTGATCTCTGTCAAATAAATAAATAAAATTTAAAAAAAGAATAAGAAATGAATGGCATAAACAGACTAGTCACAAAGACAGGAAACATTAAAAAAGTGAAAACGAAGCAAATAGTTCCTTTTTCTTATAGATAAATAAATGTAATTTTCAAACTATGGGATGTTGAGATTTTTTTTGTATATTATATATATATATCTATAACAAAGTAAGTTTAATACATATATCATATATATATAACAAAGTAAGTATAATTCATATATCATATATATATATATCTATCTCAAAGTAAGAAATTTTAAAAATTGGATAAAACTCAAGGTAGGTGAAGTTTCAGGTAATGTGTACTCTCCTGCACTCTCAGCAGAACTATAATGTAGTACAATATTTTTTTATGGTTAAAGTTTAATATTTTGTGTGGATCTGACCATATTATTCTTTTCTCTTAATTGAAATATAGTTGAAATACAGTATTATATCAGTTTCAGGTGTACACCAGGACTATTCGACAATCCTGTTCATTTTGAAATATTCATCATGATAATATAGTCACTGTCACCATAAACCTCATTTTAATATTATTGACTATATTTCCTATGCTGTAGTTTTTAACTCCATGGCTTATTTATTTTATAACTGGAAGTTTGTACCTAAGATGGATGAAATTGTATAATTTTTTAGGACCACGTAGCAGTTCATTCTATCAAAACCTTTCACCCAACACTATTTCTTTTTTTTTTTTAAAGATTTTATTTATTTATTTGAGAGAGAGAGCATGAGCGAGGAGAAGGTCAGAGAGCGAAGCAGACTCCCCATGGAGCTGGGAGCCTGATGTGGGACTCGATCCCGGGACTCCAGGATCACGCCCTGAGCCGAAGGCAGTCGTTCAACCAACTGCGCCACCCAGGCGTCCCTCACCCAACACTATTTCTAAAGAAATAGGCTGAATACTCTGCAAAAAAAAAATAATAATAATAATTTAACAGCATTGTTCATGATAATTGAGAACTTCTCCCCAGCTGTTCCATACATTTTTCTCATCCTCACCCTTCTGATTACTACCAGGAGAGATGATAAAATTTATGCTCACTTCCCCCTTCCACTTATCCCTGACCAGACAATTTTGTGTAAGTCCTATTATTTTTAGGTTGCCATGGTTTATATTATTTACATCTGTTTTATCATGGTGAACAAGTCTTCCGTGCTCTGATTCTAAAAATGGAAAGCCAATAAACTTCACTTACCGCATGACGATCATGTAAACATTCCTTCTGGAATTTGGAAAAAACACCAGAGGCAGGGGTTTTCATCTGCTTAACATGAATATAGCACAAAAACCTAGAAGAGAGCCTAGAAGGAAGCACTGAATAAATATTTGAATAAGTATTTGCTGAATAAGTGAAAATACTCAGTGGTATGATTGGACCCATAGAGAAGAAAATGTCATTTTTTGCCATTAATACTGTGGCTGGCGAGAGGCCAGAATGCAGTACAGTTCCTCCAAGAGAGCTAAGGAAGTGACCGAGGAACTTGCTTAAAATCCATCGTCTTACTCTGGGCTACCACACCGGGATTTCTGAAAGAGCTGCTGGCAATCTGCATCTCTCACAGGCACTTAGTGTGATTCTCCACACATTAAAGATGGACACTCCTCATCCTGCTGGATCCTTTTATTTTCATTCTGGCTCACTCATTCTTTCTGGGCCACATACAGATGCCACAATTTGCTATATCCTATGAGGTCTTTTTATTCGAGCCTTGTTTGTTTTGCGAGAATACCTAGGATAGATTTTTTAAAAGATTTTATTTATTTATTTCAGAGAGAGAGAGTGCACGAGCAGGGGAAGGGGCAGAGGGAGAATCAGGCTCCCTGTTGAGCAAGGGGCTTGATATGGGACTTGATCTCAGGACCCTGGGACCATGACTCTAGCCAAAGGCAGATGCTTAACTCGACTGAGCCACCCAGGCATCCCTGGGATAGATTTTCTTTAAGTATGGAGACTATGGCCAATAAATTATGAGTTCTTGTCTTTTTACACGTCTTTCTCTTACCTTCACATTGATCTAAGATCTGGGTGGGTTTAGGACTCTGGGTTCCAAAGTCTTCACCCCAGAATTTTGAAACGTGGCTCCACGGTCATCTTGTGGCTAGGATTGCCAGTGATAAGTCTGGTGGAAAAGCCTAATTCCCTTACCTTTCTCAAGGCCTGCTTTATCTCTGAGGGCTTCTTGACCTTCGTGCTGAATTTTCATCCGAATGTGTCTGCCTGTGAGTTTCATGTAAAATGAAATCCTGCTTGGCCTTCAATGCTCTTTTAGCTTGAAGCCGGTCTTCCATAGAGCCTTGGGCTGAAGGGGGAGGTTGGGAAGCTACCACACCCTCTAGGCCAGATGGGGGCAAACTTTTTCTGGGAAAGTGAGCATTTTAGATCATATGGGAGGCTCCCAGGGCCATGCTGCCCACTAGGGGGCCTCTAGCAATACTACTCCATCCTCCATTGCAAAATGGCAACCAACATCTGCGGCTGTGTCCCAGGGAACCTTTACCGGTGCATGCTGAGATTCGAATTGCATGTATTTTCACATGTCACAAAATATTACTCTCATTTAGACTTTCTCCCCCAGCTATGGAAGAGGTATTTTGAGCTTGCAGGATCTACAGATATAGGCAGACTTGGTTTTGGTCTGCAGACATGACTTTGGCCTCCCCTGCTCTAGGCCAACAGAGAAAGCGTGATATGGTATTTTTCCCAGTTTGAGAGGCTCTCTTCAGTGTATTTATTTTGTTTGCTCTGTATGATTTTTTTTTCTGCCATTAATATCCCCTTTTCTAACAGCAAGCTCTTTGATTCCCCAAAAAATAGATGTCTTTGAAGGGTAAACCAGCTTGCTGTTGGGGATACTTTGGTCACTCCAAGGGAAGGACCTTATATGGGATGGATTCAACTCAGGTAGACCTGGGTTCTCTAATTTTACAGACTTATATAAGTGATTATAACAAAAGAAGAGAAAGATGTAACTGAATGCAGATCCCAGGTAATAAATTAGTACATCAGAAACACATCTCCACAGTTTACTTTTTTTTTTTTTTTTTTACATTTTCACAATGAAGCTGATTCAGTTACTGCTCCATGTCCAAGATGGTGTCCGTAGGCTGAACAGCATTTACAATTATCATTTTAAAAATTATTTTCTTGGGTGCCTGAGTGGCTCAGTCAGTTAAGCATCTGCCTTAGGCTCAGGTCTGACACCAGCTTCCTTGGCTCAAACCCCACATGGAGTTCCCTGCTCAGTGGGGAGTCTGCTTCTCCCTCTGACTGCTGCTCCCTTTGCTTATGGTCTCATTCTCTCTCTCTAATAAATAAAATCTTTAAGAGATTATTTTCTTTATGCCATTGTTTCTTTCCATTTTGTCTAGAATTCCTAAGAGTTGAGTACTAAACCTTGGATCTATCTTCTACGTCTCTGAATTTTCTTCTTTCATCCTTTTCATCACTGTCTTTTTGCTCTTAGATTTATTTGGTTTCATTTTCCAGATCACTAAGTTGGTATTTCCCTATACCCACTTAATGTCTTATTTCAGGAAGCATGTTCTGATTTCTGAGAACTTTAGGGTTCAGATGATTCCTTTGACATAGTAGGAAATAATGCTGTGTGCAGTACTTGGAATGGATGATATCATAAGTATGTCCATACTGTGGTCTCTCAATACCATTCTCACAAAAAAGAAAGCAGGCTTCTTGGAGGAAAAGCTGATTCCAGGTCTGGAGCAAGAAATATGCAAGATGAACCACAGCAACTAATTAGACAGCAGGGAAAGTCATGATGAGGACGGAGATTGTGTCTGGAGCACCCGGGAGCCAACCTGGAGAGGTTCCCACTGACCAAAGATGGGACAAATGGAGCATCAAGAGGGATAATAACTGTAATGAATGGAAACATAATATATGTTAGAAGAAATGAGTTCATAATGGCAAGCATACAGTAGCCTTCTCTGGAGTGTCCTAGGGAACCAGTCATTATTTTTTAAAGTGGCAGTAGAGGAAAAGAAACAGACACTTACTTTGCTTCTAGAACTTAGAGGAACTTCGTTTACTTACTTACTTTACTTAGAGGAACGTAAACTGTTCCTCTAGTTAAGTGAAGAGATGGTGTGTTTCCCATTATAGGTGTATTCCAGCAAATAAAAAGAAGGGATGCTAGAATCTGAAAGGCATTGTTTTACAACATCAAAAAGTACCAGTGGATTTTGGCAATGATCATGAACAGCTGCCAGTCTCACAAAAATAGGGACAGCCAGACATGAAGTGCCTCTAGAAGGAAGGAAGTTCACAACACTTCCTGTGAAATTGTCTTTTCACCCCAGCCCCCAGCCAAAATCAAATCAAAATCTAACAGTGCCTCTAGACCTAGCTACCAGTCTACAGAAGATAGAGGCAACAGAGGAAAATGTTCAGAGACACCATGGAGACACATTCCACAAAATCCAGACCTTGCGGGGGGCAGTTTCTGCCAGACCGACAACCCAATGGATTCTTCAAAAATGTATTTCAAAGGAAAGAAGAAACAGTGACAGAGACTGAAGCTATAGATTAAAAGGGACTTAAGAGACATATTAACTAATCATGCATGTTTGGGAAATTTGAATACCATTTGGTTATCCAATAATATTAAAGAAACTTTGAATGGAATGAATGGAATATAATTTTGCATATGTGATAATGGTATTGTGATCATGCTTTTTTTTTAAAGAGATACAAGCAGAATCTTTTAGAGATTGGGCTGTCTACAAATGAAGGCTGTGATGAGTGGGATGTACTTTAAAATAATCTTGCAAGGGGGGTGCCTGGGTTGTGTAGTCGGTTAAGGCGTCTGACTCTTGGTTTTTTCTCAGGTCATGATCTCAGGGTTGTGAGATCAAGCCCTGTGCCAAACTTTGTGCTCAGCAGGGAGCCTGCTTGAGAGTCTCTCCCTACCTCTGCCCCTCCCACTCATGCTTTCTCTGTTTCTCTAAAATAGATAAATAAATCTTTAAAAAAAAATAAAATAATCTGGGATGGGAGTCAGTGGGATTACAGACAGAGGAAAATTGGCCATGCATTAGTAACAGGTGTATTTGAGTGATGGGTATATGGGTTCACTATATAGTCTCTCTACCTATGCCAGTGTTTGAAATTTTCCAAATAAAAAGCTTAAAAAGCAAAGTGAAAAGACAAATGAAAAATCTATGGAAATACTTCCATCGTACATCACAGACACAGGGCTAATCTGGTTAATGGGTGGAATGGCTAGGAATCTCGAGCAAAATGAAGTAACAACCCAATAAAAAATTGCCAGTTGGCAAAAAAAGAAATCTAAATAGCTCTAAAGTATATGAAATATGCTTAACCTCACTCAGAAGAGAAATGAGAGTGAGACTGTATGAAGAAAGCATCTCTTAACTATGGGATGGACTGAAATCCCAAAGATTTCCAACATAGTCCGTTGGTGAGGCTCTGAGGGAAACAAACCCTCCCCTACAATGTTGGGGGAAGTGCAAAATGGCCGAGCCCCCCAAGGAGAACCTTTTGGCAATATCTATCAGGATTACAGATGCCTTGGCCCTTTGGCCAGGCAATCTCATGGCTATGGTCATATCATACAGACATGCCTAACACACTTAGGAAGTTCAGTAATCCTCTGAACGAAGTAATGTATAGCCATGAAAAAACTATGTATTGATGTGGTAAAGTCTCTAGGGAGGAGCATATTAGTAAGTGGGGAAAAAAGCAGAATGGTATTGTAAGGACGGGGATTAAATTGTGTCCCTTCAAAATTCGTATGTTGATGTCCTAACCCTCAGAATGCCACAATGGCACCTTATATGGGGATAGGGTCTTTAAAGAGGTGACCAAGTGCAGATAGTCATTAGGATGAACCCTAACCCAATATGACTGGTATCTTTATAAAAAGGGGAAATCTGGAGACAGACATGCATATAGGAAGAGCACAAGAAGAACAAGAAGATGAACAAGAAGATGGCCATCTACAAGCCAAGGACAGAAGGATGGAGTAGACCCTTCCCTTCTGGCCCACCTTGATTTTGGACTTCTAGACTTGAACAGAGATGAAAGATTTCTGTTGTTGAAGCCACCTGCTTTGTTCATGCAGGTAGCATGCCACATTCTGTGTAAGACAAGGAGGAAAAGAAGTGTATGTTTTTCATATTTGTTTGCATTTGCACACAAAGTAGGGCTGAAGGGTGAGGGTGGGACCGAAACTTCTCAGTGTATCCCTTCTTTTTCTTTGGTTTTTGAATCATATGACGATAGCACCGATTTTAAAAGTTAAACATTAAAATGAATTTAGGATTAATTCTGTTTTTCTTGAATGTTCTGAACATCTCTGATTCCATCAGGATCAGTTGTCCTTCAAGTTTCTGTCCATCTTCCTTTCATTTGATGGTAGCTCTCATCAAACGTTTCATGACTATTTGTTGCCCTGTGTATTTCTTTTCTTTTCTTTTTTAAAAGATTTTATTTATTTATTTGACAGACAGAGATCACAAGTAGGAAGAGAGGCAAGCAGAGAGAGAGAGGGAAGCATGTTCCCTGCTGTGCAGAGAGCCCAGTGTGGGGCTTCATCCCAGAACCCTGGGATCACGACCTGAGCCAAAGGCAGAGGCTTAACCCACTGAGCCACCCAGGCACCCCGCCATGTGTATTTCTTTTTTTTTTTTTTTTTTTTTTTTTTGGGGTCATGGTTTGTAGCTTTATTGAATGTGTGACATTCCTTTTTGAAAGTCCATGGGATGTTTTCACTTCAGAGAATAATTTCTACATCCCATTCGACACCAAGAAATGGGTAATTATTATATCACGTCGTGGTTATTTATCACAGTTTGAATGGAAATAAATTACTTCAAAGTGAAATCATGTTACGTGGTTACCTGTCTGCCCTATTTTTTTTTCCAATTTATTTATTTTCAGAAAAACAGTATTCATTATTTTTTTCACCACACCCAGTGCTCCATTCATGCTGTGCCCTCTATAATACCCACCACCTGGTACCCCAACCTCCCACCCCCCCGCCACTTCAAACCCCTCAGATTGTTTTTCAGAGTCCATAGTCTCTCATGGTTCATCTCCCCTTCCAATTTACCCAAAAGCACATACCCTCCCCAATGTCCATAACCCTACCCCCCTTCTCCCAACACCCCTCCCCCCAGCAACCCACAGTTTGTTTCGTGAGATTAAGAGTCACTTATGGTTTGTCTCCCTCCCTATCCCATCTTGTTTCATGGATTCTTCTCCTACCCACTTAAGCCCCCATGTTGCATCACCACTCCCTCATATCAGGGAGATCATATGATAGTTGTCTTTCTCCGCTTGACTTATTTCGCTAAGCATGATACGCTCTAGTTCCATCCATGTTGTCGCAAATGGCAAGATTTCGTTTCTTTTGATGGCTGCATAGTATTCCATTGTGTATATATACCACATCTTCTTTATCCATTCATCTGTTGATGGACATCTAGGTTCTTTCCATAGTTTGGCTATTGTGGACATTGCTGCTATAAACATTCGGGTGCACGTGCCCCTTTGGATCACTACGTTTGTATCTTTAGGGTAAATACCCAGTAGTGCAATTGCTGGGTCATAGGGCAGTTCTATTTTCAACATTTTGAGGAATCTCCATGCTGTTTTCCAGAGTGGTTGCACCAGCTTGCATTCCCACCAACAGTGTAGGAGGGTTCCCCTTTCTCCGCATCCTCGCCAGCATCTGTCATTTCCTGACTTGATTTTAGCCATTCTGACTGGTGTGAGGTGATATCTCATTGTGGTTTTGATTTATATTTCCCTGATGCCGAGTGATATGGAGCACTTTTTCATGTGTCTGTTGGCCATCTGGATGTCTTCTTTGCAGAAACGTCTGTTCATGTCCTCTGCCCATTTCTTGATTGGATTATTTGTTCTTTGGGTGTTGAGTTTGTTAAGTTCTTTATAGATTTTGGACACTAGTCCTTTATCTGATATGTCGTTTGCAAATATCTTCTCCCATTCTGTCAGTTGTCTTTTGGTTTTGTTAACTGTTTCCTTTGCTGTGCAAAAGCTTTTGATTTTGATGAAATCCCAAAAGTTCATTTTTGCCCTTGCTTCCCTTGCCTTTGGCGATGTTCCTAGGAAGATGTTGCTGCGGCTGAGGTCGAAGAGGTTGCTGCCTGTGTTCTCCTCAAGGATTTTGATGGATTCCTTTCTCACATTGAGGTCCTTAATCCATTTTGAATCTATTTTTGTGTGTGGTGTAAGGAAATGGTCCAATTTCATTTTTCTGCCCGTGGCTGTCCAATTTTCCCAACACCATTTATTGAAGAGGCTGTCTTTTTTCCATTGGACATTCTTTCCTGCTTTGTCGAAGATTAGTTGACCATAGAGTTGAGGGTTTATTTCTGGGCTCTCTATTCTGTTCCATTGGTCTATGTGTCTGTTTTTGTGCCAGTACCATGCTGTCTTGATGATGACAGCTATGTAATAAAGCTTGAAGTCCGGAATTGTGATGCCACCAACTTTGGCTTTGTTTTTCAATATCCCTTTGGCTATTCGAGGTCTTTTCTGGTTCCATATAAATTTTAAAATTATTTGTTCCATTTCTTTGAAAAAGATGGATGGTACTTTGATAGGAATTGCATTAAATGTGTAGATTGCTTTAGGTAGCATAGACATTTTCACAATATTTATTCTTCCAATCCAGGAGCATGGAACATTTTTCCATTTCTTTGTGTCTTCCTCAATTTCTTTCATGAGTACTTTATAGTTTTCTGAGTATAGATTCTTAGCCTCTTTGGTTAGGTTTATTCCTAGGTATCTTATGGTTTGGGGTGCAATTGTAAATGGGATTGACTCCTTAATTTCTCTTTCTTCTGTCTTGTTGTTGGTGTAGAGAAGTGCAACTGATTTCTGTGCATTGATCTTATATCCTGACACTTTACTGAATTCCTGTATAAGTTCTAGCAGTTTTGGAGTGGAGTCTTTTGGGTTTTCCACATAGAGTATCATATCATCTGCGAAGAGTGATAATTTGACTTCTTGTTTGCCGATTTGGATGCCTTTAATTTCCTTTTGTTGTCTGATTGCTGAGGCTAGGACTTCTAGTACTATGTTGAATAGCAGTGGTGATAATGGACATCCCTGCCGTGTTCCTGACCTTAGTGGAAAAGCTTTCAGTTTTTCTCCATTGAGAATGATATTTGCAGTGGGTTTTTCATAGATGGCTTTGATGATATTGAGGTATGTGCCCTCTATCCCTACACTTTGAAGGGTTTTGATCAGGAAGGGATGCTGTACTTTGTCGAATGCTTTTTCAGCATCTATTGAGAGTATCATATGGTTCTTGTTCTTTCTTTTATTGATGTGTTGTATCACATTGACTGATTTGCGGATGTTGAACCAACCTTGCAGCCCTGGAATAAATCCCACTTGGTCGTGGTGAATAATCCTTTTAATGTACTGTTGAATCCTATTGGCTAGTATTTTGGTGAGAATTTTTGCATCTGTGTTCATCAAGGATATTGGTCTATAGCTCTCTTTTTTGATGGGATCCTTGTCTGGTTTTGGGATCAAGGTGATGCTGGCCTCATAAAATGAGTTTGGGAGTTTTCCTTCCATTTCTATTTTTTGGAACAGTTTCAGGAGAATAGGAATTAGTTCCTCTTTAAATGTGTGGTAGAATTCCCCCGGGAAGCCATCTGGCCCTGGGCTTTTGTTTGTTTGGAGATTTTTAATGACTGTTTCAATCTCCTTACTGGTTATGGGTCTGTTCAGGCTTTCTATTTCTTCCTGGTTCAATTTTGGTAGTTTATATGTTTCTAGGAATGTATCCATTTCTTCCAGATTGTCAAATTTGTTGGCGTAGAGTTGCTCATAGTATGTTCTTATAATAGTTTGTATTTCTTTGGTGTTAGTTGTGATCTCTCCTCTTTCATTCATGATTTTATTTATTTGGGTCCTTTCTCTTTTCTTTTTGATAAGTCTGGCCAAGGGTTTATCAATTTTATTAATTCTTTCAAAGAACCAGCTCCTAGTTTGGTTGATTTGTTCTATTGTTTTTTTGGTTTCTATTTCATTGATTTCTGCTCTGATCTTTATGATTTCTCTTCTCCTGCTGGGCTTAGGGTTTCTTTCTTGTTCTTTCTCCAGCTCCTTTAGGTGTAGGGTTAGGTTGTGTACCTGAGACCTTTCTTGTTTCTTGAGAAAAGCTTGTACCGCTATATATTTTCCTCTCAGGACTGCCTTTGTTGTGTCCCACAGATTTTGAACCGTTGTATTTTCATTATCATTTGTTTCCATGATTTTTTTCAATTCTTCTTTAATTTCCTGGTTGACCCATTCATTCTTTAGAAGGATGCTGTTTAGTCTCCATGTATTTGTGTTCTTTCCAAACTTCCTCTTGTGGTTGAGTTCTAGCTTCAGAGCATTGTGGTCTGAAAATATGCAGGGAATGATCCCAATCTTTTGATAGCGGTTGAGTCCTGATTTAGGACCGAGGATGTGATCTATTCTGGAGAATGTTCCATGTGCACTAGAGAAGAATGTGTATTCTGTTGCTTTGGGATGAAATGTTCTGAATATATCTGTGATGTCCATCTCATCCAGTGTATCATTTAAGGCCTTTATTTCCCTGTTGATCTTTTGCTTGGATGATCTGTCCATTTCAGTGAGGGGAGTGTTAAAGTCCCCTACTACTATTGTATTATTGTTGATGTGTTTCTTTGATTTTGTTATTAATTGGTTTATATAGTTGGCTGCGCCCACGTTGGGGGCATAGATATTTAAAATTGTTAGATCTTCTTGTTGGACAGACCCTTTGAGTATGATATAGTGTCCTTCCTCATCTCTTATTATAGTCTTTGGCTTAAAATCTAATTGATCTGATATAAGGATTGCCACTCCTGCTTTTTTCTGATGTCCATTAGCATGGTAAATTCTTTTCCACCCCCTCACTTTAAGTCTGGAGGTGTCTTCGGGTTTAAAATGAGTTTCTTGGAGGCAACATATAGATGGGTTTTGTTTTTTATCCATTCTGATACCCTGTGTCTTTTGATTGGGGCATTTAGCCCATTAACATTCAGGGTAACTATTGAGAGATATGATTTTAGTGCCATTGTATTGCCTGTAAGGTGACTGCTACTGTATATTGTCTCTGTTCCTTTCTGATCTACCACTTGTAGGCTCTCTCTTTGCTTAGAGGACCCCTTTCAGTATTTCCTGTAGAGCTGGTTTGGTGTTTGCAAATTCTTTCAGTTTTTGTTTGTCCTGGAAGCTTTTAATCTCTCCTTCTATTTTCAATGATAGCCTAGCTGGATATAGTATTCTTGGCTGCATGTTTTTCTCGTTTAGTGCTCTGAAAATGTCATGCCAGCTCTTTCTGGCCTGCCAGGTCTCTGTGGATAAGTCAGCTGCCAATCTAATACTTTTACCATTGTATGTTACAGACTTCTTTTCCCGGGCTGCTTTCAAGATTTTCTCTTTGTCACTAAGGCTTGTAAATTTTACTATTAGGTGACGGGGTGTGGGCCTATTCTTATTGATTTTGAGGGGCATTCTCTGAACCTCCTGAATTTTGATACTCGTTCTCTTTGCCATATTGGGGAAATTCTCCCCAATAATTCTCTCCAGTATACCTTCTGCTCCCCTCTCTCTTTCTTCTTCTTCTGGAATCCCAATTATTCTAATGTTGTTTCGTCTTATGGTGTCACTTATCTCTCGAATTCTCCCCTCATGGTCCAGTAGCTGTTTGTCCCTCTTTTGCTCAGCTTCTTTATTCTCTGTCATTTGGTCTTCTATATCGCTAATTCTTTCTTCTGCCTCATTTATCCTAGCAGTGAGAGCCTCCATTTTTGATTGAACTTCATTAATAGCTTTTTTGATTTCAACTTGGTTAGATTTTAGTTCTTTTATTTCTCCAGAAAGGGCTTTTATATCTCTGGAGAGGGTTTCTCTAATATCTTCCATGCCTTTTTCAAGCCCGGCTATAACCTTGAGAATTGTCATTTTGAACTCTAGATCTGACATATTACCAATGTCTGTATTGATTAGGTCCCTAGCCTTCGGTACTGCCTCTTGTTCTTTTTTTTGTTGTGAATTTTTCCGCCTTGTCATTTTGTCCACATAAGAGTATATGAAGGAGCAAGTAAAATACTAAAAGGGTGGCAACAATCCCAGGAAAATATGCTTTAACCAAATCAGAAGAGATCCCAAATCGTGAGGGGGGATTTCTCCCCCCTCACGATTGGGTGAGGGATCTCCTCTGATTGGGATCTCCTTTGATTGGGATCTCCCAATCTCTTCTGATTGGGATCTCTTCTGATTTGGGGATAAAAAGAGGTTCAAAAAGAAAGAAAGAAAAAAAGAATTAAAAAAAAGAGATTGAATTAAAAATTCAATCAAGAATTTAAAAAAGAATTAAGAAAAAAAAGATTGAAGAGATTAGGATCTCTTCTGATTTGGGGATAAAAAAAGGTTCAAAAAGAAAGAAAGAAAAAAAAGAAAAAAAAAGAATTAAAAAAAAGAAAATGAATAAACAAAAGTATAAAAAAAGAAAAATATATATATTAGATAATCTAGTTAAAAAACGTTAAAAGAGAAAAGGGTAAAAGTTATAAAAAATTTTAGCAGAAGAAGAGAAAAAAAATGAAAAAGAAAAAAATTAAATTAACTGCAAGACTGAAAAATCACAGGCAGAAAGCCATGAGTTCCGTGGTTTGTTTTCTCCTCCTCTGGAATTCTGCTGCTCTCTCCTTGGTATTGAAACTGCACTCCTTGGTAGGTGAACTTGGTCTTGCCTGGATTTCTTGTTGATCTTCTGGGGGAGGGGCCTGGTGTAGTGATTCTCAAGCGTCTTTGCCCCAGGCGGAATTACACCACCCTTACCAGGGGCCGGGCTGAGTGACCTGCTCGGCTTTGCTTTCAGGAGCTTTTGTTCCCTGAGCGCTTTCCTCCGTAGAGTTCCGGAGGACGGGAATACAAATGGCGGCCTCCTGGTCTCCGGCCCGGAGGAGCCGAGAGCCCGGGGCCCCGCTCCCCTGTGCGCCCTCAGCGAACAGCTCCCAGTAACTCGCGTCTGCCCAACCTCCGGCCGCGCTCCGAGCTCACCGAGCTTGCGACCGGTTCAAGGCAACTCCAAGCTGCGAGCTTACTGTCGGCTCTGTCTCTGCAGCCGGCTTTCCCGTTCCAATATCCGCAAGCTCTGCGACACTCGGACACCCCCGATCCTTCTGTGACCCCGCAGGACCTGAGGTCACGCCGACCCCGTGTGGGCTTCGCCCCGGTTTAGCCTCCGGAGCGATGTCCCTCAGCGGAACAGACTTTTAAAAGTCCTGATTTTGTGCTCCGTTGCTCCGCCGCTTGCCGGGAGCCGGCCCCTCCCCCCGGGGTCTATCTTCCCGTCGCTTTGGATTCACTTCTCTGCCAGTCCTACCTTTCAGAAAGTGGTTGTTTTTCTGTTTCTAGAATTGCTGTTCTTCTTCTCCTCGATCTGCCGATGGATTTGCAGGTGTTTGCAATCTTTAGATAAGCTCTCTAGCTGATCTCCTACTAGCTGAGGTAGTCTCAGCCTGCTACTTCTCCGCCATCTTGACTCCTCCTCCCGCCATGTGTATTTCTTAAGGAAGGATGATCCTGGGCTGTGTTGGTTCCCCTGGTGTGGGCTTCTCTCCCCCAGGGCTGGAGCTTGTGATGGCAGCTTCTGTGTGAACCGGCCGTGGAAGCCCTTATGGGTGGGGGTTACCTGCACGGCGCAGGTCAGGGAGCTGTCCACAGGGGGAAGAGGGTTGTGTTCTGCTGTATCCCAGTCCTTGGCTGAGCAACTTGCCTTTTCCTTCCGCATCTTTCCTGTGCTCTGCTCTGCTTCTCTCATCAAGGACCTCAGCTGGGGTCCTGCCCTTTCTCTGGCGCGCCTTCGCTGCCAGGAAATGAATGTATAGAGAGAAGAGGACTCAGATTTCCCCAGCGGTTCTGGATGTGGTTCAGATGCCCAAGAGTGGTTCGCTCCTGCTCTCTGTACCTACTGATGCACATCAGAGGGTTTTTCCAGGGCTCCCTCAGGAAGAACAAAACAGCTTCATCCTTTGCCCTGATTTCTCCATCCATCAGGCTCCAGTGGCTTGCTCCCTTCCTAAAATTCCTCTAAGGCTCTGGTCTGCAGGGGGCACCCTTTCTTGCCTTCCAACGTTGTGATAGCTCATAAGTGGAAAAATAATTTTTTCTCCCATCATTACAAAGGGATGTTGGGAAGCAGGGGCGGCAGGTGTGCGTACTCCTGAAATAGGTCCCAGGAACCTCTCTGGTACCGGGTTGTGATTTGTCAAGTCTAGGGTGCACGGGTTCAATATATTCATTTCAGAAGACAGGGAAATGTAATACATTCAAGTAAGGTGTCAGAATCAATCAGTATTCCAGAAACACACACACACACATACACACACACACACACACACACACACACACAACCATTGACCTACATATTTCAAGCAGAGAGGGATTATATGAAGGAAATTGGTTTTTCACTAAGGAAGGGTTGGAGGTACATGAAGGGGGGGAGGTGTTGGTGCCCAGAGACCAGGGCGTAAATGAATGTGCCGGTGCCCCTGTTGGTGTCCACCACGCTGTCACTATGGAGACTGCCTGTTGCTTGTCGCTGCAGATGCCGAGGCTCCCTTTGCTGCTGCACACCGCTGGAAGCTGCCTTTGGCATCTGGGTGGCCTAAGTGCCTCCCCCTGGAAGAGCCCAGCTGGACGCCAGCTGTTAGCGGCACCTGGGCAAGGTCTTTCTTGCTTCCATCCCCTACAGCATAAGGGGGGACAAGAAAGGATAAGGTTGAAACATCCCAAAGGACCAACTCCCCTGAAGCAAGGAAGTTGCATGGGAACTGGTAATCAGATCTTATTGAGTGGCTTGCATGGGAGTTTCAGAAATAGCTCAGTGGCCAGACCACCTGGTTCAATCTTTGCCTCGTAGCAGGGCAGGGATGACTGTGCCTCAGTTTCCCCACTGAAGTTGACCTATGAGCAACACCTCACAGGGTTGTCGTAAGGCTAAGTGAGTTAATGCATGCTTGGTCCTCAGAATTGTGCCTGAAACATTCATCCTTTCTGGTGTCTTAGGAAAAATAAGGCACTCAGGGAAGTCACCGTGTTTTAAAAACTCTTTTCTCATTTGGTGGAAACTTGACTTTATGGAAGGCTATTTTAATAGTCTTTAGTGAGGTAGTTCATGTTTTTAGAATCCATAAATCACTGGGAAGTTTCTCTCTGAAAGGAGAGCCATGTGAAATGTATGTGACTGAATTGGATCATAGATCGTGAGCTTTAATTTTTGGTGTTTATTTAAACATTTTTTAAATTTAAATTCAACTTAATTGACATCCAGTGTATTATTAGTTTCAGAGGTAGAATTTAGTGATTCATCAGTTGCATAGAACACCCAGTGCTCATTATGTCAAGTGCCCTTATGATTTCACTCATAGGTGGAATTTAAGAGGTTTAACCATTTTGAGTAATTATTCCTCCTCAAGCATTTTTTTCTTACAAGAAGTTCTAAAATAATAGAATATCTTAAAATATTTAGAATTAAGTTTTACTTATATCTGTGCCTCAAGAAATGTGAAAACTATGGATTGGTGGGGGGGAAGGAACAGACAAGGATGGTTTAATGATAGCTGACTGATTATGTGAACATGGAATTTGGAATTTGGATCTGAGTCTCAGTCTTGCCTCTCACCAGCCCGTAGCTCTGAGTCACATTTATATTGCCTTGTTTTATCTTCTTTCTCCAAAGAGTGAGGAGGCATTGGATCAGGTGCTTCCTCCAGCCCTCTGAACCTGGTTAGGATGCAGTCCTATGTTAAACTACTATGTGTTTGAGATTGAATTGAGTCAACCAAGAGCTATGGCCTCGTGCATGTTTAATCAGATTGCCCACTGATGTCATAAAGACCATGTGAGGATAGGGGGTCTAATAATTAGGACACCTCACTTTATGGCAAGGGATAGGTTCAAATCTGAGATTTTAAAAAAAGTAAAGCTGAATGATTTTTCAATATAAAATATTTTCTTTATTTCCAAAAATATCTCCCATATTGTTTTTGAAACTTCAAAATCTCCTTGGCATTTCCATAAAATGTTTGAAACACAAAAAGATTTACACACAGCTCTTCAGGAGGGCTTGGAGAACTCTGTGACTTTGCGACTAGAAGTCGAACCTCTCAGCAGGACATGAAAGATGAGATCATGGTCTGGTGTCGGTTCTCCCTTCCTTCTCCTCACCCACTCCTTCCCCACCTCCAAAACTTCCCGTTCTGGCCACTAAAGCAACTCCTAGCCATTTCTTAATGTCTCCTGCAGCCTCACTGTCTAGACACTCGACAAATGTCAGTTAAATGGACATCTCAATTTTGCTTTGATCTACATCCAAAAGATAAATAGACGTTCCAAAGAGAGAGAGAGAAAGAGAGAGAGATATGAATTCACAAACTAGAGGGTTCAGGGAGACTAGTGTTATTACCAAGGGCAGCCAGGTAACCTTAATGAGAAGATTATTTCAGTGAATAATGTATTTGTTATCCTTCAGGTGCCCCGGAGGTAGACTGAGGAGGGAGGCAGCATGATCCAGTAGGCAGAAGGAAGCATGTTGAACTGGGACAGTTTTGATTACTATCTGTTTTGATTAATATCTGGTCAGTAACTGGTACAGCAGGGACGCTTGAATAGGGCACTTGAGTAAGATCCTGGAAGCTACTGTCCATGCCTCCTTTGTTAGTTGACCTACAGATTTCCCCCGACGATTTTATTATGAAAATGCTTCAACATATAGAACAGTTGAAAGACTTGTATAGGGAACTCCCATTTATCTGTCACCTAGATTTTTAAATATTTACTATACACTTGCCTCATCACCACTCTGTCCATCTGTACCTCTAAACATGTCCAGCTTATCATGGTGCATTTCAAAGTGGGTTGCGGGCATCAGGACTTTACCCTGAAACACTTCAGCATGAATATCATTAAGCAGGGTTCCATGTTTGTTTCCTCTTTTTCCTTGGAGGAGAAATTAACATCCAGGGAAATGCCCCAATTTCAAGCATGGGTTCTGACCAATGTGCATACCTATGTAACCGAGATCCTCATCAAGATACCATCACCTAGGGCGTCCAAAGGTACAAACGTCCACTTACAAAATAAATAGGTCATGGGGATGTAATGTACTACATAGTGACTATAGTTAATAATACAGCATTGCATAGATGAAAGTTGCTAAGAGAGTTGTTCTTGAAACTTATCACAAGAAAAAAAATTCTGTAACTATATGTGGTGATGGTTGGTAATTCAACCCACCGTGATCATTTTGCAACACATATAAATATTGAATCGTTATGTTGTACATTGGAACCTAATATGTTTCATGTCAATTATAATTCAATTAAAAAAAAAGAGAGATACCAGGAATTTGTTCTTGCTGGTTCCAAGTCACCCATCCCCACCCTCCAGAGGCAAGCACTATCTGACTTCACCATGGATGAGTTTTGCCCATTCTAGAACAAATGGAATCACTGCACGCATACTGTTTTGTCCAAGGCCATTCATCCACTCAAGGATGCCCCACAAGTTATGTACCCAGTCATCAGTTGACTACACGTGGGTTGCTTCCAGCTTGGGACCATTATGAACAGTGTTCTTGTGAATATTCTTGCACTAATGTTTGTATGGACATGTGCTTTCATTTCTTTTGGCAAACACCAGGTGTGATTTTGCCCGGGCATGGCTGAGGTGTGTGTTTTGTTTTATAAGAAAGCGTCAGACTTTTTTCTAAAGTAGTCATATCATTTTACACTCTGACCAACGATGTGTGAGACTTCCAGTCATGCTATCCCTAGACTAGCATGAGGTATCATCAGTCTTTTACATTTTAGCCGTTCTGATGGCTAGGCCTGTAGGTTGCAGACTGTGAACATGTCTGGCAGGTTCTAGGGTAGAAGACAGGGCAGCTGGGATGGGCCATGGCCTTAGAGGGCTCAGGGAAATAGCTATTTACTAATTAAGTCAGAAGTGGGTCCTGTCCCAGCTGAAGATCAGCTCCCTCTGGAGTTGAGGAACCATGGATTTTACCCTTGCTCTGCCACGAGCTTGGGGTGTGACCTTGAGACTTTCCTGCCATTGAATCCCAGTTGTCCCTTCTGACATGAGAGTGAAGCAGATGATTTCCAAGGTTCCTATCTATTTTTAAATTTAATATATACACACTGATAAGGCTCATTGGATTCCCAGTGTGTTTTTTTTAATCTTTTAAAAAAAATTTATGTATTTGACAGAGAGAGAGATCACAAGTAGGCAGAGAGGCAGGCAGAGAGAGAGGGGGAAGCAGGCTCCCTGCTGAGGGCCAGATCCCAGGACCCTAAGATCATGAACAGAGCTGAAGGCAGAGGCCCAACCCACTGAGCCACCCAGGTGCCCTCTCCCCACCAGTGTGGTTTTTATCTGCACCTCTCAAATTTGAGCAAAGTGGACTTTTCACAGCCTGTTTATTGGGGACTTTTTAGAGTGCTTTGGAGGCAGACTGGCAGTTTTATTTGCTCCAACCTGGGGGCGTCTCTGCCCAAGGCAATGGCATGTAGGGAGGTTGCAGCTGTCCAGAGTGCAGTGGTAAGTATTTTAACATTTCAGATCCCGGAGAGTCAGGAAATCCCAATTTTGTTCATGCTGCCTTTTTGGGAGTGGGCTAGAATACTTTTGCCTCTTCTTTCCATCCCACTAGGAACAACCCTCAGAATATTTTAAGGCACCCTTCAATGCGCACCCTGTCTGTTAAAACTGATTGAATCTCTCCCTCCCCTCTAGAAGCACTCCCCTTGACCGGACTCAGGGCACTCACCATTCTCCACGCATGGGCTCCTTTTCTGGACACGTTTTATGGCTCATAGGCTGTGAGCTCCTGTGAGGGCAGGCGTCCTACCCTTTGTGTCCTCTGTTCTCCCATGGCACCTGGCAGGAAGCAGGGGCCCCACGTTACTCTTGCAAGGACTGAAAATCTGTGCGGTGGGGACTGAACTGTCACCGATCAGGGTGTCTGGGAATGGGTCTGTTGGGTAGGAGCTGGTGAGAGCTGCATTTCGGCGCCTGCCTGCTCCCCTGAGTGGTAAAAATAACCACAGACAAAGCCTGGCCCTGCAGAGGCAGCCACTTCAGGAATACCCAGAAAGCCACCTGCTGAGAATATCACACCAAATGGGGGTGTTGAAAGAGTAGGTGTTGTTAAGAATATGAGAATTGGAAATCTGATCTATATGGAAAACACTCATTAGCATGTGTCAGATGTGGACCTGGACCAGGGGTGGCTTGCTCAACAACCCTGAGTGTTCGGGTCACTGGGTAGGAGAACGCCTCACCCAATTGTCAAATGACATGATTTCTCACCCCTGAAGCCTCGGGTTCCTTTTCCTTGGATAAGTTTCCTTTTCCTTTTCCCACACTCACCAAGATCCCTCTCTGATTTCTACTGTTTTCCAAGCAACCTTCTGCCCTGGGAGGAAAACCAGCCCGCCAACATGAATACTGCCATATACTCGGCAATTACATTTAGTTTAAAAAAAAAAAAAAAGTGTTCGTTTTTTCAATTATAAAAATAATACATGCTTATAATAGAAAATGGGGAAGTATTAAAAACTAGAAAGGAAGAAATAATTATTCATGATTTCACTGCCTAGAACACCCACTGTTAACATTTTAGTGGATTTCCTTCCAGTCATTTTCTATGAATATTTATATAGTTGGATTTATTTTCCAGGACACTCTTCTTCTTGCACTTTTAACTTGAAGTTATAACACGAACATGTGTCTGTGATGGATGACTGTAGATATTTACTATCTCACTTCTTACCTTTTTTTTTTTAGATTTTTGCTTAAACTCTCTAGAAACATCAGTAAAATTCGAAGTATATTTACCTTTTGGGGAGCCGAGGTGGCTCAGTTAGTTGAGTGTCCAACTCTTGATTTCGGCTCTGGTCACGATCTCAGGGTCATGGGATTGAGTCCCAGGTCAGGCTCAGTGCTCAGCAGGGAGTCTGCTTGGGATTCTCTCATCTTCTGCCCCTCCCCCTACTCATTCTCTCTCTCTCTCTCTCTCTCTCTCTCTCTCTCAAAAGAACAGGGAAAAAAATATATCTTTTCCTGCTCACGACAGCAATAGAAGCTCATTGTAACAACAACAAAAAAAAAATCAAAGATGACAGGAAAATGTAATTTGGAAAGAGTAAGTTCCTTACACTTCCTCTCCTCAGATATAATCACTATCATGGGCTGAGCTTTAATATACATATATTAACATTCATACACTTATATACATGTACAGTTTAAAAATTTTTATTACTTAATCAGTACACTGTGAAGTAATCAGAGCAGTGAACGTGTGGAATAAAACGTGGACGGGCATGCCCACCCTCAGCCCTCACCTCCTTCCTTAGGAGTGGTAACAGTTAAGCATTTGGAATGTGTCTTTCCAGTTCTTTCCCTAAGCATTTGTGCACCTATGAACATGTTCATTTACATTTTGCTGAGGGCTGTTTTTGTCCTAGAGCTGTGGAACTGAGTTTGTGAGACAAACATTGATGTGACCTTCACCACCTGGCATGACTCCCATAGATACATCACTTTGCTTGGCAAAGGTGTTTTGCAGTAATTCAGGTGAACTGTCAGTTATCATGGATTATCTAGGTGGGTCCATGGAAATACGTGGGCCCTTAAAAGCAGCAGAAGAAGTAGATCTCAAAAGTTCTCATCACATGAAAAAAAATTTTTTTGTTACTACGTATGATGATGGACGTTAGCTAGATTTACTGTGGTGACCGTTTCACAATGTATACAAACAGGAATCATTACCGTGTATGCCTGAAACTAATATAATGTTGCGTGTCAGTTATTCCTGAATTGGCGGCAGAGGGGGTCTGGGGGGCAGTGGCGGAGAGTGGAAAAGGAAAGTAGAGAAATTCCAAGCACAAGGGGGCTTGAAGATAGAGGAGGCCACATGGCTGGAAACAGGACCCTCAGTCCTATCCCCAAAAGGAGCTGGGTTCTGGAAGCAGGTTCTTCCCCAGAGATTTTAGATAAGAGGCTAGCAGCCAACATCTTGATTTCTGACTTGTGGGCCCTGAACAGAGAACCTAGACATGCGGTATCAGACTTCTGACCTACAGAGCTGAGAGCTAATAAACAGGTATTGTTTTAAGTCTCTATGTTTGAGATCATCTGTTATGTAGCCTAGAGCAGGAATACAGATTTGTGGTGTAAATATTTACTATGGGGCTATTTGCAGTAAACGTTTGCTGACCTTGTACTAGATAGCCCCATCTCCCTTTCTGCATCAAAATCTCCTTAGCCTTCACCTCTTCTGGATGATAATTCTGGACTGTGCCTCCAGGTCCCTAAAAAAAAAAAATGTCTTGTATCTCTCCTTCTTTTTCAGTTGTTCTCACTGACTACTGATCCTCACTCCAAAACTCAAGGTGGGCTCTGCTTCCCTCTCTAGCCTATCCCTCACTCTCCCATGGTTTTAGCTTGATTAAGTGGGTGATCAGTGCTCACACTATCATAGCTATGGAAATTCTATTCTCAACTATGGAACTGCCGAATGTAGTAAATTTTTACGTTTTACTTTTTTTTCCCCCCTCTCCACAACTTTTGCTTTCCCTGGCATTAAAATTGTCTTTGTTTTCATGAATTTATTATTAATTCAATCCCAGACTCTGTACCCATTGTCTATCTTTTCTCACAATCAGGTCACATACCTCAGATACACTATCAGTTCATCTCTCTGAGGAAGTCTCTTCTGGAATCTTCTGAACCACTCCAACTTAGACTGCTGCACAGCTGTCCTTCTGGAAAGCCTCTCCAACATCATGTTGCCTGTACCCTTTCCTTTGTCCCTATGTGGGATCTACTATTTCCTGGATCCCTAGTGCCTTCTCTTTCTTGGTTGAGTCATTTGTTTGAGAACATCCTCCAAGAGCCTCTTCAGATAGGCTGTGTGGGAGGCAAATTTCTTGAGAATCTTACATTTGAAAATTTCTTTATTTTCCTCTCACTCTTGACTGATAGTTTGAGGAGAGAGAGGTCTTCCAGGCAGGAAAAGAGGCTTACCTCCCTGCCAGCTAGGTTCTAGTGTTGCTCTTTAAAAGTCCAAAGCTGTGGGTGAGTAGAATAATGCCCCATCCCAAAGATGCCCTGGCCATAATCCCTGGAACCTGTGAACCTCTTATTTTACATGACAAAAGGGACTTTACAGGTGCGATTAAATTAAGGATTTTGAAACCAGGAGATTATCCTGGTGGATCAAATATAAGAGAGAGGCAGGAGAGTTAGAGTCACAGAAGAAGATGTGAGAGTAGAGACAGAGGTGGGGTGGGGGAAAGAGAGAGAGAGACTTGAAGATGCTTCTTCGCTGGCTTTGAAGATAGAGGGGCCATGAGCCAAAGAATACAGGTGACCTCCAAAAGCTAGAAAAGGCAAAGAAACAGATTTTCCAGAGTTTCCAGAAGAAATGCAGCTCAGCCTGCTGGTTGAGTTCAGTCCACTGAGACCGGTTTGGGATTCCTGACCGCCACAACTGTAAAGATAGTAAGTTTATGTTGTCATAAGGCATCAAATGTGTGGTTATCTTTTGTAGCAGCAATGGGAGACAAATACAAATGCCATTCAGTGGTAGTCTGATAGATAGCCGATTACAGGTGGATAGCAATCTGATTCTTGATCTTTTCTCTTCAGTCTTTCTCTGTCTCTGGAAACTTATAGGATCTTTTTTGCCTCCTGCATCCTGAGGTTTTGGGGTGCTGTGCCAAGGTGGGCACTTGAGGGTCGTTATGATGGGCAATTCATCTTCTGGGGGTTTTAGATTCCTCCCTCATCTGTCCCCACCCAATCTCTATTTGATTATCTTTTTTTTCCAAAATGCATGCTATTTGATGGGGCACCTGGGTAGGTCAATGGGTTAAGGCCTCTGCCTTCGGTTCGGGTCATGATCCCAGTGTCCTGGGATCGAGCCTCAAGTCAGGCTCTCTGCTCAGCGGGGAGCCTGCTTCTCCCTCTCTCTCTGCCTGCCTCTCTGCCTACTTGTGATCTCTGTCTGTCAAATAAATAAATAAATCTTAAGAAAAAAAACAAAACCCAAAAGGCATGTTATTTGAATACTGGACCTCACGGACTAGTCCTTTAATTTAAAAAAAAAATTTGTCCTTAACTTCCAGCTTTTTAATCTTTTTATCTATTTTGTGTCTTTTTATCTTCTCAACTTTCTATTGAGCTTTTCATTTCAGCTATCATGACTTTAATTTCTAGGATTTCCTTTTTGTTCTCTGAATATTAATTTTTATGACATCTTGTCTGGTTGCAATATCTTCTTTTATCTTTCTGAGGCTATTAATAATCTTTTTGTTTTCAACATTCTTCTCCTTGAAAAAATCTGTGTTTCCTCCAAATTCTTATTCTCTGTCTCCATCTTGATCCATCTCCATCTGTACCTTGGTGTCCATCTTTGTGTCAGAGTTTCCCCTCTGACATGCCCCTACGTCTCTTCATATTCAGGAATGGCACTAAAATGGTTATTGGAAACCAGGGGGCATAAGTGGGGCCTGTTAACTTTGAGCTTCACTGCAGGGTGGTGTGGCTAGGTCACTTAGTTGGGGCTGTCCCAGTGTCATTCCACAGATTCCATCCAGAAAGATCCTCTGGTCTCTGCCTCAAGGAGAAGATTTCTTACAAAGCTGTCATCATCAAGACAGCATGGTACTGGCATAAAAACAGACACATAGACCATTGGAACAGAATAGAGAGCCCAGAAATAGACCCTCAACTCTATGGTCAACTAATCTTCGACAAAGCAGGAAAGAATGTTCAATGGAAAAAAGACAGCCTCTTCAATAAATGGTGTTGGGAAAATTGGACAGCCACGTGCAGAAAAATGAAATTGGACCATTTCCTTACACCACACACAAAAATAGATTCAAAATGGATTAAGGACCTCAATGTGAGAAAGGAATCCATCAAAATCCTTGAGGAGAACACAGGCAGCAACCTCTTCGACCTCAGCCGCAGCAACATCTTCCTAGGAACATCGCCAAAGGCAAGGGAAGCAAAGGCAAAAATGAACTTTTGGGATTTCATCAAAATCAAAAGCTTTTGCACAGCAAAGGAAACAGTTAACAAAACCAAAAGACAACTGACAGAATGGGAGAAGATATTTGCAAACGACATATCAGATAAAGGACTAGTGTCCAAAATCTATAAAGAACTTAACAAACTCAACACCCAAAGAACAAATAATCCAATCAAGAAATGGGCAGAGGACATGAACAGACATTTCTGCAAAGAAGACATCCAGATGGCCAACAGACACATGAAAAAGTGCTCCATATCACTCGGCATCAGGGAAATATAAATCAAAACCACAATGAGATATCACCTCACACCAGTCAGAATGGCTAAAATCAACAAGTCAGGAAATGACAGATGCTGGCGAGGATGCGGAGAAAGGGGAACCCTCCTACACTGTTGGTGGGAATGCAAGCTGGTGCAACCACTCTGGAAAACAGCATGGAGGTTCCTCAAAATGTTGAAACTAGAATTGCCCTATGACCCAGCAATTGCACTACTGGGAATTTACCCTAAAGATACAAATGTAGTGATCCAAAGGGGCACGTGCACCCGAATGTTTATAGCAGCAATGTCCACAATAGCCAAACTATGGAAAGAACCTAGATGTCCATCAACAGATGAATGGATAAAGAAGATGTGGTATATATACACAATGGAATACTATGCAGCCATCAAAAGAAACGAAATCTTGCCATTTGCGACAACATGGATGGAACTAGAGCGTATCATGCTTAGCGAAATAAGTCAAGCGGAGAAAGACAACTATCATATGATCTCCCTGATATGAGGGAGTGGTGATGCAACATGGGGGCTTAAGTGGGTAGGAGAAGAATCCATGAAACAAGATGGGATAGGGAGGGAGACAAACCATAAGTGACTCTTAATCTCACGAAACAAACTGTGGGTTGCTGGGGGGAGGGGTGTTGGGAGAAGGGGGGTAGGGTTATGGACATTGGGGAGGGTATGTGCTTTTGGGTAAATTGGAAGGGGAGATGAACCATGAGAGACTATGGACTCTGAAAAACAATCTGAGGGGTTTGAAGTGGCGGGGGGGTGGGAGGTTGGGGTACCAGGTGGTGGGTATTATAGAGGGCACAGCTTGCATGGAGCACTGGGTGTGGTGAAAAAACAATGAATACTGTTTTTCTGAAAATAAATAAATTGGAAAAAAAAAGAACTCAATGATAGACCAATATTGAATGCATTTACAAAAAAAAAAAAAGATTTCTGGAAAATGAGTTGAGAGCAGGACTGGGGATTTCAGCATCCAATATACACATAATCTTTTTGTATTTTTGGAATGACAACGCTGGCCTCAACTATGCCTTGTGCTTCCCAGCCCAGAAGACTCACTTTTATTATCCTTCCCTCCCAGAACATTTCTCATCCTCTGCTAGGATGGGAGAAAGGCAGTAACAAATGATGCAGAATGGGGAGGGGGTCTCAGCGGCTGGCCACTGTTGGAACCCCCCCCTTATCACCATCGATGTCACCCCTATGTCCAGAAGTGTCCAGTGCCCCTCATTCCTGGGCATCCCAGAATTCTGCTAGGTAAATCCTCATTTCTCCACTGCCAGCTTAGTGTTCCTGTGGCTGCTAAGCATGTCATTCACCTCCCTGCCCTCTGCATTCCTGCTGCCAAAGCTGGGTCCCTATCATCTCTTTCCTTCCTCCTTTCTCTGCAGGTTCTGGCTTTAAAGCCACCCTCTTCTTGGCATCTCAAAGAGGTTTGGAAGGGAGCAAGAGAAATGTCTATGTTCAATCTGCTCTCTCTACCTGGTGTAACATGTTGGGTACCCCAGGAAAATATTTCTTTTAACAGCTCTCTTATACAAAATCCTTTTCATTAACAATCATGAAATAATAATAATAATGATAATAATAATAATATAATACAAAGAAGACTATCTAGAAGAGAAATATTGCAGGGAAAATTTTTTTTATTGAACTTCGTAGTTAAATCATGTCAGGGCCCATAAACACGAACAAGGAAAAGGCATTGGGTTAATATTTTAATTACATTAATTTTATTTTTTTAATTTTTAAAAAAGATCTTATTTATTTATTTGAGAGAGAGCACAACAGGAGGAGCGGCAGGCAGAGGGAGAGAAGGACCCTGGGATCATGACCTGAGCCAAAGACATGCTTAAGTGACTGAGCCACCCAGGCACCCTAATTACATTACCTTTAAAGGGTAAATTTACACTGCATTCATACTCTCTTTCAGTGTTTTGAATTTTAAGCAGAAGTAAAAATCGCAACGGATCCTTCCTGGGTGGCAAAGTCAGTTGAACGCCCGCGATGACTCTTGGTTTTGGCTCAGGTGGTGCTCTCAGGGTTGTGGGTTCCAGACCCGCATGGGGCTCTGTGCTCAGCTTGGAGTCTGCTTAGGATTCTCTTCCTCTCCCTCTCTCTCTGCCCTTCCTTCCCCACTCACTCTCTCTTTCTCTCTCTCAAATAAATAAAAATGAATCTTAAAAAAAAAAGAAATAAAAACCCCAAGTCATCATATAAAAGAATAGCAGAACTGAAGTAACTCAAGTTCCCTTTTCTCCTCTGTGAAATCACTGTGCCGTCACTGTTCATTTTGAAACTACTGTTTAAAAGCAGAACATGGACTGTTGGTACTGAGGATACGCGGAAGATAGGAGCTCGAAGGGAGCGCAAATGATTCCAGACTTCTGGTGGTGGCTGGACCTGCCTGCCTTTGGGACCTGGGAGTTCCCTGAAGGAACTGGGTGATCTGTTCCCACTGCCTTTAGGATAAACGTCATGTTCTAGAAGATTCTAAAATCATTTTTAATGTAAGATTTGTGGACTACCTACTGTACTCCACATACTGACAGAGCTTTCAGCTATGTACTCTTTATATGGTATATTTAATTGAGTCCTCTTCCGATGATTTTGGCAACATTCACTACCTACTAGGTCAGGCAGTTCCTCATCAGCTGAGCCCACATTTCAATGCTGAGATGGAACATCCTCCCCTAATGAAGTTGGGTTGTGGGTAACCCCACCATCCAGCTGCATGAGTAAATGATGTCTACAAATGTGTGGAGAATTGAGGGAGGGATTTCCAATCCCCCTGAGAAACTTTGTCCCCTTGGTTCCCCTCCCATCCAGCCACCAAAATTCCTGGCTCATTCATAAGAAGTCTGTCACTGGCTCAGCCTTGTCACAGGGGCTTGATGGCTTTGGATGTCACTTGTGGAAGCTCATGTTAATGTAATTATATTTTATGAGACAGTTGTCCCCTTACTCTTCTGCATCAGCTTGTGAACCTCAATGTGTGTGATCAGTGACAAACTAGATGATGTCCCAGACCATGTCTCCTGTCCTGTGGATTCCGCTGCCCCCGGACAGTTGCCAAGCCCATTGTGAGCAAGGGACCCTTGGGCTGTAGACTGAATGTTCATGTTTCCATAAGTCTTATGTTGAAACCTCAACCCCATGCAATGGTATTAGGAGGCAGGGCCTTCTGGAGGTGACCAGGTGATGAAGGGGAGGCCTCATGAATGGAATTCGTGCCCTCATGAAAGAGACCTCAGAGAGCTTTCTAGCCCCCCTTTTCACCACGTGAGGACACAGTGAGAAGTCAGCCACTTACAACCAGGAAGAGGGTTCTCACCAGAACTTGACCAGGCAGGGTCCCTGAACTTGGACTTTGAGCCCCATGAGAAACAAACTTCTGTTGTTTCTAAGTCACCCTGTCTATGGTACCTAGCTATAGCAGCCAAAATGAACTAGGACACCTTGCTTTTTTCTTTTTCTTTAATGTAAATACTTTTCTTTATTTTCTGCATTGTCATTGGAAGAAGGATCTGGAAGCTCTCTTGAATACATTATCACAAGTTGACCCCCTTATATTAGGGAATATATATATTAGGGAAATTCTTTCCCTAATAACATCTTATTTTTCTTCTCTAACTCCCATTCTGACAAATTTCAAATCTACCCCAAAAGTTAAAAGAATGATACAGTGGAAAAGTACATGATCTGTATCTATGTACCAGTTGTTAACGTTTTGCAACACTTTCCCCTCCTCCCTTCCTCTTTATCTTTCTCTCTTTTTCCCCATACACTTCTGTACAAATACATATTTTTAAAAAATCATTGGAAAGTCAATTTCGTCATCACCTCTAACTACATCAGCAAGTATTTACTAAGAGAGAGGACATTCTCCTAGGTAATCACCACACAATGATCTCAGCCAATGAATTTGCCTTTGATATACACTGCTATTTAGCATATATCTTGTATTCACATTTCTCCAATTGTCCCAACAATGTCCTTTGCAGTTTTTTTGATCAACGATTTAATCAAATTTTGCATTAATTTGTTCTATTTCTTCACCTCCTTTAAGCCGGAAGAGTTCCTTTTCCTTTGCAGGCTCATGTTTGTGCTTCTGTGTGGGGGTGTGTGTGTGTGTGTGTGTGCACGCATTTAAGGATATCCATATGACTAAGTCCAGTCCTGTTTTTTCCAGAATGTCTCTTGATTTGAGCTTGTTTTATGTTTCTTTATGCTTACATTCGGATCATATATTTTTTGAAGCAATACCATAGAAGTGATGCTATGACACCTGATGTCTGTCACTTTGTACCTTACTCATGATCATTTGGCTAAGGTATTACTGTAAAGGGGCCCTTATCTCTTTTTAAGAAACTAGATTCATTTTAAACATTTATTTTAAGTTGGTTTAATGTATTTTATTCACTTATAATTAACATATGGTGCTATATGGGAAACTGGGCTTTTCCATTTTTTCTTGGGCTTTAGTTTCTACCCAGGTGCTGTGATCTCCTCCAGTGAAAAGCAAACATTTGTTGAGCTCCCTCTAAGGGTCACATGTAGAATCTCATTTAACTGGGCTGTGGAATGTCCTCATTTATTCTCATTTACAGACAAGGCAGTTGAGACCTAGAAAGAGAAGTGATTTGTTCCAAGTGGCACATAGGTGATACACTGGGATTCAGACCCAAGGTGGTGTAAAGTGGACATCTGCCTTATTTCCCTGCCCTACCCTGCCGAGAAATCTGTTCCTATCTCGTTACTCTGGGTGGGGGGTGGAGGGGGGCGCTGGAAATGCTCAACACAAGGACGGTGGATACAGCAGAGCTCTTAAAACACCTGCAGGTCAGAGACATTAGAAAGTGTTCTTTAGGGACGCCTGGGTGGCGCAGTTGGTTGGACGACTGCCTCCGGCTCAGGGTGTGATCCTGGAGTCTCGGGATCGAGTCCCACATCAGGCTCCCAGCTCCATGGGGAGTCTGCTTCGCTCTCTGACCTTCTCCTCGCTCATTCTCTCTCTCACTGTCTCTCTCTCTCAAATAAATAAAATAAAAAATCTTTAAAAAAAAAAAAAAAGAAAGTGTTCTTTAAGACAGTGCTGGAATTAGTGCTTACAAAGCACATGTGATTGGGGCAGCACTCATTTATTACTTGCTGACATTGAGTAACCTCTGGCATCCTGACATTCTACTTTTGAGAAATCAAAAAATCACTCTTAAGCTGTCATGTCAGAATAAATCAAGCAGAAGACGCAAGCCTGTTATATGAGTCTTTCGCCAAGATAGTCCAGAGATCACCGGTACAGCATGCAGAGGCAGAGGCTGCTAGCAGTCACTATAGTCTCTATTCTCCCCTTCATGGAAATAGGACCTCCCAGTTTGAACTTGGCAGATGGCTGCTCTATGGCTGCCCAAAACAAGAACTACGTTTCCCAGGCTTCCTTGCAGCCACGATCTTAAACCATGTCTGTATGCTGCATGAATGAGCCATGGGTGCAATTTCCAAGTTGTACCCTTAGAGGGAAGAGGTTTGTGCCCTGCATGTCCCTTCTAGATAGCATATGGAATGTGAAAACATAAAAGTGGTAGGAGTGAGTTACAATGCATTCGGATATAGATGAGGTAGGGGTAGACTATGGATGTGGAGAATAGAGAACACACTGGAACCATGTAGGGGTGAATGGAGAGTGCATTGGCACCGCATTGGGGTGAATAGAGAGTGCCCATAGGTTACAGCCATAACAAGGGTCACCTTGCCAAAGGTCACCTTCCTGCCAGCCCAACTCTGCCCATGGTCATATGATTATGTGAGGGGAAAAAAAAAAAAGAAACGACTTCATTTTTAAACCACTTTTATTTGGTGACTTATTTTTTTAGGACAGCGGAACCTATTTCCAATGTAACAGCTGGGCCATACTCAATTTCATGCTACCTGGCTCTCCTCCCTCCTGTCACATGGGAGATCAAGGCCATTATGACTGCGCATGGTTTTGCTTGTGAGTTTTTCCTTCCCCTCCCCTCTTCTGCCTGGTAAACTCCTCATCCTCTGATACCCCACTCAGAGTGGATTATCTTCCTCCCCGGGAGCCTTCCCTGACTCCCATCCTTTGCCGGGTAGGATTCATTTTTTTCTCTTCTCTGAGTCCATGTGAAAGTGTCCAAATTGTTATTGGCACTTACCTATGCCTACAGTAATGATTGGCTCACATGAGCTCTCCAACTAGACTGTCATCTTCTTAAAGTCAGGAGCCATATTTTATTCTTTTTTTTATCCCCAACAGCAGAGTTGTAAAAGGCACTAATAGATCTTTGGTGAATGGATGAATGAACACAGATGATATAATTACATGTATATGCATACAAACCCTTATTCTTTACGAAAGTGTTTCCTTCTTTACCTGACACCTCTTGTTAATAGCACCCCCATTCCTCCCACAGTTCAGTGAGCATAAATTTACTATTGTGTAACTTATAAACCAGGGGCCGATTATACATTGCCTAAGAGCTTGCACAATAGATTTGTCAGATGTCCTTAGCTGCAATCCTAGGAATGGGCTCCCCCACCCTGGCATTGGCACGACTGCAGAATACTAGTTAAATCAATGCCGTTGCTCTATTGGTTTCTGTCTCCTTTCAGTTGCAAGCAGGCGATCTGGGTTGCAGTCCTAGCTGTTTGCAGAAAATGCTCAGGCGCGTGCTCAGAGCTAACAAAGAGCCTGGCGTGTTTTCCTGCCCTGAAACACTGTGGAGTTCAAGGGCTTTTCAGGCTAGTGTGTTCTGTTCCAGTGGGTGTCATGTTTTGCCTTTCTTTTATTCTGTGCCAAATATGCTACCAACTCCAGCAACCCTGCAGGTGCGTCTGATACTACTTTTGTCCTAATGCTAATAGTGGTATTAAAATTAATTTTCTCCTCTCTAGAAATACGAGGTTAGCATTTTCTAGGTTTCAACATGCAACATGTGTGATGAGTCTTGAAGCTCTCCCACACTGATGGGACTGAATTGCCATCCATCCCGGGTGCCTCTTAAGGTGGTGGCCTGTGTATTCTTGTATGTAGCCTGGGCTTTATTTTTGCAGAGATTTATCTTAAATGTCCCTCATTTGTAAAAATCCTACAAATTTTCCCCTGCCCAATTTTTTCCCCCTCAAGTTGTGGATTTAAAAAGAATTAATTGGCAAAGTGGATTCTCTTCTCTGATCATGCAATATTAAGGTGTGTAGAAAGCATATCTTTAATCATGGGCTTATTTGCTCATTTTTTGTGTCCTACAGACAGAGAACATAAGCTGCAATAAGAGAGGCATCCTGTCTGTTTTATTCTGGCTGTCTCCTCAGCACCTGGCACGTACATGGGAGGTGCTCAGTACATCTGTGCAATGGCTGAATGGATTGTGTCTCTCCTTTTGTAGACATATTTGCTGCGTTAGCCAGCTGCTCTGAGTGGGGCCTGCCTCTCCGAATGCGGGAAGAATCTTGTTCTCTGTGCTCACCCCTCGCCCTTCACTCCTCACCTCTCCCAGAGTTGGTGGTACCAGACACATTTCTGACCCCCGGCCTGCTGCTTTGCCATGCTGTCTCCCGTGGGATGAGTGCTTATTTGTGTTTTCTTTTGCTTTCTTCTAGGTGTTCTCTTAGTTTAATTAGATTAACTAATTTGTCCATAAGATGAGCCATCCACAAATGCGAATGAGAAGAATTCTATGTTCAGTCCCTGATTATCTGTGGGTAGAGTGTACACTTTGTGGTCTGTCAGTGGAAGTTTGTAACAGTTTTATTGACCAGATTGAAGTTGATGGGATGCAACCATGGTATGTTTCGCCTACAATATTTTTTCTCAAGCTCTGGTAAATCTATCCCTTAATAACATCTTTGACAGACCTCTGAGCTTTCTGGTCACTCTTATGAATTAAAATGCCCAGTTATCTTAAAAAAAAAAAAAAGATGAGCCATCCAAACTAAAGTAACTATTTTGGAAGAGAACTGAACTTATTTTCAGAAGACAGCATTTTTAAAACGTGTTTTTGAACCTGACAAGAAGGGCCTAAATCAGGACAGGGGCTTCAGAAAGCAGACAAGGAAGGCGGTCAGTTTCTTTATTTTATTTTATTAACATATAATGTACTATTTGCTTCAGGGGTACAGGTCTGTGAATCCTCGGTCTTACACATTTCACAGCACTCACCATAGTGTGCACCCTCCCTAGTGTCCATCACCCAGCCACCCTATCCCTTCCCAACCCCACCCGCCAGCAACCCTCAATTTGTTTCCTGAGATTAAGTGTCTCTTATGGTTTGGCTCCCTCCCTGGTCCTATCTTGTTTCATTTTTTCCCTCCCTACCCTCCACGGCCCCCTGCCCTGTCTCTCAAATTCCTCATATCAGAGATATCATATGAGAATTATCATTCTCTGGTTGACTTATTTCCCTTAGCATACTACCCTCTAGTTCCATCCACATCATTGCAAATGGCAAGATTTCAGGGTTTTTGATGGCTGCATAGTATTTCATTGTAGCTACATACCACATCTTCTTTATCCATTCATCTGTTGATGGACATCTAGGCTCTTTCCATAGTTTGACTATTGTGGACATTGCTGCTATAAACAGTGGGGTGCACGTGCCCTTTCAGATCACTACATTTGTATCTTTAGGGTAAATAACCAATAGTGCAATTGCTGGGTCGTAGGGTAGGCTGTCAGTTTCTTATGTAATGATGATGTCAGAGGGGAAGGGATGGAAGGAGGGTTGGATGGGGGAAGAGAGAGAAAGACAGAGATTGAGGGCAAAGGGCGAGACTGCATATCATGAAGTTTTCCACAAACACAGAGTTCCATTCAACAAGTGTGGACTAAGCCTGTCCTATGTGCAGGTGTTCTTCTGGACCCCAGAACAAGAGAGACAAAGTCCCTATTGTCATGGAATGCTCATCCTAGATCACCACTGTCCAATGGAAACCGACTGAAAGTCACAGATGCAAGCGCCATGTGGAACTGCAAATCTTCAGGTAGACACATGGACAAAGTAAAAAGAAGTAAATGAAATTAATTTCAAGACTAAATTATGGTTAACCCAATATATTGGGTTCATGCAGTCAGTCATATAATACATATAAGATTCTTAGATGTATACTTAGATGTCTACTTCTTAGATGTATACTTTGTATTCTTTTTTAGGCTAAGTCTTTGAAATCCAGTGTGTATGTTACACTTAAAACCCTCTTCAGTTCAGATGAGCCATGTTTCAAGTGCTCCATAGCCACATGTGGCCAGTGGCTACCTTGTTGAATGGTGCCATTCTAGATAATAAAGATGTAATATATAGTAAGTATACTTATAAATTGTGTAATTTTAGTATCAAGTATTGTGATATATTATGAAGAATTCTCAACAGTAAGGCATTAGCAAGAAAACCAAGAGGATAAAGGGGCCATCTGGCTGGGCTGCTCTCTGTGGAGCTGATGCTTGTGCAGAGACTGGAGGAAGTGAGGGAGGGAGGGAGGGAGACTTGCTGGGGCTAGAGAAAGAGCATCCTAGGTGGAGGGCTCAGCAAGGGCAAAGGCCCTAAGTTGGGACCCCATATGGAGTGGTCAAGCCCAGGCAAGATGGCAGGTGTGGCTGGAGCAAAGGAAGGGTGATAATTGGGGAAACCAGTTTAGAGCCATCACAGCTAGGGTCTGACCCCGGGAACCCTGCAGGCCAGGCAGAGAGTTCGGCCTACCATACACCTGTCTTGTTTCTGGGGGACATGAATCCACACTCCTGTTTCCTAGATGTTCCATTTTCTTCCCCCGTGTTGAACAGCAAAAGTCTACAAGCCTCTCTCTGCTACTGTCTCAGGACAACAGCCCTTTAAATGCGGTGGTTGGTGTGTCTTCTCTTTCAGGGTCTCTAACAGTTTCTGTATTACAGCTACAGTCACGTGCCCCGGACACAGGCACAGCACATCTGGGGTTTGGAGGGCAGCAGAGGCCAACGTACAACTGTTCAAAGGCATTTTCTCCCTGCAAGGTGTCACGTGTCACTAGCATGCCCTTTGTATTTGCACACATCACAGTCATGTTTAGAAAGAGAGCTACAAATGCATTATCAGCTTTTTTCTAGGGTCAGACACGCGGAACGGTTTTGTCCTTTCTCTTACCCCAGGAAGCCTGACTTCACCAGCTCATCTTCTTGCCACTGATCAACTTAGTCCCCACACTCTGAACACCGGTGGCATTTGTAGCACGGGGACCACTAGACACCATCCCCAGGGCTGTGCATCTGGTGAGGTCAGTGAGCACCTGTGGGAGGGAGGGTGCATCCCTAAGGTGGTCTGAGAAGCCCCTGCTGTTTCTTTCCTTAGACTTCCCCAGTACATTGCCAATGCATTTTGGTCACCCCTTCTCTCTTCCTTCCCCCCTCCCACCCCCTTCACCTGCAGTGCCTGTCCCCATTGGCTCCATAAACTCTTGCTAGCTCTCTGGGAGGTCAGTGTGGAATGGCCTCCTCCTCTTCCTGCTTTTGGGCAAGCTCTGACCCATCCTTGCGGAGTCAGCCAAGTTATGCTCATCACTCTCATAAAGTGATGTAAGATGTTAGGGGCTGTGCCCTGCCCCCAACATCTGATGGGGAGAACCCGTGCTCCTATTACTGCAAGTGTGGGGCTGTTGGCTAGGAGAAAACCGTGTTTTTTCTAACCTCTCACAGAGAAGTGCTAAATGTTACTGTGGCCTATAGGGACAGATTTAGGGTACTGGTGCCCTGCTTCCTGCGCCAGGCCACCATTTCTCTCTTCCTGTTCTGAAGTCTGTTGGCAGGGGTGGGGGGGGAAGTTACCACAGAAATGCTCCCTACTGTTCCAGCTTAATTTCTAAGCAGAGTTTTAACTTCGGTGAAGAACCACACGTTCTTTCCAACATTTTTGTGAACTTGTTCTCTGTGCCAGAATTTAAAGGATTTTGTGTCTTCCAGCATCTCTTTTCCCTTTGTCACATGCCCAGGGTGTCCCTCTCTTCTTGTGTTTCCTGAGCACAGACGGGAACTTGGTGCGCAACTACCTATTCAGCTTCAAACCTGGGTGTTTTGGGTTGACACTTCACACATATATACTGAGGTGGGAAAGATTGGAAAGGTTTTAAAGGGCCGGAAGTGTTTCCTGCTAGAATAGCAACAGTTCAGACACCATATTCGTCAGAGCAAGGAATGCCAGCTGCTGTAACAGACAAAACCCAGAGTCTCAGTGGCCTCATGTGGCAGGAGGCTTTTATTTCTCCTTTGCTCCACGGCTCAATGCAGGTTGCTGGTGGCAGGGCGTCTCTCTGCTCCACGTGGTCATTCAGGAGCCAAGGCTCTTCCCATTTGTGGCTCCACACCAGCTTTTAGATATCTTTCGATCTTCCTCTGGCTGGCAGACAGGGAAAGGGAGAGTTTTACAGGCTGGCATGCAGCTCACTTCCCTCCATATTCCACTGGCCAGGAACTCCTGATGCTGCGAGGTGTCTGAGAAGCGCAGTCCAGCTGTGTGCCCATGAATGCTGGCGATCTTCACCACAAATGCAGGTTAAATACATCATGCATCTCACAGAGCTATCCCCTGCTATACAGGTAGATGAGTCAGAGGGGGCTTGAAAACTACGAAGAATGTATCTGTTCTTTGGGGAACACTCTGCCTTAAGTCACTTTGCTGGAGAGTTGAATCCCAGCAGTGGACGATTAGGAGGGACCTGAGAACCCCTTTATAGAGGTGGTTTTCTAATAGCCGTGCGATTCCCTGTTTTCATGTCTGGATCCCTGATGCCTTTGGAATTTGTTCCTGGGTAAGCTGTGAGCTGTGTTACCTGTTCCCAAATAACCTAACAGTTTCCCAAGGCTGTTTGTTAAAAAGACTCAGTGATTTGAGATGGCATCTTTATCAAATACCAAATTCCTTTATGTGGCTGAGGCTATTTTTGGACTTTCTGTTCTTTTCCGCTGGTCTGCTGGTCTCTTTATATGCCAGCACCACGCTGTCTAAAAAGGTATGCTTTAACATCTGGTAAGACATTCTTGCCTCTCAGACATTCAATGCTATTCTTGCATTTTTCAAATTAAGAGTTTTAGAATCAATTGGCTAACTCCACAAAGAAGCATGTTGCTATTTTTATTGGGATTGTTCAAACTTTATAAATTAATTTAAGGAAAATCAGCATCTTTATGATGTCATTCTATCCAAGAACAAGGAATGCCTTTCCATTTCTTCGCATTTTTCGTCTTCCAAAGGTGTTTATTATGGGTTATGTATATTTCTTCTTCAGTTTATTCCTAAATATTTTGCCTTCTTTGTTGTCATTATAAAGGGATTCTTTCTTCCTTAGTATCCTCTGATTATTCCATGTATATAAATATAAATACATATATACATGTTTACTTAAAGGCTATTGATTTCTATGTGCTAATTTTATATTCTGCTCTCTTATGGAATTTTTTTTCAACATCAGTAGTTTTCAACATGCAAATTTCCTGAGAGCCACCTAAGGAATACTTCCCAATAGAGATGCTGAGTTTCCCTCCCCAACACAAGGTTGCAGGAGGAGGTCAGGGAAGGAGAGTTTTAGCACCACTCTGCTTCTCTGGTCAAAACCCACTGATTAAGACCCACACTGTGAGTAGCTCCGATCATGAGTCATAGTGGGGCTGGGCCAAGCATGAACATTCAAACTACAGAGACGCACATCTACAAATGGTACAGCAGCCTTGGGCAGCAGAACTGGACACTGAACAGAAAACCAGGTCCAGGGGCCCGGCCCTCCAAGTCCTGGGGAGAAGGGAAGACCTCGGAGTAAGCCCCAAAGGGGAGCAGGACAGTGACTGTAGATACCTGGTATTACTTGTTTATAGATTTACGTGTTTATTCTTGAACTTCAGGTGCACAGGGCTGAGCCAATCATCCCCTCACTCCATGCTACTTTATCACGGTTGGTTCTTTCTTCTTTTACTTACATTTTTCTTCTCTCTTCTTCACTTATTATTTTATTGTTTGCTGTTTATGTTTTTGTATTATTTTTCATTTATCATTTTTTTGTATCTCCCATCCCTCTCCCAGTTCTCCTTCCAAGGAAATATAGCCCTCCTATCCTGTTTATATTTCATGTTTTAAATATATGTTTCTTACAGAGTGTCTATGTTTTAAAACTCATATAAATGGAAGTATGCTCTAGATTTCATTGTTTTTCACTGTGTTCACCAAGTGCTCTGTAAGATCCATCCTTTTACTTTGGGTGTGTCTGACCATTGCTTGGAATTCAGTGTGACTTCCTCTGATGTATCTACTCTCCCAGTGATGGACACTCTGGACGTGTAGACAGCCCTCCACAAAGAATTGTGCTGCCCCCTCTGTACCTGTGTGAGAACTGGAATGTGAGAGGCTGGCCATAGGGTACACATACTTCCCTGAGAGTGGCTATCCACTCCCACCAGCTCCCCACCCCCAGTCTTGTACCTGCTACGAATTCCCATGGCTTGACTTTCACTTGGTGCCAAGCTAATGATGTGCTAATGTTATCTAGTTGTGCGATTCTCTAATGACTGACTGCTGAATTGGAGCATCTCTTCAATATGTTTGTTAGCTTTTTGAGATTTTCTTCCTAAAAATTCCCTGTTCATATTCATTGCCTATTTCTTAAAAATGAGGACAGTTGTCTTTTTCTCGTTGACTTGCAAGAGTTCCATGTAACCTTTATAAATGAATCCTTTATTTTGGCAAATATTCTTACCTTTTCTTTGTCTCCCTCATTTGACCCTTGGTGTCCCTTGTTGGAAGAAAATCCTTTATTTTAATGTAATCAAATCTTTTTTTTTCTTTCTCTCTCTCTCTCTTTTCTTCTTTTTTCCTTCCTTCCTTCCTTCCTTCCTTCCTTCCTTCCTCATTCCCTGCCTCCCTCCTTGCTTGCTTACTTACTTGCTTTCTGACAGTTCTTGTTTTTAAGATTTAATTGAAGACATTCTTTCCTTCACCTGGGTAACAAAGATATTCTCGTGCCTTCTATTAATTTTTAAAGTCTATCTTTCACTTTTGGGTATCCTGTCCAAGTGACAGTAAATAGAGATTCTGTGTTATTTTTCCAATACCATTTACTAGGTTCTTTGCCACCTCTGGCTCTTTCTTGTTTGTGGGGAGAAGCTGGTGATTCAATGGCATTCATATCTGGATTGAAAATATTATGATCAATTATATACACATCCCTAAATTTAAGTCACACATTCTGTCATTTTGAATATTCTTAATCCCTTTGTTTTAATAGTCTGAAACTCTTTTAGGTGTTGAGAGGTAACACCTGGGTCCTAGTAGACTAGGGTTGCCAGATTTGGCAAATAAAAGTATAGGATGCTTGGTTACATTTGCATTTTGAATAAACAATGAGTAACTTTTTAATAAATATGTTCCAAATAATGCCTGGGATGTACTAATAAACCGAAAATTAAGTCACTGTTTATCTGAAATTTAGGTGGAGCTAGTTAGAAAAGGAATAGCAAATAAAGCCAAAAACCAGCAGAAGAAGCGAACTAATAAAGGTAGAACAGAAATAAATGATCTAGAAACAAACAAAACAGTAGAATGGATCGACAAAATTAAGGAGCTGGTTCTTTAAAGAATTAATAAAATTGATACCCCCCTAGCCAGAGTTATCAAAAAGAAAAGAGAAAAGACCCAAATAAATAGATGGAACAAGCTTCCTGCATCTTGTCAGACCACCTATAGGAACATGTCTTGACTGAGTCTTCCTGCCCTCCCTCACCCCTCTGCCCTTGTCCCCGTTAGGCACAAGGACATTGGTTACACACTATTCCCAGCCAGCATGGCTCAGTTCTTGACCTGAGTCTTTCCAAATAAGCTATCCTTTAATGAATATCTCAGTATTTCATCTAAGGGTTTAACTAACACTTCTCAAATGTTAACATGTTCATGAATGACCTGGCAGCCCTATTGAAATGTCAGACTGTTATGGTGGGTCTGGGGTGGGGTGTGGAATTCCCTATTTCTAACAATCTCCTGCCACAAGCTCATGCCGCTGGTCCATGGACCATATTCCAGTAGTAAGGACCCGCTGGGTGCCTGTGCTCATCCCTAGGGGGCCTGGGTGTCAAAGCAGACTTTGGGAACCAGAGCCTAAGATGGCCTACTCATGTTCCTTTCCTCCATGCCAATGCCTGGCAGGGGACAAAAGCCCGCATTAGAGAGAAGATAAGCTTCAGGTCACAGGCTTGGGATTCTGCCGGAATCTTCACACATCCTTCGTGGTTGTTGAAGATGAACGTTGCCATCACATGACTTCTTGCATGGACCGCGGCGCTATCCTTCACAGCCTGTTCACACGTACACCCTCCTTGGGGTGCTCCCCGATCTGGCTGTGATGGTAGCATTCTTGGCCCTCTTGCTCATTAGACTGCAAATCACATGAGAGGAAAGATGGTGGGTTTAGCTCCGCACCCCAGCATCCAGCACCATGTCCAGCCTGAAGCAGTTGCTGAGTAAATTCAAGTTACTTGAAAGAAAGAAAGAAGAAACAAATACTGATTTCTATTGCCAAGATGGTCCTTGAAGCCATGTTTTGATTCGCTTTCAAGGGCTCCCTGTGCAGGGTTGTTTTGCTGTGGCCATGGGTGGACTTTCCTAAGGGAGGAATGAGTCCTGGGAAGTTTCCCTCTGTTTCCTGTTCTCCTATTCTCGAGTTGTCAGCTGCCTCATCCCATTCGCCTACCCCACTCTTGGGGACTTAAATAGGCCAACTTCTCCGCTTGACAGAATTCCCATTTCCCAGTGTCCCAGCTACTGAGTCTTCCCCACGCTGATCTGGAGAGACCCCTTGGTCTTTGGTCTCTTTAGCTCTTTTCCTTTTCCCCAGACATCTCAACAGCAAGCCCGGCAGCTCCTGCTCCCCGCATCTCTGACCTTCCTTCTACCTGCCAGTTCCGAATGGCTCTGAAAGCCAAAGACAACCAGTTAAGTTGTATTGATCAATGTTCTTTGATGGCAAGCTACAGAAATCAAATATGGCTGATGTAAGCCCGAGGGACCTTTCTTAGAGGTCCGTTGGGTTGCTCACAGAACACACTAAAGACTAGAAGGCCTGGCTTGGCGTGACGACTGGGGTGTGCAACAGAGGTACTCAGAAAGAAAGCCTGAGAACGAGTGAGCTCGGTCTTGGCCTCCCAGCCCGCGTCATTCTGCTCAAGAGTTAGTCACAGACAGTGCGGTGGCTTCCGTGTCCCTGGTTGGCCAGAGTGATGCAGGCACTTTGATAGTTGCCCCAAGAATTCACACAGCGGTGGAGGGCTCCTTAAAAGGAAATACAGCTGTGGTTGGAAAGGAGCAAGTATTGCCTGGTGCTCAGCAAACAAACAAATCAAAGAAAACCAATGTCCGCATAGACCTCTTCCAGATTTGAAGGAAATGAGGGGAAATCTGAGGCAGGTCTCTGGCAGGATGTGGCTGAGAGACCTTTGAGTATCTTCATTCTTTCTAGTTGCTTTCCATAACAGAAACACTAAGAACCTATTAGGAATGTAGTTCCCCCAAGATACAAAAGGTGGGGCCCAGGCTCTTTTTCTAATTCAGATTTGGCCACCAAATTGCTGTGCAACCTTGGGTAAGTCACCTCACCTCTCTGTCTCAGTTGCTTTACCTATAAAATGATGGCCTTAGATTCCGTGACATCTAGGACTACTTCCAGCTACAAAATCCTCCCCAAAGCTTGCCAATTTTGTTTTTACACTGAAATATACATTTAATATTGTATAAGGTAACACGATTTCAGAAGACACAGAGTTCTCAGGTGTGTGGTATTTGCAAAAGCAACTTAGAGGGGAGACTTGATGTTGTGCTACAAATAATAGTAACAATAATTATAACAATGTACTTCATACATAAAGGATTTGTTAGATGCCAAGCATTGTTCTGAGCATGTTAAAGTATTAGTTCATTAAATCTTCACAATAATTCTGTGAAGCAAGTTCTATTATTACTTCCATTTTACTGATAAGGACATGGAAGCACAGAGAGGCTGAGTAACTTGCCCAAGGTCACACAGCTTCTAAATCCGAGAGCTGAGTCAGATCCCAGGGTCTGTGCCTTTAACAATCATACCACATGGCCTCTTTAACCCAAACCAGCCAATTAAAAACAAATCAGGAAAAAAAAAAAAAGAGCTACTGTTTAGAAAAACCCTGCAGTGTGCTTCTCCCCCTCCCCAGCCTTGCCTAGATTATATGGAAATTTCTATACATATGCAGCAGTCTGCAGTTACTCAACCCATCCCTGGACTTTCCCTGCCTAATCATAACCACTACCTCATTTGCCTTCAAAGACCAAAACCTAGAATTAGGTCAATCGCTTCTATTTCAAAAGAAGCCAAAAAAAAAAAAAAATTTTTTTTTTTTTTTTCAAAAAACAAAGTAGAAAGACGTACGTGTGTGACATGCCACTGTTACTTGCCAGCAGGGGTCCATTTTATTTGTGCTTATAATGACCCCAAAGGAATATTTTTCAGCATGCAGAACTTTTAACCGCTCCATTAACCAGATTAGTCAGTGCAGGAATTTCTCCTTTACCGCTGAGAACAGATCTCGTTATAGTGATTGGGCCCACTTACTAATTGCTGGCTTTCTGGACTTGCCAAATGCATTTAAAGAAGGTGGTGTGTAGGTGGGGGACCAGTATTTCCATCTTGGTAAATTTGATTGTGCTTAATGGCCTTTCCTAATAGGGCTGGCCCTGGTGCTTAAATACATAGCAAATATAGCCAGCCACAGAATGTCTCTGAGAGCTTGAAGCGACCCTGGGAGAACCTCTGGGACAATCCTATGCTGACCCACAGGAAGCCGAAGCCCAGAAGTGCAGTAGTAGGCTGGTATGGAAGGAGCCCTCACCAGAAAAGGCAGGTTTGAGGCCCAGCACGGGAGGCAGGGAGGCCAGGCCCACACACAACTCTCCCACCAAGACCCCATCGCTGTGTCCCCACCACGGAAACCACAGCTTTGCATTCTCTATGTCCCGCGTGCTCTGCAATTTACCTGATATCTTTCTTTAAATCAATCCCTGTTTTAAACTCCTTGTCTTTTTCAAAGTTTTCTGTAAATAGAAAATGAACCCTTGCCACACATTTAAGGTAACCCTATAAATAAAATGAATGATAACAGGAACAAAGCCAGGTGGTGTAAAAGGGAGAGGCGCGAACATTGGAACGTTACCCACGAGTAAAAACCCAACAAAGACTTTGTTTTTGACTCATCAGAAAGATGAAAGAGAAGAGGGCCTTTCTCACTGTGAAGCTGAGTGTTATTTAATCCCTGAGTGTTGAACACCTACATCCATTTTCCTTAGCAGCCTGGGCTCACACCAGCCTGTCGCAAAAGGCAGAACACAGCAGGTGCATGCGTCGGGTCCAGAGACTGGCTCTTCCCCTTCCCCACATACAGCCTTAGGCAAGTCAAGGGATCAGTGCGGTTTCCTCAGCTGTAAAATCCCTGTGGGGGCCCTCCCAGGGCCTCTGTGGCAATGGTGCTAGTGTTGACAAAGGTAGCTATTCATCTACCTCTCTATTTGGATTCCAACAGATGCAACTTCTGTGGGAACCACAGTAAAAGATCAGAAATTCCCTATTTTGTTTTTCCTGCTCAATTCCTAGTGGTCAAGGAAAGGCCGGAAATTGCCTTGACTGCTACACCTGCTGTTCTGGGATTATCTCTTCTAATGACATTGCCCTTCCATTGACGTGGAAGGGTAGATGGAGGGCAGAGCCAGCTTTCTGGAACTTTACTGCACCCACACATGTGCTAGAACTTATTTCACATTTAGTACCCAGCAGCAGCCCTCTCTTAACTATGGAGAGGCCCCAAATCTCTATAGGAAGAATTTTTTATTTTTATTTGTTTTAAAGATTTTATTTATTTATCTGACAGAGAAAGACACAGCAAAAGAGGGAACACAAGCAGGGGGAGTGGGAGAGGGAGAAGCAAGATCCCCACTGAGTGGGGAGCCTAATGGGGGGCTCCATCTCAGGACCCCAGGATCATGACCTGAGCTGAAGGCAGTCACTTAACCAACTGAACCACCCAGGCACCCCTATTTTTATTTTTTTAAAGACCGTATATTTATTTGAGAGAGAGAGAGAAATCACAAGGGGCAGGGAGGGGCAGAGGGTGAGGGAGGAGCAGACTCCTCCCTGAGCAGGGAGCCCAACATGGGGCTCGATCCCAGGACCCTGAGATCATGACCCGAGCGGAAGGTAGACACTTAGCCGATGGAGCCGCCCAGGTGCTCCTACAGGAAGAATTTATGAAGAAGGATCTTTTTTATGGAAAAAAAATAGGGAAAGGGGCCAAGGCAGAAATGATTTGGGGAAAATTTTTACAACCATTTCAATAAGACGGAACAACAAAATCAACACACCTTGTCACAACAACATTAAGAATATTTATGACCTCTCCGTAACAACACTGGGTACATGACTTGGTTGGTTCTGTCCTCCAGTAAATTCTTTTTTTGTAGGTATTGTATAGAGTACAAAGTGTTTCTTTTTTCCTTTCCCTTTGTTTTGGAAAAACCCAGTAGTCACCCTGAGTAGGGGAAAACCCCAGTTCTCTCCGGTAGTGTCTCCTTTACTTTTACACAGAACACTTCCCTTCTGGCGCTCCTGGTCACCAAACGTGGGGTTTTCCCTGCACCAAACAAGTCTGTGACCTCAGATGGGGGTCCTATGATCTAACTCAGTTCTGACTATGTCTACCTAGAGGTAGTGGAAACCTGCAAAGTCACAACGCAAAGGCCATTCATTGGTGCCATTGAGGCAACAGACCTTCTCACCTGCCCTGAAGAGATGTTTCTCAAGCCCTGTCCTTAACGCCGACACACAACAGTTTGGTCCCACCTCTTCAAGAAGCCCAGCAATGGGGACCCCACAGAGACGCAGATAGTCCCCTCTGATGCCCGTGCGTCTTACTTTCTCCATTCCTCCTCAAGGTATTTCTGGCATGTTCCACTCTCCTCAGACCTTGGAGCACCTATCAAAAGCCACACAAGACCCTGCCGGGTGGCTGCCTCCCATGACAGGAACCAGGACTCAAGAGTGGGAAGGAGACTCACCACTCACTGTTAAGTCTGGTTCTCATCAGAACTTCTCCCACATGTGTAAATTCCCTTAACTTAATGGTGACATCGTCTCATATTTTGCCTATCTAGAGCCAGGCATTGTGCAAGGCAATGGACCTGCTCTATTCCAGTCAGTGCCATGAACTAGATAGGATTCTTAACCACCCTCTTTTTGCAGAGGCATAAAGAAGGTAAACCAATCATCCAAGATCGTGTAGTTCAAGTCACCAGAGCTGGGGACCAAATCTAGGTCATCCGACTCTGAAATGCACAGACTTCTTCGCCACCATATACCATTACCTCTTCTTCACACAAAACATCTTGAAAGAGTTGTCTCCACTCACTTTCAACCCATGGCATAGCTCAGTGCAGGCTATCTTTTGTCCTGGTTAAACCACGAACTGAGTTCTCTCCAAGGTCACAGATGACCTCCTTGTCATTAAATCTATTGAACCTATTCCAGTCCTCTTGTTTGATGTCTGGACACCATTTGACCTTGTTGGTCCTTCTTACAACATGCTGTGTCTTTAGATTCTATGAAATACACCTTCCAAGGGATCTTGTTCTGTTCCTATCACCTTGGTAAAGTCTCCCTGTCCCCATCATCCTCCTCCTTCTCACAAGGATCTCTTCTGGGTTCATGGTTCCTGGGCAACTGAATCCATTCCCATGACATCAAGTACCACTTACTTCCAAGCTCCCCTCTCTGTCCCAACTCTCCTGCTGTGTCAGCTACTACTCAATTAGGCTTTGGCTTGGATGTCCCAGAGAGGCCAAAAGTCCAGAACTACACATCATACCTCATCAACCACCACCAAAACCTGCCCCCTTCCTCATGTTCTGACCCAGTGAAATAAACCAGACACTCAAGGGTTAGCTTTTTAATTTTTAAACAAATTTTATTGCAGTGTTGTTAACATACAGTGTTATATTGGTTTCAGATGTACAATATGTGATTCCACACTTACATACAACACACCCTGCTCATCACAGTGTCCTATTTCATCCCCATCTCCTATTTCACCATCTCCCTCCCACCTTCACTCTGGTAGCCCTCTATGATCAAAGAACCTGTCTTTGCCCCCCCCTTTTCCCTTTACTTGTTTTTCTTTCTTAAATTCCACATATGAGTGAGATCATATGGTATTTGTCTTTCTCTGACTGATTTTGGTTAGCATTACACTCCCTAGTTCCATCCATGTGATTGCAAATGGCAAGATTTCACTCTTTTTGTGGCTGAATAATATTCCACTCTGTACATATATCACATCTTTTTCTCTTCATCCCCATTTGTTGGACACTTGGGCTGCTTCCATATCTTGGCTATTGTTAATAGTGCTGCTATAAACATAGGGACAAATGTATCCCTCTGATTTAGCGTTTTTGAATTCTTTGGGCAAATATGTAGTAGTGTGACTACTGGATCATAGGGCAGTTCTAAGTTTAACTTCTTCAGGAGCCTCGATACAGTTTTCCACCAATAGTGCACAAATGTTCCTTTTACTCCACATTCTGGCCAACCCTTCTTGTTTCTTTGTGTTTTTTATTTTAGCCACTCTGACAGGTGCTGTATCCTGTGACCTTACTAAATTCTCGTATTTTTTTTGGTGGAGTCTTTAGGGTTTCTTCTATATAGTATCATGTCATCTGCAAATAGTGAAAGTTCTACTTCTTCCTTACCAATTCAGATGGCTTTTATTCCTTTTTCTTGTCTGATTGCTGTGGCGAGGACTTCCAGTATTATGTTGAAAATAAGTGGTAAGAATAGACGTCCTGGTCTTGTTCCTGACCTTAGGGAAAAAGTTATCAGTTTTTCTCCACTGAGTGTGATGTTACGTGTGGTTTTTTTTTAATATCTGTCTGGCCTTTATTAAATTGAGGTATGTTCCCTCTAAACCTACTTTGTTGAAGGTTTTTGTCATGAATGGATGTTGTACTTGGTCAAATGCTTTTTCTGCATCTATTGAAGTGATCATATGGTTTTTATCCTTTCTCTTATTGATGTGATGTGTCACATTGACTGATTTGCAAATATTGAACCATCCTTGCAACCCAGGAACAAGGCTCACTTGATCCTGGTGAATGATTCTTTTTAATGTACTGTTGGATTCAGTTTGTTAATATTTTGTTGAGGAGTTTTGTACTTACATTCATCAGAAATATTGGCCTATAGTTCTCCTTTTTGTATTGTCTTCATCCTGTTTAGTATCAGGCTAATGCTGACCTCATAGAATGAACTTGGAGAGTTAGTTTTTCTTTAGTTGGGTGCAGCAGAGGGTCTAGCAAAAGGGCAGAAGCATGCACCACCTGAAGCCAGCAGTTTCCATCCAGCCGCAGTGCTGACCACCATCAGGCACAAATGTGGCCCTCGTGTTGCCAGGCTGTTGGCCTTTTAGAGGAAATCCAGAGACCAACACTATCACATGGAATGTGGACTACTAATGCAAATATTTTGAAAGCACAGCAATGGCCAATCTCAACCTCCTGCAGACCAGATACAATGCACAGGCTGCCAAGTTACACTTCTGCCTGCCCACTCTCCTGACGTCAGTGTGCTCTAGCCCAGTGCAAGGTGCAACTCCCACATCTCTGGCCTGACCTTTCTCTTCAGTTTGAGACCCACAAGTCCAGCCTCCCTTATCTTGTGCCCAACATATCCAGCACTGTGGCCCCTTGTGACCACATCTCTCCACTTGTCAAGAGAAGCTGGGAATCTGGATTTGCATGTGAAATTACCAATTTTAAAAATCCAAATGAAAAATTTTCTTCAGGGCGCCAGGGGGGCTTAGTCAGTTAAGCATCTGCCTTTGCCTCAGGTCATGATCTCAGGGTTCCAGGATCGAGTCCCACATTGGGCTCCCTGCTCAGCAGGGAGTCCGCTTCTCCCTCTCCTCCTGCCCCACCCCCTACTTGTGCGTGCTCTCCCTCTTTCTCACACACACACTCTCTCTCTCTAATAAATAGATTTTTAAAAATCTTAAATTTTTTTTCTTCGGACAAAAAGTACCTTTCGTGGGCCACTGAGGTGTCACCCTGCATTTAGGCAAGCTGACTGCCCACCAGGCACTGAGCTTAGTGCTACACAGACATGATCTCAACTGACCATAGCCAAGGCCAGCAGTGGGTATTCGTATCCCCCCATTTCAGGTGAGGAGACAGTCTCAGGAAGGCCAAGTAAGTTGCTGGAAGTTACACAACTGGCCAATGGAGCATATTTCAGAGTTTAGGTATTTAAATCTGATTTTCCTTCTAAGTTTATTCAAAGTCTTACGTCTTCTCTATCATTCACTCTAATAACCATCTTCATTCCCAGCCTCCACCTCTCTCCATCCAGAAGTGACCCACAGTTGAGGTATACAGCACCCCAAAGTCCTGTGATTGTAAAAAGCTATAGAAGTTAATTTGCCTTTGCCAAAATTTCTAATAAGAGAAACTCTTGGTTTTCTTATTGTCTCCTAGTTTTTTCCTACTTCCTTCCTCCCCACAGCTATTTCCAGCATGTTCCACTCAGCTCAAACCTTAGAGCATTTCTGGAAAGCCACACAAGACACCAGTGGTAGCAGAAAGATACCACTTTTATTTGAATTGCTGCCCTATCCTTTCATCCCAAGCTGTAGGGACAGATCCTGCCAACTGGCACTCTTCTGGAAGATGATTGTCTCTAGAGTGTTCTGGTCTAGAGAGACTGGGTCCTGAGGTCTCTGTGGGCACATGGGTAGGCAAGGAATGCTGGATTATATAGCAGATATGGAACATCTGTATTTGCAATAGCACAGGAGATGTGCTTTTCCCTACTCCTCCCAGTAAGTCCAACTAAAAACCCTGTACATCATATATAAAACAAAGTGAAGGAGACTCTGAAAGGGGAGAGAAAAGGCAGACCAGCCAGAGACCTCAGGCGCAAAGGAACAACATGGAGGTTGAGTGCCTGGATTTTTGTTTTACCTCAGATATTCCAGTCTTGGAGCTGGAGAAGCCAGCAACCCAGAAACATCATGGGCACAGACCAAACAATACCCAACCAATCAAAGCCCGCTCTTTCAAGCCAAAGGACCAGGAGAGAGAAAGCTGAACAAGACAGAAAAGTTTCAGATATTGACCTTTCTATACTAGTCAAATAACATGGAAGAAAAACATGGTGCAGTTCCACCCACCAAGGCTGAGTAGGCAACCTGGGCTTCTAGCTCTACCTGGGAGTAATGAGGCCACACCCACCCATCCTCTGGCCTGCAGCAGTGTCAGAGAGGACCAGCTAAGACAGCAGATTTCAATAAAATCCAGAGTCTCACCACATAATACAAGACCAGACCATCTGGGTTTCCACAGAAAATCACACAGCTCATCAAGAACCACAGAAGACCTGAAATTGAATGAGAAAAGACAATGACTAGACGGCATAAGAAAGAATAGAGACTTTAAGGCAGCCATGATAAAAATGCTTCAAGGGACAATTACAAACATGGCTGAAACTAATGGAAAATAGAAAGTCTCAGCTGAGGAAGAACCAAAGGGGGAAATTGTAGAGCTGACAAATTCAATAACTGAATTCAAAAAGCTCAGAGGATGGGTTCAGAGGCAGAATGGAGGGGAGAGAGAAAAGAAGCAGTGAACTGGAAGACAGGGCACTAGAAATTACCTCATCTGGACAATAGAGAGAAAATAGGAAAACAAATGAAGAGAACCTCAGAGACCTATAGGACTATAACAAAGATCTAACATCATATCATTGTGCCTCAGAGGGAGAGGAAGAGAAAAGACAGTGGGAAGGACAATGTTAAAGTAAAGAAAGAGACAACACTGAAAGCTAACAAGGACACGGAGAGAATGGCCCTCTCACACATTCTGGGTGGGCATGTGAAAGGGCACAGCCGCACTGGAACACATTTGGGCAGGCTCTTTTTCTTTCTTTTTTTAAAGATTTCATTTATTTATTTGACAGATGGAGGTCACAAGTAAGCAGACAAGCAGGCAGAGAGAGAGGAGGAAGCAGGCTCCCTGCTGAGCAGAGAGCCCGATGTGGGACTCAGTCCGAGGACCCTGAGATCATGACCTGAGCCTAAGGCAGAGGCTTTAACCCACTGAGCCACCCAGGCATCCCTGGGCAGGCTCTTAAACAACATGAAATTTCTGCAATCAAATGCTCTACCCCTGAACTGTTCCCCCAACAACTTGCAATTTCTGTATGGCCCAGCAATTACCCTCTCGGGAAATGAAGACTCATGTTCCCACGAAAACCTCTACATGGGCTGAAAAAGCAGCTTTATTCATGATAGCTCAAAGGGGTAATGACACAAAAGTCCCTCAATGAACTGTGTGGTTCATCCATACCATAGAATGCTACACACAACACCGGAAATGCTGAAAAAAAACAGTGAATCCTAAATGATCACGTACTGTGTGATTTAAGTCATAGAACGTTCTCGAAATGAGAAAATTTTAGTAACAGAGAACAAATTAAGCACCTGGAATGGGTTATAAAGGAAACGGGGTGGGAAGGAAGTAGCTCTGTATCAATGTCGGTATCCTGACTGTGATACCGTCCTACAGTTTCCCAAGATTTTACCACTGGGGAAAACTGGGTAAAGGACACATAGTATTTCTCTGTATTATTTGTTACCAACTGCTGTGAATCTACCAGTATCTCAAAATAAAAAGTTTACTTCAAAAAAAAAAAAAAAAAAAGCCAGATCTACAACAGCAGAGTCTCAGTCTCTTCAGTCCTGGTTTCCCAACCTGCTGATGGCACACCACGCTCTCATTTATGCTGGTAACCAAGCAAACAAATCCTCAAACTCTCTACCACCATTTCTACAGAGGCTCTGCTGATAACTTCAGCAAAATATGTCCTCCAAACTTTCACACTAAAGTTTTGGAATGTTGGAACTGGAAAAAAAACAAAACAGACGCAGCCAAGGTTTATTGGTGGCCTATGGCCCCTCCAACCTCTATCAGATCCCCAATTGCCCTGCCTTGAAGAAATTACCATCCAAGTAAATACAATGTACTTAGCAGGGCCAGCGGGAAGGCCGGGAAGGCCGGGCCCCCAGCTCCCTGCCCCAGGGCTCTGGACTGGTCCTGTACGGCTGTTATAAATTGCCCCTCGGTGAAGTCACTTAGCTGTCCCTTCTCTGTCCCAAGCCTGATGAACTGCCTGAGGCCAGAGAGCTGGCGAGCCACTGGGCGGCACTTAAAACCCAGAGCTTCTCAAAGGCTATTGTTTTAGTTCTTAAGTTAGATCACAGGCTCTAAGCAGCCTGGGCCCCCTACACTCCCACAATGTGACATTGAGATACCAGTTTCTGGAGGACAGCAGTTCTTTTCATCACTGCTATGGTGTAAAGTTATTTGTGAAAGAAGGAAAGGCACAGAGGCCAGCTGAGGTCAGTGTGAGCTGAGGACATTTGTCACACTCCTTGGGGACACAGGTATTGTCCTACCCAGGCTGCCAGTGAGGAGATTAAGTCCCACAGGACAAATGGAGGAGCTAGAACAGGTGTTCTGACTCTAAGTGCAGTGCTGGTTCCTATAACCCCACAGGCTACATTGCTAGTTGTACTGGAGAGCGTTCAGACCTTCCCTTGGCTTGTGTAGATGCACCAGAGATTTTGTTTGGGCGCCTGCCTCTGGGGACTGGGGGACGGTTGCTGGGGATGCAAGCAGAGGGACAAGTCCTCCACCAGTCTGCCTCTACCCTACCACCTAGGTGCATCCCCGCCCCAGCTTTTTATGTGTGTCTGACCATGTGTGTCTCTGTGGGGGTGTGAATGTGTGTGTGTGTGTGTGTGTGTATGCGCACGATATGCTTGTCTGCCCATATGTGCATGTCATGTTTGTGTGCTTGGTGAGGTCTATGGGTGTCTGCACATGAGTGTGTCACACTGTGTTCCTTTCTGTGTGTGCCTGTGTAGGTTTGTGTATCTCCGTGGCCCCAACACCTCGGTCTTTGGGTACTGAGTATGTATGTGCTTGTGTGTCTGTCTCTGTGTGTGGTATGTCATTTATGTGTCTGTATGTGTCCATGCATGTATATCTGTAGGCACGTCTATGCACATGCCTGTATGTATGTGTGTCCTTGTGAACATGGAGCGTCTACATGTTATCTGTGTGTCCCTGTGTGTTGTCTGTGTCTGTACGTGTAGTACCCGGGTGTGGGTCTGGGCATGTATGTGGTCCGTGTGTATGTATGCGTGCAGTCTGTATGTTTGGTGTGAGCGTGGGTCCCTACGTGGGTCTGTGTGCGCTAGATGTGTTGCGCGTGGGTGTGGCAAGTCCTCCCGCGCTGACACTCTGGTGAGCCCAGCTGGATTCCAGGCCTGGTGATGGTCCCCGGGCGGCCACCCCGGGGCGCGGCCTCCCGCGAGGCCGGGCGGGGAGGAGCGCGTGGCCGGGTCCGCGGGCTGTGCCCCCCGCTCCTCCCCGCGGGGCCGGGCACACGTGGGCCCCGGGCGCCGCCTCTTCGCACCGCCTGCCGGTCCCGCGCGTCCCCACCCACCTCGGGCCGCCCCCGCCGCCAAGCCGGCCCGGGGATAAAGTGGCAGCGCAGACACCGCGCCCTGTCGCCGCGGAGCCGGCGGCGCGCAGCTCGGCCCGACACCGGCCCGCCGCAGACGAGGACCCGCGGCACTCGGGGAACGCGACAGCGGCGCTCGTGGCCCCGGTAACTGCCTCCCGTCCCCTGCCCCAGCCAGCAAGTGCCGTCCCCAGGGGTGGGGAGCAGCCTCGGGGGTCCCCCGCACGCTCGGCGTGGGCTCCCGCGCCCCCTGGTGCGCGCGCGTGTCTGTGTGGTGCGCGTGTTTGTGTGCGCGCGTGTGTGCGCGCGCCCTCCCCTGCTCCCTCGCACCAGCCCCCAAACCAACTTGTCCGCGTCAACTCCATCTTCCCGGTCCCCCGTCGTCCCCGTGCACACGCCCGGCGAAGTCTCCTGGTTTTTCCCGTGGCTTTCCCAGTGACAGCTGCGGGGCTCCTCAGAGACAGGCAGGAAAGCAAAGTTTGTCAGGAGCCTCGGGGGTGACTTTGCCCTGGGGACCCGCATTTGTGCGTGTGCGAGGTGCCTCGGGGTGCGCGGTGCTAGTTTCCCAGTTTCCCTGGGCAGGGGGTGCGGGGCTCGGAGCCCCTCCCCCCACCGAACCCCTCCATGGGTTTGTCTAGGGAAAGTGATGACCTAAACTAGTAGTGGGGCATAGCAGGCGCGTGTTCCCCGCCCCTGGGGAAGGAGGGGAGCCCCGGAGGGCTTGTCAGTGCAAGCCGGTCGCCGACTGCCTGGCTCCGCACCCCCTAAAGCCCGAAAGGCAGGCTCTGGGGGCTGGGCGTGGGGGGGGGACAGGGGCTGGGGAACTGCTTGAATGCTGCCCTGTGACCGCCGAGATGAGGGAACAGCCCTTATTTGCCTGGCTCTGATCCTCCATGCTGTCGTGGTTGTGGAATGCAAAAGCCAGGACATGATGGAAACAGGTTTGTCACGGAATCTTTGGAATTTCAGACAGGAGGAATTAATTGGAGTATCATCCACCTCATTATTGTGCCCCTTTGAAACTTCCTTGGGGATTTTGAGATAGATGGGTCTTCTTGCAGCTGGGTCTTTATACCCACAGAGCTGACTATAATTTCCACTTGATTACTGCTAAAATAGTCTTTAAGATGAAGTTTCCTGAAATGATTTAAAATAAACACAGATGGGAAGGGGGAAAAAGCTGTAATGAAGCACTTAAAAAATAAAGTGAGCATTTTCTTAAGAACAAATGGGATTTTTCAGTCTTGGAGAGATTGCAAGAAATATATGGGTTTTTAAGAATCTTTGAAATGGAGGTTTTTTGGTTTTTGGTTTTTTTTGTACTGCTTAAAAAATATTACTGACACCGAATAACGCTTTTCTCCCCATCTCTGTGTGTTTTGCCATATCTCTGACTTGGGAATATGTCCTCTTTTCTTTCAAGGGCTTGACGATCCTTCCAGAATGCCGGAGGAAAGTTCTCCCAGGCGGACCCCGCAGAGCATTCCATACCAGGACCTGCCTCACCTGGTCAACGCCGACGGGCAGTACCTTTTCTGCAGATACTGGAAACCCACGGGCACACCCAAGTAAGTCTACCTCACATTCTCACCTGCCTCTCCTCCTTCACATGGCATCTCCTTTGGGGCCACTTTCTTCATGACCTACTTCACGTCAGGCACAGCAGTGCTAACAAAGCTGAGATTTATACTTGATCTTTTTTTTTTTTTAATTAAGAAGCAGGAGTTCTATTTTCATTATAACAACTAGGATACTGATTCTACCGTATGGCAGTGTTCAAAAATTCCACATGACTTTATTTTTTGTGCTGGCGTTGATTTCCTGTGGTACAGGCATTCCTTTAAAAAAATCAAACCCAATGACTCCAGAAAGCCACCTAAGCAGATAAGAAAATCAAAACTGTATCTATAGAGTAATCTTCCCTCTCTTTTCCTGCTCAGTTTTAAGCTTCTGAGGTGTCCTAGGTGTACACCTAGGAAGAAAGGGGCCTGGGTATTTCCTTCTGATTTCTTGCCAGCTTGATTACTTCGTCCATTTTTCATCAAGGATTTGTCTTGCTATTAGAAACAGGCGTCGGGACTATACTCCATCAGACAGCTGGTCTCCTGCTGCTCCCCTCCTCTTGTACAAAACAGGGAAAACCCTGCTTGTTTGTGTTATTCAGGGAAAGAAATTATTTGTGGTGCCCAATCGGCCTGGGGACGGGGGAGCATCTCCTGTCCCATGGATATCTTACCTGCCTCACAGGCCTCTGGTCTCCTAGCAGACAAGGTCTGGTGTGGATTATGTCTCTGTTTCAGTAATCACCTGACCCTAGGACAGCCATATAGTCTCGCCTGTGTTTTCAACAAGGTGTATGTAATCCAGGTAGCTGCCCATGAAAAACACAGAGACAGGGACTTTTAAGGACCTGGTTTAAAACATAGTCTCAGGGCAGCTGTAAATTGGCTATCATAATGGGCTGATAATAGTTCCTTCCAGTTCTGGCAAAATCTTTCTCGAAGATTTCCTCAAGAAGAGAGTGTGTATGTCTGCATGTCTGTCAAATGGAGAGAGTGGGGCAGGGAGGGAAGGAAGGAGGGAGGGAATGAGCGGGGAGAGGGAGAGAAAGGGTTGTTAGGCATTATCCTTAATTTTCCACTCTGACTTAACTGGCTATAGAATTGCATATTCTTGGTTCAGTTTTGAAGAACTTTGTGGTATGTGGTACATTATTTGATCAATGTACAAAAAGAGGACAAAGAATCAGAAGGACATGTTTTTAATGCCCAGGTCCTGGACTTTGGGAGCTTTCCTTGGTTGAGTGGAGAAGCCATCCTAGTTTGAGGTCAAGGAAATAAGGAGGGCCTCCAGAGGGGGCCGCGAAGGGCGGTGGGCAAGGGGGTTGGGAATGGCCGAATTGGCTGCCCTTCCTTGGCTGTGAGTGGTTTTCACAATCTCGCTGTGGGGAATTCTGCTGGCTCCTTTACTTTTGCTCCACTTAGATGCAGCAACAGCCTCTGCCCCTGCCCCACCCCTGGTAGTTCGAACTAAGAAGTTCAGGGTTTGTGTTGTGGTAGCTGCCCGTGGCTGTGAGAATGTGGGTGGGTGGGTGGCTGAGGCAGTTGGGTCCTGAGAGTTGGGAGAGAAATGTGACCAGGAGGCTACCGCTGCCCCTCCTCTGCCTCTACCCCCTGGAGATGGCATAGATAATGGGGAGTTGGGGCCAACGTCAGGAGTGATCTTCAAACCATTTTACCACTAGTCCCGACCAATCAGAAATTCCTGGAGGCAGGTGTTAAACCTGTGGTTTGCCTCTCTGGATCTTGAGGAGAGCTAGGGCTTCCTGGAGGAAGTGTCGTGGCAGCCAGAGTGATGGGGAGCAGTGAGGGCCTCGGGGCAGAGGTTTATGCCAACTGGATGAGAGCATGTCCGTGTATTAATAACCGAGAGCAGCTGCTTGGGCAGCTAGCCGCTACTGTGCAGGCCTGCCTTCTTGCGTGTTCTGGAACATCTCTGCTGTGGAGTTTCAACACTGTTGCCTATTGCTTTCAGGAAGGGGGAGGGGACCGCAGGTCACCATTGGCCTCCGGGGAGTGTCCTCAAGGCCCTTTCCCAGTTAAGCTCAGGGCCTTCTCTGTTCTACCTAATCTGTGGCGAAAACCCAGACTAATGTCACCTTCTCTCTCTATCCTTCCACTCTGCTCCCTTTAAAAAAAAAAAAATCTTTCTCACCGAAGACCTTGAGATCTCAGAAGCCACCCTGGACATCACCTGCCACAGAGGGTCTGTGTGCTCCCCTCTTGGTCTCACTGCTTTGGGTTGGTTTTGCTGTCAGCAAGTTGCTGCAGCTCCTGGGGTCTGCCTCAGAGCTCCTGGAACTTTCTGCTCTCATGGGACTTGCTGGGATCCAACAGCAGCCCTACGGGCGGCTCAGAGCAACCCTGGGTCACAGGTGTCAGCCATAGCTGGGAAACCGGCCTAACCTGCTTGTGGAAACAGAGGATGTCTTTATAAATGCCAGCTTCTCTCTCCAACTGGAAGAAGAAAGCATTTCTTGGGATGGTCATTCTAATGTGTGTGTCCAGATAGGACGCTGTGTTTAATAAGGCAGGACAGAGGCTCTGCCTTGATTCATTTCATGCAAGAAAATTTTAAGCTTGCATTGGGCAGCGTCAAGGCCAATTCACGCTCCTCGGGTAGTACTTCCAGGGATAACAAACCTTATACTTAAGGTAGAGCAGAATTCTATCAGCTGAGTGTCTCATGTTAATTGAGTATCAAATACGTGCCGGGATCTGGATTCGGCTCTAGGCACACATTTGGACCTCACATCAACCTGTGAGGCTAAGCTTAGCATGACTATTTCCATTTTATGTGTGGGAGCACAGGCCCAAGACGACCCAGGTAGGGTAGCTGGGTGCAGGTCGAAGTCCTCTGGCTCCAAGTCGGGTGCTCTTAATGCACCACCGAGAAAGACAGACTTGCGTCGTTTTAAGCAGCGTCTTCCTGATCAATTCTTGCATTTCTTTTTTTTTTTTTTTAAAGATTTTTATTTTTTTTATTTATTTGGGAGAGAGAGACAGTGAGAGAGAGAATGAGCGAGGAGAAGGTCGGAGAGCGAAGCAGACTCCCCATGGAGCTGGGAGCCTGATGTGGGACTCGATCCCGGGACTCCAGGATCACGCCCTGAGCCGGAGGCAGTCGTTTAACCAACTGCGCCACCCAGGCGTCCCAGTTCTTGCATTTCTGATTAGGGTTAAAGATCACTTTACCGGTGGGGAAGAGTAATAGAATAATGAATTCTCCCTAATCGTTTGCTCATAATTACTGAAAGTGGGAAATAGAGGAACGATACGGATCCGTTTGGCAACCAAAAATCCAGCGGTGTGGCTGCTTTATCCAGACGCCATATTCCGGACTTTGACCATCCTGGTTCTTCCGCCTGTTTCCACAGTGGGCGTGTGTTGGATACACAGATGGGTGCCCTCCATCTTTCTTTAAAGTCGGTACTTCCCTCCGTGCACTTGGTCTCTGGGCAGCCCCTCAGCTCTGAAGAGCAGACAAGCGTTCCATCTCTAGCTTCTGTGGCCTCCTGGGGGAGCTGTTCCAAAGAGCGGTTGTCTCTTGTCCCTGGGCTCCCAGAGGTCCCTATGCACACACCCTGCCTAGAGACTACTGGAATACACAAGGGACTCAATTTTGAAAGTTTCATTTGGCATTTTGTTCCAGATTCCCCTACATTTTCCAAGACCTTTCAGAACAGAAGCCCCCGGAGTTCCTTCTCCAGACCTTGCTGCCTTTGTGCTCTTTCCCTTTCTGGCGTCTGACTTCCATCTCAGTAACCACCTGGTTTTTCCCGCCAGTCACCCCGCAGCCACACCCATTTGTGGCTGCCAGTGCCTCTCCCCTCCCAGTTCCACCAGTCTGGGCTGTGAAGGGGGTGGTGTGCAGTTAGTGTGGTTTTCAGGGCTTTCCTCTTGGTGACATAGAGTTGGGGCTGGGAGTGGGGCACATAGCAGGAAAGGGCTAACAAGGGTCATGTGGCATCATTTCTGGAACCTCTGCACGGTCTCAATCTTGGCCATTCTCAGTGGATCTAGAATCAATAAACCAAGGTCCCTGCTCCCACTACTCCCCTCCTGTCCCTTATTCCTCGGAACCAGGCTCAGCTGACATGCTCTACCTCTGCCCTGGGTCATGTGGACCCCTTTCTCCACGAAGCTGTCACAACCTGTAGCTGCATTTTTGGGCATGCTGTTTTAGGACACTTCCTCCCACCCATGCAAATTTACCTGGAGAAGAAGTTCCTCAAAGCTGGGATATATTTAAAGGCTACAAAACATGCTCCCTTCCTGCCACCCTCATAACGTCCTCCTCTCAACAGCCACCAGCCCCCTGGGCGTGGCACCAGTGGCTCCAGAAGATAAGGGCTCCCTCCCAGCCGACTGGATCCAGACCCTGGCAAGGTAGCGTCTCCATCATCTGACTGGACATAAATTTGATCCCTACTGCCTTCTGGAATTTTGTTTTCCTAGATCAGACTGGCTTTTCTGGTGCTCCCTCCCCCTTCAGTTTTCTAATCAGGTTGTAAGTCAGTGATTTAGTGCCCCTGTCCCTGCCCCCCAGCCGATATCATTGGTCCAGTGTTCTGGGCAAGGTTGCATGAGTTCTGCCTACAGCTTTGAGTGTCTCCCCTACCCTGTATGTCCCCTGCTGACTCCTACAGCTCTCATGACCTGTCCACACTTTGAACTCCTGCCACCTGTGGGACTGGGTGTTACTGCATCACTTGCGTTTGGTTGCTACCTCCTCAGTGTGGACCAGATCACATCCCTTCTTTGTCCCTACAAGGAACCATCTTGCACTCCATCCTCTTGGTCTCCACGGGTGTGAGGACACTCCAGCTCCTCTGACAGCCAGCCCCTGAGACCTGCTCCCTAGTTGTACGGCGCTGGCAAGCTGTGGGGCTCTTCGGAAGCCTCTGTAACAGCACAGGCTCTCAGGGCCCACCTTCTGCTCTTCTGGCTCAGCCGCCATCATGCTCCCATTCAACCAGCCAGTTCAGCCAACACTTAGTTATTGATGTCTACACATTCAAGGCATTGTGTTGGGCACCAGGGTGGGGAGAGGGTGGCAAAGACTGCTTTGTTTAATGAAGGGCTGGGGGTAGGAGAGCTCATGGATAATTGCAGTGTGATCTGGCAAGCCCCTAGGGATAGGACCACAGCCAAGCCCGGCAGAGCCTGTGTGCAAATGAGGAAAAGAGGTCCATCCGGGTAGACCCAGCCTCTCGGGTGTGTGGCTGAGAAGCAGAATGTGGGCTGGATTTCAGCTCCTACTCATCCTTTTAGTCAGTGCCCTTGGCCTTCAGGAAGGGCATGCCAGGAGAGGGAGTTGGGGCAGGAAGGCATGGGCTACACGAGATGTTCAGGAGCCCCAGCAGTGGTATTACTGGGGCAGAAGGCAAGAAGGAGCCTAAGGAAGCTAGAGAGGTAGGAGGGACCCATCCCTGGTGGTTGGGGTGGGCAGGGGAGTCTCTGGGCTGTGCTCTGGGCTTGGCCTTGAACCTTCAGAGAGTGGGGGTCCCGTAGGTAGGTTTTAAGTCAGAAATGCTATAGTCAGATTTATAACTTGGATAGCCAGCTGGTTGGAGGTGTTTGCCATAATCCAGAGGACAGGTGAAGAGGGCAGAGTCTCCAAAAAGCAGTGGGTCCACGTGATAGCAGTGGGAGGACTAAAGTTGCCCACCCCTGGTGATGATGGCGGTAGAGGTGGGGAAGGACAGCTCCCAGGTGTCCCAAGGGATGGGGGCATGGGGAATACAGGGTTTTCCTTCCTCGCACACCCCTTTATTATCTCTGTTCTGAAGATGCCTGCTCTGCTCTCTGATGGTGAGGACAGGAGGGGCCCCATGGGATGCTTCCCTGGAGTAAACCAATAGGAGAAATGAAGAAGAGGGAGCATGGCCAAGCAAACCGAATTCCCAGTAAAATATTAATGATGGGGTCAAGTTCATTTTCATGCAGGTGAGAAGGGAATCCCATCTTACATTAGCTGTCCACAATGAGGACTCAGAAATGAAGCGCCTTTGACCGAATGTGTTGTTTTATGAAATTCACACCTAAACTCTGAGAAAGTGGACCTCACTCTGAATTTATAGCAACGACACTATTTTCAGTCAGATCAATCAGCTTTTCAGTAGCAATCTGATTTTCTTCTGCCTATTTTAAGGAGTTCCAGAAGTTTCTTTCTCTTGTAGGAGCTGTTGTTTCTCCTTCTGGTGCCTCTGCCTTTGTTATAGCATAGCAAACTGCCTTATTTTTAAATAGGGCATCGCTTCTGGGCGGTTTCTTTTTTTTAAAAGACTCTTCGAATAGCAAAGATTTTTTGATGGCCAGAGGAAGGGCCAACTGCTATCTTTGCAGTTGATTTTTCCAGCAGCTTCGTTTAGGGATAATTTCTTCCAGTTGCTATAAGAATGTTCTGCCGATACAGATCTGGCTTTGTTCTGTGGTGGAATCTAAGGGAAAAAATAGCAAAATAAGCTGCTTCTTGAATAGCACCCTTGTCCACCACTGTCTATTTATCGGCACCTGGAAGGTTCAGATCTTAATCCCCGAGGCGCTGTGTCTGTGAACGCAAGCCAAACCGTTGGTGATTACATACATGGAGGAAATGGTCTTCAGTGGTGCGAATTTTTACAGCTGAGATTACAAGACGACCCTTGTCCCATATTTTAAGGTCATCCAAGGTTCTTGTTCATTTCACACAGCCTTGTTCATCGGGGGTGGGGGTGGGGATGCTGACGGTGGTCACGTTGTTCTCTCTGTGTTGGAGACACACACAGCAGGGGACTGTGTGGAGCCAGGAGGGCCGCCACGAGAGCAGTGAGCCCCATCACTCCATTTGCAGCTGTCCCATTCCACATCTGTCACCAGCCTCTCCTGCAGGTGCTGACCATTCCTTTCTTCTCTTGGCGCCCAGCAAATCCTTCACTGTGCAGTGACGAAACACCATCCCTCCCCTTCCTCAAAAAGGTGCAAACAAGCTGTTTCTCATGGGATCACAGCTCTAGTCACATTTCTGGAAGGAAAGAGAAGAAGGAGGGAGGCAGGGTGGGAGGAAGTATGGAGGAGGGAAGAGGAGAAGGGGGATGAACAGAAGGAAAGAAAGAAGGTTTGGAAAAATACATTTGCAGTTGGTGTTAGGATGGAGGGGAATTGGACCTTCCTTTTTCCTTGAACAAATTGCCCAAACCAGAGATATTTACATTTCTGTGGGGTGGGATTTGTAGAGGTCGGAGTGAAAATGGATGACTGTGTGAAGTCACACCTGTGTGCTGCTGCCTCCAGAGAGCAGATGTCAGGTGCAATGTCCCGGAACGAGGCTTAGATTCCTGAGGTGGTGGTGTGCTTCTCCCACCAAAATGCAGGCTCACCAGTATTTTGTTTCTCTGTGCACATGCGTGGGGTCCCGGGTGTCCAGAACAGCCGTCAGCCCTCGGCAGGAGCTTGATGAGTGCCTGTTAATGAGTGAATGACTCTACTCCGAGAGAGGAAAGAAGCATGTGAGCCTGTCCCCAGCAGAGCTCTCTCCTGCTGGAGGAAGTCATACTGGGGTGCTAAGGTTTCCTTAGAGGTCCCCAGTTCTCCCGAGCCCTGGGGACTCCCCCAAGGAGGTGGTGGGGAGTTTTAGGGGGTTAGAGTCTGTGGGCCTTTTGACATCATGGGTAGGTTAAGTATATGCCTTTTTCTGGAGAGAAAGAGGGAACTCGGGTTCCATCAGACTCTCAAAATTGGGGTGGTCCCTGACCCCAAAGTTCTGTGTAGGTATCATTATGTTGCCGATGGGAAGATTGAGGCTCAGAGGGTAAACATGTGGTCACCTAGGGGGGTTGGCATGGACCCAGGGATGAGCTCCTGCCCACAGGCTCTCCTCTGTGCCATGCTATCTCCCAGGAGTTACTCCCATGCCACCTTCTCATGTGTTTAAGCCACAAGGTAGGCCTTCGCAGTAGGGGTATCAACAGATGTCCAATTTGGGGCAGGGCTTAGAGAGGCCTCAATTGGCCACCTCCCTCCTCACTGCTGGAAGCCTTTTGACAACATCTTCATTTTGGTGGTTCTGCTTTTCCTGGTTAGAAGCATGTGGGCACCTAGGCGATGCCCCAGAATGCTGAGTAAAGGATGTTGATGGACTTCAGAAAGATGGCAGTAGACTCACTTAGAGGCCCAAAGACAAGGGCCATACATTCCAGAAGGAAAAGAAGACCAGAAAGCCACTAGGAGAATAAGAGGACAATGTGGTAAGGAGGTATGGGGGTCCCCTAATACAGAGGGGGAAGGAGGGGAAAGAACAGAAGGAGAAAACCTTGAAGGGAAGGCGAAAACTCTATCTTTGGTCTCACATTGCCTCTGGTTAATCTCACCTTGTCAAAGCAGGTCAGTTCTCCTCAGGCCACTTGCACGCTACTGGATTATGGAAGATACCTGCTAGGGAATTGCTGCTTTCACTTGGTTGGAAGTTTTGCTATGTCTATCCTGTTCAGCTGATCTTAAAGAGACATGTTCCAGGGAAAGCTGGTCTCTCTGGGATGCAAAGCAAGATGGCATAGTGGAGAACAGTGTACGCCACAGAGCCAGACCGCGGGGAACAGACTGCTTCCACGTGGATAAGGCATGGGGCTGTAGGCCTTCCTTGACCAATCTCTGCATCTTAAAAATGGGGGGCACCAGCCCCTTTTCCCTAGGGTGGTCATGCAGGTCAGATATGTGTTGCAGTTCATGTTGGGCACGTAGTAAATGAAGGGTGAGTGTGGGCTCTTATCACTTAGTTTGAGCTCCTTGCTTGCCTCCACCATCAGTCTGGGAGGCCAAGAGGAAGGAATGTGTGGTGGGCTGGTCTGTGACCCACCATTATCTCTTACTTCCCAACACCCTCCTGGCAAGATTCAGCCACATTAACCCTACAGCGAAAGCAATAATGATCTTTTTTTTTTTTTTAAAGATTTTTTATTGATTTCTTTGAGACAGAGAGAGAACATGAGCAGGGGTGGGGGTGTAGGAGGCAGAGGGAGAGGGAGAAGCAGACTCCCCACTGAGCAGGGAGCCCCATATGGGGCTCGATCCCAGGACCCTGAGATCATGACCTGAACTGAAGGCAGATGCTTAACCAACTGAGCCACCCAGGCGCCCCGCAAGAATGATCTTTATAAATTCCACCTTTATAGCTCTGCCCCATGACTGCAGGCTGCCTGCTTTCCCCCAGTCTTCAGCCTATTTACTGCTTTTTTTTTTCCCTTAACAGTTAAACAACAATTCATTTCTGTTTTGGGGCACCTGGCTGGCTCAGCCCATGGAGTGTACGACTCTTGATCTTAGGGTCTTGAGTTGGAGCCCCACGTTGGATGCAAAGACAACTGAAAACAAAAAATCCTCAGTTCCATTTCAGTGGGATTTCAAACTCCCTAAATAACAGAAGTTTAATAGAAATAGATGCTGGGTGCATAGTTTACAAGATAAAGGAACCACGAAAGCCGTGAGGGAGCCGTTGGTGGTGAAATTCTTTTTGAGATAACACATGGTTAGGACCACGAGATACATTTATCTCACGCAAAAGCTCCGTGATAGTATGTGAGTATACTCTTGCCTTGGGTACCAAACCAGCCTTGGCAAATAAGGCTGGAAGTCTGTGCAAGCAAACCTGAGTAGAAGCATCCACTCCATTTCCAGTGGTCTGCGTGTTAAGACACTTCTGTCTCGGGCATGTATGTTTCCTTTGGTCCTGATTGTGTATTGGGGTGGTGTGGAATGTTTCTATTGCATGAGACACAGTTAACTGGTACAAGTGCCATCCTGCCATTTACTGCATGGAGTGGGCGGGGCAGTCTGGGGCATTAGTCATCTGTTGCTATGTAACAAAGGGTACTCAGTTCAAGATTCTGCGGATTGACGATTTGTGTGGGGCTCAGCCAGGCAGTTCTTCTGCTGACCTTGGCTGGGCTTCTCATGCATCTGGGGTTAGCTGTGGGGTCTGTGGGCAATGGCGGGCCAGCTAGGGGTTACTGGTCTCTGATGGTTTTACTCACAGGCTGGTATCAGCACACTGTTGGCAGGAGTTCATTGGTTCTTCTGCATGTGGTTGGGAACCCTTTATCACACTAGCTCAGATCTCTTCTGAGGGTGGCCATGTTCCAAGAGCAACAAGGCAGCAAACCCCAGTGTGCACATGCTTTCCAAGTCTGCTGGGGTACAGCATTTAAGGGTCCCGCCATCAGAGTGAGTCAGCCCAGAGGCGGTGTGTGAGGGCGCATCCAAGGAGCCAGGATGAGGGGAGGACATAAATGAGACCACTTTCGATGATGTTCTTCCACATGGGGAAAAGATCTTTGTCCCTCAGATTCAGAAAACCAGCCTCGATGTTTTATTTCTGCCTCTGCTTCTGAGTACCTTTAGACAAGGTACCATCTCTTAGACCTTTAGGCAAGTTCCCAGAGGGCTTTGCATTTTATATGATGGCAGAACAGCCCCTGAGCTTCTACACAGCAGAAGTCATGTTTACGTTGTTTCTTGTTTTAAAACGATTTTATTTATTTATTTGAGAGAGAGAGTGTGTGTGTGAGTAGGGGGTGGGGCATGGGGAGAGGAGGGGAGAGAATCTCAAGCAGATTCCATGCTGAGTGGGGAACTCTTTCTCTGCCTGCCTCTCTGCCTGCTTGTGATCTCTCTCTCTCTCTGTCAAATTAATAAATAAAATCTTAAAAAAAAAAAAAAGAAACTGACTTGAGAGAAATAGAAAATCTGAATCAATTCACAAGAGACTGAATTAGTAAGCAGAAAACTATTCACAAAGAAAAGCCCAAGCCCAGATGGCTTTACTGTTGAAATCTACCAAACATGTAGGGAATGAATATCCATTCTTCACACAACCTTCTAAGAGAAGAGGGAACACTTCTTAACTCCCAAGTGGTTAGTGTCATCTGGATACCAAAAGCGAACAAAGACATACAAGGAAACAAAACAGAGGCCAATGTTCGATATGTATATACATGCAAAAGTCCTCAATAAAATACTAGCAACAGAACCCAGCACCATTATACAGAATTATACACCATTACCAAGGGAGGTTTAATCCCCAGCATGCAAGAGTAGTTTAATATCTGGACAGCAATTACTACAACACACCATATTGGTAGAATAAAGAAAAAAAGATCATCAAAAATATGTAGGAAATGTATTTGATAAAAATTCAACACACTTTTATGATAAAAACGTGCAACCAACTAGAAGGAAACTTCCTCAACCTGGTGAAGGGCGATGACAAACAGCTCAAGCTAGCATCATACTTAATGATGAAAGACTATATTCTTTTCCCCTAAAGTCAGGAACAACACAAGGATAGCCATCTCCCCATTGCTCTTCAGCATTGTACTAGAGGATCTAGTCAGGGCAGTCAGGTGAGAAAAAGAAACAAAAGACATCCAGATTGGAAAGGAAGAAGTAAAACTATATTTGTAGATGACATGATCTTGTATATGGAAAATCCTAAGGAATCCACTAAAAAAAATTAGAACTGATAAATGCACATGATGAGATAAGATACAGACACAAATCATCTGTATTTCTACATACTTGCAGTGAACAACCAGAAAACGAACTTAAGAAAACAATTCCATTTACAAGAACATCCAAGAGAGTAGAAATACTTAGGCCTAAGCTGAACCAAAGAAATGCAAAATTTATACTCTGGAAACTGCAAAAACATTCTCAGGGAAATTAAGAAAATCCAAATGAGTAGAAGACATCACCATATCAATGGGCTAGAAGACAATATTGTTAAGATGAAATACTCCCCAAATTGATCTACAGGTTTAAGACTTCTTTCTAGAAATTGACAGACTGGTCTTAAAATTCATGTGAAAACTCAGGGGGCCCAAAAAGCCAATCAAACTTGCAAAAGAACAACCAAGTTGAAGGACGCATATTTTCTGATTTCAACACTTAGCATGAAATTACTATAGTCAAGACAATGTGCGTAAGGATGGAAAAGAATCAGGGGTTCAGAAAAAAAAATGCATCTATGATCAATTAATTTTTGAAAAGAAGGCCTCAATAATTCAATAGGAAATATAGTCTTCTCAATAAATGGTACAGGGACAGTTGGATATCACCATACAAAGGACTCGAAGTTAGACCTCTTCTTTATACCATATGCAAAAATAAACTAAGAAACCTAAATGTCAGAGCTCAAACTATAAAAATCTTAGAAAAAAACATATGCATCATTTTCGCGACCTTGGATTTGACGGTGGTTTCTTCAGACACCAAAAGCACAAGTAACGAAAGAAAAAATTGATAAATTAGACTTCATCAGCGTTACACACCTTTGTGCTTCAAAGTAAAAACTATCAAGAAAGTGAAAAGACAATTAGAAGAAAATATTTACAAATCATTTTTCTTCATGGGGAATCATACCCAGAATATAAAAAGAACTCTTACAACTCATGATAAAAAGGCAAATGACTCAATTGAAAAAATGGGCAAAGACCTGAAAACATTTCTGCAAAGATCTAGGAATGGCCAATGAGCACGTGAAAAGATGCTTAACATCACTAGTCCGCAGGGAGATGGAATCAAATCACAATGAACGACCACTTCATACCCACTAGGAGGCTAGAATCAAAAACACAGACGGTAAGTGACATTGGTGAGGCTGTGGAAAAATCGAGATCCTCACGCCCTCCTGGAGGGAGCTTGAAAAGGTGCAGCCACTTTGGAAAAAGAGTCTGACAGTTCCTCAAAGTTTCGACGAGGTTACCATACGACCCAGCTGCTCCATTCAGTTCCAAAGGCAACTGAAAACATATGTCCACACAAGCGCTGGAACATGAACGCTCAGGGCAGCATCATTCCTAGCAGTCAAGATGTAGGAACAAATCAAATGTCTGTCTACTAACGAATGGATAAATAAAACGTGGTATCTCCAGACAAATAGACTATTACTTGGGCATAGAAAGGAATAAAATGCTGATACACAGCCCAACAGCGGTGAAGCAGAAGCCGTTCTACCGAGTGACAGAAGCCAGTCACAAAAGACTTCATATTATATGATTTTATTTCTACAAAGTATCCAGCAAAGGTAAATCTACTGAGGCAGAAAGTAGAAGAGTGTTTCTTAAGAGCTGGGGTGGAGCTTGGAGGGAAGTAAGGGGTGATAGTTAATGAGTATAGGGTTTCTTTCTGGGGTGATGAAAATGTCCTAAAATTGATTATGGTGATGCTTCACTACTGTGTGAATATACTAGAAACCATGCATTGTACCTTTAAAAGAGTGAATTGTGTGCTCTGTGAATTATATTTCAATAAATCTGTTACCTAGGGAAATGAGTTAAGGATTATTATGCAAATATTTTAAATGATGTTTACCATCAAAAAATCCAATAGTACAGAAAGTTGTTTAGGAGATAATGATCCATGGGGATTACAATATAAAACTGTGATCTTAGTCATATTAAAAATATGATCATGGGGAAAAAAAGATAAGACATATGTATAGTGGTCATTTCTAGGTTGTGGAATTGTGATGGGCAATTTTCATTTTCTTCTTCAGACTTCTCTGGTTTTCCCACATTTCCTAAAAGGAGCTGTTTGCGGGAAGGCTTTGGAGGTCTTGAGAGCTGGGCCAGGTCTTGAGGGGTGATAGAATTGAGCAAAGAGGGAAGTGTGTCCCTGGCAGGACTGGTCATGGTGGGGACAGAGGAAATGGCTGGAGCCTGAGGGACGAGGCTCTGAAGGCAGGTGCCCATCCCATTGGAAAGGGCTCACGTGCTTTGTTTGGACTCCTACTTGCGGGCATCGGGGAGGCTCAAAGACTCCCTTGTCGGGATTTGGTGGGAATTAATACAGGGAGAAGAGTAGAGACCCTTACTGCAGAGAGACCCACAGCAGACAGAGCAGCGGGAAGCATGTAAAGGGAGACCAAAAACCTAGTAGGTAGTTGGAGGGAGAACTTGTAGAGAGCAGTGTCACAGGAGAGCAGTGGGTTGCTGGCTTGGGCTCCCATGGACAAGCAGCTGGCCTGGGAGTCCCGTCCCTCCAACTTGGGTGGTGTCAGCCACAAAACGTGGAGAGGGCTAAAAGGATGACCTCACCATAGCACTCCTTTTTTTTTTTTTTTTTAAATAAAGATTTAACGTATTTATTTGAGACAGAGAGAGAGCGCACAGCTGGGTGGGGGGAGCAGAGGGAGGAGAAGCAGACTCCCCGCTGCGCAGGGAGCCCATCATGGGGTTTGATCCCAGGACCCACAACCTGATAAAGGCTGATGCTTAACCGATTGAGCCCCCTAGGGGCCCTATGGCACTCCTTACAGCTCTTCTGAAAATGATTTGGGAACTCCCAGAGAGAGGGGTATTGGATATAAGTAGGCCCTTGGCTTTAATGTCTCAGAGAGAGAGTTTGCATAACTCACAGCACCTGTGAAGGAAGAGATAAACATGTAGCTATAACCATCTGCCCATGCAGCCAGCCACCCATCCATCCTCCCATCAGTCCCCTCATTCATCCATCCATCTGTATGCCTCCATCGTTGTTCATCATCCATCCAACCATCCGTTCATCCATCCATCCAACCATCCATCCACTTCATTCAACCAACATTCACTGAGCACCAACTCTATGTCATGTCTTTTGCTGGGCCTTGAGAGAGAGAGAAACCATTGAGACCCCACGGTCCCTGCCTTTGGAGGACCCACAGGACAGAGAACAAGGCAGGAAGACAAGCCCCTTGCACATGTGCTAAGGCCCAGGGCGGTCTGGGTTCTAGGCCAGGTGCTTTGCTTGGGGAAGCTTGAGAGCTTCATCGAGGGTTTTCCCCTTGCAGTCCTAGCTCACGCCCTGCCCAGCCACTGGGTGCATTCAGAACCCCACACACCACATCTAAGATGGGCATTGTCAGGTTCCATCTCAGCAGGCCCCAGCAGAGAGCTGGGGAGAGAGCCTGGCTCATCTCCGTGGCTGAACTTCAAAGTGCAGCAGCAAAGCCAGACCTCCTTGAATATGCATCTTTGAGCCCGTATGGTGTTTGAAAAGGAAAGAAATGCATCTTCAGAAGGGCCCAAGCCGGCGTCCAGCACCTTGCTACATACTTCTTGGCTCTCTCTCCCTGAATCTCATGTCACTGTAGGTGGTGAGAATCATTCCTGCTGTGTTGTTGATGGGGAAACAGAGTCTCAGAGAGCCACATGCTCATAAATGGCAGAGCCAGGATCTGAACCCATATCCGTCTGCTTTAAAGACACTTCTTGCTCTAACATGCAGCTCTGCCTCCTGAAACCCTTCCAGGGCCACTCATATAACCCTGCTGTGTGCACAGGTGCTATTCAAAGCTCACCATGACCCACGGAGGTAGGGATGATAACCCCATTTTACAGAGGAGAGGATTGAGGCTCAGTGGTTCTGATGAAGTCCCACCATGGGATGACAGATCTGTGGTGTGAGCCCGTGGTCCATTGTCCACCCCTCCACACACATGGGTGTCCCAACTCCATTGTGGGCTCTGATCATGCCAACCCAGCTGTAGCTGCCCGTTGGGACCATACCCAAGCTCAAAGCCTCATGGAGCCCATAAAATTGTAACCATTTCCCTTAAATTCATCACTGTGTGCCCATCTCACCTCTCCCGCATTCTCAATAAATTCCTGATCGTTTATTGCCATCCGTTTGGCATTTCACCACCCAGAAGAACTTAGAGCCATCTGCATACTTGGAAAGTTCATGCTGTTCTCCTTCCAGGAAAAAAAAAAAAAAAAAAGTGTTACATAAGATGGAGCCCAGCACACGGGTATAGGAAGGTCGGAGAGCTTCATCTGACTAAAGAAACCCTCTGCTAGCTCCACTCCCTGTTTCCTGCTTCATCCAGGTCCAAAACCGCATCACAGCTGTCTCTTTAAATATTTTCCCTTGCAAAGCCTTTGAAAAGAATCTAAATGATATCACTGTGCCTGCATAGAATTGCTCTCTCTCCAAGGCCTCTGTTGGGTCTGTGAGGAGAGGCTTCTTCTGGAGAACTCTGGGCCTTCCTCATGGCAGTCGGTACTGGCTACTTTGTCCTTTGTCCTTCAGGCAGCGAGGGGGGCATCTTGGGGGGAGGCTGAAGGTTACCATGGATCCTCTCTGGGGTTCCTGGCTGGCCAGACTCTTGCCATTTCCCCCTCGTGGAACAGGCTCTTCCTTCACTCTTTCCTCTTAGGTCATTTAATTTTGTGGTTGTACATAAAATTTGCTCTTTTTTGGCGGGGTGAACATATTCACTAGAAGCCATGGTGAAATGAAGGGGAAGCAGAAAGGTAGAAGCCCTGATCACCACAGGAGAATTGTATTAACAGTGGCAGACTCTGACAAGTTGGAAAGCACCCAAAGGATGAGCTAGTTCCAACTCTTGGCTCTACAGATGGGAAACTGAGGCACAGACATTAGGGTCATGCATCCCCTCTCAGAGACGTAGGTAACAGGCGTTGGGGAGTCTGAGCGAAGTGCACCAAGGTCCTCGTTCCCAGGAAGCCAGAAGTCGGCTGGCAAGCCAGGAAACCATCAAGGGATCCTTGCCCAGTGGGCGGAATGTGGACTAGGTGTAAGGGAGCGGAGGGATTGGCTGACTCTGCCGGCGGCTGGGGCGGCTTTGCGCCATAGTTACGTGGGTCTGGACTAGAACCTGCTGGCCAGTGACAGGGCAGGCCTGGAGCCCACGCTGGAGCTGGCCTCATCGGCACAGGGCCTTTTGCTTCTTCCTCCCAAGAGCATTTTGGAGGTTTGCCTGCTACCTGACCACCTCTCATTCGAGTCATCCCTGCCCCATGCCTCCTTTCCGCATCTCTAGTCTCCCATGAGTCCTCAAGGGCTTCCCAAAGGTGGCAGCGAGCAGCTGGGCAGGGACCGGGGGGGCCTGGAGACCCCGCAGGGCCTGGTCGGTTCTGTGGGCCTACCGCAGAGAAAGAGCTGGCACGTCCTCAGGAGACCTGTGTCGCCCACACGTTGGGTGTTCACACGTCACCTGTGTGATTTTCACTGCAGCCCTTTGAGTTGAATGTGATTTCCTCGAGCTGTCTTTGACTTGCTTTCTTTTTCATTTCAAATCTATTTTAAGAGGAAACGTTATTCTAACTCAGGAAATAGAAAAACTGGTATCAGATGCCATCAATAGAAGGAGAGACCACAGGAGAAAAGCCAGCCACAGTGCTAACTTCCGCTCCCCACTGGGCTAGCCCCAGATCCCCCAGCCCACAGCCCTGCCAACTCCCCGTGTCCTGGAGATCGGCTTGCATTTGAGACATATTTAAAACAGCACCTCCCTGGGACCCTCCTTCCCGTGCCCCCAGACTGGAATAAAGAACCTTGCCCTCATGTGCTTTCATGTTATTTAAGGTTGTCACTGGACCTCCCTTGTCCCAAGCGCCACCAGCCCTGGGGGCCTTAGAGGTCGCGTTTGCGGTGTTGTGGTAGTTTGGCATCTCCAAGTTCATCATACCGACTAGTAAATGTGGACAGTTTGTGGACCATCCCTGCAGGAGACTGACAGTCGAGGTCTCTTCAACATTTCCCCCATCCCAGGTGTGTACACACCCCTGCAGTCAAGAGTCATGCTAGAAATAGATGAGCGTGCCTTCCCCTCCCCTTTTCTGGTGGCATGTCCCGATACAGCGAAACCTTCCCAGATGGCCTGAACTCTCCCATGCCCTGGCCATTGCTGCAAGCCTGGCTGGCACCTGGGAGGAGGTAGGGGAGCAGCTGGAGGCCAGGTCCTCCCCTGTGCTCCTTCAGGTGGTCTGCAGGTGGGCAACCCCCCGCCACCCCTCCCCAGTTGGGAAGAAAGGCAAACACACGCCCTTTTCTGTGCGGTAAGAAAGAGACCAGGCTTGGAAGGCCGAGCTCGGAGCGCCTCCACACAGAAGCCGAGTCGGTCACAGCAACATCTGGCCCCTTGGCCTGCCTGTTCTGGAATCGTGGGACAGCTGGGAAGCTCTTCATTAATGGACGGTCCTAAAAATCACGCCATGTGCCTTCTACAGACCATTAGTGATTTCCCAGAAGGCCTGTTCCAAATATTGATCTGGACAGTGGCCTCTCAGGGGCCCTTTGGCGTGAGGGCCTGTTCAGAGCAGAAGAGGTCTCTGAAGAGACCATGCATGCTAATGAAGGCGCTTAATCTCTTGGCCTTTTATAGAACTGCTTTGCCATTAAAAAGAAATCACTTCTGGAGGTTGCCTGCCTCCAAGTGTAGGGAATTATTTTCAGGTGGGACAGAAGTGATGTTGGAGGAATAGCCATTTCCATAGAAGCTTCTAACTTCGTTCGAGTAAGGCCAATACCTGTCTCACATCCCCAGAATCAGCGTGTTTCCGGCACAGCTGCAGGAAATTGCAGGAAGAGGGGCGGAGGGTGGGAGGGGCTGATCCGGTTTAATTAGGGAAGCCAGGATGTCACTTCTGTTCATCATCGCATTCTGGACGCTGGGACTGCTGGCAGCTAAGTGCCTCCGTGGGCCCCCTGGGCGGTCATTTCTGCACTGTTATTGGCAGCAGTAACACTTAAGGTTCTAAAGTCGTCTCTGACCCAACTCTTGCTGTCGCTGTCCAGATTTAGTCCATGCCATTGACACTCGGTGCGGCGGAAGGCGGAGGCGTACCGCGTAGCTGTTGACCGCCGCCCTTCAGTGAAAACCCATCGCTGCAGCAAGTTCGGCTAGCATCCACCACCTCACGCAGCGCTAACAAAAAGTACAGGAGTAGAAAAAGGTGTTTTCCTTGTGACAAGCCCCCTCAGGATCTTAACACCTTTCCTGTATGCTGCACAGCAAGGCTAGCTTCAGCTGCCTCGCTGCCTGGGACTGACTTCTCTTGTAACTGGAGTGTGTACCCTTTGGTCCCCTTCTCCGGTACCCCCTCCCCTCTGGTGACCACAGACCGATCTCTTTTTCTATGAGTTTGGTTTTTCTCTTTCTTTCTTTCTTTTTTTTTTTTTTTTGGATTCCACATAGAAGTGAGATGGTACAGTATTGAGCGCAGTGCCCACAAAGTCTATCCATCTTGTCACACACGGCAGGATTTCCTTCTTTTTATGGCCGAGGAATATTCCATTGTGTATGTTGGTACATATCCCCCACAACGTCTTTATCCATTCTTTCATGGGTGGACGCGTCAGCTGCTTCCATGGCTTGGCTATCATGAATAATGTGGCAGTGAACACGGGTTGCAGATGTCTCTTTCCCATAGTTTTCATTGCCTTGGGATATAGCTCCAGAAGGAGAATTGCCGGATCCTAGGGTAGTTCTATTTTTAGCGTTTGAAAAAGCGCCATACTGTTTTCCTTAGTGGCAGCCCCAATGGACCATCCCACCAATAGAGCTCAAGGTTCTAGATTCTCGACCTCCTTGTCACCTGTTGTCACCTGTCTTTTTGAGATGAGCCATTCTGAGTGGTGTGACGTAACAGCTCATTGTGTTTCAATTTGCATTTCCCTGCTGACTCTGAGATTGAGCACCTTTCATGCACCTGTTGGTCGCTCGCGATCATTGGGAAAAAATCTCACAGCAGTCTTGAATCTAGTATCTAATATGACCGGTAGTGTGGGAAGAAATTCTGTGTTGTTAGGGGTGAGGCAGAATATCCTTCTGAACCTTCACCTTGACAGTGTTTCTCCAGGTGCTTGACACGGCTCAGAAGATATTTATTAGGTAAGTATTCTGGCTCTGGCACTAGATCGAAAGCTCCACAAAGGTAGGGACTTTATTTAATTCACATGTGTCCCTGGAGCCTCAGTGAGTGCGTGGCCCCGACAACACGCTCAACAACTCTATAAGTGAAGAAATGAAGGACTGAGAGCTGCATGGGCATCAGATTAATGACAGGCAGTCCTTCTGTTCCTTTGTGTAGCTTTATGGGTGTGATCTTAGCAGCCCTCCAGGCTCGTGGGGCTTTGTCTTTTCTAGGAGGAAAAAAACCACACACACATAAATATATATATTTTAAAGAAAATCGATGCTTTGGGAAATATTCCAGAATCTTACATGCATCTGAACTTTACCCTGCGGTTCTTATTACCATGATTTTTGGGGTTCTTGCTTTAAAATGGATGTGAGGATGGGAAAATCAGTTGTGGCAGGAAGATCATAGCTAATCACACAGGGGACCAACATAAAAGCTACTTCCTCTGGCATAGGAGGCCGAGCCCAGGGTGGCCTGGCTGGCCGATAGGAAAACATTTTGATGTGATGATACGGACAACAGCTGGCTTTATTGTGCGTATCCAATGTCGTTTAATTCTCCCTGCAAGTCCTGTTGTTTCCCTATTTTACAGAGGAGGAAACAGTGAGGTCAGCAGCCCAAAGTCACAGAGTTAGTCTGGATCTGAACCCAGATCAGCTTGCTGCTACACATGTGAGGAAAGTTGGTAATGAGTCTGGCTTTGTTACCGGTACAGACCAAGCAATGTGAAAAGAGACCTCCAAACACAGTGGCTTTTTTGAGATGAAGATTCAGACTCCCTCTCCCTTAGCAGTCCAGGGGTAAGCGGGCCAAGTTGGTGACCTAGCCTGCTCCATGCAGTCGTTCAGGGGCCCAGGTTCCTTTCCCCCTGTTGCTCCACCACCCCCATAACTGTGGGATCACGACCAAAGCTGGGCCATCGCCATTTCTGTCTTCCAAGTTCGGGGGAAGAAGAAAGAGAGCAAGTGTAAAACAAGCAAATTTTTTCAAAGTGGGTGTCTTGGAAGTTGCATACATCACCAACGCTCGCATTCCACCGGCCTAAATCAGTGATGTGGCCACACTTAGCCAGAGGCAAGCCTGGGGAAGTTGGTCTCTGCCTAGACAGCCATGTGCTCAGGTCAAAGTCTATCACTCCGGATGAAAGGGAGGATGGAGTTGGGGGCAGCCCATTTGCAGTCTCCTGTGAAGATGGGTTCCTCTTTCGTGAGTATTAATGCTGGTCTGTTGCAAGGAAAGTGCTATCTATGTTCATTATTCTCACTCTCGCATGTGGTCCTTTATTCACTTAAAAAACGTTCTTGGGGCTTCCGTCGTGGGCAGCTCTGGGGTGAGGAGCTTGGGGGCCCCTGAGAAGCCAGAGTCACTGTTTCTACCTGTGTCACGGTGAGGAGGTGAGACCTCAGCCACGAAGCCCAAGGGAACAGAGAGAGTGGGTTCATGGTTGCATTCATTCATTCTCACTTATCCACACTTGTCTTTCCAAGAGGGGACGGAGGTAGCGTAAGTATAGCGGGGCACCGTTGGCAAGTGCTGTGGACACCCACCTTCTCTTTCATGTTCTCCCCCTCCCTGGGAGAGGCGGGGTGGGTTCCAAGAAATCAGGAGGCTGGTGGGGAATTGGAGCCAGCATTAGGAGCCAGGCCTCTAGGGCAGTGTGATGAAATGAGCATAGCACAAGTCCAAGGTCAGGTATATCCAAAGTCGAGTTCTGACTTTTCTGCTAGCAAACAACCTCACTTCTCTGAGACCTTCAGGGTCCTCAGCTTTAAAACTGATGCTACGCTTTCTTATGCAAGAATCTCTGGGTGGAATGGACTCGACTTGGGTTAAGTGGATGCTCCCTAGGTAGGCAGGTCCTTGCCTTCTGTCTTCTATGGGGCACTTGGTCCTTCATGCTCGATGAGATCCTGAGAATGCACCGGGAGGACGTGGAGGCCACAGACTTCAGGAAGCTAGGCAGAGGGCCCTGCCTGTCCCTCCCAGTCCTCTCCTCCCTGCCCCTCCCTCCTCCTGGGAGCTGGGCTGCTCTCTCATCCCCACCCTGGTTACCTGCAGTCCTGTTTTGGAATTGCTTGCACATCCAGCTGCTCTGCTCCAGACTTCTCTCGGGTACTCCCGGGCATGCTCACGTCATCTGTGGCCTCAGCTCACTGTGGTCCTGACCACCCCACCCTCACCAGGGCCCCGGCAGTTGGAGCACGCTGGGAAGACCCCAGAGCAGAGGCTATTGGGACGGGAGACTTGGGCAGAGTAAAGAGGCTGGGAGGGGCAGGAGAGGGGCTGGCTAGGTGAGGACCGAGGTCGGATGAGTCATTTGTGGGAGCAGAGCAGTGGACAAATTTGTGAACACAATAGAAAGCTGGGGATTGTGTCAGCACAGATTTGAGTGGGAGAGGCTGGGAGCAGGGTGTTGAGCTAGAGGCTGTTGCAAGAGTCCAGGTGTGGGGTAGCATGGGCGGGGGAGGTGACAGCAGAGGGAGTGGCGAGAACAAATAGGAAAGGGGTGGACACTGGGGGAGGGCCTGTCTGGGGGAGTCGGTCCTGGGACTCCCTGTCTGGGGGCCAGCTGCAAGAGCCACAGGCTTGGTCACAGAAGTGAGAATGAGGCTGGAGTCCACACTGGGCCCTTGGAGCCAGAGGGGACCCAGGGCTTGGAGCCCAAAGTCAGAGACTGGAACCCACAAGGATGAGCGCCTGTCTAGCGTTGCAGTAATCTATCTTGGGCACCAGTTGGATGCACACTGACCTTATAAGCAGTACAAACCTTTCTTTTTATCTGAATCCAAACCTCCTTTCTCCCTAAGTCTGAACTACCCTGTACTGGAAAAAAATCCATTTTTCTCTAAACCTGATGAAATCCATCAGCAGATATAATGAGCCAATGTCCTGGGCCAAGTGTGGCTCTGCAGGGTGCAAATGAGGGAAGAGAGGGAGGCAGTCATTGATTGGCAGAAACAACAAGGAAACAGGTTATTCCAGCCCAAAGTGATCTGGGCGTTTGACACAGCTGAGCCCAGGGCCATGGGAACCCAGTGAGAAGTGTGACTAATTCTGGCTCAGGGAACCAAAAGGATGTTGTCACCCAAAAGGTCTCATTTGAACTGGGTGTTGCAGAATGAGCAGGAGCTCACCGGCTGAGAGGAGGGAGAGGGACTCTAGAATGTGATCACTGTGGGATGAGGTGTTGTAGCCCAGAAGGCTTATAATGTGCCAGAGACACTCAAACTCATCAGTAATGGGGAAAATGGGAATTGAAATACCATTGCACACCCAATTTGACTGGCAAATCTGAAGTCTGACATTACCAAGTGGTGGTGAGGTTGTGGGCAAAGGAAGGCTCTTATCTCTAAGGAAGAGTGTAAATTGGTCCCACCTCTTTGGAAAATAATTTGTCATCATCTGGTAGAGGCTGAACAGCTTCACACCCTCTCCAGTGACTCTATTACCAGATACACATGCCGGAGACACTCTTGCCTATGAGCACCAGGAGCCACACAAGGATGGCCATTGCAACAAGACTTGTAACAAACCCACATTGGAAACAATCCAAATGCCCATCCATAGGAAGATGGATAAACACATCATAAAAGAGCCTTCAGGCAGAATAGTATACGGTAGTGAAAAAGGACTCCAGATATCTACATGGATGAGCTCCCCAAGCATGCCAAATAAAAGAAACAATCAAGACCCAGGGAAAAAAGCATCAGGATAAGTCTATTCATGTAAAAGTTCAAACACGGGCAAAACTTAACAGATCATCATTTACCTACCTGCATAGGTGGTTAAGCTGTGAAGAAAGTGAAGCAGTGATTATCCCAGGAGTCAGGACAAGTTAGTGGTGATGTCTTGAGAGGGAAGGAGGTGCACACTTACTTCTGCAGTCCTGTGATGTTCTGTCAGTTTTGGGATGATTATTTAATCTGCACAGGTAAATTCACAATAAGAAATCACACCAGCCTTGCTGACCTGGCAACACTGACCTTGGTGTTATTGGGATAGGGGCTGGGATGTGCCTGGAGATGGGGCTGGAGACACCTTGGGAAGGCTCTTCTGTGCGATATAAAGAATTTTTGTTGTTTTTTATTTTATGTTGTTTTCTTAATCTGGAGTATTTTAGGAGATGAGTGATATTCCGAATATACAACATCTCAGGGATGTGATAAGGAGTTGTAAAAAACCATAATAAAAGGACATTCTAGGTCTCAATCCTTCTGCCCTGGATTTCTGCTTTCAGAGGCCTCCCAGCTCGGAAAATAGGCTGTGGGCCGAGGAAGGCTAGACTGAGTATTGAAAGGTGAAGAGGAAATATTATTGAGGAGAGATGGTACTCCCGTGTATCCAGGGGACATTTTTCTTTGCCTACAAAAAGCAAGCTGGTGACCATGGGCCCAGCTAGAGACTTGGCCTTGCTCCACTGTCCCCAACTCTGCTTGGGACAGCCACATGGGTGGGATGCAGGAGTGAGACAAGCCAGTAGAGAGTGACTGTCCCAGAGGCTAGTGGAGAACACCCCTGGGAATTGTCCTCCACAGAGAAACAAGGACAGTAGGGATGGGGCTAGGGGTGATGTTGGTGTTCATGAAGCCCACAGCCCACATGTGCTGGCGACAGAGCTGCATGACCTGCTTCTCTTCTGCCAGCCATGACTGCAGGCACCACAGTTGCTCGCAGGCTCCCATGAGACCCTGCGATGTAAGGCATTGCCTTCCAGAACCCCTCGGTTTAGCAGGCTAGATAAGGCAGGCATCTGGGTGGCCCAGGGAGGGGAATGCGCTAAGTGCCCAAAGAGAGATGTTAGCAGTATGATAAATTAGGTGTTAAAATGCATCAAACTGTTTATCCCCCTCTGTCTCGAGCTGGTTGATGCTGGATTTGCTTTTGCACATTTATATGAAAATACATCGCTGCTGTGGCTTGTAATTTTCTAGTTGAACAGCTTCAGGGCGGGCCCACTTTGGAATTTAATTATCCTTGCGCTGGGAAGGCTTTACTGAGATTCAGTGCTCAGGAGACTGGATGGCCCCAGGCATCTTGTGATACTAAGGAGCACCCGTGGCTTCAGTATGTTGCTGTTTTGAGGGTTGTGAGATAACGTCTTTTTGATGGTGCAGGAATGGAGATGGACAAGTCTTAAAGTAAATTCTGCGTTGCCACCATTGTGTAGCAGAAGAATCTCTCATCCACTGGACACCTAACTAGAGTTTTTGAAGCCAGACCCTGATTTTGGCAACCCGACTGCATTAGCTCCACATTGCTTTGTAGGGAACGCCCAAATTAAGTGTAAAAGAGTCAGCTACTGATCCATGAAATGCAGGAGGATGGCTGCTCCAAGTAGCAGTGACATCATCCTAGGGGGAAATTGGGGACTGAAAATCTGAAGGACCAGGTATCACACAGCCAGGAAATATAATACAGGTAGGAATATAATCTGTGGCTGTCCAGAGTATGGTGCTGAAAAAAAAGGCTCATAGGCTGCCTGGTGTTTGGCAGAGCAGGGAGCTGTGATTGATTAGTAATGTCTGCTCTGGGTTCAGGAGGGGACTATGGGTCTGACTGCCATGCTTAATCACTTCTTAGATACCTTGCAGGTGCTGGGCCCTGTGCTGGGGGCTTTCTCAGACTTTGCCCGCATTCACTCTCAGAGGGACTCTGAAAGAAGGTGGCAGTGTTCTTCCAGTGAGCAACTGTTTGTGGAAAGAAGCTAAGGAATTGAAAGCAGAATCCGAAGTGAAACATGCAGCATGGCTATAAATTATAATTACAATTGAAAGTCATAACTATACATTTATAATTAAACTGTTAGCAATAACAAACAAATATTAATATATGTGGAGAGGAAGAACCAGGAAGGAGATAGAATGTTCATGCTGGTTATCACTGGATAGTGAGGTTATGGATAGATTTTATTTTCCTTTAGGCTTGTCTGTATTTTTCCATTCTTCAGAATGACCCACATTCCCTTTTTAAACATACATAAATTATGTGTGTGGACGTGGGTGTGTGCATTTTAAAATATTATATATAGAGAAAGATTTGGTGGCATGCTTTTTCTCTTCATGAATGCACCAGGAACATTAATTACTCCTTCACAGTGTACTAAGGTAGCTACTTAGAGTAATGCTAAGCCTTTTCCTTCATCTAGACTGAAAATTTTGGGCAAGAACCCCCCCCCCGCACCCTCCCAATCATCTCCCAATTTCTAGTACTGAACAAATCTTGACTTTCTTTGGAAAAGCTGAACAAAAGATGAAAAATCACCAGCGATCCAAAAGACTTAGCAGTCCCAAAGAAGGACTCCCTTCTAAGGAGTCACAGAAGCAAGGATCTTAGGAGATAGCATTGCTACGAGAAACAGAGAAACTTGTCAGGAACTTCTGGCATGATTCAGGAAGACTTGGCTTCCATAAGCTAAGAGTGGGCACTTATGAGGAAGGAATAAACTGACACCTGAAAAAACTGCATGGAATCAAGAGCTCTGAGCTTTTTCCAGCCAGGGGAGCTGAGACTGTGCATATAGAGGGCAAAGCCCAGAGGCTGGCACAGAGAGGAGAAAAATACGTGGTTATAACTCTTTTAAGTTTTTATTGCAATTTCCAGGTAGTTAAGATACAACGTAATGTTAGTTTTAGGTGTACAATTTAGTGATTCATCACTTCCATACATCACCTGGGGCTCATCACAAGTGCCCGTCTGAATTCCCATCACCTGCTTCACCCATCTCCCTCTACCCATGTTGTTATACATTTTAAAATAAAATGACATTTCTGTTATAACCAATACAAACATAACCTATTTTTCTAACGATTTAGTAACTTTGGCTTCTGAGGAATTATGCTAAGTGGGGTCTTTGAAACCATCCAGTTTGGGCAAATCAGCCAAGCCAGGGTCTGCCTTCCTTCTCTGTAGACACAGGCTGGCTGCGGAGCAAGCCCCGACCGTGGCAGTGGGAGCTGCTGAACCAGCAGGGGCCAAAGGTGGCTGTTGTCCCGCCACGTGCCTGATGCTACTCTGATGGTTTCTCTGGGGGAGCCATCGTAGTTCGCATGTTGGAGCTGGGGAGAGTTCCATCTGGCTCACAGCCGGGGGAATGGAGAATTCCTTCAGACTTGGGTAGGTTGACAGTCATCATCACTGCCCCAAATAAAAATGTTTCAAGTATGACCCTCCCCCCACCGCCCCCGGGGGATGAGGTTCAGTCCATTGTTGACACAGATGTGATGACAGTCCATTGATGACACAGATTTTCTATCTCTGCCTGATGTGAGTCAGAGATAGAAAAACCCAAACACACAGACCAGAAACCCAGTAGGTGATCTGGCATGTAAGTAAACAGTTGTCTGGAGCATTCTTTCCAAGTGCAAGCCTCCTTTGCATGTTCTCACATGACTCAATTCATACCATCCTGACACGCACAGAAGGGGAAAGGGAAGCCCAAAGAAGAAAACCAGCATTCAGGCAGGTGCAACGCTAACTGTCATTTAAACTTGGAAACGCCTGTGCAAGGAAGGGATTCTCGTTCTTCTTTTGTAAGGAAGGCAGTTGAGACAGTGAGTGACTTTCTCAGACACCAAAGGTAGGGTTTGGACTGTGCTGGTACTAAAATGCCCTGGTCCTAGTCCTGGGAAGAAGTTGGGGTGGAATAATCAACAATGAAACATATACAAAGAGCCTTGCTCAACAAATAAGAATTTTTTGGCTTTTGCAGAGCAGGACAAATAAGAAATGCACAGACACTTGCAACACAAAACAAAAAGAACCCGGTGCCACTGTGTGGAATAGTCAGGACGTGAAGTTTGAACTCCCAGGGTGTCTTAAAATAGGAGGGTACACAGACAAGAAAAGAAAGAGAAGGGACAAGGAGGGCGTGACTTTCTAGTTCCTGGGCCCAGTGGGGGACAGGATGACCTGGCAGACTTTTCTAGGATCCTGCTCTTTTAAATGATCCACAAACGAGCTCCTGAGGGCATGCAAAGCTCAGAACGTGGGGAACGTGGGAATAGAGCTCAGTGGCCTCCACTTCCCTTGTCTTCTATCTCCAGGAGCATTTTGGCATTGGGAGCGTGTGCTTCCTCAAAAGGAAGAGGCAGACAGACCAGGTGCTCGGCCAGCCAACCTGAAGCGTGCACTTTGGGGACCCCAGCAGGGTTCTCCAGTGCGGAAGGGAGAAGTGGGTGGTGTGGTGGTTTGGGATCACTGTGGGCTCTAGGGGTAAGTAGAGCGTGAGGGAGCACATGTGGGAGAAGGTGTGTAGGCTCAAAACCAGAGTCACACAGGAGATGGGCAGGTAGAAGGGACTGGGCAGAGTAGGGGCCCGGAACTAGAGACCCAGGCATTCTGCCGGGTGCAGAGTGGGGAGGCTGCGCTGTGAGTCATGGGGAGATGAGGGGAGCTTTTTCCACTCTGACCTCCCTGGAGCAGTGGAATTATTTTACTCACAGGATCCTTAGGTGACTTGACATATATCTGGTCTGGCAAATCAATGATAAATGAATGAATGGCTCAGCACATTTATTTCAGGCTTGTACAATAGAAGCAGGCCTTGGATAGGTAATGTCTGGCCAGTTTGGAGTTGTTAATGTCCTTTGTGGAGGCTCCTCTGAGTAGAAGCCACTCAGAGCCCACCGCTTCTCTAAAACCCAAAGAGCACCTCATTTCCCTCTCATGTGAGATCATCGGAATTTAGCATACTGGTTATGAAAGAGGGGCCTCCGATCGAATTTTCTTCCCTCAAAGGTTGACATCTGATTGAACGTCTGTGTGCCCATTCCCTAATGTGTAAGATTACAGCAGATAATAGTTAAGTAATTTTTAGATCATACCCAGTGATACAACACTAAAAGCTTGAGTGGCCTGCTGGGATTCCTGACCTCACCCTCAGGAACCTGGCAGGTAGGTGCTATTGTCAGTGCCCATTTTACAGATGAGAAAACTGAGTCAGAGAGCAGCTGAGTCCCTCGTCCGAGGCCTGTGGCTAGTAAAGGCCAGAGCCAGGATTCAGGTTCAGTGACTCCAGGGCTCCAGCCCACCCCATGCTGCCCGTACTGATCTGTTAGCACTGCTGTTGCTGGTGGGGGAGGGGAGGGGAGGCACGGCCAGTTTATCTTCTTTCCGTGATCTGTACTGAATGCCTTATCTACCTAGACAAGCTCTTCTGTTTTATAGGTTCCTTATGATAATAAGTAAATAAATAAATAAAATGTGGAGGCTGACAGCAGCATCTGAGTTAAATACACTGGTCACAAAGCTGTTCTGTGTTCGAGGTTGTACACATTTCAAAAGGCACATTAAATGATCAAATGGTTAAGGAAACTTCCTCTGTGGCCTTTTAAAAATTATTGTAATTTTATCTTCTCCTCTATTGCAGATCTGCTTTTAAAAAAAACTAAGATTTTAAAAAAAATTTTAAAAATTATTGTTATTTTATCTTCTCCTCTATTGCAGATCTGCTTTAAAAAAAAAAAACAAAACTAAGATGGGGGTTGGGTTTCAGTGATGAGTCGTCTAATTCCTATCATGCTTCTGAATCTTGAGTTTGCCTTCCAGTGACAGGCACGTGTCCCTCTGGCTTATCACGCCTAGCCAGAAACCTTCAGCACGTCCACGCCCCTGAGGGTGTAATCAGGTTCCGTTCCTGCATCTGAGGGCCCCTGCAGTCTAGCTCCTGTCCCCACTGTCCCCACTCTGCTGAGCATTGCTGGCTTTTGCCCTCCTCTGGGCCACCCCCTTCCTCAGAGTCTCATGAGTCTGTCTTGGCACCCCCGAGCTTCTCCTGGGTCCCCCATCACCTCAGACACCCTGCTTGGGTCCTCCTTGCTATCCTCCTCCCATCCCTTTGGGCCAACGGCAGTCCCAAGCTCTCAGCTTGAAGTCTTTGGATCCAGTGCGAATGACAGAAACTTCCATAGCCAGGCAAGGCAAAAGGGAATTTACTAGGGGGAATCAGAGGCTTTCAAAATAGTTGGAGGGTCTGTAGGTGTGGCCTGTGGACCTCCAGGAGCTCTCCCCTGGCTGTTCCAGCCCACGTTTGTCTCTGAGCCACTGTTACCCCGGAGCCACTTAATTCCCTCCTTCATTCATTCTGTCATTCATCAGTCAGCATTTACAGAACGGAGGCCATCCTAGCTGCTACGGACAGGACACCAGGATGAATCAATAAAACATAGCCCTTGTCCTCAAAGAACTCATGGTCTACTCACACCAGATTTTGATGAGTCCAGGATAAAAGAAATAGGAATGGAGTGTTATTAGGACTTCGGGAGGGAGCCACTGGCTCAGCCTGGGGGACCCTAGGGAAGGCTCCAGAGTTCGGAGAGGGTAGGAGTCGAACCTGAGCCAAATCACGGGCGGGGCAGAGATGGTGGGTTGAAGAACCAGATGTTCTTCTTTGGCTGGTGTACAGAGTGGGAGAAGGAATGGGCTGGGGCGGGAGACCGGAGGGAGAAGCTGGTCAGGGCAAGGGGCTTTGGGGACCACCCGACCAAGCACCGTGACATGATTGCCTGGCATCTTCCTCTCGCGATACCATCACACCGTGGTCCAGAATGTGCACCTGAGAGCCAGCCTGGCTGCGTTCAGGTTCTACTGAGTTCTGAACCTACTGTCTGTGTGACCTCAGGCAAGCTGCTTAGTCTCTTAGGGCCTCACTTTTCTCATAGGAAAAATGGGGAAGATCGCCAGACCCACCTCACGGGGGTGGTTGTGAGGGTGAAACGAGTTAGCGCCTAACACACTTAGACCAACAGCGAGCCCAGGTGAATATCAGCTGTCAGCACTGGCTATTAAGTAATGCCTGACTCGGCAACAAGCATCCTGCCGGGTTATTTTCCATAAATTCTCTCAATCAACCCTCAAAAAGACCCCGGGAGATAGGCATTATTGATCTGTTTTACAAATGAGAAGTCTATTTCTAGCTCTCCCTCTGAAATTTTAGAACCCCTTCGCCGGTTATGTTCTATTTCCGTCCCCGCCGCACACTGTTTGTGCCGCGGGAGCCCTGCCAGCGACGGAGAGGAACAAAGTCAGCCCGGCGCTCTGCGAGAGGAGGGAAACGGTTAAATCTGGATTCCAGCAGAGCCCGTCAGGCTTCCACTTTAGCTATGGCAAAGGGGTCCAAGTGGAGCCTGACGATCCCACTCACGGGCCCGATGACAAACGTGCCGGGCGATTTTTTTTTTTTTTTAAGTCCTAAAACTTGGCAGGAAGGATTTGGGTGAATGTGGATAATGAAGTGAGCCACCCAGCTGCCTGAGTGGGACGCCCTGGGGAGGAATGAGGACTCACAGCACATCCTCTCCCCAGATCAGGCCGGCAAACGCCCTCCCACCCCCTTGGTCTGAGGACGATCGAAGGGTCTGCGGGGCTCGTGTCCTTCCCCTCCCCTGGGTCAAACAACACCTGCTGGCAGGATGGGGTCCACCCGACACATGGGGTTCCTCCCTCAAATCCCGGGTTTCCTGAATTTCTCCTAATAAAATGAGCAGAACATTTCCTCTGTGCGGCATTCAGCCCCTCCTTTGATGGAGCTTTGCCATGGCTTTGGAAAGGGCAGGTGAGAAAGAGGCTGATGTTTTCCACTCTTTTCCAGGCGAGAAAGAGGTGGTTCATTTTAACCTCCTGACAGCCCCAGGAGGGAGGCGTTGTGATCCCCTCCCCCCCCCCCCGCAGATGGGCACATGGAGGGGAAGAGGTCCCAGCCAAGTACCACAGTCCTGTAGGTGACGGGGGTGGGGGTGTCCTTGGTAGAAGGGAATGCTTTTCATTCCAGCACCCGTCTCCGTCTTTCAAGGCATTGGTGGCTTACAGGCTTGTTTCCTGCCCATTTCCAGGTCCCTGCCCAGTGTGGGTCCATGAATGAGCCTCACCTTCTTAGGAGGTGGGTGGTAAGCCAGCAGAGAATGTGACAGGAAAGTCAAGGCACCTCAACCTTGAGCTGCACACCTTTACATCCATGTTCTCATCATCTCAAACCCCAGTGAAGAGGTGCCGTGTCCCTGTTTCATAGGTGGAGAAACTGAGGCCCAAAGAGATCTGGAAACCAGTTTCTGGAAGGGCTGGAGTATAAAGCCAGGGCTCTGGACCACAGGCAGGCCATCTGTGCCTTCGGAGGAAACAGCTTCACGGCAGGCAGTTACAGAGTGCTCTCTGTCTTCCAGGAAACCCCAGATGGGAGCCTCTCATCCCATATGCATTTGGTCATTTATGTCATAGTGTCCCCCGAGGTTGGTGGTGGTAGGATTATCCCCATTTTACAGGTGAGCACACTGAGACCTAGAAAGTTTGGTCCCTGAAATGGTGACTAAACAAAGGAATAAAGGGAGAAATCCTTTTTGGATGCCGGGGAAATTCAGCTTTGTCAAACCTGGGGCATGGCCGCACCAGCCCCAGTTTAGGCATTCTGCGAAGTTCTGCGGCATGTTCATATCAAGGGCTGTGTATGCTTTGCTGGGAGCTGCCCCGCCTCCCAGGGCCGGATGCCAGGCAGGCCATCTGCTCCTGGGGCTGGGCCTCCCCCTCTGACAGCCATTGCCTTCTCTCAGAATGACTGTCTCCCAACGGGCTGCAGCCATTAAAGAAGTTCCAGGAAAAAGATTTTCGCCAGCTTCTTCTGCAACCTAATTTCTGCCGCTGTGGGTATTGCCTTGTCTCTGTAAATGGCCCTGCTAGTTTTCTGTTGCTGTTCTTCGTCGAGGTTGCAGAATGCCAGGGCGGGAGAGGAGGGAGGGCACCACACTGTGCCTGGCACCTGCTGAGAGCCCAGACTGCAGGTTCCTTGACAAACACCACCCTTCTCTCCCTCAGTTCTCCGCAGCAGCCCTAGAAGCTTCAGAAGGTCAGATCCATTCACTGCCCTGTGCTGAGCCATCTGTATGCAGAACCCCCCCAGTTCTTTACTCCAGGGGCCCTCCGGGCTTTGGCTGCCTTCCTTCTCAGAGCCCTTCCTGGCCACTCCCACCTGTCCCTGGTGCTTCTCATAATACACACCTGCATATTCTCTGCTGAGCACCTGTCTTCCTGACTGAGAGCTGTGTTGAGGGCAGGGACAGTGCTGTTTGGCCCTCTCTGGGTCCCTGGTGCCTGGCACGTGATAAACCTCGAGTCAGTATCTCTGGATGGCCTCAGTTAAGGTCCCCAGTTGCTGCCGTCCTCAGAGCTGAGCCACCAGGTGTCTTGTGTCCAGGGCCATGCATGGGGACACCTGGAACCAAACTCAGTCATCTTGGCTTCCGCCTGCTCTATTCCCAACCTCCCAGCAACTGGGGTGTTTATTTAACCACATCTTGGTTCCTTGGTGCTGAAGGTTTTCAGAGCAGAAACAACAACAATCACATTTTGCAAAACCCCAAAGGGGAAGTTCTAAGTGGAGGTCAGCATCCAGTGGTGAAGAAGGGAGCTCTATCAGACAGCTCCAGGCTGGGGGTTCCCCTTCTCCCAGAGAGCCAGAGCCCAAGTGCCGGGGTGCAGCTGGACATGCCCCTGGTGCTGGCAGGGGTGGGACCTAGAGGTGGGCCGCCAGTGACTGGGGAGCAGACAGACAGCTGGTGTCACACCTACAGCAGGTGCTCGGAGCAGGAGGAAGGTCTGATGGGAGAGCAGGGGTGTCCTGATGGGAGTGGAGGACGAAGCCTTGGAAAACCCCGTACCAGACTGACTTCCCAACGTGCCTTCCCCTGGGCATGAACTCCAAACCTCGGGGGCTATGGGGTTGGCAGGTGAGGGCAAAGAGATCCAGGCTCTGGGAGTCATGCAGTCAGCCAACAAATCCTTACTAAGCTCCTACTGTGTGCCCGCATTTTTGCCAGCCGAGGATACAGCAGTAAACCACATAGATGACACCGCGGCCGTTAAAAGCACATTCTAGTTAGAGGAGAGGGAAGGAAAAGTGGTAGTAGAGAAGTAGTTTTGGACAGTGACCCGTGCTCAAGGGCCCCTTTTCAGTGCAGCGCCCACAGACGGCCTGAGATCCACGTGACGGTCCAAGCCACCACCACGTGCAGAGTGGGGGCAGGGTCCCTGGTCCATGCCTGGGTGGAGGCTGAGGCTCTCGGGCTGGAATGGGCTTGCCAGGACCTGCCGGGGTGTACACACCCTCCAACCCCGTGTTCTATGGCAGCACGTTAGCTGCCACAGTGGAGTGGCAGTGACACAGTGACACTGTGGAGATAGGCAAATGCTGTAAATCAGGACCCCCCCACCCAGCAGTGCACCCCAATCGGCATATCTGAGCATTGGAAAGGAGGCCACAGGCAGAGGGGAGGAGGGAGGAGAGGATGTTATCACAGAGGCAATAGCTTTGTTCTCTTGCCGTGAGAAGTCTCTGAAGGCTTTAAGGCAGAGGAGTAATGCAATTTGATGTTCACTTTGCCAGACAGATTCTACAAAACAAAGACTCAGGTCCAGGGAGCAAGTACGTACGTGCAGGAAGGGGGAGGAGAGACGAATAATCAGAACTGGGACCCAGGCAGGAGGCGAATGTACAAACTAAAGAGAACCCTCCCCCCACCCCACCCCACTCCACCCCACCCCACCCCCACCCTTACCACAGGGGCAGCTTAAGACCATTAGTCTTCTGAAATGGCTGGTCTGGCTCTGGGGAGGTGGGTCGGGGGGAGGGAGCCGAGCCTGCCCTGCTGCTTCACCCATGCAGAGAAGGCCCACAGAAGCCTCTGCTGCCTGCTGTGGGGGGAAGCCAGGCCAGTCGGCTTTGTTCCCAAAGGGAAGGCAGCAGCAAGTTCTGGAAGCCTCTGCATCTCTACAGAAAGAAGCTGTGGTTTACCCAGCATGTTCCCTGGGGAGATGAATGGCTCCAAAGTGGCTATGAGTCTCCAGGCCAAAATGGCTACATTCTTGCCACTGGTGAGTTCCCAGTGGCATCTGAGCCACGCATCCTAGCCCACGCCCCATGCTGTGAAGAGAGCAGGTGCTTTTCCACCTCCGCTGCTGCGCATCAGAACGCCCTGGAGAGCTTTTCCCACCCTGGACCAATTAAACCCAGAGCTGCTTCTGGGGGAGGGGGGGTGAGACCCAGTCTCAGCATTGCGGAAATCTTGCCGGGAGATTTCAAGTTGTAGGCAAAATTGAGAACCGCTGGATTGGAAGAAATTTCTGTGGAGTCAGAGGCCAAGTATTTTTCCACATCACGTCTCTGGGGGTAGGATTCTATTAACAAGCAAGTCCAGGCAGAATGGCATGCCTCGCGCCACTCGTTTGGGCGCTAAGTGAGACCCTGCAGGGCTCCTCCACCGAGGGGGACCTTGACCGCAGGGAGAAGCTGGCTGCAGCATGACACCGCTGGAGCCCCAGTTCCTGGGCATTAACTGTGGGCTACCGCATTCCCCAAGGATGTTAAAGGGCTTGCACCATCCTTTTTGGAAGCCCCGCCCCTTTTGCAGATGGGAGTGGACTATTTAGAACTTCTGGCGTAATCCTCAGTAGCTGAGAGAAAGACCCATCAGCCGACCCCAGAAGCGTCAGATGGGTGGTTGGAATCTGCCCGGGTTGATGTCTGATCTGGAGCAGGTGGCTGGGGATCCCAGGAAGCAGCAAAGAGGGTGTGAAACGTATTCTTAGGGAAAAGTTAGAGAGGACAGATACCAAAGGCAAATGAGGTTCATGCTGCTATTTTGTGCACTGCTCAAAAAATAAAATGGGTATGCAGGGCAAAACGAACAGGCACAGCTCTGCCCCTACACAGCCTGGCAGAGAGGAGTTGGAGAAGGAACACAGGCTTTTGAATGAGGTGTTCGCTCCAGTCGCACACATTTGCTCGTCCCTGTTGGGTGCCACGAGGCTGGGATCTGGCCCCAGGGTTCTGCCAGTGGCAAGGTCGATGAGGCTCCCAGGCCCTTGAGCTGACCTTGAAGAGGAGGAGAGGGCCAGGAACCAAGAAAGCAAGTGAATGGCAAAATGACGGCATCCTGTGTGAGCAGTTACAAACCAGTATGAGTGATGGTCAACTGAGCTGCGTGGTAAGGGCCAGTGTGGGTCAGAAAGACCGGAGTAGGGGAGGCCACCCTAGGTGGGATGGAGGAGAAGCCTCTTTGAGGTGGTGTCTGTCCTGGGACCAGAGCACAACCAGCAGCAATGGGAGAACACAACCAGAGTACTCAGAGAGGATTGGCAAGGCCAAAGGCCCTGAGGCAGGAAGAACGGAGCCCCTCATGAGGACAGGGAGGTAAGCTGGGGAGGTGGCCAGAAGGAGTGGGGAGGCAGGCAAGGGAAAGGATGAATTGTATTCTGAGCCCACCGGTGGTTCGCTGGAGGCCTGAAAGCCGTCAGTGACATGCTCAGATCTACATGTTACCAACTTGCTGTGCGGCTTGGGCTATAAACTTAACTTCTCTGATTTTCATTCTCAGCTGTAAAGAAACCAAAGCCCGAGTTGATGATAAGGGTTAGAAATCGTCTATGTAGAATTAATAGAGGAACTGATGTGTTGTGAATGCTCAGGAAAATGGCAGCTGTGGTTCTCCCCTCCTCCCTTTTCCCCCTTCTCTGTCTTCCCCTCCTCCCTCCTCTCATTATTGGCAGAAATCAGATGGGTGTTGTTCATAGCACTCACTCTTCGCCCGAAGGGGAACCTAGCATCCCGTGGGTCTTATGCCAAGAATAGGAGTCTTGACAACTGTCTGAGACTCTCAATGCTCTTTCATTAACCCCCACCACGGGTAGGCTGACTCTGGCTAGTTCGGAGCTGGGGTGAGCCATAGCATGGGGGTGCTACTCTTCGGGTCCCAGAGTCACCCTGCCACGTTGGAGGTTTTCTGGGGTGACTGAGTGCCCAGCCAAGCTCTGCTTCTGGATCCCGGGGCTTCTCCTGCACAGATCTAGTGTGCAAAAGACAGCTGCTTCTTGGAAAACCGCACAAACTTCCTTCGTGCAGGATCTCCACCCTGTTAGCTACTAAAGAAAAGGCAAAGGCCAAGTCTTCACATGTCCTCAAGAAGGTTATAACTGGTGGTGGTGCCAGGCAGAAAGCTGATGTTGCCCCCGTGTCAACAGAGGGATTACCGAAGCGGTGGGGAGAGAGAGACTTAGCAGAGCCTACTGGAGGCTCTGAAATCTTCTCAGAGGAGGGAACCTCAGGGCTGGGTCTTTTTTTTTTTTTTTTTTAAGATTTTATTTATTTATTTATTTATTTGACAGACAGATTGCAAGTAGGCAGTGAGGCAGGCAGAGAGAGAGGCGAAAGCAGGCTCCCTGCTGAGCAGAGAGCCCGATGCAGGGCTCTATCCCAGGACCCTGAGATCATGACCTGAGCCGAAGGCAGAGGCTTTAACCCACTGAGATACCCAGGCGCCCCATCCTGGCTGGGTCTTGAAGGAAGGACAGGAGTGTGCCGGCTGGAGAAAGGGGGACAGGAATACAAGGGGGCCAGTGAGGCAAATTCCAACAACCCAGAGAAGTAAGCCTTCCACACACAGGAATGGAAAGGGCTGGATGTCAGTCAGGATTCTTCTCCTCACAAGGGGCTAAAAAGAGCACGACAGAAGGTGGGGCCGGGGGAGAGAGTGGGCTTCAGGTCAGGCTGGATTCAGGGTTCCAGTACCTCCTTTTAGGACTTGCTATCCCCTCCTGATGTGGTGTCTCCACTTGGATTGGCTCATCATCCATTTCGGCCAGAAGGCTGGAGCCGCTCAATGCCCACAGCCTTTGTGGCTCACACTTGGCAGAAGCTAAAGCCACTTTCTCCTGGAGCTCCAGGGTCCGCTCCAATCGCCTTTAGTCCCCTGCCTTGTCCCTGAGGCAACTGCAGTGGCCACAACCACAGCGTGTCCTGGTGGGCTGAGGGCTGGCTCACCAGAAACTCAGTCTCCACTCATTGCTGGTGTCCTGAAAGCTCCGTGTTGCTCAAGCCGTGCTAGACACTCCACAGCCCTCCTAACCCAGCTCCCTCTCACCCCTACAGGGCCCTCATCTTTGTGTCGCATGGAGCCGGGGAGCACTGTGGCCGCTATGATGAGCTGGCTCAGATGCTGATGGGGCTGGGGCTGCTGGTGTTCGCCCACGACCACGGTGAGTACCCCCTGGGGGGACAGGGCCCACGCTGCTGGCCGGTGCCTGACAGTTTGGGGGACCCCCCCACTTTCCACCACCCCACCTCCCTCATCCCTCCTCCTCTATTATTCTGTGATTCCCGCGGTGACACTGGGAAAAGACGCTCTCCATGGGATGTTTCTGAGTTAAAAAAAAAAAGTAATAATAATATGTAGTTACGTAAACAAAAAAATATGTCTGACCAGCACTTTCTGTTGCGTCTGGGATTGAATGCAGGCTGATTAGAAATCTCAGCTGAGAAAAAAAAAACCAAAGCCAGAATCTGTTTATACAAGAACTTGCCTCAGGCCAAGGAATCCTCTCTTGCATTTATAAAGGGCTTTCTGCGCAAAACGGGCCCCAGTTTTCTCCCAAGGGACTTCAGATGGATGTGGTAATAGTCCGCCAAGTACAGCTCAACCCCTTCCACCACAAGACACTAAGGAAGCATTTCAAGCCAGGAGAATAGGAAAACTCTCAGAGGCCGTATCGGTCCCAAGAAAACCCCAAACACACACATGTGTGCATACACATGTAAATACATGCACACACATATTCCCCAGCCCGATTTTTTTATTCTTCTTTCTATAACAAAATCCACACTAACCATCCAAATGCAGTGTTTATTGCCTAAGCCCGTATGTCATCCCTTCATCATTTTTGTGACATTCCTCATGGTTTGGAAGGCTCCCGATTTAGCTCTTCCCCTGCTTAACAGTCTTGAAGAATGAAGTGTTCCCTGTGACTGAACACGGTGATTTCTCTACAGCCGCAGTGTAGAAATCTTGCGTCCCGGCTCAGATCCAGCAATGTGGTTGCTATTTTATGTGATTTGAAAATAGATAATTAAGTGGCATTGCTGCAAAGAGGGAAAGGGGAGCAGTGACAGGGCCCCGGAGTCCTTGCGAAAGGGAGGGAACGCGAGAGCAGGGGATGAGAAGCCTGCTGGGAAGTTTTGAATATAAAGAATTAGGAAATGTGGATTTACCAAGAGCCCTTTTTAAGCCAGCTATGAGCAAACATCTTCATAACTGCGAATATTGACTAAATTCTTTCTTGTTATGGTCGTAATGTTCTTTAGGGCTTGGCAAATGGTCGCGGTAATATTTGTGAGGCTGTTTGAGATGTCGTATTTGAGCACTGTCCTGATTTTCACTCTGGGGACTGTGTTGGTATGAGCCTGGGGACTTTGTATAGAGTGTAAAAGCCCAAGATGGGAACACTTCTCTTCCGGTTGTCTTTGTTTCTGTTAATATCTGCTGCAATCATCCCCTCCCTCTTCAAACTGAGCAACCTAGGGACATACTGGCAGAAAAGAATATTCGGGCTTGGCAAACAGCGAACACCTTCACCCAGAATCCAAGGAGGGTTGTGAACCTTGGAATCTTTTACCTTCTTAGGAACTCCCCTGGGCCACACCTGTGGGAGCACGCACCTGTTGTGCCCTATTTATTTGGTCTGATGGCAGAACTTTGAAAAACAAGTTTAAAAGGCTTCCCTGTTTGAGGAAAAGGAGAAAAGAAACAGCCCACCTATTGATGTTTCCAAAATAACATCTAGGATGGGCGCATCCTAGATGTTCTAAAGTTAGTTCAAAAGTGGTCATTGATATTCACCTGCTCTGAGTTCCTTGGTTTATCGTCTTCTTCCCGTGACTCATTGGAAATCTCCCTGGCTAGTGCCAGAGGGTGGTGTTTTGTTTTGTTTTTTTTTTTTTTTTTTTTGTTTTGTTTTTTCCAATTTATTTATTTTCAGAAAAACAGTATTCATTATTTTTTCACCACACCCAGTGCTCCATGCAAGCTGTGCCCTCTATAATACCCACCACCTGGTACCCCCAACCTCCCACCCCCCCGCCACTTCAAACCCCTCAGATTGTTTTTCAGAGTCCATAGTCTCTCATGGTTCATCTCCCCTTCCAATTTACCCAAAAGCACATACCCTCCCCAATGTCCATAACCCTACCCCCCTTCTCCTAACCCCCCTCCCCCCAGCAACCCACAGTTTGTTTCGTGAGATTAAGAGTCACTTATGGTTTGTCTCCCTCCCTATCCCATCTTGTTTCATGGATTCTTCTCCTACCCACTTAAGCCCCCATGTTGCATCACCACTTCCTCATATCAGGGAGATCATATGATATTTGTCTTTCTCCGCTTGACTTAAAGATACAAACGTAGTGATCCAAAGGGGCACGTGCACCCGAATGTTTATAGCAGCAATATCCACAATAGCCAAACTATGGAAAGAACCTAGATGTCCATCAACAGATGAATGGATCAAGAAGATGTGGTATATATACACAATGGAATACTATGCAGCCATCAAAAGAAACGAAATCTTGCCATTTGCGACAACATGGATGGAACTAGAGCGTATCATGCTTAGAGGGTGGTGTTTTGTTCAAGAAATGAACCCGGTTGAATGTTTGTGTGACTTTGGTGGTCGTCTGGGGATGAAAGTGACCATAGCTCACTTAGTAGGACAAAGCCTCGTGAGCAGGCTGGCCATCATTGCAGGGTCTCATGCGGCTGGATCCTGGTGGTTAGTGATCTGTGCTTTATTCCTTCTTGCTAACACGTGTAGAGAAGGAGGGATTCGAACCCAGACCTGCAGGTTCTGAAGCCTGGCCTCCTTGATGACAAGATGTGGATGATTCAGTAGCCAGACCAGGAATGATTACATACAGAGACACAGGCAGGCTTCTTTCTTTCCTACATAGATTTTCAATTTAAATAGAGCAGAGAGTGGGAGAATGTCAGGCACTTACTGGGCCAGTTGGAGGTACACAAAGGATTAAAAATGCAGAGCTGAGAAAGACTGTTCTAGAGCCCGTGGCCTCTCCAGGGCCAGCGTGACCTCAGACCCTACCCCACCTTCCATCCCACATACTCAGGCATGTTGTCATCCTGTTGTCAGAGGCGTGCTGCTAAAACATTCATGCCAGACAGCAAGCGGGCTTGGGTGCAAACGTACCTGGGTCCAAATGCCCCCTAGGCTGAGACTCCAGACCTGAGAACTCAGACACCATATCGAACCATTCCAAACCTCTGTTTTCTCATCCACCAAATGGGCAAGGCAGTGCTGTCCTATAGCCAGGATTTTTGTGCCATAATGCTTAGAGAGTGCCTGGCAGAGCATGGTAAGATGTCCCCCTGCACTCTGCCCTCTCCCTGACCCCTTCCAGCCACCGTGCAGACCACCCACTGTGCCAGGTACCCACACGGGGGGGCTCCAAGGCCCTAAGCAGGAACAGCTAAGCTGGGAGCTGGGAGCCAGGGGTGCTGGGTTCTGGGGCCCCTGTTGCTGCCCTGAGCCGGTCCTCTGTCTGGCCCAGAGAGGCTGGCAAGGATAGATTTTTCAAAACCTTTACAAAGTGAACAGACCTGCTGCTGCTGGTTTCTATAAACACAGTTTGCAGAAATGCGGGTTTCTATAAATCAGCCACTAGCTTGCTTTCAAGTTACCTCTCATTGTCCAAGTACGTTCTACTATCTCATGGTTTAGGCAGAGACCCGGAGACACTGTGCCTGTAGCCGTCTGGCTGTGTTTCCCAGCATGCCGGGGAGACTGGCAAGCACAGCGCCGGGCTCAGTCAGTAACCCGTTGAACTTTGCTGTTTTAGGATTTTGCAGGATGACAGACTGCGTGGGCTTGGCCACAAACGAGAGCTGTGATTCCTGCCCTTGGTCAAGGGGCACCTCTGGTACATTCTACCCTCCCTTAATGATGAATATTACGACCCCATTTTAGGCGTGAGGATTCTGAGGCTTTATTGCCAAAGGGCCCATTCTGATGGCACTGAAACATCCACACCAGTCAGGGGCAGTTTTCAGGCCACAGAAGCCTGACCATAGGAGCTTCACAAAAAATGTCTAAGACCGGGGGGGGTGGGGAGGGAGGGAGGGTGAGGGTGGGGGGACCCCACAGTACCTCCAATACGGGAAGCTCCATCTGTGGTCTTGCTCGGTTCTTGTTAGCTGTGGCTTTCCCATCCATGGCAGCCAGCTCCAGCCTCCTGTTCTCAGCAGGAGGGAGATGGGGCACAACACGGCATGGCAGGGGCTGGGCTTATACCAGGAGAGCTCACCAGCATTCCAGCTACATCTCCTTGGCCAGTGCTGCATTGCAGGGCTACGCCCCTAGCTGCAAGGGAAGCAGTGAAATCTCATTCATTCAGGTTTGTCACCGAAAGGGGCATTACTCAACCATCTTACTGTCTGTTTTTTGGGTTATAACAGCACCTCCTGTCTGTCTCATCCATCCATCCTTTTGTTCTTTCAGAAGGTTTTGGTGCCAAGGTCATGATTGGTAGCATCAGTAAGTGGTGGGTAACATTCCTAATTGTGCAGCAGGCCTGGGCTCAGTGCCATGTAAGGACAGAGTCATGGATGCAGAAACTGACAATCTGATGGTAGACTGACCTGTGTTCCCCAGAAAAATTAAGCGGCCCCTGTTACGTGTCCAGCTTCACTAAAGTAATCAGTATCCTGAGTGGTAACTCCTTCCTTTGGAGGAAATAGACTTACTGAGTCATCCCATGTCAGCCCCTTGCTCTCCCCAGCAACCTTCTTGTTTCCCATGTGGGGCCCAGGACTGAGCAGAGGGGAGGCCTCACCCCTCTGCTGATCACCCTTTGTGATCCCAAACCCACCAGACCAGAAATCTTTTAAGCACACATAGCAGAATATCAATAGAAGAGTATCCACAACCGCTGGGCACTGTTGGGTGTTGGCCTTGTGGAGAGGACCCAGCAGAGTGGCCACTGGAACACCAGAGTGGCCAGTCTGGTGGCCTAGATTGGGACAACAGTCCAGTGAAACTTGAAAGCGATGTGGTTAGAAGCCAGAACAGAGGAGACCTGTAACTTGGGTGTGCTGAGTAGGACACAATGTCTCAGAGGTACACAGGCTTCACCTGACGCCCAGAGCACTGGCAGGGGGGCTGGGTCTTGTTGGATGAGTAGGAGCCTGCCAGGAGAAGCAAGGTGTGGAGAGAGGCACCCGTCACTGAGAGCAGTTGGCTCTGACCTTGACTGCCTGTTGAAATCCTTGGGGAGTCTTGAAAAATACGAATGCCTGGGCCCTCTCTCCAGAGAGACTTGGATTTCTTATGTCTTTGATGTGTCTGGGGTATGGAAACTTCAAAATGACCCCAGTGGGGTCTCATGTACAGTCAAGGTTAAGAAGCACAGTTCCAGGCAGAGGAGACTGTACAGGGAAAAGTTGATGCACAATATGACATGCTTATGTCATGTTCGGGGAGACTTCTGAGCCCAAGGACTCAGTGGACCCTGAAGTTCAGCAACAGTTACCAGGGGGTGGGGGTGGGGGTGCGGGGGAGCCGGCCCCTGGCAGGCTGATGAGTCCCTCTAGATACTTGGAGCCCATGAGGGGGTTGATGCAGGGAGAGACAGGCTGGCTGCTGGGAGCAGGGAGGGCCATCAGTAGACAGGTGGGCGGGACCCAGCAAGGGAGAGGTGAGGGCAGACCAAGGTGAAGGAGCTTTTGGCACGTCTGAACAGGTGGAAACACCAGAGGATGGGATTTTCTGTGCCATTCTAAATATAGTGCTAAGAAAACCAGGGCTCATGCTTATGCCATCCCTCGGTCACCAGCTGCTCGCGGTGACTCACTGGAAATCCCTCTGCCTTCCACAGGAGCCGAGAGGCTGGTGTGAGCAGGGGAGAGGGCAAGGCACTAGGGTGGGCTCCCCTGTCCCACTGGCAGGCGCCGCCGCAGGTAGAGGGCCCTAGACACTGACCCGGTCCCACCTGGAATGTGGGCATCTTGGCCGGTCCCAGGTGACCTAGCTGCTGCAAGGGGGAGCAGTCTCCTGACTCTGGACCTGGCTGCCTGAAAAATACATTTGCTGAGGCCCGAGCCACTCTGTTTCTATTTCCAAAGTATTAAAGAGCCATCCTCAACTGATTAACAGTGAATTAATTATGTACAAATATTTGAGGGAAAGTGTTAAAGGGGGTTTGTTTGTTTTATTTTTTCTAACTCAGCCGGAGTGTGTGAGAAGAGGAAGTTCTGAGGGAAGGTTTGTGGGCGACAGTTATGCCCTATTCTGTTCATGATGGGGGCTCTACCCGGTCCCACGAAGGGTGTTGAGGAAATTCAGGGTTGGGGGAGATGATATGTGTGTTTTACAAACAAGGAGACAGTTTTGAGTCAAGGTCCCTTGCTGGATCTATTCTAAAAATTGGTCACCATCAGTTACGGTAATAGATTTTTCTTTGAAATGTTTGAAAAATGTGTCAGCATTTCTTGGCTTTAGTAAATATGCAAGTGAGAAAAATGGAGGGAGTTGCGTTTTGTTATGAGACGTTCAGGGGACCCAGCTCTGAGGACAGGCCACCATGACCTTGCCTCTGCGGTGGCAGGTATAGGAGGTAGCCTGGGCGCTCTCTGTATCCCACGAGGGCTTTGCAGTTTCCTTTCTCCGTCTCCCCCACCTCTTCCTCCTTCATTCAGAGGTAAGTACACCCAAACCTTCCACCTTGGGTATAAATATCTGACATGAGTTTATTTGATCACTTGCGTCTTTCTTGAACAAAATATAAAAATTTCTGTGGCCTTGGTTTACTCATTTATAAAATGATGTGATAATAATAATGAGGCTATATGGTCGTTGATAGAATGAGAAGGATAGAATGAGAGGAAGCAAGGTTCTCACACTCTAGTGGACTGCAGTGTTCCAGAAGGCCCACGGAAACCCAGATGGCTGGCCTCCGACCCCCGACGTTGTGATTCAAGAAGGCAGACTGCGAGGAGAAAGGAGGCCAGTTCACTGCAGATATTTCTTATGTACAATTTCCTTTAAACTACAGTGTAGATATAGCTAAAATTTGAAATGTAACATTTTTCTTTTTTTGAGACTTTATTTATTTATATGGGGGGAGCGGTAGAGCTAAGGGAAGAAGCAGACTCCCTGCTGAGCAGGGAGCCCAGCTTGATCCCAGGACCCCAAGATCAGGACCTGAGCCAAAGGCAGATGCTTAACCCACCGAGCCACCCAGGCCCCTGATTTCATTTTGTCAGAAATGTAGAAAGTGACTTCTTCACATGGGAATCAGGCACATTGTTTGCTCTGCTTTATGGAAGCAACAAAACCCTGTTGCCCTTTTGAGGCCTGCAGGTCTGAATCCTGAATCAGGAGTTTGTGTTAGGGGCTTCAGAAGCCAAATGGATGCTTCCGGAAAGTCAGTGCCACCTTTCTTGTCTCAGTGCTGGCCTGATTATTTACCACCCAGTTATTTTTCAAAAGGAATTTACCCCAAGGGAATATTCATTCATTTCAAAATTATTCACATGTCCCCAGAGAAGGAAATATTTAAGGTTTTCTGGTTAAGGAGAAAACAGACATAATTTTGTGTCTCTGGAAGACACAGTTTCTGAAGTGTTCAAATGAGTCACTTGGAGGAGGAAAGAAAAGTGAAATTACTTATATGTGATGCTCTGTTTAAAAAAAAAGACTGAATAATTCCAGGGAAGGAAATTCTTCTCAGCACCACGGACGCTCTTTGTCGTGGTTCAGGAACTGAGAAAAGATGTATATAATTAGAGTGTATACATAGGATTTACTTGGAAGTAGAACAAAAATGTAGACCTCGGTGTCTGCAAGACCCAGGTCCGAGTCCATTCAACCACTCACTCTCCGTGCGACCCCAAGCAAGTAACTTAACGTCTCGGAATCTCTGTTTTCTCATGGACAGCAGAGAAGACTCAAAATCTCTACCTATCCCCTGGCATCAGGGCTGGGAGGATTAAGGGAGATTATCCGCGTAGAGGGCCTGGCTCACTTTAAGGACTCCATAGGTTCTGGCTACGGTGGGATGACTACTTCATAGTCCTAGGAAAACCTGAGTCTGACACCGGTTGCCACTTCTCACTCCCGAGGGCCGAGTCCAGATTTTGAAAGTGGAGGTCATGTGACTTTTGCCATGGGGCATTTACAAGAGTCATCACAGGATGAGATGATATTTGCATCTGATTAATATTTATTAATAATTACTGTACACCTGACTATCCACACAAAAGGCTTTTTGAAACACTGCCCATGTAGACCTTACTGACCGCCTGAAAGTAGGTACAGTTGTCATAGGTGAACAGAGCTTGTGAGCACCCCAAGTGCCACCTGCCCTGCTCCCCACGACCCAGGGCCGGAAGTTAGTTACTGCATGGATGCTAACTGTCGGCCGATGCTAACTCGGGGCATTTCCTCTCACGAATTCTGCACGGCAGACTGCTAGCCTCGGCATCTGGAGGCCCCGTCTCCACACAGGGCAACAGAGGACAAGGACGCAGGTGCCGGAGGCCTGCAGTCCCAGAGCCCCTGCTCTTGGCCCCTCCCCCGCAGACGTGCCACACCCGCTCTTCTTTTAGGCTTCAGAGTGCCAGGGGTATGCTGTGTGGATGTTCTTGAAGGAGAGTGTGTTCTCCCCAAGTTCCTCCCTTATGTTGGAGCGTGGGTTTCCCACATCAAGACAGAGAAGGGAGGGCAGCTGGCCCAGGTGAGGGTCGCTTCAGCAAACAAGCAAACAAGCAGGACCCAGGAGGCCCTGTTGGGGGATGGGACACCCAGAACTCAGCCAGACCCCACCCTTGCACAAAGCGCATGTTGTCACGGTAGGGACACGGGCCCCTACCAACTCCGAGACAGGTGGCCCTCGACATAGCGAGGAGGGAGGATGACTGCAGGAGGGAGGGCGGGGCCTTGGCTGTCCTTGCAGAGGAAGCCCCATGAAGGCTGAGGCTTCCTCCACTGCATGGCCCTCACACCCCCTGGCATGGGGTGGGAGAACAGGCCCCCCTAGGCAAAGGTGGAGAGGTAGGGGCAGCACGTGGAAAAGAGCTTCTCTGTCACAGGCTGGCACCACGAGTCGTGGACGTGTCGTCCCACTTTAAAGATGGGCATACCGAGCTTTGGGGAAGCAGAACAACAGGTGCATGGTAGGAAGAGCACCCTGGATTCCCTCCCTGGTCCAGGGTGTTCATGGCTGAGAAGCCACCATTGAGTTCAGTGGTCAAAGCCTGGGAACCAGGTGACAGAGTGTGGGCAGGATTTGGGGGAGGATTGTCCAGCCATACAGGAGGAGGACGATGTGCTGCTGTGGAGAGCCTCACCGATGGCTGGGACCTGGGCTCGGAGACAGAGCTTAGCTACGGTCAAACGGATCAGCTGCTGAACTTCTTTTTTTTTTTTTTTTTTTTAAGATTTTATTTATTTATTTGTCAGAGAGAGAGGGAGAGCGAGCACAGGCAGACAGAGAGGCAGGCAGAGGCAGAGGGAGAAGCAGGCTCCCTGCCGAGCAAGGAGCCCGATGTGGGACTCGATCCCAGGATGCTGGGATCATGACCTGAGCCGAAGGCAGCTGCTTAACCAACTGAGCCACCCAGCTGCTGAACTTCTATCACCACCTTCAAGCAGCTCAGAGTTGCCCACAGTGGCCAAGGGTATTTCAAGGCCCTGGAAGCATCAGCTGCCTCCTAACATATAGCTCTGTGCAGACGCTGGCCAACAGCCATGCCCACACCTGGGCTGCAGCCTCCCCAGGGACCTGGCCACCTCCCGTGGCTGCAGCTCGCAGACCCCGCTAATGTCTCCCTGCAGCTTTCCTTCCTTTCTTTGCCCTCCACGCTCCTGTACCGTCTTTCACTTGCTGGAGGATAACTCTTCTCTCACGGTGTTTTTTTAGTTATTTGTTCATACATTTGCCTCCCCTGCTAGACTCTTAATTCCTGAGGCATTTCCCCCAGCACCGGAACCTTGTCTTTTCTTTCTTTCTGTTTCCCCAGCACAGCTGAGATTCTGGTCCCTTACTGGGGGGAGGTGTAATGGTTTTGTGAATTAAATGTGCTTAACAGCTCCCCAAGGATAGCAGTCTACCCCCTGTCGAGTAGGGTTCCATCTCTGGGAGTTCTCAGGATGGCGGAGCAATGGGAGTGATAGAGTTGTGGAAGGGGGAAGGAATGAAACTCGAAGAGAACTTGTGGAAGGCAGGGTCGTGGTGGCAGAGCGTAGAGCAGAGGAGGAGATCAATTATCCCCCGCCCCCCCCACGCACACTGGGTCTGTACCCAGTCTGCAGCTGAACTTGTCCGGGAGGGCACTGTGCTGGGACAGTGGAGGTCCCCAGCTGGATCAGGGCAGGGTTCACACCCCAGGTGGCCTTGGCCACAGCAGGTCCCCTAGGAAGCAGAGGACATACTCTTGGGTGTGCCTGGAGGCCTTGGGCCCATCCTGGAGATTCTCACTGCGGCTGAGGTCAGGGCTGCACATGTCACAGAGCTCATGACAGCTGGATGCCGGCCAGACATTTTCAGTGTCCAGAGCAGCTTCAGGCTGTCAGGAGGGCTGATGACTTAAGCGATCATTTTATAATACCCTTAGTTTTCACACCAGTAGATGCCCCCACTGGTGCCTTAGAAGGCATGTGCTTTGGAGATGACGTGCCTTCTAGAGCCCAGCACACCTGTTCTGCGGCTGGGTGCAGTGCGGGCAGGTTTAGCAGAGCGCTGAGAACACATCAGCTTGTGCACAGCCGCAGGCTCCATGAGACCAGTTCCCCACTGCCATGCGCTGGGCACCTTCTAAATTTAAACAGTCTGCCCCCCCCGTCTAGGTAGCAATTACCTTGGATTATAAAACTAATCCCATTTGCAAATACTGAGTGTTTTCCAAAAGGGATTCCAGTTGGGTGAAACACACACGGGTCCCTAATCGGTGAGGGGAGTCACGCAGCCTCTTGAAGCACACGTTGAGACCAAGGGTACATGGACGGGAGTGAACTAACGTGGCTGCCCAGGGTGAGAGGGACCCCGGAGTGACCACTGGGTTAAATCCCAGCTTTGGCACTCAGCAGTTGAAGGGCATGGCCAAAGACCAGACCCCCAGGGACCCCCATTTCCTTACCCGCGAGGTAGAACTGGTTATAGCAGTCCCGGCCACAGAGCCCCTGTGAGTTACCATCTGAAAAGCACTCAGGGCAGGATCCTACGCAGGTCAGCATGCTATGCTCCTAACTGCTCCTAACTGAGGCCGAAATAACGGTCATAATGACAGTCACTTCTTGGTCACTGACAAAGCAGCTAGCTGCAGCGAACCTGCAAGGAACGCCCCTCTTCTTTTCCAGGGGGACGTGGGGTTGGGGGTGGGGGCACAGGGGGCAGTGCAGGTTCAAGGTCCTGACAGCAAATGACAGGGTTGGGCCTGGACTCCAGCTTCCCAGGAGCAGGTCCTTGGGCATCTCCCAGGCTTGGAAATGGCCACCACCGCCCTTTTGTAAATGAACATTCAAAATAACTCTGGCTGCAGATGGACCAGAAAAAGAAGCTACTTCCAGAGATTTGGAACAGGTAGGGCCGGGGCTGGCTGCATTTGCATGTCGCTGGGAGAGGCTCTACAGCTCTGCCAGGCCCGCACTGGAGGCCTCAGGGGACCTCCGGGGCTGCCTGGGGGAGGGGACGTCTCGGGCTTGTGAGCCTTCCTGAAGCTGGAGCTCAAACAGCACATGACCAGGAAATGGCTGGCCCACCGAGAACTAAAAATAACCGTCCGCCGCGCTGCCAACTGGCAGGGCAGGCCAGGAGAACACAGGCGAGGGAGCGAGGGGGGCAATGGACCTCATGACAGCAGGCAAGGGGCTTCCTCAGTCTGGGGGCAGTTTTCAGGTACCCATGTTACTAGCATGGAAAAAATAAGTAAGTAGCTGCACAGTTCTGACACTCTCCTCCGGGGCTCTAGCTTGCGGCTCTGTGAATTCTCACCATCAGTGCCTTGATTTCTCTCCTATTAGTGGTCAAAGAAAAAAATTAAAGCCAACCCAGGGACCCCAACCTTGCCTGGGATGCTGAGGGGCATTTAGATCTCTTTGGCAAGCAGTCTGGGGTACCATGCACGTTTGCTGCTTGTCTGGAATCTTCGAGAATGAGGAATCCTGTGTGTGAACATAGGGCAGCTCTGATCCCCCAGAGGCCAGCCCTGTGAAGTGAGAGGGTAGGATGTGAGAGACCCCAGGTGGCCGGAGGGGCCTTGAGCTCTGGAGCCAAGCCCTGTTCAGTGGCCGGCCAGCTGTGCACGGGGCCTCTCTGGGCCTGGGTTTCCTCATCTGCACGTAGCGAGACCAGCCGCCCCCGCATGCTGGGCTGTTGTAACTGAGTGACTGATGTAACGCATGGACCCAGCGGGAAGTGGCAGGGATGACGCCTGACAGTCTGTGTACTCAGGGTTCCAGGCCATTCCACAGAGCCATGCATGCAGAAAGTTGTTTTCCCTGCTGCTCTGCGGGCTTCTACCCCAAACCTGGAAGCAGAGGTTGGGCAGCAGGTGGCACTGCCTGCTGGAGAGCGACACCCCCTCACTCGTAGCGTCTCACCCCAGCCCTGAACCAAGCCAGCAGCCCCCACTCAGAGGTTCTAAAGAGACACAGCCACCAAGAAGAACTGGGTCTGCCTGGAGAGTTCCAGAAAGCAGGGCCGTCTGGCCATTGGCATCCCTGTGGCTCCCTCTCTCACAGATCATCCCTCCCTCGGCACAGTAAGTGCTTGGAGAACACCAAACAACGGAGGCTTGTGGATCTCTGCGTCCTTCTGGGGACCCAGGGTACAATAGCTGCGCTGTGAGTGCATTTCAAGGCATTTTGATAGAAACAGTGATTTCTCTGGGTTTGCCCCTGTGCAGACTGGAGCATTGCATACCTGCGTGTACGAACTTGGATCAGAGGACGGGCCCTATTTAAAGAAAACCAAGTAACACTTTACCACCTGGGAAAATCTGTCATCTCTGTGCTTGTACTTTTTTCTTGGATCACCACCCTTGCAACAATGTGGCGAGTCAGCCTGTGTGCCCATTGAGCAACTAAGCTCAGAAATGCAGAGTACCTTGCCCGGGGCTCCATAGCCTTCCAGTGCCAAAACCAATTCAAATACCTGTGCTCTTCCACCTTGCTGGAATTTTCACTTTCAGAAGACTGTTCTGGGTGCAGGGTGCCCACGCAGCAGGCGCTGTCCAGGCGGCGAGGCCCGCTCTTGGGGCTCTGCCTCCTAAGCAGCCTGGCTTGTCGTGCAGCCCCCCGCAGGTGCCCTGGGGTGTCTACACCATCTGACAGAAGCACCGAGCGGCTCTAGGAATAGCTTGTGACGCACAGTCTGTCGGGATGTGGTGCCAGCTCCCTGGTGCGCACCTTCTGCCGAGGCTCTGCTCAGAGATGCTCAGACTCCCAGAGGTGGCACCTGAGCCCAATACAGTGGCAAGGGCTGAAGCCAGCAGTAGAAACACAGTGCTTTCGCCCCTGCCTCAGCACCTCTGCCGGCGGCCACACAGAGTGCCTCCTGCAGGCCTCACCCAGGGGCTGGCTTCCTGGTTTCAGCTTGAGCTCAGCCACAGGTGTTTTGCTATGGGACTCCCCTGGATAGAGGCAGAGGGACTTGGGCTCGGGGCCTGGCCCTCTGTTTTTGGTTCTGTGGCTGCGACCAGTCAGTTGACCTCTCTGAGCCTCAGTTTTCCCATCTGTGTAATGAGCTGGAGAGATCCCCTAGAAATCTTGAATCAAAGAACCCAGCACAAACTCTGCATGCCGTCGACACAGTTCTGTCCCTTCCTTCCACGCTGCTCTCATCTGGAAGGTGGCACTCTCTCTACCATGCCGCTGGCTACCTTCCTCCAGTGCTGAAAACCAGGCCTGCAGGGCAGGGTTGCCAGCAAAGATTGAGAGTGTGAGAGGCAGGGGCCAGCTGTCTCTTTTCCTGGAGTTGGGGAGAAGTGCTGGATCATTTAGGCACCATAATAATAATTATTTCTTTTCCCAGTTATTGTACAGTTGTCAGTGGATGGGAAGAATCGCTCAGAGGGTTTATTCAGTACAAACTTTCTCTTTTACCAAAAAAAAGAGAGGAATTGTCCACAGCTCTTCGTTTGAAGGCCAAAGGGACAGATTCCAAGGCCCCTGGATGCAGGGAGGTAGGAGAGTCTGGGCTGCTTGACAGCAGGTAGGGCTCTGGGGCAGAGCCCCCCACTCCTCCCAGCTGACCCACCAACCAAGAGCCCCTGAAACGATCAGGCTCTCTAGGCTCGAAAAAATAAAATGGCACACTGTCTCTTTGAGCTTAAAAAAAAAAAAAAAAAAAAAAAAAGCGCCTCTTTGAGCAGAAGGTGAGATGAGGTGTGGGAACACACCCATGGTCAAGATATCCAAATGACCACAGGTGGACGAAGACATCCCTTTGAGCACAGACCCAGAGCTTCACAGAACACCTGCCGTGTGCCAGGCACGGTGTTGGGTTTTGTCACACGTGCATGTGTGATCTAGGGACCAAGAGAGGGGTGAGGCCTGGAGAGGTTTGAGATGGTGGCCCATCAGCTGGGGGCCTCAAGACAGGGTTGAGACCCGCCTGGCCTGGGGTGTTACAGCTGCCCCCGGAACAGAATAAGGGCGCTGGTTTGTAACAGGAGCTATTCGAAATAGCTGCCTGGGGGCCTCCCAAATTGTCCTCACCCGCCAGGAGTGACGTTTATACTCACCTCTTCAAGAATGATATTTCCCCTTTAGTAATAGCTTGTCATTGATGTGATAGACTGCTTTTCCCATAAAACTGATCTGATTCTTAAGGTCTTTTTGAAAAAGCAAGAGAGAGAAAAGAAAATTGCCACTTCCCCCATTTTCCTCCCTCCATGCCGCAGAATTGTTAGGAAAAGAGACTGACACTTTGTCTTTCAGAGCTAACAATGGAATGTAGCGGGAAGGGAAGTGTGGCTGTAGGTTTAATTTTGCAAGGCGACCAGGCAGACCGTGGGGGTTCAGTTTGCTAGGAAGATTTCTTGCTATTGACCATTGGCAATGTCTTTCATATCCCCGAGCCTCACTTGTGGATTATTTGTTCCTCTGTAATTTGTGGAGCACCTGCCCACAGCTGTAAACGAGACAGACAAAAATCCCTGCCCTTGTTAGACCCTAAGTGGGAATGAATGACTTGAGAGTCTATAATTTAGAGGTAAGGGTGAGGAAGAAAAACCAAAAGAGTGGTAGAGCAGGGTAGTGCAGCAGGTGTTAGGTGCCATTCTAAAGAGGCCGGTCCCCCTGGGAAAGTGGCAACCGGACAAAGGGAGAGGAAGAGGAGCAATGGGTGTTTGAGGGGAAGAGGTATAGCCAGTACAAAGGTCCTGGGGTAGGAAAGTGTCTGGCTGATGAGAGGAGCAGTCAGGAGATAGGGGGTGCTGGGGGAGGAAACGGAGTGGCAGATGTAACAGAAGATAAGGAACGGCTCATGTAGGGTCCAGGGAGTTTCAGTGTCCCCATCTGTAAAACAAACAAAAGACCCACATGTCTGTTGTACAGATTTGATGGGATAATACATACCAAGCACCTGCATGTATGCTAGGCATTGACCAAGTGGGAGCAAGCGTGCATTGCTCTCCTACATCAGAGATGCAAGAAGCCACCTGGCTGTTCATTCCCAAGGTGTCAGCACCGTGTGGATGCTGCAGTCCAGTCAGGGTGAGCTTGGGTTCAGACTCACCTGATGGGCATCAGGAGGTACTCTCTCATTAGCAGGACCCCCTGCCCCAGCTTTGCAACACCCTTGCAGCTTCTTCAGCTATCCCCAAGGCTCTGCGGGGGCATTATCTTTCAGGGGGTCCAATAAAGAGCATCTTTCTCTGATAGAATTGATTAATCTGGGGACTGAGCATACAATCCTGCCGGAGCTTATGACCGGGCTTCGGGCTGATCTCAGTGGTCTTTAAAAGTGGAGAGTTCCAGGGACACCTGGGTGGCTCAGTTGGTTGAGCAGCTGCCTTCGGCTCAGGTCATGATCCCGGCGTCCTGGGATCGAGTCCCGCATCGGGCTCCTTGCTCGGCAGGGAGCCTGCTTCTCCCTCTGCCTCTGCCTGCCTCTCTGTCTGTCTGCCTGTGCTCGCTCTCTCTCCCTCTCTCTCTGACAAATAAATAAATAAAATCTTTAAAAAAAAAAAAAAAGGTGGAGAGTTCCGAAGCTAAGTTAAGACCTTTGAGGCCAGGAACCATGTCCCTGATTTTGTGTGTGTGTGTGTGTTTGTTGTGTCTTATGTATTAATATGTTTCATATATATTACACACAGGCACTGGGATATGCCTAAGGCAGCCTCTAACAGTAAGAAGTCTACCAGTGTTTTTTAGATGGCTGCTTTTCCTGCCTCAATCAGTTGTCAATCACCACAATGATACTGTGTAACAAAGTCTCCAGAAGCTGATCAGCTGAAGACAACAACTTTTTCTTATATGTCTGTAGGTCAGCTGATTTCCAGTTTTCTCCATCTGTCTCTCCTCCTCCTTTGGCCAGTGATGTCAGGGACACAAGAGAGTGGTGGAGTCGTGTGATGCTTTTTAAGCCTAAGCTCTCAGACTGTCCCATCATCAGTTCCTCCCAGAGCAAGTCATACGGCCAAGCATAACATTCACAGGCTGGGGACGGTATGTTCCTCGCCTGGTGGGAGGATTCTGCATAACCTGTGACAAAGAGCAGGGCTGAGGGAGGTCTCCCTAGAAAAGACCTAGGACCTGTCCTGCTGTTGACGGAGTGAACCATCAGGGATGGAACTCAAGGTGATTTTAAATAGGACACAGGCAACCTCTGTTTGATTTAAGTCATATGTATTTATGTTGTGATTTCTGTATGAGTTAGGGATTAAGTTTGGCTGCTAGAAGAGAGATTAGTCATGGCAGTGGATTAAGTGAAAAAAGTTACTTTCCCTCTCACTGAAAAGAAGTCTGGAGATATTCTGAGCCGATGTTTTAATTATTACTCAGGCATGGTGGAGTCAACAGATTAGGACATCACCACCATTGGAACAATAGTTTGTCACTCCCAGTTCCCAGAGGAGGGGCTACTCCACACCAGGCAGGGCCACAGTGGGGAAGCAGTGGCATGGGTCAGGAGGCAGATGAAACAGGGTAACTGTAGGCAGGAGCTTTTATTGTGGTTTCCACGGGAAGGAATGGGTGAGGCAGGGTAAAGCGGGTTTAGGATTGGCTAGTTGGAATAATTTTATGACTCTGGAGGGTAGGGACCACTCTGGAGTGTAGGGTTGGTCGCTAGTGGTCTGATACCTGACCCTGGAGTGAGTAGGGCAGAGGGATATTGGCCTGAAATGGGAGAGCTTGGGAGAGCCTGAGAGAGGAGATCAGAGGTAGTCGCAGGGAGTGGGCTTTGTATTGGTTAGTTTGCATATGAAAGGTGCCCTCAAAAGCAAGTTCTTTGGTATTCTCTAGGAATTGGCTATCCCCAGGAGGGAGAGTTTCCCCAGGGTTGGTCAGGCCTCACATGTCAAAATAGCAGAATAAAAGACATGCTTAATATACCCTGAGATTATGGTTTCATTGTATTATGAAGAAACCAGCTTTCTTCTATCTGCTCTTCTCCCCTTAGAACATCCAGCCTCAAGTTTCCCTCTTGGTCCAAAATGGCTGCTAGAGTTCCAGCCATCACATCACATGTATGTTTCAGACATCAGAAAGAATGGCTACCTTCTTATTAAGAAGCTTTCCTGAAAGTTCCATATATCAACTTCCTTTTCTATCTTAATGACTAAAACTTGGTCACATGGCCACCCCTAATTGCTAGGGAGACTGAGTGCTTTAGCCAGGTACATTGCCAGACTGAATACAATTGGGTTTAAGTTACTAAGAAGGAGAAAATAGGTACTGGGTAGGCAAATAGTAGTCTCTGACAGTTACTCTCTGTTTATGGGAAGTAACTGGTTTTCCATTAACAGTAGTGATAGAAAGTATCTTCTTCTTTTTTTTTTTTTTTTAAGATTTATTTTCTTACTGTGAACAAATATTCAAACCTTTCTAATTTTTTTTTTTTTTTAATCAACTCCTTCTCCCTTTCATAAAGAACAGAGTATGGCTAATGTGCACATAGTTTTAACTTTGGTTTCTCCCGTGTTTCCAGGTCACAGTGGCTCATGAGAAGTGAAATTGTTTGATTTAAGGTTTCATCTTCTGCTTTTCTTCTTAGTGTTGAGCAACTTAGGGAACCTTCCCCATGCAGATGGGTCGGTGTAGGCCAAAAGAACAGCCCCTGTGTCTGAGGGGCCCATCTTAGCATGGTCCCTCCTTGCCGCCACTGCTGGGTCAACACCCAAACCCAGGTGTCGTTCCTAGACAATTTTTTCCCTTGGGGTCAAGGTAAATTCGTAGAACAGAAATGCACAGAGTCGAGAGAATGTTACCGTGCAATGGGCTAGGATATGCGAACCAGAGGACGACACACCGTTAAGAATACATCTTACAAGATGCCTCCCCTCAAAACCCCTTTCATTCTGACATCCCCCCTCCACTCTCCCCGTAGTTATCAGTTGCTGCGGGGGTTGGGGGGGGCGGCAGGGTGTGAAGCCAGCTAGGGAGGGGAACCCAGGCCGTAGTTCCAGGACCCTGGCCTTAAGGACTAGCAGTCTCAGGCTCAGAACCAGCTGGAGGTGGATTCTGCCGGTCACATGAGCCCTCAGTGCCTCAGTTTCCGGCTTGGCAAACTTGGCTTCAGATTTGTCATTTTACAGTTGAGGAAACTGGAACAGAAGTGAAGCATTTCTTACAGTTTCAGAACATATTGGTATGAAGCTTTTTATATATTTTTCCTTCCTTATTTTGCCTTTTATGGTTGTGAGGGCAACAGCAGGACTGATTCCCTAAAAGGGAGAGACTTTCTCGTTTCATCCAGGTGTCTTCTTCTTGCAAGGGGATCAGAGAAGCTTGCCACAACCTTGGTGGGAATGTGGACAGCCGAGCCTGGCAGGTCCCACGCTTTGGGGGTCAGCTGTGAGTGCCTCGCGCAGGCTGGGGCCCTGAGTTCACAGAAGGAGGCACCAGTGGGAGAAGGAAGCTCCAAGACACAGAGTGAAACCAGAGCTTGGGGAGGAGTGAGAGTGTGGCCTCCTCTCCGGGGCTTCTGGGCCTCAAGTTATTCACAGAAGGAGCTGTCCCCCTCTCCCCACTCCCCTGAAGGCTACATGCTGTCCTTATTAGGGTCACCCTTTGCAAGGAGCACGGTGAGGGTCAGAGGACATTTGTGTACCACGCTTCCAAGGACAGAGCAAAAACTCAGACCGAGGAATGTCCGATGCTGGAAACATGCTCGGCTCAGCTGACCTGTGTTCTGCTGTCAGCAACGGCGGGGGAGTAGGTGGGATGTGACCGTGGGAGCAGAGCTGTGCTCATTTGGGCCATTTTATGTGGGGGCCTCCATAGCCTTGCCTGACCCCTGAGGCCCTGAGAACATCACTGGGTTCTCATGACTGCCAGGAAAAGGGTACATTGCCGTCCCCATTGTTGGCCCCCAACACCTGCAGCCCTCCCTGGTCCAGAGCCCTCGCCCCTCCAGACAGCCTTACAGGGCAAGGGTGCTCTGTGCTTCTCCACTGTTCTGTTACCTCTTGTCTTCTTTTCTTCTGTTTGGATTTCTTTTATACTTATTTCTGTGCATATTGTGTCTCTCATCTTTGCTGCGATTCCTTTTACAGTCTTCCCAGAAGAATCTGGTGTTATTCTATAAAGCAATGGTAGATTATTTTTTTTTCTTAATGCAAGACTGCTGACTCAGGGAAAAAAAAAAAAGTAAGGGCACAAGAATAAATAAATGCAGGGGGAGCATGATTTCTTTTCCCTCTGTAGAAAAATAGAGCAACTTCAGTTCACATGCTTTTTATTTTTTTATTTTTTAAAGCTTTTTTTTTTTTTTTTTAAATGGACAGACTGAGATCACAAGTAGGCAGAGAAGCAGGCAGGCTCCCTGCTGAACAGATTCCAGGTCCCTGGGATCATGACCTGAGCCAACGGCAGAGGCTTTAACCCATAAGCCACCCAGGCACCCCTCACATGCTTTTTAGATTAAGGCAGGAACGATGACATGGTTTGAGGAGTCTCATGCCAAGTACACTTGAGGCTGTGGGAAAAGAGGAAAGGGAAGGAGCCCAGCAGAGGGGGAGGTGACAGAAACCAGAAAACACTGGGTTTTGCAGGTTTTGCAGGAAGGGTGGCTCATTGGTCTGTGGATTTTGGGAAGTCTCCTTCTGCTGCTATTTTCCCTTTAAAATGCTCACTTGGCCAATGAGTCCACATTTCTGCTTCCAACCTAGAGGGACCTGTGAGGTGTGCCCAGAGAGACCAGCCTTGTTCTAGTGAACAGTCCAGAACAACCCATGTGCCCGCCAACAGAGGAAGAGTTAGCTAGACTAGGGCACATTCATATGTTGCTGGTTAAAAAGAAGGAGAATCAACTATAATTTTGGCTTTGGAAAGTTCTCCAAGGTCTATTGTTAAGGGTAAAAGTAAACAACTGTTTTTTGGAAAGAAAAAGAAGATCATAACACGAAATTATATGGAGTTACGGACCCAAGACTGTGAGTGTGTAGAAACATACCAGGGCGATCAGGTGAGCAAATCTTAGATTGCATGCGGGTCTTTTGTAATTTAGAAATAAATAAAAATTTTTTAACAATAATCAAGAGATACAGTGCTTGTTGACAAGATATTATTTGTGGCCCTTTACCTGCCATTAGTGTCTGACCTCCCAAAGGCCCCGTTGTGGACCTGAAGGTCCCAGACACCCCGCACAGGAGAACAGTTCCCTTGCTAGAGCCTCACAGCCTAAAACAAAATCCTCTAAGGGCCAGTTTAGACTGAACCAAGGTTGGGGGGCATGGGTGACTCAGTCGGTAAAGTGCCTGACTCTCGACTTCAACTCAGGTCACCATCTCAGTGCTTGAGATCAAGCCCCTCGTTGGGCTCTCTGCTCAGCGGGGAGCTGCTTGAGATTCTCTCTCTCCCTCTCCCTCCTTCTGTCTCTATGCCCCCCTCTCTCAAATAAATACATAAATCTTAAAAAAGAAAGAAAGAAAAATCGAGCCAAGGTTTTCTTGCCCAGGGACGTTCATGACGGCAGTCATTAGCTTTTGCTCTCAAAAAAGCACCCCAGAGCTGAGCGGCATAAGACAACAGCCCTTCTTCTAGATCATGACCCTGAGAGTTCCTGGGTGAGGCCCGGCTCCGCTGTAGGTCCTCGGCAAGAAACCTAGGACCTGAGGGTCCTGGGCTGCGGACTGGGGTTGGTGGGGCCATGGAGGTGGCTGGGCTGGTCTGCGTCAGCCAGCAGGTGAGCAGAGTTTCCAGATGCTGCAAGACCTTTTTGAGCCTAGGCTCAGAGCTGGCCATATAACACCTGCTCTGCATTGTGTTGCTCAAAGCAGGTTCTGAGCCTGGATTCAAGCCTGGCTGGGAGGAGCTGCAGGGGCCCCTGGGAAAGGGGAGTGGGGTGGGGGGATGATGAGAGGGGAGACTTGGCGCCACGTTTGCTGTCAGTCAACCACGTGACCAAGATAAGCTTCCAGGTGTGTTTCTGAGAAGCCAGAGCAGGCAGAATAGAATGGAAAGCATTTCTCAGAGCTATTTTGATAAGTGCTTTTTTCCAACCAAGGGCAGCTCGGTGGAGGTTAAGGTCTGGTCTTGATGGCTCTGATCAAAGCCAGCAGAAGCATCATTGCTATATTAAAGGACCCTGGAGATTGATTGTCACTATATTCCCCTCCCACCCCCGCTCATTAATTTTCATATCCTCATCCCCTAGCCGGGTCCCCATGCGTCGGTTTAATGCACGGATGCGTGAACTCCAATTACCATCATTTCTTGAGAGTAGATATGATTGTAGGCTGATTGCTGAGCTGGGGGATTTTGTGTTCATGCTTTATGTGTCTGTACATAGGTATAAGCGTGACTTCCAAAAAAAAAAAAAAACAGCCTTTATTTTCTGCTCCTAATGACAAAATACTAGTTCATTGTACAAATTTTGGAAAATATAAAAGAAGGAAAAACAAATTAACCTTAATCAGACTACTCAGAAACAACCAGTACCCTCTTGTGTGGTATATCCTTGTAGCTATGTGCACGAATTTATGGGGAGTGTGTGTGTGTACATGCAAGCGTACACGTGTGTACCCTTGTGCATGTGTGTGTGTATACATGTGTGTGCATGTGCGTGTGAGGGACTGAGGCCAGTGGTTTTGCTGGCAGAACAGGCTGCTGTTGCCTTGAGTCCCTGCAGGTCCAGCCTCCCACCTGCTTCAGAGGCATGCTCTGTTCCCCTCCCGCGGGTCCTGGGCCTCACTCCCTTGGTGGTGTACTTTCCTCTGTGTTGTTGTTAGTCATTTCTGACCTTGGAAAAGGGGAGTGCAGAGATTGAAGCTTGTCGGGAGCAGATCTAGAGACTCTCTCTTTCCCTGTACATATGAGGACACCAAGGACCCAGAGAGGGCAAGGGTCTAGCTCAGAGCCAGCCATGAGGCTGCAGGCAGAATGGGGATGCTTGACTTCATCTCCACAGCAAACCCAGAAGGAAAAGGGCCCTGAATTTCACCAGTTTGGACATAGAGGTGACAACTCGGCAGGGAGCCTCTGTCCGCACCACTCCCTTGCTCCACTGGGAATCTCTTCCAGGGACCCTCCCCTCCCTGCCCCCTCCAGACCCGCTTCCCTGTGCTCCTGGAGCCGTGGGTACTGGGAGCATACATCCCTAGACGTCTGCTAGCTTCCCCTGTCCCCTCCTTCCCATCTTTACTGGAACACCACCTTCTCACGAGCCTCTGAAATTGTCACCCCCATATCCACACCACACATGTGCCCTGCCCACATGCCCCCTTCCTCCCACCAGCAGACCTGCTCTGCATTTTCTGTGTCTCTCATCTGATTCCACTGGAATGACAGCAGGCCTGTTTGGGGGTGTGGAGGGGGGCTCTGTTAAAATGGGCATTATCTGAATTTATATATTCTAAAAGTGTTATAATGGGAAAGCCCTCTGGAACTTTCACATTGCTCTGGTTCAGTTTGATAATGGTCAGAATCCCGGGGTTGGGAGATCAGGCTTTGCACCCAGATCACGGGCATCTCGGCAAAGGACCATTTGCAGGCTGCAAGCATAATGGGGCCTTCCACACAAAGTGGAGGGAGCACCCCCTGTGGCAGGGGCCCAGGGCACCACGAGGAGCACAGAAACCGTCGTGTCTGCGGGGAGGTCTGATGGTGGAGGCCAACCTTGTGAGGTAGGCAGAGGATGGTGGCATTCTGAGCAGAGAGTTACCTTTGCACCAGAACAGAGTCATAACTGAGCTGTGTGGAGGGAAGGCAGACCGTCTGTGGTTGCAGGAACATAAGGGAAAGGGTGCCATGCACACTAGTTGGCTTGGCTCCCGCTGTCCTGACAAGCATCGCAGGCCCTGAGGGAGGAAATTCAATAACACACATTGACTTCCTCGTGGTTCTGGAAGTCCTACATTGGCAGGGTTGGTTTCCTCTGAGGCCTCTCTCCATGGTGTGCAGATGGCCGTCTTCTACGTGTCCTCGAGTTGTCGGCCGTCTGAGTGTATCTGTGTCCTAGTAAGGACACCAGTCAGACTGCAGAGGGCGTGCCCCTTGAACCTCGTTTTAACTTAATCACCTCTTGAAAGGCCCTGGGTCCAAACACTGTCACATCCTGAGGTACTGGGGGTTTAGGACTTCAGCCTAAGACTTTGTGGGGGCCACAGCTTAGCACCTCACACAGGAGTGAGTTAGGTGAGTGTGGCCAGCTTGGGGGGCTGTGGCCAGCTCTGCGGGCTTTCTCCCCGGGGGTTATTGAGGGAGGAAAGTGTCAACAGATTCTGTGGTCCAACGCTGAATTCAGAAGCACTCAGATTGGTCTCCGAGGTTCCTTTGAACGCCAAATGCCTCCTCTTGGTGTAGAGGAAAAAATTTCCGAGGCCACAGAAGGCAGACATGTTTTTATGGAAGAAAGGACTAAAATCGCCCTCTGTATACCACACCAGTGGGAGTCACAAAGTATGGCCACAAGTCATTTGATATTTGCTTCCAATTACTTTTAACACGTGGCATTTGGGAGAACACTTCTGAATCTTCTCACGAATTACTCTTTACTCTGTGTCAAACCTTTGGGGCCCCTTCCCTCATGAAATCCTGCTCCTGCCGGGAATGCCTCCCCTTTCTGGACTGTGACTGAGTGACAGGCTCAGGAGTCTGTGAGCCAGTCCCAGGAACCTCAGGTGTGGAACAGGGCTCCAGCCCCAGCAGTTTCTGAGTGTTTCCTTTGAGATAGTCTTTGAGGAAATGGAGAGGTATCATCGTGGAAGATGGTGTCCTCAGGGAGCCTGGGACCGTGTGTCCTAAGTCTCTGGACAGCCACCTGATGAAACATACCTCTGACTGTGCCCATTTGGGGCCAGTCTGGCTTTGAGAGACTGCAGCCAGTTCACCTGGAATGAACCTCTAATTTGTGACCCAATGAACCGCAGTCTCTGGTTCTGGTTAGTTCTCTTACTCCTGAGAATTTGCTATAGGTCTGGCACTTTCTAAGCACCCTGCCCCGAGGGGCACACTATCTCTGGGGAGGGTGTGGTGTGTGGTTCTACATCGTGAAGTCTAATTACACTGTGGAGTGGGGACACTGGGACCAGGGAGCCTGAGCGCACGGGGAGAAACTGAGGGCCTTCTAGGGGACAGACAAGATGAGCCAACTTCCACACAGAGCGAGGGGGGTGGGGAAGGGATGACAAAGGACCCTCTAGGCCAGCGAGATGGGAGGACATGGCATATCTGTGAGCCTAGAGGGTGAGAGTTTTACTCTCAGAAGGAGGGTGGCCACCGTCTGCATAGGGGTGATGACGCAGCTCAGACACACCTAGAAAACGGTAGCAACAGTGATGTGTGGGGCTCCCATAGGAGAAGACTCAGTGTAAGTGGTCGCCTGTATCTTGGTTAGGGTTTTTTTTCCCTGAAGCAGAGTGAGGAAGACTTTCCCACTTGAGCAGGACATGGGCTCATGTCAGCAATCCCGGGAGCCCTGTCTCTTCTGCCCGGCTCCGCCCTGCTGTCACATTAGCCATTTCCACCTGTTCCCGTCCGGGCCACTCTCTCCCAAGCTCCTGGCTGACAGGTGTCCCCTTCTATTTGAACTCTGAAAAGTAACAAGCACTTTTGTGAACACAGTGGGCAAATATAGGCAGTTTCACAGCTGGTCTTTTTTTTTTTTTTAAATAGATTTATTTATTTATTTGACAGAGATCATAAGTAGGTAGAGAGGCAGGCAGAGAGAGAGGAAGGAAAGCAGGCTCCCTGCTGAGCAGAGAGCCCGATGTGGGGCTCAATTCCAGGACCCTGGGACCATGACCAGAGTCGAAGGCAGAGGCTTTAACCCACTGAGCCGCCCAGGCGCCCCCACAGCTGGTCTTTTAAGAAGTCAGTGCCCCACTTAGCCTTCTCTGTTCAGCCTCAGTGGCTCACCTGGCCCCGTTCATGGAGAGAGTTTCTGACAACCATCTTTGGAGGGGAGCTCGCTCTGGGCGCAGCACCCCTGTCCAGCCTTGCTCGGCCCGAGGGAGGAAGGCTGTGCTGGGAAGGCTGAACAAACACCAAGCTGCCAACAGCTGCCTCTACCTGCTCCTTTGTGTAACCTTCAGCCACCTGCCAGCCGGATACACCTGTCCCCAAGGGCAGTTTTAACCCATAAGAAACCGGGACCACAGCAGCAAGGTGGCTGGCCCCCACACTCCCCCAGCTACAAAGCAGGAGTCAGGATTTGAACCCAGACCCCTTCTGTGGTCTTCCAGGAGCTCTGCCAGCCAGTGGGCTTACAGAATGCAGTCACATACATTATTCAGAACATAGTCTGTTTAATCTGTCCCCTAACAAAAATCAAGGCGGTCTGAAGGACATGGAGAAAAATAGTTTTAACATGAAATATTCTGTGAAAGCCGCGTCAGGTCAGGAATCTGCCCGATTTGGCACATTGTCGCCCATCCCTCTGACCTTTTGCCCTTTTCCTGCCTCTAAATATATGAAGGTTTTTAAAAATACATTTACCATTTTTCTGAAGTCTCAAACCCTTGGGGTTACTGATCTCATGGAGTAATCTCCTGGCATGCTGTAATTTGCCTCAAGCATTATTCAGAATTTGCAGAGTGTCCTGTTATTTTTCTCACAGACTTTTAATTCCTTGATCTCATTGCATCCTGGAAGTTTCTGAGCATGAACACCTTGCCCCACCCCACAGCTGTTACCTGTTTTTATAAACTTTCTGTATATTCAACATGACGTTCGTTGGAAAGATCTGGGTGAAAGGTCTGGTATTTCTGGATGATTTGGGCTAACCCAGGATCTGTTTGGGAGGCAGAATACGAACAGGAGGACGGCCCCCACAGGCATGACACGTGGGAGAGTGATCGCTAGTTCCAGAGTGGGAACCAGCCTCCCTCAGCTCTCCAAAACCGAGCTGTCATCTTACGGTGTGATGCAAGAGAGATATCCTCGTGCTAGACGCCAAGAACCTGAGTTATGACACTTTTTGTCATGCTGTTTTCTCTTATTTATACAGTGGAGAGTAGGATGTTTTCAAATAAGCCCTCTAAACATGAAATCCTGAAAGTGTATTATTTGTAAAATGCTACACCGTTAACAGCCTTTTCGCTGGTTACATTATAAAGCATGTTGTAACAGCTTAAAAAAAAAAAAAAAAAAAAAAAAACCTGAGCCAAAATGTGTTTCCATTGCCCATATGCTGAATGCTGGCATCTTTATACCTTTTTCAAGCTGTTGTCAATTAGTAAAGAAATTAATTTCCGCCTTTAGGTCCTTTGTAAAGTTGAGTGTGTGCTTGGATGCTGTGGAGAGCTAGAATGGAAGGCAGTTTCCTTCGGTGGAAGGGAACTCGGTGCACTGCTAGCCAGGGGCCAAAATGCTGTTCCCAGTGTCTGTGCAAGGAAGCCTGGACCGGCAGCAAACACAAGAGGAGGAAATGGCTTTTGTTGAGGGAAACAAACCGTTTTTCAAGCCAGCAAGCTGTGATCTTGGACTTTTCGCCATATGCACGTTTTGTAAAAGAGAAAGAGCAAGAGACAGGAGCGGGACCTCCCTGGTCACATGCTCTTCCTTGCCCTGGCTGGGGATAGACGCCTCCTCACCGGGATCACATCGCCTCTGTGGTTCCTGGGCCCTAGGACTTTGAATCGCTCTTTGTTCCCACACTCTGCTCTTGGAACCTAACAAGGGCATTTTTAGCACGAGAGGCATGTGTAGGCTGATGACCATTTTGTCCCCACCTTGGGGGGCAGCAAACGGACTTCAGCCTTAGGCTGCTATTCCTTTACTTTTCATTTGTCATTGGTCTTCCATTCTTACCCTTTGGTAGCTACTATTGCTAAGGGGGTTTCTGCTACTTGATGCCACAGGAGCGCAGAAAGCAAACCAGACCTTCATTGCAAAACAGGCTTAGAGACCATGATCTCTAAAGTAGGAAGGAAATATGGGGGTGCAGACATGTCATTCCATTAAACCCTGAGGTTAACACTGGGAGCAGACAGCATAGTCTGGGGAAATCTTCTGGAACTAGAAGACTGTGGCTCTGAGCCTCTGAACTGGATTTCTGTCACCTCACCTTGCAGTGCATTCAATACAGCTGCCTGCCCCAGAGCTTCCAAATGAGTCAACTCTGGGCCTGGATGATTTTATGAACCACTGTTTGGGTCCCATTTATATCCTATGCTCACTCCCCACCAAAAGCAGAGAAGAAAAAACATGACTGGAGTTCCATGTTCTTCAGACCAAAATGATAGCTTCCCCTGGGGTGCCTGCATGGAAACCAAGTGAATTTCTACCTCCCATGTAATAAACAAAGACACAGCTCCCTGTGCAGACAAGGATGTGATGAAACTCACACTTCCGGACTTTGTGGGGGACGAGGAAAACTTCCCATTTAGAAAAGCATTTTTGGTTTCTACGAATGGGGACTCCCCCAAATATTCCTATCTTTTGGTCCAGAAACCCCATCTTGGCAAGTTAATTCTAATAATTCTTTAAACATCTGCAACAAGATGTTCACCCAGTGTTATTGATAACACCAAAGATTGAAAGCACTCTCAAAGCCTTGCCATTGAAAATAGTTGAGTCCTGATTTGACCCCCTTGCTGGGATAGCAGGCAGTCAGTAGAAATCACAAGTACAAATTAGGTAACAATGCAAGGGGGGATATTCATATATCATATATAAAATTACGAATCAACTTTAGGTTCCCAGTCCCCAGCCAAGAATGGGCACACAACAGGTGTTTAGGAAATACTTATTTGGTTGAAATGAGCTGTGTTTCCATCTTCCTGCAGCAGCCCTGTTAGAGAAGTCCAGGTTGGTTCACAGGACTGACCTCCTCCCCAATCATGCCCTGGCACCCATGCCCCTGGGGACTGGAAGTGGGGTCGAATTACACTCCCTTGCTGGAGTGTAATTGCTGAAAATCACATCTAAGGCCACCTTCTCCTAAATCTTCTGCCCCTTTGTAAGGCGCATCCTAGGTGGCCCAGCAGGAGACCTGTGCCTGACAAAGAGCAAGGCACCTGCATCCCAGGCTGGGAAGAGCCTGAGAAGCCCTTGCCAGCCTGCCGTGGCCCTGCGGGGGGTCATGTCCAGAGTGGCATGCAAGGCAGGTGGCCTCCCAGGGGCTGTAGGCAACAGAATGATTCTGTGGGTTGTTAAAAACGTAAGTGGTGAGCTCTTTAGGCAGCCTGCCACAATTTGAAGTTTTTCTCCCAGCAATGCGTCCTAGGTCAGTTCACATGGTTCATGTTGTCAGGCTGTTGAAATGAGACCGAACTTTAATAATGCTCATTTCTGGTTGGCGAGGGCAGGAGTGGTTTGTTGTTTTCCATTCGTTTGTTCATGTGGTTTTGTATTTCTGCAGCCAGTACCTACGGATGACTTCCTCTGTGCCCAGCACTGACCCCAACACTTTACGCAGATGATCGCCATTAATCTTAGCAACAATCCAAGTTGGGTGGGGCTACGATTACCCGCACTTTACAGCTCCAAGGAGTTGAAAACCTTGCATGATGCCTTGCTAGAATGAAGCCAAATTTGACCTGAGGAAGTCTAACCCCAGAGTTGCTCCCCCACCCCTGACCCCACACTCCATGGCTACCTCCATGCTTGTCTGGTTTTTTCCAGATAGCTGCCTTGAACATGTATTACTGTAAGTTTAACTGATGCTTATGGCTGGCGGCTTCTGTCCAAGGCCTCCCTTTGCCTCATCCCTTATTCTGACAAGACCGAGTTGGTGGGGGCATGCCTGAGGCTGGATTCCAGGGCCCCCAGCCTCCACCCCTCCACCCCTCCACCATTATCATGTGGGACCCCCACCCTGCTTGCTCCTTGGGAGGGGGAGACTTGGTTCGGGAAACAAAGCTTCCTGGGGTGTGGCTTGCCCTCATATTTGCTAGAGGAATCCACAGGAAAGATTTAAGTCATCGTTTACAAATTTCCAGGGATCACAGGCACTTCTGACATCATTCCCCCTTGCTAACGCCTTGGGCCATGTTAGTACAGAGTGAATGCCAGGTTTGAGGAGCAGAGGACCTCCCTGCATCCTGGAGGGGGTCGGTGATGCGCAGGAATAAAAAATAACACAGTAGATGTCCCAGTGCAAAGAATGCAAGGCGTCTTTGGGTCCAGACCCCGTCCTCATAATAACGTGATCATGACAATAGGTATTTATTGAGCCCACATGCACACCCCCACATAGTGCCAACCACCTTACACTCAGGCTTTCACTCCATCCTCATGGCACCCCCATGGAGTGGGCTCCGTGAGTGTCCCTTACAGCAGGCGAGGAAGCTGAGCCTTTGGGGGTGAAGTCACCAGTTCCAGGTCACATGGAGGCTGAGCTGACTCCAGCCCTCAACCCCTAACCCCAGTCCTCTAGTGCCCAGCCCTCTCTGGCTTTTGCCTCCTCTTCTTGCACTGGACAGTGATCCTTAGTGTTCTTATTACCACAGCGCAGGAGTCACAGAGCAGGAGGCTGGCACAGGCACAAGCTTATAAGAAAACTTGATGAATGAGTCTCTTTTCTTTTTGCCTTCGTACCATCTTAGGTCCACATCTTGAATTTGCACCCCACTTACTTCATGGGGCTGAGAACCTCCACCTCCTGCCTTCTCTGAAAGCTCTGGGACGGCGACCTCAGCTGGTCTTGGGGACTTGTCTCTCTCTGAGGCTTTCAGTAAGCTCTGCTTTGTATATATTAAAAGTGGAGCATCTCACATCTTGGTGAAATGCATCTGTGCGTGTTTGAAAGCCATGCAGTGTACCATGCGCATCCTCCTTTGTTTTTTCTGAGCAGCCCTCGGTCGAGTTTCCACAGGCGCTGGACTTGGGTCGCTGCATTTCTGTGTTTTTGTCGTGTTTACCTAAACACACTCCAAACAAGCTCCCAGCGCTGAAGAACATCCCTGGGGGCTTCTGGAGTCAGGAAAGGACATGACAGATCTAACTTAATGTTTTGGAAGGGGAAGAGGAGTCTGTGACGTGTGAAACCTGGGGAATTTTAGTTTGTAGGAAACTGAGCTGAAAGGTTATTTCATATTTCATGTCTAAGAAAGCCATGCTTGTCCCGGGGACGCAGACCAGCTGCCCTCTGTCTTTTTGGAGAGCTGGACAAGACTAAATCCTTGTAAGTGTGAGAAATAAAGGTCAGATGTGCAGAAGAAGGCTGGCACAGAAGAGGGCTGAACCCCGAGATAGTTCACAAGTTTTCTCGTCTCAAACTGTATGTAGGGCCAGGGTTGGGGCGGGCGGGTGATAGTTAGCATATGCTGACGGCCTGCTGTATCCCCAGTAGGTTATACCATTTCATTTATCCCCCCAACACCTGCAGGAGATGGGTACACGCTTTACCCATTTTACACCTGGGCAAGTAATCAAGGTAACCACCCTCATAAACTTTGTGTTCCCTTCCCTCGCTTTGCTATTTTATGCTTTTATCACATAGGCATGGCACTCTCAAAGAGTACATTGTTTGCTTTTGCTGGGAGGTTTTGTTATTTTTTTTGTTTTTTAGCTTTATAGGAAATGGCTGATCTGCACAGTTACGCCATCTTCTGTGACTTGCTTTTGTTCACCTTATATTTTGTTATCTAAGTTTCGTTCATGTTGCTACACGTAGCTTTAGCTCATTCAAGCTTATTCAAGCTTATTCATCTGACTGTAGCAGATCCCCTTTGCTACAATATATCCATCTCTGGCTATGATCAGACTGCTATGGCCCTATGCCTGTCTCCTGGGGGGTGCACAAGAATTTCTCTTGGAGGTGTTTATACCTGGGGTGAAATCGTTGGGTTGTAGAGTACAGAATTTCCACCCTATGAGATGCCAAAATGTTTTCCAAAGTGGCTATACCAGTGTCTCTCCTTCCTGTGATACATACGAGTTAATAATTCCATTAGACTTAGAAGTGGAGGCCTCGAGAGGGCCTTCACCTTGCTCCTAACAGTGTCCATTCCACCCTGGCAGTCAGCCACAGCCAATTCTCCCGCTGGGTTTGAGGGGCTGTGACGCTCACATCTCGCTCCGGCTGGTCGAGGCATATGACTTGCAAGGACAGAGGCTCCACGATGATCAGTGATCATCTCTCTGGTCGGCCTGACCACACACATTGTGAGCGCCCCAGCTTCCCCCCCGCCCCCCGCCAAAGCCCAGTGCTTGCTGACCTCCAGTGGGTTACCCAGGAATGCAAGGCCAATACCCTAATTGTGGTGGGAGGAAGTGCCCGTTCTCTCACCAATGGATGTCCCCGGGGAGACCAACACCAGCTCCCCAGAGCCTAGGCTCCGAGTTAGCTCCACGTGCCTCCCAAGGCTGCCTTGCCCATGGGAAGAAAGCTCCTCCAGAAAATCTAGAGAACTCACAGAACTGCAGTGCATAACACAACGGGATGGAAAATAGCACTTCTGAAGGAGCAGAAACTGGGAGAGATTTCTGCTTGTACAGAAGCCCTTACACAGGTAGGAGGCTAGGAAAACCAAAGCCGTAGGGCACCCCCCAACCCCTCCGCCACAGACACCTCCCTGGAGATGTCCGGGCGCCGCTTCATAGGACAGATGTCCAAGCTGTGACCTGGGTACCCTGAGGTCTTGTGGAACCCTTGGCAGCATTCTAGACTTTCCGGGCTGACCTGTGACTTTCAGAAGCCACAGGAACTGCGGGAAAACGCTGGTCTGATGTAGTCTAACACCTATAGTCACACGCCTGCATTTTAAATAACACAAGCCAGGGGAGGGTAAGTTGTGGCTGGCTAGCTCTGCCACACTGAGGCTTCCCGTGGACTTAGCAGCTTCTGTGGGTCTCTTGGTCAGCAGGGGAAGTAGGTGCTGCTGTAGGCCAGCCCTGGAGCTGAGGGCTGCCCTCCTCCATGTGGGAGCCTGGTGGGTGGAGGCAGAACCAGAGACCAGGACCAGGACCTCAGGCAGGACCCTGTATCCTGCTTCATTAAGGAAAGTCTCCAGTTCGCTGTGTCTTCCATCTGCACCCCCTATCCGGGGGCCTCTGCCCACCCTGCTGACTCCCTCCCTCCACCCGGAGGTGAAGCATTCCCTCCTAACTCCTGGCAGCCAGAGCAAAGGCCCCATCAGCTGAACAGGGATGGGTCATCGTGTCCATGCGGACACCTTCGAACACAGTGCTCTCCTAGACATGAGTTCTCCGGTGAGCATCTGTCGCTGTTTGCTGTTTGCTGTTTGCTGTGGTTAATTTCGATGTCTCTGCCCAGCCTGCATGTTCCCGCTGTACTCTGCTCTCATATATTTGGGAAGGCTCGCAACAGATGCTTCCTGGGGCCCATGTTTGCACATCTGCAGGTAGTAACAGGCTCAGCTGCTTGGCGAGTGTGACCCACCCCGTGTGAACCGCAACTGATGGGCCACTCCCGGGACTTGCCTCAGGTGCGAGCAGCTCTTGACACAAGCCTGGAGGGAAGGTGCCCGCCTTGTGTGCTGGTGGCAGTTTCTTTACCCAGTGAGGAAGGGCTTTTCTCTTCATTCCACCGCCTTCCGAGCTCCCACTTCCTGCCCATGTTTCCCATGGAGGTGACAATGAAAGACACTGGATGTGGAGTCTGGACCTGACTCACCGCAGCACAAGCTCCATTCAGTTGGCCGGAGGGTCTCTTTCCTCTACTGGAAAGTGGGGCGCTGGAACCCTAACTCACAGTCGTGAGGATCACAGGGAATAAACTCTGGGAAAAGGGCTTTGTAAATGATAAATGGCCACTCAAACATCGGGTGTTGTTATTCCCGCTTTGTGAGCCTTTACTCTGTCTTCCCTTACTTCAAGCCATCTTGTCCCAGCGTTTTCTTCTATAAGAAAATGAATATTGAGTAGGATTGGTTCCCTAATAAAAGGGATGTGGGGTAGTCCTTTCTTTTTATTCGAACATTAACAGGATCATCAGCTTTCTGAAAAAGGGTTCTTGAAAAGACACAAGGGAAAGGAGAATCTGAGTTGCACATGCGGACTGTTTGTGGTTTCGGAAACTCCGTCCGTATGGTGGGAAAGGAAATGGATCACATCCACTGTAGCCGGAGTCGTGGAGTAAAGCTCTTTGATGCGTGGCCATTATGGAAATACTGCCTACAGTTCATTTCAATGGACATTCATCAAGCCCCTCCATTCTGCCAGGCTTGTGCACAGAGCCCCAAGGAAGTGCAGGTGACTACAAGGGGATCCCCGCTCCCCAGGACAGCCTGGCAAATATGGGGTACATGCATGCTGAACTTCCTCCTTCATGTCCTTAGCAGACATCACTCATCACACACAGCACTCTCCTCTGCCCAGGCCAGGCAGACTCGCCTTAGAATCCCCCGCGGCACAGTGCAGCGGGGGACCTCGGGCTACTGTGGGCTCAGAGCACCTTCCAGAGGGGGAGCAGGGCAGTGCTGAGCCGCTTAAAGCCGGGAGAGCTTGTGGCAGGCAGGGAGGCTGGTCAGGAGGCCGTGGCCAGTGAAACCCAACAGGGGCCTCATCCCTTGGGAGCGACTGATTCAAGAGGCTCTGCCGCTGGAAATCCAGAAGGAATCCGGGATCAACTAGCCATCGGGACAGAATTAAAGTCAAAGGCAACATGAAGCCCCATGTGAGTAGGAGAGCCCCTCTGGAAGCAGTTTGAGGAGCCACAGGACAGCCGGGAGTCTTTCTGACCAGATCTGCAGTCTGGAAGCGTTGGAGCCAGAGACTGTGTAGCTAGGAGAGGTATATAATCGGAGGAGAGCCAGAGCATGGGAGCCACACACGGGAACGAGGGCAAGTCGGGGGAGTGCCCAGGGCCTCCTGCATGTGGTCCGTAGAGAGGAGAGGCAGATATTGTAATACTTAATAACAGGAGCTAGCCCCGGAGTAAGCAGACTGGCGGAACTGGGCAGAAATCCAGAAATAGACTAGATTCAAGTGAAAGTGGGAACTATGGAGTGTGACAAGGATGACCTCACAATCCAGTGACGTAATGAAGGAATTTTTCACGACTTCCATTAAGACATTAAGACCCACCTCCACGTTGCAGCTCGATAGGAGTGACAGTTTCACAATATTGTGAGTGTCCTTCAGGCCACTGAGCTGAACACTTAGAAGTGATGCAAGTAAATTTCATGTTATGTGCATGTTACTACAAAAAAAGAAATGAAACCGTAGAAGGACTTACAACGTATGACTGACAACACCCTTTAGAACCTTGAAATGGAGAAAGCCTTTATAACCAAGAATCAAAGTTCAGAAGCCATTAGAAGAAAGGACTTATTATTTGGCCATTTAAAAATAAGAATCATCCACACAGCTAAACACAACATAAACAAAGTAAAAGGACAAAAGACCAACTCGTAGAGAAGAAGCTCTTCAATATCAAGACAAAATGTGAGACAGAAAAAAATAAGCAAAGACATGAATTCTCAGTTCACCACAAAAGAAATACAGCTGGCTCTTGAAGAATGAGAAGATGTTCAAATTACACGTTCTCCCCTATCTTATGGGTAAAAACCCAAATGCCAGTAGACATGCTTTGTTGGCTGGGGGAATGAGTCTTTTCCCATACCTGGGGGTTTGAGTCAAGACCGGATATCCCACATGAGGGGAATTTGGCAGAAACTGCCAAAGTGACACAGGCATGTACCTTTCAACCGAGCAACCTCATGTCTAGACATACACCCCAAAGATGCCCCTTCACCAAGGTGAATTAGAACACCCCCAGGCAATTTATTATAGCCTGCTGTTAAAGAAACCAGAGATCAGCTAGCACACAGATAGTTTCCGACGAGAGACTGCTTGCAGAAACTTCCCTTTGCTCACACCAAGGGGTACCTACCACACATGGCAACGTATTTTTGCAAAAAAGAAATGCTTCGAGAAAAATCTGAAAAATAACTAAAATGGTTAACCATAGGGAACAAGAGAGAAGAGGTGGAGTAGATAGGCATAGAAGTAAGACTTCACTGAGTGAACCTTCTTATAAATTTCTAATCGTTGTTCCAGGTCAGTGTGTATCTATTCAGGAAAGAAAATTAAATTGAAAAGCAAAACTTCTAGGTGGAAAGAAATTTATTTCGAAATTAACAAACGTCATTGTATATCAAATTAGGAACACAAGCCCACGGAGGAAATAATTAGGACATATTTGCAATAACTTGAACTTTAAAGACAAGACTCTGGCATATCATTACTGAAGTATATTCTAAGGATAGGGGGAGGAAGGATGGGGAATTAATGTGGAATGGGTGTTATCAGTCCTCTCCAGCTGCCATGACAAAGCGCCATAGACGGGACATCTTAAACAACAGACATTTATTTACTCGCACACCCGGAGGCTCGAAACCCAAGACTGAGGTATTGCAGGGCTGGTTTCTTCCAAGGCCTTTCTCCTTGGCCTGCAGGTGGCCACTTCTTGCTGTGTCCTCCCATGGTCTTTCCACTGTGCACATGCCCTTGACGTCTCTGTGTCCTAATCTCCTCTGCCTAGAAGAACAGGGGTCAGATAGGGTTAAGACCCACCAGAACGGCCTCATTTTAATGAAGTCGCCTCTTTGAAGGCCCTGTCTCCAAAGGCAGTCCCATTATGAGCCACAGGGGTCTAGGACTTCAACGTAAGAGTTTAGAGGTGGCGGGGGACACAATTCAGACCCTGACAAGGAGTGCGGAGTTTCAATTCAAGGATGTTCTGGACGTGGATGCTGGTGACAGCAGCACATCCTGGTGAATGTACTCAAGCCCACTGAACCAACTGTACACTAAAAAATAGTTGAGATGGTAAATTGCATGGTATCTCTATTTTGCTACAATAAAAAAATAATAATCAATTTAAGGAGGGAAGAAACCCTCCGGGGGCGAGGGAGCAGACGGTGCTATTGAGACGGCGACTGCTGGTGGGCTTCCGGCACCACGCGATGGTCAGGAAGGTGGCGGGGCTGGGGCGGGTTGTGCGTGGTGGACCGCAGGACAGCAGGGCACAGGAGTTTGTCCCCTGCCCAACGAGGTGGGTCCTGAATTTGAGGTGCGGGCAGCCTGTCAGTTCTAAGCAGTAAGTCCTTCCCCTTTCTATCTGTGAAATGAGTGCTGCCATCGTTTCTCCCGTGACAGCTGTCCCCGCAGAGATGGCAGGAAGAGTTTGGGCAGATACCCTGGCTGCGTGGCCCCTGTTCTTTGGGATCTCTTTCTTTCTGTGATTTTCAAACAGTCGCGTGAGGGGCTTGCAGCCTGAATAAGGAAGCCGCAGCCGCCAGCACGCTGTTTCTATAGCGACTGATGTCCTTCAGAGGGAAAACGTAGAGAGGCCCTAAGAAAAGAACCAGGGGAAACGAACAGCGCAGAAACGCGACAGATGATAAAGTCCAGGAGGAATACACTGTGACCTAGTTTTTGCGCGGCTTCGTGGAGGCTCCTGGCAAACACCCGGGGCTGTTTTATCTCATTGTGTGTTTGTCAGATTGTCATCGCTGAAAGCTGTGAGTGAGGTGACAAGATGCAACACTTTGACCCGGTGAAAGTCTAATGTTGAAACACAACTGTGAGGACCAAGGAGCTGGGAAGACCCCAGAAAATTCTGAGCCCCATCAATTTCACTCCTGGCCACTCGGTAGAAAATCAGACCTGTTGAGACTCTGTACACCTGTCTGTTCTTCCTTCCTTGGAAACAGCCACAAGGAAAGCATCCTGGCTGCGTGGACAGGCTTTGCAATGTTTCTGTCCTTCCTTATCTCATTTCCAGGCTGTGGGATCTTGGGCAAGTTCCTTAACCAGTCTGAGCTTTGGCTTCTGAAGCTGTAAAACGGGGAGAGAACTCCCACATGGGAGAGTGGTTGGAAAGAGAGGATTCCACGGGATGATACATTTGGGTCCTCGGTCAAGAGTGGTCGGTAATTCCAGTGGGGAAACCACTGGGCTCAGGTGGCTCATGGCCTCCTGGTAACTGTGATTCTCTCATCTCCCATTCCCTTCCAGTTGGCCACGGACAGAGCGAAGGGGAGAGGATGGTAGTGTCCGACTTCCACGTTTTCATCAGGGATGTGTTACAGCACGTGGATATCATGCAGAAAGACTACCCAGGGCTTCCTGTCTTCCTTCTGGGCCACTCCATGGTAAGCAGACCACAGAAGACCCCGCCCGAATCAAGCCCGGTCCGGTCCCCAGCCTCGCTGTGGGTGGGAGGAGTGAGACCCCCGTGATGAAGACAAGGTGCTCCCCACCCCACCTGCTCTCTTTCTGGCTGCCCCCCCCCCCCGCGTGCCCTGTACTTGGAGCTCCCGGGCATTTTCGCACTCGGGACAAGCCAGGTTCAGCGTCCTGGAGACAGTCCAAGAGGGAGCTTCTCATTGAGACCCAAGATGCCAGGAGGCTGCCTGCCCATCCTTTCTGAGGACCTCTGCTACAGGGCCTCTTTGGAAACCAATCTTTTCTTTTCAGGCTCTGTTGGCCCCTCAGTGCCATTTCACGGTGAGACTCCCAAGGGCGCCTCTCCCTGCAGAGCCATTTCTCAGAGCAGGGATGGCTCTTCCGTCAGCGAGAAGCCCAGGGAAAGTGCCCAAACCGTGGATGCTTGCTCCAGCCTGTACAGTACGAATGGGAACTGGGGACACGGTCTCCCCAGGGAAACAAGTCCTTAAACGCCATTCAGAATCCTTTCCACCTTTTAAATGTATCTAATCCCCTAAGAATCCACCAAGTATAATCTTTAAGTCCACAGCCTGCAAATGGGCAGCACGTCTCCCCCTGGGCATCCTGACAGGTTGGCTGGCAGAGAATTTTGAACTGATGATATGTGAAGGTGGGGGGCGGCGGGGGACTTTTCCCTTTGGGACCGGGCTTCCGCCCCCTTTATGACAGCCTGTCGTGCTTCCTGCATGTCTCTTACCTGCCCGGCCTCTATCTGCCTTTGTGGTCCCACCTACCCTCATCCTCAGGCCCACAACCAAAGCCTCATGCTTCCAGCACTGTTCACGCTCACTAAGTATTTTTCTTGGAACCCAAATTTCTGGGACCTTGACCGAACCAAGAAGGAAAAAAAGAAAAAGTATAGCCATCTCTTCTTATAATCCGATTACCAAAACAAAAATCTCATATTAAGGCTGACGGCATGAATGCATTGGGGGTCTGCCAGCTTTTGGCTGGAAATGAAGTAGGAATGTGTTGTTTAACTGGCGGCCCACAAGCAGGAACCTTATTTATATCTCTCTGAAATGTTTGCTCTTGGAAAACCCTGAGGGGGGAAAAAAAAAACGTGTGTAATAAAATAATTGCAGATCCAGTTTATCCAACATTCGGTGGAGTCTACTCCAAGGTAAGCTCCCCACCCCCACCCCACCTGGGGCTCCGGGCCAGGCCTGCAGCTCCGGGGGAGGGTGTTGATGGTGGTTTATTAGAAATATGTGTGCTGGTGGAAGCTGGCATGTGCCCATCCTGGCCTGTTTTGCTTTGCAGGGAGGTGCCATCGTCATTCTCACGGCCGCGGAGAGGCCAAGCTACTTCTCTGGTATGGTCCTTATTTCGCCCTTGGTTCTGGCCAATCCTGAGTCTGCGACAACTTTCAAGGTAAACAGACTTCCGGTTCTGGGCGAGTCCTGCAGGGCCTGGGGGTGGGGGGCGCTGGGCATCCATGGGCACGTCCTTTCCTGGCTAAAGTCTGAGGGGAAGGGCCGGAGTCCGTTTTCGGACCTCGTCCTTTGCCGTGTGAAGGTTTGGACAAATACCAAACCTTGTCGCCATGGGGGTTCCGTGATGTCTGAAGTCAGGTGTGTTTTCTCCCTTAGCGATGAGAGAAGAATGGTTTCCTGTTTGTGTGTGTGTTTTCTTGGTGAAAGTTGAACAGGGAAAAAGTGACACATGTTGGGAATCTAGCAAAATAACCTTTGTTAACAGTTTGTGTTGAGGGCCTGGGCTGATTTTCATTGACTATTTGCCAGCATGAGCCAGAAGTACACGCTGAGGGGAACGGCCAGCAGTCTGTGGTGGTGACGTAGGGGGGTCCGCTGAGCAGCAGCTCTCCTCCAGCCTGGAGCACGTTTTCCTTTGCTCTAAGGATGCATCCCTCTGTTTGAGCCATCATTTTGTTGTCCCGGTACGCGGTGGCATGCATGGACATGCTCTTGGTTCTGGGGCTCCGGGCGACGTGCACATGGTACACGAGCTAACATTCAGTTGACCTCTGAACAACACAGGTGTGAACTACATGAGTCTACTCATGCATGGATGTCTTTCAACAGATAAAGGCAATTACCATATGGTTTCACTTATTTGTGGAGCATAACAAATAACATGGAGGACATAGAGAGATGGAGAGGAGAAGGGAGTTGAGGGAAATTGGAAGGGGAGATGAACCATGAGAGACTATGGACTCTGAAAAACAATCTGAGGGTTTTGAAGGGGTGGAGGGTGGGAAGTTGGGGGAGCCAGGGTATTAGAGAGGGCACGAATTGCATGGAGCACTGGGTGTGGTGCAAAAACAATGAATTCTGTTAAGCTGAAAAGAAATTAATAAAAAAAGAAAAAAGAAAAAAAAACAGATATAGGGCTATAAATATATTTTCTCTTCCTTACGATTTTCTTCCTTCCTTCCTGATGATTTTCTTAATCACATTATTTCTTCAGTTTACTTTAGCGTAGGAATATAACGGATGCTATGTAATCCATACAAAATATGTGCTAATCACCTATTGATGTAATGGGTAAGGTTTCCAGGCAACAGTAGGCTATTAGTAGTTGGGTTTTGTGGGCGGGGGGCAGGGCAGGGAGGGTCAACATTATGTTTGGTTTTCAGCTGGGCAGGGGCTCAGCGCCCCTAGCCTCAAATTGTTCAGGGGTCAACTGAAGTGCCTAGCAGCAGAACAGGTGCTTCGTCTCAGAGAAAGGAGATGAGAGCGTGGCGTCTCAGGACTGCTTGCTGTGAACGTGGGTTGTGAATGTTCTGGACCTATCCTTTAGTGGCATGAGGTTTAAGAGAGAGCATAAGTGAATGAGAGTTAGAGAATCCCAACGCCGTGCATCCCCAGGGAAGGGTTAATCTTATGCCAGTGCCAGTAGGGCTGCCCTCTGAGCCAGTTGTCAGGACTCTCAAAAGACTCAGAGGGTGAGGTGGGGGTCATGGGGCCATGGGGAACTGGCAGCCATCCGCCGGTGGCTTACCCTCCTTTCCCTGGCCTCACCGTCAACGGCGGCAGGACTTCTAAATAATTGCCCGGTAGCACTGATACCTCCAGTATCCTCCCGAGCACCCAAGTAGAGGAGCATAGGACAGGAATAAAGGCTTGTAAGAATGTTTTCAAAGTGTTTCCTCCAGCCCACGGCCAGAGATGGGTGGGCAGGTCCTGTGGAGAGCCTTTCCTTTACATACAGAGAAATGGAGACAGGCTGAGCCAGAGAAAACCTGGAACTATCTGATAGTTTAACCAGAGAACAGCGATTTACTTAATCCACCGAAGAATAGAGATGTCTCGCGTCTTTGAGTGTTGCCCCATTGGAAGGAAACCACCACTGACTTGTTGGAACCAACTGTCATTAGTAAGTTTCAGTGCTGTGTAGGCGGACAGCAGTGCAGGTGGACGCCACCCTGTTTCTGCCAGGGAAAGAAATGAAGGTCATTCCCAGGACCACAGGTAATGCCCACATGGGCTACTTCCTGGTCACTGACATGTGCAAGAGGATGTGTGACCTCCTGGGTGGCTCCCCTCATGACTGTAATCAACTATATAGCATGAGGGCAAATCACCCACATCAGGGATTCTTTTCCACGTAGAACGAGCAAGACCAGGATCATGTGGAGCGGGGAGTTCTCACGGCACCCATGTGCTTTGACTCAAGAAGGTGTACTCAGTTCAGTGAGCGTCCAGCATGTGCCCTGCTTTCCTCTGCCTTATCGCCCCCGGGAGAGGTTGTGACCTTGTTTTGTGAAAGGGAACACTGAGGCTTGGGCAGGGCGAGTGACCCGCCAGGATCACACAGCTTGCCTGATTGATCTGAATCCAGGGCTGTCCACTCTCCCTCTAGGATGTTTCCCTAGAGAAGAAAATAGGTATTTTCTGACGTGAACGTTCTTCCTTAGAGACAAGCCAGAGACCTTGGGACTTTCCAGATAAAATGCACAAGGGGGTCATGGCAGCAGGGCCCAGAGGTGGGCCCCAAGGCTTCCCATCAGAGTCTCTAGCAGACGTGGAACTTCCAGGCAAGGCTACCAGTGTGACCTCTGCAAGCCCTGTGCTAATAGATCACCTTGTCAATTCAGGAACCAGCCGTCCCTGGGGGGTGCTGGTCTCCTCCTATTAACCAAGACAAATTGGATTTCCTGTTGCCCCCAGACCTGAGGACACATCTTCCCCACCACGAAATCTGTTGCTGCTCCTGGGTCTTGCGCAGTTTTGACTGACAGAGTCCCTGATTCATCTGCCTACCCGCCCCCAGGGTGACTGGATTACCCCGTACACAGCTAGTCTAGTGCGACAATCTTCCTGAAAGCGTCTTGGAGAACCTTTGTTTAAAATTTAAACATTGTTAGAATAACACTTTCACAGAGTTCAAACGTTAAAAGATGAGGAGAGGACAGACAGGGGGCTGTCTCTGCCCAGTGGAGGCCGGCCGCTGGAGTCTCCATCTACTGGGACGCACAGGCACGTGCTACTCGTTGCTGTGTTTTACACAAACGAGAATACCCTCTCTGTGCCTTCTGCAGGCTTTGTTCTTTCTGCTGGCTTCATTTTTGTGGGTTTGGCTTTAGTTTGGTTGTTTTACTCAGCATATGATACCACTTGCGCCTCCTTCAGGATTCAGGAATAGTTATTCCCATCAGCATTAAGTGGAATAGTTCAGGCTAGGTCCTGGAATAGGTAAAGTCTCCCTTACAGACCTCCAAGAGGACTGGCTTCCCAGAGACCACTCCCACCTGAGAGGGCTGAGGTGGAAGAGGGGGCCTTGCCGTGGCCAAGACAGAGGGCAAAGTCAAGTCCTGGCTGCACCCCTCCTCCCAGTGGACTGTGCCGGTGGTTTGTTTCATGGCACTGAACGCCTGCTGGAGAGATTCTCCAAATCATCGAAGTGGGCAGCTTTGAGTACAGACAGGAACGTGGAAGAGGACAGTCCCTACCCCCTGGATTGTAGGAACACCGGATCCCCATGCCAGACCACACCCCCTGGCCACACACACCCCACCAGACCTGCACACGGCTGGTCTTAGCTCCACACTCCCTTTTCCACAAGCTGGGGTATGTTTAGCCTGGAGGACAGACAAGGAGGACAGGGGTCTGGCCCCCAAACACTGTGTGTTTAGAATGTGATTGCACAAGGGAAGGGACCACAGGAGAAATTTGGAAACAATATCCAGTGTATCAGAACCAGTCTCAGCTGCGTATGAGGCTGTTTCCTGGAGATTCTCTCCATGTCCTACACCTGGGGCGGTGCAGCGCTAGAGTCCTTCCCAGGGAGCAGAGGTGAAACCCTGGGCTGCCCAGCTAGGTGTGTGTGTGAAGGAGACTCGGCCTTGGCCTAGCCCCAGGGATAGCATGCAGGAACGTGGGGTGGGGTGCAGAACCACTCACTTTTCTAGGTGGGTGAGATGAGGAACAGCTGAAATCACCCTGGGCAGTGCCTGGGCTTGTTGGTGGGGTGGGGGAGCTCACCCTGCACAGAGGGTAATCTTCTAAATGATCTTCTTTGGTAATCTTCTAAATGATCTTCTTTGCCTCTTGCCTGGAGGTTGTCCTTGGGGATCCAGGGTCAGGGACGCAGGAGCCAGCCCACCCCATTCCAGATGCTTCCACTCCCTATCAATCAGGGCACCTGGCCAAGTAGAGAGGAGAGAGCCGCCATGAACCAGGCCCTCAGTGCATGAGCCGCCCTATCTCGGTTCCTTTCCGCCACCACCCAGTAAGGAGAGAAAGTCATTCCCAATTCACAGACAAGAACGTGGGGCCAATTGTTTTGCTCAAGGTCAGCTTGTGCCCCAACCCTGGTCGGGGAGCGAGGCAAGATACTCCCTTTCACCCCAAAGCATGCCTGCCAGCGGTCAGCTGCCCTTGACTGGAGGGCCTTCTCATCTGTTTGTAGTCACCAGGCTCTAGAAGGCCCTGGGAACAATCTGGGTGCTGGGAGTGGAGGGGAAACAGGAGGCAATGGGTGGGGGGGGGGGATTGCCCCTCTTTCACATGTGCTGTAAAGTTAGACCCAGGGACCAGGACTTAACTACAGTCATGAACGGGCCCATGAATCTGGCAGCTGGGATGTGCCTGGGGATAGGGGGTGTTCCTTCTGTCCTACAGGTGCCTGAGCTGTCGTAGCTGGGGGTTCAGACTTCTAGACGCTGGCATTCAAGAAACAAGTCATCTCCCCAACACATCTTTTGGGAGCCCCTGCTGTAGGTCAACCACAGGGCAGACAGCGGTGAGCCGCTGCTCCCCCCTTCCCAGCTCGACACACAGAAAAGGCACAAGGCACTTTCTAGTCTCCGATGGCCTAAGGCTGCATTCCTCCCCCACCGAGAGTTTCTGGGCTGACCCTTGCAGAAGGCACCCTCACAGAAGGCCTAGCTCTCTGGCCCCCTTTTGTACAAGTTGGCTTGCCGGAGCCACTTTAGAAGATCGCAATTATAATTCCCTCCCTCATGTCAAGTCTTTTGTCAGCCGCAGAAGCTTCAAAATGATCTTAGGGAGCCATTAAAACCTTTTGGATCAATAGAGGCTTTTGGGCCTCTATTGTCACTAGTCACTAGTATTTAAAGGGATGGGCTCAGCATTTCATCCAGGAATGGCCCAAGGGCATGTCAAGGGCCAGTGACACACTCTGGTCCCTGGACTTCACTTCTGGAAGAGTTATTCTTTTTGGGGGGGGGGGCGCAGTAGTTTTCAGGGTTCTAGCTGTGACTGTGAGGCTTGTTGCAAACCGTCACTCTGAAAAACATTGGCGGTGCTCTCTCTGCAGTCAGACCAGGAGAATTGGTTGACTTTCTCCTGGGGACAGAAGCCAGAAGGGCAATTAGGGAGGAACTCTGTGGAAACAAGTTCCCAGGTAACCTTCCCAGCAACACTTCGAGGTTTGTTTCATTATCCCCATGTGAGAGATGAAGAAACTGAGGACCACAGACTTCTTGGTGATTCAGAACCAGAGTTTGAATCAAAATTTGCCTGGCTCTCAGTCTCCTCTTTCTGGGGCTGGGAGGCTGGCAACTTGGGGCCCATTAGCTGTAAGTCTGCCCCCAAATTACCCTCCGGTGATGAGACCTGGGATCCCTGCTGAGCCAGGACCACTGGGTGGCACAAACCTGACTCAGCCTGCAGGGGTCATGATTTGAAGGGGGAATCTCACCTCAGCGGGGGCTGTCTGGGGTCACTCCTCCCTGGAGCTGGATCCAAGGCTCTCTCCACACTCCTGCAGGATTATCCGAAGAGCGTGAGCGAACTGGGAACAAGAAGTTTATTCTGTTTGATTCCAACTTCCTTATGGGTGAGCTGCACCTCTCACTGGGGCCTCTGCCGGCTTTTCTTGCCTTCCCTTAAAGGCGATGGAGGCCTCTCCCAGCTGATGGTGGAGGCTTAGGGAGACTGGTGGTGGAGGCTTAAGGAGATCATGGTGGGATGCAGCAGCACCGACCCGGGCAGCCTGAACAAAATTGATCCTCAGGGTGTGGGCTCTGTCAGGTCGTTTCCATCCCTACTCTTTCCTTACTACATGGCCCTTCCTCACCTCATACCCCCTTCTCAGCCCTTCTGGCTCTCTGCATTACTACAATCAACCCACTGCCCCTGCTCGATTCATTCAGCCCTGCCTCACCCTTTCCTCCCCCATCAACTAGGCTAATGGGATAAACAACCCCTAGAAGAATAGCAGGGAAAAGGGTTTTCTTTCGCACCTGTTCCAAGTATCCTGCCCCTGCAACTGTCTTGGATTTTTTTGTGGGGAAGTGGCTAAGCACCTAATTCTTTTTGTTTTTTTTAAGCCACATTATTTTCATCAAAAGATTTGCCTCTACCTTCAGGAAGGCAGGTCCAGCCACCTGCCACCTCCCCTCCTGAGCCCCGTGCACCCTTGCCCTGTCTCCTCCTACTTATTCTTTGGGGGAAAGGCCTTTGGCAGCTGTGGGAGGGAGCTGTCTCCCCTGCACTTGGCTCACTGTACTTGGAAGAGGGAGGCATAGCAGCCGACTGGTCTGGCTGTAACTGGTTAGTTTCCTCCACAGAGACCAAACCCTGCCATTGTTCATTTTGGGACTTTTGTTTATTTGTTTAAGATTTCATTTATTTGAGAGAGAAAGAGAGAGAGAGCATGTGCACAAGTGTGGTGAGAGGGAGGAGAAGGCGGAGCAGAGGGAGAGGGAGAAGCAGGCTCCTTGCTGAGCAGGGAGCTCAATCCCAGGATGCCTGGATTACGACCTGAGCCAAAGGCAGACACTTAACCCACTGAGCCTCCCCAGGCACCCCTGGCTTTGTTCATTTTGTACAAAGCAAACACTTCTCCAGAAATGGCCCTTTTTTTAAATTTTTCTTCCAAAACTCTTTCCCTAAAAGTTTCCTTTAGCTGTAGAAAGCTCTTCTGTTAAGAGAAAGAAAAGTGTTCTCTAGGAGAGAGGACTGGCATCCTGTCCTGCAGGCAGAGTCCTTCCTGGCCCTCTTGTCCCCTCCCTTTGCCCTGTGAATCCAGAGCAAGGATGGTTTGAGCCACTGTGCTGCCTTTTCTGATCCTTGTCAAACCTAATCTCACAGCATCTTCTCCTGGAAGTGGGGGTCTTGGTATTTTGGGGCATAAATATGTTGGTTTAAGAAACACCAGTGGCAAGAGCATAGATTCGAAGATGCAGGTAAGTCTGTCTCCTCGCCCCGGGCCGGCCCCTGTGTGCCCAGGTCCAACGTGGAATCGGGTGACGGTCACAAAACGTAAATTGTTGGTGAACAAGAAATCTGGTGGTGGACTTAGGAGTGCTGGCACGGAGGCTGTGTGGACTCCCTCCTTCACTTTGCTGGAGGATGGCTTGGCTGTAGAGCTGGTGTGCCCCCAGGCCTTTCCCTGACTGTCTGCCATCTAAACCGGAAATGGGTAGGAAACTGAAGGGTGGGAAGACAGCGGTGTCCTTGAGCACGCTGGGCCAGACCAGACAGGCACACAGGCCTTTGATTCCAAAGCATGGCAGGGCCGCACACCGTCAACCGTCAGCCCTCAGGCCCACTCAAGGAGACATGGCGAGGGTCACCAAGGACAGCAAGATGTCCAGATGACAGTTGCTCAAGCTTTGGGCTACACGTTAAGTCCTTCTCCAACAGTGTCGCCCTTGGGCCAGTCCTACTGGAGGGAAGAAGTCCCACGGAGTCCTCCACCCTCCTGAAGCAGTTGGACCCCAGTGGGGACCAGAGGGCACAGCACCTTGCCTCCCTCCCTGACCACACACTCATCTGCTGTATTTGCTCTTCATTTAAACTTTTCCTTTAACCTTTAAAAGCATACATCCCAACTCCTGAATTTAGGTTCCCAGAGGAGCCTCCAATTTCTGGAGTTCATAGACGTTTGGAAACATCCAAACCCCTTCCTCTGGGAGAGCTCTCCAGACTCCAAGCCATCCCGGTCATGTGCTTGTCTGCGGGGCTGCTTCACGACCCTGCCTTGACACTTGAGCCCTGCCCCACAGGTTCTGTCCATCCCATGAGGCTGCACACTGTATGGCCAAGTCCAGGCCCTTCCCCAGTGCTCCCAGTTGGATTCTCTTCTATGTCTCCACTAGACTCTCACACGTCAGCTCAGGTGCTTCGTGGCACCTGGTGTGTTGACAGCAGTGAGTTGACATGCTTGGGGATCGCTGGCTTGGCCCCCAGGCGTGGGGGGTGGGAGTGAGGCTGGTCTTCAAGGCAGGGAGCTCCCATCTTTTCCTGAATCATGCAGACTTGACTGTGTGGACCTCAGAGTGGCTGGGTGCACCTGTGTGCACCTGTGAGCACCTTTGCACCTGTGAACAAAGCCCTTTTTTCTTCTCTGCCTGATTCCTAGCCGTGTGAGAGGACATCCAGCTTGTACAGCCCGAGGACACAGGATGTTTTATAGCTCTGAGTGTCAAACGGGTAGCGGGGTCCAGCACGTGACTCCACAGAGAACCCCAATGGCAGCTGTGTGTGGTCACCCCCAGGAAATTCAGGCCCCCACTTAACACTCATATGGAGAGAGAATAACCAAGGCCAGTGGTGTAAGGGAAAAGCACAGTGTCGCCCAGACCGTTGTCCCCGTCCCAGCTGGCTGTGTGGTACACGGCTGAGCCTATTTCCTTGTGCAATAAAGATGAACCCTCACAGCATCTGTGTCAAGATTAAAAGTCTGGGCATCTACGGCTGTATGCGACACAGCAAAGATTGTCCTTCAGTAGACGTGAGTGCCCTCACCCCCGCTGAGGATACCGAGGGGACATCACCTCTCGGCTCCAAGATGTGCGCCTTCCACAAAGACTGAGAACTCACTGCTCGCCACCTTCCCTGCGATTCTAATTTCAGCAAGTCACAGCTCACTTGTGAAATAGCATCTCTCCCCCCTGAGTGTCTGTGCCCAGTGCAGAAACGAGAACAGCCCCCCTCTGCGGGGAGAAGTGTGAGATCCAGGCTCACACTCTTCCTGGGTAAACACCAGATCCTGCAGGAGAGACGGGTGGGGAGGCGCGGCTCGTCCCTGCATTGGGCTCAAGTTTAAGGAGCACGGATTAAGCACCTACTGTGTGCCAGGTGCTTTATCACACGGTGGTCCTCTGGGGAAACGCCAAGGTCCCCACTGACAGCTAAGGGAATGGGGGCTCCATGATGCTCTGATCTCACATCCAAGTGTGCAAGTCAGCACAGCCAGGGATCAAATCAGGTCTCTTTCCTTCTGCCACGCGTCTCCTGATCAAGCTGGTGACGATTTTTGTCTCCCTCTGAGACAAACCAAGGCCATCCACAGATTCTTCCCTATCAGAGCAGGCTTCTCTGGGATCTTCCGAGCTATCCTGCTTCACAGGTGATCTGGGTGGTTCTGCTCCTGCTGTGTATTTTTAGGAACCTCACAGAAGTGACTCGTGCCTAAGACCTCAGCTAGGCAGCTCCCTCAAAGAATTCCAAACTGCAACCGATGAGTGACTGTGGGGAGGGCGGCCACACATGATCCGGAACAGGCAAAAAATAGATATGGCATTCCTGCCGTCAGCTGCAGCGGCCCACCTCCCGCCCGGCTCCCCCCACGACACAGATCTGAGCCAGACTAACTGGAGGTTGTCTGAATCAGAGCAGGCAGAGTCCCGGGGTGTTCAGCCTGGGGAAGCGGACCTGGCTGATGTTCAGCTCGGGTGTCACTTTCCTTAATTTATTGTAAACTGTCCTGTGGGCAGAGCTGGGCATGGATGCCACCGAACTCACACCCCTTGTTTTCCCCTCCCTGCTAGGTCTTCGCTGCGAAAGTTCTCAACCTTGTCCTGCCAAACCTGTCCCTGGGCCCAATTGACTCCAGTGTGCTCTCTCGGAATAAGACGGAGGTGAGTCTTTCTGAAAACCTGGGGGCACCTGGGTGCTGCTGAGGGACTGAAGGCAGCAGCCCTGTGGGAAAGCTGAGTAATGGTTCCGTCCCTTTCGCTGAGGCCCTGCGTGAATTGATGGGGACATGAAGATGCGCGAGGTGCCGTGTGGCTTCAGAATTAGACGGGAAGGGACAGGAGCAAATCAGAGAAAATTGTGTGAACCAGCGAGGTCTCTTGTGGCCTCAAGTGAAAGAAACCCAACTCAAAGTGATTCAAGCAAAAAGAGGTATTTATTGATAGATGGAACTAAAGCCTTCAGGCATGGCTGGATCCAGGGACTCAAAAGTCTTATTCACCATCCATCTCTCCCCAGCGCTCCAATCCCCTGGCTTGGCTTCACTCCCAGGCAAACTTTCCCAGAGTGGAAGCAAAGATGGCCACCAGCAGCTTTACCTAAGCAACCCCAGCAGAAAGACAGTTTGTTGAAAAGCCAACAAACATCTCAGGGCTGATTTTTACTGGCATACTGTCCAGGCCTGACTTACTGTCCAGGAAAAGTCATGGTGTTCACCCCACCCAACCTCATGGGTTCAGTGTATAGAGGGGCAGTGCCTAGAGGACTCATTGGGATGAAGGTAACAGATTGAACTCAGGCCAGGCCAAACATCCTACGTCCATGGCTTGGGAGGTGGGAGATAGTGCTGGAGCTGGAGGGAGTTCAGAGGAAGAGGGTTCCTGGCAATAGTAACTGTGCTGCTAATGACCTGGCATGAAGGGAGGATGGCCCATTTGCAGACCAGTCAATAGCTCAGTTTGGCCACAGCAGAGAGGGCAGCAGGTGACCAGCAAGGGGTAAACTGAGGTTAGATCACAAGGCACCTCGTGAACCCCTTCTCCTAAAAGCCACTGCCCTTCCAGAAATCCATCACAGCCCCCCAAGCAGAGCTATTACCTTCTTACCTTCTGCAAGAGCAAAACCAGCCGAAAGGAGCTCAGAAAAGGCCAGGTGGCTTTGAAAGAAAGAGGCTGGGAGGTTGTGCCATCTGGTTAATGTCACCACCTCCAGGACCAGGCACCAAGGTCAGCAAGGACAAGAGGTCAAGGTCAACTCATGTACCTGAGATACTGGGTCTGAGTATAGTCCCAAACCCCAGAGATTTGGGTTGGTCTATTAAGAGACTGCTCAGGGAGCCGGTGCACTTCCCATCTAGCTGAAGTCCTGTACCTTGTACTCCGCCTTTGACTGGGTGCCGGCCAGGTGCTGGGAACTCACCTGCCACACGGCAGCCCCAGGCTGCAGGTGAGCACATGGAGACTCCACAGATTTGCCACAGGGACCTAAGCCTGATCTAGGTCTCAGACCTAGCCTGAGAGCGTAGGTGGGCGTGCTCTTCCACCTGGTCTATCTGTGGGGGCAGGGACCCTGGTGGGCTTATGGTCAGCGGATAGGAGGCAGCCCTGGGCATCTGGAAGACACCAGAATTATCTTCAGCATTAAGCAAATCATTTTGTTACTCTTCTGCCTCAGTTTCCCCTCTTGCCTTAGGAATTGGAAACCATGGAATCATTGACTTCCCAAGACCCCTGGAAAATGGAGTGGGGTGCTCTGGTATTCCAGTGGCCTTCCTGGGTTTCCTCAGGACCTGGGCACTCAGGGTTGTAGCTTCATTATAGAAAGTGACCTCCTGGCCCTCTGAGTCACTTAGAGGATGGACAACTAAATGGTGATCGGCCTTAATGGGAAGAAGTGTTGACCAGAGGTCTGACTCCTAGACAGCTGAAGGCCACCTGTTTGTAAATGACACCAGCAAGAGACCCTAGGGGATGGTGGGGTCTGTAGGCAACCACCCCCGCCTCTGGGATGTCCCATCTGCCCAAGTCATCCACCTTCAATTGAAATGTTTAATTCATTTTAAAAACCCACTGCCTCCCAAAGCCAAACCTTGGGGCCAAATTTGACCCACCGGGATCAAAGAATATTTGAGAAAAGACAAAAAATTTCATTTCCAAAGGCCAATCTATATAGCAAAAAGGCACCACTTTAGGATCCAGAAACACAAAAGCCAAACTCGTGCTATTCGATCTAATACTGATGATGTGTGTGAACGAGGTTGACATTAACCCCATTTCACAGATGAGAAGACTGAGGCTCAGGGATTAAGTAGGGGTTTATGTGCCGAGGGGCACAACTCATCAGGACCAGAGCTGAACCCATCTGATTGAGAAGCCCACGCCTGGCGGCCTCATCCCAGCCACTATCGACAATCCCTAACTCTTTCCTGTCTTACAATAGCTGGCCTGTGGGCAGGATTCACTTTGTGACAGAGGCCCGAGGGGGCAGGGTCTCCTCCACCTGCTGGCATCCTGAATAATGGCTTGAATGTGCAATCTCTAGTAAAACCAATTATCTTTGCCTCAGCTGTGCTGGCACAACAATAAGGAAGAGAGAGAGAGAGAGAGAGAGAAAGAGAGCACCCACTCCCTTTGACATCTTTCGGATGAAACGTCCAGGTGCAAATTCAAATTGTTTATCTTTCCACCTGAAGGTACTTGGGCATAAAGGCAGGGGGGAAAAAAAGATAATGAAGTTCCAAACCCTCTTTGTTTAAAAGGAGCAAATTTCAGAGCTTTTATCTCATTTTTGAGATCATGGAAAATTCCACTGAAGGCCTTACAGAAACCGGGAGTTGTGTGAGCACAGAGCAAAGCAGGATCTTCCCTCCCTGTTCCGTCCAGCCCGCACCCCGCAGCTGCGTACCCTCATTTCTCAGGTTTCTGAGTGGTCAAGCTGAAGGGGTGATTCTTTAGAAATGCTAATCCATTTCCCTGCTGGGAAACTCAGAGGAAGGGAGGTAGCCAGTCAGCCTGAAGGCTGGACTCCAGTTGAAATAAACAAGGAGCAAGAGTTTCCATTCCTCCACGGAGAGAATCGGCCCCTCGCTCATCGCCGCTCTGAGACTCCCTTTGAACATTCTGCTGAGCCTTAAAAATAGCAACGCCCAGGGGGAAAATATGTTCAGAAAAGGCACCTCCCCGGATCTAACATCAGGGTGTCTTAAGGCACATCTTTAGCTAAGATATTTCTCACGGAACCCTGCAGTTATAAAAGCCCCAAAAAGAAAAGAGACATTTGCCTAACAAGCTCACTAAAGCAGGACCCGGTGGAAGGGACCGCAGGCTCTTGGAAGGTCTGGAAGTCTGTCTGTGGGGAAGCAGGCGGCTCTGAGTGTCAAAAGCCCAACGTGCGTCTGGGCTTTGCTGTGGCAAGTGTTCTCACAAGCCACCCAGGCCTGTCAGCATGACACCCTTTACTCACAGCACCACGGCACGGTCACTAGCCAGCCCACGGAGACACGTTCTCCCAGGAGGTGCAAAGCCTCTGGGAATACAGCCCAAAATGCCTTATAATTGTCCTGACACCAGCCAGTGCGCAACTGTCGTAGCCTTCTTCCGAGTCACACACTGGAGCCCTTGTATCCCGCCACAGCTCCCGGATGCCAGCTTGCTACCAGTCTCTGGATCTGTGCAGCGTGGGCCCAGAGAGGGTAACTCACTTCCCCAGGGACACACAGCTACTAAGTAAGGATTTGAGCCCAGATCTCTCTACTCTGAGCCAAGTGCCCTTGGCACAAAAATCCCGAGAACAAAGAAGTTGCCACTTGGGCAATTTTTTTGTGTTTGTCTACACATTTAGCATCCTTGACCAGAACATTGGAGTGCTGACGTAGTCACCATACCACCCTCAGTTGTGGGGGTTTCACAATGGGATGAATCCCTCCCACTCTGAAAAGCCTCGAATGTTCTAAATAGTTCTCCGGCCAAGGATGTTGGGGCAAGAGGTGAAGGGAGGAGGTTGCTGACGATCTCCTCACACCCTCAAACCACAGATAACCCCCCATTTCCACACGTGCAGAAGACCCTGCTGTCTCTGAGCTCCATCCTGCCTGTGGAGCAGGTGGAGACTGGGAGGAAGGCCGGACTGTGATTCTGATCAGCCCCTCTGCGAGGGGCATCCACTGTGTGTACATGGAGGCGATTTGTCTTCGGGACCACGTCTGTTTTCTATAAATATGCTGGCTGCCCTCCAAGCGCATCCTGGCTGCCGGCGCTCCTGCCAGTGGGGCCATATGGTGGATTCCAGGCACCCGGATTGCTGTTAGCGGTGGCCAGCTCTCTTCCTTTCGTTCCTCCTGGGGGTGGGGGGTCGCCGCCCCAGCCCCTGCCGGCATTTCAGAGGTGCCCCCAGGCTGAGGGTGAGGCTCCCTTGCCCCTCTTGCCCGCGGGACTCCCACCCCCTCTGTGAGGAGGCCTTATCTGCCCAGGGCCCTCAGATGGCTCCCACCTGGGTTTGGAAAGCTTGGCCATCACCGAGGCTTTTGACTAATTGTCCCCACAGCTAAAGATAGGCCCAGCCTCCCACTCTGTCCCCAGGACACAGCCTCCCACAGAAAACCCCTCTGAGAACTGGTTATTAACTTTCCAGTATGCCCGGTTTGGTTAGCTGATTTTATTTTGTGACTCTCCATCATTCCTAGCTCACGTGCCCCACAGAGAACTTGTCTGTTTGAAGCAGCTAATAATTTACTAACACCTTAAAAAAAAACAAAACAAAACAAAACAAAAAAAACAGGCTGTTAGAATGTCTCTTGGAATGTCTGTGTCCATATGGGAGTGCCTAACAGGGAGCACAGGGCTTGGTCTAGCTTGGTCCTGGGCCCTTGCACACGAGGGGTCCGCGCACCTGACCCACTCCACCCCCTCGCATGCTTACTGTCCACCTTCTCTGCCTCTCCTTCTGCTCTCCTTCTGCCACCAGCTCTGAGAGAGGCAGGTTCCTCTGGGCAGCAGCTCAAACAGCAATGGACAAGCCAGTGAGTTGGCAGGGAGACCGTCAGGGGTCGTCCCAGCTGCCAGCTAGACCAGAGACCACGGGGTGCTCTCCCTGCCCTGCAGCTTCTCTCCCAAGTACCTTCATGTGATCCAAGAAGAAAGAAGCCGCACGCTTGGCTGGGTTCGCATGGGAATAACTCTGGGCCTCACTCTCTCAGAACACACTCCATTACCTCGAAGCCACACAGGAGCTAAGATCTGGACCCCCATTCACGTGAGGATGCAGCCAACTCGCCAAGCCTTGGCATGAAATGACCTAGGCACACACTAACCCTGAACAGTGGACTCTGCCCACAGGGGTCTCCCTGCCACAGGCCTACCTGAGGGATGTTTGGCTTCCACTGGCAAAGGGAAACTAAATAAAGAACCTAAAAACTGGGAGTGTGGGGGAAATGACCTTTCTCCTCCAACTTTAATCATGGAAAATTGCAGATCTACAGAAAAGTCCCCATGGTAGTACAAGCTCTCCCATAGACTCTTCCCCGAGATCCACCAACTGGAAATATTCCGCTGTGCTTGTTGAATCCATGCTTAAATATGAAAATATCAGTATGGATATCTATTTTATCTCTTTAAAAATTTATGGTGGTACTATATACAGAACATAAAATTTACCATCTTAACCATTTTTACATGTATAGATCAGGGGCATAAATTACACTCCCAGTGTTATTCAGCCTTAACCACCACCATCTCTAGAACTTTCTCATCTTCCCAAACAGACACTCTGTCCTGAGTAAATAGTAATTCTCTGTTCCCTGTCCTCTCCAGACCTTGGCAGCCACCACCCTACTTTCTGCCACTAGGAACTAGACTATTCTAACTGTATGACTGTGACCATATAGTAGGTGTCCTCTTGTGACTAGCTCATTTTGCTTGGCACCATTTCTTTAAAAAACTCATTCATGCTGTAGCAGGTGTCACAACCATCTTTATAGGGTGGAATAATATTCCATTGTACACACAGACCATGCCTTATTAATCCATTTGTCCATCAATGGACGCCTAGGTGGCTTCCACCTTTTGGTTACTGTCAATGATGCTGCTGTGAACATGGGTGTGCAAATATCTATTCTAGACCCTGCTTTTGATACTTTTGGGTTTATGCATTTCTCTAATGGCTAATGATGTTGAGTATCTTTTCATGTGTTTATCAACTATTTCTGTATCTTCCCTGGAGAAGCATCTGTTCAAGCTCTTTTTCCTTTTTTAATTAGGCTTTTTGTTATGTTGTTGTTGAGTTGTAGGAGCTCTTTATATATTCTAGATCCTAACGCTGTATATTATTTGTAAGTATTGTCTCCCAATCTGTGGCTTGCCTTTCTACTATGTTGGTAGTGTTCTTGGATGCACAGAAGGTCTTCATTTTCATGTAGTCCCATTTACCTACTTTTTTCTTATGTTGCCTATGCTTCTGATATCATATTCAAGAAATCATTGCCCAGTCCAGTGTCATAAAGTGGATACGCTGTTTTGGCTGAACCTTTTGGAAGTTACGTTGCAGACACCAGGATCCTAAACTCCTGAATACTTCAGCCTGTGTTGCCCCAGGGGAAGAAACCAGAAGGAGGATATTTACACGTAACCCCATGTCATTATCACACGCTGGAAAAGTGATAGGAATTCCCAACCCCATCCTCTAGCTACACCATATTCTGATTTCCTTAGTTGCCTCCAACTTTTGATTTTAAGACTCATGGTCACATATCTTGCTATTTTGTGACCAGCCGTTAGGGAGTTGGTCTTGTGAGATCTCTGTAATGCTTTCTTATTCCCCTCACCATTTAGTCAGTCCCCGGGCCTCTGAAAAGGTGGTTGTGGCCAATGTGACTGGGTGGTGAATATGGTGGCTGCTTTTCCCCTTCTTTTGGTGACCACTCAGGAGCTGTGTCTGGGTTTCAGGGGTCACAGTTCAGGGAGCCCCACTCCAAAGGAGCGAGCAGGGCTGTTTGTCTATATCACTCATGCTGGATTTGTGCAAACCACCTGCAACCACAGGCCCAGGGTCATGACCTGCCAGCCCAGCTCATGGCTCCAAAAGGCAGAGACCAGAATGTCCACGAGTTCAAGCTTAATAGAAAAAGTAATTCTTGGGAAAGAATGTTCAATAATTCATATATTTCTGATTAAGTGGTAACTCATCCACAAAAGCTGATCCAATTAATCCTTTTTATAACCACAGTGGAACGGAAGTGTCCTTATTTCTGGTGGTTCTTGGCTAGTTCAAGAACTTCAAGCACCAAAGTTGGGCGCCTACTCCAGTAGTCATAGCCTTGGGCATCCTGGTGAACAGGGCTTGCCTTCAGTCAACCAAGTTGGGGAGGCTTTGTGCCAAGTTAGGCAAGACCCCTGCCTCCCCTCTGCCATCCTGCAGGCGGCACCTCAGGTCAGCAAACTCCCGTGGAACCCCTGCTTTGGGCCAGGCCCTGAGCTGGAGGCTGGGAATACCAATGAGCCACCCTGTCTTCTGGGATTACGGTCCCAGGGACAGAAAGGGACACCACTGGTTCTGGTAGAGGACAAAGAGGCAGGCAGCAAGCTCCATGGGGAGAGCATAAGCTTTCCAGCAACAAGGCCTAAGTCCGGACCCAGGTCCTTGACCTTGTCTCTTTCTTTGTGCCTCAGCATGACCTTGGAAACCCACTCAGTGTCACTGATCCTCAGGCCCCTTGGGGGTGCAGTCTGGTGTAGTGTCCATGCCACAGGGATGGGAGCTGTTATTACCACATGTGTCATTAAAGATACAAAAGACTTGGGGACAGAAGTGCCAGTTTCCCCAATGGTGTCTGGGCCTGGGTCAATGGCAGAAAACACTTGAACTGGCCCCCAAGAGGGAACAGGGCTCCTCAGCAAACAGGATGAAGGACGTGGGAAGGGGAATTCTGGAAACTGGAAATGTCAGGGGCAGCCCCAGTAGTAGGCACAGAAGATGGGCAGAGGAAGGAAGGACAGGAGCAGCCCCTCTGCCAGCTGTGGGCCAGCGAGCTGGCAGTGGAGGTTCCCAGCTGCCACCCAGGGTCCAGAGTGCTGCTTCTTGGGCTGGTGGAGGAAGGTCGGCTCACTCATTCATTCATCCTCCCAGTGTCTGCCCCCCGGGGCACATTCATGTGTGCAAGGCACCCAAACACCTGACCATGGTTGGGGGCACATGCGGGGCTGGTGGGGGGGCATGAGCCTGAGAGCCTGGGGAGGAAGAACTCCCTGGAGAGGTGAAGTCTGGCCGGAGACCTGAAAGCAGAGTAAACATCGGTGAGATAAAGAGCGTCAGGCTGGAAAAGCATCAGAGATGGGAGATGAAATCCAGTGCACATAGGACAGGATTTTCCCCACTACAAATCGCTTCTTCCACCATTCCAGACAAACGTGGAACACAAATGGATTGCCTCTGCAAAGACCTGCCAGTCCATTTTAGGCTCCCCAGGGTTTCCTAAAGATCACTTGGATAGAGTTGCCATGCCCTCTCTCTCAGGCAGGCCAGAGAAGGTGCTCTGATTTGTCCTGTGAAGAGAACGAATGGATTACAGAGACCTAAACAATGGAGGAAGGAGGTGGGGATCACCGGATGTCTGGGCTCTAAAGCACAGGCGGAAGCGTAAGGCTTCCAGAGGAATGGGGAGGGATTCAAGGGAAGGAGGATCAAAAAAGCCCAGCTGTAGACACATCTGTAGGTACCCAAGGGGGAATCACAAGAGATTGGGACTGTGGGGCTACACTGGGAGATGGTGTCATGTGGTTCTGAGCCCCGAGGGAGCCCCCCAATCCCCTTCAGCAGCCTGTGAAGGAAGGCAACCTCTGCGACCCACCAGGTCACTTCATTATCTCTCAGGCCTGGAGGTTTCTGGTCCTTACCAAGGACCCACCCCTTCCTTCTCTGGGGAGGGCCACCTCCACAGCTCCTGGCCATCTGTGTGCACAAGACCCACTTGTACTTGCTCTTCTCCGGACAGGGAGCCTAGCCTGGTGAGTGGTTAAGAAGGCTTATATGGAGCCCAGTGGCCTATGTTCTTATCCTGACTCTGCCCCTTACTTGCTGTGTAACTTTGGGTGAGTCACCTAGACCCTCTGGGCTTCAGGCTCCTCACGTACAGAATGGCGGTAATAACACTAGTCCCTGCATAGGGTTCCTGAGAAGTTTCTATGAGCAAATACAAGAAAAGCACTTAATATAACATCTAGGGCAGAGTTAAGGGCTCAGTATGTGAGTTATTTTTAATATAATTCTAATCAAGAATGAATTCAGCTTTTCATCACAGAACTGATTTTCTAAAAATAGGTCAAGAGAGTTGACGGTAGGGGTGGGGCCCAGAATTTGCTTGACCAAAAGTTTAAGAAAACTCCCGTCTGTGGATTGCAGCTATATTTACTGTGCTTTGGGGCAAAGTTTTCTTCCCACAGGGACACTATGTACAGAAGTCAGAAGTCTCATTGGCCACATCCCTCCCTGTCAAGTTCAACCTTGCTAACAGCCCTCAGAGCCTCAGAAAACAGCAAGGGGCTAGAGGGTCACTAAACACACCCAGGAGGCCAGGAAAATACTCTCAGCTTATCAGACTTATAACCCAAGGAGAATCTTTGAGGTCCCCTCTACGGGGAAACTGAGGCCCAGGAAGAAGAAGGGCCTCATCCGAGACCTCGTGGGTTGGGGTCTCTGAAGCAGACCCTGTTCTGCTCCAGCAAAGAGCGGTTCTCCTCTCCTTGCTTCCCAGTGTCAGACTCAGATGCCACCCACACATCATCTCCACCGCTGTGGCCCAGACACTGGGCTTGGCACTAGGGCTTTATCATCTCACTGAATCTCCCAAGGCACTTCTACCATCATCCCATTTCACAAGATTAGCAAACTGGGTCTTGGAGAGAAGAGCCTTGTCCAGATCACATAGCTAGGAGGTATCAAGGTTGGTAGGCCTCTCTCCTCTAGTCTTCCTTATGTTGTTCTGAGACTTCAAGTCTCAGCCAGTGGAGGTGCCCCAGGAGTCATTTGTCTGGAGCAGGAATTCACTCCCTTGGACTCAGATCAGCCTCTGGCTGCTATGTTCCCAGCAGACACTGTTCTCAGCTGGCAGGACCAGCTGTGGTCCAAAAATAGAGGGAGCTGGGTGTGAGAGAGAGTACCAACGACTGGTTCTTTGGGGTGTGTGTGTGTGTGTGTGTGTGTGTGTGTTTTAAAGATTTTATTTATTTATTTTAGAGAGAGAGAGAGCGAGCATGAGGGGGGAAGGGTCAGAGGGAGAAGCAGACTCCCCACTGTGCAGGGAGCCACTCGATCCTGGGACTCCAGGATCATGATCTGAGCCGCTTAACTGACTGAGCCACCCAGGCACCCTGGTATGTGTTTTTAATTATTTTAATTAATTTGGAGAAAATTATGATTCATATGTACTTCTAAAAATAAAACAATACAGAGGGATCCCAGGTACCCTTACCTAGGTCCCCCCTGGTGGTGACATCTTGCAAAGCCATAGGACAGTATCATAACCAGGATACTGACATTGATAGAGTCAAGCCCCAGAACATCCCTATGACCACAGTATTCCTCTTTTCGCCCATTATGGCCACATCCACTCCACTTCCCACCCACCTCACCCCTCCTGAGCTCTGACGACCACTAACCTGTTCTCTCATTTTGTCATTTCAAGAATGTCATGGAGATGGAATGCTACAGTAAGTCATCGAGTGGGACTGACTCTTTGGTCTCTGGTTTTGAATGGGCAAGTTCTCCTGACCAGTGCTCAGGGCTTGGAGCTGGTGTAGGAGGGAGACCCCTGTCTGTCTCCTTCCTGGGGGTGACAGGACATATTCCCATCCAAAAGGAGGACTTTGGGAAGATTTAGATCTTAAGCTCTCAACAAAGTCTGCCATGATTGGGCAAGAATGGTTACTTGCGGGGAGGAAGGGAGGGTTGGGCCCTCTGAGCCTCAGTTTTTCTGCATGGTATGGTCCTCCTTTCCCTCCTGGTCCCAGTTTCCCTCTGCCCCTCGGCTTCCACCCAGGTTCACACCAGGGCCTGCCCTTTCCCCAACACATCTGCTAGTTCCTTCCCTGGGCCCATAATAGACCATTGTGTAAACAGGGCCTACGTGATCAAGACATGGAAAAACGAAGCAGGAAGACGTGACAGGAAGACACTTGGGCTGTCAGAGCAATTAAACGGATTCCTCCAGGGCCCTCACATGCCCAGGAAGGTCTGGGTCAGCAGGGCAAAGTGTCGGGAAGCTTTGGGAAGGACATAATGGGCTCTGGCCCTGTGCTCACATTAGCACACATTCCTGGCAGACAGGGTCCTGCATGGAGCACGGCTAGTCTGGGCTCACCAGCCTGCCAGGACCAGACCACAACAGCAGGGGTTTAATAGGAGAGAGGCTCATTTCTCTGTACAGTGACTTCTAACAGCCAAAGGCTCTCATCTTTTTCTTGCTGTTTCCAGGGTGCAGCCCTCCTCTGTGTGGGCTCACCTCTCTCCCTTCTCCTGCTGTGTTCTGCCCTGGTTGGTAGGAGGAGGAAAGGGGGCAACAGGAAGACAAGCCTTGATGAGAAGTTGCACCTGGCATTGGTGCTCACTTCCTATTGGCTGGGATATGGTCACATGATCACACCACTGCAAGGGAGGCTGGGAAATGTAGTCCTTTATTCTGAGTGGTAGTGTTCCAAACCAAACATCCAGGGTTCTATAGGGGAGAACAAGAACTGGGAAGCTAATGACAGGTTCTTCCTCTGCAAAACAGGGATCACAAGAACCATTCCTCTTCACGCAGCATGCTTATGAAGGTCGTGAAGCTTAAACGGGTTGAGCACTTAGGGCCAAACTGGTGGGAGAGCTCAGAAATAACTGTTAGCTGTCCTTCTTTCTTTCTTTTTACCAAATGTGATCCTACATGTGACACCCTGGTCATGTGTCAGGTCATGGGTTCTGCCGTTGCCATTGTTCCTGTTAGCGTCAGTTTGAGACACACTTTCAGCCCAGAGCTCTCGTGGACCCGGCAGCCCTCTCTCCAAGAGGTTTCCTTACAGACCCCTACTGATCCCCTGCTGTGGCCATGCACTGTCCCCACCCTGCCCCCAGACAGATGGCCCAGCCCTGCAAGAGTCATACCAGCTCAGCTGCAGAAAGTGGCTATTCCCTCTTGCATGGCTTTTCACAAATGGTCTGGTTTGCTGTGCTCAGTCCCCAGGATGCGAGGAGTCCGGGGATGCCAGCACTAACCCAGGACAGCCTGTCCCCTTTGGCACGGATCCAGGATTCTGGCCCAGGCCCTGTAGGGGGTAGTGAGGAAGGGGAGATGGAGCCCCCTTGTTCAGAGAATCAGAGTCCGGACACTGTGGACACTCTAGCACCTCACGAGACCACTGTTCCTGGACATCTTGTCCCTGTGGCTTCTCTGCTCCCTCATCCAGTCCTGACACTGCACTTCTCCAACTAGCTAAGATCCTGTTGGCGAGGATGAGGAAAGTGAGTGAAGGGGCATTGTGGTCTCCCACCTGCCTATATGGGCCTCAGAGAGTTCCAGAAACTTGGTACCCAGATTCTGACAGATACCCCATCTCAGGCCATAGGGAACAGGCAGCTCACTGTTCCCTCAAAGGCAGAAGGAGTCAAGGCAGAAAGTAATCTGGAGAGAGCAGGACAGGGTTCTAGGGCTGCCCCACCAAAGACTGGGTGGGCTTAGGAGCCATGAACAGGGAACAGGGTGTCAGGGTCAGGTCCAGTGGGCTGACGGTTAGGAGGGAGGACCTGCCTCCAGGCACATCCCACAAAGGCGCAGACATGATAAGGGCGTCAACTGCCTCCTAGTCAGGGCAGCAGGCAACCTCTGGACCCCAGACTTGCCGCAAGGCTCGCTGCTCCCGTGTGCCTTCAGGACCCCTCCCACCAGCCCCGGGCCTTCAGTAGCTCACGTGGGCTTCTCACCTGCTGCAGCCAGGCAGACACTAAGGGAAGAAAACCAAATCTACACAAGCTAACACCAGAACATCTTCAGAGCCATCCCTGAGTGAAATCATCACAGAAAACAACAGGACGCTGCTTACACCTTTTAAGTGACCAGTGCGTGCTTTGGAACAGTCTGTGCGCACGTGTATGAATGTGGACTGCGGCAGAGCCTGGAAGAAGAGGCTCCGGAAGGAGTGCAGGTCTGGGTTCTGGAAGGGCCAGCCACGCTGCCGGCTCTCGGCACCCACACCATAGACCCAGCTCACCCGAATGGAACCAGCTATTCAGGCCTAAGCAGAAGGAAGACTGCTGGGGAATAGGTCTGCTTCTCTGGACCTGGAGCCCGCAACCCTAGCCACAGACTGATGGAAATCTCTGTCTCTTCTGCCTGCAGGTGGAGCTTTACAACACGGACCCACTCATCTGTCGGGCAGGTCTGAAGGTGTGCTTCGGCATCCAGCTGCTCAACGCCGTCACACGGGTGGAGCGGGCCCTCCCCAAGCTGACCTTGCCCTTCTTGCTGCTCCAGGGCTCTGCTGACCGCCTTTGTGACAGCAAAGGGGCCTACCTGCTCATGGAATCCGCCAAGAGCCAGGACAAAACGCTCAAGGTGAGCAGCTGCCCCCTTACCCCGACACCAATCCCCCAAGGCAGGGGGAAGGTGGCACTGGTGACCCCTGTTCCCTGCCCCTGGAATAAGCACCAGAAATCCCAGGGATGTGTTAATTCTAAGGGAGTGCTTGAGCCACTAGCTGACCGTTCTCATGACAGAGCCTAAAGGGAGAAGGAGGGAACACTGAGAAGTTACCAGTTCAGAAAGAACACCTGCAGCCAGGCACTGAGCAAAAGAAGCCCTAGAGGGGATGTCTTCAGCTCTGTCGTGACCAAGGTCAAGGGCCTGTGTTCTGCCCGGCCTCCTGAGGCAGCGGCAGTGGCAGCAGCAGCAGCAGTAGCAGTAGGTCCCAGCTCAGCTGCCATCACCGGGGCCACTGAGCACACAGGGGCAGGGTTCCTGCTGGGATCTGGTCTTCGAGGGATTCTTTAAGAGCATGTCCCGCAGAGGGGACAGCACCTTTGGCTTAGCCGCGTGCCATGTCAGACACAACAGACCACAAGGCACCACCTCGGAGTAGCTTTCACACTGGCACATGTTGTCGTGGGGTTGAGATGAGCCCATCTTGTTTGCCTGATGGAACTGGGAAGAGCCCCAGCTAGAGGAACGCCTGCTGGGTACCCGTCAGGGGACAGCTGCTCCTGAAAGTGGCTCTCCGTGGCTGGCTGGACAGACACAGCCCCGGGGTGCATTCCTGAGCAGACACATCTTTGACCGTGATACCACAGCCCAGCCACCACATGTGGGGGCCCTGCACCCGGGGCTTGTAGGGAGAGGAGACAAGTCACACAGATTCCACGCCTATTGAGTGGCAGAGTCAGGACTTGAACTCAGGTCCTCGGCTCGAGCTCCTGGCCCTGGCGCCAGGAAGACCTCTCGGTTAATCATTAATTCAGCCACTCACAGGCACCTACTCTTTGCCAGGTCTGGGGAACATACAGGCCAAGTCCTACTCTCCCATGTGGCCTGCATCCCAGCGGAATGAGCAATAAACAGAAATCTGACTGGATTGATGAGGCAGGGGGTTGGTGCCAGGGGTGGGCTGGGTGACCAGAGGCAATGGTGAAGCTCTTACTTCAGATGGGGTGCTCCGGGAGAATGGCCGAAGAGCATTCCAGGCCAAAGGAGAACGATCACAAAGACCCCCAGTTGGTGAGATCATGGTGTGTGAGCCGAGCAAGAACGGGGAGTCCTGTCCTGTGTGTCCCTGGAGAGTCAGGACATTTCTCTCGGATCCACGAGGGGCCACTGGCCTGTCTGAGGCTGGAGAGTGGCCTGTGCTGACTTCAATTCTCCAGGTGGCTTCACAGCTGCCATGTGGAGACACGAGTGGAGGGCAGGAGCCGGCTGGGAGGGATAGTGATAGAGGGACCAGGGCGAGTCCTGGGCAGTGAGCTTGTACAGAGAGGAGGCGTGGCATGCGTTCTGAGATGGGTAACATGGGAGAGATCTGGGGAATATCAAGAATTTCATTTTGAGCTACCTATTAGAGAGTCCCAATAGAAATTCGGAAAAAGACTGGGGCATCTGGGTGGCTCAGTCAGCTGAAACCTTGATTTCAGCTCAGGTCATGATCTAAGGGTGGTGAGATCCAGCCCTGCGCTCAGCTCAGAGCCTGCTTGAGATTCTCTCTTCCTCTCCCTCTGCCCCTCCCCCCATGCTTTCAAAAGAGAGAGAGAGAAAGGGAGGGAGGGAGAGAGAGAGAAAGTAGGGAAGGAAGGAAAGAAAAAAAGAAAGAAAGAAAGGAAGGAAGAAAGAAAGAAAGAAAGAAAACTCGGAAAAAGAAAGGAAAGTGGTGTCTCTAAAAGGTACTCGCACATCCATGTTCATAGAGACATTGTTCACAGTAGCTAAGAGGTGGAACCAACCCAGTTGTCCATCGATGGACGAGTAGATAAATCAGATGTGGTCCAGACCAACAATAGAATAGTATTCAGCCTTAAAAATGAATGAAATTCTGACTCATGTCACAACATGGGTGAACCTTAGGAACATTATGTTCAATAAAATAAGCCAATTGCAAAAGAAAAAGTACTGTATGATTGCACTTGTATGCAATATCTAAAGTAGTCAAAAAACCATAGAAATAGAAAGTAGAATGGTGGTTGCCCAGTGGGGAATGAGGAGAGGGAATTTAATGGGGCCAGAGTTTCAGTTTTGCAAGATGAAAAAGTTCTAGAGAGCTCTTGCCCAACCACGTGAATATACTTAACACTACTGAACTATGCACTTGAAAATGATTAAGGTGACAAATTTTATGCTATGTTTCTTAACACGGTATTAAAAATAGGAAATTTGGAGGTGCCTATTAGCAGTCCCACTGGAAATGGCAAATCAACAGTCAAATATACACATCTAGAGTTCAGAGAGAGGTCTGGCTGGAGACAGAAATTCCTGAGTCACCAGCACATGGATGGTTTTCAAACCACGAGACCGGACGAGGTTACTCCAGGGAGGGAGGAGGAGGGCCATGGCCATGCCTGTGGGCCACACCAGCCCACAGAGGTCGGCAGGGCCATGGGTAAGCCTAGACTGAGAAGGGGCTGCTGGCAAGGCAGGGAGACAACCAGAAGGGTAGAAATCCGTGCAAACCACAAGAGGAGAGGGTTTCTAGAAGGTTAACACTGGCCAACTTTTGAATGACGCTGAGAAGTCAAATCATATGAAAGCAGAAAGTGTTCCCTGACTCCTGCAATGTGAAGGTCACCGGAGCCCGTGCCAAGAACGCTCCTGAGGGCTGGTGGGAGGGAAAGTGAGGATGGAATAAGCTGCGCACCAGATGGAAGGCGGGGATGTGTAGACAGAGAGTGGAAATCACCCTTTTGAGATGGAGGCACAGACAGGTCCATAGCTGGAGAGAGAAAGAGAGTCAAGGGAGGGTGTGAGTTGATTTAAGAAAGGGAGTGCTGGAACAGGATGGGACGTTTAAATGTATCTGAACCACCACCTGATCAGAAGGCAATGACAGCATATAGAAGGGAGCCCTTGGCGCAGGGGGGTGTGCCTGGACCCCCGGCTGTGCTGCACCCCACACACCTCCCCCGCCTACACCTGTCCCCTCCTGTGGCCCTGACCTCCTGTCTTTCCCAATTTGCAGATTTACGAAGGTGCCTACCACATTCTCCACAAAGAGCTTCCTGAAGTAACCAACTCTGTCTTCCGTGAAATAAACATGTGGGTCTCCCAAAGAACAGGGGCGGCGGGAACGGGGTCCCCACCCTGAGCGCACCGGCTACATGGCTGGCGCACGGCTGGGGACCTGGGCAGAGAACGGGCAGAAGCTGGCTTCTCACGCGTGGCTTGCCGGGGGAGGGGGGAGGAAATCACAAACTGGAGGAATCCCTAGCACGATTTTGTCGATTGTTGTATACCAGGCTGCCTGTTACTGGGTCTACCTTAAGGTGTAGACACGTTGCGAAAAAATGGAGAAGGGTCACAGGGAGGAGATGTGCTCCGATGTCCTTAAAACCAAGTGAAGCCTCTGCCCTGTCTCCTCCCCCGCCCCCCTCCCCCAACAAGTTTCCCAGGAACTCCTGGTGTTCCTTGAACACCTGACTGCAATAATTAGAGGAGTCTCCCAGCACCCCCCACCCCCCACCCCAGGACCCTCCCCAGCTAGCCCCGCTCTGTGGCCTTTCTCTGGCTGTGGGATGAGGTGGCAGGGGCAGCTCCCCCGGGGCAGACTCGCTTGCACTCCGAGGCCCAGAACATGCCCGGGACTTCCTTGGCACGAGGAGCCGCCCGTGCCACCCATGTCAGCTCCTTGTCAGCCTGGAGCTAGGCTTTGGGAGGGGATGAGGTTTGGCCCACACAAAGAGGACTGGGCGGGAACCCCTCCTTGTTGCCTGGGGAACCCGAGGCTGCCCACCGAGTGCTTTACACATTCAGAGGCTGCTCTTCCCTGTGGGACCCGTTGGACCTGACACTATGAGAGGGGAATGGTATTGAAGAGGAAACATTTAATATATAATGTATATTCTAAAGCAGGGATTATTTGGGTGGGTGGGTGGGTGGGACCAAGTGTGGGAGCCTGATGCCCCTGCACAGGATGGGACAAACTGGCCACAGGGCCCTAGGTCGAGGTGTGACCCCTGGAAGCAGGGCCAGCAGTGGGCGGTGCCACGCGTGTCCCTGGTCCTGGCCTGCCCACAGCCACCCTGGGAGCCTCAGTTCTGGCAGCATAGCTCCCTCTGGTGGCAGAAGAGGAGAGTCCCGACTCCATGGCCCTGCCCAGGGCTGCAGCACTGACCCCCCTCTCGCAAGCCCCTTTCCCGGAGGCCAGGACAGGAGGGGCCAGCGAGGGCTGGCATGGGCCCACCTTTCCCAGCAGAGGGCCCCGCAGCGCCTGACCTGCCTTTCTCAGGTGCCAAACCCCACCTGCCCACCCTGGGCCCTCCCTTAGCGCCAGCAATAAATGGGGATCACCGGCCACTGCTGGGGGTGGGGACTTTCACTTTCAAATGGGACTTTCACTTTCAAATGGGTAACAACTTTCAAAAGTTGTTACCTTGAAGCTCCTTAGTGCACATATGACCCTGGGTGGGGGTGGACCCGCGAGGGGGACGCCTGCTTGGCCCGCAGGGTGCAGTCGAGGGACCTCAAGGCCCTGGATGAGGCGGCTGCTCCCGGGCCAGGCCCTCTGAATTTGGGGACTGGGAGTTGGGTCTCCCACCTCTCTTCCTGCAGCAGTGGGAACTGTTGCCCTTCACCCACGCCCTGTTCTGGGGCTTGCTCTGGGTCCCCAGAGGGGAGGGTCCCCCTGCTCTCCTTCCAGAGGCCCTGACCATGGCATAGCCAAGCGCTAGTCACCCTCCAGAGGGCAGACCCCCGGCCCCAATGGGAAGTCATGCTGACCTGGGGGTGAGGTCTGTGTTCTCCTGCCCTTCAGGGCGGTGGGCAGTGGGTGGGGGTAGGGGCAGGGAGAGGGCAGGGCCCACGGCCCCACAGAAAGAGGCTTTCTGTGACCCATCTCCCTTCTCTGGCTTCTCTTTCGGAGGAGAAAAAATGTAAAATATGCACTGAGAGAGAAGGTCAGCCCCTGCCTGTTCAAATTGGGACACTGTATGAATATTTCTGCTCCTCGGCTGAGGAAAAACAGAAATGCCACCCACAAACCCACAAACCCCCCCAAACCTCGGGCACCCCTAAGCTCAGATCAGGAATTCTCGCCCAGAACAGGGATAACGCAAGTCACACGAAGCCGCCTCACCTCCCACCCCTGACGCCTCTCCCAGAGCATGTGCCGGCTTGGCCATTTCCCTAATTAAATATCAGGCCCATGGTTTGACCAGGAGTGATTTGGACGCATGGATTTATTCATATGAAAGCTCTGACAGAGGCATATTCAGTCACATTTACATATCTGGTTAAAGGTTAAAAAATTGCCTATATTAAAAAGAAAAAAGAATTATTTGGAAGCAGGACTGTCTCCTAAAACAGGAGGGGACAAGGACATGGCTACACCCACTGCTGAATGGGAGCAGGTGTGGGAGGCAGACACCAGCTGCGTCTGTTGTCCCACTGGGGCCGCACCAGGGCTATGGGCCCGCCTGTCCTGGGGGAACTACGCAAGGCTCGAGTTCATTCTCAGTGGTGACGGCTCCATGCCAACATTGGGAGCTTCAGAGTCATCCCTTCACCACGATGAGGAGCTGAGTTTGGAAGGGAAGCGAGGTCATTCTTGGCCCGGCCTCGAGAAGGAGAGAAGGACCCCGGAGACGTGCACCTCCTGGGACCCAAGGTCCAAGCACTGACGTGGAGGCAGCCCCTTCCTCTGGAAATCGGAGATCACCCCGGTTCATACAGAAACCATGGGGTTCAGGCCTGGCAGTCCTTCTAGGAAAAGATGTCCCTTGCAGCGGGAATGGAGGGGGGCGGTGGTTGCTCCTTTGCAGGGATGGGGTGTGGATGGTCACAGGTCCCCCCTCCCAGCTTCCAGGGGGGCACCAAAGGAAGCCTGGGAAACCCGCCTGCTCTGTTCTGCACTGTGGCAAGGTCCCATGCTACCTTTTCTCTCTTTCACCAATCACTAACATAAACTCATTGGGGTCACCGTGATCTTCTAAGCAGTTTGCCACTTACTGTCCCTGCAGCTCAGCCACAACCCTCTGCGCGTACCGTTACTGGGACTCGCGATCCGTTCAGAACTATCAAAGGAACCATGTATGTCACAGCTAATCCTAATAAACCGGGTGTTTTCTGCACGTGGGTGTGGTCTGTCTGTCCCATCCGACACTACAGAGCTCCCGGAGTGCGGTACGGAGAAGAGCGGCCCCCTTGCGGGGCAGTATTGCTGTCTGGGCTGAGCGAGTCATCTGACCCAAGCCGGTGGGTGGGGACTGGGCTTTCCCTCCTCCATTCTTGGGGACTTGTGGGTGGAGCAGGCGGCTTGCGGGCTTGCTCCTCCCGACTTGGTCACCGCCGGTAATGGGGAGCCCGGGCCTCCCGCAGCTCTGGACTCCACAGCTAGTGCCCCCCCCCACCCCTGGGCAGCTCAAGTCCACTCAGCTCTCGGCTCTCCTGCTGCTGGGCTCAGGGCTCTGCATGTCCTCCTCCAGTCTTGGGTCCCACAGTCCCCTCTGCCTCCACTCTGCCTCCTGGGGAGGGCCATAGGCCACTTCCCTCTGACCCCACGGCTGTTGCCTTCCCCTTCCGCCAGAGGGCGACAGCGCCCGACTCGAGGGAAGGGAGGGGGTGCCCTTTCAGCCATCCCCTTACAGCCACAGGAGGGGGCGTTAAGTGAGTCAGAGGTGGCCTTCTGGCCTCCCGGCCTTCACCCTCTTCCTCCCGTATCCCTGGGCCCCCACACGCCAGCCTCCCTGCTGGCGACCTTGGAGACCTTTCCTGACCACCCGGTCCAAAGCCAGCACACCCTCCCTGGTTCCTTACCCACCTTCTGTACCACCAGCACACTACTGCCCTCTGACAGGATCTGAGTTCTCTGCCTGAGTACACAGTAGCTCTGTCCCTCCACCGGAGCCGAGCTGCAGGATGCTGTGGGCTTGCTTAGGCCTCTGGTCTCCAGACTTGTCCAGTGAGGGAGGGAGGGGATGAAGAAGGGAGGGAGGCCTGCTGCACCAGGCACGACGCAGGTCCTGGCGCTGCCCCCCAAAATGAGCACAGGGGGCACAAACCTGCCACCCGGTGTCCAACAGTTGTGGGGGCAGGAAGAGGGGGCGATGAGAGCACAGGCGACCAGCCCAGAGGCAGCCCTGCAGGAGAGCAGAAAGATGAGTAGCAGTGGGGTACACAGGCCCTGTGGCAACGGGGCTCAGGGCAGGACTTGAGGGTGGAGGGAGCTCAGGTTGGCACCCACAGCAGCACCCAAGGATAGTGTAGTGAAGGGGTCCACGGGGGTGGCTGCAGAGTCAGGACCAGCCACAGAGAGCCCACAGCCCTGACTGAAGAGGGTATCGGTGGAACACAGTGCTGCCCATGTAGGAGGGGGGTCACCTGTCAGGCTGTGGCCTCGGGTAGAGGACACAACCGTGAACAAAATGGAGGCTAGCAGGGAAGGGCAGGCTGGCCTCTTTCTCCTCCCACCTTCCCCTCTCACTGCAGGGAAGTCTTAACTACATGGCCCAAGACGGCTGCTCCAGCTCCGGTGACTGCACCCTTGTTCCAGCCTGTTCGAGGGGAAGAAAGGAAGGGGCAGGCACGTACCTTTCAAGGAATAAACCAGAGCCTGCATTTAGTATCTCAGATCACATCTAGAAGCCACAGCTAAATGCATGGGAGGCTGGGAGGTGGTGGGCCAGATGCCCACAGAGCAGGACAGGCTCAGGTATCAGGGGAGAGAGCAGGCTGTGCCTGAGAACAATGTGCCTGCACTGAGGCTTTCAAGGACTGGAGGCCCAGGGTCGGTATCTGCCTGGAGGATGCTGACGGGGCGAGAATGAGTGGAGGTGAGGCCAGGCCTGACTGGGGCGGGGACACTGGGGACAAAGGGAATCCGTGGCTACCGAAGAGGTAAAATCAACAAGGTTTGGTGACCCTTGAGGGCAAAGGGGTCTAGAGGGAACAGAAGGAACGCATGCACATTCCCAAAATGCTACAGATAAGAAAAGCTTACAAAGTAAGCCCTAAAGTGTCCCTGTTCTATCTTCCAGGAAAGAATGGAAATTCACACTGCAATTCACATTGGTTGAGCTGCCACTCCTGGCAGGAGCTTCCTCATGGGGGCCCCGTGGAATTTCCACACGAGTTCCGCTGGTTGGTCGTGTTGTTCTCCTTCAGACTGGCCAGCAAAGGCTCCAAGGGATTCAGTGATGGGCTCAGAAACAGAGCAGATTCAGAGCTCCAGCCCAGGTGTCCAAGACTCTGGTGCAGGATACCCCCTCCCTACCAGAGAAGGCAGGCGATGACAGAGCCCCAGTTGCAGCACCGCCAATGCAATGCTCAGATCTTAAACCATGTGTATAAGGGCCTGGGATAGCCTGAGGGTGGCCTGCTGGTTCAGACATAGAAACTCCCAGAGGCCTAAAGGCCCCAGCCCCCGCCTCTGAGGCCTGCCAGTGAGACTTTCCCCAAGTGAGAAATTCTTATGCCTTCAGGATGTCTGCTCGGGGACGAAGGCCACTCCTAGTGCTAGCAAGAGCACATCCAACTGTATGACGCCAGCACCAGATGTCAGCCTCAGCCCCCAACAGGGGCTCTTGGGTCCGATGCAGTGATGGGACATTGAGGACTGTGCAGTTTTCCAGGTGGACGAAAGAACATATGCAGAACCGTCACTCTCTTTTTTAAAATTTGTATCACTTTGCAATTGGGGAAGATTTTAATTGATGGTTGAAAAAATATGTTCTATTTCCGTTATAGACCTGCCTCATGTAATGATTGTTTGGGTCAGGACCAGGACCAGGGTGAAGCCAAGTAAGGCCCTTGCCTTGGACACAATGTAAAAGGGGCACCGAGAATTTTCATGAGCAAGATAAGTAATGCTCTCATGGGATATAAATTAAAAGTAATGTAAAAAATGCATGATGAACCAAATAGCAGCACTTTAAAGACAGGATCGGGATTCCTGATGTTTCTCCCAGCTCTGGCATGACTCAGCACACAGCACTTTACTGACCTTGCCTCCCCACCAACAGCCCACCGTGGCTCCTTTTTCTCTCCCCTGGGGGTGGGGGTGGGGGGGACAAGCCGACCACAAGCCATGTCTGTTGCTACTTGGGTCAGAGTTCAGCCGATCCAGTTTTCCTTCAGTGAAACAGGAGCCAGGATCTTGAGTTGGGGCAGAGGGCGCCCCGAGCAACCTCAGGGCCACGGGAAGCTGAGCCACACTGGCTTACTACCATTTCCTTCCCCACGGCTCTCGGAGGCTGTTTTCATTGTTGCAACACCGCGCTGAACACCTTCCCCACCTTAGACCACAAGCGGCTGAGAACAGGAGGAAGGTGTGATGAGGTGGTTGGTGAACGCCCCTGTGGCCGAACTGCTGAGGGGACTGGCCACCGTCCCAGGGAACCCGGACTCTCCAGGCCTCAGTGCCTCCCTGGCAGGCACAGCTCACCAGTCTCACTCTCTCAGGGACCTGCAAAGTGCCACATCCAGAGCATTTCCCCTGAAACCTCCCCGCTTAGGTTTTTCCTTACAATCTGTTCTAAAACAAATACGTTTTCAAATATTTTAAAAGATGGGTTCGCTGTGTGAGTTCACTTTTGTCCCCAGTATCTATTTTTTATTTTTATTTTTTTTAAAGATTTTATTTATTTGACAGAGAGAGAGAGCGAGCACGCTTGCACAAGCAGGCAAAGTGGCAGGCAGAGGCAGAGAGAAAGGCAGCCTCCCTGCTGAAAAAAGACCCCCATGCGGGACTCGATCGAACTCTGGGATCATGACCTGAGCCGAAGGCAGCGGCTTAACCCAGGTGTCCTTGTAGCATCTCTCTGACAAATAAATAAATAAAATCTTTAAAAAAAAAATGCATCATAGTCAGGGTGTCTGGGATACGGGGTGCAGTCGGTTAGGCATCCGACTCTTGGTTTCAGCTCAGGTCTGATCTTGGGGTCATGGAATCAAGTCCCATGTTGGGCTGGTACCCAGTGTGGAATCTGCTTGGGATTCTCTCCCTCTCCTTTTGCCCCTCCCCCCACTCGTGCTCACTTTCTAATAAATAAAATCTTTAAAAAAATGCATCATAAGGGGAGCTTGGATGGCTCAGTGGGTTAAGCCTTTGCCTTCAGCTCAGGTCATGGTCTCAGGGTCCTGGGATCGAGCCCTGCGACTGACTCTCTGGCTCAGCAGGGAGCCTGCTTCCCCCCCTCTCTCTGCCTGCCTCTCTGCCTACTTGTGATCTCTGTCAAATAAATAAAATCTGTAAAAAAATTTTTTTAAAGTAAATGCATCATAATTTAAAAAATTTTTTCTAAGGGTTAAACTTACTACATACCTTGGCGCATGTAGGAGTTGGTGTGGGGTCTAAGGTGGGACCTGTGGCTCTTGTGCCACCAGCCTGGACCCACCCTTCCTGTCTGGGTGCCCAGAGCAAGCAGAGTGACCTTGCAAAGCTTAAGTCAGCCCCTGCCGCACCCTCCCGGCTCTCCCTCCACACCTTGGGTGGAGCCCAGCATTTCACAAATACACAACAGCTCACTCTGTGGGCCTGTGTGGGCCCCTTCCCAAGTAGCAGGAACTCACCTTAAATGCCCCAAGCAGGGAGGGGAGGTACAATCAGAGTCATCCCAATTGACAGCTGGGTAAACTGAGGCACAGAGCTGTAACCAGGCAGTAAGATGTAGAGCCAGGGTGGGAACTCTGGCCATGCTGGCCTCCCTTGGTCTCATCCTGGGCCTCTTTAGGTTCCTAGGCGCAGCCGCCCTCCACCCAGCATGCCCCACTGTCCACTCGGCAAGTTCCTCTCCCCCTCCCTCCCACACATCACCTCCTTACCAACTGCATACCTTGTTCATCCGACCCATCCGACCTTACAGCTGACCCCATGTGAGCACTGTGCCAGACCAATATGGATGAAATGCATGGGGACTTAAGGAAAAGACCCCAGAAGTTGTGGAGCTGACGACCAAGAGTAAAAAGGCGCAAAGGGCCAGAACAACAACTGCAGGGAGGGCCAGGAGCCCGACTGCTATGCCCCGGGCAGAAAGGGGCAAGCGTCAAGGTATTTGTGCCTGGGCCTCAGGACCCCAGGGATTGGGGTGAGGGACCAGCTACAGGACATCCTGAGAAAGCCACCTCTGACATCCTTGATAACCACAACGCCTGTGGCAGAGCCTAGGAGGTTGCCCCAGGAGGGAGGCTGGCCCTGGGTAAGGGCTCCCCACAGCCAGTGGCCAGTGGGCTGGGGAGTAGAGGGAGCCAGGCTGGGGCTAGCTGGGGTCACTGGGCTTCCTCCTACCCTTTCCACTTCTACCCTTGCTCCCTGGCTCTCCTCTTAGAGCTGCAGAGCAAGCTGCTGCTGCAGGGCTGACGGAGGCCTCTCCCTTCTGGCCCTGCCCACCACCCAGCCTCGGTCCTTGCAGGTGGAAAACACAGGTGCTTGTGGGGAGACACCATGGCAGGATGAACAGCCTCTGGTGTATAGGCACTGCTCAATAAACAAGGGCTAGAAACCAGTCTGCCTTGGAAACCAGTCCTTTCCTGGTGTGAGGGGGAAGCAGCCTCTGCAGTCGCCCAGTCAGCCCTCCCACTAAACCTCCCCCAAGACCACTGAGGGCGGGGGGGTGGGGAGGGGAGGGGTCAGACTTCACCAAGAGGACCCCAGAACAATTGCTGTGCCTGAGGGGAGCCCCACTGCTGGGGAGGCTGGGCCCAGCAAAGAGGGGCTGCCTACTCAGACCCCCACACACTCCCAGCCCCCAAGGAGCCCCCATTGGGCACCAAGGCCTTCCCAACTTGGATGAGGGGCTCTAAACCCAGAGCTTCCTCCCTGGCCCTCCCCAGCGCCATCCCTGGAGCCCACCCAAGACACAGGCTCAGGCTCCCACAGTGAATCAAGCTTTATTGCCACACACAGTCTTTTTTGCTCCCTGTGGGCCAACCTGCACCTCAGGGAAGCCTGCTTGCTGGCTTGGCTTGGAAGCAAACAAGCCAGGGCCAGGAGAGAGGGGGTGTGGAGGGGTTCCAGGGGAGGGAGGCCCAAAGAGACCCTTACCCCAGGTTTCCCTGAGCAGTGCCCAGCCCCAGGGCCTTGGGGGCTGGCTTGTGTTGGGGGAGGGGAGTTCACCCTGACCCTCCCCTGGGGCTCTCAGGCACGTGGGGAGAGGGGTACCCCACAGAGCCCCCTCAGCCCACCACGATGCCCTCAAGGGTGCAAGGAACAGAAAGACGAGCTGCAAATGTGCACACGCACGCATGTGCATGCCCATGCCATGTGCGGATAGTCAGCAGTCCAGGCCGATGGACACCAGCAGGTCCTCCAGTGCCCGTAGCCGCTGCTGGGCTTCCTCAATGGCGCTGTAGGTCTGCACCGTGCTAGCCACGTGGAAACGGATGTCGTCCACCAGCGGGATGGAGTCCGTCTCCTGCCGGGCAGCCACGGCCGCCGCCTCCTCCCGCACAGCATCCACGAAGTCTTCCCGCTCCACCAGCTGCGGAGAAGCCAGCTCAGAGCTGCCCGCCACCCGCCCTCAGCCTGCCCCACCCACCACGGCTCCCATGGGCCCACCTTCTCGATGACCTTGGCCATGTACTCTGTGCACTGGTCCTCAAGGCGCGCCAAGCGGAACAGCTTGGCCACACGCCACACGCCCACCACACTGTCCTCATCCAGCAGCTGGGCCAGACTGCGGCCACACAGCCGCTTCAGGCCCGGCAGCAGGTACATGTCAGCGACGCTCAGCACATCATAGGCGGCCTCAGGGGGCAGCTGCAGTGAAAGAAGGGGTGTGGGAGGGTGTGCCCCAAGGTCACCGAGGCCACTCAGGGCCCTGGCATCAAGGCAGACCATGAGCTCCAACCCACACCTCACAGGGCCCAGACTGCTGCAGGCACTGTGGGACCAGAAAGGCTGAAGGGGCCTGGGGTTCCCAGGCCCCAGGCAGGCTTGCAGGCCAGAAGCAGCAGGGCCTCAGCAGGGGAAAGAGGCTAAGCTGTGAATCACACAGAACATCTTCTGAAATTCTAGCTGTGGGACCCTCCTAGGCAAGTCACTTCATCTCTGTGTGCCTCAGTTTCCCCCTCTCTGGGAGGCACAACCATGCCCACCTCAAAAGACTGTCAGAAAACAGAAGGTGCTCCTCTAAACTGAGGCAGGGGTCCCTCACTAAGGCGGTGCAGTAACTCTTCACCTGCTCCCCCACCCCCACACTGGGACTGCACACTGGGAGTGGGCTCAGCTCCCATCCAGACTTCGGATAGGCACGGGCAGCAGGCTGGAGACAGGGTGGGCAGGACCTCTGCTCGCACGTCCAGGCCACACGCACTGCTCCGCCAGGCCAGGCACTTTGCCTGGGACACACACATCCCTCCCCAAGAGCCCTTGAAAGAGAACAGCTATCAGCGCCTCTGCTCTCTAGACAGGGAAAACTAAGGCACGGAGCAGCTGAGTAACCGGCTCTGAGGTAACACACAACTTGTGGATGGCTAACCCCAGGATCAAACCAGGTTTGCAGCCCAGGCCCACACTCCTAGCCATTAACAGCTATCCTCAGTGGCAAAGCTCCCTCAGGAATTGAGGGGGGGCGGTCATGGACCCCAGATGGCAGGAGCCAAAGAGCTGTGCCACAGGAGGAATGAAGTTGAGGCGGGAGGAATGGAGGCCAGAAAGGGTGTCTGAGTGCAGTGGCTGCTGGCCTTAGGGATGGGTGCGCTAAATGCGGCGAGCACAGGGCTAACATCACAGACCAGCTGGTCTCCTGAGCCTTCCTCCTGACCAGAGGCCACATGTCCCAGCCTGCACTCTGGCAAGTGAGTTCTCTCCAGAGCCACAGAACTGGCGTGTGTGGCCTCCACCTGGCCTATGACAAAGGAAACTGCTTGCCTCATCTTCCTCTTCCTCCTGACACATGAGTTAGCCCACACCCCGACCTCCAGATGCAGAGCAGAACGCCACCTCAGGTGCTGAGGACCGGGTCCAGCCTGCTCTTTCCCAAGGAAGTGTGAGTGGAACACAGCCACACCGGCTCACTTCTACCCCAGCTAGAGGGTGCTTGGCGCGATGGCAGCGTGGACCGGCCGGGGCAAGGATGCTTGTGCACAGAGCACTTACACCTGGTCCTTGGAGGTCTGCAGACCCCCGCCCTAGGCCGGGTCACGGGGACAAGATGGAGGGGACAACCTGGGTCCCAGAGCACGCACTTGGTACACGCACCTCAGACATGAAGGAGAAACAAACTTCTCTCTCCTTTAAGTTACCAGATGTGGGTGCTCTGTTTATCGTTTGTCCCAGTGGCCTTTTACACACACACACACACACACACCCCTTCGGCACTAGCTCTGGCTGCCCGTGTCACCCACATGTTAGGGATGCTCTGGGGCAGCTGAAGACCCAGGGACACAAAAGAACAGGGCACAGAAATCCAGAACCTTGGGCATGGGCTGCTATCTAGAGGCAGGAGGCTCAGGGTACCGCACTGCTGTAATTCAGGGTTACTCCCACCCCCACCCTCCAACTGGAGAACTCATGGACCCCAGGTGGCATGTGCTCATGGTGAGGCTCCCACCATTTCTTCCTGCTCTGGAACTGACTGAGGCCCCCTCTGCCTGAAAGACAAATCCAGACATGTCCCACACTTCCTCTCCAGCCTCCTGGAAAACCAGCCCCATGGAGCCAAGCAGGACCTGGGTCCTCCCTTTAAGCCCTGTGGAGACTGGGCTGTGGCCCTGTCCTGACTGTCACACCCCCCCAGACCAGTGCCCCCGGCCCACCCGAGCCCCGCACCTCTGTGTGGTCGCTGTAGATGTAGTAGAGCACGTGCGTGAAGATGTCGGGCGAGATGCCGTGGAGGGTGATGGCTGGGAGGCCACCTGAGGCCTCCAACTCCTCGTTCTCTCGGAAGTGGTCATCCAGCAGGGCCCGGAAGTAGTCACTGCGGCCGCAGAAGAAGGCCTGGGGGAGGCTGGGCTCAGGAAGGGCAAGGGCTGGGGCCCATGCCCAGAGAGCTGGCCGGGGACTTAAGGCAAGGGGGCGGTGGTGTAGAGGGGAAGGGACGGCACCTTGTGGCAGAGAAAGCTGCAACCTTCCACCCGGAAGCAGACATCAGGACAGCTGTTGAAGCCGTCAGGGCAAGGGAAGGGCAGCTCCCCGAGATCACCCTGGTGGGGGGAAATGGGAAAAAAAAGACACCCTCAGAGCAGGGGTGGACAAGGGAGAGTAGCCAGCCCCAGTCAAAAGCCTGTTCTAGCTCAACCCCTGAGGGCTGGACTGCTGCCCCATTTGAAGACTTGAGTACAACACCAACAACAAAAGTAAAGTAGGCTCAGAAAAGGGAAGCGACTGGGGTGTGTGGGTGGCTCAGTCGGTTAAGCACCTGCCTGTGGCTCGGGTCATGATCCCAGGGTTCTGGGATCAAGCCATGCATGGGGCTCCCTGCTCAGAGGGGGAGCCTGCTTTTTCCTCTCCTATCTCTCCCACTGTTCCTGTGTGCTGTCAAATAAATAAAATCTTTTAAGAAAGAAAGAAAGAAAGAAAGAAAGAAAGAAAGAAAGAAAGGAGGAAGGAAGGAAGGAAGGAAAGAAAGAAAGAAAGAAAGAAAGAAAGAGAAAAGGGAAGTGACTCACTTCAGGTTACACAAGGGTTGAACCCGAGAGTGGGACCTGTCTAGCACAGCTATGCCCACATCAGGCCCCATCCCAGGGTGCCTTGCACTTACACGGAGCTCAAGGGGCAGGGCGCAGTCGGCCAGCAGGGCCATGTCCTCCCGGAGCCGGGGGTCTGCTGGGGGGGGCTCGATAGTCAGCACCTTCACACATGTGCCTGGCTTGGATGCCACTGTGGAGGGGAGAGTATAGCTTCAGGGAGCCAGGTGGGCCTCGCCAATTCCCACCTGATGCCCTGGACCCCAAGCCTGGACTCACCGAACTCGGACACCTTCTCGCACTTGGCCTCCAGGTCACTGAGCAGGTCCCAGAGCTGGCACTGCTTGGCCAGGCGCTCACAGTCACTAACATGTTCCACACCGATGTCCAGGCGGCCTAGGTGCGACACAGGAGGCTCAGGACCTGAGAAGAGCCCTCCACTGTCCCTAGCACTGGGACTCCTGGATCTACTTGCTGCCTTGGGTTTCCTATCGGGAGCCACTGCCTGAGTTCTACAGGCCCCGGGACAGACAGGAAGAGGGCTCAGTTTGCAGGCGGGACAAGCTCTCCCTGAGCAGACACACTGGCTCATTGTCTCCTAGCCCATCCAGGAGGCAGGTGGAACTGCCCCACACTGCAGGGGATTAAGTATCAGGAGATAAAATGGGAGGTCCAAGGCTACAGGTGGGTCTGCTGCTGGACAGAAACACCGTCCCTGCCTGTCCACCCTGGGCCCAGAGATTCACCTGTGTACAGGTACTGCAGCAGGGCTCCAAAGGCCACGGGGTTGATCTGTAAGCAGAGACAGCCAGGAGGAGAGGTCAGAGGTGGCCACCCAGCACAAGCCCCCTGCTGTCTCAATGCCCCCCGGGATGGACGCACCAGTGGGTGCCTCAGGACCACGACGTTCTTGCCCTTCCATTTGGTGTCCAGCATGTTGGCAAAGTAGGCACTGCGCACGCCCAGGACACAGCGATGTGCCCGGAAGGGCTTCCCGTGCACAACAAAAACCACATCGCTATGGATGCCTTGCTCCAGAAGCCTGGGAGGGGGATGCAGAGGGGGTGTTCAGTGTGCGACTCCCCCCAGTCTCAGCACAGCAGCCCCTATCCCACTGTCCCACACGCACACCCAGCCCTGCACCCCATCTCACCGCTGCAGGAAGTCGTCGTAGTAGTCCCGCCTCCTGCAGGAGGCTGTCACCTGCTTATAGTCACGCAGGGCCCGGCGAATGGGGTCACTCAGTGCTCCATAGAGGCAGCGTTCCCCATCAAAGGTGTTGGCCTCACAGCGGGCTCCTGGGGGTAGCAGGGCTCACCGGTCAGCAGGGTCAGGAACACGCACACCGTGGCTGGGATAGGGCCTGGAGGAAATCCTCATCTCTCCCCCTGCAACCTTCCCACATGTAGGGCCCAGTCCTGTAATGTGGAGCCCCTTCTGAATTACCCTGGGCCCACTCTGACACTATAATCTCCCCTGCCAGGACACAGGCACACAGGCACATCTGAGCACCACACTCTAAAAATAGAGCAGGCTCAGAGACTGCCCTGTTCTATGCACTAGAGGGACAACCATAAACAGGCAAGTACCTGTTCTAACTAAGCTGATACTCTAGTGGGTCAGTGGCCAAAAAACAGGTTAATAAGTGGCAGGTGCTATGAAGAAAAAGCAAGTAAGACAAATGGTAACAGCAGTTGTGGTTGTCACATAGTGAGGCCACGGAAGGTTACTGGGGCTGTGACCGCATGCAGAAACCTGAATGGAATGAGGAAATCAGCCACGCAAAGATCTGAGAAAGGGCCATCTAAACAGAAAGAGCAAGTGCAAAGGCCCTGAGGTAGAGGCAGACTTGGAGTGCCAGAGCACTGGAGAGGCAAGTATGGCTGGAAGACTAAGCACTTGGGGAACCAAAAGAGGTGAGGCCAGAGCAGGAACAGCAGGTCAAAAGAAGCACAAAGACTGGCAAGACATTCTAGTTTTATGCTAAATACAAAAGCAATCTTTGGAGAACTTAAAGCCTATCAGGCTTAGGAGACCCACCAGGCTGCATTATGGAGAACAGACTATAGGTGGGGCAAAAGGGACAGTCAGGAGACCAGAGAAGGCTGGCTTTGAGGCTGGGGAGAGGTGCTATAGTTGGGCTGGGTGGTGGCAGTGGAGATGGGGAAGTGGACAAGGCAGAAAATAGGTTCTGAAAGTAGAACCAACAGGACTTGCTGATTGGATGTGTGTGGGGGTGACGGAAAGACAGGACTTGATGGTGTTTGCAAATGCAATACACACACACACACACACACACAGAGCCTCAGCACCCCTCTCTCACCATTGGCCAGAAGATAGAGTACTAGCTCCTCGTGCCCACACAGGCAGGCATAGTACCTGAGGGAGAAAAAGGAGTACAGGAGGGAGTTACCAGGACTGAAAGCCCCCTGCCCCACACCTGCCATGACCACCCACCCAGCCGGCACTCACAAAGGGGTGCTGTCCCACTTGTCCCGCACATTCACCTCCACGTCCCGTTGCTCCAGCAGGTACCTAGGCAGGGAGGAGGTCAGAGCTCGAGTCAGGACACGTTTATGGTCTGTGAGAGGAGACCCACAGACTGGGGAAAGAGAGAAAACATCCCTTTTGGCTGAGGGAAGTCTCCCCTAGGTGAGGGCAGATGACAGGCAGACCAGAGCAGAAAAGGCATTCGAAGCAAACGGACCAACATAGGTAGACAGGGTGTAGAGCTGGGAACTCAAAAGGCAAACACTGAGCCTCAGAAGCAGGATCCCAGAGCCCAGGAGGTCGAGAGTCTGGCCTGAAGGCATTTGGGAGAGAGGAGCTGATGACGGTCATCTGTTCTGCCAGAGCCGTCTGGCTGCCTGGGCCAGCAGAATGGACCAGGGAGACTGGAGTCAGGGAGACCAAGAAGGCTGCTGCAGGTGTCCGGGTGGTGTGGAAGCGTGAAGAGAAGTGAAAAGATTCTAGAAGCCAGAAGTCAGGAACATGGTAGCCAATGGCATGTAGGAGGCGAGGGGGGCCATCATGGATGGTGATGAAGCCATCACTGAAGGCAGGAAGCCTGGGGTAGACGTCCAAGCTGGCGGGGAGTGCTCTTGAGTTGCACTCAGCTTCAGGGGTTATCAGCTAACTCCTAGGTGACAGCTGCTGCTGGGGGGCAGGGAGGCGGGGACCAGGGACGCTGTGGGAGTCAGGAAGCCTGAGACCAGCCCAAGCGAGGTAGTGGTGGGTCAGATACAAGGAAAAGGGACGGAAGGGCCCACGAAGTGAGATGCCCCACATCCCAAACAGGCACCCCGTCACTCCCTGTTCTATGGCGACTTCTACGCAGATTTGCTTTAACTACACTTAGGAGTTTCCAAACTCCAAACTGGAGTTTCCAATCCAGGGATCAGAGGTTAATTCTGGGTGCTAGGTGTTCCCAGCATGCCAGTCCCGGAGCGCATCAGCGCGAAGAGCCACGTTTAGAGTCCCGGACCCGCCTCGGGGTCTGACCTCCCGGTCCTGAGCACTCAGAGGGCGACCCTCCTCTCCGCGGCTCCGCGTAGCAGTCCTCTCCTCCGGGACCCCAGGGAGTAAAACACCCCCAGCACTCCGTCCTGGCGAACCCCGGCTCGGAAAGCTGCCTCGGCCCCCTGCCGGGGCGCCCAGGCGCTCCTGCCGGATGTGGCCGTCTATGGTGGGTCCGGCGCGGGGGCTGCGGCGGCGCAGAGGCGCGCGCCTGTCCCGAGCCGGTCCACCGCACGCACCGGGGCCGGCGGCGCCCCTCCCACCCCGCACCCCGGGGGCTGCGGGGTCCTCACCGCACTCGGCCCACATCCCCCTTTCTGCAGCTGGCGAAGAGGTCGCTGGTGTCCATGATGCGGGTAGCTCGGACCCCGGCCGAACGACCTCAGGCGTCGGTGGCTGCAGCAGCGGCGGCGGCAGCTGCGGCGACGCGCCCCGGCCGGATGTAAACACACGCGGCCCCGCCCCGCTCCGCAGCGGCGCCTGGCGCCCGGAGGACCGACTCGGGCCGCGCCGCCCCGCCCCGCCCCCTGCGCGCCCGCCCCGCCCCGCCCCGCCCCGCCCCTCCCCGGAGCAAGAATGAGTCCGGCAGGCGAACTGGCTGGGCCCGGTGTGGTCTCCGGGCGGGTTTAATGGGGGTCCCGGGACGCGGCCGGGAAAGCGGGGCCGTTCCGGGACCGGCCCCTTGGGACGTCAGGTGGGAGTGGGGAGGGCTGTGCCGAGACTGTTCCGTGAGTCGGTGGGAAGCGGGAGGACCCCGCACCGAGGGCCGGGCTGCGGGAGAGCGGCCGGGACCGGGAGGGGAGGGGAGGCGCGGCTGACCGCTCTGGGTCCGCCCGGCTCGTCCCGGCGCAGCCCCAACGGGACGAGGGCACGGTCGCGGGGTCACAGCGGGCCAGAGCTGCTGGCGGGCGGGCGCCCTCACAGGTGCGTGTCCTCCTCGAACACGTCCGAGTCCTCGGGGTCCCGCTTGCCCCCCATGAGCGCGCTCCAGCCCCCTGGGCCGTTGACGGCCCCGCCGCCGTTCAGGCTGGGCTGCTTCTCCTGCATCTCCGACTGGCTGTCGCTGGCCACGTCCAGCGTGGGGTTGTCGTGGCAGCCGTTCTCTACGAAGCGCAGCTCCTCGCCGTGTGACTGTGGCGGTTGGGAGAGGGCCGCTGGGCGAGCGCCCCAACCCAAGCCCCCACCCTCCCGAACAGCTCCGAGCACACGGCCTGGAACCATTCACTGTTCCTTCCCTGGTCTGTGAGACCCGACACAGGGAACCCCCAGCAGACCCTCGAAAGATGTCTGTCCCTTCTGTCCTGTTCCCACAACCAAACTCCTGATGAGACTTTGCACTCAGCAAGCGGGCGGCCTCCCTGACACCATCTGATATCGCCCCACAGCCCCCACAGCTCCCACAGCCCCCACAGCCCCCACAGCCTCCACTGCACGTCTATCACCTATGACTGGGCAGGTGCCCTGCAGACAGGAGGGATAAACTGCGGAGGAGGCTCTGGACAAGCAGCTTCAGGAGCGGACCCCCATCCCAGGACAATTACTGCCACCCCACCTGCAGTGTGGACAGTGAGTCTCAGATGACTGAACCCTCTGGGTACTCTCTCCTCCATAGGCAGGACCCCCAGCCCAAGCCCTCCTGCCAATGTGCCCCCATGCTCACCACATGTTTGAGCTTGGGCAGCCGGCGCTGCCAGCAGTTATAGAGCAGGCCCAGCACGATGATGATGACACAGATGGCACCGATGACCACCAGCACCACAAAGAGCGTCCCATAGTCACTGCGCACCTGGCTGGCCCGTGCCTGGCAGCTGCTTGTAGTGGAGTAGTTCTGGATGCCAATCTGGGGGTGGGAGGGGCCAGTTTCCCCAGCTGAGGTCCTGGGTGTCAGGGCTCCCCACGGGGCTGTAGGGTTGGGGCTCAGGGACAGGGGACAGGCTTTGAGAAGAGCTGGCATGCTCCTGACTATGCGCTCTCAGAGGCCTGGACCTGTGCTCACCTGGGACTCCCATCCCCGTCTCTGCCCAATCGCCATCCGTTCACCGGATGGCAGCCCCAAGCCTCTTGATGCCATGCCTCCATTCCCAACCTCCCCTTACATCCCCTCCATGGCTCTGCCCTGATCCTGTCCCTGTTGGGGCAGACGTCTGCCTCCCCTAATGATTCAGGTCCCTGAAACACGGCTTCTACCTTGAGTGTGGAGGTGTTCTGTCACCATTATGGACAGTGCAGATCAGGATGCTGGGGACAGCCCACATCCTGGGCCACCACCAGCCTCCCAGCTTCCCCCCTTTTCCCACTAAGAGTGGGTGGTGACCAATGGCCCACCACCCATTTGGCTGGCCAGTACCTCCACTACACTGCAAGCTGTCCTGGGTGGGCTGCTCTTCTCAGGCCTAGAGGCTGCTGCACCCCTACTGGGCCAGGCAGGTGCACTCTCCACAAATGAGCACCTCAAGCAGAGAGCAGGAAAGGGAGGTGCTATCCTCGTAGGATGACAGGTCCCAGGGTGAGGGGGCTATCTACTAGCTTCCAGTGCAGCAGCCTGGGAGCCACCCTTTCTGCCTTGAACTCCTCTACATGAGGCCAGGTCTCATCACTGCCTGGGTGTCTGTGAACATCCTGTCTATTTCCAGTACTTTTCTTTACTGACTTTTTAAATGATCAAAGATCAGTTTCTCTTGCCACCTAACTGAAATTGCTAAATTTGCCAGACGAGGTCAGTCTGAATAGTGCCCAGCAAAGCTAGAACACCCAGAGGCAGGGAGAGGCAGGAAGTTTCTGTGGGAAAAAAAAGATGAAGACCAGCCCAAGTTTCCACCTGTCCGCCCATCCCAGCACCCTGTGTTCATGAATCCAGAACTTAACAGCTGGGAAGTCCCTTGGTAACCATCCAGGTAGTAAGGACAGCATTGTGCTTAAAGGCCTGGGCTCTTAAATCCTTCAGGCCTGGTCTAAAGCCTGGCTCTGCTGCTTTCTGGCTGTGCGTTCTCAGGCGAATCACTTCCCTTCTGTGGGCTACAGCTCCCATCTTAAATAAGACACCAATGGTACTCAACAGGGAACCCTGTTTAATCCTCACGAGGCAAGGGCTGGCGCTGAGGGCTGAGAACCCAGCGCAGAGAACCCAGCGCAGTCTGGCACTCAGTAAGTGTTCAGTGTGCTTATCAAAAAAACCCCAAACCACCAGCACCACCACCTTTCCGCCTTGCATGTGACAGATAAGGAGGTGGGGTGCCCGGTCATGCACAGCTCATCTCTCCCAGCTGTGAAATACTGCAGAGCCTGGGAGAAGGGAGAGGGCTGATGCCAGGTCACTGGGTTTCACAGTGAGCAATTGGCATGGTGGCTGTCCTGGGGAAAGGAGGAGAGAAGCCCAAGGTCCTCCCCATTAAAGAAAGTGGAACAAGGAGCAGGAAGACCAAGGAGAAGGACCAAGGGGGGCTGCCCCACCCACAGGCCCCGGCTCTGTTCAACCGGGGTGCTCAACAGGGTGGCTGGCAGTGCAGAAGGACAAGCTGGCCAGAGTGTTGCTCAGCCCATGTCTCTAGGACTGGCCGTGCAGCTGGCCCAACTGCATTGGGTCAGGGCTGCTCCTCAAGATGGTGGGGCCGTCCCCTGAGCACGAGCCCTGTCCTGCCAGATGATGCCTGACTGATGGCTTCTGAAGCATGCCCACGCCTATTGTGTTTTCTTTTGTGGTTTCTGAAACTGCATCATGCTCTCCTACCCCACGAGGCCTCTACCCAATTCCTAGGGCAATTCCCACTTACCCACAAGACTCCCACTGACCAGTCCAGATCCCCCTCGGAGGTCCCAATCTGAGTCCTATCCTGACCACCACCCGCTCCGGGCCCTTTCGCAAACTGCGGTGGTGCATACACATTCCGAAGCATTCGTGCACTCCATCTCTCCCACGGGAACTGTGTCTTAGGAGGACTGAAAGGAGGAGCTGTGCAGAGCAAGAGCTGGACTTCTGCTCCTTTGCACCACGTGCCGGCTATCTCCCACTCTCAGGGAAGGCAGCCCTGCTCCCAGAGCTGTAAGGAGAGAGAGCAGAGTAGGTCCCTGCCTTCTTACCTCCACCAGATTCCTGCGGATGTCACCCAGCATGGAAAGGACGTCTTGAGTGGGCACCACCCCTGGGGGAAGACACCATCATCAGCACAGCCTTGGCCACTGAGGCACACCCAACTCCCTAGGATATCCTCTGGCCTAAGACTCCAGAGGCTTGTTTCCCTGCTCCTGACCACATGTAGACCCCTTGGTGTATGCACTCCCCCTCCCCCCAATGCTCGCTTTCCACAAGCTGCCTCATTGCAAAGGAGTGAGTGAATGGGCACCATGTGACAGGTGGGACACCGGGCGGTCACTCCTACAGCCCCACACTTCTGCATTCTGAATATGCCCCCTCTGCAGCCCACCACTCCTGTGCAGTGCCTATTGTCTCCTGCCATGGTGCTGAAACCACACCTCTTCCCCTCCTGGTCCCCACGTTTGCACCCTCCTCCTCTTTGCCAGAACTCCAGTTCAACTCCAGTTGAACCCTACATTAGGGGCCCAACCACTACCTCTTGTTGCAATCCTAAGGTCCAAGGTCAAAGCCTCTGGGTGCTTTCCTGTGGTTCTGTAGACCTCCTGCAGCCCACGAGAAGTGGTTTGATGCTGCCTCCCTGGGCCCTCCCTTCCCTGTGCTGCCCCCACTCACCCTGCTCGCCCACCAACGTCATCAGAAGATGCTGCTCCTTCTCACTGGGCTTGCTCAGGGAGATGTGCCAGTCCCCATGGCGGCCACTGCCATGGCGGGGCAGCACCTCCTCCACCAGGGCCAGGAGCTGCAGCCCTCGGTGCTGCCGGAACACTTCCTGCAAGGACAGAAAGAGAACCCCTAACCCAGTAAGCGAGAGGGCTCTACTGTCACCCTACGTCCAGGTCTAGCCCCCACTCCAGCCTCCAACCTCCCAGTGGCCAAACCCTGGGAAAGGCCATCTGGCTATTCCAGAGGGGACTGCTCTTACAGACCTGGAGACCATCGAGAGTCTCTGAGCCCAGCCTTTGGGCAGAACTGTGGGAATGTCAAGACACATATCCACTGGGCATCCAGATGCTCCTTCCTGCCTGAGCCTCTCACATGAGGAGGGTGTGGGGACTGCGGGGGGATACTTGCTATTGAACTTGAGGACAGATGCATTCCAGTGCAACAAGTCTTGAAGTGGGTGTGTCATGTGTGATGGCCTACGGAAGTCTGCTCATCAGGCCTGAGTATTCAAGTGTACAGCGCAAGGGATGAACATACTGGGAGGTCAGGCATGCAACAGACCAAAGATGCACCCCAAACCCAGGAGGAGAAGTGGGGAGCAGTAATAGGCTCACCTCTCTCCCGTCATTGCAGAGATACAGCCCAAAGCAGGGGAGTCAAGAAAGCTGTCTGAGTACTCTTACAGTGGCACTGGTGGCCAGAGGAACTAAAACAGATGCAGTTAAAATGGTAACTGCTGGAAGCAGCGGCCAGGGGCAGGAGGAGGGATATAAGCAGATTTTGTTTTCACCTGACACTAGCTTGTACTGTTTAGATTTTCCTGACCTTGTGTAGATATGATTATGTAATTTAAAAAACAACAACAAGAGGCAGGTACTGGCCAGGAACTCAGTGAGTGGCAGAAACCCAGGCAGGCTATGACCTAGTCCCTCAGGGAAGAGACCTTCCACTGGCCCTGCAGCTGCTCCCCACCCCCAGGCTCCTCTCCAGCAGCCTTCTTCCTCCAGTAACCAGGAAATCACTGACCCCAGTTCCTGGCCTCCAAACCTTCTAGCAGCGCACCTGTCTCAGCTGTTAAGCTTTCTCTTGAGTGTCCGGCCTTAGAGCTTTGACCCAGGGCTGCCTGCCAGGCCCAGGCATCTCATCAGACCATGTGGGGCCCTGACATTCCCATCTCCTTTCTGGTAAAGCCCAAGCTAGCGAGGCTTCCTGGTCATCATCCCAGCATAAAGGCCACCAAGGGGACTTGTTACCACGGCAAGTGCCAGGTGCAAACGTGAGCCTTGGCCCTCACTGGCTGAACAGAAAGTCAACTTGGTTCTGAATTTGGGAGAGAACTGATACCTGGAGATAGTTACATGTGCCTGGGAAAGCTCTATTCCTGAAATAGTTCTTACCGTCTTCATGTGCACGTGTGTGTATATGTGTGTAGGGATGGGGTACACACCTGCATCTGCCTGAGCAGCAGGCTCTGTACCCAGCTTACAAAAGGAACACATCCCCACCACAGGCAATACTTTCCCCCATGCCACAGGCCTGTGATCCCCCATGTGTGCAGACCCATGTTCTGGGTCAAGATGTCTGCCTGGCTTAAGCCCACAGACCCACAGTGTCCATTATGGCAGCATCTGATGACTATACATTTCGTGCCATTTACTTTGTAGATGGGAACTGAGTGTCAGTGGCCTGGGGAGAAAGCCCTGAATTTGGAGTCAAAGAAATCTGGGTTCAGATCCCGGTTCTGCCATTCATTAGCTCTGTGACTTTTAGCACAACACTGCACCTCTCTGAGTCTCGGCTTCCCCCTCTGAAGATGTAGCTTTGGTCCTAACACCATGCACTTAATGTGAGGATTAAAAGAGAAGTGCTTATTCAGTCACGGGTGCCAGGACAACTGATTATCCCAGTGTAAAAGGAAAAAAAAAATCACACTATAGTCAATTCCAGATGGATACCAGATCTAAAGCTTTTAGAGGTAAGCAAAGAAAGTTATCTTCAGGGGTGCCTGGGTGGTGCACTCTGTTGAGCATCTAACTCGGGTCACACAGACATCTCAGGATCATGAGATCCAGCCCCATGTTGGGCTTCATGCTCAGTGCAGAGTCTGCCTGAGTTCCTCTCTTCCTCTCCCTCTGTCCCTCTCCCCTGTGTGTGCTCTCTCTCTCTTTCTCTGTCTCTCTCTAAAATAAATAAATCCTTAAAAAAAAAAAGCTATCTTCATGACCTCTGAGTAGGCAAAGATTTCTAAAATGGACTTAAAAACACTAACCAAGAAGGAAAAAATTGGTAAGTTAGATTATTTTATGATCTATTTTTTAGAAATTGAGAACTTCCATTTATCAGAAGGTACCATTGAGCGAGGAAAAGGGCAGCCCACCGAATAGCAGCAAATATTTATGAGATATATATGTGTGTACAAACACACACACACACACACACACACAGAGACATCTCATATCCAGGATATAGAAATAATTCACAGAAATCAATTAAAAATAGTCAAGATGACCCAATTGGATGCAGTCAGTCAAAACACATATGAAAGGGTGCTCAACTTCATGAATCAGGAATATACAAAATAAAACCACAAAGTGATACCAGTACAATATACAGCTGAAAATTAATTAAATTAAATGAAGAAGACAAGGGGAAGGGGGAATGGCGACAGGGGAGAACCAGACGTGTCATGTGCTGCTGGAGGCAGAAGAAGTTGTGCAAACACTTTGGGAAGTTGTGGGACAGCATCTGTTCAGGGTGAAAAGAGGCAGAGACCATGGCCCCGCAGTGTCACCCATGAGAACAGTGTCCAGATGCTCACCAAAATACGTGTCTGAGAACATCCACAGTAGCCCATGCCCCATAGCCTGAAGCGGAACTACTCCAAGGTCCAGCAACATTAGAGTGGATACATGAATGGAACACTAGACAGAAGCACAGTGAACAAACTTCATTATGTGCTGCCATCTAGATGAATCTCAAAAAGAAAACGCTGAGGGCAAATAGCCAGACACAAAATACTGCCTACTGAATGACTCTTTATACAAAGTGAAAGAGCATGCAAAATCAATGTATGGGGTTTTAAACCAAGAAAATGGTTTCCTTTGAGGGAACAGTGTCTGGAAAGGAGAGTGAGAAGGGCTTTTGGCAGTGCCGATCGTGTGCCACGTCTTGGAGAGGGCGCTGATTACATAGGTGTGTTTCTTTTGTGATTATCCATCAAGCTGAACGCTTAGGATCTGCGTGCTTTTCTGGACATACACTGTCAGTCATTAGAACTTTTCTAAAGTGCAATGCTCTCTTCCCTGCTGACTCCTGGGTGGATGGTCTTTCCCTCATATCACACTGTTTCTCCCACAGTCAAGGTTCCAGCTCTCCTGCTACCATCCAAGCCCTTGTATCCAATACACTAAAGTTACATGTAACCCCTCGAAATGTCTGGTATGGTCCTGATGGCAAACAGGAAGGGACACGTAACCCAGCCCATCATTTTGACTTGTGGCATTACAGCAGATAGAGATGACGAAAGTCCTGCTCTTTCACCTTGCTATAAACACAAACAAACACTGGGGGTAAAATATAGGCAGAAACAGAGGGAACTCAAAGCCAGAAGAGTGAGCAGGTACTAAAGCTACAGCAGTTTGCAGGGGTGCAAGACCCAGAAATGGAACCCAGGAGCTGGAGACTTGGCTTTAAATGTTGCACATTCTTGGCCCCCACGAAATGAAGAACTACAGCAGAGTACCACGATGGAACCTGAAGCCCCAAAGACCCGCCCTTTCAGTGAAATTGGACTCAAAAACATTCCTGCTCACCTGGAGGAGCTGTCATGGGCTCTCCCACCTGCCCAGGTCCATGGGGAGGAGAAAAAATGTTATCCAAGATCACTTAAAAACTCAGGCTTGTGCTTTACCTGGGTTTGGAGTCCAAATGTCCTTCGTGATATGAAAATCCAAGCCAAGAAATTAAGATGAAAGCTGACCTACGAATGCTGGAACTTCCAAAGTTTCCCTGAAACCACTCTGGTGGAAATCTTTTACAACCTGGGGCTGAAGAGGAGATCACAATAATAAAGAATGATCTATACCAGGGAACAAGGTACAAAGCCACAAACAGGAGAACTGACATTCCAGGATGTCCTATTACTAAAACAAAAGGAAAGAAATCATGAAATCAATATACTTAAGCTAATTCAGAAAATGAAGCAATAGAAACCATAATGATAGAAGGGAACAAAATGAAGAACAAAGGGAAGGATTTGGAACCAAGGAGAAATTCTAAAAATATAAAAGTTATCTATATTAAAGATTCAATGGATGGATCAGACAAATGATTAGACACTGCTGAAGAGAGTTATTAATTTAAAAGATAAAGCTAGGAAATTATTCAGAATGCATCAGAGATATTTGTTTATTTATATTTTGGAGAGAGAGAAAGCGTGAGCAGGGGAAGGGACAGAGAGAGAGTGAGAGAGAGAGAATCCTCAAGTAGCCTCCCGGCTGAGCATGGAGCCCCACGTAAGGCTGCATCCCAGGACCCCGAAGAGCTAAAACCAAGAGTTGGATGCTAACCCACTGAGCCACCGAGGCATCCCTCATCAGAGAAATTTTAAAAAGAGAAAGCATGAAAGCATTAGGAGACATTATAGATAGAAAAATAAGGCCCAATAAACTTCTAATGAGAATGAGAGAGAAATGGGAAATCGGTAGCATGTAACAAACTGCATATTCAATCCTACTCCCAGGAATTTACCCTGAAGGTACATCCCAACAGCAGAAAAATACACACACACACAGTCATTCAAAGCAGCCTTATACATAACTGCAGGATACTGGAAACCACCCAAATGCCTACCACAAAGGAAACTGAATAAACAATCCAAAATACATACACATCATGGGGTCATTATTATTCAGTTGTAAAAATTATTATTCAGTTGTAAAAATAAAATGATTGAGAATAATCTCCATGAACTAACATGAAGTGATTTCCAGCATACATTGTTAAGCAAGAAAAGCAAAATACAAAAGAGTAGTGTTATGTATGAACGGAGTTGCGTCCCCCCAATAATTCATATGTTGAAGTCTAACCCCCAGTGCCTCAGACTGTGACTGTATTTGAAGACAGGATCTTTCAAGAGGTGATTAAGTTAAAATGAGCTCATTAGGGTGGCCCTATCCGATCGGATGGGGTCCTTACAAGAGGAGATTAACGACACAGTCACACACAGAGGGACCACGATGTAAAAACACGGAGGGAGGTTGACCATCTGCAAGGCAAGGAGAGAAGCTTCAGGAGAAACCAATTCTCCTGACACCTCCATCTTGGACTTCCAGCCTTCAAAACAGCGAGTGAATAAATTTATGTTTTTAAGCTACCCAGGGTGGTACTTTGTTATGACAGCCCTAGCAAACTAATAAAAATATAAATATATGCTACCTTTCCTGAAAGAAAGAATGGAAGAAATGAAATATCTGTCTGCTTATTGCTATAAAAAGAAACCCAGGAAGAATAAGCAGAAACTAATGACATTGGTTACCTAGACGGAGTGGGTGGGAATGGAGGGCAAGAGGTGATGGGGGGGAGGGGTATTTCTCTAAGCACACATTTTTGTGCCATTTAGATATTTAGAACCACACTGATGTTTTACACGGTCAAAAATACAACTGAATCAACAAGGATGAAGGGGGTAAGGTCCAAAACTGAATACAAACAGTAACAAATAAACATAACTATATCTCAAATGTGTCTCAACTTACTCTCAGATGGTCTGGAAAAATGCTAAAAGCTGTTGAATCTGGCTGAAAGATACAAAGGATATCTTTGCACCAGTCTTCTGAAACTATATCAAAATGAAAAGCTACCAAAAAAGAACATGAGAAAATTAAGGACATTCTTTACACTAATAAGGGCTGATACAGACATATTCTTGTAGAAAGAGCTGCTAAAGGGTATATTTCAGGAAAAGGGCAATTAAATTTGCAAGAAAGGAATGGGAATGTGAAAAGACATGTAAGCAAAGAAACAAATGTATTAATAAAGTAAAATAAGCACTGACTGATAATAATAATGACTGATCCTCAACACCACTAATTATCAGAGAAGTGGAAATCAAACCCATAATGAGATTCCACTTCATACCCATTACGATGACCACTACTCAAAAAAACCCATAAAATAGGGGCACCTGGGTGGCTCAGTTGGTCAAGCTTCTGCCTTCAGTTCAGGTCAGGATCCCAGGGTCCTGGGATCAAGCCCCACATCAGGCTCCCTGTTCAGCGGGGAACCTGCTTCTCCTTTCCCCATCCTCCCCATACTCTCTCTCTCAAATAAATAAAATCTTTAAACACACACACACACACACACACACACACACACACATAAATAGAAAACAAGTGTTGGTGAGGATGTGGAGAAATTGGAATCTTGGTCCACTGCTGGTGGGAATGTGAAATGGTATAGTCACTGTGGAAAACACCACAGATTTCTCTAAAAATAAAAAAATAGAGGCACTATATGATCCAGCAATTTCACTTCTGGGTGTACATACCCCAAATAATTGAAACAGGGTCTCAAAGTAATATTGGTGGATTCACATTCATAGCAGCATTATTCACAACAGCCAAGATGGGGGCAGCTACCTGAATATCCATCGATAGACAAATACATACACAAAATGTGGCCTATAGATACCATGGAATATTATTCAAACTTAAAAAAGGAGGAAATTCTGACACACACTGCAACATGGATGGACCTTGAGAACGTTCTACTGAATGGAATAAGGCAGCTGCAGAAGAACAGATACTGTTTGAGTCCACTTGTAAGACGTACTCAGAGTAGCCCACTTTCTAGGACAGTGGTTATCAGGGGCCTGGGAGAGTGATTAATGGGGACAGAATATATTTTTTAAGATGGAAATTCTGGAGATTTTTTTCATAACAATGACATACTTAACACCATTGTAGTACCTTAAAATGGTTAAGATGATCAATTTTTGTTAGATCTTTTTACCCTGGTAAAAAAATCCATCAGAAAAAAAAAGCAATGACTAATTAGGCAGTGATCAAATAGTAAATGAGAAAAACTATCAAGACAAAAACAGGGAAAGCAGAATGAAAGCATTTTTATATATGTATGTGTTACTTGGAAAGAAGACAGACAATATCTTTAGACTTTATTGTTCAAATATGCATATACAAAATTTAAGGGTCTCAAGGACCCTTACTGTGGTCTCTAAGTACCATTTCCCAATAAAAGGAATGAGGGCTTGGGGAAATGTTGATTTCATGCCTGGGGGAAGGAAAGTACAAGATGAGCCCAAACATCCTATCACACCAGAAATCAAGGAAACTATCAAACATTAATTAGTTGGCCAAAAAGACTTAGAAGCCAACTCAAAGAGGTTCTCGCTGGCCAGAGATGGGGCATGTAAAAGCATCAGTAAGAATAAATAGTCATTATAATAGATTCAAATCATGTTTTTAAAAAATCTACTTGTTTATTATTTATAGTGGGAAAAAAAGAAAACAATCTTCTGGATCACTTTTGAATTAAACACAGGCATATACTTTCACTTTTCCCCAAACCCACTAAACGAGAGTAAAGAATTTTTTCAAGGTCTAAAAGCACAAAGACAAAAACAAAACAAAACGGAAGAGGAAACAAGAACAACAAAATCTGGGCACTGGAGGCATATGGATGAGTTAGAATTTCCTGATCTAGCAAGCCCCAAAGAGCCAGATCCTCAGCTGAAATGGGACAAGCTGAGAAGGAATCACATGTACACTATGAAACCCCCAACTAACATGCTCTTGAATAGGCAGCATGGGTTACCTTCTGAAGGGAGGATGAAAATGGTTCTAAAAATAGGAGAACTGTTTGAGAGGCTGTTTAAGAAGCAGCTGGATCCCTAATTCCTCTTCCCAGCACTGCAGAGCTGACAAATGTCCCTGCCCCCCGGCAGAAGCCTGGAAATTGATTCTGCAAAGAGGGTAAAAGAGAAGCCCTCTGACCCAGAGGACATGTGGGCACCACTTGCTCAAAGAGGGAGTAAATGAATTTGTCTGTGCTCTATGAATTTGCCCTAACACGGAGGTGCCCAGCCCTCTCCCCACCTTGCCTCCCAGAACACTGACAACCAGCCCTTTATGCTCCCAGTAGGACAGACATTCCTTTTTCAAAGAATCTAGTCGCCCAAGAGGAAGGACCTAAAAATGTTGACATTAAAAACTCAAATGGCCCAGCCAGTCCACCGTCCTGAAAAGTCAGTTAATAAACCCCACTCCAAGCTCAAAGCTTCATACCAGCTTTCTGATGGCCCTCCTTAAATAGCTCTGAAAGAACCTACCAGACATCTGGGGAGCAAAGGCAAGTGAGAAAACCAAGGCCAAAACCAACAAATAAGGAAAGCAACTTTTTAAAGACAGTTTCAATATGTTACAGGCGATAAGACATTGCACACGTGAACAGAATTATTCCTTGAGGGCTCCTGGTGTCTCAGTGGGTTAAAGCCTCTGCCTTCGGCTCAGGTCATGATCCCAGGGTCCTGGCATCGAGTCCCGCATCGGGCTCTCTGCTCAGCAAGGAGCCTGCTTCTCTGTCTCTCTCTGCCTGCCTCTCTTCCTACTTGTGATCTCTGTCAAATAAATAAATAGAATCTAAACACACACACACACACACACACACACAAAACCTATTCCTTGAAATTAAACAGAGTAGGGCAAGAATAAAAGAGCCCTTAGGAATTTAAACATACAAAGGCACTCCTCTTTTAGACTTGGGTGTGTGCTGGCTCCTCCCCTGGGTTAGGCTAGGCCCCTCCCCACACCCAGCATGCTCCCCCCTGCCCAGGTTTGGCCACACACCCCCTCCCATCCTTCCCCGTGGCCCCTCCTAGCTCGGCACTCACACAGTCTATGTTCTCCGTCATGTTCAGAATGATGTAGTTCTTCCCAGCCAGATTGCTCCAGTCTTTGCAGATCACCTGGATAGTGAGACCAAAAGAAGGGCCACAGTTACAAAGGCACAAGGAAAGGCAACTGGAGAAAGCACAGATGGAAACCCTTTGAGAAGCCGATGGGAAGGCCAGCTGCAGGTCTGTGACAGCTAGGTGGGGGCCGGCAGCCTCTGCAGGGTGGCAAGCCCGGGCTCCAGCCACAGGCTCACAAACACAGATGTCTCTAGGGACCACACGGAGGATGTCTTCAATGAGAGGAGGGGCCTGACAGGGCTTTGCCCGAGCTACAGGCCTTCAGTGGCAACCCTGTGTGGGTTTCATGTGCCCTAGGCCAAAGGAAAACAGGCCTGAAGGCCAGATGCACAGTCTGGCAAGTTGGGACTCCTCTTCCCTTCTCTCCCTTCCCAGGGGCGAACACTGGCCCCGGGCGTGTGTGCTGGGCAGGGGTGAGGAGGAGAGCAGAGGGCAACTGCACGTCCAGGGTGGGTGTGGAGATGGGGGCGGGGGCACAGGTCAGGCGGTGGGAAGGCCATGGGAGGCAGCAGTAGCACTGAATGAGGCCAAGCTAGGGAAGCTGAGCTCTTCCAAGAGCTTTGCGTGTTAAGTGTGGTGAGAACACCCGTACAGGGCTGTGAGGCGTGCATCCCAAAAGTTCTGCTGGGGTTCTATGTGCTATCCAAGGGCCTCCCACCTCACCCTGGCAGACCCTCCCATCCCCACTGTACAGCCAGCGGATGACCAGACCCCTTAGAGAAAGGTGCCACCAAATGGCCTTCATGTGTTCTCACTTTACCTGAGTAGAATCCCAGGGTATTCTGGACTGGGCTTCGGCGGCCTGTCCTTCTTGGGGCTGCTGGCTAAGGTCTTCTTGCCCCAAAGTAGCAGAGGAAGGGGTCAGTTCCACATCTCGGGGGGCTAGGGGGAAAGATGCTGAGGCTCCAGGGTAAAGGGGATCTTCATCTGGGCTCTCAGCCCCACTGGGAGCTTCTGTTTGGGGAAATGATGCCAAGAACGGCGCCTCCCCTTGCTTCCCAGTCAGCCCCACTGCTCCCACAGTGGCCTCCTCGCTTGCTTCCCGAGGGGCCTCAAACTCTACCCCATGCCCCTCGGCTGGCAGCATTGTGCCCCCTGCCTCCTGGCTGATGAAGTCCTGACCCCCCAGGGTCACTGTACTCGGGGTGACTGCAGGCGGTGATAGGCTGGGCTCCATACTGCTCCCCACTTCCACACCTGAGGAGGCCTGGTCCCCAGATTCTTCATGCCTGTGTTTGGCAGCCCCTGGCATCTGGCTGCTGCTGGTGGGAGAAAAGCTGTGGACCTGAGTATGGGCTTCTTCTTGGGATCCATTCACAGGCAGGAGCTCCTCTTCTTCCTCTTCCTCTTCCTCTTCCTTCTCTATCTCCTCCTTCTCCCTCTCTTCCTCCTCCTCTTCCTCCTCTTCCTCCTCCTCCTCTTCCTCCTCTCCAGGAGCCATATGCCATGGTGGCTCCACCAGGTTCATCTTGGGCAAGGGAGAGGGCAGACTCGGCACCTCTTGACCCTGGCTGGTGTCTTCTATTGGACCCGCTTTCTCAGTCAAGTCTGGAAAGACGTAATCTAAGGACAGAGACAGAAACCTCATTTGCTAGTTTCATCATCCATCACTGATCTGTTCAGTATTCACAGAGCAGATGACATAAAGCAACCATGAGACCCACAGGGGGACAGCAGGGAGTCGGATTACCAGTCCTTTTGGAAAGGAGTGGGAAATAAAGCTGGACAGTGAGGGTCGGGGGTGGGGCAGACTGTGGGAGAGACAAGGGCCAGGCTAGGCCTTCTTTCCTTCATGATGACGAAAATGACACAAATCTGCCACTAAAATTCTGTGAATACAGGAATGTATAAAGTAGAAAGAAAGTGTTTATGATCGCACCCCTGGGAGATAGCCCTCGTTAACAGTCCACGACAAGAAGTAAACATCTCTATGGTTCTTACGATGCATTTGTGTTTCCTCTTCTGGGGATTTTGCCAAGAAGAACCCAGACAACCCATTAGAAAAGGGTCCCTTTATCTCTTTCCCAGTGGGTTGTAATGGGAGGCCTCTTGGTAAAACCCTCAATGAGGTCTGAGAACCTTCTGATCACAGAGACAGACAAGACACAGAGATCGTGACCATTGTTCCTAAACTGTGCTCTTTTGCTGAGATTTAGGCCCTGGCTGGGAAATAAAAGAAAGATATCAGGGGAACTCAACAGAGCCCACCAGCTGAGCCCAGAGCCTCCCAGAATGGAGGGGGTCACTGTTGGCAATGATGGGGAATTTTATCCTTCCTGCCATTCCTGGGAACCATATCTCGAAATGCGGGACTTAGGAGGCCTCCTGGACAAGCAGGACTTGTTCTGGTTTTGCAGTGAACTCTAGGCCTCTTCAGGGTAACAACATAGGAAACTCATGGGCCTGTTCTGTTGGGAGATTCATTCAAAATACTAGAAGTGATTTCTAGGTAGCAACTTTAATTGGCTGCCATTTTGTTGCAAAATAAGTATCAAAGGCTATTTTAAAATACTCTTTAGACCTGAGAGGCAGTTTAAAGTAGTGAACAGGGCCTCCTCCTTCAAAATTTCTATCAAATGATAGAATGGCTTCTCAACTGTCAAATTAAAGTTTTAAAGGTTTTGATAAATTTCTGGGAATATGGAAAGCGGATGAGATCACAAGAACAAATTAGCCATTCAGCCAATACAAACACCGGGAAAGATACTGGAGAAGAGAGGCCCTCTTCCCAGCAGAATTAAGGAGAGAGAGCAACTATGGGAACAGCAAGAACACAGAACATTCAGGTAATGGAAGATAATTTTTAAATTCCAGTTAATATCTCAGAGAGATCAAAAGATATTGTCTCCCTAAAATAAGAACAGGGTAATAAGAGAATCAAGTAGTCTCTTAAAAAAAAAGAAGAAGTAAAGAAAAAGGTTTGTGGAAACTGAAATTAAATTGTCAAAATATAAAAATTCAATAGAACAGCTGGAAGCAACAAGGAAAAGCCTCAAGAGCAAAAGTAAAAGGACAAGATAGAAAAGTTAAAAAATACAGATGACCAGTGCAAGAGATCTAATATCTAACTAACTATTCCAAAAAGAGAAGAACCCTTAAAATGGAGAGAATAAATAACCAAACAAAGAAGAAAATTTCCCATATCCCACAGTGGGAATCTTTACATTGAAAGGGCATATAATTGAGGTAAGTGATAAAAGACTCACACCTAGCCTCATTCTCATATTTCAGAATTCTAAAGAGCAAGATAAGATCCTAAAAGTTCTCAGAGAAAGAACAGGTTAACCTATAAAGTAATAATCAAATTATCTCCAAGCTTCTAACTCATAACACTAGACTGCAGGAAGCTGAATTGAAAAAGCATTCAGAACTCTGAAATGACTGTATTTTGAACCTGGTGTTTTATACCCAACTAAAGTGGGTATAAGTGTGATTACAAAAGACTTTTTCATATATGCAAAAGACTTAAAAGTTTTTCAATCCACAGATTCTGAGAAAGTACTTAAGGAAGTTCTCCAAGAAATCCAAAGAAGACATGGAATCAAGAAACATGAGAGGAAGTCATAAAAATAAATCTCTTGAGGGCGCCTGGGTGGCTCAGTGGGTTAAGCCGCTGCCTTCGGCTCAGGTCATGATCTCAGGGTCCTGGGATCGAGTCCCTGGGATCAGTTGCCTGCCTCTCTGCCTACTTGTGATCTCTCTCTGTCAAATAAATAAAATAAAATCTTTTTAAAAATTATAATAATTAAATTATAATTATATAATATTATATATTAAATTATAATCTTTAACTGAATAATCAAATGTCATTTAAACAAATAAATGAATATTTATTTAAATGAATAATTAAAATATTCTACCCAATCTACTTTTGTTAAGTGTATTCTTTTTGAGTAGAAGTGATTGGTAACTTAACATCTTCCTCTCCCCAGCCCCTGCACACACTCTGTAGGGAAGCTTACCTATTCCCTACACAAAGCAGCCATGGTGTTCAGGGGAGAGGTATGTTTCTGGAACAGAGACCACAGAATACTGTGGAGACCCACACCAGCCTCTGATACTGCACAATCTAGTATCACCTTTAAAAATATCAAAGAATGATCAAGATTCATAGGACATTAGGGGAAAGCCAGACTCATGAAGAAGCATGAAGGAGAGAAAGCAAAGCAACTCACTTCTGAGAGAAGAGTTAATCTAGTAAACAAAGAAAACTTAGAAACATTTCTTATTAATATCTGTAGAGAGACTCGAGGAAATTACACCCATAAAACAAGTTTATAAAAGAATAGAAGTATTTTACTTCAATAGAAGTAAGCACTTTTTAATAGATGTTTACAATCTGAAATACAATGCATAAAAACATAATTGGAATGGACAGGATGGCCACTTGACAGGAAGATGATATAATAGCACACCACATGGATGCTGGGGAAATGGACGTATACGACCCCTTACAGGCACGAGATTTTAGGGCTTGAAGATTGCCCTGACAGCAATGTGCAAGAATTTGATGACAGAGGGGACAAATGAAAGCAGAGGAAGAGTTGGGGTCTTGCTGCAATGTTCTGGGAGAGATAAACACAGATGATGACATTGGAATGAGGAGAGAACAGGTTCAAGAGAGGACCCCAGGGGCACCTGGGTGGCTCAGTCAGTTAAGCGGCTGCCTTTGGCTCAGGTCATGATCCCAAGGGTCCTGGGATCGAACCCCGTGTCAGGCTATCTGCTGAGCAGAGAGCCTGCTTCTCCCTCTCCCTCTACCTGCCGCTCTGTCTACTTGTGCTCTCTCTCTGTCAAATAAATAGATAAAATCTTAAAAAAAAAAAAAGAAAGATGATAAATCAAAGCAATCAAGGGTAGACTTGACACCCTATGTGCACTGGCTAACAGGAAGAAGGGGGCACTCTGGCTAAAGATGGGGGCAACCATGCCCGTAGCAGAAATGGTCTAGTCTAGAGGCAAAGTGCATAGAAAACCCTTAACAATATGTATCAGGTAAACCCTTGACTGCCAGCTTGCCTCCTGAACCTGCCCCCTTAGGGAGAGAAAAGAGCCTCTAAGGGCACAGACTGCTCCTTCATTAGGCTCCCTACTGTGTGATCACTCCCAGATAGCCAGTCCCTGACTCATCCTTTCTCAGCGAGTTCATGGATTCCAAAGACTTTATCTATTGCCTCCTCTGCTAAAGACTCCCAAATTTACATCACCCACCAGGCCTTGGCCTTCTCCAGCTCTATGGTTTCCTGAGACTTGACAAATCAGTAAACGCCACATCCTGAACGCAGACTCAGCAGGATTTTTTCCCACTTTTTTTTTTTTTTTTAAACCACCTCTCAGCATCCAGAGTTATTCCTTCTTCTCTTATTGTGTGATCTTGGTCCTACTGCTAATCAGCAGTGTGCCCTTGGACATGTGCTTGACGTCCCTGTGTCTCGTTTTCCTTCTCTATAAGATAACAACAGTACCTAGCACCCAGGGCTGTGGTCAGGAGGCACTGAGATAAAACCTGTACACAGCCCACACTACACAGCAAATGCGTGATTGATTTTAAGTATTCCTCTATCTCCTCCTCCTTCTTATTATCATTAAATTTTTATATGGTAAAATCGTAAGGGGAAAAATGGCACAATTTTGGAAGTCTGCTCCACAGGCTGACAGACAGGATAAGCGCCTGCATGATAAATAAATCAACATGAATCAAGGGAAGAGGGAAGGGCAGGGAAGGACAAGCCTAGATATGAACTGAGTATCAGAAAGGTCTCTTACACAGAAACAAGAAATTAATGGGAGACCCAGTGGGGGTGCAGACTGTGAACCAGAGGTGTGGTGGGAAGTGGAACGTGAGCAGGCGGGGGACAGACCCAAGGGGGACAAAAATGGGGATGCTAGGGGCACCTGGGTGGCTCAGTGGGTTAAAGCCTCTGCCTTCAGCTCAGGTCATGATCCCCATGTCCTGGGATCGAGCACTACATCGGGCTCTCTGCTCAGCCGGGAGCCTGCTTCCCTTCCTCTCTCTCTCTGCCTGCTTCTCTGCTTACTTGTGATCCCTGTTTGTCAAATAAATAAATAAAATCTTAAAAAGAAAAGAAAATGGGGATGCCAGAAGAGTGGGGAGTGAGACGGGATCCAAACATGAATGTGGACTGACCAGTAAAGAAGCCATGTTCAGTTCAAGAAGAGAACCATAGTCTGCTTAACTGAGAAAGATACAACAGTACTTCTGTGCCGTCCCTGCCAAAAATGTAGACCCCGAGTCATGGGGAAACAAGAGACAAAACTGAGGGGTAGTCTACAAAATAACTAGCCTATCTCTTTCAAAACTGCTGGGGTCATGAAAGACAAAGACTGGAGAAATTTCCAGAATAAAAGTGACTAACGAGGCATGACAACAAACACAGTACCTGATTTTGGACTGGACAGTGAACTATAAAAACTAATTTTGTTTTCTTTTGCTACAGCAGACACCAGGGGGGTGGGGGAGTGGCAAGTTTGAACAGAGTTTGTCATCATATAGTAGTATTGTGTCCGTGTCAATTTCCTGATGGTCACTGTACTGTGATTCTGTAAGAGAATGTCTCTGTTCTTAAGAAATGGACACTGAAGTATGCAGTGTAAGTAAAGGGGCACTGTGTCTGCAAGCTACTGTCAAATGGTTCAGAAAAAAATTGTATGTTCATAAGCACATACACATATTTGGTAAAATATTAACAGTGCAGGAATCTGAGTGAAGGGTGTGTGGGAATTATTCTTGCAAATCTTCTGTAAATTTGAAATTATATTTTAAATAAGGAATTACACAGAGAGAGAGCCCACATCACTTTAAGTACTGGCTAGTGAAAATGCCAGGGCCACCAGGAGAGAAGTGAAACGTGGCAGGGGAGACAGGGCAGGCCATCCTGAACTAGGAGCTTCCAAAAGCTCCAGGAGGAAGGAACACAGTTGCTGTGAGAGGCGAACAGTCTCCGTGGATGGGGAAGAATGTGTTTTTCCCATTCTGGTGTCCAGGGAAGGAGACCAGGCTTCCAGAGACTTGTGACACTGGCCTGGGAGAGGAAGCTGGGGCAGTCATTTTGGAGAGGAGGATAACGAGGTAAACTGGCAATGGAGGAAGAGAAGGATAGCAGGGGAACGGAGCAGGAAAAGAAGAGGGATACGGGAAAGGATGGCTCCACAGTGGGGGAGGCACAAAGGGCCTGGCAAGGCAGGTGGCTGCCCCAGCCCCTGGTCTCCCAGTGCAGTGACAGAGTATGTCCTGAGCCCTGTCCATGGCTGTCACCGACAACTATGACTCCACATGGCGTGAGCCTGTTCTGCTTAGTGCCCTAGACTTTGCTTCCTAGCCCATCTATTTCAGCATCTGGAGTCAGGACAGGCAGGGGCCCGCACACCCCGAAACCGGTCTGGGACGAAGGCATACCAGCAGGGCACTCGCCACACACCCCACATCTGGTACAAGCAGAGATGCCCAGGAGATACGTTCAAGACAGCAGGAAAGTCGGTCAAAGCCCCAGGAAGATAGTGACAGTTGGGACACTAAAAAGAGGTGAGAGGTGCCTCCCAGCTCAGACCCTCCAGAGGGAGCTCCAGCCTGGCCTCAAAGCATGGGAGGTCAGGAAGTAACTACACTGCAAGGACACCGCAAGGTCTCACCTCGCCATCGGTGAGACTGCGGAGAAACGCCTGGGACCTCCACCAACCTCTTCCCCCTGCCTCCACAGCGTCCCTCCCTGAACGCAGGGCGGCAGCTCTGTGAAGTTGTAGTACCCCCTGGTGGCTTACATTGGAAACGACGTCTTCCCAAACCACCCCCCATCCTCAAAGGAAACCAGGCTTCCAAAGGACACAGACTTCCTTTTACAGTTGAGGAAAAGCGAAGCTCACAGAGGCGAGGACACTTGCTCTAAATTGTGAAACTACACTTATCACAGCTGTGAAGTTGTAAAACCCAGGCTTGTGTGTGGTTAGCCGGTCTTTCCAGACATACCTGCTCCGTTAGGCCAATGCCCAGACTCGGCTTCAGACGCAGGGGGAGGAGCAAACTGACAGGGGAGCATCCTCTCTCCCCCTCCATCTGCACCACAAGCCATGGGCCATCTCTTAGAAGCTGGGCTTGGATCACCAGACTAGTTGACAAGTAAGGGCTCAAGGCGCAGCTTCAAGGTTCTACAGGCAAGTGCTAGAATGCTGGCTAACCAGCTTCTAGGCCCGCCTACCAGCCCCTGGGACCTTGAGGCGGAGGTGAAATGACATAATGCATTCAGATCAGCTCTCCCAGAAGGACTGCTCTTCTCCCTCAGGCCATATCTTAAAGTCACACTGCTGTCACACTCCACTTGCCCCAGCTCACTGCAGGGGAATCCGCTGGCACGTGTTCCTACAATGGGACTCCACTGGATGCCCTACAACCTTCAAGGACCTAGGATTCTAGCTCAAGAAGGGACCTGGAAGGGGCACCTGGGTGGCTCAGTGGATTAAGCCTCTGCCTTTGACTCAGGTCATGATCTCAGGGTCCTGGGATCAAGTCCCCCATCGGGCTCTCTGCTTGGCAGGGAGCCTGTTTCCTCCTCAATCTCTCTCTGCCTGCCTCTGACTACTTGCAATCTCTCTCTGTCAAATAAATAAATAAAATCTTAAAAAAAAAAAAAAAGAAGGGACCTGGGAGGTCATCTGGACAGGAGATGGCTAAGTAAGGTGGGCTGCCACCCTCTTCGAGAATATACCTCCTTAGAGAGGCATTTCTGTGTTGGTGGCTTTTGTTTTCTCCCCAAATTCCTTAAACCCAACTGCTGTGGTTCCTGTACAACTTTAGCCCATTTCTGTTTTGTCTGTTTACATGAGGAACTTCTGGGAAGCATCTCCCTCGGGATAAAAACCTACGTATTTTCTCAGTTGTTCCAATTTAGCCTCCTTTGCCTGGGGCTCGACAACTGGGATTATCCCTCATTCTCAGCCTCCTCTCCCTGTCATTCTTCATGTCTTGTGGAAACTCTGGATTTGCCACACAGTTGTTCCAGTGGTCACAAAATCAGCAGAGTAGGTACACAGTAAATATTTGCTGAGTGAGTTGCTGAAAAGTGAACAAGATTCATGGGCGACAAGCTAGCTTATGCGAGCTGGAAAGTAAGGTTTCCGGACTCAGGCAGCACGGTCTGAATTCAACACAGCGCTCAAGCTGCTCTCTCCCCATTGGAGGTGATCTTGTGGCTTGGAGGCAGCAGGAGGCCACCCTGATGAAGCTCCAGACCTTTGGACAGCTTGGATTCTCCCGGCTTTTTCTTTTTCTTTTAATCTCACTCTGGGGGCTGGCTTTTGTTCCCTAAATAGATCGTGTTGCATTTTCTCCCTCCTGTGTTTCATCGGTTTTGTTAAGTCTTTCTCCAGCTTATCAAGGTCACACTGGACTTTGTTTCTGCCTTCCGAGGTTGCCATAATCTCATGGATGACCCCTGGCATCCACTGAAATATTAATGAACTGACTCTCCTGCTTAAGATGTGAAATTAAGACAGGCACCAAGCCAGCGGCCTTGGAAGATCACGTAAATGTCCCTTTCGCTTAATGTCAAATCATGGAAAATTGCCCCCCTGAGTGCAACACTCAAGCCAGTTATTCAACTCAGTGTTGATACGAAAACCCTCACAAAATTCACAACAGACTGGCATAAAAAGGAAGCGCAAGGGGAGAAGCTTTCAGTATAATTAAAAATGACTTTTTAATGGTCAACCTCAGTAGTCATCAAAGAAATGTAAATTAAACATGATGATACAGTTTTGGGGGTGCCAACCTGACAATATACGTATATATTTAAAGATAATACCGAGTATTGAATGAGTGCAGGAAACAGGCACTCCATCTGCTACTGATGGGAATGGAAATCAGGCCACATTGGGGGTGGGGGGCTTAATACATATGAAAAGCTTTAAGAAGAGACATTCTGAACCTGTCATTTCACTCCTTGAAATACACGCTAAGGAAACAATGAGGATGCTGGTAAGGACTTGGTTTCAAGGATTCCCATCATGGCGCAGTTTGCAGAACAAAAGACTGGGGACCATCCAGCGCTCAGGCGGCAAGCCACTGTCCGAAAGGGCGGTGGCTGGGCCAGGCTTGGGAGACTACTCCTGCCTTAACAGTGAGGGCAGACAGCTCCCTTAGCTGGCTTGGAGAGACACTGGGAAGTGAAACAGTAGAACCTGTGCACTGTAATTCCATTTTTATAAAGGCGTATTTTATGCATTTCCCATGTAGGAAAAATTCCCAGAAAGATACATGCCAAAATGTTAACATTTGCCAATTCTGGATGATTGGATTAGGAGTGGTTTTTACTTTCTTCTTTTCCGCATTTTCAGATTTTCACATAATAATACTTATTAATAGTGTAAAACAAAAGTACAGTTTCTTGTGGGCATCTAGGTGTAAGTGCTTCTGTTAGCTGGTCTTAGCAAACATGCCTGATGCGTGCTCTGTGACCCAAATCATTCAACAGCAGGTATGGTATCAATGCTTAGGAGCCATTTCCAGGTCCCAGCAGACTGGCTTTGATGATCTACTTTCTACAAAATTCTTCACAGGCAATAGTAATTCAAGGGGTCTAATCAATGATTTCACATGGAGGGGTAGCAGATCTTAAAGCAGAAATCTCAAATTGGAGATTTCACTCTGCAGCCCATTACCTGTGTGATTTAGTACCACGTTTAAACCTCTCTGAGCTGGTTTCCTTAGTTATAAAACAGGGATCCTAACAATGCCTGCTTTTACAGGTTTTCATCAGGCTGCTGTGAGGTTAAAAAAATAATGTGAATATGAAATATATAATAATATAAGTACTCATGAATGTTCTTTTATGCCCAACCAACCATCATTTGGCATGTACTTCCCTCCTCTTGGTACAGGAGTGTGGGGCGCTACCCCCTGGCTTCGAGAGGTGCTCAAGAGCTAGTACGGACCAGAGAACCCAGTCCCTCTGGCCTCAGGATTGGGTCATAGATAGGCTCATGACACAGGGGAGACAAGCGAGTTTCCATCTGAGACTTTTCCAGAAGTGCTGGGGAAGCAGAGTTCTCTCTCTGCTGCGGCTGCTGAGTGAAAGAAAGGACACTGGAGTGACTGGAGTGGAGGGCTCTCTGAGCCACCGCACAGGGACAACGTGCCTGAGAATGAAGTCAGCCAGGGAAAGCTAGGCCTGATGGAGGAAGACAGTTGCCTATGCCCCATTTCAATATCTGGATCCCAACCTGCCTAGCTTCTGCAGTTACTGAGCCAATCAACACCCTCTTTTTACACACGGCTGTCAGCATGTTTGAGTTGGGTTTCTAGAACTTGCCGACCCTGAAGAGTTGTTGTTTTTCTTGTAGAACACTAATTAGTAGCTTGTTCACTAGGAAAATTAAAATCGCATGCAGAGAATTTCATTAAGGATATCGGAGAATGAAAGGGTGGAGGGTGACAGGAAAGACAGCTTTGGGATGAGTGGGTAACCCGGGAAAGTGTTCTTAATCATTAACAATCTTGTCTGAATTACTTGATCAGGTCTTAAGTTGGCTTGATGCTAGTTGGTGGAGGGCCAATCTACATTCTATTCTTTGCCCTTACTTTGCTGAGATCACTCTTCTCACCTGGAATGTCAGAAAACCGTAATGTTTTAAATCTGGAGAAGGCTTCAGTCTATCATTCCTCACTTACAGAGGAGAGACTGAAGCCAAGATCAGACAAGGAACATGCACTCAAGGTCACATCCCTCATCATCAGCCGAGCAGAAAGACCAGTGCCTGTTTTTGCTGTGGGACCTCAGGATCGTCACTGTAGAAGGAAGGCTCTAGCTCTGGCTCTTCTAGGTCCAGCAAACTAGCAATGAAAAATATAGCAAAGTACTCGTGACAACAAAGCACACTGGTTTCCTTTCTAACACACGCTATCTCTGTGCTCCCACAGTGGGTCACTAGGCCTAGGTGCTCAGGAGCCATTGATTCCAGGCTCAGCTCTGCCGTACACAAGCTATGTAGCCTTGGGCAAAGCTCTTACTCTCTCCGGGCCTGGGTTTCAGCATCTGTGAAGCAGTGACAACTCCTGCCTGTGGACCCTACAGAGTGCACAGAGTTGTAAAGTTCAAATGAACTAATCACAGAGAACATTCTAAGGAAAAAAAACGGTAATATTTACTATGTAAAATACAAGACATTACTGCTATTCTCTAATAAATAATTGAGCTGAGAGGCATAGGTTGCATAGAAAGAGCCAAGACTATGGAGTCTGGAAACTTGGGCTTGATTCCTGGTTCTTACACTTGGTAGCTGGGCTGTTATGCAAACTCCTGGAGCCTCAAGTTTGTTCACTGATCAAATGGGAGTATTCTGTTGAGATTAAATGAGATAGTATACAGAAACACCTAGCATGGAGCCTGGCACACACTAGGTGTTCATGTATGGGTTGATGTCATAATTACCAGAAGGGTATTGGGTCTGAGATTAGACCCATCCACCACCTGGCTTTCAGCAGTCATTGCTCTTGGACATGGATATAGCCATGTCCCCATGAGCTGTTAGGACAGCACTTTTCATCGTCACTCGGACCTCTGGACACACTCTTCCTCCGGGCAGGCCCTTTGAAGTTTCCTCTTCTCTAACCTGAGGGACAAACCCAAAGAGGCAATGCCCTCTTTCCTTCCAGAGAACACTAGACGGAAGCCTCTGACTTTTAGGGTCAGGAGCAGAAGCAGGCAGAGGGGGCTGGCACATACTGTCCTCTCTGGGCTTCCTCCCCCTACAGATGAGCCTCACACCTGGAACACGCTCTGTCTCTGGGATGACCTCACACCGTATTATCAAGGTACCATGAGGACGCAGAAGCAGAAACGACTAGCTTCACGGCAGGGCCACTAAGCTCACGGAGATGCCCCTCTAGGCAGATGACTTAGAAGAAGGCACTCCTTCCATCTGGCCTGACTGCATGAGTGGCATGCAGGCTGGACTTGAGCCCCAGCTCCCCTGCTCGGCAAGGCGCCCCTGGACAGGGCACCATGCGCACAACCACGTGCAGTCCTGCCCGCTTGGTAGAGATCCAAAGGCCTCTCAGAAGCTGTGTCTTCTGAGCTAGGTGCTGCAGGATGATGACAAGTCTGCCTGGCAGCTGGGATGGAGAAGAGCGCTCCAGGCAGATGGGACAGGAGGAAGGGCACCACAGGCTCAGGGAACAGGCCTGAGAACACACCAATCCTTGATCCAGCTCTGTCTCATACCAAGTGCGACCTTGTTAGAGCACTTAGCTTCCCTGTGCCTCAGTCCCGCATTCGCCAGTGATAATAGGCTAGTGAACCGAGGCTTGCAGGAGCAGGGAAGGAGATGAGGCCGAGGGGCTGGGCCAGAGCATCAAGAGCACTTTCTGCAGTACTAAGATGTTTCACTTTTATCCTGTGGGTACTGTGTTTTCACAAATTGCCTTGGAGGTGTACAGAGAAGAGACTGACCCAAGGAAAGGTAAGGGCCCCATGGGAAGGTGAGAGATGTGGAAGCATGGGAAAAGCAGCCTTCCTTACTCTCCCTCCTCCAGGGCTCTCACCCATTCTTCGTGCAGGGCACCTGAGTCCCCATCTCACAGTTGTTCAGGGTGTAGAGCAGAGGAGAGGAGACAGACCACGCTGTAGAGCCAGCACAAGGAGGAGAACAGATGCCAAGTGCCAGTGACAGAACACGTATTCGATGACTTTCTATTTTCACTATTAAGAGACGCAGGGAGGCGAATGGGAGAAGAAGAGAGAGAGGAAAAGGAGGGAAAGGGAAGTGAGAGGCAAAGAAAATGAGTTCCGCAAAGCCTCAGGGCCAACCCACTGTGATCCTGAGGAAGGTCCTGGGCTCAGCACTGTGGCTTTCTTGGCTAAGGCCCTTGGAATGACTGCTTGTCTTAGACTAGATTCTCAAGGGTCTTTCCAGAGTAAGACCCCAGCACATCTAATTGTCTAGTGCTTCTTTTCCGACAAGGGGATAGATTTATCAGCCTATTCTGCTGCGGTAACAGGCTAGCTTAATGGGGGAAATGAACTAAATCCCTATCTTATACCACATACCAAAGTAAATTACTGCTAGAATAAAGAGTTAAATGTAAACATTTAATGTTAAAAAAATAGAGGAAATAAAGGTACATATATCTCAGGGAGGGAAAGGATTTTTCTAAACATAAAGCAAAGAAAAACATAAAAACATTTCAAATGAAAGACTGTGAAGTTTGTAAAAAAAAAAAAACTAATGTATGTCAAAAATTACTATAATAACAAAAGTAATTGATAAACTGGAAAAATGTTTTCTATACACATCAGAGAATGTATTCCTTTTATGTGATGATAGGTATAGTGATAAAAATAATTAAAACCCCAATAGAAAAAAATGGAAAAGCATTGATACATAATACAGAGTACATAGAAGTACCAAGCGCTATACTGGGAGTGTTCAGTGAATCACTGCATTTAAACCTCACAACCCTATGATATTATTTCCTGGATGGGGAAATAGGCTCAGGTTGCTCCTTGCCAAAAATCACATAGCTGTTAGGTGTTGGTGCTGAAACTTTGGGATCTGCCTGACCCCAGAGCCTCATCTTCATTATACTATGCCTCAAATCGGAGAGGACCATAAGAGGTCAGAATACATACATACATGCATACATACACACACATACATGTTAACATTCACTAGCAATCAAAAGCCATTATAATTTCCCTATCAAGTTGACCAAAATTTCTAAATGACAAAACGCAGTGGTGAGGAAGGTCCAACAACCTGCCCCTCATTCCACCTCCGGTGGGTATGCAAACTGGAAAGACCTTCCTCGAGGCTGGTTTGGAAATATTTAACAAAAGCCTGTGGAAAGATTCCATTCTTTGTGCCAGACATGTTCCATCCCCTCCAGATCTTCTCTCTACCCTGTCCTCTGCCCTGGGAGATGGACCCTGGGAGTTACCGCAACAGGCCAAGTGTCCCTGCTTCCCGACCAGACTCCCCGAAAGAGGCAGGGGAAGAGAGATTGACAGGGATCCTGGAAGAAGATGGGAGGAAAGGGGGTCAGCTACTTCCTCCCCTGGTTTCTCCCCTGCTGGGTCACAGCTCTTGCCAGGATCACTTGCTTGCCAGCACTCTCTGTCCCTCCTGGTTCCTTTCATCCATCTCTCCCTCCATCCCTTTGGGTGTAGGAAAACTGAGTGCTCTGCTGCCCAGGACCCTGGACTCCTCTGTGGTTGGCCTATCTCCTGCCCATACCTTTCTAAGTTCCTTATTCTATAAATAAACTCTCTCTGGGTTATCTCAGTTTGGTCATATCTTCTTTTTCCGTCTAGGACGCCGATTGATACATCTTTACACCTAGAATTTTATTCTAGAAATGTATGATGAGGAGACAATCAGAGACGTATAAAAATATATGATGATAGGTTTAGCAGCATTAAAACTGGGAACAACCTAAATATTCAACAATAGGGAGCTGATTTTAAACCTGTGATGAGCCACATGACGAAATACTATGTAGTCACTAACAATCAGGTTTAAAAAGAGTATTCAATTATGTGGAAATACATTTATTAAATATTTTAAGTGAAAATATTATGATCCCAATTTGGCACATAAAAGGGACTACAAGGATGTATCCCAAACTATGACTAGTGATTCTCTTTTTGTTGTGAGGTTACGGGTGACTTTCATTTCCTTCTTTGCATCTTTTGTATTTTCTACAATTTCCAAGTACTATTTTCATAATTAGAGGACACAAACCCAAAATATTATAGATGCTAAAGAGAAAAATTCAAACTGCGTTCTGTAACAGCCTGCCCCCGTGTTCACGGCACACACAATGTGGCAATCTGACATTTACAAACAGGCTCCTGCTGGCCAAGAACATGCACAGCTGCTGAAGCCAGGAGCATGGCCAATGTGCTTCACCGCGTCTGCATCCGGCTCCTAACTGCATGCATTCCAGCTTGGGCTCTGGCCCCAGGTGGCTGGCCCACATAGGTCCATCAGCCATGCTCTGGAAACTAGCTCTGGGGCATGACTGAGAGAAGGGTGGTGCCTTGATCCGGGGTCAGAGAGACCTCAGGAGGGGTACAGGAACCTTCAACAGGGACAACATAGCACAGCAGGGGATGAACCCCTAGACCTTGGGAAGCCCTGGCTTGGATCATGGCTGAGCAGATGAGCAGCTGATGAATTTAAGGATGCTCTCAACCCCTCTGAGCAGTGGTTTTTGCATGTTTACATGGGGGGAAAGTTACCCTCCCAGACTGTTGCATTCTATGGTGTTACACGAGTGCAGAACATGGGCTCCCTAAACAGCAGCAAACGTTAAAGAGAAAAGAGCCTCGGGGACCAGTAAGACACCAGGGGTCCCAGAGACTTGGCTCTGGAGGCACATAAAAGCTGGCAGGGAGAGACAAGAGATAGGATTTGAGCAAGGAAACGGTCCTCTGGCATTTTGCCTCGCCAGCCTCCCTCCCAGCTGCGAGGTGCACCCAGTCTCAGGTAAGAAAAGCTACCTGCAGTGGGTCCCAGGTCCAGACTGGAGTCATTCAGTGCCTCCTCCTCTTCCCAGAAGTACTGTGGCGGCTGCAGAATGCGTGACTCTTCGCTCTCTTCACTGGGGAAACCCGAGCCGGGGGCTCCCAGGCCTGCTCCCAGTCCCATGGCCTCACTGGGCTCCTCCGAGTCCAGCGGCTCCAGACCCGTGGGCGGCAGGAGATCCAGCAAGGAGGTGGAGGTGAGGCCCTCTGGGCCAGGCTCATCGGACCCTGCTGCACACGTGCCCAGGGACGCTCCTGCACAGACATGAAAGCCGGATGGTTAGAAGAGGCCAGAAAGGCAAGACTAGCATACGGTTAGGACACGCCTCCAACAGCAAAGAACACAGGGGTGCCTGTAGGGACTGCGGGGGGAGACACTCCTGACATCCGGGGCTGCCAGAGGATTCTGAGATGCTGTTCTCACTCCACAAAGGCCGAGCTGTTCAGCCCTCTGGGTGGCAGGACCAAAGGCGAGCCCGAGGGAGGTGGGCCGGAGAGCGTCATTAGACTCAGCACCGGCTTGGCGGTAGCAGCTGGGGGAGTGTTTGTTCACTCAGAAAAGGCCACCAGTGGCCACCTTCACTGCAGCTGTGCTGGGCTGCAGCGGGCACAGATGCAGTGAAGAACAAGTCCCTGCTCTGAAAGACCTCGTGTGCGCACCGGTCCCCAGGCTTCTGTCCTAAGCTGAACGTTTTCCAAAAGTGCATTAAGAATGAGATTCGGATGTCAGCAATCCGATCTCCTGAACAGTCTCTAAAGACTAGGTGAGACCACAGGTCAGATTCAGCCAGCATTGGTCCTAACATCTTTGTTTAGCATCTTGGATCCCTCTTTCCTAATTTATAAAACAAACGAACAAAACCCAATAAATTAAAGGGCATCTTTCTTCCATCTCTCACTTCCATTCACAGAGAAGAGGAAGACAGCCCTATGGGCCAGCTTCACACCTTAAGCTTAATCACACAAATATTACTAACTTGCTCTATGTCTTCTGGAAAATTGCTTAAAACCTCTGGGTCTACCTCTCCTCATCCTTAAAAATAAGGAAGGTGGTTAAAATGATCTCCAAGTTCTCTTTTCCAAGACTAATGTTCAGTGATACGATCAAGAGTTATATCCTGCTCTCCCCCGTTGCAACTGGGCCCCAGCCTGAATAGTTCATGGAAAACTTTCATGATGTTTAGAATAAAAAGTGAGAGCTAACACTATTTGTGCTTCATGCTCCATGCTCCGCATGGTCTGAATCTGAAGCTTCACAACTGCTTTCTGCAGTTGTGATAAGCCCTAAGCTTGGCACCCGGAGCGTGGTGGAAACCCCGTGAGTTATGTGTGCATGGTCAGGCAACACGGTACCACGGATACAGCATCTGACCGAAAGGAGAGCCCCAAGGGAAAGGGGCTTAACACAGTTAAAATTTGTGTGGATGAGGATAAACAGGTCTTGATCTCGAACACAGGAGGACGGTCTAGTAGAGAGAGCTTGGGCCAGGGAAGCAGGTTTGGGTTCTGGCTTCCCTGGGGAAGCTGTTCTGGGTAAGCTACTTCACCAGGGGCCCCAGGTTCCTCATTGGTAAAGCAAAAATTCCACAGCCCTCGGGAAGGCAGGGACCTCAAAGGAGGGCAGCTCCATGCAGACCGTGCCATAATGAGCAGACTGTATTCCAGAAATCTAAGTATTATTATCCTTTACAAAGAACAGAGAACTGGGATGTTCTTGGCCAGGAAAAAAGAACATGCAAGAGAGACAATGGTCAGTATCTTCAAATATATTAAAATAAAAGGTTGATGTGAGTCATAGAAATCAGAGTTATTTTATGAGACTTCAAAAACAAAAACAAAACAAAACAAAACCAGGACTAATGGGTGGAAACGTGGGACAGCATGCAAGCTTCAAAAAACCTTTAACCAAAAACAGGTAATGCCTAGGGCCACCTGCCCCCACCCGCCCAGCTCCCGCTTCTGCTTCCAGTCCCTGCTTCTGAGAAGCTCTCCCTGGTATTCCCAGTGTAGGCTAGGCACCACACCTAGTACCATAGCCTTCTGAACCAATCACTGCACTTTTCTCTCAAATTGGAGATGGCCATCTATGGCCTCCTTCCCTCACTCTGTATGCCTCGTGTCTGAGTCAACTTGGTCGGCCCAGTGCCTTGACAGACTCTGAAATATGACAGGAACACAACAGGTGTTTGAATAAATAACCCTCTTGTTTCACAGACGAAATAAGGGAGAGCTCGGGACCGTAAGGTCACAATCACACAGCCAGTTAATAGAAGTGCTTTCTCCCCTCAAAAATGACCACGGTTTGAAAAGTGTAGTCTAAATTTTAAATGTGATACCAGCAGATACAACTGTAGAAGTGGTACCCCCAAGACTGGGGGAGCCAAATGCAATAAACTTACCTGAAAAAAACTCATGCAGTCCACAGAGAAAAAAAGTCAATTGACAAGAAATGTTTGTAATAATTAAATAAACATTTTACAGATCTCTAGGTCACCTGAGCAGCCAATCTTTGAAAAAGTCATTGGGTGAAAATCTGTATCTACATGAACCAGTCTCTAGCGGGTACATTGGGAAAGACATTATGTCAGCCTCTTTAGTAAAGTACAAACTAGTTTTATTTAGGAATTCTTGGGATTTTAGCCTCTGGAGGCTCAGACTTGCATTGCCTCTTCAAAACCTGAGTGTTGCCTCTCTTGGAGCTGAACTGGGGCCTGGTGGGAGAGAAGTCACTCCCTTCTAGGCCCTGGGCCTTCTTTCCACAGTGGCATGGATCTTGAGGAAACTGTATCAGCCCTCTCAAGGAAAGTCTGACCAGCAGTCCTGTTGGTTTCTCGCTTCTGGAAATCAAATACTGTGTAGTCAGTGAAGCTCCCTGTTCAGAAAACTGCAGACTGTGGAATTCCCTGGGACCACTCCCTACCATTTCCACAATGAGGTGAGTTTCTCCATTCTCTGAAACTCTCTCCTCCACCTGTCAGGCAGAGACACCACCATCTCCTTCCACCTCCTCCTCCCTCCTTCTCTTCCTTTCTCAAACTTCTGATATGAATGAACAGAAATTTTGATAATCTTGCCGAAAAGCTATTGTGAAAAAAGGAATCTGGGTCCTCACTCTTCTCCAGTAAACAGTTCCATTTTCTTGAACTTCTTTGTCCCTGTGATGGTTATTTTTTCTTTATATAGACCTTGATATTTTCAAAAGCCTTAGCAATGGATAATTATTTAGGAACTGTAAGAGCTTGCTTATTTTCCAACTTGCCTACCAAAATAGTAGCTGAGCCCTAAGCATTCTGTGTATAATTGCTTTTACACTTAATAATTAATCTGCCTTAACTGAGACTCCATCTGATTTAAAATTTCAGATTTATTCTCTTTGTGACTGATTCTTTTTTCCTTTTAAAGACTTACTTATCTTTGGGGTGCCTGGGTGGCTTAGTGGGTTAAAGCCTCTGCCTTCTGCTCAGGTTATGATCCCAGAGTCCTGGGATCAAGCTCCGCATGGGGCTCTGTGCTCAGCGGGGAGCCTGCTTCCCCCCCTCTCTCTGCCTGCCTCTCTGCCTGCTTGTGATCTCTGTCAGTCAAATAAATAAATAAATAAAATCTTTAAAGACTTACTTATCTTCAGAGAGAGGGCACACTAGCACATGCGGAGGGGGGCAGCAGGAGAGGGAGAGAGAATCTCAAGCAGATGCCATGCTGAACATGGAGCCCGACACAGGGCTTGATATCACAGAATCACAACCTGAGCCGACAGCAAAAGGTGGACACTTAACCAGCTGTGCCACCCAAGCGCCCCTGATTTTCTTTTGTTCTCCTCTAGCATCTATAATTTTCTGATATTTCATCACTCCCAACAGAAAGAGGGAGAGAAAAAGAAGGCATGTGAAAAGGATTTGGTGACCAGCCTCAAAGAACTAAAAACCTGACCCAAACTCGGAAAAAGAGGCAGAGGAAGCAGGTTTATATCTCAGGGGATGAAAAAAACAAGGCCTTAGTAATCTGCATGTTTTATCTCCCCTGCAATCTGCTCCTGATCCAAACATCCCTTTCTGATTTCCACCATCCACTACACCCCCAGCCTTCTCCTCATCAGCAGCTTTGAAGTACAGCTCTCCCTAAGCCCTTGCCAGACACCAATACGGGGGCTGCCCGGCAGCATCTGCCACACAGCCCCCACACCCGTAAGTGTCAGCTACAACAGAAATTGTCTAGCACAATCACCCTACCACATACACACTCACACTAGTGTGCATGTCTGGATAATCTGAGAAGCAATGCCCAAGTGCTCTTGAAAGGTTTCTACAGAAAGGTGTATAAAAAAGAGACGTACTACCAGACACATATGTGTCACCAAGAGGAAGTAATAATGTACACCACAAAGTGTGTATGGGAGGGAGGAGTTGAGAGGGAACACAGAAGGAGTAAAGCTGCCCACAGTCATCCATGCCTAGCCACAGCTGGACATGGGTCCCGCCACACGCTGCTTGCCAGTTCTGGTATGGCTGTTGCACAAAGAAAGAGCAAACTAATCAATATTTAATTTATTTGTTGAATCTCACCTCTTCCAGAGACGATTCAAGCTATGCAAACATAGACATAGATGTGTGTGAGCACATGAGACAAACGCCAATGAACATACTTCTGTGCACACACTTAGGTCCTTACCCATCCCTGGACTGACGGTGGGGGAAAAAGTACCCCCTGCTGAACTGAGCCTTCCTAGGACAAGCTCAGGTGCAAGAGATCCCTTTCCCTGTCCAGTCATTTTCCCTGGGATTCTGTCACTATGGGCCCATGGCAATGGCCCATCTCACTGCCGCTGTCAAAGACTGCTCTCCCCTCTCGGGCAGAGACCCTTCAAAGGCCTCTCCTTCATCACAAAGATGCACACCTGTGCCTGTGTCTTTGGGGGTTAACCTCACAGGAGGTGACTAAGTAGCCAGTGTCCCAGGTCAACTCCCACACACACACACACACGTTATACTCCTGCATGTCCATCAGAAGTGAAATCACTCAAGGCCATCTGATGAGTGAACACATACACTATATACACACATGCGCGCACACACTCATTCCGGTGTGTCTCTCTACCAACACCAATTAGCAATTGCCCCTTAATATGCACTCGTTGCATACCGTCCCTTCTGCTGTGTCCAGCACATGGAGAAGCTGTTCAGTCATGTCCTTATTTGACCCACTCCTGCAGACAGCACTTCTACCCACCCGCATTCAGTGGTGGTAGCCTGTCTGGGAGGCTGCCACATACCTTGTGACCACCCGCCAGCAAACACCTGAATCCCATGTATCCCCTGGGAAGCTTCCAGCAGGCTCTGACACAGGCACATCTATTTCACACCTGCCCCCCACACCCAGCCTGTCATCACCCACACACTGCCCTGGGCACTGCTGAACTAAAACCACATCTCAGAGTGTCTCTCACACCCATCCCTGCGTGGCAGCTGCGCAGGAGCTATCCAGCAGTGTCACTGTCACAAGCAGAGACCTGGGTGCTCTCATACCTCCTCTTTGTCAGCTCCTAATAAAGTTGCCCAGCACAGTCTAGACAGCCATTCGCAATGACACACCCCTCCTCCTGTCCGGTAGCACCATACGCGCGTAAACACACACCCCTCATTGTCGCAGCAGCTGTGTGTACGGCTCTTTGGCACTTTCCCCCTCGGAGCCGCAAGACACTGGCGCCCACGCTCACTGTAGTGACCCCACGGGACCTGTAAATGCCGCCTCCCCATCCCTGAGTGGCTATCGCGGGACTGGCAGCCAGGGTCTGTCCTCCTCTCGCTCGTGCTCCCGCCCTCTCCAAACGCCCCCCGAACAGAGCCCCCAGGGAGCGCGTGCAGCGCGCCCGCCACCACACTCCTGAGTGTGTGTGTGTGTGTGTGTGTGTGTGCGCGCGCCGCGCGCACACGTACGCCCCCGCGCCGCGCGCACACGTACGCCCCCGCGCCGGGGACCGCTTTCACACGAGGCACACGCTGTGGCCCCACGCCCCCCGCCCTGGGAGCGCGCGTGTCGCGGACGGCGCAGCAGCCCAGCCGAGCCCCGCGCTCCCGCGCCTCGCGCGCCGGCCCCTTTGTTGGCGGCCGGGGAGCTGTCCAGCACCGCGGCCCGCCGCCACCGCCGCCACCCGCCGGCCCCGGCCCCGCGGCCGCCCGCCCGCGCAGCGCGCACTCACCCCCGGCCAGCAGCAGCAGCAGCAACGGCGGCAGGAGCGGCGGCAGCCGGGCGGCCAGCAGTAGCCAACCCATGGTGCAGCCGTCGCCGCCCGCAGCCGCAGCGGCGCGGCGCCTCGGCGGCGTCAGGGGCCGCGCGGGCGGAGGCGGCGGCGCGCGCCCGCCCCATTGGCCCGCGTGGCCGTCACTCACCCCCGGCCCCGCCCGGCCGCGTGCCGCGGGCGCGCCCCCGCGAAGACGAGGCGGGCGCGCGGGCGGCCGCCCCTCTTCTTGGGCCCGGGCGCCCGGCCGGCCAATCAGCACCACAGAGGCCTGTAGGGGCGGGGCCGCGGCTGCGACCGCCTGGAGGTCCCGGCCTCGCACCTCGCGACTTCAGGAGCTGCGGCCACCTGCCTGAGGTGCCGCGACGGAGGAGGGCACGCCAGAGCCATCTAGTCATCCATTCCCCTGGAAACATTTCCTGAGCGCCCAAAAGGCAGCGGAGGGTCACTTGCATGGAAGGACACTGATCAGAGAAGATAGGACACGAAGAGTGGCTTTAATCCTACATCAAGGCACTCTAGGCGGAGTGGGGTCAGGGAAGGCTTCTCCAGGGCACGTCATCTGGGCAAGCAATCCTTTGTGCCTCAGTTGCCTCAACTGTTACGTATGGGCTTCCTGTTATCAGAACAGTGTTGCTTAACTTCTGTAAAGTGTTTGGTCCCTTTTGGCAACAAAAGTTCTTTCATATGCGGGGCTCCACAGTTGTGAACAAAACAGCCACAACCCTTATCCTCAGAGCTTAGTCTAGTGGAGAAGACAAACCTAAAGACCAACACGACACACATATGATTGCTGATTAAATTGTAAGGTCTGTTAAGACGTATAAGGGAATATGAGACAGTAGAGAAAAGGACCTTCACACATGCCTTCCTGGAGAAACATTTAAGCTGGCACCTGCATGGATGAATGGGTATTAGGTAGGAAATCGGGTTAGGGAGAGAATCTTCCAGGCAGAGAGAAAAGTGCATTCGTAATTGCTGAGTTAGGATGGAGCTCAGCCTCTATAAGCAACAGAGGAAAAGTCTTGACCCTTTGGGGATGAGTAAAATTTAAACATCTGCAGAAGCGATAATTTCCTGGAGTTTTACTTTATATGCAGTATACTCGGAAAACATTGCTTTAAAATAAATTGTTATATTGAATCTGCTTTTTCAAATTATATTCCCATCCCTCTATCCAGGGGTGTTATCACTAGATATTGTAGATAATCCCAAAGGATTTTCCTAGGACTAAATAGTTAGGAGAAATGGGAGTTGGGGAGGAGGGGGATAGGGCAGAAATGGGTACCTGGAAAAGGAAAGAACATGAGCATGGTATGGTAATAAATGATGTACCAGACTAAGGGGGATAATGAGTTTCATGATTAGCATGGGGGCAAGAGATAAGGTTAGAAAGATACATGGCTTATGAGCTAAATATCTTGATGAATTCTTGGTTAATCTGTAGTAAGTCCTTACATTATAAATGAAGAAACACAAGGAGAAAGTGATGGGTCTAAGAACATATCAAAAAGTTGTACCATAAAATTAGAACATTGATAAAGATATTCTCATTTAATTAACAGAACTACATCATTTTATTTAGCCCATGGTCAATTTAAACTCCACAGGCCATTTGAGTCAATGAACATGATGGGTTCTAGAAAATTGAGGACCTAGTAGTAAAAGATCTTGAACATCGTAAGTTTAGACTTCCTTTTCTTCTGTAGGAACCATGGCATGTATTTTAGAGAATTCTGAGGGCAGCAGGGAGGAAGAGCAAAATGGCCAGTGGAGAGAGTGCTGTAGTAGTCTCAGTGGCAGATGGTAGAAGTCTGACCTAGAGCTGACATAGCAGATTTGAGAAAACACTCCAGAGGCAACCAACAGGACTTGGAGAATGACTGAATTGAGTCATGTTGACTGCGTTTTGGGGTGCTATTGTCTATGCAAGTACAAGTTAAAGGAGACCTAATCTAAAATGGTTCATATGCAAGCGCCTGGGTTACTCAGTCCGATAAGTATCTACCTTTAGCTCAGGTCATGATCCCAGGATCCTGGGATCGAGCCCCATGTCAGCTCTCTGCTCAGGGGGAATCCTGCTTCTCCCTTTCCCTCTCCCTCTGCCTGCCGCTCCTCCTGCTTGTGTGTTCTCTTTCCCCCTCTCTTACTTCGTCAAATAAATAAATAAAAGCTTTAAAAAAATAGTTCATACAAAAAGCCCATGAACAGGTAATGGCGATAAAGTGTAAAGCAATTTTGAACTTAAAATAATACAGTATTCAGAGAAAGGAAATTAATAGTTCCATTATTCTAAACTGTTTTAACTTTGTTAGCATTATCTTTTTATAATAACTTTTATTTTTTGGAAGAAACAAATAACAGAGGATAAATCCAGAAAGATGTCATGAAAACCAATTGTTAAAACTGGGAATATCTGACTTGGAAAAGAGAAAAGTAGGGTGCATCTAGACCCATCATCTATTTCCTTCTTTCCTCTGTTACAATGAATGAAACATCCTCTCTTTATCACTGGCCAGTCTCCTCCACCATTGCATTCTTTATCTCCTATTCAAAGACTTCCATATTAAAATATTCCTTTTCTGACAGCGTCAGTTTTCCTTTCTCTGGATCATTTTCATTAGATACAAATGTGGTCCACTACTTCCACCTTGAAAGCAAGTAAGCAAGCAAGCAAGAAAGAAAGGTTGATTGAGGGATATGAAATCGTGCTGGTACACTGAATACATGTCCCTGCTTTCCCCTCTTGCTTTTGACTCCTAGAAATGAGAAGAAAGATAAATATATACACCTAAGTCCAAAACAGCACTGGAAAACAAGATGGGATCAATTGATGGTCTAAAATGAGGAAGAATTGCTTGGAAGATTAAAAAGCAAATGAGATTTAATTGATGGAGGAAACTGCAACCCAAAATGCATACCTGTCTAAATAATCTTAGGTTAAAGAGTAAATCACAATATAAATTTTAGTCTATTCATTAATTAATGACAATATGAGAACATTGTACATCAAAACCCATAAGATACAGCCAACAATTCAGAGAGGATTTATAGTTGTAAATGTATTTATTAGGGGGAAAAACACAGGTTAAATGTAAACGAACTAAACATTCAATTTAAGAAGGTTTAAACTCACAAAAACACACACCCCCATATACACATGAATCAATAAATTTCTATTGTTGTTAAAATAACAAAAAAAAACCCAGTAGAACTGATTGTTAAAAGCCTGTTGTTTGAAAACATTAATAAAACAGTCAAATCTTTAGTATAAGATAAAAAAGAGAAGACATAAGTAAATACCATTAAGAATGAAAAAGGGAACAAAACTAGAAATAAGAATTCAAAATTATAAGCAAAACTTGATATATATCAATAAAATTTGAAGTGTATTTGAATGCTTTTAAGGAACACACAAACTACTAAAAAATTGATTCAAGTAGTAGAAAAGTTAAACAAACAAATAACAGTGGGCGGGGTGGGGGAAGACAGTAAAAAATTGACTCTTAAGGGGCGCCTGGGTGGCTCAGTGGGTTGAGCCTCTGCCTTCGGCTCAGGTCATGATCTCAGGGTCCTGGGTTCGAGTCCCACATCGGGCTCTCTGCTCAGCAGGGAGCCTGCTTCTCCCCTCTCTCTCTGCCTGCCTCTCTGCCTGCTTGTGATCTCTCTCTCTCTCTCTCTGTCAAAAAAATAAATAAAATCTTAAAAAAAAATCGACCATTAAAAAAGACATAAGCGGGACTGCCTAGGTGGCTCAGTAGCTAAGCCTCTGCTTTGGCTCAGGTCATGATTCCAGGGTCCTGGGATTGAGTCCCACATTGGGCTCCCTGCTCAGTGGGAAGCCTGCTTCTCCCTCTCCCACTCCCCCTGCTTGTGTTCCCTCTCTTGCTGTGTCTCTTTCTGTCAAATAAATAAATAAAATCTTAAAAAAAAAAAAAAGACATAAGCTCCTTTTGGAATGAGAGTATTCTGTCAAACCTTCAATGTATAAACTCTTAGAAAGTTAGAAAGTGTCCCAATTCGCTTTATGAGGTTTGTGTAACCCCAGTGCCAAAACCAACTAAGAATAATGCAAATGGAAAAAACCCTAAGCCAACCTCCCTTAACACAGATGCAACTTGCTTAAAGAAAATATAAGCAAGTTGATTGCAACAATGTACTAAAAATATGTTATGATTAAATAGGGCTTAACCCAGGGACCTAAGATTGGTTGAGTATTAGCAAAAGTCACTAATATAGTTCTCTGCATAAAGTGAGTCAAGAAAAAAAATCTTAAGAGATGCCCCCAAAAGGAGCATGTGATGAGACTTAAAACCCACTCCTTTTATAAGGAGCAAACGAAAATGTAAGAAGTAAACCAGAACTAGAAGGAAACTTCTTTCATTCAAAAAGGATATCTCAGGGCACCTGGGTGGCTCAGTGGATTAAAAGCCTCTGCTTTCGGCTCAGGTCATGATCTCAGGGTCCTGGGATCAAGCCCTGTATCCCTGCTCAGCAGGGAGCCTGCTTCTCCCTCTCTCTCTGCCTGCCTCTCTGCCTACTTGTGATTCCCCTCTCTGTCAAATAAATAAAAATAAAATCTTTAAAAACAAACAAACAAAAAACTCCAAAAAGGATATCTCCCAGAAACCTACAGCTATCACCAAACTTAACGAAGAAACATCAGAGGCATTCTCATTTAAGTGAGGAATAAGGAAAGGATAATCATTATCAACACAAATATTGAGTATTCTGTAAGAGACAATGCAATAAGGCATGATAAAGGAAATGGATTAAAAATATTGGGGGAAATTTGGTAAAACTAATTATTTGCAAGTGTACTGAGAAAATGCAAGACAATCAACAGAATCACTAATTGAAAACATTTACTAGGAGTTCAGCAATGGGTGCCTGCGTGGCTCAGTTTTTTGGTTTCAGCTCAGGTCATGATATTATGGTTCATGGGATTGAGCCCATGCCAGGCTCTGCACTTAGTGGGAGTCTGCTTGGGGATTCTGTCCCTCTGTCCCTCCCCCTGCTCTCTCTCTCTAATAAATAAATAATTTTTTAAAAAGGGTTCAGCAAGATTTCTGGATACAAGATACATAAATCAATAACTTCCTATGTATAATCAAAATAGGAGGAGAAAATATCCCAGTCACAACAACAAGCCAAGAATAAACCCAACTAGATGTAAGAGAACTAAATGAAGAAAATGCTAGACTTCCATATAATACTTCCAAAAAGGCGAAAATGTATCTTGTCCCTGGATAGGAATATTCAGTATTATAAAGGTGTCAGATTAATAAAATTTGATGCAATGCCAACAAAAAACCCCTGAGACTGTTTTATGGAATTTGAAAAGAAGATTTTAAAATTCATCTAGAACAGACAACATCCAAGAAGAGCCAAGGACATTTTTATCAAAACATAGTATAAAATATAGAAATTAAAATAGTGTGGTATTAAAACCAGAACAGATGCATAAATTGATGAAATAAAACAGAGAAGTCAAAAGCAGACCTCGGTACACTTGGAAATTCATGATAAAGAAAGCTTTTCAATGTAGTGGGGAATAGCTACTCACTCAGTAAATGGTGTTGTGTCAATTATACTACTTGAAAACATGAAGTTAGATACGTACTTCCTATCACAGTATCAGACTGAAGAACTGAATGTAATAATCTTTGAAAGCTACTCTAAGTAATGATAAGTAATACAGGAAACATATTAGCCAACAAAATGCACAAATGAAGTTATTGAGTTTTATCACTACATAAAAATAAACACCAAGCATTTAAAGAAGAATCAATAGCAATTTTTCACAAACTCTTCCAAAAAAATAGAAGAGGAGAAAACACTTCTCAGCTCATCACATGAGGTCAGTATTATTCTGATACCAAAACCAGCCACAGATATGATAAGGAAAAAACAACAACTACTACAACGACAACAACAACTACAACAATAACAACTATAGACTAGTATCTCCTGTGATCATAGATGCAAAAATATTCAACAAAGTACTAGAAAACCAAATCCAGCAACATATAAGAGTTTTACATTATAACCAACCGAGATATATCCCAGGAATGAAGGGTAATTCGAAATCTGAAAATGACCTGAAAATTAACTAATACAATATACCATACCAATAGCATAAGGGCCAAAAGACACATGATCATCAACAGGTGAAGAAAATATATTTTACATAATTCAACAGCCCTTCATGATAAAAAAAAAAATACTTAAGATACTAGGAATAGAAGGGACTTTTCTCAACCTGATAAAGACACCTATGAGAACCTCCAGCCAACATCATACTGAATGGTGAAAGACTGAATGCTTTTCAGCTAAGATCAGGAATGAAACAAAGATGTCTACTCTTGATGCTTATATTCAATATTGTATAACATTGTCTGGTTCTGGCCAAGACAATTAGGCAAGAAAATCAAACAAAAGTTATCCAGATTAGAAAGGAAGAAGTAAACCATCTCCATTTATAGATAACATAATCTTTTATATAGAAAATCCTAAAGATTCATCCAGTAAAAAAATTATTAGAATAAAAGCATTTAGCAGGATACAAAATCAATATACAAAATCAAATGTGTTTCTATATATTTCTGTAGTAGGCAGAATCATGTGCTCCAAAGATGTCCCCTGTCCTGATCACCAGAGTTTGTGAATACACTACCTCACATGGCAAAAAGGACTTTCAGATGTGACTACGTCAAGGATCTTGAGATGGGAAAGTATCCTGGATTATATAGGTGGGCCCAATATAATTACAGGATCCTTAGAATTGAAAGAGGGAAGAAGGAGGGGTGCCTGGATGCCTAAGTTGGTAGAGTATGCGGCTCTTGAATTTGGAGTCATGAGTTTGAACCTCACATTGAGTATACACATTGCCAAGAAAGAAAGGAAGGAAGGAAGAAGGAAAAGGAAAAGAAAGGAAGGAACGAAGGAAAAGTAAAAGGGAGGGAGAGGAGAGGAGAGGAGAGGAGGGAGGAAGAATGGGAAGGGGAAAGGAAGGGAAAGGAGGAAAGAAAAGAAAGAAAGAGAAAGAAAGAAAGAAAGGAAGAAAAGAAAAAGGAAGGAAGGGAGGAAGTGGAAGGAAGGAAGGAAGGATGGAAAGAGGCAGGCACTGGCACAAGGATAATCACATCCTTGGATGAAATTAGGAGTTTAGAAATAAGCCCTCACATTATGGTCACTTGATTTCTTTTTAAATTTTAAGATTTTATTTATTTGAGAGAGAAAGAATGAGAGAGAGAGAGCATGAGAAGAGGGAGGGTCAGAGGGAGAAGCAGACTCCCTGCCGAGCAGGGAGCCTGATGCAGGACTCCAGGATCATGACCTGAGCTGAAGGCAGTCACTTAACCAACTGAGCCACCCAGGAGTGCCAGTCACTTGATTTTTGACAAGAGTGCCAAAGCAATTCAACGGGGAAAGCATAGTCTCCAGAAATCATGCTGGGACATAGGGATATCCACATGTGAAAGAATGAAATTGGACCCCTACCTCACACTACATACAAAAATAAACTCCAAATGGACTAAAGGCCTAAATGTAGGAGCTAAAACTATAAAACAATTAAAAGAAAATATGGCAGGGGGCACCTGGGTGGCTCAGTCTGTTAAGCATCTGCCTTTGGCTCAGGTCATGAACCCAAGGTCTTGGGATCGAGCCCCAAATCAGGCTCCCTGCTCTGCAGGAAGCCTGCTTCTCCCTCTCCCACTCCCCGTGTTCATGTTCCCTCTCTTGCTGTGTCTCTCTCTGTCAAATAAATAAATAAAATCTTTTAAGAAAAATTTGGAATTCATAAATCTGGTAAGGTGCTTGTTTCTAGAACACATAAAGAACTCTTACAATTCAATAATAAAGAGACAACCCAATTAAAAATGGGCAAAAATCTGAACAGGTATTTCTCCAAAGAAGATATACCAAGGACATAAAAATATGCTTAGCTTCATTAGCCTCAGGAAAATGCAAAACAGAATCACAACAAGAAAGCACTTTACTTGCACGGAGACAACAAAATCAAGAAAGACAGTTTGTGTCAGGCAGGATGTGGAGAATTCAAAACCCTCATGTCCTAGATGATAATGCAAAATGGCATAGCTGTTTGGAAAACAGGCTGGTGGCTCCTCACAAGATTAAAACCTAGAGTTGCTAATGACCCAGCAATTCCAGTCCTAGGTACGATCCCAGAGAACGGAGAACATATGTCCATACAAAAACATGTTACAGGAATATTCATGGTCGCATGACTTGTAATAGTGAAAAGGTGGAAACAACCCAAATGCTTATCAACCAATGAGTGTGGTGTATCCATCCAATGGGATGTTATTCAGCCATGGAAAGGAAGGAAGAGCTTATACAGACTACAGTAGGGATGGAAATTAAGAACATTATGTTCAGTGGAAATAGCCCTTCACAATTCCATGTGTATTGTTAAGATTCCATTTACAAGAAATATCCAGAATAGGCATACCATAGAGACAGAAAGTGGATTAGTGTTTGATTCGGGCTGGGGAGAGAATGGGAGGGGAGTTGACTATTAGGTATTGGTTTTGGGGAGGTGATGAATATTTTAAAATTCTAGAATGTTCTAAAATTGATTATGATGACAGTTGTACAACTTGAAATATGTTAACACCATTGGATTGTACATTTTAAATCATATGGTATGTAAATTCTATCTCAATAAGCCTGTTATATAAAAAAACATAAGAACATAAGCATATGCTTCATATTATCTTTTTTTTTTTTTCTTTTGTGTGAGAAAGAGTGTTCAGGGGAGAGTGGTAGGGCAGAAGGAGGGAATCTGAAACAGAGTCCATGCTGAGCATAGAGCCCAGCGTGGGTCTTGATCTCATGACCCTGAGATAGTGACTTGAGCCAAAATCAAGAGTCAGACACTTAACGAACAGCCACCCAGGAACTCCTGTTTTGTATTATCTTTAACACATGCACACCCATTAACAGTACATAATATCAGTATACTTTTCAATTTTACATATTTGGGATCATATCCTTTGGCATCTTTTTTTTTCACTCACAGTTATGTTTCAGACTAATCCATTAGCAAACTCTTTTATTGTGTGAATACAAACTTTGATTATCCAGTTCTAAAATACATTAACTCTTTTGACCCTATACATCTTGCCAATTGCCCATTTCCCTGCTCCCCCTTCAGAGCCAAACTTCCCAAGACTTTTCTTATTATGCAACTTCTATTGTCTTACCACTTAATTCCCCCTTATTCTATGAACAGAGCATTAAAACCGCTCAAGGTCACTGCCAGCCTCCATGTTACCATAAATACCCCATTTCCACTTAACATGCCTATTTCAAACAATTCCCCAGCATTTCTAAGCTGGGATGTGTTATGGTTGATGGCATCTAATCATTCTAAATGTTAGCATTTTTGTCTTAGCAGCACATAAAATAATGGTGATTTTTATAATAGATGGCATCTTAGATGCAATGAAACTTGGTACGGTGGACAGGCTTGTCATTTCACCTGAACGTACAGCTATGTTGGCCCCAACTGACCTCAACCTTCCTGAATTACTTTCTTCTGGCTTCCGTAAGCACATCATTTTCCTTCCGCCTTCTGCCTACTCCTAAGTGTCCTTCCCTGGTTCAGATAATGGGCCCTCAAGTCTCCTTCGGTGCTCATTTCTCATCGTGCTCTGCTGGGTGATTATACCCAGCCCCACTGTGACGGCTGTCAGATGATTATAGCTCATGCCCGAAACTCTATCAGCAGTACAGACTCAAATCTGCCTGCAAAGCTCACAATGCTACTTGACGTCTACAAGGCATTCCTAGCCAACACACCCACAGCGAAGCTACCCACTAAACCTTAATCTGTTTATCGAGCGAGGAAACCTGGTCATCATTATCTACCGTTTCTTCTTTTCTCCCACTCCCTCTTCTTATCCATCAATAAATCTTGCTGAAATTGCAAAATCCAGCTAAACGGCATCTACCTTCTTCCACCCCCTAGTTCAGACCACTGCCATTGGCAGGTGGCTCCAGAGCCTTCCGCTCACCTCTTCCTCCTTTCTCCCTGCAGTCGACAGGGCCCAGGAGGAGCCCCTGTAAAATACATGGAACCCTTTTACTCCCCGGCTTACCACCCCTCAAGGGCTGGCTCCAGCAGTCAGAGTCAAGCCCTAATTAGGCCCATGTGATACTGTCCTGTAACGTTGTGACCATAGCTCACAGTGCTGGATGGTGGATTTAAATGTTGCTTGGAGTAAAAGAGTCCTTAAAATTCCCCATCACAGGAAAAGCATCTGTAGCTATGTGGGGTGACGGATGTCAACTAGACTCCCCATGATCACTCTGCAGCATGTACAAAGATCCAATCACGTTGTACGTCTGAAACCAATAGAATCTTATGCATCAATTATATCTCAATGAAAAAAACAATCAGATCTCTCATCTTGGTTCCTAAAGAACAGAACAATGTATAGTATACATATTTTGTCTTCACCCCCGGCTCCTGATGTCTTTATAATTTCCTAAGTGATAGGAGGATAGGAGCATCTTTCGTTCTAATATCTCAGTTTTATCTTAGCTCCTAAAGCTCCAAGTAATAAAGGTGGAAAGAACGTCGTTACTTATTCCTAACAAACCCTTTCAATTACACAAGAGCTTAAAGAGGTGACTTTCGGAAAGCCCCCAAGGATGCCTTGGGAACCAACCCTGGGATGGAAGGGTTGGAACCTTCATCCCCAGTCCCTGGCCTCTGGGGCCAGGACTAGAGGCTGAGCTAATTACAAATGGCCAATGATTTAATCATCATGCCTAGGGAATGAAGCCTCCAGAAAAACCCCTAACTAAAGGGGTTTGAGGATCTTCTGGCTTGGCAAACAAGAACACAGCCATGTGCCAGGAGGGTGCCACCTCCCTAAACTCCAAAGGGACAGAAGCTCCTGCATGCAGGACTCTTTGGGATCCCACCCCCCCATGTCTCTCTCCCTCTGACTGATCATTTGTATCCCTCAATATGTAGTAATTATGTCGGTCCTAATAAGCTAACTGTTGTCCTGGGCTCTGTGAGCTGTTAAAGCAAATTATCAAACCTGGGGGCAGGTCGTGGGAATCTGTGATTTGCAGGCAAGTTGAACCTAAGTGTGGGAAACCTGGGGCCCCACTACATGCAACCAGTGACTGAAGTGGGTGCAGTGCTACAGGACTGAGCCCTTACCCTGAGGGGTCTGCATGCTGATTCCAGATAGTGTCTGAGCTACCTTATATCGTAGGACACCCAGGGACGCCTTGGTGGCTGTCGGTTCAGCGTCTGCCTTTGGCTCAGGTCATGATCTCAGGGGTCCTGGGATCCAGCCCCATGTCCGTCTGGGGCTCCCTGGTCGGTGGGGAGTTTGCCTCTCCTTCTCCCTCTGTCCCTCCCCCTCTGCTCATGCACTCTCTTTCTCTCAAATAATCTTTTTTTTTTTTTTTAAAGATTTTATTTATTTATTTGACAGACAGAGAGAGATCACAAGTAGGCAGAGAGGCAGGCAGAGAGAGAGGAGGAAGCAGGCTCCCTGTTGAGCAGAGAGCCCGACGTGGGGCTCGATCCCAGGACCCTGGGATCATGACCTGAGCTGAAGGCAGAGGCTTTAACCCACCGAGCCACTCAGGCGCCCCTCAAATAATCTTTAAAGGAAAAAACTGTAGGACACCTAATGTCGGACTGTGAAGTGAATTGAGGTGGTGTAGAGAACCCACACATCTGGTGACAGACGTGTTCTCTGCGTAGAGACTCTTTCCTTTCAGGCTGTAAGCACTCCAAGGCCCAGCTCCTGCCCCAGCCCTTCCCTGCCACCCCTCAAGCTCCAGCCATACCAACTGCTTTTTCCTGGGGACTGGCTCCTTCCCATTCTTCCTCCTAAAGATCTCACATTTACAGGGGACACTTCCTCATCCCACCCCTCCCCAATTCAGTTGCCCAATTCTTGACTGCTTCCTTTGAGATCACCCCACATCCCTCAGGGCCTTCCCCTTATCAGACTCACCAGGAGATGTGCAAGGAACAGAATAAGGAAATCAAACAAGAGGTTCATTGAACATCTGCAGGACTTTCACAGGAAGGACTCATCCTGGAAGTCTCCAGAAAGGATAATTTGAACCAGAGTGAAGCTGTAAGGAGACATTTCTTCTACACCTCAGGTAAGAAACACTAAGAATGGTAGGTGTCCACCCCTCCTGAGGGCAGCTGATCAGAGCTGGGTGTTTCCAGGTAGAGGCCAGATGGCGGTGCTGTGGAGATGAACAATAGGGCTCCCTTTGGAAGCAGGGCCAGATTTCCTCCAGTCCCTTCAGGTGTACAAGTCTGTTCTCTGGTTCTTGTGGATTCCACAGAAGTCACAGAGGCAGCAACTGCCAACTGAATTCCCTAGGAAAAGCAACACCATTTTGGCCTTTTGCACATCCACAAATAAGACAGCTCTTACAGCCAAATCTACCTCCGACAAACACCAAAAATGAAAGATGGGAAAGGTCTTCAAGGAGAGTGCAGGAAAGCCCGCGTGATGACACGAAGACACAATTCAGACTAACAGCCACCACTGTTTAGATTTTATTTAATTAAAAATAAAAACTACAGAAACAAAACTGAATGTACAACGAGAGAATGGGGACTAGCTAGTAAAAGAAAACCAACGAGCACAGCCATGGTGACCACCAGTCCTGGCTAGGCACAACTGGTACCAGGGACAAGCCTCATTCCCACCTCCCAACCCAAGCAATCCCTGGCCCCAGGGGGGAAGCTGGGGGCTGGGGAAGGGGCCACGTCACATGTTGTATGCTCTTCTGCCCACATTTTCTCTACTCACAGAAGCCCAGAGAAACCTGTGGGACAGGTGTTCAGGAAAACACTAAAAATACCTTGAACTTGCTCTTTGGCCAAAGCATAGAAACATCCAGGACCAGAACTCACACCAAGAGGGCAGCAAGTTCTCGGAACACCCTCATATGCTCGGTCATCTAAAACGGACTGCGGAACCCAAAATACAAGTGACTCCGGTCTAAGGGACAAAGCGGAGACCAAGCTCCCATAGATGGTGGGCTGCCAAGAACGTGACAGAGGGACACTGGAAGAGTGTGCCCACATAAGACAGCATGAAGGGCAGGGAGTGGAGCCATAGAAACAAAGGGCCTCATTCCCAGCCCTGCCTGAGCCCAGGAAGCGATGGTGGGAGCTGAGTGGTTCAGCCGCAGGGCTCCACACACCCTCTGGGGTCCCTTAGTGGTCAGCTGTTGTACGCCTGAGAGCGGGTGGAGTCGGCCCCACCAGGATCTCAACGAGCTGCTGTGGATGGCCCCAAGCCTCAGAACTGCTGAAGGATCACTTTCCGTTTCAGGTCATGGCTGAACCTGTTCATCCTGAAGAGTTCACTGTCATAAAAAGCAGACAGGTTGTGGATGTTGATCTGACGAGCCTGAAAAGAGAAAACATCAAGAGAGCTATGAAAACGAGCTCCAGCCGGTTTGCAGCAAAGCCTACGGCGCTGGTGCAATGTCTGAGGGCCATCCCTGGCGGGGGTAAACTGAGTCGGGGTCTGGAGGCAGACACGAGGCTTGAAATCTTAGCTCTGCCACTGCCTGTAAACGTGGACAAGCTCTGTCCTCAGTTGCCATGTGTCTATCTCCTCTGTGAGATGGGATGGCAGTAACAGGGCTCACCACGGTCAAGTGTAACTACACAGAACGGGGCTTGGTACATCACGAACATTTACGGAATCACTCCCATCCGAGGCCTGCCTGCTTCACCATGCAGCAAGGACTTCCCACCCCCAGAGATGCCAGACAGCTCCCCAGGAAGCAGCCCTCCCTCCCAGCTGTGCCCCTACCTTGTCCACCAAGTCCTTCTCAGGCACTTCGATAGTGTCCTGCTGGGCCCCAAAGCGGTTGCGCTGGTATGTCACCTGTTCCGCCACTAACTGCTTCAGTATGAAGAGCAGCAGCTCATTGTTATCACGCCGGAATGAAAGGTAGCGGGCAAAAGTCTGCAGAGGACAGCCGAAGTCAAGCGACGTTCTTCCTCACTAGGACCCTCCAGGCTACCAGAGGATGACCAGTCCCCATCACGGCTCACCCCGCGACTGGCCCGAGCAGCCAGGTAGGACAGCAGAGACCAGATCCAGAGCCTCAAGATGCCCGCCATGGCTGCCACGCCCCCAGGCCCTCGCCAAGGCTCCCACCCACCTTCCGCATGCTGCGCATGACGCTGAACTTCTGCGTGTCGATGAAGCTCTCCAGCATCACGCGGATGGCCATGCTGACGTCATCCTCAATCACGTAGTCCCGCAGGTGGATGCGTGCGTGGGCCTCTGCCATGCGGATCATGGACTCAATGTGCCGCACGGTGATGGGGATGCTGCCTGTGGCCTGGGGGAAGGACGGTGTCAGGGCTCCTCAGGCCGGAGACAGAGGCAAGGAAAACAGAAGTAGCGCTACCAGCGGCTCCTACATAGGCCGCACGCTCGGGGCCTGGCCGCATCCCACCTGCACCTTCCCTCCCACCGCTCACTGGCCTGTGACCAGTTGTGCTTGTTTCTATCTCATGTGAGTGCTGCACATATCTGTGCGACGTGTGCTGAAAAAAAGCTGTTTGTAAAAAAGTAAGCCAAATGCTCTCCAAGGACCTCATGAAGTTGAAAGGTTAAAAAAAAAAAAAATCAAACCAATGAATAAAAAAAACAAAGAAGCTGCTCTCTTGGTTAGGTGGGTGAGACCTACCAATCCACAAGAATTCTGCAATCCAAGGGCACCTGGGTGGCTCAGTCGGTTAAGTGGCCCACTCCTGATTTCAGCTCAGGTCATGATCTCAGGGTCATGAGATCGAGCCCCATGTCAGAGAGTCTGTACAGGGATTCACTCTCTCCCTCGCCCCTCCCCTCGCTCACTCAAGTTCTCTCTCTCTCTGAAATAAACAAATCTTTAAAAAAATGAAAAAAGGGTTCTGCGTTCCAGCGGCACACTAGCTGCTATTATTAAATTTCGCTCCACGACAAAAGAACGCATAAGCGGGGCACCTGGGTGGTTCAGTGTGTTGAGCCTCTGCCTTCAGCTCAGGTCATGATCTCAGGGTCCTGGGATCGAGCCCCGCATCGGGCTCTCTGCTCAGTGGAGAGCCTGCTTCCCTGCCTCTCTGCCTACTTGTGATCTCTGTCTGTCAAATAAATAAATAAAATCTTAAAAAAACCCAAAAACAAAACAAAAAAACAACAAAAAAAGAATGCATACTCGTTCAGACTACCTGTTTAGGTGGTGAGATTCACAAAGTTAGCACAGAACTTAACCAGTGGCCAACACTCAGGAGACCTTGGCCCCATACCCAGACAGACAAACACTCGTACATCTACATTCCATCTGAAACAAAGTGGTCAAGGTATCCATGTTATCACTTTGGACAGGCATTCTAGCTCTAGTGCTTCTTCGATGAATGGACCGCACAGCTAAAGAAGCTTCTGCTGAGCTCCCCCCGCGCGCGCCCTGCCCTACTCCCCTAGGCCCGGCAGAGCCTTGGGTCCTCACCATGGACTCTTTCCTCAAGTCACTGTACATCTTGGCCACCTTGTCCTGGTCCATCTGGTTGAGCTTCGGGTGGACCCTCTCCTTGGCATAGATGATGTACTTCTTCAGGACCTCCTGCGGCAGGGGCTCCACACCGTATGTGTTGGGCATGGAGGGCTCCTGGGTGCCACTGCCACCCAGCCCCTCCTCCTTGTTGCTGGGGTGGTGTCTGACATGGCTGCCAACCACAAAGCGGGCCAGCATCTCATCCTAAGACAAGACAGATGAGAGCATGTTGCAGGGTGAGTCTTGTGCCCGGCATGGAGAAAGCCAGCTCGCTGGAAGGAGTGGAAGCTGCAGGTGCAGGAGGAGGACATTCTCGCAACGGCACCATCTGATGCCTACTACGTGCCAGGCAGCAGAGGGTGCGGGGGGAGGTCACCGCTGCACATGACAAAGCTCAAGCTTGCCTCTCAGGGAGATCAGAGGGGACAGGTGCAGTTTTCCCAATAGCCACAGAGAGGAATGTGCCCAGGAGGGAGGGCCCAAGGAGACTCCTCCAGCCAAGGCTGCCAGAGCGCCTCAGCCAGTCAGCAATCTAGGAGGAACTTCCGGGAAGGGAAAAGAGTTTGATGACAAGCCAAGGCCTAGCAGCTGTGGCCAGGGTGGGTGAAGTGAAGGGAACAAGGAGGAGAGAGAGGCCCAGGAGGCATCTCGGGGCCCAGGGGATTCTCTGCTGGTTACAATGGAAGCTGCCAGCAAGTGGAAAAAAGGCATTAATTCACCTTCTGTGTTTCAGAAGACAGGCTGGCCTCCAACTGGAGAAGACCTTAAACAGGCGTGGGAGTGGAAGCCAACATCCCGACCGCAGTACTCTGGGTCAGAACAAGAGAAGCCAAGGACTTGGCTGCAGCAGGGATGCAGTGAGAGGCAGGTGGGAGCCCACGGTTGGGCCAGCAGGGCCCGGTGGCAGACAGTGGGCGATGCCAAAGGGGCAGCGGACACAGGCCAGTGAGGGAAAGAGAAACCAAGGCTGACTTTCGATCAAATGCCGTCTGAGCAGCATCCCTATCTCCGCGCCTGACACAACCCAGGCCCTCACACCTTACTTAAGGTTCCTGGAATCACTGCATGAGGCCCGGGACATGGGGTGGTGTACCTGGACTGGGTCCACCGTGTCCCTCACCACACACAGGACGTCGAAGCGGGAAATGATAGGCTCTGTGAGGTCCACGTTTTCTGAGAAGGTGAGCGAGGGGTCATAGCGGCCTCCTGCAACACAAAGGCACCTGTCCATCAGGGTGCACGCTCCCTCGACCTGCTCTTCTTCTGAGCACAAAGTTCTCGCCAACCTCCCGCTGTTTCAGTGACAGGAGAGGAAGATGACTTTGGGAAAGGAAGGCTCAGTGCCTGCTATCTGCCAGGCATTCTCGACAAGACATGGAAAATGGCTTTCCTGGAGCACTGGCCTGAAACAGCCTTGAGACTAAAAGTCTAATCAACTCCCAGCAGGAAAAACCAAGAATAAGGTGGGCAAGGTACCAGTCTCTGTCCACACATGCTGGCTGGGATCAACAACCAACTCCACCCCAACTGAGACAACGCACTGGATTTTTCTCTTGTCTTCTGAGGAAAGTGTTCAAAAATGGTTCTGAGAACATGGTGCAACAAAAGACCCCAAGTCTTGCTTCTGTGCGCCCCTCGCAAGAACCGTGGGAGAGAGAAAGATTTTCTGGTGTTCAGTTCCTTCCTCAGATGTCAGGACTGGCCAAGGGACACTGCGAGCTTCTATTCCCTGAGGAGAGGCCTCCCTGTGGCACATCCCTACCCCCACGGCTGTCGTGCCTGGCGTACCTATGGGGTTGGCCGCAGCGATGATGGTGCAGCGAGCCTGAAGGGAAGTGACGATGCCGGCCTTGGAGATGGAGATGCTCTGCTGCTCCATGGCTTCGTGAATGCTGGTTCTGTCCTGGTCATTCATCTACAGGAGGTTCAAACGTGTGATGCTTGGCCCCAACGGCTATCCCACTAAACCTGTTTCCCCTACTGAGGACTAAGCCAACACATCCCGAATCCTATAGCCACACGGCCTAAGGACTCACCTTGTCGAATTCATCGATGAGACACACTCCTCTGTCAGCCAAAACCAGGGCTCCTGCCTCCAACGTCCATTCCCTGCTGACGGGGTGCCGCTGGACATACGCCGTGAGGCCCACAGCCGAAGCCCCCTGCCCAGTGGTGAAGATGGCTCGGCTAGAAACTTTCTCGATGTATTTCAGGAACTGAGACTTGGCTGTGCCAGGATCTCCACACAAGAGCACGTTGATGTCACCTCGCACCTTGTGCTTACCCCCTGGAGAAGGCAAGGACGGAAGTGGGGATGAAAGGGAGGGTGGGGTGCAAGACATAGCCAGGTTATCCCTAATTTCTCAGGCTGCTTATGCTGAGGGCAAAACATACTCTTCTAGAAAGGGATACAAGGCCCTAGGACGAGCAATCCCACTGTTGAGAACCAAACCCAGAGTGATGGGGGCACAGGGCCGCAAGCATAAAGATGCCCCTAGTAAAGACTGATCTCCAGTGAGACAAACAGCTATGTACATTGTGCTATGGGGACCTTGATACGGTTGCTTAGGAGAATGAATCTGCTCAGTACGCGCCAATGCAGAAAGGACGCCCCACACATGCTCATGGGCAGGGAGAGGTAAGCTGCACACTTTCCACAGTCACTTAACGCAGGCACAGGAAACACTGTGCTTATAAGCAGAAACATATGCACACCGCGGAACTGTGTCATGTGTAAGTACATGTGTAGTCTTTGTGAATGGCCACACAAAGGTCCATGAGTGACCCGCCAGGAGGGGACTGGACTAGAAATGGTGGTCAGTGGGACCTCCACCTTTCTGTGACTTCTGACAATTTAAGAAGAGGGTGTAATTACCTCTACATATTAACATATTAGTTTTATAGCTAAAACAGCCCAAGGTGCCACAGCCATGGGCTATGCTCTCCCTACAACGACTGAATCACACGTGGTCTGGCCATCTGCTAACTTGTACTTTCTCCCCAGGCACCCAGTGTCCTGTCTTGTCTGATACTCGCAACATTGAGGAAGGAGCGGGGAGTGGCGCCCAATGCCGCTCACCTGGATTTTTGGGCTCCCCTCCAAACAGAGCCAGCGCCAGGGCTCTCTTGATGTCTTCGTGCCCATAGATGGAAGGAGCAATACTGGCAAAGATCTGCAAGGGAGGAAGAACCAGTGAGAAGATATGTCTCTGCTCTGAGTCTGGGCCAACCCCCCCGTCAACACACACACACATGGTATTTTCCCCCACCTGCTCCAATCTTAGCAAACAGGGATGTCTCCAGCCCCAGAGTTCACACACCACAGCTGCCAAAGTCCCACCAGGCCCCAGCACTAAGCCCTGCCCTCTGACCTTGGGCCAGGCGATGAGTTGGCTCTTCCTGAGAATCACAGAACTTCACAGCCTGACAGAACCTCAGGTGGACCCCCTTTTTGGTCATACGTCAGAAAGGACTACCCAAAGGTAGCAGAAAGAAGGCCCAGGCCCACGAAACGGTGCAATGGTGGCTTTGACAACACAGATGCAGCAAGACCCCTCCCCCGCGCTCTGTGACTGCCTGAGCCTCGGTCTCCTCAGATGGGAGACAGGTATCACAAGCCAATTCAGAGGACTGGGTGGGCCCCAAGTGAGAGGTTTATACAAGCGCCTGGCTCACGGCTATGCTGTGGTAGCCAAACGTGATAAATATAGAACATTCAGGCAATGGGCCCATTGGGAAGTCGTCATTTCAACTGGTAAGTCACGGAGACATCTACTTGTGCCTGAGAGAAAAAGACAGGGCAGGGAAGAGGAAAAAAGAGAGAATCTCAAAATCTGCATGATTTTTAAAGACAGAACCAGCAAAGACAAAGAAATGTCCTGCCAGTAGGAAGCAGCTTCCATCTCCACCTGCACGCTTTTACTATTCTCAACCTTTCTGCCACCTGCACGGAGGGGCTCCACAGAAGCACTGCGTGCACCTCCTTTCCTCCTTACAGGTCACACCAAGGTGGCTTGTAATGCAGCAGGCCCCGGGGGAAAGGGAGCCTGGAAGCAGGAAAGTCAGTGCTGAAAATCAAGAGGGTGCCCACCCACCCCCACACTGTATTGGATCTGGTTGTCCCACCTGCCCAGCAGGCAGAGGGAAGAACTGCTTCCTCAGGGCTCCCTGGAAGCATAAAGGTAGGTGGGAGACATCCAGTCCTTAAAGCTGGAGTCAGGGCTCAGCAGTTTATCCTGCAGACGGCCACTGGGAGCTGCTGCCAGGGGGAAGAGTGACCAGCAGGTCCTTCTGGAAAGAGAATCTGCCAGTACCACTGGTACTGAGCCAGGCATGCCTGCTGCTGTTACTTCATATAATAAGTCAGGGGTGGAAGTCAGTTTCCACTTGGATACTTTGGCTGGTTCTTTTCTTGGCCCTAACGTTTCCTACAAAACCTAGCCCAAGGGGAGGTAGGACTGCATTAATTGATGCCTGGAGATTGGGGCCTGATGCCCGTAGAGGCTGGCCTCCCAAAACACTATTTCCCACAGAAAGAAAATTCTACTCCCCACGGGGCTATTAGGAGAAATGGCCAATCCCAGGTCTGGGGCAGGAAATGGGCAAAAAGAACCCACAGTGTCTTATATAAAATAAAGAAGAAAGTATCAGAGACCCAGGGTCACACCAATAGGACTCAGGATGATGGGCTTCACCCTTGGCAACTAGCCAGGCATCACCTGGATGGTCACCATAATGCCAAAGCCTTGATGACATTTAAGTCTGCTCATCTGTGATGACACTCAGTGGTCACCTCAGGAGAACCATTCGTGATTCTGAAAATTGGTCAGTGAAGGGAAAGGATCAAGCACAATCCTACTTTTACTATAGGACCTCTACCTGAGCATAGTCCAGTAGTTAATAAAGCTAAGTTTCTCTATGTAGAAGCATTTCAAAAAATAAATGAAGGAGGACTTGGAGTTAGAAGACTATCATTTCACAAGCCCTAATAAATGTGAGTGGGTTTGGCCAAGGATCATCAGCAGCCGCTAAAATCACAAGGAAACAAGATGTGAGGTGCCGTGTGGGAACACAGACCACTGGCCCACCTCGCCACGAAGCCCACCTAAAAAGAAATCAGCCTGGAGACTGATTAAGCGTGTGCATCACGGTGACAATTCACAGAAAAACTGGAAGCCCAGGAACATGTTCGACAAAGACCTCATCAGCACCATCCACACCGGAAATCTCAACGGGACAAACGACCTATGTTCTTCCACAAAAACAGAGGAGAGGGAGAGGGGACCTGAAGACAGACTGAAGAGCAGATCGGTTGGTCCCAATATGTGGGCCTTCCTTGGACACGAACACCAAGAGACTTTTAAAGAAAGAAAGAAGTAGGATAATCAGGGAAACGTGGCCACCAACGAAATACTTGCTACCACGGAACCGCGAACATTTTTAAAGTGTGGCTGCAGTGCTGTGGTTCGGTGCAACAGGGAGAGCCCGTTAGAGATCCACAGTTACAGGTCAGACGCCACATGGGCAACTATCTACAGTCGTTGAGGGGACTGGGCACGAGTAGATAGGACACCGGGGTAGTCCGACTCCAGCCACGGGTGGAGCCAGGGGTAGGACACGTGGGGTTCACTGTAACCACTCCATGAGTATGTCTGCGAGTTTCTGTAATCAAGTTTTGATTTTGAGACCAGGACTCGTGCTTGGGTGGTCACAGAACTCACATACTCAAGCCCCCCTCCCCGCCGCTGCCCCCAACACACACACATACACACACATCCTTCCTGAGCTGCAGTAACAGGGAAAGGGAGCAGAGAGTAGTCACCAGAGCGGAGTCAGACCAGACTGCCTGGGTGGAGATCCCAGTTCTGTCATCAGCAGCTATGCTGCATGGTGGCTTACTTAGCTGGGCCTCAGTTTATTCATCAATAAAATGGGCACCCGTGACACCTCCATTATAGGACTGTTACCACGGTTACTACCTAGAAATTACCTACACGTTGTCAAGCAGATACTCTGGGCTCAGTATGCAGGCCTATTCCACTGTACCCCTACCTGTGCTGGGAATGTCGGGAGAGACAAGCCACCATGGATGTCTCATTCTCCTCTATGTCTTGTGGGCGTGCAATGGTGCCTGTCCCTGACCTCTCCTTACCCAGACTGATTCTCAAAGCTGTTCCTACAGCAGGCACCCCTGCAAGGGTGAGGTAATATCTCCCTCCAGGACCAAGAGCAGCAGGCTCCCTTCCTGCCTGTCATGTACCAGCTGCCCAAGCTCAGCTCCCTTCCTGCAAATCACCCACTGCATCCAGACGGGCATCCTTAGAGTCTGGAGGACAAGGAGGCCACCACGCTAAAGCTCATGCTGCCTGTCGCCGACCAGGTGGTCCGAGAGAGTAACAGGCGAAGGTACCCCCTAGGAAGAAAGGAAAAGTCAGGGGTTCCTGCGTGGCTCAGTCGGTTAAGCATCTGCCTTTGGCTCAAGTTGTGATACCAGGGTCCTGGGATCAGGCCCCACGTCAGGCTCCCTGCTCAGTGGGGAGTCTGCTTCTCCCTCTCCCTCTGTTCCCCCACGTGCTCTCTCCCTCTATCTCAAATAAACAAAATCTTTAAAAAAAAAAAGGTAAACTAAAGCCTGGACCTACCAAGAAATGACACACCTGCCGTGAAGTATTCCACTTAACCCTCATAATGATCCGGGTTCCCCCACATCAAAAAGGAGGAAATAAACCAAGGCTCTTGTCACTCTGTCTGTTCCTAAGTGAGAGAGGCAGGACATGACCCCATATTTCTCTGAATCTGGAGTCCATGCTCATTAATTCTCAGCACACACTGCCCTTTCCCCCAGCTCAGAACAGCCTGCCATGAAGGGAGGCCAGGTTCCCACCTGCATAGCCACTGGGACCACAAGACAATGCACAGGAAATGTCTACTGTGCCCCAAAGCTATTTTTAATCCTCCTATGGTCCTTAACGTTTTTAACATCCACTGTCCTGGCCGGCACGCCCATCCAGTGTCTGTACCAGTAGTTTAGACTTTGTACTGACATGCAATAACTAGCCGCTGAGCGCAGCATTCGTGCGCACATATCCACGTAACCCTTGTGACAGCTCTACCCAGGAGTACCGCCTACCATCAGCTCATCCGTAGAGTACCTACACCTCACCTGATCAAACTGAGGATCAAGCCAAAAGCTAAACCCAAGGAGTCTGGCTCCAGACTGATTCTCCTTTAAAATCTAAGTGCTAGGCAGGGAGGGCACTTACCCCTTTATGATTTCTACCTGTCAGTGGCCAGGGCCCACAAAACCAAATGGACAGGAAGGCAAGCTGAGTTCATCAGGCTGCAGAGGAGGGAGCAGGGGGTGGCGAGGACAGATGGCAGGGAGCATGTCCTGTTGGCAAGGGCAGCTGCCCCTCAGCTCTCCCATCAGTCATCACTGGACAGAAACAAAGACCTAGCAATGGCAGATGCTTGGATGGTCATAAACCAGGGCTTCCAGATTTTTTTGTGGCATCTCAATGCCTAGAGGATGATAATTACTTCAAAAATAAAAGCAAACCAAAAGAAAAGTAAACACAGAACCACCCACCAACCCAACAAAACCCATCAGCAAGCCGTAGATGGCCCACAGGCCACCAAATTGCAAACCTGTGGCTTAAATAGTTCAAATGAGCCCCCTCGTGACAACATTCTCCTCCTCTCAGTTTATCCCCAAAACTACCGAGTATGGTTCCTGTCTTTGTCCAAGTTCTTAGTGAAAATATCCACCCTGACAGTGAACTAAAGGGGTCAGTACAGATCAACCCTTCCTGGTATCACACAGCCTTCCTTCCCTGATGAGGCTTAGAAAAGTGTCCCACAGAGATCTCATCCTCTCTAGAAGGATCCCCTCTAGATCCTTCTAAAGGACTTTTATTTATTTGACAGAGTGAGAGATCACAAGTAGGCAGAGAGGCAGAGACAGAGAGGGAGAAGCAGGATCCCTGCTGAGCAGAGAGCCCAGGGCAGGGCTTGATCCCAGGACCCAGAGATCATGACCTGAGCCAAAGGCAGACGATTAACCCACTGTGCCACCCAGGTGCCCCAGGATCTCTGTTTAGAAGTCACCATCTCCAACCCTGATAGGATCATAGTGTAAGTGTGCAGGTGTAACTGAACTTGGAACAGTCACTACCATGATGCCGGGACATGTCTGCCTGGCATAGTCAGCTTCATGAACAAGGAGGCAGACAAAATAGCAGCTATCACCGCACAGAAGTGTGGCAGAGCCTTCTATGTTAGGGCCGCTGGGGGCAGTTCTGAAGTCTGGGGCACAAGGCACACATAGGGCCTGCCCTGTCCAAAGCCTTGTTTAAGTCAAGCACACCCCGCCTCCCACACTCTATCTGCCACCGTTCCTGTCTCCTCAACAGAGTGGGAGAGCAGTGGCTGAGAACTGAAGCAGAGGTAAAGAGGGCACTAGCAGAATGTTCTAGAAACACACTGCTCCTTTAGCAGCTCGGGCACACGTGTACACAACTGACACACATCAGGTCATAGGCAGCAAGGCCCGGGTCACCAGCCCTGGAGAAACTGGCTCAAATACCGGTGAGGGGTCCAAAATCATGTGCATTGTGTTAGTACTAATTTTCTTCTGGGAAGAACAGGAAGCAAAGAATCACAGGCTGTGGCTGTCTTCCCATGTTACTGATCCCATGAAAAGACTTTACTATTGGGGATCCTAATTCACTATAAGCCTCAGGAAGGGAAGGACTGTGTCTGACTTCCACCACGATGCTAGAATGCCCTGTGAGGTATTCAAGGACTGAGTATGCTGGCACAATGAAGTTCTTGTCATCCCAAGGCTGGGGAAGCCCCTAGTTCTCCTGCTGAAACCCCAAATCTCGGGTGGCCCAGGTGGAGGTGACAAAGGTGAGTGCACCAGATGTGGCCCCGCCCTCAAGGGAAGGATCATCAAGTCAGACGGAGCCCCTGCGAGTCACCTAACCCGAGGCTCTGGCTCTTTAATCCCTAGCTCTCCAACCTTTGGCAAAAACATCTACAATTACAAAAACCCAAAAGCCCAAAACTCCCTCGGGGTAGCGTTCCTCCTGGAGAAACCAGCGTTGGTAGGAGTCTGACACCAAGGGACACCCTCGCGAGACGAATTATTCCTAATGCTCTGTCCGTTTCAGCTCTGAGCCTGGGTTCGACCCGACCCACTGATGTCTCATCACAGCCCTATCCCATTGAGGGGTAGGTCCCTGAAGCCAGCACTCCAGCTCCTCCCCCAAAGCACAGGCACCCCCTGGTCAAGGCACGGTTACGGAGCTGATGCCAGGAAGGGAAAGAACGGACAGAGCCCAGATCCTAGGACCCGGGAATCAGCACCATGTTCTGGGGCCTCCTCTGGGAGCATGACAACCCTGCCCGGACTTCCACCTGCCTTCTCTCCGATCTGCTGGTCCTTGGAGAGGCTGGTGATCATCTTCACATCTTCATCTGTCAGTTCCCCCACGGCGACCTTGTTGTCCTTCTTGGCTACATGGTTGGCCAAGATGACAGTGGCAAAGACGGGGAAGCCGTTGGCCGTGTTAAGGGAGCCATCGTAGTTGTTGTGGTAGATGCCAGTCAGCTCCTGAGAGGGGGAGACAACCCAGAGGGCCAGCCCAGGGTTAGGCTCAGGGGCGGGGTCCTCTTCCCCACTACCGCCATCATCTGATTTCTCAACTCCTTCCTGCCAGACGAGATGAGTAACCCAGACCAAAGCAAAACTACTCCTCCCTACATTCCAACCCAAGAGGCAAGGCTCTTCTCCTCCCAGTGACCGGAGAACTGAACTCAGCCTACTCCTCCCGCGGCCAGCAACCCTTTCTGCACCACAGATGCTCATGCTGATGTCCTTAGCAACTTGGCTCCCTCCAGGCCTGCTCCTGGGCCACTTACTATCTCGTCTCCTGGCTTGCAGCTGTCCACCAGATCAGCAAGGAGGATGGCATCCTTGGAACGAGGCAGCCGGCCGGCTGCCACTTTGCCGGGACTCTCCTGAATTCGGATGCGCTGGTAGTTCTGATAGATGGTCTGCGTGGGACAAACAGAAGGTCACAGGAACCTGTCTCTGTATGGTTGACCTTGCACTCTTCTAAGCCTGGAATTGCTACGTCATCTGACCCTGGTCATGGCCCCAAGAGTAAGGAGAACAGACAGAATTCCGATCTCCATCAATGAACCAGAAAACGGACAGCTGAAGCCAGCAGAGGATGAGACTGCTGTGACTGACACATGGACAGTCCCCATTCTCACCTCTACCATTGTGGGTGCATCCTTACTGCTAGACAGTCACGCACCTGCTTGTAGCCAAGCGCTGGTGCGTATGGATGCCAAAGCCACATTGCCTGGGTTCAAACCCTAGCTCCATGGCTTCAGCTGTGTGATCCAGGGGAAGCGATGTCTCCACTCTGTATCTTCTTTGCAGAATGAGGATGCTAACGCTCTAAGAGCAATCTCACAGTGAAGATTAAATCACGTCATACAGAGAAGCCTGGGGGGCTTAGTTAAGCGTCTGCCTTTGGTTCAGGCCACGATCTTAGGGTCCTGGGCGTGAGCCCCACATGGGGCTCCATGCGTGGCAGACAGTTCGCACCCCCGACCCCCACTCATGCATGCTCTCTCTCTCTCAAGTAAATAAAATCTTAAAAAAAAAAAAAAAGTCATGCCATACATCAAAAGCACTCAAATCAATGCCCGACAAGACAGTGAGCTCCACCAAGTGTGGCCTCTGTGGCCAAACATTACATGGCAATGTTGTGCCGTGCAATTTAATTAATGTCCCTTATTTCATTTATAGTCTAGAGAAGAGACCACATAATTCAGCAGTTAAAAGCAGATGTTCTGGATCCAAATGCCAGAGCTCTAATCCTTTGGGCCTCTTTCTAGCTGGGTGACTTCAGGGTCAATAATGCCACTTGCCTCAAAAGGTATGAGGAAAACTGAACTATACATCACCCACCCTCTAGGGGCCTTGCAAGTACTCCAGAAACTTGAGCTGTAGGTATTCCTCGTGTAGAAGCAGAGCCTAAAACCCTGCTCCTGTGTCAGAGCTTTCTCAAGGAGCTTCCAGGGTAAGTGGATTCTTGAGGATGCGTAAAGCAGGCAGGGGAAGATTCCGGGCAAGGCGTGGGTTCACCCTCCCCAGGGCAAGGTGCACCTGAGCTTTTGAGCAGGTCTGTTTTCGGCTGTGGGCTGCCATAAGCAGGAACTCTCAGGAGCTTTCTGGTAAGAAGGTCCCAGCTAGGGCACTTCTCAGAGGTGCAGAGTGCTGGGAGCGTGGCAGCCAGCATTCACGGCCGCAAGGCAATAAAGGGGGTCTGGGCAACCCCCACCCCCCGCAGGTACTGCGATGACCCCAACTCTACAGAAGAAATCATTCAAACACAAAGGCAAATGGCCCAGCAGCTTTAAACAGGGCCTCCTGAATCCAGGGCAGCAATGTCTTAGCTATGATCTAGAGCCCCCCACCGAGAGGCAGGTACCAGAAATGCCAAGGGAAAGCCCCATGGGAGTGAGGGATGGGAAAGCAGGTGCCTTACTAAGGAGCTAGCTGATTGAGAAGTGAGCCCAGTTTTGCCAGAGCTTCCCTTTTTTTTTTTTTTAAAGAAAAACCATTAACTTCGACATTTTAAGCAAAATGGCTCGTTTTAAAATATTGGCTTGTGGGGCACCTGAGTGGCTCAGTGGGTTAAGCCTCTGCCTTTGGCTTAGGTATGATCTCAGGGTCCTGGGATCCAGCCCCACATCAGGCTCTCTGCTCAACAGGGAGCCTGCTTCCCCCCAACCCCACCTCCTCTCTGCCTACTTGTGGTTCCTCCCTCTCTGTCAAACAAATAAAATGTTAAAACAAAACAAAACAAAAAAACAAATTTAAAAAAAAAATTGGCCCGAATTCTTGAAAAAGAGCCCACGGGCCAAACTAAGCAGGCTGGCCGGGGAGCTCTGGTTCACCTGAGGGTGTGGCCAGCACAGAAGTCCACCTCGTTTCCCCTGGCTGCTGAGCTCATGCACCTGCCTTAGCCACGGGGTGGGACCAGGGTAGACAGGAAGGGCAGCCACTGGCGGGCGCGGCCTCTTACCTCCTCCATGTTGACTTCAAAGGGTCCGGATGATTGGCATTCAGGGCAGGAGCCCGGCTTCACCTCCTGGTTCTGGGACTGACAGAAGGGCCCCAGCACGAAGTTACACTTGTTGCAGTTGTACTTGACCATGCTGAGCTGGGGCAGGACGCCCGTGCAGCTGGTCACCACACCACTGGTGCGGATCAGCTGGTTCAGGTGCAGTTGCCTGTGGAGACAGGAGGGCCCGTCAGAGGACTGGAGGCCAAAGCCTGACCCGTGGCCTCCAGAGATCAGCGTCTGACGTGAGGTGGGTCCAGGAAAACTTGGAAGACCGCCAGATCCACAGCACCACAGCTGGTCCAAGCCAGAGGGCCCGGTGGTGAGTGGGGGCTCCTTGGCCCCAGGGCCTCAGCTCCCGCCCAGCTCCGAGCTCACCTCAGCGAGCGCAGCTCCTCTACTAGAGGCAGGTGGGAGATGCGCACGTGGATGTGGCTGGCGATACGGTCGTACTTTGGGTACATGGCCAGCACGACCTCCAGTGCAGCCTCGTCAAAGATCTGCAGCAGCTCTGCAGGCGCCTCTGGCAGGAAGTACGCCAGGACATGCTCCCGGGCCGCCAGGTCCTCGTAGTTCACCACCAGGCTCTCGCGGTTCTCTGCAGGAGGGAAGAGAGACTGAGCACAGAGCTTGGCGGGGGACATGGCAGGTGACATCCCTCTCCCTGCGCAATGAGGCAGGCCTATCTGCTGGAAGCCCCAGCCCAAACTTTGAAGCCTGCCCTGCTTTAGCTGTGTGGCTCTGGCAGTAAGTGACACATCCTATGCCTCAACTTCCCAATCTGTAAAATGCAACACCGCACAATGTAGGAAGTCACACTATGTGAAACGATACATGTGGGGTGCCTCTCATAGAAGGGCCGCAAACTCAAAATGCCTAAAAGGGCCGAGGAGGAAACCCATGAATAAACCACATCAGATACGAGACAAAAAGGAGCGACATCGACAATAGCAGAAATATTCACAAGCCTCTTTTTAAATGTAATTCCTGTCCCAAAGAAATGTGCTATTTTCTACCTGAAGTAGTAATCCAGACTTTGACATTAAACCTGCCACATTTTAAGTACGTCAAACAATGCTTCCGTGGTCTGGATGTCGTCCCTGGATAGCACCGTCCCTAGCACAGACATGCAGTGCTTTTTGTGTTTTGCCCGAGGATGGGCATCTCGGGCTTCAGGTGCCACCTCCTGTCCAGCCATGGGCAAGGGGCCCATTATTCCCTGCACTTCACATCTCGAGTCAACGTGCAGTTGAAGGCCCAAGAGAATGACCCCCCCAGGGGAGAATCGGCAAGGTGGACTGCAGCGAGTGGAGAGGCAGCAGGGACACACAGGAGCCGCACCTTTACACATGTCGCTGATGCGCTCCTTGAAGACATTATGGCCATGGCCATCCACATGCGTGCGTAGGAAGTTCTTAAAGCGGTGGTGGATCTCCAGGCGTGGGCCTGCCATGCTAACCCACTCACGCACAGAGTGGCCTTTGAGGTCCTCCAGGTTCTCGATGCTCTCGATCATGTCTTCATCCTCCTCGCCATCCTCCGTGGCCCTCTCTACATGGCGTCGTTTCCGGGAGGGGCGCTCCTCGTCCTCCTCATCACTGTCTGGGGGCCAAAGGGATACCCTCCAGTGAAATTTTCCCACCACCTTCCATCTACCTTCCCCAGAACTCCCTTTCCAGCGCCCCAAGGCTCTGGAAGCTTGGAGGTACCCTTCGAGATACAGACGCTGGAGCCTACCATACAGAAGCCCACGGCGCATGCGGCCCAGGCCCCGGCCGGCCTCTCGGTCACGCTGCCGCATGGCCCGCTCTGCCGCCTCCCTCTGACTGGCTGTCAGCTCCTCCACGTCCTCATCGTCCAGGGCCAGGCCCTCGGCCTCGTAGACATCCAGTTCCGGGATGGCTCGATAGTCCCTGAGGGAGCCCCAAACAGACCGTTAATATCAAAAACAAAACAAAAGCCGCCCCAGGAACTGGGCCTGCTCCAGAAGACTCGGGAACCCCAGCCTGCCCAGGCCATAAGAGTCTCCAAGCCAGAAATACAAAAGGCTCCAAAAGGGTCTCCAACAGAGACTAAGTGTGCTCTGTGCATACAATGGAGTATCACTCAGTCTTCAAAAGGAAGAAAGTCTGACTGTGGGTGAATCTTGAGGACAATGGATTCAGTGAACTAAGCCACACAAAGGACAAACACTGCAGGATTCAGCTTGGGGACATAAGAAAGTGCTGGAGATGGTTTCATAACAAGAGTGAACTCAACGCCCTCAAACTGGACACTTGAAGATGGTTAAGATGGTAAATTCTGTGTTATGTGTGTTTACCACCATAAAAACGGGGAGAGGGACCTCCAGACAGCTTTGAGCATCCAGTCAGAAACAGGAATTTGAGGAACCACAAAACCTTCAGGCAGAAAGGCCCTTCAGACAGCTGACCCCAACTTCCCAACAAATTCTCCCTGTACCCCCCACCCTCAAGACAATGCTGCCTCAAACCCCTTGAAGTACTGGGAAGGTCTTCTATTGACATCAGCCAAACCAGCTTCTCAGAAACGCCCGCCCACTCAATTAACCCTCTCAGCTACTCCAACACCTCTCCAAGGCCCGTGGCCTTGTTGTCCACGATGTCTCTGGGCAGGTATGTGAAGGGGAATGCTGTCTGGACAAAGAACCCACTGAGAGCAAGGATGGCTCTCCTCCCCACAATTCTGGGAAGGAGACATCATTACTCCATCTGAAAGATGAGGAAAGATGAGGATGATAGGGCTTTTGCCAAGAGCCACTCAGCAGAGCTCAGTGTCAAAATGCGGTCCAACCACAACCTGCAGGCTCATTCCCTAATACCACACTACCTCCCCAAGATGATCCTCTGCAATTCTCCAATTTTTCAGGGTAAATGGTGACTGGGGGGACTGGCTATTTTTGTTTTTTAAAATAAATTCAGAATAAGTAATTCCATATTGTTGATGCCAGAAACAGATCCCACAGGAACCAGGTAAATGTGTGGGCTGACCCATTTCTGAATTCTTAAATGCTCTCAGTTAAAAGGTATCTGTCTGACTCTTTAAGAAAATTTTGAGTCACATGAGATGTCCTCTATCCCCAGTGAAATTCTAATCAGCCCATAAAAAAATTAATAAATGGGGCACCTGGGTGGCTCAGTTGGTTAAGGTCTGCCTTCGGCTTGGGTCATGATCCCAGGGTCCTGGGATCGAGCCCTCCATTGGGCTCCCTGTTCCGCGGAAAGCCTGCTTCTCCCTGTCCCAATCCCCCTGCTTGTGTTTCCTCTTTTGCTGTGTCAAATAAATAAAATCTTTAAAAAAATTAATAAATTAGGTTTTATTAGAATTTAAAAAAACTTCTGTGCCTCAAAAGACACCATTTAAAAAAAAGTGAAAAGAAAACATTTGCAAATCATGTATCTGGTAAAGGAACTGTACCCAGAATAAAATTTTAAAACCTCTTACAACTCGATAATAATAATAAAAAAAAAAATCAAGCAATCCAATCATAAAATGGCCAAAAGATCTTAACAGACATTTCTCCAAAGATATACAAATGGCCAATAAGCACATAAAAAGATGTTCCACATCATTAACCACCAGGGAAATGGAAACCAAAACCCCCATGAGACATCACATCACACCTAGTGGGATAGCTATCACCAAAACCCAAAAAATAACAGGTGTCAGCAAGAACTGGAAGAATTTGCAGCCTCATACACCACTTGTGGGAACATAAAATGGTGGCTCTCTTTCAGAAAACAGTCTAGGAGTTCCTCAGAATGTGAACTACAGAGTTAAAATATGAGCCAATGATCTCATCCCTAGGTGTATGCTGAAGAGAATTCAAAACGTATGTTCGTCTAACACTTTGGAGCTGATTTGTCCAAAGGCTCCTGATTCCTTCCAGAGTGTGGAGCATATGGCACATCCACAATCACCTGGGTGATGATATTTAATGCAAAGACCCGAAAGGCCCAGGGATCCCTTGCAAGTCTCTCCGGTGGCTCACAGAGAGCACCACTGCTCCACAACCACCACCCTGCCGTGGACCGTGGGAAGGCCTGTACGGTACTCTCCTACACCCTACGTTTGGAACCCCAGAGTCAGAGTCAAAGAAGGCCCCAAAAGAGTGTCTTCATAAGGCTGTGGGGATTCAAACAATTCTACCAGTAGTATATCTACCAAATCCTGGTTGTAAATATGGGGCAGAGCAGCAGGAGAACTCTAACCTTGCTCCCTTGCATAGTCTACTCCATGGCCTTACCACCGAGTCTCAAAACCTTTAATACGTGTGTGTATTTTTTTTAAAAGATTTTATTTATTTATTTGACAGGATAGAGAGATCACAAGTAGTGAGAGAGGCAAGCAGAGAGAGGGGAGGAAGCAGGCTCCCCACTGAGCAGAGAGCCCGATGCGGGGTTCGATCCCAGGACCCTGGGATCATGTCCTGAGCCAAAGGCAGAGGCTTTAACCCACTGAGCCACCCAGGCGCCCCTAAGTGTTTGTATTTTTATTAATAAGTGCGAAACTATCTAACCCAGGGCCTGATACAGATTAGGCGTAATAAATGTTTGCTGAAATGCATTGAAATCTTGATTCACCAGCCTCCACCCCCAACATTTCTTCTATGTTGCAACAGCACAGTAACACTCAGCTGCTTGCTTCCTGTTCTTCCAAGTCAATCTCAGCATCCCTGATGTGGTCCACCACAGGAGAGACTCCTTGCATCTCCTGGGGCACATCTTACAGAGCCAAGGTTTACCCAGGACTATGTATGATACTGCAAGTTACTCAGGCCTATGTTATGGTTCCTTGGACCTGTTTGCCTCCCACTAGGTCCTGCATCAAGGTGCGCTCATAAGCAAGGATACGGATTCCTCTGCCTCCCCAGTACCCAAAGCAAGGTCACTGGACACACCATGGGTGCTCGGCAGAACTATCTGAATGCTCAGCCTTGCATGCAAATACCTCTCCATGCCATCTCCGATAAGCTCCTCTCCATCTTCTTCCTCTTCATCCAGGGGTCCCTCTGTACCTAGAAGTCCCTCAGACTCATCCTCAAAGGGGGGAAGATCACGGCCAGGGCTGGAGGTCAGGGCATCTGTGCGACGGGAGCTTCGTCCGGGGCTGGAGGTGAGAGGATCACTTCGCAGCCGCCGGGCTGGGCTGGAGGCCACAGTGAAGGACTCCGATGATTCCTGCAGGAGAGAACTGAGAAGGTGAGGGCTGACTTAACATCCTTTAAGGCAGCCCTCTCCACCCGTGACCCTGTCCCCTGACACTCCAAAGCCCTCCAGCCTCAGGACTTTGCATCTCAGGTTCCCTCTGCCTGGAACGCTCTCCTGTAAGCTCTCAGAGCCAATGGCTTCTCGACATACAGGAACCAGCTCTAGTATCCCTTCCTCAAATACTCCAGGCACTGCCATTTCCCAGTGTTTTCTCCATGACAAGTCACTAAGAATACCTTATTTATCCGTACCTATACCTTCACTCCTCCAGCCTTTCTCTCCTGTAAGCATGCCTTCCCACCCACAATATGCAAGCCACTGCAACAGGAGACAAAACACGACAGTGACCAAAGCACAAGAGATCTGGAATGTACAGGCTGGTGGAGCGGAAAAACAATAAATAAAACAAAGGGACAAAAAAACCACTACAATAATACGTGTTCGAAGATGCGGGGCCTTATCCATCTTGTCTTACACCCAGCGCCAAACATAGGGAGGGAGCCCCACCAGCATTTGCGGAGTGAGTAAATGATAGTGGCCGAGTCGGCCACTGAGCGCGGGTTACGGAATTCGGGGCTCCCAGCTTGGAGAGCAGGGAAGAGGAGGCATTCCCCGAATCCCCGGGGATTTGAGCGGTTTTGGGGGTCCACAAGGGAGGAGTATTGGAGAGAAATCCGCTTCAAACCAGAGCCCAGGGACCCAACCCCATCTGGAGGCCCGATCCGGACGCGGCGGAGTAGGGTGAGGGCCTGAGGACTAGAAGCGCGCAGCCCCTTGCCCCGGGTCCCGGCGCGCGCCCGGCCCCCGGCCCCCGCGGACATGCCGACTCGCCAGGACCAGCCGCCGGCCCCCACCCCTGCCTGCGCCTCCGTCCCGCACCGCAGGCCCGCAGCCCGCTGGGTAAAGCCCGCGCGCTCACCGCCATCGCAGCAGTACCACGCTCCCCGCCGGCACTCCAGCAACAACCAGTTTTCGCGCGAAAACCGGCTCACGTGACCCTCCGGAGCCCGGGAGGCGACTCAGGAAACACTGCGTCATGACGTCAGCCTCATCTGCGTGCCGGGGGGCGGGCCAGAGGAAGAGGCCCCGCCCACGCCTCCCAGGATCCCCCGCCCGCCCTGCCTTGGCGCGCGAGTCGGGGAACCTCAGCGCGGCTTTGACCTCCAGCCAGGGGGCGGTGGGGACGAGCCTCGCCTGCCGCCGGCGTGACCTCGCTCGCCCTGTGGCCTTTTTACAGAGGAGGCAGCTGAGGCCTGTTTTCTGAGGTCTCATGAGCCGCAGGTCTCTTTTCAGCTACTCCGGAAGCTCTCAGGCTGAATTCTTAGAGCGCCCAAACAGCCCCAGGATTGTCGGCCACAGTTTGATATTCCAGTGGGAGCTGTTTTCACAGAGGAAAGCAGAGATGCAGAGGCGGTCCAGAGAGAAAGAACGTCATTTGTAAAGATGGAGAGAGCCTGGCACAGCGGGGATCTCTGAGCAAGTCTGTAGTTTGGGTTAAACAGCTTGTGATGGAAATCCCTCAGGTTGCTCCTGAGTGGTGGTGGATTGACCCAAGCTGTGAGCTGTGGCGGCTGTTCTTTCTCCAACTACACCAGCACCTCAGGCTAGGGCAGTGCCCCTGGTGAGGAGGGCGGGGCTGGATGTCCCTCAGCCCCCTGTACTTCTGTGCGGACCCAGTATCTCTGGATGGAATCCCGTGTAGGTGCCGGCGGGATCATGAGCACTGGAAATATCCAAGAGACATTTAGGAGATAGAATTTACTGGCATTGGGTATTAAGGACAGCAAAAGGGCAGGAAGACATCCAGCAAGACACCAGGATTCTGGCTCGGGAGACGGGTGGATGATGGCACCACTTGAGATGGGGAGTACGGGAGAGAAAGAGGAAACGTTTGTACCTGACTGTGTTGTTTTGGGGGGAAAGAGGAGAAGTTTGTTTCTGGCTGTGTTAAACATGGGCCCTGAGTAGAGATATCCAGGAGGCCATTCAGTGTTCAGGTCTGAGGCTTGAGAGAGGGTTCGGGCAGTGGTTGTTGATCATCTGGAGAGTGGCTGGACCGTCCAGGGAGTGAGTGCAGTGAGAAGAGAAGGCCCAGAGAGGTTTCCCACACTTGGGAAACCCTGGAAGACAGGAAGCACCAACGAAGGACTCTGGGCAGGAGATGGGATACTGAAAGCTGCTGAGGAGAAGCCGGAGAAGAGATCATGGGTGGGATTATATTAGTTATCTATTTCGGCATAGCAAATTATCCTGGAATCCAGCAACTTGAAACGATGACTTGTATTATCTGAGTGTCTGTGGGTCCAGGATTTGGCTGTGGTTTATCTGGGTGCCTCTGCCTTGAGATCTCTCACAGTGCTGGTAGATGGAGGGGTGTCTGGGTGGCTCAGTTGGTTAGGTTAGGTGACTGCCTTTGGCTCGGGTCATGGTCCCAGGGTCTTGGGATGGAAACCCACATCAGGCTCCCTGCTTGGCGGGGAGCCTGCTTCTCCCTCTCCTGCTCTCACTGCTTATGCACACACACTCTCTCTGTCAAATAAATAGTAAAAAAATGAAATCTTTGTGGATAAAAAGATGGTAGATGAGGTCAGCAGGTGACAAGCTGCCAAGAGTCATGTTTGGTAGGGTTCAGGAACCACACTGGTGGCCCCGGCGAGAGCAGGTCTGTGCTGGGTCAGTGTCGAACACCACACTGGAGTGGGTTAAGGAGGAAGGTGCTGGGAAGTAATAGGGGGTGAAGATGAACAACTCTGGGCGCCTGGGTGGCTCAGTGGGTTGGGCCGCTGCCTTCGGCTCAGGTCATGATCTCAGGGTCCTGGGATCGAGTCCCGCATCGGGCTCTCTGCTCAGCAGGGAGCCTGCTTCCTCCTCTCTCTCTGCCTGCCTCTCTGCCTACTTGTGATCTCTCTCTGTCAAATAAATAAATAAAATCTTTAAAAAAAAAAAAAAAGATGAACAACTCTTTGGGGAAGTTGGGCTATGGCAAAGCAGTAGTGACTGGAGTGGGATGTGAGGTCTCTGAGGAAGGGCTGTTTTTTGAGATGATACTTGGGCATGTTTACATACTAATGGGAGAATGGAAATGTGGAAGAGGGTTGGGGAAGCCTGTTATGGTCCTGATGATCGCCGTCTTCTTATAGTCACACCTTTGGGTAATCTCCTCCCACACTGATCAACATCGATCTGTGTGACCAATAGCACGTAGCAGAAGTGACTGGATGTCATTTTGTCATTTTAAGTTATATAAAGATTGTGGCTTTGCTCTCCCTCTCTGTCTCCCTCTCTCCGTCAAATTACTCAGTCATGTGGAACCCAGCTGCCATGTCCTGAGGCCACACAGCCAGCCCTGTGAACATGCCCATGGAATGGAGAACTGGGGACCCGAGTGAGGAACTTCAGCCTGTGGCTTTCATCCTCAAGAGCTCCCTCTGGCTGCTCCTGGTCTAGGCACTGTATCCTATAAGGAGCCAACTCATTTCTGATTGAACTTGGCCTTTCCCCTTTGTCAGCTGGTCATGAGGGGCCTCCACAGTAGGTCATAGGTGTGAGTGAGGGAGAGGTGGCTGGTGTGACAGGAGCAGGTGATGTGGAGCTACAGTGGATCGCTTATAATCTGCTGGGCCCACCTGAATTTACAACTTAGCAAGCCCAATAGAACCCAGTTCATCAGGGACAGCCCTGGCCTCATGGTTACTTGCTGTCCCCTAGTCATCTCCATGAGAAGCCAGCAGCCTAGTGGAATTGCTTTTTTTTTTTTTTTTAAAGATTTTATTTATTTATTTGACAGAGAGAGATCACAAGTAGGCAGAGAGCAGACAGAGAGAGGGGGAAAAGCAGGCTCCCTCCTGAACAGAGAGCCCAACGCGGGGCTTGTTCCCAGGACCCTGGGATCATGACTTGAGCTAAAGGCAAAGGCTTAACCACTGAGCACCCAGGCGCCCCAGTGGAATTGCTTTTTGAATTTGTATATGATTTTTGGGTGTAGGTGGCCTGGCCTGCCTCTAGAACCCTAGAGGTGTACATTCTGGTTTTCCCACGAGGGCTTGCCATAAATGTACACAGCACATTTACCTGCCCCATATGGCCCTAATATTACAGAGTCCATGGTTCCTGTGACCTAGGGGACAGCCCCTTCCTGCTGTGAGCCTCACTCAAAGCTGAAAGCTTTTACATTGCCCAGGGATGTATAGATCAGAGCAGAATTTTCAGGTGTAGAATATACTGCTTTCAGAACCCAAAGAGTGGGTTCTGGCATTGTGCCTCATTCCCTGCAATGGGGTGTGTGAGATGCAATCATTTGTCCTTTGGAAGGGACGTCCTGGTATGTCCTGGACTGTTAGACTTCCCTGACGTGGCAAGACCCCATGTCTTCACAGGGCTTATCCTCCACCTTCTGGAGCACCTAGGTCTCATTGAGGTATTCATTTACTTATTACTTCTCATTCAGCTGGCCAGAGTAGTAGGATATCATGGATACAGTAAACCAAGGCAACGTTCTCTTAAATGTCCAGATGGCCAGGGCCCTTTGGACCATATTATGACAAAGGTGGTAGAGGGACCATTGGCCTGGTGCAAGACCGTGAATGTGAGCGGCTATCTTTCCCTGTGAATGTCAACACTTCCTGATACGTATGGTCAGATCGCAGGCCCCTGCTGGGTGTCTGAGGCCATGCCGATGGATGCCGGTAAGGACACCAGCTTGGAAGTTGCAACTGAGGCTACTCCTTGTCTGAGTCCATAGCAATCCACTGCCACTCTCTGTATTGTTTTAAGTTCAGACTGATGAATTCATTAGGGATATGACGGGGTTTACCCGCAACTCCATATGCTTTAGGTCTTCATGGATAGCGCTCATCTCTGCATTTCCCCTGCTAGGTGATAATGTTTTTTGTACTTACTATCCTGGCTGAGGTGGGCGGGTGGGTGGGGACAAGTTTCAGGGTCTTTCACTGGACCTTCACCTCTGGGAAACCTCAGAACTCAGACCTCAAAACTCTGGGAAAATTCAGCCTTGCTGGCTGCTCCTTTGTCCTCGATGATTACACAACAATTGCCCTGACTTTTCTTCTGACAGCTGAGGGCCGTGTGTTGTTTCTGTTATTTGCAGATTTCCATTGCTTTCATGGAGTCCGGCCCTGTAGCAGCGAAGGCCCAGAGAGCATGGCCACCCTTGAGCCCCATGTAGGGCTTGAACTTGGGAGTCAGATCTTTGTTTCTCAAACCACCATTTCTTGAACTTCATTGACACCACACTTTGTCCTATATGTAGGGGATACTGCAGTGAATAAGACCCTGATTCTGCCCCGAAGGGGAGGAGATGAAATAGATACCCTCAGTTTCACCACAGATGAAATCCCTACACGTGAGGTCCCAAACTCAGAGTACAGAATGTAGAATTGTCCATTGCAATAGTAATAGCAAATTCCCTGCCCTGGAAAATCTGTACTGTGTTAACACACACACACACACACACACACACACACACACACACGATGGAGGGTAGTCTTTTGGGCTGGTCACAGTTATTCCATTTCTTCTTCCTGGAACATGGTAGGAGGAACGTTTCCTGCCCCCTGGAGGTTAGGAGTGGCCTAGGACTTGTTTTCGCCAATTAAATGTGAATAGAGGTGATGCTCTTAGCTTCCTGGCAACTCTGGAAGTTGACCTTGACTCCCCACACAGCCCTTTCAGGAAGGCAGGCATCAGCCTGGAGCATGGCCCCTCTTGGCACCTACAGAAACTGTGCACACTGAGCTGACCATGGTCCAGGCTGGGAAAGTCCCAGACTAACCGAATCCCAAACTGTAATGAGGTGGTGACTCCATCTCCTGTTTTAGAAGAATGGGGCCAATCTCATTCCAGCCCAACTGTGAAGCAGCTGTGTTATCACGGGGTGTGTGTCTTGGGGTTACTGTGATAAGTGGGTGTCTACAATATGCACCAGGCACCAAGTCAGCCTCAGGATGTTGCAAGGAATGTGACAAACATGGTTTTGTCCTCATGACACTGACAATTCTAGTGGAGGGTGGCTGATGAACTAGGAAGCAAGTAAATGAATATAATCACGTTAGAGAGATGGTGCTTGGACGGAAATAGAGGGGGCATTATGTGACAGAGACTGCACAGTTACTTCAGCTAGGGAGTCAGGAAGGAGTCCTTGTCATGTGACAAGAAGCCAGCCCTATGGGACGGGTGCAAGAAGAGGGAGGCAGGACAAGCTTCAGTATATTCAAAGAAGAGAAACAGAAAGCACTGTGGGCTGGAGCATGCCGACTGAGGAGGGGAATGGGTGGGAGAGGAGGACTCAAACGTGGGAGGGCCACGCAGGGCCAGCGTGAGGAGAGCCCGCCAAGAACACAGCATAGATGTGAGAAGCGTAAGGATGGGGCAATCGCCGAAGGCTTCCCAGAGGAAGTTGCCTGAAGAACCGTCGAAGTTAGAGATGAGACGAGGAGCGGTTCAAACCACCCCCGCGTCCAGGCTCTGCCACTTCCTAGTTGTGTGCTTTGGGCAAGTTATTTAACGTCCCTAAGCCGCAGGTTCCTCCTTTGAAAAGGCGACTAATAACAACCGCCCTGCAAGGTTGTGAAAATGAGTGCCTGAAACCCGGATGCCAGCGTGCTTTGATGGTGGACGTGGAGGCAGCGTGGCGTGCTGTGGAAGCGCGTCGTTCCGGGGGAGGGGTTGTCCCTACCCTTCCTTCCTCAGCCAGGTGACCAAAGGTCAGCCGGCCCGACAGCCGCTGCGGGGCGCCCGAGGCGGTGGCACGCGAGGGGGCGGTCCGCGGAGGCTCCTCCCTGGACGGTCGGGCCGCCGCCGGGCCCGGGAGGAGGAGCGCAAGCTGGAGCGAGAGGGTCCGTTGACAGCTGCTGACAGCTGGCAGGCGCGGGGGCCAAGAGGCGGCAGCGTCCTTGGCTCTCGGGTCCGCGATCCTGGCCGCCTTCACGGCAAGGTACGCAGCAGCTTCCCTACCCCGGCGCTGCTTTCCTCCCCCGCAGTGCTAGCTTCCTGTCTCTTTAAGAGGTCAGCGGGTCGCCCCGCCTCTTAGGGATCTAATTGGCTTTTCCCGCGGCTTGCGCCCTCTTTTTGATGGAGCTCCATTTCTATAGGCTACTGGGGTCTGGGGGCGGGCCTGAGTGCTATAAGTAGGGGCTGTGGCTGTTTTCGCAGTTTGGGCCCAACGAAAAGGTCGCTGCTGCTTTCCGGTCGCCGCTGCCGGGAAAGGCTACTTGCTCTTTGGGGGCCGGTGGGCCCGGTGCGCTGACCGCTTTTCCCCTTTCCTGCCGGCCCCCCATTTCTGCGGAGCCGGGTGCCAGCGGCTCTTGCGCGACGCTCCCTGGCCCCGCAGCCTGCCCCGGGCGCTGGAGGCCAGACTCCCGGGGCAGGCGCCTCGTCGGCGCTCTCTTCGGTGGCGAATGAGCGGCCCGGGCGGCGGGGCCTGAGCACGGCCCGGGGCCCTCAGGTAAGAAGGGAGTCTTTTCCCGCCACACCTGGAGGAGGAGCCCCGTCGCCGCCCGTCCTGAAGCCTTACCGCGGGGCTGGGCGCCCCCTCCCTCTTTCGCGGCTGGGACCGCCACTGCAGGGACGCCCCCTGGCCTCCTCCGCACCTACAGCCCCTACCCGGCAGGGAGCATCCAGAGCCCGGGTGCATCTAATGACTACCCGCGACAGCTGCGGGAGAGCCGGGAGCTGACCCGGACCTCCACCGCCATCCCCACGGCTCGTCCGGGGCCCACCTGTCGCCGCTCCTTCTTCCGGGAGTGACCCCTTCCCGCTCAGGGCGAAGCCTCAGAGGACCCCCTTGGAGAAGTTTCAGAGGGCCAAGGGGGCCCCCTGGGTGAGGACTCACAGGAAGAGGCGACGGGTAATGGGAAGGCCCGGAGGGGTAGGGGTGGCAGAGCGCTCGGTGAGGGGCAGTGAGCACACCTACAGCTGCGCAGGGCCAGGGCTGGCCAGCCAGCAGGGATGGTGGACCCAGTGGCTTGAGACTGTGCAGAAAGAGTCTAGAGTCAGTGGCCCTGCATTTGGGCCTGTGCCTCGGTCCACAGACAGGAGACAGGACCTGCCTCCAACTTTGCCGTGGCCTTCAGCAGCCGGAAAGGGGCAGGAGGTGGTGGTTATGCAGCTAGGGCTGCTGTTGCAGCAGGGGCCTTCTGGGAAGCTCAGAAGTGCTGCATCCATGGGACCAGGGGAAGGAGGGTGGAGGGGTACTTTGCTTTCTGCATCTGTGGTAGTGGTGGGGCTGAGGGTCTTCCCAGGTGATCCTTCTCCCACTCCCCTGGAAGGGCTTGGCTGCACTCTGCTGGAGGTTCATCTGTCCCCATCGTAACATTTTGTTGAGAACTTATTCTGTACCAGGGACTATTCTAGAGGATTGGGTCATGAGCACGCCTGGGGTGGGCAGCCAGTAAACACATCAGGACCCACTTCAGATGGAGGCCAAGTGCTGTAAAGAAAACACAGGGCGGGCTAGCTGAGGGAGATGTGTTAAGGAGGGCTTTGAGGAGGTGGCCTGAATGATGAGACAGGCAGAAGGGCCAGCACAAGAGCCCTGAGGTAGGAGGAAGCTTAGCAGCTTGGAGAACAAGGTGGAAGCCAGGGGGCTGGAGGATGGAAGGCATGAGGCAGGGCAGTAGGCAGGGGGCAAATCAGGAGGGGCTTCCCTTCGTCCTGGGGGCTCCTGCCTGGGCTGCTGGCAGTTTACCAAGAGTGGCCTGTCTGGAACAGCGTTCCCCTCCCCACACCTGCAAGCCTGAAGGATGAGGGGCTGGCGTCTGTCCTATGGAATCTTCTTAATCTGTTTTGTTTTCAGAGTTTAGATAATCTCACCTGTCTGCTAAGGGTCAGAAGCACTGAGGGGGCATTGCAGCAACTACGAAGTATAGCCTCTTTTTGCTCGGGGCTTTCTGTCTTCTCCAGGGTTTTCCATCCAGTCCTGGCTAACCCCATTGTACAGATGAGAGACGGGAAAGCTGAAGCCCAGAGAAGGGAAGATCCTCTCCAGGGGTTCATTACCAGTCACTCTGTGACTGGAGCCAGTCTTGCCTCATAAGCTGGCCACAGAGGGAGGGTGGAAAGGAGCTGGAAGCCCAAGTGGAGAGTGGGAAGATGGCCTCTGGAATGTTAACAAGGTCAGGAAAGTACCTCCCAGGTGGAAGAAACAGTCTGTTCCGGTTTCCCTGGTCCTGAAAGACCTGCGTTTGCCTTAAGCCACTCAGCCTCCAGGAAACTCCTCTGCGAATTCCATCCCTCGAATCTGGGCTCTACTTCTTCTTGCTCTCAGCCAGCCTTCCCACCGTCTCCTGTCCCATCCTCTGTCCCCCATTTCCTGAGCCTGCAGACCCCTTACTTCTCTGACACCACCCAGGCTTCTGCTCCCAAGCCCTGGAGCTTGCCCAAGGTGTGGGGAGGAGAATATGGGGCCAGTGACTTAACCCTCTTGTGCCTCTCCTTTCCCCCTCTGTACAATGGGCACAAGAGTAGTTCCATCTCACGCAGAGGTGGTGTGATAGTTGAGAGCGTCACTAAGTGTGTAAAGCACCTAGGCCTGTGTCCGAGGGTAGTGTGCATTGTTGTTTTATTTTTTATTGTTGCTTCAGTTATTTTACAAGCTTTGACACATAGTGGCAATTCTGGTAAGGCCAACAGCCTCATAAGCCAACAGTGCTTCTTTGACCAGCAGAGAAGAGGCACCAGCTGGGATCATATTAGCAATGTGGGCTGTCATCCCCGCCCTTGGCCTGCGGAATCAGAATCTGCACGTTCATGATGTTCAGGTGTGAGAAGCGTAGCTCTAGAGCCCAGAGCCTTACATCTATAGGTGGAGAAACTGGCTCCCAGAGACGGGCACTTGGCAAAACACCACTTGGGGGCCTGGGCACTGGAAATAGACAACCTGGCAGGTAGCTGGGAGGCCCAGAGCTTTGTCCGAGGAGATAACAGAAGTACTTCCCTTGCAGGCTGGGAGGGCTCAGGGAGTGTGTCTGCTGCAGCCACTGAGTCAGCAGGGGGCACTGGTGGAGCAGTCTCCTTCCAAAGGGGCCCTTGCCCTCCAAGTAAATCCTTCTTCCCTTTACATCCCCCAAGCCTTCCTCTTGGGAAAAAAAGGCAGCAGTTACCAAGGTGTGACCTTTCTTAGGCATTTACTTCTCTGTTCTTGTTTGATTCTCCTGACAACTTTGTTGGGAAGGTGTTATTTGTCCCTGTGACACAGGGAGAGGAGAAATGACTCACTCAAGGTCACACAGCCACATAATGGCTGAGCCAGAAGTGCATCCCAAATCTGTCCGACTCCATAACCCATGTCAGCCAGAAAGTTTTCCTTAGTGAATTAGAGACATCAGACTCAACTAGATGTAAGCAGAGAAGGGAATTTGTGGGATTTTATGCCTAAAAAGAGTGCAGGAGTAGTACTAGCTTCAGGTCTGGCTAGATCCAGGAGCTCATGTGAGGCTCTATCCCGGTATGGATTTCCATCTGCCTCTCAGCTCTGCATCCCTCTGTGTTGGCTTTATTCTCAGGTGGGTACCCACATGTGGGGTCAGAGTGGTCCAGCTGTCTGGTACCATGACACTTGGAGCGGAAAGTATCTGTTCCTAGCAATGACAGCAAGTCCTGTACTGATTCTCATTGGCTGGGACAGTGGAGTGTCCTGATAAGCCAGGCTTAGATCATGAGCACACACCTTGGGTGTTGTGAAGGGCTTGAGTCAGCTGTCCCTCAATTTCATGGACAGAAACCTGGGGAGCTGAGGTTCCCCTGTCAGGAAAATGGGGGGCTGGACAGGCAAAACCAAGTGATGCTTCCCCCATCAGATTCTATCTGATTCTTCCTGCTGCTTGGCCCTGGTCATCCTCACTGGCTTTTTTTTTTTTTTTTTTTTTTTTTTTTTTTTTTTTTTTTTTGGCTACAAGAGACCTCTTGGCTTCTCAGCAGTTACTGGGTGCTTTGCCTGCCCTCTGGGGCCTGCCTCTCCTAGGTCTGCTTGACACTCCATCCTAGGCCAGAGCTGGTGTTGGGTTGCTGGGACCTGAAGTTTGCTCCACAGAGAATGGTGAGGGGCGCAGGGGGAGGTGGAATCTGTCTCCTTCAACTCAGGTCACTTATCAGTCATCCTCCCAGGTCACAGAAGTCTTGGGGGGAGTGGCACACCCCATGCTCAGCATGGCCACGTTCACACAGCAGACCCTCAAGGACCCCATGCAGGTGCCAAGAAAGGGCTTTCCTCCTGGAGGGTGTCTGTCAGCGAGGAGAATGTTTCTTGGGAGACTTCCCCCATATTTCATCACCTGCTGTTGCCTAAACTTGGGACCAGCAAGGAGAATGCCCCTCCACACGTGGACCAGAGTCTCCCTTCGGGGCACTGTTGGCAAAGGGGAAGACGATCATTCATTTGGTGGGCTGTCCCACGTGTTGCAGGACATGTGGCAGCCTTGGACCCTGTCCACGAAAAGTCGTAGCACCCCACCTCCTCCATCCCCATGTCAACCTGGAGAACCCCTGTGTGCTGAGGTGTCCAGTTCTGTTCCACACTGCCCCTTCCCAAGGCCATTAGCTTACTGTTGTTAAGATTCAGCTTCTGGCCCAGGGGCAGGGCCCCTGCCTATGCAGCAGGGCATCACGGAGGGGTCCTGGAATAAAATTGCACCTTGATAGCTGGGGAGAAGGGGGCCGTGTTTGGTGGGGACATGTTAGCAGCATTGGGCTAGCTGGTATAAAATACCCAGTAGCCAGGCCAGAAGTCACCAGTTCTTGCTCTCTTCCCGCATTCCCTCGGGGTGTCTGTGGGCTGCTCATGTTGGCTGACCCTCCCAGGGGTATCCCAGATCCCTCCACTCCACCCCCACCGCAGCCACTGGTCAAGCCACCATCCTCCTGCCTGCACTGGTACAGTGGCTCCTTGGTCTCCCTGCCTCCCTCCCCCGGTTCCATTCCATGTTCCTTGGCATTCTGAGGGGTCCTCTCCATGTGGACATGGGACCCTCTCACCTGCCTTTGTAACACCCTTCTCATTGCATTCAGACTGCAGTCACAGTGTAGGTGGCCATATGGGCCTGTGTGACCTCGCTCTGCCGGCCTTTCTAATCTCCCCACTACCCACACTGGCCTGCTTCTTGCCCTTTGACCAGGCCAAGCCTGTTTGTACCTCATGGCATTTGCTTTCACTGTTCTCTCCCAGGTGTGCTCTTTGTCCATATTTTTCCAAGTCTGGTTCCTTCTCAGTTATTTAGATCTAGTGCAAATGTCAGCTTGTCTGACAACCCAGTCCAAAGCAGTACCTCTTCATATTCATTGGGATTCTGGCTTAGCTGTTGAAATAAAGGTCAGGAAACAAGACAGTAGATTATTCCTGTGTATTGCGTGATGGTCTGTATTCAAGCTGCCCAAGATGTGCCTGGAGGCATGTTGGTCTGGGACCCAGACACTTTTTCTCTTTCTCTCTTTCTCTCCTGTTCTCAATACATGGTTTCAGTTTTGTGGTCTAAGGTGGCTGCTGTTGCTCCTGCCACCACATCCCTATTCCAGGCAATAGGAAAGGAGACTTGCTTGGCCTGAAATGGACCAACTCATTAAATTAACTACTCATTTCCAATTGGATTAAACTTGGTCATGAGGCCATATAGTGGCAGTGGAAGCTCAGAAAATAGCCATCATCCTGGGAAGCCATATGTAAGGTAAAATCCACGGGCCCCAATACTAAAGGGTAGGGGTGGATATTGAGGACCCTGGTAGTCTCTACTGTGTCACCCATTCATCGTTTGGTCCCACTCCTCCGTTAACATGGTTTTCATGCTGGCTGCCTGGTTGGTGGAAGAATGCATGAAGAATGCATACTTTCTTTGGACCTACTATGTGTGTTGGGCATATGTTCTTTTTTCCTGTTGGTTTGGCCTCAAGTTGCAGGTGGGGATGTGACCCCAGAGCCAGAGACTGGCCTGTTGAGGAGAAGGAAGGAGGAGTCCGAGCCCCAGGTCTCAGCCCATCTGCTTTGGTCTCCTGTCCCTTTCAGCCAGAGGCAGCACTTGTGTTCCGTGGCTTGGAACAGTAGCTGGGAGGCCCTGCGTCCCCTGCAGCCCTCACCCCGGGCTTCTTGGTGCTCAGGGGTAGCCTTAGTGACAGCACAGACGTGGGTGCCCATGGCACTTGAGGGCATTTGCCCATGGCAACAGGGTGCAAGGACCCAGTGACCCGGCCTGCTCCTTGCTGAATGGGAGACCTGTGCTTAACAGAACACCTCTTTCTAATTTTTTTAAAACTTACTGACGTGTAAATCAGTATTAGAAAGGTCACAGACCACAGACTCAATGAATTTTGCCACAGTGAGCACACCTGTGTTCCCACCCACCCCACCCCCCGTCACCATCAAGCACCAGAAGCTGGAATGTCCCCCCCCCGCCCCCACTATGCCCTCCATCCTCCACAAAGGTGACCCTCACCTGGGTCTGTGCATGGCTCAGGCCGCACACATGCACTCCTAGCTAGCCCCACTTGGCCCCATGTCCGTGAGGCCCTGTCATGTCGCCGACATAGAAGTGGCCTGTTCTTTCTCTTTCTGTTCTGCTTGTATGAGTGGCACCACGTACGTGTGTGTACTGCTGAGGGCGGGCGTCTGGGCCATTGCTAGCCCTGGGCAGTTACAAGTGTACCCAGAAGTGGAGATTCCAGGTCATAAGGCTTCTGTTCAGGTCATTATTTTAACACTGGTGTCTGTTATGTCCTGATGCCCAGGCCACGCCAGGCTCACCTGCCCTGCACCCCCCTGAGTTCCCCAAGGAAGTCCCTGTTGCTGGTACTGTGGACCCAGCTCTGGTCCAGTCCCTGAGAGTCCAGCGACCTAGGAGCCTGTCTGGTCCAGGGGGCTCCCAAGGCCCCACGCCACCAGCTCTCCTGTCTTCAAGGCTGGACTCTTCACCTCTCATTCAGAGGCTCTTGGATGTGGGTTCCCCTGCTGACTCCCATGTCTCCTGGCATCCCCCCCATCATTGCCTTTGCAGACACAGCTCCCTCTGCCGGGGGGGGGGGCGCCCCTTATGCCGTGTCTCTCCTTTCCTCCCCCTTTCCGCTTGGAGACCTCCTGTGCATCTTCCTGGCAAGATGCATGTCCCCCTGATTTGTGTCTCCCTTTCCAGGGAGGCAGCAGAGGATGGCAGGGGGTGTGGTCTGCCTGAGGTGCACACGGTGCCCCACTCTGGCGCTCAGTGGCTGCGGGATTGCAAACTGTCGGTACCCCGCCTTCCTCCAGTGGGCTGTGTGCGGAGGACTCTGAGGACTGCATGCGTGCGGGCTGTAGGGGGCGCTAGATCTCACTTCAGTGCCCACCACAGCCTCCCAGGGTGAACGCTTTCATTAGTCCTGTTTCAAGGACACAGGGACCTTGCCCCTCTGCTCCCTGTCTATCTCCCAGACCCCCAGGGTCAGGGAGAGGAGCTGGGGTCATGCCAAGTAGCCGGCTTTTTTGTGCCTGGCACAGAGGAAGGCTCAGTCACTGGGAGTGGCCTTTACTGTGTGTGGGTCATGAGACAGAGGCCAAGGTAGCCGACTGGGCCCCTGTCCGGGTCTTGTGTTGTGGCATGTGGGGGAGCCACACCTCAACTTCTGCCTGGTGAGGGGGAGAGTGGTCCACCAGCCCATGGTAGGTAACCACTCTTGGGATCTACTGGGAACCTGACACCAGAGACGCAAGGCCACATAGCTGCTGTGCTACTAACGTGGGGGCTCTCACTCCCCCAGGGCCAGCTGCTGGCAGAATGGACATCCTGGAAGAGGTGATTTGGGCCAACGGGAGCACAACCTCGCCCCCACCCGTGGCACCCAACATCAGCGTGCCACATCGCTGTCTGCTGCTGCTCTACAAGGATATCGGAACCTCCAGGTGAGGCAGGCTGTGGCCCTGAGTGGGTTTCCCCTGTGCGCAGCATGCATGGGTGTGGTGTGTTCTTGGGGGTGGAGACGGGGGATTGCAGCCAGAACCTTACCAGATGGCTGGCTTCTGTCCCCATCTGCCAGGGTCCGGTACTGGGACCTCTTGCTGCTCATCCCCAATGTGCTCTTCTTCATCTTCCTGCTCTGGAAGCTTCCGTTTGCTCGGGCCAAGATCCGTGTCACCTCCAGCCCCATTTTTATCACCTTCTATATCCTGGTGAGTTCACTCCCGACGGGTGACAGAAGAACCTAACTCCCAACGGGCGTAGGTGAAAAGGGGAATTGAACCCTCCCTTGCGGGTGTCCAAATTAGCCAAGAGCAGCTGTAAGCTGACATCCTGTCTCCCTGCCCATGCCAATGGAAGAGGACCGCTTTCCTGGTGGTGCTAGTATAGACCTGGGACTCGCTCTGACTGGCCTGCCTTGGATCCCCTGTTGGTCGCTGAGCCAATCTCTGTGACTAGCAGGAAAGGGGCACTCGGGGGCTGGGAGGGTGGGGTCAACTCAGCCAGGCCGTGTGCACTGCAGAGGGTGGTGGCCCTTGGAGGAAAATTGGAGAGCCGTTTGTAGAAGGCAGGGGAAGAGATTCTCGCAGACAGAAGAGAAGAACACCCAGTGCTGCCTCCATGAAGCAGTACCAGGGGACTCAGTGCTGCCCCTGCCCTCGTATTCCTGGGGACTTCTTTCTAGAGAGCTCAGGAGACAGTGGTGAGCATTGGCTCAGGCAGATTGCCTCCAGCCCCAGCTGTGCCAAATGACCCTGGACTGGTGGCTTGGCCTCTCTGTTCCTCGGTGCCCTCCTTCCCATATCATGTGTGCTGGGCCTGCTTTAGCCTGTGGCACCAAAGAAGACCACGCCCTTAGCCCTAGCCCGCTGGCAGCCAGCCATACAGTAGGCACACAGCATTTGACTGCGTCTACAGCCCGTCCTCTTGAGTGGTGTCAGCCTCCATGAGAGTTCCACACGGGGTTCGTGGCACAAAGGACAGACTGTGTGTATGTATCTGGACTCTTGTGTTTGCATGTATCAGAAAACCAAAGTGAAACTTATGGAAGCTGGAGGGAATGTATTGATGGAGAAACTGATAAGTCCCGGGGCTTCAGACTGGCTGGATTCAGGGGCTCCATAAGACTGTGGGGGCACAGTCTCAATCTCCCTGTCAGCGGGGGTCTCTCTGGTGGCCTTGTCAACAGTCTTGCGCTCATGGAGCCAGGCAGCCCAGCAGCTCTGGACTTACAACCTGCCCCCCACAACCCTCCTGCCCCACCAGCTTCCTTTCCAATGGCTGCACCTGGTGTTCTAGCTGTGCCTGTCACTGGACTCCCTTGGGTCTCACCCCATCCCCAAATCAGGGCAGCAGTCTTCCCCAGGGTCTCTGAGGTCTCTTCCCTGCAGCCTCCTCTCCTCCATGGCTGGGTATTAAAAGTGCTAATATGACGGCACTGAAGGAAAATGTGTACCCAGCCCTTACCGGCTGCCAGGCCCGCTTCCGCTACATTGATTTATCCATTTGCTCCTCACAGCCATCAAATACAGTAGGTCCTGTTTTTACCCCCAATTCATAGATGAGGAAACTGAGGCACGAAGGTGCAGGTCCTTGGCTGAGGTCACAGAGGCAGGAGGCAGCAGGGCTGGCATTCCAGCCTGGCTGTGGGGCTCTACCGTGTCACCCCATTAGGCATTCTAAGGCTGCCGGTATAGCCAGGAAACTGAGGCCAGAGAGGGAAAGGCCAGGTGGAGGTTACTGGCCGTGGAGGGTGACCCCACCTCCCTGCATCCCACTCCTGACTCTGAGTTTGGAATCCTTCCATTCTCAGAGAATCTGAGGCTCCTGCGATGCACTGTGCCTTGCAGTGGTCTCATTCCCTGACCCCATCATAGCATCCCCACTCTTGCCCACCAGGTGTTTGTGGTGGCGCTGGTGGGCATTGCCCGAGCCGTGGTGTCCATGACGGTCAGCACCTCGGATGCTGCAACTGTTGCTGATAAGGTGTGGCTGGGCCTGCTGACAAGGGTGGGGGGATGGTGCGGGGCGCTGGGGAGAGGGGTGACTGGGCCCCCAGGCTGACACTCTGCCCACTCTGTGTCCAGATCCTGTGGGAGATTACCCGCTTCTTCCTGTTGGCCATCGAGCTGAGTGTGGTCATCCTGGGCCTTGCCTTTGGTGCGTGTGCTGCTGGGGCCAGCGCTCTCCCTGTCCCTCCCTAGCGGGCACTGACCCCACCATGGTCTCCCACGGCTGGCTTTGTCTCCCTGACCAGCACATTTCTTTCAGGTCACCTGGAGAGCAAGTCAAGCATCAAACGGGTGCTGGCCATCACCACAGTGCTGTCCCTGGCCTACTCGGTCACCCAGGTAAAGGGGGAGGTAGGGGGCAGGGGCAGCTAGGCGGGCTCCCTGGAGGAGGTCAGGGTTCATTGAGGGCCGAGCATCCTCTGCTCCCTGGCTCTGGGTCCAGGTTTGAATTACCTAGGGTGCTTGTTAACAAGGCAGGTTCTGACCCCCTACCGACCATTCTAGTCTAGTAGCCCGGGGTGGGGGCGGGGAGGATGCCTGGGACCTGCCGTTGTCACAGCAGCCCAGGTTCCCTAACATACAGGTTTGCAGACCACACTGAGAGCTGTACATCTAGAGACTCCTTCCTTAGAGTTGGCAGCAGCTACCTCCTGCCGAGCTCAGTTCCCTGCTCCACGGCAAGGGCCTCCTCTGGGTGTTGGAGCCAAGTGGGTAGGGAGCAGAGCGAGGCCACAGCAGTCTGGAGCAGGCCCGGCCAGGGAGCTGGGCTTGCTGTGGTGGAGAGCTCTTGAGTGCTTTGTATTAGGGAGACCCCAGGATTTCTGGGTGGCAGGAGACTGAGGCCATCCCCTGCCTGCCCCTGCAGGGGACTCTGGAAATCCTGTACCCTGACGCCCACCTGTCGGCCGAGGACTTCAACATCTACGGGCATGGGGGCCGCCAGTTCTGGCTGGTCAGCTCCTGCTTCTTCTTCCTGGTGAGGTGGAGAGGACCCCTCCCCCTTTCTGGGCCTGGCACCCTGGGGGTGGCTACATGGGTCTCAGAGCCTGAGGCAGGGGTCCGGACGTCTTGGTCCCCGGCTTAGCTCTGGGCTCGGTGTCCCCAGCATCCTTCTCAGCCGTGCTCTGTCTCTGCAGGTCTACTCTCTGGTGGTCGTGCTCCCCAAGACCCCACTGAAGGAGCGCATCTCCCTGCCTTGTAAGCAGCCAGTGGGTAGCTCTGGGTCGGTGCTGGGTGCAGGGGAGGGTCCTCTGCTGGAGAGCCCTTGGTGAGAGGGAGGGGTCCTCTTGGCGGCCCAGAAGGGCCTCAGGTGACTCCTGGGGATGAAGGGTGGAGGCAAGGGCAGGGCCTCACGGTCCCCAACCCCCCAGCACGAAGGAGCTTCTATGTGTACGCGGGCATCCTGGCGTTACTCAACCTGCTACAGGGGCTGGGAAGTGCGCTGCTCTGTGCGGACATCATCGAGGGGCTCTGGTAGGTGGGGCGAGGCGGGACTGGGAGCGGTGGGCAGGGGGAGGCTAAGCCCAGGTCCCATTCAGAGAAGGCCCCTCCCTGATCCGCTCCTCCTGCCCCGCCCCCAGCTGTGTAGATGCCACCACATTTCTCTACTTCAGCTTCTTTGCGCCCCTCATCTACGTGGCCTTCCTGCGAGGCTTCTTTGGGTGAGTTTTCCCACCGGGATGGGGCGGGCGTGGCGCAGGCAGGGGGCGTGGGAAGTGGTGGGGGGTGGTAGCTGGTGCCCTGCTCACCACCCAGCGGCTGGTGGTTTGAGGGCCATGGGCGCCCCCGCGTGGCTGCCTGCAGTACTGTGCCTCCAGCTCCCTGCGCATGCGCATCCTCTGCTTCAGGGTCCCCCGGCTCCCTACTCCCACCCAGTTCAGGCACTGGGAAGGATGAGACAGATGGTGTGTATATGTCTGTACCCACGCGTGCATACACACATATAAGCATATGCACATACATGCATATACACATTCTATATGCAACACACACAGGCATATACACTTTCCGCACAAGAGAGTGTCTATGCGCAGTGTTCTACACTTGCTTGCTTTTCATTTTAGAAGACTCCGCTCACTCTTTCGGCAAGCATTCACTGAGTACCTATTAGATGTTGGGCACTGCTGCAGCTGCCACGTTCTGACAGGGAACAAAGAAGACAGAAATCACCACTCTCCTGGATGCTCACTGGGAGTGGCTGGGAAGGGGAGCAGGATTGCGGGAGGCTGGTGTGGAGTGGATAATGGGGGAGGTGCACGTAGGTGCCTGTTTGTGTTTGGATGCGTGTCAGGGAGACAGGATGCTAAGGACATGGGGGATTGATGGTTGGATCCTGGGCCTTTGATGTGGTGGAAAAGTTGGATCTGAAGAGGTGGGGGGGGCTGGAGGGGGGTGGGCAAGGCATCAGAAGAGGGGTGAGAGGGGTTGGATTGGCTCTCATCAGCCCAGCCCTGATCTGTGTGGGACCTTGCACACGCATTTATCTCCCTGGCCTTGGGCTCCTTTTTGTAAATTGGGTACAGCTCTTCCCTGTCAGAGTTACCCTGAGCATTGAGGGACCCCCTTCCACCTGCCCTCTCCCTGCTCAGCAACATGGCCCAGGAAAGTACCAAGTAGGTGGTCATAAAAGCTGCCATGGTGGAGGTTGCCACTGGTGTTTGCTGAGCCTCTCGGGCCAGAATTTACCTTTGTTTACCCTTTGCTAAGAGCCTCTTGAGATCAGAGTTGTACCCATTTTACAGTGAGAAATAGGCAAGTGAGAAACGTGTCCTTGTCCAAGGTCACACATGGGCTGAGTTTTAAAACAGGTCCCATTGGACTCCAGAGTCCAAGCTTTGGGGACCTCCTGGGGCCGCCACTGGGCAGCAAGGCTTACTGTTCCGAGAAGGAGGCCTCTCCTGACCACACAGTGGGGCTCCACCACCCCTCTCTCCTCCCCACCAGCTCGGAGCCCAAGATCCTCTTCTCCTACAAATGCCAAGTAGACGAGACGGAAGAACCAGATGTGCACCTGCCCCAGCCCTACGCTGTGGCCCGGCGGGAAGGCCTGGAGGCGGCAGGAGCCGCCAGCACGCAGTTTGACTCAGCCGGTGGGATGGCCTACCTGGATGACATCGCTTCCATGCCCTGCCACACGGGTAGCATCAACAGCACAGACAGTGAGCGCTGGAAGGCCATCAATGCCTGAGTATGGCCACCGTGGCCCGGAAGGCCTAGTGGGGCCCCTGGAGGGCAGGCTGGAGAGAAGACTAGGGAGCGCCAAGTCCCTGGTGGGGAGGAGGACGAGGTCATGGGACCTTGTGTGGGCAGCAGCTCCAGGCAGGCCCTGTCTCGCCCCCTGTGCCCCCAGTTGCTTTTGGCCACCTCTGCTCTAGCTGGGGGCTGCCTCCCCCTTCCACCTGCTCTCTCCCTGTTCCGCTGGCCCAGACTCTGATCTCTCAGGGGCAGGTCTGGCTGGCTGGGGGCACCTCCTTTCTCCAAAGCCTGGGCACCCAGGACCGGTCTGGCTCTTCTAATCCCTCTGCCTCTTCCCCATTGTGCTTTGGCCTCCTCAAAGCCCACTCTGGCAGGTGGACAGAAGTGTGTATATTTTCTGGATCTATTTTTTAATAAAAAAACAAAAGGAACAGAAGGTGTCGCTGTAAGGGTTCCTCTTAGGAGCCCGAGGGCTGGGGTGAGACCCTGTGATGATCAGAGGTCCTGGCAGGTCCTTCTGTGTCCCAACCCCTGGGAGGCTCTGGGTTCCTTCATTTGTTCAATGGAGGAACACTGGCCAGTGCTCAGGCCCTGGACTGGCTGCTGGAGAAGTGGAGGACAGTCGGATTCCAGTGCCCCATATCTCGGGTCCCCATCCAAGCAGACAAGAGGATCGTGGAAAGGGAAACATGGTTCTGTGAGCTGCTGTTTCCCAACCCTGTTGGGGAGCGTGGGGTTTGGAGTACGCGCTGCAGGTCCTGTCCTTTCTCTGCACCTTCTGCTCTGCTCTCCTGGACCGGCTGCTTCCCCTCCCCTAGCTTGAGCTCACCATCTGTGAAATGGGGATAAAGAAACCTGTGTTGCAAGGCCTGCTGTAAGGATTACCAACACAGGTTGTGACTGTGGGGCCAACGTGCCATGCTCCCCAGGATCCGGGACAGAAAGCTGGCCAGGAGTGGGCCAGGAGGTTCCTCCTCAGAGCTTTCTTAGAAGCCTGGTGGGTGGGAGATGGAGGCCTGTTGGGCATTCCAAGCAGGGCACATATTGGGGGCCGGGTAGAGAGGCCTGGACAGGCCAGTGCCATCTGAGAAGCTAGAGTGACAGCCTGGGTTTCCTCAGTGCGATGCCTGAGCAAACAGCTCTGTCAACAGAGAGGCACCCATAGACAAAAAAAGGCTTGAAGCCTACTGCCCATCTTAAAATTTGTTTTTTAATAGGTAACATGCACAAGAAAAGTTCACCCTGTGCAGGGAGGTACACAGTGAAGCATGAATCTACTCCCTGCCCTGGCCTAACTTTCCCTGTCCCCTGCCCCAGAAGCACTGCCAAGGCCAGGGGCTTTGCTGCTGGCCGGAGGTGCCTGTGTGTGTTCACACTTGTGTATGCGCTTTACCCTGTTCTGGGAATGTAGATGTTCTGTCTGTCTGCTCTTCACTTGACACTTGATCTCGGGATCCTTCGTGTCAGGTAGCAGGGCGGTTTTTGTTCCTGATACATTTTGCGACAGTAGACAACTCAGTGACAAACATCCTTTCAAATATGCTTTCAGTAACTCATGCACGTGGAATTACTGGAGCACACAGTCTTAAATTAGTTTTAATTAGTCTTACAGTCTTCTGGCAGAGACTAATAGCTGTCCTCCAGTGTGCCCCCCTTTTCTTCCATTGTAATCGAATCCCTGATTTTTTAAAAAGCTGGGTACACAGCTTCCTGGAGCAAGACTACATTTTCCAGCCATCCCTGTGGGTGGGTGTGGCCATGGGACTAAGTTCTGGCCAATGGGATACAAGCATGCATGCAACTTCCTTATGGAGAGGACAGGCTCTGTGCCTTTCTTCTAGGCTGGCATCGTAGCAGCCATCTTGAGTCACAGAGCATCTTGGTAATGAAAGCCTTTCATGGAAGTGCAGCAAGATAGAAGGAGCCCATGTCCTGATGCTGGTGCGTCTGCAGTCGCCTTGGACTTTGCACCTTAGGATGACTTTTTGAGGATGAGTGAGAAATAATGTCTACTCGATTTCAACCCCTTTGGATTTTTCTCTTATAGTTGAAACTAATCTGAGCCAACAGGCTCTTCAAAGAGGCTGGACCACTGTTAACTTCTGTCAGTAGGCCTCACCGACACTGTCTGCCATTCATATTTTTTATTTTCCTGAAAAGACCTGCTCACTTCTGTTCTGCCAGGACCTCATTCTGTGTGTTGTATCTGGATGGTAATAAACATCATGCCGAAGACCGACCAGAATACAGGGGTTTCTGAGACCTTGGTATGGTGATGGGGCTCATTGTATGTGGCCCAAGTGCCAGTTCTACATCCCTACTGCTGCCACTCACGGGGTGTGGACTTGGGGGGCAAGTCATGTCTTCTCTCTGACCTTCAAGTTCCTCATAGTGTCTCAGGGTATCAGATGACCAATTGCCACCTAATACCTAATTTCCCTTTCTTAGTGACCTCGCCCTGATGTTTTGTGGTTCAGGGAAGCACCTGGGTATAAGGTGATGTTCCCTGCCCCCACTGTAGTTACTCATGTGACTAAAGTCTGGTCATGGGGTGTTAGCAGAAATAGGAGAAACTTTCTTTAGCGCAGACTGTTTGAGGGGAGCTAACTCAGCTAGGAGCTCTGCTCCTTTGTTCTCTTGTCTTTTTCCTTCCTGCTTCCTGGAATGCAGATGTGATGGCTGCTTCTCCAGCAGCCATTCTGGATGATGAGGTGACATTGGGAAGTTCACCCTCATCCATCGAGGATGCTCAAATAGACAAAACGATAATCCCTGTCCCTAAGGATGGTGGTGTTGCTGTACCAGCAGTGGACTGCTACCAACAGGCATCTTTAACATGGGAGAAAACCCAACTTGTTTATAGCAAACTTGGCCCTAATGGAAACGTGAGGATCAGAACATGCCCCCCAAGGGGTCACTTGCAGGAGACAGGATAATATTTTGAGATGGTAATTGTGTCTTTTCCTTCCTGATCTTCACCTTCTTCTCTTTCCCATGTCAGTGGGAGTTTAGTCTTGTCCTTCCTTGCCCAGGGAAGCCCACAGCTGGTGGATGACCTCCTGACTTTTTCACAAATCCCTTGGGTTACGGAAGGCAGCAGGGACTGGTGGAAAGAAACAGGTGGGGATTCCCTTGGGAATGAGGTCTATGTGTCCCTGGATGTTGAGGACCCAAGCATGGATAAGGGCAGGCTCTGGATAACACAGCACTCTTGTGAGCGTAGGAAGGAAGACCCTGGGCACAGGGTCCTTGGCTGCTGCTAAAGGGTCCCCTGGCCCAAGTGTGACGTGGACACAGCCAAACTCTGATATCTGCAGGTCCCCGTAGCCAGGAGCCCCAGAGGCCTCAGTGATAACAGGTGTGAACACAGGACCATTGGGGTATTGGCCTGCTGGTGTTGCTGCAACAAAGCACCACAGACTGGGTGGCTAAAAAAAGATAATTTTTTCTCCTGGTTCCAGAGGCTGGAAGTCTGGGATCAAGATGTGTGCAGAGTCCGCTTCCCTGGAGGCCAGTCTCTCTCTGGCACACTTGTTCAATCCTCAGCTGGCCTTTCTACTGTGCATGCACATTCCTGCTGCCTCTCTGGGGGGCCTACATTTCCTCTTCTTCCAAGGCCACCCTGATGGCCTTATTTTAATTTAATCAGTTCTCAAAGGCCTTGTATCCAAATACCATCGCATTCTGAGGTGCTGAGGCTTAGGACTTCTCCTAATTGCGGGGAGGACACAATTCAGCCTGGGATAAAGGGTACTAGAGCTTTCCTCTCCTGACAGCCTGGCACTGCACCAGACCCTGGGAACTTGACCAGAACCACAGACCAGGCAGAAAGCCCCAAAGAATGACAGGGGTGAAATCTTCCACCCACTCAGCAGGATAGGGTGAAGTAGGACATTAAGTGACATTCTAGAAAGCCACTTGTATGTGTGTGGACTGGGATTCATGGTGCCTGTGTGAAGAGTGGGGGGTTCCTCTGGAGAATTGCCCACACGTCCTGCTTCTCTTCCTCCTGAACACGTCTACAGGATTATTGTCCTCATCCATCCCCCTCAGGGAGAAGTGTAATGCCACGGTGTGACTCACTACATGGTTAGTGAAATGCCAGGAGAAGTGGCACGTGTCCCTTCTGGGTGGAAGCACTTGATGGCTAGCATGTGACTCGGTCCTGCCAAGTCATGGCAGCACCTGTCAAGCCAGGGATGCAGGTAGGAGCTCTGCCTCCAGACCTTGCAGGGGCTACACTCTTTCGGATCTTGCGGGGACTGCTGTCTCCCAGAGAGCTGGTCTGCTCTTCAGCCACGGGTCATTCACAGCAGGCAATTCTGCTAAAGCCCTGCAAAGGACCCCCTGAGACGGGCATTCTCTGTCACTCCCATCTTACAGGTGAGGGCTCGGAGGCTCTGACGGAGCCAGCGACTGTCTTGTGGGAAGTGGAGCTGAGAGGTAGACCTGGGAACGTGGGCTGCCCCAGCGTGCCCCCAGCAGCAGCAGGTGTCAGGGTTGTGAAGGGGAGCTGTCCAGAGAGAAAGCCGGAGCCATCGGCAGGCCTGAGTGTCGTTGGCTGGTTGTCCCTGGGGGAGAATGACAGTCGTTATGCAGGGACCTGTGCTGGTGGCAGTCCCTAACACTACCTGCGTGCAGGTGGAGGGACATAGTCCCACACTGTTAAGTTGCCCACTTTACAGATGGGGAAACTGAGGGATAGAGAGGCCACATGGCCAGCACAAGGCTGGGCGGGATGTGAGCACAGGTCGCTGACCACTGGACTCCCCTACTGAGACTCACAGAAACACTTCCCACGTAGAAAGGGCTCTGAGCCTGGTTACTGGGGCTGTTGGATCCAGGTGAGGAATCTGCAGCCACTCCACGGACGGTCTAAGGGTACAGAGAAATCCCCACTGGACTGCCCTTGAGGGGAGCAAGAGCCCCCTGGGGTGCCCCTTGCTCTCCATGCCTCAGCTTCCCCACCTGTAATAGAGCACCAACCATGCCCACCCCTCCATTCCTGCACAGGGCCTGGCGCTAAACAGCTTTTCTGTCTCGGGGGCTGTCCACCTTCTGTTTCTAAGCAGGATTTTTTTGGAGGTAGGGGCGCCGGGCCTGCTTGCGGGGAGCGGCCCGTGTAATTGGCCCCACGGATCAGGAGGTATCGGCTGGCCATCCAAGCGTGGCCAGCGTTTTATTTCTCATATTGTTTGGGGACAGTGACTCAGCTGAATGCACCCAGCAAATCAAGACCCAATCACCCGCTGTGAAGAATGTTTAAAGCCAGGCTCCAGTCAAGATCTCGTTAGGAGCTCCGGGAGGCTCTGGGATGCAAAATCAGTTCCACTTGGCCAGGGCCGAATGGCATTCTGGGGAAGATGCGTCTGATTCGAGGTGGAAAATTGGAGGCAGCCTTTCCAGTGGGCCAGGGTCTGCCCTAGGCCGTGGGACTGGCCCAGCTCACACCCTCACGTGGTGGGCCTGCTCCCCTGGGATTGGTCCTGGAAACTCCCAGACCAGCGTGGGGTGACAGCACTCTCATGCAGCCAGGGGAACAGCCCCTATGAAGGTGGCCTTCCAGAAGCTTCCTATTCTTCCCTGTTGTGTACATTTCAAATACCGACTCTCGTTGTCCTCATAAACAGGTGGCCCATGGGTGTGCACGATGTTTAAAAAATGGTTTTCCAATTAGCTGTCAGAACTTAAGTACTAGATAGCACACACACACACACACACACACAGATTTTTATCTTCTCAAAAAAAAAAAATTCACAAGATGCAAAAATCCGAGATAGGAACATTCCCCCTGCCCTTCCCCCATGTCCCCCTGGCCTACATCAGTTCTTTGTGTCTCAGGAGCGGCCTCTCAACATGAGGGGGTTTGAAATAGCTGAGAGACTCTGAGGCTGAGGCATTGAGGTGACTTGTCCAGGATGCATCCTAGTATTTTCCACCATGTTATCCCACAAAACTTTACTGAGCACCTACCACGTACCAAGCTTCTGTGTTCAGCCGTCTGGACACAGAAGGGACACATGAAAATGAATTACAAGCTCATGTTATGGAGGGCTTCTGTGCCAGCTCAGTGTCCTGATGAAACCACCCCACTCACCCTTTCCAGGACTAGCCCTCCTGTACCATCAAGGCTCCCTCCCCTGCCCATAGTGGGCACAGGTGGGACCTAGCCCATGAGAAGCTGCAGTGATTGGCTCAGAGATGCTTGTGACATGTGGGGAACGGCCAATCAGAATCACAGAACTGCTTCTGGCCTTTAAGAACATGCAGTCTCTTTCTGCTGGGTTGACTAAGTTAGTGGACTGTGGTCCTGGTGCTGCCGTCACTCCCTTGCTAGAGCCTCTCTAAGGATGAAGCCACCGCAGACCGCTGCAGAGGCTAGACAGAGATCAAAGCACAGGAACAAATCATCCTGCAAGTGCCTGGATGTAGCTGTGACCGAGTGCAGCTTGGTCAGGGTTTCTAAGCACCAGAGCTAATGCAACTCCTTCTTTGCTCAAGCTAGTTTGAACTGGGTTCTTAGCCCTTGTAACTAGAGGAGTCCTGGCTGATGTGAGAGAGAGAGGGAGTTGTTTGGAAGACACTGGGGGGCTGTAGGAATGGAGAGGGAGGCCCTAGTTCTGCTGGGGGCAGGATCCTTCCAAGAGGGAGACTCTGGGCAAGCTTGAGGGGTGAGGTGATGTTAGTGAAATGAAGGGGGAGCAGAGCAGGTGGACATTCTGGACAGGGGAACACATGAAAAAAGACTGGTAGATCAGTGTTGATTTGAATGGGACAAGAGAGAGGCACTTGGGTGGCTTACTCCGTTAAGCATCTGACTCCTGATTTCGGCTCAGGTCATCAGGGTCCTGGGATTGAGCCCTGCATTGGGCTACCCTCTCAGTGGGCAGTCTTCTTGTCTCCCTCTCCCTCTGCTTGCTCTCTCTGCCTCTCTATCAATAAATCAATAAATCTTTAAAAAAATGAGACAAAGGATCCTCAGAGTCTTGGTTCAAAAAAAGACTCTAAGAACATCTTAAGTTTTATTAATTTTTTCCCTTTATGCAAGTGGCAATGATCCTCTTAGATTTTGACCCAGGAATTCCAGAACATAACAGATGCGAAGTTAAATATTATCAGCAGGACGAGAAATGACCGCGTAAGGAACAACCTCCCCACCCCCAGTCCTGAGCCTTGCAGCCTTCGAGGGCTGAGGTCACATTTCCCAGGACGCTGCAGCCAGAGTCTTACAAGGCTCTTTAGCACCAATAAACCTGCTGAGGACAAGTTCATACGGACAGAAAATAGAACAGGGCTTTACATTTTCACATCGGTCTCCACACTAAAGAGGAGAACATACGTGGTTTTTTTCGGTGAACATTTTCAATCCACCACTTATTGGAACCGGCTTTATGATTCCAAAGAGTGTCTATGTTTTTGCAGCTGTAGGGGAAGCAGGAATAATTTTTGCTTCTTATCTTGCTGAGATGTCTTTTACCAGCAGTTAGAAAGGCTCAGAGTTTTCAAGTCTAAGTACTGAAATTTCGTTATTTGGCACCAAGAGGAGGAAAAAAAAAACACAACAAAATCCGCAGCTCAACAAGCTGGAAACTTCGGCTATGAAAAGGCAAAGAGCAGAGGGGGATTAGCAAGTAAGGGAATTGGGGCGACTGCCATTTGCATCTGCGCTGAGGGACAGCTTGCTCCCAGCATGCTTGGGGAGCCATGGGTGTGGGAGGTCGCTTTGCTGTGAGTGGACATAACCTGGACCCAAGTGGCTTAAATAAAGAGGGATTCTTTTTTCCCGACAAAACGTGAGGTCAGGAGGCAGCAGCTGAGGGCTGGTGCAGGGCTCTGTGGTATCATCAGTGCCCAGCCTCCCCCTATCATTATGCTATGCCACCTTGGTCTTGCCTTCCAGCCACAAGGTGGCCTCATCATCACAAGAGGGCTGCTGCAGCTCCAACAGTCTTCCCCATCCAGTTCTAGGTAAAAAGAGGGAGAAAGGGGTGAGTGTGAGGGGTGAAGAAAACCAGTGCTGTCAGTTGTCATCCCTTGTATTTGAGGATCTTTCCCATGAGAGGCACTGAATGACCTCACTTTCACCTTCTTGGCTCCAGTTCACTGACATGGCCACTACACGGCAGGGAGGCTCGACTGTGCAGGGTTCTCCCTCTCACTCTCTCTCTTTTTTTCTGAGCTGGGCACAGGCTGCCCCGATAAGCTGGTAAGAAAGAAGGAAAACAGATATTAGGTAGGCGGCTGGCCGTCTCCGCTACACGTCCTCACAAATGCTAAAACTCAGTGGATGGCCTGGTGGTGGAACACACACTTGTCCCCGTTTCATGCTTCTCCACGGTCACTTAGGTTCTTTAAAAATAACTTTAATGAATTAAACATCACGGATACAGTGAGAACTACCCTCCCACCCTCCATGTAAACTTTCCTTCCCAATTCTCTCCCCTGCCCCCACAGTAGGGAACCATGGCCCTGAATCCTGAAAATCCTGAAATCTTGAATTTTGTGTTTATCCACGCAGCAAAGACAGGTGTACTTGTGAATGACGTGCGGTAATGTCCTGTGAGCTTGAAATTCTTCAAGTGTGTTCATACTGATCCCTGATCCTTTCTTTCCTCAACGTGTATTTTCGTTTTTTTTCTTTAAACAAAGATTTTATTTATTTATTTGAGAGAGAGAGTGAGTGAGAGCATGGGAGGGGGGTAGGGCAGAGGGAGAAGCAAGCTCCCTGAGGAGCGGGGAGCCTGATGTGGGCCACGATCCCCAGACTCTGGGATCATGACCTGAGTGGAAGGCAGATGCTTAACTGACTGAGCCACCTAAGTACCTTGCAAAGTGTGTTTTTCTTTTTCTTTTTTAAAGATTTTATTTATTTATTGGATAGAGACACAGTAAGAAAGGGAATACAAGCAGAGGGAGTGGGAGAGGGAGAAGCAGGGTCCCCATTGAGCAGGGAGCCTCATCCTAGGACCCTGGGATCATGGCCTGAGCCGAAGGCAGAAGTTTCATGACTGAGCCACCCAGGCACCCCGCAATGTGTGTTTTTCTATCAGTTTTGTTTGGGGGACTTCTGTGAGTCGATACCGCCGGCCACTAGCCAGCGTTCTGTTGTACAAACAGCACATCATTTACTTGTCAGTTCTGTCACTCAGGTTCTTTCCAAATGGTGACAGCAGATAATGCTGTCACGCACATTCTTGTGTCAGACTTCCTGGCTCACAGGTGCATGTGGGAGTCTCTCTGGGGTGTAACTGCTGGGACAGAACTGCCGGGGGTCACCGGTGGATGCATCTTCTGCTTCCTCCAAGTGGTTGTAGTGATCCCTGGAGCAGGAATGTGGTGCACGTCAGGGGTTCTCCCCCCTTGGGGTTTCTGGGACCCTTTGAGGAGACTTGTGAGGTCAAAGCTGTTTCCATAATACTGTAAGGCATTAACGGCTTTGCTCATTTTCATTTTGTCTTAAGTGTGCCATGGAATTTTCCAGACCTGACAGGTGAGGATGTCGTTGCTCTGACAGCCAACAGAATCTGTGCTTTAATTTTCATTAAAATTAAAATTTCAGTACAGTAAATGTTGATAGACAAAATTCCCATCCACAAAAGCTCTTTGGGGCCCTCGATAATCTTTCAGAGTGTAAAGGGGTCGCGGGACCCGAAAGTTGAAGATTTCTGAGAGACAGACCCACTGGGTGGGACCATAGGAGGGACCCTGCAAACTTGAACTGCATCAGGGCTGTGGCAGCCTGTGACCTTCTCCTCCTTCCCCTTCCCTTCCCCTGGCTCCCCACCCCTCAAGATCTACTTCTTGAGATGCTGATGATGAAGTGATTTCAGGGGCAGATGGGAAAATCCTGGTTGTGCTGAATTCCCCTACCTCTTGGATCACCAGAGGACAGCTCAGGAAGCCATAATGTTACCCTCGAATTTCTCAGTACATCTAACAGAACTGCAACCAGCCAGGTGGCCGTGGGGGATGGCCAGACGTGTGCATGGGTCTCCAACCTCTCCAATTCCATCCCTACTCTGGAAAACTGCACATCTGAGCAGAGAATCCTTTTCCAGGCTGGGAAGAGCAGTGGAGTGCAGTGGGAGGCAAGAAGCTGGAGAACCTGGTATTAAGTCAGACTCTGCCTCTAAGAGGGACTTGGGGTCAGTCATTTTACTCTCTGGCTTCAGTTTCAGACACACAGAGAAGATACAAAGACAGGACAAAGAACTCTTATTCCAGGTGCCTGGGTGGCTCAGTGGGTTAAAGCCGCTGCCTTCGGCTCAGGTCATGATCCCAGGGTCCTGGGATCGAGCCCCACATCGGGCTCTCTGCTCAGCAGGGAGCCTGCTTCTTCCTCGCTCTCTGCCTGCCTCTCTGCCTACTTGTGATCTCTCTCTGTCAAATAAATAAATAAAATCTTTAAAAAAAAAAAAGAACTCTTATTCCCACAGACAGTCTGGGAGCAGTAGTAGCCAACTTGATGCCCCCCACTTAGAAGACATTTTTGCATATTTCCCTCAGATAGACCATTCAGATCGCAGCCTCCCCCCCAAATCTGGAAAGCCACACTGATAGGACACCCTAATCTGATCCACAGACCCTGTTCACATTTGCCAAATGTCCCAGTAATGTCCTTTATGGCAAATGCATCCAGTTCAGGACCCCATACTCAGGACCCCGAATTTTCCTGTTCCTTGAGTCTCCTTTAATCTGGAACATTCTTCAGGCTTTCATTGACTTTCATGACTTGGATGCCTTTGAATGTTATTCTATTTTATAGAATAACTGCTTCCTAATTATTAGATCCAGCCGGTGTGTCTTTAGGAGGGATATCACAGAACTGATGCTGCGTTCTCCCCACCGCGCCCTGTCACAGGGCTCCTGATGCCCTCTTGTCTCTTTGTTGGCATTGACTCTCCTTACTTGAATACAGAGACATCAGCCAGGCTTCCTCACTGCAGAGTTGCTCTTTTCCCCTTTGTAAGTCAGGCGACTCTCTGGGGAGGTATTCAGCCTCTGTTAGATACCCTTGTCTCCCTCTACCTTTTCCCTGCTAGTTTTACTCTCTTTTGATTCTTGCCAGCAACAGTGGTGCCCAGACCGGTTGCCAGATGGTGACTTTCCTTCCAATTGTACCATTTTAATCCTTCCACAGTCATAGGTTGGCTTCTGCTATCCAGAAGAGCATCCCTTCTCACTGTTCATTCAGTCCTTATCTATATTTATTATGTTTATTTTTATTTATGGGTCAGAAGAAGATAGGGACCCCTCTGAGAGTGAAAGCGGGCATGGTTAATAACAATGCAGGGAAGATATGCATAAACAGGGACTGTCCCCCCACAACTGGCTGGTGTGCCCTCCTACACCATCCTCCCTCCCCCACATCACGTGGCTTCCTGCCAAGGAGAGTGCTGCTGTACCCCTCCAAAAGGGAGTCCAGCCCACCCAGTTCTGGAAGCCAGGGCTCGAAGATCCTCTTGTAGCTTCCCACCCCACCACATCCATTATCAAGTCCTGTTCATTTTATTTCCAGAATAGATAGCCTCAGTCTACCTGCCTCTTCCCTGCGTCAGCCTGGTCCTCACTCCCACCCTTTGCCTCAGAATAGTGCTGTCATTTCCATCCTGCCCCTGTTATCTTCCCTTTGCAGATTGAGGCCAGAGGCATAAATGCAGCTTTGAGTCTGTGGCTCTGTGTGCCCTCCTACAGCTTCCCCAGCACGACCCCCAAAGACCTCAGCAAGGCTCCCAGAGGCTCTGCGCTTTGCACTGGTCTTACCAGCAGCCACACTCCCCTGTCTACCCTCTAGAAACCCCTACTCTGGACCCCTCTAACTTTGCTTTCCAATACTAACCTGAAAGCTACTGAGGGTAGTAGATTTTCATACTTGTAAATTTTTATAGTTATAAAATCACTTTTTTACAACCACTCGATTAAATTAGTTTGGAATGATATTGGGACATTATTTTGGCATCTCCCTGCAATTCTGATTCAGTCCCAGGAACTTGGCTTTGTAGGCCTCACACCGGCCACAAGAGGGCGCTCTGTAGCCTTCTTGCGGCGCTTTCTGCCCGAGCCCTCCCTTGCAGCCACCTGCCCCTGCATTTTCTCACCCACGAAAGAGCTGGTCAATGAAACAAATTCTTGGTAACGCACCGTATATAGCCATCTCCGAGATGAAACCTGATATAGTGGTGTGAAAACAGTCATGTTTGTAGAAGCCAACTCAAGATCATTTGCATATTTGGAAATGTTTTATTCGGAAATTTAGTGCACATCCAATATTGAATATCTTCTTTAAATGCTTTGTATCTTATTCCTCTTGTCACACTTTAGGATAGAAAGGAAGGGCCATCCACTTTCCAGCACACACCTCATGGAGGTTGCCTCATGCCCCCCGTGTCCCCCCATTTCTTCTTGTTCCGATGGAACTGTGATGTGCTAGAGGTGGGATGTCCACTGTGGGGCACCAGCCGGTCAGCATCTTTGCACACACAGGCTCCTTCTGCTTGGAATGTTTCTGGTCTCCCTCCATGGTTAATTCCTATCTATCCTCCAGTCTCCTGCTCAAACGCTAGCTTTCCTTGACCTTCCAAAGAAGGTAGGCGTGCCTGGTACATAGGCGCAGGGGTTTGCTATACAGGTGTGTATTAGCTCCTGCTGCGGTCCACACACAGCTCTCAGGCCTTTTTTCTCCAGTGACCCATTTAATCCTTCCGGTGGAAGAATAGGGCGGGCACTGTGGGTATCCCTATTTTACAGATATCAAAACTGAGGCTCAGGGAAGTTCAGTGACTTGGCCACGCTCATCCTGCTGGTAAGTGGTGGAGCTGTGTGATTCAGACCCAGGCAGTCGGGCTCTAGGCCCATGTTCTCAGCCCTTGTATGATGCTGTCTCTCCTTCACACACTATCCTTTGTAATGCTGCATTTATTTATGATATTATTCGGTTATTGTGACATCTGTCAGGGCACCTGGCACAGGCCTGGTCTTTGGTAGGTATTCAGTATATATTGGCTGAATGAATGAATGCATGAATGAGTGAAAACAATTTTTGTTCCTTTAAGTGATCGAAATATCCACCTTACCCTGAGCTCCTCTTTCATGGAACAAAGGGATATGAGGCTGGGGAAGTCAGAAGCCCTAGATCAGACCCAGAGCCTAGGGAACTGATGGATGGTGGATACTCAGAGGGCAAAGATAGATCACTCTGGGCCAACTTTGCCAGAGCGAACAAGGGAAGGCTTCCCTGAGGAAGTAACTTTGGGAAGGGTTTTGCAGGATGAGTAGGAGTTTGCTGAATCACAGAAGTCCAGCCTGATAGGACCTGCGGTTGGAAACATCACCTGTGGTGAAGTTTCAGCCTCAGCTTCAAACTGCAGCCCTTCATTCAAGTTGGGAGGGCCAGTGCAGGAAAACAGGAACAGCAGTGGGGACCAGTGAAACAGCCCACTGTTTTCCAGTCATCCCTTCTGCCAAATCATTTAGTGCTTTTCAAAGACAAGCAAGTCAAGCCTTGTTTCCACTGACTTCTGTGATGTCGAATAGCTGTTTCTGGTCCGCAGCTGCTCTCCTCCTCTGTGGCTGGAAGCCTTTTGGATTTCTGGAGTCCTTCCTTGAGACTGCAGCTATCCCAGCGGTGAGGCAACTGGCGAGAGTTATCGGTTCTGACCCCTTCATTGTTGGCTGCTGGGTGATCGAGCAGGGTGGGACAGGAGAGCTGGCTCCGACCTCTGGATCCAGAGTTGGCCTGTGACCCCACGGTTCCTTGGATGCTGTGATGGTTCAAGCGAATGTGCACTCTTAGCTGGTCCATATGAGGAAATCCCAAGCTGTGCCTGGAACTGCAGGGAAAAGAGAAGGAATCGGGGTCACAAGCCAGGAGCTGATGCCTGGAGCTGGGGGCGAGCTGTCTCTCCTCCACGCGTGACAGCAGACCCAAGTGCTGCCAGGACAGAGCCAACCAGAATCAATTCTGAATGGATATCTTTTAACACCAGCATACCTGGGCTGGAGGTCCTGGACTGCCAATGAGTCTGATGTCTCTCCTGTCATGGAAAGCCAGGCTGGGTTGGGCTCCTGACCCTGGCTACTGGGGGCACCCTAGGGGGAGCTTGGGAATCAGAATGCAGTCTACAGACCCTCTGACAGCCATGTTCAGAGGGCAAGCATGACCCTGTACAGGCATGGGAGACAGTCCTGTACTTCCCCAGATATTAGGCAGAGGAGGCGGAAGCACGGAGTACTCCTAGAGACTAAGGGTGGAGAGAAAGCACACCCCCCCTCTTTATGCAAATCAATGCAACAGATTTGCTTGGGTACCTGTAAGAAACTACAGGCACAAGCCCAAAGACACAACCGTAATGGGATACACACGCACAAATATGTTTCAAGTGATTTTTAAAAATGTGCAGTTCCCCCCCCAAAAGTACACACCCTCTGACCTAGAAATTCCGTTTCTGGGAAGCTGCCCTAAGGCAGAAGAGAGGGTGTGTGCCAGGACTTAGCTTCAAGGAATTTCCCTGCAGCGCAGCTTGTAATAACACAAAGTTGGCAACAATCTGGATTCCAATAAGGGAGTGGTTAAATCCTGCTGTAGTAGGAGAGAGCACAATGGTGCGCTATTCAGCCCTCAAAACCAAAGCAGAGCTGTTTACTTACACTGGAAGATGAGTATCATTGATTGTCGAGTGAAGGAAAAAAAGGAGAGTTTGCAAAATAGTCTGAATGCTACGAACCCGTCTGGGTGAAATTGAAGTCAGAATCGGGATGCACTAGGGTCTGAGCATAATCGAAGTTGTTTCTGAGTCCATGGGATTAGGGCACTTTTCCTAGTCCTGTAGAATGCCAGTATTGTTTTGTGGGTAGGAAAAGCCAACTGGATTTGGAACAGGAATATGAGTTCTAAGCCCACATACTCCATTATGTGCAGAAATGAGGCCTGTGTACATACTGAGAGGGCACTGTTTCTTCTAAAGCGCAGGGCTGGAAACAACCATGATGTCCAGCAATAGGGGGAGTTACGAAAGGCATCAAGGCGGTCATTCAATATGGCAAAGACGAGATAGGCTCTGATAAAACAGTCTCGGAGATACAGCGAGCGGGGGAGAAAGGCAGAATTATGTTTATGGTATGTGATCCTCTGTGTTAAAACGGTCTTATGCATATACAAGCACAAGATACCTCTAGAAGGACCCACATGAAATGTAACAGTATGGGTCTGGGGAAAGGAACTGGTGGTCCGGGATCAAAGTGGGGGAAAAAGGGGGTTTTGTTGCTGCAAACGCACTTACACTTTGAATTAAAACACCATTTGCTTGTGTTCCCTATTTGAAAGCATGGCTTAAACATAAAGAAAGAGAAAGCGCAGCCATGCTTAGGTAAGCACACAGCAGAGAGATCCAAACACGCCGGCAGAAACACCTGCTCTTCCTAAACACAGACACTACTCAGACCCGCATGTGCGTCTGCCTGGACAGAGGCTCAGCTCTGGCGCACCCGTCCCTACCGCCTCATGTGGGGCCGGGGGTGGCGGTGCAGGAGCAGTGGGCTGGCCGGGATCTGTGGCGGTTCAGGGCTCTGCCTCTTTAATTCCCTCTGGCTGAAATGCCAATTTTCTGCTAGGCTGGCCTGGCTGCTGCAGAACCGCTTCTGTTAACAAACTGCACCGAAGAGCAGAGCAATTAGGCAATTAAACTGTTTTAAATTGAATTTAGAGCCCTGATATTTCTCTGGGAGGGTGGCCTCTTGGCCTCACCTCTGCCCTGTGCAGTGGATGAGAGAAGGGAGGGGCGAAAGGGCAGAGACTGATGACGGTGCCTGGGCAGGGCTGCTCAGGGCAGGCTCCAGAGATGGGCACTGAGACCTACCGCCCCGAGGGCATGCAGCCTCTCCTGGCTTGTCCCTGCAGGCCGGTGAGACCTCTGCATTCATCCATCCGTTCGTGTGTCAAACACATGTCAGGCAGTGTTCTAGGCGCTGGGACCCAGCAGCGAATGAAGTAGACGAGGGCCTCGTCTGCTGGGGCTCCATGTTCTATTACAAACAAAGCAACGCATAAGCAAGATGATTCTGGAGTGAAGTGGAAAAGTGGGAAAGAGAATGGGGGAGAGCTGTGTTAACTAGAGTATTCAGTGAAGGCCTGTCCAAGGAGGTCGCACTCCTGCTTCGAAGCTGAGGATGGGAAGACACAGTCATGTTAAGAGCGTTCCAGATAGAGCCAAGAGTAAGTGCAAAGGCCCTGAGGTAAGCCCAGTCTTGGCTAATATGCGCAAGACCAAAGGCTAGTATGGCCAAAGCAAAGAATAAAGAGGAGCCAGGAGAGACTGGTTGGGGCTTCCTGCGTGTGGGCCCTGGTCCTGTGAAGTTCACTGCAACTGTGTGGAAGGGGAGGTGTTATGCAGGTTGCTCCACGGAGGGAACAGGACCAGCTGTAGCTGCCCTGATGTGTGTGTGCCCATGTGGCTTGCCTTGGCAGAGGAAGCAGGTGGCTCAGAGGGCAGAGTCAGGGACAGGGAAGCACTCCTGCTGAGTGAGGAGGAGTTTTTAACAGAGCCACTTGGCCATGGAATGCCCTGTGTGTAAAGTGGTGAGCTTCCTGTGTGGGAAGGTATTCAAACAAAGGCTGGGCAACAAGTTGAGAGGACTTTACAGAGGGAATTCCAGTGTTACGCAGTGGGTGTTTGCTGTTTCCTGGGTGGGAATGGGCTTGATGGGTCACGTGCCCATCCATGCGTGATGTAGGGCATGGAGCTCCCCTCTCTGGCCTCAGTTTCCTCTGCAATTGCTAGGTCATGAAAGGAGCGAATGCACGCAAACACTTGGAACAGAAGGTGGCTCATGGCGAGCACCATACCCGGGGAGCTGCTATATTGTTTTAATGGCCCGTAGGCTCTCATCTGCCTACTTTTTCATCTTTTTTTCTTTTGATTTGAAAACTTCAAATCATGTATATGGCAACAACAAAAAATAAATTAAAGAAAATCCAACGCTCCAAAAGGAACGACAATGAAAGGTGAGTCTCCCTCCAAACCCTGGCCCCGTGCTCCTCCCAGAGGTCACCTTTGTGGGCATTTTTCGAGGGGGAGGGTGTCCTCCTTCCAGATACTTACACACAAGGAAACATACATTTTCCCATACACACTCGAGAAATCTATATTTATGCTTCTGGCTTCTATCCCTCACTCCTCATCAAAGCCATAGTCGTTGATTTAAGAATTTTAAGTTTCTGAAGAGAAAATACATGCTTACAGGGTTTAAAAACTTCAACGATCTATCCTGAGAATTCTCTTTCTCCTCCCTGCCCCTGACCACACATTTCCCCAGACGGGTAAGCACTCGTACTGGTTTCTTAGGGACCCTTTCAGTGCTTCTTCACACAAACACATACAAATAGGCTCTTATTGCCATACCCTGTTCTACAGAAAAGCCTTACTCTAAATACACAGTTCCGCACTTCGCTTTTTTCCCCCTTGATGTTTGCGCGCATGCAGATTTTTCCGTATCAGCTTCGGAACCTCCTCCTTGCCGTTAACAGGTGTGTGATATTACTCTGTGCACCCAAAGTGGGGTTTCTGTAACTGGCTCCTGCGGGGGTTGTTTCCAAACACAGCAGCAGCGGCTCACTGCATTGCAGGGAACCCCAAGATGCCTGCTGGATCATGCCCTCCAGGGGGTTGCTGGGTCAGAGGGTAATCACGATGCACATATATGCAGAGCCTCCCCTGGGGAGGGTGTCCACTGTGAGCTCCCACCAGCAGCCGGAATGGACCTGTGTCCCATGGTATCACGGACAGACTGTCTTGGCACCTGATAGAAGTGCCATTCGGATGAGGGAGAAATGAAATTTCTATTTCTTTTCTATGTGTGAAGTTGGGCATTTGTTGTATGTGTAGGGGACTCACAAGTTTTCTTTAAACTGTCTATTCATGTTCTTTGTGTGTTTCTTATTGGGTTGTCTTTTCTTGATTTCTAAGAGCTTTTTATATATTGGCTAAATGAGAACAAACTAGGGCCCATCCATGGGCTACATCAGGCCTTATTTTTTGTAAATGCAACTCTACTGGAGCCAAACTATGCTCATTGAGTAGTTTTGATCTTACAGCCTGGAAGATGAAAATGTTTACCATGTGGCCCTTTACGCAAAATGTTTGCTGACTCTTGTATTAGACTTTTGTTATAGGAATTGCAAAGATTTTTCTTGGTCTGTCATTTATCTTTTGACTCCCAAGGTAGGTGTTTGCACATCTTTAACCGACCTACAAACTTGACTTTTGGAGGGTCTTGTTTCTTGAAAACCATCATCTTTGGTTAGAAGAGCCTCAAGTTCAACAGTTATTTCTGCTTCATTCCAGAGCTGAAAGGAAATGCATGAATAAGGCAGATTTTTTAAAAAAGATTTAAAAAAAATTTATTTGAGAGAGAGCATGAGCAGAGGGGAGAGGGAGAAACAGTCTCCCCTCTGAGCAGAGAACCCGATGCGGGGCTCTATCCCCAGGTCCTGGGATCATGACCTGAGCTAAAGGCAGACCCTTAACGGACTAAGTTACCCAGGCGCCGCAGTAAGGCAGATTTAAACTAAAATGATATAGAAATTTTTGGAGAGGGCGCCTGGGTGGCTCAGTGGGTTAAGCCACTGCCTTCGGCTCAGGTCATGATCTCAGGGTCCTGGGATCGAGTCCCGCATCGGGCTCTCTGCTCAGCAGGGAGCCTGCTTCCTCCTCTCTCTCTGCCTGCCTCTCTGCCTACTTGTGATCTCTCTCTGTCAAATAAATAAATAAAATCTTTAAAAAAAAAAAAGGAAATTTTTGGAGAATTTAGCTTGGATTCTAACTGCTGAAATTTAATGGTTTGAGAGGTGAGCTTTTAAGCCACGTGGGGGAATGATGACCCTTGTTTTACAGATGAGGACACTGAGGCTCAGATAATCGTGTAGCATGCTGGCTTGCAGGGACAGCGCTGCTGGACAGCCCCGCTGGCAGGCCCGGCAATCTAAATGCATGACCTTGGCCATGTCCCACTGAGAAGTGAGATCCAGGGTTGGGGGGCTATCAAGGTCACAGGAGGGCAGCCAGGGCTGGGGTTAAAAGTGAGCCTCCTTCCCCTGCTCGGCTCTCCGTACTGCCGCCCGTGCGTTCTGCGCCCCCACCTCGGTAGCCCCTGGCTGCGGGGACTCCAGCTCGGGTCCTACCCGCGCAGCCCGCGCGCAGCCCGGGCGCGGCGCAGCCTTGGTGCGATACCCGGCGCGGGCAGCAGGGGGCGGTGCTACACCGGGCACCGGGCGCTCAGCCTGCGGGGGGGGGGGGGCGGGGAGTGGGGGGCTCCAGGGCTGCTACAGGCCCCTTTCGGTGGCGCTCACTGTGGCTGAGGCGGCGTGTGCTCTGCTGCCTGACTCGGGACGTGGGGGAGCACTGGCTCAGATCTGCGCCTGCACCCCCTGGCTTATAACCCCCACCCCTCCTCTGGACCCTAGTTCCGGGACCTCCTCGGGCACCTCCCAGACATGCCCCAGCCCCAGACCTCACCTCGTGTCCCCCACCGTGGATCCCCAGCCCGTGCCCCTCCCCCAGTCCTGCACCCTCCGCCCCGGGGCGCAGAGGGCCTCCCTCAGGCTTCATTTCCTGGCCGGGAGCTGTGGGCTTGGAGCCAGACTCCTAGGGTAGGAGTTGAGCCTGCCGCTGGCCTCCGTGTGGGATGGAAAGCCCACCACTGAGCTCGACTTCAATCCTCAGGGCCTCCTGTCTCCTTAAAATAGAATCCTGGCGCTTTGCTTTACCGCAGCTTCCAGGCCTGCGTGAACGCCCTGTCGCCTGGCTGACATCCTCCCCGCACTGTCCTCTCCTGACAGCACGCGCATCCATCTTCTTTCCCTTCCAGCCGAACCTCGGCGGTGTGACTGCCTCCAGGCCCACGTGCTTGCAGGACCCTCCAGCTGGGATGCCTGTCCTGCAGCCCCCTCCCTTGTTCCTACCTTGTCTTCCCTAATAAGCTCTTCCCTGACCACTGGCTCTGAAGGAGCCCCAATTCCTACCCGGGCGTTTCTGCTCCACTCCTCCCTTTTATGCTCCTCCCCCGCAGCCCACAGGATGTCAGCCCACTCCAAAGCCCAAGAGCGTCTTGTTCTCCGCTGGACCGCTCTCCGCTCTCCGAAGTTGACAAGGGTGCCTGGCACAGGGGAGGAACTCTGTAACATTAAAGTGAAGGGTGACCTCAGTCTGAGACTCCACTGCTCAGCTGTTCAGACACCTGCTGAGGTAACCTGGAGCCTGGCCTTCGCTGGGAAATGGCCTCCGTGCCAGTCTGGGATAGTGCTGCGTTGGCCATGACCTTGACATAAACCTTTGCAAGGAGGGATACAGGGCAGCTCACATTTACTGAGCACTTACTGTGTGTCAAAGTGTTTTGTTTGTTTTGTTTTTTAATCATCTGTTGGGATCTCACCATAAACCCATAAATTACATCTTCATTTTATGGATGAAGAAACCGAGCCTCAAAGAGGTTAAGCCACTGACCCAAGGTCACACAGGCAGAAGGGGAAGAGGCTGAGTTTGATTCCAGAGAGGCAAGCTGCTTCTCTCCTCAGATAATGGGTGCTTGAGATAGGAGAGGCCTCAGAGAACATCCCAATGAACCCCTCAGTGAACAGATGGGGAAACTGAGGCTTGTTGCCCAATTCTCATGGTTGAACAGAGGCAGGGCTGGGCCTCTGAGCCAAGGAGATGCCCTTCTTTCAGCGTATCTCTAGAGGGATTCCTGGGAAGACTGAGTGACCCTGAGCCCTGCTGGACCTCAGTTTCCTCTGGAGGGATGGTTTCATCCATGGTCTCTGGCTCTGATGGCTTCTGAATCCATTTCTTGAACGCTGGGGTTGGGTGTCTCTGCTCCTGGGGCAGGAAAGTGACTTGATCTAGTTGTGGAATATCAGGGAGTGTGGGGCGGGGCTGGTGGCAATTCCCTTAGAAGATTTCTGGTATATTTACCCCCCATCAGCTGAGCAAGGGAAGGGCTTAGAGCAGCCAGTGGGCCCAACCAGAGGCCCCTACAGGGTCAACCTTGGATGCTGCAGACCAGGGAGGACACCTCGAGGGACAAGACCAACTGTGATACAGTTGGTAAAGGGGTTCTGTGCCAAACCAGAATGTTTTCTCTCCCCTTGCCTGAAGAGACAGCCACAGTTGACCCTGGTTAAGGCTAGGGCTTAATGCTGCCATAGACTGACTATTCAAGGAACACTGGAAAAGCCAAGAAATAGTTTATGTGAGGTTTTCTAATTTTTCAATGTTAGCAACCGATCCACATTTTAAGAACGGCAGGGAAAGCGAAGTATCTCTCTGGGCTGGCTTCAGCGGGAATGGCAGGACCCAGAGTCCCTGCTAACCTCAGCTTCTGATACTTATCGCTTTGGTTCAGTAACTTCCGCTTCCTGAGCCTCAATTTCCTGATCTGTTAAATGGGCACGACCATACCTCCCTGGAGGGGGAATTGTGGGCCGGTGGAAGGCCTTGAGGGTAAGGACTGTGCATGGATGATCCTGCAGCAGAAGGAGCGGCTCACAGCTGCTGGGAAGGTTCTGCCCTCACCGACCCTTCACCACTCCCAGGGCATTCTGCCAGAAGTCCAGATTCTTCCTACCTGCTGTGTACCTGCTGATATCTCCCACCTCCTCTCCTTCCGCTCCCACCCATGCCCACTCGTTCAGCCACACGGCCTCCTTGTTGGTCCTGGGAAGACCCCTCACTTGGAGCGTGTCTTTTGGTTTTTATACCTGGCATCCCCTCTGCCTAGAGTCCTGTCCCCCAACACCAACACTGACACCGGAGCTCCATCTGGCCATTCAGGTCCCAGCTTAGAAGGCAATGCCCTCCCCCATCCAACACTCTCCTGCGCCGGCTTAACTCTCTTCTTGCTGCATATTGTACTGGGGCTCTTCCTATTCTCCCCTGTGGGTCTCCCCCAGCAGGGTGTGAACCCCATCTGTGCGGTGCCTTATCTCACTCCTCCCAGTGTCCCCCCAGAGCCGAGCTCAGTGCCTCATCCACACTGTAGGTTCTCAGTGAATGAATGGATGGATGGACGGATGGATAGGTTGACTGTTCTGTTCCGGATGGATGGGATGGTGGCTGTTCTTCCCCAGGGAGCCAATTAGCGGAAAGTCCCCTGAGTGGCCCCGTGGCAGCCGGCTGGCTTAGCGTGGCAGCCTGTCCAGCCCTCCCCAGCCATTGAGGTCCATCTGGAGGCTTTGTCTAAAGATACTGAAATCGGCCGCTCAGCTACACCATCATCACAGACAGGGCTCTCCCAAGGGCCCCAGGCCGGTCCTGGCCCAGTGTTGCTGGGCTCTGTAAGAAGTGTGGATTTAGGAGTGGCTGGCCCAAGATCAGGAGTCCTTGGACAGACCCTGCCATATGGCCTTTTCCTGGAGGCTCTGAGAGGGCAGGGCACTTGCCCATGATCACACAGTGAGACTGGGCCTGGGGCTGAGTGAAGAGAGGACAAGGACAGGTTCATCAGGAAAGGGTGGGATAGGGGTCTGGTGGGGGTCTAAGTGGCATGGCATGGGGAGCTCTGTCCTCTTGGGGGAGTGTATGGCAGAGGAGACTTTCTCCTGCCCTAGCTCAGGCCAAGGTCCCCCTTCCCCAACCACAGAGGGGTCCCTCCAGGCTCCTTGCCTGCGGCCACCAGGGGGCGGTGTCTCTGTCCTTCAGAGGTTGCTGGAGGCCTCAGGACCAAGTCCACATCTGCCAGATCCAAACTCCCAGGTCTGTAGCCTCATGCCCAAGCCCCTGTTCCTCTCCTCTGGCAAACCTGCCGCAGCCTAGTTGCACCTCCCTATCCTTGCTGCAGCCTTCCCTTGGTTCCCTCATCCTCCAGGACTGGGCTTGCTGTCACTGCCTCAGCGGGCGCCCTCCAGTCTGGTCAGGGGCTGCTCCAGCTCCACCCCTGTCACCGTGGGCTGGGCTGGGCTGTTCTGTCTCAGGGCTGCCTCAGTGCCACAGGGCTCAGCAGGGTTTCTGGCTGGAGAAAGACCTGAACTTAGAGCCACTCCCTCCTCTGTTGTACGGCTGAGCCACAGGTTCCTTCTTACCTCATCCTTAAGGCCAGTGTCTTATATCCAATGTTACTCTTCTGATTAATGCTGCAATGAACATCTTTGTTTCTCCCTGGCCTCCGCCCTGCCAAAAATAAAAGAAAAACACATGTACGAATAGGTGAACGAATGGGGATGTACAGCATGTGACCCGTGGGGTTCCCTCATCCCCATAAATGGTCTCTAAAGAAATCCTACCACCTCTAGCTTGCAAACATGCAGATTCTGACCTCTTTCCCCACTCCCAGAATTACCACCCTGAACTGCCCCACTCCCTCCCTCCTGGATTGTCAGAATCCTGGATTGTCAGAGCCTCCCTGCCTCTGCCCTGGCTCCCTACAACACCCAGGGGTATATGTTAAGACTGAACCCAGATCCATGCCCTCCATGACCCCGCCTTCCTCAGAGGAAAAGTCCACACGCCCTGCCCCAGGACCTCTCAGGCCTCACTCATCTCTTACAGGTCAGTCCCAGAAAGTGCACAGCACAGCCTTGCCCCAGGGCCTTTGCACACGCTATTCCCAGATGGTTGGATGCTATTCTCCGGGATTCCCACTTGGCTCCATCACTTCCTTTGAGTCCCTGCCTCTGAGTCTTACAGGCATCTTTCCTGACTGCTCTCTGTCACACTCATCCCCCTCCTTACCTTGTGATTTTTCTTTTTAGCTCATTATTGCCCCCAGGCATTTTGTTTTTTGTTTGTTGTCACCATCCCCAATTAGGATGTAAATTCCATGAAGGAAGAGGGCTTTTGATTGCTTTGTTTCCTTACTGTATCCCAGGCCCCAGGACTCTGCCTGGTACATAATAAGTGCTTAATAAATATTTGTTGGATGGATACATAGAAGTTCGTGGGGTGGGGTGTGGAGACACATATATGCTGCCTCCTTCCTGCCTATGCTTGTTAAACCTGAGCACCCGAGTGTGGCCGTGGCCCTGAGGGCGCGCTTTTTCGGGATGGGTGGGTGGAGGGGGTTTGTGCGTCTTACTTGGCAGAGCCCAGTGTTTGTTTAGGCAGAGCGCTTTGCCTCTGTGTTGGAAGGAGATGTTCTGCTATGGGATACAGTGCCCCCCTTACAGGACGCCTCTGGTGACAGCCAAGTGTTGCCGCTGTCCCCGAGTGCATGGAGTGGGCCTGTCACAATATTTGTTTAACAGGCGGCGGCACGCTAAGCCAGGCTGCAAACACAGCGCTGCCAAGAGGCAGCCTCCTGCTGCTGCTGGGCTCCCTCATGGTGCTAGGGACACGCTGCCCCTATTCCAGTGTCTGGCCTGATAGCCCGGCTGTGGTGCGAGTGACCCTCACTGTCCTGGCTTCTCCATCTTCCTTCTAGCCCAGGCCCGTCTCTGCCCCAGTTGTGACTCCTGCTTGCTTGGGTCCCTTTGAAACACTCTTAAATCCTGGCTCCTGCTTCCCTAAGACCTACAGCCAGGGCTGGGGTGCTTTTTCAGAGCTCCCAGCTTCTGAAGGCTTCAGCAAGGACATCCCACCACACAGAGTCCCTTGAGACTCTGGCAGACCCTGTGCCACCTGGCAGCTCAGACTTCCTGCCTCTCAAAACAGGATGAGGGTGGTAGGACCTGCTCCGGACGGGCTCCTGCAGGCTTGGGAGCTGGGAGACTCAGATCCAGCTGTTTGTCTCTTTGGATGTGTCTTGCTTGTCTGTCTGCCCGTGTCTCTGTCTCACTGTCCATATGCCTGATCCCCTGTCTGCCTGACTGCGCACCCCTCTGTCTGTGGGGGAGCCTGACTGTTTGCCTGCCTGGACATCCCCAGTGTCCCAGACCCAGGCTGGCATCTGTACACAGACTGACTTGTTTGGTAGGTGGGCAGCCCATTTTACAGATGAGACCACTGAGGTCTATTTGGATATGTCTTGCTTGTTTCTCTGCCTGTGTGTCACACTGTGTTCACCCAGCATAGTCCTGTGATCCTGTTCCCCCCACTCCGCACTGCTCCTGTGGGGTTGGGGGGCTGCCACCACGTCCCCCAGCTCCTGTATGACCCCCCCCCGCCCCAGTTGCACAAGCTGCCTCCCCAGCCACTCCAGCCTGGCACGACTCCCTCCACCTAGCGCTCCCGCAGTTCAGCAAGTCTGAAACACACAATTTAGCACTTAATTATACACTCTGCTCACTAATTATTTTGTGCCTTATCTCCTCAACTTGTGTGAGCTCTGCGAGGCAGAGCCGTGCTCTTGGGGCCCGGCACAGCCTTCCGTGCAGGCAGGGCTCCCTTCTGCCTGGGCTGGGGCAGGTGGCCATGCCTGGAGCTCAGAGCCCCCCGTGTTGGCACTTGTGGGCAAGCAGGGGTTGGAGGCGACTCATCCACTCACCTCACAGATATCTATCCAGCCCTTTGGGCACAGCAACACACAGGGTTGGAAAGTGCCCCATCCCCTGCTTCCTGCGGCCTGTTGTGAGACAAGGCTAAAACCAGTCTTCATGGATACATGCGGGGTCCGGAACGGGGCCCTGGCCACATCTTCATTCCCTCCCGAGTCCTCTCAGCCCCTCCAAACACACAGCCAAGCCACTGGGAGACCATTGATTCTGCCTCCAGACTCACCTACCACCACCATCTCCCTGGTGACCCTTGTCACCAACAGTCTGTCCTCTACCAGGTGGCCAGAGGAAGCATTCCTTCCCTTCCAACCCCAGCTCCACATGGAGCCAAGTGCCTGTCTGTGCCCTGCTGACCGCTCGGACTTTCCTCACCACTCAGGCACTTCTTGCTGTCCTGTCACCTGTGTGTATATGAGTGTGTGTGTGTGTGTGTGTGTGTGTGTGTGCATGTGTGCGTGCAGATATATATATAGAGAGAGAGAGAGAGACAGACAGACAGATTAGTTCGAGTGATTGGCTTGCGTGATTGTGGGAGCTGGCAAAGTCTGGAATCTTTCGGGCAGACTCTAGGAAGAGTTGATGTTGCCTAGGGCTGAAGGCAGCCTGCTGACAGAATTCAGGCCTTCAACTGATTGGACGAGGCCCACCCCAACTTGGGAGGAGAATCTACTCTACCCAGTCTATTGGCTTCAGTATTTTTTTTTAAAGATTTTATTTATTTGTTTGACAGATGGGGATCACAAGTAGGCAGAGAAGCAGGCAGAGAGAGAGGAGGAAGCAGGCTCCCTGCTGAGCAGAGAGCCCGATGTGGGGCTCAATGTGGGGTTCGACCCCAGAACCCTGGGATCATGACCTGAGCTGAAGGCAGAAGCTTTAACCCATTGAGCCACCCAGGCGCCCCTATTGGCCTCAGTATTAACCCCCTCTAAAAAATACCTTCACAGCAACATCTGCACTGGTATTCGACTAAAAGCCGGCTAGCATGCCTGAGTCAAGTTGACACATGAAATTAACCATCACGGAAGCCTTCTCAACGAACATAGCGTCCAGAAGCCAAGCTCTGGCAGGCTGCTCAGACTGCAGCTTTGGGGATGGGGGTCTTTTGCCCTCAGATGAAAAGACCTGCCTCCCAGGGGTTGCCCCCCTCCCTGTAACTGATTGATGTGGGGGCTCCTCCCAACACGGCAGCTCTAAAGGACCATCTGGGTGCAGAGGCCTCTATGGGGTTGGCTGGGCTTCTGAGCAACTGTATCACAGAGTGCCTCCCCCCTCCCAGTTCTGCCTCCTCCTCCTTTTTCCTTCTGTGTGGATTGAATGTGTGGGTCTCCTCCTAAATTCATGTTTGATCCTAATACCCAGTGTGATGGTATTTGGAGCTGGGGCCTTAGGGAGGTGATTAGGTTGGGGAGGGGGGGAGTCTCAGGAATGGGATTCGTGCCCTTATAAAAGAGACTCCATAGAGCCCCCTCGCCCCTCTCCCCACCCAAGGACACAGCCAGAGGAGGGTGGTCTATGAACCAGACACTGAGTCTGCTGACACCTTGACATTAGGCTTCCTGCCTCCCGAGCTGTGAGAAGTAAATGTTACAGATGAACCACTAAGACCTCGTCTACCAGAGTGCTCCCTAATTAACCCCCTGATGTTCTTCTCTATCTCGGGTCCTCTTCCCACTCCCGACCTGACCTGCGGTGGCGCCCCTCTTCACTGCCGCTGGGGTCTTTCTTTGCTGGCGTTCATCTGCTGGTTTGGTTGTCGTATGTGGTTGGTCTTCTGCCCTGGGATGTGGGCTCCATGGGCCAGGGCTGTGCCACCAGCACCCCTGACCCTGGCCATGGGAGTATTTGCCTCACAACGGGTGGATGAGCAGTGAGGGGTATCCACTCCAGGCTCTGGTCAGGATGGATGCCTCTGGGTGGCCCTGGGGAAGCTGGACTGTGAGGCACACCACTGAGGCCAGACCTTAGTCACCGGCAGGCTTGGGTTCCAGAGTGCGGTGGGCTGTAAGCTTCCTGCAGGGCTGGGTCTGCCGGGTAGCCTCCCAGTTCCAGCTGCAGGAGGGGGAAGCCCAAGGAGGTACACGGAGGGAGGGAACTGTATGAACCAGATTAGGGTGGGTGTGCAAAGTGCAAGGAGGCACTCACTACTCCCCTGGGCCTGCGACCAGAGGATCTGAGACCCAGAGAGAAGAACCCATTTATTCAAGGCGGTGAGGCCGGTCAGGGGCAGGACTGAAATCTGAATGTAGAACTGTCTGACTCCAAGTTCATCCACTCAGGGTGGGGGAATTTGTGTGGCTCTAGTTGAACTCAGAGCCCCAGCCTGGGGCAAGCTCTGATCTTCAAGTCACTTTGGGGAAGGGGGTATCCAATGGGGAAGCTGAGGGTGGAATGGATTGGGCCAACACTGCAGTGGCAGTGGGAGTGGGGAAGAGACCCTGGGAGCAGGAGCCCGGGCTCACGCAGACATGGGGGCTGAAGGACATGGGGCTGGTCTGCTTTCCAAGGGTCGTCCCGTAACAATCACCCCATCCCACAGGCTCTTCTGCAGTGTGACCTTTGCCCATCACTGCCCTCATGCCTCTGACCTTGAATCCGGGCTGGCCTTAGTGACTTCCTTACCATCTGTAGAATGTTGTGGGAGAGCAGGTCCAAAGATGCCTCTTGGATTCCTGGAATACTGCTTCTTGGGATGCTCCTCTGGGAACGCCGCCACCATGGTGTGGGGAAGCCTCAGCCCCATGGCAGGGCCACAGGTGTCTGTCCCCATCCATCGCCCAGCCTTCAAGTTGCCCCAGCCTCTCGAGATGATTCGAGCCCTCCAGTGGTCTGCATTACCACTAGCCTTCAATCTTCCCAGCTGAGGTCTCAGACTTGCGCAGCAGAGGCAGGGACCCCCCCCCCACCCGCTCCTGCCCCACAGCCGGCCTCTGGCAGACTTCCTGACCCATAGACTCTGAGAGCAGAACCCAATGATTGTTGTTTTATGCTACAAAGTTTGGAGTGGTTTGTTAACAAAAGATAACTCAGAATCTGCTTCTCACACAGACTCCACCCCTGGGCCAGCAGACCTTTCCTTGCTGGTTTGGAAGGGGTGGGGAGTCCAGAAGGTCTGGAGGCCTGGAAGCCCTGGGGTAGACTGGGGAGGAGCCCTCTGCCTCACGTGGCTAGGGCAGAGGAAAATGCCTGCAGGATCTGGGCTTTGAACTCCACAAGGACCCCTACTGTCTGTGTCACTTGGACCTGTGTCCTTACCTCCCTGAGCCCCCACAGGTAGATCACCAGGCCCAGAACACGGGAGAGCCCACTAGGCACCTGCGGCAGCTGGTAAAACATGGTTTGTTTGTACCCTGGTGGCCAGAGGCGCCTCCGCCTCTGCACAGAGATGGGGATGGTGGGGAGGGTAGATGAGGTCCCTGGGAGAGCAACTTTTAAGACTTTCTTCTCCTTCCAGCAAGAGAAGCACCACTCCCAGAGGCTTCTCTGTCTTACCTCTCTGCCGCTCTTGAATTTCCCTCTTCTCTCCAGCTCCACCCCTGTCACATGGACATCACTGCTCTGGGCTCCCCGCTGCTCCCTGCATCTTCCCTTGCCCCTTTCTGTGCACAGGCGCCATCCCGATGTTAGCAGCTCACGCGGGACCCTGCTGTGTCTCTGCCTAGCACAGCTCAGACTCCCCTTCCCTCTGAGGGAAGGTCCAAGCGCACAGTCAAGGTCACCTGTGACCTGGACCACCCCACCTTCATTCCTGCTCCGGATCCCTCCACCCCTGAGAAACTTCACGGCTGCCGGAAAACCAGCTACAGCTGGACATTGGAGGATCCTGGCAGAGACTACCTCAACCTGCGCTCAAGGTCAGCAGACCCTGCCTGCAACTGTCAGCCATAATGGGTAGCAGGCACCCCCTGATGTGATGTGATGGGAGGGGTGTCCACTTCTGTGGTCTTCTCCCTCCAAACCCACATCTCTGGTGTCATCACGAGGAAGCCATGGACATCCTGCAGAGGGTCTGATCGTGCTCTTCAAAAGGGTCAAGGTCATGAAACATGGGGCACACCAGAAGAGCTGTCCCAGGCTGGGGGACATGGGAAGACAGATGACCAAGGGCGATATGGAGCCTGGACTGGACGACAGTGAGTAAGCTGGGAAAGTCTGAGCTTCAGTGAATACTGTTGACCGACATTTGTGTCCTAGCCCTGATGCACACACCATGGTTATGTAGCACGCTCACGTGGGAGAGGCTGGGGGAGGGTGTTCGGGAACTCTAGTTCATCTTTATGATTCTTGGGTAAATCTGAAATTATTTGAAAACGAAGCATTAAAAAAATTAGGTGCTTAACAATTCTTTATTGTGTTTCTTATTAAAACTGTCATACGTGCCTGTTGTAATGATTCCAATCAGTGGAGAGGCACGATGCTGACAGCAGCTACCCTCCCCTGCAGAGGGGAGCCTGGGCTGGTGTCCCTCCCTCTGAGTTCTGTGCATATGTTAACATACATTATTCTCATTATTTTGTCTTTTATCGCAAATGGGACTTAAAGTACACTCTGTCCTGCCACCTGTGTTTTCACCTGTTATTCCCCCAGGATGTCTCCCGGGTCAGGCCGGCGTTCATGGTTGCAGATGGGGTTGAACCCATGTTGCGCATAGACTTCTCTGGGAGCCTGTGATTTTTGTGTTCGGCTTCTTGTTAGAGCTGATTAGGTGGACACTGAGCTGACCGAGTAATGTGCTCACTGAATTCCCTCCAGGAGTGAAGGAAAGTGCCCACGTTACAATTTTTTTTTTTTTTTTTTTTTGTCTTAAGCTCATGTTTGCATTAAATTCAGTCCGCATTTCCTTTGCAGGAAACTTCTTAAGCTACTTGGCCATTTTGTTAGGGTTAGTTTAATTAAAACCAGATCCTGTAATCCACAAATCCACTTACCCCTGCAGTGCGCTGAGGGAGGATGAAGCTCTGTGCACATGCCCTCTACCTTTCTGGCCACCCCTCCCGCCTCTCCCCTGCCCTGCAACACCTGGGCCTTGCAGGGCCACAGGAAGGTGAGAGGGTAACATGTTACCTTTAGCGGATGTACTGATAAGCAGGTTATATTATTATTATTATTATTATTATTACTTTTAGAAATACACATTCAAAATAGAAGGTCTAACATTCTCTTGTCACACCCTGTTAGTTCGCACAGAAGCATTTGCTATGGCTTGGCCTGCTCCAAGGGTTGGGATTCCATCTTGGGGATGCCAGACCCCAACATTTACCAGGCTAGAGTGTCCTCTAGACTCTAGGTAAGTGCTGCTCCCCAGGAAGCCTTGCCCGGTTTCCCAAACCGTGTCAGGCCCCCGCCCCTCTCAACCTGGTCCTGCAGCCGCCAGCCTCACTTAGGACAAGGCACTGACCAGAATACAGGTCAGCAGGTGCAAGGGCCGCAAGGGCAGGGCCCTGGTCCCTATGCTTATGTTGCCAGGCACGGGGCTTGTGCTGAAGGAACAGAGGAAGAGTTTGGATTTATTGGGAACACAGAGGTGGTGGTCCCAGTGGGGAGAGTCGTGACATAGGTCAGGCAGAGAGGAGTCCGGGATTGGCCTGGCCCCAGATCCCAGCCCCTGCAATATTTCCATGTCAGCGAGCCCCCTCCTCCTGCCAACCATTTATCCCGGTGCCTGAACTGGAAACCTGGAGCCCCTAGGAGTGCTGGATTTCCCCCACCCCCCACATCTGCCCAGATGAGTGATCTGCTGCCAGCCATGTAGCCATGGGGCTCAAATCTGCCCCTTTCCCCACCCCCTCCCCACAGTGTCCCCTCTAGACTTTCGCCCAGAGCGCACAGCCTTTGCCTGCCTGGATTCCTCTGAGGCTCCCACTGCATTTAGAATAAAGTGAAATCCTGACCAGGTGCCAGGCTCATGTGCTGAGTGCAGTCTTACCTCGGCACAGTGAGTCTCTCCTCACCTGCTCCATGTGCCCTGGTCTCTGCTCTCTCCCTTGCACTGCCACATCCTCTATGTCCTCAGGACCTTTGCACATACGTGGAACCTCCCCACTTCTGCCACATCTGCCCCAGCTCGAATGTCATCTCCTCAGGGCACTGTCTCCCAAACTAGGTCAGGGCTTCCTGTTGTAAGCACGATGTGTTCATTTTCCACTAAATAGTGAAGGCCACAAGGGCAGGGCAAAGCTGCTTTCCTCACAGCTGTGTCCCTGAGCACTCAGTGAATATTCATTTAAGGCACACGTAAAGGAACAAATGGGCTGTGGTGAGGATCTGGCTGGTGACACCGAGTTGAGGCTCTGGATTTGGGCTGAAGGGGGACCTTGCAGGTGGGGCATGCTTCGGAAACCCAGGTTGGGCCGGGGTGGGTTGGGAAGTGTACCTGGAGGGCATGACAGTGTGGGCAGTGCTAGAAGTGAGTTTTCTCGGGTGTCCCAGTTTTCCCTCCCCTAGAAGTGGTCTCTTTTGTAGGTCCAGACCCTGGCCAGGGCAGCATGGTGAGGCCCCTTCCCTCCCTTCAGCTCACATGTGTCCAGGAGTGGGCAGCTGTTGCCTGCGTGTTCATGTGAATCAGCCCTGTCTGGCGCGGTGAGCTCCGCGTCTGTCTGGAGCTGTGCGGGGGTGTGTGTATTTGTGTACAAGCATGTGATTGTTTTGGTTTGGTTTGATGGGTGTGGGTGTGATTCTGCAGGGGGGCTGCCGGGTGCATCTGTGGGGGTGTGTCTGCGATCATCTGACTCCGTCTGTTGTGCGGTGGGTGTGTCCCCAAGTGCCTGCAGGGCTGCGTGGAGGTGGTCTGTGCATTCCACCAGGGTCTGAAGTCGGGACCCCCTACTATGGGGCCCGCCAGACCCTGCCCTGCTCCCCATCTTCCCCTCCCCACAGTTCCCATCACCTAGCAACCGAGAGATTCCCATCAGCCGGTGGTCTCCAAGACAAAGACGGTGTCTCTGTGAAGGAGGAGCGGTGTGTGGATGGGGAGGGTCTCTAGACTCAGCTCAGAGAGTAGCCTTGTTCCTGGCACACCTCAGGCTCCCCGAAGGGCCGCCTCATCACTGTAGAGCTCTCTGTAGGTTGATGCCTCCGCCCTCACTTTCCTCTTGGGGCTGGCACTCGCTGTGCTCCCCCAACATCTTCCCCACCCCCCTAGGGAGCCTCGTGTGGGCCTCTGCCACGTAGGATGTGAGGACATGATCGGCTGAGTGAACGCTGAGTGCTTCATCCAGTGGACCTGGACTTCACACCCCGAGGCCTGGCACTGAGCACATCTGGTGAGGAGAATCCCATCCTGTGGGGACCCATCTGCTCCTGCAGGGATGCAGTTTCCTTCTCCAGAAACCAGAGGTGAAGGGCGCTCATCTGCAGCTTTGGAGCAAAGGGCTGCGATCCTCAGGGGAGCAGGAGAAGGAACAGCTTTCAATGCCTCCCCGTGGATCTCAATGCCCCATTAGACCTGGATTCTTCTGGGAATTCCAATCTCCTCCCCAGTGCACTCCTTCCCCATGTTCCAGCCACACTGGCCAATGGGGAAGAACGATTCTTCCTCAGGGCCTTTGCACAGCGCTTCCCTTTGCCTGGCACATGCTTCCTCCAGGGCTCCGTGAAACTTACTTCACCATTCAGGGTATCACCTAGCTGCAATGGCTTTGGCTAGTCTTGCTAAGGCGACTCGCCTCCCAACCACCTGCATCCTATCCCTGTTTTGTCCCACCTGCAGAGCTTTTCTCCCTCTCTAAGATGATCCTATTGAATACATTATTGATAAAATAAAAATAGAAGTATTAATAAATAATAATCATAAAAACCCAAGGCAGTTTTATTTAGCACATACTATGTGTTAAGCACTTTTCAAGCCCTTGATGCATTTTGACTATTTACCCTTGGAGCATCCTTGTGATGTAGGAGCTATTATAATCTCCTTTTTATACCTGAGAACACTGAAGCAGAGGGAGCAGCTCAGCATCATGACATGGCCACTGAGGGACTGTCCATTTTGTTTGTTTGCTGTGTGTCCCTGAAACCTGGTACATGGAAGGGGCCCGGGGAATATTCTAGAAAGAAAGGATGTTGGCAGAGGAACACAGGATCTCTGAGCACCCAGGAAAGGGGCCTGGTGGCTCTCTGCGTATAGCTCTTGCTGTAGCATCACTGATGAGGGGGTCTCAGGCTGTTTCATGGATCTGATCAGGCTTTTGAGTCTGCCAAGCCTCTGGCTTTGGAAATGAGACCTGCACACAGAAGCCTCTTTATCTTGCTCCTCTGAAAACAGTCGGATCCTTGAGCTAGCACTCACTCATGCATTTAAGAGAAAATGTCTCTGACCCCTACTTCTTTGGCCAGCTTCAGTGCTGGTTTCCGGTGGGGCAGAGAAATGGGACTATGCCCCCATCTTCAAAGGGATCACAGTCTCAAGGGAAGATAGAAAGATTGTGGTGGCATCTCCCAGGGACCTGTCTTTTATTCCCAGTTAGCAATGTCCCGGAGTGGGACATAGATAGAACCAGCTTCTAGGATGTGTTTGGGTCTGTCACAGGCAGCCCATCTCTGCCTGGTAATCAAAACTGTAACATGCAGCAGAGATACATGGAAATGTTTGTGTCAAGTTGGTGATGCCTAAAGGTACAATGTTCACGGATAGCTTTGGAATAAAAGTTAACACGGCACTTCTTTGGACTTTTCCCTTCAAGGGAGGGTGTTCCCAGGATTCTAAATAAACCACCGGGCTGCCCATCTCCATCCATGTCTGGGAAAGCCTGGCCTGGGGTCTGCTGTCCAATGCAGCCTTATGAAGGCTGGTGTGGGTTATGGGGTAGAATAGAGAGGAACGCCTGTGCTGTGGGGAATTTTGCATCCTGCCTGGGGAAAGCTTGCAGAGGAGGTGATATTTTCTCTGAATGAGTAGGGTTCATATCTTGGACATAGCTCAGATCCCCATTGATCCCTGGCTCACCTTTGAGTACCCCTTCCCTGGCTCCCTTCTGCTTTTGCTTCCAGAAGTTGCACATATGACCTTCTTATGAAGGGCTCTTTTGAGCTCCTGGAGTTGCTCTGCCACTATGTGCAGAGAGTGCAGAGAGTGCAGAGGAGGCCCTTGGCCAATAGTGATGAGTGCAGTAGAAGGAAAACCCAGCTCCCTTGCCTCTGGCCTAGCAGATACTCCAGCATCTCCAGTCCTGGCCCTTGTAATTTGCTTGCTTCCTCACCTGCTCTGTTTCACCTGCTCTGTTGTTCCCTGTGCCCTTACTGTGCTCCCCTGGGAACACCTAATATATCTCATGCACTTAAATGCTTCTTCAGAATCTGACCAGAGACAGATCAGTTCACCGTGGAAAGGGCACAGGGGACAACATCCTGAGCAGAAGGAGAAGCAGAAGCAAGGCAGGAAGAGGAAAGAATCTAGAACTCTGCTGGAGGGGCACAGGGAGTGCAGGAGATGAAACTGGACAGGGAAGGATGTCCCCGAGTTCCCAGGAGAAGGATCAAGGGCAAGCAGGAGCCTTCATGATCCCATGCAAGGGGAGTGGACCATCAGATTTGTGCTTTCCAGTGGTTCCCACCCTAGTGCAGGCTGTGAGCACATTCTTCATGTCAGGATTATTTGGGAGTGAGGGGCTTATAAAATCAATGGAAGGGCTGGAGGATCAACAGTTAGGAATCAGTTGTGTACTGACAGCTTTCTTAGAATTAGGGGGTTGCTGTTGTATCTTAGGTTGGAAATTGCTGAAAATTACTGAAGATATCAGATACTTTTTTCTCTTTTGGTACTCAGTATTTATGGAATGAATAACTGAATACACACTGCTTTCATTTACTTGTGTACCAAATGGAACCAATTTTTTCCAATTTAATAGTGTTTCATTATGAGATTGACAAAATAATAAACCATGAAAACAGCATCTTCACTGTTAACTCTTTTTTAAACTGAAATACAAATCTTGGGGGTCTACGATTATCTTTATGAATACATATGGATGCAGTCAAAGTAAAGAAAGTAATTTTGCCTTCCAATCTTTTTCTTAACTTTTTACTTCAAAAGAAACATAAAGTTAAAAGAATTTGCAACTATAATATAAAGACATCCCTTGTACCCTTGTACCCCATCTTCGCCAAGGCAACATCTTATGTGACTATAACATAATACTAAACCCAGAAATTTACACTGCTATGATATGTATGTCTAGTTCCATGTCCTTTATCATATAAAGACTCATGTAACTCTCACTGTGATTGAGATACATAACCATCTCTGGCCACAAAGTTCTCCCTTGTGCTGCCCCTTAACTGTCATAACCACCCCTCTATCATTTCTAATCTGGGCAACTGATAATTTAATCACCATTTCTATAGTCTGTCATCTCACAAATTTTATATAAAAGGGATTACATCATATGTGGACTTTTGTAAAATTTATTTATTTATTTATTTGACAGAGATCACAAGTAGGCAGAGAGGCAGGCAGAGAGAGAGGAAGGGAAGCAGGCTCCCTGCTGAGCAGAGAGCCCTATGTGGGGCTCCATCCCAGGACACCGGGATCATGACCTGAGCCGAAGGTAGAGGCTTTAACCCACTGAGCCATGCAGGCGGCCCATATGTGGACTTTTGAGATTAGCTTTTCCCACACAGCATAATGCTTTTGCAATCTAGTTTGTTCCTTTTCACTGCTGGTATAAGTATGGGCACAGTTTGCTTAAACATTCACCTGCCGTAGGATGTGTGGCTTCTTTCTAGTTTTCGGCAATTATAAATAAAGCTCCTATGGACTATTATGTACAACTTTTTGTGTGTACATAAGAGGTCTTTCTCTGGGATAAATACCCAGGAGTATGATTTCTGGGTCATACAGTAAATGTACATTTAGATTTATAAAAAACTGCTAAAATGTTTTCCAGAGTGGCTGTACTGTTTCACATTCCAGCAAGCAACTGGTGAGAGTTCTTATTGTTCCACATCTTCTCCAGCATTTGGCATTGTCACTATCTTTTGCTACCTTTTAACTTTCAACCTACCTATATCATTAAAACAGAAGTGAATTTCTTGGAGACAGCATGTAGTTTTTACTGTTGTTGTTGCTGTTGTTTTGTCCAGTGTGCCAATCTCTGTCTTTTAATTGGTGTGTTAGAACATTTACATTTAATATTATTATTTATAAGTTAGAGTTTAAGTGTGTCATTTTATTTTTTTGTCTTTTGTTTATTCCTGTTTTTAATTTCCCTGTTTTCCTTTTTCTGTCTTCCCATGGGTTACCTGAACCTTTAAAAAAATTCCACTTTTACTTATATATAGTGCTTTTCAGTGTATCTGTTTATATAGACATTTTAGCATATTCCAGGTATTACATGAAGTGTATATAATTCATCAATTCACTGATGTGGACATTTTATCAGCCAGAGTTCAGTATAGTGACTTAAATCTCATTACATCCCTTTAGTCTTCCAATTCCTAATATAATTTTCTTATATTTTTTCTTGGCATATATTGAGAATTACATAAGATAGTGTTATGAATTTTGTTGCAATTGCCAAACACACTTTAGAAAACTGAAGAGGAGACAAAGTCTATTGTATTTATTTATATTTTTGTTTACTATGCTCTTTCTTCCTAAATGACATTCCAAGAGTCCTTCTTTTTCGTTTTCCCCTTTTTGTTTAGAGAACTTCCTTTAATCATTCCTTCAGGATAAGTCTGATGGGGTCAAATTCTCTTAGTTTTCTTTCTTCTGAGAATGTCTTGATTTTTTTCTTCATTCCTGAAGGATATTTTCACTGGTTATAAGATTCCGGGTTGACATTTCTTTCAGCACTTGAAAAATGTTGTGCCATATTCTGCTCGTCTCCATGGTTTCTGATGAGAAATCTGCTGACATTCAAACTGTTTTCCCCTTATACGAAGATGTCATTTCTCTTTCACCGCTTTCAAGACTTTTCTCTTTGTCTTTAGTTCTCAGAAGTTTTAATATGCTATGTCTTGGCACAGATTTCTTTTGGTTTATCCTGTTTGGGGTTTTCTCAGCTTCTTGAATCTATAAGTTTATGTTTTTTCTAAATTTGGGAATTTTTAAACCATTGTTTCTTTGATAGCTTTTTCAGTCTTGTCTTGATTTTTTTTTTTTTTTTCCTCCTGGGATTCTGATCACACAAATGCTAGATCTTCTGTTACAGTCCCTTTCTTAGGTCCTTGAGTTTCTGTTCATTTTTTAAGTCTATTTTTTGCTGTGTTGTTCAGATCGAGTAATTTCTATTATTTTATCTTCAAGTTTACTGATTCTTTCCCTCTGTCCGGCTGAGACCATCCATTGAATTTTAAATATGGTTATTGTATTTTTCAGTTCCAAAATTTCCATTTTGTTCTTCTTTACAGATTTTTTAAAATGATTAGTTTCAGAGGTAGAATTTAGTGATTCATCAGTTGCATATAACACCCAGTGCTCATTACATCAAGTGCCCTCCTTAATTAAGGCCCATCACCCAGTTATGAAATAAGTCTTCTTTATAGCTTTTATTCCTTTGCTGAGGATTTCTCTTTTCTCACTTGTTCCAATTATGTTCATTGTTGAAGAATTTTCATATTGCTGTTTTAAAATCTTCGTCAGATCATTTTAACATCTTTATCTTCTGATTGGTTTCTTTTGGTTGTTTTTTCTCATCCAGGTTGAGATTTTCCTGGTTCTTGGTATGAAGAGTGACTTGTGATTGAAACCTGAACGTTTGGGTGGATATCTGGCTTCTGCTGGCCAAAGTGGAGGTGCGACCTCATTTTTCTTTTCTGTGTTGTTTGGTGGTACAGTCCAGCTATTGTCTATAAGTTTTCTGGGTTTCTTCTTTGCTGATTGTTGAACTGGAGGGAGCAGGCTTCTCTCGGGGATTTTTTTTTAATGACACTATTGGTATTTCTAGTAACCAGCTGCCTCAGCATCCAGGCTGGGATATGTGAAGTGTAAATAAGACTCAGAGAACTCACCACCATTTCATTCCTTGGACCCTGAGGTCCCCAAGGGGTCTTTCTTCTCTCCACTTTTCAGAGTTCATATATGTCTGTGACTTTGAGCAGTCCTTAATGGGAGGATCAGGGAAAGTACTTCTATCCTCTTTCCATATGTGGAAGTCCCAAAGGTCAGAACTTTTTGAAACTGCCCTGGATATCCTTTACGTTGGTTTCCCTCAAGATTCTGATATATGCATGACTGGTATTCATACTGGGTTTCTGCTCTTTTTGTTTAATTCTTATGCCAAAATACTCTTGTGAAAAATTTGAACATGGCCTACTTTGAATGCTATCCCTGGGGAACATAGAGCAGATATGAGCTCTTGTGAAATGTCCCTTGACTCCCAAAGTCTGGGTGGAGGCAGGGGGACAGCTGGGAGGTGGTTGGCCTGGACAGGCTGGTGTCCAGGCCACAGGCAAGCCAGTCCTTAGATTCAGTGGTACACACATTTAGTTCAGGCTAACTCCATGCATTCACTGTTTGTCCTCTTAAACCTATGGATTTGTCCTCTTCCCAAATTTCCCAAAGACCCTTTCCTCCATCCAGGCCAGTGTCCATCTTATCCCACCCTGCCATTCTCATGCTCATTTTTATACCACTGACAAGGTATAGAAATATACCAGGTCTCCAGGAGAGCACTTCTTCTTCTTCAATGACCAGAGGCTATACAACTTCTGCATCACCTGCACTGGACCAGACCTCCTTCCCACTGAGCCTGAAGTTCTGAGGGCATTCCAAACCATCACAGAGTAATAAGCATGCTGACTGCCATGGGGTCTCTGACCTGCTTTGCTGGAGTCCTGCCAGGCTAACACTTAATTTACATAAATTCAATGTTCCCTTTGAGAGGGGGAGATCTGTTTCTTTGCCTGTTGGGCTTTGGTCCTACTATGTCCTACTAGGTCTCTAACACTCCAAGGAAAGGAAGACCATACCCCCAAAGCAAATAGACACACAATTAGTTAATTAAGAAATAATTTATTTAGAATTTCTAACAGTCCCAGACCCTACAGTTTAAGGGCTTTTTTTTTTTTTTTTCTCCCTGGGTAAAATTGGGTAAAACTCATCACATATGGTTTCACTTAGAATTTCATTCTCATTTTACATAAGCAGATAGTGAGGCTCTTTGAGATAAATACTTGCTGCAGTAAGCCATGAGGCACATAGCCAATGAGCATTCAGCTCAGGGTACATGTGATAGCTTTATCATTGCTTTGTTATTCTGTGGTCTAACATGGCTGCTCTAGCTCCAGCCATCACATCTGCTTTCCAGCCAGTAGGAAGAGGAAAGCATGCCCCTTCATTTTAAGAACACACACAGAGTTGCACACATCATTTCTGCTTATGCTTCAGTAGCTAACATTTAGGTATATGACCACAGCTAGCTGCAGAGAATGCTGGGAAATGTAATATTTATTCTGGGAAACCCAGTACCCACCTAGTAGTCTAGAGTTCCATTTCCATGGGACAGAGGTGAGAGTGGATATTTGGGCACAATGAACAGTTTCTCCTATGCCTTCTGGTAAGCATGATGAATGCCACATTGGTCATGTGTTGAGTATTGACTCAATCCAGAGCACACTGAGCACATTTTGCATGTGAGACTTTGACTTGAGCCCCATGGGAAATAGAAATACATGTAAGGGTCAGGAAAAGGGGGGCAGAATAATCTTTATTGAAGACTTACCATGTTCTTACCATACAAAGAAGCTTTGCATACCTTGTCTCTTCATCTTTATGACTCTGTATGGCCGCTGTATATCTGAGGAACCGTATCTCATTGATGGAGTGTGTCTAAGGTCAGGTTTCCTGGGAAATGAACTATGAGATACGGGAGATTTATCAGGGAGTGGATCCGGGATCAACATCACGGGGAGTGAGGCAAGAAGGGCTGACGTGGCTTCCATGCAGTCGCAGCCAGGCCCAGCTGGAGATAACCCTGTAGAGTGGTCCTTCTCTCCTAATTAGGGGCCAGGACTTTGGACCCCTCATGAGCTAGTTCCTGGATGTGGGATGCCCACCCCCATTGCCCCTCCTTTCTGGGAGGGGCATGATCTTGAGCAAAGCCGCTGTCACCATCCAAAGACTATTCCCAGGGACCAGGCATCCACCTTCAACACCTCCAGCCTCTGGGGGAATAAGTACCTTGGCCTAGAAGTTGGGATCTAGCCTGCACAGGACAGTGTCCCCTACAGACTGACATATTCCAGGTCACATAACTTGGTGGTTCAAAGCTGAGATTCTAATCTAGTTCTGTCTCCAAAATTCATGTCCTTCTCCATATCTCTTGCTGCCTCCCACGGGGCAACCCAGAGATGGACAGCACTGGTTGGGGAAGGGCCTGGGGGCTGGATTCTTCCCAGCATGTTCTCTTGAGGGTAGGGTTAGATGGAGGTCCTCACTGCTCCTGAGACCTGAGATGGATCCACCCTCCTCTCCCATTTTCCCCTAGGCTGTCAGTATGCCCCAGCCACACTGCCCTCCTTACTGTGCCTTGGGACCTCCCAAGTCCATTCCAGCCTTGGGGATGTCACTTCTGTCCCTTCCACCTGGACTGTGCCTCCTCCAACCTTTCACATGGTTAGCTGCTCCAGATCATTGGGTTCCCAGCTCGAATGGCACCTTCTCCGACCACCTTATTTCAAGTCACCCACTGCCACAGCCCCTCTCTATCCTATCACTTGTGTTATGCTAACATTACAAATCCCTAAAGTGATCTTCTTTCACTAGGTTACATGGGGATAATCTGTTTCCCCAAGAATGTGAGCTATGTGAAGGCAGAGATTTGTTTTTCTCACTCACTCCCTAGACCAGTGCCAGGACATAGTATGTGCTCAATAAATATGACTCAGTTAATGGAATGAATGAGTACATGAATGCAAAAGGTACAAGTAACCCTCCTCTAGGCCTGTAAGGGATTTCCCAGAGCTGGGGGTGTTTGAGGAGAGAGAAGTCTTTCCTTCCAGCTGCTCTAAAGAGATGGAGCAGTGCTGAACTTACAGAGGATGTCAACCTCCGTCTCACTTTCCCCAACTATAAGCAAGGGGGTGGTGCACCTCCTAGGAAAAGTGTCAGAGTCTTTTTCAGAACCTGTATGCAGTGGGGAGAACATAGTTGTCCAAGGAGAGCTTACCCAGGTTCGAATCCTGACTCCAGTCTCTCTCTCCACACACCCACTGAATTCCTGGAACCCCTGTGTCTGCATCTGTAAATGGGTTTGATCATAATGCCAGCTCCCTGTGGTACTGATGAAGTGAAATGGATGATATGGGGTGTATTAGTTTCTTTTGGCTACCAAAACAAAAGGCTACAGGCTGGGAGGCTTAAATAACAGCACTGTATTGGCTCATGGTTCTGGAGGCCAGAAGTTCAAGATCAAAGTGTCAGAAGGATTGGTTTATTTGAGACCTTTCCTTTTGGCTTGTAGATGGCCATCTTCCTCTATCTCCACGTGGTCTTTCCTCTGAGCATGTCTATGTTCAAATTTCCTCTTATAAGGACTCCAGTTACCTTGGATAGAACCCACACTAATGACCTCATTTCAACTGAATAACCTAGCTCCAAGTACAGTTAAATTCTGAGGTATTAGGGGTTAGGACTTCAACATATGAATTTCATGGGGGAACACAATTCAGCTCATAAAATGGGAGAACAGGCACTCTCCAGGGTTGAGAGAGGCACTTCCAGTTTTTTTGTTTTGTTTTTGTCTTTATTTTCTTAAGGATCTTAGCATATCAAAACATGATGGCATGCCTCAATGGTTTAAAAAATTAGTCTATATTTTAAATGGTTTTTTTAACAAATCAGTACTTTAAGCACAATTCGCACACAGAATGTGCCACCATTGTGCTCCTAACAAGATAATTCCAATAGTTTAAATAAAATATTCATTTAGTGCATTACAGATGGTCTAGTCTGGCCATGGGACATGATTTGTAAGTTTTGCAATGAGCAGCTTATTCTATGAATCTTTTTTTTTAAATAAAAGATTATATTTATTTATTTGACAGAAAGAGAGATCACAAGTAGGCAGAGAGGCAGAGCGAGAAGGGGAAGCAGGCTCCCTGCTGAGCACAGACCGGGATGCAGGGCTTGACCCCAGGACCCTGAGGCTTAACCAACACATTGAGCCACCCAGGCGCTCCTTGTTTTCTGAATCTTATCACTCATCTCTATATTTGGGGATGAAATTGTCTAAACTTCTGACTCCTGGAGTCTGTGTGGCCAGCTCTCTGCGACCAGGCCTGCCAGGCACACGGCTGTGCCTTACCATACAGACAGGAAACTTGTCCCTGCCTCTCTCTGGGCATGAGTCTTCTTATGCCTCCTTCCCTGCAGCCTGAAAAGCCTTTGCTTGGGCTGGTGGCCCCTCGGAAAGCCGCTCAGCGAGTGGGAGGGGAGCCAGGCACCGCTTGGGTAGCATCACCATGGCAACGCTCTCCCCACTCCGCTCCTCACTGAGACCCGGGCATCTGTGGCCATGGAGACTGGTCGCGCCACCAGCACATCTGCATAGCAACCAGAGAGGGTGCCGAGCGCAGCTGGGCCCCGCTTCAGGAAAGCAGGTACACTTAGAGCTTTTATAAATCATTAAGGAGAAGATGGGCGCCTCGACGGGAAAACGGACAAAGGACGCGGACAAAAGATGAAACCACAAGTGGCTAATAAATATATGACAAGTGCTCAACATTACCAGCGATCATAGAAATGCAAATGCAAACACAATAAAATCCTTTTTTTTCTTTTTTCTTTTTTTTTTTTAAACCAGAGCAATTGCCAAGAGATGAGGAAAACAGAAAGAGAAGACCTGGTATTGGGGGTGTGTAGGGAAATCGGGACTTGCATTCCTTGCTGGTTTGAATACACATTTGCAGAACATTTCTGGGAGGGCAATTTGGACATATGTATCAAAAACCTTTAAAATGCACATACCTTTTGAACCAAGAATTCCAGTTCTACTGATTTATTCCAAAGTAATAATTAAGTGAGTAAAGATGTAGCTACAAGTGTGCTCCCTGTAGGGACAATTATAATAGAAAAAGTTAGAAGCATCCACAGTCTGGAAAAAAGAAAAAAAGAGACGGCAATTTATGGGGAAACAGTGCTAAGGGAATGTAGTGGGCAAGTCTTTGCACCCTTTGTGCCCAGGGAAGAGACATCAAAGCTCAGGAAAAAACCACCTGCTGTTCCTAGACAGAGCTTCCAGAAGTTTCTGAGCATATGAGAGAGCCTATTTGAATGTACATCACGGGAGGGGTTGTGGGCACTCTGGAACCTAGCTTGGATCTAGCCACTGACACCATTTGTCTCTGGGACAGGCTTCCTCTATTGAGATCTTGTCACCAGGTTGAGGAAGAAGTCCCAGTTGGGTCAAAGGGATAAATCATGAAGGGTCAAAAATAGTTTTTTTCAAGGTAACCATCCAGATTTGGGAACCTTGCTTGCATGAGAAAAATTAGCTTCCCCCTGGGGCATTTAAAAAATTAAAAAAATATATTTGTGGTAAAATACATGTAACATAAACTTTATCACTTTAACCATTTTTAAGGGTACAGCTCAGAAGTGTTAAGTACATTTGCACTGTTGTGGGACCATCACCACCATCCACCTCCAGAACTTTCTCATCTTCCTAACTGAAACTCTTTCCTGATTAAGTACAAACTCCCTATCCCCTCCCCCAGCCCCTGGCAACCACCATTCTTTCTGTTCCCATGAAATTGACCCTTCTAGATACCTTATATAAGTGGAATCATACAGGATTTGTCCTTTGTCCTTCAGGCTCATCCATGGTGCAGCATGTGTCAGAATTTCCTTTCTTTTGAAGGCTGAGAAACATTGCATTGTCTTTAAGAGACCACATGTGGCTTATCCATTCATCCTTTGGTGGGTCTTGTGTTGTTTTGCTTTTTTTTGGCTATTGTGAATAATGCTGCTCTGAACATGAGTGTGCAGATACCTCTTTGAGACCCAGCACAAGACATTTATGATGAAGAGCCATCCCATGGAGTAAAGCTACAAAGAGTGATCAGGATGAGTTTTATTCCCTGTGTGGAGAGGTCCAGCATTGTAGGCATCACTTGAAGAAACACAAAACATTCACACACATGTGTGAAGGAAATGACAATCATCCAAGAAAGCTCCAACTCATGAGAGAGCCTGGGAAGACCATGAGAATGAAAAGAGTTTTGTTCTTCCTACTCACATACCTAGTGTATTTAAAGATTGCATAACAATTTACCAGAGTAGTGAAAATTGTGAGAAGCCATGTAGAAATAATGAGGGTGAAAAACCTTTTAACATAAAAGAACTCGAATAGAAGACAAATTCTGTGGAACTAAGTCAGTTTGGTAGCCATAGTACATGTATACAGAAACAGTTCTTAGGAAAGAAAATATTAAATATAAAGTTTATGGGCAAGTTTGGAACTATGGTTTTCGTGGACATTTGAGAATTTGTGTGGAAGAGGGTCCAGATAAATGATAGATGGACTCCATCTAAAGTCTTTTGTCCTGTTTCTGATCTTTTCTGGCTTCTGCCAGCTCATTCATGATTTGTCTTGTTTCTCTAGCTGTATCTTTGTTGAGCTCTTATATCTACTTTGTTGTCTTGTTTTATGTTGGTAGCGACTTCATTAAATCTTAGTACTTTGTGATGTAAAATTCAGTATTTGTATCCTGCTCAGAAGTGGTATGTTTTCTGGTGAGTGATGTTCATCTGTTATTAATTTTTCTGTGAGATTCCTCACTTTTCATTTATTTTATATTTCTATACACATCTGTTATTCAATTATTTCTGATTACTCATTTCTGCATAAGAAAATCTTTTATGGATGAGTTGTTTATTGCAGGTTCAGTGGAGGAGAGCCAGGGTTGTGCCCAAGGCTGGCTGTAGTTAATGTGTGTGCATCTTTCAGTGTCCACTTATTCCCACCTGATGGTGCAGTACCTATAGGTCTGTTCATAGGGTGAAGTCTCTCTTTAACCTGGCCACATGGACTGGTGTCTTGTTGCAACTATCTTCTCCCTCTGACTGGGATTGCTTATGGAGCTCAGCCCACTGTTTTTTGGACCCAAACTGATTACAGAGAAGGTAATACATTTTTTTTTTCTTCATCAGAAAAGATTTTGGTTTTATGTTAAAGGATTTTGGTTCTTATTTGGGTACATGTACCTTATCAACTCTTTCTGGTATCTGCAGCCATGGGCACTTTCTCTAACACTGTTTTCCCCTACATCCCTGCTCAAATTTTATTGCCTTTTTTTTTACTTCACCTAATTTCTGAAGATTTTATGTCCATATGTATGTATGTATTTATTTAAGAGATAGAGAGAAGAGAGGAGAGAGAGAGAGTGAGCAGGGGGAGGAGCAGAGGAAGAGGGACAAGCAGACTCTGCACTGAGTGTGGAGGCTGCTGCTACTTGATCCCATGACCCCGAGACCATGACCTTAGCCAAAATCAAGAGTAGGATGTTCACCTGAGTGACCCACTCAGGCACCATGTTTTGATTTGTTGTTTTAGCTAAATCCTAGTTCTAATCAAGGTACAGCTTGATTTTCTTGCTGTTTCTGAGAGATTTCAGTGAGAAGAGGAGAATGCCAACTTAATGGGGCTATTTTCAAAAGTCTTGTTTGTATTTTTAAATTCTGTGAGAATTTTGCTGCCAATCAATGTCATCTGATTTATATATCATATTTTGTATAGGTGATAAGACAAATTCATACCTAGGTCTTTAGAAAGTACAGATTTCATGGAGAAATTCTTGGTTGTTCATTGAGGTTAAATGAAGCATCTTAGAAGACAGTGTCGTTCTCATTACTGCATAGCATGTTACTATTTTCATAGTCTAGCAATCTGGCTTCTTGGTTGGAAAGCTCAGGAAACAACTCCAACTAATTTACTCAGAAAGAGAGCTTGTTACAGGATACTGGTTATCTCACAGAAGTATAAAAGCATCACAGGATTGTTTACATGGCTAAGTCTTTGGATACCACTTCCAGAGTCCTGCTGCAGAAATTGGGACTGTTCCTCTAGCCCCTATCTGGACATCTTGATCTGGCAGATGCTGGGTCATGTGAGCTTGCTAACTATGAGTGAGGTTGGAAAGCAGGATCCTGGGTTCTTAATTGCTTTTAAGTAGTGGGTGGGCTCTGTCCTTGCTAAAACTCATAAGGCAGTGATTTGTCACTCTCAAGAGGGTGTCTTAGTCAGTCCAGTTTGCTGTATGAAACATACCATACACTGAGTGGCTTAAACAACAGACATTTATTTTCTCACGGTACTGGAGGCTGGGAAGTTTGAGATCAAGATGCTGGCAGACTCAGTTCCTGGTGAGGACTCTATTCCTGGTTTACAGATGTCCACCTTCTTGCTGTGTGTATACATGGTGGAGTGAGAGATCATCTCTCTTGTGTCTCTTCTTGTAAGAAAGCTAATCCCATGCATGGGCTTCTACCTTCATGAACTAATTATCACCAAAGACCCCACTTCCAAACACCATCACACTGGGGAGTTAGGGCTTTGATATATGAATTTGTGGGAAACAAAAACATTCATTCCATTGCTGAGGATGATTCATTTGCTAAGCAGCAGAACAAGCCAACAAACAGGTTTCCTTCACTATCCCATTCTTTGACTATCCAATATCAGGCTGTACCTAACTTTCCATATTTCCCTATATTTAAATGCATGTGTGTATTTGCTGCTGACACAATACAACGATCTTATTACCAAAAGCATTCATCCTTTAAAAAGAGGGTCTCCCAAGGTTTCAAAGCCCAGGGTCTTGAGGAGATGCCCATTCTCTTTCTGGTGAAATTTCTCCTAACACTAAACAAACAAACAAACAAACAAAGGATTCAGATGCTGGGTATCCAAAAAGAATAAAAGAGCCATCAAACTGCGTCTAATTACCAACCTAAAAGTAGGACTTCAGTTGGGTCCCTCTGACTATTTCCAGTACATTTTTGAGATGCTTTCTTTAAAAAGGGTTGGTAAACTATAAACAAATCAGTGAAGAAGTAAATTGTTTGCTCGATAAGATGATTTTAATCCTTGCATGCAATTCATTTAGCATCTGACCAAGTCAGTGACTATGTCTTTGGAATTGTGTTCCATAATAACCAACTTTTCCTAGGTTGTTCTTGGTACTCTAAGAAAAGATAAAAATAGCTTGTATTATGGCAAAGGAGGTATTAATATGTAATTCACTGCGGGATATGATCACCTAATCCCAAGGTTATTGGGTCACTTATTCTTGGTTCTTAACATGCCCTATTTCTCCTGAAAAGGGTTATGAAGATCTCTTTGATGGCTATGTCTCACCCCCAGTTTTAATTGCTGGATTCCAGATGTTAGATCAAATTCTTGAAACCTGACTTTCTCCTACCTCCTCCTTCTTGTCCAGATAGTTCAAACTTACTCTCTGATGGTGCTGGTTTGGTTCTGGATCATTGATATTGATCACTGATCCATAGACCTCACTGTCCTGGGGAGCTATCTGTCATCAGTCCCCTTCTCTCCCTCATGCCCTGTATTTGCTTTCCCCCTCCAGTGCCTTGCCTTTGGAGAGGACAAGAACAGCACTACTCTGACAGCAGTGTTCTGGCCAGACATCATCTCTGTCTGGTAGGTGCAACTTACCAAATTTTCTATTCTTTGAAAAGTACTGAGGTCCTGCCAGTAACCTGGGTTGGTAGTGTAGGCTTTCATACAGGAGAATATATCCATAGGATTATAAGCAGAATGTGCTGAAATTTTGGTAATGAAATGTGGATCAACAAAGAACCATGTTATCCAAAGGCTGGAGGAGAATTTTGGTGAAATCTCAAAGGTGATTCAGAGAGAGCTGTCAACTTACAAGACAAGTTGTCTTGTAATTCTATGTAGTTCCTTCGATCTCTCCAGTAATGGGGACCTGAGTCTCTGCACAGATCCAGTGCTGTGCTCAGCTGACAGTGATGATGAAGGTCATCTGGGGGTGGGCACACAATAAGGTCACTCCTGGGTCACAGTGTCCCAGGAAAAGGATACCCAGTCACCCTAGCATATGCATGTGATGTGTTCCTAATCTGTGTCTGACATCTGTAGTGCTCCCACCCAAACCAGGAAAGAGATGGCTCATGTATTTGAGATACTTCTCTCTGTTTTCCTGGAATGATTTCAACTAGGTATTTAAAATAAAATAAAAATTACTTAAAAAGAAACTTAAAATGATTGCATTTTGGTTAGAAAAATATATACATGCACAGAAAAGAACTATCAGAGAGACAGCAAAATGTTCACAATGGTTCTCTCTGGTGGGTGGGATACAGGTTGTCTTCCTTTCTTCTTTTTGTTTTCCACTATTCTAGATGCTTTACAGTTTTGCAGAACATGTGCTACTATTAGAATAAGGAAAAATAAATAATAGAAAGTTGAAATGTATCAACATCTGAAAATATAGACTTGTATAACTAGTAAATTAAGAGACTATAAAAACAATTTTTTTTCAAGATTTATTTATTTATTTGAGAGAGAGAGAGAGAGAATGTGAGAGGGGGCAGGGGCAGAGTGAGAGGGAGAGGGGGAGAGAATCTCAAGAAGATTCCCTGATGAGCACTGAGCCTGACACAGGGCTACATCTTCCATCTCACGACCCTGAGGTCATGACCTGAGCCAAAACCAGTATTTGGACACTCAAATGACTGAGCCACCCAGGTGCCCCTGAAAAAAATATTTTTATGAGAAAATTTAAATAATAAAGTAAAAGTAACCTTAAAAGAAAACACTGACATACTGGAAGTCATTAAATACATATGGAATACATTTTACATGTGTAAAGAATACATTAATGTGGCATACATTTTGGAATATATGAAATTAAAATGAAATTCTAGGAGCACCTGTGTGGCTCAGTCAGTTAAGTGGCTGCCTCTGTCTCAGGTCATGTGGGATTGAGCCCTGTGTTAGGCTCCCTGCTCAACAGGGAGTCTTCTTCTGTCTCTGGGCCCCTTCACCCCTGTTCATGCTTACTCACACACTCTCTCTCTCAAATAAATAAATAAAATCTCTAAAAAAAAATGAAGAAATTCTACACATCAAAAGACACCATTAAGAAAATTAAAAGGCAAGCCTTTTAGGTTTCAATGGGGTTCACAGTTCTGTGAATAAGATAGGAACTTGATAAATATTTGCTGAATCAATTAATAAATGAATACACTCTGGGGTTTCCTGAAGTGGCAGGCTCTCCTGTGCATTTTAAATGAAATGAAATCAATTTACGAAAACGTGATTTGCACCTCCCTTCTCCCCCCAACAAATTAATTGTGTAAAGCAAAAAAAAAAGAAAAAAGATCAGATGCGACTAGATGTTTTGTTGCTGTTCCACCACTGGGCATGGTCATGGCCCTCCCCCGCTGCCCTGCCCCAGACTCAGTTTCCTTATCTGGAAAAGGAATAACAGCCACCCACTAGCATTGCACTTTAAAGAGCACCAGAGTTTAGAGTCCATGTCAGTATGAATATATCAGGGCCAAAGCAACAGGAGTAGTTAAAATAATTTTTTCATCATGAATTGTGAACACATACAAAAAATCGTGCCAAACAGAAATGTGCATGTGGAGTGAATTATCACAAGGCAAATACCCAGAGAGCCACCAGTCACGGCAGAAAACTGAACACTCCAAGGATCCAGAAATCTCTTCATGCCCTTCTTAATCCTTACATTCTCTGTCCTCCTGCCAAATGACTACTATCCTGACTTCATGGTGATTACTACTTCTCTCTCTCTCTTTCTAAAGTAGTTTTATCACTATATGAAGCATACATCCCTAGAGCATGCTTGCATCATTTTGCTGGTTTTTAAAAACTACAGATGGAATCATGCAGGTGGTCTGGCGTCTTCTGTTTAGCATCCTTTGTGACATTCATCCGTCCTGCTGTGTAGCTGTTTGTTCATTTTCCTTGCTGTGTGGTATTTCTTTGTAAATGCCCTATAGCTTCCATTGCCATTTTCTTGGTCATGGACATGTGGCTCATTTCTAGTTTGGAGCTATTATTAATAACAGGGCTATGAACATTTTCCCACCTGTCTTGACACTTTGTACAGGCTGCCATGAGCTCTTTTGTACATGCACATGCATTTCTATTTGGGAACAAATTTGGAGTGGCATTGCTGGCTCACCCGGTATGCTTGTCTTTGACTTCAGTAGATAGTGCTAAACCGGATTCCAAAACAATTGTGCCCATTTACACATTTGCCAGCAGAATGTGAGAATTACTGTTATTTCACATCATGCCAACAACTAGTATTGCCAGAACTTTACATTCTAACCTATTCTCATGGATGTGTAAAGGTATCTATCTCATTGTGGTTTGAATTTGCATTTCCATAATTACCAAAGCACTGAGCATCTCTTCATGTGTTTGTTGATCTTTTGGATATTCTCTTTTGTGAAGCACCTGTTCGAGTCTCTTGCCCATTTTCCTTTTGAATTTTCTCTTTTTCTTATTGAAATATGGGAGTTCTTCGCATATTCTGGATGTGAGCCTTTGTCTATTAGATGTCACTAATACCTTCTCCCATTCCGTAGCTTGCCTTTGAACTTTTTTTCTTTTTTTCTTTTTAAAGATTTTATTTATTTATTTGAGAGAGAGACAGTGAAAGAGAGCATGAGTGAGGAGAAGGGCAGAGAGAGAAGCAGACTTCCCTTGGAGCAGGGAGCCCGATGCAGGACTTAATCCCGGGACTCCAAGATGATGATCTGAGCTGAAGGCAGTTGTCCAACCAACTGAGCCACCCAGGCATCCCTGAACTTTTTTTCTTTAAGATTTTATTTATTTATTTGACAGAGAGAGAGATCACAAGTAGGCAGAGCAGCAAACAGAAAGAGACGGGGAAGCAGACTCCCCGCTGAGCGGAGAGCCCAATGCTGGGCTTGATCCCAAGACCCTGAGATCTTGACCTGAGCCAAAGGCAGAGGCTTAACCCACTTAGCCACCCAGGTGCCCCTTGCCTTTGAATGTTTTAAAGCGTGTCCTTGATGTCTAGAATTTCTTAATTTTAATTTAATATAGCCCAATATGTATTCCACCTGTGTATTTTTATATAAAATATAAATAACACTCATATAACATGTATAATATATAAAAATATATATTCACATATATAACATGTATTCCATGCATTCTGCTATGTCAGTGTTTCCCTTTAAGTTTAGGTTTTCTTGTATCTTATTGGAAAAAGATTTTTTTGGCCCTGAGATTGCATATTCTCTTTATATGATCTTCCAGAAGCTTTATTGTTTTACCTTTCCCATTTAGATCTACAATTCCACTTGGACCTGATTTTCTTATATATGGTAGGAGGCAGGGATCATTTTGATATTTTCCTCATAGAAAACCTTGGATAACCAATGATTTTATTCATATTTATTAAAAATAATCTCCCATACCCCATTCTGAGCTGTTACTGTGTTAAAACAATAAATTGAGCATTTGATTATATGTTGCTGGAGTCTCTTCTCCTTCGTTGGTCTATTTGATTACATAACCTTGCACAGAACTGTGTTGTCTTAAGCAATGTAGCTTTATAACATCCTAATAACTGATAGAACAAGTTCTTCTATTTTGTTCTTCTTTTTCAAGATTGTGTTGGTTATTCCTGGCCTTTTGCTCTTCAGTGTAAATATTTGAATCAGCTTGCTTATTTCCACAAAAGACCTGCTGGGATTATAGTTAGGACTGCACTGAAGCTATATAGGAATTAGAAAGAATTTATATTTTACAACCATGAATGTGATATATACCTTCATTTATTTAGGTTTTCTTTAATTTTATTTGTAAATATTTGATATTGATGCTAGCATAGTCTCTTCAAAAATTATTTTCTTTGTTACCACCTATAGAAATTCAATAGATTTTTATATATTAACCTTGTATTAATTCAATATCAGTTTTAGTTCTTTTCTATTCCTTATCTTTTCTTTTCCTTGCCTTGCTGCACTGGTTAGACTGATATAATGCCAAAATAGAAGTGATGATAGTGAGTCCCTTTGACTGACTCCTGATCTCAAAGGGGAAAGAGTTCAATATTTCATCATTAAATATGATGCTTGCTGTATGTTTCTATATATTTTCTTTTTCAGATTATGGAAGTTTCATTCTGTTCTTACCTTGATAAGATTTAAAAATTAATGAATGTATATTAAATGTGATCAATTTTTCTTCATCTTTGGAAATAAATATATGCTTTTCTACTCTATTCAGTTAATATGGTGACTTCTGGATGTTAAACCAACCTACAAATTTTGGAATAAATTTGAGTTTCTGTAATTGTTATGTCCCTGGATTTGATTGGCTAGTGTTTGATTCAGGATTTTTCTATTTCTTTTTTTTTTAAGTTTTATTTATTTATTTTTGAGAGAGAGAGAGAGAGAGACAGAGACAGAGTGAGCGAGCACATGAGTGGGGTGGGGTGGGGCAGCAGGGCAGAGGGAGAAGCAGGCTTTCTGCTGAGCAGGGAGTGCTGAGCAGTCAGCAGTCCTGAGCGAGACTTGATCCCTTGACTCTATCCCAGGAGGGACCTGAATGGGACTTGATCTCAGGAGTCTGGGATCATGACCTGAGCCGAAGGGAGATGCTTAACTGACTGAGCCACCCAGGTGCCCTTCCGTTTATTTTCTTAAGTGATATTTTCTTTCTCATAATGTCTTTTTGGGTTTTGGTACTGATTGTATTCTGGGCTCATAAAACAGGTGGTGAAGTGTTCCTTTTTTTCCTCTCACCTCTGGATCTAAATTTCTCGGAGAAATTGTTGGCAAAGCCACCTGGTCTAAAATGTACTTTGTGAAAGATTTTTAATTATACTTTCAATTTCTCTAATAGTTTAATAGAACATTTAATATTTTGTATTTTTCTTCTTTTCCCCCTGAACTTTATTGAGATATACTTGACAAAAAAAGTCATGTATATTTAGGTAGTACAATGTGAGTTTTTTAGAAGTATACAATGTGATGATTTAATATACTTATATTATAAAATAATTATCACAATCATGTTACCTCACAATTACCATTTGTATGCGTATATGTGATCAGAACACTTAAAATCTGCTTTCTTAGCAGATTTCCAGTATTCAATACAATATTATTAACCATAATCACCATAAACTTATTCATCTTATAACTGAAAGTTTGTATCCTTTGACCAACATCTCCCCATTTCCCCATCCTCTAGTCCTTGGCAGTCACTGTTCTACTCTCTGGTTCTATGGGTTCTACTTGTTTAGATTCCATATATAAATGATATCATACAGGACTATTTTTTCTGTATCTGGCTTATTTCATTTAACACAATGTTCACCAGGTTCATCCATGTTGTAGCAAATGGCAGGATTTCCTTCATTCTTTATGGCTGAGTAATATTCCTGTGTGTGTGTGTGTGTGTGTGTGTGTGTGTAATTTGTGTCTACATCACATTTTTTTTATCCCTTCATTAGTCAATGGTACTCAGGTAGTTTTCATATTTCTGTATCTTGCTATTGGGAATAGTGTTACAATGAACATGAAAGTGTAGGTACTCTGTTATCATTATTTCATTTCCTTTGGATATATACCCAGGATTGCTGGATTATATGGCAGTTTTATTTTTAGATTTTTGAGGAACTTCCATAATGACTGCACCAGTTTACATTCCCACCAATGGTGTAAAAGAGTTCCCTATTCTCCACCCCTTCCCCAACACTTGTTATCCCTTGTCTTTTTGAAAATTGCCATTGTAACAGGTGATATCTCAATGTGGTTTTGATTTGCATTTCCCTGATGATTGATGATGTTGAGCACATTTTTATGTACCTGTTGGCTATTTATATGCCTTCCTCAGAAAAATGTCCTTTCAGACCTTTTGCCTATTTATTAACCTGATTAGTTAATATTTTTAATATTGAGTTCTATGCATTTCTTAAACACTTTGAGTATTAATATCTTACCAAATACATGGTTTGTAAACATTTTCTTCCCTATGATAGATTGTCTTTTCATCATGCTGATGGTTTCTTTTGCTGTGCAGAAGCTTCTTAGCTTGATATAGTCCTACTTGTTTATTTTGCTTATGTTGCCTGTGCATTTGGTATCATATTTGAAAAAAAAAAGTCTAGACCAATGTCAAGTAGCTTTTCCCCTCTGTTCTTCCAGGAACTTTACAGTTTCAGGCCTTACAGTCAAGAAGGTAATACATCTCAAATTAATTTTTGTGTATGGTGTGAGGTAAGGGTCCAGTTTCATTCTTTTTCATTCTTTTACATCATTTATCGAAGAGACTACCTTTTACTTGTTGTTTCCCTTGGTGGTCTTGCCAAAGATTAATTGACTCTATATACATACTAGGGTTTATTTTTGGGTTTTCCTTTCTGTTCCATTGGACTATGTGTCTATTTTTATCCCAGTACTATACTATTTTGATTATTATTATAAAATGTTTGAAATCAGGAAATGTGATGCCTTCAGTTTTGTTATTATTCTTCAAGATTGGTTTGGCAATTTGGAGTCTTTTTGGTTCTGTACAAATTTTAAGAATGTTTTTTCTAATTCTGTGAAAAATGCTATTGGAATTTTGATAGGGATTGCATTGTATTTGTAGAAAATTTTGAATAATATGGATATTTAAATAATGGCAATTCTTCCAATCCCTGAACACAGGATATTGTTCCACTTGTTTTCATCTTAAATTAATTTCTTTTTTTTAAAAGGAGTAAAAGTTTATTTTTAGATAAAATTTTCAGGAGTGTATATTAGTGCCAAAATGGTTTTTTTTTTTAAATTAATTTCTTTCATTAAATCATATAGTCTCAATGAAAATATCTTTCTCCTTTTTGGTTAAATTTATCTTACTTTTTTTTGATGCTATTGTAAATGGGATTGTTAACTTCTTTTTCTTTCTTTCTTTTTTTTGGATAGTTTATTTTAGTGTATAAACATGCAACTTATTTTTTGTATATTGACTTTGTATCCTGCAACTTTACTGAATTCATTTGTTAGTTCTGGCACCTTTTGGTGGAGTCTTCAGAGTTTTCTATATATATAAGTTCATCTCATCTGCAAATAGAGACATTTTAATGTCTTCCTTCTGATTTAGATGGTTTTTATTTCTTTTTCTTTCCTAATTTCTCTGGCTAGGACTTCCAGTTCTATGTTGAATGGACGTGGTGAACGTGGGCACTCTTTTCTTGTTCCTAATCTTAAAGCAAAAGCTTTCAGGTTTATACAATTGAGTATGAGGTTAACTGTGGGTTTGTCATATATAACCTTTATTATATTGAAGTATATTCCTTCTATACTTAATCTGTTGAATTTTTATCATGAAACAATGTTGAGTTTTGTCAAATGCTTTTATTTTTGTTCATCTGTTTAGGTTATCATATGGTTTTATCCTTCATTCTATTTTTTTTAAAGATTTATTTGTTTATTTATTTGACAGACACAGATCACAAGTAGGCAGAGAGCAGGCAGAGAGAGAGGGGGAAGCAGGCTCCCTGCTGAGCAGAGAGCCTGATGCAGGGCTCGGTCCCACGACCCCAGGATCATGACCTGAGCCGAAGACAGAGGCTTTAACCCACTGAGCTACCCAGGCATCCCTATCCTTCATTCTATTAATGTGATTAATCATGTTTATTGATTTGTGTATGTTGAAATATACTTGTATCCTAGGGATAAATCCCACTTGATCCTGGTGTATGATCTTTAATGTGTTGTTGAGTTCAGTTCGGTAGTTTAAAAAAAAAGATTTTATTTATTTATTTGACAGAGAGAGACACAGTGAGAGAAGGAACACAAGCTGTGGGAATGGGAGAGGGAGAAGCAGGCTTCCTGCTGAGCAGGGAGCCTGATACGGAACTTGATCCCAGGACCATGGGATCATGACCTGAGGTGAGGTGAGGGCAGATGCTTTATGACTGAGCCACCCAGGTACCCCAGTTTGGTAGTCTTTTGTTGAGTATTTTTGCCTCTGTGTTTTTCAGGGATATTGGTTTGTAGTTTTCTTTCCTTGTAGTGTCCTTGTGTAGCTTTGATATTGAATGCTGGCCTTGTAAAATGAGTCTTCAATTTTTTGTAAGAATGTGCAAAGGATTAGCATTAATTCTTTTTTAAAAAAATTTTATATATTTATTTGACAGAGAGAAATCACAAGTAGATGGAGAGGCAGGCAGAGAGAGAGAGAGAGAGAGGGAAGCAGGCTCCCTGCTGAGCAGAGAGCCCGCTTTGGGACTCGATCCCAGGACCCTGAGATCATGACCTGAGCCGAAGGCAGCAGCTTAACCCACTGAGCCACCCAGGCGCCCCTGGATTAGCATTAATTCTTATTTAAGTGTTTTGCAGAATTCATTTATGAAGCCATCTGGGCCTGGCTTTTCTTTCTTGTTAAGTTTCTGATTACTACTCCATTCTCCCTGCTCATTATTGGTCTGTTCATATTTTCTATTTCTTCATTATTCAGTCTTTGTGGCTTGTGTGTTTTTAGGGATTTATCCATTTCTTCTAGGTTATCCAATTTGTTGGTGTATAATTGTTGATAGTCTGTTATAATCCTTTGTATTCTTGTGGTATCAGTTGTAATGTATCCTCTTTTATTAATAGTTTTATATATTTAGGCCCTCTTTCTTTTTTTCTCAATTAGTTTAAAGGTTTGTCAATTTTGTTTATCTTTTTAAGAAAACAGCCCTTAGTTTCATTGCTCTTTCTTATTGTCTTTCTAGTCTCTATTTTATTTGCTTCTGCTCTAATTTTTACTGTTTCCTTCCTCTGTTAAATTTGAGCTTAGTTTGTTCTTCTTTTTTTAAAGTTCCTGGAACTATAAATATTGTTTATCTGAGATCTTTCTTTTTTGTTTTTTTAATGTAGGCATTTATCACTATAAAAATCCCCACTAGAACTGCTTTTGCTGTAGTCCATAAGTTTCGATAAGTTGTGTTTCCATTTTCATTAGTCTTTTTTTAGAAGTTATTTATTTATTTATTTGTTAGAGAGAGAGAGAGCACAAGCAGAGGGAGTGGCAGTCAGAAGGAGAAGCAGGCTACCTGCCTGCTGAGCAGGGAGCTTGATGCAGGACTCCATCCCAGGACCCTGGGAATATGACCTGAGACTATGGCAGATGCTTAACCGACTAAGCCACCCAGGCTTCCCCCATTTTCATTAGCTTTAAAATGCTTTCTGATTTCCTTTTTGACTTCTTATTTGACTCATTGGTTTTTCAAGAGTGTGTTGTATAATTTCCGTATAGTTGTATTTCCGTATAGTCCAATTTTCCTCCTGTTATTGATTTCTAGTTTCATAGCATTGTGGTCGGAAAAAATATTTGATATTATTTCAATCTTTTAAAATTTGTTAAGGTTGTTTGGTGGTCCAGTATATGATCTGTCTTGGAGAATGTTCCATGTGTGTTTGAGAAGAATGTGTATTCTGTTGTTGTTGAACAGAATATTCTGTATATGTCTGTTAAATCCATTTGGTCTATAGTGTTATTCAAGCCTGCTGTTTTCTTACTGATATTCTGTCTGGATGATCTATTCACTGATGAAATGGGGTAGATATAAGTGGGGTATTGAAATTCTTTACTATATCGTTTTATTGCTGTCTATTTCCCCTTTTGGCTCTATTAATATTTGTTTTATATATCTTGATGCTTCAATGTTGAGTGCATGTATGATTACATTTGTTTTATCTTCTTGATGAAGTAACCCATTTATCATTATTCAGTGATATTCTTCATCTATTGAGATCCGGTTTGGGCTGAATGTCTATTTTGTCTGATGTAAGTACAGCCACCTCTGATTCCTTTTGTCCATTGGCATGAGATATCATTCTGCATTCATTCACTTTCAGCCTCTGTGTGTCCTAAAAGTTAGAGTGAATCTCTTATTGGTGGCATATTGTTGGATCCTGTTTTTAATTCATTCTGCCATTCTGTGTTTAATCCATCTACATTTAAAGTAATTTGAAGTTAGGGTTAGGGTCAGGCTTGGTGTTAGGGTTGTTATTATTGACACATATATCACACATGATATTATTGTATTTCTCTATGCCATAGACCCAATATTATGTTATATACATACTATTTTATACAATTGCTTTAAAAATCAGTTATGAGAAAATGTATACTATTTTTTGTAATTATGTAATTACTTTTACTAATGCTATGTGTGTGTGTATTTGAATTATCATCTGGGGTTATTTGCTTTCACCATGTATTTCTTGTCAATCAGGTCTAGTAACAAATTCTCATGGTTTTTGTTCATCTTGAAAAGTCTTTATTTCACTGCATTTTAGAAAGATAGCTTGGCTGGACAGGTTTCTTGGTGACCACTTTTTTCTTCAAGCCCTTGGGATGTGTTATTCCCCTGACCCTCCCTCCATTGTTTCTGTTCAGAAGTCAGCTTTTAATTTTGTTGAAGTTTCTTTGTAAGTGACAAAGTCGTCTTTCTCTTTGATGCTTTCAAGATTTCTTGTCTTTGACTTTCAGCATTTTTACTATGTTATAGGTTTGCAAATCTTTTTTCAGTTATCCTATTTGTAGTTCATTGAGCTTCCTGGATGTGTAGGTTTTTTGGTTTTCAATGAATTCCGGAAGTTCTGCCATTATTTTTCAACTTTTTTTTCTGCCCTTTTCTCTCTCTCCTAGTATTCTGTCAATGCCATTGTATTTATATTGATTCAGTTGATGGTGTGCCACATTTCTTTGAGACTGTTTATTTTTCTTCGTTCTTTGTCTCTGTTCTTGCATAATCTCTACTGATGTATCTTCAAGTTTGTTAATTCTTTATTCTGCCAGTTCCCATTTACTGTTGAGCCCTTTTAGTGAGATTTAAGTTTCAGTTACTCTAACTTTCATCTTCATCACTTCCATTTGGTCTTTTAAAATAATTTCTATTTCTTTATTGATATTATCTATTTGATGTAGCATTATCAGCATACTTTCCTTTACTTCTTTAATTATGCTTCCCCTTAGTTCTGTGAACATAGTTATAATGGCTACTTTGAAGTCTTTTTCTGTTGAATCTAACATCAAGTCACTCTCTCAGGCAATTTGTATTGTTTGCTTTTTTTACATACCTTTTTATTTCTTGGAGAATACATATATATATATATATATAAAATATACTATCTATATCTATATCTATTTATTTATATTTTCTCCACCTGTAAAATGAAGATGCAAATAGTTGCCTCCTCTTGGTGGTGGCTTGAGGGTGTCTTGGGCAACTCCCACAGTCTTCTGAGGCTAGAAGTCCCAGATTGGGGTGCTAGCATGGTGGGTTTCTGGTGAGGCTCCCTTCCTGTCTTGCAGAGGGCTCTCATCTTGTTGTGTGCTCACCTGGCCTTCCCTGGTGTGTGAGTGTGTGTGTGTGTGTGTATAGGGAGAGAGAATGTGAGCTTCCTGGTGTTTCTTCTTGTAAGAACACCAGCCCTATGGGATCAGGACCCTACCCTATGACCCCATTTAAGCCTCCATTGCCTCCTTATAGGCCCCATGTCCAAATATAGTCACATCAGGGGTTGGGGCTCCAACATAGGAATTTAGGGGGATGCAATTCCATCCATAATGGAAGGTTAATGGGTTAGTTCCTCTGGAACACAAGAGCCCAAGGATTTTGCTATTATAGGAGTCATCTGTAGGTTCTTGCACATGCCCTTTCTTCTGTTCTCCAGAGCACACAACCTCACCTTCTCCAGGAAGCCCTCCCTGACCACCAGCCTCTGCGGCCCTGGCGCTGGGGAGATGCTTCCTCACCTGGGCTCCCACTGGTTTCCAGGCCTCTTATTGAGCCCCTACTTATTACAGCAATTCTCCTCTGACTTGATAGAATCTGTTTGTTCATCTGATGCCCCCACTTGCTGAGAGTGCCCCTGGGACCTGGGCCTCTTCATTTCCTTGGTTTCAGTTTGTAGCACAGGCCCTGGGATGCCCCAGGGTTCCAGGAGTTATAGGCTGGGGGAAATGGTGGTTGTCAGCCTCAGTTTCCCTTGATGTCATTACTCTCTGGTTGTAGTCAGGTGTCAGCTCAAAGGCCACTATGTCAGAAAGGTCTTTCCTGGCCAGTTTTTCTAATGGGGCTCACCTCTCCAATCATTCCCGAGTCCTTGCCCTGGTTTGTTTTCTTCATAGCATGTACCAGGGCCTGAGTTATCCTGGCTGCTTATTCTGTTACCTTACCTGTCTCCTTGAGTGAAAGCCCCCCAAGGGCAGGGACCTTGCCTGGAATCCCTGGAGTCTGGCCCAGTGCATCTGACATGTGTTTGCTGACTGAATGGCTAGGTGGTCTGTTGGGGACTCTGAGGCTGGAGCTGGAAGGTAACGTTTCCATGTCCCGTTGACTGCTTGAGGCAAAAGGACACATTGACAACACCTCCAGGCCCTCATTGGGAGAGGGTATGTCCCATATACAGAGCACATTTCTTATCCTTTTTGATCCTGGTAATGTTTCATTTCACAGATGGGAAAACTGAGGCTCAGATGGTATGGCCCATTGCCCAAGGCTGGGTGGCAAACCACTGGGCTGAGCCCAGCTGCTAGATTCCTTTTATTTTCCTTGCCATCTCTCCTTTTGGGAAGGTCACAGCATTTCCTTCTCCCTTCCCCTGTTCCAATGCAAGTACCCCAGGCCATTGGCTCTTCTCTGTGGCCTGGAACCTCAGTACCTGGGCTCCCGCCCCCTAACTCCTCCAGCTTGGGTCCTTGGGAAGCAGATGTGAAGACAAGTTTCCATGTGTAGTTTACAAGGAAGGGGGAGAAATTGAGCAGATGTCAAACTGCCGTGCAGACCCCGCAAAGCCTTGGTCACCCTGCCAGGTGTTTGGGACTGGATACCACCCACTGGAGCTGTCCTGTGTCCAGCCAAGGTGCCTGGGCCTCTCTCTAGGGAAGGGTTGTCAGATGTGGGCTGCCCTGGGAAGAGGGTTGTCTCACACCAGGTGGCTCTGTGGCTGAGGCAGACCCTGAAGGAGCAACAGCTGGAGGGTATCTGCTGGCCACGCTCACCCCAGCTGGGTAGCACTTCCTTCCCAGAGTCAGAACTGGGCAGCACACATCCCAGCTGCCACAGTCTGCCTCTGCCCACGTCCCTGATCCCCAGGGTGTCATCTGCTCTGATCTTAAGTACTCTGTGCTCTCTCCTCACTCTTCACTGTCCTCCAGATGATGATCTGAGACTCCTGTGGTTTCATCTTGAGCACCCACTTCAACCAACAGGAGGCCGTGGCTTGGAGTGCTGTGTTGAGAAGGATTCTGAGGCTGGCCCAGCCAGAAATGATGTTCTAATTGATTAGCCATGTCTGCCTTGGGCTCGGGAGGGACACAGTGGAACTCATGCCAGGATTTTTCTAAAGGCCTTCCTTCTATCATTTCCCCACCTGGAGCTGCTTCACCTCTGGGATCCACAGGTCTGAAAGCCTCCCTCTGAACTCAGCCTACTGTCCTTCCTCTCCTACTTGCATCTGGTCCCACTGGCCTCCGGGTGAAGAGGAAGGCCCAGGGGCTTGGCTTTGGAAGACAGGTAAGAAGCTGAGGGAACATCAGCAAAGCACATGACCTCCCTCCCAGGACTTGCTGGTATGAGGCTCCAGGCAGATGGGTGGTGAAGGGAGAGAGGAATCCATCTCTGATCCTGGGTCCCAGGCAGCTGTCAGAATGCTGACAGTAAGGGTAGGTGGGCAAGCTGGCTGGGGGTCGCTCTGCTGTGCTGCAGGGAGGGGATGTCGTGGATGCAGGAATGACATCTCCAAGCATTGCCACAAAGTGGTATTGATCCAATGTGGTTCCCTCACATACTCTCCTGTGGTTCAGATGCCCCGTTGCCTTGGAGACCAGCCATAGGCTTCCTGGGAATGATTGTGGAAGTGATGTCTTCAGGAGGAAGATAGGGCCACAGATGTACACAGTACCCGCCCCCTGCCCTCCATTAGACAGATAGGGAAACTGAGACCCCAAAGTGGCAGTGACCCACTCAACAGCAGGACCAGAAATTTGGCTCCCTGCCTTCTGGCTGCTCAGAAAACCCTCAGGCTTCTTCCTTCACAGGCATAGGTTGCCAAAGGAGGTGTCCTCGAGGGGAAGAGGAGTTGCTGCTGAGGCCTAGCAGGGGTGCTGGCCACAATGTTGGATCATTGGGTCCAATCTGCTGTGGCTTCTTTTAATGTTGGTTTTTCCCCTTCTAGAATAAGAAATGCTACCTTTATTGGGGCCTCTGGGTGGCTCAGTCAATAAAGCATCAGACTCTTGGTTTTGGCTCAGGTCATCATCTCAGGGTCCTGAGATCGAGCCCTGCATTGGGCTCAGCGGGAAGTCTGCTTAAGGATTCTCTCCCTCTGCCCCTCCTCACCACTCTCTCAAATAAATAAATAAATAAATCTCCTCAAAAACACTACATTTACATGCACTTACTATGTTTAGGCGCTGTTCTAAGTGATTTACTTGTCTTAGCTCATTAATATTTGAAGTGATTCTGTGAGATAGGCACTTTTACGATCCCTATTGTACAGATGAGGAAACTGAGGCACAGAGAGTTTAAGAAACTTGCCCAAATTCACACAGCTCGTAAGTGGTGGAGCCGGGATGTGAACTCAGTAGGAGAGGAGGAGAGCAGGAGGGTCCCTACTCAGTAGCAGAGTCCCCTTTGACCTTCCAAATATCCTCCTCTGTCTTTGGTCGCTTTTTGGACTGCATGCTGGGTTTTCTCCGGTTGGGTGCGGCCAGTCAGAGGTAGCAGCTGGACCTGGGAGTGAAAGGGGACAGAGGTTAAGGCATCTGTTCCTGACTTCTTCCTGCTGTGCCAGTGGCTGCAATCTGGTGCCTCTCAGCTGTGGCTCCAAGCTCTGGTTGGGTATACTTTTGGGTACATGCTCTATCCCCCAATTTACTCCTACTCTTCCCTTTCTCAACATCTCTACAAGGTGGAAGCAAGTTCTATGTGCTCAGGGTGGTGGGGAAGGTGGTCAGGGAAGGGACACAGTAGATGTAGGGGTGGGGATCTACATTTGAGAAGAGATCTGAGTGCCAAAAAAAGAGCCCCAGCCATGCACAGAGGACAGATGTTGGTGGGGAGAGCAATCAGGTAGATGGTGCAAAGGTTCTGAGGCAGCCGTATTCTTGGCATATTTGAGAAAAAGTATAGAAGCCAGTGTGGTGAAATGGGGTGATGGGGAAAGTGGTGGAGGATGAGGTTATGGTGGGGGTTCAGAGCATAGTGCCCTGTCAGCCACTGAAAGTCCTCTGGGGTTTAGGGATGAGGCAGGGGGACACTGGGGAGGGTTGAGCAGAGAGGTTATCTGATGCACATGTTAAAGGCTCACTTTGGCTGTGGTTGGCAGGTTGGGCAGAGCGGGGGCTGCTCTAACCATCTAGGCAAGAGCTGGTGGGGACTCAAGCTAGGGTGGCAGGAGTAGAGGATGAAAATTCTGGCTGGGTTCTGGAAAGATTTTTTAGAGCTCTGCCAACAAGAATCCCCCCAGGGTCAAGATGTGGGTGTGAGTGAGAGGAAAGGAGATGTCTCTGACTTTTGGGCTCAGCAGCTGAGAGGTTGGAACTGCTGCTCACTGAAATGGGGAGACAGCTGGAGGAGTTGACTGGGGTCAGATGTCAGGGTTGAGTGTCCCCATGTTGTCTGAGATTTCTCCTGGATATATGAGGCTGGGGAGGCAGGTAGGTAAGGCTGGAGCTCTGAGGAGAGTCCAGGCTGGGAGTGAGACCCAGCAGTGCCAGAGAGGGTATGAAAATAATGACTCATGTCAGTGGTGGCATGTAGGCAGGGAGGAGGCAGTGGGCTTCCCTCCCTGCAGGCAACCCAGCAAGGATGGCTGGCTGTGGTGACCGATGGCAGCAGGGACTCCCAGATAAGTTGGGGGACGGGGACATGAGAGTTACCCTCCCAGTGGGTTCTGCCAGCCTGTAGCCTGTGCCTCTGTCCTGAATCTGGGTGATTAACCACTGGCACCAGCCCGTCCTTCACCATGGCCGGCCTCTGTCCCCTGCTCTGCCATCCCTGCCCCCATCAGGCTCCAAGCTGCAACGACTGGACGATTGTTACTCTACTGTGCGCTGAGGACACCCACGCCCCAGAGTGGCTTGGGTGACCACAGGGATCACTTGGAGTGAACTTCAGGATGTCTGCTGAAATCACGGGGCAGCAGAAGTGCTCCTTTCCCACTGAGGAACATAACTTGGGAGCTGCTGGAAGTCACCTTCGCCACTTTCCCCAGGGGAAAATCTTTCCAAGTAGGAGCAACTTGGAGGAAAACAGAAAAGAGGGACAGAGAGATACTGACTGAGCCCTGAGGAAGTCCGGAATCTGGGCTGCAGCTTAGTCTGGTCTTCTGGTGCACTCCTTGGTGACTGAGATGGCCAGTTGTCCTGGAGGCTCAGACCAGGTCCAGCAGGCATCTGTTGTTTGCAATAGAAAGAGTTCAGACTAACATCCAAAGATAGTTCAGTGCCCACCTGCAGTCACCAGTGTCTGCCACTGCTGCTCTGGGTCTGGTTGTTCATGTGGGCTTTGAGCTCTTCCCCCACCCCCCGCCCCCGGGCTATCCCGGTCTTTCCTGCGCCCTTCTTTCCCCCATCGCTGCAGCTCTTCCTGGATCACGGTGGCTACGTTGTCTGTCTCTCCTGTGTGTGACCACTCTCTGGTTTCTGACCCATGTTTCACATTCTCCTTGTCCCTGCCAGATACCTCAATGGCTCACCAGTAGCCACTCCACCTTCCCGGCTCCCCTGCAGGTAGGCTGGCCACATGACCCATGCCTGGTCAATGGGAGGAAAGCGCACACCTCCTGGAGGCTTCTGGGAAAAGGTCTGCTTCCCAGAGAAAAAACTAGAGCCTCTCAAGGATAGAGCATTATTTTGCCCCTGCCTTTGGCTTCCTCTGTGGGAACATGGCAGGGGCATGTGATGCCGGGAGCTGTAGGGACCAGGCAGTGGCAAGGGCGAGAAGGAAGAGCCATCACACTGGGAACCATGGAGCAGAAGGGCAGGAAGCACCTGACATGGCTGGGCCAAGGGAAGAGCTCCAGAACTGCTACTTCCAGATGACTCGCTAAGTAAACAACCAACGTCCGTATGGTTTTAGCAACTGTTCGTCCAGCGTCCTGCCACCGAGAGACCGAAGCCTTCCTGATGAATGCAGCAGCCCAAGCACCCCATGGACTCATTCCGAGACTCATCAAGCATTTAATCAAATGCTTACCAAGTATTCCCTGCACGCTGGCTCGTTCTCATATTTAACGTAACCCATTCAACGACTTTTAAATGCACAGCTTACCCCCATTTGAAAGATGAGAAATGTAGGTATATCACAGTGATCCTAGTTTGCCATAGCAGAGAAAAACAAATCTCAGGGGCTGAACACAAGTGTATCTCTCACTCCGATTGAGGTCAAGGGTAGCTGTGATGGGGTGACATGTGCCCGCTCCTTACAATCCCTCAGGGACCTAGGCTGATGGAGGCGCGACCATCTTCAATTGACCCTTGGGGGTTAACATCGGAGGGGCAGACGTAGGCAGAAAATGTGTGGAGGGTGGCACAGGGGGCCTCAGGTCCTGAGTTGGGAGGGTGTGGCCTCTCCTCACACATGTTCACTCGCTGCAGCCATAAGCAGAGAACGCTGGAACACGGCACCCAGCTACTTCTGCCGGTGCAGGAGGAGAGAGACGTGGGTATAGCCAATTGGTTACATTGGGTTAGCCAGTCCCTCTTACTGGGGCTCAGGGGGGCTGCGTGACTCACCCAGTGAGACTCTCAGATGACTGGGGGGAGACCATGCCTGCTTTGTCTTCTCGGGGATCCAGACGTCCAAGGGCTGCCAGCTGAGCCAGGCGCGGCCCCAGGAGCAGTCCTCAGCAAATGCAGCTGTCCGCTCTGGCCTTCCATCTGTTACTGGGCCACACTTCTCCTCCTGCCTTCACCCCATCGCGGGGCAGAGGATTTCACAGTCTGTAGTGAGCACTTCCTCTGCACGCTCAGCTTTCAGAGGCAAGGCTGTCTGGAGTAGAGTGGAGAAGATTGGAGGGTAAGACGGGATCCCCACCCCCGATGATGAGGGAGCAGGAGGCTGGCTGAGGAGGGAGCAGGGGCTGGCGCCTTGCACCCCCTCTCCACCTACTCCCCTTAGTAATATGTGTGACATTCCTCAGGCACCCCTGACTGCCCTGAAAGAAGAACAAATGGTTATATTGCAGAGACCACAGTCCTGTTAAGGCAGGAGTCTCCCTTTGTTTGCAAATGTCCTTGAGATTTACAAACAAAGAAGTTACCTTATCAATAGCCCAATTTCCAAGGACACATAACTCAGTTCCTCAAGCCCTAATGCCACCCTCCCCTCCATAAGAAACCAAAGGAGGCAGAGGTAAAAAGAAAAGTAAATAAAGTTAAATTTCTTCTAAACCTAAATCTCACTCACAAGGAAGCTTGATAGCAGGAATGTAACATTCCACCAGGAAACTCCCAATTGTCTTTATGTTAATGCCTCATTAGAAGGGAAGTGGCCTTGACTTGATAGTAACCAGGCCTTCAATATCCTGATAGTATTCTTTGCCCCAATAGCTCTTCTGAACACCCCTTTGTCCTCACCTACCCAACTCCTGTGTATATAACCAGACACTTCTCACAGGCTCGGGGCAGCCGCATCTCTGCCTGCCCACGGGTCCTGTCCCCGTGCTCTAATAAACCACCTTTTTGCACCAGAGACGTCTTAAGAATTCTTTCTTTAGCCGTCGGCTCCGAACCTCACCCCACCGAACCCGACCTAGGTTCTGGGACTTCATCACCGAGGCCAGGGGTAAGGCCTCAGTTTCCTCATCTGCAGAGGGCACTGATAACTGCCTCCATCACAGTTGCTGGGGGTGGGTGGTGAGGCAGTAGGGAGCACGTAGAGCTGTGCCTGGCTGCAAGCCAGCATTTGCTGAACGTCGATGAGGCCATACTCCTCCAGCCTCTGTTATGCCCATCTTACAGGTGAGAAAATGGAGGCTTCCCAGGTAGGCTGGGGCCCTTGTTCCTCCTAGCACTCGCTCTTCTCACAGGGGTGCGCCGGGGCACTGAGGACCACACGTCACAGTCTGTGGGGAAGGCTCTGCTCACCCGCCACATCCTTCACAGTTGCCTGTTCCAGAAGGCCCTTCCCTGTCTCTGGTTACCAAGACCTCCCACTTAACGCTGAGTCTGGGGCAGGAGTCTGGGGCAGGCCTGGGCCCAAAGTCTCTGCCAGCATAGTCACACCACAAGCCTGAGCACAGTGTGAGACGTGTTACTCAGCCACTCATCCCACGGGCAAAATCCACAGAGCTTCCTACTTTTGGCTCTTGAGCAACCAAGCCCCCAGGTGGTGGACCTGGCAGGGGAGGCCTCAGGATGTTTGTGGTGGGGAGATAAGGCCACCTGGGAATGTAAATTGTTAGACCAGAAGAATGGAGATGCCTCAGGCATGATCTTTCCTGAATTCCATCTTCTGAGTGTTTATTTTCTTCAAGGCAGACTAACAGCTCTTCAGGATTCCTGGGTCCTGATCCTTTGCTTTGGATATCCTTCCCTCCCTTGTATTTATTCAATAAGTTTTTATTGATTACCTACAAAGTTACAGTTTAAATGAAGGCATTCAAAGAGGGCCTCCCTGAGAAGGTGGTAAAGCGGCCAGGTGCCCATCTAGGGGAAATGTGTTCTGGGTAGAGGCAGCAGCCAGTGCAAAGGCCCTGGGGCAGAGTGTGCCTCGCTTGTTTGAGGACCAGTGAAGAGGATGGGGTGGCAGAAGCAGAGTGAGTGAGGGGAAGAGGAGGTCTGAGAAGTCACAGAAGAGGGTAGGACAGACCGGGGAGAGCCACGTGCCCTGAGTGTGCTGGGAAAGGATTGGGGGGCCAAGGAGAGGAGAAACAGAATCAAGGTCTTGGGTTAGCAGTGAACAAAACAATTATCCTTGTCCTCACCTCTGCCCTGTCATTCTAGAGGCAGAAGAGTGGAAAGAAATGAAATAAATAAGAAAGTAAATCCTGTTAGAATTTGAGAAGTCCTGAGAGGCTAAAAGAAGTAGAGAATGGTAGCAGGAAGTGCCGCTGGGGTGGGGGTTTCCATTTATCACGGAGTGACAGGAAGGGCCTCCCTGAGAACTGATGTTTAAGCGAAAACCCCAAGGAGGACAGGGAGTGCTCTTGCCGGTCCCTAGGAAAGAGCCAGGACACAGGGAACTGCCAGTGCAAAGGCCCAGGGGTTGGGCCATGCCATTGGCTCTTTCGTGTTATCACTACCCGGGAAATGGGGATTTCATGATAAAATGAATGCAAAGGTCTTTCAAAAACTAGCCAACATCACAACCAGTCTTTTTTATGATTCGTTCTTGTTACAGATTGCCCCAGTCAGCTATGGCTACAAAGATGCTGTTTAGCAAACCACCCCAAACTCAGTGGCCTCTGACTGCAAACCCTATTTTTCAACCAGATTTCTGGGGTCAGTAGGGGTTTAGCTGATGGAAGCTGGGGAAGCTGGGGCTGCATCTGCTTTTTGCTACTCCCCCTCCTCTGAGCAGTGGCTTCCCCAGGCTTGATCTCCCTGTGCACAAGAGAGCTAAGCCCCGCCCGACACGTGTGGTTAGGGCTTCTGCTCCTGTTCACCTCTGCTCACGTGCATTTGGCCAAGCCCAGCCCTGAGTGGGCAGACAAAGACACTCTGCCTCATAGGACATAGCATAGGTGACATAAGGAGGGGAGAGGCAGGGCTTCTCTGCCACCTGACACGTAGGAAATAATTTGGGCCTCTTGCTGCTGCTGGGCTCCACTGGGGCAGTGAGCAAACAGCTGCAGGCGATAGAACTTTATTTATGGACACTGAAATTTGAACTTCATAAAATTTGCTCATGCCACAAAATACTATCCTTAAAACATTTGTTAAAAATATTTTATTTATTTATTTGACAGAGAGAAAAATAGTGAGAGAGGGAACACAAGGATGGGGAGTGTGAGAGGGAGAAGCAGGCTTCCTGGTCTGGCAAGCAGGAAGCCCGATGTGGGGCTTGATCCCAGGACCCTGGGATCATGATCTGGGCCGAAGGCAGACCTTAACCGATGGAGCCACGCAGATGCCCCCTTAAAACATTCCTATGGAGATTTTATTTATTTATTTGAGAGAAAGCATGAGAACATGTCGTAGGAGGAGCAGAAGGGGAAAGAGAGGGACAAGCAGACTAAGCAGGGAGCCTGACCTGGGACTCCATCCCACGTCCCTGGGATGGCAGCCCGAGTTGAAACCAAAAGCCGGATGCTCAGTCAACTGAGCCCCCCTGCTGTCTCGCCCCCCTCTTAAAATTTTTATTTTATTTTATTTTATTTTTTATTTGACAGAGAGAGAGAGAGAGAGATCACAAACAGGCAGACATGCAAACAGAGAGAGAGGGAGAAGCAGGCTCCCTGCTGAGCAGAGAGCCCGATGTGGGGCTCAGTCCCAGGACCCTAAGATCATGACCTGAGCCGAAGTCAGAGGCTTAACACACTGAGCCACACAGGTGCCCCTTAAAATTTTTTTTTGCTGAACTACTTATAAATGTAAAAACCATTCTTTTTTTTAAATTAAATAAAATATATTTATTTTCAGCATAACAGTATTCATTATTTTTTCACCACACCCAGTGCTCCATGCAATCCGTGCCCTCTATAATACCCACCACCTGGTACCCCAACCTCCCACCCCCCCCACTTCAAACCCCTCAGATTGTTTTTCAGAGTCCATAGTCTCTCATGATTCATCTCCCCTTCCAATTTCCCCCAACTCCCTTCTCCTCTCTAACTCCCCATGTCCTCCATGCTATTTGTTATGCTCCACAAATAAGTGAAACCATATGATAATTGACTCTCTCTGCTTGACTTATTTCACTCAGCATAATCTCTTCCAGTCCCGTCCATGTTGCTACAAAAGTTGGGTATTCATCCTTTCTGATGGAGGCATAATACTCCATAGTGTATATGGACCACATCTTCCTTATCCATTCGTCCGTTGAAGGGCATCTTGGTTCTCTCCATAAACCAATCTATACTTTTAATGCCATTCTGATCAAAATTCCACCAGTATTCTTCAAAGAGCTGGAGCAAATAATCCAGAAATTTGTATGGAATCAGAAGAGACCCCGAATCTCTAAGGAAATGTTGAAAAACAAAAATAAAACTGGGGGCTTTATTATAAGCTGGGCAGCCTCTGAAATGGTGTTAGTCTGGGTCATGTTCTCCGTGAGGTCGGAACCTGGAATTGGGAACCTGGGACACAGGGGGCTCCATGGGACATTGCACTGAGCTCTCTCCCTCAAGGTCTTCTGGATACGTCTCTTCCCAGGAACCCCAAAGAGCTCAAGAGACACACCATGTGTTCTTCCAGCAATGAAGTTGTGGGAGCGGTCTCTGAGGGAGTGTGGAACTGTGCGGTGGGAGAGGGGCTGAGAGCCAGGATGGGAAGCCGTCCACCCTCTGCTCCCAACGGTGATGTGGTTAGTTGAGTTGCAGTCTATAATTCATTACCTAACTTGTGGACCCTTGGAGAATTGCTTAATCATCACAACCCTGTTGGGAGCTACTATCCCCATGTCACTGATGAGCCAGCTGAGGCAGTAAGGAAATGGAATCGGTGTCCAAGATCTGCCAGCAAAGACTCGGGAGCGGGAGCCTGGTGTTATCGGCCTCTACAGTCTGCTGCTGCTTCCTTTGCATTGTTCTTCAAAAAGCGCTGATAGAAATCTGAGTGTTTATGGATCAGCTTGAAGCCCATCACTCCCTTTGTCGTTCACGTTGCTCCCGCCTCCCCATCTGTCTCTCCCTGGACAATAGACGTCTCCTCCACACCCACCGTCTGCTGCCAGGAGAAAGGGCCTGTCTCATTGTGAAGAGCCCTTTCCTTCCTGCTTCCTGGGTTGGATGTAAACACCCAAGGGAGAAAGGCCCCTCTTGTCCGGCAGGCTGTGGAGTGTGGGAGAGGCAGGGCCTGGAGCCCGGCAACTCTGGCACCGCTTATCCCTTGTCCACAGACTAGCATGCCAGCGAACAGCTAAGGAGCCCGGGGGAAGCCCAGGGCCATGGGCACGCGGGGCCTCCTCTGTCTGCTGAGACCCTTGTGTGGGACTGAGCAGGAGGCTCCCTTGCAGGCTGCTTGATCATCATGACTGGAGAAAGGGCCCTCGGGTTCATGCATGGAAACTCCACATTCATGGGCAAAATCTGCGTTATTCCCTTGTTATTTGAAAACAGTTGAGCCGGCCACCTTTCTTCCTTGTTTTATTTTATTTTTTTATCTTTTGGGGGGATGGGGAAGGGCAGAGGGAGAGGGAGAGAGAGAGAATCCCAAGCAGACTCCCCACGGAGCATGGGGCCCAGTGTGGGGCTCGATCTCGTGACCTTGAGATCATGACCTGAGCAGAAACCAAGAGTAGTATGCTTAAACAACGAGGGCAACCAGGCGCCCCTTCTCTGCCTCTTCCTTGTGAAAACACAATGGAAATATTCAAAGAGTGACTGGAAGAAGTCTGAATAGCCTGTGGTTGTGTTTGGGCTGGTTGTTCCACCTGTCCTCCTCCCCCGATGTGTCCTCTCTTTGCTGAACTCTCTGATTGTAAGAGATAGACATCATGACACCCCAAACCCTTCAGCCTGCATCTTTGGGAGTGGGTTTGGAGAAACTAGACACCTGTACGAGTCTCCAGATTTGTGGACAACCCGTTGTCGGATGGCACTGGCTCCCTGTTTTCCTTTGGAGAACAAGGTCAACCCAAGTGTCACCTGGCCTCTGCAGGAAGTCTGGAGCTGGGGTGGGGGGAGGCAGTGGCTGGCTGCACTCTGAGAACATAGGGAGCTAGAGAAGTCTGTGACACCCTCCCTGATCTGCAGCCTCTGGGTCCTGCCAGGCTCCGAGCCAACGGAGTCAGACGGGTTTTGTTTTTGGTTTTATTTCGTTTTGTTTGAACCAGATTGAGTTATATTCTCCTGTTATACCAGCATCTCATTAACCCCCGCCCACCCTGCCCTGGCCAAAATGGCCTCCATTAAGTACAAATGTTACATTAATGGGACTGTTAGTTGAAAATGGTGTGTGGGATCATTTTTAAGTGACTTTGGCCATTAAAATAAACTACACTTTGTTACTTTAAGTGATCACTGTGGAGGTATAAACTGTGAACCCACCTAATATCTTTGTATTGAAGCGATGATAAAACAAGCAATTGGGTTTCCTTGTGAGGAGGACTGAGGATGTGTGTGTGTTGGGGGAGGGTAGCTGCAGATCAGGGAGGGGCCTCAGAGGCTCCAGGAGAACATGGACTTTGAGCTAGTTTGTTGGTGATTCTAGTTGCCGGTGGCCCACTTGGGTCTATGGAGACCTCTGCCTCCTTGCTTGGAAATACAAAAAGAACCCAAGAAAGAAATTCATCAGGAAAGAAAATTAAGAACAGAGAAATAGAGGATGGGGTGGGAGACCCTTTTAGGGGGCCCGGAGGGGGCCAATTCTAGAAGGTGCCTTTGGATGTCGCTTAGCCTGTCTGAGCTTGGGATTCACACCTGTGAAATGGGCGTGGAAGCCACTCGACCTCATTCATTCCACACACTCAGGACCACTGGAAGGACAGTCCCCTGCAGAACCCTCACATATGTCACCTGAGATAGGAATGCTCTCTCTTTTTTTTTTTTAGTTTTATTTATTCAACAGACAGAGATCATAAGTAGGCAGAGAGGCAGGCAGAGAGAGAGGAAGGAAAACAGGCTCCCTGAGCCCAGGATCTCGAGATCATGACCTGAGCTGAAGGCAGAGGCTTTAACCCACTGAGCCACCCAGGCGCCATGGGGATGCTCTTTGACTATGGCTGGGGAACTTTGTGTCCCGAATCCCACAGGTTCTACCGTAGAGGAACATCTGTTGTGTGTCTCTGCGGCTTCCCCTCCCTGAGACCTTAGTGGAGATGGTTCCTTTCTTTCTTTTTTTTTTTTTTTGGCTCGTTGTAATAGCTTGCCTGTCTTTAAAAAATTAAAGAGTGCTGAATTTGAAGTGGGAAGACCTTCACATTTACAGAGTTTTCCTTGATTTGATTTATAAGAGATTTTTCTATTTTATTAGTTTCTTTTCAAATGAACCAGGTCCGTTATTTATTTATTATTTTCATGCTTTTATGTTCCCTAATTTATTTATTTGCTTTTATCTTTATTATTTCCTTTCTCCTGTTTTCCTTTGGGTTTGTTCTTTTCTGAAAAATCTGGGGTTGAAAGCCTCATGTGTTCAAGTTCTCTTTGTGTGTTCAAGTGGGTTTTTGACAATAAAAGCATTTAAAGTCACAGAGAAGCCTCTGAGGCCGGTGAGGACTGTCCCAGAGGTTTTGATACGTGGGGCTCTGTTTTCATTGTTTTCCAGGTAGTCTGATGTGTGCTTGATTTCCTCCTTGACCTACATGTTATTTAGGAGAGGAGTTTTAAATCTCCAATTTTCTTTCTATATTTAGAAAGAATTTATTGCCAGCTTTATTTTATTGTGCTCAGGACTGTCAGCTCTAAAAGATCTGTTCAGACATCTTTTTTCACATTTGCGCCGTGATTGACCAAAGGATCATGTTTCAGAGCTGTTTTACGGAACTTGCTTGCGAGGCATAGCAATAGATGTTTATGTATTAATTCTGCCCTCTTAATTACAGAGCTCGGATCCTCCTTGCTCATTTTTTTGTTTCCTTAATATTTCATAAAGGAGTATCAGTTAAAATGTCCCACCACAACTGAATTTTGCTATCTCCTCTGATATTGCACACATAAGAGATGTGTTTTGTAACTATTTGGTGTATGAAAGTGTGAGGAAAAGGGAACGTCCTGATTAATTGCAGCTTCTCATGATTCTCTGGGAGTGTGGACTCTGGAGCTGGACTGTGGTGGCTCGAACTCGGGGGCCACCCCATGCTTCTTCTGAGACTCCCTGGTGTGCCTCTGTTTTCTCATCTCGGGAGTGGGATGGAGTAGTATCCACTGCACAGAGCTGGGAGGAGGAAGCAAATTAGTCCATGGAAAGCCGTTGGGACAGCACCCAACCCAAGGTCAGGCCTCCAGGAGTGAGTTCAGACCTCATTAATGCCCTTAGACGTGAGCCTCTGAACAATATTCTGTATGTTTTTTCCGTGGATATTACTAGGGCCATTTTTGCTTTCTTTTGTTTAAATTTAAATTAAACACATGCATGCACACCCATCCCCTCCCCTCCCCAAGCATGCATGAATGCAGGAGTTGACCTGAGCTAGCTGGTCTTCCCTGACCTTACCTTCCCCCTTCCCTTTCTCCACTTGGTGTGGAAGCCTGAATTATAGTGTACCCTTTTGCCACCCTTCTCTCCGATTTTGCTGTGTACCCCTGTAAACAAAGGAGAGGTTTAGCCGGCAGACCTGAGTCCTCCTGCCTGGCCTCCTGGAGTGGGTCCCGGTGCCCCCACCTCCCTGGCCAGGGTTGTTTTAGAAGCGCCTTTGATTCTCTCTGCTTTCTGTTCCCAGCCTGAGAGGTGCCACCTGGACCATTTCTCTTCATCTTCCTGGCTTCGCTCCTTCCTGGGGAGGTTGTGCCGGTCCAGAGGTGTCCACCTCCTGCCAACCCTTCAGGAATTCTTCCATCTTAGCAAGAGACAGATCAAAGTGCCTATGTTGTCCTAGACTTCTGATCTTTGCTTGAGGAGTTGTCCCCAGGGCTGAGGGCATTCTTGCTGGCTCCGTGGAGCCTGCCGGCTTGATGGTTCAGAAGCAAAAGCAAACCAATTTAAGAGAAAGCCCCTCCTTCCCATCCCTCCCTCTCTCCTGCCTTCCCTCTCTCCTGTTCTGTCTCCTTCCTTCCTTGCTTCCCTCTCTCCTTTATTTGGCAAATACTTGTTAAATGTCTACCCATGATGTCAGGCATGGAGATAAAGGCTGAGTAAAAACTGATGCGCTCCATCCAAATAGCTATGGTGAAGAAGACAGACCCCAGGGGACTGTGTGGTCGAGGACGTGGATCCCTCTTGCCTGGGGTGGGCAGGAGTGTGACTCGCTGCACCCACACCAGAAACCATATGGCAGTTGCTGTTTACTAGAGTGGAGCACACCTTTATCTCACTACCTGGCGATTGGATGCCTGAGTCTGCACACATTTGTTGAAAGACTTGAACAAGAGCATGCAGAGTGGTGTTATCCATAGCCACCCCAGACCAGAAGCAGCTCATAGGATATCCTTACCGTGGACCCTTGCCTGGTGCCGGGAATGGGCCACCTGGATCCTATGTCACACAGAGCACATGCTATGTGTCCAAACATGGAGAAAGTTTAAAAGTGGAGAGCATGAATCTGACGTCAGGATGGTGGTCACCTTTGGTGGGGCTGAGGTGACAAGAGAATTTGCTGGAATGTGGTCATGTTTCCACAGGTGTGTACACTGTGGAATTTCAGTGAGCTGCACTCTTATGGCTTGTGCTTCTAAGTGTGTTATGATAGAATAGGATAGGACAGGATAGAATCGAAGAGAATCTAATAGAGTAGAATAGAATTGAGTGGAATAGAATAGAATCGAGTAGAATAGAATAGGATCAAGTAGAATAGAATTGAATAGAATTGAGTAGAGTAGAATAGAACAGAATCGAGTAGAATAGAATAGAACAGAGTAGAATAAAATCAAATTGAATAAAATAGAATAGAATCAAATAGAATCAAACAGAATCCAATAGAATAGAATCTAGTAGAATAGAATAGAATAGAATTGAGTGGAAAAGAATTGAATCAAGTAGAATAGAAATGAGTCATGTGGAATGGAATAGAATTGAATTGAGTAGAATAGAATCAAGTAAAATAGAATACAATGAAATAGAATAGAATAGAATCCAATAGATTGAGTAAGGAATAGAATTGAGTAGAATATAATAGAACTGAGTACAGTAGAACTGAATAGCATAGAATAGAATAGAATTGAGTAGACTAGACTAGACTAGAATTGAATAGAATGAAGTAGAGTACAATAGAATAGAATAGAATAGAATAGAATAGAACCAAATAGAATAGAATAGAATCGAGTCAAATAGAATAAAGTAGAGTAGAATAGAATTGAGTAGAGTGAAATAGAATAGAATAGAGCTGAGTAGAATAGAATAGAATTGAGTAGAATAGAACCGAATAGAATCAAGTAGAGTAGAATAGAACTGAGTAGAGTAGAATAGAATCAAGTAGAATAGAGTCGAATAGAATCAAGTAGAGTAGAATAGAAATGAATAGAATCAAGTAGAGTAGAAAATAGTAGAATAGAACAGAGTAGAATAGAATAGTGTTGAGTAGAATACAATCAAACAGAATCAAGTAGAATTGAATAGAATTGAGTAGAGTAGAATAGAATAGAATGGAGTAGAATTGAATAGGATCGAGTAGAATAGAATAGAATTGAATCGAGTACAGTAGAATGGAATTGAATCGAGTAGAGTAGAATAGAATAGAATTGAGTAGAGTTGAATAGAATAGAACTGAGTAGAATAGAATAGAATAAAATAGAATCGAATTGAGTAGAATCGAATCAAATCGAATTGAGTAGAGTAGAATATAGTAGAATAGAGTATAGAATAGAATATAATTGAGTAAAATAGAATAAAATAGACTCGAATAGAGTAGAATTGAATCGAATTGAGTGAAATAGAATAGAATAGAGTCAAGTAGAATAGAATAAAAACGAGTAGAATTGAATCAAATCAAGTAGAATAGAATAGAATTGAGTCAAGTAGAATAGGCTAGAATAGAATAGAATAGAATAGAATAGAATAGAATCAAGTAGAGTAAAATAGAATAGAATAGAATCAAGTAGAGTAGAATAGAATAGAATTGAGTAGAGTACGATAGAATAGAATTGTGTAGAGTAGAATAGAATAGAATGGAGTAGAATTGAATAGAATCGAGTAGAATAGAATAGAATTGAATCGAGTACAGTAGAATGGAATTGAATCGAGTAGAGTAGAATAGAATAGAATTGAGTCAAGTAGAATAGGATAGAATTGAGTAGAATAGAATCAAATCGAATCAAGTAGAGTAAAATAGAATAGAATAGAATAGAATCAAGTAGAGTAGAATAGAATAGAATCGAGTAGAGTAGAATAGAATAGAATAGAATAGAATGGAGGAGAATAGAATAGAATTGAGTAGCATAGAATAGAAAATAAAATAAAAGCAGGGGCTCCCTGCCTTCTGGAGCAAATGGTCGTGTGTAGGAAGGCAGACATGGGTTTGAGGCTTGCACAAATAGCCACATTCGCATGAGCGAATGTTTAAGAGATGAGTGCTCATGAGGGAGGCCAATTCCTGAGGCGGGGTAGGGGATCTTCCATGAAGGATGAACAGAAGATAGTCAGGTGGGATGGTGCCAGGGAAGATGGTGGGTGAGGAAAAGCCTCCCATGGAGAGGCAAAGGTCTGTGTGAGAGCCTGTGGTGGGAGGGACTTGGTAGGTTCCAGGAAGGTGAACCTGGGGCATGTTCACAGGGAGGTGGGGTGGGGTTGGGACTGTGGCCATTGGAGGGGCCAGCCTCTTACACAGGGCCCTGCAGACTATGGGAAGTGTTTTCATCTTTACCCTAAGAGTGATGGGAAGCCCTTGAGGTGCTTTAAGTAGGTGAGTATGTGTGGCAAGGGCTATAGCTTGGGGTCCCTGAGGCAGAATCCTCTTCCTGGACTCCCCTCTCTATCTCATCCCCTGTGGATCCTTCCAGGTCATCCCTTGGCACCTGCATCTGTTTCCCTCTGGTGGGGATCCTCCTGAGGGCTGCTTCCCTGGGATGCCTACTTCTAACTGGGCTTGGGTCCAGCTGGTAGGAGCCTTTCTCCCTCCCCCCTCTTCCCAGGCACCTCTGGGCAGCTGGGTACCACTGCCCATCCTCCTGCTGAATCAGGCCCTGGGCCCTCCTTGCTGCTTCCTGCTGCTGTGCTCTCCTCCCCTGGGTCTCAAACATCTGTTACTATTTTATACCGTTACACTTTTTTTCTTGGAAAGGCCGTATAAATAAGAGTCAGAATATAGTGCATCTTCCACCCTTGACGGCTGGTTCCCGTTCTCAGAGGCAGCGGACTCATCAGTTTTACGAGCATCTTTCTGGAGGTATTTTGCACAGATGCACAGACCTATCCCCCCTCCCCAACAGTAGCACATAATACCAGGTGTTCTGCCTCATGCCTTTTTATTTTAATAGCCTTCTTGCCAGGTTATTCCACAGTCACGCATACAGATCTGCTTCCCTCTTTTTAAAATGGCTGTGGAGGGCCCCACTTTATGGATGTATTGTGGCTCACGTGGCCACTCCCTTTGGACGGGCCCTGAGAAGGTTTCTCTGACTTCGGCTGCCTGCCCTCTGTGTACACCCATCTCCGAGTTCAAGTCCTTTTACCACCACAGGTGAGCTTCCCAGAAGCTGATGCTGGGTACAGGTCACGTGCCTCTGTTATGTGAGCAGATATCACCACAGTGCCCCGTATGGCGGGTGGCGTGTCTGTTCGCCTGCATCCTCATTAGTGTATTATCAAACTTTTTGGTATTCACCAACTAATAGGTGAAAATGGCCATTTATTGCATGTGTGTATATATTATTATAAGTGATATTGACCATCTTCTAATATGGTGGAAATCCTCTATTTCCTCCCCTGGATTTGGAGCAGGGAAGAACTCTGAAGAATAAATCTCACCAGAGATGTCCTACCTTGAGGGGAGGAGGCGGGGCTTCTGTGCTTCCGTCCGCCCTCTTGGGGGTGTGGCTAAGTGGCGCGTGTAATCTCCCAGGGGTCTCTAGGTGACCCTAGGTGGTGCTCATCAGCCAAGGGACAATCTGTAGACCAGCACCTGGGCAGGTAAGGATGCCAACAACGTTGAAGACAGTTTCCTTAATTCAGACACAATCCAGGTCTCCGCAGCTGGCTTGGAGGAGACTCCCCATGTAGGTAGGGACTGAGGCTGGCTCTTACTGCCTGGCTCTTGACCTCTAAGATTCCTTTCCCTGGGGCATCTCTCCTGGGTTCAACTGTCTCCATCACAGTACCCTCCAAGGAGAACTGGGTCCTGTCTGTGCTTTGCTTCACAGCCCCATGTGCTGGGGACTTTCAACGAGAGCTGGAGGGAGATGGGCCTGACACAGGGAAGTAAGCTCCAGGCAAACACCCACAAGGCTAGCCCCTCTCCAGGGCTGGCTGTGGCCTTCGCACAGCCAGGATGCCAGTGAGTCTGGACTCCTCATGCTACAACAGCATCATGACCCCCTCCCCACGTCAGTCAGGGTTGAGAGTCTGCGTCCCAGGCAGGGAGGTAGACGAGACATGAGAGAAGAGGTTGGTAGTACGTTAGAAGGTCATGTGTGCTCCGGAGGAAACTACAGCAGGGAAGGGAAAAGGGAATCCAGGTGGAGTGGAGTGGAGTGTTTGCCAATGACCTAATGAGCAGAGATCTCCAGGAGGAGGTCATGGGGAGTAATAATGTCTCCATGCAGCCAGTGGCAGGGGTAAGGTCTTGCGGTGGGAGTGCAGGTGGGCTGAGTGACTGGGTGGGGTGGGATGCATGAAGGGTGAGAAGTTGGGGGGGCAGGGTGGGACCCACAGGCCAGCTTGGCCTCTGTGGAAGCCTTGGTCTTGCAGACTCCAGCCAGATAACCACATCTGTAGGGAGGCTATCAATTCACACACATAAAGGGGCGGGGCACAATGAGGGCTGCTTTGAGACCCCCATTCTCCCTTTGGAATGCTAATCCTGGCAGTCCTCTTTCAAAGTTGCTGGGGCTCTGTTTTCTTGGCTGCTGGACTGGTGTGCAAACACAAAGGGTCTGCATTAACCAAGCTGCCCCTCTCCGCATCCGCTCCCAGCTGTCCCGTCGTGTCCCCCCCCCCCCCCCCCCGCCTGCTCTCTCTGGTCTGTCTGTAGGCCCCAGCTGGCTGGCCCTGCTGATAGGACGCTGGTTCTCCACCTGTCAGGCCTAGGACAGCTCCCTCCCTCTTATCCCTTTTATCCACATAGCTAGAACCAGGCATGTTTTTTTCAGAAAAAGTAATTTATTTTCTAATTACAAAAGACGATGGAGTTGAACAAAAGGAAAGCAGATCAGAGCTCAGTCAGAAGGGCCTTCTGCAGACCTTTCTCCCCCCTCACTGACCCAACAAGGGACGCCACTCTCTGGAAGGAGGAACTGAAGCTCAAGGAGGGGGGGCGGTGTTTAGAGACTCAGGCTACGCCGGGACCTGGCTTTTTAAGCTTGGTCCCGTCATTTCTTTGAAGACTTGGGGATGACTGGGGAGCTCAGTTACCCTTCTGTGAAATGGGGTGTCGAGTCTGTGACTCCGCAGTCTTTCCAGCTGGGATAATCTGTAATTGTGGAGACTCATTCTTGGAATCACTTAATCGTTCTTGCAGATTTCTTTCTCTGTCTTCTGTTATAACTTTACTCCAAATACCACCCCTGTCCTGTAATTCTATACCGTGAAGGAAACAGCCCATGAAGTTGCCATGAGCTCTTTGATAAGCCATTTCCTGAAAAGGAAAGAACAAAACCTACCATGAGGGGGGCTGAGTGGGCATTGGAGGTAATACAGTGGCAAGCCTGGCATAGAGAGGAGCGCTTTGGAAAGGCTAACGCAGCCGCATGCACTCCCTCCCTCCCTCCTTCCCTCCCTGTCTCTTTGCTCTCTCCCTTAATTCTGATCCATGTTATTGGACATCCTACACAGAGCCCGGAGGACATGATCATCAGTTTGAGCTGAGCTTTGTTTTCCTTTATGTGTCCCTGCCATGGAACTTCCCCTTTCCTCTCCCCCCTCCTTCTGAGCCCACACCTCTCTCTGAAACTCCTAAGCAAATGCACATTCAGGCTTGCCAAGCCTGCTGAGAAGGTGGGGGTGACAGAGCCATCAGAGATGGCTGGAGACCAAGCTCTGCCCCCAGGAGGTTCTTCTAGCCCCAAAGGTCTGACCCAGAGTGCACAAAACTGGGGCTTCAATAAGGAGAAGTCCACTTGTAATTGGGTTGAAGGAGGGGGACACACAGAGGAGGTGGTGGAATGGGGTTATGACCACATGAAGGAAGTGGGGTGGGGGGAAATGTAGACAGAGGGTCCTGGCCAGAGATCTCAACTCTAGCAGAACTTTTGGGTCTGATGTGTCTGGACTCTGATAGGTCCTGTTAGAGTGACCCTTCCACCCCCTGAAGCAAACGCTGTGGCCAGGGAAAGGTGGGGTTGCCATTGGCCAGGGTCGGAGTCACTCAGTGTTGCGTCACTGGGCATTGGGAGGGTGTGGTGGGTATGTGCAGACATCCCTTCAGTACTGTGTTTCCCACTTCCTTTCTTGGCATGCTTACCCTTCCCCGCCCCCACTCTGCCCTGTTTCACATGGCCCCGGGCATGACTTATGACGCCTTGACCTAAGCTTCAGTGTTCTCCTTCCTGACCCCCTGGATCCCTCCTTGCTCTCCAGTCCTTGTCATCACAATTCCTTCCTATGTTAAGCCCTAAAATGATTAGTTAGACCAAGCTTGGTTTGAGTTCCCACCCCTCTCATTGGCCAGGGACAAAATCCCAACTCAAACCGGCTTAAGTAAAAAGTTCAGATGGATCAGGCAGTTCAGGAACTAGGGGTTCAAACAAGGTCTTTGAGTTTCAACATGGCTCCGTTTCTTACTTCTGCTTTGTCCTGGATTGATTTTTTCCTTCCTTCCTTCCATTCCCTAGTGGTAACAAAGATGGCCGCTCTGGTGGACCCTGTATGCACTGCACAGTTTCCCCCCTTTGATGAAGGATGTATTGCCCCTTTGTCTGCTGGAAGGGCTGTCAAGTAGACCGTTCTCAACTCTTGCTCTGCCTACCAAGAACTGCCTTGCCTAAGGTCACATACTTTCCCTTGGTGGCCCAGACCCAGTGGCTGATGGCTGGGAAGAAGAAAAAGGCTTGGCTCTCTCAGCCCAACTCAAGACAACCCTGAAGGGACCACCTGAGCTCCAGGTATCCCTGCGAGGTGGCTGAGCCTGTTTTTTCTCCCTCTGTTCACCCTGCTGTCTTCACTAGCCTTCTGAGAGCCTGATCCTCAGGACTCTCTTTAAAGACCATCCCCTTCACTGAACTCTGAAAGTCCACTTCCTGGGGAACCCAATCTGCTTCAAACACCGATGATCTTCTTGTCATGTCCTACCAGCTTAAAGACCCACCGCCAGCGAAAAGGAATGACCTCCTTTTCCCCCTAAATGTGCAAAATTTCAAGATTTTATTTTATTTATTTGAGAGAGAGAGACAGTGAGAGAGAGCACGAGCGAGGAGAAGGTCAGAGAACGAAGCAGACTCCCCATGGAGCTGGGAGCCTGATGTGGGACTCAATCCCGGGACTCCAGGATCACGCCCTGAGCCGGAGGCAGTCGTTTAACCAACTGCGCCACCCAGGCGTCCCTAAATGTGCAAAATTTCAGTCGGATACTCTCTGCCTCTGAGTGACTCTTCCCGGGTCATGTGATCACCCCCTGACCCAATCACGGTGACCAGGGAGACACAGCTCTCTTATTGGTCAAGCCTGGGCCATCTGGTCAACCCAGAGCTTCCACCCCTTAGCTCAGATGAGACCAGACCTAACCTGGGCAGGTTGAGGTCCCTCCCTCCCACTTATAGAATGAGGGACCGGGTACAGAACCACAGCAGCTCTGGCACAGGCCCAGCTCTCAGAGAGCTCAGACTGAGGGTGACAGCAGCTTTACCCTCAGTGAAGCCCCAGAGTGGGGCTTTACCAGGTGTCAGTCAGCAGGGCAGGCTTCCCCCAGGGTTGGAGAGAGCTGCCCTTTGCCTGGCCCTTGACAAGAAAAGCAGAGTCATTTACCTTTGGAGGTGGGAGGAGGGAAGCAAGGGAGAGTTTTAGGTGGGGCACTGGGGCATAGTAGCACAGCCAAACATTTTGCCAGCCTGTCCTTGAGGGGCTGCCACTCGGCCAGGAGCAGCAGCACCCAGCTCCATGGCGGTTACAGATTCCAAGTTCTCTGCCAGGAGACGACGAATCGACCTCTTGATCAGAGACCTCAGCTTTTCCCAATTAGTCACCCAGGTTACGCCCACCAAATCAAAGTTGACACTCGAAATGCACCAATCAATAGCTCCATTTTTTCCTTCCCACCCGAGTAGGGGAAAGAAAGCTAATTTATGAAACTTTTCTCTACCTTCCTCTAGCAGGGACAAGAAAGCTCAAAAAAATTTTCTTTCTCAGTTGCCCTCTGAGCTGGAGGTTTTCTCTTCCCATCCCATTTGGAAATGTTTTGGGAAGCACCCATGGAGCTAGCCAGAATCCTACTTCCTGGTCTGAGCATCTGCCTTTCCTGGGCGCTGGGCAAGGTCCATGGTGCACCATGGGAGCATGGTCTACTCCTTGGCCTTTAAAGCAGATGGTACCCTTGATCTGCCAGAACTCCGGTCCCCTGTGGCACCTGGGCCGGATGGCCATCCTTTTTCAGACCCTTCACTTTGTTCCTCTCTGTGGTCAGACCATGCCCTCTGCCCCCCAGGCTTGGCTGCTCATACCACGCCCCCCGCCACCCCCCGCACCAGTGGTGGCCTCGACCCAGCAAGGATGACACAGTCTCCTTGGACATAGGACATCTAGAGAGCCTGCATTGCCCCCACAGCGTGTACATCTAGTATGCAGCTGATGGGCTGTCCACTCTTTCCTGTGCCTCCCCTGAGCTCTGGTCCCAAAGCTCCCCCAGCTCTGACCATCTCAGCAGGTATCCTGGAACACTTCAAAGCCAGCAGCCCCAGACCAGGCTTGGCGTCCTCCCCACACCTATCTTCACCTGGGGGATGACCCAGCTTCTGCCTGGTCCCAGGGCTGGGAATCTGGATATCAGTAGGGCCCCCTTACCTGCTGGTTCCCACCCGTTTGCCCTCTCTGTATGCCTGTGGCTGCTCCTTGTTTCTGGTCTGCGTCCTCTTCTAGGACCACGGCCACGTCCTGACTGCACGCCAGCCTTTGGACCCGTGCTTCAAATCCAGCTCCCTGCCGTGCCATCACAGCATCCTCAGGACCCACACTGCCCCTTACTGAGGATGACCCATGGCTTGCTTGTCCTGGTCCAACTCAGTTTGGATCCCTCTGGTGACACTCCAGTGAGAGAATAGCATTCGTCTGTTGTCCCCCTCTACCTGGCATCCCAGCTCCTGTGGCCTCCTGTACTTGCCTCTCCCGGAGAGCTTAATGCCAGGGCTTGGGACTGCTCCTTCCTGCTCCCCCAGACTGTGAGCTCCTTGGGAGTGACCTGGGCCCTTCCTCCTGGACCTGCCTGGGCAAAACTCAATCCACATTCGTGTGTCAGTAGGGGACCTCCTTGGTCAAGGTTGTTGTAGAGTGAATTCTCCCATGGGAAAGGGGCCCTGGCTTACAGGCAGCTGGGATCGTGGCCTTAGAGAGCCTGCAGCAGGCTGAAACTCCCTGCCCTAGATGAGCCCGCCCTTGGCACCCCCAACCCTGGGCTGGAGGCAGAGGAGCCCTGGTTACATGTCCCGTCCTGTGGGCCCCCACCCACTGCCTAATTAACGTCCAGAGCGGCCGTCTGCTTCTTTGCTCCATCTCATCTCCGACATTTTTCATGTCTAATCCACCGAGGAGATCTCCTGAAGGCTTTGAAGTCTCCGGGCGCACGAATAAAGATGTCACCCTGGCACACACGGCGGTTCTTAATGAGGACAGGTTTGATGTGGAAGCTGTGGGCCCGGAGGGAAGTAGCTTTTCTGCCCACCCCCTTCTGCAGGGGGGCGGCCAGGCCTGCCTGCAGCAGGCAGGAAGTGGTGCAGAGCCCAGGTTTGAAGTACAGTAGGCTAAGCGGGGTCTCGGCCCTGCAGGCCCCGGGAGAAAGGGAGGTAGACAGCACTCCTGATGTCTCTCTTTGACCCTCTGGGTCAGGGTCTCCCAAGGCCAATGTCCAAATTCAGAGACCCCGCTTGGTCAGGGAGAGTTGGCTGGTGAGGGAGTGCATATCAGGGAATGAGGCAGAGAATATGGGGTACTTCGGCGGGGCGGGGTACAGATGGGGCCTGGGAGTTAGATGGTGCTTTGGGGGGCACAAGGGAGGAAAGGGACACTGGGGGAGGGGCCAGGCAGGAGATGGAGCATGGAGGGGTGCGGGGAGGAGATGGAGCCTGGGGGCCGGTGGATCAGGGAAGAGGTGAAGCCTGAGGGAGGGAACAGGAAGGAGATGTGGGATCCTGGGTTGAGATAGGGGAGGGAGAGCTTCTGGGGAGTGCCTCTCCTTCCAGAGCGGTGGGTGAGAAGTGCATAGACTCTCAGGCAGACTTGCTGGGAAGAACCATGGCTCTGCCCCCAGAGTGAGCACCCGACTGCTCTGTGCCTCGGTTTCTTTATCTGGAAGATGGGCTAATTCTGGGCTCTACCTGACAGAACTTAGTGAGGACTAGTGAAGCCATCTGTGTAAGCCAGACACGCCAGACACAGGACAACGCTAACCAAGTTTGGGTCATATATACATCTTGGAGCCTAGGCCTGCTTGGGGCCCAGAACAACCCCTTCCTCCTTCCTTGGCTCACCTGTCAGCCCCTCGTTGGCTGTGTCCCTGGGGCAGGCTCTGTCAGCTGTACCCTGAGCTTTGGTTTGCTTGAAGTGTCATGGGTGTGACAAGGGGCTCCCTAGTGCTCCTGATGAAGTTGGCCACAGGGATATTATCTATCTCCACCAGACTTTAAGCTTCTGCCCCTGGGCTGCCCTGACATCTGGGACCCTGACCACTTTTTCAGCACAGCACTAACAGCCAGCATTTTCTGAACACCCCTCCCCCCACCGCCACACTTAAGCCACAAAGTAGGCACTGTTGTTACTCCCATTTTACAGATGCTGAAAAGGAGGCACAGAAGGGCTAAGGAAGCTGCCTAAGTCACAGGGCAACTTGTGAGGGAGCAAAGGAGGAGTCATTCTCTGATTGACTCAGGTATTAGGTGGACCCTGGGATTCCAGGCCCCTTGGCTAGGATGGGCTTGTGCTGAAGCCCAGAGGGCCTCATGGCTGTGCCCACCCAACCTTGAAGAACTGCTGGTTTGGGGTGGTGTGGATTGCTGACCTTTATTCATGTGGAGTCCAAAAAGGCTAGCAGTGCTCAGAATAAAAAGCCCTCCCCTCCCTGCTTTCCACTGGGTGTTCCAAGGGTTTCTGTGGTCCCAAAGGGACCTTGGACCAGCATGGATCCCAGAGGGCAGAATCCACTGGGCAAGACTGGAATAGCCCCAGGCCTGGCAGGGAACAGGAACCCGCAGTCCAGCATACATGGGGAGTAGGTGTATCCTTTGCGCTGGGTCAGGGCTTGATGCTTAGAGGGCCCCCAGCATGGCAACATAATGACCTACCCTGTTTCTGTCAGTCACTTCCCTTTAACCTCCCCGCAATCCTCCCAGAGAGATATTCCCAGTTCTTCTGAGAAACAGAGATCAGCAAGCTTAGGTGAGTTTGAGGCTGCACAGCATTGGTGTCCTTCCCTTCCTGTCTTAGCCGCATTTCCCTGCTCGTGCTACCTAGATCCAGCTCCTAAAGAAAGTACTGGAACTTGACCCTTCTCTCAGGATCGGCCCCACCCAAGACATGCAGCATGTGTCTCAAACAAAAGACACCCTGTCCGTATCTTCACGAAGGCAGCTAATGTTGCAAAGGCTGTGGGATGTTGGCTTAAGAGAATGTTAACCGTTGTCCACCAGGGGATCTGATCATTCTTTTCCACCCCAGCTGGGGCTGAGCTCAGACACCCCAGACCTCTGCTTGCAGCCTGTGTGACAGAAGGGCCCTTGGGAAGTAGTTGTTAAGCCCTGGCTATGTGCCGGGGCTGCACCCCCTTGTTTGGTAGATATGGTGTCACTAAAGGGTTGTGCCCTCTCTGGTGGCTGCAGGACCATCTGGGAGCGATGGGGGTGACCCTTGGGGAGGGGCTGGGTTTTGAGGGGCCCCGGCATTGCTGCCCCCTCTACCCGCTGGCAGCAGAGCAATTCCAACCCGCTCCTGGAAGGCTCTGCCCCGCAAACCACCATACTCAAGGAAAAGTCAAGAGGAGTAGAGCCGAGGAAATGTGGGCAGAGGACATCTACCCTGTACCATGCTCCTATCTCTGCAGAAGCTCCGGCAGGCTCTTTTCCCTGTGGCCCCCAGGAATGGAGCTCTGCCTCAGCCCTCCCAGGGGAAGCTACTCCTGGAAATTGTTGCCTCCACCCCTTCCTCATCTGGATAAATCCTCCCTGAGCCCAGCTCCCTTACTCCTGTCCCCACGTCTGCACCTCCATGGCTCCTGGAGAATACAGGACGGGCCTGCGGTCTTTACTGTCTATGGGTCTCAGACTCCATGCCTTGGCTCCAGCTGACCTGCAGGCATCTGCCTTGTTCCTTCTCTCAGATCTGGCAAACACTCTGGCACCCATTTGGGCCTGCTCCTCTGCACTTCCAGGCCACGTCCCTCCCTGCCACACCCTCCCCTTTCCTGCCGGTCCAGCTCCTTGCTCTGATCTTCCAGAGAGGCTTCTGAGCATGGCATTCAAGACTCCCTGATTTAGTCTCTGACCAATCCCCCGTTCCGTCTCCAGCTCCTCTTTCTCCCTGCTTTATGTCCCTGATACTGAATCACTTGGAATTTCCAGAATGTGCTTCCTTGCCGACTGCCATCCTGTCTTGGTACACAATTTTGGCCCTTCAGGGAGCTGCACTTAGTGACCCAGAGGCCACTTCAGCATTTCTAGTGTTAGGGGGAAAGGGCTGTCCTTCTCCTGTTACTCAGCGCTGTCCTGACTGAGCCCCAGGCTGATCCCTGAATGTGGGACAGAGATACTTTCCCTGCACCAGGGAGAGCTAATCCTCCACAGGCCTTAGAGAGGACTCCACGTTCTGTGGGGGGCAGAGGGTGAGGCGGTAAGGAAAGGCCCACAGCCCATCCAGGCTTGGGGACGGGTCGAGGTTTCTGACTGTCTACAGGTTTAGGTGGTTTCTGACTGTCGGCAACATCTCTGAAGATGCCCTGGGATGGTCCATGGAGGGCTCCCAGGTGTATGGGAAAGGCTGAGCGGTTGGTTGGCAGATAAAGTGCAGGAGGGGCTTCTGATGCAAATTGGCCACAAGTTCAAAGACATGGGCAACAAAGGGAAAATCTTGATTCTAAGAAAAGGTCTTGGAGTGATTTAAAATGGCCAGGGTACTTTTGCAAAGGCAAAAAACCTAAACCAACAAAATCCAGAACAACCCCCACACAGACGCTGTGAGAGGCAGGATAGCATTGTGGTTGAGAACCCGAGTTTTGGAGCAAGACTACGTAGGCTCAAGTCCTGGCCTTGCCTCTTATTTGCTGTGTGACCTTACCTAGGTCACCTGCCTTCTCCGTGCCATGGTTTCTTCAAAACTACAAAATGGACATAATAGTAATGTCTACCTCATGGTTGGCTCAGGTGAAGGATTAAATGAGTTAATACTTGTACTAAAGACTTGTTTAAAAGAGTGCTGGGGTGAGTATTTTATTATCAACTAAGGAATGGATGGATAAATTGTGGTCCATTCATACTACAGAATACTACACAACATTTAAACAGAATGAACCAGATCTATATGCATCCACAGAGATATTTACAGTTTGGGTGGAAAAGAATGTTGCAAATTAGCAGATACTTTCCACTAGACATCTTATTTCTCTGGGAACATATATATTACATATAAATTAATGGGAACTGATTAATGTATATGTTAATTAAGAGGAAGAGTTCTGGAAGGAAGTGAAACGTGCCGGCACTTGTGGTGGTTTGGGGGAGGTGAAGATGACATCTGTAGTGGGGTCTGGGGGAAGGATTTGCAATGGGGGGTGGTGGGCAGGCAGTATTCAACCTTCTCTACAGTGTTCATTTTTAAAAATATATTCGATTTATTTATTTGGGAGAGAGAGAGAGAAAGCACAAGCAGGGAGAGGGGCAGAGGGAGAAGCAGACTCTCTGCTGAGCAGGGAGCCCCCTCCATGTGGGGTTCAGTCCCTGGACTCCAAGATCATGACCTGAGCCAAAGGCAGCTGCTTAACTGACTGAGCCACCCAGGCACATGTTTCTCTGTAGTGTTCAAAAGGAGAGTGTAATTACTTGTATAATGACAACTAAATCTATGGAAAGAAATTGTCGTGACCACTGGAGGAGGGTATGAGGCTATGGTTCTGCCTGGGGGGTGCTGCGAGGGGGCAGAATGGGCTGGTGGTGCAGGGAATGCACCACAATCTCTGTGAACAAATACTCAGTTTGAAAAACCATTTCGGTATTATAGAATAACGTAATATTTAGAAAAAGAAAGGAAATCTGTTGCTCTTCTTGTACTGGAAGCAACAGGAAATACAGCTATACAAAACCCTCTGGGCAGTGGGGCTTAGATTTGAAAAGACAGAGCAGTGCCTGGGGGACTCAGTCAAGCATCCAACTCCGGGTTTTGACTCAGGTCATGATCTTAGGATTGTGAGATCGAGCCCCGCACCCAGCTCTGCACTCAGCAGGGAGTCTGCTTAGGATTCTTTCCCCCTCTCCTTCTGCCCACCACCCCGCTTGCCCGCATGCATGCTCTCTTTCTTCATCTCTCTCAAATAAATACACCTTAAAAAAAAAAAGATAGAGAGAGAAGGAGCCAGGGGGCTGGGGCCACCTTTGCCCTGGCATGTAGGGTGTCACTCTGATCCTTGTGCTGCTTTTGTGGAGTGGAGTCACTCCCTCTTGGTGCAACAAACACCCATGCATTGAGTGGGGAGTGAGTTGCCCAGGTCACACGAGGCAGGTAGGACAGGGACTCACTTCCCATCTGTGTTAGGCGCTCCCACTGCACCGCTGTCTCTGCACAGGGGAAGACCAGCAGCTTGGATGTTAAGTAGCAGGAGTCCATCCCCGTCATTGACACTAGCCTCCTTTTAATATTATTCGTAAGAACAAGCAGACCTTCACTTTGCTGAGCATTACGTGTGCAAGGAACCTTATGAGCTGTGTGTCATAAATCTTGCAACAACCCCATGAAGCAGACCGTGGTAGATGGATTACCAAAGTGGATCCATCTCTCATCCCTCCCTGTACTCATGCCCTTTGCCATGTGATGGTGTTCTAGTTCCCAGCCTGGGTCTCAGGAGGCCCTGCACGTTTCCACTGTGGCTCTTGGAGCTCCTCAGCTGCCATGTGACTAAGCCCAGCCTCCCCAGCTGGAGGATGAGAGGCATGTGGCCCAGTCACCTGTTGCCCCAGCTGACAGCCACATCGCCAGGCATGCAAGTGAGTCACAGCTGAAGCTGAGCTACCAGCTTACTGCCAGGGCATGAGCAATAAATGGTGGCTTTTTGAAGCCTCTGTGTTTTGGAGTATTGGTTAAGCAGTACTATTTGTGAGAAGGCACAACAATGCAGGGTGGCTCAGCCCCCTTAGACTGATAAAGAAGGTGGTCTCAGAGAGGTTGGGATGCCCTGAGTTTGAGCCCCAGCCTCGAGGACCACACCAAACAGCAGATTTGCCTGGGGACAGGGAAGATTTCTCCCTTTGTGTCTGTTTTACCTTCAGCATATTAAAGCACCTTCTACTCCCTGCCCTGCCTATTTCTCCCATTGTATCTTGAGGCTCCAAGGACAATTCACATGTAAAGATGCTCCAGGCGACCCCATCAACCCCCCTGCTACCATCTCGAATTTCCATCTTGGGGAAGAGCTCCTGCTTGATTTGGTTCTGCAGGTCAGGCTGGCCCTAGGGAATCAAGTTGGCGGGAATACGGGACTTTACTGAGTAATTATAGGATTAGGCATCCCCCTCGAAATTAAATGCTACCTCTTTACCTTCCAGAGAAGAATCCCACCCCCCACCCGCTACCATGTAATTATCTGGTGAATTACTCTACGGAGGTCTCACGGTAATTATGCGAGGAGTCAGAAGCCAGCAGTTCTTCCAGTCATTACAACCGAGGAATTAGCTTTCATTGTGTAAGCTCGCCTGCTGCCGAGGCAGAGCCAGTGCCAGAGCGTGCCATCCTCCAGCGCACGGCCGGAGGCTCCCTGCACCTTCCTCCCCAACCACCCAAGGACAGGCTCCAAGCAGGAGAGGGGAATCCCAATTCACAGCCCGGAGCCCTCCAGCTGGATGGGTACCTTGAACATCCAGAATCACATGCCTACTTGTCACCAAGAGACAGAGGGTGTTAAGAGCACAGAGCTTGGGGTCACATTGCCTGGTTCTAGCCAATCACAACCACGATGCCTGCTTTCTGCCTGTTTCCTTATCTGTGATATGGGGTAGTTGTCAGGATTAAATGAACAAATAGACATGAAAGTCTCGAAAGAATATCTGGCACGGAGTGGGTCCGAGGAAAGGTTTGCTTCTAAGAGGATGACATGTGTGGCCAGAGGCTAGATCCTAGAAATGCACAGCTACAGGCCAAGAAGTGGGTCCAGAACAGGTCAGAGCCAGGAGGGGTGGTACCCAGAGTGAGGTGACAGATGGGGCAAAAAGGCGATTTGGGGCTGGAAATGCTAGAGGTGGGGCTTGTGCCTCAAGCCTGTCTGTCACTTTCTTCCTGTGGGTGTCTGGCTCATTTGGACCAGGAGGGACAGGATCCTCCCATTTCCCAGCAGAACCTATGGCTGAGGCCCCAAATGCCCAAAACCCAGCCCTACTGTGTGTGATTCACAGTGGTGGCAGCTCTCTCAAGCAGGAAGCCAGTCCTCAAAGGCAAGGAGCTGGAGAAGGATAAGAACAAAGGAGAGTCTGGAATGTGGGTGGAGAGCAAGGCAGATGCACACTGCTCCATTTGCCTGTGTCTGGCACACTCTTGTAAGAGTCCCAGATCCCTTACTAATTCTCTGGTGGCCTTGGGCAACTTGCTTTGCCTCTCTGAGCTCTGGGACAAAGAAATGTATAACAGCTGTGCCCTCTGATGGCTGTTGAGAGCATTCAGGCTGTAGACGTGTGTAATGGGCACACAAAGAAAGTGCTCAGCCAATGCTGGGTAAAAACAAAATGAGTCAGGAATCTCTCTCTCCATGGCCTTGAGATATGACTTGTTTCCTCTCGGTCTGCAGATTTCGGCTGAGACCAGCTGGGGCACCCCCATTGCCCAAATCTTTGGCCATGGAGGAATGGTTGCCTCCAGCTTCCCAGGACTGGTGCTGGCACAGCCCAGCTATGGCGTGGACTCCCAGAACCTGGTTTCTCTTCATCCTTTGGCACCCCTACACACACACACACACACACAAACACACACACACACAGAGTGAATGTCGCTGGTGGTGGGGACCTCAGCCTTGTGGTAGCCTGGTGCACAACTGGGAAACTCTAGCACAGGATTTGGCCCCCAAATGTGCTTTCAAACAAGGAGTGACAAAGGCCCGTTGGTCATCTAAGATCAAGTTCTTTCCTGGGGATCCTCCAGACATGCTGTAAGTGACACTCAAAAACCTCAGAGATTTTGTCTGGCTGTGTTTCTAACTAGTGTTGTCCTCTGGCTCCTGCCGATATGCGATTCACATCTCTTCCTTCACACACCCTGTCCTCTCTGCCTTGGGGCCCTGTGGCTGCCTGGTGAGCTCTTGCACATCCTTCCTGGAAAACTGATGGCTCTGGCTTGTCTGTCTACTCCATTGCCAGGCTCTCCCCAGTCTGTCAGCATTGCTTTGTGTCTCAGCCTCTTCCAGCAGCGCCTCCCTCCCCCTCTATCTCCTCACCTGTCAATCTTGCTCCTCTGCTCTCCTCCTGAGCAGGGACTCCTTCTGAGCTTGCCTGCCCGCGGTCCACGAATGGCAGTCTGAGGCTCCCCGCTGAGCCTTGTTCCTTTTCAACCCACTCTCCCCTCCATCGCTTCATCATTCTAGTCAGGCCGAGGCATGGACTGAATGAGGCAGGGCTCAATTCGAGCCTGGTACAAAGAGTATTTTGATGTTTTCATTTCTTTCTAGTTCAATACTTCCAGAAAACACATAGATTTGGCGCCGCTTCCAACAGGCTCTCTAACTACTTTTTAAAACTTTGTGCTGGCTAAAAAGTGTATACGAGGTAGGGTGTGATTGATGGTAGGACCCTGGGGTGGGGAAGCAGGTCTGCCCAAGGGACTGGCTTATTCCAGCCCTCACATTCCTCTTCTTCCCCCTCTGCCCTGAGGTATTCCCCACTCAAACAAACCAGCTTAGGTTTCATGCCTGGAGGGTCCTGGCCAGGACAATGCTCAGAGCCACTGGAGAACAAAGAAGCAAAACTGGAGACCCTTGGCCAAGCTGCAGGAGCCTGGCCGCAGAGCTCTCCGTGGTGCTGAAAGGGGCTCAGCCAAGACCCGCCCTCCTGCCCCCTCACACTGTCCATATGTGGAGCAAGCAAATCCTAGCCTATCTGAAATACTAATAGTCACTCTTTTATCCAGCACACATTGACTGAGCTCCTAACACCAACTTGGGACCCATCTTCAAAAGAGTAAACTAAGGCCCCCACCTGCAAGGAGCTCATAGGCTGGTAAGGATGTTCAGCAACCCTAGAACACCATGAGACAGGCTATGATTGAGGAATGACTGGGCTATAGAAGAGAACATCAAAACAATGTCTAGCCCAGATCTGGGGCTTCAGAGAAATCCTCCTGGAGGAGGCAATTTCTCAGTTGAGATCTAGTGCTGATCAGGATTTAGCTAAATGAAGACAGAAACTAAAGGGAGTTCCATACACAGGGAATAATGTGTTCAAAGGCATAAGAAGGGAGCAGTGGTTCAGGAGATTGGGCTCCGGGACCACTTGTACCACTAACTAGTTGTGCGACCTTAGCCAAATTACTTACCTCTCTGTGTTTCAGTTTTCCATCCTACAAAATAAAAAACAACAAAAAATATTATATTCTTTAATAGGGTGGTTGTGAGGATTAAATGTGTTTTTTTAAGGATTAAATGTTTTTAATAAATGCCGAGTGCTCAGAACTGTGACTGTGACTGTTGCAAACAGCAACAAAGTCTGCGCTGAATGGTGTAAAGTTTGAGTTGAGGGAAATACAGTGTCTGGGAGCATGGGTTACTTGGCAGTGGACAGGGGAGCAATGAGGTCTGAGTCTGCAGATATGGCCAGGCCAGATGAGTTGGAGCTTGGGAGCCATGCTGGCGGCTGGGCTGCCCTCTCAGTGCAGTTGGGACCATGAGAGGTTTGGCTGTGTGGAGAATGGGCTGGGTGGAAGAACCCAAAAGTAAATGTAGTTTGTGTATTTGAGGGGGGTAGGGGAGCAGATGGGAGATGTCCCTATCATCCAGACTGGAGCAGATACATGGAGTGAGGAGCAGGGATGGGCCGAGACCACCCCCACCTGTCCAGCTTTGGTGATGGGTGGATGATGGGGACATGTATCATAACTGTGGTCATACATCTTTTGAGAGGCCATCTGGATTTTTTTATATCCTTTTTTTCTTTGTTCTCCTTCCCCCATAATAGGTTTTCCAGAAGAAAACCCATGTTAACAACCCAGTATGGAGCCTTCTGTATTTTTCTTTTGTGTTAATAAAATCCTATGCAGACATATATAGTTATATGTATGCATTCACAGAGTATTTTGCCCATTGTTTTGCAAAAATGGGATTGTATTATACATATTTATCTTCAAATTGCTTTTCTCATTCAATAATATGATATAGAAATCCCTTTACATCTATTGGTGGAGAGTTAATTAAATTTTGTCTAGGTTGTCTAATATTCCGTGGCTGCACCGGGATGCCACTGCGTGCCTGCCCTGCTCACCCATGGCCTCATCCACCTCCTGGTTTCTGCCCCAGTCCTCGGGCTTCACCGAGTCCCAGAACACGACATGCTGTTTCACACCTCCACGCCTCGGTGCAGCCTGTTCCCTTCGCCCAGTCTGATTCACACGGCTAACTCCTACTCACATTCTCAAGATCCATCTGCAGCCTGTTCACCAGGAGAGCAGGCCAGCGGGGCTGGGGTTTGGGGGGTGGAGAGGTCATGGGGCCAATGAGAGGACAGTTACTGTGGGGCCTTCGGAGCATGCAGAGTTTGGTCTTGGTCCCCAAGTGGGGGTGCTCCTGGAAGGTTTGAAGCAGGAGAATGATTTGTGTAAAGAAACTACTTTTTTGGAGACCTGCCTGCAATGCATTGAACCCCACCCAGACCCTCCTTTCTTTCCTAGATGCGCCATACCATCTCTTCCCTCTTGGTCCACACACCATCCATTTGCTTCTCCCCCTACAGGGCTGTCAGGATGGGTCCTAGCTCCCCTCTCCCCTCTGCTTCCTGCCAGGCCCTGACTGGCATTTCCCAGAGGATAGGAGCATCACAGCTAATCCTTACGGGAAGGATCAAGCTCCTTCCTTGCTAGGAAGGAACAAGGTCATCAGCCTCCAAAGGGAATCACTTGGAAGATTCTAGTTTGATCCAAGTCTGAGGCACTGACTCTGCTCTGTCTCCCTTCTTCCTCTTGGGTGAGCTCTGCTGCCTTTTGTGCTTTAATTTCTGAGGGCAGCTCCCCCCCCATCTCCCCCCTCCCCCATCTCCCCCTTCCCCCGCCCAGGCTTCCAATTTGGGGGCTCTGGCAGGAACAGTGACAGTGACACAGATGAAATGACCTCTCTAGGTTCCTAGACTCCCAGAGGCCACTGCTAGGGTCCTAGAAAGATCCCTTTTTTTGGGCTCATTGCCACCAACCTTGAGGTCAGAGGTAGCACATCAACGGTTCAAAGGTAAGGTTGCCCACCAAATGTGGTAATGTGAGATGGAACAGAAGCAAACGTTTAGTTTTAATGGTCCCATTTTCCTTCTAAGATTACCTGGCTTTTATGGCAGGCAGGATACTGGGTTTCTAATTATAATAGAGCTATAGAGTTTCCTTTTTCCATAAACTATATTTAAGTGAAGAAAACTCTTAAGGACACACCCACGGAAAGCCCTAGTCAGAGGGGCGGCTGAAATCTGAGAAAGAGCGCTTTAGGACACTCCTCGCTGCGAGTGCAGGCGGGTGGTTTGTGGTCCAAATGCATTTTTTCCCCCTTACCCTGTTTTGAAAAGCCATCGGATTGTGTGCATTCCCATAAAACCCCAAAATTTCTGGCTTTTTTGGGAAAAAAAATCTGAAGACTGGGCGAAGCTGGGCGTGGTGGGCTCTTGCCAGGAGCGCCTCGCTGGGCCGGGTGCGGGGGAGGGGGGGTCAGTGGGGCGGGAAGTGAGGTTCGCTGGGCGGGGGCACTGTCCCTTTGCCAGGGCCGCAGTCCTGCGCGGCTCAGCTCACCGATTGTGTTGCTTGCCTTCCGCGTGGCCATCTGAGTCTTGCACAGGAGAGAGGGGAGTGGATGGTGGAGGCCGGGCTGTGGCTTCCTCCTGGGGTGGGGGGCCCACACCCTGCAGCACCTCTGGGACTCAGACTGCGCCCTGCAAAAGCCCGCAGGCATCAGCACAAGAAGCACCGAATCAGAGGCTTAGAGTTCGGTCCTAACAGAGGCACCGGCCGACTGAGGTTCCTTCCTGTCCTCTCACAGGGCCCGTTTCCCGTGTGCACAGCGAGTGGACAAGGGGACGTCCAAGGGCGGCGGGGCTCAGGGCGCGGGGTTTGGGTGCTCTCTGCAGTCCGAACCTCCAGGGACGGCAGGGGGCGCTCCCGGCCCACGGGAACGCGCTCCAGCCACAGGACAAAGGCTGGGGGAGCGGTAGGCAGGCGGCCCGGGGCTCTGACACCTAGGCCACCAGTGGGAGCGCAGGTGTGCCGAGCCCTGCGCCCGGACCCGCCCCGCGCCCGCCCCTGCCGCGCCCCGCCCCTGGCACCGTCTTTCTCCGGGTCTCCTCTCTCTGTGTGCAGTTCCTTTGCATCCCCCCTCCCCCATTTCTCTGCGTCTCAGTCTCTGCCGCTCCATCTGTTTTCCCCGCATCCTCTCTACCCTGGGTCTCTCTGTGTTTTGTTCTGTCTCCAAGTCGCTCTGCTTACCTCTTGTCTGTTGTCTTGTCTTTGACGCAGACAGGGGTGATCCTGTGTTTTTGTCTTTGTGCCCCAGAGGTCTCTGGAGGCTGTCCTAGCTTTGTGTCTCTGGTTGTTCTATCTTCTAGAAAGGTGGCCCAGAGATCTCTTTAGCAGAGGAGGTGGGAATAGCCTCAGCCTCTGCCCTCCACTGCCTCTGTGGTGGGCATCTCCTGAAAACGCAGCCTCGGAGCAGCCCTCCCGCTGTCCACAGTCTTCATGAAAGCACAGAGGCTTACTTGGGTTTCCCTCTCCCCCAATCAAGTCCCCAGAGCTGCTCAGGGCTGGGGTGAGAGTAGGGAGCTTGGGCATACCCGGCGCACCTTTTGATGAGTTCTAACACACACATTTGGGGTTGCCAGTAGCTGTAGGCAAAGCTGAGGACGCATGGCAACAGAAGCCATCCAGGACTCGGGGGTGGGGCCGAGGGACAAGAGTACACCTCTGCTGGGGCCTTCCTGCCTCCTTCCCCCTCTCTGTCTCCAGTGCTTCATCTGAATAATGAAAGTATAGGGCTCTGGGGCTTTTCCCAATTCTGATCATCTAGCTTCTAATGAAACAGACCTAAAATCCCACACTCCCGGTTACCATCTTTTAAAGGCAGGTGCTTTGTGCAGTTCTCAGGACAATGTGGTGGCATAGGTATCAGCACGCCTGTTTCACAGATGAGGAAGACTGAGGCCCAGACAAGCCTAAGGACACCCACTCTGTCTGATTCTCAGTCTGGTCACTCTCCCCTGAGGAAGGGGAAAAGCTGCTGTGCTAATGGCCAGAGGGCTCCAGACTCCAGCCCTCAGGGGAGCCCTCCACTCCTGGCAATCACAAAAGCCCTGTGTCATTTCCCGTACCTTCAGGGCCTTTGCGTGACTCCATAACCTGAGAAGTCTTCCTGGCAGTTGGGATGAAAGATGATGTGTGTTGGCACCTGGGGTCCCTGAAAAGCAGCTGCCAAGATGAGAATTGCAAGGAATTTATGCTTCTGGAGAATCAAGGAGGGCAGGGCAAGCATGCATGGGAGAAGTCCAGACCTCAGTGCAGGGCTGACCCTTCTGAAAGGAGGGGGAGAGGGAAGGATGGAGGCTTGGCCTGCGGCACAGCTCTGGGAAAGTCTTGCCAGCCCAGCGGTGCCCTGCCTAGAGCAGAAATGACCAGGCCCTGGTACCACCCTCCCACGTAGTTTCTGGCTCGTGTCGTCCTACTGCCTTGGTGGGTTCTGTAGGCAAAGAGGCCAGCAGCTGTTGACTTGCTGCTTCTCTCTAGACAGGTCCTCCCTAGAAGGGAGAGCCAAGCATGATGTGCAGCTCTGTGGCTGGGACACTATTCCAGAAAGACCACAGGATCTGGAGCCAGCCAGACCTACCACTTCCTAGCTTGGTGATCTAAAGCAAGTCTCCGCTGCCTCCATGGCCTCGTCTGCATATGATCAGATGGTTGTCTTGAGGACATGGGGTCCCACAGCTAATGTGTCTGCCAGAAACTTGGCAGTAGACCCTTTGAAAGGGTAACTACTCTTAGCTTCCTCTGAGCCATGGGGGTATCCCCTGCCTTTCTCGGCAGAGGCTTGAGAAGACCCAGGTCCAGCCTTGTACCTCTGTTTCCTTATCTGGAAAATGGGAGCATGAACAGTATCTTCTTTTCTGGGCTCCTGAGTGGATCAGAATGGGATGATGTGTGTGAGGCGCTCAACACATAGGGACATAACCGTAACTGGTGGTGATCCCTCCCTTTCCTTCCCCTCCTTATGTCTTTTAGCATTTGATGGCTTATTATGACCAGGCACTAGCCAGGCCAGGCATGAGCTCTTTTTGTCTCCTGCTCATCCTTAAAAATGGGGAGCAATAGTGTACTTATTTTACAGATGGGAAGACTGAGCACAGAGAGGTCTGGTGACTTCCCCAAGGCTGTCAGCTAGGAGCTGGCAGAGCTGGGATTTGAACCGGAGCAGTCAAGCTCAGCGCTGTCTGGTCAAGCTAGTATTATTGCTACTGATGCTGTTGTATGGGCTTCACAGGGATGGAGCATTCACTAGAATGGACTTGGCACTCTGGCCGGGGCATAGCTTGTGTGTGGGCTCAGGGGCAGGGAGCCACAGGCTTCTTCTGTGCAAGATATGAGCAGAGCTTGAGGCTTACTCAGGAGTACTGCAACCCTAGAAAGAGTACGGAACAGATGCAGGGGCTCTGAAGGCAAAGGACTTGGGACTTGATCCTGAGGGCAATGAGAAGCCAAGGAAGGATCCCAAGGGAGAAGACTGAGCCTGTGAACTTAATTCTGGAGGGCAGGCTGCAGTGTTGGTCAGCAGGGCTCCAGCAGCAGGGGGTGAGAATGGAACTAGGAAACCGCCACCTCCCATCTCAATGTGGGGTCGCTGCTTCAAAAAGAGGAAGTACCAGGAAGGTGGAGCTGGGAGCTCTGTGGCCTGGCACACAGGGCAAATGGCGGGTTCCTTTCCTCAAGAGAATGCCCTCATGCCCGCACTGGGAGAGCCTCCTCTCTAGTGCCTGCCTCCTCCCTGCTGAGTCAGTCCCCATGCCTGGAGATGCCCAGCCCCTGACACACAGTTGGAGAGGACGAAGCAGAAGCTGAGATGTAGCAGTTCCAGTCTCAGCTTTGCCCGCAGCTCCTACTGTGACTTGGTGCTTTTCCATCCCCACCTGGGCCCCTCTGTTGTCTCTCTCATCATTAAGATCAATGATGTTTCCAGCATCGATTTATGGAGCTTCTGTGTGCCAGACCCTGTGTTAGATGTTGGGTTGAGCGAATCAGAGAGAATTCCCTGGTCTGGTGGGAAAGCCAGAAGATAAACAAGAGAGTCAAAGATATAATAGAACTGAAGGTAATAGCCATTAAGAAAGAAGTCTAAAGCAGGGCAAGGTAGGAAGTGTCAGGGGGTGCTGGCATTTCAGAGAGCAGTCAGAGCGGGTCTCAATGAGGAGATGACACTTGAGCAAACACTTGAAGGAGAAATGGCAGGAGCTGTGTGGGTATCTGAGCGAAAGGCATTTCAGGCAGAGATACCACATGTGCAAAGGTCTTGAGGCAGAAGCGTTCCTGGCATTCCAAGAAACAGCAAGGAGATCACTGTGACTGGGGGAGAGTGAGGAAGGGAAGAGGACAAGAAGGTGAGGATGAGGAGGTCATGGTGGTCAAGTTACATGGGGCCTTCTAAGTAAGACATAGGAAGACCTTGGCTTTCGCTCAGAATGACATGGGGACCAATAGGGTTTTTCATAGACAAATGGTGCTCTGACTTAACATTCTAAAAGGATCATTGAGGCTGCTGCATTGGCAGTTGACTACAGAGGGGTCAGTGGTAGAGCTGGGGCTGGCAGTCACAAGGCTGTTAGTAACGCAAGCAGGAGAGGATGAGGGCTTGGTCCAGGGAGGTAGCAGTGCAGGTGGGCACAAGGAGCCAAATTCTGGATAAAAAGAATTCATTGAACCATTAAACTTGAAGATTCAGTTCCTCACAGAGCCTTGTTCACCTTTCTTCCTAACTGAGGCTATGGAAGGTTCCGGTGTAATTGAACCGAAATTTCCATTCTTACTCATTCACTCACTCACTGGATGGTCTGGCACATCACCTTGTTTCCCCCCTCTTCATCTCAAGTATCCTGTTGATTTAAGTGTTAATTGTTCACCTCTCCCACTAGAACATCAGCTCTGGGAAGACTTGGCTCTTGTCAAGATTCTTCATAGCTATGTCCCTAAAGCCTAGATGCCACCCCTCTTTGTTGAATGATTGTATCTACCCAGAGCTGACCTCTGCTCATACAGAGATATGTATGACGTGGCCCGACCTCTAGGTGCTCCCAGCTGCATGGGAAACTGGACGTGGTCAGGCCACATTGTCAGAGCTGGGATGGAGAAGACATGGGGTTTTGCCAGGGAACAGGAGAGGATGTGGGCAAGACTCTCATCTTTTTAAGCTAGCAGGAAAGAATCCCTCCGGGGCTGCCAAGTCAGGAGATGCACACGAATGAAGCAGCTGGCTGTGAGCCCACGTGGCGCTGTGGGTATGGGGCCCTCGGGGAGCTCAGGCCATGTCCAGAGCGCCTTCGGATTACATTTGTATGACAGCACTTCTGCAAACACGTATGTGGCTGAGCACAGCCCTTGAGCTTTTTGTGCTTGTTGGTCTAAGCTTCTGCTGTCTTACTGGTATAGAGGGCAGCCCTGGACTGGGACATGGCAGGCACAACGTTCGTGCATCAGCCACACAGACTGACTCTGTGTGATCAATACTGTGAATCACATTGGTCAGATGCAGGATCAGAAACACAGAGAGGTTGAAATAGCTCACTGAGTTTGCCTAGCAAAGAAGGAATCTGAACGGATAGCTGTCTGAGTTCAGAAATGATGCTCCATCCACTTCCAGTGGCACCCACACATTACCCCGTGGCTTCACTCCAAGCAGCCCTTCTTCACCAAGAGGCTGTGGAGGCATATTAGGCCAGGGCTGGAGCCTAAGCAAGCCGCCCTGCCTGCCCAGCCGGGCACTCTCCCCAGCTCTGGCCCATGGACAGCCGTCTTGGTTGACGACAAAGGCCCTTGGCACCTGCATCTCACAGCTCAGCTGCTGCAGATGGCTGCTCAGTGGGTCTGTGCCCACTGTCCTGGTTACTGCGGCACAGATCTCCAGCCTCAGAGGAGGGTCTCTGCGGGCCCCTTGTCCAGCACAAGGACCCCTGGCAGGCAGCACATGCAAACACAGCAGCCCTGCAGGGCGGGCAGCACCCCAGATGGCCGGAGTGCTGATATGCAGAAGGAATGCACCGCTTTTGTTTCCCCCGATCAGCCAGCTGCTTCAAGGAGGCTACTGCAGCCTGCAGGCATCAGTCAGCCTTGGATCTGCTGCCGAGGCTTGGGCAACCTTCAGCGAGTCGCTTAACCTCTCTGGGCTTCAGTGTCCTCATCTGTGGAACAAGGAAGGGGTCTGGCTGCAGGGGCTCTGAGATGAGCTTCTAGTTCTGACGTTCTGACGCCATCCTTGCCCTTCTGCTGGTTTCATTGGTCCTCTTCTGTGTGTGTGTGTGTGTGTGTGTGTTCATGTGTGTGTGTGTGTGTGTGTATTCATTCTTTTTGTTACCACATCAGAGTGAAATTAGCAACGTTTAGCAATTAATGCATTTTCTCCCCAAGACTCAACTCTTAAACAAAATTCTGAGTGTTTGACTTTCATTTTAAATAGGTGGCTGTCAGGAGGAATTACATAGCTCCTAAGGAAACACACAGACGTTATAATTAAAGAGATGCCAATCTTGACAGGTAGTAGGAGAGGAGAGGGGATGCGACAATGAGAATAGAGAAGGGGAGAGGGTAGCTTAGGATCCAGTGGGATGAGAGGATAAGCCAGAGAAGTGTCCCTACCAGGGTGGAGGGCTTGGTTTCAGCATCAGCTCCCGGATGCCCCTTGCTAATCAATATGATAACAAGGCCGGGTTTTGGGCACCTTAGAGTTTGCAAAGCGATTTCATGACTCCTTTCGGGATCCCACAACGTTCCGGAAAGGCAGATTTTATTAATCCCATTCGCAGGTGGAAAAACTAAGACCAATGGTCAGAGTCCTTATCTCTCCTAATTTCAGCCACAAGAGTGGTGCTCTAAACCCCAGATGACAATCTTCGGGATCCAGGTTGAGCCCCGCCCCTCGATGCGGCCTGAGTCCCGCCCTGACTCAACCTGAGCCCCGCCTACGACCCAGATTGAGCCCTGCCCCTGACCTGACCCAGTCTGAATCCAGTTAAACTACCCGCCAAATCCATTCCTCAGTCTAAGGTAGATGGACGGCGAGAGCGAGGAAGACTCCTAGCAAATTCCTCTCCTGCTGGGTGGGGAGACTCAGAGCTCAGGGCCACATGGCCTTAGGGGAGGAGGGCCCTGAGGGGTGGGTGGTCTCCCAGGGAATCACATCCTATGGAGCAAGGTGTGTGAACTCTGGAGTAGAAGAGGTGTTAGGGCTGGGGTAGAGGGGGGACCACACTCTTGAGCGAATCTCAGATCCTCTAAGTCCCAATGCTAGTGGAGCGCTGGGTGGGCGTGGTCTCCTTCTCAGACCGTGCTTTTCCCACGGACCTTATGCTCCTCTGGGCACCTTGGGGTGGTTCTGGGTGCACCTGCCTTTTGCCTACGGCAGGTCCCTGAGGGATTGGTTGGGTGAAGAGCAGCCTGGACTGGATTCCCTTTGTGGCTTTGGCATGTTCCTCTCCCTGCGCACCTCACCCCTACCTCCATGTGTGCCTCACCCCTACCTCCATGTGTGCCATGTGTGAGATCACCTAGATAAAGGGCCACTGGCTCAGGAGCTCAGCAAAGGTGAGCTTTCTTCCCTCTTCCCTTTGAGTCTTGCCTCTTCCCTCGGGCTGGGCCGCCTTCCCTCCCCTGCTCCCATTGTGGGCTCCCCCTCTGACAGGCACCTCATTAGCAGAATCTCTGTAAATAACGCCAACCAGTTAGAGTTACAACAAGGTAGCTCATTAAAGGCACTCTGCTTGTCTCACTTCCCAATTAGTGTTTCTGCGGGTGCAGCCACTAGGACTGCGTGTGACAGGGCACCCTTGGCATGTCGGGGGCCCGGGTTGCCCTGGATCACCCCCACGGAGCAGTACTGACAGCCCCAGGACTTGATAAGGCAGCACCCTCCCTGCTGAGACCCAGGAACTCTGGGTAGTTAGCCCTGAAGGGAACCAGGAGCGGACAGGCACCAGCGCCCACTGCCGGGGAGGGCGCAGCTGCTCCACATACCGGCCACGGACCCACACTGGGGTTTGTTTGGGCTGGCAAGTCTGTCCCCTGACCTTTTCCCTTCTGTGGTTCCTTTCCCCTACAGAACTCTTGGTTTCAGATTTCCGCTCCAGATTTGCTCCATCAAAAACTTAACCTGTTCTGCGTCCTTCTCCTCAGTCTTCCTCTTCCCTTCTTTCATGGGCAAACTCAAACTTTCCTGCAGGAGCTTCTATGGAAAACCTTCTCCTTGGGTGCTGCAGTCATTGGTGACAATAATGGGAGGGATTTCAGACTAGAAAGAAAGAAAGCAAGCCAGAAGAGGCTGTGGGATGTAGGGGGTGATGATGTTCCCAAAGCAAGTCTATTGGGTTGCGGTTTTTAGCAACTTTTTTTTTTTTTTTTTTAAACACATGAAGAAACAGCTCCGAGAGTTTCATCCACTAGCCCCGATCACACAGCTGGTAGTCTAGAACTTGTCTTGGGAGCTGGGGTCTGATGCCTTGAGTATTGCTCGCGTGAGACATCTGGTGAATGGGAGAGGAGAGGTCCTCCATTGCCTCTGCCCCCACTGGTAGGTGAGGGCAGCCTACCCCTGCTCCGTCTTTTCTCCAACTAAGGTTTCACTCCACCTGATCACTCTTCCTTGTTCACTTGGGTCTGCATTTTGTGTTTCACTTTGGGAAGGAAACTGCTCCCAATTTCTTTCCTTCTTGCCCAATCGATAGCTTAGCTGGGCAAAGCAGAAAATGAAATTTACATTCAATGGTTTCCATGGAAACCACAGCCTGGACCAGCTTCTCCTGCTCTTGGGGCACTGTCTTCTGAGAAGAGCCGGCCGGGTATCAAAACCTCAGCTCCTGGAGAGTGTGGCAAGGGTTTGAAACAGAACTAGAAAAGGCTTGAGTCCCCTTGACTACCACTTTCCCTAGCTGTGTGTGATATGGGGGAAGGAAGAGGAGCCCTCCTTTATTGCAATCTCTCAGAGGATCAAATCGCTTATAACATTGTCTTCGACATCACCAGGCTAACATTTTGAAAGCTCTGCTACATGCCAGGCTTTGTGCTGAGTGCTAAAGCATTATCTCCCTTTGTAATTGCTTCAACCCTACAAGGTGGGTACTGTTGTTCTCCCATTTTACAGATGAGGAAATTGAGCTGAGGGAATATTATAAACTGTGCTCAATGGCTCAAAGAGGCAGAGCTCCCAGACCCTTGAACCTGTGGTCTTTGGCGTTCTGCAACAGAAGAGTGGCTTTCAGAGCTCACACTGGGGACACAGAGGTATACCAAACCCACTTTCTGCTGCCCTGTGGTGTATAGAGAGGGCAGCAGCATCAAGGTGGAGAGCATAGGTCTATACCTGGTAGCCTGGGTTCTCTTGAACATTTTGTCAGTGATTTGGTCTTTAGCCGTGAATCAGGGATTCCTCTAAGGGGTGGCGAACGAGTTAAATAAGCTAAATGTGCCATGAAGCTCTCTGGGGAGTGCTGGGCACATGGTCTGTACCCAGTCAGATTTGCTACTGGGGGACAGACAGACCAGCGGGAGTTAGCCACTACCACACAGTATCAGTGTGTGCTGGAAGGATGGGGAAAAGCCCAGCTCTGTGTGGCCCCCAAAGAGGTGACTCCCCACGTCTGAGGGTCACAGGGGGCTTCATGGAGGAGACATGCTGTGAGCAGGGAAGGCAATGGACTTTGAGGCAGAAAGATTGTCAGGGTGGAAGGAGGCTATGTGGTTTATTAATCAGGGACTGACAATGTGTGGTCACATGTCATTCCTGTGCCCTTGGCATCCATTCCTCTTGCATCTATTCTGCCTGTCCTTTTGGAGCCTGCTCTTCTCTCACTCTGCCCTCATGGTCCTTGTATGGGCACATGACTCCGTCCTAGACAGTGAGAGACCTGCCTGTCCCTGGCTACAGGGTCTGTTTGGGAGGGGGGCACATGGCTCAAGGAGAGCCAATTATAGTCAATGCGTGTCAGAGCTGAGACTTTTTTTGCTGGCACCATGGAGAAAAAGACTTCTTCCCCTGGGGTGGCTGAGCTGGTAGAATGCAACTTTGAAGCTGCTGGGGCTGTTTGCCATTGCGAGAGGAGAGTCTGCCTGAAAATGGAGGCAACGCAGAAAGTGTGGCTCTAAAGCAATAAGAGATGGATTCCTGGCAGTGTTCCTTGATCCTGATGTGCCTGAACTCCGCAAGCTTCCCTGGCACAGGAAGGAGTCAATAGAGTTTCTTTTTCTTAAGCCTGGGTGAGACGGTATTCTGTGCTTTCCCATCGCAAGGGTCCTCTTTAATACATGACCAGTGACAAGCAATGAACTGAGGATGGCATGTGCCAGATCACAAAATTCTAAACGCCATATTGCAGAACTGAGGCTTGAAGGTGATGGGAGGCGTTGATCAGAAACTGAGTCTTGGTACGATCAGTCTGGGCTTTTTTTTTTTTTTTAAGAATTTATTTATTTATTTGAGCGAGAGGGGTGGAGAGGGGCAGAGGGAGAGTCTTAAGCAGACTCCCCATTAGGCATGGAGACTGCCACGGGGCTAGATCTCAGAACCCTGAGATCACGAGCTGAGCAGAAACCAAGAGCCAGATGCTTAACTGACTGAGCCACCTACCCAGGTGTCCCCGTCTGGACTTCTGTAAGATCTTTGGCAGCAGTGTACCAAAGTAGCTCATTCCAGGCTCATGTAGTAGGTCAGGTGAGAGAAGCTGGGCCAGAAAGGGTATGTTCATTTCTTGTCATTTTGGAAAGAAATCACCACAAACTCTGTAGGGTTGAAACAACACAAATTATTATCTCCCAATTCTGAAGGTCAGGTGTTTGAAATGGGTCTCACTGGGTCAAAATCAAGGTCTTGGCATTCCTTCTGGAAGTTTCCAGTAGGGAAGAATCTTTTTCTTTGCTTTTTCCAGCTCCCAGACTCTACTTGCATTGTCTTAGCTTGTGGCCTCTTCCTGCATTTTGAAAGCTCCAGGCTCCGCTCTGTCCTTTCACAACCGTCTCTGATTCTGACCCTCATGCCACACTGTTTATATGAAGACCCTGGGATGACGCTGGGTGCACCTGGGTGGTCCAGGATATACTCTGACCTTCATATCCTTAACTTAATCCCACCTGTGGTGTCACCTGACATTCCCAGGCTCTGGAGATCAAGGCCTGGTCATCCCTGGGATCATTATCCAGCCCACCACAGGGGAGGCAGTGGGGATGGAGGGAGAGAGATAGATTAGAGACATGTCAAGGAGACCAGGACCCAGTGGCATTCGGATACAGGTGGCGAGGGAGAGACTACCATTTCCCAGGGTACCCACAGTGACACCCATCTGTGGGTGTCTCATGTTTCCAACCGTTTCCAGCAGCCTGGACACAGGCACAGAGAAAGCAGGCAGACAGTTGAGACAAGGGTGACTAGACTTTGCCAGAGGGGGGTGCAATGGCTGGATGATGGGACAGGGGCAAGAGAGGGGATGAAACCATCAATTCTAGAATATAAGCAGTGAAGAGGGGAGAGTGAAGACAGCACTAACAGGTGAGAAGGTAGAATCAGCAACAGAACAAGCTGTCCTCTGCTGAGTGCAGGACGTGTGCTGGCCCCTACGGGGCGCTAAGCCCGCAGGCACTCTTTTGAGGGGCCCTGCTTCTCGCCCATCACAAAGCTCCACTTGGAGGTCTATTGGGAGCCTCAGACTCAACATGAGCCAAATCCAGCCACAGGATCTTCCCCACTGTTCTGCAGCGGTCCCCATGCACAGAGGCTTGGGCCAGAAGCTGGGTGTCCTTCTTGGTCCTCACCTTTCTCTCACATTCCCATACCCAAAGCCTGATGCCTCCACCTTCAACCTAATGGCAGAGCCAGACCACTTCTGAACCTCCACTTGGGACCAGGTGACATTGCGTCTTGCCTGGATTGACACAACAGCCTGCTGAGGGGTGTCCTCTCCACCAGGTCTGTGCCCCATCCATCTTTCGTCTGCTCCAAAACTCCACCATGAATCTTACCACACTTGGAGTGAAAGCTGGTCCTGACACTGGACTGCAAGATCCAGCAGGCCCAGGCCCCTGATATTGCTCAGTATGCTCTCCCCATCTCTCCCTCCTCACCCCACCCCAGCCACTGTGGCTTCTTTCTTTTTCCACAGATGTGCCAGGCTCTCTCCTACCTCAGGGCTTTTGCATTGGCCTGGGACCCTCTTCCTCCGGACATTTGCATAACTTTGCTTCTTCTGCTATGTAGGCCTTTACTGAAATGTTACCCTTACAGTCAGGCCTTTGCTGACCATCCTATATAAACGGACAGCCCTCCCCTGCAGAGGGGACCAGCTCCAACATGGCGCCTATCCGCAAAGGCCACAGAGGTGCAATCATGAACCGCATCCTAGAACAATGGCTTCTGGTCTTCCTGGAACACAGGAGGACAAAGCCCTCTTCCCTGGGAGATTTGTAATCCCTCCTGGTTCCCAGGATGTGTGGGGCCCCATTGGAGCAGAGCCGAATAATGGAAAAGTCCTCAGCTGTGTTCAAGATTGGGCTATTCAGAGAGGGGTGCCCCACATCTCACACTATGACTGTCAGGCCCTCTGATTTGGGTCTCATGGTTTCCATGCAGGGCAAGGCCCTGGGGACCTGGAGCCTTCAGTGCCTCTTCCTTTGGCTGTATGTAGGTCACAGATTGTCTGGATCTAAAACTGGCCTGGTGTGTCTATCAGGTGATCTGGTCAGGCCTTGCCGGGTGTGCTTGGCAATCGCTATTGTCACACTATGCATTTTAATTCTTATGTTTTACTTTTTCTCCCTCCATGAGAGCAGAGATTTTGGCCTCTTTTTACAGGGCTCTATGCCTTGTTCCTAGACCTGGGGCTGGTACAGCACAGGTGCTCAGTAAGGATTTGTTGAATGAATGAAGAGAAGTCATCATTAGGATGCCATCACTTTGCAGATAAGGAAACTGAGGCACAGAAATGTCACAGCCAGTCAGGGGCAGAGGTGGGATGTGAGCCCAGCCCCACAGTCTGAGTCCTCAGGCTCCCCAGTTCACACCTCACAGTGGGTAGGGCATTTCTGGAAAGGTTGGAGGAATAGGTGTGGCACTAAACACTCAGAAAGAACTGGGATTTGGACCCTGGGTTTGGTGGTGCTGACTGTAAAGGTATGGCAAGGGGCTGGCGGCAGAGAGGGGGGCCAGAGTGCTAGATCATGGGCTGTCCACATGGCCACTGAGTTGCTGGGTGGAAAGAAAGGTTGGATGGAGGGCAACCTGGGGTCAGAGCCTTCGGCAGAAGGGCCTGGAATGGGGGCAGTGGGCAAAGGCTCCCAGGGAGGGGAAGAGAGGAGTGAGATTGTAGTCATTGCTTGGGATGGTGCCAGAGAGCCCATTTCCTTTCTTGGGCCCCTTAAATTAGCTACTGTGGGGCCACATGGGTACTGACGAAGGGGGCATGGTGCCCCATCTACAGGGGGCACTGTCTCTCAGCTCCCACTAACTGATTCCAGGCAAGAACCCTGTCCCAATGCTTTAGACTTGGGTTTTCAAGAAAACTGAGAAATCTGAATGCTTAATGTGAAATATTCTATTTTCCAAACATTGACAACAAAATCAATTTTACTCTTAATTTGCTGAATTGCACATCCATTTGTGGGGGACAGTCTCCTCTCCCTCCTGCCCATGTGCCTCTCCTCTCCCTCCCTGGCCCATGTGTCTGCCTCTCCACCTCCCCAGCCCAGGGCATTCTTGGTAATTAGTTTCTCTGTCTCCTTTCCGAGCATTGTTAGCGTAGATGAGCAGATAAGAATATAAGTTCCTACTCCTCTTTTATTACATAGAAGGTGGTGTATACATGTTGCTCTGAGGAATAGCCTGGAGACCTTGTCCTGTTGGTCTGTGGAGAGGTGCTGCTTTTCTTTCCCCCCAACATCTGCATAGTATCCAACTGTGTGAATGAATGTGTCACAGTTTACCTAACCCAGTGGCTCTCATCTAGGGGTGAGTTTGCCCTGACAAATGTCACCAATAGAGTATGCCTGTACACATGCACACAAGCCCGTGCCTGTATGCATGTATGTGTGTGTGCACATGTATGTGTATGTGTGTGTCTGTGTCTCCTTGCATGTGTGCATATGTGTTTGTGTGTATGGGTGTATGTGCGTGTGTGTAAGGGTATACATGTGTGAATGCATAGGCATGGGTGTATGTGCGTTTGCATGCATGTGTTGCTGTCATCTGGAGGTTAGATGTCAGGGGTGCTGTTCAACATCCTACAAGGCAAGGGTAGCCCTCACAACAAAGAATTACCATGCCCAGTTATGGTCGGCAGGATTAAAATGGTAGAGTAAGAAGATCCCGAGCTCACTTCTCACAGACACACTGAAACTGCAACTATGTATGGAAGAACTATGAGAACAAAATGAAGATGAGCCAGAACAGATTTTTCATAACTAAGACTCTAAAGGAGAAGTCACATGGAAGCAGGTGGGAGGGGCTGAGACATGATCTACTCAGGACCCACACCCCTAGTGTGGTGCCCACAAACAGGAGGGATATCACAGTTGTAGAGGCTCTCCATGAGGAACAAGGTTTCCAAGCCCCACGTCAGTGTCCCCTGTCCAGGGGAGCTGCACTGGAAAGATGAGCCCCCATAATATGTGACTTGGAAAACCAGTAGAACTTGTGTCTAGGAGAGAGGGGGGATGGTGGAAAGTGAGATCCCACTCTTAAGGGATCTCATACTCTCACTCCAAGACCCAGCACAGAGACAGCTTGGGTAGAAAAGCACCTGGGTTACATGGGAAGGAGATTCACTGACTGATTTTAGAGTGTGTGCATGAGGGGCAGAGATCTTCTGGAATGTTCACCAGGGGTGCAGGAACTGGTGGGCACAGGTTTTTTCAATCTCCTACCCAGCTGGCCTGGTACCATCTCTGACACTCTCTATCTACCATGCCATCACCACTTGCTTCACCATGATATTCTGGGGTGAACTTGCCCTGCCCAAGTAGCCCCCACCCTACCACACCCTGCAGGTGGCCTCAAGTAGTTCCTACCGTGCAGGGCCAGCCCCACACACTACAGTGCCTGTAGCAGTCATGGCTGGGCTTCTCAGCCAGATGGTCCTGGGACTGTCCTGCTAACTGTAAGTCCACACCAACTGTGGCCCACTCACAACAGGAGGGTGCATACAACCTACATGGGGGCACCCATAAGACACCTGGCTCAGGTGACCATGGGGGTTGCACTTCTGGGCCCCACAGGACCTCTTCTATACAAAGACACCCCTTTAAGTCCAGAAGATGTAACTAATCTACCTAATCTATAGAAACAAACACAGAGACTTAGGCAAAATGAGGAGATGGAGGAATATATCACAAACGAAAGAACAAGACAAAACCTCAGAAAAAGAATTAAATGAAATGGAGATAAACAATGTACTTGAAAAAGAGTTTAAAGCGATGGTCATAAGATACTCACCTGATTCAGAAGAAGAATGGATGAACCCAGTGAAAATTTCAGCAAAGAAATAGAAAATGTAAAAAAAGAACCAGAGTTGAAGAACTCAATAACTGAAAAAAATACACTAGAGGGAATAAACAGCAGATTAGATGATACAGAAGAATGGATCAGTGATCTGGAGGACAATGTAGAGGAAATCACATAACTGGAACTACCAAAAAAAAAAAAAAGAATTAAAAAAATGAGGCTAATTTGTGGAACCTCTGGGTCAACATCAAGTGTACTCTCATTTGCATTTATTATAAGGGTTCCAGAAGGAGAAAGGAGAGAAAGAAGCAGAAAACCTTTTTAAAGAAATAAATGGCTGAAAACTTCTCTCGCCTGGTGAAAAAGACTGATATTCAAGTTGAGGAAGCAAGGAGAGTCCCAAATAAGATATACCCAAAGAGATCTATACTAAGACACATTGTAATAAAAATATTTCAAGTGACATGGATGGACCTGGAGAGTTATCATGTTAAGTGAAATAAGCCAGACAGAGAAAAACAAATACTGTATGATTTCCTTACATGTGGAATTCAAAAAACAAAACAAACAGCAAACAAACAAACAAAAAAACAGATGAACAAGCAAAATCAACCAGGAACAGATCCGTAGATACAGAGAACAATCTTGTAGTCACCAGAGGGGAGGGGCGGGGAGGATGGGTGAAATAGTGGAAGAGGATTCAAAGGTAAATACTTCCAGTTATAAAAGAAGTCATAGGATGTAATGTACAACATAGAGAATATGGTTGATAATATTGCAACAACTTTGTATAGTGACGGGTGGTAGCTAGATTTATACTGGTGACCTCTTTGTAATGCATAGAAACATTGGATCACTGTGTTATACACCTGAAACTAGTATAATATTGTACATCAACAACACTTCAATAAAAAACTTCTCTTGTTCTAAGTGTTAAAAGTGTTGATGTGTAAAATTGCCGATTTGACCTATCTGGGGTTGCCATATTCAGCAAATGATATTATAGGACATACTGTCTGCATACATATGCCAAAAAGGCATTCACTGTTTATCTGAAATTCAAATTTAAAGGAGCACCCTGCATTTTACCTGGGAGCCCTGAACCCATCCCTTATTGATGAAGGCATTTGCTATTTACAGTTTTTCACTATTACAAATAGTGTAACATTGACTGTCACTGGATATCTTATTTTGTTCATGGGGTATATATCATCTCTAAGATAAATTCCTTAAATTGGAACCATTATATCGAAGATTAAAGGTTTTATTTTTGTGACTTTTCAATTTTTGCCCAATTTCTTTTCATTTGGATTGTATGAATTTACACTACCACCGGCAATGTATGAGAGTACCTGTTTCCCCACAGCTTTGCGAACAGAATGTATTATTAAACTTCAGGATTTTTGCCATTTTGATCTGTGCAAAATAGGAATACTTTCAAAACATGAGCGAATTCAAGTGGAAATTGCAAATAAGAAAAATTAGTTAGATTCAGCCCATGACACCCGATCTCGTCTGATCTCGGAAGCTAAGCAGGGTCGGGCCTGGTTAGTACTTGGATGGGAGATTCAGCCCATGGGAAACCAATTTACTGTGTCCACAGTATGCCTTTTATGGCCTTCACTATAGCTATGTGAAGTGAAACTTCCAGCCCAGAGAGGTGAATTAACCTGCCTGAAGCCACATAGCCGCTGAGTGGTAGAACCAGTCTATGATCTTCCAGCCATGCTCACGGTGCCTTTGAACTAAGGTGGTCTAGGATGGGCAGGGCGAGCCTACCCTCTCCTCTCAAGTCTCCTGAAACTCCCTCTTGTCCCAATATTGATCACTGTCTAGCTGGGCCACTTGTCTAATGTACATGGCATTAGCAGCAACTCTGGGCCAAGAGGGAGTGCAGAAGGCTTGTTGAAGGCTGGACGGTCCTGTTTGACTCAGCTAATTGGTTAAATAGATTCTTCTACATGTGCAGCGTTGAGCTTTCTGCTTCGATAAGGCATAATATTAATTTTAATTAAGTCTCTGAAGGCTTGGCCAGATATTTCCATTTTCTGAGCATGTCCCTTGATCACAGAATTTTATTCCCCTGAGGCGAGGCCACTGGGAAGAGCTGCCCTCTCCCAGGACTCTGCCTCAGCTTCTCCTCTGAGGACAGGGGAAAGAGGTCAGAGGAGAAACAGGTATCCAGAGAGAAGTGGGAGGAAATACACATGGATCAAGGATCCACTATGCGCTGGGCACTGTGCTTGGGACTTTTACCGTTTTATTTAACTTAAAAACACAAAATGGAGACTTAAATCCCTGATACAGGTTTGTTCAGGATTTAAAACTGCCAAGTGTGGGGTCAGGATCTGCCTGACCTCCAAGGTCATGATGGTGACATCTGCAGTTTTGGGCCACCAAGCACCCATTCTTGTCTTCTGCTAACGACGCTGTGATTTTCCTTTGGGGAACCACCTCTCCCCACTTGGTGCAATTCTGATTGAGCAGACCCAGCTCTGACCCTTCAGAGAACATCATCCTTGGCCAGGTGACCCATGGCTGTTCTGAAGTTTAATCTTGATACTCCAGTTCCAAGAGTTGGGGAAATAAAATCACTCTCTTCCTAGTCGAGTCTGGAACTGGCAGAGACCACCATATGGAGAGCGAAGCCAACACTGGGAAAGAGAGAGCCAAGAAATGGAGGAATGGGTGGGGAGAAGAGAGGAAATGAAATGCACAGCATCGTGTCCCCGAGCTCCGAGATTCAGCCATGCCTGAGAGGAGGCTACCCTTGACATTTGGAGTTATTTACACCTGTAAATTATGACACTATCTCTCTTCCTCCTCCTCCCGCCCAGTTTTCTCCCCTTCTCCTCCCCTCCTCCTCCCCCCTCCTTCTTCCTCTCCTCTCCTTCTTTTTGGATAAGCCATTTAAACACATTCGTTTCAACTCCAGCTACTAAGAGATAGACCACCATTAAGAAGAACTTTCTAGTCAGCTCTCTCAGATCCAGCTTCCTGCCATCCTGGGCCCTTGGCTCTGACCTGTCTTTTCTGAGATTGCCCAGTCTCTCCTCTGGACTGACCAGTGTTTTCACTGTTGGCTTCTCACAGGTGTGCGTGTGCTTGTGCATGGGAGGGCTCTGGCATGCTCCTCTGGCGTCCTTTTTGTATAGCCCGTTAGGGTTTGGGGCATGTTCCGGGCCCTTGGTAGCTGATTCTCCCAGCTGCTTGGGGCGCTGGGCTCCTCCCCCAATGAGGCTGGGAGTCACGGCATCCTAGAGCTTTGGCATTGAGCCCAGACCCGAGGCTGAGGGAGGCAGTCCAGCTGCCCAGAGACCCCAACAGAGGGAAGAAATGGAACACTCACCCATGGGCGTGTGAATACATTGTGCACACATGCACATGTCCCCTACACGTCCGAGTGTGCATGTCCCTGAAGGTGGAAGTCTGGAGGGCACACTCAGAAAATGGTGGTGATTGATTACTCTGGGTGGTGTGACTTTTGTTCGTATGTGAGTTTTCTAAAATGAGCATGCATAATCTTTGCAAATGGAAGAAAATATATATATTCATCACACTTCATTGTTTAAGAATTAATTGCAAATGTAAAACATGTGAACAATTGCCAAAGAATAAATAAAGATAAAAAGTTTCAAACAAAATATAATCGATACTCCCCAGAGCAAATGGAAGTGCTCATTTTATCCCAGCTTTTCCAAAACGAGATCTAATCAATTATTGTAATTTTTACCAATCCAATGGGTAAAGCCTAGAATCCAATTTTTTGGATTTAATTTGTAGTTTTCTGATTAATGAGACTGAGCGTCTTTTCATATGTTTATGGAGTGTTTGTTTTCCTGTGTGTGTGAATTTCCTGTTTATATTCTCTCCATTGTTTCTTCTGGGCTGTTGGTGTTCTGCTTATTATGTTAGGAGCTCTTTATCTCTTGTGGATATTAGTGCTTTTCCTGTAATAAATGTTGTAAGTGTTGTCTCCCAGCCTGACATTTGTGTTTGAAATCTGTTTATGGTGTCTTTTCTCACGTCGTATGTTCTCGAAAGGGCTTCCTTTACAGTCCTCCTTCTTTGGTTTTGCTTAGAAAGGCTTTTCCCGTCCCAAGTTCAGACAATTTGGGCCACAATTTTTCCTCAGGCTTTGATAGATTCTTTATGTCCAGAATTTTGATCTATCTGACATTTATTGTTGAGTGTGCTGTGAGGTAGAATGCCAATTTATGGTGTTCAAGATTCTCATTTATTCAGCAAACTTTCTGAAATTCCTGTGCTGTTTCGTTGCTGCTATTATTAATAGTATTATTAATTAAGGGGCCATTCTGTGCCTTCCGTATGAGGTTTGGAAACCAGTTTGTAAGGTCTTTGGAAAAATTCTGTTGTGTTTTTGATTGCTGTTATAATGAAATAATTTACTAATGACTGATTATACTTAGTTATTGGATGCCAGGCAGGGGTAAGATATTGAGTTATTTATTAACCCCTCATCTCACCGTCTACTATCAGTCCTCTATGCAATGTCTTTTTCTTATTTGATAGTAATTATCTTTCCCTTCCTTCCCTGATCCCATCTTCAATGTAGGCACCTACTAATTTGTTTGCTCGGTGTCTTTCGGTAGTTCTTCATCTTCGTAAAATATTCAATATTGTTTTGTGTCAAACTACTACACATTTCCCCCCCCAATCATCATGATGTTTTAAAACATGTCCACGTGTCTGGCTGTCTGTGTATCAAATCCATGGCTTCTAGCAGGTGCATAGTATTTCTTTGGCAGCAGAGAAAAGTTTTCTTTTTCTTTATTTCCAAGATTTTATTTATTTAAGAGAGAGCTGGCATGCACAATCAGGGGAAGGGCAGGCTCGATCCCAGGACCCTGGAATCATAAGCAGAGCCCAAGGCAGAAGCTTAACAGTCTGAGCCACCCAGGCGCCCCTAGCACAATTTTCTTAAACAGTCTCCTAGTGGTGGGTACAGAGGACGCCTCCAGCCCTCTAATTCCATAAGCAATACTCAGATGAACCGCCTGGTACATGTCCTCCTGTTGGGTATCAGCTCACGTTCCTCAAGGGCCTATAACCGAGAATGGCTTTACTGACTGTATCACTTAATTTTCAGTAAACGCTGTCTGATTGCTTTTCAGAAAGGCTGCACCAGTTTTTACTCCCACCCAATGCATGAGTCTTCCTGATTCCCCGTATCTTTGCCAATGCAGGATATTTTCTGACTTCCTAATTTTTGCCTCTGTGATGGGGTAATTGTTCGAACGTGCATTTTCTGATTACGAGTGAAGTTAAGCGCCTCTCCGTGCACTTAAGAACTATTTGGGTTTCCCCTACTAGGAGCTGCCTCATCATATCCCTTATCCTTTTGCTGTCTGGTTGATTATCTTGTTGTTAGTTTGCAGGAGATCCTTGCATATTCCCGGGTTTTAGATATTCCTCAATCTATCCCTTGGCTCTATCTTTGCCTACGTGTCCTTATGGAACAAAAATGCTTCATCTTGATATAGTCGAGTGCATCTGCTTTCTACTTTATGATTTATGCTTTTATGTCTTGTTGAAGAAGTCTTCTTCCTTAGGTCACAAATACATTCTCTTGCACTGCTTTTTCTATTAGCTTGACAGTTTCAGCCTTCATGTCCAGGTTCACCTTAGTAAACGGTCAATATATACTTCCAATATGAAGTTCCCTTTAGTACGCAGCCAAAGGTAGAGATTCAATTTTATTTTGCCCCGTGTCAGGAGCCCATTTCCCCCACTACCATCTCTAGCAGTGCTTGGGTGAAGTCGAACAAAGTGCTCACACAGGCACCTGTGACTGATTTCTCATCTTAAAGAGAATATAGCTACCATGTTTGTATCCAAAGTATGGTGGGCTGGGGTCTGGGTGTACAGCCTTCACCGGGCTGAGGAAGTTCCAGTGTATGACCAGACTTCGTGGAGTCCTAACCAGGCATGAACAGGTATTGAACATTAATAAATGTCATTTCTGTGTCTATTGAGATAATTGTGTGATTTTCCCCTTAGGCCATAAATGGGTGGATTTCATTGATAGATATTCTAATTTTATTTTATCATTTTATTTTGTGTTTTAAAAAGATTTGTCTATTTATTTTAGAGAGAGAGAGAGCAGGGGGAAGGGCAGGAAGGATCTTAGGCAGACTCTGAGCTAAGCTGAGCCCCATGTGGGGCTCAACCTCACAATCCTGAGATTAACGCCCTGAGATCATGCTCCTAGCCCAAACCAAGAACTGGATGCTTAACCCACTGCGCCACCAGACGCTTCTAGATAAGATATTCTAATTTTAAACCATCCTGCCCTCCTTTGTAGAAATCCTACTTGGTATGTGACTTCTTTTTTTTTTTTTTTAAAGATTTTATTTATTTATTTGACAGGCAGAGATCAGAAGTAGGCAGAGAAGCAGGCAGAGAGAGAGGAGGAAGCAGGCTCCCTGCTGAGTAGAGAGCCCGATGCGGGGCTCGATCCCAGGACCCTGAGATCATGACCTGAGCCGAAGGCAGCGGCTTTAACCCACTGAGCCACCCAGGCGCCCCGGTATGTGACTTCTTAAAAAAGAATAGTTCAGGGGCACCTGGGCAGCTCAGTCACTTAAGCATCCCAACTCCTGATTTCGGCTCAGGCCAAGACCTCAGGGTCATGGGATTGAGCCCTGGGTCAGGCTCTGTGCTCAGTGGGGAGTCTGCTTGAGATTCTCTCTCCCTCTCTCTGCCCCTCCTCCCACCGCATGTGCTTTCTCTAAAATAAACAAATCTTAAAAAAAAATAAAATAAAATAAAAAATACAAGAGAATCATTGTTTGAAGTGTAACTTGCACACAGAAGAGAGACCAGGTAAGTGAACACAATTCTGGGAGCAGAAACAGAACAACAGTCGTCTGTCCCCTCCTGGTCCCCATTCTGCATGGGTGACGGCGTCTCGATTTCTGACACCACTGATCAGCATTGTCTGCTTTAAAATTTTATATACATGGAATCATAGGGTGGATTACATTTGAAAATACACTGTTGGGTTGGATTAGCAGATGTCAGATTTAGAATCTCGGCAGCTATATTCGTAAGTAGCACGGCTCTGTGATTTTCCTTCCTTGTCCCGTCCTCCTCCGGTTTTGCAGCCTATACCACTCTTTGTAAAATGACTAGGGCAGCTTTCTCTCTCTCCTTAGTTTCTGGAACAACTTGCTTCTTATTGAGATCTGTTCCTTGAAAGTTTGGTTGAACTCACTTTTAAAATGAGTTTGGCCCTGAGGTTTTTGGGAAAGTGGGTATTTGAGACTAGTTGGGCTTCTGTAACCATTATTGATCTATTCAAGCCTTCTATTTCTTCTTGCTCCAATTTTGGCATTTTATGATTTGCCAGACATTTATCTGTTCTGTCCAGGTTCTCAAATATGTAAGACATACGGTTGTTCATAATATTCATTTGCTTGGAACATTTTTTTCTCATGTCTGTAATTATTTTCTTTTTTTGTTGTTGTTGTCATTCTGTATTTTATTTATTTGCAATTTTCTCCCCTTTTCAGGTATGTGGGGAATTTTAAAACGTTCTCCCTTTGTTCCGGATTTCACTTGATCACATTAAGGTTAGAGAATGGATTCATATGATATCGATTTCTTTTTTAATTTAGAGAGGCTTCATTTGTGCTTTACTACATGGTTGATTTCGTGACTGTTCCACATGCCCTCAAAAATAACACATTTTCCCTTTGTGGGAATATCTCTGCTTCTGTTTGTTGTTTGGCTGATCTGTTTGTTCTTGTGAGAGATGTGTTAAAATCCTCGGCGACAGTTTTGGTGTAATTTGTTTTCTCCATAGTTCTTTCAGTTGTTATATATTTTGAGGCTATATTGTAGGTCAACTCATGGCCACTATTATCATTACAGAGTCCAACTCATTGTCCTTTTTAACAAAATAAAATGTCTCTTTCTGTCCCTTAGGAAGTTTTGGACTTGAATCCTATTGTTTTCTCCTTCCGAGGCTAACTTTGCCGTGTTGGTTCTCTTTTCTTCCTTATTTTCCTGTTTCTCTTCTCCCCCATTCCTTTTATTTTCATCTCTTTATGTGTGTCTCTGCCAGAATCGTATTACTAGGTTCTTTTTAAAAAAATTCCTCTAAGACTTCCTGCCTTCTGTTTGGTGCCGTTTTCCCACTTATACTTAGTTTAATCCCTGTTCTATCAGGATCTATTTCTCCCGAATTCTTTTTTGTTTCCTATTTATCATACTTTCTTTATTTTTACAAATTTTGCCATATTTCAACAGACAGATCCTATCTTCCATGGCTGCTGCGAAAGTTGGGCATTCCATTTTAATCTTTTAGTGCCCACCCCTGACACATTTAGACTCTGACTTAGAAGGGTTTTTATTCACTGCGTATTATCCAAGTAGCTTCACCTTCTGAAGGGAACTAGGAACTCCAGAGGGGACAAAGAGGGCGTCCTGGGAGCCCGAAGACTTGGGGGAGATAAGCAAAGCTAAGCAAGGACCCTTCTTCGCCGCACCTGCCTGCTGTTACTCTGCTTGGTTCATAGGATAGGGCAGGAATGACAGTCTGGGCCAGGTCACGAGCAAACGTGAAGCCTCCCCTGCGTCTTTTGGAATTCTAGTGCTCCATCCCTCTCAGCCCTCACTGTCCTGAAGGGAGAAGCCGAGCCCCAAGGAGAGGCACCTGCTGCACTGGACCGGCCTCCCAGGTGACCTGCCAGCCCACAGTCAGCGTTGACAGCTGGCATGTAATAAGTCACTTTGGGTGTTCGGCCCCATCTTCTGTGGCCCCGGCCACTGTCCATGTGCAGTTGCATGAGAACCCCGGTGATGGCTGCCCAGTGGACCCCAGTGAGCCCACAGAACCTTGGGAACTAACAATAAATGGTTACACAGCATGAGACGCCCAGAACAAATGCAACTAAGAATCAGCCATTCAAACCTAACTTGTGTCCCTTCTGTTATAAGGACCTTGTCCTGAGGCGTGAAGGGGGAGGGGCAGGGGAATATCTGGGGTGGACCCCTCGTTTTGTCATCTGGCCCACACTGCAGCCAGGAGGGAGATCAGCTTCAATGCTGTTTGCCCGGATGGTGATGCTGGTCTTTCCTTCCTCAGAGAGGTGATGAGATTTCAAAGGTCCCTGGAGACAGAGAGAAGAGTATCAGTACAAAAGCATTTCCTGTCCTCAGCTGCTGCTGCAATACCTGTCTTTCCCACTCCGGAGGGTCATCCTTCCCCCTCCCCACACGCACACACTCACACACACACACAGACTGTCACACACTCACACACAGACTCACATACACAGCACACTCACACTCAAAGACTGTCACAACCACTCACACATACCACACACTCACACATGCACAGACTGTCACACACACAATCATTCACACACACAGACTGTCCCGCAGTCACACACACAGACTCACATATACCACACACTCACCCAGGCATAGACTCCCACACACAGTCACACGTGATCACTCACACATACACCACACACACACACACACACACACAGACTGTCTCTCACACACACAGAATCTGACATGCACACACACACACACTTTCACACTCCACACACTCACACACACACTCCCCCCAACACACTGGCACTCAAACGCCTTCTGTCTCACAGTTTTCCGCTAGCTTCTCGGATCCGTCACCCTCCTTTCCTCCTCTGTGGCGTCACCAGGGCTGGGTGTCAGGCAGGGAGCCAGCAATCTGTGCTGGGTATCTTGTTTGCACTGAATTTATAGACTCCTTGGGCAGGGGGGAGAATTGATCTCTTTGTGTCCAAGAACCTAGTATGTTTTTCTCCTCAACTTTTCCTTTATGTAAAGTTTGGTCATTTCTTTCATATGGATTATGTTATATTTATGACTAATGATTTTCTGGTTTTCGTTGCTTTTAGGAACGGGATACGATTTTTCCCCAGATATTTTCTATTTGGTCATAGCTATCAAATCTGACCACTTGCTTTATTCTTTTATCCATTTTGATGGTTTTTCCAGGTGGGCAACCATAACATTTACAGATAATGACACTTTAATTTTTTTTTTTTTCTTCCAGAGATCTCTTCCTCTTGTTCTTATTGCAGAACCTTAGGACTCACCCAGCCTTTGGAATTCCAGAATGTTAGTTTTGCTGGCTCATCCGTCCCCCCTCCCCAGGCTACCCCAGATCCTAGGGGGTCAAGCCTGGGTACACCATCTTGTGTTGTGCTCCCTGGGATCTCTGCAGGGGGTAGAATAATTGGACAGAAGTGGGCATCCTTGTTTTGTTCTGGACCCTGATAAGAATTCTTCCCAAGATCCACTGCAGAGAGGCGCTTGGTTGGCTGAGTCGTTGAGCAGCTGCCTTTGGTTCAGGTCATGATCCCATCGTCCTGGAATCAAGCCTCCTCGCATTGGGCTCCCTGCTCAGCAAGAAGCCTGCTTCTCCCTCTCCCACTCCCTCTGCTTGTGTTCTCAATCTCTCTCTCTGTGTCAAATAAATAAATAAAATCTTTAAAAAAACCCACCCACTTTAGTTATCAGGTTTGCTCAAAGTTTCTAATACACAGTCTTCATTAAATCAGGGAATTTCCCTTCTGTATCTAGCTTGCTAATGGTTTTATAAGTCAGAAATGAATGTCAAATTTTATCAAGTGCTTCTTTGGGGGTATCTGTGTAACTGGTCGCATGAGTTTCTGTTTTCATCTGTTAATATGGTAGAGAGTATTACATTCATGTTGCTGGGCTATCCCTCAACCCCTGCACTGATCATGACTTGTTCATGATTATGTTGTGGCTGTAATACATTAATATTTTATTTAGGTTTCTGGAGAATTTTTAGTGTGTGAAACAGGTTTATTTCCATCTTTAAACTACCCTTGCCTAGTTGTCTTGGAAATAGGTGGAGCGCTTTTCCTCTTCCTCTGCCTTCTCAAAACTACACATAAAATTGGAAAAAATTTGGGGCACCTGGGTGGCTCAGTGAGTTAAAGTCTCTGACTTCGGCTTAGGTCATGATCTCAGGGTCCTGGGATCCAGCCCCTCATCGGGCTCTCTGCTCAGCAGGGAGCCTGCTTCCTCCTCTCTCTCTGACTGCCTCTCTGCCTACTCTCTCTCTGTCAAATAAATAAAATCTTTAAAAAAAAATTGGAAAAAATTTAAAACTTCCTTTCATAAACAACACCTGGGTCAAAAGGTAAATCGAAAGTACAAAAAAAGTTGCTTAAAAGTGAATAGCAATGAGAGCATAGATACATCAAAGTTTGTGGGCTGTTGTCTAATTAAAGCAAATACTTATTTGAACACAAAGTGCATTTATTTTGAACCAAAAATGCCTGGAAGTAACTGTTAGCTGAGAATTTTCCAAGACACCCTTTAAAGGAGAAGTAATTTTTTAAACTCTAGGGATAAGTAAATGAATACATACGTAAATGTAAAAACAGGGTTGAAAAATACAGCCCAAACTATCCACAGAAATTAGCTCAAGGAGGAAAACGAAGTTGGAGAGAAAGACAATGATTGTAAAGCGGTACCCATTTTCATGTTTGATTCTATAAACATCTGTACTATCTGACTCTTTTACAGGAGGAATGTATTTTCATATTGCCTTTGCTTTTTAAAACCGAATTAAAAAAAATAAAACAGATCATGGCAGGCACTTTGTCCAACCACAGTTCAGATAAAACAAATGGAACAAGAGGCCAGCATCCCCAAATCTATCTGTTTGGACATTTAAAAACAAGTCTAAGTAACATGAATTAAATAATAAATCATAACTGAATTACCAGCTATTTTAATGAAGGCGCTACATATAAAACCCCACAGGATACTGGCCCAGACCTCTGTACTTAGAGGAAAATAAATAGCTTAATGTAGCCATTAGAAGAAAGATTGAAAAGACAAAGGAACTAAGTGTTTACCTCAATATGTTAGGAAATGAACATCAAAATAAATCTGAAGAAAGCAGGCAGAAGAAATTAATGAAAAGCAGGAGCAGAAATTAATGAAATAGAATAAAACAACAGTAGACTTGAGCTATAAAAATGAAAAATAATTCTCTGAAAAAATTGAGGAACTAGACAAATCTAGCAAGCCTGATCAAGAAAACACATCAGTAACCATAAAAATGAAGAGGGGGAGTGACAGATACACAGCTATATGAAATTATAGGAAAATGCAAATTTCATGCCAATTCATTTGACAATCTAGAGCAAAATGCACAGTTTTTAGGGAAAAAACATATATGTACCAAGTGATGGATGTTGCAACCTGGCTGACCTGAACTCTTCCCCAATTCCCTCTGAGCTCTTCTCTCCACTCCAGAAACTACATTTCCCATGTGCCCTTGCAACTGGGGTTGAGCATGTGACCTGGATCCAGACAAGCCCCTGCACCAAGGCAGGATTCCAGAGGTGAAAGTGAGAGGATGGGTGGGGTGAGTGCAGTGGGTGGAGTGGGTGGAACGAAGGCAATGGGGCAGTGGACTGCTTGTGCAGAGACCAACTCCTGTGGCAAAGGCATTGGGTTCCACTGGGCAGCTGTGGCAGAGTTGGTCCCCAGTGGCGGGTGGTGGAGGCAAGAGATTCTGCTAGGATAGTCTCTTGGAGATTGTGGGAATTTCTTCTCACTCTTTTTTATTTTTTTAATTAAAGATTTTACTTATTTATTTGAGAAAGAGAGACAGAAAGAGAGAGAGAGAGAGAGAGTGCCCAAGCAGGGGGAATGGCAGGCAGAGCAGGCTCCCCGCTGAATATGGGGCTCGATTCCAGGACCCTGGGATCATGAGCTGAGCTGAAGGCAGACGTTTAATGACTGAGCCACCCAGGCGCCCCTCTTCTCACTCTTGACCACGTCTCTCACCCTCCTGAAAGTTCAGGAACCTGTCTAAGCCCTATAGTATATAAGTTTCCTGCCTTACTTAAACAGTTGTGGTCTACAACCAGGCACTTTTACTGATACAGCAAAATTGATTCTAGAAGAGGAAAGAAAAAAAAAAAAAGATCTATCCAAAAAAAGAAGTTAAATCATAGCCCTAATGCAAACAAGAAGGAGGAGGAAGGAGCGGAGGGGAAGGAGGAGGATGAGGGGGAGGTAGAAAGGAGGCATCAGATCCAGACGGTTTGATGGAAAGTTCTACAAATCTTTAAAAGGAGGATAGCTTCTATGGTGGAAATCCATAGGGAGTATAAATTTTTATATGGTGTTAATGAATTCAAGTTTACAAATGCCTTGCATGCCAACACAATGTAGATTGAATAAAACTGACTTCCAGACTGGAATTTGCTTGTGTGGGCCTCTAGCTTATCCTTCTAATGTGGTCCAGACCCTCATGGTAAAAGTGGAAAAAATGGGGCCCAGAAGATGGGGAATGGTTCCTGAGCACCCTGCCCTCACTGAGCCCCCACCCCACACACCTGTGCTGTTCCAGGCATGAACATTACAGCAGGGAGCAAAGCAGACAGATCCCTGTCATCATGGAAGTCTGGGGACACTCTCTCAGCAGAGGGAACAGCTAGTGCAAGGCCCTGAGACAAGAGCATGCCTGTCAAATTCAGGGAACAGCCAGAAGACAAGGGTGGCTGCAGTGAAGGCCCAGAGGGAAGCTGGGGGATTTGAGTCAGGGAGGAATGAGGTCAGACCTGAGTGAGCATGGGAAGCCACCCGAGGGGACTTGTGCTGTTTCTTTGCAGCACCATTGTCCAGATAAGGGCTGGGGCCAGGGTGGTAAGCTGTAGTAGTGTGTGTGTGGGGGGACTCACCCCAGATGTTCAAGGGAGGGGCTCACAGCATCTGTAAATGGTTCCACGTGGGGCTGAGAGAAAGAGATGTCAAGGGTGGTGCCCAAGAGATGTCTGCTAGGTCCAGTGCCTGAGCTTGGAAGTCCAGGCCCCCACACTGTGGTGCAGGGAAGGGTTTCCCTGGGCCAGGACAGGGGTATATGGAGGGCTGCTGCACACGGTTCTCCCGTGGCTGGAAGGGCAGAAGGGGCAGGGTGTGGGGGAGGGGGAGATGATGAGTTGGTGGCAGAACTGGGACTGTTCCTGGCCTCAATCATGCTTCTAACTGCATTTCTAAGCACATCTTTTTTTTTTTTTAAATTCGTGTGCTCGGAAGTGCAATTTTGCTCCTATTGAAATACAATGTGCCTTCTCTTTCCTCGGTCTCTCTGCTTTAATTGTATACCCCTGGCTCTGCGCCTCTGTGCTGGCCGGCTTGGAGATTCATAATTTCAGCCTGACACCATAGTAACCACTTAGTTTGATTCAAGATTCCAGTGTCATCCCTGGCTGCGCTTGAATAGGACGGGGGAAAGCAGGGGGAAGGGAGGGGGGCCAACTGAAGACGGCTCCTTACAGCAACAGCAATTATTCCTTCGTTTCCAAGGAAAATGTAAACAGAAGGTCAGCTTTGGCCAGGCCTCTTCATTTCCCTCCCTTTGTGGCGACAGGTTGATTTGGGGAAACTGGATCTGTTTGTTATTTCTCCTCCTGGCCTCCCCTCCCGCTGGCCCCCCCCCACCCCCTCCGGTGACAGAGGCAGTGGCAGCTGCGACGACAGAGATGGGGCAGGGCACTGCAGGGGTAACACGGGTCGTAGCAGCTGAAAAGCAGCCAGGCTGGCTTGGTGTCCTGAACAACCCCACCCCACAATTGTCCCCACCCTAGCTGCACAGCCCAGGGCAGTGATCAATGCCAGCTAACATTCAGGTTGTGGACTGGAGTGGGCCTTGCCTCCCCACCTGCTCAGTAAAGGCCTGGAGCTGCCACCCGTGTGCCCCAGGACCCAGGCCCTGAGTTTGCAAGTCCTCTGAAGGTGGGAATCCAAAGTCGGCTCCCCAGCAGCCGGGGCACGAGTCCAGCTAGCCGCAATACCCCTGCCCCTCCCATCGGTCCGGGCTCTGACCCCCTTAGCCGGACCGTGCTCTCCGGAGCCTGCACTGGACCCCATCTGTTCTGTGAGCCCCTCCAAACCTTGCTCCCCCTAAGGCTCCCCGTGACTCTGATGCCCACACCTGTCTGAGGCTATTTCCTCATCTGTTATGTGAAGACTATAATAGTACCCTCCTTCCAGGGCTATTGAGAGGGTTTCAAGCTTCTCACGACACTCAGAAAGGGCGTCTCTAAACAAAGCTGAACCCTCTTCCTTCTGGAGGTCAAGTGCATCGCCTGCTTCCCCCAGCATGCTGAACTGAAGGGGGCAGGAGTGACCAACACTCTGCCTTTTGTCCCCCAGCACACCCCACCGCTCAGTGAGGAAGCGTGCAGTTTGAGTCCCAAGGCGCAGCCCATGATGACACGCCTGCAGTGTGATGCGTGACAAGTCAGGGGCTGGGGGACTGCAAGGCCTCCTTACCTTGAGACTCAATCAGCTCTGCATCATGGGGTCTGTTTCTTGTGACATCCCCTTTCCAGGCAGCTCTGTCTGTGTTAATGAAGCCTCTTTTGGTTGTGAGTGGCAGAGCCCGGGAAGGCTGGGGAAAGTCCTTCAGGCACAGCCGGATCCAGGGCTCAGGTGATAACATCAGCTCCCCTTGTGTGTGTCTAGCTTTATCTCCCTCTAGCTGTCGGCTTCCTTCTGCGGCTCTCTAAGGAGGGAGAGATGTGGCTGGTGGCTGTTCCAGATTTACTTCCTGCCAGTTTAGCAGAAAGAAAACTTCTCCATCTCAGCATTTGTAGGTCAATGCCAGAGAGGGCTCTGAGCGGCCCGATGGGTCCTGTGCCCCCAGCTTGCTCTGCTGGGACCAGTCTGTTTCCAGGGGATAGTGGTCTATAGTTGGCACGTCCTGGGGGGCACACCTCTGCCAGGGGCTGGAGCATGTGCACGCATGTATGCAAGTGTGTGCACGTGTGTATGTGGGTGCGCACAACTTCCCCCGGGCTGCAGGCAGTGGAGATCATTTTCCTTGAGGCAGGGAAGGGGTGTGACCAGAGAAAGAAGGGCAGACATGTGGGGGCTGTCGTTCCTGGCTGCCCAGAGCCCTCAAGGCCATTGCCTGCCCAAGGCACCAGCCCCAACACTCTGAAACAAAGAGCTAATGTGTCCCTTGCTCCCAAGTCCACCCATGACTTCCCGGCTAGCCCAACTAGGGAGCTCCCAATGGACTGACTTCAACCCCACATGCCCAAGTCTGGCCCACGTTCCCCAAATGTGCAGGCCCTCTCACCCTTGTTCTTTCCCTGGAGCTGCTCTCTCGTCCCCTCCCCATCCCCCTTCTTGCCTTCTTTCCTTTCTACCTTCCTTCTCCTTCCCTTCAGCCAATGTTTGTTCGGTACCTCACCCAGGAGCCCCAGAGACCTGTTCCTGCACTCGCTGCACTTATGGGCCGGTGTGGAGGTGAGAGACTGGAATTAGATGGTCACAGAATTTCGGGATTACACACTCTGGAAAGATCTGGGAAGCAGGTAGGTGTTGGGGGAGCACCTGTCAGGGGCTCTGGTGTGGCTAGTGGTGAGGGAAGATCTCCAGAGAAAGCAGCGCTGTGTCTGAGAGCTGAAGTGTGAGAAAGAACTGCTTCTTCAGGGATAGTAGGGATGCAGGACCGTTCCAGGCAAAAGGGACAGTGTGGGCAGAAGTCTCAAGTTTTAGGGATGCACAGACTGTATGGGTATGGTGAGGGGAAGGGGCAGCGGGTGGTGGGATAGAAGGTGGGGAGGCTAGGGCCATGTATCCGGCCAGCTACTGTTCCTTCAGGAGACGGCTGAGGTTTCGCCTCCTCCGGGATGCCCTCAGTGACGTCCCCAGTCCTTGCTGTCTGAGCATTTACATGCTGAATGGTGTTTAGTTGTGCACTTGTCCATTTTTTTCTCTGGGCTTTGAGCTCTTCAAGGAAGGGGGTAGTCTGTATTATTTCAGAGTCCCTCATGCCTGGTAGGAGTCCTGTTGCACAGTAGGGGCTCAGGAAATGTTTGGAGGGGGGCGGATCTGAGAAGGTTTCTTTCAAGGGACAGCCCAGTTTTAGAGCACAAGCCAAAAGGACAGGAACGCTGACAGTGGCTCTCTGGTTGAAGGATGTTTCCTTCTGCAATACTTCCAGACGGTCATGTTGACGGGGCAGGGGCAGTTTTAGGTCCAGGCTGGGGAACTCAGAGCCACAGTTTCATTGAAATAGTCAGGACAATGCAACTCAAAAATCCTGTGTGTCATTTGCTTCTACCAAGAGCTGATAAACGACTAGGAAGCTGAGCAGCAGGTGCGGTGAAATGCTGAAGGAGGGGTGCTGATGGGGGCTTCTCTCAGGAAAACAGTCAGATTTATTCTTTCTTGATTCTGTTAAAAAACTGACCTCCTCCTTATGGAATATTGGGACGTACTCAAAAGTAGAAAGGGGGGCGGGTAGGGAGAGAGAAAGGGAGTAAGAAGAAGGGAGAAAGAGATGAAGTCAGTCCTGTTTCCACTGCTCACGGAAGGTAGTCTCTCCCAGAAAGACTAAAGCAGTGACTTGAAATTCCAGCTTTGTCACCTGCCACTTTGGGGCTTGGGCAACTCCTCCCCCTCTCTGAGCAGAGGTCCTTGACCATGGGGCATGGGGCAGGTACAAGGGTGATCACATAAGATGACATCACCCACAGCTCATAGCCTGCTGCCCAAAGCCAGGAGCCTGGCTCAGGAAGGGCCCCAGGACCTTAGCTGTTGGTATTCAGCACTCTCCCTGTTGCTAGAAAACATGCTTTAACCACATTTAAAAAAAAATCTTTCTGTTGTGGAGATTTTGAGACCCCAGATTAACTGCATTCTGCTGTTTCATCAAGGCTGGCTGAGTGGCTGTGCCTTCGAGTACGTTGGGTGCCTTTAGGGTCGCCGGATACTCACCCCTTGAGGGTACTCAGCCAGCAGTGGCGGCAGCCTGGGGGTCTGGGCTGAGCTTACCTGGCCACCTGCCCCCACTTCTGGAGGTGCAAGCAGGCTCATTGCTCATGCTCACACCGCAGAAGGAGGTGTGTGGGGGAGGGGCTGCCTGTGGCAGGATGCTCTTGGCCCGTTTCCTAGGAAACCCAGCCCTGAGTGAGAAGGGACTGTCAGCTGCTCCTGGGAGTCTCAAGGCACACCCAAGGAGGCCCATAGCTGGCCCCGTAGCTGGCCCAGACTGATGCCTGTTCCCTGGGGCTCCAGCCTCTGTCCCTGTGTGGGACAGACCACACAGGTATCGGGGCCGGGCCACAAGACACAGGCAGTGGCACAGGGTGGGGGTTGGTGGTGAAGAGAGTCTGGAGCAGTGTCCTTCCACATCTCAAACTTTAAGGCTCTGATACCCTGAGAGACTACTGTGAGCACCCAGGTCAGCTCAGGGGGAGAAATAAACCCCAGGTTGTCAGCAGCAATTACTGAAAGCTACTGGCTTGGGTTGGTTGCTATTTTCGGTGATCTCTCTGCCCAGCTTCTGCAGAGAAGGCATTTTAAGTCAACGTTTGAAGAAATTGTCATGACTTGTATAAATGTGCATTAATGAGCTATGGCCTGGCTAAGACACGGGTTTTTCCTTCATGTTTAGCTAATTTGCAGGAAGCACCTATACAATGAGAACCTGGGTCCGGTTCTCTCATGGCTACTCCCCTTTGGCATGAGGGATGGGGAATTCTGCTGTCCTGTGCTGCGCTGGGAGCCATCAAAGCCAATTGTCTGCTCCCACCTGCTCTGGGGCCTCTCCCAGGGGCTCACGGGAGCATGGGTAAGGAGTGCTCTGCGGGAGCTGGACTGGACAGCCTGTGTGTGGATGCCGGCTTTGCCACTTAGGAGTTACGTGGCTGTGCAAAGGTGCTTAACCTTCCTGCGGTGTCTCGGTTTCGCCACCTATTAAATGGGGAAAATTAACAGCGCCTTCTTTAGAAGAGTAGTATGTCAAGTGTTTAGAACCATGCCTCTCACTATGGAGGTGTTTATAAAGCTAAGTCAGTAAGCAGGTAGAGATGTACGGGGCAGGCAGAATGCCCCAAGAGTGGGCTACATGCACAGCCTCCTGCAGAACCCTCCTGAGTTTTTTACTTAAGGTGGCTGAGTCTCAGGCCATGTGCCAGCCCTCTGTCCTGGCGCAGCTGATGGCACCCCAGAGCCGTGTGTGAGCCTAGGGTTCCCCGAGGTGCAGCCCTCTGGGCAGGTGCCCTGTTGGCTGGTTGGTGACACACAGAGGCAGAGGGAAGAGGAGCCCCACTCCCCTTCCCTTGCCCTTGTCTGGTGGTGGTGGTGTTGGGGTTGCTATCAGAACCTCAGGGTGCTTATAGCTTTCACACTGGCTATCATCCTCTTGCCACTTCTCCGCCCAGGGGATTCTGGCATTTTCCCTATGGAGTACTTTGCCAGATTCCAAGGAAGTGGCCTGGAGTGCGTAGTTGGAAAAAAGCATCTCACGGAATTCTGATACATTTCCTCCCCTATTGAGAGCCACTGACATGGAAACAAGTTGATGCTAGAAAAAAGCATTTCCCAGACTTTTGACACAAATACAGCCTGAGGTCTTAGACATGAGAAGAGCCCCAAGCTCTGGGGAAGGATGGCTGAGAGTGGGGCGGGGGTGGGGGTGCTGAGCAGGGCACCTACTTTTCCCAGGCCTGCTGGGCAGGTCTGGTCCAACCTGTTCAGGCAAAGGCTTGACTGGTCACCAGTCCATCCCCTGGGTGCCAGAATCAGACGGCAGGTGCAGCCCTGGGCCTCGGCAGCAGGGTTCCAACCACGTCCCCTTCGCTGAGAAGCGAACCCAGGGCTCGATGCTGACCCTGAGCGGGAATAGGGCTCTGGGACCTCCGGTACCCTCATCTTGGTCTAGCTCTTCTTTTAGTTTTTGGCCAACTCCCCTTACCTGTCTCCCAGACAGGACCTGAATCCTGACAGCTCTGCTTGTGGTCCAGCTAGTCGTAGGGGAGTATCAGGACAAGTCAATGGGGCCAGTCGGCCAGAGAAGTCAGTGGAGGCCTTGAATGCCGGGGAACAGAGCGAGGTGGGCAGTGCGGGGTCAGGTTCAGGGAAATTCTCTGCTCAGCCGGTGTGGGGAAAGCAGTGGGCATGGGGACACGGAAGGGGAAGCTGGCACTCTTGACATGAGAGGGTAATAACCCCTGTCTTTCGAGTTAGCTAGGATATCTACTTGGGGCAGTGGGGGCACTGGTGGGGATTATGGAGAGGTAAGATCCCCTCCAGGGGTGATAGTAAAGACATTCATAAGGGGTGTGGCAGGGTCCCAGGAGCAGGGTCCCAGGGTCCCAGGCCCCCGGAGCAGGGCCTTTTGGTGTCAGATATCAGCCTAGTGTTTCCTCCTGGGGAGACCAGGGGGTCCTGGGCTTCAGGGGCAGCCCGGTGATTGGGGGATATAGGCAGTGGCCATTTGCTAACCATCTCTGAAGTATTTCTCTATTTTAAACAACTAGTATATAGCTATACCTGTGTGCACAACTGGAGACCAGCTCTGACCTGCGAGCCCCCACCTAGGGGCCGCTGCTGGGTGAGGGGACCTTCATGGCAATCCACCCAAGAGGCTTGTGAGGCTGAAAGAGGGGAGGCAATGGGAATAGAGAGGAGGGTTCGGGTGGGAGAGTGCTTTAGGAAGCTGATCTCGCCAGACTCATGAAGATGCGCCTTTGCTGGGAGGCCCAGATCTTTAATTGGGGCTCCTGGGCCATTCATGGGGGACTTCCAAGAGCTTCACAGTGTCCACAGAGCTGAGAGCAGTGTATGGGTGCCAGACCCTCCATGCAGCTAGCTGGGGCATGGCCCACCCACACTGGACCACCTGGGTGCTTCGTGTTCATCGAGAGAGGGGAGGTGGGAGCCCCCAATGTGGGGCAGGTGTGGTATGGGAGGTGGCCCTCTTAGACCTTGGAGCAATCTTTCTCTTTGTTCTTTATTCTTCCACCAGGCCCTTGTGCCTTCCCCCACCCTCATCCCTACCCCCAGCCCACCATAGGGATCAGCCTCTTGACAACCTTCAGCTCTGCTGAGTGGAGGGAATTTATCCGCTTGGCTGGGCCTGCTCCCAGCCCCGGAGGACCATGGCGCCTTCAATTACTCCAGGTGCAAATTCATTTCATCCAGATTCACAGAACGGCTGCGGAGGGCTGTGCTCAGGCTTTATTGCAAAATGCATTATTTTCCCTCCTTTCTCAAAAATATTTATCTATGCTAATTTAGCACGGGAGCCAGCTAAGTTCTGCATGGGGAATTGTCCTATTAATTCTGCCGCCTGGAAATACCACGTCCAGCTGCAGAGATATTCCTGCTGCTTCTGGCTGGAGGGTGAGGTTGGGCAGCCTCCTCCTTTGGACTGGACCAGAATGGGGAGCAGGCTGCCTGGCTGACCATTTGCAGAGATGCTGGGAGCCTGTATCTCCCGCATAACTCTTACAGACTGAAAAAAATGAACTCTTTGCATTGGGGAGGTCAGGTGGGAAGGACTCAGCTTTTCGGGTGGTCAGAGATGAGTTCCATTCTGGGGCAGGCTCCACTGCTTACCCACTGGGTGACTTTGGCTCCATGATGCGACCTCCATGAGCCTCAGTTTCAGCATCTCTAAAATGCAACCATGACCTTGCAGGGAGGCCATGCAGGCTATTCCTGTGGCGCTTGCAAATCTGCAGGCATGAAGCAGGTGTTTGTGAAGGAAGAGTAGGGACGCTGCTTGCTTACATGATTGCCCTGTCCAGGGATTGTCTTTGCCAGTTGCCCATGAGTTAGGTGTCATGTTTTTGGTCTCACAGACGAGCCAACTGCCTAACTGAGACCCCCCAGGTGGATGTGTCTGGGACTCCTGAGTGGACTTGATGTGTAGCCCTTGACCCCACATTACTGGAGCGATGCTATCTGGTTCCCAGCCGGAAACCTAGGGTCACTGTGGACACCTCCATGCTCCCCAACTTCTCCCACATCCAGCCAGCCCCCAGCCTGTGACCAGGCCTGCCGCCTCTGGGGTGTTTCTCTTCATGCCATCTTCCACTTCCAGTTGCGTTTTTTGCAATTCTAATCCATTTCCCAGCAACTGTAATCATCTTAATATATAATGGGAATCATGTCATCCCACTGATCAAAGGCTTTCTGTGGTTTTGTAGCACTTGGCCAAAATCCAGGCCCCTGACCTCACCCGTGGCTTGCTTCTTCCTGTGTCTCAGGCTCTTGTCCCTTGGCCCTCTGGCTTCCTCCCTAGGAGAGCGGCCTTGCCCTTGACTTCCAGCCTTTGCCATCCTCTTCCTTCTGCCTGGGGCACTCATCTTCTGCTCTTTGTGCCCTAGGACTTGTCCCCTCATTTGCATCTGGGCTCCAAAGTCACCTCCGCAAAGAGGCCCCCTGGCCTCCCCTACCGCCTGGCCAGTCCCTCTCTCTTCCCTTGTGCAGTGCACAACCCCACCCTGAGCATTTCCCTTTACCTGTCCATTTGGGGTCTATCTCTTTCCAGGTAGCAGCCTGACTCACATGGGTGTCTTCTACCTTCTTTCTTCCTAACAAGACCCAGGTTTGGCTCTGTTGCCCACCCTCAGGGCACTCCCAGTCCCGCAGCTGCTGAGGGGTCTAAACCAATCGCTGTAACTCTGTTCCTCTCACCACTGATTGCTTTCGAAACCACAGGGGGCCCAAGTCCAGCCTGAGGGGTGAGGTTGTTTCTGGGAAAGGTTGTATTGCTCTTATTTTTCCTTTCTATTTTTTTTTTTTTATTAAGGTATAACATACACAAAGTAAAACTCACCCTTTTGAATGGACAGTTCGGCGAGTTTTGACACATGCACACAGCCAAGCAAACCACCACCACCATCAAGCTGTAAACCAGGGTATCACCCCCAGACTCCCCGTGCCTTCTATAGCTGCCCCCCTCGTCCTGCTCCTGGCAACCACTGAGCCAAGTTCTGTCCCTACAGCTTTTTGCCTTCTCTAAAAGCTGCATAAATGGAATCACACAGTATGCGGCTTTGTGAGTCTGGTTTCTTTGACTGGAATTCGAGATTCATCCATGTCATTATATATACCTTCCTTTTTACGGCGGAATGGCTCACTGTTGCCCAGATGTACCAGAGCTGGTTTATTTATTTCCCGGTTGAGGGATATTCGGGTCGTCTCCAGGTTTCGGTCATTAGGAATAAAGCTTCCATAAACATTCCTGTAGACTTTGTGTGGACACGTTTCTGTTAACTTAGGTCAATACCTAGGAGTGGGATTACTGGTGCATATGGTAGACGAATGTTTAGCTTTACGAGAAGATGCCAAACCCTTCGCTAAAGTGGCTGTCCTGCTTTGCACACCTCTAGTGAGGTATGGGAACTCAGTTGCTCCACATCCTCATGGGCACTGTTGTAAGGGTTTTGTTTGTTTGTTTGTTTGTTTAAAGATTTTATTTATTTATTTGACAGACAGAGATCACAAGTAGGCAGAGAGGCAGGCAAAGAGAGAGGGGGAAGCAGGCTCCCCGCTGAGCAGAGAGCCTGATGTGGGACTCGATCCCAGGACCTGGGATCACGACCTGAGCCGAAGGCAGAGGCTTTAACCCACTGAACCACCCAGGCACCCTGTTGTAAAGTTTTTAAAAATAGAAATAGATGGTTAGTATTCTCTCATTGTGGCTTTAACCGATATTTCCTTAATGACACAGGACCCTGCGCATCTTTTCAAGTCTTATTTACCACCTGCATATCTATTTCATTGAAGTGTCTGTTCCATTTTCAAATTAGATTATTTTTTTCATTTTATTGAGTTTGGAGAGTTCTTTATATATTCTGGACACGGCCTCTTTATCAGACACATGATTTGCACATACATTCTTTGAGTCCTTTCTGCTCTCAGCAGTGTTTCTGAAAGAGTAGAAGTTCTTGTTTTGATCAAATCCAATCCACTGGTTTTATCTTTTATGAAATGAATTGTGATTTTGGTATTGAATCTGAGGACTCTTTGCTCAACTTAGGTCACAAAGATTCTTCTTATGTTTTCTTTTAGAAGTTTTATTGTTTCAGGTGTTCATTTAGGTCTCTGTTCTGTTGTAAGTTGTATTTTCATATGGTTCAAGACATGGATTGAAGTAGTTGTAATTCTTTTCCTTCCCCATGGCCCCACTTCTTCTTCCCCTTCTTCCGCCTCCTCTTCTTCTATTTCTTCTCCTCCCCCACTCCCTTCCTCCTCCTTTTTCTCCTCCTCCTTCTTTTTGCCTACGATATGTAATTGTTTCAGCCCCATCTACTGAAAAGACGACCCTTCCTCCACTGGATGGACTTAGAAGCTGTCAAAAATCAATTGATAATAAATGGGTGGGTCTATTTCCAAACTCTGTTCTTATCCATGGGTCTATGTGTCTGTCCCTTCTCTAATACCTCACCTCTCAGTGATGGTACTTTCATAATAACTCCTAAAATCAAGGGATGCAAATTCTCCAGCTATGTTCTTCTTTAAAAAATTTTCTCCATTATTTTAGTTTCTTTGCCTTCTTGTATTAAATGTAGAATCAGATTACCAGTTCCTACAAAATTCCCTCTGGGATTTTGATTGGAACTGCATTGCATGTGTAGATCATTTGAGGGAGAATTAATATCCTGAAACTTCCAATCCAGGAATGTGACATATCTTTCCATTTTTTTCAGTCTTTGAATTTTTTTGAAGATTTTATTTATTTACTTGAGAGAGAGTGAGAGAGAGAGAGCACAAAAGGAGCCGGAGAGGGCAGAGAGGGAGAGGGAGAAGCAGACTCCCCACTGAGCAGGGAGCCTGATATGGGGCTCAATCCAAGGACCCTGGGATCATGACCTGAGCTGAAGGCAGATTACCTGACTGATTGCCCCCCCCAGCACCTTTCAGTCTTTGATTTCTTTTATCAGTGTTATTAGTTTTCAGCAGGGACATTTTGAACTTATTTTATAAGATTTGTACCTAAGTATTTCATAATTTTTGATGCTATTATAAATGGTACTTTAAAAAATTTTATTTTATTTTTTCAGTGTTCTAAGATTCATTGTTTATGCATCATACCCAGTGCTCCATGCAATATGTGGCCTCCTTAATACCCACCACCAGGCTCACCCAACCCCCACCCCCCTCCAAAACCCTCAGCTTGTTTCTCAGAGTCCACACTCTCTCATGGTTCGTGTCCCCTCCAATTTCTCCCAACTCACTTCTCCTCTCCTGCTTCCAATGTTCTTCCTTATGATTATTATTCCTTATAATAACATGTGAATGTATAAATAATATAATATAATATGATGTTATCATAATATTATAATAACAATGTTATTTCTTATGATAACATATGTGAAACCCTATGATAAGTGAAAGTGAATTGAAACCATATGATAATTGACTCTCTCTGCTTGACTTATTTCACTCAGCATAATCTCCTCCAGTCCCATCCATGTTGATGCAAAAGTTAGGTTGTAAATGGTACTTCTTAATATCAATTTTAATTGTTTATTTCTAGTACCTAAAAATATAATTGGTATTTGTGAATTGACCTTGTGTCCTTTACTATTGTCAAGGTCACTCGTTAATTCTATCAACTCCCTTTTAGATTCTTTAGGATGTTCTACATCAAAAATTATATCAACTGTATTTTTTCAACCTATATGTTTCTTGCTTTATTGCATTGGCTAGGATCTCCAGGACAATGTTGAACAGAAACATTGAGGATAGACATCCTAGCTTTTTCTTGATCTTAGGGGAAACCATTCAGTCTTTCACCAGTATGTATGAGGTTAGCTGGAGGTTTTTCATTGATGCCCTTTATCAGATTGAGGAAGTTTTTAGCCAAGCATGGATGTATTACTGTTCTTGAAAGGAGTCAGAGGGAAGAAATTCCCTCTTCTTCTGAACAGTTTCATATCTGGGTATGATGCCTCAAACTGTGGTAGCCATTTTGTGGTCATGAGGAGAGATATTTTTGAGGAGCAAAACCAACCCACTGATGAAGGGAGTGTGGAGAGATGGAGATAACCTGGGTCCTTTGCATGGGACCTTTCCAACCTGGGACCTTTCCAGTGGTCCTTTCCACTGAACTAACTGGTCTTGGACACTCGCTTACCACTAGAATTCTTGCTTTGGAGGAAAACAATAAATTAATAGCCTTATTGTTTAAGCCTTTGAGTGTTTGGGACTTTCTTTCTTGAATCCAAGAGCCACTAAATGAATACATACCAACACTTGACCATAGAGACTTTTTCTTTTTCACTGTTTCATGCCCCATGCTTAGAATGGTGCCTGGAATATAATAGGCACTTGCTAAAAGTTTGCTGCATAGACCAATGAAGGCCAGGACCTGGAGAATTCTCATTTGGATGATCATTTTTACTTCAATCTATTGAGAAAGCCCTGGAAGAGAGAACAAGAACTTAGAATATGGCAGGTGAACAAGGGATGACTGCTCTTAACACTGTAAAAGAGATACCGGAAACCCAAGTAAGAATGAAACAACAGGTGTTGGCGAGGATGTGGAGAAAGAGGAACCTCATGCACTGTTGGAGGAAATGCAAGCTGGTGCAACCCGTGTGGAAAATGGTATGGACAGACATTCCTCAAAAAGTTAAAAATAGAGCTACCCTATGATTCAGTAATGATACTACTGGGTATTTACCCAAAAATACAGAAACAGTAAATCAAAGGTATGCATCTCTATGTTTATAACAGCATTACCAATGATAGCCAAATTATGGAAAGAAACCAAATGTCCATCAACTGATGAATAGATAAAGAAGAGGTGATATATATATATATATATATATATATATATATATATATTAATATTACTCAGCCATCAAAAAGAATGAAATCTTACCATTTGCGATGATGGGGTTGGAGATAGAGGCCATTATGCTAAGCAAAAGAAGTCAGTCAGAGACAAACACCATATGATTTCACTCATATGTGGAATTTAAGAAATAAAACAAATGAGCAAAGGAGAGAAACAGAGAGAAAGACAAACCAAGAAACAGTCTATTGAGAGTAGAGAGCAAACTGATGGCTACCAGAGAGGAGGGGGCTGGGGGGATGGGTGAACTAGATGATGAGGTCTAAGGAATGCACTTGTCATGATGAAAAAACGATAAAAAGAGAAATAAATTACTTTTATGAAAACAAACCCAAGGAAGGATGGACTGGGGTTAAAATCAGGTCTCAGTGTGGACGTGTGAAAGGGAAAAGAAGAGGAGAAAGCAGCAGTTCCTCTGGGGGAAGACAGGGACAGCTCCAGAGAGCCCTGCTCTGATCCCCCGTACAGGTCTAAAAGCCGAATATCTGCCATGTAAGGAACGGCATATTTTTCCTTTCTCGGAGCGACAACCAGTGAGACTTGTTCTTCAGTCATGAGCCCTGTTATTCGGAAGATAAACTATACAGATTGCAACAGGGAAAGAGAACATGTAATGCTTGCAAAATTCCTGCGCAGAGTTGCTCTCTGCCTAGAATTTATGCTCGCTTGCAGTTTCATGTTTCAGTTAGATGTATCCTCAAATGAGGTAATGGCGTTGTGACTGGCTGTCACCTCCCATCAGCTCATCACTCCTGGCCCCCAGGGAGGTGATAGACGGGGTCAGAACATGCCTCCCATACCAGCTTGCCGTGCCCGCTGGCAGAGACTACTGTGTGTGCTGGGTTGGGGGTGGGCAGTCCCCTCTTGGTCATCACCCTCTGCCCCACCCCCACCCCCACCCCCACCCCCAAAGACACCAATTGACTCATGTTACCTTGGAATGTTCCAGACTATTTGGATTTATACTTCTTTGGTCGTACAGTACAGAGGTTAACGTTGGAAGAAGAAGGTAGAGTGTTTGAGTTCAAGTCTTGTCTCCACCACATACTAGCCTCTTCGTGCCTCTGATTCCTCATCCATAAGAAAGGGGGTGCCATCTGTACTCACCCCAGATACCCGTGTGAGGATTAATCCACATGCATAGGCTCTGGGACAGATAAATGGTAGTAGGTGTTAGCTACTCTTCTCCCTCGGGGAGGGTGACCGGGCCGAAGGATACTGTGTGTGGGAGGAGAGAGTGTGATTCCAGAGGGTGACCAAGAATAAGTCCCACAGAGATGCCAGAATCCCACAGTGGCCCCAGCAACTCAGCCCAGAAGCCAGGGAGAGCGTCCCCTTGGTGACACTCAAGAAATGATGGGCATTCAGACAAATATGGGTTGGAGGGGTAAGTGGGGGGTATCCCAGACATCGGCAGAGCCACATGTGGTCATTAACGTGGGAATCTCACGGTGACAAGGTGACTACAGCAGGGAGCAGGCATGGTCTGTGCCCCAAGGTGACATGACGTCAGGGAGATGTATGACGTTAGGGCACGTGAAGCCTGTAATAGGGAGTCGGGCAGCACCCCAGCTGTCAGCAGGGTCAGCCTTGATATTGGATGTGGGGGATGGTCTCCTGTGCAAGGCCTTGGGGCCCAGGCCAGAGGGACCCATAGAAGTGATTCTTCAAGTGGAGTGGGCTTGGCAGTGGAGGACAGACACCGGAACTCACAGGTCCATGGTCATCCAAGCAGCCCCATTGGCCAGAAGAGAGATGCCCTGGGGTCCTCTGTAGCGGTTGACAAGTAGAGAGAGAACAGAAGATGGCGCTGGCAGAAAGTGAGGACCGGCCCGGCCAGTGCCTGTTAGACTGGAAGGGCTCCTGCTTCCAAGGGGGTGTGGAGCACATGCCGGCTCTGGATGGCTCCCCTCACCCAGCTTGTCACCCCAGCTGTGGGTGCAGGAATTTCATAGGCTGAATAATCTGTTCATTTGAGAATAGCTTTGGATTGACAGAAGAGTTGCAAAGATAGTGTAGAGAGTTCCATGAACCCTCACCCCATTTCCCCGCTGTTACCCGATCACACCAGTGTGGTACAACTGTCACAGTGAAAGGACCAGCGCTCCTATGTTATCATTAATGAACGTTCACAGAGAATTCAGGTTTCCTTAGTTTTTACCTGATGCCCTGTTTTTGCCCTGGGACCCTGTCCGTGACAGACACCTTATTACATGTGTCCATCACATCTCCTTAGGCTCCTCTTGGTTCTGATAGTCTCTCACTTCCCCTGCTTTTGATGACCTTGTCAGTCTTGGGAAGTGCTGGCCAGGTGTATCATAGAATGCTCCTCAGCTGAGATTCCTCTGACGCCTTTCCTTGTAACAATACTGGGGTTGTAGGTTTGGGGAGGAAGACCCTAGAGGTAAAGTGTCATTCTCATCATGTCAGATCATGGGAGAACCCTGTCAACATGATGTATTACTGTGGGTGTTGACCTTGAGCACCTGGCTGAGGTCATGCTTGTCGGGTGTCGCTGCTGTGAAGTCATTCTTTCTCCTCTTTTCCACACTGAACTCTTTGGAAGGAAGGGCAAACACATTTTGATGCCCATTTCACAGTGGGGGAGAGCAAAGCACAGGGGCCAAGCTGGCATTCAAATCAGACTGTTCTCTTGAGTCTTTCTGAAAACTGCCACACAATAATAACTTGAGAAGGCACCAAAGAGCTTTAGATAAGCAGGGTGGGTGTTAAGGGGTGAAGGAAGCTCAGAAAGCCCCTTGCTTCTTTGAGAAAGGAGTGCTCACAGGGGACTTCCTCGTGGATTTAGAGGAAGACTGTGTTTTTGGCTGCTTTGCGTTGCTTTTCCCTATTTTGGGAAAAGTTCCCAATTTCCCTTTGGGGAAGCACTCACCCCCCATAACGTCAGCACCATGCTCCTCTGTCCATGGGGTGGGCACAAGATTCAACCCAAGCCACTCATACCCCTTGGCCCCCCCGGGGTCTCGGATTGATCATCACATGCTGCATTGGCGTTAGTCGCCCACTCTGCTCTGCACGGGAGGGATGCCTTCTCTGGCTCTCTTGCTCTCTGACTTCCAGTAGCTTCCACCAGTGGGAGGCACATGTAAATGAGCGAAGAAGAGGAAAGGCGGATTCTCCCTCCTGCTGCGGTGTCTCCTGTTGTGGCCCTAGCCTCCAGGTGGAGGCCCTTGTGTGCTGCTATTGCTGGGGTTCTAGCTCCCTGGGAAGTCCTAGACCCCAAGCCAGCAGCAGCCCCTTCTCCTGCCACCTCTCTCAAGAGTGGCAGGTTGTTTGGCTTGTCAGCATACCATCAGCTACATAGCCAAATGCCTTCCTTTGAAAGACCTAGAGTGGCTTCTGTTTTTCAGACTGATACATGTGAGATCCAGTTGGTGTGGTTGTTTCCTGGGGACCATGTGCTAAAGGCTGCCTGCCCATTCTTATAGCCTCGGACTCCACTCATCTGTAGCTCCTGGTCTTCTCGAAGCCTGACTGCCCAGCTGCCCTAGATCCTTCAGTTCTGTTCCTTTTATCATTTCTGCTTCTACTGCTTTGGCCTGAAGACTGTAACATATATAAGGAAAGGGCTTTTCCAGTTGGGTCATGGTCTATGAATGATGGTTTCCTGGTGAAAATAATACCTCAAAGCAATCTCTTTCATTTTCTCTCTTCTGGCCCATTCCCAGAGTCATAGCATTTCTTTTGTTCTGGAAGTGTTACATGTGGTACTAGATTGGTCCCAAAGATTCTTGCATATGGGGCTGGGGCAGGGAGTTTTGTGAACGGTTTGCACCTTTGGGAAAATGGACACACAAGAGACAGAGGCTGGAATCCTTCATCTCTGAACAGACTGGCCCCAGCATGAGTATCCTGGGGAAGACTTTATATGAGGGTGACTTGGGCTCATTCTTGATTCAGACACCGCCTTGTGGGAGGTTGGGCCAGCTACAAAGGAAGGGTAGCTGCATGGACAAGTCCCCTGGGGAAGCCAGCCGGTTAGTGTCTAGGCAGCAGGCAGAGGAAATGCCCTTTGGAACCCATTTAGCCATGGCTCTACCAGAGTTCTAACAATAAAGTGGCATTTTGTTTCTATTTGCCAATGTTTCCCATGTGTACATCTTCCTCAAGGACATTATTCCATGCTCAGACATCAGAGCTGCTCAGTGTTGCATGGGGTAACTGATAGGTAACTGATAGGGAACCCTATAACTATAGATACTCTGCCATCATAAGCTTGCAGGGCTGGGGTCCTGTGCCAGTGGCAGGCCGGACCCTAGACCTCTTTGAGGTCTTTACAATGTCCCATCCTCTGATTCTTTAACAATGTTCCTTCTTCTGCTGCACTGTGCAGGCAGCGAGTTCCCCTGGGAGGTGCTGTTTTCATCTCCAGGGGACAAAATGAGCAGGGTCTCCAGGGCTCCATCTCAACTTTGCTGTATTCCCAGAGCTCTGAAACTCACGCCTCTGCCAGCTGCCGCCTTTCTCCAGGAATGGCCGGAACCCTGCTGAACTTGCTCAGGAGTCTAGCTGGATCTGCCCAGGGTAAGGCTGGAGAGGCATACTGTCCTTTTGTGAGTCCATCTCTGCACCAGCAGCCTAGGCTGAGAGCAGCAAAGATGATGACCTGGGAGCTTGGGCAGCCGAGAGCACCTTGTGTTTATCCTGAGCACCCGCCAGCTCCTTACTTCAACTTTACCTGGATAAGACCCCACAAAGGCAGGTGCCAAGATGCTTATGGTTGTCCTTTATGCAGGAGGATGTTGGTCCAGAGTGGGCCGTGGACACCTTAACACTGTGGGTCGGAGACAGGTCTTCTGCTCCATGCCCCTCTGATGGTGAAGGCCAGCTCCCTATTTCTTCTCCAGTGGGGAGTGTCTAGAACTATGCCAGTAAGATCTCTGCCCCCAAACAGAAGCCACCCTAGGTCTTATAAACAAAGAGAATTTAATACAGGGAATTCATTAGAGAAATGATAGAATTGCTAAGAAGCCAAACAATGGCTGGCAAGTCAAAGAAGCCAGAGATTAATGACTACCATCCCCAAGAGAGAAGGTAATGTCAGCACAGCCTAGAAGCCAAGTCTGGAAGGATTTGGAGCCATGGCGGGGCCTCCTAGCAGCAGCTGGGACCATGGAGGGTGTTCTGTTTTAGTGGGCCAGAGATACTGCCCACTGTCCACTGCCACTGAGAGGGCAGAAATACTCGGGCTGTTCGTCTCCTGCCTTCCATCTTTCGTCAATGCCTCCCATTGGATGAAGCCACTGGGAAAGCGAGGGCAAGGGGGTGTGGGAAATGTAGTGCCTTGGGATGCCCAGTAGAGCCAGGGAAGGGAAGGGATCTGAACACAAAAAGACAAATCTTGAACATGGTATCCAACATCCTCATGGCCAAGCATAGGCTGGCTTAGCCTGGCATCAGAGCTCTGTGGTCTCCCATGCCTAAGTGAGGGCACAGCCTTGATCCTGTTAGCTTTGTACTCTAACCTCTGAGTTATGTTGTAGACACAGACGAACAGGAGAAAAGAGGAGGGGTTTGCAAGGTCTAAGAGGTGAAAGGAGAAACCTCATAATGGGGCCAAGAGGACACCACTCCTTTCTGCACATGCCTGGTTCCCTCCCTCCTTAGCTGTGTGGCCTTCACCATCACAAAGGTGGTCCATTGTCTCTGGGAACCTCAGTTGCTTCTATGTCTTAAAAAGGAGTAGTATACCTTCATGGGCATAATATTGTAGACGCTGAATGAAGACAGGATCTTGCGTGAGATGTCCTAGCCCAGCCTTGCTCTTCCTTCAGCCAGGGGTCCCTCAAATTGGTGGCAGACCACGTGGCTGCATGTTCTGAGACACAGCAGAGACCTAGGCTGCCAGCTGCAGGGACTGCCCTGTTTTGTAGGAGGCAGAAGGGAAGGGAGTGAGGCAGGGAGGGAGGACAGACAAAGGAAGGGAGAGCAAGATAAATGAGCTGTGGATGCTGGAGGGAGGCAGCTGGGTTGGCTGCTTTTTTTCCGGGAAGTCAGCTTTCATTCAGTCCTTGGCTGGGAATATTCCAACGTCACCTTTTACAGGCATGAAAAAGGTCTGTACAGGTGGGGAGACAACTGTCCCCTGAAGTGATGGGACAGTGACCACTGGAGCAGGTTGTCTGAGGAGGCTGTCAGGAGGGTTTGGGGTTGCCACGCAGAGAGGGGAGAGAAGGGAGGAGGACAGAGGAACTGATGGGGTTGTCAGAAGATGGAACCCCCACTTTTCTTTAAGCTTTAAGGGAGACTGTGGGGAGAATATTCGGCCCAAGGAGGCTGCTTCTATCTTTTCCAGGTGAGCTGGCCAGAGGGGCTAAGTGTGTCTCCTAGGTGTCATTCAGTTAGCTGGTCCGTGGGTCACTCAGTGAGCAAGGGTCCAGGAGCCCCAAGGCAGAGGAGTGCTGAAATTGCCCCCTACCCCTGCTGAAAAAGAGACCCATCGGCCAGTCACCAGCACAACGAACTTTGTAAAGCCTGCAGCAGTCACTGTGTCCTGGGGACTCCGGGGCTGGGCTCATTAACGGGCTGTGCCCCTGGCTGATGGACCCTCAGTGGGGGAGGGGTGCTGCTGACTGCCAGACACTCTCCAGCCATTGTCTCCTGTCTCTGTTGCCATGGCAACCTGGGGGCCCTCCGCACCTGTCACATGAGTGATAGGAGCAAGTAGGTTCTGGAAAGACCCCACCCCAGGCGAGATACGCCTATAGTTAATCCGATTAGGTGTAGGGAGGGGGCAGGGGAGAACCCTCCCCTTCCAGCTAAGTGCTGGACAGCTCCCGGAGTTCACCCAGGCTCCAGACCCACCACTGTACACGCTAGCTCTCCTTTTCCCTCCAAAAGCTGTTCTCTCTCCCACCTCTCCCATCACAGTGGACAGCAATGCCATGTTCCAGCTGCTGAGGCCAGCACCTCGGAGTTTGTGGCCAGCCTCCTTTTCCCTCTGGATGACTGTTAGAGACCCCTCCCCCCGCCCCAGCTGTTCTCATCAAAGCAGCCAGGGTCACTACAGAGTAAGCAAAGCAGGCCTCTTCCTTCTCTGAACCTCCCTGTGGGGCCCACTTCACTCAGAATGAAGCCCATGGTCCTTACAGTTGCATGACTTGTACGTCCCACCCCTCAGACTTATCCCCAAACCAGTTGGGGCTTGGGGGAGCCAGGCGGCAGTCTTGGTTGAGGCCATTCAACCCCGTGTTTCTGTTGATTTGAAAGCAGATTGCCAACCTTTGAGAAAATCGAGGACTTTGAATTAGAAACCTAGCTTTTGGAAGTCTCTTGAAAAGGGGGTGGTTTGGCCATGCTGTGCCCACCCGCCCACCCAGCTGGATTTGGCGGGAGCCAGGGAGTGGCCGTCTCCGCAAGTGGTGCCCACTACTCACTGCCAGCAGCTTTCTCATCTTCCGAGGCGCCCAGCCCTCAGGCCCACTGAGACCTGGGCTCCACTGGTGCTCCAGCCATCTTTCCCAGCTGGCAGGTCCCTTCTGCTCTGAGCCTGGCTCTGGGCTAGGCACGGGGGCCAGAGGGATGGGTCAGACTTCAACTCTTTCTGGATAGCAGATAGAAGTGGGTGAGGCACAGAGGTGGACCCCATAACCCAGCAGGGCTGCTGGGGAACCCCCATCTCTGGTGGCCTACTGGTACGGATGAATTAACCGGCAGGAGAAGAGACTGTGCAGGGGTGGTCTGTGGTCAAAGGAAAGGCCAGATGTCACGGACCATGAGGGCCTGGCATAGATGCTTGGCTGGACCCTGCCCTGGTGGGGAGCCATATAGGGCTTTTCCTGGGCTTGGGACACCGTGGGTTAGCCCGGGAGATGCAGTCCAGCTGCAGGGGTGCAGTCAGCAGAGGACCTCCAGCTGTCAGCCCTCTGTGCCATGCTTAGCAGCGGAGGGACAGCATCCGAGACTATGCCCTTCCTGACAGACACGGAAGATAAAGGCCCCATCATTCCCACCGACTGTGAACACTCTGATGGGCAGCATTTGCTCTAGACTTTCCCTCTGAGTTGGCTGAATTTGATTCTGCCCTGCACCATGGCTGCCCCATCCCATGCCCTTCTGCTTCTGGTCACAGGGGTTTATCCCCAATAAACATCTCTCACCCCAGCTCATCTGGCAGAGAGGAGGTGGGCCTCGCCGCGACTGTGGTTTATAAAGAGCGGGAGCTGTTCAGCACCGACAGGACTGGACTGTCGTTTAGCCGCCAGTGGTGCAGGTGGACAGACTAGGGTTCGGATCCTGTCTCCTCAAGTTCCCGGTGACTCTGGGTGGGTTCCTCTGAGCTGCGGTGTTCCTAGTTTAAAAATGAGAATGGCAGGGATGAGGACGGCCTTGCAGGCCTGTGGCGAGGGTCCAGCGAGGCGGCATACTTAAACAGCTCAGCTCGGTGCTTAATAGAAAGGAAACACCTTTTATTGACAGATTTTGTATTAACCCTAGGGCCAGGTAACCAATCATGAGTACACGCAGCTGACCCGTGTGAGCCCCCCACTCCCCGTGAGACCCCTCAGGTGGAGAGAATATCTTCCCAAAGCAAGACAACCTACTGTGTGTGGTCTTATTATCCACAGATGATTGGGTCTTTGGAAGTCCTGGGAACTGGCTGGGGACTCCCATTAGGCTTTCTGGAGCCTGAGGAGGTTGAACTCCTTCTGAAGGGCTGCGACTTCTGACACCCTGCCCCTGCCTTCTGCTCAGCCACAGGTCACTTGTAGTGCCTGTAGTACAGCTCACTTCAAGAGGTATGTTCTGGGTTCCTACCAGTGCTCTTCCAGGACCAGCCTGTCCTCGGGTCCCTCAGCAAGCCCAGCTCTTCCGAAGGACGAGGAGTGGCCACAGCTCCCAGCAGCTCCTGGGTTCTAAACCCAGGCATCGGGGAAGGGTCCCAGAAGAAAGAAGGGGTACTATTTTCAGGAAAAATGGTCACTGCTCCCATTTATCCACATTCATCAGGGGCTCACCCCATGCCTGGGGCTGTTGTAAGCCTTTCCCCATATTTGCTCGCCGTGGGAGGTAGGGGTTGCCATCATTTTGCCAGTTCTCATCTTTTAGGACTTGTGTCCTTTGCCCGGGGATACATGGCTAGTGAATGTGGAGCTAGGACCAAACCCCAGGCAAGCTAGGTCCACAGACCATGCTCTTAATGACAAACACCACATACCAGCCATGCAAGGTCATGGCTTTGGTACCCAGGCATCCTCTAGGGACTGGTCACCAGAGGCGAACTGGTTCCACAGCCGACGTGATACAGCCCTGGCCACCTGGGAGGTGCCCACGGCACTCTCTGGGCCCCTCTGTGCCCACCAAAGATTTCTCGGGACTCCCATTCCTTCCCTGCTCCTCCATCACCGCCTCTCTGGAGATCTTGACAGTAGATGAAGTGACAAGTCTTTGTGCTTAATTAAGACACATTGTCCCACCAATTGGGAAGTGGGAAATGGCTGGGCTGTTTTACAAATAGAAACAATTCTTGTTCATTATCCCTTAATTGAGGCAACAAAGGGCTCTGGAAAACATCCATCAGAAACACATTCATGTACATCATCAGAGGGGATTGGGTTTAAGAACGCACAAAAGCAACAGCAAATGTTCCAATCAGGAGCGACACAGACAAAGGGAAACAAAGGCCCAGAAGCACAAATGCTACAGAATTAGCCCAATTACACAGTTGATGTGGTGGGGAAACAAGTTTTCTGGCTTCTGGCCAGCTCTTCCCTTAGCCTCTTTTTACCACTTCTTCTTCCTTAATACCAGATAGAGAAGGGCAAGAAAGGAACCTCCCAGACCCCCTGTAAACCTGGCTTTGGTCACCAGGATGGGGAAGGATAGGCTGACAGATGTCCTGGGGGTTGGAAAGTTGTAATCCAAATCCCAGATGTGGCCTGTCTGTAATCGGCACCTCCCTCTTTCTGGTCAGTATGCTCCTTGTGATGTGACCTCAGATGTCAAGGCAATTCTGTCTCACTGTTGATTTTCATGGTCAGCTTGTGGCTGCTCAAAGTCCATAAACTATTTTTATGTGACTTATTGTTATCAGGCTGGATCTTCCCCATCCTATATGTATACAATTGAATTTTGGGGTCTAAGCTAGAAGTTTGCCTCATCCCTGTTTGTCCCAGACTGTTTGTCTTGTCTCTCTGTGGAGCTGCTTGGAAGTGGCATGCTGAGACCGTGACCCAGGAAGCTCCTGGAGGTGAGCCTGCTGCTGTCTCACTTCCCCTGGGGGCTCAGAGGAAAAACTCAGGAGCTTCAGACCACAAGAGCTTGTCCTCCCTTTATTTTTTTACAATGACTGGTCATTGTAGAAAACCTGGAAACTACCAAAAAGTACAAAAAACTAGAAGTAAATAAGTAAGTCCCTCCAGACCGTGAGTCAATTTCTATGAATGATTTTGTCTATTTTCTTCCAGCCTTTGTTCCAAGTACACTTCCCCCCATGGTTGAGAACATCCTACAAATGACCTCAACTTTGGAACCTGTCTTTTCCCCAACATTGCTTTTGTGCGGTTAAAAACTCTTTCCAGTCCTCTTTTTTAATGACGGCACAATATTCCATCACACAGATGTGCCATTACCTTGCTTCATGACCATCACTAAGCATTGGGATTGTTTCCAATTTCCCACTGTTTTCAGTGTTTCTGTCCTGGGCATCTTTGTGCCTGGAGCTCTCATATTTCAGATGATTTCCTTATGACAGGTCCTAGAAAGAAAACTACAGGTTCAAAAGTTATGATACTGTAAGGCCATTGCTACATATTGCCAAGTTACTTTCTAAAAAGACTATGCCATTTTATAGTCTCCACTAGATTATTACAGTGCCTGTCCCCGTGTTATAGCATTTATCTTGGAGAAAAAAGATTTCGCTAAGGAATGGAGGCCTGTGCGTATATGTGTGTATTGGGATGTTGGTGGGGGAGGGTTACCACATAGTCCATATATTTCCCTGGATTTGGAAAAGGGAGAAATCCCCATGTGCCAGCCTCTCCCCCAACCCCCACCACCATCCACATCCCCAGGGGAGTTTATTCAAAGACTTAGCTCAGTCAAAACTGTGTAATCAAATGTCAGCTGCCGGCTTCCCCCACTACCCTTCCCCAATCCTGTCTGCATCCCTCACCCATCTGGTTAAACTCAAACCTCCATCCCTTACCTATGACAGTCCAGTCTTGGTTCCTACACACAGTCTCTGACCCCCAAGGGCTGGGTCTCTTTTGCTCCAGGACACCTCCCTCACTAGGCTCAAATCCTGCCCCTCCAGCCGCCTATGACCTGTTAGTCAACCTCCTTGTGCCCCAGTTACCTTGTCTGGAAATGGGTACACAAACTGCTTAGCTCACGAGGCTGTTGCAAATATTAAATGAATTATGTATGTAAAATGCTTAACCCTGAGTCCAGAGCATAGTAAGGGCTAATTTGTGTTAAAACCACCTGCCTGTGGCTTTTATTAAAGTTTTGGACCCTGCAGGGCAGCTGGTGGCCTGGTCCTCATCCTCACCTATCAGGGTTGCAAGTCTTCCCTGTCTAAGCAGCAGGGATTTCCTACAGGGAACAAAGGGACTGTAACCCTGCAGGGGGGTAAGAGGAGGGGCTCTTCACCTGACCTCCTGGAACCAGGGTTGTACTCATGGCAGAACTGCCCTCGCCCTGTTGTTCCTGCCATCACCTGGAAGGAGGGAGCATATGGTCACCTCTGGAGACTGGCTCCCAGGCACGCAGCAGCTCCCGGAAGCCCTGCAGGCCTCCTCTCTGAACCCACAGAGCCAGTGCCCATATGCACCTGTAAAGACGTGGGACACAGGACTCAGGAGAGGCCATCTGTTCCCTGGGGAGGCACAGTGACATTGTGTTTCGGGCTGCAGCAAAGCCGGCAGGGCCTCTCTGCCTCTCCCCTGCATTCCGAATCTCACACGAATGTGGTTAAGCAGCCGAAATGTACATCACCCCAAAAACCACGCTGCAAGGGCATCTGACAATGCTGTGCTCACAGTCTGGCTCCAGCAGCAAGGGAGGCCTGCAAAGGATGACCTTCTTTCCCCACCTCATCCATCGGGTGCCCAGGTTCCCCTGTAGCCTTACCATCGAGCTGCATCGTAGGGTCCCCTTCTACCTTAGAATGGTCTACTGTGTGTTCAGACTACCATTTACCCTTGGGGCAGGTGAGCTGGGAGTAGGTCCCAGGAGGGGTCCCTACCAAGGCATGGTCTCCCTTGGTGAAGTCACAACATCTCTTCCTTTTCTCCCGTAAGGCATTTTCCCCATAGTCAGGTCCGTTGGATTCTTACCTTCAACCATCAATGCTTTTAAAAATATTTCTTCCAAATAAAGACAGTGCCATCCCCAAGAGGAATTCTGGGGATGAAAAGATTTTCCATCTCATTACAGGTGTAATCACTCTTTTCTTCTTTTTGTTTGCAAGTAATAGAAACCCACAGAGTGGCTTAAACAAGGAAAGGAATTTATTGGTTCATGAAACTGAGAAGTCCAGGGTAGACATCAGGCATGGCTGGATCCAGGTGCTCCAATGATGTCATCAACTCTCTCTCTTTTCTTTATTTCTCTGCTTCCTTCTGTGCTGCTCAGGAAAATATTGCTTCGTTTGGGTGCTCTAACAAAAGTACTGTAAACGTGGCAGGGGTGTGCTTGAACAACAAATGTTTATTTCTCACAGTTCTGGAGGCTGGGAAGTCTGAGATCAGGATACAGGCAGATCTGGTGTCTAGTGAGAGTCTGGTTCCTGGTTTGCTAATATCCTGTCTGCTCCTTGGGTCCTCACATGGCAGAGATCATAGGGAGAAGCAAGCTCTGTGTCTGTTCTTAAAAGAGCACTGATAGTATCATGAAGTCTCCACCCTCATGACCTAATGACTTCCCCAAAGCCCACCTCATACCATCACACTGGGGGTTGAGGATTTCAACATAAGACTCTGGAGGGGGGTGCGCCTGGGTGGCTCAGGGAGTTAAAGCTTCTGCCTTCGGCTCAGGTCATGGTCTCAGGGTCCTGGGATCAGGCCCCCACATCGGACTCTCTGCTCAGCGGGGAACCTGCTTCCCCCTCTCTCTCTGCCTGCCTCTCTGCCTACTTGTGATCTCGCTCTGTCAAAATAAATAAATAAAAATTTAAAAAGAAAAAGAATCTGGAGGGGGCCAGCCCACATCAATTCCCCAAAGCAGGGGAAAATGGCCATCATCTACTCATGTCCATTTCTCTAGGTCGGCCACCCCACCAGAAAGAGCATGCCCCATTCCCAGCAGGTTTGGCCAAAGTCCCAGAGCATATTCTTGTGGGCCCAGCTTAGGTCAGTATCCCTAAATGAATCCCTGATTGACCAGGCCGGGACCATGTGCCTGCCTCTGAAAGGGAACAGAGCTGTGGGGCCCCCCATCTGATCTACATGCAGTAAGAGTGACAAAGAATGCAGATGTCACAGTAGCCAGGCATGGCAATCCCAAGCCACCATCCCTCTTACTGTCCCTCAGGAGACTGGGGCCGCCCTCAGTGCACCAGGGGACGGGGACATCTGCCCTCGCAGGTTGTGGTGGGTAGCCCGGTTGACATGGGCCTTTCCTGACTTGGGTCCCATCCATGCCTTGCTTTCAGCCCCCTCCTCAGTGTCTCCTCTGATGTTCTCCCTGAATAGCTAGAACAGTGCCAGGTTACTCTTCCAGGTTACCTAGGACTGGCCACGCAGGGGCTCCACCTGCCACGGCTCTGCCCCCAGGCCTTGCCACTCAAGGCTCCCTCCCGCCTATTGGCAATTATCACCCCAAACAAGGTCATGCCCACATCGTGCCAGAAGTTACTGGAGACCTCCCCTGCAGAAAGATTGCCCTAACACCTTCCGCTTCTTCCTCTCTATCCTTCACACATAGGTCAGCATGTTCTTTCTAAAATGTGGGCATGACCTCACTCTGAGCTCCAGACTCTTCCGGTCTTCTCATTGCCATGTGCCGCGGGCCTGTGCCTGAATCTCTGTGCCAGATTCAGTGCTGGGACTCTAGCCACTTGCTGGAAGGACAGGAAGTCAGGCCCTTCCTGCGTCTGGGCCTTTGCACGGCTGGCATCTTTGCCTGGGAACCCCCTGGCAGGAACCCCGGAGAGCCTCCCTGGACCTCCCCTCTCTCTGCCACCCCTGGGCTGTGTCGCACCGCACTTGCTCCTGTTTCACTCTGGAATTGAATTTCCCTTGTCTGTCCCTCTTTCCATGCTGGTGTTCTGGTTACTATTGCCTAAAATTAGTGGCTTAAGACTACAGCAATCACTTTTTCATCCCTCATGGGAAGTGCCCATTTGGGCAATTCCGGCTCAACCTACTGGCATGGTTGCTGTCAGATGGGGATGCAGGAGCCGAGGTGGAGGTAGGGGAGGCCGGAGTTACTGGGGACTGGCTGTGTCCCTCTGTGTGCTCTCAGAACCTCTCTGTGTCTTTTGCACCTAGGCTAGTTGGGCTTCCTCTCAGCCTGGTGGCCTTAGGGAACCTGCCGGCCCATCTGGTGGCTCAGAGTTCCAAGACAGAAGGACAGAAGAAGCTATAGCACCTTTCATGATTTGGCCTTGGAGGTTGCATAGTATTATTTTGCTGTGTCTGCAAAGCAGGAAACCCCATTGCAGTCACTTGTAGGAAGAGCCAGCGGGACAGGAGGTCTTATAGGGCCCCTCTGCACAGGTGGGAGGGAGGGACCCCATCTCTGGGTCCCCAGCATCGCCTGGCTGAGAGTCAGCCCCTGGCATGCTCAGGGGATTCTGTTTTTCCCTGAGGAAAGCACAAATTCCACCTCGGTGAAGGGTGAGCGCAGCCCATAGCAGCTTTGATCCAGGCAGCAGTGCCTTCAACAACCCTCCTGGTCCTCCCTGATCCTGGCCAGGTCTGGTCGTCTGTACCCTTGGGGGGCAGAGCGGACGTAAGTCCCCTCAGCGTCACCCCACTGTCCCTAGTCCTGCCTCAGGAGGCCCAGAGGGAGGTGCGTGGGCCCCCACCGAGGCAGCGGGAACAACGGGGCACTCCACATTGTGGACCTCAGCCCTGTGCCTGGGGAGCCGGAAGACCCTGATATGCGATCTAACCTGAGTCTCCAGTCTTGAGTCTCAGCTTCTGCACTTTGCAAAATGGAAATAATCCCCTTCTCTCAGAGCCTGGCCAGGATCGATGCAGATAATAGATGAGAGAATGCTTGGCTGGGGAGAAAGTGCAGCAGCGTTCCAGGAGTTCTCACCTGGCGCTCCGCCCCCCACGCGGGATTTAATGAGAGCCGGCTGCTCCCTGGGATCTTTAATTAATTGTCCCAGCCCTGCAGCCCCCATGCCGGCAGACTGAGCCTCCGCTGCTGCTGGAAGTGGGCTGCGCACTGCCTTGGATGCAAATGCCCTAAGCAGAGGCTTCTGTGGAGGCTTTTGCTGACTGGGTGTTTTTAAGCAGCTGCGGTCCTTGGCGCCCCCAGGGGCCAGAATCAGGGTGGCCAGGCCCTAACCCGCTCTTCTCTGCTCCTCCCTCCGGGTGGGCCCGGATGCCCTGGGACGACTGCAGCAAAGGCTCCCTTCCAAAGTGTCTCAGCCAGCCAGCTCCCTCCTTACTCCCTCCAGGTGACGGTCCAGATCACCCTCCAGACAACCCTCCAGGTGCCCTCCAGATAACTCTTCAGGGAAGCCTCCAGATGCCCTCAGGTGCCCTCCAGGTGGCCGCTTTGTTCCAGAGGCCCTCCACTCTTGCAGCTCTAGGCCTCAGTATTTGCTGCACTCTCTCCTTGTGTACTCCCACGCTGTCAGAGTAGGAGGACTTCCTCTTCTACAGCCGCTGCTTGTCCCCGTGCATGTTTTCTCCAGGGAGCTTCCTCTGCCCACCCTGTTGCTTTTCACACATCACCTAGTTGTTGGGCCCGGACACCCCGGTCCTGTCCTCCGCAGTCCTCAGTGCAGGAAGGTGTCCTTCACTTGGTGTTTCGTTGGCCTTGTCCTCTCATTGTCAGCCCAGGGAGCATCCTGCTGGGCGGGTATCCCCAAGGAACATGTAGCAGGCTCCACACTTCAGTCCCACATGTCTACGTGGCATCCTGGAGCCACCGTGGTGACCAGTGCTGGACACCAAGCCAGATATGTGAGTGTGCAGTCCCTGTGCTGGGAGTGTCATGACATTGGGGGGTGGGGAACTTTAGGGAAACTTCTGGAGGGGTGGAGTATGAGAATGCCTTTTTAGGGTCATTCTTCCAGCAAGGGTGGTGCCACCAGGCAGGAGGCCCTGGGGGAGGGTGGATCTCAGGGGTGGGAGGTGAGGCTGCTGACAGAGTGCCTTCAACATCTGGGCCAGGTGGCACCCGGTGAGATAGGCAATGACCACTTGGGCCAGTTCCTTTTCAGAGACTTTTAGGGTCTAAAGATATTCAAGTTAGCCTGGCACCCTAGCCCCGCACGAGGGGTTCCCCATGCTCTGTGTCTCCCGACACTCTGGCTTTTTTTTCAGCTCCTCCTGGTCACAGCGGGGTGTTTGTACTTCCTGTGCCCTCTGTCTAGAATGTTCTATCTCCCCTCCCTCATACCCCACCCCCATGTCCTTGCCCATTTAACTGTGTCTTATCCTTTGGGTTTGAGTTTCAACAGAACCACTCAGAGAAGCCTTCTCAGCTCCACATGGGATCAGGTTTCCCTGTCACCCACTCCCCACTCCCTGCCCCTGACTTCTAGGGACAGACACATCTCTGCGTGTTCACTACTTTGTGAACTCTGTGCCTCCTCAAGTTATTGACACATGTGACATAAATATTTGTCACATGAGTGAATCAATGGATCATCATTTGTGTGATGATTTGACTGATGTCAGGGTCCCAGGCCAGCCTGTAGGATCTATGAGACCTGGGTTGGGTCTGTTTTGCTCATCATTATGTCCTCAGCATCTAACAAGGTGTTGACTCCAGTAGACACTCAATAAATATGCGATGACCTCATATTTTGATGTGTCAACGATTACTTTTTGGTTCATTCTCATTTCTCTTTCACCTAAGGCTCTTCCCCTACTAAAAGTGGTCCATGAGGCATCATGTCACAGGGAGGCAAGTTACAACAGTTGAACAAGAGTTACACTCTTGGTTTTTTGTTTTTTTTTTAATCTCAGAAGCCAGTTCTTTCCATTTGCAAGAGCCTGTATGGCCCCTATCAGAAGCCTCAAGGGTCTCAAGCTTCATGATAGATTTGAAAGAGTATGGGGTGAGCCTTGGGAGTCTCTGTCCCCCAAGAGGGGACAGTTCCCAGGCTGGAGAAGACATGGAAATGGGTGGATTAGTCAGCTTTTGCTGCATAACAAACTATCTTGAAACTCAGTGGCTTAAGTTGGCACAATTTATTATTTCTCGTTAGAGAAATATTATTTTTCATTCTAATTAGAACAATGAGAATGGCTACAATGGCCTACCTGGATGTTTCTTCTCGTCTTTTCTGGCTCAGCTGGGTTTGGGTCACCTACAGCAGCCTCACCACATGTCTGGGTCTTTGCTGAGAGGTCCAGAAGGCTGGGGCTCAAAGAGCCTAGCCCGGCCTCTTTCCATGGAAGACTCAGGGCAGCTCAGAGGTGGCTTTCCAGTTTCTCCTTGCATCATCTTTGCAAGGTGTTCCTGCAGCCTAAGTAGGTCATACAACTGACCAAGCTCAGGCTCAAGGGCAGACAGAGGGGATACCCACAAAAAGGGGAGAAGAGATGGAGCTGTTCCTGTGTCCTTGAGAAAGAACTCTGTGTTCTGGCATGGTCTTCTGGGCTCGGGGGGCGGGGGGGGGCAGGAATGAATAAAGCCACAAGAGTCTTTGGTGGATGTCAGGAAGGTTCCCATCTCTGTAGCATTCCCAGGAAGGCAGCATGACCCCAGAGCAGCAGAGAAGGGAGTCCAGAAAGAGGTCCAGAGCCCACAGGAGCAAGGTCGTGGGGGAGGGGTTGGATCTGGGAGGTGGGGGAGAAGACACCGAGCGAGCGCCCCAGGACCAGGCATGGAGACAGGCTGGTGGATGCCAGGGTGAGCCAGTGATGACTCAGGGATAGATAACTCAGAGGACCCCCAGGCCTTGCCACTCAAGGGGTGGGAGCCCTGAACAGAGGAGGTGCAGACAGGGGTCTGGAATATCAGCTGAATGGATAAACACTCAAGCAGTCAGGACTCTTGACAGCCTATGTGGGGCTGTCCTGGGCCACCTTTTTTTTTTTTTTTTTTGGTTACACTGAGAAGTACAGTGACAGATTTATTAATATGCTGTTGGATATTTAACCAGTTAAATAACCTTGGTGCTCTATTTCCACAGTGCAGAGGAGAAATTTCTGTCAGAGACAAAGTCAGCTCCTACAGAGAAAAGATCCTCCACGTGAATCTTTTACCAATTCGAGGACCACCTGACGATACTGGGCTCCTGCCTCGCAGTCACATTTATAACACCTTCATTGATATAAAACTCACATACCATAAAATCCACCTTTTAAAGCATGCAATTCAGGGGCTTTTTGCAACTACTGCTGATACCGGATCCGGGAACATTCGGTGCCCCCCGCAGAAGGAACGGAGGGCCTCTGAGCAGTTGTCATCCACCCCACCCCCTTTTCCTTCCAGCCCCTGGCAACCACCAGTCTGCTTTCTGTCTCCGTGGATTTGCCTTTCTGGACATGTCCTATAAGCGGAGTCCATTTCATGCAATTTGTGGGACCCCGTGATGGGCTTCCTTGACCAACCGTACTGTTTTTCTTTTTTTCTCTTTTCTTTTTTCTAAGATTTTACTTATTTGTCAGAGAGAGGGAGAGAGAGAGAGAGCAAGCACAAGTAGGCAGAGGCAGAAAGAGAAGCAGGTTCCAGGCCGAGCAGGGAGTCTGATGTGGGACTCGATCCCAGGATCCTGGGATCATGCCCCGAGCCAAAGGCAGCCACTTAACCGACTGAGCCACCCAGGCATCCCAACTGTACCGTTTTTCAAGGTTCATCCATGTAGCGTGCCACAGTGCCTCATTGCTCTTTATGGCTAAGTAATATGTCACTGCATGGATTATGCTGCCCTGTATTTACCCACTCCTGAGGTGACGGATGTTCAGATCATTTCCGGTGTTGCCATTTATGTGGCTTTGCAAGCTTTTAAATGAGTCTTTGGGTATTTTCCCCCTAATGCTTCAAATTAAAACAGTATAACACACACACACACACACACAAATATGTACGTATATAGATATTGTCTATATATTCTCTATATGGGGTTTATGTGTATATATATGTATAGAGTATCTCTCTAGATAATCTGGTTTTTAAATTGGCTTTTTCCCATAAGTTCCTGGAATAACACGAATACACAGATAGCAAGAAACTATTGCTACAGATCCTCCCAGGATTTGCTAGAGGAAGGTGTGCTAACTCTCTGAGCCCCCGACCAGCCTTCTCCACCAGCTCCTTGTCTCTGCAACAGGTCGGTTCAGTGGGTCTGGGTGACGTGGCCTCCTGCACACTCTCCTGGAGATGAGAGAGACGACAGTGAGTAGACACGTTCATTTGGGGGTCGTTGGGGTTATGGGGTGTCTTGTAATTTGCACTTCTGACATACCCAAGGCACAGAAACGTTTTACCCATTTTACAGATGGGGAAATTGAGGCCAAGATAGGTCCAGGGCTCCTGAGAGGCAGAGCTGAGAAGCACCCCGGGAGCCTGTCCTAAGAGCTCCCCACTGTGTGGGGCTGCCTCCAGAGAAAGCCCATAGACTGGCTCTGGTGGGCAGGTTATAAAATGGACCCTTGACCTTGAAGGGGAATCAACTAATTAGCATCCGTCTTTTCTCCACCTCCCCTTGCTGGGGAGGAAAGGTCTACTTAATCTTCAGACAAAGAGACAACTTAACTGCAGGCTAACAAAGGGCATTTAGCTTATAAAGCAAAACTCCGGGGGAAATCCCCCTGCTGGGGCTGGAATCTGCTTTCCCAGTCACTCCCTCCTCTGTTGTCTGGGTAGGCTGAGGGGAGTGGGGAACAGGGTCCAATCACTGCCATCAGGGAGACTTGGGGGCTGAGGGCTGGGTCCCTCCTGGACCCACCACCACCACCACCATCATTATGACTCTGTGCATGAGATTCGTTGTAGAGTATTTGTTCCATAAATTCCAGTTCCAGAAAACAGGCATTGTAACCCTCCTTCACAGGCAAGGAGCCTTAGATGGAAGTCACCGCCTTTGTTAGGCTGTGGGGCTTGAGGGTAGAGAGTGTCTCCCTGGTCTTGGTACGTCCCAGGCCCAGGACAGGCTGCACCCAGGAGGGACTGCGCCAACCTTCTTAAGTGCACGAGTGAAAAATGAGTAAAGAATGAATGAATGAGAGCTCATCCAGGGCCCAGGACTCGGACTCGGGGCCCTAGACTCCCAGGCCAGGGCTCAATGCAGCTGTTAGAAGGGGCTTTCTTTTGGCTAGATCCAGCTCAGCACTTAGCAAGACCAAGGGGTCATGCCAGGGACCCAGGAGGCAGCACCATGGAGGCTTGGCTTTCCAAACATGTGCGCTGTTTCCAGGAGCCAGGCAGGTGGGTCATGAAATGGAACACCTTAGGTCATGAAAAGGGCAGCATGAGAGAATCGTCCTTCATCAGAGCCCTGAATGGAGAGGTGTGGCCGGGACAGTCTGCTCCCAGCCCCTCTTCCCTGCCCAGCCTAGACTAGGGAGGACCATCCTGGGGCTCCAGGACACGGGACAATGGGGCCAAGAATCGCCTTCCCTAGGGTTTGTCTGAAGGTGAGGCTCTTAGGCTTTGCCAAAGGTCATTTGAAAACTGATCACGTGAATCTTCATGCTTTCCGTAAAACAGGGTGTCAAAGGCACTATCTGTTCTGTGATACACATGAGAAATAGCTTTTAATTTACTGACAGGAAAAATAGTATTATTGCCAATGATATTTTATGCCTTCTTCTTTCCCGACAGCAAAGATTGTGTTGTTTCATAAAGAACCCAGTGAATAAGTGTATTCAATCACCAACTGTTTATTGAAGAACAGCTCAAGTTGGGTTTGGGCCCAGCACTGAGAATACCGAATACCGCTGTGGCTGAAACACCCTCTCGCCCTCCAGGAATTCATGGTCTAGTTTTGCTTCTTACTCTGGCCGCTAGGCTGCAACTCTGTAACCTCCAGGATTGAAATATGTGCCCCCTGTTCCTTTCGTCAGTCCTGACTTTCTATTTTAATCTTATTCTATACATATCCTTTATTATCTGCTGTTACAACGTATTTTTAATAGGGGGATAAAAGAGGAAAAGCTACAGATGGCGGATTAAGCACACACTCCCCCCCTCCTCTTCCTGCTTCAAATCCCTGAAAATGACAGAACATATTTTCTCTTTGTGTCTCTCATTCTCTTTCTCTCTCTCTCATGAATCTAGAACAGCTCTAGAAAACAATGACGGAGTGTTATAAATGAAGCAGAGATTTTGGGGAGTTCCTAGAAATGAAATGCAGGGAGAACTGGATTGACGAAAGACCCCTAATGTGGGTGTAAGTGTCCTGGGGTCTTCTAACCCCAAGGGTGATGGACATAGGAGTCAGGAGGCCTGATAAGATTCTTGAGATGCCTGGTTCTGAGTGATTGGCAGGAGCTCCTCTTTCCCCTAACACAGGTCAAGAAGAGGGGACCGTGGAAGTTCACCTTGGGCTGAAGCAGCAGAATGGCCATTTGAGAGCACACCAATGATGGGCATGTGCAAGAGAAATGGGGGACAAGCCCTTGGGAAACCCAGTGGGTCACCCAGCCCTGCACCCCAGTTGCCACAGTAAACATAAGCAGCATCTACCAGCTGGGCAAATCAGGCCTCTTGTATCCAAATGTGAGCATCCATCCAAGAATCACCAAGGCCTGAGGGAGCTTTCACCGTAACAGAGAGCAAGGCATTCAACAGCTGGAGAACAAAGACTCAAGGGGGCGCAGTTAACAGGGCAAAGAGAAGAGCTTAGAAAAATGAAACTACTATCTTCTGAAGGATCAGGATGGAATCATAGTGTTATGAAAAAGATCCAATTATAGGTTTTGGAAATACAATCATTGGGTTTAAAGTTCAGTAGATAGGCTGTAAGGTGAATGGACCCATTGGAAGGAAACTTAGTGTAACAAGAAGATTGAACTGAAGAATACGCTTGTGGCAGCCCGGAAGAGACGGCGAGAAGGAAAGAAAAGTTGCTGGATATTTTCCTTTTCCGAGTGCATTAAGACACCTTCTAGAAAGGATGTGTTGGGAGGGTTCAATTCATGGGAGAAGCCTAGCTGGGCAGACTTTGAGTCATATCTAAAACACATCCACGTCCCTCGGAGATCCGGGATTTGGAGCGGCAGGCAGTACCCGGATGTGACTCTGGGTTGTCTCCTGCTGGGGAAAGGACTGTACTTTGGAATTAGGTGGGAGGAAAGCAAAATTTAAGCAAAGAACAGTTTATGATTTTATACACAGTGAGAAGCGTGCATTTCTCTTTTGAGCAGCCAAGGGGTGGAATGTAGTGGGCTATTGTAGCTCTGTTTCCCATCTTTTCCAGAATGCTTGTTGCCTCTCTTTTCTTGTTGGTAATAGTACCTCCTGCCTTAGGAGTTCTTCCCCCATCCCCTGCGGTTCTCATGAACTTGCCGATTAAGGTCCACCTCCTCCCCGCAATGTCACACACACACACACACAAACACACACACACACACACACTTACTGGGATGGGCACATAACCCTGGCTGGACTGCTAATGACCACCTATGACTCATCCAGCATTTAGAATGCAACCCAACATGGGCCACCAACAATTCTCTCTAGAAATAATATGTGAACAAGGTGAGAGAGAAGCACTTTTTCAGCAAGGATTGTGTATGTGGCGCTGCCAGTGGCCATTTTCCCTGATACTTGTAAAACTCCTGTCTGGAGAATGGAGCCAGAGGAAGATAGATGCAGATGGACAGAAACGTGAGAAGATATTTTGGTATTATTGGAGGCCCTGGAGGTAGCTGTGCCAAAGATAAAACCTGTCTAGTTAGTGAGAAAAAAAAACCATTCTGGCCTGGGTGACCCTTGTGACCAGCATCATCCTGATTTATATAGGATCTTTAAAAGTCATGTAATTTTTTTTAATCCTGAGGATTTAGAAACATCAGAAAAATTTATCTTTGTAATTCACTATATCCGTACAGGAAAAGAATTACATGTTGATTTTGATAGACTCCTAATATGCATTTTATAATGATCAACACCTGTTGATGTTAAAGAAAAATAATAAAGGTTAAATAGCAATAATCTCTGGCAGCAGTTCTCAAAGTGCATTCCAAGGAACCCTAAAGATCTCTCTCTCTTATTGAGGAAAAATTAGTGTGTAATATTTTATTTGTTTCAAGTGTACAATATAATAATTTGATATTTGTATACACTACAAAGTGGTAACCACAATCAGTCTAGTTACCATCCATCACCATATAACTGATCTGCTTCAGTCTTTTTGCCTATGCTCCACTCCCTTTCCTTTTGATAACCACCAATCTCTTCTCCATATCTGAACTTTGTTCATTTTTTTTTAGATTCCATATATGAAAAAAATCATAAAGTTTTTGTCTTTCTCTCTCAGAGAAAAGACATATATGGAATTTCACTCAGCATGCTGCCCTTAAGGTCCAACCATGTCACAAATGGCATGGATTTCCTTTTTTTTTTTAATGACTGATATTCCATTATAAATCTGTACCACATTTTCTTTATCCATTCATCCATTGGTGGCACTTAGGTTGTTCCCCTATTTCGGCTATTGTAAATAATGCTGCAAGGAACATGGGAGTGTGTATATATTTTTGGATTCGTGTTTATGTTTTCTATAGATAATTGCATATAGAAGTGGAAGAGCTGGGTCATTTAGCAGATCCATTTTTAACTTTGAGGATCCTCCATACTGTTTACCACAGTAAATTTGCCTTCCCACCAACAGTGCGTGAGGGATCCCTTCTCTCAACTCTGTCCAATACTTGTTTTTTCTCGTCTTTTTGATGATGATAGCCATTCTAATAGGTGTAAGGTGATATCTCACTGTGGTTTTGATTTGCATTTCTCTGAAAATTAGTGATATTGAGTATCTTTGTGCATGCCTGTTGGCCATCTGTATGTCTTCTTTGGAAAAGTGACTATCGGCAGATTCTCTGCCCATTTAAAAATCAGATTATTTATTTATTTTTTGCTCTTGAGTTGTTTGAGTTCCTTTTATATTTTGAATATTAACCCTTCACCAGGTATATGATTTGCAAATGTTTTCTTCCACTTAGTAGGTTGCCTTTTCATTTTGTTGATGATTTCAACCAATCCTGTATAGAATTTTTAGTTTAAAGTAATCCCATTTGTTTATTTTTGCTTTGGAGTAAGATCAAAAAATACAATGATGAGACCAAGGAGTTTACCACCTGTGTTTTCTTCTAAGAGTCTTATGGTTTTGGGTCTTACATTCAAGCCTTGAATCTATTTTGAGGTAGTTTTTGTGTATGGCATAAAATAGTCAGTTTTATTTCTTTGCTTGTGGCTGTCCAGTTTTTCCAACACCATTTATTGAAAGAGACTGTCTTGTTCCACTGTCTCCTTTTGGCTCCATAGTCACAAATTAGTTGACCCTGTATGAGGGGGTTTATTTCAGAATTCATTATTTTGTTCCATTAATCTGTGTGTCTGCTTTTATGCCAATACCATACTCTTTTGATTATTGTAACTTTGTAGTATAGGTTGAAATCAGGGAGTGTGATAGCTTCAGCTTTATTCTTTCTCAAGATTGCTTTGGCTATTTGGTGTCTTTTGTGGGCTCATACAAATGTTAGGATTTTTTTTTTTTTTTACTGTGAAAAAATGCCACTGGAATTTTGATAGGGATTTCATTGAATTTGTAAATCTATAGCTTTGGGTAGTATGGGCATTTTAACAATATTAATTCTCTTAATCTTTCAGCACGAAATATTTTCCCATTTGTTTTCTTCTTCAAATTGTTTCATCAATGTCATATAGTTTTCAGTGTACAGGACTTTCACCCCCTTGGTAAGTTTATTCTGAAGTATTCTGTTCTTTTTCCTGAAACTATAAGAGAGATTTTTTTCTTAATTTATCTTTTTGATATTTCATTATTAGTGCAGAGATGCACAACGGATTTCTGTGTATTGACTTTTGCATCCTATAAGTTTCGTGAACTCATTTATTAGCTTTAACAGGTTTTGTTTGTTTTTTTGTTTTTGGTGGACTCCTTAGGCCTTTTAAAATATAGTATCTTGTTTACTACAAATAGTGACAGTTTTACTTGTTCCTTTCCAACCTAGATGCCTTTCATTTCTTTTTTTTTTTTTCTGCATAATTGCTGTGGCTAGGACTTCTAGTACTAGGTTGAATAATAGTATAATAGTGGTGACAGTGGGCATACTTGTCTTATTTCTGATCGTAAGGGGAAATTTTCCTCTCTTCACAATTGAAAATGATGTTAGCCATGGGTTTGTTGTATTGGCCTTTATAATGTTTAGATGTGTTCCCACTATATCCACATTGTTGAGATTTTTTATCATAAATGGTGTTAAATTCTGTCAAATGCTTTTTCTGTATTGGTTGAGATGATCATTCGATTTTTACTCTTCATTTTGTTAATGTGGTGTATCATATTGTTTGATTTTTGAATGTTGAACCATCCTTGCTTCTCTGGAGAAAATCCCATTTGATCATGGTGTATGATCTTTTTAATGTTTTGCTAATACTTTGTTGAGGATTTTGCGTCTATGTTCATCAGGGATATTGGACTATAATTTTCTTTCTTGTGTTTTTGTCTGGTTTGGGTATCAGGGTAATGTTGCTCTTATAAAATAAGTTTGTAAATGTTCCTTCCTATTCAATCTTTTGGAAGAGTTTGAGAAGGACATATGCTAAATGTTCTTTGAATGTTCAGTAGAATTCACCAGTGAAACTATCTCATCTTGGACTTTCATTTGTTGTAAGGTTTTTGATTACTGGTTTAATCTTCATACTAGTAAATGGTCTACTCAGATTTTTTATTTCTTCTTGATTCAGTCTTTAGAATTTTATCCATTTCTTCTAGGTTGTCCAGTTTGCTGATATATAATTGTTCGTAGTTGTTTCTTATGGTCCTTTGTATTTCTGTGTAACGGTTGTAGCTTCTCTTTCATTTCTGATTTTATTTGAGCTTTCTCTCTTTTTTTCTTGGCAAGTCTCACTAAAGGTTTGTCAACTTTGTTTATCCCTTCAAAGAACCAGCTCTTACTTACTTCCATTGATCTTCTCTACTTTTTTTTTATGTTTTTATTTCATTTATTTCAACTCTGATAATTATTCCCATCCTTCTACTAACTTTGGGCTTTGTCTTCTTTTTCTAGTTTCTTCAGGTATAAAGTTAAATTGTTTATTTGAGATATCTCTTGTTCTTGAGGTAGGCCTGTATCATTATGAACTTTCCTCTTAGAACTGCTTTTGCTACATCCCATAGATTTTGGGTTTTTGTATTTCCATTTTCATTTATCTCTGGGAATTTTTTTTGTATTTCCCCTTTAATTGTTTGTTTAGTAGCACATTGTTTGTTTAATCTCCACATATTTTGGCTTTTTCCAGATTTCTTCTTGTAATTGATTTCCAGTTTATTACTGATACTGTCAGAAAAGATGCTTAATATGATTTCAATCTTCTTAAATTTAATGGAGATTTGTTTTGTTAGCCTGACATATGATTTGTTCAGGAGAATGTTACATGTGCTCTTGAGAAGAATGTGTATTCTGCTGTTTTTGTATGGAATGTTCTGTACATATCTATTAAGTCCATTTGGTCTAATGTGTCATTAAAGCTGATGTTTCTTTATTCTGTCTTTCTGATCTATTTATTGATTAAAGTGGGGGTGTTAGTGCATTAGTTTCTCCCTTTAGATGTGTTCATATTTGCTTTATATATTTGGGTGCTTCTACATTGGGTGTGCAAATATTTGCAAATGTTAGTTATACCTTCTTCCTGGAATTGACTCTTTTAACATTATGTTGTGCCTTCTTTGTTTTTTATTACGGTCTTTGTTTTAAAGTCTAGCTTGTCTTATGTAGGTATTGGCTACTCTGGCTTCTTTTCCACTTCCACTTGCATGGGATATCTCTTTCTATCCCTTCATTTTCAATCTGTATGTGTCCTTAGATCTGAAGTGAGTCTCTTGCAGGCAATATATAAATGAATCTTGTTTTTTAATCCATTCAGCCATTCTTTATTTTTGATTGGAAAATTTAGTTCACTTACAATTAAACTAATTGTTGATAGGTATTTACTTATTGCCATTTTGCTAATTGTTTTCTGGCTGTTATTACAGTTTCTCTCTGTTCTCTTCTTCTTCTCTTGCTTTCTTTCTTTGTGATTTAATGATTTGCTTTAGTGTTTTGTTTAGATTCCATTCTCATTATCCTCTGTGTATCTACTACAGGGTTTTGCTTTGTGGTTACTATGAGGTTCACATATAATGACCTATATATACAATGACTTATTTTAGGTTAATAACAATTTAAAGTTTTTAAAAAGATTTTATATATTTATTTGACAGAGACAGAGGGAGAGAGCACAAAGAGGAGGAAAAACAGAGGGAGAAGCAGGCTCCCTGCCGAGCATAGAGCCTGATGCAGGGCTCAATCCCAGGACCCTGAGATCATGACCTTAGCAAAAGGCAGATGCTTAACTGACTGAACCAACCAGGTACCTGATAGCAACTTAAATTTGAGTGCATTCTAAAACGTGTACATTTTTACTACTCCCCTCACACATTTTCCATTTTTGATGTCATATATTACATCTTTTTACCTTGTGAATCCCTTAACTAATTATTATAGTTATAGTTATTTTTGTAGTTATTGTGAAATTATTATTGTAGTTATAGTTAACTAATTATTGTAGTTATAGTTAATTTTACTACTTTTGTCTTTTAACTGCCATACTAGCTTTATAAATGGTTAATCCACTACTTTTACTATACATTAACCTTTAGCAGTGAGATTTTTACTTTCATATGTTTTCTTGCTATTAGTTCGTGCCCCCCCCCAACTTTTTTCAGCTTAAAGAAGTCCCTTTAACATTTCTTATAAGGCAGTTTATTGGTGATAAACTCTTTTAGCTTTTGCTTCTCTGGGAAAGCAGACAATCTCTCCTTCAATTCTGAATGACAGCATTGCCGGAAAGAGTACTTTGGGTCAGAAGGTTTTCCCTTTCAGCACTTTAAATATATCATGCCAGTCTCTTCTGACTTGCAACGTTTCTGCTGAAAAGTCAGCAGGAACCCCATGGAGTTTCCCTGCACTCAACAAGTTGTTTTTCTCTTGCTGCTTTTAAGATTCTCTCTTTACCTTTAACTTTTGACATTTTAATTATAATGTCTCTTGGTGTGGGTCTCTCTGGGTTCATCTTACTTGGAGCTCTCTGTGTTTCCTGGACCTGGATGTCTGTTTCCTTTTTCAGGCTTGGGAAGTTTTCTGCCCCCTTCTCTCTGTCTTCTTTGAGGAACCCTATAATGTGAGTATTTGTATGCTTAATATCCCATAGGTCTCTTAAGCTGTTTTCACTTTTTATTTATTTTTTCTTTTTGCTGTTCTGTTTGGGTGAGTTCCACTTGCCGGTCTTCCAGGTTGTTTCATTCTGCCTCATCTAATCTGCTACTGAGCCCCTCTAGTGTACTTTTAAATTCAGTTATTGTATTCTTCAGCTCTGTGACTTTTGTTTGGTACTTGCTTATATATTTTAATCTCTATTGAAATTCTGCTGTGTTGATCTGTTCTTCTCCAGAGTTTGGTAAGCATCTTTATGACCTTTACTTTAAACTTTTTATCAAGTACACTACTTAACTGCATTTATTAAGGTCTTTTTCTGAGGTTTTGTTTTGTTATTTCATTTGTAGCATATTCCTCTATTTCCTTATCACCTGATACTCTGTTTTCTTTCCATGTATTATGTGGAAAAGCTATCTATCCCAGGCTTGAAGAAATGGCCTTGTGTAGGAGATGAACCTTATTGTTCAACCTTGCCTCAGCTCTTGCTTGTGATTGTCCCTCAAGCCTTTGTGATTATCTAAGTAGCCTGATTTATTCTTGATAGGTCCCTGACTTATTCTTGTTGAAGTTGTGCCAAGACATGTCAGTGTTCCCGAAGGAATGATCTCATTTGGCACCTGGTTTCAGGCCGATCGCAAACCAGGTTCTCCAGCAGCAGTTTTATGAGACTGACGCGCTACCTACTGCGCTAACGAGGCACCTAACCAGCAGCAGTTTTAAAGTATGCAGATATATATAATGCTGTGGAACCACAATTGAGGCCTGTTGACCTCCAGACCAGGAGATCTGGATGTTTCCCTTAGAAGACAGTTGCAAGAAGTGAGGATTCAAGAAAGTGTATAAGCCCCTTTCTGGGACACAAGAGTGAGCTGTGGCAAGGCCAAAGGAAGATACAAAGATGGTGTCTCTCAGCATATGTTAACAAGAGTGCCTATGTAGTCTCAAGATACGTGGCAAAACAGAAGCCTGTCTTTCATGCTGAAACTCTGGGACCAGGAAAGTTACTTTGTCATGGCAAACTAGGGTGTGTTTCAGTCTCCTGTCTGTGTAGTACCCATGGTATGGTGGCCTGCCCAGAACTATCTGTTACAGCCCCATGGCCTTTTGGCCACCAGAGCCAGGTGATCAAAAGTGGATTACAGGCATCCCTTGGCTTTAGCCAATCTGCAGGAGAGTGTTAAGGGTAGGGCATGTCCACAACTTTAGGACAGCAGGGAAAGAGCACAGGTGGAAAGACACGCCCATGGCTCAGTGAGACTGTGTCCATGTGCACTCACCTCTGTTACCAAGGTAGATGGAAAGTATAAAAATGGAGCTCACCAGGGGCGCCTGGGTGGCTCAGTGGGTTAAGCCACTGCCTTCGGCTCAGGTCATGATCTCAGGGTCCTGGGATCGAGTCCCACATCAGGCTGCTCAGCAGGGAGCCTGCTTCCTCCTCTGCTTCCTCCTCTCTCTCTGCCTGCCTCTCTGCCCTTGTGATCTCTCTCTGTCAAATAAATAAATAAAATCTTTAAAAAAAAAAATGGAGCTCACCAGTGCCTCCATCTCTTGAAGAAAGTCCTTACTGGCCCCTGCCCCTCCAGCAGACACTTTAATATTAGCATATGAATCTCTCTCATATGTAACCCAGTCACCTCTCAAACTCCTCCTTTTACACTGGGTTCCAGGGCAAGGGAGTTCATATACAAACTCCTCAAAGAGTATCTCAGGTCCCTGTGGCTCCCCAGAGCCTCTGGATGTATGCCCTATTGGCTTCCAGAGCCAGACACTTTTGGAGTCTCGTCTCTGTGGTGCAGGTGCCAAGCATTGGGATACTCCACATGGGGTACAAACCCCTCACTTCTTAGGGGGAAATTCTGGCTCTGTGAGATCCCTTCTTGTATACGTTGCTGTATCAAGGAGGATTTTTTAGTGAGACTGTGTCTCTACACCTCCTACCCATCTGCATGTGGTTTTTTTATTCCTTATTGTGGAAGTTGCTGTTCAGCTAGTTTTTAGTTATTTTTCAGCAGCAATTATGCTATCTGTGGCTGCTGATTTGGTGTGTCCATGGAAGGAGGTGAGTTGAGGGTGTTCTTACTCCACTATCAGGGACCATCTCTCATCTGAATATATTCTGAATTCTTTTCTTGAAATGTTTCAAGAAAAATTTTCTATCAGATGCAAAGACTTGTAGTTTTATCTTTTTCTTTCCAATATTTATACCTCATGTCTTTTTCCTATTTTATTCCTGTGTCTAATAATCCCCAGGATGATGTTGAATAACAATGTTAATAGTGGGTCTCTTCATTTTCTGTTTTTCATTCACTCATTACTTATCCAACATTTGCTGTGTAGCATAAATTGCTCTGGGCCCTGGAAATGCAGATGTGACCAAGTGCATCAGAAGATTTTGAAGAGAAAAAGGAGAGAAGTGAATATGTATTCCAAAGAAACTGGACATAGCTCTACCCTGGAGAGCAAGAGAAGTTTTCCCTGAAGAAATTCCCCAATAGAACCCTCTCTGTCTTTCATCATGAAATCTGATCCTTGCTATTTCTGATAAACACTCCATCAAAGGAAAGAAAGTTTCCTTTTATACTTTGTTTATTGAAAGCTTTTAAAAAAAATTCAGGAATGGATATTGAATATTACTAAGCTTCTTGTTAGTGCATGCATGGACATAACCAAAGCTTCTCCCTTTTAGCCTATTAATGTTGTAAATAAAACCAATAGACCTACCAATATTGAACCAGCCTTGCATTCCTATATTCTTGGATTGTATTGGTGTATGATTCTCTTCTTAGCCTACTAGATTCATTCTGCTAATATCTTATTCAGGATTTTTGTATTTTTTTTTAAATAAGTAAATGTTAGTCACAGGTGTGTGTTTTGTCAAGTATTACAGAATGAAGTTGGGCAAGTTCCCTTGATTCCTGTATTCTGAAATAGTTTAGGTAACATGGTTCCCTCCCAGACTCTGAGTGTTCTGGGGGAGGTGGTGTACACTTTCCCACTTCACTCTTAGCTCTGACTTCTGTTGCAGCCGAAATGGTTCCATTTTTGGATTGTCTCTCTCCCCCATATGGGCTGTCTCTGTTCTGCTTTCTACTGCTTCTGATGTATGACACATTCTCTTTTCTGTGCACCAGGCAGATGGAAAAATTACAAAATTGGCTGAAGATTTAAGATTGAAGAGAGAGATGTCACATCATCTCCAAGCAAATAATGCAAAAGTAAACAGGAGATCTCCTCTGTCCTCAAGACACCTTTGGCCTTCCCTTGGAGGACCCCCACAATGTTGCCTATGCTCTCACTCCCCCCAGACTGGCCACATCTTTCTTTTCTGGGACACCTTCCCTCAGGTTCCCCCAACTTCATTTCCCTAAATTAGGCAGGTGTATTTGGCTTCCTTCTCTTCTCAGTATGGACCCTCATTTGCATATTCAGAGACCCATTCTGTGCTATGCTATATAGGGGACACCTATGCCAGACCCTCATTCTTTAATGAATTTTTCAGGGCACAAAAAAAGTATTTATTTCCTCACCATTTTGGATTGTGCCACATAGCTTAGAAAGCAGAAAGCTATAGTCATTTTGATTTTAATAACTCTTCCCAATCCCATTAGATAGTGTATTAATCAAACTTATCAGCTTCTCCAACTCTTGGGCTAGCTTACCCCATCAATAAACTCAAATCCTGGGTTGGTGGTGAGAGAAGAACACAGGGTGCATTCTTCCTTGGTTTCCTGTTTGTCCTAACCTTCCCTATTTCACATCCAACTATTATAATATCACTGGATATTTTTTAGTCTCTTGTTGGTTCTCACAAATAATACTGCTGTGGACGTTCTTGTATATGTCTTTTGGTGAACATGTGGATGGATTTTAATCAGGAATGACCTGGGGATGGAATTGTTTGGTCAAAGGGTGGGCATGTGTTCAGCTTTAATAGAAACTACAAGTCTACATTCCAAAGTCGTTGTGCCAATCTAACCGCCACCCCGCCAGTAGTGTAAGACTGCGTCAGTATTTTCAATGCATGGTATATTTCTGTCATTTTCATTATAATCATTAGGAAAAGTGTGTGGTAGTAACTCACTGAGGTTTTAACTTGCATTTCATTAACGATTAATGAAGTTAAGCACATTTTCATGTGTTTACTGGCCATTGAGCTATTCTGTGCTTGAAATTCTGTCCAAGTCTTGCCCATTTTTGCCTTGAGTTGTATGTCTGTTTCTCATTGCTTTATAGGATTTTCTTCTATTTTGAATATGGGTCATTTGACAGATGTACATATTGTAGATACCCTCTCTCATTCTGTGGCTTGAATTTTCTGTCTCTTGATGTTGCCTTCTGATAGACGGAAAGTCTTTATTTTAATGTAGTCCAAGTTGCCAATTATGTTCTTTATGTTGGAAACTTTTCTGTATAATTGTCCAAGCCACCTTTGCCTGCCCCTAGGTAATGAGGTTATTCTCTTAGATTCTCCTTTCCGCGGATATTCACAAAGCTCATTTTCATTCATGTCTCTGTTCAAATGTCACCTCCTCAGAGAGGTCTTTCCAGACCACCTTATTTAAAATAAAAATCCCCATCATGCACTGTTCCCTTTCTCCATTTAAAAAAAGATTTTATTTATTTATTTGTCAGGGAGAGACAGAGAGGGCAGAAGCAGGGGCAGCAGTAGGCAGGACGTGAAGCAAGCTCCCCTCTGAGGAAGGAGCCTGATGTAGGACTTGATCCCAGGACCCTGGGATTATGACCTGAGTCAAAGGCAGTTGTTTAACCAACTGAGTCACTCAGGTGTCCCCCCACTTATGCCATTTTAATCTTCTTCAAGGGACTGATAACAATTGACTTTATAATACATTTTGAGCTCTTATTTGGTAGTTTATTCTGTCCTCTACCCTAAGTGTCAGGAGAGAGTAAATAAAGACAGGGAACTTTTTTTGTTGTTCACTGCTTTATCCTCAGTGCCCAGAACAGTGTCTGACACACATTAGACGCTCACTATATATTTACTATATTAATGGGTAAATGGTCTCATTTTGTCCTTATCACTGCCTTGTGAGGAAAAGCTTATCATTGGTCCTTTTTACTAATGATGCTGTATATCTTTTCAGATGCTTATGCATTCCCTTCCTTAAAATGCAGAATTTTATCAGTCATTTACACTTTAGTATAAATAAATAATTTTTACTGTGCTTTTCCTTGGCGAAAAGCAAGTGAGGATACCAAGACTCTGAAATCCAGTTCAAAAATATTTTTGGAAATTGCTTTTTTAGTGCGAAGCTCTGTGCCTCAATCTGGAGGTACAAAGATGAATAAAACCGGCTTTTTGAGCCATTTTGAGGGGAAATTGTAGAGTCAAGCATGGAACTCAAGACTATCTGATTCTAAAACCTTGTTTTGTCTTTTTGGATGTGCAGGGACCTCAAAAGAGGGGTAGTGGGACTTTTCTGGGTGGGCGAATCTTGAGTATATTTGCAGGTTGTGAGGTAGTGGAGGGGAAAGAGATTAAAGGTAAAGAAAGGCTACATCTCACCACTAGGCAGCCAGCCTCCTCCTCTGGGTGCCTCGTTGGTCCTCCTCTACTCCCAAGACTTAAGAGGTCACTGTCTCAGCTGTGTCCAGGCTAATCACACCTTCTGGAAGTGAAATCCCAGCAAATCTGTCCTTAGTCTCATAATTATCCTTTCTCATCTTTTTTCTAATAAACTTCTCTTTCCTGCTCAAGTCTCCCCCTCAGAGAAAGGATAGGAAAAACTCATTTATACTGAAGTGTAAAAGACTAGTTAGATAATGTTTTATTGTACTTAACAGAGATTTGCATTTTCCAAGAGAGATTCAAAATGGTTAATACTATAATTGAAGGGGCGCCTGGGTGGCTCAGTGGCTTAAGCCTCTGCCTTCGGCTCAGGTCATGATCTCAGGGTCCTGTGATTGAGCCCTGCGTCAGGCTCTCTGCTCTGTGGGGAGTCTGCTTCCCCTCCCCACTATACCCGCCTGCCTCTCTGCCTACCTGTGATCTCTGTCTGTCAAATAAATAAATAAATAAAATATTTTAAACAATACTATAATTGAAGGGATGACTTGATAATGATATGAATTCTGTCATAGATAAGATATCTGGGAGGGGGACAGAGGAGATTTTCTATATTCAAAGCATCATGAAGGAACCAACTCTTGCTATACCTAATTATATCCAGTCTCCATATTAGCAGAACATTTCCTAATTTACAGTTTGCTGTGGATATATTTTCCATACTGCCAGAAGTGTGGAAAGAAGGGGAAGCTGAACCTTCACTTCCTCTCTTAGGGGTTCCTATACATAGGTGTTCAGCAAGAAATGCTGGTGAGCCCTGCTAGGTATGCAACAAAGAAAGAGTTCAGCCCCTCTTGTTCTCTCATAAATAATGGCATCTTCTGCAAGTCTTGAGTTTGGCCTTATGATTCTGAGATGATGGGGGTGAGGGAAGAAGGGATGGTGGACCCTGTGCGGTCTGGGTAAGGATGATGTTTGTTTGCAGGAAGCCAGGGCCAGATATCTGGGTTTAAATAAGGAGACAATTTTACAGGCCAACTCCCTAGCCCCTGCTGGCATGTCCTGAGAACCAGCATGACTTGACCCCATCCTTGGTCTGCACAGATAGGCTTGACCAGGGCCTGGCCTCTCCCAGGGCTTCTGTCTTCCAAGTCTGTGTGCAGTGTTTGCTTCGGATCAGTGATCTCTGTGCTTGGAGCCAGGACTGAAGAGGCCTGTCCTTCCACTGGGAGATCTCTCCCACCAGAAACCTGGTCATCTGGGAGATAAAAGTCTGGACTAGGAGTGGTTGAGACCATAATACAGGGGAAAGCTCAGAGTTTGAGAAACAGGGGATCTAGTTTCAAATCCCTGCTGTGACTTGTGTGAGCTGAATTGCCCTTTTACTTCACCTCCCCAATTGTGCATCTGTAAAAGGGGACTACTGGTGCTCACTGATATATTAAACAGAACTTGAGCGAGGGGGAGGTAGTCTCTGGTGATCCCAGTTTGAGGGGAAGGGAATGTTTTCAATGAAAAAAATTGCATTGTTTCCCTGCTGGAACACACTTCTCAGTGCTCCCAGACCAGACTCCTCACTTGGACCACAGGCTCCACATGGCCTGCCCCTCCCAACCCCTTCTCCTTTCTTCCCATGCCAGCCTCTGTGGCCTCCACTGGGTTCCTGAGTAGCTGCCCTTCTTCCCACTTTAGAGCTTCTCCCCTTTCGTTCTTCTCAACCAACTCCTGTCCATCTTTTGGGTCAAAAGAGGATTTCCCCCATGTAAATGAGTCCCCGTCATAACAATTTCACAGAGCACCATTGTTTTGGGGTTGCTGTGGCTGCATAAGAGAAAGATTTCTTTCTCTCTCTTAGAAATGAGGTCTAGGGTGAGCGCTCTGGACTTCTGTGGTGGCTCCACGATCCTCAGGAACTTGGGCTTCTTCTGTCTTGTTCTATGATTCTTGATGTGTAGCAAACCCCTCATAGATCAAGAAGGCTGCTCCAGCACCAGCCATCACACGTTCCCTTTCCCATGAAAGCGAGGGAGAAAGAGCAAGGGGAGGCTCATCTCTCCAACCATGAAACCACTCCCAAGGAAGTCACACACTTTCTTCTGCCCACACCATCGCTGGTAGGAACTTTGTCATGTGACCACACACAGCTGCAGAGGAGACTGGGGAATATACCACGATGGCCACGGACCCAGTGGAGAAAGAAGGAGAGGACATGTATTGGGGCTCAGAAACTATGTGTGCCCAGTCTGAATCATTTGTTCATTTAGTGACCAGATGAAGGCATAACTTCTCCCCTAAGTGGAAGGCTTCTGGAGAACAGGGGACCCCTGCTTTCCTCATCTTCAAACACCCCCCCCCACACACACACCATGCCTCGCACAGGGTCTCGCAGATGGTAGGCAGCACACTAGAAAGATTTGTTGAACAGGTGAATAAAACTTGTCATGGATTCCCTCCCTTTGTTCTCCCCTGGTAAAGCCTTTGTGATAGAAAGCACCTTCCCCCACATTCTGCATCTTTTATGATCTCCAGAGAAGGCCTCTGGGGGCTCTCCCTCTGGGGGCTTCCGGTGTTCCAGGCTGCTCAGTGATTGGGCACCCAGACCCAGAGCCTGCCCCCACCCCTCATTGCTGCCCAGGATTATGTAACAGGAGTTCGATGCGCAGATGCTGGTTTAGGGGAGGGCAGGTTTGAATTGGAACTGACAGATTCCGGCATGGAGGCGCGGGCCCAGTCCCTGGAACACCGGCAGCCTAATTGGCAGTGCTGTACGCCAGTGCTTCTCAAGTGCAGCTTGAATTGGCCCGTGAATCACCTGGGAACTTGTTAAAAATACAAAACTTCTGAGTCAGTAGGTTTGGGGTGATATATTTAGTTGCAAGTGACAGAAAGCCAGCTCTTGGAGGCAAAGGGGGAATTGATGGTGAGGGCATGGAGGCTCCTCCTGTAACTGCGAGAACGTGGGAGCAGCTCTTGCACCTGCCCACTGCGTCCCCATCTGCAGGGAGTGACTTGCTGTCCCTGGGGATCCGGCATGGCCATCCAGGCCAGGGTGCGCCCCAGCAGCTGTGGCTACGGCGTTGGGTTCTGTGACCAGCTGTGTGGGGGTTGGGAGGCTGAGGGTGTGGAGGGTGCCCCCTGAGGACTGGGTGGGTCCAGAGAAGGTGGTGCTGGAGCCCACTGGTATTTACCGTGCAGAAGCAAGAGACCAGCACTTGCCAGTGGGCCTCATGGGCAGCCCTTGGCTGTTTCCTCAGGAAAAGCTCCCCCTACTTCTTGGGGGTCCTACAGGGCGAGGGGATCTCTGGAAACCTTTATGAGGGCTGGTTCAGGCCTCGGCCTCCCTGTGAGTCCTCAGGCAATAGGGGACACATTCTCCTCAGTTTCAGCAGCATGGGGGTCTTGGGGGTGGCGGGCTTCTTGCTGGCCAGTGGGCAGGGTGGAGACCACAGCAGCTCCCCAGGATGTGGGGCTGGCCCAGAGGGGGCAGGACACCAACATCACCCTGGCCTGGTGCATCTCTTGGAATCACCTTCGATGCTTCTTAAAATGCTCCCTCCGGACCTGCTCAGACCCACGAAGACATACTCTCCAGGGCCAGGCCCCAAGAGGCCGAACTTGCATCAAGGACTGCAGAAATCTTTGACCCTCCCTGTCGCAGAGCTTCCAACGGGAGTCCCAATCTTCGGGGCCTTGTCTCTGTGGTTCATGGTGCGGGGGCAGGGGCCGGGGGCGGGGGCGGGGGGCGGCAGGGCGCACAGCCGGCCAAACTGTGGTTCTCCGGCTGAGGCCCTGGGCCCTATATGCCCCATCAGGAACCGCCCCCCACCCTCTGCCCCGCCCCAGGCCTCCCTAGCACGGCCTCCGGCCCCTGAGGCATGCACTTTTGCAGATTGGGCCTGCTCTGTGCAGTCTGGGGAAGGAACTCCCAGCAGCCCCAACCAAAGCGCCCCCCGCGGGTGGATTAGGCTCCTGCCCAGAGCGGTTGTGCAGTTCACCGTGTGGTGGGGCAATGCGAGGGCTCACCACTGATTTAGCCCCAGGATGCTTTATTTGGCCACCACATAATGCTTTATGGATAGAATTGGTGACCAATATGCAGCACTCCAAGATTTGGTATTTAAAAAAAAAATAAAATCCCTATTTCGGGCTTCTTGGGAAAATTGTGCAGGGCCACGTGGTGGACGGGCTCCTGAGCTTCCTGGTCCTGCCTCCCTCAGACATCCCACCTTGCTTCCCGTGTCTTCTGCTGTTGGCCCTGGTAGGCCTGTCTCTGTCTTAAGGTTTTTGCTGTCATTGTTGTGCTAGTTTTTTATTTTTATTTATTTATTTATTTATTTTTAAGATTATATTTATTTGAGAGAGCAGAGGGAGAGCACAAGGGAAGGAAGGGCAGAGGGAGAAGCAGACTCCCCGCAGAGCAGGGAGCCCAATGCGGGACTTGATCCCACCACCCTGGGATCATGACCTGAGCTGAAGGCAGACACTCAGCTGACTGAGCCACCCAGGCACCCCTGTTGTGCTAGTTTTAATGAGACTGCATTACACAGCGACGTTCTGGGTGCCCCACTGTGATCTCTCTGGGTCATTTACCCATTTGATAGATGGGGAGACTGAGGCCCAAGTGGTTACATAACTGGCCCACAGTGGTCCACTGGTTAGTGGCAGAACTGCTATTTGATCTGGGTTCATCTGTGGCACTCCTTTCCAGGAGGACCCCGGCTTTGCTCTTGTGCTTTGCCCCCTGACTTGTGACTGCTACACCCTTACTTCTCTGGTCTGTTCTCCTGGCCTTATAGCTGACAGCCCTCCCGGGTCTCGGCCCATGCTAGGTGTTGAGAGCCACGGGGCCTTGGGCCTGGATGAGGAAGGGAGCAGGGGCCTGAGCAGAGGTGAGGGGGTCAAGTGTTGGATCAAGGGCACAAGGGCAGACCTGCTGGCCAAGGCATCTTCCCACCCTCCTTCCCTCCCTTTCTAAGTGGCTGCTGAGGGAGCTAATGTGCTCACCTCTAAGGGGGAATTCCAGAATCCTCCTATGTGGCCTGCAGGGGCCCCCACTGTGTCCTTCAAGGGGTGCTTTTGGGACTCTCTTCTCTACGGTATAGCAAACTCATTCTCACTTTCAGGAAGGTGTACCAGAACCAGGGAGGGGCGGGGAAGCCACCGACAGGGATGTGTCCCATCCTGGCCCCAGACCAAGTTGTGAAGAAGCGTTGCAAAGGTGAGAGGGGAGAGGGTAGGTGGGAGCCCCTGGGGCTGCCTGGCTGAGGTGAGTAGAGCGATCAGAAGACCAGCTGGAACAGAGGAGAGAAAAGGAGGAGTTGTGGAGGTGGGTGCACCTGCTGCCATGGATGGGGGGTGGGGCAGGCCTCCTCAGGACCCAGCTTAGGACCCAGCCCTTCCAGCATCCCCCTCAGCCTCCACCACTGTCCTCCTGCCCCTCTTTTCCTTCTGTTCCCGGGGCCCCTCTTTTCTCTCTCTTTCTATCCCTGCCACCACCCAGCCCTGCCTCTGTCTCCTTTCTGCCTCTTTTCCATCTCACAGGGGTCCTCTTTTTCTCGCTGTCTCTCTGGATTCATCTCTTCCTACATCTCTCTCTCTCCCTCTGGGAATCTGTCTGTCTGTCTGTCTTTGTCTCATTCTGCCGATAAGCTCAGGTATCTCTGGTTCCTGTGCTGTCCAGGGGTCTTTGTCTCTTTGTGTTAGCCCTTTCTCCTTGTCTCTCTCTGTCTCTGTCCTGCTCTGTCCATCTCTGTCTCCCTGTCCATGTCTTCCCTGGGTGCCTGCCTGTCTGTCTGACAGTGGGTCTCAGGCAAGTGAAAACACCCCCTGTGTCCCATTTGATGTGCGGTTGTGAGATTCCCTTTGAATATTGCAGGAGCGAGTTGATGGTTGCCAAGGGAACAGGTCAGGAGAAATGGGGGGATGGGGGTTGGTGAGGAACAGGAGCCTGGGGGGGGGGATGCGGGCACGCTTTTCTGTTTTCATCTTCTTGGGCGCTTTCCTCTTCCAAAGCATAAAAAAAGGGCGACAATTTAAAATGATTTTTCAAGAATCAACTCGACAGAAATAATGGGTCCTAATTGTGTTGGACTAAAAGGCAGGCGGGGAGGGTGCAGCTCCCCCTCCTGTGCCTGGAGGGAGTTAATGGCCAGATTCTAGGAGTGGGGCATTAAAGGGCCTGCAACTGTTTGCCAGGCGCTGGGGGCTGGCAGCGCTGTGATTCCAGCTGCTCATCCCTCCGGGAGATGTCAGTACCCCCTCAGCTTGGAGCATGACAGCCAGGCACGAGATGAGGCTTTGTGGACACACACAGGGGCATCAGGGTTCCTGCCCACCTTGTTAGCTGGACGTGGGGCTGGGGGCCCTAGAGGTGGGCAGAAGAGGCCAAGCTCTGGCCATTCGAGATCTGGCATGCTGCCCAGGTCTCTCCAGGCAGCTTCACCAAAGCATCCTCCTCTCCTCTCTGCCCATCCCCTATTTGGTTGTCATGGGGATTAAAGAGACAATGCCCCAGCAGCACCCAGCGCACCTGCCCTTGCTGCCAGTTGCCAGGCCAGGAATCCTGCGAGTCTGGACTGGACTTGATGATCTGCTTCTGGAGTTGTCATTGTCATGTGAACATTGACTTACTCGTACCCTGTAAGCAAGACTTGGACTTATGCAGGGACGTGGATGCCTGGTTAGCAATGAAAGCAATTACTTAGTAGCTATTTTAGCAAGGAGGCGTTTTTAACTAGAGTACTTTTTGAAATTCTTCATATGACTTTAATCCATTTAGTCAGCACAGCAAAGCTTTGAGGTAAGTACCATTATTGATCCCATTTTACAGATGAGGACATTGAAAAATTCAGCAACTCCAATACAGAAATAGAAGTGCGGTGATGGAGGGAAACACAGGAGGCCAGCGATATAGAGACAGAACTCCCTCCCATGTTGGAAGGGAGAGCAGAGAAGGTTCCCCAGGCCTCTGAGCGAGCAGGCATTATGGGGTGGCTGGTGAGAGAGCGGGCTTGGAGGGGAGGGCACGCAGGCTGCAGAATGGTGTGAGAGCGGAGGGGAGGCAGGCCCATTGGCAGATGAGCGCTCACCTTCCCCCACCCACAGTTCAGAGCTCACCATGTTAGAGTTTCTGCCCTAGCCATCTGCTTCCAGAAAGTCTGCGGGGAGGCAGTTCATTTCAGGAGCCCAAGTAGGTGCTTACAGATGGCTTCTCCAGGCAACCATCCCATCCTCCCTCCTCCCCCCCTGCACCCAAAGGATTTTCCTTGGCCTCTCTTTCCCCATTTTCTTTGACCCCATATCTCCCTATCGCCTTGCCCTAGCCTGGCCCATGGTGGTGACTGTGCAGGTAGGGGCAGGAGAGGGTGGGCTTGGATGGTGGGGACAATGTTACTACTATGTCTGGAGTCTTCATCTGACCCCATGTGATCTCTTCTTCCCAAGGTGGAAACCATTTTTCCCCTCATCAATCCTTGGTCCCTAGGGGTTCAAATGCCAGCTGATACTGCCCATGGGTCTCAGGTTTGTTTCCTACCATATGCAAGATTTGTGGAGGGCTGGGTCACCGCTGAGTTGGTGTTAAGGGAGATGTTGTGGTCCTGAAGAGCTCACTGTCAGGGGTGGGAGGGAATCAGGGCTAGAGACAGGAGTGGGAAAAAGGTATGGGCCAGGGGATAGCCATCTGTGAAGGCTGCAGCTCGGTGAAGGGGAGAGGGTGTCTTGGGTCATGGTGTCAGGAGGGCTCCATCCACTGAAGAGGTGTGTGGCCTGTGGATGGCCTTGGAAAGCTGGACCGGAGGGGGCTGACCAATTCCTGAGGACCTTTAGTAACTAAGACCTGAAGCCCTAGTTCCTTCAATAATGTGATTAGGACTGACACTGTGAATGGCTTCTTCGGACATCTGGCATCCCTTTACCTCAGGGTACTGGGTGCTAGCCAGTATTGTAGGGAGATACTTTTGGAGAGATTTATGCATTCTAGAGTGACAGCAACTTTTAAGTCTCCATCCCCCATGACCACACAAGTAATAACTTTGTAATACCCAGCTTATAATAACAACATTTTCTGGTTTCTGTGTCTGATGCGCTGATCCCTGGGCCTTGCGGGCCCTGGAGGGACCGTCCTGCCCAGGGGTTAGGCAGTTCCTAGAGAAGGCAGAGGACTCTCCTGCTGGCACTTCTTTCTTCTGCAAACCAGCCAGTCCAGAGCCCACCCTCTCCTGCCTCTACTGAGCTCTGACACAAGGGGCCACTGAGCCCCCTGCCCTAGTCACCCCAGGGGGATGCACCAGATGACCAGAGACAGACTTTATGTCTCTGATCCCACTGAAATGATCCAAGCCAGCCAATGTTCAGCTTATTTGCCTCTGCCTCGCTTATTCCTTCCTGAGGGAACCACACCTCATCATGGGTGACCATGATGCTTCTCTGTGTGGCCTCCAGTTTCCAGAGATCTGTGAGTATAACACAACTGCAGTCAATCGTCTGCTGTGTTAGCCTCAGGAAACCTGAATAATAATCAGACCTCCATTAACGGAGATGGTGTGCTAGCCCTTCTCCAGGCACCTGCACACCCACTGTCATTCTTCATCACCTGCTCTGTGCCCTGGGAGCCTGTCCCAGTGGATGGATGGCCCCCGCAGGCCAGACGCACCGGCAGAATGCTAAGGGAGAGTGCATGGTCTCCCCCAATCCCACAGGGTGGTGGGTTCCCAGAGCTCCTCTGCGGAAGCCACAGCTCTGAACTGGCACCCTTCTCCCATTTGGGTCCTTTCTCTGAATTCTAGAATGTGCTTTCTCCACTTGCCTCTCAAACATCTCCCTGGATTCTCACCATCCCCTATCCCCTGCTTGACCCTGCCCACACTTTGTCAGCAGCTCCTCCTCGTGAGATAATCTTCAGCTGCTGCCCAGAGCTGCTCTGGTGGCCAGTGGGTGGGAGCTGAATGACCTGGTGATGGGGGCTGGTCGCCAGTGGGCCTCTACCTTTCTCTCCAGATGGTTGTTTCATTAGGTCACCTAAGCAACTCAGGGCCAACCACAAAAATGCTAAAGCAGACAGATCAGATGGGAGAACACAGACACCCCCATTCACTTTCTTCAGCTAGTTTTTTTTCTTTTTAGAGTGAGAGATAATTGAGACTAAGTGTTTCTCAAAATACATTCATTCTTACCCCACCTCCACAATTTTTGCCGTATCTGCATACCACCTGTATGATTATTTCTTTAATAATTTCCTTTTGCTCAGCTTACTTTCTGAAAAAGTCAGGTGTATATAATTTACATAATTGGAGATAGAATTTACATACAGTAAAATTTAGTCTTTTTAACTGTGCAGTTCAATAAGTTTTGACAAATGTATCCAAGTCATGTAACTACCAACACCATCAAGATACAGAATGGCGTTCTCACCCCTGAATGTCCCCGTCCCTCTGTCATCCACACAGTCTGCCACCCCCAGCCCTTGGCAGCCACTAATCTGACTTCTGTTCCTACAATTTTATCTTTTCCAGAATATTCTATCAATGGAATTGTAAAGTATGTGGCCTTTTGTGTTTGGCTTGTCCCACTTATCAAAATGTTACCTTTTTTAAAAAAAATTAAGCTTAAATCAAAACCCAAAATTTATTTACTTTACTGCCCAATGTTCATGTTTTTTTAAAAATAAAGATTTTATTTATTTGTTTGTCAGAGAGAGAGAGAGACAGACAGAGCACAAGCAGGGGAGCAGCCGACAGAGGGAGAAGTAGGCTCCCTGCTGAGCAAGGAGCCCAATGTGGGACTCCATCCCAGGACTCTGAAACCATGACCTGAGCCAAAGGCAGATGCTTAACCAACTGAGCCACCCAGGCAGCCTCTTTTTCTTTTTTTAAGATTTTATTTATTTATTTGAGAGAGAGTGAGAGAGAGAACACAAGCAGGGGGAGCAGCAGGCAGAGGGAGAGGGAGAAGCAGGGTCCCTGCTGAGCTGGGAGCCTGATGCAGGGCTCCATCCCAGGACCCTGAGATCATGACCTGAGCCAAAGGCAGACGCTTAATGGCCTGAGCCACCCAGGCATCCCTAACATTCATGTTTTTACATATTGTGTTTTGTGCAGTAACTGAATAAATCATTTAAAAGTCAGGTTTGCCGAGGTCTAATTTTCATAGAGTAAATTCATCCCTTTGAGTGTGTGGTTCTAGGGGTTTTGACAAGTACATACATTTGTGAATCCAGCATCACAACCAAGATACAGAACAGTGCCGTCACCCCAAAAACTTCCTCTGTTCTTGTTCATCACTTTTCCTACCCCCAACCCCTGCAGCCACTGACCTGGATCCTTGTAGCTTTGCCTTTGCCAGAATTTCATATAAATGGACTCATGCAATGTAGCCTTTTTGGTCTGGCTTCATTCGCTGGGCGTGCTTTTGAGATCCATCCACAGCATTGCAAGTACTAACATTTTTTCCTTTTTATTGCTCTGTAGTCTTCTACTACAAGGATATGCCCCTGTTTCTTGATCCAGCCCCTAGCTGATGGACATTTGGGTTGTTTCCAGTGCGAGCCTATGATGGCTACAGCTGCTGTAAATGTGTGTGCACAGGTCTTTGACTGTATATGTTCATTTCTCTCACCCAGGTTTGGAACTGCTAGGTAGCTAGGGTAAATGTATGTGTAGCTTTGTAAGAAGTGACCACATTCTTCCCCAGGGAGGCTGTGCTGGTTTGCATCTCCACACGCCCTGCATGAGAGCCCCCCATTGCTCTGTGTCTTTATCAGCACTTGCTATTGTGAGTTTTTACATTTTAGCCAATATGTAACATACTTTAGGTGTGAAGCAGTAGCGGGCTCTCTGTGGTTTTAATTTGCATTTCCCTAATGACTAATGATGTTGTGCATCATTTCAGATGCTTATTTGCCATCTGGATCCTTTTTTGGTGAAGTATCTGTTTAGATCTTTTGCCTATGTTGGGGGGTAATTTGTTTGTTTTCTTATTATCGAGTTGGAAGACTTCGTTTTCTATTCTAGATTTTAGCCTTTTGCCAGATATATGTTCAGCAAATGTATTTTCGCAGTCCTTGGCTGCTTGTTCGTTCCCTCAACAGTGGCTTTCAAAGAGCAGGAATATTCAATTTTGATGAAGTCCTCAACTCACTTTTAAAACTTAAAAATGCCTTATAGCTTTAAATGGAAAACTCACATTACTTGCCACAAATCTGCATATTAGAAATTCTTTTGGCAGAAAGTAACAGAAAACCTAACTGTCAGGGGTTTCAGGCATTATCTTAACAAACAGGCGATTATCCCACAGAATAAAAACCCTCAAAGAGGCAGCCCGCCAGGATCCCAGGCTCTTCCCATCTCTGTAGCACAGTGAGCTTTGCCCTCGATCTTGCTGCCTTGCATCACCAGATAGCTGCCTGGTTCTGGGCATAAGGCCTGTCTGGGGTTCAGAGCAGAAAGAAGAGCAAGGAGCTGACAGAACAGAGCTGGGACTGGTGTGCGTAAGGAGAAGTGTACACATTTAAGGAGGCATGTGTTCTCAGACGCTGCAGTGCCTTTGTGTGGTCCTGAGAGCCCGTGCCTCCTTAAATCTGGCAAACGGGACACCTCTCTGGTCTCTTAAGATGCTGCAGAGCTGGAAATTCTCCTGTCTTTTTATGGTATAACCTAATATCTGTCCCAGAAGCTTCCTCAGCGGATGTCTGCTTATGTCTCATGGTTGGAACTCAGGCCTGTCTCATGGCCATTCCTGATGGCAAAGGGTCTGGGGGAGGGGTGTCCTTGTGTGTTGCAAGGAAAAGTAAAGAAAGCACATGTTTCTGTTTGTTTAGGATGAGAACAAGTTGTGTGTGTCAAACAGCACCTCAGGTGCTGTTTGAAGCCAGCCTGTTTTGCTAACTTATCATATGTGTTTTGGTCCTAGATGCCTAAAGCCAGGCACATTATGGAATTACAAAGGTCATGGAATAGACAAAATAGTCTTAGAAAAGAACAAAGTTGGAGGAATGCAATGGTTGATTTCAAAACTTACCACAAAGCTAGAGCAATGAAAACTATTTGGTACTGACATAGACCAGTGGACTAGAACTGAGAGTCCAGAAATAACTTAGGGTCCGCTGATTTTTTTGACAAGAGGAACAGGTCTACTCGGTGCAGAAAGAATAGACTTTTCCTTCTTTCTTTTTTCTTTTTTAGAGAGACAGAGAGCACTGATGAATGGGAGTGGGGAGAAGAGGAGCAGAAGGAGAAGGAGAGAGAGAATTTCAGGCAGGCTCTACATTCAACATGGAGCCCAATGTGAGGTTCAATCTCATGACCTGAGCTGAAATCAAGAGTTGAACACTTAAATGACTGAGCCACCCAGGTGCTCTAAGAATAGTCTTTTCAAATAATGGCATTGGAGCAAATGAATAGTCACACACAAAAGAATGAATTTGGAGCCCTACCTCACACCATATACAAAATTGGACTCAAGACGGATCAAAAACCTAAATGGGAGAGCTAAAACTATAAAGCACTTGGAAGGAAAATAGAAAAATCTGAGTGACTTTGAGTTTGGCAATGGTTTCTCAAATGTGACACCAAAAGTACATGCAACCAAAAAAAAAAAATATATATATATAGATAAATTGGACTTCATCAAAAGTAGAAACTTTTGTGCATCAAAGGACACTCTCAAGAAACTCAAAAGACAGTCCACAGAATAGAGAAAATATTTTCAAATCTTGTATCTGATAAGGATCTAGTACCCAGAATATATAAAGAACACTTACAATTCAATAATAAAAAGATCAATAGCTTGACATAAAAATTGACAAAGTATTTGTATAGATGTTTCTTCCAGGAAGTTATACAAAAGGTTAATAAGCACACGAAAAGATGCTCATTAGTGGGTAGGGGAAAGTAAATCAAAATCACAAGGAGACATGATTTCACACCTACAAAGAAGGCTATCATAAGAAAAGAAAAAGGGTGGGATAATAAAAGAAAAAGGGGGATAATAGATATTGACAAACATATTGGGAAATCAGAACACTGGTACATTTCTGGTAGGATTGTTGAATGGTGCAGCCACTATGGAAAACAGTTTGGTGATTGCTCAAAAAATGAAACACATAATTAGCATCTGACCCAGCAATTCTGTTCCTGGGTATATACCCAAGAGAATTGAAACTGTATGTTCATAGCAAACACTTATTCATAGCAGCATTATTCATAATAGCCCCAAAATGGAGACAGTCCAAGTGTCCATCAGCTGATTAATAGAGAAATAAAATGTAGCATATCCACCTAATGGAATATTATTCAACCATAAAAAGGAATGGAACTGACAGTCTACAGTATGGATGAATCTTGAAAACATTATGCTTAGTGAAAGAGACCAGACATAAAAGGCCATATATTGTATGATTCCATTTATATAAAGTGTCTGGAATAGTCAAACCCACAGAGACAGAAGTAGAATAAAGGTGACCAAGGTTATGAAGGGAGAGGGGAAATTGAGACTAGGTAGGGTTTTTTTTGGGGGGGGGTGATGAAAATGTTCTGGAATTAGACTGTGGTGGTATTTGCACAATGTTATTATACAAAGTGATTTACTAAGAACCACTAAAGGGTCCATCTGTAAATGTGAATTTTATGTTATGTGAATTATATCTTCATTTAAAATAATAATAAAAGAGAGAGTCACACGGCTGCAGAGGCTCCAGTTGGAAAGGTAAGGAGGGCGTTCCAACTGAAAGAATACCATCTTCCTTGGCAGAGAAACCCCTGGTGGTGCAGGGTCAGAAGGGAACAGAGACAGAGGTAGCTCAGAGGCCTGGGAGGGTGGGCCCCTGGTAGCTTCAGAATATTGCAGAGGTCTGCTCTGGCCCTGGAAACCTGCACTATCTCTGGCTCAGGGCCGGGATTCCCAGCCACTAAGGCAAACATCACCTGGGGATGTTCCAAACCAGCTTGGCGTAGGCTGCTTCTAAAACATGTGCACGGAGCTTCGGAGACACCTGGGGTGCCAACTTCTGGGCCGCCGCCCCGAGAGACAGACAACCTGCCGTCTTGCTTCCCTCTGTTTGCACAGCCTGGCTTCATTAGTGGGGAGGTGATGATCTAATTCCCTCCAAACAAATGTTTGGGATGTGGAGTTTTCCTTCAACAATAAGCAGTGGCAGACGGTGAGAAATCTGCTTGCACCTTCTGGGGGTGGGGTGGGGGGGGAGCCACCCCGGCATGCTCGCCAGCATAGAGAGCTGTATGTGTGGCCAAGGGCTTCCTGACATTCAGGGCCAGGACATGATTGGGGTTGCAGAAAAGAAGATGCTGCTGGTGCATCTGCTTTGGGACAAGTACGTGGTGGTCAGACTGGCAAAGTCTCCTGAGCTGGGTCCCCAGCAGACTGGAGTCAGAGAGCCCTGAACTCCTACACTTCGTACGTGACTGGGGCAAGGCACTTCAACCACCCCTGGGAAGGGGAGGTTGAAACCCAGCAGATGTCCATTGAGGAGGCTGATGGGGATCAGTGCAAGGGAGGGAGGGAGCAGGAGCAGGCAGAGGGGGACCCCAAGCTCAGCCTCTAAGGCTGAGCCCCCCGAGCTGTTGCTGGGTGAGGAGGGGATCCGATCCTTGATGCACAGGCTTGAGTTCTCCTCCTGGGGTGCCAGGGTTTGCAGCTGAGACCGCCGGGAAGGCTGACCAATGAGGCCATTCTGCTCACTGCACTGTGGGATCTGGGGGAGTTTTTCCTTCACTCCTAAAGGGAGTTCTGGGCAGTGAGTCCCAACACCAACCACTCTCCTCTCTCCAAAATCAGGTATTGAGCTTGGAAGACCCTAGGGAGGTGCTAAAGAAGGCTGGCACTTCTAATAAACTCCTCTGGGAACGAGGATGTGGTTGGGGTGAGGAGGCAGGAAGAGGCAGGGAGGGCGCTCGCTTTGTAGGGCTGCTCCATACAGGTCTTCTGCTGAGCCTCTGTCCACCTTCTCGCTTTGTCATCTCACCTGGCTGCCTCTGAGATATTTTACAAATTCAAAAGAGGTCCCCAGGTCCAATTTGTCTCTGTACCCCTGGTCCCCAACAAGGGGTTTGCTTGCGTGGCATGGGCACACAGAATCTGTTAGCTGGAAGGAGGAAGGGGCACTGGTCCTCAGTGCGCCTTTACCGTGCAGCTCGGCGGCTGCATCCATTACTGCCATGTTTCCCTCAGCATTAACTTCCCCTGCCAAGTGCCCAATGACAGCCCAATGTGCCAGATCTGACACTTAGGTCTATATGTCTTCCTCCTCTTCTTGAAAATCAAATTGTCTTCTCTTAATAAAGTCAATGAATAAAGCGATTTTTGTATTATAAATTAAGAGTTCAAAGTGTAGAGAAACACTACTCTTTTTTTATGGGCTTTGCGGCCCAACTGCAATGTCACCCACTCAGCGAGGCAGTGCCCCGTGTGCACCCACAGGCTCCATGCACTCTGCACTGCCTGGGGACACCAACACACCGCGACACACTTGCCACCAGGAGCTGCAAACTCAGCCCAAATTCACGTGAGTGACAAAGGAAGGGATGGGGGCCCATGAACCAAAGCATACAGTGGACTCCTCTACAGAGAGATGGGATCCCGAAGCTTAAACATTAGCTCGGAGGTCAGCGACAGCTCTAGGGCTGGGAGGGGTTCTCCCTCCTGCAGCAGCTCCCCCACCACTAAGGTCAGTGAAAGAAAGAGAACGCCGCTGTTTCCCCCCAGAAGTTGAATATGACCTTGGCTCTTCTTGGGCATATGGCCTGAGCCCACGTGGTTCCCACAAGAAAATCAGTTTCTTATTTTTGTTTTTGTTTGTTTGTTTCGTTTAACCAAAGGAAAGATTTGGCGTGTGCTGAAAACCTACAACAGTCTCAAGAATAGATGTTACTGCACCTGCATTTTTATGTGGTTGAATTCCTGGTGGTCCAGGGCCAGCTTAAAGGCCACCATCTCCAGGAAGGCTTCCCACCACCCTCTCCCATTTTCCCAGGCTTGCTATATAGCGGTGGACTGGCCTGTTCACCCACAGCTAGAAGATGGTGGGCGGGGTGGTGGGGGCCTGGGGCTGACCCCTTTCCTCATCTCCAGTCTGCAGCACAGCGGACTATCCAGATAAAGAGCTGGTGTATGCCTTCCCAGTGCATGAACTGGACTGTCAGATCCACTCAGTGGTGACGTGGGGCGCAGACGTGGGGCTTGGATTGGAGGGGGGAATCCCAGGACCAGGCTGGACATGGCCTCCGCAGCATAGCAGGGCGGCCATATTGCTTTAAGTCTGCACTGTGAAGGCTGCAGAGGGCACACAGCTGGGGAGCGTGCTGGTGGGGCAGACTGGGTTCTAGAACCTTTGCTCCCATGCCCCCTGCCTGCTCCCTACCTCCCACCCTGTCCCATTTCTCCCTGTAGCTCTTGTTTGCTCACATGCCATCCTTCCTGACTGGTGGCTTCTCTGAAATTTCTCTTTGGAGAAGCTTAGGGGTGGCAAGAGGTGAGGTGGTAGGGGCTTCCAGAACAAGCCTTTTTTATTTAACTTGGATGTTTACTTGAGAAGGCTGGTGGGGGGATGTTGGAGATTACGGGAAGGCTGTAGTGTTTGCAAACTTTGGTGCCACCAGGCAAACTTCTAGGAAGAGTTTCTGCATCCCGATAAATTCTATTGATCTCTCATTTATCACATATCGAACCCATGCAAGCCTGGATTCTCCCCCTCACCACACCCCTGAAACTGTTCCATCTAGGACCAATCTTATCAGCTACTAAATACTCATATATTCACGAGTCTATTTCTGGATTCTCTGTTCTCTTCCACTGAGGTGTCTGTTCATATTTTGAATACCTTCGTCAAGTTCAATTGAGGGGGTTTTTTTGTCAAAAATTTCAATTAGAATTTTGATTTAGAAAGAATTGACATCTTTACAACTTTGTCTTCCTGTCTTCCTGTTGAATACAAAGGTGCGACTCTCCTATCTTATGTCTTTTTAGCGGAGCTCTCCAGTTTTCTTCACGTAAGCCCTCACATTTCTTAATTTTGTAAAGCACTTCATGTTCAGTTGCTATTGAGAACGGGTTCTTTTCTTTCATTATATTTTTAGCTGTTTATGTTTTATATAAAAAGGGTATTGATCTTGATATGATAATTTCATAGCTGACGACTTTAGTGAATTCATCTGCTGCTTCTAGTAATTTACGCCTTCAGTCCATGATGCCACACTGCCGTTTTCAATGATAAATTTTTCTCCTCCTTTCCAATCTGTCTACACCTTATTTTGTTCACTTGCTTAATTGCACTAAGTCCTCAGAAGAGTGGTAACTATGTAACCATTCGCTGTAACAGACCTTAGTATTGAACTTCTCCCTCCTTCCTCCCATGGAGAAGTGGGGAGGCAAGCCAGAGGGTCTCCCCGCGCTGGGGGAGATGGGTTTCAGGCCGGCTTCTCCCCGCAGGCTGTTCCTCATTCCTTTAAGGACGGTTTTAGTTTATTGCCTGAGACACTTACTTCCAGATCTGCGCTGTCTGATGTGGTAGCTATTAGCCACACGTGGCTTTCTGTGTTTTAACAAAAGTGAATTTCAGTGGAATAAAGGTTACGATTCAGTTTCTCATTTGTACCAGCCACATTTCAAGGGCTCAGGGGCCACATGGGGCTTGTGGCTCCTGCCCTGGATAGGGGCGACGTGGCACATTTCTATCACGGCAGGACATTCTCCTGGAGAGCTGGGCGGCACGGCCATTTCCTCCCTGCACAGGACACACTCCTGCCTGGAAGAGGGACTCCTAACACCTGGAAGCTTCCATTTTATTTATCTGGGCTACGGGGGAGAAGGAGCCTGAAATTTCTTAAAAATCCATTTTCATGATGAGAAAGTCACAGGGATGAAGGTCCAGCATAGGGAATAGAGTCAGGGGTGTCATAGTAGCACTGTGCGTGGACAGACAGCGGCTCCACTCAAGGTGAGCGTGGCAAGACGTGTAGACTCGTCAAGTCTATACTATCACTATCACTAGATTGTACACCTGCAACGGAGGGAACACTGTGTTCAACCGTACTTAGATAAAAAAGAGAAGGAAATACACTCCATATTTCTCCCCCAGAACTGTTCTGGCCCTCAGCTCTGAAACCAGGAAATGTTAGTGGGCTGTTGTTCGTTGGCTCAGGATTCCACTCTCACCCCACCTTCCCTGTCTACTCTTCTGTCCCAGGAAGAGAGGAGGGTGGCCACACAGCCTGTCGTGTCCGGGCACTCCTTTAGAAGCTGCCCCGGCTCTGTCAAGTGGTGGGGTCTGATCGGCTTCGTCCTGTGACTCACCTGAAGCCACACTGTGTGACCCGAGGCCAGACCGAGAGAGGCTACACCACTCTCCCCGGAGCTCTGAAGCTCTGTGACAGCACCTGGACACCCTGGGGCAGCCAGGTGGGGAGGAAGCCCCCGCTTCCACCTGGAAGGAGGTCTCCTAGCCCACCTGGGGAGACGCAGGAGGTGGCCCTGAGGCTAGGTGAATGGAGAACGTTAGCCAGCAGCCCCTAGGTCAAACGCCTCCTGCATTCCCAGCCTGCAAAGGCATGAGAGACGAAAGGCATGAGAGACGATGAAATGATGGCTCTTGTTTGAAGCCACTAGATCTTGGGACTCGAGCAGAAGGGAGATAGGGTGGATATGTGTGTTGGGGAAAGTGGGCATCAGCTCCCCAAGGTTCTAACCGTCCTGCCTAGGCAGAGCCCTGGCTTTATTTTGCTGCTGCTGTTCACAGCACTTTGCTCCTGCTCCTGGAAGAACAGTGGCTGTGATGCTTTTAGAGGAGACAGCACCTGGCTCCACCAACACCCCCCTCCCCCCGCCGCCTCACGTGTCTGGCCCAGAACACCTGTCGCCATGGCAGCCGTGGCTGGCTCCACCTTCACCGTCGGGCAACCGAGGCCTGCTGCAGGTAGAGTCTTCGTGATCCCCCAAATCTCTCCTCCACTCACTAAGTCACAGCTGTTAGAATTCACAAGCCTTCTCTGTTCCTTTTATGATTTCAAGAAAAAAATCCCGTAGCGCTCCTGCCTAGACTGTTTGGAGTGATATCAAAATCGCACCTGATCTGAATTTAGCTGCCGAGGCTCTCAGTTGTGTTGAGGGGGATTCCTCAACAAGTTCATGCCTTGGTGTCTGGTGCAGCCCTCCTCCGAGGAGCTCCTTGGGGAGCACGGAAGAGGAGGCAGACTCCCCGCGGGGCCAGGTCCTGGCTCTGCTGTCCTTGGCACTAGCCTGCCCCCTGCCCTGGACCCCGGCAGTGGTGGGCAAGTGGCAGAGGAGGAAAGTCAGAAAAGGCTGGGGAGACATCAGAGAAGCCAGATGTGGAAATACAGATCGGTATAGCCACGGAGGAAAACAGCATGGACATTCTTCGAAAAAATTTAAAATAAAACTGCCCTATGATCCAGCAGCGGTTCCGTTCCTGGATATTTAACTGAAGGAAATAAAACTCTTATTTTGAAAAAGTAGCTACACCCCCATTATTTACAGTTGTCAAGATCTGGAAACAGCCCAAGTGTCCGTCAGAGGAAGATGGGACACACACACACGAGTGCTAGTCAGCCTTAAAAAAGGACATTCCACCATTCACAACAACTTGGATGGACCTTCAGGGTGTTGTGCTAAGTGAGATAAGTCAGAAGGAAAAGGACAAATACTGTATAATCTCACTTATATGTAGAGTCTAAAACAAACCCCAAACTCATGAAAAAAAAAAAATAGAGAAAAGATCGGTGGCTGCCAGAGGCAGGGAAAATGGATGATGCAGTTAATTAAAAAAAAGAGAGAAAGAAAAAAGAAAAAAGGAAATCTGCCCTATAGGGGAATATTACTCAGACATAAAGAAGAGTGAAATCTTGCCAATTGTGAGATGCATGGACCTAGAGGGTATTGTGCTAAGTGAAATAAGACAGAAAAAGACAAATACCTCATGATTTCAACTTATATGTAAAATCTAAAAACCAAGCCAAAGAAATTAAAAAGGAGAAACAGAATCATAGATACAGAGAACAAACATGGTCACCAGAGGACAGAGGGTGGGGATAGGCAGAATGGGGGAAGGGGAGTGGGAAGGACAGGCTTCTAGTTATGGAATTAGTCAGTTGCAGGGATGAAAAGCACAACACAGAGAACATAGTCAATGGTACTGTAGCATCGATGCACACTTGTGGTCAGCACTATTGTAACATTGTGTATCAATTACACTTCATTAAAGGGGGAAGAGAAAGAAAGAAATCTGCCAGACAGAGACCAAGCATGTGTGGAGGAGAGGGTGGGTGAGAGGAATGAGGAGGCAGGTGTGTTCATTTATTCATTTGACAAGTATTTATTGAGCACCTACTGTGTGCAAGGTTCTTTTATAGGGGCTGCAAGACAGTAGACAAAACCCCTGTTCTCATGGAGCTTGGAGTCTGGTGAAGCAGTGAGTGAAATTGACATCCGGGAACAGGAGTGCAGGGCTCTGTGTGTGTGTGTGTGTTGCGGGGGCGGGGGGGTGTGTGTGTGTTTAAAGTTGAGTAACATGGTCAGGTGACCTCACCATGGAGGTGATTCTTGATGATGCACGGGAGGTGGGGGAGCCCTGTGGGTATCCAGTGAGAACATCTCTCCGAGATAAAGGGAACAGCAAGTGCAAAGGTCATGAGGTGGGGCTTGCCTAGCTTCTCCAAGAAACAGTGAGGGGGCCAGTGCGGGGCAGAGAGAAGGAGAACACAGTGAGGCCTGAGAAGTCAGGGTCAGTCTTGGATTTAACAAAGAGTGAAACAGGACAGGGGTGAGGGGGGTTGCCGAAGGGATCAGCAAGGGCAGAGGCTTCTAGCCTGATGGCTTCAGATTGATGAGGCCCCCAGTGTTTGCTGGAGAGCACTCTGGGGAGGCTGGGTTTGCCGGCAGCTGGACCAACTGTGGCCAGGGATACCTATGGGGTTCTGTGGACTGGCTCTCTTTCACACTAAAGCTGGGCAGAGCAAGTCCCTTGTGGGCATGTGGGGGGTGTCCCTACAGGAGGCACCCTCACAAGAGATGGCTGGGCCATAGGTAGGGTCCCGAGGCCACTAGAGCCCTTCACGTACACATCTGGAGTGATGCGCAGCTACTTGCTGCCCTTGGTGCTTGACAGGAGACCCTGGTGGAGGGAGGCAGAGACAGTGATAAAAAAGAGAGAGAGAGATAACAGAGATAGTGAGAGAGGGCTCCGTGTTTCCTCTCCCTGGAGCCATCTACTTTCTCCCACCCAGTGGGCAGCACGAGAGTGGGATGGAATTCTCCTGGGCTTTCTCTGGAGCCTTGCCCTTCCCAAGATGAGGGCAGCCCCAGAGGCTTTCTGGCATGTGGCTCAGAGTGGGGAAGGCCCCCCACTTGTCAGCCTGGTAGGAACAGGCCACACGCAGCATGTTTGCCTTCACAGTGACAATATAGTCTGGGCCTTTAAGAGGTCCCGAGGACTAGCTCCCTGTGGGGGTCTTTTCTGGCCTCCATTACAGCACAGGGGAGGGCTGATTTTGGCCCCAGCTGTAGAAGTTGGGGAGAGGGAGGGCCACTTTGTGTTGGGGCAGGCGGACCGCCTCCAAGACCAGTGGGATGGATTTGGACTCCCACAGGTGGCCTGCTGGGGACCGTGGCTGGAGGACTCCCCACCCCAGCCCTGTTCCAGCCTCAGGAGCCCTCTGGACTTCAAAGTATGAGTCAGGAGCAGGGACCCCCAGCCTCCTGACAAGTGAGTTTGCTTATGTTGGGAACTTCTTCCCGTAATGAGGGCCACACGCTGGTGGGGTGGAAGGAAAAAGCCAGACTGGGTTTCTTTCCCCAATCCTACCACTGACTTGTCATGTCAACCGGAGTGCCTCGCTGGGCTGTGGCTCCCTCATCACATGATGGGACGGGGTGGCCCAGGGGGCAGAAGTTTCTGACCTCATCAGCACACAGCATGAGCTCCCCTCTTTGAAAGGCAGTGAGCCCCTCCTCCTTTCCGCTCAGGCATCAGGCTGCGTTCTGAGCGGACGCTGCCCCTGTGTCTCTCCTTCTGTTCCCCAACTTTTATTTTTTATTCTGTGTTCTCTCCTTGGTCTGACCAGACTGCACTCGCATCCCTATATTTTTAAACTTTCTGTGTAATTTTGTTTTCTGTGTTTTTGCTTAAAAATAGCTTTATCTTTGGATTTTATTTTGAGTTTTCTCTTTTTAAGAGGGGCTTAACCACTTGGTCTTAACTTATGGTGTGGTTTTGTGCTTTCTGGCTTTTTGCCATTTTGACTTCGCTTTCTTTGATTTTTCTTCTTTTTCCTCTGGTGATTGGGAAGGTATATATCACGTGTTTAATTTTGTTGGTTTACTTTTATTTTTAAATGGATATATGTTGTAAAAATGGACCTCAAGAATACATTTATAACTATTGATTCCCCTCTGTGTGAAAAGAAATTCTCCTGTTTTACCCTCTTCCTCCTCACAGTGTTACGATCCAGAGTCTTAGATCCAATTTATTTTGTTCATTTATTTTATCATTATGCATCTTCTTTCTTCTTTCTTTTGTTTTTTAAAGGTTTTATTTATTTATTTGAGAGAGAGAGAGAGAGAGAGCACGCATGTTTGGGGGGAGGGGAAGGGTCAGAGGTAGAGGGGGAGGGGAAGGGTCAGCAGGGAGCCTGACCACAGGACCCTGGGATCATGACCTGAGCCTAAGGCAGAGGCTTAACCGACTGAGCCACCCAGGTGTTCCTGCATCTTCTTTTTCAAGAATAACTGTCCATACTTAGAATCCCTTTCTACCTTAACTTCTTTATTCCTGAATCTTAAATGCACAGAATATATTTCTCAGCTGAGTTTTCTGGAAGGTTGTAACTTAGCAACTCATGCATATCTGGGATGATCTGTTGCTCTCTATTCCCATGCGTTAACGATTGTGTTTGCTTGCTTAATTTTCTACAGTCTGTTAATAATCTATTAATTTTCTATTCACTTGTCACGGATTCATGTCCAAACAGTCTCCAGGTAAGCCAATCAGTCTTCTCTCTGTGCTTTCAAATCATTGGCTATTCTGCCCATGTGTTCCCCTCACACATCCTCCAGACCTTCTGCATGTCTGCCCTCACCCCAGGCCTCCCGCCCTCATGCTCAGTACCTCCATCACCCCATTCCGGCCGCCCTTCCCATCTGTCAGATTGGAACCCCAGCTCTTCATTCATGATGTGGTAGACATCACTCCCTTGACTTTCGGCTTCCAGAGCTGCTTTGGGAAGTCAGTGCCAATAGGACCTTAGAGTCTTGTGTAATGTTTATATTTATTTTTTCTCTTTCCCTAGAAGATTTTGGGGTCTTCTTTTTGTCTTCCATGCCGTCAGGTTTCCCACGTGCGTCTTGATGTAGGTCCGTTTCCCTCCATTTCATGGTTCTTTCCAAGCTAGAATGCCCAGACCCTCCACTTGGGGGCAGGGGGACTTCTGTGGATGGTTTTCCCTGTTTTCTCTTCTCGCCACTGGAACCCCTATTGTTCAGATGTCGGGTTTCCTGATGGATCCTCTAACTTTCTGGTCCTTTCTCTTTGTTCTACTTTATGGCTTTCTTCAAATGTGCCCTCCAAACTCTTAGGTTTCTCACTTCTGCTGGCATAGTTTTGAATTTCCAAGAGCTCTTTCTTTTTTGGTTCCTTTTGTTGAATATGACTCCCTTCTTGTTTCATGCTCAGAATATTGTCTTCTATGTCTCTGAGTATATGGGTGAATGGCCATCATTTTGAAATTTCTTCTCTGTGACAGTTGCTGCCTTTAAGTTGCTTTCGTCATTACCTTGTTTGCTCTGACCTCTCTCTCTCATCTCAAAGCTTTCATCAGATGTCTGATGGTCCTTGATTGTCTATTTATATTTAAAAGCATATTTGTGTAATAAATATAATATTTATATATTAAAGCATTGATGGAAAGTTCTGTGTCTGTATGTGTACCTGTGTGTGTGTGCATACGTGTGTGTGGACATGGGTACCGATATGTGTGTGGGCATATATATGTGTATGTGTGCATGTGCATCTGTATGTGTACGTGTGCGTGGGCGCACATGTGTGTATGTGTCCGTGTCTGCCCATGAGCACGTATGTTTGCTGGAGCAGGGATGGCTTATTGATTGTGGGCTTCACTGTATAGCAATCTACAAACTACCTGGGTGTCTCCTGGGGGAACCCTCCAGGTCTTTCTTTCTGATCAGCTCAGGCTCCCTGGAGTATCTGCCTAGAGAGAGAAGCTGGGCGCCCGGGTCCGGGACATTGGGTGGGAAAGAGGGCTGGAGGTCTTGGCATTCAATGTGTCTAATTCACTTATTTCCCTTGTGCCTTCTGGCCTTCCCACTTATTTCCTTGTACCTTTTCCACATCGTTCCTTGCCCGTATTCTTTGAGAACACTTTCCGGGGATGCCTTTCCAGTGTCTGTTACAGAGATGTTCATAGTTCATTTTGCCACCTCCCACCTATCAGCTGAGGCAGACGGGGATCATGGAGAATGGGGAAACAGGTGAAAGTTCGTCGGGGAGCTGGCAAGTCGGAGCCTTCAATATCACCCCACAGACAGCTCAATAATTTTTAAGAAAGATATTATTAGAGAGACAGGTGGGGGGAGGGGGAGATAGGAGGAGCAGAGGGACAGGCAGAGGGACAGGCAAACTCCCCACTGAACATGGAGCCCGGCATGGGAATTGATCCCAGGACCTGAGATCATGATCTGAGCTTAACGGACTAAGCCACCCATGTGCCCCACAGACACCTTGGTAATTTAAAAATGGGAAAAGTTGCCTTATGGTGAAGAGATCTGGTGGACACTACCTTAATGGAGTGAAATATTTAGCATCCCTGGTCACGGGACAGAAAGACAACCAGTGCCTCTGGACGGGGTAGATTAGAAAGCTCGCACCGTCACCTGTGGTATCCCTCCACGCAAGTGTCTAACCTGGATCTGATCAAGACGGTCAGTGTCATGACAGGCAAAAGAAGAACCAGGGGAAATGTTCTAGAATAAAGGAGACTAAACTGCAATCACATGAATTCTTGTTTAGATCTTGGGTCAAAAAACAATATATGAAGGAAATTTAGGGGACAACTGGGGGATTTGAATGTGCACCACATACTAGATTATATATATTAGTGTTTAAACATCCAATTTCTTGGCCATGATCATGGTATTAGTGTTTTTAGTTTAGCCTCCTATTCTGAAGTCTGAGTACTTTTTGTTTACTTCATAGACTATATAATGGGCTGAACTGTGTCCCCCACCCCCCACCCCAAATTCCTATGTTGAAGCTCAGCATTTCAGAATGTGACTCTTTGGAGATAGGCTCTTTAAAGAAGTGATTAAGGTAAAATGAAGTTATGTGGGTCACCATCAATCTGGTGTCCTTCTAAGAAGAGGAGATTAGGACACAGACATACACAGAGGGGTGACCACAGGAGAACACAGGGTGAAAATAGCCATCTGCATGCCGAGGAAAGCGACCCCACGAAGAATCAACTCTGCCAACAACCTTGCCCTCCTGGCCTCCACGACAGCGAGACAATGTCTATCGTTGAACCCCCATCCCCCACCTCCTAGTCCGGGGTATTGTTATGGCAGCCAGAGCTGACTCGTACAATGTATTTTTACCTTTTTAAAGTGCATTTTCTTTTTTCCTCCTGGCTTCATTGAGACATGATGGAAAAATAAAATTATGTATGGTTAAGGCTTACAGCGTGTTGATTTGACATATTTTTGTGTTGTAAAAGGAAGACCAGCACAGGTGGACCAACGCCTCTGTGCTGTCATGTGATCACCATTTCCTTTTTGTGGTGAGAACCCTTAGGATCTGCTCTCTTAGCAAATGTCAGGTACATCATATGTGTTATTAGCTATGGTCGCCATGCTGCAGGTTAGCGCTCTGGGACCTGCTCATCTCGCAGCTGGACGTTTACAGCCTTCGACCAACATCTCCCAACTTCCCCCAGACCTCAGTCTCCCCTGACTGTCACTCCACTCTCTGTTGCTCTGGGTTCCAGCTTTTTTAGATTTGGGTTTTTTAGAGATATCAGTGAGATCATACAGTATTTTTCTTTCTCTGTCTGATTTTTTCATTTAGCGGCATGCCCTTGAGGTCCATCCATGCCACAAATGGCAGGGTTTCCTTTTTCTCATGGCTGAATACTCCCCTTACTACAATCTATTTTTTGAAATTGATTAACTGGTGTCATTGGGACAGCAGGTATAATTGAGAGGCAGGGATCCTGAAAACCTATGAAACCTATCCAGGTTGCTCCCCCACAGAGTCCCTCTGAGGGCTGGTGGCTTGTGTCAGGACAGGCAACACAATCCTTTGGGTGACGACTGTCTCACCGCCCCCACCCCCCAGCCATTTAGGTAGAGGAGATGTTGTGTGACAGGTACATCATCGTACAGTCTGGATGGGCCAGTGTTGAAAGGTGGCACTTTCCCATTGGAGCCTTCTATGGGTTCTTTGCTAGCACTTTCCATGGCCAGGCCACTCTCTTCCCAGGAGGCACCTTGTCACCCCCGTTGGGCAGGATTTAAAACAGCTTCTGGCTGTTTCTATCTCCCATGTGGCTTATATCATGTTCCCAGGAGACACATACTCATTCTTGCTCCCTTGTTGTTGCCAGTGCAGCTACTGCCCAGCAAAAGAGAGGTGTGCTCGAAGCTTCAGCCTCAAAGTCACACTTTGTGTAGGTGCTTTCAAGGCTCAGGAGGGGTCCCAACAAGGAGCTCCTCAAGATTTTTGCTTTTGTTTCCTTTGCCTTTGGAGACATATCTTGAAAGAAGTTGCTGTGGCTGATATTGAAGAGATTACTGCCTATGTTCTCCTCTAGGATTCTGATGGATTCCTGTCTCACATTGAGGTCTTTTATCCATTTCGAGTTTATCTTTGTGTACAGTGTAAGAGAATGGTCGAGTTTCATTCTTCTATATATAGCTGCCCAGTTTTCCCAGCACCATTTATTGAAGAGACTGTCTTTTTTCCACTGTATATTTTTTCCTGTTTTGCTGAAGATTATTTGCCCATAGAGTTGAGGGTCCATATCTGGGGTCTCTACTCTGTTCCACTGATCTATGTGTCTGTTTTTATGCCAGTACCATGCTGTCTTGGTGATCACAGCTTTGTAGTAAAGCTTGAAATCAGGTAACGTGATGCCCCCAGTTTTATTTTTGTTTTTCAACATTTCCTTAGCGATTCGGGGTCTCTTCTGATTCCATACAAATTTTAGGATTATTTGCTCCAGCTCTTTGAAAAATACCAGTGGAATTTTGATCGGAATGGCATTAAAAGTATAGATTGCTCTAGGCAGTATAAACATTTTAACAATGTTTATTCTTCCGATCCAAGAGCATGGAATGGTCTACCATCTTTTTGTGTCTTCTTCAATTTCTTTCATGAGTGTTCTGTAGTTCCTCGAGTACAGATCCTTTACCTCTTTGGTTAGGTTTATTCCCAGGTATCTTATGGTTCTTGGTGCTATAGTAAATGGAATCGATTCTCTAATTTCCCTTTCTGTATTTTCATTGTTAGTGTATAAGAAAGCCACTGATTTCTGTACATTGACTTTGTATCCTGCCACATTACTGAATTGCTGTATGAGTTCTCATAGTTTGGGGGTGGAGTCTTTTGGGTTTTCCATATAAATAATCATGTCATCTGCGAAGAGAGAGAGTTTGACTTCTTCATTGCCAATTTGGTTACCTTTTATTTCTCTCTGTTGTCTGATTGCTGTTGCTAGGACTTCTAATACTATGTTGAACAAGAGTGGTGAGAGTGTATTATGCCTCCATCAGAAAGGATGAATACCCAACTTTTGTAGCAACATGGACGGGACTGGAAGAGATGATGCTGAGTGAAATAAGTCAAGCAGAGAGAGTCAATTATCATATGGTTTCACTTATTTGTGGAGCATAACAAATAGCATGGAGGACAAGGGGAGTTAGAGAGGAGAAGGGAGTTGGGGGAAATTGGAAGGGGAGGTGAACCATGAGAGACTATGGACTCTGAAAAACAATCTGAGGGGTTTGAAGTGGCGGGGGTGGGAGGTTGGGGAAACCAGGTGGTGGGTATTAGAGAGGGCACAGATTGCATGGAGCACTGGGTGTGGTGCTAAAAACAATGAATACTGTTATGCTGAAAATAAATAAATAAATAAACAACAACAACAAAAAAGGAGTTTCTCAAGAGAATCTGATATTTCCTTTCTATAAAGAGGGCCTTGCCAAGTGTGCTCCATGGAAGCCAGATCACCCGTGTTTTCAGTGTGGGACTTTCCTCCTCTGACCTGCGGTCTGCAGCCACAGCCACATGCTTCCATGCTGCTCAGGTAGGTATCACAGATCAGTCTCCAGGTGCTCTAGACCGAGAGACATGCACCAGGCTCTCCCGAAGGTTCTTCCCCAAACCCCACTCACTAAGAGGTGAAGGGCACACCCACATGGGTCAAGCCCCTCGTCCCCTCTGGCACACAAGCCCCCTGCTCCCCAACATCCAGAAACCATTCTTCCCCACTCTCCGACCCTCCAAGCTCGGCTCTGACTCCCATTTCAGGTCTCCTCTGTGAATTCTGCCTCCGGACTTTCATCACCTTCACCGAGTGGCATCTGCCACTGGGAGGTCTCCTCTGAAATCTCCCATTTAGCCTCCAGTTGTACTTAAATTTATTTTGAATGGAAACATTCCATCATATATTTCTTGAGCTGATATATCTTCGTTGAATATACCTGAATATAAATACATTGGAATATTATCATAGAAGATGTGAAAATCATTGCTGGTGTCACTGATGGTGAAAGGGGCATCCTTTGGGGACCACCATGTTAGCAGAACATCACGTGAGTCTTTTAGTAAAAAGGGTACCCCAGGGCATGGCTTGAGTGGTTAGGACAGAGACAGCTACATTGCTCAGTGCAATGAAGTGAGAAAAACCATTGCGCCTACTCCAGGAAAGGGTAAGTGTGGGGGCACCCAGAATGGGCGGGAGAGAGGGAGACCTGGGCAGGGAGAGGGATATCTTGTGATCAGTGTTAAGCTATTTGCTGTGTACCGCTTTTCCTTCATTGTTTGACACCCAGGCTTCAGGATGAGGGGCTAGATTCTAACCTCTGTCCAGATTCTCACGCTCTGTCCAGACCATCTAACTGGGGGCAGGGGAGCACATGGCTGGAACCATGTCTTTACTTTACTTTTCACCAGTCTTTACTTTCTCTCCCGATTCCTCTAAGGGAAGGCAGGCATGCTTTTACGTGCCTGTGAGCTCTTGTTGTGTAACAAATTATACCATAACCTAGTAGCTTGAAATAACAAACATTATTTCTTATGAGGTTATGGGTTGGCTAGGTCATTCTGCCGATCTCGGGTCAGCTTACTCATGCATCTGGGGCCAGTGAGGGTCAGAGGGGAGGTCTGCTGGTCTAGGTGCAGGTCTGTCACACACTGGAGGGGTGGCTGCTCATAGGCAAGGATGTCTGGGACCTCTTTCTCTTCTGGGTCTTCTGGAAGGTTAGTCCAGAGCTTGCTCATGTAGCAGGAGTTAAGGGGTTCCGAAAGGTCAAGTGGAAGCTGCAAGGTTTCTTGAGGCCCAAAGCTCCAAACTGGCACAATGTCCTTTCCACTCTCCTCTTGGCCAAAGCAAATCACAGGCCAGCCTGTAGGGGTGGGGAGATGGACCCTGCATCTTATGGGAAGGGCTATGAAGCCACATTGCAAAGTCAGGGACACAGGCATAAATGAAGAACTGGGGCCAGGTGTGCATCCATTTATTACATCTAGCAACCCATAAGCAGAAGTGCCTGTGAACACCTCCAGCAGAGCCTCGGTCAAGGCCAGAGGCCATTGCTTCTCTGCCATTGGTGGGGCCCTCTGTCAGTGCAGTCTCCAGGGTGGGAGGAACATTTCGCCCCACATGGAGGGAAGGACTGCTGTGACTGATGTTGTGAAGGGGCATCAGCAGTGATGCTCCCAGCAGGACAGCAGGGGTTGGGGCCAGGAGCCTTGAGACCTTCTGATGGGCAGTGGAGAGCTAGGCAGTACATGGCTGAGAGCCTGCCCACACGTAAGCCCTCGCCAGCACCGTCAGCCAGGGAAAATGAAAGTGCCAGAAGGAACTGGAATTCATCTCCTGGCCCCAAGACGTCCTGGGCAGGGAACTGGAGGACTCGGGGCCCAGATGGTGTTTTTTATCTTGTATTCCAATTGGCGGTGGAGGCTTTGGAAGAGAAAGGAGCATATGGGAATTGAACAGCTGGCTAAGTAGATGCACTTGAAGAACAAGACTTGGGTTTCTGGACCATGGCTTAAGATGGGTTCTTGGCTAGGCCCTAATACTAACCATCTTAATATCATGCGTTTCTACAGGGCTGAGCTGTTCAGAAATCATTTCCATTGGTGTGGTGATTCATAATCCCTGTGCATTACCTGGGGTTGAGCGCAGTGGGTTTTTACCCTGTCTTGCAGTTGTAGTCAGAGAACAGAGGTCCCCTGCCTGGGATCCTATGTCTGGTGAGGGTTGGGGCCAGGTCTGGAATCTAAAATCAGAGCTTGTTTTACATTTCCACCTGCTTCTAGTGAGAATGGTTTGGAGCAATGTTTTCCCCTTTTTTGTGAACCGCAGACACAAGTAAAATTTGTATCAAGACTCAGGATATATATGTGTATTAATCTGTGTGTGTGTGTGTGAGTGTGTGTGTGTGTGTGTAGTATTTGTGGAAGAGACAAGAGGAAGATATGCCTTGATTCCCAGAAGGAAATAACTGGAAAGATGGTCAGACCATGTGCCCGGGATGTCTTTGTATAAAGGATGCAGAATGGGGAGCTGTCCACTGTGTTTCCAGACACTCCCTTGTGTCCAGCCTGCTGCCCGCTTGCCCATATTCCAAGCTGTGATTTCACACTATCTCCTCTGCACCTGCTTTCTTGCTCTTGTCTCTGGTCATGCGGTCTCTAGCCTACCCGCTCTGTTGGGATGGTTATCCTCTAGACCTTTTTGTAGGGGATGATTGCTGCTGTTGTCTGTCCCCCTCCTCAGTGTCCTTCCCTCTCTCCAGCAACTCGCTCTTTGATTTCACAGCCCATCAAGGGGCTGAGGTCCACAGGTCAGGTGGCGGGAACGGTCTGTTTCATCTGTTGCCTTCCTCATAGTCCCGCCTTCTCCACCACGGCAGAGGGGATGTGACCCTGGCTGGCCGACCAAAGTGTCTAATTCTCCCAGGGCAGAGCTGGACCCCCAAGAAGGGGTAAATTCCCCCCAGATCTGACCTCTGGGTGTATGCTTGTTGTCTGTGCCCACCGGGAGCTGATACAAGGGACTCTGACTTGTGGGCAGCCGTGCTCACGACACCCCAGTGAACGTGGGGCGACGGACCGGCCGGCCCCAAGGGAAGACAAGGGTGAGCGTTTCAAGAGCAGTATGGTGAAGTCGCTGTCCATTCCCACACGAGGGAGCGTGGGGCGGTGTTTGGTGGTGGTTCCAGCCTCAACGGTTATCATTTCCCACCCCTGTAGCGGCTGCTGGTTTATCCTCACCCCTGTCCTAGCTGGGTGGATACGCCTGGCCCTCCTGCCGTGTGGTCGTAGAGCCAGCAATGGGGTGAGTGGTGGCAAGGTGGGGGGTTGGGGGCTCTCTCAGCCACAAGCCCCCACTGAAGGGGCCCTTCCACCCCTGCCCCAGCCATCCCCGTGTGCTTGGGAGAGTGCTGCAGCTGCCTCCCACACAGTATCCCCCTGCACACTCCCACCGCTCTGATGGAGACCATGGACCATCTCTGCAAGCTAAGGAAACTGAGACCACATAACCTGCCCTAGTCTGAGCTCATGGGCTGAGCACAACCCCTCCGACTCTGAGACAAGGCTCTTACACACCTCTGGGTTCCCCTAGAGCGTGGTGGCACTCCATAGACGTGTTGAAGAGAGCCATGAGCCCAGCCTCAAATACTCTCTGATTCCACAGTGAGAAAGTTATTTGCCTTCAAATTCTCTTGCAAGCCTTCCAATGGCTTCAAGAAGAATGCCTTGATTTGGCACTAGAGTGTGTTAACACCTTCATAATACTTGCTAATCCCTCTTCTTCTAACGAAGAGGGAGTGGGCCTGGGGCTGAGAGTCTTGCCAGGCAGCAGTATCAAATTAGGGTTTAATAACTTTATTTTGACTTCATTGTGTTTTCTTGTACTCAAAGTATGGAAAATGAGACTCCTTCCCACTTATGACATGATTTAGAGCTTCCTGTTAGGGATACACTAAGTAGAAATGAAAGAAATAGAAAAATAAAATTTAGGCATTTGTTAAAATTGACTACTACTGGAGAGAGTCTGAAATGGGAGTGAAGGTGAGGGGATGGGAGTTGTAGCACCGGCACCCAAATCAGGGGGACGGGGGCGATTGCAGACCAGCACGCTGCCTCATCACGCAGGCAGGACAGTGGCTGGGTACTGTGGGCTCATGCCCAGGGCACCAGCCAGCCCACTGCAGCTGGCCCTCTTGACTTCTTGGCCCAACCCTTCCCTGCGTGGGGACACACCTCAGCTGGAGGGTCAAGATGTGGATGTTGGTTTCTGGGACCTCTAAACTGCCTGTACCTGCCATGGCTTGGGGATGGGTGGGCCAAAGGCCGATTCTGGGGAAATGTCCGTTTTTCCCAAATCCCAGGCTGCTTGCTGTGGTCCTGGCATGCTGCCCACCTCTTGCCCAGCCCACTCCCTCAGTCTGAATCTTGATAATTACGAAGAACGGCCTGTCGCACTCCTACATGCAGACTTGTTCCAGACTCTCCCCTGTTATGCCTGCCTTCCCTCATGCCTGGGTTGATCAGGACTGTTTTGGATGCTTAGACAAAAGTCCTGGGGTGGCTGATCTAACCAGGGTGGGGTAAACTTGTTGGTTACTCACTCAAAGCCATTCCGTCCATGTCCCCCTGTGGTGTTCTGTGTTGTTAGATCCCCAGACCTGTTCAGGTACTCACTCTCCCCCAGGAAGCCCTGGGCAGAGGTGAGTCTTAATTAATCTAAGCTAATCACACTAGTTCCATTTCCCTAGCCAGTGATTGGCTTAGGAAGAAGCAGGTGGCCCAGTTCTGGCCATTGACATGTGAGGTTGCCTCTGCAATGTCCAGAATCTTGGCAGCCATCTTAGCCTTGTGAGCAACATTAGCCTAAGGGAAATGGGCTGAGAACGGCCAAGCAGAAAGATGGAAGGCTCTGGGTTCTAGGGCTTCTATTTGGCTGAGGTACTATCTAAGCCACTAAGCCACTTCTAGTTAGGTTCTCTGCTCCTTGCAACCAAAAATCCAAACCAAGTGATATAACTAAGTTGGGCAGGGAGCCACTGAGCAAGTGCCAACACCCTGTTTCTCTGTCTGCAGCTCTCTTCATTTCTTTGTCCCTGTCCTGTTTCATTTCCATTCTTCTCTGAAGGGGCTTGTGTTTTCTTTGGTCTGCTTTTCTATAACTTGAGGGCATGAGAATTGGTGTAGGAGGCTTATTTGGTCACCGGGAGGCCTAGAACCCATTTCTTAATAGGGATTCAGGTAAATGTTGAGATCAGGGCTACTCTGGCTCAGGCTGTGAGCTCAGCATTTGGGTCAATGGTCTCCATTTCTTTTCTATTTCCCCCACCCACAGCACAGCCTGGACCCTTCAGCACCTCCCACTCCCATTCCTCATTCTCCCTAACCATCCTCCTTCCTGGCTACTTCTCTGGCATGGGGGCAAGATCAGGACACCCTTGACCTGAGCATTTCTTTTTATGGTGATTATTTTTAAAAGTGGTATAATGTTTTTCTATTTTTTCATCCACTATTGACTGTTGTTGTTTTTTTTTTTTAAAATAGTTCTTCCCATGGGGGCACCGGGGTGGCTCAGTTGGTTAAGCATCTGCCTCTTGATTTCAGCTCAGGTCATAATTTCAGGGTCATGAGATCATGGGCTCTGCTGGATGTGGAGCCTAAGATTCTCAGTGAACCTCCCTCTGCCCCTCCCCCCACACCCTCTTTCTCCCTCTCTTAAAAAAAATATTTTTCGGCTTTGTTTTTACTATTTTTAATTTTGTTTTTTTTTAATTTGTTTCACTAGGTATCGGATCCCGCTCCATTTCAGCACCTTTACCCCAGTTCAGCTTGGCTTGCTCCTGTGGCCCCCTCCTGAACAAGCCACTAGGCCACAAACTGCTCCCCTCCCCCCTCTCAGGCACGCTGGGGGAGCGAAGGTACTGTGCTTTTGCAGGATGGACCACCTGCCACGTTCCCTGTGCCCCTGAACCTCTGACTCTGAGTTACAGAATGCTTTTCTGTGTGCTCTTGCTTATTTTGAAACAAAGTAGGACTCTGAGAATAACTCAGTATAAGCTTTTACTGTGTTAAAAAAAAATGAAGCCTATTTATGGAAAACAGTTAAACACCATAAATCAGATCAGATTAAGGTTTTCAGAGTTGGACAGACCTGGATTTAAATTCTGTTCTGGGTTTTTCTAGCTGTGTCTTCCATAGGTTCTTATTTAATTAAGGGACAGAACGTGGGCAAGTTACATCCTCTCTCCTAACCTCTGATTCCTTCTCTAAAACATGGGGATAATAATACCAGTCCTTCTTCAGCTATTATGACAAGGATCAGAAGACATCGTGCATGTGAAGTGCCTGACACAAGGCTTGGCCCCCGTCAGTCAGGATTGGTTGTCACCATTTAAAACAAGACAGATAGAAATGCTACCCTTAGGGGGTACTTCTGTGTGTAACTGGTTGCTTTGCAACCCTTGTCCGTAACCATTGCTTGATTCAGTCCCATTTTTCCGCAAACATGAGCAAGCTGAACATAACAAGATGCCTGTAAGCCCCCAAGAAAGGGCCAGAATCTGAGCTGCTCACCACACTCACACAAACCCCTGGCTCAGCGTGTTCATACTGGAGTTCACCCTCCCCCTCCTCCCCAGGACTTCCTCTTTCCCCCTGCCCTATCTTATCAGTCTTATCCATTCCCTGGCTCTCCACTTCAGCAGGTGCATTGTTGACTACTACCCCACCTCTACTGGGATGCCCACACAAAATCCACACTGTCTGGCCGGCTCTCTCCACTACTAATTCACGAGCATTGCTTCCTGGCTCAAATGGAGAACAAGGACCATAGGTTCTTTTTCTCCAACCCCATAGAGGGCATACTGTAGGTGCTTAAGCGAGTCCTATAGGCTGAGTACTCTGTAGGCTCCAGGACCACCTTATCCAGAATAGCTTCCTCTTCACTCCCCATCCTCTCTTGTTTGTTTCATTGCCGTGCTCATCGTTGGGGGATGGGGAATGCTTACCACCTGTTTGGGTCCGAGGAAACATAAGCACCACAAGGGCAACTGCACTGTCTGTTTTGTTTTCTGCTCTGTCCCCATCACCTGCATGATTCACCAGCACATAATAGGTCTTCAGCAAATATGTGGTAAGTGAACCAAGACCACAGTCTACCACTACGAACCTTTGGTTACTCATTGTGAATTGGATTCCTTCAGGGAGTCACAGGATGCTTGGGTGTGAATACACATACTTTTCTAAATGGGATAAAGGAGAGGGAGAGAGAGGTTGGAGAAACAGAGACAGAGAGAGACAAAGAGCACGCACATACTCTCTCTCTCTCACACACACACACACACACACACACACACAGTTGCACCAATTAATTGTATCTAGTGACAAGTCACCAGGAGTCGGCTCAATACCTTTTTACCTGTCTGATGGCCTAATCAAAGTCTGCCTTCCTTAATCCTTCTTACCATCCCTCACATTGATCCCGCACCAGAGAATAGAGAGGAGCACACGCCCAGGGGCAAAGAGAACGCAATTAACAACCCCGTGGGTTCATTTCAAAGCTGTCACCCAGCAGTTTGCTCTAACTCTGCAGATTTTTTCTTTTTTTTTTGTCCTCTGGGCTATTTCTCTTCTCACCTTTCCTTTCTGCAATTCATGTTTTGAACAGTAAGCAGGCCAAGAATTTATAAAAAGAAACTATGGGATTACACCAGGGATTCCCAAACTTTTAGAAGTCAAGGAAACTTGATATAAAAAAAAATTGTGACAAATGGAAACTTTACAGTTATATTCAGACGTAGGAATTATTCACAACAGTCCTATCAGGTTCAGAGAGGTAAAGATAGCTGCCAAAGGTCACCCAGCTAAGCAGTAGAACTGGGATTTGAACCTAAGCTCTGGCTTCAGGCACAGGGCTCAGGCTTTCCATGCCCAGGCCAAAGGGAACATCTTTCAAGGCCACAGTGTTCTCACCTGTGAGCATCAGACCAGGACTTCTGGAGGATGGGTGGCAGAGACAGAGCAGGAGGGCTTCCAGACCCGGGCATCCTTCCTGGCTAGTCCAGAGGGACCCTGGAGGTTCCTCTCAGATCTGACTTCCAGGGTCAGGCCTTCCCCATGCAGTAGTTGTTGGGGCTTGTTCTCAGAAAGGCTTGATGTTCTCTTACTGGTCTGGACTCAGATTCTTGTTCAAATTCCATGGCTGATCTAGGTGGGGCAAAGGGTTAAGGATAGGTCTGTGGATGGTGGGAAATGAAGACACTTTAGTAAGCAGGATAAAGTTGTACGGGAGGGCAAAGGAAGAGAGAGGGTTGAACTGGAGCTCAGCTCGCAGGTTGTCCAGCTGAAGTGGATGGCAGCGGAAGGGGTTGGGGAAACCCAGGGGAGGGAAACCGGAGCCTAGTACGGACTCTTCAGAGAAGCTGGTAGTGTGGCCACCCCTCTCCCCCGCTTGGAGCTGCAGCTCAGACTTCCCTAGTAGCTGTCCCTACCTGTCCAGGATGAACTTCAGGGCCGGTTGGGGCTTCCCACAGCTGCAGTTCAGCTCAGGTCCTTCTGGAGCAGCAGCTGGCCAAGGCAACACTGCAGGCCAGCCTTTCCGTACCATCTCTCCAATTCCCCAACCTCCCCAGATGGAGGACTGGGGTTCAGCCTGTTCACTGGGCACAGTAGGAGTGGGAGACGAGGAGCAACAAACATGGCAGAGGGGCGCTGGGGCCACCTGACATGACATCAAGGCCTCCATCCCCAGAATCCCCCCCCATTGCTCTGGAGCACCACCCCCACCAACATTGCTCTGGAGAAGCCTCTGGTCTTTGGCCTGGGAGGGTTGGTCCGGGGACAGCAAGCAAATATCTGCTGGAAGGTCTCTCTCCCGGAGGTCTGCATGGTTCCGTAATTTTCTGCCTCTCCCACTGAGAGTGTTCAGCTGTGTCCTTCTCAGTGTCATGCAGCCCCTGTGGGTCCTGCATGCCCATCAGGATGTCCGCAGCACTGGGATCAGGAGGAGCGAAAGGAGATTACAGAGGTGGGAGCCAAAGGGGGGCCATTAGATGACATGTTCTAGATCCATGGGTGGGCCAAGTGTGTGGTCGCTGTGGGCGGCCAGCTTCATGGGCAGGGAGCCATCCTGCCGGAAGCCCTCCCTTCCACCTATGCCTTTGCAAGCCGGTCTGTGGGGTGGTTGAAGGGGAGGAAAATGATGTGGAGTGAAGGCCCCTGGGGACCCTGTAACAGTGGGGGCTTACTGGGGTCCTGGGGAAGGCTGTCTGTCAGCCTGCAGTGGCCCTGAATTAGCTCACAGGTGCAGTGGTGGGAAAGAAAGGCCTCTCTCCCAAGACAGACTCCTGACATTGTTCTCTGGCGAAACAAGAAATACATCCATATGTCCTCCCCCCTTTTCTAAACAATAACAAGATTCCAGATAAACCCAAAGTCCCCTGTGACCAACTTTTACTGCCACGCATTCCCCAAATTACACCTATGAAGCTTATGGGTTTTCTTCCAGACTCTTAGAGACATTCCTCCGTGTTGATCCTTGTAGATCTGGGTTCAGTGTCTGAATTGTTGAGCAAGATTCCATTGTGTGATTACATAGCATCGAGACACTCTCCAGGTGATGGACACATGGTTGTTCTCAACATCCATGTGTAACCTCCTGGAGATGCTCCTCCCATGCTCCTGGAGGGGGCTCTGGGGCCCAGAGCCAGCTCAGAAGTGGCACTGTTACTCCTGAGACCCACATGTTTTCATGGGGGCCGGGGTAACCCATTTCTTCAATTTCAATAGCTCATGATACCATCAAACCAATTTTTGCCAGTTACGGGGGTGAAAACGATGCTATCTCGTGGGTGATTTGATTTGCATTTCTCTGCTTACTGGTAAGGCTGAGCGTCTCTTCTTCTGTCAGTTGGCCTATCTATTTCCTCTTCAGTGAATTCATATCCTTTGGCCATTTTCCTATTTCGTTGCTTATCTTTTCTTATTAACGTGATGTGTTGTTTATATATTCTAGACACTCCAGGAATAGATTTCTCTGTGGAGAGCAGCCTATTGGAGGCCTGTGAGACCAGTGAACAGAGCTGGCTGTGTGAGGCTGCTGACTTGTCATTAACCAGAACCTCTCTGGTGTTCTCTCTCTTTCTCTTTTTTCCCCCTTCCAGTTTTGAGATGTTGTTGACATCCAGCACTAAGTATAAGGCATGCAGCGTAATGGTTTGGCTTACATAGATTATGCAATGATTTCCATAATAAGTTTAGTGAACATCCTGCAGCTCTTATAGTTACAAAAGAAAAAAAATGGTTTTTTTTTCCTTGTGATGAAAACACTTGAGATCTATGGTCCTAACAGCTTTCAGATATATCCTACAGCAGCATTAGCAATAGTCACCTTGCTGTACGTGATGTCATTCTGATGGACAGCTGCACCTTCTCTGCTGAGAATTGGGCATGGTGCAAGCCATGGTCATGGTGGAAGTGGGGGACGTAGCAGGTCTTCCCTGGAGAAAACAGTCATTTCCTGTTTCAAGTCTCACCTACAAATGGATTGCCTATCAGAGAGAAATATCACTTCTGTGAGTTGGGACTCCAGCACCAACATTCAGAAACATGTAAGGTGGTGGACACAGTATCTCTCTTCATATTGGGTGAAGGGGATTCCAGACACTCCACCTTGGAAAAGGGTGCTGGTTGGAGAGGAGGCAGAGCAAGGCGAGGGGACACCACAGACCCTGTCAGGAGGCTCTGTAAGAGCATTGGGGTGCTGCCTCCCAGCAGGGAAGGGAGCACCTGCTCAGGCAGAGGACCCTCCCCGGATTCCACATCGGGAAGGCCGTGCAACCTTCCCATGGGTAGAGACACCTTATCGCTGTTCTTCCTCTCAGGAACCAGCCTTGGGGGAAATGAGTAGCAGGTGGGACTGGGAGGCTCCTCTGGGGGCAGTGCCTGGAGGGGGGCACTTGGGTAAGGGGAGCAGCTGGGCTGCAGGCAGTGCAGCCTTCCTGAACCCCCAGAGCTCTGTGGCTGGAACGGTCTTCATGCTTGTCCCCAGCTGAGGCAAGAGGGCTCGGTCTTTTCACTCCTGCATTGCCCCAGGGAAAGGTGCAGGCTTGGCAGAGGTGGCTCCTGGAGGTGGCTCAGCAGCCCGCTCTCATGACAGCTGGCACTGGGAGTCTCGGTCTGATGGGGACCTGCTCTAGCAAGTCTTATTCACTCAGTGCACCTAGCCTTAGTAGCTTTCCAGCGACCAGCTCTTGCTGGGGCTGTGTCTCTGGCCTCTGCTCTTCCTGTTCTCCCCACTGTCCTTCTGGGAAAGTGTCCAACCCTTTCCTGCCTTGAGCTCTGGCCGGAGCATCCCATCACCCATTCCTTGCCTTCTTCCATCCCAAGGGCTGAAATGTCATCTTCTCAAGTAGACACATCCTGATCACCCTGCTGGGAATGGAAATTGTTCTCCCAAGTATCCCTGTCCTTCAAGTCCCACTTGGTGATTGTCCACAGTGACTAACACCACCAGGCGTAGCTCATCATTTTTGAGATCCTCTCTCCCCAGGAGGTCAGAAGCTTGATGAGGGCAGGCATCTTTGTCTCCCATGTTCATCCCCAGGTCCCAGGTGTCCGGAAGCTTGGCTCAGGTCGCTGCAAGTTCTCCACAATGCTTACTGATGAATGAATGAATGAGCAAGCAGAGGGTACAGCAGGCACTGAATAGACTCAAATTCTTCCTTGACCAGGAATTTGTTGCATCAAAAGCCCCCATACAAAGGGAGCCTTGCCATGAAGGCGGGCTAGGCTCTTGGAGGGGGACTCATTAAGGACAAAGCCATGCTATATACATGGAAAGTCCAGACTAACAGACAATCAGACATACAGACCAGGGTATAGGCCAGGCAGCTACACTGAGCATATGAGAAACCATTCACATATAAAGCTGGGGAGATGGGGGTGACCACCCTCCCAGGTGCCTCCTTCATGCCACGGCTGACCACACCTGAGAAGAAGATTCTTATCTCTTCCAGATGAGCAGGAATGTCCAGGAAACCCACCTTCACTATTCAAAGGGAGATGCCCACAGTTGGCAGACCCTCTCTCATTAGTGCCCAACCATTCCCATGCTTATCCAGCTGTGCTGCAGAGGTATTTTGTAGGTGTAGGATGTAGGTTGCATCTGTAATAGGTTGACTCTAATAGAGGAGATTATCCCGGATGACCTGAGTGGGCCTGATCTAATCAGTTGAAAGCTGTCACTATAGAATTGAGGTTTCCCTGAGGGATAAAAGAGTTTCCAGCCTGTGCTTGCTGTTGTTTTGTCCTATGGATCTTAGATATTCCTGGCCAGCTCCCACACCCATGAAAGTCAATTCCTCACAGTAAATCTCTCTCTGTGTATATGTTACAGTAGGGTGGATGACCCCCATTCTCTAAAGAATTTTGGGGAAGGTCAGAGAGCCAGAGGGTCTGACTTGGCGAAGGTACTTCTCAGAAGGTAATGGCTATTGTGGGGGATCCAAGAAAACATAGCCAGGGATAACAGTGGTTTAAGGAGGGGAGTCTGTGTCTGATATTCTGGCCAGCGCTATTCCTGATGGAATAGAAAAAGAAACCCACTTTCCTTTCTTTTACTTGGTGAACCTCTGTGTGTCCAGACTGCTGTCTGCTCTGTGTCACAGGGACTACTATTTGTTTATCTATCTCTATAAATCACTTCTATCTATATATCTATGTATATCTATCTATCATCTACCTGTGTATCTATCTTTATCTTCATCTATCTCTATCTATCTATCTCTATCTTCATCTCTCTGCCTAATCTCTCCTACTGGTTCTGTTTCTCTGGTAGAACTCTAACTGATGCAGATGAATAATAAAAAAATAAAATAAAATAAGGGGCACCTGTGTGGCTCAGTTAGTTGAGCATCTGACTTTGGCTCAGGTCATGAGGTTGAGCCCCGAGTCAGTCTCAACAGGGTGTCTTCTTATATCTCTCCCTCTGTCCCTCTCCCTCTTTGTGTGTGTGTGTGTGTGTGTCTCTCAAAGAAATAAATAAAATCTTAAAAAAAATCAACTTGGAGAGGGTGATGTGAATACATGTTACTACATTTGGTATCGATAATTTCCCAAGACATGTCTGGTCAGGACTCAGTCACCAAGGCACTGATTGAAGTATATAACTGGATATTTAGGTATCTGTGGCTAGAGCAAAATGGCCAGGGTCATAGATCTAGATGGCACAATCAGTGTAACAGTCATCTAGAACACAGTCGACCTGCACATAATGAGCAAATGCACAGAGCAGAAGATGGGATGTAAATGGACAAAACAAGGTAGTCACAGAGGAAGCAGTCAGTGTCTATAGTTTCCCAGGACCTGGGTGACTGGTCCATAGTCATGAAGACAAAGCCAGAGGAGACTTGCTGCCCAACATGTCATGGACAAGAACATAGTCCTTGAGGCTAAAGCTAGCGAAGACAGTCTAGAAAGGACATCGCTGGCCAAGAACACGCCTTGGGAACACACAGCAATGCCAACAGTATAGACAGCTGCGGTGGATACTCATGGCTATTGTGTGCTTGGGAGACAATTGTCCTTGAGATAGGCACCATGTGTTCTTATGCTAGAGGTAGGCTGTGGTTTATTTTTCTTATTTATCCAAGAAGCTATTTTTGTTCATTAAAACCTAGTTACTTGCTGTATCTAGCCAGGATCCTGGAGTGCTCGCTTGGTTAATTTAAGCAAGCGGAGCTTTGACGAAGTAATTTTATTGTCCTCTGGGATTGGCCAGCTTATGCCAAGCCTCACTCTTTCCATTGAAATGGAGTTAATTTTCGCTGAAATTGCTTCTCAGCAGACAAACACATTCCCCATCATTGAGGGCTTATGCTTCTGCAGCTCTATTATTCCTTAACTTATACACCCAGGCAGCATGAGAGCCATGCCCAAAACAGATAAAGTCTCCCTTTCCTAGGGTGGGAGGGGACACAATGGAGGGGACAGCAGCACCTACTCAAGACCATATACCTGGTTAGAGCTAGGCACTAGCTACTAGCCTTGAGCCAGCCACTAGCCTGCACAACCAGAGCTCTCAAGTGCCCAGCTCTGTGCCTAGCCCAACTAGAGGATACAAGGGGTGGGGGGCTGTGGTCCCTACCTGCAAAAGAACTCAGTTTATCTGTTGAGGTCATATTTAGACACAAGAGTCAGAAATGACATGGGATAAAATTAACCCAGGCTTTGGCTATGGTCTAGGATATGGAAGAATGGACCCAGCTTCTGATGGGATGTGGTGTGGGGCAGCCTTGAAAGAGGAAGGGAATGTGGCCCTTGGAGGAACCTCCCCTATGGGGGAGCCCTGGAGTTTCTGGTGAACTTCAGGGAGGGGCTGTAAGAGTGGGCAGGGGTGGAATGGCCTGGGTGAGGGGAACAGTGGGACACAAAGACATTCAGTGTACTTGAGAGAGGTGGTCAAACCAAGGGCAAAGACCAGCACTGGGATCAAGGCCATGATGTCTCAGGCAGCATGTGAGTTACCAGCAGTGTAAAGGGGGTCAAAGGGAAGATCGATGCTAAAGGGAAGGTCAGCTGGGGCCCACAGGCGTGGGTGCAGGGAGCTCCCCCAGCCTGTGGGCAGAAATAGCCAGATCCCAGTTGTGCAAGCAGAAATGTGTTTGCTCATATTCTTTAATTCAGTCTTGGCTGGAAAATGTAACTGAAGCAGAAGCTATGGGCTTTGCTTAGCAGTTAATGAAGAACCTTGAAAAAAATGGGAATCTGTTGACACAGATGCTCAGAGAAGACAAGCAATAAGCTAGCCATTACATCTTGTTAGATGGATTAGGACAACGCTGGGGAATATTTGCATACCAATTACCATAAAATTTAAGTTCAATCTATACTTATTTTATGTCTTGTCTTCAGAGTTTCTGTCTACATCTGTTTGCTAGGAAGATCCATTTTCCTGTAATATTGGAAATTTTGTCATAATAGTTTCAGAAAGTGTTGACTTGCAACATTGAGATTAAAAATGTTTATTAGGAAAAACACCACATTTGTTCAAATGTTTGTACAAGGAAAGCATTCATGCAAAGTTATGTATTTACCTTGATGGTAATTAACCCACTCTTTCTCTCACTAATCCAGCAAACCGTAGCCAACTCAAGATGTATCAGATAGTGCTGAGTTCCTTACGATTGGGGACACAGGAAGATGCACATTTCCATGAAAACTGTATCTACAAGCACAACAGGATGACTGTGACACTAACTTGTAAACCCAAAGCATGATCTTTGTTCATGGAGGGGCTCAAGTGCCTGGCTCCAGGCTCAGGGATCATATTTGATCTGGCCCCAGAGAGAAGCTGCTCGCTGTCTCTTTCTCTCCCTCCCCCAACCCCAATCTTCTTTCTGTCTGACCTTGCTGGGCTATAAGCCCCCATCTCTAGAGCCCAGGTCCACCAGGTTTTAATTTTACCCACTTGCACAGAGTTGTGTCTGCATCTACCACCTGAAAGCTTCAGGTTTTGCATTGCAGCTAGGTTCTTAAAACTTAAAGTATTTCATGACCTCCATACTTTTGGGAGGTATGCAGGGGAGGGGGTGAGTGTCCACCATCTGACAATGAGTCTCATTTTAACTCCTGGCTGGTTAACCACTTGGGTACTTGAAGGTTCAAGACCATGAACCTTCAGGATGTCCAGCACAAAATAGGACTTACTCCCTGTTGGATGAATTGGTGAACAAATACATGAATGAATGAGTGGGAAACAAGACAGAAAGGAAGGAGTAAGCTCAGACATCAAGCTTCCTTGGAGAACAAAATGTCTGAAATTCGGGAGATGAATCACTAGCATCGAGGGACAGGAGGGAGGCAATGGGTCAGGAACTGATTTGTCCAGAATCTTGAACACACAGCCTTACCCTGCCCCAGAGCCTTCCTGACATACAGCTCCACCCAAACCAGGGTGATGTGATGGGGAAGTTTATGCAATTGATGCTGGATGTCTCTACTCGTCCTTGAGGGAAAAAGAGGCAGCCCGACCCTGTCTGGATTCTCTCCATTTGGGGATCTAAAATAAGACAAATTTGAGTTTGAGTCTCGGCCTTGCACTTATGAGTGGCGTGGTCTTGGGCAGGTTCCTTAACCCTGAGAAGCCTGTTTCCTCAACCGTGAAATAGGGATAAATGAGTGTGGCCACATCAGGGCACAAAAATGATTAGACATTTCACACTGCATTCGGTGAGAAGGTGCTAACATAGCCATTAGTATTGTTGAGCGAGTGACACCGGCTTGCATCCCAGGAAGCAGCAGTCCTGGGCTGTCAACCCACAGCATGGTTTGCAAGCGCCAGGGTCACCAATAAAGACATGGCTCATAGGGGCACTAGATGGAACAACCTTTTACCCATGAAGAGACAGGGCAAGATCAGCTCGGTAGTGGGCTTCCATCCACCACGGCCAACAGGTCTGGCCCTGCAGGCAACACAAGGCCACGGACTGCACGCACCCACCTTGTGCTGCAAGCCAGGGCCCCTGCTCCCTCCACATGGGGAACAGAGAGAGTGGTGAGGTTGACTGGGGGTCCTACGACATACACACTTAAGCAGAACAAAGAAGTACACAACAAGCCCAGAACAGAGGAAGAGACTCCCAGACCATGAATGTGCCCAGCTCAGCTACCTGATGCCACTGTACAGTGTTCAAGCAACCTGCGCACACAGCTACCTTTCCCAGCAAGGATCAATATCGTTATTAAGGTCACGGTGGTCATTTCTCCTCCACCCCTCCCTCTTCCAACCCGCTTCATTAGGAGAGTCTGTCTTCTGTGAAAGCTGAGTCCCAGACCTCATCAGCCCCACAGGAAAGCCCCCAGCCACCCTGGTGCTTCCTTCATCTCTTTTGCTTGTTTTGTTTTCCAGTTGATATTATTTTCTGATTACAGACTAATATATGTTCATGGCAAAGAAAAAAAGAAAAAAAAATCCCCGAATGCAAAGAAAAGTGGAAAGAACAAAATTAAAATCATTCATAAGCCCATCATGGCTATTAATAACTTGGAGTATTTTCTTGCAGCCTTTCTTTCTAGAAATATGGGCACACATATCATAAACAAACTTGGAACTATGTTATTTATAAAGTTTTTAACATACACAGTTTTACTTAACGTTTTCCCCACACATTACCACATAGTCTTTGGATGCGCATTTTTAAAGCCTACCTGGTATTTTATACTCTGGGTATGACACGTTGTCTATCACTTTGGTGACGTAATTCCGGAAGATGTGGTATTTTGAGGATTCAGGTAGACCAGCAGTTGTAGCGTTTTACATTTATACAAGTCTCTACTGAATTCTACATTAATTTTCTCCTTTTTGGGGTGACCGTCACTTTGATCTAGTCATGTAAAGGGAAAGTCGATCACTTGAGATTCTAAGTTTCTTTTTTTTCTTTTTCTCAAAAGCGAAACCCTAGAAGCCTCAGGAGAGGAAGCCAATGCCGTGAACTGCAGACGGTTTGGGGACAGCCCGGGTAGGATGAGATTCTGTAAAGACTGGAAGAAGACTAGGTTCCATTCCCAACCCCAGAAACATGTGCGTGCATGCGTGCATGCGTGCATGTGTGCGTGCGTGCACCAGCTCCTGACTCTGGCTGCTGCAGCAGTCACCTGAGGACCGTCAAAATTCCTAAAGCCCCGCCGTGTCCACACCAATGATGCCCAATGGCCAGGTTGGCTCTGGGCTCCAGTGCTGGTTGAATCAAAGGTTTGCCCAGGACCCTTTGCTGTGCAGGTGTGGCCCAAAGCAATAACTTTGACCAAGGAACTGCTAAAGCACAGAAGCTCAGAATCTGCACTCTGACAAGACCCCCAAGTTGTTCAAATACACACTGAAGTATGACCAGTTTGTAGTCAAAGTGTAAAACACATTTCTACGAGTCTTAACCCCATCTATAGTGGTGCTACAAGAGGAGAATAATGGATAATAATTGGCCCACAGCCAGTGTTCTGTGGCACTGAAAACTGAAAACAGACCTGGACTAAGCTGGACTAAGCTAAGGGGCTCTAGTCTGTGTAGTCCTTCCCTTCCAGAACGGGTAGGGATAAAGGATGGAAATGGGTTACAAAAATGCATGCAGAATGACCCTCCTACACAGCACATGGGCTAATGTAAAAAGGGATATAGAATAGAATAGCATATAAGTATTCATATATTATATTCAGAAATGTTTACATTAAAATGTTACTATTTCTTTTATAAAACTATGGGTAATTTTTATTTTAATTATGCATATATTATAATTTTTACATAGAATATGTATTAATTTGATTAAAACAATAAAATTCCTTTTAGGAGTCCCTTTCCATACTGCTATAAGGTAAATTATAATTTCATTTCTTCTTTCAAAGGTTTGCCTAATTCATTGAAATCTTTAATCCATCTGTAATTTACTTTGGCCCAAGTTTAGGTCCCAGTAGCATTTACTGAAAATCCAAACTTTTTCTCTGACATCTTAGTCTTTCTCTGAATTTTTGTTTGTTCCTCAATTCCATATCACCTGCATCACTTATAAAATTATTATACCTGCAGGGGTCAGTTTCTGGGACAGTTGTCCTTTGCTGTTTATCTGCCCAGCTATGCTCGTGTCAGAAATCACCAATTAGATTATGACTTTCAATGCTTTTCTTTTATCTAGGTGCATAAACTTGCTATTATCATTCCTCTACATGTATTATTTCATGGAATACATGTTACATGTTAATTATTGCATGTAAGCTTGGGAGCTACTCCGTCACATTTGAATTAAATATTACAACAACTTAAGAAGAATTAGTATATACTTGAACTACTTGGGCTTTGTGTTCAGGACATGGGAGTTTCTTCACATGCTTACCTTTTTAAATGTCTATCAGTAACTTAAAATCTTTTTTCCTTTGACTAGTATCTGTAATCCTCTGGGGAAAAAAGTGTTTCTCCAAAAAAAAGTAAGACTTTAAAATTTGTTTCCAAAGTAACAATAATGAAAGCACAGCATATTTAAACAAATGGATACAACTAAAGCTATACTCAGAGGAATATTCAAGGTCTTAAATACTATCAAGAGTAAGGGGCAAAAAACAAAAACAAAAACAAAAAAAAGAGTAAGGGGAAAAAAAACCCAACTTAAACTAAGCATTCGATTTCAAGTCTTTAAAAAAAAATCTAAAGAAAGTAAAAAGAAGGAAATAATAGCACTGAAAGCATAATTTAAAAAAAAACAAATTTAAATTTAAATTCTCCCAGGATTTAAAAAAATAGAAGAATTGATGAACAAATCCAAGCAATAATAGCAGACTCATGTGTTTCCTCTTTCAGCCCAAGAACTTCTGCTCAGTGTATTTTAAAGCTCTGTTGTTAGGTGCATATGTGTTTAGGATTGTTAATATCTTCTTGGAGAGTTGACACTTTTATCTTGCAGAATGTCCCTTTTTCTACTAATAATATTTATCTTTTGTTTCTTTTTGAAACCTACATTGTCTTATGTTAGTGTAGCCATACCAGCTTTTGATTAATACTTTGCTTTCATGGTATATACCCTTTCTATCCTTTTGCTTTTATCCTCACTATGTCTTTATATTTAAGAATATAAAGAAGAAATGTAAATTTCTTAAATTTACATTTAAGAAATGTAAATTTCTTAAATATACATTTAAGAAATGTAAATTTCTTAGAGGCAGCATTTAGTTGGGTAAGACCTGGTTATTTAAATATACCAGAAATATAATTCAAACCTCTGACCACACCAATCAAAGTGAAACAAAACAAAAAATTAAAAAGAAATTAACATTAGAATGTCACTGTGCAATTTGAGAAAACTTGATTTTAGGAAGAGTTGCCCCCTCCCAGTAGGTGAAAAAGGGGGTGGAGCCTAAAGAATTGTAGATTCACAGTGATGAAATTATTTTTCTGACAAGAATTTTAATAATCATGGTACTTTTAATAGGTGTGAGTAGGTAATTATAAATACCTACGTGTCACTGATAAAGTTATTTTTTACAATGGCTTTTTCTCAAAATTATACCATTCCTTTTGCCCTCACCCCCATCATAGAACATAATCTTTTATACATTGTTGTCCCATTTTGTCATTCATTTTTCTGGCTTTAAAAAAAATCACAAAGGCATTTACACAAAGCAGTCATATTGCCTTCCACCTCCTCCATGTCATCATCTTAAGATTTTGTGGTCTTCCTAAAGCACATTTGTTAAAATGTTCAATAACTCCTGTGAAGATTTAGGTGCTTTACTTGTCTTTGTATTACTTAGCATACTCTATGTTTTTATTTGTATGTCTCATTTGATCCCTGGCTCTGGCACATTAGAACATAAATTCCACAAAAGCAAGGATTCTTATTGGTTTTGTCGCCTAGTATATTCTCAATACCTAGAAAAATGCCTGGTATGTAGTAGGTGCTCAATAAATACTTGTTAGTGATACATAAATGAGTTGCGTAGGATGAGAAGTTAAGTTGTGACATAATAAACATACCTGGTCTGTATCTCCAGTTTCTGGCACAGTTTCAAAATCCCTTCCAGTTTCCTGAGTGATGAGGAATGTCTTTGTTATGCTAATGGGTGATTCCTGTCCAGGGACTTGATAGTTTCTGAATGGGGGCTGGTCATCAGAAAGGCCAAGCACTCAGTTAGAGGGTTGGACCTTCCCTGCCCAACCTCTGGGAAGGGAGAGGGATGGGAGAAGTAGTTCAATTGTGTGGCCAATGATTTAATCATTAATGCCTCCATAATGAAACCCTGATAAAAACTTTGTACTGGGGGCGCCTGGGTGGCTCAGTGGGTTGAGCCACTGCATTCGGCTCAGGTCATGATCTCAGGGTCCTGGGATCGAGTCCCACATTGGGCTCTCTGCTCAGCAGGGAGCCTGCTTCCTCCTCTCTCTCTGCCTGCCTCTCTGCCTACTTGTGACCTCTCTCTGTCAAATAAATAAAATCTTAAAAAACAAACAAACAAACAAACAAACAAAAAAACTTTGTACTGTGGCTAGATGGGTCTTTCTGGTTGCTGAACAGAGGCACTGTGCTGGGAAGGGTTCCAAGAGGGGAGGATACAGAAGCTCTGTGTCCTCCATTCTCCCCTCTGCCTTGACCTATGTATCTCTTCATTGGCTCCTCCTAATCTGTCCCCTTTTATAATGAAGCCATGACCCCAAGTAGAGCTTTTTCAGTGAATTACTGAGTTGTCCTAACAAATTATTGAAATTGAGGGAGCCGCTGAATTTGTAGATGATGGACCAGAATTACAGGTGACTTATGAAGTGGGTCAGTCTTGTTCAGGCCGTTGCCTTTACCCCATGGGTCCTGCTACTAACTCAGGGTAGTTAGTGTCAGGATCATACTGAGTATGCACACCCACTTGGGGCAGAAACAGAGCACTTGCTATTAAAAATAGCAAGTTTGTAAATAAAAATAGCAAGTTTGTAAAGTTTTAAAGAATAGTAAGTGGATCTAAAAAAATATTGAACAGGAATGGCAGTGGAGTAAGGGGTTAAGGAAACACTGAGGTAGTGGCCTACAAGAAGTTCTGCTCGTGAAACCAGTGATCAATACAATAGAATCAGGGCCCCTAAATTATTGACCGTGGCCTGCTAGCACTATAGATAATTAAGCCATGAGAGAGATAATTTTACGTTAAAATGAGAGAGACATAATTTCAACCAACAGAGGCAAGCCATGTGTCATAAACGCACACCACATCAAACTCTAGGCTGATAGATTTGAAACCTTGAAAAACTGGAAGATTGCATTAAAAAATTACAAATGATCAAAACTGAGCTGAGACAAGACAGAAAGATGGAATAATGCAGGAACTGTGAACGAAGATGATAAATTCTGATAAAAGAAAAAAAAATGATCTTCCATGACAGCTCTGATGTTTGATACATGTGAATTTTTTTCCCCCAAACTTTGAGAGAATGGGTAAATTCTCAGCTGTATAAATGTCCAGTAAAATCTCTCATTGAGTCTGGCTGCAAGAATTATTTCTTTCCCTGTTTAGTCTGGATTTATCATCTTTTGTTGTCCAGACTCTATTGATTTCTCTTCTGTCCTGGACAGGCGTCCTGGACGGATGGGGTCTCCCTAGCAGAGCCATGCTCTTCACTGGAGACCAGACTTGCTTTTTTTTTTTTTTTCCCCAATTTATTTATTTTCAGAAAAACAGTATTCATTATTTTTTCACCACACCCAGTGCTCCATGCAAGCTGTGCCCTCTATAATACCCACCACCTGGTACCCCCAACCTCCCACCCCCCCGCCACTTCAAACCCCTCAGACTGTTTTTCAGAGTCCATAGTCTCTCATGGTTCACCTCCCCTTCCAATTTACCCAAATTCCCTACTACTCTCTAACGCCCCTTGTCCTCCATGCTATTGGTTATGCTCCACAAATGAGTGAAACCATATGATAATTGACTCTCTCTGCTTGACTGATTTCACTCAGCATAATCTCTTCCAGTCCCGTCCATGTTGCTACAAAAGTTGGATATTCGTCCTTTCTGATGGAGGCATAATACTCCATAGTGTATATGGACCACATCTTCCTTATCCATTCATCCGTTGCTTTGAGTGCAAACTTTTCAAAATGGAATCCTTATAAACTGGTTTCTTCTAAAAAATGTGTAAATACACAAGGACGGCACTATCATGATGAGAAGAAGGCAGGAGCCTTGAAAGGCCTGGTTCCAGAGAGCTCTTCTATGAATGTCACATATGGTCAATAACCCTGTGAGCTTAAAAGTCCGTTAGGAGGGTAGACCTCACATTAAATGTTCTTAACACAGTAATAATAATAATAACAGTAATAATAATAAATAATATTAAAGTTCACAGGAACATACGAAAAATTTTTTTAAAACTTTATTGAATTCATATACTCTAGGAAATAATTTTGAGAGAACATTTCTACTTCTATTTTTTTTAAGATTTTATTTATTTATTTGACAGAGAGACACAGCAAGAGAGAGAACACAAGGTCAGGGAGTGGGAGAGGGAGAAGCAGGCTTCCCACTGAGCAGGGAGCCTGATGCAGAGCTCCGTCCCAAGGCCCTGAGATCATGACCTGAGCTGAAAGCAGATGCTTAATGACTGAGCACCCAGGCACCCAACATTTTTGCTTCTAGAAGATAAAAGATGTATGTCTAGAAATCAGAATAATCTTGATCTTAAAAAAAGAGGGGGAGGGAAGAGAGAGAAGGTGTCTGGAGACAAGCGTCTTCTTTCCAAGGAGCTGCCTTTTCCATGGGAGGAGGGTGCTGTGGATATGCAGGAACAGTGTTCTGTGGAGCACCGCCAGCCAGACCCACACAGCTTTCTGTGGGGAAGAAAGAAGGGTCTGCGGAGACTGAAGATCCTTCGTGCAAAGAGCTCATTTCTTTGTTTTATCATTGTGTGTGTATCATTTTATCTCAGTGGTTTTTTTTTTCTAATTTTTCTTGCTTTTTTTTAAATTTGATGTCCATTAAAGTTATGGGACATTTTGGTTATTGCAAGCCCAATAAAGGTATCAAAATATATTTTGATTGGATGTTGGCTTGGATCCTTATTTTACATCTCAGAAGAAAACATAAAAAGGGATAGAACATGGCAACATCGGCCACTCCTGTTGCCCCCTAGATGTCCACCCTCAGCCTCTGGTAGAGCTTATGAAGTCTCAGCTCTGAGTCTCAAAAAGACATCGGCTGAGTCCCACCTTTCAGAGAATGGCTGGGATTAGCACGGCAAGTACCAGGTTTGGTGTTAAAACAGGACGTGAAGGCTGGCCTTCCCTGATATTGAAATCTTGGCTGAGGCCCAAGCCTGGGGCCATGGCTCTGGGGCCAGGCACTCGGTTGTCTGTGGCAGAGACACATGGTCCCTTGCAGATGATCCCTGTCCTCTCTCCCTCTTTGATCTGGAGCACTGATGGAACCAGCTCGGAAAGTGCTTCCTGACATGCCACACGATCAACTCTAAAAGGAGGGTGGGGAGGCTGATCCCACTAGCCTGTCCATTTCCTCCCTTTCCTGCTGGAAATAAAGGTATGAAAGCCAGGGTTCTGACCACTGTCCTGCAGATGTGGGGGCGTGGGTCAAAGCTTGGGAGAGGCAAAGGGGGACCCTCATGGATACACCAGGCCGGCCCCAAATTCCTGTCCTCTGGCTTTTATTAGGTGAAAGCAAAATAACTTTGTAATTTATCCAGGGTAGAAACACAGATAAAGTACATTTCTTAAAAAATACAACTTCTGTGCTGGACTTTTGAAGGCTGCAGCTGGGCAAGCTGGGAATGGGTCCTCAGATGTGACCCTGGAGGTTGGGGAGGTGGGGTTAGGGTCCTCAGATGTGACCCTGGAGGTTGGGGAGGTGGGGTGAGGGCGTGTGAGTGGGCACACGGCTCCTTTCTCTCCCCCAGAAGCCATGCCCCATAGGGTTAATGGGGTGAAGACTCACAGGACATTTAAAGCTTGTTTTTCAGAGATCAGCTTCTCCTCAATCAGCTCTTGCGTCTTTTTGGAGCCCACCAGCAAACCCTCTAACCGCCAGCCATCTCTTCGGAGACCTGGGCTGATGGTCACTGGTGGGACTCCTGCCTGCAAACAAGCCAGGACCTGCACTTCTTCCCCAAGAGGAAGAGCCCAAGACCCCATCCAGTTTCGAGCCATCTCCTTGTCCTACAGATGACCTCCTGGCATCAGGGGTTGAATACTGCCTCGCCTTAATGCCGTGTCCACCCCAAACTGAACACCCAACGTAGGTTACGTAGATGCTGGCTCAATGCTCATGCTCCATCCTTCCTCATGGATAGTCACGTTTCCCCTCCTTTTTCATCAGTATCGATATAATCCCAACCCCTAGGATTGTAAAAACTTTTCTAATCTTCTCTGGGAGACAGACTGCAGCCAGATTCTCATCTCATTTTCCTGCCTCTCAAATAAGCCTCTCCTTGCTGCAGACTCCATGTCTCCACGATGAGCTTGGCTGTGCATTGGGTGGGTGAATCTGGGCTCTCTCCCCTGCTCACCCATTGAGGGGCTTCAAGGGAAACAACTCAGAGAGACTGGCGAGCCTCCCCTCCCCAAACCAGGGGGCAGGGACTAAACTGACTCACACCTGACATACCTGAGATGTCTCCAGGGGAAAGGCAGGATATGCTGGTGGCCCCAGAAGCAGAGTCAAGAGAACTGGCTCCCCAGCCACCTGGGACTGAGCATCCTCCACCTCGTCTCCCATCAAGACCGTGCATCCAGCAGGCCAGGAAAGGGCCTATAGGAAGAATCCAGGCTGGATTGCCTTCAGAAAGATTCTGTCCAGAGGGACAGAATCACCTGCAGAGGTGGGTGGCCTGACAGTTTGAGTGAGGTGGGAGGTCAGGAGGGAGGAGATGCTGAGGTTGGAGAGACCCCTGCAGAAAAACTAGCTCGTTCAGGAAGTTGTGGATGGAGGCCTAGGGAAGGGAGGCACCCTCTGCCCCGCTGCCTTCCTCAACGGCAGGGACCTCTGGAGCCACAAGATCTAGCATGCAGAGAGGAGGAGAAAGAGTGAATCGCATAACCACTCTCCTTCCACCGCTGAAGGCCTGACCAAGATTAAAGCTGGAGGAGTACACATTTTGAATCAGATGAGAGCCTGGAGTTCTGGTATCACATGGGACCAGATATTTTCTTCTTTTTTGGGGACAAAAAAGGCTGTGAAAGCCGCCCGTGATTTCATGGAGGAGAGGATAAAGGTAGAGGTGTGAAAGGATGATCTTGCTTTCTATCTGCTCCTTTCTGAGCCAAGCTTGCTCAGTGACATGATTCGGAATATCAAAGGCAGCAATGGGGAGTGCACTCTTCTGGCTGGTCTCTGCCTCTCGGTGTCTGTGATTTCTGTTTCACAGCAAAGAGAAGAATCAGAGCACTTGGCTGTCAGAGACGGAAGGCATTCGCAATTGTGGCAGACCACCAGATAAGGGATAGGCAAAATAAATAAATAAATAAATAAAGTTCACTTGTATTCTGCTTCTTGGAGATCTCACTTTTGGATGTGGTCTTTGTGATCTGATCATAGATAAGATTGTGATGACACTTTCTGTTTTGGAGAAGTGCTACCTTATTCAAAAGACTGGGGCAAGACCTCTCCACGCAGGATTTAATAATGGCCCAGCTGGGTCCATCATGGTCATCCAGCAACTCCACTTGGATGAAGGCTCTTGGTTCAGTAGAATAAAAGGTGACTTTCAGGAAATGCTTAGGTGTAGAGGGAAAAGCATGATCTATCTCTCCACTCTCCCTAGCCAAGGAGGCCAAGTATGAGGGGGCCCCAAGAGAGTCACTATATAAATGGAGGTGGTGTGCAATAGGGAGAGACTAGTGTTGTCCTTCATGGCTGGATGTTTGCCTGATCATGGAAGCTTGCAAGAGCTCTTGGATTGAAGCATCCAATGATTCTTGGGCATCTAGCTCACCAGGATGCTGACTGGCGATGATTCCAAAAGTGGGCAGGGGAAGAGAACCATGAAAGCAGACTTCAGGTGCTGCTTGTCAAGACAAGGACATTTGATGCCTTCCATGTCAATGGTCACTAGGGAGTAGATCTGGTCATGAGCCTCTGCAGAGACACCCTACCCTGAAAACTGCCTGCTAGGCAGAGGTGTCCCCTCTACCCCAAGGAACTATGGCCTATCCCTGGAGGACCGGAGCTGAGAGCAGAGGGGAGGCAGGAGGGATGTGCGTTGCTCATGTCAGGAAAGGAAGAAATGGGAAGGTCCCTATAGCATGTCTTGGAAGACCCCCACAAAGGAGTTACCTTCGACAGTCAAGAGAGAATCACAAGCAGCACCAGCAAATTACAAGGTCTTTTCCCCCTTTCCTCTTGTCCCTAGAGGATCCAGAGGAAAAGGAGGGGATAGTGGGGAGCAAAGTAAAGGCACAGACTATGCTTTCCCTCTGCCTTGTCATCATGTCCAGGGGGGTGGGAAAGAAAGGAGTTTTAAGTTGTATATGAGATTAAAGTTTTGATTTAGATGGGCTGGGTTTTTCATATTTGAAGATGAGACTTCTCTCACTCCTGAAAGTGACCAGATGTGGCCAGGGGGGAGGGGGGAGACCAGAGGACCACATGATGGGCAGTGATGGGAGAGTGATGGAGCCAAACCCTTCGGTGGCTGGTGGAGTGCAGGTCCACAGTATACTGGACATGCATATCCTTCCTCCTCTCAGGATCAGACTGCACCTGGTTTTTGGATCTTGCATTTTTCCATAGAAATACTTCTGCAATTTCATTGTCAATGCCTGATTGAGTAATTTATTTAATTCCCTTGGAGAAACTGGTCTTTGGAAGGATTCTTTTTATTTATTATTATTTTTTTAGAAACCCAATCTCAAACCAGCAGCTATCACACTAAAGTCTAATAGAAGTTAGGAATAAAATGTAGATACTAGCTTTCATCATTTTTATTTAATATTTTCCTGCAGTTTCTAGCTACTGCAATTACATATGAACCATAAATAAGAGGTGTGAGTCTCATACATGAAGAAACCAGTTGGATAAGTGCCATCAAAGAGATCCCATTCACTATGGGGATAGTAAATACTGAAATGTTTGAGGATTTTAAAAAATGTTTGAAAATAATATTTACCGAGTAAATCAAAGAATGTTATAAATAAATTTACTATATCTTGCTGAAAAAAAATCAATGGAGAACTCTATTTCTAGATAAGAGCATCTAACATATTTTTTAAATGTTGTGGCAATAGGCATATAAAAAGATACTGAACATCCTATGTCATTAGGGAAATGCAAATTAAAACAAGATACCATTACAGACCCATTGGAATGGCTAAAATCTGAAGCATGACCTTTACCGGGTGATCAAGGTCAATATCAAAAGTGATACATCATGTTGATTGCAGGCACCCTTGATAAGTTGTGATAAAAATGGCACTTTACCTCTTGGGTCATCCTCACAAAAACACATAATCCCAGTCTAATAATGAGAAAAACATCAGACAAATCTCAGTCAAGGGACATTCTATAAAATCACTAACCAGTGTTCCTCTGAACTGTCAAGGTCATAAAAATAAGGGAAGTCGGAGAGAAAGTGCCAGCTAAGAGGAGCCTGAGGAAACATGACAACTAACTGTTAACGTGGGATCCCAGGACAGGAAAACTTCACGACATAAAAATAAGGAAATTCCAATCAAATATGGACTTTAGTTGATAATAATGTATCGATCTAATTTCATCCTTTGTAACAAATGTATATTAATTATAACTAAGGTAGGAGGTTAGTAATGGGGAACCCGGTATGGGGCATAGGAGAACTCTCTGTACTATCTTGGCAATTTTTCTGTAAATCTAAAGCTGCTTTAAAGTAAAAAGTTTATTTAAGGTCAACTCTTCCTTAGCCAATTTACTAATTTTAACATAATTCTAAATCCCCCAAGGATTTTTTTCCAAAATGAAAAATTGATCACGAAGCAATGTGGATGAAAGAAGAGCACTAAGTAAGTAAGCCTGGGAAAGGACAATCAAGGGGCGAACTTATAAAACTTCTATTAAAACATATAGAGCCACAACCTAAAAAAACAAACAAACACCCCAAAGATGTGGTGGTTCTTTGTAAAAATAAACTGATGGATGGAATGAATGCTTGGCCCAGAAAGAAACCTGCGAAGATCTAACCTCTATAAAAGTGGCCATTCTGATGGGCTGATAAAGGAAAGGATTACCATACTTGTAGACGTACCAGACACACGGTTGTACAAAACTCATCCTGTTTTATTTAATTAAAAAAACTTGACCTCAGGAACAGAGGTTAAGGTAGTCACATTCCTCACACCGCGGCTTGCTCTGGTCATCATTCCCTTCAAGACTCTGTCTGACATAATTTTGCTTTCCCTTCATCCTTGATTACCTTTCCCTTCCTTGCCTCCCCCAGGGGCCCCCAGTGCAATGTTTCTGGCTTAAGTGTTGAGAAATGCAAGTACTTTTGAAAAACAGGTAATATTGCTTTAAGTATGCATTTTTGACTTACATAAGTGGTAATGTTCAACAGGTCTAATTGTATTCCTCCTCTTTTTTAACTCAACAGGATGTGTTTTAAGATCTGTCCGTATCGCTCTCCACACTTGTAGTCTAATGTGTTGGACTGCTCTGTAGTGTTCCATAGTACACGGCGCTATGTTTATCCACTTCCCTAGCCCTATAAATAATACTGCGGTGGAAGAAACTTCTCCTTCCTGTTTCTCATCCGTGCATGATTTTCACCAGGATTAATACGCTGGAGGGTGGGTTGCGGTGTCACAAAGCTACTCATACCTTATTTTACTAAATTCTTCCAGCTTGTTCTTCTCTCCAGCATTTATATTATTCAATTTTCTCTGATTTGCAATCTGATGGGTATAGAGTTGCATCTTATTAATGGGATGTTTTAATTTAAGATCTGTAAGCACTGAGCACCACTCCCTCTTGTTCTCTGTTCTCCTTCAATGGCTAGTTCTTCATGTTTTTGGCTCATTGTTCTCTTGGATTTCCTATCTTTTTCTCTCTGATTTGCAAGAGTCTCATGTATATTCCAGATTAGTCCATTTGGCTGAGTCCTGTCTTTCTGCCTTTCTATGGGGATTGGCAGGCTATGGATTACTCAAGACAATGTGGCAGGACTAGGGTTAGCTACCAGTACCCCTCCCCACCTTTCTCCATGCAAGGAGGGCAGTCCTCTTCTCCTCCCAGTGCCCAATCTCTCCCATCCATTCCCTATGATGAGCCACAGCTAGTTGCTGTGGAGTGCGGACTGGGGTGGGGGTGGGGGGTTCCTCACTGTTTTAGCTTCAGTTTGACCAATCCATTGACCTCCCATCTGCCTTTGGTGGCATCTCCAAGGCTATTTTGGGGAGCAGTGGCCCCATGTTAATCTGACGTCTACTCTAGAGCTAGAAGACAGTGTGCCACATGCCAATTTGACAGAGAAAAAAAATTGGGAGAAAAACATTTAAGTACTTTTTATATATGTGTATTGAAAGTATATTAAAGTGTGTTTTTTTTTAAGGGAAAACATATAATTATTGTGTTTGCCACATCTAGCAGCTGAAAGCTGCTCTTCTTGTTTTCTCCAAGTCCTTATCATTTTCTTGGTTGGTGGCAGACCAAATTACTACTCAGCAGCCCTTGCATGGTGCCTGTAACATTAAACAGAAGCCGGTGGCACAGCAACAGCTTCATTGCGTTTGCACCATGGGCTGCGGAATTGAGAGATTTAAATCTGAATTGTTAAGAAATAACCCAAACTCCATCTCCCATATCTTGGGTGCTCCCGTGGCTCATTATTTTTGTGAAAAAGACCCCTCTGCTAGGAAGTGAAGCTGGTGTCTTCCTTGTGAGTGTTTCCCATGGCCATGTTCCATCCCGATCTTTGGGGGTGGTTTGCAATTCTTCAGGTGATTTCCAGGACAGCCAAGGTTGGCAAGCAGTACCAACTCAGGCAAGTTGCACATTGCATCACCCAGGAGATTATAAAAGATTGTGTGTCCTGGCTTCCACTTCCAGAATTTTCTAGTTGGTATGGAACGCAGTCTGGGCACCAGGCGTTTAAAATACTTCTCAAGTGATTTGAATGTGTAGCAACATATAAAAAAACAGCCTTCCAGTGCTTTAGCTCTTTCCACCGTCACATCTGTCATGTCACTGCCTTCATGAGTTTAACTCTGATTTATAAGTGCCCCTCCCTAATATCATTATTATTTCCTTTTTTATGCTGAAGAGTTATAGGAGTTTTTTCATTTACTCATCAATTACTTATTCATCATTGCTTCTTGAGTCTTGTGCCTTCCTTTGGAGGATTGTGGTTCTTTTCTTTTTTCTTCCATGACAGCATCCTTTAGAACTTTTTTAGCAAGAGTCTGCATGTAGCTATAAATTTTCTGCATATTTTTTCTTTAAAATTCTTTATTTTAGCTTCTTAACGGATGGTTTGGCTGGGTAGGGGTGCCTGAGTTGACAGTTATCTTCTCTTAGTGCTCTGAAGGTATTATTACATTGCCTTCCTTTCTCTCCTGCTGCCAATAAGAAATCTTTGTCAGCTGATTAGTTGTTTTTCGATAATATGTTTCCTTTTTCTTGGTCTGGTTACTTTCCTGCTTTTTCTCTTTGCCTTTTGTTTTTGGCAGTTTGGTTCCAGTAATGTTTGGGTGTAAATTTCTTACTTTTCCATGTTACTTGCAATTTCTGATTCTTCACTCTGTGCATTCCAGTATTACTCCATTCCAGAGAATCTTTGGCTCTGTTCTCTCTGTATATTGCCTGGTCTCCCTCCTCTCAGGTGTATGTTGGATGCTTTCCATTCCTCCTTCACATCTCTCAACCTCTTTCATTTTTCCCACTTCTCTACCTCTCCATCTGGAGTGTGCTTGAATTCTGTACCTTTAAACTCTTTAAACTCATATTCACCTAATTTTAAATTTCAATGACTATATTTATTTCTTGAAGTTGCATTTGCTTCATTTTTAAAACTCCATGTTTTTGTTTCATATTTCCCTATTTTTGTTCAAGTGTTCTACTTCTTATTTTATCTCATTAATAATTTTACGCATATTACTTAATACTTCTGACCAATTTGTTATTTCAATTTCTTAGAATGCTAGTCCTTCCCATTTTTCTTCAGCTGAATCTCACACTCAGAGTCTCACTTCATTATCTTTTAGATAGAGTTCTTATCTTTTAGAGTTATTTATTGGAATATTTATGATTGAAATGGTTTGATGCCTAGGGATTGCTTCCTGGAAGTCCAGTATTGAGGAAGCGACCACGGATATAGAACTAAGATTGGCTTTGTGATTTGTAGTTTTCACTTATGAGCTCATCTTGACCAAGAATTATTACTATTTCCTTTTGGGAATTCTCCTGTTCTGTGTTGTGGAAGTATTGTTATAAAGCAAAGGTTTGTTTTCTTCAGCTAGTTAGCCTCATTAATTTCATGGTAATTGGATAAGATTTTTTAATTGATATCTTATCTTTGGGATATCTGTAACATTTTTTTTTAGTATAAACTGAGACCTTGCACTGTGATTAGGACCCTCGATTTGTCTAAAACCTGAGTAGACCTAAGCTTCTTTGTTATATCTGTGGGCTGCTGGGAAGATTTATTTTAGTTTGCCATCACCAAAAGACAGGTTTGCCAGGATCCCAGGTCTCAACTGAAGTCTCTTCTCTGGCTCTCAAGCATGAGGTAAAAGGGCAAATCTCTATTCTGGAGATAGCATTAAAATCTTCTATCTCTGCCTCTGAAGATTTATTTCTGAATCAATACTCTTGAAGGCCACCATTACATTGTCTATTTTATTAATGACACATGGGGATTCCCTGTTTCGTCTTTCAATGCCAGCTCTATATTTATACATTTTCTAACATTTGTACTTTGTGTGTATGTTTATGAAGGGCAGTGTCCACATTGGCTCATTCTGCCATGTTCTTGGTTATTAATGGTGTACAGAAAATAATTGAGCTTCTTACATTTAAATTTGCAACTAAGAACTGTTTTTAATTTTCTTATTCTTGGGTTTCTTAGACAATATCACTTGAACATGCTAATGAAAATAATTAATATTTGTTTGCCTACAAACAATATTACCCATTATTGTTTCATTATTTCATCCATTATTTCAAATAATCCTCAGAAAGATCTCTGTAACATGGATATCATTATTAATGTCTACTGTGCAAATGGATACATTAAGCCTAAGAGAAGTTAGACAGTTCACCCAGGATAATATATAGTAGAGCTGGAACTGCAACCCAGGTATAAGCACTCCAGTTAGCCCCTTACCCTATAGCACCTCTCTAAAGGATACATTTTTTAAAAGTGTGTGTGTGTGTGTATGTGTGTGTGTGTGTTATTGAAGTGACTAGAAGTTCCAAAATGATCTTTCACTACAAATCTCCTGTGGGATAACAAGTTGGTTCACACCTAATATCCAGGTCCTCCTCCCTATCATGGGCACTTAGCTTAGCCATGTGACTGGAGGTGGTCAGTGATGTGGGAGTGGAAGTTAAAAGGAGGCTATGTGTTTCAGGTGGGAAGGCTACCCAACTCACATTGACCTTCACATGAAAAATAAACCTTGACTGAATAAAACAACTGGGATTGGGGGAGGGGGATTTCTGTTGTGACAGCTCATGCTAATTACCCTAATATATTTCTTTCCTGCATTCCTCTCCTACCTGCACAGAGAAAATAGAAACCACAAGGTGACAATTCTAGTGACAAATACACTCACCTCAATCTCAGATTCTGATTATTTCATCCTTCTCTTGTATCTTCTATCCTCTTCTCTTAACTGGATCCTCTTTGTTTCTTTTATTTATTGAAACATCCTTACCAGGGCTATGTTTTATGGAAAGAGCTCTTACCTTTTAGAGATACATAATGAAATATTTATGGTTTAAATGGCATGGTGCCTGGGAGTTGCTTCAAAATAACCTAGCGTTGAAGGAGTATCAGGGTAGATATGAAGTAGGGTGCGCCATGAGTTAGTAACTATTGATGTTGGATTATGGGCACCTAAGGGAGTCATCATATTCTCCTGTTTTTCTGTAGACATATTTAGAAATTTTTATTATACGTAATTTTCCTTAAAATAGTACACAAAAATTCATAAAAGAAGAAAAAACTTTTAGGGGGACCTAGGTGACTCAGTTATTAATCAGCAGTCTTAGGCTTGGGTCAAGATTCCAGAATCATGGGATCAAGCCCAGCGTCAGGCTCCCTCCCAGCAGCCCACAGATACTCTCCTCAGCAGGGAGCCTGCTTCTCCCTCTCCCATTCTTTCTGCTTGTGTTCCCTCTCTCACTGTCTCTCTCTCCTCTCTCTGTCAAATAAATAAATAAATAAAACCTTTAAAAAAAGAAGAAAAAAGCTTATGAAATTATTTTTCAAAAATGGGAGAAGAAAATATGCTTTTTGCAACTGGTGAGAGACATACCCTCCAATTCCTCTTCATTTCACCTGCTCCCCAGTTAATCAGCATAGGGGACCCCTAGAATGTTTTTTGTTATACTTCTGACTTTTAAGAAGGAGGGCATGGCCACGAGACAAGGAATGCAAACAGCTTCTAGAAGCTGGAAAAGGCAAGGAGACAGATTCTCCCCTAGAGCCTCCAGAAGGAATGAAGTCCCATTGACACCTTGATTTTAGCTTAAGGAGACCTGTTGTGGAATTCTGGTCCCTAGACTTTTTTTTTTTTTTTTAAGATTTTATTTATTTATTTGACAGACAGAGATCACAAGTAGGGAGAGAGGCAGGCAGAGAGAGAGGAGGAAGCAGGCTCCCTGCTGAGCAGAAAGCCTGATGCGGGATTCGATCCCAGGACCCTGAGATCATGACCTGAGCCGAAGGCAGAGGCTTAACCCACTGAGCCACCCAGGCACCCCTCCCTAGACCTTTTTGCCTCTAAATCATCATTTGTTGATGTATAGCACACCCATCACATGACCTAGGGGCTTCATAATGCAATAAGCATCACAACAGAACTCTTTAGTTAAATACAGTCAACAACTTATAGACCTACAACAAAAGCTAGAATGAAGCCACATTAAGCAAAGTTCAAAGACACTCAGAATTAGCAATATACAGAAGGTAATCCCACCAGCTGGAGACCAGACAGGCAGATATGCTGACACTACAACCCAAAGTGGGCAGAATTATAGAGGGTGCGTGGGCATATAAAATAAAATTTCACAACAGCTGAAAGACAACACATTTGTGTTACTTTAAGTCACTATGTTTATAGTAGTTTGTTACAGCAGCAATTGGGAACCAATACACATTCCAATCCAATCGAAATATGACCTTGGCTTGATACTAATTTCCCTTACAGATATCAACCATATAATGAAGAGATTAAGACTTTGGGCCCTTGAACAAGAGAGTCAGGTTCAAATCCTGATCTGTCCACACTAGACAAGCTATTTAATTATCCTGTGCCTTAGTTTCTTCATTGTAAGATGAGAATAATGGTAGCACCTACAGGGGTGCCTGGGTGACTCAGTTGGTTAAGCATCTGATCCTTGATTTCAGCTCAGGTCATGATCTCAGGGTTGAGGTATAGAGCTCCACAATAGGCTCTGTGCTCAACAGGGAATCTGCTTGGGATTCTCTCCATTGCCCCCCTCCCACCCCCATTCTCTTTCTCTCTAAAAATAAATAAATCAATCTTTTTTAAAAAACCAGTAATACCTACATGCTAAAACTTTTGGGAGGGCTGAATGTTTGAATATATAAGAGGTGCTGTAACAATGCTTGGCATGTGGCAAGCACTCAATAAATGTTATTTGCCTTTGTTAGTTGTTACAGAATTCTGATCTATTCCATCCATTCATTTGCCTGATCATACCACACTATTAGGATAGTTGGGAAAGGTTTTTAATCATAATTGTTCATGGCTTTTTCCCCCTGAACTTAATTCTCCATGTAAAATTTAAAACTATTTTATCCAGTTTCATGAAAAAGAAAAAAAAAATCCAGCATTAATTTTAACAGTGGTGTTGGAACAAACTGGATAATCATATGTAATTGTGCAAACTTAACCTTTACCTCATGCCCTGAACAAAAATGAGGACAAATGGGTCACTGACCTAAAGGCAAAAGCTAAAACCACAAAACTTCTAGAAGAAAATATAGGAAAAACTCTTCATGACCTTGGAGTGCACAAAGATCTCCTAGATGGGACACTGAAAAACCATGAATTCTATAAGAAAATATTGATACATTTTATGCAGTGGACATTATGATTTGCTGCCCAGACACTTCCTCAGAAATAGAGGATTATGAGCCCAGCTGGTAGAATTGCACCGGGCAGCTGGCTCTCAGCTCCCACAGACAGCTGTGGGCAACTACGGGTCAGGGGAAGCATAATGTTGAGACTGCCTGGTCCAGCTTCCTTCCCTACCACACCCCTAAAAGCACCCCTCATCAACCTCCTGAGCTCTAATTTCCATTTCATATTTGGCTCCCTGGAAATCTCAACCTGAGACATTGGGCTTCATTAAAATTAAAATATTCTGTTCTTTGGTAGACACTGTTAACACAGTGAAAAGGCAAGCAGCAGACTGGGAGAATATTCTTACAATATATATATCCACCAGAGGACTTGTATCCATAACACATAGAGAATTCTTACAACTCAATAATAGAAAGTCAACTCAAAAATAAAATGGTAAAATTTTTGAATAGGTACTTCACAAAAGGAGTTTTAGGTATGAAAATCCAATAAAGATGGGAAATATATAAGACGGGTGTGGAACATCTTGTGGTGCAAAAAAAGGAAGAAGGCATTCAAAACCAAAATGAAACAAAACAAAACAAAAGCCACAATGATAAGGGCATGTCCAAAGGACACAGGTGCCAACTGAAAGAGCTCCCAATGGCCAAAGCTGAAACCTCAGGGTAACAAAATAATTACAGTAATATTGCATTAGAACTCAAAGTAGAAAATAAACTCCCATAAGTTCATATCAATATAAATAAATGACTGAATAACTAGATAAGAACAGATAAATCTCCCATATAGAAGTTCAAATCATTTATGTAGATACTCCCTTGCCCCTACAAACTGAAGCATAACTCATCTCTCCTTAAGTATGGGTTGTACACAGTGACTTCCTTCCAAAGAGGATAGTGTGGAAGGGAAGAAAAGAGGAACTTCATAGTGGAGAGACCTGACTAACATGACCTCAGCCAGAGTCAAAGTCAACACCAACAGTGGCAAACTTGTTGATAGGGCGTACCCTCCATATGATGTTATGAGAATGATACTTTACCTCTCTGGTCTTCCTCCCAAAAGTATGTAATATCAGTGTAATCGTGAGAAAAACTAGACAAATTCCAATAGAGAACACCTGTCAATATACTTGACTACTACTCTTCAAAACTGTCAAAATCGGGGACACCTGGATGGCTCAGTTGGTTGTGTCTGCCTTTGGCCCAAGTCATGACCCCAGGTCCTGTGATCGAGTCCCATATCAGGCTCCTTGCTCAGCAGGTGCCCTTCTTCTCCCTCTCCCTCTGCCTGCCACTCCCCCTGCTTGTGCACATGCTCTCTCTCTCTCTCTGACAAATAAATAAAACAAAATCCTTAAAAAGTATATAAACATCTATCAAAATTGTTGAAGTCAGCAGGAACAGAGGAAGTATGAGAAACCGTCACAGCCAAGTGGAGTCATGGTTAATGGCCAAAGTATCCTGGATGAGTAGAAAAAGTTAAAAAAAAAAAAGTATCCTGGATGAGTAGAAAAAGTAAAAAAAAAAGTATCCTGGATGAGTAGAAAAAGTAAAAAAAAGTATCCTGGATGAATAGAAAAAGAAAAGCATCCTTTTTGGATAGAAAAAGTAGGTTGGGTAAAAATTAGGGAAGGTTGAATCAAATATAGGCTTTAGTTAATAATAATGTATCAATATCGGTCCATTAATTGTGATAAATGTAATACAATGTAAAATGTTAGAAAAGGGGAAACGACATGGGGTATATGGGAGCTCTGTACTATCTACACAATTTTTCTGTAAGTTTAAACTATTCTAAAATAAAAATATTTAATTAAAAAAATACATACATCCATAGTCAGCAAGGAAATGTAAATCAGATCTGTAAGATCCCACTCCACCAACGATAGACTGGCTAAAATGAACAAGATGGACAATAGCAAAGACTGCAAGGCTGTGGAACTAGACTCTTTACACACTTCTGGAGGGAATATAAGATGGTACAACCAGTTCAGAACAGTTTGATAGTTTTCGTAAGATTTTATAAGTTAAAGAAACACTTGATATTTGACCCAGAAGTCCCACTTCTAAATATTTAACCAAGTAGAATGAAAACATATATCCACCCAAATATTTGCACATGAATCTTCACATCAGCTTTATTCATAATATCCCCAAATTGGAAACAACCCAAATGTCCATCAAACAGTGACTGGATAAACATACTGTGGTATATTCAGGCAGTGGGATACTATGCAGCAGTAGAGAGGAAAGGATACCCCATACATCCTACAACATAGAGGGAGCTCATCAACATTGTGCTGAGCAAAAGAAACCAGACATAAAAATACATATAGAGGGCACGGCTTGCATGGAGCACTGGGTGTGGTGAAAAAATAATGAATAATGTTTTTCTGAAAATAAATAAATTGGAAAAAAAATACATATGTATGGGGCACCCAGGTGGCTCAGTGGGTTGAGCGTCCAACTCTTGATTTCAGCTGAGGTCATGATCTCAGGGTCTTAGAATGGAGCCCTGTGTCAGGCTCTGTGCTCAGCAGGAAGTCTGCTTGAGATATTCTTCCTTCCTTTTTATCTGCCCATTCCCTCAAAATAAATAAATAAAATCTTAAAAAAATATGTATGTATGATTCAATTAATAAGAAATTCTAGAATAGGCAAAATTAATCTGCAGTGATAGAAAGCAGATCATTGGTTACCTGGGGTAAGGTCTGGGGAGAGGGATTGACTACAAAAGAACCAAGGGAACTTTCTAAGGTGGTGGTTGCCCAAAGTGTATGCATTTATCAAAACTCATTGAGCTTTGTGCTTAAAAGGGGTGTGTTTTATTGTGTGTTTATTATACCTCAATTTTGATTTTTTAAAGAAGAAGAGGAAAAAATATCATTGGGAGTCTTAGTGGAATTACATTATTTATAGACTATTTTTAGAAGAATTTTTGAAACACTATGATTTCCATCCTGTGTTCTGGCATATCTCTCTTCCTAGACCATTGTGTTCACACCCATAGCCTTAAATGTTAATGACATTTGTCTCATGTACAGATCTCTAGCCCCAAATTCTTCTCTCACTCCAGACCCAGAAATTGTCACTTGATATTCTCACACTGGGTTGCCCCAAATCTCCTTCAACCCAGCATGTGCAAACAAAGTTCACAATCCTCCTGCTAGAGCAGGTTCCTGGCACATCTTCCATCTTAATAAACAACACTACCAACTTGGCAGTCTCCTTTCCTTCCAGGGTATGTCCAGACCAACACAACTTTGGTCCTTGTGCTGTAAATTTCTCACTAACCGTGGAACATCTCCCTTCTCTACTGCCCACAGTCCTAGTCTAATAAGACACTATCTCAACACAGAGGACTGCAGTGGCCTCCTTTCTCCTCCTGATTTAATCTTAGCACTCACAGTGAGCTCTCCACTTCACAGACCCGGATGATTTCTTATGAAATGTTAATCTCATCAAGGGCATCTCCCACTACCTAAAAGTCTCCAGTGGTTTTCTGTTGCCTTAGAACAAAAGCAACACCAGCATGGTTTTCCCACCTCATCTCCCATCACCCCCTCAGGTTGGGTCAGTCTCCTCTCCATTCCTGGAATGGGCTGGGCTCCCTTCTCCCTCCCAGGTGCTCTTCTCCACCTGTCCTCCCCTCCCCTGTCCCACCCAACCTGGTTCATGTGTTACCAGTCTTTCCAATTTCAGCTCAAATATCCCTCTCCTTGACACTTAGCCCCATACCTAAACTAGTCCCATTAGTCACTGTCATGACATCACACCTCTCTTTTATTGGCGCTTAACACAGATGTAAATATGCCTTTTTTTCTGTGATGATTAGATCAACCAATCAGGCATGTATATCCCTGAATGATTTAATCATGGCAGACCCATTTGGGGAATGGAAAACTCTAGTCCAATAAACTCCTCCCAAGTCAAGCCAGGCCCACCCACCTTGGCTTTGCCCACCACCCACTTCTATCCAATCACATGCCAGGGTGACACCCACCATCTTATATAAGGGGACTGGGATGAACAAACAACGGTGGGCTTTCTGGAGGCCTGTGGGAAGAACGTGTGAATGCTGAGGTCTGGGCTACAGTTGTGACTTGTGACACTTCTGGTCCACCAAACCCTTGGGTCTCTCTTCTTGAAAGGGGATCCCACTCTCCAGGCTTCCAGAGCTGATTGGGAAGAATTCAACAGCAGGGGGGCAGGTATGTGTCCTTTACTCCTGGGGGATGCTGTAGATTTTGTATTGTCCAGGTGGGGGACAGACTCTCCAGTGCCCTAGAAAAGCCAGGGAAAACTTCCCAAATTGCCCCTACATTCCCCTCTTCTCTCCATCTTCTTTCTCTCTTCTCCCCAAGGGAGGGATAATTCTTCCACTTGGCTAAAGTTTTTCATTTCCTTGACCTTTACCTAGAGGATTTGGGATAAATTGGTAAGCACATCTCTGGGCCAATCCCTACTGGCTCTTCTTTGAAAGCCATATAAATACGCTGAGTCTCCCCAGTCCCATCCCCCAAACTTCCTTCTCCACACTGTGTCCTCCTGACCTGCCAGCGTAGCATGCTCCGAAGGCAGGGTGGGTGCCAGGTCAGCAGTGCCCACCAGGACTGGTGCTTGGGAAACTGGATTGCTACTTGGTGCTTGGGAAATGTGGGTGCAGTTTGAGCCCTGACTCACCCCATTTTATCTCTTGGGCAGATTCATCATGGAGAAGCGAGGACTTCCTAAAAGCCTTCCCGTGATGGCTCCTAATCAAGGTAGTCAAATGCCAGTCATTTTCTCGTTAATATTTTCCTGGTTTTTATTTTACTTTTGGTATTTATTTATGTAATGTAGAAATCCCCATAAGACATACACTATGAAAACAGCGTCCCCTGCTCCTTTTCAACTTCTCACACCTTAGAGACAAACATTTTCATCGGTTCAGTTTCTTCTAGCATTACTCTCTGTTCTCTAAATACCACACTTACATTACAACTAACTGATTTTTCCATTTTTGACTTCATTTATGGTCTTCTCTCTATGGGAGAGGATGAATTAGTTGTAGTTCCTGCATTCCTACCATCCTTGCTACTCACCACCCTCACCCCTGTCTGCCCACACCAGACAGCACATACCTCCAGCCCCCCACCTCCCCGCAGAATTCACTGTTCAAAATGGGGCCATCTAGTCAGTCAGGATCATTTTCCCTCTTGTATAACTTTTTAATTTTCCAGGACTTACTACTTGGGCTATTATTTGCTTTTTGACTAATTCATTCTCAGACGGTTCCCCAGTAGTTTAAATTCAAACTCAATCAAGTATCCTATCAATTTCACCTTCTGGTGGCGTTATTGCCACACCCTTCTAATCGGCTCCAATCTAGACTGGCTGCTCTCAGACAACTCTGAGCCTCTATCCTGGGATCTCCCTTCACCATCGTCTGGGGAATTTCTTCCCCACTTTGGAATTTTATACCCTCTTAGTCTGGTTTATTTTTTCTTTTCTGGTTTAGTAACACCCCCAGGGAAACATGCATCCAAAAGAATGATTTGAAATCTTGCATATTCAAAAGTGTCTTTCTTCTACCCTTCCTGATTCATGGAAGTTTGGTTGGGTACTGAATTTTAGGTGGGAAATTCTTCTTTTCCCTCAGAATTTTGAAGATAATTTTTCCTCTCTCTCTCTCTCTCCCTGCTGTGTCCCTCTCTCTGGAAGTTTTTAGGATCTTTTTGTTTCCAGAACTCATTTTTTTTTTTAAATAATTGGCTTTGGTAATACTAAGCTTCTAATTTTCTCATATTTTATCCCTCTCATTTTAAATTTTTGTCCTCTTTTCTGGGAGATTTCTTCAACTTTATCTTTCAAAATATCCATGGAGATTTTAATGCGTGCTCTAGTCATTTTGATTTCAAAGGGCTCTTTTGTTTTGTTTTGTTTTGTTTTCCTGAATGTTTCCTTAAAAAGTATCATGTGATTTTCATGGGCATCATCTCTTTCAAAAGACTAGTGATATATTTTTGTGAAATTTTCTCCAATGACATGAACTGTTTCCTGCAAGTTGCTTTCTTTCTGTTTGGTTATCAGTTTCCTATCTCACGTTAGTCTTCCTCTACTGTTTGATGACCCCTGGCTGGCTTCCCGTATTGAAAAGGGGACTCTGGGAAACTGAATGGCAGCTCTGAGCCAATAAATGGGTCCCACAGAATTTATATGGCTGGGCTGTCAAATTGGGGAACACCCTGTGTCAGTTTCTTAGGACTTTTCTCTTGGGCTGCAAAAGTTTCCCAGGGAAGAATCTTCAGATTCCAGCACTGTCTTCAGCCAAATTTCCATAGATGTGTATTCAGTCTGGGCTGTCTATTCCCTTCCATTGCTCAGTCATTTATCTCTGTTTGACCACACTGTCTTCATTCCTGTAGCTGGTTGCTACTTCATGATCTATGATAAACCAGGTACCTCAGTCATATTCTCTTTCTAGAGGGCATTAAAATTTTATAGCTATTGCGAAATTGTTCACTATAACGTTTCCCTTCGCACACTGAGCGCCCTAAATCTTTTCATCTTTGCCAGTCTGATAGATGCATTACAATGGCACACTCTTTCCTTTAATTTGCATTGTTTCATTATAAGTGAGGTTCAGCCTACTACTATATGTATAGGGACCATTAGCTTTTCCCCTTTTATGGATTGCCTATGACCGCTTTTTGCTTTTCCTCTATTTGGTTGTTTATTTTATTAATTTTTAAGTGTTCTTTAATTTGGGGGATTTATCAATTCAGACTTTCTTTAGTCAATTAAGATCTCTCACCTCAACCCCCTGCCCCCACTTCTACTGGAGTTAAATCTAGTTTAACAAAGGGGAACACGGTTTACACACTATCACATGATTGGAAAGAGTGCTCTGGTCTTTGGTTCATACAGCCACCCCTTGTTTCTCTTTCTACAGGCGCCTGCCCCTCGGTCCATGCAGGTCACTCTGAGCCCTCTAGGTCCTATCTGCCAAGCCCCTGCCATCCACCAGCCCTCCCATGGCTCACCCAGGCCATTCTTGGTTGCTTCTGGAGCCACACTGAGCTCTAAGCCTGAGTTTGGGAGAGCAGCTATAAATAGCTCTGCAGGGCCCACATAAGTCACTTAAGAATGTTGAATAAAGCATAGACTTGATATGCCTGGATCTCCCAGGACTTTGATTTCTGATACTCAAAAACCCAAAACTCAAATGTTTTTAACTAGTATATCTGTCCTTAGTTCCAAAACTCCCCCATAGTGTCCCTGTCTTTCTGTTTATGCTAACTCCTGGGTGCAGAGAAGATGGGGTCAAAGGAACCAGAAACAGGGCTCTGGCCATATCTCAGAGCATACACCTTCTTGCTCCCAGTGCTGCAGATTCTCTGACCATTCCGAGATTAGTTTAAGGTATTAACACGAGTTTGAGCTTTTCTAGCCAAGAACTAGAAAAAAATTCACCAGTGAGATGATCTAACCCTGGCTTTTTAAATTTTTGAATGATGGTTGTGGAGAAGAGGACCTTTGTTGAAAGGCTCTCCATTTTTTCCATTGTAGTGGGTCTGTTGGGACTTGTTCTTTATTCCTGATGCTATTAATTCTTGGGTCCTTGTGTCCCAGTACTGCCTCCCAACAGTGACTCAACCACCCCTGGTAAAAGCCCCACCCCTGCTGTCCCCTGGTCACTCACATGCCATCTTCCTGAGTATACGTCCCTGGAAGCTGATCTCTCCGCCACCCCCCACCCCCATGGTCCTGATGCTGTTCTCACCCATTCCAGGTGGCCAACAAGAATGGCCACATTGCAGGCCTGCTCTGTCTCATGTAGCCAACATTGTGGGCAGTTCACTGCTCCCTGATCTGTTCTCTCCACCTTGGATTTGGGTGTACACTTCCTGTTCCCCTCCCACATTAGTGGCCTTGAAAGATGCTTTTTCTCTATCTTTCCATTAGAGGTTAGCAGGGGACTTTAGGGTTCCATCAGAAGTGTTCTCTGCTCTTCCATTCTCTCATGCTGAACTTGTCAGCCTGCATGGTGGTGATGACCAGCGTGGTGTAGATGACTCAGATCCAGCTCCAGCAGAGCCCTCCACTGAGCCCCAGACTCTCATCTCCACTCGGAAAACACAAGCACTTCATCATCCTAGGTCCAATACTGAACACCTTTTTGTCATCAAAACCTGCATCTTGAACTCTACCCAATGACATTCCTTTTTTGTTTTGTTTTGTTCTACTGGTCTTTTCTATTGAAGCTTGGTGAGGGCAGGGACTGTCACTTTGATTCTGACTGAATCTAGTGAATTCAGATTGTGTCTAGAGTCAGTTTACTACCCATCAGTAAAATGGGGGTGGCAATTACCTCTCTGGACAGGCTGTGGGGAGACCAAATGAAATGACCAGTGGGAAGTCTTTGGCAGAGAGGCTCTCTGCCTCATACCCTCCACTGCCCCACCCCCACCCCGCATCCGTTCTCCTGGCCCCAAAGCTTCCTGGAAAAGCTCTGATTTCTTCTTCCCATTTTTTTTCTCTCTGTTTTGCCTCAAATGTGCGTTCTCGGGAGCTAGACTGGTCTGGTATGGAAGGTGAAGGCACTGTGGAAGCAGATGGCCCCATGAAGCCAGGCCATCCCTCAAAACCTTTTGCTTACGTGAAACCTATCAGATATGAGACCCCAGCATTCACAGCTCATCACGGAGAGAGAACCCAAGGCCACCGTGGGGGAAGAAGTCAAGAGAGAATAAGAACCCTTCTTAGGGCCACAGACCTTCGCAGAGACCATGGCCTCCAGGTGAGGCCAAGACGCATGCTGAGACCAGGTCGGCGTGTGGATCAGGACCACGGTGAAGAGCCAAGCCATCATGGGCAGCCAGAAACCAGGCGGGCCCCATCCTTCCCTCCTACTGAAGCAGCAATGTTGCACGGAGGTGGGCTGCAAGGCCTTGGCCTTGGCACAATCCAGCCGGGGGCAAGACTGCAGGCACTGCCTGATGCCTCTGGTTATTGGGTTCTCACAAATTCCCCAACTTCATTCGTCTATCCCTGCTTAGGGTTCAGACCCTTGGAGGGCTCAACTTTGCTCTTCACACAGACTCCCTCTGGTACCTTTGTGTATGGGGTCCCAGAATTTTTCACCCACATTGCACACTGACCTCCATCACTTGCTACCAGGTGCTATGTCTGACCTGGGTGTTTCTCCCGGCCCAAACCCAAGTTCCTGTTTCTGTCCCCACTCACTCTTCCAGTTCCTAGCCCTTACCTCATGTTGTGCACACTGAACCTGCAAGTCTCCTCCCAGCTTCCTGGCAGGGTCACATATACACTGCCCATGCCCCTCTGTTGTCTATTCCTTCTGTTTTATCAAAGATGTACATGCATTTTGTCCCTCCATACTTACTGAAATAAATCCACAGTTTCCTCTTGTCTTTCTCTGCCTCAGTCTGTTCAGGATGCTATAATAAATAACATGATCTGGGTGGTTTATAAGCCTCAGACATTTGTATCTCACAGTTCTGGAGGCTGGAAGTCCCAGATCACCAGCAGATTCTTTGTGAGAACTGATTTTCTAGTTTATAGATAGCTGTCTTGTGTCCTCTCATGGCTGGAGGGTTGAGGGAGCTCTCTGGGATCCATCTGGGATGAAGGGCATTAATCCCATGCATGAGGGTCCCCCTCCTAATACCATCACACTGGGGGTTAGGATTTCAACATATGAATTTTGGGAAGACACATTCAGCCTATTGTATGCCCCCACAACTACCATTTTTCCAATCCTGAGATGTAGAACCACAAAATGTTTTGGAAAAGAGGGCACAGGGGGGGAGCAAAAAGAGGAAGAAGTCACATCCAAGGAAATAAGAACCAATAGAACATTCAGGAAAAGACTTTTAAAGAGTATAATGAATATCCTCAGAGAGATATGGGATGATAGGGTATCCCTGACACAATAGCATGTGCTTCATGTAAAAAGCCAATTAGAAATGCTTGAGATGACGCATAAGGTTGTCGGAATACAGAATTATGTGATTCGAATTGCAGAATTCACAGGACTGAGGAACAAATCAATAAACTAGTTGTTTGGGCAGACAGAGCTTCAGAACGTGGCAAAAGAAAGGTGTAAGGTTTGAAAGCCTCTTCACACCAATAGTAGCTCCTGAAGTTGGGATGTCTAACGCAGGAGTTATATGAAGAGGCACAGAACACTTGGATGATAGTAAGATGAAATTTGGCTAATTTCCCCAGGCTGAAGAAAGACATGAGTTCTGAACAGGATGCAACAATCACATGCACCTGGATGAAATATGGGACAGAGGGAGTTCCAAAAACCCAAAAACCACCTACGAGATGAAACCTACAAGGAAAGCAGAGTTAGTCTGACATCAGACTTTCCCTTGGCAGCTCCATCGAATCTAAGAATGCAATGGGGTGATATCCTCAGAGTTTGGAGAGGAAATAATTCTGAGTGTGGAGTTCTCTAACCAGTCAGAGATGCTCTTGTGCCCAGGACCATGTGGTGCATAGACAGGAGGTTCTGGAACTTTTGCAGCCAATCCACCAGCTCCAGAGGGTGGTGGGATGGGAGGAGGGTAGAGCAATGCGAAAATGAGCCTAAACACTAATCAAACTTGACCTGAAGCATGAACTTCCTCTGAATGTTATTGTCCAAAAGCTAATAAAGTCCGTTTAAGTTGAGCTTTCTGTTACCTGCAGTGAAAGCACAGATGGTTTTCAGCCAGGATGAAAGAAAGGAAGGAAGGAAGGAAGTCAGGAGGGAAGGAGGGGGAGAGAGAGAGAGAAAGAAAAGAAGGAAGGAACGAAGGAAGGAAGGAAGGAAGGAAGGAAGGAAGGAAGGAGGAAGGAGGGAAGAAAGAAAAGAAGGAAAGAAAGCAGGAAAGAACAAAGGAAGAAGATGCAGGATATAAGAAGGACCAGTAAGCAAGGAAAATACTAAACTGGATTATTAAGTTTAAATAAGTATGATTCTGGAAGAAAGATGAATAACCTCCAATTAAAATTCCAGAAGACATTACCATAGAAATTTGGGGGGGGGAGTTGAGGAGGAGCTAAATATTACTAAAATTCTTGTCTAGTTTCTGGAGATTTTATTTATGCTAAATATGAATAAGCGGTGGAACTCAGAGCAATTTAAAGTATGTGAACCCATTGGTAAGCACTAAATGAACTGAACTAGAACGCAAAATTTCAAACAGACTGAGGAAAAAGTGGATCAAAGAAAACTTGGTGAATCAAACAAAAGGCATAGGGGGTTGATAGAAACAAGGAGAAAGCATGACACATTTCAAATTCAAATGCTAAATAAGAAATACATAACCTGATGGCAGCCTCCTGTGTGTTCCTGGCTTCAGTGGGAATATTTTAAATGTTTTACCATTAAGTAGGGCATTTCTTGTAGGTTTCTCATAGATATGCTTGATCAAGTTGAGATCGTTCCCATCCTCTCAGAGTTTAAAAAAGGTTTATTATAAATTGGATTTGGTATTTTATTAAGTAGGCTTTGACTGGTTGATTTTAAGACTCATTTGTAAGAGAAAATGTCCAAGGAAAATGAAGTGAATTTTTCCCATGAGCGATTTTTTTCTTGTGTACTCAACCATCCTCTTAAATAAACCTTTCTCTTTGCCTTTTACTGTAGTATAATTCTTTTATTAAAAATTTGGTTTTCATCTTACCAATGTAAGAAGAGTTTGCCATCACTGGAAAAAGAAACCCACAAAAAGACAAAGAAAAGATGTCTTATCTTCTTCTTCTCCTTCCCTGTTGCTCTTTTCTCATAGTCATAGAAGCCTACACAAACCTAAGTGTACATTAAAAGGCTTCCTTGTGGTTTAGCTTTACAAAAATGGGATGTACTATCTTCCCAGGATTGCATGGAAGTGACTAAACTGTCCAGGCAGGAAACAGGTGGGGCAGGTATGGTGGGAGCTGGGGGCTGGCACCTCATTGGATCCCATTCTCCACCTGAAGTGGGCAGAGGTCGTTTGGTATAGAAGCACTGCACAGATCACCACAAGCATGTCTGTGGTGGGAGCTGCCTCATGCCTTGCCATTGGGATGTCTCCTACGTGCCAGCTTGCCAGCTTTCACCCTGGCACAACTTCTGGTCAACCTATGTATCACAGTTTCCCCAGTAGCTGGGTATCTCTCCGACAAGTACACAAACTTGAGGTTACACGGCGACCCTCCACTGATGGCTCCCATTCCAGGGTGTTTCTACCACTGAGATGATTGGCTGAACGTTTGCACATGGAAACTTAAGGACCTGCTCTTCTGATTTTATAAAATAAGTTCTCCAAGTGAGATTCGTATGTCAAATGGCTATATTTTATTTTAATAGATCTTAAGAAATTACATTCAAATTGGGTTGTATCAATGTCACTTCCCACCAGCAGTATATGAGGGCTCCAATTTCCCCACAGTCTTCCCAGGAATAAATGTTGGCACTCCATAATTTTTGCCAATCTCTTGAATAAAAATATGCCATTATTGTTCTAATTTGAATTGTCTTGACTACTAATAAGATTTAGTACCTTTTTATTCATTTATTGGCCATTTTTATGTCTTTCTCTGTTAATAGCCAATATTTGGCCTTTGGACGATTTTCTATTGGGTTTTAAGTCTTTTTCTTATCAATTCATAGGAACTTCTTATATGTTAGAAATAATGACATTTTTCATGTGTCCTGCAGCTTTTTCCCATTCCAACTTTTCTTCTCTGACTTGCTAAGGCTGTCTTGTGTCTGCCTGTGTCTAGCCTCATCCCACAGCTCACCCTTCCCTGTGTCCCAGCCCCACGCTGCTCCTCAGTTTCTGCAGTGGGCTCTGCTTGCCAGATCCCCACCTCCACTGCCCCAAGAGTTTCATTGGTCACACTAGGTAGTCCCTATGCGAAGTGTGGAAACTGTTTTCTTGGTCATTTTAAAACCACCCCAGTCACTATGCTTTTATTAATGGGATATTTATCTTAAAACTTGAAGACCACTGGTTTCTATATATTAAATATATATTTATATTATATTAAAATCCACTTGTTGCCATCACCAGGGGATATGTGTCTTTGCACCTTCATGTTAAACAAGGAATCAAAATCCTGTTCTGCACCTGAAAGTCATCTAATAACAAGAACATCTTTCAAGGGGCGCCTGGGTGGCTCAGTGGGTTAAAGCCTCTGCCTTCGGCTCAGATCACGATCTCAGGGTCCTGGGATCAAGTCCAGCATTGGGCTTTCTGCTTGGCGGGGAGCCTGCTTCCCCCCTCTCTCTGCCTACTTGTGATCTCTCTGTCAAATAAATAAATAAAAACTTAAAAAAACAAACAAACAAACAAGAATCTCTTTCAAGACCTGGAAGCTCACTTGTCAAAATGGTATCAGTGCTGGAAGGGACACTGGGAGACATGGCTGTCTGGATCCCCAGCTCTGGGATCTCTCTTCTACCTATTCATGTCACTGAGCCACCTGATCTTCATCCAGATGGTTCAAGTCTGCACAGCAGAAATGTGGACGCCCCTCTGTCCTCAGGCAGGTAGGGAACCCCACTCATGCTCAACATTCATCCCCTTGCCAAGATGCCCCTGAGCCCATTTTCACTCTACTCTCTACTCAGAGATGGCGGGAATGTTAGCTTATGACTCACCTTTCCTATTTTTCTCTGATAAGTCCTTTCCCTCCCACCTCCACTCACTGTACTGCTGGGCACTGGGGCACAAGTCCCAACCAGACACAGGTCTCCCACTGCCCTCCTCACCTCTCCCCTTCCTCCTCCAGCTCACAGGATCTCACCTTGCCTGGAAGGGTGGGGAAAGTAGTCCAGAACGCTCAAAGATGCTTTGATGCCTCTTTTTGTAGCAAAACTTTCTCCCTAGAATGCTTTGGGGTTCTGGATTTTGATAATCAAAAATTAGTATATCCAACTTTTGTAGCAACATGGACGGGACTGGAAGAGATTATGCTGAGTGAAATAAGTCAAGCAGAGAGAGTCAATTATCATATGGTTTCACTCATTTGTGGAGCATAACCAATAGCATGGGAGGACAAGGGGCGTTAGAGAGTAGTAGGGAATTTGGGTAAATTGGAAGGGGAGGTGAACCATGAGAGACTATGGACTCTGAAAAACAGTCTGAGGGGTTTGAAGTGGCGGGGGGGTGGGAGGTTGGGGTACCAGGTGGTGGGTATTATAGAGGGCACAGCTTGCATGGAGCACTGGGTGTGGTGAAAAAATAATGAATACTGTTTTTCTGAAAATAAATAAATTGGGAAAAAAAATTAGTATTTTAGGACTCATTATTATTCTCAGCTATGGATCTCAAGAATGTATTTTGAAAGTTAACAAAAAAAAGTTAACAACAAAAAAAATGAGAGCAAGCATCAGAGAATCAATTCTTTCTTCCTCCCTCCCTCCTTCCCTTTCTTTCTTTCCTTCTCTCTTTCTTTCTTCCTTTCTTTCTTTCTTCCTTTCTTTCTTTCTATCTTTCTCTCTTTCTGTCTTTCTCTTTCTTTTATATTTGGAATCATGTAGTAACCCTGTCCCACCAACTGACTGAGTGTAGCACGTTCTCAATGGCTCTAGGTAGTTGGGAGAACAACTAGGGTAAGAACTGGGATCAGAGTTAGAGGCTCATAACACTGGCTGAAACAAAACAGAAGTTTATTTACCTCACACATGGAATAAGTGGGAGCTATGCCATCTAGATCTCATAGGGCAATTTCAGAGTCTTTAATCTTGTTGTTCCTCCATTCCAGTGTGTGGCTTCCAAACACATTACCTCGTAATCCAAAATGGCTGCTGGAGGGAAACTAGTGTCCTAGTTTCAAGAAGTGGGAATCAGGAAGAAACAAAAAAAGCAGACCCTGAGTTTACCCCCTTAAATCAGCCTCTCTGGAAGTCCAGCTCAACCTCTTTCCGTACATCTCATTAGCCTGAAATTTCTTACATGGTCATACCTGGTTGCAATGGAGGAGCTAAGATGAAATCATCCAGCTGAGCCTATTGTTATACCAAATAATATCAGGGTCTGTCCTAAGGAAGACAGGGAGAGCAGATATGAGGTGGCAAATAGCAGCCCCCAATATGATAGTAAAATAAATTTCAGGGAAAGTATTAATACTTTGAAAAGTGTATCCCACCACAAACCATTTTGTCAGGTCAATACTACTATTGATATTTCAAGAAGTTGGTTTGTTGGACAATTTATTTAAGAAAAACACACTTTTGGGGTGCCTGGGTGATTCAGTCAGTTAACTATCTGCCTTGGGCTCAGGTCATCATCTCAATTTCCTGGGATGGAGCCCCATGTCAGTTTCCCTGTTCAGCGGGGAGGCTGCTTCTCCCTCTCCCTTTGCCACCTCCTCCACTGCTCATGATCTCTCTCTCAAATAAATAAATAAAATCTTTAAAAAAAAAACCCACGCTTTAATAATTTTGAGTCTTTCTACCCACAGTGAGGTATCCAGAAATGCATATCTGCATTTACTCACTTGTGGAGAAATGTGGACTCATTTTTCACTCACCATTGTGTCTTTGATATTTACAGGCTTCCCCCACTATCTGAAAGTAGGGTGTACTTATGAGAACTTTTGTATGACAAAATGGGTAAAGCGAAGAAGCAATTACCATTCATGTATATGGAAAAGCTTTTGAGCATTCCCATACCACAAACATAACCTCTCTTACGGTTTTCTGATACCTTGGGACAAATCTTACTAACAGATGCATAAAATAAATCAAGGTAAAGCATGGATGCTCACAGACACAGCTCAAAGCGATGGCAGCTTGAGACTGAGAAGTGAGTGTAGTTTCTGGGAAGGGGCTTGGGGGTGCCACTCTCGCTGCTCAGGGTTAAATGCTGCCTCTCTAATGACTTGGAGCAAAACAGAGGCTGAACGCTAGTTTTGTTTTTCACCTTTTTTTGTAAAAGCATACATCCTTCTTCAGACTTCTTTTGGTTAGAGGAAACAGGTCCTAATGTGGGTTTTTGTGTTTTTTTGTTTTGTTTTGTTTTGTTTTGTTTTGTAAAAGCAGTGTAGTCAACACAAACTTTCTAAAAGCGGGGGATACCTGTAATTCGTACTGAGAATTACAGTCTACGAATTAAAACAGGTATAAGTATCCAGTCTTATTTACTAAAAAAATATTTTTCCTTTTTAAAAAAAATTACAGTGTAATAATAATACACAGCCTCTCACAGATCTTGACATAACTGAAAGAGAATTTCTGTAGTGTGGATGAACCAGAAGTCAAGTTTCTCATAGTGATAAAAGTGCATCTTCAGCTTTTCTAAGTACCTGCAGACAATCCTTCTAGATGGGCATGCCCATTGACTGCCCCACCAGCGGCAAGTGACACATTCCCTGTGGCCTTCAGCACTTGGTGCTATGAGTCTTTCTCAGTTAGATTATTTATTTTACATTTCCCTGGTGACTAGTGATATTGGGCATCTCTTCAAATGATTATTTCTTTTCCTGTTCCTTCTTGAATTCTCGATCTCATTCCCTTCCCAAAATACTGCTATCTGCAAATGACAATAATAACTTATTTCCCTCAGGAAGTACTGTTAATTAGATGAAGTCATACCTTATATGTGTACATACATCGTATCAAGGTTTCATTTGCTTTATTTATATGTTCTGTATCCTTCACTCATTTATTTAATTTGTTTTTCTTATCTATCACTTACTGAGAAGTGTACACTATATTTACCCACTATGAATAGGGATTTATTTTTCCTTTATGGTCCTATCAATTTTCTTTTTAGCAATTTAGAAGCTAGTTATTGAGGCATAAAAGTTCAGGTTTTTAATATCTTTCTTGCTAATTCCTGGTGAATTTTTCTCCTTTATTATTATGTGCTTGCTACCTTTATCCTTAATAATACTTTTTTTGCTCAGTCTATTTTGACTAGTATTAATACAGCAACATTCAAAATACAATATTTTGAATATTTTTCAAAATATTTTTTCCATCCTTTTCTTCCAAAGTTTGGGTCAATTTGTTGCGGATGTGGTTTTTATAATTAACAAGTTAAAAAAAAACAATTTAACTAATCTGAAAATTTGTCTTTTTATTTGATGGTTTAGTCTTAAATTGATTTCTGTTGTCTTCTTTTGGGACATTTATTTAAATGTGAGGAATGTCCATGTCCAAATGTTGCAGAAAAGTATAACTTTAATGATTTTAAATAAAGATGTCTTATTTTATAGCTGAAGTCTGATAGTTTTTAAACTGATGCCTATGTGTATGGCCAACCACAAACTTTGGGGATATTTATTACCATGTATACATGCATATAGAAACAGCCCATATATGTGCACACAGGGATATATTAACTTGTGTAAGACTTATAAGATTATATATATACCCACACATGCATATCTGTGTGCATATACCTCCCCTCACCACTGAGCTCACTCTTCTAACACTTCACTTGTTCCCATGAACTTTTCTATTTACCATTGTTATGACTGAGGTTTCTCCTCCACTCTATCTTCTCTCATTTAGAAGTTACACAGTGTATTATGTTGAAACACATGAAATTGCTATCATGTTGGTCAAGGTTAGTCAAACATCAGCAATTTTATATGGCTCAATAAAGTACTATTCTTTTAAGGATTACTCAAATTTTTAACAAACGCTTAAATTAACAAAGTCGAAAGTTAGTCTCTACCCTTCCCATGAATCCTATAAGGACCTTCAAATACATTTACTCGGCTACCATTTCCATATTACCTGATATTATTGTCTACTTTCAGTTCTACTCTGCCATTACCAAAATAATCTTCATCAATGCAATGTTTACTGTCAACACTTGTTTCACTGTATTTCCACATTTCACCAATCTGTCTTTTTATGCTTTCCTCCTTTGTCCAGAGCTCAATTTCCTTATTCCTCAAGTACCCTCTTTAGAGACTTTCACTGAAGATCAGCTCTCTCAGCCTGTCTGAAATGTCTTTATTTTGTAATCTCTCTTGAATAACCATTTAGCTGGGTATAAAACCTTAGTTTGACACCAGTTTTCTGTCAGTGGTTTGAAGATCTTTTCTTTGTTTTAGGCCATTCTTGCTGTTCAGAAGCTTTCTATAGTTCAAATGTTTTTTGGAGGTAAACTTTTGCCCTTCTCTGGATTCCTTCACAATTTCCTTTTAGTTTCTGAAGTTTTCCTCAGAGATGTCCATTTAGTGACATTTTAAAAACCTTTCTCTTCATTCATTAAGAGTCTTCCAGCTGAGAATATATTTAATAAAAAATGGAAAATTGCAAACCCATCACTTTTTTTCTTCCCTTTCCCCCTTCTAAAACCCCTTATAGGTATATAAGGTCATGTCATTCTTATCTACTGCACCATACTCTATAATTGTCTCCTGGTTGATTTCCTCAGATCTGTTTTCCGTCATTTCTGCTTATTCAGTCCACTATTTGATTTTGATTTAATTGATTTCTAGTAATTGATTTTGTTCTTTTCTAAATATACTATGAGGAGGGTTATTTGCTCTGATTTTTTAAGGCTTATTTTATTTCTTTAATCATTTTGAACATTGCTGTTTTATAATTTCTGATTGTTTTCAGTGAACTAACATTTCCAAGGAACAAGTCTTCCTGGCTTTTTTATTTTGTTTTGTTTTGTGTTGTTTTGCCAGTATAATTTTACTTGGAATGGAATCATTTCTTCTTGGGTGTTCATGTACCCAACTGTTTGTGAACATATTTAGCTAATCCCAAATTTATATTTGCTGTGGGAATTTCATGGTACCTGGATTGTTAAAGTGGCCTTTTCTGGTGTCTTTGGTTTGGGTGTCACATTCCAGGAACAGATTCTGTGTTTGTTTCTCAGCTTCTGGTCAGCACACCAAGAGCCAAAGTTAAAAACCAGATTCTAGGTCCTCAAGAAGGTCCTTAGCGTTCCTGGGCTTTCTTTTTCATTTAATATTATACCCCCTCACACAATCATGGTAGAGTCAGGCTTCCTTTTTTTTAGGTCACAGGTATGAAGTTTATTAGTTTATCCCTCCAGCAGAGTTGTAGGAGTCCTGGCTTTTTGGAGCCTTCTTAGTTTCAATTCTTTACTTTCCATCTCCTAAATGCCTCATCTGTTTTCCTGGTGTGTGCAGCAGTACTCAGGTCTCTAATCTGTGGAGTTCCTAGCTGGTCAGAGCTGCTGGTGCATGAGACTACTTGTTCTCCACTCTGTTTTCACTTCCTTCTTAGCTTTGCACGTGGGGATCATCCTTTCTTCCCTGCCTTCTGTTTCATCCATGCACCTGCTTAGTCAGTGCAGAAGAAAAACACTGCTCAGGTTCCAATCCTGGCACCAATACTTACAAGCTGTGTAACTACAGGCAAGTTCCTTAACCTCTTTCGGTTGACACCCAAAATTTCCCAGCAATTACATGGACATAGAAGGGCACCTTCTATGGGACTATCAAATGAATTAATAAATTTTCAGTGCTTGAAATTATGCCTAGCACATGATAAACACCCAAAAGATACTACATAATATCTTCTTGTTATATTATATATATATATATATTTTTTTTTTTTTTAATGGGGCAGGGTGGTTCTCTTTTATCTAGCAAACTGCATGCTTCTTTTTTTTTCTGTTTTGGAATTTCTTTTTTTTTCCCAATTTATTTATTTTCAGAAAAACATTATTCATTATTTTTTCACCACACCCAGTGCTCCATGCAAGCCGTGCCCTCTGTAATACCCACCACCTGGTACCCCAACCTCCCACCCCCCCCCCGCCACTTCAAACCCCTCAGATTGTTTTTCTGAGTCCATAGTCTCTCATGGTTCTTCTTAGCGCTTCTTTGTATCTACCATTTAATTGTGATGATTGTTGCTTATGGGATAACTGATATGCTTCAAGTTTTTCAAGGCTTTGGCATTAGTTTGGGGGGTGCAGGGTACCAAATCACTTTATTGGAAGGAATAGCATGCAAAAGTATGAAGAAAAAAGTGAGTGGATGTTTTTGTACAGGTGATAGAAAGGTAGAAATAATGCAAAGTTCTGTTTATCTAGTGCTATGTAACAAACTGCCCTGGAACTTAGTATCTCAGAACCACCATTTTATTTCACTCAGTGTTGTAGGTCAGAAACACAGGAAAGATTGTGCTGGACAGTTTGTCTCTGACCCATGTGGCATCAGTTGTATATTTATGACTACTGATCCACTTCCAACATGATTTCTATACTCACTCACAGGCATGGCTATAGATCATTAATTTCTATTGCTATATCACATCCAATATACCTCAATTTATTTATCTATTGTCCTGTAGGTGGCTTTTGAATTGTTTCTAGTTTCTTTCCCATTATGAACAATGTTGCTATGAATATTTTGGTACATAAATTCTGGTAGATGTGTGCAAGTTTCTGTCTTGGGTGTGCATCAAAGAGTAGAAATGCTGAGTTAGAGGGCTTGAAATGTTCAAATTTACAACATTATGCCATTATTGTTCTAAATTCCACTTCCTTCAGCTATGTGTAAGGTAATATATACTAATTCCAATACTCAGGATTGTAAGATTTCTTATTTTTGGCCAATGAAACAATCTTGTAGTTTGTATTACACGTCCAAATTATTAGTGTTACTCGGGACATCAGCAGGTGTTTTCTGTTCTGTGAAGTATTTGGTTTTTGTTTTGTTTTTTTGTTGTTGTTGTCAAATGCCTTGTCCATTCGGTTTTTTCCTTCTTTTTTTCTACTGATTTGAGGTGTTCTCTATTTCATCTTAATACCAATTCTTTGTCAGTAATATGTTTTGCAAATATATTCTCACACTTGTCTTATTTTTAATTGATTTGAATTGTCTTTTGATTTGCAGTTCTTAATCACAGTGTTTTCATATATATATCACTCTTTTTCTTTTATGTGAGCACTTTTTGCACTTTAAGAAATCCTTTCCTACCTTGAAATCAAATATTCTTACCTTTATTTTCTTTTAAAACTTTAAAAATTTTGCTTTGGACATTTGCTTTGACCCAAGTTCTTAATCTGACTGGAGTGGATTTTAGAGCATGATTTAACTTTTTCCATATGGATACCCAATTATTCCAACTACATTTATTGAAAAGTCAGTCCTTTCTTTGCTGGTTTTTCATGTGACCTGTGTCACACATGGAAATTCCCTATGTGCATGGATCTGTTTGATGATCCTTTGTTGGTTCCAATGGTCAGTGTGCTTACCCTGCACTAATACTACATAGTGCCCCTTCTTAAAGTACTATAGTAAATCTTGATATCTGGCAGAACAAGTCTTCCTTCTTTCTTTATAACTGTCTTAGATGTTCTTGGACTTTTGTTCCTCCATTTAAATTTCAGAAGCAGATTGTCAGGTTCTACATAGAATCCTGTTAAGTTTTGATTGGGATTGTGTTAAATTACTAAATTGGGGGATATTACATTATAATATTAAATCTTCCAATTTACAAATGTAAGATATCTCTTCATTTATTCAGGTTTTCTTTCATATCCTTCAGAAAAATTCTACAAATTTCTGCATGCAGGTCATTACAACTTTTGTTAGATTGGTTTCCAGTTATGTTTGTGGTTTCTGTTGCTACATAAATGGTAGCAACATTTTAGAGGGTCCTGATGATGTATAAAAATGCAATTGACACTTGTATATGTAATTTGTACATGGATTTTACATTCAGCTATATGGCTAAAACTCTCATTCATGGACATAACTTCAGTGAGGATTACAAATTCCTCAACTAACTTTCATTCTCTGCCCTCCCACTTCAGAGTCATGTATTCAACTGACCATGCAAGGGATCCCCAGAACATCACACAGAAACTCCTTCAAAGCTGGACACATCATTGTTGCCACAAATCTCCTTTGCAGGTAGCATTCTCTGTGTCCATCAATGCTTCCCTTGCCCACCCAGGAACCTTGACATAATCCCCCTCTTCCCCTTTTCTAGTCACCAACACCCAAAACATCCCACCTCCCAAAAGAATCTCAGCTCTGTCCACTTCTCTCTTTTCCTACTGCTCCTTCACTAAATGCTCCCCAACTCAGGTTACCATCACCTATCTCCCAGTTACAGCTACTGTCCCCCAAATTGTCTTCCTTCCCATGGCTGTGTCCTCTTCTAATCTTCTCCAGCCTTTAAGTGAATGAACTTTCTAAAATATATAGACTGTCAAATTGCTCTGCTTCTTAGTGAAAGTCTTTGATGGTTTTCCACTGCCCTTCCTGAAGGGCTTGTAAAGGAACTTGCATGAGCTGACCTCCACTGGCTTCTCCAGCTCCAATTCCTGCCTCTTCTCCTCTTTATGGCATCCTGGCTCTGAGGTACTTTCTAAGACCTTACAGTTCTTGTTATTCAACCCCTGAATCGTGCCTATGTAATATCATCTCACATGCCACAAGTGGTAGCTCTACCATGCTTTAGAAAAAAACCTATAGAAGGCACAAATGAAACAAGATGATGCATGAAAAAAAAAAAAGATTCATGTAAAGCGTTTGGCATTTATAAATATTGGCTACCTCCAATACTCCCAGGAATGCTGAGTAAGGTTATCTCTTTTTTAGAGGCCCAAACTGAGGCTTATAGGATGCAGGGAATAATTTGGGGAAGGAGGGGGTGGGGAAGGGCAGGTGGCTCCTGCTGTGTAGGTCAACTCTCAAGTGTGGAATAGGAGGAATGGCATCAGCCAACAGAAAGACTGGGAATCAGCTAATGGCTCCTCACTGACCCCTTACTCAGGGCCAGCGTGCCATGAAGGGAGAGCTTGTTTCTTGTCCCTCTCCTGACATGTAGGTTGCCCTTCTCCCCTTCCACCTACCTGCCAACACTGTGATGGAATGAGTGGGCATGGCACTGAAGGTCCTACAGACTTGAACACAAACCTGGCCCTGAGGTAGCCATGTGCACATGAGCACATTACCAAATCCAGCAATTCCCATAGAGGGCCACTGTGATGTCTTGGGAAAAGAGGAGCTTACATTGTCTTCATCCAAGAGGACCTGTCCTTGGCACCCCAGAGCAAGTGTATGCTCCTCTTCCCTATCCAGGACACCACACCTGCCTTCCCCCTGCATGGTCTGGACTCTTAAGCTTGGACACAAACTCTTCCCCACCCCACCCTCCTCTCCTGCTTCCTTTCATTAAAATGTCCTCCTGTCGGGGCGCCTGGGTGGCTCAGTGGGTTAAGCCTCTGCCTTCAGCTCAGGTCATGATCCCAGGGTCCTAGGATCGAGTCCCACATTGGGTTCTCTGCTAAGCGGGGAGCCTGCTTCCCCCCTCTCTCTGCCTGCCTCTCTGCCTACTTGTGATCTCTGTCAAATAAATAAATTTTTTTAAAAATGTCCTCCTGTCCCATGGGCAGTGCCTTCCTATACTCTGCAGCTTATCTGATCCTCTGTCCGCTCAGTGAAGTGGGCAGTCAGGGGGTATTAATAGTAACATTAATAACTAGCATTTATTGAATGCTTATGATGTACTTGGCACTGTGCTGAGCATTTTAAACACATTATCTCAATTGATCTGCTCTGTGCAGCTCCCCTAGCACTTGTTTTCTTGTAAGAGTCTTTAGAATTCATGGGACTCTGGTTTTTGCACTTTAGCAAATTGAGCTCCAGAGGTGGGAACACTGCCTGCGCAAGGTCACCTATCAGCTTGGTGGTGAGCAAGTTTCCATCTCTAGCGCAGGGTTCCTTAGACGCCTATATATTTGGATCCTGGTGCACAGGCAGAAGTGGCTTCAGTCTCCTCTCTTTGCTGTGACTGGTCCTCTACCAGTGCCCACCCCTGCTCCAGGCCCCTGAGTAAGAGGTTTGCTGACTACAGCATACCTAGTCAGTCAGCAAGGTCCAGATCAGGCAGGCTGTGGTTTTAGCCTATTGCCAATCTTGGCCATCAGGGCCATCAAGGGTTGGTGTGGTCAGTTAAAGTGTCAAAGGACCAAGGGTCAGAGCATGACTGCCAGAGACCTGTGTGTGGCTAGGGTCAAAGTTGGGGTGTAATTAGGGTTAGGGGATCAGAATTTCTGGGTTCAGGTGTCACTATGTAGTTGGGTCAAGTGTCAGTATAGGACTTGGGTCAGGAGTCAGTGGGTGGCCAGCTCCTCTGGAGAGGCTGACCCACTCCCAGAAGAGACCAAACTCTCTCCCTGGCCCCATCACACCCTCCCTGCCTTCTCAGTGGCCCCAGCTATGAAGGAAGGTCCTGGAAGGAATAGGAGAAAGGGAAAAAGAGACCAATGGCCTGGGAGTAAGCCTGCAGGGGGGAGCTGGTTTGCAGCAGGGACAGCCAGGAAGCCCCAGGAGGATTTGGAGCTGGACCAGGCAAAAGCTGTCAGCAAAGAGAAAGAAAAGGGGTACCTAGGGCAGCTCTATCCTGTCCTCCCTTGCTGTACCCCTGGCCCCTTCTGCCCCCCACCCACAGCAGCCATCATGACATCTCCAAGGTACAGTATGACCAACTCTTTCTGCTCAGGTTCCATCAAGGGGCCCTTCTGGATGTGGCTGCACTTCTTGGAGGACAGAGCCCCCCCCATCTGCACCAAATGCATCCTCTTCAGGCCCAAGACCCCCCGACCTCCACTCCAGGGAGGCTGTCTGCCATCCTCTGCCTTACATCTTCGCTAGTATTCTCTCCTATGAGATGCTTCCCTGTCTCCTAGCTCAGAAATCCTCTTCATTCTCTAAAGCTTGCGTGTGACACCTTCTAAGCCCTGCCAGATTCCCCACTGATTTATCACTTCCTGGGTGATTATGGCTTCTTGAGCCCCTCCACAGTGCTCATATCCCTTTTTCATCCCTAGGGCTCAAGCCCCTGGAAAGACACCAAGCAGAGTTAGGGGGATCACAGTTTCTGCACTGAGTGACCATGATCTTCACTGAAAAAGTGGTTTTCCTATTACATCCGGGAGCAGGGCTCAGCAGGTGCCATGCCATCTACCTAAAACTTGTGAGTCACCCCTTAGAAGGAATAGGAGGAAATCTCAAGCTTAGAGCAAATTGGATCATGGGGCCTCAAATCTTGCCCAGACCTCTGGCTTCGAGGCTGGGAGAGGGCAGACATGAGCCACTGTGTGGCCCTGATGCCGGCCTGCCCAGAGCTGGACTTTGTTGTCATAATCTTCATACTATTTTTAGGGTTCCTTTTCACCTCTGGCAGTTGCTATTGCACTTCTATTATCAACAGTCATCAAGTTTTCTTCCAAAATGCCAGGAGAGGCAGGAAGGGGTGCAGTCCAGTGGGTGCTGCCCTATTCTCAGGAATTCCCGGTGGGCCCCTTTCCTGTGGCTGCAGGACCCCCACCCAGACCTCAGAGCCTGAGGGAGAGTTAGACTCATTAAAAATAATTGCTTGGTCAGAGTCATTATCTACTCCTGGCAGAGCCCCATTCCAGGCTTCCTTGGCGGGCCGGGGATGCTTCTGTACAGCAGAAACCCACAGTCCCCTGGAGACCCTTCACCCCAAGGAGGGGTGAGGCAGGAGATCAGAGCCAGCCTGGATAATGAGGGGGAAGAGCTTGCGCTCCAGCCCCGAGACCTCCTCAGGCACAAGCTCAGAATCCTAGGCACGGTTCTGTGGGGCTGAGCCCCCCCCCCATTTTCCTGGAAGAGAATTTTGGGCTCAGATAGACAAAGAAGACACATGACTAGCTGGTGATACAAAGATGTTTCTGGGAGACTCGTTGTTGGACCAGTGCCAGGCCAGCATCATCTGGGAGGGGTGGAGGGCTCAAGGTCAGGTGCCCTGGCTGGAAAGACAGTGCCATCTGGAACCTGATGGGACCTGAGTGGATCAGCACTTTAGGGTCTTTGCACCTGGGTCGGGTGAAGGACGGAGTCATGGCCAAAAGCAGGTCATCGCTGACCCAGAGGGCTGGAAAGGGACACCTAGGCAGAAGCCTAGTGTGGATGGACAGCCAAAGCACCCGAAAGCCAACAGGGTGTGAGGCCGGGAAAGCCAGCACTGAGCCCACTGCAGGAACACTTCAGCTACCCTTGGCCAGTGCCATAGGCCCTGAAACTTACTGCTTGTTGCAGGAACCAAGAGCTCTTCCTCAGTATCTAGGAGGACACCGTCACCTGCCGGGCATGCCAAACAGGCCTTCTGTCCTGAAACACGTGGGCTTGTGCATACATCACTGTGGCCCAAATGTCTCTGTCCCCTAAATTCATATGTGGAAGCCCTAGACCCTTGTATTTGGAGGTGGGGCCTCTAAGGAAGTAAATATGTTCAATCAGGGCATAAGGGCAGGTCCCTAAGAAGAGACAATGGAGAGCTCACTCCTTCCCCACCTGAGCACAAAGAAGAGGTCATGCAAGGGCACAGCAACAAGGTGGCTGGCCATCTGCATCCCAAGGGGAGAGAACTCTCCAGGACCCAACCATGTTGGCACCTTGATCTGGGACTTCCAGCTTCCAAACCCGTGAGAAAATAAATGTCTGCTTTTTTACTGTGGTAGCCTGAGCAGACTAACTCACACCCACCTGAAGTTCTTTCCTTTGCCCCTTGCCTGGGTACCCCCTTTACCAGGTGCCACAGTGAACAATGTGGGGAGACCACATCAGACCTGGAGGGGCCAGAGCCTGACACGGAGTTGATGTTCCCTTTACAAGCTCTGTCGGAGTGTGGCTGGGGGAGAGGCTTTCGACAATTTACCTCTGGGTGGCTGGGGATGGGGTGGTTCTCAATTTCTTTATCTGTAAGAGAGGGACAGTCCTTACTTCCAAGGGTGAGAATCCAGTGAGTGATATTTGTGAAATGCTCAGTCCAGAGCACCTGCCCAGTGAACATTGTCATTTTCCAATAATAGGAAGGTCCTAGTCGTGATGGGAAGGGTAGAAAAGCAAAGATGAGAAGTGAAGTATAGACAGGAGGGGGCTACATGCACAAAGAGTTTCATCTTTGCATGGAAACAGAGCTTGGAACAGAAGGGGAGGAAGAAGGAAGGATAACACTGTCAGGGGCTGGGAATGGTGTGGGGAGAAGGTAGCGGGTGAACAGGAAAGCATCCTTCCAGTGATTAAGGTGCATTCATCAAAAGAGTTGGACAATGTGGGTGCTCAGCTGAGCCTGACATGAACATGGGGAGGCTTGGGGAGGTCTACCCAGAGCCGGCACATAGGCTAATGAAGCGGCACAGAGCAGCTTCATTAACAGGAGTGAGAGTGGGGTGGGAGGGACGTGGGCTCCCAGGTTGCACACTGAAGTCACCGGGGAGCTCTAAGGTCTGAGTTCCACCCCTAGAACCTGATCCAATGTGTAACTATTTTTACATCAATCAAAACAGACTTTAAGCCAACAAAGCGTTATTAGGGTTAACAAGGGTCAGCGCGTGTTAAGAAAAGGAATGATTCACTGCAAAGAGATTAAGATCCTCAACTGAATAATGTATTAAAAATATAACCAGTGGACATATGACAACATGTTTCACCTCACTAATAATTTTAAAATTTATATGGAAAGAGGGTTGGTCTAACGTTTGCACAGATTAGGTGTGCAAAGTTCAAAAATGGGTGTTGGGGTATGCATATATATATATATCAACATTCATTGGACATCAACTGGGAAGTCAAATCTGTCAGAATAAAACTTGAAGGTGCCTGGGTGGCTCAGTCGGTTAAACGTCTGCCTTAAGCTCAGGTCATGATCCCAGAATCCTGGGCTCAAGCCCCACATCAAGCTCCCTGCTCAGAGGAGAGCCTGCTTCTTCCTATCCCTCTGCCTGTCACTCTGCCTACTTGTGCTCTCTCTCTCTGTCAAATAAATAAATAAAATCTTAAAAAAAAAAAAGGATAAAACTTGGACTCTCTTAGCGCCAGCATTCCCTCTTCTGTGTTCAAGATTCCGTAAGAGGAGCAGGTGCATGGATTCCTGGGAAAGAGGGCTTATTTCCCTCCCTGTGCCTCTGCAGGAGTGACAAAGCTGGTGAGTCTGGGCTCTGCGTACCCTTCAGTCCCTGACTTCAGTTCTGCAGAGGAGCCCACCTCTAGAGATGGACAGGGAGATGGACCCTTCTTGCCATTCTGGTGATGCTTTCAAGCTGATAAGCTGCGTGGAGGAGAGTAACGCTTGGAAATTAAGAAGGGGGCTGAGGCAGAATGGTTTTTCTGAGGAAAGCAACTGGGTGTTTCTCCTCCTGGGAAGAAGCCAACAGGAACAGATAAGGGCAGGAGGGAGTGACTCACTCATCCCACATCCTAACGGAGAGAGGAAAGAGAGGTTAGTGTGGGGGAGGATCACTTTGCTTTGAGAAAGAGGAAGGGTTGAGGACCTGGCCGATTCTCACTGAGGAGACTTGGGTCTGCCCACTTACTACACCTGGCTACCTGATACTCCAGGAACCTCATTAAATTCATTTTCCACTTAAGTCTGCTGGCTTCTGTAGCACACCAGTTGTTGAACCCAAAGTTCAAGATCAAAGGCAGAAGAAGGTGGATACCATTGATGGGCATGCTACTGGGACCTTTGCCCAAAACTCGTGTCCTACCTGCTGCCATGGGTGGACTTGTTTTCCAGTGCCCTTTACCCTGCTGTGTGGCCCACGGGTGAGCCCCTGCTTTATTCAGTGATCAACTATTTTCCCTTATAAAATTCCTAATTCGTTTTTTTCATACCCTCTAATTCTTATTTTCACAGTGCTATCCTTCCTTATCTCTAAAGATACTAATTTTCGATTATCATAAAATGATTCCTGTCCTGATTCATCTGTGAAATCGGGCTCTTCAGGAAAGTTCCAACATTAGTTTAATCTGTCTTTTTCTTCCATGGCGACAGCTCTCCTGAGTGAGAGTGTCTTCGCCGTGGAATGTTCTAGGTCATACCTACCTAAGGGGGAGAGGGTCCCATCTTCAACCCAGTCAAGTTTTTCTCTTGTTTCCCAGGAATCAGTTTTCTGGCTCACCAAGTGTTCTTGCTTGTATTTGTTAGATGATTTCCCTACCGGTTTTAAATCATTTCGGTGGATTTACTGTGGGAAAGGGAGTGGCCACGTGCTCTCAGTCCTGCACGAGAACCGGAAGTGGCTCCCTGGCTGCTAGCACCGCTGGTGTAGAAACGTCCCAATTTTCCATTATATTTTCTAGAGTGAATGTAAATGGGGTTGTTGGCAAAGGTGTCATCTAACTGATGATCTAGGTTCTACAGGAAGACAATTTTGATGTTTCCTATTGTGCTCAACAACTTAGCTGGCGACCCTCGATTAATTATGAGTAACTTTTCATCTGGTTCTTGGTCTCAGGATCAGATGAGGCAGCAACTAGACAGACACAGAATGAGCAACCCTGAAATGAGAGCCCTAAGGAGCTCTCCACACCTCACCTTGGGGGAACTTCATCCTCACCAGGGCATAACCCCCGTGTCCCTGTCTGCAGTGGATGGCTCCAGCCACCAAGCAAGCTCCAGCCTGAGGGCAGAGGAGAAGAGGGGGAAGTAGAGGAGTGTGTTTCAAGGAAGCTTCCTGAAAGCTTCCCACTGGCCAGACACCCTCCAAGCCCTGCTGGCCATGAAGCTTTCTGCACGTGACACCCCTCCCACCATCCCACCTGTGTCTGTCATGACTTTGGTTGGCTTTCTGCTCCTGCTGGTGGAGGGAAATGAAAGACAAATGGCAGATATGCTTTCAGAAGAGCTACAAGGAGCCTAGCTATTGGACTGGATGTGGGGGCGGAAGGACCAAGGGTTACTCCAGGCTAGGGAAGGGGGCATGCATCACCCAGGGAAGATGGGAGGAGAAGATATTGAGGGAAGATAAGAGTTCAGATTTCACAGGATGAGTTTGAGGTATTTTTCAGAAACAGGCTTTCACAGCAATCACTAAGTGGACCAAGAGATGGAGGATTTCTGCCCCTTATCCCCACCCCGACCCCAGATGTGAACCGGGGTCTCTTGCTCCCTCCTCTTTCCCATCCCCAAGGAGTCTGAGCCCCAGAGACCAGCCCCCAAGGAGTGTTAGTTGAATGAGTCATGGATGAGCCTCACAGCCTTAATTTTCACTCACATAACCCTAACTGAGCCTTCTGAATGTGGTGAAAAACTATCAAGCCATTTTTTTATAAAGTACTAGACAAGTTCGTGCACAATATAAACGTTCTTTTATTTGGGTCTTTCACTGAATCCTGGGGGTGGTTCATGATGCAGAACAAAGCCCTGAGGTTCCATATGGCCAGCAAGAGATGGACATGGAAGAGACCAGGAGACAGGAGGGGAGGTTTCTTAGGGGAAATCCCTAAGCAGATTCTAGAAAGCTAGATAGGCCAGATGAGATAGAGATAGCAAAGCCATTCCAAGTAGTGGGAACAGTATGGACAAAGGCATGCAAGCAAGGGAGCAAATTCACCCTTTGAAGCCTACGTGCCCTTCTTCCCTCCTCCTAGGGGCAGTGACCCCAGGAGTTCTTGGCCCAGGGGTGTGTCCCTTTCAGAACTCTGGGGGTGGAGGGCTCTCCCTGGGCCTTCACCAGAACTCTCATCCTTGAATACTGGTATGGGCAGCCATGTTGAGGGATCAGGATACAAAGTAGGGCTGGTTGAGGGTAGTGGGGCCACTGGAGGTCTGCAAGTCACAGAAGGGCTTGCAGGGGGCCACTATGGCTGTGCGATCTACCACTTAACAAATGACCTGCAGACTGATACCCCAGCTCACGTTGTTTGCTATCCCAAGGACTCAGAACGAAGCTGTAGACAGAAGAGACACAGCCTCAGCCCCCAAGAAACTAACAGGGACACTATGCTGAAACAAAAGCCAGATGTGGACCCAAAGAGCCAATTGGAGGACTGAGGAGTGCTCAGAGGCTGAGGGAGGTCTGCAAGAGCTGTACCTCTGAAGGAAGGTGCTCCAGACAGGGGAGGAGTAAGGCTGAAGGTCCTGATCCTGGGTGCACTCCTCACCTGAGGCTAAGTGCAGCAGTGGAGGAGGTGGGAGGGCAGCGGTCAAGGGAGTGGGGAGAGGGGAGATGGGCAGAGGATTCTGGGGAGAGGAGCTCCGGGGGCCCTTGCTGGCCCTGCCCAGACATTGTCCGGAGATGGAGGCTGCTGGATTGAGGGTCATTTTAGAGTCAGGTGACAGGACTGATAGGTGACTTGGGGTGAGGTGGGGGAAAGCAGGAGCCACATGTGACTCCACAGCATCAATCATGAGGACCAGGGACACCCTCCATTGTCATTTCTGGAGACCGAAGCAGGGTTAAGGTTGGAGAAGGGGAGACTCAAAGAGTTCAGGTCGGAGACAAGTTAGAGGAGCTGGTGAGATGTTTAAGTTGAGATGCAAGTAGACCGCTGATGTTGTTCACCCTCAGCTGGGCCTGAGCTGGAGATGGCAAATGGAGAAGTCAGGGACGAGTGAGATCCCTCGGGTGTGAATTGAGATGGGAAGAGAGAGGTCTGCTCCTGGGGCATCCCAGTGTTTCATGAAGGGAGTTTGGGGAGCACATAGCAAGACCGAGAATGAGCAGCCAATGGCAGGCACCATGGACAGGTCCAGAAAAAGCAGGGGTGAGGATTGACCACTAGCTTAGCACCCAGATTCATTGGAGTGACCTCAGCAGTTCCTGTGCATCCAAGGCTGAGAACTCAGTGAGGGACTCTATGAAGAAACAGCAGGGAGGCAGGTAGGGCTGGGAGCAGAGGGCAGGGCACTGGGGGTTGGGTGGGGGTGGGGTGGCAGGAGGAGAAGCAGCAGAGCACAGGCATTTGGGATTTAAGAAGTGTTGTTTTTAAGATGGAGATATTACACCACACGTCTGCTCCTGGGAATGATCCCCCAACAGCAGCAGAATCTAGAGGGGGAGAGGTAGGGCAAAGGGGCTTGGGGCTGGGAAGATGGAGGGAGGGGGCTGCACTACCCCATTGGAAGGTGCATCCCTGGTAACATCAGGATGGGCACAGATGAAGGTACATGGGCAGCTATTTGGGGGGAGGGGGATTTAGGGATTACACAAGCAAGGTATCCAGGTCAGGGACCCTGAGGTCACAGAGAGACCAAGTCACTGGGAGGTAGGTTTCTCTCCAACCATATGAGGCTACTCAGGCTTAGGTGTGGAGTTGGGGGAGAGCAGGGACTTGCCAAGTGAGTATGAGTACCCTGGTTGGCTGGCTGGTGGAAGTATTAGAACTGGGGCCAGGGGGAGTGATCTGGAGAGACAGAGGTGGTAAGCTGTGGGGGCAGAGGTGGAACCTGAGGGAACAGGTGGTGCTAAGACGAGGTCTAGGGTCTTACCATGGGAGGGTGGTTCCGGGAGGGGCGGAGCAGTGGAGAAGGGACAGGGTCCAGGGCATGAGGGATGAGTATGGGAAGGATGGTTATGGGTTGTGCAAACCCTGAACCTCCAAGCCCTTTGGGTCCCCCACCTGGCCGCACAGGGGCCAAGGGTAGAAATCCAGTTTAGGAGCTAGGAAAAAGAATTATCCTTTCACATCTGAGCACCTTTGAAGGATGGACCCACGACAGGCTAAGAACTCAGTGGGATGAAGCTTTCTGCAAACCTATCCAGAAACAATCTGCAAAAGCAAGGGCCTTTGCATGATGGGAAGGCTTTCCTGGCAATGTCAATGTCACCAGACCCAGAAACTACTAACAGTAAATGGACATGAAGACAAAAAAACACTAAAAAATATCTCTATGCCAAAAAACAAAAACAAACAAAGAAAAACTCAGAAACAGAAAAGAAAAAGAAAAACAAAGATGAAGTGGGGTCATATCACCTGGGAAGACTTTCAAAGGCCAGCAGACATATAGGAATCCTGTTAACTTCAAAAGTAATTGGAGAAACTTAAAAAAAAAAGTTAAAAATGTGATTATTATTTTTCATCTGTCTGATTGCCAGATTAAAGAGTTTGACAGGTGGGATTCCAAGGCTGGGGAGAAAAATGCATTCATAGGCATGGTTGGGGGTGCTAAATGGGTATAACCTTTAGGGAATGCAATTTGGAAATTGCTTTCAAATTTAAGATGTCTATTCCCTTTGGCCCAGCTGTTCAGCTTCCAAGTTCAAGGTAAATTGTTAACTGAAAAAGGCAATTTTGACTCCAGTGGGAGGTGTCTTTGTGATAGAGGTTGGTCCCGGGAGATCTATTAGGAGAGAACAGAGCAGGTGGGTGGCTTGCAAACCAGCCCCCAGGGTCCCCTGAGCTCCATGCCCCTCAGGGAGGGGAGAACATCAGGCCCAGCGCTGTCTCTGTGTGCTGGGGCTCGGCTGTGAGGAGAAGAGCTTTAAGCCTGCATGGAAGGGGAGAGGGCAGGGAGGACGTAGGGGTGGAAAATGGGATGCTCAAATACCACCAGAAGAGAACTAATGTTGGAGAAGTGGTGAGGAGCAGAGTGGATGGAGTGGGCTTGCTAGCTCATTCTGGATCCAGGACCGGCAGCTGGGCTGAATTCTCCAGAGGAGGTCCGATGGTGTCCCAAGGACCCAGGGAGGCAGGAGGAGGAGGAGCTGGGCTGGAGGAAGCAGAAGGGAGTTGGGGGTGACATCAGCGAATGGCCCTGCTTCCTGACATCCTAGGCAGAAGATCCATCCTTCCCTCCACAACTGACCATAGAAACTCAACCTGCCTGATCTTTGGAGCTCTTGGAAACCTGCCAGCTGTGGTGACAACAGCAGACCTTCTCCCAGAGGGTCAAGCTGCTGCTGATGCCCCTGGCAGGTCGGGGAGAGAGTGGCGGATGGTAAGAGCAAGCCCAGAATCCCTCTTCCAGGTGAGCGCAGGTGGCTGCTTCTGGGTGGGCCCTGCCTTGAGTGTAGGTGGTGCTTTATGGCTCAAGATGAAATCACCTGTCTGGGTCCAGGTGCCCGCAGTGGGAAGCCTCGTCTCACCGCTTGGACAGGACGACACTCTGGTTGCCTGGTGTGGAGACAAGGTGAACCAGCTCCCACTTGAAAACAGGGGCTGTGATGCTTGCACAGCTCTGCGAGCACGCAAAGGATGATTATAGCACCCGCGCTCACAGTGGGACTTCCAGGGTCTGTGTGGCCTACCTCAACGCAGCTGTTTAGAAAAGACTGGAAGGACACACCTCCAGGTGCCCAGTGTGGCTGCCTCTGGAAATAGGCCCTGGGGGAAGGGAGTGCCTCCCCGTTTGCTTTACCCCCTACAGAACTACCTACATGGTTTTACAACAAGCATGGATTACTTTTGTAATTAAAACCCTGAATGAAGAGTTCTTTTTAAAGCCAGAAACAAAAGCCAGGGCCTGCAGACTAAGCACACACTGGTGACTGCAGGCGCTACCCGGCCAACACTCTGGTTCCTGGCAGATTGGCTTGGGTGGGGAGGGTGAGGGGCTTCTCCAGGACCGGAACTTGCCTTAAGTGTGCAGGCAGGCGGTGTTGGCTGTGTGGGGCCCAGGGGCTGCAGGGAATGAGGTGGGGGGAAGGCCACTGTAGCCAGAGGGGTCAGAGGGCAGGAGGAGCGGGAGAGGCTGGGGTTTCTTTTTACCACCCCCCAAGGGGGGCCTGCTGCCCCAGGAAGCCTAGCCCCCAGCCCCTACTCCCCTGACAGTGTGGATCTCCTTAGCCTCTGCCCTATACACCCTGACAGGGATTTGGTGGTTAGGGGTGGGTGACCTTCCAGAGCAAAGCGAATTTGCTGGGGGGCTGCAGAGGCCTCCAGGGGTTGGGGTACAGCAGGGGAAGGAGAGTGGATTCCACCAGGCAGGAGCAGGAAAGGAAGTGTGGAGTGCGACAGGCACGGAAATCTGAGGTGAGGGTGAGGGAGGGATGGGGGGCAAAGCTGGAGTGGAGTGGGCCAGGGAGGGGGGTGCTCTGTTGAGGTCAGCCTGTGCAGAGGGAGCTTGGAGTCTAGACCTTGATCCTGAGCCAGGGCTGGCTGGGAGGGCACCAGCCCCTGCAGGGAAAAAGCCAAGGGGTAGCTCTGAATTGAATCCGAGAGCAGTAGGAAGACTTTGAAGGTTTTTCTGCCTAGGGGTGACTGATTTTTCATTTCAAAAACATTCCCTGGACTCAGGGAGAGGGAGCTGGCAGGACTAATAGGGGGTCTAGGGGCTGTCAGAGGGAATTCATCAACAGGCATTGGACAGGTCTGGAGCAGATGGGAACCTCACCTCCAGTCTGGGGAGAGCTGAGGTATTGGGCAGCTGTGGGAAGGCAGAAGGTCAGGGGTACCACCGTGGGAGCTGGGGATAGGACATCACCTGCCCAGGGAAAGGCAGAGTCACACCAGGAGAGGGGGCAGATGGGATGCCACCTTATCATAAAGTGAGTCCTCCCTAAATTATCAAAAGCTTCTAATACTGGTCCACTTGGAAACCCCATGTTGTTGGTTTGGGGGTCAGAACAAAATGGTTTTGAAGTTTACTTACACTGAAAACACACACCCGCTGAAAAATGAGTTGCACACAGAAAGGACATTCCTAGACATACTGGAAGGATCGCTAGCGGCGCAAGGTGGGGAGAGACAGGGCATCACTGTCAAGGAGGCGCTCTGTGAGCACCGTTAGCTCAGAGACTGCGTCCTAAACACAGGGGCAAATGACGCATGGAATCTCTCAAGACTAGGAACGCGTCCACCTCCACCAGGATGAGAAGAAAGATGAAGCCTGAAGAAAAATGGCGACCTCCCAGACCCGCGTCCCGCCCCACTAGGCTGACAGCAGACGTCCAGACACACGGGGCGGTGCTGCTTGTTTTCTGGGCATGCGCAGTCCTGCCAACCCCGGGGCGGGGGGCGGGGGGTAGACTCAAATGTCTGGGGCAAGAAAAGCTCCTTAGGGTGCAGCAACAACCATGCCTCCAGGCTCGTGTTCTGGAAAACTGACCAGTTTCCCAGCATAGCGCAGCTAACACAGGTCCCTTTCATGCCTTGTCTTACTGACTTTCCACAGGGATGTCCCAGCCCCAGCCCCCTTGGGTCTTTTCTCCAGCACTGATGTCACAGAACTCTAGTCCCCGTGGCTTTCTAGTGAGCGGTGACATTTGGCCAGACACGGGGCCCTCGCGTTTTCACTTAACCCTGGGGTTCTGGTTTAAAGGCAGGTTCTGATTCAGCGGGTCTGGGTGGGGTTTGAGATTCTGAATTTGAAATAGGCTTCTGGTTCCTCGTCTGAGGTCCACACAGAGTAACGATCTCTAGAGCATATTCCGGTTGACTTTTTTTTTTTTCTTCCTCCCTGCTGTTTTAGGGTGCTTCCTGATGCAGCAGTGTCTGACTTGTGAAGGATCTCTTCTGTGGTGTGCACCTGCCGCTGTTCTTGTCCGGTTATTTCCGGATGGACCCACTGGTGGCTTCCAGCTCCTCACACCGTACACAGGTCAAAGAGCTTGCCTAGGGCCAGGGGGTCCAGGGTTGGGCCAGCACTGAATTGCAAGAAGTGCCCCCCTGGCCGGCAACAGCAGCAGCCTCATCCCAGACAACAGAACCCGCCCACGCCTTTTGATTTTTGCCACTCAGACTGGCTAAAGTGAGCCACTGTACTTTTATTTTGCATTTCTCAATAAATAAGGCATTCTGCTCACATGTTCATGAGCCTTTGAAGTTTCTTTTCCTTTTTGCCTATTTTAATCCTTTCGCCTGCTCTCTTAATAGAGCTGAGTCTTTTAATTGTTGATTTACAGGAATAGATCTCTATCAGCACATGTTACACTGAATATTAGTCCTTTTTCAATATTAGACATGCAAATGCCTTGTTCCAGTCTGTCACCTGCCTGTTAACTTTGTCCCAAGTGTCCTTTGTTGAGCAGAAATCCTTAATTTTGATGTGCGTAAATCCATCCATTCTGCCTTGTGATTGTTACTTTGGGGTTATATTCAAGGAGGTCTTCATCTCCTCCCCACCCCACCCTTGCCCCAACAGCTCTCCCTCATAAGGTCTTCACCTATGGTTTTCTCTTTCACTTTTAGGCTTTTTGTCCTTCCAGAAGCTACCTCTGTATATGGTGAATACAGAGAAAAATAAGACTAGACAGCTGCTACCACCATCTACAAATGGGGATGGCATTTTATTTGTAGGTTAATTTGGGGCCACTTGACATCTTTATAATGTTAAGTCACCTCCATTCAGGAACACTAAATTCTTTTGCTTTTTTCAGATCATTTTATTTCATTTTAAAGATTTTATTTATTTATTTATTTATTTATTTGACAGAGAGAGACAGCAAGACAGGGAACACAAGCAGGGGGAATGGGAGACAGGCTTCCCGCTGAGCAGGGAGTCCATGCAGGATTCGATCCCAGGACTCTGGGATCATGACTTGAGCCAAAGGCAGAAGCTTAACCACTGAGCCACCCAGGCTTCCCATTTTTCAGGTTTTTTAAAAAGAGGTCACTTAAAATTTCTCAATGGAGGGTTTTTTTATCACTTAGTTTTTTTATTGTAGTAAAATAAAATATGCATAACATAAAACTGATTCTCTTTCCTCTATTTCAGTACTCAGTGCAGTGATAACAGTGTATTCATCATGTCGTGTGACCAACCCCGCCATCATCGCTGGAGCTCTCCTCCTCTTTTGAGACTGAAACTGTGTTATGTTAGTCAATAATAACTGCCCCCTCCATACCCCAGCACCCACTGTCTTACCTTCTGTTTCTGTAAATTTGACAACTCTTAAGTACCTCATGTATGTGGGATCCTATGGTACTTGTCCTTTAGTGACTGGTTTATCTCATTAAGCACTATGGCCTCAGGGTTCATCCATGTTGTAGCATGGGACAGAATTTCCTTCTTTTTAAAGACAATGAAATTCCATTATCTGCACTGATCACATTTTTTTTATCCACTCATATGTCAATGGATATTGGCTTGCTCCCACCTTCTAGTTCCTGTGAATAACGCTGCTGTGAACATGGTGTTCAAATGTCTCTTCAAGACTCTGCTTCCAATTCTTTTTCCCATGGATTTTATGTATTTCTTACTAAGGTGATTCCTAGACACTATATATTCTGTTGCTCTTATGAATAATACCTAATCTATTATAGTTATTATATTTTCTCACTGATGTGGAGAAATGTTTCTGGGTTTTCCAAGTGGATCTTGTATCACCAACATAGGTGAAATATTAAATTTCAAGGTTTGTATTTTGATTTTTTAATGTGGAATACATATAAAATGTCATATATGCAAATGACATAGAAGACATATATATACTATGTCATTAAGAGAATGTGTCTAGGGGTGCCTGGGTGGCTCAGTCGGTTAAGTGCCGGACTCCTGATTTTGGCTCGGGTCATCATCTCAGGGTCATGAGATTGAGCCCACATCAGGCCCCATGCTGGATGTGGAGTCTGCTTAAAATACTCTCTCTCCCTCCTCCTCTGCCTCCCCCCCCACCCCACACATGCTCTCTCCTCTCTCTTTCTTAATAAAAGAGAGAGAGAGAGAAAGAGAATGTGTTAAATGTTCCTGCATTAAGTAGAGTGCTGTGTTGTAAAACCTTTATCAAGGTAAGGAAGTTCCTTTCTAGTCCTAGTTTGTCCAGAAGTCTTATTATCGTCATTGTAATTAATGTTATTATTATAAGTAGGTGTCGCATCTTATTAATGATTTCTCTGCATCTATTGAGATAATGATATGAATTTAATAAATCATTAATAATCCTTTAATAAATCATAAATATCATTAATATATTTCCTAATGCTGAACCATCCTTACATTCCTGAGGCAAACCTTACTTTATTATAATGTATATATTTTTAATACATTTATATGCTATCAGCTAGTACTCCATTTAGGTATTTGCATTTCCATTTGTAATATGAGCTTTTTTTCCATTCCTTTTTTCAAAATGCGGGTTAGGAATCATAATTACACCAGCCTCCTACAGTGAGCTGGGCCATTTTTACATTTTTTTGACATTTGAAACAACTCAGATAAGATAAGAATTAACTACTCCTTGAAAATTTGGTAGAAATTTCTCATAAAATGGTTTGGGTGGGGACCCACTGAGAAGAAAAATATTAGATTTTAAATTATTTAATAAGCATTGGCTAACTCACATTTTCAATCTTTTTTTGTGTCAAGTTTTACATTTCCTATTTTCCTGGAAATTTATCCACATCATTTAGGCGCTCCAATTTATGAATGAATAATGACTTACTGTACTTTTGTGTTACTATAAAAAATTTGTTGTGTCCAAAGTTCCCCCATTTTATTCTGTAGATATATATTTTTATATCTTCTTCCCCTCTCTTCTTCTGTCATGATCAGTCTTGTTGTTCTGTATTTTACTGATTTCTGATCTTTATTATTTCCATTTTGTTGCTTTGGGTTTGCTTTGTTACTGTTTTTCTAATGTCTTGATTTGAATGTTTAGTGCACTTTTTCTACCTTTTTGGTTCCTAGTCATTTTATGTAAAACCATAAATTTCCCATTAAATTCTGCTTCACCACAAAATTCCCATAGTTGGTTCACAAAGATTTAATATTAATATTCTTCAGATTTCTTTTTTTAAGCCAAGGGCTATTTAGTAATGTTTAATTTAGTTTCTGGCCACATGAGTATTTTTGGAGATATATTTTCATTATTAAATTATAATTTTATTATTCTATACTACTCTTATCAGATACTACTACTAGTAAGTATGATTATCTAACAAAATCTCTATGCTGGTGGCTTCAGTACAACAAGCTGAGGCCTCCATTGCAGGCTAGCAAATGGTCAGTATTTGTATTTCAGATGTGTTCGAAGAGAATATACACATTTTTTTTTTAGTATAGATCTCTATGTATTTTAAATAGCCAAAACTTCTTGATTGAATTACTCAGCTGTTTTAGTCCAATCCTTATTATAACTGGATTCCAGCTAAGGATATCATAAATTGACATCTCTTCCCTACCACTTTCTCTTTGATCATGGTGTGTGGCAAGGTCAGGGCAAAAAAAAAAAAAAAAAAAAGTAAAAAGGACAATAAGTAGAATAAAGGGGTGGTATCTGTACTAGTTAGGGTTCTCCAGAAAAACAGAAGCAAAAGGATGTAGATAGATATTTAGTGTAAGGAATTGGCTCATATGATCATGGAGGATTTTAAGTCCCAAATTGTGCAGGGTGATTGGTGAGCTGGAGACCTAGGGAGCTAATAGGTGAGTTCCAGTTTGAGTCTGAAAGCCTGAGAACCGGGAGTGCTGATGGGGTAGTTTCATCCGATGGCAGGCAGGCCCAAAGCCAAAGTAGAGACATCTCGGTTCGACTCTAGAGGCAGGAAGAAGCTGATATCCCAGTTCAATGACCAACAGTCAAGATAGATTCCCTCTTATTTGGGGGAGAATCAGCCTCTTTGTTCTATTCAGGTCTTCAACTTATTGCATATGGCTCACCCACATTGGTGAAAGAACACCTTGCTTGTTGTAACAGGAGGAAGAGGAGACTGAATATGTGAACACAGTAAGTCTGTGGTCACCTTTGGTAAATGGTGATGGTAAGACCAAACATTTGGTCTTTGTCCCCAGGTCCTGGCATCAAGCTCCTACATGCCTTCAGATCTCCAGAGTGATAGGTGAATCTTTTGTGTGTGAATGAGCTGACTCCTGGCAGGGGATCCTCGAGAGCTTCAGGATAGAGCCTGGTCTCCAGAAAGACCAAGACTTTATAAGAGAGTGTTGGGACTTTCAGCCTCAGCCACTGAATTCTGGGGAGGGGAGAGGGGGTAGAGATTGAGCTAATCACCCGTGGGCAATGATTTAATCAGTCAAGTTTATGTAATGGGACATCCATTAAAAACCCTAAGTGAAGGGGTTTGGAGAGCATTGTAGTGGTGAAAACATGGAGGTGCTGTGAGGGTGGCATGCCCAGAATTGTCACAGGAGCTCCAGATAAGCCCCTCATACTTTGCTCTATGCATCTCTTCCCTTTGGCAGTTCTTGAGTCATATTCTTTATAGTAAATGGATAAACTAGTGAGTAAAGCACTTTCCTGAGTCCTGTGAGTCATTCTAGAGAATTGTCAAATCTCAGGGAATGGGTCATGGGAACCCCCAAATTTGTAGTCAGCCAGGCAAAAGTGTGAGGGGCCTGGGCACCTCATTTGTTGTTGGCATTTGATGTAGGGGCAGCCTAGTGGGACTGACCCTTCAACCTGTGGAGTCTGGTGCCAACTCCATGTGGCTGGTGTCAGAATTGAGTTGTTGGACACCAGTTGATGTCAGAGTTGGTGGCAGGGAGAAAAAGCCCTTCAAGGGCTTATAAGAGCTTCTGTTTTCTCTGCAAAAAGATAAAAGCATTTACCAAGAGAAAACATGGTTTAGTAATATAAGAAAAAAATAGAAATATTAGGGTGCCTGGGTGACTCAGTTGGTTAAGTGTCTGCCTTCAGCTCAGGTCATGATCCTAGGGTCCTGGGATTGAGTCCCACCCTGGGCTCCCTGCTCAATGGGGCCTGCTTCTCCCTCTACCCTTCAGCCTGCTTGTGCTCTCTCTTGCTCACTCTCTCAAGCTCTCAAATAAATAAAATCTTTTTAAAAATAGAAATATTAAAAGTAAGAAGCAAAGGAGACAGGGGGATGGGTGGTTCCTGGATGCTGACTGCCAACATCACCATTTTAGTAACTGGACCTCAGACGGTCACTTAGCTGCATTCTGCCTCCATTTCCTCACCTGCAAAATGGGAACAGTAACAGGACTCACTTTGCAGTTCTTGTGAGGCCTAAATGAAAGATTCCTGTCATAGTCCTTAGCTCTCACTATTATTAGCTGCTATTATAATTATTTGCAGTAATATTGTCTCCTACCCAACCCCCCACGAGAAAGACTACAGGACTTGAAAAGTAGTTTTAATAAGGTAGCCAGTTCCAAAGTCAGTAGGCAAAAATCCAAAACTTCTCTAAATATCAGCAGGTATCAGAAAAGAAATATAATAATAGACAAGCCTCCAACCACAAAAGCAAAAGGGCTAGATAGCATATAACAAAAACAAACTTAAAAATTCCTATGGAAGTGTAGAAGTCCATGAAAGTCAATAAGATGGGGGCAGACACTCTCTACCAAATATGTGGACTTATTAGAAAGTTATGGTAAATTAAAGACAGTTTGGTACCAGAGCAGTTTCTAAAAAATCAATGAAATAGCATAGACAGTGCAAAACATAGTCCTGAATTCATATGAGAAAACTGGTATAACACAGAGAAGCTGTAACAAATTGCTGGTGAAGCAACAGAATGTCACAGAAACAGTGCTGGAAAATTGGTCATTTACATGGAAGCTTTAAAATTAATCCTTTATGTCATAGCATGGGCAAAAATGAATTGCAAATGGATTAAGTGCCTAAATTTTAAAAGCAATATATTTAACATTAGGGAAAATGTTGGAAAATACCTCGAATGATGTTGGGGTAGGGAAGAACTTCTTAAATAAGATATAAAGAATAAGATGAATTTTACTGCATTATAAGTAAAGCTTTTAGATAATGAAAGACACCACCAACAAAGCAAACAGACAGAAGGGAGAAGATGTGTGCGATGCATAAGACTCATGGAGAATTCATACCTAGCTTATAAAAACTACTTCTACAAATCAGTAAGACAAGGACAAAAATCTGAATGGGAACATGAGCAAAGAATATGTACAGGCAATTCAGAGGAGACTAAATCGAAACTGACAAAGATGAAAACATAGTAAAGCTCATTACAAATCAGGAAATGCATAGTAAGGCAATAATGAGATGCTATCCCATACACATTGCCTTAGTGAAAAATATGAAGTGTGGCAAGAAATAACTGTTGGTGGGAATGTGGGATGATGGGAACTCTTGTGCTCTGCTGGCACTGGGCATGGGAAGCACAAACTGGCATAGTTACTTTGGAGAAGAGTTTGGCATTATCTACTACATGGAAGGTACACATAGCCTGTGACCCAGCAATCCCACTCCTACAGATCAGCCTGGAGAACCTCTCACATGTGTCAGAAGAGGGATATACAAGGATATAGTAGGACTTACTATTGTAGTAGTGAGTAGTAGTGTAGTGAGTAGGATTCACTACTCAGAATGGTAAGAAATAATAGTAAGGAAATGGGAGCAACCTAAATGTCCACCAACAGGAAAGGGATTACAAACATCAAATTGTGGCATTTTCATACAGCAGTGAAAATGAAGTATATCAAATCAATGTATCTCAAAAACCTAATGCTAGTGGAAAACAGCTCATTACAAAACAAGACTTACACTGTGATAATCTAGAGTTTTAATGCATGCAAAACAATTCCACATATTGTTTATGGACACAAACATATTTAGCAGAAGTATAGAACTGAGCGGCGCACAGAATGAAAAAAAATATTTGCAAATCATATATCTGATAAGGGGTTAATGTCCAGACATATAGAGAACTCCTAACAAGCAACCACAAAAATCCTAATTCAAAAATACATAAAGGGCTTGAATAGACTTTTCTCCGAAGAAGATAAGCAAACAGTCAATAAGCATACAGAAAGATGCTTAGCATCACTGATGATTAAGGATATGCACATTGAAACTACAGTGAGATTCCAGCTCATGCCTGTTGGGATGGCTACTATCAAAAAAGTAAAAACAGTAAGTGTTGGCAAGGATGTGGAAAAATTAGAATCCTGTGCACTGCTGGTGGAGATATAAAATGGTACGGCTACTGTGGATAACTGTATCGTGGTTTCTTCAAACACTAAAAATAGAATAATCAGGATGCCTAGGTGGCTCAGTCAGTTAAGCAGCTGTCTTTGGCTCAGGTCATGATCCCGGGGACTGGGGATCATGTTCTCTGTTCAATGGGGAGTCCCCTTCTCCCTCTTCCTCACTCCCTGCCCTTCTGCCTGCTGCTCCCTCTGCTTGTGATCTCTCTCTCTCTCTCTCTGTCAAATAAATAAATAAAACCTTAAAAAAAGATAGAATCCTATATTCCAGCAATTCTACTTCTGGATATATACACAAAGAACTGAAAGCAGAGTCTTGAAAAGTTATTTGTATAACCTGCTTTCACAGCAGCATCATTCACAACATGTAGAACATGGAAGAAATCCACGTGTCCATGTTGGATGAATGGATCAGCAAAATGTGGTCTAGCCAGACAATGGAATATTATTCAACCTTAAAAAAGAAGGAAATTCTGTCACATGCTACAATGTGGACAAACCTTGAGGACATTACACTAAGTAAAATCAGCCAGCCACAAAAAGATAAATACTATCGGATCCCACTTACATGAGGTTCCTAGAGTCATCAAATTCACAAAGACAGAAAGCAAGATAGTGGCTGCCCAGGGCTGAGGGAGAGGATTGGGCAGTTCATGGTTTTGTTTTGTTTTTGTTTTTTTTAATTTTTTATTTTTTATAAACATATATTTTTATCCCCAGGGGTACAGGTCTGTGAATCGCCAGGTTTACACACTTCATAGCACTCACCAAAGCACATACCCTCCCCAATGTCCATAACCCCACCCCCCTTCTCCCAGCCCCCCTCCCCCCAGCAACCCTCAGTTTGTTTTGTGAGATTAAGAGTCACTTATGGTTTGTCTCCCTCCCAGTCCCATCTTGTTTCATTTATTCTTCTCCTACCCACTTAAGCCCCCATGTTGCATCACCACTTCCTCATATCAGGGAGATCATATGGTAGTTGTTTTTCTCTGCTTGACTTATTTCGCTAAGCATGATACGCTCTAGTTCCATCCATGTTGTCGCAAATGGCAAGATTTAATTTCTTTTTTTTTAAAGATCTTATTTATTTTATTTGACAGAGAGAGAGATCACAAGTAGGCAGAGAGGCAGGCAGAGACAGAGGGGGAAGCAGGCTCCCCGCTGAGCAGAGGGCCCGATGCGGGGCTCTATCCCAGGACACCAAGATCATGACCTGAGCCAAGGGCAGCGGCTTAATCCACTGAGCCACCCAGGTGCCCCTGAGATTTCATTTCTTTTGATGGCTGCATAGTGTTCCATTGTGTATATATACCACATCTTCTTGATCCATTCATCTGTTGATGGACATCTAGGTTCTTTCCATAGTTTGGCTATTGTGGACATTGCTGCTATAAACATTCGGGTGCACGTGCCCCTTTGGATCACTATGTTTGTATCTTTAGGGTAAATACCCAGTAGTGCAATTGCTGGGTCATAGGGCAGTTCTATTTTCAACATTTTGAGGAACCTCCATGCTGTTTTCCAGAGGGGTTGCACCAGCTTGCATTCCCACCAACAGTGTAGGAGGGTTCCCCTTTCTCCGCATCCTCGCCAGCATCTGTCATTTCCTGACTTGTTGATTTTAACTATTCTGACTGGTGTGAGGTGATATCTCATTGTGGTTTTGATTTGTATTTCCCTGATGCCGAGTGATATGGAGCACTTTTTCATGTGTCTGTTGGCCATCTGGATGTCTTCTTTGCAGAAATGTCTGTTCATGTCCTCTGCCCATTTCTTTTTTTTTTTTTTTTCTCTGCCCATTTCTTGATTGGAATGTTTGTTCTTTGGGTGTTGAGTTTGCTAAGTTCTTTATAGATTTTGGACACTAGTCCTTTATCTGATATGTCGTTTGACATATCTTGATATATCTTCTCCCATTCTGTCTGTTGTCTTTTGATTTTGTTAACTGTTTCCTTTGCTGTGCAAAAACTTTTGATCTTGATGAAATCCCAATATTTCATTTTTGCCCTTGCTTCCCTTGCCTTTGGCGATGTTCCTAGGAAGATGTTGCTGCGGCTGAGGTCGAAGACGTTGCTGCCTGTGTTCTCCTCAAGGATTTTGATGGATTCCTTTCTCACATTGAGGTCCTTCATCCATTTGAGTCTATTTTTGTGTGTGGTGTAAGGAAATGGTCCAATTTCATTTTTCTGCATGTGGCTGTCCAATTTTCCTAACACCATTTATTGAAGAGGCTGTCTTTTTTCCATTGGACATTCTTTCCTGCTTTGTCGAAGATTAGTTGACCATAGAGTTGAGGGTCTATTTCTGGGCTCTCTATTCTGTTCCATTGATCTATGTGTCTGTTTTTGTGCCAGTACCATGCTGTCTTGATGATGACAGCTTTGTAATAGAGCTTGAAGTCCGGAATTGTGATGCCACCAACTTTGGCTTTCTTTTTCAATATCCTTTGGCTATTCGAGGTCTTTTCTGGTTCCATATAAATTTTAGAATTATTTGTTCCATTTCTTTGAAAAAGATGGATGGTACTTTGATAGGAAGTGCATTAAATGTGTAGATTGCTTTAGGTAGCATAGACATTTTCACAATATTTATTCTTCCAATCCAGGAGCATGGAACATTTTTCCATTTCTTTGTGTCTTCCTCAATTTCTTTCATGAGTACTTTATAGTTTTCTGAGTATATATTCTTAGCCTCTCTGGTTAGGTTTATTCCTAGGTATCTTATGGTTTGGGGTGCAATTGTAAATGGGATTGACTCCTTAATTTCTCTTTCTTCTGTCTTGGTGGTGGTGTAGAGAAATGCAACTGATTTCTGTGCATTGATCTTATATCCTGACACTTTACTGAATTCCTGTACAAGTTCTAGCAGTTTTGGAGTGGAGTCTTTTGGGTTTTCCACATATAGTATCATATCATCTGCGAAGAGTGATAATTTGACTTCTTCTTTGCCGATTTCGATGCCTTTAATTTCCTTTTGTTGTCTGATTGCTGAGGCTAGGACTTCTAGTACTATGTTGAATAGCAGTGGTGATAATGGACATCCCTGCTGTGTTCCTGACCTTAGCGGAAAAGCTTTCAGTTTTTCTCCATTGAGAATGATATTTGCAGTGGGTTTTTCATAGATGGCTTTGATGATATTGAGGTATGAGCCCTCTATCCCTACACTTTGAAGAGTTTTGATCAGGAAGGGATGCTGTACTTTGTCAAATGCTTTTTCAGCATCTATTGAGAGTATCATATGGTTCTTGTTCTTTCTTTTATTGATGTGTTGTATCACATTGACTGATTTGCGGATGTTGAACCAACCTTGCAGCCCTGGAATAAATCCCACTTGGTCGTGGTAAATAATCCTTTTAATGTACTGTTGAATCCTATTGGCTAGTATTTTGGTGATAATTTTTGCATCTGTGTTCATCAAGGATATTGGTCTATAGCTCTCTTTTTTGATGGGATCCTTGTCTGGTTTTGGGATCAAGGTGATGCTGGCCTCATAAAATGAGTTTGGAAGTTTTCCTTCCATTTCTGTTTTTTGGAACAGTTTCAGGAGAATAGGAATTAGTTCTTCTTTAAATGTTTGGTAGAATTCCCCCGGGAAGCCGTCTGGCCCTGGGCTTTTGTTTGTTTGGAGATTTTTAATGACTGTTTCAATCTCCTTACTGGTTATGGGTCTGTTCAGGCTTTCTATTTCTTCCTGGTTCAGTTGTGGTAGTTTATATGTTTCTAGGAATGCATCCATTTCTTCCAGATTGTCAAATTTGTTGGCATAGAGTTGCTCATAGTATGTTCTTATAATAGTTTGTATTTCTTTGGTGTTAGTTGTGATCTCTCCTCTTTCATTCATGATTTTATTTATTTGGGTCCTTTCTCTTTTCTTTTTGATAAGTCTGGCCAGGGGTTTATCAATTTTATTAATTCTTTCAAAGAACCAGCTCCTAGTTTCGTTGATTTGCTCTATTGTTTTTTTGGTTTCTATTGGGTAGTTCATGTTTAATGGGAACAGAGTTTCAGTTTGGGAAGATGAAATGTTCTGGAGACGGATAGCGGTAATGGTTGCACAAGGGTGTGATTGTACTTAATGCCACTGAACTTTGTTCTTAAAAATAGCTCAGATGGTAAATTTTATACTATGTGTATTTTACCACAGTAAAAAAAGAAAGAACTGAATGCCAGAACAGAGGGGGCGGAGAGAAAAGTGATTCCAGAGGAGAAAAAAGAGTTCAAATGTAATTTATCTTTTAAAAAAATCTCAAACTGTGGCATAATAGTAAGTTTGTTAAATTCACCAAATTATAGTGGTAAGTACATGAATATTCATTATCTTGTTCTCATCACTTTTCAGTGTTTTGAGACATTTCATAATAAAAAAGAAAATAGATACATGAAGACATGAACCCCAAACCCTAGAGTAGGAACAACAAGAACAAGTAATCAAACAAGGAATAAAAAATTTAATAAAAGGAGAGATTTCTTTTGTATTTTTTATTGCATTAGTGTTTATCTATAAAGGTGATGTTTATTCTTTCAACAGACTCACAAAACTGGCCATTGACCAATCTCTGTAAGAGAGAGCATACAGAGGGAGATGCAAATTTGCATCAGGAGAAAAATGGAATTTAACTTCAGGTGAAGAGGATATTTTTTAAAAATCATGAGAATGTGTCATGAACAATTACTATCATTACATTCTAAATGCTCAATGAAATGGACAACTCTCTCAGAAAATCTGTGTAATCAAAAATCAGCCCAAGGAAAAGTAGACAGTTAGTAGATCTCAATCAGCTTAAAATAAGCTAAAAGTGAAGCCAAGATCAACATGTAAAATATTTGTGCGTGAATTCGACCAAGTCATTTCATGCAACTTATTTTGGAACATGGAAACCTAGGGCACCATTCACAGAAGGCTCTGACCGATTCTGTTGGCAAGTGACTAACAAAACACTTGTCCTCAACCCCTCCGCTTTCATCAAACTCTGCAAAAGAGGCCAAAAAAATGAAATATCCACGTTCTCAGTCTCCCTTGCAGTTAGTGGTTCCCATATGACAGTTCTGGCCAATGAAACACAAACAGACATTTCCTGGGAGCCTCGGGGAAAGTTCTTATTTTCTTGATGGAAGGAGGAGGCCATCTGGTGCCACCATCCCCTTGCTTCCTGCCATGGACAGGAATCCTGGAGCTGAGATGGCCATCTTGCAGCCATGGCTGAAAAGCCAAGAGTCTGCAGAATGAAGGCCCAGATCTGGTTGAGTAACTGAAAGAAGGTCAACAGTCATCTACCCTCTACACTTCTTGTCATGGACACTGTTGAGAAGTTTTATATTTGTTTATTTGTTACTTACGGCTGAGTCATTGCTAAAATAAGCACAAACCTGATTTAAACCCAGTCAAGGACACCATAAGAAAGTTAAGTTACAGCCAATCTCATACATAAACAGATGGAAATAATCCCAAATAAAATATTAGCAAGTCAAAGCCAGCAGTGCATTAAAAGAAAATGCCAAGTAGGGTTTAGTCCAGGAATTTAAGGATAATTTAACATTAGAAAAGTCATCAATGTTATTCACTTCATTAGCAGACTAAAGGAGAAAAACCATCTGTTCATCTCAATAGATGCTAAAAAAGCATTTGATGAAATTCAAAACTAATTCATAGTAAACATTCTTAGTGAACCAGGTGTAGATGTTATCTTCTTTAATTGAATAGAACTTTTTACAGAAATCTGCAGCAAATATCTTACCAGGAGAAGAGGAGAATTTCCACAAAAGTGAGAAGGTAGGCAAGGATGTGTGCTGTCCCTTGGATATCAACTCTATCCAATGCAAGTAAATAAGAAAAAAGAATAAGCATGTATTTTGGAAAGGGAGAGAGATAACTGTCATTGTTTATAGGCAACACAGAGTCATCTATTTGAAAATCTAAGAGATTCTACAAAGAAGCAACATTTCTCTGGCCTTTTTTTGATAGCTATAAATTGCACCTCATACGGTCCTTAAGACTATTAATAAACTTGTTGCATGTAAGAAACTTTGAATGCACACGATAAGCACTAATAAGGCACAAGATCAATGTTCCTAAAGACCAGTCATAACCAATTAGAAATTGGAAAAAAATCTTCTTTTTAAAAATTTATTTATGAGGGGCGCCTGGGTGGCTCAGTGGGTTAAAGCCTCTGCCTTTGGCCTGGGTCATGATCCTGGGATTGAGCCCCGAATCGGGCTCTCTGCTCAGCAGGGAGCCTGCTTCCTCCTCTCTCTGCCTACTTGTAATCTCTGTCTGTCAAATAAATAAATAAAATCTTTAAAAAGAAATTTATTTATGATAGCTATCAACCAATGGTATATCCAGAAATAAACCTAACCAGAGATGGGACTTTGGCAGCAGATGACAAAATTCCTAGAAGGAACAAAACAGAAGTCTGGAACAAGTGAAGAGATGAAGTGGGCCCAACGGGTGTCATGAAATGTCATCACCTTCTGAAGTAAGTCAGGTGTTCAATGCAATTACGATCCATATCACACAAGGACTTTTCCTAGAACTTTGCCATCTGTGGCAAATGACATGAGAAGAATGGAAATCTGTGGATACCCTATAACAGGCTGTAAACACAGAACAGGGAAGCCCAGAGTCACCTGCTTAAGTCACTTCCTCTTCCCTATGGGTATGCCTCAGTCATAGACGTGGAATGTTTGGTGCTTGCAGATCCCCTGCCAGCTCCCATGCCAGATTCTGCTCCCCAGTGTCCAATGCCCTCCAAAAAGAAGCACTGACTCCTGATGATGCTAACATAGGATGACCGCTTTTGCCCTACAGTTAATTATCCATACTTTGGTATCTGACAAATCAGATAATTGAAAAATAATATCCCACTGTTTTAAAAATTATTAGTGCAGCTGCCTACATCCTCAGGGCAACTAACAGGATGAGATCAAGTGCTTTCCTATTTTCCACAGTCCGCACTAGTCCCAGTGGCTTTATGGCATACAACTATAAGGGATTTAAGTAGGGGTGGTAGATTTGGATCCCTGGGCACCACAGCTTCAACTTTATTTTGAATACAAAACAATCCTCCAAAACGAGTGTCCCTAGCTGCACTCCTGGCCATGTGTGAGCCCTCCGGTTGATCGGCAGCTGCCTTAACTTTTGGCATTGTCAGACTCTGTGATGGTAGCCATGCGAGTGGGTAGATAGTGGCATTTCATTGTGATCTTAATTTGCATTTTTACAATTATTAACAAGGCTGAGCACCTTTAAAAATGTTATTTTATTTGAGTACAGTTGACACATGATGTTCCATTAACTTCAGGTGTACAACACAGTGATTCAACAATTCTATACATTGTGGTATGCTCACCACAAGTGTAGCTGCCATCTGTCATCATACAGCACTGTTACAGTATCATTGACTATATTCCTTATGCTCTGCCTTTCATACCTGGGATTTATTCTTTCAAAAACTGGAAGCTTGTCCCTCTCACTTCCCTCCACCCAATCTGCCCAAAACCCAGCCTCTCCCCCCAGCAACCATGTGTGTTTTCTGTGTTCAGAGGTCTGATTCTGCTTTTTCTTTGTTCATTTGTTTTGTTTTTTTTAGATTCCACAAGGCTGAGTGCTTTTTCACAGGTGTGTTGGTATTTGGAGATCCTCTTCTATGAAGGGTCTGTTCAAACCGTTTGTCCATTTTTCTCTCAAGTTACCTTTTTTCAAATTGATATGTAGGGTTCTTACTATATTCTGGGTTGTAATCCTTGTCAGTCCCCTGCAGATGTATTCTCAAGTCTACTGCTGCCTTTTCCTTCCTCAATTTACACCTCCCTGCCTTTGCTCACCTGGACCTTTAGGAACCTGACTTTGTGACATGTGTGTCACATCTGCTCCCATGGGCATCTAAACATCAGTGACACCATAAGGCCATTCAGCCCAGATCTCTCTGCTGAGCTGCAGACTCACAATGCCCAACTCCCTTCTACATTCTTGCTATTCAAACTAGGTCCACAGACAAGCAATGCCATACCCTCAAGGGCTGGTTAAAAATGCAACATCTTGGGCTACATCCCAGACAGATCTCCAGAGCCAGAATCTGCATGGGAAGTAAGATCCCCAGAGGGTTTATGTGCACTTTCAAGTTGAAAAAACCCTGCCTGGGCCCCCTCTACAAAGCTGTGTTCTACACACTAGCACTCAGCATGTCTTGGGGAACAGAGGCAGCTCCTGCATATGCATCTCCCACCTCCAGTGCCAGAAGTCCTGCCTCCAAGAAGGCCCTAGTCTCCACCCAGGGTTCAGGGGGAATCAGGACCTCCCACAGGCTGAGATAGCCTGGCCACTTCCACATGGAAGTTTCATGTGCCCCCAGAAAGAACATATGCCCAAACAGGGATACCAAGTTGGATATATTTAACTAAACTTAGCAAATTAATGTTTTACACACACATTTCAATATGTCGGCTACTGCAGATAATCAAAGGCTAGATCAGAAGCACTTTGGCATGGAAACTCTAGGCCAAATGGGGTCCTTGGCCCCTTGGCGACCATCCCCACAGAACCCCAAGCACCCCGCCCCAGTGCTCTGTTGGTTATCTCCTCTCCACCTCCTAAGTAGCTCAGAAATCCCCCTGCTTCTCTCCCTCTGACTATCCACACAACCTCTCCACCAGTCTGTGGCTTCCTCTCCCAGAGGCACTGCCTGGGGCCATGCTCGACCTCCTAATACCTATTATCCACCCTTCAGCCAGAACATTCCTTCTAAAACACAAATCTGTTTGTGTCAGTTGTGGCTTAAACCAATTCAATCCCTCCCTGCTGCTGTCAGGATAAAGTAAAACTCCAGACACCCAGCTAATTCCAGCCCATCCCCAGCCCTCCCACCATGTCACCAGTCAAGTGAGCTTCTCTGTTCCCCAAATAATTGACTTTCACGAAGGGCTCCACCAGCATCCATCTCTCCATCCAGAAGTTTCCTTCTCAACCACCTGCCCTAGCTTCCAGGACTGGATCAGGGCCCTTGGGCCCTCTGCTTCCTCCTCAGAGTGCATGTTACCCTCTCTCACCATGGCCTGTTCAGGGATCTCTTTCCTGGGTGGAACCCCTGGGCCACTGCATCCAGAACCACACCTGTTTGCTTGCAGCGGTGTTGGCACCCAGTACAAGGCTGACCCTGAGCTGTCCCTCACCTGCTGGGGATTATGATGGCTAAAAAAAAGCTGCATGCAAGTTAGTGTGCAAGTCTGTATGGACAGGCATGTCTATTTCTCTTGGGCAAATGCTGAGGAAAAGAGTGCCTGTGAAGTGCGTGTTTGACTTTACAGAAAACTGACCGTAGCTCCCTTTCCATGCTGCTAGGAAGGAGAAGGGTGACAATGGGTCCTTCATCACCAAGGACCTGGCTTCCTCCAACAGGGGTTGCTCTCAGCAATCCAAGCAGGGGCTCTAAGGGAAGAGGAACCAGGTCCTCCCCCAGCATGGGGGGAGCTGGATTGCTGGCTCCTCCTGTCTTCTCTCTGGATCCTTCCACTCACACTGCCAGTCCCCACATGCTAAACACTTCTGGTGATCTTCCTTGTGGCCATGCTGTCCCCAGTAAGGTTGTGAGGGGCTCTTTTTTGGAGCGATTAGATGGAGCTGGGTTCTCATATGGACTCTGACCACCATTAGGACCAGACTGCACACAGGGTTATGCCCCACCATGACGGGGCGGTTGCCATCCAGATGGATGGGGTCTCCTAATATCTGGGCCTAGAGGTTCCGACTCCTGCCCAAGGTGACACCTTAGAGGGCTGCCTTCAGTCTCATCCTGCCTGGGACTTCTACATCTAGTTATCTCAGCCTCTTATACATGGACCAGAGCAATCTCCAGCTTCTCTCCTAGGTGAGAATCCAACCTCTACCCAAGGCAGTCTAAAGGCTCTACTGAGGGACATCTCCAGCTCATTTCATCCCTAGACAGAACGCCATTCGGTCCCTTCTAACTGGACTACGGCATGTCCCACTGTTGGCCTGTAGACCTTTTTCCTAGAGCCCAGAGTGCTGCTTTCTGGTCTGTACCCTCAGCCTAAACCCTAGGCCCCAGCCCTGCCCCACAGACAACACTGACCACACCCCACTCTTGCCACATCTCCCTCCTCCTCTCTCCTTCCCACCTCTCCCCCTCTCACCTAAGAGGTTTGAATCCTGCTGGAGTTTTGAAAGAAGATTGGCTGGGGGGTGAGAATGTCAGGGTTTACCTGTGAGATAGAGCTGAAGGGACTCCATTTTCACCAATTTTTTGCTAGGCCCCATTTTATTCATGCGCCACAATTTGCCTCTGAATAAGCCAAAGAAACGAAGTTCCCACTCCACGGGAGAAGCAAGAAAGTTCATCGCGTTCTGAATTTGTCCTAGGCCCCAAACACCTCATGACATCTAGGAAGAGCCAGATCCCAAACACAGGCCAGCACACTAGCTTCAAACAAGCCTCGGCTGACGCTGGCATCAACACCCCTACCTTCAGTAGTTTATGAAATAACACCTATTATTCACCTGTCACTTACCTTTGCTCAGACCCTATTCTGGATTCCTAGATGAACATGTACCCTGGACCCCTTTCCAATATAAACCCTTAGCTCCAAACGACAGACAGCAGGACTCATTCTCCCTAACTTACTGAGTCTCCCACTCTATCTGCTAGTCTCCACCCATCGGTTAACACTCTTCAATAAACTCTGTCTCCACTTGCTACAGTTCACGTTTGATTTCTTTCCTGCTCGAAGCCAAGGACCACCAATGGGACCCCTCTCTGGGCCCTCGGATCAGGCCTGCCTGCATTACTTGGAGCAAGTGTCCCCTACTGGAAGGTACAAAGGTAGCTTCTCTGCACTGACAGCTTGGCATATGTACCATGTGCCCTCAGTTTCTAAACTGTTTCTTTGCCTTGTCCCATTGGTCACTCCTGGCATGCCCTCCCTTGTCCCTTCCAACTGTCTTTTTTTAAAAAAAGGAAAATCAACTTTGAGATAAAATTTACATATAATGAAGTTCATCTACTTTGGGTGTAAAGTTTGAATTTTGGTAAATACATATAATCATATCTTCAACACCGTAATTGTGGTCTAGAATATTTGCATCACCTCAAAAAGTCTCCCTGTGCCACTCTACATACAGCAGACCTCCAACCCCACCCCTCCCCCAGGTGACCACTAATCTGCTTTGTCACTACAGTCCCAGCTGGCTTTTATACCCTCCTGTGTTTTCTGTGGTCCTACACTGTAGAATGGACTAATCGTGTTTATTTCCTGTAGTGGTAGGAAACGTCAAACGTCAAACTTTATAGAAATAAAAGGTTTTATTTGTGTAATTGCATTGTGTGAAATGGGGTAGAAGATTTTCTCCAAATCTGAAATATTTTTCATTCTCTGCCTTAAAATGCGGTCCACTTTGCAAATCCTGAGGCTACCACCTGGGTGAGAAAGGCAGTCTTCCTTCTGGGCAGCTCCAGCCACAGCCCTGCCAAGTCTGTGAGGTGTCACAGAGGGAGAGAAGCATACGTGTTTCATCACCAGCCGAGAAAGTGTCGTTTCAGTTGGGAGCCACATACGACAATACAGAAGGGCAATGCTGGGATAGCAGGCGCAGGGAGGGCACTTTGAAATACTATGCAAAGGATTTTCCTTGCAGGGGGATCTGAGGGTCCTGTAGCCCTCCATCCATTGATGCTTAGGCCTCCCCAGGCTCTGGTGGGAAGAGAAGAGCCCAACAGAGAATAAAGAAGTGGTTGTCTGGGTTCACAAAGAATGAGCACAGACACAGCCCTGAGAAGGGAGAGAAGATCAAGCTCTTCCAAAGCTGAGTTTTAATAAGTAGGGGTCAAGAAATTGCAGAGCTGGAGAACAAGTGAGTGGTTCCCGGCAGTTGGGGCTGATGGGGGGAAGGGGAGGAGTGGCCATAAAGGGCAGCACCAGGAAGGGACCATTCAATGTTTTCATGACATCTACACACATAATAAGAGACACAGAACTAGACAGGCACACCGTATCAGTGTCAGTGTCTTGGTTTCCATGTGACGCTATAGTTATGCAAAATGTAACCACTGGAGGACAGTGGGAGAAGGGGACAGGGTCTCTCTGTACTATCTTTGCCCTTCCTGTGAATCTATAATCATTTCAAGATTAAAAAATTAAAAAAAAAACAGTAGTGAACTAAGCTTGGGGTGTTGAACAGAGAGATCTTTATAATAAGCCACTGTATTGGGAAGAAGGATGAGATTCATGTGTTTCAGGCAAATGCAACCCCAGTGGGTAAAGAAGCTGGACAAGGTTGGCAAGAGGCGAGGGAGGCTGAGACTGCCTGGGTCCCAGAAAGGGGACCAGCATCCCTTCCTTCCAACTTTGCCAGTGCAGGGACTGGGCAAGATGGCGGGAACCCGGGTAGGTTGAGAAGGCTACATGCCTCTTAGGGAGACCTTGTATTCTACCTGGCACCAACACCCTGTCCCTTGATCATTGTGGTGGCCTTTCAGGGCAAAAGTCCGGAGGGAGGCTCATGGAGCCCCACACACCTTTGGGGAAACAGCCAATGTCACCTGAGCTCCAGAGGGTGTGGAAGAGCCCAATACGAGGGCAGTGGCTAGACTCAGGCTGAGAAGCCCTCGGACCACAAGTCACAAAGTGATAAGGACATGAGCAATGGACACCAGCTCCTCAATACCCAAAATAACAGGGCCTAACCCCTAATCAGCAGGAGCCAGCCTATAGTACCCAGCATTAGGCACTGTAAGCACCCAAGGCAACCCACACCTCTCCTGATGCAAGAGGAGAAAGAAAAAGGAGAATAATTTGATAGAATATTTACCCAAAAGAGATGAAGTTTAAAAAGTAACTGCCAGGGGTGCCTGGGTGGCTCAGTGGGTTAAAGCCTCTGCTTTTGGCTCAGGTCATGATCCCAGGGTCCTGGGATCGAGCCCCGCATCGGGCTCTCTGCTCAGCAGGGAGCCTGCTTCCCCCTCTCTCTGCCTGCCTCTCTGCCTACTTGTGATCTCTCTCTCTGTCAAATAAATAAATAAAATCTTTAAAAAATAAATAAATAAAAATAAAAATAAATAAAAAGTTAACTGCCACATTAAAAATGTTAAGCTTAAGGGTGCTCTTCTGAAGACAGAGTTGTCTCAGGATATAAGAGGAAAGTAGGACAGGTAGGGGATAGAGCAGGCGTCTCATTCACAGGACCAGCCTTCACACTAGGCCTGCTTGTGATTCTGGGGTACAGTCAGCTGGGCAGTCCCCTTCTCAGGGCTCCAGACCCTTCATACAATGGAAAATTCGCTTCTCAGAATTTTCAAAGTACTTCAGACATGTCCAAAGCCAATGCTAAGATGGTTCCCTCATACCTGGCTCTTTTCCAATGTTTCTCACATGACAGAAGGGTCCCATTATGTGTGTGTGCAGGGCAGAAGTCAGGGAAAAACCTTGACATCTCTACCGTTTACCCTTTACCCCCAACCCATCTCCCTCTCTCCGAATAGGCTGCCCCCAAGCCCCATGATCTTGCTTGGATTAATGACTCCTACAATAAACACAAATATTGAGTGTTATGTTGTACATCTGAAGCTAATATAACCTTATATTTCAATTATGCCTGAAAAAAGGCTCTTAATTTGTAACTACATATTTGTGATACTGTTTTCCTGCCTGACAAAAGTTATAATCATTCCTTGGTAGAAACTAATAGTCCATAATTAAATTTCCCTGCTGTCTCAAAACTGTCTTACTACAATTAGTTGTTGGAATCTGGATCTGAACAAGGTCCATATATTACATGTAGTTGTGACGTCTCTTGTTTGGGAAGGTCCTTACTCGTGTGTTTTGCTTTGTTTTGTTTTGTGAGAATGACAAGTTGCAGAAACCAAATCAGTTTTCTGTAGATGGTCCTACATCCTGAATTTGTCTTTTTGCTTCCTTCTGGAATCTTAAAACCAACAGTACTGGGAAAATTGGTATCCACATGCAAAAGAATGAAATTGGACCCTTACCTTACACCATATACAAAAACAGACTCAAAATGGATCAAAGTCCTAAAGTTATAAAATTCTTAGAAGAAAGCATAGAGGAAAACTTTGTAGCATTGGATTTGCAATAATGTCTTAGAAGGACAACAAAAGTAAAAGTAGATAAAGTGGACTATATAAAAATTTAAAACTTCAGTGTATCAAAGGACACAGACAAAAGAATCAAAAGGCAACCTATGGAATGGGAGGGATATTTGCAAACCATACGTCTAATAAAGGCTTACTATCCAGAATATATTAAAAATTCCTACAATTCAAAACAATAAAAATGATTTTTAAGAGGGACAAAGGACTTGAATAGACATTTCTCCAACGAAGATACACACATGGCCAAAAGCACATGAAAAGATGTTCAACATCGCTAATCATTAGGGAAATGCACTTCAAATGCACAATGAAATACTATCTCACACCCATTAGGATGGCTGCTGTAGAACAAAGAAAACAAAACAGCAGACACTAATAGGCGTTGACAATGACGTAGAGCAATTGGAAGGCTTGCACACTGCTGTGGGGGTGTGGAAGGGTGCAGTTTTGTTGTGGGAGACAGTATGGAGGTGCCTTGAAAAACAATTCCACTTCTGGATACCTACCCAAAAGGACTGGAAGCAGGATCTCAAAGAAATAATTGCATGTTCAAAGCAGCATTATTCACAATAGCTAACATGGGGAAGCAATTCAAGCATCCTTCGATAGCTGGATGGATAAGCAAAATGGGGTCTCTACAAACAATGGGTCTCCCTTAAGAAGGGAGGCAAGTCTGTCACGTGCTACAACATGGATGAACCCTGAGGACATTGCTCAGTGAGATATGCCAGTCACGAAAGGACACATACTGTAGGATTCCATTTATGTGAGGTACCGAAGTCAAATTCACCGAGATAGAGAGTAGGACGGTGGGTGCCCGAGACTGGGGGAGGGGAATGAGGAGTTAGTGTTTAACGGGGACAGAATTTGTTTGGGAAGTGAAGACGTTCTAGAGATGGATGTTGGTGATGAGTGCCCAACACTGAATGCTGCTGAAGCATACACTTAAAATGATTAAGATGATCAATTTTATGTTATATTTATTTCACTATAATTAAACATTTTTGGGAAAAAATGAAGAACAAGCTAGTAGATTTCCCCAAAACCATTCTGGATTCTTTGCTTGTAACCTACTACGTTTATATACTCTGTATTACACATGTAAACCTAAAAACATGCAAACTTGTTAAACTCTAGCAAATAAACCTTTTAATTAAAAAAATATATATCTATGCCAAACCAGTACCTTTCATCCTGAGTCTTCCAGAGAAGGACTGACTGACATAAATGTCCATACTGGCCACAGGCTCAATGTTCCTCTGTATTAGGTCATGGGACATGCAAGCCAGACTCCCAATATGTTTGGCCAAGTGACCTCTGAGCATGGTCATCTGGCCTGGAGGGACTATTGGTTACAGCTGTCCTGGGGTGGGACAGGCAGATAATGCTGAGATACAGGAGAACTGTGACCCCAAACTAATGGGGCAGTAGGATATGTAAATATTTGTGGGTCTGTTATGCTCAATACAATGCTAAGAGATTTCCAGATCTCTGAGTAATGGAAGACTGTAAAGAAAAATGCAACTAGCCAAAACTGGACTCAAAAACTAAAAGCCTTTGAGTAGACCATAGCATGACAAATCAAGTCTGAATAACAGTGCTCAAAAGCTCTGGGCCTAAATGGTTATACGAGCCAGGCTCTTTCCAACTTGGAAATAATAGCTGTATAGTAGCTACCCATATGAACATATTCTTTTTGTATTAACTTCTAGCTGGGGCTGGGGCTCCCAAATGTGGCTGATTCTCAAACAAGCAGTAGGAAACTTACTAGAAATACAAACTCTCCACCCCACCCCATCCCCACAGAATCAGAAATTCTGGGGCCAAGGCTCAGCACTCTGTATTGTAACAAGCTCTCCAGGCTAACCAAAGTCTGAGGACCCCTGGGGCGAAGGGACCATCTCTACTCCATGGATTTCTCCTCCATCCTTACCAAGGTATGACTGATTCTAATTCTTCCCCATAAAGCCGTGAGTCCAGTTCTTGGTGTCTTTAGTTTAAACACATTATTCTTCACCAAAGAGAATGTTCAGTCCATTTATTTGCAATTTCTCAGGTTCATAATTTGAATAGCAGAAACCCCATCAAATGATTTATTTTATTTTTTAATTACCAAACTAATAGATCCTTGTTATCAAGAAACGGAAGAGGCATACAAGCAGAAATAAGAAAGTTATGATTACCTGTAATTCTACCTCCCCAAATATAATCTAGGTCATCAGTTTGGTATGCAAACTTCCAGACCATTTTCCTATGCACAGAGACATTTCTTTCATTCGCCAGAAAAGGGATCAACTTGTATAAACGGCATTATAACTTACCTTTTTTATTTCATAATATATCATGAACAATTTTCCTTGTTAATCAATAAACTTCCATTCGCTTTCTCAAAGCCCTTATTGTATAATTTTCTGCGCCCGTCTCCTATTGTTAGAATTGATTGAATGAGTTTGTATTTGGACAGTGCTCGATGCCTGGTAAGTGCTACACAAATAATTGGCCTCCAAACGTGTTAAATCCAAAAGCCACAAAAACACAGAGAAGCTGGCAAATCTGCAATCATAGTGAAAGATTTTTAACACTTCTGGGAAAACCACAAATCAGGTACACTCAAAACAGGGAACTATGAGGATTGGAATAACCTCTGAGGGTCTTAAACTGTGTTCTCACGTAGACCACTCTCATGGTGCATTTTTCCTACACGCTCCTGTCCCCCCTTAACCCAAGGGACACTGTACAGTGCCCTCCCGGCCATGCCAACATCCACCTGGCTCCCAGGCTGCACCCAGGTATGTTGCTCTGAAATTCAAACCTGCATTCATCTCTGCTCCTAACCTCAACTTCACCATGGCTCCCTTATCTGGGCACACATGTCCCTGGAAGGTGGGGCCACCAGCCTGGCTAGCCGCTTCCAGCTCCCTTGCCTTGGGTGCCAGCCACACTGACCCTGTGGGCTCCTGGAATGGGTCTGCTCCTGCCCTGGGGCCTTGGCAGCTGGGCCTCCCTCTGTGCACAGTACCCCTACCCCCACCCAGCAGGGCTGATTTTCACTCTCTTGAGGCCCGGCTCAAAATCCACAGTTCGGTCATCTTTCCTTGACCTCTGATAACTAGGTCAATTGCACCCTCCAGACTCCCTCCTTGTCAGCATCCAGTGCAATCCTGTCTGCTCCTTATCTCTGGGATAAACAGTTTACTGGATCAGTCCAACCAGCTTCTTACTTGGGACTGAGCCCTGTGCAGGCACCATTCCACAGTGACTGAGCCTATCATTACCCTTAGAGTCAAATCAGGTGGCCTGACTGCGCTGCTCATGTGACAAGCTGTGGCACACCTGCCTTCTATAAGGGCACCAGGTGCAGGGCCAACACCCCGGTGGCTGGAAAACCACAAGCAGCAGGCAGGGGTGGCTTTGCTTCTAGCTGGTCTGTGAGGAGGTTGGTGTGCTGCCGGGCCTGGGATGACTGACTCCTGAGACCGAAGGCTTCTCCTTGGGGAGCGCTTCAGCACTAAATAAACCAGGTGTGTGTGGGTTCTGGGACTTCTGCAGGGGAGAGAGAGAGCAGCTTTTTTTCTGGTGAAAGTGGGTCCTTTCCCGCTTTGTCTTGTCCCACCCAAGGCTAATCTTGTGAATCTTCCCTCCCTTCCTCAGCATCCAGGGCACTCCCATCAGTCCCTTCTCTTCCAACACCCTCCTGCTCTGTCCCCTCTAATTGGCTCTTTATCTCTGTCATGTAAACAACCCTCCTCCTCAGTCTTTAAACAAAGTTCTTCCTCACCCTCCGCAGCGGCTCTACTACCTAACCGCCCCTGCCCCCTCCGTGTTTCTGACTTGCTCACAGTTAGAGCCCATGGTGGCTACTGCATCAGGGAGGAGAATGGTCTGGAGCCCAAGACTCTCCTATCCCAGAGCGCTACTGCCTTTCTGTCTGCCAGGGGCAGACGCCAGCCCCCAGATCTTTGCCCCGCCCACACCCTGGAGTGCCATTGTAGGGGAGGCTTCCCTTCCACACACAGCTTCCTCTTCCCAACTCCTGATGGACGGCTAAGGGAGAGAAGCAGCTTGCCCGGGTGGGGCAGGGAGTTGTCACATACTAAGTTTTGCTAAATTGCCCTGTAAAGAGATCATGTCCCTTTTGCTCCCACCAGGAAAGAATTAGACCAGTTTTCCCACCTCTTCCCCAACACTCAGTACTATCTTCTAAAGATAGTACTTTAAATCAATCTTACAAACCTTGCCCAGTCTGATGGTGAAAAATGAGAGCCTCCTCTTCTGTTTGGCTCTTCTTGATAATCCATTTCATACATTTAACTTAGAAGCAAATAGTCTTACGGAGTTTATGTGGAAAGGAATCTTCCCCATCATTCCCTTTTTCCTAGGGACAATTCCTTGCCACTCTTTTAGCTAATTATTTTGATACCTATGTCTGTATTTCCTCAGAACAAGCTAGCACTTGGATTTTCAGTTCTAGGCTGGCTAGGGGTAGCTGTTTTCTGCCTGTCGTGCCCTGCCCCCCTCATCTCCTCAATGTGTTCTCCCACGTCAGGGCTTCTCCTGATCTCACCTTCCTGAAGCATTTGCTCCAGGAATCTTCTAGACTGGCCTGGCTCCCAGCTGTCCTCCAGGGACCTCTCTGTTTTCCTGGTCGTCTTTCACAGTTGACTCCCTCATTTTGCTGTTGCCCATCCTCCAGCCACTTTCTGAGAAAGGTGGCCTTGGAGATAAAATTTGACCTCTTGTGTGTCTTGGAGTATAGTGACTGCATCCCCACCATCTACATTTTGCCTAGGTTTAAAACTCTAAGCTAGAAAAACACTTCCCTTTAGAATTTTGAAAGCACTGCTCTCTTTCCTTCCAGGCTTCAGGACCTGTATTGGAGTGTGAAGCCATTCTAGTTCCAAAACCTTTGTATTTGTTTTCTCTGGGGACTGTAGGGTTTTCTTTGTCCCCAACATCCTGAAATTCCCCGATCATTACTTGGTGTAGGTCTGTTTCCATCTATCTGCTGGATCCTTGTTGGGTCCCAGGCCTTCTAGAAAACTATCCTTCAGGTTCTGGGAAATTTTCTTGATTCATGTCTTTGATAAACTCTCTTCCAGTTTCTATTCTGCTTCTAGAATCCCTGTCATTCAGATGTTAGATCTCCAGTGACCCTTTCATTTTCTTACTTTCTCTCCCATTCTGCACTTTTATAATTTTGCTAAGTTTTCTGGGGAGACTTCTCCCACTTTATCTTCCAGCCCTTCTGCTTTTCATTTTAGCTAGCCTATTTAATTTGCAAGCTTCTTGCTCTGAGAGTTGTTTTTTTTTAATAGCATCCTGTTTATATTTTAAGAAAACAGTCTTACCTCTCTGAGGATATTACTTTTCTGAGTTTCTTTTCCCCCTCTACATTGTCTTTGATGTCTGACTCTCATGCTTTAGTTCTTAGTCTTTGAGGTAGCAGAGATATCTGACATTATAATACATAATAAATAATATCTTGTGTGTGACTGGCTTTTCTCTGAAGCCTAGTGAAACTTGGTTGCTGGCTTATAGTTAGGAGTGGGCACCAGAGAGTGGGCCAGAAGTCCTGAGACTGTGAGTTGGCTTCAGGTGATGGCTGGACCTTGTCTTTGAGGGACAACTAGCATTACTACCTTTGGATTTTTCCTTTTGGCCTGGGCATGGTTTCCAGAGAAGGCGCTTCCATTCTTCTGCCCCAAGGGGAAAGGGTTGCATGCAGGGAACTGAAAGAAGGTGAGAATTGGAGTCTGGGAAGAATGCAAACATCTGTTTACTACCCAACTCTGCTTCCTTTTCAGTGCAGAGAAGAAAATCCAGTCTCCTCTGCTTGCGGAGGGAGAGGTATCTCTGTTCCAACTACCTGCCAGAGAGAGTCTTCAAAGACGTAACTGATCTTCTGCTTTAGCCCCTACCTTATTCCACTTCCACACCACTTCCAACTTCACCCGATGCCAGAAACTTGAGATCCTCTCTGAGGCTCTCCAGTGGCCTTGTGGCTTAGGACTCAGCTCCTTGTCTTCCTCCGCCACTTGAGGTTCAGAGACCGCGTGGCCTCCTGCTTTCTCACTTCCCACCCCTCGTTCCTGTCTCCTCTCTTGTGGTTGTTGTTCTTGCAGACGGATGCCTTTCTGAGACCCTTTATCCTTGTCTAAGCGGGGATGGGGAGAGAGCACTAGCAAATATGTGCTTTCAACCTGCTGCTCAGCCCATTCCTTTCAGTTGCATTTACTTCAACACGTTTTCAGAAGCTGTTGACCTCTCCTCTCCTATCCCACCTCTATGACGTTTTTTCCTTTGAATTACAGTGGCATTAACTATCGTCACCATGCTGTATAGTTCATCCCTAAGACTTACTAATTTTATAACTGGAAATGTGTACCTTTTGGCCCCCTTCCTCCATTTTACAACCCCACCCCCCACTCTGTCTCTGGCATCCACCAGTCTGTTCCCTGTTTCTGTGAGCTTGGCTTTGTTTGGTGTGGTTTTTAGATTCTGCACAGAAGTGAGATCATACAGTATTTTTTCTTTCTCGGGCTTTTTTCACTTAGCATCATGACCTCAAAATCCATCCATGTTATTGCAAATGGCAAGATTTTATTCTTTTTTTTTTTAAGATTTTATTCTTTTTTATGGCTGAATAAGGTTCCTGTGTGTGTGTGTGTGTGTGTACACATGCCACATCTTTATCCATTCATCCATCAGTGGCTTCTTCCATATCTTGACTATTGTAAACAACATGGCGGTGAACATGATAGTACAGATGTCATTTTGAGTCAATTTCTTTGTTTCCCTTGGATTAACCCCCAGAAGTGGAATTGCTGGATCATACGGCAATTAAGTCTATTATCCGCTTGGAGTTAATTTTTGTGTGTGATGTAAGATAGTAGTTTAGTTTCATTCTTTTGTATGTGGCTGTCCTGTTTTCCCAGTACTATTTATTGAAGAGACTGTCCCTACTCCCATTGTACGTTCTTGACCACGTTGTAAATTAATTGACTATCAGTGCATGGGCTTATTCCTAGGCTCTCTATTCCATGGATCTATGTGTCTGTTTTTATTCCAATACTGTACTATTTTGATTACTGTAGCTTGATAATACAGTTTGAAATCAGGGAGTGTGATGCCTCCAGCTTTGTTCTTTCTCAAATTTGCTTTGTCTATTTGGCTTTTTTGTGTTTCCATGAAAATTTAGGATTTTTTATTCTCTGAAAAATGCCATTGGAATTTTTCTAGGGTTTGCATTAAATTTGCAGATTGTGGTAGGTAGTATGGACATTTTAAGAATATCTATTTTCCAATACACAAGCACTTTTTTCAACCCACAAATGGCTTTTGTTTTGGGTTTTCCCGCATTTCTCAATGAACTTGAATCTTCTTATTCAATAGTGAGAACTTCTATTCCCCACCCCCCATCACCAGGCATCATTTCTATCTGCCCCCATTTTACTTGACAGGGAGAATTTTTCTTGGGTGGTCCAAGCTTCCCCATCCTCTGTGCAGTAGGGCTGAATCCAGGCCAGGTGGGCACTGAGGCCTATAGGTACAAAGCATGGTGTGGGTTTATCTGGTCCATTTCCTGCTGGGCCCCTCTGCTCTCATCGCCAGGCTTTATTGCCTCTGGTGTCCATGGACACGTCTATTTAAACACCTGCATTGTCACCTGGCTCCTGTTCATAGTTTAATTCTGTTCTACATCCCAGCCTCACGTCTTCAGGTGTGCATGTTGAATCCCAGCACATCTCCGCTGCCTAGAGGGCAGCCGATTGCTCCCTCTGCTGGGCCCTGTGTCTGCACCCCTCCCATGACTGCCTTCATGTCCTTCCTGCTCTACCAGGGCGGGGGGGGGTGGGGGGGGCGGAGGTTACCACAGCTGTCCTCTTCCCTCCAGTTTGTCCTGCTGGCTGGTCCCTCAGAATGTGTCCTGGGGAGAAGGGAACAGTATAGAACACCCTGTTTCTTTATCCTCTGACTTTTCCTTACTGTAGCCCTTGAAATTTATTCTGAGGAAGGTAGGAGTGGGGCAAAGTGTGTCAGTCATCTATTGCAAAATAATGATGTGGGACAAGAACAACACAGCTCCTCCTGTGTAGCACACAGCAAATGTCTCCTAGCTTACAAACCAACCAGGTTCTGCTCACCTCTGCTCTGCTCCCAGCTGGGGTCCGGCAGGCCCTGCCGCTCAGGTAGCCCAGTTCTTCCCAGTGGTTAGTGTGCGTGAGAATCAGCTGAGAGTGTACTCAGCCCCAGATCCCAGGCTACGTCACCCAAGATTCAGTGGGACTGAATCCACCTCTCCTGGGCTCACACACATCTGCAGGTCCATGGGCTCATGGCTGACCCATAACCAGTGGGGTGTCTTAGCTCTATGCTCATTCTTTTACCCTCCCTCAGCATGTTCTCAGGGCAATCACAGAGGCTCTGCCCAGACTGAAAGAACCCATCTGAATCCTCTGATCACATTATACTTGCCTGTGTCCCTTGATCCTGGAGCCTGAGTGGGTCACCTGGGGTGGGGCTACAGGGAGAGGGAAGAACTGAGGTCTTGAATGCAATCAGCTGCCCTGGGAAATGTGGAAGAAAGTTAACTGACTCACACAGAACTGGCTGTCCTTCCCAGGTTCATTGTCTTCCCCTGGAGCTTGGTACCCAGGCTCCATCCCGGACTCTTTTTCAACACCTGCTTGCTAAGGACTCCAGTGTGGACTCCTAAACATAGCTGAAGCCCCCTGACTTTTCTCCCTGCCCACAGCTTTCCCCTAGTTTTAAGGGGTGTTGCCTTTCCCCTAAGTTGCTGCTATGACCCCTTCTTTTCTTCATCCCTCTGGGCCAAAGCTCTTCCAGGCTGGTCTCTACCTACAGGGGTGCATTTCTGAACTATGGCCCTGACCTTGGCACACGTCTGCTTATCACTTACTGACTTGATGAGGAAGGCTCAGGGGTGGGGGGCGCCTGGTCAGGGAGGGGTGGGTGTTGAGAAAGTGGAAGGGTACTTTCTCCCTTTCCAAGGAGAACCCCTTATTCTTCCCATTTCCATTATGTTCCTGACTGTTGTGAGGCTGGGGTGGGGGGTAGGGAGAATTTGGAGTTCGTCTCCTTTTTTCTTCCTTATACCCACCCAGGTCCCTCTGGAGCCTGGCCCTTAATCCTCTCAGGTTCTTGTTTTCTACACTGGGGTGGAGGCAGGGAGTTCATAAGGGTAGGAAAGAACAACTTACCTCAAAGAAATACTACATACTCCCCTAGCCCTAACTCTATCCGATACTTGTTTGTGTGGTTGGCCCTCTCCTGACGCCCCTGGTCCCTCCCCAGGCTTGCCACACACCCCTCCCTGCTCCTCTTCTTTCTCCTCCAGCCTCTGTCCACCCCACAAGAGGGGAGCCAGGACGGCAAGCCAGCCCCATGTAACTGGGCTTGCAGAGGAACAGAAAGTGTCCCGTCCACAATGGGGCAGCCGCTCAGGAACAAGCTATGCAGAAACACGTGCCCTAGCCTCCCAGCCCCCAGAGGAAATCCACGTGCCTCCAGCTGCCTCCAGGGCAGACGGAAAGCTTCCGTGCCTATGTGACACCAGCACACAAACCCCCTGTCCATCCCTCCATCAGGTACCCAGCCCCCTTGGAGTTACACATGGGCACCCCTGGGCAGTCCTGTCTGGATGGGGCTTCCCCCTCCAGCTGCCCTAGTGCCTTCAGTCTGGCCTTGGAACTTCTCCAGCTTTGATCTAGCACCTGGACACCATGACCTCCAGTGTATTTCCTTACCCCATGGGACCCCCTTCCCCCATACTGCTCAGAACCTCCAGCTTGGAGCGGGGATGTCTCTGGCCACTGTCCCCAGGTGGAATGGCAGATTCCCACAGGCTCCGCCTCCCTGGCTGCAGTCGGGGGACTGTCCAGAGGGACTCCTCTCTTGGAGAGGTGCCAAGCCCTTCCATCAGAAGGGGCCTCCAGGTTCAACGTTTGTGTACCTGCACCTCCCTTCAACCCAGAACCCTGCCCTCTGCCCCCTGCCCCCACTGCAGACCCTCAGCCTGATCCCTTCTGTCCTCGATCCCTTCGGCCACCCTGCAGGGCCTGCCACCACCTCTTTCAGGTCTAATCAGTCAATCCTCCTGTTGCCAGCCCCAACCATAGGAGAGGTATTACATGAGGCCGAATGATCCGTGGGTCTGCCCAGACTCTTAGGTCTGACTTCTAACATTCTGAAGCATCTCAGACATAAGCTGCTCACTGTTCTTTAGCACAGCACACTCTTTTTGGCCAGGTAAGACCCCTCCACTTGTTATCTCTTTTCGCTTTTATTTTCTTTCTCCGTTGCCCTTCAACCCTGCTATCTGCACCCTTTCCTCTCCCCTGCCTTTGTCATGAGCCAACACCATAGTCTATTTGAAGCAGTTCCTCCAATATGCACGCATGTAGCCTTGTAAAGTAAGTCTTGTTTGCTTGTGTTTAGAAGTTACACAAATGACCTATTATATTAACTCAAGTTTCTTTGCTCTTTAACAGGCCACACAATGTTTAGAATCCACTCACCGAGCTGTGTATACATTTAGTTCATGGCTCAAAATTGCTCTGCTGAAGGTCCTAGTAGGGCCCTCCACCCTTGGATGAAAAAAATGACCTGGGAAGATGGGAGTTACTGATTGGAAAAGGAAATACTCTCCATTTATTGAGCAATGGGCGTACTTAGAGAAATGACTAGATCTGGGTTGGGCCGTGGGAATGGATGATTGGGGTAAGGAAGAGATGACTGGCACTGAGAAGGACACAGAACAGAGAGCTGGCTGGAAGGTCCATCCGTGGAATTGTGGGAATTACAAAGAAATAGGGCAGGAAAAGTGGGGAGGAAAGCTGCTAGGTCCCCTGCTGAATCCTAAGACAAAAGGAGAGAGGACCGTGGCCAGACGGAGTACCAGCCACGTAGTCTTATGTGACCCTCAAAGGACAGTGGTGTGGAATGAGCCATGAGGAGAAGAGGCACCTGATGGCACACGAAGGAAGATGCTGGAAAGAACTTCAGGGGAACAGTGCCCCCAGGAGAGCCAGGTGTCCTTTCCAGTGGTGTGGGATGTTGCATGGAGTCTCAGAAATATTCTGGGGCTTTTCTGATGTGTTGGAATAGTGTTACTGACTTCTCATGAGTGGACTGCAGAAGCTAAGTGATTTGCACTGTGCAGGTGTCCCTCCCATCGGACTGCCCTTGATTTCCCTGTCCTTCACTTGTCCCCCTGGAAGAGGTGAGAAACCAAGGATAGTTATTGAAGCCTAGAAATGAACTCATTTTTCTGAGACGCAAAGCATGTTTGCATCATTTTAATGTGTACTCCACACTAGTGACTGTGACCTCCCCTCTCATTTTCCTGTCTTTCTTTAAATGGAAATGGCTCTGATATTATTTCTCGAATCCTGACTTCTTGATCATAGTTCGACATCTGATGCCATCACATCTTCTGGGAAGGCGTTCCCAAGTATCGACATGGTGAGAGACAGATTATTTCTCCTTCATTTACAAATGTATTGACCTTTTAAAATATGTGTAACTTATAATCTTTAATTTTTTTTTAATCGTGAAATTATAGGTTTCCAGGAAGTTGCAAAGGCTGTACAGGGAGGTCCATGCACCGTTCACCCATTTTCCCCTATGGCTGCACCTTGCCTTACCCCAGAGCAACAGTAAATGGGCGACTGAGATTGGGGACATGTGGATATAGTTCCATGTGAGCGTGTCACACATGTGGCTTTCTGAAACCACCACCTCAATCAAGACACAGAACTACTGTCATGACAAAGATCACTCTTGTCCTAACTCTTCACCCCCGCACCATACAAAACACATTTTGCATCTCTGTCCTCACCCTTCCCTGCCCACCCCTGCACCACCATCCCTGACTCCTGGCAACTGTGAGTAGATTCTCTGTCTCTATACTTCCGGCATGTCAAGAATGTTGTATAAATAGAATCATACCATATGTGAAGCTATTAGCATTTAATGTAATTATTGCTATGTTAGAGCTTAAATCTGCAATTTCGTTTTCAGTTTACTACTTGTTCCCTCTGTTTTTCATTTCTGTTTTCTTTTACCTGCCTTCCCAAGGGTTGCTTGAACATTTATCTGTAGTGTTTTTGGTTGTATCTCTCTCTCCCTCTCTCTTTCTGAGAGAAAACACATACAATCAAAAACACTACAGATAAGAGAGAAAACTGCCAGAAAGAGAGAGAGAGAGAGAAGAGAGAGAGAACACTTGCCAGTGGGGGCTGAGGGGAGGGGAAGAGGGAAAGAGAGAGACTGTCATGCAGACTCCATGCCCCGCGAGGAGCCCAAACGGGGCTCAATCTCACAATCCTGAGATCATGACCTGAGCTGAAATCAAGAGTCAGACACTTAACTGACTGAGCCACCCAGGCATCCCTAAGTGTATCTCTCTATTAGACTTTTTTTTTTTGTAAGATTTTATTTATTATTTTTTTATTTGACAGAGAGAGAGATCACAAGTAGGCAGAGAGGCAGGCAGAGAGAGAGAGAGCAGGGAAGCAGGCTCCCTGCTGAGCAGAGAACCGGATGTGGGGCTCGATCCCAGGACCCTGAGATCATGACCTGAGCTGAAGGCAGAGGCTTTAACCCACTGAGCCACCCAGGCGCCCCTCTATATAGACTTCTAATGAAATACACATCATTTGAATTGTTTTCCTCTTACAGAGTAGATGTCTTTTCTCTTTCACTGCCTTCAAGACTTTTTTTTTTATCTTTGTTTTTCAGTAGTTGGACTATGACGTATCTTGGTATGGATTTTTTTTGAACTTACTTCATTTGGGATCACTCAGTTTCTTGAATCTGTAGGTTTCTGTCTTCTGCCAAATTTGGGGAATTTCCTGCTATTATCTTGTTGACTCCTTTTTAAGCTCTACCCTCTCTCTCCTCTCCTGGGCCTTCAGTGACCTAAATGTTAGATCTTTTGTTATAGACCCACCTGTCCCTAAGATTCTGCACATTTTTCTTCCCTCACTGTTCAGACCAGATCATTTTTACTGTTCTGTCTTGGGGTTTATTAACTCTTTCCTCTGTTCTCTCCATTCTAATTTGAGCCCATCCACCGAGGTTTCTTTTTTAAAATTTCAGTTATTTTTGAGTTCCAAAATTCCCATTTGGTTCTTTTTTATATCTTCTATTTCTTTGCTGATACTTTTCTATTTCTGTTTCAAGTGTGTTTTTAATTGCTCTAACTGCAACAAGATACATTAAATGGAAACCAGGAAGAGCAAAGACAGGACTGAGTCCTAACAATGATAAAAGCATCTCTTCGGATGGTGGCTTCCAAGGGTCAGGTAACGTCTTCTTGTGTTCAGCCTGTTGATCAAATTTTTTCATTGAGATGGAGATTCTTGTTCTTAACATGACAAGTGATTTTCAGTTATATCCTGGATATTTGGGATTATGCTGAGACTCTGGTCTTAATTTAAAGCTTCTGTTTTAGCTGGCCTCCTCTGAAACGAGGCCACTGGTGGAAAGGGGAATCACCTTATAACGGCTAGGTGTGGAAGGAGGTCCAAGTTCCCTATATGGCCATTCTTGACAAGGGTGCTTTGCTCCCCCACCCCCCAGGGTGGGAGCAGGTTAGGCTCTCTCTAGGCCTTCATGGATATGACCTTGTTAGGCCCAGGCAGGGCACCTCTTTATAACTAGGCAAGGATAGAAATCTGGGCTCTCCATTGGCCTTTGCTGATGAGCTGGGGGCCATGTTTGTTTGTTGTTGTTTCCCATGGTGCTCTGCTGGGGGAGGACAGTTCCTGACACTTGTGGTCTCCGGAGGCACGCCTGTGTTTACCACCTTGGCAAGCCCTTGCTCTATTGTCTCTTTCACCTGAATGTAATCCCCTCCCTTTCTCTTGTATGACAGTTCTCCTTGTGTAAATTCTATCTGCTGTAGATCCGATCGCCTCAAATTCAGTTCCATTTTGCATTTGTTCACTCCGTAGTTGTACCTTCGCGCCCTTCCTTTCTGAATCCCTATGTTGAGTATATTCCCCCTTCAGAGGCGTTGCTGAGTCAGGGTTTTTTAATGACCTGAAGTCGGTTTGCATTTCTCGTCATCGTTTTCAGGGCTCAGTCCTGTCATCGGTCCTCCTGGTTTCCATCCAATGCGTCCTGTTGCTGCTTTGCTCTCTGCTCCCTTCCCCCCGGGTGCATCCCGTTTCCTTCTGCTGGTTGGTATGCTGTTCTCAGGTTTCAAGGGATAACGAGTAACTTTGGAGACCTATGTTATAGGGTCTCTCTCCCCGCCAGCTTCCTAAGCTTCTCCTCAGCCTTATCGCCTGACGAGACAGTTCCTGGAGCACGCTTCCAGCCCCACTGACCTGCAGGCATCTAGACTCCATTCTGGATCTTTACAGATTGAGTGCTGTCTCCCTCCCTCTCCTTTTACTCTTTTAAATAAAAGTGTTCGTAGTCACTAACTCACTCCTACCCTGCCCCCCATCTCAGCACTCTCTCGCTTTATTTTTTTTTTAAAGATTTTATTTATTTATTTGACACAGAGAGATCACAAGTAGTCAGAGAGGCAGGCAGAGAGAGAGGGAGGAGGAAGCAGGCTCCCTGCTGAGTAGAGAGCCCGATGCGGGACTCGATCCCAGGACCCTGAGATCATGACCTGAGCCGAAGGCAGCGGCTTAACCCACTGAGCCACCCAGGCACCCTCTCTCGCTTTATTTTTTATTGTGCTCTATTCTTTCCACGTGCTTCCTGAGGGGGTCCGTGTGGGGCGGGCCCCCTGCAGCCATGGGCTGCCCTCATGGTCAATGACTTCTCAACCATAATCTCAGGCTTCCGTGCATCTTCTGTCAGCATGCTGAGAGTTCAGTGGACCCTTGAGCAACACAGGTTTGAACCACGTGGACTCAGGCCCAGATCTGGTGCAGTACGGTGCAGTAAATACAGTTTCCCTTCCTTGTGATTTTCTTAAGTTCTTTCTTTTTGCTCCCTTACTTTATTGTGAGACTACAGTATATAATGCATACAGCATACAAAATATTGGTTGGTTGGCTCTCCTGGCTATTCCAGGCAATGGTAGGCCATTAGTGGGTAAGTTTTTGCAGGGGGTCAGAAATTATCCATGGATTATCACCTGCATGGGGGGTGGGTGCCCCCAACTCTGGTGTTGTTCAGGGGTCGACTGTGTTTGTTTTTCATCTTCATGCCTGCCGTGGTGGCGGGGAAGTCCTGCTTCTTGTGGGTGGGAGAGTGTTTCTCCTAGGAGCCTCTCGGTAGTCTTTACCCACTTAAGGATATAAAGCTCATCGTGCGTCTGCAGGGTGGGTGTTTTCATTCCCCATTCTTCTGTTTTTCAATCTTTAATCCTAGAAAACTTGGATCGTTTCTTGGCTCGTTTTTTCCTGCTCCACTGTGTGTCTTCTGCTGAGAGCCCAGCACTTCGGGGTTGGAGTGTCTATCCTCCACATCTCTGAACTTCTCTCTTACATTTTCCAGCTCTCTCCCTCCCGCCTTCTGAGCGTGTGTTCCTCTACCTCATCTTCCGGCTCATTAAGTCTGTTTTTCCGATCTATTAAGGTCTTCATTGTTTCCATTTATTATATTTCCATTCCGGCATTTTCTTAAGGTCTTCTTTTAACTGCTTGTTCCTGCTTCATATGAGCAACATTCTCTTGTCCCCCAGAGGGTATTTGTCACGACTGGTGTGACTGTTGCCAAGTCCAGCTCCAACACTCTGGGTTTCCTGAGTTGCTTTTCCTTCCTGGCCTGCACCTGATACCTCGACTCTTTCCCTTTGAGCTCCTTACCTCTGGAAACAGTGGCCACTTTCATGGTGGCCCAAGTACTAGCTCATGCATGCCATTTCTACGTCACCTCCTCCACTTTGGGTCTCAGGGATCTCCCCCCGCCCTCCGTGCGCTATCCTGTCCCCTAGTATACTACCCTGGCTCTGATCCCCATCCTTCGGGGTGAGTGGGTCTGGGAGGAAGTCTCTCTGCACTGGGGTTGTCTTTGTCCCTCCCTAGCAGGGCTCTGGCCTTTTGGGAGGGGACCAGCTTTGCTGTTCCACTGTCGCTCTGAGCAGAGGGACCCTCCTGGAGTTTTGTGACAGTGAGTGGCCAAGGCTTTGTCTGGGGCTGCGAAGCCTCCCAGAGACATACTGAGCAGGAAGTGAGATCATTAAGAGGAATCAGTGAGGGAGTATATCAGCCTATGTACAGCGCTGTCTGGCTGCTTTTGTGCCGCATGAGGGTGGGGGGATTGACTAGAACATTGGAGGTGTGTCCAAGACCGTCCTGCCTGGGATGCTGTCTCCGTGGCACACTCACAGTTCCCACCTGGCTGTGTGCAGAGCACCTCAGCGAAGGCAGCACCCTACAGACCAGCCCACCTTTGGCATAACAGTAATCCAAGTCCTCACTGAAACTCACGGGGACGCTTTGTATGTGACAGAGGCAGGCCTGGTGCTCCATCTGTCCTCCCTGACTCTGCTCCTCCTCACTGCCTCCCCCTGTCTGTCCGGACCCTCTGAGACTCAGGGACACCACATGATGCTTACCTTGAACCTGCATGTGTCCCTTGTATCCCATGTCACTTGCTCATAGTCACATCTCTTCACTGAAGGTGTTCTTTCAAGAAATAGCTTGTGTCTTTTGGGGAAGCAGAGCCCGTGTCTATTAGCATCACTTGTCCTCAATAGAAGGTAGTTGCAGAAGTGAATATACTAGAAACATTGTTAATTTCGGATAGAAGCTGTCTCTGGAGGCCCAGCACATATGGAGAGGGGAGAGAAGACTGTGGGTCCCTGAGCTCACTTCTCTGAGCGGGAGGATGGGGAGGCAACAGGAAGTGTGAGTCGCTGCGTGAGTCAGTGGCCGTTAGCACATATCTGCACACCACCAAGACGCCTCCTTCCCTGACCTCCTTCCCCTGCCAGAGATCAGTACTGACCTCAACCCAGAAAATGTCCCCTTTTAGACAAACCAGGCCCCTGGGCTGGGATGGTGGCAGATGGGTTTGAAGATCGGATCCGGTGCTTGCTGGCTGCGTGACTTGAGCATGTTATGAACTCTTTCCTGGCCTCCTTTTTCTTGTCTGTAGAATGGGGAGGCTGGTGTGGATTTTATTTGTACCTCCTAATAGGGCTGGAATGACCCATGTGGAGCTCTTACACTCTGTGCCTGATCAAAGCTAGCTGTGGCTTTCATTTTCCCAGCCCCTGACCCCTCCCACCCCCTCTCCTCCCTGCCCCTGCCCACAATCCAGTGACCTCAGGGGCAAGTGAGGCCCATTGATAGCATTCGCCCAGGAGCCATCCCACCCCTTGTTAGTGTCCTCTGTTGCTGAGTTAGCCCACACCGCACCATCACCACACAGAGAGCCCACAGAATGGACTACATCACTGTGTGCCCAGCTCTGAGTCTGCACTGACCTGTTTACTTCCCCTGAGAGCCCTGTCATGCAGCTTCTGGAGGGACCCCACCTCCAGCTGAGGAGACAGCACCAGCTGAGGAGATAGCACCAAAGTCACACAGAGATACAGAGCCCCGAGTGGGACCCCCAAGAGCCTGCCCCCAGGTTCCCACTGGCCACTCAGACTTCTCCAGGACTCCCCATGAGTGACTGCCCCGCTCTTTCTGCAGGAGGGAAAGGTGAGGCACATGTGGAGACTGGGCCCCACAGGCAGAGAGCCGACTGGGCGTGCTGTATACCTTATCACATTCCGGTCCCACGTCCTGTCTGCTCACATGCAGAGGGCTCTGCATGGGGCCTGCAGGGGCCTGGGCCTGTGGTGGAGGCCGTGCGCCGGGGGCTGGTGGGAGTCCACCGGCTACACGCAGATGGTCGCGGGAGCCTGAGGAGACACAGCTCCCTCCCACTTCTCTGGCCAAGCACGGCGCCCCACAGGATGACGCAGGCTCAGGCTCTCAGCTCCAGCCTCCCTTATACCAGGTGACAGCAGGATTTGACAATCCCTATCCCCAAGTGTTAAGATTTAGTGACATCTGAGCTCTCAAAACCCCATTCACCAGCCCCACCGGCCCAAAGCGTTTCACTAATGAGCCTTCCCTATGTTCAAGCCTGGTGGACAATACAGTCCTTCCTCTGCCCATCCCCCAACCTGACCTCCCCCTCATGTGGTCACTACCAGGCCACCGGCCACCTGGCAGTGCTGCCTGAGGGACAGGTGGGCACAACTAGTTCTCAGCTCCTGGTAGGGCTCCCCTCAGCGCCTCTGGGGCCAACGACCTCACGCCTGTCCAGGCTGAAGGGCTCCAGGTAGACTACACCCCACTCTGGCTGGTTAGCTGTGGGGCATCCTCCCGAGGCTAGGCCAGGGCTCCAGCTATGCAGACAGGCTGAGGGACGGGCTGAGGAAGACAGTTCACACGCCATCTGTAAGCTAGATAAATTCTCTGTGGTGCCGTGCCCCCAACCTAAAATCTCGCTTGGCAGCTTCTTCACACTCAACAGCGGGGAGCCAGCATCCTTCCTATGAAGGCTGGACGGAGGGCAGCTTATGGGTGGAGATGGGGAGAAGGGGGTCCTTGAGATTTGGGGCAGTCCACAGACCCTGAGCCCCTGATGGTTTCTCCAGGGACGAGCAGAGCCTGCTTTTAGCATTATGCAGGCTAAGGAGTTACAAGTCCCACCACTGACTGCTCACCGCTAACCTCAGGAAGCCAATGGGTGAGGTGGAAATGGCAGCCATTTCGCAGTGCGGCTCTTCTTACAAAAGGATGGCTGCCGGCCAGACCTGAATTCTTAAATAGGCCAGCAAGTGCCCCTGAGCCTGGGCACAGTGTCAGACCATCCCATGTAGTCTCCCAGCCCTCCTGGCTCTCCAGGATGGGGCTAGGAGTTGGGGGCCCCTGCCTACTGCTCTGCCCCTCCAGCCCAGGCTGGTTCCTGGGGGGAGTGAGACCCAATGGTACATCGGGCTGTCCAGCTCAAACTGGCTGGACCCTTGTCCCTGCACCTGCTCCCCACTTCCCGTTCTCGCTGTAGCACGAATCCGTAGCCTCATGTGTGCACCAGGCAGACCCTTTTCCTACTCCTATAAGCCCCATGCATGACAATCTGTTGTCTACACTCTGCTCATACCCCGCACAGGGCCCTTGCTTGCCAGAGCAGCGGGGAAGGTGGACCCAGGAGCAGTAGCAGGATGGGTAGGAATTGTGGTGCGGGGGCAAGGGGACTGCACATGGGAGAGGGTCTCCCTGTGGGGGCAGTGAAGCCGGTCCTGCAGAGGGAGTAGACTGCAGGCTGCTGGGCTGAGGGGGCCCCAAATCTGTAGCCACCTTGTGATTTGGCGTCGACATCTGTGAAATGGCAAAGGAAACCACTGGGCTGTGGTACAGCCTGCGAGGGCTGATTTGGGCCAGCTCGGCCCCTGGCACACAGCAGGCCTTCAGGTGATGCCAGCAGCTATTACAATGATTACGGCCATCACCACTGTTACCGCTGTAAAGCTAAGGCATTCAAGGCAGTGGACACAAAGCACAGAAGCACAGAACTAAAGAAGACGGTGAGAGTCTGGGGCACCGGGGTGGGGGTGCGTATGACAGTCAGGAGCACCGAGTCTGGAGTTCGCCAGCCTGTCACAGAGGTCCAGCTTGGTTACTTTCTAGAACACGGCCCTGGCTCTTGTGCCTCAGTTTCTTCATCTGGAATATGGGGCTGATGATACCAGCCACACCACCGGGGCTGCAGTGACGATTCGGTGGCATAGGAGCTGGCACTGCTGTCATCGGTCTGTGAGCCTGGCGAAGGGGCACCTGAGCCGGGTCCAGCTGCCCACATGGGGCCTTGCCGGGGCTGGAGCGGGGGAAGGCCCTACTCAGAAATGTCTTATACGATCCCTCTTGAGAAAGGGTAGGCGGCAGCCCCGCCATCCAGAAGCTGGTCTGGGGAAGCCAGCTGGCCAGTGCTGGTCTCTGTGGACAGAAACCGCGCAGAACACCAGCCTCAGGTGAGATCCCTCTGAGAGCATGCCTGGAGTGAGACGGCCGGACCACCCCACAGTCACGCCTCCTCCCAGACGAAACACCCTCTTCTCATAGCTGACATGAGTTTCTGTCTCCGTGCTGGTTTCCCCTCCAGGTAGATACGAATTATCCAGAAGCCCATCATGGAATGGTCTCTGCATTCTGGCAATAGCCACACGGAGTGACTCCACTTCCTTCGACGCCCTCACAAACTACCCAGCCAAAGCCTGAATCCAGTCATGGTTTCTCACTGACTTCCTCCACGGAGACACCCTGTGGCCTCTGTCGCTGGAGATGAGAAAGAAGCCCACCTGTGCATGGCAGCTGTGCCCCTGGTGGCCTCTGGCTGGACGGTGGCCATGCCCTCCAGAAGCTGGTTGTGCCTCGGAGCCCAGCTGCCCTGACTTCTCCCTTCCTTGCACAACCTTTTCCCACCCTGACACTGCACATGGGCTAAGTGCTAACTAGCCGAGGAGCACCAGGAGAGCCTGAAGGTTCTGGAATTCCTCAGAGCCGGAGTCCAGTACCACAGCAGGGCTGTCCGGTCTTCCCCAGCCAGCGTCCTGTCAAGGGAGCAGGTGCTCACCTTCCTTCTTCCTCCTTGGCATTTCCACACAGTGCGGCCAGTCTGTCAGGGGATAAGCCCCTGGGGTCTTAGAAACCAAGGGAATGTGTTTCAGAGAATCAGTTTCATAGGTGATGGAAGAGCGGAGAAGCCTGGTGGGACAGCAAGGCAAGAGCAAGAAGCCCCCACTCTCAGCTGAATGACAAGGGGAGTGAGGAGGTTATCAGAACCCAGAACCCAGCGCATCAGAATGGCCTTAGAAGGGGCTGCCCAGGGGAGCTCAGGCCCAGGAGGCACACCGAGTGGGAACAATCCTGCTTTGTCCCTTCTTCCCTCCCTCTAAGGTCTCCCCAGTGCCTCCCATCAGCTGACCCTGTCAGGGAGCCTTAGTTCTTTGGTGTAGAGCAGAGCAAAAGGACCGGCACATAAGCCCAGCATGAGGCTCGCCCACCCCAGCCCCTGCCCCTGTGAGTTGTCCTCACTCAGGCCTTGGGAGATACGGGCATCAGAGGAAAGGTAGGTCAGCCCAGGCTGGCAGTGACAGTGTGGGAAGCCAGCTTCCCAGGACTAGGGGGTCAGCATGTCCAAGATGAAGTAGCTGCCAGTGAGGGAAGACATCTCGTTTGCAGGCCTGGCTTCAAAGGCCAGCAGGGTGGTTGGAGCAGGGACAGGGAAACCAAGTCAGAACCTAAGAGGAAGGGAAATAGGGTGAGGAGCAAGTGGTTCTTTTTATGGGCCTGAGTCCCTCCCGGGAATGCAGCAGAGATTTCCGTTCAGCCCCCGCCCTAGTCACTGGGAAGAACTGAAACAGCTCGTGGGGAGCTTGGATCAGGCAGAGGCAGGTGTGGTGAAGTCCAGATGTCCACAGTGCAGTCTGTCAAAGAATAGTTGGGGATTGGGGACTCACAGGTGACAGTGGAGAGAGAGCCAGGCATGGGGCGGTTGGCTCCAACTCCTACACCTGCCGATCTCACTATCAAAGCAAGACCAGGCTGGAGACAAGACTTAGAGCTGCGGACATCTGGCCACGGTATTCTCACGCTGTTTTCCTTGCATCTATTTGTGTATCATATGCATGGCGAGTGACCCTGAATTCTCATTTTCTTAGGTGATTTTATGTAGTATGTAAGGCAGCCCTTGAAAGTGGAATAACTGAAGATACAAAAGCTAGTACGAAATAGAGTACAAGGTATAGGAATGTGGGAAAACTAACGTTGGCATAGGAACAACCAGGCTTTATAATGAGTCTAGTGCCATGAGCTCAGAGGGTGAGAAGGGCTGGGCGAGGTGGGGAAAGCAGGCTGTAGAGCAGGACAGAGACGGGTGCCCACATCCACTCTACAATTCAGGTGTCCGTTTTTGGCTTTGGTGCTCATGGCTGCACCCTGCCTTGTTTCCTCCCCTCCCCTGTTCTAAGGCTCCCAACACAGCAGCTGCCCTTGTGTTCCTCAGGGAGGTCAGGGGCTCAGGGGGGCGGCTGCACACCTCCCAAGCAGGGGGCAGGGGTGCAAATTTTATATGGTCCTCCACCTCCCTGCCAAGCAGCTCGACTAAGGCTCCTGTCCCAGCCAGCAGGTGACATTAACAGTTCTCTGTGCTTCCTGTACTTGGTGGAGCTGGGTCTGTGGTGGGCTGTGGTGACAGAGGCTCCCCAACTGGGTCCAGGCTGGTCTTTGAGACACTGCAGGGGCGGGGTGGTGACGGCCAAGCAGCGACACCACCTGAGGCCAGTGCCAGACCCGTGGCCTCCTCGGGGTGTGTAGTCCCCATGAGCACCGGCAGTCTCTCGGGTCTGTTCAGACTTTTGCAATCTGTGCAAAAAGAGGAAGGTACCTTCACAGTCCGAGAGAAGCCTTAGTCTGAGTCAAAGGCATACTACATCTTCTTTAGAGAAAGCATCCTCCAAAACACAAAGCCTAGACAGAAGTTGTAAAGAGAAGGAAACTTCCCAGGTTGAGGACTGCACAGGGTGAAGGAACGCTCACAGCTTGTGGACCCTCCCCCGAGGAAGGGACCCGGCCACTCCGGCTCAGGGTCTCCTTCCCCTCACACCTTGCGGAAGCCTGCGCGGACACCCCACCATAGGCTGGATTTGCCAGGCACCTGCAGATCCTGAGAACAGAGGCATGTTCTTCAAGGTGAATTCCACCTTCTACCAGATCGATTATATCAAATTCCAAATATATCTAATTTTAATGATCTCTCTTTCAGGATCAGCATAAGAAAACACTGCTACTTACAGGATTTTAAGTTTTGTTCAATGTGCTGCTTGATGGAACTGTAGTTTTCGGGGTAGCACACATGCTCTTGGTGTGTGCATAGTAGATGTGAACAACTTCGATGTTAACGTGCTAGCTATATTACATAATAAACATTGCTTTCACTTTATTAGTAGTCTACGGTAACAGCTGCAGCAAATGGAATCCTGATTGGGGTATTCTAGAGATCGAGGGAGACATTTAAAACCACAGAGAGGATTCTGGTTTGTCTGGAACAACAAGACCACTTAATGGTGATTGTTTAAAAAGATGCACAAATAAACGTATCACATATCACTACTGCAGGGTGCACTTAAAGTGGTATATTTAAAAGGAAATTTATAGCATTAAAAATTCATATTAGAAAAGATTGTAAGGGAAAAATGAATTGACTGAGTGTCCTCTTTAAGAAGTCACAAAAACAATAAGCTCAATAAAGATGCAAAGAGACACTTCAGATGACATGAGAAGAGAATCAGGGGGTCAACAGTGGGTTCTAATAAAACAAACCCACTGAAAGATTTTCTTTTCGTCTATCCTTTAATATACACAATATTAGGAAAGAAAAGTGGGATACAGCAGATAATACAAATGACAGGAAGTATTAGTATTGAAAACCTTATGCTAATAAATTTGAAAACATAAATGAACTGTACTGTACACATACACAGGTAAGGCTAGATCTTAAAATATACTAATAGATGAAAAATAAGAAAGATACAATTGCTAGCACACTAACATTTATTTAAATTTTAAAAACACAGTCACTATTCAATAATTATATGAATGCCTGTTTTACCGCTATCCGTTACAGGAGGACAGATGTACATTAAAATAAACAGTGCAAACCCTCAGTCAGAGTGCACCGTAGCCCTCCCTGGGTCCCACAGGTCCCTAACTGTTGGAGTGAGTGGTGCCCAAGAACCCCTGGGAGCTAGAAGAGGCAGGGCAGGCCCTGCAGGGTGGCTGAGGGGAGCGGGGACAGAAGGGATCAGGCTGAGGGTCTGCAATGGGAGAAGGAGACAGAGGGCAGAAGGGAGGTGCAGGTACACAAACGTTGAACCTGGAGGCCCCTTCTGATGGAAGGGCTTGGCACCTCTCCAAGGGAGGAGTCCCTCTGGACAGTCCCCCGACTGCAGCCAGGGAGGCGGAGCCTGTGGGAATCTGCCATTCCACCTGGGGACAGTGGCCAGAGACATCCCCACTCTAAGCTGGAGGTTCTGAGCAGTATGGGGGTGGGGAGGGGGTCCCATGGGGTAAGGAAATACACTGGAGGTGATGGTGTCCAGGTGCTAGATCAAAGCTGGAGAAGTTCCAAGGCCAGACTGAAAGCACTGGGGCAGCTGGAGGGGGAAGCCCCATCCAGACAGGACTTCCTAAGAGCGCCCATGTGTAACTCCAAGGGGCTGGATACATCATCCAGGAGTGGACAGCACAGGGGATCCCCATGACCATCAAGAAGGTTGGGCCAATTGCAGACTGGGCTCCCAGACAGGCATAGAAGGCACAAATTGTGTGCACATGTGCCCAGGGGGTGGGGATAGCTGGAATCACGTGGTCTTCCTTGGGGATCTGGGATGCAGGGTGGATGCTGCGCTTGGCTGTTTCCATAGACACTCTCGCCCCCCTCTTAGATAGAACTGCTCTCCAAAGCCAGACGGCCATGCATTTCCCTCCTGGGTTGATTGCACATGTCACCTCCGGGTGGCTACTTGTTGTTTGTGGGGTGAGCGGACAGTGTTAGAAATGGGGCAAGGAGAAGGATGTGAAGGGGACTGAAGGAGAGGAAGAGTTCCAGGTGAGGTGGTCACAGAGCCGTATCTATCTTGGGGAGGATGAGGAGAGAGGGAATGCTGTGACAGCACTGAGTGACCCTGTGCACAGTCCCCACATTGATTCATAATGGAACAACAAAATCAGAAATACACAGGAAGCCACCAGAAAGCCAGGTCTGCTTAGAAAGTTCCTGAAGAATTCCATCCTTGTCCCCTGTCCCTACACTTCCTCTCCACAACCAGGGTCTCCCCCAGACAATTTCCTCCGAAGGGTACAAAACATTAGGCCATACTCCCAGTTTTCTCCTGGAATGTTCTGGAATGTTCTGAATGGCATAACCAGCAGCCACATGCAACACAATGAGGAATTAGTATAAAAGAAGTAATGAGATGGTCCAGGGACCCAGCGGGCCCAGGAGAGGACATACTAGCTGTCCTAGCTTTTTCTCCATATAATAAGGGTCCCTCGAACCCCCGAGGAATTTCCGTACAATTTGGAGGTTCCTGAAGTAAGAAATGGTGCCCAGTCATCACTGGGGTAGTCCCAAGTGGTATGAAATGGACAGATGGTTAAGAGGCCGGTGGCTAGGAGAGAACACCCAGCCCCCAGCACCTCAAGGAGCAGATGTTGGTATGGTCAGGGCTCCTGGAGTCCTGAGGGGCCAGAGCAGCTGTAAAAAGTGGGTTTAAACACAGCAGAAGAGCCGCACCCAATGAACACATGCTGGCTGCACAAGACCCCACATAAGAAGGAAACCAGTCGGATCCCGCCCATTCCCTGTGTGTTCTCAGCAGGAAGGAGGGAGCTGACAGTTGAGCAAATCCCAGAGCAGGTGAGGGCTCTGGCAGAGAGGGAGGCAGATCGTGAGGGCCTGTGAATGCTGGCAAGACACAGGATAGCAGGAAATGGGAGTCTGAGAGGCGGTATGACCAGCTTCATGTTCCAGAAGTCTTTCTAGACCAAAGAGTAGACCCCAGGCAGGAATGGCAGGCCCAAGGGAGGATGACAAGCTGGGACACAGACTGAGGGACAGTGGTATTGGAGCTGGAAGAGGGAAGGCAGGTGGAGAGAAGCAGGCCCGCCAAGATGTGTTGGGGAGGCCGGGATGACAGACTGGAGGCTGGAGGGGGCCAAGGGAGCAGGGGTGGGAGGATTCCAGGCTGATGCTCCTGTTGTGGCCTAGCAACAGGGTGGACCAAGAACGAGTTCAGTGGGACAGGGACACTGGGGAGTTTCAGGAGAAAGACCAGAGTTTGGTCTGGGTGGGCCCCGTGTGATCAGGGTTATTCCTTTTCTTCCCCACCAGGGAAGAAGGAAGAGTCACTGGGGAGATGAGGTCTGAGAGCTGCCTTCCTCCTTTTTCCTGATGCCCAGACTGAAGGACAGATTGGAGGGAAGCAAGGTTCAGTGCTCTTTCCTGGTGGGGCCTGGGAAGCAGGTGTGGCCCTGATGTTAGGAGCTGGAATTGCTGGGGATGGCAGAGGTGGGCTTGTCTCACCATCCCTAAAATGTGTGGCTGGGGCACCTGGATGGCATTTTAAAGGCTATGGAGAAAAGCTCCTGCTATTTTGTTGTTAAAAGAGCACACTCTACTCTTTGGGGTTCGATATAGTGACAACCATCAAAACATAAAATCCTGACTTGCAAATTCCCCTTCTCTCATCCAGACACCGGGCATGCCTCAGGTGGGATTTCAGATTAACCTGACCTGGGCCTCCGGGGTGCTTGTGAGGGCAAAGTTCTTAGGATCCCGGTCTCCAGAAAAGACTCTTTAGGGAATCACACCCATCTGGGACCCAACCCCTTTCTGTGAAGAGGCCCAGACCCCAGGAAAGATTGACCCTCCTGCACCCGGTACCATCAGGCTAATTTGTTCTTCATCACAACAGAGTTACTTGATTTTCCTAGAATATTTCCTTCCAGTGAAGTCCCTGGAACCCTGATTCAGTGGCTAAAATGGTCTCTGAAAAGGTCTTAGGTTCTGCAGGCAGCACTGTGGCCCCAGGTCCCAGGTCCCAGGTCCCACCCAGGTCAGGCTCTCTGTGTTCCACAGATGTATGGTTGCTCTGCCCCAGCTTAGAGTAGGAGGCCGTTCCTGAGCATTCCATCTCCTTCCCACTCTTCTGCTCTTTTATAGAAATATGTGCCATTGGGGGTGGGACTGGGCTTCAGGAGTTCCTATCAGATGGACTCCCTCCACGTGATTCAATCATAGGAGTGTGAATGCATTCAAGGGTGGGTTGATTGGGTCATTTGCTTATCTCAGAAGCAGAAGGCAGAGCTAAACTGAATTAGGGGCAAGGTGTTATTAGAGTGTGAAAATGCCCTCTTCCTAGTGTTAGGTCTGTTATTAAATGAAACAAGACTGAGACAAAGTGAAAGTTATTTAAAGCTTTATTTTATGACAAGTATTAGAAGTCAGACTGATTGGCCAGGGGAATGAGACTGAAACAAAGTGAAAGTTATGCAGAGCTTTATTCTATGCCAAGCATTAGAAGTCAGACTGACCGGCCAGGGCCGTCTCCAAAGAGAGCGACCACCCCCAGCTTACAGGCTTAAGAATTGACTGACTGACTGGTCAGGCCCGCCTCTGAAGAGAGCGACCCCTCCCAGCCTCACAGACTAACTTTTATAGAGCAAAAGCCTGGGCACACATAGGTGGCCAGTGAGATTGTAACATTGCATAGTCATGTTAGGCCACATGCAGGTGGCCAATTGAATTACAATTTACCCACTTTTAGTAGCTGTTTGAACTAGCCTATTACTCAGGTCAAAATTGGCACTCAAGTTTGGCACCCATAAGGCGGGGTTTACATTCTTTGGTGGTTTAGGAGACAATATGTGTGCTTTTTACTGATTGGATAGGAGATTGGATAGGAGATTGGATAGGAGACGTCCACCTGGCCTGACTCGTCCTTGTATTCTGGGCTCTGTTATCAGGAACTGGCCAACCTGGCTTTGTATTCTGGGCTCTGTTCTTAGGAACTGGCTGACCATATTTTACTGGTTTCCCAGACTTGCTTCTAAGTAAGTTTCTCTGGCGGGGGCGGGGGGGGGTGCAGGGTCAGTTTAAGTTTACTGCACAAACAACAAAATGGATTTTTAACCAAGATGGAGTCGCTCTGGCTAAATAGGTTCTTACACCTAGAGAAGTGATCAGCAAGGTCGTAGCTTTTAGCTGAGTCTGAGCGGCCTCGGCCTTGTGGAGGGAGGAAGAGCCACAGGGACAAGGAACAGAGGATATAAAGGTCCAGGGGACCTGCCACAAAGGCTGGAACTGAGTGCAATTTGGGGGGAAGCTGGAGCCAGACAGCTGTACCTTCCAGGACCTTGTTCTCCTGGCTAGAGATATGGGTGTCTCCATGCAGCAACAGTGGGATCCATGGCAGATTTTTAATCAGAAGTTACTGTGTGTTGAGCAGGGGTCACTCCTGCCTTGACCGGTCTGAATGCAAACATTCTGAGTATACATGCCTGGTTAGGTACAATCATCTAGATATATACATAATAATCCCCAGAATTTCCAAAGTTTTGTGAACGTTCACTCTGTGACAGGCTCTGTTCTATGCACTTCACGTGTATTCGCTATTGTTAAAAGAAAACCACAGGCCACCAAAACAGCGTCACTTCGGTGAAGCCTGAAAACTAAGACTTGAAACCCAACCTTACTGCAGTTTCAACCCCCCAGGAATGTAATCGTTAACTAGCCAGCCAGGAATTTTCTGGTCAGGACCAAAAAAGGTCATCTGTCACTTCGGCCCTCTTCTATCCCCCAAAGGAAGAGGGGGTAGCCTACCTAGGAAAACCCCTTCATTCACAACCATTGTTGCCCTCACCTGAAATAATCCCTTTTTCTCTTTATGACTTCCTTGTTCTACCTTTAAAAAACTTCCCCTTCCTGTGGCTCCTCAGAACTCCCCTCTACTTGCTAGATGGGATACTGCTCAACTCAGGAGTCATTTCAAAAAGCCAATTAGATCTTCAGATTTACTTGTTTGAGTCTCGATTTTTTTTAAACCCTCTTTTAATCTTCATGTCACCTGGTGACACCCACCATTAGTACAACCACCAGGATCCAGAAAATCCAACTGTTTAAAATGTGAGGCTACATTTTCTCATGGGGTTAATATAAATTCCAGAAGGTCATGAGAAGCTCCAAAATAAACATGGTTTTATATATATATACACACACACACACACACACATATATGTGTGTCATATATATATACACACACTCATACATACACACACACATATATGTGTGTGTCTTATATATATCTATCTATATACATATCTAGATGTATATAGATATATCTCTATATGTATTTAGAAATACATCTATATACATCTAGATATGTATATAGATAGATAGATAGATAGATGACACACAAGTGATCCTCCCAAGAGGTCAGAAGCAGTGGATATAGGTAGCAATACCTGTGACCAAGGAGGAGGGCTGAGTATAGCCCAGGTGTTCTCTGTTAGGAATGGTGCTAACACTTACTGGGCTGCTGGTTCTAGCGCTTTTCCCATTTTGCAGGGGAGGTCACATCACTAGTAATGGGATAGAACTTCTCCAATTTCTGTGCTTCCAGTTGCAACATCATAGGTATACAAAAACATATAAGGGTAAAGTTTTTACATGTCCTGTCAAAACCCTTTATATCCTGCACAAAATGCCACAGCACATGTCAGGCAGCACTCCCTCAGAGCCCTGGCTCCCTGTGGGTCCTCATGCCATTTTCCCTTCCCTGTCCTGTGTGTTGAGCAGGGGTCAGTCCTGCCTTTGACTGGTCTGAATGTAAATATTCTAAGTGTACATGCCCAGTTATCCCATTCCCTGCCCATTGAAGACCCAGAAATGGCAAAGACTCCCCACTGTCCATAGTCCCTGGGCACTTTACCATCCCTTCTTGGTTTCCTTACCTCCTTCCAGGCTGCTGAAAATAGTGCATTCATTAAACATTTAATGTTCCTTAATGAACCATTTGAAAGTTTCACACAAGAACCTTGACAGATGCACTTCCTTTGGTTCTTCAGAATGATTTTCCCTTTGATTATATTTTGTCTGATACCTCCATTATCATACATGCTTTCGTTGAGTCCTCAGTATTACCAGCCAGTATTTATCTTTCAATAAATCATCTTATCCATTCCTGATTGTTACTTTAAATTAGCAAATCAAAAGCTATGTGCCCCTCCAAGAAAATAATATAAGATCATTTGTATTTTTGTATTTTGTATTTTTGTATTATTCTTTCATATATCCCAACATCCTAGTTTGATGTTTGGAATCTTAGTTTGATTCTGATATTTAATTTTTTAAATCAATGCTATTTACATTTAACAATAGCTTTCACTAATGATTCTTTTCACTCCTGCTTTACGAACTTACACAGTTTCTTTCTAGATTCATTTTCTTTTGCATTTTTATTTTATAATTTCTATAATATTTTATTCACTTAACTATGATTTCTATTCTCTAAATGATAAAGACCCATACATGGTAAAATTTGGGAAGTTTTTATATATGAAAACTTAACAGTTTTTTAAATGTATAGTTTGACTGGGTATAAAATTCTAGGTCCAGAGTTACTTGGTCTTAGCAATTTGAAAATATTGTTTAATTAACTTCTTGCCTCCACTTTGCAGCTGAGATTTGTGATTTTTATCAGAAGCTCTTTCCTTACAAATTGTGCCTCTCCCTCCTAATGAATAGGATTGAAGAAACCTTCATCCCTTCATGTTTTGGCAAGTCATTAGAATGTAACTAGATTCATTTCTGTTTCATTGTGGTTTGCTTGGCTACACACTTGGTGCAATCTTTCTATTTGAAATTTAATTTCTTTCTTCAGTTTTAAACATCTTTAACATTCATGATGTTGATTAATGAGCCATCAGTATCACCAAGAAAATCTATTTCTGAAACTTCTAGTGGGATTATGCTGAAAATAGCCAAGACCAACTTACATAAGAATGAAGTTGGAGAACTTACACTACCAGGTTTTAAAAATCTACTATAAAGCTATAGCAAAAAAGGCATCATAGTATTTATGTAAGACTAAACATATAGGTTGATACAAGACCAGTGCTCTAACCCCTGAGCTATAGGGCCACATATAGGTTGATAAAACAAAATATTGAGTCCATAAACAGAACCTCTCATGATTTTCAACAAAAATGCCAATGATCCAATATATACATGAAATAATTTCAATAAATGGTGCTGGGACACATGGATGTTCATATCAGAAATAGATAACCCATGTATCATGCCATACACAAAATTAGCTTTAAAGGAGTCAAAGATATAATTTCAAACATAAAATAATAAAGTTTCCAAAAGAACAAAAAGAGTGTTTATTTCTTAGTTTTGATAAAGTTACTGTAGTTATGTAAGATATTAAAACTAGAGGAAGCTGAGTGAAGAGTTTAGGTAAATTCTAATTTTTTTGCAACTTTCCTATAAATACAAAGTTATCTTAAAAATAAAAATAGGACATAGCTTCATAACTTTGGGATATGCAAAGATTATTTAAGTAATAAGCAAAAAATTACCAATTAAAAAATAAAATATTGTTAAACTCAACTTTATTAAAATTAATAACTGTTCATCAGAAGACACCATAAAGAGAATGAAGAGACATACTACAGATGGAGGAAGATGTTTGTAATATATATATCCAGCCTGCTGGTTGCAGAATTCATAAAGCATTTCTACAAATCAGGGGCGCCTGGGTGCTCAGTGGGTAAAAGCCTCTGCCTTCAGCTCAGGTCATGATCCCAGGGTCCTGGGATGGAGCCCCATATCAGGCTCTCTGTTCAGCGGGGAGCTTGCTCCCGCCACTCTGTCTCTGCCTGCTTCTCTGCCTACTTGTGATTTCTGTTTGTCAAATAAACAAACAAAATCTTAAAAAAAAAGAATTTCTACAAATCAATAGGAAAAAGACATACAGCTTAATTTAGAAATGGGTTTGACTTGGATAAAAAGAATATCCAACTGACCATTAGGCACAATATGGTCAATATCATTAGTCATCGGGGAAATGCAACTTAAATAAGATAGCACTATACACCTGCTGAAATGGCTAACATCAAAAAGACTGACATTATTTGGTGTCATTAGGTGTATGGAAGAACTGGAACTTCAAAAATTAATGGTGAGACTTTAAATTGAAATAATACTTTTGAAAACTTATTGCCAGTACTCTATAATCCAGAAATCATGCTTCTAGGTCTATATATCAGGGGGAAAAGATAACTGCATGAGTCCACAAAAGATATGTACAAGAATGTTTATAGCTTATGTTTATAGTTTAAGATTAATTTATCATTATGTTTATAGTTTAAGAATATTTATCCGCAAAAGATAAAATTGGAAAAAACCCTCAAATATCTGTCAATAGTAAAATGCATAAATAAAACCAGACATAAAGAAGTTCATTCTATATAATTTCAGTTAAATGAAATTATTATATAAAATAATTTACAGTGATAGAAGTTAGGATAGAAGTTACTCTCGGATGACTATGGGGATTTTGATAGGAAGGGGCACATGGGAAACTTCCAAAGGCTGGGGACAATAACCACCTGAGCTGTGGTTACATGTGCATCTAAATATATAAAATTCATTGATATAGGAGTTCCAGAGAGAGAGGAGAGTGAAAAAGGAATAGAAAAAAATATGTGAATAATAGTTGAAAACTTAACAAGTCTGATGAAAAACAACTCCATATCCAAAAAGTTCAATGAAGCCCAAGTTTAATAAATTCAAAAAGATCCACACTTAGATAAATTGTAATCAAGCTATTAAAAGTCAAAACCAAAGAGAAAAAAAAATCTTGAAAGTGGCAAAAGAAAAGTAACTCATTATGTACAAAAGATCCTCAATTAGATTAACAGAAATCATGAAAACAATGACATGAGATATTCAAAGTTCTGGGGTGAGAAAAAGGACTATCAATCAAGAACTCTATGTCCAACAAAACTATCCTTCAATAAACAAAACAAATAATTCATTGCTAGAAGACCTGCCCTACAAGAAATACTAAAGAGAGTCCTTCAGGCTGAAATGAAAGGACACCAGATAGTAACTTGAACTAGATAGGCAACAAATAAATAAATAGCACCAGGATATGTAACTACATAGGTAAATACAAAAGATAGTACAAATATATTTTTTGTTTGTAGCTCGCTCTTTCTCTTATCCATTTTGAAGAACAAAACCAAATCCAATGCTTATAAATATCTATTGATGGGCACACATATGAATATATAATGGGTACAACAATATGATAAAGGAGGGGGAGGGAATAGAGTTTATAGAAGCAAAGTTTTACATACTGTTGAAATGAAGTTCATATTAATCCAAACTAGATTATTATAATTAAAGGTGTTAAGTGTAACTCCTCGATAACCACTAAGAAAATCACTCCAAAAAATGGCAAGGAAATTAAAATGGTACAGTGGAGGATACATATTTAACACAAAGGAAGGCAGTAAGGGAGGACTAGAAGAACAAATAAAACATACGACATAGAGCAAAATAGCAGACATAAATCCTACCACATTATGGGTTACAATAAATATAAATGGACTAATAATTTCAATTAAAAGGGGAAGGTTGGCAGAATCGATTTTTAAAATTTAAAAACGTAATCCAACTATATTCTGTGTACAAGAGATACACTTTAGATTCAGAGATACAAATAGCTTGAAAGTAAATGGATGGAAAAATATATACCAAACAAACAGTAACCAAAAGATAGTTGGAACAGCTATACTAATATCAGACAAAAGCACTTTAAGACATAAATTGTTACTAGAGACAAAGAAGGGCATATTATAATGATAAAAGACTCAATCCATCAAGATGATATAACATTTATAAATAGATATGCCCATAACAAGAGTCCCAAAATACATGAAGAAAAAACTGATGATATTAAAGGGAGAAATAGACAATTCAACAATAATAGGAGGCTTTGATATCTCACTTTTAATAATAGAATAACTAGACAGAAGATCAATAAGAGAACTGAAGATGTAAGCAAAACTCAAAATCAACTAGATTTGACAGAAATCTATAGAACACTCTACAGGAGAGTAGTAGAACACACTTTCTTCTCAAGTGCACATGGAACATTCTCCAAGATCAATCAGTTGTTACAGCATAAAACAAATCTCAATAAATTTAAAATAATTGAAATCATACAATGAATGTTTTTCAACCACATTGGACTAGAAGTGGAAATCAACAGCAGAAGGAAATTTGGAAAAATCATAAATCTATGGATATTAAACAACACACTTCTTTTTTTTCTTTTTATTTTTTTAAATTTATTTTCAGCATAACAGTATTCATTATTTTTTCACCACACCCAGTGCTCTATGCAATCCGTGCCCTCTATAATACCCACCACCTGGTACCCCAACCTCCCACCCCCCCGCCACTTCAAACCCCTCAGATTGTTTTTCAGAGTCCATAGTCTCTCATGATTCACCTCCACTTCCAATTTCCCCCAACTCCCTTCTCCTCTCTAACTCCCCATGTCCTCCATGCTATTTGTTATGCTCCACAAATAAGTGAAACCATATGATAATTGACTCTCTCTGCTTGACTTATTTCACTCAGCATAATCTCTTCCAGTCCCGTCCATGTTGCTACAAAAGTTGGGTATTCGTCCTTTCTGATGGAGGCATAATACTCCATAGTGTATATGGACCACATTTTCCTTATCCATTCATCCGTTGAAGGGCATCTTGGTTCTTTCCACAGTTTGGCGACCATGGCCATTGCTGCTATAAACATTGGGGTACATTTGATGGCTGCATAGTAATCCATTGTGTATATATACCACATCTTCTTCCATCAAAAGAAACGAAATCTTGCCATTTGCGACAACATGGATGGAACTAGAGCGTATCATGCTTAGCGAAATAAGTCAAGCGGAGAAAGACAACTATCATATGATCTCCCTGATATGAGGAAGTGGTGATGCAACATGGGGGCTTAAGTGGGTAGGAGAAGAATCCATGAAACACGATGGGATAGGGAGGGAGACAAACCATAAGTGACTCTTAATATCACGAAACAAACTGTGGGTTGCTGGGGGGAAGGGGGTTGGGAGAAGGGGGGTAGGGTTATGGACATTGGGGAGGGTATGTGCTTTTGGGTAAATTGGAAGGGGAGATGAACCATGAGAGACTATGGACTCTGAAAAACAATCTGAGGGGTTTGAAGTGGCGGGGGGGTGGGAGGTTGGGGTACCAGGTGGTGGGTATTATAGAGGGCACAGCTTGCATGGAGCACTGGGTGTGGTGAAAAAATAATGAATACTGTTTTTCTGAAAATAAATAAATTGGAAAAAAAATCTTTAAAAAGAAAAAAAAAAACATTGGGGTACAGATGGCCCTTCTTTTCACGACATCTGTATCTTTGGGGTAAATACCCAGGAGTGCAATTGCAGGGTCATAGGGAAGTTCTATTTTGAATTTCTTGAGGAATCTCCACATAAACAACACACTTCTAAAAAGCCAGTGGGTCAGAGAAGAAATTACAAAGGATATCAGAAAATACTTTGAGATGAATGAAAATAAAATGGGTTGTAGCAAAGGCAGTGCTCAGAAGAAAAATTTTACCTGTATGTAAGAGCTGAAACTATAAAACTGTTAGAAGAACATGTAAGTGTAAATCTGGATGACTTTGGACTTAAGCAATGATTTCTGGGATAAGACATTTAACACACAAGCAAGCAGTAAAAGATAGATAGATTGGATTTCATCAAAACTAATTTTTTTACGCTTCAAAGAACACCATCAAGAAAATGAAATAATCCACAGAATGAGACAATATATTTATATATCATAAATCTGATGAGGGACATTTATCTAGAATAGATTCATTGAAAACTATAGCTCAACAAAAAAAAGCAAAAAAAAAAACAATTTAATAATGGGCAAAGGATTTGAATAGACATCCCTCCAAAAAAGATATAAAAGTGGCCAATCACCTTCTAAAGATTTTATTTATTTATTTGAGAGAGAGAGACAGTGAGAGAGAGCATGAGCGAGGAGGTGGTCAGAGAGCGAAGCAGACTCCCCATGGAGCTGGGAGCCTGATGTGGGACTCGATCCCGGGACTCCAGGATCACGCCCTGAGCCGAAGGCAGTCGTCAAACCAACTGAGCCACCCAGGCGTCCGTCCCGGCCAATCACCTTCTAAAAAGATGTTCAATATCATTGATCCTTAGGGAAAAGTAAATCAACCTCAAGCATGTCATAGCCACTGAGGATGGCTATAATAAAAAGACACTAACTAGTGCTGCTAAGGATGTGGAGAAAGTGGGACCCCCACACATTGCTGGTAGGAATGTAGAATGGTGCAGCTGCTGTGGAAGACAGTTCCCCACTTCCTCACTGAGTTAATTGCAGAGTTAGCATATGACCCACTAATTTCTCTCCTAGGTTTATACCCAAGAGAAACAAAAACATCTGTCCACACAAAAGCTTATACATGAATGTTCATTGCAGCATTATTCATAGTAGCCAAAAAGTGAAACAACCTAAATGCCTACCAGTCATGAGTGGATAAATAAAATACATCCATACAATAAAATATTGTGCAACCACAAAAAGGAATGAACTCTACCTGCTACAACATGGACAAATCTTGAAAATATTATCCAAAGTGAAAGAAGCCATGCATTTATATGAAATGTCCAGGGCAGACAAATCCATGTAGAGACAAATTAAATTAGTGGTTTCCAGGGGCCGAGGGGAAGTGAGAAAGGAGAGGCACAGCTATTGGGTATGCAGTTTCTTTTTGCAGTGATGAAAATGTTAGGAAATTAGGTAGTGGTGATCCACAAGCACAAGCTTCAAATATAATAAAAACCATTGAGTAGTATAGTCTAAAAAGGTGAATTATATGACATATAAAATATATTTCAATAAAAAATATTAATTGAGCTGTACACTTAACATTAATGTACTTTACTGTATATATGCCATTTTGTAGAAGAAAATAAAAAAGGGGATATATTTAGATTGATCTAAATTAAAAGAGGAGAAAAAAGTCTAAAGATCAATGATCAACTGCAATGCATCATTACTGATTGATTCTAGGGTTTTTCTTTTTTTTTAGTCTATAAAATATGTTGTGAGAACATTTATGCAAATTTGAATATGGAGTAAAGTAAGTATTGATGCTATCGTGGAACTGATCACTGTTCCAGGTAAGAGAATGGTATGTGCAAATGTGAGAGAGCATCCTGATTGGTTGGAGATACCTCCTGGTGTATCTTAATATTTCTGATGTATTTTTCAGTAGTTTAGCATTGTGTATGTGGAGAGAGGGACAGAGAGAGAGAAAGGCAAATACAGCAAAACGTCAATGTTTATTGAATTCAGACAGTGAAGCATGGCTGTTCTTTCTACTTATTCTCATGTTTAAAGGTTTTGTTTTGTCTTGTTTCGTTTTTAAGAGAGAGAGCCCATGTGAGCAGCGGGGAGAGGCAAAGGGAGGGGGAGAGAGAGAATCTTAAGCAGAGCCCTGTGCGGAGCCCTATGCAGGACTCAATTTCATGAGCCTATTTTGTATCATGACCTGATACAAAACCAAAAGTTAGATGCTTAACCAATAAAGCCACCCAGGAATCCCTGTTGAAAGTTTTTTCATGGTAAAAATGTTAAAAGAAGAGAGAGAATCATTGTGAATGTTTGAGTTCTTCTCCATGACCAACCCCACGGAAGGTCCTGTCCTGGTTGCAGTGTGTGGGTTGGGTTTCAGGCAGAGCACTGACAGCCTCTCCATCCTGGTTGTGCCCAGTGGAGCCATGGCTCCTGGGAGAGCCTTGCAGAACTGGCTCCACACCGATTACTGGAAAGCAGTGGGAAGTACTGGTTAGGCTGCTCCAGACCTGACACCTAGGAGTAGGGAGTGGTTGTGCTCCCACCTGTAGCTTTTGGCCATCATGCTCCATGTTCATTCAGATGAGGGCATCCATGAAAGGAAATGCAATTTTTCTAAAACCTAGTGGCCCTCATTTAGAAGTGAAAATTTCTCAATGAGCCTGGGGTCTGTTCAGAAATAGTATGCCACACTGGAGTCATCTCTAGAGAATGGAGAAAGACTGGAGAAAGACTCACCAGGAGAATCAAACCTGGAAGAAAATTATGAGGAACTGGAGGATAAACTCAATCCCAATGGAGGAACACCTTCCCAAGAATGAGAGGTGAATGGAGACAGCCCAAAGCTCAGCATGAAGGTTGGGGATGGTCCAAAACTAAGGATGATCCAGCCACCAAAAGTGACTTGGGGTCCTGGCAGCACAATCGTCTTCTCCTGGGGGAGAATCAGGCCCTGGAGCCATCCCCAGCATGACCCCTCACCAATGCTTTCACTTCTGAGAGCTGTCTTCTTCCCTCCATCCTTTCTTCCTATGGATTTGAGGGAACAGTTCCTGAGAAGAACTTCTGCCCTCTGTGTACTTCTTAAGAAGGGCCTACAGACCCTGCCTTAAAACCCCCTTTCAGTCTGGCTGTCCATCCTCCTTAAGACCTTGAAAATGGAAATGAGTTCCTTCAGCTTAATTTAAACTTCAGAACCCAGAAATGCACCAAGAACACTTTAGGTTCCATCTTTGTTTTATACTTGTTTTTACAAGGAATCTCGAGCTGCCATTAGATTTTGAGAAGCAGCCTGGATGTAGTGGCTCAGAGCTGGAGGGACTGAAGCACTGGGGAGGAAGGGTCCCATGGGGTAAGGAAATATACCAGAGGCCAGGGGGCCAGATGCTGGCTTCCCATTTGGGAATCAAAGCTGGAGAAGTCTCAAGGCCATATTGAAGGTGCTGTGGCAGCTGGGGAGAGATACCCCATCAAGAGAAGACAGCCAAAGGGCACCTACATGTGTGTTCAAGGGGCTGGGCGGGCATGCAGTGGGCACCTAATATGGGATCAGTGACTTGGGAAGCATCCCCATGACAAAGCTGGTTACATGTTGAATTCCCTGGCAGACTGGAGGGTTACTATGGGGGCTGGGGCTGCTGCATGTCTGTGGGTTTTCTTTGAGGGCTGAGAGACCAGCTAAGATCTGGAAAGATGTTTTGCTCACTAACAAAGAAAATAGAAGTTTAAAAAAAAATAAAAAAGGAAGATTGGCTTTAACCAATTAATTTGGTAAGTCATAAAAGTTTGATTCCACCTGTTGATTCACAAGCTGGGGAGATAAATGCTTTTCAGTGCATTGTTGAGGTATAAAGGGGAGCTTGGAGAAAACTTGGTGAAACACCCCAACCCTCAAATTCATAGACCAGGGTAGGAGGTGGGGAGGCAAGAAGCCAGGATACCAGACTTATCTACACAAGAGTCTCTGAGGACATTGCAGACCATTTAGAGGATGGGGTCTCCAGGGCAGGAGTCTTGGTGGTCCTGGTAGCTGCCTGGGTGGGAGCAGATGCAAGGGGAGAGCTGAGAAGGTAGCCAAGAGGGGAAGGGAGGAGAAGGCAGTGGTGCAAGGGGCATGTGGAGAGGGACCTGTTGAGCAAAGAGGAGACAGCTGGGGATCAGGGCTGTGGGAGAGAAGGGCCAGTGGCCCTCTGTCCAGAGTAGATTAGCCCCATTCCATCCAAACAGGATCTCACATCTGACACCATCAGACAAGATGGGGTCTGATGCCTGATATCCTAGGATGTTCTTTTTTGGCTCTGTGTTTGGAAGGATTGGCCTCGAACATTCCAGGACAGAGAGGTGGCAACCACTGGGGCATTGTGAGCTCCAAGCAGCGATGGCCTCTGCCCTACCTTGTTGCTCTCACCTAGGGATAGAGGGGCCCAGACATACCAGGCAGAAATGAGACAGGTGTGTGTCTGGGGGAAGGTGCTTTGACCAGGTGTGATGTAAAGGAGAATATAGTTTTAGAGTCCACTATCAAATGGTGTACCTCCCCTAACTTATTCACAGCCAAGAAGCTGGTTGTTCGTCCAACAGATGTTATCCCAGAAACAGAGGTACAGACAGAATTATGTTGGATGCTGGCAAGGAAAGAGTCCAGGATATGTAACTGATCTAGTTACCAGAGGTCAGGGAAAGATGATCAACCAGGGGGCTTTGAGCTGGGTGTGAAGGAGTAGGAGTCAACCTTACTAGGAGAAGGGGTCAAGCAGTGAGGGCCTTATGGACAGAGGGAAGCCCATTTACCAACGCCCCAGGAGAGGAGCAGACTTTTTTTTTCTTTAAGATTTATTTATTTGAGAGAGAGAGAGAGAGAGAGAAGAGAACAGGAGTTGGGATGCGGGGAGCAGGAGGCAGAGGGAGAGAATATCAAGGAGACTCCACTGCAGGGCTCCATCTCACAACCCCGAAGTCAAGACCTGAGCAGAAACCAAGAGTTGGATGCTTAACTGAGCTACCCAAACACCCCAGAAGACCTCTTCGAGGAGCCCACAGGACCAGTATGAGTGGAGCCAGAAGCTAGATGTGTGGAGCTGGCCCAGCAGGATGCTGACCTCTCAGACCCTCTGGCTGATCGCTGTTCTGCAAGGAGCAGTCACTGCAGAGTTTTAAGAAGGGGGTGATGTGCTCAGCAGGCTATGTCTCGGGCCTGAAGTTTATATAATTTGGGGGCCACTCCCCTAAAAATCCTTCAAGTTTAGGAATGTAAAATTGCTAGCCACACCCACTGACCCTGGGGCCTGGGAAGGGGCTTTGCCCTGACCTAGGACCCCATTTCATGCCCACTACCCCTGGGAAGTAGGTGCTGCCATGACAATTACCCCTCCCAGCAGGACTAAACCAGAGGGATCAAGGACATAACCTTATTATTTGTTAGAACACATGGGCTTCCACTCTTGTGAGGCTAATTCCTAAAATATATATTTTCAGACCTCTCTCATGTCCCTAAAGCCCAAAAGTAAAGAGTTGCTTGCACTGTGAGAAAGCTGAAAGGCACAAAGGGCAGGGACAGTCACTTCTTGCCCTAGTCCCACCCTCAGAGGTCCACAAGACAGCCTCCATGTTGGGGAGACTCATGAGGCCAGCAGAGTCAGGAGTCCATCTCCCGTCTCGTAGCCCTACATGTGCATTTGAGCTGGCTCCGGGGTTACTGTCTTATCTCAGAGCTGGGATTACAGCCTTTGGCTCTGACTTCCCTGGGCTCACCACTGGTCTGCAGGGCTTGCGTGTGTGCTAATACCTTCAGTCTTGAAAAATGGAAGCTTTCATCCTTTCTCTCTTGATTTTTACTTGATCTGTCACTTCCTGAGAAGGGTGTGTTGTCAAATCCCCCATATTTACAGTTTTATTTAAATATTTTGAAGCTTCTTTTTTATTTAGGCCAATAGAGGTGGGGTTTTTTTCTTGGTGGAATGTGTATTTTACCAAAATTAAGTACACTTCTTCGTTCTTGTTAACACTTTCACCCTCAATTATATCTTCCCACATAACTTGGTTGCACTTTTTTTTTTTTGTCGACATTTGTCTATTGTATGTTTTGTATGGTTGTCTTTTTCCCATTTTTCTTTATCCCATTTTGGGTACATCTTTTGTAAATAAAGCATAGCTCGATTTTGTGTTTTAATCCAGTTTGAGAGGCCCTATCTTTTAATAGATTAATATAATCTATTTGCATTTATTCATCCATTTAATTTTTCTGCTTATTACTTTTATCCATCCTCACATTTTTCCCATCCTCACATTCCTCACTCAATGTCTTTTGTTCCGTTTTTCCTTTCTACTGCCTTGAAAGTCATACCTTTTATTTCTGTTCTTCTAGTCATTATCTTTAAATTAACACAATAAATACATACTATTGAAATTCTGGTGTTAACTGACATCTCTACTTTTTCTCCCAAAATATACTAGTCTTTCAAAATCCTTTCATTTACTCCTTCTCATCAGCTCCAGTGTTATCATTAGAAACTTTCATCTAGTTAGTAACATCTTGCTTTATTTTTTTCATTGATACTATTTGATCATATCATGAAGATTTCCGATGTTCTCACTATCTCAGTGTGAATGTTTATGAGAGAGCCATGTGGATTTTCCCACTTCTCCTCATAGTTCTATTAGTTTTGCTTTATAGATTTTCAAGTTTGTTATTGCATATGCTAAGAGCTGTGCTCATGATTTTCTTCAGTGGCTGTTCCTTTCATGTATGAAATGTACATCTCGTTGATGATTTTCTACTTTCACCTGAAAGCCCCCTTTTCTGTCCTGCTTTGTACCCCAGAGGCTGGCCTTGGATGGACTGCAGCTTCTGACCCCTGCCCTCTCTGGCTTCCAAGAGACCAGTGAATGGGAAGGGAGTGAGTTCAAGTTCCAGGTTCACCCACCACCCAGTCTCTCCCTGAAGGGCTGTGGGATGGCCAAAGCTGCAATTTTTATCAAAGACTGCAGCCAATACACCCTCTTACAGCCACAACTTCCCTGGGTCCTGAGAACATCACCCTCTCCCCATCCTCTGGAGACCTAGGCTAGTCCTTGGGTGTCTCACCATCTCTTGCTGGTTCCTTTAGCCCACAAATACCTCTGCAAATAAACTTTAATTGCACTAGTCACTCTTCTGTTAACCCTTCAAGTGTTTCCTTCCAGAACATGACTAATCCATTATCTTTGTGACTTTAAAATGGTTTTGCCTTACATTTTTTGTCCTTATTTTTATTTATTTTTATTTTTTATTTATTTATTTATTTTTTTATTTATTTATTATTTATTTATTTTTTTTATTTTTATTTTTTATTTTTGTCTTATTTTTTTTAATATTGCTTCCTGTATAGTCTTTCTTTTCTTCCATTCAGGAGTCCCTACTAGCTAGATATTAAAACTTCTAGATTCAATGTCTCCTAACTGTTCTTTCAAACTTTCCATCTATTTCATTCCGTTGTGCTGCATTGTTCTGCAGTATGACCCATCTATTAGTCTTTCACATGAAATATTATATACTCCATTTCCACAATCTCTACTTTTTTCCCATGTCCTCTGCCTTTGTTTTATAGATAAAGTAGTAGTCCTTATCTCTCTAGTGGTATTACTGATAGTGTTTGATGGGTGTTTTTTAATGACAGCTTTTAGAAATTCCTAAAGATTAGTCTCTTAGCTCCTCTTCAAGTAGGGGTTAAGGATGGCATCAGAATCTCCCAAAGAGTCTACGGCCATACCACCCTGAACGCGCCCGATCTCGTCTGATCTTGGAAGAATCTCCCAAAGAGCTTCTGACCCCTGCTTGCATTTCTCTGTTCTAGCCAAAACTCCTTACCCTCCTGGGGTGGCAGTTCTTTCCGTTTGGAATATTCCTCACAGTTTCAGGGCCATCGTGGAGTCTCCTATTTATTTGCAAGAGGGGTGGTCCTTTTTCTTCTAAATTGTTGGATATTTTCATTATCAGTATGGATATAGCACAAGAAAAGGCAACTCTAGCCTTTGGTTGTCCATTGTCCCGAACCAGGACTCTCTGCCGTGCTTTTAATGCTTTCTATGGAAGTCTCTATGAAATTCTTTGCTATTTTATGCTTTCTGTTGCTATTGGGAATGGGACATTTCTCCATAGCATCATTGTTACATGTTGGATTTTCCAGGAAGCTGGCTTCTGGGACCACTACCATGGAAGAGAGAGGAATGAAGAAAGAGGAGGCAGAGAGAGGGCAAGCTGTGATGTTGGCCCCCTGGGGAGCCCATCAGAACTGTCTTGGTGACTTTGGTCCCTGCCTCCCTCATTCATTGGATGTGTGCCTCCTTGGATAGGATGTGTTCTTGATTGGATGGCTCTTTGCCTCTGATGCCATCCCTGAGGGGCTCTCGTCTAAAGGCTATCTGCTGACTGCACTCCCAGCAGATGGAGCAACAGCTCTTCTATGAAGGAGGCTCTGGGTGACACTGTTTTTTAACTGGCTATGCTCATCACAGTTTTTTAACTGGCTTTTTATATTTATAGGGGGGTTATTTACAGGTGTATATTTAACCTTTGTTCACTACCTTACAGAAGTCCCTTAAACTGTAATGAACTTTTTCTTTATTCAGGGAGATGTAATTGTACACACATTAATTAATGACAACTTTGCCCGCTTGTTTACAAGAGTAATACCTCCCATTGCAGTTTCTTATGTTACTGCATTAGCCAGAATTTACCCCAAAATAACCGTTTATAAAAATGGGTGTATAGAGACTAGAGGTGGTATGGGAGAAGTGGGTGAAGGATGTCAAAAGGTACTAACCTCCAGTTATAAAATAAATAATTCATGGGGATGTAATGTTCAGCAAGGTGGAAATAGTTAACAATACTGTGTTGTGTACTTGCAAGTTGCTCAGGGAGTAAACTTGAAAAGTTCTCATCACAAGAAAAAAATTTTTTTGTAACTATTTAAGGTGATGGATGGTGATCATTTTGAAATGTATATAAATATCGAATCACCTTGTACACCTACAACTTATATAATATTATATGTCAATTATACCTCAATAAAAATAAATTAAAACATAAATGGTCATAACTGAAAGCTCTGTTTTACTATTGATTGCCCATGAGAATCTTGTATTAGCTATTGCCTTGAAATGTTTCTTCTCACCATTTAAAGAAAACCCCTTTCAACTCCTTTTTTTCACATAAAAGTTCAGTAGGTGGAGATTGAGAGCAGCTAGAGCAATATCTAGTGAGTGGCATTGTTCTCCTGTATTTAGTTGATGGGTACTGTCTACTTGGGGCAAATGATACTGGTTTCCAATCGACACGATCCTTAGTGAACCTGTGAACTCCTGATGATTGCTCTTTGACTTCTAAGTGTTCTTAAACTGTGTGTGGGATGATCTATGCTAGAATTGGGGGGCGGGGGTGCCGATATCCTCCAGCTCATGGGGCTCTAGCCCCTCCAATCTACCCTTTGAAAGACAGAAGCATTTTTTGTCCATGTCCATCTTGGTGATGACTGTGTGCTTGCTTCCCTCACATGGAAAGACTGGAAGAACATTGGTACTGGGAGAAGTTGTTCCAAGGACACGATTCAAGGATAGGAAATTCTGGGATCTGGCTGGTGCTCTCTCCCTATCTCAGTCTGCATTTCTGTGACCCAGGTATAGGCCCCTCCCTTCCCATTTGAGGATAATTCCCACCAAGGAAGAAGGAGAATCAAAGCCGAAACAGAGTCTTGCAGCCTTGGCTATACTGACTGGGAGGCAGAGTCAGGCCCTCAAGATGGGAGAAGGGGATGGAGAAAATTCCTTGAAAGTGTGTCCCTCCCCACCCCCACCGACACCCACTGCTGGTCTCCCATGGGTCAGCTGAAGGCTCTCACATCTTCCTCTTCTGAAGGCTCTCACATCTCCATTTGCTCTCCATGAGTCAGACCATGCTTTCCCTAGTAACGCACTCACTGGTTGTATTTTCTTCTTGCTCACAACCCCGCAGTGGCCTCGCAGTCCTCAGAGGCTCTGCCGTCAGTCCTGCATCGATCCAGCATTAAATCAGGCATCACGTCATGGAGATGTAAAGATCCTCTTAATTCTCACCCAATCCTACTTACTACCTTCCTCAGAAAGTCTCAGTTTGCTTCTAAACTGCCTTTAACATCTCTCTAACATGCTTTAATCTCCTTTTTGACACACAGAGAGAGTAGGCATCCGGCCCAGGGCCTTGGCAGGGTGGAAGAGCTGGCTGGACTTGATTGCTGTTGTAGGAATTTACTGTGTTTGGTTCACGCTTACCTTCAGCGACGGTGGTACCGGCTTTCGAGTTTTCTGTGAAGATCCACAGACACTTTCATTTAGGGTGTTTAAAGTGAACGAAATCAAAAAGAGAACTTATGGAGTCAATAAACACGCAGGTGGTCCGATGCCATGACCAGACACACCATGACAGAGGTGTGGGGGACGCTGGTTTATAGACCGAACCCTGACCAAGGATGGTCCCACCCCAACCTGATTTTCCCACATTCCCACCACACATAACCCCGGGTGCCAGGTAAGGGGGGGGGGTCCCTGCTTCGGGCCTCCCCACCTAGGGTCCCCCTACCTGGACTGCTTGTTCCTCTCATTTTCTCGTGACAAAGCCATGCCACCTGCCTCGGTCAGCTCGAGGGTCAGCATGCTTTTTCCAGTTGAGCTGCAGGTGACTCCTGCTGAGACCACAGAGTGCTATGGTCTCCCTGTCCTAGAGCCTCTCCCATGCCACCTCCCACTGCCAGGCTCTGGCCTGGTCCCGAAGGGCCAGCTATGGTGGGGGGCACATTCCATGGCCAGTTCTGAAAGAGAGGAGCCTTGGTAGGCTGGTCAGTAGAATCGGGAGCTGGGCTGGTATGAGCAGACAGGTGTGTTTACCGAGCACCTGCTCGGTGCAAGGCACTGGCATGAGGACTCTGCTTCGTGTGGGGTGGCATCACCTCATCTGTTTGGAATGCACTTGGCTCTAAGAAACAGAAGACCCCAACTTCAGAAGCTTAAGCCAGCAGGGGGCTGTTACCATATGGTGAGGCGTCCAGAAGCAGCAGTGTGGGCTCGGGCTTTTTGCTCTCTGGGGCAGACGGGAGGCTCTTCTTTCCATCTCTCTTCCATGCCATCATTACTTAGCATTCTGGCTTTGGCTCCCAAACCCATTCCCTCGGACATCACATTCCAGTTGGAGGCAAGGAGCGGGAAAGTGGGCACAGTGCCAGGCTTGACTTCCCAGAACCCCCAGAAGACTCAGCTGGCATTTCTTTTGTTGGTCGGGGTCCTGTGACTAACCCCAACTGCAAGGGAGCTTGGAAAAGAGAGTTTTTTTGCTTTTTGGGTTTTGTTTGTTTGTTTGTTTGTTTTTAGCTGTGCTGAGTTAATAACCTTTCCTCCCCCAAAATGAGGAGAAAGAAGAGGAGAATGGATATTGGGGCCAAGGGTACCTGGGTGGTGCCCATTTTGCAGATGAGAGCACTGAGGCTCAGGGTTGCAAATTAGAATTCTAACTGGATCTGCCTGATCCCAGGCCTGGCAACTGTCTTGCACAGCATCCCTTTTTATCTTATTCTCTGGGGCCCAAAGAAGTCCAAGAAGGAAGAATTCACATCATTCATTCATCATTCTTCATTTATTCATTCATCCAAGAAACCTACAGTCCCTGTACCTGCGTGAGGTCTTATGCTGGGCACAGAAGACATGGAGGTGAATTGGGCTAGGCTCTGTCCTCAGTCCAGGGGGTAAGCTGGACCCAGCATGTCATGCGTGCTGTAGAGGCTGAAGGCTGGCTGCAATGCCCTGTCAACGCAGGGGGTTGCAGGCATGGTAGGAGGCAGGAGGGCCTTCCAGTTGTGAGTGCAGAGAGGACGTCTGCTTTCTAGGCTCAGGCCCAAATGTTCTGTGAGCATTAACTCATGTAATCCCTGAAATAACCCTACCCGCAGATACAATTCCTGTCTTTCCACACAGAGGTGGAGAAACTGAGGCACAGAGAGAGTAAGAACTGAGTACACAGCCAAGTAGTCCAGCCCCAGGCAGCTGGCTCTGAAGGCCACACTCCTGGGCCACCCTGCCTGGCCCACCTGAGTCAGCAGAGGGAAGTATGTGGTGAGTGGCATGTCACCGGAAGAGTGCAGGCAGGAGCCTTCATCAGAGATGCTATGTCCTGGGCAAGAAAACTCATAGTGTGACTTCCTGGTTGCCTCGTGGCCTGGCGGGTGTCTGACACAGAGAGGCAGGGGGCGGCTGCAGCGGCTGCTGGGGCCCCGGGTGTCCAGCCCTTCTTGCAGACATGCAGGGTGATGTTTTATGTCTTAATTAAACGGAGAGGAGTTTAATTGATGAGCAGCCGGCTGGCCGCGCCAGCTTCCTGGCTCCCTACCCCAGTGACTCATGCACGCAGCGGCCCCAGATGCCGAGAGCAGGCTAATAGATTTGCAACGCTGATCACTGCTCCAGACCCACTTAGCGAGGCTCCAGGAAGCCTCTTGCCACCCAGGGATTGGATTGAATTGCTTTTCATTTCGAGCATTGTCCCATAAATCCCTCACACATCAGCCCACCCCGCAGAGGAGCGGCTGCACTCAGGCCTCCTCCCTCACCGGCACAGGGACCTCCAGCTCCGTCAGAGGGGCAGCTGGCCACTGGCTGGGAAGAGTCACTCTTGAAGGAGTGGGAGGTGCTGGGGACATCCGTGGCCCAGCCCTGTGCAGGGTATTCCTACCACAGTTGTCCAGCCCACCCTCACGGGACCCGCTTGCTGTCCTGTGTTTCGTAAATGACTGGGGAGAAACCCAGAGAGGGCCACTGACCTGCTCAGGGCTGCTTGGCTAGGAAGGGTCTACCTGGAGGTTTCCACCACGCCATTGAAATCACAGCACCTCACCCCCATGTCACAGGGTGGTGACTCTCTGCTTCCTCACGGGAGACCAAGTGGACCAATAGCCCAGCCCCACAGTGTGGGGGTTTAAAGGCACCGTGGATTTGCTCTGGGGCTGCAGTCTTGAACCAGACAGATAAAATCCCCACCCCGCGAGGAGCTGACAAACCCGTGGGGAGAGGCAGATGATAAACAAGCAAACCAGAAACACGATCAGGGTAATTAGAGGTTGTGGTGTTATGAAGACAGCCAAGCAGGTGATGTGATAAGGAGTGCCTGTGGGTGGGGTGTCTGAGAAGCGGGGAGCAGAGAGGCCTCTTTAGGGAAGGAGCATCTAGGCTGACACGTGAAGGATGCGCAGGGGCTCCCGTGGGAAGAGTGCTCTGCGCAGGGGCGGGGGGGGGGGTGGGTGGGCGGGCAGCACGTGCAAAGGCTCAGAGCCCTCGGGAAGGGAGAGACCCGAATGGCTGGGTCAAAGTGGACCGGGAACAGTCCCAGATGAGTCAGAGGCCACTGAGGCAGATTGCAGAGAAAGGGATTCTGTCATTTCAAATGCCAGCCGGCAGCAGGCACAGTGTCCTTAAGGCTCTCCCTGAATTCCTGAGTGACTTCCCACCTCCTGAGCGCCCTGTGCTTCCCTCTCTGGCTCCATCCTCCCACTGAGTGCTGGACATGCACTTGCTCACGTGGTCCCTTTCTCCAGTGTCCTGCCTCACGATCCTCTGCTTCATCCTCTCCAAATTCTCCCTGCCATCTGCAGCCCAGCTCTGAGCCCTGGCCTCCAAGGACCCTCCCTTCCTTCACCTGTGCCACCCCTAGAAGTCCCTCCAAGGGGTCCTGTGGCCCTTATTCCTCCCCCTTGTTTGCACTGTTCCTGCACTGGCACACCCCTAGAGGGCCTCATGCCCCAGCCTCTCCAGCACTACCCCAGGGCCCTCCATCACGCTGGGGTCCTGGGAGCTTTCAGCATGGTCCCCAGTATCTCTCTGAATAGTCCTGGACCCTGGGGCTTTGGCACGGAGAGGTGGGAGCCTGACAGCCTTCCCCGGGCTTGGCATGATGCTGTTTCCCTGCTAGGATGGGACAACTCGCTGGTGCCACCTCTCCTCGCACCCTGCCATGTCAGCACTCAAGGGGTGGGGAGGTGACTCCCGAAGTCCACACTGTTAGTGGGGGGATGGCTCCAAAGGGACGGCTTCTGCTCTCTTCTGGAGAGAGCTTACAGGCAGGAAAGTGTTTGGCTGACAGCTGCTAGCTCCTGGGTGTCAAGGATCCAGCACACCTTCCGCAGAGGGCAAGGACCCAGCCCAACAAGTCCTGGAGGGGCTGCTCCTGCCCAGCCTGGCTTCCCACAAGGGCAGTCTGAGCTCTGGGGGTGTCCATCCAGGGTGACCAGGCTCTCTCTAAGCTTCCCTGCAATCTGTGGCTCTCCCTCCCCCGTCCTCCCTCCTTCCCCCTCTCTTTTCATGGGTGCCGGCCCCAGACACCCCCACCCCCATCCTAAGGCTCTTCCCTGCCAATTCATGCTCCTCCCCCCTTCCCCTCATCATCCACAGACACTTCCCCACAAGTCTCTTGCACATCTTATTTCATCTCTGTCTTCTCCTCAGAGAACAGGACCAACACACTCCATGGCCCTGCTTGGCTCAGCTTAGTGACATCCCCCACCTGGGGCTTGTGGCCCACCTCTGCTGTCCAAGAGGGACCTGCAGCCCAGTCATCTCTGCCCTGTGGCCACTCACACTTCCTGTCCCCTCTGAGTCAATATGCCTGGGTGCTCCTCAGCCTCTGACCCATTTTGAGGTGGTAACCATAGAAACAGGGTCATCAGCAGCTATGGCTCCCTCAGGTGGGAGGGACAATGTCCAGGTGGAAGGGACAATATGGGACAATGCCTCAAGGCCCTACACCTGAGCTGGTATCCATACCGCAGCTCTGTGGGCTGGCAGGGACCCCCCTCACTAGGGTGTTCCCAGCATTGCCAAGAGGGACAGAGGAGATGCCCTTGACTCCTTCTAGGCCCATCCAATATGCAGGCTCAGTTACCCCCAGGGTCTGCTTTCAAACCCCAAAGTGCAAGCATGTGCTGAGTATCTATGAAGTACCAAGCATTTAGTGTGGGTGACAAGTCATACATTGCCTCTCTTTCCAGGTGGGGCTCAGAGAGCCTATGGGACTGGTCCAAGCACACTGCTGGTGGCAGAAGTGGGATTCGACCAGAGTCCCTGATTGCAGGGCAGGGCACTGAGGACCGTGGGGAGGTGCAGGAGCAGTTCTGAATCTGACAGGCTGGGTAGGGACTCCCAGGATTACCAGGAGTCAGGACATACTAATGTAGCAGTGACTGAAACAGGGTGTGGTGCTGGCCCCCAAATTGAGATGAGGCTAGAGGAAAGAATTCAGAGCCCTGAAATAGACTTCCATCAGTTACAGGAGTTGTTCGTCATTCACGAAATAATCAAGACTAAATGATGGTGAAAGGAAAAATAATTGACAAAATGATGCTGAGACAGGTGGAGATCAAACTTGGGGGAAAGGATCCATACACCAAAGACTCAATTAAACCTGAGACGAAGATGTGACTATAAGTAATCCGATCGTAGAAAAGCAAGTGTAAACACACTTGAAGTTTTGGCGGGTATTCTCAGGAGTTACAGCTCTCTTGCAGTCAAAGAAATTAAAGAAGGAAATAATAGAATTAATAATGTCAACAGGGAAATTCTGGGGACATCGGAAATTAAAAAAGATTAGGAGACATTTGCATCAAAAGGGTAGAAGGTCAACATCACCTATAGGTCACAAAACAAAAGATGCTTCAGGTAAAGGTGTATGGGGCCAGGGACGGGGTTCAGGAGTAAAAGCAGCTACTGGTTCTCACCAGGAGCCAATGTTTCACCCACCCCTTACCCAAGGGACTGGGAATGAAATAATGATAACTGTATACCTGTCGAATTAGTGACAGTGGAAAGTTGAAATGACTGCCCAGCAAGCTTGCCCACCCCACCTTCCCCATGCTCACAGCTGTGCAAACCTGCACTGTCCCATGGAAGAACGACTTGATGGCCCATTTCCAGAGCCAGACAGTCTCCAGCCCTGGATCTGGCAATCCCACCCCTGGGGACTCATCCTCAGGAAACAGTGCAAAAGGAGTGCAAAAAGCCATGAGCAAGAGTATATTGGTTGAAGTACTTTCTAGCATTTTATTATGGAAAATGTCAAACCTGCACAAAAGTAGAGAGAATACGATAATGAGCCCATATGTCATCCTCAGCTTCAACCGTTAGCTCACAGCCAATATTGTTTCATCTCCCCCCGCAACACACACACACACACACACACTTCTTTTCTTTCAGTATTTAAAGCAAATCCCGGACATCATTTTATTTTATCCATACATAATTCAATTTGTGTCTCTAGCAGATAAGGACTCTAAAATCTAATCATAATATCATAATACCCAGCAAAATTAATAATTCTTTAATATCTTTTAATTCACAGGCCATGTTCAGATTTTCCCAAATGTCTTGAGATAACTTCTTAGGGTTGGTTTGTAGGAATCAGGATGCAAACAAGGGTGATGCGTCGTGTTTGGTCGTTGCGCTTCTTCTAAGTCTCTTTTATTCCATAACGGTTTCTCCTTCCTTTCTTTTTTCTTTATTGAGATACTTTATAATTGTACCCCCCAAATGGGAACCCATCAATTTGCCCAATGCCAGGACCACTTAGGCAGCGTATGGTGCCTCTGCCTGGGACTTCCCAGTGCCCCTGCTGTCCTGGGCAGCAGCAGCTAAATATAAACTCGGAGCAGCTGGCCATCGGCTCCGGCCCAGGCTGGCCGTGGCTCACCCTGCTCTGCCACCCGCAGTGACTTGGCTCTTGGACTTGGCTGAGCCCTCAGACACCCTCCCTCAGATCTGGCAGCTCAACCACAGCACATTCACTCATGGCATGTTGGGGCCTGGCCCTGTTTCGGGACGTCCTTCCTTGGCGGTGACCATGCTCTTGTACTCAAGAACTGTAGGTAAAAAGCCCCCACTCTGCTCCCCTGTGTGACAGCAGTCGGCCATCCGAATCCACCAACTGGGAGACCAAGGAGCACCACAGGAAAGGTCATGATGGGGATGCTAAGTGGAAGTTCACCACCCCGCTTTGCTCACGGCCAGCACTTATAACCCTGTATATGGTGGCTATAGTGGATAGAATGGAAATGTCTGCTGAACAAATAAATAAGAACAAAGGAAAAAAATAAATAAATAAACAAAATGGAAATGCCCTTTGGAAAAATAAAAGTAAAATTCAGAAAAAGTTTAAGGAATGGGGAGGCAGGGTAAACAGGTTGGGTTGGTGTGTTTGAATAATCTCAGAGCTCTGTGGCAGAGGGGGTCCTGCATCCAGGAGAAAAGAAAACAGTAGTTCTGTTAGAAATGGGAAAATGAGGAGTATCTCCAATTTCTCCTGGAAGGTTTTTTAATGTAGAGGAAACTACAGCTATATACTGCCTAATTAAGAGAAACAACCCATTCATCCACTCTCCATCCCTCCATTCTCAGTTGAGCCCACTTGTTGGAGAAGGGGATTGGCCATTGTCACTTGGTTGCCATGGGAACACTCCCACTGGAGAAATGGTCAGTGCAGTGGGGAGGTTATGGGTGGACTCAACACCACAGCATGGGCATTCTCTACCCTTTCTCTTCCATCCTGGAGTGCCAAAGAAGGCAGCCAGTTGGTGAAAAGAGAAGGCTATCTTCCCCTGACACAAACACCTGGGACGACTTGTACTCGGTGACTACTGTAATGTGTAGATTTTATTATTATTCACGTATGGTGAGGCCAACAGATCAGATGATCATAACAAGAGATAGCTTGTTATGCTCCCTGACCCCAAAAGGTGGGGCAGGCTCCTCCACATAGGGCCAGAGGGACAGCCCCAGGGACAGTCAGGAGGCTGCGGCTAAGGGAAGATGGGCAAGAACTCTACTGTGCTGTCTTCGGAAGAAACAGGAGAAGCAGGTTAATGGCTTGCATAATATCAGGGGGCGGAGGGCTATTCCACATTGTCAATACCTAGCCCTGGATGATTAGGGCAGGTGGCTAGGAACCCCCAAGTGTGAGAGCCTGATATTGGAAGCAGGGGTGTGTGGACTCTGGATTGATTTTTTGTACTGGAAAAGGCACATTCAAAGATGTTCTTTTACTATCTAGGACTTGGCTAAGACTGGAAGAGGCAGTCTCTCCAGGGTCAGCATGGCCCCGAGATGTCGAAGCATCAGAAGATAAAGGCATAGTTAGTACAGTGGCTGGAGCCACAACCTTGGGAGTCTTTCTTAACCTCTTCCTCCTCCTCACCCCATGTACTCAATCACCAAATTCTGTGGGTGCTACCATCCACATCTCCCTAACCTGTTCATCACCCCTCTTCCCAAGGCCACCAGCCTAGCCCTGCACCCTCAGCTCTCTGGACTAACAACCCCCAGGTAACCCTCATTGTCACCCAGCGTCCCTTCACTGCTTGTGCTCTTCTACAGTGTGTCTCGCTGCCCCACCCTCATGAAGAGCGACCTGTTCCTGCACCCCCTTGGATCCAGGCGACCCCCTGACAGCTTCAGCTGATGGGGGGAAGTGAAGCCATGCCAGGTCAGGATTTGGCTCTCACCTGGCCTGATGGCTTCTATTTCTGCTGGGTGAGAAGTACAAGCCCCCTTCCAACCCCTGGAGGGGAGCCCACTGTATTCAAGAAGCTCAGGTCACTCAGGGATGCCCTGGAGGGTGAGCCCTGGAGGAGAGGAAGAGGCCACAGGAGCACCAGACATGAGATAAAGAGGCTGGTACCTACCCATACCACAGGCAGCCCAGACGAACCATCCAGCCTCCCCAGATTTCTGACCCACAGAGCAGTGAGCAAAACAAAATGGCTCTTTAAGAGCTCTCAGAGTGGGGGTATTTGGCAAGCTCAGGTCCTGCTCCCCCCACTGGGCCCATCGGGGCTCCAACTGTGTGCACAGCTCCTTCCTGCTCACCCGCCCTGCTGTGGAGCTCCCCACCCGCCCCCATCCTCGTCTCTGTTCAGATGTCCAATCTCCCACTTCCCTAGGATGGCTACCATCAAACAACAGACAGCAGCATGTGTTGGAAGGAGGTGGAACCCTCCTGGAACTAGAGACCTGCCCTATTAGTGGGAATATAAAATGGTGCAGCTGCTGCCAGCCATGGGATTGTGGACCTCAAAAAATTAAAAATACAGTTACCCTGTGGCCCACCAGCACTTCCACTTCCACCTCCACTTGGAGAGGCACTGGCACACCCACGTTCAAAGCAGCATCGTCGGCAAGAGCCAAGAGCCAAGAGGTGACAGCAACCCAAGTGTCCATCGACAGATGAATGGATAAACAAAATGTGGCCTATGCATACAATGGGGTACTATGTGGTTTTTAAAAGGGAGGAAATTCTGACGTAGGCTACAACATGGATGAACCTTGAAGACATAACGCGCAGTGAAAGAAGCCAGTCAATACTGTCGGATTCCACTTCTGCGAGGTCCCTGCAGTATTTCCACAATTTACAGGGATGAAACGTAGAGCAGGGGCTGCCAGGGACTCCAGCGAGGGCAACGGGAAGGAAGTCAGTGTTCATCAGGCATAGCTTCAGCTTGCGAAGATGGGAAGAGTCCCAGAGATGGACAGTGGGGATGTCGGCACAACAGGTGGAATGTGCTATGGAGCACACCCACTGAGCTATACACCTGAAAATGACTGAAATGGTAAATATTATGTTTTGTATATTTTATTACAATGAAAAATGCAAAAAAAATTAATGCCACTTTCTCAGAGAGCTCTTCCATGACCACTCGATCCTATTCTTTCCAGATCTTCATCACTGGTTTTTGTTTTGTTTTGTTTTTAAAGATTTTATTCATTTATTTGACACATAGAGAGACACAGCAATAGAGGGAACACAAGCAGGGGGAGAGGGAGAAGCAGGATTACTTCCCACCGAGCAGGGAGCCTGATGTGAGTCTGGATCCCAGGACCCTGCGATCATGACGTGATCCGAAGGCAGAAGCCTAACCCACTGAGCCACCCAGGCGCCCTTCATTATTATTTACTGAACACACAGTCTATGTCAGGTACTTGGTCAAATGAGGAAGATGAAACACACAAGAATCCTGCTCTTGGAGCCAACATTCTCATGGAGGAAAACAGGCAACAGGCAAGTAATCTGAATAATTACTGGCTTTGACAGACGCCATTGAGACAATAAAAACAGTGATGTGTTAGGGAATTGCACGCCCAGGCATGCCCCTTGCTCCACTTTTCACAAGCTGTGTATTGTGGGCAAGTTGCTGAATCTCCCGGTGCCTGTCCCCAAACTGGAATGCTGAGATGATAACACCCTCCTCATGGCATGGAAAGAAGACTGAAATGAGAGTGCGCCTATTCCCACACGAATGAGTAATTCCGACAAATATGCTGCATTGAACTTGCTGGCTAAAGGCCCAGTGAACTGGCCTCATCATCCCTCTCCCACAGGGACAAGCCTGTCATCTCACTGCCTCATTGCCCAAACCACAGGGAAACGGGGGCCCAGCGGGAAGGTCGGCAGAATAGCTGAGACCCCCACACTGGGTGGTGGGGATACAGGGTTGCAGGGAGCGCTTTTGGGTGCCAAGTGTGGTTTCACACAGGTGAGTGCTGCAGTGGGGCTCTCTGGGCAGGCAGGGAAAACCGGACAGGCCCACATCCTAGCGGATCTGGGGCTTTGAGGGCAGAACTGGGACCCAGGGAAACAAGCTTCTGGCTGTCTCCAGTTTGTGCTTCTGCAGCTGGGAAACAAAACAGAAGGTATATAAATTCATATATATTGGTGCTGTCTGTAGTTGGTGAAATGAAAAACAGAAGTGGTGCAGTTAGGAAGAGAAGCAAGGGTTAGAAAGTGAAGCAAGACAGCGACCAACAATAGAGGCACGCACAGGTGGATGAAGAAGGTGGAAGCAGGGCAGAAAGCAGAATCCTTCTCGGAGTGCGGGACACAGCCAGGGATGTAATGGATTAATCCTGCTTAGGACATTTCCACAGCTTAAGGAGTTAAGAGGATTCCTTCAAGGGAGAGAAAAGGTGGACCAGAGTGGGGATCTGCTGCTCCTAAGTTCTCCATCCAATTTGAATTTGTAATCGTTTAACTCTGATTAAAAAATAAAAATCCAAAGTTGTTTTAAAATACTTTAGCAACTCATGATAAACAAAGGTTGGAAGTTCTGTTTGAAGTGTTTTATCTGAGGAGCCCTGCCTCACACCTGCTGCCCCACCTTCCTTCTTGCTAGCCCCTTGGGAACCCCAGGGTTTGAAGAGACCCTATCAGAGGCAAGGGAACAGGCAGTATTCTTGAGTGCAGGAGGGACTTACCAAGGCTGGAAGGGATGGAGCTGGGGTTGGACCCAGGCAAGGAAGGGGGCCATTCTTAGCCTGAAATGGGGCAGGTGGTTTTCCCTGATGGTAGTGCCAAGGGGAGGGCCTTGTGTGTCTCATCCTTGTGGTCCCCCAGCCCTCAGAACAGTACCTGGGTGTGTAAAAAGCTGAGTGGTAGAAGGTGGCCCATCTGACCACTGCTGTGTTCAAGGCCTTCCAGTGTTCTAGAAAGATATATATGCTGACCTTGCCAGCCTGCTGGAAGCCTTCTGTTTACCACCTTCTCCCACACCTGCCACTGGGGTCACACAATTTACTGATCTAATTATAGGCTGTTTCCCTTCTGAAAGCCTTGCCCCTCTCAGGGAAAGAAGCTGCCTTTAGGGCAGGAGGCCTCCTCTCTTCTGCTCGTGTGTCTGGCATAAAGCATAAGGGCAGGACTCAGAATGGATTTACTGACAGGGTCCTGGGGCCACTCAACATGTCATTGGCCTGCAAGGTCGCTGCCTGGCTGCAGGAGTGGGCTCTTTTTAGCACCAGGGAGTGAACAGCTCCATGGCTGTTTCTCCCTTCTCCACCTCCAGGCCCAGGGTAGGAGTTAGCTCCCTAGAAATAGGGGGCCAGGCCCCCCTGCAAGGGAAACACAAGACAAAGAAAATCCAAGCCATGTTCCATTCCATTTTCTAAAACAGATGTGTTCCATTTTTGAAATAGGATGTTCTAGCAGCCATACTTAAAGGAACATAGAAGAGGTGATATTAATTTTAATATCCAAAACATTATCATCTTAATGTATAGTTAGTACAAAAATTACCAGAAAGCTATTTTACATTCTTTATGTGTGTGTGCTAAGTCTTCAAAATCTGGTGTGTATTTTGCACACTGACAGCACATCTCAATTCAGATGAAGCATATTTGATGCTGTATCAGAGAACAAAATAGATGGCATATGAAGAAAAATTGAGTAGAATAGCCAAATAGTGAGTGAGGAGGACATGAGAGGTGGCATTTAAGCATAATCTGAAAGGGACAAAGGGAATAGGGGGTGCAAAGGCCCTGAGGCAGAAAAGTCCATGGTGTATTCAAGGTGGTCAGTTGGCAGAAACAGAGCGTGTTAAGTGGAGTAGGTAGGAGATGGTTCTGTGGAGGCCAGCAGGGCCAGGTCAGATAGGGTCTCTCTCGTAAGCTAGGGAAGGACTCACAGCTCCATTTTGAATGAGACTGGAAATGACTGCAGGGTTTTGAGCAAAGGCATGATGAGGTCTGGATTACATTTTGCAGCAGGCACTATGGCTGCTGAGTAGACAGTAAACTGAAGGGGATAAGGACGAGGCAGGGAGATGAGTGTGGAGTGCATGACTGCAAAGATCAAGTAGGAGACTCTGGTGGCTTGGACCAGGATGATGGCAGCAGAAGGGCTGAGAACTGGCTGGTGGTTTGAAGATGGAGCCAGAGGACTTTTGGATGAACTGGATGAAATATGCAGAAAGAGCAAAGCAAAGATGACTCCAAGATTCTTAGCCCAGTGTCAGAAAGGAGGGAGCAGGTCTTCGCTGACATGGGGAGACTGTGGGAAGAGCAGGTTTAGACAAGGGAGAGGGTGTGTCACCAGGAAGGAGATCAGATTGGGCCATGTTGAGTTTGCAATGCCTACTGGACACCGAGTGCAGGTGTCAGAGAGCTGACATAACTCTGGAGGTTGGGGAGAAATGAGAGCTGCAAGGCTGCATCTGAGAGTCATCAGGTTCAAGTTGGCATTGAGCCCCGAGGTTTTCTCTGGGTAGGTTCTGTATGATTCTTGCAGGAACCTCAATAGAACAGAATTTCCACAGAGAGAGCAAAGTATTGCCTTGGCTTACCTGCAGGGAACACTGAAGTGAATGTGGCCAGCCAGATGACTCCTTGTTGAGCTGAAGCAGCTAACTCTTTCTGCAAAGGCTCTGAGACAGAAAAGGTCACTCAGCCACTGGATACAGGCTGATCTGGGAAGGGCAAGGCTTTGAGGGAGTTCTCTGTGACTTAGGCCAAACTTGAAGGAGTTGACAACCAAAGGTCATATGCTGTCCATCCTCAGAGTGGGGAGGACTGCTGGACATTGTCTTGGGGCAGAGCAGTGCCTTGGAAACAACGAGTCAATTCTGCAGGTGAGAACACAGACACAGAGAGGTGAAGCCACATGGGCAAACTCACCCAGGGCAGCACCCTAGTCTTCTCCAGTGCCAGGCATGAGGGGCAGGGAAGTCTGCTGACGTCCATGCCAGGAAGCACCCAGCCTTGGGCTTGGCACTGGGCAGGCACAGATGAATCCTCAGAGCCACCAGGAGAATGGAATTTTGTCTGTGCCTTTTCAAATAAAGGGGTGACTTTTCATAGCTAATATACACACCAGGTAAGAATTCAAATCACAGCAATAACAATTATGATTATAGCTAGTATTTATCAAGGAAGCAGCTAAGTGCTTTACCAACATTATTGTATGCAATCTTTGTAGCAGTCCTAGGGGCAGAGCATTAATCTTATTCCTATTTTACAGTTGAGGATGCTGAAGTGAGGGTGGGGAAGACCCTTGCCCAGGCTTCCTTGGCTAAGTGTTGAGTTTTGGCAGCCTGGAACAAAGCCCACTTGCTACAAAAGGGTGCATGGTGGACACCTCATCTCTCCTATGAGTCTCTTCTGCAGAGACCACCAGCTGCCAACTTCCTGCCCTCTCTGCACATTGCAGCACATCCCACACCTTTTTCCCCGGGCCGTCCCACTCAGAGGGAGCATAAGTTCACACCAGCCTGCCCTTTGTTTCTCTTACCAGCACATACCCCGCTTATGAGAAAACTGAGCTTCAGACAGCGAGGCTAGTCATTCAGGGTTGCAGAGCAGAGGCTGGGGGCTGAGCCCCTGGAGCTGCCTTCTCTGCCTTCCCCACTTCCCCTGGTGGCATCCAGAGCTGCCAGACCCTTTCACCCTTCCCCCACCAGCCAGCCCCCTGCTCCCAGTCCCTACCCCCTCCCTCATCTCCAGTTCATTTTTCCCTTTTAGGGCATTAAGCACAGAAGTATTAAAAGGGATTGTTCAGGCCGGTTAATTAGCTTGGAAGAGGCCTCTGCGGCAGCCCAGGTCACGGCCATCCACCTCTCTTTATTAGCCGAATTGATGGAGACAGCAGGGCCCAGATGGGAATAAATTGAATCCGATGGCAAAGAGGCTCTTGTGCAAGCTCTTAACAGGGAGAGAGCAGGCCTTACACTTTACTCACCAGTTTTTTTTATAACACTTTTCTCCTGTCACTGCCAGACCCTTCCAGATGCCCACTCAGCAAGGCCCCCCAATGTGGGGAGCAGCTGGGTTCCAGGAGATCTCCACCTGTGTCCTAAAGTCCAGCCATGGGTTGCAGGGCAGCAAGAGGTGCCAGCCCCAGTAATTGAGGGACATGTTAACCTCAAAGGAGAGAGGCCTTACCACAAAGCCAGAGTTCCTGGACCCCTCCTGACAGAGATTGCAAGGACCCAGGGAGCCAGCATCCCTTGCCCTTGGGGGAGAAGTGCAGCTTTGGCTCACACACACACTCATTTGTCCTCCTGGCACCAGACTCAGGAAGCGTCTTTGTCCCCACCTCCATGAAGAGCAACAGAATTGGGGGCCAGAGAGGGTGAGACACCTGTCCAGGTGGCACAGCCAGGAGAGATGGAGCAGGGCACTAACAGTAGCCACTGGCCAGTGATGTGGGCCTGCTGTGGGTTAGGTCTTCCTCTTCCATGACAGCTTTGGGAGGGGAGGGATAACTGTCACCCCCATGCTGCATAGGAGAAAACTGCTCACAAAGAAGCTTGAGGACTTAAACAAAGTCGCTCAGCGATAGGGGTAGGGCTGGTTCAGTGGCCAATGCGTGCCGCAGCCCTGTGGGGGCCTTTCAGCACCCTGGACAGGGCTCAGCATTGCCTTGGCCTTGACAAACCTGCCTTTCAAGATGACAAGCTTCAGGTGACAGCTACTCCCCTCCCCCACCCCCACCCCCACCCCTACCCTTCACCTTCCACCCTGTGTGAGAGACACGGACACACATGCTGATACACACACTATTCCTGCCACGTCCACTTCCTCACTTTTCTAGAATGTGCCAGCCCATTCCTACCTCAGAAGCAGAGAGGAGGGTCTTGCCTTTGTAGACCCAGCTGCCAAGATGCACCCATTCCCCTCTCCCTGCTCTCAGACACCCCTCCCCCAGGTGAGAGAGAACAGAGGAGAGGGTCACATCCAGGGATTCTGGACTTTCTCCCAGGAAAGCAGCTGGGGGTGCTCCTCTTGGGCACTGGACCAGGAGGGTTAATTGCTCATACAATTTCAGCTTGCACAGGGGCCTCATTCATTACTGAGAAGCATTTCCTTGGGAGTGTTTACAAACCACCTGGAAAACCAGTGACAAAGAACCAACTCCCCACATTTTCTAACCAGCTTCCCACAGAAGACAGAACCAAGGATTGAGGGCAGATGGAGTCCAGAGTTGGATGAGGGATGGGGGTAGGGGGGAGATTTCTGCTCCAAAGACAGCTGACCCCAGCAGGAACTGGGGGCTGCCTTAAGGACAAGAGCATCTTGATTTCCTCAACCAGGGGCTGGATTTTGAATGAAGGTTTGTATGAGACAGAAAAATGGTGCTTGTCTAGTTCAGTTGTAGTGGGGGAGAGGGCAGAACAATAGTAGGAATGCAAACAGGGGGCAGAGATGAGCCCCAGGGAGTGGACTACCTAGACATTAAAGGCCACTGAGGCCTCTCACCAGACCTTGTTATGGTCACTCTCTATAGGACATCACCCTGTCCTTAGACTGCTCTCATCAAACTCAGTAGGTATACCAACACATGTCTGAATTCCACTGGATCAGGAAATGGGGAAAGAAAAGGGACATGGAGGGAGGGGAGAGGCAAGGAGAGTGTGCGAGGGAATGTGGTAGGGTTTCTGTCCTTGCTGGTGAAAGGCACATTGTGGAACTACTCTGAATCATGATTGACCATTCTCATTCCAGAAACTCACTCTCACACCCCCTAAAATTATGTGCCCCAGGAAATGTGTCTAAGAAAGAGCACAGCAGCATCATTTTTAAACAGAAAAAAAATCTTGGAAACAATCCATATGTCCACCCACATTAGAATGGACAAATAAATAATGGTATATTCAACCAATGGAATTCTGTACAATCCTGAAGATGATTGATCTGTAGGTACACACATCAATGCGAAAGAATCTCAGAAACAATGTCACCCAAGAGAATGAAGTCACAGAAGAATGCACAAGTCTGGTTTCATTTATACAAAGTTTTAAAAAAATGGAAAGCCTAAACGATATGTTGTTCAGGGTGCATTCATAGGTGGTAAGCTCTACAATACACTGGGTGAATAACACAAACTTGACAACAGTGGTTACAGGTTGAGGGGTAAGAAACATGAGCAGGGAGGGTGCACAGAGGATGCCAAAACCTATGAATGTTTCTATTTATTATACACTCATTTTAGTATTCTTTAAACCACACATATACATTTTACACCCTTGAATGTGTGATATATTCCATAATAAAAAAATTTTTTAATAAGAAAAGAATATAAAACTGGGGGTGGTTTGAAGAAGAGTCAATATCAGAAGGGAGAGGAGCAGGGGAGAGGAAATGACAGAGACAGAGCCCAAGAATTACAAGGTGCATACACACACACATACACACACACAAACAAGATACAGGCAGGCAGCCTTAGAGGCTGAGACATGGTCTGGTCCCTCTTCTCTCTCACCTGCCCTCAACCTATTTCCTGCCAGCATTGGTGTCTGAAGAACTCTGCCCACCACCCCCCAAGCCAATCCTCAGTGTGTAGTGGCCAGGCTTTCCTACCTACCCCATCATGATGCAGTGGTTTCAACTCTGTGTCATTCCCCAGCTCTGTAATCACCTTCCCCCTTACCCTGCTTGCTTGCTTCCTCAGCCCACCTCCCAGCAGGGACACTATCTGAGGACTCCTGCTGTGCCATGCATCTTCTGCATGAAACCCCTTTAACTATGGATGTCTACTCTGGCTGGGCCAGCACTCCACCACACCTGTTCAGCATCCCAATATTGGCACACTTAACAATATTTAAGGAATGTTTTCTGTGTAGTCCTTCACCACATGGATGGATGGTGTCACTAGAGAAGAGAAACAGGCAGCACTCCTAAAGCCACATGACTCCATGGACAATGATCCATAGCAGGTAGGACTGGAGTCCCCACTGTGCCCTCTTCAGCATCAGAACTCCAGCAAGGAAGGGAAACTACAAGATCTTCAGAAGGCCAGGCTGAAGGGCAGGAGGACCAGAGCAATCTTCCCACTTCCACACTAGCTCAGCCAGCGACCCTTGGGCCTCTGGAACCCAGAGTCACTCCTGCTACTGCCCTCCCCTGTGTCAATGCCTACCCGTGGTCCTTTGAGCTGTGGTATAGGAGCCTGAGACAGCATAGTGTGGGTCACAGCCATGTGGTAACATTTGACACTATAGTCCAGCCAGCTTTGGTCTGCCTCTGCTCTGCACAAAACATGTACCTTGGCTGACCAGCATTTGCCCCATGCAGGGATCCCAGGGAGCAGGCCAGAAGAACACTCTGGCTGGTGAACACCTTCAGGGAGCCTGAGGCATCCCTACTCTACCTAGGAACCAGCTTCTCCCTGCATGGCCTGAAGCTCCTGTCTGGGAGGCCCACATAGGTGGGCCAATCACCAATTCCTAGTTGCCAGCAATGTACAGCCTCAGGGCTATAGTCTGGGATGACTGTTGATTGGTCTAGGTGGTTCTCAAGAAAACCCTTACAGAGAATTCAGGGCACATGGAGTCAGGCTAGACTTGAGTATGTGTAACAGAGCTCCTCATTTCTCAAGGATAGCCAGTGGCTCTCCTAGATAGCCACGTCTACCCCACTCCCCAAGATAGATGGCTACAGCTGCAGAGGAAGTCTGGGACCTTGGCCCTACCTGTTTGCTTCTACAAGGAACGGCCTAACACCCCAGAAGCCCTGACACTTGAAAATTTATCAAGATACAACATGCATTATTGCACAAATCTTAAGGCTTTTCCCAAATAGAAACTTACATGCGTGTACACTTACATAGCAATTGCCCAGATCCATATTTAGAACCCTTCTGGGCTCTAGGAGTGGCCTGTGCTTACCTTCCCACATCTTAACCTGCTTCTGAACACGATATAAATGGATTCATGCTGAGTGTGCTTTTGTATCTGGATTATTGTTGCACATCATTCCTTCTGAGACTTTCGGTGTCTCTTGCAACAATAGGTCAATCTCTGTCACTGCTGTGCAGCAGGCATTGCATTGTTCCATCACAGTCAACTTCCCCATCTTACAGTTGATGAACATTTTGGTTGCTTCTATTTGGTGGCTTTTACGAAAAAGGCTGCTAAGAATATTTTTGTCCATGTTACTCTGGTGAAAAAAATCTGTTCACATCTTTCGGGCATATTCCTGTTGGTAGAATTGTATGTCATATAAACACACATTTAATTTTAGAAGGAAATGCCGAACAGCTTTGCAAAGTAGTTGTATCATTTTACATCCTCACCAACAATGGAAGAGCTCCAGTTGCTCTGCATTCTTGTCAACACTTGGTATTGTCATTTCTTCTTTTAATGGAGCTATAATCCATGTACCATATGATTCATCTTTTTGAAATATACAATTCAGTGTTTTTTAGAATATTCACAAAGCTGTTGTTGCCACTACCATCTAGTTGAAAAACATTTCATCACCCCAAAAAGAAACTGTACCTGTTAGCAGTCACATAGAATTGTCCCTTCCCTAGCTCTTAATAATATCTAATTCTTTTTTTGTCTCAATCATGGATATTATATATAAATGAAGTCATATTATACATAGCCCTTTTTAACTGACTTCTTTTAGTTAATTTTTTTGAGTTTAATCCATGTCATAGCATGTATCAGTACTTCATCCATTTTTTATGGCTAATTAATCTTCCACTATATAGATATACCACACTTTGCTTATCCATTCATAAGGTAATGGACATTTGGGGGTGCTTGGGTGGCTCAGTGGGTTAAGCATCTGCCTTCGGCTTAGGTCATGATCCCAAGGTCCTGGGGTCAAACCCCACATCGGACTCCCTGCTCAGCGGCGAGCCTGCTTCTCCCTCTCCCTCTGCCTGCTGCTTTGCCTACTTGTGATCTCTCTCTCTCTTTCTCTGTCAAAAAATAAATAAAATCTTTTTTAAAAATGGACATTTGGGTTGTTTCCACTGTTAAGCAAGTGAGTGATATTGCTGTGTATGTTTATGTATGAGTCTTTGCGTGGACATACATTTTGGTTCTCTCAAGTATATACTTAGGAATGGAAATGCCAGATCATATGGTAATTCTATGTTTAACTTTTTGAAGAATTTCCAAACTGTTTTCCATAGCAGCTACACCATTTTATTCCCACCAGCACTATATGAAGTTTCCAATTTTTCCCCATCTTCACCAACAATTGTTGTCTGTCTTTTGAATTATAGCCATCCTGTTGGGTGTGAAGAAATATTTCATTGTAGTTTTTATTTGCATTTCCCTTATGGATAATGGTGTTGAACATCTTATCATGTGCTTGCTGGCTATTTGTTTGTCTTTGGAGAAACGTCTATTCAAGTCCTTGGTCCATTCTTAAAAACTGAGTAATTTGTCTTTTCTGTTGCTGAGTTATGTTTTTTAAAAAATATATTCTAGATACATAGCCTCTTTCAGATATAATCTGTAAATATTTTCTCCCATTATGTAGGTTGTCTTTCCACTTTCTTCATATGTCATTTGAAGCACAAAAGTTCTAAATTTCAATGGAATCCTATTTATCTATTGGTTAAAATCAACCAAAGCAAAGATACTTTAGTTGTCATTGCCAGATCTAAGATCACAAATATGTACATGTTTCCTTGTAAGAGGCTTCTAGTTTTAGCTCCTACATTTAGATCTTTGATCTATTTTGAGTTAATTTTTACATATGCTGTGAGGTAGGGGTCTAATTTATTGTTTTGCATGCAGTTGTCCCACGATAGTCTGTTGGAAAAAATGGACTTGGCACCTTTGTTGAAAATCAGTTGGTCTTAGATTTAAGAACTCATTTCTGGACTCTTGATTCTAATCCAGTGGTCTATATGTCTATTCTATGCCAGAACCATATTATCTTGACTACTGTAACTTTGTAGAGAGTTTTGTAATTGGGATACTGTGAGCCTTCCTACTTTGTTCTGCTTTTCCAACATTGTTTTGGCTATTGTTGCCTTGCATTTCTATACAAATTTGTGGTGACTAATTTTATGTGTAAACTTGACTAGGCTGTGACACCCACAGTACCCACTTTTTGTCAAACACCAGACTAGGTGTTGCTGTAAACATAATTTTTAGATGTGATCAACATTCAGATCAGTACACTTTGAGTAAAGCAAACTATTTTCCATTATGTGGATAGGTTTCATCCAATAAGATTCAGGCATTAAGAATAAAAGACCAAGCAAGGTCCTCCAAGGAAAAAGGAATTCTGCTTCTAGACTGCCTTCAGGCTCAAGGTACAACATCAACTCCTCCCTGAGTCTCCAGCCTGTGGGCCTGCCCTGCAGAATTCAGACTTGTCAGCTCACACAATCACATGAGCCGTTTCCTTAAAGTGAATCTCTGCCTCAGTAGATAGGTTGGTAGATAGATAGATAAATAGATGTCAGTTTTATTGTTTCTGTTTCTTGGAGAAGCCTGACTAATACATTTTTTGGATCAGCTTCCTAACTTTTTCAAAAAGACAGCTAGGATTTTCATAGAGGGATTATGTGGAATCTGTTGAATCTGTAGAAAAATTTAGGAAATATTGCTATCTTAACAATATTAGATCTTCTAATCCATGAACATGGGATGCCTTTCCTTTTATTTTGATCCCCTTTAATTTCTTTCAATAGTGTTTTTATAGTTTTTAATGTACAGGTCTTACACTTCTTTTGTTAAATTTACTCCTAAGTATGTCATTCTTTTTAATGCTATTGTAAATGGAATTTTTCTTAATTTTATTTTTGAGTTGTTTATTTCTGGTGTATAAAAATATGTTTAATCTTTATAAATTGATCCTATATCCTATAATCTTGATGAACTTTGTTTATCAGCTCTAATAGTCACTTTGTGAATTCCTTAAGGTTTTTTGTTTGTTTGTTTTAAGATTTTAATTATTTACTTGACAGGCAGAGATTACAAGTAGGCAGAGAGGCAGGCAGAGAGAGAGAGGAGGAAGCAGGCTCCCCACTGAGCAGAGAGCCTGACGTGGGGCTCGATCCCAGGACCCTGGGATCATGACCTGAGCCGAAGGCAGAGGCTTTAACCCACTGAGACACCCAGGCGCCCCACCTTAAGGTTTTCTATATGCAATATCATGTTGTCTATACACAAGAATAGTTTTACTTCTTCTTTTACAACTAGATGTCCTTTATTTCTTTCTTTCATTCCTTCTTTTCTTTAATTTCCTTGGCTAGAGCATCTAACATAATGCTGAGTACTAGTGGTAAGTGTAGTTCCACCCTTTTAGTTCTAACCGTTGTTCTGGGTGTGGCAGCTTCTCATTATAGCTTTAATTTGCATTTCCTTGTTGGCTGGCACATTTAATCTCACATCCCCATTGGATAAAAGATTTGAGTGTGCATATCAATATATGTACAGTAATATATGCACATCAATGTATCTTCTGATGTCTATCTAAAGCTCAATTTATGTCATTTTATGAGAAAATTCTAATACTATCTTTCTGCACCTTCACAGAGTGTGGAGGTCCTCCTAGGCACATCCCTCTCAGAGGTCTCTCGGTGGTACTGGGCTAATAGCATGATCCATGGGGGCTTTCCTGAAGGAAGCTGAGTACTCTGCAGTGGAAGCGAATGGTGGAATCATCACAACCCCCTCATCTGAGCTTTCCCTTGTAAGGTGGATGGCTGATTGGACTTAGGTTGCTCAGACCAGAATCTGGCCCCAGCCCAACCCCATTTGGATCCTGGAGAGCATTCTCTTCCTGGCTTACAGGCAGCCATTGTCTCACTGCGTCCTTATACAGCAAAAGCAGAAACAGAGCTCCAGCCTCCTCTTCCTCTTCTTCTAGGAATGCTAATCCTATCATGGAGGATCTCCCAAGCGATCTTACCTAAACTAGTCACCTCCCAAAGGTCCCCACATCCGAATGCCACCATGATAGGGGTTTGGGCTTCAGCATATGAATTTGGGGATGAGGTACATAATCATTCAGTCTATAATAGCTTAAAAGAACAAAATCTTCAAATTTCAATCTCCTTATATGGAAGACAGGACTAAGATGCCGCCCACCTCTGGAAATTAGCTGGGAGGATTCGAAGTTTGGATTGGAAGTTTCGTAGAATAACTGCTAGCCAACTGGCACTCTGCTGTTGGCTGTGTCCTTCAAGCCAGCCACAACAGGATCCCCAATCTCACATGCTGTTGCAGTGGCCTACCAACACTCTTCCCTTCAGGGGGTGGAGGAACCACACAGAGCCTCACCAATGTCCAGCTGACAGCCGGTATCAACCAGCAGACACAGGAGGAAGTGACCCTAAGATGACTCCACCCCAGCCCCCATATGACTGCAACTGTGTGAGACCCTGAACCTGGGCGGCAACCATGAAAAGGAGCTCATCCAGCCACCGAACCAGGAGAGATAAGGATTAAATGATTTTATTCTTTTTCTAAAAAAAGATTTTATTTATTTATTAGAGAGAGAGACCGAGTGAGAGAGAGCAGCCACGTGAGTGGAGGAGAGAGGGAGTCCCAGGTTAGAGGGAGAGAAGCAGACTCTCTGCTGAGCAAGGAGCCCAATTATGGGCTCCATCCCAGGACGATGACCTGAGCTGAAGGCAGACGCTTAACTGACTGAGCCACCCGGGCACCCCTGATTCTGTTCTTCTATAGACTGAATGATTATGTACCTCCCCCCCAAATTCATATGCTGAAACCCAAACCCCTATCACGGTGGAATTCGGATGTGGGGGACTTTGGGAGGTGGCTAGTTTAGGCAAGATCATGTGGGCGATCCTCCATGATAGGATTAGCATTCCTAGAAGAAGAGAAAGGAAGAGGCTGGAGCTCTGTTTCTCTGTTTTTGCTGTGTAAGGACGCAGAGAGATGGTGGTTACCTGCAAGCCAGGAAGAGAATCCTCTCCAGGAACCAAATGTGTCTGCACTTTGATCTGGGATCCTAGATCTCCAGAACTGTGTGAAATAATTTCTGTTGTGTTAGCCACCCAATCTAGGCAATTTATTATAGCAGCCAGAGCTAAGACATGAGCTGTTAAACATTGGGATGGTTCACAGATAGCCAGAACAGTAAGGGCTAGATATTGGAATACTGGAGTGTGCCAAATGGCTGGGGTTTATAATTTTAGCTGTACCACTTGCAAACACCAACTGGGCAAGAGACTGAGCCTCTGTTTTCTCATCTGTAAAAGGGGGTAATAATTGTTCTTCTCACATCGCCTGATGGGAGGGTAAAATGAGTGAATACGGGTCAAGTGCTTAAGAGGGCACCAGGCACATAGGAAATATGCCCAATAAATGTTAAGTTGTGATGGCAGATGACAGAGGGAGGTATGAGCAGCAGCAGCCTCATACAGATCAGAAATGATGTGTGGGCGTTCTTTGAAATCAGTGAGTCCGCTATGATGAGGGAACTAAGCATGAATGATAGGGTGAGCGCTGGGTAGGCAGTTTATCATGGAGAGGGGGTGTAGAAGGACACAGGCTTATAGGGCAGGAGCCTCAGCTCAGAGGCCTTGGCCCAGGGAGGTGGGAGCAGGGGGCTCTCAGGCCAACCTGAGTCCCAGACTAACTGCCCATCCCCTTGACTATCTCCTAGCTTTCCTACTGGCCTTGGGAGGGGTATACCTGCCCAGCCTGAGGCACAAAATAGGGCAAGAGACCTGTAGCTGGCCCCTGCTCTGACCTGTGCCCCCAAATTCAGATGCCTGGGCCAATCTGACAACCTCTGCAGCAGGGGCTTGGACAGAACATCTTTCCTGGGACTTCCTGCCAAAACCTCGGTGACACAGGTGGTCCCGGCAGGAGTCTGGAGGAGCAGAGAATATTTCCAAACCTGCAAGTAATTTACTATGTTTATTAAGTGGTTATTGTAGGTTAAATAACCAACCCTGCCTTATTAAAAATACTTGAAGATGCTAATCACCCAAGTCTACTGTTTGCTCCCGGCAGCCAGAAGCGAGCTGTCCTGCTGGGAGCGTCTTTAACAATGACTCGGCACAGAGCAGCACCCAGCAAGACTTCAGGAATCTCTGTCTCCGTCGGCCTGACAGCTTTATGCTCCATAAATACTCAGAGATTATTAAAAACATATTTATTTAAGATGAACAGCTCTCCTGCAGATACAAATCTAAGCCGATAAGGCTCATAAGCCCACTTACAATAATCAATGAGAGTATTTAAACACCCGAACAGCTTTGCTTAAACTTGAGGCCCCAGGCTTCATGGGGCAAGGGGAGGCCAGGCTAAGGGCAGGGATTACCCAGAAGCCAGCAGATCCCGGGAGACCAAGCCCAGCACCTAAGAGCTCTCCTCCCTTGCCCCCTGACCATTCCATCTTTCAGGGCCTCGGTTGCTCATCTGAAGTGAGGCCCTTCAGCTCTCAAACCTTATCAGTGGGAAATAAAGGCCACCGGACAGAAGAGTGATGGGGTTAAATGAGGACATGGGTATTAAAGCCTTCAGGGCTCTTCAGACTCCTCCCTAAGGTTGGGTTCCCTTCCACCTCCCCATATTCATCCCACCCTTCTGCTCCCAGGCAAGACTATACACACATATACCTCCCCTCCCTAGAACCACCACCATCACAATGTACACCTTGCAAGGTCCCCAGCAAGAACCGCCTCTTCCAAGAAGCCTTCCCAGGCACCTCACCCTACCACCCCCTTCCTGTGTAGCATGCCCACCCCATTTTTTCATCATGGCTCATTATCACCATTTGAAAGTGGCCATACAATTATTTTGTCCCCTGTGCTGGGAGCTCTGGGAGCACTGCGTGCAAGCACCAGGCCCAGGGCTGGTTGGGCAGTCATCACTCAAGCTACACTCCCTGCATGAACGTAGGGCCGAGGTTGCTGAGCACACAGAAGGGCAGCTATGTTAAACAGGGACACCTGCCTGTGCCAGGCCTGGGAGGATTTTTAGATTCATGTTCTGTGCCTATGCCTATCTCTGTCTCTTAATGACCGTAGCTTTGCAAGGTACACTGTAATCCGTTAGGGCAGGTGGGCCTTCTTTTCTCAGCCTTTTGAAAATAGGCTTCACTATTTAAATAATTTGATCTTATAGATAAATTTGAGAATAACTTTGTTATGTTCCCTAAATATGTTGCTGCAATTTTTTTGTGATTGGTCATTTTTTGGTATTTTCGTGTTTTGTTTTAAAGTAGTTGGACTTCAGGTGTAGAGGGTTGTATTAATGACACTCCTTGATTTAAAGCTAATTAGTATTGTCAGGCCCTAAAAGGCTCCTCTCTTTCGTTCTCTTTCGCGTTATGGATCATGATTCCCTTTCCGCTTTTCCTGCTTCACTACCTAAAGGTGACCAGCCTGTGTTCAATGGACTGTGTACATGTGCTTTCAAAATGAGCATTGCTCTTTCGTGTGTATTTTTAATTTACAGAAATAGTACTATGTTTAGATCTCAGGCTGTCTTTTTCTCCACTCAGCACTATTTTTAAGATTGTTCCATGCTCATCTGTTGTGACTCCCCACCCCCCCACCCCCCGTGCCCCTGTCTACTGCCTACGTGCGCATGTGACCCATCGGCATGGTGTGAGGTCTCTCTGAGATGTGTACCAGGGTCGGCTTGCGGGTTCAAGTCCTGGGTGCATATTCCACTTGACCAGGTACTGTGAGATCTCCTTCCCCCGAGGCGGCACATACCCGCCTTCCCACCTGAGTTCCCAGGAGCCCACAGCCCCACCACACTCAGCAGCACCCAGCATTCCCATTTTTGCATTTCACAGGTGAAGGTGACCTCTTCCGTTTTAACCTACATTTCTCTGCGTGGTGGTATGAGCCTGCTTGTGTCTGAATTTCCTGTAATTCTGGGTCATAGCCTTTGGCTGTTTTCCTCTTTTGTTCTTGTTGATTCACAGAGCTTTCCCTTGGAGATACTATACAGTCCGGCCGTGCACAGACCAGAGTAGATTCACATCTCTTGTCAGTTTCAGACATCACAGATATCTTCTTCCGGTCTACTTCCTGTCTCTGAACTTTCTTTAGTGTCTTTCAATGAACAGAAATCCTTAATGCGGATGCTAATATAGTCACTCATTTTTAAAAATCTTGCAGCCTGTGCTTTTGGAATTGGGTTTAAGACCTCACCCAGCCCTCTATCACAAAGATATGCACCAAGATGGCTCTGAACTTAACAGATTTGAGGATAACTGATATTTTTTCAGTCTTAAGTGATGCCACCCAGGCCTGAAGTCCAGACAGAGGAAAACAGTGTTTTCAGTTGAAGCTATTGAAGGAATAAGGGATCCTGTAGCTGCCCCACCTGCAACCACGGGCCCTGGCCATCCCCTGCCCTGGACAGCCCAGTGGGGGCTGGGAAACTGGCCCTATCCCCAAGGTAGCCTCTCGCATCTTTGCTCAAACAGAACTTACTATGTGCCCCCACGGTGATGGGGGCATTGTGGAGACAGAGAGCTAGCTTGGCCATTAACAGGGAGACAGACACTGTTGAAAAATAATAAACACAAGGAGTATAATTTCAAATTGTTTTGTCCATCTTGACAGAGGCATATACAGCAGTCTGCCTATGTCCAAAGTCTCTGAACTGTACACTTAAAATGTGGGCCCTTTCCTATATGTGTATCATTTTTCCATTAAAAACAAAAAAGTTTAGGAGCTCTCTCCCACCAAAGAGGTCAGCAACAGGGAAGACAAGTCAACAGAGACTTCCAGAAGAAAACAGAACGAGAGACTCTCAGATGCCAGAACCTCAGAGGGCCTGGATCCCAAAGGGTTTATGGAGTCCTACGCAGAGGCAGCTGATACAGGGGTAGGGAAGTCAGGCTGGGAAGTCATGCCCACCTGGACTCCAGTCCCAACTCTGCCGCTCAGCAAGTGTGATCTCAGGGGAGCTGGGTAACTCCCAGAGCCTCAGTGGCCCCGTCTATGTAATGGGCTGGCGCCATCTCCGTTCTGGGTGACTGAACTGAGTATCTTCCACAGGAGCAAGATGAGCTGGGGATTCCTCCTTAAACTGTGACATTTCTGCCACAGCAGGCCCTCCTTGTCCCCTTGACACCCGATGTCACTGGCAATCTTGCCTCCTCATAGTGAACAGCTCCTGGTGTTAAGAAAGATGTTAAGAAACATAACACATCAGCTTCATCTACAGATGAACCACTCAATAACTATCTGATCAGTCCCTTTCCAGAAATAGCCTCCCCAGATGCAAAGACTTTAGGGCAGGGTCTTGTTTGCATACTGGGCCGGGCATGGCTGGGAAGAGCCGACAGAGGCTGTGAGAGACGGAGTGGGATGCCCCACCAGCAGAGGCAGCTCTCCTCACTCAAATGTTGCCCCAGGCAACAGAAAACAGTTCCAGAGCAAAAGACCATCTTTCACAAGTTGCTGAAATATGGCTTTTTAGGAGAAATCTCCCTATTTTAAAATTTTGGCAAGTCGTTGAAATTGTTTATAACACTGTGGACCAAACAAAACTCATGTCTGGGCTGCCAGATTGCCACGTTAAAACATGTCTCTACCACCCCTATGCTATAAGGGACACACAGAAAGAATGGCCATCTGGGCCGGGGTTACACAGTGAGCAAGTCAGCAGACAACTGGTACCTAAAATCTATCCCTCCATCCATCACCCATCTATCCATTCATCATCCGCCATCCATCCATCCGTCACCAACCTTCCATCCATCATTTGCCAGCCATTTATCATTTATCCATCATCCACCCATCATTCAACCCTTCTTCTCTCCATCCCTCTTTCTCTCCTTCCCTCCCTCCATCTAACCAGCCATTCAACCATCCATCCATCATCCATCCATACATACATACATCAACCATTCATTAATTCATTCAGGTATTTGTTGAGTGTCTACGGCACGCCAGGGTCCTTAGGCTAGAGGCAAAGGATACAACGATGAACCGATAAACAGATGAAAACAGGCAGATCCTTCTACCTAAGCTATTGTTTTCTGGGGGAAGCTAACATATAAAACATTAAGTTATAGAGTGTATCATGAGGCGATGACGTTGTGAAGAAAAATAAAGCAGGGAAGAAGTAGAGAGTGGTAGGGTAGAGCTGCAATTTTAAATAGAGTGGCCAAGGAAGGCCTTGTTGAGACGTGGCATTAGAGGGAAAACCCTCAGGAAGTGAGAGAGAGAAGCTGGCAGGGGAAACACTGAGAGTGAGTGCCGCCACCGTACTATGGGGGGAATGGTAAGGAGGCTGGGTAGGGGGAGACAGCAGGGGTGGGGTTGAGGGGGTGAAGGCAGGAGTGTACAGATCACACACAGGTGTTGTGAGCATGGCTTTCAGTAGAAGCGGGACTTTCTGTAAGGTGCGACCGGGATATCTGTGCGATGGGAAGATGGGATGGAAGGGAGTGGAGGGGAGGAGGAACCCAGGGAGGAGGGACAACTGGTGTGTGTGACAACTGGTGGGAGAAGGCAGTGGCTGAGAAGACGGTGGGGCAGCCGATGTGGGGAAATTAGAGTCTTGGCAAGGTGAAGGTGCCCAACTGTGGACGAGAGAAGGCAAGGGTGGCATCAAGATGGCACCAAGTCTTCAAGACTGGGCATCTGGGGGCAGGGGGGTAGAGCAAGGTGGGCACATGGCTCAGTCATGTGAAGGTAGAGAGGGCAACCTGGTGTTCCAAGTGGAGCCATTCAGGCAGCAAGGGGCACTCAGGGAGGGCCTATGTCACATTCCCTGGGCCTCCCCCTGGGCTACCACACAGTGGTGCCGAATTAATTCAGCTATCTCCCCAGGAGGCCAGGGTCCCAGCTCACCCTTCTTCTCCAGGCCAGCCAGCATCAATTCTTTGCCCTGCGCAGGGTGGCCAGATTCAGGGGATAAAAACCCAGACACCCACTTACATTCAAATTCCACAAAAGCAATAAGGAATTGGATAGGATATTCTTCTACTTAAAAAAAAAAAAAAAAAAAAAATTGCTCTTTGTTGATCTGAAATTCAAATTTATCTCAAAGTCCTTTGTCTGGAAACCCTACCCAGAATCCCCAAGGGACAGGCCACACAGATGCCAGACGGTGATGGCGCTGAGTCCCTCCCCAGGGTCTTCACAAGGACTGGGGTAGGGACATCAATTTTCTCCTTTGAAGATAAGGGAGTTGAGCCTCAGAGAGAGGGCAAAATCTGTGAGGGCTCCACAGAGGTGAGGAACAGGAGAGGGACCTGGGTGCAAGGGACCCGTCTCTAAAGTCCAGGTCGGGCAGCTTGCCTGCACTTAGGGATCCCAGGTCCTGGCATGGACCTCTCCCCAGTGTTGGAGGTGAATGGCTACGTAGTCCTGCACATAGAATACAGATTCACAGGTCACTGGCAAGTGCAAAGGGGCTGCCCAGGGGTCAGTCGGTACCAGGAAGGATCAGTAGAGACAGTGAGCAGGCATTTGGGAACTGTGGATGCCTCGACTAGAAACACGGACATGGAGAAGACCAGTGTGGATCTCTGAAGATCTCTGAAGCTGCATTTGTTACTTCCCTTATAGGTCCTATCCACGGTTCCCCCATTGAGTTCCCCCCGTCTCCAGACTGTCACCATTATGCATGACATCAGGGTAGATTGTAAAAAGGCTCCAATCCTCACCCCTTCCTTCTACCCTGTCCTCTGCAATGGGATTGTGTAGCTCCTCCCATCAGTTTCCCCCACGCCTTTAACTAATAGAATATACTGGAAATAATACTGGACCTGTTCTAAGCCAAGGTCTCAAGAAGCTTACACGTTTCTGCTCTCAGTCTTCGAAGTCAGCCACGAGCATGGGATGAAGCCCAGGACAGCTCCCTTGGAGGTAAGAGGCCCTGTGGAGAAAGTCCCCACTATTACAGCTGAGGCCCCAAACATGTAAGTGTGCCTGCCAAGAATGGATCGGCCCAAATGGTCAAGACACAGAGTTATGAGCTAAATAAATAATGGCTATTTGGGGACGCCTGGGTGGCGCAGTTGGTTGAACGACTGCCTCCGGCTCAGGGCGTGATCCTGGAGTCCCGGGATTGAGTCCCACATCAGGCTCCCAGCTCCATGGGGAGTCTGCTTCGCTCTCTCACCTTCTCCTCGCTCATTCTCTCTCTCACTGTCTCTCTCTCTCTCAAATAAATAAAATAAAATCTTTAAAAAAAAAAAAAAAAAAAAAATAATGGCTATTTGAATCCACAGAATTTGTGGACAGTTTGTTATGCAGCAAAAGCTAACTGATACAGCCTCTACCTTCTCTCTGTTCCTCAGGTTCAAAACTTTAGACTCCTCTTTGACTGGCAAGAGCCCTCACTCCACCTCTCTGCTACCAGGCCTCTCCTTCCCACTCCAGGCTGAGTGTGCTCCTTTCTCTAAGCCAGCCGAGATCACACAGCTGGCCCTGAGCTGGCTAGGATTCAATGCCCCACACCGTGTCTCCAGAGCCGCCCTCCTGAGTGCTCTCCAAAACCTACCTCAAGGAAAGGCTGTGCACTTGATGTGCCCTTGGGTTCCCCAGGAGACCCTCAGCTCTGCCAGCCAGGGGGAGGACTTGTCTTGATCATCTCTGCTGCCCCAGGAGCAAGACTGGGGCCAGCTGTGTGTGCAGGGGGTGGGGGCTTTAAGGGCTGATCACACTAATGATACATCCAGGTGGAGTAGTGGGAAAGAGCAGAGGCAACAAGCTGCCTATATTCAGATCCTGGCTCTGCTTCAAAACTGGGTGCCTCGGGCAGGTAGCTAAATCCCAGAGCCTTGGTTTCCCTCTCTGCAAAATGGGGAAACTAGTGTCTTCATTACAGAGTTGTTTTCAAGGGGTAAATAAAGGAAATACTCGAATAGTGCCTGGTACACAGTAAGTTACTTCTGACGGTTGTTGTCTAACAGACAACCACGTGGCTGGTGAAGGGTCTTGCTCAAGTTCACTCAGCAGTGGCAGAGGCATGCGGCTCTTCATAGCCCCGTCTCATCCTTGTTTCATCTTTGGGGACATCCTGAAATAAGGGTCCTGCTTTTGGGTCCCAGCTGTCGAGAGTCAGATCTCCAGACAAGGGCCCTCTCCCTTCTCCCCGGGGGTGGCAGCCCTGGCCCCCCCACGGCCCCCGCCCTGGTCCACTGCTGGGCCCTGGCTGTCCTCCCCTGCTCCCTCAGCCTGTCAGCTCCCCTCTGACATCCTTCCTCCCCTCCCGTTCTCACCTCCTCCCAGGAAGTGTCACTGCGACAACATTGATAAATATTTATAAAGGCAGCCGAGGAGATAGGGTGCAAACAAGCCAAATAAATAAGTGCATTTTAAAATACTGTGCTTGACAGTTGACTTCCCCCAATTGAGGATCTGTGTGTGTGCACATACGTGTGTGTGCATGAACACGTATGCACACATTCACACATAAGCTGCACGTCCTCACACATCAACTCACAGAATGCTGGCTCCTATGAGGTCGTCTGTGGGGACCCATGGGGGCTGCTCCCTCCACAGATGGGGAAACTGAGGCCCTGGGAGTGGGGGAGGGCTGCCCAGGATGGCTCAGCTGGACAGTGGCAGTGGGGACCTATGCCAGCTTCATGCATGCTGAGGTCCCTGCTTGGCCTGGTGTCTCTAAACAGAGAACAGCTGTTAGCAAAAGCATTAAGGGATTTCATGTTTACTCTGCTCTTATCTGCGGCAATAACTGTGGGTTTAGGGAGATAGCCACAGTCTGTTCCGCAGCCCTGCCTGGCAGCCAGCGGCCCGCACTGGCTTCTGTGCGCACACCCGAGTTGCCTGCAGCCTCCCAGCGGGGTTTTCTCAAGGAAGGACAGTTCCCAGTAGGGCTCAAGGCCGGATTATCCTTCTCATGGGACCTGCACGCAGGCTTCCCTGTGCTTGGGAGGAGGCCTGGGGCCTTGGAGAAGTCCTTGCACCTGGGCCTATGTTTTCTCATTAGCTGGTGAGGTTTCTTTCTTTCTTTCTTTCTTTCTTTTAAGATTTTATTTATTTATTTGACAGAGAGAGATCACAAGTAAGCATCGAGGCAGGCTCCCTACTGGGCAGAGAGCCTGATGCGGGACTCAATCCCAGAACCCTGGGATCATGACCTGAGCCGAAGGTAGAGGCTTTAACCCACTGAGCCACCCAGGCGCCCCTAGCCGGTAAGGTTTCTAAAAAGGCACCAAAGCTAACAGCCTCCGTGTGGGTTCCCTAATTACCATTCTGTCTCCACCCCCACCCCAAGAGGAAACCCAGGGCCATCTACATCTAGTTCACATCAGATACTCGTCTTTGGGCTCCGTGACCCCCGGCCTCCCAGACCCCACCGGGCAGCTCAAGGAGAGGCCTGGCAGGGTAGGCAGGGTCACCTCTGCCTGATCCTGATGGGTGTCCTGTGCCAAGCTCGGCACAGGAAACTCATTTACAAACACTCTGCGACCCGGCCTTATCATAACCAACCCCCACCCAATTAACAGAGAGAAGCCAGGGACTCTGAGATCCCCCAGGGACTCAGCCCCCAGCGGCAGAGAGCCCAGCAAGGATGCCAGGCATGCGTGCCCAGAGCTTAGGGGGTGTCCCTGAGTGCCAGACCCGCATGCTGGCCCGCTTCCCACCCGAATTGAACAGGGCAGAGTGACACTACTGTCGTTTGATCAGGTTTTACAGAAGAGAGCCCGGCCTCCAGGAGTCTGGGTCATTGGACAGGTGGGGAGGGGACGCTGGTGCTCAGGCTTCCTGGGCAGGGGCGGCAGCCCTTTGCTTGTGGATAGGAGGGCCAGCGCCCGAGATGAGCTGTGTGGGAGGTGCCAGCACAGCTCGGGGGCCAGGACAGGCAGGACTATAGTTTGCTCTGTCCTCCTCCCCAGATATGAGGCACAGGCTCTCACGGCACCTCGCCCCAGACTCCGCTCCCTCTGGCCACACGCCCACCAAGTTAGCCCGCCCTCTGTCCCCCACCACATCCAAGGCACCTGCCACTGCAGAGTCTCCCTAGCACACACAGGCCGACTCGAGCTCACCCTCCAGCTTGCTCCCACTTACCCTCGGGCTGCACCTGCCCACTCCATCCCCCCACCCACCACCAAGGGACCCCAGTCCTGACCCCTATTATCTTTATTTCTATTTTTTCCATTTTTTCTTTGTTTTTCTTCTTTCAAGATTTTATTTAAATTCAAGCGAGTTAACATACAGTGTGGTATTATTTTCAGGGGTAGAATTTAGTGATTCATCACACATCGAACACCCAGTGCTCATTCCATCAATGCCCCCCTTAATGTCCGTCACCCAGTGACCCCATCCCCCCACACACCTCCCCTTCAACAAACCATAAGAGACTCTTAACCATAGGGAACAAACCGAGGGTCGCCGTTTTCTTGAATCTTCCCAGCCTGTCTTCACCAGGGCAGTATTACTCTGGGTGTAGAGATGTGGAAACGGTTTCAGGGAGGAGACCAGCAGCCCCAGAAAGCTGGGATGGGGAGGGGTGGGGAGCAGGGCAGGCGAGACAGGGACCGGGGCAGCAGAACCCTCCAACCTGTCCAAGCCAGGACACTTCTGAGGTACTTGCAGGTACTCAAGTGGGCGGTGGGCACAACACTGCGTGTCACTTGGATCCTGTGGTTGGGATGTCCACAACAGCTGCCCTGGCAGAGGCAGCCTGAACCAGGAGAGAGAGAAAAGACCAGAGCAGGGGAGGAAGGGGGAGAGTGGAGAAGGGGAGAAGGGAGAAAGGCAGGGAGGATATATGCCCTGGGCACGGGGCACAGGGCCCTTTTTCAGTTCTGGTTCTCCGGGCGCTTGCCGGACTCCTTTGGCCTCCTCCTCCCTCAGGCCCCACTTTTCAACTCCCCCACCTCCACAGCACCCTGAAGTCCATCCTCAGGAGTGCCCCCTACTGCCCTTCACCAGGTTGGAGTCCAAAATGTCCCAAGTCTCCTCCCAAGGGCCCACTCCCCTGCCGCTGGCTTTGGCTTCCTGTGGAGAAATGCAAGGCAGCTAGCTTGCTCATGGCCTCGCCCACCCATTCATCCAGGGACTGTGCACGGAGCCCTGTCCTGGGATGAACCTGGGCCCCTAGACATAGCAGAGGCATAGTGGACACACATGGCTCCTGGGTCCTCTCTGTTCTCAGGATGGGGGAGGGCATGTCCTGGAAGAACCACCCAGACCTTCCCCTAATTGCCCCTGTCCTAGACCCCGGGGCGCATCCATACCCTTGAGCACTAGTCACTGGGGATTCCTGACCAGTAGCTCTGAGGGGCCCACAGAGCCTCTAAGCCTGTGTCCCCAGGCCCCTCAGTAACCCCATGCTTTCAGCCACGGTGCGCAGCTGCTGCACCGACCCCTGAAGGCCCCAGTCCTCGGGGTAGATGAGATTCTCTTTTATTGCCTGATTTTTTGTTTTTAATAAGGAGGTTATTTTAAAAGGACAGCAGCTGTGTGAAAACCAGACTCTGAGCTTGCTGGGACCCCCTAGGCAGGCCCACCCCATGCTCCTTGTCTAGGAAGAAGGGCAGAGCCACCAGAGGCCCCCCATATGTTCCTTTATGCAGCAAATGACCTTGGGACACTGGGGCAGCTTTCCTAGGAAGGAGCCCTGCAGGGGTCTGCTGTGGTTGCTTTGCTTGGGGACAGAGGAAGGGAGGGAGGGAAGGGAAAGGGCAGAGGAAGAAGCTGGGAGGTTCCAGCTACATTTGCCTTTGACAGATCTGTGGGAGCAACGGAGCCTGAGATGGCCGCAGAGCCGTCCCGGGCGGGGAAGGTATCGCGTTTGGAGTTTCGAACCCCAAACCCCAAATCAGTCCGTAATTGGCTATACACCATCCACCCCGCAGGAAGGAGGGGAGTCTCAATGCCCCAGAAGCCTCTCAGCAAGGAGGAGCCTATCATCCCTGACTGATGGGAGAAGGGGCAGCCGTGGGCTTCCTAGCAGCCGCCCTTCCCAAGCCAGGAATGGGCCTGGGGCACCACCAGCAGCCATTACTGAGCCCTCTCTATGCCTGTCCCACCTTTCCCCAGGTCTCAGGGAACACACACGTCCCAAGGACTGAGTGGCAATGGGGCAATGAAAGGGAGGCAACCCCAGCTGTGACATTTAACAGAGGCCGGCCAGCTCTGCAGAGAAGGCCTGACCCCGGTCCCTTCACTCCTTGCAACGTGGTCCACATGGTCCATGCAGCCTCCCAACCTGCTGCCCTCCCCAGAGCTGTGAGCCAGCAGGGTCACCGAGAAGCAGTGCCCAACTCACCGCCCCCAGGTGCCTGCACCCAGCCCTCCCTGGGGGAGACAGAATTCCCTGGCATTCATCCAGGAAGCCTTTGGCAAAAGGAAGACACACACAAAGGACACCCAGAGAGGATGCCACAAAGCTCAACAACTCTCACTGACCAGGTGGCCAGGACCGGGTGGGCTAGGCTCAGGAAAGCTGCCCGGGCCGCTCGAGGGCTGGGGCCCCGCAGCTGATGGCCAGCAGTGACCCCCTTAGGGCTCCTGTCTATCCCCAAACCCAGGCCTGGATGCTCTGAACAACCAGTTTTGGCTAGGTCTAGCAAGGTGAGCCATGAAGCCCAGGTAGTCTCCCTGACCCCGCCGGCACCCTAACCTGCCCCACCCCCGCCTCCTTTCAGCCCCAGCAGGGACTCTGCCTCCTCATGCCTGGCCCCTGCAGTTGTCCCTCTTGGCCTCCCTGCCCCCCAACTCTTCCTCCTCTAACACAGCTATAAGAGAAAAGGAGCCCATACCGAACATGGCTCAGCACCCCTCCCCCCGGAGCCCTCATCCGCTCCCTACTCCCAGGGCCCACTTTCCTCCCCAGCCTTGCTCCCTACACCAGGCCCAGAGCCCATGCACTTCTCTGGCAGAAGGCGGGTTGTGCTAGAACAGGCTCCCCAGCCTCCTTTTGGCTTCAGCGCCCTTCGGGAAACCTGCCAGGTACCCAGGTACCCAGTCTGCAGGACTCCCCGGAAGGTGCTCTCCATAGGTGAGATCCTGTGTTTGTCTGTGTTGCTGTTTGTTCAGCGGCTGCCTTCTGTACCCACCCCCCCCACCCCGGAGAGCATGAACTCCAGGCAAGTGAGGAGCTTCCCCCGTGACTGGCCCGTTGCCCAGCCTTGAGCCTGGTGCAGAGAAAGGGCTTCAAAGGTGAGGGTGGCTTGAAGCGTCTACCCTTTGAGATCAGAGCTTCCCTCCTCCAGGCCCCTCTGGTGTGACCCAGTGTGGCATCAGGGTCCACATAAGGGCACACTGTGGGTGTGTCCAGGATGTGGGCAAGGGGCTCCAAGCTTGCCACGGGACCGGTGCAGGTGGGCCAGGATGAAGCAGGAGCTCAGAGGAGGGGCTGGCTGATCAGAAGGGCCATGATCACCATGGGGATCCAGAGAGTGCCAGCTGTCTCGGGGCCACAGCTGAGAGTGACAGGCCTCCCACTGCTACATAGGATGGGGTACTCTGCACCAGGGAGAACTCCAGAGCCACACACACACATGCACACACGTGCATACAAATTCAGGACATAAACACATACACGTAGACATACACACCCAGGGCACAAACCTCACCCACAGAAATAAATACATACACAAGAACCAGGACACATGTCTTAAAAGCACGTTCTCAGAGACACACAAATTCAGACACAAACACATAGACACACCTAAGGCACAAATGTACTCATGCTCACAAAACACACAGAAATAAATAATATACAGGCACATGCCTGCAGGATACCAAAGACAGAAAGGCATACACACACGTGTGCAAATGCATGTATTTGCAGATACATGCCACAAACCTAGGTAGATCCACACACACACACACACCTGTACCACATGGACCTCCGTCTTTTGCTCTCTGTCTGTCTCCCCACCACCCCCCGCCTCCCCCGCCCCCACATACACACTCGCTCACCATTGTCATGAGACAGCCTGGTGCCTCCAGTCTGAGCCCAGAATAGAGTGTCCCCCACCTCTGGCTCCCCCTCCCCTTCCCCAATTAGCCCTGGAAACAGGGGCTGCAGAAACAGCCGATTCAGCCTGGGCCCTGGGCGCGCCTGGAGCTAAGAAGCACCTGTCACTTCGAGGATCCCTCTCTGCTCACTGACATCTCCCGCCCCGGCACAGCGAGAAATGTTCATGGGGCCAGAGCAGCTTCAGAAAGAGAGGCAGGAACGCTCACTGTGGGAGCCCTCCCCAACCCTTCCACAGCCCAGAAATCCTCCCTGTAACTGTCCATCCATCTAGCATATATTTACTGGGCACCTACTGTGTGACAGGTACTCACCAGGCTCTGGGGACAAAATGGGGAGCAGAGACAGACAGCGCAGCCCTCACAGAGCTTAGCGCAAGACGGACAAGCTCATCAAACCATCACAAGAGCGATGGTGGGATCACCACTGGGCCTGGAGTGACCCCAGCCTAGGAGACGTCAGGGTCGCTCTCCCTGGGTCTGAAGCACTGCCTGGGTGAGGAGGGGTGAGGAGGATGCTGAGAGATGCTTGGAGGAGGTCAGCGTGAGTGCACAGACCTTGACCTGGTTTGGAAGGAGGGAGAAAACTGGGCAGCCAACTCTCTCTCTCCTCGCCGCTCCTCAGAGCTGCAGGCTAGGCCTCGTTTTGCATCACAGCCCTGTTCTTCAAGACCCTCCCCACCTGACCACACTGCTCTGGTCCTTTGTGATCCGGGAGCTTACCCCAGCTCTGGGAGCCAGGCTGGAGGCTTGGAGCTGGGAGATCCATCGCAGAGATGTGAACACTGAGACCCTGAAACCCAAGCGCCAAGGCACGAGGTCACAGCAAGGGAAAGAATCATCTAAGACAACAGAGCCAGTTAGCCATAGTGCCTTCTGAAGAAGCTGGTCCAGTCTCCTTGTGCAGATGGGAAAACTAAGGCCACGTCCACTCTCCCTACCTGGAGGACAGGTGGGCAGCAGCGACACAAGTGAGACTGGCTGGTATGGGCCTCGTGGGATGGAAGGGGTCCCAGTGGGGCACGTATGGGGGTACATGTGTGCACATGTACGTGACATGGCATGGAGGAGCTGGGGACATGAGCAGGTTGGTTTGATCCGATCGGTCCGTGCTCATACCACGACCTTGCTCCATGCTTGGCTAAGCACCCGGTCCCAGGTCAGAGATTGAGGGTCTAGGGAGCCTACTGCCAGGGCATCGGGCCCCTGGGCCAGCTGAGACAGGAAGCCGTGGGCCCTCAGCAGGCCAGGCACAGAGCGTGTGTGGGCTGCCATGTTTAGGGCCGGTGCTAAGACACACAAGCCCTGCAGAGGTCACGTGTGGGGAACTTTCTGAGTGGACTTCCCTGGAAGAGTCCTGCTGGGCTTCTGTGCACCCAGAGCAGGTATGAGATGCGTGGCAGAGAGGTCCTGACTGTGCACTGTCCATGTCCCCTCCTAAGTGCACAGTGCTGGTCAGCAGAACCTCTCCTGTAGAATCAGAGGGTCCCCTGGAATAGGCTGGATTCAAGCCCACATGGGGACAGGGCTGCCGGACAGTCCCATGGGAATGGTACTGGGAGGAGGGGGTGCCACTTGCCCTGGCAGGAGGAACAGAGACTTCTCCTGGGAGCCCCTTCTTCTCTAGGGGCACTGCTTGCTCGCTGGGCACAAACACAATACAGCAGCTAGTTTTTGCTGTGTAACAAATCATCCCAAAACTCAACATCTTAGAACAATGACCCTTTCTTATTTAGCATTCCACTCTGCTGGTCAGCTGGGTGCTGGTCTGACCCTGCTTTGCCAGGCTTTCCCAAGTGTCTGTGATTAGCACCAAGTTCAAGAGTGGCTCACTGCCATGTCTGGTTGGTAGCGATTCTTTTGGCCATTGCACTTTGGCTCTCCATTGGCTTCTTAGTCTCTGCTGCAGGTTAGCTCAGGCTCATCCCCATGAAGTCTTGGGTTCCGGGGTAGCAAGAGAGAGCCGGCTCTAGCATGCAGGTCATTTTCCAGTCTCTGCCAGCAACATGTTTGCTGCTGTCCCATTGGCCAGACAATTGATGGGACTTGCCTGCATTGCAGAGGTGGAGAAGTAGACCCTGGCTGGACAAGAGGAACCACAGAGTCCTGCTGGGAATGGGCAGAAGGGGGTGGGACTTGTGGTCATTGCTGCAATCAATCAATCAGGGGACCGCGCTAGAGGAGACAGATGAGATGAGATGGCCCCTTTCAGACCTCCTAGGGGTCGCAGCCAGATGCCCAGAAGAGTTGGGCTGGCAATGCACTTGGGGAAGATGTGTCAGGCGTGGCACAGGAAGAAGTGGCAGGGACTGTGGCTTAGTTGAGTGGCAGCCCTACTGAGAACACAGGCCCCGGGTTGCCTGAGCTCCTGATGTTTTGCGAGAACTCAGAGACCTGTATTTTTATGTGAAATCTACTGAGTTGTTGTCAAGCGATTAAACATTTTTAGTAGACTACAGAATGCATTCACACATTGAGATCCTTACGTAACAATAACGTGGAGCAAAGGATTGATGCACCAGCCCCCAGGTGGAGCTCACAGATGTGATATTTACTGAAAGAGCCCGGAGCACCTGCTCCAGAGCACCTCTGGCCAGATCAGCCTAGTGGCTGGCTCCGCTGGGCAGCCATTTCCCTGAGACCCTTCCAAGGTGCAGGCAATGTCCCCTCCCTCGATCGGGCTGGGCGTCCCCCAAGGGATACACACATGGAACATCAGTGCATTTGCTGGAACTTAAACCTTAATAAAAATGAAAAACACAAAGCTCATTCTACACCTTTAGACTTCAGACTTCAGATACCTCCACACTTCTACAAAGCTCTAAGCACACCTTCAGACTGGCCATGACACAGGGAGCAGCCTGTCCTGCTCTAAGCTTGAGGCAGGACGGGGTTGGAGGGGGCGGGGTTGGCTTGCTGGAGGCCACAGAGGGGAGTTACATATGCTGGTGCCTGGCAAGAAGAGGCGTGGGACAGAGGAACCTTGACGGAAAGTTCACCACGTGCTGGCAGCATTCTTACAAGTGCAATTTGTGAACTCATTTAAGTTGGACTTCGCAACACCTGGGTGAGGAAGGATCTATTATTACCATCATCATCATCCCATTCTACAGAAGAGGAAACTGAGGAGAGGAGCGGGGAGATGAGGTCATAGGATCTGGGTTATGGCTGAAGCCTTTTGCACTCTGCCTCTCCAGTCAGGGGCTGATATATGCCGTATCGGCCAGGTGGGGGTACTGAGGTGGCCTAAAAGGGATAGCTCTCCAGTGACACACCAGAGGGACACAAGGGATGGTGCACATGGCCAAAGCTGGTCCCCCTTGCAGTTGCCCTGCCAGCAGGTTGGGAGCATTGTTCTGGTGGTGTTAGAGGCACAGGGATAGGACGAGGCTGGGTGTGGAGGCCCAGAGAGCAGGTGGGAGGCCAAGATCAGAGGGCGAGGGGGAAGCTGAGTTAAATACCAAGAGAGTCCCCAAGTCCCTAGCAACCTGCACTTGGAGTCTCACCAGTGAGGCCTATTGGGAGATGGGCATCAGGGCTTGGTCCAGCTCCATTTCCAGTACCAGGAGTCCATGCACCAGGAAGCAGGGCATCTAATGCCGTCCCATGGCTCTCCTGCGATGACGGCATGCACAGTGGGGCTTTACCTGGTTTCTGGGTCCCCGGCAGCCCCAAGCAGGCATCGGCCTTCTCTTGGCTCCCACAGGTATTCTAGTGTTCCTGGAGCCCAGCCCCATCTAGGACAAGGGCTGCTTGATGCATCCTGCAGGAGGGCAAGGGTTCGCTGGTCTGGGGAATGGTGCACATTGCAGGGTAGTGTGGGTTCTGGGGGAGGGACAGGGTCCCCCTGGGAAAGTAAGAGGCTCAGTGGCCAAGGTGATGGGTGGGAGGAGACAGAGAGACTAACTGCCAGTTTCAGGCCCCCGGCAGGAATAGAAAAAGCCTCTGGCCAGGCCATCCTCTAGGAGCTAGTAAGGATCCAATACCGGCCCACTCCCCCTTCTCCCAGGGAGAGGGCCCAGCCACGGGGAGGAAGACAAAGTGCTTTTGTTCCTGGTCATGTTCATCAGGAAGCCAAAGTTAACCTGAACAAAGCAGAGAGGGGTGAACCTCCCACAGGGGACCCACCTGGGTATCACCACTGTGCCTTGAGCTCTCCATTTGCCCCTAAGAAAGGGGCAGCCTCATGACGGTTTATCAAGCTCAGGCAGAGACCCAGGAATTCAAGGCCTGGAGAAGTGACCCCAGGGTCCTTGATCTGCCCCCAGGATAGCTGGCTTGCCATCCCAGACCCCGTCCCAGAGCAGGGAGCAGCCTCTCCCTCAACCATCTCCCACAGTGGCCTGAGGTGGGGGGGAGCCGGGGCTCAGAGCCAGCCTACTCCAAGTTTGAGAGAAAATGACGAACGGTGGAAATTAGGTCAGCTTCTTAAGGAGGAAGAAAAGAAACCGGAATCCGTGGGACTGCGAAGGGGCGAGAGGCGGGTGCCGCGTTGCAGAGACAGCGGGTAATGGGAAAACTTTCTTCAATTATGTGAAGAAGAGCGAGCGCGCGTCAGCCGGGCTACAGGCGAGCATGGAACCGATAACAGATGACTGGGAGAGGCAGCTGCTTAATGGGTTTTTCCCTCCATCAGTTAACCCGAGCCAGTGGCCCCAATGACAGCGAGGGGCGAGGCGCTGGGGGAAGGGCACGGGCTCAAGGGCCTCTCGTGCTAGCTGTTTTCCTGTCCTCCGCCTGGTGACAAGGATATCAGGGTGGGGGGGGCACGGGGCAGGGTTCTCGTGTTTAGCACAGCATCCCGGTGGGGAGGCGCAGGGCTTGGCGGGAGGGGGCTGCCAGGGCACCCAGGCTCCCTACCTGAGCTGAGCGCACCTCCCCGGGGCCACACACAGTTGCGACTGCTCCCACCCAAGTCACACGTGCACCAACCTTCACACACGGATGCCCAGACCCAGACTTGTAAACACACAGCTGGACAGGCAAAGCACATCTGCTCACACTCTCTCATGGCCACACACACGCTTGTTCCCAGATACTCACTCAACACACCCAGACACCAAACACACACATGCATGCTCACAGAACGCCCCCAGACATAATCCTCATGAAACACTCTCAGACCCGGCCACAGAGATGCACAACCAAATGTATGTGAATGTACAGGGACACAGACCACACACATGCACACACGCACACGCAGATGCTCAGACTCAAACTGGCAGAAACATAGACACACTTATGTACTCAACAGAGCTCACCACACAATCAACATTCCTAAATACGCATACACGTCATACCCCAGACACACATTCCTGAAGTCCCCACTCACGTGGACACAGGGACCAGAGCACTCTCCTCATGGGCAGGTCCACAAAGCCACGTATACCAGGCACCCGGAGCCCACAGTGACTTACATCCCTCACTGACCTGTTGAGTGCATGGTCCTGAGGACCTATCAGGTTCCAGGACTATATTCCGTTCCGGGTATGTTGCAAACAGCATGGGCCACACCGCACCTCATGAGACTCGCATTCTAATGGGGAAGACAAACAGTGTGCGGGAATCAAGACACTGAAGGGGAACCGAAGCACGTGACAGGAGCCAATTACACTGCAAAAGCGAAACAGAGCCGCTGAGGGAGGGCCCCGCAGGGTGGGGGACCAGCAGATGGTCCTGAAGGGCACCCCCTGAGAAAGGGGCAAGGTGTTCCAGGCAGATGCAACACCAGTGCAGAGAGCAAGGGGGCCACCCTGGGAACACTGAGGGGTCAGCCAGAAGGAACAGACAGTACCCAGTGGGAGGCTGAGCGGCCGCTCTGAGGGTCTGGCAGCAAGAGACCAGCCAGAGGCTATGGTATTAACCAGTGCAGGTGAGGGGAGTGGCTGGGTTCTGGGTAGATTTCCATGGCAGAGCCAAGAGCTTTCCCTGAGGGACAGGCATGGGAGCAGCAGGGAGCAAGTGGAGAGAAGCTGGCTGTGGCCATTGTCTAAGAAGAGGAAGAACTGATGGGGACAGAGGACAGGAGTTCCCTTGGGACACTGGGGCGGGCAGAATAATGCCCCCTGCAAAGCGATCCTGACCCCCAGAATATGTCACCCCCCCAGGGCAAAAGGGACTCTGCCCGTGTAATTCAATTGAGGGTGTTGAGATGAGTTGATTATTCTGGATTATCCAGGTGGGCTCAGTGGCATCACATCGGTTCTTGAAAGGAGGCATAAGGCAGCAAGAGGGCCAGAGTCAGGAAAGGAAACGGAGAGAAGCAGGTTGGAAGCTGCTTCCCTGGCTTTGAAGGAAGGAGGCCAACAGCCAGGGAACACAGAGGTCTCTAGAAGCTGGAAAGGCAAGGGAACAGATTCTCTCCTAGAGCCCCCAGAAGGGATCGCCGTCCTACTGACACCTGGATGCTGGGACTTCTGACCCCTAGAACTGTAAGAGAATAACACATCACATCAGCCACACCATGTGTGGTCATTTATTACAGCAGGGGTTCCTGGGAGGGGGCCTGGCAGAAGCCGTAAATCTGGGAGGAAACACCATGCAGCATAGCTGGAAGGGGGCGTTGGAAGGCCCGATACTGGGTAAGGCTGGGGAACCCGTGTGACAGGCATGGGAAGGGGATCCAGCCTGAGCACGGGCCCGGCATGAAGAGATCAGAGAAGAAAGAAATCAGAGGAGGAGGCGGAGAAGGAGCGTTTCTCCTGTAAGCCAAATGGAGAAAGTACTTCAAAAAGAAAGAGGAGATGAGAGAAAGTGTGGTTCATCTGTCCATGCGGCAGAAAGGGCTTGGCAACAGGAAAGACTTCACCACCGATACAAACCACCCGCTGGGTGAGCCTCAAAACCACGGTGCTGAGCAAGAGAGGCTCTAGACGGGGGAACGCGTGCTGTGTTGTCCCACTCCTGTGCCGTCTGGCAAACACAGAGTGTCCTCCAGTCCCAGAACGCAACCTGCGGCTGCTGGAGCTGGGGTTGGGGTCGTGGGAGGGGACTTGGGGGGCGATGCAGGCCTCCTGCAGCTCAAGTGTGGTGGTGGTCACATGGGCAAATGCCTCTGTAAACACCCATGAACTTGCATACTTCTGTGGGTGTAATTGATTACATGTAAATTACACCTCTATAAAGTTAACTTTTAAAAAATCAGCAGAGGGCATGATCCCCTTCAACTACTGTCAGTTGGGAAAGCAGGATGAGGCCAAGAATCCCTAACCCTGTGCCACCCTGTAGTGGATACCAGCCAGAGGGAGGGGGATTGTGACTGTCTAGGGCCATTAGGACAGTCTGTCACGGGGACAAGTGGTTGGCTGAAGCATGGGCCTGGGACCCAGCAAGGGGCACTGCTCTGTGGCATTTCTGGAGGAGAGTCTCTCCTAGTATAAGACCCGGAAATGCAGGAAGTTCCCATCTTTCTCTGCCCTGGTGGGGAAGCTGTCAGATGAACCTGAATGCCTACTGCTGTAGCAGACACCTTCCAACCACAATGAGAAGACAGAAGAATTTCGGGGATTCTGACACACACTCTGGTTTTGTAGATCCCCAGAACAATCCCAGACTGGTGTCCCTCCATTCTCCAACCCCTACCCACCCTTTCTGAGCCAGGAGGCCCACCCCACACAACCCCATCAGCTCAGGGACCTCCCAGTGACACTGGCCCATGGGAGGTAAGGAAAGAGATCAGAGAGAGGTACAGAGGTCAGGATGCTTCTCCCACTCCCTCCATTCTCTGGGCTCTCTTACCTGGAGTAGCTGCACCCCTCTTTTCCAGAACACATCTTCTGTTGAAGACTTCTCCCATCCTCCCCTTCCTCTGGTTTCTGGCAACATGATTTCCTTCCCTGGTCATTTGGGCCTGGAGGAAGCAATAGCTCCCAGCTCCTGCTAATTTTTTGATGACACTGTGAGTTCCTTTGACCCCGTCCATCCCACAGAAAGTCCTTTCATTCAATGCCACACAACTGTCTGTCTCCAGACTTACAGTTAACTAAGATCATCAAATATGAGTATGTCTCAAAGTGCAGCCAGAAGCGTTCCTAACAGACTCACCCAGTTAGGTTCCCCACTAGTGGGGAGAGAGAGCTTCAAGCAGGTAATTATAACATAACATATGAACAGGGCTGAGGTTGTCAACCCAAGCCCCCTAGATCTGGTCTCATCAGAAGCCACCAGATCCCTGCATTGGCGATTAAGAGAGCCAAGGCATCCACTTGGAATGAAGGCACTCTGTTCAGACTTCTGTCTCTTGCAACCAAAAACACAAAAAAAAATTCTGATAGAGGGACCCCAAAAGTGCTATGTTTGATTACTGAATCTGGCAACTAGAAAAGAAGGGCAAAAGAACAGGTCAAAAAAGCTGAAAATAGTTAAGCTAAAAACAGAACACGTAAACTCCCCCAAACCTTGAAAGACATAAAAAGCAAATAAGATAGCAATAAAATCTTAAGGGGAGCAAAAAGCAGAAACCAGAAAGTAAGGTGACAGCAGCAAGCCTGAATTACTAATTACAACAATACGAGTTTAACTTCTTGTTTTACAGTAAGCCTAAAGCACACCCGAATATAGAATCCACTTTTCATATTGAGCAAAACAAAATCAAGCTGCACACTGTTCAGGAGAGACCTTTCCAAAGCAAAGTTACAAAAGGTAAATATATACCAGGGTATAAAATCAGGAAGAAAGCATGGGTCAAATATTTATTTCAGATGTAGCCACAGATAAGACAAAAAGCATTACACGGACAGGGAGCACCAAACTGTCATGAAATTTTATGCACCAAATTACATTGCATTTAAATATAGAAAGTAAAAACTCGTGGAAATATGAGGGAGTTTGGTGAATATACTCGACTAATTGAGGACTATAATTCATTTCTCACCATCTTGATAGACCAAGAAGGCAGGAAGAAAGAAGGCAATAAAGATTCTGAATAATATTATTAACAGCGTGTGTGGGTGTGTATGTGGGGAGGGAGAGGGTACGTGTTATAAAACTTGAACCTAACAAACAGAAAACATGTCTTCCTTTGCAACACCCCTGGAATTAACTGGCCAGATATTTTACAGTCAGAATTTGTAAACAAATACCTGTTAACAAAAAAGACAAAAACAAAGGAACCATAGAGACCACCTTCCCTGGTCTCGCTGCAATGCAACTAAAGATTTCATTTTTAACTACAACGGTTTCCAGAAAGATCTTTCAGAAATTTTATTTTTTTTTAAAGATTTTATTTATTTATTTGACAGAGAAAGACACAAAGAGAAAGGGAACACAAGCAGGGGGAGCAGAAGAGGGAGAAGAAGGCTTCCCGCCAAGCAGGGAGCCTCATCTGGGACTCGATCCCAGGACCCCAGGATCATGACCCGAACCGAAGGCAGCCGCTTAACAACTGAGCCACCCAGCATGCAAGATCTTTCAGAAATTTTAAGGAAGACTTGAATACATAGAGACATGTGCCTTATCCTTGTTTGGTAAGACTTAATCTTTGTGTGGTATTTATATAAATTCCACCCAGACTGACCTCTCAAGATGATACAATTCGACTTGAAATCCAAATGAGATTTTTATCTTTTTGACTTTGAAGAAATCATTGTAAAGTGGACCCGGAAGATTTAGTTCATGAATGGATGGGGGAATGTTGAAAAGAAGTCAACTGAGGAGGCGCTTGCTCTCCCAGATATTAAAACCTGTCATAAAGCCGTAATCTATGAATGTTGTGCGTTGAAGCAGAGCCATGAGGCCCACGGAATGGGCCAGAGCGTGAGGAGACTGCCAGGTGTTCACACGATACCCCTGGTGACAAGGGGCCTTTCTAGGTAGTGAGAAGTGGTAGGTCTAGGCAATAATCAAATGAAATCAAAATGAAATAAATTCCAGGAAAAAAAAGACATATTAACTTAAAGACAAACCATAAAATATCAATGAGCATCTGTAAACCTTGGGGTGGGAAATGCTATCTTAAGCATGAGACCAAAAGCAAAAGCCACAAAAGATTCACACGTTTGACTACAAAAATCTTTAGCTTCTGTATGTTTTAGTTTAAACAGATGAAATGAACAAAAAGAAAATGACACAGAATGAAAAGGAGGGGATGAATTTGGGAAAAGAATTGCAATCTGTATATCCAGGTAAAGGGTTAATGTTCTTAACATACAAATAATCAAGCCAGTATTAACATACAAATAGAAAAATGAGCAAAGAGTATGAACAGTTTTCAATAGGAAAAATACAAATACCAAAAGGCATTTGAAAAAATTGTTCAGCCTCATTAGTATTCAAGTACATGCAAATTAAAGCAACCAGCTATCATTTTTCACCTATAAAATTGGCACTTTATTATTACTATCATTATATTCAGTGTTAGCAAGGGTATGGAAGTATGGGCGTTTGTACTTTCTTGGTGGAAACATAAAGTGGTAGAGTTTTTTAGAGGGCAATTTCATTTTCCACGTCCGAACGCATTTTGCCTACCTTCTGACCCACCCATTCTTCTTGGAGAAATTCGTACTAAAAAAATAATTAGCTACAAGGCTGTTGATTGCAGTGTTTTTTGAACGGCGAAATAAGGAGCCTAAATGTCAACTAATAGGCATCGGTTATTTAAAATCATGTATTTTCAATACAGTGGAATTCTCTGCCACCATCAGTAATGGTGTCATACAAGTATGGACACGATCGTTGTATTGTGAAGTGAAAAGAGTGAGTAATAAAATAGTATGTACCAGCAATTTTCTCATTTTTGTAAGGAAAGTAAGAAAGGATATACACTAAAATATCGACACCAATTATTCGTGGCTAGTGAGATTGCAGGCGATGTATACTTGCTGCATTGTGGTTATTTAAATTCTATCTAACACTTTCCTACAATACATATACATTAATTGCTAAATAAAAATAAATGTTTAAGGAGCGATAGGGGATTGGGTAAATTATAATACAATCACACAGTCACAGTCAACAGCCGGGAATATTTGTGTGGCAGAATTATATTCGTTGATATGAAAAGATGGTCATCATACATCACTCAATGAAAACAGTACATTACAAAACAGTGTGTGCACTATAATCTCATTTTGTTTAAAAATAGAAAATGTGTCTATTTATATGCATAGAAAATGGCAGAAGATTATAAAATGAAATATTAAGAACAGTTATCTCTGGTGGGTGCAGTGGGGTGAGTCTTTTTGGGCTTTGTGGATTTCTGCATTTTGTAAGTTTTCTGCTGCTACAACATATTAATTTCGTTTTTAGAAATTACACTTATTTTTAAGAAAATGTTTATACTCTCACATCCCATAATTCTAAGATTTTCATCCCAAGGAAATAGCCTGTCCTTATACTTGTTTCATCGAGCCAGCAGTTCTGACCTAGAAGGATAGCGTCCCCCAGGACTGGTGGCAGTGCCTGGGACATATCTGGTTTTCATACTGGGGGATGGGAACGCTAGTGGCACTCAGTGAGAAAGGTCAGGATTGCAGCTAAACATCCTGCAATGCACAGGATGGTCCCTACAGCAAGGAACGATCCAGCCCCAAATGTCAGTGGTGCTGAGGTTGAGACACTTGCTTTATACCATTATTTCTTCTTTTATCACTCAAAAGACAAAACATGCCTCGCCACCTTGCCTCAATTCTTTCAAGAAAGTCACATACAGAAAAGCCCAGAAGCTAAAGGCATCTAAAAAGTCTGCCCAAACTTGGCCTCCATCCACAAATAGGCTTCAAAGGTTCATAACCCAGGGACGCTTCTCAGAATCATCACCCCTTTTATCCCACGCGGACTGCAAAGCCAGCTCCCCCATACCCTCCCAGGGGCACCCTAGGTCTCATCCCATCCCTCCCCAGCTCTCTGCCAAAGTGGCCCACTTTCCCCAGTATCTCTGGCTCTACTCGCTTCTGTTCATGCTCTAGATCCTTCACCACACAGACAGAGCAGGGAAGGAAAGACAATACTTTCTTCTTTTCTTTTCTTTTTACCGGAGGGCAGGAGGCACCAACTGTGTGCGACAAATAAAACATCTGGAGATATATGACCCAATGAGCAGGCAAGAAACGAAGCTTTGCTAATATTTATAATATGGATTGACTTTAGGATATGTTTATAATTTGTGCATAAATGTATATACGTTGGGGTGTTGCACTCAAAAAATCATTTCTGGTGAGTTGTGCAACTCTAATCATTTAAGGGTGACAGGGACGGAGGAACAGGGAAAGGAAGACCTCTGCTCTTTTGGGGGTAGACTGGGATAGAAGGCAAGAATACAAAATAATGTAACTCTTGTCCCCAACATAGCGTGATTCTCAGAGTAATTCTGAAATGTCTACAACTTAGCCATAGCTAGTACGCATTAATTCTATCTGCTTTGCCATTCAGAAATTATTTCCTCTAACCCCAAAGCCATCCTGGAACTGAGACCATAGCACTGGGTTGTTCATCTTTGGTTCTGGGCCATGGCTTGTCCCTTCCTCCAGGCTGTGTATGGGATGAGAGAAAGTGACTTCTGAATGTGGCTGTGGCCAAACCTAGTTTTCGCTCATCATTTTATCCCTAGTGCCTAGCACCACAACAACCACTTAGGCATTCCATACATATTTGTTGATTGGGTGACTAGATGAATGGACATACAGGTGGTTGGATAGATGGAACAATGGATAGATACACAAAGGGAAGAATGGGTGGATGGTGAGTGGACAGGCAAATGAGTGGATGGATGGACAGATGGACAGGTGGGTGGATGAACAGACAAGTGAATGAGTGAGGGGCTAAATGGATAGGCAGATGGATGGGCAGACAGAGAAACAGACGGACAGTTGATGGATGGATGGATGGATAGATGCACACAAGCAGATGGGCTAATGGATTGTCCTGAGCATTCAGTGATATAAATACAGCCCTGAACACAGACCCAGACACACAGTAGGCCCACAGTAAATGATCCCTATAAGGACAAGCTGTGAGAAAATAAAGGAAGTCTCTAGTTGCAAAGGTGGGTAGAGGACACCTAAAGGAAGTGATGCTTGAAGGATAAGTAGAATTTTCCAGGCATGTGGGGTATTTGGGGGAGGCTGCCCCAGGTAGAAGAAAAGCCTTTGGGAGAGGGGGAGGGAGCACAGTAGAGGTTGCTGTCAGAGAGATCTGTGGGGGTCCTTGCAAGGCACCAAGTTTAGGTGGTTGATTCCCCCATCTATTCCACCCCATGAATAATCTAACCCAATCACAGAGTCCCATTCCCTTGCCAGTGACTGGTTTAGGATGGGATGGGCAACTCTAATCTGACCAGTGAGACTTGAAAAAGCTGTGGGAGGAGAGGTACTGATGGAAAATGCTTTCCCACTCCTAACGGGTACATACATGTGAAATGGTATCTTCCCCCTTGAGTCATTCTTGGGTCTGGCCATCAACCTGGGACCATGAAGATCCACCCAGGGGGAGGAAAAGGCAGAGAAAGGGAAGACCTGAATCCTCAATGGCTTCCCTGGGCTGCTGAATTAACCAGCCTGAAACTAACTTGACCCCTAGATTTCTTTCCACCTACAATAAATTCCCACATTGTTTCAGCTACCGGGAGCTTGGCGCCTAAGACATACGATCTGATACACCAGACTCAGGAGTCAGGACTTGAACCCACGTATGTCTTCCTGCAATCTCTTCGGAGGTCTTGTTCTCCCCAAAGCATTAGTTGCGGCTCGCGAGTAAATATACAGCCATACCTCTGGCCATCCCTCCAGCCAGTTTGAATGGACACACGGGTTCTGCGCAGAGCTGAAGCCCGCCAACTAGCATGCAGAAGTATCTGTAACCTGTGGCCAAGTTTCTTCTTTGTCTATCATGTGGTCATTTGAAAATTTCCATGAAGTCATAATTTATCTTCTCCCGGGTCAAATTCTGGACTGGTTTCCTCGAGCCTACTGGGTTCTGAGGATAGCAAGCAGCACAGGTTAATACTTGGGGAGAACAAGCACCCTCTTGCAAGGAGATTGGTTCATGGGAGGTTGTTGTAGGTTTTTCCAAGAAGGGAGGGATGCGTCTGTTTAGACAAGAAGTGGCTATTTTCGGGCTCTTCTGAGTTCGTTAAGATCCCCCCATTCCAATTCTCAGTGTTTCTCTCCTTCCCAACCAGTGCCTCAACATTTATGTAACAGATCTGTCACAGCTGTTAATTCAGTTTACGCTGTGACTCTGCAACCCCGTGATCAAATTTGGAGTCTGATGTTCAGCTATCTCAGCCCTTCGGCTACAAAGGAAAAGAGATTGTTCTAGGGATGTTGTTGAAGCTCTCTAATTCTTTGACTGTGTCTTGAGCTGAGATGTCAAAGCCCTGATCTGGTCGTTTTCCTTCCGTAAGCCTCCCTGAGCAGCCAGGGGCAGCCAGCCAGTTGCAGAATTCTTGTGGCCGTCGCTCCCATTCTCCAGGCCCAACAGCTCTTTGGCCCCCACAGCAGGGCCCTCACTGGGGACCTCATCCCAGGAAGTCACATCCGTTACCTGCAGGTGACTTGATGGCCCATTTGTTGACTTTAAGACTGCTTTCTCTACCTCTGACAGAAGGTAAGTTCCATGAAACTTTAGGGTAGTCACGTCTACCCTAAAATAGTACCACCTACACAGTAGGCACTTAATCAATGCAGAAACCCATTCCTAGCCAGCTGACGGAGAAAGGGGAGTGCATATTTGCAAGAGCACAGAGGAGCTGGCCTGGAGCACAACCAGATCCCGACCCCTAGGAGCACAGTGCATGCTCTTTGCCCACTTAGCTCCCCTAAGTGGAGGTGCTTCTGCATTCAGAGGGACTCAGATTAGCCCAGCTTGAGCCCGAGACACTCCTGGACCCCACAGGGACGTGAGATCATGTCCGAGACAGGCCCCCACCTCTGAGGCCAGGGCCATGGTCCCACAGAACCTCATGGGAAGGAGTGGGGGTGGCTCCCAGGAAGGGTTCCTGTTTGAGCAGAAGAGAAGAGAGGATACTGAGCATGTACATACACACACACACACACGCTCGCGCGCGCACACACACACACACACGCACTCACTTGCACACAACGTGCAGACGCACACACACAATCTTTTATTCCAAAGAAAGAATCGGTTAGGGGATTGTTAGAAAATTATAACATATTCTTAAAAAGAATGTGAGAAAGATACATTGAGATTTAGAAAGATCTCAGAAGCATATTGTCAATTGAAAAAATATCAAATTAGAGAATAATAATGCGATCCCATTTATTTTTTGAACTACAATTATATATGTATATATATGTGCATTTAAAAAAAGGTCAGGACAAAAACAGATATTTAAAAAAACGATCAAGCCAGGGAGAGGAATACAAACCAGCAGAGGGAGGGATAAGAGGACTTTCATCTTTTATTCTAAAACTTCTCTGCTGCTTGATTTGGCACGGTGAGTGGGATTCAGGTATTGTTTTTAAACACAGAAGAATTTTCCAGGCACGCTTGGTGCGTCTGAGCATCTCCTGGTCTCCAGCTTCCCTCTGTCCTCCCCCTCTCCTTGCTCATCTTCCCCCATAACCCATATCTTTCAGTCGAGATTGGCCATATCAAGGGAACAGAGCATATTTCTTCTGTCACTGAACGATCTGCAGAGAGCTCTGGGTTCGCTGTTCTTCCTGCCGAAAGCAAACAATTGGGCCTTTTCTGGGCTCTTCAACAACAACCAGACAGGGCTGCAGCTTTGCCTAGTGTGGCCCCAGGGGTGTATGTCCCCACCGCTGGTTTCCTGGGTCAAGAGGAGGAAAGATCCTCCAGCGCCTGGCAGCTTGTGCAGCCCCAGCACCCTGCGCCCACCGTGTGCAATGGGAGGAGCGTCTGTGGGACTCCACCTCTTGGGGGAGGAGACAAGGAAAGAGGCCAGGCAACCTTCCTGAAGCCCTGGTAGCAGGGGGACTAAGTGGAGACTAGAGGCTCAGCCCCGACCCCCATCTCCACTGCAGGTGAGAGCCTCACAGGATGAGGGCCAGGCCCTGCTGAATATGCACAGAAACCAAGAACCAAGAAGGGAAGAGAAGTGCCCCAGTCACAGCGCCTGTGCAAACAAAGCCCATGAGTGATCTTTCTAAGGACCCTGCATGCTCTCTACCCTTCCCAGGTGGTCTGGCTTCCATCTAACCTGCCCCATGGTCCTACACTCCAGCTGCAGCGGCCTCGCACACGGTACTGCCAGGAACCCCCTCCCCATGCCCTCCTCTGCTTCCCAGTTCGCAGCCCCCAGGGGCTTCTCTGCCCAGCCCACCTGGTGCTCCTCCTTCCTGCTTCATGGCGCCTCCACTAATTTGCTTCCCAGCACTCACTTCCAGAAGTTTTCTTGTTCACTTGGTTGCTGGTCCACGCTGTCGGCTCCCTATGGGCAGAGCCCTCTTATCTTGCTCACTGCTCACTCCTGCACCTGGAACAGAAGCCAGCACACAGTAGGCGCCACATCACTGTGGGTGGGGTTAAGGGGTGACCTCGGTCCACTACAGCTCATCACCGAGGGTCAGGGAGGTGGACAACCTCCCTGGTTGCCCAAGGTCCCGAGTCCTGGGCTGTCATGAGCACATGGACTGGTTACAGTGACGCCCTCTGGGCAGGGACCCTGGGCCCAGGCTGCCTGGGTCTGCTTCTCAGCTCTGCTTCTGGCTGGTCATGTGACCCCTGGCAATTCACTCAGCTTCTCGTCTGTGAAATGGGGCTGTAGAAAGCAAACCTCAAAGGGTTGATGCAACAGTCAAAGGTTGATGCACATTAAGTGAGTGGTACGTAGGACGCGCCATGCTTACGACTTGCTCTGTGCAGGCGTAGCGTGGTGGTTAGGCAACAGTGGGAACTGGCTGGGTTTGACTGCAAGGTCCTTGCTCTTCTCCAGGCAGCGGAACAAGGACTTGGTATGGAGTCATGGATGGCAGGGTGAAAACACTCGTGGAAGGGGTTAATAAGCAATGCAGCCAAAGGTGGGGCCGGACCAGATCACCTAGAGCTTGACTTTGACCCTGAGGCAGGCGGTGATGGGTGGCCACTAGCAAAGATAAACAGGAGATCAGCTGTGTGCTTTTCAGAGATTCCTCAAGGGGGCAAATTTGTTGGGACACATTGGAAGCAAGCGGTGCAAACAAACAGCCTGGTCCCCTACTTTCTGGATAGCCCTTTTCCCCATTCAGGAAACCCTCTTCAACATTCAAAAGAGTGTTCTTCTTCTCTTGATGTATCTGCTTAACTACATACAGCACCCTATCCTTCCTCCCTTCCTACTCAACCAGGATGGACATAACACGGGGCCAAACCAGGACATCCAGGACCCCACCCCACCCCGCCAAGGACAGAACACCTGTCATTTCTATCTTCCCAGCATCCTTCCTCCTTCCCCAGCAGCAACTTCCATTCCCCTTGGAGTACCCCCTTTCCCACTCACAGCCAGTGGTCCAGGTGCAGCTAAACCTCAGCTCCTTCTGCTCTCCTGGTCAGCAGCTGGTTCGAGGATGGGTACAAGACCCAGACTCATTTCTAGGAATGTTTCTCAATCAGTTGTGTAGGAGTTCTCCTCCTGCTCTGTTGTGAGTCTAGAATGGCCAACAGCCAACTTGGCCATGAACCAGGAGAGGATGAGCAGGGCTGAGCTGTGGAAGGAGACAGATGACCAACATCTTTTATACATCAGAACATCTTTGCAGAACATCTTTAAAGCCTGACAAGATCTACCCTTGGACTGTAAGTAACCCAGACCGATATAAAATAATTCTTCTTAAGAAGTTTCAAGTTGGATATCTGTTGCTTTTCACCAAATACATCTGATTAATAATGTTCCATAGTGCAACACCATGGAAAGGACCAGGATCCTGAAGCTTGAAACTCCAGACTATCCAAACGTGTCCATGGGGCCCTGCTGGTGCTTCAGTCTCCCCAGATCATTTATAAGAAAGTAGAGATGCCTAGGTCCCCACCAGCCAAAGCTTTGGTTGGTGATCTCTATGCAGGGGGTCCACACAGGGATTGGCTCTCAGCCACCGGGGAACAAGTTTCTCAGAACCAGGTCTCAGTGGAGAAGGAAAAAGGCCAGCAGAGAAGAAGGGAAGAAGGAGGAAAGTGTTCCTGGGTTCTCAACCAATAAAGGTCACATCAGACCTGAGCTGGGCAGCCTTAGAACACAGAACCCCCAGGCCAGCAGGTGCCCCTCTAGCCATTGCACTTCCTGGGCTTTGTGGGGGCATGGAGACCAGCATCTCATCCCACCTCCCTTTGTTATTAGGTGAGAAAAGTTAGGCTCAGAGAGCAGATAGGACTTCTTAAATCACACAGCATGCTGGCTCAGACCCATGGCCAGAACTTGGTCCTAATCTCACCCTGTCCCTTACCCCCACTCTCTTGGCCAATTCCACACCCCCTACTCCTCCAACTTGAGCTAAGGTTTCTTCTTCTTTTCTCTTCTTTTCAAACACTCCCTCTCCCATTCTCCATCCAATCCCAGGACTTAAAGGAGACTTTTTCACTTTTTGCACTGCAGGTCCAAACACCCACAGCAATGCCACCGTGCCACTCAGAACTGACCTGGCATACAGGTGGTCAGTGTCTCACTTGATCCAGGTGCTTCCTTTCCCTCGCTTCAACCTGGGCACTCAGGACCCAGCACAAGAACTGGGTGGGACACAAGAGGCCACAGAAGGCAAACACAGACACAGTAGGTAGGCAAGTGTCCTGGGTCAGCGAGGTTTTGCCACACAATAAGCCACCCAAAGATGAGTGGCTTAAAGCACCCGCCATTTATTTAGTTCGTGATTTTGTGGGTCAGCAATTTGGGCCGGGCTTGGCCTATGGTTCTTTGGCCTAGTCTGGGCTCGGCAGGCCAAAGCTGGGCTTGCTCATTCACCTGCAGTAACCAGGACACTGGCCCAAGCAACTGGACTGAGGATGGCTTCAGCTCCACCTGTGTCTCGTCCTCCAGGTGGGGATCCTGGGTTTGGTCACATGGTAGCTGGGCAGCTCCAAGAGCCACAGTGCAAACATACAGGGCCTCCGGAGACCCAGGATGGGAAGTAACGAGAACACTGTTACTTCTGTCACATCCTACCGGCAGGTTCCAGGCCAACCCAGATTCCAGAGTGGAGAAAGGGACTCATTCCACCTTGCATCACACCCCAAAGGTGCAAGGGTATAGAGAAGGGAATAATTCTGGATATTTTTGTAAGCAATCTACCACAAATTCTAAATATTTGGTGAACATCAAGGATACGCTGTCTATAAAGCATTTACATCAGGGCTTTAACAAACCATTTGCAGTTTCATTTTGAACAAAAACATGACTGAGGGCCAGATCCTGCTTGGGGCTGCCAGCTTGAGCCCTCGGCAAGACACAGCTAATGAATGTTTTTGAGTGAAAAAATGAATGAAAGCCCTTCCCACTTTAAAAGCGGCTTGGAGACTTCTGGTACCAGCCACTTGGCAGACAGTAAAACCTAAAAATCCCCCTGCTGCAAACACACAGAAGTAGTAGATAAAATATAACAAATATTCCTTTAAAGCCAAAAGGAAGAGAGAGAAAAGGGGACAAGAGCTAGGAAACTGAAAGCCGGCACACCAAGCAAAGGAGGAGAAGGAGCCGACACAGAAACTATGTCAGTGGGGAGGCTCGGGGGCGTGAGGGGCGATCTGGCATCAGGGGAGCAGAGACTCAAATTCTGATTCTTGTTCAGCAAGAATAGGAGTGGGACTGTGGGGTTGACACTGAGACCCTTCAAAGTAGGACACTGAAGATAAAAGCAGACAGTGGCCAGCTGTATATATGGAAGTCAGCCCCCCAACCTGTAGCACCCAGCCCAGAAAGCTGACCCATTATCTAGACACCAGCCCAGGGGGACAGACTCCTCTCTAAAAATCTCAACAAGTTGGATTTGTGGAAGTCAGACCAAAATCTCTAGCAAACAGTCCAGGAAGCTAAACAGTAACTCTTGAAACAATCAACCCCAAATGGGCAGGACTTGACGAATAACAGACAATTTCTCTAATTTTGTCCCCACTTCCAACTTAGGACCAACCAAAGAAAGTCAAAAAGTTCCCCTAACCGATCACAAGGATGCCTCCCTCCATTTAGCTCCCCTCCAGTTCCCTCAGGCCAGCAACCTCCATCAGGCCTCCCCTTTTCCACTAGAAAGCTTGCTTGCTCTTCTACCTGCCTTTGAGTCTCTGCCGAAACACAAGTGGTGGTGGCTGACTCCTCTAATATAGGAAGCACTGAATAAGTAACTTTTGCTTTTTCTCGTTTTGCTTGGTCTTCTTTTATTTCCACAGAGGGAAAAACAAAAACAAGCAAAAATAAAAAATGAAAAACCTTCATAAAGGCTGAGTCACTTTCAGATATTTTTTCCAAGTATGTAACCCAAGTAACTCTCTTCCAGCAATGTAAGAATGTTTGCATTAGAAAAAACTATGAACATATTTATTCTCAACTGACTAAAGGAAAAATCATAAGATCATCTGAATATATGTGGAATTAATGTCCATTCACAACAAAGATGCTTAACAAAACAAGAATAAAATGGAAGTCCTAAGTATGATACAAAGTATGTGTGGAAAACCCACCATACACTTATGATTAATGATAAAATATTAAAAGCATCCAATAAAAGTCAGGAATGTGACAAGGACACCTACCATCACATCTCTTCAACATTTTACTAAAAGTCCTTGCTTGTGCAGTAAGACAAGAAAAAGAAATGCAGTGTATAAGGATTGAAAAGGAAAAAGTAAACATTTTACCATGCACAAATTTTAAGATCATCTACACTGAAAGTCCTACAGAACCTACAAACAGCCTACTGCTACTAACAAAGATTTGAGCAAAATTGCTGGATACAAGGTCAAAATACAAAGACAAAATGCATCTCTAGACCACAGCAACTAGCAATCAGAAATGTTAATTTTAAAAAGACACCAATAACTATAACAATACATTTATAGGATTCAAAAGAAACCTAAAAAAGAGATGTGCAGAATCTTTGTGGAGAAAATTATAAAACTTTATTGAAAAACATAAAAAAAGGCCGAAGTAAATGAGATAGATATGCCATGTACGTGGGTGAGAAGACTCAGTATCATAAAAATGACAACTCTCCCAAATTGATCTATAAATTTCATCTCAAATCCCAATAGAAAATTTTATAGAACATGACAAAGTAATCCGAAAATTTATGTGGATGAGGAAAGGACTGAGAGTACCTAAGACACTCCTGAGCAAGAAGGTGGGAGAACCCATCAAGATAGTTATTAAGATCAACCACCAGGCTTTAGTAACTAAAACTGTGATGTTGACCCAGTAAGAGAAATACAGGAAAGGGACAGGGAAGGGACCCCCCCCCAAGACACAGACTCAGACACAGAAGGAAAGAACCAGCACTGCGGGACAGTGAGGAAGGTGACAAAAAACAGAAAGAGTTGTCCCTACAAAAAAAAAAAAGTTAATCCCTAATTCAAATCATACAATATAAAAAAAAAAAGACAGCTACATTACAGAATTAAGTGGTGAATAAAACGATAAGACTTATTAAAAATAGAAAAAATACAACTTCTGGTAGGGAAAGATTTATTGAATAAGGCACAAAATCACAAACTACAAAGGGAAAGATTGAGAACTTTGCATCCATTAAAATTTAAAGCCTGCTGTAAGACAAAAGACACAATAAACAAAATAAAAAACAAGCTACAAACTGGGAAAGATATTTGCTATGCACAGAACTGACAAAAGATTATTATTCAGAATATGTAAAGAATTGCTACAAATCAGAAAAAAAATGCCAAACAACCTAGAGGAAGAAAAAAGAATGGGCAAAAGATAGAATGGAGTATTTCACAGGCAAGGGAAGTGGGGTGGACTGTTAACATATGGAAAGATGCTCCGCGTCAGCAGCAACCAAGGAGTTGTAAAGTAAATAGAATTTCATTTCATTCCGCTCATACTTACTGAGCACCTATTACAGACCAGACATTATTCTGCCATTTAAAAGTCTGGAATTCCCAGACAGGACTGTCTTCTATGTAAACCTAGACCAGATGTTAGAATAGATCTGCGGGATGCGTAAGCTTCAAAGTCAAAGATCTGTGGCATATAAGTAAGATCAGCTGACTGATCCCACATTCAGATCTTTGAGTGTGCGACTGGGGCTTCTCTGAGTGAAGGGATAAGACAGGCGATGGTGCTAGGATCTTAACAAATCTTTGCATCATGAATCCAGCACCCAGACTCCAGTAACGGGACTGTTGAGGTCAGGTCGGAACTTAGACTTCCAGACTTGGGGCCTCACAAGTCCTGCAGGGGTTTACTGGGTGACCCTGCCTGAGACTGATGCTCTCCTAGAGTAACATGGAGAGTCACCTCCTTAATGTTCCAGAACCTCCCTCTGTGGGAGTGAGAGGCCTGTCCCTGTACTTCTCTGGGCAGTGCTGCAAACTCTCTCCCAAATCATTCACTTAGTGGGAGTAGAGTTGGGATAAAGGCCCCTGTGGGTCTAGGCCTGAGGATCATACCCCCCCCCATTAAAATGAATGAATAGAAACATCAGTTTTTGGTGATAATAGAGAGAAAATGGAACTCTCTTACAGTGCCTTTTTTTTTTTTTAAAGATTTTATTTATTCATTCGACAGACAGAGATCACAAGTAGGCAGAGACACAGGCAGAGAGGAGGAAGCAGGCCCCCCGCCGAGCAGAGAGCTCGATGTGGGGCTCGACTCCAGGACCCTGAGATCATGACCCGAGCCAAAGGCAGAGGATCAACCCACTGAGCCACCCAGGCGCCCCCGGTGCCTACTTTTTGACAATATCTAGGTAGAGCTACTGTTGCCCCAACCGCATGATTCAGCAATTCATCCCTAATTCTCAAAACGGAACAAGAAGACAAAGACAAAAATTTTCACTGCAGCTTTGTTTAGTATGAGAAAAATGAGGAGCATCCTGGCAATGTTTATCTGCCAACCAGATAATGAACAGGGACTGTGGTCTATTCATCCATTGGGACACCACACAACACTTAAAATTAAGGGAACACAGTTAAATCTAAAACACATGTTTAGCAAAAGAAAAAGAGATGCAGAATTGTACGTATAGCCTATTATCATTTATGAAATTTTAAAACATGTAAGACAATCCTATAGATTATTTAAAGGTATAAGAACATATGCAGTAAAAGGAAAGGAGAAACACCAAATTCAGAATAGTAGTTTCTGCTAAGAAGGAGAATGAGGTACTAGGATGCCGAAGAGACACTCTGGAAGATTTATCTATATTGGTGAGGTTTTTACTCCTTGAATTCACACACACATGGACACAGACTCACAAACTGAAGCAGAGTGCTGATAAATCGTATTGTTTACCAGTGTTTGTTGTTTTATTCTCGATGATTTTCTATGTGCAAGCAATACCTATAATTTAAAACATTTTAAGTCAATTGTGAATGTATATGAGACCAGATAGGTGAAGCATTCACACACTGGGTGACATATCTGAGAGTGGACATGTCCCTTGGCCCAGAGCCATGCTCATCCAACTGCCTCCACAAGCGATCTGCAGTCATCGCTAGGACAAAAGAGGGCAAGAGGTTGTATGGCCAAATTAACTCATCAGACACCAGATTTTCCTTACTGCAGGACTTTTCAGAGCCTTTAACAAGCTAATTAAGATGATGAATCTCCAAGAATGGGGAGGATTTTCCAAGCCTTTTAACATCAAACCCGTTTCTTACAGAACACCGTGTAGAAAACACTGGTCAAGGATGAGCACATTCTTACGTTTTCCAAACACCCAACCCTAGGGCCTTCTGTGTGTCGGGATCCACAGCTCTGCAGCCACCAGTCATAAAGCTGTCAGGTTTCCATCCTATCCCTTCACCATCCTGACCAGCATATGAGTATTCCCAGAAAATCCAGAATCCCTCCAGAGGTGAATGGGTAAGCAAACTGTGGTACAATGGAACACCACTCAGCAAGCAGAGGCGTGAGCTGTCAATGTAAGGGGCAACATGGGTCAATGTCAAAACAGCCATGCTAAGGGGAAGCACCAGACAAAACAGAGCTCGTGCTGTCTTGTTAGAGTTCTATAAAATGATAAGCAATTCAAGCAAATCTAGAGTGGCCCAAAGCCGATCAGTGGTTGCCTGTGGGTGGGGGCAGGGGCAAAGGGAAGGATGACGAAATAATAAAGGGGCACATGGAAACTTTAAGGGTGACGGATATGCTTATTATCCTGATAGGGGTGATAGTTTCACAGATATATATTATGTCAAAACTAATCAAATTGTACACTTTAATTATGCACAGTTCTTGTATGGCAATTATACTTCAATAAAGCTATTTTTAAATGGATTCATTTAGGGCCTGGCAAGGAGAAGGGGGTCCCTTTGATTTGGGGCCATGGGAGACCAATTTGTCTAAATTTCTGCGTTTCCTAGGACGGGGTCTTACTCATCTTAGTTACTCAGTGAATAGGTGTTGGATGAATGGATGGATAAGCAGGGGAATAAAGGAATGTATAAACCAATGGATTAGCCAAGATCTGAACACAAAACAGCAGACTGACTCAGCTGAGGGCCTGCTTTGGGGTCTAGATGGGACAGGGGTGAGAGTGTGATGCGAGAATTCTGAGGCTGGGAGTTGCCCTTGAGAACAGCGGCTCAGGGTGGAGCGAGGTCTGGCCGGCAGGGACCCCCAAGCAAAGCCAAGAGTCAGGCTACCAACAAGAAGGATGCAAAGCTGTCACTGGGTGTGGCCCAAACGGTGGGACCCGGTAATGCCATTCTGTGGGTCCCTCTTAGAGACTGATTGGTGCCCCCTAAATTTGTATGTGAAGCCCCAGCCTCCAATTTGATGGTATTTGGAGATGGGGTCTTTTGGAGGTAATTAGGATTGATGAGGCATGAGAGTCGGGACCCCATGAAGGGGTTAGTGTCCTCATAAGAAGTGACACCACAGGGCGCCTAGGTGGCTCAGTGGGTTGGGCCACTGCCTTCAGCTCAGGTCATGATCTCAGGGTCCTGGGATCGAGTCCCGCATCGGGCTCTCTGCTCAGCAGGGAGCCTGCTTCCTCCTCTCTCTCTCTCTGCCTGCCTCTCTGCCTACTTGTGATCTCTCTCTGTCAAATGAATAAATAAAATCTTTAAAAAAAAAAAAAGAAGTGACACCACAGAGTTTGCTCATTCTCTCCTCCACATGAGGACAGAATTCGAAGGTGGACTTCTATAAGCCAGGAAGAGAGTCCTCACCAGAAAACAAATTTGCCAGCACCGTGATCTCGGACTCCAGCCTCCAGAATGTTGAGGAAATCCATGTCTGTAGTCGAAGCCCACAGGCTGTGGAATTTATTAGGACAGCACAAGCAGACAGATACAGCACCTGATGGTTTTGCCTCCCCAGCATCCGACTGGTAACAGCACCCTGAGCTCTTTGGGGAAATCATCCCCCTGGTTTCATTTCATGTAGTATGAAGGAAGGGGAGATCCTTCCCCAGCCCCGTCCCACTCTGTCTCCGAGGAGAGGTACGTGGTCTAGGGCTGAACTTTCAGACTCACGCACCTGGTTCAGTGATGAACACAGAACCCAGTGTAGACCAATGAGAGGCTGGGACTAGGTGGTGGGGCGGTGGGTGGGAACGCTTTTCTCTGGGTTTGGTAAGTCAGTAGAATGGAAGCCGTGGCCATCAGGACTCAAATTGATGTGATCCTATTTGAGAACAAAGCTACACAGAGGGAAGGACAAAGGAAGAATATGGAGAGACTCATTTCTACAGGGGCCAGCCTGGACCAAACACACCTGACCAGATTTCTCAATATTTTCCAGCTATATGTGCCAATCACATCTGCCCTTTGCTTAAGCCAAGTCAGATTTCTTTCCTTGCAGCCAGAGGAGTCCTGTCTGACACAGGACCCCTAGCCAGAACAGTCAGTGTGGACATTTGTTTTCAAGTCACCTTGGAAAACAAGGACATTCCCTCCAGCATCTCACCTGTACTTGCTTCCTATGTGCAGGATACAACCCCTCTCTGACTTTGGACTTCATCAAGGTAAAGAATCACTATTCCCATTTCAAATTTGAAAAGGTTAAGGAAAAACAGAGAAACAACAGGTGTTCAGACTTCTATAACCTTGCTCCCATTCAAGGCAGCAGGTACCCTCCGGGAAGTGTCTTCCATGACCTGATCTGCTGATTCATTTCCTAAGGGCTAGGCCTCCTGCACTCCTCTAAGAACCTCCTTTCTCCTTGACTCTGTAAATTTGCCTTTGCCCTTCCTGACAGCACTCAGGCATGTGTAACCTACCTAAGTTCCTATCCTAGACCCCTCCCAGATCTCTGAATGCTGACTGATGCCCAGATCCCAGACCCCACTCAGAGGTGGGGCCTACCCCACACAGGAAGGCAGAACATACATAGCTCACTCAGGTGTATGGGAAGATGGTGGCCTTGCTCCAGGGTCAGCCCCAAGCCCACAGAATCAGGCGGTCCTGAAGAGCAACCCATGGGCATCTTCCTGGACCCCCAACCAGGTTTGGACAGATGAGACTAAACCAGCTGTGTGGCTGCTGGTGGCAGATTTAGTCTTTCTTAATGGACTGACATCCTTGGGGAATTAAGTGCAGGATGCGCTTAATAAAGTCATTATTCTGCCATCCAGCTGTGCAGGATAGGAAGATGACAGGGAGAAGCGGGGGCTTACACTGAGAGGTCTCCAGAGCAGGGACAGAAAACTGAGTTGGCTAATTGCCAGAGCCACAGACTCTTCAAACCTCCAAAAGGGAAGGGGCCCAGGCTTATAGAAGGGGTCCTGCAGAGCACAGGACTCATTAAATGGAGCAGGGACAGACAATGAGGAGCTGAAAAGCAGGTCTTTCCCAACTTCACCTGCTCAATACATCTAGATTCCTGTTCTGATATCCAAGCAGGTTTTTGTGGCTTGAAAAGAAATGGGGATGGGGCGCCTGGGTGGCTCAGTGGGTTAAGCCGCTGCCTTCAGCTCAGGTCATGATCTCAGGGTCCTGGGATGGAGTCCCGCATCGGGCTCTCTGCTCAGCGGAGAGCCTGCTTCCCTCTCTCTCTCTCTGCCTGCCTCTCTGTCTACTTGTGATTTCTCTCTGTTAAATAAATAAGTAAAATCTTTAAAAAGAAAAGAAAAGAAAAGAAAAGAAATGGGGAGAAGGAATACTCACTATGGTAAAGAAAGCATAACTATAGCACCCACTTTCTGTCCTTCCAATTGCTGCTGTCTAAACGCTGTTGGTGGGGAACCAATCTGATTACAATTGTATGTAAAGTAAGAGTCAAAAATCACTCAGAGAGGTGACAGCAGTGAAAAATGGCTAAGTAAGGACATCCAACATTTCTCTCCTGCATAAAAACAATGAGAAATCTGGCAAAAAAATGGTGAGAATCAACACTTTGGAACTCGAAATTAACCAAAGACATGCAGCAATCTGAAGAGGTTTAATCAAGAAAAAAAGGCTGACTCTCAGTAAAAACGATGAGCTTTGTGCTATTTTAGCTTATCCTAGCCCATTTTTCCCTCCCCATAGCTCCAAGATACCTTAAAAGCCAAGAACCTACAATCCTGGTCAAAACCAGCAGCCTGGCAGCCCAATGAGGCAGCAGGATAAGATGGGGGTTCCTTTAAAGCCCTAGTCCCAGGGGCACCTGGGTGGCTCAGTGGGTTAAAGCCTTTGCCTTCGGCTCAGGTCATGATCCCAAGGTCCTGGGATCAAGCCCCGAATCAGGCTCTCTGCTTGGCAGTGAGCCTGCTTCCCCCTCCCTCTCTCTGCCTGCCTCTCTGCCTACTTGTGATCTCTGTCTGTTAAATAAATAAATAAATTCTCTGGGGAAAAAAAAAAAAGCTCCAGTCCCAGAGAACTGTCATTGTTTGGTCTATCTGGCTATTCCCTGGAAGAGCCCACTTGCAAAACAGTCTTTATTTGAACTGACTTGGAACTCACCCAGTGTGAATAGCCTGTCTCCTGGAGTTATTTGTCAAAAACCATCAATGGCGATTGTCATGCATTGTGGATACCTGGATAACAGTTGCGGAAAATTATATATTAACCAAAGAACTTAAAAGGAAAAGCTGAGGGGTGCCTGGGTGGCTCATTTGATTGTCAGACTCTTGATTTCAGCTTAGGTCAGGGCTCAGGGTCATGAGATCAAGCTGCAAGTTGGGCTCCACACTCAGAGGGTAATCTGCTGGAGAATCTCTCTCTCCCTCTCCTTCTGCCCCTCCCTACTGACACTCTTTTTCTAAAATAAATAAATAAATATTTCAAAGAAATAAAATCTGAGGAATGAAATGTCCATAATGACACTGAACCTACAGGGCACTAGGATTCTAGGAGGCCATGAAGGTGTGCAGGACCGTGTGGATATTCAGTGCTAAAACTTGTTCAGAAAAGACCCTTAAGGAGCCTTTAAACTCTTACCTCTGGCTAAGTTTGAGAATCTGCACAAGCAGGAAGAGAAGGCTAAGATGGAGTTGTAAACTGCCTGAGTAAGTGTTGAAATAATGGCATGCCCCAACACACACACACACACACACACACACAGCCCCTCAGCAAAAAGTACAGGTCATGATGGTTCCAGGTATTTAGAAAATCTCTATCCAAACATTAGCTGACCATTAAGCTAGCCCAACAGACAAATCAGTGAGCACACATGACAAAGAATACAAACATTACAGAATTAGTTCAGAAAAGTCACAAACAACAGTTTTTAAAAGCCACCAGAAAGAAAGAAAAGAAAAGAGAAAAGAAAAGGAAACTGTAGTAGAGGGAGAATATGATTTCCAAAGTTTCCATATACATATATGTATATGTATATCATAAATATGTATATAAAACAAAGCACAAAATGGAAGAATTAAATCCCACATTATCAGAAATTATCTTAAATATAAATGGAAAACACTCCAATTAAGGGGCAGAGGTTGACAGAATGAACTTTTTAAAAAACATGATTCAACTATATACTATTTATAAGAGATATACTTTAGATTCAAAGACACAAATAGGTTGAAAGAATGATGGGAACCTGGGTTGCTCAGTCGATTAAGTGTCTAACTTTGGCTCAAGTCATGATCTTGGGGTCCTGAGATCAAGCCCCGCATCAGGCTCCTTTGCTCAGTGGGGACATTACTTCTCCCTCTTCCTCTGCTTGATGCGCCCACTGCTTGTGCTCTCCCTTTTTCTGTGTCACATAAACAAATAAAATCTTAAAAAAAAAAAAAAAAGACAATCCCTACCTCACACCATATACACAAAAATTAATTCAAAATAGGTAAGACCTAAATGTAAGCACTAAAACTATAAAACTACTAGAAGAGAAGATAGGATAAATCTTTGTGAGCTTGGATTAGCCAATGCTTTCTTAGATATTATACATAAGACACAAGCAATCAAAGCAAAAAAGATGAATTGGACTTCATCAAAATTTAAGTTTTTGTTTCAGAGGAAAAATGTGAACAGACAACCCATAAAACTGGAAAAATATTTGGAAATTATATATCTGATAGGTTCTAGTATCCAAAATACATGAAGAACTATTATAATTTAATAATAAAGAGACAAATAGCTTAATAAATAATGGTCAAAGATTTGAGTAGACATTTCTTCAAAGAAGATAAACCTCAGCAGGTTTCTCCCTAGGTCTCATGGCACTCAAGTGTGTGGGCCATAAGCTACCCAGGTGCAAAGAAGACTGGGAAATTAACTGCTCTTCTTTTTAGCCCTTACTGTAGACCACTAAAAAGGTGATTGGGAATGGGTATTGATTGGACCCATGTCTAAGGGAAAACCTAACCAGTTTCCCACCTGTGTGTCTTCCTTACTACTCATATAGAACACTTCACTTCTACTCACCAAATGTGGGGGGGATTTTGCCCACACCAAGCAGTTCTCTGTGATACCAGCTGTGTGTCTGACAATTTAACTCAATTCTGACATTATTTGCCTGGAGATAGCATCACACCTGTTAGGTAAAGGGTTCAGTCCTATAAGATGGCAACCCCCACTCCAGATGCCAGTCATAAGCTGAGACTATCACCTGTGTTTCCAACCAAACAACAGAGATTGGAGGTTCCAAAGACCCCCCACTTGTTTGAGTAATATGCTAGAGTGGTTCACAAAACTCAGGGAAACGTTTACTTACATTTTTCAGTTTATTAAAAGATATGATGAAGGATACGGTTGAACAGGCCCGATAAAGAGATACATAGGGTGAGGTGCATAGCGTGAGAAGATCCTGAGCACAGGAGTTTCTACCCCCATGGACTTGGGGTATGTCACCTTCCTGGGTGTGTTCTCCAAGCTGGAAGCTCTCTGAATCCCATACTACTGGGGTTTTTATGGGGGTTTTTTCACAGAGATGGTATCAAATATTAACTTTATTTCCAGCCCCTTTCTCCTCTCTGGAGGGTTGAAAATGGGGCTGAAAATGCCAAGCTTCTAATTATGGCTTGGACTTTCTGATGACCAGCCCCAATCCAGAAGCCATCCAGGAACCCACCCAGAATCACTTCAGTAGAACAGAAGATGCTTCTAGTGCTCTTATCACTTAGGAATTCACAAGAGTTATAGGATCCCTGTGTCGGGGATGGGGTCAAAGACCAAATACTAAAATAAGACATACTCCTAATGTTCTTATCACATAGGAAATCACAAGGGTTTTATGAGCCCAGTGCCAGGATCCAGCGGCAGAGACCAATATCTGTTTTCTTTCTATGATCCCACAGCCAACTTAGAGTGCCTGTCTGCAAGCATAACTAAAAATCTAGAAGACTAGCCACCAAAATGTCCACAGGGTTTATTTCTAGGCATTAAAATGTATCTTTTTGTGCTCTCTGTCTTTCCTAGAAGAAACTCGGATAACAGATGATTTCTGCTGACTTCTTAAATATAGATAAGACTGACTTGAACACCTATTCTGTGTTCCATGGAAACCCATAGCTCCACCAACATTACTGCCAAGATGTCTGTAATTTCTGAGGGGCTTATGCTCCTGTGTTCACCTCTGAGACCAACTTCTCGTTCCCACTGAATTAGTTCTATTTATGAACTGTGTCTACCCATGCTTATTGTCACTATGTTGTATTTCATGGAGCAGAGGGAGGACCTAGCGCTTTCTTCAGTTTGCACACTCACATGTACACACAAACATACAAATACACATGCTGCTCACTATTGTGTGCTTTACTGAATTCCAGGGAGAATTCAACTTCAAATTAAGTGCCTGTTCTGAAACAGAGACATGGAGGGTGGAGGATGATCACTCTCTATTCTGATCAGCTCTGCCGGTATACATCCTGGTAGCCACCTCGGGCTTTGACCGCACCTACACTGCCTCATGACCCAAAAGGTGGTCACTTTCTGACCATTCAAAACTGCAAGAGTTGTGACAACTTTCTGACTTGGCTCCGAGGACAAAGGCCACAAGAGCTGACCGCATAGGCTGGTCATTAAAGGGAAGATCTAAACTCACCCCTGTTAGCCAAATGTACAACAGCTCTCTGCTGACTACTTTCTCCTTCACAGGAAACCAAAGAGAGACCCCTTGGGAGTGAAACAAATGTCACCAACCTCGCTGTCAATGCACTTTGAAAATAGTCATCAATGCCATTTGCCCAAGAGCTAAAGCCACCAAAAGTCATCCACAAAATACAATGTCAAAACACCCCCATAAAATGCAATGTTTCCCTTCTGCCATGATTTCTTCATCATTCTCAGGATGCTGGTGCTCGTAAGTTCTGCCCTTCTGGCCAGAGAGGCCCATGATCTTCCCTTTCTAAAATGTGGACCCTGCTTTTGTTCTCCTAAGGATGGCAAATCAAGTAGAATTTTGGTCAAATCCAGGCTTGGCCTAGAAATTCAGGGATGGTTCAATATTAATAGCATCACATCAATAATTCAAAAAACATAAAAATCATCAGATCAGGAGTTTGAAAACTCATTTTGTAAAGGCCCAGATAATAAATATCTTGGGCTTTATAAGCCCCATACAACCTTTATTGCATATATATTATCTTTTAGTTTTGCTTTTCATGAGAAAATATACCTATTTTAAATTAAAAACAAATGTCATTCTCAATATTCAAAAACACTATTAGAGACATTTCCATTGTACAGAAATGAAGCAAGGATGTCTGCTATTACTAATATTATTTTAAGCTGATCTGAAAGGTCTAGTCAGCTAAATAAGACATGAAAAATAAATTTCAATTAGAAAAGAGGTACCTAAGTTATTTTCTGATAGTATCAACTGGATAACTACTGGAAACATCACAAAGTTTCAGTGGCATAGTCATACAAAGTAAACATGTAATAAAATTGCAAAGCACAATTGAAAACCATAAATTATCTAGGAATAACCTTTTCACAAAATGTATGTGAGTAAGGTGTGTCTGAGCAGCTCAGCTGGTTGAGCATCTGCCTTTGGCTCCGCAGGGAGTCTGCTTCTCCATTTCCCGCTGCTCCTCCTCCCCGCCCCCATTCATGTGCGCTGTCTCTCTTTCTCTCTCAAATAAATAAATAAATCTTTTAAAAATGTATGTGAGGTATAACAATAAAATCGCAGAGCTATAATGGGCATATTAAAGAAGTCATCCAATATTCCACTAGGGGAGGGGTAAATATTCTATGGTTGCCAGTACCCCTACAAATTAATTTCTAGAATAAATTTCATTTCTATCAGAACTAAATTTTTAGCAAAGTAATCTGCAAGTATATTTTTTGCAATAAGCAAATTAGGACAGCCAAAATATTTTAGATTTTTTAAAAAGCTATAATGGAAAAAAAAAAGCTATAATGAGGGGATTCCTATTATGAAATAACAGTTATGAGTGTGTCACCTGGAAAGAACACGAGGAACAATAAAAGAACACAGAAGAACACAATAGAAAGTCTGACAAAAAGGAACTTGTTAAAGATAAAAATTTACTATACACTAAATATGACACTTGAATTCAGCAGGGAAAGAACAAATTATTGAACAAATGGCACTGGAACAACTGGCTGATAATTTAAAGGAGAAAAATGAATGACCTATTCACCTTCTGCTGTACAGCAACATGAATTCTGGATGGATAAAGGAGTTAGTTGCATACTGGCTCAACACCGGGAACTAAAGTAATTCACCCCTCATCTTCCCACACCCATTTCTATGGATAAGATCAAAGGAATATGGGCCCAGGGAAGTAAATATCCACCCTGGAATCTACCCACATGTTAGGGCAGCCACCAGGTTAAAATCACATCTTCCTGCTTCCACTGTAGCTTCTTAAATGGACCATAACTTTCCTCAGGGAAGCATGGTTCCATCCATCCTCCCCAAGGGTCACACTGCTGCATACATTAGACAACAATTTCTTAGCATGTAATGTAAACCTTAGCCCCACCCCCTACTCCGGTTCTGTCCAATCTTTCCAACTGTATTTAGTACTGCTCTCTCGTGGAGACCCCATAAATACTCTGTGCTTGATCCAAATTAAGCTTCTCTCTGTTATTCAAATGTGCCCATTTTTCCTGCCGAGCTTTGGCTCATGCTATGAGCTCTGTTCTACTTGGAACACTCTCCTACCTTCCACTGGATTTCAAAATATTGCTTACTTGCCTGTTCCATGCTACCTTTTCCATGAAATCTTTTCTGGATCCTCACACCTGAGGAAACTACTCCAAATTCACCCCCATGGTATTTGTTTTGGACAGGATTCTATAGGATGTACGTGACAGACTCTCAGCTCAAAGTGGCTTCAGCAAAACAAGGAATTTATTGACTCAAGAAACTGAAAACCTCAGGCCTATTTTGATCTTAGTGTTTGAACAACATGATCAGGAGTATCACAATCTCTTTCTGAGTTGGTCACGTTTTTTGTAAACCCTCTACCAAGTGGTGGCAAATGTGACTTGTCCCAATCCTACATTCTTACCAACAAAAAGAGAACTTTCTTTCTTGACAATAGATGTTCCCAAATTGCATCTCATCAGCCTAGCTGAAGTCACATGTCCACCCTTGAACCCATCGCCATGGGAATGGAGGAGAATAGAACATTCTGATTGTCTAAGCCTATGTAATTTGCTCCCATCTGGACACTTGGAGGGAGAGACAACCCTACCTCTACCACAAAAACTGAGAGTAGAGAGCTTGTGATTCTCTACAGGAAAATCAAGATGCTGTGCCCAAGTAGAAAGGAAAATCCATCCAAAACAGGAAAAAACAAGAGAACACAATCCAACATATGGGTCATTCCTCTCATATGACACACTGTATTTTGTTTAATCATCAAGATCTTAATTGTATCCTGTCTTTACTGCTGCCAGACTGGTAACTTGTTTAGGGCAGAGAATGCTGGACTCTTCTGTGTCACTCATTGCCTAACAGTTTCTTCTCAGAGGAAATAATCAGTGGATGGGGGGATCAGACTAAACCAGACCAGACCAGATCAGATTAGACCAGACCAGACCAGATTAGAATAGAGCAAACTGGAGTCAATAGAACAGACCAAACTAGAACAGACCAGGGCGCCTGGGTGGCTCAGTGGGTTAAGCTGCTGCCTTCGGCTCAGGTCATGATCTCAGGGTCCTGGGATCGAGTCCCGCATCGGGCTCTCTGCTCAGCAGGGAGCTTGCTTCCCTCTCTCTCTCTCTCTCTGCCTGCCTCTCCATCTACTTGTGATTTCTCTCTGTCAAATAAATAAATAAAATCTTTAAAAAAAAAAAAAAAAACTAGAACAGACCAGACCAGACCAAACTAGAACAGGCCAGACCAGACCAGAGACGATAGACCAGATCAGACCAGACCACACTAGACCAAACCAGACCAGACCAGACTAGATCAGACCAGATCAGACTAGAATTCCTCCACTCACCAGCCCTTAGTGCCTGTGCTAGGATGCAGGATCCCAGGACCAGAATGGATCCTGAAAACAGATACTCAAGAGGTTAGAGGTAGTCCAACGGTCATAGGGGGATCCAACTCTAGTATTTTTTTATTTGGCCCACATAAGGCTGTTGTCCTCCTCCTCATCACTGAACTACTGTTAATATTGAAAAATTAGATACTACCCAGAAGTCTAGATTTCCAACTTCTCAATAGAAAGGAAGCCCTGCCAGAACTGAGCCCACATTACCCTGTGACAAGCATGGACCTCAGCTGCCCCTTGGATGGGCCGCAGTCTCCATTTCACTGCTCCTGGCTGTTTTGAAGTGTCAGACTTTGCTCTGTATTCCCTGCCCCCAGTGGGCCTGTGAGATGGTGCTTCCTATTGAAATCAGAAGAAGAATGAGAGTCGTGGCACTCCACTTTCGTCTTTCCCACTGTGATGTACAGACCAATGCACATGGAACGTAGGAGTAAAGAGCAAAAGTGTGAACGGCAGCAAGTGTGAGCCCAGAATCCAGGCCAAGACCCCAAGAAAAGGCTCAGGGACCAGGCAAGCCCGAGGCCCTAGACTTCTCTTGCCCCTGCCCAGAAGGGCCTCAGGAATGAATGCCTTCACCCCCCTCAAAGATGCAAGGCCAAGGTCATGCCCACATGTATGCCCGCATGTCCAATCCCTTCACTGCTCAGAAATGCTGATTCTCTGCTTCTCACAGAGCAAGACCAGGAGCTGGGGAGTGTCGGACAAAATGGGGCTCTCAACTGGCCAGCCCACTCCTTGCAGAAATGACTGTGGTTGGCAGCTGTCAGTTCATCACATGCCCCTCACCAGTCCTCCCACGGAGCCAACCTCATTCTCTCTCACAAATGGCACCTGCTTGCTCACCAAGAGGGGTGAGGGGTCCCCTCCTTGCAGAGGCACAGGACCCCTCCTCCCCTTCCTGACGGCGGTCAGTTGCTACAAATGCAGTGGAGACATTTCTGTCATGAAACGGTGTCAAGGACCCTAGCAACCAAAGCCCCTTCCCAGGACCCGCTGACAACCATCCCTGTTGCTTACATTCAAGAACGGTCACCTTGCCCCATGGCCTTTGGTGTCACAAGCTCCAGTCACCAGAAGCACCTCTCATTCTTTCTATCTCTTCTTTCCAACTTTGTTGGTGACAGCATCCCAGAGGGCAGGCGCCACCGTGTGTGCCCAGCAGGTGTCAGGTGGGTGCAAGGCTGGGGGGTGGGGGGGGCATCGGCAGACATTACTGGCCCTCTGGCCCCCACTGGACAAAGGGGGCCCTTGGTTCTCCTTCCTGCTTTCGCTCTCTGCCATTCTTCTAAGGCTGTGTGATAATAAGCACTAATTATTCTGAGGCTATAGGATTCTGGGTTCTAAGAGGCTGGGATCCAGTGCTGCCTTTGATCGCGGCTTTCTCTCTGGGTTTCCTCAGGCAGCGCCCATCCCCCTCCCAACAGGTACATACATTTGCATACAATTGGGCTGCTTTACAACCTGGGCTCAAGCTGCTACAACCAGCATTCTGCTGAAGGGAGCTATTCCTTTTTCTTAAAGGAGCAAGGCAGATTTCTTTCTAATGAATTATCAGGACGCCTTTGGGTGTTTGTGTTTGCAGAAGGACAGAACAGTCACTCTTCCCGCCCCCCACTACCCCCCCCCCGACGCCCAGGGGCATGAAGCAGCTGTGAAAGTGACCAAGAATCTGGGCCACTCCTGATCTTTTGTTTCTAAACTGCCCTGTCAAGAGAATGAGGTACCCTGCCAACCCTGGGGTCCCTCCTGGGGTTCCTCCTGGAGTGGGACCTGGGGCTGGGCAGGCAAGCTCAGACCAGCTCCGGCCTCAGGACTGGAGCCGGCTTTGCAGACCAAGGGGACCCCTTCCCACCCCATTGCAAAGCTCAGCCCTGGGCCACCGCCTGGACTGAAGGACCAGAAGAACAAATTTCCAACTGGCCTCTAGAGCCCCAGAAATAGGGATGCCTCCTAAGACACGGGGCCAGGCCTGACCCTTATCTGTGCAGACCAGAGATTGGGGGGAGGGTGGCCTGCTTGTGTGGCAGGGATATTGCTGTCCCAGGTCTTGAATCCTACCTGCCACCCCACACCATTCCCCTTACTAGGGCTCCCCAAACTTCTGTCCCCGCAGCTACTAGTATTAGGATGCATGCCAGGACCGACTGCCTCTGTCCATTCCCTTTGCTCTTTTTTTTTTTTTTCCCAATTTATTTATTTTCAGAAAAACAGTATTCATTATTTTTTCACCACACCCAGTGCTCCATGCAAGCTGTGCCCTCTATAATACCCACCACCTGGTACCCCAACCTCCCACCCCCCCGCCACTTCAAACCCCTCAGACTGTTTTTCAGAGTCCATAGTCTCTCATGGTTCACCTCCCCTTCCAATTTACCCAAATTCCCTACTACTCCCTTTGCTCTTATTCTTGTTCTTGTGTACTGACCACAACTCCATCCAACCAAAGAGCCAGGCTTCTGAGCCCTTACCTAGCCCTGTGCGTGTACTTCCTGGTAAAATTCCATTGTAGAAAAACCCTGCCACGTCAGCCTCATCAGAACCCTCCCTCACTCCCCCAGCCCCCAGATCTGATCTGGTTCCTCTTCCAGAACCCTCTGCTAGGCTCTGTCTGCCCCCCACCCCCAGGGGTGCCAGACTTCAGCAAGAATCCCCATTTCTCCTGATGCTTCCTTTTCCTCATTTCCCATCTGAGGACCAGCCCCGCCCCCTGGCTGCAAATCCCCACTGGCCTGCACTCTCACACCTATCTCCTTGCTCCTGAGTGACGTCTGCCTTCCCATCTTGTACAAGTGGTATCACACATTTCTGCTTTAACATGACTTCAATACCCCCAAGGAACAATAGCCCTGAGATCCTACTGGGCATGTGGGCCTGGACTGCTAAAATCTAAGAGCAGGAAGGCACTACTGTTGAAAGATATTTCGTACCCCAAACTGCCCTAGGTGTCAAGACCAGTGGGGCTGGAGGCCAGGAGCAGGGCCACCCCTCTGCGGAGAGCCTTGCCAGCATTCCCTGCCCGGCTCTGGCCTCACCCACGCACCAGCCGCAGCCCCATTCCCGTCCATCCTGACTCCTCTCAGGCTCATAACTGCTAACCCGGCCTCCTGTTTACTGCCTTCTCCCTTCCCAGCCCAACCCCCCCAGGGTGTCCTAGAAGCAAGGCTGAGGGGGTACCAAGGGATATGACTTTTAAGGGAGGGCTCTTATAAGAAAGAAAGGAAGACACAGAGGATAGGCAGGGTCACACGGCCAGACAGGATCACATGGGACACGTAGGGTCACACGGGACAGACGGGGGAAAAAAACGGGCTGTCTCAGCTGGAGCCCAGTCCCCACAGAGATCCAGGGCAGGACCACAGCACAAAGCTCTTCCTACACTTAGGGCTGGCCATAGTGGTCCAAGTCATTGGCCCAGGGGGTTGTTGAGTTGGAGGGAGTGTGACATAAACCCCAACCAGCAGCTGCCACTAGCTCCAGGGCCCTTCTCCTGAGGTGGGGGAAGGCTGCTCTGAATGATTGGCAATACCTGGTCCCCAGCACCGGCGGACCCCAAAGAGCCCCTGCCCTGACTCCCCCACTTACACAGAATCCAAATGTGACCTTGGCCTCAGGTGTCCTCCAAACACATCCCAAACTCCAGGCCTGATGTGTGGTCCATTGATCGCTGACCTCTGTGTCTGACCGAGGAAGGGCAGGTTGGGGACAAGGCTCAGACAGACAAGAGGACTCAGGACAGGCAAAGGCATGGAGCAGGCAGCTGTCACTGGGATCGCTGAGCATGTGGTGGAGTATTTGACCCCGCTGGTACCTGAGTCTGTATGTCGGCAGAAAGCAGGTGACCAAACCACGGAGGAGACAGAGATCTAGCAGAGATGTTGGTGTTGAGAATTGCTAAGGGTGGAGAGGAAAAGCCGCAGTTGGCCTGAGAATGGTCCCAGCCTTGTCCGACTTGCCCCTGGAGGAGCCCATCACAAGCAGTGTCAGACTCGGGGCTCGGTCACACACACGGAGCAACCCCCCCCAGGGGGACGTCACAATTGGCCAGGGTCTGTGGGCCGGAGACCAGCGACGCTCAGCACTGTAGGCGGCAAGGCTGCAGGCAAGATGAGACTGGTGACAACCAAAAGAAGAAAAAAATGAAAGAAAGTCAACATTTCCGTCAGGTAGTGACTGAACCAGTTGGATTTCCTGGAAAAAAAGGTACTGACCTTATACAGAGGTGTTTCTCTCAACAGTGTTCCATGTTACCGTTTGAATTCAGTTGCTAGGAAAAAGTCATAGTGATTGAATTAGTCATTAGTGTCGTTTTGGTTGCAAGCAACAAAATCCCCACTTGAACTTGCTGGGGCAAAATGTCCTTGTTAAATTGAGGACATTGAGGTAAGTGAAATCAGCAAGTCACAAAGGACACCCGCTGTGTGATTTCACTTACATGAGATCCCTTGAGTCACCTCGGGGACAGAAAGTAGAATGGGGGGCGGATGCGGGTGACAGGGGGAGTTTGTGTTTCATGGGGACAGAGTTTCAGTTTGGGGAGGATGAAGAGTTCTGGGGATGGGATGGCTGCACAACTTGAATGTCCTTGATGCCACCAAACTGGACACTAATAAATGGTTGAAATGTCCAGTTTTATCTCATGTGTCTTTTTAGCACAACTTTTTAAATTCAAGTATAAAATAATTTTTAAATATTTTTTAAAATTTAAAAAGATAGTTATTAGAAAGATCCAGGTGTCTCATAAAAAGAGGGACGGGGACACATCAGGGACCAGGGCACCCTGCCACTGGGACACCCCTGCTGATTCCCATGTGGGTGCCTCTCTGGTTGGGTTCGTGCTCCTTCACTGCAAACTGGCGTCTTCTGCAGTGTGAGATGCAGGGCCGCTGGCGGCTTCTGCTGCTCCTGTTGAGTTCCAGTTGAAAAACCTCCCAGGGCAGCTCTCTGTTCAGCCAGCCTCAGGCCAACAACCTATCAGGGTACCCACCATGCCCAGCATGGTGGGCTCATATAAAACATGGCCGCAGCTTTATAGCGGAGGGTGCTCAAGACCACAGTGACAAAACCAGTCGGCGCTCATGGAAGCAGCTGCATGGCGAGTACATAGGATTTGCATTTCTTTTGGTCTTGCTCTGTGACGTACGTCCACGTATGTGTTCAGCATGAAGGATGTGTCTGTTCAATGCTGCTAGAGCTGCCCCTTACCCGCCCATGGGAACCCCGCCCAGCACTGAGGGTCATGTGAGGAGTGCTGGTGCCTCAGTGAGCAGGGATGACATGGCACAAGCCACGGTCTCCCTCCCTATTCTCTCATCTCCAGAGTCGTAAAGACAGTCAGCCATGGGTGTCAGCTCACCTTCCCCCAGGGAGGACAGCAGGGTATCTGGGGGGCTCATGAGATCAGGGAGACATCCCCCAGCACAGTGCCTGGCTCCACTAAGTGTTGGACCTCTACCCTGTAGTTAAGTCATGACTGGTGTGGTCATTTGTGTCACCACAGCCAGCTCCCCACTAGAACACGAGCCCTGGATCTGTCTAGTTTATCTCTGTATCCTACTGCCTCTAGGAGCTTACTGTTACTTATAACTGCCAGACGTTAAAATGTTTCTTCCCCCCCTCCCCCTCTACTCAGGATTTTTTATCACCAACACAGTCCCTTTCTCAAGTGAAGGGCGCTCCAGCACAAATCCAGCCTGCCGACCCTCTTCAAGTCCTATAGAAATGTGAACAAGTTGCCAATGTGTAAAAATGTGAGGTCTTTGTTTAAAAATTGGAATCGTCGATTTCTTTTGAAATAGCCAAAGATTTATGCCCTCTCCCCATGGCGTGGCAACAGTTGCCTGGAAACAGCAGGGGTTTCCCCGTTAAGTCAAGTGTTTACTAGTCTCCACTATTCCCTATAGTCTCCCCCACCCATGTCCTTTGTCTGTGCCACCTACTGGCCCCTGCAGGCAACTGAGTTTTTAAGTCCTGAATTCAGGCGTCATCCACTATTAAACCCAGTGTGTGCGTACGTGTGTGTGTTGGAGGGGGGGTAGGTGAAGGATTCACACATCAAGCTGTTATCCCCACTGAGCCCCAGTGTATTGAATTTGTGATTTCATTTTGCAATTTAGCTCTCATCTGAGAAGGGCAGGTGGGCTGGTGGGTGAGAGAAAACAAAACTGGGGGCTGGAGGGGCTGGCATAAGACAGGGGCTTGTTTCGGTGACCCTGATAAAGGGTATGACATCTTCGTCCTTGACTGCTCCTGACCCCCTACCTTCCAGTATGGGCCTGATGTTCTCCCAAGTGGCAAAGGCCCCTGATCTCATCTCCTGTAGGGCGATCCTCTGCCCCGCAATTACCCTATCTGTTTCCTGCATTCTCTTTCCCCAGCGCCCGTAGCTCTGAGCAGGTAGCTTCCCCTCTCTGGCCTCAGTTTCCCATCTATAGCATGAAAGGCATGACCTAGCTGGATCCTAGGGTGAGCCATTGATCTCAAAATCGTCCCCAGGCACAGGAAGACTTCAGGGAGAAACGACTTAACCAGCACATTTAAAATCTGTGGTTCGGGAGAGCCGGAAACAGGAGCAGATGGCTCTTCCCTCAGCGATTCTCTGCCCCCGCCCCAGGATTCCCGGCCCTGGGTTCTGACACACCAGGGGGCCTCCAATTATCTCCAGAGAGTTTGCAAAATTGGAAGAGGAGAATTCCCAGCGCAATAGGACTTCTAATTCACTCTGATTATAAAACACACACGTCTGCCCCTCCTTTGTGGGTGTGCTGGGGTCTTGGCTGAGGTGGTCTGCCTGCCTCGGGCCCACCCAGGAGGATGGGGAGTCAGGGGCATGGGAGCAACCCTGCCTTCTCGTCTCAGACTTGCGCAGGCCTGGCCCTGGGATGCCAGAGTCTTCCTTGAGTGCCACAGCCGTACCCCACATCTAAGGGATTCTTGGATCGTATGGGAGTCAAAGTCATCTGCTCAGCCAGCCCCTGTCCCCAGAGTGCTTTCAATACTCTTAGGAGACAGTCACTCGAGTTACCTGCCTCATTATCTGCCTTCATAAGGTGTCTGCATTATCTCTACAACCCCAGTGTCCAGAGTGGATTCTGTTGAATAGCCCCACAGAGACTTGAGAGCTGGTCCTGGATGCTCTTCAGGGTCTCCACAGGCCTCTTCCAGACTCTACCCAGTCTCCCCGCAGCTAGGGTCCTGGCTCAAATGGCCATCTGCCACCTGCTTTGCACAGGCTTGGCCCTGTACCCATCCCCTCTCACCAGGTGATGCTAATTCCCTACACCTGCTCAGTCACTGGTCAAACCCATATCCCCTACTGCCAATGGCCTCCTCTCAGTTCCCAGAATCCAGATGGCAGCTGAGGAGCTGCCCTGATGGGAGGGCGGAGTCAGGAGGACCAGTGACTATGCACTCAGGAATGGGGAACCACGATGAGACAAAGACTACATGGCAAGGCTGGAACCCCAGCAAAGCAGCCAAAGACAGAGCAGCACCAACTTGATGCCAGCTGTGGACACCTGCTCTGGGGGCCCACTCTCAGGGCTCATGGCCCAGGTGGAACTGACCCAGCCCAGTTCCTGACCCATGCCTGTTCAGTCAGACCATTTCATACCCCTGCCCTCAGTGACCAGTGGAGCATTTTCACACTTAGCTCACTGGGAACCCTCTATAGGACTCTAATGGTAGCTATTGGGAATGAGACACCGTTTTTCTTTTGGAAGACTACTATCACCGTGAAGTTACCAGTCATTCCCTTGGCTACTACATGGGGAAAGCCTGCCTGAGAATGAATCTGGCCCAGAAGAAAGCAGAGCCAAGAAGCGGAGAGGCATGATTTGAACACCTGGATCCAGCCATGCCTGAAGCCAAAATCATCCTGGACTTTCAGTTACACGAGCCAATAAGTTTTCATTTTTGTTAGCACTAGTTTAAATTTTCTCTCACTGTCCAACCAGCCTTGAAAAAAATACAGGTTTTATTCCAGAAAGTGATCAGTAGGTAAATGCAAATCAAAACTATGTAGAATAGTGATGAACATAGAAATAATGTATGACCCAGCAATTCTGTTCCCTAGAGCAGTCAGATTCCTAGAGACAGAAAGTAGAAGGATGGTTGCCTGGGGCTGGGGGAAGGGAATGAGGAGTTCATGTTTATGGGCACTGAGTTTCAATTTTGCAAGATGAAAAAAGTTCTGGAATTGGTTACACAACGGTGTGAGTGTACTTAACTATATCCACTTAAAAATGGTTAAGATGGTAATTTTATGCTATGTAAATTTTATCACAATTTAAAATTTTGGAAAAAAACAATAATTAGACAGTGTATCTTTCTTTAGATAAACCTAAGGACAAAAGAACTACATAAGATAAAATAAAAATAATATAAACAAATTAACAGTAAAAAAAAATTACCCACCATGGGGCTGCAACTCCCATCCTTTATTGAAAGAAGGCTGCTGGAGGGAGGCAGGTACACAGAATCAATAAACCTCCACGCTGGTAGGCTCTTCTGACACAGGAGAGGGACCTCAGGCAGAGGAGCAGAAAGACGCAGGCACTGCAGGGGGTAAGCAGTCAGTGTGCACGTGTGCCGCACTAGGCACCCCCAGCCCCAGGTCCACGCCGATGGTGGGACAAGGACAGGAACTGGGTCCACACCTGGCACTGTGCTCTCTCAGGCATTTTCAAGAAGCCACTGCTCAGGTGAGGAACCATGCTCAGAGAGGCTGAATGACTTTCCCAAGGTCACACAGTCAGGAAGTCATAGGCTCAGGGTCTGATCTCAGCCTCCATGCTGTGCTGCCCCAATGGATAAAGGTTCTGGTTTGGGGAGGAAGGACCAGGGATACCCAATCAGCTTGGGTCTCACGTTGTTTTGTCTACAGCCTCGTGGCACAGCCACGGAGATAGCCCCACACTGCCCAGCATGTCACACAGACATGCTGACCAGGAAAAGGAGCTGGAGGGTGGATACAAGGTGCGTTGCCAGAAAGGGCAGCTCCGGAACTCATTTGTTCCCTTCACAACCAATGGATCAGAAAATAACAACTAGCAACCATGGTCTAAATTGCCACCCTCCGTGAAAGCACAGATCCCCCCACACACCCCCCGGGGAGGGTCAGCTGGCCATCCCATGGCGGCTCTGCTTACCAGGCTGACGGGGCTTCTCCAAGCAGCAGCGCTCTGTTCTTAATTAAAGCGTGCCAAGCTTGGGGTGTGGCCAGGAAGGTCAGTGCCTCTGAGGTTCTCAGGCAGGCTGCAATTAAATCTCTCCTGCTATCTCTCAAGGCTCTTTGAGACAAAGAGAGACACACAGTAGCCCTAGGAGGTAACCGTTCCTCCCACTGTCCCAGGCAGTGGCAAGGGACAGGGAGGGGAAGGCTCAGTGTCACCCACTCCCACCCACGGAAGGGTTGAGCTGTTGTGCCCCAGCCCCCAAGGGAACAGAAAGGCCAACCCCCATCCTAGCACTCGGGGGAGCAAAGGTCTTAGGGTCCAGCAGGAGTTCAGACTGCCTTAACCCGAAGCCCAAGCCAAGTGCTCACCCTCAGAGCTGGGGTGGCAAGTGGCTGTCCTAGAATGAATACTCGGGTCCACAGGGTTGGGCTGGAGGGGACCCACTTTCCTCAGCCCCAGCCTCCGATATTCAGGGTGGGTGGCGACCATAGTGCTGGGCGGGGTTCCTTGGGTCAGAGGCCATGCTTGGAGAGCCTGGACCTCCATCCGCTGCCCCCTTAACCTTGCGGGAGCAGGTGCACTGAGGCTTCACTCACTGCCCTCCACCCCGACACACTGGCCAACCTCAGGCCCCTGTTGCAGCTAAAAACATAGTGTAGTCCTCCTCATCCTGAAATGAGACAAGATTTCATTTCTTCATTTAGTTCTAGGGGAAAAAAAAAAAAAAACAGTCCTTGAGGACACATTTCTTTTTAGTTCATTATACACACATACACACACACACAAAACACAACACACATTGGCCTCAGGGCCCTTGCATATGCCATTCACTCTGCCTGGAGCTCCTTCCCCTGACACTTTGCCTCAGATCTCTGGTAAAATGTTACCTCCTTTAGAAAATCTTCTGTGACCGTCCTTCCCCAAGACAAGTTCCAATAGTACCAGGCATCAATCCTTCCAGTACTTAATAATAACAGTGAACATTTTTTAGGCATCGACAGCTTCTCAGACACGTTCCTTACAGGGACCATCTAACTAATTAACTCCTCGCCATGAATATTAGGGTAGCAGATTGTGTCTTCCAATGGTGGTCACACCAACATCCTCTGTCTTACAACATGACATTGATATGCAAAGGTCAAACAAAGGAATACAATACAAGTGACTCTTTGTGTCTTCCAAAGCTGGGTCCTAAAAGGCAATGTGGCTTATGTGGCTTCTGCCTGGCACTCTCTCTCTCCCTGGGACACTCATCCTTGGAACCCGGCCCCCTTATCACCAGGAAGCCCACGCCATATGGAGGAGGAGAAGAGATAGGAAGGCATTCTGGCTGAAAGCCCCAGCGAGGCCAGCTCCGTGCATCCAGTGGGTTCTTACAAATTATTTTGGCTCAGATAGCGGACACTGTGCCCCCAGAGAGCACATACTTACTTTGGGAGCCAGTGACTGACAGGGACCAAGTTGGGAGAATGAGCAAAATGGCAAAAGGGTGCCTAGAATAGGGAGGGGCTGGACCTGCCCAAGGGACGCTGGGTCTCAGCAGAGGTTTCCCAGGTACAGAAAGGGACAGGATCCGAGTCCTGGCCATGGAGAAGGTACAGTGTGAGGAGTGGAGAAGGAGGAAGAGGTTGCAGGAGAGGTGAATGGGCTCGACTGCCTAACTTTTATCCCGAGGAGGCTGGGATCTGCCAGGGGTTGATGCAAGATCTTTCTCAGAGATGATCCGAGGCCGTCGTGATGAAGAAGGCTGACGGTGAGACTTTTTTTGGGATATAACATTTTTAACAGGGATCAAACTCTCAAGTCAAAGAAATGAAACACTAATTGCAGAAAGTCAAGCATCCCATTGAGGAGCTTCTGGGTGGGGAGTTCTGCCAAGAATCCTAGAAAGTACATAGTATGCCAATTTGCGCACAGTGCCCCTCAGTCATGTCTGCAGACTCCTTAGCACTGCTCCTCTTGAGAGGGGGGCCCTGGGTCCCCACTCTGGATGGGCTTGGGACCAGCTCAACCAATAGAGTGCAGGAACGGTGGGGTAGCGTGGCTTCTGAGTAGCAGTCAGGGGAGGCTTGGAGCTCTGGCTTTAGGAGCCTCAAAGCTCTATGGAAAGGTCTGCGTCCCTGAGGCCACCACATGGTGAGGGACTCCAAGGTCCATGAAGCAGCCCCACAGGCAGCCCTGGCCCACAAGTGTTCCCCACCAAGACATGTGTAGGAAGAAGCCTCCAGATGAGTACCTCCAGGTTCAAACTTTCCAGCTGAGGCCAGACATCATGGAGCACCTGTCTTGTGCATCCTTCCTGTGGTCAGATCCAGACTCTGGAAGCAGAATAAGATAGATTTACACCCTGACCTTTGGGGTGGTAGGTTATGCAGAAATAGCAACCCAAAAAGGAACAGAACTGTTCTCAATCAGATACTAGAGCTGCCTGAGAAGAGATGACAGGACACTAACCCCAGTCCCCCGCCCTGCAACTCTGACCTTCTTCCTATGGTACTGACCCTCCCTGGGGAGGGGTACAGAGCTGGGCTGACTTGTGCCTGGGGGCAGAGGAGAGGAAGCTATTAGCATTTTCCCTCTTCCTCTTGGGGGCCTCAAGGGGACCAGACCTGCCAGGGATCTCTGCGAGCATCACCTTGACAGGAGTACCGCGAGCTACGCGCCCCAGCGGATGGGACCAAACTTAGCCTGCTGTGGCATTTTGTCCAAGTCTTCTGGGAGCTCCTGTGGTGGTGTCTGCATGGACAGTCACTGGCCCCATTTCACAGATGAGAAAGCTGAGGCTCAGAGAGGGATGGAACATGCCCAAGGTCACTTGGCTGGATGTGGAGGGGCTGAGTCAGAGCCCTGGTCCCACCTCTACTGGCCTCAGTCTCCAGTGGCACGATTGTTGCCATTGGAAGAGGAGCTGCCTATGCCTGTGACCCTTCCCAGCCAACTTCGTTGCTCACTCCCTACCCGCAGACCCTCCTCCCTTCCTTCCTTTCCCCACCACCCCAAATTCATTGCCTTCACATCTGCCACTCCTGCTGCCTCGAGCTCACCCTCTCACCTCTCAAGCACATCTTCCAAGACTCTCCCCTGTCCAGGGAGCCTTCTTGGTCTGCAGGCTGGGTCAGGTCGCAGCAGGGACCACCTCCCACTGTGGGTTCTAATAGTCTGTGTCCATTTGTGTGTTCCCCAACCCATCCCCCCAGCCCAGGCATTCCTCGAAGGCTGTGTCCACCTCTATGTCCGGAGCCCAGCCTGGAGCTTGGCACAGAGCAGGCAAAAGGGAGAATGAGCCAGAGACCCCAGTCCTCACCAGTGGGTCACTGACCAGATGCTGGGGCCAGACACTGCCTGCAGGACTTAGCAGAAGCTAAGGCCCATCACAGATGTAGCTTGCAGGACCTCCAGAGGCACAATGAAGATTTCAGAGTGAGACAGAAACTCAGGGACTTCTGGGTGGTCATTAATCAATGCAAATGGTGCCACTCACATGCTGAGAGTGGGGACAATATGCGGACGTGCAGAAGGGCCCCACAGAAACAAGGAGGCAGGATGTTGACTGCGGGAGGCCATGGGAGCTGTCGGGAGAAGGTGCTAGCAGCCAGCGGGCAGGGGACATGGGCTCAAGGGGGATGGGGCTTAGCCTGTCACCTCTGGGCCAGGATTAAGGTCAGCAGGAAGGAATAGCCGCTTGGGGCATCTGCAGGCACTAGGAGCTCCAGCTTCCAGCCTGCTGCCCGCCAGCCTGAGGGCCACTGAGCAAAGGATTGTGTCCCTCGGGCCTGGAGGTCACCTCTATTGCCTCCTGCAGGACCTGGAGGTCAGGGGTCTAACTGACACTGGGGCCACTCCCAGAGGCAGCCCCGTGATGTCACTGCTCCTGCTCGGCATGCAGGTCTACACACCCGGGACTCAAACAAGACACCGAGGGGGTGGGGCACCTGGATGGCTCAATAGGTTAAAGCCTCTGCCTTTGGCTCAGGTCACGATCTCAGGGTCCTGGGATTGAGCCCCGCGTCGGGCTCTCTGTTCAGTGGGGAGCCTGCTTCCCCCCTCTCTCTGCCTGCCTCTTTGCCTACTTGTGATCTCTCTCTGTTAAATAAATAAAATCTTAAAAAAAAAAAAAAAAGACACTGTGGGGGTAACAGAGAGTGAGATTTAAGCCACCCCTCAAATCTTGGGACTTGCTGCCCTCAGGGAAGGTGGGAAGACAGGAACTGGCCATTTCCTGAGCCCAGATGGCCAGCACCTGGTGTGGGGACAGCCTCCCCAGGGACCCAGGGCTCAGGGGAGATGGGGACCCTGTGAGCTATCTGTGCCTCCCCTCCTCAGTTCTGGGCACCCCACAGCTCACAGAAACTTCAGGAGACCTCTGTTCTCAGAAGGCCAGTCACAGTAAGGACTGCAGGTTCCACGCCCACAGGGCTGGCTCCCAGACCCTAGCTGCATCCCCAGGTGCCAAGCCCAGCCCCCTGGCTCCCGTGGTTCAAGGGAAACCAGAGGTTAAGACTTGTGTGAAATACCCAAAAGTCTTAAATGTTTGCCCCAAATCACAGACAGACAAAGCATCAGGGCTGGAGGGTAAGGATGGGACAGTGGTGTCCAGCCACCAGTTCACAGCGTGGGGCTCAGGGAGAATGACCATCCAGATGTGGGTGGCTCAGGGGCTAAACCAAGTACAGCAATCCCAACCAAGGGGTGCCCATCCCAGGTTGGGAGACAAGCCTTTCCACATCTATAGTGCCCATCAAGGCTGGCACAGTGCTGAGCTCAGCTCCTGCACTGCCTCACTTATTGGACTTATTGGTAAGAGCTGCCAATGGCCCCGTTTCGCAGATGAGAAAGCGAAGGCACCAAGAGGCAACTGCTCAGAGTTCCAGCCCCCAGGGGTAGGCAACATTTCCTATTTAGCAACTGGCTCTCAGAACCCAGAATGAGAGTCTCAGTTACGGCAGACAGGCAGCCTTTTGCGTGTGTGTGGATGTGTGTGTAAGCACATGCATGTACTTTGGGGAGGAACTACTTTCCGAGTCCCCGTTAGAGATGCCTGGTCTGAAGGAGGGCCCAGGCTTGGGCCCAGAGAAGCAGCAGAGAGCCCCCTGCACCCTTCTCCCAAGCTACTCATGAGACCCTCCCAACTTCTCCTGGGATCCCTACCACACAGAGAAGGGGGAGCCCATCCCCGGAATGGCTGAAATAGGATCATCCATCCTCCTTTGCCCAAACCAGATTCAATTTGACTTTTTAAAATTTAACATTTGTTTCTCAAGTCCTGAGGCAGGACTCATGCCTCACTGTGTCCACCCGTCCTGACAAGGTGATGGGGGAGGGAGGTCTGTCGTCACCCCCACTGTGCAGCCCCAGACTTCAGGGTGCAGCAGGGGCTGGAGAAGGAGCCCACGCCTTGTGGGATTCAAGGTCAACAGGGAGTGGAGGGGCCAGGAGCAGTATGGGGTGAGGTGGTCAGAGGCTGCAGAAGCCACAGGCCAATGCACACAGGTCTCTGACAGACTCTGGCCCAGAGGCAAGGGTGGTAGGACCCACCCCGAGTCTGGGGCGTCAGATATGTCCGGCTTCAGCTCTTCTAATAAAATCAAGATCTGGAGGGTGGATTATAAAAGGAATTCACATTCAACATGGCAAATTTGAAAAGCACAGGGAGAAAAACAAAGAAAATGTTAATTGCCCAAAATAACACCAACCAAAACACACTGTCCATGGTTTGGCATATTTCCCACCAGTCTGCAGTTTTGTTAATTTTTATAGTCAAGAAAAGACTGGATATATAATTATATAATCGGCTTTTTTTCCCCAGGTAAACTCTCATTAGTCGTCTCCCTGTCATAATAAATAATTTGTAGGCATCCATTTGGAATGGGTGTTCCACCAGACAAATTACCATGCTTTATCTCGACAATCCCCTTTAATTGGACAGTTATGTTGCTTCTTATTTTTTGCACTCATGAATAGCACTGAGATGAACACAATTTTCAAAAGATTGTTCTTTTTTTATTGTCTTTCAAATTAAAAAGAAAGTATATGATAAATACTTCCAAGACCATAACAGAGTATACAGAGGACAGTAAGTGTCCCTCCCGATCTTGATCCCCACTTCTTTAGCCTCCAAGGCAAACGGTGGTACCCAAATTTTCTGTTTCTTCCAGGGGATCCCACCCACCAGTAAACACAGACATGACAATACACTCTCTGTTTTCCCCATGGATGGTAGCACACAGCTCGCTTTGCTCAGTTAACAACATGCACTGCAGAATGTTCCTTGCTGGTATGTGGAGAGGAGCCCCATTCATTATGGGGCTATGAAATATGCCCAGGGAGCCAGAGGCACCAAGCCACACCAGCTCTGAAAAAAGATCCAAGGCTCTGACTTGAACGTCTGCCGCTTTCAGTGGTGTAAATACGCCTCCTGCGACAATGTCAGGCGACAAACAGTTTAACAGTTGGCTGGCAAATTTTCCCAAATATCTAACAGTTGTTCCTCAAGAGCTGAAATACACTAGCTCACGCAACAAACATACAGCCTCTTTTTTGGTACTGGGAAATTATTCCTTATGATTGATCCCCAGATGTGGAATTTCTGGGTCCACAGGTGTAAACGTTCTTATGGTGTTGATCCATTTACCAAATTGACCCCCGGAGCAGTGAGCCCATTTTTCTGCCTACCAGCCCTCCTTGTGCATGTCCATGTGGGTACCTGCACCCCTCCGGGTTTGTCTCAGGCTTTAATCCTTGCTGAGTAGATGTGAATTACCAGTGTCTTCTGTGCCTTTAGTTTGGTGGTGGTGGTCCAGAAGGCCTGTCTCCAGGGTGGCCTTCAGCCCTACTCCCCGCACTGGAAGGGGCAGCAGGGCAGAGTCTCTGCAGAGACTGGGGACCCAGGTGTGAATGACTGACAGTCAGGCCTGCCCTTGAAACATAAACAGAACAATCAAGCCCCCCCCCCTCCATGGGGTCTCTGATGAACACGGAAGGACCACAGGGGAAGGATAGGCCTCCCGCCTGTGAGCACTGACATGCAAGGGTGGCAATCCAAAGCAAAGTCAGCTTCAAAGCTTCAGTCTGAAAGAAAGTCAGGCCCCAGTGTGGGTGAGGGGGTCTCTGGGACCATCCCCTTTTGCCTTCCCCCCCACATGGCCTGGGCTGTCAGAGGCTCCTTCAGCAGGCTTCCCACCCAGGCAGGAGGAGGGGCTGTGTCTCTAGGAGGCTCTGTCTTCCAGGAGACCTTCCCCAAAGGTGCTGACAAACTTCCTCAGGCCTCAGAACTGGGTCCATGCCTGTCCTGACCCTTCACACGCAAAAAGATGGCAACTGGAGTCACCAACTGAGGAGAATTCTCTGCCACTGAGGCACGAGGTCAATGGGCCCCAGGAGAAGCAGAGCTGGATTCTCCAAGGAGTTCTTTGGAGGGTCAGCCCCAGCTCTGGGCAAGCAGGGGATTTTGGGGTCATCTGCAGCTGGGGCAACACCAAGGGCCCCTGCTGACAGCCCCCAGCACCTGGGACAGCATGCCCTTCAAGGAGGGAGTCTGTTTCCACTTTGGGTGGCTGATTTGTAACCTTGCCCCCTCCTGAGGGTCAAGGTGCCTGCATGGCATGCCAGACACAGGAGTGCTGCTGGGGGGCTTCCAGGAGCTTTCCAGCACCCCCAAGCCCTGGGCAACACCCACCCACCCTCTCTCACTGCCTCCCTCAACTATACCAGCCACGGCCGTGTTTCTTCTGCACGTGTCCCCTACAGCCCTAGGCTCCCCTCCCAGAAACCCCCAAAGGGTCTGTTGATGCCCCCACCTCCAGGGACCCCCTGGGGCCCACCTGTCTCAGCCCTGCCTTCCTGGGTAGGCAGGGACTCTGTACTCACACAAAGCCAAGTTCCCACCGCAGCAGGGCGAGAGCCTCCTCCGAGTGCAGTCCCTCCTCTACAGCAGGGTAAGACAGCGCTGGCTCCCCAGGGCTGGAGCAGTTGGCCCAGAGCTGGCTGCCAACTCTGGCACCTGTTCTGATGGCCCAGCGCCCGGGTCACCGGTGGTCACATATAGGGACCGGCTCCCTGCCCCAGCCCACAACAGATGGTCCCCTCAGCTCGGCATCCCCCACACCACTGCAGTCTCTGCAGCTGGACCCGACCCAAGGCCTGGGGGCCCCAGGAAGCCACATCAGCATCACCCACTTGACCGGAAGATCCTGGCACGGGAGATGCTGGCTGCACCACGGAGGGGCTGGGTTTCAGATCAGAAAGCAGGCCGACCGAGGGCAGCTGCCTGTGGGCTGGTTGCTAGGGAAACCATCAGAGGAGAATTTCTAGGCATATTGATCAGTGGAGAGGAAAGGCCCCATGAGAGCGCTGCCTGGAGTGAGCTGAGTGGGGAGGGGCACAAAGAAAGGTTGCTCCGGAGTGAGTGGGGGTCGGGCGCAGCTTCGGGCCAGAGCAGGTCTTCCTGGGTGAAGCTGGCTGAGAGGCTGCCCCTCTGAGAGCCTGGTATCTTCCCTGGGGACAACTCCCTGGGCTGCGGTGGGGACAGCATAAGCTGGCGGAAGGCACAGGCTTAGAGCGGGACCCTAACATGGGCATCCATCATGGCCATCCCAAAGCCAGGCTCAATGCTGAGCATGTTCAAAGACTGTGCCGCAGACTCCCCACGCAAGGAAGACATCCGATCGAGGTGAACAGTGCACACGCGGCACACACTCACGGGCACATGCATAACAACGACCGTGCAGGGCGGGTTTCATCCCCGTTGTACAGGAGGGAGCTAGTAGGCTGTCTTGCGGGCAGAATCAGGGGCAGGCCCTACAGAAGGAGGGGAAGGGGATCTGCATGACTGAGCGCTAGACACAGGGCCTCCTCTCAGCCACATGGGCACTCTGGACCAGGAGGTTAGGGCAGGGGGTCCAGTCTCCTTTGCTATTGGCCCATGGGTCTAGGGGCCCTAAGGGACACGAATTCCAGAGCACCGGCTGCCTGTCTTGACCTCCCCCATCATGAGGCCACATCGTCCTCCACGACATCTTCTAATGGTGGAGGGAAACACCACCAACAGCCCCCAGAACTTTGGTCTCTGCTAACGCGCCTGGAAAGAGCCTTCCCCAACACCCACCTCCGCAGCCAGGAGGATGATGTGTCCTGACCAACTCAGATTTGGAGCAAGCCAGCAAGGCTGTACCTGGTAGACAGGGAAGACCCCAGGGCACTCACCCCTTTCCCCCCTGGAGGTGTCCTAACCGGGATTCATGGAGGACTCTACAGTTTGCAGAACGCTGTTGCCCCATGATCTGCTGGGCCTTAGACTCTGTACTTGTCACTCCAGGGCACCCCACCTTTGCCTCCCACTGCTCCTTCAGTCTGCAAAGATCACCCCTCCTCCTGTCATCCTCCTGTGTGGTTCTTCTTCCTGCTCATGGCTTTCATGGTCTCTGTCCACCTGACATGCAGAGTAACTGCCCCGTGTTCATGATGACCCCCCAACTCCCAGGGCATGTAGTTGTCTTGGAGCTGCCTTCAGCCCTAGTTCCCAGGTGTGATTCAGCCTAGCCGGGCTGGGCATGGTGTCTCTTGGACCAGAGATAGTCATTGGGCCAGATGCCAAGCAAGGCACAATTCTGGGGCTCATGGCAGCTGCCCTCCCTCTCTTTGGAGTGTCGCATGTCATGGCCTGGGGAGAGCTGCTCAGGAGAAGACCCAACACACAGGGAAGCAGAATGGAGGGCTGGAGAGGAGGCCTCCAGACACCAGCCCCCAGCCACACCCAAAGTGCACCTGCTCCCCTTCTACCATGAAAGCCCTTAAACGTTGTGTTCTTGGGCCAGAGTGAGCTAGCTCACTGTCCCTCCTGTCCCTGAAACAACTGTCCTCTCTTCGATGAAGTCTCCCTCCGTACTTGGATGGAGTTCTCCGCTCAAGGCTTCCCACCCATGCCCCCTGCAACATTTTTCCCATCCTGTTCGTGGCCATCTGCCCCAATAGGTTGTAGGCTCCCAGGGCAGGGGCCATGCCCTTGTCATCTGGGAAGCCACCTGGCCTGGGGGAGGCAGAACTACGTTCCCGTGGGACACACCAGCCTCATTCTGCCCTGGTGTTCTCCAGCTCTGCCACCTTGGGAAGTGGCTGTGCCTCTCTGAGCCTCCTACTCTGTAAGAGTCAGAGTAAGGCCATGCTGAGCATTTGTGGAGAACACAAAGCATGGGCTGGATTTAGTTTCATGTATATGTTTAATAAGCTACAGTCTGGCACCTTGTGGGTGACAGACAGGGTTCTCTGGGCCGAAGCAAAACTTCACAGGTCCTGCCTTCGTGGAGCTTACAGTTTGGAGGAAGACAGAGAAGATAAGCAAGTGCACACACAGAAAAAGATCGATGCAGGCAGTGGCGAGTGCTATTCAGACAGGAGCGCAGGGAATGTTCTGGAACAGCAGAGTCCACTAGAACCTTCCGTGAGGATGGAAATGTTCTGTATCTGCTAAACATGACTATTGACTGCTGGTGATGTGGCCACTGAGACTGGTGACCTGTGTTTTTCATTTTATTGAATTTTAAGTAATTTAAATCTGTAAAGAGATGTTTTAATCAGGTAAAATATTTTGGAACAACTTGGGTATGTAAATCTACCTTTTCAACAGTACATTTTATCAAATCTAAGTGCAGATCAAGTACTTCCAAAGAAAATGTAGCTTCTGAGGTTACACGTGCAAAAAGTATAAATTATACACCAGATTTCCAAGGCTTAGTACAATAAAAAGAATGTAAGAATATCTCATTCATATTTCTATATTGATTACATATTGAATGGTAATGTTTTGGACATATTAGAATAATTAAAATATATCAAAGATAAATTACGTAGATAAATATATAAATAAACTTAATTTTTTTAATGTGACTACAGTAAAATGTTCAAATGATACGTGGCTTGCATGATCTTTCTCTTTATGGTGCTTTTCTAGGGCTTTCTTAGAGACGGGCACTGATTAGATTGATAGTCACAGAAGGCCTCTCTAAAGAGGTGATGAATAAGCTGAGAACTGAGTGGAAGGAGCCAGCCATGTGGAGAGAGCAAAAACAGCAAGTGCAAAGGCCCTGAGGTACCATGCATTCAGCATGTTTGAGAGATCATTGCCTGGAAACAAGTGAGAGAGAGAGGGCCCGGGGAAAGAGAGGGACTTGAGTTCTGAAAGTAGCTCCCTCAGATGCAAGCGTCAGGGCCAGAATGTGTGGACCAGACAGCTGCATATTTTCCAAAGACAGCCACCCGCTGTCTCCCATTGCATATGCTCTTCTGTGATGTGACCCTGCCACTCTTCCATATGTCTCCTCCCCTTGACACTGAGTGTACCTGTGCCTTCTTCAACCAACAGAGTACCATGAAAGTGCTACATCCTGTACCTCCTGGGACCAGGTCAGGCGAGACCCTATAGCCTCTGGCCAGTCCCATGCCTAGCTCTCCACACCCAGTTGCCAGGCTGTGAGGAAGGCCAAGCTGCACAGAGAAGCCACCTGTAGTCACTCCTGCCGACCGTTCCAGTGGAGCCCAGACCTGACAAAGGAGAAATGAACTGCGTCCCCCCCCAGGGCCTGCCCAAAGTCCTGACCTGCAGAAGCCAGGATTACAGTGGAATGGTGGTTGTGTCCCTCCACTAGGCTCGGGTGGGTTGTTACCCATCTGGATTCTCCAGAACGTGGGGCACAGAGGAACATTTCAGCTGCATGGTAAGCTTCTTCAGCAGCTTTTAAACATTTGAGAAACATGATCAGACTTACAACGTGGAAAAGGCTCCTTGGGCTGCTGGGCTGAGAAGGGTGGTGTGGGATAAACACGGGACCAGAGAGGCCAGGGAGGAGGCATAGGCCTGGGCATAGCCAGAAGCAGGCCACGCTCACAAGGCTCTGTGCTCCGACAATATTACCTCCTTTAACCCAGCTGGTCGGGACCAGACCGTGTGGATGCACAGCCTCGTATTTTCTCAGAATGTGCTTTGGCTCCCCGGCACCACCCCCCGCCCCCGCATCATGAAGACAGAGAAAGGGCAGCCCAGGGAAGCTCAACAACTAGCCCAAGATCCCATGGCTGGTGACTGGCTGGGAAGGATGGGAACCCAGGCAACGTGACTCCAGAGTCCACTCCACTGGCAACTGTGCTGTGCCAACCCTCAGGAGAAAGACAGAGCCCTGCCAATACAGCCCGGGGTCAGGGCTCAAATGCATACCAGCTGGGGAATGCCAGCCACTGTCCCATGCTGGATGAGTGCAACTGGTAACCAAGCAGCGGATGGGGCTGGCTGTGAGGGGTGCACTGCCTCCCCCCCTCCTCCAGAAGGTCATACCTCATCCTGCCTCTGGCTGCTCTCTGCTTCTGGGAAGGATCCCAACTACATCCCACCCCCCAGGTCCCACAGAAGGTTCTCTCCCAGGAAGGCAGACATAAGTAACCAGAGAGCACCATAAACATTCTCACCAATGTTAGGCTCATCACCTCCCATCTCTTGGGCCTCAGTTTCCCCATTTATAAAATAGGAGAGGGATGGAAGAAAAGACTTCTAAAATCCTTCTCAGCTCCAATGCTTCCAGGGGCAGGAGACCTGAGATCTGGGCTGCCCATCAGGATCTTGTGATTGCGATGGGCAGAGACCTGGTTCCATGTGAATAAAGCAGAAAAAGGGGAATGGACCGGCTCACATAATTGAAAAGTCCAAAGAGAAGCTTCAAGTATGGCTAGATCCAGACGCCTGCCGGGTGTCATTAGAAACTCATCCTTCTCTCTGTCTCCATCTGGGATGGTGTTTCAGGCAGGGTCTACAGGGCCTAGAGGTTTTAGGCTTACTGTTTTGGGCCTGGGCCCTCCCTATAGCTTTGACTGGTGCTTCACGGCTCCTATGTCTGCTCAGAGACCAACCAGCACCCCTCCAAGAGATTAAGGTATTCATGGTGGCCAGCTTGGTCACATGTCCTGGTTGACAAGGAGATGAAGTCTGGGCATTCCATCACTTGGGGTGGGGTGGGGGGCACTTTTGAAAGGCAAGGAGCAAACAGACAACATCTACATAGGCCCCTCCCCCTCCTTATTTATCACCAGACTACGGAGAAGTCAGGATGGCCTGTGGAGCCATGTGATCCAAAGTGGCCTCCTGGCCAGCCAACCCTGGCCACCACAAGGTGGTCCACCCCCTGGAGCCTGCCATCCCCCCAGCCACTGGAGCTCAGGTCTGCACACAGTAGGATCAAAGTTGCCCAGCGTGGCGCCTCCCGTTCCCCAGCAGCCACCCAGATCTGTCTCCCGGGCCCCACTAAAGAGATTATGGGCCTGTCTTTTAGCAGAAACCCCAGGCCTCTGGGCTGGCCCCACTAATCCCGACAAGGATAACAGGCCCCTAATTAATTCTCCGAATCTGATGGCAGTGCGAACACCAGCCAGTCCACCCGCCTTAATGAGTTTAATCGACTGGACTTGATGATTTTATTCGAAACCTAGGGCCGCAAATTAAGCTCTTAAAAATGCACTTGAACTTGATTGGCAGTGGTAATCCCAACAAAGTCTGTTTAATCCTTGGGCTGCCTATGCAGGGACAGCCTGTGCATGACCGTGGGCTCTGGAGTGCCTGCTGCATGAGCTCCCTCCTACCTCAACTCTAGGCTGGGCTAGCTCTGCCTTCTACCTCCAGGCCCACAAGGGGGCCCAGGAGTCAGGACCACCCTGCTCGGCCTCTGCTGCCTGCAGATGAGCTCCTACACGCTCTTCAAACTCCAGCCTGACCCTCTCCCGGGGAACCCTTCTCTTGACTTCTCCCTCAGAGCCTGCTGCCCTCCCACTATTGGGTCTACAGTGGTGTCCTCCACTCCCCTCACAGATGGCCGACGCCAGGCGCATCCTGCCCATACTGGGGCCCAGCCCCAGGTTAGGGACCGTGTGCTGAGTGCCGGTGGTCAGCTCTGCACAGACGGCCATGAATTCCTGTCCTGCTGCAGGACATGGATTGCACAGCCAGCCACAGGCCCCCTGCCCCTCACCCCCTGCCAACACCCTGGGCACTATGACTGTGCAGGGCCTTCGGCAAGGGGTGGGGTGTCCTTGTGCTCACCCTGTGAATCTGGCCTGGCCTACGACTTGCTCTGGCCAGTAGGATGTGGTGGGCACGACGTTGTGCTGGTGTCAAGCCTCTGTCTCTTAGAGCCTATCTCTGTCTGAGAACTAGCCCGCCAGCAGGACCAGGAGGCCCCGTGAGATAGAGCTTAGTCACCCAGTGGAGATCATCCTACCCCAGTCAACCCCAGCTGACTCAGCAACTGACCACTTTGTTTGAGGAAGCAGAGCCCGAGGTAGCCCACCCTAGCCCACCCCGGTTCAGCCCACACAAGCCCCAGTCCACACCAGCCTCAGCCTGGCCCATGCCAGCCATACCAGCCCAGCCCATACCAGTCCTCAACAGCCCCACCCAGCCAGCTCAGCTTGCTGATCTTTGCAGAAATAGTATCCGCTACCGTTGAGACCATTGTGACCAGAGGCAGCAGGCCGCACAGCAGCTGTGCACAAGCTCAGCTCCCTGGCTAGGCAGCTCTCTGCACAGCTGGGCTGGGCTGCACAGCTGGGCCAAGACTGCACGTGTTTAGGAGCGCCCCACCTCAACGTGCCGTCTGCCAGAGCCAGGCCAGCCCCGAGCCTTAGGGGTGCCCGTGTCCCCTCCCCGCTCTCGACTTACACGCATCCTTTTGCCCACCACCTGCTCTGGGGCTGGCCCCTTGGCACACAGACCCTCCCCCAGCCAGGTCACCCTAACTTCAAGTCTTCCCACCCTCAGGAAGTCACTGGGGCCCCCTTCTCCCCTGTGACTGGATCCCACAGATCCAGAGGTGGGGGTGCTTTCAGTGAGACACACACACGCATGTGCGCACACACACCCCGACGTGCTTGTGCATGTCCATTCATACCAACCGGCATCTACGCACATGCAATCCAGACAGCCATGTACTCTGCTCACGGGACTACTCATCCTGTAGCTGTCTGTTTATATTGTTTCAAGTGTGTTTTCCCTATCAGATTGGCAAGTGGCCAAGTGTTTGCAACATGCTCTGCTGGCGACAGCAGGGGAAGCAGACACTACCACAGGAGCTGAGTGGCCAGGAGGGCCTGCCGGAGCACCCCCCATGCCGAGGAGGACGTGTCAATGCCATTGAACTTGCTCTGGCTTCTGCTCTGCGACCTGGCCATCCCACTTCGGGATTTTACCCAAAACTACGTACCTGTGCACATACACCCCGTCATCCCGGCAAGGGACCCACACGATGCTGCTATGATAGCAAAGGAACAGGAAAGGCCCAATGTGTCCATCCTTCTTTTTCAACCTGATCCCCTCTGTGCACTCAGCCCAGGGGCACCCCTGCCCCCCACTTGCCTGAGCAGCTCCCCATCCCAAGGCCTGGACAACTCAGAGCCATGTCCAGCCCCGACAGAGGCGCACCACTGCCTGGGGCCCGCGGGGCTCCCGGCACCGGCCTCCCACCGGGGAGCCAAGGAGGCAAGCAGCTTTGATGAAATTTTCAAACTGCATGCATCTTTCAGGAGGAAGCTAGGGAGGAGGAACATATCAGAGAGGGAAGCTCCCCAGAGGCTTCCATGCAAGATCCAGGCATGGGGGCAGGGCTGGGGGCCTGAGCAGCATCAGCCAGAGCAGACCAACAAGCCCCACCATTCACGCTCAATCTGCTGGCCTTGACCCTGTGCGGGCCAAGGGCAAGGCCTTGCCCTTGCCCCATGCATTGGCCCACACGGTGGGCAGTGAGCAGGCAGAGGGGCCGGCACCTGGTCATCCGTGTCCCAGGATGCCCCCAGATCGGTCCCTGACCCTTTCTAACGGTGTGGGCCTGGCTGAGCTCACATGTCTCTGTCTGGGAAGGGACAGGACACACACCTCCAGCAGCTGGCCAAAGCAGGAGGAGGCGTAGCCACCCTCCATCCATCCATTTCCATAAACCTGCTCTCTGTGTTCGCCTTTTCCTCCCTCCCTCTTGGCTTGGCGTGAAGCCCTGGGGGGACGATCCAGTTCCCTCCGCTCTGGAACACCCAGAGGCCTCAGCATAGACCTGCGAGGGCCAGACGCTTCCCCAGGCTATAGACAGGCCACCTGCACAGGTGGGACCTCCCTGCCTCACCCGCTAGCAGAGGCAGCTCCTCAGCCCCCGCCCCTCCCAACCCTCACTCAGACCAGCCTCCTCCATCGGCTTCCTAAAGATTAGCCCAGGATTCACTGTGAGTTGTTTGCCTGGGGGGCCAGACCAGGCTGCCTTCGAAGGGGAGTGGAGGAGTAAGATGGGAAGGGGAGGCTTGTGCAGAAGGATGTGTGACCGAGGAAGTGTTCACAGAGGGAAGCTGGGCTCCATCCTGCTGGGGACACTGGAGACATGTAGACATACGCCTAGTCTATCCACTGGCCCTACCGCCTTTCACAGGTGACAAACTAAGACACAGAGAGCCCAAGTGATCTGCCTGAGATCTCCCAGTATGTAAGAACAGAGCCAGGGCTGACACCTGGCCTGTCCATACCAGACACTACACTGGGAGAACACTCCAAGGGCTCCGTGGGGCCATCTGGGGAACAGACTCTCTCTGGCTGGTGCCCTCATCTTGCCTAACTGTGTAAGCCCTAGGCTTCCGTCTTTCCAGCCCTGGTACAACTACATCGAGCCACCCCAGCCCCTGGTCCCCCTAGATGGGGCCTGGGGCGTCTACAAGACACTGTCTACTGGGCATCTTCCAGATCCTAAACCATGGAGCCTGTGAGTCCATTCAAGGGCCAAAGTGGGCCACACAGAAGGCTGACAGGTCTCCTCTCGGTCTCCTCCCAGCCCGACTAAGAGCACCTGGAGGACAGGAGCCGAGCCGTGTCTCGGGGGGTGGTGGGCAGCTGGCCTCTGCGTGGGGCAGTGACCGTCTCTGTGATTCACGGCCTTTGGTTCTTGGCCAAGTGGTGGTCCTGCTGGCTGCAGGGATCCCACATCAGGTCTGAGCAGAGCACTGGGAATGGTTACAAGATTTCCTCTCCTGAGTAGCAGCCCCAGCACACTGCAGCGTGGTCCCCGCTGCTACTGTCACATTCCCTTTGTGGATGACCACAGCTGCATCGCAAAAACAGGGCTCAACACACCCACCCCCAAACCTCTTGGCTGCAGGCTTGGCCCCCAGGACTCCTGCCTTCTGCACCGCCATCCAGCCGTCCACCTGTCTGTCAGAGAAGCGGGACAGCCGTAGATCGGCGCAGTCCACAGGGTCCACGCCCAAGGGGAGGGACACGGGGGTCACAGGGATAATGCCAAGCCGGAGTGCGCTTGCGCCACACCACTGTGCAACAGGCAGTCCTGCCAGGGCTGAAACCTGGGCTGTCCGCACTAGACACCGCCCTGGGACCCACGCAGCAGGTGGGAAAGAGTGGAGGGCGTTGAGGGTTTCCGGAAATTTCCCCTGTTGTGGGTGTGGGCTTTGGAAGGAAGAAAGTGGGACTTTACCAAAGCTTTGCAGCTCGTTACCTTTATGTTACTTCCCTGATACACGAACTGACATCTCCTGCCTTCTTACTTGAGCGGACTGTTTCTCGTCTTTCCTTCCTGGCGTATTTGCTTTGAAGGTGGGCTTGCTTTTGCATTATTTGAAGGGGAGGAAGAGTTTCAAGTGATGTTTTTTCTCTGCAGGTATCCTATTCCTCTTCCCTCAGGACGACTTCGCCCTGACTTCCCATTTCCGATCTACGGTTTCATCTACTTCAAAAACTATTTCGTGGATATTAACTTACTCCTTGTTCTGCATCTTTGCTCCTTTGTGCCCCAGCCTCTGCTTGGTGCCTCCTTGGTTTCTCGCCTCTCATCCCTTTGTCCTAAATCTCATTTTCACAGCTTTTATTTTCCTATTTTTTACGTTCCAAAGTTCTCGTCTTTGAAGTCCTTTGTTTCAAAAGCTAATGTCATCTGTGGTAGCGATCTCCATTCTTTTACTGGTTTGCTTACTTCTTTACTGTAATCTCCACCAGCTGCCCTGCTGACTTCCCTTAATTTGCACGCCCCCAGTCTCAGACACACTATTGGGCAGACAGGAAGTGCAGGTCACAGGGTCTGCAGCGGTGAGAGGAGCCAGTGCGGTGTGGGGAGGGGCCTCTTGGACTTCACCCAGCTCTGCCTGCAGGATCCTCTCTGAGATACCAGCCCCACGAACCCTCTCTCTAAGGAGAGGTCTTATGTTTTCCAAGAGGGAAAGTCTTCCCAGATCAACTAGACTGCACACAGGAGTGGCTGCTCTCAGGCCCATGTTTGGTAGCCATTGTCCTGCAGGTCAGACATGGCCATAGAGTGGGGAGGCAGGTGGGCTGAGCTCCTGACACCCTTGTGGAAAGGGGCCTGAGCCCACGGGCAACCTTGGTCCAACCTCTACCCATGCCCTGTGCTCTGGGTAGATCTTTCCTCAAAAGGTCAGAGAGAGATTTTCTCTAGTGGAATGTCCTGGGATTCATTTTCAACATATTTGAAACAATAGCAGAGAAAAGGGAGGTGCTAACTACCATTGCTAGAAAGAACTTCCAAGAGAGGATGATGCAGCCTTGAAGACGAATGTGTTCATTTGCTCTAACGTGGGGAAATGCCCCAAATATATCACTATTGCACAATAATATTTGGGTGGTCCATTATGTGTAAAAAAAAAAAAAAAAAAAAAAGGTGTGCACACACATGCATCTACACACCTGCATAGAAAAAAGACAGGAGAGAGTTAGACCGAACCACCATCACTGGTTATCTAGTCACTTTGAGAGGGGTGCATTTTTATGCTGGGTTCTATATATGTCTTTATTGTTTAAATGTTAAAGAACGTGTATACATTTATCATTTTGTAATTAAAATTTTGATTTTTAGTAGCATATCGAAGAAAATATCTAGGATCAAGGTCATTCAGAACAGTTGTCAAAGAACCTCTGTTGAAAAGCTCAAAAGTATCAAGGCCTTTCGTGGGCAACCCCAGCTCACCTAGAACATGAGACCCCCAGGGGAAAAGGGGGTGCCCGGCCATCTCTTGAATTGATTGCAATTTTTAAGTCGAAGTGACTGAAAGTCTAAGTTGGTCTAACAGGTCCTGACAGACAAATGTGAGTGAAACCCCCTCAGAAAAGCAGGGAGATAGCTTTGTCCAAGTGGCCTCCCACCAGCCCTGTCGCAGCCCCCCAGAAACCCAACGGCCAAGCCCCGCCCCCCAGCCCCACTCCAGAAACGGTGTCTGCACCCACTCCCAGGCTGGTCTCCCGCAAAGGGGCACAGATAGCTGGGACTGGCTTCTGCCACCCACCACTCTGCCCTTGAACTAGGCACATAGTCACCCAACTGACACTGAGTTTCCTCTGTTGGCAAAGAAAGAAGGAAATGGCTGGCGGGTTGTCACCACTGGCAACATCAACTCACTATAACTCTTCACAGTTTACAAAGCACTTCACAGTGTATAAAGCTTCACAGTTTGTAAACCACTCTGCGGTTTGGGAATACAAACACTTTGCCCCCCTGGGAAGCTGTAGGACCTTTGAAAAGCTCATTTCTTCTCTAAGTTCCCATGATCATGCCCAGGAGAGGCGTCCTCAAAGCTCAGAGTGTCCATGGCACTCACAGCTCTTCTCTGAGCAAAACACACATTCCTTCCTCATTCCTCATGTTTGTGCCTTCCTCCAAAGTGGCCACCTTCCCTGGTCACTTGATGCCACTCCTTGGGCCACAATATTTGGGCCAAGGACAGACACCCAGGCAGGCTGTAAGGTGAGCAGGGAACAGGGAGGAGCTCTGTACTGGTTGGGCCTGGAGCAATCAGAGCCCATTGCTGGTAAAGCCTGGGTGTGAAATGCACACCTGAGTGGGTCCCGGGGCCAAGGCTGCAGGTGGAGAGGGAGGGGATAGGGACACAGGGGCACAAGAGCAAGGAGAACAGACTGTGAGGGTGGCGTCCAGATCTTGGATCCACTACTGTTCTCTGGTGTCAATCAAGTTGTCGAACTCCTCTGTGCCTCAGCTTCCTCTTCTGGAAACCAGGATGGTGACAGACCCAAGTCAGAGCGGTGTAGCACACAGCAAGGGTCATTCAGTTACCCATAATCATGCTTGTTATTTTTCTAAGGGACCATGAGTGGGCAGGTCCACAGAGCTAGCACAGGACATTTTCCCAGCGTCTGGAGTCCTGCCAGAGGGATGGGACTCACCCAAGATCGCACTTTGAGGCAGCAGTCTACCAGGAATAAACTTGGGGGCCCTGGCTCCCAGCCTGCGGCCCACCAGCCAGCCACCTCTCCGTCCTGCCTGAGGGGGTGGGGGGTTGTCCAATGATCCAGAGTGAAGACACTCCCTATCCTATCAGGATTCCTTGGTTGCAGATTTGGAGGGAAATGGCAACATACAGAAGGATAATGGGCTATTCACAGAACCAAAGAAAAGCAGAAAGTGCAGACCTTATGAAGGACCAGGCTCAGGTCAGCTCCAGAGGCCTGTAAGCGGGACAATTTGGGGTTAGGGTGTCAGGATGAATCAGCCTGGCCCGGCCATCCCGAGGCTAAGGGTCCTATGAACAACGTCCTCTTTCCCCACCTAAGGGGGGTGAGGGGCGACAGGACAGCGGTGGGAATGTCAGCTTGAGACAGACAAGAGCTGGGATGGAGAACATGGCTTTGAACATTCTTTGTCTCAAGCCCTCCTTCCCAGTCTCGACCTTGGGGCAGCCACGGTCTGCAAAGTGCACCTGACCACCTGGACAGTGGGGGAAGGCAAAAGCAGATGACCCACGAGGGCAGCCTGGAAGCAGTTAGCTCTACCCTACCCAAAACCAGGACCATTGGTCTTCTTCCACGTACCAGGGTCCTCGAGTCCTCCTCGGGGATTCAGGGAGGAGAATGGGTGCAGCAAGAAGTCACGGGTATACCCCTAGAGAAAGATCTCCCTGTGGAAACCACAAGAGCAGAGTGCAAATGTTCCTACTTAGTACTTGTGACCCTTTGAGCAAGATTCCACCTCCAGAGGATCTGATCAGTCTAGCTTGGTGACAGATCTGCGCTTGGGGAGATAGTGACTGAGGGCCCTGCCCAACTATATGCAAGAGGGAAGGTGAGTCCTGGGATGGAAATCTTCAGAAGTACTAGATGCCATGAGATGGCCCCCACACTGCCCGGCCCAGGGCTCACCCTGCCCCAAAAAACCTATGCCTGAGAAAGCTAGAGCCCAGTGTGATACCCTAAATGCCACACAGACCAATAGAAGAGCTGGAAACCTTTTTCCCTAATCCTTTAGCTGACATGAGAATCAGGAAAACTCAACACACACCTTAGGAGCACCCTCTGAGAAAACTGGAATGGTCCGGAAGCTTTGTTTTGCCAGCCTTCCCACAGCTCTGCTAGACCTCTGTGTGGGTTCCATCACCTTGCCCACCCCGTGTGGACTTTTCACCCGCAGATAGCCCCTGGACAAGCCTTGCTCCTCCTCGCTGTGTGACCTCGGGCAAGCGACAGCCCGTCTGAGCCTCAATGCCTCATCTGCGAATGGGGGTCGGGATTCCCACCTTGCAGGACGCTCCTGGGAGCTCGTTTGTAAGATGATGGGCACAGCCTGTCTCCCTTGGTGCCTCTTGGTACCAGCAGCCAACTGCAGCCCCAAGGCTATTCTTAAAAGCTGACTCCTCATCCCCTCTTCCCAAGACTCATGTATGAGTTTTCAATGCCACATGACAGATTACCAGAAATGCAATGACTTAAGACAACACCCCTTCGCTATCTCATGGCTTCTGGGCACAGGTTAGCTGGTCCTCTGCTCGCAGTTTCCTGGGTTGAAATCAAGGTGTCAGCCGGGGCCGCAGTCTCCAGCGAGCTCCGCAGTTGTTGGCAGGTTTCTGTTCCTTGAGGTAGCAGGATCGAGGTCCTCATTTTCTCACTGGCTCTCCGTGGGAGACCCCTCTCCAATTCTGGAGTCCATCCTCGCGTCCCAGATGTGCGGCCCTCCAGCAGCACAGCCACAGTGGCCCCCACAGCTGGCAGGGCACCTATCTCTGGGCCGTTGTTACCCAGTCTAAGAGAAGGCACTATGACAGCAGGAGTGGCTCCGACCGCTCTCTCCACCATGTCCAGTCACCTCATTAGGGCGTGCCCTCCCATCTTACTCACAGCTCCTGTCCTTTCCTGAGGACAGGAGTGTATCTAGGGCGTGCACCCCAGGGACAGGAATCTCAGGGCCGTACCAGACTTCTGCCCACTTCTCAGCCTGCAGATGCCTCGACATTCCTGAGGGTTTCCAATCAAGAACGCTGAACTCTTATTAATTATGAATTTCACCTAGCAACTGTTGCCAAGCAACAACTCTTCAGAAAGAGACATTCAGAGAATTTGGTGGTTGCTCACGAGAGGGATAGAGGAATGTGGGTTGGTGGGTACTTGGCGCAGGCCTGCACACGGGCTGCCCTCTGACCAGGCCAGGCTGGGTGTGGAAGAGTCTGGCTGGCGGCATGAACCAGCTGCGTGACCCGGGGAAAGTCCCATCTCCCCGCTCTGGATGTCAGGTTCTCGCCTGTCAAACTGGGATCACATCTGAACTATCACCCTTGAAGAGTTCGGGAGAGCCAAGATGCTAGGCTCAAGGGTGTGCAACACTGCTGGAACTCTATAAGGGTATGGTTTTGTCAGGAGGAGCTCTGGGAGGGTTTTCCCCATCTGTGTCAAGAGAGCGGCTTGGCCTTCCCTCGAATATTCCCCCGCTCAGCGCTCAGCGCTTGGGACCTGCTTTGTGCCTGCTTTGTGCCTGCTGTGCTGGGCCCTGGGGGCAAGTGACCCTTCTCTTCCACTCATTTGTGGGTTGTTACTGAGCACCTGCTTCCAATTGCCTTTTGGGGAGCCAAAGTCAGTCATCTGGGAAAGAGGAGATGGTGTTCACAGGGGGTCAGGAGGCGGTGATTTGAAGAGGGGCCTGGGAAGCTGTCACTGAAGGAGAGATCTTTGAATATAGACCAGAAAGAGGTGAGGGAACTGTATAAGCATCTGGGAAAAGTGTCATAGGCAGAGGAAGCAGCAAGTGCAAAGGTCCTGACATACAAACTGTGCCCCGCCTGAAGGAGCAGGAGGCAAGCTTGGAAGGCAGATGTGCCCACAAACAGTGCAGTAAGGGCATCTGTAGAAGCAGCCCCCAGGAAACCCCTTAGGGAGGGAAAAAGAAAACACATGAGGAGGAGCCGGCCCACTGGCCTAGCTACATCCTGCTTGTGAGGCAGCTCCCAGACTGGTCCTTGCTCCCACACCAGCCCTCTCCAAGCTGCAGCCATAAAACAACCCAGTGAACTCTCAAGAATCACCTGTTGTGATTCTTGAGCTACCCTCCCTGTTACTTCCCAGATGAAAATTTGTCTGTGGCTTCCCCACACCAGACCCTCATCATGGCCTTCCCATCCTCCTCCTCAGTCCTGGTTGCACTGGGGCCAAGGGAACCTGGACACCCCTATCTTCTTCTGACAGTGAGAGAGAACACAGTCCCTCCCACCACAGCTACCCAACAGGGGATCCTGCCAAAGAGACAATGGGGGTAGGAGGAAACTTGTTCACTGAGAATAAAATAGAGCCCAGAAACAGAGCTGCAAGTCTAAGGAAACTTGATGGTTAACCAAGGTGACATTGTGGATCAGTGCAAAAGGACAACCAGTCAAAAGCAATTAGTAATGCCCATGAAAACCACAAATAATGTTAGATCCTGGCTTACGCCCTATACAAAACCAACTACAGGGAAATCAATGGCTTAAATGTGAAACTTCCAGGAGACTGTATGCGATAATGTCTTCATGACTTTGGGGTTAAGAGTGGTCCTTTCAATGAATAGAAAAAGGTAAAAACAAAGTCAATTATATTAAAAGGAAGAATCTCTGTTCAGCAAAATCCCATAAAAAAAAGTGAACAGATTGGGGCGTCGGGGTGGCTTAGTCGGTTAAGCAGCTGATTCTTGATTTTGGCTCAGATCAGGATCTCAGGGTGGTGGGATTGGACCCCATGTGGGGCTCCAAGCCCAGTGGGGATCCTGCTTGAGATTGTCTCTTTCCCTCTGTCCCTCTCCCCATTCGTGTGCTCTCTCTCTCCCCTTCTCTCCCTTTCTTGCTCCCTCTCTCCCTAAAAATAAATAAATAAATCTTTCTATAAAGAGTGAAATGATCAGTCACAAACTAATAGAAGATATCTGTAACATGTATCTGCAAAGGATTTCTATCCAAAATATATGAAGGGCTTGGACAGTCAATAACAAAACAGTGTAATTAAAAAATGGGCAAAAGACATGAATAGACATTTCACACAAAGAAAATCTAAATGGCTAATAAACGTTATTAGTAACCTTGGAAACTTGAGTGAAAACGATGGTGAAATCCATTTCACACCTACCAAGTGGGCAAAAATAGATGTTGGACAAAACCAAGAGCTGGTGGGAATGGAGGAAGGGGGGTGGGCACACACGGCTGGCGAGGCGAGTGTATTGCCTCCATCCCTCAGGCAAACAGGCTGCTATTGTCCAGAAAGGTCAAAACCACAGCACCAACCGCCAGCCATTGCTCTCCTGGGAATAAACTCAGGAGCACCAGGGGCTGTTTGGGAATTTCACAGTGGCCCTGTTCAAATAGCCTCAGAGCAAAAGCATCCATGTGTCCGTAGATATATGGGCCATGGTCCATTCATGCCACAGAGCACTCCACAGCAGCGACAATGAGCAATGCCTTTCCCAGGACTGGCCCCCTGGAAACCCCAGATCCCCCCTAAAGAAGCCCCAGCTACAGACCAGCATGACTTAATCTCAAAAACCAGATATGAAGCAAGAGAGGCAAATCACAGCAAAGGCACAAAGTACGACTCCATTTATATAAAATAAAAAATGGACAGAGCCGGGGCCCCTGGGTGGCTCAGTGAATTAAGCCTCAGCCTTCAGTTCGAATCATGATCTCAGGGTCCTGGGATCAAGCCCCGCACCTGGATCCCTGCAAAGCAGGGAATCTGCTTCCCCCATTCTCTCTCTGCCTGCCTCTCTGCCTACTTGTGATCTCTGTCAAATAAATAAATAAATAAAATCTTTAAAAAAAATGGACAGACCCAACAATATATTGCTTGGGGATGAAACTATCAACAAATGCCAATAAATATTCAGCATAAATTACGGGACAGGGAGTTACTTTTGGAGGAGCTGGCGCTCACCGGGGCTTCGAAGTACTGTCCATCGCCTTTGTTCACCTGATATGGGGTACATGGGGTTTTGTTTTGTTCTAAATGTACATGTACGCATCCACGTCACAGACACCCTGATGTGTACAATATGTTACGTAGTTTTGTAAAACAGTTCAGAAGGAAGATTTTTGTTAAGAAGATTTTTGTTACGTGTGCTTGTTATACTGTTCAAGAGTGTTTAACTCTGCTAGAGAAAGAAGGAAGCACACACGGGAAGGGTGATGTTCAAGAGCGAAGCACAGATAAGTGAGGTAGTGACTCATGAGATGTGTCAGAGGACGTGAGAACACGCATGTGCTGAACAGAGCTGAAAAGGGGCCAAAAGACCAAGAGGCACTAAGTGTTCATGACACACTCTATCCAACATTGAATTTCCGTGATACATTAAATGTATGAATCCCTTCATTTTGGGGAGGTCTTAAATTGGTTACTGTGACACACATTCAGGAGCCTCTTGTCCTCTTCCAGATAAAATCCACAGCTGTCGGTTGGCAAGCTGCTAAGTAGCTAGTTGGCAGGTGGAAGCCCTTGGCCAGGACTCCTGGCTCGTAAGCTGTCAGCAGAGCAAGTGTGTGTCCTTGGCCCCAGGCACCTTCTGTCTGTGGAATTCCTGACTATCTTCAACTCTGGTCCCTGTAATGCACCATCCACTGGATGGGGCCTGGACTAGGGATAAGGCATACCAGGACAGAAATGGGGAATAGCAGCCTCAGCTCCCTGCACCGACCTCGGAGGTATCACCTCCCCAACTCTGTTCTCTAGCTTCTCACTCTGGGATTTTTGTTTATTTAAAAAACCATGTGCTTTAGTGAGATACCACCTCACACCAGTCAGAATTAAAGGCTAAAATTAACCAGGCTAAAATTAACAAGCCAGAAAACGACAGGTGTTGGTGAGGAGGTGGAGAAAGGGGAACCCTCCTACACTGTTGGTGGGAATGCAAACTGGTGTAGCCACTCTGGAAAACAGCGTGGAGGTTCCTCAAAGAGTAGAAAATAGGGGTGCCTGGGTGGCTCAGTTTGTTGGGCAGCTGCCTTTGGCTTGGGCCACAATCCTAGAGTCCTGGGATGAAGCTCCGCCTCAGGCTCCCTGCTCAGCAGGGAGTCTGCTTTCCCCTCTCCCTCTACCTGCTGATCTGCCTATTTGTGCTATCTATCTCTCTGTCAAATAAATAAATAAAATCTTTAAAAAAAAAAAAACTTGAAAATAGAGCTACCCTATGACCCAGCAATCACACTACTGGGTATTTACTTTAAAGATACAAATGTAGTGATCCGAAGGGGCATGTGCACCCAAGTGTTTATAGCAGCAATGTCCACAATAACCAAACTATGGAAAGAACCTAGATGTCCATCAACAGATGAATGGATAAAGAAGATGTGGTCCATATATACAATGGAATACTATGCAGCCATCAAAAGAAATGAAATCTTGCCATCTGCAACAACATGGATAGAACTAGAGGGTATTATACTGAGAGAAATAAGTCAACCAGAGAAACTCACTGAAATAAGTCAAACCAGAGAAACCAGAGATCTCACTGATATGAGGACTATAAGAAATAAGACAGAGGATCATAGGGAAAGGGAGGGAAAAATGAAACAAGACAAGAACAGAGAGGGAGACGAACCATAAGATACTCAAGAAACAAACTGAGGGTTGCTGGAGTAGAGGGGGTGGGAGGGATGGGGTGGCTGGGTGATGGACACGGGGAAGAGTATATGCTGTGGTGAGTGCTGTGAAATGTGTAAGCCTGATGATTCACAGACCTGTACCCCTGGGGCAAATAATACATTATGTTAATTTTTTTAAAAAGCCACGTGTTTTGAGCATCTGACATGGCCCACAAGCCTCTGTTGGCAAACTCTGGGGATGTGTGCCCATTTTGCAGACTTCTGCACAATGCCTACTACATGAAGAGTAGAGAGGGGCTGGGCGGGGCACCAGACTGCTAAAGAAAATGTCCATCATCCTCTCACAAGTTTGCTGGGGAGGTGGAGGAGAGTCCATGAAAGGGTCCAGGGAAAAAAACCACCCACCCCAGAGGCGGCAAATTGAAAAAAGGGCACCCCACAGGACATCAAGAAAAAAGAGGCAGAGCTACGGAGGGAAGCTCAGAGGGCGGGGCTCCTAAGAGATAAAGGAAAGACCAGATGATCTGTTGAAGTGTGGCATGACAAGAATGAGAAAGGGAAAATATTTTTAAGAATCAAAATGTAAGAAAGACCTGTCAAAATCCTACAGTGACATTTGAGGAGAGTAAAAGTCATATTTTTTAAAATTCTCTGGTTTGTGTAGCAATTCAAACAGAGCTAAAAGAGCGGTGTCTACCAGAAGCTTCCTTGGGGGCCAGCCTTAATGAATGGGCAGGAATGGCATATAATTATCTTGTCGTTCCTTGGTGTGTAAACAGCCCTTCCAAAAGAGAGCAGGAGGAAGCCAGGGGAGCCAAAGAACCTCCAACACTTCACCACTGTCTCCAGCTCATTTCCCTTCTTTCTGAGGAAAATGGTCTGCTGGGGGTCTCCTCTGCCCATACCCCTGAGTGAGAGGTCAAAGAGAAAACAAACAAATGCATAAATTGTTTGAATTTATCTGTTGCACTGAAATATACATATTTAAAAAATCACAGGATTTTTAAAGAAAAATTCAAGCACTCTAAAGGTCCATTAGAAGGAGAATGGTTACATGTTTATGATATATCCTTCCCCCCAAATACTATAGAGCTATCAAAACCGATGGTGCAGGGGCACGTGGGTGGCTCAGTGGGTTAAGCATCTGCCTTTGGCTCAGATCATGATCCCAGGGTCCCGGGATCGAGCCCTGCACTGAGCTCCCTGCTCAGCAGGAAGCCTGCTTCTCCCTCTGCCTCGGCCTGCTGCTCATGCTTTCTCTCATGCTCATGCTCTCTCTCTCTCAAATAAATAAATAAAATCTTAAAAAAAAAAAAGGGTTGGGGGGATGGCTCTATGGGCATTGACATAAAAAGGAATCCCTAATAAACACTAACTGAAAAAGACCAGGGTTTAGAATGAGAGTGTTGGTTGGATTCTGAAGGGAGAAAATGCTGTGACAGGATGGTACTGAAGGTCTGCTGGGGACACTGCCTGCAAAAGGAATGGGGGAGGCAGGATAGAGTGGAGGAGACCTCAGTCTCCATGCAGACCTATGGTCTTGCCATTCAGTGGGGATCTCCAGAGCCAAGCTGGCCACTGGAGGAGTCCTACATGGGGCACCAGCAGGCAGGAGCCATGCCTCCATCTTGCTGGTTACTGGCTAGGGCTGCCTCAGGAAGACTGTGATCTTCCCTTAGTACCAGAGGCATGTCCAGGGGCATCTGAGTGACTCAGTCATTTAAGCGGCCAACCCTTGATTTCGGTTCAGGTCATGATCTCAGTTTGTGAGATCAAGCCCCATGTCAGGCTCTGTCCTGGGTATGAAGCCTGCTTAATATTCTTTCTGTCCCTCTCCCTCTGCCCCTCCCCACCTTTGTGGGGAAAAAAAACAAAAAACCCAAGGCAAGTCCTGATGGAGGTCATAGCCCATCACTGTCACCCACCCACCACACTCCTCCTAATGGGGAAGGAAGCTATTTCTAGAAGAATCTGAGGGGCCCAACTCCATGTCTACCCAAGTAGCATGACCATATTTTATGAGAGAGAATGAATTCACACAGGTATGCAGTCTCGGGGTATAATGATTCATGTGCACAGACAAACACCTGAAAGGATACATGCCCAACAGTTAATAGTGTGGACATCTGGGAAATGGAAAGGTGGCAGGAGATGGTGAGAAAATGTCACTCTTTTTCTTATACTTTATATGCTTCTGTAATGTTTAAAATATTTCTGTATCTAGTAATCTTATATTTATCAAATACTTGAGGGATTTCAGTAAAGGTGATGGACTGACCATGAGTTTCTTTCTGCTTTCATCCAAGATCATACTAAAGGAATGTTAAATGTTTTAAAAACTTAGACCACAAAGGCATAGGAAACATTGGAGGGAATGTCAGTGGTTAGAGATTTTTCTCACTTTTTGAGAAATGTGAAAAAGGACACTGACTTAACAGGTTGGACTAGTCTCAACCTCAAGGACAAGCTAAGAAAGACACAGCAAATGAGCCCATTTTCCCAGCACAGACTCCAAGATAGCACCAACAAGGAAAGGGATGAGTAGTCAAGAAGACAACAGAAGAATGTGTTGAAAGTCTTTCTTCATTACAGCCAATCTCTTACCAGACCCATGCCCCCAACACCCTGGCAGACGCCAACCCCTAAGCATGAGACTTCAGGCATATTCTGTTGGTGTCTTGAATGGAAAATATGAGAGAGACAAGGGGTTGAATACAAGAATGAACACTTGAAAGTCTGGGTATTTAACAATTGACAATTTCCCCAGACCTTCTCCTCCACCCACATACAACACCAGTAGGAAAATCTACACACCTCCTCTTCCTATCAGTAGAAGAGCAGAGAGTTCTTCTCCAGACATTTGGCAGTCTTCCAATAAAATAACTGCTCTTGCTTCCAGTTAACCAAAAAGTATGCCCGCCAACCAAAAAGCCCAGCCCCTGAGTACAGAACATCCAATTATCTCTTGATTATGAATGGAAAACCAAGGATGGCCAGATGTATGCAGAAAGCCCCAACATGAAAGATGGGGAACCAAAAAAATAGAAAAGGAAATTGAAGAAACCAAAGATAAAGTAGGAAACAGATGGAAACTTTTAAAAAATGCTAATTAATATTCTTATAGAGACAAGAGAAATTCTACATCCATAAAACACAAACCCTCATTTTTAAAACAATGCAGGGCATCTGGGTGGTACAGTCATCTGAGCATCTGACTCTTGGTTTTGGCTCAGGAGTTGATCTCAGGATCATGATATTGAACCCCACGTTGGGCTCTTCTCTCAATGCAGAGTCTCTGCCCCTCCTCCCACCCTGCACTCACCCTCTCTCTCAAATAAATAAATAAATCTTTAAAAAAAAAGAAAACAACTCAAATGCTGGAGAGGATGTGGAGAACAGAAATTCTCATTCATTGCCAGTGGGAATGTAAAATGGTAGACTTTTATGGAAGACTAGCAGTTTCTTATTAACTAAAGCTAGCTATACTTTTACCATATGATCTAGCAATCATGCACTTAGGTATCTACCCAACTGAGCTGAAAACATACAACCACATGAAAACTACTGCCATGTTTATAGCAGTTTATTGGTAATTGCCAAAGACTGGGAGCATCCAAGATGTCTGTCAATAGGTGCATGGATAAACAAATGTGGTATGCCCATACAAAAGAATATTACCCAGTGAATAAAAAAGAAAGGAGTTATCAAGTCACAAAAATAAATGGAGGAATCTTAAATGCATGTTGCTAGGTGAAAGATACCAGTATGAAAATGTTACCTACCATATGATCCTGACTTTATGACATTGTGGAAAAGGCAAAACTATAGACAGTAACCCTATAGGGACAGCAAAACTATAGAGACAGTGTAATGATCAATGGTTGCTACAGCACCTTTTTAGGTCAATGAGACTATTTTGTATGATACTGTAATAGGAAATTCATGATGACATTATGTTTTGTCAAAACCCATAGAATGTACAACAATTAGCATGAACTATGAACTTTAGTTAATAATAATGTTAATACATCTTTATTGGTAATTGATAATATTGATTTATTAATTGTAACCATACTAATGCAAGATGTTTAACAATAGGAAAAACCATGTGAGGGAAAGGTAGAGTATACGGGAACTCCCTACACAATCTCAATTTTTCTGGAAATCTACAACTGTTCTAAAAATAAAGTCTAATGCTTTTTAAATGATAGCTGTGGAAAGCCTCAACCTCACACATTATGTAAATATGAACTCAAAATAGATGGACTTAAATGTAAAACTATAAAACTTTTATGTAAAACTATAAATGTACTTAAATGTAAAACTATAAAACTCATAGGAAAAAGCAGTAGAAAATCTTCAGGATCTTGGGCTTTGCAAAGAGTTCTTAGACTTGACACCAAAAGCATGATCCATAAAAGGAAATTTTGATAAATTAGAATTCATCCAAATTAAATTAAAACTTCTGCTTGCAAAAGTCCATATTAACAAGATGAAAAGACAAGATACAGTCTGGGAGAAATATTTGCAAACCACACGCCCAACAAAGGACTAATTTCTAGAACATATAAAGAACTCTCAAAACCTATCAGAGAAAAAAAAACCACAATCCGATTAGAAAATGGGCAAAAGACATGAACAGACAATTCATCAAGGAAGATAGGCAGATAATGAATGAAAGCATAAAAAGATAACCAACATCATCAGCCATTAAAGAAAGCAAGCTCAACCCATAATGAAGTATGCCATACACCTATCAAAATGGCTAAAATTCAAAACAGTGTTAACACCAAATGCTGGTGAGGATGTAGGAAAATTGTATTGCTCATGCCTTACTTGTTGGAATGTAAAATGGTACAGCCACTCTGGAAAACTGTTTGTCAGTTTCTTATAAAACTTAACATTGTGACTACCATACAACCCAAAAAAATTTGGGATTTATCAGAGAGAAGTGAAAGCTTACATTCCTATAACAATCGATATAGCACAATCATGGTAACTTTATTTGTTAGACCAAAAACTGAAACAACTCAGATGTCCTTCAGCAGGTAATGGTGCATACACACTATGGACTCTTACTTGGCAATAAAGAAACAAAGTATTGCTGCAGGCAACAACTTGGGCGAGTCTCTGGGAAAGTATGGTGAGGAAAGAAGATAATCGCAAAAGGTTACATACTTTTGTGGTTGGTTACATACATACATACATATATACATACATATGGTTCCATATAGTATGGAATGGAATGGAGTAGAATGGAATGGAATGGACATTCATATGCAATGTCATACACATTCTTGAAATGATAAAAATTTAGAAACAGAGAACAGATTAGTAATTGCCAGGGATCAGGGATAAAGAGAGGGAGGAAGGGAGGTGAGTGTTGCTGTAAAAGGATAGTATGAGGGATCCTTGTGATGGAATGTTCTACATAGTGACTGTATTAATATCAATATCCTAATTATGATATCTGTGCTATAGTTTTGCAAGATGTTACCCCTGGGGGAAACTGGGTAGTTCATACGCAGGTTCTCTCTCCATTCTTTCTTATAATTGCATGTGAATATAATTATCTCAAAATTAAAAGTTTAATTAAAAATACAAATATATAATAGCTGGGTTTTTAAAAAATCTACATAAAGACTGGGAAATAAAGTTGAAGAAATATGCTAGAAAGCAGAACAAAAGAAAAGGGAGATGAAAAATATGAGAGAAAAAATAAGTCTTAGTAAATTAGTCCAGATGGTCCCTCACTTACTAATAGGAGGCCCAGAAAGACAAAACAGAATATGCAGGGAAATAAAGATTGCTTGGATGCCAGAAATGGGGAAGCCAGGCAGAGTCAAGCCAACTCCTTTGCAGAGTTCCAGAAAGTCTGCGGAATTAGGGACACAAGATACCTTGGAGATGGGGTCTGGCCACTTGGATCCCATTACTTTCTACCCCACCTGCGCAGCTAGGGGACTCTCTCTGCCCCATCCAAAGAACACAGGAGACTGTCTATCTGCAGAAAGTGAACCAGGGGCTTGCTGGGGTGAGGGAGCTCGGCCCTTCTGGGGGCAGAAGTGAGGCTCCTTACTGAAAAAGTAAGGAACATGAGAAAGTCTGCACACGGGGTCATGAGACCCCAGCCCCCTTCCCCATACAGAATGGGGTCACCAGGAGGACAGCAAAAGGTTCCTCTCTAGTGGAACAGCTTGGCCCTGTGGGGTCAGCAGCCCCACCCCCAGCACAGTTTCATTTTTATGATGTTAAATGTATTAAACTATAATCAATGCAATACACTCATTGTAAGCATCCACCAGCTAGACAAGATTCCACTAACTGAACACACGTGTGACCAGTACAAGCCCAAGAAATGGAATACATCAACATCTGGGAAGCCCCCTCACCCCCTCCCAGCCTCCATCCCATTTCAAAGATAACCACTATCCTGACTTCTGGCGGCATAAATTCATTTTGCCTGTTTTTACACATCGTGCAAATGAAACCATGCATGTGTGCTGCGTCATATCTGGCTGCTTTTATTGAATATCATGTTTTTGAGAGTACAAATGTGTGTATACATCATTCATTTTCACTGCTGCTGAGTATCCCATTGGGGGAATACGCTGTTTTATTCTATTGTACTACTGATGAGCATTTGGGTAATTTCCCATCTCTCCTCTTACGGATATTCATTATGTGTTTAATCAGCTTTTAGTGCCTCCCTTTTAACTATGAATAGACAGGCAAGGATCACCCAGAGAAAGCCTCTAACATGGAAAATAGAAAGTAAAACAGAGGGTCTCAGAGGGCGCCTGATGCAGGCAGCCAAGCAAAACTTCAAAGAAAAATTGAAATGAATATCTTCAGAGATATAAGGGAAGATCCAAAAAGGAAACACAGATGCCCTAACAAAGAAAATTCAGAGAACAATGTCTAAGTAGATCTTGGAAATTAAACATGTGGGAACATAAGTTTAAAAATTCAGTAGGATGATTGGAAGAGGAAGTTGAGGGAATCTTCCAGAGAGGAAGATAAAATGATAAAAGGGAAGGAATCATGAAATCAGAGCGGCGATCCAGGATGTCTAATGTCTGAATAATAGGAATTCAGGGAAACTATGGAGAGAAAATCACCGAGAAAACAATAAAAGAGAATATACCAGAATGGAGTAAGTTTAGTTCCCACATTGAAAGTCCTCATGAAGGACCCAAGGAATGAAAGACCCATAATGAGGCTCATCACTGTCAAGTCTCCGCACGGTAGGCAAGAGACCATAAACGCATCCCAAGGACAAAAACAGATCCTGTGCTGACCAAGAAAGCACTCCCTACAAATTTGAACAAAAAGGCATTTATTGGAGCAATTTGAATTATAAATTGGGAGACAAGGATTCAGGCACCAACTTGACTAGGGCTCTGAAGAAGACACACAGCAGGCGGGGTTATAAAGACGAAGGTCATGAGTTCTCATTCAGGTCCTCTATGCAAAATAGGGGTCAGAACAAGGTGAACTGGGATCCACTGGGTGAACATCCAAATGAAGTGTCAAATGGCATTGGCTCCCTTAAAGGGAAGAATGCAAAGGATTTGGCGTCATGATGAGGAGGGAGTTAAGCCTAGGCTGAGGGTCTGTAGCTGGCAAAAGTTCAGTTTAGGGGCACCTGAGTGGCTCAGTGGGTTAAAGCCTCTGCCTTTGGCTCAGGTCATGGTCTCAGGGTCATGGGATCCAGCCCCACATCGGGCTCTCTGCTCAGCGGGGAGCCTGCTTCCCCTTCTTTCTCTGCCTGCCTCTCTGCCTACTTGTGATCTCTCTCTGTCAAAATAAATAAGTATAATTTTTATTAAAAGTTCAGTTTATTCCATAAGGATATGCATAAATTTCTCCTTCCTCGTGGCCTCCCGGTCCCTCTTCCCTAGGCTTGCTGGCTCCACTGTGAAGTCTTCTTGCATGACCCAGAGGGGCAGGACCCCTGTGGTGTCCCCCTGCTCTGCAGCAAGCCTGGAGGCTGGAAGACAAGGATCAGATGACCTTGAACGCTGTAGAAGAACATATTCCTCCTTAGAACCCAACACCCAGCTGAGTGATTATCAAGTGTTAAGAGTAAATCCATACTTTAAAGTATAAATGTAAAATACCATATTTTTGGACACATAGGGTTTCGACTATTTTGCCTCCTCCATATATAGGAATGAAGGAACCTGCCAGAGAAACGTTCAGTCTATACGTGAAGGGGATTTCCAGACCATGAGGAAGGGGAGAGACCACAGCTATATAGCCAGTCTAACCATCCAGGTTCCAGGGGGATGTCATCAAGAAAAAATCTAAATTTGTGGGTTATGGGTTATGACTATGTTTGAATCACAGTAATAGTGACTAAGGAAAAAAAAAAAAAAAAGGACAATTCCAGAGAAGAAAAAATTGCACGAGAAAAAAATAAGATTGTGGTATACCATGTAACTCAGCTATGGACAATGCTCACACAACCAGAGCAATATAAACACTGGCTATTGATTTAACCAAAACTTGGGACATAGCCACAAAGGATGGGAGGGAGCGAGGCCGCACAGCACGATTTCATAAAGGTGAAGTTCAGCAGACAGTGCCTAATGTTCACAGGCTTAGAATTTGCAGAAAGTTCTGTTATTGAGGCAGATGATGATGGGGAACAGAAAAGGCATCTGAAAGAGTTGAAATAGTCAACTTGGGTGTGGACTTGGGTAGGACAGAGGACAAAATTTCTATTTCGAGCTTGAGAATGCCTCGACCTGAGTTTTTAAGCTATACCCATTTCGTGGTGTTAAACACTAAGGACAAAAAAGTCTCTATTCACAATTTAATAAAACTAGATATAGCTAACATTGAGGCCCTTTGTCTGGAAATTTTAAAGCTCTCTCTTAAGCAACATTTGGATCAAAGACAAAATCAAAATCCAAATTTGTAATATCCAGGAATACTAAGAACACCCCATGGGAGCTAATGTTCCTCAAAGGAAAATTCATAGCCTTTTTATGTATGTTAATTTATATTAACTTATCTTAATTTATATTAATTAATTAATATTAATAAACAAGACGCAACAAAAATAATGGAGCTCTATGTAGCCCCACAATCCTGATAACAATTTCAATTTATGTGTTTTGTTAACACACCACAAGGCAATTGTCACCAGGGCCTTGGAAGGGCAGGAAAACGCAGGTCTGGGTGCTAGGTTGTTTTAAGCAGGAAACAGGGCTAGTCTGGACACGGGGCCAGGTTTGCTGGGCATGGGGCAGTAGGAGGAGGCATCATTTTTCCACCTGGGAATGTACGAAGATGCTCCCCCACTTCCTGCCCCCAGCGGGCCCGACGGCAGGGAACAGGCATCCTGCATGGCCAATGGAGACATCTGGTCCAGATAGCCCAGCACCTTGTGAGTGCAACTCCCCGCTCGACAGACACCGTCAGAGTCCGTGACTGTAAGCAACAGCAACTCCACAAGTCAACGGTCAGGCACAGCTAACAGGCTTTCCAGGAAAAGAGAGGAGAGCCAGGAGGAAAGGGGACCCAGGCAGGAAAAGCCACATTAGGACCACAGTCACAGTCTCACTGAATGCCTGGGTGGCAAGGCCCCAGGCGGGCCGGAGCCGTGAGCACCAGGCCTGCAGTGCCCCTACCCCGCCAGCAGGTGGCCTGGGCCCAGGCTGCTTGTGAGCAGGGCCGTGTGCCCAGTTCTGGCTGTGAAGGTGGCTGGGAGAGGGAGCCTCAACCTTCCAGCTCTGAAACGGAAGTCCCACAGACTAGGAGGGGGAGCTGGCCAGCCAGTGGCAGGATGGAAAGGAGAGCAATGAGCACCCCTAGCCACCCTCCCCACACCCCCTAACCCCCACCGGCCACCACACAGGCCTGGGAGGACAGCTCTGGGCAGGGACTCAGGAACACTAGAGGAGGGGAGGGCGCCTTCGGATGCCAGCTGTCTTCTACAGCCCATGACACAGCTTGGACTGTCAGGACCCCTGACCTGGGGCGTCCTGGGGAGACACCCACGTGCTCACACCTGATAGAGGGCCCCGTGCTCCCCTGGGAAAGCAAGCTTTCGACCCAAACATACATTCATTGGGGGATAGCCTACCAAACAGGAGCAGAAAACAGCCTCCTGATTCTACATGCACAGAATCGGCCACACGGTTCCCTAGTCTGGTGAGGATGGGGCGATGTGTGGACCCCTCGGCTCTGCGGGCCCAGTGCAGCTCGCCCTGGAGGCGGTCCAGGGACACAGCAGGGCTGCTTGCGCAAGCCGGGACAGACGTGCTGAGTGCCCCTGCCCCCAGAGGTGAGACAGCCGCAGTCCCTGTCTACCTGTTGGCCCCGGCACGTAACAAGCACCACAGACGGAGCGACTTGAACAACAAACATTCACTTCCTCTCCGTTCTGGAGGCTGGAGGCTGAAGGCTGCGATCCGGTGTGGGCAGAGTTGGCTTCCTCCGAGGCCCCTCTCCTGGGCCTGCAGATGGTGGTCTTCTCCTGCCATCTCACACGGTCGTCCTTCTGTGCCCTGTCGGGGTCTCCTTTCCTTATAAGGACACCAAATCAGGTTAAACCAGGCCTATGACTTCATGACCTGCCTATGACAGGCCCTATGACTTTATTTCAATGTAATGACCTCTTTAAAATCTGAACTGTGAACAGCCACATTCTGAGGTACCAGGTGAGGCATTTAGGACTTTAGCAGGTGAATTTGGGGGACCATATAGCCCATACCACTCTGCTCCCCTGGGATTGCCAGACGTAAAGAATAAAAACAGGGGACACCCTGTTACATCTAAATTTCAGACAAGCAACAAAAAATGTCCTGTCGTTTATCTGAAGTTCAAACATAGCTGGGTATCCTATATTTTATCTGGTAACTCATGCCTAACAAACCACCCCAAAACTCCAGGGCTCAAAACCGCGAGCATTGATGGCTGCCCCTAGGCCTGGAGGTCAGCTGTGCAGGTCAGCCGGCTCCAGGCAGGGTTCAGGGGTTCCTGACTGGGGCAGCTGGCCTCTCTCCCACATGGCCTCTCACAATTCAGCAAGGCGGCCTTGGTTTTCCTCTCGATCCATGAGAAAGTGAACCCCGAAAGGCATCTTGGCCCGGCCTCCAGAGTGCGCACAGACACCTCCAGCAGCTACCTCTTGAGGGTCTGACTGAGTCCCTGGGAGGCCAGATTTCTGGGGCAGGGAAGTGGCCACCACCTCCTCATGGGAGGGGCAGCACAGGAATTGCAGGGAGCTGAGAGATGGGGATGGCTTTGCTGTCCATCTACCTCAGCAGGCTTAGAGCCCGCACCTCTGGACCCAGGGCAACTTCTGCACAGACATGGATGGGGTTTGGACCCAGAGCTCTGGGGGCAAGTCAGGGTGGAAAGCCACAGTCTCACGGCAGGCGAGGAATGGCTCCCAGGGCAGGGAAGCACAGGATTTCTTGGAGGTACAGAGATGGGTGGAGTTATCCATCATCCCCCAGAGCCCCAGGAACAGGCTATGGGAACAGCTCATCCTGCCCCAGAAAGGCCATCTGTCCTTGGTGCTGAGGGGAACAGGCCCGGCACAACTGCCTGGCTGCAGGCAGGTGAGGACGCCCCGCTAACAGCGGGGCCAGGCGTGCGCAGAGACCAGGCCTTCATGCGTCACCCACCCATGTGTTCTGCAGCCATTCATGCGGCCCCACTGTGTGCCAGGCACTGTTCCGGGTTCAAGAAGGTATAGCCAGGGACCGAGACAGACAAAATCCCTGCCCTTACAAGGCAGTGAGAACATAAATGGCGGTGACACATGGAGAAAAGGTAAGCAGAGCAGAGATAGAGATCGCTTTAGGGAAAGGGCCCTTGGGCGTGCAGTGGCTGGGAGAGCCTCCCTGAGCAGGAGGCCCCAGACTGCAGGGATGGGGAAAGCAGACTAGCCAGCTTTAGAATTACTACCCCGTGCTGTTGAGTTTCTAGAATTCAGGGATTGTAAGCAGGGGACAAACCCCCTCAGGGTGACACCATTGGTTCTTCCTGCTGCTCCCATCCCAAAGGATCTTTGAGCCCTGCCTGCCAAGAGCTTGGGTAAATTTCTTCTGCTGACTCCAATCTTGCCCACGGTGGGAGGCATTTTGAGAGTCAGTTGCTATGGGAAGTATTTTAACTGGCAGGAATTCAAAAGTCAAGAGTGACTGCCTATCTGCCTTCAAGGACCCCCACCTGGGAGGTTTAATGGGCCCTCGTGGGGCCTGCCGGGAAAGCACCCCCGGAATGGAGTGGCTCTGTAGCTAGGCAGCTGCTTCCTAATCCAGACTTACCCTCCTTCTTCCCCTTTGCCTTGATGTCTGAGCAGGACCCCCAGCCATCCACTGATCCGGGTGGGTGGAGGCAGAAGGGGACAGTCTCAAGGGCAGGCAGTTAAGGGAGGAATACTCTGATCTCTCACCTGCTGGTGGCCGCAGTGGCTCTAGGCAGAGACCCCTGTCATGAAAGAGGGTCCCGGGCTGCAGACAGAAATAGAGGGTCTTCTAAAGGTGTACCAGGGCCATGGGGCTGTTGGAAATGCCCCCAAGATTTTCAGAAAGGCCAGCAAGGAGCCTTGATCGTTTGTAAGGAACTGTCAGAGGCTTCAGCAGGGACAGGGACAGTAACACTGCTCAACCACCTTCTACACCCTGGATCACCCACAGAAATAACCACGATCTACCAGATGGCCAGCTCCAAGGGGGAGCTGCTGGGGAGCCCTCTTGCCTCTCCCACAGGGCTCCAAGAATGGGTGGGAGGTTAGTAAGAGCAAGGGAAGGAAGAGTGAATGGGAAATACCCGGGTAGGGTGGAGACCCCTAACCCCATGGGAGCATGAGCTCCAACCCCAACACCTTCATCACAGGTGTTGGGGGTCAGAGCTTATGGGACTCAAACAAAGGGCAAAAATGCCACTCACAATGTGGTGGTCAGGGGCTGGGGGCCCTGTCCCTGTGCCGGCTTGTTGCACAGAACAGGAAACACTCCAGGGATTTCCAGGGGAAGGTGTTGAACAAGGAGAATGAAGTCCTTGCACCATCCCTAGAAAGGCTGAGATAGGACCGCCACCGGAAGCTTCATTATCCAGAACATTCTGTTGTAACTGACGCAAGGATCCGGAAGATATTGGTCTAAAAGCCAAAACTCCAAAGATGAAAAGCAGATCCTAAAAATAACCAGAAAGAAAGAATACCACCTTCAAGGAAAGACCACTGAACTGAGGGCCAACCTTTTACAGGTAATGACGGAGGCTATAAAATGATGAGTTAAATCTCCAAAGTGCCAAGAGACAATAACTCAGCAGAATCGTGTACTCGGCAAAACACCTTTCAAGAAAGAGGATGGAATAAAATAAAGACAATTTCAAAGGAGAAAAAAGAGTTTTTAAGATCATTGCATGGGCAGCAAAAAAACAAAAAGACAAATCGTGCCTCATGAAAATTAAAAACCTTTGTGCATTAAAGGTCACCATCAACAGAGTAACAGGCAATCCACAGAATGTGAGCAAATATCTGTGAATCACATATTTGATAAGGGACTGACTAATATTCAGAACGTACAGAGAACATACAGAGAACCACTAAAACCAAGAACAAAAACCAAACAACCCACTTCAAAAATGCACAAAGGACCCGAACAGCCATCTCTCTAAAACAGATACACAAATAACCGAGAGGCACAGGAGCAGATGCCCAACATCACTCAGCGTCAGGGAAATGCAAATCAAAACTCCAGTGAGCGATCACCTCATTGGGAGGCCCCTGTTAGAAGGGAAAAAAACAACAACCCAGCAAATGCTAAGTGTGAGCAAGGTTTTGGAGGACTTCGCTGGTGGGAATGGAAAATAGTGCCACCACAGTAGAGAACAATCCGGTAGTTCCTCAAATGGTTAAACATGGAGTTACCACCTGACTGAGCAGTCGTGACCCTATACTCCTAGGTACATAGTCAAGAGAAAGGAAGATATCCGTCCCATGAAAACTGTGTACACAAGGGTCCCAGCAGCTTTCCACATAATAGCAAAGAGTGGAAACAAACCAAGTGTCCATCAACTGGGGAAAGGATAACTATTTTGTGGTCTATGCATGCAACGGAAGATGATTCAGCCATGAAAAGGAATGAGGGGCAGACACACGTTACGTATGACACGGAGGAACCTTGGAAATGTAACGTGGAAGGAAACAGCCTGGCACAAAAAGCCACATACTGCACAATTCCACTTATACGAAAAATCTAGAACAGACATCTCTGGAGACAGACAGTTGATGAGTAGTTCCAGAAGCTGGGGGCAATGCAGGGAGCAGGAGGTGGATGCAAAGGGGTGTAGGGTTTCTTCTGAGCCCATGAAAATGTTCTAAAGTTGACTAGAGTGACAGCCATACCATGGGTGAATATACTAAAAAGCACTGAATTGTACACCCTAAATGGATGAATTGTATGATATGTGACTCACAGCTCACTGAAGCCATTTAGAAAACAAAAAGTAGAGTGTTTCCTTACTTCCCCAGTTCTCACCCCAAATTCACATATGCTTCACCCATACAGAGCCACCCTGTACAGTTGTGCAGGTTATGTAGTACACAACTCCATGGGTACCTTTAGCATAGACTGCATACATAGCCTCAAGCCTTTTGTCACACACTCAGAAAATCAAGAACCCCTCTGGTTAGCAGAAATCATTCTCCTTAGAGAACTCTTTATAAGCAGTTGGCAATAAGACAGACACCACACACACACACACACACACGCACAAAGCATATTCTTTCATCCCTAGAAAATTAGTCTAATCCCACTCTGTCCAATAGAAATACGATGTGAGCCAGAAATGTAATTTAAAATTCTCTAGAGGCCATATTTTAAAAAGTTAAAAGGCACAAGTAAAATTAAATTTAATAACATATTTTACTTAACCCTGTCAATCCAATATATTATCACTTCAACATATAATCCATGTAACCAATTTTAATGAGATATTTCACAGCAAATGTGGAATATTTACTCACAGCACGTCTCAGCTCAGACTATAGAGTGCGCGCGCTTAGAACCCTCGGTGGCCACACGCGACCAGGGGCTATCGCATCAAACAGCACAGGTCTGCACTCTAAATCACAACAGCAGGTAGATTTTTTTTTTAATTTTTAAAAGATTTTATTTTATTTATTTGACAGAGATCACAAGTAGGCAGAGAGGAAGCAGGCTCCCTGCTGAGCAGAAAAACCGATGTGGGGCTTGATCCCAGGACCCTGGGATCATGACCTGAGCCAAAGGCAGAGGCTTTAACCCACTGAACCACCCAGGCGCCCCATCACAAGAGCAGGTAGATTCGAACATGACCGGGAACAAAGAATTTGTTGGCAAATGTCACCAAAGCCCAGAGTAGATTAATACTAGTTCAGGCATAGCTGCATCCAGGAATTTAATCTCTCTCTCCCCCCTCTCCTTCCTTCCCTTTGTCCTCCACCCTCCCCCCATCTCCCTCTCTCCTCTCTATCTCTTACCTCCACCTCTCTCTCTCCTGTGTCTATCATCTCTTGGCGCTGCACTCCTCTGAGTTGGCTTCACATTTAGGCAGGCTCATGAAGTGCCCTCCCCCCCAACCCCAACCTGCCCTTGGTTTACAAGCTAACCCCATATCAAAGCGCATTTTCTCTTTTCAACAGTTTTGGGGGGAGAGAAGAGGGAGGAATGGTCCCTGCTCAGGTGATACGCTAAGCCTGACCAGAGGAAAAAGGTGCCCTGATTGGCTGATAGGTGTCATGTGTCAGCCAGAGGGTGTGGCCAGTCCCACTCCTGTATCTGCACTCGGATGGGGACTAAGGACTGGAGGCAGTGGGCAAAGCCCGCAGGTCTCCACTCTGCATGCTAGCCTGGCGTGGTCTCTAGGGTTGTGTGCACAGCTCAGCTCAGGTATTTTTGTTAATGCATCTTCTTAATTGTCTGTAGCTTATCTAATCTTGATCCCAAGCTTCCACCCTACTGGGAAGCAGGAAAAAAACAAACAAACAAATAACAACTCAATTTAGTGATATTTAAACAATCTCTTTTATTTTAATACAGACTCTTTTGGAAAAATGTTAAATCCAGGTCACAGTTCACCTTCCTAACAGGGCTCTTCCTCCCTTTTCTTCCTTCATCCCAAGATGCCACTGGGGTCTAAGGCAAAGCTTACAGGGCTTCCTGACACTAGGGAAGGGAAGTCAGTACTTCTGCCGGCCTCCAGTGAAAGTGCTTCGCCCATGCAGAGCCACCTTGGGCAGTTGTGCAGGTTGTGCACATGAGCAACATTAGCATACATACAGTGTATGCAATTCTCTCTGGTTGTGTGGGCAGCAGCCTTGCTCCCACTCACCTTGGCTATTCAGCCTCAGTCCTCAATGAATGCCTCAGCTTTTGGACATGAGCTTCTCCCTTGCTAAGACTCTGGATGCTACTCTGCTCCCCCACCCCACCTCAGCAGCTTTTTCTTCCTGACTCCTCACTTCCCTGCTTCTAGCTCTGCCCATGTTGGTAGGAGTGACTGAGTCCTCTCTGCATCACAACTTAGCTTGTGGCCCGCAAGGCAGCTGCAGGGGCATTGGAATGACCCTCCCCGATGCCCATTGCCTCATGATGGCCTTGTGCAGTAAGTGGAATCTGTTGCCACACATAATGCAAGATTCCTTTGTTCTGGGATAAGGAGGTTTCCAGGCTGTGAAGACATGCCTGTGTGTATCTCCAGCACACTCCCTGTGACTCTTCCACAGCCTTCTGATACAGTCCTGCCACCCACCCTGGCAGGGCCCACTGGAGCTGTTCTCCCATTGCACAGATGAAGAATCTGAGGCCACCCTGATTGCATGGCCCCAAGTGCCAGATCCTGGATTCCGGGCCAGGAAGGCCTCTTCCCCCTTGTAGACTGATCATTTAAAAAGGAATTTGTGCCTTGAAACCTGTTTGTAGATCATTTGTTCCAGCAAGAAAAGAGTGGCCTTTCTGGCTCTCTTGCCTGGTGGAAACACAACACGCTTCTGTGTTCTCCCCTCTGTTGTTTCAGGCCCTGAGAATATGCAAAGAATGACAGGAATGCCACACACCTGGCTGTGTAATGTCAGAGAGACCAGGCCCCCTGGGAGCTATCATCTAACTCAGGAGCAGACACCCTGGGTGGGCATGCTCTGTGTCCTGGGAGAGCCCTGGGGGGGGGGCTTCCGGCAGCAGGGGGGGCATGGAAACCACAGGAAGGAGGGAGGAAAAGCTCTCTCGGGCTGCTGAGTGGGGGCACTGAAGGAGGAAGGACACCCTGGCACCAGGCCAGCCTGCAGGTCTGCTAAAGCTGGGCATCTAAACAGTGTGGGATGGGCAACTTAGGTGCTGTGTGACAGTTCTGGGCAGGGCAGACCTGCCCTGTGAGTGTCCTCCCAGGTGACATTCCGTCAGACAAGGAACAGGGCCAGAGAGGGAACGTTACACAAGGGGTGAGGCCAAGGGCATAGGAGGCAGAATCACCTGGCTAGAAGATAGTGGATGGGGGTGCTGGGCTGCTGGTGGTGCCCCGCTGGGGGGCATCTACCCTGCGGAGAAGCAGGGACTTCCCTGCTCCTACCCCAGCCGCATCCAGGGCAGCTGGCCAGGGACCCCGGAAGCAGAATTCTCAGGCTTCTTGATGGGCTGGGGCAGGGCATGGTTCCAGAGGGTCTGAGAGCCACATCTGTGCCTGCAGGAGCCCTGGCCTGCACTTCCTACCTTCTCAGACAGGACTTCGTGTGGACAGCTACTGCTCCAGAAGGTCATATTATTTTTACTTTCATTGTATTATTTTTACAGTCACCTTCTACCTAATGGCAAGCGACCTTGGTCATCCACTTGGGATAGTGCCGTCAAGTTTTGCTTTCCATAACTTCTTCAAACTAAAATAAGAAGAGTGTATTTGAAGAAAATTTCCAGGGGCGCCTTGGTGGCTCACTGGGTTAAGTGTCTGCCTTTGGCTCAGGTCATGATCTCAGGGTCCTGGGATCGAGTCCCACTTGAGGCTCTCTGCTCAGCGGGGTGTCTGCTTCTCCCTCTGCCTCTGCCTAGCCCTCCTCCCGCTCATGCTGTCTTGTGCTCTCTCTTTCAAATAAAGCAAAAAAGTCTTAAAAAAAAAAAAACCACTCCAGGTAGGTGGAAGGACTGAGTACACAGCCAAGATGAAGGGAGACCCTGAGGCAGTGGGACACCTGGGGCCATGACAGGAAAGGGGAGGCTGAGGCTGGGCTCCTGTTCAAAGTCAGGGTCCTGTGCACTCCTGGCAGGGAAGTGAGGGGTCCTGCTGGCATGGAACCCCAACCCTGAGCCGTCAAGCTTCCAGATCAAGAACTGTTTTACGGCCACAGGGGGCCAGAGTGTGTGGCACACCCGCCCCATACCCACATTGCCTCAGAGGTTCAGATTCTCCCCAAGAAATGGGTTAAAGACAGACGGAGTGCCTGTCGTGGGAGCCGAAGGGGATGTGAAAGCGAGTGGGTTCCTGGGGGTCCTCATTCAAACAAACCATCTGTGAAGATGCAGCTTTGAGACAATTGAGGAAATTTGAATATGGAAACACTAATTTTGTTAGTGTGATAATGACACGATGGTTATATAAAGAAAAAATGTGTATTTTTTTTTTAACATTTATCTATTTATTTCAGAGAGCGAGAGCAAGCATGAGCAGGAGGGGCGCACAGAGACTCCCAAGCAGGCTCCCCACTGAGGGCAGAGCCCGACATGGGGCTCTGGGGCTCTGTCTCATAACCCTTAGGTTGTGACCTGAGCCGAAACCAAGAGGCAGATGCTTAACCCACTGAGCCACCTGGGCACCCCTCTCTTCATCTATTAAAAAAGCAAAGAAAGGGGGCACCTGGGTGGCTCAGTGGGTTAAAGCCTCTGCTTTCGGCTCAGGTCGTGATCCCAGGGTCCTGGGATCGAGCCCCGCATTGGGCTCTCTGCTCAGCAGGGCGCCTGCTTTCCTTCCTCTCTCTCTGCCTGCCTCTCTGCCTACTTGTGATCTCTGTCTGTCAAGTAAATAAATAAAATCTTAAAAAAAAAAAAAGAATTTGTATCATTCCTTAAAAAAAAAAAGCAAAGAAAGGCTCACGAACCAAGAGGAGAGAGGTTTTCAAAGCTGGCCTTGGAAAGGCTTCACCTGCCTTCGAGGACATGGATGCTGGGGCTGCAGGAACTGGCCGAGTACCAGCGCTGGCCTGCGGGGCCCAGAGACACAGGACCTAACTGCCCGGGTCCGTTGTTTTGTCTGGGCAGCGCTAGGACTGGAGGCTTCAGAGCTGCCCTGGCTCAGTGGGGCAGACCTGCCCACAGATGGCAGTGCACTGCTGGCCAGGAGCCAGGGGCAGGGGAAGTGGGAAGCAGGAGGTAAGGCAGGCTATGGGACATCTGCAGGGAGGGGAGAGGTTCTGTCCCAGGGGGAGGTGTCCAGAGGGCAGTCCGATGAGGACAGAGGTGTGAGGCCACCAGCACTGCCACTGAGGGAGCAGATGGGACCACCAAGCCCCTGACACAGAGTTCTCCAGTTCCGGAATGGTCTGTGGCCCTCCTAACACACAGTAAAGCTCAGATTCTTTTTAAAAATTTGTTTTCTATAAGGGCGCCTGGGTGGCTAAGTCGTTAATCATCAGCCTTCGGCTTGGGTGGTAGACTCGGGTCCCACAGCGGGCTTCCTCCTCAGCGGGATCTGCTTCTCCCTCTGCCTACCGCTCCTCTGCTTGTGCGCTCTCTTTCTGATAAATAATAAATAAATAAATAAATAATTTTCTATTATTTTTAATGGGGACAAACAGACATAACAAAGTTTACCATAACCACGTGAGGGGCATACTTCAGTGGTACCAAGTACATTCACACTGCAGTGCCACCGTCCCCACCGTCTACCTCCAGGATGTTTTCATCTCCTCAGACAGAAACTCTGCCCCAATCGAACAATTCCTGTGTCCCCTCCCACCGCCCCTGGTGGCCACCACGCCATCTCCTGTGTCTGTGCGCCTGACGACTCGAGGTCCCTCACGTGACGGCAATGACACAGTATGCTGACGGCCAGCTGGGCGGCTTCCCCTTCTGGCCGTTGTGAGTGGTTGTGCAAATACCTTTTCCAGTCCCTGCTTTCAGTTCGTCTGTGTATCTGCCCAGAAGTGGAACAGCTGGATTCGGTGGAAGCTTATGTTTAACCTTTTAAGGACTCTCCAGAACATTCTCCACCACGGCTGCACCACCTTCCACTCCTGCCAGCACAGCTCTAGAGTGTCCATTTCTCCAAACCCTCTGACACTCGGAGGCTCAGACTCTTCTAAGTTCCTGCTTCAACATCACACAGCTGAAGAAAAAGGAGGGCTGGATTGCTAATGGAGAAGGATGGTGTCAGTGGGGTAGTTCTGGTAGGTGGGTAGGATTGGGGGACAGGGATGGATCCATAAAGGGTGTGTGTATGGGTGAGTGGGGGGGGGGAGACTGGGGTGGGAGGGGGTCGATGGGGTGGAGGAGAGTGACATCACTCAGGCCAGAGTAGTCCCGGAAGCTCTAGCCAACCCCATCCCCAGCCCTGGGGGGTCCCCACTCCAGCCCTCTTGTGAAAATATTTCTGAGCTAGGGACTAGAACGTACTATCATGCAATGTGTGCTTGGGGTTGATCACCCCTCATGGTCAAAGATGTGTAACTGCCTCCCTATTACCCACCTCCGTGCCTGGCCCCACCCATCACCTGGCAGGGTTCCCTGGTATCCTGGGCAGCCTCCAGCCAGATATCCCCCTCAACCAAGGTCACGTGGGCAGCAGAAGCTGGGGGGCAGGTAGGACTCAGGTATTTTAAGTGCTTTTCAAGTGGGCAGTCAGCAATTAATTATGGGCACCCCGGGGAAGCAGCTGGATAATCACAGAAATGCCCAAGGCACTTCTGACTATGCATCACCTCGGGGGTCCTGCACACAGACAGGGCCAGAACTTAAAAACTCCATGAGACTCCCTTCTCTACAGTTTGCAAACCCCTGAGGTGCAAAATGGAAATAGGATCTGAGTCTGGCCAATCAGAGCACCTTGTCCTTTAGGCCAGAATGATTGGTTAAAATAGAGACAAGTGTGCTGAAGTTGGCTAATGAAATCCCTACCTGAACATGTGTTGACCAAAGGTGTTTTCTTTTCACTATGTTGCTCGGTTGGTAAGTCTACAGCTGCTGGGCAGCCATTGGTGCCTCCCACTTGGGAAGAGCCTGCCTAAGAATGAACCCATACAGATGACAGAGAAGAAGACAGATTCCTCAAGCCCTCATGGAGCTCCTGGATCCAGCTGTGCCTGAAACCAGCAAGACACACCCTTGGAGTTTTCTATTACATGAGCCAACCAGTTCCTTTCACGGCTAAAGCCAGTTTAGGTTAGGCTAAGTTTAGGTTAAGTTAAGTTAGTTAAGTTAGGTTAAGTTAAGTTAGGTTAAGTTCTTTACAATGGAAGAAAGATGTACTGGGTTATTTGTCCAAGTGGTTTTCAGCTGGAAGCAGCAATGACGGGTGGAAAGTTGATTTCTCCAGCTAAATAATAAGACCCCAAGTAAATTGATAGTCTGAGTTTGAATCCTGGCTCTGGCACTGACAGCTCCGTGTTTGGGGACGAGTAATTGATCTCTCTCTTTGTCCCCAGGTCCTCAGCTCTCAGATGTGGCTACAATGCTAGCAGCGTCTGTTGGTCACTATAGTCTGGGCTGTCTCCCGAATGCCCAGCTTGAGCTTGTTTTGTGCTTAAGCCCTTTGTGCAATGCAGGCTGGCTAGAGGTCCTGCTCTCCAGAATCCTCCCTGCAGAACAACTAGATGCCCAAACTAGAAGTGTCCCAAGCCATCCCACTGACCATCCAGTGACCATCATGAGCCACATGACCCCACCCAGCCCATTTTCAGAAAGGCCACACATGCCTCATCAGCACCATCTGACATGCTCCCAGGTGTGCAGGAAGGACCCAAAGGGGCACAGAGGGCCCAAGGCCCCTCGGGGACATCTGCAGGAGCCTCCCACATGGACTCTAGCTCTTCCAGCTTCTGATTCTCTAGCCTAGTGGCTGTCCAAGTGCAAACCAGAGCTTCGCCCCTCTGCCGTCCACAGCCCCACTGACATGCCCTGCTCAGTGCACCCCATAAACCCTGGTATTAATAGCTGATGATTTTAATACCCTGGATGAGCCAATGTGTGCAGCAATCAGAAGACGCCAGCCTCCCCCCAACACCGCCCCCTGCTCCATGCTCGCTGTGTAATTACGCGTGATCACGGTGCAGTGAGCGCTGATTGCGACTCAGAGGCCATCGCTTGCTTTCGGGCTCGTGGGGCTGGAGCCCCCGGCGGCCTAACGAGGGTAATTGAGGCAGGGCTGATTGTGCCGGAAAGCTGGAGAGGACTGAGCCATGAGAACAGGCCACGTCACACCCCGAACGGGACGCATTTGCTAAATTTGTTTCCGATGCAATTTCATGGTGATTACACTGATTTCTCTTTAGTAATTGAGCCTGGCGCTGAGCTCAATGCCTGCAGCCCGGCTGTCAGGACGGGCCCATTTTGGAGCAGGAGGTATTGATTATGATTTATGGACCACTGTCAGAGCCCTCAGAAAGGGAAGACAGTGCAGGAAGGCGGGCGGAGATAGCTGCCAGGGCTCTCTGGGAAATTCCCTCCTGATAGGCTGTGGCCAGATTTTGCTCCGGCTCTGTCACTTCTCACTGTGTGGCTCTGGGCAGTACCTGTGTGCCCCCCAAGTACCCATCTGTTGAGGTAAGAAGCCCTAACCCACAGAGGTCCAAACCAGTCTGTCCACCAGCCATGCTCAGACAGCAGCTGGGTTACAAGTCCTCCATCCACAGGAATGTCCTTTGGGGACATCCCACCCAGAGACAGGCCTGCTGCTTCCAAAATCACCACCGCTGACCCCCCATACCTACCCTCTGGTCAGCAACAGCCATCCCTGTTGGGCCCTGGAGGGGATGGGCCTCGAGACAGGGCCTCTGGGCAGAGCCACACACCTGCAGAGGCTGCACCCACATGGTTTTCGTCAGAAAAGTACTAGCCCAGGGGGCCTGGGTGGCTCAGACTTTAAGCCTCTGCCTTCAGCTCAGGTCATGATCTCAGGGTCCTGAGATCAAGCCCCACATGGGCCTTCCTGCTCAGTGGGAAGCCTGCTTCTCCCTCTCCCACTCCCCCTGCTTGTGTTCCCTCTCTCACTGTGTCTCTCTCTGTCAAATAAATAAAATCTTAAAAAAAAAAAATACTGGCCCAAGTCCTCATGGGATGGAAGAGTGTATCTATGCTGCAGAGGCCAACATTCCCTACTGGGTTCCTCAGCTGCAGGGTTCCCGACACGAAGAAAGCTTCTGGCTGAGAGTCTGGTCAACGGGGCTCCTGGCCCTCCCTGTTCAAGGAGGCCTGGCATCCCCGGGGCGGCTGGGCCCCTCCGGGCTCTCTGGAGCGGAGTCTGCATCTCGGCAAGGCCCCCCGGGAACCAGAGCTCCAAGCCAGGTGTTCGTAAGTCTGCTGCCCAGGAGAAGCACCGGGAGAACCTCTGGGAAGTCGTGTGTGGGGTCCCCAAGGGGCTGAGGCCTCTTCCACCACCTTCCATCTCGCTGGTGGCTCCAGGGTGCATCCGAGGTCCCCAGACACCCAGGCCGGGGAAAATTGGTGGGGGCCAAGAGCCTCCTCTTGCGGGCAGTTCTGGAGTGATGGGGCCGTGCTGGTGTGAACCCCACTGGGGGCCGTCAGGCACCCAGCCCAGCAGGAAAGGGGCCTGGCGCCACGTAGGCAACAAGGCTGGAGCGTGGGGTGCACCTGCTGGGCCACAGGCCCCGCCCCCGAGCGCTCCCAGCAACCAACACTCGGAGCCAAGAGGTTTAGCAAAAATGTTTAATCTCTCCTTAATGTGTGTGTGTATTTACAAGTACTAAATCTGAAGAACAGTAAAATAGGAAATAGCCGTATATTTACACAATCCGCGGGCAACCGCCCCGCCAGCCGCGCTGCTCCTGCAGGACAGCGATAGCTGGGCAGGCAGCTCCGGCCCGCCAAGTGATCACTCTTCTTTTTGGGTGGGGGCTCTGTGGTGTTAAAGGACAGCTAATTGTGGGCTTCGTCTTAAAAATATCTTTCTTTCTCTCTAAATATATCTATTCTAGCTTGTGTAGCACCAACGACGTGAGCCATCAGATCCAGAACTGGGGAACCGGGGTGGGGGTACTCTGAGCAAGGCCAAACTAGGGAGGGCAGGAGGGAGGTTTGGGGCCATCCGTCTGGGCCCCCCGGTCCCTCTTCCCCAGACCCCAGTCCCGACCCCTCAGGCCCTGGGTTGGGGAGTACAGGGCAAGCTCGAGGTATATGGAGAGACCAGGCTCCTAGACCGAGGTGTGAGTCGTCTGGGGGCACTCCTGAGACCCTGCGGATCGGGGAAGGGCAGGGAAGCACAGGGAAGGCCAGGCAGGGGGGTGGAGAGGCGTGGCCTACAGCAGGCAACAGCAGCAGTGTCTGGGACAGGCTGGGAGCCCTTGCTTCCCACACTGAGGCCTGGATCCCCCGAGCCCTGGGGCAGCAGAGGGGCCTTCCAGGCAAGGGAGCCCACCCACGTTGCACAAAGCAGGGCTTCAATTCCAAGCCCCTGCCAGGCCCCCGTGCCAGTGCCTGGAGTGAGAGCCCCTGCCAGAGGGATGTGCAGAGGTGCCGGCAGGGTGCTGCAGAGTTGGGAGGGCCTTGGGAAGTAGTGATGAGGAAGAGGCAGGGCCTAACAGCATGTACCAGCAGGAAGGCCAGCAAAGGACCTGCTGCAGGGGTGAGGCAGGCTGGGGACCAGCTCCATGGGCTTGCATGTAAACAGGTACTGCTAAAGTGCTTGGCTTCCCTCTGCTACCACTGCCCTGCCTGCCCACCATCCAGGTGACAAGGGCACAGGGAAGGCCCCACCCTTGAACCTGTCCCCTCACAGAGGCAGGCACAGGGAGCTTGGCTCTGCGGGGACCAGGGAGGGCAGAGGAAGGTGCAAGAACTGGATTCTGAACAGAGGGACACAGGGGCTGAGGAACCCCAACCTGACCCTCATGGAACTGGAAGAACGGGGTTTCGCATAGAAGCCGGCACCCTGGGAAGACTTTCCGGGGGGGAGGGTAACGGAGGCTTGGCCCCAGGCACAGCCAGGCAACATCAGAGGGGAGGCAGGAGTGTACCGGGGGACGAGAATCTAGGCCAAGGCGAGCGGCTACCAAAAGACAGCCAGATCTCCAGCCAGACCAGCCTCAACTCGGCTGCCCAGGGACGAGTCCACAGGGGCTTTGCTGGGGCAGGAGGCTGGCCTGAGCTCCAGCAGGGCACACACTGCAGCAGGAGGCCCAAGCCCTGCCTGGTGCCCGTTGGGACCCCCTGTCTGGCCTGTTTCAGCAGCTTCCTGCACCAGGAGCGCTCAGCCTTCATGGAGCTCCCCCATGGAAGGAAGCAGCCCTTGACCTGATCTCCAGGGTGTGGCTCACGCTGCTTAGGAGGGGGGACCCCAAGACGGGCAGCCCGTGGGCACAGGGCTGGCCACAGTTGGCTGGCCACAGTTAGCTGTCCCTTAAAGTCCATGGGAATCTTGAGTACCGTCAAAAAAGTGAACATGAAAAGGGGCCGGGCCGCTTGTTTGCGCTCACAAGTGACTGATTAATTAAAAAAACATAAAAAAAGGGGTCTAACAACCTCTAGTATTCAACACTTGCAGTTTTAAAAAGTTCAAGTCAGACTAAACGCTAGCACAGTCATGCAGGAATCCACGGCCCCACGCCCTGGACGCTTGAGGGGCCGGCGAGTTCTCTCCTCTGTACGTCACAACGAAAACAGGGTGGCCCGCAGGTCGGATGGCAGAGGCCTTGGGGGCGCGCCACTAAGGGAGGCCCTGGCCACTTCCACGACCATTTGGTATTGCTTTCCCACTGCCTCAACTTCCTTATTCTATATCGTAAAATTTCTCCTCCTCCAGTTAACTGTACAGGACCCCACTGGGGCTGGAGACTGAGGCTAGAGCCACACATATATATATATGTGTATATATATATATGTACAGAGTTCTTTTAATTAAAAATGTGTTTTTTCTTGTTCACTGAGGGCCGGATGGGCAGAGCCGACCTCCAGGCCCTCTGGTCACTGTGTCCTACTCCCAGGGGCCCTGCCACAGCCCCGAGTGCCCACCCAGAGAGTGCCCCCCCCAAAAAAAACCCAAAACAAGTCCCCCAGATGTCCTGCTGCCTGTGAGGGGCACTGCAGAGATGCTGGACTGGAAGCCGCTGAAGGTGGGCATGGAGAGCAGGGGACACAGAGGGGTATGAGAGAGAAGGGTGGCCGGGGGCTGCTCCCAAGCCCCATGCGGCGGGGGAGAACACAGCCCACCCAGGGGCTGGTGCCAGGAGCGGCGTTGCGGGGGAATAAATAATGGGAACGTGCGCTCATGGCCCAGAGCCCCAGGCCCCAGTGGCTCCCAGAGGCACAGCCCTGAGGACAGGAGAGGAGTCACCGAGTCCTTCTGGAAGTCACGCAGGGGCGCTGAGCGAGCCGTTCTGCAGCCCCTCCATAGGAGGGAGCTGGGGCCTGTCTGGGCGAGGTTGACGTGGCGCTCCGGCCTCGGCCGCGGCGAGCACGCGGTGAATTGGGAGGACGGTGGCGGTGGTGCAGCAGCGAGCGTTGTGGGTGCCAGACGCAGCAGGTGGGCAGCGGCAGGTGGACGACTTCGGCTCCCCTTGGCCGGGCCCCCGGCATTCGGCCTCCCCCCCGGGGATGCCATCCGGGGCCCGGGCCTCCCACTCCGCACAGGACTCCAGGAACGGCGGGTGCCCTCCTTGCCCCTCGTCCTGGCCCTTCTGACCTCAGCAGCACAGCCTCGAGGAGATGGACCAGGCCGGCTACCCCCTTCCCAGAGGGCTCCAGCCATACCCCCAGGTCCTTGGTGGTCACCCTCTCCTCCTGAGAAGTCCCTGGTCACACAGGGGCTCCCCCCACCCCCGCCCTGTGGTGAGCAGCTCTGGGCACAGGAGGTGCTGCAGGCACTGTCACCCACACCACGAAGAGTCGGGGCCCTCGCCAGGCAGGAAGAGGAGGTGGAGGGCCAGGAGGATGCTGGACCACACGCCCGGCCCCGAGCGCCCTGGCATAGGCACAGTTGGGGGCGAGGCTGCCTCCAAGGCCTCCCAGCTCAGGCTGCCGGACAGAGGCCACCCATGCGGGCCCTCTTGCTCAACTCCCGCTGGGCGGTGATGGCCAAGGGTCTCAGCTGCTCAGGGCCATCGTGTCCACCACCTGCTCCAGCTTGCTCCGGAGCCGCTGCCGCCGCGCCTGTTCGTCCTTCTCCAGGGCTGTCAGGATCTATGGGGGGAGGCGGGGCGTCAGCAGGCCCGGCCGGGGCTGCCTACTCCCATGGGGTGGGTACATGGAATCTCAGGGTGGGGGCTGTCCAGGAAGCAAGTCACCCTGCCACGACCCACAGGGACTCTGGAGCCAGCACCACGCTGAGGGTCCTGGGTTGAGCCTGGACTTCCAGGATCCCCGTGTGGAGAATGAGTCCCCCAGGTCAGTATGCCGACCCTGTCCCCCAACCCGGGCTTTCATCAGAGCCAGCCCTTGGACCCTCTTGGTGCAGGTCTGTCTGAGCAGGGCCTGGCCTTCGGGGGCATGGACACCTCTCACAGCCTGCTCTGCACCCCAGCTCTGCCTGAAGCGCTGAGCGCTTGCTGGACCCTCTGCCCATGCTCCTGGGTCCTGCTGGTTGTCAGCCCTCCAGCACACAGCCCGTCACCACCTCACTGCACCCAAGTCCCCCAACCCACCATCTGTTTCTCTGCACCCCTTACAGGACTTCTCAGAAAGCACTGCTAGCTCCTCCCGGTTCCCCTTGAGGGCCGCAAGAAGGCGGGCTTCAGTCCCCACCCTGCAGGTCACTCGTCCTCCTCGGCACTTGGCCATTGGACGTGGCCTGTCCCCGGCTCTCAGTCCCAAGGCTCTGCCTGCCCCTCCCGGCTCTGGACTCACCTCTGCGGCCACCTCCTCCACGCCTACATAGGTGCCTCCTTCTCTCAGCTGCCGACCCCACATTTGGGCCCAGAGCCCGAGACTCTTGTCCTCTCCAGTCTGCCCCCTCACACTTGAATAGCTGGACGCCCCTGAGACCCGTATCTTCTGCAGCCTGTCCTACTTCCTATCACTCAGCCACAGGTCTAGAGATGGGCCCACACCCAGTCAGAGAGGTAACACCCAGCCCGTGAACCCCACAGCTCAGCAGCATGGCTGCAGCCTCTGCTGGTCCCTGCCTCCCTCTCGTCCCCTGCTATCTGGCTCGAATCACAGCTCCAAACCCTGACTGCCCAGCTCACTCGAAGAACAGCCCAAGTTCCCTGAGGCCTGCATACCAAGGGATGAACCCTGCCTCAGCCTTCCCTACTCCTCCCCCAGGGCCAGCTGATTCAGCATCCTGGCCTCTGAGGTCCTGCCACAGAGCCCACACTGGCCTCAGGGCCCTAGTACTGGCCAGGCCCATCCTGCTGCTCTAGGCCTTTGTGTCCTCTCCAGTCCAGCCTGTAAGTCCATCCTTCCTCCCCAGACAGCTCAGGGAGCCCCAGCTCGGCACAGATGCCTAGGAGGCCTCCTGAAGCCTCACTCCAAGTCAATGGGGTTAGGTGCTGAAACTTAAGGAAAGGCCCACTGCCCTGCCCTGGAGACAGCCACCCAGGCCGATAAATCCTGCAAACAGGGCCTTCAGTGCACAGTCACTACCTGACCCACAGTCTCCACATGGGAAAGACACAGCCGTCCACTCCCTCACGCCCCACAGTGACCAGAAGCACGATCCCTGAGCTAGTGTAGCCCAGGACTGGCAGGGATTCACGAGAGCATTCCCTCCCTGCCCTAGTGAACAAGGACGACAGTTGGGGTGCAGAAGGGGAACAGCAGGAGGCGCCCGGCCAGCCTGAAGCATGGGGAGGGGCCGGGGTAGCTGTAGCGGCTTTGTCAGGGGGCATGTGCCTGGCAGCATCGGGCAGGGGTCTGAGCCAGGAGGGCAAGAACCAGCGCACATGCTCACCTCATCCTTGTACTTGGTGATATAGGAGTAGATCTCGTGTAAGGCGCTCATGCTGTTGAACTGGCTCAGGTGCAGCCGTGACTGCTCCGCCAGGTAGGCGCTCATATCCTGGTCGCTGATGGCGGGCATCTTGGCAATGTCTGCGTAGTACCTATGGGGGGGCAGCAGGTGGGCCGGGGCAGCAGATGGGCCGAGGGCGGCAGGGGAGCAGTGAGTGGGGTCCCGGCCCCTCCCCCGCCCGCCTGCCCATCGGGTGCTGCCTACCTCTCCACCCAGCTCTTGTAGTTGGGGATGTCCTTGGCGTAGAGCAGTTTGTTGGAGGGCGAGTCCTTGCCCAGCTTGTGCTCCGACGTGGAGCAGGAGTCCATGAAGGTCTGGGCCACCACGGACAAACAGGCGTCTGTGATGCTGCTCTTGTGGATGTCAAACACGAACTGCGGGTTCTTGATCACGTTCACCCAGAAGCGCAGAGGCAAGCTGTGGGTGTGCCCAGGTGCACAGTCAGACAGGGCCTCGGCGCCCCTTCCGGTTGGCACAGGGAAGGGCCCATCTCAAGGGCCTGCAGTCTTCCTGGCTCCGACCCTCACATTGGTCATGGATGTCCACAGACGTAGGGAAACTGAGGCCCCAAGAGAGCCAGGACTCCCGGTGAGCGCATCCTTACCTCCCAGGACCTCCTGAAGGGTAGCCCCTCCGCATCCACAGGCATACACAGATGAGATGTACAGACCCAACAGTGCCCCCTCACCTTTGGGTTCCCCCTGCACATGGCCACAGCCCTCCTAGGCCTGCTCACATCAGGGTCACACACACAGCTGGGCTGGCTCACCCCCATGAAAGGCACACACCCATGCAGGCACACCACTGGGGCTGGCTCACACCTAGACAGGCTCCCCTCCAGGAGAGGGCTCACCACCAAGGCAGGTCAAACCTGGGCTGGCTCACCCCTCCTACCCAGATGGGCCCTGGAAGCAAGACCGGGAAGGGGTCCAGGAGACACAGCCCCACAGAGAGCTGACCTCTTCATCTAAAATCCCCCTCTGGGACAGCCATCAGCTAAGGTATGCACAAGCCACTAGCCCATGTTAACTGTTTAAATTAAAAAGAATTAGGGGCACCTGGGTGGCTCAGTGGGTTAAAGCCTCTGCCTTCGGCTCAGGTCATGTTCCCAGGGTCCTGGAATTGGCCCCCGAGTTGGGCTTTCTGCTCAGTGGAGAGCCTACTTCCTCTTCCTCCTCTCCTCTCCCTCTCTCTGCCTGCCTCTCTGCCTACTTATGATCTCTGTCAAATAAATAAATAAATAAACAAACAAGTCTTTTAAAAATAAAAAGAACCAAATGAAGTTAAAAGTCCAGATTTTTGGTTGCACTCATTCTATATCAAATGCTCAGTAGTGATACATGGCTGCAAGCCAAGGCTCCGAACAGCACAGATCTAGAACGTTCCATCATCACAGAAAGTTACGCTGGACAACGCTGCCTCCTCTCCAGTGCCCCATGGAACCCTCTCACGGAGCACAGGTGGAGCTGGAGGCCCCAACAAGGGCCAAGGCTCCATCCCAGATTTGTGAAGCAGCAGTGTGTAGAGCTCAAAGTCCTAGGAGGGCTAAGGTCACCAGGGGACAAGGGAGGAAGAGGCCGGAGGCCAAAGGCACGGGAGCTCCTGTAAGGATAGGGTGAATGGTGCTGTGGGCCCAAGGTCAAGTTCAGAGAGACGAAAGCCAGTGTGGGCAGTGGCTGTTGGCCCTGTGGGGGGGCGGGGAGAGAGCTTCAGGAGCACTGGCTCTCACTGTCCTCCTCACTGCAGCCGGCCAGCATGGCCCATTCCACTGCTCCAGCTTCTCACACACAAGCCCACACTCACACACCCTCACACAGCCACGCACACCCAGAGACACTCGTGAATGCACAGGCACACACACACAAGTGTCCACTTCCCACCCCTAAGGCAGGTCCTGCAAGTAGGAGCAGAGGACCTGGGTGGGGAGGCGGCAGATGCCCCCAAGATGGGTGAATCAGGAAGGCCCACCCACAGGTGGCTGGCCTCAGCATGGGTATGGTGAGCCTGGGGGCCTCTCTCCTCACCTGGGCAAACCTGTCCCTGGGGCCAGCCCCCCTAGCCCCCACTTTCCCCAGCCCGATCCCCTGCCCCTGGGCCGCACCCCTGCACCTGCCGCACCAGCTCTCCGGAACCTACCAGTTGCTCTTCCATGTGTGGCGCACGTCGGAGTCGTGGATCTGGTGCTGGTCGGCCTGCTCGTCCAGGAAGTCAAACATGTACTTGATGGCCAGTGGCAGGGCTGAGCCCCGGTGCGCTGTGCTGAAGATGGTCTCGAATAGGTCGTCCACAAACTTCTGGAGGGTACCCTGCAGGCAGGAGAGAGCACAGAGCTCCAGGAGGGCCACTGGGCTGCCCCCTTGCCATCTCAGGCACCCAGGCCTGTGTGGCCATAGGATAATGCCAAGGGGGAGAGGATCTACTCTGACCATGGCTTTCTGAGGCCTGGGCCTGGGTGTCCCTGCCACGTCCCCACCACCCACCCACCAAGGCCTACTTTGGTGGCCAGCAGCCGCGTCAGGTAGATCTCTGAGACCATCTTGCTGCCTCGGTCACCCTCCCGCTGATCCAGGTGGTCGTGGTTCTTCACCAGGTGCCACAGCTTGGTGCCACTCTCCAGATCGGGCGTGATCATGGGGGTGCGTGAGCGCAGGCTGTCGGGGCTGCTGGCTGTGCGCAGCATGCTCTCTGTGGGGACCCTGGCCGTCAGTGGGGTGCCCTCCATGCCTAGCACCCATGCCCACCCTGCTGCTGGCCAGGCGACCTTGGCAGCTCCCCCATCCGAGCTGAAAACTGCAGAGTCAATACCCCCACCGCCCTGGGTTGCTGGGGACAGATAGAGACATTGAGGCAACGGCAGAAAGGACCATTAATGCATGATTTGGGGAAAGAGAGCCTCCACGTTGGAGGGAAAAGCTATCTCTCCAAGTGACGAGCCACAAAGAAGCCTCGTCCCAGCCTGTGCAGGGAGCCGCGGGGGGGCGCCCGCCCTGGCCTGTGGGTCCTGCTGTCCCCATGCACCCACTCACCGTATCTGCTGAGAGACTTGGTAAAGGTGGACGAGTTGGAGATATTGTAGGCAGATGTCTGCTTGGGCACCAGGGCCACTGAGGACCCATCTGTCACCTGCAGGCAGAGAACCAAGAGACATGTGACACCTCATCAGGCCCAGAGGACACCCCCTTCCGGTTCTGAGCCTGGAGGCCAGTCGCCTCACTGCTCCAAGCCTCAGTTTCCCCAGAAGTACACCTGCAGGGCTGTGTGGGCCCCTATATCCTCTTCTTGGGATGTACTGCTCAGAGGGGCCTGGACGCTGGCTCCCGCACTGCCCTGGAGCCCCGGGAGGAGAGGCCAAGCCTTGGCCAGAAGGTCAGGAAGTCAGGGGGGTCACCTGGTAGTGAGCCAGTGTGTTCAGCCTCTTCCAGTCATTGTCAATCTTGGTGGTGACATCCTCATCTTGCAGGATGATGCGGGCCATGCGGCCTTGGCGCCACTCTGCAGGGAAGAGAGTGCTGGAGGGGCGGGCCACTGGGGCAGGCACCTCCCACCTACTGCTCCCTCTGCCAGATCCTGGCCTCTCTCAGCAGAGGGGATGGACAGGCCCCGAGGGGACAGGGTGCCCTGTGGACACTCAGTGAGAGGTCTGGAACAGCAGAGTAAGGGAGACACAAGGTTTCTCCCCTCCTCAAGGCTAGGCTCCCTTCCCAGCTTTGGCTCTGAGCAGGACACACACATCACTGCAGGGAGGTCCTGTGTCCCTGCCCCACCCACACCTCCTCTGGCAGCCCTACCCTCACCCCATGGCAGCTGCCTTGCTGTGGGTATGTCCAGCCTTCCAGGGCTCTGGGCCCACCTCCTCGGCCTGGCATTTAAGGCCCCAGCTCTGGCTTCTCTGGTCACTGCTACCACGGGATCCCCAGGCCCTCTACCTCTGCTGCCTGCTCTAGCCCTTCCAGCTCTGCAGATGCCCCAGCCCTTCCAGCTCTGCAGATGCCCCTACCTGTCTGGCTCATGAGCCAAGTGGCCCCCCATGCCAGCTCTGACAGCCTCTCAGCTCCTAAGGTGCATGGGAACCCACTCCCTACCTCTCTCCCCTGCAGGACAGTGGCTCCTGAAACGGACTTCCTGCTTCTCCCCTCTACTCTGGCCAGCAGCAACTTCCCAGAGCTAGCCCAGACCACAGCCCTTCCCACAGAACCCCCTATGGCTAACTTCCCGGAGCCCCCCAGTGGCACCACTGCCAAGCCGCAGGCAGGCTCACCCAGGTCCATGTCCCCAGCCTTTGGCCGCTGGGAGTAGGGCACACCCTTGTACACGGCATCCAGCAGCTTCTCCTTGACCTGAGTTACCGTGTCGCAGTTCAGCCCCTTCACTGGCACCTCGGGTGCGTTCTCGTTCTCGGGGTTCACACAGTTCAGGGTCTGCAGGCAGGGAAGGGGGCCATATCAAACCCTGGCTCTCCAGGGGCTCACGCTGCACTAGGGGGCACGGGGAGGGTAGGGCTGTATGGGATGGCCGGACTCGCGCGCACCAGGGTCTTGTAGTCGATCTGCTGCCGGATGAGCTTGTCCTCACTCAGGGAGTAGCGGGCCTCGCCTGTGATGGCGTCGATGGGGCCCTTCTCCATCTGCTGCTTGATGGCGCAGTAGAGCATGAAGAGCGGCTCCCCTGCGCACTCCTGCAGCGGGCAGGTGGGTCAGGCAGCGTCCAGGATACCTGGGGGCTTCCGCCTCTGCCCCCCGCCACCCCCCACACAGCTGTGTGCATGCTTCCCGCAATGAAAGAGGCAAGCGGAACCCTGGTTTGAAAGCCCCATGAAGACAGTGCAAGAGAATAAATGGGCCACTCAAGCTGCCCCTATGAGCTTCCAAGTGAAAACTCTAGCGCGGCCTCGACTACTAGGGCCAGGAGCACATGGAGAGAAATGACTCGTGGCCAAGCTGGGTTTATGCCAAGTAAGGCCCAGGCTGGTACACTCCCCCCGAAGCTTCCCCAGTTCAGGCCTCAGTGGGCCCAGCACCATAGCCTCCTGCCTGTGCTCCAGAACCCCACTTGTCGGAGCCCAAGAGGAGTAGCCAGCACCACACACAGGACAAAGCCTAGGCTCCTGGGCCCACCCCACAGCCCCAGGCACGGTGGACCCTAGGCCTCACGGCACTGCCCAAGGTGGCGTGCTGGATGTTGGAGGCCCACCCAGCTGGGACCCAGCCCTGTAGGCAGAGGCCCCTCCTTCCATCACTGGAAGGCAGTAAGCCAATGCAGCCATGGGTGCAGACACACTGACCTAGAGCAGCGACTGTCCAGCACTGTGGGACATAGGAGTCCATGGCCAAGATGCCCTGAAGGGGGCCCCCGGCACTTGGCACAAGTCCGCTTTGCCCCTGCCTCTGACCACTTTCCCTCTGGTTCCCCACACTGCGGACACCAAGACCATTGCCTATACCTCAAACAGCTCAGCATGTCCTCGCCTCAGAGCCTCTGCCTCCACTTGTCCCTACAACCAGAAATTTCTCCCAAGGTCTCTGCTGTGGACAAAGGCAGCCCAGGCAAGTCTCAGACACCTGGCCTTGCAGCAGGTACGGGCAAGGAGTCCTAGCATGGTCACCTGCCCCCTCGTGGCCCTGGGCCATCCCCTCAGGCCCAGTACGTTCCCTCATGTGCATGGTGAAGGGGCAAACAGGAATTGGAAGAAGTGGTGCTCTTAGTAAACGTGGCCTCCCTGTCCCTGTCCCTCTACTCACTATCCCCCATGTCTCCGCCCCTCCACAAAGCAGGCCCCAATGGCGATTCTAAAGCACAACCCTCAGATGGCACCAGGCCCATGCACCCCGTCTGCCTGTGGCTCCAGAGTCCCACTCACACAGCACACACACAGCAAGCCCAGCTTCTCAGATCAGATGTCAGAATGAGCCCCCTTTTCCTGGGGGCAGAGAGTCAGGTCCAGACAGGGAGGAACAGAGGCAGGGCTTCCCTCGGCTTACAGAGCACCATTTTACAAACACGTAAGTACCCTTTGCAATCAGCACGGAAGCGAGTTTCCACAAGAAGGGCACGAGTCTGTCACTGGCCACCAGTTCTGTGCAACGGTAACGTTGCTTACAGGGCACCTGCTACGTGCCCAGGGCACCTGCTGCTGTCCCCTCCCACCGTGGGCCCCACAGGACAAGCCCTGGCTCGGCTCCCCTGGCTCCCCCCAGTTGGAGCTGGCACGCACCTCTAGGGCCTTTCTCCCCTGGTTTGGCTAACTCCTTCCCTTCCTTCATACTTGTGCTCAAGTCCTTCATCCACCTGACTTCCTGCCCCTTCTTACCTGCCCTTGTGCCCCATTCACACCTCCCCCCAACTCAGGGTAAGACCATGCCCTAGGCACCTCCAATGGTCCGCCGCTATCCTCGACTCAGTGAGAACCCCGGCAGCTGAGGTCCACAGCCAAGAAGCAACCACAGTCTAAGTGAGCCCCAGTCCACCTGTGCCAGCCCCCACCCATGGCCCCTGGGCCCTACTGCCTATGACCCTGGCCACCTGCAGGGCCTCAACCAGACACCAGAGACCAGGTAGGAGCACACGTAAAGCATGCACACTGGGCCACAACGGGGCCCCGCCACCCTCCACCTCTCAAGACTGCAGGCCTGCCTGCCAAGCCTTCAGATTTTAAGGGAAGCCAGACATTTATGTCTGAATCACCTTTATTTATCAATGGTGAGTAAGCAATCTCACTACTCACATCCCAAACAAAACCCACCTGGACCCGTAGTTAGCCTCCACCCCTTTCTGAGGCTGGCCATGGGCCTCCAGAGCTCATCTTCTGAGGGTAGAGGCCTGTCCAGGCAACAGAGAAGGCCCAGGCGGCCACCCTCTCGCAAAAAAGAGTCACCAACAAGAGCCCCCAAGGCTGGCCAGCACTAGGTGCTGGACACACGGAAGCCCCTGCCCAAACATCCCCTCCATCCCTGGCCCCAGGCCATGGGCTTAGCCACTGAGACGTGGGTCTGGGTCCAAACTCCAGCTCAGCAAGATGCTCACCACCTCTAGGGTGTCCGCTCCCGCCTGGGGGCTGGGTGAGGCGTGGTCAGCCTCCAGGAGGAGGAGGAGGAAAGAGGCTAATGGGACACACGTTCTGGGGGAGTGCCTGCTGAGACCCGGCCCTGCCCATCCCTCTCCCTTCTATTGCCCTTGAGCCCATCTGCCCGCCCAACACCCCATCTCGGATGTTCCCTCTTCCTCAGCCACCACCTACCTTCAGGAATTTATACAAAAGGAAGGTGAACCAGTTGGTCAGCATCTTCTCTGCCACTGACTCAGTCCTGGGGGCACAACATGGACAGGGGTGGGGGCTTGACTCCACAGCCCACTGCGCCTGCCCTACTGCCGCCGAGGGCGCTGAAGGGGCTGCCCTGGAAACCCCAGCCCTCTGCCCCAGAAAGCCCGGCTTCTGAGCGGGACCACTCTGGCTTGGTGCCACTGGGTGCCCGAAGTGGCATGGCCTGGGGCAGGGACCCGCACCCAACACGCTGGCTCGGCCTCCCATGTCCGCAGGCATAACTCTGGGCTCACCGCCGCAGCAGCAGCTTGGGGTGGTTCTTGCTCTCTAGGTTCTTCTCAATGAGGTCCGACAGAAGCTGCTTGAGCACCCCCGTGGCGTACTCCATCTCACCCTGCAGGGCCGTCATGATGAGCGAGGCCACATTGCCCCGGTCCCGCATGGAGAAGCTGCGCTGGGCCTCCAGTGTGCGTATGAAGGTCAGCAGGAAGTGCTTCTTGGTGAGCAGCTGCCCGAACAGTGTCAGCGACTTCTCCACATTGGCCTGCACCTGGGGGAGAGGGGGCAACCCATGGGTACGCTAGGACCCAGAGGGGCACCCAGCCCCCACAAGAGAGGCAGGACAGGAAGGCTGAAGGCAGGGCCAGAGGGGGCCTTGCAAGAGAGTGACACATTGCCCTAACAGGTCCTGGGGCCTCAACTGTCCTTGGCAAAGGGAATGTGTCCAGGAAACTACTTGAGAAGCCCATCACAGGCAGGGACCGGGGCAGACCAGTGTCAGTGCAATGTGTAGAACGAGGGCCACCCTCCTTGCAGTTGGATCCTGGAACCACCATCTCCTGCAGCCTTTCTCCCACAGCTAGGAGGAAGCTGAACTCAATGCCCCATCTGCTGGGCACCAGCAAAGCACAGCCATGTCTCAGTCTGCACTCACAACAGAAATCACTGTCCCCATGCCACAGAGGACAACAAAGTCCAGGAGAGAAAGAGGCTTGTTCAGGGCCATGTGACATGGAAGTGGGGAAAGGGAGTAGAATGCAGGCATGGCTGACTCCAGGGACCCTACACTCTCTCTTATGCACAGCAAGACAAGAGATTCCCCACCAGACTATGCTGGAAGCTGCCAGTGCCACTGCTGCCAGCCCAGGCAGATAGGTGACAAGACCCAAGTAGAATACACTCATAACTAAGAGAACATTCAGACTGACACAGCAGATGGTCACATCAGGAAAGAGACGTGATAAAGCATGTGGAGCCCTCAACGTGGCAGCCATCCCAGGGATGGGGAGCTGCTGAGCAGCCCTGGTTATCCGGGCCTGAGCCAGAGTGACAGGAAGGCCCATTCCAGCAGAGCTCAAGAGGGACTATCCCACCAACAGAGCTGTGACAGGGAATGGGATCCCCCACATCCAAAGCATGCAGAGATGGGATGCTCTCGGCTGGATGGCATGACTGCTGAGCCCCTGCCTGTTCCTAGCTAAGGACTGGGCACCTACCTGCCTCTGGGGAGCCCCTAGAGGACTTCGGGGCCAGCCCTCTTCCTCTCAGCAAGCTCACGCCCATAGCCCAAGTACCATCAACAGCTCCACAAACCAAAAACCCAGCTCCATGAGGGCCACCATTCTGCCGTCAGCCCCACACTTACCCCAAAGAGCCATGCAAACTCCTGCTGGGCCCCCCACCTCCCAGCCCACACAGCAGGGGCCCCTGCCCCACAAAGCTCAGCATCCCAACAGCCAGCAGCTGGGCCCGGTGAATGGGCACTGTGGCACACGACGTATCCAAGGCCTCACTGGAACAGAGGCAGGCCCCAGTGAGCCTAAGCTCCGGCCAGGGCGATGGGCTGGAATGCTGGGCAGCCCCACCCCAGGCTCCCACCAGGTCCGTCTCCCCACCACAGCAGAAGCACTACAGGGAGCCAAGGGCCCTGCCTCCCAGGGGCCCTTCCAACCCATCTGGGCCATCCCCCAGGGGTCCCAGGAGCAGGCAGACGTCCCCGTGAGCTCCAGCCCACCTCCATCTCCTTGAGCACTGGATGGTCCTCGATCCCAGGAAAGAGCACCCGCATGGCATACGTCCGGTAGTCAAGGAATGGGATGCCGGCACCGTCCAGGTCGTTGGTCAGCTCGTGGATGTCTGTCTGCAGCTCCGCAAAGGCTGCAGCCACATGAGGTGTCAAGGCAGGTACCCCTCCAGCCCCAGCAGCACCCCCGCAGGGCTAGGCTCGAACTCCGGCTCTGCTGCTCCCTGGCTGGGTAACCTTCAGGAAACCCCCAGGCCTTCCAACGCTGACATGTGGACAAAACTTCTGTCCCTCTGATGGGTCACAGGAGGCACCAGACAAGAGCAGAGAAGGTGGCATGCCTGGGGCTGGGCTGAGAGGGGCTTAACCCTCTCAGTTAACCCTGGCACCGGGGGGCAGGGACGCTCTGGGGGCCGAATTCCTCTACTACCTAAGGGCACACATCGCTCGCCCTGGCTCCCAGGCCATAGCTGCCAAGAAGAGGATGTGGCCAGGGAGAGGAGACAGGAGGCTTTCTCCAGGCCCCTGAGCTCTCCACTCTGACAACCACCACACGCAGGGCTCAGACCGCTGGGCCCTCTCCATCGCCCACCCTGCTTGGAGCAGCTCTGTTTCTTTCAGAAACAAAGGCAGGCAGGGCCAGGGCAGGCCTCAATGGAACATTCCAAAGCTGTGAGGTGTCTGCCCTGCAGCACCACGGGGGGGAGGCACTATCTGATCAGGAGCCAGAGGAACGTGAGGCAGGCTCGGGCCGACTGGCAGGTTTAATTAAGAGCTGGGACCTTCATCTCCTAGGCACTGCTGCCGAGCGTCTGGTTATCACCGCCTGGCCGGCCCTACAGCACCCGTTGGCCTCTGCCCCCAACACCGTGCTGGCAGATAAAGGTGTCCTGTGTGCTGGCTGCAGCATACAGCTGCCCCCTCCCAAGGTTCTCCCTGCCCACGGAGCTCCCCATCCAGGCTACCTGACTCCCACCCAAGGCTCGCACACCTGCCTGTGACCCGCGGGATGGCTGGGCTGGTCCACAACCTTTCAGTTCTCAGACAGGGCAGGGTCCTGACCGGATGGGACATTCTAATCCCCATGAAGCTACCAACAGCCCAATGTCAGGCCTGCTGCAGGCACGAGGCCCCCATGCAGCAGCCATTCCCGGGGCCTCACACCCTGCCTCCTGCGCAGGTCCCTTTCCTCATGCCCCAAACAGGAACTCTCCCACCACTTGCCTTCCAGAGCTATGGCCGGCATCTGCGAAATGTCTGAGGTTGCTCTTAGCCCCATAGACAGGTCCTTCACCTGTCAGTGACCATGAGTGTGGCTCCATCCACCCCTTGCAACCGCCCCGGCAAGCCAGGAGCCATGAAGAGAAAGGGGCCATCCCAGGCTGGCCCAGGATCCAGGTCACCCAGCCCTGCAGTGCCACCTCGCAGCAGCCAGAGAAGCTAAGCAGGTCTAAGGTTGGCCATCACAGGCCAAGGTTACTTACTGTCTAGTGCCTAGAGCCTACAGCACACACAGAAGCCAAACCCGCCCCCACTCAAGTGGCAACCACACAGCCCAGGGTCTCCATCCTAGGACATCAGGCTTCCCTGCAGCCCCCGACATGTATGCCTGCCTCTCTTCTGCCCACCCTGCAGCAGTACCCTCGGTGCATGGGCAGGAAGAGCAGTATCTGCTCTGCTGGGGAGGAGCCTGGGCCTGGGGCACACTGGCCTCTCTGGGTCATGTGGGACGGAGGTGGGGCGACCCCTGCCTGCCAGGACATATCCCCTTCTCTGGGGTACCCCCTCCTGCCCTTGGGGTCTGCCAACTCTCACTGGGGGCTGCCAGGAGAGCAGGTTGTAGGGAAGGGGGGGTGTGGGAGTAGGCATGGCATTAGGGACTGGGTGGGGCCTGGCCCAGCAGGAAGGCTGAGCTTGCCCCCTGTGCTCATCCGGGCATCCCAGGGAGAGGCTGCTGAAGATGAAGTTGAGGGTCCAGGCCAGCCATGCTGGAAGCCAGCTTGTGCCCCAGACTCGCCCTGCACAAAAGCCCACACGACGTCTCTCTACTGAAGGCCCTGAGCTGATCTCCACCACTCACACAGCAGGGTCCTAAGGGACACATGCCCCTCATAGGAGGCTAGGCTGAAGCCTTATTCCCAGGACAGCCCCTAGAAGACAAAAACCTCTACCGGCCAAGGTGTGTTATGTACTCAGGGCCTAAAAAGAGGGCCCCGGCTCATTGGTGCCGTGCCTGACCCCAGGGACAGAATCGCCACGCCCATCCTGCAGACAAGGAACCTGAGACATGAAAAGGTCATGTGTCCTGCACAACACGAGATCCTGCAGCCAAGCAGGCTCACAGACACGAGCTCTGTGGCTCCAGGGTCTGTGTCTCTGGCATTATCCACAGAGGCCAGACTCACCACAGGGCCTACATGCAGGCCCTGGTCAGAGCCTCACCTATCTGCCCACACCTGTACAGCAAAGGCACCAAAAGGCTGAATACCGAGCCAAATTGTGGGGAGGACAGGGCCCGGCTCACATGCGGTGGCAGCCTCAGCAAGCCTACCCCTTTTGTCCCCCAAGCCGCTGCCTGCCCCGCACACATGCACGCATGCCTGTGACTCTGACGACGCACCTTCTTTGCACTCCAGGGCCACACGGGACTCCAGGTTGTCCATCTGTAGCTGCAGCCGCTTGAGGGTGCGGTCAGCATCCCGAGACTTGCGCTTGTAGGCAATGAGCACAGCGACGATGACCAGCAGCAGGAGGCCCCCGCCCCCGCCAATGCCAACGATGGCAGGTAGGGTCAGCAGACTGTCCGAGTATACCTGCAACATCCCTGGCGAGAACTCGAAGCCGCCAGCCCGGACCTGGGGGTGGGGGTACAGGCCACTCAGGAGGTCCCCTGCCCACTAGAAGCTCCAGAGGCCCCTGGTACCATCCCCTTGAGAGAACCATGGCACCTGCCCCTGGCCTGGAGCGGGCAGCGGGTGGGGACATGGGTACTCAGGGCATGTGCTGGACCCACCAGGGGCCCTCAGGGCTGAGTAAGAGCTGAGCTGCCCTCTCTCTGGGCCAGAGGCAAGTCTGGGGCTTAGCCCCAGAGTCAGGTTTGCCCTGGGTGGGGCAGGGTCAGTGGGCTGAAGGCAGGTGGGGCCCTGGAGACCAGAGCTGGAGCCAGAACATGGCTGGGCGGGCCTGGACGCACCGTGACCTTATGTTGCCCCGTGAGGTTGGGTGACTCGCACAGCAGCTGGGTCTCTGACACAGTGAGGGCGCAGGGTGTAGAGCCGATGAGCACCGTGTAGTTGAGCCTCGAGTTGCCGGGTGCAGGAGGCAGGAGGTTCCGGCCCTGCAGGGGTTGGGGTGAGCCAGAGAGCCCCATGGCCCCACAAGCCCTCCCCTTCAGGCCCCCCAACCCCAGGCTCATGGGGGCCCACCTTGAGGATGAGTGGGGAGCTGGGCTTCAGTTCCAGGAGGCCCGTGGGGCTGAGTGGCTCCAGCACAGGGTCCGGGTAATAGAGGAAAGAGGAGGCGTTGAGAACCAGCAGGGCGCGTACGTCATCCATGATGAAGCCCAGCTCGTCGGGCCGCTCCCCCAGCTCTGGGGGGCTGCGCGTGGGATTGTCCACAGATGGGGCCCGGCACACCATGGTGGTGTCATTGTACACCAGGCAGCTCTGGGGACGCAAGTGTAGATATTGGGCTGGCTGCTCCCCACACAGTCAGGCCGCAGCAGGGCCGAGTGGCTGCCGCTTTCCGTCCCCAGGATCCACCCCCTCCGTACCCCCTCCCCCACCCCACAGTGGCACAAGTTGCTAGGGATCCCACAAGGACTCACGTTCTCCCTCTCGACACCTCCATATTTGGCTCTGATGCGGGGTTCGCGGACGGTGGCCAGGTTGGTGCCTGTGACCGTTAGGAGGGTCCCTCCGCTGGAAGATGGGTAGGGGGTCACGGTGGGGGGAAGCTCTGCCCAGGCCCAACACACACAGGTTGGGCCAGACATGCCAGTCAAGCTCCTCAAAGATGGTGGGCAGGTTAGAATCCCTGTGCACTGGACTTCCAATGGCACCAACCACGTCTCAAGGTGCACACGGTCCCTCGTCCTGAGAGCCTTGACTCTGGGCACCTCACTGCATTTGTCTGATCTTTCTGAAGAGCCCAGCAGCCCGGAGTTTAGCAGACAATCTGTGTCCGTGACCAACACGAAAACTGGGCTCTTGCATCCAGGACACGGCAACACTCCGGGTCTTCACATACCCGTGTGGGTCCTGCTCCCCGCCCATGCAGAGAAGCACAAAGAGAGGCGGGTGCAGGAGCCCCACCCTCAGCAGGGACCACACAGCACAGATGGGGTCTTGGAGGCTCACGGTGGGCTGTGGGGGAGGGGCACCCACCTGTTGATGCTCCACTCAGGGTCGATCTTGAGGATGGTGGGGTCCTCTGTGTAGTTGTACTTCACCTCCGGGTTGGTGAGCTGAGCGCGGTTGATGTTGATGACGATGGGGGCACTGCCGGGGCTCTGCCCAGGGGGCGTCAGACACCGGATTTCTCTAGAATTCCTCCTAGAGAAGCCAGGAGGGGCGGTGAGGACACAGGTGTGGGGTTTGTTTACAAGATAGGCTCAGTAGCTTGGCTCTGTCACCAACAGCGGTGCAGGCAAGGCACTGGCACTTCCTGGGCCTCACCTGCCCACCTGTAAAACGGAGCCCCAGTGGGACCCGCTTCAGGTACCCGTTGACTGTTCCAGCCACTTTCCCGCCAGGCCCTCTAAGGGGCTCAGCGTGTGCCTCCCAGAGGGCCACGCTCAGCATGGATTCCCACTAAGGTGAGCCAGGCACACGGTCGCTACTCCCACCTCTCCTTCTGTCTCCTGACAGAATAACTGAGCCAACCCAAGCCTGGGCCATGAGGAGGCTGAATGAACTGGCCAGGGTGGCGAGAGCACTTGGTGACCCCCAGTGAGCAGCAGTCAGTCACTGCCTGCACCTGGGCCCCTGTCCCCTCAGCTCCTTCAGCGCAGCAGAGGCCCCCTGCCACTGGGTCCACTCCTGCAGCAAGGCTGCAAACACCAATAATTAGTCTGAGAGCGGATAATTACCACAGGAAAATATTTAAAGGGCCGTTCCATTATCATCCCTAATCTAAAATTATCCACTTCAAGCCTCAAGGCTTTTGTCAAGATTTCTTTTTCCTCTCTTAAGAATTTTTTTTAAATACTTGTGCTCCCAAGGGATCCCCTTCACCCCCAAAACAGGGCAGCTGTGCCCGCCCCTCAGGTCCAGGCTCCGCCCACCCATCAACCCTGCCTGCCCTGCCCTTCCCACTCTAGGAGGTAGCCTGTCTCCATGGTAACACTCTCCGCCTCTGGTTTCCATAGTGATCACCCCAGCCTGGCTCTCCACACCCCCCTTGTTTCCTGGGCAACGGGAGGGGGCATGCAGCCATCTGAACCAACCACCACCCAGGAAGGTAGGCCTTGCCCTGGCCCCCCACTTCACATCTATAGCCCATACCAGGAGAAAGAGCAGGGCCGGCCGCCAACAGACACAGCGACGTCACTGCCTGCATTCAGGTGGCTGCCCTCGATGCCAATCCAGGTGCCCCCTGAAAGAGGCCCTCTTGCAGGGCTCACCCGGTAGAAGGTTGGAGTCTATGGGAAGAAGGGACTTCCTTGAGCTGCAGGAAAGGCCTGCCCTTCCAGCCAGAGGCCTGCTCACACCTCCAGCCGTTTCCCGGGCCCTGTGTGCACATGGGCTCTCATATGCAGCCCACAGGCAGGGCCCAAAGTGTGCAGGAGGGACCAGGAGACAAGGAGGGGAGGGGAGACCAGAACAGAGGTGTTGCTGGATGAGGGGACTGATGGAGGACCAAGAGCGCAGTCTTCCCTGTAGCTAGCCCCTAGTCACCGGGGCGGGGGGGGGGGGCGGAGGGCAGGGGAGAGGCTTACCACAAAGGTGAGGCTTACCACAAAGGTGAAGCGCTTGGGGGACAAGGCCCGGTAGTGGGGGGAACAGTCTCGCACACACACTTCCACCAGGGCATCGTGAGCCCGCACGGTGCTGGCATCCCCAATCTCACAGACGATCCTGCGGGATGCCAAGTGGTCTCAGTGGGCTGCAGGGTCCAGCCTGGGTGCCAGGGCACCCCTGCCTGCCCACCCTAACCAGGCTGCACTCACTGCTCAGCACTGATGTACTCGCTCTCCACAGGGCTGCACAGCACCTTGCCCACACGCACGCCCAGCCGCACGTCCTCAAAGCGGAGGCCCAAGTTCTCGCCCGTGATGGTGAGCCGCGTGCCCCCCTGCCGTGGGCCCGTCTCAGGGAACAGCTGCAGAGAGGCCAGGGCTGGGACGCCGGTGCAGTCCGCCGCTGCGGGCTGAGCCGGGCAGGGAGCGGAAAGCGGTCAGGGGCTGGGGGTGCTGGGGGGTTGCCTACCTTAAGGATCTTGGGGTCGGTGCAGCGGCTGCTGCCATGACGGGCATGCATCCAGGCGGTAGGCGAGTCGGCGGGGCAGTGGGGGCGCAGGGAGCAACGGCGCTCCGCCACGCACCAGCCACACTCGAAGCGTGGGTCGGCCTTGAGGCAGAGGCCACAGCTCTCTCGCAGGGCTGGACACTTGTACAGGTGGGCTGCGGGGAGGGACACAGTCAGCCTGGCCTGCCCTCAGCATCCCCTCGAGCCCCAGGCACCCTGCCCAGCTCACCCTGGATGTTCTGAGGGTTGTCAATGACGAAGTTGCCATTCCACACCACCGACAGGTTCACAGGCAGGTCGCTGACATCATTGCCCTCGTAGGAATACTGTGGGCAGTAGGTGAGCTGGTGGTCAGGCTATACACACAGCCTAGACTCTGGGGTCACAGGCCACTGTCCAGGGTGGTGGGGCAGGGCCTCCCTGCCCCTCCTGGCTATCTCTGGGACTGGCCCCCCGGAACAGGCTTGGCAGGACAGAGTTGGGGGCTCTGCCTGCCCAAAATGGCATTTCCCATCTGGAGCCAGAAATCCCACAGAGCTGCCCACCTGCCAGCCAGCCGAGATGGCTAAGCTGTCACACCCAGTTCTGTCTCAGCTTACCACCCCCCAAACACACACACGCACACCCCTCCACACACACAGGGCTTCCTTCCTGGTGCCAGAATCCCCGCTCTCCAGCCAAACCTGTCCCCAGTAGCCCCATGAGGCACACCCTCCAGGGTGACCTCCATTTCCCTCTACAGTCTGCTCTACTACAGAACCAGAACTTCCCAACTGGCCCCCTTGGAACCTGCTTCTTTGTCTGCTGAATGGATTCATTGATCCTGATACCAGGACTGCCCCGAGGTTTAAGACGTGTGTGCCCCTGAGCCCTGGCCTGGCGGGAAGCAGCATCAGGGAAGGCCCTGCCCTCCCACCCCCCAGGCTGGGCAGGGCTTGGGGACAATACCACTCCCTGGGGAGCTGGGGCCCAGCACTCCCAGCTGTGTCCCACTTTCTGCAGCTGAAGACCTCCACTCCATCCCAAAGCAATTCATCACTGTTTTATCTGCAGGAATTTAATTGGATCCTATCAAATTCCCTAGTACTCCCTTTTCCCTTTCAACACAATCATAGGAAAGACAAATGTGGGCCGGGGAGGGTAGGAGGAGGGCAGGACGGAGGGGACAGACTGGGGGATGGCAGAGAAACAGGGCAGTAGAGGTATGCACAGACTCCTGGGAGCAAAGAGAGGTTGGAGGCCCCTGGGGTGGAAGCAGGGGGTGGGCGTGACAGATCAGGAGATGGGATGGGAAGGACAGGATAGATAGGAAGGTGTAGGGACCTCTCCAGCCAGGTGCAGGCCACAAGGGCCTGGCTAGGTGGCTGACCTGCCCCCTGCCCCCAAGAGGCTGCTGTGACTCCCAGCCCACCCCGCCAGACACACAAGGCACTGCTGGCCAAGGAACCACCGCTAATGGCAGGCGGCCACACCTGTGACCACAGGTTTCTCCCCTGGAACTCTCTCCTAATGACTCCCTTCTTGAACGATGAGGAAACCAGGCCTGCCAGCCGTCACAGAGCCCGCCAGGGGAGAGCTTGAGGCTGGTCTCAGGACCACCAGTGCAACACTACCCCCATCCACCAGAGAAGGATGTGGGTCTGTAGCAATTGCTGTTGCTCAACTCGCTGGACTTGACCAAAGGCTTTGAACTGTTACTCTAGCAGATTCCAGACTCCAAACGTGGCTGCTCCCCAGCCCTCGGGCAACACCGCTGGCTACCATGCGCCATGTCGGCCACTGTGGACAGTTTCTGGGTCTGGCCGGATGCAGAAAAGGAGCCGAGTGCCTGGACTTTGTGGCCCTGACTTCAGCCCTCCAGGAAGCACAGGGGAGGCTGGCACACGGGCGTCCCGCACAGCAGCCTGGCTGCCTTGCCCATGCTGGAAGAGCTCATGCAAAACCACGTGTGCATAATCTCACCCCGTCTGCCCAAGTCACCCTCTCCCATGTCTACGATGTGCTCCCGCCAGATATCTGGGCAGCTCTCAGCACATCCCCCTGCAGCGCCCCCGACACACACCCCAGCACAATCGGGGGTGCCTTCTGAGCCATCCCGGCCACACCTGCCCATGCACTGTCTCCGTGCTAAGAGCAGAAACCAGGTGGTAAGGCGGCAAGGCTGAGCAGCACATGGGGCGCCCGGCAGCCCCCCGGCCTCACCGAGGAGTTCTGGCACTGCAGGCTGGAGCTGTTGAAGCGCAGGGCGGTGACGCGGGCTGGGCTTCCTGGGATGTGGAAGAGGCACTCGTAGCCACGCTGGCCCGACTGAGGCTGCGGCAAGTTGCGAGCGGCCAGGGTGATGGGCTTCACCACACCCACTGGCACGTAAATCTGGGTGGAAGGCAGGATCTGCGGGCAGTCCTGGGGGCGACAAGGCTTCAGCTAAAGGGCTGGTGCCACCAGCAAGGCGTGCCCTACCCCCAGCCTCGACCCCTGTGCAGAGCCTGTGAGCACCACTGAGCCTGCTTCACGCACTGGGCGACCCAGGACTCAGAACGAGCTAGACAAGCGGGAGGCGGGAGGCCTGGGTTCTGTACCCGCTGGGCTGTGGCCTGCCCCGTGTGCCCATGTGCCCTCGCAGGGCTCAAGGACCCCACCAATCGGCCACCGAAGGGGCCCCATCTGGCCCACAGCTGGAAAGGCTCTTGAGGCAGAAGCAGCCGAGGGAGCGTGTGGGGCGCTTGGGCTGGGAGCTCCCAGCTGGGGGCCCAGAGAGCATGTAAAAATAGCCAAAGCGGGCAGGAAAACATCCCGGGCCCCCAGGGCCAGCATCTCGGCAACAGTGACTGATGCAACGGCCCAGCTCCCTTGCAGCACGGCCGGCAGCAGCCTCGGGAGGAGAAGGCCCCTCGGGAACTACGCTGAGCTGGGCTTTAAATAGAGATGCTGAAAACAGGCTGTAATCCCCAAGCCCTGCAGCACTCCCCAGGCGGGCCTGGGCTGGGCTGCTCCACCGAGGTTGTGGGGGCCCGAGGAGGGAACCTGGGCTGTGGCAAGGCAAAGCCTGGCCGGCTGACCACTCACTGCTGGGTCTGCAGGGATGCACCCACGGGGAGAGGCGGGTGATGAGGACACATACGTAGGCCCCGCCGTTAATATGTTCAGGGGCCCACACCCACACCAGCGCTTCTCTGGCCTTCAAAGAGGTGTCCCAGCCAGCCCCCGAGCCCAGATATCTGCCCACTGCCTCCCCAGCCCCTGGCTGCCCCTCCTGGACCACCAGCAGCTCTGGCTCCTTCTGGCCACCAGGACTGGGCTCCTCTCACCCTCCAGCCTCACAACTCCCTCTACAGACACCATCTCTGATGCCCAGGGGCCCCGGTCTCTCCCTTGGGGTGTGGCATCTGTGCCTGCATCAGGCCAGAGTCTGGCTCAGGCTACGCCTTGACACCCAGCTCCTGAGGGGCCACCCCACAAGATCCAAACCAGAACCAGAGGTGGGAAGCAGGGTGAAGGTGAGGAGTCCAATGCCTTCTGAGCAACAAGACTGGTCAAGCTTGGCCCACGTCACACTCCTTAGTTAAGTCCCCATAGAACCTGGGACTACAGCTGAAGAGGGTACATCTGTGGGGTAAGTCCCTCCCTTAAGCGACCTCCCTGGACCCCAGGACTGCCCGCAACCCGGCCCTCAACCCTGCCCTCAGCACATCCCCCTGCAGCGCCCCCGACACACACCCCGGCACAATCGGGGGTGCCTTCTGAGCCATCCCGGCCACACCTGCCCATGCAATGTCTCCGTGCTAAGAGCAGAAACCAGGTGGTAAGGCGGCAAGGCTGAGCAGCACATGGGGCCCTATAGGAGGGCCCTCTTATGTTTCTCCACCGAGGCCCACAACAGCCTCCATGGCTTTCTGCTGCCCATGACCCTGCCACCCTAATGGCACCTTTGCCCAGATGCCCACGTGAGCCACACTCCCAGGGAAGCCCACTGTCCTGGCTCTCACACCACCTGCTCACACAGATACCACCCCTGACCCAAACGCCCAAGGTCCCTGCCTACCCCTGGGCTGCCCCCAACAACTACCCTGTCCTGTCATGTGCGACATTACACCAGTGAGTGGACAAACAAAGGTCCACAGGGTGACCGTGGAGGCTGGCCAGAGGAGGCTCTGTGAGGAATGGCCCAAGGCAGGCTGCATGTCCTCTGCTCCCTCCATGCCCCACAGCCAGCTGGACCCATACGTTCCTGCCCTGTCTGACCAACAGGCCTGCCGTCCACTGCCAAAGCGAGGGCCCTGGCTTCTGGGCCCGGCTCTGGACCCTGAGGCTGTGCCTGGGGAACCCTGCATGCCCACTCCCCGCTGGCAAGTGCCCAGGTTGGCCTGTCCTGGTTCTGAGAGCCCGGCTATTCATAAATAAAGTCAGTGCCTTGCCCAGGCTCCAAAATAATTACTACCTAATTACTATCAATTACTACGCAGTACCTCAGACAACTCCAAGAACCAACCAGCCGCCCTGCCGGTCAGTCTGAGGGCTTCCCTCATCTACACAATGCCAGTCCCCAGGACTTCCACACTGGCCGAGCCAGACATCTCCCGCTGTGGGCTCCCACTGCACTGGGTGGATGGTCCCCTCCCTGTGTCATCCCTTGGGTATCTCTCTGGTCTGCAGCCTCCAACTAGAGGTCTTTTTCTGAGGCCTTCTCGGAAGGCTATACAGTAGAGCCAGTGACCAGGCTGGGCTCAGGTCAACACAGCCTCAGAGAATGTCCCTAACACCATGAGCCATGAGATCAGCATCCAGCCACCCATGGGAGCTCTTGGGTTCTGCCACAGCTCTGAAACCCTGAGCTCTCCCGGATGGCCTTACCTCAGATACATTGACACGGCCCTCTAGAAAGGCGCAGTCGGCAGCGTTGTGAGTGCACACGTGGCGGTATTTGCACCAGTGGCAGGGGAAGGAGCCGTTGACACAGGACAGGCAGCTGCAGGAAGAGGGCAGGGCAGTGAAACTGGGGCAGCCTGTGCCTCCACCCAGTGGCCACATGGGGCTGCACTAGCTCCCTGCTGGTTCTTTGGCAGCAGATCACAGTGCCACCTCAGGGCCTTTGCACTGGCTGCTCCTCCCGCTGCTCAGAGAGGCCCGCCTGGTGCTTCCCTCTTACTTCACTGCTTTTCTTCCAGACTCAGAACACCTGACAGCCCACCTCAGTGTCTGCCGACAAAGCAAACGCCTAAAGCCCACAGTGTCCACTGAGGTGACCACTGGCCATGCCAAGCCACACGTGACAATTAGTGCTGGGAAATGTGTCGGAGCAGATGTGGAAAAGCATTTTCTATTCCAAGCTCAATGAATTTCAGCTTCAATTCAGGAGGAAAGCCATAGCTACAGGGCCTCGGAGAGCAGTCGTGGACAGCTGCCTCCCCACCAAGAATGCAAGCTCTGCCTGGCAGAAGCTTGGCCAGTTCACGCCCCCATGTCCCCAGGCCTGGACAGGGCCCTTGCCGTGCTCTGGCCCATGCAAACTCCTGTGGCTGGCACCCTGTCATCCCTGCATCATCCCTGCAGCACCCGTGTCACCCACCTCACCTGGAGAAAACCACCTCTGACTTCTCTCAAGGACCTCCCAGCCTGCCGGCCACCCTGCTTCTCCAAAGACCTTCCCTCCCCTCCGGCTCTGAGCACTGTCCCCTGCTCCAGAAACCCCAGGCCGCCCTGGGCAGAGAGAGGAAGCTGGCTGACACCGACACCTGGGTCCCCCGTGGGCACCCACGAAGAGCCAGGACAGTCAGTCTGGAGGTCAATAAACAAAGGCCCCGCTGAAAACCAGCTGCCTCCAGCTCCGCGGCTGAACCACACAGCCTGCGTGGGCCTTCCTGCCACCCCCCTCACCCCTCAGGGGCCTTCCAGCCTGGGTCCCCTCCAGGTCAGGCCCGGGACCCCAGCTTATGGCAGGACGCATAACAGGTCACCGGCTCCCCTGTTCTTCCTCTGAGGCCCCAAGACAAGCACACTGGGGCAGCAGCAGGGAAACTCCCAACTTCAGCTCTTTGTGCCCCCAGGGGCTCTGTCAACCACCACCAGGGCGGACCTAGACTCCTGTCTGTCCCTGAGCAGCAGGTACCTGGCTCCAGCAATCCACCCCTGCCCATGTGGCCGCACAGGAGTATTGGGCCAGGAGGGCCAGGAGGACCAGAACACTCACGACTGGTGGACGCTGCAGTTGTAGAAGACAAAGTCCACGGATGCGAACTTCTTGCCTGTCTCCTTGGACTTCAGGTAAAGCTTGACCACGCGCTGGTCTCCTGCAGAAGCAGTGTAGGCCCAATTCACCGGGCCACGTGGGGCCAAGGAACCGAGGGCGCCAGCCCACGATGGGACGGCCTCGCCAAGGACCTTCCCTGCCACCACGTGCATAGGCACGCCTGTGCAGGCACCTGCGGGCAGGCACCTGCAATCCCCACCCCGAGCCGTCACCTGCTCCTTCCCCTGCCACCCCACAGGAAACATGTGCTGCCTATTCCCTGACTGACAGGATGGCTGCAGGGGCTGTCCCGGCCCCAGGCTGTGGCAACACTCACCCTGACCTCGCGTGATGGGGGCCACCTCCCGCGCAGAGGGTGAACGGCAATGGATCCGACCATCCTCCAGGATGCTCTCAGACTCGGTGAAGTCCTCGAAGGAGCAGTTGACGCCAGCCGAGAGGTCGGGCACATTCCAGGCCTGCAGCACGAGCTGGGACCCCCACGGCAGGAGGCCTTGGTGAGCAGGCCCCACAGGTCCCCCTTCCCCCCATCACCTGCCCCCGCCGCCGGGGCAGCTGTGCTCACCGGAACCTGAGACATGGTGACTGACACGTTGCGAGGCTGCACCGTCAGCTGGACACACTGCAGCAGGTCTGAGGCGAAGCGCTGGGGCTCGTCGGCCCGCTCGCAGGCATCCTGCCGGGAGCAGCTGCGGGCACAGGGTGCTGTGGCTGGGCGTGGGGAAGGTAGCCAGAGGGGCACCCCGAGCCTGCCAGCCCCTGCTCAGCAGGGTCATCCTCACCCGCACTTGGAGGAACCCAGCAGCTTTACCTGGTACCCTGTCTTTACTGGGGTGAAGGTGGGTAGGCCATCACTTAGCCAATCCCAGGCAACTTCGCCCAGGGGAGACCCAGGGGTGCTCACAGGGGAGCTATGACGGCCACAGTGTGGCCATGAGGGTCCCCTCAGATCAGAGACTGCCAGGGCCCTGCAGCCCACCCCTGCACCCCATCCACTCACATGCTGTGCAGGACACACCAGCCGCAGTGGGGGTCCCGTGATCCCAGGCACAGCTCGCATGATGTATACTGCACACAGCTTTCCACGGGCACCCGGGTCACCTGCCAGAACGGGGAGCTCAGCTTCAGGACCCCGCAAGGCCCTTCCCAGAGATCCCTGCCAGCCCCCCTCCTCACCATCACTGTGTGTCCGCTGTACCGGGCCCTATTCCCCTATATGAGGGAAGCCTCCATCTCTGGCCCTTTCTCCAGCACGGTCTATTCAAAGGCGGTCCTGTGACCCTGACTTGGCCAAGTCAGGCCAAACGGACTGGGTCTCTCCCCAGGAGACAGCAGCCAGGAGGCAAGCAAGCTGGTGCAGGTGAACTACCCAAAGAAGAACCGAGAGCTCCAGCCAGAGTCACTCCCCCATCCGTCTGGACTCTGAGCTCCCCACCAGAGCGTCAGCCCCAATCCTAAGCACAGCCACAGGCTGGGTCCTGCTCACCCTGACCTCGCCTGCTTGGCCCTGAAATCCTCGGAGAGCTGGAATAACCTGACGGCCGGGAGAGGAGCAGAGGAGAAACGAGAGCTGGCCAACGAGTGAGGCCTGGCCTCACCAAACCCATCCTAGACTGCCCCACCTGCCCACCCCCTTGGCCAAGGGGTCACCAGCTTGACAAGGGCAGAGGCTGGCTCTAAGTAGGCTATGCCAGGAACACAAATGGATGGGCCTTGACCAGGGGGGCCAGGCCAGGTGCCAACCCCATCGGGACAGCTGCCTGAAGCCCCAATTGGGCAGATGGGACCAGGGCCATGCAGGGCCTCAGCCCAAGAACTCGGCGCCCCAGACATGTACTCTCAGCCCTCAGATGACATCAGTACTCTGATAAAACTTACTCAAATAACTGTTCCTGAGAATGTGCAACTGTTCAGGGAGGGGATGGGAATTCCAACGCTGATGGGGGAAAATCTAGAACCAGTATGGATGGAGTAGATCAATGACAGCCATGCCCGGCACCCTGAAGGTAGCCCCCCATCCACGCCCGCCCCACGTGTCTGGCCATAGGTCACCCACCTGCTTTTCTGTCATCGCATAAAGGTACTGGCGGTCAGGGCTGAGGACCAGGTCCCGCAGGATGGGGCTGCTCTCCTGGGCCACCACGCTCTCATAGGCCAGGGCCGGCCGGCCACTGGGGTTTGCCAGGTCCACCAGGATCTGTGGAGTCAAGGGCCAGAGTGGGGCTGTGCTAACGTCTTTCTGCCCCAGCCCCACACCTACTGCAGGGCAGGGGTCTGGAGCCCCTCCCCCGGCTGGCCTGTAAGTACAAGGCTGAGGCCTCCACCCATCCCAAGGAGGCTGCATAGGATAAACTATGGCCCCATAGGTGGGTCCTGCCCTAGCCTCTTTAACAGTCAACAGAGACCATGGGGATGACCATTACCCACTACCACCTATTACCAGCTGCACAGCCGTCTGGCATAGAGGTGGCGGGAGCCCCTGGCAGGTGCCCCACCTTCCCTAGGGCCAGGCTGGGTGCCCCAGAGGAAGGGCTATTTGTGCAGAGGGTAGGAAGGAATGACGAGGCAGCAGGGGCCTTCCAGGGAAAGGGGCATGTCCAATGTGGCTGAAAAGTCAAACTGGGAGACTCCGGGGCAGGGAAGCAGCATTGGAGTGAGGGGGCAAGCCAGGGTCCTGGAGTGGGGTATACTACCACAAGAAGGCAAGAGGGCAGGCATCTCTACAGCATGGAAATATATTCCAGATCCCAAACAAACCGGGCGTTAATTAGCCAGCACTTCTCTGCAGCTTGCAATGCTGCAAGTATTTTTAGTTGCTTTTACCAAACAAATGTATTTAATTAACAGAAAGACCCAGGGGGCTTTCCAGAGATGGGAGTCATGAGGCAGCGTCTGCCCAGCTCAGCCGGTCCTGGGTAAGCTCCCAGGGCAAAAGGTAGCCAGCCCTGCTCCATCAGGCCCACCCTCCCTGGCTGTAACCAAGTGGCCAGCCCCCCTCTCCACCTCCGCCTAGGGCCAGGACTCAGCCCAGCACCCCTCTCTTGCGCCTCCACACCGACAGGCCAGGGCAGGCCTCACTGGCTGGGGTGGGCCGCAGAGGCAGCGAACACCCCTGCTCTGTGCGGGCCCAGGGCAGCCAGCCAGGGTGGGGCGCTATGTCTCTGGGCCAGAGGCTGCCTGCTGCACGGCTGCAGGCAAGGGGGAGGGCTGCATTCCTGAGAGCCCGAGGCCACCCCCCACATCCGCTCAGCTGCCTCCCGGCCAGGCAGGCAGGCTTAAGTCAAACCAGACCCGGAAGAGCTGAGCCCTGAGCTGGGCAGGAGAAGGCAGCCACGGGCTGGGCCAGGAGCCGCCCAAGGGGAAGGGGTGCCAGGTGAGGGCCCACAGCAGCCCAGCCTCAGCGCCCCCACGGGTGGTCGTGCACAGGACCCCAACCTGTGCGCAGCCAGCTCCACAAACCTCCTGTCCTGCTGGGGCGGGTAGCCAGCACAGGGAGAGCCCACTGTCAGCTTCTCAAGCTGGCAGGCCCAGGCCAACATCAGCCATGGGAGAGGTCAAGAAGACCCCAAGCACAGCCTCTGGACCCACACTGCCTAGGCCTCAGCCCCAGCTCAGACAACCCCAATCGTATAACCAAGGTGGGGTGCTGACCCTCTTTCTGCCTCAGTGTCCCTACTTGTGAAATGGGGATGACAGACACTACTCCCCACATCAGAGCTATTCTGAAAATTAAACAAGGACCTAGCCAGTGAGCCAAGAAGAAGGGACACAGAGTGGCTGGGCCACAAGGCAATCCCCACACCCTGGCAGCTATACACCCAGGCCTGACAAGGCCAGCCTGGACAATGACCAGGAGGCAGGGGACAAGAAGGTCAGGAGGGCAGGGCCCAGGTGCAGGCAGGGGCAGCAGCAGGACCCAGATCTCCAGACCCAGTCTCAACTCAACTGATTCATATCAAGACTCAGATTTCCCCCAGAGCCCTGCCCTACGCCTGGACCCCCTCCCTGCAGTGGCTGCCTACAGCCACCTAGAAGCCCAGACCCAGCCCCAGGCCCTGTCCCCTAGTGCCCCAACGTGGCCCCTCACAACCAGACACCTGGGACTTCCACCCCAGAGGCCCTGACAGCCAGGCCTGACCAGACCTCAGACCTGTGCATGCTGGGGGTGTGCCAGAATAGAGATGCTTGAGGGACCCCAGGCTCTCTCACCCTGACCAGCAGGCACCACATGGAACTCAATATGACAACCCCCTTCAGCCAGGTCTGTCCCCCAACCATTCCCAGCTGAGAGCTGAGGGCCGGGCCATGGATACCAACTGAAGGACCATCCACCCACAGCCCAGGCGGGCACAGGCAGACACTCCAGGGAAGGGTACAGCCAGGGGGCATATCAGCTCTGCAGCATGGAAGTGGGCAGGCAGAGAGCAGGCCTTTTCCCCAGGGTCCCGGGGAAAGCAGGCAGGGAGGCAGGCCAGTTGCAGGCTCCGGAACACCCCGCCCCTGGGCTAGCAGTGTGCCAACTCCGACAGGTGGCCCCTGACAGCTGCGGGGGGACCAGGCACGTCCAGCTGTCCGTCCGCCACACATCCATCTGTCTACCCACCTGCCCAGCACCGGGCAGCCCTAGCCCTTTCACACGCCCAGGCAGCCTCCATGGACGCAGGACATTTCTGGAGGGCATCCGGGAGGCAGGGCCAGCAGGCCAACGGATGGACATGCCACAGGTGTTAGGCCCCATGCCGTGCAGTGGGTAGCCACCATCCAGGCTCAACAGGGCCCCAGCATGCACACATGTGACAGTCGGATGGGGTGGAAGGAGTCCAACCCACGAATGACTAGGGCTCAGGATACACTGGCAAGTTCCCAACTGGTTTTTGGGCTGCAGGGCCTGTGTTGCATAGACGGGTAAACTGAGACCTGCGAGGGCCTGCCAGAGGACCTACACCTGGGGCCAGAATCTGCCCCCAAAGTGGGAGGGATGCAGCATGCCGCAGGGAAGGCATTCCAGGGAGAAGGGGTATGCAGGGTGGGCATAGGGCCAGGCAGCAGTCAGGACGGCGGGGCACATGCCGCCGGCAGCGCACGTGCCGACGCCACTCCCCAGCGCGCAGCTGTCCGGTTGAGGGCCACCCACCTGGGGATGGCCCACCCTGGGGCAGCTGGGCTTTCGGAGGGCACAGGAGACTTCCGGCATCCCCTGGTATCTGCCCGCCCGCCTCCAGCTGTCACCTCCATGCTCTGCGAAACTTGCTCCAAAGACCACTAGAACTTCCCACAACTAGCCACGACCACCTTCCCTCCCACGTGCCACCACAGAAAAACCTCAGGCCCCAAACCCAACTCTTTCTCTGCTGTGGTGCCCTTCCAGCACCTGCAGAGAAAAGACCCCTCTTCCCTCTGCCCAGATGGCCAGAATGGGGTATCCAGTTTCCCCAAGCCTGCCTGCTGGGTTGTACCAGGCCCAAGTGCCCCCGGGCTCTGATCACGGGGACACAGCCAGCCCCACCTGGCCTTTGCCCCAGCCCTCCAGCTCTGCCTACTTCTCCAACCAGGGTTTTTCCCTGCACCTACATATGTGAGGGAGTCCCCTGCATTCTGAGCTGTCAGAGCCCCCAGCAAACTCTCGGTGCCAGGACCCCGAACACTGTGGGCCACACACCTACCCACCAACTTGAGGAATCACCTGCCCCTTCCCACAGAGGCCAGGGAGCAGGGTCATCCCTTCACTCCAGGCCAGCAAAGTCCTGGAGGCTTAGGACACACCAGGGGGTCCTGCAAAGAGAGCCCTGTGCAGGGCCATGGGGAGGCAGCTGGGGGCAGGTGGGCAGCCCCTGGCCCCAGAGGCCCAAGCCCCAGGCTGGCCCAGCCAGCTGCCCCCACACCCATCCCTGCGCGGCTCTCACCAACTGCTGTGGCCCAGCCAGGTCAGCTGTCCGTCCAGCCCAGAGCCAACAAAGGGGCCATTCTCTGGGCTGAGGGCGGGCAGGGGCACCGGGAGGATGTCTGGGCAGTGCAGGCTGCTTGCCAAGACCGGCACGCGCCCTAGCTGCCCGGAGGCAGGGGGCTGCCCGGCTTGGCCCTGGTCAGGGTGGGGAAAGAGTTCCCTCCTCTGCACGCCCCAAGATAATAGCCCTTGCGTCCCTATCTGTGGAATGGGGGTTCACTGACAGGACCAGACAGCAAGGACCCCAAGGGTTGTAACAGGCCAGGTTATAACGGGCAGTGAGCTGTCTGCAGGGCTGGGACCCCACAGCTATCTCCCCACTCCAGTACATGTAGCTGCCCAGCCTGTTCCCAGCCCCCCCCAGGCAGCAAAGCGATACCAGGAGGGGCTGCGTGAGGGGCAGGGGCCTCTTTCACTCCCTCTTTGAAGGAGTCCATCATCTCCTCTCCTTCCAAATCAGGGGCCTGTGGCTGAGGCCAGGGTAAAGCCAGCTCCTGGGCCCCTCCTCACCCACTTACAAGCTGCCACAGGATCTCCCCCTCCTCTCGCTGGGGGCAGGTTCCAGGCCCTTTCCTGGGACCATTCTCAGAAAGGCCAAGAGGAATTTGATACTGGAAAAGCAATTAACAATTTTCTCTTGGCAGTACTTGGGTAATTAAAACATGATTTGCAGGAGGCCTGGTGGCTGTAACTGGGCCAAACACACCTGGCGAAACTGGCGGGAGGGTCCCAGGAACCTTATCTTTTCCAAGCCTAGCCCTCGACACAGAGAAGAACAGACACCAACCAACATAAACAATGGTCCTCCTTGACCTTTGGTCTCTTCCTCTGCCAACAGAAATCCATCTCACAGGGCTGTGTGAGAGTTCAGAAGCTTGCGGTTCCAACAGCAGGGGAGGGAAGACCATTTAGAAGCTGCTTGGAAACCGGACCCCTGAGGCAAGATGCTGCCATGGCAGGGGCTGTGCATGGCGGTGCACAGCCCCTGCTGTGAAGGCCACACAAAGCGGGGCCACAAGGCGACACAGATCACACGGCCTTCCGTCATAGATCTCTGAGTGGGACTGTGCTCAGCGGGAATGCGGCTAGAGTGCCCACTACAGCCTGGGATTTAATGAGCCCCAGGCCATACAGCGACCCTCCAACTGATGCCCTTGTCTCAAACCCAAGAACCAGCCACTGCCCGCCTTCCCTTTCATGACCTATGTTACGCACGTTACTCTCACCCACTGGATCCCCAAAATGAGCAGGTAAATGCAAGCCTGAAGCCACCAAAGTCATCTGGCTCCCTGCCCCTAACCAGGCCAGACCTCTGGAGCTTCTCCCAGAATTCTGCAGGACAGGTCCCTGCCCCCACATTGCTCAGCACCACAGGGTCACCGGTGACCTGTCCACCCCAGGCATGTTCACCGCAGGATAATGGGTGGTCAGTGCAGCCCAGGCAGCTTCTCCTACCTCAGCAAGCATGAGAGCATCTCTGAGCTTTGGCCCTACTGTTCCTTCCTTTTGGAATGCCCTTCCTGGCAGACTCCCCAGCGGGGCTGTTCTAATCTGTGTACCCATCTTGCTGTGATGCCGGGAGTTCTCACACCCTGACCCCTGAGAGGGTGGGTCCTGGAGGTCGGGGTCCTGTCTGCCCATAAGGAGGGAAACTGTGCACTGCGGACACTAATCTTAGACCCTCACGAGGCCACCCCCAAACCCAGACACACACGGGATCGGGCACAGGGTGGCCGCTGCTAGCCGGCACCCGAGGACGTCATTCTTGTTCAACTGCCTCTGCTCAGGCTGAGGCCTGAGCTGCTGGACACCACAGGGAGGCAGGACCCTTGTGCCTGCCTCGGGCCACCACGGGCCGCCTTCTCACGCAAAGAAACTATGCTCGTGGAGCACTGGCTCTGGGACCAAGGGCTGGGATGTGAGACCCAAGGGGGAATGGGATGTCCCTGTGCCCTTCTGGCACCACACACCACAGCCAGCCACACCCAGGAGAACCACGAAGAGCATAGCAGGTCCTCCGTAGGACACACAGATATCCCTAGGGCACTATGCAGCAGCCCCCGCAGGTTCCAGGGACCACATCATCGGCAGGCAGAGGCAGGGCACTCACAGGGCCCCTTGGGTGCAGCAACTAAGAGACACAAGAAGCTTGCAGCTGGGGCCTCTCCACTCTCCACCAGCAATGCTCCAGGGGTCGGAACCCCCCAGGGCCTAGCAGCCCACCATAAACATAGCCCGACATGGGTCAGCCGCTTTGCCGGGTGCGACCATACTTGATCCTGGAGACGGCAACAGGGGCAGCCCTCAAGGTTCAGGACAGAGACATAAGCCAGGCCCCGGTGCCCCACTCCCAAGGAGAAGGCCCGCAGAAACGCAGCCCCACGACACTGTGACACACAGCACATGGGCAAGGCACGCACACTGTGGCCACGCCCACCACAGGCCCACTGGAGACAAGGCCGCACCTGCCCTGAGCCAAAGGTCCCCTGTGTGCACATCTGCCACACGCCCCATCGTCAGAACCGGTGAGAACCAACTGGCAGCCCAGCACGGCAAGGCCAAGCCTCACAGAGAATAAGAGAAAAACCAGACACAGACGATGTGCTGCCGGCCCCCCCAAGAAGCCCCCACCTTGGCAAAACAACCCTCGGGATGGACATCCCCCACTGAAGTGGAGCACAGGGGAGGGGGAGACCTCCCAGGGGAGAGGGGACCTGCTGCACTTTGTCTGACATGCTCCAGGCTGCAAGGCCGCAGCTGCGTTGCTTCCTGTGGGCACATCCCATTTCAGTGTGGACATTGGTTACACATGAGCTGCCTGCAGGATGCCGGGATCTCCCTGCCCCACCCCCGCCATGCTACAGGGAGCTGCCCGCACGCACTCAGGGCCCACGGTTCAGTATGACAAGAATGTCTGCAGGCGCTTAGCCACCAATGATGCAGGCTGCCCTGGGAGCCTCTGCGGGTCTCTAGGGAGCAGATCACTAGGAGTCAAGGGCACCCCCACCCCACACACACAAGATGCAAATCCACAGGGCTCCAGGCAGAAGAACAGGAGGTGGTGACACTCCTTGTGGCTGAGGAGCTGGGGGACTAGGGGCCTGGTCCTGCCCAGCATCTTTCTCAGGGCCACCATCCTGCCCCCAGCCCCATGGGGGCTCTCCCCAGTGCACCTCCTGCATAGACCTGGGCTCGAGAAGCGGGGACCCCTGCTGGATCCATGGAGCAGGCTTTTGCCCAGGACAGAGAGGCTCTGGGGCTGGGACCCTGAGAAGAGGCCGCCTCTCAACAGGTCTTGGAAATACCACCGGACTCTGAATTTCGGCATCCTATGAGGACGGGGAGGGCTGGAGAGAATGGAAAAAGCACCCAAAGGGAAGCTTCTCGAGCAGAGCGGTGAGGCCCCTGGAGGGTAAGAGGTCTCCCAGTCACCGGCAGCCCAGGGCCAAGGCAGCACAGGCTCAGCAGTCACTAGCACAGCCAGGATGCCAAAGAGGTAGGTGAGAGCAGGGAGCTCCCGGGGCCCAGATACAGCCAAGGCCTGAGTACACAGGGACAGTGGCCTGGCCAGGCCCCAGCGCCATGGCCCAGAGGCTGTGGCCACAGCCCTGTCTCCCTTCCATGCGAGGATCACCATGCAGGAAGTAATGTCAACCTCCCTAGGGCCTCCCAACAGCCCCCAGGAGGCACGGCCCACCCAACATCGGGGGAGGAAAGCACCATGGCAGGCCTCCCTGCTAGCTACACTCATAAACAGCCCAGCTGGGTGGCTGTCCCGTGGGTCCTACCCCAAGGCCTAGCACCCTGCCAGCCAGCGATGCCACAGCCCAGATCACCGTGGTCATAAGCTGATAGCCCACAGCAACCTTGGGTTGGCCCGTGCTGCTTTCTAAACACATGCCATTAGCTGCCAACGCTTAACAATAAAGAGATCTAACACAAAATATGGATTTCCAGATTCTCTTGAAAAACCGATGTTGAGGCAGACGGGGCCCACTTTTCCCCTGGCACAGCCCCTGGAGAGAAGGGTGGCTCAGCCCAGCCCTGAGCCCTAGAGCAGGCATGGTACCAGGGCCAGCTTGGCCTGGGGATGTCCCTCACCAGGACCAGAGGGCAGGGACTGTCCCCACATCTGCTTTGCAGAAAGGGAGAGTCCAAGAAGGCCTCCAGGCTGGGGCGGGGCATGCAGGGCACCTGCTGGCAGGAGTCCAGGGCAGGTCCTCTCCACACCCGCTGTGAGTACCTGAGCTGACTCAAAGGAACTCAAACCCACCCATGGGAGCTCCTGCAAGGGTCCAGGGGTCCCTGGTGGCCACTCAGAGTGGGAGGGGAGGGTGGTACATGCAGGACTGGGGCTCGGTGTGGGGAGGGGTCAGCCTAGGAGGACAGGTGCCTCCGTTGGCAGGGAGGGCAGCAGGTGGTGAGCAGGGCCTCTAGGGAAGGCCAGGGGAATCAGGGAGCACCCCCCAGCCAGCCCTGAACAGCTGAAGTTGGCAGGTCTTAAATTAATCGGCTACAATTTTACACAACAACGTTCTCGTTCTCGGTGGGGCCTGGCAGAGGGCCAGCTGGGTCCCTAGAGCTCACCAGTTACTTCTTAAAGCTGAAGAAAAAACCAGGCCTGGGGAAGATGGGGGCCTGTCAGCACAGCAGGCCTGCCCCTGACCCAGTGGTGGGCAGGGGTCCCCAGGGCCCAGGCCCCAACCCATGACCCAGATAGAAGAGGAGAGGCAGTGAGGGAGCACAGCGCTGGACTGGGCTGGGCCAGAGATACTCCCTACCCTCAGCTGGGGTCAGGATGACATAGTGGGGAGGGTGAGGATGAGGTAGGAGAGAAATTCTGCCACAGGCGGGAACCATGCACAGCAAAGAGCAGAGGTCCTGCACCATGGGTCAAGGCTGGAGGCCTAGCTTGGGGGTCTGGGGGAGGTTATGGAGAGATGGGGCAAGCAAAATAAGACTGAAACCCCTTCCTCCAGCCCCTAAGCTGCTTCAGGCCTCCAACAGCAGACATGTCCCAGGATGTGACACGGGGTTTGAGGGTGCCACGGGTCCTAAGAAATGGGTAGGCAGAAGCAACAGGACAAGCTGTGCTACCCAGGGGAGCTGGATGGAGCTGGGACGGGTCTGAGGGCCAGGCAGCCACTGGCTGATGTGCTGGGCAGTGGGAAGAGAGACCCCTGAAACTGGCAGCTCAGGCAGGCATGGGCAGTGAGGCGCTCCTAGAGGAGCAGCTGTCCTGGACTCTGGGCTTTCTCAGAGAAGGACACGGAAATAGGGTTCCTGGTTTCTTTCCCTCCAGGGACCCCCCCCCCAGCCCAGAACAAGGAGGGAGCCTGCAGTTATAAGTGGGGACGCTAGAGCCAGTAAGCCTAGGCATATGTGGCTGCCGCTGTGTGCCTCAGTTTCCCCACCTGTCAAATGGACAACAGAGTTGTCATGAGGACTCAGATAGGCACCACGACAATGGAGAGCTAACTCTACTCCTGAATGGGACCAAACGTGCATCAGGCCCTGAGCCCTGCCAGCGCATCTTCTCGGCCTTCTTTATGCTATGCCTGGGTAAACAGACTCAGAGGGGCAAGCCAGCCAGCTCCAGGATCACACAGCTGGCAAGGCGGAGAGCTGAGACCACACCTGATTTCAGCCGTGTGTGTGTGGGATTAGGGTGCAAACAACTGGCCACAGAACATGAACAACTAACTGAGAGCTTCCTAAACACCCCCCCCCCCGCCGCCTGCCGCCTACTTAAGCAGGTGGGTGCAGATGACTGGTTCAGGGAACAAGGTTGAGGCACACCTCTACGGAAAAGCCTCAAAACTAACACGGATTTAATTCCCCAATGAGGGGCCGATCCCAGCACCAGGCCAGCAGCTACTGAGCACAGCAGACCCCCACATACCCTGGAATGGCACAATCCACTCGCCTGCAATGCAGCACCCAGCCCAGACGGGTCCAGGGGTGGAAGGAGCCCATGCCTAGGACAGCACTCCAGGAGGAAGGTGCAAGAAACAAGCAGAGGTTTCCTTATGGATGAGCCTAAGCCCAGCTCCCTCTCCATACAGTGGGCCTCAGTTTCCCCTCTGTGGGACCAAGGCAGAGAGGGAGGAGAGCAGTACCAGCCAGACTCGCCGCGCTCCCACCCATACAGTGGCCCTGGGGCCCAGGAGTGAGGCTGGAGCGGGGGAGGCAGCCAGGGAGGCAGGACTGGACTAACCTGTTCTCCCAACCTTACAGGGTGGCCTGTGGGCACAGACAGCGGCACAGACAGCGTCTTAGCAGCTGCCTGCCAGTCACCAGCCATCAAATGGGCCACTCCCAGCCCCAGGAGCCCAGCTTCCTGCTAGGTGACAGGCTCCGGGGCACCCTGCGGGAGTGTCTCCGAGCAGCTTCACTCTGCAGCCCTGCCCCAGGGGAGGCTCTCACGGCCCCTGGCAGGCCCACCCCAGCGGACACAACCCCTCCCCAGGGGATTCTGCTGGTTCTTCTGCCCAGCTCCCCCAGCCCCAAATACCCTCCCTGGGGCAGGGGCCACCCCTGGGAAGGGAAAGGGCCTCTGCCCAGGCTGCCAACAATAAGGTAAGGAAAGGTGGGCCACACGAGGCAACCAGCTCAGGGCACAAGGACTTGCCCAAAAGGCAGCAGGGTCTAAGCTGACCTGCTGCCCACCCCCACTGGCCAGCAGAGTGCCTGAGCTGGACAGAACCCCACAGCACCCCAGCGTGCCCCGTCCTGGGATGGCCTCAGTCACCATGTTGTCACCCCACCCCCACCCCATAACCACGCCAGCCTGCAGCCCATTCATCCAGGTTCACTTCCAGAGGGGCAAGCCGAGGTGGTCAGTGGGGGGGGGGAGTACCCCTTCCCAGAGGTCACAGAGCCAGGGAACGGTGGCACGTGATTGCCAAGGAGCCCACCACTGCAAAGACAAGGACACCCCTTTCCGTACAACCCAGCACAGAAGCTGAAAGCAGGCAAGGCCCTTGCTGGCCCGGGGCCCAGTCCCCACCCACGGGTACACGCTGGGCGGGGAGCTGTGTCAGCATGGGCCTGGGGACAGCTGTTATTTCATCTACCAGGCCCCGCCCTGGCCTGGCTCCTGGGCTCCCAGGCACCCCCACCCTACGGTCATCCCAGGAACTTCCTCCCCAGCAGGCCAGCCCTACCCTGGTCTGGTCCCACCCACCCACCAAGTTGGGACTGACCCACAGGCAGCTGCTGCTCTCAGGTCCCCCTCCAAGAAGCCCTCCTGTGCTGCTCCCTAGCAGCCCTGTGCAACTGGATGCCTGCTAATGAGGGCGGGGGTGCAGCCACCCCACAGGCCCTGCCCCACAGCAGCCCACCTTTCATTTTGAGAAGCCCTCATCTCTCTGGAGCCACCGTGCTCCCCTTGCACCCGCCGGTGGTAGGTGGGGTTGGGGGGTGCTACCCTTGCCCTGCCCTTCGCCTTGCTGTCTCCGTGCAGGGCGGGGGCCTCTCACCAAGGCAGAGTGCTGCCTCAGCAGACACTGGATCCCCTGGAGGGGACGGGGCCGTGGAGGCATGCCCTGCCCCCATCCTGCACATAGCCTTCCCAGGAGGTCACTGTGCACCCTCAGAGAGCAGGGCCAGCCTCTCCAGGCCCCCCGGGGATGGCAGGGTGGCCAGGCTCCTCATGCACCTGACCCATCCCAAGAGCGCCCAACACCCCGCCAGGGCCATTACACCTGCCAAACACCAAAGCAGGCCCAGAGGAGGAGCATGGACTGGGAGGCACAGGGGAGTGAGGGCCTGTTGAGGCCCCTCATGATGGCCAGACCTGGCTCTGGATCCTGGCCTCCCAGTGTCCAGGCAATGCTGTCCACAACCCCCAGGGCTCTGCCTGCCCCATCCGCCCAGCCCGGAGGCCTGACCTTGCGGATGCGGCCGCTGCGCGTGCCGGCGAACACCACAGTGCGGCCCCGGTAGTCGTAGGCTGCCACAGCAGTCAGGCCATCATCCTTGTCCACGAACAGAGGAGTGCCCTCGATAGTGACTGTGCCCCCCAGAGGCTGGTTGAAGTCCTGGCCACAGAAATCATCGTCGATCTGCAGTGGCTGTGGGAAGGCAGAGGGTGAGACTCCGGGCCCGTGCAGCTGGCCCCAGGTTCCTTCTTCCTGTGGGCAGCAGGCCTCGTAGCCAGCCTGGCCAGCAGCCCCAGCTAACTGGGGGTGGGGGGGAGTGAGAGGGGATGGGTGCTCACAGAGGGTCCTCAGAGGGCCTGGGGTCGAGCGTGGCCCATATAGATGTGGGGAATCAAGGATTCCTGGACCCATTTGACAAAGAGAGAAGCCAAGCCTTGCAAAGTGCCTGGGGGGTGTTCTCCCACACAGCCACTGGGCACAGGTCTCCCTCCCAACCTGTGGGGTGGGGGAGAGCCAAAAAGAAAGCATCCTAGGGGAGATCAAGGAAGGAGAGCAGCCACCCACCCTGGGGACCAGGCCCATGCACCAATGATGGCTGCATAGGGAAGGGGCCAGCCACCAGAGGCTGTAGAGTACAGGGGGGGCTCATCTGAGATAGGAAACAGGGATCACACCTAAAAGGCAAAAAGGCAAGGGCCAGCTATTAAGTGGTAACTGAAGGGACAAGAAGTGATCAACACTTCTGTTTTTCTGAAAATAAATAAATTGAAAAAAAAAAAAAAAGAAGTGATCAACACTTGAAGTTCCAGAGAAGAAGGAAAGGGCCTGGGGGAGGGCAAGTTCCAGGAGAAAAAGGGGACAGATGGCTCCCCTGAAGCAGGCTCAGGGCCTGAGGTTTGAAGGGGAGAGATCGGTAATGCATATGGAACAAGGGACACCAAGCTGGAACAGGGCTGAGGGTCCCCAAGCAGCCCCAGGGACTGAGACCCGGACCAGAGGGAGGGGATGACTGCAGCCATGGGCACAGAGCACACAGAGCACACAGTATGACCTCAGAGGGACTGCCCTTCCAGGCCTTGGTTTCTTCAGTGACACAACAGAGATCATACACCTTCCCTGAAAGGCCATGGAAGGATGGACTGGCCTGGTACACCTGGGCCTCGCCATGGAGGACGGCCCCATGTTCATGGGTGCCCCCCTGCATCCAGCGGTAGACATGACAGGGACAGGGTGAAGGGACCCTCGTTGCTCCCAGCATGGGACAACTGTGACTAGGCAGACCAAGCTTCCCCCGGGCCACCCAAGGAGTCTGGGCGGCAAGGGCAGAGGGGCTGAAGCCTGGCTCCCCAAGTTCACCTCAAGGGGGCCCTGAACACATCCCTAACCCTCTCTGAGCCTGAAGCCTCCCGTACTGCCTGGGGGCATACTGAAGACACTCCCCACAAAGCCGCTGACCCCAAACTGACTCCTCATGGTCTAGGCTTGAGAGCTGTGGCTGCCGGCCACCAAACACCGAGCACCTAGGTCCTCAGGCCACCCTGGCGTCAGGGAAGGTGCTATCCTCTGGTACCAGGTGAGGCGAGAGGCCCAGAGAGCAAGTGCATGGCCAGGCCCCAGGCCCAGGGCGAGTGGTGCAGGGTACACACTGATGTGGCCGTGGCCGCCGCGATGAATGACAGGGAGGGGCCCGGGGCAGCGCCCACTCACCGAGTTGATGCAGCCCAGCTCTTTGTTGAGCAGCCAGGGTAGTGAGAGCTTGCCCTCGCCGCGGTAGCAGGACTGGATGCGCTCCTTGATCTTCTCCTTGATGGCCCGCAGCGTGAACAGACACAGCACAGACTCCTTGGGAGGCTTCACGCGGTTCTTCTGGCCCTGCGCGAACACGGTGAACAGCACATCCTCATCCTCGGCCAGGCCCAACTGGCGGGCCAGGGCACGGCCCGGCCGGCTCAGGTAGGCGTCCTGCACCAGGCGGTACTCCACACCCGCCTGCTCGCAGCCAATGGGGAACTCGACGTAGGAGTAGAACTTGGGGTCGTCCACGCACAGGCGCACAATCTTGGAGGTGAAGAAGTGCTCACCAGCAGCATCGGGCGAGGTGAGCTGCGTGTCCAGCTGTAGCGTGAGGTAGTAGACGAACTGCTCACTGCGGAAGCTATACACGTAGTAGATGTCGAAGGCCGGGAACTTGGACAGCGTGTCCGAGGGGATCTTGAGCTGCGACGACACGAACTCGTCCTGGTACACGAAGCCGAACATGTCGGCATCCTCCTCATTGGCCATGAGCCGGCGGCTGGACAGTGTGGGGAAGTACTCGGACTTGCCGTCGATGGGCGTGCCCACAAAGAGCTTGGCCTGGCCCTGGCCCGGCGGCCCCGCGATCAACACGCCGGCCATGCTGCCCGCCTCGCGTACGCTGGACAAGTAGTGCTCCTTGCGGTGGTGCGGCTCGCCCAGCTTGAAGAGGTCGTCCAGCCGCAGGAACTGGCAGATACCTTGGGAGGCGCTGCCACAGGCCAGAAGGCGGTTGGCGGCGTAGTCCAGGAGCAGCAGCTTGTTGACGTTGTCGGTGCTGCCCAGGCCGTGCGGGCAAGACTGCACACTGGGGGGCGGGTAACACTTCTCGTTGTCCTCCACGGGCCCCGTCACGTGGGCCCGCAGCAGCGTCAGGTTCCCCGACAGCTTGTAGATGCGGTTCACAGCGCCCACATATACCTCGCCAGTCTGCTCGTGGACCACCAAGTGGGTCAGGCCCCAGTCGCTGGCCGAGAAGGTGCGGAAGGTGGGCTGGGGGCCCCCGCCGGCCCTGGGTGCCCCTGCTGCCCCCGGCACACCCCCTAGCAGCAGCAGCAGTGGGAGGGCCCACAGGCTCAGACGTGGCAGTGGCATGGCGGGCCGGGGCCTCGGGCCGAGACACTCAGGTCCTGCAGAGGCGCACATCATGGGGCCAGGAGCCTGAGCCCTGCAAGGGAGAGTGGGTGGGAGAGAGTGCGTGCATGTGGGTACAGCCCCTACATGTAGGAGAGCACACACATGCACCCTGGTTCACACATACCATCACACGAGCTCTCTGTGGTGCCCAGCCCATGCTGGGACATCCCACGCACTCCACCGCCAGGGGCATGACCTGACTTTCAGGAGAAGACCAGGGGTGGACAGAGGACCCCCTCCCCAAGCTGAGGACCTGCAGGCAGGGAGTGCCAAGACCAAGCTCGTGAGCCCATGAGCAACATGGGACAGCCATCAATGCCTGGGCCTGCCATTCCTAGGCAGAAGAGAGAAATGGACCCAGGAACAGAGAGGCAAATGATGAAGGTCCAGGCTCCAGAATGGAAGCCTAGCTAACATCCCAACCTGGAGGCTATAACCTCCTGACTTGGGGCCTCCCTATGCCCTAGGGAACAAACTCTCCTCAGCTCCAAACTCCCAGGGTCAGTGACCACCTCTCTGCCCAAGGCTCTGGGGACACATGCTCCCTGGAGAGCCCTACTCATAGGGGGACCCCCACCAGAAGATGAAGACACTGAGACCCGTCACCACACAGACAGCAATTCTCGAGGGGGCGGGAGGCAGTCTGGGTCACCTTGGCCCTGAGGCCACTTGCTGACTGACCCTGGCACAGCCCCTTTCTGGCCCTTGAGCCCTGTATTCCAAAGAATGACCCAAAAGCCAAGCCTTGTATACTTCCCACCCACTATCCCCTCCCTCAGCCAACCAGTCTCCCACCCCATGCTGTCAGCACAGCACTGCCCCTTTCTAGGCTCCTGCTGCCTGCCTCTCAGCTCCCCTTCCACACCTCACCCCAACTCCAAGGAAACAGGAAGCCCTCCCAAGGGGAAGGGGGGTGGCTCCCTGAACCCCACCCCTCAGCAGTGGCTCTCTCTTTGCAGTATGCAAAGCCCAGAGGCTGCCCTCTAACTGCAGTGACTCCTGTCCTCCCATCAAATCAGGCTCCCAGCATCCTTTACCTCCACATCAGGCTCCAGACATTCCCACTTGTACTTCCCAGGTCACACTCTCCATTAAGGTCAGCTTCCCCCACTGAGTCTCCCACAAGCTGCCTACCCCTCACCTGGACAACCACAGTACCTGGCCTCACCCACCATACCCACCGACAGCCCAGGCCCCACATAGTGGCCTGGGCAACTTTTCGGAACTGCACATGAGATCAACTGCCCCCAGATCCTGCCATGGACCACACACCTCTTCCTCTGGAAGAGTCTCGTCTCCTCCTAGCCCAGCAGCCAGCAGTCAGATACTCCATTATACTGAGGCTCCGTGGCCAAGATGCCCTGACAGGAGTCACTATGCTTTCAAAGCCTTAGTTTCTGCATCTACAAAATGGGAACGATCAGAGCTCCTCTCTTGTGGACAAAAAGAGGAAGGTGGAGGCATGCAATCAGCAGGAGTACCCTCTTGGTGTCAGCAGCGGCCCTGCCCTGGCACTGCCAGATGCTGGTGCTTCAGCCCAGCCCTTCCAGAAGCCCGAACACAGCAACACCTGATCCAGTCACAGGCTGGTGCCAGCCAGGGCTTCACACGCTCCTTGCTCCCAGACAATGTCCCTCACATAGACCAGCAGCCCCATTTTACAGATGGGGGAAGCTGAGGCCCAGAAGATAGGTGCCTGCTGCAAAGTCTGGGCTGGGAGCTGGCCGCAGGTCAATAGGCTGCCAGACAAGGCCCACTGATCTCTGGGCTCCCATGTCTGCCCCTGCAGCACAGGGCACCTCTGCCCTCAGCTAGGACTTGCTGTTCCCTCTGCTGGGATGCTCTTCCCTTCCCTGCCACACCCTGATCAGGTCTCGGCTGTCTGCCCTGACCTGCCAGCGGCAGGTGGCAGCCTCTTCACCCCAGCTAGTTGCTCTGTTTTAATTCGAGGCACAGGACTTGCAAACGGTTTTGTTACTTATTGCTCCCAAACTTGTGCTCTCCCCACAAGAACAGCAGTTCCATGAGAATGGGGCTCCGCTCTCTGCATTCTCCCAAAGCTGACTCCAGGGCTTGTGGATAAACAAGTAAATGAGCAGATCCTGGCCAGAGCAGGCCTACTTCTTCACTTTGTCCACTCTCCACTCACCCTCTGCCAAGTGCAGACCAATACCCATGGCTCAAGTGGGAAAAATGAGGCTCAGGGAGGCCAGGGGCTTTAGCCAGGATCCCATAGTAAGTGGACCCGGCTGTGACGCCTTACAAGACCCTCCCAGCTGGCTGTCATCCGCCTCTCTTTTAGGATCTCCACCCAGACATCACCCCAAGAACTACAGTTACCTATGCTGCCAACCAGGAGAGGAGTCCCCAGCCCTTCTCCACAGCCCTGTCCCCCGCTCGGGAGCCAGGGAACAGGCTCCTCACAGTGTCAGCAGGGCCTGGGCTGAAAGCTGAGTGCATGTGAACTCCAAAGAAAACATGAATCACTCACCGTTTATCAGTTCAAAGCAGGCCTGCAATTACCAGGGGCTGGGCTCTCCCCTCCTCCGGGATAATTATACACGTCTTAATGCAATTACGGGCCCTACTTTTTATATTAAACAGGAGAGACCCGGCTGAAGAAGCCACTATCCAAACTCCCAGCTGGCCCTGGGCCCACTCCCTCTCACCCCCAACAGGGGCTGCTGGGAAGGGACTGGCCACACCGTGGAACTGCCAGCCAGGGAAGGGGGATCCCAAGTCCAGGTCTGGGTCCCTCATGCTCCCCCCCCCCCCATCTCACAAAGGCCAGTGAAGACATTTCAGTCACTTCCCCTATCTTCGAGTTATGGAGCCCAGGGCTCAGACCCAAGGTCACCCAGCAGGAAAGGATGAAATCCCACACTCCTACAGAAACATGGGTAGCCAGCTGACTGGCTGGGGCTCGTGTCCCACAGAGATCTGATCTGCCCAGAAAAAAATGCATTTGTGCCAAAGCCGGGCCTGGGTGCTAGGGAGGACCACACTGGCCTGGGTTGGGGGACAGGAGCACTGACAGATGCTGGGAGGGGAGAACTGGCCACTGTGGTCCAGGGAGTCTCCTCCACGGGGCCTTTCCACCTGTTCTAAGAGAACCAGGCACACTGGGAGCTGGTGGGGAGGAAAGCAGCAAGAATCCAAGCCGGGCACTGGAACCTGCTGGACCATGCAGAGTGGGCAGTGAGAATGACTGCAGCTTCCTGCCATGGGCAGTGGGCTGTGCCGGGGGGGCCCAATATGAACCAGACTGGGAAGGGAGAAGCTGAACTGGTGTTCAACTGATGTTGGGTGTGCTAACCAGGGGTTAGCCAGGGAGGGTTACCAGTCTGGGTCACCTTGGCCCTGAGGCCACTTGCTGACTGACCCTGGTACAGCCCCTTTCTGGCCCTTGAGCCTTGTATTCCAAAGAATGACCCAAAAGCCAAGCCTGGTAGGACAGAGGCAGATGGGGCCACAGCACGGCCGGCTCCACTCCTGAAAGGGATGGGTTTGGCCGCCCAGCAGAGCATACAGAGAGCAGCAACATCCCCTTTCCTTCTCCAGGCCCAGCAGCCACCACCACTCCTCATCCTGAGAAACAAAGGCCCGCAAAGCCCTCTTCACAGAGGGAGAGCCCAATCTCCATTGCCTTAGCACTCTGGATCATTCTGAGACTTGGGCATATTGGGGCATAAGGGGCCGTGGGGGCGGGGTGGGAATGCAGCCATCCTGCCCAGAGGTAGCCCATTAGCAACCAGGGCAGAGAGTTGCACTGTCACCCACCTCCCCCCAACACAGGCCCTAGGAGGTGGTCCCAAGCTCTCCCACTACACAAGTCCGATGAGACCAGGATCTGGAAGTACTGGAGTCTTCAGAAAAAGTGCCCAGCACTTGGGCCTTCCCGGAGGTACCCTTCCTTCCTGAACAGCTGCTCTAGACACGGGGATCTTCCTGAGAGATCAGAACACACATGCAACAATCTGGGGGTGCAGAAGCCCAGCAAAGGGCTACCTGCTTTGTCCACAGCACCTCATTTGTCTCCCACCCCAAGCACACACCTCAGCAACACAGACACTTGCCAGACCTCCGCCTGTGCTGCCCCCTCTGCTTGAAATGTGCTTCCTGGCCCTCCCCGTGCCACCGTCCAAGGCTAATTTGCAGCCTGGCTCTGAGAGGGAATCGCTGGTTTTCTCTTCTGCCTCTGGCATGGGACTGGGTGCTCCTCAAGGGCTGGGCAGAGTCTTGGCTGCTTGGTGCCACACCTGGTCTCTCCTGAAACCAGCAGGGAGCAGAGAAGACTTGGGCCACGCTCCCCAAGGGCCAGAAGAGCAAAGACTGAGCCCCCCACCCCCCCACCCCGCAGAGAACCAGTCTGGGCAGGGAAAGAGGTGGAGCAGCAGTAAGCTGCTGAAGCCCCGGCTTAGGGAGCAGAGGCCCGGTCCACATCCCCCCCCAGTACACACACCCCTTTCTTTCAAGGGGCGTGGCACCCGCACCCCAAAGATGAGCCAGGGTCAGTTCTCAGCTCCAAGCAGCCTCTGGAGCCCCTTTCACCGCCCTTCCACGGGCTGCACCTGGGATATCACAGCGAGCAGGGTCCTCCCTAGAGCCCCGCTCCCCCTTCCCCAAGGCAACCCCGAATCAGCCCCGCCACCCCCAGCTACACCGCACACGAGGCCCGGGACTGTCCAGGAAGCAATCGGAAGCCTCGGAGGGAAGCGGGCTGACCCTGGAGAGGCCCTGAGAGGGGAAGGCTGAAGAGGCCCGATCGAGCGGAGCGGCCTCCCGGGCGGCACCCGCACCGCCCCCTCCCAGGCCGGGTGAGCAGCCCTGGGGGCCAGGGGCGGACCCAGCGCCCATCTCCCGGCACCCCGGGCCAGAGGGGGCGGGAGCGGGCGTCGGTCCCGAGGAAGCGGCTCCAACTTCCACCCCAGCGCCCCGAGGGCCAGCGGAGGATGGAGCCCCGCACGACCTCCTCCGGCTCCCCGCGGCCCTGTCCAGGCAGCCGTGCAGCCCGGCCCGGGCCTGCCCAGCCCAGCCTGGCCCTGCCGGCGGCCGGAGATCGGAGTCCGTGGTCCAGTCCCGGGTTCGGCCTGGGCACCCCCAGGGCCCTCCTGCTGGGGCCGCCGCAAACTTTCTCTCCTGCGTTTGAGGAGGGGGCAGCGCCGGCCTCCGCCCCCCGCCGCGCCGCCCGGAGCGCTACCCCCCGAGCTCGGCGGGCCGGGCGGCCGGGCCCGGCCGGGCCGGACCGGGCGGCCAGGCGGGGAGAGGCCGGCGGCGCGGGGCCTGGGGCCGCGGTACAATCCCGGCCGGGCGGGGGACACCACGAGCTCAGCGCCGGCGCCACGGCCGCGCCCGGACACACGCGGGCGCCCGGCCGGAGCCGCAGGGACACGCGGACCCGCGGACACGCGCGCCGCAGTCCCCCGCGCACACCCCCTGCCCGCTCGGCCGCACGCCCCGCGCCCCGGCCGGAGGCCGCCCTGCTCCGGTCCGTGGGCGCCTCCCACCCCGGCGCGCCCCCCGCCCGGGACCCCCGCCCAGCCACGCTCCGCGCCGCAGGGGAAAGTTGCGCCCCTACTCACGGGCTGCCCCGGGGCGCGCCCCGCCGCCGGCCATCGCCGCGCCCCGTCGCCCGCGCCGCCGCCGCCGCCCGCTTCGCCGCGGGGCCGCCGAAGCCGCGCAGGCCGCCCAGGCCGAGGCCGCCGCCGCCGCGCCCGGGCTCCGCTGCGTGGCCGCGCCGCCGCTGCCCAGCATGAATGGGGCGCCGAGCGTCGCGCGGCTGCGGACCGGCCTCGCTCTCGCCGCCCGCGGAGCGCCGCGCCGGGCGCATGCGCTGCCCGAGGCCGGGGGGCGGGGCCTGCGGGGGCGGGGCGGGCGCAGGGGGCGGGGCTGCTAGTAGCCTCCAGAGGGCGCTCTGTCCCGCGCTGCGCTCTGACCCGGGCCCACCGCACGTCTTCAAAGGGCGATACATTCGTCCGCCTTAATGACTGCGCGGGGGCCGCGGCGGAGCGTCCCCGGGGATCTCCAACCTCCGGGGCCGTCCTGAGCCCGTGTCCCCAAGGATGGTCCAGCCTTCCTTGTGCACGGCCTAAGAATAGAGCTCCCATTCACACAAGGGTAAACTGAGGCCCGAGTAGGGTATGCGCCTTGTCCCGGGTCGTGCAGGGCTGTGGGTAGGGAGCCTCGGCCTTCCGCCACCGCGTCGGTTAGGTGGGATGAGCACCCTCGCGGTGAGCAAAACGGCGCACAACCCGCCCGTGGCGCGTTCGCCGCCGGGGAAACAGGCCGCCCCGGGTCCGGAGGTGGCGAGGTGGCGGGTCGCCAACCCGGCTGCCTTCGACCGCGGCGGGGTGGGCAGGCAGTGCAGGGGCGGGAGCTGGCGGGGTGGCAGGCGATCGCCGCTGACCGTGCTCGCCGGGCGCTCGGCGGCGGCGCGCTCCGAGAGGCGTGAGCTGGGGGCCCTGGAGAGGCCGCCCCGCAGAAGGCCCCGTGCGGAAAGGAGGCGCGGCGACAGGGGCGCAGAACCGACAGGACGGGAAAGCCTGGTGGTGGCCGGGGGAGCGGCGGGAGACTTAGCCCGAAAGGCTGTGTGTGAACCCTACGTCATCCCTGCAGAAGAGGACACCTCCTCACTGCACAGGGCTGAGAAAGGGAACGCAGCAAGGAGCTCAAACCCGGCCAAGGGGCCCTCCCATCTCGTCCCTCCCCTCCCTCCCCTCGCACAGCCCCTATCCTAGTTTCTGAGTTCGTCTTTTCTTCCTTTTCCTTTGGGTTCGACCCTTTGTGCGCGCGTCCCAGATGGCATGCTGCTTTCGCTGTGCTTGTGTTGGGACATTTTAGAAAAGCGATCCTCCCGCTGTTAAGGCCCAGGCCAGCCCGTGCTGCCAGTAGGCAGTTTGTTCGCTGCTTTGTAGTGCCTCCCCCTCCTGCTGATGGACACAGGTCCCCATTTGTGGGTCACTGTGCATCAGGCTGTGATGGACATCTCGTGCAGTCTCTGGGCAGCTCGCTAAGACCCAGAGCTGGGCTGGCAGATCACTCAGTAGGTGTATGTTTAGTTTGGTAGACGCCAGAAAAACAATTTTCCCAAGTGATGGCCCCAGTTTGCACTCCCGGCAGTAGTGTGAGTGGGTCCGAGCAGCCCCCCATCCTCACCCACACTTGCTACCATCACTGTTGAGATTTCCCCAGCTGGTGGTACATACTGGTTTTCCACTGTGGCTTTAACAGGCGTGTCCCTAAATGGGAGAGAGCATCTTCTTCGAAGGTCCTGTCCATTGTTTTATTTAGCAAGCACTAACATAGTGCTGACAACACCGGGCTCTGCTACATTTTACAGATGGGTAAACTGAGGTAGGAGAGATGAAGTGACTTGCCCAGGTTCCCCAGCTTGTAGGTGGCTAACAAGACCCAAGAGCCTTCATTCCTCATGGACTTCTGAGCCACACAGACCTGCATGAGGATCCTGGTGTGACTAGTTAATACACAATAGGTCCTGTCTGCTCTCAGAGCCTCACTTTCCTCCTGCGTGAAATGCATGTAGGAGACCTCCCCACCCTGCCCCTCAGGGTGAGTGTGTGTGCACACCACACCGTGCCTGAGAAAATGTCTATCCCTGCTTTGGGTTGTCTCTGCCTGCTGGCTTCTGGGCTGTCCCCACCTCTTACCTGCTCTTTTGCCAACCTCTCCTCCCCAGGGCCACTGGGGCAGGCACTGTTCAAGGCCCTTTTCACTCTGTTCCACAGTCCCCAAGATCCATGTCCTTTCCCTTGTGGAGCAGCCCCCTGTCTCCAGCTCTTTCCAGGGAACCTCAAGAGGGACACTGGGCTCTGGGTGGCAGTCAAGCTCATGATTAGCTGGGCACACCCACACACACATCCCACAGTTGCCCAACCAGGAACCCCAATGTTATCCTGGACACTCCATTCCCTCCCCCATGTCCCCTGCTTCCCACAGCCCTGTGGTTTCTTTCCAAAATGTTGTTCCAGATCATACCACTTCCTTCCATCCCACTCCACCCCGTTCTTGCTCATGTCACCTTTCTGTCTACTCCCCCAAACAGTGGCAGCAAGATCTGTTCAAGATGGAAATTGGACTATGTAATGCTCATGAATCATGCCAGACCATCAATTCCAGGTGGACCCTATGCCCCAGAGCCATGAAGAAAACTGAAGCATTTTCAGAAGGCAATGGACAGGACAAGGGAAGGATTTCTTCAGCAAGATGTCAAAAGGAAAGAAATAAAGGGAAATATGGATCAATTTGACTACTTAAAATTGGTCATTTTTGTTCACCAAGAGTTACAAAAGAGAAAATGGCAAGGCAAGCCGGGACTTAGGAAAAGATATTTGCAACACACACATATACTTCACGAAAGCTGTGGACGTGGGATAGGGAAGGAACTCCAAGAGTCAATAAAGCAAAAGGCAACAATCCAGCAGGAACACAGGGAGAAGACCCCAATGGACAGCTTGTTGGAGAGACAACGGCTAGTAACTGTTGCTGGGATGAGTCCAGTGCATGGGGTTCTGCACTCTGGGGCTCCCATCTGACCCAGCTGCACCCTTGCCTAAGCTTTGCTCTGAGCTAAGGCCCGGATCCCATGCAGGAAAGGAGGTGAGGCAGAGCTGGGGTATGCCCCCAGGTCTGTAGCCACTGCTCTTCATCCCACATCACATGGGGGCATGAGTTAGCTGGGCTGCTTGGGCTCTCTCCCTCTCTGGGTTTCCTGTGTGGATTTTGCTTCTGGGTGCTGATGCAATTCAAGGGGGCATGGGAGTCATTGGACAGCAGGGAACAATTTGTGAGAACGTGGTTCTGATCTGTAATGTTTGGTGAGGAGGCTCTTTCAGTACTTTCCAACGCTCCCGCCACTGGAGCACTTCCAGGGGCCGCATCTGCGTGTTGGCAACTCCGAGCTTTGTGCAAAAGTAGACTCAAGGGTGCCTTTTCTCCATGAGGCAGGCCCTCACTGCTGATGGGTGAGAAAGAGTCTCTGGGGGAGCACAGTGGGTCCTGGGCACACCAGGCTTCTGGGGTATGACCACTGATCCCTGGCCTTGAGTCTCCTGACTCCTGCCTATCCCTCATCCCCAGCTCAGAAATCAAATATATATATATATATATATATAATTTTTTTGCACGATTTTTTAAGATGTAGGCTCCATGCCCAACATGGGACTTGAACTCATGACCCCAAGATCAAGAGTCATGTGCTCTGCTAACTGAGCCAGCAAGGCACCCCCAAATCTCTCTCTTTTTTTAAATGATTTTATTTATTTATTTGTCAGATAGAGATCACAAGCAGGCAGAGAGGCAGCAGAGAGAAAGGGGGAAGCAGGCTCCCTGCTGAGCAGAGAGCCTGATGTGGGGCTCGATCCCAGGACCCTGAGATCATGACCTGAGCCGAAGGCAGAGGCTTTAACCCACTGAGCCACCCAGGCGCCCCTCTTTTTTTTTTTTTTTTGAGATTTTATTTATTTGACCAAGAGTGACAGCGAGAGAGGAAATGCAGGGGGAGTGGGAGAGGGAAAAGCAGGCTTCCCTCTGAGCAGGGAGCCTGATGTGGGACTTGATCCCAGGATCCTGGGATCATGACCTTAGCCGAAGGCAGATGCTTAACAGCTGAGCCATTCAGGCACCCCATCCCCAAATATTTCTAACCCATTCACATTTCTTACTTCTCTCATGCCTGCCACCTCCTGCCTTGAGCATATGGGGGCCCTCCTTAGTCACCAGTTCCTACCCGGCCCCTCCCCACTTGGCTCTCCATGCTGTGGCCTAGAGGGATCTGGGGAAGGAGGGAGGAATGCTTCACTTCTCAGAACCTGCAGGGGATTCTGTCCACACATAGAACCCCTCCACCACCATCCCCATGGTCAGTGCACATGTGCATACACGCTGGGAGCAGGCAGAGAGCAGGTGCTCCCCAGGGGTTCCTTGACATTTGGAGAATACCCAGCCTGTTTTGGCCCCAAGCGTGCAGCACAGTGGGGTGTCTTGCTGTGGGTAGATGTCGTCAGACTTGGCCCACTGGCAGCTGCTGTGGGCTCAGGGGGGTGAGGAGCGGCTGCCAATTGTATATATTCTGGGAAGCCTACTCTGGCCACTGGGAAGAGAGGGGCTTGGGGGCTCGGCGTGGACATGGGAGGTCTGTCAAGAGACCAGAGACAAGGTGATACCGTGGAAGGCTGAGCACAGAGCCATCTCCACACTACGACTTTGGTCCCCTCAGATAAGAGAGGTGCTCAGCCCAGCAAGAGGCATTCTGAAGAAAAGGCTGCTGGGACCCAGCCATAGCCTTCTCGGTCTCTCCCAGGACAACTGCTCCTGGCCTGCCTTCCCCAGTCAGGCTTTGCGTATCAGGTGACAGACATACAACTGGGCTTAAGCTCCAAGGGACATGTATTGGCTCAGATGAGCATCAGTTGAGTGTGTGTGGATCTTAGGCATAGAGTGGCCATTGGGCCCTGGAGCTCTCTCCCCAGAGCTCCCCTGGTTACCAGTTGGGTCACACCCACACAGGCCTTCTAAGTGGTGGCCTCAGCAGCTCCAGGCACTTACTTCCCAACAGTTCCAAGAAAATTTCCAGCATTGAGCCTCGGTGGGATGAGCTCATCATGTAGCCTCTTTGAACCAGTCACTGTGGCCTTGAGGTAGAATGTAGCAGTTAGCAGGTGGGTATTAGGGACCCCTCTGGAGCTAAGGGTGGCATTAGGAAACCCACGTGTGGTTACCAAAATAAGCAAGCCTGTATGAAGGGCAGGCAAGGCCTTCTGGACCCTAACTGCTTCTCTGTGTGTGCAGATGATGTCCCAAGCATAGGATTCTCTCCAGGGCTGTGGCCTCTGGAAGAGTCATCTCTGCCACCATCATAACAAGCGCCAGGGAAACTTCAGCTTGCTTGAGAATACATAGTCAACAGATGCCAGCACCAAGGGGTCAGTGGAGGCAAGGACTGAAATTAAAGTTATAAAGAACCAAATAGATATTTTATAGTTTCTTTAAAAATACAATAATTGGAGAAAAAGTGATAAAAGATGGCTCTATGGCAGAACAGGAGGGAAAGAGGAAAGAATCAGTGAACTTGAAGATAGAACAATAGAAATTACCGAGTCCAAAAAACAGAGAGAGAAAAAGTAGACTGGGGTGGGAGCTCAGAGCCTCAGGAACCTGTGCAAGATAACGAAAGAGCTCACATTTGTGCCATCAAATTCCCAGAAGGAGAGGAGACAAGGAGGTGGGGTGGGGAGACTGACAAAAAAAAGTTAAATAATGGCTGAAAAGCTCCCAGATTTGGCAGAAGACATAAACCTACAGATTCAAGAAGCTGAACAAACCCCAAATGGTATGAACCCAAAGAAACCTCTCCCAAGGCCCATCATCAGCAACCTTCCAAAAACTGAAGACAACAATCCTTGAAAGCAGAAACAGAGAAAACACACCTTACTGTCAAGGACAAATAGTTTGCATATGGAGGATTCCTCACCAAAAACCCTGGAGGCCAGAAGGACATGGAAGGACATTTTTAAGGCCTGAAAGAGAACTGCCATCTGTGAACTCCATAACTTGTGAAAATGCCATTCAAGAATGAGAAGTCAAGACACTCTCACATGAAGGAAAAGCAAGAAAATGTGTTACCAGCAGGCCTTCTGTGAAAGAATGGCTGAAGGAAGCCATCTAAATAGAAAGAAAATGATAAAAGAAGGATTCTTAGAGCATCAGGAAGGAAGAAAGGACAATGGACTTCTCTGTAGCTTCTGAATTACATTGGATTGTTGAAGCAAAAATTATATCAGTGTCTCGTGTCCCAGAGTGGTTTGAGGGAGCATCTCAGTAATTACATTATAAATGGTGGAGGGGAACAGGCTATAAGGACAGGAAAGATTTCTGCACATCCCACAAACTGGTAAAAACCAGTAGGCTGTGGTAAGGACATATATAGGATGTAATCCCTAGAGTGACCACGACAAATATATGCAAAAAATATACTCAAAAACACTATAGATAACCAAAATGGAATTCTAAAATGTGTTCAAGTAACCCATAGGAGGGCAGAAAAAAGAAAATTGAAAGAAAAAATAAAAAACACCACAGGTTACAAACAAAACAGGTAAAATGGTAGACTTAAACCGTAAGAGAAAATGCAAATAATATGATTCCATTTATGTAACATTTTTGAAGTGACAAAATTATAGAAATGGAGAACAGATGAAAGTCTGGCCAGGTGAGGGAGGGTTGGGGAGTTGTGACTGGAAGGGGGAAGCAGGAGGGGATCTTTAAGGGGAGGGAAAGGTCTGTATCTTAGTCTCAGCCTTAGTTACCCAGAACTTAGTTACACAGAACTGAACACATATATCGTTGTCAATGTCACTGTCCTGGTTTCCGTATTGTCTTATAGTTACAGAAGACATAACCTCTGGGGCAACATAGGAGAAAATACATGGGACCTCACTGTACTATCTTTCCAACTTCCTGAGAAGTTATCGTTATTACAGATCATAATTATTTCAAAAGAAAAGGTAAAGAGGCACCTTGGTGGCTCGTTTGGTTAAGCGTCCGACTCTTGATCTCAGCTCGGTCTTGCTCTCAGGGTTGTGGGTTGAAGCCCTGCACTGGGCTCTGTGCTGGGCGTGAAGCCTACTTAAAAAACAAAAACAAAAAAAAAAAAAACAAAAAAAACCCCACAAAAACCAAAAAAACCCAAAACCGAAAAAAGAAAGAAGAAGTGAAAAAAACACAACAATCCTTGGCTGTTGGTTTTACCCCAGGGCCAGCTCTGATGCTTGCACAACTTTGTGGAGCAGAGCCTGTTCCCTGTGGCCTCCCTTATTTATACCCTGTGGCTGGGGCAGGTTGGACCAGGTGGGGTGGGGTGGGGACACACAGCAGGGTGCTTCTGTCTGGGCCCCACACTGGGCTCAGCCCAGACCTCACCTACAGCAGAGGCTATCGAGGAAATTCTAGGGACACCCTGCCACACCCTCCCTCTCCTGACCTTGTCTCCTCATTCCCCAGGCCGCAGAGTTCATGTTGCCTCTTTGGAGAAACTTCCAATTCCCCGATTTAAAATGCCCCCCAAGTCACATCCTCCAGTGAGGTTCATTATATCACTAATTCCCCTGATGTTTTCTAAGTTGCTTATTTTCATCCGGCCCCCAACCCTGCCCCACCAAATGGAAGTCCCATGAAGACTGGGCTTCATCTTTCTCTTCCTTTCCCTTCACTTTCCTTCCTTTCCCTTCCCTTCCCTACCTTCTTTCTTTCTTTCAGATTTATTTATTTGGTGGGGGGAGGAGAGAGAGAGAGGGCACACATGAGTGAGGGGAGGGGCAGAGAAAGAGAATCCCAAGCAGACTCTGCTGAGCTTGGAGTCCGACACTGGCTCAATCCCATGACCCATGAGATCATGACCCCAGCTGAAACGAAGAGTCAGATGCCCAAAGGACTGAGCGCCAGGTGTGGAGCCTGTTCTTTCTTATAAGGAGTTTACAAGGCCAACATTCTATAAGGGTTTGTGGGATGTATTCAGTAACTGTTGCTGTAACAAGTCACCCTAAAATCGAATGGCTTAAAACAGCAACCGTTCATTCTCTCATGGTTTCTGTGGGGAATTTAGAGGCGATGGCAGGGAAGGTGGGACTCTGCTTCATGGTGTCTGAGGGTCTGGCTGGGAAACATCCTCTCCTGGCCATTGGATCCCAGACCTGTCTCCAGAGAGCCCTTTCAGAACCTCTAGGCCATGCCTCAGCCCACACACACCTCTGTGGCTACACACTGTCAGTCCTGGGGATGCGGTCAGGGTCATAGGTGATAGTTGGAGATGAGGAGAGAGTTGGAATTTCTAGGCAGTCTTTTTGACCTAAATTTCTGAGACATCCTTCTTGGCAAAGCCCTCCCCTCGGAGGAATGGCCCCATCACAGCTGGGGCTCCACCCAAAAGAGTGCAAGCTTTGGGGGCCCAGTCCACTCCTATGTCGCAGGACTCTGCTCTCATCATGTGTCTATCTCTTGGTACCTTTCCTGGATCCTGGGGCAAATGGTAGCAGCTCCTAGGGCCACTGTGAGGACTGGGGAAAACATACGGGGATCCCCAGGCAGAGAGCTCTCTCTGAGGCACCTCTCTCAACCCTCACCACCACCAGGCAGGGAGGGGCTGTGACTGCCTCCATTCTGCAGCTGAGGAAGTTGGAACAGAGAAGTGACGTGACATATCCCAGGGGACGTGCTGAGCATTCTGCGGTCCCTTCTCTTGACCTCCACACACCAGGCCTCTGCAGTAGCCCTGGCCATACTACTTGCCCCCTCCACCCCCTCTCTTCCTGTTGCTCCATGCTTTGTCATAGGCAATCTTTGTGATTTCCCTAATTCACCACGAGCTTTGCACATGATGCCTATGCCTTCTGTCCCCATGAAGTCATCATGCTGACCTTACCCAGCTACCCCCAGCACAGGCTCCTCCTCCTCTGGGAAGTCCACCTTAAAGCATCCGCCCACCTACCTGGTCTGGAGAAGCCCTGGGCTTATGGGCCTTGGACCTCAGCACAACATCACTAGACATAAACAATGGACAGAATCAGATTTGCCGAATGTCTAGCTTTGCTTCATCCAAAGGGACATTTGCTGACTTGCTTCTCTGTAAGGTCCAAAGAGGTTTGTAGCTTCAGGCATGGCTGGATCCAGGGGTTCAATGACATCAGCGGGCATCTATTTCTTGGCTCTGCCTTACTCTGTGTGCATTCTCAGGTATGCTCTCCCAACCAGCTGGCCAAGATGACCCTGGCAAATTATTGCACCTGTTGGGGTCACAAGACTGACAGCTCACTCTCCCCTGGACATTGTAAACTGAGGGTGGGATGTCGGGGGCAGGGGGGTGGTTGGATGAGGGCAACCTCTCCAATGCAGCAGCTGCTGATGCCTCTAGAAGCCTTTACCTTTCATGAGGTCTGGCCTTTTTTTTTTTTTTTTTAATAATTCAAAGAGGACTTTTAAATATTAAAATATATGCTCATGGTTTAAAAAAAAAAAATCCCAGAAGTGCACAAAAGGATACACAATGAAAAGTCAGTCTCCCTCTGGAGCTCCCAACTCTGGCTCTGGGAGAAAACCGGCTACCAGTTTCCCTGTGTCCTGGCAGAGATATCTTACACTGTTACAAGCAAATGCAAACACCCATGGATATTCTTGCCTCTCTGTTTTCTCAAAAGATACAAACTATACACCTAGCTCTGAACCTTCTTCTTCTTTTTTTTTTTCTCTCCTCTTACTCACAGATTTGTGGAAATTATTCCACAGGGGCTATCTAGAAATGCCTTCCTCTCCCTCTTTAACTTCCTACAAACGGAATCATCTAGCACTCACAGCACATCCTGGGGTGCCCCTCAGTGAGTCACACTTTTGTGTACTCCTTCCCCTCCAGTGTATGACTTGCTTCTAGGATAGAGCAAAAGTGAAGGGCTGTCTTTTTCGTGATTTTATTAGGTCCTATAAGAAACTCCCTGGCTGGCTTTGAAGAAGTGAGAACACGTTGAGGGAGGGCCTGTGACAGTCACAAGCTAGGAGATGGCCTCCAGCCTCCAGCCTCCAGCCTCCAGCCACAAGGGAATGAGATCTGCCAACAGCCAGGTGAGCCTGGTGGGAGCCCAGCCTGACCACACCTTGACTGTGGCCTCGTGAGATCCTCCCTGAGCAGGGGACCAGTTCAGCTGTGCCAGGGCTCCTGACCCAGGGACATGTGAGAAGGCGTGCAACTAGCCGCAAACTGCTAAGTTGGTAATAATTTGTTAGGAAGCTAAGAGCAGTGTTAGCTCCTTGCCCAGCTCGTCTCCCTCCAGATGTCTGTGAAATTCATCCGTATCCTTATGGGGATCTCTAGTTCTTTTTCATTGTTGGGCAGTATTCCGTATGATTAAACTATACCCTGCCCTTCCTACTGTCCATGGGCATTTGGTCTCCTTTAACTCTTTGGCTGCTGTGAATAAAACAGCCTGAACATCCATCCAGGTACCATTTAGACCGCATACATATTCAGCCTCCTGAATAGCAACCTAGGAGTAAACCTGCTGCATGGATGTTTACCCTCATAAGAAATGGCCAAACCATTTTCCAAAGTGGTTTAAATACTTCACATGCCTGGTAGCAGTGTCCGTGGGTCCCAGCGGTTGTTCCTGCTCACCAACACCTGGTAGTGTCCATCCTCGCGCTTTTGGCCTTTGGATGGGTGTGCAGAGGTTTTTCTTTGTGGTTTTCCCTTGCATTCCCCTGATGAGTCATAAGGATGTGGGGCACTTTTTCATGTTTATTTGCCTTTCCTGAGAGGTTCCTGATATTACTTTGTCAGCTCTAGAGCAATTTATTATCTGCCCATAAACCCTAAGCTGGAGCTGGAGGGAAGGAGAAACTCTCTTCACAAGGTCAGGCTCACTGGGGCCAATCATGAAACCCCAAAACGAAGGTGACACAGAAGGGAATAGTGCTAAGAGATCGAAGGATAGAGAATAGGTCCCCATCACTGTGTGTAAGCTCTCAGATCCAGCCATGCCTGAAGCTTCCTTCCGCACTTCCCAATCATGAGCCAACACACTCTTCTTGCTGAAGTCAGTTTGAGCTATGGTTTTGTCACTTGTGAAAAAGGGGTCCTAACTGATACAGGGGCTGAGGCGGCTCCAGTCTGGGTTCCAGTCTGCCCGGACTCTGGCTCTCAGGGACACTGGCATTCTTGAGGCCAGCCAAGCTTCCAAAGCGGGGTGGGGGAAGTGGGGGTGGGGGGCAAATGGGGGCTCTGGATTCCAAGTGTTCCACTAGCCCTCCCTACTGTGGTCTGCACCCTGCTTCATTATTGAGTGTGTTTTGAGGCTGAATAACCATGTAATTGGTTTATCTGTTCCATAGTCGAATTTCAGCAAATATGTTTTTCATAATTAGGTGATGTTTATTTAACGGGAATAACCAGCCCATTAAATTTAATGAGGCAGGTTATCAGGTATGAAGTGGAAGTGTTTTTCCTTAAGAGCAACCTGGATTTGGCCGTTCTTGGGGGGGCCGGGGAGAAGCAGGCAGCTGCCCTGTCTGGGTGTGGGAAGCCCCAGGGAGTGGGGGCTAAAGGTATGTCCTATCGTCACAGGAAACGGGAACCCCCCACTCCTGGTGCTCCCAGCCCCCATACTTACCCTCCATTGCATAGTATCCTCTATCACTGATTTTCTCTTTTCTATGTCCCTACCTCCAGATCTCCAAGCTCTGGAGGGCAGGGTTTCCCCTTCCCCTCCCCCTCATTGCTGTATCTCCAGCATCTCAAACAGTGCCTGCACACGGTAGGCATTCAATGCCAACACTGGCTGTGCAAAATAGAAATAACTAAGGGAGACCCCTCCTGCCACTGTCTCTGGGAGTGTCCCTCCTGGCACACTTTGGGCCCTCCCTACCCCACTACTGAAATCTCCTTTTTAGCAGGCTTTGTCCCCCTCACTGCCCCTGCTTGGCGGGTGGCAAAGGGGTTAACCCAAGGGTTGGTGTCAACCAACCCTTAGAGGATGGCGTCTATGACTGCCAAAGGGTTGACCTAAGGGGTCAACCACTGGGCCCAGAAGCCCACGGGAAGAGATGGCCGTGTGCCGCCCTGACCCGAAGGCCCAGGCTGTGGAGGGCATACTGCCACATGCATTCGGGAGGGCACAGGACCTGGGGACTAGTAAAATGTTCAGGTCAGTAGAGAACAATGGGAAACACAGTCAGTGATTAAAAAACAAAACACATATTATTTTCATCCAAAGAATGGGTTCACACTGTAATATACTGATTTCTTAAAAAGAGAGTACATAGAGCTCCATGTTGATATATTCCATACCACCATTGTTAGCGGCTACAGTCCTCTCTTACGGATAGCATATTTTACTTAAAGCACACACCCCCTCTTGTTGGACATTTAGATTTTTTCCAATATTTTGCCATTGCTATAAATACTACAGTAAACAAAGCAGTGGCTTCACCTGGCCAACTCTGGCTCAGTCCTTAGACTAGGACTTAAGCCTCCTCACTGAAGCCCTCCTGACCCCACAGCCTGAGCACCCTGAGCTCAGAGCTCCCGGGGGGGGGGCTGTCCCTAGGGGCCTCATCACAAGTGACCTCTGATGTCTTTTGGAATTATGACATGACTCCTACTACCTCCTCCTGCTAGACTAGAAGCCCGTGGGGGCATGGAGCAGATATTGCCATTGTTTTCACAGTACCTAAGATATGATAACATGAACAATGTTAACTTTTTGGGTTTCTCTAGAAGCCAATTCTGAGGCAGAGATGAGCCTACAGGATGTTTCTTCGAGTGTCTTTGGGGTCAACACTTCTGGGTAAGGGGAAGAAGCCTCCGTTTCTTCTAGCAGGGCTGCCAAGCAGACTCGATGAGGCCATGCCCACCTCTTGGGTCAGAAAACTCTGCCAGCTTGCTCTAGCTTGGGGCATGGGAGCTGGGTCTCTACACCTACCCCATCAGGGAGTAATTGGATACATCTCCTGGGCTGTTGGGGTGTGACTCAGGTGGGGTGGCTCCCTAGCAAAGGTGCTTTCCAGAGGGAGAGGACTCGGGGGCGAGGGCTGTCTGTCCACAGCTGACCCTAAAGGGGATCTGGGTGGTAGGTCCTCTGCCCTCACATTTAGAGAGCACTAAACACGGGACACCTGTCATCACAACCTCCTTAGAGGATGGCGTCTATGATCGTCTTCCTTTTACAGATGAGGAAATGGCCTAGGGGCTTAGGAGTTGCTGACCAGGGGCTTGGAGCAGGTACGGGGTCTGTCTGGCCCCAAATCTCCATATTATGCTGCGGAGTGGGTGTCCCAGAGGCTGTGCAAAGGCCAGGACAAACATCCCAGGACACAGAGCCTGTTACCACGCTGGGTTCCTGGCTACTCATCCTTAGAGCCATTGATCTAGGCTCACTAGGCAGAGGGCCTGTGAGCTCCCGGTCATCGGTGATGTCTATGGATCTGGCTCTCCCCGCTTCTTGTTCTGTCAGTCCTGCTTCGTCTACTTTGCCGAGTAAGATGCATGCACATTTTAGGATTTCCAAATCTTCCTGCCTGCCATCCCTGCTAGTGTTTGAACTGTCTGGCTCTGTTGCTCATTCACTCCTTGTCCCAAAGTCTGGGCTGATAGTAACACAGCCATTGCAGCCTTCTCAGAGTTTGCTGATATGCCTCTGTTTCTGTGCTTCTGTTTTTTTTTTTTTTTTTTAAAGATTTTATTTATTTATTTACTTGACAGACAGAGATCACAAGTAGGCAGAGAGGCAGGCAGAGAGAGAGAGAGAGGAGGAAGCAGGCTCCCTGCTTGAGCAGAGAGCCTGATGTGGGGCTCGATCCCAGGACTCTGAGATCATGACCTGAGCCGAAGGCAGAGGCTTTAACCCACTGAGCCACCCAGGTGCCCCTGTGCTTCTGCTTTCAACTAGCCTGTGCCCTTATTCAGGTGAGATCTCTTGTAAACAACACACAGGTGGATTATGAGGGGGGAGGGGTATTGGAGGAGTGGTTTTTGTTTTGTTTTGGTGAATTTGCACACTTTAAAAGGCCTCTGATGCATTTCACCAAACGTGTCCCCAAGAGAGGTCATGTGAGCTGCCTTCTGGCAATGGCCTCAGTGGAGGGTCTTCTCCACATCTGTGTGACACTCTGACTTTCCTGTGTCCAGGGCACATTGGACATTTCTTTCATGCCCTGCTCTCACTCCCACCTCAGCCTGGATTGGCCTGGGATGTTTGCAGCGATCCCTGTACCCACTTGCGGGCGGATAAGGTGGTGGCATGTGGCTAAGGGCAGGCCAATGAATGAGCACCTTCCAAGAGATCCTGCCCTGGGACTCACTGCTGCCTTGATGATACCAGCTCATACCCTACCTTGGCATTGCTGGGCCTCTCCAGATCAGTAATGACATTGGAAGGAATGGACTCTAGCCATATCTTTTGCTAGAATCCACACTCCCATCTGGGGGACCAAACAAGGGAAAAGGTACAGGATTGGCCCCTTCAGCTAGGTCCCTGGAGCAAGGTCGAGTTAAGTCCCTGGGCCTGGCCCAGCACACAGTCAGTACCCCTGCTCCAGAAAAAGGTAGCGTTAGCACTGCATACTGTACTCTTGGACAAGTTGCTTCCACTTTCTGTGTTACGGTTTCCTCATCTGCAAAGCTGGGGCGGCAATGGCCCTACCCCACAGAGCTAGCTTTTACAAAGGGTGTGAGAGGACCTAGCACGTGGCGAATGCCTAACAGGGCTGATGACTGGTACTCCTCTGGAAGATGTCAATCACATGCCAATTTAAGCTCTACGCATGCACAGGTATGTGTACACACCCATCTGTACCCACAACACATGCGCACCTGAAGAAAGGCACACGTGCTCGCTCAGCAGCCCCGAGTCATGCCAAAGCCCTTTCTGCGGGCCAGGGCCATGCCTTGCCCTCCACTTCCAGCTAGGTTCAGCTAACGGGAGGCACAAATGAGGCTGGAGGATGGGAGGAGAGGAGAGGCCACGAGCAGCCACCACCTGTAGAGCAGTGCCCCTTCAGTGGCTCCAGCTCGAGTGAGCAGGGTTCCTGTGATATCAGCCTCCACTGGGTCACAGTGCCTCTTCCCTTGGTCCCTGCAGCCCTGGGTGATGTGAACTTCCCGCTGTCAGCTAATTTCTGGGCTGTCACACCATTCTGTTTGGGTTTTCAGCTACTCTGTCTTCTTTGTGGTCAATTTCCTGTATACAGCTCCTGATGTTTAAATAATGGGAGTGCTTTGGGGTTTCCTGGTTGGACCCCGGAAGTCACAGCTAACACCTTATTTAATCCCCTAGCAACCAGGTAGGATGGGTATTAACACTCCCTTTCAATAGCGTGGCTGGGACCTGAGCCCAGGAATGTCTGCCTCCGGGTCCACGCAGTGTTGGACACACCCCTTACCCATATGGCCATGTGGAAGGGCTGTCCACGTAGGAGACACACAAACGCGTGCACACATCACACGCACAGAGAGCCTGCAGCTCGATCACATGCCTTTCCCCTTCACACGTCAACACAATGATACAATGGCTCTGAACAAACACCCATTAGTCTCCAGTCATAGGAAAGAGGTGGGGATCTGAGAAGAGAACCTTGGTTCTGACTCGGGGGAAGTCGGGGAAATGGCTGAGATCCAGGTGGGGAGAGCCCAGTAGTATTAACAGGTGGTGAGCGTGGTGGCTGCCTGTGCAAACACAGCACACATGTATAGACTGTTGCATACACACAAGTGTACACAGACACAAAGGCATCTGTATACACACACACAGATGGGCAGACGCACACAGACTTGTGCACACAGACACGTGTACACACACGTGCACGCATCTATATACACACGTGCACCTGTACACACATTACACATGTGCACACACAAGGCACACATACACATGCATGGATGGCTGCCCTCGGTGGACTCCTGGGTGGGAGGACGGAGTCGGAGATATTCCCGTGGGACTGGGAAGGTGGGCAAAGCTGTGGATGCCAGCGGCTTCTGAAGGAGTCTGGGAAGTTCTTTAGCAGCTTCCAGCTGAAGGACGGCTCTGATGTCACTTCAGGTCAACAATACAGGTGACCTGTGACCCCGTTCCTCCCATGCTGGCTTTACAAAGGGCCAGCCCTTCCATGGGCTGCTAGAGGAGGCTGGGAGGAGGTTGGGGCAAGGGTCCCCTGCCACCTACAGGGGCTGTTCACCTCAGTGTGCCCTCTGAATGCCTCCTTGTGTGTTTTGGCAAGCTGACCCAGAACTTGGAGAGAGGGCATCTCCCAAAGCTCTTTCCTCTCAGCCAATATGTAGCTTGGCTGAACAAAGCTGCCTTATGCTACCTGCCCAGACAATAGGACACTGCCAAGCCCCAGCCGCAACTTTAGCTTTGTGTGTGAGAATTTGGGAATGAGCAGAGATGCCTGGGCTGCAAAGCCCGAGTCAAGATCCAGGCTCTCAGCTCCAGATGGCTAGAGGCTCTCCAAAGGAACTTTCACAGGAAATCCAAGGTCACCAGCAGAGCAGTGAGTGCATCAGAAGCCCCGCCCCAAACTCCTCTGGCTGCCTCCCTCACACAGCACTGGGCCAGGCTGGGTGCAACTGGGGTGTGGTCAAGGCGCCTCAGCAGGGATCCTGTCGAAGGTCAAGGACTGGCGGACTGGTGTGTGGACACCCACTGAGCAGAGCCATCCCAAACCCCACTGTCCTCTGCTCTTCTCAGTCCCTGTGTCCCTCATTTCAGCCCCTAGAATCACTAGCACCTAAGCCCGAGATCTGGAAGTCATGCTTGATCCTCCCCTACAGTACCCTAATGCTAATCTCAGCTCCTAAGCTTCACCTCTGTCCCCTGACCTGGCCCACCTGCCTCCCATTTAAAATGCCCGTGAGTGCCCGCAGGGCTCTCCTTGGCACTCAGTCTAGCCCCACTTGATCCCATCCTCACTGAGAGCCACCATGGTAGCCTCAGAGGGACCCCCCAATGCCATGGCCTGGCATCCCTGCTACCCCTCCAGCCCCCACTCTGCTCTCTGCAAAGCCCAGCTGTTCATGCTCTTTGCCCCCTGAGCCGGGCATCTAGGGTCTCACTCACCCAGCCTCTGGCTTGCCCAGCAAGTCCTCCATTCGGCTTCAACACTGGAGCTCAGACAGCACCTCTGTCAGGAAGCTGGCCTGTTCGCTCTGTTCCATACCTAGAAAGAACTGCATTCCCTTCACTGCATCTCATACTTGCTTCTGGCTGGCCTTTTGCTGTTGCAGCATAATCGTGGGTTTCCACATCTGTGTCCCCTGCTAGGCTGGGTGCTCCCCAAGGGAAACAGCCTGTTTTATTCAGCCTGCATTGCCGTGGTCCAGCCCAGGTACGTACAAGAGAGGAGGCAGCAGTGGCTGTCTGCCAGCCGAGAGAATGACTGAAAACAAAGACATTTGCTTTATTTGTTTTTGGACAGTGGCACATACTCTATTTTTCACACACGTGGCAGCCCCAAGCACAGAGGCATCCATAGGCACCCAGGAGAAAATGGCCGTGGCCTACGGGACTGTGGACTGTGGTCCCATAACCGGTTCCTTCTTCAGGGCTCCAAGTCAGTGCCAGGGCCAGCCGCTCCTCACCCCTACAAAGGAGAACAGGTCATAGTTCAGTCACCGCTCACTCTGCTGGGACCCCTGTGCATCCCCCAGGCCTCAGCTCCAAGAGGGCCCCTGGCTCTTGGGATGCCCCATCAGTGTCACTGCTCAATGGAAGGAGTATTCCCCAGCCAGTCCCTGAGACCTGGGACTGGCTCTCTTCACCTCCGTGCCTGGTGCCCACCCAACACACACCTGCATCGGCCCGCTAACATGGACCCTATATCCATCTGACCTCCCTGCCTCCCCTTACAGAGGGGTAGGCCTCAGCCCAAGGCTGCCTTGCCTCACCAACATCTCCCCTGTTATCTCACTTAACCACTCAGAGTTCTCTAAGTGAAGCCAGTCAGAGAGAGTGCTCTGGTGTGTGAGAGCCCTCACACTCAGGCTGTTTCTTGCTGGAAAACTGCCTCCGAAGCCCTGCCCACGTCCACACACATGTATACGTCCCTGGGCTTGGAAGGCACCACCCAGGTGCTGGCAGGGGCTCCTGGGAGGTGCCTCCCACCCTGGGCTTCCAACCAGGCGGGACTCTGTCTGCCAGAGATGAGGGTTCCTGCCACCTGGGGCTTCTAGAAGCACATCCCTATCAGAGATGCTCAAGGCCCCATCCCTGGCTCCACCAGGAGGTTTCTGAGGCAGAAGTTGGCAGCAGGCAGCAACACTTGCTGCATCTCAGCACAGGGTGCAATGTGTGTGTCTGTGCACCGAGGCCATGCGGGAGTAGGGGGAGTGAGCGTCTTCCGAGGGAATGCTGCATATGCAGCGGGAGCAGGGCCGGCCTCGGCTGCTGCCAGTTGCTCAGTCTCCAATTTAGGCTTTAATAACGCCAGGGGATGGGGGCTGGGGGCCAGGAAGGAGGGTGCCAGGCCTGGCAGTGCCCCAGAGCCTCTCTTAGGCGTGCTAGAGCTACATAGAACACACTGGAGTTAAATGCAATCTGTCTTCCTTCATAATCACATTTTTGCCTCAGTGCAATGAAGATATATTGGTGAGATGTGTTTGTTAAAGATATACTCTGCTGGGGGAGGGGCTGAAAACTCTGGGGCCATGGGGCCTGAAGGAAGAAGAGAGGGAGGGCGGTCGGGGGCTGAGGGGTGCCAGAGTGCTCTGTGGTGAATCAAGGGGGTGCCATGGCAGGACCCCAAGTCTCTTGCTCAGTAGAAAGTTAGGTGCATGTTGTGCAAGCCTGGGTGATGGCCTGCGGATCCCAGCAGGGCAAGGGTTCCCATGCAAGCCTTCACACGCACCTTGGTAGATATAAAGGGGTGCGGGAGGGCCCCTTGTTTCCACAGCCACGTGGTACGGTGCAGGGCGTCTGGCCTAGCTCTGCTCCATGCTGCAGGGACCATTGGCAGCACAGCTTCTCGTGCTCCACAGCAGGTTGGAATCGTGATCTACCCAGACTCTACGCCTAGCCAGTGCCGTGTGGAGCTGCTGCGGGGCTCCAGGCTGTCCCACTGCCTCCTCCAGATAGCAGGCCTCAAGGCCCAGACAGGCACCTGCACCTTGTCTGGGAGAGGCAGCCAGTGTGGCAGCAGCTTCGCCTCCCAGGTCCCAAGCTGACAGCAAAGTGAGGAGGGTTCTGGTGAGGCGGGACCACTGAGGAGGAGACTGCCAGATCTAGCTGGAGGGCCACCTGACCTCTGGCCTCAGCCTTTCCACCATCATTACCTCCAGCAGCTTGTCTCCTACTCAGACAAAAGGAGCTCTTCTATGGGAAGAAGGTCCCATCCTCCAGTCCTTTGAACAAATATGTCAGACTTCTGGAGAGGTCCAAGCCAGGTGCCCCAAGTGAATGACGGGGAGGGGCCAGGTCCAGCCTGGGCTGTGAACTGTTGGGCTTGGGAAGAGGGATGGAATTGTCTAGAAGAGCAACAGTGGGGAGGTGAGAGGACAGGACTGGGAACTGGCTGGGAGGGTCAGGGACAGAGGGCAAGACCCTGGGACCAGGTTTCAGGGGAGGCCCACAGTCAACCTCAGACATCTAGGATACCCCACTGCTTCCTTGCAGGAGGGCTGGGGATGTGTGAGACCTAGGACCACTATGACCCCCTCCCACTCACCAGGGGCTGGCTGCCGGCATGCCCCTGCAGACCAGCACAGAAGTGAGATGGGCTGAGAGGTACCCTTCGCTCCCTCGCACATTCAGGCAGGCCACACCTGCCTGCCACACCACTCTTCCACCTCCCTGAACCCAAAGGCTCTTCTTCTAGAGCTGTCCCTGCCCTTTCTGGGAGCCCTACCCTGCACCATGGGCCCTCCTCTGAGCTCCCACCCCCAACTGCTAAAAGGTTAAGAAGTGGGTGGCACATGCATGCCCTTTTCTAGGTGACTGGTCCTTTGAACATGGGAGCCAGAGATGCTCCCAGACCCAGAGCTTACTCAGAGCCGCTCCTGGACCCAGTCTAGTGGGGCCCAGTGCCTGGGCCCGCTTTTCCTAATCCAGATATCTGAGGGCAGTCATGGGATCAGCAACGCAGAACATCTGAACCAGGAAGTGCAGAGGAAATTGAAGGCCTGAGTCTATCACTGTGCAAAAGGCAGAGGCTTGGGTTTACCATGACTAACTTAGCAGACAAAGACAGGCCAAGAGAGTGCAGCACTCATGCCCTGCCCCCATACACCCAGCAGCCCAGGGGCGCAGGCAGGGAGGGTAGGGCATGGCCTTACCTTGTGGGCAGCACTCACGCAGTGCTGGTAAGCCTTGACCAGGTCCGAGCACAGAAGCACCTCTTGTAGGTGGTCGCGGTAACAGCGGAGGATCTGAGCCTGCAGCCCTGAGCACACGGGCTCTATCCTGCGGGGCCTGCAGGGACAGAGAGCAGGTGGGCCTGAGGCTCGGTCCTAGTGGACAGGAGGGCGATCAGCTCACTCACTCAACACCATGGGCGAGGCACCTGGTGGCCGACATCATCCAGTTACCCCTCAGAGAGAGAACCAGGGGACGCAGGGGCTTGAGTGCTGTCACATAACAGCAGATGCCAAGGGGACTGGGATCCACACTGGCTCTGGCCCTAAGGGGGCCAGCTGGAAGCCTCTTGTGCCCCCACCTGACTCTTCCTGCCTCAGGGGTACACCTGGCTGTGACTGTGTGATCACACACCCTGCAACTCTTTTTTCATATGAAGTTGTTAATCTGATTTCAAAACCTAATACATGCACAATGAAGAAACCTGGAAAAGTATAGGAATGTCTAAAAAAATATATAACATTTTTAGAACCTCACTTCCTAGAGATCACCTTTGCAGTACTGAGGGGATGCCTTACTCTTTTTTTCTTTCTTTATCCAAGTAGGTTCAGAACCTACAAAAAAAAAATGAGTATGTTTTCTAAAATACAAAACCAAACCAAGTGAAATAAAGATCATGCTAATAGAGGTCACCAGCGTGACTAGTTTCTCTCTTTCCCGAGTCCTTCCTTTGCCTCCTCTCCCTTCTCCTTTCCCTCCCGCCAGCATGCGTGCACTGTGTCACACACACACACACACACACACACACACGCCTGCACACACTCACGAGGCACGTCAGGCATCATCCTACTCTTGGACTCCTAGCAGCTCTGAGCGGTATGTGCTATGATTTCTCATCCCTTGATGCAAATCAAGAAACTGAGATACAGAGGATTAAGTAAACTGCCCAACGTCGCATACTGGGAAGTGGAAAGGGGGCAGACTTATTTGTTTATGTGGGTTTGGTTGCACTGTTTCCACAGATTGGTTTTTCAGGCCAGGTCCACGCGGGAACCTTCGCTGCCAGGGACGGATCCACGACACTTGATGCGACCTTTCAGAATAAATACCACTCATGGCCAGGGCACTTGGTAGGAACTGTAAAAATACAGAAAGCCATTCCTGGAGGTTCTCAGCCGTGAGACCGTCACTATGATGCTTGACGTAGCTCTGCCTCTGTCACGCAGCAGGGAGACTTGTGGGTTCATCATTCTCCCAGCCCAGTGTCTCTATATTTTAGAAATCCAGCCATGCAGTCGGTGCTGGAATGGAGTAGCACCATTATTATTTTAAACTAACTCAAACAGACCGAGTTCATCAGTTAAGAACAGCAAGCAATGGAATGCTCAGAGGCTTAGCAGGTAAGATATGCAGTATTTACTGATCTCATTTTACTAGCCTGGAGGTGGCACTTCTGCTATTGCTGTGCCACCAACAAGGGCACGCGGGCCTGGGTGCTTCTTCCTTCCCCTGCACCATCCCCGTGTGTTGGCTACCATCATCCTCAGGCCTGCTTTCTCAGGAAAGGAGAATGAATAGGTGGTGGTAGATGGAGGCTTCCTCCTCCTGGAAGGGAGGGGAGCAGAAAGGATGGCTCCCAAGGCTATGCTGGCCTGGCTCTGCCCCAACAATGTGTGATTCTATTAGGCTTTGAGGATATGCAGCCATGGAGCTGAGGCCAGTCCTCTAGTACCACGCTACTCTAGTCCTTGAGATCACGGTCCTGCCTTGTGTCCACATGGCATGGATGAGGTGTTACAGATTTCTTACTTAGGACATATGGGGTCTTGTCTCAGCACTAGCCTCCAATCTTCGCACACAGGGGGGCAGATGGTCTCCTAGGATTCATGCTTTTCCTCTCCAGACCCCCTTTACTGGGTTCCGTCTGCCACTGCCCACAACTGGGGTCACTGGGGTGCCCCTTGACTCCCCCCAATGCTTGTAGGTTGTCTCTCCATTCTTGTATTTAAAAACACTTTGACTTGGTGGCATCTAGTTGTGAGTCTTTCAAAGTGTATTTTCAGCCTTTTGCTGGGCATTTCATCTTGGACAAATTCTCTCTACAGCTATGCTAACTGCTTCACTTCCAATTGTTCTGCCATCCTCCCTTAGGACACTGGGAATGCACAGATTTTTGCTTTCAGCCCTCCATCTCAACTATCTTCCCCTGTTTGTTTTACTCTCTGGTTCTCTGTTCTGGGGAAGATAGAACTTGTTTTTTCTCAGTTCCAGACCTGCTCTTGGTGGGCTGAAGTCCATGAGATCACATCTTTCTGTGGCTCTTTCCTGGTCCCTGTTACTATAGTTCCTGAGGGCACAGGCTTTGTGGCATCCCCTTTTGTACCTCCTGAGACAGCATCCCCCCCATCACATGACCCCCATGAGTCCTGTTCCTGGCTCCCGCCCAGCATTTGGCAGGGACTCTGCTGGCATCCGTGATCAGTGGAAGTGCCGGGCTCAGTGGAGGCAGAGCTGTAGCCCTAAGTCTCTGTACAAGGTCTACAGGTCTACAGGACAGGTGGTGCAAGAGGGGCCTGGGCCAGGTGGTATGGCCAAGTTGCCCTGGAGCCCTAGTTCTGACCCCATGAGCGGCCCGCCTTCCCCAGACCTGCCACAGGGACCCTGGCTTTCACTTTGCAGGCTGTGCAAAGGTAGAGTAGTTATTTTAGATCTTGTCCCTCTCCGTCAGTGCCTACCTCCTTTCGTTTCAGGTCCCAGGAGAGAGGCTCCTGTGCATTTTGTGGGTAAACATCACAGAACCCTCAGTGGGCTCCAAGTTTGGGAGAAACTGGGCCATGGCGAAATCCATCCCTTCCACACCGGTATTACCTCTGGGACTCCAGAGGCTTCTCTCCTCTGGGATTTATCAGGAACAATATGAGGAGAAGGGATGGCAGGCAAATGTCAGCTGGAAGAAATTTCACCTGTTTGCCCACTAAATGGCTCTGAATGAAATAGGAGGAGAGTGAGAGCACAGCTCTCCAAATACAAGGCTTTCTCTGAAGCAAGGCAGGGCAGGGCCTGGGGTCCAGCCATTCTTGAAATCAGGTGCATTCTATTCAAGCAGAGCGCCACCCTGCCTCAGGCCACAGCAACCCTGTTTACACCACATACCACTCAGCAAAGATAGGGAGAAACAGTCAAGTCTTATGAAGAGCTACTTTTCAAATGCACAAGAAATGCATCCATAGCCTGCTATGAACTTTCCAGGGGTTGAGATAAATCTTGCTTCCCTATCTGAAGGGAATTTGCTGCCGCGCTTTAGATCTAATGGTCCACGTGGCTTGGAGGGGGTTAACGTCACCCAGGTGAGAAGGCCGAGAGCACATTGCTGAGGAAGGCGGCTCACTTCTCTGGCCCTTACCGTCCTCACCTGCAAATGGGAACAGCACCTGCCCTAGGCTGATGAAGGCCGGACAGGCATGTGTATGACAGAGTGTGTCATGAAAAGGGCTGCTCTCACCAACAACCTGGCTGTCAGTGGTCAGGCTAGGGTGGGAGGAGAGCTGAAGAAGAGAGGGTGGGGTTACATGGCACTTGGTGAAGGGTCCAGACGAGGAGGCTTTGACACTGGGACTCTAGGGGTCAGCTCAAAGGTGGGACTTCTCTGAACATGTCCCTCTCCCTGTAACCTAAGCTCTAGCATCTTCCAGAGCCTGTTCAGATCTTGCCCAGGTCTCACTGGTGCCTCTGTCCCCAGGAGTCTTACAGTACCCATCACTGTGTATCTTCTCCCAGGATCCAGCAGACCCATGAGTGTGACGCCCTGTGGACCAATGGGAAAACACACGTTTTGCCCCAAACTCAGGGGAAGGTTCTGGCTTTGCCACTTCCCACTGTGTGGTCAGGGGTCGGAGGGGGTGCCCGACTGAGCAGAGCTGCCTGAGACTCGGCAAGTGGGCATCAGTCCTCAACAACCAGCATGTTTTCCGGTCGCGTGGTGTCACACACACCGAAGAAATGGCTGAGTACTGCTTCCTCTGCACAAAGGGCTTTCACACCCTGCCTCCCCTGAGGGTTGGTGTGATGGCCATAGGTGGGGCTCACGATGAGCAGGTGGCAGAGATCACTGTGTCCACTCAGCAAAGTGGTCCCCAGAGGACCCCCTAGGGGCACAGCACAGATGCTGGGAGTGAGGGCTTCAGAAAGACCAGCAATGTCATGATGACCTCTGGGCATTCAGTATCATGGAGCCCCTCTCCCCTCATGCTGCCCATGAACCCGAGATCTATCTCCTTGTTTCCATAAGAGCAGTGATAAAGAATACTTGAAAAAGGCAAAGCATTAGCCAGGAATGAAAACACACCCTTCCTTCCCATCCAGTGGCACCACAGTCAGGCCATCAAGGCCAGCAGTGAAGAGCTGCCCTTCCTTGGATGCTCCCATTGCTGCCCAGCTCCCTGTCTGAAAAGTGGGAGTTGCTCTCACCACTGGGCACCACATGCTGGGAACCCCTCCACCTCTGGGTCGCCTGCTCCCCTCCCCTCCCTGTCTGGGCACACAGGCCCTGTACGCCTTTACCGTTGCCATGCAACCCCCAAGCTAGCTCATCCATCACTCCCACCCAACCTGGAACTTCTCCTCCCACTTCCAATCCTCAGGTCCATTCCACAGTTACTCTATGGACCTCAAGACTTTGGAATCCATCAGGCCCCTGGAGACTTCAAGCCAAGCACCCTGTGTTATACCGACGCCTCATTTCCTTAATGGAATTCACCATCTAGCACCAAGGAACCCCTCTCCTTCCCTAATTTCCTGCTTTCATGAGTGGCAGGCATGGCTATCCTTCTAGCCTGCCACCTGAGTTGAAAACTTGGAGTCGTTCTAGATGTTTCCCTTCATCCTAGTTGTTTCTCCCACCCTCAGTCTATATAGCTGCTCCTGCCTTCATTCTTAATGTATCCCTTTTGCCTCTAACTAAGCGAGCCCTGCCTTTCTCCGTTCAAACTGGAAACTGAAGGTGTATCCATTCCACATCCCAAACAGCTCAGAAACGCATTATCCCGCTCCTGGTGATCTAACTTACCCGTATACCTGGGCACACCTAGATGGCACTCACTGCTCTCCCTTCCGACCATCCTGCATTGCCAAAGGTCTTTTATTCTCCCTCAGACGCTCCACTGGGCCTCTGCCTCCTGTTTGTAGAAGCCCCATCTGACTGTCCGGCCTCCCCTGCCCCTCATCTGAGTGGTTCTCAGAGTAGGGACCCCTAGGCCTTCTCATTGGCCATAATGATCCTTCTAGAGGGTCTTCCTCTCCCCTTAGCTCTCCCTGAGCCCCCCTGGCCTCTCCTTTGCCTCACCAGCTTCCTTCACCTGAGCCCCTCCCTATAGCCTCAGGGTCTTCTTCCTCGTGTGTCTCGCACAGGCCTCACTGCCCTACGCGCACAGAGCCACCTCTTCACCACGGCATCCCCACCTTCACATTCTACTTTGTCCACCAACACACTCGTTTTTCCAAAAAGTTGAAAAAATTTTCAAGCCCAAACCACGTGTGCCTCTTGCTTCCCTGTCAGCCGCTCTCCTTTCCAAGAAGCACTGCCCGGAGCTCCCCTACCTAGCAGTGACCCCTGGTCCCCTGGTCAGCCTTTTGAGGCTCTTCTTGCTCGGGGCCATCGGCACAGTCCTGCTATGGCCAGCAGCATCACCAATCTCCAGAGGCTGGGAGGCCCTGTTCTGACTCTACTCCACTAGCCCCTCTCCTCTGCTCACTGTGAGCTGTGACCGCTGTTCTCCCCACAGCACTGGGGGCCCCCAGTCCATGCTCCATGGCAGAGCTCTAGGCTGGTGTGGGCACTGGTAGCTGGGCAGCCCACCGGGACCAAGCGGGCCTGGTTCTCACTACAGCACACTTTGCCTCCTGCACTCTTTTTTTTTTTTTTTTTTTAATTTACTTGACAGACAGAGATCACCAGTAGGCAGAGGCAGGCAGAGAGAGAGGAGAAAGCAGACACCCCGCCGAGCAGAGAGCCCGATGTGAGGCTCGATCCCAGGACCCTGGGATCATGACCCGAGCTGAAGGCAGAGGCCTCAACCCACTGAGCCACCCAGGCGCCCGCCTCCTGCACTCTTAAACTGGCCAGATGGGCCGGGTGCCCAGTTGTCCCTGACTTCCCTCACAACTCACTCCCACCTCCCTACCAAACCAAAGGTGCCCCAGGATTTGTCTCCCAGAAGCCCCCCATCTATTTCCTCATCCCCGTCATTATGACAACAGATGCTTAAACTCCTCCTTACCTTCTCTTTACCCCAACCTCTTTCCTGTAATTGGTGATTTTTCTAGAACATAAAGCAGGCCAGATTTCTAAAAAAAAAAAAGCAAGCCAGTTTAAAAACCCTTTTCTTGGGTGATTACAGCTCATTGGAACCTGTGCTAAGCATTACCTCGTTTAATCACCAGAAGAACTTTATAAGGTGGGAACAAGACTTTCCCTTAGTTTATGTTAAATGAAGAAACTGGCTCAGAGAGATCTAGCAGCTTGCTCACGCTCATCCTCTGACAAGCAGACCCAGTAATCAGGTCTGAGCCTTCCTCTAGGCCTGATGCCCGCTGCGTTCCCCTGGCCCTTGAGCAGCCCCATACACCCCGGTGGGATCATCTATGTTTAGCCATGCAGTTGGTATCACTAGACCATGAGCCTGAATGCCCTAAGAGGTGAGGCTGCTTCCCCAGCACCTCACAAGCTGAGTGAGGGGGTTAGTCTCAGGCCTTAAGGGACCTGCTGGCCTTTTGGCCTGGCTCTCATTTCCCCTAAGACACAAGTGAACCACAGGGAAGTATCCCAGACATGCCCTATGGAGCCAGGCGCTCCTGTCTGTGTCTGGTCCTTCTGTCTGGTCTTGCTCCCCCTCCCCCGTCCATGGGGCGAAGCCAGAGTAGCCTTCCTTAACTGCAGGAACCTCCTTGATGCATTCCAACCGCATACACACCACTGGATTCGGCCACACCTACCAGCCTCTCTCCACATAAGGGAGGGCCCAGAAGACTATTCCAAAGACTGCCACACAGGGGGATCGGGAGGGAAGGGAACTCAGCTTTAGAAAGCAGCAAGTATCCCATGCATTCATCTATCATTGTATCCAAGTCACAGGGCAAGACCACCAGATGAAGCAGACGCACCCACCACAGCCTCCAGCAGTTCCACATCCTTGCACATGCTCTGCCCTCACTGGCCAGGGAGGCGGGCTTTGTTCCACACCACTGAGCCCAGGCTAGTACAGCCCTACAACTCCATGGTCCCGGTGAAAGCTCCAGGGCTAAAACCGCGCCCTGCAAGGAGAAAAGGAACTGGGCCTGACAGCCATGGCCATGGCCCACATGGAACAGACCCTCACATCATCTGAACTTCTCAGCTAGCGACTTTTTAGCTTTCTTGTAGCACCAGCTTTGGCTGAGGGGAGCTAGGGTTGAGTGTCTGTCACTTGTAGACAAGACTGTTGCCTAGAGAAGACAAGGTGATGAGACCGCTGGGGTCAAGGGCTCCTGGGAAGTATGTGCACACACATGTAACTCAGTGGATCGGAAAGCCTCCTGCCAAAATTCACGTCCTTGGGAGTATCCGAGTGCAAACTTAATGGGCAACAGGGTTACTGCAGATAGTTAGGAAGAGGTCATTCTAGGCTGGGGAGGACCCCAACTCTCTCTCTATAAGGAGAGAAACAGAGACACAGACGCAGCAGGAGGAAGAAGGCCACGTGACCACAGAGGCACAGACCGGAGTGACACAACTGCAAATCAAGGAGCACCAAGGCCTGCGGGCAACACCAGAAGCCCAGTGGAAGGCACAATAGCTGGTTCTGTTTGAAGGCTCCTGAGTGCAGTGCTTTGTCACAGCTGCTCCAGGAAATGCATGCAGTCACTCCTGCAGGAAAGGGTTGATCCAGTCTTGGGAGGCAGAGCTGGGAGTGCTGAATGGTGGTCGGGGGGAGGGTGTTGGTGGGAGGCAGGTGAAATCACTAGTTACCCTCTAACCAGGAGCAATGTGCGCCTCTCAGTGACAGAGGGCTCCTTGGCCACAGGAGCCACACTTCAATGAGTATTCATCAAGTTCCAGGCGCTGTGGTTGACACAGAGTCTCATCTCTGCCACCCCAGTGTGGTCACCAGTTAGAGAAGCACTGGGTAGCTCTGACTGGCTTCACCTCATTAATGAGTGGGGGAGCTCTCATTCATGACCAGATCTGCAGAGCTCATCCACATGCTCCTGGGCTGAGGGGCAGGCTATGGGGGGGGGGCGATGACAAGGGGTATGCTTCTATGCCCAGATTTCCAGCATTTCTAGCACAGGTAGAAAACCTGGTCTCATCTGAGATTACATCTGGGTGGGCCTGTGGGCCTGGTCACCTGAAACCAATACTTGAGCCTACTGCATGCCAGGTCCTAAGCATAGCCACAACTGACCTGGGAGCTGGGCATTACCATCCCAGTCTACAGATGGGGACACTAGTCTCAGAGAGGTGAAGTGACTTGCCCACAGTCACACAGTAGTGAGATGGAGAAAGGGTATGAGCCTGCTGTGTTTTGGCTCCACAGCTCCTGTTCTCCCAGCTCTTCCTGGGTCCATTTGAGCTCTATTTGGCCTTTGGAAAATTCCAATAAGTTCCCAAAGAAGAAACAACCAAGGATACAAATAGAAACAAAAGACATTTGCCCCAAACTACAAGGTTGGCAGGGCTCCGGAGCAGAGCTAAAGTTGGCCACTCAAGGTGGGGTGGGGGGTGCTCCAAGGTACACACCCACAGGGGGAGAAGTGGGGGCGGAGATGAGGAATGTGAGGCCGCACAAAGCTGGTGACACACAGCAGAGCTGAGCGGGAAGGTGGGAAGGAGAAAGGAAAGGAGGCCAACAGTCCCACCAGGGAAGCCGGCTTCGGGCAACACATGGGGGCAGTACCTCCTGTCGCGGGTGCTCGTGTCGGGGGGGGGTGTCACCCCCACGTAGGAGCTGGCAGGGGGTACCTTGTGAACAAACCCAGCTGGCTCTTCTGCCTGAGCACGCTCAGCGTCCTCACATGCGCAGTCCCAAACCTCCGTGTGCTCTTATTTAATAAATGAAATCTCATCAACTTATCCTTCTTCCATTATCACTGCTGACATCAATCTGATAATATTGGCCTGGTGTGGAATTGGGCTATTATATGTCCTCCTGATATTTAATTTCGGAGAAACATCGGCAGGGGGTGAATATATGGAGCAGGCTTTTTATTACAGGCAGCAGTAAGGAGATTCCAAGTGAATTAGACATTCATCTTCGTCAGGTCCAATCTAGCTGTTCGGGAGAGGTTTTTGTTTTAACAGCGGCTAGGGCTGGGGTGCTGACGGGACCAGCTGGTTACCAAGGACTTGGTTAACTGGCTGCTATCGACAATATGCCATTCAGCCGGGTAAGTGGAGCCCAAAGATCCCGCCATCGATCAGCCTGCCACCGGGGATCACTATCAGCTGCTCGATGCTGGCCTCCGGCTACCCCGACCCTCCGGCAGGAGGCAGCTATTCCCAGAGCCAGGGCCTGCCAAAGTGGCCCTTCTGCCCAGAGCCAAGGGAGGGCTCTGCTCTCAAGAGGCAGGGAAACACAAATTGGCCCCTGGCTGCCACTTAGTCTGTGAAGGAGAGGCTGCCTGTGACAGGATCCTTCCCGGGACTATCACTTCACATGCATATCCATGCACACGCAGTGGGGAAAGGGCCACTCCTGGCTTTGTTCCTCTGCCGGAAGAAAAATGGAGGATGCACCTTTCTTCCCAAGGACGCCTCCCAAGTCACTGGCCATGTGGGCTGGACACGGGCTGGTACCTTCTGGGTGTCTCTGATGAGGGAGGAACTGGCAGTGCTGCCGTGTCCAAGGAGGGCCACACTGAGACCACCTGGGGCCGAAGAGATTTCTCGTGCTGTTTCTGCCCATAAGAGACCCACGGCATGGTCCCTCAGTGGCTGTGGCCTTGGTGTGGGGGGTCTGCGCAGCTGGGGTACAGTGCACAGTTGCAGTGTTCAGGGCTGCTGGGGGCTTTCAGGACGCACCCCCTGCCAGCAGGGCACTCACCAGACGGGGGGTCAACATCAGGGAGTGCGTAGAGGACCTTAAGGATCCCTAGGCCTAGGCAGCCCATCCCTTCCCCACCCTTCTCTCCCTGACCTCTTGCAACCTCTCACCTGAGCAACTTCAGTCATGTCCTGGATGGCTGACCTCCCTCCCTCTCATTTGCCCCTCCAGCCCACCTCCTTGCCCACACTAGCCAGAGGTCCAGAAATTCCCAAGGAAGGAAGGCCTACCTTCCAGCTCTGTGCTCAGCCCCTGCCATATGTACCCATGATGGAGGCTCTCAGAAGCCACTCCGACCAACCTCATAGCAATGCTTCATTGGGAACCGGGTTCCTGCTCACACAAGCCACCTGCCCCCTACTGCCCCAACTCTCCCTCATCTCACAAAGCCTCCAACCCTGCTGACTGCCCCCAGTAAACAAAGAGTACTTCCTTCAGTCAAGGAGCAATTATTTGCTGAGGGCCTACAGTGCACCAGACCCTCAAGGGACAAAGCTTTGGCCCTACCCCCCAAAGACCCCCGCTTGCCTACATCTACAAGGCCCAGAAGCAGCACCAGCCCTTCCCTGTGGCACCTAAGCCATCGGTGCCCCCCCCTTTTTAAGAATTTTTAATTAATTTTTTTGAGAGAGAGAGAGAGAAATCACAGAGGGAGAGGGAGAAGCAGACTCCCCGCTGAGCAGAGAGCCTGATATGGGGCTCGATCCCAGCACGCTGAGATCAGGACCTGAGCTGAATCCAGATGCTCAACAGACTGAGCCACCCAGGCGCCTGCCCCTCCACCCCGCCCTGACTGGTGCCTTGTGAGGAGCTCAGCTTCCTGTTGCCTGAAGACCCTGGGGGAGGCCCTTTCCAGGGAACAGAGTCTCATCAAGACCCCTCATTTCTGATTGCTTCCAGACCCGCAACAGCACTTGCCCTTAAGGAGATGAGAATACCACTGGCCAGTGGCGGGGACATACTCACATCAGAGAACTGCAAGGGGTGAAGCCAAGAAGAAACCAACGTGGGATGGGGAGGCGAGTTCTGACTGGCGAGTCAGTGGGATTAGCTGGTGGAGGCTGTCATGTTGCCTCTGCACAGGGTGTGTTGCAGAAAGGTACCCAGGGCTTGGACTTAGGATGCATGGCCTGCTTACCCAGCCCTGGCAGTCTATCCCCAAGCCATTGAGGGACACAGTGGTGAGGAGGTTCCTGGAGCACCTGGGAAGGTGTATGGTGGCTCTTCTTCGTAGGCCAGGACCGAGGTGGGAGACGCTGCTATGGAAAGGGGCTCCTTGAGCTCAAGGGAGGGGTGTAGGCAGAGTCCCCGACCACAGAGCCCAGGGGAGCTAGCCACTGAAAGAAGAGATAGGAATCTCTGGTGCGTGGCCTACCAGCCAAGGTGTCCCTGGGACTGAGACACTGGGCAGTCTCACCAAGTCTTGTCAGTTTGCATAAGTAAGAAGTCTGATGAAGAGAGATTTGACTGGAACTGCCCTGAGAGTGCATAGATAGGTCACAGCCCTGCCCAATTCCCAGACCTCAGCCCTTTCCAGAAGAGTTCCAGGCTGCAGTGTACTAGCCAGAGGAGCCATGTGGGATTTGGAAGAGTGGAGCAAAGGCGGAGCCTCCGCAGGGGTGGCTGTGGTGGGGTAGGTGACCTGCAGCAGCTCCTGGCCAGCTCCCTACAACCACTTGCTCAGTGCATGGAGGAGACAATGGCCAGATGGAGCCTCTCAGAGATTCCAGAGAATTCCAACAGCTCCCCCGCAACTCTTACTTGAGGTGGAGATCTTCCAAGTCTGTCCTCTGACCTCCCGCAGTAGTCCTGACCTCATGCTCTCTTCCAGAGCTGGTGTCAGCCTCTGGATCTCATATGCAACCCTTTCTGCCCAGAACACACATACTGCTGGTTTTCCCAACTGGATGCTGAAGGATGTGAAACCCTTCTTCTCAGGCCCCTTCCCACCCTGCCCTCTTTGTCCAGCCCTCTGGCCTCTCTGAGGGGCCCACCTGGCTTCACTCCGGGCCCCAACTCTATCTTTGTCACAGATGTCACGACCATGAGTTTGCCTGTCAGTCTGTCCACCCATCATCCACCTATCCATGCGTCAGCATGGGCACTGTTTCCATGAGGCACACACGGTAAGGAGCAGTGAGGGGGCTCCCTACTCGCATGCAGCCCCTGACAGCAGAGCAGAAGCACCTGGATTGATAAACGTGGAGTTAGAAGGTGGTAGGGGGCACACACAGCACTGACAGGATGAACCCCGGGGTTTACGCCTATCAGTCAAGGGGGACCAGAGGTAAGAGAGGCTGTCTGGAGGGGGCAAGTAATGGTCCCACTTGGGTCCACAAAGGTGGAGGGTGGCACTGTATTTTCCCTGGCACTGAAATCTTTTAGAAACCTGTTCTCACTTCTCTGTGTCCTTCGTCTGACTCCCTACCACCTGTCTCCAGACCAGGCTGCCTTTCAAGCATCTCCCTAGTCCCTCCACTCCATCCTTCACTCTGTTCCGTGTGACTCACAAGTAATCAGACAAGTGGGTCTCCAGCTTGGATTCTACTGGCGGGAACCAGAGCCTGTCCTGTGGTGCTCAAAGCCCTTGCCCCACTTCCTGTTCCACCCTCTGGCAGTTGTCTCTGCTCTAACATGGGGGACTTGCTGCTGTCTCCTGAACACATTGGTTCTCTTGGGCCTCTGGGTCAGAGCACACCGGAGTCACTCTGCCTCCACATCCCTGCTGTCAACATCAGGCCTCAGGTCACCAGGCTGCCTGGCAGATCCATCTGTCTGCACAGCCCACCCCTGTCCCTACCTGCTGCAGAGCCCCTGGCCATCAGGAGAACCAAGGTTCTTTTGTGCTGGAAATGGCAGTGCTATAAATACTGGCTGAGGGCCTACTGTGTGTCCATGCCAGCTGCAGCTTGCCCCGGTGAGCTGCAGTCCACAGAGCTGTCAGGGGCCATGCTTCTGCTTATTCCCTGACCCATGGGCTCCTCTTTGTGCTCATTTATTCCCAGGCCTTGTCAGTGCTACACATAGCAGGTGCTAAATAAACAGGAGGTAAGAGAATGCACTGCGGGCCTTGTCTCCCCAGTCTGCACCTTGGCTCCCACCCTTCCTTCTCTGGGATACCCTCTACACTTGTCCCTCAAGGCCCTATACAAGTACCACTTCTGTAGGGACCCAGCCGAGGCAACACAGCCCCTGCCCAGCCCCCAGCAGACTCACAGCATCTGCTAGCACTCGGGTGGCGGCACCAGCTGAGGTCCTCTGTGAGCATGCCGCTTGCTTCCTTCCTGTCCCGTCCCCTTGCCTGAAAGAAAGCGGTCCCAATCCCCAAGGCCTCTGCTCTATGGCCCCACTTAACTGTGATGATACTGGCACTGACCACCACCCGTGAGGCCGCTGAGCAGCTGTGGCCAGACCTACGCAGAGCCGTCTCTCCTCATGGGAGTGGGAGTGCCCTCGGGCAGGAACCATAGCTCATTACCTCTGTCTGCACAGGTCCTCACCTAACACTGAGTGGGAAGCAGAGATTCCATAAATCAGTTGAGGGAGCCAGGGCATCAGTAATGAAGTCTCTGGGGCTCCATCTTACAGGTTCTCAGGGCAGAGACCATCTCTTCCTGACCCACTAGATGTCTGCCTCATCCGGCTTGGTGCCCATGTGGCCCGGCAGACAGGCCCTGGGCCATCTACTCTGAACCAGTTTGAAGAGATGAGCCTGTCCTGTGCCATGCTGCGTCACCTTTCAGTTGCCCCCGCATGCTGCTGCTCATGAACACACTTTCCATTGTTGGCCTCCCTCACGTCCAGCCAGGGCAACAGCACTCCACCCACCTGCCCTCAGTGACTCCTTCTTACCCCCACAGTCCTGGAGGAAGCCTTCCTAGGGTCTGGCTGTCACTGCTCCTCGAAGCTGAAGTTCCTGCCATATCCCCTTGCCCTGTGAGTGGAAGCCTCATGGCCCCCCCAGACGTCTTTGTAGCAGTTAGGGGCTCAGTATCGACTGGGGGCTGGATGGACCACACACAGCCCTCCTTCCTGTCCAGGCTTTGGCCATGACTGCCTTCTACAGCCACCAGGAGAATCGGGGTGGCCGGGTGGACTGTATAACACCCAAACCTGGGTGTAGAAATGCCAGCACCTCTCCCTTAAGCCTGTTCCTTGAGGGCAAGAAAGGGGTCGCGATGTTATTGCTCTGGTGCGAGGGCTATCACTTTACAAGTGACACAGGGACAGGGAAGTGAGAGCTGGATGTAGATCCAGGCAGGTGAGTCTTTGACAGAAATATCTTTTGGTGACATAAGCACCTATGGGTTGGTCAGTGCTCCGCCACAGCTGCTCCTCCCTGGCGGCCATCCCCGCAGGTGCTCCTGAGGTCTGGCTGATCCTTTCCCCACTCTGGTTTTCTGTACCCCTCTCCACAGTGAAACCCAGGCTGAATTCTTGAGCCCATCACACCCCCAACATGTATCTGGGCTACTCATTGTCACCAGCCACCTTTGCCCCCAGACACCTGGCTTAGGCTTCAGAACACCCTCCAGGCCTCCTCCTGCCTTGCCTCCAGTGTCCAGCCCATACAGGCCACATTCTCCCTCCTGCTGCCACTGCAAGTGCCTCCTGCCTTGGGACTTCCTCCCTTCTGCTCCCCCCCCCCCCCGCCCCGCCCCGCCCCAGAACAGCCCCTCAGGCAGGCCATGCAGTGAAGGTAAATGGTAACTGAATTTTATTTCCTTTACTCACTTGCATACAGTTCTTTTCATTGTTATCTTTTAAATTGTAGAAATGTTTTATCAGCTGAAATCTTACACATAATCTTAATGAATACATAGATTAATACAGGGGTGTTTGGCAGCTCTCCCTCCAAGTCCTTCCCCTCCATGGTCTTCCCAAGCACATGGCACAGATAATCATGGACATCTCCTTTAGCCAACCATGGGTATTCTGAGCAAGAGCTCCCACACACCGGGCCTGATTCATTGTGAAGGGGGACAAGAAGGATGGCAGTCCCTACCTCCGGTAGTGACAGCAGAGGGGGCAAAAGGGCTCCCTAAGGGTGTCACCTTTCTCTGCACATCAAATGTACCATGGACCAGAAGGGAGCTATTGGCAGTGTGTTCTTCATGCACCCAGAAAAATCAGTATTCTTCTCTAAAGTCACATCTTGGCTTTGAAGCAGAGCTGATTTCCCTTGGTGTGATCAGCATTGGCCCTAGGTTGCTGGAATCCAGTGAGACCTCAGACATAACCTGATCTAAGGTGAGGAAGCCAAAACCAGCCGGGGGAGGGTGCAGTTATAGCCTGCAGCCACGCAGCAGTGGGAGGAGGGTTAGGCCTCTGTGTCCTCACCACGCCCAGGTTGCTGAAGAACTGGAACTGTTTTCAAAAAAAACGAAGGAGGGTCATGTCTTCCTTCAGCCTTCGCTCTTCCTTTGCCCTCCCAGCAGAAGTTGGAGGAAGGGGGTGATGAGGAGAAGCTACCGGGCAGTAGTGGCAGAGGTGTGCCACGAGGGCTGTGGGTGGGGACGCAAAGGTGGTAGGTAGAAAGGCCGCCCCAGTGGTAGGGAGGCTGGTAAAACTGAGCATAATGTTTAGTGATCAAGCAAATCAGTGTCTGTGTTGAAGAGAATAGGAGCCTAGCCTCTTGCTCTCTGACAAAGAACCTCTAAACACAGAGAGGCTACTAAGAACTCATGGTATTAGAATTGGAAGTAGCAATATGGACTTTATAAACACAGACAGACAAATAAATCTTCCAGAAGTATGCATATGTACATGTGTACTCACATAAATTCAAGTACCTACGTAGGTCTGCTCATAATACATGTGTTCTTGGTTCTACCCACTGGACAGCACCTAGAAGCATAGACACGCCCCAGTAACAACAAGCACACCCAGCGCCCAGATCCTGGTTTCTAAGTACTATTCTCTAGTCAAAGCAACAGGGCTCCTGGGAGGAATAGCTGATTCCAGGGCTGGCACTGGGGAAGAACTATCTTGTTCTGGAACACCTTTGCTAGAAAGTTGCAAAATCCTCAAAGAATGGAGAGACACGTTAAAATGACAGAAGAGTCTGTTTGAAGGGCCAAAAGTAGGATGTTTTGAGCATCAGATTAATAAGAATATACATCAGAACTGAATGAGTAATTCTGAATCCCTGACTCTTTACTAACATAATGAGGGAATATCTTAACTAAATTGGGGAGAAGGGAAAACTCTTCCTTTAATAGAGTGTCAGTTCATAAATGGAAGGAGAAACAATGGAAATAATCTCCATTTGGCAACCACTGTCTCCGAGGCTGATTCCAGTGAGAGTCATCCTTGGCAGCTAAGGTTGCTAGGTGGAGGTCTGATGAGGATCAGGATATTGGTATACAATGGGGTATCTCCCCACAAAATTCTAGTCAGGTACAAAGGGAAAGTCTAGCCTTTGCAGCAGAGGAGAATGTGACTCAGTGGTAGGTCAACATCACTAGTGGCAGGAAGAGAGACACCTTGAAGGGCATAGCACCATTTTGAGGTCTTCCTGCCAAGAAAGCACAGTTTGAGTCTGGTCATGAGGAAATACTGGGTTGACCCAGGTTGGGGTCACCCTACAGAACAAAAGGCTTGCACTCTTTAAAACTGCCAAGGTCATGACTGATAGGGAAAGACTAAGGAACTGTTCCACACTGAAGGGTACTGTGTGACACATGATAAGTGGGCAGAGCACATAGCCCTGGGAAGGATCCTGGACAAGAAAGAAAAAGGTGTGGTTAGGCAGCAGATAAAAGATGTCTGTATCTAGGGTTAGTCAGGGCAGTATCCTGATTGGAAGGGGTGTGTGGTGGCCATGGAGGACATATCCTTGGGAGGTAACCGATGCACTAGAGTACTCTCAGGTCACCATGTGAGAAGACAATATTGTCACCTAGAGGGAAGAGTGAGGACACAAACTCTCAACGTGTAAAGAGTTGGGAAGCTGAGTTATAAGGAGACACAGGAATTCTTTGTATTATTCTTGCAACCTTTCTACAGGTTTACAATTATTTTAAAATAAAACCACAATAAGGATGGTGATTTGAGAGGCCTGAATGCATACAAAAGGCTGTACATTTCCCCACAAAGAGACCACCAGCCTTTCTTTATTTTTATCTTTTTCTTCCCCCTAGTTGGGTGTGGGGTAGGGGAAGTTTGGCAAAGTGATTCTAAATTCATCTAAAAACAAAACAAAACAAAAAAAAAACCAAAAACAAATGGGGAGAAGATCATCAAGGTAGAACAACTTGTTCTGCTAGATATTTATTATTTTTAAATAAGTGTAGCTGCATAATGTATTTTAAACATATTTAAAATGTGCAGGATTGGCCCTGGAAAAGTGTCTAGAAATAGACCCAAGGAATTTAGCATATGACTGGATGGAATTTTATATTCCTGCTAAGGGGACAAAGGACTCCCTATCTGGAGAAAAAAACCCCTGAAACAAACAGAGGAGGATCTGTACTTCACATCTTACACATAAATGAATCACAGGGGGGTCATCTGGAGCAACAACTTAATGACAAGGAATTAAATCACAGAGGTACTAGTCCTAAAAATATGGGTACTGGGGGAGGAAGACCTTTGTAATGTGAGCCACAAACAGAAAAATGAACAACATACTGGATCTCTATACCCAAGTCAGCTTCTGAAGAGCAGAAAGTAAACTAAAAATTAAACAGAAGAAGAAGAAAAAAAAAAAAAAAGAAAAAGAAACAAGATGATTAACATCATTATACAAAGACCTTTTAAAAAGGATAATAATGAAAAAATGGACAAAGGCCGTGAGTAATCCATAAAAGAAGGAATACAAATGGCCAGTAACATAGAAAAGGGTTTAACCTCACTAATGCTTGAAGACATGAGGAGCTTTAAAAGTGAAAGACTGGTTTTTGAGGTTGGCAAAGATTTTTTTTTAGAAATACTGTTAAAATCCTACACATGCTAAGTCTTGGGAAAAGGTACACCCTCCTCTAGCATCACTACAGTGAAAATTGGTACAACACATCCATTGTTCTGGATGGCAGTTGGTAAAATGTAAATACATAAATACATATAAATATATGGTTTTGTGTGTGTGCATCCTTTGGACCCAATAATTCTCTCTAGAAGGATTTAAGCAAGTGCACAGAGACAGAAAAGGCTGTGTGTCACAGTATTCATTATGTTGGGGAAAAAAAATGGAAAACACCCAAGGACCCATCAATAAGGGGACTGGTGACTTAAGTTCCGTTATGACATGTAGAATAATAATATAGGAACTGAAAATTAAGATTTAAATCTACACTGAGTGACAAAGAAGTAGGTTTGTGGCACGTGGATGAGGGGAAATGGAAGATCCTGGAATGGTGTGTTTCCCAAGAGCTTGTGATCTCATTTACAGGCAAGAGTGGGTCTATGTTCTTATAAGTAAAAAGGGATGTTACCAAAACAGAAGTATTAAGAGATTCTGGATTTTTAAAACTACTTCTATATTTTGCTGCATTGAATTTTTTTTTTTTTTACAATATTCAGGTGTCATTTTCCAATCAGAAAATGTAACTCTTTCTCATTTTGAAAAACTATAACAATATATACTCATCTAAATATTTTTCATCACTGATCTTTTTAAGGTGCTACACTGAAAAGCATATCAAACAATTGGTAGGCACAAAATCTACATGTAAAGACCAAGCATAGGACCTGTTCATCTCTCACAGTGTTGTTACCTATCTGTACACATACACACACTTACAGACTATAGAGGATGAAGATGGATGGGCATGAAATGCAGAGTAAAGAAATACTTGCACACAGTAGGAACTAAATATTTATTGAATTAGAAGGAGTGAATAACGGTTGTACTTATCTCTGAAGTTCCAAATCAATTTACTCTGAGATAGAGTCAATGGAATATGTGTATAGTCTGCTGCATTTGTTAAAAGATCAGTCATGTTATTTTAGCTTCCCGTCTTGTTCCATCACTGCCCAGGTATGTGAGAGATAAAATTCATGCTTTCTACACTGTCACAAGTCATGTCTGTCACGAGCTAGTGGCTGCATGGCAGGAAGCCATCTCAGACATTTTCCTCCCCTTCTCCTGGGGTATGTACTTCGCCCCCACCCCTTCACCCTCCACCATGCACACACATGCACACATAGACCAAGAGATGGGCTGGATGCATACACATGCACACGCAGACTGAGAGAGGGGCTGGAAAACAGGCTGAAATGAGCATGAAATCGGGTAGAGATGAATGTAATTTCCTGCACTCAGGTTTAAAAATTAGCAGCTGAACAAGGATCGGATGGAGAGTTGTGGTTTAACAGACTTAATATAGTACCTCTAGAGTTAACTTCCTAAAACACACATCTGATCATGTCGTTTCAAAGAGCAGACACTTCTGATGGCTTCCCAAGGCATCAAAATAAAGCCCAAACCCCTGGCATTAGAAATTCCACGGTTTGGCCCCCGCTGCATTGCCCAGACACACCTCCCTGTGAATGGTAGGTTCTGGAGGCAGCTGTTGTGGGCTGTAATCTGACTCTCCTGCTCATCAGCTCTATCACCTTGGGCAAGCCCATTCACTTCAAGGACTCTCAATTTTATTGTCCACAGAATAGGGATAATAAATGAGATAATACATTCAGAGTGCCTCGCGGTTTGCCTGAACCATGGGAAGGGTCTGATAAATACAAGTGCCCTCCCACCTGTCGTCCTCTTCTGTGCACAGAAATATTTACGGGGGCACCAAAGAGCAAGAGGAACAAAAGGAAGAATGAGACAATAGGCAGTGCAGGGAGAACAGGGACAATCAGAACAGCGTCTCAACAGCTCGAGCAGGGAGGCAGCGAGTGCCTCGCCCCTGGTGGTGTGCATGCAGAGCTTGTGGGGAGAACCCGTGTCGGGGAGCAGCAGAGGCTAAGAGGCAGGTGGTCCTAAGGGAAGAGGGCCCCGAGGGGCCCGCAGACAAAGCAGCAGGGCTGACCTTTCCTTCTGTGGCCTGCTGCGGTTACCAAGTGGCACGGCCCCAGGCAGGAGAATTCTCCTGACTAAGCACTGGGCTGTCTTAGGTATGGGGATTTTATCTATTATGAGAGGCATTTCATTTAAAAACCTTATTGGCATGGGTCTTTTAATGTGGCTGATGGCACAAAAAAATTGCAACTTGGAAGTCAGAGCTGGATGTTGGATTCGAACAGAGTCGACAGCAGTAATAAGTAAGATGAACTGCCATTGATTGAACAACTGCCTTGTTATGTGCCAGGCCCTCTGTCTACTACTTTATACACATGCTCTCATGTGATCTAAATGCCAGTTCACTGGGTTGCTCTCTTAGCCCCATTTCACAGCTGGGAAACACGCGGGGAGACTGACTTGTGCTGCGTCAGTGCGGGCAGGCAGAGGGGCTGGTCTTGGAACTAAGGGGGTTCTGCTTTCAGGCTGCTGCTGGACTCCCTTCCCTACAATGCTGGCCTCGAGGAGGGTCATTTTGCTAACAGGCTTCCTTGCCCCCAGGCCACCAGTCACAAGCTCATGGCCCCTTGCCAATTTCCCTTGATGGAAATGGATTCTTTGCAGCCTGTACTTTTACAAATCGGGAGAGTAAGGATACGGTGACCCAGATAGGAAGAGCTGTTTCTCTGGGTTCTTGGGGTCACGACTTGCTGCTGGCTGGCTGAGCAGTGAGATAATCTGCAGCCTGCTCTCTCTCCATGGCCTGGGAATCCCTCATTGTCTCAGTCACATGGCTCTGAGGAAGGACACCCTGAGGATTCCAGACTTAGGGACCATGAGCTGGGCCTCGGCACAAGAGTTCCTGTGATTCCAGCTACCCCAGCAAGAGACTGAAAGGGCCCCGTGATACTACCTCTCTACACACACCCCACAGCCCCTTTCAAGCTTACATGCCTCACATTCTGGCCACAGTTGTCACCTGGATGCAAAACATATAGGGCCACCCAACTTGCTCTGTGACGGCAATGTGATGAGAGACCACTGATTCACAAGACAGCCCATGCACACGTTTGGAACCTTTACAGAGGGCAAGATGGACCCCATTGCCACTGCTCACAGTGTAATTCAGTCTTCGCACAAATGAAGGCAGGGAGCTAAAGCAGATAGAGTAGCTTGCCTGAGGCCACCCAGATCAGACTCCAGAGGCCAGAACTAGAAGGTGCCATCTTCCCCCCACCTCCTCCTGGACGAGCCACAGAGGCACACTGGTCCTCCGGATGGCACCACGCCTGGCTCCATCTCTCAGCCCAAACTGCTGACAAACTGCACTGTCCAGGCTTTTTGGGGTGCTCAGGAGGTCAGTCTCTCAAAGTCTGCAAGCAAGCAGAGTTCAGCGCCAGCTTAGACCCTGTAGTAGTTCAGCCAACAAACTGGAGGGCTGTACGGTAAGGTGAAAATCCCAGTGGTGTGGAGCCAAAAGATTTAGATTGGTCCCCAATCAACTAACTGGTTTCTGACCTTGACAAAGGCACTTAAATTTCATTTATGGAGCTTCTTTGCATTTGAAGTGTGTGTGTGTGTGGGGAGGAGGGCGTTTTGCAAGAACACTGGTTTCACAGTTCTCGACCTACATGACCTGGAGGGAATTCCTTCGTTTTGGTAATTGTCAGGGTAAACCGTAACAGGAGGAGACCCATCCATGCCAGGCTGTCTAGCATTTGAGAAGGGGGGCTACACGTGGAGGCATGGGGCACAGGGTCAATGTGTGGAAAGCTGGACACCGGCAAAGTGGTGGCAGGGACACTAAGAAGGGAGGGAGGGAGGCATACAAGGGGTATGGGAAGACAGAGACCAGCAGCGGCATATGACAGATATAGGGGATGGGCAATATATGGAATTTAAAATCTTCCAGTAGCCACAGTAAGAATAAAAAGAAATGAATGAAATTCATTTTAATGTTATTTTAATTTAATCAAATATTATCATATCAACGTGTAAGCAACATGTTGAGATATTTTATGTTCTTCTTTTTTTGTATTAGGTCATTAAAATCCAATACAATAGCTACGTATGGCTAGCAGTGGCATTATCCAAATACTCAAGGACTAACAACTTGAGGGGCCTTATTTGGTGCCAAGCTTTGTCTCGGTGTTCTAGAAACATCCGCTCATATGTGTCTCTTCCTCCAGCTTGCAAGGGCAGTATCACCACCCCCCGCCCCCCGCCCCATGAATACAGATGAGGAAACTGAGACTAAGAGGAGGTGAACCACTGTCTTGGGACCCAAGGTTAGGGAGTCACAGGAGGAAGATCCAAATCCAGCTTTGCCTGACTGTTCCCCTGGCAGTGCCAGAGGAGACAGGAAAGGCTGCTCCAGGGTTGTGGGACCACAGAGTCCTAGCTGGGTTCCCAGGTGCCAGCAGCTATTTGATTTGGAAGTGTCTTATGTAAACCTTCTTAAACAAGTCAAGTATGGAAATAACTGTCCAGGAATGACCAAGGCATTCCATCTCTGTGAATTCCTGGGCCGTGAACCAGCAACTTCCTGCCACATCAGCACCAAGCAAAAGCAGGAGCTAGCTCTCCCGACCCAACCCAGCATTGTTCTTCCCTTTTCTGAAACGCATGTTGAGGCTGGCATTTTATCTCCTCAACAATTCGGTTTAATCCATGTTAGAGATTTGTTATGCTGTATAATCACCTTTTTGTAATTTTCTTTAATTCCTCAAGATGCATTTCTACTTTTGAACAAATAAATGCAGCTTTGCTACTCATTTTTCCCGTATGGGAAGTGTCATAAATTTTACATCCATGACTAGTTGCAAGCTTTGTATTATGAACATCCTATTTTTCCCTTTCTATCTTCAAACAGACTTTTGGCCTTTGCTTAAATAGGCATTTAGACTAAGCTGCACATGGTTTTGAGCTGATGTAGCAAGAATCTGTACAGTAACAAAACCTGAATGCAAAGAGCCTTCAGTCACAACTGTTATCACCTTACACTCCTCTACCATGGCAACCAGGCCAGGCTGCACTTCCGTGATTCACCTGTGTGCCGCTGTCTCCATCTCTAGAACAGCAGTCTGGGACTTGGAGAGTAGTCATCCTGTGAGCCTAGGACTCGAGGACTGGTCAACAATCCTGGGATTTGAGGACTAGTCACTGAGTAAACTTAGGACTTAAGACCCAATTAACAAGTGAGCCTGGGACTCAAAGACTAGTGATCAGGTGAGCCTGGGATGCAAAGACTAGTCATTGAGTGAGCCTAATTAAGACCTAAGGTCATGGGGTGAGCCTAGGACTTGAGGACTAGTCATCAAGTAAACCTAGAACTTAAGAACTAGTCATCTTACAAACCTGGCACTTAAAATCTAGTCATCCTGTGAGTCGGGAACTTGAGGACTAGTCATCATGTAGCCAGGGACTCATGAACTAGTAGTCACTGTTCACTGAACTCTGGACGCACAAACTATTCAGGGTATGAGCCTAGGACTTAAGGACTGGTCACTGTGTGGGCCCTGTAACCACAGACTAATCAGGGTATAAGCCTAGGACTTGAGCACTAGTGATTGTGCAGGTCTCGGAGTCGAGGACTAACCACTGTGAGGCTGGCAGGTGAGGCTGTATGCCATGGAAGTGTTCCTAGTTCAAGATCACCCAAGTAGCCCTAATGCCTATTCGCTGTGCGGTGTGGGGGAAGGATCTCAAAAGCCAGGAGAGGCACAGAGGAAGGGATGCCACACCTGAGATAACTGGCTCCTCTATTCCCTGTCACCACTGCCATCCTGCTTACCAGAAACCAGGATGCAGGGTCAAGGACTACTGAAGGCACTGGTTCAGTGTCCTGCACAACCCAAGGCAGAGCAGGTGATCTGCAGTCATACAGGAATCCCAGAGCTACAAAGCAAGATGCACGCTTTCTAAAATGACCCCCAAATTTGACTAGGGGTGTCTTTGAAACCTGGAGCTACGGATCATAAAAACTGTTTTCTCATCTAGGACTGATGTGACCACTGCTTTAGTCCTTTCATTTAAAAAAAATCTCTGTTTCTAATCCACATTTAGGAATTCCCACCTCTTTGAGGTAGGAACTAATTTCCTTGACCCAAGGAATTAAAGTAGAAAATAAAGAAGGGGAGGGCAACATTACAGTGGCTCCCTAGCTCTGACTCCCAGCAGAGCCTGACAGCACGCGTTATGGCGGTGACACTGTGCACGGAGCAGTGCCAACACTGTCAGGGCTAATGACCCCAGAGGCGACTGTTATTAGCCAATTCACTAATTAGGGGCCTGTTTGTAGAGCTAATGGGAAGGGTAATCATTTGTTAGCTTAAGTAAAACTCCCGGGCATTCCTGACAACTGTCATCATGGAAAAGTCTGGAAGGCTATCATCTATCCCTGTGAAATTCACAGGAAGAATCTCGAAAGCCAGAGTCATCTTTGACAACAAAAAAGTGAGCATACCCTCCTTAAGGAATTTGCTGGTAGGAATTTCCTGCTTTGGCTCCTAATAGATCCTCTTTAGCAGCAAATAAATATGTGTATGTATAGACACAGGCACATTTCCACGTTTGCATTCCAGTGGTCTGATTTCTGTGGGCTCAATCCAATTTCTCTCAGACTCTGAGCCTAGGGAAACAGTCACAGTTAATGCCATTGACAGGAGAATAGTTCTGGAATCCTGACACGGAATGTAGAAGTCTGCTGTGGGTCCATGTGAGTGTGTGAGTGTGGGTGAGTGTGTTACCATGGATGTGAACGAGCAGGTGACTGTATATGAATATGAGTGAGAGTGTACATTAGTGTGTGAGCATGTTCACATGTATGTGTGTACATACATGCATGTATGTAAGTGACCACATGAGTATGTGAGGACATGTGTGCTATGTTTATGTGTATGTATGTATATTCATAAGTATGTTAGCATGTATGTGCATGTATGCATGGGTGTGTGTTAACATATATTGCAGCAAGTGTGACTGAGTGTATGAGAGTGTGTATTGGCATGTGAGTGTGTGAGCATGAGTGTCAGTGTGTATGTGAGTGTGCATTAGTGTGTAAGTATGTGTGACTGTATGAGTGTGTTAAGCATGTATATGAACAAATGTGTAGGAAGAGGGAGTATTTGGATGCTACAATTAGTTTTACTTGGCTTACATGTTAGAGATCAATAAAAACAGCCAAGCTTTCTAAAGATGATTTTATTGATTCATATTATTTTTAAAAAGCTTTTAAAAAATTGTGGATAAATATTATTATTGTTCTTCTTGTGGGTAACACTAAACCAGTGTCTAGAATTTAGGGATTTTTTGGCTTGCAAAGGTGGGACCTGGAAAAATGAACTCTTCTTAATTGTTCTCGCCACCAGAAGAAAATTTAATCTGCCACCCAAAGCTTCCTGAACCTTTTTGCGCTGGTCCTGCTGGGCACAGGGTGCACCCCAACAAAGATGACAGGAGAGGCCAAGAAGTCACAGACCCTACAGCAGGAGTACAAAAAGAGGCTGTACCTTGCTGGGGGGCAGGGCCTAAATTCTGGAGAAGCCCTTAGAGATTGCGGGTCCCCCTAGGCCCTGCTATAGTAAGAAACTAAGGCCCAGAAGGGGCGGCAACTGCTCAGGGTCATGGGTATACCAGCCAGACAGCACAGGTGTGAATCCGGTCTCCCGACTGTGCCCTGGCCTGAAATCCGGCTCACTCAGCAGTCATCCAGATGCTAACCCCATCCCACCCAGATACGCCTTTCAGAGGTGGTGAAAGGTGACTCTTTAAACAGGGGGACCCAGGTCCCCCAGAGGGCAGGAGCCCCATGCCTATGGTTGCCACAAGTTGGCTGCTGAATTAGTGTCCAGATGGGCAGCTCATCATGGCCAAAGGGGCTCTGCCTATCTCCCCACACCTGGCCCGTGTGTGCCCATTTATGGCAACCTGGTGTCACCTGGCCATGGGCCACAGGAGCCACCTTGCAGCTCCAGCATAGCAGCACAAAGGTCTGTGACCCCCCTGAAGAGCCCCACGCCAGGCCTGCTGTGCTCCCTCCCCCAGGGCCACTGGTCACTACAGGCTCTCCTGGAGAGGGGTCCAGGCAGGGGGGAGGGGTCCTGGCATCAGGAGAAGGGCTGTTGCTTCTCTAGGGCCATTGCTGCAATTAGAAGCTGGGATGGATTTACTGGCGGTCCCTGGGGGCTTTTCTGGGGAAGTGATTAATTTGCTGGCTACAGTACATTCACTTTGGCAGCGGGTCTAAACTGCAGGGCTCATAACCATCACATGGGAGCTTGTTTAAAATGCAGATTCTATGGCTCCCAGTTTGGGGCAAGGCCCTGGACTGGGCATTCCATGGATTTTGAGGCAGGTGGGCTGTGGACACTCCCACCCCCAGATTCTGGCACATCAGCCCTGGCAGGTCTACAGAGCATGAGACCATCGAGGCTACTGAGTGTCACTCTGGACAGAAGGGTGCAGCGAAGGCCCTGAAGCAACTCTCTCCCTTCGGGATAACAGTGGCACAGAACATCTTGCCAGAGCCTCTGTTGTGCTATAAACATGCACCCCTGTGGTCCTGGGCTCTGGGTCACTGCAAGATAACACCAACGCACCCAGGCTGTGGACAGAAAGGCTGGGCCCTGAATTCTGGCCCTGCCACTTCCTCACACAAGAGCCTTGGGCAGGCTAGCCAGGATGGTCCTGTCTCCTCAACATAAGAATAGGGTAAGCATGTCTCCCTGTGCCAGGCAGGTGACAGAGCTCTATGAGACGGGTAGAGTCCCATCCTTCCTGTGGTGGTAGTGGTGGTGTCTATCCAGGCCTTCCTTCCCAGTACAGAAAACCCCAGGGGCCTGAAAGCTGGTATTGACTAGATCCTCTTCCTTCTGCTCATCAGCTTGGAGCAGACTGCAGAGAATGGGAGCTCTGACAGCTCTGGAGGTGGGAAGGGGGTGGGAGGCAGCGGGATTAGGACCACAAGAAGAGTGGAGCACATTAGGCTTATCTACCTGAAATATTCTTGGGGACAGACTGTGGGGGCTTCTGGTTATAGTTTCACCTACTCCTCAAGCTGCCTTGAGCCCCGAGCTGGTCATAAGGGCCACTCAGTGAGGCGCATGCATCCCTGTGACCAGTCATTCTAAAAGGATCCAAATAACAAGTAGATGTTTGTATACCAGCCTAACTAACCAAGGCCAGAGGGAGGCTGACAATGAGATGGGGGCCAGGGTGGGGGGAATCAGTCCTGAAAAACAGAGCCAAATCAATAATGGGTCTGAAGATCTGGGAACAGGCCCAGGATGGAAAGGAAAGGCACATCTAGAACATTCACTTCCATGTGCAGAACCTGTATCGGACTGGTTTAAGCAAAAAGGGCATTGACTGCTTCTAGTAACTGGGAAATCCCAGGGTGACTTCGTGAGGGGCAGAGGGCCTTTCCACGGGAAAGGCAGATAGAAGCCCCAGTCTAGCAGGGGTGAGGCCAGCAGGGCCTTGGGTGCTGGGGCACAGATGGTGGGAAGCAAATCCTTATGTCTCCCTGTGCCCTCCCTGCTCCATGGAGACCTACCCCACAGAGCAAGGATGAAGCCTGCTCCTCAGGGCTTCCTGATGACTGGGTGGCCCAGGCTGGGCAGAGGAGATGAACCAGGCAGCAGCAGAGAGCACAGGGAGGGGCAGGACCAGGTGGGAAGAGGTACATTATGGGTTGATTTTTTTTTCCTTCCAAAGGAGATGAAGCTGTGGGTGAGAGAGGGTAAAAAGGGAGGCTCAGGGACGGACAGAGGTTTGCTTCCTCAGCGCTTATAACTGCCCTGTGGGTGCTAAACAGTTCCCTATTTACAAATGAGAGGGCTGTGAGGGCTATGCCTCCGAGAGGGTCTACTGGCCAAACTTCAACAAGTGAGAGGCAGGACCAGGATTTAACTCCGATTTCTGTGTTTCAAAGCCCCTGTTTTTCTCCTATTCCCAGCTACCTCCTGGAAGACAGGACAGATCCTAGCTCAGAAGGACAGAAGGCCTTCATGGGATGGAAGGTGACTGGTGAGGGCCAAGCTGCTCTCAATGCCTGCACCTGAGAACACCAAGAGAACTCGAGGTCTGGACCACCAGGCTACCATTGCTGACCTTTACAGAATCCTGGAGAATGAGGAACACTGCAATACTGGAAAGTCTTGCATTTCATGGGTTTCGAAAGAATTCATGCCATAAAATACAGGTGAGCCCAGGTAAGATTCGAGATGGCCCAGTAAATAAGCTGGTTTCAGAGCACTTAGGAAATGGAGAGGTGATTTGTAGGAACAGACAAGGCAATCACAAACACATCATTCCATACTCTTCTCTTCCCTGTAACAGAGATCCTGGTGGGTAGCCCAGGGCTACACAGTAGCCCACCAGTCCCAGCCTCTACCTGGACCCATCTGGTGGGAAAGAAGGAATAATGCAGGCTGGATGCCCAAGGAAAATGTTAGGAACTGGCTGAATCATTGGACCCACATGGGCAAGGTCACCTTCGAAGGCAGTCTCTACTGGCATTCTGTCTTAAGCCTTGTGCAACTTATCATTTTCATCAATGACTTAGCAGAAGAGCTGGCAAGTTTATGGAAGGCAGAGTTAGATGGGATGATGAATATGTCAGCCAACAGTATCCACATATCCAAATCATCAGTCTATAGGCTGAACTAAATCTACCCCTAGTAAAGTTTATTGGGGATAAATATGAGGTCCAGAACCCAAGTCCAGAGCACTTAGTAACCACGCATGGAGAGGAGTTTGTCTGAAGCTCTGTGTGGATGGTCAGTGATGTCTGGCTCACGGTGGGGGACAATCAAGCTAATATGGTGCCGCAGCCCTGTTGAGTGTGTGCTCCAGCCAGAGCCCAGACTCCAGATGGGGAAGTGATGGCTGTGCTGCATTCGAGCTGGTCAGCCTGCTCTGGCTCACAGAACCCGCTGCTAACAGGCAGCACAGAGAGTGAAGACAGAGACTGGAAGCCAGGTGTGTGTCTTGTTGGGTGGTTTCGAGAACCAGGCCTTAGTGCTGGAAGGATAAAGCTATAATGTTTTACAAAGGGATGTAAAAGTTCCCTTTGGTATCTGTAGGGCTGGCATGCAGAGGCACCTTCACTGAGCTCTACAAAGTCCCAAGGACAGAGCTAGGAAGCTCCCAAGACATAGCCCCGAGCTCCATGAAAGAGCACTTCTCTCGTAGAAGCACTTCTGTGTGCGAGGAGCACTTCATCTCTCTTCATGAGATGAAGCGGCAGCTTAGTAAAGATGGGCTCTGGCAACTGAGCTCATTTTCGCAGAGGCAGTAGAACCCCTGGGGGCAAGCACCCTGGGAAGGATCCGCCTGTATCTGGGATTGGATTAGATGACCCCCTCTGAGGGCCCTATGGGGATGCCACCAGGCAGAGTGACTCAGAACTTCATCTTATTTGTGTGTGTGGGGGGGCGGTGGTGTTGGTGGGGTAGGAACAGTGACAGTGGGAGTGATGATTTTGGAACACTTAGAGAGTTCCTAGAAATCGTGGCCCAGTGTGGATACCTTCAACTCCCAGAGAGACTGGATGTTACAAAGAAGGCTCAGAATCGTGGTTCTCAACTCCCTTGGATCTGACTGTTCCAGAAACAAAAGTCCTGTCTTATACCATAAAACCAGCAACCAATGGCCACAGATCAAACTGGGCCTCTCAGGGTCCACTCTAGCCTGGAGATGAGCATGAGCCAAGGCCAGCATACTATGTACACCATTTCTCTGAGGTGAACCCTTTAGGGCAGGCCCTCCTGTTGGCACTCACAGAGAGACAGGGAACTCTGCTGGTGGTGGGCAGAGCCCTCAGCCATTCAGAGCCTGCATCATCCCTGCCAGGCACTCCCTTCCAAGGGCCTAGAGACGGTCAGGATCTTGACATCTAACCACCTGCGATACCGGCCTCCATGGAACTCTACAGTCTGATAAAATGAGCATGTTTTACAGAGTGCTGCAGGGGAAACAAATCTTTCTGGAATATCCACCCTGGTCCTTGAAGAACCAGATACCAGGAGACAGTATCCAGCCTCTGCCAGCCTCTGCCACAGTGGGTCCTGCTGGCAGCCTCTGGTGCAGTCAGTGGAGCCCAGAGCCCTTGTCGCTTGTGGAAGGAGGGGTGGTGTGGTGGACAGTGATCAGACCTCAGGGGGATTCTTTAGTTCTGCCACATTTCACCACTTGACAATTTCCTGACCCTCTGCCAGGGCGCCCTTCTTGGGAGGCATGAGTGTGCACTCCCAAGCACTACATGCTCAGAGTGGGTCCGGGGCAAGGTGGAGCTGTAGCACCAAGATCCACCCTCAAGTTCGATGGAAAGGTCCTGCTTGCAACAAAGCTGCTCCCTTCCAGGCAAAAACGACAATGATGAAACCCAAGTGAAAGCTTTCTCTTAAGAACAGGAACAGGGCAGGCAACAGGACCAGGAAAAATAAATCTAATGACAAGAATGCTAAGCCCTAACCTCTTTACTGACTTAAAAAAAAAAAAAAAAAGGGAGAGAAAAAAAGAAAACCCCAAACATGATTCCTCTACTGTAATAACATTTAATCCCCAGAAGCTAATCTAAATGTAACACTCAAAAGAAAACAAAAGTGGCACAAAGGAAAAGAGCCCCAGCCGGGCCTTTGGGGACACAGGCTTTAGTGCCCAGGCGAGTCTGATAATAGAGCTGGGAATGAAATGCCATTTTTGTCTCTGTCGAGGGGTGGGGATTAGCACACTGTCGTCTCAAAGTCCAGTTTCCTGAGTCATGGATCTCTGAGCACTAAGGAAGTTCAGGGCAGAGGCCAGCTTCCCCTGGAGGCTGCCCCTGCCCTGGAACCACTCAGAGCCCACCAAGTGTGGTCGATCAGGGGAATCGGCTCTAGGACCTTCAAAGGCAACAGGACCATCATTGAGCCTACCACACCATGGTCGTCAGACAGGCTCCCCTGCCCCTCTTTGCTCTGGTGCTGGGGCAGCTGGGGAACCCCCTCACCTGCCTATAGCCATGGGGATAGTACCCAAACCGTCTAGGTGCTCATGCTTTTGCTCCTGTCCAGCCATGGTCAGGAGCCTCCCTGCCTCTCTGCTCCTCATCCATTCCCACTGGCACACAGAGTCGCCCAGAAATCAGCCATGCCTACACTTGGTATGTGCACAACCCCGTCTCGTGGCTTGGTGCTGCTCCAGTGTTGGACAGTCCATCCCTGATCCTCCGCCAGAAGCCCCAGTCCCCTCCATCCCATTATCTCCTTTAATCTTCCTCACAGACCTTTGTAGAATCATCTTATTCCCCTGCTAACTGTTTGTCCATCTCGCTGCCCTGATGAGGGAACCCTCTCTGCCAGGCCCACGGCCGTGCCCTGCCTGGGCTATGCCCTGCCTGGGCCCCTAAGCACGTGTCTGCTGAATGGGTGAGTCATCCCAGCTAGTAGTCCTGCGGCAGCTTCCTAAGCAGGCTTCCTGCCTCCCACCTCAACACCATTACCGTTTCATCTCCCAGAAGCTGCCAGTTATCTTTCTAAAACACAAATTCGATCATATCAATTCCCTGCTTAAAAGCTTTTTTATGGCTTGCCACTGCCTGTAGGGTGAATTCCAAATTCTTCCGTATGCACGAAGGCCCTTTACATCCGGACCAGCCCGTCCTTCGAGCCACATCTGAGCTTCATCCCTACCCCCTCAGTACCTGCTTCTTCCCCAACAGCAGTGCCCTAACTTCTTCTAACAGCCCACAGAGAAAGGACTCACTTCCAGTCGCTTACACTGACCCTCGACGGCAGAGCCTGCCTGGACTCAGCATGAACATGACTTCATCTGTGCAGCCCCACTGAGCTCGGGCAGGATTCACTGCTCCATCTCCTTGGAGCCCAGACTGATTTTCCATGGGCAGCTGGAGCAGTGGCCATAAGTTACAGTGGGTTTCCACTCACTAAATATAGAGTGAGGGCATAAGGACTGGACCCATGGGACACAAAGAGGAGTAAAACAAGGTTCCTCTCTGCAAGAAGCCTACAATCTAGTAGAATGTGATGCTTGAACACAGAAGGGTCAAACAGTGCTCTAAGCTGCACCCCCAGGAGTGTCCCTAGGAGGCACCTTGGAGACACAGCTAGCTTACTTGGGCTGGGCAGGGGGGACATGTTGGAGACAGGTGCAGAGGGAGTGGGTGCTGTCTGGGGAGGTGGGCAGGCAGGGTGGCGTCTGTGTTCTCCGTGGAGGCAAAGACCATGTCTATCATGTACACGCTGTGTCTACCAGCCTCAGTGGAGGCTCCAGATCTCCATCACCTAATACTCTCTTTACAGAGAAGTAATTATCAAAATTTTCCTAACCAGGAAGTAGCAGGCAAATACAACAAGGCCCCTCCTGACTCCCTTCTGTGGATGGTGGCCCACAGAACCAGAGCAGGGGCTACAGAACGAGTCATGAGAAGTGGGGAGAGTATCCCTGCCCTAAGCAGGGGTGAAGCGCAAACTACTAGGAAACTCTCCCTGGGAGAAACCCGGTGGCCAGCTGCCTGCCAGCCAGAGGAGGCCGACAGAATGCTGACGCAGAGGAAGTGGCCCTTCTGTTGTTTGTGATCAGATGGGGAAGAGGGCTGGCATATACCACATTCCGGGTATAGAGCAATACTTGCTTTTCCTTAAACATCTCCAGAGGAAGATAAAGGCTGTACAGCTTCCTTCCCTTGGTTATTATGTTATGATCACTTATTGCAAGTCAGAAAGTCCTTCCCTAGATCTAACTTAAAATTTCAATCTGTAGTTCAAGGCTCTAGGCCTGTACCAGTCAGTCTCCTAAGAGGAATACAGGTGCATCCTCTGGCTAGGCTTCTCCCTCCCTGCCTTTCAGCTTCTTGGCCCTTTCACCACTGCAGTTCGCCACCCCCCACCCCCACCACCTGGGGCCTCCCTAGCCTCTCTGCGGCAAGCCTGAGTGGCACAGCAGGAAACGCCACTGACCAGTGCTTGATGGCTTATGTGACATAGCGAATGCACAACAGAAAACCACTGGCTAATTTCTAGGTTTCCTTTGCTCAGTAACATTTCGACTTTGTTCTGGATGGAACCTTTGGCTACACCTGCCAGCAAAAAACCATGCTGCCTGCCTCGAGGTTCATTTTCTGTCATCTCCCTGCTAATGAGTGAGAAGGCATGACAGCCCAAACCCAGCCAGCAGCTCTTGCAGGATCCCAGGGCAGTGGGCTGGGCCCTCATAAAGGTAGGGATGGGAGCCCAGAGAGAAGCCCACTCTCCCCTGGACCCTGGCCTTCCAGGAGCTGGGCTTCTGAGCCCAGAAACTCAATGTCCATTCTGACTTTACCCAGAACGGCAGCTCATGGGCACTTCACATGTTCACACGTCACATCAGATTTCTTCTGAACAGGAGCCACAGCCAAAGGACATTTAAAACCACAGATTAGGGGCGCCTGGGTGGCTCAGTGGGTTAAGCCGCTGCCTTCGGCTCGGGTCATGATCTCAGGGTCCTGGGATCGAGTCCCACATCGGGCTCTCTGCTCAGCAGGGAGCCTGCTTCCCTTTCTCTCTCTGTCTGCCTCTCCATCTACTTGTGATTTCTCTCTGTCAAATAAATACATAAAATCTTTAAAAAAAAAATAAAACCACAGATTAGTCCAACAGTCTCTGTCTTTGATGGAGAAGTTCAAAGAAAGGGCATGAGGCGAGTTAGAGGTCAAGCGTTGATCAGAAACAACATACTGACACACATGTGCATGTACTCACACACATGTACAGATGCATTCACAATGACATGCCCTCCCACAAGTCACACGTGTACATGTACACACATGTACATGTACACACATACATGTGTGTGCATGTGCACAAATGTGCAACCAGGAACATAGTTCCAGGGTCAGCTCAGGATCTGGTTCCCAACTGTACTGGGAACCTCCCTCTCCCTTGGCCCGAATCATCATCGATTTTTCTCTTGCAATGTCTCTGTATTCTTATTAATTTTTAATTGCACAAGCTACACACAAGTACATCTACTTTTTCACAAAATTAAAAACATAGCAGATAAGTTACAGTCCCCTCTGACTCTTTTTATAATTCTGAATGCCCTTGAACTGCCCAGGGGCAATCATGGTTTTCTGTTTGGAGTGTACCCTTCCAGACTTTCTTCTCTATATCCACACAAACTGCACATACCTAAGGAAAAGAGAGACTGTATGTGTGTCCAGTATACACACATAGAGTAAACCACAACCTGCTTTTTCACCCAACATCTCCCAAGCCTCCTCCTGTGCTAGGGCACACGGTTCCAGATCATTTTTTTTTTCCTTTTTTCCTTTTTAAGTAGGAGGAGCTGCAGGCAGAGGGAGAGGGAGAAGCAGGCCCCCCGCTAAGCAGGGAGCCCAATGTGGGGCCCCTTCCCAGGACCCCAGGATCTCACTGAGCTGAAGACAGACATTCAACCGACTGAGCCACCCAGACGCCCCTCCAGATGCCTTCTAGGCACCCCATCATTTTTAACTGCTGTTTGCTATTCAGAGTCAGGCAGATTATGCTCATCCACTGCCCTATTCACAGGCAGTGAGGCTGCCTCCGAGTCTGTCACTCTTGGAAATGGGGCTCCACGCTTCCTTGCCTGTGGCTGGTTGTGCACACATGTGAGGGTTTCTGCAGGGCATGTCTCCAAAAGGAGAGCTGGGGTGGGGGGGTCCCTGTGTCTGCCCTTCTTTTGTGGCTCCAGGTCCAGACAGTTGTTACCTTGTTTTATGTACTGAGGACTGCATCCTCTCAGCTACTGCACTTCAATCTCTCTCTCATTAAAATGTGAGTTTCTGTATAAGTAATACCTACTGTTTACTGAGTGGTAACTATGTGCTCAACACATTGCCTCATGATGCCCTTGAAACAACCTTCGGAAGAAGGGGGCAAATGTCTCCAAGCAGTTCTGTCATCTGATGCAGGCCACACATTAGGCAGCATGGCTGGGAATGCACTCACTTGTCTGACCTCAGAGTCCTGCCCTAGGCCACCCTACACTTCCCCCATCACCCCACCACTGGACCTGGGACCCTGCTGGGCATGGCAGAAGCCTCTATGGAGAAGATGCTTAGATAATCAATAATTTGTTTTTAAATCCCACCCCTGGAGTCTACACAGTGCGACTCAGCTCATCCATCCACCCAACACATGTTTGGTGGGCATCTACCACAGCCAAGTCCTGGGCTAGACAGTGTGGATGCAGAGAAAAAGAACATACAGGATTGACCTCTGGGGAAGGCAAATAGTAAACAGAAAAGATGCTTAAGTTGGATTTCAAAAAGTGATCATACTCTGCGAGGAAAAAAGAGGGGGCATTCTAGACAGAAAATAGGATCTACAAAGGTAACTCAGTATATTCTGCATTCTGAAATCAGGAAATGAGCAGAATCTTAGACTGGAAAACTTGGTCTTTAGAAGCTGTCTGATCCAGGGTGGCAAACAAATTTCACCCTGAATGCCAACCTTGATGAGAGGCCATCCAGGTTCAGGGGGAGATTGCTGGGATCCTCTGATGATGCCTGCTGGGGGCACACGATGGGGTGTGGGCAAAAAGCCAACTACTTCCTCTCTCCAGTGAAACCACTGAGGCTCTTCAAAGGTGGCCCACACTCACTTCCAGAACCAGCCCAGGGCTCTGGCCTGAGGGAGCACTACCACCCCAGATCTTTTGTTTGGACTTTCCATTCCCACACGCCACACAAACACTCCCTCTATTGATGAATTCTCTCTCCGTGTATCTCTCTGTTGCTATAAGAGAGGCAGAACTCTGTCCGTGTTGTGAAGAGCCCTGGGCAGGGGACGCACACACGCACATGCGCACGCACACTAAAACTTACAGCACTAGCATGAGGTGGGGGGATGTCTGAGTCAGCTAGTCAGCAAGCAGCTATTCCCCTTGTCTTGCAGATTCCTGAGAGGACAGTATCTTGGTAGAGTAGAAAATAGGCCTGGGTTCAAATCTCACTCTGCCACCAGCTGGCTGTGTGTCCCTGAGTACTCTGTGGATTACCACATTTCATTGACACACAGGCATCATCATGTTCCCTGCTTTACGGACTAGTGAGCTGAGCCTGGGAGGTAAGGGGACTTAGTTTCCAGACCTGCAAGGCATCTGCCACCAGAGCTCCCTGTGAAGAGGAGTCCCTGGGAGCCACATAAGTGCCTAGCAAAACAGATGCATGTGGGTTTTTAAAGAAATGTATTAACTGCATTTTGATTTGTTAAATGGATTATTAAATGGGTTTTGATTTGTAACCCCTCAAAGAGCCATGGACACCAGTTTAAGCCACATATTTTGGTAAATTTCCTGCTCCTTTTACAAAGTTATATAAGATAAGGAAAACTGAGAATGAGAAACAGCTTTTGAAGTCAGACTAATTTGAACATTATTTGGATCAATTAAGACAGAATACTATTTTATTTGGGGTTCAAATAAAATGACCATTGTCTTAATAGGTAATCAATCTGTCTGTAGCTCAATTAATAGAGCACCTGAGAATACACTCTCAGGTGAGCCCAGCCCCTCCCCCACAGGTTATTCAATAAACCCTGGCTTCCAGGTGAGGGCAGGAGCTACCATGGAAGCTCAGCCCCAGCAAGTTCCAAGTCACTGTGTCCACATTAATCAGACCTCTCTGGATCAAAGTCCTTGCAGCACAATGACTCAGTTTCAGGAAACAGTTAATAATCTTCTTCCTTCAACTCAATTGTTCTAATCTCTTTGAGGGGCGGCTCTCTGTGGGGCCAGGGAGGACTGTACAAGTTTCCTGACAGGGAGAAGTCGAGACAGGCTCTGAATGAATCCCACGGGAAGAGGACTGAAGGTTGTCATAAAAAATAGATGTGACACAATAAATGCAGGATGTTCCCTGGGGTCTTAATCTCTTCCTTCAGAAAACCTGAACAATCCTGCCTGCTGTGCTGTTGTGAGGTAGAGGGGCGAGCGCGCGTGCGTATGTGTCTGTGCATGCATACATACTGTGGAGACCCACTTCTACCCCAATGACGGGATTCATCCAAAACAACAGTCTCCACACTGTGAATACTGGCCTCACCAACAACATTTCCCTTTAGTTTTGAGTTCTCCATTGACCCTCTGACGGGTATCTTCTGAGGCCCTGCATATACGGTGGGCTTAGCAGGCCTCAGGAAAGCTCAGCAAGCCCAGGAAAAGTCGGGCGGGCCATCCGTGCCATCAGTGTCTGATGGTGCTAACCAATGTTTGATGGGCTTTGCTTTAGTTCTTACTCTCTTTCCTTTACCTGGCATGGCCATTTTCCGCTTGGCAAACTAATCATTCCTCAAAAGCGAAGTTGAGACTTCTGCTCCCAGTTATAGTAGAGCAGCTTGGGGAAAAACTACACTCACTGCTGAGAAAGAAATTTTAAAAGTTGACATTTAAGAAGTCTGTTTTAGGGCATCTGAGGACCAAGACAAAATAGGTCTTGAGGGCCAAGATTTTGAAGGGAAGGGACCTGTACAGAGGTTAAGTACTCACTCCTGGAGCCACTTGTCCCCACTGAGTTTTTTTGGCAATTCTCAATGCAGGAAGGGAGGCTGAGAGTTGGGAAAACAGCTTAAGCTAAAGGGTGGAGAAGCTCAGAGCTTCTGGAAATCTCACAGGAGTATGGAGAGACACTACCTCCTCTGGAGCTCAAGGCTGCCACGACAGCTAGGTCTTGAGGGACCAGGATTCTGGTGAGCCAGAAATACAGTGAGCCAACACTCAGTGGTTTTCCTCTTTTAAGGCATTTGTCACATTCTTGAGCTATTTAAGACAAGAGGTTAAGGAGCCAATAAAAGCCACTGAAAGGCAAAGTGGAATTTTCAGAAGTCTCATGGAATTGAGGAAGCAAACATAAGTGTTCAGAGCTCACCAAGAAAGGAGGTATCCTGGACCTTGGAAAGCCATGCCCTAGAAAGAAGGGTAAATCAGAAGAAGCCTGAGCTTTACCACACCTGTAGAAGCATTCAGTCAGCTCAGTCCCTCAGGTGGCCACCAGAGAATAGGGTGGAGCACTCTGGGGGAGAAGATACATTCCAGAGCCTCTGTATAGTCTCTACACAATGCTTGGCATTCAGTCAAGAATTACCAGGCACAACATTGAGATACCACCTTACACCAGTTAGAATGGCCAAAATTAGCAAGACAGGAAACAACGTGTGTTGGAGAGGATGTGGAGAAAGGGGAACCCTTCTACACTGTTGGTGGGAATGCAAGTTGGTGCAGCCTCTTTGGAGAACAGTGTGGAGATTTCTTAAGAAATTAAAAATAGAGCTTCCTAAGACCCTGCAATTGCACTCCTGGGTATCTACCCCAAAGATACAGATGTAGTGAAAAGAAGGGCCATCTGTACCCCAATGTTTATAGCAGCAATGGCCACGGTCACCAAACTGTGGAAAGAACCAAGATGCCCTTCAACGGAAGAATGGATAAGGAAGATGTGGTCCATATACACTATGGAGTATTATGCCTCCATCAGAAAGGATGAATACCCAACTTTTGTAGCAACATGGATGGGACTGGAAGAGATTATGCTGAGTGAAATAAGTCAATTATAAGTCAGTAAGTCAAGAGAGAGTCAATTATCATATGGTTTCACTTATTTGTGGAGCATAACAAATAACATGGAGGATGTAGGGAGATGGAGAGACGGGAGTTGATGGAAACTGGAAGGGGAGATGAACCATGAGAGACTATGGACTCTGAAAAACAATCTGAGGGGTGGGGCGTGGGAGGTTGGGGGAGCCAGGTGGTGGGTATTATGGAGGGCACGTATTGCATGGAGCACTGGGTACAGTGCATAAACAATGAATTCTGTTACACTGAAAAGAAATTAAAAAAAAAAAAAAGGCAACAGAAATAGACCTTCAGATGACCTCAAAATAACTAATAGGTTCCAGAAAACAGATGGCAAAACCAGGATTTCAGCAGAGACTGGGGATCAAACAAACTACTGGAACTTCCAGAATTGACAAAATGCAGTAATTGAAATTTAGAATTCAATAAATAGGTTTAAGAGAGACTTGAAACATTAAAAGGATTAGTGAAGTGAAAGGTCAATAGAGAAACTGCAGGACAGGGTGAAGAGTTTTAAAGAAGTGATGAAAAACAGAAAATGAAGCACAGAGACAAATGAGACACAGTAATACATATAACTGAAATGCCAGAAAGGAGGAAAGACAAAATAGGGCAGAATTTTATTTGAAGAGATAATGGCTGAGAAATTTCTAAAACAAGAGGACATCAAACCCCAACACATATATCGCAACAGGAAAAAACAAAGAAAATGGACTTCTAGCCACATGACGGTCATATTGTTAGGAAAACCAAAGACAAAGAAAAGCTAAACATCAGACAGAGGGAAAAAAAGGTAATTACCAAAAAGGAGAAATAATAATATCAAGAGCTGACTTCTCCAGGGAAAAACAGATATCAAATCAGAATGTAAAGATACCTTCAAGGAGCTCAAAGAGAGGATTGCTACATTCTTCAAAACTGAAGATGAACTAGATTTCCAGACAATTAAAATAGAGAATTTATAATCAGCAAAGCCCCACTAAAAGAAATACTATGGAAGTTCTACAGTTAGAAGGAAAATGATCTCAGAAAGAAACCGTAAATCCGTATATCAGTAATGATACAGAAAATCTGAACCTGACTGACCAACTGAACCTAACTGACAAACACAGAACACTACACAAACTGGCTGAATACACATTCTTTTCAAGTATACAGAAGGCTTAGCAAAACAGATCACATATAGGCTACAAAGCAAGGTCTCAAAATTTAGAGGATTTAGAGTATATCCTTCATCAACGGAATTAAACTGAAAATCAATAATTCAAAAAGTGACTAGAGGGGCGGGCTTGCTCAGTCAGTAAAGTGTGTGACTCTTGATCTTATATAACTATATAAATAACCCATGAAAAAAATCAGAATAAAAATTAGAAAAATTTTGAACTCAATTAATAATGAAAACACAATACGTCGAAATGTTAAGGTGTAGCTAAGGCTGCGTCTATAGAGAATTCAATACCTTAAGTGCATACATTAGGAAAGAAAGAAAGTTGAAATGGTATTTTACTAATTTTAGGATAGGAGTGAAATCTCTAACACGGGTTACAAAGTTCTGTGTGGTCTGGCTTCTGCTGACTTCTTAGTCCTGAGCTCTCATCCTTCACCCTTGTCTCTCTTCTCTCTCATTCCTCTCCAGTCACACAGGCCTTTCAATTCCCTGAATATGTTAAATCACTTCTTGCCCCCAGGCCTTTGCACATGTGGAAACTTCTGTTTGAAGTGCTCTTTCCCCTTTCTTCCTCTGACCAAAAAGGCTCCTCATCCTGCAGGAATCCATTTAAATGTCACTTCCTTGGAAAAGCCTTCTCAACCATCTGAGTCTGCATTAGGGTCCTCAGACATGTGCCTTTTAATTCAGACACTTTTTTTCATGGCTCATTACTGTAATCAATCATTGTTTGGGCAATTGCTTCTGATGCAATTAATTTAAAAATATTGTTTGTCATTCTCCAAATGACAAGCTCCTTGCTGACAGGAACCAGAGCTGTCTTGTTTATTATTCTATCACCCAGCACCTAGCATGGTGCCTGGCAAACAGTAGGTACTTTATACATGTATGTTAAATGAACAAATGAATACGTGGACATCTAGTTAGCCACCTACGTAAACATCCAGTTTACTCAAAGTTGTTAAAAGATGTTCACTGTCTTGGAAGAGAACTATTATTGCTGTCAGCAGTTAGCATTTACAATACAATTTACAATCATTTGTTAATCCAAGAAATCTCCCAGTCAAGGATTCTGCTCTCCATCCCCAGTGTTTAAGTAAAATAATTTCTAACTCTGCACTGTTTCCTGTTTACTCTGTTTGGGGAAAGGCAATTTTTGTTGTTGTTGTTGGTAAACTCAATTTATTTATTAAATCTGTGCCACACTATGCCAAGCTGGGTGTTATAAGAGTGATTCAAATGACTGCTATTATTAATAATGATCACAACACTACCACCAACTGTTGACATGTGAGGTCTTTCCGTGTGTTATCTCACTCAAAGCATTTAGAGGGGTATCAGCTCTGTTTTGCGCGTGAGGAAATCAGAGAGGTGAAATGACCTGCCCAAGGTTGCAGGACTGGCCAGTGAGAGGCAGGGCCAGGCTGGATTCCAGGTCTATCGAACTCTAGAGCCTAGGCAGGCTCAGCGCCATCCCGACGCCCATCTCACACTCAGAGGGGCCCTTGAGGGACAGCGACGATGCAGAGACACGTGGAGAAGAACCATGGCTCTGAAGCATTTAAGTGAAGCTTGACCCCAGCCTGGAGCGTAATCGGGCCAGGTGAGGGGCATTCCACCACTCCAGCCTCAGTTCTTCATCTGTGAAATGCCAGTGGTAGGAAAGGAGAGGATACAGTCTAAGTGCCTTGCAGAGCACCTTCGTTTAGTCATATGCTTAGCATATAGTAGTAATTATCAAGGGATGTTATAAACCTTTGAAAAAACCTTTCGCTTCACTCAGATGACGAAGACACTCATATGCCATCTCCCCTTTGTCTTCAGAAGACATGAGGATGAGAAAGGATGTGACCCTAAAGTCAAATGCACTAATCCAGGGGACCAGGAGGCCAGCAGTCTCCACCCTCAGGATGGTGGGCTACATGGCAGGTAACAAAATCGCAGGGGTCACTGACAGTAAAGCTGCCTGCCTTTTCCCCAGAGTCTCTTCTTGGGGGGCAGGCTATTCCACGATCCAGGTAAAGAGAGAGAGGGGCTATGGACTTGACATCACTGCCCACTGGCAGCTCCAGTGGAAGGGCCTGGGCGAGGGGCTACACTGTGGTTTATTTCCGTTTCCAGGGATCACATTATTGGGGTGGCTATCATCCCACAGCATCTGGGGTGTGACTGCTTCTCAACCTCTTCCTTTCACTGAGTATGATTCTGAGTGTTCCACAGCTCTGGACAAATCAGCTGGGCTCTTGCCTGCGAGGGAAGCTGGAACATTCTATTCTTTGAGGTCTATGCAGCTCAGTGCTTTTGATCACACCCAGAACCCTTGTGGGATCCCAACCGGCAGATATAAGACCTTTCCATCTCCACCAGCTTACTGGGAAGTTCTTTCTCTGAGTCTCCTGTTACTGCACTAGGACTTGAAATCTCAAGATAAATGCTTTTCCCCAAAGCTGCTCTGTAGTCCATTCGAGCAGTACGGACCCCTAGCTTCAGCTGCCCCATGCTGCACACCAGATTTGTACTGAATCCATCTGTTCCCACTGCCCTTCCTGGCTCCTTGCATGGTCTGCATCAGCAGCTGTATTTATAAGCACTTTGTTACTCCTTGTCACCCAAACCTCCCTCTGATGATTCCTTCTTGTTGTGCCACATCTAAGCCCTCACCATTCTGTACTGTGACTGGTTTGCCTGGGGAGACACCCCGATTTACACTCGGGAGGGAAGGGAAGACCCTTGGGGGATGAATAGGGCATTGGCCCAGTCCACAGAGACCACCTTCACACAAAGGACCCAGAGCACAAGGCCCAGCTCTCCCTTCCATGGCACCCTTTAGACCGTCCTGTGACATCCCCCTGAAGTACACGCATAATGTGCACATGTGCACGCATAATGAACACACTGCAAGCACCTGCCATTCCTTAATGTTCTGGCTCTGAGGCCTCCCTCATAGCACAGGAGCAGGACAGACAGGGGACTGGATGCTGGCACTCAGCACTATGTGACCTCAGCCAGCCACCAGCGTCCCTGAACCCCAGTCCTGCTGGGAGTAAAATGGGGGCTGCCCTGGGCATGTCAACACGTGAGAGGTACACGGCTCAGGGCCTGGCATCCAGAGCTGCCCTCAGGAATAGGCTGCTCTGAAAACCACCTCCATAAATTGGGGCGGGGTGGAGCAGGGCAGCAGCTCCCCTTTCTTGACTCCCTGGGGAGCCTGACGGCCAGTCTGTGGCCCAGCCTGCAGAACATCAGGCCTGAAACAAGTCTACCAGTCTACCACAGCCCCCTTCCCACTGCCAGGGAGCCAGGGAAGAGCTGAGTACTTATTTGGCCAATTACAGGTGACCAATGGCTGCCTCATATCCAGGTGAGAGACCGAAGAACAGATGGTTGTCTGTGTTATTAGAGAAATTAGAAATTAGGCAGGTGATGGCAGGTTTCAAATCATGTGTGGTGACTCTTACAAATACAGGCTAAGTTTACGAAAAGTAATAAGCAAATTCTTACTTTATCGTGCCCTCCATTTTCGAAGCTGCCTCATGGAATTGCTGTGAAGATAGTTTATACATCTCGACATTCTACAAAGAGAAAAACAGAAGTGGTTACTGAAGATTGAAATTCCCCTCTGGCTCCCTCAGCGGAGCAACCACGCTAAAAATCGACAGATACTAATTTCTTGACCAGCATCAAAGCAGATCAGTGATTGCGGCATAGCTCGGGTCTAGCTCCTGCCCACCGTGGGCCAACCCTAGCTGCAGAATCCTAGGGTAGCAATGCCTGGACCAACACGTGGATCCTCTGGTTCGGGGGCTGGGGCTATATCACTCTGAACAAGACCTGGCCTGTCACCTGATTTTGTAAATAAAGTTTTAGTGCAACACAGCCACACTCATGATTTGTTTAATCATTGTCAGTGGCTGCTTTTGTGCTACAATAGCAGAGGTGAAAGGCTTAAACAGAGACGAAAATACTTACCATGTTTAAAGAAAAAAATATACTGAGACTTGATCTAGTCCAACCCCTGTTTTGTAGGTAGGTGGACTCTGCTGCCAGAGGTGAAGCAACTTGCCCAAAGCCACACAGCAGGCAGCTGTGCCAAGACCACAGCCCAGGTGTCTGATTCCCAGCTGGGTGCGTGCTTTGCTGCCTGCCAGGACCACCTCGTTCCCTGGCAAGGTGGCTCCCTGTCCAGAGCTACAGGGCAGGACCAAAGGCTGGTACCTCCCTCCCTTCTGAGGTTACCTAGTAAGTGTGCGCATCCAGACCAGACCTGTGTAGAGGACAGCCTGGCCTTGCAGTAAGACAAAGCTGGGCTGAAGCTCTGGGGCCACCACAGTGTGACTCTGGGTAAATTACTCCCCTACTTTATGCCTCAGTGGCCCAGAACCTAGCACTTTCCACTTGTTTCCAGAAGAGATCAATAAAAATGCACCGGCTCACCTGACCTGCCACCACACTCCTGATGGGGCCCCTTTAGACTCCCAGTGGATAGACTGATTTTTTGCAGGAAGCAGTCTCAAGAATGAAACCCCAGAGGACAGCCCAAGACGGGCCAACAGTCAGACTTCCCTGCTGAGGGTGACAAGATAGCACAGGTGCCATGGGAAGCCTGCCTAGCCATGCAGACCCGGGCTAGACTGTACTCAGAACCTATGTGTGTGTGGAAGAGTTGGTTGCCCCTCTTTTACAGATGAGTAAATGGAATCTTCCAGCTTCAGGGGCCTCCCACCAGCATGGGTCAGTCCCTACAAGAAGTTTGAGAGGCAGTTAAAGGGACCCTGAAGTTACAGAGCCGTGCCCCTGTGCTTGCCTGTCGGACTCTAAGCCTGGATCTCCCTACTCTACCATTCACAGAGACAGCCTGGCCCAAAAGGAACAATTTACTCCTTAGACAAAATGTTAAAGGTGACAGGTAACCAGACCCGAGCCATGCAGGGGAAGCGCCTTACCCCCAGGGCACCCCACCATCCATCTATATTCTCTGTAACCTTCTCGGCTACCAAGATGGGGGCAGGAAGCACCTCCCCTAGAGACCTGCAGGGTATCAAAGGCAGAGTCTGGCTATGAACCTGGCCCTCATTCCCATCCTGGTATATGCCTCGGGGAAGAGTCAAATGGGAGGGCCCACCAAAGGGGATGTGCCTGAGGGAACACCTGGGGCCCAGACCAGCAGGAGCCCGGGTGCCAGAATACTGCACTGGGCTATGCTGGGGTGAGTCCTGTGTTGGGTCTTCCACCCCCCCCAAATGCTGAGGGAGCCTGGCAGGTCCTCACCTCTGAGCCCGGGAGATAGCCCCTGCCTTTCTACACCAGCCACAGCAGATGGGAAATGCGAACACCCCCAGCACACATCAGGCGTGAAATACACAGGGGTTCTCTTCCCCCGCTCCCGAGCCACAATCGCTCTGGCTCCTACAGGTCTGTGTTGACTCCAAGCTGCCCCATGTTTCCTCTCTAGAGTCCTGATGTTCCAGCCAATAGATTCTGATTTTGCCTCAACCAGTCTAATATTAGACCAACGTGGAATGTCCCAGGCATGGGCATAAGGACACAGACATGAATCAGCTTGGCTTCTCCTCCCACTCCACGCAGATGCTCTTCTGTGATATCCTTGATGGGGATCATTTGCAATCAGTATGACCTTTCCATCCATGGGCCCTCACAGAAGACGGCATGGCCCGCAGGCCCACCTTTCCATTTTTCTTGGGCATATGCTTTCTGTGTTCTTTCGTGAGTCACTTACTTCTAGCAGCTTATTTCCTCATGGTAAGACAGGGCTCCCACTCCATTGCAGGACGGCTGAGAGATGGAGTTGTGTGCTGGCAGTCTCATGGTGCGCACCCTGCCCACACCACTGCAGCCACAGGTCACGGCACCACTGGATTTTCTCAGGTGGGCTCGGGCCTTACTAAGCTCCTCCATCCACCCCCGCGTGGTTCTCTTTGCCACAAGACAGTCTCTTGGCTCAGTTTCTCTTTGGAGACATGTCAGGTCACTGTCTTCTAGGCCTGTGGCCTGTGGTCTGTCAATGTCCCTTCTCAAGGTGGGCTACTAGGACCCCCAGCACCTCTGTGCTGCCCCTGCATCTCCACGTGAATGCGGCTCGGCCAGGACAAGCTCAGCAAGCAGATGAGTTGCCTCCGAGCTCAGACTGAACATGTGGTCAGCGAGATTTGTCACAGGAAGTGCCCACAGGCCAAGAAGTGGTTGTGATTATCCTGCTGCAGCTTCCTCTATTGTCTCTCAGAATGACTCAGAGGAATTCCCCTTCCTGTTGTGCCCGCCCTCCCTGCTCAGTCTGCCACGTCATCTGCCTGAGCAGACCCTGGGACCACAACCCACAGAGAGTTCCCTGTGTGGCTCCCCTGGTCCATGAAGGTCCTGGTCTGTGCCTTGGGGATGTCAAGCCCACTTCTTGTGTCCACCAGGTCTTCCTGAGGGTGCTAGAGTCCACCAAGACCCTCTGCCTGGAGGAGTGGGACATTCTACAGACCCTTGGGCTGGACCACCACTGTGGGCTTCTCTAAGGATAGGGGCCACCCATGCTCATACAGAGAACCTGCTGGGTGCCAGGGGATTCTAAGATGAGCATGCCTGCCCCCGCCCCCAGCCTCACAGGGCTCCCAGCCAACACAATGCCACAATTACAATGGGATGCTCAGCCAACTGTCCCACTGAATAGTATTTCACGGTAGGTTCCGTGATGACAAGCAATGCTGAAAGGCACATCATGGCATCTTTACCTTTGTGCACGAGTGGGCGTAGCCAAAAGGTACATTCTAGAAGTCAAACTCCTGGGTCAAAGGGTACTTGCACTTTTAAAAAATGGAGTCTTACATGATGAGCATAAATGAGCCAATAATGAGAGGAAGAGGGAGGGACAGCACACGTTAGATGTTGTAGTCTTACCAGAAGTAAGGGAAGGGGCCAGAGACAAAGATAGCTTGGGACCTGGGGTTCTCAACTGTAGGCCAGAAGGTGGGTTTTACTTTTTATGTGAGGGAGTGGCAGGGGAGATGTGTGTTTCAGAGAACATTCTGGCAGCTGTGTGGACGAGGGAGTGTGGTGCCAGCAGAGCACCTGGAATTGCCTGCAGCATTGTCCCACAGGGCCTGGGGAGGCCCGGGTGCTGTGCCTGCCTGGGGCCCCAACACCCATTTAAAGGTCGCAGGGAGATGGCTCCAAATGCACTGTACTGAATGCCCGCACGTCAACCAGCACCCAGTGATCGTCAACTATTATCCTTCCCATTACACTCTTCAGATTCCCGATCTTAGAGTCTTGTCCTCCCTCCACCCTATAAACAGCCGCCCCTCCTCCTCCTCCCGCTGCTCCGTATGCACATCTGAAACCAGAAGACCTGATCTCCATTAATTAAATCTGCCATTAAAAATTAAATAACGTGAGTAAGAAGGTGTGAGTGTTATCTCTATGGGTTTCAAAAGTCACAGTGTTTCTTCAATTACTTCCCAGGCAGTTTTCATATTTCATACTGTCTGATTTCTCCAAGGGCCTGGATTTGCGAGATCAAAAGAGAGTGTGATGGTGAGGGGGAGGCACAGGGAGAAGGCTCAGAAGGGGACGACAAGGAAACATGTCACAGGCCACAGAAGCGGTCCGGCTACCCCCACTGTGGAGCCATGAGGGACCAGAGCGGGGCAGGGTGTGGGAGAGGGGAGCCTGCGCTAACCTGCTAGCTGAGCAGCGGAATAAGCTGTTGCCGTCCTAGAACAGAAGCCAGCAGAGGTCAGTGTGAGGGCCTGCAGAAAGTGGCTCTTGGGCCTGAAAGCCCTTCCAGGGGTCGTGCAGACACACACCTGAGCAACAAGGATCCATAAGTTGCCTACTGTGTGTGTGGGTCTCTGCTTGGGTGTCCTGCGAGACAGTCTACGTGGTATTTCTGCTGGGGAGGGAAGGCTGAACCAAGATCTAAGGACCATTCTGGGAACAAGTGAGGCAGCTGGAGGGGCAAGGATGGGTATGGGCCTTGGAGTCAGAATGCAGCCCCTACGGTGTGTACACTGTGGGCCAGTGTCCAGACCTCTGTCTCTGCCTCTTTAGTCTCTCATCTGTAAAATCAGAACAATAATGGAGCACCCTTCATACGGTTGTGTGGGAACTGGTATAGATGCCAATGAGATAAGGCATACAAAATGCTTAGAATTGTGCCTGGCACAGAGTAAACGCTCAATAAATAATTTGAGAACTTAAGAGGCAAATGCATATTAACCAACAAATATATTTGGAAGAGATCTGAGAATAGTAAAAGTAAGAGAGGTTTGCTTGAGGATGTAAATTCCACAAAGGGAGGGGTTTTCCCCTGCACTGCTCGCTGATCTATGCCCAGAGCCTCCAGCCATGTCTGGTGCATAGTAGGCCCTCAATCAGAAGTAGAGTGAACAGAAGTAGAGATAAGTACCATTAGAAAAGATTCAAAAACACAAGTGGGGTGTGGTCGTTTGTGTTGTCCATCAAGAAAGTTTGCCCTCTTCCCCTGTGGGCACCGAGGAGGGCGCCACACAATCGAATGGGGACATGTCGCTCAGAAGGCTGGACAGGATCACTGAGGCCAGGCACTGGAGCAGGGACTTCCAAACAGCCTGGTCCCTCTGTGCCCAGAGCAGGGCTTCAAGGGGGGAACGCCCACCCCTCTGCCACATGAAGACACGATGCTCAGAGAGGCAGTGGATCTGACCCTTGGGGCCAGAGCCTCAAGGGAAAGAAGCAGGACTTGAACCCAGGCCCATTAGCCTCCCACTCAGTGCTATGGCCTTCGCTTTGTGCCCAACTGTCCCCCAGGGAGAAACTTAACAAGGCAAAGGCCATGCAGACAGGACTCCAAGCTAATGTACAAAAATGCGAAGTATGGGATCCTGGCTGTCCAGTGCAGGGGAAGATTGCCAGCAAAATCAAAATCAGTGCAGGCTGTGGAAGGGCCCAGAGGTAAGGGCTCAAAAAATCCCAGAATCCCAGAGTGAGGACAGGAGAGCCCCAAGCCAAGTGCTGTCGACGTGGCTGAGGGCCGGTCATCCCGGGAGCTGTGGAACTCACCAGCCTAATTACCAAAAGCTTCTCAAAGCTCACAGGAACGTTACATTTTAAGGGGAGTGAAAAAAATTAACGTATTCGGATTTGAAGAATCTCTGACTTGAAAATAATAAAAAGCACAAAGAAGAAATGCATGTAAGCCTTTTGTAGAGTCAAATAGTCAACATAAAAATTTCTAAATCTCAAGACATGTGATCAGAAACACAGTTGGCAAAGAACGGAAATTCAGTTTTGTGAAATGGCTTAACAGCTGGTTCCTGGCTATTTATGAAGTCACACAACTATACCTTTGTCTCTTTCCCTCCTCCTGGGTACCTACCAGCTCCTACTCTGCTGTCATGTGGAGAAATGACCTCTCTTTCCAGACTTGCTCTGGCACTTACTGTAGATGGGGATTCACAGACAATAATCTTTCCCTCCATTGCTTGAACTCAGTAATGTCCATCTGGTATCCTTCAGAGCTAGCGCTCCTTCCTTCCATGGTCTCCTCACCCCCACACCCACCACCCAAACTTCACAGCCATCTATGGTCAGGCCACACCCAAAACCTCCACTATGCCCACCCAGGACAGCCCTATCTAGGATCTTCCCTGTACCCCCACAACGGCCCTACCTGGGATTCCCCACATTCCTCCTTGTACCCTGCAAGATAGCCCTACCTGGTACCTTCTATTCCCCAGAAGGGCCACAAACCTAGGGCTCCAACTTCATCTGAACCTTCCACACAATTTTTAATTCTCCACAACAGCTTTTCTGACCTTAACTTGGTACCCACCCTGAACTCCTACTGTGGGTATATGACTGTGTTTCAACTTCAGAGACCAGTGAGACTGCCACTGGGCACCAACAGGTACGTCTTCCCCAGGACCAGACATGCCTCTGTCTTTGCGCATGACCCTTTGCTCCCAGAGGCGAGCCTACCATCCCTCCAGGCTGCTGGGTTCCAGGGTCTGCAGGGGCATGCGAAGATGACTCCTCCCTGAGCCTGTCACCTCCTGGTCCCGTGGGGTGCTCTGAGGGTACGGTGAACAATGGGTACAAGCTTGCCCAGCGTGTCAGTGTTCACTTGTTTCTTCCATACATTCAACCAGTATTTATTGAGTGCCTACTGTTCGCCAAGCCTTGCTGTACAATCAGAGAGCACAGCAGTGAACGTGAGAAATGAAGTCCTTGCCTTCACAGAGCTAACAATCTGGATATGGAAAGACAAGAAAACAATTCTACTCAGAAGTGTCATAAAGAGACATAGCAGGTGAAGGGAATGAGGAGTGACAAGATGGGGTGGGGGTTATTTTAAAGTTGAGCCAGGCCTCTCTGCCAGGGTGCTTTGGGCTAGATGTGAAGAGGGAAATAAGATTCAGGAAAGGTCCTAAGATGGGACTACAGACGCACTTGGCATGTTCTTGAGAAAGCAAGGGGGAGTGTGGTTGGAAAATGTTCAAGAGAAGAACAGATGTAGGGAAAGGACAGGTTGGCAGGGAGCCACCGGGGGGTTTGATCAGGGGATAATATGATCTGATTTCCACTCTGGAAGGATCAGCAGCTGTCATGTTACAAAGAGAGTGAAAGGACTGCCCCAAGGGAGCCGGTGGGTCCTTTCCTGAGGGTGGGACAAACACAACCCCACACCAGTGGTAGAGAGTCAGCCCTGTGGAGTCCAGGAGACAACCTGTGGGGCATCGGGTAGGCTGCTGGGGTGAGGGAGGGGCACAGGGCAATGGCTGGAGCCTAAACAAGGACTCCCTTAGCTTTGCTACAGAGCCTGCACAGTAAATCTTAGCTGAGCACTGAGATCCCTCTTGACCCTCAGCAGAACTGGGTCCCGTCGGTCATAGGATCCCACTCTCTGTTCCTCTTTCCTTCTGTCAGGCACTGTGCTTCCAGGACTCTCCTCCTCTTGTGCTTTCTCATTAAATCCACCCCCTACATTTGCTGCAATGACCACCATCACCTTAACTACACCTCTCAGCTTAAAACTTTCCATGCCCCTCTCCATCTGTAGAGTGGCCTCTGACTTTCCCTTTGAGATGGCCCTCTGTAATGAACCACCTTGGCACTGGCCCTGATGGGCTCTGCCCTTCACCTGAGACAACTCGCCATCTTCCAAGCCTCCATCATGCTCTCTGTATTGTTTCTTTTCCCAACTCTTCCCTGGCCTCCTGAGAAACTCTGATTTGTGCTTTGAGACACAAAAGTGTCCTCTCTGCTGGGGAGTGTCATTCCTCTCCCACCTCCCAAGCAAAAATGTTTCCCTTCTTGGTGCTCTGTACCAAGCTTTTCAGCAGCATTTCCCATAGCATGCGGCAATGCTAATACACCTGCTTCCCCAACTCGGACTGGCAACCGCATGAGCCTAGGGTCAGCTTTTTTACTTCATTGATCCATACTTGAAGAATGAACAAAGGCCTTGTTATTCAGCTCATTCTGGACCTTGCAGGTCTCTGGACTCTGCCTGCCGCCTCAGCTCTGCCCTCATCACCTCTGGCCTAAAGTAGCCAATGACTTTCTACTGGCTGGTCCTCCAATCCGGAGATCTGCCCTCCTCACGGCTGTAGGAACAGTCCTGAAGCAACACCCTGTCATGTCGTGCCCTACTGTGTCCTTCCCCTCTTCCACCAGGGCACCCCCATCCTGCCCTTCCAGGCACCCCTCAATCCCTGGACATCTCCACATCCCCTTTCCTAACACACATGGCTGGCTGCTATCTGAACCTTGCAAAGATGTGAACTGCTAATTAGTGTTGTGACAGTGGCTTTCGGTGAGACTTTCCGAGAAATATTTGCATTTGTGAAAAGTCAGAGAGAAAAGATTTCTCTCTGTCACTTTCTGCTGTGCCATAATGAAGAGTCTAAGGTCAGAGCTGGGTTTCCTGGACCACGCCCCTTCTCTTCTGTGTGTTTAACTAAACTTCCAGCATTTCAGTTGCTTCTGGGGTGTGTGTGTGTGTTGCGTGTGTGTGCACTGTTGTGTATGTGACTGGGGGTGGGATTTACCACTCTCCTTACAAGAGGGTGAAGAAACAGAGCTCTAGGCATCTACAAACACACAACATACATATACACTCACACACATACTGTAAAGCACTAGATAAATGTAAAGCCGTGTTAATCAGCAATAACTGTACATGTTTTTTAGACTTTTGATTTACACTGAATACTAAACTTTAGCCACCAGACCTCTAGATGAGTGATGAACTTCATCTAAGAACTCTTCTTTTAAATTTTTTTTTCAGAGTAGAGTTGAGCTGCAATAGTATATTCATTTCAGGTGTACAACACAGTGACTTGACATTTATGTACATTACAAGATGCTCACCATAATTCTAGTCACCACCTGTCACCATCTAAAGTTGTTACAATATTATTGACTATATTCTCTATGCTGTCCTTTCCACCCTGACCACTCACTTACTTTGCAACTAACTGGAAGCCTGTGCTTCTTATTGGCCCTCCCTTATTTTACACCCCCAGTCCCCCTCTCCTCTGGCAGCAAGGGGTTTTCTCTCTGAATCCTTTTCTCCAAGAGCTATTCTTCATTGTGTGGAGTTGAGGTGTGTCTAGGTGAGAAGACCCTCACCTTTGGAGTCCTTGGTGATTTACTGAGTGACCCAGGCTGCAAAGGAGCAGCATGCCCCACAGGACACACATACAAGGTGCCCCGTGGTTCCGTGGCAGGGCCACAGTCCCCCAGGACTCTGTCAGGACCGCACAGGGCTGACTCAGCTATAGCTGGGGGAGCGTCAGAAGGAGCCAGTCAGAGCAGCAGGGTCAGCTCCTCTTAGAGAGTCTGAAGGGAAGACTCCACGTTACAGTATACAGAAGAAAAAATGAATTCAGAGGAGTGGGATTGTTCAAGAAAAACTGCACGGCAGAAGTCTGACAAATAGTTAAAGGCAAAAAGATCAAAGCCCCATTTAAAGTGGTATGTGAAAAAGATGTTTTAAAAAATGTCGACGGTATGTGGAAGGTTGAGCGTCTGCCTAGACCCAGGGCCGGGCCAGGTAGCGCGGAGCCAGACTGAGGCCAGGCAGTGGATATTGAAGAAGAAAGGGAAGCAGAGAGCTTTAAATGGCTGCTAAATACAGAATGGCATTTAACCTACATGGACAGAAGCCACGTGAGGGTAGACAAGGAGGGAATTCAGCGGTGTGCTTGCAGTAAACAGGACTGACAAGGTAATCTGCTGCCGTAATCACTGCGCTGGCAGGATGTGGAAGGAGGCAGGGCTGTCCAGCCGGGCCGTGCTGCTGCTCCAACACAAAAGCTGGGCAGCCAGCCATGTCTCAGTGCTGCTGCTTCGTTGGTTTTTACACTGGCGAAAACCTACTCGGCTAAGTGAATATCGAAGGAGTTCGAAAACAAAATGCAGAGCACAACAGAAAGTAAGAGAAAAATTAAAACGAAGAGGCATGAATTTTAATTCCATTTCTGTGACTTACTGGTGGACTGACCCTGAATAAAATTCAGAGTCTTGATACTGTAAATTGCTCATTCACTGCAACAGAGGGTAGTAGAGGAAAACTCTCAAACACAGCCCCAGCGATGGGACCCCTGTGAGGCCGGGAATTCTAGGAGGAGGAAAGACGATGGGATGATGTGGGACTGCGGCATGGGCTCTCTCAGGACCTAGCCATCAGACCTTCAGGTGCAGCACATGTAGGCCACAGTGCATTGAACCAGATGTTTCCGCCCTTTGTGCTAATCCCTAAAGTTCCCTGTCCAGATGAATGGCAGGAGCACCACACTCAGCAATTCTCAGCTTTAGGAGACTCTGCACCCTCTGAGCCGGAGGCTGGCGACATGCTCCTGACAGTGGGCCTGAGTCCCTCTCTGAAGACCGCCACAAGAGAGAAGTTCCCGGGGCGTGTGGGTGGCTCAGTGGGTTAAAACCTCTGCCTTCGGCTCAGGTCATAATCCCAGGGTCCTGGGATGGAGTCCCACATCGGACTTTCTGCTCAGCAGGGAGCCTGCTTCCCCCTCTCTCTCTGCCTGCCTCTCTGCTTAGTTGTGATCTGTCAAATAAATAAATACACTATTAAAAAGAGAGAGAGAGAGAGAAGATCCCCCAGGCTGTCAGCTACAAGTCTGCAGCCTTTGCTCTCAGCTAAACCTCTACCTGGTCAGTTGGGGGCAGCAGGGCAGGAGACAGCCTGGCAAATCCAAAGATGGCTCCTGAGCCGACAGCAGCAATGTCACCTGGGAATGTGCTAGAAACACCGAACATCACAGGCCCTGCCCCACGCCTGCTCTTTAGCACGCTCCCAGATGATCTGTGTGCATGGGAGGTTTGAGAAGCATAGGTATGCAGAAGGTGGGCCTCCTATGGGTCTTGTTTCAATGGCATTATGTTAATTTTTACAAAAAACTGAATGCCCTTGTTTGGGCTAAGGGCCCCCCTTAGTTCAGCATAGTCCTTCTATGTCTCTGTGGCTTTATACCTGCAACTCCAGAGATCTGAATTCTCACTGGCTTCTGAAGGCAACTACACTGGGGCCCTTGGTGTGGCGTTTACACTCTAGGCCAGCAGTCGTCAACCCTGGGAGTATGTTACAGTCACCACAGAAACTTTTTTATATGCATAAGGCCTGGGCCCACCCCCAGAGAGTCTGATGATCAGTCTGGGGTTACACCTAGGCATCAGTATTTTATGTTTTTAAAAGACTGATTTATTTATTTGACAGAGAGGGGAGGGGGAGGAGCAGAGGAAGAGGGAGAGAATCCTAAAGCAGACTCCCTGCTGAGCGCAGAGACTGACTCAGGACCCAATTCCAAGACCCTGAGAATATGACCTAAGTAGAAATCAAGAGTTGGAGGCTTAACCAACTGAGCCACCCAAGTGGCCCAGCATCAGTATTTTAAAGCCGTCGCCCCAAGGGATTCTCATGTGCAGCTAAGGTTGGCAGTCACTGCTCTAAGGCCAGGGAAACCTGAGCTGAAAACACAAGATTCAAGCCTGGCTTTGCCACGTACTAGCTCTGTGCCTTTAGGCATGTTACTTCACCTCTCTGTGCCTTGGCTTCCTCAACCACCAAATGAGGAGGGTATCTTCTTAGTAGGTGTGGTGACTCTCTCAAAGGAATAGTTAAGGATGGAGGGAGGCAAGGCAGAAGGAGAAAGTGGTACAAGGCCTGGAGATGCAGGAAGTGCTCAATATATGTCAGTGGTTACTGGTGCCATTTCGCTCTGGTCTTGCAGGGGAAACTGACCCCCAGTTATCATGGTGCCCCTGAGTCTTCTCTGACCAGCGGCCAATCCTTCCCCACATGGCATGGTTTCAAATGTTCCCCAAATCCTGCGGGCACTCGTTAGAAAGAACCTCCGTTGATCTCTGTTCTGGAATGGAACGTAAGCCAGACTAGGTAGACAAGGTAGACTGTCTAGGTAGACAGTTTACACCTGCATGAACATAGTCTTTAACATTAGCTTTTGGGATGATTCCATTTGAGTCAGCTCTTGCTTGTGGCCTCTTGGGCACTCCTTCCTTTGCTCCCTCTCCCAAGCTCCCAATTTCCCTTGGGGAATGCACACGGTTTTAGGGAAGCAGACCACAACCCCAGATCTGGGGGTGGCAGTGTGTGACTGAGGTCAGGCCAACCAGTGCATACCAGTGGCCTGGCCACAGAGCTGGCGAGTGAACTAAGCTAGTCCTGTTAGAATGAGTGAAACTTGCGGTGATGCCGGGAATTTTGATACTCAGCTGGCATCTCTTGTTCTGGATGGTCAGAGGAGGACAAACCCAAGGGAGTTGGGGGGAAGTGGGCAGAGTTTATGGATGAAGCCCACCATAGAGGCTGCCCCACTCTGGGTCTCCTGTTTCCTTATGGGTTGGGCTAGAGTCTGGCTTTTTGTTTCCTGAAGCTGGAAGTTTGCATATATCACGATCCCTCTGTCACTGCTCAGCTGTATCAGTACCAACTCTGAGCCAAGTGCTGTGCTGGGAAACCTACAAACACTATCTCAAATGCCAAGGTCACAGAGGTGCTAAGCAAAATGGCTGGGAAATTAGAATCCGGTCTTTCTAACGACAAATCACACTGAGCTTAATGTCAACAAAAACTCCCAGGTCTTTTCCATACGTGTTGCTACAAAGTACTTGTGTAATATCTTTTCTGGAGCCAAGTAAAAAAAGCCCAACCAACATTTGTTCTGGCCAAATTTCAATGTAAAAAATAACAAATATTCAGTTGAATGGGTATGATTCGGTGAGATCTTCAGTGATTGATTTATCACTGTGTCCGGACACTGTTGGTTGCAGATAGTAGAAAATCAGACTCAAAGAGGTCTGGACACTAAGAGGAATTGCTGGCTTACGTAGTACAGTGGTACTTTAGGTAAGAATCAAGTGACTGAACAAGGTCACCAAGAACTTGTTATTTCCACCTCCCCATTCTGCTTTCTTTAATTTGGCTTCATCCTAAGCCTTGTTCTCCTCACGGCTACAAGGTGGCTGCCAGCAGCTACTAGGGGTCCCACGCTTCCTTGTTGACACAGGGCTAGAAAACAGAACATCAAGCTGATGGAAGGGTACTCTCACTAATGGGAAAGGCAAAGGGAAGGAGCAAGAAAAGACACTGTGCTCCCTGAAGCCCACAGAATCCTATGATCTGACTCAAGATGTGAAGATCAATTTAAGCCAACCAGGGACCACCTTGGACTTGGCACTGGGTTCCCTTCACTCAGACATGCATGAGCTATACACAGACAGGAAAGGGAGGCATCCAAATGGAAATCCATACTCTGACATCAAAAGGAAGGAAAAGTACATGTGGGGCAGTCCCAAGTAGCACATGGGTCTGACTACTACTCAACACAGTCGCTATCCATTCAAGTTTTGGGTAATTTGCAAATCTGATCACTTGGTATTCTATGTCTTTAAATCATCAATGAAAATGTTGATTCAAGTGAGAATGACGAGAACTCTCAAGGCTCATGCTGATCTGTTTCTTAGCATCCTTTCAGTATGGTAAACTGACCTATAACGAAACAACCTGATCATCCTAACAGGTAACCTGACCCAAAATAATGTCATCTGTCCTCTCCGAAAGTACAGTTACAGAAAATCCAAGGCACTCCCAGAATCTCCTATTTCAGATGTCTCTAAAGGAAACCCTGTCAGCCTGACACCTGCAGAGCCTGAGTGTTGATGATGCCAAAGCCTGGTCTGCACACCCAGCTGCCCGTTAAACCCAAATACCCCATAGGTTCTCAACAGGTACACACCCGATGTGCTAGTTCCTGTTGTTTTTAAATATGGATTGAGGTGTAATTCATATAACAGAAAATGAACAATTTTTAAGTGCACATTTCAGTGGCACTCAGTATAATCATAACATTGCACAACCATAATATCTATGAACATGCTTGGACATGTATTTGTTTGAGTCCCTGTTTTTGTTGCTTTGGGCTATATACCTAAGAGTAGAGCTGTAGCATATGGTATTTTAGCTTTTTGAGGAATTGCCAAACTTTTCCACGGTGGCTGAAATGCAAAACATTGCATTCCCACCAGCAATGTACAAGGGTTTCAATTTCTCCACAACATCACTAACACTTATTATCCTCTTTAAACAAAGAAAGTTAGAGCCATCCTAGTGAGTGTGAGGTGGTACATCATTGTTTTGATTTGCCTTTCCCTAATGAGTAATGACACTGGACATCTTTTCATGTATCTGGTGGCCACTTGTGTGCTTTCTGTGCCTGTATTGAGTTGGATTGCTTGTCTTTCTATTCTTGAGTTGTAAGAGTTTCCCCTTTTAACTCCGTTATTCCAGCAATAACTCTCAGAATACTACCTCTTCACTCCCCCATTACCCTGAGGGTCACCAATTTCTGTTGTTCTACCTTAGAAATAGCAGAAAATGCCTCCTTTCCTCTCCATCCTTTCTCCTACATGCCCTACTTCAGATTTTCCAGGACTCTTCCCACGACAGTCAAACAGCCTTGCATGTTTTCTCCCCATCTCCAAGTTTCTCCCACCTTCCTTCTAAATTCTATAGCACAAATTTCATCTTGTTACTCCTGTGCTAACAACACTTCCATGCCTTCTGGGACAAAACCCGAGCATCGTGGCGTGGCGGCAAAGCCCTCCTCGGCCTCCCTTCCTGTCTCTCACGTCCATCTGCAGCAATGCTGCTCCGCAAAACATCTGCGAAGCTGAGTGTTGCTCCCTCAGCTACATGTTTGGTTATTTCTGGCCAGTGTGGGTCCCAGCCTGGACAACAGTCCCCTCTGTCTCCTGGAGGTCCCCCTAACCCATCCTACCAGATCTGATTCCGCTTTCATTTCCTTGGAGATGATGCCTAGACTCCCGCAGTCCATGTGAGTGGACTCTCTGTTGGTGGTCCAACAGCATCACTTTTATCACATGCTGCAATGCCAAGTACGGGGCCCGCACACCCAGGCTACCCTTCCTGGAGACACTGCCCCCTTGGGAGGCTCTCTCAGGATGGCTGCCAAATAGACTGAGGGTGGGCTTGACCTGAGGATGGAATGCAGTCTGGAGCACACAGAGAAGGCAGGCTACTTGAGTACACGAGGAGGATGGATGGAATGGAGCAGAAGTCAACAGGAAAATGCCATTAAAAAGAGCACAAATCATCACAGGGCCAAACAAGAGGTGGTACATTGCTGGGGTGAGGGGGAGCCAGCTCCCAGCACCTTCATGCGTCCAGGCTGTGGGCAGGGTGCCTGAGCAGCTAGCCTCATGAGCACAGCATCTGACACACAGAACCCAGACAGATGCGCAACGCTATGAGGGGAACTGTGCCCTCCCAGATTCCTATGTTGAAGTCCTAAACCCCAGAATCTCCGAGTATGACCTTATTTGGAATAAGGCTGAAGCCGATGTGAGGAGCTAGGATGAGGTCACAGTGGAGCAACCAACAGAACAGGCATAGTCCCACTCTTGATGCACTTATGGGCCAGCGTGGAGACAGACAAGAAAGTGCAGGCAGCAGCTGTCATGCACACAAAGGAAATCAAGCAGAGCAGGATGATGGAGAGCCAAGTGCGGGCACACTGAGACACCTCACGGGGCAGGGAGAATCATCTCCAAGGAGTATACTAGAGGCTTCATGGAGAAAACATAAACAAAAACAGGTTAAAAGGAAAGAACAGAAAGAACGAGGGAAAAGGAAAAGAGAAAAAGAAAGAAAGGTATGGGAGACTAGTGTCCCGGGCAGGGTGAGGAGGACAGCAGGAGGGGCATGTGGAGCAGAGCACATGGGGCTGTGCTTTACTTCCCGTGACAGGGATGTCGCCTGCAGATTGTGCTCAGAACAAGTTAGCCACGGAGTATTCGCTAAGCAAAAGATGTAACTCTTTAAAAGGACATGGTCACAGGAGCCCACATAGCTGTTCCCAAGGCGTGCCCGAACCTTAACTCTGTCAGTAGAATGAAAAGTTTGCCGGGAGGCCAGCTAGCTTCTGGGACACGTTTTAGAACCTCTTCTTCCCTTAGAAGAACCAAGGTTCAGCTGGCTGTCCTCGATCTGCAGACACCCCTGCATCCCCCATCTCGAGACTAGTTTGGAAGCCCACGGTGTTGTCCCTTGGCACTCTGCCTCCACTCCAGGCGCCACAGGCACTGCTTCCCAAGGCTCCTGTGTTCCTTCTGCTTCTTTAATCCTTTTTGGCTCAGCATAGTTTCTCTCGTTTCTTCCTCAAACTTCTGAAAGATAAAACTGTCAGCAAGTCGAGTTGGGAGCTCTGCTTTTAGCTGGCAAAGGCAGGGCCCATCACAACTAGGCTCTGCTTGTCTGCATCTCTGTGATCTGTGATGGCATCAGGAGGAGAATCTTATCTTAGGAATAGTAATTGCATCCACCAGGAATAAAAAGTTTCCGAATCCACCAGGAAAGGAAATACACTGGCCTTGTTTCTGAACATTGGGTGGGATTACACCACAACTGGCTGCTGATGGTGGGTGGTGATCACAACACAATTAGCATCCTGGTGGAGGCAGAAAGCCAGAATCCTCGATCAGGTGGTCAGTGGTGCAGCATACAGCTGTTAGTCTGCCAGCATTTGCTCTCTCTCTCCCCTGCGCGTCGCTGCGGCCTCCCCTACTCAGCCCAGGTTCTGCAAGTGATGCTGCTGGGAACCCAGGCTAAGCCTGGGAGTGTGCTTAGCCACAGGCCACAGGGATGGGTGTGGGGAGGCCCCAAGTTCTCTGGCCACAGGGATGGCCACAGGGATGGGTGTGGGGAGGCCCCACGTTCTCACCCTGGGGGCATTTGAGGTCAGGCACCTTCCAAGGGTACTTCTGCCTTCACTTGTGGGAGAAGGACCCGATCCTGTGGGTGCTGTGATGATATGAGCCTACAGCTGAAAGGGCCATCTGGTGAAACCTGAGAACAGAAAGCTCCGGGGAAGCAGAGCTGGCTGGGGCATCTCTCATGACCGGAGATGAGAAGCACCTAAAGCCATATCTAGCCCTGAAGGTTCTGGTGGTCTTCCTACTCCTCTCTTCTCTATTCAAAATGGAGCATTTGGATTGTGTTAACCACTTATAATGTAGAGACCTCAATGCTGTCACCTCTTTTTATAAAAGGAACTACAGGAGAAGATAAGCCACCTGCAGAAGAGTGAGCAACCTCAGGAGCCTGTGGTGCTCCCAGGTGAGCATAGCTGCTGGAGGGGGCTCTGCCCACGTAGCATGCCATCCCGGGTCACGCCAGGGCCAAGGCCAGACATGGGAGCACAGGTATCCTTCCACAGCTGCAGACTGCCCACTGGACACTCACTTCTGGGTGCAGATGAGAACTCCATCAGTCTGAGCTGATGAGCCAGAGAGGCACCGTGTCGGACACATCAAAGAAGAAGCCGGCTGGAGAGCCGAGGCTGATGCGGGAACATCGACTCAAAGTCTTCTGCGAATGTGGAGTGATGCTCTGAGGGGTGAAGTCACTACACAAATCTTCACCAAGATGAGGGGATGGAAGGCTACTCCATATTCTAAAGAACAGTCATTCTCACACTGCGGACCTATCTGGAGTAGCTGGGCCAGTCCTGGTGACCATGGTGGGGAGCACCTTCCCAGGGAGATGGCTTTCCTCTTTCTTGTGCAGTAGGGGCTCCGGAGCTCTGCAGAGCCATGGTCAATGCTGTGCATGGGGCTAGTGTCTTACTAGCTGCACTCTCACACCTCCACCATGGTCTGCTGTAGGTTCCAAGATAATCCTTTCTGTTCTTAACTTGGAAGAGGACCGTGAATGTGTGTGGGGGCCAAAGCTAATACATGGATCCTTCCTGTGCTCCTAATTACACTTGAGAATTGTTAAAAAAAAAAAAAAAAAAAAAAATCCTCAAGCACCTGACACTCCAGCAGGTGAGACATGCCACATAGGTGAATACCTTCAATGCAGGGTTAAGGACAGAAAGTTCTAGAAGTAGGAGGCAGGCATTGGACAAGTGGGTCCAGTGCAAAGGGGTGGCAGGTACTGAGAAAGTAGGGAAGGCAGCCTTTGAGGGGTTCCTCACAGTCAAGCACACTGTGCTTCTCTGGGGGCAGAAACCACAGGCTCTGGAATTAGAGGGATCCAGGTTAGCGTCCTTGCCCCACTGCTCGTGGCCCACGTGACTTCATGTGAGGAAGCAACCTGTCTGACTGTACACTCCTAACCCACAAGCGTAGACAAGGATACTGTCTACCTCATGGTGGGGTGTGGCCATAAGGGGAGTGCTGGGAGTGCATGCCCGGCACATTGCTGGTGTGCATTAATAAGTAGCCATGTCTGTTAACAGGTGACTTCCCAGTTGTAAAGAAAAGGGAATCCCAGAAGGTATCAGCAAGTAGCAAAATAAGACAGAGTTTAATGTTTTCTTAAATGTCCTTTTTGCTGGGGGCAGAAAAGGGAGTTGCCCCTTCGGGATGGACTTCTGAAAGACAGTTGAGGTTCGTGGGAGCTGGCTGGCAGCTGGGAGGCCAAGGAGCAGGGGTGATCTCATGTTGGGCCCTATAGCTCTGACGCTCCTCTCCCAAAACTGACAGAAACTGTGGGAACCCAGTTTGCAGTTTGCAGTGAAGGCAGCCACTGCAAAACCAACAAAGCAGAATACTCCAGAGAAAGGCTTTTTATAGGGTGTTCTCCAAATACAGGCAATCTTTACTGGAACCCTGTAAGTTTCTGTACTCTCAGACAGAGAACAGGGTCATGGAGGTCTTACCAACACCACAGCCCTTCTTGGTAGAAACACCAGAATTGTCCACTCAGGAAGGCCTCTGTGCTGGAGAGCCCAAGTTGAGCCTAAGACACTGGTTAGCTGGGGGAAGGGACGGGAGGGACCTTTCAGGCAGAGCAAATGGCATGCCAAAGGCCCTGGGGGGACAGAGTGAAAGAAAGAATGGCTATAGGTTCTCAAAACTAACTGCAAATGATCTCATCAAATTCTATCAGCCAGAGATGTCCAGGAACATCATCTCCTTTTTATAGATGAGAAAACATTCAGAGATGAAGGAAGTGTCCAAGGTCACAGAGCCAGTGAGTAGAAGAAGCAAGATATAAACCCAGGTCTGTCTGGCTCTTCAAACCATCAAATGGCTACACTTTCTCCAACAGATAACAGAGTAAAAACGCCCTGCAGTTAAAAGCCAGGAAAGAATAAACAGGACCAAATCAGGGGAAAAGGCAGGCCTGCTCTCTTCATGGTGATGACCTAGTTAAAAGAGAAGCACCCCTCTCCAGCACATTAACCCTTAGCACCCACCACTGCCAACACATCTAAGAGCAGAGAAGTATTCCAGATTTGCTGTCTGCTAAATCGTGACACTCCTGTGCAAGTAGCTTGCCCTGCTCACAGCACTTAGAGACACCGAGGGTTAACATTTCCCGAAGCACTGCCAGCCTCTCCTTGTTGAACAGAGACAACAGCCCTGCTGGAAGGATGCCTCAGGTCAGGTCCCCGGTGAGGTGAGAACTCCCCCTCCCACATGATGCTCTGTTCCTCTAGCCCTCCTTCAGCTCCCAGCCCCTTCTCCAGGACACAGCCATGCAGGGGGGTGGAGCTGACCAAGCTTCTGGGGAAAGAAGCACCTAGATGGCAGCCCGGGCCACAGCAGTAGGAAGGTGCTGTTCAGACTACAAGGCGTGGCTGATAGGGACACTAGTCCACCTGGATGGGTATGAGGAAAGTGAGCCTGCCCAACAGTTTCTCACTAGGGGAGGTTTCATGTCAGGGAGAAAACCCACCAGGGAGAGATGCCCACCACACTCATCAACTCTCCCTTCTGGAGTTTCCCATTCTCCTCTGTGCTACCGCTGGCTGGACTAGAACCACCACACACTTACTGGTCTGTATCCCTTTACAGGTTCAATGAGACCCACTCTGCCCCTGCAGAAGTGGGGGCCCCAGAGAATAGGTGTTATACCTAATGGCCCTGAACTCCTTGCTCTTAGCTGATCAGACAAAAGGGCAGCCAATCCTCAGCCTGGTTGGTGGTGAAGGCGGTCACACAAGGAGGAAGTTATCAGGGTGGGTTAAGGCCAAGGAGAACCAAAGCCTGGGAGAGAAACACTTGAGCTCAGAGCAAACACAGAGCAGGGCTCGTGACAAGCTGGTCAGGAGGAAGTAGACCCAGTCCAGCACAGATGGAAGCAGAAACTCCAGCCAGAGCTGCCTAGGGCCCTGTCAATTTCCTCGTTCTAATGCCTCAACAAAGTCCCAGATAGCAGAGAAGAGGGAACACACGCCCTCCAGGGTCCAGGGGGTAAAGATGGAAGTTGCCTGAGGCAAGGAAAAATAAAATTACTCTGAAATTACCTATTTTATCTTAAAAGTAACTTGAATTTTCTATGCTATTCCATAATACCAGTGTTTGCTTTAACATAAAAAATGGCATTTCTCTCCCCAAAACTTCACATAAAATTGATGTTCTAGGATGTGCCCTTTCTAGTCCTCTATCCTTGTTCTTGGCAAGGGAGCAGACAGCCCCGGGGGACACACCCACCCTGGGATGTGACAAGCCCGCTCCTCAGCTCTTACCTGCACACTGCTAACCAGAAAGCTCGCTAACAGATAAATGCCTGTTCTCACGCATCTCTGAGCCTCCAGGTCTCACCTTCTGACACTTCCTAAATGAGGGCAATCACATTATTACATACACATGCAGCCATGAGCTCCCTCAGAAGGCTTTCACTCATTTCTCACCTATGTGGCAAGGTAGGATGCAGAGGCCAGAGGCAGCAGGGGCGGGTGGGGTCAGCAAATACAGCAAAGGGACAAGTCTGGTGCAAGCACGAGTCACAGCCTTCTGCCACCGAGCTCTGCTTCGATGCCTAACAAGACCTACACTAAGGAACACACGGAAGATCTAGGGACTTCTAAGGAAACACTTGCTCTCCAAATAATAGGTAGTGTCTCCTGTTGACCAAGGCAGGGGGCTTATTGCTGGAACTTGAACTCCCCTTTCTACTGGCCCAGATAACATTTCCAATTAAATATGTTGTGAACTGAACAGCAGCCTGTGCAGATGGGATGTCATTTCCTCTACCCCACCAAAAGGCTTTGTCCTCCCGCCCTTCCCCCTGCTGCCAACAGTCCGAAATGATGGATGGAGAGGACACTGCTGGTGAGATGCAGCCAGCCAGGAGTGGTCATTCCTATCTGTCATCCTGATACCCAGCCCCTCGGGAAGCTCTTCCTTCCAAACAGCTCTGGGAGGAATCTTTCCCTTTCACTAACTCCCTGTGCCCTCCGGCAAGTCACCTCACCTCTCCAGGTTGTAGCAAAATGAGGCAATTAGATCACATTGATTTGAAGGTTCTTTCCAGCTTGAAGAATCTATGATTGTAGCTATGTAGTCATTAACAAGAATGAGAAAGGTTTCTAGAAGCCGACAGAGAGAGAACTCTAAGACGTATTATTAAAGTGAAAAAAGCAAGCTGCAGAACAATATGGGATGATTCCATTTGGGTAAAATATATGCTTGAATATGCATTAAAATGGGTTTAAAGGCTACACAAGAAGGTGTTAACAGTGGCTGCTCTCTGGCAAGTGGGATGAGGGGCCAGTGGAAAAGAGGTACTCAGTTTTGCATTTGTCTTACATGTCTCTTCATGTGTGCACAGAACTTTTATTTTTTTAAAGATTTTATTTATTTATGATGGAGAAAGACACAGTGAGGGAGGGAGCTCAAGCACAAGGAGCTGGAGAGGGAGAAGCAGGCTCCCCGCTGAGCAGGGAGCTCAACTCGGGGCTCGATCCCAGGACCCTGGGATCATGAACCTGAGCCAAAGGCAGATGCTTAATGACTGAGCCACACAGGTGCCCCTCACCTGACTTTTAAAGTAAATAAATAAACGTGTGGAGAGCACCTACAGTTCCTTGCATCTCTGCAGTGCCTTCGGGTCTGGGCTCACGATGAAGTGACAGCTCTGATGTCTTTTTTGCCTGGCTGTGTGGCCCTACCACACACATCTTGCAGAACAACAAATAGCTGGATATGAGTCTTATCAAGACCCTTCCAGGTTTAGCCTCCCGAAAACACATTAACTCTTTCTGGGCAGAATCCTGGGCAGTGTGTTCACTGCTCCCTTGGTGGTGGTGGTGGTGAGCCCAGGGCAGAGCCATTGCAGGGCAGGGCCTCCTTCTGCAATGGTCACCGTCTCCTGTCCACTCACTGGTACCTGGACATCCAGGGCATGTCCCCTCCCAACCGCCCCCCAGGAGTGGGTCCCTTCTCCCACAGCTTTAAGGCACCTATTTGTGAGTAGCCTCTCCCCCCGGCCTAGGAGCAAGGCGGCACAGGATGCTAGGAGTCACTACCTCCTCCCCCTGTGGAAGGGGAGTGTGATGGGCTCCCCAGCACCCAAAACCACCCTCTAAACCACCCTCCCTCAGAGGAGTTCAGTGTCTGTCCCCAGGCAGACCGCCCCTGCTGGCTCTGGAGGGACCCTCCTGGGGAAGGCTCCCCACAGACCCACCCCTCCCAATCTGGAGCCCTGCTATCACGGAGCGCTGGAACTTAGTTCGGGGAATAACAAAGAACCTAGGCTCACTGGATCAATGGCCGTGAGAGCAAGAAATGGGAGCTATTAGGCACGCTCGATGTCTGCCCTGCCCTCATCCAGGGTAGGCCCAAGCCGCACCGCCAGAGGAAGCAGCAGCTCCAGTCCCCACGGGCTAGACGAGCTGGAGAATATGAATTAGCTACTCAGGGTGACGAGATATCTCAGTGGTGAAGTGCAGAGGGAAGAAACCTCCTTTACCCAGGGATCCAAATGATTACACACTGCTCTGTTCAAGGCTTAGAGATCACTCAGTTACACACAAATCAGCTGAAGAGATTTGTAGGCAATAAGCTGTCTGAGAAAAGAAAGATCTCCCCAAACAGCAGCACCTTCCCCCAAGACAGGCAACACAGAAGTTGGAAATGTCAGGGGCAGGGAAGGAGTGCTCTGTATGACATGGCAGAAACGGAATTCGTGTGTGAGTCTCAAATCTAAGAGGAACAAACTATGAGGTTCCTAAGGAGTGCGAGGGCCAGCATCACAAAGGTTTCTAGAACATGTTTCCTGTGAAAATGAGGAGGGGCTGAGGTTTAAAGAAAGTTCATTATACAGAAGAGACAAGGGGTGTGAACGCCGTCTTCACCATCTCAAATGCTGGATTCAGATAGGAACCGACCTTATACCTCTAGAAGGCAGAACCATTCAGGGAATTTTCCTGGAAGCCCAACACAGAGAAAGCTCTAATAACCAGAGCTCTCAAGCGAAGAAGCGAACTACATTCTGAAGTCTGAGCACCCGACGGTGGGAAAGATCACTGGCATGCCAGGAAGCTATGGAAGAATGTTCCAGACAGTCAAAGATGGGGCTGAATGACAACTATGGTTCCGAATCCCAGACAGGCCATGAAGTTTTCATGGCTTTTGCACCAGGTTTTGTAGTTTCTTTGCAGTTCAACTGAATACTGGCTGGCTCACCCTGACAGACTTCTAGGACTGTGTAAAAACAGGGGCCCGTCTGGGAGCAGAGCTGGTCCAGGCTAGCTCTGAGAAGGTTGTGATGGCAGTCTTTCAGAGGAGGGCTGAGCTAGGATGGGGCAGAGGGCGCCCCCTCAAATTTGGCTCACAGCTGGGGGAGCCCAAACCCAGGCCTCTCTGCTGTGTCCAAGCCCCAGGCACCACAGGATGTCAGGGCATTCCTGCAGAGCCACACACACAACTTTCCCAAATGCCCAAAGGCTTAGATGTCAAGGCCCCAAGATACGGAGCCACCCAGGGACTTCCGAATGCTTGGGGGCTAGGGCAACACTGTCACTTCCATACCCTTGTCCCCAAGTGTCCCTTCCTTTCCCGTGTATACAGCAGTTCAGGACAAGAGCTGAAAGCCTTCGTTGATCCCGCCCCTCTCTCTAATTCGATGCTTCCAACCCACTGGTAAGTCTGGTCATGCTGACCTCAAACCTATTTCACTTCCAGCCACCTCTCATGCTCTTGCACTAAAGAGAGCCAACTACTATGTTCTCCCATTGCCAGACTTGCCCTACTGGTTCCGCCTTCTCACAGTGACCACCTCCATCAGCCCACTCCTTTGGAGAAACAGCCCAGCTGCCCCCCATCAACCACCGAGGCCTGCTCACCGGGCCTCTCCTCTGGTGGGCCTCTCCTCTTGTGGGCCTCGCCCTGGTGCCTCTCCCACTGGGCTCTGGCCACACTGGCCTCTCTGCCTTGTGCTCATGCAAGTTCATTTCCACCCCAGGGCCTTTTAAGTTAGCTTATCCTTCTGCTGGAAGACCTTCCCAGAGTTCTGGCCCAGGTCAGTTTCCCCAGGGCTTTCTATGAGTGCCACCTTCTCATTCAATTCTCAGCTCAAAGGTCCCTTTCTTAGGTTAGTCTGCACAGACCTAGCTGATTCGACACTCCCCAGACCTTCCTAACACCCCTTACTGTCCTCAACTTACCAGCACCTGGTATTCTGTCTCCCAGAGAGTAGGGCACTGTCCTGTTTATGGCTAACTCCCCAGTACCAAGAACAGTGCCTGATACACAGCAACTTCTAAATGAATTAACCCCATCCCATTCTCCCATCCTCCTATCCACAACCCCAGCCAAATTGCAATCCCATTTGATAGTTTCTAAAAGCTCCTCACCTCCATCTACACTAAGCTATTTCCCATCCCCATAGCCCCTCCCAGCTCCCTGGCAACCCCATGCAGAGTTAAGACACTGCTCCTTATGGAAAAGGGTCATGGCAATGAGGTGGGTTAGGGATAGTAAAAAGGGTGGCTGAAAACCACTGCTGGGAAGGACATCTGGATAAATCAAAGCACCAAGAGCTGTAACTTCTTAAGTTACACGATGCACCATAACATCTTATAATGTGGTTAGAAGGGCTGTCAGAGAACCCAGTAGCTTTAAAACCTGGGCTAAGGAGCTGTTGCCCAGTGGACTTTCACCTGGAAGCCTGACACACTGCGAAAAGTGCTGGGGCACTGCTTAGTATGCAGCAGAGGCCCAGGCCCTCTCCCACCTCCTTCCCCCCATTCTGCCACCCCTAGGGGGCCTCAAGGAGCCAGGGCTCCCATGCGGTAGGCGCTGTAGGCAGGAGGACAGCAGTCAACAAGGGAAGCCAGAGCTGCCCCTGCTTGTGAGGGGCGAGCGCATGCCTGGGACGCTGTCCAACCTTTAGCTCTTGCTCAGCTATTAATATTTCTCCAAACTGCTGACAACTCCCAGCTCCCCCGCTGGCAGCAGGGCTTTTCCCAGTGACACAGAAAAATCCACCCGTTTTCCAAGCAGCTGGCACATGATTTAGGGAAGCCCCAGTGATGAGCCAAGCCCCTCTGGGGTCACTGCAAAGTCCCTCTGACTGCCCCTGGCCACACTGGCTATGCAGGATGCAGACGAAACGGCAGCTGTGAGGAGCCTGTGGCCTTGATCCAGAGCCTGCCCATACTGTCTGCTTGCCTGGTGAACGGTCAGCCCAGGGCCGGCTGATGCAGCCACTGTGCTGGGCCCTTCTGCATTACCAGCAAACCTGCACACATGAGCAGGGTCTAACCAGCCGCTATCCCTGCGGTGCCTTCTGTGGACCCAGTCGGAGACTGCAGTCCAGACACCGGCCGTTTGCTGGGGTTGCTGTGGCAACAGGCTCCTTCCTATAAATGATGCTCCTAACACTCATGAAGGCAGTCCCTCCGCTCAGGAGAGGCTGCAGGAGGGAGGTATAGAAAGGCAGCAGGAAATAATACAGTGGTGATGTGTGGAAAAGCCTGCTGCGAGGGTCCCAGCCGGGAACATGAAGTTCCCACGTGGTTCACAAGCGCAGCCTGCCCTGTGCAGAGACGGGTGGGACAGACACAGCCTGCTCAGGCAGGCTGGGACCACGTGACTTGAGTAGGGCCGAGGAGCACCGAGTTCCTGAACTGCCAAGGCCCAGAGCCAGGTCACCTCTTCATGGCTGGAATACAGCCATAGCAGTGCCTGGTGTCTGGGCCCTGCCATATCTTGTCCTCTGAGGAGATGGAGGCAGAACATACTGACCAGCAGTTTCTAGCCCAGCCCCCTTCCCAATGACACCCCAACAGTTGGCACAGTGACCTTCCAGATACCTTGGCCCTGCTCCCACAATGGCCTCCAGGATGAAGCCTGTACCCCTTAGTTCCCTCATAGCCTTGCTCTGGGCTCCTTGTGCCTTCTGTCCTCCAGAGCTACTTCAGGCCGCTGGGCCTCAACAGGGCAAATTCCTAGACTTTCTTTATGGTTAACTCTGAAACGACCTCTTTTAAGCAGCCTTCACTGGTCTGCAGAGCCCATCAGCCACCCTAGGTTTTTATTTCCTCAACCATGGTGTGTGCCCCTTCAAGCTAGAATGTGCTGGTGACCTTGCTTCCACAGGGCAGCCAGCCCCCTGCAAGCTAGGCAGCCTGATTTTCTTGTCTCCACATCAGAGCAGAGTAGACCCAGAGCCCTGCCATGGAGCTGAGCTACCATGACTCCCCACAGGGACCATGCTTTCATCTCCCCACGGCTGGGCACTGCACGGAGACCAGGGGCTGACGTGTCCACTTTCTTCCTGGAGTGGAGTTCCCAGCTGATTCATGAGGTCACTTCGAGGTCCGCAGGACCAACTCCAGCTTGGGCTCTGTGTTAAGGCATCTCCATGGGGAAAGAACACAGCCCTGCCCTAAGTTGGGCAGAGTAGGCACAGCTCCTGGGATACACAGAGAAAGCATACCTACTTTTTTCTCCAACATCCTGCTAAGTTTACCGGGTAGACAAAGGTTGTCTCCTATCCTTGGGTTAAAAATTGGGTGCCCATATAACTTTCCTGCTAACTTTTATCACATGATTTCTCCGAGGTAACTGAAATGTCCAGCTCCAGACAGTCTTCCCCAGGGTTCTTCTACTCCCCGCCAGCCCTGCCTAGCCATCCTGGTCCTCTTAATGGGAGTTCACAAAAGGAGCAGAAGCCAAGGGAAACTGAGCACTGGGGCTCTGAGACCACTGAGTCTGCAGGTGTACCAATGCCCTGCCAGTGTTGGCGGGCTCTCCTGGCACTGCCTGGATGGGAGGGCTGCAACTCCTCCTTAGTGCCTGGAACCCCTGAGGTACCCTGCCTCTCTCAACTGACCTCTGCCCCATCCACATGGCCTGTGGTCTCCAGGGTGTCCTACAGCGCGTGAGATACACAGTTCCTGAGAAGCCTGCATGCAGCGGGGTAGGGTATGCTGGGGAAATGTCTCTGATTAATTTCAGCAGTATTAATTGGAAAGCAGCCATTGGCACAGTACCTGGTAGGAAGAATAACTCAGTATCTGCTGAATGAGGAACGGTTAAATGGATAAATACAATTAGGTGCAACAGAAGGGGAATTCTTAATTATGCCTTAGCTCTGATGTTAGATAACAGACTGTTTCCAGGGGTTCTTTATCAGATAGGATTAGATTCAGCTACAGATAACAGAACGCCTCCAGTAACAGTGGCTCAAACCACATGGAAGTCCTTTTCTCTCTTACAAAGGAAGCCAGCTGCAGGCAGTCCCAACGGTGTAATGACCCTACAATGCAGAGGGGCTCAGGCTCCCTCTACCTTTCTGCTCTAGCATCCTGTGTTGCCTCTGGTGTCCCTTGAGGGAAAGGTTCTGGAGCCCCACATCCATCCTTCAGCTGGTCAGAGAGAGGGAAGAAGGGAGGACTCCAGCTGCGTCCGCCCTCTCTGAGCTGCCCCCCTGCAACATCCCATACTCACAAGTGCTAGGCTAGAATGAGGTCATGACCACCCTCAGCTGCAGAGAGGCTTGGAAGTGGATATTAATAGGAGTATTTACCACCCCAAATAAAACTGGAGTTCTAACATCAGACATCAGAATGGATCCTGAGCTGGCAACTAGTGGTTCCTGACCAGGCATACACTTGGTGGTGCTTAGTTAGGCTCATGCTTCTGTGCTCATGATTTTCATCCAGCTCCAAAGCTGTCCCAGTGGGGTGGGCACCGTGAACTGCACGGCTGCCTGCCCAGACATCTCCAGCTCTGCGAATGGCCCAAAGTGGCCCACTGCACAGGGTTTCCAGGATGCGCTCAGCAAGCTAGCACCCCATGGACATCACTAATGTTTTGGTCAGAGTCTAGAGTCCTAGGAAATCCACTGGGAATGAATGGCTAAGAGTTGCAAGGCCTGGTTTCAGGCCTCAGTTCAGCCAGGGTAACAAAAAGTGAATTTTTCTGGGAGCCATTCTCTCTCTCTTTTTTTTTTTTTTAAAGATTTTATTTATTTATTTGACAGACAGAGATCACAAGTAGGCAGAGAGGCAGGCAGAGAGAAAGAGAGGAGGAAGCAGGCTCCCCGCTGAGCAGAGAGCCCGATGTGGGGCTCAATCCCAGGATCCTGGGATCATGACCTGAGCCGAAGGCAGAGGCTTTAACCCACTGAGCCACCCAGGCGCCCCTGGGAGCCATTCTCTTGAGCCTTCACACAGGGATAGCAGTAGTGAGCTAGAGCCCCTTGTATGGGGGCCAACGTGGATCTTCCTGAACTCCCAGCTGACACTGGGACATGACCAGAACATCCACAGTGATTGGTACAAATAATGGCACTCAACCCAAGAAGGCAAGCCAGCAATCCCTGGGTGGAAGAAAAGACAGCAGTGACAGCAGGGATAGCGCTGGAAGTTACCACTTACTAGGCACTCGCCATGGGCTGGGTTGTTAATCCTTAGGACTGCTGTAAGGTAGGAACTGTTAACAGCCCTACTCTATAGATTGGAAAAAAAAAAAAAAGACACTCACAGGAGTAAATCGCTTGCCTGAGGTTACGCGGTCACTAAGGGGCATGCCTGACTGCTATTCTAGAGCATCTAGATGGCTGCCTCTAGCTGAATCTCTGGTGGATAGTTTCCCCTTTTCTCTTGCTGATCTGCACACAGCATAATGACCAGGAGTGGGTATAAAGCTCACATCCACAGTGGATACCAAATTTGAGACCCAGGACAGAGGATTTTCATCAATCTTTATGGAGAATAAATAGTCCTATGCTATAGAAAAAAGAATAATTCTCCAACAAGTTCTAGCTGATAGCCTTGAGCCAAAAAGCAACCCAGGAAAGCAAAAGGAAACTGCAGGGTTGATGAGGGAAGTCAGGGGCAGCATGGAGGGAGAGCTGTGGTGCCCACTGAATGAGGCTGAATCCTGTGACAGGGGTGTTGTCCTGGTAAGAATGGGGTGAGAGGCTCCTGAGGCCCCTGCCAGCACCTAGATTATAAGTGGTGGTCAGGAAGGGTTCCAAGCATGTGGGAGGCTGGCACCCAAGTGGTACAATGGCTCCTCCTCGGGTCCTGACCTCCTTTGCCATCCAGGGGTGTGGGCTCCCTGTGCCAGGAGAAGGTGTGCTAGACAGCAGCGAGCTGGCAAGTAGCGGAGCTTAGAGCAGAAGAGACAGGAGAAATGGAGTCAGAAGGAGATGAGTCCAGGATGAGGGGCAGGTAAAAGGGGATCTCACAGACCACCAAGCTCCCCAAAGGGAAATACAAAGAGTGGACCATGGTCCTGAAATAGCCCAGACCCATGGGGCAGGGGAACAGGGGTGGGTAGGAAAGGATGGAGCTCAGTAACTGGAGACGGTGCCCATCTGGGAGCAACCAGCACCTACAATCTAAAAGGGCTTTCCCCCTATCTACAAGTGGAGATCTCAAAGTGTGAGCTGAGGACTCCTGGGGGGTTCCCTGAGACCCTCTGGGGGATATTCTTGACCCACACGAGATATTCTTGTGTGCAGCCAGATCGTCTTCGTATGCTTCAACCAAACAGCAGATCGCAACAGATTGAATGCAGATACGAGTATCTAGCTCTCTTTCCATTAAACCAGACATTGAGAATGCAAAATTTTAAATAATGCTACTCCCCTCACTAAATTTTTTTATTGAAAAAAGTTATTTTTTCATTAGAAATGTTATATATATTAACATGTAATAGGCTTATGACAATTATTTTTAAATGCACAAATAAACTATTTTGAAACATGCTATTTCATTTCTTATTAAGGTTGACACTGATAGTTATGGCCCATATAAACAAAAGCTCTTTGGGGTTCTCAATTTTTATGAGTGTAAAGAGGTCGCAAACCAAAGAGCTTGAGAACTGCCGTCCTTCATATTCTTGGACCCATTCTCTGAGGCACCTGGGCTGCTTCTCTATTCCCAGCCCCCCAAGAAATGCGGGTCCTGGAGAACTTCAGGGCAGTAGGTGAAATGAGGAGAAATAAAGATGATGGGGGGGTAGACCCTTTGCATGGATTCTGTTCATGCTTACTGGGGGACAGGCTGGGGCTCTGACTGCCCAGCATCCATTTCCCAGTCTTGACTCCAGCTTCAACTCTGTACTAGAAACACCTATTGCATTTGATGTGGTCTGGGGGCATTTCAATCAGGGGCCTGTGTGACCAGAGCAGGGCCACTGACATCCCTGACAGACTCAGAACCTTGAGCAAGGGGCACACCGTTGGAGAACAGCAGACATCACTTTCTTCGGCCGGCGCCTCCCTCCCTGTGGCTACTTCCTACCTTGGGGTTGCCCTGGTCCTACAACATGCCCAAGCCTGGTGCCATCTTCCTGCCCATTCTGGTGAGTGTCAGTCAGTCCACCTCAGCTGCACAACCGCTGCCCTGCGGGCCACCCACTCCTATCCTGTCCCCACTCCCATGTTCGCCATCTTGAACCATCCAACATGCCATGCCACTCCACACCTCCATGCTCCTGCATCCTCCGGGCCTGACATGCAGACTCCTCCACCCCAGAACCTCAAGCCGGCACCAGCAGGCTTGCCTCCAGATCCTGCTCTACCTCATCTCATGTTACCCATGAGACCTAGTGCTGTTGGCAAAAGCCCTGCTGGAGTCTTCTCAATAACCCTCAGTATACCGTAGGTGACCAGAGCACTGAATCTTCCAGACAAATGAGTTCAGATGCTACCTCTTTCAGGAAGGGTTCTGGACACAGCCTCCTTTGGGCTACCTCGTGACCCCCACTGCCTGTGGCTGCTGCCATCACGTGCTGTTGCGAGCATCTGCTCGTCTCTCCCCACAGGCGGTGAACTGGAGGACGGCGCTCAGGGCTTACTGATGGCTGCCTGCCCCCATCCCAGCACCTGGCCCTGGGCCTGGCAGCACAAAGACTGCTGAGATCAGGTGATCTGCAGTCCTCCTGTCCCTTTGAGCCAGGGGATGGGGACAGCTTCTGTGGCTACCACAGCTTCTGCATCTTGTGCTAAGGGGGTATAACCAGTTCCACCTGCTTGAAAGTCTGTAGGTGTGTAGGGAGGCAAACAGGGCCACACACACCGTTCCTGGGACCCCAAGGGACCAAGCCGCATGGGAGCAACTTGCTAAGATCAGGATCACCCAGCTCTCTCGCCCAGCCGCATCCGGTCTGCCCAGGTCTGATCATTTGCAGGCTGACCAACCAGGGATGCTCTGGACAAGGATGAGCTGAGACTGCGCATTTCACCTTCAAAAGAAGCTACCCGAGTATGGTTAAAAGGCTCTAAGAAGAGGCAAGATATCTCAGTAGTCCCCATGCATAATACGAAGTGTACCAAACGGCACGGGGCAGGGGGCATGCTGCCTGGTTTTGAACAAGAGCACAGAACCTAATAGACTTCTTCAAAAGACCGCCCAGAAGTCCACTTGTTTAAGTCCAACAGAGGCAGGGCTGATACATCTCTCCTTAGGCATATAGTTTTGTTTATTTCTAGAGAAGTCTCCCAGTAAAGGAGCTTCTATTTTCAAAACAGAATGGGCACTGGTGACGGTGTTTAAATTCAGGTGTTTTAATAAATACATTTAAGAGGTACTCCTAGAGCAAGCTTTTAAGGAGACCAGTACAGTGGGCATCTCTCCCACCCTTGACTGTGGTCGCTTGCATCTGAGCCCTTGCCTGATTGCTAGCACCACTGAGAGTGCTTCTCCCATTCACCCTCAGTTTTACCCAAAATTCAATTCCTCCTGGGGTTTCTGTCCAGGACTTCCTGTCCGGAAAGCATGGCCCATGATATCTTTCTCACATTTCTCTCTTTCCCCTGTCCGGAAAGCATGGCCCATGACATCTTTCTCACATTTCTCTCTTTCCCCGTCTCCTGCCGACATCAGCCCTCCTAGGTTCTGACGCCCATCTGGCGCCCCTTCTCCCCTTTGGGCAGCCAGAGCAAACGACAGTGGCAAGGCAACAGATGAAAATCCCCACCCATCTGGTGTGTGTTGTGAAACGGCCACTTTTCCTGCCCCCCAAGCAGAAAATCTTTCTCATGCACATGCATCAACAGATGAGGTGCTGCCGAGGTTTAAATCTTTGGATATGTACCGCCTTCCTTATCTTTATTATCTTCATCATCTTTACGTTACTCTCCAAAATAGTTCGTATCCTTTGCTACAAACAATTACATTCTGGACAAGAATTTTCACGTAAACTATGTTTGAAACTGTGGTTCGACCGATTGTACAATAGAGCTTTTAAAATTAACTTCCACGGAGGAGATGGAATCTTCAAAGGAGTCTAGACTAATATGCAGATCCTAGGGATCTTAGCAAAATGGGGCTCTCAGTTTTCTCTGCCAAGAAGTGGAGGCAGCTAAAGAACAGGGCAGCTGGGCTAGGTTGGGGTTCAAAGGAAGTAGAAGGAAATCTCAGTGCTCCCAGTACCCAGAGGTCACAGCTCTGATTAAAGAACAGTCTCTCAAAAGAGCTGGTGGGTCTGCCATGCTGCCATGCAACAAGGTGTTCAAACTCACTGTTGCACAATGAACCCATGTTGGCTAGGACTACCAGATGGACTGCTGGCTGTCTATCCTGGAGACTCCTCTTTCCCCAGTAGAGAGATCCTGAGATATGGAGCTGGGCCTGGGAACGTACCCAGAGTCGTTGTCCCATACTTGCCCTACGACAGCAGACCCCTCCTGGCCTCAGTCAGCAGGCGCTCACCAAGCAACTTGTCTAGTGCACAAACTAAAGGAGGAAATGGGCAAGACAGATGCTCAGGATCCCCTTGAGGAACCTCCAAAGGGGGGCAGATGGGCAGCACTGTGGCCGGACACACATTCCCCAAAGAATACTGACTTCTGAATAATCTCACTTTTCTATTCAAAATCTGGACTACAGTGGGCCACAGAATGTGGTGCTTTGTGTTAAGTTTCCTAGCTGCTTGATATTTTGGGTTTGAGACTTTCTGTAAAAAGAAAATCAAAAGAGGAAAAGAGTTGAAAAAAGGTAAAAGCCGCTCAACCACACTTTCTAATCATCCATTCCTGCACCCACCTCTTTCATGGACCCTCTGCTACCCAAAATAATTTGAAACGAATCAAATTCCTATTGTCAATTCTCAGTAAGAACCTACTGAGAGGCTGAGCCTACTTTAGTTTCTCCTTTCCTTCACACAGATGAATTTTCTTCATGGTTTGTCAACTCCTATGGATGCCAATTTCTAATTTTAGAATGGTTTCCAAATGTTGGTGGATAGCTGATTTTGTGGGGATAATATAGCTCAATGTATATATAGTATAAATTATCACCTATGTTAGAAATGATTCCCACCTTTATGGCAAAAATTACTAATTGACTCAATTCAATATTAAGTACATAAAAGGTTCTCGCTAAGTGCTTACTAAAGATTGTAAAAGACTCTCCAGGAAAGGATTTCATTTTTGCAGGATGCTACCTCACCTACAAGAGAAGGAATCCACTTGCCATAAGCACCTACTGTATGCCAGGCCCAAAGTGCTTTTGCATAACTCATGCCACTTCACAAAGAACCCGAGGCTTGCAGCTGGAAAGTGAGCAAGCTAGGACTCAAATCCAGGGGTGTCTCGCCCAGGGTGTGTGCTCTTCTCTGCCAAAGCATTTCTTAAAAAACTTGATACAAGCACAAGTAACAGATTCAAATAAGTATTTTGCTCCTTTTAAAACAGCAATGCCCAGATGAGCTAAGACATGAACTCTACGGGAAGGGAAGAGAAAATAAATCTGTAACCCATCAAAGTATATTTGCTCTCCAAGCTGTGCAAATGCAAACAGGAAATGTCACAAGTACTGAAGAAATCTACACAGCTTTTAAGCATAAGCCTAATGTTTGGGGGCTTCAAAAAGGTATTTCTTAAAAGGTTCTATTTTCATATCCACAAATACAGCCTGACATATGTAGAGACAGCTAATGAGCTCTATCGCATAAATAAAACAGGCCCGGAATCAGAAAACTATAGCCTGCGGGTCATGCGGGGTTGGGTGACATTCTGTAATGTGGAGGAAGGATGGGTAGGTGATGGTTATAGTCAGCACACCAGTCTGAAAGGTTCTGAGAGTCACTTAGAAGAAAAAGGAGGAGGAAAAGGAGGAGGAGGAGGAGAAACCAAATAAATAAATAAAAATAAATTTTAAAAGGTTGCTTGTCCTCATAAGAAACACACTCTAATACAACACATGGCAGTGGTCTTCAGGGAGGCAGGGAGCCTCCTGAAGGAGTAGGAATGCCCCAGTGACAGTGGCCAGTATGATCAGATCTGGTCCTGGCTCTTCCAGAACCCCTAGACACGTGATTTTGTCTCAGAAAGGTTCAAGTTACTCTTATATAAAATGGAGGTAACATCACTTTCTTACAGGTTGCTGTGAGGACAAAAGACCATTTCTTTCTTTCTTTTTTTTTTTTTAATTTATTTGAGAGACAGAGAGAGAGAGAGAGCATGCACATGCATGAGCAAGATGAGGGGCAGAGGGAGAGAGAGAAGGAAATAATCCCAAGCAGACTCCCCACTGAGTACAGAGCCCAATGCAGGGCTCCATCTCACAACTCATGAGATCATGACCTGAGCTGAAATCAAGAGACAGTAGCCCAAATGATGGAGCCACCCAGGTGCTCCCCCAAAAAGAAGACCATTTCGGTTGTGTGTCTACTATAGAACCCGGCAATAGTAGGTGTTAAATGCATTGTAGCTAACATGATAATTATTATTATTTTTTTTTGAAATTTTTTTCCAATTTATTTATTTTCAGAAAAACAGTATTCGTTATTTTTTTACCACACCCAGTGCTCCATGCAAGCCGTGCCCTCTATAATACCCACCACCTGGTACCCCAACCTCCCAACCCCCCGCCACTTCAAACCCCTCAGATTGTTTTTCAGAGTCCATAGTCTCTCATGGTTCACCTCCCCTTCCAATTTACCCAAAAGCACATACCCTCCCCAATGTCCATAACCCTACCCCCCTTCTCCCAACCCCCCTCCCCCCAGCAACCCACAGTTTGTTTCATGAGATTAAGAGTCACTTATGGTTTGTCTCCCTCCCTATCCCATCTTGTTTCATGGATTCTTCTCCTACCCACTTAAGACCCCATGTTGCATCACCACTTCCTCATAACATGATAATTATTATTACCAACAACTGACTAGTTAAAGGAAGTAATTCACAAGTATCTGAAACTATGAATTGAAGGGTTGAGGCAAGGGTCCAAGTTCACTTCCATGATGGAGGGCCAAGACTGTTAGCTCCACCAGTGAGCTGCCCATGGCACTTTGCTCCTGATGAAGCACCTGCAGGATGGATTCCACCCCGACGACAGCTCTGTGTGACAGGCATCTCCATGCATGAATTTAGAGTGCAAACCACCACTGCCACCCAGCAACTAACAGGAAGTGCGGCCGAGGAGGAAACCCAGGTTGAAATCTAGGAACGCTTCTCTTCCACTCACTAATTCACAGTGCCTCCTGGGTTGGGAGGGTGCGTGTCATGTCACATCCATTCCTACTACCTGCAGGTACCATGGTGGGCTCTGAGGAACACAGGGACAGAGAGCCCAAGGGAGGGGATGCTGGCCCTCCTGCCCTGGCAGGTACCTCCTTCCTCACAGGGGTGGCTTGGCAGCCAACTGAAGGTAAGCGGGGCACCTGGAGATGGGAGAGGCAGGAGAAACACCAATCATGGGAGCTTCAGAAGCCACCAGTGGCTCCCTACTCCATTCAGGATCAAAGCCCCAACTCCCAAGTCATACTTGGGGCCCTCCTGTCTAGCCTTAGGTCCACTGCTTTCCTCAGGCATCCCACAGCCAGGTATAATCAAGGCCACCCTTCCAGAAGACACCATACTGTCCACACCTCTCAACCACTGCATGGCCTGCTCCCCCCAACCCTTGGAGTACCTGCCACCAGGCCTTTGCAGCCCTCACAACCTACGTCACATACAGATGACCAAGAGACTCAGGAATGGACTCTCAGCCTCAACATGAATTCCAAAACCTGCAAATAAGATACCGGACACATTGTGCCTATGAAAATGTCAAAGATAGGAGCAGGGATATGCAGGCCTTTTCCCACACTGCTGGGGAGGGTGGGATCAATAAAGCCTTTCTGGAGGGCCATTTGGCAATGTGTATCAGCATTTTTAATGAGCATCTCTTGTCATAAGCAAACATCATTATTGAGAGACACATTTTAAAGGATTTTTACTATAGCATTGTTTATAAGAGTAAAGAACTAGTGACCATCAGCAGGGGAGTAGTTAAATGCATTATGGTACCTCCAATTACACAGATTTCTTAAAAGTATGATAGATCATTACATGCTGCCAAGGAAAGATGTCCATGAGAAAACATCTGCTCCTATTTATTTAATAGTAGTTGAATATACATTTAAATATAAATAAATACAGACACACAGAGAGGGGAGAAGGGGAAAAAGAGGGAGGGAAGAAGGGATGAAATATACAAAACAGTAGATTATAAGCGGTCTTTCAAGTTGAGAGTCTCCTACAGGAAGCCTTCCTGGATTGCCCCAGGGTGTTTGGTGCCTCTGTCCCTGGACTCCTCTCAAAGCACTTCTCAAACTCACTGTGTTACTGAGTGACACATCCAGGTCCCCATCAGACTGGGAGACCAGTTGAAACAAGCAGGGTCTGAGTCTTCCTTTTGGTATCCTGTCTGCAGCTCCCAACACACAGCCTGGCACGTGTTAAAAGGAAGGGTGGATTGGATGGCTAGAAGGAAAAGAACCTCCTAGTGTACAGCTCTCTTCCCTGGATGAGCCCTGGCCAGGCCCTGCTACCTTCGGCAAGGCACTCTTGTCAGGAGCTGCAGAACTGCTTCCTCACCCAAGCCAGAAGTTGCCAGGCCTGCCTCACCTCTGAACCCCTAGGGGCCCATGGGCATGGCCAACTCAGGAGGCAAGGTGGCAGGTGTGAACATCTGGATGTGCCAGAGCCCCAGGGCCTCAGCTAGTCCAGCCACCCTCCAAGGCCTGCTTCTCAGTATGCAGACCCCAGCCAGCCCAAGTCAGGCAGGCAAGGAGTGGCTGGAAGCAGAGTGTACAGTTGGGGGTAAGGGTCCAAGCACCTTCACCCAAATACACCTGCCTGCTAGCCTCAGAAAGTTCTCAATTCCCTCAGGGTCATCTAAAGTTCTTTCAGGCCCCAAACTCCACGCTTCCTGCAGAGTGGCTCTGAGGGAGAATGAAAAGGGATGATTTTTTAAGGGGTAGGGAGGATTTGGCCCACTGAGGCCCCCTCTGCTGGGTGGAACTACTCCTGTGGGAGAGGTCAGCAGAGAGCTGCTAGACCCCTAGCTCCCCCGGGAAGGTTCTTTCCTGCCCCTGCTCCTAGTTCTGAGGAGAGAATGGCACAAGGGGGTGGGAGCCCTTGGGTGTCTGTCCCCTGGCACGGCCAGCCTCCTGCTCCTGAGCGGAGTCCTGACCAGCATGCCTGCTTGCCCCAGAGTGGGAGCACAGTGTTTGGGGTCTAGCTCTGTGAATGGTCTAGCCACCCCTGCAGAGGTTGGAGGATGCTCTGCCTCCTGGGTTGGCTGCAGGTCATGGAGGGGCTGGGCTCTTGCAGATGGCAGAGGGACCAATTCCGTCCACACCTGCTGCACCTCTGCCATCTCTCAGGCCACCATCCTCTCCTGTCTCTGGCTCTACAAAACAAATGGGATGAGGCAAGTTGACAGCTGCCTTTCTAAGAATCTCCTTCCTAGAAAGTGTGGGGGTGGTCTGTCAGCAGGCCCCACTAAGTCTTCAGATTCCAGGTGTATCACACCTGATACACAGTCACATGTGGGCGGTGTCTACTGGACCAAAGGGCAATGCTGATGGTGGCTTTTCTTTCTCCTTTGTCTTTTTCTTCTTCGTCCTCCACAACACCCCTTTGTTTGCTTTCGTCCTCCCAGAAATCTTATTTCTGATATGTAGGGACAGAGTCTGGGTGCAGGCTTACTCCTCCCCTGGGATTTTACGGCATACCTCAGAGATAATGGCAGGCTCCATTCTAGACTGATTATGGCAATAAAGTCAAAGAAATTTTTTGGTTTCCCAGGGCATATGAAAACTATATTTATACTATACTGTAGTCTACTAAGTGTGCAATAATAGCATGGTGTCTAAAAAAAAAGCACATACCTTAATTCAAGAATACTTTATCACTAAAAAATACTAAGCTTTTCAGCTTTCAGTGAGTCCTCATCACTGAGCATGGATCGCCAGAACAAATACAATAATAAAAAGGTTGAGACAGGGCAAAGATTACCAAAACGTGACAGAGAGACACAAAGTGAGCAAACGCTGCTGGGAAAATGGTGCCCAGAGACTTGCTCGATGTGGGCTACCACCAACTTTTAATTGGTAAAGAACACAATTATCTGCAAAGTGCAATAAAATGAGGTACTGTCTGTATTTTGAAAAGTTTCAGACCTATACAGCTCGGTGAATAGTATCACTGCTCACCCAGATTCCTCATTGCTAGGGTTCCGCCACGTCTACATGTCTACACATTGTCCCCGGGTCCATCCACATGCTGACATACACATTTTTCGGCTGAGGCTCTTGGAGAATTGGCTGCAGTCCTCCTGACACGTCACCCCTCATACTTCGGCTGCGTCTCCTCGGAACAAGGACATTGATATTTTGTGTCTCTAAACACAAACAACTACCACACTTGGGACACTTCACATCAATAGAATACTTTTCTAATAAGAAATCTACATTTGAGTTTTCCCCAGTTGTCCCAAAGGCATTCCCAGTCCCTCAACCCAGGATGTATTTGGTTGATGTGGCTCTTCATTCTCTTTTCATCTAAACTGGTCCCACCCTCTCATTCACCTTCTAGGACACTGATATTTTTGAAGAGTCCAGGACAGTTGCTTTGGGGAATGTCCCTCAATTTGGATTTGAATGATTGTATCCTCATGATTAGATTTAGGCTAAAATTCTCAGTAGAGAAAACAATACAAGTGATCCAGTACCCTTCTCAGTGTGTCCTGTGATTGGGGATCAGAAATTAAGGCGATGACCACTAGACTTCTCTACTGTGGAACAGGAGGTATTTTCTAGAGATGGCCCACCAATGTCTCCGGTCTTCATCTTCTGTTCATAAGGTGACAGGAAACCCCTCCCACACTACAGGGAGGTTGATAACCCTTCCCCAGATGAAGGGTGGAACTCTGTGACTGCTTTAATCTATAGAATCTGGCAAGATGGACATCATGTGACTTTGGAGTCTAGATGATAAAATGCCTTGCACTACCCCTTCCTGTCTGGGGACCCAGCCACCATGCTATGAGTAAGCCAACAGGTGAAGATTCTGCCCAGCTGACGTCCCAACTGTCTGCGTCAACTGCCAGATGTATGAGTGATTCTAGCCCTCAGCCACAGTCGTCCTTGGCAATCAAGTCACCCCCAGCCTTCGCATCTCCCCAGATGAGGCCCAAGACATTGTGTAGCAACAAGCTATTTCCGCTCCCTGTCTGAACCCAACTCTCAGAATCCAGGATCATAACAGAGTGGCTGTTTTATGCCACTATGTTTTGAGGTGATGTTTAGTTAGGAATATGTTTCTATAACCATATCCTTTTTCTTCTATAATTAATAAATGATCTGAGAAGTGATGCTGTAATGTGTGATTACCCTATTTCTCGACAGACTTTCATCCAATAGTTTTAGAGCAATTCATGAATTTTACCCGAATTATTATTACAATAGTGGCACAACTGATTATCATTCTTTCTATATTTATTAGTTGTCATTCTTGTAAAGACAGTTTCCTTTCCTGATTCTCTTTGATTTCTAAATATTTTTAAATTAGTATGGACCTAGATACTTTTTAAAAAATTTAATGTATTATATTCCACTTCTGCCACTACTCATTTTGTTTGCTCAAACAAGATAATCTAAATTTGGTGAGTGGGACTTCTTGCAACATGGCTCCTGTGTCCTTTGTAGATTCACAGGCCCTCACATTTTTAAAACACATTCTTACTTTGTCACAAAATAAGATGTTCTAGGCTCAGCTTCTCCATTTCCTGCTCCATTCTTGGACCAGGCTGTTTTCAGGGGGCACTGGCTCCTTTCAGTTAGAAATGGTTATTTAGAAATCAAGATCTTGGATAAAGGAGTACTTAGTCCTGTGGGGGGAGGGGGTCTTTACTTAGGGGGGGTTCACCATGAGCTTGCATCGATTTCTCTAATTTGGAAGCAGTACCACAGGGTGCTGCTACCTGCTCTCCCTCTGTTCCAAGTCTGCAGTTCCCTCTCGTCCAGGGAGAACTCCAGTTCCTCACATTAGTGCTCAGTCGTGATACAAATAAAATAGTTTGGAATTGCTACACCAGTTCTGGTGATGAAAACCTACCACGTGAAATTCAAGATTTCTCTTCTTCGAATACACTTCATTGAGGATGTGGATTGAATAGAGTACTCTATTCAAAAGTTACCTATATTTATTTGTAATTAAATGTTCCATTTTGAGATAATTATAGATTTATAGGTGGTCGTCAGTAATAATACAGGAAATCCATGTACTCTTCCCCCAGTTTCCCCAGGGTGAACATCCTGTAGTGCTCTAGGACAGTATCACAACCAGGAAAGTGACACTGATATAATCCTGTAGCTTTACTCAGATTTCCCTAGTTTTGCATGCACTCATTTGTGCATATTTAGTTCCATGCAATTCTATCACATGTACAGGTTCATGTAATCATCACCATTGCTGAAATACAGGATAATGCCACCATCCCTGGGGTCCCCTCTGCTCCATCTTTATAATCATACTCACCTTCTTCCCCTTTACACCTACCTCCAATTTCCCTGAGCCCTGGCAACCATTAACCTGTTTCCAATCCCTACAGTTTTATCATTTCAAAAATGTAGAAATAGAGTCACACAATATTTAACCATACAATGTGGGTTTTTTTTTACTCAACATAATTCCCTGGACAGTCACCCAAGATTCATCTTTATATCAATACCTCATTCCTTTTTATTGCCAAGTAGTGTTCTATGTATGGATGTACCACTTTTGTTTACGATTCACCTGTTGAAGAGCATGTGGGTTGCCTCCAGCTTTGGCTATCAAGAATAAAGCTTCTATGAGTATTCGCTTTGTGTAAATGTTGTTTTTGCTTCTCTGGGATAAATGCCAAAGAGTGCAATTGCTGGGTTTTATGGTAACTGCACACTTAGTTTTATAAGAAATTGCCAAACTATTTCCAGAGCAGTTGTACTATTTTACATTCCCACTAGCAATACATGTGTGACCTAGTTTTTCCACATCCTTGTCAGCATTTGGTGTTGTCCCTATTTTTAATTTTAGCTATTTGATAGGTATGTAGGGATATAAAATTGTGGATTTAATTTGCATAGCTCTAGTGGCTAATGATGCTGAGTGTCTTTTCATGTGCTTATCTGCCATCTGTATATCCCCTTGGTTAATTTACCCAATTGGACTGATTGTCTGATTTAACTGGTGAGTTGTGGAAGTTCCTTATATATTCTAGATACCAGTCTTGAGTTTGAGATATAGTTTGCAAATATTTTCTCCCAGTCTGTAGGTTCCCTTTTCATCTCTACAGACTCTTTCATAGAATAAAAGTTTTTAATTTTGGTGAAGTCCATTGTGTCAATTTTTTCCTTTTACGGATCATGCTTTTGGTGGTTTTAATTCCAGTTTCCAAATGTTGTTACCATTACAGCAATCTCTTATGCAATTGATTTTTGTATGTTGATCTTGTGATCTTGCTAAATTCATTTATTAGTTCTAGGAGGCTTGTTGTTTGTTTGTTTGTAGTTCCTTAGGGTTTTCTATGTAGATGACCATGTCAATATGCATATAGGAACAGTTTCTTTTTTCCTTTCTAATCCATATGGCCTTTAACTTCTTTTTCTTATCTTACTGCAATGGCTAGTGTCTTACCAGTGGCTTAACTCCAGGCTGTGTTTAAATGGTAAGAACAAATATCCTCGCCTTGTTCCTGATCTTGGGGGAAGGCATTCAGTACTTCATCATTACATAAGACATTAGATACAGACTTTTTGGTAATGCTCTTCCACAAGTTAAAGTAGTTCCTTTCTACTCCTAATTTTCTGAGGGTTTTTATCAAATATGGTTATTGATTTTTGTGACATATTTTCTGTATTAATTAATATGATCAAATGGTTTTTCCCCCTCTTACCTTGTTGATATGGTGGATTTCATTGACTAATTTTCAAACATTGACCCAGGTTTGCATGCCTGGAATAACCCCCACTTTATATACCCATGGTATATCTATATAAAATTGCTAGATTTGGTTAGCAAATATTTTGTTGAGGATTTTTTGTCTAATTGAAGAGAGATATTGGTCTGTAGTTTCTTTTTGTCTTTAAATGGTTTGGTAATACTGTTTGTCAAGATAATACTGGCCTCAAAATGAGTTGGAAAGTTTTCCCTGATTTTGTATTCACTGGAAGAGATTGTATAAAATTGGTTTTAATTCTTCAATTGTTCGGTAGAAATCTCCGAGAAACCTTTTGTGCATGGAGTTTTTTCTAAAGTTTCAAAATCATGAAGTAAATTTCTTCAGTTGTTACAGAACTGCGAACTACTCAGGTTATCAGTTTCATCCTGGTTGTTTTAGTAGTTCGTGGTTTTCCAGGAATGGCCCTTTATGCCCATGAGCATAAAGTTGTCACCTAATTCTCTTCCAATGGCTGTGGAGTCTGCAGGGATGTAACCTGTTTCTCTGATATTGGTGATTCATGTCTTCTCTATTTTTGTCAATCTTGCTAGAGGTTTATTAATTTTATTAAATTTTTTTCCAAAAACCAGCTTTTAATTAATTCTCTCTACTGTTTTTCTGTTTCAGTTATAGTGATTTCTGTTCTTATCTTTATTATTTCCTTTCTTCTGCTTATTTTGGCTTTATTTCAGTCTTCTTTTTCTAGCTTCTTGAGATAAAAACTTTAATATGAGACTGTTCCTTCTTTTTAATGTTAGCATTTACTTCTACAAATTTCCCTGTATCCTGCAAATTCTGATATGCTTTCAACTCTTTTAAATTTGGAAAGATTTGTTTTATGACTTCAGATATAGTCTATCTTGGTTCCATAAATATGTATTCTGTGAATGTTGGGAGTATTCTTTATATGTTGATTAGATCCTATTGGTTGGTTACATCATTTAGGAAGGTTACATCCTTGATGATTTTCTGTTTAGTTCTTCTATCAGTTCTGAGAAAGGGATTTGATGTCTTCCTGACTATTATTTTAGACTTGCGTGTTTCTCCTTTCACCCCTACAGTTTTTCCTTCATGTATTTTAAGATTCTATTCTTTGGGGCATATACATTTAGGATTTATTATATCTTCTTGGCAAATTGATCCTTTTATCCTCACATCATGTCCTTCCTTGTGTCCATTAATTTTCTTTGTTCTGAAGTACTTCATCCGATATTAATATAGCCACTCCAATGTTTTTGGATCAGTGTTTACATATATTTTTTTCCCACCCTTTCATTTTCAACCTATGTCACTGCATTCAAACTGAGTTTCTAATACACAGCTCTGTGTGTGTGTGTGTGTGTGTGTTTAATCTATTCTAGCAACCTCTGCCTTTAAGGTTATTATTGCCATGCTAAAGCTTAAGTCTACTGAAAGCTTTAGTACTACTAAAGCTACTTAAAGCTTAAGTAATTGCCATGTTAAAGCTTAAGTCATTTTATTATGTTTTCTGCTTATTCCCTGTTTCTCATTCTCCATTTCTCTTTCCTTGCCATCCTGAGGGTTACTTAAATATTTCATAGGATTCCATGTTAATTTACTAATTGTGCTTTTCAGTGTATCCCTTAATAAAATTTTCTTAGCGGTTACACTGAGTACTATAGTATACATATTCTACTGGTATCAATAATTTACCATATGGAGTATAGTATGGAAACCTTACTTCGATTTAGGTTCTTTTATACTTTCCACTTTTTAACACCTTTGCTATGAGCATATTTTTTATACATATATTTGCCTCACATCAGATGGTGTTATATTTTTTGTTTCAACCACAAAATACGAGTTTAGAAACTCATGAGAAAAAGGATAATCTATTATATTGTCCATAGTTTTGCTTTTTCCATTGTTCATTCTTTCTTGTTCATGTTCCAAGATTACTTCTTTTATCATTTTATTTCTTTTTGAAGAACTTACTTTAGCCATTCTTACTTTTTAAATATTTTATGTTTAAAGAAATCTCTAAACCCAATGTGGGGCTTGAACTCATAACCCTGAGACCAAGGGTTGCACACTCCACCAGCAGAGCCAGCCACTCACTTCAGCCATTCTTTAAGGGTAGATTGGCTAGCAACAAACTCTCTTAGTTCTCTGTAGTCAGACAGTGTCTTTATTTCCTCTTCATTCTAAAGGATAGTTTTGCCAGGTATAGAATTCATAGTTATAGATTTTAATTTTCAGTACTTAAAAAACATGCCACTTTATTCTGGCCTCCATGGTCTTAAACAAGACCCCACTGTCATTCAGATTGGTGTTAACTTGTAAGGAATACAATGGTTTTCTCTGATTGCTTTCAAGATTCCTTTGTCCTTAGTTTTCAAAAGTTTCATTATTATGGATCTAGGTGTGTATTTCTTTGAATTTATCTTCTTTGGAATTTTGCTCAGCTTCTTGAATCAGAGCCTTTATTTGTACTATTCTGGTCTGTTGGGTTCATCTGAGGCCACAGGGGCTCTTGTTGATCCCTGCTGGGGTTGCCTGTGGGGGCAGAAAGTGCCTCTCCAGGCTGTGGGGACAAAGAGGGCTTCCCTGCCAGCCACTTATTAAGATGGGGATCCCTCCTGCCAGTGTCAGGCCTGCCAGTGTCTCCAGGTGGTGGGAGACTATGACCTACGGTACACAAAGACCACTACTCCAACGAGTTGTGGCAGGATGCCCCCAGATGATGCCAGTAGTCCACCAACCACTCTAAGTAGGAGAAAGGATTCTCTGGTTCACAGGTCAAAGAGCACTTCCCAGATCAGTGCTTCCTAGTCACGTGGGGTTTCCAGATGAGAGAGAGAAGTCTCTACTTCTCTGTGGCAGGATTCCCCTTCTTGATGCTGTTGAACCACTGGGGTCTCTGGGTAAGAGAAGGGGGTCTCCTTCAAACAGGGAAGGAGAGTGCTTCCTGCTGCCATTGTCAGTGGTGCTTCCACTTGGTCTCCCTTCCTGGTGCCACTGGGCCTACTGAGTATGGTTGGCAAGACTCCCCCTCAATCTGGTGAGGCAATGAGCCTACCTGGGCAGCTGTCTGCCACAGGTTGGGGGATGAAGATACTGGTCCTGGGTTGCTGGCTGTCACTGGGTGGGATAGTCAGGAAGCACCCATGCCACTGTGTTGTTCCTCTACTCCCAGAGTCCCTAGCCAGTATCCCTTCCTTTTCCTACCTTTCAGACTTCTCCTATGGTTGCCTCTCAATTTATTTAAGGATACATAATTGTACTCAGTGAGAAAGAGCAAGGAGAAATCAGTCTAGTCCTCTTGCCCACACTAGAAGTCCACCCAAATTAATACTGTTCCTCTGTGTGGAGTGGCATGTATCTGATATATAGCTAGGTTCATTTACTTCTGTTTGTACTAATTTTTATCTCCATCTTTATTTAATTTTTAAGTAACACACTAAGATGGTTCACAAGGCAACTATGTATAAAAGGCACACTCAGAGGTGTCCCATTCCCTTCCTTGTCTTCCTTGCCCATTTTCACTTACTCATGTGGGTAACAATCTCATTAGTTTCTGGTTTATCCTTCCTAAGTTCCTTTTTGAAAACTAAGGAGAGTCATACATTTCTGTCTTTTTTTCTTATTTCAGCAGAGGCCTGATTTTGGCCTCAGAATCTTAGTCAGCTATAGCCCAGTGACTTAAAATATTCATAATCTGGATCTTCTTCCTACTGAAAGCCCTTCAGATGCCTCCCTGATTCCATTTAAACCTATTCCTCCATTCTGCTCACAAGTCTCAATTTGTTGAGTCATTTGTCTGCTTCCCTTCTTTAAATTTTATTGATCCAGGTTTCCTCATAATTCTTACTCTCCCTTCAATCACTAACATATTTGAGTCGATCTAAAAGAAAACAAGGATGTTTACCTTAATGGAATAAAAGTATTCTGTTAGAGTTTGCTGTAAAATGAATTCCTGTGAAGTGAATCCCACTTTCCAATGAAGTATACTCTGGTATACTAAGGGGAAAGTGGTCATAGGGTATAATTAATACCTCATTTAAAAGAGCTGCCTATGTTTTTAAGATCACAAATTCAGGAGGAAAGTGAGATATTTTCAATAAAACACTGCTGACAAAACACAAAATGTTAACAATTATACTTCACCACACTTTTTTAAATGTCACAAAATACAAATACCAAAAATGACAACATAACACTGTCACAGTTCTGGCAGACTAATCTGTTACCTCATACACAGTTCCCACGTATGGGCAAACATCCCTGGAATCTTGGCAATTTAACTCAGTTTCTTCTCACTAGACTCAGAAGCCTTTCACACTAACTCTTCTTCCGGAAACCTCGGTTGTGGTTTTTGTATCATTTGAACCCACCAGGCCCCTTTCCAATACTGGTGAAAACTTGATTAGAAAGCAGTTTTCCCTCAAAGGTGGCTGGGAGCTCTCTTTTCATTTGCTCAAGAGCACACAACAAACATTTACTGAGTATCCACAAAGGAACAGGCCGCAGGAGCTAATACTTCCAAGTGCCCGCACAGTGCCTGGCAAAGCCTGGTTATCCTGTAAGTACCATCATTCTGGGTTAGGTAAAGTCACCAGCTAATAACCAACAATCAGGAGTGAATCAGCAGATCCTATGATATGTTCTATTCATTTTACTCCTAGCTGGCACTGACCTCAGATGCCACTAGCATATCTAAAATATTTGCCGAGTCTGACCATTTTAAAAGGAGACAACAATGAAACGACCTGTACTTCTCCTGGGAGAAGAGCAGAAAGCACAGGATCCTACAGGTTTGCATGGTGATATTATTATGGTGATGCAGTGCATGAATTCTTTATATCAGAGCATTTCAAATAAAACATGGGACACTATTTTTTAGAAGCCCTTTCATGAGCCATTTAACATGGGTAAATAACCTAACCGCCCTGTGTTTGAGTTTAAAATCTGGCACTGTAAGCTTCTAAGAACACTGAAACACCTCAAAACTGGTTTTGCTTTATTTAAAACTGCATAAAGCATGATGCTATCAAGAGCCCTCACCACAAGCCCTGGAGGTCTTTAATGGCACTAAAAACTGGAACACTTTCCCCTCGTCATCACTGGTGCTCTCAGTGTCTGAGGGAAGGGTCTGATGTGGCTTTCAGACAGAGTGTGAGCCACGTGTCTGCACCTTCCCCCGCTACGTCTGCATGTGTCTAGTGAAGGGTCTGAGTTGCCGATGATGAGAAGACCGGAAGCCCTTCCCTCTGAAGGGCTGGCCCCTTTTGTGGAAAGGTCATCAGCCTCCCTCAGGACCAGCACTGGGATGGGAGGAACTGTTCCTGCAGAGTAACCTTCTTCTCCCACTTTTTCCCTCCTCTGGATTCTAGATATCTGGTGCTGTGATGTGTGAATAAGCATCAATTCCTGACCAGGAGCTCAAATTAGGGCAAGAGATGGACCCATGTCAGGATGTGGTAGTCAACACTGCATTCAGCCAAGAGGATCCAGACAGGCTTCCTGGAGCAGGAAATGGTTGAGTTGTCTTAAGAGGATACAGGAACTGACCAGGTGAAGTACAGGACACAGTGGGGGAAGCAAGTTGCAGATAAGGCCCAAGAAGGAGGACTGAGTGTAGTTCAAAGCTCCTGCAGGCCAGTTCTGCTGGTAAGAGAGCATGACGTGGGGCTGTGGGGTGAGCAGATGGCCTAGGGCTGATGCCCAGGACTGTGGAGTGCAGACTGTAAGGAGAGGTAGGGACCACCATTCTGTGTAGGGGATTGACCGGATCGGTAAGAAATCTGAACTCTGGGGACTGCCACTAAAGGCGAGGAAACCTTTACAGACAGCTGCTCTTACCTGGGTAACAGATGATGGGGCCGTGGGGATGAACAGGATTATAACTTTTAACTTTTAACTATTTAGGAAGCACAGGAATGGGCTAAATGCGGGAAATACAGAGCCCAGCAGGCCTTGCATTTCCCAGTGGGGAAATGGGTCTTGGGGGAGGCCCTCACTGCATGCTTCCAGGGGAGGAAAGCAGTGCATGGAGACGTGCACCCTGGGAGGACGATGAGCCCAAGATATAGAAGTGCTGGCATTTGTGGCCTTGTGCAGCTCTTGGCACCCCCACCCGGCCCATCCTGTGCTCATGGCACCCTGCACCAGTTTTGACTCTGTGAGGTTTCCCCCCCAAATCAATGACCCACTTTTGTTCCTAAGACTTCTTCCAGATTCAGTTTTACCATGAGCACTCTCACTGACATGAGGACGGGAACAAAGCTGCAGGTACTCACTATAGGTATTCACTGTGTGAATGCTAACCAAAGAGCTTAATTCCACAGGCTGCCTTGAGAGGGACAGGCCAGAACAGCTGCAAGCTCCTGGGAGAAGCATCTCACAAGTGCAGGACATGATAGCAGAGGGTCTGGAGAGAACAGTCTGGCACACAACAGGCAGGGCAACATGGCTGCTTCTGCTAGGTTAGAGCCATTTCCGTTTTTGAAGGCACCACTTTCTACCCCCTTTTCCCCCCCTTAAGATTGTTTATTTATTTCTCTCTCTCTCTCTCATACACACACACACACACACACACACAGAGGGAGAGAGCAAGCACAAGCAAGGGGAGTGGGAGAGGAAGAGGGAGAAGCAGGCTCCCCGCTGAGCAGGGAGCCCGATGTGGGGCTCGATCCCAGGACCCTGGGGTCATGACCTGACCTGATGGCAGACACTTAACGGACTGAGCCACCTGGACAACCCTCTTCCTCCCCTTTAAAAAGATAAACAAATCACAGCTTGAACAGTGGAGGCCAGACTAAAGATTCTGGAATCAGCCATCTATCAGTGTAACTCCCACTTCTACCACTTAGGAGGCTGTGTTGTCTTATACAAACTACTTGTAGTCCCTCAGGTCCTAAATCCTCACCAGTCCAATGGGAATGAATGCATCCACCTTATAAAGCCTCAGGGCAAGGGCCTGGTTCTTAGGCACTCAACAAAGAGCTGTGGATGGCTCCTGCAAAGCTGGCATAGGAAAGCAGCAAGGCCATAGCTCTCTGGGAGAAGTCCTTCTACCCGCTCTGCGGCGATGGCCACCAGGGAGTGCAGAGCCAGCAAAGCAGCATGGACGGTCGAGGTCTTATCACTGCGTCCCAGCCAGACCCAGCCCTGCAGATTAGGTTCCTCTGGCTGACCAACCTGAACCAGCGCTCAGCTGAACTGCATCTCGCAGCCCGAATCAATAGCAATAGTAAGGACAGGAACTGAGTGCACAGGAGGTCTCTCTGACCCCAGACAATGAAGTCTTCCCTCCTCAGCATTCACACTGCCAACACCACTGGTGACAGCGGTGAGAGGCATGCAGTGAAAAATGGACTTGAAAGAATGAACAGATGTGACAAGGCAGGGAGAGAAAAGGAAAAAGACAAAGCTTATACCTAATGCACTTGGGCAATCACCAGGTCTTGTTCGGGCGACATGGGAAGAGCAGGCAGCGCCATGGCCTTGTACTGGCTCTGGCATGGTTTCTCATCCGTAGGCGATGACAGGGCCTGGGGAGTCTGCGTGCAGTCTCTGAATAGCCGAAACACACTGCAGCCTGAACCGCTTTGTGACCCTTGATGTTCCATGTGCTGGGAAATGGCTAGTGGAGGTACACGGAGGTACTCATTCGGCCGTGGCTACTCATGACCAGCTGTGTCCAAGTAAGCGGCAAGAAGAGCTGCCCCAGAGTCCCTAGTCTCTCATGGCTCACCTCCCCTTCCAATTTCCCTCAACTCCCTTCTCCTAAACAATCTGAGGGTTTTGAAGGGGCGGGGGTGGGAGGTTAGGGGAACCAGGTGGTGGGTATTAGAGAGGGCATGGATTGCATGGAGCACTGGGTGTGGTGCAAAAACAATGAATACTGTTACGCTGAAAAAAATAAATTAATTAAAAAAAAAAAAAAAAGAAGAGCTGTCCCAGGATTATAGACTTCTGTCACTCCTGCCCAAAGGAGGGGGAAAGCAGGCCCCATCCAAAAAAAAGACAGGCCTAACCTGATAAACACACTAAGACATGACTTTAGAATGAGGGAGGGAAGACCCAAGGGGAGGACTGAGTGGGAAATTAGTAGCACTCTTCCTCAAGTGGACCACAGCCCAGGGAAAGAGTCAGTGGTGATGGGGCAGCATCCGTGATTGGTATCCACCTGACGGGTGTCTCCTTTGGCCCCTAGGCTTTCAAAGATAGGCAAGAAGACCTGAGCTCTGCAAAGATACGGGGTGCTGGATCTAAGTCAAGCCCCAGGGAGTAGGCACTGTATGATCTCGGAGCTCCTAACAGCTCAGGAAAGGGAAGATCTAAACATGGGAGTGCCTGGGGTCCTCACACTGGAAGAAAGATTTTAATGAATTCCCAGCTCTTACCCAAGATGCTAAAACATTGCTTCAAAAATGGTGGTCTATTCTAAAATCACCTGTGTGTCCACCTAACCTGGACTAGACGGCCCCACCTGGTCTAGGACTCCCCAGGAGAAATCTATCGTTTGGAACAGGTACCTCAGTTGACAATGAGGCCTACAATGTTGCTCTAGAGTGGGGTCTCTCACCTCAGCACTGTCAATGTGTTTATTCCAGTAACTCTTTGTTGTGGGGCTGTCCTAGGCACTGTATCCCTGACATCTACCCACCAATGCCAACCGCCCCCTCCCCCAGTCATGACAGGCAATAGGTCCAGACACCAGCAAATGTCCTCTGGAGGGCAAAATCACCTGTCAAAAACCACTGCTCTATAAGAAGAGGAAGCTAAAGAGGGATAGGAGCCTTCAAAAACTCATTTCTGAGAAATACAATAAAAAATGAGCTCAATAAAAGAGAGGGGGATAGAGAGTTGTCCTGAGGCCTAATGCACCTAAAAATCATGACATGCCCCTGCTCGCAAGTCCCTGGAGAGGCAAGTCAGATTTCCTGGGGAGGGAGAGCAGGGAGAAAGAGTTCAGAGGGGGTTTCTGCCACATGCTTCTGGGAGCAGGAGCCCTGGGAGCCCCTGGTCTATGGGGTCAACACATCTCTCAGGGAAGGGAGGACACAGGACCCACTGGGAACACTAAGGAATGGCTCAGCCTATAAGAACAGGGTCAGAAAAGCTGAGGCCCAGGCAAGCTAAGCCATTGGGAAAATGCTAAGGACAAAAAAAGGGCTTTTAAAATTGGATCAGGAATGATAGGAACAAGAAGGGATAGGCCCATATTGGGGTGAAAGGTGTTCAGTTAACAGATGACGGAGAGAAAGAACTATAAACTCCCATTTTCTATCAAGGAGAACAATCTTCAGACTGAAAAGGGTGAATCAAACACTGATATGAGGGAATTGAAACGCGAGACGGAGACAAGATTGTGAGAGAACATCTAGTCACACTAAATGAATTCAAATCTCCTGATCCAGATGAATCACATCTCAGCTCTGAATTAACTTACAGAAGAGACATGCTCGTTGCTGGCAATCTCAAGGACTCAGAGAAAATGAGAAGATGCCCAAGATGAGACAATGTCCAATTTAGCAAAGGGGAGAAAAGGTGGATTTTGCAAACTACAGACTGGTGAGCTAGACACAGATCCCTGAGAGAATTCTATGGTCTAAGTACTCAGAAATGGAAGTCACGCCACCCCCCCCGCCCCCGAAGGAAGCCTAGGTTGGTGGGAAACAAGGTATCCAGACACACTTCCATGCTCTTGTCATAAAGTCATTCTACTGCCTAGAATAATGGAGAAATCCCCCCCCACAGAGTGATGGGAACAGTGCCTACAGTGATGGAGATACTCACTGCCCAGAGTGTGGGGACACCAGCTAGAGCAATGGGGACACCACCCAGAGTGATGGGGACGCTGCCTACAGTGATGGAAATACTCATTACCCAGAGTGATGGGGACACTGCCCAGAGTGTTGGGACATCACCTATAGTGATGGAGATACTGTCCAGAATGTGGGGACACCACCTAGAGCAATGGGGATCTCACCCAGAGTGATGGGGTCACTGCCTAGAGTGATGGGGACACTGCCCACACTGACAGAGATACTCGCTGCCCAGAGTAATAGGGACATTGACCACAGTGATGGGGACACCACCCAGGGTGATGGGGTCACTGTCTAGACTGTAGGGACACATGGCCCAGAGTGATAGGAACACTGTCCAGAGTGATGGGGACACTGCCCACAGTGATAGAGATACTCATTGCCCAGAGTGATGGAGATACCAATCAGAGTGATGGAGACATAGCCCAGCATGAGGGAGATACCACCCACTGTGGGGACACTGCCCACAGTGATGGGGTCATTGACTAGAGTGTAGGGACATATGGTCCAGAGTATGGGGGCACTGCCCAGAGTGATAAGTACACCATCCAGAGGGATGGGGTCACTTTCCAGAGCAATGGGGACACCACCTAGGGTGGTGGTGACACTGCCTACAGGGATGGGGACACTTCAGAGTGATGGAGGCATGGCCTACAGGGATGGGGACACTGCACAGAGTGATAAGTACATCACCAAAAGTGATGGGGATACTGCCTACAGAGATGGGGACACTGCACAGAGTGATGAAGACACTGCCTACAGGGATGGGGACACTGCCCAGAATGGACTCTGCTCAGTGAGATTCTGCCCTACGATGCACCTGTGGGAGGACCAAACAGCAGAAGGGACCTAGAGTAGCACTCCTATTCTGCAAAGTCTGGAGAGAGGATAGATGGTTGACTATAGAGTGTGGCATCTTCCTTCTGACTCAGCATCATTATCCATGACTTGAAGAAAGGAGTGGCAGCATACTGATCAAATCTGCTGATGACATGAAGTTCAGAGGGAGACCTAATATGTTGGATGGGTAACAGGATCTAAACATATCTCAAATGCTAAGTACAGTGCTGTCTACTCCAATGAGATGGAAATTAACAGGGTTAGGGTCCAAATCCAGTAGCCATGTACATGCAGAACAAGGCAGTGCACACACAGCCCAACAATGCACACAAAGCCCAAAGGAGGTGAGTCCAAGCGAGACAGCCAAACGCAGCCTAGGCAGTGCTGCCAGGGGAAATGTCCCCTCGGGAGGGTCTGTGGGGGTGATGGCACAGCCCTATCCCACCCCCACCCCTTTCGCCTTTGCACGCTGGCTTCAGTTCTAGGGCCAGCAGGGACAGGGACAAATTAAAACCTACCAAAAGGAGAACAGTTAGATTGCCCCACTGGGAGGAAAGCCTGAGAACTGGGGTGATGGTTTCACTGGGGAGGGACAGGAAGAAGGCTAGTTGTCTCCTCTTTGGCACACCACACAGGCTCGTCCTGTCTGGCTCTGTGACAGCTGTTACTCCGGAAGGTTTGAACAGAACGAGTGGGTGGTAGTTACAGGCAGGACCCCTGAGCGGACCCCACAGTGAGACACAACCACAGCTGTCCATTAACAGCACGACTGTCCGAGGAGGAGGGGCACGGCTAATACCCACACACGCTGTGACGGGCATTTTCACGTGTCATCTCATTCAGACCTTAGCAACAATCCAACGAGGCTGTGCTTATTATTCCCTGAAGAATGAGGAACTCAGGCTCACGCAAGTTAACCCATTTGCCTAAGGTTGCACAGTTAGCAAGAGCTGAGGTAAGCAGTCACCAGGGGTGAGCCCCAATCCCATGCTTTCCAACCTGTGGTGTCCAGTCAGGGCCTGACTAATCAGCAGCTGAGGAGACAGCAGGAAAACATCCTGCACCAGGGAAGAGTCCCTCCAGGCAGGAGAATCAACAGTGATTATAGTGCATAAACAGGCCTGCATAAAGCAATGAACATGATCACTTAATTAGTAATAAAAAAGTACAAATTCAAAGACCAATTTTTGCCCATCGAATTAACAAACTTAAAAACCAATGAAAATGGGGGAAGGGAGAGCTTTAAGAGCTTTCCTAATAGGAAAAAAAAATCATATTTGCAGAGGCAGTTCTCAAAAGGAGAAAAAAAGAGGCCAACAAAGTTATGAAGAGCTGCTCTGCCATATTAATAATTGAAGAAATGCAAAAATTTGAGGCTGATAAAAGGCTGTGATGGTATAGGTATGGGGAGGGGACTCTCAAGCCAAAATTCTGAAGAGAAATTGGATGTCTCCATTAAAATTCATTGTGAAAGACTGAAGAACCCTAAATATCCGTTAACAGGAAGATGGTGAAATACATAATGCCAATTCCCGCTATGTAGTCATTAAAGGGACAGGTAGATCTGATGGACAAAGGGAAGTGATGTGCAAAGTTGTCTGAGAAGTACTTTTAGATTCAAGAAGCAAGTTAGTAAAGAATAAACTCTGACCCCAGGTGTAAAAAACAAACCATGTCTGTGTTCATCACAGAAATAAGGCTGACAGTTGCAGGGGATGGCTGGAAGCACATTTACCAGTGTTCCAGCTGGAGAACTGGGGCCACACTTTGCATGCTTTCACGGAGCTTGAACTTCTTGCAAACATGAATTACACTTGTAATTAATTTTAAAAAGAAAAAGGAAAAGAGCCCATGTTCTGAAGGAAAGGAGGCTGGTGCCATTATGTACTGCAGAAAGAAGTGTGCATTGTTACTACCCCTGCTGCACGGCAGTCCGGCAAGGTGTAGCCGCCAAGCCTATCCTTCGGGCTTAGCAACTGTAATTCTAAACATTTTTCCTGAGAAAAAAGCTGAATTCAGGTAGCTTATAAGGATAAGCCCCCCCTTTTTTTTCCTAATAGGAAAAGCCTAAAGCAATGTAACAATGCAGTGATAGAAGAATAGATTATGGCATGTTCATAACAAGGAGTAGTACACAACTAATTAAGTGTAGGAATAGGTTTGATGTGGAAAAATGGTTCAGAATAGACTGTTTCAAAATGGTTACCAAAGAGCATCATGGTTATGTTCCCATTTTTGCAAATACAGGTGACCCCTGAACTATGCGGAGTTTAGGTAGTGATGACCCCCTCCTCCTCCAGAGTTGAAAATCCATGTGTAATTTTCCACTACCCAAAAACTTAACTGCTAGTAGCCTACTATTAACCAGAAGCCATACCGATAACACAGTTGATTAACACATACGTTGTATTTTATATGCATTATACGTTCACAATAAAGTAAATTTTTAAAAAATGTTGTTGAGAAAATCATAGAGAAAATACATTTACCATACTGTACAGGAGAAAATCTGTGTATTAAGGGGCCGATACAGTTTAAACCCATGCTATTCAAGGGTCAACAGTATTATAACATAGTCAATATTACCATAACAGAAACAGGTTTTGGCAGTGTCCACCAAGGTGCTAACAATATTACCCCTCTAGGCAAGGGGGTCTGATTTGGCAAATTTGATTTTATTCTTTGGGCTTATATGAAATTTTTGGTTTTTCTACTGTGAATACCTGCTACTTAAGAAGTAAGTATAAGCTCAGTGGGTTAAGCATCCAACTCTAGATTTCGGCTCAGGTCATGATCTTAGGGTTGTGAGATTGAGCCCTGCATCAGCCTCTGCACTGGGTGTAGAGTCTGCTTAAGACTCTCTCTCTCTCTTTCTTTCCCTCTGTCTCTCCCCCCTCCTCAAAAGAGTAGAGGAAGGAAGGAAGGAAAGAGAGAAAAGAAAGAAAGAATAAGCAATTTTTTAAAAGGGCAGTGATGCCCCACAGCCGGATAGGCTCCAAGCAGACAACTGGGTAGTTCCCTCGATGCCAAACACCAAAGCAGAGTTTTTATAACAGAGAGGTCTGGTTCCCCTGCCAGCACCCCACGCCATGCGGTTATACTCCAAGAACCACCTCCACTTACTGCCATTCACCTAAGCCCAAAGTGCTGCTGACTGCTGTGGGCGGTCATCTGTCCTGATTGCTGAGCCGCCATGTCAGACATCTTTTGTCTCTCAGGCACTGAGTCTGCTCTGGGGACAAAACAGTAAGTTAGGTGGCAGCCCTGCACAGAAGTAGCAGCAGGAAGTGGTCAAAGAAGGCCTCTAGGGTGATCCTAACGTCAGGAAAGAGGCCATGTGGACAGAGCATGCCAGGTGGACATGCAGCCAAGACCCAGACCACAAAGCCCTGCGGCCCGGCTCAGGAATCCCAGCTTTCTTCTGAATGCATCAGTGAGTTGTTGATAGGCTTTAGAAATGGTCTTCCTGCAATAAGGAGATAGCAGATCATAGGTGGAGAATCTGGTAAAAAGGATACCACTGGGGAGATGATGGTTTCAGTTCAAGAGAGAGAGGAGCAAGGGGCCACCATTGTGGCAGGAGGACAAAGAACAGGAGCTATGAGCTCAGTAAGCGGGACAGGACTTGGTCACCAGGACAGTGGGATGGGCAGAGCACCAAGAGGGAGAGATCAAAGAGTAACCTTGGACTCTGTCTGCAGCATCCCACCATCTTCACAGCCAAGGGCTGAATGAAAGGCCAAAGGCATTCACCTGATCCAATCAAGCTGATCAAAACGAGCAAAGGAAGAGCCTAGAAGGAAAGGAAAGAGAGCGGCTGCAGAGTGCCTATTTAATTAGAAGTATTTGTTTAACTGGGTCTTTTCTAGCAGGGATAGGTGGTGACCCGAATACATGATGGACAGGCACTTCTGGTTCTTCATGCTGTAAGGACCTATTTAGGAGACTAAATGCGCCTCGGGAAAACCAACAGACAATAACCACGGCGCAGGAAGTGCTGCATGTTAATGCCACTGCTACCAGAAATGGCACAGAAACCACTTCAAGAGGAGACAGAGATTGAGCCCGAGCTTAAAAGGACCCTAGCAACAGTCATGGAGGGAGCGACATAAATCCGCAGCCATGAACAGTGACTTAACCACCGATGTTCTCTCCTCTACCACCGACCCCCGATCATTTCGCCTCCCAATGAGGTATGTAGCTGGCTCTTTCCTTCTCTGGACCAGGTTCCACACCATGAAGAAGAAAGATGGGAATATAAACCTGAGGAGTTTTTGCAACAAGTCGCTGGCATAGAAAAAGGGGGTAGGGTCTGTTCTGAGTGACAAAAGATTTGAAAGCCTAAGAACCAATTTTAACATTGTAACTCCAGTGAATCCTGGCTTATAGCCGCAACAAACAAGCACAGACAAAAACACGGGGAAAAGGTATTTTTGAGGAAATCAGGGAAATCAATGTTAATTCTCCGAGGCAAGAAAACAATATTGTAGTTATGTAACAGAATGTCTGTATTTTTCAGAGACACATCCTGAAGTATGTAGTGGGAAATGTCATGGTCACAGGGATTTGCTTCAAAGCAAAGAACAAAAGAGGAAAAAGAAATAAACATGAGCAAATGTGGCAAAATTGTTAAGTTTGGGGGACAGGCACAGAGAGGTTAATTATACTATTCTACTGTTCTGCTTAATATAAATTCTACCACAGATTTATTTTTTAAAGATTTTATCTATTTATTTGAGAAAGAGACACAGAGAGAGTGTATGTGTGAACCTGAGCAGAGGGAAGGTTCAGAGGGAGAGGGAAAATGCTGGAATCCCAAGCAGACTTCCTGCTGAGAATGGACCTCCACATGGGGCTCCATGTCACAACTCTGAGATCATGACCTGAGCCCAAACCAAGAGCTGGAAGCTTAACCAACTGAGCCACCGAGGCACCCCCATCGTAGATCATTTTAATACAGTTTCTTTTTAAGATTTTTAAAATTTATTTGAGGGGGAGAGAAAATGAGAGAAAGACAGAGCATGAACAGAGGGATGGGACAGAGGGAAAAAGGAGACTCCCTGCTGAGCAAGGAGCCTGATGCAGGACTCAATCCCAACACCTTGGGATCGTGACCTGAGCTGAAGGCAAATGCTAAACCAACTGAGCCACTCAGGTGCCCTGTTTTAATACAGTTTCAAAGAGTACTCTGAGCAGCTGCCCTGGGTGGCTGACTGATGAACAACTGACCCCTGCATTTAGCCTGCCTGGGCCCACCGACAGCAAACTGAGGGCTGTGATCCCAAATCAGTCACGTGACCACTGCTGCCCATTTCAAAGCCTGTTTCTTTACCTATACAAAGGGGATGGCAGCAGTTCCTACCCTATGGGGCTGCCTTGCAGATGTGATCAATGAGAACATGTGATGCGCTTGGGACACAGCTGGCCCTTTGACAGCAAGGATTCACACAAGATCAGCTGTCATTTTATCGCTCAGCTCACTGGGTCATTGTGCAGGCCAAAGGAGGCATTTCAGGTGAGGTGTCTGGCCAGTGCTTTGCGCAGAAGAAATGGTCCGCAAATGTTAGCTATGGAGCACCGAGAAAGCCAGCCTCAGAGACAGTTTTATAGCAATATGCTATCAGTGCCTTTAACTCCCCAAACCACCCTGTGAGATGAGAACTCCTGTTGCTGTTTTATAGACATGGATTCAGGAAGACCTAAATTTTGGACCCGGAGTTGAAGGGCTGTGAAACCCTGTGCCATCCCTTAACCTCTCTGAGCATCCTCGGTTCCATCTACCATGAACACTCCTCCCCACCCACACCTAAGCGACACAACTCAGGCACCATAGGCAGCAGAGAGGAGTAGTGCAGCCTGTCCGCAGGGCCCCTGGCGCAGACATCTCTCCCAGGAAAGCCACAGTCACTCCACATACCCAGCAGAGGTGGTAGTCTCTGCTCCCTCCTCACCTCACAGGTTAGTGTGAGATAAAAGAGAGCATTTCCATAAAGATGAGACTATGAGGTACAGAAACACAGCGTTAGCAAACAGACGAGAAGGAATGTGCAGAGTAGATACGGGGAATGTGGGACCAGGAGGCAGTGGGAGCAGAGCTGGTGGAGGAGCCAGTGGTGATGGCAGAACCCAAGAATGAACGGCATCCAGCCCCAGAGCCTGTGATTAACCCTGACTCTCTATGGTGGGAAAACTGTAAGACTCACGGACACAGCTTCAAGGGACCAGAGTCCTGGTATATTATTAATTAGCTATATGACCTCTGGGGACAATGGGAGCAACAGCAGTTATCTCATTAGATCTGGCTGGTAACAGTAATGGCAGGTACCATTTATACCACAGTGTATTACAATGGACTAGGTCCTATGTCATGTCCTTTATTATGGTGAAAATGTAATTACTACTGTCCCCATTGTAAAGATGAAGACTCCCAAGGCTCCAGGGCTTAAGTGACTTGATCTTGCCTATAAAGCCAGTGGGTGGTAAAGTTGTAATTCAAACCCGGGTCCCTCCAGATTAAAAACCCAGTGCTTGCAGCCACACCAAGTGATTCTCAAACCAGTTAGCTGCCTTAGGGCCTTTTCTTATCTCTGAAAATAATTGGATTGGATCAATGGTTCTCAATTTCTTTGTTTCCCCTTCAAAAGACCCGGGTCCCACCAGCACAGGTATAAAAAGCACATTCTCACTAAGAAAGGCTGTCCTAAATCTCCAAGCAGTATGTTCTTTCACTTACCACTTCTAGTACACTGTTGAGAACACACAAAATGGCCATTTTAATGCTGATACCCTTAGGAAAAAGTGGTACTAGCTGGGTAAGAGGTGTACAGGTGTCCTTCTTTAGCCGCCTGCGGAAGAACTTCTGGACTCAATAATCTTCAAAAGTCTCCTGGGCTCGGAGCTGTTGGGTGTAGAACTGTTCTTCACAGTGATCAGGAGTGGGCTCCTTCCCCACTTGGGAGAATTTCTTGCAGCACTGCTTTTAGGTCACTGTTATCTGTTCCCTCTTCTAAATTCCCACTGCTCTGGCGCCTCTCCCTGAAGGCATGGTCACTCTGGGACCACGTGCCATGCCACAGTCTTGCATCCTAAGTGGTGAGCCCCTGCCTGCCTCTGGTACCAACACTGAGCTGACACAAAGCAAGCCTCCCCACACTCAGGAGAAATGCCTGCTGGCCACTCAGAGCACTCAGTGGTCGGCATTTCTTCCAACAAGACATACCACCCACTCACCGCATGGCTGGAAGTCACTCCACCTCCAGAGTCAGAGGCTGACTCTCCCCAGTGAAAGCAGCCCTTACCATTGCATGCCCTCTCACCCCCTTGGGAACCTACCTTCCACTGGACCCCTCAGGGACACATTATGAATTCTCCTCCTCCCATAAATATGATCAAATCATTCCCTCTTCAACCACCAATGTTCTCTCTCTCTCTCTCTTTTTTAAAAAAAAGATTTTATTTATTTATTTGACAGAGAGAGACAGAGCAAGAGAGGGAATACAAGCAGGGGGAGTGGGAGAGGGAGAAGCAGGCTTCCCACAGAGCAGGGAGCCCAATGTGGGACTCGATCCCAGGACGCTCGGATCATGACCTGAGCCGAAGGCAGACAGTTAATGACTGAGCCACCCAGACGCCCCCAGTGTTCTCTCTTTGAGGAAACTTCTTGAGAGAGTGGTCTATACCTGCTTCCTCAACTTTCCACACTTACTGCAGCCCTAACCCCACACCTAGCTTCAGTCTCCATATCAATACTGGAAAGGCTCTCTCAATGCAACTCAATTGTGCCTCAAAGCACAATCAAGAGGCCTCTCCTCTAGCCCTACCCTGGCCCGCAGCATTTGGCACTGCTGACCACCTTCTCTCAAATCTTTCTTCCCAAACTGATTCAGGAGGCAGCATGGCATGGTGGGAAGGGCAGAGACTTAGGGGCTCTGACTTCATCCATCAGCTGCATGGTTTCTGGCAGCTCATTTAACCTGATTCCCAGTTTCTTCATTTGTAAAATGTGTAATATAATCTACCTTGCAGGGTTGCTGCAAGGATTAGCGATAATTTATGTAAAAGAGCCTGGCACATAGCAGATGCTCATAACATTGCGGTGGCTGTCATCTTGTGGGACGCGGAACTCCATGTCTGACACTCTCAATCACCTGCTGGCCATCTCCACCTCATATGTGCAGGTCTGAAATTAAACTCACGAACTTCCCCAAGTGCCATGGCTCACCTGAATTTTTCTCTTTCTCCTAATGGCACCATTATTCTTCCGGACATTCAAGCGCAACTCTTTCTCCAGCTGACAGCTCTCTTCAAGAACTCCCAACATTATTCTAAAGGAGGGCTACAGTTGTTAGCCAGCCATCTGGGTCCTTCATGATGTGACTCTAATCTATTTTTATAGCTTCCCCACCCACTGCCAACAGTCACATGGGAGCACCTGGGCTGGGGTCTCTGTCCAGAAGCCCCACCTTCTTCACGTCCTGCCTCCATCTTGCTCATTCTCCAAACACAGCTTCCACCACGAAGTCTTCTCCCTCTCCCAGAACCTCCACTGCATCACTGTTTCCTGCTTATGCATACACACTTTCCTTTCTTTATTCCTGCTAACATCTACTGGATGCCTATTCTATGGCAGACACTGCATCCCCAACCTTTAGTGATGAATCACCCCTGATGAATCAGACCAGCAAGGACTTTGAGCTCCCAGGCCTTCACAGCCTGGAAGGGGAAACAGTCACAGATGCCAACAACCACATGGTAGTGTAGCAAGTGCCAGAACACACAAGGGGCACAGGGCCTAGGGAAGTGCTGAGAGGGGGCAGCAGGTGATAAGGCGGGTGCCTAAAGGTAGGCCTGCCTTCCTCAGCCGCATTCAACTTTGCATTAAGTAGAAAAGCACAAAACCTCCCAGCACAGCTTGATGAATTCTCACCCCTGAATCCACCTGTGGAACTCGCACCCACATCAAGAAAGGGAACTTGACCCTACCCCACATATTTACCCTACCGCTACATATTTTCTTCATTACTCCCCCCAAAGGTAACCACTACTCCACTCTCTACCACCACAGATCAGTTCCACTGTGCTCGAACTGCATGTGATATGTCTCTCCAATGTGCTTGTATTCTTTTCTGGCCTTCCTGCTTAACGTTCTGTTGGGGACAGTCACCAACATCGCTGCCTGTGGCCACAGCCTGCTCATTGTCATGCCTGTCCAGGCCTCCACTGTGACGACTGCCATGATTTACCTATTTCCCTGTTGACATCCTAGCGGCGACTGTGAATGATCCTGCAATGAACGCCCCATGGTTTTTGTTTGGTTTTTCGGGGAACAAACGGACACATTTCTGTTGGGCACAGAACGGCCATGTCATAGGGTATGGTATGCTTGTGTTCAGCTTTAACAGACAACGGTGAACAGTTTTTTAAGGTGGCTTCTCCAATGTAGCCCCCTACCAGCAGCGTGTGAAGGCTTGGGTTAACCACGGCCTTGCTACCACCTGGTGGTGTCCATCTCTCCCGTGCTAACCATTCTACTGAGCATGTAATGGTGTCACCTTATGGCTGTGACTGCATTTCCTTGACATGTGTGAGGCTGGGCCCTGTGCACATGGTCCCGACCAGCGGGCCACCTTCTCTTGTAAAGCAGGAGCCTCCGTGTTTAACTCCTCTTCCTCTGCACCCTAGAGCAGCTCCTGTTTTCCTGAACAGACTCTGACTGACACCCCCAGGGACACCAGGCAGGGGGCTTTTTAGTGCTGTCACTGAGAAAGCTGCAGGCTTGGCAGGATCACATGACAGTTGTTCCTTAAAAAAAGAAAGCCAGAGTAGAAGCAAAGAGAAAAAACGGGAAAAGGGCTGACTGTTCACATATCAATGTTGGGATGACATGTGCACCCAATAGGAGCAGAAACAGAGATTTACACTCCGGGGGAAAGAGCCTAAGATCCAGGAAGAACGCACATATTTCTCAAGTTCTTCCTTTCTCCCTGCCTCCAGTCGGTGATGCTAGACCCCCAAAATGCCCTCCCCACTTTGCAGTTGCTGAGTTTGGAAAAGGTGAGACCATTTTTATAGGGCTGGCATGTTTGGTCACGGGAAGCTGGCACTCAGGCATCCTCCCACCTGGGGTCCTATTCCTCACCTCTCCCTCCCCTCCCAAACTGTGCCGTGAATTCCCTGATGCAGGAACCACAACTGTCGGAGCGATCTCTAGGCACTGAGTGGAATTAAATGAATATGGAATTAGTGAATGGCTATGCATTTATTAAAGAAGGGGAAAAAGGATAGAAATGACACGAAAGAACTGAATACTTCTACATCAGACACTTGTACACAAATGACCACTCATCATCCAAACAACTGGCACGTTAGTTTTCAAATTCCCATTCCAAAGATAAGAAAGCTGAGGCTTTGGAACTCCCATAACTTGCCCAGAGTCAGAAGGCTGGAAAATTATTAAGGCTGAACTAGGACTCTATCGCTGGCTCATTCTCTACCATCTCCCTGACTTGGCCCCATGGTTGAGGGCAGAAGACACACTCTTGGCCAGCTCAATGGCTGTCAGGTTCAGAGCCACCTGGCACCTGGGCTTCTACCAGAAGATGGTAGACGCTGCTGGTTCTGATGGGGCACAAGTCACCCTTAGCCCCAAGATAGCAGAATCCAAGGGGAGTACGGGTGAAGTCCACTCCCAGTTCTTCAGTTTCCTATAGGAAACCACAGAGGGCAGCTGAGCAAAGGCTCTGGGAGGCCAGTTAAGTTGGCAAGAGGTTCAGCAGCCATGCCTCTGACAGTCAAGGTGGTACACAGATTCACCTCCTGGACCCTACACCCAACATACAGAAATGGAAAATGGCCCTGTCCTCTAAGACTATCAGGCATGTGAGAAACCCTGATTTGTGAGCAGCGTGTGGTCTCCATAATGTTTTGCACAGAGCCCTCTTCTACCCTTGTGGATCGTGAATGAGAGACAGATCCCATGGCAGGTATTTGAGAAAAGCCCAGTGAAGCCCAGAGAGGAGGCTTCTGCATCCCAGAGAGCAGCCACCCACTGATGATAAAATCTATCTCAGCACGCATACATCCGTGCATGTGTACACACATTCACCCATTAATCCAAACCTGAAGCGTTAGGACTTGAAAGACAATTGCCAGTAACCACTGCACACTAGAGAGAGGAGCCAGCTCTTGCTAGGCACTGGCCCATGCCAAAACCTTTCAGACATTACCTCCTCTAACATGCGGGTGCCTGTGGAAGGCACCCGCATCTCCATTTTACAGACAAAGAAACCGAGACATGAGGAGGCACAGTGTGGCCACAGAGGGCAGGGGTGCAGGGCCGCATGTGGGCCCTGGGCCAGGGTGAGCAGGTGCTTCTCCCGGCCCACAGCTTGCGTGTCAACACCATGTCTGGGGTTCGCTCCCAGGTGCCATAAGACCTTCACCAGGCCCCAGCACCCCCAGCAGCTCACTGCTCTCTGTGATGAAAGGAAAAACACTCCTCACTTAGATCTTGCAGTGTGGGCGTGAGGAACAATTACTCAGGAAGATTATAAAGCATAGGAGCCCTACAAAATATGATTTCCACACTCAGGAATAATCATCTAGGGAATAAACACTGTAGTACAAAGGGGTCAAGATGTCTCCTCCCCCTTAAAAATGAGTCTGGATTCTGCACAAGACTTCCCTACCTGCCAATCACAGTGGACCAGCACTCGAAAACAGTGTCCTCCAGGCAGAAGGGCAGCAGGGTTCCAGCTGAGAAGCAAGTGGACACAGCATGGCGCCCCCACAAGCCCAGGCCTCTGTGACCCCCATCCCAACCTTTCCTGGCCCCTAACCACACTCTCAACTATTTTGGATGGTCAACGATGATTCAGCAGCTGTTCCAAATTTCCCCTAGAACCGATTTCCACCATCAATTTCTAAACTTAAGAGGAAATAGGAAAAAAAAGAAAAGAAAGGAGGCTGCTGATTGGAAGGCCCTTAAGCTGTGTGTACAGAAGCTGAAAATGTCAAGGTCTGAGAGTATTCAACAAATGAAAGCAGAATTATATAAAAGCAACAGCTAATAAAAAAGACTGTCGGATACCATGTTCTTCATCTTCCCAACCATTACGGGAATAAAATTATCCACGGAGAAGATGGAAAACCTTTCTCAAGACTGGTACGATTAAGCCTTAGGACGGTGCCTCTTTGCTCCCCCTTCTTCAGTGCTGCCCCTTCCCCTCCACCCCCCTCACTCTGTCTCCCTCACCAATCTCTAGTTCCCGGGATGTTGGAGGTGCTTTCCTTCTGTATGTTATCCAGCAAAATCCTAGTATGTAAGAGTCAGGCAGGTGATCATGTTTTTGCACCTCCTTCTGGAAGCATTCAATAACTTCACGATCATGTAGAAAACCTCATTTTAGAAAAAGCCCACATCTGTGTATGGAAGGAGTTGAGGCTTCCCTGTAGGATGAAGGGGAAAAACAGATGAGAAGGAAGGGCTCATCCAGGAGAATCTCCTTCTTTCAGCAGAAAACTGGGCAGAAGGAGGAGAGCCACAGTGGGGATGAGAAAGGAGAGTGACAAGGGAAAAACAGATTTGAGACCAAAAAAACAAAAAAACAAAACAAAACAAAAAACCACCCAAAAAATCAAAAAAAGCACTGTAAGGCTTCTACCCTTCACTCCAAGCAGACACATGCACACATACTTCCAGGAGTCAAACCAAGAGAGGGAAAAGCAAGAGGAGCGCAGCAGGAGACCGCAGAACTGCACACATAACAACACAAAAAAAAATCTGCGCTCATGAACATATGGGCAACTGTGATAATTAGAGCTATGGCTTGTGGAATGTTTTTACCCTTTTTCAGGATCTCAAATCACAATCCTTGTCATTACAGCTACAGTCAAACCTAGGCAGGAGGCTGTTCCAAGAAACCTCTCCTTGTTAAGGACCACCTCTGTAAGTGGCTTGGGGTACCCTGCTGACCTTCAGGACAATGCTTCACCAGTGGGCGGTGCTGGGTATTCACAAGACAATTCTGGTGTCGCCTAAACACCCTACAGGAGGTGGACCGGAGTGTCCCGGGAGCAAGAAGGAGCATCCCTCCTGTCCTCAAGGCCTGGAAATCCAGAAATCCACTTTTCCATCAGCCTCCCCTGTGCCATGCCATAGGAGAAAACCCCTACAGAAATCAAGCCCCTCAGGCAAACTGTCAATTTCAAAGCTCCAAAGCGTGACAAACGATTCATAAAGATTTGCCTGCAATAAGCTGATGGCTCAGGTTGCCTGGCATGCAGTCGCAGGCAGGAGGAAGAACAATTTTTTTTAAATCTCCCAACCATCTCCTTCCATGTTTTAAGCCGTTTCTTTGAAAAAATCGGTCATGATCAACAAATTAAGCCCCCCCCCAAAGTAAGCAAGTTACCAAATGAATTTTCAAGAGTCGTTGTAGGCGTTAAAAAAAAAAGAAAGAAAAAAAAAAAAGGGAATGGTGCTATGTCTTTCAATCTCATTCATTTCAAAGGCTTATCCTAGAAAAGTAGGGAGTGTGTAGCCATGGTGCACTTTGATCTCCCCGGCTCCCAGGAGAAAATCAATAATACAACTTTAATATATTTGTACAGCAAGACTTCACGTTATTATTATTTTTATCCAATGCAGCTTAACTAAAGTCAGAAAGGTAGGCTAGGTCTCAGCACCGCCCTGTGGTGAAAGTGATTTTTTTTTTCTAAAAGGGAACTATAGCACAGCCAGCCGCATTCACAAAAAGCGGGCCAATTAAAAACCAATTATCTCTGTGAAGACAACCTGTAGAAAGGGTGGGGGTGTGGTGTTTGCCAGGCACAGGAGGGCAGGTCCACAGCAGGGGACTGGCTGCTGGGGCGACCGGGGGAACCGGGAGTGCAGGCTCCTCTCTCCCAAACGGCGGCAGTGGACTCTGGTCAGGGGATTTCAGGACCTGGCTCCCAAAGGCGGCTGACAGGAGCCTTACCTTCCTCTCAATGCGCCCCAGCTGCTCCTTACAGAAGGTGTCACGGCGGCTCAGCTCTGCCTCCCGGCTCTCCAGCTCCCTGGCCTAGTTGGAAGAGAACAAAGCCCACGTTAGCCGGCAGCAGCTGGACTGAGTGTGAGCTCTGGGGAGAAACCAAGGGGGGTTCTGTTCACAGAGGCACTGGTCTTGTGAGAAGCAGAATCATGAGTTGAAAACCTATGCTATGCTAGACCACTTACGTACCCTGTAGTGCTTAGTTTCCACCAGAGGGCTTCGAGGTGGGTAGCTGCTGGAGTCATTTCACAGAAGGCCAGCACTCACATTTACGGAGTGCTGACTGTGTGCCAAGTACTGGTCCAAGGGCTTCCCACAGACTTTCTCACTTGACTCTCAAAACACCCTGGAAAGGTAGGCAGGAGTATTATGATGCCCCCATAGGCAAAGAAATGGAGAGGCTAAGTGACTATCTCAGATCATAGGAGGAACTAGGGTTTGAGCCCCAGCAGGTGCAGGGCCTGACTACAGAGCTGCACTGCCTCCAGGCCACACAGCCTAGAAGGGCCAGAGCTGTCCCCTGGCCACAGAGTTCTCACCCTGGCACCAGACCATGCCACAGACTCACGCATGAGGTCCCAGAGACGGGGATACCAGACTGCCCTTCTTCTGGAGAGGTAAACTCTCTGCTTCAGGGGTCAGATATCCGAAAGGTGAGCAGAACCCTACAGAACCCTACAGAACCCTACAGCTGGAGAGAACAGCCCACCCGACAGGGAACAAACAGAATGGCTGGTGCACATGGCTGAGGACAAACCCCCTCCCGAAGGTTACAGTTAGGCTGAGGGGTTTGGCTAACCAGGGCAAGCAACCTGGAGCTAGCACACTTATAGTTGAACCTGCCCACCCTTAACTGGTTGGGTGAGTGAGTTCCAGCTTACATGGGTACCATATAAAAGCTTAAAGCAAAAGTGCCTAACCCACAGGACTGTATGGAAACTCCTGCAGAAATGGGTGGGGTCACAGCAGGCCTCCAGCAAGGGATACTGCATCCCAGCAGTGTCCTGCTGCCTGGGACACCCATGGCCCTGGAGCCTCTCAGGACCTCTGCAGGATACAGCCCCAAGGCCTGACCCCACCCAGGATCTGAGAAGCCCAGAGGGCTGGCTCAGTGCTCGTGCAAAGAAGTAATGCCCTCTGATCACTGTCCACCCCATGGAAGGGCCCAGTAAGCTCCAGCCCCATTTCAGGCTCCTATTTCATGTAATTATCATGACCCCAAGAGCACAGAGCTAGTCCATGATGGAGGCCAACCATGGATGTAAGCTGCCGAGACTCCAAGTCCCGAGCTGCTTCCTTCAGACCACACCATGGTGTTGGCGTGTGGTTTTGAGCTGTTCAAAAAGACTGAGTAGGACAAGAATCAATGTTTTTGAAAGCCCATTTCATTGGCCATGCTGCTCCCTTGATGTGAAAATTTTCTAAAGCCCAGCAGGGGGCCAGTAATGAAGAGCCAAGCACAAGGTGGCAGCGACTCCTTTCCCTGAGGAAAGGCCTTGGTTTAGCGGACTTGGATGTGCTCAGGAAGACCCAGCAGGCAGGGCTTGGGTGCCGGCTGACAATCTGAGAGTCACGCTCTACTACTGGTCCCACCACTCACTGGCTTGAGCAATTTCTTATCCTTTTCTTGGGTCTGTCCCCCTTACCTGCAGAAAGGAGAACAGAGCAGAAACTTGGCTCCTGAAGCTGCTGTAGAAGATCTAAAAATGCCAAGAAGGCTTCTGGAATGGTTGTGGAATGCCAACACTTCAGAAAAGCTAAATACAAACAGTGACACTGAATGCTGGGGATTTCTCACAGGATTTTTCAGAGCACGATGCCTAGGCAGTGTCCCAGGAATGGGAGCATGGCTAATCCATGCTGGATCTGCACAGCCATCTGGGGCCCCAACCTTCACCGTCCCTGGTATGATCAGAAGAGAAACGGTCTGACACAATGAAGCAGCCAGTGCAAGAGCATCTCCCGGGGCTCTGGACTTGCCATCTTCTGGCCAACAGTCCCAGCCACCCGGAAAGATGACAACTGAAAGCAAAACTGCCACAAGGCTCTTCTGCTGCCATTCACTTGAGGTCAGTGGGACAGTAGATGAGGAGGCCACCCTCCCTCCCGCGGACACATCAGGCTGCTTCCTCTGGGCAGCGGCTCCAGGAATGCTCAGCTCATGGTTCCTGGGCCTGAGCCAGCATGGGAGTCTGTGTCAGAAACGGGATGCAGAGCTAAGGCTCCAGGCAAAGCTGCCCAACCATGGCGGCTTCCTCAGGTCACAGAGAAACAGTTCATACACAGGAAGAAACACTGAGGATATGGGGTTCTTCTTTCACAGCCATGTCAATCAGCAACACCACTAAGCTGATAGCAAGCAAGGACGTGATTAACTGTTTAGAGGGCTAGGAGTCTGTCTCACCCCCTGTGAAGGAAGCTCTGTGAGAAGGGCCTGGCCTGCCTGGGCATATCCCCAAAGCCTTTGCCTCCATCACAGCGAGCCGGCAAGGTGGCAGCCTCACCGGCTCTGCCCAATCCACCAACAGGGACCACCCATTGACCCCGTTCATCTCTGAGATTTATAATGAAACCCGGTGAGTAATAGTGGACAGGAGGTGACAGGAGGGGAAAAGGGGCTGTGGCAATGAATGTGTTACCAACGCCTGGCTGTCAGTGCCTGGCCCAGGAGCAGGGCTTCCACGATGCTGCTGGGGTGAATGAAGGCGGGCCTCAGACACCCTGGTCACTCTGCATAGCTGCCATCATCCAACACGTGAGGCCACACGGCAGGCACCCCGCAGCATGGCCGTGGAATTAAAGGAGACCCTGGCAGGCTTCACTGACTGATTCAGTAATTTATCAGAACATTATTGGGTGCCTACCATGTGACAGACACTATCGCAAAGGGGTTGCGGATACAAAAGGGAAGAGATCAGAAGATCCCAGTGGGAGAGACAAATGTGTGTGCAGAAAAATAAGATAATTTTAGAGAAAGATATGTGTTGGGGAAGCCACAGGCAGAATAACTTGTGGGGTAGTGGGTTGTTATTTTCTCTAAGGAGATTTCCAAGCCAGGCTTCTGGGGAAAAAAAATACTGAGTAAAGTTTGCTGTCTCCGATACAAAGGCAAAATATCACCGTTATGAAGATCTACTTGGTGGATTACAGTCTTTGAATAGGGAATTGAAAGGAATCTTCAGTGATTTAGTCAAGGACTTCCTCTAGTCAAGAGAGCACAGTGAGTTCACACTTTGATGCATCTTCCCTGCTCTAAACGCATAGCAAGAAGAGATAAAACAGAAGAACCGAAGACCAAAAAGACATGGCCAGGTTCAAAAACAAGATTAAAACGTCCAACAGAACAGGAATGCAAAGCAGTAGGTGAGGCTGAAGCCACAGTCCTGCTGGGCTCTGGGTCTGGAGTCAGTGGAGACAGCCAGAACAAAGCCTGCCCCATAGAGCAGAAGGACTGGAGCCAGTCTTGCCACTAGAACCCAGGGCTCCCCCGGAATGAGAAGCTGACCAAAAAAATTCTGGAAGACTCCCGTGTAGGGCTGAGGTTCAGTCCATGGGCTGCAGCTTCAGTCCACTCAGCCCCAGGCTACAAATGAATCAAGTCCCCTGCTCAGGTCCCAGTTCTGCAGCACTAGTATCACCACAGGGAGGGGCCTCAGAAGGCCACGGTCACACGTGTCCCTGAATGTGGGTGGCAGGTATAGACCACCAGAAAAATACTAGGCAGGGAGAAACAAAAATGACAGAGAAAACAAAGCAAAGTAAAACAAGACAAAAATCAAACTTCCTACTCAAAATACACCTGCAAACCAAATCCCAAATATGTGAAAAAATGTGATGCTTAGAAATAAATCAGCAATAAAATCAGCAAATGGAATACGAATTCACTCCAGATGAAATTAATTTTATGGGACATCATGACAAAGGATTTTTAAAAACTTTTTATTATGCAAAAATAAAACACAAGACAGAATAATTTAATAAAACTCCAGATAGCCATCGCTAAGCTTCAAAATTTATAGACTAAAGGAAATCTCATTTCACCTATATTCCCTACCTTCTCCCTACTCCCAAATTTCTTACAGCAGATCATTTCACCAGCACATACTTCAGTATATTTCTCTAAAAGATAAGGGCTTGTATTTTCCTAAATCAAACCATAATACCACTGCATACCCCACCAAATTAATTCCTTAACATATCAAATATTCAGCCAGTGTTCAAATTTCCAATTGATAGAGGATTTTACTTTTTGTTTGTTTGTTTGTTTCTTATTTATTTGAGAGAGAGAGGGAGCATGGGAGTGCAGAGCCAAGAGGAAGAGGGAGCAACAGACTCCCCACTGAGCAGGGAGCCTGATGTGGGGCTCCATCCTGCGACTCCAAGATCATGACCTGAGCCTAAGGCAGATGCTTAACTGACCGAGCCACCCAGGCACCGCAATAAGCGATTTTAACAGTACATGTTTAAGGTACTCAAAAAATAAATAGATTTCTGATTTAAAAAGAAAAAATTACGAAACTCGAACAGGAAAACCCCCAAGCAGGTAAATACTATGAATTTAAATTTCTTCAAAATAAAAAATAAAATGGATAAGACAAACCCTAAATGGAGGGCAGTAAGGTGGAAATTAGGAAATTAAAAAGTAGCACAGAAATGTGATCCAGAATGTTGCAACAGAAGATAAAGATAAAATGTACAAAAGAGGAGCTGAAAAACTTGAAAGACAAACTGACAGACTCCAACCAATGTCTAATAACTATTTCAGAAGAAGAGCCAAAAGGGATGGCAGAGAAGAGGAGGTGGAGGAGGAAGATGAAGGAGGGAGAAGAGAGGAAGGAGGAAGACAGACGTTAGAGCAGAAGGCAAGGGAGGGTGGGGGAAGGTCAGGTAAAATGAGGTGGGGACGGGAGCAAGATGTAGCAATAAGGAGAAAGCTGGGGTGGAGGTGAGGAGGAGAAGATATAAACAGAAAATCCCAAATAAAATTAAACATCAGCTGTCACAACAAATATGTGGTAGACAGCTTCTGAAATGGTCCCCAATGATCCATGTCCTGATACTCATATCTTTGTGTGATGCCCTCCCCTTAAGTATGGGCTGCACCTAGTGACAAACTTCTTGTGGGGGAGGGGCAGAGGGAGATAGAGAATCTTAAACAGGCTCCATGCCCAGTGCAAGCTGACAAGCTGACAAAGGGCTCCATCTTACCACCCTAAGATCTTGACCTGAGCCCATACCAAGAGCCTGAGGCTTAACCAACTGAGCTACCGTGGTGGCCCCTTGTGACAAACTTCTAATGAATAGAATCTGGCAAAAAGTGATAGAATGTCACTTTCCAATTGCAAAGAAATAGTGATTTTTGTCTTGCTCATCCTCTTTCCCTTGCTCACATTAAAGAAGCAAGCTTCCATGTTGTGAGCTGCCCTATGGAGATGTCCACACAGTAAAGAACCAAAGGAGACCTCCAGCCAACAGCCAGAAGAACTAAATCCTGCCAACAGATGCATGAGGGAGCACAGAAGCATGAGAGAGCATGAAAGCAGAGCCACCCTGAACCCTCAGATGAGACTGCAGCCCTGAGACAGAGGCACCTGGGTAAGCTGTGTCCAGATCCCTGATTTACACTCTGTGAGAGGGTAAATCTTTATTGTTTTAAACCACCAAAGGTTATAATTTCTCAATTAGGAATAGACAATGAAAACAATACGTGAATTGATTAATCTCATCTTTTTAAGAGAAAATGATTCTCATTTCGGATAAAAGAAAGAAAAAGAAAATCTAACTATATATGTCATTATAAGACACCAAGCCCCTATACTAACGATCTTATAGAACAAAAGAAAACCCTTCACAGGACATCTATACTGCAGTGTATACTGTTTGTTTACACAAAAGGTTGAGCAAATATTCCATCAAAAATATAAACACATAGACACATGAAAATAATGACCTACAATAAAGAGAAATACTCGATGGAATCAGACGTGACAATGGTCCAGATGTTACAAGTGACACAGAGGGACTTTGAAAGAACTATGATCAATATGTTAAAGAATCTAACAGAGAAGGGTAGACCCCATGTGTGAAAAGAGGGAGAATTTTCACAGGGATCGATGAGGACTCTTCTGGCCTCCATTATTTATGATGAGAAATAAACTATTAATATTATTGAGGATCCCCTGCATGTGATGAATTGCTTCTATCCTGTTACTTTCAAGAATTCTCTTTTTGATTTTGGTGTTCAACAGTTTGGTTATGATGTATCTAGGTGTGAAAAACTCTTTGGGATCTCCTTGTGCACAGCCTTACACATTCATCTGGTCTTCTAGATTTCCAAGAATATGTTGGAGCTTTTCAAAGTCTTCTATGAACATCTTGTTATCTAGCTTTTTTTTTTTTTTCATGAAGTTGTTATTTTGATATGGATTGCATTAAATGTGTAGATTGCTGTGGGCAGTATGGACATTTTAACAATATTTGTTCTCCCAATCCATGAGCATGGAATATCTTTATAATTGTTCATGTCCTCTTCAATTTCTTTCATCAGTGTTTTATAGTTTTTGGAGTACAGATTTTTTTCTTCTTTGGTTAAGTTTATTTCTAGGTATTTTATTATTTTTGGCACAACTATAAATGGGGCTGTTTTCTTAATTTCTCTTTCTTCTGTTCATTATTAGGTTATAGAAATGCAGCAGGTTTCTGTGTGTTGATTTTGTATCCTGTTACCTTACTGAATTTACTTATCAGTTCTAGTAGTTTTTTGGATGAGGTTTTAGGGTTTTCTATATCATGTCATCTGTAAATAGTGAAAATTTTAACTTCTTTACTAAGTTGGATGCTTTTTATTTATTTTTCTTGTCTAACTGCTGCAGCAGCTAGCACTTCCTATGTTAAACAAAAGTGGTGACAGTGGACATCTTTGTCTTGTTCCTCATCTTAGGGGAAAAGCTCTCAGTTTTTTACCATTGAGTATGATCTTACCTGTGAGTGTTTTTTCTTTTTTTTAGGCTTTTGATTTATCCTAGCGTTTGCCCAAACTGTTATCCCCCTCCTCAAGCAGTCATGTGCTCAATAGTTGCCTCTGGTTGTTTTTGAAAAATGCCTCCAAGGGAGAGGTTGTTTCCACCGGACAACATCTGAGTCTAGTCAAGTAACAACAGCCTTGCAAGTGGGTTCTTCCAGGAACCACTGGACAGGAAAAATAATGACAACTCTCTAGGTTTGGGACTTTAAAGAATTCTAACCCTTCTCTGCCCTGTCCAGTGGTTGTCAGGCTTCTGGTTTTTACTATGATTGTGGCTGTTGGTTTTCAAAGTTACTGCTTAGCTGGGGAAAGGAGACTGGGGATAAGACTATTTAAAATGCCACAAAAATCACTATTCTTACTGAAATTCACCATTTTTCTTGAACGAATGATCCTAGATTGCTGTAAGCCTTTGGTTAGTTTCCAGAGGTCTGGGGGAAAAAAGACTCTGAGCATTTTCATGGCTTTTACAGAATGGAGAATTTTCAGAGGTCCTTACTCCACCATTTTTACTGACACTACCCAAAACTACAAAATAGAACCAAATGGAAATGCTAAAAATGAATTTCTAGCATGCTATGGCATGAAATCGTAGGTTTATTAGAAGACTGGACAGAACAGAAGATAGAATCAGTGAACTTAGAAACAAGTCATTAGAAATTATCCAAATTAAAACACAAAGAGACAAAGCATGAAAAATAAAATTGAACAGGGTACCCAAGACCTACAGGACAACATCAAATGGTACAACATATATTTAATTGGAGTCCAGGTAAGAGAAGAGAAAAACAGGGCAAAAGAATGAAGAGATAAAGGGCAAGAACTTTCCAAAGTTAATTAAAGACAACAAAGAACAGATCTGAGAAGCTCAGAAAAACCCCAAGTAGAATGCTTTTGTAGAATTCTTAAATAATTCCTGGAGAAATGGAACATTTTTTAAACATAGACTGTCATAAGTTTGAAAAAACAAGTAATTTCTAGCACCACCTCTAAAAAAGCAAAAAAAGGTCACAAATGAAAAGTCAGCTGAGAGGATAAAATGGAATTCTTAAAATATACTGATTTCGTCTCCACCCTCTCCCTACAAGACAGTAGGAACAGAGGAACAAGACACAGCTAGAACAAACAGAAATTGAACATCAAGATGGTAGATTTAAATCCAGCCACATCAATAATCATATTAAACAAACAGGTTTAACTCCTTATATTAATTTCCTATTTGCAGTTGTAAGAAATTACCAAAAACTTAGTGGCTTAATACACATCTATTTCTTCTGTTTCTAGAGATCAGAAGTACCAAATGAGTCTTAACTTGGCTAAAATCATGGTGTTGGCAGGGCTGTTTATTTCTGGATGCTCTAGGAAAGAATCTATTTCCTTACCTTTCCAGCTTCTAGAGGCTGCCTGCATTTCTTGGCTCATGATTCCACATCACTCTGACCTCTGCTACCATCATCACACCTCCCTCCTTGAATCTCCCACATCTATCTTTCCTTGATAAAGACCCTTAAGATTACATTGGACCCACCTGTATAATATAGGATAAAATCCCATCATATATCCTTAACAGTAGTCACATCCGCAAAGTCCTTTTTATAATGTAAAGGAATATATTCATGGGTTCTGGAGATTAAGAGGTGAATATCTTTGGGGGACCACTGTTCTGCCTACCACACTCACCAGTGAGAGGCAAAACTCTAATGATATGTTATGGATTAAAAGTATATATTTTAAATATAAAGAAACAAATGGGTTAAAAAAAAGAATGGGAAAAAGATATATTAAGCAAACACTAAGTACAAGAAAGCTGGTGTAGTTATATCAAATAAAAGAGAATTCAAAACAAAAAATATTACCAGATATAAAGAGGAGCAGTTCATAAACATAAAGGAGACAATTATTCAAGAAGAGATTATAAATGTGCATGCACCTAAAAACAAAACTCTCAAATACATAAAAATTCAACTGACTAAAGAATATAAACAAATCCATAGTTGAAGATGTTAGCATCCCTCTCTCCAAATACTGACAGAACTAGATAAAAAAATCAACAAAGATACAAAAGATACAGACAATATTGTCATCCAACATGATCTAATTGACATTATACATTACTCCATGCAACAACTACAGATACACATTCTTCCTAATTGAACATGGAAAAGTTCTGAACATAGACCTTCTCCTGGGCTACAAGAAATGTAAACAGATGAAATCAAAGTATCTTCTATGACTGAAAAATTATTAAAATAGAAATTAACAAACAGCAAGATGCCTAGAAAATCCTCAAATGTTTAGCAATTAAACCTATTACTCAAGAATCCATGAGTCCTACCCGGGAGGAAAATTAGTATTGAAAAAGAGACTTGGGCATGATAGAGATGATCAAATTAGCATACAAGGATTCCAAAATAGCTACGATAAATACTTTCAAGGATTTAAAGGAAAATGTGAACATAATGAAATAAATGGAAACTACTAAAAAGAATCAAAGAGAAATTTGTGAGAAATGTAAAAGGCTATAAAGGAAAGGCTAAAAAAGTGAATGCTACCCTCAGTGACTGATGGAAAATTTCAGTATCAACTGGTAACACATATAAAGTAGGATACCTGGGGAAGGGAGAAGGGGAGAAGGTAGTAGGAAAGTATCTGAATATCTGAAGAACAATGAATGAAAAATTTCTCAGTTGGTTGGGCGGCTGCCTTCGGCTCGGGTCATGATCCCAGCGTCCTGGGATCGAATCCCACATCGGGCTCCTTGCTCGGCAGGGAGCCTGCTTCTCTCTCTGCCTGCCTCTCTGCCTGCCTGTGCTCACTCTCTCTCCCTCTCTCTCTGACAAATAAATAAATAAAATCTTTAAAGAAAAAAAAAAAAGTATAAACTTACAGAGCCATTACGTTTAATTACCAAAAGAACCAATAAATACAATGTGATAAATGCTCTAACAGACATGTATAAACTGTATACCTATAAGTATAAGATACATAATTTCCTCTGATTTACAAAACGAAGTAGATTTAACAACCAAAAAACTCACCCCAAAGAATTTTGCTGCCCAGATGACTTCACACTGATTAATGAAAGAAATCACACCATTTCTAAGCAGACTCTTTCAGCAAATAGAAGAAGAGGGAACACAGTCCAGTGTATTTTATGAGACTATTATAATAGAAAACCAGACAAGGGCATTACAAGAAAAGAAATTCACAGACCAGCATTACTTAAGAAAAGAGATGTAAAAATCCTTAACCAAAAAAAAAAGAGCAAATCAAATGTAAAAAAAAAAATAATAATACCCCATGATCAACCGGGATGTATGCCAGGAGCCCAAGGTTGTTTTAACATATAAAAATCAATCAACATACTCACCACATTAACAAATAAAAGGAGGAAAATCATGTGATCATTTCAAATGGATTCAGGAAAAGCATTTGAGAAAATAAATACCCATTTATGAAAAAAAACTTGCAGTAAAATAGTAACAGAAGGAAATTTCCTTAACTTGATGAAAAGCAGGTACAGAAAACCTACAGATGATTATTGGTGAAATACTGAACAATTTTCCCCCAATATTGCAAAGAGGTTAATATGGACTTAGAAGATTTGAATAATAAAATTAATAAGATTGATCTAATAAACCTAATATTTACATTCTTTTTAGAGATGAGTGGAATATTTGCAAAAATCAAACACTCTTCTAAGACACAGCCACAAAGGGGCCCCTGGGTGGCTCAGTGGGTTAAAGCCTCTGCCTTCAGTTCCGGTCATGATCTCAGGGTCCTGGGATCATGATCTCTGCTCAGCGGGGAGTCTGCTTCCCTTCCTCTGTCTCTGCCTATGTATGATCTCTATCTGTCAAATAAATAAATAAAAATCTTTAAAAAAAAAAAGACACAGCCACAAAAATAAATGAACAAATTTCAATGTATCAATATCATACAGACCACTTCTCTGATGAAAATACAATCAAATTACAAATCAATAATAAAAAAGGCAGTTAAAAATGGATTTGTTAATATGCCTTCCTAAATATAACTCATAGGCTAGGCAAAAATAACAAGAGAAATTTCAAAATTAAAAAGAAAAAGAAAATGAAAGTTCTACATTTAAAACAAAAAATGTGACATAGCTAATAAAGTATCTGAGAGGTAAGTTAGTAACCTTAAGTACTTTCTTTAAAAAAAAAAACAGACAAAAAAATTTCCTCATTTCATGTACAAGTAAAATGACTCAAATTAAGTTACTTGCTCCAGGTCACCCAGATGTAGGGTGAGGAACAGAAGGTTCCTGACTCCCAGTTCACCAACCTCACAACACTTTGGGACCACATCATCCCCTCCTGAACTGTGTGTTTTAATAATGTCAAATCACCGGCTGATCATAAAACTGGATGCCTTCAACTGTATTAAAACAGTGCTCCTTAAACACTGAGAGCACATTTGAATCACCTGGGCTTTTGATAAATACAGATTCTGAATTATAGGTCTGAGATGAGCCCAAGATTACACATTTCTAACAAGCTCCCAGGTCATGTTACTTTGAGTAACAAGGCACTAGATCACACCTACACTTAGATAAATGATGATTATAATGGCATCTCAAAGACACAGCAAGATCCATGATGGGTCTAAATTATGTACCACATAACCCTTCCTTTAAATTAATGATAATGTACTCCAATTTTAAGAGATGATCTAGGATAATGGTTTAAGAGAGCAGGCTTTGGAGGTAGAAGAAACTAGGTTTGAATTCTAGATCCATCACTTCTTACCTAGTGACTTTGGTCCAGTCAGAACTTGTCTAAAATAGTTTCCCAATCTGTACAATGGAGAGATTAACATCATCTACGTTCCATGAGATTGTTGTGACACCAAATGATATCACCAGCTAAAAGCATTAAATGCAGTATATGGTACACTATAGTTAAAAAAAATAATAATAAATGGCAACCAAGAATGATTAGCATGATAATAAAAGGGTTCTTGTTAAATATCCAACCAGAAAAGAAAACACACCTTCAACCACCACAATGGATAAGAGGTTTCTAATGTAAAAAGGTAAATCTCAAGGACAAATACAACTTTGAGATGATCTGAGATAATGTCTGAATCTGCACTGACACCAAGATGCTCAAAGACATTCTATGTCAGCCTCCTGCTCACGTAGGCCACACACCAGTGTTCGTTTCCCCTCATTAGTCCTGTACGTCTTCCTTCTCCATGTGTCTGTGTACAGTAACTGTCACAGAGGTCTTCTTTTTTTCTAAATGGTTTTAGACTTTTCTACTGATACAAAGTTCATCACATACCATAAAATTCATCCTTCTAAAATCTACGATTCCGTGGTTTTTAGTGTATTCACTAGGCTATGCAAACATCACCACTATCTAATTTCAGAATATTTTCATCACCCCAGAAACTCCATTTCCATTAGCAATCTTCCCCCATTTTCCCCTGTTCTCAGACCATAAATGTCCATCAGTTGATGCATGGATTTTTCAAATGTGGTATATCCACACAATGGAATATTACTCGGGCAGAATATGATCAAACTGCCAATATACACAATAATATGGATGGATGAACACTGAAGACATTAAACCAATGAAAAAAGCCAGACACAAAAATCCACATATTATATGAGTCCATTTATATTAAATATCCAGAGCTGGCACATCCGCAGACATAGAAAGCAGATTAATGGTTCCCAAGGGCTGCAGGGAGGGGAGAATGTGGACTGACTACTGAGGCGTACAGGGTATCTTCTAGAGGTGATAAAAATGTTCTAAGATTAGCTTGTAGTCATGCTTGCACAGCTCAGTGAATACACTGAAAACCACTGAATGGCATACTTCAATGGCTAATTTTATGGTATATGAGTTATATTTCAATAAAGATGTTAAAAATACATAGGATTACAAAGAAAACCAACTATACTGAAGTGAGGTTATCAAAATATTAAGGGAAAACCCTCCCCTGAGGTCAGGAGACCAGTTTGAAGATGGATGCAGTGAGTAATCAGATGATAAGGACCTGAATGGAGGCGGGTTGCCGTGGGAAAGAGGACCCAACAGGAGACTGACGGATGAAATGCAAGGGAGGAGGGAGAAAACCATAGCTAACCCCTCAGGTTGCTGGCCTGAAAATGGCACCCCCTACCTATATGATGAAGACAGATGCGACAGTGCTCCTTGTACTTCCATGTGTCATCTCTACATAGCTACGTGTATTCACACAGCCAATACAGTGTCTAGCACGTGGATGTACTTACATAAACTGCCAAGTCTCGCCAGATGCCAACATGAGATGTGATCTACTTGTGTGTACACAGAGATATGGTTCCAGATGACAAATCGTGTTTCTGCTTGTCTGTTTACCAGCTTGCAACCCTTCTAGACTATAGTTTCCTGGAGGTTGGGGCTTGTTGCTTTATCCCCAGGGCCATGCAGTAAATCCTTGCTGAAAGATTAAAATGAATGATATTGGGAATACTGGGAAGTTGATTTAGGGAGAAATGCTAACTTTTTTTTTTTTTTTTTGAGAGAGAGAGAGAGAGAGTTTGAGCACAAAGTGGGGAGGAGCAGAGGGAGAAGCAGACTCCCGTCTGAGCAGAGAGCCTGATGCAGGACTTGATCCCAAGACACTGAGATCGTGACCTAAGTTGAAGGTAGACACTAAAACAACTGAGTCTCCCAGCTGCCCCTAGAGATGCTAACCTTTAAGAAGATAATACATTGGAATAGTTAAGAACCCTGCATTCAAATTCTGACTCAATCATTATTTGCCAAGAGACAGCAGATGAGGTGCTTGATTTGTTTGAATCCAGGTGGCTTCCCAAGGTTGCCATAAGAGCTTGCTGCAATGTTGCCCTGATGTAGGGGTCCCAGGAACGCTGGTGTGTGTCCCCTCTGGGTCTGAAGAAGAAACTATCCCCAAAGTATCCATCTCTGTCTTCCTTCCACAAGCTGCATATAGAGGCGCACACTGTTTCACCGGCTACTCATAGGTCTGGTGGTGGGCTGCAGCTTTTCATAAGAAGGCAGAACTCCTGGCATTCCTTCACCAACTATCACATGGCTCCTTGCCAGGCCAGAGCCCAGGAGGAAAGTGGGAAGGGTCATAGCTGCAGAGGCACTGCTGACTCCAGAACCAAGTCCCAGCTCCCCAGAATCTGTGGAGAAGTTGCGAGAGGAATACCATTTGGGATTACCATCCTCACTTTTGAAAACCACCTATTATGCCAGAAAAGAGAGGACAACAGCAAAGTGCCATCAAGAGGGAGTGCTCAAAGTCACATTTTTGCTCCTCATTACTCAATGCACATTTTCTAAGAGTCACTGATGCCTCGCAGAAAACTTTGAAAAAACATTCTATTACAAGACCATCTGCTGAAGTATCGTAGGCTCTCTCCGCAGCCCCCATTTTCTTTTATTACCAGGAAAAGCTGCATGAAAATGGTTTCATTCTGAAGGCTTGTATCTGCTCATGCTGCTTCTTTCCCAATCTCCATCCACAGGCTGCAGTGCTGAGACCCCATCTCCCCATCTGTAGCGTGGACATGGTGCCCACATCCAGAGGATGAAAGAACAGAGGCTTCAGGTGCGACAGATCACGGGACAGATGGCCTCCAAGGCAACCGAAGCTTGCTGTCCCCACGCAGCCCAGGTAAGGAAAGAACAAGACCACAGGGGAGGTGACAATGGAAAATGCTTGATGCCAGTTAACTCTGTGTATGTATGACATGTTTGATACAGTAAGTATCACAAGTTCTGCAGGAGTCCTTCCTCCCAGCAAGACCTAGATGTTGTCCAAAAAGTACAATCTTGGTTATAATAAGGATCAGAGAAGTCTCATGAAACAAGCAGGGACAAGTCAATAAAAGCAGCAGTGACCATTTATTAACAGTTAATAAATAATTACTTAAGTGCTCCTTTAATTTACACAACAGCCAGTAAAGTAGAGAACTATTATTAAACCCACTTACAAGGCAAGAAAAATGAGGCACAGAGTAATTAGGTCACCTATCAGTACATGGGAGAGCTAAAATCTTAAAGCAAATGGACCTCATCACCTAGAGTAATAAAATCCTATCTGGCATAATCTTCCAAGGACGACTGTCTTAAGAAATCATATCACCTCTGCAGTTTCTAATACAGTCCTAGGGCACAGGAATGATAAGGCTTGGAAATTGAACATAACCGTTCTAGTACACAATTCTCTTTAGTGGTGGGGTGGTGGAAAAGGAGGAAGGCAGGAGGAAGCCCAGAATTGCAAAGAGCAACAATGAACACATAGCACCTCCTCCATGGTAAAGCCCTAAGCAATTGCCCAATCTGCTCTAGAAAAGCCCGTTGGTCTTGGGGCCCTTCTGTCTCGGACTTATCATTCGGCATTGTATTGGAGCACTTATCAGTCCCTCCCAGGGATCATGAACCCCCTGATGACAGCAAACTTTCATCTCTACATCTGAAGCTTTGAACTCAGTCAGGGTCACTAAGCATTTGCTGAACAGACGAAAGAATAGGTCTAGAAAGAATGTCAAGCTAGTGGCCTAGGAACTGCATGATCCTATTTTGTTTGGTCTGTTAGGTGGTTTTGGTGGTTTGCTCTGTAACTAAACCCATCACCAGCATTTACAAAACTGGAAACTTTACACAGAAAATATTTTGACTTCCACAGGAAAAACCGGAAAACGGGGCCTCAGCCAAGTGTATGGATGAAAGCTTCCGCTGTGGACAGGACCACTGACTCCAGCAGCCACACCTGCCACAGCCACCCTCAGTGAGAGTAGGTTCCCTGGAGCAGGGTAGTGGAGCCCTGGTCTCAGCAGCCCACCTGATGCAGCCAACACTTCCTGCCCTGCTGATAACCTCTCCCTGCTCAGAAGCTCTGCACAATCCCCGCTCTGACCTTTGCCTTTCCCTAACAGTGTCCCTTTTGTGTGGGCCACAAGCGTGTCCTTAGTGCCAGTAGCCAGATGATCCTTGGGGTGAAGGATCCTCTCATGAATGAGACACACAACAGGGGATGGCTAGATGTACACTACCAAGCCAACAAGATGCCAGGCGCCGACGAAGGGCTATGAGAACAGACTAACAGCCCAGAGAGGGGGTGACAAAGTGACAGTGGGTGACCATACAAAGCCCCTCTGAGGAGGTGACATCGGGGCTGACAGCCAAATGACAGGAAAGGAGGCCCACAAAGATCCTGGGGCAGCTCCTTCCCAACAGAGAGGACACACATGCAAAGGTTCCCACATAGGAACAAACACAACGCGCTCCAGGCACAGAAAGAACAGAACACACACCAGGACACACAGATGGGTGAAGCAGGAGGGGCGGGGGGAAAGCCAGGCCAAGGCCACTGTGCATGCAGGGCCTGGCAGGCCGTGCCAAGGAGTACACAGTGTCTTCTAGGAACAGTGGGGAGGCAATGGGGAGTTTTAAGCAGGATGGTGATATAGTCTGATTTATTTATTTTTTAAATCCAGTTCATAAAAGCCAAACTGGAAGGCTGCTGCCCAAGAGGATGGCCTGATTATCTTTCTTCCCGCACCGTGCACTTGCAAGCACAGGCACACAAAATATCAACTGTGGTTATGACAGCTGTATGCTACACAAAGGCGGCAAGAAGAAACCTTTACAGAGGAAATAATATGCAATTTTCTACCTGAACACCTTTTAAAAAGTAATGACGGAGAATAAAACGTAAGTGAGGCAGGGCTGTCTTCGGGTGCAGGGTAACAACATGCCACGTGAAATAAGCCGAAGAGTCGGGCTACGCGAGCTTACCCTTGTATCAAAATCCACAGGCTGAGAAGATCGAGATGGGGAGGGAGATGGAGAGCCAGGATTTAACTCAGCTGCCTGCCGCTTCTCACTGTACTACAGATATTAAGAGTTCAGAGACACTGCTTAGCCGTGACATGCAACTGAACCGTGGCTGCTTGCAGAGAATAAGGCCTGATCTACAACCCCTGCTCCAGGCCAGAGGGAAATACATATCCCAAGCAGAGGCAGCCTTGCCTGTGAGTGCAGACTCTCCCACGCCCCGTGGCTTCCAGAGCAATCATTCTCTAACCTGATGTGAACTTCAGACCCAAGGATCAGGTGTGCAAAGCATTCTGCAGAGTGCCAGGAGGTGAAGGAGTCAGAGAAGCAGACCCTAACTGGCTGCAGGTGGCTCAGGTCCTACCCTGAGCCCATAACTGTGGCAGCAGGCGAGGGGCCGGCGGGGTGGAGGGGAATTCTTAAATCCAGGCGGTCTAGCCTGGAGACCACAGCCTTAGCCACTAGGGCTGAATTTTATTCCATAAAATACTGTGAAATAACAACAACTAGCATTTGCTAAAACATGAATTATTGTCAGATTTATTTCCTCTTGGTAGCATTCAATGATCCAAGCTAATATTATCATTATCCCTACTTTACAGATAGGAATAATAAAGAAATGATTTGCCATAGGTCACAGTGCCATTAAGTGGCAGCCTTGGGAATTAAACTCAGATCTTCTGAGTTCAAACCCTATCTCTCTCCCACCCTCACTTCCTGCCATCCATCATGCTGGAGCTTAGACGTAGTCAGAGACCCCAATTTATGGCTCTAAAAGTACATGAGAACAGATTCAACTTAATTGGTCCCTAATAAAACCACTGTATTAGTAGTCAGCAATAAATAATTTTAATATTCACTAGCTTTGTTTTAGTAGTTACTAAGAGAGATCATGGGCTCTGTGCAGCACTGTCTGTCTTCCCTCCACTGTAGACACCTAGACCTGGGCTCAAACAACATCAAGAACACAGAACAGCCACCATGGAGCCAGGATGGGGCTCCCTGGGCTCTAGGTCTGCTCCCACGGCACTGCCCAGTGGCCAAGCTGCAGAAGATGGCAGAAGTCACGCTGATGATAAGGTATCATCCTGGGCCCTGGCAGCCATGCAGACGTCTGCTCAAACTCTGTGGGTCCATCTACGATCCTTGCCAGGGTTACCTCAGGGGATAATGATATGAGAAACTGAGTAATACTCACTGTTCCTCGAGCTTGTCTCGACCACCCGGAAAAGCCCACCCATTCCCCACAGCAGCACCCCTTCCTCCACAGACTCCTGAGACTCCTCAGCTCCTACTGTTCTGTGCCAGAAATGTCTCTTTTTCTCTACTGTGCCTGCCAGCCTGGCAGATTCTTTGAGGGTCTGCCCACACGCTCTGTTGTTCAACTGTCCAAGCCCCAACCAACCCTTCCCTCAGCATCCACTAAATCCTGCCTTGGGGTCTTGGGCGCAGGGGGAGGTGCTTCCCAATTTCTAAGTGGGGCCACATACGTGCACTCTCTGTACCCATCAGAGGGGGCCCCTGATTCGGGCTCCCCCCCATCACTGTTCCATGAAATCTGAACGCTGAGTAAATGACACAGTCTGGAGTGGCTGATGGAGGGCACAGCGACAACAACAAGAGCAGCAGTACGAGGATCTGACTGGGTAGGGTTCCAGAGCGGAGGCCTGCCTGGGAGCTCCCCGGCCTCCAGGCTGTTCCTGACACCTGCCCCACCTTGGCCCCTGAATCACGCCCACCGGCAAGGCCCCAACATCCCTCCTATGAGTTCCCCCTCTGCTTACGACTGGCTTTTATGGCTGCAGTCCAAGTCCTGGCTGACTTTTGCTCTTCCTCTCATCCAAACAGAACCGGTTCTCTCATTGGACTTAGATATATTTTATAATTACTCTAATTATTGTTACACTAAGTGATCTAGATCAATAGCTATTGACCCTCCCTGCAAATATAGGAGCTTCATGAGGGAAGCCTCAGGTCCCTTCTACTTGTCTGGCACAGTACCTGGCAAAGAGACATGGAATAAATGGATGTGAACAAGATTTATACATTTATACTTTCAAGTCAACAAAAGCATAACCTAGGCCACCTAAAACAATGCTGTGACCTTCAGGAGTCTTCTTGGGAGGTTACGCACTTACTCTCCAACAAGCACCACATGACCATGGTTACTGCCACTGCCTACTAAGCGGATGCTGGATGAGGGCCCGTCACACTCACACACTCATGACGTGGCGGCGATGGGGTTTGAATTCAGGTTCGTGCGATTCTAAAGCCCACATTGTTCCTGCCTCCCCCACACTGCTTCTCAATAGGTCTTTTTTAAGGACTACGTTGGGCAATGTAAATTCTTTTAACAAAGCTGCTGCTGTTCAAACTACTGTTTAGAAACTCTTTTCAGAATTAATGTTTTGATGCCTCTCTTTAATAGCGGCAAATCTTCGATCTTTAAGAGAAGTTTTGAGTTTCTGGAAAGAGCCAGAAGGTTTGTGTGTCTGGGCCAAAGGAGGAGGCAAGGTGTCCTGACAGGGGGCACACCCAGCCACAGAATATGCAGAGTGTACTGAACCCCAGGAGGAAACTGACTCCTCATGTGGATCCTTAACTAGCAAGTCCTAGGAGTGAGCACAGGGTTTCAACTCTGCTTAGAGCTGGAAGGGATGTGGTGAATGGGTCCACTTGTGTGCTCAGGCATGTATACACACATGCATACATGAGTGTGTACACCTGTGTGAGACTGATTGCTGATTACTTCCCATTATACCTCTGGTTACACCCTTATGGGAACTGTGTCAGTGTGAGCCTCGTCTGTCCCACTACACTTTGAGGCACTGCAGGAGTGCTTATTAGCACAACGGGGGGCTGGATCTGCAAACCACTTGACCCGAGGTGATGACCAGGAAGGCAAAATGCTTCCGTGAAGATTCTCCTCACCCTCCCCAGATCGGCAAACCTTGTCTGAAGTGGAGTCTCCCCTTACATGCTCCCTCTTCCCTCCCAGTGGCACTGTGATGGGCCTAACTCAGCTGACTGTGATCACTTCTGGTCCCACACCATCTTCCACCCCCTGCCTCCGCATGGGGTCAGGACATCAAAATGTCCTACTTGAGTCCATTTCCAAGGGCACCACAAAGCAGAAAGAGCAAAGAAAGCACACTGAAATATGAGGATGGCAGTAATTCCAACAACCAAAAGACTCTCCAAGCATCCTGTGTCCTCCCCTTGGCAAAAGCAAGAACATCACCCTTCCTTTGAAAAGAGGCCCTGAGGACTTCCCAGCTTAGAGTCCTAGATGTTCAAGCAGCAAACAGGCAGCACACATTGCAGGAAGGATACTGATGGCTTTTTGTGTATTCCACAAATACTCAGAAGCCACTACAAGACAACTGGCACTGAGGTTGGTGTAGACATGATGGAGACAGGGCAGAGAGCCTAAACGCAGGCACCCTGTAGCTTCTGGAACAAGGACCCTAACCCTGGCCTTCAAGTGCGCTCTCTCACTGTTGCTAGATGGCGCTAACCTAGAACGAGAGAATGCAGCATGTGGCTGGAGAGAGGAATGGACAGGAGACGGTTGCTCAAGCACCTACCATGAGCCACTGGACACACTAGATGCATCACTAATACCCTGAGCCTGGGATGTTGTTATGAAATCCCAACTCTGAACCTTACTACATGATGGGCCTTGGGAAAGTCACCTTACCTCTCTGTGCCTCAGTTTCTCCATCTACACAGTGGGGAAGACTATCAAAATCCTGTGTGAAAAGCTTCAGGTAGTCCCTTTGCGATCTTCTTTCATCAACACCTATTGGCCACATGTTTTACACTATTGGAAAAGCATTTATCATACTTTTTAACACTTTCTGCAGGAAGTACCCAAATGACACAACCCAACAACCACAAAGTGAGTCCCTCATGGCTCACAGCAAGCCTGTCACATGCTCAGCTCTTATTCAACCTCAGTAGCATGCTCCCACCCAGACAGTAAACCAAATACTGTCTTCTTTCAGATGGCAGAGAGTGGTAAGAAGAGTCTCACCTTCCTTATGGAGATTTAGAATGAGGCTGAAGTGTACCTTCTGAACACAATCAGCTTCTCAGTCCAGCAGACAGAGGGCATATGTGCTGACCCAACAGGGAATCGTCTCCCACAGTACTAGATACCAACCCAGGGCAGGGTGCCTCTGACCCTGAGAGAGTGCTCTGTTGACTGCAGGAGTCCCGCTGGGCCCTGCTCTGTGCAAGGTGTTGGGAGCACTGAGATAAATCAGGCAAAGCCACTGCCACCACTTAAGCTGGGGAGACAGACACATGACTGACTGCAGCACAGCACTTAAAGTATTATCACAGAAGTATCTGAAGAGGAGAGATCACCCAACTCTACCTCAGAAGGGTCAAGACAGTTCAGAGAGGAGAAAACAGTCTAGCTGAAGACTGAGAAAGTCCATTAGGCAGTGAAGCGGGCCAAATATAAGCCACAGAGCACATAAGCAGGCACAGGCACATGAAAGAACTGTCCTGTGAGCGATGGTGCCACTTGGCTGCATCCCAGAGGGAGTGAGGAGGAGCAACAGGGTATAGAGCCAGGAGAGGCAGGCAAGGCCAGAGCCCAAAGGGCCCTGGATGCTATGGAAAGGGTCTAGGTAATGGAGAGGCTCTGAGGAGTTGCAATGAGGGGCATTCCTACTCCAAATGGCCTCTTCTTGAGGTCCATCTCATGGAAGTCCTAAAGGAAATTGCTAGAGGGAGAGGGACAAGGGTCAAAAGACCATGCAACCAAATTAGGGTTTAGACAAGAGATGATGAGGCCAGAAAACGAAAGCAGCAGCCATAACTAGGCTTCCTTTTGAAGAGAGATTATGGGGTGAGGGGAAAACGTCTACATCAAAAAGAAGTGAGCTGGGACCCAACAAGAGCAGTGGGTGAGGAGAATGGCAAATCCCATTGTGAACACGCTGTGTGTTTGGTGGTCTCTGGTGAGAGGCATCCAGGAGACACAGCTGGGTGTGTGCGCTGGCCGAGGCCTCAGCAAGTAACGCAGAGGAGGTGACCTTCAACACAAAGGCAGCAGCTGAAGCCCCAGCACAGAAAGCCCACCTAGGCGTGTGTGCTGCCCACGGCTGGGGCGCGATCTTCAGCAGGGCCAGAGGCTCTGAAGAAGTGCCACATCTACAGTCCTCCTTCTCATCCTCACATCCTAGTTGCATCGGGCATCCAGTGATGCAAGCAGTCCAAGGGTAACTAACACAAACAGGAGGAGATCCACTTCCCACACAGCACAAGCCTACTGGGCCACCTGTCCTGCAGAAAATGAATGAGAACTCCTGGACAAGAGCTAAAAAGTAGCCCTCCAGGGGTGCCTGGGTGGCTCAGGGGTTAAAGCCTCTGCTTTCGGCTCAGGTCATGATCTCAGGGTCCTGGTATCGAGCCCCACATCGGGCTCTCTGCTCAGCAGGGAGCCTGCTTCCCCACCTGCCCCCCTTTCTCTGCCTGCCTCTCTGCCTACTTGTGATCTCTGTCAAATAAACAAATAAAATCTTTAAAAAAAAAAAAAAAAAAGCCCTCCAAAGGCCCTGGAAAACAGCCAAACACTAGCAGGAGTTGGAGGGGAGGCAACGGAGGAGGAGGAAATGGTACTGGGAGAGGACCATTTTTAATGGGTTTTACCTAAAAGCGGCTCCCATTTGGGGCCATAGTAGGAGCCTAGGAACCAAAGACAAAAGCAGAACTCTGAGTTCAGGGAGTGAAGGGGGACACCCCAGAAAGGAGAGACCAAAATCCTGCACATCAACTCTGCTCAATTCTCTGGGTGACCCCAGAGCTGCACACATGTGGGACAAAATTTGCAGCATGCGGTGAAAGCAGTCCTCAGAAGATACTTGATGGCTTTAAACACCCACATTAGGGAAGAAGGTGCACTGGATCCATGATCCACTTTAAGAAGCTGGAAAAAAAACCCAACAACAAACCTGGCTAATTAAACCCAGAGTAAGTAGAAGAAAGAAAATAATATAAATAGAAGTGTAAATCAATGCAACAGAAAGCAAAAAAACAGAAGAAAATCAACAAAGTCAAAAATTGTTTTTTTTTTTAAAAGATCAACAAAATTGATGAGTCCCTAGCTTGACTGATGCAGAAACAACGGAGAACACAAATGATCGATCTCTGGAATGAAAGAGGGGCTATCACTGATAGGTACAAAGTGCACACTTGAGGGGCTCAGAGGACACCAAGGGGACATCACTGGGGAAGGCTTTGTGGGGAACCTCTACTGCTAGGGAGGGAGTGCCTGCACTGGAGGGGTTGGGGCAGACATGAACATAGTTCTGACTGCCCATGTCCCCTCCCAGACAGGACTTCCCCTCTCCTTGCCAGACATCACGTGTGGCTCCAGTAAGAAAAAACCTTTGGGGTGCCTGGGTGGCTCAGTGGGTTAAAGCCTCTGCCTTTGGTTCGGGTCATGATCCTGGAATTGAGCCCTGCATCCGGCTCTCTGCTCAGCAGGGAGCCTGCTTCCTCCTCTCTCTCTGCCTGCCTCTCTGCTGCTTGTGATCTCTGTCTGTCAAATGAATGAATAAAATCTTAAAAAAAAAAAAAAAGAACAATCCTAAGCAGAGGCACCTGATGAGCGGAGGTTAAAACGGCTGGGTCCTCTCCCACCCAACTCTCCTGGCCTGTGACACATCTTCCCAGACCCCAGCTGCCCATCAGTATCCCCCTAACACACATGCTTTTATTTAAGCTAGGCAGAGCCAGTTTCTATGGTCTCCAAAGAATCCTAGTTGCTCTCAGGCACTCAGGTACCCCAAGTTAGGACAAATGGCAGGTACATGGAGGAGAGCACGACAGCCGGTGGAAAGGGACATGCAACTTTTACAGGAAGAAAGACAAGGTCAGAGGTGGTGCCAGTGTCGTAAGAGCCTGTCCTCAAACTTCAGAGTATTCTCTTCCCCTGGAAGAGGTGGTCAGGCCTGAGCTCCTGGTGAAGCTGAGAAATGACAAGGAGAGAGACATCCGCAGTAAGAATTCTCTTGGGACAAGAGTCACTGGGACGTTCTGGGACGGAGAACCTTCCTGGCAATGCGAATGTTTTTCCACCGAAGGAGAATTCAGTGAGAGAGAAGGAAAAGGAAGTAGCCCTGCCTCTGGGCCTGATACCTTAAGCTTCTCCCTTGTCCTGGCTTCCCAGTCCACTTGGGAACTGGTGTATCTCCACGCAAGCCAGCACACATGGACTGTGCCACAGCTCCCGCCCAGCTCGACAGCCTGGTAGCTACTGCTGCTGCCCATGGGGGAGCAGGGCTATGCAGTCAGCCCAGCGCACGAGACAGGAGGCCCCGAGTTCACACACTGCTGTGCTGTGTTCAGGAAGCTTTGCCAACTTATCTAATTAACTTACCTCCTGTCTCTCAGGGGCTGGAGGGAAAAGGTGTTCTCCCTTTTAGCAGACTTGAGAAGGGAAGAAAGGAGGCAGTGTCTTAATGAGTGACTTACTGGGGCACGGGAAGGGGGAAGGAAGCCTTGATTCCCAGTTCAGCATTCTCCTCACTTCTTCCTGCCATTCATTCCACCGTCATTCCTTAAGCATGTACTCTGTGCCAGACCCTAAAGCATAAAACACATTCCCTGCTTTCAAGCTCACAGTTTTGCTAATAAGAATGGCAGATAAATAGCTAATTGCTCATTCATTCAGTCTCATTCATCAGATAGGCAGAGTGTAACAAGAAGTTCAAATCCAGCCTCGGGTACTGGCTGTAGAATCACAGGTAAGTTACATAACCTATCAGAGCTTCAATTTCCCTGGGCATAGCATGGGGCGAGGAGTGGGGGCTGCTACCTCCCAGTGGTGGTGGTGCTGCCTGGGTTCAGTGAGATGATGGACACCTGGCACACAACAGGTGCTTGACGTTCATTCCCTTACTCCATTCCCTTCTAGATCAAAACCTTAACTGCTCTTTGCAGAGGTCCTTTTTCTTTCTTCCATCTGTGAGCCAAGGGACACAAGCACAGTGAGCAGCACACAGTAGGCTTTCACAGTAAACTTGTTATTATTACCATCACTGGACTACACCTTGGAGTCACAGGATATAGTCATTTAACAAGTATTTATTGGACCTATTACGTGCCAGTCACAGTCAGTGTGAAGTTGGGGAAGAAGGGGCTTCGAGCGGGAACATAAATAATGAACAGTGATGCTGCTAACTAAGCCCAGACAGTAAAGAAAGAACAAGCCTTCATCCCAGTCAGGTCACAGGGTTGCGGGGAGGGGGTTACAGGCAATAAGCCAAGGTCTGAGTTTTAGGAACCCATGAGCACCTCAAAGGAGAGGTCAAGTGGAGCACCGGTTACACAGGCTGAAGCTGAGGGAACTGCTCAGCTTAGAAAGGACAAATGAAACCCAGGATGAGGTGACATTTCCAGGGAAACCACAAAGGCTGAAAAGAGGAGAGGCTGGGGTGTAAGGCTGGGAGCCCAATCCCTAAGGTGGGAAGGAGAGGGGGACCATAGCAGAGTAGACAAAAGGACAAGTGCTGAAGAGTGGTGGAGATCCCAGACGAGAGTGGCATCTTCCCCCGGGGAAGAAGACAGGTCCTCAGTGTCCATACCCAGGGAAAGGTTCCAGAGAATGAAGCGCCCTCCAGGCCACTGACTTACGTTGGTGTGTTTCAAACTGTTTCTCTTTGGAGGCACCCTGGAAAATGCCACAGCTCAGAAGGGACAGTCAGGTGGGCCCTTCACTCTTATCTGAACCAGAGCAACTCGGATTTCATTTGACATTCTTGTCTTTACCCTCCACTCCCCTCCTAAGCACTCGCCAAACGCAATTGATTTTTCCTAGTAAATATTTCCTGAGCCATCCCTTGTCTGTTTTCCATCCATCGTTCTGGCTCAGGCCACATTAACGGACTCCTGGATTCCTCCAGCAGCAAAGAACTGCTTTCCCTTCCTCCAGCCTGGCTTCACTCTGGGTCAGTCCTCACACTGCAGCAAGAGTCATCTTCTCAAAACACAAATCTGATCATGTTTTTTTCCCTGCATAAAAGCCTTCAGTTGATTCACAGTGTCCATAAAACAAAGGTCATATCTCCTCACAATGGCTTTCAATGCTTGAATGATGGGGTTTCTGCCTATTCCCCAAGTCTCATCTGTTTCCTCTCATTCTCCCATATCTCCTGGCACACTGTCTCCTCTTCCTGGTTGGTTCCTCCCTCCCAACACCCTTTACCTGTTAACCCCTACTTACTGTTTGAGTCTCAAGTCTCATTGCCTCTGGGAAGCCTTCCCTAATCCTTCAAGTCCAGGTGTCCTTTCCATGGAGCACCAAGAATTCTCAGCTTCCTCCACCATAACAGTCACTGGCTGGATCCTGTCCTACCTCTTCTGCAAAAACTGACCCCAGGGTGGGAGTGGAAGCTGTTACTATGCTCTGGAAGGGGCCTTCCTAGTAGATTGCTACTGTCAATATGATATGGTGACAAAAATCTGTTTAGGAGTTAGAAAACATGGTTCTGAGTCTCTACTTTTTATTTACTAGATATAAGATCCTGGATAAATGACAAGCTATGTCTCTGGGTCTCGGTTCCTCTAGACACTCATGATAAAAACTTAGAAATTTAGGCAAAGAAATCTGACAAAGAGTATCTATAAAAACCTATAGCTAATGTCATACTTAACAGTGAAATACTGATGGTATGACCGTAGGTCCACAAATAAGAGAACATCCACTATAATACTTTCTATTCTAAATTGTACTGGGGGTCCGGCAAGGGCAACAGGGCAAGAAAACAAATAAAATTTTTAAAAATTCCAGTCTATAGACTGGGTAGGAAAAGTGAAATTGCCATGACACTCAGACAGTAAGACTGTGTAAAGAAACCACACAATTGGTGAGCTAATAAGAGAATTTATCAAAGCTGCAGGATACAAAGTTTTAAAATTATATAAAAATTAATTGTATGTCCATATAATAACAATAAGTTAAAAAATAAATAAAATGAAATGAAAAACAATACCATGTCTATTAGCATTCAAAAATAGAAAACATCTAGAAATAAATCAAACAAAAGAGATCTAAGACCACTACACAACAGAGAAATCTATAAAACATTGCTGAGACAACCTAAACAAATAGATATCTGTGGGAAAGTTAGGGGATAGAGAGTCTGGGTGGGAAGTGGGAGGAAGGGGGAGTGGGAGGTAGAATGTAAGAATCAAGAATGTTAAGATGTCAATCCTCTCCAAATTAATCTATAGATAGATATTAATCTGATTCTAAAATTGATACATAATGCAAAGGACCTAGAAAAGCCCAGGTAGTCTTGAAAGCAGTGAAACTGGAGGACGAATACATGAGGTAATCAGACACACTATAAAGCAACAATAATTAACAAAGAGTATTATTGGCACAAGAAAGAAACACAGACCAATTGAACTGAATGGATCCAGAAACAGCCCTTGTATATATAGTCAACTGATTAATGACAAAGGTCCTCATGAAATCCAGTGAGGAAAGAATGATCTTTTTAATAAATGGATATCCCTACCTGATACCTCATACAAAATTTAATTCACATTGGATCAGAGATCTAAATGAGAAAGATTTTGTTAAAAAATTGAAATATAGTACCAATGCAATCCCTATCAAAATTTCAGCTGCTTTTTTCCTTCTGCAGAAATAAGACATCCTAAAATTCATACAAAACCTCAAGGGACCCCCCCCCCCCACAACTAGTCAAAATTGTCAGGAAAAAGAAACTAGAGGATTCATCTTTCTTGATTCAAAACCTACTACAAAGCTCAGTAGTAGTTCCAAGACAGTGTGGTACTGACATAAGGCTAGTCATATAAATTAATGGAATATAATTCAGAGTCCAAAATAAACCCTGTATTTATAGTCAATTGATTTCAACAGGAGTGTGAAGTCCACACAATGCGGAAACTGATAATGTTAGTACAACTGGATGTCCAAATGCCAAAGAAAGAATTTGGACTCTTACCTCACACCATGTACAGAAATTAACTCAAAAGGGACCAAGGACCTAAATTTGAGAGCTAAAACTATAAAACTCTTAGAAGAAAATATCAGGATAAATCTTCACGACTTTGAATTTGGAGATAGATTCTGAGATAGGACAACAAAAGCACAAGTAACCAATGAAAAAATAGATAAATTGAACTTTATTGAAATTTTATATTTTAAGAGTCTCATGCTCTACCGACTGAGCTAGCCGGGCGAAATTTTATATTTTAAAGGACACCCACAGAATGGGTGATAATATTTGCAAATCGTTTCTCTCACAAGGGATTATATCCAAAATATATAAAGAACTCTTACAACTCAGTTTAGAAGGCAAATAACCTAACTTAAAAAGAGCAAAGGATTCAAATGGACATTTCTTCAAAGAACATATACAAATGGCCAATAACCACATAAAAAGAGGCTTGGGGCACCTGGGTAGCACTACTGGTTAAGTGGCCAATGCTTGGTTTCGGCTCAGGTCGTGATCTTAGGGTCCTGAAACTGAGACCTGAGTTTGGCTCCCTGCTGCTTTAGGATTCTGTCTCTGCCTCTGCCCCTTCCTCCACTTGCTGGTGCGATCTCTCCCTCTCTCTCAAATAAATAAATAAATCTAAAAAAAAAAAAAAAAAAGATGCTCAATATCACTAATCATTGGATAAATGCAAATCAAATCATAGAAGGTAATACTTCACACCCACTAGTATAGTTATAATTGAAAGAACAGACAATAACAGGCATTGACAAGAATGTGGAGAAACTGGAACCCTCATACATCACTGGTTGAAATGTGAAATAATGTAGCTACTTTGGAAAACAGTCTGATCGTTCCTCAAATGGTTAAAGCTAAGAGTTACCATATATGGGAATAATTATACTAAATAATAGCTATACAAAAGAATTGAGAACATAGGTCCAATAAGAACTTATTATAAATTTTTATAAGCATTATTCATAATAACTCAAGAGCTGAAACAACAACAAATGGAAAAATAAAATGGGGTATAACTGTACAATGGAATACTATTCACCCATAAAAGAGAATGAAACACTGATAGATGCTACAATATAGATGAACCTTGAAAATATTATGTTCAGTGAAAGAAGCCAGACACAAAGGCCATGTATTTCACAATGCTATTTGCATGAAATGTCCAGAATAGGCAAATCCATATCCAGAAAATAGATACATGGTTTGCAGGGGCTGGAGATTGGGAGAGAATAGGGAGTTACTGTTATTGGGTAAGAGGTGTCTGGGGACAGTATGAAAATGTTCTGGAATTAGTGGTGATTACTGCAAAATTCTATGAATATACTAAAACAATGACTATACACCTTAAAGGGGTTAATTTTATGGTATGTGAATTATAGCTACATATAATTGTTATCTTTTTTTTTAAGATTTTATTTACTTATTTGACACAGAGAGAGAGAGATCCCAAGTAGGCAGAGAGGCAGGCAGAGAGAGAGGGGGAAGCAGGCTCCCTGCTGAGCAGAAAGCCTGATGTGGGGCTCGATCCCAGGACCCTAGAATCATGACCTGAGCCGAAGGCAGAGGCTTTAACCCACTGAGCCACCCAGGTGCCCCTATAATTGTTATCTTTTAAAGTGCTTCTAGAAGAAAACAATAGACAGTGGAAACAGCTTCATGGCCACAGTATAAGCAAAGATGCTCTAAACAGGAAACCAAAAGCACTACATGTAAAGAAAAGGTTGACAAAAGTGACTTAACAAAAGAGATTATTAAGAGAATGAAGAGGCAGGTCCAGAGGTGGAGATCCAGAGGTGGAGAAGGTATTTGGGTTATATATTTTCTACAAAGGACTCGATTGAAAATATATAAAATACTCCTACAAATTGATTTAAAAAAAAAAGACAATCCAAATTTTTTTAAATGAGCAAAAAATTTGAACCAACACTTCACAAAAGAGGATATCTAAATGGCAATAAACATTCAAAAAGGTACTCGACCTCAACAATCATCAGGAAATGCAAATTTAAACCATTGTATCGCTACCTCAACAGTCCAAACTCAAACAAATGACAGTAAGAAGGAAAGATGAAGATGTGGGGTAACTAGAACCATCATACATTACTGGAGGGGATGTAAACTGATACAACCACTTGAGAAAACTGGCAATTCCACTTTCAGGTAAATACTCAACAGAAACAAATGCTTATGTCCACCAAAACACATGTACAAAAATAGTCACAATGGCATTATTCCTAAGAGTCCCAAAATGGAAACAACCTAAATGTCCATCACGTAGGCTGGCTTGGTAAACTGAGGTATGTTCAGAGAATGAACTGCTACCTGGTGATGGAAAAGAGAAAACTCTTGCTAAACATAGAAATGAATCTCATAGACGTTGATGTGCAGCCAGACAAGCCACAAAGAAAAGAATACCATACTGTATACCTCCATGTACATGAAGTGCAAAAACAGGCAAGCCAATCCATGATGGCAGAAGTCAAGATGGCAGTGGTTCTGTTTGGGGAGTACTGATTAAGAGAAGCCCCAAGGGAACCTTCTGTGATATATGGTACAGAAATGTGATATATGGTACAGAAATCATCTGTATCTCAATCTAGGTAGTGATTACACCTATGCAAAAACGTACAGAACTGTTAAGATATGTGCATTTATTTGTATACCTCAATAAAATCTATTTTTAAAATAACTCGGTTAGCCACTATGGCCAAGGAGGCCAAAGTAAGAAGCTGGAATGCTTGTTAGAAATGTGTCTTTGGGTGCCTGGGTAGGTCAGTTAAATGTCTGCCTTTGGCTCAGGTCATGATCCCAAGGTCCCAGCAGGGAGCCCTCTTCTCCCTCTACCTGCCACTCCTCATGCTTGTGCTCACTCACTGTCAAATAAATAAAATCTCTAAAAAAAAAAAAAAAGAAAAGAAAGAAAGAAAGAAAAGAAAAAGAAATGCGTCTGTGAGCTGGACAGTTCCCTCAAGGTTTGCTCATGACATCAAGAACATGGAGCTAGCAAGTGGTGCATCTGGAATTTGAACACAGGTGGGTTCTTTCCACTAAGTTATGCTGTCTCCTGTGACAAAAGAGGCAGCGGTCCAAACAAAAGCCTCCTTCCACTGGCTTTCCCTCACATTTCCTTATTAGTAGAGAATTCTCCTTCAGAGCAAAGTCCAGCAATGTCCTGTAAGTCCCTAAGCGGCACAGCCAAAATTTCAAGCTGAGTGCACTGTACTGTGGTGTTCTCCTTGCCAAAATGACTCCAGGGCTCCCATCTCCTCTATGTGTACACATTCAAAAGCCAAATGTTCCCTGAGACACATACAGGTGTCCATGTAAGAGGCCTCAATCAGGCGTGGCCACTCATGATCTCAATCAATTCCCAGATGCCGAGGACTAAAAGTAGTTTCCTGGCAGGCTAGGAAGGTGTGGCCAGCTGGCTTCCATGCCTCAGTGACAGTCAATGCCTGTCTGCAGGCTGTGGCCTGACCTGGGGGCACAGGAACAGTCGAGCCTACCAAAATGCTGCATGTAAAACCTCTATTTGGGAGGGACCCAAGGGGTACATACGTCATTTTCTTTTTCTTGCCAACTTCCCCCAAAGCGGGAACTGGGCCGTCACTGTATACCATTCTGAGACTGATGGACTCAGAGAATACCACCATATCCTCCTGCATGACTGTCAGAATTCAAGCCTATTGTATCTGCACCTGGGCTCAATGTACTCTTCTAGAGAAAATTTTTTTTGGAAATAAGTCTGAAACCAGGAGCTTGCGACCCCACTTTTCCATCATGATGTGCTGTGGCAGGGGCTCAGAGGACAGGCTGGCTTTACCAACAGAAGGCTGGAGTCTATCACCCACAGACTGCCCTCGGCAGGGGCAACCATAGGGATGGAGGCCACGGAGAGATACAACAGAGCTGCCTGTATCACACCAGAAGCTTCAAGCTGACCTGCCAACCTGACCTTAAAAGTCCATCCTCACACCTCCCCACCTCCCTGTGGATCTGGGAGCAGACACAGCAGGTGTGCAGACCACAGACCCACTGGCCAGTGTCTGTGTCAGCAGCTCACCTCAGGCATTCCCAGACCCATTGGCGATGCCACGAGGACTGCCGCAGGAGGGACTAGGTTGCCACGGCGAATGGAATCAGACAAGAGGGAGACGTGAGGGATATAAGGAGCCAGGGCTGCTATCTGTTGACTCCCCACCGAGGAACGGTTTCTGGTAATGAGGTCTGCTGCCTTTCAGGAAGAGAACTCTGTACGGAGCACGAGGCAGCAGTGGCCAATCCACTCAGCAGCTGTGGGCGGGAGAGTTCATCTTCTTAACTGGTGAAATGTGAAGGCCACCATGTTGCCATGGTGATTTGTATTAGAGAACACTGTGGCCCACACGGATAGGCCATTGCTTCACAGGCCTTCATTTATTTCCTCTTAAAAAATACATTTTAATACAGAGTCAAAACCAGTGCAGGTAATAAACATAACGAAAGGCAGGCCTGCTGTCTCCAAGGGGATCCGGCTACCTCCAGGAGACTGATTTAGAACTTGCGAGCAGAATCCTCATGCGCTCAGCAAAGCGTTTGTGGAGCACAGAGCCCTGGCGAGGGGCTGGGCCAGGCTTTGTGGGAGACAAGAGTCAAATGCTGCAAATCACCTGTTTATCAGGAAAGAAGAGAAGCTCATCCTTAATAATGACAATAAAGATACGAAGTACTGAGTTCTACCATTAGGGCTACCAAATGCACAAGACAGAGGAGGAAAAGACTGCTTATGGTTAGGGCAATCAGGAAGAGCTACATAAATAAAGGACGGAGGAGAGCACACATGAACACCTCCCACTGCCAGGCTTTTGTTTTAGAGGTCCTTCTCACTCACCCTAACCAGGCACCAGGCACGACACGGATCATGCCACTCTCGGCGGGGTGGGTAGGAGGTGGGGAATGACTCTGAGGGAGGAGGTGAACTGCCCAAAGACAGAGCTGGACAACGGCCAAGTCAGGATTCCAGCCCGGGCTTGTTTGGCTCTCCTCACCCCATTTAACGGCCTCCCAGTGGCACTGAACACAGACCCAGAGAGACTGGCTGCATTTCAAAGAGGAAGTGGGGTGCAGGCCCTCCAGGCTGACAGCAGAATCCAGACCACCAGAGGCAGCACAGCACAGGGCATAGAGGAAAGACAGGGGTCCAGGCGATGGAGGCCAGAAGTTCAGGAAGGTTCAGACACAGTCAGATCTGAGGGCCTCATGTGCCACCTATGGAGCTGGGAAGGACAGAGGTTCAGCAGAGACAGCGAGAGTAGGGCTGTGAACAGCTAAACCGGACAGCAGCGGACCAGAATCTTGTGCAGGGTGCCCTTCATGGCAGATCATGCACTGGGGACCTCACAGAAGCAGGCACTTGCAGGCGCTTGGCCTTCTCAGGATGACGGCACAGATGTGAAAACGCACAGTCAGCTGACAGGGAGAGGAAGCCAGGGTCTTTTTTTGGTAACTATCAATACCCTAGAAGTGGCTTTCCGACATCTGCCAGGAAGGCTTTTCATTTAAAAAAAAAAAAAAAAAAAAGAAGTGAGAGGAAAATCTATCTGGCAAAACCCCAAGGTACTCGATTGTAAAGAGAACACAACAAAACTGCATTCCTCCTTTCTACAGGGTTCTGCTGCCTTCTGGCTTTCAATCATTAAAACAGGCGAGGGGAGCCTGGATGGCTCAGTTGGCTAAGCATCCAATGCTTGATTGTAGTTCAGGTCATGATCTCGGGGTCCTGGGATGAAGCCCCACATCAGGCTCCACATTCGGTACAGAGTCTACTTGAGATTCCCTCTTTCCCTCTTCCTCTGCCCCTCCTCCCTAAAACTAATAAAAATAAATCTAAACAAATAAAACAGACAGGCAAGAATATTTTGCAGAGGTACTGAGCCCAGAGCGAGTGGTAGGTGATTGTCTGAGCAAGAGACAGCTACTCACCCATACAAAAGAATCCAAAGCAGAGATCCTTTAAGTAACAAGTTTCCTGGTGCATTTCAAGTAAGATTCCGTTCATGTTCCCAGTGCAGTGTCTAAGTCTGTTCACAGAACAGAGCTCGAGAACAAGCTGATGGGAAACTCCTATGTCCCAATCCCTCAAGCCCACACCCAGCATTTTAAGGAGCCCCAAGATTCTAGAAGCCCAAGCCTTCCTGAAGGGAGACAAGCTTCCCTTCCCAATGATAGCTGGCTAAGTGTGAAAAGGCCATCAATGGGCACATCTGCTGTAAGGAAAATGTGAGCTGTGAGAAATCCAGCGGTCACACCAAGAGAGCCAAACGATGGCTCCCTGGGTGGTACAACCACCTGGATGTTGGCGGTTTACGTTTAGTCACATGCAATATGACAAAGCCTCCATGCACCTGGCTCTGTGCTGGGCTCTCATCATTCTCATGGCACATCTGCTCCAAGCACACAGTTTGCAGTGCTGCCAGGAGAAATGACACGAACTGCAACAGTCCTTGAGTATCACGAGGAACATCTGGACCACAGGTGAATGCAGACACACAGTGCACTGAGGGAAGAGGGGACAGAGACAGAGGACAGGAAGGAAGAGATGTGGGGGAAGCAATCAGAGGAGCCCACAGAGGGAAGAGGACACTTGAGCTACATATCAACAGACATCTTTTCCCTGGCCAGAGGACCAGGGAAAGCACCTTCAAAGCAGCAGTCATATTCTTTTTTTTTTTTTTTCTCTAAAGATTTTATTTACCCACTTGACAGAGATCACAAGTATGCAGAGAGGCAGATAGAGAGAGAGAAGGGGAAGCAGGCTCCCTGCTGAGCAGAGAGCTTGATGTGGGGCTCGATCCCAGGACCCTGGGATCATGACCTGAGCCGAAGGCAGAGGCTTTAACCCACTGAGCCACCCAGGCGCCCCAACAGAAGTCACATTCTAAGCAAAGCGCAGAGGGATGGGACTGTGGAGGCTTCTGCGAGTGGGAAGGATTTCTGTGCCTCCAGCAGGGGTACAGGTCTCTTCCTGAGGGAAAAGCTGGGAGGAGGCCAGCAGAGGCCCAGCTAAGCACCTTGACTATTAGGCCACAAGGCTGGAGCCTGATCATGGAAGTGAAGGAGTCCTTTGCATAGTTTTGGCCAAAGGAGCGGCATCATCAGATACATGTTTCTGGTGGGTGATTCTAGGGCAAAAGGATGAATCCCAAGGGAACAAGGCCTAATGACAGATCTGTTAGGGGCCATGAGCCCACAGAGCAGCAGCCAGAGCTGAGAGTACAAAAGTGTTTGTGCAGAGAGAAGAGGATTGACTGAAGAGGCAAAATTCAAGGTTAAGTGAATGGGACTTGTAATTGGAATGAGGTGAGAGAGTGGGAGGAGTCAGGGATGCAAAGCGGGTTTCCAGTCTGCTCTTAACCCACCTGGGGAACACGAGAAAAGCAGACAAGGGAGATGAGACAGAGAAATATAAGCCGGACATGTGGGAAAATTAGGAGCTGCCGGTACACGCGGGACAGCTGAAGCCAGGGAAAGATGGGAAACACCCAGAGAGATACCTGAATAAAAATGGGATATATCCCTGGGGAGCAGCGATATTTAACGGTCAGGTAGGAAATAAAACAAGGCTTTACTGAAACCATAACCCTGCATTAAAAGGGCTTACATCCCTATGTTTTCCCCAAAGCTCATCATTACCACGCTGCAGGTCTCCCAAGGTTTGGATGGGATTCATAAAGTCCTTTCTATCTGCACTTCAGCAGAGAGACAAATTCCCTTGAGGAGGAGAGAGGTGATGACAAAAAGCTTTTAAAACAAACTTGTGTCTTTCCCCCTATTCTCTCAATACAGAGAGCATTCCTACCTATATTTCCTTCTTACCACCTATGATTTCAGGCCAGTAACTCATCCTTGAAAAACCTCAACCCAGAAATACAAAATCTAGAAAAGCCACACATCAATATTCTTGATGCAATAAGCCTAAGAAAGTTAGCTATGTCTAACACTGGATTCAAAACAATCCCTTTGGGGAACTCCATCCTGTATCCAGCAAATACTGAGTTAGATCTGCATTCTTCTCCACTCATTCTCTTGTCTAGATGAGAACTCACTAAGATCTAGCACTAACAGCTTGCTGACAGCTCTTGCAACTAGAAAGTTTTTTGAGGTTTTACTCTGGGCAGACATCCTTCTGGCCCAAAATGAACCTGCTCCAGGCCTCCAAGGCTGCCTTTAGGGCTGAAGACTGTTAAGGAAGCAAGCAGGCAAGGGGTGGCCCTGGATCCAGCACATGTCCAGCCAGTCGGCAGGCGTCCAGGTCGCCCTGTGCAGTTCAGGAGAATGGGTTCTAGAATGGGCGGTGTTGGCAATACGGCCTTCCTGTTTTCATTTGCAGAAATAAAGCTAAGGCCTTTCTCAAGGGGCATTTGTTATAATTCAAGGAGCTAGTGTGGGTGAAAGCACACAGTAGTGGCTAATAGTTACATTTCTTTCAGTCCTTCTTCTCATTGGAGATTATAGTGTAGAGGTAATTACAACTTTAGAAAAACTCAGTGAAGTAAGGTGACCATTCATATACTTTTGTCTTCTTCAAACAACAAATTGCTCTAGCATATTTTAAAATAACAGCATGTACATAATGTATTATGGACATTAATTCTGAATGGCCTTTCCCCAACCTCATCTGATCCTTAACAGTAATCTTGTATAGTCAAGAAGTAGGGACAGCATCCTTATCAATAGGATAAACAAAGCCAAGGCACAGAAATGGCCCAATGTCTCCAAGATCACATAGCCAGAAAAGGAAAAATGGAAATGTGAATTCAAAATTTAATGTGCTTTTTAAAAAAATTTTAGGATGCATGGACTCAGTGCTTGCTACAGGTGAGAAATTTCACACAAAATAACTGATCTAAATTCTAACTCTAAATCCCCTATCTTTCTCTAACACCATTCTAACCCCCCTAAAAAGGGATTCATACTTACAAACTTCCATTTTTACAAACCCAGTCAGATTTATAGTGCAGAAGGCAAGCATTACATACAGATAATCACAGTAGGTTCCAAAATGGCCTAGAATTCTTGGAGAAAGAAAAGCTACAAATACCAGCACCCTGGGATGACAAGACAAAATATACTGGGACATATAAAGGTACAAACACCCCAAGGTGCCAATCAACAGTCAAAAGAAGAAACAGTCTTCTACAAAATATAACATCACCAAGTTAAAGCAAGAAATGAAACACAACTCGAAAGGCACAAAATAAACAGGAAAACATTCTTTAGCTATACTAGAAGCCAGAACAAGATGATCCTGCCAATTTTTAATAAGAGGTTAATAAGTGATCATGTGAAAAATATTTGTAATGTTTTCTTCCTCCAAATTCAAAGTCACATGTGGACTACAGACTTTAGTCAGGCCACACAGAGAAGAGGAGGAAGGGAAACCAGATCCATGTCTCCAAATTTGCATTTGGGAGCCTCAGGAAAGTGGCCAAATCCACTCCAGGAAATCTGGTATTTCTAAGATTTCATGGAGGACTGAGAATATGCCTAAACAACTTGGAAAAGAGCCACTGTGATGTCTTTATGTACAAAGAACTTCAAGGATACAAGACGGGAAAACTGCAGGTCCTTAAACTTCATTAGAGCGTTTGGGGTTTTCCCTTCTAATACTAAAAGCCACGCTCTCCCCGCAAATGCCACCAGCAGGGAAGGGCTGGAAATAAGAACACTAAATCTATTTGCAAATACCTGAAAGGAGAGATGCCATGTTCTGGCATGGCTGTATGAAGAACAAGTCCTGCCAGATTAGATTAATCTTCTGGGCTAGAATAACAGGCCCATGGGTTGTAGGGCCACACTGTCTCACTTTGGCAGGAAATCAGACCCTGTCCTCTCCGACTTGTTCATCAATGACAAGGGTCAACCACGAGATAAAGTCTCCTTAAGCAAGAGGCTAAATGTCTGCAGATTGCATTCAGTTCCTATCAGTAAGCCACTGCCTTCTGCGGCACAGGGAGTTCATAAACAGCACTGTGTAGGAACATATCCTTGGCCCAAATCTGTCAGCAGCCTCATCCCACATGTTGTTGCTAGTCCACTGGAGCACCATAGATTAAATGCATGGATAAAAATTTGGGGCAGGGGAAAGAATGGGAAAGTGACCAAATACACAGGGAAAAAAGTTCAATAGCAGTCCCAAACAAGGAGACAGGAGGGCCACTTTTTGCCAACAGACCCATTCAATTTGGTTAGCAAAAAATTAAACTAATTGCCAACACTTAAAAATTGAGAGCTTCCACATAAAACTGTAGAAAAATCAGATAGCTACATCAACAGTCAACCTGCATTCCTATCTGGCAACAATCAGCTGGACCTGGAGACCACCCCTCCTTTGGGCAGAGCGGGCATGCTTCAGTTGGCCACAGTCTACACCATTCCCTATTATTTACAAGGTCAGTTCTACCCAATTAACTTCGCAAGACTTCCATAGACTCTGGAGTTTGTTAGCTCTTGATTAGAATGATAATACTATATAGAAGTTCAAACACTGGTCACATTAAAACAAGTGAATCAATACAAAGAACTACAAATAGGAGTGAAAATCAAACTGCAAAAATAGCACTTTTCCCAATGTTTTTGATGTACATTAGAGCTCTGTACTGAGTCCTTTTCTCTTCTTTCTCACACATTCCATAGACACATGCCATCTACTCCCAATAACAGTGGGCTGCTGACTCATACTCTTGAACTCTAACCTGGAGGTCCTGCCCACAGGATGTCCCAGGCACCTGGATGCACCGGTTTCTCTGAAGTGCCCCCACTGAGCCCAGGCTCTTCCCCGATCCTGCCCCACCTACACAACATGCCCCTCTGCTTGTGTCTATCCCTCAGGAAGTACCCACTAGCCACTCAGTAGCTCAAGAGCACCAACACTGAGCCACCTTCTTCTTGCTTTCATCTAATCTCAAGGTGAAGATCTAAATGACTGTTGAAGTTTAAATCTGTGGCACAATCATTGTAAATATGGGGTTTGTCTGTGTTTCTCTAAATTGATTTTTGCCTTTAATTACCAGAAAACTCCTGTTCCCATTTTTACCAAACTTAATTTTTGGTTTTTGGTTTAACAATTCAAATTTAAAATACCTCTAATTTAAATAACAACAAAATTTGCTGTCAATAAATTCTGAAATTATAATAATAATAAATTGGGGCGCTGGGTGGCTCAGTGGGTTAAAGCCTCTGCCTTCGGCTCAGGTCATGATCTCAGGGTCCTGGGATTGAGCCCCATATCGGGCTCTCTGCTCAGCGGGGAGCCTGCTTCCTCCTTTCTCTCTGCCTGCCTCTCTGCCTACTTGTGATCTCCGTCTGTCAAATAAATAAATAAAATCTTTTAAAAAAATAATATAATAAATTGACCCCCTTTTTTAAAAAAATAAACTTTTAAATTTGGAGTAACTATAGATTTACAAATAAATAAATAAATAAATAGTTCAAAGACAATACAGAGAGTTCCTGTATTCTCCTCACCCAGTTTGCCCTGATGTTAACAATTACCATGGACTCTTTTTCCCAACTAAGAAGCTAACATTATTATTACTATTAATTAAACTCAAGGCTATTTGGATTTAACATTTTCCCACTCTCGTCTTTTTTCTGTTCCAGAATCCAACCCAGAATATTACACTGCATTTAGATCTCTTGTCCCTTTAAAGTTTGTTGCTATTGGGCACCTGGGTGGCTCAGTTGGTTAAGCATCCAAATTTGGCTTCAGCTCAGGTCATGATCTAGGCTTGAGGGACTGAGTCACAAGACAGGCTCCGCATTCTGTGCGGAGTTGGCTAGGGATTCCTCCTCTCTTCCCTCCTTCCCCCTGTTTGCTCATTTGTGCATGCTCCCTCACTCTCCCTGTCTCTCTAAAATAAATAAATAAATGAATGAATAAATAAATAATTGCTTTAAAGTTTGTTTCTATTAACATCAAATAGTACGTAACGTCTATTGATGTTTGGCTCACCTCTCCCCATTTCCCCCAGAGACAACCTAGATGATTTCAGTTTCCAGAATTGCTTCCATGTTTCTAATTCTGCCATCGAATGACATCACTATGAAAGGTGAGAATTTTGCTCTCTTACACACGACCTCCATAGGTGTCCCCCTGCCCCACCATCCCACTGAGTGTGATCATAACATTTATATAGCTCAGTGTTTACTGCTTACAGCAGACCGTATAAATATTATCCATAGCTGAGCAGTTAACTTTGTTCCTACTAGTATAACTTTGTTCTCTCTGGAATTAAATGTTTATTCCTGTACGGAACTATAAAGACACTGCCCTGTTGTCTTACAGCTTCCAGTGTTGCTGTTGTCTGGACACTGATTCTTAAACCTTTGTACATACCCTCTCCTCTTTTCCTCTTGAGTTATTATGCAGGCTTTTAAGATGGTCCCAATAGTGCTTGGCTGGTTAGTTAGTTGGTGAGAACCTGGTGCTAATAATAAAATGGCCCCAGTGATCTCCATCTCCCCATATTCACGCCCTTGTGATGGCAATTCCCTCCCCTTGAACGTGGGCTGGACCTACTGACTCACTTCTAACAAAGAGAGTATGGTGAAAGTGATGAGATGTCGCTTCTGAGATCAGGTTACAAGAGACCGTGACTTCTGTCTTGCTCACAACCTCTCTTGCTCACTCTGATGAATCAGGCTGCCATGCTGTGAGCTTGAGCTGCCTTATGGACAGACCAAGTTAGCAGGAAACAGGTCCTTGATCAAATAGCCCACAAGGAACTGAACCCTGCCAACAGCCACCTGAATAAGCATGAAACTGGATCCACCCCAGTGGAGCCTGCTTGGACTGCAGCTCTAACCAATACCTCGGCGACAGCCTTGGGAGATACCCAGGGCCAAAGGACCCAGCCAAGCCCACAGGAACATGAGCTACAGTGCTGCTGTTCTACACCAAGGTCAGCAAACTAGAGCCCTGAAGTGGCTGCATCCTTTTGCAAATAAAGTTTTATGGGAATGCAGTCATAACCAGTCATTTAGGTAGAATCGATGGCTGCTTTTGTGCTGCAAGATCCGAGCTGAGAGACCGCAGCAGAGACCATATGGCCCGCCAGCCTGAAATATTTAAGAAGAAACTTGCCACTCCCTGTTCTAAGCCACCAAGTTTTAGAGTGATTTGTTATGCAGCAATAGAAAATACGTCCTTCTCCCTGGAAACTTTTAGGATCAGTGTTGGTCCTTTACGTTCTAAAATTTCATAAAGATGTACTCTGGTACAGATCTATTTTCAAAAGCTAATGGGCTGGGAACTAATGGCCCTCTCTGGAATCTGGAAGCTCTTGTTCCTCAGTTCTGGGAAACTTTGGAAATCAGTTCATTAATAATTTCTTCCATTTTCTCTTTCTTTTTTTAAAAAAAGATTTTATTTATTTATTTGACACAGAGAGAGGGAACACAAGCAGAGAGAGTGGGAGAGGGAGAAGCAAGCTTCCTTCAGAGCAGAGAGCCTGATGTGGGGCTCCATCACAGGACCCTGAGATCATGACCTGAGTGGAAGGCAGATGCTTAACAACTGAGCCACCCAGGCGCCCCCTATTTTTTCTTTCTGGTACTGCTATTATTTGGATGGATGTTTGAACCCCTAATGTAAGCCTCTACTTTTCCTAATGTTTCTCTCATATTTTCTACCTCTTCATCTAATTTTTTTAACTCTTATTTTTATTTCACAAATACTCTATTTCCTCTTGTCTGAGGGTACTTTTTCTTTAAGCTTCAAAAAAGTTTTCTCCTGCTTCCCTGCACTGTTTGCTTCCTGTGTCTCCCTTTCCTCTTTGCTTGTTTTAAACTATGGAGATTGTTTATGGTCTTATATATATTGGTTTATGTTCTGGTCACGTCAGAGGGGGTTATCAAAATATCTGAGGATCTTTTGATGGGGTCAACCCCTCAGATTTAAGAATGAAGAAATAACAAATTGCTGCAAGGTCTGTCTCGGGGGGGGGGGGGGGCGGTCTGCCACTGGTAGGGTTATCCTGTCAGAATGTTTTACTGAACTTCCAACTCACAGTGTTTAATGGGCTTTTCACTTGGGCACATAATGGAACCTTTTAATCTCCTGTCTGGGAGGTGTGTACCCATGTTCCTGAAGTCAAAGTAGGGAAAGAATCCTTGGGCAGGGACAGAAGGTCTCACCTTGTCTTTTGGGTGATACCCCATTCTCAGTGATGCCTGCTGTCCCTGCACCCTGGGTCCTTGCATTTTAATCTCATCAAGTGGTAACCTGGAAGATAAACTGGCACAAAGATGGTGCAAATTCCACATGACACAGGTAGGAAAGGGATCCGGTTTCTTCCGGCAGTTTTGTTGCTACTGTCCTCTTCTCCTAGTGTCTTTACTCTCATTTTTACTGGGTTTGGGGAAGGCACAGGGGTAGAGGGTTGCATCTAATAAGCCATTTATAACAGGCAGCCCAGATGCCCTTGGTTTCCACAGCCCTATAATCACCGGGTTCTACAATTCTGTTTCCTTGCTCTCTCTTTCATCATTGATTCCTCTGCAAGCCGACTGTCATCTCTCTAGGCAAGGCCCTCAGCTCTCTGATGTATAGCCAGTTTCCTCATTTCCTTGCCCTCTCCTTTCTCCTTCCCTCCAAGCCACACTCCAATGGTTGTTTAAAATGCAAGTCAGATCTCGTCACTTCCCAACTGTTATGGGCTATATTATGTTCCCCCTCCAAAGTCATATGTGGGAGTCCTAACCCCCAGTAACCTCAGAATGTGACCTTATCAGAGATGAGGGTCTTTATAGAAGTAACTAAGTTAAAATGAGGTCATTAGGGCAAGACCCAATCCAAAACAACTAGTGTCCTTATAAAGATGGGGAATTTGGGATAGACACACAGACACAGAGAATGCCATGTGAAAGTGCACAAGGAGAAGAGAGCCATGTGTAAGCCAAGGAATGGCTGAGGCCATGAGGACAGAGGCCTGGAGCTGGCCCTTCCCTAGCACCTTTACCATGCCAAGGCATGATTTCAGACTTCTGGCCTCCAGAACCATGAGACAATACATTTCTGTTCCTCTAAGTCACTAGTTTGTGAAACTTTGATACAGCAGCCCCAGAAAACCAGTATGCCAACTTAAAGACATTCGTGATTTCCCACTGCCCTCTGAAAAAGACTCTCCCTCTGGCCTGAAATTCCTCTCTCTGCCCCCCATTTGTCCATCATCACCAGGCTAACAGCTTCTCAAACTTAGGGTCTCTTCAGACATGAATAACTTCTGGATCTTTTCTGACAATTCTTCCATGTCTCTCCCCTGTCCAACCCATGACAAACCCCAACCCCTGGGCTCTGTGTTTCTCTATTGTCTACCCTATGCTCTTCTTATTTGTAACATTTACCACACACACTGTAATTTCCTCATTATTTCTCATATTCTTCCCCAGTATGAAAGCTTCAGGAAGGCAAAACCACATCTGTCCTGTTGACAGCTTACCTCCAGCACACAGAAGGCATTTGGTTGGTAAATGGATAAACAAATCAATAAGAGAAAGAGGTCTACATGTATACAGTTTTGTCAAAAAAATTTCAATATTCAATATTGTAAAGATGTCAATATTCCTTCAATTAAATTATAATTAAACAGTTTTTTTTTTTCAACTTGTAAAACAAATTCCAAAATTTAACAGAACAAATAAATGTATAAGAATGGTGAGGAAAATTTAGAAAACAATGGGGCAAGTTTTGTCTCATCAGATAATAAAACATATTATAAAGCCATAGTAATTTAAACAGTGTGGGTCTCCTACATAATGTTAAATTCAAAAAAAAGGATGGAATGTATGCACAGAATACAAAGGGTGAAAATAAAATAAATTCTAATTTTTGCTTGAATGTGCATTTAAAAACGTATCTGGGAGAATATACAGACAACTAGTACTAATGATTACCTGTGGAGGAGGGCAAGAGCTGCAAGGGGGGAGGGAGAAGAAGAGTGGAAGTAGACTTTCCATTGTCTGTCTTTTTACATATTTTGAATTTTCAGCCATTTGCTTGTTTAACCTACTTAAAAAATGAAGTTTTAAAAATCTGAAGCATTTTATTTTGAATACATTAAAGGTACAGAATAGGTTATGTGGATAAAAGAGCCAAGAAACAGACCCTCAACCACACATGGGAATTCGATTTGTGAAAAGATAGTTATTTCAAATCAATAGACCAATTGGTCAGGAATGGCTAAATCAGCAAATGATACTGAGACAACTGCTATCCATGGCAGGGGGTCAAGGGTGATAGTTAGCCACCCACTTTATGCTATAGGGTAAAATAAACTTCAGTTAAACTTCAGAGTTATAGGTTAGCAATAAAATCACAAAATTATAAGAAAATTATACTCACAAAGTAAATGTTTTTTTCAGGGAAGTTTCCTAGAGAGTAATCTGAAAATATATATCATGACATTAACAGTGCATATGACTTTGACTTTGCTATTTTTAAGAATTTAACCTAGGGGCGCCTGGGTGGCTCAGTGGGTTAAGCCTCTGCCTCCGGCTCAGGTCATGGTCCCAGAGTCCTGGGATCGAGCCCCGCATCGGGCTCTCTGCTGAGCAGGGAGCCTGCTTCCCCCTCTCTCTCTGCCTGCCTCTCCGCCTACTTGTGATCTCTGTCTGTTAAATAAATTTAAAAAACAAATTAAAAAAAAAAAAAAAAAGAATTTAACCTAAAGGAAATGTTAGTCAAAAGAAGCAAAGAATATAGATAAGTATTTTACACAGTGTGGTTTTAACATTGAAAATGGGAAAGAAGTTAAGTGTTTTATAATAATAGGAAATTGGTAAATAAATTTATGCACATCCAATTATGAATAGTATGTAGCCTTTTAAATATTAGTGAATTATATTTCTTGATATTATATTTATCAGATTACACTTATTTATATTTTGACACAATTATTTTGTTAAATGTAAAAGACAGTTTACAAAACAACGTATGAAGTATGACTTAAAACTCTGGTGCTAGTTTAGAAGGACATGTACAGGTATTCCTTCTCTCAAGATAGTCGAATTAGCGAGTGTGTTTACCTATCTGCTGAGTGCAGTCAGAGACAAGATTCCTTCAGTCATTCAACAACTTTTTTTTTTTTTTTTGAGTCCCCACCAAGTTTCTGGCTATAAAAGAGATCCTAAGAAGACTCAAACACAGACTCCCCCTTCAAGGAATTTTTCTGTTAGGGAATGGGAGAGAAGCAGCAACACAGAGAGAGAAGGTAGCACTAAATAGTCCTGCACGGTCAGGGATGTCTCCTGACAGAATATACATCTAGGCTAACCCTGAAACAACTTCTGCTAATATGGACAGTGCAAACATTCTAGGATATGGGAGCAACCACACAAGACGTAAAGTAACTTGGAATGCTCAGAAATGCCACATCTTTTAGGTTGGACCAATCAGGCGCTGAGGCCCACACTCAGTGCAGCCCAGTTGGGATTCTTGGGAAATTCCCCAAACACCTGCTTACAGAGACTGGGCAACTATTCTCTGTCAATGTCAGAGGTCCCCCCCCACCACAAGAGTCCAGGAGCCCATGTGCTGGATACCGAAGACAAAAAGGCGACGCAGGCCTCATCCCTGCACTCAGGAGCGCACAGAGGCTGGCACCAGGGGCCAGGCACAGAGTGTGAGCACTCTGTAGTGGAGCTCAGCGCTTTTCAGAAAACAGAGAGAGAGAACACTCATACCCCTGTGACTGCAACCTGCTCCAAGGAAAAACCAGCTGGGGAAAGAGAACAGAAGGGTAGTCATTAGGAAGGGCAAATTTGGTTTCCAGATCCAAGTGTGGCTGATCCTTGAAAGCAAGTGAAGTGATTGACAACACAGACCTCACCAGAGCTCAAGCTCTTTACTGGAACCTCTTCATGTTGGTTTAAGAATAGCAAGGTCCTAACAGGCTCACGCCTTTCCCCCTTTATCTCTAAATCAACGGTCAGAGAAGAAAAGCTACTCTAGAACCAACGCTCTGAAGCTCCATTTATATGGGGATGGTAGGGTCTCTCTGGCTTGGAGACCTTCACAACTCATCCTTGGGGACAAAGCTTGGGCCTCAGCACTCCGTGCCCTCTCACATGGGTGGCAAGGTGAACCCCTTGTGCCTGGTCTCACTGCGGAGCTGGTCTCCTTGTAGAACTTCCAGCATGTCATTTGCTTTCCCCTCCTCCTGGCCCTCCATTATAATTCTGTGCTTCAAACTGTGAAGCAAAAATTACAGACTTTTTTTTTTTAAGTGAGAGAAACCTTATTAAATACACATTAGCAGTACATGACACAAGGCTTAAGAAGGAAAAAAAAAAAAGTACAGTTGGGAAAAGATTATTCCTCTCTTCACAGCATCCTCCTTTGATGAAGATGACAAAGTCGCCCTGTCAGTTTTCTCCCTCTTTCTTCCCAAGGCAGTGACACCACCCCAGAGAACCCAAAGTGGGGGAGCTAGGATGGCCTGGCTGAGCTCAGCTACCCTGAAACAGGTCTAGAGCCTCTGGTGGAGCATATATGTTCAAAAGAGTCCAGAATTGGGGCACCTGGGTGGCTCAGTGGGTTAAAGCCTCTGCCTTCGGCTCAGGTCATGATCCCAGAGTCCTGGGATTGAGCCCCGAGTCGGGCTCTCTGCTCCACAGGGAGCCTGCTTCCTCCTCTCTCTCTCTCTGCCTGCTGCTCTGCCTACTTGTGATCTCTGTCTGTCAGAAAAATAAATAAAATCTTAAAAAAAAAATTATCCCCAACCATCCCTTATCCAGGGAGTAGCCTGGTGGGGGGAGGGATTTCATTTTTTATTCTAAACACTTCTGGGGGGGGTTAGGACTTTTAAATGAACATACGTTATCTTTTCAATGCAGAGATCCCTTCTGTATTTTAAAAAATACATTTACATGCTTGCTTTAACAGCACATATGCTAAACAAAATACATTTATCAAAAAAGGTCCAAAGGTGGGCAATCAAAAGCCCGTGAAGTCCCCCAGCACACCATATTTTCCAGCCACAAACAAGTGGGAACAATAAACTAGAAACAGGTAATTAGGGGAGATTCTCTACCTCAAACCAGAGACTCAGAAATTTTTTCAGCATCTCACAGAAACATCAACTTGCTGGGAGATTCAATGTCACATGTAGGAGAACCATCTATTTCCGAGTCTGTCACTGATCCTTCCCTCCCTCACCAACCCCCACTCCTTCTCTTCCCCCTCCTTCTGACCATGATGGGCAATGCTAAGGAGAGAAATAAGGTATATGAGGCTTTCCCCACTAAAACAACCCAGACTCCTTCCACATGCCTAGGTGATGGCCATTGCTCTGTCCATCTGGTTCAACAGTCCCCAAGGCCTCCTCCCTTCTTGCGCCCTGTGGAGACTCAGGGTGCAGGCCAAGATGCTGACACGCTACTCCCAGCACTCTCAGGGCCAAGTGTGGGGGGCCAGACGCAGCTCATTCATCTAAGCCTCAGCCTCTGAAATATACTAAGACTTGGGCAAGGAACAGGAAAGAGATGGGGCAGAAGTCGCTGGGAGGGCAGCTTTCCCAGAGCTCCCCCGGGGCTCCTGGCCCTCAGACCAAATGCCGTGGCTGCCTCCCCTGACTGCTCAGGACTGCTGGGAGGGCCGAGGAGAGGAGGAAAACACAGCAGCTGTCCTTTAACCCGCTGAGAGGCTTGGAGTGGGCCCCAGTCAAAGCCTCCAGGTACCGTGTGTGATACAGAGTGGGCCCACACACAGCCCTCCATGACCCCCAGAAGGCAGCAGGATTCTGATGTTACCATCAGACAGGATGCAGAATCCCTAACCTCGGGGGCAGCCTTCTGCCAGAGGCTTTCCCTGGAGTAGACTGAAGTCAGCCACCCCGCCCACAAGCCTGCTTTGCTACACACTCCACAGCATGTCAGATGATTAGGATTCTTGAAAGAGGAAGACTTCTCTGAAAATCACGTAAGTCATCACAGCAAAGGTGCCCCAAGAAGATGACAAAGCATTCTGTTAGGAACATGTAGGCAATTGCCCCAGGAAGCGAGGGTAGGGGAGGGATGAGCAGGCCTACGTAGGGAGAAAGGGCGTTCCCTTCAGGGCCGAGCACCCCAGGCAAACCCACACCTACCACTCACATCTCCTGTGAGGGCTTCCCAGGTTCTCACCCCAGCTCTGCTTCCCACTCTTCCTCCTACCTCCACACAAACACAGATTCTCTTAGCAAGAAAGCCTTTCTTGACATGAAATAGAAAAGTAATTAAACTATCTTGACTTCCCTAAAGAAAGCTCTCTCCAGACAAAGAGGAAAATGACCTGCAGGTCAGAAGAGGAGCAGTTAAATCTAATGAACACCTGGTCTGACTGCCGAGATCTTGAGAGCCCTTACACCTTACCATTTAAGGTGAGGTTTTGCCACTCACCATTTAGGGCTGAGAAACATCCCTGAACCTTCAAATGGACTCAAGCTACCGCACCTATGTGGTAACATGACACCAAACCAAACAACCTAGCGCCTCTGCTTGAAAAAAAGAACCTTTCCTTTCCAAAAAGCCAAACCAAAAATAACATCTGAAAAGACTGGATGCCCGGAATTGAGTAGGGATCTTTAAGGATTAACCATTATCCTCTGCCTCTGTGTTACATTACTCCGGAAAACATTCTGAGGAGATAGGCAAACTTGATATACCCAATTCTTAAATTAGCCAGAAAGGAAACTTCTCCAGCTTCCTACAATATGAGCTAAAAACGAAAAAGAAAGACGATCCACTGAATGCCGAGTACCTGTCAAGTGCTTATACGGGCTTCCTTATTTAATGCTTTCACTACCAGTGAGATAGAAATTGCTAACTACATTTTATGCAACAGAAAGCAGCGGTTAAAAACAGAATACCCTGTTGTAGAGAACACATATTATGAGAGGCAGAAGTGCAGTTCATACCCAGGTCCTCCTGTGCTCTAGTAATTCATGTCTTTCCCATGAGCCCCTATGGACAGGAAACATGGCCGAGACTCACTGTTCAGACATGATCACACAATCAGTATACACCCCTACCTTTGCAGCCCTATAGCCCTCAGAACTTCAGGGCTGGCACACCTCTCTACAACTAAAAAAGACCAGAAAAATAGTTTCATACGTAGGTAATTATATAATAATTATATAAAATAAGCAAGACCAGAGGACAAAATTGATCAGCTGATGCACTTCTGATATATGTTTTCCACATTTCAATTTAATGTAACAAACACTTGCTATGTCCAATTTACTGAACACTGTGGTATGGACTAGATTTACAAAGATCAATAGGACAATGTCCCTGCTTTTAAGACAACAGAATGGGGAAAGCAAAGGTGAGCACAACTAATCTAATACAAGGTTTATTGTGAAAAGTACAATAATAGGGATGCCTGGGTGGCGCAGTTGGTTAGACGACTGCCTCTGGCTCAGGGCGTGATCCTGGAGTCCCGGGATCGAGTCCCACATCAGGCTCCCAGCTCCATGGGGAGTCTGCTTCTCCCTCTGACCTTCTCCTCGCTCATGCTCTCTCTCACTGTCTCTCTCTCGCAAATAAATAAAATAAAATCTTAAAAAAAAAAAAAAGTACAATAATAGTAAAAAGAATAAAGAGCTCTAAGTTCTTATTGGTAATACCAGAAGACAGTGGAAGAAATAGTTTCAAAGCACTAAGTTAAAGTTATTTTTCCCTAGAAGCCATAGAAGTTTTACAAACTAGCTGAAAAGCTGAAAGACATGAAGGAATAAAGTTTATAATGTCCAAATTGTTCCTGCAAGAAATACTTGAGGAAGCACTCCAGAAAAATAAGTAATAAACCCAATAAAAAATAAGACACAGGGGGGTTAAATTATAGTAATTCTTTAATACACAATATAAGTTTATACAAATAAGTTTACATGGATAAATTATTATTTTTCAAATGTGATGTGGAACAAAAAACTGAGGCGGGGAGAAACCGCACAAAACACAAAACCATTAGAATCCCAAGGAAAAAGAATAAAAAGTGTGATAGAAAAAATATTTGCAGAAATAATGGTTTAAATTTTCTCCAAAGTTGATGAAAGAAAACCCTACAAATTTAAGAAGTTCAGTGAATACTAAGCAAGATATACCCAAAGAAAACCACTCCCAGATAAATCATGATCAAAATCTTTTAAGACTAAAGACAAAGAAAAAAATCTCAAAGTAGTCAAACTAGGTTATATTACCTACAGGAGAATGATTCAAATAATAGCAGATTTATCAACAAAGACCATAGAGGCCAGAGGGACACGGCACTACATTTTTCAAGTGCTGAAAAAACAAAAAAATGTTAACTTAGAAGTCTATATCCCGTGAAAATATCTTTCAGGAATGAAGGAGAAATAAAGACTTAATCAGTGAAGGGAAATGAAAAGAATATATCCCTAGCAGATCTGTTCTAACTGTTAAAGAAAGTTCTTCATACAGAAAGGAAATACTTTTACAAGAAATAAAGAAAAAGAGAAAACAAGTGAGGGAGGAAGGGAGAGAGGGAAGGAGGGAGAAATTTGGAACATCAAGAATGAAGAAGTAATTAAAAGGGAAAGTATACTAGACAATGCTTCCCGTCTTCAATTTTATAAAGTATGTTTGACATTTGAAACAAAAAATGTTAGTGCCGTCTGGTGTGGTTCTCAATATGTACACAGGTAATATAAAATGTAAGACAACCATATCATTAAAAGGGGACATAAATGGTGGTAAGATTTCTATATGCCACTTGAAGTGGTAAAATGCTGATACTAGGAGACAGTGGTAAGTTAAGTGGGTATAATACAATCCACAGAACCACTACTAAAAAAAACAAAAAACAAAAAAACTAAATTTAAAAAAAAAGAAATACACTTAAAAATTCTTTAGCCAACTATATTTCAATTTTTAAAAATTAATAAAATTTCAGAAGTTTAGAAAGTTTACAAAATTCTTTAGACAAATTAAAATGAAATTGCAGAAACTGTTCAAGTAACCTACAGGAAGACAGGAAAGGAGAAACATAGGAACAAAAAACAGATGCAAACAGAAAATAAGTTAAAAAAATGGTTAAATTTTTAATTTCATTAAATACAAATGGATCTAAACACTCCAATTAAAAGATTGTCAGAATGGATTAAAAATGATCTAACTAAATGCTAGCCAAGAAATTTATATAAGTAAATTAAAAATTGAAGTATAGAAAAGATATACCATGAAAATACTAGTAAAAATAAAACCAGACAGGCTATGTTAATATCAGACAGCATAGATTTCAGAGCAAAGAACCTAACCAGATAAAAAGAGGGACATTATCTAATGATAAAAGGGTCAATTCATTAAGAAGGCATAATAATTCTAAATGTGTATGCACCAAATAACAGAGCTTCAAAGTACATGAAGCATATATAATATTACTCAATATAGAAAGAGGCAACTGTAGAAATATAGTTGGGGAGTTCAACACAACTCTCTCAAGAATTTAATAGAGCCACTAGACAGAAAATGAGCAAGAATACAGAAGAACAACACCATAAACCAATGGCATCTATTTTAACACAGACACTTCACCTAACAAAAAAAATAAACATTATAGTTGACCCATGAACCACAGGGGTTTGAATTGCAAAGGTCCATTTACATGTGGGTTTTCTTTGGTAGATACAGTAAAGTGCTATATATGTATTTTCTCTTCCTTGTGGTTTTCTTAATAACATTTTTTCTTTAGCATACTTTATTTTAGGAATACAGTATATAGTACATATACAAAAAAACATGTTAATCAACTATCTATGTTATGGGTAAGGCTTCCCGTCAACAGTAGGCTATCAGTAGTTAAGTTCTGGGGGGAGTCAAAAACTATGCACAGAGTTTTGATTTGAGCAGAGGGTTGGCACTGAAACCACACACTATTAAGGAATCAACCCTAGTTTCAAGCATACATGGAGCACTCACCAAGACAGACCATCTCCTAGGTCGTAAGATAATCCTTAACTGAAACCACAGAATATATGTTCTCTGGCCAGAATATATTAAATTAGAAATCAGTAAAAGAAAGATAAAAGGGAAATCTTAAAAAATGTAAAATTAAATACTACACTTGTAAATAAGCCATGGGACAAAGAGGAGGGCTCGAAGAAAACTTAAAAGGTATGTTTTTTATACTGAACCAAGTGAAAATAAAATAACACATCAAAATCTGTAGCAGGCATGGAAATATTAGAAGCCTTGTACATTCTGTTAGTGATCTAAAATGGTACAACCACTATGGAAAACAGTCTGGCAGTTTCTCAAAGGTTAAACTGTAAAACTACCATGTGATCCAACAAATCCATTTCTAGGCATATGCCCAAAAGAACTGAAAGCAGGGACTCAAATAGATACCTGCATACCCATGTTCCTTACAGCATTATTCAAAACAGCCAAGGGCGCCTGGGTGACTCAGTGGGTTAAGCCGCTGCCTTCGGCTCAGGTCATGATCTCAGGGTCCTGGGATCGAGGCCCGCATCAGGCTCTCTGCTCAGCAGGAAGCCTGCTTCTCTCTCTCTGCCTGCCTCTCCATCTACTTGTGATTTCTCTCTGTCAAATAAATAAATAAAATCTTTAAAAAAAAAAAAAAACAGCCAAAAGGCAGAAACAACCCAAATGTCCGTTAACAACCGGATGAATAAGCAAGTGGTCTGTATATATAATAAAATTTTATTCATCCTTAAAAAATGAAATTTTGATACACTACAACATGGATGAACCCTGAAAACATTATGCTTAGTGAAGTAAGTCAGGTAAAACGGACAAATATAGCATGATTCCACTTACATGAAGTACCTAGAATATGTAAATTCATAGAGACAGAAAGCAGAATAGAAGTTACCAGGGCTGGAGGAGAGGGAAATGAGTAGTTAGTGTTTCATGGGGACAGAGTTTCTATTTGAGATGATGAAAAAGTTCTAGAGATAGACAGTGGTGATGGTTATACAACATGGTGAATGTATTTATGGTCACTGAATTTATTTTAAAATAGTTAAAATGGTGGGGTGCCTGGGTGGCTCAGTTGGTTAAACATCTGACTTGGGGTCAGGTCATAATCTCAGAGTCCTGAGAGCTGGCTCCCTGCTCAGCAGGAGGTCTGCTTGTCTCTCTGCCCCTCCCTTGATTGTGCTCCCATGCTTTCTCTTTCTCTCTCTCAAATAAATAAATAAATCTTTAAATAAATAGTTCGAATGACAAATTTGTTATGTATATTTTGCTACGATTTATACAAAATATGTAGGCTACAGCTGAAGTAAAGATTAGAGGGAAATTTATATCATTTGTGATAGGCAACACTCAGTGATTCTGGTATTCATGCTGCTGCATAATGCCCTTCCCTTACTACAACGCTGGACTGGACTGAATGACTTGCTTCTAACAAAGAGTAAACAACAACAAAAAATAATGAAATGTTATTTTTTTTTTGAAATGTTATTTTTTGATTTAAGTTATAAAAGATGGTGACTTGCATCTTGCTAGCATTCACTCTCTCTGGCTCTTCTCTCTTGCTTGCTCAACTGAAGAAGTTGCCATGTTGTAAACTGCCCTAATTGAGAGATTCATGTGCCAAAAAACTGTGGGTAGTCTCTGGCTAACAGCCATCAGGAACTGAATCCTGCATGAGTGACCTTGGAAGTGGATCCCCCTCCAGTTCAGCCTTAAGACAGTTCTAGCCAACAGCCTGATTGCACCAAAGGACCCAGCTAAGTTGCATCAAGATTCCTGACCCAAAGAAACTGAGATAATACTGTTTTAATCCATTAAATTTGGCCATAATTTACAACTAACACAGCACTAAATGCTTATATTAAAATCAATAATCTACGATCTCATGCCAAGAAACGAGAAAATGAAGCCAATATAAAGTATGCAGAAGGAAACAGATAAAAGTAAAAAATCAATGAAATTGAAAACAGAAAAACTATCAAGCCAAAAGCTAGTTGTTTGAAAAAAATTGATAAACCTCTAGTAAAACTGACAAAGGAAAAAAGAGAAGAATAAATTATTCTCCAATATCAAGAATAAAAGAGTGGGTATCACTACAGACCCCACAGGCATTAGGAGGATAAGAGAACACCAGCATACCTCTGGAACTATCCGTTCAGTTCCAGGCCACCCAGTAAGTGAACATCACAATAAAGTGGGTCAAATTTTCCCAGTGCATATAAAAATTGTGTTTATACTTTACAATAGTGTATCAAGTGTACAATAGTACTGTCTTTTAAAAAAAAAAAAAAGCTATGTAAAACCACTTCATTACCAAAAAGTGCTAACCATTATCTGAGCTTTCACTGAATTGTAATAAGATGGTAGGGGGTCTTGTCTTGATGTTGACGGCTGCTGACAGACCATGGTGGAAGTTACTGAATATTAGGTGGCTGCAGCAATTTCTTAAAACAATGAAGCTTTCCACATCAATGGACTCTTTCCTTCTCAAACGATTTCTCTGTAGCACATGATGATGTTTGATAGCATTTATCAAAATGCTACCAAACAACAAATTTTATCCAATTTTATCAAAATTGGAGTCAATCTTCTCATTTCCCACCACTGTTTTATCAACTAAGTTGATGTAATAATCTAAATCCTTTGCTGTCATTTTAATAATCTTCATAACATCTTTACCAGGCATAGAATCTATCTCAAAAACCACTTTCTTTGCTTATCCATAAGAAGCAACTCCTCATCCACTCAAGCTTTATCATGTGATTGCCGAAATTCAGTCACATCTTCAGGCTCCACTTCTAAATCTATAGTTCTGCTATTTCCCCCAAATCTGTAGTTAACTTCCACCCCTGAAGTCTTGGACTCCTCAAAGTCATACATGAAGGTTGGACTCAACCTCTTTCAAACTTCTCTTCAAATTGATATTATCACCTCTTCCTATGAATCACATATATTCTTCATGGCATCTCCTTCCCAGTGAGTTTTCCATTTATTTTGCCCAGATCCATCAGAGGAATCATTATCTATGGCAGCTACAGCCTTGCAAAATGTATTTCTTAAATAATAAGACTTGAAAGTCAAAATCACTCCTTGATTCACAGACTACAGAATGGATAACACTGTATTGTGGTTTTGTTGTGTTGTATTAGCAGGCATAAAAACATTAATCTCCTACATCTCCATTAGAGTTTCTGGGTGACCAGGACCAGGACCAGGATCACTGTCAATGAGCAGTAATATTTTGAAAGGAATCTTTTTTCTGAGCAGTGGGTCTCAACAGTAGGTTTAAAATTAAAATATCAGTAAACCATGTTGTAAACAGATGTGCTGCCATCTAGGTTTTGTTGTTTCATTCAAAGAGCACAAGCAGAGTATATTTAGCATAATTTTGGGAGGGTCCTAGGATTTTCAAAATGGTAAATGAGCATTGACTTTAAGTGACTTTAACTTAGGGGCATTAGCCCCTAACGAGAGAGTCAGCCTGTCCTTTGAAGCTTTGTAGCCAGGCATTGACTTCTCTCTTTAGCTATGAAAGTCCTAGATGGCATCTTCTTCTAATGGATGCTATTTTGTCTACATAGAAAATCTGTTGCTTAGTGTAGCCACCTTCATTATTTATCCTAGCTAGATCTTCTGTACAACTTGCTGCTTCACCTTGTATTTTTATGTTATGGATATGGCTTCCTTCCTTAAACCTCATGAACCAACCTCTGCTAGCTTCAGACTTTTCTTCTGCAGCTTCCTCGTGCTCTCAACCTTTGTATACTGAAGTGACTTAGGACCTTCGTCTGGATTAGGCTTTGGCTTAAGGGAATATTGTGGCTGGTTTGAGCTTCTGTCCAGCCCACTAAAACCTTCTCCATATCAGTGATGTGGTTGTTGCACTTTGTTACCATTTGTGTTTACTGAAGTAGCACTTTTAATTTCCTTCAAGGACTTTTCCTTCTCATTCACAGCTTGGCTAACTGGTTCAAGAGGCCTAGCTTTCAACATGTCTTCTTCAGTAAGCTGAATTGTTTCCAGCTTTTGATATAAACTGAGGAACATGCAACTTTTCATTTTACTTGAACACTGAGGAGCCACTGTAGGGTTGTTAATTGGCCTAATTTCAATATTTTGTCTCAAGGAATAGGGAAGCCCAAGGGAAGGGAGAGGGAGACTGGCTGATCAGTGAAGTAACCAGAACATACACAACATTTATCAATTAAATTCATCAGCCTATATCAACATGATTTGTGGCACCCCAAAACAATTACAATAGTAACATCAAAGATCACTGATCACAAATCACCATAACATATACAGTAACAATGAAGAGGTCTGAAATCTTGTGATGATTGCCAAAATGTGACACAGAGATAAGAAGTGAGCAAATGTTGAAATAATGGCACCAATAGACTTGCTTGCCAAAGAGTTGCCACAAACTTTCAATGTGTTAAAAAAAAAAAAAGAAAAAAAGCAATACCCATGAAATACAATAAAGCAAAGCACAAGAGGTATGTCTATATGTCTGTACTACAAACAACTCCACAAACCTAAACTCAACAACTTAGATGAAATGGACCAATTCCTCAAAAACTACAAACAACTGAAATTCACCCAAAATGAGATAATCTGAATAGCTCAGGAACTATTAAAGAACTGAATTTATAGTTAATTTTTTGAAAAAGAAATCTCCAAGTCTCAACAATTTCACTAGCAAATTCTTCCAAGCATTGAAAAAAGAAATATCACCAGTACTATAAATTCTCTTCCAGAAAATGGAACCCACATTTCCTAACTCATTTTATAAGGTCAGCATTACCCTGATACTAAAACCAGGTAAAGACAAAAAAGAAAAAAAAAAAAAGAATGAAAGTAAAATTAAAAAGATTTAAAAAAATTCAGATGAAGAATTATGACTTCATGAAAATATATAAAAATCCTCAACAAAATATTAGCATACTGAATTCAGCATATATATACACATATATGTAATAGGTACACAGACACATCACTCACACACACACACACACACACACACCATGATCAAGTAGAGTTTATTCTAGAAACGCCATGCTGGTTCAATAATCACAAAAATCAGTGTAAACCATCATGTTAAGTCTAAAGAGGAAAAACAAAAAAAAAAAAAAAAGAGGAAAAACCATGATGAAGAAAAAGCATCTGACAAAATTCAACACCCATTCATCATAAATGCTGAAAGACTGAATGCTCAGGAACAAGGCAAGGCTATCCATCACTCTCACCACCCCTATTTATTATAGTACTGGAAAACTTAACCAATGCAATAAGGCAAGAAAAAGAAAAAGGGAAATAGATTGGAAAAGGAAGAAATAAAAAACTGTCCCTATTTGCAGATGACATGACTATCTAAGCAGAAAAATCTAAGGAATATACAAAACAACTCATGGGTTAGCAAGATTACAGGATAGTAAGGCCATCACATAAAAATCAATCTTGTTTTTGTATATTAGCAACAAACAACTGGAGACCAAAATTTTAAACACAATGCCATTTATAACTGCCCCACCACACACACACACCCCTACGAATCCCCACACATGAAATACTTTAATTGTAACAACCATGCACAGGATGTGTATGCCAAAAACTTCAAAACCTTGATAAAATACATCAAAGAATATTTTTAAAACTTTTTAAAAAAAGATTTTTTTTAATTTATTTGACAGAGACATAGCGAGTGAGGGAACACAAGCAGGGGGAGAGGGAGAGGAAGAAGCAGGCTTCCCGCTGAGCAGGGAGCCCAACGTGGGGCTCTATCCCAGAACCCTGGGATCATGCCCTGAACTGAAGGCAGATGCTTAACGACTGAGCCACCCACGTGCCCCAATCAAGGAATATTTAAAGAAACAGCACATTCATGAGTTGGAAGACCAAACACTGTAAAGATCTAAAACTCTCCTCAAAATGACCTATAAGCTTAAATCAATTCCTATCAAAGTCTCAGTAGAATTTTTTTGAAGACACAGAAAAACTAATTCTAAAATGCTTATGAAAAGGCAAAGGAAATTGAAGAGCTAAAACAATTTTGAAAAAGAAGAATAAAATTATGAGAATCACAGTATCCAATTTTAAGACTTACTATAGCTAACATAATCAAGACAGTATACTATTAGCAGATGGATGAACACATAAATCGATATAATAGAGAGTCCAGAAACAGATCCACACAAACATGGTCAAACTGACTTGTGATTAAGATTCAAAAGCAATTCAGTGGAGCCAAGATAGTCTTTTCACCACTGTAAAAACAAAGAAGGAAAGCTCAAACTCAACCTCATAGTGTAAAACAAAATGAACTCAAAAGAGATTACAGATGTAAATGTAAAACATAAAACTATAAAACTTTTAAAAGAAAACACAGAAAAATCTTCATGACCTAGGGTTAGGCAAAAGAGTTCTTAAACATGACATCAAAAGCATGGCCCATAAAAGAAGAAAAATTGACAAGCTGGACTTCATCAGAATTAAAAATGTTTGTTCCGCAAAGACACTGGTTAAGAGAATGAAAAGATGCACAGACTTCAAGGAAATATTTGCAAATCTGATAAAGGAGTTGTATTCAGAACATATAAAGCACTCTGTAAACTGAACAGTAAGAATACAAACAATCCAGTCAGAAAATGTTCAACAGACTTGAACAGACACTTCACCAAAAAGGATATACGAATGTTAAATAAACACATGAAAATATATACAACATCACTAGCTACTAGGGAAGTGGAAATCGAAGGCACAATAAGATACCACCACATTTCTATTAGAATGGTTAATTATTTTATATACTGACCTTCCTTCACTTTAAATCCTTAAATTATTTTAAATATTTATAGTATCAAGTGTGGGGAATACAGAGAAACTGTATCACTCACACATTGCTGGTAGAATTAGGGAATGGTACGGACACTCTGGAAAATGATTTGGCAGTATCTTAGAAACACACACTAACCAAACGACCCAGCAATCCTACACTTAACAGCATTTATGGCAGAGAAACGAAAATCAGGTTTTACACACAAAAAACTGTACCTGTGTATACACAGAAGCTTTAACTGTTGCAGTCAAAAACTAGAAACAACTCATCTTCTTTCAAACAAGTAAATGGGTAAATAAGCTGGTATACCCATACGGTGGAATACTACTTGCCAGTAAAAACAACCAAGTTATTGATGTGCACAATAACTTAGATGGAGCTCAGGGTTTTATATTATACTGAGTAAAATAAATCCAATCTCAAAAAGTAAGATACCATATGATTCTCAAAATGACAAAATTATGCTCATAGAAACAAAGGGTTGCTAGGTAGAATTGAAGGGAGATTCTCTAGGGTTGATGGAACAGTTATGTTTCCTTGATTGTGGTGGTCATTACCTGAAAAACTGTGTGTGTGTGTGTGAGAGAGAGAGAGAGAGAGATGAATGATCTATGATGTATAATAAATGTGTGTATGATAACATTTGACAGAACTATACACCAAATAAATAATACTAAAAAAAAATGAGTGCATGTGAAAACTGATAAAATCTGCATCAGGTCTGAGGTTTAGTTAAAGCACTGTACCAATGTCAATTTCCCAATTGTGACTGCTCTACTATGCTCTACTATGGCAGTGTGTGGTTGGCAGAATAATGGCCTGTCAAAGATGTCCACACCCTAATCCCCAGAAACTAAGAATGAGATGAGATTATCTCGGATTATCCAGTGGGCCCAGTGTCACCACATGAGCCTGGAAAAGCAGAGAACTTCTTCTGGCTGGTGATAGAAAAGGGAATCAGAGATTCAAAGCACAAGAAGGACTGGACACCTGCTGCTGGCTTGAAGAAGGAAGGGCCACGTGGAAGGCATGGGAAGGAGCTGAATTCTGCCAACAAACAGGCCACGTGGAAGGCATGGGAAGGAGCTGAATTCTGCCAACAAACAGAATCAGCTTAGAACAGATTCTTCCCCCAGATCTCCAGTGAGAATGGAAGCCCCAGCCGACAACCTTGATTTTCACCTGGTAAGACTCTGAGAGGAGAACTGAGCAACCCCACGTCCGACACTTGACCCACAGAGCTATAAAAGGGTAAGTTCATGTTGTTTTAAGCCAGGAAGTGAGTGGTAATTTGTTACAGCAGTAAAAGGAAATACAGAGTAGTTTTCAACCCAGGTGAATAGGGGATACTGATAATATCTGGAGACAGTTCTGTTTGTCACATCTAGGGGAGGACTACCAACATCTAATAAGTAGAGGCCAGGGATGCTGCTAAATATCACATAATGCACAAGACAGCCCCCACCCTCTCCAACAAGGAATTATCACGCCTGGAAGGTCAATAGTGCTGAGGTTGAGAAACCCTGTACTGTGGTTATACAAGATGTCATCATTGGGGGGGGGGACATATGGGAATCTCTGTGCTATTTTTGCAACTTCTATTTGAGCTTAAAATTGTTTCAGATTTAAAAGATTTTTAAATATAAGCCTAATCACAAGGACAACAGAAGGATACACAGCTTCTAATACCACTAGAAGTAGGTAAAATAAGTAAAATGCTTTGGGAACATTGGGCAAATATATGAGCTAAGGGAAAGGAAACAGAGAGGAAAAATTGAAAAATATAAGCAAGAAAAATATAAGCAACAGCCGATGAAAATGCTGGAAGAGACCTTTTCTCAGAGAGCAGTCAAGATCCCAGGTCTGATCCCAAATACTGAGTGAAGCGCCCAGGAGAAGATCACTTCAGATGGCCCCTCTTCTTCAGTGAACTGCCGTACAAAGGTATCTGCTGAGAAAGAGGGGTGCCTGGATGGGGGATGGCTGTGGAAAAGCTGCTGTGGGCAAATGAAATGGGCATGGCTGAAGGTGGAGCCTGGAGCCTGGAGGCAGGGTGGCACACACGTGTGGGTGTGTGCTGACCTCGGTGTTCTGCAGCACTCCGCAGTTTGGGGACAGAGAGCACTAGCAAGGCAGTGGGCGCTAGGGGCATCTCTAAGGAATGTGACAGAGAGGAAGGCTGAGACATGGGCTGGATCTGCCCAGGGTAGGTACATGAAACCAGAAGAGGACTAGGAGACTAAGGAAGTTTTGAAAATGCAGTGAAAGCCATGAGAATGCTCAAAAGGAAAGAGCAAAAAGAGCAAACCAGAGAGTGAGTCTGTGGTCAGAGAGAAGTTTGTTTAAGACCCTGAAGGGAGAGTAACTCCAGGACATGAGGTCCAAGTGGAATCAGCAGCTTTCTTATGTCAAATAAGGAGGGCATCACTGGTGAGAAGAAAGCTGTGTGGCCAGGGGATGTGAAACGGATTCTTACCCCGCCTGTCTGTGGCCAGCACTTCCACTGGCCATCACAGAATCCGCAAGCAGCTTTCAAGACTTCTCCTTGTACAAGGCATGATGTCTCCCAAGGAAAGCAAGAAAAACTATGTCTATCAGGAATCCAAAAAAAAAGTCCAGATAGACTCTCCTTTAACTTAAGTCCATTTAGGCTGCTATAAAAAACATAAGTTTATTTCTGAAATAAATAACACAATATCATATCAATAAATCTGGAGGCTTGGAAGTCCAATGTCAAAGTGTTAGCAGATTCAGTGTCTAATGAGAACTTGCTTCCTGATTTCACAGACAACTGTATCCTTACTGAGTCCTCATGTGGCAAAAGGGGCAAGGAGCTCTCTGGAGTCCCTTTTATCAGGGCACTAACACTATTCATAAAGCTCTTCTCTCGTGCCCTACAGCTTTACCTCCAAATATCATCACATTGGGGATTAGGTCAACATAGGAATTTTGAGGGGACACACACATTCAGTCTACAGCTCTCCCCGACTCATAGGAGTGCCCTATTACCCTCTCTGAAAAGTACTGAATTACTTTTCTCTTTGTAATTCAATTCTTTAACAAGAAGCCAAGATTGTGGATTTGATCCTATGTGTCCTAGACGGCACCTCCATCTAAACCAACGGTCAGCATGAATGCTCCAGCCTGCACACAGACTTCCTCCCCAGGTCTGGGCACTCTCTCTTCTGTGACAGCAGGAGAGAGGTTGAGGACAGGGCTTTGGGAAAGGCCTCTCCTGTATCTGCCAGCCCAGCATCCACTTCCACTTCTGGTAAGAGCAGGGTGACTGGGGTTGGGGAGGCACTACTCCCCCTCCCAAAATGGGCAGGCTCTCTCAGCCAGACAGTCCACCAATGTGCCCTACCCTCCACCAAGGGTTGACTTGCTCAAGATGTGAAGCAACAGACTGGAGAATGCTGGAGCAGGGTCTCTCCTAACATCATGCAAGGACTGACTACCTAATAGCACTGCCAATCAGACCCTGGTTCTAGCTGTCTTCTTTTAAGACCTGCTTCTTCAGATTTCTCTTTGCCCTGGTGAGCTTCCCGATATCCTTCCAATATCCTTCCAGTAAAGTTATGCTCTTTTTCTTTAGTTAGCCAGAGCAAGCTTTTGTTGCTGGAAGAGAACTTAATAAAAAGCAGCGGCAGACTGGAATCAAATGGCTGGGCTCCCTTTCTCTACAGCATGTGACATCAGCCTGGGCCTCACCCACCATCAGTGCAAAGTGATGCCAGACGGCCCACAATCAGAAGGCCAGAACAGGCACTAAAATCACCAGGGAGGTGGGCATCATCCAAAGACTGGGAGAGACAGAAGGGCCTGGCATTGTAGAAATGCAAGGGCAAGAACAGCACAACAAACAGGCAGCCCCTTCATTATTCAATTACTCACTTTGTAAATTGAGAATTAATGTTCACGGGATCTGGTGAGTGACATAATTACAATTTAAAAAGGGCAATTAATCATCGGCTTGTTGTTCACTGCCTTGCTGGAAGCTGCTTGCTTCATGAACACCAGTAAAGCCACAAAAGGATTAAACACACAAATGAGTATGACCACCAAATTCCAGCCTCCTCTGGCCCCCTCTCCTTGCAACTCTTCTGACTAGGCTCAGCCACACGGGATCTCTACATCTGTTTCTCATTTCTCCTGTGACATTCTTCCACCCTTCCCTAGTCTCCACCTTCTGAACAGTGCCCCCTCCCCTCCGCTGCTGGTGAAAACAACAGGGCTTCCTCTGTGTGCTGCAAGGGAAGAAAAAGACCTGGGGCCTCCAGCTCTCAGCTTTAAGGGGCTAGAAAAGAGGGAGTGGGGGAAACAGGTTGCAACAGAGAAGGAGGAAGAGGGCAAGAACAAGAAAGTCAGAAGGAAGAAAGCAGGCGGGCAGCATGAGACCACACGGGCACCAGAATGCTGACTTCTGGCTCTGAAACACAGCAGGCCAGCATCCTCTCAGGATGCTGTCAACTCAAGTCACCCCCTCTCCAGTTCTGACCCCTTGGCTGATGTTGAGCTGCTCACTCAGACTCCAGAATTCCAACCACGAGCCAGAGGTGTTTCTGGTTTCCTCTAACAGATTAGAACGAAGAGTTCTCCCAAAAGATGTACTTTCAGGGGAAGGACCTTTAAAGGAAAAAACTTCAGGGATCTAGTTCCACTGAGTGAAGCTTGGGGCAAGAATGAGTATTTGCATCTTGATGTTACCACTCCTTCAGGCCAAATCAGAATGTTACTACTTCTAGTTCTTGAGCTCAAAAATGGCTGTGCAAACCTGAAACTTCTCAGATCAAAGGTATCTGTTTCAGCCTCTTCCACGGGCATCCCTGTAAAAATCCCACAGAAGACACTGTGCATGATCATCCTACGGCCATTTCCATGAGGCTGCTACCTTATCCCTAGCTTTGTGGGAAGCGAACACCTCTGATCACAGGAAAAGCAGGCTTCTCTGCCAGCCTAAAGAGAAAGTTGTGACCAACCTAAACCAACCACGGTAACCCTGTTCTCTCTTGCCAGTAATTGGTTCTGAGATGGCTGTATGCCCCACTTCCTGCCAGGGAGACATGTGTATAAGTCACTGGGCACCTGTCCTGCCTGAAAGGAGACAGACCTATGTCCCTGCCCCTTTCTGCTTGAGACACTGGTGTATGACTCAATGCCCTGTGACCACAGGAACACCAGTATGAGGACTCGGTATCCAGGTCAAGAACAACCAGACTAGCCCAGGCTAAGAACAACCCTCTAAGGCAAGGGAAAACCAGGCAAAGAGTAAGGAGTCACTTGTGTTAAGCAGCAGGAAAAGATTATATAGGAACATTTAGTTGTATATGCATCAGCAACCTCTGGACAAATATATAAGAAATCAGTAAGTCAAGGCAGGGAGCCGGTGGCCAGAGGAATAGAGTGAAGAGGATTTTTTTTATTGTATGCCTCTTGTACTTTTTGGCTTTTGAGTCATATCAAAATATTACCCACTCAAAAATAAAATGAAAAGGGAAGAAATGAATAGAAAAAATAAAAGAGAGCTCCCTTAGGTGCATCCCTAACTTTCATTATTTGAGTGCCCCCTGGTGATTTTTGCAACATCTGTGCATCACTTTATTTAATATTTTTCTTAAAAACAAATCTCACTTTTTTACTGACATTGATTTTAAAACTTTACATAACTAGAAAACATGGAAGATCATTATCACTTGTCATTAATAGAAGCTACAAGTAAAAATGGATACAATGAAAACAAGACATTCTTAAATATTAGATGGCTAGATCTCCAAACCTGATGGGTGCACTCCATTTAAAAAAAGAGAAAGATTAGTCTTACAAACATATAAACACCATACTGAGAATTTGTTTTTCAAGTAGTAAGAAGTTAAAATAAAATTGAAAATATTCCTAATCCCTATATGATTTGCTTATTACAGTATTAGTGATGTGAACTCATTGGCAAGATCTAGGAGACACTTGAGACTCCATCAGGAGGAATATTTTCTCATGCTCTCATCGATCAGGTCTCTATACACACTCTGATTCACTCAGAAGTCCAGTGTATATTACAGACTGAGCTGGATGCTGAAGGGAGTTAAAGATAAATAAGAAATGACTTTTTCCTGCCCTAAGGAGTTTATAACCTACTGGGGCAGATAAGATAAATATACAGTAGAAGTGCTTCATACATAGCTTTATCTATTCTGAAATCAACTATCTAGCCCAGCAAAAAACTAAATACTCAGAACAACTCAATGGAGAAAGAACAGTCTTTTCAACACATGGTGCTGGGTCAAACGGATATACAGATTTTTGTCTGGCAAGAATGAAGATAGACCCCTTCCTTACACCACATACAAAAATTAACTCTAAGTACATCACAGACCTAAATGTTAAGAGCAAAAACTATAAAACTCTTAGAAGAAACATAAGTGTCAATATTCGGGGTTTGGGCTATGCAAAGCCTTCTCAGATGTGACAGCAAAAGCAAAAGCAACAAAGAAAAACAGATCCACTAGACTTCATCAAAATGTACAACTTTTATGTTCCAAAGGGCACCTTCAAGTGAAAAGATGCCTACAGAGGACAGATTTTACAACAAGTCACCTATCTAATAAGGCATTACTATCTGCTACTTACAAAGAATTCCTAAAACTGAACAATAAAAAGACATATAATTAAAAGATAGGCAAAAGATCTGAACAGACATCTCTCCAAAGAAGATGTACAAATGGCCAATGAGAACATGAATGAAATGAGAATGAAACAGAAATGAAAGAGAAATGTAAATCAGAACCACACTGAGATACCACTTCACACCCACTAGATGTCTATACTCAAATGACATGAGCTTGTGAATGATAAGCGCTGGTGAAGATGTGGAGATATGAGATGATGCCAGCTACTACTTTGGAAAACAATCCGGCCCATCCCTCAAAAGGTTAAACATGCAATTAGCATATGACCCCGCAATTCCAGTCCTGGGTATATACCCAAGAGAAATGAAAACATATGTCCACAGAAGAACTTGTACACAGATGTTCACAGCATCATTACTCATAATAGCTAAAAAGTGGAAATAGCCCAAATGTCCATCAACTGATTGACAGATAATAACATGTGGTATAACCATACAATATTGTCTGGCAATAAGAGGGAATGAAGTACTGACACATGCCACAGCACAGATAATAAACCTTGAAAGCCAAATGCTTAAGGATAAGCCAGTCACACAAAGGCCACATATTGTATAATTCTGCTTATGACATGTCCGCAATAGGCAAATACATAGAGATAGAAACCAGACGGGTGGCTGCCCAGGGCTGGGATGTCAGGGGAAATGGAGAGTGGCTGAGACTAGGCAAAGAGCATCTTCGGGGGGTGATGAGAATGGTCTATGCTTAGGTTGTGGTGACAGTTGCACAACCCCATGAACATACTAAAAATCTCTGACTTGGACACTTTAAAAGAGAGATAATATATGGTATGTGAAATCTATCTCAGTAAAAGAACTAAAACGAAACCAAAAAAGTTTTTACGTTTGAAAATGGGAGAAAGAGCACCATTGTTCTCGATGAACACATGCTTTGGGAAGGAGCCCACTGTCCCTGCTGCACTACTGCCATGCCTGTACACGTGCTGAGCCCTGTATGGAAGGTGGGTCATGGGTGTTCCTGTGTAAGCAGAAGATCTGCCTCCCGCACTTCACATCAGTACCTGTGAGCCTCCTAGAGCATGAATATCTCATTACACTCCCAAGTGCAAGTCTACTGTTGAAGGCCAGTATTTTTCCTACAACACGGTCCCAAAACACAAGCCAACTATCTCATCTGGTACTGAGCTATGAAGAAACAGTGATTCACCTAACACGGTAGAAAAACCTGAGTGCCCTGGACTCCAAAACATAGCACAGCCTTCCTTCCTAAAGGGTGTATAGAGTAATTTTGACCATGTATGGTTTCTAGCTGACTTGGGGTCTAGATACCCCAGAAAATGAAACGCTGCTAAATAAAAGACTTAGACAACCAGCAATAAGGAAATGCTATGGAGTCCAAAGGAGAACAGAAGAAATTACAGCTTTCCAGCAGGATACCATGGAGAGGAGAAGGCTGGCAAGGAAGGCGGAGTCTAAGCCACACTAGGAGAGTTGACAAGGCGGAGACAGGTAAGACGGCACAGAGGCCATTTTCGGCAGAGGTTCAGAGAAGGGAGACAGGGAGGGACAGCAGGAACCCGACTGGAGGCTAGGCTGCTCAGCCTAGATATGCCGCTTTCTAGCCTAGGGCTCTTTGTGCCCCTTTTCCTGATCTACAAAATGGAAATGACACCAAATTTAATAGAATCTAATATACCATAGACTATAAGATGAACCATTATTCCATTATCACCAAGAAAAAAAAATGAGTTACAAGACATCGCTGAATATAAAATGCATCCCTAATTCAAAGATGTTAAAAAGTGAAAAAATGTTCCCCTCAGAACTAATGAAATATGGTAATGATAACTACTTATAAGGCTGATGTGAGAATTAGATGAGTAATTATATATGTAAAAAGAATATTCTTGCTGCTGCTGTTATCAATTTTAATTCAACAATAACTGATTGGACAAGTACCCTGAGACCCTGTGGACAAGACAAATATGGTCCAATCCTTACAAATGTTACATCTACCCAAACGGGCAGAATAAACAGGGGGGTGTAGATGAGAGATGTGTATGCACTTAAGCTCCAGCCACAGGGAGTCTCTGGTTTGACTGGAATACAAACTCAAGTCCCATCTTACTGGGCCAAATGGCAAACGGGAGAGAAGTTCTAAAGTAAAGAGAGAATCAGATGTAATTAAAATGACCCTTGAAAAACTACAACATCTCCTATGAAGTACACATACACCCAATTCTGTAGGACTGTACCTACACAATATACACAGAGCACAGCAGACATATGTGAAATACAGTGAGGGGCCATGTTGTACAAAGAACAAATTTAAGCACTGAAATTGTACCCACTGTAACAAGAAAGATGGAGAAGAGAAGAACCAAGACAAGCAGGGCACAACAGATTCAGGTCTCCCGCCCCATCCTCGGCACAGGCAACACCCACAGGGCGTGGCAGCCATGCTGACCACTGAGTTCTTCTTTCTCAGGTCATACTGGTCTCTGTGATGCTGGGCCTGGGATCTTGCAAATCACATTTGGGCTTGGCCAGCTGGCTCCATTAGAGTCTTTACAACAAGGGGCACCAGAAAGTTTGAAACAGCAAGGATGAAGGAGAAAGACTTGCACATTCTTCCCGTGTGCTTCTCCAGTCCTTCCAGTCCTGAGCACCAGCACCCCAGCGATAGTCCCTCTCTGGCAGCACAGTGCCTCTCTGCAGCAACAGCCGATTCCAGTTTGCAGGTTCTCCATGGACTTCATGCTTCCTACCACAGCAGACAAAAGCCCCAACTGAGCAGCACCACTCTTTGAAACTCCGAGTTTCCATGGGGCCCTTCCCTTCACTGCCTGAGTTTTAATAACTGCAACTCTTCTCTTTGATCCCCCAGTCCAAGAGATGAGAACTGCTTCCTGCAATGCTCACTCCATAATACCTCAGTGTTCCCATCTGACCCTTCGATAACCTAGTTAATTTTACGTCATTAACGATTCTTAATAATAAGCTCTCTCTGTTTAAATAATTGCTGTGGTTTCTGTCTCCAGCCTGGACCATTATTACTATAGCAGCAGATTACCCGTCACTCTCCATCTTCAATTTTCTCTCTCTCTCAGAGAAGAGGTAATTCAAGGGGGGGGGGGGACTTAGGCCAATAAACATGAAAAATATTCAACCTCCACTTGAAACCAAAGAAACGAAAATTAATACTAGGAGATATCAATTCTGCCTATCAGATCAACAAAGATTAAAAAGCTGATAATCCCCAGAGCTGGCCGCATGCACTCTCATACACTGTTGGTAGGAATGTAAAAACTGGCATTATCATTTTATGGAACAGTATGTGTCAAAAACCTTCAAAATCTGTGTCTTAAAAAATAAGACACTGCGGGAGTAGATATACTTCTTCCTATTCCTTCTGGTAATACACCTAAAAACTCTACACACATACAAAACAAACATAAAATCTGAAAGCAGGAGAAGGGTCTGGCTAGGGGCCTGGACCCAAAGAATGACACAGCCAAGAGTTTCCTAATGTTTCTTTTTGCTTCATGTATCATGGACTTGGTGCTCAAGGAAATGTCAATGAAAGCCCAAAAGCCCCCCAGAAAGGCTTGCTTTTTCTAGTCCAAGGACCAGGCAAGACAGAAACTTTTAGATGATAACAAGCCTACCCAGTCTAACACCACAGAAAAAAAACACAGTCCCACCCCCACTGGGGAGCTTGGACTGCTACCCTCACCAAGATGCTACAAACTGTCCCTGCTGGGGTAGTGTCAGAGAAGCCCAGGTAAAAAGGCAGATCCTTGACCCCCATCCAGCAGTAGTGAGGTCTCCCCTCCTGCACTCCTGCAATGTAAGTGGAGACCACATGCAGAGCACCCTAGCCAGAGTGGTATCACCAAAAGCCCAGTGGAAAGCCTGAACCCCCAGTTCCAGGAATGTACACGGTGACACAGAACTCTATCTATACATTGTACCAATGTCGATTTCCCAGTTTTGAAATTGTACCACCTTTATGCAAGATGCAACCTTTGGGGGGATCTCCATGAAGGATACATGGGGCCACTCTCTTCTATCTTTGCAACTTCCTGTGAATCTATAATTATTCCAAAATAAAATGCAAAAACAAGAAACCATCACAAAGGAGCATGGGAAACTTTCTGGGAAGGTCATGTTCCACAACTTGATTGAGGTGATGGCTATAGGTCATTACACATTGCATTTGTCAAGGTCATCAACTGAACACTTATTGTGTAGACTCTACTCTAAGTTATACCTCACTAAAATTATTTAAAATAATAAGCTATTCAAATATCTAAATCCATATCAATACCAATTACACAGAAAGTAAAGTTCTCTTTTTAAACAGGAGTATACCAACTAATAAATGTAGAAAAAATTACAGAAATACAAAATGACCAATTTGCAACCACCAGCACATTGATTCAGACAAGAATCATCAATGGAAAGGAAAAATGGCAGAGAAAGTAGCTCCAACCTCTTATCTTCCCACAGAAACATTGAAAAACAAGCAGAAACTATCAGAACCAACTATTTCAAAGCTCTGAAAAGCAGTCAAATGTTTACAGCAACCGAGAGAATGCTGAATCAAGAAAAGGTCAATTTGAAAACAGCAGGACAGCTTTGTGACATTCTTATATGTCCTACCCCTGTCACGGCTCAGTAGCAGCCCCTGTGTCCAAGGTGGAACTGTGGTCTCCAGTCGCAAAGGGAATAGATCTTACTTGTAAATTACTATGCATGATTGTTCTAACATGTCTGGGGGCTGCCTGAAGGACTTATGCAAGGCACAGCTCTCCTGTCTTAGCAAACTCAGCATTTAGGCTAAAAAGGGAGCAAGTGGTTCTAGGAAAAATTATAACAGGTCACACAGATAGTAGACCACCTAGGATGAAAAGTTGGGGGAGATACTTTGAAACATTAGGACATTTTAAAAAATCCATATATACAGGGGGCACCTGGCTGGTGCAGTCAATGGTGTGTGTGACCCTTGATCTCAGGACTGAGGTGCGAGCTACATGTTAGGTGTAGAGATTACTTAAAACAAAACAAAACAAAAATCAGAGCGCCAGGGTGGCTTAGTCAGTTGAGTATCCAACTCTTGATTTTGGCTTTGGCCATGACAACATGGTTATGAGTTTGAGCACTACATCAGACTCTGCGTTCAGTGGGGAGTCTGCTTGAGATTCTCTCTCTCCCTCTCCCCTTCTCCCCACCACCCACTGCTCTTGTGTACTCTTCCTCTCTCTCATCCTAAAATAAAAGAATCTTTAAAAATAAATAAAATCTTTTTTAAAAATACATATATACAAGAAAATTTGGAAAGCTAAACATGGGCCAAGGGCAAGTCACATACTCAGAAAAGACTTGAGAAGGCCCCAACTATTCACATTGAGCTAATTTCCAAGCTCAATAGAAGCCAAACTGTTGAAAGGGTACCCCAGCACAAGCAAATCTGCCAAGACTAGGAAAGTGTCTCAATTGTTGTTTTGCTTTTCCTTATTTTCTGGTGTGTTGTAATTGTTGTTATTTAAGCCTTTGGCATTTAAAGGGCTCCTGTCAAAATATTAGCTGACAGAAACTAAAGGAACAGAAATTTCAGTTACTATACACAACAAGGAATATAGTCTTTGAAAAAACAGTTTGGAAAAATCATTAAACAGGTGGACTGCTATAGCCTTAAAAAAAAAATTTATTTTAAACTGCAAACCATGAGAAAAGGAAAAATCTGATTTCCAGAGTTATAAAATTATTATATTCCAATGTCCAGTGTTCAACAACAATAACAACAACAACAAATCAAAAGGCATACAAGGAACAGGCAAGTATAGCCCATTTAAAGGAACAAAATTAATTCATAGAATGGTTCCCAAAAAGCCCAGGCATCAGACATACTACATAAAAATCATTTAAACATGTTCAAAGAGATAAAGGAAAACGTGGACATATAACAAGGGAAATCAGAAAAATGATACATAAACAAACTGAGAATGCCAAGAAAGACATAGAAACTATTAAAAAAGAACCAACCAAAGATTCTGCAGCTGAAGTGAAAATTCACTACAGGGGTTCAACCGCAGGTCCATGTGTGCAGAAGGAAGAATCAGCAAACATTAAGATAGGACAATAGAATGTACTGAGTCTGAGGAGCAGAAAGAAAAAAGGAAGAAGGAAAGAGAAACAGTGCCTTCAGGATCTTGTGGGACACTAACATCTGTGGGATGGGAGTTTCTGTGGAAGAAGAAAGAGGGAAGGGGGAAGGAAGAATATCCAAAGAAATAATGGTTAAAACTCGCCAAATTTGATGCAAGACATAAATGTACAAATTCAAAAAGCTCAACAAATTTCAAGTAAAATGAATTTTAAAATACCCACATTAAAACACATTATAATCAAACTATTAAAGAGATCTTCAAAAAGCAAGAGAAGGTACTTGATATATATAGGGGAGCCTCAAAAAGATTAACAGTCGATTTCTTCTCAGAAATCATGGAAGCTAGGAGACAATGGGAAGACACATTTAGAGTACTGAAAGAAAAAAGCTTCCAACCAAGAATTCCATACCCTGCGAAAATGTCCTTCAAAAAATGAAGGAGGAATTAAGACATGCCTAGACAAAATCTGAACCACTTCATTATCACTAGACTCGACCCACATTTCTTAATACAGGGAATCCTTCAGGTTAAAATGAAAAGATACCTAGAGAGTAACTTGAATCTGGATAAGAAATAAAGATATCCAGTAAAGGTAAATACACAGGCAAATATAAAACTCAGTATTATTGTATTTTTAATTTGTAACTCCATTTTTTATTCATTATGTAATCTAAAAGACAAACGCATTAAAAAATAATTAAAAATTTGTTACTAGGCATATGATATATAAAAATACAATTTGGGAAAACCATAACATAAAGAGGGAGACAAAGTTGTCTAGGAAGTGTTTTTTAACTTTTTTATTGCCATAAAACATACATAACATAAACTTTGTCACTTTACCAGTATGAAGTGTACAGTTTCATTGGCATTAACTACATTTAAAATATTGTATAACTACAACCCTATCTGTTTCCAGAACTTTTCATCATCCCATAGAAAAAGTTCTGTATCAATTCAAACAGGTAACTCCTCTTCTTCCTGTCCCCCAGGCCTTAGTAACCTCTATTCTACTTTCTGTCTTTTAAATTAGGAGCAGAGTTTTTTTATGCTACTGAAGTTAAGCTGGTATCAATTCAATCATATTGTTATAAATTTAGGATGCTAAATGCAATCTCCATGGTAACCACAAAGAAAAAAAAATCTAAAGACTACACACAAAAAGAAATGAGAAGAGAATCAAATTGGTTCACCACCTAACAAAATCAAGTAAACACAAAAGAAGGCATTAATGGGGAAAAATGGGGGTCCAAAACAACTATAAAGCATATGGAAGACAAAAAGCAAAATGGAAGGATTAGGTTTTTCCTTCCCAGTAATTACTTTAAATGTGAATGTACACTCCAGTCAAAAGGCTGAGACTGGTGAGAGAGATGAAACAATGGTCCAGCTAAATACTATCTACAAAAGAACTACTTTAAATGCAAAACACAGAGGTTGAACTGAAAGAATAAGAAAAGATATCACATGCAAAAAAGATATCATATGGCTATAATAATGTCAAGCATAAAGAGACTTGAAGTAAAAAACAGTCACAAGAAACAAATAAGGACATATTGATAAAAGGGTCAATTCATCAAGAAATAGCAGTTATAAGCACAGATACATCAAGAAGGGCCCCAAAGCATATGAAGCAAATCCTGACAGAATAAAAGAGAGAAATACACCATCCTACAATAATAGAGACTTCAATGCCTCACTTTCAATAATGAATAAAACATTCAGACAGCAGATCAATAAGAAAATAGAGGGCTTGAACAACACTATAAACAAATTAGACCTACCAGACATACGTTGAACACTCCACCATAGACAGTATGTTAAGTCCACAGAACAAGTCACAACAAATTTTCAACGATTGAAACCAGAGAAAGAATCTTCTTTAACCACAATGGAATGAAGTCAGAAATCAGTAAGAAAAGGAAAACTGAAAAATGTACAAATATGTGGAAAGTAAACAATATACTCTTAACCTATGGATCAAAGAAGAAAACAGACAGGAAATGACAAAATGCCTGGACATGGATGAAAATGAAAACAACATAGCAAAATGTACGGAATATAGTAAAGGTAGTGCTTCAAGAGAAATTTAACATAAATGCTTACATTAAAAAGAAGAAATATCTCAAATCAATAACCTAAGTTTATATCTTGAGGAATTAGAAGAGCAAACTAAATCCAAAGACAGCAGAAGAAAAGAGCTAATACAGATTAGAAGTGGAGGTAAACAAAATAGAGAAGATAAAAATCATAGATCATGAGTTAAACCAAAACATTGGTTCTTTGAAAAGATTTTAAAAATTGACAAACCTTTGGACTAATAAAGGAGGAAAAAAAAGTAGATACAAAAAACTAATGAGAATGGGGGCTATGAAATTGGGGGCTAACTCTGCAAAAATAAAAAGGATTGTAAGAAAGTATTGTAAACAACTATGTGCCAACAAATTGGATAACCTGGAAGAAATGTACATAATTCTAGAAACATACAAATTCCTTAACTGACTCAAGAATAAACAGAAAATCTCAAAAGAACTATTATAAGTAAAGAGAGTGAATCAGTAATCAAAAACCTCCCAACAAAGAAAAGTCCAGGACCAGACAGCTTCACTGGCAAATTCAACCAAATATTCAAAAAGATTTAATACCAATCCTTCTCAAACTCTTTTAAAAATCACATAGGAGGGAGCACTTCTTCTTCTTTTTTTTTTTAAAAAAGATTTTATTTATTTATTTATTTATTTAAGGAGGAGAGAGAGAGAAAGAGAGATCACAAGTAGGCAGAGAAGCAGGCAGCAAGAGAGGGGGAAGCAGGCTCCCCCCTGAGCAGAGTCCAACGTGGGGCTCAATCCCAGGACCCTAAGATCATGACCTGAGCTGAAGGCAGAGGCCGAACCCACTGAGCTACCCAGGCACCCTAGGAGGGAACACTTCTTAACTCATTCTGTAAGACCAGCATAATGACATGAACAACAACAACACAAAAAACAGACAATGACACCATAAGAAAAAAACCTATAGGTCACTATCCCTTATGAATAAAAGCAAATCAAACCCAATATCATAGTATAAGGATTATAACACTATGACCTATTGGATTTATACCAGGAACGCAAGCCCACTCAACATGAAAAAAAAATCAACCAATACACTATAGCAACAGAATGAAGGGGGGGAAAAACAAAATCATCTCAATTAATTCAGAAAAGGCAAGCATCTTACAAAATCCAATACCTTTTCATAAGTGAAAACTCCCCAAAAAATAAAATTAAAAGACTTCCTCACCATGATAAAGGCCATATGTAAAAAAAACAAAACAAAACAAAACAAAACAAAAAAACAAAAAAACACCCCATTGGCCCCATGGCCAATCAGTGAAAGAGTCAAAGCTTTCCCCTAAGATCAGAAACAAAGTAGGAGTGCCCACTTTCATCATTGCTATTCAAAACTGGAACCAGGAGTTCTGGCCAGATCAACTAGGTAAGAAACAGAAATAGGAGGAATCCAAATTGGAAATTAAGAAAAATATCTGTTAGCATGACCATTTATAATAGAAAATCCCAAAGAATCCACAGAAAAGCTATTAGAACTAATAATTAAGCTCAGTAAAGTTGCAGGGCACAGCATCAACACTCAAACATCAATCCCATTTCTATATACCAGAAATGAACAATCCAAAAGAGAATTAAGAAAGAACTTTCATTTACAATAGCACCTAAAAGAATAAAATACCTAGCAGTAAGTTTAGGAAGAAGACAAAGGACTTGCACATTGAAAACTATGAAACATTGCTGAAAGAAATTAATGAGACCTCAATAAATGGAAAAACACCTCATGTTCACGGAAACTAAGGAACTAAAGGAACTAAGACCATTCAGTGGGAAAAGAACAGTCCCTTCAACAGATGGTGTCATACCACTGGATGTCCACATGCAAAAGGATGAAGCTAAACTCCTCCTTAGACCACATAAAGAAATCAACTCAAAATTAACCAAGGCTCTAAGTATAAGAGCTAAAGCCGTAAGATTCTTTGAAGAAAACACAGAGATAAATCTTCACAACCTTTGAATTGGATATGATACCAAACATTTGCAAAACAAAAGAAAAAATGGGTAAGCTGAACTTTGTTGAAATGTAAAACTTCTTGCATCAAAGGACAGTATCAAGGAAGTGAATAGATGACCTACAGAATGGAAGAAAACATCTGCAAATCATATTTCTAGTAAGGAACTTGTGTGCAGAATATATAAAGAACTCCTACAAGCTGGTAATAAAAAGACAAATAACCCAATTGAAAAACGGGCAAAGAATCTAAAATGCACATTCCTCCAAAGAAAATATATAGGGCCCCAAGAAGTACATGAAGAGATAGGCAACATCACTAGTTATTAAAGAAATGCAAATCAAAACTCCAATGAGATACCACTTCATTCCTACTAGGATGACTTTAATAAAACAGAATTTTAAAAAAAGAATAAATTGTGGCAAGAAGTAGAGAATCAGGAACGCTTAGACACTGCTGGTAAGAGCAGAAAATGGTGCAGCCCCTTGGAAAACAGTACAGCAGTTCCTCAAAATACTAAAAATAGATTTTCCATATGATCCAGCAATTCCACTTCTGGGGACAGACCCAAAAGAATGGAAAGCAGGAATCTGAATGAGTATTTGCACACCCATGCGCATGGGACTATTCACAATAGCCAAAAGAGAGAAGTATCCCAAATGTCCATCAACAGATACACAGATATACAAAACACGGTCCAGACATACAATGGGGTATTATTTCATAAGGAAATTCTGACACCTGCGGCAAAATGGCTGAACCTGGAAGACATCACGCTAAGTGAAATGAGTCAGTCACAGAAGACAAGTACTATGTAATTCCCTGTATATGCGGTCCCCAGAGTAGGCAAATTCATGGAGACAGAAAGGAGCATGGTAGTGTTTAGTGGGTATAGGTTTTCTGTTAGGAATGACGCAAAAAAAAAGGTTAACATGGCCAATTTTATGCTATATGCATTTTACCAAAATAAAACAATGATGAAAAACCATAAAGACTGTTATGAATGGAATGAGTAGAAAATTACTGGGTGAGTCTGTTTGGAAACAAGATACCCCACACCATCCAAAAGCACTACCCTGCAGATTACTTATGAATTTCAAAGGGGGAAAAGGTACTTTAAAACAGAGAACTCTGGTATACATCATCATAACCAAGTTAACAAATTTAACATTACCCATGAGACTAGGTGACATCCTGTCTCCCCGGATATGGAACACTGAGAAGAACACAAGCACTTATGTAATCATCTTGATCAAAACATTTAACCAGACTCCCCTTATGGGGGAAACAATCAGATATATATATAAGCTGAGGGACATTTTACAAAACCACTGGCTAGGACCCTTTGACAACGTCAATGTCATAAAAGACTATACAGTGCGTAGGCAACTGTCCCTCGTTGTCCCTAAGTATATATAGATGCCTAATCCTTGATTGAGCCCTGGATTTTTCAAAGACAGCCATTAAGGACAGAGTTGAACCATCCAGGAAAATAAGGCCCATATATTGGACATAGACTCTGACTGTTCTACTGTAGTTAGGGAGAAAATGTTCTCATTCTTAGGAGATGAGACACGTGCTAATGTGCAGGGATGAGAGGACAACCTGTGGGTAACACACACAACTCCCTGGCAGCAACACTGGCTGAGTGAGCCCCCAAAACCCCTGTAGTTTGGCAGGCAGGAAGAATCACTGTGGAAAGTAACAAGGCTGACCACCAGCTCATGAAAATTCCACATACGAGCAGGGAGTCAGAGATCAGAGCCCCTAGTAGAAGCAGACTGAGAGGAGGAGTCAGGGATGCTGGAGGGCCACCAGGGCTGCCCTGGAGAGGTCAGGAAGGACTAGCCCTGTTGGCGAGCTATGAGAAGGAAACAGAGAAAAATGAACACTTCCACAGGGCATGTAGGAAGACACTGGATCCAAGAGCAAGAAAGTGAAGACTGATTCAAGAGGGGTACTCACCACTTATTTTTTACTGGTGATCAATCAAAAGGAGCTTAACTTTACAAGGTAAGCATGCTGGTTAGACAGGTGGAAGGATTTTCTGGAAGAATGCATTCAGTCACCTAATAGAGGGGGAGGTTTATGTGGCAGTTTCAAAGCAGTCCTTCCTATAGGGCACCCGAGAGTGGACAGTCTTACCAGCCCCCTTCATCCTCCTTCCACATTTCAAGGACCACACATCCCTCCTTGCTCAAACACAAACTTAAGAAGTGGCTTGGGGATTAAAGCCAGGTATTAGAAATGAGTCAGCAATGAACTGGCTTAACAGAAACACAAAATCCACATTTCAAGTTAAAAGAAAAAAAGTCAACCACTTAGAGCAATTCCACATCCATCCCATGAGATCCCTTTTACAGAGACCCCCACTCTCCCAAGCTATTTCCTCCTGAGGAGCAAGCAATCACCTTCTACTCAGCCTACTTGCAGCTGAATGGATGGTCAACAAGACACAGCGTAACATGCTCTGATTTGCTCTGAGAAATGAGATGTAGTTCAACACCACTGTGATTTGTAATGCCATTTACATAATTAAATGTACAGACAAGTGGCAAAAGGAGGTGGATATGGTTAATGGAGTTACAGAAGAGCTAAAAATAGCAGACAGCTACAGGCTGGAGGGGACACTGGGGGCGGCACCTGCTGATGGGCACTGATGGCCATGGAAAGATTGTCAATTCGCCAAGGGTGTCTTTTCTATTTAGCTGGGGCCTTTTAATCAAGATTTTAAAGCTCCCCACGGACACAGAGCAGCTGGTGGTGGCCTGTTTTACAGATGACAAACTTAAGGTTATCAACAGGGCCACAGAGGGCTTGCAGAAATCCAGCTCAAAAACTTACTGGCAACCTACACTCCCCTCAAATGACAAGAAGGTAGGTTTATCCAAAACAGAGGTTGGAACCCCGTGGGCCTTTGGACTTCCTTTAGCCAACAGTTCTGTTTTGTTAATACCATATAGTTTCCCCTCTCTCCTCCAGCACCTTCCTCCTCTCTTTGAAAGTCTGAAGAGTTGCTGGCATTTAAAAATTTCCATCAAGTCCCACATCTCCAGCTGAGCACTCCTGGGCCCACACATCTGGCCAACAGCAGGCTGCCCACAGAAGGGCCATGTGAGCCCCACAGTGCCCTAGTCCTTACCATTCCCTGTTGTGTTGCATTGCCAATTCTTGCTTACTTCTCAGACATGGAAGGCATTTACCCATGTAACTTTTGATCTAAACCTTTCTAAAAACTGGCAAAGTTTCTAGCCTATTCCATTTGTGGTGTTTCTCCCAAAGTATCTCTGTGCTGTGAGAGAGCAGCATTTCCTATTTGAGTTCCAAGAAATACGTCCTTGTTCTGGTTTGAGTTTTGGTGAAGGACCCTGTGTTCATTTTCTCCACTTTCCCAATCAACTGTATACCTTCCAAGGTGCAGAAGCCTTTCATGTTTGAGACTGTCCTTTCAAAGAAATACATTCCTACTTCCTTTTGCCCCACCCCCCGCTTTACTTATTTTAAAGATCTTTCCCTTGACCTTCCCCAAATAGGTTACATCTTTTTGTCTTAAGGCAGTGTTCCCAAGCACAACCTATAGTCTTATGAAGGAAACCATAAATATGTGTTTGATTTTTTAAAGTTTTTTTTTCCATGTGGAAACACACAGGAAGAGGTAGAAATGTGTAATACCACGTTTACAGGTGTACAAGGATACAAACCCAACAAACACATGTAACATGATTCTTGCCTTCATTAACAAGATACATGCAGATTCCAGACGAAGACTAACCAAGAAGTTAGGATGTGTGGAGGACCAGGGAGGCACACAGGAAGGATGCTGCACACTAGTGCCCCTGGGGCGGTCCACCCCCTCCAACATTCCCCCGGTCTACTGGATTACCTCCAAAGGCCCATGCGACTCACCTCCTACAGCCCTCCCCTACTCCTGTGGATCAGCCTTCCTGGTCTTCCTGTTCTTCCTCAGATTTGCCCAAGAAGCCATGCTTCCCCACTTGCTGTCCCCTCCACCTCGAAAGTTCCTGCCCTAGATACCCTCATGGATAGGATAAGTGACTTCAACTATCACCTCCCCATATATAAAAAAGTGTACCTAGTGGAGCCCCTTTGGGGGATTTTCATCAGAAAATGCTTTGGAACTAGGTAGAGGTAACGGTCGCACAATAATGTGAATGTACAAAGTGCCAGTGAATTAACATTTGAAAATGTTGTGTTATGTGAGTTTCACCTTGACAGAAAAGAAAAATAGCTCAACCACCTTCATACTCTGTCCTCAGAAAACATGCCCTGTTTTTCTTCACAATACTGATCACCTGGTCATCTGATCAAAAATGATCATTTGACCTATTATCTTTGTGTTTACTGTGTGTCTCTCCGTACTTATAGTCTACACCTAAAACACAAGCACAAATGGCGAGACCGTGTTCTGTTCACACCGTATTCTAGTGCCTAGAATAGAGCATGGTATACAGAAAGCATTCAACAGGTACTTGTTGAGTCAACAGACAAGGAACGATTTCTCAGTTAGTCTTTGTACCCTGTAAGGCTGCTGGGTGTTCCAGACGAGGAAACCAAGGCCTTCCAGGCCCTCCAGCCTGTGCAGTGTGTGTGCAAGAGTGGAGGGAGAGGGGTTTTCAGAGGGGATGCAGCCCTGGAAAACTGCTGAGACAGTAATTCCACATCCCCAGTGACCTGCAGCACGTGAATCAGGGTGGAAAACCCTCCAAGGTCCAGGAGGGGTGAGGAAGAGGTTAAAGCAGATGCTGCCCTCAGTCAGGATGCCAGGTGCTCCAACAGCCTGTGGTTCCCCAAGCAGTTCTTTTAGAGACAAAGGAGAAGTGTTTTAATAATGTTCATCTTTCTCCTTTTACAAAAACTATCGATTCTCAATAGTGGGCGTATTTAACAGAATCACCCAAGAGGCTCCTGCAATCTCTATTTCCTCTCTCCACCTCCCTCTGCCCCAGATTCTCATGCATGGTGGAGGTAAGGCAGAGGGTGGTTGAGAATCCTGGCCGCCGAGGGAAGCTCTGCCCTACAAGCACAAGGCTGGAGGTCTGCCCTGTGTTGCTGCTGCAATTTTCATTTGGCTCTCCAGCATCAGTACCAACAGACCAGCTGCTATGACTGGGCCTCATGTCCCAGTTTGGCTGCAGGGCTCTGGGTAAGTGACTGAACCTCCCCGAGCCTCAGAGTCATCTGCAAACCAGAGCAGAGACCGTCCCTACTTAGCATGGACTCTGGAAGGGTCAACTGAGAAATCACATGCAAAGTACCTAGTCCAGGACCAGGCACAAGGAGGGGCTGTATCTACACACACAGGGGTGGGTGTGCACACGCACACAGATATACTACAGCACCTTGAACACCTGAGCATTTCACAATAATAAGGTACAAATAATACCTGTTCCCCATTTCATAAATTTAATGACGACAAATTTTAATACACTGAGTTTCTGAATAAAAGGAACAACCAGTATTCTTTTTTTAGACTAATGGAATATTCCATTTTTTTTTCAAGCCACACAAATATATCTGCATTTAATGAGACAGTTGTGCCTACCTGTCAGGCCTAAATAATCGGGTTGCCAAAAAAAAGAGCTACATTGACTCCAATACAGATATATTGCAGAATCCCTGAGGAGCTCAGTGAAACTACCGGATTTCAAGGAACAGTACGAAAGACACTTTCTGATGCCACGCTGTGCAGGAGAGCCTCAGAGATGACCCTCCAGCCAGTGCTATCAACCCAGAGCCCAAAACAGATGCCCAGGGACTTTCAGATGCAGGCACTAGCTCAGGCCCTCAGACAGGCCAGCTAAGCTCATCTGAGCCCCAGGTCCCCTGTACAGTGACAGGGCTGAGCTAGACAGACTCGGCACCTGCTCTGTTCCCAGCTCTGATGATCTATAATTGTGTACCTCCTTCCCTCTGCACGCCAGACAGAACAGACCCTGCGGAGAGCTGTAAGAAGCATTTATACTCAGCTCTAGCATCTTTTAACCCTCTCCCTCCTCAGGTTCTCTCTGGTTCCATTTATGTGCCATGCACCTTCTTCAGCTTGCCCTGGAACCAGGGCAGCTGGCTTGCTCTTCTCCAGGCTCTCTTTCTCCATCTTCTTGAGGAGTCCTGATTCTCTTGCAGGCTCCCTTCCCCCCAGATTTTAGAATGCAACCGCTCATTACCTTGCTGGGAAGAAGCCAGACCCAGGAAGACTGACAGCAGCCTCACTTCCTCCTTGTGGCCATCTCCTGGCCTGCCATCAGCTTCTTTACCTGGGGACCCTTCCAAGGGACAGCCTCTGAGGCCAAAAGGCTGAAGGTGCCTACCTTCGTCTCCCGGGCTCCTAAATGCATCCTTCCAGAAAAGGTGGAGGATGGACTCTGTGGTGGCTAAAAAAAAAATTCATCTGGAAGTACGTGATCCCTAAGGAGAGAGACATCAGGGTTCCTAGCAGCAGTTACACAGGCAAAAATCAATCTCTCCTGAAAACCAATTAGGGTGAGCGCGCAAGATTTTCACTTTGGCAGCTGAGCTGCTCGAAGCAGCCTGCTTTGGAGAGGAAACGTCAGAAAGCTTACTCCTAGACAGGCTGGCCTTCTCTCCCTAACTCCCAGTTCTGCCACATCTAGCACCTTAAAAAGAGCTCAGCTCAGAGGGTGCCCCTGGGCATCCTGGCACTGACATGCATGGGGAGACGTGACCACTCCGCACAGGCTGAAGGAAGATCTGTGCCGACCACAAGCCAGCTCACTGAGGACCTAGTACATATGAAGCACTGAACGAGGCACTCTGAGTGTGATTATACTCTACCCTTGCAATAACCCTGTCCCCAATTTACAGATCGAGGAACTGATGCCCAGAGATACTCAACTAAGGCCACAAAACTTGTGTAAGTAACATAGATAAGATTTTCTTGTCCTGCTACTCACTACCTCCCTCTTAGGGCACTTTAGACTCCAATTTAAAGAAGTGGAGTTCTATCTACTGTGACTATTTGATGGATTAACACAGAACAGGTTGTTTGCTTTATCTATCTCTAAGCCCAAAGCAGGCCCACCAGTGTTCAGTGCTGCTGTGAACTCTTTAAAGAAGCACATAGATGATTCTAATAATCATCCCCCATACCGCCCCACCAACTTCTCCTGGAACATGCACACCACCTTCAAAGAAATATTTTCCCAATAAAGGCTCAAGACAGCCCTTATGTGTCCTCCCCAACCACTCAGGGAAAGCAGCCCTTACGAGCTTCTCCAGGCTGCCCCACTGCCAATCTCTCAGGCAGCACCAACCTCCAGTGGGGCTTGGCACACGTGCCACAGCACCCAGTGCCCACAGATGAATCCAGAGATTCACGCTGGAATGCTACAGCTCACAGAGTAGGAAGAACAAAGCCTGTGGCCGCTCTCTTCACTTAGCGCTACAGAAAGGCAGCCCATGGAGGCTCTGGGCAGAGAGCCTGTATGCCAGAAAGCAGTGGGGGGAGGGAGGGTGGGGGGAAAGGGAGTAAAAAGGTGAAAGTGGAAAAGGGGGGCAGGAGCATGAGGATGTGGAAGAAGAGTGCCAAGGGCCTAGTAAGGCTGAGCCAACTCGGCCAGCTCTCCCAGAAGCTGTTTCCACCCAGGCCTGTCCAGGACTTATGCAGGACTCTACCCCAGTGTCGGTGTGGACCAGTGCTCTGCAAGCCCGAGCGATGGAGGCATGGGGCAGGCAGCAACACGCTCACTAGGATACCATCGGGATGATTTGCACCAGGCCAGAACTCCCTGCTTACCCCTCCTCTGCCACCCTCAGGAGGACAAAAGGACAGCATAGCTCCTGCTGCGAGAACCTTGGACTCTCAGCAAAAACGAGCAAGAAAGTCTATTTAGATACCAACTGGGGGTTCCTTAAACCCAACAAGCTATTTGCCAAGGGAAGTTCAAGTCACCACTAGGTTAGCTCATTTCTCTGTGTCCCTTCTTCTCCAGGCCTTGAAAAATCTCCCTGGCTGACAAAACCATGGCAGTCCATCCACCCATAGTAAAGTCAGAATCTGCTTGTTTTGTAAAAGGGAGCCAAGGAAAAGGCACATGAGGGTGTCACCAGCTCCCTCGGAAGCTTGTGGAAGGAGTCCTACCGTTTCTCCTCCCATTTGCCAGCCAGGGAAGAAGACCAAAGACTCGGCTCTTAATTTGGCCTTGACCTCAGGTATTTGGCAAGGAAGGGCAATGGGACTTACCAGCTCTGGGAACAAAGGAACCTGTGGTTGAGGAGTAAATGCCCAGGTCCGGTCCAGCCCAGCATAAAACCCCAACATTTCTCATTCTTCATCTAATCCCAACTGTGCCTCCTCTACATTTTTCTGGACCCAAGCCAAGCTATCAGCAACTTTCTGGATGGGGAGCAGAATACTGCAGGAAGAGAGGGGAGCCCTTCCCCCAGGCAGCCCCACTGAACGGGCTGGATGGTAGGATGTGTCCCCTCTAACCAGCCCCATCCAGTGATCTCCACCAGTACCCAGGGCAGCCATAACAAAAGGGAGGCCTCAGGGGACCACAAAGGCAAAAACCTGGGTCTCCCAAAAAAAGGGGAAGGGGACAATGGGAGATCAGGCCCAGAATAATGGGCCTTTCCAGCTTGCTCAGCTAGATCTAGCCTCTCCAAAGGAACAAGTCAGGGGAAGGAGCCTGCCCTCCCCTCCTGCCTGCAGAGGCCAGCTTCAAGCCCTGGGCCCTCCAGGTCCACGAGTGGCCCAGGACTGCCACCTAGTGGCCCCAACACGCAGGAAAGGAAGGGATTCCAGGACAACCCAGCCTTAACTTCATTCACAAAGCGCAGCAGGATTCTGACTGTGGTAACAAGCAAAATCATTCCCAGAGGACCCATGACAGGATGACGAGTAGGAAGGAGTTGGCTGTGTTCCTCTCAGAGCCTGCCCTCCTTCCCCAACCTTACTAAACCCCAGAGCCTGCCCCCAGTGAGTGCAGAAAATGCAATGCCACAGGCAAGGACCCAGCAGGAGGCCAACCCCTGCCCCCAAAACATAAAGGGCTCTGAGACCTGGCCTTTACCCCAAGACCCTGTTCCAAAACCTGATGAACTCCTTGGAACAGAAAATCCTTTATGTGGCCATCAAATCAGTGAGTGCTACTGGGCATTACGAAGTGTCCCCGAGTGGGGAGGGCAAGGGGCCTTGGAGGGGAGGGCCTGGGACATGGCAGAGGACTGGGAGTGATCCCGAGGGCAACAGAGCTGAGCTGACTGGTCCTGAGTCCTTCCTGTGTGCCAAGCCCCCCACTAAGCACTTTTCCTGTATCACCTCAAGAAGCCTTCACAACAACATGGCAATGAGGCTCACCCCTCTTCACAGAAGGGACCATGGAGAGATTAAATGGCATTACCCAGGGGCACAGCTGGGAAACAGGAGTTGATCGCACAGAAGCCGGCTCCTCAATCCATGCTATGCCACTGCTGCCAATCCAGCTGCTGGACACAACCACAGACTGAATGTGCTCCACCCGAAAATCCGAAAAACCCAGGTCTGTTCTGGCCGGAGCCCAGCAAAGGAGCAGAATCCTGCAACTCTAGGGCAGCGGAGGCAAGGATCAAGTTAGCACAACACAGCAAATTCTCCATACGGAGGAAAAGCTACTGTGTTCAAAGAAGCAATATCAGAGGCCAAGAGGAAAACACCAGCCCCCAAGTGGCCCTGCAAAGCCAGACAAAAGATAAAACACACATTCGCTTCCTCCAGTCCCGGTGGTGACTCCAGGGAAACCCAGAGGGCAAGAAAGATGAGAAAGGCCTCTGCTTCGATCTCACTCTCCCATCCTCCCAGAGCCTCTGGAGGTCAAGAGGGTCATGCTGGGGTCAGCACAGAGCACCAACCGCCCTTGGTCAGCTGTGTCTTCCTGCGGAGGAAGGCAAAGTCCAGGCCTATTACCGTGCCACCACCGAGTCCCTGGGGGAATTTCATAGATTCCTCATTAGCATGGGATAACTGCCTGCCCACCTGTTAGAAAAACTTTCCGCTTATGGTGACAGATGGGGCAGTGCTAATGGGCTGGATTTAACTGGGATGCAAGGAAGTTCAGGCTCATTGCAAAGGGAATTAGCATTAAAGGTGGGTGGGTCTGCTCACTCAGGGGAGGGCCTGGGAAGAAGGTGGGGTAACTTACCCAGGGACCTCACGCTCTAGAGGTAGCCATGCTCAAGCAGGGCCACACCCTCCAGCAAGCCTCAGGCACCAGCAGCCTGGCTGGTTTAGACTCAGCCTCAGTTCTCCTCCTCATCTCAATCTAAATTCTGGAAGGGAGTCCCCAGGCCTGCAGGACTTCTGACTCCGTCTGATCTGCTGGAAAGTGCCGTCCCTCTGTGAGGTCTGGCCAGGGCCCAGCTGTGGACAGATGGCCAGGGAAGAACTGTGTGCCCTGCCACATTCAGCATCCCGACGGATCATCTTCAGAACAACAGAGACACATTTCTGAGGTCTCGGCAGAAGCCTCTCAGGCCAGCTGCCTAGAAGGCCAGCTGACCACTAGGAAGGAAAAGGCGAAGACAGTTCCACTCTGATGTAGAATCAATCTCCCCTTCCTCCATCTGGGCAGAGCTGACAGCACTACACCTTCTCTCCAGCCCTTTACTGCTATGTGTGGACGACTGAGTGGTTACCACAGGGGCAAAATATTTTATAAATGACTACATGAAGCCCAGCTTTGGGAGGAAGACACTTTCTGCTCTGGACATTTTCCGTTGGAGGGACCTGAAGGCATCAGGAGAGATATGTCCAACCAGCACCCAGATATGCAAAGCCCTCAGCAGAGATCAGGTCAAAGGTAGACATGGAGGGAGTTTCTGGGAGGGAATGAAGCAACGGAGAACAGTGGCAGATCTCCACTGTCCCCCACCATCCAGTCTTCCCTTCCTCTAGGCTAGTAGCGTTTCAGTGGGGTCCCAGCTAGACTACATTTCCTAGGCAACCAGGAGTGAGGTGCAGCCATGTGACTGCTTTCTAGCAGTAAGATATGTCCAGAAACAGCACCCAGGTCTTGCTGTTAAATGACTGATTGGGCCTGTGCCCCCTTGGCCCCTTCCCTGTCCCACTAGCTGGGAAGCATGAGAACTGGAGCAAGCACCCGGAACCCTCAGATGCTGAGGCTGGCTGAGCCCACCGGAGCCACGGACTACCCCCGCACCTCTGGACTGTTACAGGAAAGAGGAATACACGTACCAGGGGGCTTCTTTGTTATAGCAGCTCAGCCTCTGCCCCAACATTAGGACCATCTGCAGACCACAGATCCATCTGGGAATGGGTAGAGGCTAGGAGGCCAGAGAAGATGCACTCCCCTAGGCATCCCCCTGTTGGCAAAGGGCACCTCAAACCAGAAGTCTGAGAAATCGTGCCTGACACTTCCTTTTCCTTCACCCACATATCTCAACTGCCGATTCTTTCTCTGTGCAATTCTCCCCACCTGCTCACAGTCGCTGTCCTTTGTCTGGGTCACTATGACCTCTCAGAACTCCTGCCTCTGTTTTCGCCCATGCTAAGCCACTCCACACAGAATGTTCGTGAGAACCTGACATAGGCTCCCTCCTGCCTCTGATCCAAACTTCCCACGGTGCCTACAAGACTCTTCACCATCCCCAACCCTCCCCACCTCCAGCTCCTCTGCCCCACTGAGCTCCCTCCCACCCCAGACCCTTGACTATGTGCCTCCCCCTGACCATGATGTCCTCCTCCCTCTTCTTTTTTTAATTCCCATCATTCCTCTAGGTCTTGGCTCAAACCTCTGCTCCTCATAGAAACCTTTGCAGACTTCCATGTAAATTAGGTCCCTACTATTTCTCTCTCTGTAAATACCTTGTTTTTTAGCAACAACACTTCTCTCTGTTTGTAGTTCAATGAGTGTTTCCTCTTTGAATGTTCTTCTCTCCAACTGGACTGCAGCCTCCAGCAGGCCCTTGACCATGTCACGTCACACCTAACCCAGTACCGGCAAAAGCACCCTTTGGTGAACATGTGTTGTACAGGCAGAAAGGGAGGCACAGAGGTTCACTGAAGTGAAAGTTCAAAGGCAGGGGGGCTCTTTAGCATCCAATATCCCATGGAGCAAATGTGAAGAATGTTAACTGATTTCTTGGAAAAAAGACTAGTTTCTGAGAACAACCTATTAAGGAAAGTGAAGACCAAATTGTAAAGAGTTGGGGAAGCGAGAATACGATTTTACTGCTGGATTTCGAAAGACGATGACAAAGGAAAGGGAGAGCAAGGCTGCACCCAGAGGGGCTGCTGGGGAGGATTGCTGGTGTCAAACAGGGAGAAGCTGAGCACGGGGAGCCAGAACGGGAAGGAACCAGAGCAAGCTCCTCAGGGACAGAAGGGCAAGACCCAGGCCACAGCAGGTAAGGCCCCTTGCAAGAGGATGGGGAAGAGAGGATGGCAAGGCAGGGACAGAAAGCCAAGCTGTTCCAAACAAGTAAGTGTAGACACGGTCTGGGACGGGTGCAGTTCAGAACACCACAGCAGCCACCCAGAAAGGGTGAAAGGGGGATGAGCCAACAGTAGTTCAATGAGTGTTGCCTGGTACGGGACTTCCAGGGGTGGCCTGGTGAGCCCAGGCCCAGACTCGGAGAAGCATGTGGAAGGTGCCCATGGCTGAGTCTGGCAAAGCCGGCATGGAGGAAGGACACAAGGACCAAGGGAAGGAGGTGCTGTCTGTGAACAGTATCAGTACTAATCCTGCAGGGCAGGGAGACATCTGGGGCCAGGACATGGGGGTGAAGACAAAGATCAGCAAAAGCCAAGAATGGGTTCCGGGGAAAAGAGAGAGAGGAGAGTTAAGAAGCAAGTGTCTGATGTGGGACATGCCAAGAGAACAACAGCCATTGTAGAAAGAAGATAGAGACCCATGATCTGGAAACTGCTGGTAAGGAATGCTCTTTAGCCTCAAGCCACAAGGAAATGTTGTGGTGTGAATTTTGTCGTGGACCTACTACAGCGCAGACACTTTTCTAGATACTAAAACATTACCTCATCTCAACCCCACACGAAACCTGTGAGAGCCTCCACTTTATAGCGGGGGAAACTGAGGGTGTACGAAGCTATCCCACATGATAAGCAGTCAAGAGTCTCTCTTGTGGGGTGCCTGGGTGGCTCAGTAGGTTGAAGCCTCTGTCTTCGGCTAGGGTCGTGGTCTCGGGGTCCTGGGATCAAGCCCCGCGTTGGGCTCTCTGCTCAGCGGGGAACCTGCTTCCTCCTTTCTCTCTGCCCGCCTCTCTGCTTACTTGTAATCTCTATCAAATAAATAAATAAAATCTTTTAAAAAAAAAAAAAAGAGTCTCTCTTGTAACACCTCCAGACCACTGCAATGATGTGCCAACCCCGAATGACCACGCTGGCCACAGCGAGACCCAGGGCTTCTGAGTGAGTCATTCTTCTCCAGGACTTTAGATGCCAATCAGGAAAACTGGGGCATCACCAGCAGATCTTGAGGAAAAATAAGGAGATGAAATAAAGGGGGGGGGGGAAATGACTCCAAAAGCTAAGAGCATCTCAGAAGAGAAGTCAGTTGTCCCAGTGGTCCCATGCAGCCATAAAGGAGCTTCTCCAAGGACTAGGGCCAGAGGGAGAAAATTGAGCCAAACAACCCAGGGTCAGGGAAAACTCTGCGGTTCCATCTTATGCCCCCCTGTACCACCTCCAAGACTGCTCCCATCAGTGCCAGCAGAGCCCAGCTGAAGCAGCAGTGGATTAAATACAAAGTCCTGAGGCGGCAAAGCCCACTCCTCTAGAGCAAAGATTAAGGAAGCACTGCAGAAAATCAAGAAGGGAAAAGCAAAAAAAGAAGAAGAAGAAGAAAGAAAGAAAGAAAGAAAGAAAGAAAGAAAGAAAGAAAGAAAGAAAGAAGAAAGAAAACCTGCCACATACCCTGCTGCTGAGAGTTAACAGTCTTACTCATTTCTCATCAAAAACCTCTTCCAAAGAGGTTAAGCACACAATAGGCTATCGAAGGCGCCAGCCCCGGCGGCTGCTTGAAATTCCACACATGTGCCGTGGCGATGTATTTCTATTAATGTCCAGTGTGTGTCAGCATGAAGATAAGGTGCTGACATCGTGTCCGAGCAGTCAACCAGAGAATGGGCCCCATGTTCAACATTGTCTGACACTCGGGAGCCCCAAGAACAGAAGCTCTTGAGCTGATCCTGCCCTGTGTGCTCTCGCACACTTCCTGCTGCGGCCCACGGCGGGGTGGGGGATGTGTGCGCAGGGGTGGAGGCAGGAGAGGGGATCATCGAGGCGGGAAAGGCGCCAGGGTGGGGGGGAGCCCTGAGAACCACACATGAAGAGATAGATCCCCAGAGGGTCCTTTATGTTGGGAAGGGGACGAGAGTAGGCAGAGTCAGGAGAGTCATAGGGGAAAGGGTGCCTGCACTGTGCAAGCCTACTAGGGGGCTGGGAGTAAAGAGCAGGGGCAGACCCCTCCTCCAAGAGGCCTTCCTAGTGCGGTCAGCCCAGTGGCACCAGAGCTGCGTGGCAGGGCACACATGGTACAAAGGCCTCGAACATACAGCTGCTCTGCTTGGCCTCCCCCTTAGCTGCCCTTCCCAACTACCCCAGTCCTAGCAGAGAAACAGGATACCAGAAGCCTCTGGAGAAAGCCTGCAGGAACTCAGCAAGGCAGGACGGAGTGCCACCAAGAGTGTGGGTACACTGGCTCCATCCAGAATGCCTGCAAGTGGGCCCCTCCCCTCAGCCTCACAAGTGCCCAGGGTGCATGGAAACACTCCAGTCTGGGCATCGGTAAGAACACCCACCAGGAGAGGACAGGCAGGGAAACTCAGATGAACCTTGGGAGGCTGGAGACAATCGGGAAGGTCTGTTTTAGAATGAAGGAGTCCAGGTTGGGAGGAAAGGCAGCACCTGGAGACCGCCATTACACCTGCTCTCTGCAGCAACCCGTCTCCACCACGGTGGGGTCAGACCCCACTTCTACCCTTAGATTCATCACCTGCTGAACTTCTCTTCTCCTGCACTGGGGCGAACTCGGCATGATGCAAAGACAAGAATGTAGGGACTGCCTTCCACCTTCCAGCAAGGAGGCTGGGTGCTTGGCCTCCACCATGTCACTAATGCATCCTTACAACTCTAGATGCTTGCCTGTTGACAGGCAAGGAAACAGGCTTGTGGAGTTACAGAAGGTGTCCAAGATCACAGTGGGAGTACTTGGTGAATCTGTGCCTGGGTCTCACAAGTCCAGAAGCAGGGCTTCTACACTGCCATTCTAGAGAAGATGCCACTTGCCACCTGACTGGCATTCAACCCCTGAAACAAACCTGATCTTGGGGACTGGTCAGATCCCCAGCTAAAATTACTCACTATCTCAGCTTCCCTTTCAGCCAAACTGCTGTGTTTGTAAGAGTCCCTGGAGAGAGTGTCCCTCTTACAGAAAGCAAAACTTGACTCAGAAAAGGCTTTGGGGCCTTCCCTCCTCCTGGGTGTAAAACAAATGAGATGTCTGGAGACAAAGTAGCCATTCTGAGGCCATGAGGAGAGCTGCATTGAGAATGGTGATTCAAAAGGAAAGGAGGTGAATGCATCTCTCCTGATGCACTGAGCTACTGGACCCACATGACCTGTCTGCTCCGAGACTTCTTATTCATGAAATAAACACACCCCCCACTGTTTAAGCCACTGCCACCTGGGCTTCTGTTACAGCCCAAGCTGTTCCTGATTGGTGCACATGCTGCTCTATCTAAGAGCCCTCATCTTGTAGCCCAGACACATGAGATAGGGACCTCACTCAGCCACTAAGTGGACACAGAGGTAAGAGGAAAATGTCTGAGACTTTTCTCCCATCCCACTTGTTGATGTTTGTCAGTCAAATAATCCCTTTCCACTCTTTACTTTGTCAGTAGCCAGCAGTGGTCTCTATCCAAGGGGGCAAACACAATCTGCTTAATTGACAAATCTAAAACTTTTTTTTCAGAAAAAGGAAAAGGCAGAATGGTAGCAGATTATGTGAATAAACCACATAAACTGACTTAAAATAAACTATGACCCTCCCCTCTCCACAGCCCTGCTGGCATCCTAGAGGCATGCATGGAAATGGGTGGGACTAGCCCAATTTCACTCAAGCAGGACAGAAAAAGAAAACATACTGCTGCCAAGATCAATTAGGGCTGTAGGGCCAGTTCCACTCAATCCACAGGCACAAAGCGAGTGGCAAGGGTGGCGGGCATGGCTTCTAGAAGAAGACTGGGATGGGTACAGAGCAGACACAGACAGCAGGTGCCGCTGCTGAGCACCACTGTCCCTGATGGCCTGCGTCCTCTCAGAGGTCAGGATGGCCAGCACACACTATCCGGTTCCAGCCCCACTTCTCAAGTCAGGTTTCCCTATAATTTTAGACTAACTCACGGTGCACAAGACCTTCTCAAAATATAAAAAGCCCTAAACTCTCAGCCAGACCCTGGGCTTCTCACAAGACACAAAGCAGTAGGTCAGTAAGATGCCACCTGCTGCTGTGATGCCTGTCAAGATGGCACAGGTCACCACCACCTCCCCACCCTGCTGCTGGATTTTTCCAAGAAAGTCTACAGCCCAGGCCCCTTGAGACCCATCAGGCACACAGAGGCCAAGGAGCCTGGCTCAGGTCGTCAGCAGAGTCCCTCAAGAGGCTTAAGAGAAAAAGCTTCTTTCACAATTCTCTCCAGATCCCAGCCCCAGCTGTCAGCCTCTTTAGCTCATCCCTGGTGCTAAGAGACATTTTCGTAGACATGCGATCTGCTAATTAGAAGCAATGACACCAGGAATGGAACCGCAACCAGCCATTTGCCTAACAAAGTTAGCAGCTAATGAGGATTTCCAGCTTCTGTCAGCACACAGCAGAGGTCACCTGAGCTACACACCAGAGCCAGGAAGGGAAAACTAAAGGCATCTGCAGATCCGTGAAGCGGTGAAAGGGAGGAAGCTGCACAAAATCCTAATCAACCCAGACTGTGAAACCCACTTGGAATTCCAACTTCTTAAATAAGAGGGCTAAGTGCACATCTTTCACCATCCCAAGTGTTGGGATCTCCCTTCCCACAGGAGGGCCATTCTGAAACAGATTCTGAAATCCCTTCATTCACCTGAGAATTCCATAGAGCAACAGCTTTCTTTAAAGAGAAGGAGACCACATGTCTTCCACCTTCTACTAAGATCCAAAGAACCAGAGATGGCTATTCACCATCTCTTTGCTCCGCTGGTACCACCGTGGTGACATTGTCTGGACAAGCCCCCCTACCACCCCGGTCCCTTTGGCTCCTCTCAATCCCACCTCACCACACGTGCTCTCACCCTAGTCCTCCAACTCCCCACTGCCAGGGTAACCGCCATCTTCCTGGTCGTTCAAAACGTGTCAAACTGCTAAGGGAACAATAGGGTTTTTCCAGCCCAAGGACGCCATCACAGTGCATCCAGGGGCAATGCCTAGACTTCAACCCTCAGACCTATTGGGCTCACTCAGGGCGCATGTCCCAGGGACCTGAGAAGCAACTAGACCATCATAGCCCTCCCATGCACAGGCTGGCGAGGGAGTCTAAATGTCTGGAGAAGGCTTCTTTCTGCTCCTGCCACATGCCTCAAATATCACACGGGCTGCTGCCACAGGAAGTAGCTCTCCCACACAGTGCACGTTACTGCTGGCAGTCTGCCGGGTACCACCTGACGTCACTCATGTCCTGAAGCTGGCACTGCCCGCTTTGGCAATAGTTTCTTACCACCTGTCCCCCACAACGCCAAACCCAGCTTGCCTGATCCTTCCTGGGGCATGGTACTAGGACAGAGCGGTTTACTAGCTATCCTCAGCAAAGAGGTCCTGCTTTCTTTTGAGGCCAAGAGGTCTGACAAAGGCACCCAAGTAGGCAGTGAGCTGCATCAGGGATGGGGGCCTGGTGTGCATTTCAAATAGCACGGCCTCTGCCCTCAAGCACCGCGGGGAGCCACATCACCAGTGGGAATACAACACCTCCCTCAGGGGCCCCAACAGCAACAGGGGCAGAACCACTGTGAAGTCCCTGGCTACCTACATGAGTCCAGGAGCCTGCTTCGGGCCTGCATGGGTTGGGGGGGGGGGCACTGTTCAAAACACAGATTCCAGGGTCACAGCGACAAAGAGTCTAGTCCAGTTGTTTCTGGCCTAAGATCCAATTATGTGTCTCTCTGACAAGTTCCCGGGTGATCCTAACACACAGCAGGTGGGGAAGTCAGGCAGGGAGATGGACCAAGAGCAAAGTGCTGCCGGGGACGAGGCTGAACGAGAGGGCCCTGGATGCCCATACCACTCAGGTGAAAAACCCCAAGGCATCTGCCCACCAATGAGATGTTTCTTTAACACCCTCCCATCCCCACTGCCTCCACAGTATTGCGGTCTGTCTCTCCAGGACTGATTTGTTCCAGGAATCAGTTCATATCAACCCCTTGTCAAGAGTCCATGGATGAGGTATAACTTGCCCAACAATGCGCAACCCTCTCTACCCCATTTCTGCCCCAGGAAGGAAACAGCACAGAATAGTGAAGGAACCCCAGAGATGGGCTCATATGGGTACAGTTCTGTCAGTTTCACTAGCCATAACAATGTGCCCAATTCCTGGAGCTCCTGGGTACCAGACATTTCACGCCAATGGCTCCATGGGTCAATCCTCACAACTACTCACAAGCATCATGATCCAGTGCTGGTGCACTAAGGGCCATCCCTGGACTTGGGTGCCAGGTTCTTAGCCTCTGACTGGTTTTTATGCCCTCCCTCACCCCCACTTTGTACAAAATATATGAGAAATACAGCCAAGGTTCCTTGTTTGGTGTGTAATTGGCTAAAAATATGGCTGAACCATTTTCATACGAGCCTACCTGTACTTTTCCTATCTCTAAAAATTATCCAACCATATGGCCACAAGGTCAGGTAGTTTTTACTTTGACCTTAATAAGGAAAGTAGGAACCAGGTAGCCTCAGTACCATTTCCAAACAATTACTCTGATTCTCTAAGAAACTGAACACTTCCAGCCTTGCTCTTGAGTAAATGCAGCTGCAAATGGGGCATGGTGGCAGTCAGCTGTGTGGAATGTCCTCTGTACCTTGTGGAGAGCCTGCCCACCCTCTGGACTGGCCCCCTACAACAACAGTCATATGGGCCCAAGCATTCAGAGAGGGAGAAAAATTAGTCATTTGACTTTGCCCTTCTCATTTTCCCTGGGGTGCAAAGTGTGCTTTAAAATGATGATGACCAGGGGCACCTGGGTGGCTCAGTGGGTTAAGCCGCTGCCTTCGGCTCAGGTCATGATCTCAGGGTCCTGGGATCGAGCCCCACATCGGGCTCTCTGCTCAGCAGGGAGCCTACTTCCTCCTCTCTCTCTGCCTGCCTCTCTGCCTGCTTGTGATCTCTGTCTGTCAAATAAATAAATAATAATAATAAAAAAGTCTTTAAAATGATGATGACCAAACAGAAACATGAAATAGATGAGGCATCAGTTGGGATCCTCTTCCTCCTGACCTACATTGTTTGAAAGTCCTGGGGACAGGGCAGGAGAAGTGACTGAGATACCCTACATGGGCCTTTGAGGCACAGTTGCATGGGGACAGTGGACACATGAAATAAGTGTGGCATCGGTTAGGAACCTCTTCTTCCTGACCTATACTGTTTGAAAATACTGAACATAATTTAAAAAATAAAAAAAATAATAAAACTTCCCCAGTTTGATAAGAAAAAGAAAAAAAAGAAAGTCTTGGTCACAGGAGAAGTGACTGACACACCTTTCATAGACTCCTGAGGCACAGGTGCATGGGGCCAGTAGACATGTGAAAGCCGAGCAGAAGATGGAGAGAAGCCTGTGGTATTCCAGGCCTGACATGGAGCAGCACCAGGAGCTGCCTGCAGCTGGAGTAGGTGCAAAGAAGCACCCCCAGAACAAGATAAGCAGGGCCTCCCACAAGCCTGATGGGAAAGCAGGACAGCCCAGACAAACCCTGCACAGCTCAGATCACAAGTCCTGCTTAACAGAAGGTTTGGGTTCAATGCTCACAGAGTCTGAATCCAATGCACTAACAGAGCCCACACCCTGTTAAAGTACAGACTTAGATGTGCCCAGCCTCCCACACTCATGGTCTGTCAAAAGAAGAAGATGGCCGGTTCTGGGCATGAGCACTATTTTCCTAAGCCTCAACTTTTCTTCTATACATGATGTCCAGTATCAATAAAAAAATTACAAGGCACATGAAGCTGTACAAAAATGGGACCCAATATGGAAAGAGGAAATAATAAACCGAACAAAACTCAGAGATGACCCAGAAGTCAGAATTATCAGAGACTTTAGGTAATTATAATAGATTTAGAGGATCCACAGGAAAAGGTAGACAGCATGTGTAAATGTTGGGGAATTTCAGCAGAGAAATGGAAACTCTAAAAAATGCCAAATATAAAAAAAAATCAGGAGTTCAAGTGGATGTTTATGACTCTTCCCAACCCACCCACCAGGCTGATCCCAGAAAAGCCCTCATTTTACCCATCAGAAACTGAGGCGATTAGGGACTGCTGCACCATGAAACTTCTCACCAGAATCAAAACCCCTGAGGAGCCAGGATCTCCCCGTCAGAACCACTGCCCCCCTGCTGCCTGAGGCATGTGGTGACTCAGAGAGACTCAAACAATTACAATCTCTCTAGTCCAGAGGTCAGCAACCTACAGCTCACCCGCCAAATCCAACCTACAGTTGCTTTTGGTATGACCTCTGAGGAAGAATGTGTTTTTACATTTTTTAGAGCTGTAAAAACAACAACAGCAAAGAATGTGTGACAGAGACCATATGTGGCCCTGCAAAGTCTAAAATATTTACTTTGTGGTTCTTTACAGAGAAAGTTTGTCAACCCCTGACCTAATCTAAGGAGAAAAAAACAACAACAAGATTTAGGAAAGCAAGGAAAGGGGCTATGGATGGCAGACTCTTTTGTTTTATTTTGTTTTGTTTTGTTTCAGATTATCGATCTTACCAGCCATCTAGGTTAACAAATCCACCTCCAAAGGAATTCAAGATCTCTCTCTGTAGCTCAGATTGGAGGAGGCATAAGGACAAGGCCACCAGAGTCCCCAGGCCACTAATGCTCTAAAACAGCCATGCCAAACAGCTGCCCCCAGGTGTCAGGTCTCCTCAGCTGCAAGTCAAGTAGAGAACTTCCTGACCACCCGCCTGAGGCACCAGGCCCACCCTCTGCCTTCTTCAATACAAGTTAAACCCCAAGTGTGGAAGTCTCTGACTAGGAGTCATGTAAACTAGCTGACTCCAAGATGTCATCAGAGTGAAAGGCTGTTTTGTTTTGATTTACTATTTGAAAAGGTCAGACCTGTGAACTGCTATGCAGAGAAGGCTGACATGGGTACATGCTTCCACCTACTCACAATGGGGCACAGCAAGGAGGCCTCTAAGAGCCAGACAAGGATGCTGTACAGAAGTCTCCAGGGGCACCTGGGTTGCTCAGTCTGTTACGCGTCAGACTTTGGCTCAGGTTGTGATCGCAGGGTCTTCGAATCAAGCTGAGTTGGGCTCTATGCTCAGCAGGGCGTCTACTCTCCCTCTGCCTCTCCCCCATTCCTGCTCACTCACTCTCTCTCTCTCTCTCTCTCTCTCTCTCTCTCCCCCTACATACCTCTCTCAGATAAATAAATAAAATGATTAAAAACAAAAACAACAAACAGTCTCCAAAACAGGAGGCCCTGTCCATGCCCTTCAGCCACTGGAGCTCTAGCTAGCCATGATTCCCTAACCATCCATGCACATCTATAATTGACTGAGCACTACGGAGAAGACCCCAGTTTCTCTCCTTGAGGAGCTTATAAACTGAGGAATGAGACTCACGAAGATGTAGGAGGGGAGAACTAGGAAGAAAGGCTATAGCTGTAACCCATCTCACTCAGGATTTCAGAAAATTACAACTCAAAACCTTCCTAATCCATCATTTTCCTTAAATCCTGACTGCAGACTCCATAGAGCTAAGGTGGCAGCTTCTTGGAGCACCAGAACAATGAGAAGAGGGTGTGGGAGAGCAAACCTCCCCTGCAGACTGGAGAGCGGAGCAGGACAGCCACTCTTCCTATCTATCTATCTATTTTATTTTATTATGTTAGTCACCCTACAGCACATCATTAGTTTTTGATGTAGTGTTCCACAATTCACTGTTTGTATATAACACCCAGTGCTCCATGCAATATGTGCTCTTCCTAATACCCATCACCAGGCTCATCCATACACCCACTCCCTCCCCCTCTAAAACCCACAGATTACTTCCCACAGAGTCCATAGTCTCTCATGGTTCATCTTCCCCCCTGATTTCTTCCTTGTCATTTTTCTCTTCCTTCTCCTAATGTCCTCCATCCTATTCCTTATGTTCCACAAATAAGTGAAACCACGTGATGATTGTCTTTCTCTGCTTGACTTACTTCATTTAACATAATCTTCTCCAGTTCCATCCATATTGATGCAAGTGTTGGGTATTCATCCTTTCTGATGGCCGAGTAATATCCCGTTGTATACACAGACCACATCTTCTTTACCCATTCATCTCTTAAAGGACATCTCAGTTCTTTCCACTGTTCGGCTATCGTGGACATTGCTTCTATGAACATTGGGGTGCATATGGCCCTTTTCTTTACTACATCTGTATTCTGGGGGTAAATACCCAGTAGTGCAACACTCTTCTTGTGCAAGGAGATCAGGCAGGCACACCCAGGTGGACAAGCACTTATGGCATCTGGCCAGTGGCAGGATTTGGTTCCCAATTCTTCATCTGCCATTTCAGACCTTCCCCGTGGTCACAGTCCAGTAGAAGAAAAGCTCTCTTCTTGTGCATCTCTTTCGAGGCATTAGAAAACCCTCCCCCAAAGATCACCATCAGACCTACAGAATTTCATCCCAGGCCCACACCTGCCTGCCACACTACACACTCCTAGACCATAGCCAAATGGCTTGTCCCAACCTGCCCTCAGCCTCGGCTTGGGCTGCATCCTTCATCAGAAACACCCTTTCTGAAAAAGAGAGAGAGAGAAGAAAAGACACTTTCTCAGCCTTCTGCACCTGGTGAGCATCTCCTCAGTCTTTGAGATCCAGCCTAGGGGTCACCTCCCCTCAGAAGATTTTCCTACCCTGCCAGGAAGAGGCTGTTGTCATGGTCTCCTCCCTCCTCTACTATCTTCCTATCCCTTTGGTATGAGACTGTGACACTGTCCAGTCGCTTCTGAGAATACTTACCTCCCCCAATGAACAGAGCTTCTCAAGAACAGAAGCTGTTTTTCATTTGTTTCCATTTACCAAGAAATGAACCCAGTGCCTAACATAATAAGCATTCAGAGAATATAGAGAGAAAAGAATGAAGAATTGCTCACCAAGAAAGAAATAAAATCAAAGTTTTTGCTTTCCTCAGGTGTACGTACTTCAATCTCATTTCTAATGTGTCAGGAATCCCAACAGGCAAGGTCATAAATCTCATTCTCCCCTAAAGTAAAGCTCTGCCCATCAGAAGACCCAGCCCCAGAAACCACTCTGTTCTTACTTCTCTCTAGAACATCTGGGACTCCAAACTTCCTTGTCCAACTCAGAGGAAAGCATACGTTACTAACACAGGCTCCACTGAAACAAAGGGCCATCACCCCAATTATATCTGGGGTTCTACCAGTCTGCAAGTGACATACTCAAAAAACAGTGCACCACGGCACTAGATAGGAAAAAGAGACACTTCTGTCATCAGAAGTAGGTTATAAAAATTATTACCTTTCCTTGTCATTAGCTTTATTAACTTTTCCCAATAATGAGCTGAATCATTCCCTCATGCAGGAGAGGATTAGAAAATCAATATTGTCAAAGAGAGGGCAGAAGAGCACATTAAATGTCAAACTGCACTGAGCACACTCGGGGAAAAGTTCTTCAGACAAGGCTACAGGTGTGAGGGTGCAGGGCTTGAGGACACCGGCCAGACAGAGGTGGCGCCAAGGAGAAGCAGGCAGCTGGCTCATAGAGCTAGAGACCACGCCATGTCCTCCCCGGGAACCAACCCGGCCCCAAGGCCAGGAGAATGTGCTGCAATCCAAACACTAGGGCTCCTTCAATCTGTACATATGGAAGGCTCAGATGAGGAAAGAAAATTCCCTATGCTTCTGTTCAGGTTCTTTCTCCACCTTTTTCCTTTTATTTAAATCCTCCAAAGCACACGTACAGTTTTGACATTATCTCCGCTAAAAGGCCCTGCCAGCCACAACAACCAAAGGGGAAAGGGTGGCTACAGTATGGCTCAGCATCGAGGTGAGTGCCTCAAGCCCCTGCTGACCTACAGAGAGGGCCTGGAACTGGCTTCCCTTCTCCTCTGTCCACCCTGACAGCTGAAGCCTTCAAAACCAGGTTCACGTATCTCTTTGCATCTGCTGCAGCACCAAGTAACAGAAACCAACTCCAGCTAACGCAGGCAAAGGAAAGTTGACATCTGATCACTAGCAGATAGTTCAGTCCTCAAGAAGGCAGAGGACCAGAATTGAAACGGATGGGTATGTTGAAGGTGTGGGATATGGCCTCACTGCATGAAGATCCTGACCAGGAGGCCTCAGCTGCAGTGCACAGTGCTATCCCAGCCTCTTCACTCACTCAGAACGAAAGTCCCCAGAGAGGATTTGACTAGCTGCCCTCAGGCCCTGGCACTGGGATTGCAATCCCACCAAGACAATGCACAAGAAGAGACAGGAAAATTCCCAAAAGGAAATGGGACACCAACTGCAAGAAGAAATGGATGCTGAACAGTCAAAAATGGGAACACCCAGAAAAGTAGTTAATAAACATTTCCAAAATGAAGGAAGTCACTTGCTTCACTATTCCCTAAAAACTCAGGTTCCGAAGAACACTATCCATCCAGAAATTTGGGGAGGGGGGAATCAAATAAAGATGGATTTTCTGTATTCTAAAGTTACCCTTTGTTAAAATAGAAAACCCACACAGCTGTAGTGAGGTCATTTAAGTCCCCTTCTGACTCTAAAGGTTCTCCTCCAAGGACAGACAGTCTTGAGGAGGCAGGATCCAACCTTCTCCTTCACAGGTGGAAGAGAGGAAGCTGTGAATTCCCTTTCATCGTAATTAACACGTTCCAGGTGAGAAGGAAGAAACACCACACCTGTAGGCTGCAATTTTCCATGCTAGGTGACTGCCCCAGAAGGCCAGCTTGGTTTGCTCATGCTGTATTGCTTAACCCTTCACCTCCAGAATCAGGGTCCTTTCCACTTGGTTGTCAGGCTCTCTGCAGAGGGGTGACAACCACCTGCCCCACAGAGACTAACTGCCAGCACCTCTAAAACCACATCCTCACCCCAGTTTCTCTCTGCACCAACTGACTCTTCACCAGGATGCCACAGGGTTCTAGAAACACCAGTCAGATCACATCATCGCCATTCGTATGGTCTCCAGGCCTCTTCCAAGGTTTCACAATCACAGTGGGCTATCTTGTGGGTCAAGGCTGCAAGGTGTCCAAGGTCTTCTACAAGGTGGCTTCACGCCTCAGTCACCTGTCTCACTATGTCAGGTCACCTCCTTCATACCCACCCATCTCCCCCCAACTGCTCCCTCAGCGGGAGGGGCCCCAGTCATATCCCTCAAGGCTGAGGTCAAAGGTATGTCTTCCTCCAGCAATTGACACCACCGCCTTTGCATTCCTAAGCACATCGTGTTTACCTTGGCTTCATGCCTACTGAAACTTGATATGGCCTTTTTCTAAGATTTTGGTTTAAGTCTGTCTTCCCCACTGGAGTGTCAATTTCCCAAGGGTGAGGCTCCTGTATTGCTCATACTCCCCAGAGGGCCTAGCTCAACCAACATGTGTTGTATACCTGCCGAAGCTTTTAACCTCTGTGCAGAAGCCTTCCTCCCAGCCACCACCCAGGGCACAGTCCAGTAACTCACGTGGTCTGCAACTTCCTTCTGTGAAGCACGGATTATACCAGACCACCCACCTAAGGCAGGTCAAGGCTGCTGCTCGTCTCCCAGCCCATGACCTCTGAAGCAGATGACATTAGATGCTGCTAAGCCATTCTTCTTACCCCATATCCTGCCCACCCCCATTCCTTGCTGTGATATCATGATTTATAATAAGAACTAAATATTTAGTCTTTACTGTTACTGGCACAGAGCTCCTAAAATGCTTGGGATTTCCTAAGTGATGACAGAGATAAAGATATCCTTTTTTTATGGTAATGAGATGACTTTTGGACCACAGGGAAGGATGAGGACCAGTTACCAATGGAGCCAACCACATGATTAGAGAGTTGGAACCTTCAGTCTTACCCCTGAGGTCAAGGGAGCAGAGAGGGGCTAAAGGTTGAGTTCAATCACTAGTGCCAGTGACTGAATCAGTCATGGCTAGGTAATGAAGCCTCACCCCAGTTTCACCCCAAAACAACTGGATTTGAAGAGCTTCCAGGTAGGCAAGCGCATAGAGGTTCTGGGGGAGTGGTGCGCTAGCACAGGACATGGGAGCTCTGCACCCTTTCCCCACATAGCATGCCCTGTGGCTCTCTCCCATCTGGTTGTTCCTGAGTTAAATCCTTTCATAATCCTTTTAGTAAGTTAAAGGTTTCTGAATTCTGTGAGTCACTCTAGCAAATCGGTCAAACAAGGGGATCATGGGAACCTCTGATTCACAACCAGTCAGGCAGAAGCACAGGTGACAACATGGCCTTGAACGGATTCTGAAGTGTGGGGAGAGGGAAGTCTTGTGTCCTAAGCCGTTACCCTGTGGAGTCTCAGGACAGAGTTGAATTTGAGGACACCCACTTGGTGTCAGAGAATTTCTTGGATGTGTGGGGGCCTTCCCACATGGAAATGGAATGGGGAGAATTATTACTATCAGTCTTACTTCTATCTAGATGCCCACCCTCTCCCCAGTGGGACTAGAAAAGAGCCCCAGGTCCAGTCAGTAGAGCCCTCCTTGTTCCCTCTGTGGAGGACTGGCTGAGCCATGCGCCCCTGGTGCAGTTCAGACCACGGCCATGTTAAGAGGCTTTCAGCTGAGGGCCTCTGGTAAAGTTCTCTCTTCTTCTGCTGCATGTGTCCCTATTTACATTAAGACCTGGCAGGGTGTGGGGGCAGCTGTCGTTGACCTGTGGGAATGTCTAGCCAGAGTACAGCCTGGCACATTGAAGATGGCAGAGCAGAAGGAGAACAGGGGTCCATGATGACGCCAGTGAGCTGCTAAATTAGTCAAGCCTGGGGCATTTCTAGACTCCTGGGAGTATGACATAAAGCTTTCATTCACAGCAGAAAGAATCCTAATAGTTTCCTATCAATTAAATGCATTAATAACAATAACAGCAATAACAGTGAGTTTTTATAATCTGCCAGGTCCATGCTAAGCCCAGGACAGTTACTATCTCGCCTTACCCCTGGGGCAATCCTATGTGCAAACATCATGATCCTCAACCGAGGCTCACAGACACCGAAGGATGGGGCCCAGCTAGCAAGCAGGGAGGTAGGATTCATACCCAGACTGCCTACCTTTGAAAGATTGTGTTCTCCATCTCATTATTGCATGCCCTCAAGCCCCTAGTACTCTCCCTTCACATCATCCTGGCACATACACCACTGACAATTGTGAATTTTCAGAGAGTGGGACCGGACTGCTCAATGATCTAGCCCTCACTATATAACCTAGTGTTCCAGAGACTGAAAATACAGGCTAGCAGTAGCAAATCAAGTCAAGTCAGTGGCAGACTCAGGGCTATAAGAACTCAAGCCCTTGGCTCCCCCAGAAAGACATCCTTTCCACAAAGATGGAGCTAGGCCCCAGAGCTTCAGAGAGATCAGGCTTCAGAGCCTAACATCTGCCTCCCAGAGCCACTGGAGCACAAAAGGCCAGCTCAGGAAGTTCTGTACTCACCAGTTGGGTTGACTTCTGCTTCTCCTGGTCAACGCTGCCCTCCCCCCGCTTCACGGATACACTCCTGTGCTTTGTGGCTGCCTCTCTTTCCCTCGTTACCACCTGGAATAGCTCTTCCTGGACCTTGGCCTGCTCCTGTTTATACCTGTGCCAGAAGAGAGATGGAGGAAAGCAGATGCAGATGGCCTGACTGGCAGAAGGTAGCCAAGAAAAGGTCTGCATACTTACTTCAGCTGGCAGGGGTGGGGATCTGTGGGCCAGGGGAGCTCTTAGGCCAGTGGGAGAGGCTCAGGCATCAGCGATAGTCCCCAAGGCAAGGGGATACAGTGACTCGCTCTCAGCCAGGACAATACAGATTAGGAAAAGAAGGAAACCTGACCATCAGATGAGGAATCAGACAGCCATATGCCAAATGAGAGATTCTCAGGGCACAGGTTCGATCCTGGGCTAACCACTCCTATATAGTGGACAGGTGAGGTGGGAAGCCCTACATTCTTCTGCCTCCCCTTGAAAGCTTGAACAGTTTAGATGACAGCAGTCTTTTGTTTGGAGCATTTAACTCTTCATCCTGAATGTATTCCTACCCTCTGACCTATTTCTGGGCATTCTGCCTAGTAAAATAATCCTAAAGACAGAAAAAGGTTATTAGTACCAAGATGCTCTTAGAAAAGTTATTTATTATAGTGTAGAAGAACACAAACAACTTAAATGTCCACCATCAAGGTCAAGTTAAAGAACATATGGTACAAAAGTGCAATGGTATAGTATGTCAACATTAGACCAATATATTCTCAGATTTGTCAATAGCCTGAATCTAAAAATTAAGGACCAATAAATAACACTTTTAGAAATAAAAATGTTTATAAAGGTGTAACAAATGGAAAATAATTGTAAAACTATGTGAAAATAACAAGATATAAAATTATACGTCACTTCGAAAAAATAATCCTGAACTAGAGGGAAGAAGATATTGGGGAAAAAACTCCAAAATATTAACAGGGGTTATTCAGAATCTATAGGTGATATTTCCATTTTATGTATTTCCCAAGTCTTTCATTAGCATGTGTTAGTTGAACATTTTTTAAATATTTAGACATTAAAAAAAAAGATTCAGGTTAGTTATTCTTAGAGAGGCCCCCGAGGATCAGAGAGGGGAATTCTTAGAATATGGGCTTCAGTCCATGACTATGGAACACACCCAACTCGGCTGACCTAATTGAGGGAGCCACCCAACTGTGGCTGACACTGGGCCCCCTAGGCTGCCAGTGTCCTAAAGGGTAGAGAGGAAGTCTGTCAATGACAACTACAGTTAACATTCTCTGGGAACTCTCCCAGGCGCTGGGCTTAAGTGCTTTCTATGTATTAACATATTTAATCAGGACAATACCCCCATCAAGGAAGTATACTCCAGCCATGCCCTGTCAGAGACCTAGAGAAATGCAGTGGCTTTCCAGAGTCACAGAACTAGTGCGGGGCACAATCAGGGTGCACACTGCATTCTGAGGACCTCTGTGCCTCATGGAGTGGGACGCAGGTCCCTGTTCAGAGGTGTCGCCAGCTCTCTGTGGGTGTGGCCTACGCCAATGGGAAGTCACCGACACTCTGGAGCCAGTTCATCTAGGCAACTAGTTAGAATTGTGAGGGCTCTTTTTCTTCTTATCTCTAAAAACATGCCAGCATGCATACATAGACACAGAAGGTCCAGACACTCAGCTACTTAGTCTAGCTTTTTAAAGTGAATTTTTGGGGGGATGGGGTAACTGGGTGATAGGCATTAAGGAGGGCATGTGCTGTAATGAGCACTGGGTGTTTTATGCAACTGATAAATCACTAAACTCTACCTCTGAAACTAATAATATACTATATATTAATTAATTGAATTTAAAGAAAATAAAATTTTTTTAAGGTAAAAAAAAAAATTTTAAATAAAGTAAATTTTTAAGAACATCAGCAGTCAACCCTTCCAGGCCACTTTTGGTATTTCTTCATGTTTAAATTAGGACCAGTGCCACCTGGACTAAAGGATTCTTATGCAATCTCAGTAAGACAAAATATATGAGATAAACCCTTAAGCCTTCAGGCAAGGAAGGGTATCTGGTGAGGAGAGAGCATTCAGTCAGAGCACAGGGCCAGGGCTGAGCGGATACTTGGGATTATTACCTCTTGAGGAAATCCTCCTCCACCCCAGAGGACTGCCGGCCACCACCATACTCAGACCTGGGCAGTTTGGAGTCTGCAAAGAGACGAGAAGCAAAGGACAGTTAGCAGCACCCTAAGGTCCATGAAGGATGGTGGTCATCTGGGAAAGGGCTCAGGAGTGCAGTCCCCTGGATGGATGTGCCCCACAGACAGACATAGAACACACTGTTGACCCAGCCAGTCCAAAGGAGCACAGCCCGAAGGCCTGTCTGCTCCCTCCTTCTGCACCGGGACTGCTCTCTGCATGGGGCAGGCAGCAGGCACGGCCGCTTGAGTGTGGTGTTCCCATTCCATCACTCCTCACTTCACGATGACTTGGAATCCAGGTCATCTTCCTAACACAGGCCTGGGAGGGCTGAGGGAACCCACTGCTCTGCTTCATGCTCTAAGGACAGCCTCCAAGATCTCATTTTGGCAGTGGGGGTCTCCTTAAATGTTTCCCTTAGGAGCCCATTCTACAGATTTTTAACCCTGAATGTGGCAAACACCTCATATTAATGACACTTTATCCATCACTTGACTTGCATCACCTCTAATATTACTGGGCTCTTAAGTTGTTGTAAGGGCTACCTTTTAATGGCCATGAACTTGGCAATTTCTTTTTTTTTTTTTTTTAAGATTTTATTTATTTATTTGACAGAGATCACAAAAAGGCAGAGAGGCAGAGAGAGAGAGGGAAGCAGGCTCACCGCTGAGCAGAGAACCCGATGCAGGGCTCGATCCCAGGACCTTGGGATCATGACCTGAGCCAAAAGCAGAGGCTTTAACGCGCTGAGCCACCAAGGAGCCCCAATTTGGCAATTTCTAAGCAAACCCAGTCCACTTGTCTCTCCACCACTTGGAGACACTGAAGGTTTTGCTACTCCCCTCTCCTCACAACCTTTGCCCTTCCTAAACCATATTTCAGCCAAAGCTCAACACTTTCTGTGGCCTTGGCCGAATGTCCCCCCCCCCCATCCCCGGTCCTTCTCAAGTTTCTAAAGCAGCCGCACCTAGGACTCCATAAAAATACTGAGGAAGAGAACCTTTGTGAGAGAACATGCGAGGATTTGCTATTCCACTGCCAAGACCTTTTCAAGCATGTTGAACTCAGAGGCTCCAGCACTCAACACTTCAGGGAGGCACTTCCGAAAGTAATCATCCTATGTTTCATGCGTTCAGGCCACCTCTCACAGGAGGATGGGCACAGTGGTGCTCCACCCAGAAAGGAGGGCACACGTAAGTGCTCCTCGGTAACATGCCAGGTTCTCAACTGGAATAAAAAACAGTAAATCAGGAATGCCTGGGTGGCTCAGTCAGTTAAGCAGCTGCCTTCAGCTCAGGTCATGATCCCAGGGCCCTGGGATCAAGTCCCACATCAGGCTCCCTGCTCAGTAGGGAGCCTGCTTCTCCCTCTGCCTGCCCTGCCTACTGTTCCCCCTGCTTATGCTTGCTCTTGCTCTCTCTGACAAATAAACAAAATAAAACCTTTAAAAAAAAAAATAGTAAACCACTGCCCAGTTCTGACTTTGACATAATGCCCCTATTCTTGTTTACTTACAACAGCTTTATTGAGATATAATTTATCACAATTACTTCTGCTTTTCATACAACTTTCTTTTTTTGTAACTACAAACACAATGTACCTACCTGTGGCAGAGAATGTGACACTAATCCACGCTCCCACCTTGCATTTAGGAGCCTTCCCACTTCCCTGACCCTCGGAAGCACTCATTATGTACGTCTTTCACTATTAGCAACGTGGAGAACCTCATCACATGTTTACAAGCATTCGTACACATTTTCTATTGAGTTGTCAAAGATCTCTAAGAACTCTCTGTATCACAACTATTAATAATCTGTCATGTTAGATCTCCCTAGTTGATCATTCATTCTTCATTTATTTTTTTTCTAAATTGTCTAATTCCTTAGAGTTACATTTCCCACTTCTCTTAATTTAGGGTTTCTTGATGGAGTTGATGGAATGCTTAGAAAGTCTACTTACTGTATTTATATGTACTACTATTGTACTCTTATGGCTTCAATTCATACATTTAAATCTTTTATTTCCTCTGACATTTATTTTGAGGTATGGTGTGACATAAGGATTTAATTTTAACTTCTTTTTCTAATCTTGTTCCATCACTGAAATGAAAGCAAACACTGATTTTAAAAGTAAAAATATCTTAAAATCAGTCAACTTCAAGACAGCCCATTTATGCTGACTGTTCTTCAATATTCAGAAACTCAAACTCACAATCATTTAAACAGCAAAATACTTTGTTATAACTAAAACCAAATGACAAATGAACCACCATTCTTACTCCTTAAACTGCTGAAACTTACCAAATCTGAGACCAATGCTTCTTTCATTTTCTGAAGCTGAAGCTGATGTGTGTGTGTTAGATTCTGGCCTTCTTTGCTTACTTTATCACTTCCCCCCTCTCACCAGAGTTAATCCAGTTTTTTCAAGTGAACTGGGTTAAGGTAGAGCCCTCTTCAACCCCACCCCTCCTGTCAGTTGCTAGAGATATCATGGGGATCCAGCCCTTTATTTAAAGGACAAGAGCATCTTCAAGAATTTCATATGCCCCCTCAACGGATAGATAGTCAAAGAGATCTCAGGATGGGTCCAAACCCAGGTACCAATTTGCTCTAATGCTCGGGAAGCCCTGAAGCAGACAATACAGAGGCAAGCTGGTAGCAGGCCTGCTGAGAGCCCCTGGCCATTAAGAGGGCAGGCAGAGCTCTCTGGCCTCTGTGCAGAGGTCTGTGGCCTGGCCCCTGAGGACAGTCCCAAGAGCTCCCCTTTCCTTGTACTCTGTACTCCAGAGACAGCAAATCACTTCCAAGGCCCCACAGAGGCCAGGCTGTGCCACTCCTCTGGGCCTATACTTACACTGTTCACCATGCCTGAACTGCCCATCTACCATTGCTCTATCTCTCAAAATCCACTTAAACATCATCTCCCCTTGAAGCCTCTCGCTAAAATAACGAGTCACTCCTCTGTGCTACCTTGGCCACGGGTATGCTTCTACCGTTGCCTCATCATGATTCATGTAACCTAAAGGGTTATGCATTTGGCTCCTTAACTAGAGCCGTGTGTGCCATAAAGGGGGCAGCCCTGTCTACATAGTGCCATGCACAAGCACAAGGCACTTGTCCTGATCCCCTGCCAGCAGTCAATAAACACTGAGTGGACAGGGTATCTTCTACAGTCTTACAATCTAATAAGGAAAACTGGCAGAAAAGACAAGTTGCAGGTGATAGATAAGACCCAGATTCTCATAAAGAGATATTTATTGAAGAGAATAGCAGCTGCCCCAAAGACTGTCCAAATTTATTTGTAATATCTTAATATTTCTGTACCTTATATCCCTTTTTAAATTGTTTCATTCCTTTGTGTTTGCTGAAAGTCACTGTTTGGAGAAAAGCACAAATTCCTCAATTTGTCATGGACCCCACAGAGCAAGAAACAAATGAGCTCTGAGCCCAGTGTGGGCACAGAAAGAGGAGCCCCTGAAAGGTATGGGGTGGCAAGCCTTGCTAGAAGCCCGGAGTGAACCGTCCCAGGAGCCAGGTCACGACCACTTGACGTGAGCGCTCAGTTCGAGGTCCTGAGGTCAACGCTCAAATCAACTCAATTCCTTCGAGCTGGCCCAGTTCACATAAGCCCCATCACTCTTTGAACCATAGCTATCAATGCATCTCTTAGAGATCCTTAACAGCAACTTCTTACCTGAGTTACCAAGCCCTTTCGCCCCATTTGTTACATATGGAGAAACGAAACAGTGAGGAAGCCTGTCTGGTCCCAGTCACAGGCACTCTGACTAATGTGCTGCTTTCATCAGAGCAGACAGTGTCTGTCACGTATGAAAGCCACACTCTCCTAAAAGCCAGTTATCAGAAAGGAGTTGCTTAAATCACCCAGAAACAAACAGGAGCCACATCAGCTGTCAAATCTGTTCTGACAGGAAGGCTGCTCGTCATTTCTTTCACACCCACTCCCGCCCTCCAGAGAATCCCTGCAAGCCACCATACCTTTCTCCGGGCCTTTGCAAGTGCCAACTGTAGAAGGTTGAGGGGTAGGAGGGGAAGCAGGCTGCCCCGCTTGGCGAGACTGGCTGGAATCCTTCATGCGGTGAACCACATTTTCAGACAGCTAAGGGAAGAATTGAGGGACGGGAAGAGAGGGACAAGGAAAAAGTTGTATCAGAAAAACCTCTGGAAATGAAGATGCCCTTTATCCATGTCCCCACTTGACTGAGCATACCACTTCCTCCAGACCAACTTCAATCATACAATTCTACTCAAAAACCTCTCAAGGTAGCCCAGTCCTAGAAGATTAGAGCCAAAGCCCTGTATGGCTTCCAGGCTGACCACAGCATGTCCCCCGCTGGCTTTCCAGCAGTTTCCTACTGCTCCCTACACCTACCCCGCACTCCGTTGAATAACTTTCTTCACCTCCTCTGCACCCATTACATTGCTCTTGGCCGAGAACCAGCAGCAGCCGTCCAGTACCAGGACATCTCCACCTGCCCAAGGCTTCCCCTTCCTTTTAGGGTATCTCAGTGTCCCTCCTCCATGGGCCGTCCCCCTGACAGCACTCAAAGTAAGCATCAATCCTCCCCTTCCTTTTCACTCCCATCATAACACATGTGTGCTCTTAGGGAAGAACCATCCATTCTACCTGTGAACACCTCAAAATCTGGGATGACCTCCCACTCCTCTCCGTATATTCCCAGCACCACACACAGAGTAGACATGACAACACTGCCTGACTCATCCCATCACAGTTCCCCCTAATGAAGACTGGATAACCAACACTTTCATTCATTTCAGAGGAAGTGAAATAGTCATGAGGGTGTCATAAAACAGTTTACCGAAATGAAATAGCAAGCTAGGGATAAATCCAGAGTAAAAACCCTTAAGAGTTCACTTCAGTAAATATTTATTAAGTACCTAATATGTGCAAGGCATCATAAAGCACAGTTGAGGGGAAAACGTTAAAAATGACTTTCAGACAAAAGCCATCATCAGCAACTCCACTTCTAGGTTCCCAGCCGAGAAAAGTGCTCCCACATGAACACAGCAGAAATGGAATAGAAATAAAAAAAAAAAAAAGGAAGAAAACATAAATATGCAACAATAAGGAACTGGATGAAAAAATGATAGTGTATGCTTTCTATGAAATATGATGGAGCCATTAAGAAAGAATGAGGTAAAACATACCACTGACATGAAGGGTGTATGGGATATCCTCTTGATGGTTAAAGTCATAGAAAGCTTTGTATAGCCCAATTTTGTAAAAAGAGATATGCAATTGTAGAAATGCAGACATACAGATATAAATATGTCAGTATGCGCATGTATACATTCACAAATGTGGCTGTGCATTTGAACTTTCACATATATGCATATATGCAAATACATGTATCTGGTCAGAAGTGAATATCTATGAGGCTACAGAGAAAACATGATGGTTAGTGGGCAGCTGGGGAAGGGCTTTCACTTTGGGCACTGCTGTGTTGTAACTGTTTACCATAAACGTTTTTTAGCAACCAAAGATTATACTGAGTCCCTCTACTATTTCAAATAAATACAAACTAAATAGCTAATTAAGGATATAGGACAAGAGAAGGCCAAGCATACATAGCAGTGGAAGAGAGTCGGGAATCCAGAAATAAACCTATAGATCTATGTTCAATTGATCGACAAGGGGCCAAGATAACTGAATAGGGGAAAGAACCCTCATTTGTTCTCTTCAACAAATGATGTTGATACAGCTGGGTTTCGATATGCGAAGGAGGAAGTTGAATGGCTACCTCATACTAGACAAAAATTAATACAAAATGGATCAGAGACCTAAATGGAGGAGCTAAAACAATATAAGGATAAATAAAAGAAAACACAGAGGTAAGTCTTTATGATTCTGGCTTTGGCAGTGGATTTGTAGATATGACACCCAAAGCATAAGCAATCGAAGAAAATTAGGTATTTTGGACTTACATCAGAATTAAAAAGTTTTGTGTACCAGAAGACACAATAAAGGAAGTGAAAAGGCAGCCTATAAAATGGGAGAAAATATTTGCAAATCATACACATGACAAAGGACAGGGAAAACTCCCACAACTCAATAATACAAAGAAAAATAACCCAATTTTAAAAAATGAGTAAAAAAAATGAAGTTATTTCTCCAAAAAGATATACAAATGGCTAATACAAAAATGAAAGGTGCTCAATATCATTCGTTATTAGAGAAATGCAAATTCAAACCACGAGACAGACAGCACTTCGTGCCCACTAGGAAAGCTATAATCAAAAGTCAGATAATAACAAATGTTGGCAAGGAGATGGAGAAATCAGAACCCTCATACATTGCTGATGGCAACATAAAGTTCCACAGCCACCATGGAAGTCTGACAGTTCCTCAAAACCTTAAGCAGAGAGTTACCATTTGATCTGGCAATTCCACTCCCAGGTATCTACTCAAGGGAAATGAAAATATATATCCACACAAAAATTTGGACATGGATGCTCTTATCAGCATTATCCATAATAGCCAAAACGTAGGAAGAACCTAAATGTTCATCAGATAGAAAATGGGTCCTAAAATATGGTCTGTCAACACAATGGAACATAATTTTGCAATAAAAGAGAATGAAGTACTGATGTGCTACCAAATGCACAAACCTGAAACCATTATGCTAAGGGAAATACGCCAGACACAAACAGCAACACGATTCCATTTATTTAAAATGTCCAGAAAAGGCAAACTTCTAAAGACAAAAAGGTTAGTGGTTGCCTTGTGCTTAGTGAAAATATTCTAAAAATGACTGTGATGATAGTTACATAACCCTATGAAAATTTTAAAAACCATGGACTTATATGCTTTAAATGGGTGGATTATATGGTATGTGAATTGTATCTCAATAAAACAGCTACCAATAAAGAGAGAAAGACAAAAATGAGCAGTCCAGACAGGACTGTCATTCAGCATAAGCAGGTTATCCCATGAAAGGTGTGCCTGTGTGGGTTCCTGAGGGTGAGACCAGAATTCGATAGAACAGATGCTACAGTGTATTGCAGACAGGGGGTGCCTTATACCGCGCAGGGCAGGGCACAGAGAACAGGGGCACGGACAGTCAGAGAGCAGAGTGCCTGCAGCCCCAAGATCATTTTGGAAGGTGTGAGTTGTAAAGGTAGATCTGGATGAAGCCAATACTGAGAGAGGCTTCGAAGTCAGGCAGAAGGCCTCCAACAGTTGCAGGGCATTGCTGAAAGTTTCAGAGCCAGGAAAGAACACAAGACTGTGCTCTTCGGAGGATACTCAGCGCTGCTACACGGAGCAGTGGAGTGGGCAGCAGAACCTTGATCATGATGTGACAAGTGGGTGTGGCACCAGCAGCAGTGGTGGTGGCATGGAATGAGAGGTTTTGCCCGGTGGCCTCAGTAAGGAACAAAGGAGAGAGTTAGTGGGACAACATAAGAATGCCAGGGAAAGGGAAATCAAGAAGAGACTATTCTGGAAGAGTAGCCAATGAGCTGGAATGTGGATAGAAAAGACTCAGATGAGAACAGGGAAAGAGCCCCTACCGGCCTGCTGGCTCCCTCCTTTATTACGGCTGCAGCAACTAAGACCTGAAATGAGTCAGTGTCAAGAAAGCGGAGGGGTAGCTCCACAGCGCAGCGTGCCCACTTCTTGCTCAAATTACCGCACAGAGGGCCAAGGTGGGACACCAGGTTGGATGGAGGGCGACAGCACAGGTGCAGTGGAATGCTCTTTCAGGCAGGTGGGGACATGGAGCTGGCACTCAACAGTGAACTCAGGCTGCAGGGAAAGATTTGGGTGTCCCAATGGTGTGCTGGAGCCAGCTCGGGAGAGCCGATTTTTAAATTTTCAGCCATTTTGCAAACTGGTACAGTAGCCTGAAATTGGCCATGATACAGAGTATTTCCACCATGGAAATCAGCAAATACCACACATCGGGGACCTTTCTTGGGCAGAGATATGGTTGTTAAACTTTTACCAGCACACCACAGGGCATGGCTCCCCTCTTCCCTCCATCTGCAAGTGGGCTTGATGAGATGCACCAGTCCTCTGAGGGACAGGGCACGCAGGGCACGTGTCCTGAGGGTAGAGAACACTGAATGGTCCTAGAATCCATATGGCTGTGGGTGAAGCATCAGTGACGTGTGATGCGCACAAAAGAGGCAGCCATGGCTGGTAAGGCCCCAGTCCTCTCAGTGGAGAAGGGCCATGTGACCTGGAAGAGCGTGCACTGCACACAGAGAAAAGATCATGGCAGTGCAGCCATACGGGGACCCGAGGGAGCAGCCTGGTCAAGGGCTCCGTAATGACCACCCACTTTCCTTCATCAAGTATCTGCTTATTAAGTATCCATGGTGTGATGGCAATGTTCTAGAAACCATGGGTGAAAAGAAACAACAAAACAGCCGTGAAAGGGACACAGTCCCTGTTTCACAGAGCTTACATTCTCAGAGGAAGTGAGAGACAATTAACAAGTAAATAATTTCACAAATTCTATTTCATCCAACCTAAGACACCGTCAATTGTAAATCACCCAGTTATTTTTATATAATCTGAAGAGAGACAAATAACACCAATGAAATTAATATTCCGCCTATTATATGATTTCCTGTTCCAGAGATATTAAAATGTGTGTCTTAAAGATTGGTGAAGCACATTAGGTGACAAGTGTTTAAAAAGAATAAAAGGCAGCATTGTGGTGATGGGGGCACGCAGGGGGTGGTGCAGGAAGCCACAGGCACTGGGGAAGGTCCCTCAGAGGGGAGGACATTAATGTCAATACTCCCACCCCACATGAAGAGACCCTGACTGCACCGGCATGTTGAGATTCTGGAGAAAAGCAGAGGCGTGAGTAAGTGCAAATCCTCTGAGAAGAATGGAGTCTGGCACATCCAAGTGCCTAACAGAAGGCCAGTGTGTGAGAAGGAGAACGGGACCAGATGACCAGGCCAAGGAGGCCGGCCAAGGCAAGACCACGAACCCAGACCCACTGATGTAAAAAGCCCAAAGTTGACCTAGGGACCAAGGAAGGTATGGCAGGGTTCTACACAGGTGAGTCACAGGCTCCGATTTCCTCAGCCCAGCCTGGGGGGATGGAGGGGTGGGCATCAACTGAACCACACCACTTGGTGAGTGAGGGGTTAAGGAAAACATTGGCAAGCTTCTTGTTGGCAGTAGGAGATTTGTAATATTTTTTAATGTTGCTACAAAATACAGCAAGTAATATTTTAATCAACAAATATACATATACACACAGTAGTCATGCGAGAATAAACACCATCTGGGCAATGCTCCCTGTACCAACAGAGCCAGAATGGGGGCCTCCGGAGCCAGACCGGTCTGGGAGCTCAGCGCCACAGGCCCACTGGTCACTGTGGCACGAGAGTGGCCAGACGGGATCCTGTGTGGTCAGGAGACAGAGGGCCACAATCAGAGCAGTGCAGGGAAAGAGAAGCACTGTGGTCGGCCGTGTGGCCTGGACACAATTCTTTGGCTTCTCTGAGCATCATGTTCTCACCTACAATATGGGGGCCCCTGGAAGCTGGACTGACCACGTTGTATGGCTCAGTGCTTCTCAGTGGCCTCAGAACTTCAGTGCTTTGGGGTCAAACAGGCCTGGATTTGAATTCCAACTAAGCTGCTTGCTAACTAGGTGATCCTAGGCGGAGGACTTCTCTATAAATCAGACCCTTCATCTGTGAGGTGGAAATAATTAATGGTCCAGACTGTGGGGCTGTGGCGAGGATTAAAAGCAGCCATCCACGCAAAGCAGTCGGCACCAAGTAAGCAATCAGTATTAGCTACTATGGGAAACTACAAAGCAGTACACAAATATTGTCACCCATACGAGGCACACAAGAGTGTGCAAAAATGCACAAACGAATCAGTAAGAGTGACAATAGTTAACAGCTACCATGTAATATAAACCAAGCGCTGCTCTAAGTGCTCCACATGCAGCTTTGTGACCTTGAGTAGCTTTCTTCCCTCCTCATCCATATTCTGCACAAAATTAAAATGGACAGATTCTTTTTACAGCACCCTCCGGCTCTGACAACTGGAGGCTCAAACCCGCACCTGCCCTCAGCCTCAAGTGACATGAGGACTCTGAGGAGGGGGCCTTGTCCCACTTCCACCATGGCACAGGCACCTGACGCCTCCCCAAGTCTCCAGGGACCACTCCCCCCCTGCCTCCAGATGCAGCCTCTCACCCTCCACCAGCACCATGGCAGTGCGTGGGCAGGCCGCAGACAGCCCAAGTCGGGCATGGAAAATTCAACACTTTGTGGTAAGAAACACGGCTGGGAACCCAGGCTCCACTTCCTACCAATTACCACACCATGACATTAACCAAAGGGCTTCCCTCACCCAAAAGCACTGAATGGACAGGCGAGTCCCCAAAGAGGGGGCAAGAGGTTTCTTTATCAAACCACACAGGGCTGTGAGTAAGTCACGTGGCCACCTCCCAACTACGAGGCTGGAGAGCAGGGTGCTGCCTTACGAAACACACATGGGTGTTCCCCATCGGCGATGGAAGGGTGTGGACAGGAGGGAGCACTGGCCTGCCACCGCAGTATATCAGAGCAGATCAGAGCGACGATAGCTATGGGTCATAATGCCCTCTACTAATACTAACCTTGACATGAAGTCAGCACTCACTCTGCACAGACCACCTCCGTAATCCTCACAGTATGATGCCTGCTTTTTCCAGTTGAGGAAACCAAGGCACAAAAAGGTTAAAGCACTCGCCCCCTGCTGGGATACTCCAGGGTGCATGACCCACTGCACAGCAGGCTTCCTGACTCCTGAACCATGGTGCTAGTCAGCTGGTGGAGGGGTGGGGATGCAGATGCTGACAAGAGCAGGCAGAGAGGCATTCGCCAAGCAGCACTCACAGGCCAGGGGCTCCCCCAAGAAGGGCCAACTACCACCAAAGCAACGAAGGGCAGAGGAGCCAGGACTGCAAAGAGATGCCAGGGCACACCAGTCAGTTAGAAGTAGGCCCGGCCACAAGGCACTTCTGCATATCCCTGCCAACTCTGTCTGAAGTCATAACCCCACCATCACTCCTTCTCTCCCTTCCTCAGCCTCATTTCTCACAGCACTGGTTGTCACCCATGGGACAGAATACACGTGTGACCACCTGCTTGTCATCACTCTTACCAGAACACAAGGGCTGTGGGCTTCTGTTTTGTCCTTGCTGTATCTTCAGGCCCTAGAAAGTGGCCAGACACTGGAAATGCTCAAATATTTGTTAAACATGTGAACTAAAGAAATACTAAAGGCCCAGGTCCATAACACTGAGCTACTGCAATGGGTTATGTCAAGATACAAGCCAAGAACTTCATACTCAAAGAGCTTATGGCTGGATGGGGGACGGGGCGGTGGGCGGGATGATGAAAGGCCTGGAAAACATGAGCTGCTAAGCTGTCGGGTGAGAGAAGCTGAGCTAGCATACTCAGGAGCTCTCTAGAAGCACCTAAGTGTCAGCCTGAGATAGCTTGAGATGGTCCTGAACAGATGACCAGAGACAAGGGTAGGAGTTGAGGGGTGTTACAGAGAGGAAGGACACATGGAAGACACAGAGGGAGACATCTGAGGTTTGGCTGGACCAAGCACAGGTCCATGAAGGAAGGAAGAGGTGCAGGGCTGGCGGGCTCTACCTGGTGAGGGCCTTAAAGGACAAGATAAGGAGAATGGAATCTTTTCTGCAGTCAACTGGGAGCCGTTGACGCTTTCTAAGTAGGGCCTCGGTCACGATCTCCTCTTCACACACACTAGCCTGGCAAAGCAGCAAGAGGGGCTGGGGTCACAGAGGGCTGGAGGCAGGGTCGCTGCCACAAACACTGCACATCAGAAGCAAGAGGGCTAGAAAGTGTCATCTCTGCAGGAGTCGGGGCGGAGGGTGGTTGCAAAGTGAAGTAACTGGGGATCTGGCATCTGAATGAATGCGCAGGGCAAATGAAAAAAGCATTTTACCAAGTGGTATATGTACTATATTCTCATTTGTGCTATAAAAAGGGAAAGAGTGTGCTTGTATATGGAGGCTTGGAAAAAGCCTGAAAGGATTCATGAGAAATTATGAACAGTTGGCATTTAAAAATAAGATGCCTTTTGCAAGAATTCTTAAAGGAAGAACAAAGGAAAGATGACAGCAAGGCCCAGGCCTGGCTCGCTGGGGAGGGAGGCATAGTCACTGAGTGGAGCACTGCTCTGTAAGTGTGTGTGTGACAACTCTAAATCCATTCAGGCAGCACTGTTCCCCAGGCAAGTAAACACACTACATAGGACGCTGCTGCAAGAGGTTGCCTGTGGAGAAAGAAATTACGGAATCCTTGGCATCAGAGTGCCACAGGGCAGATCAGAGAGTGGATGTTATGGCCCCTGACTCCAGAACAGGGCAACAAAGCTCACAGTTGGGGCAGAGGAACTCGGTCGCAGGAGAGGGGACAGGGGCTCCTGTTTAGAGATAATGATAGAAAAAGCCCGCCAAATAACCACTGAGCAAGCTCCCATGCCAGCCCCCAGGCTAAATGCATTCCCATCTTACAGATGAAGAAACTGGGAGTCAGGGAGGTGGGACATCTCGTCCAAGGTCACAGGAAGCCTTCAGTGTCCAGGCCGAGACGTGGATCCCAACCCTGGGCACCTAACGGTGATACCTGCAGTAAGGCAGGAGTACAGAGCCACTGTGATGTGGCAAGTGACCATGTTTTCAGAACGGCCAATTCAAGAAAAATAAAAAGACTTGCAAGTCACGTTCCCCACCCTACCCCCATTGATGATGCTTTACCAAGCCCCTGCGGAGGGGGAGGGAGGGGGAGCACTAGGTACTCATAAAACAGACAGCCTACTTAAATTAGGAGAATGTCAATATGAAAATGAGCACTTTTTTAGTCTTAACATGTTACTCATCTAGACACATGTGAGAAGCAATGTGGAGGCAGCTTCCTAAGCGTTACTCTTTACATTAGCAAATGCTTTGATGTTCACCAAACGAGTGCACAGCCCCAGCCCCAGCTCACTTCCGGGCAGGAGAGGAGCTGTCCTCCTTGAGCAAAGATGGAGAAGCTGCGGAGCTGAGAGGCAGCTAGCCCGAGGTTCAGTCGGCAACAACCAGGCCTGCGCAGCCACGGCCAAGGCCATTTGCGGCGACACTGTCTGAAGATCTGAAGGGTGCCAGGAGATAAACTGCAGCTCACTACCCTCTCCAAGCTGGGCCTCAGGCTTCTCCAGTCAGGCTGAGCACCTGGGGCAGTTTCCAGAAGAATGAGCTTGCAGGAAGCTGAGTCTGTCGGTAGCTCCTGGTGCCCGAACACCCCAGTCCCCGTAGAGGTACTGCCCAATCTTGTGGTTCTAAAAAGATTCCTCTCCTTGCCTCAGGCTGTTGCCTTGGAGATTTCGTTCACTAGTCTTTCAGTTTTCTATGAGCTCAAATTAGATCCACCGGCTGCTCACCACAGATTTAAATCCCAGAATGTCAGAACAAGAAGAGCCCTCGGGGACCTCCTACACTGAGCGTGGCAAACACAAATGTCCACAGGCGTCAGGCAAGTGACAAAATTAATAGAATGGGCCTGGTAGGGGTAAAAAATACGTGCAAGGACAACATGGTGGGGACCGTGATGAGAGCACATTCCCCAGAGAGGGCAACTACCTCACACCTCCAGGAAAGTACTGCCATATGGAAACGTGAACCAGACTTTCAATTTTTTCCCCCAAAGAGCTAAAAATTGAATTGATGTAAAGCCTCCAAGTTCTAAATGTTGGCAATCAATTCAAATCAATTAATACCACAAAGTTTCTGGATTTATGGGTTGGGATAAGAGAAACTGGCTCTGAGCTAGGTACTGGGGACAGAAAGACAAACACATGTGATTCCTGCTCCCAGGGCAGTAAGGGAGGAAGGAAGGAAGAGATCATCTCTGCCCACGCCGTAAGCACTGGGAGGTGAGCACAAAGTCTGCAAGACACAGACAGGGACAACCCGGGGTGACAGAGTGACACCACAGAGGGTGCCTTTCAGAAGGTAACACCTGAAAGGTCCAGAAGATGACAAGGAATTTAGCCCATCACAGGGAGAGAAAATACTGCAGACAAAGGGGAACAGAATCACAGGCAGAGAAGCACAAAGCAGCTCAGAATACATCAGGAGCAGGTGTCCTCTCAGCTGACCTGTGCAACAAAAGGCAGCAAGTGGCACCAGCATACAAGAGGACACCATGAGCCAGGCCCTGGAATCTGCCTTTAACCTAAGGGAGAGGCATAATTAGCTTTAACTCTGCACAATCACTAGCACGGCCCACTGGTAAGAGGGACTGCTGCAGAGAGCAAGATAGACGAAACAAGTGAGAAGGGAGATGAACTTTTTCCCTACGTGCCTCCTTTGGAACTGCCAGAATTGTAATACCATTTGCCTGAAGCCTATTCAAGAGTAAAATTTATGTTTTGTTTTGGTTTTTTTAAATGACCCTGCTAGCACTAGGAGGTATAGATTTGTGGGAGGCAAGTCTACTGGGAAAAAGAACAATTTATCAGATGGCCAAGGAAAGACAGAATGGACCAGAAAAAGATAAAGAGTTAACAAGGATAAAGAGAAGCAAAAACAGAGAAATGGCTAGACGGGAAAACACCAAGATCTGTCACTGAATGTAGAGAAAAAAAAAGGGAATGCAGGACCCAGTTTTCTGGCTGAGGGACTGGCTGGTTGGAGCCATCCGTAGCATAACACAAGTGATTCTAAGGAAAGCAGAGGTGGGGGATGCAGGTGAGTTCCAGCGGATGTAGTGAATTACATGCACCCATGGGATATGGAACAGGACAGCTCTGGGTTAGATACTTAGAATCCAAAAGTCAACAGCTCATGAATGAGGATGAAAGAGAATGGCCAGGGCCAGGATGCAGAAGGTAAAGTGGGTTCAACTAGGAAACATTCTGAAGCCTCCACCAGCAGCAGAGAAACAGAGAGGCGGCAGGTTTGATCTGGAAACCAGAGCTGTTGCAGGACAGCGTGCAGTGACCCCCCCACCAAGAGGTGGTAAAGGCAGACTGGAGACCTGAAGGATCAAAGATGCTTCCAGTGCAGTGTCTTTGCCTCCCAAATGAGGGAACTGACCCAAGATGAACTAAGAGTTAGAGTTAACAACTCTCCTTATATTTACATGACTTTATAGATTTTACTTTTACAGAGAAAGATCTTTAACACCACACTGTGACACAGTTAGGGAGTATTATTAGGATGGAATTTCATCTTATACATGGGTTATATTCAAAAGTCAGAAAGAAGGGAAGGTAGAAATCACCTTAACTCTTAATACTATTCAAACGTCATTACTGATTACGACTGCAGTACTATTAAGAGAAGATTTAAGGGATGTTCAAAAAACCCTCAAAAGTTGCTAAATCTGCGCCTAAAGTACAGCGTGGTTGTATGCCCAGCCCTTTACTGTCCTCGAACACAGTGAGTTTGAGAACCCGAGACACGTAAATGGAGGATCATAAGGAAATGTCTACATGCAGGTACCTGAGTCTTCATCTGTCTTGAAGATGATCCTCTACTCCTCAGCAGCTAAGGGGGAAAGGCAGAGAAACTTAAAGTGCTCTGCTTCTCTTCAGAATTGGCTCTACTTTGTTTTCCGATACCTCACCATGTGTCAGATGCAATGTTTAGGAAGCATCAAAAAGAATAACACCTGGGCAAACACCTAGCCCAAGGACTGGCACACAGTACAGGCCAGCAATGCCTGCTGGACCTGACATCCGGCTCCACACATCATTCACAGAAAAGTGTAGGGACCTTGGCCATCCACTTCCTGACTTTCCAAGTTGGCATTTCCTACTATGGCCCCATTAACTACATTCCTCCAAAGGGTCAGCCAGATACTGTGAAAGCTGGGGAAGTCTGGAGAGGACTTGTGATCCAACCCCTTCAAGGCACCTAGCTAAATAGGTACATCCTGCATGTAAGAAGAGAGACTTACTACTTTGAGTGTCAGAGCTCAAGGCCAGGTCTATCTGTCTCCCTTTTCCCTTCTCCCTCTCCTTCTTTTTCTAGAGATTTATTTATTTAGTTATTAGACAGAGAGAGAGAGAGAGAGAGCACAATGAGGAGGAGAGGCAGGCAGAGGGAGAGAGAGAAGCAGGCTCCCCACAGGGAGCCCGATGGGGGGGGGGCTCAATCCCAGGATGCTGGGATCATAACCTGAGGCAAAGGCAGATGTTTAACTAACTGAGCCACCTAGGCTCCCCAAGGCCAGGTCTTTCTGAGGCACATTAACCACACTGCCTCTAAGCAATCAACTAAGATAAAGGACATAATACAAAGATTTATTTATTTATTTGAGAGTAAGAGAGAGAGAAAAAGAGCATGTGTGGGCGTGGGGGAAGGGAGGAGCAAAGGGAGAGACTCTTCCAAGCAGACTCCGTGCTTGAGCATGGAGCCCCAGGTGGGGGTTGGTCCCACAACCCATGAGATCATGACCTGATTAGAAACTGACTCAGACGCCCAACCAACTGAGCCACCCAGGTGCCCATGAAGGATATAATGTAAAGCAGTATGATAGGGAGCATCAACATTCATGCTGAGACTCAAAAAGCATCTCACAGGGCAATACCAAGGTGAAAAGTGTGCTGCATACAAATGGAACTAGTTTGTATTAAAACTTGGAAGTAAAACAAACAGAAGAGTAAAATTATGCCAAAGATCGTCAGCTTGGCTAAAAGAGGGATCATCAATTCATTAATCTAAACATGCAATCCAACATACTAATAAGCCAGACACTTATATAAATAAAACAGTCTTTGCACGCCAAGAGCCTACAAACCAAAAAACAGGATATAATAACAGAGAGAAAGAAGTAACTGAGAATATTAAAAGAAAAAACCATCAATCTTATAAAAGACAACTATGAAAAACCTACAGCTAACATACTTCATGGTGGAAGACAATGTTTTCTAAGTCCAGGAGCAAGGCAAGGGTATTCACTGTCACCACTTCTATTCAATAGTATACTAAAGGTTCTAGCCAATGCAATAAAGGATGAAAATGAAAGGGAAAAAATGATATCCAGGCTAGAAAGGAAGAAGTTGAAACTTTCCTTATTTATAGTCAGCATGATCCTAGCTATATAAAATTCACAGAAAAAAACTACTTGAATAAATGAGTTCAGCAAGGTTACAGGATACAGGATCAATATACAAAAAAATCAGTTGTATTTCTACATACTGGCAATGAAGAACCCCAAAATTAAGAAAAAAACTACACTCATAATAACATCAAAAAGAATACGGTATTTTTAAGTATTTTAACAATTTTTAACATAATAAGTGTAAATTATAAATAATTTAATAAATTTAAGAAAATAAATATAAGATGTTCACTGGAAGTATAAAAACATTGCTGAAAAAAATTTTAAAAGATCTAAATAAAGAGATTTCATATTCATAGATCAGAGGACTCCATATTGCTAAAATGGCAATTCTCCCCAAAGTAATCTACGGATGTAAGACAAACCCTGTCAAAATCCCAATAGGGTTTTTTAAGAGAAGCTGCCAACTGATCCAAAAATGTGTATGGAAATGCAAAGCACTCAGAACAGCCAAAACAATCTTAAAAAACAAACAAACAAACTGGCATCTTTATATTTCCCAATTTTGAAACTTACTACAAAGCTACAATAATCATGACTATGTTGTACTAGCATAGACATATAGCATACAGATCAATGGAACTCTCAACAGAATGGAGAGTTGAGAAATAAACCCTTATGTTTATGGTCAACTAATATTCACAAAGGTCCCAAAGTGGGAAATGGAAATGGATAGTCTTCTCAACAAATTTGAACACTTTTGAAAATTCGAAAAAATTTGAACAAGTTTGAAAAATTTAGATATTTCATCCAAAAAAAGGAGATAGATTTAGATTAGGGCTCAAGAAACTCTAGTGCTTGAGCCAAATCTAACCCAATGCTTGATTTTATAAATAAAGTCTTATTAGAACATAGCCACACCCATTTATTCACATACTGACTGTGGCTGCTTCAACCCTACAATGGCAGAGCTGAGTAGCAGTGATGATAAAGACTTTTGGTCAGCAAGTAGAAAGTATTTACCAACTGGTCGTTTATAGAAAACTTTGCCAATACCCGATTTAAAGCCTTACCTCATAACACATAAAAATTAACTCAAAATGGATCATAGAACCAAATATAAAAGCAAAAACTACAAAGCTCTTGGAAAAAATATAGGAGAAAATATCCATAACATCGGGTTAGGCAAAGATTTCTGAGGTATGACACCAAAAGCACAATAAGAGAAAACAACTGATAGAGTAAACTTCATCAAAATTAAAATGTTTGCACTTCAAAGACACCATTAAGAAAATGAAAAGACGAGCCACACTTTGGGAGAAAATATTTGCAATGTGTAATATGATAAAGACTTGTATGTAGCATAAAGAAATCTTATAACTTATTAATGAGAAATAGGAAAAGTGGGCAAAATATCTGAATATATATTTTACCAAAAAAAAATATGACAAATAAGCCCATGAAATGATGTTCAACATTAGATACCTGGGAAATATAAGTTCAAACCACAATGAAATACCATTTCACACCCACTAGAATGGCTGTAATCAAAAAGATAAACAATAACAAGTGTTGGTGAAGATACGGAGAAAATGGAACCCTCATCTATTGCCAATGGGAATATAAAATGGTTGAGTCATTTTAGAAAACATTTTGACAGTTTCTTAAAAAGTTAAACCTAACAACTCACCAAATTCATAAACAGAATGACCCAGCAATTCTACTCTTAGGTATCTATCCAAGAAAAAGGAAAATATGTGTCCACAAACACACATAAAAGCTTATACACACATGTTCACAGCAACATTATTCATAACAGTGAAGAACTGAGAACAAACCCAATGTCCATCAGCTAGTGACTGGATAAACAAAACCAAAGTACAGCCGGCCAATAAAAAGGAACAAAGTACTGATACATGCTACATCAACAAGCCAACACCAGAAACATTATGCTAAGTGAGAGAAGCCAGCTATAAAAGATGTGTAAGTGCATATATGCAAAATGTCCAGAAAAACCAAATTCATAGCAACAGAAGGATTAGTGGTTACCTGGGGCTGGGGGTGAGAGTGAGGAGTGGCTGCAAACAGGCCCAAAGGATTTTTTTAGGTCTTGTGAATAAATGTGCTAAAATCCGATTGTGGTGACAAGTTGCTCAACTCCATAAATGTGCTAGCAATCATTCAAATGGGTGAATTTTACACATAAAAGACAGCTCAAAAATGCTATTTTAAAAAAAGAAAAGAAAAATCACCATCATCAAGTAATATCTTTCCGAAGCGCCACTCCTGATTACAGACCTGCAACGTTGCTTCCAAGGAAACCTGCAGACAGCCCTCCCTGGCATTCAGGGCCCACCACCTGTCTAGGCTCAACGCCTGGCCATCTTTCTTCAACATCCCAACCCCTGTGGCTGCCACAAACAGGACCTGTGGAACTGACATGTTTGTGCCTGCAACGCTACCACTAACTAGCTGTAACCTTGGGTTACTTCAACTCCTTGAACCCGTGTCAAGTCTGAGATGGGGCGAACAGCTCACAAGGTTGGCAAGAGGAAATGTCTAAGCTAGTGCTCGGAAAACACAGCACAGCACAGGCTTCTCAGAGCCAGCTCAGGCACATCTTCAGTGTCCCCTCCTCAGGGTAGCAGTGTCTGTCATCCTGCCTCAAGCAGGGAGCCCCACTACTTTGCACACTTTTGTTTCCCTCACAACACTGCAGTTTTTTATTAGTTTGCCTCTTTTTTTGCTTTCTTTTGGTTTGCTTCTGCTATTGGGCTGAGGTCCATGAGGCCAAGGACCTTATGCTTCATCTCTTATAGTCTCTACAAGGCCAGACCCAGCACCTGGCAAGTCACCCATCAGCAGGAAGCATTTACGGAGGTGCTGGATGGCAAACTGTGGCTATAGGTGCAATGCTCAAGCACCTGGCTTCTCTGGCAATGGCATGTTTGGGGACTGTTTCTTATGCACCTTACTACATCCTTCTTGGTCCTCCCCTCAGCAGTGGTCCAGATTTGCCTCTTGGAAGCAATGGATAATGGTAAATGTGATGTAGCTCTGAGAGCATAATGAGCCTGGGGACACAGGTATGCGGCAGACTAGGAGGTGACTTGGGAAGAATGGCACGCAGCTGAGCAGTTGAAAGGGGAAAAGGGGGGAGAACGGTGAGTCTACATGTTGAAAAGCAACCAAATTCATCTGAATTTCCAAATATGGCTGCTCCCGTGAGGCAGAGAAGAGGAAAAGTGGGCACACACAGGACATTATTGCCATGTGTGCGCCTTCTCCATTGGAGGATGAGGTTAAACATACTGGATAAAATGAAATCTTTATGTATTTCACACATGCTTGCACTGAAAACTGGAGTTGAATATAATTGCAGCGTTTTGCATTAATTAAATTTCTTTTACCTTCCATGGAATTAGGGCTTGAACTCAATATGTAAATTTATGCAAATAAGTGTGCAAAGTAGCAAGGCCCTAGCATTGAATCTTAAGGAAACTAGAGCACTCTTCAAGATCAGGGCCTGGGGATTAAATATGAGTGGTCTTCAAGAATATTTAACTTTCTCTGAAGGACCTGGGGCAGATAGTCTTCTTTGGCATCTACCTTCTACTAAAGTAACTTCTCACTTGGTTCATCCAATCATCTTCTCTACTGATTTTTACTTGCCAGCTTAAGAACAAGGTGTACTCCCCAACCCTCAAGTAACTCTGCCAGTAGAAAAAGCCCCTACACCAAAACACTTCACTGCTATCACCTCCTATCTCAAATCTCCCTGTCCGAAAACAGGCACACACGTGGAAGAAAGGAAGGAAGGAGGGAAGGAAGGAAGGAGCTCTCAGTATGGGGCCATGCACCCCGTTGTGTGTCTCTGAGGAAGTCATTCTCTTTGATGAGTCTGCCCAGCATTCAGAGTCACCAAAGTTCCCTCTAGTTTCAACAGTCTCTGGGAGAACTAAATTGGGTCCCAGCACTCTGTCAGAACAGATAGAGGCTTTGACATACAATTATCAGGCTGCCTTGCATATCACTGAGGGAGGTTGCTTGGAGTAGTGAGAAAAGGCTTTTTCTTGTACCCAAAAGATCCGCACTAAAGTCCCATCAGTGACTCAGGTAGGTTAACACCTTGGATGAATTCTTTAACAGCTCTAAGCCTGACTCTCCCATCTTTAAATAAAGAGAACTTATACTTTGCAGAATTGTTAAGGTAACTAGAAATAAAATACACTAGTCTGTTAGGATATCCCCCAAAATGACAATCTTCTGTCAACTTAGAGGAACTCGCCTCCAAAGGGACGCCCTTGAATCTTAGAAGACCCTGAATGACCTAACTTTCCAGCATTCGCAAACACTGGATACCAGGTGACAAAGGTGAGAGAGCCCCTCTCAGTCTTCAAACATGAGCAATCTCCTCCCCATTTTGTCTTCCCTCAAGCCAGGTCAAGACTAGCTAACATCCAGCAACCACCAAATGTGCTAAGTACTACACTAGCCTAAGAATAGAGGCCATCACCAAACACTACCATTTCTAAGCACTTCCACACTCATCTTCGTCTTATCCTAGGCAGTTCCTAGGATTATTACACCCTCCCTCAACTCTTTTAGAAATGTGGCCATTAGGACTCAAAAGTAAGTTGTTCGCCCAAGGCCACCCAGCTAATGAGCATCTGCCCAGAAGTCAGACCTCCTGATGTTTTTTTCTGATCTACTCCCTTATTAACCAATTCAACTACACCCAGCTTTGTGCATTTTATTTCAACTTGGCCGCTGTTTCACTGGGTTCATCCATTTAAACCACTCGACAATCATTTACAAACCACTACATGCAGTGCACAGGTACAGGTGGGGCAACAGTCAATGAACAGGCCCTGGAGTTGGCCTATTCACCCGGCTCTCCCACTTGTTACCTAGGTGACCTTGGATAAGTTACTTCACCTCTCAGTGTCTAGCTTGTCCTTACTCTATAAAATGAGCAAATAGGATTCTACCTCTCTCACAGAGCTGTTGAAAAGTAAATGAGAGGTTGTCTGTAAAGGATTCAGTGGAACCCACGGTCCCCACTAAGCACTCAAATGTGAGCTATTTTTATTCTTCTTCTAGGTTCTGGGGACAGAGTCTTGAATCAGACAAAAGCCTTAGTCTCAAGGAGTTTACACTGTGGTGGGAGACACAATAAGTAAATTATCAATTAAAGTTTCCAATGGCAATGCCTACTATGAAAAAAAAATATGTGACAGTGGGGGTGGAAAGCTACTTTAGATGGGTGGTCACCGAAAGATATTCAGATGATACTCATCTGTATCAAGAGATACAGAGCTGTATCAAGAGCCATATCTAAGAAAGCTAGGGGAGAAAAAACAGCAAATGCAGAGGGAGGTCCTGTGCTTGGACCAAACTAACATCTTGCAGTCGGAAGGCTAGTAAAGAGACGAGAGGGAAGAGGGAAGGAACTGGCGTGAGATGTGGTCACACAGGGCAGGCGCACCAGCCTTGTAAAGCAACGTTAAGGTGGTTCCTCTTCATCTTAAATGCTCTGGGCATCCACTGGAGGGTTTTTAGCAAGGGGAGGAGTATATGATCTGATTCACAACTTTTTAACTGCTTCTTTGGTTGCAGTGTTGAGAAGCGAAGAGCCTCAATTAAGAGGCTGTTGCGTTGTCCAGGATTTGGAAGCATCTCAAGTATACAGAACAAGCCGCGTGCACGGAGGGCAGGGGAACAAATTCAGGTCTACCAGTCAACAGGAGCTGGGATGTGGCCTCCCCACCTCTCCCGTTCTCCGTTCTTTCTACCCCGATGCCAGGGTGGTGAAGCCTGAAGGCAACCACTGCAGGGTGGCCAACCCCGTGCATCCCCCGAGCCTCGTCCCACATGTACACGGCGGAGGGAGAGACACTCGCCACCCGGGCGTTAGGGGGGCTCAACGAGCGAGACGCGCCCGCCCGCTCTCGGGCCCGAACCTCCCCTCAGGCCGGCCCGCGCCCTCCACGCCCGCCCGGCCCAGGCCGCGCTCGTTCGTCGCGCCCGCCGGTGGCCCGCTCACCCGGATGCCCTGCAGCACCCGGACCCGCTCCTCCTCGTCCATTCCGAACGACACCCTGCGGGCCTCGCTGCTCTCGGTGCTCCCCATGACAGGAGGCGAGCGGGCAGGCGGCCACGCGACCCGGCTCCAGAGCAACCGGCTGAACGCCGAATTGCAGCTCCCTATGTCCCCCGCGCTTCCCGGGACTCGGGCTGCTGGGGCACAAGCCAACAAAGCCATGTCCTATTGGCCGCCGTTAGAGGCTCAACCAATCATGTGGCGCCTGCCCGCGGGGTATTGTGGGGGTTGTAGTCTAGACGGCTTGGACCGCCCATCTGTAACTAGGGATCACGCGGAGGCGTGGTGCCTAGGCGGTGAAAAGCGTGTTGAAGTGAAGTAGCCCGTGGAAAGATCGCCCTTGAAGCCGAGCCAAGGGTGAGGTTCTAAGGCCAGAAGCCCACCGAGGAGGTTGAGCCAATTATGTGAGGGAGACCTTTGCGCGGTTTGCTGCTTTATTTCTTCAGCAAACTCCTGCTGAGCAGCACTCACCAAGCACTGAGCAAGCATTTGAACTAGCCGCGGGGAATGTAAGGACAAACAAGACATATCCTGGTTTAGTGAAATTTTGATATAATGGAAGGAACCAATGAAAACACAAACAAGCAAGCATGTAAATAAGCTTACTAAGCACTGTGATAAGTGCCAAAAACAGAAAAAAACTAATAGGAGGGGACCTCCTTTGAGAGACCACAGCAACCTCTCTGAGAAAGAAACATTTTAATTGAAATCTAAGGATGAGTAGGAGTTAGCCACGAGAAGATGGGGGAAGAACTTGGCTGGGAACCAAACAGTGCAAAGGCCCTAAGGCAGGGAAAATCTTGCCCCATTCAAGAAATAGAAAGATCTACTTGATGGGAAAGTGAGAAGGGAGCAGAGGAAAGCCAGAGGCAAGGAGGTCAGTGGAGCAGGAAGGGCTCAGATTATGTAGGGCCTTGTAGGCCAGGTCAGAGTTTTATTCTAAATGTCCTGAGAAGACAATGAACGATCATAAGCATTTAGGAAACATTGGCCAAGGAGCACACATGTCATGCATTGAGTGCAATGTACTGAGCATTGTGTTTGTTCTTCTTACACAGGATCATATGTGTAATGGAGGAACACAAATGATTGCAATTTACAGCCACAGTGACCTTGAATGAAGCACACTTTTGTTCAATCAAGTTGCTAAATGGTTTTGATTTACCAAAGTGGGCCTAGAGCTCAGTTTAGAATCTGGAACCGAGTTGCTACATGAAATAGCAAGAATCATTTGGAGCTGCTTTTGGGAACCTGGAAAAGAAGGGGTGAGGAGGAGAGAGAGTGAATGAGAGAGACCAGTGAGAATAGCTTGGGTGAAGAAACCAGTGAACATTCCAGATGTAGGGCTAGAGGATTTTTATGAACAAAGGTATCTGCTACTTTCATTCAAAATATGTTGATTTGCAAATTTCGCTCCTTCCTTTCTATCCTCCATTTCTTCCATATAAATAGAGCTTGAGAAGGTGATTCTGGTTCAAGTGATTTATTGGAGAAGTGCCTCAGGGAAAAGGAAGTAAGAGAACAAGATGAGGTCGGGGGAAGGCGAAGGAAAGGTTTGGGTCAGAGCTGGAGACTGGCTTCATTTTAATGCTGGGCAGTGCTGGGGTGGGGGTGGTGCTCTGGAGAATAAATTATATCCAGAATTCATCTCATCCTACGACAAGGCGACAGGCCTTCTGTCTGCCATGTTGGTCAGTTATCAGCAGCCCAGCACAATTCCCCAGTGAAGGAGCATCTGTGAGCTGTCAACAGCCCACAACCACACAAGCTGTGGGATGGCCTCACCGGCTAGGGAAAACCCTAAGTGGGGTACTTTCAGGGTCCACCACATGCTCCACAGGCTTTTGAAAGTCTCTCAAACATCCGAACATCTATGGATGTGGAGGGGTCTTGTGAAGAACAGAGGAAAGGGTTGGATTTCACTTCTGGGTCAGATGATGAAGTAACACACTGAACTGATTTCTGCAAAACAGGGGTCAGAACCACATGTCTGAGCATGAGACTGTATGGTCTCCCCCTCCCCAACTGTGCGCCACATCCAGGGAGAGAATCTGGTTTCCACAAGACTTAGAATGGAACTTCCATTGCCAGCAGCCTAGCTAGGTCCCCTGCTGACCCAACAATTTCTGTAGATGAGAAACCCTGGGTGCAAACGGAGAAGATAACATGACATTATATATCCAAAATCCAAAGTAGAATGATCATATGTGTAATGGAGGAACACAAACTTTATTCAAAGTTTGAATAAAGACAGTGGCATAGGGATGCAGAGGAAAAGAAGGGAAGGGAGATTTATATTTTTTTGAAGGCCTTCTTTGTGACAGGTTCTATGACACAGGAGCACCTCATGTGTACTTAATCCGAGACCAATCCATTTAGTCCTGGAAATCATACAGAAAGAGTCATTGCCCCACTGAAAGGGTCTGGAAAATGAGGCCTTTGTAACAAGCCCACTAGTTGCTGCCCTATACCCATTCTCTCCTTCTTTATTCTGTTCTATAGAATCCCAATTCCCTTCTGTGCAACAATGTGCCTGGTTAGAAAACTTTGCCCCCCACTGGCCAAACTTGGAATAATTTGAGCAATATAGCAATTTGACATTTTGAGCTTATAATGTAATTTTGAGATTATGACATATTTTTTTAAAAAAAATCCAATAGTCCATGTGTTAAAAGAAAGAGAAGGTGGGGAGGAGGGGAAATTTTACAAAAGAATGCCAACAAATAAATGTGAGATTTAAAAATCACCATTTAGCAAGCCTCAGGGAATTAACTGAATCAGGCAAAACTCATCCCTTCTCCCAGCCAAAAAAGCCATTGGTGGTTGGAGAACAGGATATTCAGGTAACCTGCAAGTTCCACCAGAGAGTTCTTAATTATTACAAAGGGAAAACTGTATCACAATTACAAGGCCTAGGAATCACTGCCTTATAAGGTCAAATTTAGCATACCTAGAGGAGGACAACTTGACTTGATGTCCCTCCTGATGTCATGCAATAAGGAATACATACAGATCCCCTAGGGTATTGTTGTCAAAAATGTGTGACCTGAATTTAATCACAAGGAAACCATCAGGCAACTCCACCATGTGAAACCTCTTACGAAACAACTATCCTGGACTCTTCCAAGAGGTCAATGTCATGAAAAGCAAAACAAAGCAAAAAGACAAAAAGGAGGGGTAGTTTAAAAGAGATGAAAGAAGCAGAAAAATGAAATGCAACTGACAATCTTGATGAGATCCTGAATAAAAATGACAACAGTCAAAACAACAGCAATGACACTGTAAAAAAGAGTATTTGGGAGGCAAAAGTTTTAGATATAGAACAAGATCCTAGGTGATATTATTGAATTAATGTTTATTTTCTTGTTCCTGGGAGATGCATGCTGAAGGAAGTGTTTAGGGGTAGAGTGTCAAAGTTTCTGCAGCTTAAACTCAAATGTTTCAGAAAAAATGTTAATGATAAGTGAATCTAGGTGAAATATGTATTAGAGTCCATTTTATTGTCCTTTCACTGTTCCTTGTAAGGACCTATTTAGCCAGAGCGACTCCATCTCAGTTAAATAGCCATTTTGGTGTTGTGCAGTAAACTTAAATTGACCCTCCCCCCCAGAGAAACTTAACTTAGAAGCAAGTCCAGGAAACCAGTAAAATGTAGTCGGCTAGTTCCTGATAGCAGAGCCCAGAATACAAGGATGAGTCAGGCCACATGGAGACACCTAATCAGTATGAAGTACTGTTTGTAACAGTGAGAAGGTCTTGCCCAAACCTAAATGACTCCATCTTGGGAAGGACGATGATCTTATTATTCACACTGAATATGTTAACTGACTAAGCCTTCCCAGAAAGTACTGTTTGTAACGGTTCCTGGTATGGGGTAATCTTGAATAACAAGTCACCAGACCAGATGGAACTAGCCTATCGGCAAGAGACACACAAACCAGGTAGGTTGAGATACCAAGATTCAGGTTGCAGTTTTACCCAATAAAAGGTAGCCTGTAAGATTGGGAGGGGTCGCTCTCTTTGGAGGTGGCCCTGACTGGTCCGTCAGTCAATTCTTTTTTTTTTTTCCAATTTATTTATTTTCAGAAAAACAGTATTCATTATTTTTTCACCACACCCAGTGCTCCATGCAAGCCGTGCCCTCTATAATACCCACCACCTGGTACCCCAACCTCCCACCACCCCGCCACTTCAAACCCCTCAGACTGTTTTTCAGACTCCATAGTCTCTCATGGTTCACCTCCCCTTCCAATTTACCCAAATTCCCTTCTCCTCTCTAATGCCCCTTGTCCTCCATGCTATTTGTTATGCTCCACAAATAAGTGAAACCATATGATAATTGACTCTCTCTGCTTGACTTATTTCACTCAGCATAATCTCTTCCAGTCCCGTCCATGTTGCTACAAAAGTTGGGTATTCATCCTTTCTGATGGAGGCATAATACTCCATAGTGTATATGGACCACATCTTCCTTATCCATTCGTCCGTTGAAGGGCATCTTGGTTCTTTCCATAGTTTGGCGACTGTGGCCATTGCTGCTATAAACATTGGGGTACAGATGGCCCTTCTTTTCACGACATCTGTATCTTTGGGGTAAATACCCAGGAGTGCAATTGCAGGGTCGTAGGGAAGCTCTATTTTTAATTTCTTGAGGAATCTCCACACTGTTCTCCAAAGAGGCTGCACCAACTTGCATTCCCACCAACAGTGGAAGAGGGTTCCCCGTCAGTCAATTCTTAAGCCTGTAAGCTGGGGGTAGTCGCTCTCCTCGGAAACGGCCCTGGCCGATCAGTCTGACTTCTAATACTTAGCATAGAATAGAGCTTTGCATAACTTTCACCCTGTCTCAGTCTCCTTCCCCTGGCCAATCAGTCTGACTTCTAATACTTGGCATAAAATAAAGCTTTAAATAACTTTCACTTTGTCTCAATCTCATTTCGTTTAATAATGGACCTAACATTCCTTTGGTTTGAAATTTTTCAGAATAATAAAAGGGAAATAAAATAAAATTCTGCATTTGGGGAAAGAAATACTTCCCTCCCCAGGCTTCCTTTAATTGTGGCATCACCTAGAAGTGACTATGAGACCTAGGGGAGCCAAGGAGGCTCTTGAGCAGTGTGGTACCTGGAGAACAGCACAGGGTCTGAAGAGAGCAGTGAGGTGTGACCATGTGAGATGGGTGCAAGGCTGAGCCCTGCCTCTATCTAGACTTTTGCCCTGAGCATGTTATTAAATGTCTTTTCACCTCAGTTTTCTGATGAATATAAGAGTAATGGGGAACATTGTGCAGAATGCTTACCCAGAGCTTGGCACCTTAGTGAACTAAGTCAGTGATCACTATTATTATTGAAAGATTTTTTTATTAGAATTAATACCTTAGCAACTAGTATAGAGGGTGTTTTGGAGAGAGCCTTGAGTGAGGTGGCTTCTCTAAGATTGGTTTCTCCAGAAGCAAACAAGAGGAAGAGAAGGGCTGGTAGAGTAGAAAAGTAAGAAAAGTAATTTTCTTTGTCAGTGTCAAAAGCCAAAAGGAAGCTTTCTCCATAAGATCAGGAAAAAGACAAGGATGTCTGCTTTCATCACTTCTATTCCATATTGCACTGGAGGTTCTGACCAAGGCAGATAGATAAGAAAATGAAATAAAAGTCATCCAGATTGGAAAAGAAGTATCTCTGCCTGCAGATGACATGGTCTTATATATAGAAATTCCTAGGGAGTACACATACACACACATACACACACAACACTCAACAGAACTAATAAACAAGTTCAGCAAGGTTTCAGAACATACAGTCAATATATGAAAATCAGTTCTATTTCTATACACTTAGAGCAAACAATCCAAAAATGAAATTAAGAAGATTCTGCTTATGATAGCATCAAAAAGAATAGAACACTTAGGAATACGTTTAACCAAAGACATGCAAGACTTGTACTTTGAAAATTATAAAACATTGTTTGGGAAGGGGGATGGAAATTGATAGGAAAATAAAACTTAAGGTATTGGCTACATGACATACACATTTGTCAATACTCATTAAGTGTAACCTCAACATCTAGGCATTTTATGATATATGCCTCAATAAAAGTCTGAAATATTTGGGGGGACTTAGCACCATAATATTTCATGTCTCATTTGGGCAAAATGTGGGTGGGCAATCCTGATAGTCAGCAATCCTGACTATCAGAGGCTCCACCATGCTTAACCTCACCATCTGGAACACTGGCTTCTTTGGTCAACTTAACAGGGCAAGAATGAGCTTCATTTACAACTCAAAAGCAAAGAAACCAAATAACCCATTTAAAAATGGGCCAAGGATCAGGCGCCTGGGTGGCTCAGTGGGTTAAGCTGCTGCCTTCGGCTCAGGTCATGATCTCAGGGTCCTGGGATCGAGTTCCACATCGGGCTCTCTGCTCAGCAGGGAGCCTGCTTCCTCCTCTCTCTCTTTCTCTCTCTCTGCCTGCCTCTCTGCCTACTTGTGATCTCTCTCTGTCAAATAAATAAATAAAATCTTAAAAAAAATAAAAAATAAAAAAATTAAAATGGGCCAAGGATCTGAATAGACATTTCTCCAAAGAAGATAAGCAAAAGGTCAACAGGTACATGAAAAGATGCTCAACAGTCACTAGTCATTAAGGAAATGCAATTCTAAACCATGATGAGATATCACAGCATGCCTGTTAAAATGGCCATCACTAAAAAGACAAGGGTTAACAAATGCTTGTGTGGATGGGGAGAAAGGGGAACTATGTGCACTGTGGGTGGGAATGTAAATCGGTGCAGCCACTATGGAAAATAGCATAGAGGATCTTCAAAAACTTAAAAATGGAATTACCATATAATCCAGCATTTCTACTTCTTTTTTTTTAATTCTTTATTTAAATTGAATTTAGTTAACAAAGACTGTATTATTAGTGTCAGGGGTAGAACTTAGTCATTCATCAATTGCATATGACACCCATTGCTCATTACATTAAGTGCCCTCCTTAATGTCCCTCACCCAGTTACCCTATCCCCTCACCTCCCTCCCCTCCAGCAACCCTCAGCTTGTTTCTTAGAATTAAGCACCACTTATGGTTTGCCTCCTTCTCTATTTTCATCGTATTTTATTTTTCCTCCCCTTCCCCTATGTTCATCCGTTCAGTTTCTTAAATTCCACATATCAATGCGATCATATGATACTTGTCTTTCTCTGTCTGACTGATTTTGCTTAGCATAATACCTTCTACCTCCATGCACATTGCTGCAAATGGCAAGATTTTATTCTTTTTGATGGCTGAGTAATATTCCATCATATATATACACCACTTCTTCTTTATCCATTCCTCTGTCAATGGACGTCTGGGCTCTTTCCATAGTTTAGCTATTGTGAACACTGCTGCTATACTCATTGGGGTGTGAGGTGCCCTTTCAAATCACTAAGTTTGTATCCTTTGAATAAATACCTAGTAGTGCAATTGCTGGGTCATAGGGTAGTTCAATTTTTAACTTTTTGAGGAACCTCCATACTGTTTTCCAGAGTGGCTGCACCAGTTTGCATTCCCACCAACAGTGTAAGAGGATTTCCCTTTCTCTATATCCTCGCCAACATCTGTTGTTTCCTGACTTGTTAATTTTAGCCATTCTGACTGGTGTGAAGTGGTATCTCATTGTGGTTTTGAATTGGATTTCTGATGTCAAATGATTTTGAGTATTCTGTCTATATTGGCCATTTGTATGTCTCCTTTGGAGAAATGTCTGTTCATGTTTTCTGCCCATCCCTTGATGAATTTTTTTGATTTTTGGGTGTTAAGTTTGGTAAGTTCTTTATAGATTTTGGGTACTAGCTCTTTATCTGATAAGACATATCTTCTCCCTTTTAGTTTTGTTGCCTTTTAGTTTTGTTGACTGTTTCCTTTGCTATATAAAAGATCTTGAAGAAGTCCCAGTAGGTCATTTTTGCTTTTGTTTCTCTTGCCTTAGAGATATGTCTAGCAAGAAGCTGCTACAGCTGAGGTCAAAGAGGTTAGCATTTCCACTTCTGGGAATATATCCAAAGGTAATGAAAACTCTAACTAAAAAAAAAAAATCCGCAGCAGTATTTACAATAACCAAGATATGGAAACAATCTAAGGGTCCATCAACAGATGAATGGGTAAAGAACTCATAGTATATATACATATACAATATGTATATGGCTGGAATATTATCCAGCCATTAGAAAAGAAAATCCTACCATTTCCAAGGACATGGATGGAACTTGAAGGTGTTGTGCTAAGTGAAATAAGTCATACGGAGAAAGACGAATTCTGTATGTTCTCACTAATATGGGAAATCTTAAAGAAAAAAAAAAAGACTCATAAGAAAATGAGATCAGAGTTGTGGTCACCAGAGGTGGAGAGTAGGGGGAGTGGGGATTGGAGAAAGTTGTCAGAAGGTACAAACTTTCAGTTTTAAGATAAATAAGTCCTGGGACCTCACATACAGTGTGATGACTATGGTTAACTTTACTGTATAGTATAAGAAAGTCTTTAAGAGAGTAAATCCCAAGAGTTCTTATAACAAGGAGAAATTTCTTCCTTTTTTTTCTTTCTTTCTTTTCCTGTTACTGTATCTATATGAGAAGATGGATGTTAGCCAAACCTATTATGGTAATAATTTTACAATATATGTAAATCAAACCATCGTGTAAAATATATGTAAATCAAACCCTCAATTTACATATCCATGTATGTCAATTACTTCTCAATAAAATTGGGGGAAAAGAGAAAAAAAATAGTGGACTTCAGAGACTAGAAAAGTGAACCCTTGCCTTTCTCTGCCTCAGTGACCCCTCACTCCTATTCACGTTCCACTGGCCATTCAGCCACACGGGACCCCACTCCCCCTAAATTGCAAGGGCTGGGAAGTGCTGTCTTCTCTGAGTAGAAGGGAAGAGAGAAAAGTGCCATCAAAGTACTAGGAACATCAAGCACTGATGAAGGTGTACCACTTTGGTCCTGTAGTGTTTTCGAGAAGGTCCATATAAGAAAAACATGCTGATAATAACGAAGAAATGTCAGATGCTAAAATGCCGAATTGAGACAAAATCACAATCCATTTTGTGAATAGAGGTATCATATAGCAGAATCCGCATCTTCTCCCATATGATAATCATATCCATAGATAGTCTGACTTAAGAAGGTGTTTCCTGGGCACTAAAATGATCACTTAGGGATGCTGACATGTACATATCTTGGAAGGTAAATTATCTCTGCTGCTCTTCACTTTGCTGCTCTTACTTTCTCTGTTTCATGGGGTATGGGACTGAAGTTCGGAAACCACTGGTGAGGAATGGAGCCCTGGTGAGAAGGGAGGTGGAATTAAGGATGCTTACATGCAGGCCTGAAGGTGTTCCCTGGAGGACTGGATAGACCCCCCCCCCCGCCATGGTCCAGGAGACACCAGGAGGAGTCACTGAAGGAGCAGAGGGCCACTGGTAGGGTGAGCATCTCCCATTTTCCTGTGACTCTTCGACTTTCTGAACCTCGGACTTCTTTTATGTAGGGTGAGCGTGACTTGAGCCCTTCAAACCCACCCCCGATAAGCCTGAAGAACAAGAAGCACCTGGATTTGGTGACATGTGTACCAGGGAGCCTGTACAGGTCGGCTGTTGAGGGCTTTGATGAATAGATTTGTTCTGTTGAATGTGATAGAACCTTCTCCTCCATCTCTATGTAATCCTCAATAAGAGGTTTGCCTCCATCATCAGTGCTTTTCAACTGGATTAGGTAGTTTTATGCAAAAATGTTTAGATCTGGCTCCAAGCAGACTAGATGGACCTCCCTAAGATTCACCCTTAAACCAGAGTTAGGAACTCTTCTCTTAGAGAATGGTTGGCCAATGGCGGACCTAGGGAAGGATGTGACAGGGTGTAAAGTACTAGAGAATGCGTCATGGTGGTGAAAACTCTGGAAAATTTGGTTGAATCATGAAGATGGAAGCCCGAGTTCCAAGTATATAGTTTAAACCTTGAGGCAGTAGACAGTAGAGAACTCTTGATTTTTGGAGCTGGGGTGGGATCTGGTCCAAGCTGTGCTCTGGGAAGCTGTCTTTGACCCCAGAATAGAGGATGTCTTTGGAGTAGCCTGGGAGATGGTTGATGGTGAGGCCCCTTCCTGAAACACAACCCATTCAAAATGCACAATGCGTTCAAAATGATCTCCACCACCATCTGAATTTTGGGAAGATCTGTACCACCCTGCTCCCTGCCAGGCGCCTTGACACTGTTGGTCAGGGGAACCCCTTTTCCCAGCCCCACGGTTCCACAGGAAGGACCTCCATTAGCATAATACTCTTGGCCCATCAATGATGGGTTGAATTCTGAGCAGGAGTTTGGCATGTGACCCTTGTTGGTTTCATCCTCTTCTGTCTTTGAAGTCTTCCTGACTGCATGGAGCATGTGCTTCTCCATGGAGACTTAGTACTAAGAGTCTGGATCCATCAATGCCCAAGGCTCCTCCCCTCTTTCTGTTCAAAGTGTTGATGATGTCTGTCTGTCCTCATGGTGTCGAAATATCATCAGCTTCAGCTCCAGGCATCTGCCCACCACAGTTGGCTGGGAGGAGGACTCTCTCACTCTCAGCACAAAGGGAATCTTCCTCAGAAGCTACCAACAATCTTCTCCTGGAGCTGTATTGACCAGTCATGGGTCACACCCCACCCTAAGCCAGGCGCTGGCAAAAGGAACAGGATGGCCATCACTGCTTTAGACTAGCAGGATCATTTCCGGGGCTGGACACATTCCCTGACAAAACCAGCCCTGCCCACAGCTTCATAAATCATTGTCCCTTTCTTAAATCCTTCAAGCACCCCATTTGAGCAGCCATCTGTTTCCAGCCAGGACTAGATTGTCACAGGGCTGCTGGAGTACAGGGCAGAGTGTGTTGTGTGGTCCATGGACATGAATGAGTGTGAGCGTGTTTGTCTTTGAACAGGGAAAGGGAGGGAGCCAACCCAGACAATGAAGTTGCTCTGTCCATTGTTCCCGGGCCCCTGCTCACTGGAGCTCGGGTCCCCACCAGCTCTCCTGAAATTCAGGAAGCTCCTGGTGCGAAACAAAGCCTCCAGATGGAATGAATCAGCTGAAGAGCGTTAAGTAGATCAAGCAGAAAGTCAGGATCAGCTTCCTGGCCCTAATTTCCTATTCTACTTCTCTGAGTTTTCAGCTTCAGCTTCTGCCCTGGATTTAGCTGTTCAGCCCTGTGAATGGCTGCTTAGCGAGCAGAACAGCCAGCTGGGACAGGCAGGATCAGGCTCCCCAGAGCCAGGATTCTCTACACCCCAGCAGCTGCATGGCAGGAAAGCCAACGCCCTCCTGAGCAGAGCTGGCTGGAGTTGGGGGTTAAGGGCCCTTCATGGCCAAGGATTTCGGTGGAATCCTTGGCTCTACAAAGTCAGGTGAGTCAGAGAATTCATGAAGGTCACGAAGAGCCGGGACTGCTTAGCCAGACGCATATGAGCGCATGGACACACACACACACACACACACACATTCACACACAGCTGTAATCTGAAAGGCAGGCCCAGACCCAGCTGGAGGCTGGGCTTCCTGGCCTACCTCAACTCTCTGGCCCTGCTCCAGGAGGTATCTGACCAGAGCCTTGTATGCTCCAGCACACCGAGCGCAGGCTGGGGCGTAGGCAACTACAGCCAGACAGGAGCTCACAAAGTCTGGGCTCCAGAGTGACCTGGATCCCTGCCAATCCTCATGGGCACTGAGCAAGGCAGAGGGGTGGGATCAGGGCAAATGGCTGGCCCCAGACCTGAGCCACAGGCTTCTTGGGGACCTGCTGACTTGGACCTGCCCTGCTGCCCCCCAGCCAAGAATGCCCCCCTCTGCTCTTCCAAGGGAGCTGCTCCTCCTGGACACCCAGGTCTCATCTCACATGCTACAGGATGACCTAGTCTGGTGGAGGCCAGCACCATGGGTGGTAAAAGAATTCACCCAAGGCAGAATGAAAGAGATAGAAGTTTATTGAATCCACTGCAAGGCAGCAGTGAACCAGACAGCAAAGGAGAGACGGTCTGCCAGGAGGCTGTGGGGAGGCATGAGGAGCTATAGGTATATGGAATGTTCCTTTTTTGTATCTGTGCCCGTCTGCAAGTATCCCATTGGTCAGCTGCGGCCTAAGGTGATTTTGAGGTGGGTCATGAAATGAGCCTGTTTGCATCCAGCCCCGTGATGGTGGTTGCTGTGGGCCCTTCTACCTTACTCAGGCTTCTGTTACTCAAGCCTGTTGCCCAAAAGCAGCCTCTGCAGATGTCACCTCCCCAGTGGGGTCACCTCCTCCCACCTCCCACTCCTGTGTTTTATTTTCTTACTTCCTGAAAAAAAAGTTCACTGTCTGGATCTTTGTTGCTTATCTGTTTATGGTTGGTTTCTAGCCAATACTACCATACCACACACACACACGGGTGTGCACACTCACACACAGAGTTCTTAAGATAGAAGCTTCAGAGAAGAGAGACAGCATCTGCTTCATTCATCACTGAATTCCGAGCACAGGGCCTGGCCCAGGGTAGGTAGTCAAGAAATCCTCGAGTAAGTGAGTGGATGAATAAATGAACGAAAATGAGCTCCCCTATGGTATGTGAGTTGCTCCACGATTAGAGAGGTAAGAAAGTACATGATTAAGAGTAAAGGCCTGCCTTTCAGTCCCAGCTGTGCTACCTGTGTGATCAAGAAGTGCTAGCTTTCCTGTCTGTAAAACAGGGGTGAGCACAGAACCTCCCAAGAGGGCCGGTGAGGGATTGCCCGAGTTAATACACGTAATGGACCTAGAACAGTACCTGGCAAAGAGGAAACACTTGATTATCAGTAGTTATTATTATGCCTCCTGAGAAGGCTGCCAAATGAGGCTCAGAGAGGAGATGTGACTTATCTGAGGTCACACAGCTAGAAGGGAGCAGAGTCAGGATGTGAACCCTGGTCCAAATATCTCAGAAGATAGGGCCCTTTCTAGAATTCTATCTGGACTTGGCACACCACTCCTGTGGGGTGTGGCCTGCCTGGTCTTTGGGTGTGGGACTTACAAACTGGGATAAAGGCAGCCTGTTTATTGGCCCATGTGGTAGTCAGGGCCTGAGGCCTGCGCAGGTGTGGGTATGGGGATGCGAATGGGGAAGGGAAAGAGGGGCTGCTGGTCAAGGAGGCTTGCACTCTGCTAGCCCTGGCTACCAGCCCTGATTCCCAGCTCCTGGCCCCATTGGTGATTCCTTCCATCTCTGCAGCTTGAATGCAAAGTCCCAGAACCATATCCCATCCCCTCCATGGAACTCTTACAGTTCAAAGTTTATGAATTTGTTAAAATGCACACACAAGCTTGAAGGAAATAACAAGAGCTACCGATTGACACAATTCCTCGGAGAACTTAATGGTAATCCTAGTTGCCTACTTGGCAAAATGGTTTTCTAGCCTTTTGCATCAGTTAGCAGGGGAGGGGCCCACCCCCGAGTCCCCAAGAGCTCAGAGCTGCTGCAGGAGGCCCCTTCAGAGCAGTGTGAGGAGCATGAAGGGGGTCACCTTCTCTGCATTCAAGCCTGTCACCCAAGTGCTGCATAGAGCGGCGGCCACGCTGGAGCGTGGCTGGGGGAGCTTTATCCTCCCTCCCGTAATCTCTATCATCTCTTTTCAGCCATGTTAAACAAAATACCCTCTAAGTCGAAAACTTGTATTTGCATTGCAACAGCCCCTCCCGCCCAACCCCCATAAATGGCTTACACAATTTTGTGCTTGTTTGCATCTGTGTCTGTTCCAAAAACATAGCTATGAACTCTTGGAATTCAAATCCACATCCAATGCATGTCAGAGCCTAGAACACAACAGGAAAATGAGCATTTGCTGAGAGACAGGGCAACTTGCAAATACAGCATCATGTGGGTGATGATGTGTCAGTGGGGCTGCTGCCCAAAGGGCCCTGGAGCCCCAGGGAGATGAGGAAGGGTCTCAAGAGTAACAGCCTCCAGACAACAAAGAGGAGACACGCTAAGCAGAGCACCAGGGAGGACCAGGAGACAGTGGGGCCTGAGAAAGGCATGTGAGCCACATTGGACAGTCTTGCTGGGGATACTTCACACAGCAGTGAGGGCTGGCCTCCCACCGGAGTCCTGATGGTAGCTGTAACTGTCGAGGTAATGGTAACGCCAGAGGGTGAGAAGCGGTTTTCTCCAGTGTTCCTTACAGGGGCAGGCTGAGCTGGTGTGAGCTCTCCTCTCATGTTCATCTGCAAGGAGCATGCAACATGACCGGACAGACTGTTTCCCAAGTCTTCTGATGGAGATGGGAAGAAGACTGGGGACTGTTCAGATGGGATCTGGTTTAATCCTCAAACAACCTGATGTAGTAAGTATTAATATTACTATTATTGTTCCTACTTCAGGGATGACGATCCTGATCAGGAGGGAAACAGCCTGTCCACAGCACATAGCTACGATTGTCAGGGCCAGGACCGACCACCCCTTGGAGCCAGCATGGGAGGACACACCACACTCTAGGTGTGCTGGGGGCAGTGGCCTCCCGATTTTACACTTGTTCCGGGCAAGCAGATCCTGTCCACTCACTGGACATATGGCCCTGCGCATACCCACACTGGTGAGTACCATCCTCTCCACCTCCCCACCGTTCTGATGGATCATTACAACGAACAAAAAGCACACTACAGTGAACCCTGTCGTGGGAATGTCTTTGTGCACCTGTGTGAGGTTTCTAAAGAGTAGATTCCTAAAAGTGGAACTGCAAGTTTAAACCATGCATTCGATTAAGTCTGTACCAACACTTGTGCCCACCAGCAATGCATGACAATGCTTGTTTCCCCACATTTTTGCCAATGTGGGTATTAGCATTCAATTTTGGCCAGTGTCATGGAGAAAAAAAAAAGGTGCTTTTAAAAAATTTATTTATAAATATATATATATATAAAATTTAAATTTATTAATTTTAGAGAGAGAGGGAGTGAGAGAATATGGGCAGGAGGGGCAGAGGGAGAGAGAGTCTCTAGCAGATTCCATGCTGAGGATGAAGCCAGACACAGGGCTCAATCCTATGACCCTGAGATCATGACCTGAGCCAAAGGTCAGCTGCTTAACCAACTGTGCCATGCAGGCGCCCACTCCTTCCAAGAATTGTTTTAATTTTAGTTACCATGCCCTAAACGTTACATCTAAAGCATCTTTATATCTGTTTGTTGGTCATTGATATTTCTTTTGTCTGTGAATTACATTTTCATATCCTCTGTCCACCTTATTTGTTTTGTTTTGGGTCCTTTTATTATTGATATTTAGAAGCTCTTTATTATTATTGATATATAGAAGCTCTGGGTGTTACTCCTTTTTCACTGATGTTTTAACTATTTTCTCCCAGTCTACCACTTGTCTTTTAATTGTATGGGGTTTTTTTTGACAAAAATTGAATTTTGTGTTCAGTCAAATCTCCAAGTCATGCCCTTTTTTTTTTAATGCCCTTTTTTAGTTTGTAGATTTTATGTTTATTTTTAAAGATTCTATTTATTTATTTGAGAGCAAGAACACAAGCAGAGGGAACAGCAGAGGGAGAGAAGCAGGCTCCCCACTGAGCAGGGAGCCCTATGTAGGGCTCAATCCCAGGACCCTGAGATCATGACCTGGGCCAAAAGCAGACGTTTAACTGACTGAACCACACAGGAACCCTAGATTTTATGTTTTAATAAGGAAGTATCTATTACTAAGATTGTAAACAGTTTTATGTTTACCTTTTAAAACCATTGATAATTTATTTTTATTATGCTATAGGATTATGCTATATGGGATTTTTTCCCATATAGATGGCCAATTGTCCCCCATCATATATTTAATATTTCCTTGTTTTACCACCAAAGTTATTTTTAAAAATTTTAAGATATTTATCATTTATTTGATATATAGAGAGAGCACGTACACAGTGAAGGATGGCAGAGGGATCTCAATCAGGCTCCCCACAGGGCACAGAGCCTGACACAGGGCTCAATCCTGTGACCCTGAGATCATGACCTGAGTGGAAATCAGGAGAACACTGAGCTGACTGAGTCACCCAGACTCCCCACACCACTAAATTTAAGAAGTCAACTTCATAATAAACTACTCTTTCCATATGTACACGATATATGTCTAGATTTGTCTCTCTATTCATTGGCTGCTTATACAGAATTTACCACTGATTTAATTGCTATAACTTTATAAGATATTCAGATATCTAGCAAGGAATGTTACCCCTTGTTGTTTTTCTTATTTCAGATTTTCTTGACTATCTCTGGAAGTTTCTCTTCCAAGGGAAAGAAATCATCTTGTCAGACACCATTAATCATCTTTCTGAGAATTTGATTGGGATGCTATTGAATTTATAGATTAATTTATGGGAGAACGGATATAACTAACTCTTACTGAAAGTCAGTCAGTAAAGTTTGGTAGCTTCCTTTATATAGTTTGTAGACATTTTTATTAAGTTTCTTTCTAGGTATTTTATAGAATTTGTTGCTTTTAAGAATGGGTTCATTTCTCATTTCATTTTCTAATTGGTGTTTGCTAGTATATAATTAAGCTATCGATTTTTCTATGCTGATCTTATATCTGGCTATACTGCTTAACTCTCTTATTGGTTTGCCAATTGATTCTCTTGAGAATTTTCCAGGGAGATGATCATTGGTCTGTACCTAATCTTGGTTTTGTTCTTTTTTCCCCAATGTTAATACCATTTTCCCCTTGTAATATAGTATTAGCTAGCATCTCCAATAAAAAGTTGAATAGTACAATAATAGTAATACTGTTTCTTTTTATTTTGTTATCATGCATGATGATTACTATAGAGCTCCAATGCCCTTTATCATATTACGAAAGAACCTAATTTGCTAGAAGCTTTGTTTTTTTTTTTTATCATGAAAGTATGTATGTGGAATATTTTCAAAAATGTTTTTGTTCTTTATGAAAATAATTATGTGGTTTTCCTTGTACTCCAATAAAGCAGTGATTTAAATTGGTAGATTTTTTCCTCAAGTTTAATACATATTTGCATTCCAGAAATGTCTTTTAATAGACTGATGGGTTGAATTTGTTAATATTTTAAAAAGTAAAAACTCAATTTAATTTTAAAAGAAAATAATAAAAGTGGTCTAATTTAAAATTTAAAACAAGGAACACATTTGATTAATAAAATCATAACGTTTACTTATTTTTTATGTTTTTACCAATTAAGGGAGAGAAATAGAGAAGGAAAAAAGGTAAACACAGAAGTGGGGGAAGACACTTTCACAGAAACATCTAGACCCACAGACACACAAAAAACAAAAATTGTAAAGCTAAAGAAAAAAGAAAAGAAAGGTCTAGCGACTCACAAATAAACATAATATTTAGAAGAGAAACATCCAGAAAAGATAAAAGATAGACTGTATGCAGAGTCCCAGAAAGAAAGGGGGAGGGAGAAGTACATTCAGACTGAAATGAACACAGAACAACTCATAGACTGAGTGACCTTGCTGGGAGACACCGAGTTCTCTGTGTGGCCTTTCAGGTTTCTTTTTTTTTTTTTTTTTTATGATTTTTAAAATATTTTGTAAACATATAATATATTTTTATCCCCAGGGGTACATATCTGTGAATCTCCAGGTTTACACACTTCACAGCACTCACCATAGCACATACCCTCCCCAATGTCCATAAACCCACCCCGCTTCTTCCAACCCGCCTCACTCCAGCAACCCTCAGTTTGTTTTGTGAGATTAAGAGTCACTTATGGTTTGTCTCCCTCCCAATCCATCTTGTTTCATTTATTCTTTTCCTACTCACTTAACCCACCATGTTGCATCTCCACTTCCTCATATCAGGGAGATTATATGATAGTTGTCTTCTCTGATTGACTTATTTCGCTAAGCATGCCTTTCAGGTTTCTATCCTCCATGCAATTTTATTCAGCAGTTTTGCATTTGCGTTTATGAGGGAGGTCAGCATATAACTTTGTTTTCCCAAGTTGTCCTCCATTGTCTCTCGAATCATCTATTCCATTAATCAACTGTGTTGTTTTTGTTCATATTTTATTAATTTCTAATTTAGTGTTAATTCCATCATTCTACTCTCTGGGAATTTTTAATTTTTTTTTAATACTTCCTTGAGTTGAAAGTTTAGTTCATTTATCATCAGTCTTTTTTTGTTTTGTAATGAATGCATGCATGTAAGCCATACTTTTTCCTTTGAATGCTACTTGGGCAGAAAAACACAGATTTTGTGATAGGGTGCTTCTGTTAGTGTTCAGACATAAATAGTTTGTGCATTACATATTTTTATTTTCCCTTTAATTCAAGAGCTATTAAGATGTCTTTGTTAACTCCCAATTTTCTTGCATTTCAATCAGGGACTATAGCCTAAATAATAGCAGATTTTTGGAATTTATTAAAATTTCCTTTATGGCCTTTGACACAGTTTTTCAGAATATTCCATTTGTGGTTCAAAGAATAATATAATCTCTTTTAATTGAGCAGAAGGGTGTGTGTGTGTGTGTGTGTGTGTGTGTGTGTGTGACTGTGTGTATCTGTGTGGGATTAGCTCAAGCTCATTTGTCATTTTAGGCAAATCCTCTCTTTACTTACTTATTTCTCTGAGAGTTTTGTCAGAACTGCCCAATAAGATATTAGGATTTGGTTTGTTCTACTTGTAATCCTATCAGGTTTCTGCTCTATATATTTTGAAACTGTGCTTTAACGGCAACAAAAAAATGATCCCTAGTTACCCTGCATATTGTTCCCTTTTTTCAATCCAATATAACTGTTTCTTTTATTATAAATGTTTTGGCCTTGAATTCCACTTCACCTAAATTTAATATTATCATCTTTCTTTGTTTAATTAGTATTTTCATTTTTCCTGGATTGTTTCATTTAGATATGTTTCACATGAAGGATATACAGCTGGAGTTTGTATTTTTATCCCACAAGGGTCTTTTTTTCCCTTCCAATTAATAAGTTTAACCCAATCATATCTATTGTGATGACTAATCATAGAACTGTTAATTTTGTTTGTTGGCTTGTTTTATGTGTCTTATGCTTTTTAAATTTTCTTTCCCCTTTTTCTTGTTATACCAACTGAATTTTCTTTGTTAAATTTTCCCACTTTTACAAAACACTAACTATAGGTAAGTTACTCCCGTAAGAGGCCAAACAACAGTTCTACCTCACTTTACTACATTGACTGCCTCCCTAGAATTTTTGTGCCATGATTAATTTTTTGCTTTTCATTAAAGTATAATAGACATATACCAACATGCCTAAGTGTAAAGCATATAGCTTGATTAATCTCTCCAAGGAAAGCTCACTCATGCAAATTCTACCCTGAGGAAGACATTGAACATTTCTAGTATTCACAAAGACTTGGTGGTCTCCCAATCTTTCCTCCTACCACACGTAAACCCATCACCATAAGTGAATGTGTCCTGTTCCTCGACTTCATATATGTGACATTGCAGCATCTATTCCTGTGTTTAACTCCTTTTGCCCATCATTATGCCTTTGAGACTCCATGAAAACATATAGCAGTGGTGCTTTCCTATGACTATAGCATAAGTTATCTATCCTTCTGTTGATGAAAATTTGTCCCAGTTTGTGGGTGCTGCAAACTGTGTGGCTATGAGCATCTAGTACTTGCCTTTTTTTTTTTTTTTTTAGATTTTATTTATTTATTTGACAGACAGATCTCAAGCAGGCAGAGAGACAGGCAGAGAGGCAGGCAGAGAGAGGAGGAAGCAGACTCCCCGCTGAGCAGAGATTCCCAATGCGGGGCTTGATCCCAGGACCCTGGGATCATGACCTGAGCCAAAGGCAGAGGCTTTAACCCACTGAGCCACTCAAGTGCTCCTAGTACTTGCCTTTTTGGTACAGATAGCTCTACATTTCCTTTTGCACCTTTAACCTTAAAAATAGAACTGGCAGCTATTTTACCAACAAAAATGGGCTTCTTCGGGAATAGCAGAGCATTTCAATCTGAACAAGCTACAGCAGTCCAGAAAACAAAGGAGAGGAAGACTCTTGTGGAGAAAAGGGTGGGCTTGGCAGGGTCTGTCATAAACCAAAAGTCCATGGGAATAAACTGGGAGTTCAAAGTAGTGGCTTTTCATTGAGTGAATCGTGACAGTCTCTTGTTGGCTGATTTGTGACAGTCTCTCATTGGGTGGGCTGTTGCTGAGGGAGGAGGAAAAACTTTCTTCCATCTGTTAGGGTAGAAGTAGTATGGACTCCAAGGTCCCTCTCTTCCTGTTGGGTGGGTCTGCAACTGACAAGGAGCAGTAGAAGGTGAGAGCTCCCCTGCTGGCCTCCCAACTCCATTTTAAAAAAGGTTCCTTTTATTTATTTTCACAGGAAACATACATGCCCTGGAGGGAAAAGAATTACTGGGTCTTAACATATGCATATATTTAACATTAAGGATACTGTCAGTTTTCCAAGTAGTTCACCTGCATTGTTATTTAAAATTTCTTGCTTTAAACAATTGACATTTACTATTAAAAAGCAGTGTTTACTGTTTTATTTGTTTATTTATTTGAAACAATGTTTATTTTACTCCATACCTTGTGCAAGTCTTCATTTTAGCAAATTCATTTTCTAGTATCTGGGTTTTTTAGAGAGGATGGGTGGGTTTTAAATGATTGGCTTCTTGCATGCCTAAATATTGCTTCATTTTGCCCTCACAATGAATGATAGCTTTATGATAGTTAGGCTTGGTATACAGATGTAGGTCCCAGGTCCCATTTTCACTGAGGACTTTGAAGATACTGCTCTATTTTCAAGTTGATCTCTTGAAGAGCCCTATCAATCTCAGTAATATTATTTCTTCAGTTTGGAGAACATTTCCTCTATTATTTCATAGAAAATATCCTTCCTTCCATTTTCCTTATTCTCTAGGTTTCTTCTTTGATGGCTTTTGCAATTTTTCTATTTATCTTCTATGTCCCTTAACTTTTGTTTCATGTTATTACTTTGTGCTCTTATTGCATGTTCTGGGTTAACTCCTCAGGTTTTCTGGGTTACTGATTTGACCTTCAGGTGTATTCAATTTAGTTTCAGTCCACCTGTCGAGCTTTATTTTTTTCTAATATAATAATCACATACAATATTAGTATCTCTCTTTTTTTTTTTTTTTTTACAAATTCAATATCTTTGTACATTTCTCTGGAGTCATTACTTACACTTATTCAAAATTCTTGTCCTGCTTTCTCTATTTAATCGTATTCCTCAGACATATTTTTTTATTGATTGAATTTGGTGACTCTCCTTCATAGTGTTACTATTTAGAGGACATGGTGAAAAGGCTTTCTCATAACTCATGTTCACATTCTCAGATCGTCTCACAGATTTACAAACAGATCCGAGCAGTTAGCAGCACTGGTGCTAAAATGGAGATCAGTCAGAGGTTTTCACTTTAGCTGCGTCTGGGGAGAATAATAGCAGCCTTCAAGTCATACATACCTCTTCTCTTTCACCAGCCTTTCTCTTCTGCTTCCCAGGCACCCTTTCTTATTGCTCCAAAACAGTAACTTATTGACCTTTTATTAATAGGTTGATTCTGTGGGTTGTAATAGGGAATTAGTTGTTGGGTCCTTGGGAGTCAAGGCCAGGTTGAGATGTTTTCCCTGGAAAGAGAAAGAGGAGGAGAAAGCCAGAAAGTGTGAAAATTCCTCCAAAGTGCCAAGGATTGAGCCAAGAAAATAAGATCAGTTGACTGAACCAATATGCAGAAGTGGCAGAAAAGGACAGCCAAGCCTAGGTGAAGAATCAGCTTTGACACAGGTGAGTGTAGCAGGCAGGTAAGGAAGTCTGCCCCAGATGTTCTTATGGATGGTATTGAGTGTTCATGGCTATCCTTGCTGGGCCAGTGGGGGACTGAGTGTGGATGGGTTGGGTTGGCCCAAAGGTTCTTGGTGGGATGGACAAAAATTTCTAGCTCCAGCCTCACTCCTGCAGGATGGGTCCCGGAATCACACTTATTGGGTTCCTGGGTCTTCCTCTTTCTGCTTTTCTTAAGAACCACGCTTTGTATCTTTTGTTTCCCAGTGACTGAGATAAATACAGGATAATCCCAAATTCACAGACTTTGTAAATGGAGAAAAGTCAAGATCTTCCTCCAAGCCCAGCTTTGATATTTTTGCAACTTAGAATTTCAGTCTCGTGTGTGTTATAAACATCTTCTCTGCCAGACCTAAGAAATGCACCCACACTCCCTGGCTGGGTGAGTTTTCTTCCTTGAGTCTATAGATATTCTTCATCACAACTTGACAAAAGAGAGGTGCTTGGAGGCCCGTTTTATAGGTTTTCCATTCTACAGTTTTGCTGCCCATTACTATCACCTGTCAGATTCATAAAGCAGTAGAATGTATGTATTCCTGTTGGTTGATTTTATTTAGACACTAATCCTTATAGCCATTAAAAAAGGAAGAAAGGCAAAGGCAGGGAGGAGCACACTCAGACCTCCTCTCAGAAAAGTCTCACACATGACAGTTTTAGGACAAGAAGCACAAACAATACTGTGAGATAAATAAACAGGGAAATAAAACTACCAGGATTCCAGTAATCATCAGTTACTGGTCTCCCAAATTAGACAATAGAACTTGCAGAAACCAGTCACATCTCCAATAACTATTACTCTGCCTCTTTGAGCCAGCAGATGACACCTCTACAGTTGAGGAATAAACAATTCTTGTAGGTGAAATGATTCCTGCGAGTGAATAGGAACCGAATGGGAGAGTGCTGTCCCCACTTTTATGAGGCCATTACCCAGCCCCTGGAAGGAGAAGGGAAAGAGCAGAGGCTCAGAGATGTAGTAATAATTCCCTTCCCTGCCCCCCACCCCAGGGACACAGCCCACTCTGTCCCCTCCAGGTCACATCCCTGAGACAGCCATTCCGGTGAAATGGGGTGGCTGCCTTTAGATATTTCACAGCTGGAAAGCAGCTCAGGCAGCAGCAGAAAGGATGTGGCCTCAAAGATATTGCCAGTCCTTTTCACTTTTTTTCTTCTGAACACTTTCTACAATCAATAAGCATCTCTCCAGTTCCTGTGTATTGAAAGGACACATACCTATTCTGTGAGAGTCAGGTCCTGAAACAGAAGGAGGGGCTGGGACAAAAGGGATGATGTGCAAACAGCACCCCAAGGTCCCCCATCCCACATGCTACCCAGGATTAAACTTGTTGCTATGTTTTCCTTCATTCATATCACTCATGAGTGCCAGCCATGCATGACCATTCGCTCAGTGCCAATGACACAATGGTGAAAACAGCCCGCTCCCCATCCTCGTGGAGCTTCTGGTCCTGGTAGGAGAAGTGCCAGACATTAATCCAAAAATCACACAAATATAACATTGCAAATGACAACGAGTGCAAGGGCTTGAGAATGTGAGCTAGTAGGGGAGTGCCATCTAAGCTGTCAGCAAAGGGGAAGAAGGACCCTGAGCCCCCAGAGGGGACCATGCTACTCTGCCCAGGCTCCTGGGGAGAGGGCCCATCCCATGCTGGTGACCTGTCTCTTGCTGTCCCCGGAAGGCATCCTTCTCCTCCCTGTCTTGCCCCTCTCTCAGGTTATCCATCTCCCTCCAGTGTCTCTCCCTTCTCCGCAGCACTCTCCCTACATCCATTCTGCATCATGGCCATTTACTAAGATGTGGGCTCCAGGGAGTCACAACTTCTCTGGGCCTCAGCGTCCTTGTCTGTAAAATGGGAATAATCAAAGCAGCTTGCAGAATCAGAAGGCTGTTGTGGGGGTTCAGTGAGTCAACACATTTATCATTCTCTCCTCACAACCACACCTTTGGAGTTTTTGCTCTTGCCAACTGTCAATGTGCATGGCTACCCAGGGTGAGGGGTCCCAGTAGTTGACCCAAGCTTTTCCTTAAGAGTAGAGTGTGTGTATCCTCTTTTCATCAGTGTGCCCATACCAGGCTTCTCTGCATAACCCTTATACTCATATCCATTCCCCTTAGAGAGTCCGCCAGGCTCCTCATATTGTTTGAGGGAACACAAGACCAGGAGGGGTGGAGTCATTGAATGAGGGTGAGGGAAGATTGCTCTGCGCAGGGTCGTGGTGGCGGCAGCTCTCCCCGCGCGCAGGTGCACGGGGCGGCGGGCAGCCAGGGACGCACCTGCGCGGCAGCAGCTGGCGGGGTGACGGGGGAACCTACGCCGATCGCTTCCCGAGAGACCCACTGCCACCTGGTGGCCGGTTTGAGAAATGCGCGCTGGGACCCGCCGCAGTGGGCGTCCCCAAAGCAGCAGAAAGGGCCGACCAGAGGGAGCGCAACCCTGCGGGGCTACACCGCAAAAGTGGGGACGGGCTCCTGGGCAGGCTTCGGAATGCACTGAATTCACCCAAAAGTTCTCTAGCGATCCCAAGCCCTGGGTCGAGCTCTAAGGGAGGCAGAGTAACGACTGGGGCTTTTGGCAGAGGAATAACCCCGCCTCTTTGCTCTAGGGCATCCCAGGGAACCCCGGAGACGGAGGGCCACTGCGCGAAGCGAGCTGTACGGAATACTGGAACTGAATGAAGGCAAAGACCTCAGCAGTCTGTCCGATGTTCTGCTTTAATCCCCTGTTTGCTCCAATTGACAAATATTCTGCGACTCAGACTTGAAACCTACCTGCCCGAATTGTCCAGTAAATCCCAAGTGCCGTGCAGTGTTAGCGTTTTCCCACCTGGACTCTAGATTGACAGCTCTTTGAATGTGCAGTCGCAGGAGGGGCCACAGCCTGTGCAGGAACCTGAGTCTGGCATGGCGTGGACAGCCACCCACCAGCTAGACTTTGCCTATCTTTCCTAGAGAATTACCCTCTATGGCCATTGGCACCCTGTCCTTAGTAGTGGTGGGGAGATGAGAGGGGTGCAGGGAAGCTACACCAGTCTCTATGAGAGGGTCTCTTTCCAATAAAAGAACAGATCAGAGTTCCAAATGCCTTTTCCCAGCAGGCTGGTGGGCCTCATGCAAATTTGTCACCATCTCTTCCCTAGCTCTGCATATTCAGGACTCTTTGGTGGGGTAGACATTTCCAAGTCAAAGAAAGCGAGGGTCCATTTATACATTTCTCGGGGGGGGGGGGGAAAGCAAAGCAGTGCCAACTTGCCTTACATTTATATAACTCAAGGAAACTCAAAAGATAATAAGGCAAATCTGTTCCCAGGTGACTTAAGGGCTCTATTCATAGACAGGGGAGCAGCTGCATAATTTTAAGTTTCCGCCTGAGCAGGCACTTCCATTACCCTCAGAACCTCCATGGCTGGCTTCTGGAAAGATCAACTCCAGAAGGGAAGGGAGGCTAGGCTAGCTCTTTCTTCCCTTAAGAGCCGCAGTCTGACCCTCTGCTGCCTCCTTGCGTTGAGGGGGGGGGGCAAGTCTCCCCTTTCAACCCTCTGCTCCAGGGGTGAATTGAATTCCACTCTGGTGGTGTCCCTTAACTCAGGAGAGACACACTGGTTCTGTCCAAAGGCTTTCTTACATGTGGAATCTAGGGAAATAAACAACACTCTCTGAACTACCCAGAATGCCTAGAATTCTGATCTGGGAAATGGTCCATTCATGACCAGGACACAGAGGAAAAGAAAAGACTTTCCATTTAGAAAAAGAGGTACATCTTTGTTACCTTTTAAGAACCCCGATTTTTGGGATGCCTGAGTGGTTCAGTAGGTTGAGCATCTGCCTTCAGCTCAGGTCATGATCCCAGGGTCCTGGGATTGAGTCTCACATTGGGCTCCCTGCTCAGTGGGGAGCCTACTTCTTCATCTCCCTATGCCTGCCACTGCCCCTGCTTGTGTGTGTGCTTTCTCTGTCAAATAATAAATAAAATCCTTAAAAATAAAAATCCTGATTTTCTTTCCCCCGGTAAGTTGATTACAGAAGTAGCCCTTTTCTACCCCTCCCTGTATCTATCCACTTCCTTGGCAGTGTGTCCGTGTAGGAACTCCCATCAAGACAAGCACTGTATTTTCTGCCCCTTGAATCTGAGTTGGCCCTTTGGCTCCCTTTGGTCAACAGAATGTAGGAGAAGTGAAGGTGTTCTGATTCTGAGCCTAGGTCTCAAGAGGCCTTGCATGCTGCCTTTTTCTCTCTCTTGGATCTTGGAGCTCATTAGCATCTAATCTATCTTCAAATACACACACACACACACACACACACACAGTCCTAAGTTACATTCTTCATGGGCCAACTTAGGTCATTTGACCAGGCCTAAACCAGTCTGTTCAGCTAGGAGCATGGCAGAGAGTGGGTGGCTTAGACTTGGCTTAGGTATGAAATTCTGAAAAAAACTAGAGCAAGGGAGAAGGAAGGCATTCTTTAGTTATCTGAGACTATCATGGCTCATCTGTGGCACAGCACCAATGATATCCCAAACACTTGGAAATGACAGCATATAGAAGAGGTGGGACAAGCCCTTGGGAGTCAACTACATGTCCAAAACTTATATGAGCAAATGGATTGAATAATTAACAGATTCACCTTTATAGTGGGAGATTTTTAATGTATGTCTGTTATAATTTGATATATTAAAAACAAGAAAAAAGTAAAAAAAAGTAAAGATGCTATGATGTGAATTGCACAATCACAAGATTCTACTTTGTCTACAACATGTGGAAAATGCACACTTTTCAAGCAGTCAAGCAGCATTGGCAAAAATTGCCATCTACTATCAGACACATGAAAAAATGTTCATCATCATTAGCCCTCAGGGAGATTCAAATTAAAACCACATTGAGATATCACCTTACACCAGTTAGAATGGCCAAAATTAACAAAACAGGAAACAACATGTGTTGGAGAGGATGTGGAGAAAGGGGAACCCTCTTACACTGTTGGTGGGAATGCAAGTTGGTGCAGCCTCTTTGGAGAACAGTGTGGAGATTCCTCAAGAAATTAAAAATAGAGCTTCCCTATGACCCTGCAATTGCATTCCTAGGTATTTACCCCAAAGATACAGATGTCGTGAAAAGAAGGGCCATCTGTACCCCAATGTTTATAGCAGCAATGGCCATGGTCACCAAACTATGGAAAGAACCAAGATGCCCTTCAACGGATGAATGGATAAGGAAGATGTGGTCCATATACATTATGGAGTATTATGCCTCCATCAGAAAGGATGAATACCCAACTTTTGTAGCAACATGGACGGGACTGGAAGAGATGATGCTGAGTGAAATAAGTCAAGCAGAGAGAGTCAATTATCATATGGTTTCACTTATTTGTGGAGCATAACAAATAGCATGGAGGAAAAGGGGTGTTAGAGAGGAGAAGGGAGCTGAGGGAAATTGGAAGGGGAGGTGAACCACGAAAGACTATGGACTCTGAAAAACAATCTGAGGGGTTGGAAGTGGCGGGGGGGTGGGAGGTTGGGGTAGCAAGTGGTGGGTATTATAGAGGGCACGGCTTGCATGGAGCACTGGGTGTGGTGAAAAAATAATGAATACTGTTTTTCTGAAAATAAATGAATTGAAAAAAAATAAAATAAAAAAATTGCCATCTAACTATGAAAAGAATCTAAATAAATTATAAAAAGTAGAAATCAGAGAAACCATATTTTTGGACCATAATATAATACAATTGGGAAATTTGCTACAAAGGGAAGATGTAGCCATGACAAAAATCTATCCATTTGGAAATGTTAAAATGCACCTCCTGAAAAATGCATGAAGGAGAAAATGACAACAAAAATTAAAGACCGCTTAGAAACAAATTACAATGAGGAGCAGAATGAAACCTATGGAATGTTGCCAAGGCAGCATGTAGAGGAAAATTCATAGTTTTAAAATGCATTCATCAGGTTCAAAAGAAGAAAAAAGAACCACAGCTAGAGATGAAAGAGGCAGTTCTACTCTCTGCTTCCCCTGAAAATCCACCAAAAGAACAAAGCATAGCTCAGTGTTAATTCTGGACAGAATGTTGCAGAGGTATGTGAACAAGGATGCAAGTCCCAGTTCTTCCCTTTATGTCTGTGGCTTTGGGAACATTATGTTTTCTTCCATACCCCTGGTTTTCTCACCTGTGAGATGGAGTCAATAATGTCTCCTTTAGAAGGCTGTTGGGAGGAATCAAAGATAAAATTTTAATCACATACATACTGAGGACTTGTCATATGCCACATGTTATCCTCAGCATTTTACAAATACTGACTTGTTTAAAATCTGCACCAATCCTTGGGGCGCCTGGGTGGCTCAGTGGATTAAAGCCTCTGCCTTTGGCTCAGGTCATGATCCCAGGGTCCTGGGATCAAGCCCCACATTGGGCTCTCTGCTCAGCAGGGAGCCTGCTTCCTCCTCTCTCTCTGCCTGCCTCTCTGCCTTCTTGTGATCTGTCTGTCAAATAAATAAAATCTTAAAAAAAAAAATCTGCACCAATCCTTTAAGGCAGGAAGTGTTGTTAGCCTCCTTCTATGAGTGTTGCCTTAGTGAACTGACTAGTAGGTACAGGAACTAGGTTTCAGACCATGCTGTCTTTTTTTTAGACTTTAAGTGAAGCACAAATTTCCTTGAAAATAGTGTCATGGTTCTGAAAGCTCTATCCAATGAAGCTCTGATGGGTCAACCAGAAGTAAGGGCATGAACAGGATACAGAACAAAATAAGAAGTACCAGGGAATTGAGAGAGCAGGAAGAGAAATGAATTATGCTTTCCCTCAACAGCCCAGCCTCTGGCCAAGGAGACCACCATGGTGTGAGGTTGGGAGAAGGAGCAAAGATAACTGGGTCGTGGCACACAAAGTGTCATAATATGGATGCCTGGCTGTGAAGCACTTGAATTTTGGAAACTAAGGTTAGATGCATCCTTGGGGTCAAGGAGATAACAGACTGGGCACAAGCCTTTGGGGACAATATTGAAGACATAAACTTAAATGGGAGCTGTGAACAGCCCTTTCTCTGCTTCTTACTATATATATAGTATTTTTAAGCAGAAAAACAATTCCAAAGAAAGAGAATGTATACTTAGAAAGGCACCTGCAAGGTTCTCTGAGTAAATGGATGACATCAGACTTGGACTGCCCTTGGCCTACCTGGGAAAATGATCTCAGGCCTCTCCTCTCTCAGTACTGTCTCCTTGGGAATTATAGAGGTAAGATAAATATGTTGCATTGTGTCTGCTTTCTTTGCTGTTTCTCCATGATTTATGGGTCCACACCTGGCCTGGGAGACCTGTGAGTTGGCATCAAGCCTTGCACTTACATGGCCAGAATAACATCTTTAAAAATGGTGAAAAACAGAGGCGGCAACTTTCAAGTTAATGTTGCCTATGTGTGTTTTGTCTTACCCACAGAAGCTGTACATGTTCTGTGTGGTGACATAAGTTGTGAACCTGGGTAGCTGTTGGGACCCCCAATAAAATGCAGAGTTGGTGCATGCTGCATAATGTGTCCTGTATCCATCTGGAAAGCTCTCTAAACACAGTATGAGACTAACCTTATTGGGACATGTGAACCCATGACAACCACTGGGGCCATCATCTATGCATAAATGTTGCCAAAACGAGAGATGAGGAAGGAGCATGTAAGCATACTGTGGATGAAAACCACACACCATGGATCTGCAAAAGCACAGAACTACCCAAAAAGACAATGGCAGAATTCACATGAGTCATTGTCAGTCATTTCAAAGTAATCAGAGGAAGCATACTCTTTTTTAAAAACAAGGGCAGGAAGCTTAAGAAAAAAGGTATATAATTTCAAAGAAGAGATAAGCCCGCAGAAGGTGATAAGACCATGAAAAGAAAGCTGGCAGTCCCCAGAAAACAAATTAAAAATAAAAATTAAGGTAATATAGAACACAAAAATTACATTAAAAGCAATAGATATATTTTATATACAAGTAGTGGTATATAAAATAACACATATAGAATAAGAGACTAAAAACATAGTTTGGGACATGGTAAATAAGGTACTAGAAAAACAAACTCACAGAAATTAATGGAGAACAAGGAAGTTGTAACTGTAATTACAGAGATAAATGTAAAGCAAAGCAAACTCAACATATTATAATAATTCTCTGAATAAAGAAAGTCAACAAATAAAATGGAAACAATATCTAAAGATATAATAGAAGAAAATACCTGGATTTGCAGCTCCAAAGATTACACCAAGACATAGCCGGGTGATGTTTCCTCCTTCTCTTCTTCCTCCTCCTCCCCCTTCTCCTCCCTTTCCTCTTCTTCCTCTTTCTTCCTTTTTCCTCTTCTTCTTCCTCTTCCCCTTCTTCTCCTTCTCCTTCTTCTTCTCCCCCTTCTCCTTCTCCTTCTTCGGATAGGCTTCTATACAGACTCAAGTAGCTAAACTGTGGAAGGAGCCAAGATGTCCTTCAAAGATGAATGAATAAAGAAGATGTGGTACATATATATAATGGGATATTACTCAGCCATCAGAAAGGATGAATACCCACCATTAGCACTGACATTGAAGGAACTGGAGGGGATTATGCTAAGTCAAATAACTCAAGCAGAGAAAGAACATTATATGTGTTTTCATTCATATGTGGAACATAAGGAATAGCATGGAAGACCATAGGGGAAGGGAGGGAAAACTGAAGGGGGCGGGAATCAGAGAGGGAGAAAAACCATGAAAGACCATGGACTCCAAGAAACAAACTGAGGGGTTCAGAGGGGGAAAGGGAGTGGGGGGATGGGTATTAAGGAGGGCACGTGTTGTGATGAACATTGGGTGTTATATGCAACTAATGAATCATTGAACACTACATCAAAAACTAATGATGTATTATATGGTGGCTAACTAAACATAAATAAAAAATAAATTAAAAAAGAAACACAACACTACAATAAAGTCTCATCTTTAAAAAAAAAGATAGGTTTCTATACAGAAAAAACAGGTAGTCTTCAAGATATGCACACAAATTCACCAATATAGTTCTTTTCTTCAAGAGATGGTGCTAGATTCCTTTCCCCTTGAATGTGGACTGGATCTAGTAACCCCTTTCTAGATAACAATATGGCAGACACAATGGGATGTCACTTATGAGATTAGGTTGTAAAAAGATGTGGATTCCAACTCTGGTGCATGTGCTCTCTCTTTTTCTCTATCTTTTCAATCACTCATTCTAAGGAAAGTCACCTGCCATTAGATACTCAAGAAACCTACAGAGAGGCCGTCGTGGTGAAGGACTGAGTCCTGTCAACAACCATGTGCCTAGGGAAGTAGATCCTTCAGCCGCAGCCAATAGCTGAATTGCAACCTCACAGACACCCTGAGCCAGAACCATCCAACTCAACTATTCCCAGATTTCTAACTTACAGAAACTGTGAGGTAATAAATATATGTTGTTTTCAATTGCTCAGTTTTGGGGTTAATACCTATACAAGAAAGAAACTACTGCTCTCAGAATTTTCTACATCCATACTCCATTCCAGAAGATAGGAAATAAAAAGTTTAGAGGGGAAGATAGTATGATCCAAGATTTTAGAGGTGCTGAATTGTTCATGGATGTAGGGAACAGACAGATATTCTCAAGCATGTAAAAATTCAGGAAAGAGGGGCGCCTGGGTGGCTCAGTGGGTTAAGCCGCTGCCTTCGGCTCAGGTCATGATCTCAGAGTCCTGGGATCGAGTCCCACATCGGGCTCTCTGCTCAGCAGGGAGCCTGCTTCCTTCCCTCTCTCTGCCTGCCTCTCTGCCTGCTTCTGATCTCTCTCTGTCAAGTAAATAAATAAAATCTTTAAAAAAAAAATTCAGGAAAGACAATAACCATGACCCTTTTTGGGAAAAAAAAGGAATTACTTGGGATAATTCAAACCGAACAATGAAGAAGTGATTAAAATTCTAAAATCCAAGAGTACAGAAGATGAAGCAAGAAGATCAGTACTTGGCATCAAATCCACTAAATTAAAAAGATTGAGTTGTGAGAGGTAGAACTACTTCACAGAATATAAATGTCATAAAGCCTGGCAACATAAAAATAATATCATTCATAAAACTTCCGGGCAAGGAGGCAGAGAGGTAGCAGAGAACATAAGTGCTCTCATTTCTTCATTTTTCTTACCAGCAAGTAAAAACATACAGTTGAAAGTAGGAATTTGTTAAAAATTAATGACCTCTATCTCATCATTCATGATCACTCTTCTTTAAAGAGATCTTTGAGAAACTAATACCATCTCTGGAAAAAAAAAACTGGAAAAATCTGAAAAAATAATTCCTACAGTATCATTTTAGCTTTTTTCATCAATTCTTGTTTGTATTTTACTTTAAAATTAGCATGACCATACATTTGAAAATTATGTCTCTCTCTATACTTCTGTTTAGTATTTAGGGAGGCATTTGGAATGATGGTCATCAATCACAAATAATTTTTTTTTTTTTACTATACTTTGGTATGATTATTATCCTGTATTTTTATTTTACCCTTTCTACATTTATGTGTTGCTTGAGTTTTTTTGGAGAAAAAAGTGTGTATTATTTTAGCTAAGTTATTTTTTTTAAAAAAGGAAACAAGAGAGAAGTAAATGAATTAAATGTACAAGGAATAGGAAAAAATGAAAAAATGAACTCCTATAAAACAAAGGTAAAAATATAAATTAATAAGTTGACACAAGTGAATTTAATTTATAAAATTTAAAACTTTCTTTGAAAAAGATAATAAAATAGACAACACTATGGCAAAGTTGATTAAGAGGTAAAGAGAGAAGGCACAAATAATTTACCTTTAATAGGACGAAGAAAGGGACATCCCTCTTGGTGTTTTCTTTCTTCCTCATTTTCTCTTGTTAATCTTAAAAATATAACTGCCAGCATGTTACCAGCAATAAAGGTCTTATTTGGGAGTAGCAGAGAATTGCAATTTGGGATAAAAAAGCTACAGACAAAACCATTGGCAAGTCCTTAGAACAAAAGGAAAGAGCCGAAGCTGGTGGTTTTTCAATGGCTGAGCTGTGACAGCCTCTCATTGGCTGGGCTGTTGCTGGGACAGGAAAAAAAACCTTTCTTCTGCTGGGATAGTGAAGTGGTGGCTAAAGTATTTTGAACATGCGTGTTAACCTCTTTTCCCGTTGAGGCTGCAGTGGACTATCCATGGTAGGGCATGAGAGCTCCCCCTACTGGCTTCCTTGCTCTATTCTAGTGAGGCTTCCCTTTTATTAATTTTTACACTCCACACTTCATAAACTTTGCTCACGCTGACAGGGCAGCCGGCTGTTTCCTGCCTGAAGTCATTGTCTTTGTTTCCTTTTCTTCCCAGAGAGTCTTTGAGCAGTAAGGCAATAAGGTCTTAGCCATCTGGTCCCTGCTTATTTCATCAGCATTAATTTTCACCTCAGCTCTGCCCATTTGTGGATCTTCCAGAATTTCCTCAAATTGCCTGGGCTGTGCCCTGCTTGGGTGGGTCAGTCGGGCTGCCTCCCCTGTCTGGATCCTTTTACAACCCATTGCATGGGAAAACTACTCTTCAGTTCACCAAATTCAGCTTACGTATATTCCTCTCTTTACAACGACTTCCCCATTTGTGCCCCTTCTTTTTGACATCTCTCCCTGAAAAGTTCTACTATGAAGACAGACACTGCCATCCATTTCCTTATTCCCTGACACAGAACACAGCCTTATATGTTCAATAGATTCTTGTGGAGTAAAGGCATGAGATAGCTAGCTACACAGCTCCTGGGCAGGAGGAGTGGCAATTTCTGAAAGGCATGGTCTATACCCTACCTCCCTGATTTAGGGTTCTCTGGATGACTAGGGTAGGAAGGAAAAGGATTTGAGGCCCAACCCATTACATGGGGACAAGTGGGGCTGCAAATTATGGTAATATATGCACTGGCAATTTGTGACATGCTTGATTCACTCATTCATTCATGTGTGCCTACTACAAGCAAAGAACAGAGATGGACTCTGGGAATAGAGCCATGAGCTAGAGTGAGGTCCTTCCCTCACTGGAGCTTACATTTTGGTGGTGCTGACAGGTGAGGGGACACAGGCAATAAATGAGTATGGTTTACTGGTTGTAACTATAAAAGATAATCACAAATAGCAATAAATGTGTCACGAAAGAACTGGAATGCGTACGGTGTGATGGAGACAGAGGGCTATTGCACTCTCGATGGACAGCAAAAGTTCTGTGTGAAGGCACCATTTAAGCCAAGAATCTGTTGACAAGAAGGAGCTAGCCTGGCTGAGAGGAGAGAACATTCTAGGCTAAGGTAGCAGAAAATGCAAAGACCCTAAGGCAGGAATGCGTTTGACATATTCAAGGTATAGGGAGAAAGCCAATGTGGCTGAAGCACAGTGAACCTGAGACAGAGCCTGGAGATGACATCTGACCAGGTCAGCCTGCTGGGTTTGGAATTGGGCCTTTCTCTTTGTTGGGGTTTCATTCATTCATTGCAGTGCAAGGGGTTACAGGACATGGTGACCAAGTCATCCCTGAGATCCCCCCCTACCCAAATGATAAATACAGGATTCCTGTTCTGGTATAGAGGTGCCTCCAGAATTCTGTGTGGTAGGCACTGTGGGGCACCAAACTAGGAAACTTGCCTTAAAACTATGTTGTAGGGCACCCGGATGGCTCAATGAATTGACTGAGCATCCAGCTCTTGATTTCGGCTGAGGTCATGATCTCAGGGTTGTGAGGTGGAGCCTTTGCGGGGCTCCGCACTCTGTGAAGAGTCTGCCTGAGATTCTTTCTCTCCTTCTCCTTCTGCCTCCCCCTGCCCCCCAGCACACGCTCTCTCTCTAAATAAATAAATATCTTTAAAAAAAACTTGTGCTGCGATAGGAAATGTAGTATTTTCATTTAGTTGTGGGACATAAACTTAAAAAATCTTGGCCAACAGACACATGAAAAGATGCTCATCATCACTTATCATCAGGGAAATATAGATCAAAACCACAATGAGCTATCACCTCACACCTGTCAGAATGGCTAAAATCAACAACAGAGGAAACAACAGGTGTTGGTGAGGATGTGGAGAAAAAGAAACCTTTGTGAACTGTGGGTTGAATGGGGAACTGGTATGGGGGTTTCTCAAAAAATAGAACTACCTTATCATCCAGCAATCACACTATTGGGTATTTGCCCAAAGAATATGAAAACACTAATTTAAAGGGATACATGCACCCTTTATAGCAGCATTATTTACAATAGCCAAGATACGGAAGCTGCCCAAGTGTCCATCAATTGATGAATGGATAAAGAAGATGTGAGATATACACATATACAATGGAATATTATTCATCCATAAAAAGTATGAAATCTTGCCATTTGCAGCAATATGGATGGAACCAGAGGATACGCTAAGAGAAATAAACCAGAGAAAGACAAATATATGATTTCACTCGTATGTGGAATTTAAGAAACAAATGAACAAGGAAAAAAAAGAAACAAACGAAGAAACAAGCTCCTAACTACAGAGAACAAACCGAGGTCTCCCAGTCTGGAGGTGTGTGTGTGTGGGGGGGGGATGGGTAAAACAGGTGATAAATACTTGCGGATATATGGAAGTGTTGAATATTGTACACCTGGAACTAATGAACACTGTATGCTGACTAACTGGAATTAAAATGGAATCTTTTTTAAAAATTTTATTTATTTTATTTGACAGAGATCACAAGTAGGCAGAGAGGCAGGCAGAGAGAGAGGGAAGAGGAAGCAGGCTCCCTGCTAAGCAGAGAGCCCGATGTGGGGCTCCATCCCAGAATCCTGGGATCATGACCTGAGCCGAAGGCAGAGGCTTTAACCCACTGAGCCACCCAGGCGCCCCTAAAATGGAATCTTAAAGTAAAAAAAATAAATAACCATCTTTCCTAAAGATGACTTTTATTTATTCACTCTTTTCATAAGATTGAAACATCTCTCCTCATTGAGGTATGTCTGCTTTTAAGACGGTTTCAGGAGGCTAGTGGAGATTACGAGGCATGGAAAGTACTTCACAGGGGGCAACCAGGGCCACGCAACGGAGACTGGGCAATCGGAGGATGTGCACACTAAACGGATAATGAGGCTTTAGGTCCACTTCAACTCTTTGTGAAGGACTGACTACTCCCCACAAACACTGCTGGCCCGGAAAGGCCTAATTTGCATGCGGGGGGCGGGGCGGGGCGGCGCCGGGGGGGCGGGGCGGCGCCGGGGGGCGGGGCGGCGCGGGGGGCGGGGCGGCGCGGGGGGCGGGGCGGCGCGGGGGGCGGGGCGGCGCCGGGGGGCGGGGCGGCGCCGGGGGGGCGGGGCGGCGCCGGGGGGCGGGGCGGCGCCGGGGGGCGGGGCGGCGCCGGGGGGCGGGGCGGCGCCGGGGGGCGGGGCGGCGCCGGGGGGCGGGGCGGCGCCGGGGGGCGGGGCGGCGCGATCCACCGTCTGGCTGGCTTAGTGGCAGGTGCCGGGCCTGGGTGGTGTTCGCGGTTCCCCCTTCCCAGGCCCACTCCCGGCGCCACCGCCCGCCTTTCAGTCCTTGAACTGGCCCGGCAAGGCCGGGAGCGACACCGCCGCCCTGGCGCAGCCACCGCCACCACCGCCGCCGCGGGCGCCGACGTCGCCGGGGTCGGTGAAAGTGGGCGCGGTCCCCAACCGCCGCCTGGGCAGCGTCCGCGGCGTGCCCATGTCTTCGCCGCCAGGGCGCCGGGCCCGCCTGTCGTCCCCTGGGACCGGCCGCTCGTTCTTCGAGGCCCGCGAGGAGCTGCGGCGCCGCCTCATGGGCCTCATCGAGGGCAACCGAGTGATGATCTTCAGCAAGAGTTACTGCCCGCACAGCGCGCGGGTAGGCGGGGCGAGGGCGGGGCGAGGGCGGGGCCTGCCGGGCAGGGGTCGCGGCAAACTGGTGGCAGGGGCTGTGGGGGCTTGGGGGAAGAGGGGTCTTCCAGAGTTCTGGGGACTTATCTCTCCCGCGACCCTGGAGCCCGAGTGCCGCAAGTTCAGCCCTCGGACGCGAACCCGGAGGCCGCTTGAGAGCTCGGCGGCCGGGACTCAGGACCTGGGCGCGGGGGTAGTGGTGACACGGAACGAGGACCGGGCCCCGTGGCGTGCCGCCTTTGGCACCCTTGGTGGGGAGGCCACGTTGCCCATCTGCTAGGCTCAGCATACTTATTCTGGGTACTCGGCCTGGGGCTTTAACCTCCGGTCCTGTCTTTTCTGGCTGTTAGCCCGACGTTGGCTTCTTTATTAAGAGTTTATTTGGAGAGATAAAAGGGATTTCTAAGAGTTTTTGCATGGTGAAAGAGTGGTGTGAGGAGAGGCCACCATTTGGGAGTAGACAAAAGCTGGATTCAGATCCCACTTCTTAACCACGTGACCTTGACCAGGTTACAGAACCCCACGTAGCCCTGGTTTCTACATCTTTTAAAATGAACATAATGAAGGGTGAGAGCATGGTACCAGGTGATGGGTAATTTCAGCTGTCTTGCACACTACCTTAGCTTTGGGGGGACTACCTGGGAATACAGCATTATTTTGGTGGGCACATTTGTTCTTAGTGGAAAAAATAACCGACTTAGAAACGAACCTTTGGAGGATAGACCCATCTGTATGATAGGGACTTTCAATACTTTGAACTATACATTATCAAAAACTTGAAATAATAATAAATGGAATATGCAAAATCCATAAACTATTAGGTTAAGTTTGTCAGATTATAGGCTATGTTTTTCAGATTTATTTTCAAGTTTACATTGCCTTGTATATTGTTTCAGAAAACATGTATATTATGCATATACATCTTAAAAAATAATAAAACACTAATATTTTGGGAACCTTGGATATCTCTGCCTGATTACTGCTAACCTTAAAAAGCAAAATTGCTAGTTATCTCACCAGCAAAAATGGGTTTATTCAGGAATAGCAAAGAATTACAATCCAGGACAAACAAGCAAGCTACCATGAAACCATAGGCAAGTCCACTGAACAGAGGGGAGGGATGCTCTTTTAAAAGGAAGAGGGGTAGGTGGTGCTGGGAGGCTTTATAAACAAAACGTCCATTGGAGTAAACTGGGAGTTCCAAGCATAACACTTTTCACTGGCTGTGTTGTGACAGTCTCTCATTGGCTGGCCTTTTCCCTGGGCAGAAGAAAGTTATTCTTTCTGCTGGGGTAGTAAAGTAGTATCTGGGAAGGGTACTTCTCTTCCTTGTTGTGTTTGCAATTGGAGAGATTGGTACAGCAGGAGAGCTATCCCTGCTAAATCTCTCAACTACATTTAGTGAGGTTTCCCTTTATTAATATTCATGTTACATACTCCCCCCCACACCCAGGGCTAACCACTATCCAAAATTCCTTGCCTTTCTACAGTTTGGCCAAATACATGTATATCCTCAAATGAGATTTTGTTCCTTATGGCTTGTTTTGGTACTTTATCATTCATAGGTATTTTTCCTCAACAGTTGTGTTTTCAAGATTCATGCATGTTAGTATCTGTAGCTGTGGTTTGTTAATTTTCATATCTGTAATCCCTAGGATGAATCATACCATGGTTTATTGATTGTGCTGTGTCTAGTGTTTTGTTCTTGCATGCCTTTGCTTGCACATATCTTCTAGTGCATGTGTGTAACACTTAGAGTAGATATTTTGAAGCTGAAATGATTTCTACCTTACCTCAGTGATGCCAAGATGTTTTTCTAAGTGATTATACCAGTTGGCTCCCCCACTGGTAGTGTATAACAGGTACCCTTGCTCTACTTGCTTGCCAATAATTGATAAATTTAATTATGGCCATTCTGGCAGTTATGAAATGGTAGTTTAATTTTGCATTTCCCTGAGGAAGCCGAACATCTTTCTCTGTGATTATGGGTCATTTGGGTTTCCTCTTCTATGAAATGGTCACAGCTTTTGCTTATTTCTCTATTATGTTTTTATTTTTGTACTGTTTTGTAGGTGTTCTTTGTATATTTTGGATACTAATCCTTTGGATATATATGTTGGAAATGTGCCAGATTTGACTTTTCTTTTCACTCTGATTATAGGATCTTTTAGCTAACTGAAATTTGCCAAGTTTAATGTAGTTGTAGTTGAATCTGTCACTTTTTTTTTCCTTTGGCGATTCATGCTTATGTCACATTTAAGAAACCTGTTTCTACTCTGATGGCATAAAGATACTCTCCTATTTTAGGTCCTGGAAGTTTTAGAGTGTGCTTTTCACACTCATCTTCTTTATTCCACCTGTACTTGATGCTGAGCAGGGATCTAGTTTTTTTTTTTCTTTATAACTTATCAGTTATCCCTGCTTCATTTGTTAGAGAATCCATCCTTTCTGTGCTACTTTGAATGCTCACCCATCATTCATCTGGTTCTTATATATATACTGGTCTGTTTCTAAGCATTGCCTTTTTTTTAATAGATTTTATTTATTTATATGACAGAGAGAGAGAGAGAGAGAGAGAGATCACAAGTAGGCAGAGAGGCAGGCAGAGAGAGGGGGAAGCAGGCTCCCTGCTGAGCAGAGAGCTTAATGTGGGGCTTGATCCCAGGACCCTGAGACCATGACCTGAGCTGAAGGCAGAGGCTTAACCCACTGAGCCACCCAGGCACCCCTGTTTAGTTTTGTTTTTAAGTTGTTATTTGGAGCTTAAAAAAGGGCCAAGAGATCAGAACTGTGCCTGTCTATTGCTATATCACTGGGGACTAGAACAGTGTCAAGCATTTAATGTGTGTTGAACTAATAAATGGTCTTGTGTCAAACCTTTGCTGATGCAGAAAATCTTAGGACAATTGATTCTCCACCCTGTGCTTGTCAACACTTCAATAATGTGGCCACTAGTTTCAGTCCCATTACATAATTGGACAGCTCTGATTGTAAGAATCTTTTTAAAAATTGAGGCAAAATTTGTCTCCCTGAAAGATATACTGAGTTTTGGAGTTGCATGTTGCTCCAGTGCATAGAATTAAGAGTCTGTTCACTTGGATGACAGATCTTTTAGAATTTTCCCTGAGTGTTTTTCTTGTCTGGCTAAGCAGCCCACTTTCTTTATGTACTCATATCATTTATCTGTACAGATGACATTTCACTCATTTGATTGTGTTATTGACTATGAACCTTTGAAATGTATCACCCCAGACTGGATGCCATATCCCACATCTGTCCTTACCCGCACAGAGTCCAGCAGAGAGACTTGTTCCTTGATTGGGCTACTAATATCATTCAGCAAGCATTATGGGGGCCCAGTGTTTGGGACATGAGAGAATAAACTGTGGTCTTTCTTTCCAAGAACTCACAGTCCAGTGAGCAGTAATCAAGTAGCTGTCCTATCCTGTAGGAGGTACCTGTAAAAAAAACAAGGGCTGTGGAAATGAGAGACAAAGACAATTGATTCTATAGGGATCAGAAAATCTTCAGGGTAACTATTTAAGCTGTTCCTTGAGGGATACTTTGGATATCTGTAGGTAAGAAAGAGCATCTAGCTAAGGAATTAGTATAAGCCAAACTAGGAGATGATAAAATGAAAACAGTGTGGCTGGACGAAGGGATATGATAGAAATCAAGAGCATAAGTTGAAAAATGGCTGTAAATTTACTTTCTAAGTGATATTGATGAGACCTTAAAATGCTCCTTGGTAAGTGTGGACTTAATGATGTAGGCAGAGCCATCTCAGACTTTTGAGAAGAGGAGGGAAAAGTCTGTGATTTGAAATCTGTCAGTGGTGGGAAAATTAGACTAAGTGTGGAAGCTGCTAGACTAGTCAGGAGGCTACTGTTCAAGTCAGATACAAGATGATGGCCCAGACTACAGTGGAGAAAATGCCCTGATATTTTAAACCCCTTCCCCATGTTAACTTTGAGCCGTGTTTCCCCAGCCCTGAATTCATATGTTTCTGTGTTAAGATTTTACACATCTGTTTTTAGCTTTTTTGGGGGTAGTAAAATATATATAACATAAGCTTGACTATTTTAACCATTGTTGTGAAACCATTCCTGCCATGTATCTTTCATCTTCCCAAGCTGAGTTCTTTATTACCCCTCCCATCAAAACTTGGAAACTACATTCTGCTTTCTGTCTCTATGAATTTGACTAATCTCATTGCCTCATATAAGTGGAATCATGTGTGACTCGCTTAATTCACTGAGCAGTGTCCTCGGAGTTCATCCATGTTGTTTCCTGTGTCAGAATTTCTTTCCTAAATAATATTGCATTGTGTGTGTGTGTGTATTTACCACATGCTGTTTGTCAGTTCATTCATTGATGGATATTTGGGTCCCTTCCACCTTTTGGCCATTGTGAATGTTGCTGCTGTGAACATGGGTGTACAAATATGTCTTTGAGTTCCTCCTTTGAATTCCTTTGGATATATATCCAAAGGTGGGAATTGCTAGATCACATATAAGGTAGTTCTATTTTTTATTTTTTGAGGAATCACCACACTGTTTTCCATAGTGGTCACACCATGTCACTTTTCCAAAAACAGTGCACAAAGTTTCCAATTTCTCCAGATCCTTACCAACACTTATTAATTTCTGTTTTTGTTTTGATAATAGTTATCCTAATGGGCACAAAGTTGTATCTCATTATGGTTTTGATTTGCATTTCCCTGATGGCTAGTGATGTTGAGTATCTTTTCATGTCCTCATTAGCCATTTGTTAATGGATAATATCTGTGTGCATTTGTAAAATTTGTTTTGGGGGTTTTGATAGAGATTACATAAATCTGTAGATCACTTTGGGTAGTATTACCAATATGAAGTCTTCTAGTCCATGAACATGGGCTTTCATTCCATTTATTGGTGTCTTTAATTCTTTCAGTAACATGTAGTTTTCAGTGTACATGTCTTTGCATCCTTCCTAAGTTTATTCCTCAGTATGCTGCTTTATGCTATTTAAGTGGAATTTTTTCTTCATTTCTCTTTTAGTTGTTCATTGTTAATATATAGAAAAGCAACTGATTTTTTTGGTGTTGATTTTGTATCCTATAACTTTGATGAATTTATGAACAGTTTTTTTTTGTACAATCATTAGAGTTTTACACATATCAGATATAGTCAGTGAACAGAGAAAGTTTTACTTCTTTTCCAATTTTGATGCCTTTTATTTCTTTTCTTGTCTTATTTCTCTGACTAGGATTTCCAATACTGTGTTGAATAGAAATGGTGAAAGTGGGCATACTTGTTTTGTTCCTAGTCTTCTAGGAAATGCTTTCAGTCTTTCACCGTCAATTATGATGTTATCTGTGGGCTTTTCATATATGGTCTTCTGTATGTTGAGTAGTTTTCTTTTATTCTTGGTTTTTTGAGTGTTTTTATTATGAAAAAATGTTGAATTTTCTTAAATGCTTTATCTCCATTCATTGAGATGATCTTGTTTTTTTCCCCTCATTCTTTTAATGTCATATATTACATTGATCTGGGTTTGTATGTTGAACCATCCTTATATTTTAGAAATAAATCCCATTGGTCATGTTGTATAGTCTTTTAAATATGCTGTTGAATTTGTATTGCTAGTATTTTGTTGAGGATTTTTGTGTTAATATTCATCAAGGTCTGTGGTTGGTCTGTAGTTTTCTTATAGTTTCTTTGTCTGTCTTTGGCATTAGGATAATGGTAGCCTTACAGGGTGAGTTTAGAAGTGTATCCTTTTCAATTTTTCAGAAGAGTTTGAGGAGGATTGGTGTTTATTCTTTATATGTTTGGTAGAATTCACCAGTGAAGCTATTCTAGAACTGGGCTTTTATTTGTTGGGAGGCTTTTTATTATAGATTCAGTCTCCTTACTAGTTACAGGTCTATTCACATTTACTATTCATTTACTCATGATTCAAGTCTTAGTACATTGTGGTGTTTCTAGGAATTTATAAATTTCATCTAGATGATCTAATTTGTTAGTGTACAGTTGTTCATAGTACTCTCATAATCCTTTTCTTTCTGTAAAAACATTAATAATGGTCCCTCTTTCAATTCTGATGTTAGCTCTTTGAGTCTTCTCTGTTTTTTCCTAGTATAGCTAAAATTATGTCAATTTTGTGTATCTTCTCAAAGAAGTAACTCTAAGTGTTTTGTTTTTTTCTCCATTGTTTTCTATACCCTGTTTTATCTCTGTCTAATGTTTTTGTCATTTGCTCCCTTTGCTAGCTTTGAGTTTAGTTATATGCTCTTTCTAGTTCCTTAAGGTGTGAAGTTAGGTTATTGACTTAAGATCTTTTCTCTTTTTAAATATAAGCATTGATAGTGATATATTGTTCTTTAATTGCTACTTTCACTGCATTCCACAAATTTTGGTATGTTTGGTTAGTATGATTTATTTTCCTTTGTCAAGATATTCTCTGATTTCCCTTGTGACTTCTTTATTGACCAATTGTTTAAGAGTGTGTTGTTTAATTTGCACATACTTTTGGATTTCCCAGTTTTCTTTCTGCTGTTGGTTTTTAGTTTCATTCTACTGTGATCGAAAAAGATACTTTGTATGATTTCATTTTTTAAATTAAGACTTGTTTAGTCTCCTCTGGGGATAAAAATATATGTTTATAAAAAATAAAAAAAATTATTAAAAAAAGAGACTTGTTTAGTCTGTCATGAGAGTGTTTCATGTGTACTTGATATTTGTATTTTGCTTACCTTGGATAGAGTGTTTTGTAATCTGTCTATGAAGTCCATTTGGTCTGCAGTGGTCTTTCAGTCCTCTGGTTCCTTATCGATCTTTCATCTGGTTGTTCTATTCAGTTTTGAAAGTGAAATATTGAAGACTCTTATAATTGTAATTTGTCCATTTCTGTCTTCAGCTTGTTTAGTGTTTGCATTGTATATTTGAAGCTTTGATGTTTGGTAGGTATATTTTATAATTGTTATAGCATCTTGGTATATTAACTCCTTTATCATTATATACTAGCCTTTTAGTCTCTTGTAACAGTTTTGATTTAAAGTTTGTCTTATATCAGTAGAGCCATCCCTTCTCTCTTTTACTATATCCATGGAATATCTTTTTCTATCCTTTCACTTTCAATTAATGTGTATCCTTAGCTCTGAAATGAGTCTCTTCTAAATATCATGATCCTGTCCTTTTATCCATTCTGCCAGTCTATTGCCTTTTGATTGGAGACTTTAATCCACTTATACTTAAAGTAATTACTGTTAGGGAAGGACTTTTTTTTTTTTAAAGATTTTATTTATTTTTTTTGAGAGAGAGAGGGAGCATGAGCAGGGTTGGGGGCAGAGGGAGACGCAGACTCCCTGCTGAGCAGGGAACCCCATGTGGGATTCAGTCTCAGGACCCTGGGATCATGACCTGAGCCAAAGGCAAACCCTCAGCTGACTGAGCCACCCAGGAACCCAAGGGAAGGACTTTTGCAATTTTGTTTTGTGGATACCATAGTTTTTTGTCCATCATTTTCTTCCTTACAGTCTTCTTTTGTGTTTATTTTTTTAGTGATCCTTCCCCTGTCCTTTTATGTGTATTTACTAGATATTTTTGTGGTTACCATGGGGATTACATATAACATCCTGAAGGTATTATTTGTTTCAAATTTAACATTTTGAAACATTTGTTTCAAATTTAAAAATTTAGAATTAAATTAAAATTAAATACTTTAATTAATATTTAATAAATTTTACCTGTAATATAATATGTATAAAACCCTAATGATTGTACCAAAAAAAACTGGTCATAAATTCATCAAAGTTGTAGGAAACAAAATCAACACGATTTAAATAATTTAATTACTATTTAACTAAAGTTAAATAATTATACATATAATATATATGTACAAAAGCCTAATGATTGTACCCCAAAAAACTTCATAAATTCAGCAAAGTTGTAGGAAACAAAATCAACACAATTTAAATAATTTAATTAACACTTAATATTTAATTGCAATTAAATAATTAAAAATTAAAACTTTTGGAACATTTGTTTTGAATTTAAACATTTAAAAATAACAAAATTTCAAAATTAAATTGTTTCCAAAAACAATTTAACTTCCGGGGTGCCTGGGTGGCTCAGTGGGTTAAGCCGCTGCCTTCGGCTCAGGTCATGATCTCGGGGTCCTGGGATCGAGTCCCGCAATGGGCTCTCTGCTCAGCGGGGAGCCTGCTTCCTCCTCTCTCTCTCTGCCTGCCTCTCCGCCTACTTGTGATCTCTCTCTGTCAAAAAAAAAAAAATTTAACTTCCATCACTTATAAAAACTCTGCTCCTTTATAGTTCTGCTTTTCACATTGTCTCACAGATTATATCTTTATATGTTGTGCACCCATTATCAAAGATTTGTAGTTATTTTTAGGCTATTGTTTTTTTAAATCTTATAAAAGAGTAAGAAAATAAATTATGAGCTAAAATTATAATAATACTTATTTGTATGTTTGTCCATATATTTACTCTTACTGAGGAACTTTGCATTTTCAAATTCAAAGGAATTCAAAGCCTGTATCGCATTTTTTCATTTCAACTTGAAGAAGTTCCTATAGCATTTCTTGTAAGACAGCTCTAGTATTTATACTCCCTCAACTTTTGTTTGTCTGGGAAAGTCTTAATTTCTCCCTCATATTTGAAGGACCTTTTTTTGTTTACTTGTTTTGTTTGTTTGTTTGTTTTGCCAGATATAGAATTCCTGGTTGATAATTTTTTTCTTTTCTTTTTTTTTTAAATTTTATTTATTTATTTGACAGAGATCACAAGTAGGCAGAGAGGCAGGCAGAGAGAGAGGAGGAAGCAGGCTCCCCGCTGAGCAGAGAGCCCGATGTGGGGCTCAATCCCAGGACCCTGAGATCATGACCTGAGCCGAAGGCAGAGGCTTTAACCCACTGAGCCACCCAGGCACCCCAGTTTTTTTCTTTTTTTAAAGATTTTATATATTTGAGAGAGAGAGAGGAGCGAGCACACAAGTAGGGGGAGTATCCAGCGGGAGAGGGAAAAGCAGGCCCGGGACCCAATCCCAGGACTCTGGATCATGACCAGAGCTGAAGGCAGACCCTTAACCGACTGGGCCACCTTGGTGTCCTGATAGTTTTTTCCTTTTAACACTTTAAAGATTTCATCCCTCTGCCTCCGGACTGCAAGATTTTGACTGAAAAATCCATGGATAATTTTAAACGAATTCCTTGTACTTGATAAGTTACTTTTTTCTTGCTGCTTTTAGTATTATCTCCTTGTCTTTGTTTTTTAGCAGTTTGGTTACAATGTGTCTTGGTGTGAGTCTCTTTGGGTTTTTCCTTCTTGGCATTCTTTGAGCTTCTTATGTTTGTTTATTCATATCTTTCCTCAAATTGGGGAGTTTTTGGTCATGATTTCTTCAAATAAGCTTTATGATCCTTTCTTCTTGAACTCCCATATTGTATATATTGTTCTACTTTGTGATGTTCCTCAAAGCTGCTATTCTATGTTCATTTTTCTTCATTCTTTTTTCTTCTTGTGCCTCAGACTCAGTAATTTCAAATTCCCTGTCTTTAAATTCACTGGTTCCTTTTTCTGTTGGGGGAGTTTTCCATTCAACTGCTCTAGAGAATTTTTCAATTTAGTTATTGTATTTTTCAGTTTTAGAGTTCCTTTGTGGTTATTCCTGCTTTTTGGCTGACAATCTTATTTTGTTTCCTACGTCATTTTCCTGATTTCTGTTAGCTCTTTGTACTTTACTCTTTGAGTGTATTTAAAATAGTTGTTTTGAGGTCTTTGTCTAGTAAATCGGAAGGCTGTATTTGTTCAGGATGTTTTGGAGATTTATTTTTTCCTGTGAAAAATATAATATGTATAAATGTTCTTCTGTTTGTATGTATATGATCTTTTGTTGAAAGTTCAGCATATACAACAGCTGCCTCTCATAGTCTTTGCAGATTGACTTCCTGCTGGGGAAGAACTTCTCTCATCAGTGCAGCATGAAGGCTTAAGTTCTTCCTAGGCCTTTTCTGGGCATTTGTCACCCCTGGATTTGTATGTGCTTTTCATACATGGGCTCAGTTTTCCTGTATACAGGACTGTTTTAAAGTGGGGTAAATTCCTTAAGAATCTCTCCTCTGCTTCTTCTTGGGACCTTAGCTGTTCTGTTGTATTCTTCTGCCTGTAGTTTCTTGCCCCCAGGGGTCTACCTTTTAGAAGCCCATTTTCAGTTTTCACAAGCCATGCACTCTGCTTCTCGTGGCTTCTTTTAGCTTAGGAAGCTTAGGAAGCTCCCCAGCCACTTTGACTGTCTGTGTAGTCTGTGTTAGGCATCATAGAGACAAATCCCTTAGGCAGCCCTGAGTTTAGAACATTGCAAATTTGGTCTCTCTGCATTTTCTGGAAGGCAACTGGGGCCCAGACTGCTGCAAAGCTCTTACTATACCTTGGAGCATCAAGAAATAGGTGAGGTAAGGGCCGTTAAGGATGCTACAGGATTTTCCACCAAGTTTAATGTGGCATTTTCATCATTGGGCATACACTTTATTGTTGTAGATCTTGGACCAGTTTCCAGAGCTTCGATTAAGTTATCTTACTTTGAGATTTTTGAGCTTCTCAGACATGTAGATTACTGCTTTTCATCAAATTTGGGACATTTTGGACATTTCTTTAAAAAATTTTCTTCTTCTTTATTCTTTTTCCTTTTTCTCACCTTATAGGTTGGTGTGCTTAGTAGTGTCTCATGCTTCTCTAAGACTCTCCATTTTTCCTTAATCTTCTTTCTCTGTGGTGTGAGGTTGCACAATCAGTCTGCATTGATCCCTCCTCAAGTGTGCTAATTCTTTCTTCTGCCAGTTTAAATCTACTGTTGAAGCACTGGAATGAACTTTTCATTTTATTGTGCTTTCCAACTCTATACTTTCCATTTGATTTTTAAAAATAATTTCTATTACCTTTCTTCATCTCTCTAAGCATAATTTTATTTAATTCTTTGAACATATTTGTAATGGCTGCTTTGTGTATCAGGCTGTTTCTCTTGTTTGCTTTTCTTCCTGTCTATGGATTCACTATCCGGTTTCTTTCAATGCCTTGTAGTGTTTTTGATAGGAACCTGAACATTTCAGGTGGGATTGTGTAGCAGCTCCAGTTACTGACTCCTCCCTCTCTGGCTTGTTTTGTTTACTTGTTTATTTCTCTATAGTAAGTTGGTGGGATTATTTTAGGGAAGTTTATTTCCACCAAAAGATGGGAGCCTGTGATGTCACTTCTCAGAGTGTGCCCTCATAGATGTGTGCACAGTCACCCTGGAATGACAGAGATTTTAGCAGGGCTCTGGTGGACTGTGTAATGTTTTTTTTTTCTTTTTTTTAAATTAAGTTTTCATTTTAACTCCAGTTAACGTACAGTGTTTCTTAGTTTCAGGTATGAAGTATAATGTCTCTATATTTCTGTTCAATGCTATTCTTGGGATTTTTCCTCTTTTATAGAACCCCCCTTAATATTTCCTGCAGTGTCGGCTTGGTGGTTGCATAGTCTTTTAAGTCTTGCCAGTCTTGGAAACTCTTTATCTCTCCATCCATTTTGAATGTCAGTCTTGCTGGATAAAGTATTCTTGGCTGCATGTTCTTCTCATTTAGTGCCCTGAATATATCTTGCCAGCCTCTTCTGGCTTGCCAGGTCTCTGTGGACAGGTCTGACGTTATTCTGATGGGCTTCCCTCTGTAAGTAAGGAGCCTCTTTGCCCTGGCGGCTTTCAAGAGATTATACCTACAATTATAATTTCTCAATTTGACTATCAGGTGTCGTGATGTTTTTTTGGAGTGTATAATCTTGGGTGGAGACCGTTCAGCCTCTAGTACATGAATGCTGGTTTCATTCGCGAGATTCGGAAAATTTTCATGAAGGACTTGTTCCACGATATCTTCTAGACTTCTTTCTTTCTCCTCCCCTTCAGGAATTCCAATAATTCTGACGTTGGAACGCTTCATGGCATCATTTATTTCCCTAATTCTGCTTTCGTGGGATCTAAGCTGTTTGTTCCAGGCTTCCTCCTGATCCTTTCTCTCTATCTGATTCAACAGTTCGTACAGCACTCAGTGCTCATCCCAACAATTGCCCTCCTTAGTCCCCATCACCTAGTTTGCGTTATGTTTTCTCTCTTGTCGGGATCATACCCAGATGTTAGGCCCCCCAATTGCAGGCTGGTTGCTCTGTTGTTCTTGACAATGTCCTGGGGTGTAAATTGTTCCACACTCTTGTCCATTTAAATCTGGGCTCCGTTCAGGGGCAGTTTCTGAGGCATGTTTGTGGCTTATTCTGACCCTAGAGGAACTGTTCTTAACAATCTCAGTGCCAGTTTCCTTTGGAAAATTGTCTGGCTTGCAGCTTAGCCTGTTACTCTAATGAAACTACCAGCCTTCTCTTTGTTGCTTACCACCAAAATGTCCATTACCTTTAGATTTGCCTTCCACATGGTCTGTTTCAAATAAGGTCATTTCTTTTGGATAGAGCTTTGGAGCTCTCTGATCTTATGGCTTACTTCTTTCCCTGGGCAAGAATCAGTGACAACCCTACTTTATGAGCAGGGTTTTGGGTGGGGACTGTAACTTCTGGTCTTTTGGGCTTAACCTCTTCCGTTCTGAAACCTTGCCCTGTAATAGTCTCAGCCTGGGGTAGAGCCTTTGCTCTATGAGTGGGGGTTGTGTGGAGGAAGTGAGGAAAGGAGCCCCCGTGTTGTTAGCCACGCTCTCCAAGAATGTAGCCTTCGCCACTCAGAGCTGTGGGGAGACAGAAATGCTGGTGGCTTGCCCTTTCTGGTAACAGTGATTTTAAGGAATAAGGAACCTCTTTTTCTTGTCCATACTCACTGGAAATGGAGCTTCTATCAAACTGACCTAGGGCAGAGGAGGAGGAGCAGGAACAGACTCTGTCTGTTCTCATTGACATCTACCAGATCTTACTGACTAAATGTTTCACTTGTTGTGCACCCTTTGGACAATTCCCAGAGATTTTAAATGGTGGTGGTTGTTCTTTTTAAGTAATTTTCACGAGTTATGGTGTTTCACCAGGGAGCCAATCTGCCAAGCTCCTAGTGTCTCCATCTTGGAAGTGAAACATCTGGGCTTTATCTTGAGGGCTGAGGGCACTGAAAGTTGTTAAATAATGGTGAAAAGTGGACCTTAAAATACTACTTTGGCTGCAATTTAGAGAACTGGACATTTGCTTTGGACACCCTCATGCACATATTTCAAACTCTGTTGAATCTTTGGGAGAGTAAACTCAGGTAAATTTGTGTTCCAGGTTAAAGATCTGTTTTCTTCTTTGGGAGTTGAATGTAACATCTTGGAACTTGATCAAGTCGGTAAGTAGAATGGGTAGTGTATTCTTTGTAATAAATGTCAACAAGAATGACTACTTCCCATTTGCTTTGTTCAATTCAATTTTCTCTTGTCTCTTTGGGTTAGGTGAGCTGTTTTTGTCTACATTCAACCATGCAGAAAATGGAACTCTATTTGGCAAATAATTTGGTGTAGATTATTTATTTATTTATATACTTTTCATATTTGAGGGGTGGGAGCAGGAAGAAGATTTATAAAGTGCTAAGGTTGAAGTATTTCAGGCGTTTCATATGCATCTGCTAACTCCCTGGCAAAATAGATTAAGCTGTAATAAATGAAAAGAAACTGCTCGGATTTCCTGATTGTATTACACATGAGGGGAACACATTAATATTTCAGCCTTATATTTTTAATTCTTGTCATGCATGTGTGCATGCATCTAATATTAACTAAGCATTTTACCCACACTTGGGATCTGCAAGGGTGGAAAACCGGGTGGTGAACAGGAAAGAGTTTGAGCTCTGCCTTCATTAGACTTCACCAACTCCTTTTAGCCATGTCTCCTGAACAAGTGATGTGTTCCTGAATCTTTGAGACTATTCTACAGTGTATACCGCATAGAGTGTATGTAAGTAAGTAGTCGTGGCCTTGTTTTATTTTCAGGGCTGGAGGAGACATTTTGGACCATGGATCATAAAGATTTTTCACATGTAATTGTAGGAAGAATTTTCTGAGTTATGACATTCGAATCAGATTTTATCCTAATATTTGCTCTCTAAAGAGGATTTTTATTTATTTGTCCCAGCAAGGCCATTGAATGATAGTTCAAGACCTAATTTAGAAGGGTTTGTTTTAAATGAATTTGTAGATTTGTCTTCATTCTTTAAGGCTTTGTAGATTTGTCTTCATTCTTTAAGGCTTCCTTTGAAAACAGGCGTTTCCCCTTCTTGAGTCATCATTTCATGAAGTTATATAATATGTAAATATATAAGTACTGACATTTTATGGGTGTGTACATGGGAGCGTCTGGTGTTGTAACACTTCTGTTCAACCCCCAAAAGTTTGGAACCCTTTCAATGTTCTTATATATTGAAGTTTTTATTCTTCAGATGATGGGGCCAATGTCCAAGAAGTGCTTTCAGAGATCACTAATCAGAGAACCGTGCCCAATATTTTTGTGAATAAAGTGCACATGGGTGGATGCGATCGAACTTTCCAGGTAATAATGGTATTAAATGTTTTTAATGCTATTTGTTCAAAGTTTGTTTTTAAATCTATCTAAAAGGAGAGAAAATGGCTTTTAAAAAGGAGTCTATTCATGGGGCACCTGGGTGACTCAGGCGGCTGAGCATCTGCCTTCTGCTCAGGTTTTAATCCGAGGGTTCTGAGGTCGAGACCTGCATTAGGCTTCCTGCTCCATGGAGAGCCTGCTTCTCCTTCTCCCTCTGCCTGCTGATCCCTCCGCTTGTGTGCTCTCTTTCTCTCTCTCTTTAAAATAAATAAATAATTTTTTTTTTAAAAAAGGGAGTCTGTTCATTTGTCTTTTGGAAGTTGTGAAGTGGAAAAGCATAGAAGATGGTTATCAGATCATCTTGAAAGTCCTGATAGATAAAATTGATGTTTCTTCTTAAGCTAGGTCCTTGTTTTATAATGACTTCCTTTTATTAAAATTGTGTTCCCTTGTATTTTTTATGCATGTTTGTAAATAGTAGTAGTCAGTGATTAAATACTTATATTTGAGACTTTAACTTAAAATGACATTTTCTTGGGAAACTAGATTGTGTGGATTTATGTTAATCTATGATCAGCATTGTTACCTATTAACAGCCTGCTTCATTAGTCCCAGAAGCTACACTCAGCTCACGTGGTGGTGTGTAGCATAATGAGAGGCCCCGAAACACCTTGGGAAGTGCTGGTCTTGCCATTCCTAACTTGGGCAAGATCTGGAGATGCAGAATTATCCATTCTATTTCATGCTGCATGGAAGATGCTTAGGAGATGTATTTTCCTAAGGGCACCTAATAGTAAGGAGACCAAAGGAGTCCCTTTTAGAATGTGCCAGAAACCTCCACTGGCAGGCATCCATCTGGGGCCATGTGCCATGTGCCAAGTCCTACAGTGATACAGCACTTCTCATGTGCTTCCCAGGATGAGCTGGTGCCATGTGGTGTTTCTAAAGCCAGCCTCAGGGGCTGGAACACCCGCCTTCACACAACAAAAACTATTGCTATATCATGCCTTGATTGTCCCAGCTTGCCTCAGCTAGTTCCGATCAGAAGGGAGGGACAAGTGAGCAGGAGACTATGGTGAAGAGCTAGCCTTGTGACTGTTGCTGAAAGAAGAAGCAAAAGTCTGTGTTCTACAGAAAGTTTACCAGGATGCTGCAGAATTTAGGTCAATTTATGAGAAACTATGTAAAAATTTGATGTGCATGTCCTGCTAAGAAGGCTTAAGAATTGTTTGCAAAATAAAGCCTGGTACAGGTCAATGAAAGATAGAGGATCTTGAAAAATGGTACTTGGCTATTTTACTTAATTGTGATACTTTGATGATTAGACCAAGGAAGATGACCTTGCCTTACATAAAGTTGTGATCTGTGGGTCATTAGATACACATGTAGCCACAAGGTGATAATGATAAAAAATGTATGTACTTAGCATATGTTCTATCTAGTGGGACCCTATTTAAATACTATCCAGATAAATTTACAGTTTCAACTTAGATGAATTAGTGACTGTTTCTAAGAGTTTTAGAAAAGCTGTGCATATGGATTCGATGTAGGGTACAAAAGAACAGATTTAAAACAGATCTTGCTTTCCTCTCTCCTTTGATCCATAGGCGCATCAGAGTGGTTTATTACAGAAGCTCCTTCAGGAAGATTCAGCATATGAGTATGACCTCATTGTCATTGGGGGAGGTTCTGGTGGCCTTGCGTGTGCTCAGGTATGAACATAACGAAACCCAGAGATAATTTTCCTGGTGATTGTCATAAGCACTTTTTCAGCTACTTTGTTGTTATGGTCCAAGCTTTAGTTGTATTAATAAAGAGAAAAAACTGTGTTCTTCCACAATCTTTTCCTCTCAGGGAGAGAAAAATTGGGGGGTTATCAGGAAAATGACAAGATGTTTATATGTAGTTTTTTTAATAGGAAGCCGCCATCTTGGGAAAGAAAGTTATGGTGCTAGACTTTGTGGTCCCGACGCCTCAGGGCACATCATGGGGTAAGCAGTGTTTCTTTGTTGTGACTCTTGTAGTTTTCTGCTCTTTACAGCTGTCTTTGGCTTTCTTCAATCTTGTTAATCCTCACAACTAATCTCAAGAGGAGTAACTAGCCTGTTCCATAGGTGAGGAAAGCAAGTCCTGGTGAGGTTAAGTAACGGACCTAAGGTTGCATGGTTAACTGGTGGAAAGACAATATAATAGGGGGGGGGGACAAGATGGCGGGGTACTAGGAAGAGGCGTCTTTTCAGCTGGTACCCCAAAGTGAGCTGTTTACCTACCAAAGAACTCCGATCACCCATGAAATCAGCCTGAGATCAGAATTATACACGTCTGGATCTCTACAGGGGCAGAAGACGCCAGTGAGCAGGTAAAGCGGAATGGGAACAGCGGACTGATATCAGAAGATAAACCAAAGGGGGAGGGAGCCACCAGAGGCGACCGGTGCGAAAGTAATACCCCGATACGAGCGAGAGTGCCCTGCGTCTGGGGACCAGCATTAACTTCGAGACTGGTTGAAAGCACTCCAAAAGAGCAAAGGATCGCGGGGGCAAATTGTGGGAATCGGGGCGGCTAGGGACAGGGGCTTAAGTCCCTGGTCCCAGAGGGCCTCCCCGGCACGGAGGCAGAGAGAGTGCGGCGGAGAAACCGGCTCCTGGTCCCTAAGCCGCCAGCGCGCCCCAGAGCCCGGGGGTTCCGGCTCCTGTGAGGGGATGGGAGCTGCGCCGGTCTGCAGAATGCGCTAGCCCTACCACAAAGCTTGAGATGCGGGCGCACGTCCCTCTAGCTCTCCTGGGTTTCTAAGGCCCGGGGGCGCTTCTTGACCTGCGCCATTGTTTCAAAGTCTAAGCCACGCGCGCGAAACTCTTCCCCCGGCAGAGGTGCGCAAAAGCCCAGCCTGCGGCTTACGGACCAGTGCCCCGTTCTCAGTGCCCCAGACGTGCGCCCGACCCACAGCCGCCTCTGAAAAGAGGTGCGCGCAAGCCAGGCGCTCCCAGCACGGGCCAGCGGCAAAATCTCAGTGTACGATCGCTGCTTGGAACCTCTCTGGCGGTCAGGAGCTCCCAGACAGCCACCACTGCCTTGGCTTTGGGGACGAGCAAAAGATCCTGCGCCCCCAGGGTCTTTAACTTGGAACCTGCACTGCCAGCGTCAAAGGGGGAATTTATTCAGCTTCTGCACCCAGACTGAGGCTTCTCTCTGAGACGGAGATCAGGAAGTGTTCCAGGTCTTTTATCCATTTTGAGTTGATCTTTGTGTTCGGTGTAAGAGAATGGTCGAGTTTCATTCTTCTACACATAGCTGTCCAGTTTTCCCAGCACCATTTATTGAAGAGACTGTCTTTTTTCCACTGTATATTTTTTCCTGTTTTGTCGAAGATTAATTGACCATAGACTTGAGGGTCCATATCAGGGCTCTCTACTCTGTTCCACTGGTCTATGTGTCTGTTTTTATGCCAGTACCATGCTGTCTTGGTGATCACAGCTTTGTAATAAAGCTTGAAATCAGGTAAGGTGATGCCGCCAGCTTTATTTTTGTTTTTCAACATTTCCTTAGCGATTCAGGGTCTCTTCTGATTCCATACAAATTTTAGGATTATTTGCTCCAGCTCTTTGAAGAATGCCGGTGGAACTTTGATCGGAATGGCATTAAAAGTATAGATTGCTCTAGGCAGTATAGACATTTTAACAATGTTTATTCTTCCGATCCAAGAGCATGGAATGGTCTTCCATCTTTTTGTGTCTTCTTCAATTTCTTTCATGAGTGTTCTATAGTTCCTCAAGTACAGATTCTTTACCTCTTTAGTTAGGTTTATTCCCAGGTATCTTATGGTTCTTGGTGCTATAGTAAATGGAATCGATTCTCTAATTTCCCTTTCTGTATTTTCCTTGTTAGTGTATAAGAAAGCCACTGATTTCTGCACATTGACTTTGTATCCTGCCACGCTGCTGAATTGCTGTATGAGTTCTAGTAGTTTGGGGGTGGAGTCTTTTGGGTTTTCCATATAAAGAATCATGTCATCTGCGAAGAGAGAGAGTTTGACTTCTTCATTACCAATTTGGATACCTTTTATTTCTCTCTGTTGTCTGATTGCTGTTGCTAGGACTTCTAATACTATGTTGAACAAGAGTGGTGAAAGTGGGCATCCTTGTCTTGTTCCTGATCTCAATGGGAAGGCTGCAAGCTTTTTCCCATTGAGGATGATATTTGCTGTGGGTCTTTCATAGATAGATTTGATGAAGTTCAGGAATGTTCCCTCTATCCCTATACTTTGAAGCATTTTAATCAAGAACAGATGTTGGATTTTGTCAAATGCTTTTTCTGCATCAATTGAGAGGACCATGTGGTTCTTCTCTCTTCTCATATTAATTTGTTGTATCACATTGATTGATTTGCCAATGTTGAACCATCCTTGTAGCCCAGGGATGAATCCCACCTGATCATGGTGGATAATCTTTTTAATGTGCTGTTGGATCCTGTTGGCTAGGATCTTGTTGAGAATCTTAGCATCCATATTCATCAGTGATATTGGTCTGAAATTCTCCTTTTTGGTATGGTCCTTGCCTGGTTTGGGGATCAGGGTAATGCTGGCTTCATAGAAAGAGTCTGGAAGTTTTCCTTCTGCTTCAATTTTTTGAAACAGCTTCAGGAGAATAGGTGTTATTTCTTCTTTGAAGGTTTGGTAGAATTCCCCAGGGAATCCGTCAGGTCCTGGGCTCTTGTTTTTTGGGAGGTTTTTGATCACTGCTTCAATCTCGTTATTAGATATCGGTCTATTCAGGTTGTCGATTTCTTCCTGGTTCAATTTTGGTAGTTTATATTTTTCCAGGAATGCATCCATTTCATCTAGGTTGCTAAGCTTATTGGCATATAACTGTTCGTAATAACTTCTGATGATTGTTTCTACTTCCTTGGCATTAGTTGTGATCTCTCCCTTTTCATTCATAATTTTATGAATTTGGGCTTTCTCTCTTTTCTTTCGGATTAGTGTAGCCAGTGGCTTATCGATCTTATTGATTCTTTCAAAAAACCAGCTTCTAGTTTCATTGATACGTTCTACTGTATCTCTGGTTTCTCCCTCATTGATCTCAGCTCTAATCTTGATGATATCCCTTCTTATGTGTGGAGTTGGTTTGATTTGTTGTTGATCCTCCAGTTCTTTAAGGTGTAGAGACAGCTGGTGTGTTCTGGATTTTTCAATTTTTTTGAGCAAGGCTTGGATGGCTATATAGGTGCACCTTGACTGCACCAGAGTTGATACATCCAGCTACATCTGTTCAGTCTTCTCCCACCAAAATGACTAGGAGGAGGAATGCCCAACAGAAGAAAAATACAGAGGATGGACCTTCTGCAACAGAGCTAACGGCTATCAACATAGAACTCCTGAACTTCATCAAGTCTATCTATGAAAGACCCACAGCAAATATCATCCTCAATGGGAAAAAGCTTGCAGCCTTCCCATTGAGATCAGGAACAAGACAAGGATGCCCACTTTCACCACTCTTGTTCAACATAGTATTAGAAGTCCTAGCAACAGCAATCAGACAACAGAGAGAAATAAAAGGTATCCAAATTGGTAATGAAGAAGTCAAACTCTCTCTCTTCGCAGATGACATGATTCTTTATATGGAAAACCCAAAAGACTCCACCCCCAAACTACTAGAACTCATACAGCAATTCAGCAGCGTGGCAGGATACAAAGTCAATGTGCAGAAATCAGTGGCTTTCTTATACACTAACAATGAAAATACAGAAAGGGAAATTAGAGAATCGATTCCATTTACTATAGCACCAAGAACCATAAGATACCTGGGAATAAACCTAACTAAAGAGGTAAAGAATCTGTACTTGAGGAACTATAGAACACTCATGAAAGAAATTGAAGAAGACACAAAAAGATGGAAGACCATTCCATGCTCTTGGATCGGAAGAATAAACATTGTTAAAATGTCTATACTGCCTAGAGCAATCTATACTTTTAATGCCATTCCGATCAAAGTTCCACCGGCATTCTTCAAAGAGCTGGAGCAAATAATCCTAAAATTTGTATGGAATCAGAAGAGACCCCGAATCGCTAAGGAAATGTTGAAAAACAAAAATAAAGCTGGCGGCATCACCTTACCTGATTTCAAGCTTTATTACAAAGCTGTGATCACCAAGACAGCATGGTACTGGCATAAAAACAGACACATAGACCAGTGGAACAGAGTAGAGAGCCCTGATATGGACCCTCAAGTCTATGGTCAATTAATCTTCGACAAAACAGGAAAAAATATACAGTGGAAAAAAGACAGTCTCTTCAATAAATGGTGCTGGGAAAACTGGACAGCTATGTGTAGAAGAATGAAACTCGACCATTCTCTTACACCGTAGACAAAGATCAACTCAAAATGGATAAAAGACCTCAGCGTGAGACAGGAATCTATCAGAATCTTAGAGGAGAACATAGGCAGTAATCTCTTTGATATCAGCCACAGCAACTTCTTTCAAGATACGTCTCCAAAGGCAAAGGAAACAAAAGCGAAAATAAACTTCTGGGACTTCATCAAAATCAAAAGCTTCTGCACAGCAAAGGAAACAGTCAAAAAAACAAAGAGGCAACCCACGGAATGGGAGAAGATATTTGCAAATGACAGTACAGACAAAAGGTTGATATCCAGGATCTATAATGAACTCCTCAACTCAACCCACACGAAACAGACAAACACATCAAAATATGGGCAGAAGATATGAACAGACACTTCTCCAATCAAGACATACAAATGGCTATCAGACACATAAAAAAATGCTCATCATCATTAGTCCTCAGGGAGATTCAAATTAAAACCACATTGAGATATCACCTTACACCAGTTAGAATGGCCAAAATTAACAAAACAGGAAACAACATGTGTTGGAGAGGATGTGGAGAAAGGGGAACCCTCTTACACTGTTGGTGGGAATGCAAGTTGGTGCAGCCTCTTTGGAGAACAGTGTGGAGATTCCTCAAGAAATTAAAAATAGAGCTTCCCTATGACCCTGCAATTGCACTCCTGGGTATTTACCCCAAAGATACAGATGTCGTGAAAAGAAGGGCCATCTGTACCCCAATGTTTATAGCAGCAATGGCCACAGTCGCCAAACTATGGAAAGAACCAAGATGCCCTTCAATGGATGAATGGATAAGGAAGATGTGGTCCATATACACTATGGAGTATTATGCCTCCATCGGAAATGATGAATACCCAACTTTTGTAGCAACATGGACGGGACTGGAAGAGATTATGCTGAGTGAAATAAGTCAAGCAGAGAGAGTCAATTATCATATGGTTTCACTTATTTGTGGAGCATAACCAATAGCATGGAGGACAAGGGGCGTTAGAGAGTAGTAGGGAATTTGGGTAAATTGGAAGGGGAGGTGAACCATGAGAGACTATGTACTCTGAAAAACAGTCTGAGGGGTTTGAAGTGGCGGGGGGGTGGGAGGTTGGGGTGCCAGGTGGTGGGTATTATAGAGGGCACGGCTAGCATGGAGCACTGGGTGTGGTGAAAACATAATGAATAATGTTTTTCTGAAAATAAATAAATTGGAAAAAAAGACAATATAATATAAAAAGATAAGATAATATAAAAGTAATGAAGATTTTGCAAAAGGAAAAAATTCCATGTCTCCAGTATCCAACACGTGTGCTATAATAATTCCTGCACACATGCACTGATGTTTTCCCTTAATTGCAATCACAGTGTATGCTGTGTGGTGGCCACCTAAGTCTGCCATGACCTTGTCTTGTGTTTCTGCATCAGTTTCATAGCTGACTCTAACGGTTGTGTGATGTTCAGTCAAGTCAGCATGTGCATCATCGTCCAGGTCCTGTCAGCAAAGCGCACAGTGAGCTTCCAGTTGTAGAGGAGAGCATTTACTTTAATAGAACATGCAGACTTTGTTGTGGATATTTTCTGTTTATGTATCCGATCCATCCTTCCTGTCTTCATGTCTACCTTTTTCCATGCCCCAGAAAGCCGATGCATCTGCAGCCTTGCCCTCTGGCTTCTAGTTGGGCTCGACCAGTTAATGGTCACAGGAGGAGAACAGTAGGGAGGGAGGAAAGTGGAGTTGGGGGGTTCTTCATTCTTCTATCTCCTGCCCTGCTGGTCCCTGCAGGAAAAGAAGGCCACCTTCACTGTTATGGCCAACCCCCTGTAGGCTGTGTCAATCTCTCCATGTGCTTTGCCCATCATGTGGGGTTGGCAGTGGCCTACTCACTATTCTGTTCCTTCTCACTCTTCCTGCCCACGCCCCTGTAATCATTTTTCTATAAACTCTCCTCAGTTTCCCAGCTTGAGGATGTCATCTGTTTCCTGTAGGAGCCCTGACAAAATATGATAATCATGTTTTAAAATTCAAATTTACTCAAAATTTTTACCTTAGCATTTCATATAGTAAAGCTAATTTCTCTCAATTTTCCTTCTAACATTTGTATGCTGAAAAATTCCTGTGTGTACCTTTGTTTTCTCCCTCTCTCCTTCTGCCCTCTCCCCTCTTTCTCTCCTGCCTAGAAATATCCTACTTCTCTGGATTACCAGAAGAGAGACTGTGATCAGAGAGGGAGTTTTCTGACTCATGCCCTGCTCAGGGGCATTACACGTGGCTTTTTTGTGCTGTTTGAGATTGAGAGTAGATGTTACCAGGCAGCTTGCAGTGGACATAATATTGGCTCAGAGGAGGAGTCCAACTTACAGAGAATAAAGGCTAGGAGCCAGGGTTCCAGTCCTTGTTTTGGTATCTAATTAATCTAATATAATTCTGATCCCTTCATGGGTCAGACTCAAATGAAAATTTTGGATTCTCTCCCCAGAAAACTATTCAAGTGTACATCGGTATTTTTGCTCATCTTTGGGTCTCCTTCACGGACCCTCATTTGAAGAGTTTGGCTTAATTATTTGCATGTTATTGTGGGGTCTGCTGTTGGCCCCCCAGTCATCTGAGTGTGTCATTTCCCCATGTTTAACAACACCTGCTCTACAGGTATATAGAACCACGTACACACCCATGGACACAGAGGAAACTTTAAAACTATTATCTTCTTTCTCAGGTCTTGGCGGTACTTGTGTAAATGTGGGCTGTGTTCCTAAGAAATTGATGCACCAAGCTGCCCTTTTAGGGCAGGAATTAAAGGACGCCAGGAAATTTGGCTGGGAGTACAGTCATCAAGGTGGGTAATGGTATATAAAAATACATATTGGGAGGAAAGAGGAAAGAATGAGTTTCTTAGAGAAAGACTTGCTATTTATAGTTCTAGAGTTGAGTCTGAAGTTTGTTGAGTGACTGCTCATTAGGACCCCACTTTGGCACAGGGGAGTCAGAGGTGATCATTTGAAACATGGCCCTACTCTTGGGGGCCTTGGTGCTTTTGGCAGCTATAGTCATTCCAGACTCTACAGAACGTGAGAGAGAATAATTGCTGTTTTCAGATTTCCTTCAAGTGTAAAGAAAAGAGAAGAGCGAGGGTCATTATTTGAATTTTATCTGTTATAGTGTTAACATTTTTTATTTTACCAGTGGTTATATATGTCCTTGGTTAATGAAAGATGGAAGCCAAATTCATCCAGTAGGCACTTATTGGTTAGGCTCTGAGGATACAGATATGAGGAAAATAGAGCTTCTGCCCTTAAGGAGTAGACAGTCTGTTGCAAGAGAGGATAAGAGAAGAGAGGAGATTCTGTGTGCTCTAGTTCACAGTGAGGTTTTGAGCATTGCCTTGAGGGGCACTTACTATCTTTGAGAGGCTAAGATGGTGGAGGTGACCCTTGAGCTGAATCTTGAAGGTCACAGAGAAGCAGGTCATTGGAGACAGGAAGTAGTGTGCTCTGAACTCTCGAGCTGGGAGAAAACGTGGAGTCTTTGGGGGATAGTGAATGGCTGACATGGAGAATGGGGGCAGGATGCTGGGAAAAGCAAGATTACAAAGAAGCACGTCATGACAGAACTTAAATGTCATCTGAAGGCATTGTGATTGACCCCAAAGGAAGTAAGAGTCAGGGGTTCAGCAAGAGAGGAGCCTGAACCACAGTTTGGATTCTGGAACCCTCTGGTGGCACCAAGGAGTTTAGAAGACTGGTGGTGGGAGGGGGGGCAAGTCCAAAGACAAGGAAGTGAGCTGGAGTGCTGTCACCTAACCCAGAGGAGAAATGACAGGCCTGGGCCAAGACTGATTTCAGACTGGAGAGTATGAGGTGGATTTAGAGGACTGAAGGTGTGGAATTGACAGGCTAGATGTGGCTGGGTGATTTTTTTCTATTTAGAATAATGTTATAGAATTTCTAAAAAAAAAAAAATTACAGGGACTTGTTTCCCAAGAGATTTTGATGGAGGAAATGTGTACATGAGCATATCCTTCCTGGTGATTTGGCTGGGCCCCGCAGGTCACAGGGTGGGTGGAGGGTGAAGAAAAGGAAGGAATCCCAGAAGAGGGAGTGGGTGATAATGTAGTGTATTTGCTGAGCTGGAAAACACAGGCCAGTGTGAGTTAGTGGTGGAGTTCAGCATAATGAGCTGTGGCCAGACAGATTCTCCCATGGACAAACTTCCCCAGACACTCAGCTCTCTGGAGAGCTTTGGGTCCAGCTTCAGTACCAACTGGTTGTAGATAAAATAAGGTCTTTGCACTTGGCAATTTAACTTTGGGGTTACCTTCACTTTCAAGAATCCTTCTCCCTGAATCCTTCATCTTGCATGGATTTTTCCCCTGCAGAACACCTGGTGGAGTTCAGGGAATGGGGATGGTTTGTGCTTGAGAGAGCTCTAGGCAGGGCCTGGGTTAGCAGCCCACCTACAGGTGGTGGTTGAAGTCTTAGGAATTGCTGAGAGGGGCTAGGGAGGCCCTGTGGTTGGAAAAGAACAGCAGACATGGACGGATCCTGAGAAATGTTAAAACCTAGAGGGTGGGTGAGGAAGATGAGGAAAAATCAGGAGAGTTTTGTGAAAGAGGCCAGGAGGGGCTAGATTTTTAAGGATAAGACTTAGGGCTTAAAGAGTCTCAGAAGAGAACCATCTGGAAGGAAATGGTGCCAGAAGGTCAAATGGAATAGGGTTTAATTCACCAAGCAAGATGTGGGGCTCAGTCCCATGCCCCTAAGATCATGACCTGAGCCGAAATCAAGAGTCAGACACTTAAGTGACTGAGCCACCCAGGAGCCCAAAGGAGTCTTCTTAAAACTAAAAATGCTTATACCCTGTTTTAAAAATTCTAGAATAATCAAGGCCAAGTGGGGGACGAAACTCTGAATGCCCCACAATGGAGAAAGGCCATGAGGAATGGGACAGTAGATGTGTCCTATGATGGGGACAGCCAGGCAGAGGGGTGTGTGGGTGACTTCCCAAGCAAGATTCCCCACAAGCTGATAACTTCTTGGGGTGTCAGCCCTGCCTGCTGCCCACTGCCCCACACTGCTGGGGCTCTGCACATTCTGAGTGGATAGCATTTTGTATGCTCGTGCCACTTTGCCTCACCTGAGGGTCCAGGTGACATTCTTGAACTTGTCTAGATGTGCTTGATATTCCTAAATACTTTATAATTCCCTCAAGTGGGTAAAATCTTGTTCCCGATATACAAAAGGCTGCTAAGTTAGTTTTGAGGTACTATACTAAGAAACACCTAGCTAGCCATCATATGGAATTTGGGGCTTAGCAGTTTTTAGGCATATGCTTCATGAAATGGCCAAGAGAAGTCCATAGAATCTAAGCAGGAAGAGAAAGGAACTGAAAGCATGCTGAAATCTGGGTGTGGGAGAATCTTCTAGATACTTTCATTCTTGACATTGGTAGAGAAATAATGGCTCGAAGTAGATTTAAAATGTATATATAATTTGCAGATCAGAAATTAAATATAGAACTTCCAAGGAAAAGGGAACGGGATATGTACAAATAAACAACATGAAACTAATTTAAAACGAGCAAAAAACAACCCAGAAAACAAGACAGCAGACAAACGTAGGGACACTCTTTTACATAGTAGAATAAAGCTGAATGAGTCAGTTTCTCAAGTTGTGTAGACAGAATTCATCCATGTGCTGTTTACAGCACACATATCTAAACCAAAGGAGAATTGTTGAGAATACAGGAATTTTAATTTTTTTTGAATTTTAAATTTTTAAATGGCTAATTTGAATTTTTCTATTTAAAATGAAATAGATGGGCAGTTTTAAAACAGGTGGGAGAAGCTGTGTCAGGAAGATGCAAACAAGGTAATAGCAGTTAATACCAGATAGGGAAACTTCAAGGCAAAAAAATAGACACACACACACACACACACCCCACACTGAGGAAATAATGACTTAGCATCCTCCCCAAAATAGAGTCAATGAACAAAAGCAAGAATATATTTGAAAATGCAAATAAGTAGGTAGACCTTTGGCAAATCCAATCAGGGAAACAAGAGAGAGAATTCATGCAAATATGTAGCATTAGGTGTCTTGAGGAAAGAAATATAACTACAGAAAGAGAAGAGAAAAAACAAATTCAGTATACAAATTAGTGGTAAGAATTTTAAATATCTTGATGAAAAGGAGTATATTCTAGGGAAATATAAAAAACCAGAATTTACTTGAATTATCAAAGAAAACATTGCCTAAGGATAACCCATTCTCCAGGACACTGAAAATTTATAAGTAAATTTCCTCAGTCTTCAAGGAATACTTTTTAAATATTTAAACTGTTCGAGAGCTTAGGAAAAAACGAAAATTCTAAATTTTTTTTTTTTGAGGCTGACTTAACAGTGATACAGAAAGATAATGTAAAAATAGAACGCTATAGCCCATAGAGCTATAAAATTCTAGAAAAAGCAAATCCTCTCCAGCAGTGACTAAAAGAATGCACTGTGACTTCTGAGAGTTCATTCTGGGGATATAAGAATGTATCATTAGGAAACCATAGTAGGGATGCTGAAATCCACATGATGACCTACATTCTAGCTCCAAAGGCATTTGGCAAAAATTTCACATCCATTATGGCTCTTAAAAAAGAAAAGAAAAGAAAAGGAAAGGAGAGGAGAGGAGAGGAGAAAAGAAAAAACAAGTGTCATTAAACTAAGGAAAGAAATGTCCACTTCTTTTACATGATGAAGAAAAGTCAGATGTAAATATTTGATGGAAAAGAGCTTGAGGCATTTACACTGAAGTCAGGAATCAACAGGGCAGCCAACTTCCACTATTGTTATCGGCATTGTTCTGGGGCTTCTGGCCTGTGCACAAAAAGGAAGACTAGGAAGAAAAAGTACATACTTGAGAAGAGCAATAAAAAGATATTACAAATCTATAATATGAATTATATAAAAGATACCTAGAATATACAAGAGTTCAAACTAAAAATGTTAGAACTAATAAGAGTTCACTAAGTTGTTCAGAAGAAGCATGTGTAAAAATAAATAGATTTCTTACATTAGCAATAGGAAGTTAAACATACAATGGAAAATTGCAACAAAATGATAGAATAACTTGGGATAAATATACCAGGAATGGACAAGATATATAAGGAAAGAAAAGCATAACAAAAAATATACTGAGATTTTTGGGTTGGATGTCTCAATACTATAAAGACATTACCTCAAAATTGATTTGTGAATTTTATGTAAGTCCAGGAAAAATCTCCACAATTTTTTTTTCTTTTTGGAATGTGACAGATTGTTCTAAAGCTTGTATTGAAAGTAAAAGTGTGAGAATAGCTCTGCAGCCTTTGAGAAAGTATGGGAGATTTTCCCCATCAGTAATTAGAACTGTGATACTGTTGCAAATCTTTAACAGGTCAATAGAGCAGTGGAGCACGTGGTTCCAGAGTGCCAGTCTCTGGACTTGCCTTCACAGGATCTCCCCGGGGGAGCTTGTCCTGACTTGATCCAGGGATTTGTATGTTTCAACCTGAATCCCAGGGGATCCTGATATGCAGCCATATTTGGGAAATGCTGATGTAGATGTAAAAGACACTCTTACAAAAAGAACCAGAAACAAACATACAGTGTGAAGTGGGAAGCTAACTGACAAGGTCCTTGAGAGAAATGGTTCTTGGAAGATTGGAGGAGTAGCTTTTCTGGCTTAGAGGGGAGGAGATAGCTTAGGATCTGAGGGCATGGGCCATTGTGGAGAGGCTCATCCCTGCTGGGTCTTTACCTCCTGGGATCACAGCGTGGGGGTCAGGTAGTGTAGCAACCGCAGTGATCCCCTGGATTGCAAGATTTCAGGAGCTTCCTAGAAGGGGTGGTCCGACATCCATGCCATAAACTCAGTGTACCATAACCTCTTTTTCTCTCCTGCACTGTAACTTCCCACATTCCTGAGGAGTGCTGTGGCCTTTTGGAGAGTGCTAGATGGGGTGAGTCACCAGGCATGATTAGAGGACGAACCCTCAGTTGGCTGGGTTTGCCTTTGGGAATCTCATCCAGTTTGGTGAGAATCCCAGGCTGGCCTCTGTGTTTTAGAAGCACAGTGCTGCATGGAAACTGGTTTCTCCTTCAGGAAACAGCATTGGCAGACAAGACGAAGGCTGGGAAATCAATCCTGCCTAAAAGATAAGGAGATGATGAGGAATTTGATTCCATCACCTCCTGCTCCAATTGCAACAGGAAATGAGTAACCATTGTAATATAAATGGTAGGCCACGGTGAGCAGAAACCACATTTGTTGTAATGAAACTCAGCATCTTTGCTATCATAAAGCCACCACCAAGTGAACTGAAAGGGAGTGGCCCAGGCTGGGCTTGGCAGATGGATGTATGGTGCTTCCCTTCACATTTGGGACACCCTGTGCAGACCTAAGACTGTGAAAGTAGCCTTGGGGTTCTCCAAGTAGGGATGATCTCCCTGACTTGTGATGTTTTGGACTGTTCTTTCCATTCTCTGTTCCAGGGATTTTTTTTTTCTTTTTCAGAACTTTGCTTTTTGCTTATGTTTTGTAATGTAAAAGAGGAAGAAGTATAAACTAGAACTGACCTAAAAAAGATGTCAGTTGCTAGTTGTCTTGTGTTCACTTTTTGATTCTTAAATCAATATATAGTATGGCTCCTGTGTGGTTATATAAGATTAAACATTAAAAATAAAACTCACTTGTGGCACCTGGATGTCTCAGTCAGTTAAGCTTGATCCCAGTGTCCTGGGATTGAGCCCTACGTTGGGCTCACTGCTCAGCGGGGAACCTGCTTCTCCTCTTCCCTCTGCCTTTCCCCCCAGCTCATGTTCTCCCTCACTCTGCTCTCTTTCTCCCAAATAAATAAATAATCTTTAAAGAAAAAGGCAATAAAATTGGCTTTATGCCTTTGCTCTGGTTATTTGTTTTCAGTGAAGCACAACTGGGAGACTATGATAGAAGCGATTCAGAATCACATTGGCTCTCTAAACTGGGGCTACAGGTTGTCCCTGAGGGAGAAGGCTGTGACCTATGTCAATTCTTATGGAGAATTTGTCGAACATCATAAAATAAAGGTACTGTTTATTTTGTCATGTTTGTTGCTTTTCTTTACTATTGCTTGAACTTGCCTTGATCTGAAATTCTGTGTTGTATGTTACGGACTCACACTGACATGCGTGAGTACACATGTTGCCTCATGTGCACCTGTTTCTTCCTGTGCTGATTGCACAGAGCCTACTAAATTGCAGGAATTGCCTTTTAAAGAGATCTTCATTTAAAGTGATTATTTGCCTTTTGATTTTATTACTACCTTATAAGAAAATGTTTAGAATAAATAGTTGACTAAAAAATGAAAAATTTTAGTAGTGTAATTCTTTTTTAAAATGAAACCTTAGGTGGGGGATGGGCAAAATGCAATGAATAGTCACGACGATGAAGGTACAGCCTGGGGAATTGGTCGGGGGTGTTGTAGTAGCGTTGTTTGGGGACAGATGGGACAGATGGGGACAGATGCGGAGCATGGTGTGTTGTATGGACTTGTCAAATCACTATGTTTTAAAAAAAAATCACTATGTTGTACACCTGAAACTGATGGAACAATGCATCTCAACTGCACTTCCATAAAAAGAATAATTAAAAAAATAAAATGAAACCTTAACTAGAACTCCAAATGTTATTCAAAGACATATTAATAAAAGTAGTATAAAATTAGTGTATTTTACAAGCTTTGTCATGTTTACATAGTGTAAGAGCCACAAGTAAGGAATGAGATTGTTGTGCTGAACAGAAGAATTTTAAATTGGAGTTATATAAGACAATGAGATACAACCCTCAACACCTAGTTTTTGGACTCTGCTTTCCTAGCACAGTATGCAATGATCTTGGGAGGATTTAAGATTATTTTATAGTCATTTATTATCTCTGGAAAGGTGTGGGGTGGTCTATTGAAAGCTTCCCCTTTTGAAACCATATGTGGGCCAGTTTGAATTACATCACTCACATGAAACATAGAAATATGAGTCAGGGTAGTTTAGTTCACAAATTGTGGCATGGCTGGCATGGTTGGTTGAATAAGCCAGTCGTTTGGAAGCATACCTTCCTCTTTTCTATGTTTCCACATTTAGTGATAACCAAGGTCTCCTCAGTTGCTCCTGCTAGAAATCTCAGGTTTCTCCCATCCCACCCCTACATCCTGGGCTTGTTTCTCTTTCCTGACCCTCTGGAGCAGGTGCCTGTCTCCAGGCTGCCCTCCCTCGGTCCCATCATTGAAACCACCCTCTTATTTAAACACCTTCATTGGTTTTGAATTTTTTTTTTTTGGTTTTTGAATTTTTTAAGGAAAAAATGGATTTATGAATTACTCATATAATTGAAAATATGCACACAATGAATAATCTTTCTTGGTTTCCCATAGCTGAAATCTTTAGAATGGTGAATAAAGGTGTTAACCTTTGGCAGGCACCTTGTATCCCTTCACCGCGATGCATCCCTGCCTTTCCTGCCACTTTCTGACCACTTGGTGTTCCCCAGACACCTGCTGCTTTCAGGCCTGTGTTCTTTTCTATGCACTGTTCTCTCTGTAGGTTTCCTTTCTTCTCAAATCTTCTCACTTTCTGGTCTCCACTCGAAATACCGCCACCTTTGAAGCTGCCCTTGGCTGGCATTCCAGTCCCCTACTGCACCTCCACTGGGCTCTTTTTGTGGCTGTTTTATGAAGACTTCTCTTTTCTGTGTTGGTGCTTATCACCAACTGCATTATTATTTTTGCATGTCCACTCCGGTTGGGTGGGAAGCTCTATAATTAGTTGTCCAGTATCTGATACTCTACTGTGTTTGTAGCAAAAGTTGAAATTTACTTTTCTCTTTTCAAGGCAACCAACAGAAAAGGACAAGAAACTTACTATACTGCTCGCAAATTTGTCCTAGCGACAGGCCAAAGACCCCGCTATTTAGGAATCCCAGGAGATAAAGAGTACTGTATTACTAGGTAAGATTAAACAGGCTATTGTAACCTTAAATTGTGTTATGCTTATGTGTCCAACTTATTTAGTCCTTGATATTATTTCACAGAAGATTTGAATTGATGGCAAGTAAGTATAATGAGATTTTTAAAAATTTATTTTTATTTGACAGATAGAGATCACAAGTAGGCAGAGAGGCAGGCAGAGAGAGAGGGAAGAGGAAGCAGGCTCCCCGCTGAGCAGAGAGCCCGATGTGGGGCTCGATCCCAGGACCCTAGGATCATGACCTGAGCCGAAGGCAGAGGCTTTAACCCACTGAGCCACCCAGGTGCCCTGCAAATAAGTATAATGAAAGAAGCTAAGCAGGTAACGTTATGAAGCCCAGAGAAAATAAGCTTAGGTAGATAATAAGGTCAAATTTATGTATACATAAATGCTATATGATTCTAGGTAGTTGCTCAGCAAGGTCTGGGAGATTGGCTCTGAGTTTCATGGAGGCCAGAGCAAAGAAGTAAATAAAATAGCTTTGGGGTTTAGCATCTATCTGATAATAATGGACCAGTTGATCAGGAGAAGCATGGCTGTTCCCAATACTGGGACTTAATAGTAATTATCCCTGATGGTTACAGAGAGGACATTTTATAATTCAGGACAATGACTTTCAAACTTTTTTCACCAGATGCACATACATAACTAACGAATCATCGAATGCTACACCTGAAACTAATGATGTACTATATGTTGGCTAATTAAATTTAAATTAAAAAGAAATGTGATTTTCATGACATTGTTGTTCAGGTGAACACATGCACATACTCAAAACAAACCAAACCATATTTCTTCTTATCACATGTAATGTAGTCTAATATTTTCCAGTCTATTTCAGTTTTTAAAACACTTTCACTTGTGATTCACTAATTTGATTTTGAAAAACCTGAGATATATTTCTTACTCTACAGTGGACACTCTTTAAAATGCCAAAAGACTCTTTCTGTTAATGTTTCTTCATTCCAGCACCAGGTTGCCATGCAGCCAACAGAAGACCACTACGCATCAAAACCTGTGTATTCATTTTTACTTCATTTTTATTGCCTACGTGTTCCTTTTGTTGTTTTTATTTTTCAGTGATGACCTTTTTTCTCTGCCTTATTGCCCTGGCAAAACATTAGTGGTGGGTGCGTCTTATGTTGCTCTGGAATGTGGCGGGTTTCTTGCTGGAATTGGCTTAGACGTCACGATTATGGTGCGCTCAATCCTTCTTCGTGGCTTTGATCAAGAAATGGCAGAGAAAGTAGGTTCCTACATGGAGCAACATGGTGTTAAGTTCTTAAGAAAATTTGTACCTGTGATGGTAAGTCTGAAAGGCATTTGGAATTCCTTTTATTTTCAGGTTTTTGTTACTTTTTAAGTTTTTTATTCTGGCTCTCCTTCCTTCATTTCATGAAATAAATTAGTCTATACTCACTAGGACACCTTAAAGATAGTGCTCCCTCCTCCAGTCCACACAACTGACCTCCACGTGTCCCTCTGTCCTCCCCACCCTTTCCGCTTATACTTGAAGGTGTCCTTGCTCCTCTCAGGCTTTCAGGGTGCTCTCACCTTCTCTCACTTTCTCAGGGATGCCTCTTCATCAATTAACCATCTTCTCCACTCTGTCATTCCCACCAGTGTCTCTCCACTTTAAACAAATAAGTCCTCCCTTCCCCTCTCTGCCCTTTTGTCTGGGCCCCTGTTTTTCTTTTCCTGTTCACAAGGAAACTTCTATACATGCTCCTGCTTTCTTGCCTCCGTTTTCCACTTCAGCCAACTCTCAGCTGGTTCCATCCCTGTTCCTATGAAATTGCATGCCTATGAAATTGTGGCAAACTCTGTGCTGTCAAACCCAGTGGTCATATCTCTGCCCTTATGTAGTGGGGCTTCTGGGCAGCGTTTGGTGAAATTGACTTTCCTTCCATTTGAAATTCTGTCCATTCTTGAGCTCTCTGGTCTCATAGCCTGTGGTTCCACATGTCTTCAACCTGTAAATGTTAGAGCACCTGCTTCCTCTTCTCTGCACTTGTTACCTGGGACGTCTTCTTTAGGTCCATACTTTATTATCTCAATGCTAATGACTTTCAGATTTATATACCCTGCTTGGGCATCTCTCCTGAACTCCACACCCATTTTCACAGTTGACTATGGGATATCTCCACTTGAACTCCTCATAAACATTTCAGATTTATTAAGACAAAAATGAAATTCTTGATTTTCTTCCTAAGTGTATTCCCCAGCTCATCTTTCTGGCCTATCTCAGTACTCAGTAAGCAGTATTACAGTATACACAATTTATTAAGTCAACACCTGGAAAGTATCCCCCATCCCTTCTATTATGGTACCACCAACCAATCTGTTAATTTATTTCTACCTCCAGACTGTATCTTGTTACAGTACTTTTTTTCTCTATCTTTACTTTTTTTTTTTTAAGATTTTGTTTATTTATTTGACACAGAGACAGAGAGATCACAAGTAGGTAGAGAGAGACGGGGAAGCAGGCTCCCTGCCGAGCAGAGAGCCTGATTCGGGACTTGATCCCAGGACCCTGAGATCATGACCTGAGCCGAAGGCAGAGGCTTAATCCACTGAGCCACCCAGGCGCCCCTTTCTATCTTTACTTAGTTGAGAAACCTACATGCACACATGTGTACACCCTCTGACCCATTTATTTTCTGTCACCTTTAGATAGAATCATTACATTTTTTTATCCTTACTAGGTTCAGCAGTTGGAGAAAGGTTCACCTGGAAAGCTGAAAGTAGTGGCTAAATCCACTGAAGGACCAGAAACTATTGAAGAAATATATAATACAGTAAGTTTTTAGTTTATAAGCAGTTAAGTGGTTGAACACACTCATAAATTAGCACAGATGAAGTTTATGGGAAAATTCTACTAGCCTTAACTTTTTTCCTTTTGATTCTTTGTAAAACTATAATAAAATGGTAGGTCGTTGAGCTGTTGACATTTGGTAGTTTTTGGTGTACATGAGAAATATAAGAAAATATGTGTGTATGGATAATTTATACATAGAATAAAATCTGGAAGCAGATATATCTGACTGTTATAAGTACTTATTTCTGGGGCATTAGACATCTCTACATTTGGGCATTTTAATATTTTCAATAAAAATTGGGTATCTTATAATAAAAAATTATAATAAAGATCTTTTTATTTTCAAAAACAATATAAAATCTGCAAACAATGTGAATAGTCCATGGACTATATTGGGTGGCAACAGTTCTAATTTAAACTGATATTTGGATGTTAACATTTCTTTGGTAAATAATAATACATTTATGTCTTATATACTGATATAGGTGTGATTGTTTTTAGTTAAAAAAAGGAAATAATATGGGGAGGATCAACAAAGTCAAAAATAAGAAAACAAAATAAATCAACCCCAGTTGAGAGTTTTATGAGGATTGTACTGGATATATAAATCAATTGGTAACTTTTTATTGCAATATTTAGTCTTCTCTCCATGAACATGGTATATCTGCCTCTTAATTTAGGTTGTCTTCAATAACTCCTAACAAAGTTAACAAATTTCTCTACATGCAAATCAAGAACATCTTTTAGATTTATCCTCAGGTATTTACTATACTTTTATGTAGTCATGAATGGTATTTTTTTGAGAAAATGTCATTCTTTTTAATAGTTGCTGATGTATAGGAATGCTTCCAATTTGTGTGTCTTGATTTAGCATACCATAATCTTGCTAAACTCTTACTTGATAATTTATCTTAGATTATTTTGAGTTTTCTTTGTATGCCTTCATACTATTTATAAATAACAAGAGTTTTGTTTCCTACTTTTTGCTCTTTCCCGTTTTATTTCTTTTTTTGTGTGTGTGTAAGTACACTAGCTGGGACCTCCAAGAAATGGCATTGGTAGGCATTCTGCCTTGTTCTCTGTATTGAAACTTCTGTGTTTCATCATTAAAAAGTAATGTTTTGGGGCGCCTGGGTGGCTCAGTGGGTTAAAGCCGCTGCTTTCGGCTCGGGTCATGATCCCAGGGGCCTGGGATCGAGCCCCACGTCGGGCTCTCTGCTCCGCGGGAAGCCTGCTTCCTTCCCTCTCTCTCTGCCTACTTGTGATTCCTCTCTCTCCGTCAAATAAATAAAAAATCTTTAAAAAAAAAAGTAACGTTTTCTGCAGGATTTTGTTAGATATTCTTAATTAAATTAAAGGATTTCTTTTCTTTTTTGTTTTCCAGGGGTTGTTTGGTTATTTCTTTTTTGTTTTTTAAAACTCACGAGTAGATGTTTGTTTGTAACAGTCTTTCTTTTGTAGCTGTTGATCAAAAATTTTTTTCTTTCATCTGGTAATGTGTTGAATTACATTGATTTCCTAATGTTCAACCAACTCTGTGTTCCTGGTATAAACCCAACTTGGTAATGGTTCTTTTTATATACTCTTGGATTTCGTTCTTTAGAATTCTTGCATTAATATTCATGAATTGTATTGGCTAAGAATTTTCCTTTCGTATATTGTACTTTTCAGATTTGCATATCAAGGTTGTTTTAGCTCATGAGAGAAGTTTGGAGTATAACCTCTTTATTCTCTGGAAGCATTTTTGTAATGTTAGAATTGGTTCTTCATCTGCTTGATAGAATTCACTGATGTGTAACCATCTAGGCCTAGAATTTTCTATAGATATATGTATTTTTTTAAATTTTTTTTCCCAATTTATTTATTTTCAGAAAAACAGTATTCATTATTTTTTCACCACACCCAGTGCTCCATGCAAGCTGAGCCCTCTATAATACCCACCACCTGGTACCCCAACCTCCCACCACCCCGCCACTTCAAACCCCTCAGACTGTTTTTCAGAGTCCATAGTCTCTCATGGTTCACCTCCCCTTCCAATTTACCCAAATTCCCTACTCCTCTCTAACGCCCCTTGTCCTCCATGCTATTTGTTATGCTCCACAAATGAGTGAAACCATATGATAATTGACTCTCTCTGCTTGACTGATTTCACTCAGCATAATCTCTTCCAGTCCCGTCCATGTTGCTACAAAAGTTGGATATTCGTCCTTTCTGATGGAGGCATAATATTCCATAGTGTATATGGACCACATCTTCCTTATCCATTCATCCATTGAAGGGCATCTTGGTTCTTTCCATAGTTTGGCGACTGTGGCCATTGCTGCTATAAACATTGGGGTACAGATGGCCCTTCTTTTCACGACATCTGTATCTTTGGGGTAAATACCCAGGAGTGCAATTGCAGGGTCATAGGGAAGCTCTATTTTTAATTTCTTGAGGAATCTCCACACTGTTCTCCAAAGAGGCTGCACCAACTTGCATTCCCACCAACAGTGTAAGAGGGTTCCCCTTTCTCCACATCCTCTCCAACACATGTTGTTTCCTGTTTTGTTAATTTTGGCCATTCTAACTGGTGTAAGGTGATATCTCAATGTGGTTTTAATTTGAATCTCCCTGAGGGCTAATGATGATGAGCATTTTTTCATGTGTCTGATAGCCATTTGTATGTCTTGATTGGAGAAGTGTCTGTTCATATCTTCTGCCCATTTTTTGATGTGTTTGTCTGTTTCGTGTGGGTTGAGTTTGAGGAGTTCATTATAGATCCTGGATATCAACCTTTTGTCTGTACTGTCATTTGCAAATATCTTCTCCCATTCCGTGGGTTGCCTCTTTGTTTTTTTGACTGTTTCCTTTGCTGTGCAGAAGCTTTTGATTTTGATGAAGTCCCAGAAGTTTATTTTCGCTTTTGTTTCCTTTGCCTTTGGAGACGTATCTTGAAAGAAGTTGCTGTGGCTGATATCGGAGAGATTACTGCCTATGTTCTCCTCTAAGATTCTGATAGATTCCTGTCTCACATTGAGGTCTTTTATCCATTTTGAGTTGATCTTTGTCTACGGTGTAAGAGAATGGTCGAGTTTCATTCTTCTACACATAGCTGTCCAGTTTTCCCAGCACCATTTATTGAAGAGACTGTCTTTTTTCCACTGTATATTTTTTCCTGTTTTGTCGAAGATTAATTGACCATAGACTTGAGGGTCCATATCAGGGCTCTCTACTCTGTTCCACTGGTCTATGTGTCTGTTTTTATGCCAGTACCATGCTGTCTTGGTGATCACAGCTTTGTAATAAAGCTTGAAATCAGGTAAGGTGATGCCGCCAGCTTTATTTTTGTTTTTCAACATTTCCTTAGCGATTCGGGGTCTCTTCTGATTCCATACAAATTTTAGGATTATTTGCTCCAGCTCTTTGAAGAATGCCGGTGGAACTTTGATCGGAATGGCATTAAAAGTATAGATTGCTCTAGGCAGTATAGACATTTTAACAATGTTTATTCTTCCGATCCAAGAGCATGGAATGGTCTTCCATCTTTTTGTGTCTTCTTCAATTTCTTTCATGAGTGTTCTATAGTTCCTCAAGTACAGATTCTTTACCTCTTTAGTTAGGTTTATTCCCAGGTATCTTATGGTTCTTGATGCTATAGTAAATGGAATCGATTCTCTAATTTCCCTTTCTGTATTTTCATTGTTAGTGTATAAGAAAGCCACTGATTTCTGCACATTGACTTTGTATCCTGCCACGCTGCTGAATTGCTGTATGAGTTCTAGTAGTTTGGGGGTGGAGTCTTTTGGGTTTTCCATATAAAGAATCATGTCATCTGCGAAGAGAGAGAGTTTGACTTCTTCATTACCAATTTGGATACCTTTTATTTCTCTCTGTTGTCTGATTGCTGTTGCTAGGACTTCTAATACTATGTTGAACAAGAGTGGTGAAAGTGGGCATCCTTGTCTTGTTCCTGATCTCAACGGGAAGGCTGCAAGCTTTTTCCCATTGAGGATGATATTTGCTGTGGGTCTTTCATAGATAGATTTGATGAGGTTCAGGAATGTTCCCTCTATCCCTATACTTTGAAGCGTTTTAATCAGGAACGGATGTTGGATTTTGTCAAATGCTTTTTCTGCATCAATTGAGAGGACCATGTGGTTCTTCTCTCTTCTCATATTAATTTGTTGTATCACATTGATTGATTTGCCAATGTTGAACCATCCTTGTAGCCCAGGGATGAATCCCACCTGATCATGGTGGATAATCTTTTTAATGTGCTGTTGGATCCTGTTGGCTAGGATCTTGTTGAGAATCTTAGCATCCATATTCATCAGTGATATTGGTCTGAAATTCTCCTTTTTGGTATGGTCCTTGCCTGGTTTGGGGATCAGGGTAATGCTGGCTTCATAGAAAGAGTCTGGAAGTTTTCCTTCTGCTTCAATTTTTTGAAACAGCTTCAGGAGAATAGGTGTTATTTCTTCTTTGAAGGTTTGGTAGAATTCCCCAGGGAATCCGTCAGGTCCTGGGCTCTTGTTTTTTGGGAGGTTTTTGATCACTGCTTCAATCTCGTTATTAGATATCGGTCTATTCAGGTTGTCGATTTCTTCCTGGTTCAATTTTGGTAGTTTATATTTTTCCAGGAATGCATCCATTTCATCTAGGTTGCTAAGCTTATTGGCATATAACTGTTCGTAATAACTTCTGATGATTGTTTCTACTTCCTTGGCATTAGTTGTGATCTCTCCCTTTTCATTCATAATTTTATGAATTTGGGCTTTCTCTCTTTTCTTTCGGATTAGTGTAGCCAGTGGCTTATCGATCTTATTGATTCTTTCAAAAAACCAGCTTCTAGTTTCATTGATACGTTCTACTGTATCTCTGGTTTCTCCCTCATTGATCTCAGCTCTAATCTTGATGATATCCCTTTTTATGTGTGGAGTTGGTTTGATTTGTTGTTGATCCTCCAGTTCTTTAAGGTGTAGAGACAGCTGGTGTGTTCTGGATTTTTCAATTTTTTTGAGCAAGGCTTGGATGGCTATATATTTTCCCCTTAGGACCGCCTTTGCTGTATCCCATAGGTTTTGGACCGAAGTGTCTTCATTCTCATTGGTTTCCATGAATTGTTTCAGTTCTTCTTTGATCTCCTGGTTGATCCAAACATTCTTAAGCAAGGTGGTCTTTAGCTTACAGGTGTTTGAGTTCCTTCGGGACTTTTCCTTGTGATTGAGCTCCAGTTTCAAAGCATTGTGATCTGAGAATATGCAGGGAATAATCTCAGTCTTTTGGTATCGGCTGAGTCCTGATTTGTGACCCAGTATGTAGTCTATTCTGGAGAAGGTTCCGTGTGCACTTGAGAAGAATGAGTATTCTGCTGTTTTAGGGTGGAATGTTCTGTATATATCTATGAGGTCCATCTGGTCCAATGTGTCATTCAATGCTCTTGTTTCTTTATTGATTTTCTGCTTCAATGATCTGTCTAATTCTGAAAGAGGCGTGTTAAGATCTCCTACGATTAGTGTATTCATATCAATATGACTCTTTATCTTGATTAACAGTTTTCTTAAGTAATTGGCTGCTCCCATATTGGGAGCATAGATATTTACAATTGTTAGATCATCTTGGTGGATAGTCCCTTTAAGGATTATGTAGTGTCCTTCTGTATCTCTGACTACAGTCTTTAGTTTGAAGTCTAATTTATCTGATATGAGAATCGCTACCCCAGCCTTCTTTTGAGTCCCATTGGCATGAAAGATGTTTCTCCACCCCTTCACTTTCAGTCTGCGTGTATCTTTAGGTTCAAAATGGGTCTCTTGTAGACAGCATATGGATGGGTCCTGTCGTTTTATCCAATCTGCAACCCTGTGCCGTTTTATGGGTGCATTTAGGCCATTCACATTGAGAGTGATTATTGATAGATACGTTTTTATTGACATCGAGTTACCTTTGAAGTCTTTCTTTCTGTAGACTGTCTCTATATTTCTGTTCAATGCTATTTTTGGGATTTTTCCTCTTTTATAGAACCCCCCTTAATATTTCCTGCAGTATCGGCTTGGTGGTTGCATAGTCTTTTAAGTCTTGCCGGTCTTGGAAACTCTTTATCTCTCCATCCATTTTGAATGTCAGTCTTGCTGGATAAAGTATTCTTGGCTGCATGTTCTTCTCATTTAGTGCCCTGAATATATCTTGCCAGTCTCTTCTGGCTTGCCAGGTCTCTGTGGACAGGTCTGACGTTATTCTGATGGGCTTCCCTCTGTAAGTAAGGAGCCTCTTTGCCCTGGCGGCTTTCAAGAGATTATACCTACAATTATAATTTCTCAATTTGACTATCAGGTGTCGTGATGTTTTTTTGGAGTGTATAATCTTGGGTGGAGACCGTTCAGCCTCTAGTACATGAACGCTGGTTTCATTCGCGAGATTCGGAAAGTTTTCATGAAGGACTTGTTCCACGACATCTTCTAGACTTCTTTCTTTCTCCTCCCCTTCAGGAATTCCAATAATTCTGACGTTGGAACGCTTCATGGCATCATTTATTTCCCTGATTCTGCTTTCGTGGGATCTAAGCTGTTTGTTCCAGGCTTCCTCCTGATCCTTTCTCTCTATCTCTTTGTCTTCCAGATCACTAATTCTATCTTCTGTCTCAGTTACCCTAGCTTTGAGAGAGTTTAGATTGGATTGGAACTCATTGAGAGCATTGTGGACCTCCTCCCTGGTAGCTTTAAGCTCCGCCCTAACATTGTGAACATCCTGTCTGGTCGCTTTCAGTTCGGCTCTAATCAATTCTGTTTGGTCATCCATGGCTTTCTCCAACCTAGCTATTGCCTGGATAATTGTTAGCCTGAATTCTCTTTCCGACATATTGTCTATGTTGATAGCCGTTAGCTCTATTGCGGAAGGTCCTTCCTCTGTATTTTTCTTCTGTTGGGCATTCCTCCTCCTAGTCATTTTGGTGGGAGAAGACTGAATAGATGTAGCTGGATGTATCAACTCTGGTGCAGTCAAGGTGCACCCTGGAACACTTCCTGATCTCCGTCTCAGAGAGAAGCCTCAGTCTGGGTGCAGAAGCTGAATAAATTCCCCCTTGGACGCTGGCAGTGCAGGTTCCAAGTTAAAGACCCTGGGGGCGCAGGATCTTTTGCTCGTCCCCAAAGCCAAGGCAGTGGCGGCTGTCTGGGAGCTCCTGACCGCCAGAGAGGTTCCAAGCAGCGATCGCACACTGAGGTTTTGCCGCTGGCCCGTGCTGGGAGTGCCCGGCTTGCGCGCACCTCTTTTCAGAGGCGGCTGTGGGTTGGGTGCGCGTCTGGGGCACTGAGAACGGGGCGCTGGTCCGTAAGCCGCAGGCTGGGCTTTTGCGCGCCTCTGTCGGGGGAAGAGTTTCGTGCGCGCGCGGCTTAGACTTTGAAACAATGGCCCAGGTCAAGAAGCGCCCCCGGGCCTTAGAAACCCTGGAGAGCTGGAGCGATGTGCACGCGCATCTCAAGCTTTGTGGTAGGGCTAGCGCGCGTTCTGCAGACCGGCGCAGCTCCCATCCCCTCACAGGAGCCGGAACCCCCGGGCTCTGGGGCGCGCTGGCGGCTTAGGGACCAGGAGCCAGTTTCTCCGCCCGCACTCTCTCTGCCTCTGCGCCGGGGAGGCCGTCTGGGACCGGGGACTTAAGCCCCTGTCCCTAGCCGCCCCGATTCCCACAATTTGCCCCCGCGATCCTTTGCTCTTTTGGAGTGCTTTCAACCAGTCTCCGAGTTAATGCTGGTCCCCAGACGCAGGGCACTCTCGCTCGTATCGGGGTATTACTTTCGCACCGGTCGCCTCTGGTGGCTCCCTCCCCCTTTTGTTTATCTTCCGATATCAGTCTGCAGTTCCCATTCCGCTTTACCTGCTCACTGGCGTCTTCTGCCCCTGTAGTGATCCAGACGTGTATAATTCTGATCTCAGGCTGATTTCATGGGTGATCAGAGTTCTTTGGTAGGTAATCAGCTCACTTTGGGGTACCAGCTGAAAAGACGCCTCTTCCTAGTACCCCGCCATCTTGTCCCGCCTAGATATATGTATTTGACCACTGATTGAATTTCTTTAACAGCCATAGGACTTTTAAGGCCATTTTTTTCTGAGGTAATTTAGATTAGTTAAATTTCTAGGAATTAGTTTATTTCATCTAAGTTCTTAAATGTATTGGTATAAAGTTATTCACAGTATTGGAATTTTAAATTGTTTACTTTGATAATGTGTAAATTACATGTAGTGAAATGCACATTTCCTAGATGTACATTTCAGTCAGTTTTGACAAATGTACATGTTTATATCATCCATACTTATGTGACGGTAACAGAATATTTCTGTGAGTTCAGAAAGCTCTCCCAAATCCCTTCCCACTCCCTGACCCAAACAACCCTATTCTGATTCTGTCACCATAGACTGGTTTTGCCTATTCTAGGTGTCATAGGAATAGAACTATTTGATATGTACTCTTCGTATTTCATCCATGTTGTGTGTCTGTAGTTAGTTCTTATTGTATGAATTATATGACTGTAAGTTTGTATGGGTATGTCACAGTTTGTTCATTTTCCTGTGGATGGACACCTAGGCTGTTTGTAGTTTGGGCTATTGTGACTTAAACTGCTATGAAGTCTTCTTGCATAAGCCCTTGTAGACCTGTGTGTTCATTTCTTATAGGTAAATACCTAGGAATGAAATTAAATGGTCATAGGATAGTTTGTGTTTAGCTTTTTGAGAAACTGCCAAACAGCTTCTGAATGAATGAATGACTTTATATTTCCATGAGCTGACTTGGGATTTTGGGTTATCCCATGTGGTCAACTTTGGGCTTGTCCAGATTTTTCATTTTAGCCAGTTTTGTGCATGTGTAGTGGTCTCTTATTATGGTTCTAATCTGCGCCTTCCTGATGACTAATGATGTTGAGCAACTTATCATGTGTTTACTGGCCATTTATTATATTTTCCATTATGAAGTCTCTGTTTAAATGTTTGGTCCATTTTTGTTCAGTTATTTTAATTTTTATTCTTGAATTGAAGTTTTGTATGTATCTTGAATACCTTCCATTTTCAGGTAGATAATAAATTGTGAGTATTTTCTTCCCATTTGTGACTTCCCTATTCATTTTTTATGGTATCTTTTGATGAGCAGTAGTTTTAAAATTTCTGTGAAGTTGAGTTTATCAATTTTTTGATTTATGGTTAATGCTTTCTGTGTGCTCTAAGGAATCTTTTTACCCAAAGGTCATGAAGCTCTTATCTTATATTTTCTTCTTGAAGCTTTGTAGTTTTATTTTTTATGTTCAGTTCTGTAATACATCTTTTTTTTTTCATCTTTACATTTTTTTTCCAATTTATTTATTTTCAGAAAAACATTATTCATTATTTTTTCACCACACCCAGTGCTCCATGCAAGCTGTGCCCTCTATAATACCCACCACCTGGTACCCCAACCTCCCACCACCCCGCCACTTCAAACCCCTCAGACTGTTTTTCAGAGTCCATAGTCTCTCATGGTTCACCTCCCCTTCCAATTTACCCAAATTCCCTACTCCTCTCTAACGCCCCTTGTCCTCCATGCTATTTGTTATGCTCCACAAATAAGTGAAACCATATGATAATGGACTCTAGCAACATGGACGGGACTGGAAGAGATTATGCTGAGTGAAATAAGTCATATAACTTTTAAAAAGCAGCTTGTTGATTTCTACCAGAAAAAGTCCGGCTGGGATTTTGATTGGAATTGTATTGATTATATAGACCAGTTTGGAAGAAATGAGCATTTTTTTTTCTTTTATTTATTTATTTATTTAAGATTTTATTTATTTATTTGACAGAGAGAGATCACAAGTAGGCAGAGAGGCAGGCAGAGAGAGAGGAGGGAGCAGGCCTCCCACCGAGCAGGGAGCCCAATGCGGGACTTGATTCCAGGAGCTTGAGATCATGACCCAAGCGGAAGGCAGAGGCCCAACCCACTGAGCCACCCAGGCGCCCGCATCTGGAGTTATTTAAAATGCATTTTCATGAGTAGCTATTATATATTTAGGAACTGGCTATTGAGAGTATTGTTCTAAAGTAATGGTAAATAAACTTAAGAATTTTCAAGTTAGGGGGTGCCTGGGTGGCTCAGTTGGTTACGCGGCTGAATTTTTTTTATTTTTATTTTTATTAACATGTAATGTATTATTTGTTTCAGGGATACAGGTCTGTGCATCATCAGTCTTACACAATTCACAGCACTCACCATAGCACATTCTCTCCCCAATGTCCATCACCCAACCACCCTACCCCTCCCCCATGCCCAGAAGCCTTCAGTTTGTTTCCTGAGATTAAGAGTCTCTTATAGTTTGTCTCCTTCCCCGGTTCCATCTTGTTTGTTTTTTCCCTCCCTTCCCACCACGAGTCCCCAACCTGCCTCTCAAATTCCTCATATCAGAGAGATCACATGATAATTGTCTTTCTCTGATTGACTTATCTCGCTTAGTATAATACCCTTCAGTTCCATCCACATCATTGCAAATGGCAAGATTTCACTTTTTGATGGCTGCATAGTATTCCATTGTAGATATACACCACATCTTCTTTCTCCATTCATCTGTTGATGGACATCTAGGTTCTTTTCATAGTCTTGCTAATGTGGACATTGCTGCTATAAACATTCCGGTGCAGGTGTCCCTTTGGATCACTACATTTGTATCTTTAGGGTAAATACCAAGTAGTGCAATTGCTGGGTGGTAGGGTAGTTCTATTTTCAATTTTTTGAGGAACGTCCATACTGTTTTCCAGAGTGGCTGCACCATAAGCATCCGACTCTTGAAGAAATGAGCATCTTAACAATATTGAGTTTTCTGGTGTATGAACTTCATAGATCTTTTTGTTTATCTATGTTTTTCTTGCAGTATTTTATCATTTTGCTCTAGAGGTCTCTCATGTATTTTGCTAAATTTGTCTCCACATATTTCATGTTTTTAAGGTATTATAAAATGGTATTTTAAATTTTTAAATTTTCACTGTTTAGTTGGTAGTATATAGAAATATAAATGATTTTTGTATGTTGTCCTTATTGTAGATTCTTGGGGTTAACATCTGCATATACAGCCAGATTTGTTCTTTCTTTAAAATTAGCCTGCCTTTTATTTCTTCCTCTTGCCTGTTACACTGGTTAAGTCCTCCAATACAACGTCGAATAGAAATTGCTTGAGAGTGGGCATCCTCATCTTGCTTCCACCTGAGAGGTGAAGCATTCAGACTTTCATCATTGCTAGGATGTAAGCTGTAGATTTTTTTTTTTAATAAAGTGCCTTTTCACAGATTGGGGAAGTTTTCTTTTATTCTTAATCTTCTGAGGACTGACTATATTAAATCCTCAAATGGTGTTAAATTTTATCAAATTCTTTTCCCATATCTATCATGTGATGATTAAGTTGTTTTCTCCATTATTTGGTTAATATGATTAATCACACTGATTGATTTTTTTATGTTGAACCAAATTTGTATTTTGGGGACAAACCTCAGTTGGTCATGATCAATTATCCTTTTTACATATTGCTATATTTCGTTTTCTAGCTAACATTTTATAAAGTATTCTGCATCTGTGTTCATGAGGACTATGGGCTTATAATTTTATTTTAATATCCTTTTTGATTTTTGTGTCAGTTGTTTATGCTGGTCTCACAAAAAAGAGTTGGGAAGTGTTCCCTCCTCTTTTTTCTGGAAGAGTTTGTATCCCAATATTAGTATTTCTTACTTAAGTTTTGATAGACTTTACCAGTAAAGTCATTTGGGTCTTGAGTTAATTTATGGACAGTTTGCAATTTGTGGATTCAGTTTCTGCAATGAGTATAGGATATGTTCCTCTGCTAGGATTGCCATAAAAAAACACCACAGACTGAGTGTCTAAACAGAAATTTAGTTTCTTACAGTTCTGGAGGCTGGAAGTCAGATCATGGTGTCAGCAGGTTTAGTTTCTTCTGAGGCCTTTCCTTGGCTTACAGATGGCACCTTCTTCTTGGGTCCTCATGTGGTTGCCCCTCAGTCTGTGTCATCTGTGTCCTAATTGCCTCTTTTTATAAAGGACATCAATCATATAAAGGCCTCCCCCAATGGCCTCATTTTAACCTTAATTACTTCTTTAATGGCCCTGTCTCCAAATACATTACATTCTGAGGCATTGGAACTTAGGACTTTAACATGTGAATTTGGTGCGGGGACATAATTTAGGATATAACATAGAGTTATTTTAGATTTGCATGTGTGTGACTTGGTAAACTGTCTTCAAAGGATGTTTCATCTAAGCTGTCACCTTTATTGGCATAGGGTATTCATAGTGTTCTGTTATTGTCCTTTTTATGTCTGAAGGATTTGTAGTGATGTTCCTTTCATTCCCAACATTGACCAATTTCTGTTTTGGATCTCACTCTTAATATAGGTTTTGTTAGCCATTGGTCGTGCCTCCTGTACAAGGAAAATAGGCTTGGAGAAGATTGGTGTCAAAGTCAATGAAAAGTAAGTACATGTGGGATCATTGCACTGTTGCTACACAAAGCAAAATGTTTCTACAGATTACCTCTTGGAAATTCTCATTTAATTACTAAGATGCAAAATTTTAATGCTCTGAGTATTTCACAGCAAGTGCTGTGCCAGCTCTGTATTAATTAGTTTTTTTTATTAATGAATCAGTAACTCTTTAGTGTGTACCTTAAATAACTGATACATTAAACAGTAATTTTAAAAAATAAATTGTGGAAATTTCTTAACCCACTGTTTGATTTAGAATTAATTTTTATGTTGTTGGTCAAGCAAGGAGAAAAATTTCAAAACTCTAGTGCAACTCTGGGGGAAATCAGGAGCTATACTTGGCATCCAAAAAATGTGTATGGTTTCAGGTGGTTTTTTTGGAGCTACAGAAACCCTTATGATTCAAGCCATTGATCTTATAGAGATTGATAACCTGAGGAGCCTTTCTTCTTAGAGGGAGGTCTTTGTTCTATGTGTTTAGTCATTTTCTCTTGGAAAAGTTAGTGTTAGTCATCCAGAAGTACAGAATGAATCATAATGTATTTGTTTCCTTTCCAAAATCCAATAGGAGTGGCAAAATTCCAGTAAACGACGTGGAACAGACCAATGTACCCTATGTTTATGCTGTTGGGGATATTCTGGAGGGTAAACTTGAGCTCACACCCATTGCTATACAGGCAGGCAAGCTGCTGGCTCGCAGACTTTTTGCTGGCTCTTTGGAAAAGGTGAGGTTCCTACTTTTGAGATGATATCTAGATAAAAATTGTGATTAGAAAAATCAGTACAAACATCACTTGTGCACTTGTTTTGCAAGGAAAGAGTTCATCACAGATAAATAAGTATTTAGTAACAATTTTTAACAATTATCATTTGAGTGTCTGCTGTGTGCAGGATGTCATGCTAGGTGACATACAGGGGATTGGCATGGTTCTAGTGCCAAAGGGCTTCCCAGGAGAGTGGAGGATCATGAGTAATGCAAGACAAGGGGCAGTTAGTTGTAACTTATTGGACTGGTAAAGGGATCCGAGATGGGCGATCGCTGGCCCTGGCTTCAGTGCCTGCTGGTGTGTGAACCTGGTCAAGTTGTTTCAAATCTCCATGCCTCAGTTTCACCTCTGCCAAGTGTGAAGGTGATGATTTCTACTATCTCCTGCACCTTTTGTTGTCTTCAGCCAAAGATGTGGGACAGGCTTTGTGGGATGAATAATTCAAAACCAAGGAAGCAAAGCACAGAGCTTTTCTGGTAAGTAGATATGTATTTGCAAACATGACTCTCAGCAGGACTGTGAGCAGTCTGTTAGAGTTCTGCTGTGCTCTCCTCCACGAGAGCATGTGAACGTGTGGAAATATTGGTGGATGAAGGGCCTGGGTGGGGGTGAGGAATGCTAAATGTTTTGTCCTAAGGGACAAAGAATTGTCCCTTCCATAATACTTGGAGCATTTGGAGTGTGTGTGGGCAGAGCACTTGGGAATAGAGGCATACAACTGGGAATAAGGCTAGAAAATTTATTTGGTGCCAGCTCATCAAAAATCTCTCATGCTGGGGGTGCCTGGGTGGCTCAGTGGGTTAAGCCTCTGCCTTTGGCTCAGGTCATGATCTCAGGATCCTGGGATCAAGCCCTGCATTGGGCTCTCTGCTCAGCAGGGAGCCTGCTTCCCCTCCCCACACCTGCCTCTCTGCCTACTTGTGCTCTCTCTCTCTCTCTATCAAATAAATAAATAAGCTATTTTTTTTAAAATACTAAAAAAAAATCTCTCATGCCAACCACATAAAGATTGGAATGGCCTTCTCTATGCAGTGGGAACTCTTGAGGACCTTTATTTCCTCCATCTTTCTATTTGGAAAGGTGTCAAACCACAGGAAGAATAGTAATAATCACCTATATTACCCTTTCTTCCACATTCCCCAGTTATTAATATTTTGCCATTTGGATCTCTCTCTTTTTCAGAATATTTAGGTGTACAATGTGTGTATTTTATTTCCAGAGCCTTTTTAAAAAAATTTATTTATTTTCAGTGTTCCAAAATTCATTGTTTATGCACCACACCTAGTGCTCCATGCAATAACGTGCCCTCCTTAATACCCACCACCAGGTTTACCCAACCCCCCACTCCCCTCCCCTCCAAAACACTCAGTTTGTTTCTCAGAGTCCACAGTCTCTCATGGGTTGTCTCCCCCTCCGATTTCCCCCAACTCCCTTCTCTCCATCTCCCATTCCAGAGCTTTTTAGGTAATTGGCAGATGTCAGCAACTTTGGCCCCTATATACTTCAGCATGCATCCCCTGATAACAAGCATCTTCTTCCATAACCAGTTTCATCATTCTATCTGAGAAACTGAACAAAAATGTGATACTGTTCAGATTTCCATTAAGCATATATAGCTGGATGTGTTGATTCATGTGGTATATTTAGCTCTTCCGACTCTTAAGTCTCTTTTAACCTGCAATGGTTCCCCTGACTTTACTTTCCTGCTTGTTTTTTGTTTTTTTGGTGTGTGTATGTGTGTGTGTGTGTGTGTTTACTTTCCTGGTTGTTTTATTTTTCATGACTTTGATTTTTGATGAGTCCAGACTACTTTCCTTGTGCAATATCTCATGTTCTGGGTTTCTTTGATTGTTTAACATGATTAGGGTCAGGCGAAATCTTTTGAGTATGTCTTCTTAATAAAGGTTGCTCCACTCTGCTTGTTGTGTCATGCCAGGTGCCTTGCGAGGTCATGAGGGAAGACCTGGAACATAGAGGGAGGCATTGCTGGAGAGGGCAACAAGGACACAGCTCTGTGGGCATCAGTAGGTGGGACCCGGGATGCCGAACATACAGTGTGGTAATGAAGTTAGCATCTCAGGGTGTATAGAAGGGGATTAGTTGCCAAATGCTTTAAGAAGTTAATCAAGGCAGCCGTGGGGTGGAGAGATCTGAAGACGCAGCTGTGTGTTTAGTGTGAAGAAAGAAAGAACTTAAAAGGTACGAGGACTAGAAGGAAGGCAACAAGGAGGGCAAGATGAAGTCAAGTTTAGGTGGAGGAGATGGCTGAAGATGCGGAGAAAGTGTTTTAGAGGAAAGAAAGAAAGATTGAGGAATTTTCTGTTGATTATTCTTACTTGATTGGAAACAGGAGACAGAGGGATCTGTTGAAAATGAGGCTTCCCCTGTAAGCCATGGGACATAGGGTCAGCTGCTGGTTGATATAGCTGATCCTTGGGGCAGCTGGGTGGCTCAGTCATTCAGCATCTGCCTTTGGCTCAGGTCATGATCCCATGGTCCTAGGATCAAGCCCCACATGGGGCTCCATGCTCAGTGGGGAGCCTGCTTCTCCCTCTTCCACTTCCCCTGCTTGTGTTCCCTCTCTTGCTGTCAAATAAATAAATAAAATCTTTTAAAAAATATGTAGCTGACCCTTAAGTGTGGGTCCACTTAAGTGTGGATTCTTGTCAATAAACACAACACTGTGCTGAAAATGTATTCTCTTCCTTGTGATTTTCTTAGTAATGTTTTCCTTTCTCTAGCTTACTTATTGTGAGAATATAATATATAATACATATAATATAAAAATATGCATTAATCGACTAATTTACATTATTGGTAAGGCTTCCAGTCATAGGTAGGCTATTAGTTGGTGGGGGGGGTCAGGAGTTATATGGGGATTTTTGACTGCAAGGGGGTCAGCACCCCAACCCCTACAAGGGCCAACTGTAAATGGGATAATGAGTTTTTGCAGGCCTAATAGAAGTCAGAAAATACCAAGATTATCCCTATGGTTATGTGGTTTTTTCCTAGCCATGTTAGAAAAAGGAAAAAACGCTTGGCTTACCCACAATTTGCAGGTTAGCAAATGTGAGGTGTGTTAGAGCATCTAAGTTCAAGATTCTAGGCTGATTATGTTATACATAATCCACCTCATTGATGTGGGGATACCTCGTGGATTTGATTTGTTTTTGTTTGGGGTAACAAAAAGTAGAAACATTAGGCAGACTGAGGGGGTTTCCTATGAGGATCCTATGGATTGGTAAGTTGAAACACTGCCTTAGAACAAGCGCCATGTTAAGGCTGGGCCACACCGCCTTTGGAGCTGGAACTGGGCTGGGGTCAGGACTGTTCTGGGGCCCTGGCACACAGGTGGAGGTTTCACAGGGTGCTCTACTGGTAGCCTTACTTGGCCCTAGCTCCACTGGTGCATTTCTTCCTATCCCACTACCACCAGAGGATTCTTCCTTTGCTTCTAACTCATCTTCTTGCAAAAGAAAGAATTTGATTGATGTAACTCACCTTTTTCTACATAGATTCTGGCTAACTTTCTCATTACCTTTCTTTGGGTTAGAGGTCACCCTTTACCTAATCACCTACAACCTGTTGGCAGGGCTGGGGGGACATGTAGTGCAAAGGACAGTGTCGCCCCTTTAGGGGCTGTTGATGGGCAGGCCTAGTGACCTTCATCTCTGGTTGTACCCTCTGCCCTTTCTCTGCTCCTGCACACTGCTCTCTCCACACACAGTCCTAATGTGCTTGCACCAGTGTGCTCTGGTTCTCCATGCTGTCACAGTCTCTTCCAGGCAGGGTTGTGACCAGCACTCACACTCACTTTCCCGCAGGTAGGTGCCTGGAGCTGCTGGAAGAGGCATGTAGAGCTCAGAGTCTGCAGTCTTCCCGTGATGTCCACCCATGCTCTGCCTCGTCTAATAAGGGGTCTTTGGGGTTCTCTCAAAACCACAGGATCTCTAAGAACCCGTGTTAGCCACCCCTTTACACTATGCCATCTCCCCTTGATGGTTCAGGGCAGTCACCCAGTCTCAGGCTGTTCAACTGCTTCTTTGCTCATCTCTGTGGCAGTTAGGTGCATGGCCAATGGTGGCCGGTCCCATCCTTGGGCCCCTGGCCAGGTTGTGATCTCTGCTCTGGAGTTGGGCTCACCCCCTACTCTGAGTGTAACTATAAATTCCCTGAGATGGTGAAATGGAAGAATCAGTCACATTGGACCAGGCTTATTTATTTTACTCTTAGAAATGTATGTAATGTAGATTTTTGCTGTGAAAAGTGTCACAAAATAAGAAGATGTGATTTGTTTATTTTTCAGTGTGATTATGTTAATGTCCCAACTACAGTGTTTACTCCTTTGGAATATGGCTGCTGTGGATTATCTGAGGAGAAAGCTATTGAAGTGCATAGAAAAGAGAATCTCGAGGTAAGATTGTGCTTTACGGCTTACTTTTTCAGAATTTGTCTTTGAATCAGCTGACTTTGCAGTCACTTTTTGTTTTGCAAGTTACCATAATGGTTAGAGTGTAGGAAATCATATTCCTATTTTGGGAAAACAAGAAATTAAGTAATTTAAACCCTATTTCTCTAGCCAATAATAATCATACAGTTGGGGGGAGGGGATAAAAGATGTTCTAGTGACAAACGTTGTAAGTGACAAACGTCTATTTGAGTAGCTTATACAAGAAAGCACAAGTTATTATAAGAATTTTTGGAATGCAGGAGTATATCAAGGCCTTAGGAAGGGATGGCAACTAGGCACTGCAAGACCGTCTCAACTCATATATGCTTGCAACTCATTCTTCTTTTGGCATGCAGACTTTATTTGCTTCTGGAATGTACATAGCAACCAAAATATGCCCTTTCTTCCACAAACAAGTTTTTTCTATAGTTTTGGTCTTAGGAGGAACCGATGGACTCCCTGTTTCTCAGTCTTAATTCTGAGTTATGGAAGAGGACATCTGATTGGTCCAAGTTGGATCAGTTATCCACCTGCTTCCATTCAGCATGGCCAGAGTCAGGCTCCTGTCCCATCAACAGGGGACATCTGCATTGTGGATGGGCTTAGTGGTGGGGAGAGTGGGCAGTTCCTGGGGTTGTAAACCTGGTTGTGGGCTGTGAGCTGTCAGAGTCTCAAAAAGATGAAGTGGAGGTGAACCATGAGAGATTATGGACTCTGGAAAACAATCTGAGGGGTTTTAAGTGGTGGGGGGGTGGGAGGTTGGGGGAACCAGGTGGTGGGTGTTAGAGAGGGCACAGATTGCATGGAGCACTGGGTGTGGTACAAAAACAATGAATACTGTTACACTGAAAATAAATAAAAAAAAATGTCACCAGCACATGTTTATTTCCACCTGCCCTTAATACCCGCCCCATGCAATCATAACAAGCTTATAAATATTTTCTTACATTGCAGTTTTATGGGTAGTTTGAGTGGATTTTTTCTGTACACCCTTCCAACATAGGAGGGATAGGGAGAAATAAAAAGAGCTAGTACTTGATGTTTTCAGCAAAAGAGATTTGAAATCTCACTCCTCTCCCTTGAAGTCACGTCAATTACTGGCAATTCCTTGAAATCATAACACTAGTTAAATAGCCTGATGACTAACTGAAGCTCTTGTTTACATCTCTTGTATTGGGAAAATGAGCATTTAAAACTTTATAATGTTGTTTTAGATAAGAAATATGTGTTTTACAGGACATTACTTGATCAGCATTTATAATTAATCCTTTGTAATAATGAGCCACTTTTTTTTTCTGCAGTGATGAGCTTTACTTGAGTCTTGGAAAATTGATGGTAACAACTATGGATTTAACACTTAGTTCTAAAACTTTTGAAATTAATGAGAAATTAAGATAGAAAGGCAGGTACATGAGGGGAAGCATGTAGAAGGCTGTACCCCAGACATGGGACTATCTTTATAGGGAAAAAGCTCCCTAGATTTGTGGGATTACTTTAGGTCTTTTTCCTAAGCTTCACTGCAGACCAACTAACCTTTTCCTATATATTTATGTAGCAATATATTTGTTGTGTTTGACAGGACCAGAGATTGGATTTATTAATTATTTTTAAAAATTACTATTATGAAGATATTTGAGAAAAACTTCTCAACAATACATATAAAATATTTTTTTCAAAGTGAGAAAATCAAGGTGGGAAGAAAATGAGGGTAGGAAAACTTAAGATGGTGTTAGAAGAAAGGCAAATTTGTTGGTTTACAGAATTCATGCCCTAAAGTTAAGTGGATTTTCTTTACAATTAACCTAAAAATTTACTACCTGGCTAAAAGAGGAAGAATTGACAGAGATTTTTCATTTTTACAGAAGTGGCATTGAAGGTATGATGAATAATGGCCTTAAAATATCCCCTTAGTAAATATAGTAGTGGGTTTTATAGAACTCTTCTTTCTTTCTTTATCTATCTATCTATCTATCTATCTATCATCTATCTATCATCTATCTATCTTTTCAGGGAGAGCAGCAGGAGAGGAAGAAGCAGGCTCCCCACCAAGCAGGGAGCCCAATGTGGGACTCGATCTCAGGAGCCTGGGATCATGCCCTGAGCCAAAGGCAGATGCTTAACCATCTGAGCCACCCAGGTGCTCTGTACACTGTTTCTTACTAGATCCTGAAATGCAGTCCTGTGGCATGATGCCATAGTGCAGTGTAATAAAAAAGTAGCTCCTGAAGGGGCCAAAGTAGGGCTGTACTGTTGTGCTGCTCTCTGGCGACTTGACTTAATACAAAATTGTTGAGCATCTAGAACCATGGTTTTTAACTGTGCTTTAAGAATCTAATGAAATTTTTGGCTTCCAGGGAAGACCCCCTCTACATGCTGATGTGCCTGAGAGTCATCCTTAATTTCTCCTTGTTGGTCGCCATCAATAGTCAGTTCACCAGGAAGTGCTACCAGTTTGACCCCCCGAGTATGTCTCATGTGGACCTATTTCCATCCCTGCCCTCCCTGTCCCATTTCAGCCCGCCATCCTCTCTTGCCTGTAGCATTCCTCCTGGTCTCCCTGCATTCACTCAGCCCATTCCATACTGGTCACCACACATCAGCTAGAGGAGTTTTTTATAAAAAAAATAATTGTTAATTATTTTTTAATATTAATTATTTTTATTAACATATAACGTATTATTTGCCCCGGGGGTACAGGTCTGTGAATCGTCAGGCTTACATGCTTCACCATATCACATACCCTCTCCAATATCCATAACCCAACCACCCCCCAGCTATAACCCAACCATAACCCCCTCCCCCAAGCAACCCTCAGTTTGTTTTGTGAGATTAAGAGTCTCTAATGGATTGTCTACCTCCCAATCCTATCTTGTTTCATTTTTTCCATTCCTACTCCCCAAACACCCCACTCTGCCTCTCAAATTCCTCATATCAGGGAGATCATATGATAATTGTCTTTCTCTGATTGACTTATTTTGCTCAACATAATACCCTCTAGTTCCATCCATGTTGTTGCAAATGGCAAGATTTCATTTCTTTTGATGGCTGCATAGTATTCCATTGTATGTATGTGTGTGTGTGTATATATACACACACACATATATATGTGTGTGTATATATACACACACACACACACACACACCACACCTTCTTTATCTATTTATCTGTTGATGGACATCTAGGTTCTTTCCATAGTTTGGCTATTGTGGACATTGCTGCTGTAAACATTCGGGCGCACATGCCCCTTCGGATCACTGCATTTGTATCTTTAGGGTAAATGCCCAGTAGCGCAGTTGCTGTGTTGTAGGGTAACTCTATTTTCAACTTTTTGAGGAACATCCATGCTGTTTTCCAGAGTGGCTGCACCAGCCTGCATTCCCACCAACAGTGTTGGAGGGTTCCCCTTTCTCCGCATCCTCTCCAACATCTGTTGTTTCCTGATTTGTTAATTTTAACTGTTCTGACTGATGTGAGGTGGTATCTCACTGTGGTTTTGATTTGTATTTCCTTGATGCCAAGTGATACTGAGCATTTTTTCATGTGTCTTCTTTGCAGAAATGTCTGTTTATGTCTTCTGCCCATTTCTTGATTGGATTATTTGCTCTTTGGGTGTTGAGTTTTGTAAGTTCTTTATAGATTTTAGATACTAGCCCTTTATCTGATATGTCATTTGTGAATATCTTCTCCCATTCTGTCAGTTGTCTTTTGGTTTTGTTGACTGCTTCCTTTGCTGTGCAAAAGCTTTTGATTTTGATGAAGTCCCCATAGTTCATTTTTGCCCTTGCTTCCCTTGCCAGCCGATGTTTCTAGGAAGAAGTTGCTGCAGCTGAGGTCGAAGAGGTTGCTGCCTGTGTTCTCCTCAAGGATTTTGATGGATTCCTGTCTCACATTGAGGTCTTTCATCCGTTTTGAGTCTATTTTTTGTGTGTGGTTATTTTTCTGCACGTGGCTGAATTTTGCCAACACCATTTGTTGAAGAGACTGTCTTTTTTCCATTGGACATTCTTTCCTGCTTCGTCGAAGATTAGTTGACCATAGATTTGAGGGTCCATGACTGTGCTCTCCATTCTGTCCTATTGATATATGTGTTTGTGCCAGTTCCATACTGTCTTGATGATGACAGCTTTGTAATAGAGCTTGAAGTCTGGGATTGTGATGCCACCAACTTTGGCTTTCTTTTTCAACATTCCTCTGGCTGTTCTGGTCTTTTCTGGTTCCATATAAATTTCAGGATTATTTGTTCCATTTCTTTGAAAAAAAAAAAGGATGGTATTTTGATAGGGATTGCATTAAAAGTGTAGATGGCCTTAGGTAGCATAGACATTTTTTTTTTTTTTTTTTTTCCAATTTATTTATTTTCAGAAAAACAGTATTCATTATTTTTTCACCACACCCAGTGCTCCATGCAAGCTGTGCCCTCTATAATACCCACCACCTGGTACCCCAACCTCCCACACCCCCGCCACTTCAAACCCCTCAGATTGTTTTTCAGAGTCCATAGTCTCTCATGGTTCATCTCCCCTTCCAATTTACCCAAAAGCACATACCCTCCCCAATGTCCATAACCCTACCCCCCTTCTCCCAACCCCCCTCCCCCCAGCAACCCACAGTTTGTTTCGGGAGATTAAGAGTCACTTATGGTTTCTCTCCCTCCCTATCCCATCTTGTTTCATGGATTCTTCTCCTACCCACTTAAGCCCCCATGTTGCATCGCCACTCCCTCATATCAGGGAGAGCATATGATAGTTGTCTTTCTCCGCTTGACTTATTTCGCTAAGCATGATATGCTCTAGTTCCATCCATGTTGTCGCAAATGGCAAGATTTCGTTTCTTTTGATGGCTGCATAGTATTCCATTGTGTATATATACCACATCTTCTTGATCCATTCATCTGTTGATGGACATCTAGGTTCTTTCCATAGTTTGGCTATTGTGGACATTAGCATAGACATTTTTACAATATTTGTTTTTCCAATCCAGGAGCAGGGAATGTTTTTCCATTTCTTTGTGTCTTCCTCAATTTCTTTCAAGATTACTTTATAGTTTTCTGAGTATAGATTCTTTGCCTCTTTGTTTAGGCTTATTCCTAGGTATCTTATGGTTTTGAGTGCAATTGTAAATGGGATTGACTCCCTAATTTCTCTTTCTTCTGTCTTGTTGTTGTATAGAAATGCAACTGATTTCTGTGCAATGATTTTATATCCTGACACTTCACTGAATTCCTGTATGAGTTCTAGCAGTTTTGGAGTGGAGTCTTTTGGGTTTTCCATGTAAAGTATCATATCACCTGCAAAGAGTGAGAGCTTGACTTCTTTGCCAATTCAGATGCCTTTTATTTCTTTTTGTTGTCTTATTGCTGAGGCTAGGACTTCTAGTACTATGTTGAATAGCAGTGGTGATGGTGGACATCCCTGCTGTGTTCCTGATGTTAGCAGAAAAGCTCTCAGTTTTTACCTGTTGAGAATGATATTCGCTGTGGGTTTTTCATAGCTGGCTTTGATGATATTGAGGAATGTACCCTCTATCCCTACACTTTGAAGAGTTTTGATCAAGAAAGGATGCTGTACTTTGTCAAATGATTTTTCAGCATCTATTGAGAGTATCATAAGATTCTTGTCATTTCTTTTATTAATATATTGTATCACATTGGTTTATTTTAGGATGTTAAACCAACCTTGCAGCCCAGTTGCACTTGGTGTAATCCCACTTGGTCATGGTGAATAATCCTTTTAATGTACTGTTGGATATTATTGGCTAGTATTTTGACGAGAATTTTTGCATCTGTGCTCATCAAGGATATTGGTCTGTAATTCTCTTTTGATGGGGTCTTTCTCTGGTTTTGGATCAAGGTAATGCTGGCCTTATAAAATGAGTTTGGCATTTTTCTTCCATTTCTACTTTCTTGAACAGTTTCAGGAGAATAGGTATTAATTCTTTAAATGTTTGGTAGAATTCTGTTGGGAAGCTGTCTGGTCCTGGGCTCTTGTTTGTTGGGAGATATATGATGACTGCTTCAATCTCCTTACTGGTTACGGGTCTGTTCAGGTTTTCTATTTCTTCCTGGTTCAGTTTTGGTAGTTTATATATCTCAAGGAATGCATCCATTTCTTCCAGATTGTCAGATTTGCTGGGGTATAGTTGCTCATAATATGTTCTTATAATTATTTGTATTTCTTTGGTGTTGGTTGTGATGTCTCCTCTTTCCTTCATGATTTTATTTATTTGGGTCCTTTCTCTTTTCTTTTTGATAAGTCTGGCCAGGGGTTTATCAATCTTATTCATTCTTTCAAAGAACCAGTTCCTAGTTTCGTTGATTTGTTCCACTATTCTTTTGGTTTCTATTTCATTGATTTCTGCTCTGATCTTTATGATTTCTCTTCTCCTGCTGGGCTTGGACTTTCTTTGCTATTCCTTCTCCAGCTCCTTTAGGTGTAGGGTTAGGTTGTGTACTTGAGACCTTTCTTGTTTCTTGAGAAAGTCTTGTATGGCTATATATTTTCCTCTCAGGACTGCCTTTGCTGTGTCCCACAGATTTTGAACAGTTGTGTTTTCATTATCTTTTGTTTCCATGATTTTTTTCGATTCTTCTTTAATTTCCTGGTTGACCCATTCATTTTTTAGTAGGATGCTCTTTAGCCTCCATGTATTTGAGTTCTTTCCAACTTTCGTCTTATGACTGAGTTCTAGCATTAGAGCATTGTGGTCTGAAAATATGCAGGGAATGGTCCCAACCTTTTGGTACCAGTTGAGACCTGATTTGTGATCCAGGATGTGATCTATTCTGGAGAGTGTTCCATGTGCACTAGAGAAGAATGTATATTCTGTTGCTTTAGGTTGGAATATTCTGAATATATCTGTGATGTCCATCTCATCCAGTGTGTCATTTAAGGCCTTTATTTCCTTGTTGATCTTTTCCTTGGATGATCTGTCCATTTCAGTGAGGGGGTGTTAAAGTTCCCTACTATTATTGTATTATTGTCAATGTGTTTCTTTGATTTTGTTATTAATTGGTTTATTTAGTTGGCTGCTCCCATCTTAGGGGCGTAGATATTTAAAATTGTTAGGTCTTCTTGTTGGACAGACCCTTTGAGTATGATATTGTGTCCTTCCTCACCTTTTATTATAGTCTTTGGCTTAAAATCTAATTTATCTGATATAAGGATTGCCACCTCAGCTTTCTTTTGATGTCCATTAGCAAGGAAAATTGTTTTCTACCCTCTCACTTTAAATCTGGGGATGTCTTTGGGTCTAAAATGAGTTTCTTGTAGACAGCATATTGATGGGTCTTGTTTTTTTTATCCATTATGATACCCTGGGTCTTTTTTTTTTTTTTTACTTTTGTTCTTTTTTTTTCCAATTTATTTATTTTCAGAAAAACATTATTCATTATTTTTTCACCACACCCAGTGCTCCATGCAAGCCGTGCCCTCTATAATACCCACCACCTGGTACCCCAACCTCCCACCCTGGGTCTTTTGATTGGGGCATTTAACCCATTTACATTCAGGATAACTATTGAAAGATATGAATTTAGTGCCATTGTATTGCCTGTCAGGTGACTGTTACTGTATATTGTGTCTGTTCCTTTCTGGTCTACTACTTTTAGGCTCTCTCTTTGTTTAGAGGACCCCTTTCAATATTTCCTGTAGGACTGTTTTGGTGTTTGCAAATTTTTTAAATTTTTGTTTGTCCTGGAAGCTTTTTATCTCTCCTTCTATTTTCAATGATAGCCTAGCTGGATATAGTATTCTGGGCTGCATATTTTTCTCATTTAGTGCTCTGAATATATCATGCCAGTTCTTTCTGGCCTGCCAGGTCTCTGTGGATAAGTCTGCTGCCAATCCAATATTTCTATTATTGTATATTTCAGACTTCTTATCCCGAGCTACTTTCAGGATTTTCTCTGTGTCACTAAGACTAGTAAGTTTTAGTATTAGATGACGGGGTGTGGACATATTTTTATTGTTTTTGAGGGGTATCCTCTGTGCCTCCTTGATTTTGATGCTTGTTCCCTTTGCCATATTATGGAAACTCTATACTATAATAATGCTCCAATATGTCTTCTGCCCCTCTCTCTCTTTCTTCTTCTTCTGGGATCCCAATTATTATAATATTGTTTTGTCTTATGGTATCACTTATCTCTCTAATTCTCCCTTCATGGTCCAGTAGTTGTTTGTCTCTCTTTTGTTCAGCTTCTTTATTATCCATCATTTGGTTTTCTATATCACTAATTCTCTCTTCTGCCTCATTATCCTAGCAGTAAGAACCTCTATTCTTGATTGCACCTCATTAATGCCTTTTTTGATTTCAGCTTTATTAGATTTTTATTTTTTTATTTCTCCAAAAAGGGATTTTATTTTATTTATTTATTTTTATTTTCAGTGTAACAGTATTCATTGTTTTTGCTCCACACCCAGTGCTCCATGCAATCCATGCCGTCTCTAATACCCACCACCTGGTTCCCCCAACCTCCCACCCCCCTGCCCCTTCAAAACCCTCAGATTGTTTTTCAGAGTCCAAAGTCTCTCATGGTTCACAAAAAGGGATTTTATTTCTCCAGACAGAGTTTCTCTAATATCCTCCATACCTTTTTCAAACCCAGCTAGCACCTTGAGAATCGTCATTCTGAACTCTAGATCTGACATATTACCAATGTCTGATTGATTAGGTCCCTAGCCATTGGTACTGCTTCTTGTTATTTTTTTTGTGCTGGGTTTTTCTGCCTTGTCATTTTATCCAGGTAAGAATATGTGAATGAGAGAATAAAATACTAAAAGGGTGGCAAAGATGTAATGTACCCAGAAAAATGTACGCTAACCAAATCAGAAGAGACCCCAAACCGGGGGGAGAAAAAAAGGGGTACAAAGAAATTAAAAAGTTTTATATATATATATATATATATATATATATATAAAATATAACTACATAATTATATTGTATAATATATATATATAATATAATAGACTGGTGCATAGAAGAGAACCACCCACTTGATTTTGGGTGTATTTTGGTCTCTTAGAAGAAACTACCTCCCCAAATTTTAAAGAATGAAAAATGTATATAAATACAAAAATAAGGGTAGATACAATGAAGGGATGGAATATGACTGTAAAGATGAAAATTTAAAAACAATTCTAAAAAAGGAATTGATAATGTAAGTTGGTCAGAGAAAGAAAGAAGGAAAAAAACGTGGTGGGGGAGAGAATGTGCTCAGGCTAAAGACTAGACCAAAGGCCTGTGCTAGATTTAGTGTATATTTTGATTTGTTAGAATAAATTGTATCCTAAATTTTTTAGGGAAAAAAACATATATGTGTATCAAAAGTAAGGTTAAATACAATGGAGGATAAAATATGACTATAATAATGAAGGTTTAAAAATATTTTCTTTTTTAGAAAGGTATTGTTAAGATAAACTAGTTAGAAAACATTAGAAGTGGAAAGAGGAAAAGTTTAAAAAATTAGAAAAAAGAGAAAAATTAAATTAAAAAAATTTAACTTTGTAAGACTAAAGGATCATGGGGAGAAAGCCAGGAATTCCATGCATTGCTTTCCCCTAGCTCTGGAGTTTTGCTGTTCTCCTTGGTTGGTGAGTTTGGTCTTGGCTGGATGTTCTTGCTGATCTTCTTGGGGATGGGCCTGTTATAGTGATTCTCAAATGTCTTTGCCTGAGGCGGAATAGCACCACCCTTGCCAGGAGTCAGGGTAAGAAATCTGGAGTTTGTGCTTGGAAGCTTTTGCTCCCTGAACGCTTTCCATAGAGCTCCGGAGGACAGGAATGATAACAGTGGTCTCCCAGTCTCCAGGCTGGAGGAACTGAGATTTCGGGGTCCCACTCCTCAGTGCACCTTCAGAGAAAAGGGATCAATCACTCCCGTCTCCCTGGTCTCTGGCCCCGCTCTGGGCTCACCTGGCCTGGGACTGAGCATTTCTGTCTCTGGAACACAGCCCCATTTGGAGTTTCCAAACCCAGCAGATTCCTGCCTCCAGAGGAGGAAGGTGGGTCTCCTGGATCTGCCACTTGTGGTACCCCAGCTCAAAGAGCAGTGGCACGACAGTGTTGTGGATCATTTTAAGGTAACCCTGAGCTGAGCGCTCACTCCTCGGCTCCATCTCCGTAATCGGCTTCCCCGTTCCGATATCTGGGAGCTCTACCACACTCAGATGCCTCCAATCTTTCAGTGACTCCGCAGATCCTGAGACCACACTGTCCCTGTGAGGGCTCCACCCCACTTTGGGTTCACTGCTCCGTAACTCTACCTTTCAGAAAGTGGTCGATTTTCTGTTCCTAGAATTGCTGCTCTTCTTCTCTTCAATCTCCTGTTGAGTTTGTAGATGTTCTGAATGGCTTGATATCAAACTATTTAGCTGAACTCCTGCAACCTGATGTCATTTCAGTCTGCTACTCCTCTGCCATCTTGCCTCTCCTCTGCCAGAGGAGCTTTTTTTTTTTTTTTTAATAAAATTTTATTTCTTTGACAGAGAGAGAGAGATCACAAGTAGGCAGAGAGGCAGGCAGAGAGAGAGGGAAGCAGGTTCCCCACTGAGCAGAGAGTCTGATGCAGGGCTCGATCCCAGGACCCTGAGATCACAACCTGAGCTGAAGGCAGAGGCTTTAACCCACTGAGCCATCCAGGTGCCCCTGCCAGAGGAGCTTTTAAAAATACAAATCAGTTTATGCCATTTCCCAGGATAAAGCTTTTTAATGATTTCCCAGTGCTCAAAGAATACAATCTGAACTCCTCACTGTTTGTGAGAAGAGGTATTGTGTAAACAAGCCATTCAGGCTGCCCAGTTACACTGGTCTACCTTTTGTTTTAGAGACCCACCATGTTCCTTCCTATGCACAATCTGTGGGCTTCTAGTTTCTTTTGTTTATTACTATGATACGAAAAAGTCCAGGGTAGGGACGCCTGGGTGGCGCAGTTGGTTAAACGACTGCCTCCGGCTCAGGGCGTGATCCTGGAGTCCCGGGATCGAGTCCCACATCGGGCTCCCAGCTCCATGGGGAGTCTGCTTCTCCCTCTGACCTTCTCCTCGCTCATGCTCTCTCTCACTGTCTGTCTCTCTCAAATAAATAAAATAAAATCTTAAAAAAAAAAAAAGAAAAGAAAAAGTCCAGGGTAAACACGACTGCCAACACTAGGAGAAATGTTACCCAAAAGAGACCAATAAAAAGAAACCATGCATTCTTCCCCAAGTGCCATGATTACATACCTGCTACTGCCCTTAGGAGAAGAGACAGATGAGAAAGAAAGAGAGGCTGGGCAAAAAATCCCAGCCTCTCTTCCTAGTGAATACCTGTTACATGGAAGGAGGAAGCAGGGGAGTAATGCCTGCATTGCTTGTTAAGGTCACATTTTAGTATATGTGCTGCCGAAGCGAGCACAAGGTCACATTTTAGAATCAAAAGCACTCTGTCACTGAACTACCAAATGCATTGGAATCGAAAGAAACAGATGACTGAGAATAAAGTTAATGATACAGGAAAGGTTGAGTTAAAGATGATATGGGTGCCTGAGTAGCCCTGTCAGCTAAGCATTCAACTCTTGATTTTGGCTCAGGTCATGAGTTCAGGCTTAGCTCATTGATCCAGGCCCAGTTTGGAGCCTGCCTAAGATTCTCTCTCTTTCTGTCCCTCTGCCCCACCCCTTCTCTCTCTCTTTCTCAAAAAAAAAAAAAAAAAAAAGAAAAGAAAAGAAAAGGTGATAGACATGGGTAGACAAGGATGATCCAACATAAAAATAATTCATACCCTGTTGTTGAAAATCGAAGTGGTACAGAAGTGGTACAGAAGTGACACCATGTATGTCTGGTAGGAATGTAGGGGTCCACTGACATGAAGCAAACCAAAAACCCATTTAAGAAACAGTGAGACTGTCACCTCCGGACACACTACAGAGCACTTTCCACACACTGGCAGATATCTGGAAGGTAATTTTCTGGAGATGGTTAAAATCAAAGCCTCTTAACTAGGGAACACTGAAATCAAGTGAAGGCAGGAGCCAGCACAATACTGAAGCAAGCAAATTCATACTGAATCTCACTCTTCTTCCACTGAGCTCCCAGAACTCTGGCAACCAGCCCTTTACCCTTCTCTGGCCAGAGGTTGGTACAGTCTGATTTCTCAGGGGACTCTGACAAGTCCATAGAGAAACACCTAATGATACTGAATATGGGTCCCCAAATAAACTTCCCAGTTAGATAATTGGACAGTGAAATTCAAATTCAGTAAGCTACAAAAATGAGCTCACAGCTTTCAACTTTGAAAAAAGAAATACTTTGAAGCATAATTTACTTAGAGCAAGATGAAGATTGTGTGTGTGTGTGTGTGTGTGTGTGTGTGCAGTTTTATGAGTTCAAATGAATAGTTGTGACACCACCATCAGAATCAAGAGAAAGAACAGTTTCATCGCCTCCAATATCATACTTCTTTTTAATCCCCAACATTTAATATGAGCATACAATAAAAGGTTATCAGACTTGAAAGAAGCAGACTATGTACATATGCACAGAAATAATGTATTACACTCATGAACAGAAAGTAGGACATAACTTCGGAAGTAACATTTAGAGAAACAACAGATACCTGGTGGAAAGGCAAAATATGATAGCAGAAATTAAAAACCTATTGAATGGTGGGCATTTATCCTAGAGAAATGAAGACTCATGTTCATTTCTGTGTGTACATGAATGTTTATAGTAGCTGTATTCATAATAGCTCCAAATTGGGAAAACCAACATGTCCTTTGGCAACTGAATGGCTAAACAAGAGGCCGTACATCCATACCAGGGAATGTTACTCAACAGTTAAGATGGATGAATAGGAGTGCTATTATGGAAAATGGTGACATGGAAACTCCAGAAATCTATCCCTTCACTGAGGCAACAACTGAACTGGCAAGGAAGTGTTTGAAGCAGTTCTGGAACCTTCAAGTCTAGTTGAGTACTTTCAGGAGAGCTTGAAGAGGAGGATAGGAGACTGTGGTGGATTTTTCTGTTGTGGTAATAGCCAGTGTTACACAAATCCAGCCCTGTGGTGGATATTTTGCAAGACTGATGGCCTCTATTCCTGGTGTGGCTTTTTGGGTCCAGAGTGGGTAGTAAGGACCTTGTGCTCCAGAAATCAGGGCAGTGTTTTGACTGCCCATCCCTGCTTCTCATTGCTGAGGAGTTGGCACCAACCTCCACAAATTGAAGTGGCTTCCCTGCTGTGGTGGGACTTAAAGAGAGAGCACTCCCTTTTTCCCCCATTTTGGGAGTCAGACCTTTAAGAATATCTTTGTCAGGTTCCTGGCTGACCTCAGAGACAATAGAAGAGAAACCACAGCAGTGAGCACACAGTTTGGAAAAGTCCTACATGGATGATTTCAGCTCTCAACAAACAAAAAACCAGCACTCTCTGAGGTGTGGAAATATGTGATTTCCAGGGTTACCATGTTATAATACTCAGAATGTCCAGGCTCAAGGGAAAAAACAAACAAGCAAGCAATGGAGCATATCCATTATTTTACTAAGTTTACCATAACAAAGTACCACAAATTGGGGGCTTAAACCACAGAATTCTGTTGGAAGTCCAACATCAAGGTAGTTGACAGGATTGTTTCCATTTAATTTCTGTGAAGAAGAATCTATTCCGTCCCTTTCTCCTAGTTTTTGGTGTTTTGCTGGCAATTTTTGTCATTCCTTGGCTTGTATATCTTAACCTTATCTTCACTTGGGATTCCCTGTTGGTGTGTGTATGAGTATCCAAATTTTTCCCTTTTAAGGAAGACAGCACTCACATTAGATTACAAGAACCACCCTACTCTAGAGTAATTTCATCTTAACTAATTACACTTACAATGACCCTATTTCTAAATAAGATCACATATTAAGATACTGTGGGCTAGGACTTCAAGATGTGAATTTTGGGAGGACACAGTTCAACTCATAACAACACACAAAGAAACAGGAAAGTATGACCTAGTCACAGGAAAAAGAATTTGACAGGAACCATTCCAGGAGAAGGCCAGACTTTGGAATTACTAGTCAAAGACATTAAATCTCCTGTTAAATCAATGTTAAGTATATTCAGTGAGCTAAAGGAAACTGGGCAAAAGTCAGGAAAATGATGTCTGAACAAAATATCATTAAAGAGATAGAAATTATGAAAAGGAGCCAGACAGAAATCCTGGAATGAAAAGTACAATAACTGAATTGAAGTATTCACTAGAAGTTCATCAGCCTATGTGAGTATGCAGAAGAAAGCAGCAGTGAATGGAGAAAAAGGAAGAAATTCTGAGAGATGAGTGGGATACTTTGAGGCACACCAACACATGCATTAAGAGTCCAGTATGTGCTTTTGGGTAAATTGGAAGGGGAGGTGAACCATGAGAGACTATGGACTCTGAAAAACAATCTGAGGGGTTTGAAGTGGTGGGGGGGTGGGAGGTTGGGGTACCAGGTGGTGGGTATTATAGAGGGCACAGCTTGCATGGAGCACTGGGTGTGGTGAAAAAATAATGAATACTGTTTTTCTGAAAATAGATAAATTGGAAAAAAAATTAAAAATAAATAAATAAATATTAAAAAAAAAAAGAGAGAGTCCTTTCTGATGGAGGCATAATACTCCATAGTGTATATGGACCTCATCTTCCTTATCCATTCCCAGAAGGGGGCGCCTGGGTAGCTCAGTGTGTTGAGTATCAGCCTTTTCTTTTCGGCTTAGTTCATGATCTCGTGGGTCCTGGGATCGAGTCCAGTGTCCAGCTCCACACACAGTGAGGGGTCTGCTTGAAAGAATCTTTCCCTCTGCCCCTCCCCTGCTCACTCACGCTCTCAGTCTAAAATAAATAAATCTTTAAAAAGAAAGCCCAAGAAGGAGAAGGGAGAAAATAAGAGGGCAAAAAAAAAAATGAGGAAGTAATGGTCAAAACTTGAAATACATAAACCTGCACATCCAAGCATCTGAAGGACAACCAAGCAGGGTAAACTCAGAGATGCACAGTGACATGCATTACTGTCACATTGTTAAAGTCCCAAGGAAAGAGCTAGTTTTAAAAATAGCAAGAAGGAAGCAACACATCATATGAAAAGATCTTTAATAAGGTAAATGGCTGGATTTTCATTAGAACCACTGGAGGCCAGAAGACAATGGGGCGATGTAGTTGAACTTCAGTAAGAAAACTATCATCCAAGAATTTTGTCTGGCAAAGGATAATAAGACATTTCCAGAAAAATAAACACTGAGTGAATTCATTACTAGTAGACCTGCCCCAAAGAAATGGTGAAGAGACTCCTTCAGACAGAAATGAAAGGACACCAGATAGTAACAGGAAGCTATAGAAAAAGTCGACACTAATAAGGATAACTTCTTAGGTATATATAATAATCTGTGTTATTGCAGTTTTGGTTTGGTTTGTAACTATTCTTTTTTTGGCTATCTGATTTAACAGGGAACTGTATTAAACATTATAAATCCAAGTTAATGAGTATGTATGGTATAATATGTGACCTGTGACAATAAGAATGTAAAAGGAGGGGATAGAGATATATTTTTGGAAGCACAGTGTTTCCATGCTGTTGAAACCTTAAATTGTATTATTCCAACAAGATTATTATAAATGTAAGATGTTAATTGTAGTTCCCAAGGTAACCACAATGATAATTTTTTAAATATACAAAAAAGAAGAATAAGCCACTCAGAATCATGCACTAGAAAACATAAATTAAATACAAAAAAGTTGGGAATAAAGGAATTAAGAAGTAAGAAAACTGTAAGACCTCCAGCAAATAAATAGATAAATGCAAAAGTAAGTTCTCATTTATCAGTAATCCTGTGACAAGTAAATGGATTAAAGTCTGCTATCAAAAGACAATTTGTGCTGGGGGATGGGGCAGTAGGGAGAGGGTGGTTGAGTTATGGACACTGGGGAAAGTATGTGCTATGGTGAGTACTATGAAATGTGTAACCCTGATGATTTACAGACCTGTACCTCTGGGGCTGATAATACATTATATGTTGGTAAAAATAATTTTAAAAAGACAGTTTGTCAGATTTCACTTAAAAATAGAATCTATCTGTATGTTCTTTAAAGAGACTCACTGTAGATATAAAGATGCAAATTGAAAGCTAAATAATAGAAAAGGATCTTTGCAAATAACAACAAAAAGAGCTTTATTATTATTTTCAGACAAAATAGCATTTAAGTTTAAAAAGTTACAACAGAGAAAAAAGGATGTTACATATTGATTTAAAAATTCAATACAAAAAAAATAATGAATACTGTTTTTCTGAAAATAAATAAATTGGAAAAAAAATAAAAATAATAAAAATAATAAAAAAATAAAAATTCAATACAGCAAAAATATGTAACAGTTGTAAACATATACAGCCAAAAAATATATGAGGCAAAACTGACAGAAAGATAGATACTTCTGTAGTAATAGCTGGAGACTTTAAAATACTCTTCCTTCAGTAATGGCTAAAACAAGCAGACAGGGTATGAAAGTGGGGTACTTGAGCACCTATAAACCAATTAGATCTAATGTACATTAGGACACCCCACCCAGCAACAGCAGAATACACATTCTTCTCAAGTGCAAATGGAACATTTTCTGGGATAAACCATATGTTAGAGCACCAGACAAGTCTTAGTAAATTTTAAGATTGAAATCATATGAAGTATCTTTTCTGATCACACTGGAATGAAACTAGATCTCAGTAACAAAGGAAAACTTTTTAAAAAGGCCAACAGAAATCAACTTTTCGCTAGATTGACTAGGAAAAAAGAAGACTCAGATGGTTAAAGTCAGAAATGAAAGTCACTGCGGCCAAGATCAAGGAGGTTGCTGCCAGTGTTCTCTGGGATTTTGATAGGTTCCTGTCTCACATTTAGGTCTTTCATCCATTTTGAGTTTATCTTGTGTATGGTGTAAAAAATGTTTCATTTTTCTACATGTGGCTGTCCAGTTTTCCCAACACCATTTGTTGAAGAGACTGTCTTTTTTCCCATTGGATATTCTTTCCTGCTTTGTTGAAGGTTAGTTGACCATAGAGTTGAGGGCCCATTTCTGGGATTTCTGGGTTCTCTACTCTGTTCCATTGATTTATGTGTCTGTTTTTGTGTACCACATCTTCTTCATCCATTCATATGTCCATGGACAACTTGGCTCTTTCCATAGTTTGGCTATTGTGGATGTTGCTGCTATAAACATTGTGTGTAGGTGCCCCTTCAAATCAATGTTTTTGTGTCCTTTGGATAAGTATGTAGCAGTGCAATTGCTGGGTCATAGGGTGGCTTATTTTTAACTTTTTGAGGAGCTTCCATACTGTTTTTCAGAGGGGCTGAACCAGTTTATGTTCTTACCAGCAATGCAAAAAGGGTTCCCCTTTCTCATCCTCACTGACATCTGCTGTTTCCTGAGTTGTTAATTTTATTTTATTTTATTTTATTTTATTTTTCTGAGTTGTTAATTTTAACCATTCTGACTGGTGTGATGTGGTATCTCACTGTGGATTTGATTTGAATTTCCCTGATTCCCAATGATGTTGAGCACCTTTTCACATGTCTGTTAGCCACCTGGATGTCTTTTTTGGAAAAGTGTCTATTCATGTGAAAGACATATCTTTGTTTTCTCAGTTCTGGAGGCTAGAAATCTGAGCCCAAGGTGTCAGCATATTCTTTCCATGGGCCATGGCAGAAGGATATTCCAGGACCCCCTCCTTGGTTTGTAGATGGCTGTCTTTTCTCTTTGTGTACACATCATCTTCCCTCTGAGTGTGTGTCCTAATTTCTTTTTCTTGTAAGTACACAGTCATATTGGATTAGGGCCACCCTAATGACCTCACTTTAACTACCTCTTTAAAGATCCTATCCATATATGGTTACATTCTGGACTATTAGGAGTTAGGATTTTAAAGTACAAATTTATATTGAGGCTGTGACATAATTCAGCCCATAATAGAACTAAAAGAATTTAGCAAAGTTGCACGGCATGAAAACACACAAAAATTAGTTGTATTTCTATGTACTTGCAATGAGCTCTCCAAAATGGAAATTTAAAAACAATTACAGTAGGATTAAGAAGATGTCTTAGGAATAAATTTAACCCAGATGGCAAAAGACTTATACACTGAAAACTTTGAAACACTGTTAAAAGAAATAAAGGGAGACCTAATTAATTGGAAAGACATTGCCTCTTCATGGATTAGAATACAGTATTGTTAAGACTTAGGATAAATCCTGGTTGGTAGAGGGAAAATTAAGTCTAATGCAAAACAAGATACTCTGTAATTCCATAGAAAATTAAAAGTTCATGGGAGTAAAATAACCATAGTTTACTATGTGACTCAGATGTAAATAGCTTAATTTTAAAAATAGCTTTACTGAGATAGAAGACATATACCATATAGTTAACCACTTACAGTGTGCAATTTAGTGAATCTTAGTATCTTAACAGATTTGTATGTGCAGTACCAGAAAGAAACGTGATACCTGTTAGCAGTGTCTCCCTGTGTTCCTCTATCCCCTCACCCTTGGCTCCAGGCAATCACTAATCTAATTTCTGCCTCTGTAGATCTGCCTGTTGTGGGGCATTTCCTATAAGTGGCATCATTTTGTATGTGTCTTTTTTGACAGGCTTCTTTCTCCTAGCGTCAGCTAGTTTTCCAGATTCATCCTTGTCGTGGCATGTGCCAGTCCTTCATTTCTTTTGATTGCTGGATAATAATCCATTATATGGAGAATACATGTTTTATTTATCCATTCATCAGTTGACAGACAAGTAGATTGTTTCACCTTTTTGGCCATCATGAGTAAAGCTGCTCTGAGCATTCCTGTACAAGTTTTTGTGTAAACAGTGCTATCTGTTTTCTTGAGTCTATACCTATGAGTAAAATCACTGAGTCACAGGTGACTCTGTGTTGAACTTTTTTAGGAACTGGCCAACTGTTTTCCAAGCTGCACCATTTTACATTCTCATCAACAATGTATGAGGGTTCCATTTTCTCCACATCTTAGCTAACACTTGTTATTGTCTTTTTGATTAGAGCTATCTGTAGTGGGTTGAGTGGTGACTCCCCAAAAGATATGTCCACAGCCTAGCCCCTGGAACCTGTGAATGTGACCTTGTTTGGAAAAAGGGTCCTTGCAGGTACAATTAAGTTGAGAATCTTGAGATGAGATTGTCCTGGCTCTTCTGGCCATGTACCCAAGATCAGGTATCCTTATAAGATAGAAGAGGAGAAGGCCATATGAAAACAAAAGCAGATTGGAGTTATGCAGCCAAAGACAAGGAGCATCTGGGACACCAGAAGCTAAAAGAGGAAAGGAATACTCCTTTTGGAGTCTTTGGGAGGAGCCTGGCTGTGTGGACACCTTGATTTCAGATTTCTGGCCTTCAGAACTCTAAAAATATTAACTCCTTTTGTTTTAAGCCACCAAGTCTTGTTGATTTGTTGGGGCAGTGCTGGGAAACTAATACATCAATCTAGTGGTGTCTCTTTACAGTTTCCATTTGCATTTCCTTGATTACTAATGATATTGGGAGTCTTTTGATAGCCTTATTGGTTAGGTGTATATCTCTTTTTGTTCAAATGTCTATTTAGATCCTTGGCCCTTTTAAAAATTGGGTTGTTGCTTTATTGAGTTCTAAGAGTTCTTCGTATGTTCTACTTCCAAGTCTCTTACCAGAGAGATGATTTATAAAACCTCTCACCCATTTGGCAGGTTGTCTTTTGATTCCTTTGATGGCTTCCTCTGAAGTTCAGAAATCTCTCATTTTGATGAAATCCACTTTATCTTTTTTTCTGTTGTGTTTTTGACATCACATTGTATAAACTGTTGCCCAGTCTAAAGTCATGAAGATTTATGCTTATGTTTCCTTCTAAGAGTTTTATCAAAGCTTTTAGCTTCTACATCTATATCTTCAATTCATTTTGAATTAATTCTTGCCTGTGATGTGAGGTAGGGGTCCAGATTCATTCCTTTGTGTGTGAATATCCAATTGTCTGTGAATAGCTTGACTTAGTAAAGCAAACACTGATAACTGATTTAGCTGAGAAAATATCTGTAATTGGGAGGATGAGTGGGTCAGGAAGGGTGTCCAGTGAGTGGGTGGTAGGGGCTGAGAAAGAAAGGGAGTTAAATCCTCCTCACCAGTAGAGGCAAGTCAATAAAGCCTAAAATGGAAAACTCAAGAAGTAGCAACATAAGCATGTTATTTAGAAACATGGAGGTAAATAAAAAGGTGAAAGCAACCTGGAGATGCTGATTTCAGTGCCTGGTCCCTTCCCCAGAGATGCTAATTTAGCAGATTGGCCATGTATCCACCCCACCCTAGGATTCTAATGACCAGCCAAGGTTGTGAACCATTGATCCAGAGGTGCTGACTTTGGCCAACCCATGGGTATTTTCTTTTGCCCACAACTCATTTACAATGTATGTAGTTATAGAAGGAGAAAGAGTGCTTACTATGATACTTAATTAAGCCGACAGAAGAGGAGAAAATTGGAAATAGCTTAATGTCTGAAATCTGCATTTTAGTTAAGAAACCGACTCAAATTGTAAAGAACTGAAGAATAAAATGAGACCAACAAAATAAAATAATTTCTAAACCAGGCAGATACAACTGCAGCACTGATCTGCAGATCCAGCAGTAGGAAAACATACTTTTTAAAAAACAAAAGTGAAAGCAGTTGCCTCCAGTTGATTGAAATGGCCATGGTAAATAAATGAAAAAAAAAAAAAAGAAAGAAATGGCCATGGGAAGCAGACATTGTCGTTTTCATAATAGAGCTTTGAAAATTATGTCTAATAATTGTGCATAATTTGATAAATTAAAAAAGAGACAATAATAGATTCTGAATGAGAGCAATGGGGAGATGAGCCCTAATGGATATTAAAATTTATCATATAGTTGTAATAATTAAAATTGTACCATAGTGGCATACAGGTGGATGGAGAGATGAGTGGAACAGAATATGAAACCTGGAAATGGGTTCAAATGCTTAGAAGAATTTATACATGATAAAGATCATATTTTATTTTTAATCATTGGGAAGAGACATTCATTTAAAGACATTGGAATAAGTGGATGGCCATTCAAAAGCAAGTAAACTTAGATCCACACTTCACATCCACTTTGAACAAGGAGGACCAATGATTTAAATAAAATAAAATCTTCCAAATACTAAAAGGAACATCACACACAGAGCACAAATGGGAGAAAGAAGGAAAGGGAATTGAAACATGTGAGCAGAATGGCATGGGACAAGCCAGGAACAAGCTTGCTGTGGGGAAAATCTTGTTTAAAACCCCAGAGCTTTCACCATCTCTTTTCTTTTTTTTCCAATTTATTTATTTTCAGAAAAACAGTATTCATTATTTTTTCACCACACCCAGTGCTCCGTGCAAGCCGTGCCCTCTATAATACCCACCACCTGGTACCCCAACCTCCCACCCCCCCCGCCACTTCAAACCCCTCAGACTGTTTTTCAGAGTCCATAGTCTCTCATGGTTCACCTCCCCTTCCAATTTACCCAAATTCCCTTCTCCTCTCTAACGCCCCTTGTCCTCCATGCTATTTGTTATGCTCCACAAATAAGTGAAACCATATGATAATTGACTCTCTCTGCTTGACTTATTTCACTCAGCATAATCTCTTCCAGTCCCGTCCATGTTGCTACAAAAGTTGGGTATTCATCCTTTCTGATGGAGGCATAATACTCCATAGTGTATATGGACCACATCTTCCTTATCCATTCATCCGTTGAAGGGCATCTTAGTTCTTTCCATAGTTTGGCGACCGTGGCCATTGCTGCTATAAACATTGGGGTACAGATGGTCCTTCTTTTCACGACATCTGTGTCTTTGGGGTAAATACCCAGGAGTGCAATTGCAGGGTCATAGGGAAGCTCTATTTTTAATTTCTTGAGGAATCTCCACACTGTTCTCCAAAGAGGCTGCACCAACTTGCATTCCCACCAACAGTGTAAGAGGGTTCCCCTTTCTCCACATCCTCTCCAACACATGTTGTTTCCTGTTTTGTTAATTTTGGCCATTCTAACTGGTGTAAGGTGATATCTCAATGTGGTTTTTTTTTTTCCCAATTTATTTATTTTCAGAAAAACAGTATTCATTATTTTTTCACCACACCCAGTGCTCCATGCAAGCTGTGCCCTCTATAATACCCACCACCTGGTACCCCAACCTCCCACCCCCCCGCCACTTCAAACCCCTCAGACTGTTTTTCAGAGTCCATAGTCTCTCATGGTTCACCTCCCCTTCCAATTTACCCAAATTCCCTACTACTCTCTAACGCCCCTTGTCCTCCATGCTATTGGTTATGCTCCACAAATGAGTGAAACCATATGATAATTGACTCTCTCTGCTTGACTGATTTCACTCAGCATAATCTCTTCCAGTCCCGTCCATGTTGCTACAAAAGTTGGATATTCGTCCTTTCTGATGGAGGCATAATACTCCATAGTGTATATGGACCACATCTTCCTTATCCATTCATCCGTTGAAGGGCATCTTGGTTCTTTCCATAGTTTGGCGACTGTGGCCATTGCTGCTATAAACATTGGGGTACAGATGGCCCTTCTTTTCACGACATCTGTATCTTTGGGGTAAATACCCAGGAGTGCAATTGCAGGGTCGTAGGGAAGCTCTATTTTTAATTTCTTGAGGAATCTCCACACTGTTCTCCAAAGAGGCTGCACCAACTTGCATTCCCACCAACAGTGTAAGAGGGTTCCCCTTTCTCCACATCCTCTCCAACACATGTTGTTTCCTGTTTTGTTAATTTTGGCCATTCTAACTGGTGTAAGGTGATATCTCAATGTGGTTTTAATTTGAATCTCCCTGAGGGCTAATGATGATGAGCATTTTTTCATGTGTCTGATAGCCATTTGTATTTCTTGATTGGAGAAGTGTCTGTTCATATCTTCTGCCCATTTTTTGATGTGTTTGTCTGTTTCGTGTGGGTTGAGTTTGAGGAGTTCATTATAGATCCTGGATATCAACCTTTTGTCTGTACTGTCATTTGCAAATATCTTCTCCCATTCCGTGGGTTGCCTCTTTGTTTTTTTTGACTGTTTCCTTTGCTGTGCAGAAGCTTTTGATTTTGATGAAGTCACAGAAGTCTATTTTCGCTTTTGTTTCCTTTGCCTTTGGAGACGTATCTTGAAAGAGGTTGCTGTGGCTGATATCGAAGAGATTACTGCCTATGTTCTCCTCTAAGATTCTGATAGATTCCTGTCTCACCTTGAGGTCTTTTATCCATTTTGAGTTGATCTTTGTGTACGGTGTAAGAGAATGGTCGAGTTTCATTCTTCTACATATAGCTGTCCAGCTTTCCCAGCACCATTTATTGAAGAGACTGTCTTTTTTCCACTGTATATTTTTTCCTGTTTTGTCGAAGATTAATTGACCATAGAGTTGAGGGTCCATATCAGGGCTCTCTACTCTGTTCCACTGGTCTATGTGTCTGTTTATATGCCAGTACCAAGCTGTCTTGGTGATCACAGCTTTGTAATAAAGCTTGAAATCAGGTAAGGTGATGCCGCCAGCTTTATTTTTGTTTTTCAACGTTTCCTTAGCGATTCGGGGTCTCTTCTGATTCCATACAAATTTTTGGATTATTTGCTCCAGCTCTTTGAAGAATGCCGGTGGAATTTTGATCGGAATGGCATTAAAAGTATAGATTGCTCTAGGCAGTATAGACATTTTAACGATGTTTATTCTTCCGATCCAAGAGCATGGAATGGTCTTCCATCTTTTTGTGTCTTCTTCAATTTCTTTCATGAGTGTTCTATAGTTCCTCAAGTATAGATCCTTTACCTCTTTAGTTAGGTTTATTCCCAGGTATCTTATGGTTCTTGGTGCTATAGTAAATGGAATCGATTCTCTAATTTCCCTTTCTGTATTTTCCTTGTTAGTGTATAAGAAAGCCACTGATTTCTGCACATTGACTTTGTATCCTGCCACGCTGCTGAATTGCTGTATGAGTTCTAGTAGTTTGGGGGTGGAGTCTTTTGGGTTTTCCATATAAAGAATCATGTCATCTGTGAAGAGAGAGAGTTTGACTTCTTCATTACCAATTTGGATACCTTTTATTTCTCTCTGTTGTCTGATTGCTGTTGCTAGGACTTCTAATACTATGTTGAACAAGAGTGGTGAAAGTGGGCATCCTTGTCTTGTTCCTGATCTCAATGGGAAGGCTGCAAGCTTTTTCCCATTGAGGATGATATTTGCTGTGGGTCTTTCATAGATAGATTTGATGAGGTTCAGGAATGTTCCCTCTATCCCTATACTTTGAAGCGTTTTAATCAGGAACGGATGTTGGATTTTGTCAAATGCTTTTTCTGCATCAATTGAGAGGACCATGTGGTTCTTCTCTCTTCTCATATTAATTTGTTGTATCACATTGATTGATTTACGAATGTTGAACCATCCTTGTAGCCCAGGGATGAATCCCACCTGATCATGGTGGATAATCTTTTTAATGTGTTGTTGGATCCTGTTGGCTAGGATCTTGTTGAGAATCTTAGCATCCATATTCATCAGTGATATTGGTCTGAAATTCTCCTTTTTGGTATGGTCCTTGCCTGGTTTGGGGATCAGGGTAATGCTGGCTTCATAGAAAGAGTCTGGAAGTTTTCCTTCTGCTTCAATTTTTTGAAACAGCTTCAGGAGAATAGGTGTTATTTCTTCTTGGAAGGTTTGGTAGAATTCCCCAGGGAATCCGTCAGGTCCTGGGCTCTTGTTTTTTGGGAGATTTTTGATCACTGCTTCAATCTCGTTATTAGACATCGGTCTATTCAGGTTGTCGATTTCTTCCTGGTTCAATTTTGGTAGTTTATATTTTTCCAGGAATGCATCCATTTCATCTAGGTTGCTAAGCTTATTGGCATATAACTGTTCATAGTAACTTCTGATGATTGTTTCTACTTCCTTGGTGTTAGTTGTGATCTCTCCCCTTTCATTCATAATTTTATGAATTTGGGATTTCTCTCTTTTCTTTTGGATTAGTGTAGCCAGTGGCTTATCGATCTTATTGATTCTTTCAAAAAACCAGCTTCTAGTTTCATTGATACGTTCTACTGTATCTCTGGTTTCTCCCTCATTGATCTCAGCTCTAATCTTGATGATTTCTCTTCTTATGTGTGGAGTTGGTTTGATTTGTTGTTGATCCTCCAGTTCTTTAAGGTGTAGAGACAGCTGGTGTGTTCTGGATTTTTCAATTTTTTTGAGCAAGGCTTGGATGGCTATATATTTTCCCCTTAGGACCGCCTTTGCTGTATCCCATAGGTTTTGGACCGAAGTGTCTTCATTCTCATTGGTTTCCATGAATTGTTTCAGTTCTTCTTTGATCTCCTGGTTGATCCAAGCATTCTTAAGCAAGGTGGTCTTTAGCTTCCAGGTGTTTGAGTTCCTTCGGAACTTTTCCTTGTGATTGAGCTCCAGTTTCAAAGCATTGTGATCTGAGAATATGCAGGGAATAATCTCAGTCTTTTGGTATCGGCTGAGTCCTGATTTGTGACCCAGTATGTGGTCTATTCTGGAGAAGGTTCCGTGTGCACTTGAGAAGAATGAGTATTCTGCTGTTTTAGGGTGGAATGTTCTGTATATATCTATGAGGTCCATCTGGTCCAATGTGTCGTTCAATGCTCTTGTTTCTTTATTGATTTTCTGCTTCGATGATCTGTCTAATTCTGAAAGAGGCGAGTTAAGATCACCTACAATTAGTGTATTCATATCAATATGACTCTTTATCTTGATTAACAGTTTTCTTAAGTAATTGGCTGCTCCCATATTGGGAGCATAGATATTTACAATTGTTAGATCATCTTGGTGGATAGTCCCTTTAAGGATTATGTAGTGTCCTTCTGTATCTCTGACTACAGTCTTTAGTTTGAAGTCTAATTTATCTGATATGAGAATCGCTACCCCAGCCTTCTTTTGAGTCCCATTGGCATGAAAGATGCTTCTCCACCCCTTCACTTTCAGTCTGCGTGTATCTTTAGGTTCAAAATGGGTCTCTTGTAGACAGCATATGGATGGGTCCTGTCGTTTTATCCAATCTGCAACCCTGTGCCGTTTTATGGGTGCATTTAGGCCATTCACATTGAGAGTGATTATTGATAGATACGTTTTTATTGACATCGAGTTACCTTTGAAGTCTTTCTTTCTGTAGACTGTCTCTATATTTCTGTTCAATGCTATTCTTGGGATTTTTCCTCTTTTATAGAACCCCCCTTAATATTTCCTGCAGTATCGGCTTGGTGGTTGCATAGTCTTTTAAGTCTTGCCCGTCTTGGAAACTCTTTATCTCTCCATCCATTTTGAATGTCAGTCTTGCTGGATAAAGTATTCTTGGCTGCATGTTCTTCTCATTTAGTGCCCTGAATATATCTTGCCAGCCTCTTCTGGCTTGCCAGGTCTCTGTGGACAGGTCTGACGTTATTCTGATGGGCTTCCCTCTGTAAGTAAGGAGCCTCTTTGCCCTGGCAGCTTTCAAGAGATTATACCTACAATTATAATTTCTCAATTTGACTATCAGGTGTCGTGATGTTTTTTTGGAGTGTATAATTCTGGGTGGAGACCGTTCAGCCTCTAGTACATGAACGCTGGTTTCATTCGCGAGATTCGGAAAGTTTTCATGAAGGACTTGTTCCACGACATCTTCTAGACTTCTTTCTTTCTCCTCCCCTTCAGGAATTCCAATAATTCTGACGTTGGAACGCTTCATGGCATCACTTATTTCCCTAATTCTGCTTTCGTGGGATCTAAGCTGTTTGTTCCAGGCCTCCTCCTGATCCTTTCTCTCTATCTGTTTGTCTTCCAGATCACTAATTCTATCTTCTGTCTCAGTTACCCTAGCTTTGAGAGAGTTTAGATTGGATTGGAACTCACTGAGAGCATTGTGGACCTCCTCCCTGGTAGCTTTAAGCTCCGCCCTAACATTGTGAACATCCTGTCTGGTCGCTTTCAGTTCGGCTCTAATCAATTCTGTTTGGTCATCCATGGCTTTCTCCAACCTAGCTATTGCCTGGATAATTGTTAGCCTGAATTCTCTTTCCGACATATTGTCTATGTTGATAGCCGTTAGCTCTGTTGCGGAAGGTCCATCCTCTGTATTTTTCTTCTGTTGGGCATTCCTCCTCCTAGTCATTTTGGTGGGAGAAGACTGAACAGATGTAGCTGGATGTATCAACTCTGGTGCAGTCAAGGTGCACCCTGGAACACTTCCTGATCTCCGTCTCAGAAGCCTCAGTCTGGGTGCAGAAGCTGAATAAATTCCCCCTTGGACGCTGGCAGTGCAGGTTCCAAGTTAAAGACCCTGGGGGCGCAGGATCTTTTGCTCGTCCCCAAAGCCAAGGCAGTGGCGGCTGTCTGGGAGCTCCTGACCGCCAGAGAGGTTCCAAGCAGCGATCGCACACTGAGATTTTGCCGCTGGCCGGGGCTGGGAGTGCCCGGCTTGCGCGCACCTCTTTTCAGAGGCGGCTGTGGGTCGGGCGCGCGTCTGGGGCACTGAGAACGGGGCGCTGGTCCGTAAGCCGCAGGCTGGGCTTTTGCGCGCCTCTGTCCGGGGAAGAGTTTCGCGGGCGCGCGGCTTAGACTTTGAAAAAATGGCCCGGGTCAAGAAGCGCCCCAGGGCCTTAGAAACCCAGGAGAGCTGGAGCGACGTGCACGCGCATCTCAAGCTTTGTGGTAGGGCTAGCGCGCGTTCTGCAGACCGGCTCCCATCCCCTCACAGGAGCCGGAACCCGTGCTCTGGGGCACGCTGGCGGCTTAGGGACCAGGAGCCGGTTTCTTCGCTGCACTCTCTCTGCCTCCGCGCCGGGGAGGCCGTCTGGGACCGGGGACTCAAGCCCCTGTCCCTAGCCGCCCCGATTCCCACAATTTGCCCCCGCGATCCTTTGCTCTTTTGGAGTGCTTTCAACCAGTCTCCGAGTTAATGCTGGTCCCCAGACGCAGGGCACTCTCGCTCGTATCGGGGTATTACTTTTGCACCGGTCGCCTCTGGTGGCTCCCTCCCCCTTTTGTTTATCTTCCGATATCAGTCCGCTGTTCCCATTCCGCTTTACCTGCTCACTGGCGTCTTCTGCCCCTGTAGAGATCCAGACGTGTATAATTCTGATCTCAGGCTGATTTCATGGGTGATCAGAGTTCTTTGGTAGGTAATCAGCTCACTTTGGGGTACCAGCTGAAAAGACGCCTCTTCCTAGTACCCCGCCATCTTGTCCCCCCTCTCAATGTGGTTTTAATTTGAATCTCCCTGAGTGCTAATGATGGTGAACATTTTTTATGTGTCTGATAGCCATTTGTATGTCTTGATTGGAGAAGTGTCTGTTCTTATCTTCTTCCCATTTTTTTGATGTGTTTGCCTGTTTCGTGTGTGTTGAGTTTGAGGAGTTCATTATAGATCCTGGATATCAACCTTTTGTCTGTACTGTCATTTGCACCTTAAAGAACTGGCGAATCAACAACAAATCAAACCAACTCCACACATAAGAAGGGAAATCATCAATATTAGAGCTGAGATCAATAAGGTAGAAACCAGAGATACAGTAGAACGTATCAATGAAACTAGAAGCTGGTTTTTTGAAAGAATCAATAAGATCAATAAGCCACTGGCCACACTAATCCAAAAGAAAAGAGAGAAAGCCCAAATTCATAAAATTATGAATGAAAAGGGAGAGATCACAACTAACACCAAGGAAGTGGAAACAATCATCAGAAGTTATTATCAACAGTTATATGCCAATAAGCTTAGCAACCTAGATGAAATGGATGCATTCCTGGAAAAATATAAACTACCAAAATTGAACCAGGAAGAAATCGACAACCTGAATAGACCGATATCTAATAACGAGATTGAAGCAGTGATCAAAAATCTCCCAAAAAACAAGAGCCCAGGACCTGACGGATTCCCTGGGGAATTCTACCAAACCTTCCAAGAAGAAATAACACCTATTCTCCTGAAGCTGTTTCAAAAAATTGAAGCAGAAGGAAAACTTCCAGACTCTTTCTATGAAGCCAGCATTACCTGATCCCCAAACCAGGCAAGGACCCTACCAAAAAGGAGAATTTTAGACCAATATCACTGATGAATATGGACGCTAAGATTCTCAACAAGACCCTAGCCAACAGGATCCAACAGCACATTAAAAAGATTATCCACCATGATCAGGTGGGATTCATCCCTGGGCTACAAGGATGGTTCAACATTTGCAAATCAATCAATGTGATACAACAAATTAATATGAGAAGAGAGAAGAACCACATGGTCCTCTCAATTGATGCAGAAAAAGCATTTGACAAAATCCAGCATCCGTTCCTGATTAAAACGCTTCAAAGTATAGGGATAGAGGGAACATTCCTGAACCTCATCAAATCTATCTATGAAAGACTCACAGCAAATATCATCCTCAATGGGAAAAAGCTTGCAGCCTTCCCATTGAGATCAGGAACAAGACAAGGATGCCCACTTTCACCACTCTTGTTCAACATAGTATTAGAAGTCCTAGCAACAGCAATCAGACAACAGAGAGAAATAAAAGGTATCCAAATTGGTAATGAAGAAGTCAAACTCTCTCTCTTCGCAGATGACATGATTCTTTATATGTAAAACCCAAAAGACTCCACCCCCAAACTACTAGAACTCATACAGCAATTCAGCAGCGTGGCAGGATACAAAGTCAATGCGCAGAAATCAGTGGCTTTCTTATACACTAACAATGAAAATACAGAAAGGGAAATTAGAGAATCGATCCCATTTACTATAGCACCAAGAACCATAAGATACCTGGGAATAAACCTAACCAAAGAGGTAAAGGATCTGTACTTGAGGAACTACAGAACACTCATGAAAGAAACTGAAGAAGACACAAATAGATGGAAGACCATTCCATGCTTTTGGATCGGAAGAATAAACATTGTTAAAATGTCTATACTGCCTAGAGCAATCTATACTTTTAATGCCATTCCGATCAAAATTCCACCAGCATTCTTCAAAGAGCTGGAGCAAATAATCCTAAAATTTGTGTGGAATCAGAAGAGACCCCGAATCGCTAAGGAAATGTTGAAAAACAAAAATAAAGCTGGCGGCATCACATTACCTGATTTCAAGCTTTATTACAAAGCTGTGATCACCAAGACAGCATGGTACTGGCATAAAAACAGACACATAGACCAGTGGAACAGAGTAGAGAGCCCAGATATGGACCCTCAAGTCTATGGTCAATTAATCTTCGACAAAACAGGAAGAAATATACAGTGGAAAAAAGAGAGTCTCTTCAATAAATGGTGCTGGGAAAACTGGACAGCTATATGCAGAAGAATGAAACTCGACCATTCTCTTACACCGTACACAAAGATAAACTCAAAATGGATAAAAGACCTCAACGTGAGACAGGAATCCATCAGAATCCTAGAGGAGAACATAGGCAGTAATCTCTTCGATATCAGGCCACAGTAACTTCTTTCAAGATATGTCTCCAAAGGCAAAGGAAACAAAAGCGAAAATAAACTTTTGGGACTTCATCAAAATCAAAAGCTTCTGTACAGCAAAGGAAACAGTCAAAAAAAAAAAAAAAACAAAGAGGCAACCCACGGAATGGGAGAAGATATTTGCAAATGACAGTACACACCATCTCTTTTCTTAAGCTGTATTTTAGGAAGTACTGTCTTGATGTAAAGAAGCATTTATCTTCTATTCCTAATAGCCACAGTGATTGATAAATTTGTCTTAAAATATGTGAAAAGTTTGTTGCTTTTCTTTTTTTTTTTAAAAGATTTTATTTATTTATTTGACAGAGATCACAAGTAGGCAGAGAGGCAGACAGAGAGAGAGAGGAGGAAGCAGGCTCCCTGCTGAGCAGAGAGCCCCATGTGGGACTCGATCCCAGGACCCTGAGATCATGACCTGAGCCGAAGGCAGCGGCTTAACCCACTGAGCCACCCAGGCGCCCTGTTGCTTTTCTTTTAAATAGAATTTAAATGTAATGGTTTTATTACAAGTAACTGTGTTCTATGATAGCTTTTAAATAAAAATTTCATTTTTATTAACTATGCACCAACAATTGATGCTTCCCTAACATTTAAAGTATTTATTTCTGGATGGTGGTTTTTTTTTTAAGATTTTATTTATTTATTTGACAGAGAGAGATCACAAGTAGGCATAGAGGCAGGCAGAGAGAGAGAGGAGGAAGCAGGCTCCCTGCTGAGCAGAGAGCCCGATGCGGGCCTTGATCCCAGGATCCTGAGATCATGACCTGAGCCGAAGGCAGTGGCTTAACCCACTAAGCCACCCAGGTGCCCCAGGATGGTGGGTTTTTTGGTTTAGTTTTGTTTTTGTTTTTCTTTGTGAATTTCTTCACTGCCTTATCCTTATGATAACCTTGGATCATTTTTATAAAAACAATAAAGACATAATTCAAAATACAAAATACAGAATCCTATTAAAGAACAAAGCACCAGTGTTTAAATCCTTCCACTGTGGATTTTAGTTCGGAATTCATTTCTTACCCTGGCAGCAGACATTAATCTACTGCCTTCTGTGTGGAGCGATTAGGATGAACAGGCTGGGGTAGTATAGCCCCCATTAGTGGAGGACGTGTTGTATTTTACCCTGGTTCCCAGCTGACCAGGCCAGATTGAGAGCCTTCCAGGTGCACTCAGAGCACTGGAGGGAGGGCTTGCAAGTAGCAGAGGTAGTGTTCTTAATGTCTGTGAATGACTAGCACTATTTTATTTCTTCTGCTTTTCCCTAGATGTGGTGTGACTCTGAAACTTGTAGGCAGGGTGTCAATTCACTTAAGCAGCGTCTCAGTCTTTATTTACCTTCTCAGGTGCCAGAGGACCTACTGCATTGCCCTGGACAGTAGCACCCTAGAAAGGTTTGAAAATGGAATGATATTAATTGGGAGATTTTTTGGATTGACAGCAGAGCAAAAAAATTAAAAAGTAAAAAAAAGTCCACACACTTGTACAGCTGGTATTTTAGGACAGTGGTCCAGATGCTCCCATCACACACCCAAGTCAAGATCATAAAACTTCAAATTGGTGAAAGCTGTTTTAGAGATGATCATCTTTGTATAATCAAAGAGCATATGAGGGAGTGGTTTTCACAGACATTGATCTTGGCCTATTTCTCCCTTGTCTTGCAGGTGTATCATACTTTTTTCTGGCCTCTTGAATGGACAGTGGCTGGCAGAGACAACAATACTTGTTATGCAAAGATAATTTGCAATAAATTCGACAACGTACGTAATACGATTGGATGCTAAAAAGCTGTCATTTTAAACTTCGCTTTTAATTTGGTATTTGGGTTTGAATGATCTCTTTTAAGACTGCTTTCAGGGTGAGGCAGGAATCCTTCAAATTGCTACCCGGTCCATGTGTTTGTGTTTGTGGACGTTGAACACATGATAGACAGTAAGGGAGGCTAACTAATACCATTTTAAAAAAAAAAGAGTCATTGAAAGATGTCTCTTCCCAGAGCTCTCTAACTTAGCTGTTTAGAGCCAGATGGTCTGTGAAAGTTTTGGTCATCAACTGATAAAAGGTAGGGTGCATGTGTCCCTTTTGTAAATTGACAAAATGTGTGTCAAAGCCTTTAGAAAGAGATGCTTGCATGAGTGAAAACCTGTTAATTAACTGATTCCTAATGAAGGCTTTCATGAAAGAAGAATTGGTGGGGTGGAGAGCCGGTGGGCAGAGGCTCTCGGCCTCCCCCGTTCTTGAGGTGAGCATGAAATTGATAATGGACGCCTGCATTATCAGGGTTGAAAGCACAGCTTACTCACGACTTGTTTTGTAAAGAACCCTGAGTGTAGAAAGCAGTGGGACTTGGTTCGCCCCTTTTGAAGAATTGCTATTTCTGGAGTATCGCCCTAGGACTTCCTCCCTTCCTGTGGCTGTGTGGCGGAAAGTGTGAACAAGGTCTGCCCTCACACACTGCCTCCGTTTTCATTTGTAAGTGGAGATTTTCATCAGAGGTCCTTTGTCTCTCCAGGCTGCCCTCCTTGTCCTCCACTTTGCCGCATGATCCCCCATCTCTGACATTCCGGCTCAGGGGCCTTCCATGGGGCCCTGAGAACTCCCACTTCTCATGCACTGCTCCCGTGGCCTCTGAGGGCTGGACCCCTGAGAAACGCTGCTCCTGGAGCTCTCCTGTGAGCACCCACCACTAAGTGTGCATGAGGCCGCATGTGTGCTCTTTGTTCTTTCTCCGGAACGTGGGCAGCGGAGCTCTCTCTTCTGCCCTTCTGCCTTCTCTCTCTCACCTGTTGAGCACTTTCACTAGTGAACATCAATGTGGAGACAAGAGTCTGATGAAAAAACACTGGACGGCCTAAAATGCACTGTGTCCTTGGAGACAGACTATGACTCTTGCTCCCTATCTTGCTGGGTCTGCTCGTTTCCTGTGCCCTGTCCCTCCCTCCATGCAGGCCTGGGTGAAGGGCCCGCTCTGGCTGCTCCTAGTTATGTCAGGAGCCCGGCAACTTGCTTCCTGGGCCGGAAACCACAGCATTTCCAAACCCTGACTTATCTAAGCCCTAGAATTATTCCAGCATTGGACTTTAATTCAGATTTGTTATGTTGTTGTTTAGCACCATCTCAGCATAATTTGGAAATTTACATCATACTAATGAACTCCTTCATGCGGCGGGTAAATTGCTTGTTCTGGTAAATTTGAGTGCAAATTAACTCTGGATGTGCATTTGCTGGCTCATTTAGCAGATTCTTACAGTGGTTCAGTTTCATGATAATGTTCTCTGCTCAGTTCAACATAAGAGCTCTTTTTCTGTGGTAGCTGCCGTAAATGTTAACTGCGATCTTGCAATAAATAGATTCCTATTCTGATCATTAACCTACTGGGCTTCTCTTTCTTATGTTTGCCAATTCAAGGATCGGGTGATAGGATTCCACATTCTCGGACCAAATGCCGGTGAGATCACCCAAGGGTTTGCGGCCGCAATGAAATGTGGGCTCACAAAGCAGCAACTGGACGACACCATTGGAATTCATCCCACATGTGGTGAGGTACGGAGATAGGGTTGGTTTTTACTGATTTCAGTTGGTATGGTTTGTAAAACTGTTGTAAAGCCCATCGTCAGAAAGATTTTGTATTAGATTGCTTTGAATATTTTAAAGGTTAATCTAGAAGTGATATTCTAAACGTGTTTTCTTAAAGCAATACTGAAATACTGAAGGCTAGATATAAATGTGCTTGGTTTTCTTCCTTTTGAACAGGTGTTTACAACCTTGGAAATTACAAAGTCATCAGGACTAGACATCACACAGAAAGGCTGCTGAGGCTAGGCCCGCTGCTGTTGTGGTTTTCCTTGTCCTATTCCCATTTCTCTCAAAAACAAGAATGCCCCTGGGTCAAGTGAGTCGGTGCTTAAGCACCTGTTCCAATGAGTGGGGCACAGTGCTGGACTTCTCTTCCAGCACAGAGATGAGAAGGACGAGGAGGCAAGACGGCAGCAGGTGTTGTGCTCAGCGGACTTGGCTGGCTGGGAGAGGCACATAGGCTGCCTCCTTGACGTCTTAGCTCGGAACCCATTGTGAGGTGAGCTAAGGCCGATGCTCTTCCATGTCAGACTCGAGCTTCCCTCTGAAGGACCTTGCAAGCACATAACTCACCCAAGTTAATTTTTCTGGTTGCTGGTATTTTTATCCCCATGCCTTGTTGTTTCTCTGAAAGTGTTTTCTCAGTGTGGAAACTGACTGTAAAGTGGCGAGTCTCCAGTATGTGGGCCTGGAATTCTGTGTGGTCACTGATGAGTGGTGTCCCAGAAGTGCCTTCAAGTAGCTGGCTGTGGCACGTGGGTGCCTTAGCAGGAAGTTGGGCACACCGGGTAGAGTCAGCTGTATACACCATACCCACCATCAGACTCCCGCCTCGTGCCTCACCCTCTCTGGGTTCCCAGTGGCAACCATCTCAGAGTCCTCTCTTATTAGTGTCTCATGTCAGACATGCTTGACTGTCTTCTCTATGTTGATCTTAAGAGTAATATTAAAAAGTTTTTAATACTGTATGATGTGAGATCTAATTAATTTAAAACTTTAAAATGATTCAAATCCATATCTATTGAATTACAGTCAAGTTCAGTAAATGGACAAGTGGTGGGAGATTCTTTTTGAATCTGCACACCTGTCAGCATCTAAAAGGCCCTTGAAGTGGGGGTCTACCCAAGGTCCTTCTGGAAAATCTGTTGTTTTCTTGAGAAGTGCACCACAGAGCGGCCAATGCCATGAAGGCAGCCTGTGCTCTCTTGAACAGGACATTAGCCATGAACCCACTGTCGTAAGATTGGATAGTTCTGTGGTCAGGATTTCTAGCCATAGGTTTCAAATGAAAGATTAGAAGCCATTCAGCAGTTGGGGAACACCAGTGGAGCCTTTGAACACCTAGATGAGCCTTTGCTCCCCTCTCTGGAGACAGGGAATGGAGCAGGGCTAGAGTGGGGATGGGGACCCAACAACCTGACAGAGGATCTGGTTATTGAGTTGCCTGTTTACTGGGGAGAGAAACATACAAATATAACTATGAAAAGTAAGGCTGGTTGTAGCAATTACTACCACCCAGCTAGAAACAGCCAGGTAAAACAGGAGGACGCTATTAACTTCCACTGGATATGGGGTGAAAGGTAGTTGATTGATCAGAGTTTAATGAAAGCATCTGTATTTGAACTGAACCATGAGGGATGAATAGGATTTCAAGGATTTAAAGCAATCTGGAGAGATTCTGAATGATGCTTTTGAAGGGTTCAGCTGTAATTCTAGATAAAATAATTAAAAAAAAACCTTTTTGTTACTATATTGCTGAGCACCACATACATAGAAACAACCAAGCATTTGCAGGACCCCAAATGAAATGAAACCAAGAAGCCTGAGAGTGGGTTCTGTTTGCACTCAGCATAATGCAGAAAACCTTAAAGTCCAGGTGTACCGAGGTGAAGTTTCAAATGGGAAGCCTTTGTGTGAAGCTGGGACCCCAGTGGGCTGTACTACCAGTGGGAGGATGAGCGAAAAACATACCCTGCTTCCCAGAAAGAAGTAGCAAGGAAATTTAGCTATGTTCTTAGGAGGAAGGAAGTAATCCACCTAAAGAATTTTAACCACTGTCTGAGTAGCAGGCTATTGGGAAGGCTAGTTATCTTCCCTTTGTAAGGAGGAGATTGGGCTTAGATGTAAACCTATATGTAGTTGGCTCCCACACACACTCCTTCCCCCTTTTATCTCTTTGCTCTCGTCTCCTCTCCTGGGGTAAAGGTGGGCCTGAGATAATGGTGACAGATTAGGTTTAACAGAAGATAAAACTTGTATATACCTAATAACGTACAGATGCCTACAGATTTGCAAGGAAAAACAGACATCCTCTAGAGATTTTAATACTCCTCAGTAGTTAGATGAAATACAAGAAAAGTCAGTAAATTACTGAGCCATCAATTACTGAGCCATCAAAAAGAATGAAATCTTGTCATTTGCAACAACATGGATGGAACTAGAGAGCATTATGCTAAGTGAAATGTCAGAGAAAGACAAATACCATATGATTTCACTCATATGTGAAATTTAAGAAACAAAACAAATGAACATAGGGGAAGGGAAGGAAAAATAAAATAAAATGAAAATAGAGGGAGGCAAACTGTAAGAGACTCTTAACTCTAGAAAACAAACTGAGGGTTGCTGGAGGGGAGGTGGGTGGAGAGATAGAATACTTGGATGATGGGCATTAAGGGGGCATGTGATGGAATGAGCAGTGGGTATTATATGCAACTGATGAATCACTAAATTCTACCTTTGAAACTAAAAATATATGTTAACTAAATTGAATTTAAATAACAAATTTTTAAAAGTCAGTAAAAATATAGGATTGAATAATACAATTAACAAGCTCAGTTTAATGAACTCAGAAGAGCATCACATTCAACATGGAAATTTCCTCATTTCAAACACTTTGAAATATTTATGAAATTTGCCCAGGGTAGCCTCAACAAATTTCAGAAGACTGATATCACAAAGGGCTGGGAAGAAAGATATCTGCTATGGGACTAACACTAAGAACGTGGGGCCTTAAAATCCATACAGTATGATGGAAAGTGGAGCATGGTGGTAGTGTGAGGTGAGTGAGGGGTTAGAGGGAGATCAGGCTGGAAAGAACTAGATTAGAGCTAGGATCCAGTCAACAAGAAGTGAGGAGTTCTGGAAAAATCCTAGACTTTGAAGAGTGATTACTTGGGAATGCCTGGTCCTGTGACTTATGACATATGACTTATATGAAAGAACAAGTTGTGTCTGCAGGATAATTACCATAATTCATAACCATCTCCCAAATTTCATGATGCTATTGATTTTTGGTTTCTGTAAATCAGTGTTTCTTCAAACTATGTTTCTTCTACCACCTGTAACAGCACGATCTGGGAAGATGTTAGAAATGCAGAGTCTCAGGCCTCACGCTGGATCTACAGAATCCAAAATTTGGAGATGGAGTTCAACAAGCCCTATGTAAAGCCCTCCTGGTGATTCTGATGCATTGCTTTATAAGTTATAGTTACTGTAAATTTTAAAAATGGCCATTAAAATCCAGCTGGACAAAAAAAAAGAAAGAACAAGTTGCTTAACTTTTTTTATTCTTCATTTATTAGGTATGGACAATATTGCCTGTTTCACAGACTTAAAACAGTTAAGTTCCTGGCATACTGCATATTGGTGTGGGTTATCTTGGCTTCTGTGATGATGAATAGGGGCCTTATGAAGGAAAGTTCTTGTAGATACACAATAGTTTGGCAATAGATAGTCTAGTGGGAGAGATATTGATAAGTCTGTGCTTTGGTGGACTTCACCATGGTAGGTAGCCTCCAAGTTGGCTCCCAGGTTGGATTCCTCAGCTGTAGGTTGTCACATCCTTGTGTAGAGTCCTCCTACATTGTATCAAGGTTGGTCTCTGTGACCAGTAGCATTTTGCAGAACTGGTGGTATGCACTTCTAAGATTAGGTCATAAAAGGGCTGCAGCTCTTAAGCTGGTCTCATGCACTCTCTTGGATCACTTATTCTGGGAGAAGGCAGTTACAATGCCATGAAGACTCTCAGGAGGCCCACGAAGGGGCCCAGATGGTGAAGAATTGAAGTTTCCAGCCAACAGCAAATACCTAAGGTCTGTCAGCATCTATGTGAATGAACTTGGAAGTGAATTCTTCCCAGTCAAGCTTTCCCCCAGCTAACAGCCCGACTGAAATTTCAATAGAAGCTTTGGGCTACTCACAGAGTCATGACCCTCAGGAACTGTGAGATAATTGTTTTTTAATCTAAGTTTTGGAGTAATTTGTTACCCAGCAATGGATATCTAATATGGCCACCAAGGAAAATTAAAAGTAGTACATAGATGGAACTAGAGCGTATCATGCTTAGCGAAATAAGTCAAGTGGAGAAAGACAACTATCATATGATCTCCCTGATATGAGGAAGTGGTGATGCAACATGGGGGCTTAAGTGGGTAGGAGAAGAATCCATGAAACAAGATGGGATAGGGAGGGAGACAAACCATAAGTGACTCTTAATCTCACGAAACAAACTGTGGGTTGCTGGGGGGAGGGGGGTTGGGAGAAGGGGGGTAGGGTTATGGACATTGGGGAGGGTATGTGCTTTTGGGTAAATTGGAAGGGGAGGTGAACCATGAGAGACTATGGACTCTGAAAAACAATCTGAGGGGTTTGAAGTGGCGGGGGGTTGGGAGGTTGGGGTACCAGGTGGTGGGTATTATAGAGGGCACAGCTTGCATGGAGCACTGGGTGTGGTGAAAAAATAATGAATACTGTTTTTCTGAAAATAAATAAATTGGAAAAAAAAGTAGTACAAATCTATTCAGATAACTAAAATGACTAAAATGTTTTGGGAATTTTTTTTCCCTAGGATAGACAAGTAAATCTCATACAGATTTGGGATTTCAACAAAAAAGGGATTGGAGCTCAAACTTAGTACTGAACTGAACTCCTCATCATGGAGAAGGTAACCCCAAACAAGAAGGCTCAAGAGGCCTCAGTGGAGTGCCTTCTGAGTTGGTGGTCTTGGGTTGTGACTATGATAGGTCTCTGCTAAACTTCCTTGGAGCATCCATGATTGTCAAAGCTGACATTAAAAAACAAAACAAAAAAGTCCTGGGGAAACCTGTTCATCATACAAAGGTGGGTTCATCAAACTTAACAAGGGAGAGAACTACCTTAACAGAGTCAAGGAACTAAGAAAGGGCACCTAGAGGATTTGGGAGGCCAAAGTTAGTTAAGGGGTAGTTACACAATAAAGGTTAGTAAGTGGGTTAAGTTAAGTAAGTTAGTAAGTGGGTCTGGGCAGCAATTGGCCAGAATTTGTAATTGAGGCTAGCTGCTGGAAAAGTGTCAATGGACTTACCTTTAGAATTTGAGATGGGTCTCATGGGTGGTTCAGTTGATTAAGGATCTGACTCTTGATTTCGGCCTGGGTCATGATCTCAGTGTCATGATATCGAGCTCCACATCAGACTCCATGTTCAGAGTGAATGTGACTTGAGATTCGCTCTCCCTCTGCCCCTCCCCCAATCATGTGCATACTCTCTCTCTAAAATAAATAAAATCTTTAAAAAAAAAAGAATTGGGATGCGTGAAACCATACTGAGCTCCTGTTACTGTTGTCTTCTCTTCGAATATATAGCTCTAAGTGAGTTAGTGTTAAAACAGTTCAAACTCAGATGACTTGTATGATGTGGTGTAGAAAGCTATCTGTTTTTGAATAGTAGTACAGTTTTTCAACTTGTGGTTTATTTCCCAATGAGGAATCATCCAATGCTTTTAAGCAGGCTGTGACAGAGAAACCTGTTAGAAATCTAATGCAAGAGGGCACCAAGTATTTATACAGATTTATGCTTCCACCCATGCTACTAGATGTAATAGTCCACCATAGGAAATATGAAATGACTACAATCAACCATGGAACAGTACAGGATATGATATTTGAGAGAAGGGAAACATGAAGTGATCCCTTCAATTACCCCAAATTTCTGCAGGGAAGTAATTTTCAGACTATAAACACAAGGGAGAACCTGAACAGCCTGGCTCTCTAGAGTGAGATGGGGGTTGGAGTTCAGGAAGGTTGAGGCAGCTGGAAGTTGCAAGTTGGGGGCTATGCAGAAAAGGGCTCTAGAAATCTGCAACAGGATCCCCTTGAGTCTTTGCAGAACACTAAGCTACACATCCTCAGAATAAAATCTTAGAAGGTAAGGCAAGAAATAATGGGGAGTTGTAAGTTTGCCACAGGTCTTAGAAGATGAGGAAAAATGCTAATTGACCAGTAGAGGAGAGTCCTCAATAATACTCCCAGTCATTAAGTGGAGGCCACTTATGGGGTCATGACTTAGTAATAGATTGACCTATCCCAGGAGGGAAGTCTGCTGTAGACGTACCCTAATAATGTACAAAAATAGACTTTAATGGGATCAGGATGATGTGGAAGTCACTGCCTGCAAAAGAAAGCACACCGCTCTTTCTTGGGAGACAATGAAACACTCAACAATATAACAATTTCCAATAGCCAGTCAAAAATTACTAGATATGCCAAGAAGCGGGAAAATACGACCTATAATAAAAATCTGTGAGTGGAACTAGACCCAGAAATAATTACCTGATGGAATTAACACCCAAGCATACTAAAACCACTATTAAAACTATGCACAGGGGTGCCTGGGTGGCTCAGTGGGTTAAGGCCTCTGCTTTTGGCTCAGGTCATGATCCTAGGGTCCTGGGATCGAGCCCCACATCGGGCTCTCTGCTCAGTGGGGAGCCTGCTTCCTCCTCTCTCTCTGCCTGCCTCTCTGCCTACTTGTGATCTCTCTCTGTCAAATAAATAAAATCTTAAAAAAAACTATGCACAAGTGTTTTAAAGGAAAACATGAAAAGAATGAAAAAAAGTGGAAAATATTTAAAAGAACCAAGATAGCTTGTAGAGATGAAAAATATACCTGTTTTGGCACTCCCACAACCATTAGCTAATTTGGTGATTTGCTGGGAGGACTCATATAACTCAAAATAAAGTTATATTCATGCCTGAAGTTTATTACAATAAAGGATATAGAGTTCAGGAGCAGAAAACAAAAAAGCAGGCAAATGTTAGAAGTCATATGCAAGTGTCTGAGTCTTCTGTCTCTGTGAAAGTCATACAGATGTCTTTTTCCCTATGATGCCGAATTGCAAAAACAATATCTCCACCCAGGGAAGCCCACCCAAGTCTTGAAATTCAGAGTCCTTAAAGGGAACTAGTCACAGCTATATGAGCAGCCACGTTGTGGGCCCCAAATCAGGCATCCAATGCATATCACAAATCTTCATGTTTAAACACTTATAGCCTGGTTCATCTTGAGCCATTGCTTCAGACATATATCAAAAAATCATTAACTAGAAATTATGTGACTATCCAGGAATTTGTTTTTCGGAGGTTGGCCAGAGATCACTGCCCTGGATACAGAGATAAGTAAGAAGTGAGTAAAATAGACCTGCTGCATTAACTGTTTCCTCACAATACCAGAATAGAGTATTTCATTGGATAGAATCAACAGCAGATTAAATTCCATAGAAGAAAAAATGACTTAAAGACATAATAGTAGGAACTATCTGAAATGAAGGACAGAAAAAAGAGTGGAAAATAATAAAAGAACTTAAAGTCAGTGAACTCTAGAACAACATCAAGTAGTTTCACATATATAATTAGGGTCCCAGAAAGAGAAAGGAGAAGAGACAAAGGACTGAACAATATTTGGAGAGGTATTTTATAAATTTGGTGAAAACTGCAAACCCACAGATTCAAGTCTCTTAAACCTAAAACTTCACACTAAAGGGCTTTTTATTCAAACTGTAAAAAATCAAACACAGAAAACCTTTTTAAGCTGGCGGAGGGGAGCCCGCCAGGATAAAAATCATAGCAATCTTATTCCCTGGTGTTATACACAACTAATGAATCATTGAACACTACAACAAAAACTTATGATGTACTATGTTAGCTAATTGAACATAATGAAAAAATTTGAAAATTATAGCAGTCTTTTTGTCAGAGACCATAAAAACAAGAAGAGAGTGGAGTGAAATATTTTAGGCATTGCAAGGGAAAACCCAACAACCTACAACTTTGTATCTTTTAAAATTATTCTTCAAATATGACGGAGAAATAAAAACTTTCTCAGACAATGTCTGAAGTGGCATAGTGTTGTTTGAAACTTAAAAATCTATATGAGAAACGCTAGGGTAATCACTAAATTTCAAAAGGAGGTATAATATGTGAATCGGAAATAGAATGCAATCATGTAAAATGCTCAATTAAAAGTAGAGGGAACAAAAAGAGCAAACGGAAAAAAGATGCAACAAGGACAAACCATAGATACTAATACAAGTTTATCAATAATCACTAAAAATGTGAAGGACATAAACACATTAATTGTAATAAAGTCTGACTCCACTTTTTGATGTTTGCTGATGGCTTCTAAGATGTGATGGCTTACATCTGGGCAAACTGGTAAGAAAACCCAGGTGTTCTCCTCTTTGTTGTCAATGGGAAGTTCAAAATGTGTAAGCCCCAGCTTGCGAATGAGAATCCCCAGTGTAGTCCATAGCTTAACCACCATAAAAATCCCAATCCAATCTCCTCTTGCTTTCCTCCAGCCATTTTTGGACTACAGAGAAATCTACTCTGCTCTTCCAAAAAGCCTCATTATGTGAAGAATAAACCTTTTAATACCCTCTTGGGCTGTGCACAGGTCCTGATCAGTCATTGACCATCAGTTTTGATAACTAAACCACATTTTGGGTGGGGGTTTGTCCTGTGTCTCTGAGGTAGCCATGATGATTAGCACAATGAGCAGGTGTCTAGACAATAATGCCCACCACTAGAGAGTTTTTTCATTTCAGCTTGTTAACTGGCTTTGCTGTCCACTTGTGAGGATGTATTTTGAGCTGTGTTGCTTTGTGCTGCATTTGTTTTGTCCTACTGAGTCACTGTGAAAGACTTTGGTCTAAGGAGTTTTGATAATTGGTATTTAGGGACAGGAGTATGGGTTTGGGACTCTCCTTAAAGTGGCCCTGGGTTCATGTGTCATGAGCTGGGTCTGTGTATCTCAGATTGAGTCATATGTCTCAAGCATAAGCCATAATTAAGTCTAGACTCAAGAGAATGACTTTTAACCTGTGACCACGGGTTTCTTGTCTCAAGCAGGTGTTGGGCCCATTCTGCAGAGTGCTCAGTATGAAGACTGATACCCTTTGCAGCTTATGGATCCATCAATTTGTTGCTTGTGTGAACGGAGAGCAGTTACTCTGTGGCATTTAAGGTCACACTCACACTACAAAATGCCTTTGTTGCTGATGCCGCTGCTTTGCCTCCATCACCAAAAAGGATCCGAATCCTCAAAGTTATAGGAAAAAAAATCACCTATTGCCTCCCTGTAGCACAGCTAAGGGGTTAATTCCACCATGTCCTGCAGGAGGCCCTTAACCCCAATGATACTGATTTGACTCTTTAGAGGATGAAACATATAGATACAAGAAGGATAGAGAGGACCCCATCACTGAAGTATATCCAGCAACTACTATTAACAAGGAAAGGAGTAGAAAGAGGGAGGGAAGGAGAGAGAGGAACTTGAACAAGAGGAAAGAAAAAAAACCTGAACCAGAGGTACAAAATTTGAATCAATTGGAAATCTAAATTTTACTAAAATAATTCATGCAACAAAGGTCTTAGAGGACACTGGTTGGCTTTTTTATTTTACCATTGCAACCTTTTTTTTTTCTTTGAAAGAGAGAGAGACAGAGACAGAGAATGCTTGGGGCAGGGTGGGGTGGGCAGAGGGAGAGAAAGAATCTTGAGTAGGCTCCACACCCAGCATGAACCAGATGCGGGGCTTAGTTTCATGATCTTGAGATCGTGATCTGAACCAAAATAAAGAATAGGACACTCAACCAACTGAGCCACCCAGGCGCCCCCGCAACCATTTTGAAGTGTACAACTCAGTGTCATTAAGTACATTCACTATGTTGTGCAACCATTACTGCCATCCATTTCCAGAACTTTTTTATCCCCCCTAACTGAAACTGTCTCCATTAGATAATAACTCCTCATTTCACTTTCTGCTCAGCTCCCAGTAACTTTATTCTACTTTCTGTCTCTGTGAATTTGCCTATTTTAGTACCTCTTATTAGTAGAATCATACAATATTTGCCCTTTGGGGTTTGGCTTATTTCACTCAGCCTAATGTTTTTAAGGTTTCTCTGTGTTGTAACTTCATTCCTCTCTATCCTTAAATAATATTTCATTGTATAGATATACCATGTTTTACTTTTCCACTCATTCATTGATTGACAGTTGAGTTGTTTCCACCTTTTGCATATTGTGAATAGTGCTACTGTGAACATGGGTGTACAAGTATCTGTTTGAGTCTCTGGTTCAGTATACCTGGAAGTGGAGTTGGCGGGTCATATGGCAATCTATGTTTAACCTTTTGAGAAACTTCCAGATTGTTTTCCACAATGGCCATACCATTTTATATTCCTACCAACCACACACAAGTGTTTTAGTTTCTCAACATCCTCACCAACAAGTGTTATTTTTCTTTTTTAAATAATAGCCATCTTAATAGGTATGACTTAGTATCTTATTGTGATTTTTATTTTTATTACTCTAATGACCAAAAAGTTGAGTAAGAAGAACATGTGACTGAGGTACATTCTACAAAATACCTGACTAGTATTCCTCAAAACTGTCAAGGTCATGAAAAACAAAGAAAGTCTGAGAAACTGTCACAGCCAAGAGGAGCCACCTAAGGAGACATGACAAGTAAATTTAGTGTGCTATCCTGGATGAGATTTTGGAATGAAACAATATATTAGATAAAAACTAAAGAAACCTGAATAAAGTATGGATTTTAGTTAATAATAATGTATGAGTATTTGTTCATGAATTGTACTGTGTGCCATACTAATAAGGAAACTATGTGAGGAGGTATATGGGACCTCTACTTTCTCTTCCTCTTCCTCTTCCTTCTTTGTAAATCTAAACTGTTTAAAAATAGAAACCTTCTTTCCAAAGGAAAAAGATCCTATAGACATTAAAAAAATAGTATAATATCTTGATCAGTTTACTCCAGTATATTCAATAAATTTGAGAAAACTGGAAGAGTACCTAAAAAACACAAATTGTCAAAACTGATTCAAGAAGAAATAGAAAATTTGAAGGCACTACATTCATTAAATAAATAGAACGTATAACTTAGAGCTTTCCTACAGTGGGAAATCAAGGACTGGATGATTTTGCTGTCAAATCCATCAAACACTTAAGGGAGAAAAAACCAAAATTCTATACAAATAGTAGAAAAGGAACACTTGCAAACTCATTTTATGAGTCCAGTGTAACCCTGCTACTAAACACTGACAAATATTTTGAAGGAAAGATGCTATACACCAATATTACTCATGAAAGTCTATTCAGCCTTCCTAACAAAATACCATCAAATTGAATCCAGCAATATATAAAATGGATGATACATCATGACCAAGTTTTCTCCAGGAACTCAGGATTGGTTCAAATTGTGGGCTGGGGGAGGAGAAAACAATGTAATTATCTCAGTAGATGCAGGAGACAAAATTTAATAACACCTACTTGTGACTAGGGTGAGAAGAAAACAGGCTTAAACTAGTAAAGAGCCTCGACAAAAGGAAACTATAGCCAACAACATACTTGATGGTGTACAAGGATTGAGAACAAGGCAGGGATGGCAACCTGCGCACTTGATATTCAGCATTGTAGTGGAGATCCTAAGCAGTGCAACAATACAAGAAACATAAAGTGGAGGTCGGGGTACCAGGTGGTGGGTATTATAGAGGGCACGGATTGCATGGAGCACTGGGTGTGGTGCAAAAATAATGAATACTGTTATGCTGAAAATAAAAAATAAATTAAAAAAATAAATAAAGGGGAAAAAAGCATCTGAATTTGAAAGAGAGCCATAGACTATCCTTATTTGCAGAGGACATGATTGTGTATATAGAAAATCTTAAGAAATTGGGGCACCCAGGTGGCTCAGTCAGTTGAGAGACCAACTCATGGTTTCAGCTCAGGTCATGATCTCTAGGTCTTTGGATCAAGCCCTGCATCAGGCTCTGTGCTCAGCACAGACTCTGCTAGAGATGATCTCCCTCTCCCTCTGCTTTTCCTCTGCTCGCACATACACAAACTCTTTCTCACACTCTATCTCTAAAATAAAAAAAATAAATAAATAAAATCTTAAAAAAAAAGAAAACCAGGAAATTTACCAAAAAAAATACTAGAACTTGTAGGTGAATTTAGGAGTCAAAGAATACAAAATCAATATTCAAAATCAATTGTATTTCTAACAGCAAAGCATTGTCAATTGAAAATAATCTAGCAGCATATAAATATGAAACACTTTGAGATAGATCTAATGAAATATATGTAAGACCTATCAACTGAAACTATAAAACATTTCTTAGAGAAATTAAAAATGTAGATAAGTAAAAAATATACCATTTTTAAAAAAGATTTTATTTATTTGACAGAGAAAGAGATCACAAGTAGGCAGAGAGTCAGGCAGAGAGAGAAGGGGAAGCAGGCTCCCTGCTGAGCAGAGAGCCCGATGCGGGGCTCAATCCCAGGACGCTGAGATCCTGACCAGAGCTGAAGGCATCAGCTTAATCCACTGAGCCACCCAGGCGCCCCTTGCTTTTTTTTTTAATTGGGTTGTTATTTTGAGTTATTGGGGTTCTTGATAAATTCTGCAAATTATCGTCTTATTAGACAACATGTGTTGCAAATATTTTCTCCATAGGTTGCCTTTTGACTCAGTTGATTGTATCTTTGGATGTGCAGAAGTTTTAAATTTTGGTAACATCCAGCTTACCTGTTTTTACTTTTGTTGTCTCTGTTTTTTAGTGTCATATCAATATATCATAGTCAAATCCAGTGTTAAAAGCTTTCCCCTTATGTCATTTTGTAAAAGTTTTAGGTCTTTTTTTTAAGATTTTATTTATTTTAGAGGGAGAGAGAGAGAGAGAGCACAAGCAGGGGGAGCAGCAGACAGAGAGAGAGGGAGCAGCAGCAAGCTCCCTTCTGAGCACGGAGCTCCATATGGGCTCCATCCCAGGACCCTGGGATCATGCCCTGAGCCAAAGGCAGATGCTTAACCAACTGAGTCACGCAGGTGCCCAAGAGTTTTATGTCTTACATTTCGGGTTTTGGTGTATTTTAAAAGTTTATGATTTTGATGAAGCCCAATATCTTCTTTTTCTTTAGTTGCTGTGGAGCCATGTCTAAGAATCTATAACTAAATTCAAGATTAACCTCTGTTTTCTTCCAGAAGCTTTGTGGCTTTAGGTTAGATCATTTATCTGGTCTGAGGTAACTTTTGTATATGGGGTAAAGTAGAGTTCCAGCTTCATTCTTTATATGTGGAAATTCAGTTGTTTCAGCATCATTTGTTCAACAAATATACCATTTTCACTATTAGAAGACTCAGTATTAAGTTATTCCTTTCTCATTAAATTGATTTTTTAGATTCCATGCAACTCCATCCAAAGATCCCAGCAGATCTGCTGACAAAAGAAATTCTTAGGGCATCTGGGTGGCTTAGTTGAGTGTCCAGCTCTTGATTTTGGCTCAGGTCATGATCTCAGGGTTGTGAGATCAAGTCCTGCATCAAGCTCTGTGTTCAGCATGGAGTCTGCTTGGGATTCTCTCTCCCTTTCCCTCCCTCTGTCCCTCCACCATCACATCTCTCTCAAATAAATAAATAAATCATTAAAAATTCCCCTTTCTGAACCAAGATGCCCTTCAATGGACGAATGGATAAGGAAGATGTGGTCCATATACACTATGGAGTATTATGTCTCCATCAGAAAGGATGAATACCCAACTTTTGTAGCAGCATGGATGGGACTGGAAGAGATTATGTTGAGTGAAATAAGTCAAGCAAAGAGAGTCAATTATCATATCATTTCACTTATTTATGGAGCATAACAAATAACATGGAGGACAAGGGGAGATGGAGAGGAGAAGGGAGTTGAGGGAAATTGGAAGGGGAGGTAAACCATGAGAGAGTATGGACTCTGAAAAACAATCCGAGGGTTTTGAAGGGGCGGGGGGTGGGAGGTAGGGGGAACCAGGTGGTGGGTATTAGAGAGGGCACGGATTGAATGGAGCACTGGGTATGGTGCAAAAACAATGAATACTGTTATGCTGAAAAGAAATAAAAAATAAAAAAAAATTCCCTTTCTTTCCTCAGAGACTCTTTATTTCATCTCCACTCTTGATGCATATTTTTGCTGGGTATGGAATTCTGGTTCCTTCCTTTCAGCATTTAAGAAATGCTGTGCCAATTCTTTTGGCTTTTGTGGTTCTAATGACAAATCTGCCATAATTTGAATTTTTGTTCCTCTAGAGGTAATGTGTTGATTTTCTCTGGGTGATTTTAAGGCCCCTTTTTTGTCTTTAGTTTTTAGTAGTTTGACTATGAGACATTTAGTTGTGGATTTCTTTGGCAGATAATTTGTTTGGGGTTCACGAAATTTCTTTAATCTGTAGGTTTATGTCTTTTGTCAAATTTGTTAAGTTTTCAGCCATTATTTCTTTAAATATATTTTTATCCTTGCACTTATTCTCCTCTACTCTGGGATTCTGATGACACAAATGTTTGATCTCTTGTCGTTACCCTTACAGTTCCATGGGGTTCTGTTCACTTTTTTTTTTAAGATTTTATTTATTTATTTGAGGGAGAGTGAGTGAGAGAGAGCATGAGAGAGGAGAAGGTCAGAGGGAGAAGCAGACTCCCCAAGGAGCGGGGAGCCTGATGAGGCACTCGATCCTGAAAGTCCAGGATCATGACCTGAGCCGAAGGCAGTTGCCCAACCAACTGAGCCACCCAGGCGCCTGGTTCTGTTCACTTTTAAAAATCTTTTTCTTAGCGTGCCTGGGTATCTCAGTGGGTTAAAGTCTCTGCTTTCGGCTCAGGACATGGTCCCAGAGTCCTGGGATCGAGCTCCACATTAGGCTCTCCACTCAACAAGGAGCCTGCTTCCCCCTCTCTCTCTGCCTGCCTCTCTGCCTACTTGCAATCTCTCTCTGTCAAATAAAAAAAAAAAAAAACAACAAACTTTTTTCTCCCTCTCAGTTGCTTAGACTGGGTAATTTCTATTGATCTCTCTTCAATTTTACATAGTCTTCCCTGTAGTATCTATTTTGCTATTGAGTCCAATAACTTCTTTTTGCATTTTTCAGTTCTTTTTTTAAATAACTTTTTGATTGGTATGTTAGTCACTGTACAGTACATCATTAGTTTTTGATGTGGTGTTCCATGATTCATTGTTTGTGTATAATACCCAGTGCTCCATGCAATACACAACCTCCTTACTACTCATCACCCTGCTTACCCATTCCCCAACATCCCCTAAAATCCTCAGTTTGTTTCCCAGAGTCCATAGTGTCTTATGGTGCATCTCTCCCTCTGATATGCCACCCTTCATTTTCCCCTTTCTTCTCCTAATGTCTTCCAGGCTATTCCTTATGTTCCACAAATAAATGAAACCATATGACAATTGACTTTCTCTGTTTTGACTTATTTCACTTAATATGATCTCCTCCAGTTCCATTAATGTCAATGCAAATACTGGATATTCATCCTTTCTGATGGTTGAGTAATATTCCATTGTATAGATTAATGTCAATGCAAATACTGGATATTCATCCTTTCTGATGGTTGAGTAATATTCCATTGTATAGATGGACCACATCTTCTGTATCCATTTATCTGTTGAAGGGAATCTTGGCTCCATCCACAGTTTGGCTATTTTGGACATTGTTGCTATGAACATCAGCGAGCATATGGCCTTTCTTTTCACTACATCTGTACTTTGGGTAAATACCCAGTAGTGCAATTGCTGGGTATTAGGGTAGCTCTATTTTTAACTTTTGAGGAGTCTCCACACTGTTTTCCAAAGTGGCTGTACCAACTTGGGTTCCCAAAACCGTGTAAGAGGGTTCCCCTGTCTCCACAACTTCCCCAACATGTGTTGTTTCTTGTCTTTTTAATTTTTGCCATTCTAACTAGTGTAAGGTGGTATCTCAAGGTGGTTTTGATTTGAATTTCCCTGATGGCTAATGATGATGAACACTTTTTCATGTGTCTGTTAGCCATTTGTATGTCTTTTTTTTTTTGGAATGTAAGTTTAATGCTGCCTGAGATGATCTCAATAAATTTTTTTTCAATTTATTTATTTTCATAAAAACATTATTCATTATTTTTTCACCACACCCAGTGCTCCATGCAAGCCGTGCCCTCTATAATACCCACCACCTGGTACCCCAACCTCCCATCCCCCCACCACTTCCAACCCCTCAGATTGTTTTTCAGAGTCCATAGTCTCTCGTGGTTCACCTCTCCTTCCAATTTACCCCAACTCCCTTCTCCTCTCTAACACCCCTTGTCCTCCATGCTATTTGTTATGCTCCACAAATAAGTGAAACCATGTGATAATTGACTCTCTCTGCTTGACTTATTTCACTCAGCATAATCTCTTCCAGTCCCGTCCATGTTGCTACAAAAGTTGGGTATTCATCCTTTCTGATGGAGACATAATACTCCATAGTGTATATGGACCACATCTTCCTTATCCATTCATCCATTGAAGGGCATCTTGGTTCTTTCCATAGTTTGGCGACCGTGGCCATTGCTGCTATAAACATTGGGGTACAGATGGTCCTTCTTTTCACGACATCTGTATCTTTGGGGTAAATACCTAGGAGTGCAATTGCAGGGTCATAGGGAAGCTCTATTTTTAATTTCTTGAGGAATCTCCACACTGTTCTCCAAAGAGGCTGCACCAACTTGCATTCCCACCAACAGTGTAAGAGGATTCCCCTTTCTCCACGTCCTCTGTCTTCTTTGGAGAAGTGTCTGTTCATGTCTTCTGCCCATTTTTTGACTTGATTATTTGTTTTTTGGTATTGAGTTTGAGAAGTTCTTTATAGATCTGAGATGCCAGCTCTTTGTCTGTAGTGTCATTTGCAAATATCTTCTCCTTTTCCGTGGGTTGTTTCTTTGTTTTGTTGACTATTTCCTTTGCTGTGCAGAAGCTTTTTATCTTGATTGAGTCCCAGAAGGTCATTTTCACTTTTGTTTCCCTTGCTTTTGGAGAGGTGTTTTGAAGGAAGTTTCTGTGGCCAATGTAGAAAATGTTATTGTCTATGTTCTTCTCTAGGGTTTTTTTTTCTTCTCTAGGATTTTGATGGATTCCTGCCTCACATTGGTCTTTCATCCATTTTTTAGTTTATCTTTGTGTATAGATTAAGAGAATGGTTGAGTTTCATTCTTCTATACATAGCTGTCCAATTTTCCCAGCACAATTTTTTGAAGAGATTGTCTTTTTCCCATTGGATATTTTTTCCTGTTTTGCTGAAGATTAGTTGACCATAGAGTGGAGGGTCCATATCTCTCTAGTCTGTTCCACTGGCCTATGTGTCTGTTTTTGTGCCAGTACCATGCTGTCTTGGTGAGCACAGCTTTGTAGTAAAGCTTGAAATCAGGCAATGTGATGCTCCCTGCTGTTTTTCTTTGTCAACACTTCCTTAGTGATTCAGGGTCTTTTTTTTGTTCCATACGAATTTCAGAATTGTTTGTTCCAGCACTTTGAAAAATGCTATTAATATTTTGATCATGATGACATTGATAGTATAGATTGCTCTGGGCAGCATATTTTAACAATGTTTATTCTTTCAGCCCATGAGCATGAGATGTTTTTCCCTCTTTTTGTGTATTCTTCAGTTTCCTTCATAAGTGTTCTATAGTTTCTAGAGTATAGATCCTTTACCTCTTGGTTAAGTTTATTCCAAGTTATCTTGAGGTTTTTTGGTGCTATTATGAATGTAACTGATTGCCTAGTTTATCTTTCTACAGTTACATTGTTATTGTATAGGAAAGCAACTGATTTCTGTGCATTAATTTTGTGTCCTGCCACATTACTGAATTGCTATATGAGTTCTAGTAATTTGGGGGTAGAGCCTTTTGGGTTTTCCACAGAAAGGATCATGTCACCTGTGAAGAGAGTTTGACTTCTTCTTTCCCATGTTGGATACCTTTTGTTATTGTTGTTGTTGTCTGATTGCTGTTGCTAGGACTTCCAGTACTATGTTAAAGAGTAGTGGTGAGAGTGGGCATCCTTGTGTTCAGTTCTAAAGTTTCCAGTTACTTTTATGTCTTCTGTTTCTTTCTTGAGACTTCTACCATTTTATTTAGAGTTTTCAGTTGTTAGAGTTTTATAACAGCTGTTTTCACAGCTCTGTCTGCTATGACTGTGTTACCTCAGCATTGTCATCTATTCATTTTCTCTTCTCAGGCAAATAGAGATTTTACTGGTTTTTCATATACCAAATTATTTTGTATTGTATCTCAGATATTTGGGATATTATTTATGAGTGTCTTGGTCTTCTTTAAGTCTTACAGAGAAAGTTGATATTTTGATTTTATCAAGCAGTTGAGATGATTGGGTTCAGTTCACAAGTTTGAGCAAGCATTCTATGTTGTGGTTTCAATATTGGTTCCTTTTTCATGGTGTCTGTGGCCAATATTCTCTCTGTGACTTGGCTACCCCATAATTCACTTCTTAACATCAGTAGTATGCTATAGGGTCATACCCATGAATGTAGTATGTGGGCCTTGAATTCGGAGGTTTATGAAGAACTTTATGGTGTCACTTCTCCCACGTTCCTCCCTCTCCATGATCTCAACAGAGTTTTTTTTGTCTTCTGGGCCCCACAGCTGGGGCTTTATATGCATCATTCTGCCACACACTTCATGCAACTGTATCCACATCAGGGGCCCAAGGGTTCCTTTCCCTCGGAGTTTTAGACACCTCTCTTCCCTGCTGTTCCTACTGCCATTGTTTTTGCCATGGGGCAGAGAGATAAGAGAAGAAGCAATCTACTTCTTCTCTTTAAGGGGGTTCTCTTTTAGGGTTAGGGGGTCCTCTCTGAGGGTTAGGAGACCCCCCACCTGCATCCCTCAAACCAGAAGTGGAAAGATTTCAACTAGCTCATTCTCTATCCTCACCAATTCCCAGTTTAGCATTTCTGGCTACACTGAGTCCAGATTGGGGGCTACAAAATAGAAAATAGATGGCAAATTCATGGAAAATTTAGTGTTCCAATTCTTTTTTATTTTCTCCCCCAATTCTACTACTATTTACTTTCCAGAGTCCTCATTACTATTCTGCATTCTGTCCAGATTTTATAGCTGAGAGAGACAGGATGGAATGTGCTAACTTTTTCTTATGCAGAACTAGAACCTCCTAGCAATCTTTAAAAAACAAAAACCACAAATTGTGAAAAACAACAACAACAACAAATGATCAAATTAAAAAATAGGCAGAGGACCTGAATAGATCCAAAGAAGATATACAGATGGCCAACAGACATGTGAAAAGATGTTCAATATTACAAGTCATCAGGGAAATGCAAATAAGAACCATAATAAGATATCACCTTACACCTGTCAGAATAGCTAGTATCAAAAAGACAAGAAATAACTAGTTCTGGTGAGATATAGAGGAAAGGGAACCCTCATGCACCATTGGTGGAATGCAAATTGGTACAGCCACTGGGGAAAACTGTATGGAGATTCCTCAAAAAATTAGAAGTAGAAATACTATGTGATCTAGTAATTCCATTAGTAGGTATTTACCCAAAGAAAACAAGAACACTAATTTGAAAACATACAACTTCCCATGCTATTATTTATAATAGCAAATGCTATGCTATTATTTATAATAGCAAAGATATAGAAGCAGCCCAAGTGTCCATGGATAGAAGAATGGATAAAGAAGATGTGCAATATAATGGAATATTATTCAGCCATCAAAAAGAATGAGACCTTGCAATTTGCAACAACATGGATGTACCTAGAGGGTATTATTCTAAGCGAAATAAATCAGACACAAAGACAAATACCATATGATTTCACTTATATGTAGAATGTAGAAGACAAAGCAAATGAACAAAACACCAAACAGAGAGAAACCCATAAATACAGAGAAAAAAACTGATGGTTTCCAGAGGGGAGGAAGGCAACAGGGGATTGGGCAAAAATGGGTGAGGGAAATGGGAGGCACAGACTTCTAGTTATGGAATAGCAAGTCGTAGGGATGAAAGGCAGAGCATAGGGAAGGTAATCAATGGTACTATAAGAGCATCATATGGGGATAGCAGCTACACTTGTGGTGAGTAGAGAATAACATATAGAGTTGGTCAAATCACCATGTTGTACACCTGAAACTAATGTAAAATTGTGTGTACACTACACCCCGATGAAAAATTAAAGACAAAACAGAAAGCACTGGGTGGCTCAGTTGGTTAAGCACCCTACTCTTGGTTTCAGCTCAGGTCATGATCTCAGGGTTGTGGGCTCAGGTCCTGTGCTTGGCTCCATGCTGAACACTGAGTGTGCCTGGGTTTCTCTCTCCCTCTCCTTCTGCCTCTCCCCTGCTTGCTTGCACTCTCTGTCTCAAATAAATAAATAAATAAATATTTTTTTTAAAAAACCTGGAAAACAAAGTTTGTGCAGATTAAATAGACTTCTATATTATGTTTGAAACATAAATAGATACAAATAAAGATAAATTGTGGAAAATTGAATCCAAAATTTATATGAAGATGTGGTGGATTTACAGATAGTTAAACTATCTTGGAAGATAGAAGTTTATTTCTTTATTTTTTATTATTTTATTTCTTTACTTACTAAAACACTGAAATAGCCAAGAGAGTGTGTTATTGGCATAAGGATGGATGAATAAATCATTGGAGCAGGGACACAGTCCAGAAATACACCCACATATATTGGTCAGTTACTTTGACAAATGTACTGAGGTAAATCTATGACAAAATGATAAACTTTTCAACAAAATGTGTTGCTGGAACAATTGGGTATCCTTAAGGAGAAAAGATGAACTTTGGCCTTCTCAAATCACAAACAAAAATTAACTAAAATGGACTGTAATAAAAGCTAAAACTTCTAGAAAAAACCATAGGTGAAAACTTTATGATAGTGAGGTGACAAAGATTTCTTGGCATTCAAAAAGTATGAACCATAAAAGAAAATAGGAGTAAATTGTACTTCATCAATTTACTAAATTTAAATTCAATTAGCCAATGGATAGTACATCATAAATTTCAGATGTAGTGTTCCATCTTACATCAGTTGCATAGAACACCCGTTTCTCATCACATCACATGCCCTCCTTAATGCCCATCACCCAGTTACACCATCCCTTCCACCCACCACTCCTTCAGCAATCCTCAGTTTATTTTACATAATTAAGAGTCTCATGGTTTTTCTCCCTCTCTGATTAAAACCTCTTTGAAAGACAGCATTTAAAAAGTGAAATGTGAACCACCAATTAGAAGAAAAATATTTGCAATGCACATATCCAACAGAAGACTTGTATTCAGAATACAGTTTCCTTACTGATCAATAAGAAGGGAAACAATCCCCCACCCCCCCAAAAATGGGCAAAAGATTTCTTCACACTTGGTTACAAAAGTACACACTTGACCAAAAAAAGCAACATAAAATCCAGCCCAGCATCACTGGAATAGGGAAATACAAGTAAAAACACAGCAAGAAACTACTGCACATCCATTAGGATGGGTTGGGGATGTGGAACAACAGGAGCTCTCATATATATTTGGTAGGAATGTGGAATGGCTGAACTACTTTGGAAAGCAGTTTGGCTGTTCCTAATTTAGTCACATATTTACCATATGTCCCAGCAAGTCATCTCCTGTGTGTTGTACAAAAACTCAGGTGTGAATATTCATAGCAACTTTATTCATAAAAGCATAAAATTGTAAAAAATCCAAATGTTCATTGAAAGATGAATGGATGAACAAATCACAATATATTTGTACAATAAAGTACTACTCAACAATAAAAAAAATTAATGAACCACTGACAAGCACAACAGCATATATAAATTTCAAAATTATTATTTTGAGCAAAAGAATCCAGGTTAAAAAATACATATCACTTGTGTATTTCATACTTGTGTGTGAAATTCTAGAAAAGCCCAATATACTTTATAGTGATAAAAAGCAATCACTGGTCACCTACAGGTGAGGGTTAGTGATTGGGAAGGAGACTTCTCGGAACTTGATTGTGGTGGTGGCTACAGAATCGCATGCATTCATCAACTCATCGATCAATCATAAGTCAAAACAAATACTTAAATGTGTGCAAATTAACAGTATATAAATTATACTTCAAAATTTGGTTTTTTTAAAATATTTATTTATTTATTTTACAGACAGAGATCACAAGTAGGAAGAGAGGCAGGCAGAGAGAAGAGAGAGAGGAGGATGAAGCAGGCTCCCTGCTGAACAGAGAGCCTGATGCGGGGCTCAATCCCAGGACCCTGAGATCATTACTCGAGCTGAAGGCAGAGGCTTTAGCCCACTGAGCCACCCAGGCACCCCATCAAAATTGGTTTTTATTCAATGCTTAAATGCTTATTGAACATTTCCTAAATAGTAGGCACTGGGTGGATGAGAAGAATGAATGTATCAAAAGGAGCTGGGGCGTCTCAAATATTTCTGGCTGCAGTGGTTGGGAAGAAGATGAATCAAGAGGGATAAGGATTCAGGTAGAGGGGCGTGTGTATGTGTGCGTGTGTGTGTTTGTTTGTCTGTGTGTCTGTGTGTGATCCTGAATTGGTATCTGTGACTCAGTGCCTCAGAATTTGCCCATTAGTAGACTGGCAATTTTATGAACTCCCCTGATCAGTAATGTATGCCATTAGTACTGACAGACTGCCCTGAGGTTTGATTATTTTTTTTCCCCCAAGTTGAACAGTATCTAGGAAGGACTATGCAGCATCAGTGTCCAGGTCTAGTGGTGTCATTATTTCTACTTGCACTACCTAATTAGAGCTCCTATGTATTGAACCAGGCTACCTCTACCCCAGTTCACCCAGATTTATTCAGTTCTTCGACATTCCCCCTAAATTCTAAGATGAGACGGAAGAGCCACAGTTTGGGGAGTGATGAACTTGCTTTCAATTCTCTTTTGTCAGACCACCTGCCAAGTAAGTGGGAGGGGGGCATCTGACATTTATTGTGGCTTTCCCAGGAAGAAGTTTCTGCCTTGGGGATGAATGCAGCATGACCAGTTTGTACTTGTTTGCTCAGTGATGTAAATCTTCGGGTGAGATCACGGCTGGATGTTGGCAAAGCCATGCAGATGGAGTGGCCCTGTGTGAGTAAACATGCTCAGTGCACCGACTCATGGCCAACATGCTGCGACTCTATCATCCCAAATTGCTTTCTTAAGATACAACTGTTTCCTCAGTATGTTTTCTCTGTGTGATATTAATGACCACAGACTATTGAATCAGTTCTTCCCTGGAGGCTGTCTGATTATATTAGGTGGGGAATGTTCTCTGCACTGTTTAACTTGCCTTCATCTCTTCCTAAAGGCAAAAACCCCCATCATAGAATGCTGCCATGACTTTGTAAGTTAGTGTGCATGACTCCTTCAACTTAAACTAAATGCTGGTGAACTCATTCACTGTCACTGACAGCCATTAGCTTGTCTCATGGACTTACCAGGTTAACTGAGCTGTGTGACTATCACAGCGCTTTTAAACCATGCCTTCTTGTGCACCCTGCATGGGACACACTGTACCTTAGACTCAGCCATGCCTGGGATTTATATATGGTCTCTGCCTCAGAGTTTACAACTGAGTGGTAAAACCAGACCAGATAAACAATCAAGTGTACAAATTAGTTTTATTATCCACAGGGAAGCAAATGACTTTTGAATTCTAGCATAAATAAACGAGATTGATGCTTGGGCCATACATTGATTTAAGCTAATCATCTTGATTATGAGCCCAGAAGATGAAATTCTGTCCACAGGGAGAGTAAGTGACTTGTGGAGCCAGTCACACCTAAGTTTGTCGACTCCAAACACAATCCTTTTGCACTGCATCAAGGCAGCAGGGAAGAATGTTAAAAAAATTCATGAAGCAGGGCTCTGTTTTTTGTTTAGTGTGACCAGGACATTTTTTACCATTGGTGGGGAGGGACATAACTTGTCTGCCATCTTCCATTCACTAAAGTAAGAGAGAAACAATCCAGTTTGAGAGGCATGTGCATTTAAAGGTAGAGATGCTCTAGGCAGTAATCTCTTTGATATCAGCCACAGCAACTTCTTTCAAGATACGTCTCCAAAGGCAAAGGAAACAAAAGCAAAAATAAACTTCTGGGACTTCATCAAAATCAAAAGCTTCTGCACAGCAAAGGAAACCGTCAAAAAAACAAAGAGGCAACCCACGGAATGGGAGAAGATATTTGCAAATGACAGTACAGACAAAAGGTTGATATCCAGGATCTATAATGAACTCCTCAAACTCAACACACATGAAACAGACAAACACATCAAAAAATGGGCAGAAGATATGAACAGACACTTCTCCAATCAAGACATACAAATGGCTATCAGACATATGAAAAAATGCTCATCATCATTAGCCCTCAGGGAGATTCAAATTAAAACCACATTGAGATATCACCTTACACCAGTTAGAATGGCCAAAATTAACAAAACAGGAAACAACATGTGTTGGAGAGGATGTGGAGAAAGGGGAACCCTCATACACTGTTGGTGGGAATGCAAGTTGGTGCAGCCTCTTTGGAGAACAGTGTGGAGATTCCTCAAGAAATTAAAAATAGAGCTTCCCTATGACCCTGCAATTGCACTCCTGGGTATTTACCCCAAAGATACAGATGTCGTGAAAAGAAGGGCCATCTGTACCCCAATGTTTATAGCAGCAATGGCCACAGTCGCCAAACTATGGAAAGAACCAAGATGCCCTTCAATGGATGAATGGATAAGGAAGATGTGGTCCATATACACTATGGAGTATTATGCCTCCATCAGAAAGGATGAATACCCAACTTTTGTAGCAACATGGACGGGACTGGAAGAGATGATGCTGAGTGAAATAAGTCAAGCAGAGAGAGTCAATTATCATATGGTTTCACTTATTTGTGGAGCATAACAAATAGCATGGAGGACAAGGGGCGTTAGAGAGGAGTAGGGAATTTGGGTAAATTGGAAGGGGAGGTGAACCATGAGAGACTATGGACTCTGAAAAACAGTCTGAGGGGTTTGAAGTGGCGGGGTGGTGGGAGGTTGGGGTACCAGGTGGTGGGTATTATAGAGGGCACGGCTTGCATGGAGCACTGGGTGTGGTGAAAAAATAATGAATAATGTTTTTCTGAAAATAAATAAATTGGGAAAAAATAAAGGTAGAGATGCATCTGCACTTAGAATCCCTTCTACTAGTCAGCATGGACATTTTAATAATGTTTATTCTTCTGATCCCTGTGCATGGAATGTTTTTCCATCTTTTTGTGTCTTCTTCAATTTCTTTCCTGAGTGTTCTGTAGTTCCTCAAGTATAAATCCTTTACCTCTTTGGTTATGTTTATTCCAAGATATCGTGTTGTGTTTGGTGCTATTGTAAATAGAATTGATTCTCTAATTGTCCTTTCTACAGTTTCATTGTTAGTGTATAAGAAAGCAACTGATTTCTGTGCATTGATTTTGTATCCTGCCACATTACTAAACTGCTATATGAGTTCTAGTAATTCTATGCTTTTGATGCCATCCTGATCAAAATAAATAAATAAGTAGTGGCATTTGTCAAAGTGCTGGAACAAACAATTCTGAAATTCGTATGGAACAAAAAAAAGACCCTGAATCACTAAGGAAGTGTTGACAAAGAAAAACAGCAGGGAGCATCACATTGCCTGATTTCAAGCTTTACTACAAAGCTGTGCTCACCAAGACAGCATGGTACTGGCACAAAAACAGACACATAGGCCAGTGGAACAGACTAGAGAGATATGGACCCTCCACTCTATGGTCAACTAATCTTCAGCAAAACAGGAAAAAATATCCAATGGGAAAAAGACAATCTCTTCAAAAAATTGTGCTGGGAAAATTGGACAGCTATGTATAGAAGAATGAAACTCAACCATTCTCTTAATCTATACACAAAGATAAACTAAAAAATGGATGAAAGACCAATGTGAGGCAGGAATCCATCAAAATCCTAGAGAAGAAAAAAAAAATCCTAGAGAAGAACATAGGCAATAACATTTTCTACATTGGCCACAGAAACTTCCTTCAAAACACCTCTCCAAAAGCAAGGGAAACAAAAGTGAAAATGAACTTCTGGGACTCAATCAAGATAAAAAGCTTCTGCACAGCAAAGGAAATAGTCAACAAAACAAAGAAACAACCCACGGAAAGGGAGAAGATATTCGCAAACGACACTACAGACAAAGAGCTGGCATCTCAGATCTATAAAGAACTTCTCAAACTCAATACCAAAAAACAAATAATCAAGTCAAAAAATGGGCAGAAGACATGAACAGACACTTCTCCAAAGAAGACATACAAATGGCTAACAGACACATGAAAAAGTGTTCATAATCATTAGCCATCAGGGAAATTCAAATCAAAACCACCTTGAGATACCACCTTACACTAGTTAGAATGGCAAAAATTGAAAAGACAAGAAACAACACATGTTGGGGAAGTTGTGGAGAAAGGGGAACCCTCTTACACGGTTTTGGGAACCCAAGTTGATACAGCCACTTTGGAAAACAGTGTGGAGACTCCTCAAAAGTTAAAAATAGAGCTACCCTAATACCCAGCAATTGCACTACTGGGTATTTACCCAAAGTACAGATGTAGCAAAAAGAAGGGACATATGTACCCCAATGTTCATAGCAGCAATGTCCACAATAGCCAAACTGGGAAGAGAGACAAGATGCCCTTCAACAGATAAATGGATAAAGAAGATATGGTTCATATCAATGGAGTATTATGTCTCCATCAGAAAGGATGAATACCCAACTTTTGCATCAACATGGATGGGACTGGAGGACATTATGCTGAGTGAAATAAGTTAAAACAGAGAAAGTCAATTATCATATGGTTTCACTTGCTTGTGGAACACAAGGAAGAACATGGAGGACATTAGGAGAAGGAAGGGAAAAGTGAATTGGGGGAGATCAAAGGGGAAGACAAACCATGAGAGATTGTGGACTCTGAGAAACAGAGGATCATGAATCTGAGGGTTTTGGAGGGGAGGGGTGTCGGGGGTTGGGTGAGCCTGGTGGTGGGTATTAAGGAGGGAATGTATTGCATGGAGAACTGGGTATTATACATAAACAACGAATCTTGGAACATTGCATCAAAAACTAATAATGTATTTTGTGGTGACTAACATACACAATATAGAAAAAAAAAAGAATCTCTTCTACTGATGGAAATTGGAGCCTTCCAGGGTGATTAGATACCAGGTTGTGGTTGTTCAAGCGGTTTAAACAAAGCACTCAGCTGCAGTCCCTCAGCCACCCATGCTGCTTATCACCATCTTGAGGAAGACTCAGGGCTCAGGCTATTCCCAGCTGAGGATAAATGAGGCTTCTCTGGGACAGAAGGGGTTGGCCTCGTCTGCTCTTGAACCATGTCGTGCTGCAGGCTGTGTTTGGCTCCACTGGCCTCTCTTGGGGACTCTTGGATCTCAAATTGCTCCCCTTTTCCTCTCTGCCGGGCTCCCGGAATCATCTCCCCAACCTTCTCCTCCGGGAAGGCCACACACCCCCAAACTAGGCTCTAGGACTCACATCTGCATATTTTGATTTCTAGGAAATCAAGCCATTTTCCACTTCTCCTGCAAGTGAAAACAAAACAAAACTCAGTTTTATCTGTCTTGAGAACTTATGGCATTTCTTACAGATCTTCCAAAGATGGATTTCTCTAGCTTTTTCTCTCCCTGAAAATGTCTGTATGCCAATTTCATTTTTGAGGGATATTTTTGTTGGCTGGAGAAGTCAAGTTTGACATCCCCAAGTCCCACCCTTGAGCACTTGAAGAGATTCCCACCATCTTCCTGTTTCCCTTGGTGCAGAAGACAAAACAACCACCACCCTTCTGTGTTGCCTGTGAAATATGCCCCTATCCCCGACCTCCTGGGGCTCCCAAGGATGTTTTCTTTACCTCGAATTTTTCAGTAGTTTGGCTCTTATGTGCCTGTAAATATTTTTTCTCCAATACTTATCTTTCTTGTGCTTTATTGAAATTCTTAGATCTCTGGGTTGATATTTTACACCAATTTTGGAAAGCTCTGAGGCATTCCTTCTTCAAGTATTGCTTCTATCCACTCTCTCTTTCCTCTGCTTTGAGAATTCCAATTACAGGTGCATTAGACTTTCTACTGTCTTACCTCTCTCAAATCCTCAGTGTTTTTTCCTCCTTGTATTTAGGTTTGCATTGTTATCATTCAGGTTGGATACTACCTATCTTTAGGTTTGATGATTGTTGGTTTTTTTCCCCCCCCCCTCTGCTGTGTCCAACCTACTGTTAAATGTATTAACTGGATTCTTTGTTTATAACGTTGTATTTTTCACTTTCTTAAGTTTTTTTTTTCTTTAAAGACTTTACTTATTTATTTGACAGAGAGAGACACAGCAATAGAGGGGACCCAGGCAGGGGGAGTGGGAGATGGAGAAGCAGGCTCCCCGCTGACCATGGAGCCCAACATGGGGCTCGATCCCAGGACCCCAGGATCATGAACTGAGCAGAAGGCAGACACTTAATGACTGAGCCACCCAAGCACCCTTAGGTTCTTTTCTGTAGAATGGTGTGTAGAATACACCGAAGTCTGGTATGTTCAGCTACAATGTCAGGAGAAGGGTGTCCTGGGAGTCTGCCTGTGGGTAGTGGGGTTGGCCCACAGGCCTGGAGCAATATTTCTTGCCAGTTGGGGGAGTAGGAGGAAGTCTCTGCTCCACTTCCCCATCTGTTCACACATAACATTGGCCTTTTCCTTTAGACTATCTAACATACTTACTACAGATTTAAGGCCCCTCTTTCCAGTCCCTAAGCCATCTCTGTGTCAGCTTTTATTGAATTTTATTTCTTGTTGATAGATTACATTTTGTTTGTTCATTTCTTTGCCTGCCTTCTCAGTTTGTAGGTTGGGCATTACATATGGACGGACAGGAGTGGCTGAAATAAATCATACTCCATCTTAGAAAAGGGTGCTTTTCTTCCATTAGTCTGTCAGTGAGGGTGGCACTGTCAGTCTAAATGTAGTCAAGCTGGGCTGGGCTTCCTTGTGGCTGTAGTTAAACTTATCCCCCACCGACCTCCCAGGTTTTGAGAGTGTGGTCAGGACTAGTCCTGCAGTAGGAGTTAGGGTTTGAGCACTGGTGAAACTCCACATATCTCTTTATACCTGACAGCCTGCCATCTCTTTCTGAACACAGGAGAGCTCCAAGCATCACAGACTGGTTTCAGCTTTTCAAGTTGTGGAAGTGTTCTCCCTGCTCTCTTGTCCTGCCTCTCATGTTTTGTCTCTGGAAAGACACTTTTCACTCTCCTGTGTGGCCTTCCACTTCCAATGGACAACCACATGCATTTAGTAAGACTTGGAGTGCCTCAGAGGGATTTCTCTCAGCCTTTGGCATGGGCTTTAGTGGGGGTTCCTTGGTGATGGGGGTGCAGACTTACCCTGTGGCTGGGGTTCTAATCCATCTCACAACTCTCATGTAGCCTCAGAAGCTTGTTGAGTGTGGCTTGTCCCAACATGGCCCACCAGGTGTATTCTTCTGCCTCCTACCACCTCATCTGGAGAAATGCAGCTCTGAGACTTCTCTCCTCACAAGGCCTTATCACTTTTTGTAATTTAGTTTGTTTTTGTTTTGTTTTGTTTTGGGCTATTTTTCATTCTCCTTTTCATTTTGGCATTCTCAGCTCTCTGGTGGGTTAAAAACACAAGATCTTTTTGTAGCTTAAGTAGATCATTTCTGTTGTTAGGGTAGAAATGTGATGACTGTTACTTTCTACATTCAACAAATATTTATTTTCCAAAGCTATCTTGTCCCCCATAAATTGGTCCCTTCAGAGCACTGGAAGTGATATCAGAAACTTAGCCCTTTAATTTGCTTTCTCGGTGTCACATCAGTTCACCTCACTTTTCTCAGTCCTGGGCTCCCCTCCAGAGGAAGGCAGGCAGTGAGGAACCCTACCAAGAGTGAGCCCTGGGCTTTGAGCTGGCTGTCCTCCAGGTGATCTGGGCAGTGCCTGCTAGCTTACCTGGTGCAGGGACACACAACCTGCATTTCCTCATCATGGTAAAACAGGAATGATCACACCAGTCAAAATATTTTAAGATGAAGCAGTGAAAAAAAAATTCCTACTCAAATAACTAACAACATAGCTAGTATTTATTGAGCTCCACACATTTTGTGTGTTTTTCTCACTTACCTTCACCAGAACTCTACTAGGTTTGTCATCCCCATGAGACACATGAGGAAACGGAGTCAGATTTTAAAAATATCCAGGATCTATAATGAACTCCTCAAACTCAACACACACGAAACAGGCAAACACATCAAAAAATGGGCAGAAGATATGAACAGACACTTCTCCAATCAAGACATACAAATGGCTATCAGACACATGAAAAAATGTTCATCATCATTAGCCCTCGGGGAGATTCAAATTAAAACCACATTGAGATATCACCTTACACCAGTTAGAATGGCCAAAATTAACAAAGAGGAAACAACATGTGTTGGAGAGGATGTGGAGAAAGGGGAACCCTCTTACACTGTTGGTGGAAATGCAAGTTGGTGCAGCCTCTTTGGAGAACAGTGTGGAGATTCCTCAAGAAATTAAAAATAGAGCTTCCCTATGACCCTGCAATTGCACTCCTGGGTATTTACCCCAAAGATACAGATGTCATGAAAAGAAGGACCATCTGTACCCCAATGTTTATAGCAGCAATGGTCACGGTCGCCAAACTATGGAAAGAACCAAGATGCCCTTCAATGGATGAATGGATAAGGAAGATGTGGTCCATATACACTATGGAGTATTATGCCTCCATCAGAAAGGATGAATACCCAACTTTTGTAGCAACATGGACGGGACTGGAAGAGATTATGCTGAGTGAAATAAGTCAAGCAGAGAGAGTCAATTATCATATGGTTTCACTTATTTGTGGAGCATAACAAATAGCATGGAGGACAAGGGGCGTTAGAGAGGAGTAGGGAATTTGGGTAAATTGGAAGGGGAGGTGAACCATGAGAGACTATGGACTCTGAAAAACAGTCTGAGGGGTTTGAAGTGGCGGGGGGGGTGGGAGGTTGGGGTACCAGGTGGTGGGTATTATAGAGGGCACGGCTTGCATGGAGCACTGGGTGTGGTGAAAAAATAATGAATAATGTTTTTCTGAAAATAAATAAATTGAAAAAAAAAAACTTGCTCAAAACTTGGAGTTAGTAGGTGGGAAAGATGGGATTTGAACCCAAGCTTCTGTCTTCTGATCCCATGCTGTGGACCCTTGATCAAGGGCCCTTCTCCCTTAGACTTTATCCCTGGTTTGAGGCAGTGGGAGAGGGTGAAGAGGAGAGGGTTCTGGGTGATGCTCAGAACCAGAGGCATCATGGGAGAAGAACTACAGGTCTGGGTCTGGCCTGTGAAGCGGTGAGCATGGGTGGGGAGAGGGAATAGAGCACCCTTTCTGGCTGGGTCCCTTCTCTTGGGAAGGCAATATTTACGACTCTTGCTGAGACCACAAGAAGATCTTAGAGAAAGCAATTTGGAAACAGGCCTGTGAGCAGCTGGAGAGGGTGGTCAGGGGCTGAGGTCCTTTCTATAGCTCACTTCCTGCCTCCATCCCCCAAACTGGACCACAGGTGACCCAGGACCTTCCTGAGCACAGTGCTGGAAGTCACTGGACATGACACTCTGAGGCCCAACGAGGGCAGCCTTCTCCCCTGCCTTGTGTCATTGAGTGGCTAAGCTAGCAGGCACCCAGCCTGGGAACTGCACTTGTCTGCTTTAACCCCATAAGACTGCAAGGTGGAATAGCATATTCCCCATCTCCACTTGGGGAAACAGGCTCTGGAAGATGAAGGACTTGCCTGGGGTCACAAAGCTTGTAAGCAACAGGACAGAAGCAAACCCAGGCCAGCTGAGACCAGATCTCACCTTCCACATGCCCTCTCTGCTGGGGTGCACCCACAGGAAGGTCCCACTGGCCCTGGAGCTATATTTTGTGTTAATTTTTTATGCAAAGTCTTCTGCTTCTGACCATACCTGGCAGGGAAGGCCTTGCTCCCAGGGCCTCTGAATGAGATGTGGATGTGGACTGCCCTTATAGAGTGGTACTACTGGCTCATGGCTAGAGGGTTGGGGATCAGGGATTAGAAAGTCCAATCTGAACCCAGTAACATGGGAGGGGCTAATGGGCTGGTGCCATGAAGATTGGCTTGTGTGCTGAAAGGCTGGTGTGTTCAGCTACAGTGTCAGGAGAAGGGTATGCTGGGAGTCTAGGACTGCCTGTCGGTAGCGGGTTGGCCCACAGGCCTGTAGCAATGTTTCTTGCCAGTTGGGGGAGTAGGGGAAAGAGGAGAGGAGGTGATTTTGCCCCCGGGGAATATTTGGCAATTACTGGAGACATTCTGGTTGTCACAACTGGTGAATGGGGAGCTGCTGCTGACATTTGGTCAACAGAGGACAGAGATGCAGGCAAATAGATCATTCCCCACAGCAAGGGGAATGGCCCAATGTCAGTGCTGCCAAGGCTAAAGACTCCCATTTCTCCTGACCCCCTCAATCCTCGTTGTGCCACCCTTCTTGGGCCCTCCAACCATGCCAAGGTCCCAGCGCTTACCTGCCTCAGTCTCCAGAGCTGACCCAAGAGCTCTGGCCTCCCCCAGCACTCATCATCTTGGTCTAGTAGCCTAGACTAATTCTTGTCCTTTCTGTGGCTGAGTCTCTCCCAGGACCCCCATCTCAGCCAACGGCACCCCAACCGGCTCCCAAACTCATATTATCCTTGACATTTCCTTCACCTCCCTCTCCACATCCATCCCTCTTCCGCTTCCTAAGTCCCTCCTAGTGTGCCCTGTACTCTCCACCTCCCTCTGTGTGTCCACATACATGATGGTGGGTGGCACTTTCCTGCTTAAAATCTGCCAAAGACAACTGCTTCTCCAGGGCCACATAAGAGCAAGCACCATATAGTACTTCCTGTGTGCAAGCACGGAAGCAGAACACCTGCACGTGGTTACTTCGTCGTCCCCAAGACTGGTTATCGCCCCATTTTATGGAGGAGGAAGCTGAGGCACAGGGAGGGTAAGTAGCATGTTCACAGTCACCACTAGCCTGTCTGTGCCCAAGGCCAGGAGTCTCTGAGGTCACAGGCCAGTCTCCAGTGTGCTGCTGGTTTTCTTTGGTTAGTTAAGTTAAGGTGTGTTCTAATAGCTAAAATTCTGTATCGTCTGAAAGTTCTGCACTGAAGGTCACTTGAACAAAGAGTTGTGATTACTCTGTTTTGCAGTCTCACCTTCCATTGAGGTATGCAGCCACCCAGTGTATCTGTGTGCTGTCACCTGTCTCTCCCACAGTCTTCCTCCCAGCCCCTAGACACCTGCGCAGGAAATGGCCCTGCTTTGTTATAATCAAATATACCTTTTGACTCAGGAAAGGTCAAGTTCAGATCCAAGCTGATGTTTTTGAAGCAAACAAATATTCCAACAACATTATTGAGGTATAATTTTCAAGCTGTCAAATTCACCTTGTTTTCAGGGTACAACTCAATGGTTTTAAATACACTGACAGAGTTAGGCATCCATCACCATGATCCAGTGTTAGAATATTTCTATCCCTAAAAGATCCTGTGAGCCTACTGGCAGTCAATTCCTGTTCCCACCTCCCCCTGGAGTCAACTGTTTTCTGACTACAAAGATTAGCCTATTCTCGATGTCATGTATAAATGTAATCATAAAATAGGTAGTTTTTATGTATTTGCCTTCTTTCCCTGAACATCATGTCCTCAGGTTCCATCCATGTTGTCTGTGCTTGATTCCTTTTTATGGCTGAGTAATATTCCATTGTCTGAAGAGACCATATTTTATTTATCTGCTTATTAGTGGATGGACACTGGGTTGTCTTCACTTTTTGGCTACTGTCTATAAGGCTGCCATGAATATTCATGCACTAGTCCGCATGGGCACCTGTGTTTCCATTTCTCTTGAAAGAAATAAGAAAAGGAATTGCTGGTCATATGGTCAGTGTAACTTTCTAAGAAACTTCCAGACTGTTTTTCAAAGTGGCTAAACCAATTCATGCTCCTACTAGCAATGTGTGACACTTCCTCGCCAACCATTATTGTAGCCATCTAGTGGGTGCCAAGGGGTATCTCACTGAGGCTTAAATTTATAGTCTCCCAATGACAATAACACTGAGACTCTCTTTCTGTGCTTTTTGGCCAATCATATAACTTCTCTGATGAAATAGCTATTCAAATATTTTGTCCATTTTGTAGTTGGTTTGTTTTCCTATTACTGGGCTGTAAGAGTTCTTTATATATTCTGGATATAAGTCGTTTAGCATACATGTGATTTGAAAATATCTCCTCCCAGTTTGTGGCTCATCTTTCCTTTTCATGATGTCGTCTTTGGAAGTGCAAACATGTGTGATTTTGATGAAGTCTATTATCTATCAATCATTCCTCTTGTGGTTTGTGATTTTTGGAATCTTATTTAAGAATAGTGCTCAATCCAGTATAATGAAGATTTTTCTTCTGTTTTTTTTCCCTAGAACTTTTATAGTTTGAGCTCTTATATTTAAATGTATGATCTGTTTTTAATTTTTGTGTACGATGCGAAGTCAACACCTAAATTCTTCTTTTGGCCTGTAGATGACCAATTGTTCCAGCACCACGTGTTTTTCCCTTTGAATTACATGGCACATTTGTCAAAAATCAATTGGTTATGCATGTAAGTACGGAAAGACTGTCCTTCAATTCTGTTGTTCTGTATATCTCTCCTGATACCAACACCACACAGTCTGGATTATGGTAGCTTTGTAGGAAGTTTTGAAAGTAGGAAGTGTGAGTCCTACAACTTTGTTCTTCTTTTTCAAGATTGTTTTGGCTGTTTTGTATCCTTTGTATTTCTTTTTTAAAAATTTTTTTTATTTTTTATAAACATATAATATATTTTTATCCCCAGGGGTACAGGTCTGTGAATTGCCAGGCTTACACACTTCATAGCACTCACCAAAGCACATACCCTCCCCAATGTCCATAACCCCACCCCCCTTCTCCCAACCCCCCTCCCCCCAGAAACCCTCAGTTTGTTTTGTGAGATTAAGAGTCACTTATGGTTTGTCTCCCCCCCAATCCCATCTTGTTTCATTTATTCTTCTCCTACCCCCTTAAGCCCCCATGTTGCATCACCACTTCCTCATATCAGGGAGATCATATGATAGTTGTCTTTCTCCGCTTGACTTATTTCGCTAAGCAGGATACACTCTGGTTCCATCCACGTTATCACAAATGGCAAGATTTCATTTCTTTTGATGGCTGCATAGTATTCCATTGTGTATATATACCACATCTTCCTTATCCATTCATCTGTTGATGGACATCTAGGTTCTTTCCATAGTTTGGCTATTGTGGACATTGCTGCTATAAACATTCGGGTGCACGTGCCCCTTCGGATCACTACGTTTGTATCTTTAGGGTAAATACCCAGTAGTGCAATTGCTGGGTCATAGGGCAGTTCTATTTTCAACATTTTGAGGAACCTCCATGCTGTTTTCCAGAGTGGTTGCACCAGCTTGCATTCCCACCAACAGTGTAGGAGGGTTCCCCTTTCTCCACATCCTCGCCAGCATCTGTCATTTCCTGACTTGTTGATTTTAGCCATTCTGACTGGTGTGAGGTGATATCTCATTGTGGTTTTGATTTATATTTCCCTGATGCTGAGTGATATGGAGCACTTTTTCATGTGTCTGTTGGCCATCTGGATGTCTTCTTTGCAGAAATGTCTGTTCATGTCCTTTGCCCATTTCTTGATTGGATTATTTGTTCTTTGGGTGTAGAGTTTGCTAAGTTCTTTATAGATTTTGGACACTAGTCCTTTATCGGATATGTTGTTTGCAAATATCTTCTCCCATTCTGTCAGTTGTCTTTTGGTTTTGTTAACTGTTTCCTTTGCTGTGCAAAAGCTTTTGATCTTGATAAAATCCCAATAGTTCATTTTTGCCCTTGCTTCCCTTGCCTTTGGCAATGTTCCTAGGAAGATGTTGCTGCGGCTGAGGTCGAAGAGGTTGCTGCCTGTGTTCTCCTTAAGGATTTTGATGGATTCCTTTCTCACATTGAGGTCCTTCATCCAGTTTGAGTCTATTTTCCTGTGTGGTTTAAGGAAATGGTCCAATTTCATTTTTCTGCATGTGGCTGTCCAATTTTCCCAACACCATTTATTGAAGAGGCTGTCTTTTTTCCATTGGACATTCTTTCCTGCTTTGTCGAAGATTAGTTGACCATAGAGTTGAGGGTCTATTTATGGGCTCTCTATTCTGTTCCATTGATCTATGTGTCTGTTTTTGTGCCAGTACCATGCTGTCTTGATGATGACAGCTTTGTAATAGAGTTTGAAGTCCAGAATTGTGATACCACCAACTCTGGCTTTCTTTTTCAATATTCCTTTGGCTATTCGAGGTCTTTTCTGGTTCCATATAAATTTTAATATTATTTGTTCCATTTCTTTGAAAAAGATGGATGGTACTTTGATAGGAATTGCATTAAATGTGTAGATTGCTTTAGGTAGCATAGACATTTTCACAATATTTATTCTTCCAATCCAGGAGCATGGAACATTTTTCCATTTCTTTGTGTCTTCCTCAATTTCTTTCATGAGTACTTTATAGTTTTCTGAGTATAGATTCTGTGCCTCTTTGGTTAGGTTTATTCCTAGGTATCTTATGGTCTGGGGTGCAATTGTAAATGGGATTGACTCCTTAATTTCTCTTTCTTCTGTCTTGTTGTTGGTGTAGAGAAATGCAACTGATTTCTGTGCGTTGATTTTATATCTGGACACTTTACTGAATTCCTGTACAAGTTCTAGCAGTTTTGGAGTGGAGTCTTTTGGGTTTTCCACATATAGTATCATATCATCTGCAAAGATGATTTCTTTTTTGCCAATTTGGATGCCTTTAATTTCTTTTTGTTGTCTTATTGCTGAGGACTTCTAGTACTATGTTGAATAGCAGTGGTGATAATGGACATGGTGATAATGGACATCCCTGCCATGTTCCTGACCTTAGAGGAAAAGCTTTCAGTTTTTCTCCATTGAGAATGATATTTGTGGTGGGTTTTTCATAGATGACTTTGATAATATTGAGGTATGTGCCCTCTATCCCTTCACTTTGAAGAGTTTTGATCAGGAAGGGATGCTGTACTTTGTCAAATGCTTTTTCAGCATCTATTGAGAGTATCATATGGTTCTTGTTCTTTCTTTTATTAATGTGTTGTATCACATTGATTGATTTGTGGATGTTGAACCAACCTTGAAGCCCTGGAATAAATCCCACTTGGTCGTGGTGAATAATCCTTTTAATGTACTGTTGAATCCTACTGGCTAGTATTTTAGTGAGAATTTTCGCATTTATGTTCATCAAGGATATTGGTCTGTAGTTCTCTTTTTTGATGGGATCCTTGTCTGGTTTTGGGATCAAGGTGATGCTGGCCTCATAAAATGAGTTTGGAAGTTTTCCTTCCATTTCTGTTTTTTGGAACAGTTTCAGGAGAATAGGAATTAGTTCTTCTTTAAATGTTTGGTAGAATTCCCCCGGGAAGCCGTCTGGCCCTGGGCTTTTGTTTATTTGGAAGTTCTTGAATACTGTTTCAATCTCCTTACTGGTTATGGGTCTGTTCAGGCTTTCTATTTCTTCCTGGTTCAGTTGTGGTAGTTTATATGTCTCTAGGAATGCATCCATTTCTTCCAGATTGTCAAATTTGTTGGCATAGAGTTGCTCATAGAATGTTCTTATAATTGTCTGTATTTCTTTGGTGTTAGTTGTGATATCTCCTCTTTCATTCATGATTTTATTTATTTGGATCCTTTCTCTTTTCTTTTTGATAAGTATGGCCAGGAGTTTATCAATCTTATTAATTCTTTCAAATAACAAGCTCCTAGTTTTGTTGATTTGTTCTATTCTGCTTATGGTTTCTGTTTCATTGATTTCTGCTCTGATCTTTATGATTTCTCTTCTCCTGCTGGGTTTAGGTTTTCTTTCTTTTTCTTTATCCAGCTCCTTTAGGTGTAGGGTTAGGTTGTGTATTTAAGACCTTTCTTGTTTCTTGAGAAAGGCTTGTATGGCTATATATTTCCCCCTCAGGACTCCTTTGCTGTGTCTGTCAGATTTTGAACCATTGTGTTTTCATTATCTTTTGTTTCCATGAATTTTTTCAATTCTTCTTTAATTTCCTGGTTGACCCATTCATTCTTTAGAAGGATGCTGTTTAGGTATCCATGTATTTGGGTTCTTTCCAAATTTCCTCTTGTGATTGAGTTCTAGCTTCAGAGCATTGTAGTCTGAAAATATGCAGGGAATGATCCCAATCTTTTGATACCGGTTGAGGCCTTATTTAGGACTGAGAATGTGATCTATTCTGGAGAATGTTCCATGTACACTAGAGAAGAATGTGTATTCTGTTGCTTTGGGATGAAATGTTCTGAATATATCTGTGATGTCCATCTGGTCCAGTGTGTCATTTAAGGCCTTTATTTCCTTGTTGATCTTTTGCTTAGATGATCTGTCCATTTCAGTGAGGGGAGTGTTAAAGTCCCCTACTATTATTGTATTATTGTTGATGTGTTTCTTTGATTTTGTTATTAATTGGTTTATATAGTTGGCTGCTCCCACGTTGGGGGCATAAATATTTAAAATTGTTAGATCTTCTTGTTGGACCGACCCTTTGAGTATGATATAGTGTCCTTCCTCATCTCTTATTATGTCTTTGGCTTAAAATCTAATTGATCTAAGGATTGCCACCCCAGCTTTCTTCTGATGTCCATTAGCATGGTAAATTGTCTTCCACTCCCTCACTTTATATCTGGAGGTGTCTTAGGGTTTAAAATGAGTTTCTTGTAGGCAACATATAGATGGGTTTTTTCTTTAATCCATTCTGATACCCTGTGTCTTTTGATTGGGGCATTTAGCCCATTTACTTTCAGGGTAACTATTGAGAGATATGAATTTATTGCCATTGTATTGCCTGTAAGGTGATTGTTACTGTATATTGTCTCTGTTCCTTTCTGATCTACTATTTTTAGGCTTTCTCTTTGCTCAGAGGACCCCTTTCAATATTTCCTGTAGAGCTGCTTTGGTGTTTGCAAATTCTTTCAGTTTTTATTTGTCCTGGAAGCTTTTAATCTCTCCTTCTATTTTCAATGATAGCCTAGCTGGATATAGTATTCTTGGCTGCATGTTTTTCTCATTTAGTGCTCTGAATATATCATGCCAGCTCTTTCTGGCCTGCCAGGTCTCTGTGGATAAGTCTGCTGCCAATCTAATATTTTTACCATTGTATGTTACAGACTTCTTTTCCCGGGCTGCTTTCAGGATTTTCTCTTTGTCACTAAGGCTTGTAAATTTTACTATTAGGTGACGGGGTGTGGGCCTATTCTTATTGATTTTGAGAGGGGTTCTCTGCACCTCTTGGATTTTGATGCTTGTTCCCTTTGCCATATTGGGGAAATTCTCTCCAATAATTCTCTCCAATATACCTCTGCTCCCCTCTCTCTTTCTTCTTCTTCTGGAATCCCAATTATTCTAATGTTGTTTCGTCTTATGGTGTCACTTATCTCTCAAATTCTCCCCTGGTGGTCCAGTAGCTGTTTGTCCCTCTTTTGACCAGCTTCTTTATTCTCTGTCATTTGTTCTTCTATATCACTAATTCTTTCTTCTGCCTCATTTATCTTAGCAGTAAGAGTCTCCATTTTTTATTGCACCTCATTAATAGCTTTTTTAAAATTTCAACTTGTTTAGATTTTTAGTTCTTTTATTTCTCCAGAAAGGGCTTTTATCTCTCCAAAGAGGTTTTCTCTAATATCTTCCATGCCTTTTTTGAGCCCTGCTAGAACTTTGAGAATCGTCATTCTGAACTCTAGATCTGACATATTACCAATGTCTGTATTGATTAGGACCCTAGCCTTCGGTACTGCCTCTTGTTCTTTTTCTTGCGGTGAGTTTTTCTGCCTTGTCATTCTGTCCAGATAAGAGTATATGAAGGAGCAAACAAAATACTGAAAGGGTGGCAAAGACCCCAGGAAAATGTGTTTTAACTAAATCAGAAGAGAACCCAAATCATGGGAGGGAGAAAGGGGATAAAAAGAAGTTCAGGGAAAAAAAATTAAAAAAGAAAACAAATAAAGAAAAAATATAAAAAAAGAAAAAAATATATAGGATAAACTAGTTAAAAAACATTAAAAAAGAAAAGGGTAAAAGTTTAAAAAAATTTAGCAGGAAAAAAAAATTAAAAAAATTAAATTAACCGCAAGACTAAAGAATCATGGGGAGAAAGCCATGAGTTCCATGCTTTGCTTTCTCCTCCACTAGAATTCTGCTGCTCTGCTTGGTAGGTGAACTTTGTATTGACTGGATTTCTTATTGCTCTTCTGGGGGAGGGGCCTGGTGTAGTGATTCTCAAGTGTCTTTGCCCCAGGCGGAATTGCACCGCCCTTACCAGGGGCCGGGCTGAGTAATCTGCTCGGGTTTGCTTTCAGGAGCTTTTGTTCCCTGAGCGCTTTCCGTAGAGTTCCGGAGGACGGGAATACAAATGGCGGCCTCCTGGTCTCCGGGCCAGAGGAGCCGAGAGCTCAGGGCCCCACTCCTCAGTGCGCCCTCAGAGAAAAAAGCCCAATCACTCCCGGCTCCCTGGCCTCCGGCTGCACTCCGAGCTCACCAAGCCTGTGGCTGGTTCAAGGCAACACCGAGCTGCGAGCTTACTGTCGGCTCTGTCTCTGCTGCCGGCTTTCCTGTTCCAATACCCGCAAGCTCTGCGACACTCAGACACCCACGATCCTTCTGTGACCCTGTGGGACCTGAGGCCACGCTGACCCCGCGTGGGCTTCGCCCCGGTTTAGCCTCTGGAGCGATGTCCCTCAGCGGAACAGACTTTTAAAAGTCCTGATTTTGTGCTCTGTTGCTCCGCCGCTTGCTGGGAGCCGGCCCCTTCCCCCGGGGTCTATCTTCCCGTGGCTTTGGATTCACTTCTCCGCCAGTCCTACCTTTCAGAAAGTGGTTGTTTTTCTGTTTCTAGAATTGCTCTTCTTCTTCTCTTCGATCTACCGTTGGATTTGTAGGTCTTTGCAGTGGTTTGATAAGCTATCTAGCTGATCTCCTGCTACCTGATGTCATCTCAGCCTGCTACTTTTCCACCATCTTGACTCCTCCTCTAAGTATGTTTTTTATCTTTCTAATCATTAAAAAATCATTAAACTTCAGAAATATAAGAAATCTTGAAATTCATTAAGCCCCGTGTTTCCTGAATTTCTGTCACTCATGACTTTTGCCATAGTCTCTTTTTACTTGTACTATTTACTCGATAACATCTTCGTAAATCAACTCACATTTAATAAATAAGTAATTAAGTATATGTTTTTCAAAAGGAAACTTCTTATTACCACTACAAATAGAAACCGGTCTTATTTGCCTCAAACATGAAGTAATTATAATAGTCAAAGCACTAAAGAAAAGTTATTCTAGCATAAAAGTAAAATGGCTTCTGGGTTAAGATGGTGGCATGAAAACAAATGTACTGATATTCTCTGTCTCCCTGCTCAAAGACTGCTCAAGCTGCAGTAAAGGGGTGTTTCACTAAAGTGCAGACTCACCAGGGGTTGGGAGGTACAGAAGGTCCCAGGCTCTGACTGTGGAGCTGGAGCATCAGAGGGTGAGAGGGACAAGCTGTGACTAACTCCAGGAAGTCTGGTTTGGGGGGTGGGAGTGTCGGGGCGAGTTTCCTCCAGAGTCCGTGGCCAGAGGTGAGAGCTGAGGGACAGAAGCCATGCGGACTCAGGGGCCCAGACACTGTCATGCTGAGACAGGGACTGGGCATGAAGGGGACTTGGGGAAAGTGTGGAGAAGAAGTCACACCCTGGCTTCCTCATCATGAGGAGTTAAGTGCTGGTCCCCATCAGTGCAGACCTGTGCTCTCTGGAGAGTGTGGAACAAAGGGTTCTGGATTAGGGTCCAGCCTCTGGGAGGGACTGAGAGACTAGTCCAGAAATAAATGACCAAGGCTGACATCAGGCCCTCTTCAGCTGCTCAGCTCCAGGCCTTTTCTCTTCAGTGAGGAGACTGGAAAAGGCCTTCCTGGGGGCCTGAGCACCTGGAGGAAAGGCCTGGAGAAGTGATTCTGGCCCTGGAGTAAAGGAAAGGATCAGAAAAGATAATACTTGCTCAAGCTTAGAGATGTAGACAGTGAGCTTGATTTACCAGAAAGTTCTCAGGGAACAACTTTGGGTAAGAGCAGCATGGAGGGGGCATGTCTGGGACAGAAGAGCCCTCATCTCTCGCCACAGGCACCAACAGTGTCAGTGAAATGGAAGAATCCAGAGATAGCACTGCTCTCAAATGGCTTCCCACCCGCTGAGGTAAAAATGCTGGAACAGACAGCTAAAGCAGACAGCAGTCACGGCAGTGGGGGAAAGGGGATGGCTGTCACCCCAAGGGGCTGAAGGATGACACCTGCTGAGAAAGGTCTGGAGCTTAGTTTTGAAGGCAGCTAGCGGGGAGAACACTGCTGCTTCATGGGTGTGATGGAGCAAAGGGTAGGACTTAGCCGCTCTCTGCTGCTCTGGCACCTGGTGCAGCCCCACAAAGCCCCTGCAAAATGATTGTGCTGGGTATCATGTTTGCCCTTCCAGACCCTTCTGCACCTGCCCTGTGTCCTGGGAGATGATGGGGGCCTCTTTGATAGGACCCTAACCTCACCTCTAGCTGGGTGCAGAGAATGGGAGGCATTCAGAAGAGACCAGAGGGGCTGGGAGCCCCGAACCCACCCGTGGGCCCTCTCACAGCTGCAGCACCCCTCCCTTCCCACTGTGAGTGCAAACATCTCCCCACTGTGACCCTCGGTCCCCATCACCTTACCCCATCTTCCTGCACCTTACCCCTGGGACTCTTCCAGCCCCTTGGAGCAGGCCAGCTCTTGTTTCCTGCCAGAACCAACTGGTGGGAGGGGAGAACCTGGGGCTTTGGGGCATTTTATTTCAAGGAGCCTTCTAGAGAGTGCTCTGGAATCTTCTCCACACACATTGGGTTCTTCTGTAATACTGGCCAAGTGATGCGGAGGGGTCCTTGTCCACTTGCCACTGTCACCCAGTCTCAGAGGAGACCGGGGATGACCTGCCTTCAAGTCTTAGGAATCCCTGCATCGCACAGGCCCTGCCCTGTGAGCTTGGCCCAGGCCTGGAGCTCATGGGGTGGGCGGGAGGTCTTTGCTCTCCAGCATCTGACTATCAGCGTGGAACCTTGTGCTGCAAACTCTGGAGCAGAGAGTCGGGATGCCTGAGCCCGGGAGGGAAGAAAGGATGCGGTGCGCTGTCGGACTCAGCAGCGCCCTGTGCACTTGATGGCTGAGGACGGTGTGTAGACCCAGAGACTGGCCGCAAATGGCCTGAGGGACTGGCCTGTGCTTGGGGCAAGGCGCGGGGTGGGGTGAGGTGCTCCTACTTCAGCAGCTCACCAGTACCTTCATCACCCCAGCTTTCAGGACAGCCCCTCTCTGCACCTGCCCCTGCTGGCCGAGCTTCCCAGACCCCTGTCCCCACGGCCCCGGGTACAAAGATGGCCCCACAGAGAGCCCTGTGGGCATATGCCTCCCCTTTCTAGGGCCACCTGACTGTGGGATTTGGGGAAAGACGCCAGACTCCTGGCTTCTCACACAGCTACCTGAGGTGCCAGGGCCCTAGTGCTCATCACTGCAGTCCTGAGAAAATGTAATCTCTGGACCACTGTCCTCCCCCGTGGTGCAACTCTCACCACAGGCCCTGGCCACAACAAGCACTCAGGGCGAAGACACAAGCTTTGAGGATTTCACACTAGTGAAATGTCACCAATATCAAATGTCCTTGCTTTAGCAGTAGTCACGAGCCAGACCCCGGGTGGGGAAGCGTTCTCTCACCCTGCAGGCCCCCCACTCTACAAACACAGCACTCTACTCACAGAGTTGAATTTGGGTCTCTGTGTTTAACAACATGCAGTTTGAGTTTTCTTTCCTTTTTTTTTTTTAAGATTCATTTTTTAAAAATTTGACAGATCACAAATTGGCAGGGCGACAGGCAGAGAGAAAGAGGGAAGCTTTCTGCTCCCTGCTGAGCAGAAAGCCCGATGCAGGGCTCAATCCCAGGACCCTGAGATCATGACCTGAGCTGAAGGCAGACGCCCAAACCACTGAGCCACCCAGGTGTCCCAGGTTTTCTTTTTAATGGACTCTCAGGCCCCAGACTCCCAATTTTCAGCAGGATTCAAGGTCCCAAGATCTGGGTGTGCCTGCCCCTCGGGCAGCCTTGGAGGTGGGAGAGAAGGAGAGGATGGTTGCATTCTCCCAGAAGAAACCTCATTGCCCAGGCAAAATCCTCGGTCACAATCATAATGTCAGAAAGAAGGAATTGAAAGGAAAAGATAATGAACAGGACAAAGAGGGTTTTGTCCACCCTGGGAATGTAAACATCCAGAAGCTCTTGGCTCCAGAACCTCTGAGGGCAAATGTGGTTTCAGCTCCGGCTCATCCCTCCAAACCAGAGAAGCCTGTGGACAAGTGTTCTTGCTGGCCCACTGGGGCAGACTCTCCCCTCTCCCCATAACTGAAGTACCATTGACCTACAGTATCATACAAGTTTCAGGGGCACAGCATAGTGATTCAACAATTATATACAATTGACTCTTGAACAACACGGGGGTGGGGGTGCCCACAGCCTGCACAGTTGAAAATGCACAAAACCTCACTTCCAACTCCCCCAAAACTTAACAACTATATCCCACTATCCAGAAGGCTTACTCTTAACATCAACAGTCGAACGGTTAACACGTTCTTTGTATGTTGTATGTAGTATAAACTGTATTCTTACAATAAAGTGAATGGGAGAAAAGAAAATGTTATTAAGAAAATCATAAGGAAGAGAAAATACTAACCCATATACAAATGGACCCATGCAGTTCAAACCTGTGTTGTCCCGGGTGCCAACCGTACGCTCTGCAAAGCTCACCACGGTACGTGTAGTTGCCTTCTGTAATTCCACTGCTGGGTACTTGCCCAAAGAACATGAAAACACAAATTCAGAACGATATATGCACCCCTAGGTTTATTGCCCTCTCTAGATGCTCAAAATCTCTAGGGCCGGCAAAGTCCCGAAGGGAGGTGGTAAATCTAGGAGCCACTGCTGCTCTTCCGCCTGTGCCCACACGATGGCACCAGAGAGCCAGCTTTCGCCGCTGCCTGGAAGGGCTGAGCAAGGCCTGTGCAGGGGTCCGCGGAGGTTCTGAGTAAGGAGTGCGCTCTTCCTGCAGATTCCCGCAAGTTGCCCCGGCCTTCGGCTCCCAAGACACAGCTCTCAGTCCCTGGGCCGCTTCAGTCCTGTTCTGCCCTGTAATCCATTTAGGAGTCAGGCAAAATTCTCTTTAAGTCAGGAGTCTCAGCCTCGTGTGTCTTCAGGGCCAGGTGCTAAGTGGGAAGTGCCCAGGCACCCGAGGCAGCTTCCAGTCTCTGACCCACTACTGCCCCCTGGTAATGCGGGCCTTCGGGGAAGCTTCCCTCCCGCACCCCCCTGCCGCCCAATGGCCCACAAAGAATTAAGAGAAATGAGGAATTTGCGTTTCTAAGTGAATCTCCTTCAAATACTGGCAACAAATTCCTTTACCATCAGGTTCACTGAGGTCGCCACCACCGTGATCATTATTCAGAATAATTCCACAGTCCTAAAGTGTTCCCTGTGCCCATCTGAAACCAGTCTACTCCTCCCCAGTGCTAAGCCCTGGCAGCAACTGGCCTGTTCCCGTCACAACAGTTTTGCCGACGGAATCCGAGTGTACCTAGTCTTCACAGGCTCACTTTTTGTGAGCTAACACCTTGCATGTGAGACTCTTCCTGTTGTGGCTCTAGGCTGTTGGAGCTGAGTGACAGCCCATTGGAGTAATAAAACACAGTGGTCCTGATTTGACCGGTTGGAACTAGTTCTGTGTCATTTTGATGTCTCATCATTCTTTGATCACTGCCTTTCTGGCAAACAAGATGTTCTAGACTTTCGTGCATGTGTGTGTATGTGTGCGTGGGTTAATAATAAGATAAATTCACATAACATGAACTAACCGCCTTAAAGCATGCAGTTCAGTGGCATTTCCTAAATGAAACAGTAACTCCCAACTCCTAGCCCCTCCCTAGCCCCTGGAACGCTTTATTCTACTTTCTGCCTCCAGGCATTTGTCTATTATAGATTCCATAAGTGGAATCACACAGGGATGTCTGGGTGGCTCAGTCAGTTGAGAGTCCAACTCTTGATTTTGGCTCGTGTCGTGAGCTCAAGGTTGTAAGATCGAGCCCTGCATCAGGCTCTGTGCCGGGTATGGAGCCTGCTTAGGACTCTCTCTTTCTCTCTCTTCCTTCTGCCCCTCCACTTGCAGATACACACTCTCACTCTCTTCTCTTAAAAAAAGAAGTGGAATCCCACAATATTCTCCCTTTTGTGACTGGATTATTTCGTTTAGCCTGATGTTTTCAAAGCTTGTGGGGTAGCATGGATCAGAATTTCATTCCCTTTTAAAAGGCTGAGTAAGATTCCATTGTATGGCTATGCCACATTTTCTTTACCCATTCATCTCTTGTTGGACACAAGCTATTTCCACGTTTTGGTTATTGTGAAGAATGCTTCAGTAAACCTTTGCATATGAGTATCACTCTGAGTCCCTGTTTTCAACTCTTTGGGGGTTTATCTTAGAAGTGGAATCTCTGGGTCATATGATCACTTGATGTTTAACTGCCTCATTTTACATTCCCGCCAGCATTGCACAAGGGTCCTGATTTTCCCACATCCTCACTAACACTCGTTTTCCTTCTCTGTTTTTCTTATAATAGCCATCCGAAGGGGCCTGAAATGGTATCTCATGTGGTTTGGTTTTGCATTTCCTTGATGTCTAGCAGTGTTGAGTAGATGCCTAATTGTACTTCTGCTTTGGTGAAACATCTATTTAAGTCCTTTACCCATTTTTATTTTTTATTTTTTTTTCTTTACCCATTTTTAAACTGATGGTTTGTCTTGTTGTTGTTGAGTTATAAGAGTTCCATACATATTCTGAGATACCTGTTTTGCAACTATTTTCTTCGCTCATATGGGTTATTTTTAATTTTTTGATAGTGTCCTTTGAAGAAAAAGGTCTTAATTTTGATGGGGTCCAATTTAATTGTGTGTTCTTTGCTTGCTTATTCTACTGGTGTCATATTTAAGAAGCCCTTTCCCTATCCATGGTGACAAAGAGCTAAACCTATATTTCTTTCTCAGAGTTTTATAATTTAGACTATTTTTTAAAAATATTTTATTTATTTATGAGAGAGAGAGAGAACAAGAGTGGGGTATAGGGGCAGAGGTAGAGGTAGAAGCAGACTTCCCACTGAGCAAGGAGCCCACTCAGGGCTTGATCCCAGAACCTTGGAATCAGGACCTGAGCCAAAGGCAGATGCTTAACCCACTGAGCCACACAGATGTCCCTAGAAGACACTTCATAAGAGTCTTAGATATATTAAGGTTTTGGATTTACTTTGAGTTAATTTTTGTATCTCATATAAGATGAGGGCCCAGTTTCATTCCTTTGCATGTGGAACTTCCAGTTGTCCCAGCACCGTTTGTCCAAGAGACTGCTCTTCCCACCAAGTGGTCCTGGCACCCTTGTCAAAATCAGTGGACTATAATTGTGGGTTTGTTTCTGGACTCTCAATTCTATTCCATTGATCTGTGTCTCTCCAGGGCCAGTACCACCTGTTTTGATTACTGTAGCTTTGTAGCAAGTTTTGAAATCAAGAGCTATAAGTATTTCAAGTGTGTTTCACTTTTTTAAGTTTATTTGGGCTAATTGGCACCCCCTTGAAATTCTATGTGAATCAGCTTTTTGATTTCTGTACAAATCTGATGAGATTTTGATAGGAGTTGCATTGAGCTTGTGAAATATTTTAGGTAGTATTGCCATATTAGTAATATTAAATCTTCCATTCTAGGGGCACCTGGGTGGCTCAGTCTTTAAGCATCTGCCTTCAGCTCAAGTCACAATCACAGGGTTGTGTGATTGGGCCCCTCATCAGGCTCCCCGCTCAGCAGAGAGCCTGTTTCTCCCTCTCACTCTGTCACTCCGACTGCTTGTGTTCTCTCTCTCTCTTTAAATAAATCTTTTTTAAAAAACTTACAGTCCAGAAACACGGTGGTTGTCTCCTCATTTACTTGGGTATTATTTAATTTCCTTCAGAATAGCAGGAGAGGCAAATAACAATGAAACTTTGGAAAGAAAAGTACATAGGTGGGTTTTAAAAAAAATTATAAGGATGTAAGGGAAAAGTCAAGAAGCTTGGTTTCTCATCAAAGTCATCAAAGTTTAGTGACACCATGTTTGTCTGGTCGGGGTGTGGGGGCCAGCTGACATCAAGCAGACCCAAAATCCATTTAAGAAACAGTGAGACTTTGGGGCGTCTGGGTGGCTCAGTGGGTTAAGCCGCTGCCTTCGGCTCAGGTCATGATCTCAGGGTCCTGGGATCGAGTCCCACATCGGGCTCTCTGCTCAGCAGGGAGCCTGCTTCCCTCTCTCTCTCTCTCTCTCTCTGCCAGCCTCTCTGCTTACCTGTGATCTCTCTCTGTCAAAAAAAAAAAAAAAAAGGAAACAGTGAGACTTTCACCTCTGGGCACTCTACAAAGCATTTTCCACACACTGGCAAGTATTTTCTAGAGTTATTTTCTAGAGGTGGTTAAAACCAAAGGCCTCTTGACTAGGGGCATCTGGGATCAAATGAAGGTGTGGATGCCATCCCAGCAAATACATATGGAATCCTACACATTGCCCACTGAGCTGCCAGAACTCTGGCAACAAGCCCTTCACTCTTCTCTGGCCAGAGGTTGGTAGAGTTTGATTTCTCAGACTCAGAGGGGACTCTGACAGGTCCATAGAAAAAGACCTAAAGATACTGATAAGGGTCCCTAAATAAACTTCCCAGTTAGAAAATTGGACAGTGATGCCCAGATTCAGTAAGCTATAAACACAAGCTCAGAGCTTTCAAACTTGAAAAAATATTTTTTTAATTGAAGCATAATTTACTTACAACAAAATGAAGCTTTTTTCTTTCTTTCTTTTCTTTTTTCTTTTTTCTTTTTTTTTTTTGGTTCAAACATTTGTAAAGCCACTGTTAGAATCAGGATAAAGAACAGTTTCATCAACCTCCAAGTGAAATATCTCCAACATTTAACATGAACATACAAATCATATGAAGCACAGGACTTGAAAGAAACAGAGATTGCATATATGCTCAAAGATAATGTATTGCACTCAGGAACAGAGACTAGGACATCCCTTCAGAAGTAACGTTCTGAGAACCATAGGATTTGGTTCTGAGAACCATGCATTTCTGTTAGAAATGCAAAATATGATAGCAGAAATTAAAAACCCATTGGATGGGCATTCATCCCAGAGAAACAAAGACTTGTATTCATCTCTGTGTGTACATGATTGTTTATAGCAGTTTTATTAATAATAACCCCCAAATGGAAACAATTGAAATGCCCTACAATGGGTGAATGGTTAAACAGTGAGGCATGCTACTCAACAATAAAGATACATGAACAGAAGTGGCATTATGGAAATGGTAGAGTAGGAACTCCAGGAAACCATCCTTCTACTGAAAGAATAACTGAGCTGGAAGGAATGGTCTGAAGCAAGTGTTTGGGAGCTCTAAAATTTGGTTAAACACCAACAGCATCTAGGGGAGAGCTTGGTGAAGAGGCTTGTAAATTTTAGTGAACTTCTATTCCATGTTTCCAGCACCATGGCAGGCAGCCAGAGGCACAGGGGCCCGTGTTCATGGTGTGGCTTACTGAGGCAATAGGACCTTGTCCTTCAAAACTCAGGGTTGTTTTTTTGTTTTTGTTTTTGTTTTTTTGACTGCCTGTTGCTGCTATTAACTACTGATGGCTGATTATGTGGAATTAAAAGGATTAAAAGAGAATATCATAAACAACTATATGCTAACAAATTGGATAACCTGGATGAAATGGGCATATTCCCAGAAATACACTACCTACCAAGACTGAATCATGAAGAAATAGAAAATCTGAATAGACCTAAGTAGTAAGTAGACTAATTCAGTAATCAAAAACCACCCAACAAAGAAAACCCCTGGAACAGGTGAATTCACTGAATTCTACCAAACATTTAAAGAACTAATATCAATCCTTTCCAAACTTTTCCAAAAAAATTGTAAAAGGGGAAACATTTCCTAACTCATTCTATGAGGCCAGCATTTCCCTGATGCCAAAGTCAGAAGACACTACAAGAAAACTAAGACTGATAATCCCTTATGAATATTGGTGTAAAAATCTTCAGTGAAATACTAGCAAACTGAATTCAGCAACATAAGAGGATTATACACGACGACCATGTGAACTTTACATCTGTAATGCAAGGATGGTTCAACTTATGAAAAGCAATCAAATATATCACATTAGAGAAAAATGAAAATAAACCCCACATGATGACCTCAATTGATGCTGAAAAAGCATTTGACAAAATTCAACACACTTCCCTGATTAAAAAAAAACACTCAGAAAACTAGTAATAGGAAAAACCTACCTCAACATAATAAAACCATATATGAAAACCCCAAACTTAATGTCCAACTCAGTGATAAAAAGACTGAAAACTTTCCCTCTAGGATGAGGAACAAGGCAAGGTTGCCTGCTTTCACTTGTATTCAACATAGTACTGGAAGTTCTATTCAGAGCAATTACAAACCCATAAGAATCACACACACACACACACACACACACGCAAAGAAAATGTCAGGACCAGATGGACTCACTGGTGAATTCTACCAAAACTTTACGAAGAATTATCATCAGTCCTCATCAAAGTTCCCAAAAAGTTGAAAAGGAGGGAATGCTTCCAACCTTATTTTATGAGGTCGTGATTACCCTGATAGCAAAGTCAGAAAAAGACACTACAAAACAAGAAAACTATGAATATAGATTCCAAAATCCTCAACAAAATACTATCAAAGTAAATTCGGCATCATATTAAAATGATTATGTGTCATGACCAGGTGGGATTTATGCCCACAAGGCCAGGGTGCTTTTTTCTTTTTTTCTAAATTAGGGCATATGGTTCAGGATGTAGTTGATAGATGTGCTCAATGCCAGGCAGTTAATGTGGGAGGAACTAGAATGGGAAGAGGGAAAAGGGAAAGAGGTAAGGAAGCAGGAATTTATTGGGAAATAGATTTTACAGAAATGAAACCTGGAAAATATGGGCACAAGTATATGTTAGTTTTTGTAGATACCTTTTCAGGCTGGTTAGAGGCTTTTTCCACCAAACATGAGACGGCAGGGGTGGTAGCCAAAAAGCTACTAGAAGCATAATTCCTAGGTTTGGGCTGCCTCTTGCAATCAGGTCAGACAATGGCCCTGCATTTGTGAGTTCAGTCTCACAGGCATTGGCCAAGGCTGTGGGTACTAACTGGAAACTATATTTTGCCTACCGGCCCCAGAGTTCTAGACAAATAGAGAGAATGAACCGGACTCTTAAATAGACCTTGACAAAGCTAATTCTGGAGATTAGCAGTGGATGGGTGGATCTCCTTCCTTTCGCCCTCCTCAGGGCACGATGTACACCCTATTTAAACAAGGTGACCCCATTTGAAATATGTTTGGGAGACTCCCCCCGCCCCACGCTCTGTCCTTGGCTACAAGAGGTTGCCCTAGCAGAAATGACTGATCAGTCTGTTCTCCAGTCACTTCAGGCATTACAATCTGTCTTTTAAAAAAGCCCATGCAGGGATCCAGACTGCCCACACTGGGACAGAGATGGAGGTGGAACCACATCCTTACCAACCTGGGATCTTGGTTTGGATACAGCGCCACCAAGTGAGAAACTTGGAGCCTCGCTGGAAGGGACCATTTACTGTCATCCTGACCACCCCCACAGCTTTAGTCTTAGTCCAGTCCCCTTTGTAGTCTAATTTAGCCCATTTTTGTAAATACTTTAAATCTTCCTCTGAATAGTCCCGTTTTTCTGGTAGGGCTAGAACCAGGAGTGTAACTAGCTCTTGCACTGTTTCTCGGGCTGCTTGCTTTGCGGCTTGATCTGCTATTTGGTTTCTTTTTGAAATCCCTTTTGGTGTCCCGAGCAATGCATAACAACCACCTCTTTTTGGTCCCAAATAGCCTGGAACAGAGTCAATATTTCTCCTCTGTTTTAATTCCTTTTCCTTCTGCTGTTAATGGGCCCCTTTCTTTATAGATAGCCCCATGTATATGGAGAATAGCAAAGGCATACCTGCTGTCCGTATAGATGTTGGCGGTTTTACCTTTGGCTATGCAGTGCCTTAGTGAGTGCAATCAGTTCTGTTTTTTGTGCTGAAGTTCCATGTGGCAGGGCTGCTGTGCAGAGTTCCTGCTCAGGAGAAACCACTGCAGCCCCCGCATACCTCTTTCCATCGACCATGTAGCTACTCCCATTTGTGAACAGAGTCATCTTGGCATCTGGGAGGGGACTGTCTCTGAGATCAAGCCTTATTCCTGTGACTTGGGTTAGGACCTCCCCACAGTCGTGTGCATGGTCAGCCAGCTCCTCTGGCAGCAGTGTGGCTGGATTTAGCACCGGTGGGGGCCAGAAGGTCACTCTTGGTTCATTGAGGAGGAGGGCCTGATACTCTGTCACTCGGATGTTCATCATCCATCAGTCGGGTGGAGTCCGGAGAAGGCCATCAATAACGTGGGTGGTGGTCAAGATGAGATTTTGACCCAAAGTCAATTTACTTGCATCCTTGACCAGGAGGGCTGTGGCAGCAATTATGCGGAGGCAAGGGGGGGAATCCAGCTGCTACTGGATCTAGTTTCTTGCTAAGATAGGCTACTGGCCTTTGCCAAGGCCCCAGAGTCTGAGTTAAAACTCCTTTGGCCACCCCTGCTTTTTTATCCACATACAAGTGGAAGGGCTTGGCAACATCTGGGATGGCCAATGCTGGGGCACTCAGTAAGGCTGTTTGTAATTCCTGAAATGATCCTTCTGCCTCAGCTGTCCACTCTATCATAGTGAGCCCTCCTTTTGCCAGTTCGTAGAGAGTTCGGGCAATCTCCGCAAACCACGGTATGCACAGCCTACAGTAGCCCACCGTCCCAAGAAACTCCCTCATTTGTTGGGATTGGGTGGGGCGGGGGTGTCAGGTGATCACCTGTTTCCTGGGCTCAGACAGTGAATACACTCCCTCATGGAGATCAAAGCCTAAATAAGTGGTGTGGCTCTGACAAAGCTGTGCTTTCTTTGCTGACACCCAATACCCTTTTCCTGCAGAGTCTGTAAGAGAGCTCTCATCCCCTGCAAACATGACTGATAGTCCTCAGCGGCTACTAGCAAGTCATCAACGTACTGTAACAGAGTGACTCCTGGGTTGGAGGTTCTCTACTCACGCAAATCCTCATGTAGGGCCTCGTCAAAGATAATGGGCAAATTCTTGAACTTTTGGGGACGTCTTGTCCAGGTGAGCTGGCCTTGGAATCCTTCCTGTAGGCCGGACCACTCAAAAGCAAAAAAGGTGCTGAGAATTCCTTTGCTGAAGACATGCAGAAAAAAAATGTATCCTTGAGATCTAAGAGGGTATACACAGTTCTTCTGGGGCCCAGGAGGGAGAGTAGGGTATAGGGGTTAGGCACCGTCGGGTGGATATCTTCAACCCATTTATTAACTTCCTGCAAGTCCTGGACGGGTCGGTATTCCCCAGTCTCGGCTTTTTTGATGGGAAGTAAAGGTGTGTTCCATGGAGATTTGCAAGGAACTAGGATCCCGTCTCCTCGGAGGCGGTTAATGTGTTTTCTGATCCCTTCCTTTGCTTCCCGGGGAAGGGGGTACTGCCAAAGGGGAACAGCCATAGCTGTCGCCTTTAATTGTACCACCACTGGAGGTTGTTCCTTGGCCAAGCCACGGGGCTTCCCTTCTGCCCAGACCTCGGGAAACTCGTCCTGTAGGATACCCCCCTTTGTCTCCTCTGGTTTTGAGACTGGCTCTTAAAGGAGGTATTCATCTACTGCCGCCATAAGCACTTGTACAATGGGTTGTCTCAAGGTTACAGTCATGCCTCCTTCCGAGAACTGAATGCCAGCGCTTAACTTGTGGAGGAGATCTCTTCCCATCAAGTTATATGCGGCATTAAGGAGGACCAAAAATTGATGTTTAACTATTCCTGAGGCCAAATTTAAAGTCCTTTCTGTTGCCCATTTATGTCTCTCTGTGCCATTTGCTCCTTGTACCCAGACTTCCTCTCCAACTAGTTTTCCCATAGGTTTAAGTAATGATGAAAATTGGGCTCCTGTGTCCACCAAAAAAATCAATGAATTTCCCCTCAACTTTAATTTTTACTCTGGTGGCCAGCATTGCCATCTTCTTTTTGGGGCACTCCCTGGCCCAATGTCCTTTTTCCTTACAGTAAGTGCACTGATCTGAATCTAAGTCTTCCCACTGCTTTCTCTGTGCTTAGGCTTTTCCTTCCATTTACTATCCCCTACCTGTCTCCTCCTTGTCTCATGTAATGCCAAAACCTTAACTAGTTTTTTGGTCTGTTTTTCATCCTCTTATGCATCCCTGTTGTTAAACACTTTTTCTGCTATTCCCACTAACTCAGATTCTTCCCTTCAAATCCTTCAATTTTCTGAAGTTTCCTATATTTGGGGCTGACTGACTGGCAAGCAAGATTGTCTAAATGAGCTATTGTGCATCTTCCCTGAAGTTTACCTCAAGTTGTCTGGCTTAAGTAAACAAACATTTAAAGACAATCAAATCTAGAATTTAACATCCATAAAGGTGTGTTATTAAAACATAATTTTTCTCTTTAAAATAAACCTTGTTTTCAGAGATAGCCAAATCAGGACTAATTTATTTGAAAAACAAGTCCAGTTTTAATAAGCTTGGCCTAATTATTTACTTACGTAAATCTCAGCAAGAACAGCGAGGGATCATATAAATCTTTTAGAATCTGCTCTGCTGGAACTTCTCGTAAGGAATCTCTAGGTTGAACTTATGATAGCCTCTCCAGGCCAGAAGCCAAGCTACATACTTGCCATCAGACATGCCTACAATACCTGTCGATTTGGGCGAATTCCTCTTCCAGAGGCCCCCAAAGAATCCTGAGGTTCCTGCACCTGCCAGGAAGTAACATCCTTTACTCACCTGGTGAGGCTGCTGGGAACTCTGTAAGCAAGGTATCAGGCCAACAGTTCCAAAGGGCTTTACGGTTCCAGGTTTTATAAAGTCAACCTTAGTTCCTTTAAGCTGTCTAGTCATATCTGAGTCTTTTCAAATATGACATTCCAGTCAAAGCCATGGTAAAAGAACCAGTGTTTCCCATGGTGTCCTGTTACAAGGAGAACAAATTCTTTTTTTTTTCCAATTTATTTATTTTCAGAAAAACAGTATTCATTATTTTTTCACCACACCCAGTGCTCCATGCAAGCCGTGCCCTCTATAATACCCACCACCTGGTACCCCAGCCTCCCACCCCCCCCGCCACTTCAAACCCCTCAGATTGTTTTTCAGAGTCCATAGTCTCTCATGGTTCACCTCCCCTTCCAATTTACCCAAAAGCACATACCCTCCCCAATGTCCATAACCCTACCCCCCTTCTCCCAACCCCCCTCCCCCCAGCAACCCACAGTTTGTTTCGTGAGATTAAGAGTCACTTGTGGTTTGTCTCCCTCCTTATCCCATCTTGTTTCATGGATTCTAGGAGAACGGATTCTTATTGAATTTATGCAAATGACAGATTGCCATGGAAGAAAGAATACTTGCTGAGAACTTTTGGTTTCAGAGGGTTCAGATAGAGAGAAAGAGTTGAATACCTTGATTTGTTTACAAATGACTACATTTTATCTCTGTAAGTTACAGATAACTTAAGAAAAAGTGCCCCTAGTCTGGAAGAGCAAACACAAGACAAAACATCAAGAGATACAACATTACAATCTTTCAGTTCACCTAGTCCCATGTTAATAATTCTGGTTTAGTCCGAATGCAGCTTTTACTTGTTAATTCTTACCCATTTCAGTTCCAGGATTTTAACACATCAAAGACCTGTATTTGTCCTGAAAGTCTCCCATATGAATTTTCTTTAAGACGGAATTTATCTTACAAGAGAATTAAAACAATTACAAATGACAAAAACTCAGAATAGATATGGTAAAGAGCTGGTGAGATGAGAATTTACAATGTAACTGGCAAGAAAATCAGGTTACTTCTGTGACACGTAACATTTCCATAATCACAATATCAAGTGATGATCATCTATCAATATATTAAAACTTTAGGAAATGCATAGCATTTTCCCAAATGTAACCCAAAGTTTATCATTGGTTTAAATCTTGTCAACAATTGCTAAAACCTTAGAAAGTTTTAAAACACATGCCTAAATATAATTAGGGATGTTAAACACCTGATAAAACAAAACATAGAAACTGAATTTTCTGGGCAGGCAAAGAGAAAACCATAACAGATCAATTAACTTAAGAAAACTCTGTCTTTTTAAACAGAGAGAAAACCAGCTTTTCTATACCAGTGTCTTTTTTTTTAAAGTATGCAGATTCGAGTTTACTAGATTTTCCTCCCATCGTGAATGATGTCGCAGACAAAAGGGAGGGGGATCTTTCAGATGCTGTCCTGCTCGCGTCCCTCACAGAAACTTAAGAACATCTTAGCTAAGATCTGTCAATATAAACCCCAGAGCAGGCTACTCCGTGGAGTAGATGACTGTTATGCCATATGACACCCCGCGAGACTCAGGGTGCAGCCCACTCAGACTCCGTAGCCGAAGCGGTGGAGTCATACAGACAGATTCACACAGTCAGGCACTCTTCAAATTCAAACTTTTACATATTTCCTACTTTTTACATACAGAGTTGCTTTTCTCATTTCCATCAGTCTTAATTACATTTAACAGAATTTTGTACTCTTAGAAATACCTTAACCTCTACTGAAGACTAAATATAAACCAATTGTGAGTTGTTACAACAGAATTCTTTAGATGGCAAATTTATCAATCAGTTAAGCACAGAACATGTTCGCCAGCAGATTTCAAAAGCACAAACCCAGTTCCAACAGCCAATGCTCTAGCATTTTATTCCATTTGGTTAAGACCTACATGTCCAACAAATTTAATTCCATTTGTCATTCAAGCAACCCTTCACAGTTTCAGATTACCAAAGACTTCGGAAGCCACTTTAACAATTACCCATTAAAACCTTGAGACAGACAAATAACCATCTCCACTTCAGATGCCATGCTCTCCTACTAGCAAGGAGGAGGGGATACGCAGTCCACATTAGGCCAAAGAAGGCAAGGAATTCCCCCAAATAAAGGGAGTTTCGGCAGCTGCTTGGGAATATTCCTTAAAGTCTCTGTCTCAAGGTCGGTTCATCCCGCAGTGCCAGTTCTGCTTACCAAAAGTGGCCCACTAGGCACTCCTATTCCATGCCCGGCTCCAATGAGCATCAGCATTGGGCACCTTAACCCGGCATTAGACTAACCCCAGTTGGCTCCAATCATAGCCCTTAACACACAAAATGAGTGAGCGAGAAGCCTCACATCTATTATGAAGAACAGAGAGATGAAAGTCAGAGTCCCCTTACTCTCTGCTTGCCCCATTCCTTCAATCATAATAAACAACACAACAGACAGCAAAAGGACCAGGCAAAGACAACCGCAGGCCCAAAGATTCTTACCCAGAACCTGCCACTGGTGGGGGCTTTCTTTATCCCCCAACTGCCTAGGGGGTCTCAAACCCCTCAACCGCCCAGGGGAACTTGAACCCCCCGGCAGGCCCCTGACCGCCCAGGGGGAATTGAACCCCCCGGAAACCGTCTACAGGCACTCAAACCCCCCGACCGCCCAGGGGGACTCGAACCCCCCACACGTCTAGGGAGACTCAAACCCCCTGACCGCTCAGGGGGACTCAAACCCCCTAACCGTCTAGGGGGCTCGAACCCCCCGACCGCCCATGGGATCTACCAGCAGAGGGATGGGGCATCCCCGCATCCACTCCAGCCCTGGGGAGCATGGCCGCATCCAGCTTCTCCCCTGTGGGCTATACCCTGGAGCTCCGCAACCAGACAGACAGACAAAATCCCAATACCCAAGATCCCAATACCTCCAGAGGCTTTTCCCAAAAATTCCAATGCTGGCTCAGTTCTCGTCATTTGAATCCGGGTGCCCCCTCCAATGTTAGGGTCCGTAATCAAAGGAGTGAGACTGATACAAAGCGAAGGTCAAGCAAAGCTTTATTTCGTGCCAAGAATTGAGAATCAAACTGACTGGTCAGGGCCATCTCTTACAAAGAGGAGACCCCTCCCAGCCTCACAGACTAACTTTTATAGAGGTAGTTTAGCCAGGCTATACACAGGTGGTCCATGAGATTGCAATACACAGGGAAAACTGCATAGTCATGCTAAGTCTGCCATGCACAGAAAAAAACTGCTAGGTAACACACGGGTGGCCAATTGAATTTCAATTTACCCTAGTAGATATATGCACGCCCTACTGATTGGATGTCTTCACCTGGCCTGACCCTCCCTTGTATCTAGGCTTTGCAAGTAAGTTCCTCTGGGAGGGGCAGGGTCAATTCTAAGTTTACTGCAACAAAATGGCTCCCTCTGATTAAGTAGGCCCTTACATATGCAATAAAAGAAACCCAGAGTCCTCATTGGCCCACTCACAGCCTCTGCCACCAGTCTGTGTTAACTGGGTCTCCTGAAATCTCTCAAATCCATGCCCCTCACTCCATCTCCATCACCACCTCATTCCAAGTTGCCACCATCCCTCAACCATGTTACTGCCTTTGGTACCTGGTCTAGCCCCCTGGTCTACTTTTGGCCCCATTCACTTCGTTCTCCACACTGCCACCAGAGCGATTTTTTTCAAAACACCTATGTGGTCTGGGAGACAGACACAAAGAAACTGAGTTGCTTGCCTGAGGCCACACAGAAGGCAGTGGCCCAGACTGGGAGGCAGGAAATTGGTCTTTGAGGTCCCGCCCTAACCTCTCATACCCTCACCCCCATGATTGCTGGGCTGTGGCGAAGGCTCAGGTCAGAGTCGGCCAGGATCACTTTTCTGCAACCAAAGTAAGGTTTTAGCTAGTTCTGGGGCATCTCTTCTGTTCCCAGAATCTGCATGGGAGCGATCCCTACTGTGGAATGTATTCAGGTGGATGCTCAGCCCAGGGTATGGGGTGTGGGAATGCCAGTAAGCCCTGAGCACTCCCTCCCATCTCTACAGCCACTCTGGGCTAAGCCACATGGTTCAGCCACCACAGTGTAACTGATTGTGACTTCAGGGGCTTCTGATGTCGCAATGACCCTGTGGGCTCGGCCCGGTGGGGCCCTAGGGCCAGTACTCCTGTGGTAGCATTCCAGCCAGGACCATGGCCAGCTCCCAACCTTCTGGTGTTACATAAGCCAGCCTGTGAGTAGCCTGCAGCTTGGAAGATCCACTCATCCACTCCCACCTGGCTGGAGGCTCTGTATACCCAGGCCTGTGCCTCTCTATGTCACTGAACCAAGAGAGTGTTGTAGCCGGTGGGGGGGGGGCAGCGTTGGAGGGGGGTGTTAAGGGGCATAACAGCTCTCATATCTGGTGTCTTCCTGACACTGCCAGCACACCCTGAGCCAAGCCCCCATCATGGTCATACCAGGATTTGGGGAGGCAGCCTAGATAGCTGAGAAGGACAGTCCCAGATCAGCTTGGGAAGCAGGAGCAAGACACGACCAGGGACAGATGGCCCTGGTGTCAGAGTCCTTCCCTGGCTTCTGCAGTGGCCCTTCTGCCCCTGAGGGAGAGAGATTCAGCCATGTCAGTTTGTGGGGTCACGCCCATGGCTTAGGAATCTGCAGGTAGGTATGGGGTGGGACTGAGGGATGCCCCTTCCCCGCCTTCTCCAGACCACTGGGTTCCTGTAGTGGTGACGTATCCTCAGGTCAGTCACTGGTATGGTCACCTCTCCCAGCCCCGTTCAGGACTGTTTGAAGCTGCAGAGAGCTCTAATGGCCACTCTGGACCGCACCTCATTCCCTACTCATCAGGTGGGTGGGGGTATAGGCAAAGCACCTAACCTTTCAGAGCCTCATGTTCCTTTCCCAGAAAACAAGGATGACCATAATCTGCTTTCCATCAGGGGGAGAACATTAAATGAGGTCACGCATGGAGCTTAGCAGACACTTCGCTGACCCCAGGGCCTGTGCCTCCCACTGTGACACAGGCACCTGTCCTGGACCAGGACCCTCTCCTGGCTTTTTAGCAGGAGGAGGGCCAGCGTTAGGGACTTGCCCTGGTTTCCTGACAGTGAAGGGCTATGGAGCCAGGCCCCTGAAGGGGATCCCAGTGTCCTTATAAGAGCCATGGTCCAGAGTCAGAGACCACAGAGGCCCCCACTAGCCAGCACTGGTGTAGAGGGCCGCACTGTGAGCAAAGCTCTTTGCCAGGTGGCTAGTAGGTGGAGGGGCAGGAAGCTTCCTGGTGGGCCTGAGGGCCCGGGCCACAAGAGGAGCTGTTGGCATTTCTGGCAGGAGGCTGGCACTGTCACAAGAGGCTCTGAGGTCACACGTTCACAACACGATGGCTGTTTAGACCACAGCGAAGATATATTAGCACAGCCATTGGTGGGTGAGGGCTGCACAATTTGATGGCAAAGGAAACACCAGCGGTCAGGCCTTAACCCCACTGTTTTCTGCGCTGATCTGTCTGCCTCTGCACCAGCTGCTTTAAGAAGGCCATCACTTGTGTATGCTGGTGGGCATGGAAAATGGCACAGAAGTTCTGGAAGGTTTTTTGGCAGCTCCTTTTGAAACTAAACATGGACTTACCATATGCCCCAGCGATAGCATCCTACTATATTCCAGAAAACAAAGACTTATTTTCACGGGCACACTTGGACATGAATTTTTGCAGCAGCTTTATTTGCCATAGCCCCACACCAGGAACTACCCAGATGTCCTGTAGCAGCTGAGGGTTGAACAAAGCGTGGCACAGCCACACCATGGAGTACTGCTCATCCCTGAAAAAGAACCACCTGCTGATACACACAGCTGGGCGGGTTCCCACAGGTGGGGGGCTTATGCTGAGAGAAAGAAGCCCAGCTCTAAAAGATACCTCCTGGGTGGTTCCATTGGTCTAACACTTGTAAAGTCCCAGCAATAGAGAGACGAGCACAGATTCATGGTTGCCAGAGTTTGAGATGGGCTGTTCAGCTGAGAACCATCCCAAGTGGTGGTTTTACACACACACACACACACACACACACACTCTCACACGCACACTCTCACACTCACATGAGAGAGCATGTATGACTGCTGCAGTGGGTGAGGTCGGGCATGGGTGACAGGCCAACATGACCCAGCTCTCCCTCAGCCCTGGGAGGTGGGCAGGGGCCCCATCCTCTGTTCCCTTTGCGGTCTTGAGGGGAAGCTGGGTGCCTGGTCTGGATCCAGCCTGGCTCTTTCCACCTCCTTTCCTGCTCTGACAGGCCTCCTTTTGCCTTCCAGCCATGGCTGAAAAGTGTGCCACAGCTTAACCCCCTTCCATGATGAACTCAAAGGACCCCAAGAAGTGCCCCCAGGGTAAGAAGAGTAGAAACAAGGCCCAGGAAGAATTTGCCAGGAAGTTTCCGTACAGGTACTAGATCCCGACACCCCTAGGGCCAAGTCCTGCCTCCTCCCGAAGACCACACCAAAAGCACATTCCAGGGGTGTAAAAAGTGGACCCAGGAGGAGGTTTCTCATCCACAGGGAGTTCCCTTAGCAGCTCTGTGACAGTCTGGGGTTCATTTTCTTCACCTTCTTCGCAATCTGAGCTGAGGCTTCTAGATAGGTGCCAGGAACTGCTGGGACCATCCCAGAGCTTAGCTGGATCTTTCCCTCTGAGCCAGTGGCCTCATGGGACCACCTGAGGAGTATGTTCATGAACAGCTGCCCCTCCAAAGGTCTTATGGGGTCAGACTGGAGTGGGGTGTAGCTTGTAAAGCCCCAGGGCACTCTGGAACCAGCAGAGAACCCCAGACTGGGCAGCTCTGGGACCTCGGCCAGCGGCATCAATGCACTGATGGGTCCTGAAAAAAATGTAGCAACTTCGGAGGGCTTCCTAGCTGTGTGACCTTGGGCCAATCACTTGACCTCTCTGTGCCTTAATTTCCTCATGTATGAATGGTTATGAGTTGGCGTCAGGTTAGTGCTGATGAAGCACTTGGAATGATGACTGGCATGTAGAAAGTTCCGGATGAGCAAGAGCTATTTGTGTGGCTGGTGGCCACAGGCTCCCTAAAGATGCCAGGTGCCCACTGCAGGTTCTCCTGGCTGACGGAACCCACTACAGAGTTCCTGCAGCCCTGGGAGGTCACGAAGATGAGCACCTCACTGAGGGACCAGCTGCCCCTGCAGAAGACGCTGGTGCCAACGAGATCCATCCCAGTCAGAGGGTGAGTCACAGGCTGGGATGCCGACAACCACTGCAGCCCACTGCCCACCACCCACACTCAAGCTGCTGGCCCTCGCCCCTATGTCTGCACAGCGACACACACACACGTGCCTCTCCCAGCAGGCTGCACTTCCAAGCTGAGGAAACTGAGGCTCAGAAATGAGACACCAAATTCCGGTGGTGCCTCCCACAGCAAGGCAGTTTGTGGGAGAGGCTGCACAGGACCCTCAGAGAGGGTCTTAACTGGAGAGTCCTCTGTCCACATTCCACACATGTGGAAACAGGCCTGAGGAGGCAACTTAGCCACCATCCTTCCACACAGCAGAGGCAAAACAGAGGAAGAGCCAGCAAGTTTTCGGTCTCCTTGCAGCCTGCTCTGAGGGCGGAGGCGTGGACGGGGACCCTCACGCTAGCCATTTCTAGACTGACCATGTCCTCACAAATGCCCTCCCCCCACAAGCATACACATACTCAAACACCCAGACACCTTTGGAAAGACCCACACCTGAGACCCAGAGAGGCAACATAAACACTCACACTTGTGTGCGCGTGTGCACACATGCACACACACATGCGCGGGAATGCAGATTCATGCCTCTTCTCTGCCCACACTGGCCCTGACTCTTGTCTTGGTCTCACGTTCCCTCCCTCACCTGGCTGTGGGTTTGCTCCAAATGTCGGAATGGGATGCTGAACTGCAGAGGCTGAGGGCTGAGTCTCAGCTTCTGCTTCTTTAGAATGGGATCAGCTGCCAGCCCGGGGTCTGCCGGGGACCGGTCAGACTTTACGCACAGGCCCAGACTCAGTGCTGGAACCTGCTCCAGCGGGACTGTCATGGGAAGAGCACTTCTGGAGGGTGACACGGAGCCAAGAACTGGAGGACAAACTGAAGCTGTCGGCAATGTGTCAGGGAGCTCAGGAGGCAGGGGGGCTCCTCGACCCACCAGGGCCCAGCACCGGCTGGGAGCCGATCCCTCCCCTGGGTGGGACAGGTGGGCAGGTGCCAAGAGCCCTAGGGCAGGGAGGTGGCTGTGGCTACAGGGCCTCTGCCAAAGGCATCAAAGTAGTGGGGAGCTGGGAGAGATCCCCCACCTCATCGTCCACCCTCGGAACTCCCACCAGCCTTCTGTTGGGGAATCAACCAGAGCAGGAACGGTCGGGCCGGAGGGTCACGATCTGCAGATGCCAAAGTAGGGCAGAGTGGGGATGGGGAGAGAGGACAGGAGAGAGCATGGGGGCCCAGGTGAGAAGCAGGGAGCTTGTAGAAGGAGAAACTCCAGGCAGTGGGAGGCAAGTGCCAATGTCCTGAGGCGGGATGGAATGATGTCCCCTTTAGGGAACCTGAAGTTCTGCTTTTCAGGATGGTGAGGGGACAGGTGATGGAGAATGCTAAATGCCCACATCTGTCTGAGGGGGAATGGGGGGCCACTGAAGTCTAGGGATCAGGAGGGTGGCATGCCCAGACCTGATGTAGCTGTTGGAAAAGACTGACTAGGAGAGGGGCAATGACCTCACTAGGGAAATGGCCATACAGTGCTTGTGCCCCTGCTGGAGGCCGTGCAGCTACTGGCAGCCATGAAGATGACACTCACTTGGTGTCTGTGCGGGCCTGGTGGGTCAAGTCCTGGTCATGTCTGAGGCCCCACATGGGAACCCTGTGGGGGTTCGGACGTGGACATTGGTGGGGCGTGGTGGTGGCTAGGAGGGCAGCAGAGGCTCAGTGTGGGGTCCTGGGGCAGATCTGGGCTGGGAACAGAGTCTTGGTCGTGGCCCTGGCCGACGTTTCTAGACCCGTGGGGTTCTGTGTGTCTTTTCTAGGCTTGGGGCCCCAGATTTTACATCACTGTCCTGCTTGTACCGTCCACCACCACCGCCACCTCAGAGCCAACTTTGGGAACTCAAGCTAGTGAGCCGCCGCTTCCCCGGGCCAGGTGCCCGCGCCGCCCACCCCTCCAGAAGCCTCTCCCAGGGCCCCGCTCCCCGCGGCCTCCCTCTCGGCCCCCGGTCCCTGGCGCTCCAAGCAGCAGCCACAGACAGAGGTGAACTCTAGTGCGGGGAACCGCTCTGATGAGGCTCTTCATCGCCTCATCAGCCACACCATGTGAATAAACTTTTCAGGTTCAAATCCTATTTCCGCCGGACTGTTTTGTTTTCCTAGCGTCCATTTTCTTGTCTATAAAATGAGGTGAGGCTCAATCTTGAGGGGTTGGTGTGCGGTTTAGAGAGAGCAGGAACGTCATTTCCCAGAAGTGATGCTGAAGGTGCACTCACACACCTGATAAGGATATGTGGACAACGGTATTCATTACAGTGCCATAGCAAAGGATCAGAGACCACCTATGTCCCCTACTAGGGGGCTGTTCACTGATCTTCCACGGCCAGACCCTGACCTACCAGACCGCCACAGAAATGAAGAAGAGCTCTTTACATGTTGGTCTGGAACAATCTAAAAAGTGTATTCAGATTTTTTTTTAAAATTTTTCAGAAGTGCTTCTTTTTTTTTTTAAGATTTTATTTATTTGACAGAGAGAGGTCACAAGTAGGCAGAGAGGCAGGCAGAGAGAGAGGAGGAAGCAGGCTCCCTGCTGAGCAGAGAGCCCGATGCGGGACTCGATCCCAGGACCCCGAGATCATGACCCGAGCCGAAGGCAGCGGCTCAACCCACTGAGCCACCCAGGCGCCCCTGTATTCAGATTTTTTTAAAGCACGACAGAAGTGTGTCAGATATGCTCCCATCTTACGTACATTAGGAAATAGTATGTGTGTGTGCACGTGTGTGCATGTGTGTGTATGTGTTTGTGTGTGCGTGGTAGGTAATAATCAGTGTCTCTGGGTAGATGGGGAACCTGGGATGGGCCTACTATTTTCTGAAAAAAAAATTTAAGATTTTATTTTTTTATCTGACATGCAGAGATCACAAGCAGGCAGAGAGGCAGGCAGAGAGCGGGGAAGCAGGCTACCTGCTGAGCAGAGAGCCCAATGCAGGGCTCAATCCCAGGACCCTGAGATCATGACCTAAGCTGAAAGCAGAGGCTTTAACCCACTGAGCCACCCAGGTGCCCCTATTTTCTGAAATGTTAATACAGGAGCCCAATACCATGTTGTTGGTGTATTACCAAGTCTTCAAAGAGAAGTAGCATGGACAGTCAAGAGAATGGTGGGATTGCTTTGGGATTTGTCACAGCAGCACCCCTGGAGGAGGGTGCCTGCAGGAAATGTAAGGGTTTCCCGCTTCTCTGTTTTACAGAGAAAGGGACCAGAAGTTCATCTTGGAGTCCTTGGGAGGGTAAATACAATCAGGGATGGTAACGATAGCCCCCTTGCTAGGAGAGAAGGGTGTGGGGGCTCTGAAGATGACCAAGGGGGCTGCACTGAGTAAGGTGGGCAAGTGGCCCTATTGTCTTGGAAAGAAGGTGGAACGAGGTACCTGGTGAGAATTGAAAAGAGGCCCTCCCCAAGCCCTGGAGAGGAACAGGATGGTGATTTCAAGCCTGCTCCAGGCAGAGGACAGCCCCTGGGGGATGGGGAGTGGGGGTCAGGGGACCTGGGTCTCTCCAGGCTCTGTTGGGAAGCAAACCGGGTGTTCTGTGCACCGGGCAGTATTGGCCTGTTGGTAGAAGGAAGCAGACACCCGAGGATCTCCTCCCACTGGGGTCGGAGGCAGGCTAATCTCCACTTAGAGTGTGTTTAAGTCTCAGGACTTTTCCTCCAATGTTCACAGCTCCATCCTACTTGATATTTGCAAAATACAGCACCGTATGCCTGTGATGCAGGATAGGGATGCAGTGACACATGTGACCGATGTGTCCCTCTGCCTGGGAGCTGCTTTTCCAGCTGCCCCCCTCCTCCTTCCTCTCCCCGGGGTAACCACAGCTCTCTCCTATCCTTCTAACACTCCTATCTCGAAACAATACATTGTTTGCTTCTCTCTCTTTCTTTTTAGTGATATAAGATTGTAGTATGCTCCATGCAACTTCTTGTCTTTAACAGCAAGTTGCTACAAGTCACCTGATGGTAGGTGCGGGTCATTTAATCATTTAGTCATTTAAACGAAGTTTGTCCATCCTCTTTCTGACAGATGCTTGGTTTCCAGTTGTTGCTGTTGTGGATACAGCTGCTCTGAGCACTGCAGCCCCGTCCTGGGTGCACGCTGTCCCCTGGAGTGGTGTCACTGTCCAGAGGCTCCTGAATGCCAGCCAGCACCACCCTGTTTTCCCCAAAGGGTCCCACTGCCTGTGGCCACAAGCCCCTTATAGAAAGGAGCCCCTTTGCGTCCCCCCCCAGGCACCACTCTCGCTGTGGCCCCTGAGCATTCAGGAAGTAGGTGGGAGGGTATGCACGTGGGGAGAGCTGGTCCTGTAGGTAAAGAAAACTCATACCAGTCACCTAGCCAGAGTGAGTCCTAAAACATGCATGGTCTCTGCTGGTGTATCTGTTGATCCTGCTATGTCCTGAATGTTTCTATGTACGTGATGTCTCAAAGAAAACCAACCCTTCAGGAACATGCATTGCAGAAGTCCTCACAGGGACATGGGCGACCCTGAATGGTGGATAACAGAGGGATGAGTTAGCGTATCACGGCAGCCCAGACAGCAACCTGGGACACGCTGCCAGCATTTAAGGGAGGCCATCCTGATCCCCAGCTGTCCTTGTGCCCTGAGTGCAGTGACAGTAAAACTTACATGAACAGATGCTTGAAGCCTCCTGCGGACCAGGAGCAGTGAACAGTGTGGTCAGGGTGTGGCTCTGTCTTCTAGGAACATACCCGACAGTCACACCCCACCCAGGCAGGACGGGATGTACGCAGGGATATTACTGCTGTGCTGTAACACTAAAGGACACAAAGTAATCTAATTGCCCATAATTCAGGGACGAATGAAATAAAAGCAGCAAGTCTGCAATGGAATCATGAGTTCCCATGGAGATAAACATATGGATGCACATAGTTTCCCACCTGAGGGGCCAAAGCTGTGGTATTTCTCTCCCCATCTTCTAGCAGATGTCGGTCGAGGGCTGCTTGGGGACACTGACTCCCTGCACACCCAACATCTCTGTGCTCAGGTCTGGTGGCCAGAGGGAACCTCCAGGAGGGTGGCAGATGGAGCTGCTGGGAGCCTTGAGGATTGCTACCTGGAAGTGTTTAACTGCCACAGGGATGTGGCTTGCGGGGGTTGGTGTCATGCCCAGACTCCCTTGTGGTGGGAGCATTGCCAGAATGGTAGCTCTGGAATGTACAGTCCACAGTCTGTGTCTTCAACATTCTGCTGCCCGGGAAGGGAATGGCTCACTTGCATGGAAAATGTGGAGAAGGGCTACATACAGCCTAGGGGTGGGGGAGCCATGGGAGAGAAGGGACCTGTGCCCCCAATGGCTCCATGGGGGAGCTGTTCTGGCCATCTCCTGCTGCGCAAAGAGAACCCAGATGATCTGTCACTGTCACTGAGACTTCGCCACAGACAGCAGCGCCTGCACCCCAGGAAGAGGTCCCCAGCTCCACGGGGAAGGGCGGCACCCCGACACCTGGCCTAGGGACCTTGTAGGGAGCTGTAGCAGCCCAGCAGGCTGAGTAGCTCTAGGCCTGGCCTCCTCCACCTTCACCCACCAAGACTATGCAGCCAGTGGCCAAGGCTGGCAGATGCAGCTGGCTGAGACACCCAAGCTGAATAATGCATGAAGCAGCATTCGGACAAAGAACCAGGGGTTTATTTTAGCAAAATTTTAAATCATGGAACTCTGCCTCCCAGGAAGCTGCCTGGATGACAAAGCCACCACAGAAAACTGAAAAACAAAACAAAACAAAAACCAACACCATAACTACAAAAATCCGGGAAACATTTTCCTGACAAAGCCAAAAACAGCAGAACACTGAAACATTTTAAACAAGTCTTTGTAACCCAATCCACCAGTGTCCTTTCCTTGCTGGGGAGGCTGCTGGCCAGCACCCCTCAGCTCTGAGATGGAAAACTACGAAATGGAAGCCAGTTGCCAGTAAGCTAAAATGCCAAGTGACCTTCAGTTTGTGCTCTTGATTCCTTCAGGAAGTGGGGGAGCCTGTTAGTAGAATAGATCATTGAAGGGTGCCCGGGTGGGTACCCCTCCAGACCCCCTCTTGTCTTGTCCAGCTGTTTACGTGAGACCCTGTCTTCCTCGGGCCATCCGATGACCCGGCTGGGACCTTGCTGTTGAGGGGTGGGCAGTCAGCCTGTGACCTGTGAGGACAGACAAGTTCCGGCGCCAGCCGGAGAGGAGGCCAGTCAGAGGACACCAGAGTGGAGGAATTCCCTGTGGTCCACAAGAGGGAGAAGAGGCGCCTTCAGCCCCGGGGCCTGGCGTGTGGCCCCCATACTCACAACAGAGGGTGTGACATGAAGTGCCATCAATGGGGGGTGTGCAGTATGAGGGAGTGTGTGTGAATGCGACAAGCTTCAGGACACAGGAGGCGCTGAAGGACATGACAGCAGGTGCTGAGATTGCAGAACCAGAGGGTGACTTCTAATGGTGACGACCTGGGGGGGCGGGCACTGGATGGGCAATAACTTCAGCAAACAGGTCACATCAAAGGCTGCATGGGCACTGAGGGAGCTTGGAACAAAGGTGTGTGTCATGGAAGTGTGTGGAACAACTGACCGTGAGGTGGCACGTGACACACTGTGGGTATGGCATACAAGGGAGCATGGGAACAAGCCTCCAGGTGTGTCACAGGCCTGGCTCCTCCCCCATCATCCTGGTGCTGTTTCAGGCTCCTGGGCTTTCCACCGCTCTCCAGCACGGTGAGTCTTCATGGCGAGCCCAGGGGCAGCCCCTTCCCAGGGCCATCACTGACCCTTGCTGGCAGACCCCATGGACACGGCGTCCGTGAAGGCCTCCACAGGCTTCTGAGAAGGAGGAGCCCTAGAACTGGAAAGGGAAAGCATCCATTGCAGGCAGGGGTAACAACATCAGCAAAGGCCAAGGCATGAATGGGATTGACCTGCCAGTCCCTGGCCAGCCTGGCCCCCGCAGGCCAGTAGGGTCCTGTAACCAGGCTCTTGGGCTCTCACCACAGGGTGTGGGGGCACCACAGCCCAGGTTTGGCCTCTTCCCTGCCAAGCTGCCCTTCCTCAGCTGTGCTCTGATTTCTGTTTCTCAAAGCCTCAGGCATATCCTGCCCTGGTCTTCCCAAAGTTCTGACATTTTGATTTACATTCAGAGAAACTGAGAAAGGACACCACATATCCAAACACTAAGGGGACATTCAGTCCTTCCTAAGGGACTCCCATGGTTGGCTGTCTTCCCAAAGCCACAAGGGGGTATCCTCACTGCCAAGCGGCCTGACACACACTGCAAATACACACCCACACACCCACAGAAGGGTGGGAGGCAGCCCGAGGCCGGGGTTCCACTGAGCTGGTTTCGGCTTTTATCTTTAGCCCAGGCAGAATGAAAGGTCAGATTCCCACCCCCACCCCCAGAGTTTTCACCACTGCACCTCCAGCCAGAATTTGGCACCCCTTGTCATGGTGCACTCGCTCCTTACCCCACCCCCCCATAGAGCCCTTCACCTATGTGGGCTGCTGTGAAGGAAAGCCAGGCTCTTCACCTCTCTTATCTGATCTTTGCGACCAGCCGGCATTCTTGTGCCCTTTGGCAGCAAAGGAAAACTGAGGTGTGGAGGTTTGTTGAGATGCCCAAGATCCAACACCTTCAGTAGCAGAGCAAATGGCAAAACAAAGCAGAGAAACTCCAAAATGTCAGAAGTAAACAAAACAAAACATTTCAAAAACATGGGCTCCCCAGCTCACCAAGGTCCTCTAACACCTGCCACCATAGGGCACTCTGGGCTCTGTGGGCACACACGGAAGACTTAGGATCTGGCCAGATGGATATCAAAGGTGGGGCCAGCCATGGGGGGAGACAGCACCGCTCCATGACAGGCAGAGTGGAAGGCAGCTCAGGGTGGGCTCCAGGGCCATGCCCACTGACCAGGATGGCCAGGGCCAGAGCCTGAGCCCAAAGACACAGGGCTTTCCTCCTGGGCGACGGCTGTCCGGTGCCAGGGCAGGGGTGGTGAAGAGGGCACTAGGCGAGGCCGCAGATGGCACTGAACCAGCATTCTGCTCTGTTGCACCACAAACAGGTCTGGGGTCAAAGCTGACCACCACCACCCCCATGCCCCCTGCCAAAATGGTCTCTCACAAGCTAAAAAAAATACTAGTAATTCAATGCTTCCCCACCCAGGGGTCTGGAGGAGTGCCTGCCAAATGGCGCAGTTAGAGGAAGCAAGCATCACGTGACCAGCAGGCACGGGTGTACAGCCGTCTGAGGTGGGCGGCACCCAAACCTGGCCAGGTGGGATGGAGGCCCCAGAGGGCCGGCCAAGGAGGGAAACGCGGGGTGCCGTGGTGCTCAGAGTTGAGTCCGGGCAGGCAGACAGCACGCGCACTGTCTGGCCCCACGTGAGACCCCGGGGCATCGGTTGGTGTGACGGACCCCGTGGAGGCTCCACGGCCTAGTGCAGCCGCAGGTAGGAAGGGGCAGAGTAGTTGAAGAGCAAGAAGTCCATCCTGTAGAGGTCGAAGAGGCGCCGCTGGTAGAAGGGGCTGATGTCCCGGAAGAGGCGCTCGGCCAGGTCGCGGGCGGCAGCCCCCTTGGCCCGGGGCGGGGGCGCTGGGAAGCGCAGGCCAGACGCGCCCACCAGGCCCAGCACGAAGGCCGCGTCCTCCGCCAGCGTCTCGAACTTGCCCACCACGTCGTAGCGCAGGCGGCACGGGTGGCAGAGGGCGTGCGCGCGCTCCCAGTGCTCGTTGAAGGGCTCCTCGCGGCGCGTGCGCGGGTCCAGCAGGTAGGCCAGGAACTCTGCGAAGCGCACGTCGTGGCCGCGCGCCAGCGCGTCGGGGTGCGCACGCGGCCTTAGGCGCCGCACAATGCGCGTGCCGTAGCGCTGCTGGAAGGCCGCGCTGTAGGGCCGCGCGAACTTGTTGCGATAGGCCGACGCCAGGCGCTCAAAGGGCTCGCGCACGAAGAGGACGGCCAGGTAGGCACGCAGCCGCCGGTTGATCTCGGCCGGGCTGAAGTCGGCCAGTGAGGGCAGGCGGCCCGGCGCGTGAGCCTCGTGCGCGGGGATTGCAAGCGGGTCGCCTCGGGCGCGGCCGCTCAGCGCCAGCAGCACGCGCTTCCAGTTGGTGCAGGCCACCTTGGGCACATAGCAGTAGAGCAGGCCGTGCGCGTCGTCCACCAGCACGTGCCGCAGGTCCTCGGGCCCCAGCAGGCGCTGCCGGCGCGTATGGCGACTGCAGGCGCGACGCAGCAGGTCCCGCCGCTGCCGGTGCACTTCGGCCAAGGCGGACCGCGGGCCCTGCGGGCGACAGCGGAAGTGGGGGGAGGGGAGTGGAGGTGGGGTCATTGCTGCGGGCCCTGCGCCCACCAGCCTGTGGAGAAGGAACAGGGGATTTGAACCTCGGCACTGCCACCCATCATTGTGATTTGGGACCCAGGGATCTGCCGTAGACCAGAATTGGGGTGTGTGTGTGTGTGTGTGTGTGTGTGTGTGAGACTCTAACCTCACTGAGGCAGATGGAAGGATGTGACAAATAGGGTTGGACACTCAGGACCAAGGAGGTCCTGGTAATGCATATGCTGGTGTCAGAGTAAGCCTGATTAATAAGTCATCAGAATGGTGAGCATGGGCACAAATTGAATATCTGCTCACTGTTTACTAAAAGCGAGATAGTGTATAAGAACAACAGTGTTAACTCCACATAAAGAGTTGAGAAATGCAGCCACCTGTAAGCTACTGAGATACTTTTTGTTCAATAATAAAATTAGCGAATTCTGTATTTAGGAATTGTTATGTTCCTTTGGATCTTGATTTTTTTCCCCCCACCAACAAATTCTAACCTCAGTAGCTGGGCAGGAAACTTGCCCTCTCTGAAGCCTGTCTCTCTTCTGTGAAATACTAACATTCACTATTTATCTACCACCTACTGTATGCTAGGCACTTCGCGTGCACTTTACAACTCTATAAATTAGGTGGTATTAGTATACCTGGGCCAGCCCCTCCCAGCCTTTCTCAGCTGTGCTAAGATCCAAACTACAGAATGGTGACTCCTTTCCTTCAAGTCCCTTCTGCACCAAACAGGGTGTCCACTTCCAAGACCCACCGCCCCTCCTCTTCCTGATTTTCATCCAAGACTTCTTAGGAAAAGTGTTTTTAATTTCTCAAAATTGCCTTAAAAACCTTCAAGATATAATAAAAAAAAACCAAACATTGTGGAGGACATGGGAAAATGGGACCTTCATTCATTGCTGGTGAGAAGGTAAAATCATACAGCTGTTGTGGAAAGCAGTTTGGCAGCTTCTCTAAAAAACAAAACAAAACAAAACAAACAGATGATCCATCTAGGTATATGCCCAAGATAACTAGAAACATATGTCAGGCCAAGACTTGTACATAAATGTTCACAGCAACCTTATTCATAATAGCCAAAAGGTGGAAACAACTCAAATGTCCAGGTGGACAGTCATCCAATGATGACTGGATACATAGTATGTGGTCTGTCCATAAAAGGGAATATTACCCAGCCATAGAAGATATAAAGTTCTGATGCACCCTAAGAAGAAGATTATGCCTGCCAAGTGAAAGACACCCACACAAAAGACCACATGTTGTATGATGGATTCCACTTACATGAAATGTCCAGAATAGATCCATAGAGACAGAAAGTAGACTGGTAGTTGTCAGGGGCAGGTGGGATGGGAGGGGGAGGGACTGCTAATGGGTACTGGGTTTCTTTTTGCGGGTGATGAGAGTGTTCTGTAGTTGGAGAGTGGTGATGGCTATGTGGCCTTGTAAGTGCACTACACACCACCGAAGTGTACACTTTAAAAGAGTGAATTTTGTGGTATGTGAATTATATCCCAGTTACGAAAAAAAGCCTTATGTTTCCATTTCAGGGAAGGACAAAGGAGCATCTGAAATGGTGGGACACTTGGTCCAATGCCCACGTAAGAGTATCTGCTGTTGCTGGGTGGGAAGGGGAAGAATATGTCTGTGTGTGAGGCGGTGCTCACTTGAGCTCCTCATGCCTTTAAAAGTATCCTGCAGAAATCCAAGATCCTGCTAGTGATAAAAGCTGAAGTACAGAACAAGAGTTGACGTGTCACACTTCCGATTTACAAAGGGTGAGGAAAGAAAGAAAAAAAATGTTTCAGAAAGGATAGGTTGTAGGGAGCCTCTCGTATTTTAATTTTTTTTAAAGACTTATTTGTTTCAGAGAGAGAGAGAGAGAGAGAGAGAATGGGGGGGCTGGAGAGAGTGAGCATGGTGGGGAGGGGCAGAGGGAGAGAGAGAGAGAGAATCCCAAGCAGTGCCTTGCTGAGATCAGAGCCCAATGCACAGCTCCATCTCATAACCCCAAGATCATGATCTGAGCCAAAATCACGAGTTGGACACTTAACTGACTGAGCCGCCCAGGTGCCCTGGGAGCCTCTCTTTTAGATGTATATAGAAATTGTCATGTAATTAACAAGACTGGGATTTGCTTCCAAATAAGCCCAGGTAGGAAGGGAGGGAGAGGGGTCTGGATGAAACAGGATTGGACAAGAGTTGATCACTGTTTAAACTGGGTTACGGGAATGTGGGGGTTCATTATACATTTTACTTCTGTATGTGTTTGAATTTGTCTCAATCTGAACATGAAGCAGAAAGAAAAGAGGACATATATACCTGTAGGTATGATGCTGGAAAAGTATCTAAGCACCTGACAGCATTGGACACTACACACATGCCTGGAAAGGCACACAGGGAATGAACTGGTCACCTGCAGGGGTCACCAGGGCCAGGGTGGGAAGGGAAGTTACTCTTCACTGGATGCACTCTTTTGAAGGGCTGGATGCCCTATCATGTGCTTATCTTTCTTTTTCAAAATCTCACTGAGCGCTGGCTGCCAACCTCAGAGCAGTGAGGGGTGTGAGAGAACTAGGAGGATTCCCTTCCCTCTAAGGCAAACTCACAGGACTGGCCTCAAAAACCTGGCTCTACATGGGTGCCAGGAGAAGGCTGTATCTAGTGGCCCCACAGCCAAGGTCTGCTTTCAGCTTCCAGACATCCCCACATATTTCTTGTCACAGGGAAAGTTGGCCATCCACCCAACTGTCAGTAACCCTCCTTCCTTGCCAGCAGACCCCACTTATGGTCATGTGCAGAGCCTTGGGGAAGAACCAGTCATAGCAGCATCACACAACTTCATGAAAGCTATGGGTCCAGGGGTGGGCATGTGGCTTGGTTTGGGCCAAGGAGATGTTACAGGGATGTCTGCTAGTCTCCCAGGAAAGACTTACCTTCAGTACAAAAAGAGAGGGCTCCTGAAGAAAAAAAATCTTTGCCTCAGCCCCTCCCTTTCTGCTTGGGGTACCATCGTGTGAGATGTCTGGAGCCCTGGCAGTCATCTTGGAGTTGTGAAGCAACAAGATATACCATATGTCAACATTCAGAGGGTGATATTGGGCAACATCCTGCTGCTGTACCAAGGGCTGCTGATTTCTGAGCATCTTGGGAAGTAAACACTGACTGTCCTAATGGCTTAAAGTCAGCTTTTCTGTTGCTTGGAGTCCCATAAATACCAAGACAGTTAGTACTATCTCCATACAAATGAAAAAAACTGAGGCTTAGAAGAAATAAGTTGCCTGTAGCTCTCAAGTAGGGGAGTTGGGACTCCCAATGCAAGTCCCTTAGGACTCAGAAGCTGGGCTATGCCCACCAGTACAGGAACAAACCCTGCAGCTACAATCCTCATCTCTCCCCGCCTGACTGGACTTGGCTGCCTGGATTCTTAGCCTGGCTCTAATCCTTATGAGCTCTGTGGCCTTCTCTACCCTTGGCCTCCCTGTGCCTCAATTTCCTCATCTGTAAACAGGGATACCAACAGCCCCACTTTATAGGGTTGCCATAAGGACTAAGTAAGTTCACTGAACTAGACTCTCTGGTACACAGTTACCCTTATTTGCCAGATTATTTTTATTACTCTTTTTTTCTCCAGCTGCAAGGTGCTAAGCTCCCAGGGCCTTGACACCCAACAATCAGTGGGAACTCAGGCTGTGAGGGGGCTGAGCCAGCCCCATCTACCCCTCAGAAGCCTGTGGAGCTAGTAGAACCAGGATCCTGCTGAGAACCTGGCTTGCCCTCAGCTTGCTGTGTGGCCCAGGGCAAGCCTGTTACCCTCTCTGAACTAAGGCCTCCATAACTGCAATCCAAGGGTGTGGGTCAGAGAAGTTCCACAGACCCCCTTGGCTCAGCCCTCTGGGATTCAGTGTACAGCTACCTACCCAACCTGTCTGATCATTCTTCCCAGCTCTAAACCTGACTTCCCTGTGGCCCTTGTCCCACCTGCCAGGCCCTGCCAAACTGCTGCCCACTCCTGGCTTGCCTCACACATCCTCTTCTGTCATCTGTCCACCGCCAGGCATGCAGCCCCCCTTACTCTTTGCATCTTAACTCCTTCCCAGCAAGCAGCTCCAACGTCCCTTACTTGGAGAGGATCTCTTTCCCTGATCTAAACTAGGACCCTCCCAGTAATCTCCTGCAGCACCTTGTACTGACCCTTTAGATGCAAATCAGCCACAGGTTAGTGCAGATGGCAATGATGGGATGATGTCTTCCTCACCTGAGAAGGTCAAGCTACACAGGTCAGGGACCCAGCTGACCAGCTTGCCACTGGATCAGCAGCATCCTGAGCACAGCCTGCATACAGTAGATGCTCTATACATGCTGTCTGAATGGGTGCCTCTCCTCGTGCCTGCTGATATGTGTGTGAGCCAGGGGTCTGTGGCTCTCAGTGGGGTCTGTGTGTGTGTTTGGGCTATGCATGGTTCACAGCAGAAGGGGAATGCCTGAGACAGCAAGCCTCCTGGTCCCGGTGCCTGAGAACAGCAAGAGGGCAAGGGCTCCCTGCATGTTTCCCTATCACAGCAGGTATTAAGATCTGGGGGGGGGGGTCACCTAATTCCTGTCTCCCCACTAGACTGTAAACTTCCTGAAGGTCCTTTATTCTTTTATATCCTCAACACATGGCAGAGTACCTGGCACAGTGTGACTTCAGCCTGTTGTTGGGTGGATGATGGATGGGTAGGAGGGTAGGTGGGTGGGTGGGTGGAGACCAGGTCTTTTAGCTTGTCCTAAGATTTGCCCTTGTCACAGGCATTTTCCTCTCTGCACAGGGCCTTGACTTGCAGAGGAAGCCTCTTTAAGTCCAACTGTGGGCTCTAATCCCAAGATGGAAGGTCTACACTGGAAACTCAATTCTCAGTTTTCTGTGGCTGGAGGTAGAGGGAGGCATCACTGGATAGGGGTCTGTCCACCTACCTGGTCCAAGTCATAAAGCATCTGCAGGGGACTCCTCCTCTTCCCACCAAGCCAGCCAGAGCCCAAGCTGTTTTCAAATGCTATGGGGCATAAAGAAAGAGACATCAGTTGGGCTGGCTGTAGCCCTTGGGGGACTTGGCCAACTCCCTTAGGCACATTTGATCTACCTCTGGGACTCAGTTTCCCTGTTGTGTCTCACCTGCCTCCAGGAGGCTTGATGGGTGTGGGACACTGATAGGCCCCCTAATCCACCAGGGCAGGATACTTGGTATTGCTCCTGCCCCATGTCGCCCCCCACCTTCAGAGCTGTAGGCAGGGATGAGAAGAAAGGTGGAACTCAGCCCACAGCCCACTGGTAAAGACCTGGCCACCCAAACTTACCCATCTCCATCTGCCTTCATTTCATGCCCCACGCCTACCAGCCCCATATCCATGGGGCCCTAAGGGGCTCACCAAGATGGCTGGCATTGCAGCCTCCCAAGATCCTGGGTGTGGGCAGCCAGAAAAGGCTAGGTAGCAATAGAGGTAGCACAGCCAAGCTGCAGGTTCTCCAGTGACAGCCCACCAGGTCACATGACCTCCATGGACTCCTACAGTAGCCTGTAATTCCCTGGCCAATGTGTATGTCACTTGGTGGTAAATGCAGGTTTCACTGTCTCCCAGATTGGAAGACAGTGTGCAGGGATACAATCAGTCTGTCTCGCTGCTGCACTCTTCAATCTTCCTAAAATTACCAAAAACTCTGCTTACTAAATTTATTCTTTTACTCTAAAGGCATTTTAAAGGAATATCTTCCTACATATTCAATTAACATAATGTAGTTGATTTAGGTAAGCATAGGCTCATGATCTTCTGCTTCTTGATCACATTTTTCTACAGTATAATGCAGTCTTCAAAAAGATCACCAAAACTGGCAAACCTTCAGGTAGACAGACCAACCAAGAAGAACAAAGTCTCAAATTACTAAAAACTGGAATGAAAGAGAAACCATTAGAATTGAATCTTACAGAAATGAGAAAGGCATGAACAATTCCTAAAAAGATGAGAATTCCTGAAATTGACTCAAAAAGAAATAGAAAATCCCAATGACCATTGAACAATGGTTCAACCATAGAACCATTTTATGTATAATGTATATGTGTAATAATGTACTGTATAATAATATGTATAATAATGTGGTGTAAAATAATATATAATAATGCAATGTATGATAATATGTATACATACACTGAAGTAGTAATATAAAAAAAAAGAGAGAGAGAATCCCAGAATCAGATGATTCACTAGTGAATTTTACCAAGTATTTAAACAAGAATTAAAACCAATCTCTTCCAAACTCTTTACCCCTCTCAAAAAAACAAAACAGAATTGGGGGTGTAAAATACTTCCTAACTCATTATAAGAGCCCAGTACTACCCTGATATCAAAACCAGACATAGATATCACAAGAAAAGAAAATGACAGATTAGTATCTCTTATGAACATAAAAAAAATACTGCAGACTGAACCCATCAACATATGAAATGGTTATATATAACCAAGTAATATATATTCCAGGAGTGCAAGAGTGATTCAACTTACAAAAATCAATCAAGGTAATACACTACCATATTAATAGAGTAAAAGAAAAAACCCACATAATTATCAATACATGCAGGAAAAGTACAGTACAATATTCAATACCCTTCATAATAAAAACACTAAACAAGCTAGAACTTGAAGGGAACTTCTTCAAATTGATAAAGGCCATCTAGGAAAAACATATTTTATGGTGAAAAACCAGATGTTTTACCTCTAAGATCAGGAACAAAACAAGGGATGCCCACTTTTACCACTTCTTTTCAACAATGTACTAGAAGTTCTAGCCAGGGTAACTGGGAAAGAAAAAGAAAGAAAAGGCATCCAGATTGGAACAGAAAAAGTAAAATTATGTCTATTTGTAGATAACATGAATATACATAGATTATATAGAATCCACCATTATATATATATATATTCTATAATACATAGAATCCATCAACTATTAGAACTAAGAGCTAATAAATGAGTTCAGCAAGGTTGTAGAATAAAAGATCAATATTCAATAGTCAATTGTATTTCTAAATACTAGTAATGATATATTTGAAATCGAAATTACAAAAAATCACCTCTTATAATAGTTAAAAAGAATAAAATATTAAGGATTAAATTTAACAAATGAAGTATAAGACTTACCACTGAAAATTACAAGACATCACTGAAAGAAATTGAAGACCTGAATGAATGGAAAAATATCCCATGTTCATGGATTGGGAGACTTAATGTCATGAAGGTGGCAGTCCTCCCCAGATTACTATAAAAACCCTAGCTGTCTTTGTTTTTTTTTAAGATTTTATTTATTTGACAGAGATCATAAGTAGGCAGAGAGGCAGGCAGAGAGAGAGGAGGGAGCAGGCTCCCCGCTCAGCAGAGAGCCCAATGCGGGGCTCGATCCCAAGACCCTGGGATCATGACCTGAACCAAAGGCAGAGGTTTTAACCCAGTGAGCCACCCAGGCATCCTCCTAGCTGTCTTTTTTTGAAGATTTACAGTTGTTGACAATTGACAGCTGATCCTTAATGTGACAATTCAAGGGATTTAGAATATCCAAAATAATCTTGAAAAAGAACAAACTTGGGGATCTCACACTTCCTAATTTCACCTACTTACTATGAAGCTACAGTAATTAAGACTATGTGGTGCTGGGATAGGAGATATACTGACTGATAAAATATAATTCACAATTCAGAAACAAACATTTACATTTAAGCTCTAAGGATCTTTTTTATTGGGTGCCAAGACAATTCAATACGGAAAAAATAGTCTTTATGATAAACTTTGCTGAGAAAACTGGATATCCATATGTAAAAGAAGGAAATTGTACCGCTACCTCAAACCATATACAAAAACAAACTCAAAATGGATCATAGGTGTAAATGTAAGAGATAAAAATATAAGGCTCATAATGAAAACATAGACGTATATTTCCATGCTCTCTGAGTTGGCAGTGATTTCATAGATAATGGCATCAAAAGCACAAACAACAAAAGAAAAAATAGATAAACTAGACTATAACAACATCAAAAACTTTTCTGCTTCCAAGGACACCATCAAGAGGGTGAAAAGACCACCTGCCAACTTGGAGAAAATATTTTCAAATGATATAACTGATAAAGGACTAGTATCCAGAATATATAAAGAGTGTCTATGACCAAGTGATAAAAGACATAACCCAACTTTTCAAGTAGGCCAAGGATATGAATGGACATTTCTCCAGTAATATACAAATTGCTGATAATGGATAAAAAGATGCTCAACATCTCTAGCTGTTAGGAAACCTCCTTAAGACACAACTTCTCACCCACCAAGATGGCTGTAATAGAAAAAGACAAAAACAAGTGTTGGTTAGAATGTGGAAAAATTGGAGCCCTTATACTTTGATGGTGGGAATGTAAAAATAGAGATATTTTGCCACAGAAAACAGTTTGGCAATTCCATAAAAGCTAAGCCTAGAGGGGCACCTGAGTGGCTCGGTGGGTTAGGCCTCTGCCTTCAGCTCAGGTCATGATCTCGGGGGCCTGGGATCGAGCCCCGCATATGGCTCTCTGCTCAGCAGGGCACCTGCTTCCCTCTCTCTCTCTGCCTGCCTCTATACCTACTTGTGATCTGTCTGTCAAAAAAAAAAAAAAAAGAAAAAAAACTTAAAAAAAAAAAAAGCTAAGCCTAGTGGCACCTGGGTGGCTGGCTCAGATGGTTAAGTGTCTGCCTTCAGCTTGGGTCATGGTCGTTAGGTCCTGGGATGGAGTCCCATGTGGGGCTCCTAGCTCAGCAGGGAGTCTCCCACTACCCCTGCTTGTGCTCTTTCTGTCTCACTCTCAAATGAGTAAATAAAAAAAATTAAAATAAAAAAAAAGCTAAGCCTAGATGATTTTGGAAAGATGACAGACCAAGAATCTCTGGTTTACTTTGAAGAGCTGGTTTACTTCTCCCCACCTTTCATTTTTCTCTTTTCCCCTTTTTGGAGCCAGATATTACATACTAAAACATTCAAAACAACCGCATAGGTGGGGAAAAATAGAAACTGACTGAATGCCCAGGAAGAACTCAGAAAAGACCTAAGAAGTCCTTAAATTTATATCTTGGGCTGAACCTCAGCACAGACTACAACAATCAGAAAAACAAAAGCAGAAATTAACAACAGCAATCACTGAGAAAGAGAATCTGATTTCCAGAGCTACATTTTGATTCAGATGTTCAGTGTTCAACAAAAAAATTAGAAGTCATACAAGGAAACAGGAAAAGTATGGGGAATTCAAATGAAGAAACTTGTATAAATTCAAAATACAATGTATAATTTTAGGATATTCAGTGTAATCTCCATGATATCCACAAAAGAAATGAGAAAGTAATTTAAACATTTTACTACAAAAAATAAATTGACTAGGCACAAAAGTAGACAGTATAATAGTAAGTGAGGAATAACAAAACTGTAAGCATAGAGAAGACAAATCAAAATGACAGATGTTCCTCTTTATCAGTAATTTAAATGTCAGTGGATTAAACTCTGTGGTCAGAATGCATAAATTGGCAGAATGGATAAAAATATTTGACCCAACTCTATATGCTGTCTACAAGAGACTCACTTGAGATCCGAACTGGTTGAAAGTGAAAGGATGGAAAAAGATACTCCAAGCAAATAATAACAAAATAGAGTAAATGTGACTATATTCATACCAGACAAAATAGACTTTGAATCAAAAGTTTACAGGAGACAAAGAAGGACTTTATATATAAATAAAAGTTTCAATACAGCAAGAAGAGAAAACAATTACAAACATTTACTTACCTAATGGTAGGCCATCGAAGCATATGAAACAAAAATTAACAGAATAGGAAGGGGAAATAGCAGAAATATAAGGGAGAAATAACAGAATAGGAGGGAGAAATAATAGGTGGGAGATTTTAATATACCACTCATAATAATAAATTAAGTAACCAGAGAGAAGATGAGGAGGGAAACAGGGGACTTACGTATCACAGTAAACCAACTAGATCTAATGGACATATACAAAACACTCTATCAAATAACAACAGCATACACATTCTTCTCTAATGCATATGGAACATTTCCCAGGATAGTCTATAGGTTAGGCCACAAAATAAGTCATGATAGATTTTAAAGACATATATCGTACTAAGTATGTTCTCTAACCACAGCAGGATGAACTCAGAAATCAGTAACAGAAGGAAAACTGGAAAATCCACAAATTTGTAGACATCAAAGAACACACTTCTAAAAAACCAGTGGATCAAAGAAATCACAAGAGAAATTAGAAAATACTTGGAGACAAACAGAAATGAAAACAATATACCAAACTTATGGGTTGCAGTAAAAGTGTTTAGGAGAAAATTTATAGCTATATATGCTTACATCAAAAAATAAAAGAAAGATCTAAAATCAGCAATCTAACTTTACAACTTAAGGAACTAGAAAAAGAAAAAATAAACCCAAAGCTTTAAGAAAGAAGGAAATAATAAAGATTAGAGCAGAGATAAAAGAAATAGAGAATAGAAAAATAGGGAAAATTAAGAAAACCAAACATTGGTTCTTTGGAAAGTTCCACAAGTTGACTAACTTTTAGCTAGATGGACCAAGAAAAAAGAAGATACAGCTTACTAAAATCAGAAGTGAAAGTGAGACATTACTAGTGACTACAGAAATTTAAATAAGAAATAAGAGTACGCCCAAAAAAAATTGGATAACCTTGATGAAATAGACAAATTTCTAAAAAACACAAAATGTATTAAGACTCAATAAATGGGTATTTAGAAAATCTGAGAAAACCTATAACTAGTAAGGAGATCAAATCAGTAATCAAAAATTTCTAGACAAAAAAAAATCCATGGACATGATGGCTTCACTGCTGTAGTCAATCAAACATTTAAAGAACTAATACAAGTCGTTCTCAAACTTTTCAAAAAAACAAAGAATAGGGAGTACTTCCTAACTCATTCTATGGGGCCAGTACAACTCTGATTGGGGGTGGGGGGAAAGCCAGACAAAGGCACTATAAGAAATGAAAGCTACAGACTAATATCTCTTATGAATATTGATGCAAAAATACTCCACAAAATACTAGAAAATGTAACTCAACAGCACATTAAAAAGATTATGCATTATAACCAAATGGGATTTATTCTTAGAATGCAAGGATAGTTCAACATACAAACACCAATCACGTAATACATCACATTAAGAGAATGAAGGGGGAAAAACAAGTGAGATGATGATCTCACTTGACACAGAAAAAGCATTTGACATAATTCAACATACTTTCATGATTAAAAAAATTCAAAAAACAAGGAATAGAAGGAAAGTACTACAACACAATATAAACCATACATGAAAAACCCACAGCAAACATCATACCTAGTAGTGAAAGACCAAAGTTTTTCCTCTACATCAGGAATGAGGCAAGGATACTCATTTTTTTAAAAGATTTATTTATTTATTTATTTATTTATTTATTTATTTATTTGACAGACAGAGATCACAACTAGGCAGAGAGGCAGGCAGAGAGAGAGGGGGAAGTAGGCTGCCTGCAGAGCAGAGAGCCCGATGCGGGGCTCAATCTTAGGACCCTGAGATCATGACCTGAGCTGAAGGCAGAGGCTTTAACCCACTGAGACACCCAGGTGCCCCAAGGATGCCCATTTTTGCCACTTCTATTCAACATAATGCTGGAAGCTCTAGTCAGAGAAATTAGACAAGAAAAAGGAAGAAAAGATATCTAAACTAGAAGGAAGTAATAAAATTATCTCTGTTTGCAGATGATATGTACTTAGATGCAGAAATCCCTGAAGATTCCACCCACAAAAATTCTTAGAACTAATAAATGAGTTCACCAAAGTAGCAGGATACAATATTAACATACAAAAATCCATTGCATCTCCATACAAAAACAATAAACAATATGAAAAAGAAAGCACAAAAACAATTCCATTTACAATAGTGTAAAAAAGAAGAAAATACTTAGGAATTACTTAACCAACGAGGTGAAAGACTTGTACAGTGAAAACTACAAAACACTGCTGAAATAAATAAGACACAAAGAAATGGAAACATGTCCCATGTTCATGGATTAGAAAACTTAATATTGCTAAAATGTCAATACTGCCCAAAACAACCTACAGATTCAATGAAATCTCTGTCAAAATTCCAATGATTTTTTTTTTGCAGAGATAGAAAAACCCATCCTGAAATTTGTATGGGAACCCAAATAGCCAAAAATAACTTGAAAAAGAACAAAACTGGAGGACTCATGCTTCCTAATTCCAAAACTAACTGCAAAGGAAAAAAAAGTAACAAAACAGTGGGTGGTGTAAGCACAGACATATAAATCAGTAGAATAGAATAGAGAGCCCAGAAATAAACACTTACATATATGGTCAAGTGATTTTAACCATTCAAAGGGGAAAGGACACTCTTCTCAACAAATGGTGCTGGGAAAACTGGATATTCACAGGCAAAAGAATGAAGTCAGACCCTCACCTCACATAATATATAAAATTTAAGTTAAAATGGGTCAAAGACCTAAACATAAAACATAAGACAATAGCGTCATGATATTGGATTTGGCAATGGTTTCTTGGATAGGATCAAAGGCCAGGTAGCAAAAGAAGAAATAGGTAAATGGACTTGCTGGAAATTTAAAAACTTTGTGCACCCATAGTATCCAATATCTATAAAGAATTTATCAAACTCAACCCCCCCAAAACAAATAATCCAGTCAAGAAATGGGCAAAAGACATAAACAGACATTTCTCCAAAGAAGACATACAAATGGCCAACAGACACATGAAAAAATGCTCAACATCACTTGACTTCAGGACAATACAAATCAAAACCACAATCAGATAGCACCTCACACTAGTCAGAATGGCTTAAATTAGCAATAAAGGAAATGACAGATGTTGGTGAGGATACGGAGAAAGGGGAACCCTCCTACACTGTTGGTGGGAATGTAAGCTGGTGTAGCCACTCTGGAAAACAGCATGGAGTCTCCTCAAGAAGTTAAAAAGAGAGCTACTCTATGACCCAACAATTGCACTACTGGGTATTTGCCCCCAAAATATAAATGTAGTGATCCGAACGGCACCTGCACCCCAATGTTTATAGCAGCAATGTCCACAGCAGCCAAAACTACAGGAAGAGCCCAGATAACCATTGACCTATAAATGGATAAAGAAAGTGTGATACACACACACACACACACACACACACACACACGTATATATATACACACATATATATATATTTGTAATTGATATATATATAAATGTGATATTATATGTATATTATATACAATGGACTATTACTCAGCCATCAAAAAGAATGAAATCTTGCCATTTACAATGATGTGGATGGAACTAGAAGGTATTATGCTAAGTGAAATAAGTCAATCAAAGAAAGACAATTACATGATTTTACTCATATGTGGAATTTAAGAAACAAAACAGAGGATCATAGGGGAAAGGAAGGGAAAATAAAGTAAGATGGAATCAGAGAGGGAGACAAACCATAAGACACTCTTAACTCTAGGAAACAAACTGAGGGTTGCTGGAGGGGAGGTGAGTAGGGGGATGGAGTAACTGGGTGATGGACATTAAAAGGACACATAATGTAATGAGCACTGGGTGTTATACACACCTGCTGAATCACTGAATTCTACCTCTGAAACTAATAATACAGTATATGTGAATTAATTGAATTAAAATAAATTAAATTTTAAAAAATGTGTGCACCCAAAGACAATGCAAAGAATAGGAGAAAATATTTATAAATTATGTATCTGATAAGGGATATATAGAGAGCTCCTAAAATTCAACAACAACAACAAATTTTTAAAAAGGGCAAAGGACTTGAATAGCATTTCTCCAAAGCAGATATACATATGACCAAGAAGCACATGAAAAGATGGTCAATTTCATAAAGAACTTAACAAACTCAACACCCAAAGAACAAATAATCCAATCAAGAAATGGGCAGAGGACATGAACAGACGTTTCTGCAAAGAAGACATCCAGATGGCCAACAGACACATGAAAAAGTGCTCCATATCACTCGGCATCAGGGAAATACAAATCAAAACCACAATGAGATATCACCTCACACCAGTCAGAATGGCTAAAATTAACAAGTCAGGAAATGACAGATGCTGGCGAGGATGCGGAGAAAGGGGAACCCTCCTACACTGTTGGTGGGAATGCAAGCTGGTGCAACCACTCTGGAAAACAGCATGGAGGTTCCTCAAAATGTTGAAAATAGAACTGCCCTATGACCCAGCAATTGCACTACTGGGAATTTACCCTAAAGATACAAACGTAGTGATCCAAAGGGGCACGTGCACCCGAATGTTTATAGCAGCAATGTCCACAATAGCCAAACTATGGAAAGAACCTAGATGTCCATCAACAGATGAATGGATCAAGAAGAAGTGGTATATATACACAATGGAATACTATGCAGCCATCAAAAAGAAACGAAATCTTGCCATTTGCGACAACATGGATGGAACTAGAGCGTATCATGCTTAGCGAAATAAGTCAAGCGGAGAAAGACAAATATCATATGATCTCCCTGATATGAGGAAGTGGTGATGCAACATGGGGGCTTAAGTGGGTAGGAGAAGAATCCATGAAACAAGATGGGATAGGGAGGGAGACAAACCATAAGTGACTCTTAATCTCACGAAACAAACTGTGGGTTGCTTGGGGGAGGGGGGTTGGGAGAAGGGGGGTAGGGTTATGGACATTGGGGAAGGTATGTGCTTTTGGGTAAATTGGAAGGGGAGATGAACCATGAGGGACTAAGGACTCTGAAAAACAATCTGAGGGGTTTGAAGTGGCGGGGGTGTGGGAGGTTGGGGTACCAGGTGGTGGGTATTATAGAGGGCACAGCTTGCATGGAGCACTGGGTGTGGTGAAAAAATAAGGAATACTGTTTTTCTGAAAATAAATAAATTGGAAAAAAAAAGATGGTCAATTTCACTAATCATTGGGTAAATGCAAGTCAAAATGATAAGGAGATACCACCTCACACCCATTATTATGGCTACTATAAAAAAAGAGAAAACAAGTGTTGTCGATGTGGAGAAATTGGAACCCTGTACACTGTTGGTGGGGAGATAACAAGGGGCAGCTTCTAGGAAAATAGCATGGAGGCCCCTCAGGCAATTAAATGTGGAATTACCATATGACCCAGCAATTCCACTTCTGGGTATATACCCAAAGGAGCTGAAAAAGCAGGATGTCTAAGAGATACTTGCACACCCATGTTCACAGCAGCATTGTTCACAATAGCTAAAATGTGTTAGCAACCCAAGAGGCCATCAAGAGATGAATGGATAAGCAAAATGGGGTCCATTCATACAGTGGGTATTAGTCAACCTGGGAAGGAAAGGAAACTCTGACATAGGCTACAACGTGGGTGAGCCCTGAGGAGATTATTCTGAGTGAAAGAAGCCAGTCACAGAAGGACCAGTTATGAATGATTCCACTTGCAGAGTACCCGGAGTAGTAAAAACCAATGAGTTATAAAGCAGGGGATGGTTGTCGGGTTGCGGAGGGCAGAACGGGGAGTCATTTAATAAGTGCAGAGTTTCAATTCTACCAGACAAAAAGAGCTCTGGAGAGGATGGTCACAAAATACTGTGAACGCGTTGATATCCCTGAACCATACAAAAACGATGAAGACAGCAAAATTTATCTGACATGTATTTCACTATAATAACAAAAATTGGGGGGAAAAAAGTTAAGCATAAAATTAGCCTATGCCCCAGCAACTCCACTCCTAGGTACACACCCAGGAGAACTGAAAACACATTCACACAAAAACTTATGCACATATGTTTCCCTTGGCATTATATTTAATAACCAAAGCCTTAAATGTCCATCAGCAGATGAAGGGTTAAATACTGTGGTATGTGTATACCTATTCACTCATAAGAAGGAAAGGAGTACAGACCCAGGTGGTACTGACATGTACATGACATGTACCTGACATGGCTAGACCTCATAACATTACTCAGTGAGAGAAACCAAACTCAAAAGGCCACGTATTGTTTGATGCCATTTACATGAAACAGCCAAAATGGGCAAATCCATAGAGACAGAATCTAGTGGTTGCCCGAGGCTGAGAGACACAGCAGCGGAGTCCCTGGGAAAGTGGGGAGTGACTGCTAATGGCTAATATTCTGAAATTATATAGAAGTCATATCGCACAACTTTTACAGACAGTGAATACCACTGAATTGTGTACTTTAAAGAAGTGAAATTTTATGGAATGAGAATTAGATCTCAATGAAAATAAATAAAAATACTGGTCATAAAAAAAGAATATATGCAAGGACATTTTATGTAAGTCTAGCTTACAAATTCAGTCAATGGCTAGCATAATATATTCCTGAGTTCATAAGACTATGGATTATTCACAAGAATATCTTCAACAATTCAGGATCATATGGGAAGAGAATATATTCATAAGATGGATGAACATATCCATGAACCTTGGCTTTCATCCAAATGAAGAGTCTTCAAAATGCTGCCAAGAATATATTCATCAAAAAGATTGAGGCGTTTTCTTTAAGATGTGTGTTTTTTTTAAAGATTTTATTTGTTTATTTGACAGACAGAGATCACAAGTAGACAGAGAGGCAGGCAGAGAGAGAGAGAGAGAGAGAGGGAAGCAGGCTCCCTGCTGAGCAGAGAGCCCGATGTGGGACTCGATCCCAGGATCCTGAGATCATGACCTGAGCCGAAGGCAGCGGCTTAACCCACTGAGCCACGAAGAAATAAACCTGGAAAATTTGATAAGCTAAAAATTTGGTTAAGTGTTGGCAAACTGACCATGAGTAGTGGTTCTCAGATTTTGGCATGCGTGGATAAAAACATAATTACCTGGCCCCACACGCAGAGGTTCTAGCCCGGTAGGGCTGGAGTGGGGCCCAAGAATCTGCATTTCTAACAGCTCCCAGGTCATGCTCATGCTGTTGGCCCAGGATCGCACTTCTAGAACCACTGTATTAGAGCCAGGCCTGGCAGAGGCTGGTCAAAGGAATGAATAAGCGACAGATGGATTGGCCTTACCTTGGCTTCCAGAACCCTCTGTGTGCATCTGAAGCCTACTGTCTAGGGACTCCTGGCAATGCCTCTGGCAGCCTCAAGCACCCCTCCCCCCAACTCGGAGGGAGGCAGCCAGCCTTCAGAAACACCAGCCCTTGTGTGGTGACTCTCTTTTCCTCCTCAGGCTACAGCCTGCAGGAAAATGGGTCCCATACCAGACCTCAGGGGCCGGTGGGTGGAGGGTCAGAGGGAACAGACGCAAGAGGGAGGCCCTATTTATAGAGTAACTATGGCCAGTGATTACAGGGCTGGGCCACACTACCCACTCCACCCTTCCCACCACACAGATCAGAAGAACCTACAGTCTAGTGGGATGGGCAGGGTGGCCATGGAAGGGGACAGATGGGTCTAGGAGGGTCAGAAGGGGATTGTCTTGAAGATCCCTGGAGCCAGTCCTCCACTCTGGGAAGCTGGCGGTTTGGCTCCGAGGGCAGGGTGGCCCCAAAGAGGCATTCCCCAACCTCCACTCTGGTTGCCCCTAGCCTCTCTTGGCCTGTGTCTTCCACCCTGCAGCCCCTCCATGAGGCTTCAGGTCCCAGGCTCCCTGCCAAGGGCACCAATGAGCAGACAAGCCAGGGAGAGCCAGGCAGCAGGCCCAGGCTCACAGCCAGGGAGGAGCCTGGGCCCGCCCAGGGCAGCCACAGGCAAAACCACGATGGGGTTCTATGGGGTTCTGCTTTGAAAAAGGAAACAAAAATAGAGAAGGTTATGGAAGGGGCTGGGTGCAGGGAGAGGGTGGTGGAAGGGAGGTGGGAGGGACTAGGGGGTGCCAAAAATGCAGACAGAAAGAGACAGAGCTACACACAGTGATGGGGCCAGAGGCTGGCAGAAGGAGAAACAGGGAGATCGTAGTAGTAGAACAGCTCAAAGCGAACCAGCTGGGGCTGAAGGGGAGGAAGCGATGTGGGGTGAGCTGCCCACAGTCTGGGAAAGCCCAGTGCCCATGCCCAGAGGGCCCCAGGCCATGGAAACCAGGCAGCCCCAGCCTCATGAGCAGACCCCAGTCCCAGTCTAGGAGGCCAGTGTGAAGACCAACCCAACACCCCGCAGGGCCCACTGCGTGTGGGCAGGAAGCCCCTAAGAGAGCATGGCAGCTGGCAAAAGAGGCGGTGTTTCGGCAGGGCTGAGAAGCCAGGGAAGAGGCAGCTGGGGCACAGCCCTGGGCTCAGCCAGCAGCTGGCATTGTGCTCGGCGCTTTGCAGACATTGACACACTTACTCCTATCAGGAAGAAACTATTATCTGCGTTTGACACATAGGGAAACTGAGGTTCAAAGAGGAAAAGAATCATGCCTGAGGCCTCAGAGCAAGTAAAGCCCAGGAACAGGATCTCACCCCAGACCAGAGCACATGTATGCATCAGAGGGCATATCTCTTGGGCACCCATTCTGCCCAGTGCACAGCCTGGTCCATCCTCACAAAACCTACAGGTAAGTGGCTGAGCCACCACACAGGGAAACGGAAAGCAGAAACCCAGTACATGGCCCTTTGCACGCCCACCCCTAAGGAAAGGCTTTGGCTGCCCCTTGGAGCCGGGCAGGGTGCAAGTCGTTCTGTGGGCGACTTGAAACTTCACTCTTTTGGGGGGAAAATACTGTTTGGTGATTCCCAGTCCAGTGAGCAAAGATTACAACATGTGGTTTCTGGTTAATAAGTTCTAGCTGGGCATAGTGTTGCAAGACCAGACAGGCAGGGACAGCCAGGCCCAAACAGCACCGACAGGCCCTGGGGACCTTGCTGGGGGAGTAGGAGGGAGGGTTTCTCCAGCCCATTCAGTCCCCTGGGTGACCTGGGACTTCAGGGCTGACCTGCATGTCTCTGGGTCAGGGACATTCCCTCTGGTAATCAGGCCCGTGGAGGAACACATTAACAAGACCTTCAAAAATAAAAAACAATCCCACTTCCCCCACCCCCCGAAGAAAAGTAGAGATCTCTTCACTTGTATTTAAAATTCAGACTCAATATTTTGAACTCCATAAACCACCTGGAATGGAACCCCTGATCTGTCCAGATGATCTTGGGTATAATCTCATCACCTCTGCCTTCAGAATGATCAGGAACCGCCCCTGTCCCCCAAACCCTTCACTGTAGTCAGCTCAGGGAAGCAAGCCCCTTTGGCTATGTTCAGGACAATCACTAGAGTATCCTCATTCAGCTTCTTATTTCTCTTCCTCCTACCTTAGTTATATTAAAACCCACATGGCTTCCTACTTGTTAACAATAAATTCCTGTTCCTTCCCAGAGGCCCTCCTGGTGCACCTCCCACCTTCCACTTACCCCCAGCTCCAGCCACACTGGTCTTTCTGCCAAGCAATGAATACATTAGTTGAGCTCCCACCTCAGGACCATTGTACTGTTCCTTGGCTGGGATGCTCCTCCAGGAGCCCTTATACTTTAGGGTAAACACTTCATGTTCAGATTTCTACTCTGAAGTCTCTGGAAAGAGGGTCTCTCCAGTGAGCCGCACTCCACACCAGGATCTTTCCATTTCTCCTTTTAATTTATTCATGGCACTTATTACCACTGAAATAATGAGGTTATTTCTGGCTGCCTCTTCAGGTCAGTTTTGTATGGGGACTGTCTTGATTTCTTGTAATTCTTGTAACCCCTGCAGCTCACCTAAGGTCAGCGAATATTTACTTAAAGACTGATAGCCGCTTATGGCCATAGGGAGAGTACCCCATTTCCTGGTATGCCATTCAAGGCCACCCATTAACACCCAATTTATAGTACCTTTCTGGCTTCCACCCCACCCCCTCTTCTCATGAACCCAGAGCTCCACCCACGGCACAACTCTTAGCACACCGGGACTTTTCCCTCCTCCATGCTTTTGTCCGTGCCATTCTCTCTGCCCCAAATTCCCCTTCTTCATCTTCCCACTTGGTGAACTCCTATGCAGGCTTCAAAGTCCAACCCAGATATTCCTGCCTTGCAGAGTAGGAAGCATAAAGGTTAGGGATTTAGACTAGGATTTAAATCCTATCCCCCACACGTCCTAGCTGGGTGACCTTGAGCAAGTTACTTCCCTGCTCCTGATCTTAGTCTCTTTCTCTGCAAAATGGGATTATTTATGCCTACTCTAGTGGGCCATCCGTCTTGCCAGCTAGCCTTTTCTCATGGCATTCTCCAGAGGCCTGACAGGTGCCTCTGAGCCCTAGGCACTCTAGCCGTCTCTGAGAATGGACAGCAGCTTGGTGAGCATCTATTTATTTGGCTGCCAGCAGCCACTCCCCTCCTTTGGCTAGCCCACTTGATTTCCCTCTAGGAAGGAACCTGCTTACCTTCCATCCCCTTGTTTCTGATAAGCATCCTTCTCCCACAGCAACTGGGATAGACATGTGACCAGGCCTACCCAATCGGAGCATTCCATCCCCTTCTGCCACAGCAGTTGGCTCAGAGGTCGACCCCAGGTGACCCAATCTGGCCAATATGACACATCCTTGAGACCCTGCCTGGCATTGTCAGTAAAAGAGCCCTCCCTTTGGACTGAGGGAGCTAAAAGTGAGGCAACCATAGAGAAAAGCCAAACCCAGAGCTGGAGACATGGTTTCAGCCCCTGGATCCACCCATTCTTGAAGGCAGCCACATCTGGCTTAAGTGGGCAGGAGTTGAGATGTCCGCACTGAGACACTGTCCTCTGGGTGGCTCCCAGTCTCTGGTTCCTCACTTGCCGTTGATGGCTGAAGAGCCATGACGAGAAAGGAGCATGCAGAGTCCCGGACTGGGGCCCTGCTGTGCAAGGGAGAGGAGGGAGAGTCTATGGGATGGGGTCTTTCAGGGGGCTCAGTGAGAGGCAGGGGACATGGGGCACCAGGCGGGTGGGGGTGGTGTAGAGGGCAAGATGCCTGCTCCAGCCTCCTTTGGCTACCCCGCAGAGATCCCTGGCTTTTGCACTGAGGGGCCGTTGCTGGGTCCTCGAGGGACCCTGCTCAGCTCCAAGCCTCACTGACCCACCTGAGCCCTGGCACCCCAGCTCCCTGACTCCCCAGTAGTCATTGGGCATTTCTGCATTTATTCTGTGTAGAACCAAAATATCATTTTTTCATTAAAAGCAATGGCTGCGTCTGGGACTACTATGTTGCCTCACTGCAGGGGCACCCTATCAGAGACCCTGTATTTAGTCTGTACAGTTGTCTCTGTGGCCTGAGTCCCCAGGTGCTGTGGTGCCAGAGAAGGAAGGGAATGGAGAGGGAGGAGGAGGGAGAGCCAAGGTCCCCACCTGAGCTTCCTGAGTCCTTCCCCATCTGGAGACTTTATGGGAAGGATGGTAGGGGAGAAGAACTCTGTGAGCACACATCAGCCTTGGACCTCAGACAGGGAGCACTGGACCCCAAGAGAAGAGCTGTGGCAGGAAGAAAGGAAGGCTGCGGTCCAGCCTGGAAGGAAGGGACGGGCTCCACTGGAAATAAGCACCCCCCCAACCTCTTTGCACTCTCCCTTCCCTGCCCCCAACCCCAGGTCTCCCAGAAATGGAGAGTCTCCTCCCAACATCAAGGAAGATGCTCAACTCCTGAAAACCTAGAAAGTGGGTCCAGACCCTCCCTGTGCCACCACTGTGAACCAGAGGTAGGAGATTTAAGGGGGTGCATGGAGATTCTCCCTGTGGGTGCCTCTGGGGACAGAGGATGCAAACTGACAATTTGGATTTTTAATATAAAAAATGTAAGGTCTGCACAGGCAGGGGTATTATAAGTTTGGCTCCCAGCCCTAGAAAGGCACCTCACATGAGCATGTGCCCAGCAAATATGTGGTCGACAGAGTTATATCGCTATGCCCAGGCAGGGACACAGAGGAAGCAAGGGGTAGAAGGGGACAAGAGGGGACAGTGGAGGTGCCCCTGGGACCCTGGCATGAGGGTGGGTGTTGAGGGCAGTGGCATCCTGGGCAGCTGCCCCACCTTGCCCCCAGCATCTTCCTCATTCCCCAGGACCCTGTGACTGGGCACTAGATCAGCATTGGTAGAATCCTGGGGGCCGAGGGGGTACCAGGGTGGGCTGCTCCAGACTTCTCCTCTAGTAAATGGGCCCCAGGCCTATAGTGGCAGCCTATCAGGGGTCCCCTGTCCAATGTGTGGCAACACCTTCTGCTTTGGAGAAGGAGGGGACCGCACCAGACCTGCCTGTCTGGAGTAAGGTGCTGACACTCTGCCTGTGCCTTGGAGCCCTATCCCCAGGCCAGAGACTCACTCCTTCCCCACCCCTGCCATCAACCCCTTCCAACTTGGAACACAGCTTCCCCACCCTGCCTTCAACCCCTTCCAACTTGGAACACAGCTTCAGGGACATGCTCAGAGATGCCGAGGATCCTATTGAGGCCATTTTCAGAGTCCCTGGACAGAAGGATCCACCTCCAGCTGGTTGGCAGAAGGCTTTTCCACCCAGCAGTCTGCCCTTGGCATCTGCCTGGTGCCTGCGGGCTCAACATTAGCACACCCTCACTGGCTTCTGAGCTTGGGGTTTAGCTCATGGCTGGGGTTGGGGGAGAGACAGCAGGGGTGGTTGGGTAGGTTGGTTTGATTAACCTTCTTTTGTCATGGCCAAGGTGTCAAGGTGTTCAAATAACAGGGAAGCCCAGTGGGCACATGTCCCAAGCAAAGACTGGGGGGGGGTGCATAAGTCCCTCTCTCTAGCTCCTGCTCTTCTGGGTCTTGCAGGAGAGAGTTAGAAGTAGAAGGAACAAAGCGCAGAGAGTGACCAGTGCCTTGGCTCATTTCTCTTTTCTCAAACCTGGGTAGAGGAGGTAGCAGAAGAGATATGTCCCAGGAGGGGAGACCCATACAACCCCAGAGATACAGACACGCAGATGCCTACTGAATTGTACCTACTCCTTTGTAGATACCCCTGAGACACACCCCCATACCAGGACCCACACGCTCTGGCCTTTTCTCTCTCTCACACCCCACCCCGGGGGCTGAGCTCTGGGGGCTGGGAGTCCAGGCCCTGAGTAAACATTTGTCCCTGAATGACTGGGTGGACAGAAACTGTTCTACGGTCACAGACCCTGGGATCACAGCCCACACCGTGCTAGGGGACATGCTGCTCAGCTAGGACACAGGAGCACCTGCCGCGAATCTGGAGCCCCACTCTCAGATGGCCAGCCTACTCACAGAAAGGGGGTGGTGGCAGAAACTGTCCAGAGCTTCCTTCCACGGGCTTGGAGGGGGCTCCAGATCTGGGCGGCTGAGTCCAGACATGGGGGAAACATTGCGAGTAGCAGGGTGACTGGGTGAACCCTAGGGAGGACTCTCTAAGGGGTGCTCACCTGGACCCCAGCTATACCCTGGCCTCCAGCCCGGAGGCAGGTATGGGGGTTTGAGGGAAAGCAGGAGAAGGAAGTCCCTCACCCCAGGAGATGAAGGGAGCACAATGTTACCCCTAATCATGACAGCTGACCCGAATCATGAGTCCTAAACATGACCAGCCACTTTCTATGTGCTGTCTCCCTAACTCCTTTAACTTCATCTCCCCAGAAGCCCCATAAGGAAGAACTTGAGCACCCCATGTGATAGATAGGAGTACTGAGGACCTGGGAGGAGAGGGACTAGGTCATCCAGCAAGTAAGGCTGTGGAATGACCTTTATTCACTAATCTAGACCCAGCCAGGGGGGTGAGTGTCCCCCCAAAATAGATTCCTCAGTCTCATCTCTTGGGCCACCTTGACCCCATGGCCCACAGTCCCTGCCCACCCTGGGGGGCATGGTTATCTACTTCCTGGGACCCTGTCTGGGAGTCACCAAAGATGGGGCTCTGAGGATTCTCACAGCCCACATAGGGTAGGGGCGGGGAGTAGAGACTGACCCCCTACCCACCCGTCCCTGCTCCCTACCCCAACACACTCACACCCAGGAAAGGCAAACAGAGCCAGAGACGGGCACACACTGCTGATTAGGCATCTCAGCCCCCAGGCAGACTGTGTAGCCTGCGGGTTAGCCATCCACACCTGTCCCTCACTCTCTCTGGCCTTAGTTTCCCACTTTTAAGTGGGGAGGAGACGAAGTGAAGTAAGACTCAGCGCACACCTGACCAAGAGCAGCTACTTTGCACTGCGGACTCATGACGAGCTGCCTCAGTTACTCCAACTAGCCCATGCAATGTGTGCGGAGGAGCCCCAAGTCCTTACCCTGCGGACTTGGGGGCAGAGCAAGGTGCTCCAGGCAGCGGTGACTGTGGCACAGAGGGACCACCTTCAGGACCAGGTGGCGCCAAGCTTCTCCAACCCACCCAAGCTTATGCCAAGGGACTTCGGGGCGCCAAGGGGTGTTGGGGCAAGGTAAATGAGGCTGCGTTCCTGGCCCAATGCCCTCGGCCACCCACAACTGACCCCGGTCCCTGCGCACAGGCTATGAGGCCCCAAAGGATCACGTCTCTTGGTCGTTGAGAGACCAACTCCCCAGGAGCCCAACACCCTTTCGGGGAGCTGGGCCATGGGCGGGGGCGCCTAGTGCCTTTCTGCACCCACTCACCCCCACCTCGCCCCCCCAATTCGCCCGCCCTCCAAGACCGGGAGGACACGGCAGGTGCCCCCAGTATAGGGGCCCGACGGGCACTCACCCGGGCTCAGGGCGCGGGGCGCGGCGCCCAGGAGTAGGAGCGCGGCACCCAGACACGCGGCGGCCAGGGCGCGCCGCGGCCAGCAGCGCCTCCCCATGCTGTGCAGGGCCCGCGGGGCTGCAGTCCGCCCTGCCAGGCAAGGGCAACAGTGCCCGGCCCGGGACCCGCCCCGGGACCCGCCCCGCCGGGTCCCGCCCGCCCGGCGGCGCGTACCAAGGCACGGCACGGGGGTGCGAGGGCCCTGCTTGTGAGGGGCAGGGTGGTGCGGCGGCAGACCGCTGGGGACTGCGGAGGTTCGCGACGGCGGGTGGCGAGCCTCTCTCGTTCGTCCTCCACGCCACACACCACATCAAGTGGGGCATTGGTCCAGGGCGCAAACGGTGGAGACCGCGAGGAAAGAGCCTTTCGCTGGTGAGGCTCCGCCCCCTTCAGTTTGCCCTGGGGTACCATCCTACGCCCGAGGCCAAGAAGCCTTGCCATCCAAGTGGCAGATCGGTGGGTGGGTCGGAAGAGGCCTGTGCCCTCGGTGTGTTTTCGCGGCCTCGCATGCCAGGGGGCTAAGGGCTGGTATGGGGAAAAACCCTCTGTACATAACCCTCCCCCCACCCCGCCCCGAGCTTCCGTCCCTAGTAGCAGGCCTAAGTGCCTCTTGCTTCCCCCTGTAGCCTTGTTTTCCACAGGTGTCTCCAGGTCCTGCCTGAATTCTGGCTTAAGTAGGTCCTGGCCAGCTCTGGGAGGAGAGGTGGGAGTTCTCAGTTCACGCCCTACTGGGAGTCCGGGCTCTTGTGCTTCACCTGGTCCCAGCAAGGGATCCGCACTCCAGGAGAGCACTCAGCTTGCTGAGGACTCCTGTGTGTGTGGAGATGAAAGTGAAGTCCCACATTTGAACGATAAACATCCCGCTAGCCCTGGGGGGGTGGGAAGACCAGGAATCAGGCCTGACCCTAGTGCCTTGCTGCCCAGAAGTCAGGCTAACAGGGAACCAAGGGTGCAGCTGATACCGTATACAGGCGTCTGTGCGTGTGCTTGTGTGTGTGTGTGTGCACCTGTGTGAACACTTAGCGGTGTGAGTGTGTGGGAAAGGGTGCTGCTGCAGTGAACTACAGTTTTATAGTAGCTCTTGAAAAATCCGATTCCAGACCCTGCAGGTGCCACTTAACCGTTGTGTGAGATCAGGAAATTTGCCTAAGCTCTCTGTGCCCCAATTCACTGTACAATGGATCAGTGAGTGCCATCTAAATCCTAGATATTTGTGATGAATTAATTTATTTTTACAATTACTGCCTGTTTCTGGCAAAAGACTGGTTTCTCTTACAGTGGTGATAACAAAAGTTCTTTCCTATTGTATTTATTGAGGTTTTAAAGGTCTGTTTAAGGAAAGATATTAAGTAAATGATAGTTCTGCAGCTTAAAGAGATGGCTCCAAATGGTGATGATAGGTCTCAAATGGCAGAGAAGTGGGAAACACAGTTCACAGATCAAAACAGAAGCTCATTATTATGACTTTCCGGATGACCTAGACGGAGAGCCTTGGGACTGGCCCAGATTTCCAGTTATCCCCGTGCCCAGTGGGTCCCAAATCTAATCTACACATGGATTCCAGATCCTCCCCTAGCCCACGTTCTCCATAAGGGGTCCCAGCCTCTGGGTCCTTGGTCTCCTGGGCTGCCACCTGGTGGCCAAAGTTGAGAATAATGCCTCAGCCTATCCCTGTGGAGAAAATTCCTGGAGACTGGATCCCTAGAGACCCATGGGGGTGCCTCAGTGTAGGGTCTTGGGATGGAAGGGTTGAATATGCCTTGCCAGAGGCCCAGGGCCTCAGTATCTTCCCTATGAAGACACCTTGTACAGCCTCTGTTCTCTTAAAGGGGCTCACATTCATTCATTCAGTAGATCTTGAATTACCTACTCTGTGTGGGGGCTCAGAGGGACAGAACAAGATAGGGCCTTTGCCCTCATGAAATTTACATTATAGAATGGGTAGGGGACAGAAAACAGGAATAAATATATAAGATCATGCCAGGTGGTAAATGGTGCGATAAAGAAAATAAAGCAAGATAAAGGATGGGAAGTGTGTATACTGCCTGTAAGGAGTGAGGGTGACAGGCACCGGCCTCCGGAAGGATGTGACACTTGAGTCAGGTGGGGAGGAGCCACACAGGTATCTGGAGGAGGACATTTCCAGGCAGAGGACCAGCCCTGGCTGAGGCCCTGATGCCATGTACCAGGAGCCGTTAACTAACAAATTGCCCTAAAACTTAGCAGCTTAAAACAACCATTTAAATTTTGCTCACAAGAAAGACAATGATCATATGATTTCACTCATCTGTGGAATTTAAGAAACAAAACAGAGGAACATAGGGGAAGGGAGGGAAAAATAAAATAAGATAAAATCAGAGAGGGAAACAAACCATAAGAGACTCTTAATTCTAGGAAACAAACTGAGTGTTGCTGGACAGGGAGGGGGGTTGGGGAGATGGGGTCACTGGGTGATGGGCATTAAGGAGGGCACATCATAAAATGAGCATTGGATGTTCTGTACAACTGATGGGTCACTAAACTCTACCTCTGAAACTAATAATATACTATATGTTAGTTGATTTCAAATAAAATAATATTTTTTAATAAAAAATAAATTTTGCTCACCATTTGTGGGTCAAGATTGGTGGAAGGGGCTGAGTTTGATGCTTCTCACTGGGGGCCTCATCCTACTGCATCAGAGGGCAGCTGAGACTGGCCATCTGGAGCCTGGCCAGGGTTGGCCATCCCTGGTGGCTCCCTCATGTGCCAGAGGTCAGCTGGGCGGTTGACCTGGGCACCTCTGCATGGCACACCCCAGCCTGGTGTCCCAGCGTACTTGGGCTGCTCCACAGAGTCTAGACTTCCTTCTGTTTGTTTCCTGATAATCACTAGGTTTGACCCAGACTCAGAGGGCAGGATCATACCCCAGCATCATTGGGAGAAGCACCCAAGCAAGGACTGGCTGGCAGGTTTTACAACCACTACTGGCGTTAACAAGGAGCAGGAAGGAGGCTCTGGAGTCGATGAGAGTGGATGGAGAAATGAGAGAGGCAAGCAGGAGGTCTACATCCCCAGAGTGTCCTGGGCCACATGTGGGTTAGTCTAAGCAGTCTGCAGTTGTGTTGCTAATTGGCTGGAGGTGACTGGGAGAAGGTAGGGGGCCAGGAGAGAGGCTGGTGCCATCTCTGGGAGAGAAGATGGGCATGGACCTGGGTGGGGTGGTCTCAGCATCCAGGGTGTGTTTTTAAGTTAGAGGGGTTGGGTCAGGGTGGTTCAGGAGAAGGTGTCCCAGGTGGTAAAGTGGATGGAGGAGTAGGAAGGGAAGCTGAGACCAGGCTGATGGTTCAAGAGACAGAAATCCTGCCTGGTTCAGGAAGGCCAGCTGGATACTACAGAGACTGGGGTCCAGTGTGACCTGGACTGGGGGGCACCAGGAAGGCAAGGCTGTGATACATAGTGCTGGTCACCAGGTGCTGCTAGGAGGAGAGGTTGGCTAGGACAGAAGCAGCCACCGGGGTCAACCAGAGGGGAAACAAAGGCAGGCACTTGACGGCTGGAGAGAGGCCCCATCAATCACCAGGGAGGCACACTCTGAGCGAAACTAGGTTTGGCTTTTAGTGCCTGCCTGCCTTTCTTTACTCCTTATTAGTTAAAATTTTTTATTTATTTGGTTTGTCCATGGAGCAAAATGCAAAACCACCAGAGGTTTTTTCAAATGAAGTGACATTTACATACCATAAAATTAATCATTTTAAAGTGTACATTTAGTACATTGGCATTTAGTACACTGGCATTTAGTATATTGACAATGTTGAAAGTGTCAGAGTTTTACAGTGAGAAGTCTCCTTCCCTCCCCAGTTCTTTGTAGTGTACACACACACACACACACACACACATGCTTTTCCTTGCTTTTTGATACAGGCAACAACTGGAAAATGAACAGTATCTTAGCAGATGTTTATTCTGTGACGGGCATTAAGATGTGCCTCATGTGTTCTTAGTTAATCCTCGGATGCACCCTGTAAGGGAGGGACTATTACTACTTCCATTTTACACAGGAAACCAAAGCACAGGAAGGCTGAGTAACTTACCCAAAGATACACAGCTAGCTAGCAAGCCATAGAGCCAGTCTGGCCTATGTAACACCCGTGACCTCATTCTTTTACCTAGCTTGTACAATGTTTTTAAAAATGAAGTTATTTATTTTGCAATTCTTGTTGATTCATATTGTAAGAAACAATCCCTTGTGCCCCATTTTCCCATCGGCGACATCCTGCAAAACTGCAGAGCTCTGTCATAACCAGAACGTCGACGGTGACAAAATCCACCCATGTTTAAAACCATTTTCTAACGGACTGCAAACATTTCAAAATGAGGAGATCTTACAAAAGCTGATTTCTGACTTATCTGCCAGATGAGGTCCTCCAGGGGGACCTCAAGAGTGGCTGGGAGGGTGCATAGAGCCCGAGCTCTGGGTTCTGAGGGTTTAGATCCAGCTTTGTGGTCTTAGTTCCTGCCACCCCTCTCCACCTCAGCTTCCACATCCATAGAATGGGACGGTGAACTCCATGGGGCTGACGAGGGGACAGAGTGAACTGGATCACGTGACATGCTCCAAAGTGTGCATTTAGTACTCGGAAGATGTTTGTTGTTCTTCTCCCCTTGCCTCGAGTAGGTCCTGCCCTTGGTGCTTACACAACTTGTTTGTGCCTCCCACAGCCTGAGTGGTAAATTACCACCCACTTGTGTAGACAGGGACAAGGCCCAAGGCCACAGGGCCGGTCAGGAGCTGAGCTAGATTAACACCCAAATGTGTTGCTCTCCCCGGACCGCTAGGATTCTAGTGCGGTCGCTTCCTGGCTGTGTGAGTGGGGCCCGGGCCTCAGTTTCCCCGTCTGCAGCACACGACTGATTAGGAGCACTTTCCTGCAAGGTTGTTAATGAAATCAAGGATGAGAGCCATCTCCAGTCGGGCCCCTCACAGAGAGCTTTGGGTGGGGGATGAAGCAGCGTGTACCTCACTGGGAGTCAAGAAGAGTACACCTGCTGCTGGGGGTGGGGCACTGCCCACCTTCTGCACAGACCATGCGTTCTGTGCAGCTTCAGGATCACATGCCTCCCCATCATCGAGATACCAATCCAGCATCACCTGTGTGGGTAAGACTGCCAAAGCAAACCCCCACATTAGAGCCCACCAGCTCTCCAAAGCTCGGTCCTAGAAAACAGCCCCTTGAGGCCAACACCCCACTAACAGGACAAATAGACCCCTGAACAGCTGTCTCCCCCGGCATGAAGCCTGCCTCTCCCCAGAACACTGCCCCCGCTTCAGGTCAATACTTCAGGCAGCCAGGCTAGGGGCCAACGACCCAATGACCTAATCATGGCTCCTTCTGCAGGACCTGGGCCCAATGAGGCGCTGGAGGAGGTGGCTGTGGAGCGGAAGGTCTCCGCCCGCTGGACCGTGACTGTGCGGTCTCTGCCTGACTTCCCCACAGAGCCGGCCTCCGTCTCAGCCTCAGCCAGACATGTCCAGCCTCCAGGCACTATGCTCCGGCCTGCCACTGCGGCCCCTCCCGGAGAACCGGGGCCGCTGGGCTGGGGTGCCCCACGCACCGGTCAGGACCCCTGGCCTCAGCCCCGCAGAGGAGCAGGTAAGAAGTCGGGCCCCATTCCCGCCAGGCCTTTTGCCCTCTGGTGCCGTATGGATGGTCCGGATGGACACTTCCTATTTCTGCTGTCTCTGCGGGAGCTGCAGCTTCTCAACTCAACCTCCCATCCCTGCTGGCCAGAGCCTCCTGAGGGGAGGTCGACGGCCACCCCACCCAGCCCCTTCCTCATTTTCTCTCCAACTACCTGTGATCGATGGGGATCCCGTGGCTCAAGGTCATCCAGCCGGGAGAGGGTGGGACACTGTGGCTGCCTCCAGTCAGAGGAGTGAAGCTGGGGCAAAGTGTCCCGAAAGCACAGCAGCCGGTGTACCCTCCTGCCCCAGACACGCATATGGCTTTGAGGGTCTACGAAGTCAGCTCTCATTTCCGCCTGCCTCCACATTTTGCAATGAGTTTGCTGCCGCAAGGCTAGAACCCCATTGGGGGTGCGATGGTGCTGGTGAGAAGAGGGCGGAGGCCAGGGGTCTCCACCATCGCCCACAGCCCCTAGAGCCTGGCCTGGCCGGAGACGGCCCAGGACTGGGGGCGCTCTGGCCAGCACCCCCGGCAGGTCTGACCATCTGGGAGTACACCTGTCTCCCTCGTAAGCTGGGGGGCAAATAATTACACCACGCGGTAGGGAGGCCCGACGAAATGAAGTAGGTGGCTTGGTTACACCAACAGTATTCTCCTTTTTCTTTGCTCAGCATTACTAGAAAATATACGTAGCACGAACATTAAAAAAGTTGTCACACAACCCCACCCCACAGAAAGACTGAGGCGCTTCAGCGGCTGTCCCCCAAACTTTCCGCCCTTCGGGGCTCACAACGTGGGGGCGGGGCGGTGGGTGGACTTGGGGTCGCTGGGGCGGGGTAGGGGCGAGGCTGGGCAGAGCGAAGCAGGAGATGGGTGGGGGCGAGATGCTGAGGGTGAGGGGTGTTTCTGGGGGCGGGGCTCTGGGGCGGGGCTGGGCGGAGCGGAGGCAGGGGAAGGGTGCGGCGTAGTGCTGGGGCTGAGGGGTGTTGCTGGGGGCGGGGCGGTGCTCCTCTGGCCAGCTCAACTCGTGGAGATAGTCCTTAAAGCTTCCTCCCCCGCGGTCCTCCCCGCTGGGCGCCAAGGCCTTGACTTTTGACCTTGAGGGCCCAAATGGCTCTGCCACCTGCCCATCTCAGGTGATATTTTTCAGGTTGTGTGATGGCCTCTTGTGCTGGGAGGAGGGCACTCAGGAGCTGAGGAGCTGGGTCACCTCCGCTTTGCCCTGGGTATGTCGCCATTTGTTTGAAGTACAGAAACAAAACCCCTGGAGTAGGGGCTACTGGCAGGTCTGGGAGTTTGTGCTGTTGCAGCCCTTTAACCTTCCCTGGGATGTCAGGGTCAACCAGCCTTCAGCGCGGGCCTGTTAGACAGTAAGAAAGATGTATGTTGACCTCGGTCCTGCCCCCCTTCCTGCTAGTACTTGGTTTTTGACCCCAGCTCCTGACACAAAGCTCCTAAATTCTTTGGAATTTCCTGGGTGATAGCCTTTTTTGTTCTAAGGAAGCCACTGTGGGTGGGTTCCTGAATGGGGAACCATCATCCAAAAGACCATTCCATGATTAGAAACTTGGAACCTTGGGCTGTACCCCCCATTCTCTGGATGGGGAAGGGGGCAGGAAATGGAGTTAATAATCCATCATGCTATGTGCTGAATGAAGCCTCCACAAAAATCGCTTAACCACAGTGTTCAGAGAGCTGGGCTGCTGAACACGCTGAAGTGCTGGGGCAGGTGTGGTACCCCAAAAGGGCACGGAGGCCCCACGTCCCTTCCTCAGATCTTGCCTTGTGTACCTCTTCTCCTGGTTGTTCATCGGTATCCTTTCTGGTAAGCTTTGTTATATAATAAGCCAGTAGACATGTTTCTCTGAGTTCTGTGAGCTCTCTAGCAAATTTGGAGCCCAAGGAAGGAGGTTGTGGGAGGCCCGCTATGTAGCTGGTTGGTGGGAAGGTGCAAGTATGGGATGTGTGACCAGGCATCTGAAATGGGAGGGGCAGTCTTTGGGACTCTGTGTGATAGCTCTGAGGGTGAGCAGGCTCTGGGTAGATGGTGTCGGGACCAAACTGAATCGTAGGCCCCCCAGCTGGTGGTGAGAATTGGTCATATGGGGAAACCCCTCAAATCAGTCCCAGAAGCGTCCTGTGTGAGAAAACGTATGAGAAACACGAGAAGCTTCTCCTAGGCAGTCCCAAACACAGTGACTTCATCAGTAGCTCTGCTTTCCCTCAGCTTGTTTTCAATTCTTTTTAAAATTTAAACATGTCTCTTTGATTTTTGGTGTAAACTTTCCAGATAATTTTATAAGACAAGGATGTCAAGTATTATAATCGTGAAAGTTCCCCATTTCTCTGCCTGAGTCACCACGGCCGTTTTTTGGGCGTACCCTTCCGCACACATTCCATGTACTTACAAAATGTGTGTGTGTGTGTCCTTCTTAAGAATATAGACACATTCTATATACGTCCATTTTTTAAGGTGTTCGTTATTGGTGAGTTTAGAGTTGTCCTGTTCTTGTAACTGGTGCACAGTATTTCGTTACTAGGGTGCCCTTCCCTCTTTGGTCTTCTTTAAGGAGATTTCTCTGTTTAAATATAGAGTATGGTCTGGCTGTAATTTTAGTCAGTGTATTCTCAGCACAAACACAGGACAGCTTCTGTGGTGCAGAGGGAAATTTTCATCATAGAACAGGAGCAGCAGTTCTAGAAATATCGTTAGCACCCCCTGGTGCCATACCCAGTTACTCTTAGTGACCTTTTCTCCAAATCCTGCCCCACCCACAGGGGCTGTTCTGGGCATCAGATACCAAGACCTGAAGACCTCTCACCTGTGTCCGTGTCCCCATCACTAATAACACACTATCTCAAGCTTCTTAAGAGCGGGCTCTGTTGGGTTCATTCCTGGGGCTTCGGCGACACCAGTACCTGTTTGTTGAATGAACAGGCAAGAGTCTACACTAAGCGCCCCAACCAAATCCTGTAAGAGTTTAGTGGGCAGGAGAAACCTAGGAGGTCCTCTTGGAGGAGGTGGTCTTGGCAACATGGGCAGGGTTCTTAGACTGGGAAATCCAAGAAGGAAGGCCATTTGGAGACAGAGGGGGACAGAGAGTGAAAAATGCAGAGATGGGCCTGTCGAGAGTATTGTGGGGGTAAAGGAGGCCCTGTGGAGTTCCAAGCTGGCTGTGGAGCTTGGAGAGTCAGGCCCAGCCAAATTACTGAGGACTCTGAAAGCCAAGAGCAGTGTTGACTGTGTCAGATGAGAAATGGGGAGCTCCTGAGGGTTTCTGAGTAGGGGCATCAACTGCTGCTTCACAATACTCTCTGTGAAGAGTATAAGGGTTTCTCCAGATTCCCTAGAAGGGCAGGGTGGGCAGGAGACTCAACTAGAAGAAGGAGTCAGCAGCATGGAAGGCCATGAGTGTGGGAGATGATTATTTTGATGGCTGGCATTCCCACGGTACATATATGTGCCAGACCCTCTTCAGTTAGTCGCCAAGATGGCCCTATGACGTGTGTGCTGTTCCTGTGCTCATCTTCCAGAAGAGGAGAAGGGAGGTGAAGCATGCATGTGCCACATAGTCCCCCGCTCTGGGATACACTGAGATCGGAAGAGCCGGAGCCCTGTAGCCTCAGCCTCTGCAGAGGCTGCGCCGTTCCCAGCTACAAGCATCTGAGCCACAGTTTAGACCCAGGAGGCCAGCTGCAGTTCGGGCCAGAGCGCACCTAATGAAGCCTGAGCAAGAGTGGGTGTCGGGACTGGGGTGATTCAAACAGGGCCACGCCACACACTCTCTTCTGTGAGCTAAACAAAGTCACACACTGGTATCCTTTTAGGTGATCAGCCACCACGCAGGAAGGATTTGCTTCTGGCAGAAGTAACACTGTTCCCAAGACAGGATTCTGTCACTGTCTATTACTTTCCTAGGGCTGCTGGAATAAACCTCCATGAAAGGAGTGCCTTTAAAACAGCACAAATGTATTCTCTTGCAATTGTGAGTGTCAGAAATCTGAAATGGGCTCCCTTGGGCCACGAGCAAGCAACACTGATGCGTACGCAAGGATATTGAAATCATGCTTGTTCTTTTGCTCTCTGATTGAGTCTGGTGATTCCCATTTTTGGGGGTGCAAATATTACATAGGAGATTGTCCTGATTTATGTTCACATGTCTCAAAAGCTCATAATATATTTTCAGTAACGTTAAATATATTGTAAAATGTTAAGCTAAAAATAAGCAGCAGGGCTGCTTTTCTTCTGCAGCCTCGCAGGGGGTGGGGGCCGATTTCTTTCCTTGCCTTTTGTAGCTTCTAGAGGCTGTCTGCAGGTTTTGGTTGTCCTGTCCTGTCTTCCATCTTCAAAGCCAGCTGCCTAGCCAAATTCAAATCTCTCTCCCTGACTCAGACCCTCCTGCTTCCCTCTTACGAGGACCCTGGTGAATATATAGGGCTGATCTGGGTAATGCAGGACAGTCTCCCATCCTCAAATCCTTAATCACATCTGCAAAAATCACACCTCTTTCGCCTCACAATTTAACATATTCATGGGCTTTAGGGAGTGGAATGCAGACATCATTGGGGGCCATTACCTGCCCACCACACCATCAGGCATCCTGAATTCTCCAACCTGATGGCTGAACCCAGAGCATTTTATGAATTCATCCTCTTTCCCTAAGGGAACAGGCCACTGTTCTGTTAGAGTTTTAGGCCTATTAAGACCAGGTGGGAGTGGGAGTTGTCTAGAATATACTTGTGAATTTATGTGTCTTAAATACATTTGATTTCGTCAGTAAGAACCCACTTAGAGAGGTGCCTGGGTTGCACAGTCATTAAGTGTCAGCCTTCGGCTCAGGTCATGATCCCCAAGTCCTCGGAACAAGCCCCACATCGGGCTCCCTCCTCAGCAGGGGAGGATGTTCTCTCTCTCCCCCTGCTTGTGTTCCATCTGTCACTGTCTCTCTGTCAAATAAATAAATAAAATCTTAAAAAAAAAAAAGAACCCACTTAGAACATGCATTATATAATTAGCAGACCATAATTTCATCAATGATAATCCACCTCTGACACTGTGGGTTTTGTTTTTTTTTTTTTAAGACTTTTATTCCCAGGGTCCTCAAGCCAGTGGTGGGATCTTGGGCAGACACAACATGTCTAAATACCATTTTCTCATCTTGATACTGAAAGCTGCTCCCAGTCAGAGGCTTGGAATATTGAATCCAGGCCAGCAAACAGAGCTGCTGCTTTGTACACTTTTTCACTGAAGAAATACTTACTGCATGTGTATTAGATAACTCTATCAGGGGCTATGTAGTGAGGTCAAGTCTTGTGTAGGGGTGTGTGTGTGTGTGTGTGTGTGTTAGGTATTGCTTTAGAAACTTTTCTTTAAATGCTCAGTGTCACTTGGCATGCTCTTATGAGAAAAGCTCTACACCAGCTAGAAACAACAACCATCTTTGTGTTGAGATATTGCCCGCACAGAAAGCAGCCGAAACCACGTGTGCACAGACACGAATGTCACTGGCACACAGGGAGAGGGGACAGACCCGGGCTTTGAAGGGACCGCTGTCCTGACTTCTAATGTGTGGCGTGGTCACACCTGCTCTTGAATGGCCTGTCAACAGAGTTATGCAGCATGTCCCTTACGTCTTTCACTCAACGGCAGGTTGGGAGAAGCCACTTGGCTACTGTGTGTCACTGTGGAAGGTTCATCCCCGTCGCTGTCCTGTAGTTGTTCCCAAAATGGGGTCCCCGGGCCAGCGGCAGAAGCACCTGGGAACTGGTCAGGGACACAGGTCAGAGGCTGCACCAGACCACTAGGGTGATTCCGACATCTGCTGAAGTTAGATGTCCTCCTGCCATAGCATATTCCTAGCCACTGTTCAGGCCTGGGTGTGTCTTACCCATGCAGCCTTTGACCTCTGGGTGCATCGGACAGGTGGTCCTGCCCCTAGCCCTCTGCCCCAGGCACCTGTGCTCCCAGCTGGGTGTCCAGCGTCATCTCCCTGGTGGCACTTCTGTTCCACCAGGCCAAATGCTGTGTACCCAGTCCTGGGCCCTAGCATCTTCTCTCGTCACCTCCTGCCTCCCAGGGTCCAAAGCCCACCTATCTTCCTCAAGTATCATGCCATCTCTTCCCTCAGCAGATCTGCACTGCGTGAATGAGGGAATAAATTCAGCACACTCACCTCCTACTCTCCCACCCCCAAAGCAGTTTGTGCCCCAGATTCAGCTGGTTGAAGAAATGGCCTCAACGTCCACCCAGACACCAGGCTATTATCGTGGTCCCGTCTCCCACTTTGCCTGCCTCCAGGAGCTAGTCCAGGTGTTGGAAGGAGGAGTGCTACGAAGGGATCTGCCAGGATTCTGGCCTCCTTGAGCTTAGTGAGACAGATTTTAAGCAATAAAACAAGCAAGCCCTAGAACATCCAACAGTGAAAAGCTTGGGACGGAGACAGAGGCAGGTGGAGCGGCTGGGAGTCAAGAGGAGGAGTTCAGGGCAGGCCACTGAGGAGGGGGCACCTGGACTGAGGCCCGAGTGAAGGAAGAGACCCTCCAAGAGAAGGCAGGGGGCAGACAGGATTTAGGCAGAGGGAAGTCTAAGTACCAAGGCCCTGTGGCCAGACCAGGATCATGACGGATGTCTGGAGGAGTGACAAGATGGCTTGGGATTTGGGGTGGATGAGAAACCCTGGGAAGGTTTCTTCTTTCTCTTGGTCTGCTGTCTCTGGCTCCAGGCTCTGCCCCAGGCCTGCTGGCATCTGGGGCGATCTCATTTCCAGAGCAGTCACTATGCAGTTGTGCATCATCTGAGGCTAGTTGCCAAGCTGGCCGCTGGTGGAGTGTTGCTTCCCTACAAATGCACAAGATGCCTGTGGGCTCCAAGCAGATCTGCTTTTCCCCACCCTTGAGTCCCCATCTCCCACTGCAAGCCTCAGGGCAGGCCCCTCTCAGCTCCTTGACTGGGATGAACAAAGGGAGGGTCTAGAGGTCTGCCTACGTGAAGAGGGTATGACAACCAGAGAAGGCTTCTTGTAGGAGGGGACATAGTAGATGGGCTTGGAGTGAGAACTAGGTGATCTCTGGGTGGGGCCACAGGTTTCTGAGTGGAACAGAGGTGAATCAAGTAGGGAAGGAGGATGGCCTTACAGCGCTTGGCCCGGAGCTCCCCTGCCCCCTGCTGCCTCTCCTCTTTTTCTTCCCCCAGCTGGCGCTGAGGAATGCCCTGCGCTACTTCCCGCCAGATGTCCAGGAGTTACTGGCCCCTGAGTTTGCCCAGGAGCTGCGACTGTATGGGCATATTTACATGTACCGGTTCTGCCCTACCATGAAAATGAGGTCAGTGCTGGAGACGGGTGCAGCCTCCAAGGGGGCCCAGAGCAGGAAGTGTGTGGGAGGGACTGCGCTGGAGGTCAGCAGGTTGGGGGAATCCAGGCTGTCCACACTAGGAGGCACACAGCCATGGTAGGCTGAGCCAACAGCCCTCCCACAGAGAGGGGCGGTGGTGGCTGTATTGTGGTCTGTGTAGAGTCTGTAGCCTTGAACCTGGCCAAAAGATGAGGGAATCCTTTTCAGAGAGGTGTCTCTGGCCTGCCATCCAGGGGAGTCAATCCTGAGCCATTCTGGAGCCCGGTTGTATACGAAATCCCTTCTCTAAACCTCATGTCTTTTCCTGCCTCGAGATGAGGAGAGCTTTAGAGGGGTGCCTCTGTCAATGTCTTCAAACAGCTTTGGTTCTCACCAGCGGTCTCAGGCTGAGCAGTGCATGGCACTGGAGGCCTTGTAAGAAAATGTGGGTGGCTGGGATTCACCCCACATTGTGGATTTGGCAGTTCTGGGGGATGGGGGCAGGAGGAACTGCCATTCCCACGGTTCCCAGACAATGCTGTCCCCACTCAGAGCTCACACTCTGAGCGCCATTGTTCTTGGATATGCCAGATCTATGTGGAACTGCCCCAGGGAATGCCCATAAAGTAGGAACCACGTCCCCTCATTCCTGTCAGAGCCTGTCAGCCTGGCATCCGCTCTGGAATTGATGCCCAGGAGCACTGGTGGCATGAAGGAAAGCTGGGACGCATGAAGTCCACCTGGATTAGAGGCTTCTGGAAAGCAGACATCAGCTTTGCTCGAAATCCATTTTCTGCCACTTGGACCTCGCCAAGTGGGGAGGAAGGGAGGTCCAGGTGGGCAGCGGCCTAACTCCTTGTGCTTGGAAGGGCAGGTGTGCAAAGCATAAAGTGAGCACCAGAGCGGGCTGGCCTGGGTGGTTTGGAACCGCCTTCTGCGGGCAAGTCCCGGGCGACTTCTGCAGGATGCCGTCTTGCTGCCCACACCTGCGTGGCCAGATGCTGGGCTGTGGCCCGTGTGGGCCTGAGCTTTAGCAGGCAGGCAGCCTGGGCCCTCCCATCATCACACCTGGTGGCTGGACTCCCCTTGCAGGGCCTACCCCATCGAGCAGTACCCCTGTCGGACGAGAGCTGCTGCGGCCATCATGCACATGGTCATGAACAACCTGGACCCTGCTGTGGCCCAGGTAACAACTGGGGGAAACTGAGGCATGGGAGGAGCACTGCCCGGCAGAAATGGAACTCAAGACATACATATAATGCTTTTAAGCTTTTTATTTAGAAATAAGGATAGATTCATAAGAGGTTGTAAAGACAATGCAGAGGAGACCACAGAACCTGCTCCCGGCTTCTCCCAGAGCCTGTAACTTCTGTAACCGCCACACAGCACCAACACCAGGGCATCAATATCGGCATAATAGACCCACGTGTCACTTTAAATTCTCTAAAAGCCACATGAAAAAGTAAAAAAAAAAAATTACTATTGTATTTTGTTTATCCCAATGTATTATAAATACTATCATTTTAACCTGTAGCATACACATTATTGAAATGTTTTACAACCTTTTTTCCTACTAAGTCTTTGAAGTTGGGTATATTTTACATTCAGAGCATGTCAGATGAGCTACGTTCACGTGTGCGATAGCCACACATGGGTGGCCGGTCTGGTCACTTGTGTCTGGCACAGGCATCCTTGGGGGCCAGTCTGTACCTCAGACACCCATATTTGAGAAAGGATAGCCTTTTCAGGGGTGAGTGTCCAGGTATTAAACTTGAGGGCAAGATGGTCCTAGAATTTAAATATTCCACTTGAGGCAAGAGCTTCCTCAATCCTGGCCCTGGCCTCAGAACCTGGTCACAGACGGACCCTTGACGTTGACCCGGGGCTGAGTTCCCAGAGGGATCCCAGATCCAGGTCTGACCTTCTCCTCACACTGAGATCGTACCCAGTCACAGGTGGGCCAATATTCCCGCAGAGGTTGCTGTCCTTGGGCCTTGTCCTTTCTGCCTTCTCCCTCTGTCCTTAACACTCCTTCTTCAAGGGCCATCAGCACAGCGTAGAGGTGGGGGCCCTCCCAACCCCCCATCTCAGATGACACCATGTCTTCTCCAGTTTCCCCAGGAGCTCGTGACCTATGGAGGAAATGGGCAGGTGTTCAGCAACTGGGCTCAGGTACGCTGGACTGTATGGCTTTCCCCCCACCGTGTCTTCTGGCCTGGTAGGAGCTTACAACCTAGGGCTCAGGACTCAGGACTCAGGTCTCTGCTACCCTGATGCCTGAGATGCCAACACTGGAGATTCTCAGTGTACTGAAGGTTCCAGGCATTACTGGAGGCACCCGGAACCATTGGAGAGTAATGAAGTCCTGGGGGATGGGGCACGGGCAGGACTCCTGGTGCTGTGTGAGCTCTCTGGGCCTGGGTGGTAACTTGGGAGGCGGTGTGCCCTCTCACCTTACAGATCCCTCCATGCTTTCTTCTTCCCTGCAGTTCTGGCTGACGATGTCCTACTTGTCGCAGATGACGGAGGAGCAGACCTTGGTCATGTATAGTGGACACCCACTGGGTCTCTTCCCCAGCACCCCCTGGGCCCCTAGGCTGGTCATCACTAATGGGATGGTGGGTCCTGGGGCAGCTGGGCATGGTCATGCCTTGGGGCAGCAGGAGAACTGGGTGCCCCCAACACCTGCCTCCCCATTGTTTCCTCTGTGCCGCCCCAGCCCTTGGCTCCCATCCCTCTTTTCCAGGTCATTCCGAACTACTCCTCCAGGACAGAATATGAGAAGCTCTTTGCCATGGGAGTCACAATGTAAGCCCCAGCTCACTGTTTCAGTTTTTATTAAGGTGTTTCCACCTCAGCCATGCTTTATTTTTTTTTCAGCCATGCTTTATTATAAAACTATATAGCAATATTAAAAACAATGTGAAAAACAGTCACAATGGCAGTACCAAAGCATGATTTCATGTTGACATATTCCCTAGGAGTGTTTGTGGATATGCAAACTATAATTTTCATACATTTGTGAGCAAGGGAACAATTTGGATCCTGTTGTTATGTTATGGACAATTTCAAATAGACAGAACATTGTAAGAATTAACAGTGAACACTGAGATTCTGTGTTTAACACACTACTGATGTCTGTATCCCCTTTCTATCTATCCATCGTCCTTCTATCCATCCATCTGACCAGCTTGGTTTTTGATGCATCTGAAAGTAAGCTGCTGATATGATGGCCTGGAATTCAATATTTGTTTACAGTTTTTTTTTCTTTTAAAGTGAAATTTACATTAAATGCACACAACCTAGTGTGCCATTTGATAAGATTGACAAAGGTGTGCACATTGCAACCCTGACCCAAGATACAAAGTACAACCATTTCATTTGTCATAAAATTAATGCAGGCTCTGAATTGCAGATTTTCCCTTCAAACAATATAAAAAGAGCTACAGTGGAAGGGAAATCCCTCTCCCATCCTGTACTCCCCATTTCGGGGGAGTCAAGTCTGTGTCTTTCCAAACACTTCTTATGCAGGTGGTTACAAATGTAGGTAGACCATTACAGGCCCTCTGCACTAGCCCTTCTACCTTTGACAATATTGTTTTCTTTCAGGGACTAAGTCTAAGTGATCCTTATTTTACCTGCATTGTTCAACTGTAGCATGATTTATTTTACCCCCTTTCCCTCTGATTTGTGTTGTTTCCAGTTCTTTGGGCTTATAAAGAATGCTACAGTGAATGTTCTGATCTGCATATTTTTGTAAATCTCTGGAAGTGTTGCTCTAGACTAACCATGTAAAGCCATTACCGGGACCAGCGAAGTGGGTCCCCTCCTCAGTGAGCTATGGACAGAGGCCACACCAAGCAGTGTTGCCTCACAAGGTCACTTTATTCGTACAAATGAGGACATCACAGGGAATAACGTCCAAAGGCACTCTCCCAGTGGGGGCAAGCAGGTCCCTTTTAGTAGGACTTGGGATGAATGTTCAGAGCTGGTTTTTAATGTTGAAATGAAGCTGAGGTAACTGTCAGGCACAGGGGGTTCAAATGTTTCTTCTCGCATTCCAGCAGTTTCTTCCTTAGTTTCTAGAAGAGGAAATTGACAGGCAGGACCCTCTAGGCATTTCCTGAGTTCAGGAGTCAGTCCTGAGTTTGGGGGATCGAGGAGTCTCGCCAGTGACCAAGTGTGATCAGGTCTGTCGTATTCAGAGCCAATTACCCAGGCCTCAGGCTAATACTTTATAATATAATCATCGTAATAGTCACCAAGATTTGTAGATATCTTCACATTCCGTCCTCTACCCAAGGCTCAGCCGTAGGTGCCCTTCTCAGCCCATTTTGTGGAGGAAGAAACTGAGGCTCAGAAATTCAATTCTTTTTCCGGTTGGTCATAAGTAGTTACCATTACTGTTATTTCCTCTGAGGCCCGACAGCCTCTTCTGTGCCTGTGGAAGCAGCTGTGGGGTCAGAGGTTCCACCCAGGATCTGCCTCTTGGGTCCGGTGCCTCCTAAGTGTGACGTTGGACAAGTGAGCATGCTTCTGGTTTGTAGGTTGAGGATGGAAGTTTCAAGAGAGTGGAACTGCAGAGTCAGACCCATCTGCCACACCTGAGGGTTGACCCAGGTGCCATGGGCAACTGACTAAATGGATGCAAAATGCCCACGGGTGGAAGAGGTTTACTCCTATCCGGGATCTGAGGGCTTCTAACTAAAGCAAAGCCTCCTTGCTACCAGTCAGACAAACACAAAGCTACAGATAGCTACGAGTCCCAGGGAGGATGTGGAAAAACAGGCAGTCTCAGATTGTGGGTAGGTCGAGGTCCATCCAGCAAGGCTGGGGGTGGCCAGGAGGACTACATCTCAGCAGCTGGCGTCAAAGTTCCAAGTGCAGTGGACTTGGAACTGTGGACAGTCTTACCTCCAAGAGCTATTTTGGGAGCAACATGCAGTGGATAACTTGAGCACAAAGGACCAAATCAGAAGGATTTAAAATCATTTCCCAGCTCTGGTGCATATCCCTATGTAACCTTGGAACTTGGATCCTGTCTCTAAAGAGGGAATTTAATAGCTCCTGCCTCAAAGAGTCTCGTGAGATTTCATGAAAGGATAGAACGGACACTGTTTTCCACATAGTGCAAAGGGAGCTGCCCGAGCACTCTGCTTGATGTTTGTGGGCCCACTAGGGAGCCCTCCTTCTGGCAGACATTAGGGGACCATGCAGCCTTGTGGGCCGTGCGATGGTTTCACCCTTTTCCCTGGGAAGGTATTTATCATCTTAGCACTATTTTTTATGTTGTTTAATAGACAACCTTCCAATGCAAGGGTAATGCCTCCCCCTGTTTTAGAAGAAGATGCAGAGATTCCACGTGGTCTGGTGCCTTATCCAAATTATGGGATAGACACAGCAGCAGACACAGATCTGCAGGAATCAGGATCCACTGTTGGTTCAGCAGAGAGGAGGGGCTGGAGAGAGTTGCTGGGGGACAGGAACCCGATAGAAACGAGATAAGGAGTTGAAACTGAAGAAGGAGTAAAGCAAGCGTCCATAAGCCCTGGAGGATCTCCTCTCATCAGTGGTCCTCAGGGAGGAGGAAGGTCCAGGCAACAGAAAAGTGCTGTCCTCCCCCTGTTGCATTGCCAGAAAATTCAAGAGTTTGATGATTATCAAGTGATGGACACAGACATGCACATGCATTGCTGGTGACAGTCACTTTGGCACTTGAGAGTATCTGTTCATATTTGAAATGTTTGCACCTGACGACCTATCACTACTTCTTCCTGCTTCCTTCCCTGGGCCCAGGGAGAAGGATAGGAAGCATCTCACTGCCACTGTGGGGTGCGTTGTTTGCAGAGTGAGGTCAGAGGGGCAAACATTCTGTGGCTTCTGATATTGCATACTGTGGAGCCATGAATAGGAGTGGGCAGGATCTGTGTGGACCGTTGTGGGATGGCCCCCACTGCTGTTGTGCCCCCTGCGGAAATGGTACCACTACCTACACAGTGAGACCATTTATATAAATAACACCCCTACTAATGACAGTAACCGCACAGCAAATGGTGCTGAGTGCCCTTCAGGGCAGTCTGCCTCACTGAGGCACAGCACACACACCTGATGTTTGTGGCCAGGTAAGTTTGGATACACGCCGGAGCTGTGCCAGCCCTTCTCTGAAGAGACCTCCCCTGCCTCCTGCAGCTCAGTGCCAGCCCTCCCGCAGGTAGACTCCCCAGTGGAAGGTCATTGAAGGTCACGGAATGGAATCCCACAGAATGTACTTCTTCACGTCTGGCTTCTTCACAGAGCCACTTGACACACAGGAGGACATGGGTCGTTTTCTTTGCCACATGGCATTTCATTGTGTTCATAGTCTGCAGTCGCTTCTCTGTCCTCTGTGATGGGCATTCCAGCTATTTCACGGGGTTGGCCGCTGCAAATACAGTTGCTGTGAACAGTGGTGTGCTTGTCTTTACGTGGGCGTGAGCCTGCACAGTGGAGGTGCTGGGTCACGCTCAGCCTCCATCAATACGGTCCTGTAGTCCCCAAAGTGATTTTACCAATTACAGTACAGTTTTGAATAAAACAAAAATCTGTTTAGAAAAGCTCCAGGAGGCATAATACTCCATAGTGTATATGGACCACATCTTCCTTATCCATTCATCCGTTGAAGGGCATCTTGGTTCTTTCCATAGTTTGGCGACTGTGGCCATTGCTGCTATAAACATTGGGGTACAGATGGTCCTTCTTTTCACGACATCTGTGTCTTTGGGGTAAATACCCAGGAGTGCAATTGCAGGGTCATAGGGAAGCTCTATTTTTAATTTCTTGAGGAATCTCCACACTGTTCTCCAAAGAGGCTGCACCAACTTGCATTCCCACCAACAGTGTAAGAGGGTTCCCCTTTCTCCACATCCTCTCCAACACATGTTGTTTCCTGTTTTGTTAATTTTGGCCATTCTAACTGGTGTAAGGTGATATCTCAATGTGGTTTTAATTTGAATCTCCCTGAGGGCTAATGATGATGAGCATTTTTTCATGTGTCTGATAGCCATTTGTATGTCTTGATTGGAGAAGTGTCTGTTCATATCTTCTGCCCATTTTTTGATGTGTTTGTCTGTTTCGTGTGGGTTGAGTTTGAGGAGTTCATTATAGATCCTGGATATCAACCTTTTGTCTGTACTGTCATTTGCAAATATCTTCTCCCATTCCGTGGGTTGCCTCTTTGTTTTTTTGACGGTTTCCTTTGCTGTGCAGAAGCTTTTGATTTTGATGAAGTCCCAGAAGTTTATTTTCGCTTTTGTTCCCTTTGCCTTTGGAGACGTATCTTGAAAGAAGTTGCTGTGGCTGATATCAAAGAGATTACTGCCTATGTTCTCCTCTAAGATTCTGATGGATTCCTGTCTCACGTTGAGGTCTTTTATCCATTTTGAGTTGATCTTTGTGTACGGTGTAAGAGAATGGTCGAGTTTCATTCTTCTACATATAGCTGTCCAGTTTTCCCAGCACCATTTATGCCTCCATCAGAAAGGATGAATACCCAACTTTTGTAGCAACATGGACGGGACTGGAAGAGATGATGCTGAGTGAAATAAGTCAAGCAGAGAGAGTCAATTATCATATGGTTTCACTTATTTGTGGAGCATAACAAATAGCATGGAGGACAAGGGGCGTTAGAGAGGAGTAGGGAATTTGGGTAAATTGGAAGGGGAGGTGAACCATGAGAGACTATGGACTCTGAAAAACAATCTGAGGGGTTTGAAGTGGCGGGGGGGGTGGGAGGTTGGGGTACCAGGTGGTGGGTATTATAGAGGGCATGGCTTGCATGGAGCACTGGGTGTGGTGAAAAAATAATGAATAATGTTTTTCTAAATAAATTGAAAAAAAAAAGAAGAAAAAAAAGAAAAGCTCCAGGAGGCCAGAGGGGACCAGAATTGAGGGGACTATAGCTTTATCTCTGTTTCCCTTTTTAAAAGGAAAATATATTAATGTATTTGTGGGGAATTAAAAAGGAAATTTAAATTATGTAACACATGTGGAAGCTGTGCCTGGCTCTGGGCTCCCCCCTAGGCTTGCTTTCTCTGTGGGCAGGTACGGCCAGATGACAGCAGGCAGCTACTGCTACATCGGACCCCAGGGAATTGTCCACGGCACAGTGGTGAGAAACAGGGCCATGCCTGGCTGCAGGGGGTGGGAGGCTGATGCGTTGGAGGGGACAGTGAGTGTCTGCCTCTTCTCCTGGCAGCTAACCGTGTTGAATGCTGGCCGACGGTACCTGGGTGTCAAGGACCTCACTGGGAAGGTCTTTGTCACTTCTGGGCTGGGCGGAATGAGTGGTGCGCAAGCCAAAGCCGCAGTCATCGTGGGGTGCATCGGTGTGATAGCAGAGGTGAGCCCAGTGGCGGGGGTATGTCTAGGAACATAGGAGAAATCCTGCTCTCTGCCCACCTGCTTCCTCCCTCAGTCTAGAGATACTCACACTCACATTCCCAGCTGTCTCTTCTCTCTCCGCCACCCAGAACTCCCGGGGGGGGGGGGGGCGGCGTTCCCATGGCAGTTTTTGCCTGCTGCCTGCTAAGTGCCCATCACCTTCCACAGTCAACATTTGCTGATGCTCTCCCACGAAACTGGCCTTCTGTGGGCACTTCCCTTATCCCACCAAATCCCTGGAACACAGCCGGTGGATAATAAATGTGGATAAATGAGCATAGACCTCTCCAGGTCAGACAGGTCACAGTTGGGTGGGGGGGGGTGTGGACTTCAGGAGAAGTGTTGCAGGTGGTGTTTGCTCAGTGGCTCTCACGGCTTTCTTTGGGAGTGCCAAGGAGAGGAAGGGAGCCAGGGAGAGGAGGCAAGGAGCTTTAAGACAAACCTGGTTGGGGTAGGGCGTACCTTCTCATGGGAGATGTATTTCCTGCTTTTGGGGGACAGAAGAAGGCCTGAGTGTCCTTGCACAGGCATCTCTTAAGTGACTTGTATTTAAAATAATCAATATGCCAGAGTGGCACATTTTGGGGGGCCTGCCTTCGGCTCCTACACAGAAAATAAGTTACAGCAGCTAACGTTAGCTCACACAGAGCTCATCCCCTGGAATCTGCAGGAAAACAACCTACGTTTTTAAAAAGCCTTATCTTCCCCTTGCCTCATCCTCAACCCTCATCCTCATCTACTTTCCCCTGTATCTTCAAAATATGTTTGCCACAGAGAGAACACTCAGTAAGTATTTGTAATAAGATTCCCAAAGTAAATAAGGAATCCTAAAAGAGAGAGAGAGAAGCCTTGGTGAAACACAACTTTGTGACTTACACTTAGTTGATACTAAGCCTGTGTCATACATTCTTGTACTTCTTAGGAGCCCACCTGGCTTTAGGTAACAGAAAATCAAACTATAGCAGCTTCCACAAATAAGGTTTTGTTTTTCTCACACAGCCACCAGTGCTGGCATTGGTCCAGCAGCTCAGTGATGTCCAGCCAACATCTCTAGATTGTTTTGGATTTCCCTCGTGGATACAAAATGGCTATCCCAGCCCCAGCCATTTCATCTCTATTTAAGACAGGAAAGAGGGAGAAAGGAAGTGCCATCTATTACTGACTCTATTTTAGCAGGAAAATAATATTTGAGAAACCCCTTCTTTTACTTCATTGATCAGTATTGTATCAAATGGAAGTTTTTTACCTAAAAGGGAGGCTGGAGACAGTGGACAGAGTAGTCATGGTTCACTTGGACTGGGGCTGAACATAGTGTCGTCTTGAAAATCTGGATTCTGTTGATAAGGAGAGTAGGAAGGGGAACGCACATTGGAAAGCAGCTCACAGCATCTGCCCTGATGCTCTGTTACAAAATTGGGGGACCTGCATGTGGGATGGCATCTTCCCAGTGGAGGCTGACATGCCCTGTAACTGGGGACCCTGCATCTCATGGTCCCAGGTGGATAAAGCCGCCCTCATGAAACGCCACGAGCAAGGATGGCTGATGGAAGTGACCAGCAGCTTGGACCACTGCATTGAAAGACTCAGGTACAGTACCTGACACATGAGTGTGGAAAAGTGGGGAGACCCTAAGAAGGGGCCTGGAAGCTGGGCTGCTTTACATGGGCCTGTTAAATGCCTGACACTCGGCCACAGGTGTTGCCTCACCAAGGGACCCCACAGAGGTTGGATGGTACCAACATCACAGGACCCACTGTGGGGTTTGAATCATGACCCCGAAATCAAGAGCTGCAGGCTCTGCTGATCGAGGCAGCCAGGCTCCCCTTCTAACTCCATCAGAATATCTCAGTGGTCACTAGGGCTGGGGTGCAGGAAGCCCTGGAGTTCTAGTACCTGGTGGTCAGACACTCGCTGCTAAATGAGTTTCTTGAGGTTGAGCCACCATTTTGCAAAGACTGTGCCTTGTATTTCTCACTGTTATGGCTCTGTGCCTAGCCGAGAGCCTGGCACATAGCAGGTGCTCATCTAATCTGCTGGAGGAAAATAAGCCTTTGAAAGATGGAACTGTTCTTCAGAATGACTCCAGGTTGGGGGTAAGCAGGTCTTCCTCCTCACTCATGCTCTGGTTCTCTGGGTGGAGGACAGGGGCTTGGCAACATTTCCCTCTGGTGTGATGTCTTCTAAGGTATTTCAGTGGGAATGGGGGAGGACTGCCCTGGGGGCGGCTGATCCAAGGTCATTTTGTTTGTTTGAGAGAGAGAGAGAGAACACTAGGGGGCAGGAGAGGGGCACAGGGAGAGTGAATCCCAAGCAGACTTCCGGCTGAGCATGGAGCTGGTAGGGTTGGTCTCATGACACTGAGATCATGACCCCAGCCAAAATGGAGAGTCAGACGTTTCAGCTACTGTGCCACCCAGGTGCCCCTGGGGGCCGGTTTTTTGAAGCATCCTCTCAACTGATTTGCTTTGCAGAACTGAGCTCTGTTTGGGGAGGACACACCGCCCAGCGGTTCTGCAGCCCTGCTGCAATTAGATTTGCTCAGGGCTCTTCAAAAGGGGCTTATAGGAAAATGTTCAAGCACATGCTGAACTGGGAGATACTCCCATTACCAGGATATTTTAAAAATCCTACTTTGACCCCATTGTACCCCTGTGTAAAACTCTCAGGTGAGATTCCATTGAATATAGGAACATAGGAGAGATTCCAGACTTCTAGTGGGACATGGATGGGTCTGGCCTGATCTGACTCCTATCCCTGTTAATGCTGTTGAGCGTCTTGAACATACTCACACACTTGCACACATGTGCACTCGTACACACACACACACACACACACACCCCGAAAGAATCAGGTTAGAGCCATGTAACAGGGTGCCACAAGCAGCCCGAGCGGTTATACTTCTGCTCCCTGAGCTGTGGAAGACACAGATGGGAGTGGATGAGCCTCTGGGAGTGGGGACCTTGTCCCCATGCTGGTCCTGCTGCTGGGATCGATCCTGTGTTCCTTCTCCACTGGTCACTGCTCCTGTGCTCCTAACTGCTGTGGGACTATATGCCTTTTCCTGTTTCGTTTTCTTCCATTTGGGAGCGAGGAGCATGTTGGTTCCACTGGCATCTCTCTACAAAGTGCGGTGTGCAGTCAACCTGCACCTTTGAGTGAGCGCCCAAGCTCCCCACGTACTGTTGCTTTCTGACACCTCTCCTACCTGTGGGGCTTCATGTAGTAAATCTTCTGTGTTTTTCTGTCTATTAAATATGCTGCCCCCCCCTTTTTTTGTCCTTTTATTTCTCCCAATAACGTTTGGAGTCATTTTTTAAAAAAAAAAGATTTTATTTATTTAGTTGAGACAGAGAAAGAGAGTGAGTATGAGGGGTGAGGAAGGGGAGAGGGAGAAGTAGACTCCCCGCTGAGCACGGAGCCCAAAGTGGGGCTCGATCCTAAGACCCTGAGATCTCAAACCGAGCTGAAGGCAGATGATCAGTCAACTGAGCCACCCAGGCACCTGTCTTTTTTTTTTTTTTTTTTTTTTTTTTTACAATTTATTTATTTTAGAGACACAGAGAGAGTGTGAACATATGCAAGCGCGGTGGGGAGGGGCAGAGGGGAGGAATCTCAAGCAGACTCCCCACTGAGCATGGAACCCAAGGCAGGGCCCCTCTGTGGGGCTCAGTCTCATGTTCCTGAGATCATGACCTGAGCCAAAATCCATAGTCAGACACTTAACAGACTGAGTCACCCAGGCGCCCCTGGAATCCCCTTTAGTGATGTCTGCAATTTTAGGATCACCTTACATGAGTTCTAGAATGATCCCCAACAGAGCACTAACAGCAACAGCCCTGATTCTGTGAATCCCCTGGAGAAGGCTTGTCACTGTTGTCATCTCCGTTCTCTCGTCTGGAGCATTCAAGTCTGCTGTTACAGTTCCGGGTCCTCAGAAGACACGCCTCAGAGGTCGCTGCATCTCGGGCTGGATGCTGACACACACAGTGCTTTCTGTGACCTCCAGGCTCTTCTGCGTTCTTGCCAGCTTGGTGTTGGTGTTGGTGGGCATCTGCGGGCAGGTGCGATAGGCCGTCTGCTCTGCTCTTATGTCCTTCTAGGGAAGCAAGGAAAAGGAAGGAGGTGCTCAGTCTTGGTTACCATGGCAATGTGGTGGATCTTTGGTGAGTGGGGGATGGGAGTTGGCAGGCTGGGGGACCCTGGGTGAACCTCCCCCTCCAGACAGGGTACTGATGGTGGCCATGTGCTCTCAGGACACAAAGCTTCTAAAATGTACTCAGCTAAGCTCCGCTCCCAGTTTTCAAGGCCCAGATCCTGGCCTGAGCTCATAGCAGACTTCCTGCAGATGTTCCTTTGAGAGGAGGGCAATCTCCTCCCAGCAGGCCTGTGAACTCAAGCCCCAGGGCATGCTTACCCCTGCCCTGGGCAGATGCCGTCCCACATTGATCACTCCTTCACCCCTTATTTTCCCCAGGGAGCGCCTGGTCCACGAATTGGACACAACAGGGGAACTCTTGGTGGACCTGGGATCAGACCAGACATCCTGCCACAACCCATTCAATGGTGGTTACTACCCTGTGCAGCTGGGCTTCGCAGAGGCCCAGAGCCTCATGGCCTCTGACCCTGCTGCATTCAAGGGCCTGGTCCAGGAAAGGTGATGAGGTCCCAGGGCTACTCCGGTGTGTGTGGTGGGGGGAGAGGGGTGCACACAGCTGGCAGGAGCTTTTGGACTGGTTAACTTTGGCCTCTGCCTGGTTCTCCAGGGGCCAACTGTGTGGCCTTAGGCAAGAACTTTAACCTCTCTGAATCTGTTTCCTCCTCTGTCCGATGGGAAGGAAACAGCAGAGCTGGCTGAGCCCCGTGGGGTGCCGTGGAAGGGTGACAGGGGTGAGGCACAGAGAGCCTGCTCTCGCAACCTCTCGGTTGGGGCGGTGGGGAGACAGGGCTGACCGTGAACCACTGGGCTCTTGCAGCCTGAGGAGGCAAGTCTCAGCCATCAACAGACTGGCCAAGGAGAACTTCTTCTTTTGGGACTATGGCAATGCCTTCCTCTTGGAGGCCCAAAGAGCAGGTGAGACACAACGAAGGCGAGGTGAGGGGGCCCCAGTCTCCGCAGGCTGGGAGGGGCCAAGACCCTGGCACTGGGCACTCTCCCTTCTCACCGGCCAGGAGTGGACCTGGCAGGTGCCTGGCGGGAAGAGGGGCACGGCATGCAGCTTTCACTGTGCCCTTGCCCGGGGCCTTCTGAGAGCTGGTCCCACCAGGTCCTTGGCCTCTGGGCCTCAGTTTTTCCATTTGTCTTAAGAACATCTGGTGCCACAAAGAGTTGGTAGGCATGCTTGGATATAAGGTCCAGTGAGGGGAATATACAGCTTAACTTTTCTGAGAAGGAAATTATTTTTTAAAAATGTAAATTCAATTTATTAACATACAGTGTATTATTAGTGTCAGAGGTAGAGGTGAGTGATTCATCAGTCTTATATAATACCTCGTGCTCATACCATCATGTGCCCTCCCTAATGTCTATGGGAAACTTTTCTGTAGAACAGGTGACTCATGATAGAAGGTAAAGTTCAGATGATACAAAACTACACAGAGGAAGGTGGCCCTCCCAGCCCTGTCCCTGCACCAGGCCCCCTCCTGGAGTTCGAAAGTTCTGGTGGGCCTTTGGGCGCACCGAAGGACCTGGCACGTGAGGGCAATGTGGACATGCCTCCGCCCAGCCCCACAGCAAGGTCAGACTTGCTATAGTCTTTGCTTGACCTCTGTTTAAATCCCCCTCTGGAGAGGGGTATGAGTCCTCGCCTCGAGGCAGTGTGGTGCAGCCCTCAGACCCTCCGGCTGATTCTGTTCGGCTGGCTGCTCTGTCCACAGGAGCTGACGTGGAGAAGAAAGATGCCAGCAAGACGGAATTCCGCTACCCCTCGTATGTCCAGCATATCATGGGGTAAGTGATGGGGTCACTTCTAGCCTCTGGGTCCTAGACATTCTGGTTGGGTAAGTCCTGAGGTAGGGAGAAACAGGAGATAACCCGAGGGAGATCTGGCTGAGCGGGGAGGCCTCAGGGTCAAACCCAGCAACACAGGGACAGGGGATGGGAGGCCTCAGGATGCTTCTGGAAGGTTCACCAGCCCATTTGCACACAAGATGGGACCAGAGAGGGAGAGAGGGAAGAAAGGGGATGGTCTCCTTCTCAGGTTCACTGTGGGTGAGGAAGCAGAAGCTCAGGGGGCCACACTGCCAAGCTACATACAGCAGGGAGCTGTCCAGAGAGGAGGGTGGGCTCAGGGGACAGGTGAGGGGACAGGGGACAGGGAACAGGCCAGGGGCCTAGAGCCCACCTAGAAAGGTCAGTTCGCCTAAGGCAAACCTGGTCTAGCCCCCCATTTAATGTTGCTCCCAACTACTTCGATTTAGCTCATTGATTTTCAGGTTGTCTTTGTAACAACACTATAAAGGAATTTCTGCCTGTTTGTATCCCAGCTCCCTGCTCGTATCCCAGGTCCCTGCTCCTGCAGCAAGAAATGATGCAGATCTAAGAGGAGGGACAGAGAACACTGAGGGGAGAGGGGTAACACTGAGGACAGAAGGGCTGATGGGGAGGGGGAATGATGTAGGAAAGATGTTAGAGTTGGAAGTCAATAGCCAAGAAATATTTCTGACATCTTTGGTGCAAAAAGGTGGTTTTCTTAAAGCATGAGGACAGGACCCATGGGCAGAAAGAACTGCATCGGTGTCATGAAGAGTGGCGCATTATGTACTTTCAAGTTGGATGGGGGTTAGGGGATAGCAAAAGCCTCTAAGGAATTCTGGAAGCAAGGTTTCCATGACCTTGAGGAGGCTAACTGTTGTTGGGAAAAGATAATTTATTACTGTCTAATAAAACCTTAGTCGTGAGACCCTTCAGATGTACATCCGTGGGCCATATGCCTGAGGGGTGATTGCCAACATGTATTTTAGGGAATAGAGATAAAGCAAATTTCCAAAGGAATTTTTATATGTTAAAGTAGACTTACAGAGTGGTTGGGCTAGGATTGTCTTTTGCCCTTAGTCAAGTGTTAACATGGAGGCAGTTGAGTCCCTAGAAGAATGTAACTCTGCCTGTTTCAAGGACTTATCAATGGGCTGTAGGTAGTAAGGAAGTTTAACCATTTTCCTTCTGCCTTTGTTTCCCACATCAGGGGGGCTGAGGGGGCAGGGGATCTAGGGGAGCGGAGAGGCTGAGAGGGAGGTGGGAACAGTGAGGGAAGGGAGACTGAAGGGAACTGGGGAAGGGAGGTGAGAGGGAGGAGGGAACAGGGGAGAGAGGCTGACGGGGCAGGGCGGTGTGGGGGGGCGCTGATGGGGGAGAGGGACCTGGAGGCTTCTAAACTTGTTGTCCAGTTAGTGGCTCAGGGGCTTTCAGCAACAATTCTGGACACAGGATAACTTCACTATGTGTGCCCACATCCACGCCCCGACACATCCCCCAGCCAGCATACAACCTTCACCCCTCTCAGTTCTGCAGCACCTGCAGGCCTTCCCTCCAGGTTCACCGCGGCCCCGCCCCATCAGTGGGTGCAGCCAGGCTGGGGAGCCCCGAGGCTAGGAGGCATTTTGTTTTTGCAGGGACATATTCTCCCTGGGATTTGGGCCTTTCCGCTGGGTGTGCACGTCAGGGGACCCCCAGGACCTGGCAGTCACAGATGAGCTGGCCACGTGCGTGCTGGAGAAGGCCATCGCTGATGGAGGTGAGGCTGTGGGACGGGCGACGCTGACAGGCAGGTGGCCCAGCAACCGCTCCAGGGCAGCCCACCCCCTTGACGCGGCCCCCTTCTCCGCTCACCCCCAGCCTGCCGCCCCCGCCCCGCAGGCGCGAGCGCAGGGGGCCTCGGGGTCGTGCCTGTGCACGGTGCTCCTGGTTCTCGCACCTTTCTGCTGTGCCCGCTCTGCTTTCCCAGCGTCGGAGCTCCTGCGCCCGCCCGACGCTTCTCGGATACACAGCGCGGCTCTGCCTTCCGGCGCGGATGGTGGTGGTTGACCCTCCACGGACGACCGGCCCCCGCCCCTGGTTTAACCTCAGTCCCTTTATGTGTAGTGGATTTGACGTGTCGCTTATCACGTGGAGAGGAGGAGACGGAGAATTTTAGGAAACGTCCTCAGACGTCTTAGCTCCTACCCCCACTTCTCCGCAGCCTTTCTGCAGGTCCCGGGCACTTCTCGCCAGTTGTCTGTGAGGGTCCTTCACCCTCGGCGGCTCCTTTTCAGACCCCAGGGACCGTTCCAGGCTCGGGGGGCTGGGGGCAGGCCCGGATGCAGGGTGGTCGTGCACCTGTGTGGGAGGAGCCAGGCGGGAGCTGGGCGGGCCGGGGAGGGTCGGGGAGGGGGCGTCGCTGGGGACCGGAAAGAGGAGTGCCGGGAAGGCCTCCCAGGAAGGGGAAGGGAAGCAGCAGTGCTCTCTTAGATCTCCTCCAGGTGCTAGGGGAGCAGGCGGGCTGGTGCGTGTTCACCAAAACGCCCTCCCGGAGGAAGCCCTGAGCTGGTGCACCTGCTGGCCGCCGCGGTGTAAATACTCTGGTTTCTAGCGAGGCTGCACACGGAGCTGCAGCCAGCTCTCTCCCAGACACGTAACCTCAAGAGCACAGAACCTGGTAAAAGGTAGTGAATTAATTTGGCAGTGATGACTTGTGAGCATTGCCTTCATTTTTAATAAAAAATTTTAAAAGTGTGAGTTCTTAAAAAAAGTCCTGAGGAACACAGCTACCCTCTGACTCCAGCTCGCCCTCCATACTTTACCCTACTGGCCTGTCTTACTGAGATAGGCCGAGCTTTGTTCTACCTCAGGGCCTTTGCATTTGCTGTTCCCTCTGCCTAGAGCACTGTTTGCTCAGATCTTTGTGTAGCTAGTTCCTTCTTAGCATTTAGGAGGTAGCTTGACCATTACCTCTGCAAAGATGCCTTTGGTCCCCCTGACATCCCCCCCACCACCACCGCAGTGAGTACCTCACCACACTTATTTCCTCCCTGGCGTGCAGCAGTCTCTGTTCCCAGTGCCTGGCACAGCACCTGGCCTACGCTGAGGACTCAATAAATGTTTACTGAGGGAATGAATGTATTAGGCAGGGGGTCACACACATCATGTGACTGTTGGCATTACTGATTCCAGAATTCAGATGGCCTGGTGGGGTACTGAAGATGGGAGCTTCCTGACCCTGTATCTGGGCTCCATGATGCTTGCAGGACAGATGTCTGCTATGCTGAGCACTTGCCAGAGGGAGGGCCCATGCCTGAGCCCCACAGAACAGGGGACCCTGGGGCCTGTGACACCCTACTTTCTCCCTGCAGTGAACCCGGCTGTGAAGCTGCAGTATATGGACAACATCCGCTGGATCCGGGAGGCCGCCAAGCACCGGCTGGTGAGGACTTGGCCTGGCGGGAAGCAGGGGTGGGCCTCTGGACTGCCCTCCCAGAGGTGGGGGGCTGGTATATATGAGCCCCAAGATGGTGCCAACATACCCTGTGAGACTGCTTAGGTGGCAGCGTCCTTGGCCTCATAGGAGACAGCAGCAGCCGCCTCATCCTGCAGGCCTCCGAACAAAGAAGCCTGGTGCCTTTCAAATGGTGCCCTGGGGCCCTGGGGCAGTGACCAGGGTCAGTTAGGTCATTGCTCACCCAGTTACTCCACAAGTAGCTCTCTTGAGTCCGGCCTCCTGGCTTTTCCTCTGTGAGGCCTGGCGTGAGTGGCTCAGTCTCTCTGAGCTTCCCGTCTCAGCTGGCGTGCATTGAGATGCCAGTGATCGTGTGCACACCCGAGCTGTGTGGTGCGCATATTTGGAACAGGTCCTCTGGGACAGTCTGTGCAAGAGGCACAGCTGGGCCCGGGGCTGAGCAGAGAGGCATGCCGCTGCCTCGTGTCTGCTTACATGCACGTGAACATGGATCAAGGTGATGCTGGGTGGGGACTGCTTTATACAGAGTGGTCAGAAAGGTGTCTCCGAGTATGGAGTACACAATAATTATGGAGAACATACTAAGTATGGAGCTGAGTTGTGAGTTTGGGTCTGAAGGCTGGGAGTTTGGGGGATGGGGGAGCTGCCCTGTGATAGTCAGGGAGGTACAGGACCAACGGAAGCACAGGCCCTGAGGCAGCAGCAGGCCTAGTGTACTAGGGACAGATGAAACACGAGCATCTGGCTCACACGCCTTTGGCCACAGACCTCAATGGCCAGACTGCCTGCTGGACACACATCCAGACTAGTGTGTTCCTACCTACCTACCCAGACTCCTCCTTGGCCAGTGGTTGGCATGCGTGTTTCAGCCACAACCCCCATGTCAACAGTGGTCTCTGTGTCTGCTCAGAATCTGAGACAACCACCCCACTGTTGGACTTGAGAATCTGGGCTGTGGGGAGGTTGGAGCAGGAGCAGAAATGTGTAGGACCAGTCTGGAGGTGGCCTGGAGAAGATAAGGACCTGGCCTTGAGGGAAGGGCTCCCACAGAGCAGGAAGGGGCTGAGAGGAGTTTGGGAGGTCAGGGCCATGGGGAATGGCCCTCTGGATGCCGCTACAAGGGTGATAGAGAAGCGAGACTGTCTCTTCTGTGTTTGAGTTGAAGTTTTCTGGAGGTTGTGTTCTCCATACTTACTTCACATTGCTCTTTGCCTTAGGGAAAGATGGTGATCACAGAAAGCCATCCCCTTTTTTTTTTTTAACATTTTAATTGAGTTTCTTTTAAGGTACACTCTTGATGGAGCTGGCAATCCTATGCCCATTCCTCCTCGATTTTCTTTTTCTGGATCCAAGACATCTGAAAATCTCTGCAGTGCTGATTTCTAGTATAGTCCTTCCCACAGGACTCCGAGGCAGCTGGCGGGAGTCTAGTAAGGCTGTTAGCAAGCCACATGCAAGAGAAAAGTGGCTCAGCTCACTGTGCTGGCCGGCACCTCGGCCCAGACAGAGCTGTTTTCCAGCTCAGGGTCAGGGCTGCGGCTCCCTCCGGCACCCACACTGAACCTTCCACCTCATTCCAGGACGAGTGGCCAGGCAGCGGAGAGAAACACCTACGTCCTCTTTGGAGAATCCAGGGTTTCTCAGTCTCAGCACAACTGATGTTTGGGCCAAATCATTTTTTTTTTCAGTTGTGGCAATAAATACATTACCATAAAGTTTTCCATTTTAACCATTTTTAAAGTGCAATTCAGTTGCTTTGTGTGCCCTTACATTGCGTGCAACTATCCCCACCATCTGTTTCAAGACTTCTTCATCTTCCCAAGCTGAAACCCCACCCCCATTCAGTATGAACCCCCGTTCTCCTCCCCTAGACCCTGGCGGCCACCATCCTACTTTCAGTCTCTGTGTATTTGACTGCTCTAGGGACTTCATGTGAGTGGGATCGTGCAGGACTGGTCCTTGTGGGACTGGCTTCTTTCACTCAACATGATGTGCTCAAGGTTCTTCCACACTGCAGTGTGTGTTAGAATTCCCTTCTTTTTCAAGGCTGAGTAATATTCCATTGTCTGCACAGAGTGTATCTATTTTGCTTGTGCATTCATCCATCAATGGACATCTGGTGTGCTTCCACATTTTAGCTGTTGTGAATAATGCTGCTGTGAACAAGAACAACCACCAGCTGCCTCAAATATCAGTGCGAGTGCCTGGGGGCTGGATAAATCTCCTTCGGGGCAGGGGGTCATGTTGCAGGATGGTTAGCAGCACCCCTCCCATGCCGATGCCAGCAGCACCCAAATGTGTCTCCAGGCTTTGTCCCTGCTTGAGAACCACTGTTTGTTTTCACTTGCTGCCGCTTCCATTTCGTGGGAGCGACCTGTCTCACCCTCCAGAGGGGCTGCTCCCGGTGTTTTGGTCCACAGGTGCCTGGCCATGCCACCTATGACTCAGGTGCTTGTGGGCAGGTGGCTCAGCCTCTTGCCCCAGTTTTTTCGTCTATAAAGTGGAGCTGAGGATAAGGATCCCAGCACCTTCCTCACAAATGCAGCAGTGAACGATGTGCAGAGAAATTGCAGCTGTGCTGGGCACAATCTGAAATTGCCTTAGGTGATGTTCATATTCTTTTTATTGAGAGGACTCAAGCTGGGGTATACTCCTAATAGGTAACACCCTGAGAGATAGGCGGGTCAGGGTTTCAGAGACCCCTCATGGGGTTAAGCCTTGAAGCGCTGGATCACAGAGGGGCATCTGGGGGGCCTGACTGTGTGTGGACATGCAGAGGGTCAGCGTGGTGGCATGGGTGGGCTGGATGTGAGTGCCCACCTCAGGCCCACAGACTGAAGAGCTATCACATACCTCGGGGTGCTCCACAACCTGCCTTGAGGGGACTATCTGGCTGCTGGTGGACCTGTCACCCAAGTCGCTGCCTGCACATCACTAGGTCACCGAAGTGCCTCTTCTCTACCTTTTCCCCGCAGGTAGTGGGGTCCCAGGCGAGGATCCTGTACTCAGACCAGAAAGGCCGTGTGGCCATCGCTGTGGCCTTCAACCAAGCCATCGCCCGTGGGGAGATCAAGGTAACACATTCTGGGCTGCAGGATGGAGGCCTCCCCTTGTCTCCTTGCCGTCAGCACCGTCATGGCCCAGAGGCCCCGTGGTCTGTGTTTGTGTCAGGTTGAAGGGCAGATAACTGGGGAGCAGGAGTGAGGAGGCTTGTCCTCAAAGCCAGCCTCTGATGTGGTTCCTGCTGTGTGACCTTGGGCAAGTCAGGTGCTGTCTCTGAGACTCAGGTGCCATTTTCTGTTAACCCCAAAGACTAGGTGTGAGGATTGAGCGACTCCTCTTTCTTGAATTACCTTTTTTTAAAATTATCTTTTTATAAACTACGACAAACTTTCCTAGCTTTCCCCCATTTTCTTCCCAGTCAGCAGCCCACCATGGAGGACCTGGAGCTCTGGGGACACCCATTTGGAAGGCCGTTCCGCAGAGCTCTTGCTAGTGTCCCTGGGTTTGAGAGTGCCAGTATTAAAGATCAGCTGTGAAAGGGAAATCAGACTGATGAACATGACGCCTGTCCTGGTGGGTGGTTGTGGTGGTGGCAGGGACAACAACCCTAGCCCGTCTCAGGGAGCACTGCCAGAGCTCAGCATGCCTAGGAGGAGGGCTGGGGCCGCTCTGCCAGGACTCTCTCTAGGCACACTCTTGTCCAGGCTGTAGTTGGCCGGTTAGCACGGAGAGCAGGGAGTCTTTGTCATTCATGCCACACGCTTGATTGGGCACCTCTTCCGTGCCAGGCTTGTTCTGAAGGACTGGGGACCCCGTGGCAGAGAACAAAATAGGCAGGGTCCCGCCCTCATCCACGCAGTAGGGAAGAGAAACTGATGTTGCGGGATAAAGGTATAAGTCTAGAGGGAACATCAGGTGGTGACAGACATGAGAAGAAAGTGAATGGCGGTGAGGGGGTGTGGGTAATGGGGTAGAAGTGGCAGGGAGGGCGTGATGAGTTGGGAATGAGCGGTGGCTTTCGACGGGGTGGGGATGATGGGGTGCAGGTGAGGGGTGGGAATGAGTGTTGACTTTAGACCTGGTCAGAACAGGTCTTCTGAGTTAATGGCTGTAGAACTGAGAGCTGAATATCCGGAAGGTGCTAGAATCTCTGGGGGATGCCAGTTCAGAGCAAACGTGAAGAGCAAGATTGGCCTGTTCAAGAAAAGGAGAAGAGGACCTCTTAATTCAGAGCAATGGGGAGTTCCCCTTTCAGCAAGATACCTCCTCTTACGCAGGGAGCCTATGCAATTCTATGACAACTGGGGAGGGCTGGCCATAGGGCTAACCATAGGCCATAGCCCTAACCATAGGCCATAGCCCTAACCATAGGGCTAGCCATGGTTCCTTTGTGAGACACTCAAGCAAGATTCCAGTTTGGTGCTGGGAAGAGCTTGCTTGTTGCAGCTGTGGGCTCCGCTGCCTTCCTCCTCCTGAGGACAGCCAAGTGGAAGGTGTATCTGGGCCAGCCCACCTCGTGCTTGTGGGCATGGAATGTGCCCCTTTGCCCCAGCACCTTCACCTCTACCACTTAATTATTCCAGTTAGAACTTTTTTTGTAATGGAACCACCCTGTGCCTGGCACAAGGGAGCCTGGTTGGCCTGTCCTTAGCCATGACCCCACTCAACCATCAGGCTACGTTGTATTCTGTCATTGGGGTGCAGAGCTGCCAACCTCCTGGCAGCACGTCACAGACTCCCAAGCAGCCTGAGATCTTTTGGGAACAGGAAGAATTGCCAACACATGCATTTGAAAAATTAAACCTCCTATGCTTTCACCATGTGAAAAGTCTGTGTCCTCACAGAGAACGGCAGCACAGGAAGGATCTTGGTGATTTCCTTATCCAGAAAACCAAGGCCCAGAAAGGAAGCATCCACTCGGCACCCCTGGGCTATCTGTCTGCCCCTTTCCTTAGCGTGCAGACTCAGGGGAAAGCCCAGATTCTAGTATACTGTGTATGGATTTAAATCCCAACCTGTCCATTCCCCAGCTCTATGTCATTGGCAAGTTTCTTCTCCTCACTGGACCTCAGTTTTCCTGTCTATAAAACAGGCATGGTAACAGGCATACCTATCTGGTTAGAGTGGTTGAGACTACCCAATGAGCCAATACGGCCATAACACGTGGGTGGCCTGCACGTATAGAAAGCACCCAATCTGTGGAATGAATCTGTTGGTAGCTACAGGAAGCCATCAGAAACATCTATGCTTCCTCTTGTTGAGGAAGGTATATTTCTTGGGGGAGCGATCTAGAGGGCTTCTGGTGTGTGCCAGGCAGCTATGGTAGACACTGTCTGCCGACATCTTATTTCCTTCCCTGCTGCAGGCGCCGGTGGTCCTGAGCCGAGACCACCATGATGTGAGTGGCACGGACAGCCCCTTTAGGGAGACCTCCAACATTTATGATGGCTCTGCCTTCTGCGCAGGTGAGAAAGAAAAAAAATTTTTTTTAATTGTTTTTATGTTGGATTTGATTTTGTTTAAAAATCAATTGATTCATTTCAGTCAGTCATAATGATGCAAAAAAGGTTCTGGCGTCTGAGAGACTTGGCATGGGTGACCAGCCCAGCACACTGGGGTTTTTGGGATCTGGGATATCTGGTTTTAAACTGGGATAGTGTCAGGCAAAATGGGATAGTTGGATACTGTAGACTCAGGTGTGTTCCTGACCCTGTCACTTGCTAGGTGGTCCTCAGCAAGACACTTCTAGTCTCTGAATCTCAATTTCCTTATGTGTAAGATGGAAATAACCATAGTACCTACTTCAGAGGTTTGTTGTGAAGAATGAGGTGAATTAATACGTGTGCAGCTTTAGGTCGGTGCCCTGCAGCTGGCATTCAATAAGGTTATCTGCTGCACCTGATGTTACTGTTGTTTCTAAACCTACTACAATTCTAATCACCACAGAGGCTGGTGGGTTCTAGTCCTGGCATAGCTCATTCATTCCCAGTACTTGGGGGTTCCTTCCATTACCGATGGGATCTCAAGGAAAGGAGATAGACACTCAGGAACCCCATCTGTATCACTTTTTTCAAGGAGTTGATATATTTCATGTAAGTTATCAAATGTATAGGTATAGAGTTGTATTCCTATATTTATCTGTCTAATGTCTGTGGGGTCAGTTGTCATGTCTCCTTTGTCAGTCTTGATATTGGTCATTTGTGTATTTTTTCTTTCTTCTTGATCAGTCTGGCTGGAAATTTATCAAATTTGTTGATCTTCCCCACAAAAAGAAGCTTCTAGTTTCATTCATTTTTTTTCTATTGCTTTTTTGCTTCCAAATTAATTGATTTCTGCTCTAATCTTTAGTATGTCCTTCCTTCTACTGGCTTTGGGTTTGACTTGCTCTTCTTTCTCTGGCTTCATAAGGCAGAAGCTGAGGTTACTGAATTGAAACTTTTTTCCCCTAATAGAGGTATTTAACGCTCTAATTTCCTTTTAAACACTGCTTTAGCTGCATCCTGCCAATTTTTAAATATTTTTATTTTCATTCAGTTCAAGATATTTGTTAATTTCCCATAAGACTTTCTCTTGGATCCATTGTTATTTGAAGTATCTTCTTTAATTAATTAAATTTTTTTTTAAAGAGAGAGAGTGTGTGAGTTCAGAGGGAAAAGGGCACAGAGAGAGAGAGAGAGAGAGAGAGAGAGACTTTAGCAGGCTCCATGTTCAGTGTGGAGCTCGAAACAGGGCTCAATTTCATGATCCTGAGATCATGACCTGAGCTGAAATCAAGAGTGGGAAACTTCACTGACTGAGCCACCCTGGCACCACTAGAAGTACCTTTTAAAATTTCCAAGTTTTAGGAGATTTTTCAGATACCTTTGTTACCGACTTCAGGTTTAATTCCATTATGGTCTGAGAACTTTATATTTGTTCTGTTCCTTTAAAATTGTTAAGGTTTGTTTGGTGGCCAGAAGATGGTCTATCCTGGTGCACTTGAGAAGAATATAATATATGTTCTGTGTTATTTGGTGGATCCTGCAGATGTCAGTTAGGTCAGGTTGGTTGATAAAGCTGTTCTGGTCATCTGTATCCTTATTGATTTTCTGCCTAATTATTCTGTAAATTCCATATAGAGAGAGTGGTGAAGTCTCCACTGGTGTTTGCGGATTTGTCTGTTTCTCCTTTAGGGTCTTCAGCATCTTTGCTCCGAGTATTTTAAACCTATGCTGTTAGGTGCACACTCGTTTCAGAGTCTGATGTCTTCTTGGAGAGCTGACATCTTTATCATTGTGTCATGTTTCTCTTTGTCCCAAATAATATTCCTTGCTCTGAAATTCTCTGATATTAATATAGTTTATATTCATACCTGTGGCCACTGTAACAAGGTACCACAAACTTAATGGCTTAAAACCACACAGATGTGTTCTCTCACAGTTCTGAAGGCTGGAAGTCTGGAATCAGATCTGGTGAGCTAAAGCCAAGATGTGGCTGGGCCGGGACATCTACGGAGGTCCTAGAGGACGTTTTCCGGCCTTTATCAGGTTTTAGGGCTGCGCTTCTTGCATTTCACAACCCAGTATAAGGAGGAGAGTGTTCCTAGGATTCTCCCTGATCTTCTCTGGGAACACCCAGCTGGGTTTTGGGAAGAAAAGCCTGCTAGGAAACACACACATTCTTATATCTGTGTCCCAGAGGTCTCAAGGTTTCAGGCAAGCTCATGCTTGTCCTTTAGCAATTTGTTAAACACACGTGGAAGGTGACCAGATTCTCTGTGTAAGAGCCTCTCTCTCCCCAGATTGTAATGAGTTGGTTGATCTGGGACCTCAGTTCTCTGATGGGGACAAGGACAGTCACTAATTTGTAGTCGCTTATTTTTTGTTGTTGTTTTGTTTCATTTTAAGGGTGGGAGTGACTCTCTTGGCTCTCTGCATCTATGGGCTAAAATCAGTACCACCATCCCTTTAATTCTTTTGTTCTTTCTGCTTCTGGAGCACTTTATCTGGCCTTCAGCGCTGGAGGGCATAACTGTACAGGCTAACAGTGGATACTTGGGCACTTGTCAGTACTCCAGCTTTGCGTGGCTCTGCAAACATACATTGTGGCTATTTCTAGAGTCTGTCCTTCAGGCCCCACTCAGCCCACTGTCTCCCGGGCCAGAGCCTGGCCTGGCCCCTAGCCCGCGGCATTCAGGGAATAATGGGGCCGTGGCCTCTGTTTCCACAGACATGGCTGTGCAGAACTTCGCAGGAGACGCCTTTCGCGGTGCCACCTGGGTCGCTCTTCACAATGGCGGGGGTGTCGGCTGGTAAGGTTTTTGGAGAACTGGGTGCTGTGGGTGTGGGCTGGTGTCGAGGTCTCAGGAGTTCCCTCCAGGGTCCTGGGCCCTGCCTCCCCTTAGCTCCCTCTGTTAAGGGCTTTGCTGTGATGTGTTCCTCATGTGAGCTGGAAATACCAGGACATGGCCGAGCCACTCTACCTTTCAGGGTCTTACTTGTCACACTGGACACAAAAGCTGTAAGAACCGTCCCTACCCTTATCCTGCCCATTTTCCCTTTGCTTTCCCAGATGTTTTCTCAGGAATTCTCAGTGCTGTCCTAACCCAAGCCTTCTTCACTGATGTGCATCCTGGGCAGCTGGGCTGGGAGGTGGGAGACCTGGATTCTGGGGTCCTGGGTCTTTGGCTCACAGCTCTGCCCTGCCAGGCCTGTTTCCAGTCTGTGTCATGAGGAAATTGGGGTTTTCAGGTGGGTCTTATTCCAGCTGACAGTGGCAATTCCTCATGAAGAGGTCTGCTATTATTCTGCACTCCTAGTTCTAACATGTGGGGTTTTCCCACACCACCAGGCAATTCTTTGATGCCCAAATGGGTGTCCACCATTCAACTCAATCCTGACACTGCTCAGAGACAGTACCAGATCCACAGGGTAAGGGCTCAGTCCCACAAGGATGCCACCACCCCAGATGCTGATCACAAGTCTGGATTGTCACCTGTGCATCTGACCAGTGTGCTACAAATCTGAGGTTCCCACAGTAGCCTCCCTGGGTTCTATTAATATGCTTGAGCAGCTCATAAAACTCAGGAAACCGGTATATTCACTAGATTACCAGTTTATTACAGAGGATATCAACGGGTGCAAGTGAATAGCCAGCTGAAGAGATACAGAGAGAGAGTTCCCAAAACAAAGGAACTTCTGTCCTTGCAGAGTTTGGGGCCTAGCACTGTGGCACGTGGGAGCGCTCTGGTTCCCCAATCTAGGACCTCTCCAGACTTGTCCTTTTAGGTATTAATGAAGGCTTCATTATTTAGGCATGATTGACTAAATCATTGATCCCAGATTCAACCTCCAGCCCTTCTCCTTTCACTGGAAGTCTGGGGCGTGGGACTTAAAGTTCCAATCCTGTAACGATATGGTTGGTTCTGCTGGAAACTAGCAACCCCCCTCATTCTTTAAATGCAATTCAAAAGTCACCTCATTCACATAACAAAAGAGACTTTAACCACTCTTACAGCTTACAAAATTCCAAGTTTTAGGAGCTCTGTGCTAGAAATGGGATGAAGACCAAATATATAACTCATTATAAGTCACAACATCACATCCACAAAGAATAATGATTAACTAATATTTATTATACAAGGATGGTGTGGCAAGCATTTGCTAAACTCTTTGAATCTACTCTCTCACCTAATCGTAGAAGAAAATGCTTTTCACAGATGAGGAAACTTAGTGACCTCCAGCTGTCCCAGCTGTCCCCTCTTCCCAGCCTAGGCAGCTGGCAAGTCTGGGCCCTGGCACCAAGCTGGACTCCCGGCTCTCTGGGTCAGCAGGGGGCGCTGCGGCTTCAGAGAGGAAGGCAGCTCCCTGGCCGGCCAGTTCTGAGCAGACCTCTGAGCCCTTTCTGGCCAGAGGGAGCTTGGCCTTGCCCTCCGCAGCCAAGTCCCTCGGCACTGAGCTTCCCAGAGCATTCCGCTGCGCTGGCTTCGAGGCCAGAATTCCGAGCCGTCGCCCAGTCAGGCGGCTCTAATTAATGGAAAATGTGACGGGCGCGTGTGTTCTTTCCGATACACAAGGCTGTTGAAAAGCAGGACAGAAAGTGCCTGGTGGAGGGGTACCTGGTGTTTTGTCACTAGATGCTGAATTGGTGCTGGAGGTGACGAGAATAAGGTTGAGTAACATGCCCAAGGCCAAGAGCTGGTGGTGGAACCAGGATTCGCATCTAGATCGGTCATCTCCCAGGATCCACCTGTTGTTGCCAACTGAGCCACAGGGGCAAGAGGGATCAGAGCAGAGCTGGCCCAAGAAAGCATCCTGACATGAGGGCTTTGGGGCAGGAGCCCCTGTATGGGGAGTTCCCAAGAGAGGGAATGCTCCCTGCTGATTCCCAGGTTGCTCCCACCCTCTGGCTGCCCCTAGGCTCTGCAGACAGGACTGCACACACCCGCATAACCTAATCTGTCAGATGCCTCTGCAAGGCTTACTGTAAAATCAGCAGGAGAAAAAATCTGCACCTCAACCATTCCTGTTCCGGGAGGAAATCACTTTTCACTCGTCAGCTAATTTTTTTTCTTTGTTCTACACAAATCCATTTCTGAGTTATAAGTTTTCTCTGCTATTTCTTAATATGCTTTCGGTATTTATTTATTTGGCAGAGAGAGAGCGAGAGCAAGCAAGGAACAGGGGGGAGGGGCAGCGGGAGAGGGAGAGGCAGGCTCCCCGCTGAGCAGGGAACCCAACTTGGGGCTGGATCCCAGGACCTCGAGATCATGGCCTGAGCCGAAGGCAGCCGCTCCACCATCAGAGCCACCCAGGCGCCCCTTCTTTCAGTTTTTATATCATCTGCTGTCTCCCTGTTTGGGAGCACTTCTGTTTCCAGGACAGGCCGCCTCAGCTGTGTGTCATCTTCCTCTTTCTCTGCCTCCGTGGAGCCCCTCTTTCTGGTTGCTTGCTTGGAGTCTGTGCTCATGCTGTCTGTCCAGTGGTCCTTGCTGTCTGCTGGTGTTTCGAGAGGGTGTGCACAGCCCAGTGTGTGATCAGGGACCTTTGGACCACGGGCTGCAGAGCAGGAGGGGTCAGCAGTCAGTCTCTGGTTTTAGTCTGGTTGGTCTGCTGGGTTAACACAGGTCTCGTCTCCCATCCTTAGAGGGAGGGTGTAGCCACCAGCCAGTCACTAATCATCACTGCCAGCCTATAAAGCAGTTGTGCGTCTGGATCCCAGGTGATGTGGCTTCTGCTAGCCCGAGGATCGGTCTGAGGACTTGGCAATGTTCTCGACCTCCGTGTACATAAATCTCCTCGGCCTGCACCTCCAGGACAGCAGGGCATCTTCGATGTAGTGTTTCGTGGCACAACCGGCAGCGTGGACTCTGAAGTTGACGTTTCTGCACGAGTTAAGCATGTTGCACTTCATTTCTCATTGACAAAATGCTCCTTGTAATAGCAATGGCTTTATAAGCTGGTGGTGAAGATTAAATAGTGAATGGCTAATGTTCATAGTATTAGTATCGTGTGCAACAGGTACAAGGCCTTCTAGACGGACATGCTAGCTCGCCTGATCACCACAACAGTCCCCTGTAAGAAATAGCTGCTACCTAGGTGGAGAAATAACTTTGCCCAGGTTTCAAAATGAGCTCCGTTTGCAGGAGGCCTGGCCCGAATGCATGTGCTAACCTTACCCCGTGAGCTACCTGTAAGGGGACCAGAGCAGGGCTGGGGAGTGGCATGCCTCCCATAAACCTTAACCTTACCAGGTGTATACTGTTTGGGATTGGAGGTGAAAACTGTGGGTGTTTTGAACTTTAGTAGCTGTGGTCACATTTCCCTGTATAAAAGTTCTAGTTTGCGTAACCTCAGCACCCTGGGTGTTACCGCGTGGGATTTGCCAGACTGGTGGGCAAGGGGTGACAAATCCTTGTTTTGATTTGACTTGCTTGCTTCCTGTTTTTGTTTTGGGTTGTGAGATTTTTCTTATGGACTGGTTGTTCTTGTTCTATTTTAGACATAGGATGCTGGTCTTGGGTGCACGTCCTTTGTGTTTAAACATCATCTATAGTGTCTGTGCTGGTTGGGTTTTCCAGGAGGCAGAAGCTGAGGTGGAGGTAGAGTGTATAAAAGGCTTACTGGGAAGACCACCTGAGAAAGGAAGTGGGGAGCAGGAGCGAGGGCGCCCTCAGTCTCCACACACACCCGCCAGCCTTGCCGCCTAGCGGTGGTTGGGGGCAGATTCTGGGCCCAAGAAGGCCATCAAAGGACCCACTTAGGGTAGAAATGGGCAGGCCCTCGCCATGTTAGTGCTCTGTCTCTGCCCTGAGAAAGACTCTAAGGAGTTATTGCTGTAGACTGTGAGCTAACCATGTCCCCCACAGCCAGGCTTTCCAGAAGGGTCACCCATGCAGGCCTCTCTTCAAAGGGAGTTTTATCTTTATCCAGTGACTTCTTATTCTGGCTCTTCATTTTTTTTTTTTTAAAGATTTTGTTTATTTTATTTTATTTTATTTTTTTAAAGATTTTATTTATTTATTTGACAGATAGAGATCACAAGTAGGCAGAGAAGCAGGTAGAGAGAGAGAGAGAGGGAAGCAGGCTCCCCGCTGAGCAGAGAGCCCGATGCGGGACTCGATCCCAGGACCCTGAGATCATGACCTGAGCCGAAAGCAGCGGCTTAATCCACTGAGCCACCCAGGCGCCCAAGATTTTGTTTATTTTAGAAAGAGAGAGAAAGAGAAAGCATATGTGTTAGCGGGGAGAGGGGAAAGGGACAGAGTGGATGGGAGACGGAAAAGGAAAGGAGAGAGTTCCAGAATCCCAAGCAGACTCCCGGATCAGCGTGGATGACACAGTCTCACAACCCCAAGACCATGACCTGAGCCAGTACTAAGAGTCTGATGCTTAACTGACAAGCCACCCAGGCACACCAAGGGCCCTTCATTTTTTAAACATTGCTTTAAAAGACATTCCTCCTCCTTCCCAAGTTAAGAAAATGCATGCTCCTAAACTTTCTTTACTTACTATCTATTTTTGAATTTTTTTTTTCTTTAGTACATCTGGCACCAGTTTTTATTTGTGTGACATAGGGCTCTACTTTTGTTTTTCTTAATGGGACAGTTAGTTGTCCCAACTCCATCTATAAGCAGCCCCCCGTGCTCTGCGATGGTAGTGCTGCCTTTATGGTCTCATCTTCTGGGGCTCAGTGTGTGTGATGTGTGGGCAAGGTTTGCTGAGGTTTGCCGAGCAGCTTTGCTCTCTAGCAGTCTGGCCTACAGGCTCCCAAAACAGAAAATGAAGTTCTCATCTCCAAAAATCCCTCTCTGGTCAAAGGACACACTGAAGTCCTTGCTCGGCAGCACTGGCTCGCATCTGCTTTCCCTTCCGTCACCCAACATCAGTCCCTGATAGGTGATGACTGATGGTGACCTTTATCCAGCTGGAGGCTGGTGGGAGATGTGATGGGACCCTGGGGGCAGGCACAGGGCCACCCAACTCTGGGACATGGGCTGAGGGCAGAGCAGGGGCCGCTGCCCATTCACAGAGGTACTCGATTCTCACGTCGGGAGTGGGGAGCACAGCTGGCTCCTGTGGCAGAGGGCTCCTCACCTTCTTGGTGGGAACTGGCTGAAATTGTCAGTAGAGCCCAAATGGGGCAGAGAAGCAGGTAGGGCCTGAAGGATCTGAGACTAGAGAAGCTAGGTGCCTCTTTTGGGTGCAGGAAGGAGGAAGAGCAAATTCTCTGGGAGCAGGGACTGAAAGGCCAGATGCTGTGTTCCCAGGGGTTTGTGTTGGGCAGTAAGGCCTTGGCAGGTGCCGACAAGAGGTGGGGCATTTCCTATGTTCGTAATGGAAGGGGGTGGGAGGGGTATAGTGATGCTATCAGCAGGAAGGGCAACCAGGCCTTGTTCATGATGCTAAGGGTGAGGATAGAGATCCAGAGATGCCAGGAAGGAGAGGATGCCCACAGTCGATGGCACACATGAGGAAAGTCAGACTGCACTGACATGCTTCATTAAGATCCCCACGACACCTACTGCAGAGATGAATGAACATGTGACCGTATCACGTCCGCGAGGGGAGGGAGTACAAACAGAGCCCAGAGAAATCTGGTTGTTAGAAAATAAGAGATATGGAAAATAAAGGAACTTGGTCTTCAGATCAAGTTATCAGGACCCCAAAATGCACCTAAAGCAAGCTGAAAGAGGAGGCAAAGGAAAGGAAGAGCATAAGGAGAAATCAGGTAGAATGACCATTGAATTGAGCAGCCCAAGAGCCCCCAGGGAAGCATGGGATATGGAATGCTCTCAGAACCTCAGAGAAGGGGGCGCCTGGGTGGCTCAGTGGGTTAGGCCGCTGCCTTTGGCTCAGGTCATGATCTCAGGGTCCTGGGATCAAGTCCCGCATCGGGCTCTCTGCTCGGCGGGAAGCCTGCTTCCTCCTCTCTCTCTGTCTGCCTCTCTGCCTACTTGTGATCTCTGTCTGTCAAATAAATAAATAAATAAAATCTTTAAAAAAAAAAAAAACCTCAGAGAAGGCGGTCACGTGGGGAGGTGACATGGTCGAGGGTCCTGAGGGTGGGTGTGGGATGCATGGAGTAAAGCATGGAGGTGCAGGTGGGGAATGTGCAGCCCCGTGATTCCTGCTTCCCTGAGGTTGGGGAGAGGACACAGGCTCCACCAGCTGCAGCTGCAGCAGCCACCCTGCCTCCATGAGCCAAGGCTTCCAAAGGGTTCCCCAAATGTGTGTGCACTTCCTTCCACTCCAGGCAGGGGCAGGCCTGGAGAATGGCCTGGGAAACTCTTTGCCTCCTACAGGGGTGAGGTGATCAATGGAGGGTTTGGCCTCGTGCTGGACGGGACCCAGGAGGCCGAGCAGAAGGCCAGGATGATGCTCAGCTGGGATGTCTCCAACGGAGTAAGTCACATCCAGTCCTTTCCCCGGGCCTTCTCTGGGGACAGTTCTGTCAGGCCGAGCCTCTCTCACTGCTCTGCTCACTCTCTGACCTCTCTGGCTGTGCACGTGCCCGTGTGGCACTGCTGGGGCTGGGGGGGGTTGTGTCCTCCCTCCCCATGACCACATCACAGGTCAAGAGAAGAGGTGGTGAGCACAAGTGGCCAGGCGGTCATGGGGAGGGTGTGTGCAGGCAGGTTATGAGGGGAATGGGGAGGGGCTCAGCGTGCAGGGACCCAAGCAGCTGGAGTCAGGTGAAGGGGTAGCATGAGAGTGGGGATGGAGGGGCCTCTGGAGGGGCGCTAACCAGTAGAGGGGGTGGTGAGGGCCACGAAGCTGTGCGGGGAAGGATGAGGGGCGGCAAGCATGGCAGCAAAAAAGGCAGGGAAGCCCTAAGGCCTGAGGTGGAGAGAAGGAAACAGACTGGAGAAGGATTCTGGGGCAGAACTGGGATGGATGTGGATTCCCTTAGGGAGGATGGTTCCTGGATACTTGGACATGGGTTAGGCTGGGTAGAAGGTTGGCAGTTTCAGATCAGGGAGGGGGCTAAATACATAGTCCAGCCAAGAGAGAGGGGGTCCTGAGCTAGAGGTGGGAATGGGGTAGACGTCCAAGATTGCTGGCCCCATGCACAGCACAGAGAGACCCCCAAGGGGATGAGGGTGAGGATTTGCAGCCCAGCTGCAGTGTGTCCAGAAGACCCTGTTGGGAAACTGGTGTTGGCAATAATGGATGCCCTCTCCCCTCCATCCCCCACCGCAGGTGGCTCGGCGCTGTTGGTCTGGGAACCGGAAGGCCTACGAGATCATCTGCCAGACGATGCAGGACAACAAGGGCTTAGTGGTGACGCTCCCCCATGAGGTGGCAGACGAGTGCATGCTGCAGCAGGCCCTGCGGCCATGAGGGGAGCCCGAGAGTCGGCCTTGCTTCCCTCACCCCCTTGATTCCTGTCCCCAACCCCACAGCCACAGCACACCTGTCACTGCACACCTTTGTCTCCCAGGTTAGCAGTTTCCCACACAAACCCACATGTGGCCTCACGACTCCCTGGAGGGCGTGGTATGGGACCATCCACCATTTACAAACGAGCCAGCTCAGGCCGGAAGAGATGGGAGTGTTTGCCCCTGACCTCTGGGAACCCTGGGAGGGCATGAAAGTCTGGTCCAGAGCCCAATCCTCTAGCTCGCCATAGAGTAGACTCCAGGAACTTTTGGGGGCCGTGCATGCCACAAATACTGGGTATCAACCAAGTCCCTTCAAAACCCCTGCCTCTCCTCCTACCAAGGGACCAGAGTTTCCTTTGGCCGGATTTGTATCAGTCATTCTGCCTCCTGTCCACCTTCCATCCACGCATGCAGATATCCTTCCATCTGCTGGCCTGTCTAGCTGTCTGCGATGTACTTTTTGCCCCTTAGTGCCTCCAGCCATGGGCCCAAAGGAACATGGCCAGGCGCTGGATTCGAGGGTCCATGGAGGAAGACAGGGCAATAAAGGATTAGGAAAGAAAGAAGCCATGTAAGGTGTCACGAGCAGGATGGTCATGGGCTGGTGGGATGGGGACAGACAGGGTCCCTAAAGGGACAGCGGTATTTTGTGAGAAAAAGGAGAGAGGAGGGGAGCCCCCGACTGCTGGCACAGCATAGAGTGCAAGAAAACGCAGTCCAGGGACACCTGGGTGGCTCAGTGTGTTAAGCCTCTGCCTTCAGCTCAGGTCATGAACCCAGGGTCCTGGGATCAGCCCTCCCCCCCCAACAACGTCGGGCTCTCAGCGGGGAACCTGCTTCCCACTCTCTTTCTGCCTGCCTCTCTGCCTACTTGTGCTCTCTCTCCCTCTCTCTGTGAAATAAATGAATAAAATCTTAAAAAAAAAAAAAAAAAAAAGAAAAAGAAACAGAAAATGCAGCCCAGTCCCTTTAGAGGGCGTTCCACTCCAGAACCCTGTTTGCAACCAGGTGTCCTGCAGGAGCCCTGCTGGGCCTGAGGCTGTATTCCTGCACCCCTCCCCCCCCATCTCCAGATCTCTGATCCCTACAGCGGCTGGACCCATACATAGCCCAGGCTCAGATTTAAAGCGTCCAGACAAAGGGAGTTATGTGGTCATGCTTTTCCAGGCCTTCCTTTTGAAGAAGGCACCCCCCTTTTTTAAAAAGGATTCCCCTACTTTTAGGGCTCCCTTCTGCCTATTGCCTCAACTCCTGGTTGCCTGCTGCCCCGTCCTCTGGGGTGCTGCAGCATTTGGGTGTGAGTGGCTTTCCCCATGTGACCACCTAGCTCCTTGAGCTGAGACCAAGGTAGTAGGAGGAAACAAAGTAGCAGTGGGATGGGGGGTTGGGAGAGAGTGGGGAGAAAAACCCCCAAAGACAGCACTACCCTCTGATGGCAGTGAGGACATTTGCCTTATTTGGGTCACACTGGGGGACCCAAACCAAACCCTTTGCCTTCTTCAGAACAAGCCCCTTTGGGGAAGGGACTTCTAGCTCCTCCCTCTAATCCAGGGCAGACCATGGCTTCACCCTCCCAGGAGATAGGGTTGAGGGGGCAGGGAAACTGGGAGACTGCTTCCCTGTCGTTAGCAACCAATGAGCCATCCCCTTTCCTTTTTTAAAATTGAAATATAGTTGATGCACAATGTTTAAGTAGTAGTTGCAGGTGTACAACATAGTGATGGGACAACACTTCCCCTTTCCTTTGTAATTAATCAGGATTTAGAAATGAAATGCCAAGACTCTGATAAAACTTTGATCTGTTTAATTTTGTTTATTTACTGGAGAAGGATTATAGAGGCCAAAACTTGCCTTCTGGAATCCCAACGTATGGGTGTGTTTCTTTTATAAAATAAAGAATTATCCTAAATTAATAGGTAGATGTGGGGGCCTGGCAGTGCTTAGCTTTCCCCTAACCCTGCCTACCTGCTAGGACCTTGGGGACCTTGGCCTCTCTGAACCTCTGTTTTCTAAGCTGTATAACAGAGTGTAACACCTGCATCTCAGTCAAGGGGTGACCGTGGTTCTGCTTTATTCTCACCCAGGTTAAAAAAAGGAGCCAAGTGAAGGGATGAATTTCCTGCCCCTCTTCTTCCATCCTTCTCACCCCACCTACTGATGTTGGGCCCTGCTCCCTTCCCTGTAGTCATGCAGGGCCATGCAGGGAGTCAGGCTGAGGTGGTCCCACCACACTTGCTGGCTGTCCAGGCCAGGAGAAGCCCCCATGACCTCACCGTGCAAAGCAGGGCACCTTTGACTGTGCACCTCCTTCTCATTATTGCCTAACCTTAGATCAGCCAGCTGCTGGAGCTCATTGACAAATGACCCACCCTACACAGAGAATTTAGAAAGCCACTGGGGGATGCGTGTCTAAGGAACCACAGAGAACCTGACACCCCTCCCCCTCTATACCTGCAAAGAGGAGGCCAGTCTAGCTGGGCTCTGTGTCTTTAAACACTAGCTGTTTGTCTCCTCCCTAGCGGCCATTTCCTCCTTTTCCCTTACTCATGAAGCCCCAGTTTTGTCTGGGCTATAGTATATACATCACCCCATAGTTGATTTCAGGACTGCTTTGTTCTTAGGAGTGAACACTGGCCGAGTTCTGGCCATGAGACAAGGTGGAAGTAGGACTTCTGGGAAAGCTGTTGCTTCTTTAATAAAAGTGGACAGATGAGGCTGAATTGTTTTTGGCCCTTACCACCCCCTCCCCTGCCAGAACCTCAGGTGTGATGCCCAGAAGCATAGCAACACTGCTGTGAGCACAATGACTGCAGAAGCACATGGAGGATGCTCATGGAAAGACAGAGGTCCCCGGGCTCCTGGCAGTGTGTGAAGCTGCTGTGCCAGCCCAGTTGGTCCCACTCCAACCTCTGCCATCCTCACCTGTTAAAGCCATCCAAGTCGGGCTTCTGCTGTATGCCACAGGCTCAGTTCTAAAACCTCCCATGGTCTGTCCACAAGTCTCCATGGAAAACACCCTGGTGCCTGTTATCTGTGTGAATATTCCCTCTTCCTTCAGAGAAACAAAGAGGGTATGTCCAATGTTAAGACCAGGACAGTTCTTTTCCCATTCATCACCTTCCTTTAAGAGCAGGGAGGCAGGCCTCAATGGCCAGCCTCAGGCCATGGCTCAGGGGGCAGCTAACCATGTACAAGGGCCTTGGACCCTCTCTTGGCTCCACTCCAGCCATGTCAGTAAGCAGGCTACTTCCCTGGGCCATAGTGTGTCAGCCTGTGTCTGCTGCCACCAGGGAGAAGGGACACCAAACATCCAGAGTGGGGCCCCCTGGGGCTCATTTGGGGAGCTCAGCCTCCGTGGAGTGGAGGGAGCAGAATGACTTGTTTGCTAGTATCTCAGGCAGACAAGGAATTGGATATTTTTCAAAGGGATTTGGTGTCCAGTTTAATCTTACTTTTAAGAAAACGGAGATGTGTGGTCTACTGAGAAATGTTTTCATCAAAATGATTGAAATAGAAACCAGTTGACCATGATCAGCATAGGCTTCAGTTGCCTTGAAAATTCGAGGTTGTGACTGTGTTAGGGCCTCTCCCTAAGTAGCCTCCGTGAACCTGGAACTCCCTGGGAATCAGATGCATTCCTTGCTGGCCAACCCAGGTCAGTTCAGGTGGGCTCAGCTGCATGATGAGCTCTGTTGTCCTGGGCCTTCAACTAGGTCCCTACAAGGAAGGCAGGGGGCCAGACTTGACCTCCTGCTGCATTATGTTTGCCCTCTTTAAAAATGTTTGACTTTAGAGGAAGAAGCAAGATGGCGGAGGAGTGGGAGACTGAAATATCATCAGGTCCCAGGAGTGCAGCTAGATAGTTATCAAACCATTCCGAACACTTACAAACTCAACAGGAGATAGAAGAGAAGAGCAGCAATTCTAGGAACAGAAAATTGAACACTTTCTGGAATGTAGGACGTGTGGAGAAGTGAATCTGAGGAGATATATGGGAAGATAGACTGTGGGGGGAGGGGCCGGCTCCCAGCAAGTGAGAGAGCAGTGAAGCACAAAATTAGAACTTCTAGAAGTCAGCTCCACTGAGGGACATTGTTCCAGAGTCTAAGGAGGGGGTGGAGCCTTTGCTGAGACATTGTGGTCTCAGGACCCAGGGGGTCACAGAAAGATGGAGGGTGTCTGAGTGTGGTAGAGCCCCCAGGTATCATAGCGGGGAAGCCAACTACAGAGACAGAGCCAAAGAGTGAGCTCTCTGCTCGGGGTTACCTTAAACTGTGATCCAAGGCACAGTCAGGCCACTGCTCTTTGAGTAGGGATCCCACAAGTGGCAGAGTGGTGCGGGAGCACATTGTAGGAATCTGCTGAGTTTGGAGACTCCAAACAGGGCTATGCACCTAAGATAGAAACACTCGGTCAAAAAGGCAGGCTGATCATGGAGCATGGCCTGAGACCGGGGAGACAGGAGGAATTGACTGCTTTTCTATAAGGGCGCATTGACGAGTGGGAACCCAAGCTCTCAGCTCCTCCAGGCCAGAGATTGGAGACTGGAAGAGATTGGAAGGCCACCATCCTCATTCCCATCCTCCAAAACTGTATGGAAAGCATTCAGGGAGCAAAAGCTACAGAGAGCAAACCCAACCAGATGACTTAGCCTGCACCCTGGCAAGGGAGGTACAATTCTGCCCTGGGCATAGACATTTGAGAATCACTGCAAGAGGCCCCTCCCCCAGAAGATCAGCAAGAACATCCAGCCAAGACCAAGCTCACTGATCAATGAAAACTGTGGAACTCCAGAACTAGGGGAATGCAACACAGACTTCATGGCTCTTTCCGCATGATCCTTTAGTCTTTCAAAGTTAAAATTTTTCTTTTTTTACTTATAATTTTTATTCTTTATTAACATATAATGTATTATTAGCCCTAGGGGTACAGGTCCAAAGTTAAATTAAAAAAAAAATTTTCTTATTCTATTTTTTTAACTTTTCCTCTTTCCTATTTTGACATTTTTAAACTATTTTATCTTATCAATACCTTTCTTAAAAAATTTAAAAAATATATTTTATTTATTTGACAGAGATCACAAGCAGGCAGAGAGGCAGGCAGAGAGAGAGGAGGAAGCAGGCTCCCCACAGAGCAGACAGCCTGATGTGGGGCTTGATCCCAGGACCCTGGGATCATGACCTGAGCCAAAGGCAGAGGCTTTAAACCACTGAGCCACCCAGACGCCCCTAAAAAATCTTTCAAATTTTTCATTGTTATAGTCATATTTTATCCCTTCATTGTATTTAACCTTATTTTTTGTATACATATAGGGTTTTTTTTTCTCTTTAAAATTTTGGGATATAATTTCTTTTAATAGATCAAAATATACCCTAAATCTAGCACAAGGCTATGTTCTAGTCTCCAGCCTGTTCACATTCTCTCCTCTTTTTTTTCTTTTTCTAACCAACTTACTCTTACCAATTCCTTTTTTAGAATTGTTTTTAATTTTCATCTTTGCAGTCATATTCCCTCCCTTCATCATGTTTACCCTTATTTTTGTATATATATAAGTTTTTCTTTCTTTAAAATTTTGGGAGGTAGTTTTTTCTAAGAGACCAGAATACACCCAAAATCAAGTGAGTGGCTCTGTTCTATTCACCAGTCTATCATACACACACACACACACACACACACACACACACACAAACATATATATATATATATATTTCCTTTTTCCTCCCTTTCTTGCCCCCCCCCCCAATTTTGGGTCTCTTCTGATTGGTCAGCATGTATTTTGCTGGGGTCATTGCCACCCTTTTATTATTTTGTTCTCTCATTCATCTATTCTTATATGGATAAAATGACAAGGTGGAAAAACTCACCACAAAAGAAGAACAAGAGGCAGTACCAATGGCTGGGGACCTAATCAATACAGACATGAGTAATATGTCAGAACTAGAATTCAGAATGATGATTATCAATGTGTTAGCTGGGCTCAAAAAAATCATGGAAGATATTAGAGAATCCCTTTCTGGAGAAAAAAACTAAAATCTAACAAAGTTGAAATTAAAAAAGCTATTAATGAGATGCAATAAAAAATGGAGGCTCTTACTGCTAGGATAAATGAGGCAGAAGAGAGAATTAGCGATACAGAAGACCAAATGACTGAGAATAAAAAAGCTGAGCAAAAATCAGACAAACAACTCCTGGACCATAAGGGGAGAATTCAAGAGATAAGTGATACCATAAGATGAAACAATATTAGAATAAATGGGATCGCAGAAGAAGAAGAAAAAAGAGAGGGGCAGAAGGTATATTGGAGCAAATTATAGTAGAGAATTTCCCTAATGTGGCAAAGGGAACAAGCATCAAAATCCAGGAGGCACAGAGAACCCTTAAAATCAATAAAAATAGGCCCACACGCCGTCACCTAGTACTAAAACTTACAAGTCTTAGTGACAAAAAGAAAATCCTGAAAGCAGCTCAAGACAAGTGGTCTATAATATACAATGGTAGACAGATTGGCAGCAGACCTATCCAAAGAGACCTGACAGGCCAAAAAGGACTGATATGATACATTCAGAGCACTAAATGAGAAAAATATGCAGCCAACAATACTATATCCAGCTAGATAATTATTGAAAGAAGCTGAGATGAAAAGCTTCCATGACATACAAAAACTGAAAGAATTTGCAAACACCAAACCAGCTCTACAGGAAATATTGAATGGGGTCCTCTAAGCAAAGAGAGAGCCTAAAAATAGTAGACCAGAAAGGAACAGAGACAATATATAGTAACAGTCACCTTACAGGCAATACAATGGCACTAAATTCATATCTTTCAATAGTTACCCTGAATTTAGTAAATGGGCTAAATGCCCCAATCAAAAGATATAGGTTATCAGAATGGATTTAAAAAAAAAAAAAAAAAAGGTGTCTGTCTACAAGGAACTCATTTTAGACCCAAAGACATTCCCTGATTTAAGGTGAGGGGCTGGAAAACAATTTTCCATGCTAATGGACATCAAAAGAAAGCTGGGGTGGCAATCCTTGTATCAGATCAATTAGATTTTAAGCCAAAGACTATTATAAAAGATGAGGAAGGACACTATATTATACTCAAAGGGTCTGTCCAACAAGATCTAACAATTTTAAATATCTATGTCCCTAACATAGGAGTGACCAACTATATAAACCAATTAATAACAAAATCAAAGAAACACATTGACAATAATACAATAATAGTAGGGCACTTTAACACCCCGCTCACTGAAATGGACAGATCATCCAAGCAAAAGACCAACAAGGAAATAAAGGCCTTAAATGACACACTGGACCAGATAGACATCACAGATATATTCAGAACATTCCAACCCAAAGCAACAGAATACAAATTCTTCTCTAGTGCACATGGAACATTCTCCAGAATAGATCCCATCCTGGGTCACAAATCAGGTCTCAACTGGTACCAAAAGGTTGGGGCCATTCCCTGCATATTTTCAGACCACAATGCTCTGAAGCTAGAACTCAGATACATGGAGGTTAAAGAGCATCCTACTAAAGAATGAATAGGTCAACCAGGAAATTAAGGAAGAATTGAAAAAAATTCATGGAAACAAATGAAAATGAAAACACATCAAAATCTTTGGGACACGGCAAAGGCAGTCCCGAGAGGAAAATATATAGCCATACAAGCCTTTCTCAAGAAACAAGAAAGGTCTCAAGTACACAACCAAACCCTACACCTAAAGGAGCTGAAGAAAGAACATCAAAGAAAGCCTAAACCCAGCAGAAGAGATATCATAAAGATCAGAACAGAAATCAATGAAATAGAAACCAAAAGAATGGTAGGACAAATCAATGAAACTAGGAGATGGTTCCTTGAAAGAATTAATAAGATTGATAAACCCCTGGCCAGACTTATCAAAAAGAAAAGAGAAAGGACCCAAATAAATAAAATCATTAATGAAAGAGGAGAGATCATAACCAACACCAAAGAAATGCAAACAATTATAAGACCATATTATGGGAAACTATATGCCAGCAAATTTGACAATCTGGAAGAAATGGATGCATTCCTAGAGACATATAAACAAACAAAACTGAACCAGGAAGAAATAGAAAACCTGAAAAGACCCATAACCAGTAAGGAGATTGAAGCAGTCATCATATATCTTCCAACAGACAAAAGCCCCGGGCCAGACGTCTTCCCAGGAGAATACTACTAAACATCTAAAGAAGAATTCATACCTATTCTCCTGAAACTATTCCAAAAAATTGAAATAGAAGGAAAACTTCGAAATTCATTTATGAATCCAGCATTACCTCGATCCCAAACCAAAGACCCCATCAAAAAGGAGAATTATAGACCAATATCCTCAATGCACACAGATGCAAAAATTCTCACTAAAATACTAGCAATAGGATCCAACAGTACATTAAAAGGATTATTCATCACAACCAAGTGGTATTTATTCCTGGGCTACAAGGTTGGTTTAACATCTGCAAATCAATGTGATACAAAACATTAATAAAAGAAAGGAAAAGAACCATATGATACTCTCAATAGATTCTGAAAAAGCATTTGACAAAGTACAGCATCCTTTCTTGATCAAAACTCTTCCAAGTGTAGGGATAGTGGGCACATTCCTCAATATCATCAAAGCCAGCTATGAAAAACCCACTGCAAATATCATTCTCTATGGGGAAAAACTGAGTGCTTTTCCCCTAAGGTCAGGGACATGGCAGAGATGTCCACTATCACCACTGCTTTTCGACATAATGCTAGAAGTCCTAGCCTCAGCAGTCAGACAACAAAAAGAAATTAAAGGCATCCAAATCAGCAAAGAAGAAGTCAAACTCTCACTGTTTACAGATGATATGATACTTTATGTGGAAAACCCAAAAGTCGCACTCTAAAACTGCTAGAACTCATACAGGAATTCAGTAAAGTGTCAGGATATAAAATCAATGCACAGAAATCAGTTGCATTTCTATACACCAATGGCAAGACAGAAAAAGAGAAATTAAGGAGTCAATCCCATTTACAAGTGCACCCAAAATCATAAGATACCTAGGAATAAACCTAACCAAAGAGGCAAAGAGTCTGTACTCAGAAAACTATAAAGTGCTCTTAAAAGAAATTAAGGAAGACACAAAGAAATGGAAAAGTGTTCCATGCTCATGGACTGGAAGAACAAATATTGTGAAAATGTCTATGCTACCTAAAGGAATCTACACATTTAACCCAACCATCAACTTTTTTCTTTTTTTTTTTTCATCAACTTTTTTCAAAGAAATGGAACAAATAATCCTAAAATTTATATGGAACCAGAGAAGACCCTGAATAGCCAGAGGAATGTTGAAAAAGTTAACCAAAATTGGTGGCATCACCATTCTGGACTTCAAGCTCTATTACAAAGCTGTAATTATCAAGACAGTTTGGTACTGGCACAAAAACAGACACACAGATCCCAGATATAGACCCTCAACTCTATGGTCAACTAATCTTCGATGAAGCCAGAAAGAATTCCAATGGAAAACAGACAGTCTTTTCAACAAATGATGTTGAAAAAAATTGGACAGCCACATGCAGAAGAATGACACTGGACCATTTACTTATACCACACACAGAAATAGACTCAAAATGGATGAAGAACCTCAATGTGAGACAGGAATCCATCAAAATCCTTGAGGAGAACATAGGCAGCGACCTCTTTGACCTCAACCATGGCAACTTCTTCCTAGAAACATCACCAAAGGCAAGGGAAGCAAGGACAAAAATGACCTATTGGGACTTCATCAAGATCAAAATTTTTTGCACAACAAAGGAAACAGTCAGCAAAACCAAAAGACAACTGACAGAAAAGGAGAAGATATTCACAAATGACATATCAGATAAAGGGCTAGTATCTAAAATCTATAAAGAGCTTATCAAAGTCAACACCCAAAGAACAAATATTCCAATCAAGAAATGGGCAGAAGACATGAACAGACATTTCTGCAAAGGAGACATCCAGATGGCCAACAGACACAGGAAAAGTGCTCCACATCACTCGGCATCAGGGAAAGACAAATCAAAACCACAGTGAGATACCACCTCACACCAGTCAGAATGGCTAAAATTAACAAGCCAGGAAACGACAGATGCTGGTGAGGATGAGGAGAAAGGGGAACCCTCTTACACTGTGGGTGGGACTGTGAGCTGGTGCAGCCACTCTGGAGAACAATATGGAAGTTCCTCAAAAAGTTGAATATAGAGCTACCCTATGAACCAGCAATCACACTAGAAGGTATTTACCCTAAAGACACAAACGTAGTGATCCAAAGGGGCACGTGCACCCGAATGTTTAGAGCAGCAATGTCCACAATATCCAAACTATGGAAAGGATAGATGTCCAACAACAGATGAATGTTGGGCTGGCAGGAAGGGCTACTAAAGATGGCGAAAGTTCCCACCACAAGACCTGAGCTTGGACAGGAGAACAAAGGTCCAAGATGGCGAAAGTTCCCGCCACAAGACCTGAGCTCCGACAGGAGAACAAAGGCCCAAGCAGGAATCTGAGACCCCCACCCCGGGCTCCTGTGGACCAATGGGATCCCGATGAGCAGGCGGGATATCCAAATAAGGGAAACTTGACAAAAGACCCCTGAGCTTTCCCCAAGACCCCTTAAAAGTCCCCTCCTCCCTGCCTTGGGCGCGACTTCCCCTACTCTGCTTTCCAGAGTTGTGGAACCTCGCCCGAGGGTGCCCACCTCCTCCCGGTGCAACTTTCTCGGCTCTCCTTCACCTGGACCCTGAAACTTCACCGGAGAGAACCTTTAATAAACCTTGCCTTACACCCACTTCGCCTGGTGTTGTGTTTATTTCGTCGGAAAACTTTACAATGAATGGGTAAAGAAGAAGTGTTAAATATAGATATAGATATAGATACAGATATAGATATAGATATTGATATCTCTCTCTCTCTCTCTCTCTCTCTATATATATATATATATATATAATGGAATACCATGCAGCCATCAAGGGAAATGAAATCTTGCCATTTGCAACTATGTGGATGAAATAGAGTATATTATGCTGAGTGAAAAAAGTCAATCAGAAAAAGACAATTATCATATGATCTCTCTGATATGAAGGATTTGAGAGGCAGGGTGAGGCGTTGTGGGGGGTAGGGAGGAAAAAAATGAAAGAAAATGGGATCGGGAGGGAGGCAAACCAAGAGACGCAATCTCACAAAGCAAACTGAGGGTTGCTGGGGGGAGGGGGCTCGGGAGAGGGTGATGAGGTTATGGACATTGGGGAAGGTATGTGCTGTGGTGAGTACTGTGAAATGTGTAAGCCTGATGATTCACAGACCTGTACCCCTGGGGCAAATAATACATTATATATTAATTTTAAAAAAAGTTTGACTTTAGGGCAACCTGGGTGGCTCATTTGGCTGGGCATCAGCCTTCAACTTGGGTCATGATCCGGGGTCCTGGGATTGAGCCCCGTGTCAGGCACCCTGCTTGGCAGGGAGTCTGCTTCTCCCTCTCCCTGCCCCTACTTGTGCCCTCTCTCACTATCCCTACTTCTCAAATAAATAAAATATTAAAAAAATAAAAATGTTTGACTTTGTCACCAACTTTTTTTAAAAAAAGATTTTATTTATTTATTTGGCAGAGAGAGAGAGATCACAAGTAGGTGGAGAGGCAGGCAGAGAGAGAGAGAGAGAGGAGGAAGCAGGCTCCCTGCTGAGCAGAGAGCCTGATGTGGGGCTCAATCACAGGACCCTGGGATCATGACCTGAGCCGAAGGCAGAGGCTGTAACCCACTGAGCCACCCAGGCACTCCTTGTCACCAACTTTTACAAGTTGGAAGATTTCACTTAAATGTCCAGATTTTCAGTGTTCTTAAAGAAGTCAAGGGGTCAGGTGACATTGTGCCCTTGCCACCTCTGCGTCAGCAATCAGCTGGAAGCTCCAGCTACGCTTGTTTTTTCCACTTTGCCACAGTCCCTACCAGTCCTTAATGACCTCCAATGGTAAGGCCAAGTGTTGTTCTTCCTGGGCTTGAGATGCTTTGCACTGTGTGTCATCTGCAGGGTCTCTGGTGGGATTCAGATCTCTGGTATTATTGTTCTCTAGATAAATGGAACCAAGAGGAGATATAGCTGTACATATGTACATATATAATATAGATATAGATATCTATAGATGTCTCCATATAGATAGATATCATTGCTATATATATCATGGCAGTCCTGTGGAACCATAAACTAGATGCCTGGGAAGGCCAGAGGCGTAATTCAGTTCAAGTTTGAATGCCTGTAAACCAGGGAAGCAGTGGTGTAAACCCCTGTCCAAGAGCAGGAGATGAAATGAGGTATCCCAGCTCAGTGAGGTATGGAACAGGAAATTCCTCTTCCTCTGCCTTTTGTTCTGTTCAGACCTCAACAGATTGAGACTTCAAAAGATTGCAGATGCCCACCTACCTGGATAAGAGCCATCCACTTAAATGCTAATCCTGTCTGGAATCACCCACAGGGACATATCCAGAAACAATGTTAAAATGGCCCACTGAAGTTGATCCGTAAAACTAACCAGCACAGAAATCCCGGACAGAGAAGTTTCCTTTCACTCTGCAATATTCTGGTTTACATTAAAAATATATATATAGATATTTGGTCTTCATTCCTATTTCTCTGTATTCATTCCAAATATATAGACACTTGGTTTTCATTCCCAGAGCTCCTAAAACCCTTGGAATTTCTAACTGACAAGTGTGATCAAGGTGTTTTGATATTCTGGGGACTTGTGGCTCAGTCGGTTAAGCAGCTGGCTTCAGCTAGTCATGATCTCAGGGTCCTTGCATCAACCCCCGCATTGGGCTCCCTGCTCAGCGGGGAGTCTGCTTCGTCCTCTGTCCTTCCCCCTGCTCATTCTCTCTCTCTCTCAGATAAATAAAATCATTTTTAAAAAGGTGTTTTGATATTCATAACAAACTTCTTTCAAGTACACCTGCCTTCATGTTAATGAGGTAACTTTTGGAGAATACCTAAGGATGATGACTGGTTGCAAGGGGAACTAAGGAGTGATGACAGGGTTGTAACTTTCAGTCCTACCCTCTGACTTCTGGAAAGAGGAGAGGAGCTAGAGATTGAATCCATCATTAATGGCAATGGTTTGATCAATCATGCTAGAGTACTGAAACATAGAAACCCAAAAGAACAGGGCTAGGAGAGCTTATAGGTTGGGGAACATGGAGATTTGGGGAGAATGGTGTGTTGAGAGGGCATGGAAGCTCTGCACCCCTTCCTCATACCTTGCCCTATGTATTTCTTCTATCTGGCTTTTCCTGAGCTACATCCTTTACTGGTAAGCTGGTAAAACATCTGAGGGGCTCAGTTGGTTAAACATCTTCCTTAGGCTCAGGTCAGGATCCCAGGGTCCTGGAATCAAACTCCACAGCAAGCTCCCTGCTCAGTGGGGATCCTGTTTTCTCCCTCTCCCTCTGCTCCTTCTCCGGGTCCCGCTCACTCACTCTTTTACTCTCTCACTCAGATCAATAAAATATTAAAAAAAAATGTTCCTCAAAGTTCTGTGAGCCACTCTAGCTCATGAATCAAACCAAAGCAGGGAGTCATGGGAGTCTCCAATCTATTGTTGGTCAATCAGAAGCACAGCTGACAACTGGGGCTTGAAACTGATGTGTGTGTGTGTGGAGGGGTGCAGTCTTGTAGGACTGAGCCTATAACTTAGGCAATCTGACCCTATCTCCCGGTAGATAGTGTAAGAATTGGGTTAACTGGTTAGTAGTGATGCAGGCTGGCCAGGTCCGAGAACACAGAGGACTTCCCACAGGACCAGCCAGGAAGATCCTTGGATTTGGGTGGGATAGAAATCAAATGCATGGAGAAGTGAGAGCAGAGTTTATCACAGATGTATAGAGAACACACACAGACAGAGCATCTGGGAGGCTCAGAAAGGGAAAAAGGGTGAGTCTCATCTTTGCTTGGAGACTGGGGTTTTTGTTGAGGATTGTGGTTCAGCACACGTGTATTCTTGGGCATCCCAGGAACAAAGATGAGTGTTAAGCTGACCTCCGTAAGTCATTTCTGCCCAGGAGTCAGGTGACTTGGTAAGTCAGTGGTCTTGGAAAACATCCATAATGATACCATCGGCTCCTCCTTAGATGCCACCTATTGTGCTGGAAGCCTCCAAAGAAATTATTAATTCCCCGCTTTACAAAACAGACTCACGTTATCTGTTCGATGAGGTGTGTGTAAGCCAGGCTTATAGGTCCCAGCAAGAACAGGAGCAGGAAGAGAAATAAAAAGCAGGTTTTCATGGGGTCCCTTTAGTTTCCCTGTCTCAGTGGTGTTGGAAGGAGCATGCACATTGGAACTCCCTCCCAACCACAGCCCATCCCTACTCCTGCCATAACTTGGCGATGCTTTGCACATGGATGGGGGCAATCCAAAGACCACAAGGATGTCATCAGAGTTCTCATAGCAGACTTCTGCTCTCTCTGTTTTGACCTCAGTCTGTACTTTCTAATTGATTAAATTCTTCTTTTCATTTTGTCTCTTAATTCAGGCAAAAGACCCTTGCAGCCAAGCAACCCCCAATAGGAATGAAATCACCCCCTAAAGCAATAAGGATTGCCCTGAGCCAGCAAAGCCCTGCCCACGATAAAACTTTCACCACCCTTCTGCATGTACCCACCCCCTTTTCTCCCACATTTTCCTTGTATCAACGAGGAAAAATTTTCGGCACTTCAGAGACTATCTATGAGACACTAGTCAGCGGTCTTCTCAGTGGTGGCCTCAGTAAAGGAATGCCTTCCTTATTTCTCTGCCTCTGGATTTTGCCAGCGGTGAGTGGCCCAACCTGGGACTGTTTGGAACCCCTGGAGGCAGGGATTCTTGCACCCTTGTGCCCCCTGGCTATAGTGCTGAGCTCCCAGCAACATCTGGCCTGGTGGGATTTCTCCCCCATTGCAAGCAAATGGGACAAACCCTTATGTGTCAACTGCTTCTTCTCCCTGGCTGCCCCAAACCGCTTCCTACACACACATGCTTGGAGATTTCCTTTCGGGCTGAGACACCATGGAACAACATCAACTATTCAAGCCCAGCACAGGAGCTAGCACATCTGCTCCCTCACTGTGAGCCTTTATTACTAGCAGTGATGGAGAACCTCAGGCAGGAGGAAGGGTGAGATGAGTCCTTGCCAGATGTTCAATAAAGTTAATTTCACTCATTTTAAAGTGTTATGAAAGATACGGGGAGTATCTTTTTTTAAAAAAAGATTTTATTTATTTGAGAGAGAGAGCCCGCGCAGGAGTTGGGGGGAGGGGCAGAGGGAGAGGAAGATGCAGACTCCTCACTGAGCAGGGAGATAAGAATATCCATTGGGAAAAAGACAGTTTCTTCAACAAATGGTGTTGGGGAAATGGGGTGGCTACATACAAAAGAATGAAACTGGCCCACTTTCTTACATCATACACAAAAATATTATTCAAAATGGATTAAAGATATAAATGTGAGACATGAAACCATAAAAGTCCTCAAAGAGAGCACAGACAGTAATTTCTCTGACATTGACTGTAGCAACATTTTTCAAGATATGTCTCCTGAGGCAAGGGGAACACAAGCAAAATTAAACTTTTGGGATCACATTAAAATAAAAAGTTTCTACACAACCAAGGAAACAATAAAAAAACTAAAAGGCAACCTATGGAATGGGAAAAGATATTTGCAAATGACATATCTGATAAAGGGTCTGTAGCCACAATATATAAAGAACTTACACAACTCAACATCCCAAAACCAAATAATCCAATAAAAGTTGGGCAGAAGATATGAACAGACATTTCTCCTAAGAAGGTATATAGAGGGCTAACAGAGACATAAATAGATGCCCACCATCACTCATTGTCAGGGAGATGTAAATCAAAAGTATAATGAGATATCACATCATACTTGTCAGAATGGTTAAAATCAACAACACAAGAAACAACAGGTGTTGGCAAAGATGTGGAGAAAGGGGAACCCTTGTGCACTGTTGGTGGGAATGCAAACTGTTGCAGTCACTGTAGAAAATAGTATGGAGTTTCCTCACAAGGTTAAAAATAGAACTACCCTAGATCCAGCAATCCCTACTGGGTATTTACCCAAAGAATACAAAAACATTAATTTAAGGAACACAACACCCCTATCTTTATAGCAACACTATTTACAGTGGTCAAGATAAGGAAATAGCCCAAGTGTCCATCAACAGATGAATGGATAAAGATGTGGTGTATATACATACAATGAAATATTACTCAGCCATAAAAAAGACTGAAATCTTGACATTTGCAATGATCTGGATGGAACTAGAGAGTATAATGTTAAGTGAAATAAGTCAGAGAAAAACAAACACCGTATGATTTCACTCATATGTAGAATTTAAGAAACTAATGACAAAGAAAAAAGATGAACAAGAAACCAGACTCTTAAATACAGAGAACAAATTGGTGGTGGCAGATGGGAGGTGGGGGGCGGGGACTAGATGAAATAGTGAAGGGGATTAAGAGTACACTTACTGTCATGAGCACTGAGTAATGTATAGACTGTTGAATCACTCTCTATGTTCTGCACTGGAAACTAATATAGCACTGTATGTTAATTACACTGGAATTAAAATAAAACAACAAAAACAAAAACAGAATCCCACTCATGATCTAAAAAAAAGCAAATAGTGCCAACAGGAGAGAAGTATTAAGTGAAGGTGCCCTTCCCCACCTCACTTTAGAAGTAGTCACAAGTACTAGCAGTGTCTTGTGTATCTTTTTACAAACTTTCTAAGGATATGCAAGCATATGAGCATAGGTATAGTTTTCCCTTCTTACACAAATGGGACCCTCCTAAATATAAACAATTGTTCTGCATTGATTTTCCCAACAATATATTTTTTTTTCCAATTTATTTATTTTCAGAAAAACAGTATTCATTATTTTTTCACCACACCCAGTGCTCCATGCAAGCTGTGCCCTCTATAATACCCACCACCTGGTACCCCAACCTCCCACCCCCCCGCCACTTCAAACCCCTCAGATTGTTTTTCAGAGTCCATAGTCTCTCATGGTTCATCTCCCCTTCCAATTTACCCAAAAGCACATACCCTCCCCAACAATATATTTTTAACAGAACCAATCGGAAGATAAAAGTCACTATTTTTTTTTTTTTAAAGATTTTTATTTATTTATTTGAGAGAGAGACAGTGAGAGAGAGCATGAGCGAGGAGAAGGTCAGAGAGCGAAGCAGACTCCCCATGGAGCTGGGAGCCTGATGTGGGACTCGATCCCAGGACTCCAGGATCACGCCCTGAGCCGAAGGCAGTCGTCCAACCAACTGCGCCACCCAGGCGTCCCAAAAGTCACTATTTTAAAGTGTATAAGTCAGTGGTTTTTAGTATGTTCAACTGTGTTGTGTACCCATCACCACCGTCTAATTCCAAAACATTTCCATCACTCCCAAAAGAAATACTGTAGCTATCAGCAGTTATCTCTGATGTCACCTCACCTTCTGGCCCCTGGCAACCACTAATCTACTTTCTGGCTCTATGGATTTTTTTCTAGACATATGAGTGGACTCATGTATTATGTGTTTTGTGTCTGGCTTTTCCCCCTTGCAGGTTTTCAAGGTTCACTCATGTTGTAGCCTGTATCAATATTTCATTCCTTTTTATGGCCCAGTTATATTCTATTGTGTGGATACACTGCAATTTTTCTATCCATTTGTCTATTGATGGACAGGTTGTTGTTTCCACTTTTTATTATGCAGCATGCTACTATGACCATTCACAAACAAGTTTTTGTGTGAATACATTTTCATTTCTCTTGGGTATATGCCTACAAGTGGAATTGCTGGGTCATATGGAAATTCTATATTTAACTTTTTGAGGAACTGGCAAGCCTTCTTGCACACTGACTTCACTGTTTCATATTCCCAGCAGAAATGTATGAGGGTTCCAATTTTTCTGTCATCCTCACACTCGTTTTTCTTTTTAAAAAATGATTGCTGTTAGCAGGTAAGAAATGTTATCTCCTTATGGTTTTGATTTGCATTTCCCTGATGGGTAATGATGTTGGACATCTCCTCATGTGCTTCTTGCCCACCATCTCTGGTGAGATGTCGATTCAAATCTTTTGTTTTTAAATTTGGTTGTCTTTTTGCTGTTGAGTCATGGGTTTTTAAAAATATATTCTAGGTAGTAGTTGCTTATCAGATATATGATTTGCAAATTTTTCTCCCATTCTGTGGGTTGTCTTTTCATTTACTTTTTGGTGTTCTTTGACCAGAAGAGTTTTCTGTTTTGGCAAAGCCCAATTTGTTTCTTTCATTGCTTGTGTTTTAGATTCATATCTAGGACACCATTCCCTAATCCTAGGTCACACAGATACTCTTTTCTCCTAATACTTTTATAGTTTTCACTCTTACATTTAGGTCCTTGATCCATTTTGAGTTACTTTTTGTGTCTGGTGGGAAGTAGGGGTCCAAATTCATTCTTTCATGTGTGGACACCCAGTTGTCCCAGAATCATTTGTTGAAAAGATTATTCTTTCCTGATGAACAACGTATTTGGGGGCATAACTTCACATTTCATATATAATATGATTTTTCTTATTCGTTTCAACAATATTTATGTATCTTATCAAGAACTTTTAACAATACAGCATTCATCAATAAATAATTACTGAGAGTCTCTGCTACTAGCCTCTGAGCATACAGCTGTGAAGGAGACCAACACAGTTGCTGTCCTAAATGAGTCTCATTCTAGAGGGGGATTATCCAGGAAAGGGTCAAATAAAACAATAGCAATTGAGAGCTATAAGAGGTAACAAATTGGGGGGGGGGAGAATAAGGGGCTGGGTGAGGGTGTACCCAATCAGAAGGCCAGTCTTCCCAGAGCAGAGACCATGGGTGTAGTCCCGCAGAACTAGCTTGGCTTGCTGGAGGAAATGGAAAGAGATAGGGGAGGCCTGGGACTGGAGAGTGAGGGGTGAAGTGGTGAGAAATGTGGGGGAGACTACCTAGGCCATAGGAGCAATGGAGTGTCCCGAAGACTGGGGCACAACTGATTTGCACTTTTGGAAGATCACAAAAATCGGCCCTATTGAGACTAGATTGGGTGGAACACATGGTGGAGGCTGCGGATTAGCTGCGGCGTTATTTTCCCAAGAAGCCTGGCTTGAAAGAAGGGCTCTGATCCGGAGGGCGGTGACCTGAGGCCCAGCAGAGGGACTGCAGACTGAATCCGGGTTGAGCTGGTGGGGTGGGGAGTTCAGGCAACAGTGAGTAAGGGCTGAGGCGGTGTGGGCCAGTACAGAGTCTGGTGGGAAAGGAGGTTGGAAGAGCACAGGCAGGGGTCCCTGTGGAGGAGCTGGGGTGGCGGGGGCGGATCTGGGGGCACTTCGCGCCAAGGTCTGGGAGCCAAAGGCCAGCGCCGGCTATTCGCAGTTCAGTGAGCCCAGCACGAGGCCCGAATCCTGACTCTCCCAGTTCCCAGCTGTGTGACCTCAGGCAAGGGATTCAGGCCGTCTGTGCCTCAGTTTCCTCACACTTGTGAGCGTGAAGAAAGTTGGCTGCTGTTATCGATCCACCACCCAGGTGGAAGACACGATCTTGGAGTCCGGCGAGCGTCGTTCCCCATGCAGGGAGTCAGGATGCGGCTTGCAATGTCAGGGTCGCCAAAATCCCCAGGCTCGGCGGCGAGCGGAACCCGCTGGACGGCCTCCGGGCGGCGCTGACTACCCCCGGCCCGGCAGGCCCCGCGCGGCGCCCCGGGGCTCACGCGCACGCGCAGCTCCGGGCCGGAATCCGGCCGTGCTCCGCGCCGGGCTTTGGTGTCGACCCGTCGCGGCGGCCGCACGGCGTCGTGCACGGCTGGGCGGGGCGGACCGCGCTTCCTCCGTGGCGGCGGCTGGGACGCCGCGGCTGGGCCCAAGATGGACCTTCCGAAGCTGCTCGCCGCCCCGACCGCGCGCGGAGCCCAACATGGCGGCGGCGGCTGCCCTGGCCGACTCCGCCGAGGCCCGGGGCCACCGCCCAGCCCGGGCCCCGCGCGCCGCCGCCTGCTACTGCTGCGGGGCTCCGAAGATGGCGGGCCAGGGCCGCTGCGCGGGGAGGCCCCGGCGGCGACAGCGGGCCCGGGGCCGAGCCCCCCGCCCCCCGAGGACGGTGGCGACTCTTTCGTGGTGCTGCTGGAAGTGGCGCGCGGCGGTGCGGCCGAGGACCCCGGGCGGCGGGAGGTGGGGTCCGGCGCTGGCGCGAGCCCAATCACCCACTCCGAGCCGGGCCCCAGCTGCGCAGCCGCCGCCCCCGGGTCCGGCGCGGCTCTCGCGGGCACCGTCACTATTAACAGCCAGGACCTGCTGGTGCGCTTCGATCACGGCGTCTTCACGCTGGCCGCCGCGCCGCCGCAGCCGGGCCAGCCTCCCCGAGGCCCGCCCGCGCCACCGGGCGAGGAGGTCACGAGCCCGGCCGAGGGCCGCCGGGGTCCCCAGGGTCCGGGCCCTAGTGCCCCGGGCTACCGCTGTCCCGAGCCGCAGTGCACGCTCTCCTTCGCCAAGAAGCACCAGCTCAAGGTGCACCTGCTGACGCACGGCGGCAGCCAGGGCCGGCGGCCCTTCAAGTGCCCGCTGGACGGCTGCGGCTGGGCCTTCACTACCTCCTACAAGCTCAAGCGGCACCTGCAGTCGCACGACAAGCTGCGGCCCTTCGGCTGCCCGGTGGGCGGTTGCGGCAAGAAGTTTACCACCGTGTACAACCTCAAGGCACACATGAAGGGCCACGAGCAGGAGAACTTGTTCAAGTGCGAGGTGTGCTCCGAGCGCTTTCCCACGCACGCCAAACTCAGCTCCCACCAGCGCAGCCACTTCGAGCCGGAGAGGCCCTACAAGTGTGACTTTCCCGGTAACCGCGCGCCACGGGCCTGCGGGCGGGCTTCGGGGGGCTCCCGGGGCCCCAGGTCCAAATTCAGCCGCCAGCAGTGGGTGCGGTGTCGCCCTGCCTCCGGCTGTTCATCTGGGCAGGATTTAAGTTCCATGGGCCAAGAGTGAGGGGCGGGAACGGAGCACTCTGGTGTTATGTTCCAGTTCTTTCCAGGTGATTTGGGTTTGACACCTCAGCCCTGCACTGCTGTGGGGATCTCCACAAAGGAAGCACTAGTAATTACAGCCTTCCTTCCCCATGGTGGGGGCAACAGGTCTCTCTTAAGGTGCTTCAGGTTAATGAAGGTGATAAAACATCTTATTACATTTCTGACTTAGGAGTCAGGTGTCTGTTTTCTTGGGGGTTTCATCAGTTAGAAATTCAGGTATAAGATAGGTGACACAGATGAGTCTGGCCAGGTGGAACACCCTAAGGCCCCCAGGGGATAGTCACAGGTGTGTGGTGCAGTGCAGTTTTCTGGCCTTTTATGCTTTTATCTTCTTTGGACTTAACAGTTTTGGGAAGTTCTAAAAATTATTTTACAGAGGAAGAGTCTGAGGCCCAGTAATGTGGATAAAATCCAGTGAAGGGTTCTTTCCCCTCTGTCATTGCCTGCAGTAGGAGGGAATGCAGGATCCAAAACCATGAACTCCACCAGGAGAGGTGTCAGTCTTGACATGCTCCAGGAGGGAAAGTGTGCCTCCCCAGGGGGAAGAGAAGATTCCTACCTGGGAAGGAGTTGGCTTGCGTGGGCTGGGGTGGAAGGCGGTGCTGCTGGGTGGCACTGCAAAGCCAAGGCAGGGAGTGTGGGCTGTGATGTTGTGGTGGGGTGGTTGTGGTGAGTGAAGTTGGGAGAGTGTGGGAGGGCCCAGTAGAGGGTGAGGGACCTTCTCCATCCTCTTCGTTAAAATAGAACCTCAACTATGTGCCTAGCATGTGCCTTTCATGTGTGTTGATGCATTATATATGTGCAGTGCTCTCATAGTAGTGTGTTTGTTAGAAAATATACTTAAATTGTAGGGATTTTGAAAGGGTGAAATGAAAAACACATTAATAGGTTCTAGTTTCTTTTTCCCCCCATATGCTTGTGGACAGGCTTGTGCATCCCTCTTTGTGGAGAATATAGGTTTAGACCGTTTCAGAACCTTTCTAAATTATACACTGTGAATCTGGCTTATAGACTGCTCCTGAGTAAAGTGTACTAAGAGCATCATTTCAAGTGTAATACTAGGAAGATGAGGGATTTAGCTTGCTTTAGGGTATGATATCCTCCCGAGAGTTTTGGGTTTGGATGATCAGAGGTGTTCCACATGGGTGGTTTCAGGGGAGGGAACTGTGAAGCCTCATTAAATGTTCTAGACCTGAGTTTGCTGAGGCATTGGGAGTAGTGAGGGGCTTCCTGTAAGAAAGATGGCAGAGGCAGGATCAAAGGGCTTAACTGTTGATTGCAGGGAGGGTGGTTCTTGGTAAGGCAGAGAGATTTACCTCTTAGAGTGTGTGAATGTACCAAAACCCAAAATAGGGAATGAGGGGGGTGGGAGGGGAGAGCAGATTTATGCCAAAGAGGAGGAGCAAGGATGATTTGGGGGCATTTAGGAAGAGCAACATTTCCCAGTTGAGTGTTGCTAGGGAAAGTGGGGTTCCTGGGGCTCAGTGCTTTGAGGCGGTGATGTGCAGTGTGTATCTGCTTGGTGGTTTATAGGCACGATGGTAGCGTGTTACAGGTTCTGGGAAGAGCTGCCATAAAGATAGGAATCTTGCAACCTGGTATTTTCTACTCTATTTAAACACTGAAGCTTTTTGTCAAAGGAGAGCTATTGATATAGAAAGTTTGGGGATTGCTGAGGTAGGTTCCTTTCTGGTGGCTCAAGTGGGGTTGAAGATGGGAGTGAAGGAAAAGGCCATGTGAATGATGACTCTGGGAGCCTCCTTTGACAGCAGGGAATCCTGGTGAGATAAGCAAAAGGAAAAGGAGAAGCCAGGTGACAGTGGGGGCTGCTGCCCTTTGCAGAGGATGTCAAAGAGGACATTTGTAATTGCGGAGGACACAGCGTCACGTGCAGGGGCAAATAAGTCTCAGGTAGAACAATGGTTTGTGGCCCTTCCAGGTTCAACCCTCCCAGACAGAATCCTTGTTCCTTAGTATCTAATATCTCTTGTTGGGTTTTCTGTGACCTCACACAAACAGCATTAACATTTGAGTTTACAAAATGTAAGAAAGATCTGTGCTGTGGAAGCGGGAACCATGAGGCTGTGATTGGAGGACTTTCCCTTGATCACGCCTTCACAGCAGGTGGCCTGCCTGTGCTTGCTGGCTGCCCTTAGCCACTGCTCAAAGACAGTTGTCAATGGTTATAACAGTGGTTGTAACTTTCTGGAGCTTCTATCTCATTTTCTTTCTTATTTGCTTCAGTGTGAATGGTGTCCAGGAGCAGTGACTAGTTTAGCTGTGGTATGTGATTTTTGTCACACCAGTGAGCAGGGTTTGTGTTTTCTTTGTTCAGGCTGTGAGAAGACATTCATCACAGTGAGTGCTCTTTTTTCCCATAACCGAGCTCACTTCAGGGAACAAGAACTCTTTTCTTGCTCCTTTCCTGGGTGCAGCAAACAATATGACAAAGCTTGTCGCCTGAAAATTCACCTGAGAAGTCATACAGGTAATGAGCTGGAGAATACAGCATTTGTACCTAAGATTTGCCTTTGTGGTAGCTTGCATTTATGATTACGTGGCATAATTTTTTTGTTTTCTAAGGTGAAAGACCTTTTATTTGTGACTCTGACAGTTGTGGCTGGACCTTTACCAGCATGTCTAAACTCCTGCGACACAAAAGGTAATCTTCACATTTCACTTGAATTACCCATATAGAGAATGAGTGAGTTGTTTGTCAGTAGCAGAAGCCTGTGGATTAAACATCTGTCGATTTTTTTAAGTTATAAGAAAAGGAGCCCATTGTAGATAGTTTGGAAAGTTCAGAAAGCTGTAAAAAGAAAACCACGCAGAATCTGATCACCTAATGTCAGTTTTTCTGTGTTATACTTGTTTTTAAATGTAATTTACGTACTTTATACAAAATTCAATATTTAAAAAAGGTTAACTGTGGAAGCAGCTTTCCTGATGTCATTATAAACTTTCCATACTGGTAACGATGTCCTTGGGGGTCTTTGTCTATGTGCAGGTGTTGTTCAGCACTTTATCTTTAACCTCTCTCCTTTAACTGTCACAATGACCATGGCTTTGATGTTCTTACTTCAGACTTTGATGTTCTTATTCTCCCTGATTTGCATTGGGACAGAGAGGTTGGGTGGTTTGTCCATGCTTGCACAGCTGGGGATTTGAGGGGTTTAAGTATAACAACATTACTAGAAAAGGATTGTATTTGTGCATGAACTTGAGGGGGTCCTTTTAGCCTTGCCATTGATTTTCTGTGCATGCTTTTCTTTGCCCTCTGCAGCTTGGAAACTTTGTTTGTTAGCAGAATCTCTAAACATTGGAGGTAGCTTTGTCAATACGTTTGGAACCCAGTCATTTGTTCCTAGATTGAAGCAGCACTAATTGTGACTTTTGAGTCAGCCTTGTCATTAAAGTAAATATCTAACTGCAGGATTAGCTGAATTGCAAATCTGTCCACATGGGTTAGAAAGAATTAAGATTTTCTGAAATGTGCTGATCATTTCCTTTAAATGCTAAGACTTTGTAATTTGCAGAATCTTAAAGAATCACTTCTGAGGTTTTGTGTCTCCGGGTTGTGTGAGTGAAAAATCACTGTTTTTCTCTTCTGGCAGGAAACACGATGACGATCGGAGGTTTACTTGCCCTGTTGAAGGCTGTGGGAAGTCATTCACCAGAGCAGAGCACCTGAAGGGCCATAGCATCACCCACCTGGGCACAAAGCCATTCGAGTGTCCCGTGGAAGGTAGATTTTAATAGATTACTTTGAGCTGTAAACTAGTATGTGACTGCGTCATTGTAAGTTTAAGTTGTTTAAAGGTAAGTTTTATTTGCTTCAAGGCAAGGCGAGTGTAAGTTGCAGCATTAAATTTAATTGGCTGGTTTTTAGTTAGTTGTTTTATCTTGGAAGTAGTGTATTGAAAAGAACAGATTTCAGAATCAGACCTGGTTTGACTCTTGGCTCTGAAATGCACTCCCTAGATTCGTGGCTCTAGTTATTACCTGTTTAATTTGGTGGTTGTGAGGAGTAGGTGAAATGACCTGTTGAAAAGTCCTGTTTTGGCATCTGGCACCTATCACGGATTCAGTAAATGGTAGCTATCTATGCATGCTGTGATTGGACAGCAGTCAAGTTAGGCTAGCTTTTTCTAAAGGGCATTCAGGTGTTTTTTGCTCTGCACAGCAAAGGTACGATTCATGGGCAGAAGTGTGCTCCATGGCTTGTGTGTGCTGGCCTTCTGTAGTTGTTGCAGGTGTGTGTGGGAGGGCAGAGCAGGTCAGTGTGTGCTTGTGAGTCTCCTTCCTGGCTTCCTCTTCCCTCATGTGATGAACTCAGGCCAGCTTCTCTGGGCATTAATTTCCTTATCTGGGAAAGAGATAATAAAGACCAGTTTGAAGCCAAGACCAGTTCCTAGAATGTCATGAAGGTAATATAGGTGATTTAACTAAGACACAGTTCCTCCTATCGTCAGAGCTCTAGTTGGGGCACACCAGGTAGACCAGCGCCTATAGGGTGCTGTGGGGACACACAGGTCACCCAGACTGCTTCTAGAGCATGGGGGCATGGGAGTGGTCTCCCAGTTGGCTGAAGAAGGAGGCGGAGCTTGCCAGGATTAGAAAGGAGGCAGAAGAGGCCAGTGTAGGGGCATCTCTCAGAATGGTGAGAGCAGCAGGCTGGGTGTTCAGGGCAGGAGTGTGATGGGACCATGACTGAGTTTAGAGCTCAGTCTGGTTTCCTGCGGAGATGGCTTTCCTGTACTGGGGCTTGGCAGTGGGAAGGGAGAGAATGCACAGGTGAGAGAGATAGGAATTGGACAGTGTGCCAGCAGCGCTTGGTGATAGAATTGGGAGTAGGGGTTGTGGGTGAAGCAGTAGTTAGGGCCAGCATCTCACTTGAGGTGGGCACACAGGCTGGTGGTTGGAAGAAGAGGATGTGCTGCATTTTAGGTGCCCGCAGGCTTTCCAAGTTCAGATGCTCAGGAGGCAGGGATGTATTGCTTGCTGGGCTCAATGAGGAGGTGGGCTGGGAGTGAGGCTGGTCCACATGGGGATGGGCTAAGCCGTGGAGGTGAATGCAGGGCTCAAGGATTGGTGTATGCTGAAGAGGGGAGGTAAAGTGTGGTGACTGAAGGCTTGAGGCTTCTTGGACCCCAGTCCCAACCCTGCTACTTAAGTCACTTTGTAACCTCTGACAAGTGGCTCAAGCACTCTCTGCCTCTTTTCCTCATCTTTGAAGTGGTCATAAAACCACACAGGAAAAGCAGTCACATTCCTGGCCATCAAAGGATGTCCAAGTGAAAATGAAGTATGTTTTGTTCTCTGTCGAGTTAACAAATATTTTTAAAAAATGGAAACCACTGCTAACAAGCGTGGCAGACATCCCTGTTGTGGTTGACTCCTGTCCTTGGCAAAGCAGTTTGGTAAGAAGTGTTTTCAGCACCTCTGCTCTGTGCTGTGCCTCCTTAAGTGTGTGTGGAGGTGTCCCAGCTGGAAAGGGGGCTGAGGGACATTGCAGGTATAGAGAACCCTGGGCACCATGTGGGGCAAGGGACACATTGTAGACAGTGCATCTAGGGGTGAACCTGGAGGCATCTGTCCTCTTGTGTGTTTTCCAAATGTTCTCTCCTGAGCCTGACCTGGAAACAAGCTGGAAGCTTTGTTTGAAAGTGAAGTAAGTTCAAAACTCCTCTCAGAGGCAGCCAAAACCCTTAGTCATCTGGCCGTATTCTGTCTTCATAGCCTCTTTTCCTAAAATAGGCCTCCCCCAGGTCCTAGACTCCAGCAGTTCCACCTCGCCATCCCAAGAAGCTTCCATAAGTGCAGTGATGCTTGTCTAGTTTCTTGGGCACTGTGCGAGCATTCCGTAGGTTGGAATTGTTTACCTATAGTCTCTATAACCCCTGTGAGGCGTGTGTCATTCCCACTTTACAGAAAAGGGAAAGGAGACCCAGAAAGAATAAATAAGGCCACATGGCCAGTAGGGTTTGAAGTAGAGTTACTCCAGAGTGCAAGATCTGCCTACCCTGCTTGGTGGCCTCCATGCCTTGGGTGGCAGTTGCTCAGCCTGTACACCTTCCTGCTCTGCTGTGTGGCCCCTACCATTTATCAAGACCCAGTCACCTCAAATGCTGCATACCTCTTGAAACCTTTTTTCTCTCAAGAGATACACTGTTTCTTCTGCTTCTAGAACACTCCATGGCATTAGCACTAGTTTTATTTTGCCCTTTTTTAAAAATTTCATTTAATTTTTTTTAAATTTTTTATAAACATATTTTTATCCCCCGGGGTACAGGTATGTGAATCGCCAGGTTTACACACTTAACAGCACTTACCATAGCACATACCCTCCCCGATGTCCATAACCCCACCCCCCTTCTCCCAACCCCCCTCCGCCAAGCAACCCTCAGTTTGTTTTGTGAGATTAAGAGTCACTTACGGTTTGTCTTATTTTGCCCTTTTTTAAGACAGCTGGTTTTCACATCCCTACCAGGTCACAAGCTTGTAGCTGCCTAGAACCCTGCTTTCCTCTGCTTGTCCCTGTGGTACAGAGCTCCAACAGTGGGAGATTAGGCCAAGAGGAAGGTGGTGATACTTTGTAATTTGTCTTGTTTTCCCTCTGACACACATGTGCAGGTGGGTGATTCTGGCTAAGCTGTTCAGTAATCAGCAAGACTACTCCACCTCCAGACTCCAATTGTGCTTCTGATTTAGGATCATTTGCTTGGTCCCTTTAGGCCTCAGTTTCTCAGTAGTAAAATGAGAAGAATTGGCTTTGGTGATATTTTGAGGTAGTTTCCAATTCTAAATGTTGTAGGGTTCCAGTTTTTTAGTAGTAGCTAAGTACAGGTAATTGGTACAAATTTTTAGTGATTGAACTTTTAAGGAGTTGTTTAATACTGAATTTAACGAACTTTGTCCAGCAGCCTTGTGTACTGGGTGAAGAAACAGGCCCAGCGTTAACTTGTCAAGGTTGTGTGTCTTCTACACAACTGATGGGGAACTTCTTATCTCCTTTTAAATGGAGTTTGCTTTCAAATTTAATTCCTTGTGTTGGGGAGGAAGAATTTTTTTCTACCCTTCAAAATTGTTCTCTCTGGACTAAATTAAATTGATGTGAGACAGATTAACAGAAAATAAGATTTATTTAATTTATTTATTTTAAAGGTTTTCTTTATTTATTTGACAGGGAGGGAGAGACAGGGAGAGAGGGAATAGAGGCAGGGGAGTGGGAGAGGGAGAAGCAGATTTCCTGCTGAGCAGGGAGTCCAATGCAGGGCTCAGTCCTGGGACCCTGGGATCATGACCTGAGCCGAGGGCAGATGCTCAATGACTGAGCCACCCAAGCACCCCTGGAAAATAAAATTTAATTCTATATATATGGAAAACCCACACTGACATGATATTCAGAGACAGGTAAAATGAATTATGTATGTCATCCTGAGCTAAAGAGAAGGGTGGATAGGGACCTGGGACTTTCAGAGGGAAGGAAAGCATTTTACAGGAAAATGGAAATGAGTAAATGTTTGGTGAACAAGTGTTTCCTGGGCTCACAGAAACAATGTGACACAGCACAGACTTTGCTCAAACAGGCCTTGCTAGGTCCTCCCTGTCCCCCATACCTAGTTCATATCATAATGTAGTTATCTGTGGTGGTAGCTTTTTTTCCTAGAGTATGTCCTCCATCTAAATTCTTTTAGGCAGTAGGCAGAGGGATGTCAAAGTTTATTTCCGAGTCTTTTAGGCCTTAATTGCTTCCAGCTGGCATAACCTGCATGCCAAAGAGGCCTGGCTTGGGGCACCCTGCCTTGGCCCCACATTTGTGATGTTGCCCTAAGGGCAATGTGTCTGTCCCTGGTCAGTGGCTGGAGCATGGCATGCATTTTCTTATGATTGCAATGGGAGGAAATGTCAGCACTGGTTCCTTGGGGATCCTCAGGTTTACCACTCATTTGTTCTTTTTGTTCCAGGGTGCTGTGCCAGGTTCTCTGCCCGTAGCAGCCTCTACATTCACTCCAAGAAACACCTGCAGGACGTGGGTGCTCCGAAAAGCCGTTGCCCAGTGTCCAGCTGTAACAGACTCTTCACCTCCAAGCACAGCATGAAGGCCCATGTGGTCCGGCAGCATAGCCGGCGCCCAGGTCTGCTCGTTTACTTCTCTCTTAAGGCACTGCAGAGATGCGTCTGCTTGACATGTGTCAGAGAAGCTAAAGCGTGTCCTTCCTTCCTTCCTCTGCCCCCTTCAGAAGTTGTCTGGTTATGGATTAAATTAATTGAGCACAACGAAGTCTTACTGGCCCATAAACCGTGGCTGCCAAGCCTAGTGTCATCTTTTGGACTGTCTTCTGCCACTTTTTGCGTTTGACCCTAATCCCTCACCTCTGAAGTGCTTCCCTCAAGGAGCATTCAATTATTTATTTATTTATTTTTAGTGTTTTTCTTGGTTGGCTTTTCCTAGCATGTGTCTCCTAAGTCTGTCTCTCTTTGTGACCTTTGTCCTGGATTCTGAGCCTACCCCTCCCTTATTTCTGTCTTCACCCCTCTCTGTCTGGTTGTGCAGAGTGGTGGTTCACCTTGTGAGCAGGGGGCGGTGCTTGAGGACCTGGGTAGGGGAGAGGGGTGGGGGAACCACAGCAGTAGTCTGGAGCAGGGATTCTGGGCACATGAAGGCCTGGTCGTCTGGCTGCGTGATGACATGGGATGACAGTCTGCCTCTCGAGCTGCACACATAGCCCTATGAGCAGACTGTTGAGGGGTGTGGGCAGCCGTGTTCTGCCTCTGCCCTGAAGCTCGCACCATCCTGCTCTTTGGGGTGCAGTAGGGTTGCTGCTCCTGGCAGGGGAAGCCCTCGCTAGCCTTAGAGTCATTTGAGCGTGCTGCCTCCCTGCCACCTGTGTGACAGGCAGCAGGATCGTTGGGGCACAGCTACTTCCCAGCCATGGGATCTAGGCTAGGGCACAGGTCCTTGAGCTTTGGCTTTTCATATTTAAAACATGGAAGAGAATTTGTGTAGTGTTCTGAAGGAAAGGTCCTTTCTCTGGCTTCTTCCCATCCTGTTATAGATGTGGTCACGTCACTCCTTTTGCTCTAATAGTAATTGCCATTTCGCTTGGGATTTAAGAAGCTGCCCTTCTGAACTCTAGGTGTTAATGAGGACTCATATGAGAAGCTGTCATCTCAACTCACTGAGTCTAGTCAGGAGCTGTAGGCTGGTCTGGAGAGGCCCTCATTGGTCGGGTTGCTACTTCTGTCTCTAGAACTTAGCCCTCGCCACTCCTGGCTCTGAGCTAGCACTATGGAACACTGCACCCGGCCCTCTGTGTTCCTGCTCTTCTCCCTTTCCTGGCTTGGCTCATTTGGAACTCAGCAACAGCATCATTCCTTCCACATGAGTTTCCTTAGTCTCTGTCTCCATGTGTGAGCCTCTTAGGGGCTCTGTAGTGCGTGTGTTTCCCAGGCTCTGAATTTATAATGTGCCATTGACTGACTTGCATGTCATTCTTCTCTGCCCTGGTCAGGGGTGGATAACTAGGTAGTGTCCCAGTGCTAGCCTTGTGAGAAACGGGTGCTTGGGAACCTGCCTTGTTGTGGACTGACGCTGCCAGGGACTCTGCTAGACCCTGGGCTGGGTGTTGGAGTTCCCTCCCAGTGATCCTGGGGAGGGGCATCTTCACTGCTCCATCCCTGATGAAGCCGAGGTGGATAGGAGAGGGACTTGTCTGACGTCCCATACACTGGGAAGTGCTGGAGCGAGGTCATGCTTATAACTTTGGTCTAGATGCTGTATTAATTAATGTTCAATGATTTCTGAATATCAGGGCGTTGCAATAGCAGGTGTCTAGTAGATATTTCTGATTTCAAGGCTAAATAGGAAATTTATGAGCAAATTGGTGTCTGTTTGCACTGAGATTATTATTAATAATTTTTTTATCCGTATGAAATTCTCATGATAGTGAAGGAAATTTTTGGGAGGTTTTGTAAAAGAGACTGTTATCCGTTTTTAATTTCTGAATCTCTGCCATTTTTTAAAGTTGTTTTATTGGTACTGAGATACTTAGTGAAGAAGCAATAATATATTGATACTATTTTTCAGCTTTGAAGTAGTATGACAACTGAAGAAGATAATATTTGGGATTTGGTTATTAATTTATTTTAGAAGGGTCTGTCATGGATTTCTTTCATAGGTTGCATTAGAACTATAGTAGGCACTCTTACATGGAGTCCACCACTAAAAAGTATGAGTTTGGTATTAGCTAACAGTTGGTGCAGGAGGAATAGAGCCAAAGAACTAAGAGAGCCTTTCCCTCTGGCCAGGCACTGGCATGTTCTAGAAGCTTCAGCTATAAATTTCTTGGGAAGGATTAACTTCAGGGCCCTGTTTAGCTCCTTTACCCAAATATTTTATACTCCCATCTTCCTGTTTGCTTGCTGCTTGAAGAGTCCTAGGATTTGGGATGATTGATTGGGTTCACTGGTATATAAATTTCTGACTTGAACATTCATTGAAATTTTTTAAGATTTTATTTTTAAGTAATTTCTACACCCAACGTGAACTCGAACCCACAGCCCCAACCAAGATGAAGAGTCACGTGCTCCACTGACTAAGCCAGCCTGGCACTGTTCGGTGAAATTCTGTAAATGTATGCTAATGCTCACTTTTCCTCCAAGGGTAGTCTGACTGTTTAAGTTACTTAATTGAATGGCAAGAGATTCAAATATTTGATGAGTGAAATGACCAACAACAGAGGCTGAATGAACAATCAAGACTAAAGAGGGATTTACTAGAATTATTTTTTCTGTGATCATTAAGTACTGCTTAGGGGCTAGGTGCCAGTGCCTGGTGCTAAAGGGACATTGTTGGTGAGATAGACTCCCTGCCTTCAGGATGATCAAGGAAAGAGTATTAGAGTTTAGAAATACAGTGGTTGGGGGAGAAGGAGAGCCTATCAGGAGATGTTCCAGGGAGGGGACACAACTCCAGAGTGCCTGATGTCTTAGTTCTCTATAGTCGGTGGGGTTTGGACCTTGAGCCAGGGCATTTATCCCAGAGCATGCCAGACAGGACAGTTTTTTTACCCACTGATTACCCCCAGATGACTCAAATTTGTTTTGGAATGGCAGTTAGTTGTGGAGTGGGGCATAGATTTTGATGAGACATGAGCTGACACCAGCCGACTCCAAAAATATCCTGGAGCTGGAGTTCAGCTTGTGTCTGACTTCTGAAGATTTGTGGTCTGGGTTAGGTTTTACAGGCTCCTGAGGGCACTTCTTGTGTAGCAGAATGGGCATAGCATTTGAAGTCAGAAAGACATGGATTCAATTCTTCCCTCTTTCTGTTACAAGTTGATGTGACTTTAGGAAGTATTATTTAGACTCTCAGGTCATTTCCTGTCTGGAGAAATCCCTGTGAGCTCAAGGATTTGAGGGAGTATACTTTGAATGCCTCATAGGTTATCAAGCAATGCCTTTCTTCAGCCTGTGGCCACCTTCGATGCACCAGGCGGCAGGGACAGGAGGAGTAGATGTTACCTTGATGGCTTGCTTGCTGTGTAACATTTTAGCGTGAACAAAACCTCTGAGTCTGCTAAAGTGCACAAGACAACTGGAGTGTTCATTTCTCTTTCAGATCTCTTCCCTCAGCTTGGAGCTCCGAGTTCTCTTACACATAGCAGTGAACTTAGCAGCCCAGGCCAAAGTGAGCTGAACAACCTAGACCTGGCAGCGCTCTTCTCTGACGCACCTGGAGATGGTGGTAGTGCGGCAGGGGCCTCAGACGAGGCACTGAACTCTGGCATCCTGACTATTGATGTAACTTCTGTGAGCGCCTCACTCGGAGGGAACCTTCCTGCTAATAATAGTTCCTTGGGGCCCATGGACCCCCTGGTGTTGGTGGCCCACAGTGACATTCCTCCAAGCCTGGATAGCCCTCTCGTTCTTGGGTCAGCAGCCACCGTTCTTCAACAAGGCAGCTTCGGTATGGATGACGTACAGACTGTAAACGCAGGAGCTTTAGGCTGTTTGGTAGCTCTGCCTGTGAAGAACTTGAGTCCGGACCCACAGGCTTTGACCTCAGGTGGTCATTTAACAGATGCCACCTCCACCCTGACCTCTTCGAGCCCCCCACCTGGAGACACCGGTGGCCCAGAGTTGCTGGCTCCAATCAAAGTGGAACCGGCCTCGCCTCCCAGCCCCGACACTGTAAGGCAGCAGGAACGGAGCCGAGGGGCGCCCAGGTCGGTGTTCTGCAGCCCTGCGGAAAAGCACAGTCCTCAGAAAGACACGGGGCTCAGTGCGGGGACCGGCAGCTTCTATTTGGTATGAAGTGCTCTATTCAGTCACCACCGCATAACTCGCTTCTCTTACACTCAGTTTTGAGGATGTTCTGGATTAATCGTTCGTGTGCAGACATTTCTTACTGGTTTGCGAAAAGATGGAGCCCTGGACTACAAGTCTGGAAATCTGAATTCTGATCTTGAGTCTGGAACTGACTAGGTTTTATGACCTTAAGGGAATCACTTATTCTGTCTGAGCCTTAAATTCTCATTTATTTCTAAAATGAGGTTTGGCTAGATGATTTCTAAGGTCCTTTTGAGTTCTGTGATTCTGTGATGATGTGTTTCTTTTCTTGAAAAAAAAAATGGGGTATTTCGTAATGTTGAAATGTTCTGCCTTTGTGCTTTTCATGGAATAACAGGTCCTTAGACTTAATAATGGCCAGAGGAAGAGGAATCGTGTCATCAGGTTTAATGGAAACTTTAAAACCATGCAGAAAAATTAAAGAAAAAAAAATTAGAATTAACAAGGAAAAAAGGGAGTGGTTGGTGAGCTTTTGTTTCTGGAGGGTTTTAAGAGTACTTCTCCAATTTTGAGGCTCGGCAGTTAATATACTTTAATTTTATTTATGTCAGTTAATACATTTAATATAATTTAATTTAAAATAATTTAAAGATTCTTGGGGGAGCGTCTGATTATTTCCTCAGTCTCAGATGGGAGTGATCAAATAGGGTTTTTTTGTGGCATAGGTTAAATTTGATGGTGATATATATATTCAAAATGTTAAATCTTATTTTACCACAATTTAAAAAAAAAAAGTTAAATCCTTCACATTTGAATTTGAATCCGTTGTGAGGGATGTGGTAACCCATCTACCATGAGCCTTTCAGTCTGAGAGAAGCACAGTCTGTCATAACTTTTCGGATGGCTCTCACTTGTCGGTGGCCTAGCCGTACTTGCCAGCCTTTGCTTAGCTGGCCAGAGCAGTTGCTAAGCCACCCAGGTGACTGGGCCAAAATGGGGAGGTGGCCGAGGCTCAGAGGTCACTGGGGAGGCAGGGCCTGTGTGGAGGGCCTTGATACCTTGAGAAACCATAGTTCCTTGGTGTCACTGCATCTCCAGAGCCATGACTGTGGGTGGAGGCAGGAGGAGCCGCCATGACCTTGATCCTGACTCCTTGTTCATTTTCTCGCTAGCTGTGTGACGTTGGGCTGCCTCGATTCTCTGAGCACAGATGGTGTGTGGTGAATGGGTTACAGGTATGCCACAAGCTGTTGAGGGATGTTCTTTTTCTTTTTGTAGTGACAAGCATTAAGCTGTTTTTCTTATCAAACATTGACAAATTTACAGAAGTGAAGTCCCATTTGAATACTGTTTGGATACCTCCATAAACTTTCTGAATTCAGTAATGTAGTTCTTGTTTTGGTGTATATAACTTTTGAGTCTGGCACCTGCCACCAGAGCAGCCTCTGTAGTGGGTATATGAAATAGGGTCTCCCTGGGTCTGCCGTACAGGTGTCGTGTGGCATGTTCTGGAAAATGTTGAGAAGTGCTGCAGTTAATTAATCCTGAACCACCAAGGGAAGGCTGCTTGTTTCAGATAGCAGAGAAGTATGTAACTCCTTTTATAACAGTTTCTGTGTAAAGTATTTTAATATGTTTTAGACTTTGGAGGAATAAACTTTGCTTCTCTGGATAATAAAATTATGTATATTGTTCCAACTCTCATCCTGTTTAGTTGTCACTGTAATTGGATATAACAGTTGATTCTCCGTGAACCTTTGCTGGAGATCCTCAAAGATTGTTGGACTCAACTCTGTTCAGGAGGCAGACTTAGTACATTTCCGTAGTTCCTTTGCTACCCTTCCTTTACTATTTGGAATGAGTGACTGACATGCTTTTCTTTGGTCTCAGGAAAGTGGGGGCTCAGCAAGAACTGATTCTCGAGCCATTCAACTAGCCAAGAAAAAAAAGCAGAAAGGAACTGGGAGCAATGCAGGTGAGGCTGTGTGTGCTGGGGGATTGAGGGATCTGAGTCGCCCTGGGCCTTAATTAAGGACAGAAGAAACACAAGAATAGGTGTTTCTATGTTCTTTGTGTTACTTTTATGTTCAAAATGCCCTTTATCAATTCCTTAGTTTTATGTGAACCTAAGAAAAAATTATCCATTAAGAAAAAATTATCAGCAAGATTTCCAGCACCAGTATGGACGTGTTTTATTTATCTAAAAAAGGCTGTGCAGAAGTTAGTGGTCGCAGACTCCAGTGTCTGCTGCCTACCAGGCTGCTAGGACAAAGAATAGACTGGCCAGGGGCCAGAAGAGCAGAGGTGTGAACTTGAAATTAACTGGCCACTGGCCCCTTACCTTGGCACTGGGAAGAGCCTGGGGACAAGACTGCAGCTGTCCCAGGAGCAGGGTTCCCTGGAGCCAGCCCCTGGGTGACACGTGGCATTATGGATACCTAGTTCCGAGTTCTGTTGAAATCTTGTCATTTTAAAATGTCAGCAGTTGGTTTTTTTTTTTTTTGAATTAAAAAAAAAAAAAAAAAAAAAAACAAGAAACAGTGGACCAAACCAGACCTGCTGGTTTGTGGCTTCAAGTATCCATCCGGAAAGTGGAGTAGTGGGATGCGATGCTTAAAGAAACTGTGGCAATCCTTTTGTAAAGGTGATAGTGATTTCTTCTAATACCATTTTCTGCATATTTCATGTGTCTCTTTACCTAAAATTTGTTTGAAGGATATCAAAGGGTAGGGTGCCTGGTTGACTCAGTTGGTTAGGTTTCTAACTCTTGGTTTTGGCTCAGCTTCTGAACTCATGGGTGGTGGGATAGAGCCCTGAGTCGGTCTCTGCACTCACTCAGTAGTGAGTCTGCTGGAGATTCTCTCTCTCCCTCTCTGTCCCTCCTTTCACAAACACATGTGTTTCCTTGCTTGCACATGCTCTCTCTGAAATAATAAATGTTTTTAAGAAAAGAATAGTGATTTCTATAATCAGAGAAAATGTACAGTGACTTATACAACAATGACTTATACAATGTAGGGTTAGCAATACAGTTTTATGTCTTTCTGTTCGTAATAGCATGGCTTCTTTTCACTCCCTATTTCACTCCCTATTTTCTGTTAATTAGTTGTCTTAAAGCTGATACTGCCCTATAATGGATGTCATTCATGTCCGTGTTCATGATGACTGGGGAAGGGTTCAGGGCAGTTCAGGAAGTGTCCAGATGGCACTTGGAGAGATAATAAAAGAAGGTGTGGGGCGGGGGGAGAGGAGATAGGTAGAGTGAAAGAATTCAGCACAGACTAGGCCAAGTCCCTGAAGGGAGCCAGCTGCCTTTCGCCTGATAGGTAATCTCCATTTGAAGGAAGAAAAACACTGAGCATTCAGGGATACAGTGTGTGTCACATTGATTGCATTGCTTTGGGGTCATGTATAGGGAGCGTTTTATTTATTTTTAATTGTTTTTATAAATATTTCAGCATTATCTTTTAATAAGAAGGTCACTTAAAAAGCATAGTGATATGTTATTATCACTTCTTTAAAAAATAACAGTATTTCCTTCATATTTAGCAAGTGTTCAGATTTTCAGTTGTCTCAAACGCTGTAAATGTTTCTTGTAATTGTCTGCTTAAATCAGAATACAAGTAAGTCTCCTCTTACTCTTGGTTGGTATGTTTCTTAATTGTCTTTAACATGTATAGGTCTCTCCATTTCTCGCCCATGTATTTGTGGAAGAAACCGGGTGGCTTGTCCTGTCAAGTCGGCCAGGCTAGATTTGGCTGATGGCATCCGTTTTAGTTTAACAGGTTTCTTCTGTCATCTGGGGTTCCTGTAAATCCCTGGTTCTTGTGCTCTTGATCTGATGGGTCAGCCGATGGGGGTTGATGAAAGTCAGTTGCCAGTGTGGGGTGCTCTCCCAGAGGTCCGTGACATCTGGTGGTTGGTCTGTCCTGTGTTGTTAGCATCCACTGATGACCATGACTGGATTTATTAATTCCTGAGGATTTGCAGAAGATACTTCTCATTTCATTACTAGCTAGAATTCTGTAAAGAGCAGCTTCTCATCTATTCTTTACCTTGAGGTACAGTCATACTGGAAAGTCAGGGTAAATGTCTGAGCCTTTTTCTTCATCAGTTTTCAAAGTAATGAACTGGTTTCTTTGCATCCTCCAGTGGTGGTCAGACTACTTTTATACACTCGTTGATTTAAACATTTTTTAAAAAATATTTATTTATTTGACAGAGAGATCACAACAAGCAGGCAGAGAGACAGGCAGAGAGGAGGAAGCAGGCTCCCTGCGGAGCAGAGAGCCCGATGTGGGACTCAATCCCAGGACCCTGGGATCATGACCTGAGCCGAAGGCAGAGGCTTTAATCAGGCGCCCTGATTTATACATTTTATAGACTTTTTTAAAGGGGAAATAATCTCCAACCTCCAAATGTTTACGTAGTAGAATTTTTTCTTGTATTTATGAGGGCTTACATCTTTGTGCCCCACATATCTTTCTTGAAAAGCCCTCATGAAATCTTGTCATCAGCCAAGAGATAGAGAAATGATCCCTTTTCCAGAATCTTTGGGGCTAACTCTATTTCCCCTTCACCCCTTGTCATTTTATTATACTAGAATTTTAGACTTGTAGAATAAATGATTCCTTGGCTGGCCATACTCTATGATTATTGTCACTCACTCATGTTTTCCAGCTGTAGAACCCCTTACCCAGCCTCCCCTCATATTACCATCTCCCATAGTCATAGTGTGTTTACCCAAGCTAAGGAGTGATCACCACCACAGTCCCAGGGAGCGGACTGCAGACTCTATCTGGGTTTGACCGGCACCCTACTGCTGATCCTGTCGGGGGTCCCAGACTGCACTTGGTTGTCACAACTCCTTAGTCTCCTGCAGTCTGGGTCAGTTCCTCAGCTTTCCTCGCCCTTCATGATACATTTGAAGAGTGCTGGTCCTTTACTCTGTTTGGGCCTGATGCTTTTTTTCATTAGGAGGAGGTGATGGAGCCAGAAGTGAGGTACCCATCGCACTGTGTCATATTGGGGTCCATGCAATAAACGTATTACAGGTGATATTAACCATTATCACCGGGTTAAGGTGTTGTCTGCCAGGTTTGTGCATCATGAAGTTATTATTTTTTCCTTTTACAGTGAATGAATATTTATTTTTAGGTCAATACTTTGAGATGGTGTGCAAATCTCAGGGATCTGCGAGATGACCCTAAACTTCTACAATTCGCAGGGTCTCTGAGACTACTCTCAGGTTCACTAATTCTCGAGGAGGGCTCAGAACTCACAGTTAGCGATTGAAAAGTGAAAAGTGAGTGGAAAAGATTTAGAATTAAGTCAGCCAAGGGAAGAGGAGAGGCATAGGGCAGGTTCCAGGTGACATCCTAGTGTGAAGCTTCCCACCGGCCTCTCCCTGGAGTTGTGTTGCCAGCTAGGGGAGTTCACCTCAGCCTTCATGTCTCAGTTGCACAGATGGCTGGCTGCCTGTCCATGTGGCTGACTTGGTCTCCAGCCCCTCTAAAGGTCGAGCGGACACTGTGACCCAAGACCTACATTCTAAGTCACACTGTTAGACTATCTGGAGTAGCTGAGAGCTCCCAGGTAAACAGACACACTTCCCAGGCAGGAACTTCCAAGGACCTTGTGATTTCTTCTCAGGAGCCAGGGGCAAAGGCCGGACGTGATCTTTGGCAAGGTTAATCTGCCCATACTTATGCAAATATCCTTTTTCTCTTTAAATCTCCCATCAATTCAGGGCTTAAGGGTAGATTTTGTTACAGTGATGTTCTAGTGGTGACTTATTCTTGTGCATTCATTAGACAACTTCTGTAAGGAAAAGCTATCTCTTGTAACTCATTTATTTATTTCCTTCTGTCAGTATGGACTCAAAGGTATTTCTCCTTTAGGCTATTATAAGGAATATTAGACTATAATCAGTATTATCAGTATTCATTTTGCTGTTCAGATTGTTTCAGCTTTGGCCACTGGGAGCTTTTTCGGTTGGATTCTTGTGCTGTGGTTTTTTAGGGGGCGTTTCCCTACCTTCTGGTACCAACTGTGTGCTCCCTGCCCCAGCCCAGTATTCAGTCACTTCCCCAAGGAGTGCTATTCCTTTTATTAGAAAAAGGTATTAGAAACCAAGGTCTGGTTGCTCTGTGTGGTTGTTGCTCATTGCTATCCAGCTGTCATTGTGTCTAGGCCCTCACAGTAGACAGTACTAGGAAATATCTTCATGTACATTAGCATGCTGGCTGTGTTTTGAATTCAGAATATTTTACGTTTTAGAATGGTAATAAGGTTCATATATTCTATATTTCTTAACATACCCAGTTACTTCATCAGCACTTTTCAGTTAAATATATTCATTTAATAAAAGTTCAGGTCAGGTGTTGGCCGGTGATTATTTTTGGCACCAAATTTAGGAGGGGAAATGTGGGTTTGGGAGCTTTTTGGTTTTCAGGATTAAAGGATTTATTTGTGTAATAAGGCTAAGAACAGAGAAGTTGTAGGGAAACAGGACTTAGTGGAATTGAGACGTTTAAACACGGTTGGGATTTTTTTGTCACTGTAGTTAAGTGCAGAGTACACATATCGAGTCTTAGAAAATGTGCAGTCTGAATGATTTGAAAGATAAAGGTAAAATGTCTAAAATTAAAGATTATTCCTGTTGGGTTGCTCTTGCATATAGAAAATAAAATTGTGCTAGTTTCTTTATCTTTAGTATTGTGGCTTTCCCTGCCCCAAATAAACCAAGAATATTTTCTCAACATAAAAAGTAATGAGAAACTTTCCTTCTTGAATCTGATAGGGAAACAAACTTTTTTTTTTAATGTAACCAGCTTCGGGATTATGAATAGATATGTACCTTTCTTGTCTCTAAGGGCTGGGGAAAGGAAAGAACAGATGGGGCTTACAGGAAGACACAGTAAACAGCAAAATCTACTGACTGCCGTTTTTCTTAACGAAGTGAAAAAGGAAAATCCCAATTCTTTGTTGTCTAGAAGAAACACACCCTGATGAAAATATTTAGGAAGGTTAAAATTTAAGACCAAAAAAAAAAAAAAAAAATTTAAGACCAGATAAAACAAAAAACAAGGGTCAATAGTAATATTAGAGATGTGGAATTCAAAGGAAACAATTGGGGCAGAGAAGGTTTTCCCTATTTTTGGATGCTGTTCACATGTAATCAACAGCAAGACTAAGATTTATAACCAGGCACGTGAGTATTTATATGAAAACTTATAATATCAAATAGGATAAAATAAAAACTGGTGGAAATCTATAATTGGATAAATGAAAACCTAGCAATATTGGAAGTGGGTAATTAAACTCATTTGCAGATCAAGCACAAAAAAAAATACAGATATGAAGGATTAATAAAATTTAATAAGTTGTACTCCATAACCATGGGATATTTATCAAAATTAAACTGAATAAACTAGGCCATTAGGAAAACTGTAACAAAGTGTTAAGGGGGAAAAACCCAACCTGGCAATACATGTTTTTACTATAGTGTGGTAAAATAGAAAGTAAAAATTCGGGGCACCTGGGTGGCTCAGTCGGTTAAGCAGTTTACATTCTGCTCAGGTCATGATCCCAGGGTCCTAGGATGGAGCCCCGCATCGGGCTCCCTGCTCAGCAGAGAGCCTGCTTCTCCCTTCCCTGGTTCTTGTGCTCTTGTCCTCCCACTCGCTCTCCCTCCCTCTCAAATAAATAAAATCTTAAAAAAAAAAGTAAAAATCACTTGGAAAACAAAAGAACCTACTAAACTCTGAGTAAAGAAATAAAAGCTGATTACGGATAGTTACAGAAAAACTGGATCACCATCCAGTTACGGAGTATGAATTGAGCAAGCAGCCTCCTTGCTTTCTCCTTTGTAAAATGGTTAATAAAAGCACCAACTTAGGATTCTTGGGGTGATTAAATGAGATAATACAGATGAAATGCCTAAAAGCAGTCAGTGTCAGCTTCTCGTTGTTAGGTATGCAGGCAGGGGATGTTACCCAAGCCAGAGCCGCATTTATGACCCGAGTGCCTGCCTGTTAAATGCTCAAAAGGAAGCTAAGAGGAATAGCTATTATTTCAGGATGGAAAAAGAACAAACGTGAAGGGAGTCAGATCCAGATTTTGACACTTGAATGTGCAACCTATTCGTGATTTAAGAATGCTCTGTGTGGGCCAAACAAAACATCCTTCAGTGGATACAGTCCCTGTTAGTGTCTACCTCTGTCTGCGTGGTTTTACCAAGAGAGAAGAGAAAGCGTAAGTGAATTCCACCTATATAATAGAGAGTCAGTATCATGCAAACCACATGGTAATACATTGGAGTACTTGCAGTAGAATGCACGATTTAAAAAAAAAATCACCATTATTCAGAAATAAAAGTATAAACAGTTCAGCAACCCCCAGATGAAGTTAGTATTTCAGAAGCTCATGCTGGTACTTGGGTTATGTTATTTTCTCAGTAGATTATGTATTTATTGAAAAAATTGGTATCCATTATTGATAGAATTAGGAATGCAATAAAGATTCCGTAGCCCAAACTAAGAGCCAACATCATATCACTGGTGGCTTACCAAAAGCATTCTGCATGTGCCAGAATTCTTTTATTATCATTGTTAACCCTTTTATTATCATTGTTAGCTGTTGCTCTGGATGTTCTTGCCATTGAAATCAAGAAAAATAGGAGCTTGAAGGGAAGAGACAGTAACTTAAGAGATGATTTGACCACTTACTGGAAAACCCCATAGAATCAAGTGAAAACTGGTGAGAACTTAAATGACATCGAAGTGACCACTTCTAAACATAGCCATTGGCAGTGTCCTGTGTGGCAGCAGTAGCTAGTTAGGAAATGCAGCAGAGAGAGCAGTTCATGTGCAGTAGCAACAAAAATTCTAGAACAATTGGGGGAGATTTCATAAGCAGGCAGGGCATAAAGGAAGAGAGGAGACAACAAAACTTGGGACTGAGAGGAGAGACGATGCTTCCAGATGTCCTCACTCCTGTTTTGATACATGTCCCCTGCGGAGTGCCATTCAGGGATACCACTGCTTGCATTCTGATGTGGGAGCTGGGGTGGGGGTCGGGGGAGCTTTGGATAAACAAAAACACTGAATCAAATGGTAAATGAGAATACAAGAAAACGGGTATGTGATCCTTTGTGGTTTATAGTAGGGTAGAGAGAGTCCTCAACAGAGGGGGAGACCCTTGACAAAGGTGAGAAAGGGAGCCATGAGGATGGATCTGGGCAAAGTCCCTGTGAGCCTGAGGCTGGAAAGTACTCTCAGCAGAAAGACCTTTGTTGTTGGAGTTTGGAGGCCCAGGGGGTCCTTTTCTGAAGTGGTCAGAGAGCTGGTGGGAGGCTGGGCTGTTGAGGGCCGCTAAGGGTCTTGGAACTGTTGGAGCTTCGGCTTTCACTCCAAGTCAGATGGGGAGACATAGGGACGTAGTTGGAAAAGTGACATGGTCCTTTGAAAGGATCATCCCAGCTGCTCTTCTGATAGTAAACCGTAAGGGGCAAGGACGGCGGGTAGGGCTTCCTCGTAGTCCCCAGTAGGAAATGACTGTGGCCATGGGCAGATGGTGGTTGCCAGTGGGAAGAGGTGGGTAAATCCTGGATCTGTCTTAAAGATGGGTCCAACAAGATTTGCGGACAGCTCTGGGGTTTGGGAGAGGAAGAACTCATTATTGCAGACATGCTAACTCTTCCCACGGTATTTCATGCAATTCCATTTGAAATTCCGAGGACACTTGTGTGGGAACCTACGGTCAGGGATTCCTGAGGACGGATGGAAAACTAGCCTGGAGGCATTACTCTGTGTTTGGGAGGACATCTCACAGGCGTCAACCACTGAAGCTGTGATGGGGCTGTGATCCGTAGGACAGGACACAGGGACGCACATTGATCGATAGGCCCAAGACCAACACTCTTGTGTGTGTCGAGGTGGCTCCTATTATTGGCAAATGAGTAATGGCCTTTTGGGAAAAAGAGACTAAAATTCCATACAGGATAAAGAAAAGACAAGAGGTTTCAGGTTTCTGAAAAGCATGGAAAGCTGTCCAGATAGCCAACACTTGCTTTGCCCTCATCTGTGTGCTTTACATGATTTAGCTTGCCTGTCTTCACAGTAGCTCCCTAAGGTAGAGACTTAACTACCAGCCTGCTCTACAGCTGGGCCGCCAGAGCCACTCCCCCAGTGCGCTCACTGCTCAGAGGGTACGGATGCCCAGAGCAGAGGGAGCAGAGCAGAGGGCCAGCCCTTGGGGATCGGTGGACGCTGAAAGGTTTTAAATGAGTGTGCACAGCATGAAGTAAGAGGAAAGATGGGGATGGGACATGAGTAGGCACTGTGCAGAAGGTGGCCAACAAATGAGGAAGCAGAGGGGATGTGCTTGGTGCTCAGAGGCAAGGAAACCCAGAGCCCACAGGGGTGCACGTGGAACATGGGGATGCAGTGTGACATTTCTGGATGGTCACTTGATACTATTTGCAAGAGCCAGAAGATTCACGTAACGTCCAGTCGTGAAATGAATGTGTTGTAACTTATCTCAAGGAAATATCCAGGGATCTACGTCAACGGACAGCTGCTGCCCAGTGCTGAGCTGTGTATTACTAAATATCGTTCGTGTCTGCCAGGAAAGTGGCACACTTGGTGCATATTTTTGGTAAGTTCGTGTTCATAAGAAAAGCTGGGTGTGTTGTCGGTAGACATATTTGTGTATGTATTTGCACAGAAACAAAAATGGTAGAACACATACCCTTGCAGGGTTAGTAGTTTTTTTGAGTGTTAAGATTGAGTTTTTAAATCATTTTTCATCATTTTCATTTTCTGTATTTGAAAACACATGAACTACATAATTAGAAAATAAATATTAATCACCCCCATCTAAGTAGTGGGAACTAGAACAGTGGTCCCCTGTGTCCCACCCTGGGGTGGAGTGTACGAGTGGAGGTTTTTGGGTTGCACCTGAGGCACTTGGGTGGGCTCTCCAGCTGCTTCCCCTATAACTGAGACAGGAATAGTCTGGAATTGGTTTCCCTGCCCAGAAAGGGATGATGAGAGCAGCAGGGAGTGGGCAGAGGGGCCAGGCAGCATGGGGCAGGACCCCTTTGTGGCTCCTGTAGCTTCGCCAGCTTGTCCAGCACAGGAAGGTGGGCATGCGGATGGAGGGGGAGCTGATAGACCTGCTTGGTGCCACTGGTCAGTCTATGCCACGTGAATGTTTGAATAATTGGGTTGGATTGATTAAGTCAGTGATCTATTTTTTTTAATAGTGTGTATATATATATATTTTTTTTTAATATTTTTCTCACATTAAAGCAAAAATTTTGGGGCATATATCACCAGGCTCCTCCCATTTCTTCCTGTTGCTGCCATGCTGAGAGCAGAAGGGGCACACTGAGGGAGACAGGAGGAAGGCCCCCATGCAGGCTGTCCATTAACTGGGGAGCAGTGGCAATTGTAACTCTTTCTAGAAGAGAGTTCTGGGAACGTTCACACAGGCACTCCTGAAAGAGTGGATTGTGAACTCGAGTGTCATGAAGCTCCTTGGTTGGTGGATGGGGTGCGTGGACTGCAGCCAGAGAAAGCCCCCTCTGATGGTGTGGGAAAGTGTGCATCTGAATCTCTCAGGGCTTTCTCATACCCTGTTTGACTCTGTTTAGGCACCCTGGAGGACAGATGGGGCCTGTGACGGCATGCAAAGTGCCTTGGAGGCTGTGGGGAGGCCATCTGGTCTGGTGTTTGCTTTTAGGTACCGGATGACATTGCTCTCGCTGTCTGTGGTGGTTCCCTCTGCACTGCTGGCCTTTACCTGGCCAGGCTTAGACTCTGCAGGTTAGGGTAAGCACAGCATGTTTGCCTTGAGCAGCTCTTTGTGGAGTGAGTCTCCTGGCGGTGCACTTTGGCCAGGGCCACAGCCATCTCTGGTCATTGTTCCCATAGGGCTGAGAGTCTGTGTGGTCCCTGGACTGGAGCTGTGGTTTTGAGGGCTGGCATAGCCAGAGATCTCCTGAAGCAGGATACAGGGGCGTGGTGGTAGCCATCTTCCTGTTGTGCTGGTGGGGAAATGTGGCCTCCTATCCCTGAATCAGCTGTGAGTTGAGGTGTTCTACACTGGGACAGTAAGCTGGTGATACGCATTTTCTCAGTCCTGGTCCTCTAGGTCTGCCCTTTACTGACGAGCAGCGGTCACTTATTTTGGTTTCTGTTAGCTGTATGCTGCCCTGTGCTGTTCCTTGCTGGAGTGCATGTCTTGCTTCCTTTCTGTCTCCCTGGTAGATGCCTGTTTCCCTGTAGGTCCTCTCATCTCGCTGCCAGGGGAGTGTGGAAGCCTGCTGAGGGCCCTCCCTGGCAGGTCCCTAACCCCGGTGAGGAAGAGGCCTTTGTTCGCGAAAGATGTGATTGGCTTGGCCATGCATTTGAGATTTCTGCTGCCACCTGAGGTGATTTGTGGGGACAGTGCCAGGTGGCAGTGTCTGGGGATCAGAGCACCAACTCAGGAGTCCAGAATGCAGTTGAGGTCTGCTCGTGCGGTCTCATGGCCTTGGGCAAGTGTCTGCACTCTGGCTGCAACAGCATCCTCTGTCACAGGAGGCGGTACAGGACCTGCCTTCCTAGGTGGTCATGTGGATTACACTCGAGGATTCTTGTCAAACAGCCCACTGCTGATTGAAGGACCCAGTGCTTCGTTGAATTCCGTGTAGGTTTTGCTCATCACAACACATACTTCTGTACCTTCAGTTAGCCTTGTGTTGGAGCAGAATAAGGAAAACAGTGGCAGGGCTTTGTGTCTATGTGGTTTCGGGCCCCTGGCTCTTACAGTTCAGCTGACAGAGGTGGGAACCATGCCCTGGGAGCCCCGGCCTGCTGTCCTTGGCCTAATACGTGCTTTGGTTGTCCTGAACTATGGATGTACTTGGGGATGTACTCTGTCCCATAGCCTGTCCCCTTGGGAGCTCCTATACAGCCTTTTTCTGTGAAGTCTGAGTCACCCTTCCCGACTTGCTGGTTTGACCTTCATAGCCTCAAGAACTGTCTTTCCTAGGCTTCCAGCCAGGGTTGGCCAGCGGGCGCATTGGCAGGAGATTAGGTGGAGGGAGGAAGGGGGAACCAGGACCTGCTCTTGTTCCACTTCAGTGGGAGTTTTATGACAATGGCTGTATCTCCCCCGTGGTCTCAGTTCTTGCTGGGCAGCCCCTGACATAATTCTGGTTTATGTGCACTGTCTGTCTTCTGGATTCTGGGTGTGGTGGGTGCCTACGGGCTATACTGACTAGGGTGTTTTCTCCTTAGTGCACCGTCACTGGTATACATGTTGGCATGACATCCCTCTGGGTGCAGTACCTTGAGTGTTCCCGGGGCCCTGATGGGACCCTGATGGACCCCCTAACGTGAGCAGTTTCTCCAGGGCCGTGACTGCATTATGGCTGCAGTGTTACCCAAACCTTTTCCAAGGCCTCTTGCCACCACTGGCCCCTTCTGTTTCCAGGATGATGTTGGGCTTCATCATCAAGTATGGATTGTAGGCCCATCTCTGTGTCCCTGGGAAATAGCTGTACTTAGGACACAGGTAGCCAGTTGTAGGCTTCATGGTAAGGCTTACCATTCTAGCCCTGTACCCAGTGGAGTAAAGAGTCAGTTGATATTTGTTGAAAGAATGATAAAGCATGAAGAGACAGCTAATCACCAGACACATGTCAAGTAGCAGCCGTTCAGTAAGCGTACCCCTTGCTGTACCTGACAGAGGGGCATTAATTCAAGCTGACTGTACACCCAGCATGGTTCTCACAGGAAGCCTGTGAGATGCAGGTGCGCATACTCTGTTGTCTGGATGAGGAACCCAAGGCACAGAGAGATGCAGTTGATGGGGGCAGCACAGCTGATGGGTGACTGTGCTGGGGGTAGAAGCCCAGGCTGACCGGCTCCAGAGCCTTCAACCAGCCTGTCAGCTGTACAACACACAAGAACAGCGTGTCTCCCCTTCAGTGAATGAAGTGGACATGGAACTCCCGGGTAAAATATTAGCACCTGGATTCCAGATGATTAGGGCTGGTCCAGGGTTGCAGGTGGGCCAAGGTTAAGCAGCTGTCAGTGTAATTTGCCACATCAGGAAGCTGGAGGAGAATCCTGCCATCTTCACTGACTCTGAACAAGGCAGTTGAGAAAATTAATCATCGCTGATTTTTAAAAATCATAAACCTTAACTAGGAACAAAAGAGTTTTCCATAATAATAGAGAGCAAGTTAGAATAGTAGTCAACATTATTTTCAGTGAGGAGATGTGTTCCCATTATAATCGGAAGAGGCAGCGAAGCTGACACTTCAACAGTATTGGACATTTTTATTGAAGCTTTAGAGAAAAACTGATAAATAGGAAGATGTGATTACCTATCGATGATGATTATTGGGCTTAGAAAACCCAAGGGGATAGAATCAATTATAAATAAGGATAACTAGGTAGCTAATTGTACAAAAAGTGTTTGCATATATCACAGGAGTAGCTTTTTTATTACAGTAATTGGAAAAACAGTAATGAAAAATAGATCTCACTCATAATGGCCATAAAAGTACTGAAGTATCTCAGTTTCACCAGTGACATATAGGCTGGGTCTGGATAAGGCCCTGTCCACAGCTTATTATATACTTGGATGGAACACTCTGTTCTGTTAATTTACATCTTTTATTCAGTTCCTTTAAAATCCCAAAGGAACACTTTTTTTTTTCTCCAATTTATTTATTTTCAGAAAAACAGTATTCATTATTTTTTCACCACACCCAGTGCTCCATGCAAGCCGTGCCCTCTACAACACCCACCACCTGGCACCCCAACCTCCCACCCCCCCCGCCACTTCAAACCCCTCAGATTGTTTTTCAGAGTCCATAGTCTCCCATGGCTCACCTCCCCTTCCAATTTACCCAAAAGCACATACCCAATGTCCATAACCCTACCCCCCTTCTCCCAACCCCCCTCCCCCCAGCAACCCACAGTTTGTTTCGTGAGATTAAGAGTCACTTATGGTTTGTCTCCCTCCCTATCCCATCTTGTTTCATGGATTCTTCTCCTACCCACTTAAGCCCCCATGTTGCATCACCACTTCCTCATATCAGGGAGATCATATGAGAGTTGTCTTTCTCCGCTTGACTTATTTCGCTAAGCATGATACGCTCTAGTTCCATCCATGTTGTCGCAAATGGCAAGATTTCATTTCTTTTGATGACTGCATAGTATTCCATTGTGTATATATACCACATCTTCTTTATCCATTCATCTGTTGATGGACATCTAGGTTCTTTCCATAGTTTGGCTATTGTGGACATTGCTGCTATAAACATTCGGGTGCACGTGCCCCTTTGGATCACTACGTCTGTATCTTTAGGGTAAATACCCAGTAGTGCAATTGCTGGGTCATAGGGCAGTTCTATTTTCAACATTTTGAGGAACCTCCATGCTGTTTTCCAGAGTGGTTGCACCAGCTTGCATTCCCACCAACAGTGTAGGAGGGTTCCCCTTTCTCCGCATCCTCGCCAGCATCTGTCATTTCTTGACTTGTTGATTTTAGCCATTCTGACTGGTGTGAGGTGATATCTCATTGTGGTTTTGATTTGTATTTCCCTGATGCCGAGTGATATGGAGCACTTTTTCATGTGTCTGTTGGCCATCTGGATGTCTTCTTTGCAGAAACGTCTGTTCATGTCCTCTGCCCATTTCTTGATTGGATCAAAGCCATCTATGAAAAACCCACCGCAAATATCATTCTCAATGGAGAAAAACTGAAAGCTTTTCCACTAAGGTCAAAGGAACTTTTTAAAAGAAAAAAACCACCTGTCCATTTTAAGTTCATCTGGAAGAATAACTTCATTAAAATCTCCATGCAGACTTCAAAAAAGAGAGGGCATGGGTCAGGGAGACCACTGCGCTGGTGACGCAGGCCTGCTGAGGAGTGTTGGAGATGAAAGTGGGCCGGTGCTCTGGTGGGGAGCAGGCCTTCTAGGCAGCTGGGGACAGCCGGAGCAGAGGCACGTGGGCCAGTAAGCAAAAGCTGCGCAGCCCATCAGTGGTTCTGGTAACGTGGGTTTACTCTTCAGGAAAAGTAATGGTGATTTTGTACACGCTTTCTCCCTGCACCGTAGTTCCACCACCCAGGGAAAACCGCTTCCGGCATTCGATGTTGAACATTTTCCCAGGTGTATAAACTACACCTGTTACTTTTTTTAAAGAAATGATACACATATATTTTTATCTGCTTTTTGCTTTTAAACATGACTATCTTTCCTTGTGAATAAATACATGTTTGTGGTTTATTCTTTACTAGCCATGTAGGATGGACCACTTCAGGACTATGAAGGGGTTAGGCTCCAGTGCCCTCCACCATCCAGGATACATAACGGGGCCAGCCTCCCATCCCTAGGAGAACTGGGGAATAGTTACTGAGACAGGTCACTGTACTCTCTGGTTCAGTGAGGATCCTCAGCAGAGCCCAAGGTTATCAGGCCCCTCCTGCACACCTGGTGGGGGTAGCAAGTGAGCCATTGGAGCCCACAGTATGCAGAATAGAGAGCTGACCATACTGAGCGCAGAGCCCTCCCGGGATGAGGAGGCCACATGCGTGGGGTGGTACTGGATTCTGTAGCTGTCAGCCTAGGGGCGACTTCAGGAGGTGTGCCGGCAGAGCCGTTTGCCTGAGTCCTCACCTAATTCTGGTCATGGTCTTGCTGCAGCGCGGTGCACTGGTGAGTTGGGGACTCGGGGGCATGCAGTGGCGTACTCCAGCTCGCTTGGCTATTTCACACCCAAATAGGGTTGTCTTTTATGTCTCCTCAGCCAGAAGCTGACCTGCTGGTCGGCTTTATTCTTCTGTCCTCTCCCTGCTCTTTCAGGTTATCGAGCACAATCCAGTGTTTGAGGTAAATGTTGAGATTACTGAAGCAAAATTCAGTTCATTTGAAGATGACTTGCCCTCTAAGGTTTTCTGGATTTCTACTGTGAGAAAGAAGTTTTTTATGTTTCTTGACATTGGTCTGTAGGTTAAGTTGGTCACGTTACATGCAGTGCCGTGACATCTTTTACTAGTGAGGACGGCTGTGTGGCCATTGTAGGGTCATTTGTAGAGACCGTGGGTCAGCTTTAAGCCCTCCGGCATCCGTGGCTTAGTGGGCTTGTGTAGCCAACTCTGGAAGGGTGTGATTTTCAGACATTGTACGCGGTGATGGCACACTGTCGGATGGTACAATGTACCGTCTGGGGTCACGTAACCCAGCACCCTGCCCCGATGGCACCAGCAGGTCAGCAAGGTGTTTTTTCTCCGGAGCAGGGAGTCTGGAGGCCAGGTGCAGGGCGCTCAGCACATCAGCTCTCGTTCCCCTCTCCTTGCCCTGCCTTCTTCCTTCGCAGCTTTCTCAGGGTGCCAATGGGGAGTGCTCAGCCTGAGCTCTGAGACCTTGGGTGCACCAGAAGACTTTGAAGGGGAAGCGAGCATGGCTAGTCTGAAGGGAGTCCGCTTTCCCATAGCCGTCTTCCGTTCGTAACCTTAGAGACTTAGGGTCCAGGACTTCTGCAGGCTCTCCTGTCCGCCTTTCCTTCATGACAGTGAGTCCTTCCCCACCACCAAGCTCTCTATGGCGCAGCACCCCCTGGGCGCATATAAACGCAGTCTTCCAGAGCCCCAGACCCAGGACACTTCAGAGTGCTGGCTTCAGGGAGGCGCCTTGTATGGATCTGTTCATGCAGGCATCCAGACCGCCTCAGGGCTCTGTGGCCAGCTTGGCCTCCCTCACGCACTGGTTTTCCTAGGCGGGCATGTTGAGATGTTCTGAGGTGAGATACAGCATAGGGGGGCCCTTGGGGGTGGGGTCAGCCCTTACCTTTCCCACCCTTCTGCTCTCGTCCTAGCAGCAGCAGCTTTTACGGGGAGTCCCATGAAAGCAGTGGTATATGTAAGCCCGAGCAGTTCCTTTTAGCTCTGGGAACATTTCATCACCGGGAGGAGTTGTTAACCACAGAAGGTCCCAGAGCACCTGCGGTTAGGGGCAGTGATTCTCAGTGGAACTGTGGCATCTGCAGGAGTGACCAGAGTGTCAGGTGCCAGATGAAGGGACAGGCTGTGTGTTCATACAGTAATTAGCTAATACAGTTTAGCCTATGATGTGTCACCAAGTGTTCTAGGTGCAGTCTGTCTTACTTCCTGTTACCAAACTACTGCCTCTTACGTCCCTTTAACAAAAACACAGTTATGTTCCCGTCACTGACTTGTTTTTCAGCAGTGTATACTGTTTGTGATGGAAGCCTGTAACGCTGATGTCCAGCAAAATTAAGTGGGGTCTATTTCTGATGTTGTTCACATGGTTTTTACTTAATTTCCCCATTGTTTGCGTAGCGTACATGCTAGCACCCAGCTAGAAAAGGGACACAAGGCTTTGATCATTCTTCTTGCTTCGTAGGTAACACAGAGTATGAGCTACACAGCTTTCATTGAATCCTTATGGCATAGACGAGAAATGACTCAGAATGACCTGGTTTTTATCTTACAAAGCTCAGTAATAATAAGCATTAATATACATATTTAAATATTGCTTTTAAAAGTAGCTTAAAATGATACATCACTTGATGCCTTCCTTCATTGATTTCATAGTGGCTTTCATAATATCCCTTGAACCATGTTTCAGTATGTTTATTTGAACTGAAAAATGGAATTGGACCTTTTGGGGGGAAGGAGCACCGTCCTCTGACAGTACAGACCGCCGGTGCTGCGTGGGCTCCGAGGCCCTGTGCTCCCTCAGCTGCAGCTGCAGAGTAATGTGATTGTGATGAAATGACATTTAAAGCACACAGGCATTGTATTTAAAATACTTTTTTATTTGGAAAAAGGCGTCTGAGTCTAGCAATGAGGAGTACTGACCCCCAGCCCCATGAGCCTCCTGGAAAACAGGCAGTCATGCTGTTCTCTATGCGTTCTAAGCCTTTGATACTCCATCACCGTCAAAGTTTCTGCTAGGTTTGGTTATTCTGGCTGGGCTTGTGTTATTAATAATTGCAATGGTAACTTGATTTTTCACGTGAAGATTTCAACTCCTGGAATGTATATTTAAGTTTCTGTTAAAACTAGAATTTTAATTTACGTACCTGTTTTTATCACAGGGAAGATGCTAGAGGATAAAAGGCTTTAAAGCCCAACAACACATTCAGGGAAAAAGCAGGAGTTGAGGGGAGTAGTGTGCATGTGTAGGGAGACAAGCGAGTGACGAGGAGTTTCTTACTGAGTGGTTTCCAGGCCGTAGCCCCTCACCCTCGTCCCAGCCCGTCTGCTGGCTGGAAGCTGCACAGCAGTGGGGAGAAGCATGGACGGCGGGCGGAGCTAAGCCAGCAGGAGGGCACTGGGCTCCCTGAGGTAGAGGAGCTGGTGTTGGTGTCAAGAACTTGCTCTGACAGAGGAGGCTTGTCCTGTGTGTCAGAGTCAGCTGTTCCTGTCTAAAATGGAAACTTCGAGTACAGAAACCTACACAAAGGATGCAGCCTCTCATGTGTTTCCTCTTTTCCCTGTAACATTAGGTCGTTAGACATTTTCACGAAGACGTGTATTCTAGAAGTTTAGCACATCCTTCAGTTTCACTTGTTCCTTTTCATTTCATTAAATTCAACAAAAATCAGATGCTTTTATCCTTGTTAACTTGTACGATGTTCACTGTAAAATTGTCTTTATGAAGTCACTCATGTACACCTGTCCTGGGCTCTCCGGCCACAGCTGTCACAGCACCTGAAATTCCTTTGCACTTACTTGGACCCAGGCACTGTTCTCAACTTGCATCACATCTCTACTTAATCCCCCCAAAACTTTGAGGTAGAGAGTGTTGTTCCCATTTCACAGGTAGGGAACACTGAGGTGAGAGCTTAAGTTGGTTGTCCAAGGTCAGGTAGCAGAGTCAAGGGTGGAGCCAGGATTTAAATCCATGCTGCTCTCCTTGGGGTTTTGTTTTGTGAGTGTCAGAGAAACCCTTTCTGGGTGTCTGGATTGTTTTGATTTTTCTTTGTACTTTATTATTTTCAAAAGTATGTTTTTATGAGATCAACGGAGCGGTGACTTTTGAGGAGGAAGCTGGACAAAAAACAGCCCAAGGGATTTGGTGGCTTATTGAGCACACGCCAAGGGGCCTGAGGGTGGCTGGCTTCCTTCCCTTGTTCCTTTTCTGCGACTGTGTAGCCCTGCCAGCTATCTGAGGTCCACCGTGTCAGGGATCTCCTGTGTGCCTGCAGCTCTTGGCATTGCAGGTAAGGAGGAGCCTCTGCCCCTGTGAAATGGGCACTGGGGTTCTGATCACTGAGCGTCTAGAAGACACATATGTAAGTTTGCTCCGGTATCAAAATCTTGTTTTTTCCCACCTCTGAAGCCCGTGACTCTCCCGGTTGACTAGTTTGAAGCCTGCAGGGCTGTGCACAGTGACGGTGGGGAGGCCATGTTCCCAGAGCATGGCTTCCGTGAGGCACGGTACCCTGCATATGTCGGTTTGTCTTTTTCGTCGTAGGAGCCTCAGGGTCCGCTCAGAGGAAAATGAAAGGTGGCAAAGTCAGTCCTACTCACTTGCACATGAGCCAGCCTGGCTGGTTGTGTGGGAACCTTGTGGTGCCCAGTGGAGGTCAGCTAGCACCGGCTCCGGCAGCCGGAGTGCAGTGCGTTCAGCTCCAGCTACTGCAGGTAAGAGCCAGCGAGCCTGGAGGACACTGGTCACAGGGCGGGAGTGGGGGCCAGGCTTCGGGCCGCGTCTCCCAGAGCCCCCATCCTCCAGTGCTCCATCCCCTCAGGAACTGCCCCCCACGCTGCTTCTGATGTCCTCCGTCCTGGATGATGTCTCCATCACCCCAGCTCCCCCCTTCCTCCCGCCCTGTCCTGCTCTGTTTGTCTGAGCTTCTGTCTTTACTAGGATTGACGCTTCTGTGTCCCCATGAGGTGAGCAGTGAGCCACGGGACACCTGGCACAGCCCTGCCCCTCCCTAGACCCCACTGCTCTTTTCAGGGCTGGTGTGAAGGGGCTTTGCTCGTGCAGCTTGGTACTTCTGTGTCTGGGGAGCATCCGCAGTGTGCCGAGGATATAGTCTTTAGGTGCTAAGGATGCTGGCTCCCTACCCCCTCACCTGCCCTTCTTCTCTACAAAATGAGGGCAGGCCAGCCATCTCTTGGGCTGTGCCAGGGCCTAGCAGGTGCCTGCAGCTGGCAGCCACCCAGTGAATGCTCACCGGACACACTGACTGTAGCTCTGTGGGCACCTTTGTCTGCAGTGTCCTTTTTGAGGGTCCAGCAGAGGGACAATGAATTGGGACTGTTTGGGGAGAGAAGAGGCTTAGAAGCTGAGGCTATGTAGCTCTGACCTGGCCTGATCTCATTGCCACCTCGTCCCTGAGCATCTCCTGTGTTCATGGTACTCTGGGGCCATAGAATACCATGGGCCTGGGGAGTCTCAGATACCCAAGGACTTCTGAGTGCCAAGCTGACTCCGAAGAGGAGGGTGGCCAGATCCTGGGGATATGTGGTCCTGGGAGAGGCTCGTTGAGGAGATAGGAACGAGCTGGTTATGAAGAGTATAAAAGTGTGGATAGCCTAGGTGGAGCTTGGGGAGGGCCTGGAGGATGGGGCCAGTGAGCATCCTTGCTGTTACAGAAAACAAGAAGCTAATGTGACCTTTTGGTGGGGGTAGGACCTGGGAAGACTGGTCTGCAGAGGTGAGCAGGAAAACAGGTCTCCTCTTTCCAGGTTTGGGGTCAGGGTGTTGGAGCAGTAGAGAGGCCACGGCTGTCCTGAGATGGGGTCTGTGGAGGTGGGGGGAGGAGCAGCTGAGCCCTTCTGAACGTGCTCATGGCTGGCAGGTGAGACGTGGGGAAGGCGGGACTGGAGGTTCTGACGGAAACTTCAAGGAAGCTGATACATTGCAGAAAAGGCGTTCATTGGAAAGGGAGAAGTTGCTCTTTAAGACATCCAGTTGAAGACGTGAGCCTTGAGGCAAAGAGAACTCACTTTCAATTCTCTACCTTTCCCTTTACCAGTTAGTGTTGTCTTGTTACTTAAGTATCTGGGCCTCAGTTTTATTGTCTGTGAAGTGCGGATGATAGTGCTTGGCACAGAAGGTTCTTGAGGCCAGGGAAGGGCTGGGCTGATGGGGGTGGTGGCATCGGGAGTTGAGTGGCAGGGCCGTGGGCCGCCATGGGCTGGGTGTGCAGGTGAAAGCTGAAAGGTCAGATAGTGACCCTTTTCTTACTTGCGTGATTATCAGGAGCCTGTATGCCTCCCTCTCCCCAGAGACCAGTGATCTTTTGTCCCTTCCAGCTTGACCATGGTTTGGGGCAGAGGTGGGCCTTCTCTTGTGCTGTGAGGTAGCCACTGGAGAGCTGCTGTGAGCCTCCACCAGAGTTCAGGAACAGCCTACGGGAGGGAAATTCGGGTCTAGGCTAAGGGGAGGTATTGAATGTGGGGGAGTTCCAGGGAGCTCCAAGCCTGGGAGCAGGGAGCAACCAGATGGCAGGTGGTACGGGCCTCAAGCTGGGAATAAGATGAGAGACTGAGGACCAAGAGGAAAGGTAAATAGCCTCCAGCCCCTGATTCCAGTGACTGCTGGGTCCTCAGGCCTCACCTGGCTCCCTATGTGGTCTCGCCTGGAATCCAGGGGCTGTGATCAGAGTGACGGGGACTCCTCAGGCCGGAGTGAGGAATGTCGCTGTGCTTGATAAATGAAACATGCCATTGCCTCCCCAGGACGAGCCCTCAGGCGAAGCAGCCTCATCATCGGTTCTCAGTCCGCAGCCTTCTGCCCTCCACCCCCTGTTTGCTGTCGATTTGCCCGTCTATGTCCTCCAGGTCTGGATGCCTTACAGCTCTTTGGGTCCATTAGTAAGACTGTCAGGAAGCTTTTGGCTTTCTGAGGCTTGTTGCTGAGGTGGGGCTCTAGTGGACACTCACTGAGTTGGTGGCCAGGATGTTTTGCTGCTTCCTAGAAAAGGTGGGTAAATGACTGAGGAACAAAAGACTAAGAAAAAGCTCAGGTTTGCTCCCCCTTTTAGCTCCTCCTTGTAAATAAGTTGAAATTTAATACACTTGAAATATTTTCTATTTAGAGACTCTAGTCACGGGACACCTGGGTGGCTCAGCCAGTTAAGCGGCTGCCTTTAGCTCAGGTCATGACCCCAGGATGTTCCATGTCAGGCTCCTTGCTTAGCAAGAAGCCTGCTTCTTCCTCTGCCAGCTGCTCCCCCTGCTTGTGCATTCTTTCTCTATGACAAATATCTTTTAAAAATAAAATTAAATGCTCTTTGACTGTATAAAAAAATTTTTCTAGTTGCTTTCTCCTATGGGAAATAGGCTGGCCAGGGTTTGTTTTTAAAGATTTATTTATTTATTTGGGGCGAGGGGCAGGGGCAGGGGCAGAGGGAGAGGCGGGAGAAACCCAAGAAGATTCTGCACTGAACATAGAGTGGACATGGGGCTCGATCTCACAACCCTGACATCAGACCTGAGCCAAAACCAAGAGTCAGACGCTTAACTGTTTGTGCCACTCAGGCATCCCTAGGCCAGCCAAGTTTTTGACCTATGGGAAAACAGACGCAGGAGAGTTAGTTTGCTTAATTAAGTAAGTGGATAAACCACGCATTGGTGGCAATAGGTAATTCAGATTTGGCTATAAAATAAAGCAGGTAGCTTATCAGATTTTTAACAGTTAAGCCTTAAATATCTATTTTTAAAAGACCTAGACATACACTTTTAGTTTTCTTGTATTCAAATTGGGCTGTTGAACGTTTTCCTTAAAAAGTCAAAAATAAATATCGAGTAAAGCACTGGTAGACAGAGCTGTGGGTGGGGATCCCAGGCAGCTGGAGTGGGGGTTCCTTCCAGTGCAGTTGGGGATCATGTATTCAGAAAACCTCACGGATGTCGACTCCATTCTGCCTGGTATTCCCACTCAGGAGATCATTCTTAAAGAAATCTGGCAGTGTACACATAATTGGCCAAAAGATGTTTGCCATTGCCTCGAAGCTAATGGCGTGTTCTTCTAGCACAAGGAGGTGGGCTGGGTGGGCGGTGGTGCAGCCATCGATGACAACCACAGACAGTTAGGAACTGAGAGAGGAGCTTCCTCATACAGAACGGGGAAGGCCTATAAATTGAACAAGGACATTTCCGAGGAGACCTAGAACACAGTAGCATTAAGTTCACTTTGCCTTTTTGTTTACACTCAAGTTTCTTTCTTCAAGGAATATATGTAAAAATAAGGGGAAAACAGTTCGTTTTAGGAAAGTGGGAGGTGCCGTTGCTGGCCAGCTCTGTGGATTATGATGCTGGTCATGTGTGGCTGCCTCGCTGCCTTCTGGGAGGTGGTCCTGCACTGCCCCTGTCCCTGGCTCTGCTCCTCACCACTCTGCTTGGTTTTTCAGGAGGTGCTTCCTGCAACTGGAGGGGCTGTCAGGCCTGAGGACATGCAGTGTGCGGGGAGCACCATTAACCTTCGGGACCTGCAGTGACCACGGCCCTTTTCCCCAGGGACCCAAGGGCGGCGCCTCCAGCCTGTGGCCTTGAGACTCCGTTAGGTGGTCTTACAGGCCTGGGGGAGATCCCACTAGGTTTCTGCTCAGGAGGCTCGCTGAGCTCCTCGGAGACTTTTGGGCATGCTTCTCAAAAATGTTTTTCGTACGTTTTATCAGGAACTGGTTTGGGGCAGTATTTGTGGAAATTGCCTTATAGGAACATGAGGCAAGGCTTGCCCTCAGGGCCAAGCACATGCTTTTCCCAGACTTGGCTGCACACCGATGTCCCTTGTCCCATTTGAGCGAAGCCATGGAGCCCCTGCTGCATGAGAAGAAACTTAGGCAGGAGGTATGGTAGAGTACAGATTCCCTAGTCAGATAGGACTCCATCTGTGGTAAAAGCAGATGGGATCTTTCACCTTTTGTGCTTCAGCATTTGGTCTGAGAAAGATCTAGAAACTCTTTCCCCTTTCTGAGAGCTAGCAGGCTGGTTCCCATCCCCGGGGTGGTGGCTGTGCTTGGGCTGACTCTGTCAGCCCAAGGGGCAGAAGTGGTCCCGTTGTCACAGTGAAGCCAAATTCGAATCCCTGTTTTGGCAGAGCAGGCAGGGGAGCTCGTGTGAGGGGGAAGGAGATGGGGGTGAAGAGGGGCACACTGGGGCCCTGTTAGCAACCCCTCTGCATGGAGGCCAAATGTAAAGCTCCTAATTTGGAGATGTAAACTTTACGTTTTTCTAAATTCTGTATTTGGGTATTCATGTTTAATACTAATTTGTCCATGGTTTCTAAAGTCACGGTCTGAGTCCTGAACATGACGTGTGGGGCAGCGAGAACGTGTGTCTGCTTGTCCAGGCTGTACACGTGCATGTTCTGTGTGGCCGTGCATTTTTACGGAGTGCAGTCTGTCTTGCACAGGAGGCAAGCCTATGACCTTGCACATATTTATTTGTTTGTTAGTGGGACTGTCCATGGGGTCACTCAGAAATGCTGTTTTTCGCCGTGTGCCTTTGAGGCTTATATTAATCCAAATACTGTTTTGGTTCTTGAATTTGGAATTGTCCAAACTCTGCCTGTTCTTTGTTTCTTCATTTCTTGAGTTTTTGGCCTTGGGCTTTTGGGAATGACCCCAGCATTTGGTGGGGAGTCCTATCTCTGTCCTCCTCCTCTGAGGTGCTGCTCTCCAGGTGCTTCTCCATCTAGGGAGAACTCAGGCCCTGTCAGAAATGGTATTTACCCACAGAACTCTGTGCTGTGTCACAGACTAAAGTTTTGTCCGCCTGGCCTCTCAGCCTCCAAGTCACCAGCAGCCCCCTCCCTCCATGAGGAGCCAGCCTGCCTGCCAGGGTGGTCTTGGGGGTTGGGTCGCCTAGTGGCCGCACTGCCCTGTCCTTCTGTTGGGAGGAAGGGCTGGGCCATGGGAATGCTCTCACTGGGTTGGGTGGTTGGAACATTCCCCAGAACATTCTCCTGGGAATGTCCACCACTGATAAGACTGATACTGGCTGTCAGTTTTTTGGGCACTGAGTTCTGTGGTGACCATGGGCCCAACTTCTAGTACAAATGAATAAAAATTTGTGTACAGTCATGTACTGATGGCGTTACTTGGCTTTATTTCATGGGAGTGTGTGTATAGTGTGGGCGCCATGTTTTGTTTTCAGTCAGTAGAGAGAACCTTCTCACCCACCTAGCTTGTTGCCTCCTTTCTTGTCTCCGCATATCACACCTCAGTGTGGAACTGGCCTTCATGTCTCAAAGCAGCCACCTTACCTGAGGGCCAGATGAGCTCCTTCCTCAACCATGGGCCTAGGGCTCAGGGATTAGAGGAGAGGGTACGGATGTCGGAACCAGCTTGCCTCCTTAAACAGGCCATCAGGCCACCAAAGAGGGGGAGTTTATTTCACTTGAGTAAGGAAATGTACAGTGGGAGGCCTGGAGTGGCACAGGGACAGGGTGACAGCCGCTGCGGGCCTGCCTGCCCTGCCCCGCTTCCTGCTGCTGTCCTTGCTGGGCTGGGCTGTGGACAGAGTGGCCAGCTGGTGCCGGGAGGCTAGGTGCAGAACAGCAGCTGCTCATCCTTGTCCTCCTCCGTCTGCACGTGCTCAGGCTCCTCCTTCACCTTGAGAGCTGGGGGCCGGGAGCGACTCACCAGTCTCCTGCCTCTCTGCAGAGCAAGTAGACTCTGTGAACTGTGCCCTGCAGGCCCCTTCACTGCACCCAAAGGCGCTGCCCGGGTCCTAAGTGTGCCTGGAAGCCAGGAAGCTGGGGCTGTGGGGTCCCAGGGACGTCCTGGCCTCCCCCATCAGCCCACGGGCTCAGGGCTGGAGCTGTCCTGAAATGACTTGGGAGGGAGCCTCCCCAGCATTTCCAGAGCCTGTTCCCTGGGCTGCAGGCCCCTTGATGTGTGTGTGTGTTGGGGCACACCTGCAAACACACGGGCAAGTACCTGGCTAAACAGAGAGAGCCCGCTTCCTTTGCTCCAGGGATTTAAGAGGAGACCCCACAGTGTCTGCTGACTCTGTGTGACAGCATGGAGAGCACTACTCTATTCAGAGAGCAGCCCCTGTCCGCTGGAGGCTGTATCTGGGCTTGGGCCTGCTTTAGGGAGCACCCCTCCTGCTCCCAGGGCCTGAAGAAAGTGACTGCTCTAGCCTTTGTCTGTGGGGCGGTCAGGGGAAACCCTAGTGATGGGGATGAGCTGGAGTGATGGGTTCTGGCTGGAGTGTTGGTGGAATGGTGGGACCCTATGGGGGCTGAGCTGCACCTGGGTAGGACTGGGAAGGGGCTAGCCAGGCCAGTCACCCCCTCCCAGGAGTGTGTGTGCAGGACGAAAGGCAGCCCCAGAAGGACTTGCTGGGGAAGACAGTCCCAAGGGGCACCAGGATTGGTGGGCCAGGAACGGGATAGCCTGCTCTATCCTGGCCTTACTCGGATGACCCCATCTTTCCCCCAGCGCCTCAGCAATAAGCTGCAGAACAGTGAGCCAGGCTTGGCTCTAGTTCCCCAGCTCCTCTCAGCCCCACAGTGCCTGGTCATGGGGCCCTTGCCCAGCAGTGACTCCCAGGGGCCACCCTGCCCACCTTCTTCTTGATCTCAGCCTGGGCCCGGGCCTGGGCCCGCTGCACACGCTCCTCCTGCAGCCGCTTCTGCATCATTACCTTCTCCTCCCGGAGTCTGGATGCAGGGGCAGCACAAGACGATTAAGAACTGGAGGCACTGGGGAAGCTCCCAGATCCACTTCCCAGCACCTCACATGCAGCCTTCAGTCAGGCCCTGGCCTCCCTTTAGCAGCACACTCCCCTCTCCTCTCCATCGTCCCTGCCAGGCCTGGTTGGCCTCTGAACCTTGTTCTTGGGGGTTCCCGGCTTAGGTCCATCTGCTCATACCCCTTGGACGGTGGGTCCTTGCTGCCTGCTTCTAGCATTCTGACACTGCCAAGTCTCCCTGCCTTCCCCTGCCACTAAACTGGGCTTCCTTGGCATCCCCCCCGAGTCTGCATCTTCCCTCCCCGGGGCTCTGGCAATGCTGATCTCTTCCTCTCCCAATCCAGCAGAAAAGATGGCCATTGCTGTCCCTTGTCCTTGGGGTGAGGCCATGCTGTCCACACCCTCACTTTGGCTCTGGGCCCCCTGAGCCCACCTCTTCTCCCACTCCAGACTAAGTTAAGGGTCCTCTCTGGAAGACCTCTCAGCATGGAGCACCAAGCTCCTGTCTCCCTTGGTTTGGGGGCTCTTTGAGGACGGGTCTGTATCCAACCTCTGTCCTCAGGGCCGGCCTGGGCCTGCCCAGAGCAGAAGCAGGGGTGTGGAGGGCATCGTGAGGCAGCTGGTTAGACCACGTGGGACGGGGCAGGGGCAGGGACCTGGCTCTCACCGCATGCGACGCTCCTTCTCCTTGGCCTTCTCGGCCTGCTCGATCTTGATCTGGGGTACCCGCTCTAGGTTTTCCAGCAGTTCGTCCAGGTGGTGCTCGATGATGGTGAGCATCTGCACGGTGCCCAGGTTGGACTCCTGCTGGCTGCCGATGCATTGCTGGTACACGTCCAACACCTTGCGGTTCAGGCTTTCCAGCAGCTTGTCCTGCGAGGGGGGCAGGCCGGCAGAAGGGTGGCGTGGGCCTCTGCCTGCCCACACCCTCCACCCCCCCCACCCCCTCGCCGCACAGCCCTCCACACCCAGTGCCCTTGCTGTGATGCAGCTGCCCTCCCCGAGCCCTGGCAAAGCCTGGGAGAAACAGCTTAGACACTTGGGACTTTTGGCCAGAGCTGCCCTTGCCCTCCTGCGGTCAGCCAGACCCAGGGCTCCAGCCACCACTGAGGTTCTACCCCAGCTGCTTCAGTATGTCCATGGGGCCCAGTACCCCCCTCGAGGGCTCTCTTCTGCCCCTGCACTGACCTCAACTCCCCACAGGATCCTGGCCCATGAGAGCGACTTCCTTGCAGCCTGTGGCAGATGAACTCCCCTCTCAGCCTGATCTTACATTTAGAAAGTAACACTCCCTACCACATGGACTGGGCGTGAGGACTGAGTAAGGAACAGCAGACAGGCAGGCTCAGGCCAGGAGTGGGGCCCAGCCAGCACCCAGGGAGTCTGGCAGGCCCCGGGTACACCAGCCTGCTTGTTGTGGCCTCCTGCGTACCTTCCCTGGGCTGGTACACGGTAGGTGTTCAACAGTAATTTGCGGGAATTAGGAAGCTGCGACTCTGCCTATGCCCCCAGTGCACTGTCAGGAAGGGTACGCAGTGTGCCTGGAACATTCTTGGCCCTCTGTGCCCTCAGAATTCTCTCACTCTTTCAGGCTGGCTTGGGGGCATGCCTTCTTCCTCCTGGCAGGGTCACTTTCTGGACACTTTGTGTTGAAGAAACAGATGTATTTGTTGAGTGAGAGAAGGAAGGAATGGAGGAAGTGTGCTGGGCAGCTGAATGGCCAAGTGGCATAAATACACAAGATGACTCCAGTTGGGGGACCAAGGGCCTTCTCTAGCCTTTGCCCCTCGATCAGCCCTACAGAGCCTGGAAGGTGGTGAGGTCAGCACTGGGTGCTCCCAGATGTGCTCATCAGTGGATTGGGCCCCAGGGCTGTGGTCACCCACTCTCCCTCCACACTCGCTGCCCTCTGGCTGCTGATCGGGGGGCCTACCTCCTGAGCACCCTTGTACTTGCCGAAGTGGAAGACACGGGCTTTGAGCTCCAGCTCGGCGGCAGTCTCCTCCTCCTTGGTGATGGACATCATCAGTGTGGTGACCCACTGCTTCAACTGGTTGACCTCCTTGTCCCTGGATTGGGGACCGGCAGGGCCCTGCCCACTCAGCGCAGCTCCAGGCACTCCACCTCTCTGAGCCTCATTGCCCCACCACTGTCCTGAGAGCCAAGGGGCCGTGACCGCAGAGTGCGTGCCCAGGGACCAGAGATGCTGCTGAGACGCAGGACTAAGATTTAAGATCTTTAACAATCAACACTATGAAAAAAATAAGTAACAGCTTTATTGAGGCATAATTCACATACCTATAAAATTCTTTTAAAATGTATAATTCAGGGGGCACCTGGGTGGCTCAGTTAAGCATTGGACTTTTGATTTCAGCTCAGGTCATGATCTCAGGGTCATATGATCAAGCCCTGCGTTGGGCTCCATGCCCAGTGACAAGTCTGCTTGAGATCCTCTCCCCCTCCCTCTGGCTCTCCCCCTGCTTGTGTGCTCTTTTTCTCTCTCTCAAATAAGTAAAATCTTTAAAAAAAACAAAAACAAAAACAAAAACCAGTTCATTAATTTTCAGGATATTTATACAATTGCACAACCATCGCCATCATCTCATTTCAGAGTATTTTCATCACCCAGAGGAACGCATTCCCCATTAGCAGTCACTCCCCGTCCTTTCCTTTTCCCCCCACTGTGTATCTGTTCTGGACATTTCATAAATGTGGAGCCATACAGTGGTGGCCTTTGTTTCTGGCTTCTTCATTCAGCAGAATGTTTTCAAGGTCTGTTCATGTTAACGGCATGTCAGAACTCCATTCTTTTGGAGGTTTATGTGACGGTTCCCTGTGTTGATGGACCATACTTTGTTGAAATGGACGTATGGTTGATCCTACCTTTTGACTCTTAGGAATTATGCTGCTGTGAACATTTGTAGACAGGTTTCGGTGAGGACATGTTTTTAATTCTCTTGGGCATATATTTATTTTTTAAAAAGATTTTATTTATTGGGGCGCCTGGGTGGCTCAGTGAGTTAAGCCTCTGCCTTTGGCTCAGGTCATGGTCTCAGGGTCCCGGGCTCGAGCCCCGCATCAGGCTCTCTGCTCGGCGGGGAGCCTGCTTCCCCCTCTCCCTTTGCCTGCCTCTCTGCCTACTTGTGATCTCTCCCTTTCTCTGTCAAATAAATAAATAAGTAAATAAATAAAAGATTTTATTTATTAGAGATAGATAACACAAGCAGGGGGGAGGGACAGAAGGGGAGAGAGAAACACTCCCCACTGAGCTGGGAGCCCAATGCAGGGCTTGATCCCAGGACCCTGGGATCATGACCTGAGCTGAAGGCAGATGCTTAACCAACTGAGCCACCCAGGCACCCTTGGGCATATATTTAGAAATAGAATTCCAAAAATCAATTTTTAAATGAAATAACAAACTTAAAGAATAATACCAAATAAAAATCTTCAACAATCATGGCATACACTGACCATCATATGTCGGGATTTCCCAAGCAAGAATCCCTGTTCTTAGGGCTGACATGGGTCCACCCAGTGTGGGCAGCTGCATCTGGCCACTCCCCCAGCAGTGCCTGGGAGGCCCAGAGGGACCCTGCCACCCCCCATGGTGATTCTGTGGCTCTTCCCCCATTTGTTGATAGAACTTACCAACATTTTCCCAACCCTAAGCAAAGGCCTGTGGGCTGCTGCTCCTTTGCCTACTGTGGGTCCCATGGCCTGTCACATATGCACCAGCACAGGCATGCAGCCCCCCCACCAGCCCTCCAGGCTATACTCCCCTGACTTTGGGGTGGAGGGCTGAGAAGCCTGTGAGTTTGAGGGGGGCTGAGGTAGGTGGGCCAGAGGGACCACATGGAGCTCACACACAGCCCACCCCCCTCAGGTGCTGGTGGGGCTCATGCAGGTCACCTGGGATGACATCAGAGAGCATGTCCTGGGTGTCAGGATCAACTTTTTTCCAACCACACATGCCCATTGTAGAGGTAAGTATGTTTAAGGTCAGTGGTACTTGTCCCAAAATCTAGATACATGATTGCATTCAATTTTAACCTTTTTTTTTTTTTTAATACTTCCTTCACTTCCATCCCCTTAACTGGTAAATGTGATCCTACAGCTGGCACAGGGCTGCTATGCTTGCCCTCCTTTGCTATATGAATGTGGTGGTGGTGGCGGAGGGCTTTTTGTTGTTGTTCTCTTTCTTCTCAGGGTAACTGGGATAAAAAGATACCCTTTCCCTACTAGTTCTCTTTCGATGTAAAATTGTTGGGTCGCAATATTTTCTACTCAACTAGAGCTCGCCAGTTCATGGGAATGCAAAAGCATGGGGGACATACTGCTGAGCATTGCTCCTCAGGCTAGCATGCATGTCACCTGCATGTTTGTCAGAAATGCAGGTTCTAGGGGGGTTCCAGTGTACAAAGAGTCTAAGAAGCACTTCAGTGCTGGAAAAGTGACCTTATTTCTTCAATACCTGGACTGCAGGGGGACAAGAAGCTGGAGAGGGAACCTGTAGACCAAAAGGGATTTAATGACACAACAAATATTGAAGAGCATAATCTTATTTAGATTCTCATTCAAACAAAGTTTAAAAACTCCAATCATTTATGGATTATGAATATTTAATATTTTTTAAGGATTACTGGTTTTTCTAAGTGTGATGATTATATTGTGATTATGTTAAAGAATCCCTATCTTTTTAGAGATATTGACTGGCGTATTTACAGATGACATGATACATGCCTTTGCTCTGAAATAATATGGGCGGTGGAGAAGTTGGTGGAATCTAGGTAAAAGGATATTAGCTATGAGTTGATCACTGCTGAAGCTAGCGATGGGACCCTGGGGACTCATGATACTATTCTATGTTTATAGATTTATACGTATGAAATTTTCTTAAAGCTGTTGGACTGAATTGCAGAAGTTATAAAAAGTTTTTGAAAGGTAACAAGATGATCTCTTCATAAGTGCCTGGGGACATATAGCCAGAAAGCTTAGTATTTAAAAAAAAAAAAAAAAAGCAAACACCACCAAATAGGAATAAAGTTCATTCAAAAGACCAGGCAAAAGAGAAGGAGTTACCATATTCCTGCAGAAATAGAAGGAAAAAGAACAAAAATTAAAAATTTTGAAATAGAGAAAGATGGCAGAGTAGGAGCACCATAAATCTGTCTCCCCACCAGACAATGATTGCAGAACCTATCTCATATAGCCATCTTGGAACTCTGGAGTCTATTGAAAGCTTGCAACTTCCAGGGAAAGGCTTGGACAGTAATTGTGGTTAATTTCCCTCCATTTCAGCTCTAAGCATAGTAACACTTACCCAGCCATCACTCCCAGCCATGTGGCAGGCAGCTATTCAGGTTTTCTGGAGCAACTAGCACACAGCCTGTTGGAGCTAGGGTGGGCAAGAAGGACCTTGTCCTCCAAAATGTTGGGGAACTGTGCCCTGATCCCTGACTGGTGCTTCTGACCACAGAGGTACAGACAAATAGGCAGGCAGCCCTTGTTTCAAGCAACCCCGTAATCCCCCACTTGACTTTCAGGGGATTTAAAGGGCCAATGCTTTTTCCTTTCTCCATTTTTTGCTCCCCCCCCCCTTGGAGAGCCAGATCTTAAAGACTGAGGACATGCAAAAACAACAGCATATATGGAAAAAATTAGAAAGTGACCCTGTGTGCCCAGGGAAAGTCTCAGAAAAGACCTACATTTACACTTGCAGGAGGAGTCTCAACATAGAGACAACCCACAAATTTCTTATAAAAAAAATAATACACAATGGAGTAGGGAAATGAAAAATTCACTAGAGGTATTTAAAGGCTTATCTGAGCAGGGAGAAGAAAGAATTAGTGATCTTGAAGATAGGACAATGGAAACTATCAAGGCTGAGGAACAGAAAGAAAAAGATTGAAAAAAGCAAACAGACCCTGACAAACCAGTGGGACACCATCAAGAGGACCAATATATGCATCATAGGAGTCCCAGAAAGGAAAGAGAAAAGGGGGCAGAGAGATGCTTCGAAGAAAAATAGATGAAAATTCTAAAATTGATGAAAGGCATGAATATAAGCATCCAAGAAGCTCAAGGAGCTCCAAGTAAAAGAAATCGAAGAGCCCCACACTGAGACATTACTATAATCAAACTATTACAGGATAACCAAAAGCCAAAGCCAGAAAACTTTGAAAGCTGCAAAAGAGAAGCAAATCATTTTACACAGAGTATCTTCAATATGATTATCAGCAGATTTCTCATTAGAAACTTTGGTGGTTGGAAAGCTGATATAGTTGAAGTGCTCAGAGGGGAAGAAAAACCTGTTAGCCAAGGATTCTGTATCTGGCAAAACTGTCCTTTAAAATTGAGGGAGAAGCTAAGAGATTCCCCAATGAACAAAAATGAAGGAGTTCATTCCCATGAGACCTGCCCTGCCAGAAATATTCAGGGGAGTCCTGCACAGTGAAATGAAATCAAGACAGTAAATTAAAGCCCTATGAAAGACTAATAATCTCAATAAAGGTATAATGTTGGCAATTTTAAAAGCTAGCAGAAATGTAACTGGTTTGTAACTGGAGCAAGGGAAGGAAAAAAGCAAGGGTAGCAATACTAGTTTGTAACTGTTTTCTACATGATTTTGGAGACTAATACATTTAAAAGAATTTTTAGTTTATGTTTTAGAGCACACAATGTATGGAAACAAGGTTGTGACATCCACAACCAAAAGGATGATGATGGAACTGTAAGGGAGTAGAGTTTCAGTATGTTAGAAATTAAGGTGGTATAGATTCAAATTAGAGTGTTAACAACCTTGGATATTAAATATAATCCTCATGGTAACCACAAAGAAAACAGCTATAGAATATACACAAAAGGGAAAGAGAAAGGAATTTAAATATTTCACCACAATCAGCTAAACACAAAGAAAACCGTATCGCAGGATATGAGGGGCAAAACTATAAGGCATATAGTAGACAAAAAGTACAATGACAGAAATCCCACCATATCATTAATTACTTTAAATGTAAGTGGGCTAAATTCTCCAATCAAAAGACAGACTGGCAGAATGGATAACAGATGATTCAACTATGTGCTGTCTGCAAGAGCCTCACTTGAGACCCAAAGACGCAAAAGTGTTGAAAATGAAAGGATGGGAAAAGATATTCCATGCAAATAGTAACCAAAAGAGAGAGCAAGGGTAGCAATACTAGGATCAGACAGAAAAATTCATCAGAGACAAAGAAGGACCTTATATATTAATAAATGTCTAATACAATAAGAAAATATAACAATAATAAGCATTTATGCACCGAATGACAGAATACCAAAATATATGAAGCCGAAATTTACAAATGGAAGGGAGAACTAATTCTATAATAATAGTTAGAGACTTCAATACCTACCTTGCAATAGTGAACGAGCAAGCAGACAGAGAATTAGGAAAAAGAAGACTTAAGCATTGCAATACACCAACTAGGTTTAACAGACATACACAGAAAACTCTACCCAACAACAGAAGCATATACTCTCAAGGGCAAATGGGGCATTTTTCAGGCTGTCCCAAATATTAGGGCCACAAACTAAGTTTCAATAGATTTTTAAAAAGATAGATATTATACAAACTTCTCTGTCAACAATTGGATGAAGTTAGAAATTGTTAACAAAAGCAAAATTAGAAAATTTCACAAATTTCTAGAAATTAAAAAACACATTTTAAAACAAACTGTGGACCAAAAAAGAAATCATAAGGGAAATTAGAAAAAAATAGAGATGAAGATACCTGAGAACACAACAGAGCAAAACTTGTGGGATGCACAGCAAAATTTATGGTGCAAAAGGGAGTATTTATGATGACAAAACTTATATTTAAAAAAGAGATAAACTAACAACCCAACTTTACAACTTAAGGAATTTCTAGTTAAAGAAGAACAAATTCAACCTGAAGCTAGTGGAAGGAAAGAATTAGTAAAAAAAATTAGAGAAAAACAAAATAGAGAATAGAAAAACAATGAGTTTTTCAAAAAGATCAATAAAAATGACAAACCCTTAACTTGCTGGACTAAGGAAAATAACTGAAGTTACTAAAATGAAAACGAAGGTGGGAATATCACTACTGATCCTACAGAAATAAGAAGGATTAGGAGAGAGCACTATCAGCTGTGTGCCTCCAAACTGGATAACTTGGATAAAACTGACAAATTTCTAGAAACACAAAATCTACCAAGACTTAATCATGTAGGGGTATCTGGGTGGCTCAGTCGGTTAAGCGTCTGTCTTTGGCTCAGGTCATGATTCCGGGGTCCTGGGATCAAGCCTCATATCAGGCTCCCTGCCCAGTGGAGAGTCTGTGTTTCTCTCTCCTGCAACTGTTCTTCCCCCAAGTTTGTGCACTCTCTCTCACTTGCTTTCCCTCAATAAATAAATAAAATCTTTAAAGAAAGGATTAAATCATGTAGAAATAGAAAATCTGAATAGGCCTATAACCAGTAAGAAGATTGAATCAGTAATCAAAAATCTAATACCGGGGCACCTGGGTGGCTCTGTGGGTTAAAGCCTCTGCCTTTGGCTCAGGTCATCGAGCCCCACATCAGGCTCTCTGCTCGGCGGGGAGCCTGCTTCCTCCTCTCTTTCCCCCTGCCTCTCTGCCTTCTTGTGATCTCTGCCTGTCAAATAAAATCTTAAAAAAAAAAAAATAGGGAGACGGAAACAGCCTCCATATAATAAAAGCCGTATCTGAAAAGCCCACAGCAAACGTCATACTGAGTGGTGAAAGTCTGGAGGATTTTCCTCTAAGATCAGAGGGTAAGGATGCCTGCATTCACCACTTCTACTCAACATAGTACTGGAAGTTCCATCCAGAGTGATGAAGCAAGAAAAAGAAAGAAAATCATTCAAGTTGGAAAAGAAGTAAAATGAGTTCTTTGCAGATGACATCATCTTCTATGAAGAAAACCCTAAAGACCCCACAACAAAGCTGTTAGAATTAAATGAATTCAGCAAAGTAGCAGGAAACAAAGTCAACAAAGTCAATGAAATGCAGCTCTATACACAAATAATGAACACTTTGAAAAGGAAAACAAAAACCATCCCATTTATAATAGCATCCAAATAATTCCACTTGCAATAGCATCCCAAAGTTAAAAACAGAAATACTGTATGCCCCGGCAGTTGTGCTTTGGGAATATACCCAGAGGAATTGAAAACAGAGCCTTGCAGAAGAACACCCATGTTCACAGCAGCATTATTCATAGTTGCTAAAATGTGGAAGCCACCAAGTGTGCATGATGGATGAATGGAGAAACAGAATGTCTAGACATAAAAGGAGAATTATCTAACCTTAAAAAGGAAGGAAACTCTGACACATGCTACCCCATGAATGAAACTTGAAGGCATTAAGTGAAATAAGCCAGTTACAAAAAGTCAAATATTGTATGATCCCACTTCTAGGAGGTACTCAGAGTAGTCAACACCTTTAGGACAGAAAGCACTGTGGTCTTGCCAGGGACTGAGGGGCAGGAGAATGGAGAGATATTAGTAACAGGGATAGAGTTTCAGTTTTACAAGATGAAAAGAGCAGAGAGTTGGACAGTGGGGTTGGCTGCACAATGTAAAGGTACTTCATACTACTGAACCAGATACTTGCAAGTGGTTAAGATGGTAAATTTTGTGTTATGTGGATTTTATCACATTGAAAAAGGTACCTGGGCTTTTAATTAATTAATTAATTTATTTATTTATTTATTTATTTTTGAGGTGGGGTGGGGCAGAGGAGGAATGAGAGAGAGATGGAGAGAGAGAATATCTTAAGCAGACTCCATGCCCAGACTTGGGGCTCAATCTCATAACTCTGAGACCATGACCTGACCCCAAATCAAGAGTTGGACACTTACCCGAGCTAGCCACCCAGGCACCCCCTGAGTTCCTGGCTTTTTGTTCATTTTCATTGTCTGCCTTGGCAGTGTGGCTTGTTCTGCTCACTCTTAAACCCTGTAGGAGGTGTGTAGTGTGAGCCCATCTCCCTGCATGTGGGCCTGGTCTTTGCTTCAGCACAGGGAAATCTTCACCCGTCACTACACTGGCTTTTGCTCCTCCATTCCGTGTGCAGCCATGTCCTGGAATTCCTTCCACATGTGCCCTGCACATGGCCTCCTGGGGTCCTATCGCTTCATCTCCTTGTCCTTTCCCTTAAAGTTCTCGGAGCTGTCCCCAGCTTAACATGGTCCCCCTTGCCCACTTGATGGCAGGCTGCATCCAGTCCTCATTGTGGTCTTGACCTCCTGTGGGCTTGTCTGCTCCCAGATCTGCCTCTCTAGCAGCAGGGGTGCAGCTTCTTGGGAGGAATTAAGATATCTGTCCCAATTCTTCAGGATCTACATTTACTTCGATTTCTCACACACATCCCTTAATGAATGTTTCTTCTCATGTTTCTTCTCATGTTTCTGGTGACATTTTCCTGTTTGTGTGTCCTTTGAGCTGCACATGGGTGCAAGTTCAATACCAGGGACTTCAGAGGAGTTGTGCCGTTTTGATCATGCGTCCATCTGGCTGGAGGCGGAGGTGCAGGCTGCATTTCCTCTGAGCCATGGAACTCATGTCTGAGGGGCAGCCATGGTTGCAGGTGTCTAGCATGGCTACCAAGACTCAGCCCACACAAGGTCTCTCCTTAGCCCAAGGTCAGCATTGGAATATGCTTTCTGGAGCTCGTGGTGCCTTCCGTGTGGCTTGCCTTACTCTGTGGGCTCTGGCTGCTGCAAGACCAATCCTCATTTCCACCCCTGGCTCACTGCAGGGACAGGGAGTCTGAGTTGCTTCCTGTTCCTTTTCCAACTAACTGGCTGGGTTGGGTTTTCCCGGAGGAAGTTTTGCATGGTTTCCAGGAAGGGATTCAGGCTTAATTTCTCTTTTCTGTTCTTTTGGTCAATGTGGCAGAATCTGGGAAGTGTTGGGTTGGGCTTCATCTCTCTTGGGCTGCTCTGCTCATTCTTCTCCTGGGTCCCGTCACCTCTCTGGCTGCTGGAAGTGCCGAGCTGATGCTGGTGTTCAGGCTCTGCAGCTTACTGCAGGCTGTCCTGAGCTCCTTGTGCTCCCTTCTGTATCCAGGGGTCCATCTTCCTGGGCTGGCTCCCCTTGGTCCTCAACTGGAGGAACTGTGGAGTGAGCATCTCAAACAGATCACAGCAAGGCAGGCAGAAAATGGGGCTAGGACCCAGTGTAGAAAATTCAAGGAAGTGCTCACCCTTGGGGTCACACATGCACCTCTCTAAATATTGTGCCCTGGGTGTCTCACCCACTTCACACCAGTCGTCTCTGGCCAAGAATGAATGATGCTGTTCTCTCGGCCAGGGAGGGAGGACACGGCTCGTCCTACAGCCCTTATGCACCCAGTCAATGCAGGCAAGTGACAAAGTTAGCCTTCAATAATACTGTTATTGAGATTTAATTTACATAGCACAACATGCACCTGTTCTGTGTGGCATTTGATGAGATTTGACAAACTTCTACACTGATGTAAGGACTAACATGATCAGGACAGTGATCATTTTCATCACCCCAACATTTCTTCATGCCCTTTTGTATGAACTCCCCCCACCTTCCCCAGGAACAGGCACCCAATGGGCTGATGTCTCCATTTTTTTTTTCCCTTATGAGCAAACCTCTAAGATGACCCTTAGTGACACCTGCCTCTTCAAAGGTATTCACACCCTGGAATGTGGGCTGAGCCCAGCGGCTTGCTTCTAACCCATGTGGAATGAATGGGATGTCGCTTCTGTGATTAGCTTACATAAGATCATGACTTCCATCTTGCTAGCAGACTCACTCCGTTGGCTTTTTGGCTTGTACACTTTGAAGCAGCAAGAGCCCATGTGGCAAGAGACTGAGGGTAGGCTCTGGCCTAGAGCCAGCAAGGAATCAGATCCTGCCAGCAGCCTGTGAATGAGCTGGAGTGTGGCTCCTTCCCCAAGTGCAGTCTTGGAATGACCGCAGCCCAGCTGCCACCTGGGCAGCAATCCGTGAGAAGCTCCGGAGCAGAGGAGCCGGCCCAGCTGAGCCCAGATTCCTGATCCGCAGAAAGGGTGAAATAAATGTGTGTTATATTAAGCCACCAAGTTTTGGGATGATTTGTTATGCAGCAACCGATAACCAGTACAGCTGGTTCTAGCACTTCACATGAATAATACAGTCAGTCGTCTTTGGTGCTTGGCTTCTTTCCACGCAGTGTGTGTGAGGTTTGTCCGCATTGTTGCCTGTGTTAACAGCTTGTTCCTTTTTTATTGCTGAGTAGATTTCTGTAGTGTGTAATGGCCCCTTTACATGTCCACACCCTAATCCCAGGACCCTGTGAATATATTATACTACTTGGCAAGGGAGAACAAAGGCAGCAGATGCAATGAAGGCTGCCAACCAGCTGACCTGGAGATGGGGAAATGAACCTGGGTTGTCTGGTCGGGCCCAGTGTCATCATACACATCCTTATAAATGGAGGAGCGAGGCAGGAAAGAGAGTCAAGAGTGAGGGGGTGTGGGAAAGACTCAGCTGGCATTGCTGGTTTAAAAATTTAAGGAGTCATAGTGGCCTCTGGAAACTGGAAGAGGTAACAAAAAGATCTCCCTTTCAACCTCCAGAGACGAATCAAGTCCTGCTGGTGCCTTGATTCTAGCCTGGGAAGACGCATTTTGGAATTCTGGTCTTGAGGACTGTAAGGGACACATCTGTTGTAAGGCACTCTGTGTGCAGTCATTTGTTACAGCATGCACACGGCTTGCTCCCCTGCTCTGGGCATGCAGGCTGTTCATTTTCTTTTCTTTTTAAAATTTTATTTATTTTAGAAAGAGTGAACAAACAAAAAAGCATGACAGGGAGAGGGGCAGAGAGAGAGAGAGAGAGCAGCACAGAGCCTGATGTGGGGCTTCATCTCAACCCTGAGAACATGACCTGAGCTGAAATCGACAGTCAAACACTTAAACAGCTGAGCCACCCAGGTGCCCCCAGCATGTGGGCTGTTTCTTGTTCTTGCCTATTATGAATAATTTTGCCGTGAAGAATCCTGGGAATTTTTTTTTTTGTACGTTGTCTCTAATACAGCCACTCTTTCTTCAATGTTGGAACAGACTTTTCATTCGTTGTTGTGTAAGTTTTTAATAGAGACTTCAACTTTAAAAGCAGTTTTAGGTTCATGGCAAAATTGGGCAGAAGGTACAGAGCTTTCCTAAATATTCTCTCCTCCCACCTGCCTTCCGTCACCATCAACATACATTTGTTACAATCAATGAACGTACACTGACACATCATTATCACCCAAAAGCCAATAGCTTCCATGAAGGTCCACTCTTAGTGTTGTGCATTCCATGGGTTTGGAGAAATGTGTAATGACATGTATCCATCATTAGGGGTATCATACAGAGTCATTTCATTGCCCTAAAGATTCTTTGTGCTCCACTTACTTATCCTTCCTTCCCCCCAAGCCCTGGCAACCACCAGTCCTTTCATCATCTCCATAGTTTTCCTTTTCTAGGATGTCCTACAGCTGCAAACATACAGTTGTAGCCTTTCCAAAAAGCCTTCTTTCACTTAGTAATATGCTGTTAAGATTCCTCCCTGTCTTTCCATGGCTTAATAGCTCATTTTGGGGGGGGGCACTGAATGATACACCCTCGTTGGAATGTGCCAAGTTTGTTTATCCATTCACCTACCAAAGGACATCTCGGTTGCTTCCAAGTTTTGGCAATTATGAACAAAGCTGCCATAAACATCTATATACAGGTTTTGTGTGGACAAAAGTTTTTAACTCCTTTGGGTAAATACCATGGAGTGTGCTTGCTGGATCATATGGAAAGAGTATGTTTATCTATTTAAGAAACTGTCTTCCAGGGGCACCTGGGTGGCTCAGTGGGTTAAGCCGCTGCCTTCGGCTCAGGTCATGATCTCAGGGTCCTGGGATTGAGTCCCGCATCGGGCTCTCCGCTCAGCGGGGAGCCTGCTTCCCTCTCTCTCTCTCTCTGCCTGCTTCTCTGCCTACTTGTGATCCTTCTCTGCCAAATAAATAAATAAAATCTTAAAAAAAAAAAAAGAAAAGAAACTGTCTTCCAAAGGGGCTGTCCCATTCTGCATTCCCTCCAGCCATGGATGAGAGTTCCTGTTGTTCTGCATCCTCACCAGCATTTGGTGCTGTTAGTCTTTTGGATTTGGGCCATTGGAATAGGTGTAGATAGTAGTATCTTATTGGTTTAAGTTGCAATTCCTTAATGACATTTGATGTTGAATATCTTTTCATATGTTTATTTGCCATCTTTATCTATTCTTTGATGAAGTGTCTGTTCAGGTCTTTGGCCCATTTTTAATCATATTATTCATTTTTATTGTTAAATTTTAAGACTTCTTTGTATATTTTGGATAACAGTTCTTTATCAGATATGTATTTCACAGATATTTTCTCCCAGCCTGCGACTTGTCTTCTCATTCTCTTATCTTTCATAGAGCAGAACTGTTAACATTCATAGAATCTAGTTTATCACTTTGTGATTGTGTCTAAACATCACCAGACCCAAGGTCACCTAGATTTGCCCCTATGTTATCTTCCAGTAGTTTTATCATTTTGCATTTTACTCTTAGGTCGATGATCCACTTTGAGCTAGTTTTTTATGAAAGATGTAAAGTCTGTGTCTCAATTCATTATTTTGTGTGTGGATGTCCAGAGTCCCAGCACCATTTTTTTTGAAAAGTCTATCTTTGCTCCATTGTATAGACTTTGCCCTTTTGTCAGAGATTAGTTGATTATATTTATGTGATCTGCTTCTGAGCTTTCTATTCTGTTCCACTGATTTATTTGCCAATAACACAGGGCTTGATTACTGTAGCTTCACTAAGTCTTGAAGTTGGGTAGTGTCAGTCCTCCAACTTTGTTTTTTTCCTTTAACAATGTGTTGACTATTCCGGGTCTTTTGTCTCCCCATATCAATTTGTCAGTATCCACAAGATAACTAGTTGGATTTCCATTGGGATTGTGCTAAATCTATAGATCAAGTTGGGATGAACTGATATCTTGACAAAACTAAATTTCTTTACCTATAAACATGAACTAGCTCTTTTTAATGATTTGATCCATCATCAGAATTTTGCATTTTACCTAATATAAATCTTGTACATATTTTGTTAGTTTTATTTTTTATTTTATTTTATTTTATTTTTTATAGAGAGAGATTGAGCAAGTGGGGCAGGGGCAAGGAGGGGCAAAGGGATAGGGAAAGGGAATCTTAAGCAGGCTCCATGCTCAGAGGGGAGCCCAAATCGGGGCTCGATCTCATGATCCTGAGATCATGACCTGAGCTGACTTGAGCTGGATGCCTAACCAACTGAGCCACCCAGGTGCCCCTTGTTAGTTTTATATGTAAGCATTTCTTTTTTGAGGGTGCTAATGAAAATGGTATTATGTTTTCAACTTCAAATTCCACTTGTTCATTGTTAGTACATAGGAAATGAAGTTTTGTCTAGTAACTCTGTATTCTGTAACTTTGCCATAATGGTTTACTAGTCCAGGAGTTTTTGGTTGATTCTTTGAGATTCTCTACATGTCATCTGCCAAAAAGCTTTATTTCTTTCTTCCCCATCTGTATACAGGTATTTCTGCTTTTCTAAACTTTGTATTACGCCACTTCCCTTTTATGAAACATCTTCATTAGTACCTGTTTTTGCTAACTGAAAGAAAACTAAAGAGGAAGATATCCCTGCTTTTGTTCTTGATCTTAGTGGGAAAACTTTAAGTATGATATTAGCTGTAAGCCTTTGTAGATATTCTTTATCAAGTTCAGGAAGCTCTCTATTCCTAGTTAACTGAGAGCTTTTATTATGAATGGGTGTTAGATTTTATCAAATGCTTTTTCTGCATCTATTGGTATAATCATGTAATTTTTCTTCTTTAACTTGTTGATATGATGGATTACATTAATTGATTTTCAAACACTGAGACAGCCTTGCATACCCTGGAAAAATTCCACTTGATCATGATGTACAATTCTGTTTATACATTGTTCCATTCAATTTGCTAATATTTTGTTGAGGATTTTTACATTTGTGTCCCTGAGAAATACTGGTCTGTCATTTCCTTTTCTTGTGATGTCTTTGCCTGGTTTTGGAATTAGGTTAATGCTGGTCTTACAGAATGAGTTAGAAAGTATTCCCTCTGTTTCTGTCTTTTGGAAGAGATTGTAGGGAATTGGCAAAATTTCTTCCTTAAATATTTGGTAAAATTTGCCAGTAAACCCATCTGGGTCTGGTGCTTTCTGTTTTGAAGGTTATTAATTATTGGCCCAGGGGAGGGGGGTTAGCCCAGTGACGGGTATTAAGGAGGGCACGTATTGCATGGAGCACTGGGTGTTACATGCAAGCAATGAATCAAGGAACACTACATTAAAAACCAATGACATACTGTATGGTGACCAACATAACATAATAAAAAAATTGTCTTGATTTCCTCAATAGATACAGGCCTATTCAGAAAAGTATATATATACATCTTCTTTTCTTTTCTTGCCCAGATAGGGCAGATGAGTTTATGACAGTTAATGCATACAGGCCATGACTCTCCTGGAAATAATAAAGTACTGGTGCTCAGGGACAGCTCAGCTGGCTAAAGACCAGCAACTGGAGCTCCTCTCCAGGATTCTGCTCTGCATGTGTGTATGTGTGTGTGTTATGTTGCCTGGTTCCTGGAACCTAGGAGGCTGCCTCCATCTCCCCAGCTCATCTCTCTCTCTTTCTCTGAGATGGAAGGGAGTCACCCTGAAAAACATCAATGATGGAACCCTTCCCTCTCCCCACCCGGTCAGCCCTGGCAGGAGACCTATATGTGGAACTGGGTGTTTTTCAGGGTGACTGCCAGCTTTCTAGGAGACACAGTCTTGCCTGAGCGTGCTGGTGGTTTTGCATCACCTGCAGGAGACTCTGGGCAAGAGATTCTCCATGGCAGGACATGAGCCAACAAGACGTAGATACTCATCCATGAGGAACACGACTTCCCAGGGGGCATCAAAGCCTTGGGCTGGCTTCCACCTTAAGTCCTTGCCCCTGTTCTGCCTCTGCCTGGACCCTCTTCCACCAGATGTCTGTGCAGCTTCCCATGCTCAGGAAGTGCCTGGGTCAAATGATGCTTTCCCCTGGAAACCTGCCCTCTCCCTCCACTTCAGTCTCCTTCTCCTATCACTGTCTATTTTCCTCTGGCACATGTCACATCTACGAGTCACATCTGTGGGCCTGTCTGTCTCCATCAAATGTCAGCTCCATGAGGCAGGCCTTGCTTATCCTTGGAGAACCTTGACCTGGGCCTGACCCAGAATAGGAGCTCACCCCATGTTTGGGTGTGAAGGGATGATTTCTTGCTCCTGATCAGCCTCACCTAGTGCCCCAGCCTGATATGGCCCAGCCCTGCTGGGCCTTGTGTCAGCAGAAACCCCCTGGGTGGGAACTCCTTGATACCTTGATGCTTCCTGCTGGCTGCAGGCTGCTCTGGGTGAGATGGGACAAGCCCCATGTGTCTCCACCTACCTGACCTCTTCCCACCCTCCACCCTCCTAGCTCCCCTGCCCAACAGGGCATGACCTCTTCCTAGAGTCAGGCTTCCAGTGGAGCTTTCCAGAAAGTGGAAGCTAGTGCAGGGCCGGAGCCCTGGATGGGCAGATGCGTGGCTGCACAGCTCAGCTCCCAGTGGCTATGGGGGTCCCAGGATGACAGCCAGTGACAGAAAGCTCTCCTCCTCCCACCCAATCAGCCCCAGCAGGAGACCTACATGCGGATCTGTGTGTTTTTCAGGGTGACGTTCAGATCATCCAGGGCCTCCTCCATCTCCTGCGTGTTCTGGATGAGCGAGAGGTTTTGCTCTTCCAGCTTCATGAAGATGTCCAGGAGCTGCTGGGGATCTGTGAAGTACAGCTCCAGCTCCTGCAACCAGAGCCACGTGTGCAGGCTGGCTGGGCAGCACAGGGGGACTAGCTTCTGCAGCCCCACCCAGAGCGGGGCCACTGACCTCCCCGTCGCTGTCTGGATCCTCATACATGGTGGAGATAGAGCTTGACCTGCAGAGAGATGTGAGGTCAGGGCACTGCTGTCCAGCCTGGGGGGCAGAGGTCTGGTGGTGGTCTTACTTTACCCCCAATGGGGAAGCCTCCCCTTCTCCTCCCACCAGCTGACCTGGAGAAGGCACTAGTTTCCCTCTTGGCCCCATACATGTCACACAGCAGTTAGGGGAGGGTTTCAAAATTCAATTAGTTCATGTCATTTCAGTTAGAATAGAACTCAGCCTTCTTCCTGGAGCCTGTAGAACTCCTACTGCCCCTTTACCTGCCTCTGCTACCCCTTAAGTTACTCAGCCCCTGTTCCTACCAGCTCTCTTTCTGTTTCTCTGGTTGCTGACCCTACCTCAGAACCTTTGCACACACAGCTCCCACCGCTAGAGTTGCCTCACCCCATTTACCATTCTTTTTCTAAGAACAACCTTCAGGGCCTTTTCTGCCCACCTCCCCTATCTAGATTTGCCCTTGGCACTTTCCTTGATGGTCCTACTCAGAGCTATCCTGTGATACTTGAAGCCACTTCTGCCTGACCCTGAGAACCCCACAGGGGCAAGGACTATCCTGGGTTGGCCCTCAGGGTTGTGGGGGAAAACTATGAGCTTTGAGCACTCAGCATGGGGACCTAGGAGGCCCTGCTGGAGGGGACCTAACCTCAACCGACTTCCAAACCTGCTTTCATCACCCCTCCTGGCCTCCTTCAGCCTAGCCCTTGCCCTGGATGTGCCGGTTCTGGAGGCTGAGAAGCAGGTGGGGCAGGCTCATAGCCAAAGGCATCTGGGTCCCACCCATAAGAACCCAAGCTGAGGCCTGCCTGACTCCAGGCTCTGACCTACGTGACAGGGAAAGGTAGTAAGTGCAGGACTCTGTGGGATCCCAGAGGAGGAACCCTGGAGGACTTCCCAGAGGAAGGGTCACAGTAACAACCAAAGCACTCACCAGACCTGTGGCTCATACTGAACACTTGATGTCTATTTGGCAAATGAAGAACATGCAGCTTAGAGAACTGGCTACCTGCCCAAGGTCACCTGCAGGGCACTGCTGACCCATAAGGTGCCTGAGAGTCTGCCCTACAGATAGGCATTGTCTGTGGGGTGGGCTGGACTTTAGCCCCTACTTGCCCTCTCTACTGAATGCCTTGTGCAGCCCACAACCTGCCCATCTGTACTCAATGGCCCTGGTCACATGGCTAAAAGATGGAGGGACCCAGGTAGTATGATCCTAGACGTCTCTTCTGAGGGATTGCCCCAGCATGGGGCCTTGAGGGTGAGGCTCCTGAGCTGAGGGCAATGCAGGCGGGGAAGCATGCATAGCTAACCTCTTAGAACCTCTGTTCAATAAGGAACTGGAAATGACAGTTCCCACTGGCCAGGGTTGCAGGGATCCAACTTAACTTGAGGCTTGTGCCTGGCCCACCAATGGTGGCTACTCTTCTCCACAAGGCACAACCATGATGCATAAAGAGGAAAGTGAGCTCAGAAACCGGTAGCACTCAGGTCCCCTTGCAGCCCAAGAAACATCAGTTTGGGATGTGGGAGGTCGAGTGAGGAGAACATCAAAGGGAGCAGGGTATGCTCACAGGGGCAGAGATCAGGAGCTGGTGGGGGAGAAAACCATGGGGAAGGGTTGGCAGGCTATTGAAGAGAAGGAAGGAGAGAGAATGGTACACTTAAGGGAAGAGCAGAAGATACAGACCTTGCACAGCAGAATGGCGGGGAGGCTCCTGAGCTCCTGGGCCACCCATTCTCTCCAACCCTTGTGCCACCACACTTACCTAAGCTGATAAACTAGAAAGCTTCCAAGAAAACAGAGGAGACTATTTCAGTAGGATTGGCAAAGATTTCTTACATAGGACACAACATTCACCAACCATAAAGGCAAAGATTGGCTAATTGGACTCAAAAGAATAACACTGGGGCGCCTGGGTGGCTCAGTGGATTAAGCCGCTGCCTTCAGCTCGGGTCATGATCTCAGTGTCCTGGGATCGAGCCCCGCATTGGGCTCTTTGCTCAGTGGGGAGCTTGCTTCTCTCTCTCTCTCTGCCTACTTGTGATCTCTCTCTCTCTGTCAAATAAAAAAAAATCTTAAAAAGAATAACACTGAGAGACTAATAAGACAAGTCACAGACTGGGCAAATATAGTCATACTACACTTTTACACGAAGGACTGGCATCCAGATACATAAAGAACTAATGGAAAACCAGAAGTGGAAGACCAATAATCCAATAAATATGTACAAAAATTGAATAGACACCTCACAAAGGAGGTGTCCTTATATATATGCCTTATATGTATGTCCTTACATATGCCATCATATGGCATCATGAAAGTGTCACAAAGACCGCATGAGATACTACCCCCACCCCCATAGGACTCCTGTCTTTTATTCTCCATATTCTTTTTTTTATTTTATTTTATTTATTTATTTGTCAGAGAGAGAGGGAGAGAGAGCGAGCACAGGCAGACAGAGAGGCAGGCAGAGGCAGAGGGAGAAGCAGGCTCCCTGCCGAGCAAGGAGCCCGATGTGGGACTCGATCCCAGGACGCTGGGATCATGACCTGAGCCGAAGGCAGCTGCTTAACCAACTGAGCCTCCCAGGCGTCCCTATTCTCCATATTCTGATCTTTTCACCCCTGGGGCTGAGCTGACTCCTGACTGGACAGACTGTCTCTCCCAGGGCTAGCCAGTTCCTAGAAAGGGTAAAGGACACACCCTTGAATATGCTTTTCAGGGGCAAACCAACCAATACCAAGCTCTCATAGCTCTCACTATTCCCCTGCCCTGGTGGCCAGATAACTGAGGACACCCCTTGGCCCCAGAGCCCTAAAATTAATCAAGCTCACCAATCCTAAATCCACGTACCCTGCGTACTTGCTCTTTCCTGCAGAAACCACAAGAAGGGCTCCTGCCCACACCCCCTGCACTCCCTCTTCCTCCGGACGCAGCTGGTTGCCTCCCCCTGTAGTGCCAGGCTGTGTGGCGTGCCCCCTCCTCATGAGAACAGAGTAAAAACCACCTTTTCAATGACATCATCTCATGATGTGTGGGTCTTACCCACCGTCACATTATCTATTAGGACATGATTTATAACAACCCTGCCAGAATACCAAGACAGATGGGAACCTACAATAGCGTGATCCCAGGATCTGACCTGATGTGGGGCCGGACGTGGGGGTGCCAGCCAGAGCGGCAAATGTGGCAGCCACGTCAGGAGTCTGTTTGGCAGAAGCTGCTAACGCTCGTCGACTCACCTTGTGCCCCAGCAGTCCCACTCTTATTTCCAACCAACATAGTGCTCACGCAAAAGAGAGTACTTATACATACAAGTACAGGAATGTTTGCAGCAGTTTTAATGAGAAGAGCCAAGAACTGGGAACAACGCAAAAAGGCCACCAGTCGGAGAGAGGACCCAAAGAGTGGGGCTTCTTCATGAGGTGGGACACTAAGTGGCAACAGCCAAGAACAACCTGCGGCTGCACACAACCGCGCAGATGCTCAGTGAAGGGACACTGGCCCGGAGAGCACACTGCTGCTGTTCTCGGCACCCCAAGTTTCAAAACAGGGAGAGTGTCCCGGGGTAACAAAGACAAAATAGTGTGAACGTACTGGTGTGGGGTCTGATTGAGGAGGGCCTGAGGGAGTTCTGGGCTCCAGGAATATTCTGTTTGGACCTGAGTGTGATTACACGGGTACATATATGTGTAAGAACTCAAGAGTTGTTCACTTAAGATTTGTTCGTTTTGTGATCTGTTGACATAGCATAAGTATGAAAGAAAAAGAATAAAAGACCTAAGTCTGATCACATCACTGGTTTGCTGAAGCTTCCTGGCTCCTGTAGGCTCTGGGCCTGAGGGTGCCAATTACACCTGGCTGTGTGTGACCCCATTTTCTCACCTGTCATGTGGGTACCCTCCAGGAGGTACTGGGGCTTGGTGGGGGTGCTGACTGGAGTAGCAAGGGGGAAAGTAGCAGAGAGGGAGGCAGGGGTTGGCTGGGGAAGGGGAGGGGGGATGGGGCAGGAGGTCTGTCTTGTGGTCACTGGTCATGGCTGGAGAACACTGGTGGGCATATGTGGGGGGGGTGGGGTCAGGCACTGCAGGAAGAAATACAGGATGTGTAAGAGGTGCTTTGTGGTCCCAGAGACGGTGCTGGAGAGGCTAAGGGGCAAGAGTCACTGGAGTTGGAACCTGATCCCAGGAGGAGGCAGGACCTTCAGCTAGAGCATCCAGGATGACTTAGAGAACTGTCAGAAACTGGAATGACTATGCATGACCAGCAGACTCACCCCTGTGCCCTGAGACAGTGGATTTTGTGTCAACTTGCCTAGGTTCAACATTATTCTAGATGTTTCTGTGAAGATGTTTGTTAGATGAGATGAACAAATCAGTAGATTTTGAGTAAAGTAGATGACCCTTCATGGTGTAGGTGGGCCTCATCCAATCAGTTGAAGGCCTGAAGCGACAAAGACTGACCTCCCATGAAGAAGAGGGAATTCTGCCAGCCTACTGCCTTCAGACTTATGCTGCAGCAGCAGCTCTTCTTCTCTGGGTTTCCACCTGCCAGCCACCTGCCTTGGCTCTCCAGTCTTTTTTTTTTTTTAATAGTTTATTTATTTGAGAATAAATAAATCACAACAGAGAAAAATCACAACTAGGCAGAGAGGCAGGCAGAGAGAGAGGAGGAAGCAGGCTCCCCGCGGAGCAGAGAGCCTGATGCAGGGCTTGATCCCAAGACCCTGGGATCATGACCTGAGCCTTGGCTCTCCAATCTTGCCAGGCTGGCCCAAGGGGATGGTCCAGATTGCATGGGACAGGTAAGACCCTGCCAGTGGCCCCTGGCCCTGTAAAGGCGAGCACCTGGTAGCCATCTGAGGCCATCCCTCCCCATAATCACATATGAATATCGCTCTAGTAGCGCTAAGAGGCCAGGGCTAGATAGTCGAGGGAAGAACTACCTCCAGCTGCTCCCTGGCGGTGCCGCTTATGGACAGACAGCAAGCTACACAGGGTCAGCTCTCCAGTAAAAGGAAGGACAGGCGTAAGAAAATCACCTTTGCTTGTATTTACGTTGAATCAGGAGGAAATGCCGGTATTCATTTGAGCTACTGAACAGCAACTTCTTATGGTTCAATGTACTGTTAACATTAAAAGGCTGGAGAGGGGTGCCTGGGTGGCTCCGTGGGTTGAGTGTCAGACTTGTGATTTCTGCTCAGGTCATGGTCTCAGGCTCAGTGGGGAGTCTGCTTAGGATTCTCTCTTTCCCTCTCCCTCTGTCCCCCTCCCCGCCCCATTCACGCGCATGTGCTCTCTCTGTCAAATAAATACATCTTAAAAAAACCAAATGGCTTGCAGGATATCCTGTAGATAACAAATCTCGCTGCATTGCCATCTGTGGCTTCTTGACCCAACAGTCTGGGTGGGGAGGGGGCTGGAAGGAGGTGTGCCAGGCCTGGGGCTGAGAGCAGGAGGCTTAGACTTCTCAGCTTAGACCTTTCTATATGGTTGTGATTTTTCTGAATGTATTACTTAGTAAACTCCTAAAACTAAACAAGTTTTCAGTGAGGGAGGAGGAGTAACTGGGAGTGACCCAGCAGCAAGGGGAGGTGGGGTAGGTATGGCTCTGGCCTTAGAGGCAGAGAGGTTTTTAAGTGGGGTAGGGATAGGTCTGCATTGACTCGTGGATGTGTTTGAGGATTCTGTTTGTCCAAAGTAAGTGTCACACTTAAATCTGGGTAATTTTAGTAAAAATCCAGACTCTGGCTTTTCGTGAAAGGCTCCGGAACTCTGACCTCCTTGGCCAGCACTCCCTGGCCACCGAGGGCTGGCAGGGGGCATATGTCTTCCCATTCACTGTGCCCAATTTGGCTGCCTGCACCGTTTATATCTGACTGTCCCATTAACACCTGAGTGGGCCACCTCAGGCATAAGTTGATCGAACTGGACAGAAAGAAAACTGTTCAGAAAACATTTTGATTTTGGTGCTTAAGTCTGACTACACAACTTCTGTGTTGGGAACAGCCCTTCCTCATGGTCTCACCCTTCCCAGAGAGACTGGGCTCGTCCTGGGCACCCCTGGCCCAGAGCCACTGCAGAGCACTCCCCACCAGGCCCCAGCCACTTCTCCGCCCTACCCGAGGCCCACTCACCCTTTGGGGTCCAGTTCACTGCTCAGGCTGGGCTGTCTGCTGTACTGGAGGCTCATAGTGCTGGATAGAAGCCGCCTCAGCCGTGTCACTGGCAGGGACTTCGAGGGTTTCTTTGGGCCCTGCCCATCTGGAGGAAGCAGAGGAATGGTTTCCACATACCCCAGCTTGGGGCAGTCACATACCTCTAGAGCTTGTTTTGCCCTTGTTCCCTGGTCCTACAGGAAGCAAGGGAGGGTTCCAGATGGCTTCGGCTGGAGCCAGAATTTCAGCAACACTGCTTGAGGGCACAGGGCTCCCCAGGATCCTCCCAGCCCTCTTCCCCTCAGTTTCAGAAAGATATGCATGGGAGGAACGTGCCTAGGGTCTGAGTTAGAGCAGGCCCTGTCTTCCTCGACTGGATGTGTGGGCTGAGCCACCAGGCCCCAATGGGCACTTACTGCCTCTGGCTGGGGCTTTGTGAAGCATGGAAGGGGCCCAGCCTGTGGGTCTCCATGCCTTAGATGGACCCAGGGACTGGCTGTCTCTTTTCTGCTACCTTTGTCCCCTCCTGTGGAGAATGAAATGTTCTCTTTTGGGGGCTTGGTGGCCTCCTTGGTCTTTTTGAGATCCTGGTGCTTCTTCTCCTTTTCTTCCAACCACTCCTTGGGCGACAGCTTGTATAGGAAGTCCTTGTAGATCTTGTAATGCTGCAAAGTGTCTTCAAATTTGGAGATTTCACTAGACCCGGGAAAGGGTGGTGAGGTCAGGCTCTGCCTGCTGGGACACCCCTCCAGAGGGGACTGCCCCTGAAGCCTGGCCACGCCTGGCCAAGCCTGGTGTGCTCCTTGTTCTCCTGGGGACAGGCATGGCATCACTGCTGTGCTGGGGAGAGGACATTGCCCCACTGGGGACCAATGGGGCTCAGACCTCCACAGTGACAGTGGTCTGTGACTTTGGAGTGGCCGTGGACCCGGGCGACCCTGTGTGCCAAGTGAGCCCTGCCTCCTAGTGAGGCTTTGGGAAAGTCACTGAATCTTTTCTTGGCCTCTGTCACCTCATCCGTAAAATGGGCAGCTGCATCTGTCAGGCTTTGAGTCCCTAAGCTATTTAGTAAGTCTGGGAGGTGAAGTCATGAGGTCTGTGCTGCACTGAGGCTCCTTTTGGCCCTGGGAGAGGGGTGGAGGGAAGGGCAGCAGACCAGGATGGGCCGGCTCTCTCCTTCAGCTCACCTTTTGATGTTCATGATCTGGGTGGTCAGTTCACGGATCTCAATGATCTTCTCCACTTTTGCTTTGGTCTCCTTCTCAGCCCTGGGGGTAGGGATGGGGGTGGGGGCAGGGAGCCAACCGCAGACAGTTAAAGGAGGCGTGTACACTGCCTTGGGGGAGTGGGGGTGGGGTGAGGAGCCACCTGGGGCCCCTTGGGCGGCTGGGTGGATGCAGGCAGGTTGGGTGCAGGTGCAGAGTTCCAGGGGGCATGGGGTTGGGGCGCGCGGGCTGCCCCTCCGCAGGGGGCTCACGCTCTCAGGGCCTGAACGGAACTGCGGTCGTTCTCCCGGAGAAACTCATCGAACAAGGCTGCGTCCTTCTCCAGGGACTTCTCTGCCTGCTCCAGCTCTGCCTCCTCCTTGGCCGCCAGCATCTCCAGCCGCTGGATCTCCTTCCGCTTCATGTCCAGGGCGTACTGAGGGCCACCAGAGCAGGAGTCAGGCTCCTGGCTGGGAGATCCCCCTCCCTGGGCCCCCTGCGCATTGTAGGTGGGCCAACCTGGATGAGGAATATCTGTCGCTTCTGGTTAATGTAGATGTTCATGTTATCAGATTCCATCTTCCTTTCTGCAAGATAGGAGGAAAGCCTCTGGGGGGCCGGGTGGGCAGCGTGGGAGAGACCCGAGCTGGGCCGAGGATGCCAATCCCGGCATCTGCTGTGCTAGGAGGCTCAGGTTATTACAGGGACTCTGGGAGACTGAGCCCTGCCTCTAGGAAAAGGAAAGAAGGCTCTGTTTATGAATTGCACTCTGCATGGCTGGAGACTGGGCCAGGTCTGACTATGTCTGACTCAAGCCTCTCTTGCTGTAGTACTCTTCTCACCTGGAGTAAGACTCTGGACACCCCCCGCCATGGACATTTCATCCAACGGGATCTAATAACGAAAGTCCTATTAGGTCAGGAGCTGCATCGGGGTGGTGAGAGAATAATGGGGCACCATGATCTCTTTTTGGGGGGAACTCTAAACCCCCAGGATCCAATTTTAGTAGAAGCTAAGTCAGCACACCAGGGTTTCAGCCAGGTGGGAGGAAATTAAGGTGGGCATCTGGAACACCTTCTGGAGGGCAAGCAGAGAGGTAATGTAGCTGGGGTTAAGGGCCATGGGAGCCTCCTTCTCTTGTCTTTCTGGAAGGAAGGGCCTAGAAATGCCCTGACTTTGAAGAGGCCAGGAACTGAGGAAAGGGCCTTGGAACAATGTGGCTCTCTGCATTATCTCTTAAACCCTCTCCTTTCTGGAAGATGCTGTGGTGTGGGAGTCTTAAGTCTAGAAGCCTGGAAGAGACCCAGCTTGGCCTCTGTCTCCCTGGCCCACCTTGTGGGAAGACCCTTTCCCTCAAGGAGACCCAGCTCCCCACTGCAAGTCAAATCTGGGATAAGGACAAGTCTTGTGCCTAAACCTGCTGAGTCCAGTCTTCCCCATCCAGACACAGCTTGCCTTTCCCAGATCTTGGGAACAGAGGGTGGAGACAGAAATGAAAACCTTGCAGTGCTGCTGTTCCTGCTCACACAGAGCTGGGCACGAAAGTGTCAGAGTGAGCTCGGGGCTCTCCACCCCAAAATAAGCCATGGGGCCAGGCGTGGAGGCTGGGTGTCTTTTTGATTAATATTCCCGTTCAGTACACCTGCAGCCCAGCTGGGTTCCAGGACTTTATTGTCTGGGCGGGTAGAATATTAATGCATATTCTGCACTCAAGATTTCCTACTGGGCCATAAAACTAATAAGAGCTCACACACACACATACACACACACACACACGCACACGCACATACAGTTCCTTTTAATTATATGTAGCATCTAAAGACGTTGGTTCATACAACCCACGAGGTCGGCAGTGTCACTGGCCAGGAGAGGAAACTGCTGTGCAAAGGAGTTGAAGAGCCTGCCCAGGATGGCGAGGTCATTCAGTGCTGAAACTGAGATCTGAACTCAGGGAACTTCATGCCACACGGACTCTCTTTACCATCAAGTTCAGGTACCATATTTTATATGTGTGCAATCTGCATTCATGTGCACGGGAACGTTCCAAATGCAGGCAGTATTGGGATTCAAAAGCTTTTAAATTTGCAGTCCATCTGGAACTGATGTGTGTGGCAGTGGGAGGCAGAGTCAGACCTGAAGACCTCCACATTCCCCATTGCACCACAGCCCCGCCTCTTCAAGCACTTTAAAAGCATGAAGGGCAAGACCTGACTCTAGAAAAAGGGGGCACCTTTGGTCATGCAGAGCTTCCACGCTGTGTGGTCATGGAAGGCACGCAGCCGTTCCGCCTCGGCGCGCGTCTCCTGGTCCTCCATCTCGTCCTCCAGCTGCAGCTCCCGACGCAGGCTGGTGTGCTTGGCCGACACTTTGGATGAGTAGGTCATCTTCTCGTGCACCTGCAGGGTCGTCGTCTGCTCCCGCTCCTGGCAGGCGGGGCCGGGTGGAGTTGGGCGGTGCCAGCAGCTACTTCTACCCGCTCCCCACCAAACCTAGGACAAGCCTCCTTCCCTTAGCATGTTGCCCGGGTCACCAAGGTCGGAGAGAGGGGTCCTGCATGTGCCGTCGCTGCACAGGGAGGTTGTGGAGCTGTGTGTGCTTGTGGAAGTGCCTGGGATGCCTTGAACACAGCTCTCGGGTTGAGAGGGAAGTAGGCAGGGAGCACTTTCATAGAGCGGGGTGAAGGTGGGGTCCCCAGGGGAAGTACAGTTAGCCCAGTTAGATGGCATTCAGTAGTACAGGGACATACTCACTAACAGATGATTCCTCTTTCATCTGAAATTCACACTTACTGTGATCTGCTAAATCTGACCCTCCAAGGTTCAGGGAAACTAGATCTGAGCTTCCGAAAGAAACTCAAGATCCCTGGGGTTTGGAATGGGGCTGGAAAATGTGCATTTCCTGATGTATCTTTGGTCACTGGTTGAGTCTCAGTGGGAGCCACTTGTCCAAGGAATCTCAGATACTGAGCCCTGAGTTGGGGCAGACAGAATCAGCCCAGAAGGGAGCCTGGAACACTGGCCATGCCCATGCCCCTGAGAGTGTGTCCCAAAAACATGGCCCATGCTGACCACTTCTTGGTGGAGATGCCCCAGGTGAGTCCTCCCCGAGCCTGGCTGCAAGGCTGCTTTCATGCTGCAGGGGGTGAGAATGGACAAGGGGCCTTGGATGGGGAATGGGGAGGCAAGACAGACTATGCTGGGGTACAGACAATGTACCTATGTACCCCTATGCAGGGGCTGGGGGTTGGGGCCGGCTCCAGGACTCCCAGGTACGGCTGAGGGGCATGCGTGTCTGTGTGTGTGCGCCTGTGTGCTTGTTTGTCTGTGTATCTGGCTTCCAAGAATTCCAGAGAGGGGGATTGTGCGAGGCTGGAGCAGTTGGGAGGGTGGTGGTCTCCTGGGGGAGGTGTGAGGGTCCCTGAGGTCTGAGATGGGTCTTGCAGGACAGGGAGAGTCTCGGGAGCTGATGACCTCTGGTGCAAGGGAAGCAAAAGTAAAGCCTCGTGGTTGAGGCTAGGCCCCAGCAGCCTCTAACAGCCACTTGGACAAGGCCCAGGAACAGTAGTGATAAAACCATGTGAGAACAGTGGGACAGGTCAGAGACTGGAGAGCTAGTCAGGCTTCTGAAATGATTTTTTTTTTAAATGGTGAACCACTGGGGCGCCTGGGCGGCTCAGTCCGTTAAGCATCCAACTCTTGATCTCAGCTCAGGTCATGATCTCAGGGTCATCAGGCTTTGCACTCAACTTGGAGTCTGCTGGAGATTCTTTCTCTCCTTCTCCATCTGCCCCCCTGACTTGTGCTCTTTCTAAATAAATACACAAAATAAAGCATTCTTCTTAGAAGGGCAATCAGTCCTAGATACTCACTGCACGAGACTTATTCCGCTCCTGTTCTCTGAGCAAGAAGAAATCCACATCTCCAGACACATGGAAAGGATTTGCGGAACGGTCAGGAGCAATCGTGGACACTGGGGAGAGAGATACTTCATTGGAGAGATGAGCTGGCTCTTCTAAAGGTGGCCTATGTCTCGGGAGTCCTGGCATCCCCCCAGTCCAGCATGAGGAACTTGAAAGCACAAGCTAGTGGCGAATGTTCTCTTGGATCTGGCAGTACCTGAAGTCCAACCCTGGACCTTCCAACTCCATAAACCCACCTGTCTGGTTTAACCTAGTTGGACATGGGCATCTGAAAGAGACCTGGTGAACTCAGCACAATCTGTGTCTCATATGTCTGGCTCCTCTCAATTAAAGTCTCAGGAACCCCCATTCCATAGAGGAGAGAAGCAAGAGTCGGGAATTGATGGGGCCAGCTGGCAGGAGGTTGGCCAGCTCCAAAACAGAGGCACCTGCCTGCAGAGTGGCAGTGGCACACCAGATGAACATACTCTGTCTGCAGGATTCTCCAGGAGCTTCCCAGGGGAAGGCTGAGTTTGTGGGCAAGTGAGGCAAAGCACCTGAGGCCTAGGGGGTGGAGGGCAGGGCAGGAATTTGGGAGATGGGGGCTGTCAAGGACCCCAGCTCTGCTGCTTTCCTACTCCTGTGGGTAAGGGAGAGATTCCTGCTGCTCGGCTCATCAGGGACAGAACCCAAGAGGCACCGAACTAAGGGCTTCAAAATATGGATGCTTTCTCCCCTTATCCTTGATTTAGAGGAAACAGGGTTCCTTGTAAGACCAAACCAAACCAAACAAAACAAAACAAAACACTTTACTTTTTAGAAGTAAAAGAGTATGAGAACAAAAGAACTCCTCCACTTTGAAAAAAACTGTGGGTGACATTCTGGGGGTATTTCTTCTAGTAATTTCTAACACCTATTTTTAATAATTTCACATCTTTTAAAAAAAACAGTTTCACCTTCAGCAATTGCCTGGGAAATTACTAATTCGGTGAGAGCTCTGTATGCAATTACAAAGGGGTACAGTAAGGCAGGACTTCACCAGGGCGTGTCGGGGGACCAAGCGTGGCAGCCACACGCCGCCTCGGGCACTGGTGTGCCACCACAGGCTGGCTCTTGGTAACTGACTTTCTGAAGGGGGAATAGGGGCCAGGGGCTCTGAGCATTTCCAAGCTTCAGAGCCTTGTGCCGACCTGCCTTTCTGGAGGTTTGTCCCATTTTACACCCTCACCAGCAACAAGAGACTGTGAAGGGGATTCGAAGTTATGCTCTGAGGGTCTCAAAATACCTCTACACGAGAGCCGAACTTATGAATGAGTGAAAGTGGAGAAGCTGGCAAACTCCATCCTGCTCAGGCCATCCAAGTGAACCAGAGCAGAAGCGAGAGGGGTGGCCTTCTCTGGCCGGTGCGACCCCAGCAGTCACTTAGACGGCTCCCCCAGGGTCTTCGCCTGCACCCATCGTATGGAGGGGGCAGAAAAGCTCCAAGTCCACAACATCTTTGTACTATTCTTTCACATTTTCTGTAAGAATGAAATCCTGTCAAAACACTTTACAAATCTGAGTGAGAGGAGTAAAGAAAGATGACCAGCTCCTAGGCCCCGCTGAGGGGATGAAGCCCGCAGCAGCCTCTGGTAGGTCTTAGCCTGGCTTCTGCAGATGGGAGAATGCAGGAGGGGGCCGTCCAAGACAGGGAGAGGTCACAGGGGCGGTGCCGGCCCCAGGGCCATCAGGGACCTGTGGAGAGGAGGGACAGAAGTGGGATGGGCTTGTGCGGGTTTGGAGCATGGACGCTCGTCCCACACCTAATCATGACTTTCTTTTACACAAGGATTTTGCAGCTGCTAGAGAGCTCTGGAAGAAACTTCAGGGCCTTTCTGTCCGAATCGGGAGGCTGGGGAGGCAGGTGTGAATGGTGCACCGGGCACATGGCTTTGCCTCCCCTACCAAGCCAACCCCAGTTCCCAGAAACGATGTAACACACATTCAGAGAACGCACACAGCTCCGGACAAGAAGGGATGACTCTGGGTGGGGGGGCGGTGGGGGGGGAGTTGCCAGGGAGGGTTGGAAGAGGGAATGTGGCGGGGATGGGGGTGGGGTTAAGTGGGGGCATATGGCCGAAACAGGCTGGCCTCGGGGGAGGAAGGTATCAGGGAAGTGACGGCTCTGAGTGCGGCAATGGGGGCACGAGGGACCCGGACAGAACTGCCGCAGCCCGCCGCTCCGCATGTCCTCATCCCACGCTCTCTCACTCCCTATGCTCCTCCAGCAACCCCAGGCCGGGGTCCTAAATTCAGAATAGTGAGGACTGAGCTCGGGTGAGAGAGGCAGGAAAAGTTAAGAGTCTTGACGTATCCAGATTGCGGGGCAGTAGCATGCGTGGCCTGCACGTCCCACGGCCCCATGGAGTCATTGATTAAGCTAGTTAGCCAGCACGGAGCACTTAACCATGGCCAGACTTCACCTGACTGAATGTCTGTGACAACCCTGAGGTGGGAAATATTGTTACCCCTGGTGAGGAGGAACAGAGGGACAGAGAGATAAAGGTGAGCTGTGTGGAGACTGGCTTCCGAAAACAGGAACTGCTTTTGCAGTTTGGCAAGTTGGAAATGTTTCCAGGTGGGAAATGTTTCCAAGTGGAAATATGTTAATGGGAAGATGAGCCTACAACCCAGACTGGCAGTCATTTGAAGCAGATCATTCCACAAATGCCAAGTTGGTTTCACATTTAGTGTCACATAATACACCCCATTATGGTTCTTTTCATATGGTTTCACAGAATACACCCCATTATCAGAATGAGGGAGAAAATGATATGATCTTTTCAAGGGATGCAGTGAAAGTGTTTGATACAATTCTAAACTGATTTTAAATCATAGTCATAGCAACCTAGGAAGAGGAAGGAACTTCCCAATCTGATAAGGGAAAGCGTGTAAGCTCAGTAATGGCCCCCAGAGATGTCCACACCCTAAACCCCAAACCTGTGACTAGGTTCCTTTATATGGTAAAGGGGATTTTATACATGGGATGAAGGACTTTCAAGATGGGAGATGGTCCTGGATTAGACAGAGGGAGGGGCCTGATGTAATCACAAGGGTCCTACTAAGATGGAGGCAGGAGGGCCAGAAGCAGGAGGAGTAGGTGTGATGACAGAAGAGGAGGTTGGAGTGACGTCACAGAAACTGGGCAGGTTGTGCTGCTGGCTTGGAGCCAGAGGGGGGCTGGGAGCCAAGGACACGTGAGCCTCTAAGCTGGAAACTGCAAGGAAGCAGATTCTCCCCTGGAGCTTCTGGAAGGAGTTCTGTAAGATTCACTCCAGACTTCTGACTTCAGAATTGTAAGATAACATATTTGTGTTGCTTTAAGCCACCGAGTTCGTGGTGCAACAGCCACACGAAATGAATACAGGTATCTACAAGAAAGTTCCAGGGGGAAATATGGCATATTTCCCTTCCAGGATCAGAAACAAGGCATGGATACCCATCTTTGCACTTCTAATTAACACTGCAGTTAGGCAAGAAAAAGATATAAAAAGCATGTATTGGAAAGGAAGGGCAAATAATGTCATCTCAAGGTGATGTGAGTGTCGAGGAGAAAATCCGAAGAATCTACCAACAAAATGGTTACAATTAGATTAGAGATGATTTATAGGTCTGATTGCAAAGTGAACACAAAACTTGTGTAGGATACAGCATCTTCATGACCTCAGGGGAGGGGTCAGCAAGGAGCTTTGAAACAGTACACAAAAAGTACCAACCATACAAAAATGACTGGTAAAGTGAACTCCATGAAAATTAGGAACATTTGTTTAGTAAGAGGCAACACCAAGAAAGGAAATAGCAATATACTAAGCAAGGGAAAGTATTTGCGTACTTAGAACTGGTGAATGATTTGTTTCCAGAATATGTAAAGAGCTTCTAGAAATCATTCAAGTAAAAGGACAACCCAGTAGAAAAATGAGCAGAGGCAGGGAGGCACTTTACAACACAGAGTCATCAGTGAACATATGGAAAGGTGATCACCCTCATTGGTCACAGGGAATACGACATGCCAATACATAGCGAAAGGGCCAGATAATAGTAAAAGCATAGAGGTGCGGGGCATCTGGAATGCTCACACCTGTTGGTGGGGCTGTAAACTGGTACAGTTGTTCTGGAAAGCTGCTCAGCGGTATCTACTAAAGTTAAACATACTACCAGCAATTCCACTCCTTCATATACACTCAGGAGAAAAGAGTGCTTCTTTCCCTAAGTGGCATGTACAAGAATGTTCATTGCAGTATTATTTGAAATATCGAAGACCCGGAAACAACCCAAATGTCCATCCACTCCAGAGAGAATAATACACTGTTGACAAATGCACACAATAGGATACACACGGCAACAACAAAGAAGGGAGTCCTGTGACTGGCATTCCACAGATGAGTGAACAGGGTCAGGACCGCAAGAACACAGAATGTGACCCCATTTATACAAGGTTCGAGAATGAGTAAAGCGATTCTCTGGTGATAACAGAACAGTGCTGTCTCTTGGGCAAAGGGAATGTCTGGGCAGATGGAAAGGTTCTGGACCGTGGGGTAGAAGTTACAAAATTGTATACGTTTATTGAAACTTATCAAACTGTATACCTAAGATTTGTGCATTTCACCTTAGCAAAGAAACCAAACCAAACCCAGACTGCTCACCCTTACTGTAGTGATCAATTTAGGCATCCACGGGCAGAAGAAGCTGTTGGGTGAATGACTGATGGGAATCTGACTGAGGGCCAGGCAGTCACCACCTGAACCCACTGAGCATGGACTTCTTATGAAAGAAGGTAGGAAAGATTCTGATGGTCAAAGTGGAATACCAAGCATGTAGGGTTATGTCTAATTAAAGGAAATATGAGGAGCAGAATAGTTTCAATAAAAATGACAATGACCAGGAAGCAAACAGACACACACAGAATGGGGGACATTCTGTAGGATAATTAACACCACTTCTCAATAAGTCAAGACTCAGAAAATGGAAGGACATGGGGGACGGAGGGACTCTGCAAGACTTAAAGAGAGGGAAGATGATCAGGTCTCATCTGAATCCTAATTAGAACAAATCTTGTATAGGAAGACATTTCTGAGACATTTGGGAGCCTTCCTTGTGGCCTTGCAGGGAAACATCCCTATTTTTGAAAAATGAATGTTGTGGGATATAAGGATGAAATGACATGCCTGGATTTTACTTTAAAATATTCTGGCAAAGTTTAGAAGCAACCCAAATGTGCCTTGATAGATGAATGGAAGGAAGATGTGATAGGCATACACACACACACACACACAGGAATATTACTTAGCCACTGTATGTTAACTATATTGGAGTTAAAAATTAAAAAAAGAATTCTGGCAAAAAATTAAAAAGGACAGATGCAACAAATATGGCCAAATCCAGTCTGGAGATGGGCATATTCATTCACTGCATTTTGGTCTCTGCTTCTGAGCAGTTTTGGACTGTTATAATTAAAAGCAAGAGGGGACACAGTGGGGTGGGGGCTTGATGGGAGGGGGCTCAGCCTGAGAGAGATAGGCTCAGGGAACATACTCACATCTGCACTCCTCTGCAGAAGCATCAAACTGGCTAGTAAGCCTGGGGGGCAGCACACAGCATAGGAGCTAAAGGGATGAATGGCAGTGCAGGGGCTTGGAGGAAGCAGTATGAGCAGCTGGCTGCCTACCCTACTTCCTCTTAATAGTTGGCAGCCTCACTGAATGTGCCTCATTGAACAGTTATACTTCACAGCCTCCTTTACAAATACTGATGGCCACATGACAAATTTCTAGACATTGGAATGTAGGCAGAAATTGCTGGGTGGGGCTTTTGGGAATGCTCTTTTTCCAGGGAGGGCTGAGTTGGCTGGTGTGCAGTTTTGCTCCTCCCTTTATCCCTTCTCCTTATCTGAAATCAGATGTGATGGCTGGAGCTGCAGCAGCCATTTTGTGACTGTACGATAACTTTGCAGTTGAAAACCCTAAGGCTAAAAACTGGTGGAGCAGAAAGTCTTGGGAACTGGTCACCTGATTTCTTAGAACTGCTGTTTGTAGACCCTCATGGAGCTCTGGACTTCCTCCCATATTTCCCATTACTGGAAGAAAAACAAATCCTACTTTGTTTATGTTACTGTTATTTCAGGTCTCAGTCAACCAATTCCCACTAGAAATAGAAGCATTTCCCTTTGCCACTTGCATGGGTGACTATGTTGATGAGGGGAGATGTTTGACTCCCACTAACTTGGACTTCAGCTCCCAGCTTGAGGGCTACGTTTACCTTTTTTCCCATGCTGCTTCTTTTTTTCTTCAATGATTGAAGAAGAACTGATGTCTGGGGACTCCAGGCTGTTCTCTGGAGAGACACAAAAGCAAAGCTGTAAACACAGTGTGAGGCTGGGGAGAGGCTTGGGCACCAGCGTCCTCACTGGCCCGCTAAGTGGCCCTGGCAAGGTGCTCAGCTTCTCTGAGCTTCCGTTTCCACATCTGAGATAATCACGCTGACTTTGCTGGCAAGTTGTGATAACTGTTCAAGAAAAGGGCCCATGTGTACACATGCCTGGCACACAGAACATATTTTGTGCCTTCCTTTTTGCATCCTTCCATTTGCTCCTTAAGAGGAGTGTAGGACTATTTTATCAGGAGGTCACAGACCCAAGCCCTCTGCCTCATGGAACTGCCCACACTTTTGCTGTGAGCTTCCCAGAATTTCTCTCAAACGCAACAGAAGATTCAGAGACACCCATTTTCTTGTTGTCCTCCCTTCCACAGATACCCACAGGGAAGGGAGCAGTGGGCCTGATACTTCCTCCTACCCCAACTCAGAAATCATCTGTAACTTGGCGATTCTAGTTTATGCCAGCCAGGGAGGGCAGCCAGCCACTGGCAGAAGGGGTGGGGGCTGCTGGAGAGCCTGGGGTGTGGTCTGGTGTGGAGCTCAAGGAGTCAGTCCTTTTGGACTAGCTTCGAGGAGGAAACCTGGGATGATGAGGGGATGACAGGGTTTGCAAGGTAGGGGACGTGATACAGAAGGGCAGACCCTGAGCAGCTGAGCGATGGGATGTGGGGAGAATGAGGAGGAACAGCTGTCCTGTGGCACTGGCAGGAAAGTCAAGGGCATGGGGCCCCAAATCCCAAGGCCTACATGTCAAGCTGTATATTTATAATTGTAAGGAGAGGTCAAGCCATATATATAATGGTAAGGAGAGGGGAGGCGGTAGGGAGTGGTGAGGCCAGCGGAGAGAGTTCAGGAGCACAGTCTGTTCAGTGAGTATTTTCTGTCTTAGTGACTTGGGTTCAATTTCCAGGTAGCAACATTTAACCAAACATATCATAAAAATCAGAACATACCACTATTATTCAAATAGAGCAAAACCCAAACAAACAAACAAACAAACAAACCCAAACTCTAATAAAATTCAGCTTTTTCTTAATTGAAAAAATGATGTGCAGACATAGCAGACTTTTTTTTAACAATGTCGTTTGATGTGTTATGATGAACACTGATACGATATGCTGCTATGAAGATCCAGTCAGATGGATCTTTGTTCTCCTAACCAGAGGTATTTTATGCATACAGATTCTTTTTTTTTTTAAGCTTTTATTTATTTGTCAGAGAGAGAGAGAGCGAGAGAGCACAAGCAGTGGCAGCAGCAGGCAGGGAGAAGCAGGCTTCCAGCCAAGCAAGGAGCCTGATGCAGGACTCGATCCCAGGACCCTGGGATCATGACCCAAACTAAAGGCAGACTCCCAATCAGCTGAGCTACCCAGGCACCCCATGCACACACATTCTTAGATGCCCCTTACTTCTTCACTGAACAATGCATCTGCTTTCATGCTACAATATGGATGAACCTTGAGGACACTGAGCCTAGGGAAGAAGCCAGTCAGAAAAGGACCACTTCTATGAAGTCCCTAGAGTCATCAAATTACACATAGAAAGGATGGTGGGTGCCAGGGGCTGCGGAAGAGGGGATGGGAGTTAGTGTTCAATGGGGATAGTGTTCAATGGGGATTTCACCTTTACAAGGTGAAAAAGTTCTGCAGACAGATGGGGGGGATGATTGCACACGAATAAGAATGTACTTATAACTGAACGTTCCACTTACAAATGCCCAAGAGAGTAAATTCTGTTATGTATATACAGTTGACCCCAATTTTTAAAATGCTTAAAAAAAAAAACAAAAAAACGTCTGCTCATGTCCAAGTCTCATTGCTCCTTAGCCAGGTCCTGGGTGGACCCTGAGGCTGTTTCTAGTCTTAACGCAATTTCCAAGCTTGTGCAATGGTTACTCTCTGTTACCTAGTTGAGCAGGACCGGGTCCCACACACCTGGAATTTTGTCCATAGGATAGGTGATCAATGCATCTCAGTTTTGTTTAGTTTTTTAAAGATTTTATTTATTTGAGAGAGAGGCAGTGAGAGAGAGCATGAGCGAGGAGAAGGTCAGAGGGAGAAGGAGACTCCCCGTGGAGCTGGGAGCCCGATGCAGACTCTATCCGGGAACTCTGGGATCATGACCTGAGTGGAAGGCAGTTGTCCAACCAAGTGAGCCACCCAGGTGTCCCTGCATCTCAGTTTTAATTTGCACTTCTCAATTATGGAAGCTATTGTGTGTCTTTTCAGATGTTAATTATCTGCTTGCCTCTCTGTTAGTATCCTTTGCCTAGTTTACTATTGGGATGTTGTAGTTTTTAAATGATCTTGAGAACTGTTATCAGAGAACTCTAGCTCATTTGTTTGTCAGAGCTGCTAAAAATATTTTTGCTCCAGCTGATATGACAATTTCCTTTGGATTGTCTCTCATGTGTTTTCCTTACAGGACATTTTTATGTTTGCTTAGTGAAATGCGTTTTGTTTAGAAAGGAATTCTGCATCTGAAGATTAAATACATTTCAAAAACTCCTGTTTTCTTCTAGTACTTTAACAGAATTGAATTTTTAAATTAAAAATTTTATAGATTTTATTATTTATTTGACAGACAGAGAGAACAAGCCAGGGGAGAAGCAGAGGGAGAAGCAGGCTCCCCACTGAGTGGGGAGCCCAACCACGGGGACTCGATCCCAGAACCCTGGGATCATGACCTGAGCCGAAGGCAGATGCTCAACCGACTGAGCTACCGAGGCACCCCAAATTAAGAAGTTTTAAAATGTGAGCCTTCTTTTAGAAAAATTCTCCAAGAAAGACAGGGGAGGTGAACCGGGTACAAAATGTCCTCATAAGTAGTGATAAAATTTTAGTACCCCATCTGCCTTCTGCAGTACTAGAGTGCAGGGGGGCGTGGGGGCGGTGGGAAACGACAGCTCCCCAGGGAACCCATTGGCCGACCTGTTCCTCTCTAGCAGCCAGGGGTCTCTCCCCCTCTACTCCCCTGAGCCACCTTCTTTGCATTCCAGTTACAAGAGGGCTGGGCCACCATCATGGGCCTCAGTTCCGGGCCATCTCCCTCCTTCACCCTGGGACTCACTCAGCACCTCCCCTGCACACTGGCAAGCCTGTCCTCTCCGCTGCAAGTCCCCTCCGCTCCCCCACAGAAGAGGGCTGGTGGCTTCAATGAGGGTGGGAGGGAGGGGTGGATGCAGGGCTTTTCAGGAGAGTGGGGGGGAGGTGGGGGGCGCGGGGCTTGGTGCCAGACAGGATGTGGGCAAGGGAGAGAAGGGAGCACTGGGGAAACTCCATCCGTTGGGTATAAACTCCTGTGCTTCAGGTGCTGAGGTGGCAGAGAAGGGCAGAGAAGGGAGGAAGGGGTGGGGTGGGGGCGGCAAGAGGCCTGGAGCTCAGGAGGAAGCGCTGGGTTCAGGTGCCCGTGGGAGCAGCCAAACAGGGACTCTGAAGAGGCCACTCCTGATGGAGGTCTGGGGACTAGGACAATAGAGAATGAAAATGTGTCACTGGCGAATAGATGGAAACTGAGGCCATGCTTGTGGTCGAGACAGAGGATAGGGGGGACAGCCCGAGGAGCCCCGATGGTCCAGGAGCTTGGCAAGGAGGACTGCGGAGCAGAGGGACAGGCGGGAGAAGACCAGAGCCCTGAGGGGAGGGTGGAAGGAGGAATCAGGGTCTGAGGGGAGGTGCCTTTGGAGAGGTTTTAGCCCCCAGAGTGAGATTGGTAGTGGGGACTGAGGGGGCAGAAGCCAAGATCCCATAGGGTTAGGAAGGGGAGGCAAGTGGGCATGGTAGGTTTGGCCAGCTCTCAAGGGATGGCTGGGAATGGAGGGGAGGTGCACAGTTAGAAAGGGACCATGCAGCTGGGGAACGACCACCCCTGGAATCCCAGCAAGAGACAGAAGTGTGACGCAAGTGGAGTGATTGAGGGGTCCAAGAAACAAAGAGGAGCAATTCCGTAGCAGCCTTGCCCATCCCTGGGTATGAGACGGCAAAAGAGAGACACAGACCAAAACCCAAAGGCGAAGCTGTATGAAGAGACTTGACCACGCTGAGCAGACTGGCAGACCCTTTTTTTTTTTTTTTTTTTTTTTGAGCTGGGGTGCAGAGAGAAAAATAGAGAGAGTGGAGGAGCAGAGGGAGAGAGACTCCCAAGCAGACTCCATGCCTAGCACGGAGTTGAGGCCGGGCTCCATCTCACCCCTCTGAGATCAGGACCTGAGCCAAAATTAAGAGTTGGACACATAACCAACAGAGCCACCTAGGTGCCCCAGGGCAGACCACTTTAAAAGACAAGTCACAAAACCACTGGTGTGTTTACCTCCTTCTCGGTGGCTGGCACCTGAAACAGCCCCCAGTGTCCCCAGGCTCCAGGCACTCACAGGCTTCAGTGTCCCTCCAGCAAGAGATCATGGTTGGTTTGTGTGGTCAGCTGCGGAAGTGACAGCGTGGGGCTTCAGAAGCAAGGCCAGAGAGGACATTTGGGCCCTGCTTTGCCTCTCTGATCACCTATTCTGAAGGGGGTCAGCCCCAGCCAATGGCCACATGACTAAGCCTGCCCAGAACTGATTCTCCAGCCCTGGTCTGCCTTCCGGTGACCACGGAGGAGAACTCTTGGGCCCGAATCCCCAAGCCAAGCCCCTCATGAGCTCCTGACCCAAAGAAATTGAGCTAACTCACGTTTACTGTTGTTTCAAGCCACTCAGTTTTGAGGTAATTTGTTACACAGCCCACTCTTCAGGGGCATCCCAGGCTTGGGAGGTCCAGGACCACAATCCACAGGGTTTGGGAGACCCTACGTGATCTCACGCAGCGACCTCTGCAGCTTCTCATCTCGCTCCCAGCCTTACCCCTCCCTGCTACCCTCTGGCCACCTGAAGACTCTTCATGGACCATCCCACAGGCAGAACCACCCTTTGCTTTTTTCACTTCACAGGAGTCCAAGCCCCGTCAGTCAACATCTCCCTCGTCTGTTGTTGGCCCCATGACCTCCCCTCACATGCAGAACAGAGGGGCTTACTGCCTGCCTTCCCAGAGATGGCACTCCCCTCTCTTGCATGTGTCACATCTGGTATTATGTAGGGTCACCTTCTTTCCCAAGATGGGCAACTGCTCCAGGTGCATTAAGGATGTCTTGTACTTTCTGCACCTGATGCTCTAGCATGTGGGTCTTATGGACCCCACAGGGACTGTCCTCATCTCTCTACCCTGGGGTTGATCAACCCCTGGCGAGAGTGAAGGAGGTATCCAAGAGGGTGATTTACAAATGTAGACCAACTACTCCAGAGCCCACATGCCCACCTCCACTGTCAGCCTCTCACACCCAGGGCCCCTGGACCCTGCTCTAGTCACCCAGGGCCAGGTCCCAGACAACTCAGGAAAGCCCTGTGCCACAGAGTCCTGACATTACTCAAACCAGTCAACCCTAAGCCTGCACACCCTACATTCCCTGTTTCTGCCTAAGGAAATCACGACAAAGGCTCCTTCCCACAGTGCCCCGCTCTCTCTGCCTCTGACCCAGCCCGGTCCTTTCCAGTGTGGCCCTGCCGCCTATTTCTAGGGATCTAAGAAGATCACACACTATCTTTCCAATGGCAGCCATCCCCTTGTCTGCTGATCTTGCTACACCTGAGCAGTAGTGAGACCGACAGTTTACTTATCTTTTATTTGTTTGTCAATTTTAATATCTATATTATGCCTTTGCATTTTAATCATTCTTATTACCTTGATCTATCTATGGGGTGTATTCCTGATTGCTTTTTTCTTTTTCTTTTTTTAGTTAACATACAGTGTTATATTAATTTTAGGTGAGCAATATAGCGACACAACACTTCCACACCTCACCCCATGCTAATGATGACAAGTGCCCTCCTTAATTCCCATCACCTATTTCACCCATTCCCCCCCCCCGGTCTGGTAACCATCAGGGTGTTCTCTATAGTTAAAAGTCCACTTCTTGCTTTGTCTTTTTTTCCCCTTTGCTCATTTGTTTCTTAAATTCCACATATGAATGAAATTGTATGGTCTTTGACACATTTTGCTTCACATAGTACATTTTAGCTCCATCCATGTTATTGCAAATGGCAAGATTTCATTATTTCTGATGGCTGAGTAATATGCCATTGTATACACACCACATCTACTTTATCCATTCATAGCCAATGGACACATGGGCTGCTTCCTTATCTTGGCTATTGTAGATAAAGCTGCTATAAACTTCAGGGTGCATGTATCCATTTGAATTAGTACTTTTGTTTTCTTTGGATAAATACCTAGTAGTGCAATGGCTCGTTCATAGGGTAGTGCTGTTGTAAACTTTCTGAGGAACCTCCACACTGTTTTCCACATTGGCTGCCCCAATTTGCATTGCATTTCCACCAACAGAGCACGAGTGTATCTTTTTCTCGACATCTTCACCAGCACCGGTTGTTTCTTGTGTTGCTGATTTTAGCCATTCTGACGTGTGAAGTGATATCTACTGTAGTTTTGATTTGCATTTTCCTGATGAGGAGTGATGATGAACATCTTTTCCTGTGTCTGTTGGCCATTTGTACATACGTCTTTTTTGGAGAAACGTCTTTTCATGTCTTCTGTCCATTTTTAAATTGGATTATTTGGTTTTGGGGTGTTAAGTTTTACAAGTGAAATCTACATTTTAAAACAACAGGAACCATGCTTGTCCATCCCCAGCTCCCAGCACGGGATCCATGATGATATTGAGAAGGCAGCTGAGTCTCTGAGGGGGGGCTTTAGAGCAGTGTCTGGGCTAGTACTGAGGACTCACTGGTGGGCTCTGAGAGCTGGCAGGAGTGGGGCCGTGGGGGGCAGGGTGGGGAGGACAGGGTGAGATGGTCATTCACTGTCTGCTGGCCGATGTTTACTGGCATTCTAAGTGTGAGGTCCTGCAGCAGACGCGGGCAAACCTCCTCAGAGCCTGTATTTTAGACAGGTGATAAACACAAATAAGAGTGTGTTGGGCTTCCAATAATTTTGTGAATGTACCCAGAAATGGAATTGCTGGGTCATATAATTTTATGCATTCCTTTCTGAGGGACCACCCTCCCATGTTCCACAGCTGTATACCTCACCAGCAGTGCACATGGGTCCCAGTTTCTCTACATCCTTGCCGACACTTGTTACATTGGATTTTTTTTTTAATAGCTATTGTACTCGTGCGATGTGATGTCTCACTTTCCTAATGACTGATGCTAATGTGAGCACATCATGTCATGTACTTATTGGCTCTTCAGAAGATCTTCTTTGGCGAAATGTCTGTCAACTCCTTTGCCCCCTTTTCAGTGGGTTGTTCATTTTTTGTTGTGTTTTAGGAATTCTCTGTACATTCTGGGTATTCATCTTTTGTCAAAGATTTCCTTCAGTGTCTGGGTCTGGAAAGGCTGAGAGGGTGGTCTGGTGTCTTTAAATCACTATTGACAGAACTGGCAGGGAGGTCACTCCAGCTCCCAGAGCTGACAGAACGGCCAGCCTCAGTACTGGCTTCTCAGCAACCAAACACACAGCTGGGCTTGGGGAGGAAAAGGTCCTTATGGCCCACCAGGGCACCAGCTAGCCACGCCAAAAACGTGTGCTGCCCTCCCCATTGTTGCTGGGCTAGAGGCTGCTCCACAGAATGTCACCATTCACCAAAATCTTCCAGCCTCCCCCTCCAGTTCTGTCCTGGAACCCTCATGTGTTCATCCAGGCTCCAGAGTTCCAATTTTGGATTCTGAGGGTTGTGACCAGCTCAGTGGTTGTTTGGGTGGAAAGACTGATTCCTGGGAGCTTTCTGCTCTAATTAACATCTCCCAGGTGTCACCTCATACGTGGATATTTTCTTCTTTTAGATGCCATTGTAAATGGAGCTGCTTTCTTCATTTCCACGTTGGATTGCTTGGTGCTGGTGTGGAGGAACACAGCTAACATCGATGTTTGGATCTTGTACCCTGCAACCTGGCTTAATTCATTTATTAGCGCTAGTAGCTTTCTTGTGGGTTCCTGGGGATTATTTCTATATAGGATTATGTCATCTGGGAATAAGATAGTTTCACTTCTTCCTCTCCAATTTGTATATCTTTTCGTACTTTTCCTTGTCTAAATGCTCTGACTAGGGGCACCTGGCTGGCTCAGTCAGTAGAGTGTGTGACTCTTGATCTTGGAATTGTAAGTTTGAGCTCCACATTGGATAGAGAGATTACTTAAAATCTTTAACAAATAAATAAATAAATGCTCCAGCTAGAACTGCCAGCACATAGTGTTGAATGGCAGTGAAAACAGACATCCTGGCCTTATTCCTGAACTTTAGGGGAAAGATTTCAGGCTAACAGAATTTTATTGAGGACCTGTTATGTGCCAGGCTCTGGGGAGACAGCAACATGCAAGACAGATGAACACTCCTGCCCAGGTGGAGCTTATGTTCTACTGGGGAGGGAGAAACAAGTAAGGAACAGTGATGAAGGTGGGAGGCAGAAAGTGGTATCAAGAAAAGTAAAGCAGAGGGCGACATTTGAATAAAAGTCTCAAGGAGGTGGAGGAGGGAGCCACAGGGTGATCTAGGGGGAGAGCATTCTGGGGAGGGAGACAGCAGTGCTAAGACACTGAGGGGAGTGTCCCCAGCCCAAGGAGCATGGGCAGCTGAGTGGCAGGACTGGGGCAACCCCAAGAGGGGAGCTTTTTGTGGCTTTTCTCTCCAACTGCACATTCTGTTCCAGCACACCGCACCCCACAAGCCCTGGCTAGGAAGTCTTAGGTCTAGTATGGGCTTTCACTGACTCCTCTACCCGGCCAAGGTCTCTATTAAGTGTCCTCCACTCTCTGCACCAGGGGTGAGGCCTTGCCTGGGGTCTCCAGGGAGGCTCTGGTGAATCAGACCCTCTGTCTATGTCACAGACATTGGCATCCCTATATAAAAGTCATTAATCCCAGAAATTGCAATCTCCCTGCTTCAACCCCTCTCAGCATCTTTACAGAACTGAATAGTCCTCCCCATGGTCCATAGGCCCTACCCAAGTAGTTCCAGACTGGCCTTCTGTCTCTCCAACACTGAGCTCATAGGAGCCTCAGCCTTTGCTGGCCCTTCCCGGCTGCCTAGAATGTGCTTCTCCCTCTTTCATCCTTCAGGATTGTTATGGATAGGCATCAAATGTCACCTCCCCTGAGAGGCTTTCCTTGACTACCTCTCCCAGTTAAGTTATGCCTTGCCCCCTTGCCCAAAACTTCCAGTAGGTTTCCTTTCTACTGGCTGTTTGCTTTGCAATGTCTGCCTTCCTTACAATGTAAGTCCCAGGTTGGGGAGGATATTATTCACCCCTGAATCCCCAGTGCTTAGAACACAAGCCCTCATCCAGCAGGCACTTACTAAGGATTGAGAATGAAGACCAAATCCAGAGCTTACTTCTCTGATGTCAAATTCCAGCCGAGTCTTTGCCCAGACCCCTTAACGGCCCCTCCACCAGCACTCCCCAAGCATTATCTTTTGACTCAGACTTCACACAGTGGGAGACAAGCCAAGGCCCTAGAGGTGGGGTGTTGGGTATCGTAATAGTGAGTAGAGACCCTAATAATAGCAGTATCAAGGAGCTGAGTCCTTGACACGTACCCCCTCCCCCTTAGAGCTCACAGCAGCCTCAGGGAATTGGGATTGATCCCATTGCACAGATGAGGCAGCTGAGGCTCACAGAGGTGTTGTACTCCACCATGTGTGTCTGACACCATGTGTGTTCTCCCCCTCAACTGGGCTTCAGAAATGCCATCTGTACCTGGCTGAGGCTCAGAGCTCAGTGTCCCTGGGCTATTCTCCCCCAGGAGGTCCCTCTTCCCCAGGGTCTTTCTAGCTCTTACATTCGTCCCCAGCTCCTACAACTGAACCCAGGATGTCAGGGTCAACTGTTATCCTGGCCTGAGCCCCTGGCTGATGTGCTCCCATCCAGGCTGCCTTCACTTGCCTACCTGGCTAGGTGCCCCTGCCTGGCCTGGCCTGCAAATGCCATCAGTCTGTCCACTTGCCTGCCTGGCCTGGTTTCCTCCCAAATGCACAGATCCTCAACCCAGACCATGAAGATCAGCTTAGGGGACGGGGACCTCCTATTTGCACGTCACTGCCAAGGGAAGTGATAAACCCAATCTCGAGGGTCACAGGGTACTCCCCCCACCTCCCCTGCCATGTAACTACTCTCTTGGTACCATAGGATGAATCAGTCTAGTTCATAAAGCCTTCAACTGTCTTGTGCCAGTTGCATTATTTTGTGTGTGTGTCTAAAGTTAATTTGTTGTTATCTGCAAACATTTCAAAGCTATCTTTTTTTTTTCTTTTGGTAACTCTCTTTCAGACTTCCTTCATTTTTCAATCTGCCTTGGAGCAGAGTGAGTGAGTGCACAATAGCAGCGGTGGGGACTCATGTAGAGAGCAGCACACGTTTGACACAAGCTAAGTGCCCATTCACATGGGTTGTTTCAGTAAATTATGATACACTCACGCTACGGGTTTGCTCTTCTGCTCACAACACGGGACGTCGAAGGGAACTCCCGATGATAATATTGACAAGGAAGTCTTTTCACTGTGTCGCGGTTAATGGAAAAAGCAAGGCACAGGAAGCCTGTTTCTTGTGTGGTTGTTTGTGTGAGAAAAAGACAAATGGTATAAACTATGTCTGTATGTATTTGCCTGTGTGCACAGAGCATGTGCGTGGAGCACAGGGAGCAGGAGAGGAGAGGCTCGTGCCACTCCCCTCTGAGGAGGGGAGACTGGGTATCTAGGAACAGGAGGGGGAGGGGCTTTCACGAGAGGGGGCTTTGAACACTTTTGAATTTTGAACCATGGGAATCTTTTACCTATTCAAAACCAAATTAAATTTAAAGCACAAAGTTGACAGCAGGCAGCATTGACCATTCTGCCCACCTCAGTGCCCACCGCCCCCAGAGGTGCACCGGCAACACTTGGCGGGAGCACTTGGCAGCAGACCTGGGACTTCAGTGGAGCCAGGACATCTCCCACAAGGGCCTGGCTGATGCTTCCTCTGGGCTCAGCCTAGTGACCTTAGCTGCAGAGAGGCTGAGAGAGACCCATTTCCATTCTGGTACCTTCCACAAAGCCTGTTATGTGGTGAACTGTGCCCCTGCCCGCAAAATTAATGGTTTTGAAGACTTGAAATCCTACCTTCCAGCACCTCACAAGGTGACTCTGGGTCATGCAGCCCTAACTTAGATGATGTCATGATGGAGTAGTGTGGGCACCTGATCCCATATGATTCCTGACCTTAATAAAAAAGGGGAAATTTGCAACAGGCATGCACACAGGCAGAACGCCACGTGACGATGAAGGCAGACATAGCGATGACACGTTCCCAGTCCTGAGAACACCAAAGATTGGAGCAAACCACCAGAAGTTTCCTAGGAGAGAGCCTGGAACAGGTGCTTCCTCTGACCCCTCAGAAGGAACCAGCCCTGTCAGTGACACCTGCATCTTGGACTTCAGCCTCCAGAACCATGAGACAATAAATCTCTGGTGTTAAAGTCACCACTGGGTGGTGGCACTTTGCTATAGTGGCCCGAGGAAATAAAATGTGAAGTTTCCCCGGAATCTGGCACACCTATGTTTCTGCCTCGCGGTCTGATTTGGAATCCCCTTAACCCTCAGTTAAGTCTGGATGTCACTGTCCCAGGCTCCCGAGGCTGTCTTTGACTCTGAGCCCATGCCAGCCCCATACTTACCGTTGTGAGTCATACCCTTGGAGACCACAGCAGACACGATCTTGGACATCTGGGCAGAGGAACAAAGGCTTGTTGCAAAGCTTGATTTTGGCTAACGGTGATTCCAACCTGCAGAGTGATACAGTGCTTGAGCCAGGTGATCCCCAGGTCCTCAGCTCCCCTTACCCTGGGGTGGCTGAGAAAACTTGGCATTTCCTGAGGGCCTACCATGTGACCAACACCTGTAGTTCCCTGCCTCCCCCCTCCTTCATCCTCTCTCCCCTCCTTGACTTAGTTCTAGCTGCCCGGCCTAATCTGTGTCTAGAACATGCCAACCTTGGTCTGCCTCAGGGCCTTTGCCTTTTGGCCACTTCCTTGGCCAAAAAATGTTCATGGACAACCAGCTGCGGAGAATGGGACTCTCCCTTCAGCTCTGAGCTCATGTCCCACTTCAGAGACACTACTCTCACCACTCCATTCAAAACAGTTTCTTTCTTCCCATCTCCATAAGACCTCACTTTACTTTCTCCTCTGCAATTACCACTATCTGATTTGTCGCGCGTGCGCGCACACACACACACAAACATCAATGCATTGCCTATTACCCCTTGAACAGAAGGTCCAAGAGAACAGGGGTATTTTCTCATTTGGAGCCAACGCGCTCATCAAAGCGCCTGGCATAGCCTTGGGTCTTCGTAACTATTTATTGGATGAATTTTTCATTTTACAGAGGAGGAAGTAAAGGAGAGATTCAGCTAGGTGTCCAAAGTCACACAGTAAGGAAGGACCTTAGCTGGGATTCCACCCCAAGATTCCTTGACTCCAAAGCCTGCGCCCTTCCAGCAAGATTCTGCTACAATCCAGGTGGAAAGAAATCCTGGTCCCGGAGAGGCACTAGTTAGCAGTGCCCCGTCTCCCAGCACCCCAACTTGGAGGGGATGCGTGGGTCATACAGCAGGGGTGCACAAGGCAAGGAAGGATGGAGGTATGGCTAGGTAGCTAGGTATGTGATAAAGCAAATCCAGTAATAAATAAGGAAGGGCGAGCAAACTTGCAAAGAGGCCTTGCTTGCAACGGGCGCCCGAGGAACCCGCCCCAAGCCCCGCGCACCCCTGACCCGACGCCGCGCGCACCCACCGGCCCAGCGCGCCCGGGCTAGCCCGGAAGCCTCCACACCGCAGTTCCCGGCTCCCAGCTCCCGGAGTTCGGTTTACGTCGCCAAGGCAACCATTCTCCCCGCCCGCTGGGCGGGTGATGTCACAAAGCCGAGGCGCTCTGGCTACGTGGGGGTGGGGCCTGCGGGCGTCCCAGTCCAGCAGTAGAGGAGAGGCCGGAGTCCCGCTGCCCGAGCTCCGGGCGCCTTCTGCGCAGTGTCTGGGATTGAGCCTGGGGCACAGGCGGTTCCTTCCTCCGTCATTCCTTATTCCGCACTCCTCCCGCTCTTTGCCTTTTGTTCCCCGATTCATTTATTCAGTGTGCGCTTCGGGATGCATGTGGTGCAAATACAGACCTGTCCTTTCTGCCGGGTGGATCTCACTTTCTAGAGGGTCGTTTCTTAAAAGTGTGGTTCCGGGGCCAGCCGCAGCAGCATATTATTCCTGGAACTCGTTAGAAAAGCAAAAGTTGTGCCCTCCCCGGCAGCAGAAAGTCTGGGGGGCGCAGCCGTGTAATGTGGACTGTAACCAGGCCTCCCCGTGAATACGATGCGGGCTAAGGCTTGAATTCACCCTATTCCCGAGGGTGAACGAGACTTTTTACAATAAAGATACAGCATGGCAAGGGCTATCAGTAGACAGGGCAGCAACGGGGTGATAAAGAGCAGGGATCCAGTTTAGATAGCCCAGATTCATCAGCTGATGTGGTCATGGGCTGAAGTGTGCCCTCTGCTTCCCCAGCTCAGGTCCCTGGTTCCTCCGAAACAGGAGAACCCCTCCCACAGTTCTCACCATGGTCACCACATTCTAGGGAATTTGCAGATTGACAAAGTCTGCTTGGAGCTGGGGCACAGTCGGGGCTCTGTTTTTCTAGCTGTACTCTGTGCTCTGGAACAGTCTGCAAACAAGTAGGGTGCCAGTGAGAATCCCAGCAGCTCTCAGCTCTGCTCAAGGCAGGTATAGTGGTTAGGAAGACCAGTGCCAGGCAATGTGGAGGGGCTCCTTGGATTGGAAGAAGCAGGGATCCCTGAATCACCACTGGAGGACAGCATTCTACTGGCATTATCTACAGGAGGCTTTGTACAAGGGAGGAAAGAAATTTTTATTATGTCAAGCCATATACATGATTTGTGCATGAGTGTGTGGGTACCCACATGTATGTGGAGAGGAGAGGACTATTTGTTACAGCAGCTAGCTTGAACAGACCCCTTGAACAACCCCCTGAACAAACAAGTGGTTTCCATGTAGCCCCAGTGCAGAGGGTCCTTCTGCTGTCATTTAGAGTCTAAAACACTTTAGCCTCTGCTTGTCTCTGGTCTCTGCCACAGCAAAACAAGGAGCTGGATAGTGGAGTCAGCTATCAGCAAGGGCCAGAGGCACTTTATTAATTGGTGACCCAAAGAGGGAAAAGCTACTGAGCATACTATCAATTCATTGCTATTAGCAGGTACATTTATGAACGATTGTAAATTATCTGTGAACCTTCAGAGTCTTTCTGGGTGCCTGACACTGTTCTCTGTGCCCATTTAATGCAGCCTGCCTGTGAAGTCGGCCCCTCTTATTACCCTGCTGCCAAGGGGGAGATTGCACCATGTGAGGTTAAGAAACCTGCCCTTAGAGCCGGCAAATAAGTGTGTTTTTCAGAAAGTCCACGGAACAGAGAGCTTAAAGAGTGGGTGCCAAGAAAATCCAATGAGGGGAAAAATGGCTTTTCAACAAGTGGTGCTAGAACAATTGGATTTCCACATGCAGAAGAATGAAGCTGAGCTCCACCTCATCCCATACCAAAATTAACTCAAATAGAACCAGAGACCTAAATGTAAGTACTAAAGCTCTCACAAACAAACAAACAAACAAACAAAAAAACCAACCACAGGAGTAAATCTTTGTGACCTTGACTTAGGCAGCTATTCCTTGGCTCTGACACCAAAAGCACAAATGACAAAAGACAAAAAGAGATAGACTGGACTTCATCCAAGTTAAAACTTTTGTGTTGTAAAAGATACCATCAAGGAAGTGGAAAGAGGGGCACCTGGGTGGCTCAGTGGGTTAAGCTGCTGCCTTCAGCTCAGGTCATGATCCCAGGGTCCTGGATCGAGTCCCACATTGGGCTCTCTGCTCAGCGGGGAGCCTGCTTCTCCCCCCTCACTGTCTGCTTCTCTGCCTACTTGTGATCTCTGTCTGTCAAATAAGTAAATAAAATCTTAAAAAAAAAAAAGAAAAAGGAAATGGGAGAAAATATTTGCAAAGCATATATCTGATAAAGGACTTGTATCTCAAATATATAATGACCTCCTACAACTCATTAAGAAAAATGCAAATAATCCCATTTAAAAATGAGCAAAGGATCTCAGTAGATAGTTCTCTGAAGAAGTTGTACAGATGGCCAACAAGCACATGAAAAGATGCTCAGCACACCTAGTCAGGGAAATGCAGATCAAAACCACAATGAGATATGATTTCACACCCACTGGGATAGCTCTACTCAAAAAGATAGTTAATAACAAGTGCTGGTGAGATTGTGGAGAAATTGGAGCTCTCCTACATTGCTGGTGGGAATGCAAAATGGTGCAGCTGCTTTGGAACACAGTCTGGCAGCTCCTCAAAGAATTACACCAGAGTTATCACATGACCCAGCAATTCCACTCCTAGATACTGACCCAAGCGAAATGAAAACATGTCCACACAAAAACTTGTATGTGAATATTCATAGCAGCATTCTTCATGATGGCTAAGAAACAACCTGGATTTTCATTAACTGATGAATGGATCAAAAAAATATAGTACTCTCACACATGGAATATTATTTAGCAATAAAAAGAGATGCAGTATGGATAAATACTATAACATAGATGAACCTTGAAAATATTACACTAAGTGCTAAGAGACAGTCCCAAAAGACCATGTATTGTTTGATTCTGTTTGCCAGGAATAGGCAAATCCACAGAGACAGAAAGTCTGTGAGTTGTTGCCAGGTGCTCAGGGAGGGGTGGTGTTGGAGGAAACTGGCAGGGACCACTAAATGGAGATGTAGGTTTTTTCTTATGGGAGATGAAAATGTCTACAGTAGATTATGGTGGTGACTGCACAACTCTGTGAATATACGAAATGCATTTTTAATGGGTGATTATTTGGTACATAATATCTCGAGAAACACGTTAAAAAGAAGAAGAAATGCTCTTGAGTGACTAACAGATTGAAAAGTGTTCATTGAGTTTGTCAAATAGGAGACTGTCAGTGGCCTGGGTGAGAGTAGTTTCAGGAAATTCTGGGGGTGATCTGATGGGTGAGGAAGGAGGAGACACAAGGGCCTTGGCTGAAGCCCTATCTTGCTTTTTGAGGGCAGGCTGGCTCTGACCCATAGTGGGACTGGGAGATCTGACCAAGCTCTTCCCCTGCAGTTCTGCTGGAGCCTTGGTCATCAGAGGCAGACCCAGTGCCACAGCTGAGAAGCCAGATGGCTAAGGCTTGGGAGATTCTGTGTGCGGGCTGGTAAAGTTGCAACAGCATTGTTCTGGATCAAAGATGGTGCTCCAGTGCCTGGTATTCATAGGCTTTTGGGGGGTAGGTGGGGTGGGGTGAAGGTCCCAAGTGGTCGTGGGGATTGTGGTCATCCAGGAAGAGGGGCTAAGACTAGACCAGGCTTGAAGGTGTGAAGGAAGCAAGATTGAGAGAGAGAGAGGGGAGGAGAAAGAGGACAACATGGAGGAACCATGGTGCTGAATTGGTGGGGGTGGTTGCAGCTAAGGTGGGGTAGGACATTATTGCTTTTGGACCAGGAGATTTGAGACAGTAGGCTGTCACTTCTTGGACTCTGCCCCACAAGAGTGTGTCATTGAGCTTCAGGAGCCCAGGATAAGGAGATTCTCAATAATAGTTCCTGACATCATTTAGGTTGCATTTGGTTTCAAGAAACAGAAAGCTCCATGAGAAAATGACTTAAATAAGAAGGCAGTATCATCTCACACAATGAGAAACCCCTCAGAACACTTGTCATATCTCCTTAGCAAAAACAATTTCTCCACACATGCCTCAACCAGTGCTAGCATGGAAAATGGGACTCTGTGGGGATCTCAGCATCAGGGCATATGGCCCTGGGGAAGAGTGGAAGAGGGAGCAGAAGTTGAATGGACAATGTGTTCACCCCCAACCATCTCACACTGAGGAGCCCAGTGCAGGCTCTCCCATGGATGCACATATGTCAAAATATCTTCCACCCCCTCTGTTCAGAGCCCACTTGGATTCCAGGCCTTTGCTTCTGTGGCATCCTGTGCCAGACCACTAGCTGCTGTCCTCCTACTCCTCTTTGCTTGGCTTATCCCTGGCTATTCTTTAAACCTCATCCTAGAAGTCATTTGTCAGCCAAGCCATCCCTAGTCCCCAAGTCTGAGCTGATACATTCTTACAGTGCCCTGTAATCCCTTCAAAGCAATGGCTATTTCACAAGGGGCTCTATGAGTGTGTCTCTTCTGCTGTTGTGTAGGTCCCATGAGGATAAGAACTATGCCCTCTGACCCCTTGACCCTAATGTTTTGCACAGTACCTAGCACACAGAAGCTGTTCCATAAATATTTTTTCAAATGTCAATGGATAGTGGATGGTGAGTGGATATGAATGGAAAGATAAATATTTACCTGAAAGAATGAAAATTGTTGGAGATGAATAAGTGGATGGGTGGCTGGCTGGATGGAGAGAGAATGTATGTATAGCTGAGCTATACTTATGTAGGCGGATGGGTGGCTGGTGTGTTGATGGGTGGATGTGCATTGGCTGGGTGGCAGGGTAGAGAGGTGGATGAATGGGTGGTGGATGGGTGGTATGGATAGATGATGCAGGTATGGTGGGTAGATTGTAGAGTGGGTATAGATAGGCAAAAGGAGGAACGAGCTGATGGGTGTGGGCGCGCTTTCCGAATCTACCACGGGGTGGCGCCCTGCACCAGTTTGAGCCCAAGGCCCGTGCGAATGCCCTTTCTGTCCGAAGGGGACTTACAAAAGAGGAACCTTTTGTCCTAGGTAGCGGTGAAAGGTTCCCCGGTGACGCAGGTTTGTAAACAAGTTGAAAAGACGCTGCCCTGCGGGCTCACGTCAAGCGGGACCGCGCAAACAGTGCCACCTCGACCTTGGCTCCCTCGCCCAGAGGCCGGTGTCCGGCTGCTCCTAGCACAAGTATGAGCTGAGCTTGGGGACAGGAGTCCTGCTCGCTGATGTGAATGCAGCCACCCCTTCCTCGGCCACAGCGTCCCGGTTGGGGACCCCGAAGACGCCTGCCTTGAATTGCTGCAGAAAGTCGCAGGGAGGTATTGAGGGCAGGCGGGATATCTCAAAACCTACGCAGTTCCTTTTGCCCACGTGGGAACACACATTATCCTAAGCTGCCTGACTTCGACCCTAATGGGAAATCTACATCCTGGCAAACTCCAACCCAAGACCATTCATCCCAGGCTCCATCAGAATCTTAATTTATTCCAGACCCTGATTCAGGCTCAGATTTTGAAACTGATCCTCGCCAGGCACTAACCCAAGGAGACTTTACCCCAACTTTGCTAGGCCTAAGCAGAGCACCCCTTAAACCAGTAGTAATATAACTTAATAGGAACGACCTCCAAAACCAGCCATGGATTCATAAATGCTTCAAAACACTGAAAAAATAGACAAATGCACAATATGTTGTGGGTGCCAATTCACATCCACCCATGTGGGAGTGTAGGAAAGTGCTAGCTACCTCAACATTTACCAATGCTGAGTATTATCACCCTTTCTCTTCTCTGCCAACTTGATGGGGAGAAAAATCCCAAGTAACACTTTAATTTGCATTTCTGAAGGACTTAAAGGCAACTTCCCCCAGCAACTATTTATTAAATATTAAATATTAAACAAGGTTTATTGAAGCCATGTGATAAAAACCAGCTCTTCCTTGGTCCCTGACACCCTGACACCCCTCCCCTCTTCTCAACTCTTCTGGCTGTTTCTTCTAATACATGTCTTCATTTTTTTTAATATTAGGTTTAAATTTCAATCTCTTGATTGAATTGTAAGTAAATATCAGTTGACTTCTTGTCATGGGAGGTGAAGATCGAACATCTCATGCAACCCTGGGTTCTGTTCATCAGCTACCCAGTGTGGCTGACTCAGGGTTTGAGTACCCAGGTTTCTTTGTCCTATTAGGACTACATTAGTGTTGCTCCCTTCTGACAGTTCCCCAATGTTTGCAATTCTCCCTGAAATTAAATACTTTGTTTTCCACCTTCATAGTTTTATCCATTTTTAAAATTATGAAATATAGAAATCATATGGAAGAATGTATCATTCTGTTTCATTTGTTTATTTTTTAAAGATTTGTATGTTTTGAGGGAGAGTCGGGGAAAGGGCAGAGAGAGAGGGAGAGAATCTTAAGAAGACTCCCTGCTGAGCGTGGAGCCAGATGTGGGCTGACCCCAGGACCCTAAGATCTTGATCTGAGATGAACCTGAGAATCTGATGTCCAAATGACTGAGCCACCAAGCACCCCAAGAATAATTTTTTTTTAAAGATTTTATTTATTTATTTGACAGAGAGAGATCACAAGTAGGCAGAGAGGCAGGCAGAGAGAGAGGAGGAAGCAGGCTCCCTGCTGAGCAGAGAGCCCGATGTGGGACTCGATCCCAGGACCCTGAGATCATGACCTGAGCCGAAGGCAGCGGCTTAACCCACTGAGCCACCCAGGTGCCCCCCCCAAGAATAATTTTATTTAAAAAAAAAAGAAGAAGAAGAACAAATATGCAGACTATGAACTGAAACTTTTCTTAGAAATCCCTAGGGTCCTTACCCTGACTTCCGTGATGTGCTTTGCTTGGTTTGTTTAGTTTTTTTCACCCACGTGTGTGGCCTTAGCAGTTTGTTTAGTCTCATCTGGTGGTGTACATAGAAAAGGGAGCATTTTCCCTTCTTCTTTGGGGACTTGCTTTTTTGCTCAGCGTCAGGAGAGCCATCCACCTTGGCTCACGTGCATGTGGCCCATTCATTTTCGTAGGTACCTGGTAACATTTCAGTGTAAGAATATAAGGCAGTTGATCTATTTTACTGTTGTGGAACATTGTGCTGTGTCCAGTTTTTTTTCTTTTACAAACAATGGTTCTAAAACAAATTTTGTGTATGTTTCCTGATGCACAGGTATGAGAGTTTTTCTTGGGCGGACACTGGGGAGTGGAATTGCTGTGTTAGAAGATGTGCATTTGTTCTGTTTTTCTGGATAATACCAAATTGTTTTCCAAAGTGGTTGTACCAATTTACACCCTGTGGACAGGGAATTTAAGTTGCCTTTGATCTGTTTCCTTGCCAACACTCTGTACTATCAGGCTTTTAAATTTTGCCAGTCTAATCTGCACTGTTACCATGGCCAGATAGTATCTGTTTGTTTACACATAGACCTGTGTCCAGGTTCTATTTTATTCAACTGATCTTTCTGTCATCTGTTCCCATCTATATATCATGATCACAAACCCTTGCAACCACCCTAAAGATCACTTTCTAGTGCTCAAACACTCTCTGAGAGAAAGCCACAGGATGTAAACTTTTGAGAATTTCCAGACATTCACCTGATTGATAGTTTTGCTGGGTACAGAAGTTTAGGTGGGAATGATTTTTTTTTTTTTTTCTGCTGGGATGCTGAAGGCGTTTTGTAGCCCCTCGCAACAGATAGTATTTCCCCAAAAGAGCCAGAGCAATATGTCTAGTCCCACGTGCATTTCTAGAACCTGGAGACTGTCTATCAGGATATAGACACCATTTCTTACCCCCGAACCTGGGGGACTGAGCAGCTGCCTTGACAAATGTGGCAGGAGTGAGCTTGTGTGGTTTTCCAGGTTCCATCATACAAAGTGATACGGTTTATTCCTGGCTGTCTATCAGGACACTCAGCCCTGAAAACCAGTGTCCGTGTGCTGAGGAAGTCCCAGCCACATGAAGAGGCCATGTGTGTGTGTCCTGGCTGGTAACCCCAGCTAAGACTTCAGCCAAGAATTTGCTTCCACTCCCAGCAATACGATGAGCAGTCTTTCGGATCATTTCAGCTCTCAGGCTTTGAATCACTCCAGCTGTTGCCAAGTGGAGCAGAAGTATACTATCCCCACCAAGGCCTATTCAAATTGAAGATTTACAAATAAGTGTAGTCATTGTTTTAAGCCACTAAGTTTTGGGGTATTTGTTACATAGCCAGTGCAACAGAATTTCTTTCTGTATGCCAGCTCCTAGCTAAGCAGGCCTTGAGGATGTGAAAGGTGAGTAGGCTATTCCTTGCACCTAAGGAGATCATAATATATTCAATTCAATTCAATTTGAAAAATGTGAGTAACCCACATATCCCCCAGTGACTTGACATTTGTTCCTTTTTACATCAATGTACCCAGACTCTGCAGCGCATTGCCCTACTGAAGAGTGGAAGGAACAGTTGTAGGTCTGCTTCTCTGAGAAAGTTTGACCAGATTTTGCTGGTGACAAAGAGGTGATGAGAAGTTGGAGAGTGATGAGTGGCAACAATCTTGCCCATGCTGGTCCCCTTTGCAGTGTAGTGGTCCCCGGCAGGCACCTCAGCCCTGCCCACTCCAAGTCTGGCATCCATGGGGGACTGTGAGCAAACACAGCTAATCCCTCTTAAGTGTGGACTGGAGCTGGAATTTAGGAAAGGTCTATTGAACCAGGTTAGGTTCCAACCTAGGTGGCTGGGCTCTGGAACACAGTGCAGGTTAGTGACAGCCAGAAAGGCAGTCATTGCCCCGCAGTCACTCCTGACCCAGATGAAGCAGAAGGAGGAGATCACCTTAGGGAAGAGTGTGGCTGCTGTGAAGGGAGCCCTGGTGAGGCAGAAGGGCACAGGAAAGACCCATCCAGGAGCATGCAAGGTATGAGCTGCTGACAGCCGGTCCTTTTCTGCCCTGGTTGTAGGTGCTGGGTTGGAGCCAGGCAGGGGCTGGTGCTTGGGCTGAGGTTTGAGATGAGGCCTTGGAATGACCCCTGGGTGAGGGGAGGACAGCCTGAGCAGTGTGACATTATTCCTTCAATCATTCAAGAAAAACTTATTGAGCATTCATCACCAGCCAGGCATGATGGGAATGCAGCAAAGGACAATAGAAGCAAAAACCCCTCCTGTCAAAGAACCAACTTCTTCATGGAGCATGAGAGACAATGCATAAACGGCCCAACAGGCAGCAGGCCTGATGCAGAAGATGCAATAGCAAGGAAAAAAAGCCTGGTGAGGGGACTGGGGAGGGTTTGGTGGGGGTGGAAAGTTTGTTACTTTGTACAGTGTGGTCAGGGGGGACCTTCCGGGAAAGGGAACTTTGGCACAATGACCTGAAGATGGTAATGGCATGAATTAACCTCTTCCTGGGAGACCTGAGTCCAGGAGAGGGCCAGTGTGGGTGAACCACTGGAGGGGGATGGAGGAGGGGAGGGAGGATGCGGAGTGCTCAGGGTGCAGAGCAAGAGAGGGGGAGGACAGTGGCAGGGCTTTTCAGCTCATTGCCTGGGCTTTCAACTCCGTGGGTGAAGTGGGAAGCCGTTGGTGTGTTCTGAACAGAGGAAGATGTGGCCTCATGCTTTTGGAGGGTCCTTGTGGCGGCTGCATTGGGAAAAGACCGAGGGGTAGGGTCCTGGATGTATCGTGAGCATGTTGCTGGGTGCTGGTCATGAGACAGAGGAGCCAGGGAGGACTGCAGAGATGATTTTAGTTTGAGTGACCTCTGGGCAATGGAGGAGTTCTTGCTCCCCGCCTGGCCTTGCCGGGCACTCAGCTGGATGCAGCTTGCCCCCGCATTCCCACCCTGAGCTCATGTTTTTGTTTGTTTGTTTGTTTTTTACGATTTTATTTTTTAATTAATTAATTAATTAATTGTATTTATTTTCAGCCTAACAGCTCGTGTTTACAGCCGTCTGCAGTACTGGAGTGAAAGTTGACTCAGATGGAAATCATTTGTTCAGCCATTTATTCGCTCAGCAAACATTTATTGAGCTCCTGCTCTGTGCCGGACACGTGGTAGGAGCTGGAGGTCTGTGGTGGTCTCTGTCCCCATGGAGTTCACAGCCCCTCGGAGTAGAGAGACGTGGATCAGGTGAACGGGCACAGGGAGTGAGCGAAGGGCTTTGTGGACAGGAGGAGCACCAGAGGGAGACCCCTCGGTTTACAGTGAGGCAGGCCAGTCCCAGCTGAAGAGAGCGAGGCAGGGAGGAGGAGGGGCAGAGACGCAACAGGGATGACAGACTAGGAGGATCGGAGGAAGGGGGCACGGGGACAACCAGGAGCTTACACGGAGGACAGGACGGTGAGAGCAGCCTTCTTACAGAGCAATTGTTTAAGACCAAGTTGAAAGGCTGAGACGGAGCTCAGCCGCAGGTCAGGGTGAAGCAGGACCCAGAGGGGCAGTGGCCCCTGTGAGAGACCAGAAGTCAGGAAGGCCCGGGGGGGGGGGGTGTGGAGCTCCAGGAACTACCCTGAAGTGTCAGTCAGCTTTTGCTCTGTAATAAACCACCCTAAAATGTAGTGCTTAAAACCACTGTGAGGGGAGAGGTGTGGTAGGGCTGCAGGGGGCGGAGTCTGTGTTGGGCAAGCAGAAACCGCTTAGCTAGGGTCTTACTCTCAGGAACAGCTGGGAATGGATTGGAGCAGACAAGCGGAGATGCGGGAAGAACTGTTGCTCTGCCTTCTGGATGACAGGGAGGCGGTGCGGACAAAGCCCCAGGGACTGGTGAGGGAGAGGCAGAAAGAAAATCTATAGGACTAAGTGATGGTCAGCCATGGGCCCAGGAAGAGGGCTGACCTTTGACCTATCAGGAACTGGACCCCAGAGTTCCCTGCTCAGATGACTCAGAGCCTGCTCCCAGGCCTGACCCTTCCAAAGGGACGCTGCAGCACAGGCATATGCCTTGTTAGGCCTGGGAAGGGAAGGGTGCTCTTTGTGGAGGCAGGCACGGGTGTGGACAAAGCCCAAGCTCTGTCTGCATGAGGGCGCTAGACCCTGACACTCTGGATGGAGTGGGAAGGGAGGAGAAGCAGGGGGATGGGACCTCCATTTCCCTCTCATCCCGGGTCCCACAAATATTAGGGGTGAGCAACAGCCTGAAGGCTGGTAATATCTTAGAAACACTCACGTGGAGATGCAGACAGGTGACTGGATTCAAAAGACCAGAATTCGGGGGAGAGATCCCAGAAGGAGATAGAAATTTGAAAGTTACTGGCAAAAAGATAGACTACAAGCCGCCCAGGCCAATAGAATCTCTGGGAAAAGGCCACTCTCAGGGCACAGTATCACTTTGAAGCTTTGTTGAACTTTGATGACGGCAGAAAAAAGCTTGTCCTCTCTGAATAAATAGACTGCTTGACACAGAAGTATCAGAAAATGGCTGATTTTATTGCTGATGAGATAAAGAAGGCCTTAGATCCATGGCGCGTGGGCAAGGAAGAGAAAAAGAAAATAAAAATGTACACAGGCAAGCCATAATACCTAAACAGCGATGCGATCTGTGAACAAGGGAGATGTACTTGACAAGCCTCCAGAAGCCAGGAGTCAGAAGCTTGGTGGCCTGTGGACGACCAGCAGAGCTCTTCTTCAGGGCAAGACACACAAGCCAAGGGCAGGGAGCAGAGCAAGAAGCAAGGCAGAATGGAACCCCAGGGGGATTAGAGTCTACCCACCAACAAACCAAAGAAGGCACACTTGAAAGCTCAGCGGCCACATGCAGCTAGGACATGGGTACGGACTTTGCATAAACCATGCCAAGCCCCCAAAATCTTCCCAGCCGAAAATAGAAATTACTTTTAAAAGTACTCCTAAGAAACAGTCCCGAGTGACCCCAACCCTCCAGGGGCAAGAAGACAAAAGGATCAGCACCTTGAGCCGAGTTCCTCGTCCCAGTAGGGAGCTTCTGTGACCGGCAGCCCTCGCTCTGTCTCAGCCAGCTGCCTCTGACATTCTCCTTCTCTATTTTACAGATGAGGAAACTGAGGCCAAGATGGGTCCAGACATGTGAAGGCCACACGGCTGGCAGGTCTGTGTGTCTGGGGTCTCGTTCCCTACATCGTTCTATCTTCTCCAGTGGTCAGTTTTTCCTAGAAGCCCTTAATGCAGGTCCTTCTCTGTGACTCAGCATCCTTCTGGTGACCATTACTCTTGGCTGCTGTCTGTCAATGGCACCTCCCAGGTCCTGGGACCCAGGCTCCCCTTACTTCTGGTCCCTTGTCCAGCCCGGCCTGCCCACTCTGGTGGGCATCCTGTGTCACCCCAGATGGATGACAACACTTCCACCCCCTCACGGAGCCATGCCCTGTGCCAGGCAGCTATCGTCACGGCTCCCATTCCTCATAGTGTGGGATGGAGATATGGGGAAGTCGAGGGGCATGCTTGAGTTCCCACCTCTGGTGAGTGTGCAGGTAGGACTTCCTGCTGTTAGACCCAAGCTGGACCTCTTGTCTGTCTGCTGGCTCACCTCTCTGACAAGAACTCTGTGTTCTATTTTCTTTACAAACATCATTCCTCAGGGTGAGGGTTGTGACTTTTTGGTCCAAAACATGTGGCTCTTCGAGAACCTGGGCTCTGGCTTCAGAGGACTTGGGTTCAAATCTGACCTCTGCTATCTTTGAGCTGTGTGACCTGGGTGAGTTCTTTTACTTCTCTGTGCCTCAGTATCCTTATCTATACAACAGGACCATGAGTACACCAGGTCTTTAAGGTTATGTGAGCATTAAATGGATTAATACTGGCAAAGCACTTGGAACAGAGCCTGGCCTGGGCTAAGTTCTTGGTCCCACTTAGGGTCCTGCTGGCTTCACACTGTGGCTGCTGCTTGGCCTCAGACATCCTCATCCAGTTTACAGAAAGTCTCCAAGTGGGCGCCTGTCTCAGCCAACGTCACCCCTCTCCTTTGACTCTTTCCATGTTGCTGTGGCCACACTGGCTTCTTTGATTTCTCAATGACACCAGCCCAGCTGCCTCAGGACATTTGCAGTGTTTCCTCTTCCCTTTATCTTCAAGACTGCTGTCACCTTCTCAACAAGCCCTGTCCTCCTGGCCTGTTCCACATTACAGCCTGTATCTCCGGCCTGAGCACATCACTTGGCTCCACTTCTTACTTCTCCATAGTATAGCTCTCTTCTGACTTTCCTTATCATTTTCTGTCTGAGTCTTCCTGCTGCCCGTTTTTGATCTTCCTGCGATAGACTACACACTTCTCGAGGGCAGAAATCTTTGCCTGTGTGTTCACTGATGTGGCTTGAATGCTCAGAGAGTAGCTGACACCTAGCAGTGATGTTCTCAAGTGTCCTTGCACAGAAGGGGGAGGCCTATACCCCAGACACCCATGGTGCCCCAGGGCCCTGTGCTCCTGGTGCCCAGACCACAATCTGAATCAGACTTCTGCAACCCTAACTGCTTGCACCCCTGAGTTTTCCTGGCTTCTCCGACAGTGGCAACATGCCTGGTGCTGTAATTTTCTTTCGCAAGAAGTGGCCAGAGGCATGGAAAAAAGTCCCAGCAAGGACCGGAACCAGCCGAAGAGGTCTTGATCCTTTCAGGCAGCTGAAGAGGTCTTGATCCTGAGGATGGAGGATGGCCTCAGGCTGGGTGGGGGTGGGTGGGAGAAGATGCAGGAAGATTCAAAGACTGGATGCCCTGGTGGAGGCCTCCACTTACTCCAAGTATAGGGGCCAGGCCCTGTAGGGTTGAGACAGTGGTCCTCCTTCCCAGGCCAGTGATTCCTCCTCCCTGGCCCACAAGAGCAATGGGAGCCAGGCAGGGCTGCTGGTGGGCAAAAAGGTTAGGAGTCAGTTAATTCTTTTTTTTTCCTTTCCTTTTGTTTTTAAATTTAAACAGGCTCCATGACCAGCATGGAGCCCAGTGCGGGGCTTGAATTTATAATTCTGAGATTAAGACCTGAGCTGAGGTCAAGAGTCAGAGGCTTAACAGACTTAGAGTCACCCAGGAGACCCTGCCTCTTTGATTCCTTATCAAAAGTCAATGAGATACCTTGCAGATATTAATCCAACTTTAAAAATGCAAATACCCTTGGGGCTCCTGGGTTTGAGAAATCTGTTTGTTGAGTGTCTGACTCTTGATTTTGACTCAGATCATGATCTCAAGGTCCTGGGATTGAGCCTCAAGTCGGGCTCCACACTCTGCAGGGAGTCAGCCCCTCCTCCCATGCTGTTTCTTTCTCTAGAATAAATCAATAAATCTTTTCAAAAGATACAAATACCCTTGACCTGACCCTACTCGCCTCACCCTGCCCAGCCCACTATGTTACAGGAGGGGCTGACCATGAATGGTGAGTCATGTACACAGTGGAACTGTCTCAGATGTTGGGGAATGTCCCCTGTATCTATATGGAACAGCCTCAGGGAGACGGTTAAAGAGCATGTGTATGCGTACATGTGTGCATACGTGTGTGCGTGTGTGTGCATTAGAATCCACGTTGTGTATTAAAGATGGCGACCCTTTTCTGCTTAACATATCCATAGAAATGTCCACAGGGTGGCCTCTGGGAAGGGACACTGTGGGAGCAGGTGGCAATAGGAGGGACCCAGGCTCTTCACAGAACACCCTTGTCTATCTCTTGGCTTATTTGCTGGGTGCATGAGTTACACAGAAGAATCTGCTACACTGAAAACAGACATATGTGGCTAAGGTCCCAGCAGTGGGCACGCTGGGCACACGGTACCAGACTTCCATTCCTTTAGTGCCCTACTTGGGCCTCAGCTCAGGGCAGGCATGTGGTGTGTTCTGTTTTGAACCAGGGAGAGCCCACTCCTAAGTCACTGGGGAGCAGGCTGAGAGAATGTGGCAGTCCTGGGCCATGGTGAGCCTGGGACCTGATGGCAGAGCCAGGGCTGATGGCAGGATAGTGAAGGGCCCTGCACAACTTCTCACTGCCCTTAGCTGGAAACAAGCCTTTCCATCTGGCCTGACCTCTGCTTCACTACGTGTGCTCACCATGCTACAGACACACTGGTCTTCTCTCAGTCTGTCTCACCTCAGTGCCTTAGCATGTGCTGAGCTCTTGGCTAGGAATGCTTTTTGTGACTCTGAGTCTGCCCTGGTCCTTCCACGTAAATACTCTGATAGAAGCCTGTCCTGACATTGCTATATAACTATGCCTCCTGCTACTCCTCCCCACCCTGCCCCATCTCATTCTAGGGCTGATTTTCTTCAGCCTCTACGTTACAGAGAAACTCCCTCCCTGAGAGGTATTTATGTAAGTGCCTGGAGCATGGTCTCCGTGGAGCTTGTCTGCTACCTTCTCCTCAGGACCCAGAACACAGTCTGTGCTGGGTAGCTACCACACAAACGTTTTCTTTCCTTTCCCTTTTGATAGTATCCTTTTCTTTGCTGTGTGTTCTTAACAACTCTGATTACACTTTAGTGAAGGGATCCCATAACCCATGACTGGGTTCTAACTTGTTTAGTTGGACAGAGGGATAAAGACTTCTGCAAATGACCATGGAGGGAAGGTGTGCCATCCAAGGCTGCCCCTGCTCATGCCCCTTCCCTGAGCACTTCGGGGGTCTCAGAGATAAGGGAATGTCACATATCTTTTTTTATCCTGCTGGGTTGGACTGGGCCCCCCACCCCAAATGCCATCTCAGGTTGAGCTCTGCTTCTGTCATTTGCTTTTGCCTTCAGAATATTCCAGCATGATCCCCCTTAACTGAAATGACACACCTGGGTGGTGATGTACCCAGGATGCCCCAGAATGGAAGGACTAACAAGGAAAATACTCAACAGTGGGTGAGCTGCCCTGTCCTGACTCCCAGGGGTCCCCTGCTCCCAGCCACACCTCTACCTTGGGCTGCCTGTGGCCCAGTAACAGAGGGGAGTGCCTCCCACAGCCAGCTCTGCTGGTATTCTGACCAGCGGAGGCCTGTACCCTGTAGCAGATACTCGGAGTATCCTCCCTGCCCTCACTCAATGCCCGTGCTGAGTCCGGGGCTTGCCTCCAGCCTGTGGGCCTTGACATCTGCTCTTTCCACTCCACCCCCCGCCCTGCTCCCTCCACCAGTTTTGCATCCTGTGTTTTTCCAAGGCTTCCAAAGAGGAAACTAAACCGTTTCTCTACCAGAGCCCAATCCAATCCTTGGCTAGTCCTGAGGTTGGCCTGCCCTTATTCCCAAAGCCATTTGCATTTCCTTTGCCTCTACCTGGTCCAAGCCAGGCGCTCGCCTGGCTCCAATTGGCTCGCCAATCCCATCTGTCTTCTCCTCCTGTTTCCTCCTGGGTGTCCAGTGTCTGCTAGCCACCCCTCTCTCTGCCCTCTGCCTTTTTCTGGAGGCTGACCTTGAACCTCACCGAAGCCTGTGTGGTTTGGCCAATAGGAGGCGCTGCAGGCAATGGAAGGTGGGAGCAGAGCCGCGTAAGGCACTGTCCCACGCCAGGGCTCTGGCCCGCTGCTGGCCTCCCGCCTTCCCACTCCAGTCCTCCAGCTCCTTCTGGCCTCAGTGGGAGTCATGGGTTGCCACACTGCCCCTCACCTGCCCCACCTCTGTCGAGAGCCCTGTTGTTGATTCAGTATCACCCGTTTGAGGGCATTGTCTTGTCCCTTGGGGACACTGGCGGACTGATACGCCCCAGACACTCCCTTTTGCATACAACAGTACAACAATCTTTTTAAAACCTAAATCTGGTCCAGTCTCTCCCAACCCTGAACACTTCAGTGGACTCCCATTGTTCTGAGAATACAAACACAAATCTTTATGACCATCAACAATAGTGTTCATTTAATTGCCAGTTGCAGTCCCTTAGCAGGTCAGGAGGTTAATTGCATGGGTTGCATTTCTTTCTTTTCTCTCCCTCTGTGTAATGAATGACAGCAGCGCAGAGCAGACTGAGTACAAGGCACCAGCGCTTACCGTATCACCACAGGGAGCCTGGGTTAGGGGTTGGTGTGAGAATCTGCTTTGGTAACATGCAAGCTGGGTGGGCCAGAAGGTGACGTCTCCCTGTGGGCTGACTTCCCGCACCTCCTCTCCATGCTTCTGCCGCATGCCCACAACTCCTGGCTCCCAGCCTCTGCTTCTTTTCAGTGCCTCAAACCCACAGGCTCTTTCCTGCCAATAGGCCTTGGGATATGTTGTTCCTTTGGCCTGGATTGCCCTTCCCTTCGTTCTTCCCAAGAATTTCCTCTCGTGCCATGTCACTGCTTCAGAGAGGCCCTCTTGAGTTGGCCCACCTGAAGAGCTTCCCTCTATCCATCACCCTCACAGGACGCTGGTGCATTAGAACCTCCATGAGGACATAAACAGCTGTTGGGTGAGTACTCTTAACTGTTCGTAGTGCTTATTCTCATGTAGTTATAAGGTCTGTTCCCTTGCCTTCTTGCTTATCCCCACTAGAATAGAAGCTCCTAGAAGGTAGGCCCTTTCCTCTTGCTAACTGCTGTATCCCCAGACCAGTGCGTGGCATTCAGTAAGTGCTCAGTACACGCCTGGCAAGAGAATGAGTGGATGAACTGCTTCTGAGAACAGGGAGGTTTCAGGGAAGCGCACCCCAGGATACCTTGCATGTTTGACGACACTGGGTCGACTCTGGCTCAGAGGAGTGGGTGCAGGTGAGAATGGCTAGGGGCCCTCAAGCCTGGGACCTCTGACCCCTTGCCTGCTCTGGGCCATGCTCCTGTCAGTGCTGACAGCTTGGAGAGTCTAACACCGCCTGATCTGACAGCTGGAACACCCTCCAGGTTCCTGCTCCAGGGGACAGGTCCCTTCATGTGGCAGAAAGCTCAAGGACATGCACCAGGAGAGCCTCCATCCTGCCTCTGCTGCTGGCAGCCTGGGTCCCGAGACAGGTTCCTCTTTGTGGCCCAGACCCTCAGCTGGGAAATCAAGATGGGAAGCAACACTTATTGTGAGGCCTGGGGGAGGCGATGCGCACTGCAGCCAGCCCGCTGAAAGGCTGGTGTGTGGTTTGACCCTGATAATAAATTACTCCAAATTGTGGGCAGAGCGAGTGCCTGCCAGTCTGGCCAGTTGGAGAAGGAGCTCCTTGTCCCACGATGATTACCCATTACATGTTCTTGGTGGTTCCTGAAAGGCCATGGTCTGGGCCCCCTGGCCTGGGATCTTCTCCCTGATCAGGTCCTCTTCTGAATAAGCCGAACAAAGGGGCGTGGCCTCACAGGAGAGAGTTTTTCTCTTCTTGAGGGTGGGGTTGTGTGAAAAGCCAGCACAGGACAGGAGAAAGTGCTGAACCAGGGAGAGCATGCAGGGAAGGACAGGCCTCCGGGATGGCCGGCCTCAACTTTTAGACCGGTCGAATCTCAGCACATGCCCATCCTAATAAGTTCCACCTGGCCTGAAGAAGCTCATGAGGGCTCGGAACCGTGGCAGGACTGGAAGGTGACGGGTCACTATGCAGCAGGAGGAAAATGTGCCTAAGCCATAGGGAACCCTGAAAGAGAGGAATTTGCTAACTATGACACCAGAGGCTTCTAGAATCCTTGACTGCCTGTGGTTACAGAAATCTAAACAAATCCTTCAACTCCAGGAACGTGGTTGGCCACGTCTACCCTGCACAGAATTCAAGGAAGAGAAAGTTCAGTATCACTCTACGAAGTAGTGGATAGTTTCCGTAGTGCAGTGGTTGTCACATTCGCCTGATACTCTACAAAGTACGGGATAGAAATAGGCACTCTACAAAGACACAGAAGCCACCAGGAAGATATAAACATAGGAAAAAATTAACTTCGCCAATAATTCAAGAGATATAGATTCAAACAGTGGTACTTTTTTTAAACCCGCCATGCTGGCAAAAACTGCCCCAAATTTTGTCACTTTTTATAAAGCGCTAATACTCAGTACTGAAGAAGATATGGAAAATGGGGAATGGGATTCATTGATTGTGGGGATCTAGATTCATATCATTTTTGGAAGACAAGTCGGTCAAAAGATACCAAATCTAAAAATACCCTTTCATTTAGAAATCTCACTTTTCAAATTTATCTTTAAGAAATAGTAGGATGGGGGCACCTGGGTGGCTCAGTTGATTAAGCGACTGCCTTCGGCTCAGGTCAGGATCTTAGAGTCCCTGAAATGAGTCCCGCATCGGGCTCCCGGCTCCATGGGGAGTCTGCTTCTCCCTCTGACCTTCTAAGCTCTCATGCTCTCTCTCACTATCTCTCTCTCAAATAAATAAATAAAATCTTAAAAAAAATAGTAGGATGGGAGCAGGCGCAAGCATTTGCCTTTAGCTAAGGACCCTGGGATCGAGCCCCACATCCTTCTCCCTCTCCCCACTGCTTATGCTCTTTCTTGCTATCTCTCTCTCTCTTTCTCAAATAAGTAAATAAAAACAATAGTAGCATAAGTACACAAAGATGTACTGCAGTTTTGTATATGATAAGGAACAATTGGAGGGTTGCTATGTTGCACGCCTGAAACTAATATAACATATGTCAGTTACACTTCGATAAAAAAAAGACGCATTATTTGTAAAAAAATTTTTTTTGCTAAATAAGTATAGAATACTAGGTAACTTGTAAAAGTAATTGCTATTAATCTATCCTTATTGGCACAGAAAGATGTATACAATCCATGGTTCTCTTTGAAAAGGCTCAGCAGCAACCCAATGCCCATTGATGGATGAATGGATAAGCAAAATGTGATGGAATATGGTTCAACCCTTAAAAGGAAGGAAAATCTGTCACAAGCTACCATACGGATCAACTTTAAGGACATTACAGTTCCTGAAAGAAGCCAGTCACAAGAGAACAAATCCTGCATGATTCCACTCACATGAGATCCCTAGAGTCCCCAGACTCCCAGGGACAGAAAGCAGGGTGGTGGCTGCCTGTGGGAGGAGACTGGGGAGTTCACATTTAGTGGGGATGGGGTTTCAGTTTGGGGAGATGAAAAATTCTGGAAAGAGAAAGTGGAGATGGCTGCACAGCAGTGTGAGTGTATTTAATGCCACTAAACTAAGTACTTACAGAGTTAGGAGGAACAATTTTATGTTATGTGTTTGTGGCCACAATTTTTTATTTTATTTTATTTTATTTTTTTTAAAGATTTTATTTATTTATTTGACAGACAGAGATCACAAGCAGGCAGACAGGCAGGCAGAGAGAGAGAGAGGAGGAAGCAGGCTCCCTGCAGAGCAGAGAGCCCGATGCGGGACTCGATCTCAGGACCCTGAGATCATGACCTGAGCCGAAGGCAGTGGCTTAACCCACTGAGCCACCCAGGCGCCCATGTGGCCACAATTTTTAAAAAAGTCTGTAAAATAGTATGTATATGTGTTTCCATTTTTGTAATAAGCAAAAAAATGTTAATAATGATGGGATTATGAATGACTTTTTTTCTTCTTTTTTTATATTTGTCTGTATTTTTGGATTTGGGGGCTGTAAGAACACTTACTACTATACGAATACCAAAAAAATTATGAAAAAATAACACTCGAAGATGCACAATCAGATCATATTTTTTTTCTAGTTATAGAAGTACTACTATACGCTTATTGTAGAAAATCCGGAAAAGTAAAAAATAGAATGCTCATAAAAGATCACTGAGTCCTGAGCCCGATGTGGGTCTCGATCTCACGACGGAGATCATGATGCTGAGGTCATGACCTGAGCCAGAGGCTTAATGGTTGGAGCCACCCAGGCGCCCCTAAAAAGAGATCCATTATAATCCCATTACTCAATGTAAATGTTTTTAAAAATCATGGATGTAAATACTTCTCTATGTATTTCTAATGTTTTCTATAAGCCTGTTTTTCTTTTTATAATCGTATATAGAATATACGATTTTGTATCCATATAAATTTTGTATGGTGCTTTTCTTCACTTTAACTTTTATCAATAGTCTTCTGAAAACCCAGTTTAAATTGATAAATGATATTCCACCGCACAGATGGGGTATCGTTCATTATCACGTTCCTATGGTTGCATATTCAGTGGTTTCTGAGTTTTCTTAGTTGTAAGCAACGCTGGGAAGAACAAGCTTGTCTACAAATCTGCTTACAGATCTGATCACTCTTTGTGATCAGTTTCTACAAGTAGACTTACAGAGTGAAAAGTGATATGTATATTGCACTGTTGCTTTCTGCAAATGTACCTCTTTACACCAGGGTTATAACTTCAATGTCCTTGTAAGTTGGATGAAAAGGGTATCTTGTTTTAATTTGTGTTTCTTTGATCAGTCATGAAATTAGTGGTTAGAAATTTCCCTGTGCATGCACTGGCTATTTTTATGTTTTGTTTATGTCTTTTTCCCACTTGGGTCACCGCTTTCCTTACTGTATTTTAAAATGATGAATTTCCCCTAGAATCTGGCAAGTAGCTAGTGTCAGGCTGGTGTGGTACCTTCCACTGCACTCGGTGTCTTCATGTTAAGTCCAGGACCCGTGCACAGACCCCCGTCCCGACCCCCATGCACCTGTGAAGCCGGCCCTGTGGCTGCGGATCAGTGATCACTTCCCAGCTCCACTGCTGGCTCCTTATGGTTGCTCAGAGCCAGTGATAACTAGTGACTCCCTGGACTAATAGAATAGGCACCCTGGAGAAAGAGGATGGGAAACTCAGGCTAGATGTTGGCCTGAAAAACACGTTAAACCTTGAGGACTTTAACCAGGCAGGAATGACTCAGTAACTCCCTGTTAGCCATCAACATCAACATCAGCCAGCAGAGCGAAGACGGGCCCGATTTCACTGGGAAGGTGATCTTGATCGGTCTTCACTTCCAAATGTGAATTCAATTCCTTTCGTAGAAACCTTGGCTATGGAATTTTTCTCTTAGAATTTCTATCTGTCCCTTTGGTTTGGTTCTCAGGATGTTCTGCTATTCTGTCTTGATTGGGTTTTCATGAATATTATTAAGTATTACATTTTCAAACGTTCTTTTTTTTTTTTCAAAGAATTTATTTATTTATTTGACAGAGTGAGAGAGCACAAGCAGGCAGAGCAATAGAAGGAGAGGGAGAGGCAGGGTCTCTGCTGAGCAGGGAGCCCCAGTGTGGGGCTTAATCTCAGGACCGTGGGATGATGACCTGAGCCAGAGGCAGACATTTAACCATCTAAGCCACCTAGGCGCCCCATTTTCAAACATTCCTTCTTGTCCTCTGAGTGTTCCTTTTCCCTGATGGCTGGTTCTTGGTTTCAGTGTCTTCTGTCCACTCGGTCCTTCTGTCCTTACACCTACACCTCTGGAAGATCCCGCTGCACGCAGGCCTAGAGGACCAAGGAACAAAGATCATGGCCCTGGAGGTCCAAGATGTGACCAGCAGCCAAGTGGGCACAGACCTGGGGTGGAGCCAAGCATGCCAGCCCACTATGGGGGGGGGTTGGTCAGGACAAAGAGGTGACACTGGTTCAGAGACTCAAAGTGGCAGTGTTGTAAGTAAGAGAGGAATCCGTCTTGTGCCGACCCACCATCTGGGCTGCTGACTGCCAGGGTTGGGACAGCAGGCATCTTGGCACCAGGGCCCCAGACTCCTCTACTGCCAGTCACTGCATTCTCTCACATGACCACTCACAGCCACATATAGGTTTTAGATATTGAGAAGGGGAAAGAAGAAGTGGGGGGCATGCCCCTGCCCTTTATGGCCTCCACAAAGAGGGGACCACTGTCCACTGGAGAAACCAAGGCTGGGGTGTCAGCTATGCGGCCAGGTCTGGGTCGTTCTGAGAGTGGGGCTGGGAACCCAGGCACCTAGAGTCCCGGCCTGTTTCTAACCAGATGCAGAGATCAGAGCAAGTTACTATGCTCTGTGGATCTGTTTTCTCCTCTGCACCAAAAGTTCGGCCAACATAGACTTGGAGGGGTCCTGAGAGGAGGCCTCTGAACCCATAGTCTTCTGAGGCAGTTGAGGAAGCCTCAGTCTTGGGGAAGGAAAGGTGAAATCAGGCGGTGGGTAGTTCTCTCAACTGTGCTGTGGGGCAAGGGGCAAGCAATGCACCCCAGGCCATTCACACAGCTCCCGAGCTTCCAAGTTTTCTTGGAAAAGCTTCTCTGGACTGGTGCTAGTACATTAGGTAACTCTTATTAAGTGTCTGTTGTATACCAGGCCTGGAGCTAAGGCCTAGTGTTTATGAGTGTTCTCTATATGCCAGGCACTACTTTAAGTGCCTTATAACTTCTCTGTGAGGTAAGCCCTGCTGTTATCACTGTGGGAATAATGAGCTTACCATGATCTTTGTTCCTTGCCCCAGGAATTCCTGGGCACTTCTGTGCCCCAGCTGATCCCTGACAGGCTCCCATGTCACACCTTGTAAGGGGGTCCTGTCTCCAGACTCTTCTCCTATCTCCCTTTCCCAGGGTCTCAAAGTCTTCTCCAGGAAGCAGAGGATACCTCCCCAATTCCCACTACCTTGTTCTCTTCCAGGTTGGAACCTGTGCACCATCTCCTGCTGGCTGTGTGATCTCTAGTAAGCGACGTCTCCATGCCTTTATCTCTCCACCTGTAAAATTGACCTGGTAGGAGGGGAGTGATGGGGACTCAATAAAGTCACCACTTAAAGAGATTAGCACAGTGCCAGGCACACTTCCCTGCCCTCCCCTTGCCCACTTGACTTTGGCCCAGAGGGCTCCTGTTCTTTCCAGCTGATGGGCCTGCAGAGTTGTATCCTGGGCAGAGTTGCAGGGTGTCCCCAAGAGGAAGACTTCCTTTTCTACTGACTTGCTGGGCCAGCAGTCAGCTACTTCCCTTTTCTGGTGTACAAGTAGCACCAAGAGCTTCGGCAGTCTGTTTAGTATTGCTGATCACAGGGGCTGCAGGCTGGTAGGAGGTGTGAGATGGGGTTCCACCACTGGCCATCCAGCTGTTCTGGCTCCATTCTGATTCCTTATGGGGAGATCATCACCGAGAGGCAAGGCTGGCCGCTAGGAGCCACGGGATGAAGCAGAAATGCATACGGTGTCTTGGAGCCATGCTTAGCCACATGGGAGAGAGAAAAACACTGAGATTGGTCCCAGTTCTAGTTTTGTCTTTGCCACTGCATTTGCTGTGTGACCTCGGGTGAATTGTTCCATCTTCCTGGCCTCAACTTTCTTTTCTGTAAAATGGGTAGAGTCAAGACAGAGCTGTCGTCTGTCACAGCATTATGAGAGGCACACAGCAGACCATCTGTCTCTAATTGCATAGCCGTGATGTGTCCAGCGAGGGCCTGGTACACAGTCAGTCCAAGCTCTTTCTCTGCCGACCTTGTTGGCAGCCTGGGTCTGGCCAGGCTGACTGGAAACCCTTGCTATGAAACAGATACAGGACTTCCTCCCCTCGGGTGCAGTGATGGGGGCCAGCAGGAATTGGATGACAAGGGAGTCCTCCGCTGTGATCAGCCCTGCTACCACCGTGACATGAGTCACGTGACATGCGATTCCCACTAAGGGGGCCAGGAGCAGGGATTTGAAGGCCTCGTCCACCTGCTGTCCTGGCTCGTGACAGCCCTCGTGTCAGCGCTGTGACAAATGTCTACCTGATTTCAGCAGACTGCCAGCTACTCCACTGGGGGAGGGGACATTGCACGACATCCTCTCTACACTCCCTTCCAGCTCTGGTGTGCTGCCCAGGGCGGTGGCTGCCAGCCACATGTGGTATCTTATGGGACATCAGGGATATGGGGAACATTTCTTCCATCACAGAAACTTCTAGTGGATAGTGCTGCTCTAGATTTCTTTCCAACTTCACTCCATGAGTTGGGTCCTGCAGAGGATCCCTGAGGAGATGAAGAAAGGGTCCAGCCCCCAAAGAATTCACTCACTTGCTCAGCATCCATTAATCAAGGACCTTCTAGGTGTCAGGAGGACGTTGTGATAGCCAAGATGGACCTGTTCCCTGCCTTCACAGAGCTTCCTGTTCTGCAGGTAGAGAAATGTCTGCTGTAACAGAGAATATTGGCTTAAACAAGCTAGACTAACTTTAGTTTTCTGTCCTTCAACGCCCAGGCTGGCAAGGCAGTATAGTCTGTGAGGCTGTTGGGGTCTGTATTCCTCCACCTTGTCCTTGCCCATTGCCCTTGTCTGCCTACCAGCCTTCCAGCCAGCAGGGAGGAGGGAAGGGAACAAGGAAGGAGGCACGCCCCTTCCCTTCACAGGGGAACTCAGAATGGACAACCATCACTTCTGCACATATTCCATTGACCAGCTGCAAGGGAAGCTGCAGAATACAAGTTTTCTTTAGGGGCAATTCTGTGCTCTGCTGAAAACTGGGAGTTTTGGGAAGGGATGGATGAATATCTGAGGACTGGCAATCTTTGCCCCGGGGAGATAAGCATGAAATAAATGAACAAACCCATAAGAGAATAACCCTTGAAAAGTGATTTGAAAGAGACTTACCTGGTATAGGGAAAACATATAAAGGAGGTCAGGAATGTTTTCCTGGAGAAGTTATATCTGAGCTAACAGGAAAGAGGGGTAACAGTGTTCACAACAAAGGGAGCAGTTCGTGCAAAGGCCCTGTGGTCAGAGGAAGTATAGCACACTCAGGAAACTTATGAAGACTTGGTCTATAAAAGAAATCTTCTATGGATAGGGTGAATCAAGTCCCTGGGAATGGCCTTCATAAGGGAGCTACATGGAGGCTGGGAGTCAGGTTTATCTACTCTGTTCCAGGCACTTTTCTAAAGTTTCTGTGCATATCTCTTAACCCTCAAACAACCTATGAGATAGCTACCTGTGCCAGTTCTTATCTTTAGAGAGCAGATGCCAAGAAGGGGTTAGATGTGCAAGAGGCTTGTGGGGGTGCCTGTAAAGGATGAGGGGAAGGAGGAAGAAGTGGGATCCAGTGAGGACAGTCTTAGATCTAGGTAAGGGGCTGGCATCCAGGAAAGGAGAAGGCTAAGGAGGGAAGACAGGGGAGAGAGAGCCTCACACTGCAGGGCAGCTTGGAGACAACTTGGCCACATTCGGTAGAGGGCCCCAGAGCTCAAATGGCCTTTGGGGATGCTGGGCGTCAGGGGGTCAGGTAGGAGCACCTGGCTCCAGCCCCTAACATCCTTACTCTTGCACGAAGCTGCACCAGATCCAGAGGGTGCTGCTGAGGCTGTGAGTCAGCAAGGCTCCCCACGGCAGCCCTTTAAGAAAGGGATCGAGTAGGACACCTTCATGGCTGAGGCACTGCTGCTGTTGTCCCCATATTATAGGTTTGCTGGCAAAGGAGAAACTACTCTCATAAAGTTACACAGCTCAGCGGTGACACAAACAGGATTTGATCCCAGACAGGTCTGTCCAGAGTCCTTGCTCTGACCACGGTAGGGCTGTCCAAGAGAAAGTGTTGCCTTGGGGTGGGACAAGTGGGAGCAAGCAGACACTTGGCTAGAGTTGTGTCACTCAGATCATTGAATACCAGGGTAAGTTAGGGCATGGGCCTTTTACTGTGGTCATGGGGAGCTAACGTGGGCTCCCAGACAGGAGACTGCTCTGGCTGGCCGCTTGTATCCCACCACGGGAGAGCGAAGGAGGTGGAATGGGGACAGTTGCAGAGATGACTAGGTGGGAGGTTCTGGACATGGCCCTGGGTGAGGCAAGAGTGGGATGGGGGCACACCAGGGGGTTAGGATGTTATTATGCTCCCCAAATTCATACATTGAAATCCTAACCCCCCAGTACCTCAGCATATGTACTATATTTGGAGATAGGGTCTTTGCACGCGAGTCCAATCTGACAGGTGTTCTTAATAAGACCCCAGACATGCACAGGGGGACAAACATGTGAGGACTCAGGGAGAAGACCACCATTCTTAGAAGGAAACCCTGCCGACACCTTGATCTCTGACTTTCGGGCTCCAGAGCTGTGAGGAAATCACGTCTGTTGTTTAAGCATGGTCTGTGCTATTACAGCAGCCTGGGCTTCCTAGTACACTGGGGCCGAGGGGCAGGCTTGGCGGGTTTTCCTTAGGATGCTTTTGCTTTGTGATGTCTGTGAGGGGCTCAGGGGGAGATATCTGGGGAAGATTTGGAGTTGGGGGAGATGTGGGAGGCCAGACCTGCAGATGCTCTGTGGTTCAGGGATGTGGCTTCCGTGACAACACACAGGGCCCTGCCCGTGTGGCAGAATGACAGAATTGGTGAGGCCTGCAAGCGTGCTCAGGACAGGCCCTGCCATCTGGCTGTGGGTGTCCGGGGCCCTACTGTGGGCTCAGCTGTGTGCCCAAGCTCCTGCAGCTGGGCCTCTGGAGCCCATAAGGGGCCGGACAGACCGTGGGGGGGGGGCGAGTGTGTGTGGGCCCCACTGTAACTGCGTCACTGGGTGTTGCATAGTCTCTTCCTCGGCGACACGCTCCCCTCTGAGCAGCCTTTCCTCATCCGTAATGCTGGCCTCTGGGGTGTTGTGAAGACCAAAGAAAGTGAACACCTGTGAGGAACACTGTGAGTGCTGCTGTATTGTTGACCTAAAAGCTGGAGCTCACCAGCAAGGAGGATTGCCCCCAAACAGGCTGAGGAGGAGTGATTTTGGGTGAGGATGGGGGCAGCAGGAGGCAGAGGTGTCCTGGGCAAGGTTAGGAGAGGAGGGGCTTCGGGAAGCTCTGCCGGGCTGCCCGGGAGGAGCTGCACCCATTGGAAGGACAAAGCCACCTGCCAGTGACCCGTAGGGGACAAATCCAACTGCATGTCCTCCACATCCTCATCTGTTACCAGTGCCTGTCACCTACCAAACCCTCTTGGAAACTACAGGGCCCTTGTTCTTGGCCTGTGCAGATGAGCCTCTGAGGGCTCGGAGCAGGGGCAGAAGGTCAGACACAGAATGTCTAGCACACAGGGAGGGGGCATCCATCGCTTCCACTGTGAACACAAAAGAGACAAGCATATTATTTACAGTTACATCATATGAAAACCAAAGCAGAAATGCTGAGTGAGACTGAGGCCAAGTGGAATTGTACTTTTTATGTCATGCCTTTCTGCGGCGCTTGAACACTGACACAATGCGCAGATTTTTTTTTTAAAGCGTTTTTATTTATTTATTTGACAGAGAGAGATCACAAGTAGGCAGAGAGGCAGGCAGAGAGAGAGAGAGAGAGGAGGAAGCAGGTTCCCCGCCAAGCAGAGAGCCCAATGCGATGCAGGGCTCAATCCCAGGACCCTGAGATCATGACCTGAGACAAAGGCAGACACTTAACCCACTGAGTCACTCAGGTGCCCCTCGCAGGTATTATCATTATTATTATTATTTAATTTTTTATTTTTTGAATTTCTTTTCTGTATACCAGAATTCATTGTTTATGCACCACACCCAGTGCTCCATGCAATACATGTCCTCCATAATACCCACCACTGGGCTCACCCAACCTCCCACCCCCTGCCCCTTTAAAACCCCCAGATTGTTTTTCAGAGTCCATAGTCTCTCATGGTTCACCTCCCCTTCTAATTTCCCCCAACTCCCTTCTCCTCACCATCTCCCTGTGTCCTCCATGTTATTTGTTATGCTCCACAAATTAGTGACACCATATGATAATTGACTCTCTCTGCTTGACTTGTTTCACTCAGCATAATCTCTTCCAGTCCCATCCACGTTGATACAAAAGTTGGGTATTCATCCTTTCTGATGGAGGCATAATACTCCATAGTGTATATGGACCACATTTTCCTTATCCATTCGTCCGTTGAAGGGCATCTTGCTTCTCTCCACAGTTTGGCGACTGTGGCCATTGCTGCTATGAACATTGGGGTAGAGATGGCCCTTCTTTTCACAACATCTGTATCTTTGGGGTAAATATCCAGTGGTACAATTGCAGGGTCATAGGGAAGCTCTATTTTTAATTTCTTAAGGAATCTCCAGACTGTTTTCCAAAGTGGCTGTACCAATTTGCTTTTCCACCAACAGTGTAAGAGGGCTCCCATTTCTCCACACCCTCTCCAACACACATTGTTTACTGTCTTGTTAGCAGGTATTATTTTTTTAAAGAATTACTGAAATGAATGGCCTGGATGTCAGTCCAAGAGGCTTGGGCTTAAATCTCTAAGACGACCGAGAATCCATATCCTTGGTCCCATCAACAATGTGGCCACTTGCTTTCTTGCATTTTCTGGCTGAGCAGGCCCTGGAATCCTCTCCAAGGGGCCTGGACACATGCTTCTCAGTAACGCCACTCCCTCTTCCCCAGGTGGAGCTCCTTGCTGCCCTGGTAGAGCTTATTGACGTTCTTCTTCTTTTTCTTCTTCTTCTTCTCCTTCTCCTTCTTCTTTCTTCTTCTTCTTCTCTTTTTTTTTAAAAAAAAGGTTTTATTTATTTGACACAGAGAGAGGGAGCGAGCACACAAAGTGAGCACAAGCAGGGAGAGTAGCAAGAAGGAGAGGGAGAAGCAGGCTCCCTGCAGAGCAGAAGCCTGATGCGGGACTCTATCCCAGGACTCCGGAATCATGACCAGAGCCAAAGGTTTAACCAACAGAACCACTCAGGTGCCTGAGCTTACTGACCTTCTGCACTGCCATCTTCCTGCTGCCTGGGGGACAGTGTGCCAGGCTTCCCATTTCCCAGCATTGCCCAGTGCTGAGAACTGTCTCTTCCCAGTCTCTCAATTTCTCTAACACCTTTTCCCATCTAGTACTGTATTTACTCCTCCAACAACCCTGTGAGGCAATTAGGACGGGGGTCCTGCCACCCATTTTGTAGATAAGCAAACTGAGGTTCGGACAGGCAAACTAACTTGCCCAAAGTTTGCCCTAGAGGTAAGCCCCACTTCTGTTGCTGGGGCCTTTGTGACTAGTCAGAGCTGAACAGGCTCTGGGGACTCAGGTCCTTTTCTATAGGAGGTGATGTAGAAATAGGGTAGGATTAATTCATAGGGCAAGTATATTAGAGGTTTCCATTGGTGAATAGAAATATTTCTTTTTCTTTGTCATCTTTGTTTGGAAGGGCACTACCTTGCTTCCTTTTCTTCCTGGCCAGGAATTCTGGTAACAGATTCCCCCCCACTGCACTGGAAGAGTTTCTCTCCCTCAGTATGGCCTGGGGTAGATGCTGTAGCTAGCCGCTCAGGTGGACATTCAGTTACGTAGGTCGCCAGTGTCCCCATCCACTCATTCATTTGTTTACTTACCCAACACAAATTTACTGAGCCCCTGCTACATTTTGAACACTGTGCCAGGAAGACGTGTGAGACCTGTGTAGCCTGGAGGTGAGAAATAAGATTTTTATGGTTTTATGGGAAATAGGGTTTTTGTGCCCTACAAAGTTAAGTCTGAGCTGATATCCCCAGGATGAATGGAGTTAACCAGGTGCTGGAGGGAGGAGGAGAATGAATCAGAGGGGAGGGACTCTGTGCAAAGGCAGTCCTTGGAAACTAGCTTGGGGCTGTCCTGGGTCTCTTTGGGGAGAAAACTGGTCTTCTAATTTTTCCAGGAACCAACTTCTTAACTCATTTGGGGTAGGTTCCTCAGCCCTGTGTAAGTCTCCTCAGGCTGACCCTGTTTGCTTTAAGTCTTTCAGACAACCATTAATTCAGCAGTTGAGCACTTAACTGTGTGCATGGTGCTACAGCTATGAAGGGAACAAATGGACAGAAATCACTGCTTTGGTGGGACTTGCATTCTATTGGAAAAGAACAAAAACAAACAAAATAAAATGTAAAATGTATAATACATTAGCAGGGAATAGATGCCAATAAAAAAGTTAAACAAGATATGGGAATAGGAAATATTAAGGGGTGTGTTAGATTGAATGGTTAAGGCAGGGTTCCCTGAGAAGATAATATCTGAATAAAACCCCGAAGGAGGTGAGGGAACAATGCAATCTGTGGGGAAAGAATTTGTATAGGCAGTGGGAACAACACATTCAAGGGCCCTGAAGTAGGACTGTGCCTAGTATGTTTGAGAAACTGCAAGGAGGCCAGTGTAGCTGGAGTGATACAAGCAAGGGGAAAGGAGTAGAGAGTATGATCAGGGATATAATGGGGGCTGGGGTACAGATCCTGTAGGGCATTGCAGGCTGTGATAGCTGGGCTCCACTGGAATGTTCTGAGTCAAGGAGAGACATGATCTGACTCAGGTTGTAACAGGAGCTTCTTGGCTTTCCTTCAGGTTTTTTTCCCCCTGTTTAGTTGAGACACAATTGACATGCAGCAATGTATGAGTTTAGCATGCACAACATAATGGTTTGATTCACATATAGTGTGAAATAATTACCAGAGTAAGTTTACTTAGTAGCCATCATCTCATATAGAAATAATAAAAAGGAAAAACAAAAAAAGGAAAAGAAAAATCCTTCTGGTGAGAACTCTTGGGATTTACTCTCTTAATAACTTTCCTGTACATCACACAACGGTGTTGAATGTCAAGTTGTGCCAGACAGCCCCCGGGGCTTGTTTATCTTATACCTAGAAGTTTGTCCCTTTCCACCACCTTTTCCAATTCCCTCTCCCCCATCTTCTGGTGACCACAAGTCTGATCTCTTTGTCTAGGAATGTTTTGTTTTTGGTTTTTAAGATTCCACACGGAAGTGAAGCTACAGAGTATTTATTATTCTCTGCTTGTCAGTTTCTGACCACCTAAGTGCCCAAGCTGCTAGGAGGTATTTCATCTTCTACACCAGCGTCCTCCAAACCTGCTGGCCAAGCCACGGTTTGGCTCTGGGTGGCAGCAGGCGCTGCATCCCTCGTCCCAACTGGGTGCACAGGGAGGACCACATGATCCAGGGGTGAGCCCTGGCATGGATGCAGGAGCCCAGACCCACAGCATTCCAGAGAGCCCAGACAGCTCCTGGCCATGCATTCCCACTCTGGCAGTGTACTGGGAGAGGAGCAGAGAAAACGCTCTTCACCTCCCAGGCCAGGAAGGGAAAAGATGTTAACTCCTTAAAAGGACCTCTGCTCACGTGTCCTTGGGGTGCCTGGAAGATGCCCTCCCTGGGACAGAGGCTCTGCCTCACTCCCTCCTCTCTCCTTACCAGCTAAGTGACCCATGGAGGACAACAGCCCCTCAGAGTCCGTTTCTTCATCTGTAAATGCTTGGTTGAGGATCCCACAGGGGTAAAGGGCATAGCAGGGTGCATGGAACCTTGGGCTCACTCGTACTTCTTGGGCAAGTCCCTCTTTCCACCCCTGAGTGGAATGCCAACGCGTCCCCAAACTGCTGCGGACTACAGCAGCCTGAGCACGGCCTTTGCAGCTTGTGGAGCACCGGAGGGTGGCCCAAACACCGAGTGTCAGTGACTGGAGGCAGGGGTCAAACGCCCTCAGACCTTCTGAGAAGCCTGGGAGGCAGCGCCTTGAGCGCTCACTTTCCCTGGGGGGTAAGAACCGAGATTGCTCAGCAGAAAGACCATGCCGGATTGCCTAAGGCAAGTCCTCCGACTTCCTCGGCTCTCAGCGGGAGACACAGCGGCGGGTGCCGGGCTGGAGTGGGGAGTGGAGGCAGACTTGGCCCGCGCGGCCCACGGCCCCCACCTGGACCTCCACTTTGGAACAAACTCAGGGATCTGGGCGGGGCCCGAGGCCCGTCTCACGTTCTCACCTGGGGACCGACCTTCAGAAGTGGGTCCCACGGACGCCGCGAGCCCACGGCCGTGGTGGGGCGAGGGAAAGCGGCTGGAGACCGCGGGCCGCACGGGGCGGGTGGCTCCTGCACCGGGTGCGCGCGGGCGGCGGCGGAGCCCCGCGCGCCGCGCAGCTGGGGCGGGGCTGGGGGCGGGGCTGGGCGCGTGACGCGCGGTGCAGGCCAATGGGGCGCGCGCCCGGGGCCGAGCCTCCTGCGAGCCTTCGCGGCGCCCGCGGCGTCACGTGAGCCGCGGGGAGTGAGCGCGGAGCTAGCGGCGGCGGGCCAGTGCTCCGCCGCAGCGACCCGCGGTCCAGCGGGCGAGCAAACCAAAGCAGGACCCGCGGCTGGGCCCGCGGCCGCCGCCGGACCGGGAGCCAGGCCGCCGCCCCCAGCCCAGCCCCCGGGGCCTCAGGACCGCCGGGGCCTGGCCGCTAGCCGGGCGTGCGCCAAGTTCAGGTGGGAAAAGCTTGGGGAGGCCGGACGGCCGCGTGGACGCGGCTCCGGGCGCCCAGGGGGCTGGTTGGGGCACGCGTGGGGCAGTGGGGGCGCTGACTGGCCTCTGGTCGTGTGTCCGGGTGCCCCCGCCGCTGTCCCAAGCCCCGCGCGAGTGTCCGAGGAAATGTCGGAGGAGCGGGTTGAGCCCCTGTGCTGGCCCGGGAATCGGACCAACCCGTGGGAGAGTGACCCCAGTTGCCCATAGACACTTTCCCCGCGCAGGTCCGGGCCTCCGCCTCAGCACCTGGTCCCGCAAGTAGTGCGCGCCTTGCGGGCCGGCCCTCCCATATGGCGGGTCCTCGGCCGGGCCTGGTGAGAGGAGCGGACAGGCGGACGCGCCGGCCGGTCGGGGGCCGGGAATGGGGGACGGAGTGGTCTGTGGCGGTGGGGTTATTGTCGGTCACCGCAGCCGTGGGCTCCGGGGGAGGGGGGTGCGGGCCGAGGGCATGGTGCCCGGCGGGCAAAGCTCCAGGGCTCACCGAGGGGTCTGAGCTGGTCTCCTACGTCTTCCTTTCCCACGCACCTTCCCACACCCGCGCGGGCACCCACGTCAGCTCCACGGACGAGTATGTCGGGGACACCTTCTGGCACAGCCACACTGCTGCCGCGCACCACGCCCCGCACACGCACAATCACACGACACGAACTCACACCCCTTCGCACACACCCGCACTGTTCACACGTCTTGTACTCCTACTACCCACTCGGAGTCCCTTGGTTCCTTCTACTGAACATGAGCAGATCGGTGGCCAGGGGGTGGCGGGGGACGGAGGAGAGGCCGCCCCCACCCACCTTAGCCGTCTGTTTCGGGTTCCCTCTTTCCTCCCCACTGTGGTATTCCCAAAGGACCACCCCCCAGCCCCCCTCCAGGACACAGAGGATGTTTTCTCGCCCAGTCCCTGGGGAGCTGACAGAAATCCCCAAATGCTTTAGTCCCTCAAATCACCTTTCCCCCAAGAACTAGGTGGCTCCCGGGAGCCCCTGCCGTCCTACAGGTGGGAGGACGCCCGGCCTCTGCGACCTAGGGGCCGGCGGATAGCGCAGGGAGAGAGACTCTTATTTTGAAGGGCGCCCCCACCCGCCACCCCCGTGATTTGCACGCTGACCCAATGGCAAGCCCTTGGCCGGCGCTGGGCTTGTTATCAATTACATGTTGTTCCTGCAGCCGCTGTGTCCCCGGGAGGATAAACAGCAGGCCTGGCCGGGCTGAGGGCGGGGCGGGGGGGGGGGAGGAGGGGGCGGAGTCCGGCTGTAGGCCGGGGACGGTGCCGGGAACAGTGTGTCCCCCTCCCCCTGCATGCAGGCCGTGCTTCTGGCCCAGCCATGTGCTGCTGTATTTTAGCGCCCCAGCCGGCTCCCTCCTGCCCTGGCGGGCCCTTTTTCTACCTCCAGCACCCAGGGTAGCCCCAGAGCCCCTTCTGCGCTCTCAATGCCGGAGTGTCCAGCCCAGGCTGCTCAGCCTGCATTAAAACCCTTCTGCCTGACTCTGGCCATTCTATTCCTGGTGGAATCCCCTCACCCCTACTGCCTGATTGACTTTCTGGAGAACCTTTCATTCACTCAGCAAATTGTGCTAGGTCCTGTTCTAGACTCTAGGATAGTGGTGGACTGGATAGTCAGACCAGCTTGTATTTTGTTGGGGAAGTAGACAGAAGATAAAGTACACAAACATAACCACTATAGTTTCCTCCTGGTAGCAACTGCTAGAAGAATATAATGTGGGATAATTTGATAGAGGGTGGTCAGGAAAGCGCTCTACCCCACCGCCCCAGACAGTGACTTCAGAGCTGAGATCTAAATACGGCATTCCCACTGGGGAGCACTGGGGGGGGGGAAGAGGGAACCACAGAGAGGGCACAGTCAGTGTGGAGTGGAGCAGGTGGATGTGAGGTCTGGGAGAGATGGGCAAGGCCCAGGTGCTGGGCTGCTGGGAGAGAAGGGGTCACATTTCCTGGAGAAGTTAATAGAAATTCTCTCCTACCCTACCCTACTATACTTACTTATTTCCCCCACTCTTTCTTTGTATACCATTTCATCTGTGAATATCTCAGTTATCAACTGTGATACTATCATCACACTTAAAAATATTAACAGTAATTCCTTACTATCATGTAATAATATTCAGTTGGTGATCACATTTCAGGGGAGAGTTTTAAGTGGGCAAGAACATGGCCTGATCTGCCTCTTCCCACCAGTTAAGGCCTGGGTTCCAGGAAGGCTGGAGACCCCCTGATTCCTTAGGCTCACAGCAGAGGAACAGAAACAATATGTGTTCACCTATTTGGAGGTTAATCCAGTGACCGGTACTGACTCACACTTGCGTGTGGCACCCCCGTTGTAAGTGTTCAGTTGTGTTAGCTCACTGAACTCTTTGAGCAACCTGGGAAGTAGGCACCACTGGCAGCCTCCCTACCCAACAGACCAAGACACAGACACAGATATGTTGTGCTACCTGGCTGAGTCTGCCCAGCTAAGTTGCAGAGGCAGGAGCAGCGCCTCCTGCTCATAGGGTGGGTTAAAGGGGTGGTAGCAGGGCCTAGGGCCAAGTGTGGGCTCATTGCCCTTCACATTATCTGGCACTTTCATTTCTTCTTAGCACCTAATTCGGTGACTAGTGTGTATTTTGAAATTCCCAGTTTTAAATCCTCAGATGAGTATTTAAAATCAAAGAGCCAAATGTCCTCCTGGTGAAACTGCCCTGGGGCGCAGACTTGCCAAGAGCATCTACCTTGCCTTAGTTTCCTGGAGCTCCATGAAGCTTCCTGGATTAGTGGGAAACCGAGATCATTGGAACCTGGAACAGGTGGGGAAACAGATTTGGGGAATGCACAGCTGATGATGATCCTAGCTGGCCCTGAGAGGTCTCTGTCCCTGGCCAGGCTTGTTGACTTGTTGACTATTGGGTAGCGCTGTGTGCCAGGTCCAGGAGTAGTCCTCAAGACAGAGCATAGGGGTGGGTGCAGAGTGATGACAGGCAGCAGAGAATCTCTGGTTTCAGATATAGAACGTTCTCTTTTACCAAACCTCACCGGTCACTGGGTGGGGACAAAGGTCCACATAGGTGGCCCCATTACAGCTGTACACTGTTGACTCTCCTTGGACACCGGACCTAGCATGGCCTTCAGAGGAGGCAGATGTCCCCTCTCTTCTCTGTTGATATTCTCTGAGCCCCTCCTGGGCACCAGTTGCCACACCGGGAGCTGGGAACACCCTGGAGACCCAGCAGCCTAGCCTGCCCTCATGGAGTTCATGGTCTAGTGGGAAGACGGGAGTTAGCTGAGCCTTCCTGAGGTGGTGAGTGCACCATGGGGGGGTGGGGTACAGGCCAAGGGCATTTTATTTCCCATCCCACTAGCGGCTGTGAAGTCAAAATGGGGTAGTGGCCATGCAAGTGCTGGGACCTGGGTCCACTTTTGCGCTCTTGAGTTATCACTGTGGGGCAGGGTCCTGTTCACCTAGTGGTAAAGCCTCAGTAAAATGCCTGGGTACAGCTGAGAGCACTTTGTTCTGTCCCTGCCTTTCCCATTTCACAGAGGAGGCAGGTGAGGCTGGAGGGATCTGAGAACGGGAGGGTGGACGAGCTGTCCCCCTTCAGATGGGGAAACAGACTGTGAGGACAGGGGCATTTGGGTCTTTAATCTTTTTTCTCTTTTCCCCAACAAATTAGACTTACCTGATTAAAATACGGACTGCTAAATTAAGGTTCACTATCAGACAAAATAATTACTTAATAAGAGCATGACCCATTTAATATTTGGGATATACTTGTGTTACAAGTTGCTTGTTTTTTGAAGGCAGCTATGCTCACCACTATACCACAGTTGCTTGTTTTTTGAAACCTGAACATCAGATTTAATTGGGTGGCCTCTAGTTTTATTTGTTCAATCTGGCAACTCTACTCAGGCCCCAACCACCCAGGGGTCAGAGGGCAAATGGCCAATCTCCTGCCCCTGCCAGTGACTCAACAAGAATGGAGCTGAGGTCAAGTGTCCTCAGAAATGCAGCCACTCCAGTTAGCTGAATGGGGTTCCCCAACCTTGGCCATTTCAGGGTACAGAGAGCCTCCTCACGTACTTTCTTGCTGACATACATTCACGCTCAATTATTCACAGATACACGGGTGTTCTTTACCAAATTGTTCTGGAAAACCTGTTTGAAACCAAAAGTACCCTGGATTGTGCAATGGGCTTAGAGAGCGCTCTTTTGCAAACAGGTGGTGCAATTTCGGAAAACACTCTTGCAGATAGAGTTCTCCCACGGGATGGGATGGAGACAGGACCCAGGCACTTGGCATTAGAAGCCTGTGGGCCAGCAGCGGAGTGGGGGCACAGGCCCACGAGGTGGCAGGTGAACATGCCGTCCTCCTGACCAGGCCTCCTTTGTTCCTCTCTGCAGCCGCCAACGGCACGGCCAGGCCAGCATGGTGGACCACTTGCTGCCAGTGGACGAGACCTTCTCGTCGCCGAAATGCCCAGTTGGTTATCTGGGTGACAGGCTGGCCAGTGGGCGGGCGTACCACAGGCTGCCCTCGCCCCTCTCGGAGGATGACAGCGATGCCTCCAGCCTCTGCTCCTGTGCCAGCCCAGACTCACAAGCCGTCTGCTCCTGCTACAGTGGTGGGCCAGGTGCTGAGGGCCAGGACAGCATCTTGGATTTCCTGCTGTCCCAGGCCACACTGGGCAGTGGTGGCAGTGGTGGCATTGGGGCCAGCGGTGGTTCCATGGCCTGGGGGGCCTGGCGGAGGGCACCGGCACCTGTGAAGGGGGAGCATTTTTGCTTCCCCGAATTTCCTGTGAGTGACCCTGATGACGTCCCAAGGCCCTTCCAGCCCACCCTGGAGGAGATTGAAGAGTTTCTGGAAGAGAACATGGAGCTGGGAGTCAAGGAGGCCCCAGAAAGCAACAGCAAGGACGCGGAGGCCTGTGACCAGCTCTCAGCCGGGCCACACAGGAGCCACCTCCATCCTGGGTCCAGTGGGAGAGAGCGCTGCACCCCGCCTCTGGGCAGTGCCGGTGTGGGTGGCAGCCAGAGCCCGGGTGGGGGGCCTGCATCTGATGGCCCTATCCCTGTGCTGCTACAGATCCAGCCTGTGCAGGTGAAGCAGGAGTCAGGCACGGAGCCCGCCTCCCCTGGGCAGGCCCCGGAAAGTGTCAAGGTGGCCCAGCTTCTGGTCAATATCCAGGGTCAGACCTTCGCACTTGTGCCCCAGGTGGTGCCCTCCTCCAATGTGAACCTGTCATCCAAGTTCGTGCGAATCGCCCCTGTGCCCATTGCTGCCAAGCCGATTGGGTCGGGACCCCTGGGCCCTGGCCCCACTGGCCTACTCATGGGCCAGAAGTTCCCCAAGAATCCAGCAGCAGAACTCATCAAAATGCACAAATGTACTTTCCCTGGCTGCAGCAAGATGTACACCAAAAGCAGCCACCTCAAGGCCCACTTGCGTCGGCACACAGGCGAGAAGCCCTTTGCCTGCACCTGGCCGGGCTGCGGCTGGAGGTCAGTATAACAGGTGAAAAGGCGGGCACTGAGCATGGCCGATGAATCTCTGCTCCCCTGGGTGTGCGGTCAAGGCCTGGTTCACTGTTAGATAAGGCTGATTAGGAAGGGGAGAGGGGGGCAGGCAGGGAGTGGGGCAGAGCTGGCATGGCTGCCCAGAGGTTTCCTCATCCCTAGTGATCACTAGAGCCTTAAAAAAACTGGTCTCCAGTTTCATAATGACCAGGTAAGGTTTGCTGCGGCTCATGCCCAGGGCTAGGAGCTGGGCCATGGCAGAAGGGCCCTCTCCTTAGTAACGAGGGCAGCTAAAAATGATGGAGTTAAGGGCTCTGTATCCGAGGGGGCTGTGGCCACGTGTGCACTGCTCCCTCTGGGCCTCACATGCACCCCTAGGGAAAGTACTACCCTCGCTGCCATCTTTCAGCTGAGCAAACAGGCTCAGACCGGCTAGCCAACTTGCCCAAGGCCACACCACTTTGTCAATGGGATTGGAGCCAGAAGGTCCTGTATGAGAGGAATCACAGTCTGGAAATGCTTCTGTTCCAACCAGAGGGACCAGCTTCACTTGCAGATGTTCTTGGACTCTTGGGCTGGGCTTGGTGCTTGCTCCCCTGCGGGTACATGAAGGTGTATTTGGGAATCTTCAAAGACAGCCAGGCAGGGGGTGCTGAGTGAAGGTGGAAGAGTCCTTGTAGACTCCATTCTGTGTGGTACAGCAGTGGAAACCAGCTCTCAAAGGATAAGGGGTCTTGCTCAGGGCTATGCAGGCAGCGGGTGGCAGAGCTGGCGGGCCCCTGGATGGGCTTGGGTACATTGTCCTGAAAAGCAGGTAGCTGGGAGCTCCAATGCCCAGGGGTACCATGAAGACTGGCTGTCCCAAGTCTTTAGCACACTGATCCCATAGGAATTTGGCCCCCCAGGAGGGCGGCCTGTGCGCCGACATTCGTGCACTGCTGCCGTGGCTGCTGCTTTGTGGATGTGTGCGCTTATCTGTCTGTCATCTGTCTGTGGATCTTGCAGCAGGCGGGCAGCTATGCGTGTGCATATGTGTACATGTCTTGCTTTCTTAGTGTGTGTCTTGGTGTGTTGCATAACTCCCCATGTTTGTGTACCCTGTCCGCATGTGTGCATCTGTGTGGGTGTGACCGATGGGGAGCCATTGGCAGCTTCTGTTTTCTTGACCCGACTCATCTGAGAGCGCTGGAGGGTTGGCCCCAGGTGGGAGGGGCTGGCCCTAGAGTCCTGGCTGGCTGTGGTGTGGTGGGATCGGTGACAGGAAGATCCGATGTGATGCTGCTGCCTCTTTCCGTGGAGTGCTGGGCTGGTCAGGGAAGAGACTTCTCCCAAACAGCATCTGGGGTTATGGAGGTCTTTCCTGATGAAGGGTGTCACCCAGCCACTGACCCCACAAAAGCACCCATCAGACAGGCCCACATGGCTTCTGGAAGAGTGGGCACAGGGTTGACACCAGGGTGGCAGTACTGGTGTCCCATCCCTCCCTGGGCCTCCTGGCACAGTCTGCCAAGTGGGCACTGGGGAGACAGGTGCACCTGTGGGGCCACTTGTGAGGCCTGACACACAGGTGGGTCTGCAGTGTTGCTGGTCGGAGCGTGGGGGTGGGGGGAGAAGCCGAGACACTGGGGCGGTAGAGGCAGGCGCTCAACTGTAGAAGGGAAGGGCATTGTGACACCCTGGATAGGGAGTAGCTGGCAGTAATAGTGGGGAGCCTCAGCCTAGGTCAGCCTCCAATTCGCCATGTGCCTCCAGGGAGGTCCCCATGGCCAAGCCTCAGTTTTCCTCATCTGTGAAGTGGAGGGCCTGCTCCCTACCAGGGTCAGGTGCAGGAACACTCAGCACTTCCCCCTTCGCATTGGTGGTCCTGTTACTCAGAAAGGGTGAAGTCTGAGAAGGGTGCTATTTTGGAGGTACCCCAGACTCCCAGGGACTCCTCTTGGATGCATATTTTCTTGGTGGGGGGCAGGGATGTGGAGGGGTTGGGCATCTGGCTGGCCAGAGCACTGGTCTGACTCATGATGGGCTTACCTTCCTGGGCACTGTCCCCTGGCCACTGCTGACTCTTGGCAAGTGGCCCCTCCAGTCAGGTAGCGCCATGAGGCAAAAGGGTGTGGTCCTTGGTGAAGGTTGCCTGCTTGTCCAATTCCCCTAGGAGGAGGGGACCTGCCACCTTCTGGGCTGTCCCAGAGAGCAGATGGAATCCTCAGCCCAGAGTGCATCTTAGGAAGGCAGGTCTCAGCTCCAATACAGTATCCTCTGGAGATGGTAAGTTCCCCATGGTAGGAGGTGTGCAAGCAAGTGGGAGTGGGATTTGTGGAGGGGATTCAGCTTTGCCATTGTATGGGCCTTGGCACTGGTCTCCTTGCCCAGGACCCTCTTGCAGGGGTAGGCTGGTGTGTGCCTGGCATAGCAAGGTCTCTTGAAGCTGACTGTGGAGCCATTCCTGGCTCCAACCACTCCTGGGCCTTCGAGGGCCTCCCCAGCTTCTCCCAAGCTTCCCCTGGAATAGGGTCAGGCCTTTGTGGAGTTATAGGTGACAGAGGCACAGGGAGCTGAAGGTGCCTGCTTCTTGGGAGAGCTATTTCTCTGTGAATGCAAGAGTCTCTGGTTGGCCTTCAGGAATCCTGAGCCCCTGGAGATGCACACAAGATGCACATGTCCCTTGTATATGGAGTGAGCCCTCGCAGTATTTGGGCAGGAAGACAGACTGGCTTTGGGGCAGCTTGGTCTGGATGGGACAGCAGTGGTAGTGATGATGACAGTTATGCGCCGTATTTTCTGACCACTTACTCTATGCTGGGCACTGCTCCAAGTTCTCAGAGCAGGAATACCTTCCACAAATCTCCACCCTTGCTTGTATACTTCCTGCCACAAGGAACTCATTACCTTATGAGGCTATTCTGGCCTTTTCATGTGCTTTGGTAAACTTAGATTCCTATCCAAACTTCTCATTCTGGCACAATGTGCTTACCAACCTCCCTTCCACAATGCAGGCTCCCACTCAGGCCCCTGCCCTCTGTGTACCCTCTGTGCATCCTCTGTGCATCCTCTCTGTGCCCTCTATGTCCAGCATTTTCCTCCTGATGGCAATGGTAGTTAGTCTTGCAATGGTCCCTGCTTTATCTGCACATGTCACATTAGATAAGCTCGTTGTGCCCTTACAACAGCTCTGTGCCGTGGAGGCACCAGTCTGTATTTCCCAGGGAGCCCACGGGGATGGAGCTCATGGACATGGCTCTGGCTGTGCCCTCAGGTGGGTGCCTTGGTCCCACCTGACCCACCAGCAGTTTGGTGAACATACGTTTCCCACCTGGGAACTCAACGCTTGCAGCTAAACGCTGGCTTTTCCCTTGTCCTCAATCCCTTGCGCCTGGTACCAGAATGTCTGGGTGTTCTCTCTCTCCCACAAGGCCATTAGCTCTTTCAGGTGCCATGCTTCTGGGCTAGGGAAAAGAGCCAACAACAATGGCAATAACAATAGCTCTTAGTACATGTTCTGAGTGTTCCAGAGTAACTCATTTAATGCTCCAAGCAAGTCCACGAGGTGGGCATCCGGATGCTGTTCCCATCTGTAGAGGAGGAATTTGAGGGACAGAACAGTTAAGTAAGGTCTCCTCGGTCACACAGCTAGTGGGTAGCACAGTCTGGAGTTCAACCCAGGCTGTTTGCTCCCCAACCTCCTCCACCCAGACTCAGGACCTCTCTCTAGTCCCCTGGGCAAATCTTCTATGGGAGGTGGCCTGCTCTAGTGGAGGGAAGAAGGGTTTCCATCTGCAGCTGAGCTTCGGGCAGCCCCCTGAATACTTGCCGGCCTTCTCATATGGGGAACTTACCACACCCAAGGCTGCCTCTCTTTCCAGTGGCCCTGTGAGCAGTTTGCTCTTTATCCTGCTGGGCTGGTTCTGGCCCTGGCACTGTGTCCTGTGGCCCTTTGTGAAATGAATGGTGTCCTCCCCTCCCCACAACCCAGATCATCATTTGCCAGGTAACCAGCCCCCACTTCCTTTTGCTTTTGCTCCTGAACCCAGTATTCCTTGTCCCCTCCCCTCTTGGGACATGGTTCTGGCATTCTTGATGGGGCCCAAACCAGACTTTTCCTATCGCGATCTAACTGTCTGGGAAGTGGCTGTTTGTCTGCCTTCCTAGAAGTTTCCTTGCTACGCTCTCAGACACAGGCCCCCTTTGTTCACGGCAGCAGAACATCCTGTTCCGGAAAGGCCAAGCCATTCCATCCAGAAAGAATACCCTCCTTCCACAGCTAATATGAATATTAATAACTTCTAGCAGCCCTCTGTGGCAGGTACTGTGGTCATCCCCAGTGGACATGGGAGGCCCAGAGAAGGGTAGTTGTGGGCCTGAGGCCCCAGAGCTGGAATGTGGCGGGTATAGGATTCAGACCCAGTGGTACGCTGCTGGCCTCCTCTCTTAGCCCTGTGTTACTGCTGCTACTGTTCAACGAGGCATTTTCTAACTTCTTGCCTGCACTTGGCCAGATTGTGCACTGTACCACTCCATGGAGCACCATTCCCATTACAGTCCTTGAGACCTGGCTATTGACAGTCGTGACTTACTGGCCGATGGAAGGGGTGCTTTGCACAAAGGTGCAGTGTGTGCCAGTTGTGGGGCTGTCGTGATGGGCTGCTTCCCTTTCCTGCACCTAGGCCACATGAATCGTGGTGCTGACCCATGTGCCCCTAGACATCAACAGGGACTGGGCACTGCAGGTAATCCTTGCAGATAATCATTGAATGATTGCCATGTGGTGAGCACTGTTCTAAACCCTCAATGCCTTTTACAATCCTCAGAGTCCTGTGAGGCAGATCTGTTACTTCCCTGTCTCCAGGTGGGGAAACTGGGCCTCAGAGAGCTTGGTGACTTGCCCAGGCCCTGATCAGTGGCCGAGCTCACTGCCTGCAAGGCTTGCATCTTAGCCACATGGCCTCCCTCCCACTGTGTCGCCTTCAGTGCCCTCTAGTGGCTGCTGTCTGGGAGAATGCATGTGAGGGTGTGAGGTAGGGATCTTCTGAGGGTGCTCTTCTCAGGTCTGTGACTTCTCAGGTCACAGGATGCTGAGGCAGCAGGGAAGAGGTTTGGAGGTAGGGACAACTTGTTCTTGGGCCTGGCTCTCCCTCAGTGTTTGCGTGGTCAGAGGGCCACTGTGGTCTTTGTGTCAGCTCCTTTGGCCTCTGGGATGAGTCCCAGAAGATGGGCCAGAATCCTAAGGTCTTCACTGGGTGAGTGAGAAAACAGGCCCAACATGGTTCCTGAGCTTGCTCAGGACTGCACAGGGCTCCCAGTGGGATAGGGACCTGAAAGGATCCAACCGTGTCGCTGGCTCTGTGACCCTGGCAAGCCCCTTGTCCTTTTTGAGCCCTTGCTGTGGTATTGTCTGTTCTCTGGTACTGATCCTTGCTCCCTCGCTAGAAAGGGGCAAGACAACCCAGTGCCTGGTGCCCAGGAAGGCTCAGCAAAGGCTATTGCTGGTGGCATCATTTCTGTGGCTTCCTGCCTGCCTGTGTTCTGGGCAGGCCCACCCGTTCAGAAGCTGTGTGTTCAACTCCTGCTGGGGGCAGTGGCCCTGGCCTGGGAGCAGGCTCCAGGCTCTGACCTCCAGCGTGCACTGATGCCACTTCCTCATTGGCTCAGGGCTCCAGAGACACACACTGCTTAGCCAGGCAATGTGGAGGAGGCCAGGCACTCTATAGTCACCAGGGTGAGCAGGGCATGAGAGGGAGCCATACAAGCACCTTTGCTCTGGCCTTGGCTTCTCTGTCATGATAGGGATGCTGGATCAGGCCCTCATCACTCTGAGCCTCAATTTCTTCATCTGGGAAATGGGCCAGTCAGGCTTCCATTATTCCAAACATATGCTGAGAGCATTGCTCTGTGCCAGCCTAAGTTGGTGCCCTGGGAAGTGAAGTGGAGTGCCAGACTCCAAGTGCAGACCCCTGGCTCTTCTCTCAGGACCAGGTCCTAGGCTCCAGAGGTAGCTGAACTGGGCTGAGCTGCCTGTCCTCTGGGCTCCCGGGCAGGCTCCCTGTCCAGTGCTCAGGCCTTCCTACTCCCCAGCTGAACCTTCCCCAAGGCATGTTCCTTCTAGTCCTTGGTAGGCTGTGGGATTAAGGAAGGCCTCCACCCCCAGGGGTGGACCTGGTACTTGTGTGTGTGCACACATGTGTTTTTGTATATACACACACACCCACGTGTGAGGTGACTGTATGCATGTGCACATATGTAGAGTGGACACGTGTGTGCAGTGTACCCATGTTTGTGGCATGCCTGTGTGTGGCTTGTATAAAGGGGTGTGTACATGTGCATTGCATGGTGTGCACGTGTGTGTGTGTGTGTGTGTGTGTATGTGCAGGCAATAGGACTTGAGAAGAATTCCTTGTGACAGCCCTCCATCCTCAATGGGTGCTTGCTGTGTCAGTTGTTTCATGTAAATGCACTTATGGGCACCTGCTGTGTGCCAGGCCCTGGGCTGCTTGTGGGATGGACCACAGGGAACAAGACACGTCTTTCCTCATGGAACTGATGATCTAATGGCACAGACTGGCATTCACCAAAAAGTTGAAAATGAATTTAAAGTTAAAGTAAGGTGCATTTAGTGCAGTGGGAGCCTAGAATGGGATACAGTTCTGGAGGGCTTTCGTGAGGCAGTGACATTTGAGTGATGGAAGAGAGGGAGCAAGAAGAGGGGAGGGAAGCCCATTTCAGATGGAAGGAACGGTATGTGCAAATGTCCTGTGGCAAGAGGGACCAAGGATGGGTCAATGTGGGTAGAGCACAGAGGAAGACAAGTATGTATGTGTGGGGAGTGGGCTCTCATTGTCAAGATGAGGGTTATGGAGTGGGGGGGGGGCCTTCAAATCCCGGAAGTCAGTGACAGCGGTCTCAACCCTGTGGCCCAGCTGGGATCCTTATACTTCCCATTAGTAGCTGCTCATTCTCAGTGACCTCTGGGCTGTGGGAGCATTTGTTCTCAGGCAGGCTGAGGCCAAAAGAGGGAGGTGGCAGGTGAACCATTTAAACTCTCAGAAGTATCTTGCGGTGGTGAGGTTTTGTCTGGTGACAGCTTAGGGGACCCAGCCTTCAGGAAAGCCGTGACCAGGAGCAGGGCAGGAATGTGAGTCTGCATACAGTGCCTTGGCTGTAGTGAAGGCAAGGGAGAGGAGCCAGGGGCTCCCTTCAGTGCTGGGGAAAGAGACACCTCTCTCAGGCTTCTGTTTCCCCTGTGGATGGGCTTCCTCATGCAGACCTTCCTAGAGCCCTAAGTTCTGCCTGGGGGGCAGCTTCTCGGCAGCTAGCAGGGTGCTGTGGAGAGTAAATCCTGGGCTCTGGTGGGCTTAACGGCCCCTCAGAATATTTCGCAGCTGCTCGCAGGCCCGGATGCCCAAGAACGGACCGCTGTGCCGCCACTGAGCCTTTTATTGACAGCTCTTCCCATCCTGGGGTGGGGGCGGGGGCGGGCTGGGGACAGCGACTTTTCACGGGGATTCAGAAGTAACTCAACCTGGAGAAGTGTTGGCCCCGCCTGCCTGGCCAGGTAGAGCCCTGCACCTGCGGCTGCCTTCTGGGTGGGCTCCTGGCCGGGCGGGCCTCCCTCACCACGGCCCCTGAATGTCCCGCAGGTTCTCCCGCTCTGATGAGCTGTCGCGGCACCGGCGCTCGCACTCGGGGGTGAAGCCCTACCAGTGTCCTGTGTGCGAGAAGAAGTTCGCACGGAGCGACCACCTCTCCAAGCACATCAAGGTGCACCGCTTTCCTCGGAGCAGCCGCTCAGTGCGCGCGGTGAACTGAGCGCCCGCCTGCCCCTGCCCCCTCCCCCGCCCCGTTATTTTGTAGCAATAATTTATTTGCCTCTTCAGAGGGACGTGACAATGTTGCCAACCCACCTTCTGAAGCCCAGGAGGTGCAGGAAGATGGGGGCTTGCCTGGGAGGCGGGAACCCAGAGCCCCCAGCCCGCTGCCTTTCCTAGGAAGACCTAGAGCCGCGCCTGCGTCCCTGGGGGCTGGCACCCCATGTCCGTCCCCCCCCCACCCCCCCACCGGGCTGCAGGCCGGCCTTCCTGCCTTTGTGCCTTTGTGCCTTCCCGCGGCCGGCCTGTGCTAAGGCAGTACTGGGAGCCTGGACCTTCTCCCACTGGGCTCCCTGCCTGGGCCAGGGCTGGCACTTTTTTGCTCAGAAGAAATGTGCAGTTTTGAAATGTCAGTTCCCAGAGGGAGCCATGCTGGGAAGAAGGAAGTAGGCCAGAAGTCCAGGGCTGCACTGTGGTGTGAGGGTGGCTTTGTCCAAGATCTGCTGCTCAGCCTGACTACAGGAGGGTAGGAGTGGGGCAGTCCATGGCGCGTCACTGGGCCCCTGGGCAGAGGTGGAATTAGGCTGAGTTGCCCCCTCTGTGGGGGTCTTGGAGTGCATGCGCTTGAGTTAAAGTGTCAGGCAGACAGACAGATGCCGGCTAGCCCCAGAGCATCTGTACCCAGCATGGCTCATCCCCTCATCCCGTTTCCAGACAGATCCAGACACCAGCCTCCATGGTCCCTTTGGGGAAGAGAGGGGAGCAGGCTGCATTGCGTGTAGGAGAACTAGGTAGAGCCTCCGAATCCTGATTTAGAAATGCATTCCTTATTTTGTCTAGAAATTAATATCAAATGAACTAGCTTGTTTTGACAGGTTTATTTCACATCCTATGAATGTATGTAAATAAGCTGTACATAGGTACATCTACATAAAATATCTTTTAATAACATATCAACATTGGTGTAAATTTGAAATAAAAAAATCTATAAAGCTGGTGTACATATGTTACAATTATGTATATTTTCTTTGGTCCTTCATAAAAATATATTTACTTTGCCAATAAAAAGAAAAAAGAACTCAGCGACTTTATGACATTCATGTGCTATTTTCCGGTGCTTTGCCAGGAAATGGGGGTGATTCTGAGGGCTGAGTCTCTATGTCTATATTTGCAGCATTTAGCGGACCTTGATTTGTACCCAGAAGGACATGAAGACCCCTTTGGAGTTCAGCGTGAGGTGCAGCCATGCAGGCTTCTCAAATCGACCCCACCTTCTTGCCAGCTGCTAGGTTTCTGCTCACTGCAGTTTGCTGGAGGGCACCTTCTCCTCTCTCCACAAACCCAAATCCAGCCCCCATCCCAGTGTCACCTATGGGAGGCTGGCATAGGCTAAGCCAGGCCCACAGTGATCAGTGCTACTCTGATGTACTGTTGCAGACCCTCACTCAGTGCTGCCTGAGCAGGCTTCAGGCATCTACTATGCACCCACTATATGCATGGAGTGCTGAGGAGACTCCCTGTAGGAGAAGGCATATAATTCTCACCTGCCCAGGACATTGTAAGTGGACTGAGTGCTGACCGGTAGAGAGGAGCCTTGGAGGAGGCAGTATAAGCAATGAGGCCACCTCCTCCACCCATCTGAGCTACTCTGAGTTCTGGGGAGACAAGTCCTCCCGAACTCCCCCAGATTTTTGGGATCTCCACCATGTGCTTGCACAGTTGAAGTCTGAATGCTTCCACCTGTCCTGGGTGGGTTGGAAGCTGGGGACAGTGGGAGCCAGAGAAAAAGGAGAGGCCTTGTGCTAGCAGAGGGATTCACCTGGGTGGTTGCAGTTGGGGAGGGCAGGCTGGGCTTGGTGGATGCTGTGACAAGGCTGCCCCAAGACTCCTGTCCACATGAAGTGAGAAGCAAGGACCTTCTAGAGGTGATCCTTTCCCCAGAAGCTCCATGCAAGCACGGCAAGTCTTTTTTAGTGATACCTTTGGAGATGGCGGCAGGTGGTGATGCACCCATGGATTTCCAGCAGAGGGATGTTGGAACAAAGTGTATGTGCACATACCTGTGTCGTTATCTACCTCTGAAGGTGGAAGCCATTGTTCCCGCTAATTGGAGCCATCTGCCACTGTCATCTTTCCTGTCCGATGGGAGCTGGCAGACATGAAGCTTTCATGTGTACCCAGCACTACAGCATGGATGATTGGAGAATGGACACTCCATCCTGACCAGCTCTGGTCCTGGGGAAAGGACTTGGCCTGTGACCTCTGCCCTTTGCCCCTGACCAGACTTACCCTTTGTAGTCAAACACGCTCTGGGGGAATGAGCCATTGATTTCCAGGTACATTAATGTGGCCTTTCTTTATCCACAAACAAGCAATGCAGCCTGGATAAGAGGAACAGTGGAGGTCAAGATGGCCATACTGGAGACGGAATGAGTCAGAACCCCTGCGTCTTTGATGCCAGGCACTGACCCAGGACGCACCTCATCTCAGTGTGTGTCCCCCAAAGCCCATTGCACTGAACTTGCAGTCCTCTGGCTGACCTCTCCCAGCCAAGGTGAGGCTGACCGTGTGTGCAGGGTGGTCTAGCCCTCACCCTCAGCCTGGACTCATCATCTGATGGTGTGTTGGCCTGTGCCCTGGATGGGCAGCACAGCCCAGGTCCCTGCTTTCAGGAGCGGTCAGCTGAGAGAGGGCTGGCAGGGGCAGCAAAGCAGAGGGAGGGTAGCCTGAAGACCACTGCCTCTGGATCCTCCCTCCACTTTGGGCAGGTTTATTAAACCTTTCCGAGTTCAGCTTCTTCACCCTGTAGGCTGGACGTGACAGTTCCCAGGTTGCAACATGGTTGGTGAACAGTGAGTGGGAGAGTGAGTGTGACTGAACAACAGCAAAAGACCTTTTTGAGGGTGGGAGCCTCCTCTACTCAGATGGAAAAGCTGGGGGAGGCAGGGCCTCTGTTCTCTGCTGTGGCCTGCGTCTATGCAAGTGCCACTGTGGTGGGACCTGTGGGGACGCTGAGAGCTCTGTTGAGACTTGTCTCTTACCTCTGAGATACCTCCATGCCACCATCTTTGTCACCCTTTGTGACTTCTGTGACCGGAAGAGTAGTGTTTGTCATGGCCTGTGAGCCAAGAAAGCAGATGAAGACACTGGCCAGTGTGCCCTGTTTGTAATCGAGAGCAATCTGGATGGTTGCAGAGCAGAAATCTAGCCTTAACAACCCCCTGGCACCCTGCCTTGCATAATACCCCTTCCCCAAGGCACACAGTGGGGAAGAATACCATTTATTGAGCACTGTACCAAGCAGAGTATGGGTTAGCTTACTATAACAAAGAGCCCGCCCAAACACTGTGGCTTACACAGGTAGAAATTAATTATCTCTATTGGAATGATCGGGAAGTAAGCAGTCTCAGCTCCCAGGTGGCTTGGGTGGGACAGCCAGGCTCCTTCTCTCCTGTTGCCCTCCATACCCTAAGTGCTGGTCCAAGATGGCTCACCAGGGTATCAGGTGAGCCCACAGAAAGCAGGCATGGGGCTGCGTGTTCCCTCTCTCTGGAAGGGCATGGGCTGGGATTTGTACAGTTCAGTCTTGTGTGTCTTTGGCCAGAACCTAGTCACATGGCCTCATCCACCAAAAGGAAAGCTGGAAAATGTAGTCTTGATCTGAAAGATCGTGCGTACAGCTAAAACACGGGGATTCCACCACACCTGGCAGCGTGCCCACTGTGGGCCTTCCTGCATTCCTGGCAGAGCAGCACCTGTGTAGCATGGTGAAAGCATGGGGGGCCTGGTGGATCTGCTGACCCATGGCCTCATCCACATTCTCAGAGTGAGTCTCACTGACAGGTGTAGGACCAATAGTCAGGCTTCAGGATACAGTAGGGAGTCACGAAGGCAAACCGTGGGAAAGAAGAGCTAAGATGCTTTGGTTGACAAATCAAGGCTGCAAATGGCAGAATCCTGACTCAAATGGACTAAAGTAAACAAAACAAAACCTCATAATGTCATTGCCTACTCCTGGGTAGGGTCCAGAATCCATACCAGTGCTCTCAGCGCTGAGGAACAGAAGCAGAAAGACCCCAGGTCCAGGTTTCTAGGGAATTGTAGTTTTCCTTGTGCTCTGCACATTCGGAGTACCCAAGGCCCCAGGCAGTGGGTTCAGGGAAGGTGCTGCTGGGAACGGGTGTGTTAGCCTCGACAGCAGCTGCTGTGACTAGGGACTTTGAATGTCACATGAGGGGACCAAGAGGGAGGGCAAAGTCTGTCCTCTGTGTGACAAACACGAAGTCTAAATGGAAAAGATGTCGGATGGAAGGGAGCAGCATTCAGAAGACTCAAAGAAAGGACACACCTCCACCATCCATGGCAGGACCCAGAAAGGCATCTCTGGAAATTTCCTGTTACCATCCATCTCCCGCAAAGCCACAGAGAGAACTCAGGGTGGAACAGAAAAACAACAGGACAGGGTGCAGAGAGAGTTGGAAAGGATGAGGGAAAATCACAAGGAAACAAAGATGGTAACATCAAATTTAAAGCCTGCCTTGGTATAGCAAGTGGGGCAGGCAAACTCCATAGATCTTTCAGAACAAGTGGGGAAGGAAGGATGGAAATGAGATACATAGGTATGGAGGGCAGAGAACACACCACCAATAGCTGGATGCTGAGGAGTCTGGATCAGATTCCAGAAAAAGAACATATATACTAACACATAGTACATATAATGTACTAATATATAATTATGTTATTACATAACATAATCACTAATATTTAACATATATAACATGCTAACACATTATACACTGATACATATGTAGATAACATACTAATATATAACACATAATATACTAATAAATAACCCAAAACATAGAAATAAATATGCACATATAACATACACTAATATATGACATATATACTAATATAATATAGTATATAATTCTGACCACATATACATATAAGTGGCAGACTGAAAAAATATCTTACTCCTGGGGGACAGGAAAGCATAGTGGGTAGGTCTTAGAGGCATTTAGTTGGAATGAGGTCAGGTAAGGTTGGTTGGCCTTTCTGAACTTCAGAGTCCTTATCTGTGAAATGAGTGTAATAATGCTGACCCCCGGGCTATGTGAAGATGGAATAAGTTATGTTTAAAACAACAGACCCATTGCACTGCGGACTAGAGGCGACAACCGCTGATCAGGTAGAAAGGAGAAAAATGCAACAACCAAAGAAGGCCTCCCACTGGAGGAGAGCATCTGAGATAAGGACGCAGATGCTCAGAGCAGCCACATCTCATAAGGTACTGCTGAGTGCTGTAGACCTGTCAGCCCTAGGTGGGAAGGGACATCTGGCCTTGAAGAATGAGCGTGTAGTGGAAAGTGGTCTGGACTCTGAGACCAAGAAACCTTCAATGCCATCAGTCCTTCCTTGTCTCAGCTCATCTGTGCTGGCTCTCAGAGCCCTTCAGGCACAAGGACATGCCAGCATTTGCCTCTGATAGAGACCCAAGGATCCTCCCCAGGGCTGTTTATTGCCCACCTATACCCAACACTGGTTCTGGGAACTGGGCTCAACTCTGATCTGAGGTAATCTTGCAAAACTCACAATCAGTGCCCATATGGAGTGGCAGCTGGCACAGGTGAGGAGTGGGATCACCATAGCCCCTGTCAAAAAGATGACATCAGAGACATGATCAACTGGGAGATGAGCAGAAGGAAGAACTAGTACAAAAGCAATGAGGTCATAGCTGGACACATCTAAGAATGAAAATAGATTTATGTAGAGATGAGTCTAAATACTTGCAAATGGGTTTTAAAATCTCAACCCAGATGTTGAATACTGTAGCAGAAAGAGAAGGTAAGTTTGCAATGAGGAAGTAATAATGTAATACCAGTTATCTGGATCTAAAGCCCCAGGCTCTATGAGCAGACTGAAAGTTGTGTGAATGTTTTTTTTTTTTTTAAAGATTTTTTTTTAAAGATTTTATTTATTTATTTGACACAAAGAGATTGCAAGTAGGCAGAGAGGCAGGCAGAGAGAGAGGAAGGGAAGCAGGCTCCCCACCGAGCAGAGAGCCGGATGAGGGGCTCGATCCCAGAACCCTGGGATCATGACCTGAGCCAAAAGCAGAGGCTTTAACCCACTGAGCCACCCAGGTGCCTCTTAAAGATTTTTTTTTTTTAATTTATTATTTATTTGACAGAGATCACAAGTAGGCAGAGAGGTAGGCAGAGAGAGAGGAGGAAACAGGCCCCCTGCCGAGCAGAGAGCCCGATGTGGGACTCCATCCCAGGACCCCCAGATCATGACCTGAGCCAAAGGCAGAGGCCCAATCCACTGAGCCACCCAGGTGCCCCTGTGTGAATGTTTGAAGCGCGTCCGTCATGAGCCAACTCTTTACCAAAGAACTTGTGGCCTTTTAGAAGAGCAATTTAATTCAACCACATTCCTTGATATCCTATTTTATATTTCCCTCATCCTGAGAAGTCTTTATCTTGTGCACACAATGAAGAAATGAAACCAGGTGTCATTTCTTTCTTTCTTTTTTTTTTTTTTTAAGATTTTATTTATTTATTTGACAGAGATCACAAGTATGCAGAGAGGCAGACAGAGAGGCAGGCAGCGGGGGTTGGGAGGGGAAAGCAAGTTCCCCGCCGAGCAGAGAGCCTGATGCGGGGCTCGATCCCAGGACCCCGAGACCACGACCTGAGCCGAAGGCAGAGACCTAACCCACTGAGCCACTCAGGCGCCCCCCAGGTGCCATTTCTATAGGGTAAATTGGTTACTGGTTGAACAACTGTCCCCAGGCTCAGATCAAAAAGAGGATGATGACCACCTGTCTGGTCCCACAGCAAAGTGGGTGGTGGATACCACTGGAGCCCTTGGATAAGTAGACACTCACACTTGCTTAGGGATGCTGTGGAACAAGTGGATGCCTGCCCCCCCAAAGGATGTTCAGGACCCGTGAAGGCACCATGCAGAGAAGTTCTGGTTCCCACCTTGGGGGCTGAAGGTGTGGCCCCTCTGTGTGTGTCAGCTTGAGGGAGGACTTTGGGGGTGGTAACACAGTGAGCAGTGGGAGTCCTTTCTCTCCTCTACTCCCAGCGGACAGACCGGTGGACCTTGCTAGCAATTTGGTTGCAAGCTGGAATTTCACAAGCCCTTCTGGGCTGAGGGTCACAGACATCCTACAGAAAATCCCCATGGTGAAGCAGGTTATGTCTCCTGGGACACCTGTGCCTTCCTCTCACACTCGCTGACAGGTTTTTGTGTTCTTCAAGTAGTGCCCCTCGGTGGCTCAGCAGACTGCTTTCTACTACAGCACCAGTTTGGTGTGCGGGTTCTGAGAGTCTGGCTGCTCAGGTCAGTGTCATCTGCATCACCTTCCCTGAAGGTTTGTGGGGTTCCTTTGACCCTGATGGTTTCCCTTGGAAAATACTTTTTGATGTTTCTTTGAAATACTGTAATAAAATAAATTATATACTAAGTAGTATTATAATTTATAATATATAAGCAATATATTATAACACATATTTTAATATATAATATACACAATATACTATCTATAACATATATACTAAGATAAGTATAATACAATACTATAACATAATCAAATAACATATAATAACTATATGTACACATATAGAGCTTAAAGAACACAACTGTATTATATACTGTTATATATAATTTAAATAATAGAACTAGATAATATAGGGCCCCAGGCTCAGTCAGTTAAGCATCTACCTTCAGCTCAAGTCATGATCCCAGGGTCCTGGGATCCCAGGTCTCCTGCCCCGCAGGAAGTCTGCTTCTCCCTGCACTCTGACTTTCTCTCTCTCTCTCTCTCTCTGTCTCTCATGAATAAATAAATAAAATCTTTAAAAAAGAAGTATGTGATATATAATACATCTGCTACCTTCTCTGTGAGGCACCCAGTGACTTGCTTCTTGAATCTATCCCTTTGCCACTTTGTAAGCATCTTCCTATTCCTCCTAGAACATCAAATTCCCTACCTCTTTAAATACGCAGAAGAATTTCGGATCAGACCCTGGGCTCCTGTAAATGCTCACTGACTCCATTCCCTCACCTGTGTGAGATGACCAGGCACCTCTCTCAGAGGTCATTGCGCAGTAAAATGAGTGAGAACCTGAAATGCACGTAGAGGAGCGCCTGACAGGGAGCAGAAGCTGTTATTATCGACGGTGTGTTTATTCCTGCTCTTTGTTATTTGCCTTTTCCCTTAGTGCCACCATCTGCTTCACCTCGAGAGGCATAAGACGACAATTCTGCTGAATGGACACAGGACTCTTCCAGTAGACGTTTGTCAGATCAGACATTCCCCGGTACCAAGGCCTTGGCATCTAGTGCGCAGATGGCTCTAGCAGCGGGCAAGCTCATTTCCTCTGCAAAAGGATTGTGGGGCTCTGTTTAATCCATGTCTTCTCCACGTTCATTCACAGAACATTGAATACTGAGTGCTAGGGAGAACTATAAGCCAATGTGTTCAAGCCACTGCTGATTAAGTCAAGCAATAAACACATATAACCGGATCAGAAACTGTAGTGGCTTTAAAAGGTCGTGTAACAATTCATGGGTTTTATTTGCATTTGCATTTCCATGTGCAATTCATGGGTTTTATTTGCATTTTCCTCAATAGGAAGCTAGTCATGGGACTGTTCCATTCGATGCCACCAGGGAATAGTATCTGGGCCTGAATTCTTTTGTGCCATCACTCTTTCCACCCCGACAGACGAGCAGGCCTTGTAGCCCATGAGAAGGACCCCCAAATATATGCCCCAGTCTTGTGAGGCCTGAAACCCAAGGGCAGTGGCTTGTCTCTGGGAGGGGGTGGTTATACTCTTGGATAACTGGGCAGTTGAGCTTCACTCAAAAATGTCATGTGGATATTCTGGGCACCCTGTGGTGGGGGCTGGTGACTCTTGAGTTTGTGTCCATGGAACTGAGGATGAGGGGACATCTTAGGTGCTTCTTTTTTTCTCCCTCCACCTCTTGCTGCCATGTTGACACTGGCATTGTTATGGGGCTATGTCATAGGGCATGCTGTCTCCTGAAATCCATTCTTGTCAATTCACATCCGACCTCCACCTAGCCTACTCTTCCTGCCAGAGGGACACTAGACAAATTTACTGTGTCTAGAGAAATGTTCTCGGGCTGCTGGAGACACTGGGTCCCACAACATCTGTATTCATGAAGAGCAGCTCACTGCTCAAATGCTCAAATCTAAATATGCCCTTGGCATTGTTTGTGAAGACTTTACCAATAACAGGAACAACAAAAAGGGGTGATAGGAAGGGAGGAAACAGGATGATCTTTACTGTATATGATGTAATTATCCAGACAGTCAGAAAATAATCACCTGAAGGTCTACCAGAATTTGTGACCGCTCACTTAGTGACCTGATGCAAGCTAAACACGTACAATTAGATGACTTACATTGTCATTGCATCAGGTAGCAATTGCTGCAGAATGACCCACCTCAAAACCCAGTGCTCTAAAACAGAGGTGATTTCTCATTATGGCTGATGCATCTGCAGGCTGGCTAGCGCTTTGCTAGTCTAGGTTGGCCTCACTCACATGTCTGTGATTTGGGGGGGATTCTGCTCTAACTTGAGCTAGGCTGGGGCAGTGCAGTCCAAGCTCTGCTCTCCATGGCACTCACGATCCTCCTGGGCTCAGTGGCCCAGCTGGGGAAAATTTGCATGGGGAGGGCAGAGCTGGGATCCCACATGGTAACCCCTAACCATGGTGACCCCTAAACATGGTGAAGGCTAGAGAGCAAGTTCCAATGTACAAACCCATTTCCAACCTCTGCTTATGTCCTGTGCACTATAGCCCACTGACTAATGTAGGTCCTGTGGTCAAGTGTTGGGGGTGGCATAGGTTACCTGACCCCCAAGTGAGAGCAGGGTGAAGTCACATGGCAAAGGACATGGATAAATGGAGTGATCATCACTGGTGCCAACCATGCCGTCAAAAACCAACTAGAGCTATAAGAAGAAATAGCATTCATGACTTTCGCAACGGCAAGAAAAATCACAGACAGTGTGGCAGTAAAGTGATCAGAAATGTGTAAGAATATATGATAAAACTTTAATGGAAAACATAAAAAGACTGAATAAGTGGACTGAATGGAGTTACCTAACATTTTTCCTTTATCAGAGACTCCAAATTGTAGAGTCCCATTTTTGGGTCATATTAATTCACATTTCAAAGCAGTTCCAGTACAAATCCTAAGGAGATTGTTTTTAATAAAACTTTACTTGGTTTTAATATTTATCTAGAAGTATAAATGAACAAAAGTGCAATATAATTTTGCATCATGGTGGTGGTGGTGGTGAGTAGCCTGCCTTAGGGCCTTAGGAAATAGGGAAACATCCTGTAGAAGTAAGAGAGTTTTATCTACTTATTTATTTATTTTTAAAGATTTTATTTATTTATTTGTTTGTTTGTTTCAGAGCGATCACAAGACAGGGGAAGAAGCAAGGGAGAGGATGAGGAAGAGGAGCTCCCCTGCTGAACTAGAAGACTGATGTGGGGTGATCCCAGGACCCTGAGGTCATGATCTGAGCCAAAAGCAGATATTTAACTGACTGAGTCACCCAGGTCCCCCAGTAAGAAACTTAAAGAGTGGTATTAGAATAGACAAAAGAAAAAAAAAGAAGAATAGACAAAGATATTTCCTTGAAATATCCTTGAAAAGGACATAACTATATATGGAATTCAATTTAAGATGTATTTAATACATGGCAGTGGACAACTGGTTATTATGTGACACGAGGAAAGATAAAACCTGACCTCACACCATACACACAAAATTCACTCCAGATTAAAGAGCCAAACATAAACACTCAATTATTAAAGTACAAGAAATAACAAAATAGAAGTCACAATGGAAATGATATATTTGACACCAACAGTTAAAATCTTGATTTAAGAGTAGACAGCCATGGGGCACCTGGGTGGCTCAGTGGGTTAAGCCGCTGCCTTTGGCTCAGGTCATGATCTCGGGGTCCTGGGATCGAGTCCCGCATCGGGTTCTCTGCTCAGCAGGGAGCCTGCTTCTCTCTCTCTCTCTCTCTGCCTGCCTCTCCATCTACTTGTGATTTCTCTCTGTCAAATAAATAAATAAAATCTTTAAAAAAAAAAAAAGAGTAGACAGCCATGGATAAAGTTATAAGGACAAATATTATTTAAAAAAAAAAAAGAAGGACAAATATTAGACGTGGAGAGAAATGTGTGGGCTAATGATCCAAATATATCTGGAATGCATAGACTTGTTCTACATATTAGTGAATAAAAGGTAAGAATGCCAACAGAAAAGTATGCAATGAGTATAAGCTAGAAATGCCAAGTGGCAAAAAAGTATAGAAGATGTTTGACCTTAGAAATACACACCAGAACATAAAAATGACAATATATCCTATTTATGCTAGCTAGATTGAAAAAAAATGTAAAAAACTGACAAAATATCTGGAGTGGGGAAACAGCTACTCTCTTTACTGTTGACTCCAGCACGGTGTTTTCTGGAAGATAATTCGGAAGAATTTATCAAAATTTAAAATATGCCTGTTTTTTGACCCAGCAAACTCACCATTAAAAATCTGTGTATGAGAGCATTATGCTAAGTGAACTAAGTGGGACAGAGAAAGACACATACTTTATGATCTTACTTATATATGGAATCTAAACAAAAAATGAAACTCAGAAGAGATCAGATTCTTGGTCACCACAGGCTGGGGGGAGGCGGGATTAGAGAAGGGGATCAGATGGTACAAGGTTGCAGTTATAAGACAAATAAACAAACACCAGGGATGTGTGTTTATAGCCTGGTGACAACAGTGAACACTGCTGTATGATATACTTGAAAGCTGAAAAGAGAGTAAATCCAAGGAGTCATCATCACAAGGAATAAAACGTTTTTTATTCTTTTTTCTTTTTGTAGCTTATGAGATAATAGATGTTAACTAAACTTAGATTCTGGTAAGTGTGTCGTGATACATGTAAGTCCAACCACCATGTTGTGTGCCTTAAACTTGCCCAGTGCCGGGCATCAGTTACATCTCAGACCTGCAGGGAAAAAGAACACTTAAGGAAGATATTTTAAAAATCTACATACAAAGGTATGCATACAAGTTCTTTCTAACAGGATTCAGGCCTGCAAACAGTGGGGAACAATCTAAAAATTTACTAATGGAGAATTGGGTAAAGTATGGTACCCAGAAACTAGCTCTTTACTTGGTTGGCAGTGACGTGGTCATAATTAGATACAATTTACATATATAAAATTATGCAAATTGTTTTAATTTTTAGAATCACCCTGTGCACACTGGATGGAAGTGTTGGCGAAGGTGGAGGGGCCTAATTAAGGTGTAAATACACGAGTGCAGCAAGAATATGGAGAGGCATGCTCAGGGGAGAATGCAGGCCCATCCATGAAGGAACATCTCCTTCATCAGCAAAATGTACCTGGAATCTGACCCCTCCTCCCACCTGCCAGGGCCCAAGAACCCAGGATCTCTCACAAGGACTGTTGCTGTCAGTTCTGCTGATCTGCTGCCTCAACACTCAGAGCACAGCAGCTAGAGGACCCGGATGAAATCTGTCGGATCTTGTCTCTCTTCTGCTCTGAACCTTCCAGGGATTCCTGTTTCATGCAGAAGAGAAGGAAGACCTGGTAAAGCCGTACGAGGGCTGTCTGCCTTGCGCCGCAGGGACCTCACCACCTACCAGTCTTCTGCATCCACTCCAGCCTAGTCTGCTCTTGTGGGAAAATAGACCGCTCTTGCCTTGTGGGCTGCGCACTGACTGTTCCCTCTGCCTGAAGCGCTTTTCCTCAGCTACCCCACATTTCCTTCCTCCCCTTCCTCAAGTCTGTGCTTAGGTGTCACCACATGGGAAAGGACTCTGGTTGATAGTTTGTGTATACCTTCATGTCTTAGTCTTGTTAAAGAGACCCTGGTTATGCACTGTGTCCTTAGGGCGAGCTGGAAGGGGGTATTCAGGAACCCTCTGTACTATCCTCGCAACTCTTGTAAATCTAAAATATTTCAAAATAAAAACAAACAAAAGTTGTGCCCACCAGCACTCCTTATGCCTCTGCGTTCTTGATCTTTCTCTGCAACACTCCCCACCTTGATTTACTCCTGTGCCCATTCCCTGCTAGACTGCTCCGTCAGGACAGAGTTTGCCATAAACCCACATCCTGGAACAGATGCCGTAATATTATTCTATAAATTCTAGTTTCTGGATACCACATATTGAATAGTAAGTTATTTACTTTTAACATAGGTTTGATTAGTTCCCAAATGTTTGCTGTCATAAATGCTGCTACAAAATAGAACATCTTACATACATAGTTTCACACACAGATTTTTTTTTAATGGCTGGGTTTCCTGGGTCAAAGGATAGACACATTTTATATGTTAGTAAATTTTTGCCAAATCACCCAAAAAATCACACCTAATTATTTGGTTTCTTATCTATTCTTCACTAGAACATAAACTTGGGAATTGGGGTTTTGCCTGTTTTGTTCAGTGCTATAAACCCAGCTTCCAGAACAAGTATTTGTTGAGCAAACAAAGTGGGGTAGTAACAAGAGCTATTGCTAAAATTGATGGGATAAGATTCAGAGATTCAAATATATTATTTTAGGTTAAAAAGTAGTGTGGTAGACAGAATAATGGTCCTCCAAAGATGTCCATGTCCTAACCTTGCAAAAAAGGATGCTACAGATGTGATTACCTTAAGGGTCTCCACCTGAGGAGATGACCCTGGATTATCTGGTGCACCCAATGTCATCACAAGGGTCCATATTAAAAGGGTCAGAAGAAGGTGTACAGTGGAGGCAGAGGTTGGGGGAGAGATTAGAAGATGCTGCTGGCTTTGAAGATGGAGGAAGGAATGTGGGTGCCTGTGGAAGCTGGAAAGGCAAGGAAGCTGATTCTCCCCCTGAAGCCTCCAGAAGGAATGCTGCCCTACCAACATCTTCATTCTAGGATTTCTGACCTCTAGAATGGTGCGAGAATGACTTGGTGTTTTCAGCCACCAAGTTCACGGTAATTTGTTACAATAGCAGTAGGAAATTAACCCGGGTAGCAATACAAGAAATAAAATAAAAATGTAAGTCCCAAACATGAGCTGTGGAGGAGGTGGGAAGGAGAGAGGGGGAAAGGGAGGTTCCTGATACCAAGTCTTTCCTAAGGAGATTGGCAGAGTCCAGAGTCAGCAACTCCAGACGCAGGTTATTTCACATGTCAGCTGCCCTTGGATGCGGGCCCTGGTAGGATGAAAACCAGACAGTTAAAAGAGGCTGCTTGCACATGCACCCCAATGTTTATAGCAGCAATGTCCCCAATAGCCAAACTGTGGAGAGGGCCCAGGTGTCCAGCCACAGATGAATGGATAGAGAAGATGTGGTATATATCTACATAGACTCAGCCATCGAAGGAAATGAAAACTTGCTGTTTGCAATGACACAGATGGAGCTAGAGGGCATTATGCTAAGCAAAATAAGTCAGGGAAAGACAAATATACGATTTCACTCATCTGTGGAATTCAAGAAACAAAACAGATGAACATAGAGAAAGGGAAGGAAAAATAAAATAAGACAGAAACCAAGAGGGAGACAAACCGTAAGAGACTCTTAACTCTAGGAAACAAACTGAGGGTTGCTGGAGGGGCGGCGAGGGGAGGGTGCGGGGATGGGGTAACTGGGTGATGGGCATTAAGGAGGGCATATGATGTAATGAGAACTGGGTGTTACATGCAACTGGTGAATCACTAAATTCTACCCCTGAAACTACCAAAAAAGAGACTGCTCCTGGAAGAGGGTGGGAGAAAGTGGCCAGGTTGTCACCTGCCTTCTTTGCTCTTTAGTGCTCATGGATTGATGATCATGGGTGAATCTTACCACCATAAAAATGTACTTTTAGAACCCACTCTTGCACTGGTACTCTGGAGAAGTGTACAGCATGCTCCCAGCAGCAGTCCAGTGGCTGCTGAAAGGTGCAGCGGATGGGGGCTGCCTCTGCCTACAGGGAGGTCATGGCACCTGGGCCCCTGACAGCTCACAGAAGCACTGGCCAGTGGGAAGGGAACCCAAGGAGGAAGGTAGAAAGCCCAGGGCTGGGTGCAGGTACCATATACAGTGAGGCAGAGACTTGGCCCGTGACACCCCTTCTGCTCACCCGCAGAGACTGTGGAGTGACTACCATCTTCATCCAGGTCCAAGAGGGCACCTCTGTTCTCTAGGCCTCTGCTGGAGAGTTCCAGTACAGGCCTGCATATCCGTGTGTGCATTTGTGCACATGAGCAATACTTGTGTACATGGGTGGGCATGTGTGTGTGGCTGTGTGCAGCCAGGTAAGTCCAGGCCTATGTGCCTGGGCACGCCTGCTGGTCTGTGCGTGTGCGTTCAGGGCTGTACTGAATGTGCTTATTGCAGATACACGTGAGTGTGTATAGGCTCTGTGTGGATGCATGAGCATTACTGTAATGTGTCCTTGTGTGTGGAGAGCAGCTTCTGCCCATACTTTGGTTCTCATGATTCAAAAACTCAGAGCCAATGCTCACTTTGGCAGCACATACACAAAAACTCAGAGCTAGCATTTTAAAAGATTTCACATAAAAATCTAGATGTTCAGCTTCTTTTGAAAAGTGATAAGGCAGTACTGGGCCATATTCCTGACAGGCATCTACTAACAAGAGCCCTTAGGCTTTGCCCTGCCCTGCCCTGTTCTTCTAGAGGGGTCATGTGGCCTCCAGTTTGTTGGAGAACTCACTGCTCCCTACTGTCTCAGACATTACCTGCCTCATCCATCTATGTTACCTCTTGGATTCGTCTAGAAGTCTGAGGTCCTTTGGTAAAGTCCCAGCAATTTGGTAGCAAGTTCCAGACTGGTCAGTTCGTGCACCCCTGCCCCAACCTGGCCAGTGTGCCCATTCCTGCTTTCATTGACTTTCAACTGCTTTGTCCCCATGGTCACTTTGCCCCTCCCCAGGCTTCTCCTAATGTCTTCCTGTCGGTTATGGCCTCTTCACCCTGTGTCTCGACTGGAGTCTTACTCTTTCTTCAGCTGCACTCTAGATGTGCCCCCTTCTCCAAGAAGTCTTTCCAGATCTTTGCCAACCATCAGTCACCCCTTCTCTTCTCCCTGCCATGCTTCACTACAGATCATACTGCTGGCAGTTATACCTGAGCTGGGCCTAGAAATCTCCCAAGGGAGAGAAATATCTTCATTTCTGAAAACCCTTGATAAGCCCATGGCATAAAAGGGGAGGCATAATTGTGATTAGCAGCCAAATCATTAAAATCAAAGAAGAACTCCAAGATACAACTGTAAGAAAATGAACAGCCTAATTAAAAAAAAAAAAAAAGGATCAAAGACCTGAAGAGACTCTTCCTCAGAGAAGACACACAGATGACAGGTAGGCAAATGAAAAGATCCTCCACATAATCTGTCATCAGGGAAATGCTAATTAAAACCACAGCAAGACACCACTACACATCTATTTAAAAGGCCAAAATCCAGAACACTGACAGACCAAGTGCTGGTGAAGATGTGGGACAACAGGAGCTCTGATTCACAGCTGGTGGGGATACAACATAGTGTGGAGACTTTGGAAGACAGTTTGGCAGTTTCTTATAAAACTAAATATTTTCTTACCATGAGATCCAGCAATCACACTTCTTGGTATTTACCTAAATGATCTGAAAACTTATGTTTGCACAAAAACCTGCACATGGATGTTTATGGTAGCTCCGTTCATCATTGCCAAAATTTGGAAGCATTTGAGATGTTTTTCAGTAGGTGAATGGATAAACTGTAGTATGGTCATACAGTGTGATGTTATTTAGCACTAAAAAGAAATGAGCTATCAAGCCGCGAAAAGACATGGAAGAGTAAGTGCATATTACTAAGTGAAAGAAGCCAGACTGAAAAAGCTACAAATCTACGATTCCAACTATGTGAAGTTCTGGGTAAAGCAAAACAATGAAGAAGGTGAAAAGATCTGTGGTTGCTGGAGGTTGGGAGGAGAGATGATTAGAGCACAGAGGATTATTAGGGCAGTGAAAATACTCTGTGTGATACCATAATGATGGATACATGTCATTATTCATTTGGCAACCCCACAGAATGTACAACGCCAGCAGTGAACCTTGTGTAGGCTATGGATCTTGGATGATAAGGGCATGTCAGTGTAGGTATATCTATTGTAACAAATGCACCATTCTGGTGCAGAATGCTGATAATAAGGGAGGTTGTACATGTGTGGGAGGACAGGGGATATAGTGGAACTCTGTACTTTTCATTAAATTTTGCATGAACCTAAAATTGCTATAAAAATAAAGTTTATTAATTAAAAGCAATTAATTAAAAGCAATGAAACAAAAAAAATCAAGTTGCATTGTGTCTAAAACCACATCAGAAAGTGAAACCCTAATTAGCCAAAATTACTTTTGAAAGTTTCCTGAGATAATCCACAGAGCACCGTGTGTGATATACATGAGGCACGTTGGGCACTGACTTCCCCTCTCTCTGTACACCCGTCACAGCTCTACTTCCCTTCAAGTTGGGTGGAATCAGTAGCCAGCCTGCAATTATTTTGTATGAGAAATACATGTCTTTCAATGCTAGCATCACCATAAATGAGGCTGGAAATGCATGCTATGAGAACTGGAGTCAGGATTGGAAAGTGCACCTTCTAGTACACGCCCATGGATTATCCCACATGATGCATTTTTCTTCCTCATTTTCAGGAACTACTGTAACTAAGTTCCTGTTAACGTTAAAGGGATGTGTGAGGTGAGTCCTCAGAGTGAGGTTTAGTCAAGCTGCTTGACAAGGTAAAGTAGAGGAATATGGGCTGGGGAAGGATCAGATGGAAGGATAGAGTGGGGAGAATGAAGGTAGAAAGAAAGAAAAATGGTGGATTTGGAGAGATGAGCTGTTTTTTCCCCCACACATCCAAGCTGGTGCTGTGTAGAACAGAGCCAGCCAGCCCCAAATCAGGCACTCAGAGCACAAGATGATCATAAAGATATTTTTCCTTGGGACATTTGTAGACCTTTTCAGGATGGATTTGGATGCCTACAAGACAGAGCATTAGGGATGTAGAGTCGATGTTAATTAGATCTCAGAATACAGGGCAGCACCAGGTGACATTCAGTCTATCCACCATTATATTCATGGCTTATGGTATTGCTTTCAGTGTTTGACTCAGTGGGTTTGTTGCCACACAGTGAAGATAGGAAGGAAAATGGATGGAACCTAGAGGACCTCCTAGTACTTCCAAATCTTATGGTGAAATTTAGTGGAAGACCCCAGGGACTTGGGTTACCCAGTGGTAAGATCAAGAAGCTTCCTAAAGCTGGCTGAGCATGCAGGAACTGTGGCTGGGAAGGGAAGGTGGGAAACACAGGCAGCAGCTATGGCCTCATGGTCCATTGCTGAAATGAAGATATGGCCATATTTGCTTGTCTTTCCTTGGTTAGGTCACAGAGATGTTTGTACAGTTTAACTTATCTTTCCTCTCTTTCTCCCATTGACATGGTTGGGATGCCTTGTAAACTCTTGGAATGCTAAATTGTAAACTTTACAATTTTGCTATGTTTCTGTATGTTGAGATGGAACCACAACAACCAGAGGATATATGGTCCTCACTCAGGAGTTGGGGTTTGCAGCTGAGGTCACCAACTGAGTGTGTTAGTCAGTCAAAGGGATTGACTGTGCTGACCAATCTGTCTTGGCTCCCCAGCATCATCCCTCCTCACTCAGTTCGAGGAATTGGATCTGGGGCTACCTAGTGGGCCCATACTAGTCAATGGATGTACAGCTACTCCTATGCTAGAGAGTGGACTGGAGTAGAGGGTATGAATGGATCCAAGCAAGGGGCCAACCCAAATATCTGTGGTTGATAGAGAGCTGGTAGGACAGGCTGCTGCCCGGCTTTCAAGCCAGGCAAGGGGCTGGGGTTGGGGGTTGGGCCACCCTCCTGGCAAACTCCTGACTTCTTAGTAGTAAACAGAGTGGGTATCCACAAATACTGGGCTCTGGCTGGTGGGGGAGAGGAGGGACTCTGCTTTCTAGTACATTCTTACCTTTTCCACTGCCCTTGGACTTGACTGACCTATGCAGAGGTTTGTGAAGGTGGAAGAAATTAAGTTTGGAGCCCTGGAGGAGAAAGGCACCAGGGTATAGAGGGTTCTTTCCCTCTACTGGGGAGCCAGCAAATAAGTTGTGGTTCCAGAGGAAGGGTGAGAAGTACGTGCTATCCAGGTACATGACTTAGCGCAGGAGAGGGCTTCCCTGTCCCAGCTCAAGGCCAAAGCTCTTTCCTGACCTCTGAATTGTGTTGAGAAGACAGGATAGAGGTCTCTGGAGGGATGTCCAGATTTTATATGGTGGAAGATACACTTGGGCACCTTGGACTGGCTGAGCCCAGGTCTAAATGTAAATGTCATCAACCCCTTCCCAGGGTCTGATGTTAACCTGCTTATATACAGTGGAGCTTGGACTTCCACCTGGGGGAAGACTGGGAGCTTGACTTCAGAAGAAAGAGGAAGAGGAAAGAATATGCCAGGAATTCTCTTCCCCCAAAGGCTCTTTAGACTGGGCTCAAGCTTCTGGAATGTGGGGTAAAGGCGCATTTCTGGTAGGTGGAGGCAGTAGCCATCCAGAAGTGATGGACGTGCACAGCAGGGGAACTTGCAGATGTGGGCGGCAAGCTGCATGGGGGCCCATGATGTGGTGTCTGGCACATGGCCTGGGTGAGACCATCCCCTGCCTCAGCCTAAGACCCAGGGTTGCCCTGGCACCTTGCTGTGGATGCACCGGCAGAAACCAGCCTCCTGTGGTGGATGAAGGTGGCAGGGGACAGGGGACCCTGAGGAGGTGTGGCAGATCAGCCTCACCCACAGATGGGTTTCTGGGTGTGTAGAAGCCCCTGGGCTGTGCCTTTTCCTCCATTTGTATGTGGAAGTCTTAACACCCCATACCTTAGATATAACCATATTTAGAGACAGGGTCTTTAAAGAGGTAACTGAGTTTAGATGATGTCATTGTGGGGTTGGGAGGCAGGGTGGGGAGCTATCCAATAGGACTAGTGTCCTTATAAGAAGAGTAGATTAGTACACAGACATTCAAAGGGTGTGTGTTTCGTATTTTGGGTTATAATATACTACATAATGCGGTTTTCTGCTCCAGTTGTTCTGGCTTCGGCCTGTGGTAGCTCCTTCAGTTGGCTCCTGCAGCTCTCATTATTGTGGTTTTGTGTTTTGAACACTTCCTTACTTTCAGGACTCCGAGATGCTCCACGGTCATCCTGCAGGTTCCCTGCCCCAACCTTGGAATCAGCCATGTCCCCAGGGAACTTGCTCCTTCTGCTGGAGAATGGTATCAGGAACGAGCATCTGGGTGCTGCCATTTCTTCTAGGCCTGTCAACTCGCAGGGCAAAGAAGTGTCTGTGTGCACACACGCATGTCCATAAATATTTCCACATGTGGCCATCAGTACCTGTCTTAAGATAAACATGAGCTCACATTTGTGTCTCTGACTCCGGTCTCTTGCACATGGATCATTCCAGCCCCATCCTCTGCCCTGGTGTGTCTGCAATCTCCCGCCCAGCAGGCAGAAACCTGGCCCTGCCTCCCGCTGTTCAGTTCCTTAGTCGATTGTCCAATTCTGGGATACATGAGGGCGGCATTAGAATTGCTCACCCATGGGAAACCACTTTGCCAACCGGACTGGGCGCTTGTGTGCTCTCTTGATGCTGTCCTCAGAGACTCCCCTCATTACCAGACTTACTTAGGCAGCACCATTTCCGCCAGTCCCTTCAGGGACGAGGCTCTTTCTTCTATATTCTTTTTTACATGTTATTTGCTTACTTCATGAATTCCTGATATTACTGTGTCCTCAGGCAGTATTTGTTGGGCGAGTCAATGGCGGCGTCTACCCTGTCGCTGAGCTTCCCTCATTCCCCCACACCCCACCCCCCACCCCCCACCCCCATATGTCTAAGCATCTCCTGCACTCCGACACCTGTCTCCCTGGTTCAGCTGTCACTTCTCTCTGCATTTCGACACCCCCTTTCTTGCCGGCCTTGCTTGAGTCCTACCCTCCTCAGTGAGTGGTCCTGCCATGAAGTTTGCACACCTCTTTGCAGTTTCCTCACATTTCGCAGTGGGCCATCATCATGTACTCTGGGAAACCCAGGACAGAGTCATCTCCTCTGGGAAATGGTGCAGGAGCTTCCTCGCTGTTGGGGGGAGAAGGTCTGCTCTCCACTTAGGATTACTGCACTCACCAGGAGAGGTTCCTTCTGCTATTGCCGGGAAGGCTTTGCCCTGGGGTACTTGGGGCTGAGCTCTGAGGCCAAGGGTGCTAAGTCAGGACTTACAGGACAGATAAAACCCTGGGCAAGGGCAGGGACCTCTGAGCTCTGACCCCTCATGGGTCTGTCCCTGAGGCACTCCCCTGGGTTTTGTTGCAGGGTCTCATTGTGGTGGATATTGGGATGGACCTCTCAGATCTCCCTTCAGGAACAAGGGACTAGTTTTCTGGCTGCTGACCAGGCACTGATCAGCCTTTGGGGGATTTCCTCACCTGAAAAGAAAGGGCTCATTCACGGCTCCTTCCAGAAACAGACTGATGCAAGGAATAAGGCCTGGCCTGTCTTCTCAACTTGGGACAAGTCTGCAGGCTGCCAGCTCCGGAGATCCCCCAGAAGATGGCTGAAGCCTGTGTCAGGCCCGCACTGTAGCTTCTCTCTCCCTCCATCAATGTTTGTGCAATGGACTTGCATGTTTATATTCTTCTAAAATTCCTATGTCGAAGCCCATTCCCCTCAGTGTGATTGTGGAGGAGGTGGGGCCTTTGGTGGTGACAGGTCATGTGGGTAGAGCCTCATGAATGGGAAGAGTGCCCTTATACAAGAAGACATGAGATGTTCTGCACATGGGGACTCGGCAGAAGGTATCTGCTTGCAAACAGGAACTAGATCAGCTGGCACCTTGATCTTGGACTCTTACGCTCCAGAACTGTGAGAAGTAAGTGTCTGTTTTTTAAGTGGCCCAACTGATGGTATTTGTTATGGCAGCCTGTGCTGACTAAGACCATTTGCTTCCTTCCTGTCTTCCATGAATGGATGTCTACCTCAGAGTCTGCTTCTGGGGAGATCAATAGTATGCCTTGGAGCAGAAGGCCAGGCAGGAAGGGCCCAGCCCAGCCAGCCCACAGCTCTTCCCTGCTCATGCTAGGGCCCTCAGCTTGGGGGCTCGTAGGCTGGCTTTCTGTCCCCTGGTAGCTGATCAGTCTGTGGCCCTCTCTCTGCTGCTGGCACCTTCCACCCAGACTTGCCATGTCTTCTGGCCAGGGCTGCAGACCTGGTGCTGAGGCCAGGGAAGACATGGGAAGGAGGCAGGCTAGGAGGCTTGTTAAGGCTACTAGTGGGGTTCTTGCTGACGACTGATGGTGGCCTCTCTGGGGAAGTGAGCAGAAGGACGAGCTCAGCGTGAGGCCACTGGCCAGCTGGAGATGGAGGCCGGGCTAGGGAGACAGCTCCTCCTCAGTTTCAGCTGGTTGCTGCCCCGGGAAAACCAAGGTCCAGTGTTGCCCGAGCTGCAGATTTTTAAAGACAAGCTAAAGATCCTGACCTTTATGCAAGAGGTTCTGACCTTTGACTGGTTTTGTTTCTCGAAAACAAACCAGACCCACCTGCGGCTGGGTCTTCTGGCTGTGCTGCCACATGTGTGGTCTGTTCTGAGGCGAGGCAATGAGAGGACACGCCAGTGACCAGGCTGGTCCCAGGGTGGCCCTTTAACCCATCCTAGATGCTCGCCTCTGTCCACCATTGTGCTTATTTCTCTCACCTCTTCAAAGTGGCAGCCACATGTCCCATTCCACAGTCTGCATCCCCTCCTGATGGCTGGCTTCTCCATAGATCCCTGGCTGGCATTCTGAGGGAGTCTCTGTGGGCCCTGCCAGACAGTGGTCACTGTCCAGGTCCCATGGCTGGAGGCTGGGAAGAAAGGATGGTCCCATGGTGGAGAGTGGAAAGTGGAGAAGCCTGTGCCCCAGTTCTTGAGGGAACGGAGTGCATGGACTGGGCTCTCAGTCAGTGTCCCGCCGGGACCTGAAGCCTGAGTGGGCAGCCACCAGGGCTTGCCTTGGGTTTGGCACCACTCGGAAGGGTTTGTATGGGGCTGGCTCAGGGGGCAAAGCGCTGGTGAGAAAGCAAGGTGGAAGCAGAAGAAGGGCATTTGTTTAAACATGTGGCTGTTGACTTTCTGCAGTACAAACGCCCTGTCCTCCCCCCTCACTCCCTGACTTGGTCAGCCTGGGCTGCCGTCAGAAAGGACTATAGACTCCTGTGTGGTGATTGACAGCAGGCTTATTTCTCACGGGTCTGGAGGCTGGAAGTCTGAGGTCGGGGTGCCATCGCGGTCCAGTTCCGGTAAGGGCCCCCTTCCTGGCTGGAAGAGGCCCTTTTTGCAAGGTCCTCCATGTGGCTGAGCAGACAGACCTAACCTGACCTCTTCTGATAAGGGCACTAATCCCCACATGGGGGTTTTTCCCTGCTGACCTCATCACACCCTGAAGATTCCACCTCCAAATACCATCATATTGGGGATTAGACTTCAACATATGAATTTGGGGAGGGGACACAAGCATTAGATCATAACAGTCTTGAAGTTTCGGCACACTGGGCTGCACAGAGAAGGGGTGTGTGTTTGTGTGTATGCATGTGCTGTGTGCACCTGTTTGTGTCTGGATGCACATGTCTCTATGCATGTGTTTGTGTGTGTGCATCCATGTTAAAGAAAATGGCCATTTAGTGCCAGAATCCAAGGTTGCCAAGAGACTGCAGACCCAGGGGAGCTCATGGAGGCCTTTGGACTTTAGCAGGGCAGGGAGTGAGGTTCAGCCAGTCAACACCTGGGTTACACATTTATTTTCATAGAGTAAGTATTTGGGGGGTGGGAGAGAGCTGCCACAGTGTGTTTTTTCCCTAGTTTTTTCCTTCAAGTTGACTTCTAAGCAACATTCACCAAGACTTCTACCCATATGCCCAAGAGGCCTCTAAGAGGGTGAGGGTTCCAGAACTGTGGTTAGTCCCTGAGTAGGGAAGGCAGAGAGAACATCTCTGAGGCTTTGATGCCCCAAATAACCAGCATTCCAGGCCTCTTGACTTCCAAAGTACAAAGATGAAAAGAAAGCTTCTAGAGCTGAATCCCTCAAACCCTATGGGCCTGAGAGTTTAATGAACAAGGACAAACAGAGCTGCATCCTACACAGTGGTTAGCATCCAAGTTGGAAGTAAAAACAGACAGAGTCAGATTTTTCTGTGAAAATCTCTCTAACCAGTCATGAAATATAATGCATAATATATGCTTGATTTCTCCGTACACCTCTGATCAATAAATCCCTTGCACATTGAAGTTTGAGAATCCCAAAGATAGTCTGAGAAACACATTCTCCTTCCTTTCTCTTCTCCTCTCCCCTCCCCACAAAAAAAGGTATATTCAGATGTCTGGGCTTTGCAAAACCTTATGTTTTAGGATGGCTGTAATCCCTATCATGTGGGGCAGATAATGGTGTGTGGCCCAACCCAACTGCCGCACCCAAACACTTTTCCACCTCGCTTGCCTCCCACAACAGAGGCTAGAAAAGCAGACAGTAACTTTCTGAGCCTCCAGTAGGAGCGGCCATGTAGCCAAGTCCTGAGTAATGAAGTGTGGAAGGGACTTTGGGGAGGTTTTTTTCTTTCTTGATAAAAGAGACAGATGCCAGATGAAAATGGTGAATGGTGGGATCTGTTCTTCCCCACCCCCACCCTTTTTTGCTTGTACACAAATATGATGCTTGGATCTATGACAGCCATCTTGCAACCCTCAGGCTCCCAGTATGAGAAGAAAAAGGTAATATGCTGAAGAGGGTAGAGCATAATTATGGAAAATGCTGGGTTCTGGATCATGGACTAACTCTGAGATTCATTTGCCTCTATAATTCTTGTTTTTTGCTATTTGTTAGAATTAGTTTCAGATGTGAATGACAGCTCAAATTAATCATGTTAAATAAAATTAAACTTTATTTCTATTAAAATAAAAATGACATAATATATATATATATATATATATATACTTATTAAAGTAAGAATACATCACCGGCAGCATTTTATAAACTTTCATTTACAGTAAATTTGCTAGAACTTCATCACATGACCACATCTAGTACCTGGAGGATTGAGAAATATAAATTCTACTTGGGCCCAGGGTGGCCATGGGCCCAAGTAACATTTGAGAGCTCCATATGGAGAGGAGAGTGGAGAACAGGATATTGGAGAATGACTAGCTGTTTACTACATGGGCAAACAGTAAGTGATTTACACAGAGTCATATTTTCATTTTCTTTACAGCCAACGGTGTTCCAAGCTCACATTCAATGAGTGGAAGGGCAGCAACTTCAAAAGCATTTCTCAGGTTTCCATTTCCAACCAAATAGAATAACAGGACTAATTTACTCTACTGCATGAAACAATTGCCAACCTAGACAAAAGATGAGAAACAAAGGTGGTAGTTACCTGGGTGGCTCAGTGGGTTAAGTAACTGCCTTTGGCTCAGGTCATGATCCTGGAGTCCCAGGATTGAGTCCTGCATTGGGCTCCCTGCTGAGCAGGGAATCTGCTTCTCCCTTTGACTCTCCCCCGTCTCATGCTCTCTCTCTCTCTTTCTTTTTTTTTTTTTTTTTCCAATTTATTTATTTTCAGAAAAACAGTATTCATTATTTTTTCACCACACCAGTGCTCCATGCAAGCCGTGCCCTCCACAATACCCACCACCTGGTACCCCAACCTCCCACCCCCCCACCACTTCAAACCCCTCAGATTGTTTTTCAGAGTCCATAGTCTCTCATGGTTCATCTCCCCTTCCAATTTACCCAAAAGCACATACCCTCCCCAATGTCCATAACCCTACCCCCCTTCTCCCAACCCCCCTCCCCCCAGCAACCCACAGTTTGTTTCGTGAGATTAAGAGTCACTTATGGTTTGTCTCCCTCCCTATCCCATCTTGTTTCATGGATTCTTCTCCTACCCACTTAAGCCCCCATGTTGCATCACCACTTCCTCATATCAGGGAGATCATGTGATAGTTGTCTTTCTCCGCTTGACTTATTTCGCTAAGCATGATACGCTCTAGTTCCATCCATGTTGTCGCAAATGGCAAGATTTCGTTTCTTTTGATGGCTGCATAGTATTCCATTGTGTATATATACCACCTCTTCTTGATCCATTCATCTGTTGATGGACATCTAGGTTCTTTCCATAGTTTGGCTATTGTGGACATTGCTGCTATAAACATTCGGGTGCACGTGCCCCTTTGGATCACTACGTTTGTATCTTTAGGGTAAATTCCCAGTAGTGCAATTGCTGGGTCATAGGGCAGTTCTATTTTCAACATTTTGAGGAACCTCCATGCTGTTTTCCAGAGTGGTTGCACCAGCTTGCATTCCCACCAACAGTGTAGGAGGGTTCCCCTTTCTCCGCAACTCTCTCTCTCTTTCAAATAAATAAATAAACTCTAAAAAGAAACAAACAAACAAACAAAGGTGGTTAAGGCATTGGATATCAAGTTGTGAAGGACAATGACCCCAAAAGATGGGAAAGCAAATGTTTTCAAGCCCAACTTCCTGCCTTGAGAACGTTCTCATGTGGAGATGCTAGGAGGGGAACTCAGAGAGAGAGAGCCACACAGAAGAGGATTTGCATGCAGAAGAAGTCTCCAGAATACTCAGCAGTGGAAGGGGCCAGTGTGTACAGGTGAGGAAACATATAAGATTGAGGGAAGGACCATTAGAAAAAATTAGAGGAACAGTGCCTGGGTGCTCATAAAGGTCTGGGATTTATAGCTGTTCTCACCAGCCAGACCAGAAAACCGAGAATTCGTGGAGTGTTAGATGCCATGCTCAGAATGGTCTTGCTTCATTAGGATAAATGTTCTGGTTCCACTTAATGCATCTGAAAGGCAATACTTGATATGATCACACTGTTTCCAATAACTTGACTGGGCACCAGAACAAAGTTCAAGAATATTTATAGGATACAAGGACATCAGTGAACCCAACAGAACTGTACATACATATGACCTCATTTCTAAAAAATCATTTACATTTTCACCTATATTGGTGTTTGATGGATAGTTGGGAGGTGTGTGTGTGATATAAAATGACCACTATCAGGGTGCCTGGGTGGCTCAGTCGGTTAAGCTGAGTCATGATCCCAGAGTCCTGAGATTGAGTCCCTCATTGGGCTCCCTACTCAGTGGGGAGTCATTCTCCCTCTCTGCTGCTCCCCTGCTTGTGCTCCTTTTCTCTTTCTCTCTGTCAAATAAATAAATAATCTTAAAAAAAATGGCTATCATCCCAACTGTCCTTGCCAGAGAATATCTCTTCCAGCCCACCCTAACTAAAAACATACTAGGAAGGGAATTCTAGGAAATACAGTTTACCCTAGCCAAGTTGGCATATCAAAAGCCATTACAAACAAGAAGGTTTTATCTCAGGAATGCTAGGTTAGTTTAACATTTGAAAAACATCAATCAATGCAATTCATTGCATTAATAAATTAAAAAAACATACTGTCATCTTAATAGAAATAGGAAAACCATTTGGAGAAATGCATACATTCTGATCAAAAAAATCTTAGAAAACTAGGAAAAAGGGAAGTTCCTAACTGGACAAAGTGTGTCTGTGAAAAAGCTAACATCATATGTAATGGTAAAAGACTGACTGCTTTCTCCTTAAGATCAGCAACAAGCCAGCACGCCCATGCTCATCACATCTATTCCACATTGTACCAGAGGTTCTACTCAGCTCATTAAAGGAAGAATAAGAAACAAAATGCCTTGAAATTGGAAAAGAATAAATGAACAATGTTTACTTGCAGACAACATGATTGCCTATGTAGAAAATTTGATGGAATCTACTAGAAGTAATAAGCGAGTTTAGCAAAATTGTAGGATACAAGATCCTATGCAAAAATCAATTTTTCTATACTGATAATGGTCAGAAATTGAAATTAAAAGGGGCGCCTGGGTGGCTCAGTCTTTAGGCATGTGCCTTTTTGACTCAGGTTTTGATCCCAGGGTCCGGGGATCAAACTCTGCATTGGGCTCCCTGCTCAGCGGGAAACCTGCTGCTTCTTCCTCTCCCACTCCCTCTGCTGTGTTCCCTCTCTTGCTGTCAAAATAAATAAATAAAATCTTTTAAAAAAAGAAATTAAAAAATTAAAAAATCAACACCATTTATAGTAGAACAAAAAAAAATCTACAACCTAGGGATAAATCTATGAGACCTACAGGCTGAAAACTACAAAACATTTTTGGAGAAATCAAAGGAGACCTAAACAAATAGAGAGACATTCTTTGTTCATTGTTTGGAAGATGAAACATCATTGTGATATCAATCATGCCCAAATTGATGTATAGATTAGATGCAATCTCAGTCAAATTCCCAGTGGGCTTTTTCATAGAAATCTGACTGCTCAGTCCTAACATTCATAGAGAAATGCAGAACTAGAATAGTCAAAACAACTCCGAGAACCAGAGCTATGTGATTCTAAGCATTTTCATGTACTCATGTGGCATCTTTGTAGCTTCTTTGGTGAAATGTCTGTTCAAATATTTGCTCATTTTTGGGGAGTTATTTGGTTTCTTATTACTGAGTTTTGTGCAGTGGAGCAATGTTAGGACAGCTGTCCCATGTCCATGTGACTGGTGGGAAATACTGAAAGCTCTGGGTGTGCCAGTTGGAGTAACCAGCCAAGGAGATGGGCTTGTCCCTGCTGTGGATGGTGAGGCGTGTAGGGCAGAGGCCAGTCCTGGTGAGGGGCTGGCCAGAGCTTTCCTGTGGTCAGGTCTAGCTGTCAGAGAACTGCAAGCAAGCAAAGGGCAGAGGCCAGGAAATAGGGGGCCTCGGTGCCAAATGAACTCATTTTTTTTTCTGTCCACCACCACAGCTTGTTGCTTCTGAAAGTGGGGCCACCCTGTTCTAATGTCTCCCTGGCTAGAGGGAAGAACATCCTAACTCGTTGTGGCCTGGGCCCTTGGCTCCCCAGAGTTTTTTTGTCTGACAGACATCAAAAGATGTCTAGCTCATCATCAGGCTCCTGGTGCCTCCCTGCAGGGTCGCCAGCTTGTGTGACCTTGTGCTACACTGGCAGGTCACCAGAACCAGGAACCTCCAACTTATGCCCGCTATTTGTCTGCTCAGGTGCCATAACAAAGTTCCACACACCTTGCTGTTTAGCCAACACAAATTTATTTTCTCACAGTTCTGGAGACTGCAAGCCCATGATCAAGGTTCTTCCCAGGGTCCCTGTCCTTGGCATGCAGATGGCTGTCTTCTCCTTTTGTCCTCACTTAGTTGTCCCTCTGTGTCCTCTTCTTCTAAGGACATCAGTAAGATTGAAGAGAGGTAACCCCTCTGACCCTATTTTAACTTCATCACCCCTGGAGATACCCTATCTCCAAACACAGTCATATTCTGAGGCCCTGGGGGGTTAATGCTCCAACATGAGACTTCTGGGGGATACAATTCAGTCTAACACATTCCAAATGCAGCCCCTATAACCCTTGCGGGCAATGACCAGAATTGGCTCATCCTGTTTGATCTTCTCAATGACCCCCCAGGAAATGAAAGCGGGAGTTCTCCCCGACCTTGCATATCAGGAAGGTGGTGTGGAATGCTTGCTGAGTCCGTGGAGATGACAGGCATCAGCTCCGCACAGATAGCCCTCCCAGCAAGGCCCCCAGACTGAACTCTGGGTGTGAGTGCCACGTGCTGCTTCATACCCCACGGATGGTTCCCCAGTAGTGACGTGGGACTCACCCAGCCAGAAGTCACAATATAAAGCTACCCTGCATCTCTAGTAGAAGAGCAAAAGGATTGCAAACCCATGAAAGGATTCAAATGTCTGGGAAACATCATGTGAGGGAAAGTAATCTTTAAAATGTTGGGGGTGAGACTAAATTAATTAAAATGCTGTTAGGTCATCAGGCTTATCATTTGCAAGAGAATTAGAGTTGGATACCTTAGATCAAAGTGAATTCTAGGTACATTATTTAAGTGTAAAAATAAATAAGGCCATTAAAATACCGTACCGGGGAGGAAAAGTTTAGGTGATGTTTAATAAAGATAAAACAGGACAGGCCTTTATAAGCATAACACTATAGTGAGAAACTGTAAAAGAAAACATCAGTACATTTGACTAAGAAAGCTTTAGATGAAGTTTAGGGTTAAACACTGCAAAGAAGTGAATAAACAAACAACCAGAACTAAATATTTGTATCACCAATGTGATCCCCTAAGAACGTGAAGCGTTTTTACAAGCCAGTAAGAGAAAAGATGAACACTCCCTGAAAATAAAGGGTAATACCAGGAGCCAATTTTCACTATTTGAAGATGCCATCTTCCTTAGTGGATTAATTTGTGTTTTGAGAACAAGATTTTGAGGTAGGTAGGTACTGTGTTTTCTATATGTGGAGATAAGAAATGGAGTATGGAGCCAGCCCCCCAAGCTCACCCTGAGGACTGGCAGAATCAGAGTATCAGCCATGGGTCAATGAGGGCTTCACACAAAGACAAGAGCAGCTGTCTCTCGTGGGGCACCTGGTGGCTCAGTCGGCTAAGTGTCTGACTCTTGATTTCAACTCAGGTCATGATCTCAGGGTCCTGAGATCGAGCCCCACACGGTGTTCCACACTCAGCAAGGAGTCTTTTCTCCTCTTCTTCCTCTCCCTTTGCTCCTCTCCCTGCTTGCATGCATTCTCTCTCTCTCTAAAATGAATAAACTAATTTTTTAAAAAAGAGCTGCTGTCGCAAGTGCTGAGAAATGTAAGACTTTGATATTCAATGCAAATTAAGTGCAAATTTATACAAGTTTAACACATATTAAAACAACACTGTGATTTTTAAAGTCCCATCAGGCTGACCAGCATGAGATGTGAATGCCCCTTGGGGGATGATGTGTGAACCGGCAGCCTCAGTTATCGTGGGTGAAGGCATGAAGCTGACCACCTTTCTGGGTGGAAGCAAAGTATTGGGGTGGGGGAAGGAAGCAGGTACTGATCTGGTGTGGGCATTGAAAATGCAGATATGGACAAGTTTGGGGTGAATCAGCACACAGGGATGGGGTTGAAGAAACAGGCCTTGAGTTCAAAGGCCCAGATTGGGTGCCTATTGTTGCTGCTCAGTGGGTATGTGACCTTGGGCTGCTCTTGTTGTAGTTCTTCCCTTTTAAGGGGTGTACTAGCAGTAGAGGTCCTTCAAGTTGGATTCGAGTAAGGGCTATCTGGGCTATTCAAAACCCTAAGCTATTGTCATTATCTTGTTTGACTGATTTTTAAAAACAATGATCTGACATGTGTAGTCAGAACATACATGTATGTATGTGTGCACATTGCACACACGGGCATGTTTATGTGTGGATGCACAGATATGCATGCATACATGTGTGTTCATGTACACACACATGCACGCACACATGTGTGCCACACACGTGTCATGCATGTGAGTGTGCAGCACATGCTTGCACTGTGTCACAGGCACATTATATGCACACGCACATGTGTGCACACACCATGGATGCGAGTGTCACATTGTATGCACATGCTTGTGTGTGTGCATGTGCATATACATGTGTATGCATGTATGTTGTGTGTTTGCATGGAATAGGGTCACTGATAAAATTCTTGGCTGTAAGAGAAAAAGGCTATGAGTAGGAGGTTTCCACATGGAGGAAAGTGGGAAGCAGGTCCCACTCTGTGGAGAGGCCCCACTGAAGCACAGGCAAGGTCCAAGCAAGGACTGCTGACAGCTCAGCAACAGAGATCAGCCATGGCCAGGAAGGGGGATGGGGATGGGCTAAAGCAGCAAAGGGTTCCACAGTGAGCAGGGAGAAGCATTCCGTTAAAAAGTGACTCGGGCTACCCTTTGTCCTTGCAAGCTTTGCTCTTCCTCCTGTCCCTCGCTCTATTGCCAGGAGTCTGGCTTAATTATTGATATTTAAAGTGCATTAACTTCTTCCTTACAGGAAAAATTCCCATTAATAAATGTAGAAGAACTGAGAGGAAAGGAAGATCACCATAGAATACCTCAGTAATAATTGCTGCAGGCAGGACCTGCTGGTGGACATTAACGTTAGTGGGTGAAAGCTGAGGCAGACTTGGGGAATTGCCCCTAATATTTAGTAAATACTAAATATAAGTACTAAGAGGACAATAGTAAGTTTACAGTCGAGCATCTGGGCTGGCCCCGGTAGTCACATGATCAAGTGCTTAATGTCACAGTTGGAAGACAGTGGCCTGAAGCACCCTCGAATAGGATACGCCAGAGGGACACCTCACTTCTTGGCTCTTGACACAAAACTGCTGAAAATCCATTAGCTCAGTCCAATCATGGGACCATCAGACAGACCCAAACAGAGGGACATTCCAGAGTAAAGGACCAGCACTCTTCAAATGCATCATGAAGAGCAAGGAAGCCTGAGGAACTGACCCAGACTGCAGGAGACTAAGGAGTTGTGACAACCAAGTGCAGTCTGGGACCCAGACAGGATCGGCAGTGGGGTGCTGGTCAAACCCAGATAGAGTCTGCAGTCCACTCCCTGGGACTATGGCGGTGACCACTCCTCTGAGTAAACGTGCTCTGATTGTGGGAGATGGTAATAAGAGGGGAGGCTGGGTGAAGGGTCTACAGGATATACAGGCACTATCTGCATTGGTTTTAGAACTTTTCTGTAAGTCTAGCATTATCTCAGAATGCAACAGACAGTGGGGGTGGGGGTGAATCACCAAATGGGCTGAATGGTCTTTGCTTGGGTCTCCCCAGTGCCCACGCAGACTGTGCTGGGCCTTTGTGTTGCAGGGACAAGCATGGAGGTTAACACAGCCTGTGGTCATGAGGTACACTCTCTGGGTCATCTTCTGGGGGGCACGGAAGGGTGTGTATGGGCCCTGTGGGTGACCATGGTTCTGAACCAACATTGACATTTCAATTCTGACAGCCAATGGCACACATAAAATCAAGCCTCTCCTGGGATGCCCAGGATCTGTGGTCTCCAGGGGTGGGGCTCACATAAGGGACAGTGAGGTTGTACTCATACAGACACACCTAGGCTGAGGAAGCCTTTCAAATGTAACCCGCTGCCTTATGTGTTCGGTCACCCCAAGCTGGGGACTTCAGCCACAGACATTGATTCCTCACAGTTCTGGAGGCTGGAAGTCCAAGATTAAGGTACGAACAGATTTGGCTCCTGGCGAGGCCCCTCATCCTTCTTTGCAGACAGCCACCTTCTCCATGTGTCCTCATTGGGGTTGGGGGTAGAGAGCACTCCAGTCCCGGAGGCCTCACACTCATGACCTCATCTAACCGTGATGACTTCCCAAAGGCCCCATCTCTAAACACCCTCCCACTGGGGCTTAGGGTTTCAACATGTGAACTTTGCGGGGACACAATTCAGTCCATCATTGGCCAAAATAGATCTCCAAATCTCCCTCCACCCCAAGCCTATTCCTCTTCTGTTCTTCCCATTCAGAAAATGGACCCAAACTGAAAAGTTGTTTTTGGATCCCTATTTGCTTTACTCTACCCTTTCAGTTCTGCCTCCAAAATCTATCATTTTTCAACCTCTCCCCACATCTACTTCTGTACCCCTTGCATTGTCCATTCTCCACCCAGCACATAATTCAACCTATCAAATCATCCAGCAGATTAGCCCACCCCTCACTTAGAGCCCTCCAACACCTGCATGCCCCCCTCCTCCCCAGAGTCTACAAGGTCCTGCCAAACTCAACCCCTTGTATTCCTCCCCACTATCTGCATCACCATCCCTGGGTATCTTCACCTCCCTTGGCTGAGCCAGGTCCTCTGCACTCAGTCTGGTTTGTCTGTCACTTAGGGATGAACTGTAGTGGCACCTGTCAGAGGTGGCTCCCCCATTGCCAGGTCAAAGGAATCACTGTCCACTCTTGGTCTTGCTCTTCTGAAACATTTGCTCCATGTGGGCAGGCTCCATGTGGTCATCTCCTGAGACTAGGATGGGCTTGGTACACAATAGGTGTCCAATACACACCTGCTGAATTAACTAGTCAATTAGCTGCTTCTTTTTGTTAATTGTAGCCCTTCTGTGGGAGCAGAGTAGGAGTCTGGCAGGGCAGGCAAAACCCAGGGGTTTTCTGGAGTGGAAAGATTAAGTAGGAATGCCTTGATCCTCTAGCTAACCTATAGGGGTGATCCTCATGCACCTTACAAGAAGTCACCTGGGAGCCCACAACCCGTCAGCAGCAGCAGAACTCTTCCCAGCTGCTAATGAGCAGCTCAGTGTGGGATGAGAGACCCCAGGCCAGCATTCCCAGGAGCTGGGCATGGTGAACCATTAACTGACTTTGGACCTGGCTTGGTCATGGTCTTGGGAAATCTAAGAAAGGGGGAACTGACCAAATGGCTGGTACAAAAGAAGCCAGTGGGCAGAGGGCAGGGGCTAGCCCAGGGAAAGGACTGGATGCTTCTCTGAATTTATAGTTTCCTGGCCATTTCCATGAGCATTTCCGTGTGGATGGAATCAATGAGGGAAGGCCCAGTTTTCTCCCCAAAAAGCTGAGGGAAGTGGGGGTTTGATGAGTGCCTAGAGGGACACTCAAGGACTGAAGAAGAAGCCAAGCCTCAGAAGAAGTAGGGAATGGGTAACTCCAGACACTCGCTGCCCAGTCAGCTGTGGGGTTGGAAACCTCATTTCTTGGTGCTGCCAAGAGTCAGAGCTAAAGGTCCCAGTTCATTCCTAACTCTCCTGTGGAGAGCAGCTGAAGGCTCATCCTGGCCAGGCAACTGCATCTGGGAAGTCCTAGGTACAAACATTACCCTTGGGAAACAACTGCGAGCCACGAGACGGGAGACAGACACAGGGCTCAGCAGAGCCTCTGGAGTCAGGAGAGAGAGCCTATAGAGAGAGTCTCAGGCATAGGCTTCTCTCCCTCCTTTGGTTATTATTTCTGCTTTAATTGAGCAATATGCGGGACCTGCATTTGTAGTTCACTTATTACTAGTCTGTGACTTGACAATCTAAAATATACTCTTTATCTTAAATTCATGGGAATTTAGGACCTAATAGGTTCTAAATAATAATGTATTGTAATGTTATATAATGTAATGTAATATAATATAATAGTAAATAATAATAACACAGGAATTCCCATAGGAATTCCCATAGAATAAGACCTAATTCAAGTCTGTTTGATGCTTGCAAACTTCCTTCTGTGGTAGCCCTGTTATTCATTCTGTGTGGGCTCCTCTCCTTCCCCTTCACGTTTAATGTCTCTACTTTGTTCCAGGTGTTTCTCAAACACCTCTTCCTTTTAGCTGACCCTCTCTTTGTTAGTGTTGGTTCAATGTTTGCAGCTTCCAGACATGATTTACATGGATCTTTTGCATGTTTCACATTTTTGCCCTCATTTTAAGAAACCATGGCCTGGTCTTGTTTCAACATACTTTTATTTTGTCAACAGTAAGCCATCTTGCAAAATCTCTTTGTGCTCCTAACAGGAGAGCCACTGAAGTGCCTGAAAACACTGCTCCTTTCCTGTGGGAAAGTTTGGCCAAGGCCCAGAAGCAACACCTCTTTCCATTTACCTAGAACTTTTGAAATGAAGTTAGCTATGGATGAGAGTTTTGGGGTGTAGGGAGAATGTTCCAGACACAGCACTCTGTCATCCTTTCTGACGTCAGTGGCCCCTAACAATATGAAATGGAGAAGGATAAGAGGAAAGTTTTCTTCTTGGTTTAAAGAAAAATTGTACTAGTTCAGGATAGGAGAATTGTAGGTTTAGAGAAGGCCAATTTTATATAACAATGTTGAAGCAGTTCCCTCAAATGGCTACATTAAAATGTAAAAAATATATATTTTTGAATTACTAAGTGCTATGAGAAAGAGACATTGGTAGCCCTTCTAGCACCCCTGGTGCCCCTTCCAGGACCTACTCTGGGAGGTGGGCAGGAAAGGCTGTTTTGAATAAGCTTAGTGATTCCTTCTCTAAAGTGGAAAGTACTGTGGTTTGTGAGACACAAATATACAGGTTAGACGGATGTTTCCATGACATTCCAGCCTGGCAACAATGCTAGAACACATAAAGCAGAAGAAGTTTGATAGATTCAACCACAGAAAATGGCAAATGATAAACTAAAAAAAGAATTCTCGAAAGTCAGTAAAACATGAGCCAAAAAAAGCAGCACCCTAATAGATAAATGGGAACAGTATATATACAGATTAGAAATAATTTTTAAAAGATGTTTAATTTATAATTTAAAAAAAGAATTTTTTAAATCAAGGTATATACCTTGATTAAACATATACCTCAATTCACATATAATATTATATTAGTTTCAGGTGTACCACCTAATGATTTGACATTTATATATTATGATATTGTCAAATAACTAGAAATAATTTTGAAGGAATGAGAAGACTCTGATGGGCCAGGAAGTGGCAAACAAGCCTTCTTGAGCTCCAGGATGGGGGTAGGGTGAGTTGGGGGTGAGGGTTCCAATCATGCAGGCCTTTGGGGCCAGCTGTGTCCTTCTGCATCAAAATGTGCTTTCCTGTTGACATGGTAAATGGTTCTCCATCCCCTCACTTTCAATCTGGAGGGGTCTTTACTTTCAAAATGAGTCTCTTGTAGACCGCATATGGATGGGTCTTGTTTTTTTTTTTTTTTTTTTTTTATCCAGTCTGAAACCCTGTGCCATTTCACAGGAACATTTAGGCCATTCATGTCAACAGTAACTACTGAAATATATGAATTTAGGGCCATCATATTGCCTGTAAAGTCCCTGTTTCTATAGATTGTCTCTGTACATTTCTGATCTGTATTATTCTTGGGGTCTTTCTTTGTTTATAGAGTTCCCCTTAGTATTTCTTGCAGGGCTGGCTTGGTGGTCACAAATTCTTTCAGTTTCTGCTGGTCTTGGAAGCTCTTTATCTCTCTGTCAGTTCTGAATGACAGCCTTGCTGGATAAAATATTCTCAGCTTCATGTTCTCCTCATTTAGTACCCTGAATATATCTTGCCACCCTATTCTGTCTTTCCAGGTCTCTGTGGGCAGGTCTGATGTTATTCTGATGTTCCCCCCTCCGTAGGTAAGAAAGCTCTTCTCTTTAGCTGCTCTCAGGGTAGCTTCCTTGGCTCTAAGATTCATAAGTTTCAATATTATATGCCACGGTGTTGGTTTATTTTTATTGATCTTGGGAGGCATCCTCTCTGCCTCTTGGACATGAATGCTTCTTTCCTTCCCTAGTATGGAGGCTCCTCAAAAAGTTAAAAATAGAGCTACCCTATGACCCAGTAATTGCATTACCTGGTATTGATCCCAAAGATACAGGTGTAGTGAAAAGAAGGGGCACATGCACCCCCATGTTCATAGAAGCAATATTCAAAATAACCAAACTGTGAAGGAGCTGAGATATGCTTCAACAGATGAATGGATGAAGAAGATGTGATTGGTATACATAATGGAATATTACTCAACCATCAAAAAGGATGGATACCCACAATTTGCATCAACATGGCTGGAACTTGAGGGGACTATGCTAAGTGAAATGAGTCAAACAGAGAAAGACAATGATCATATGGTCTCACTCATATATGGAACATAAGGAAGAGCATGAAGGACCACAGGAGAAGGGCAGGAAAACTGAATGGGAAAGAATCAGAGAGGGAGAGTAACCATGAGAGACTCTGGACTCTCAAACAAATTGAGGGTTACAGAAAGGAGGGGGTGGGGTGATGGGGTAACCAGGTAATAGGTATTAAGGAGGGCACATGTTGTGATAAGCACTGGATATTATATGTAACTAATGAATCACTGAACATTATATCAAAAACTAATGATGTCTCCAAAGAGGCTGCACCAACTTGCATTCCCACCAACAGTGTAAGAGGGTTCCCCTTTCTCCACATCCTCTCCAACACATGTTGTTTCCTGTTTTGTTAATTTTGGCCATTCTAACTGGTGTAAGGTGATATCTCAATGTGGTTTTAATTTGAATCTCCCTGAGGGCTAATGATGATGAGCATTTTTTCATGTGTCTGATAGCCATTTGTATTTCTTGATTGGAGAAGTGTCTGTTCATATCTTCTGCCCATTTTTTGATGTGTTTGTCTGTTTCGTGTGGGTTGAGTTTGAGGAGTTCATTATAGATCCTGGATATCAACCTTTTGTCTGTACTGTCATTTGCAAATATCTTCTCCCATTCCGTGGGTTGCCTCTTTGTTTTTTTGACTGTTTCCTTTGCTGTGCAGAAGCTTTTGATTTTGATGAAGTCCCAGAAGTTTATTTTCGCTTTTGTTTCCTTTGCCTTTGGAGACGTATCTTGAAAGAAGTTGCTGTGGCTGATATCGAAGAGATTACTGCCTATGTTCTCCTCTAAGATTCTGATAGATTCCTGTCTCACGTTGAGGTCTTTTATCCATTTTGAGTTGATCTTTGTGTACGGTGTAAGAGAATGGTCGAGTTTCATTCTTCTACATATAGCTGTCCAGTTTTCCCAGCACCATTTATTGAAGATTTTTTCCTGTTTTGTCGAAGATTAATTGACCATAGAGTTGAGGGTCCATATCAGGGCTCTCTACTCTGTTCCAGTGTGGAGATTCCTCAAGAAATTAAAAATAGAGCTTCCCTACGACCCTGCAATTGCACTCCTGGGTATTTACCCCAAAGATACAGATGTTGTGAAAAGAAGGGCCATCTGTACCCCAATGTTTATAGCAGCAATGGCCACAGTCGCCAAACTATGGAAAGAACCAAGATGCCCTTCAACGGATGAATGGATAAGGAAGATGTGGTCCATATACACTATGGAGTATTATGCCTCCATCAGAAAGGACGAATATCCAACTTTTGTAGCAACATGGACGGGACTGGAAGAGATTATGCTGAGTGAAATCAGTCAAGCAGAGAGAGTCAATTATCATATGGTTTCACTCATTTGTGGAGCATAACCAATAGCATGGAGGACAAGGGGCGTTAGAGAGTAGTAGGGAATTTGGGTAAATTGGAAGGGGAGGTGAACCATGAGAGACTATGGACTCTGAAAAACAGTCTGAGGGGTTTGAAGTGGCGGGGGGGTGGGAGGTTGGGGTACCAGGTGGTGGGTATTATAGAGGGCACAGCTTGCATGGAGCACTGGGTGTGGTGAAAAAATAATGAATACTGTTTTTCTGAAAATAAATAAATTGGGAGAAAAAAAAAACTAATGATGTACTAGATGTCAGCTAATTGAACATAATAAAAAAACAAATTAAAATAAATAAATTTTTTAAAGTGTGCTTTCCCTTTGGCCTAGCCATCTGCCCTCTGGGAGTCTAGTGTGAGGATATGTTGTAGGGAAGCTCATAGCAGCAGAGTTAAAAAGAGTGAAATAGAAAATTCGGATGACAAAGGGAAAGATAAACTAACTTATGCATCCACAGAAAGAAGGTATTAACATGCTACTGACCTGTATTTATTAATTTATGTTTATGTTAGGTTAAAAAAGGAGGCTGTAGAACCATGGGTAGAATGTGGCCACAATGAAATGAATAAATGGGAAGTAATGTCTTATTTTAAATTTATTTTCTTGGTTATGAGCAAGGCTGAAACCCCTTTCCCTTTTTCTTTTGTGAATTGTCTGTTTGACCCTCACCCATTTTCTAACCATGTTTTTCTTATTTATGTAATATAGGTATCGGCCATTTGCTCATTGCATCTTTCATAAATAATTTTGTCTTCATTTAGTTTTCAATTGTTTAAGGCATGATTCATTTTGTTGTTGCATACTCAGATCTTCCAATCATTTACTTTCTGTTTCTGGGTTTCATTTCTTGTTTAGCAAAGCCTTCCACACAACATGATTTTTAAAGTGTTGTTTCCTACTTGGTTCTAAACATTTTGTAAAGTTTTTATGTGTAGCTCTTTAAATACACCTGACATTTATGCTTGCTAATGGTGTGAAGAAGAATCTAACATTATTGGTTAAAAAAGATAGCTTCCCCAAAGTATTTCTTGACCTTTCATCCTCTCATCTCTGGTTTGAAATGCCACCTCTATCACATAAGAAGTTTCTACATGAACGTAAATCTGTTCCTGGATTGTCTGCATTAATTGCCAAAGTCTTTTGTCTTGTTTTGTTTTGTTTTTGAAAACCTTAAGTATTCATAAATATTTTCTCTTTCAGATGAACTTTCATGTCAGATTCTCAAGTTTCAATACCCTGTTGAGATTTTGGCTGAAGTTGGACTGAATTCATAGATTTTTGCAGGCAGGGGGAAAAAAAAACCCTTATTTGAATTTTTGGGAAAAGTTTTAAGTGATTTTTGTTTTTAGGTGGTATCAAGATGTCTTCATGCCAAGTTGTCAGGCCTGATGTCCTTGGGTCAAGCTGGGGGAATATCAGCAGCATGAAGGGGCTGCTGGCTGTCTAGCATTGACCATATGTCCAGATCTGGGAGCCAGCAGCAAGCAGACCACACCCAGAGTGGTGACTCCAACTCTCCCCACCAGAGAGGACATCAGTGATGAGCTGCAACACGTGGGAAGGGCAGAGATTGAGGTGGTAAAGGCTGGGTTGTGCTGGGGCTGGGGGGCTGCACGGAGGAAGAGCCACCACTGTGGGGCCTCTGGGTTCTGGGCATCGCTTCCTCCCAAGTTCACCTGTTGCCTTCCCCAGGTAAGACATGTGTACTCCCTGGTGGGTCTGAGGAAGGAGTGAATGCACTGGGAAGATAAGCAGTGAGCCTTGGTCCCTGCCCACTGCCAGTACTTGACTTCAGTTGGTTTTCCTTCTTGCAGGGAGGTTTACTCACATTTATTAGATTCACATGTATAAATTCAAACCCACCAGCTTGATGGAGCCTGAATTTTCCTGAAGATCACTTAGTTCCATGCTCCCTTTTTGCCATTTTCCATGTCTCTAGTAGATTGATTTTTTAATACTTTAGTTTAGTCAGCTCTTAATATCCCCTTTCAGCCATTTACGTATCCCTTTTAGTCTCATTTTAAGCTGTTGTACCTGTGACAGCATGGATTTGATATGCCAATATATTTCAGTGTACATTGAAATAAAACATAACTATTGAAATATGATGTGTTCATCCATCTGCCACCTCAAGCCACTTTTGCCCACCACTGGTGGTTTCTCTTGGCCAGACACTAGTAAAGAGACAACATGGTGCTGGGAGCCACAGGCTCTGGTGTTAGCCCTGGCATAGCCTCAGCCTCTTGAATGATCTAGAGGAAGCAATTTCAATGTTGAGGTCTCATTCTACTCCTGAAGAATTAAGAAGCTGACTCAATGTCAAGATTGCTAGGGCAGTAAAACTCATTCCCTTATGGCCAGGAACTTTTGGATTCCTCTTGAACAGATTTCTATGCATAGATCCCCCTGGAGATGGGGTTCTAAGTGGGGAATCCAGGTTCTCGAGCAAGTTAGAGTTTGCTTTGGCTCTGGACCAATAAGTGTCCTTATTTCTGTAGCCCCAGTTAGCCCACACAAAGAGGCTGTGGAGGAACCAGGGCTGATGGAGGGTGAGAGGGAAGAAAGCACACACAGCTCACTGGGAAGAACAGATCTGTCTTACCAGAATGGGAATCCCTGACAGGTGATGGGAGCTGAGTGGGAACCCCAGGAAGAATGGGTGTCTTCAAAGCATTCCTTCCTAGAGCCCTGGGTAGCCTGGGGTCTCCAGCAACCCCTGCTTACAGCCTGTGCTCAAAGGAGCTCTGTCTTCTCTAGGCTTGGCATGGACAGCAAGCCTCAAGATAAAGAAGTAAGTGATCTGGGTGCTCATTCAGCCCTTCTCCCTCAAAGTGAGAAGGGAAAAGAGAGCCCTGGCGGGGGTGGAGGAGGGGAGAAGGTCAGGGACTGGTCAGCATCACATAACCAGAAAGAGGCTCAGACAATCCCAGTCCTCAGACTTTAGGCTTAGAAGCCAACTCAGGCCACAGTCCTCTGTGCCTAGTCCAGGAAAACTCCAGGACTCCCAGAGTGACAGTGGACACTGCTACGACCATACAAGGGGGGGAGTAAAGCTATTGGAAACATGCCATAGGTACCATGCAAAGTAGGCCAAAAATAAGTTTTTTAAATGTGGGAAAATATGGTATAAAATGTTAAACTAACATACTTAAAGATCTTAAAGCAATGAAGAATTTTCTAAGAAAATGTCAAGTAGTAAAAATTACTCAGGATAGGGGTGCCTGGATGGCTCAGATGGTTAAGTGTCTGTCTTTGCTCAGGTCATAATCCCAGGATCCTGGGATTGATTCCTGTGTTGGGCTCCCTGCTCAGTGGGGAGCCTGCTTCTCCCTTTGCCTCTCTCTCTGTGTCTCTCATGAGTAAATAAATAGAATCTTTTTTTTAAAAAGGACTCAAGATATAACAAAGATAGCCAGGAGAAGAAATCACACTTGGATGCAAGTCTCAAATAAAATATAGACAAAGAATGTAGCAGAATATGTAAAGAATCCACCATGACAAAAAAAAAAAAAAAGATTTATCCAAGGAATGTAGGCATGGATCATCATTACAAACTTCATTAATGCTTCATTAGACTATTAGGGAAGCTGAGAAATTATGACCTAAAAAATGCCCAAGAAGTATTTCATGTAATTTAATATCATATTTTGTATACAAAGCTTTCACTGATTAGGAATAATCATTTTGTTCAACATTTTGTATGGGCTGCTTGGAACAAATCAGTGGACCCTTTAGACATCTATGGACCCTGGCTTAAGGTCTCTGAATTACAGGGAGGTGATCCAGAGTAACACACATGAGTTACACTTATATCCTGAAGTCAAATCCAGATTGGAAAGAAAGAAATAAAATATCTTTATTTGCAGATTACATGATGTTATACATAAACATTCCTAAGAAATCCACTGTTAGAAAACTGTTAGAGCTAATACATAAGTTCACTAAGGTTGCAAAATGCAAACGAAAAAAAGACAATTATTAATTTTATATTATTTTTAAAATAAATAATTCATATATTTGTAATACAATAATTTATATATAATTTTATAAATATAAAATCATTAATCATTAATATGAAAATATAAAATTAATTGTATTTCTATGTACTTGCAGTGAACAATCTAAAAATGAAATTATGAAAACAATTCCATTTACAATAGCATAAAAAGGAATAGACTACTTAGGCACAAACTTGACTAAAGATGTACAAAACTTACACTCTGGAAACTATAAAGCTCCACTGAAAGAAATTAAAATTTTAAATGTGATATGTATACACACACACACACACACACACACACACACACTGGAAGACATCCCATGTTCATGGATTGAAAGACTTATTATGGTTAAGACCCACATTTTTCCATAGATTTAGCTCATCCTGGATTCTTTGTAGAAATTGACAAGCTTATCCTAAAATTAGTGTGGAAACTCAAGTGATTCAGAATAGAAAAAACAACCTTGAAAAAGAACAAAAGTTAGAGGACTCACACTTCATGACTTCAAAAGTTAACCAAAAACCTATAGTAATCAAGTCAGTTTGGTACTGGCATGATGATAGTCATATGATCAATGGTATGGAATGAAGAACACAGAAGTAAACCCATATATCCATGGTCAACCAATTTTTAACAAGTGTTCAAAGTCCATTCAACAGGGGAAGAATAATCTCTTCAACAAATAGTGCTGGACTAGGAAAACCTTATCCAAAAGAATGACGCTGGACCCTTACATTATGCCATATATAGCAATTAACTAGGAATGAATCAAAGACCTAAATGAAAGTCCTGGAGTTATAAAACTCTTAGAAGAAAACATAGGAGTAAATCTTTATGGTCTAGGATTTGGCAAAGAGTTTTTAGATATGACACTAAAAGCACAAATAGTAAAAGAAAAAAAAATAGGTCTATCGGGCTTGAAAACTAAAAACAATTGTTTCAAAGGACACTCTCAATAAAGTGAAAAGGCAACTTACAGAATGTGATAAAATGTTTGCAAATCATATGTGTCTGGAAAAGGACTAGAATATACAGAGAATCTAGAATCTATTTAGAATATATAGAGAACACTTACAACTCAGTAATAAAGGACAAATAACCCAATTGAAAAATGGTCAAAAGATCTGAATAAATGTTTACCTCAAAAAAGATATACAAATGGCTAAAAAGCCTATGCAAAATAAGCAACATCACTAGTCATCAGGGAAATGCAAATCAGGGTCTCAGTGTGGTACCAGTTCACAATCACTAGAATTGTTATAATCAAAAAAGTCAGACAATAACAAGTGTTAGCAAGGATGTGGAGAAATTGGAACATTCATACACTGTTGGTGAGAATGTGAAATGGTTCAACCATTTTGGAAAACAGTCCAGCAGTTTCTTAAGAACGTAAATATAGAGTTACCATTTGACTCAACAATTCCCTTTCCAAGAGAATTGAAATATGTCCACATAAAAACTTGTACACAAATGTTCATGGCAGCATTACTCATAACTGCCCAAAGGTGAGAACAACCCAAATGCCCATCAAGTGAAAGATGGATAAACAAGATGTAGTTTAGCCACACAATGAAATATTATTTGACCATGGAAAGGAACAGAGTACTGACGCATGTTACAACATGACTGAAACCTTTAAAACATTACACTAAGCCAAAGAAGCTAATCACAAAAGACCATGTAACATGTGATTCATATTACACATATTTATGTGAAATGTCCAAAGTAGGTAAATATAAAGAGACTTCAAGTGGATTAGTTATTGTCTAGGGCTGAGGGAGATAGTAGATTGGGGGTATAGGAGTCTTATGAGGAGATGAAGATGTTCTATAATTGAATGTGGTGATAATTGCACAATTGTCCTAACTTTGTGACTACACTAAAAACCACCGAATTATATCCTAAAAATGGCTGAATTGTACAAATATACATGAATTATATCTCAATAAAGCTCTTTACACACAAAAAAGGTAAGAATGCAAACATTCATGTGAAGAAAGCAATAACAATAAAGGTTAACTAAGGGCATTAAAAAAAAAAAGAAGTGATTTTTCTGATTCCTGGAAAAGGAGACTCAATATTTTAAAGACAGCAATTTCTTAACATATTATCCAGTAATTTCACTACAGGGTATTTACCCAAAGGAAAAGAAAACACTAATTTGAGAAGATACATGTACCCCTCTGTTATTGCAGCATTATTTACAATAGCCAAGATATGGAAGCAATCTAAATGTCTAATGATAGCTGAATGAATAAGAAAGATGTGGGGTGTGTGTGTGTGTGTGTGTATTATATTTATATAACAGACTATTACTCAGCCACAAAAACGATGAAATCTTGTCATTTCCAACAACATAGTTGGAGTTATAGGGTTTTATGTTAAGTGAAATAAGTCAGACAGAGAAAGGCAAATACCATATGATTTCACTTATATGTAAAATCTAAAAACCTAATCAAATGATCAAACATTTAAAAAGGAGAAAGAGAATCATAAGTACAGAGAACAAACAGGTGGTCGCAAGAGCGGAAAGGGTGGGGATGGACAAAATGGGTGAAGGGGAGTGGGGGGGACAGGCTTCCAGTTATGGAATGAATTAGTTATGAAGATAAAAGGTACAGCAAAAGGAATATAACCAATGGCATTGTAACAGTGCTGTATGTGACAAATGGCAGCTACACTTGCGGTGAGCTGAGTGTAACACAGAGAGATGAATCACTGTGTTGTACACCTAAAGCTAATGGAACATTCTGTGTCAATTGCACTTCAATAGAAAAAAATAAAGACAGCAATTTCTTTCAAATTAATCTACAAATTCATTTCAATCTCATTCCAAATTTGAATGGAATGTATTTGGAATTTGATAAAGTAATTCTAAATTTCATCAGATGGGATAAGTATTTGAGAATAACATATACATTTTCAGAGTGAAAAAGAGCAGTGGAAGTTATTTGTTTTATCAGATATAAAAATCTATTCTAGAGGTCTAGGGATTAAAAGAATCTTGCAGGTGCGGGAGAAAGCAATAGAACTATGAACCAGCCGCATGCATATGTGGGCCTTTCATAAATGATCAAAGTGTCATTTCAGATCAATGAAATGGATTATTTAGCAAATAATGTTGGGCTCAATGAGCAAAATCAAAAAAGTCAGAATTTCTTCCAGACAAATTAAATATTAAGATGTGAAAAATAAAATCTTAAAGGAATTGGAAGAAAACACAGGAAGCTAGTTCTATAAACTTGGCATGGGGAGAGCTCTTCTCTGCCAGCCAAGAGGAAAAGTTGGATGGATTTGTCCATATAAAAACTAAAATTTCCACATGGCAAAAGGCCTTAAAGTAAAGTGAAATGATGAAATGAAAAATAGCTTAATAATTTCAGCATTTAAGGGCATTTTAAGATCTCCAGTATATAAAACGTTAAAACCCAATGCATAAAAGATAGGCACCCTTCAAATATTATTCTGCATAAAATTAAAACATTTTATTTTAAAATTATTTTAATTTAAAATAAAATACAGACGACCTTTTTTTTTTTTTTAAATCAGGATTTTCCTTTTGAATGAATTTGAAAGATTTTTGGTAGGGCATGCACTATTTGAGACAGAATGTGAAGCTATGGGGCCCATGTGAATGTGCAAGAAGAGGGAGCTTAAGCGGAAGAGAATCTCACAGCCCTATAAGGAAAAGAACGTTCTTTGATATGGTTCTACTTTCAGGTACTTTTAAAAACCAACTCATCTGGCTATTATGGAGACCCAAAGAGATTAAGTAATGAACCACCAATCACCCAGCTAGCAGGTGGTCAAGTTGAGACTCAAACCCGGGGAGCTCCTAACCTTTCTACCACAGCTGCCTTCCAGGAGATAGTGCTTCCCTCCAGGCTATTTCTCATTCCAGAAGTCTGGTTCTGTCTTGGAGCTCACTGCTCAACTGCCCACAGAAGATCTGTCTGTCCATTTGCAGCAGACACCTGGGATGCCTTTGCGCCTCTCCAGGGGTCTCAGAGCTCCCCCATCTCTGGGCTGACTGCAGGGCTCTCCAGCTGGTATCTGCTGGCCATCTGCCCTTCACATTCTATTTTCTACTCTTTGCACACAGCCATCAGGATGAGTTCTAAAATGCCAATCAGATCAGGTCTAGGGATTAAAAGAATTTTGCAGGGTGCAGGAGAAAGCAATAGATCTATGAATCAAAACTCCTGGAACCAAACTCCTGGAACTCCTGGACCAAAACTGGGCCCTCCACTTCTTTCTTGTCACCTGGCACTTAGATCACAAGTTAATGCCTTTTCTTCAGAGATGCTTGTCTTCCAGTTTCTCCCAGGGATAAGAACATGATGTTCCAGGTGGAGTAAGGATGGGGATGAGGACTGGGGAGGTAGGTGTTTCCAGGCAACACTCCAGAAACCATTCAAGCAACCCTCTAGCTTCCAATCCTACTTGCGTCCCCCATGGGAACTCCAGTCTCCCTTACTTCTGGGCTGCCTGGTTCTATGGTGCAAACCAGTGCCAAGCACCCTTTGCTCTCTCCCCAGCGGCTTAATTTCAGCATTGCAGGGGAGGTTTCTGATGTTTCATTGGGCAATAGTTTTAATTTCCAACACTGTTGAAACTTTGCTGTGTTTCACAAACATTGCCTCTGCAATGTCTGGATAGGCAAGATTGTGTCATGAGTGACAACAGTACTGTTGCTATCAACAGTAGTACTGAACTGTTTTTATTTAAGAACAGAAAATGCCCCCTAATACTCAGAAAAGAAGGAAAGAGAAAAAGAAGAAGAGAAGAAGGGATGGAGAGAGAGAAGGAAAAAAGGAAGAGGAAGGGAGGGAAAGAGGGAGGGAAGCAGGGTTGGGGAGGAACAAGATGAGACTGCAGAGAATAGAAAGATTGGGTGACAAGATTAGAGATCTTTTTAAAGACACTCCATCTTTGGGGTTCTCCTGACCCTGTGTTACTCAAACTCTTCCCACATTTCCCATCACACCCAGGTGAACATGACATTCAAGGATTTTCATGGTCTGATTTGCACACCACCACCCCACCCCCCCCGCCAGTGAGACAGATTCTAGTTTAACATGGACAAGATACTAAACAGGTCACTGGAGGATGGCTGCCCCCAGCTCACATTCCCCTGCTCAGGGTTGAGTGGGAAGGGAAGCAAGGTGCCTCGAATCTTGGTGAAAGGATCATGAGAATCCTGGAGGTGACCTCCTGGGACACTGAACAGGTCAGAGGCAGTGAAGAACATATGGGCAAATGCTAATAATCAACACGAGGTATTTCTGCACCCTGTGCTCATTGGAAGGATGACCAGGAGCCCAAGGAGAGAATGAAAGTTGATGTCTATGGAGAGCTGACTCTGTCAAGTGCTGTGTGTGCTTCACATTATGAATTCCCTCAGTGCTCACACACTCCCATGAGTGAGGTTTGTTGATGGTTCTGTTTCATAGGAAGCATGGTCAATGCCCCATGAGGTGGACAATGTCATCCTCACTGTTATAGTACTGGGGCAAACCAAGGCACAGAGTGATTCAGTGCCTCGCCAAGGAAGATGAGCTGGATTTGAGTCCACAAGCCTGGTACTATGTGCCCCTAACTGCTAGCCTGTGATCCCTCCAGGGCCCCAGGGATCTTATCCAGATCCCCTCCAAAGGTTTTGCCATAGCTGAGATACCCTCATTCCAATATTCCACTTCCACGCACTTCATTGACCTCAGTCCCTCCAGAATGACCCTTTCCTGTCCTGCTCAGCTCACGCCTCTCCATTTTGCTCACCTCCTCACAGGAGTCCCCTAGTCTGTCAATGCTTCCCCTTGGTAGTGCTAAAACACAGCCTGGGAAAAACACTCTGTGGCTGTCCCTTGCCTATAACAGCATCTCCCAAACTTCCCCAGTCAAGGTCATGATTTTTGGCATGTGCTTGTCCCACCTATGTACTTAACCTTGTGTTCAAATCAACTCCCTACTTAAATGTATTTATGTAAAAGGAAATGTCATTGCTCTCCCATAAATGGAAAACTCGTACTTTTCTAATAGAATAAAATAAATAGAAAACTATTAAAATTCTAAAGACTCATCTAAGGGGGAACCTGGGTGGTTCAGTCAGTTAAGTATCTGCCCTCTCAGGTCATGGTCCCAGGGTTCTGGGATAGAGCCCCACAATGGGCTCTTTGCTCACAGGGAAGCCTGCTTCTCTCTCTCCCCACTTCTTGTGTGCTCTCTCTTTCTTGCACTCTCTCCCTCTTTCCCCCAAATAAATAAATAAAATCTTAAAAAAAAAAAAAGACTCATCAAAGGACCATCTACAATCAGGGACTTTTCTTCCTACCACCATTTGAAATCCTACATTTATTTGTAATTATTTATGTGACACACTGTGAACACTCAGCTTTTCAAGGTTGAGTAGTGACTAAAGAAAATAGCATGGAGTGACAAAAAAAAAATTAATGAAGAGGGAAAAATAAACGTACAGGGGAAGAAGATCCCTCTGAAAATGATCTGTTGTAGAACCAGACAAAGACAGAAGAAATCTCATGAGTTGCAGCTTGGATAGACACCCACCCAACTACTAGCAACTTCTCCAAAAACTTGCTAATTTGTATTTTGATCCTAGTTTTCATTGGGCAGTCTCTTTTTGTTGTTGTTGTTTCCTTCTTAGTTATTTCTCATTCAAGATGAGGGCAGGGGTCTTTTCTGTTTTTATTTTTCACATCTACTAAATGAATATTCACGGTCTGAATGAAGGTAGTGGGTTTCATGTTTTCCTATGTTAGTGAGAATTTGGAATGGTTTCAGTTGAAGCTACTAGACAGAGTCCATTTCTAAAGAGAAGATTTGTTTGTGTTTATTGACACAGAGAAGTTAAAATTTGTTTTCTGGTCAAATCCATTTACCTTTCCCCTGATTGTTTTAATCTTTGGTTTCATGTGTATTAAGTTCTCCCTCACCCCCAAGATTACATAAATATTCACTGAAATATGCTTCTAGTGTTTTGATGGTTTCATTTTACATTTCAATCCTTAATCCATCTAGAACAAGAAACAAGAATCTAACTTTATTTAATTTCAAGGGGTTGGCCATTTGCCCAAACTGTTTATTCAAAAAAATTCAAGTTTTCCCCACTGACTGAAAGGTCATCTTTTCACATATTAAATGTTTCTATAACTTCAGGCTGAAATGTACATAATTCTATTCCTTTCCATTCCATTCTTGCATCTGGAATTCAATGTTAAAAGACTTTATCTTTCATATCTGATAATCCCTTTCCTCCACTAATTTTTCCTTTTCAAGTATTTCTTGCTAGAAAATGGACATTTTTAAAAAAACAATATTACATCTTTCTATCCAGAGATACATCGCATCTCTCCATTGACTAAATAATTTGTATTTCTCAGGTAAGAGTTGGAGTCTCCAGTCTTGTGTCTGTTTCCTTGTTTATTTTATTCCTAAGATTCCTAGTTTCTTGTTGAATTGTGAATGGGATCTTTTTTCAATATATTTTGTTACAGTTATTTTGGGGATTTTGGCAAGCCACAAAGTTTTGTATATTTATTTTGTAACTGGTCACTGAACCGAATTCTCTTTTCAGCTGGAATAGCTTTTCTCCCCCTGTGGCTTCTTTGGAAGGTTTGCTTCTGTCCCCTTCAGTTGCAGTAGCTCAGGCAATAAAAGGGACTCCCCGCCACTCTGGGGGGATGGCTGGCCCTCCCACCTGGTCCCCAGCTCCTGCTCAGGGAAGAAGCCCTTTGCCCTCCATGAGCATCCAGGGGTCCATCTCCAAGCAAAATATTTTTTTCCGTAAAGGAGCTTCTTTGACGTCAGTTGGTATTTTGGTCAGGAATTACAGAATGTACTTCGCAACAAGTTCAAAACACACTGCTTTTTAAAACCAGGCCTTTTCCAACAAGATCAACAACAAATGTGTTACTTTTCTCACACCTTGGACATGTAGGAAAATGTATGCTCAGGGAGCTGGCTGGGAGCCTGCCTGGGGAAAGTGCCAGGCTGGATGAATGCTATGGGGCAGGCACTTGGCTTGTTCTCGTTTGCCGGACTCTGAATAGCTGCTAAGAGTCCCTCCGAATCCTGTGGGGCACCCTAGTCCTTGGTGTGCAAGCCAGGGAGCTAGCTGGCAGCAGTCCCCTGGAGGATGGGCCTCGGCCGCAGAGAGCTATGTGGGTTTACCAACTGAATGCACGGCTGTGTTTGGCTTCCAGCATCCCCCATCCACCTCAACAACAGGAGGAAGGTGCCACGAACCCTTTTCAGGAAGAGGAACTGAGGCTTCACATGTTTAAAGTACTTTGCTGCCGGACTCACAGACCTTTGGGGGCGGAATTTACATCCGAACCCAATTCAAATCAGCGTTCTCAAATGCTTTGGTCTCAGGATCCCTGAACAGTCTTAATTCATTAAAAATTATTGAAGACCTTGAGGAGCTTCTTTAAAAAGGTGAGTTATATCTATCATTACTTACTCTATCTGAAATTTGACCTGAAGGACTCCAAAAGACCCAAAGGACATTGAAAGCACCAGAATATACAGCACACACCTCATTGGCCATCAGAGTTGGGCCAACCCTGCACATCATGCCTGAAGATGCTGCTGGACCCTCAGGAGAGGACAAGAACTTAGCATTCTCATGAGTATGGTTGTCCCCTGGAAAAGCCTATAAAAGAGGTCTGGGAGTCCCAGGGCTCTCTGCACCACACTCTGAGAAGTGCTTTTCTGAACTGCTGAGAACTGGGCTCTTTGTGAGCACTCAAAGCAGAGTGACTTGAATTTTTGCACTGGAAGGATGGTTCTCAAAGAGTTCATCGTGATAAGAAATGGAGAAGAGGAGGGAGATGATACAGGGGGAGTGCACACAGTTTTGCTGAGTGATTCATGTCACTGCCTCCAGTGACCCCGTGAAGGAGGCACGGGGTCCTCGGTTGCTCACTGAGGCTGAGTGGTATGAAGTGGCTTGCCCAAGGACATGTAGCAAACGGAAGGGTGTGGGAGCAGTAAGACTGATCGGACAGAGGGACATGCTAGGATGACTTTCAGTGATCTGTACAGGCCCTGTAGCCCGGGAGAGGCCCTCAGCTGGTACTTTGGCCTGATCCTTGGTTGACTGAACACAACTTTCGGGCCTAGCCTATTTTAGCACCTGGCTCCACCAATCATCAAACTTTGTGCTATGCAGGCCAGTCCCCAGGGCAGTGAGAACTGATGACTGAACAGATACAGAACTCCAGACTGGATGAAGGACTGTCATGGACAATTGGACAGGTCATGGTCACTCTCTTCTCTAACTTCTGAAGGTGGGCTTCTGCAATCCACACCCCATCTATCTGGTGGCTGGGTATAACTCTGGCCCGCCGAAGGTCCCCACCCATACAAATGCCATTCCCTCTGCCAGAGCTGGCTCCCCAGCTCCTCCCTCCACTAACCTGGGCCCCCCAGCTCCCCAGAGTGTCCTCAGAGACGCACAGCAGAGCCTGCACCAGGGTCAGCCGGTTCTTCCATGTCGTCCCTACTCAGCTCTGGGACTTGGCTGTAGCTATCCTGGCAGCACCTTGGGACCGCTTATCCAAGCCATGTTGCTTGACTCTTCAACCAGACCCCCTTTCTCCACCCTACCTGCCTCCTGCTGACCAGGAGCCAAATCAGATTCTGTTCCTTCTGTTCTGTCCTCATTGCTACTGCCTCAAGTGGGATGGTGAATTATCTCCCACAGGTCAGAGTGCCCCACCAGCTAGACCCCAGCCCAGGCTGGCCCCCACCTCCCATGGCCCACCGGCCTAGCACACAGGTGTGACCTGGGCCTGGTCCTCAGGGAAGACATGGCTCAATGGGGGAGATAAGGTCTTCTCAAGAGCAGCAGACAGGCCAGCAGGTGCAGGGCTAAGAGAGGGGGCAGGGGCACAGGGGGCTTGGGAGCAGGGCAGAGCTCTGCTAAGGGAGATGTCAAGTGAGCAAGAGCACATGGTGAATAGACAGGGGCTTTTGCAAAGGCAGTTGCTACTGTTACAAAAGGAAGGGAGAGGTCCCAGACAGGGAAAATGAATAGTACATCCTATTTGATCTCTCTGAGCCTCAGTTTCCCCATCTGTAAAATGGGGGAAGTGACAATAAAGCCTACCTTTTAAGGGCTCTGAGGGGGACAGATTGGGGCTGGTTCTTGTACTTCAGCCTGGCTGTCTCTGACCCTCAGTGCCCCTCTGGTCCTGGTGCTTTGCGGGGCGCCTTTTCCGGCCACTACCATAAAGGGCGCCTGTGAGAGGGAGCTTGGGAGCCGCTTCAGGCTTCCTGAGTGCCTGAGGCTCTGGCCGCACCCCAGGCCTCCGCTGAGGGTAAATGCAGGCTGCCCAGCCAGTCTGCTCGGTAAACAGCTCACGTGCGCCCCGCGTCTCAGCTCTGGCACTGGCCCGGGTCAGGGCGAGGAAACTCACAGGACCCAGTGGTGAGAAGCTCCCTTTCTTCTTCCTTTTCTTCCTTTTAAATCACTAACCCTCTGCCTTTGTCCTCCTCCCCCGCCCCCCGCGCCTCCCCCCGCTTGCGGGAATGTTATGAATGGAATGTACGAATTCCAGCCTGTGCGAGCGCCCAGGAATGCGGTCACCGCGACCTCCCCATCCCCCACTGGGAGGGCGGGGCACAAGCCCAGGAATCTGGCTTGCCCGGGATCGTCCTTGGGCCCAGCGACTGACACGGGCTCTCAGAGCCACAGGACCTGCTGTCTGCAACTGGGGAGTGAGACGGTGGGCCCCGGAGCAGAAGCAACAGAGGCCTGGGGCACACTCACCCCACCAGGACTCTGTGCAGGCACACTCAGGCCTCAGCCCAGGGAATGTGTGCACAGGCGCTCACAGCAGAATGTGCTTGCCCCTGAGCACGTGTGCACACATACAGAGCATACACACATACACGCCTGACAGGTAAAGTACAGTGAGGGGTACGCTTGTGCTCAGAAACCTGCAGTTGGGAGCATGCACGGTCTTGTAAGTCTGCAGCTCGCTCTTCACAGCCCAGTGTAGTAGGAGGTGTTAGGACATGCTGTGCTCGCCCCTTGAACACATCCAAGTGGTGCAGGTACACAGCAGGTGGTACACACACATCAAAGAGGCATGTCCATCTGTAACATGGTGTGCACACACAGCAGAGCCCGCACACACAGAGCCCCCCCAGACACACTTGGGGAATGACCTTTGGTGAACAGTCTCTGTCTCCTTTGGGGCCAGGCAGAGGGCCCTGAGGTCCTGGCTGTGGCCCCAGAGTGGAGGAGAGAACTTGTTTTCTCTTTCTGGCTCCAATTCCCATTGACTTGGCCTACCTTGTTGGGCCTGAGGCCTCCTGAGAAGAGGAGCTCAAGGTGGGCATTGAGGACGAGGGGCTGGTGCTCCTTGCTCAGGGGATTGCACTCAGGCCTTGTGTGTGTGCCTTTGTGCTTATGTGAAGCCAGGACAGGAGGGCTTAAGGGGTGGAAGCTTTTGGCGTGGAGAACGGATTGTCAGTAGGGGCCCCTAAGTCTGACCCTGCAGGGCCAGCCATTTCCACCCCTGCCTCTTTCTTTCTTCCTTCCTTCCTTCCTTCCTTCCTTCCTTCTTCTTTCCTTCTTTCCTTCTTTCTTTTTAAATTTCTTTTCAGCGTAACAGTATTCATTGTTTTTGCACCACACCCTTACAAAACCCTCAGATTGTTTTTCAGAGTCCATAGTCTCTCATGGTTCATCTCCCCTTTCAATTTCCCTCAACTCCCTTCTCCTTTCCATCTCCCCTAGTCCTCCATGCTATTTGTTATGCTCCACAACTAAGTGAAACCATATGATAATTGACTCTCTCTGCTTGACTTACTTCACTCAGCATAATCTCTTCCAGTCCCGTCCACGTTGCTACAAAAGTTGGGTATTCATCCTTTCTGATGGAGGCATAATACTCCATAGTGTATATGGACCACATCTTCCTTATCCATTCGTCCATTGAAGAGCATCTTGGTTCTTTTTCCACAGTTTGGAGAATGTGGCCATTGCTGCTATAAAAATTGGGGTACAGATGGCCCTTCTTTTCACTACATCTGTATCTTGGGGTAAATACCTAGTAGTGCAATTGCAGTCCACCCCTGCTTCTTGCTGCCATGGGTGCCAATCAACCCCCGTGTCAGAGCCAGTTCCAGTACCTCAGCAGGCATGTACCCCCTGACATTGCATTCCCCTACAGGATATGGGGTGAACAGCTTCCTGGCCCCTGGGAACTTAGCATCCTGCCAGACATTTCATTCAGTCATTCATTCATTCATTTACCCACCATCCATCCATTCAGGAATTGTTTGCCCAGGAGCCTACGACATGTCAGTCACCACAGGGACAGCAGTCAATGAGGACAAACTAGTCCCTATGTCCAGTCCTTTGCAGATTTCCAGCTCACTGATACTCTTTGTTTGGCCCAGCTATGATTTTAAACCTTTTGAATTCCTATATAAATCCAGATCTCTGTCTCTTTTGGGGAAACGGTAATCTCTGAAGTTAGGCCCGCCAAGCTGCCTCCTTCCAGGGCCTGGGTGAAGCAACCTGCCATTGCTTCCGCCTTCCGCCCACTGCGGCCTTCTGCTAGCCCGTGATTCATCTGGGGGTGCTGCCTGGCCAGCCCCAGCAGGTGTTAGTGCGGGGCCCACAGGCTGTTTGTGGCAGATGTTCAACCCAGGTAGGGACAGTCCAGTTAGGGCGACCGGAGGGACCTAATTAAGTCCCCTAATTAACTCTGGGCATGTGTTTTAAGTGTGAAGGAGGCAGGGTTATGCAAATGTTTGGAGAAAGGCCAATTGGAATCAAGAGTACTAAAGCTGTGGTTCTTCATAAATGAACTCAGCTTGAAATATCTCAGATGCTGACCTCAAGTGAAGCCAAGGAACGAAGGTGCCCCCTTCTATTCCTAATACATCCCCTGAAGAAGACGTTTCAAGCTGCCTGAGAGTCGCCAATGTTATATTTCTGTGTGTGGGGTGGGGTGGGGGTGGGGGCTGGCCCATTCCCAGAGAGCTCAAACAGGACAGGACCCCGAAGCCACTTCCATGTTTTAGGATACAGTCTTTGATGGCACATTCCAGCAGTACTGACTTGGATTTTCATGTCATCTTTTGCTTTCATATGTGGACAGGTAGCTGTAGGCCAAGCTTCCAGCCCAAGGGAGTGATTGCACACATTGTTCCCTCAGTCCTCAAACTACAAGAGGGCTAGGCTTTTCATCACCAGTATCCGCACTTCCGTCCCTCTGTGCCACTCTTTATTTCTTTAATAACAAGAACAAAGTAAAATAGGAGCTTTGAATACTTCCAAGCCGTGGTGTCGACAGAGAGGGGATGTTGCTGGGTGGACTGGTAACTGGGTCATCACACACCCCATCCTGGGCTCCTGCTTTTTGGGGAGGGCCGACCTTTTCTTCAACACTCAGGGTCTGGATCCTCACATCCTGGGGTGAGAGGGCCCCCTTGGAAGGAGGACCCACTTGTGAAGTATGGCATGTCCTGAATCCCCAACTCTCTATGGGTTCTTTTTCTCCCCTTATCCTCCCACCACCCCATTCCTAAAGGTGCTGGGTAGATGGGATGAGCCCTAAGTTACCCCCACACACGTCTTGGGCTCCTGGTGTTCTGCACCCTAGAGCTGGGGTTCAGGATGAACAAGGGTGTGACTGGACTGCTAGCAATTCCTTCTAGATACACAGAGATGGACTCACACCCAGGAGGGGTTCCCTGAACCAGCTGAGATTTGGGTTATCTTAAAATGGGAAATGAGAGAGATTAATTGGTGCTATGAATTCCATGCAAAATGGCCTGTGCAACCTTACAGCTTGAAACTCATCCTGACTGCACGGAATTTAAGGGCTTACTTTTTAAAGGACATCTCTAACTGCATTAAAGGATCCTCTTTGGCTTCTCTCATCTTGCTGATTTTGCTTTGTGCTACTATTACACTTCACATTCAGGCCTGGGCAGACCTCAGTGGCCCCCCCCCCCCGCCCCCAGGAACCTGGGTGTGGCTCTGAGGCTGAAGCAGCAGGTCCTGGATTTGAGGGAGTTTAGCTTGGGGGCCACAGAGCCTGCTCTGCCCTGGAGGAACAAGGCAGGTGTTGGTCTCACAAGCTTTTTGTGAGACTGGGGGCAGGGGAGGGAGAGGACATGGCCAGACAGGATGGAGGAAGAAGAGGCAGCTATGGGACTGTTGGAGGCTCAGGTATCTTGGGGCCTTGCGCTTGGCGGGAGGGTCTCCACAGATAGGCCCCTGCCCTGCCCCCACCCCACCCCTGGTCCCATCAAAAGCCAGTTACTCAAGAGGCAGCAGAGAGCTCTGAATATGCTGAATTTTGTGCTGGCCTGGCTCTGAGCTGATGTAACCCCACTCTTTGTTGTGCAATGGGTTGAAAGGGCCATTGGGGAGGGAAAGGCACACAGGGGCTTTACATCATGACATGTGGACCTGGGTCAAAATCAATTATACACCCTTGAAAGGAGATTCTGAGCTGGAGGGGGAAGGAGTCAGAAGGGCTGGTTTGCCGGGTACGCAGGACACATCTGGCAAGCTAGGAGAGAACAGGAGGGAGGAGGCCAGGAGACACCCAAATGCAGTGCTCTTCTCAGAGCCGTGGGGCCAAACCAGCATAGAAACCTGGCCCCTCCCGCTCCCATAGTAGATGTTGGGCCCTGGGGAGCTCTGTGTCCCTCCTGGAGGCTGACTCTAGTGTGTAAAAATAGGTATGGCTCATACAAGGTCCCTGGAATCCCAGGCTGAGCTAGATAAACAGCGATCTGCTCTGGCAGCAGAGGGACACCCCCATGGTGTTGACTCGGTCAGGACAGTTGCTCTCAAGTAGGGTGACTTCTTAAGGTGTATTTCATGGGACTTTAGACCAGTCTTGAGTTTGGCTCTGCTTGAGCTTAGAAGGGATCCTTGGGGGGCACCCACCACCGTCCCTCAGAGAGGTTTCCTGCAGAAGCAGGATTCCACATCCATCTGTGGCCCTCCGCTGCCCTCCTCTGGTCAGGCTGTGAGGCCATCCACAGGTCCTGAGCTTAGGTCTGTGGGACAGGGCACTGGGGGAAGGAGGAGTCAAGTACCCCTGTCCCCAGAGTGCCCTGGGAAGGGGCCTTTGGTCTATCTTGGGGAAAACATCACCCCTCAAGGCCCGATGCTGGAATATGCCGCTTATAGAACTGTCTGTTGTAGTTTCTTTCTTTTTTTTTTAAATTTTTATTTTTTAAACGACTTTATTTATTCACTTGACAGAGAGAGAGACACACACAGCGAGAGAGAGGGAACACAAGCAAGGGGAGCGGGAGAGGGAGAAGCAGGCTTGCTGCTAAGCAGGGAGCCCAATGCAGGGCCTCTATCCCAGGACTCTGGGATCTTGACCTGAGCAGAGGGAGACACTTAACCACTGAGCCACCCAGGCACTCCTGTCTGTTGTAATTTCTATGAGATTCTTTAGGGGCCTCAGGATCCTCCCCAACAGGAAGTCAGGAGAGGAAGAACACTTGCCTGGCCTTGAGTGAGGTGGGGAGGGACAGGCCAACCACCAACCAAGCATTGCACACACTGGGCACCAGTGTGGCACACTGCCCCTGCCTCCTTTCCTTGCTCTGGTTCTGTCCTTCACCTTCATGAAAATTGAAATATCTGGGTACAGCTCCCTGCTTTGTCACACTGTGGGGCCTCAGCCAGGTGGTGTGTCCATCCCAGAGCCTCAGTTTCTCCATTCATGAAATAGAGCTCTTGGCCTGGGAGACGTTTATGCTCCTCCAAACCTGACATTGTCTCCAATGCAGAGATTGAGGACAGACAAAAAGCCTTCCCGGCCCCAGAGAAAGGGTGCAGCAGTAGGGGCCTCTTCACCTGTGTGCAGGCGGGGCAGGATAACGGAGTGTCAGGGTGCTCTTGGCCTCTGTTTCTTTTTGATACCTTGAGATTTCAAAATATAGGTATTTTGTAGATTTTCCCTGTTCTGAAAGTGATGTGAACACATGAAACTATCCACAGTATCCCCCGGTGATCAGGGAAATAAATATATAAATTATCATGTCATTTCTTACTCGTCACATTGGCAAAAATGCAAATGTCTGTGCATGAGCACGGTAGTTGAGGACACATCAAAGATGTAGTCAGACACAGCGGGCCCTGGCCCTGAGCGGCAGTCCTTCTGCGAATCTGTCCTAGGAAGGACTTGCACGTGGGCGGTTGGCAGATGATCCAAAGTGATCACCCAGGAGAGTTTGTAAGAGCAGACATGGAAGGTGAGCTGCTTCTGTGCAGAGAGAGGGGAGCTGGCTTGGTGGCAGGTGTACATGGATGGATTATGCCAGCTGTATCCACGGTGCCCTGTGATGTGGCCACTGCTCTGCAGCCCGTGGACTGGGAGTTTCTTGCATGGCGCACTGTTTATAGCCGAGTCCTCTGGGGATGGGGCAGTAGTGAAAGGAGACTGTCTCCTTTAACAATAGCATTGTCTCCTAACAATAGCATTGTTAGGATCTGGAAGACTGTGTGGGGTTGTATATGTTTTCATGATAAGGTTCCCGTTGGGAGAGGCCCTCTCAGTGTGGGGTACAAAGTGCAGGTTTGTAGTAGGCCTAGGTTCAAATACTGTCTGCCACCAGCTGCCGTGGGACAAGGCGGGTACAGCTCCAGTCCCTTCACCTGAAATGGAGCAAGTGATGCCATCCCTGTGCGGCTGCTGTAAAGCTCTGTCCGTGAAGAGCCGGGGTCATGCCAGCACCCAACACGTACCCATATCACGATGTGGCATTCCTTCCCTGCCATGGATCTCGTCTGCCAACCTGAGCGTCATGGGGTGACAGCTCTATGTAATGGGTCTATAGTTTGTGCCTTTGGGTCTAGCTTGACCACTGACCACATGGTAGCTCAGGCCAGCAATTCCCACCCTCTCCCGCCTCATCCCCTTCCTGAATGTGTGGACAGGTGGTGAGGCAGAAGGAGGAAGCTGTGAAAGTGAGACTGGCCAGGGAAGGCGGCTCCATGGAGACCTACCAAAAGCCTCATAAAACCTGTACCTCCCATCAGCAAGTTCCCTACAAGGAGGAGACAGGACTTGAATTCATCAGCCTGGGCCTTGAAGGCATCTGGAACCATCTGTGGTCCAGATCCATTCCCTTCTCCCTCTCCTCTGGTCCTGGCTTCCCTGTCCCTCTCCAATGCCCCCTTGGTCACTGCATATTCACTGCATATGGGCTGTTGCTGCCTTTAGTCACCACTGTGTCTGCTGCCTACTCAGTCTATTTCCTCAAAAGGTGCAAAGTCAAACTCTTACTGGGGCCAAGAAGGCCACATAAACAAGCAAAGCATAAACATTAATAAAAAATATCCATAACAGGGTGATGGTGGCACTTGGCCATGGTGTCAGGAACATGGGTGGGGAAGTGGTGAGCAGAGGACATGTGCGGGGGTAACAGGAGCAGCTATTGCCCAGCCTATGCCCAGTGTGGCTCCAGGACATGGGAGATCGATGGGCCCCTCTAAGCCACAGGTTTCCAGTTTGCCATCTCTCAACCGGATGAGCTCCATGAACGCAGGGGACCTTAGACCTTCTGGGAAGTGTGTTGCTGTTGTTGTTCTTTTATATGGTGTCATTCTGCTGAGGGCTGCTGAGGGCTGGAGCTAACCTCCCAGTCTGGCACTCCTGGCACACCACCAGGCTGCCTTCAGCTCTGTGGTAGACACAGCCACAGGGCTATCCCCAATTGTTCACACCTTGGATTTTCTCTAGCACTGCTCAGCTCTTCTGCTACTAGCTGCACCTGTGAGGCCACAGAGGCTGGGAAAATGCTTGTATGCTGGTGTTCCTTTGGAAATCCAAGACACACCTGGCTGGCCTTTGGGAGGATGAGCGAGAAACCCTATTTTCCCAGCTGATGACTAGCCAAAGTCCAGAAGCAGAGCGCCTACTGACCAATGGCTGAGGCCAGATGCACAAAGGAGCCCCAGGGAGGCGGGGAGAATGCCCCCTGCTGAGCCAGGTCAAATTGCCTGTGAGCAAAAGAAAACCACTAAGCTTGGGGCAGTTTGTTATATGGTAGTAGATAACTGATACAAACTCTTCCATGCAATCTATCTCTGTAAAGAAAAAGAGAGACTAGGCACAATATAAAAAGTAAACAATGCTGAAATGATAAAAGGGAAGTCCTCTCCTCAAGGTAATTTTATCAACAAAGATAATCGTCGTCAATGTTCACATAAGTCTTTAAATCCTCTTTGTGTGAAACATATTCTCATCCACTATATCACCTGTCTTCATCCATCACCATCATTGTCATCTCTCTATTTAAATAGAATGGATTCTATATACATCCTGAGTGTCACCTGCTTCCTGACCTTGTTATTAACACAGAGACCCCTCCTCCCCTTCAGGAACAGTGACTCCCCGAGGGCCCTGTGGTAGCTTCAGCAAAGACGAAGGCAATCTGGCTGGCAGATGAAAGCTGCTTCCTTGCATCTGAAGAGCTGCACAGCTGCTGTATCAGTCCAAGTCTGAGAAGGAGACAGGTGGCATGCTTACAGAGTGTAACTGAAGAGGGTTAAGTGGAGGGATGACTTGCTGAGTCAAGGGCAGAGTCAGGGGACCAGTCTGGGCTGGTGTGGCTGGGGCCTGTGGGTTCTTGTTCTGGGGGAGCAGGGCAGGCATGGGGTTCCTGGATCCACGACAGCGGGAGCCATGCAGGGTTTTCTCAGCAGGAACAGTGTCTAATGGAAGTGGCCACTGTCAGAATGACAGCAAAAGTGGGGTTCAGGGAGGGTCTGACCATCCTCTCCAGCCATCTGGCCCTTTCGGAAGCCAAAGGCCTGAAACCTGTAGAACTCTTGTTAAATCATCTGGGACATGGGGTGCCTGGGTGGCTCAGTGGGTTAAGCCGCTGCCTTCGGCTCAGGTCATGATCTCTCGGGGTCCTGGGATGGAGTCCCGCATCGGGCTCTCTGCTCAGCAGGGAGCCTGCTTCCCTCTCTCTCTCTGCCTGCCTCTCTATCTACCTGTGATCTCTCTCTGTCAAATAAATAAATAAAATCTTTTAAAAAAAATCATCTGGGACAAAAAACAGGACACAGAGGGATGGAGGTCACAGGGAGAGTAAAGTGAATAACCAGAACACAAACCTTTGAAATTTCTTTCCAAAGTGCTCATTTTTTCACTATGACTTAGGATAAGAACCCCTTCCCAGGGCATATCCTGTGACCCTCTACCCTGCCTCACAGGAGGGGCTTAGGGTTGGGGTGGGGCAGCATTTGTCCCCCCTCCCCACTGCCCCATGAGCTCCTTCCCTCTTTTGTGAGCTAAAAGCCCCAAAGGGACATCTACAAACTTGGTTTGGCCTTAGCCACCTTGGCTTTTATCTCTTGGATGCCTTCAGCAGCAAGTGAGGGTATAGTCTACAAATTTGTGAACAGAAACGATATTTATGATCTTCCTTGATAAGATGCTGAGAGTGAGGTCTTCAGGGCTGGCTCAACAGCTCAACCTGTCTACACGGGGTCATTTCTCTCCATTTCCCCTCCACCGCCCGGCAGCTATTGTCTGTGCTCTGTCTCTAGGGGTTTTGTCTCATGTGGGTATTTCACAGAAAGGGATCATAGATATGCGACCTTTGTGTCTGGCTTCCTTCACTTAGCATAATGCATTTGAGGTTCATTCATGTTCCAGCATGTATCAGTTATGGCTTGGCTGTGGGATAATAAACAATTTGTCTGGCCTTCGGGCCAGTTCCAGGGGCTGAACTTCTAGAACAATTTGGGATTTCCCGAGAGATAGGAGTGTCTTTGTTATTCTAACGAGGTGAGCCATGCTCCTACCTAATTTGGCACAGGTGCTGGTCATCAGAAAGACCACCAGAGTGATTAGAGGGTTAGGGTTTTCAACCCTGGGACAGAGAGGGGTTGGAATTGAGTTAGGATTTACTTAACCACACCTGTGTGTTGAAACTCTGGTAAAACCCAATGCAGCTTCTGGACGGTGAGCACAGGAATGTGCCAGGAGCATGACACACCCTTATTCTATAAGAAGAGTATGAGAAGAGGGCACAGGAGTTCTGTGCAATCTCTCAGACTTGCCTACCTCTTCATTGGGCTGGTGCTCCTATCTGTATCCTTTATAATATATCATATTAAATAATCATAAATACAGATAAAAATAACCACAGGAATTTCCTGAATGAGTCATTCTAGTGAATTGTGGAAACTGAAGAGGTCAGAGGGAACCCCTGAATCCATAGCCAGTCAATATGAAGTGTGGGTGGCCTGGGGACTTGCAACTGGTATCTGAAGTAGGGGCTGTCTGTGGACAGTGTCCTTAACCTGCAGAGTCTTCAGTGCTTACCTCCCCGTGATTAGTGGTAGAATTTAAAGTTGAGTCTTTACCAGGTTAATAGTCCATTGTATGTATACCACAATTGGTCTAGCTACCCATCCATTGATGGACTTTTGTGCTGTTTGCATGTTTTGGCTATTGTAAAGAGTGCTGCTATTAACAAGTCATTATTTGAATGGAAGATTCTTTTTCTTTTTTTTTTTTTTTTAAAGATTTATTTATTTATTTATTTGACAGACAGCGATCACAAGTAGGCAGAGAGGGAGGCAGAGAGAGAGAGAGAGGAGGAAGCAGGCTCTCCGCTGAGCAGAGAGCCTGATGCAGGGCTTGATCCTAGGACCCTGGGATCATGACCTGAGCTGAAAGCAGAGGCTTTAACCCACTGAGCCACCTAGGTGCCCCTGAACAGAGGATTCTTTTGGGTGTATAACCAGAAGTGGAATTGCTGGGTTATATGGTTATTCTATGTTTAACTTTTTGCGGAGCCATTAAACACATTTATGCACAGAGACTGATTATTTTACATTCCCACTAACAATGTATAAGGGTTCTGATTTCTCCACATCCTTACCTTAGTCTTTTAGGGCTGTTACAACAAAATACCATAGAGTGGGCGGCTTATTAACAACAAATATTTAATCCTCACTGTTCTCAAGGGTGGAAGCCCAAGTTCAGGTTGCCAGCATGATTGGATGAGGGTCCTCTTCCTGGTCCACAGATGGTTTCTTCTTCTTTCTGTGTCGTCCCAGGCTGGAAGAGTAGGGATCTCTCTGGGGTCTCTTCTATAAGGACACTAATCCCATTCATGAAGTCTCCACCCTCCTGGTCTAAGAACCTCTTAAAGACCACACCTCCTAACACTATTACTTAGGCAGTTAGGATTTCAACATATGAATTTTGGGGGGATATAAACATTTAGAACATAGCACTCAGTAATACTTGCCATTTTCTTTTTGTTTTGTTTTCTTTTGTCCTGTTTTTAAATTAAGCCATCCTATTGGGTGTGAAGTAGTGTCTCATTGTTGTTTTATTTATATTTCTCTAATGACAAATGATATTGACCATCTTGTCATGTGCTTATTGGCTATTTGGCTATTTGTACATCTTCCTTGGAAAAATGTCTATTCAAGCTCTTTGCCCATTTTTAATTAGTTTGGGCTTTTATTGTTGAATTATAAATTTCTTTGTACATTCTGGGTAGTATGCTTTTAACAGACATGTGATTTGCAAATGATGCTTCAAAGTTTCCAATTTTGATGAAGTCTAATTTTTTTATTTTTTTATTTTGTTGCTTGCATTTCTGGTGTCATATCTAAGAATCCATTGCCCTTTTGTTTTCCTCTAGCAGTTTTGTGGTTTTAGCTCCTTTATTTAGGTTGTTGACAAAATTGTTTTTTGATTATTCAGGGCCCCTTGCAACTTGCATATGAATTGAGAGTTGGATTTTACATTTTTGCAAAAAGGCTGTAGGGATTTTGACAGGAATTGCACTGAATCTGTAGATGACTTTGGGTAGTATTGACATCTTAAGAATGTTTGGTCTTCTGATCCATGAAGATGGAATGTCATCTCATTTATTTAGGTCTGTTTAATTTCTTTCAGCAATGTTTTGTCATATTCAGTATACACTTATTTCATGTTCTTGGCTAAATTGATTCCCAGGTATTTTATTCTTATATGTGCTATTTTAAATAAATTTATTTTCTTAATTTCTTTTTCAGGTTTTTCATTGCTTATGTACAGAAACACAACTAAATTTTATATGTTGATCTTATATGTCTTCCAACTTTGCTAAACTTGCTTATTAGCTCTGCTTACTAGCTTAAAAGATCTATTCTTTGTGAATTCTTTGGGATTGTTCATACGTAGGATCATGTCATCTGTGAGTAGAGAAATAGAGATAGTTTTACTTCTTCCTTTCCAATCTCGATGCCTCTTTCTTCCTTTCTTCTCTCTACCACCCCTTTCCTACTTCCCTTCCTACCTTTCCTCCTCCCTCCCTTCCATCTTTCCTGTTAGGGTCCGTGATCAAAGGAATGAGACTGATGCAAAGCGAAAGTCAAACAAAGCTTTATTTCACGCCAAGCATCAAAAATCAAACTGACTGGTAGGAGCCGCCTCTTACAAAGAGGCGATGACAACGACTAACCCCGCCGAGGCCACTCCCTGAACGAATAAATATATGCATGCCCCACTGATTGGATGTCTCCATCTAGCCTGGCCTGCCCCTATATGCGGGGTTTGCAAGTAAGTTCCTCTGGCTAACCAGGCCCTCATACAGGCCCTCACGTTCCCCCCTTTTCCTTGGAAATTAGTCAAATCCTTGACTTTACAGCCAGTTCTATGTTCTGCTGTTGTAAGGGGTTGTAATGAGCATGTAAGACTAACATTTTTATTGCTCTAATTTTCTTTGGTACAAAGGGCATTTATAATGCAGGGGCCAAAAAGTAACAGTAGTGCACAGTCCGCTGATGAGTTAGCCATTCACCACTTTGTATAACCTTTTCCATTTTTCCTAATTCCATTAATCTAATTTCCCACCCATACTTTACATAAACAGGTAACAGTAGGAGCAAGAATAAACTCACAGTTTTTTTAGTCTTAGCTTTAGTCCACAGTCAGCGGGGTCTGGGGGGGGTCTCCCGAACATTATTTCAAAAGCGGTTACCTTGTTTAAATACGGTGTACATCGTGCCCTGAGAAGGGCGAAAGGAAGGAGATCCACCCATCCAACGCCAGTCTCCAGAATTCGTTTTGTCAAGGTCTCTTTAAGAGTCTGGTTCATTCTCTCTACTTGCCCAGAACTCTGGGGCCAATAGGCACAATGTAGTTTCCAATTAGTGCCCATGGCCTTGGCCAGTGCCTGTGAGACTGAACTCACAAATCCAGGGCCATTGTCTGACCCAATCGCGAGAGGCAGCCCAAACCTAGGAATTATTTCTTCTAGTAGCTTTTTGGCCACCACTCCTGCTGTCTCATGTTTGGCGGAAAAAGCCTCCACCCAGCCTGAAATGGTATCCACAAAAACTAACATATACTTGTGCCCATATTTTCCGGGTTTCATTTCTGTAAAATCTATTTCCCAATAAATTCCTGGTTCCTTACCTCTTTCTCTTTTCCCTCTTTCCATTTTAGTTCTTCCCACATTAACTGCCTGGCATTGAGCACATCTATCAACTACATCCTGAACCAAAGGTAAAACCGTACGCCCTAATTTAGAAACCTGGAACTGCTTGCCTATAAGCTCCTTGAGTTTGCGTATCCCCAAATGAGTACCCTGACGTATCTGGTCTACTAACTTCTTACCTAGTCTTCGAGGAAGAACTATTTTTCCTGCTTTAGTCTTAGCCCAGTACCCTTCATAGTCCAATTTAACCCATTTCTGTAAATACTTTAAATCTTCTTCTGAATAGTTCAGTTTTTCTGGTAGGGCTGGATCCGGGAGTGTAACCAGTTCTTGCACTGTTTATTGGGCTGCTTGCTTTGAGGCTTGATCTGCTAAGTGGTTTCCTTTTCAAATCAGATCAGTCCCCTTTGGTGTCCTGAACAATGCATAACAGCCACCTCTTTTGGGTCCCAAATGGCCTGGAGGAGAGCCAATATTTCTCCTCTGTTTTTAATTCCTTTTCCTTCTGCTGTTAACAGGCCCCTTTCTTTATAAATAGCCCCATGTATATGGAGAGTAGCAAAGGCATACCTGCTGTCCATATAGATGTTGGCGGTTTTACCTTTGGCCATCTGCAGTACCTCAGTGAGTGCAATCAGTTCTGCTTTTTGTGCCAAAGCTCCGTGTGGCAGGGCTGCTGTCCAGAGTTTCTGCTCAGGAGAAACCACTGCAACCCCCGCATACCTCTTTCCATTGACCATGTAGCTACTCCCATCTGTGAACAGAGTCATCTCGGCATCCAGGAGGGGACTGTCTCTGAGATCCAGCCTTATTCCTGTGACTTGGGTTAGGACCTCCCCACAGTCATGTGGATGGTCAGTTAGCTCCTCTGGCAGCAGTGTGGCTGGATTTAGCACTGCCAGGGGCCAGAAGGTCACTCTTGGTTCATTGAGGAGGCAGGCCTGATACCCCGTCACTGGGGTTCATCATCCATCAGTCTGGTGGAGTCTGGAGAAGACCCTCGACAGTGTGTGTGGTGGTTATGATGAGATTTTGACCCAAAGTCAATTTACTTGCATCCTTGACCAGGAGACCCATTGTAGCAATTATGCGGAGGCAAGGGGGTAACCCAGCTGCTACTGGATCTAGTTTCTTGCTAAGATAGGCTACTGGCCTTTGCTAAGGCCCCAGAGTTTGAGTTAAAACTCCTTTGGCCACCCCTGCTTTTTCATCCACATACAAGTGGAAGGGCTTGGTAACATCTGGGATGGCCAATGCTGGGGCACTCAGTAAGGTTGTTTGTAATTCCCAAAATGCTCCTTCGTCCTCAGCTGTCCACTCTATCGTAGTGAGCTCTCCTTTTGCCAGTTCCTAGAGAGGTCTGGCAATCCCTGCAAACCATGGTATCCACAGCCTACAGTAGCCCACTGTCCCAAGAAACTCCCTCACTTGTTGGGATGGGGTGGGGCAGGGTACCGGGTGATTACCTGTTTCCTGGACTCAGACAGTGAATGCACTCCCTCGTGGAGATCAAAGCCTAGATAACTGGCATGGCTCTGACAGAGCTGTGCTTTCTTTGCTGACACCTGATACCCTTTTTCCTGCAGAGTCTGTAAAAGAGCTCTCGTCCCCTGCAAACATGACTCATAGTCTTCAGAGGCTACTAACAAGTCATCAACATACTGTAACAGAGTGACTCCTGGGTTGGAGGTTCTGTACTCACGCAAATCCTTGTGTAGGGCCTCGTCAAAAATGGTGGGTAAATTCTTAAATCCTTGGGGAAGTCTTGTCCAGGTGAGCTGGCCTTGGAACCCTTCCTGTGGGTCAGACCACTCAAAAGCCAAAAGGGGCTGAGATTCCCTTGCTAAAGATACACAGTAAAATGCATCCTTGAGCTCTAAGAGGGTATACACAGTTCTTTTATGGCCCAGGAGGGAGAGTAGGGTATAGGAGTTAGGCACCGTCGGGTGGATATCTTCAACCCATTTATTAACTTCCTGCAAGTCCTGAACAGATTAGTAGTCCCCAGTCTCGGCCTTTTTGACAGGCAGCAAAGGTGTGTTCCATGGAGATTTGCAAGAAACTAGGATCCCGTCTCCTCGGAGGCAGTTAATGTGTTTTCTGATCCCTTCCTTTGCTTCCCAGGGAAGGGGGTACTGCCGAACGCGAACAGCCATAGCCATCGCCTTTAATTGTACTACCACTGGAAGTTGTCCCCTGGCCAAGCCAGGGGGCTTCCCTTCTACCCAGACCTTGGGAAACTTGTCCTGTAGGATTTGGAGAAGGCTCCCCCTCCCGCTTTGTCTCCTCTGATTTTGAGACTGGCTCTTAAAGGAGGTATTCATCTACTGCTGCCATAAGCACTTGTACAATGGGTTGTCTCAAGGTTACAGTCATGCCTCCTTCCCAGAACTGAATGCCAGCTCTTAACTTGTGGAGGAGATCTCTTCCCATCAAGTTATATGGGGCATTAGGGAGGACCAAAAATCGATGTTTACCTACTCCCGAGGCCAAATTTAAAGTCCTTTCTGTTGTCCATTTATGTCTCTCTGTGCCATATGCTCCTTGTACCCAGACTTCCTCTCCAAGTAGTTTTCCCATAGATTTAAGCAATGATGAAAATTGGGCTCCTGTGTCCACCAAAAAATCAATTGATTTCTTCTTGACTTTAATTTTTACTCTGGTGGCCAGCATTGCCATCTTCCTTTTGGGACACTACCTGGCCCAGTGTCCTTTTTCCTTACAGTAAGTGCACTGATCTGAATCTAGGTCTTCCCTCCTGCCTTCTCTGTGCTTAGGCTTTTCCTTTCATTTACCATCCCCTACCTATCTCATGTAATGCCAAAACCTTAACCAGCTTTTTGTCTGTTTTTCATCCTTCTGTGCATCCCTGTTGTTAAACACCTTTTCTGCTATTCCCACTAACTCAGATGCTTTCCTTCAAATTCTTCAATTTTCTGAAGTTTCCTCCCTATATCTGGGGCTGACTGACTGGCAAAAGCAAGATTCACTGCCCCCTGGTTTTCAGTTGCCTCAGGGTCGATCAGGCTATACATTTTATAGGCTTCAATAAGCCTTTCTAGGAAAGCTCCTGGAGACTCATTCTTACCTTGAGCCACTGTACACGTTCTGGTTTAGTCCGAGTGCAGCTTTTACTTCTGGAAATTCTTACCTATTTCAGTTCCAGGATTTCAACATATCAAAGACCTGTATGTGTTTTGAAAGTCTCCCATATTAATTTCCTTTAAGGCAGAATTCATCTTACAAAAGAATTAAAGCAATTACGAATGACAAAAACTCAGAATAGATATGGTTAAATATCAAATGATGACCCTTATCAAAACACTAAAATTTTAGGAAATGTATAGAACCTCTTGAGTAGTTACAGCATTTACCCAAATGTAACCTGAGGTTTATCATTGATTTAGCAGTACTTTCTTTCTTTTTTTTTGCCCAATTTATTTATTTTCAGAAAAACATTATTCATTATTTTTTGACCACACCCAGTGCTCCATGTAAGCCGTGCCCTCTATAATACCCACCACCTGGTACCCCAACCTCCCACCCCCCCACCACTTCAAACCCCTCAGACTGTTTTTCAGAGTCCATAGTCTCTCATGGTTCACCTCCCCTTCCAATTCCCAAATTCCCTACTCCTCTCTAACACCCCTTGTCCTCCATGCTATTTGTTATGCTCCACAAATAAGTGAAACCATATGATAATTGACTCTCTCTGCTTGACTTATTTCACTCAGCATAATCTCTCCCAGTCCCGTCCATGTTGCTACAAAAGTTGGGTATTCATCCTTTCTGATGGAGGCATAATACTCCATAGTGTATATGGACCACATCTTCCTTATCCATTCATCCGTTGAAGGGCATCTTGGTTCTTTCCATAGTTTGGCGACCGTGGCCATTGCTGCTATAAACATTGGGGTACAGATGGCCCTTTTCATGACATCTGTGTCTTTGGGGTAAATACCCAGGAGTGCAATTGCAGGGTCATAGGGAAGCTCTATTTTTAATTTCTTGAGGAATCTCCACACTGTTCTCCAAAGAGGCTGCACCAACCTGCATTCCCACCAACAGTGTAAGAGGGTTCCCCTTTCTCCACATCCTCTCCAACACATGTTTTTTCCTGTTTTGTTAATTTTGGTCATTCTAACTGGTGTAAGGTGATATCTCAATGTGGTTTTAATTTGAATCTCCCTGAGGGCTAATGATGATGAACATTTTTTCATGTGTCTGATAGCCATTTGCATTTCTTGATTGGAGAAGTGTCTGTTCATATCTTCTGCCCATTTTTTTGATGTGTTTGCCTGTTTCATGTGTGTTGAGTTTGAGGAGTTCATTATAGATCCTGGATATCAACCTTTTGTCTGTACTGTCATTTGCAAATATCTTCTCCCATTCCGTGGGTTGCCTCTTTGTTTTTTTGACTGTTTCCTTTGCTGTGCAGAAGCTTTTGATTTTGATGAAGTCCCAGAAGTTTATTTTCGCTTTTGTTTCCTTTGCCTTTGGAGACGTATCTTGAAAGAAGTTGCTGTGGCTGATATCGAAGTAGCAGTACTTTCTGAGTAACTTAGCATATGAGGGAAAAGCCTTATGAGTCAAAGAGATCTCATTTCCAATTCTGGGCAGGCAAAGAGAAAACCATTTACATTTTCTTAGAAACATATCAATCTTTAGTGAAGACTAAATATTAACCATTTGTGAACTTTTGCAACAGCAGTTAAGCACAAAACATGTTTACCAACAGATTTCAAAAGCACAAACGCAGTTCCAGCAACCCAGCGCCCTAGCACTTCATCCCATTTGTCATGCAAGCAAAACTTCAAAGCTTCAGGTTACCAAAGACTCAGAAAGCTACTTCAACAATTACCCATTAAAACCCTGAGACAGACAACTAATCATCAACTCAGCCATCCTTCTGTCAACAGACCTCATGTTCCACCTGGGCCCATTCCACTTCAGATGCCATGCTTTCCCTGCTAGCAAGGGGGTGGGGCTAGGCAGTCCGCATCGGGTCAGATAAGGCAAGGAATTCCTTGGGAGTTTCAGCAGCTGCTTGGGAATATTCCTTAAAGTCTCTGTCTCGAGTTCAGTTCATCCCACAGCGCCAGTTCTGCTTAGCAAAAGTGGCCCAGTAGGCACTCATATTCTACACCTGGCTCCAATGAGCATCAGCATTGGGCACCTTAACCCGGCATTAGTCTAACCCCAGTTGGCTCCAGTTATAGCCCTTAACACATGAAATGAGTGAGGGAGAATCCCCACATCTATTATGAGGATTGGAGAGACGAAAGTCAAAGTCCTCTTACTCTCTGCTTGTCCCATTCCTTCAAGCACAACAAACAACACAACAGACAAGAAAAAGAACACAAAGACAACTGCAGACCCATCTGTCCTGCTGCCAGTGGGGATTTTCTCGGTCTCCGATGACCGCCTAGGGAGACTCGAATCCCCTGGCCACCGCCCAGGAGGACTCGAACCCACCGGCAGGCCCCTGACTGCCCAGGGGGACTTAAACCCCCGGTGATCCCCTGACCGCCCAGGGGGACTCAAAGCCCCTGACCGACCAGGGGGACTCGAACCCCCCAGCGATCCCCTGACTACCCAGGGGGACTCGAACCCCCTGGTGACTTCCTAGGGGGACTTGAACCCCCTGACCACCTAGGGGGACTTGAACCCCCTGACTGCCCAGGGGGACTTGAACCCCCTGTCAATCTACCAGCAGAGGGATGGGGTGTCCCCGCATCCACTCCAGCCCTGGGGAGCATGGCCATGTCCAGCTTCTCCCCAGTAGGCCATACCCTGGAGCTCCACAACCAGACAGACAGACAAGATCCCAATACCTCTGGAGGCTTTTCCCAGAAATTCTGATGCTGGCTCAGTTCTCGCTGTTTGATCCCAGACGAGCCCCCAGTGTTAGGGTCCGTGATCAAAGGAATGAGACTGATGCAAAGCGAAAGTCAAGCAAAGCTTTATTTCACACCAAGCATTGAAAATCAAATGACTGGTAGGGGCTGTCTCTTACGAAGAGGTGACGACGATGACCCCAATGAGGCCCCTCCCCGGATGAGGCCACTCCCGACAATGAAGAGGCGATGACGATGAGGACGACAACCCCGATGATGCAGACTCTGCTCCCTATGATGCTGCTCTCAACGAGGCCACTCCCCGGACAAGGCTTCTCCCCGGACAAGGCCGCTTCCTGGACGAGGCCGCTCCCTGATGACTACGCTAATGACTGGGATCCTGACAATGCTACTCCCCGTACAACGCCACTCGCTGATCCTAATGATGCCACTCCCAATGACTATCACCCAATGACTATCCCAACGACTACCCCAACGGCTATCCCAATGACTATTACAATGGCTACCCCAACGGCTATCCCAATGACTATTACTACTCCTCCTACTCCTACCCTCCACCCCAGCCTCACAGACTAACCTTTATAGAGGTGGTTGAGCCTGGCCCACACACAGGTGGCCAATGAGATTGCAACACATCACAGTAAATATATTTGAGCCCCACTGATTGGATGTCTCCATCTAGCCTGGCCTGCTCCTATATCCGGGGTTTGCAAGTAAATTCCTCTGGCTAACCGGGCCGTCATACAGGCCCTCACATTTCCTTCCTTCCTTCCATCCTACCTCTCTTCCCCCTTCCCTTACCTTTCCTTTTCCCTTTCCTTTTCTTTTCTCTTAATTACTCTGGCTGGAAATTCCAGTACAATGTTGAATAGCAGTGGTGAAATCAGGCATCTTTGTGCTGTCAAAGGGAAAGATCTAGCCTTTCACCAATGAGTGTAATATTGGCTGTGGTGTTTTGTTTTGTTTTGTTTTGTTTTTTTAATAACTGCCCTTTATTGTGTCGAGGAAGCTCCCTTATAGTTCTAGTTTTCTGAGTGGGTTTTATCATTAAAGTGTTGGATTTTGTTAAATGTTTTCCCTTGCTTCTATTGAGATTGTCATGTAGTTATTTTCCTCCATTGTACTAGCATGGTGTACTACATTGATTGATTTTTAAGTTCTGGTTCATCTTTGCATTCCAGGGATAATTTAACTCTTAAATATAGTGAAATATGTCAATCTTTTAATTTTTGAATTCTAAGTTTGACATCACACTTAGAAAAATCTTCCCCTATCCTATGGAGCTCAGAATATGCCTTGGCCTTACTGATATCTTCTTCTTCTTTTTTTTAATTTATTTTTTATTTTCAGCATAACAGTATTCATTATTTTTGCACCACACCCAGTGTTCCATGCAATCAGTGCCCTCTTTAATATCCTTAGTGACATCTTAATAGCTGCAGAGTATATCATTTCATGGGTGGCCTGCCCTTTTATGACCTAATATCCATGTGTTGGGTGTTGGTAGTGGGCAATGTTGGTGCCCTGCAAAGATGTCCTTTACCAAGATATACAAAGAGAACATTGTGCTTTCTAGTGGAGAGCTCTGCCAATGATCCTCTTAATTGAGTCACTACAGAGCATCATTCATAGTGCAGCTACTTTATACTGGAGGCTTCCACTAGGATGCAATATGAAGAACGTGTAACTATGAAGTGTTTTTGCCCCAAAGCCTTTAACCTGAACTTGATAAACTCTGAGACTTAATTTCCAGTTTATAAGAGATTCAAGAGGGTAAATCAAATGATCTTATTAAAGAAAGATCAGGCAAATGAAAATGTGAAACGTTTTACAAGAAATTGACCTGGGCTTTTCAAAAAGTGCCATTAGGAAAAAAAAAAAAAAAGAAAAGAAAAATGAAAAAAAAAAGAAGGGCAGGAGTGCTGTTCTAGACTAACAGATACTGAAAAGTCATAGCAACCAAATACAATATATTAATATAGATTGTATTCTCCTTTCAGAAAAAGGTATAAAATATATTCCTAGGATAGTAAGAGAAATTTGAATAAAGATGGGATATTGATCCTGGATATCAACCTTTTGTCTGTACTGTCATTTGCAAATATCTTCTCCCATTCCGTGGGTTGCCTCTTTGTTTTGTTGACTGTTTCCTTTGCTGTGAAGAAGCTTTTGATCTTGATAAGGTCCCAAATGTAAGGGCCTGGTTGGCCAGAGGGAGCCATTTTGTTGCAGTGAACTTAGATTGACCCTATGCAGTGAACTTAGATTGACCCTGCCCCTCCCAGAGGAACTTACTTGCAAAGCCTAGATACAAGGGTGGGTCAGACCAGGTGAAGACATCCAATCAGTGGGGCGTGCATATATCTACTGAGGTGAGTTTAAATCCCATTGGCCACCTGTGTGTGGGCAGGGCTCAACCACCCCTATAAAGGTTCGTTTGTGAGGCAGTAAGAGTGGGAGGAGTAGGAGAGCCATCGGAGTAGTAGGAGAGTCGTCAGAGCCGGGAGAGCTGTCAGAACTCTTGTAAGAGCCGTCAGAGTCGTCAGAGCCATCAGAGCTCTTGTAAGAGCTGTAAGAGCCATCAGAGCTCTTGTAAGAGCTGTCAGAACTGTCAAAGCTGCCAGCAGCCCCACCGCTAGCGGCCCTACTGCCCTGAGCCACCGCCTCGCCGAGCGGCCTTGCAGGAGCAGTGTCATTCTGGGGAGCAGCTTCATTCTGGGAGTGGCTTCCTCAATGTGAGGCCTCCTTGGTGAGCGGCCTAGTCAGGAGCAGCATCGTCTGGGGAGAGGCCTCGCCAGAGGAGCCCCTGTCCGGGGAGCGGCCCTGTCTGGGGAGCAGCCTCGTCTAGAGTGGCCATGTTGGGAACAGCCTTGCCGGGGTCGTCATTGTCACCTTTTCGTAAGAGACATCCCTGACTGGTCAGTTTGATTCTTGATGCTTGGCGCGAAATAAAGCTTTGCTTGACCTTTGCTTTGTATCAGTCTCGTTCCTTTGATCACGGACCCCCAACATTGGGGGCTCGTCTGGGATCAAACAACGAGACCTGAGCTAGCATCGGAATTTTTGGGAAAAGCCTTCAGAGGTATTGGGATCTTGGGTATTGGGATCCTATCCATCTGTCTGGTTGGAGCTCCAGGGTATAGCCCACCGGGGAGAAGCTGGATGCAGCCATGCTCCCCAGGGCTGGAGTGGATGCGGGAACGCCCCATCCCTCTGCTGGTAGATCGACAGGGGGTTCGAGTCCCCCTGGGCAGTCAGGGGGTTTGAGTTCCCCTAGACGGTTGGGGGGTTCAAGTCCCCCTAGACGGTTGGGGGGTTCGAGTCCCCCTACGCGGTCAGGGGTTTCGAGTCCCCCTGGGTGGGAGGGGGTTCAAGTTCCCCTAGGTGGTTGGGGGATAAAGAAAGCCCCCACCAGTGTCAGGTTCTGGGTAAGAATCGTTGTGTCTGCGGTTGTCTTTGCCTGGTTCTTTTGTTGTCTGTTTTGTGGTTTGTTGTGTTTGTAGGGGACCAAGAAAGTCCCCACCAGCAGCAGGCTCTGGATGGGGATCGCTGGGTCTGCGGTTGTCTTTGCCTTGTTTTTTTTTTTTTGTTGTCTGTTGTGCTATTTGTTGTATTTGGGGAAATGGGACAAACGGGGAATAAGGGGCCTGTGACACCCCTCGGTCTTGTTCTTGAACATTTCAAGGATTTTCAAGGTAAAGCCACTCAGTCAGGTGACAAGGTTTACCCAGGAAAACTAAAAACACTCTGCCAATTAGAGTGGCCCACTTTCTCCACAGGGTGGCTGCTGGAAGGAATATTTGCCTTGACTTAGATCTATTCTACCCTGAGTGAGGTCTTTGATCTACATTGAGACCAAATACCGTACATTGTGGCCTGGCGATATCTGATAGAAGAGCTGCCATTATGGCTCAAGTCCCACCTTCCCCCTGCAAACAAAACCATTTCTTTCCCTCTAAGGCAGGTCAGAGCACCAAATCCAGAACAGACAGATGAGGGGGAACCAGGGAAGAAAACTGTTCTACCTCCATTGGATATGGAGGATGTGGAATCCCACCCCCCATTTGTCCTCTAAATATGACTCAGTCCTGAAATGCCTTTACCAGTCCACCGCATACACGGTCGGGTCCACCTATGGGACCACCAAGCAGAGAGGCCGCCCTGATCCTCCCCCTTTCCTCTATCCCCCTCTGCCTCCCTTTACCTCACTGGTACTGTCCACACCAATGCTGCCTCTTCATGAGGTTGCTTTACCAGATGGGAGAGGGTGGCCCTACCTAAGCTATATCCCTTTCTCCTCTTATGACATCTATAATTGGAAGACCCAACATAAATCCTTTTCTGTACATCCTTAGGATTTAATTAGCTTCTTGGAGACTGTCTTTATTACTCATCAACCTACCTGGGTTCAACAGCTCCTTATGGCTCTCTTTAATGGGGAAGAGCAGGATCACATTATGCGAGAAACCCATAAAGTGATAAGTGAGAGACTTGGCAGGGACCTCGATCCCTGACGAATGGAGGACTACTGCCTGAAGGAACCCCCCAACTGGGATCCAAACTCTGATGAAGGTAAGGAGAGCTTATGTTTCTACCTCCAGGCTCTACTGGGAGGCCTCTGTGCAGCTACAAGGAGACCCATAAATTTATCTAAAATTAGTACGGTGACTCAAGGTAAGAATGAATCTCCAGGAGCTTTCCTAGAAAGGCTAATTGAAGCCTATAAAATGTATAGCCTGATCGAACCTGAGGAACCCGAAAATCAGAGGGCAATGAATCTTGCTTTTGCCAGTCAGTCAGCCCCAGATATAAGGAGGAAACTTCAGAAAATTGAGGGATTTGAAGGGAAGAATCTGACTGAGTTAGTGGGAATAGCAGAAAAGGTGTTTAACAACAGGGATGCACAAGAGGATGAAAAACAGACCCAAAAACTGGTTAAGGTTTTGACATTACATGAGGCAGGGAGGAGACGGTAGGGGTTAGTAAATGAAAGAAAAAGCCTAAGCACAGAGAAAGCAGGAGGCAAGACTTAGATTCAGATCAATGCGCTTACTGTAAAAAAAAAGGACATTGGGCCAGGGAGTGTCCCAAAAGGAGGACAGCAATGCTTGCCACCAGAGACTGAAGGGGCCATGGTTTGGAGCCCCTCCCCGAACCTCGGGTAAAAATTGAAGTGGAGGTGAAATAAGTTGATTTTTTGGTGGACACAGGAGCCCAATTTTCATCATTACTTAAACCTATGGGAAAACTATCTGGAGAGGAAGTTTGGGTACAAGGAGCAAATGGCACAGAGAGACATAAATGGACAACAGAAAGGACTTTAAATTTGGCCTCGGGAGTAGGTAAACATCGATTTTGGTCCTCCCTAATTCCCCATATAACTTGATGAGACGATATCTCCTCCACAAGTTAAGAGCTGGCATTCAGTTCTCGGAAGGAGGCAACTGTAACCTTGAGACAACCCACTGTACAAGTGCTTATGGCAGCAATAGATGAATACCTCCTTTAAGAGCCAGTCTCAAAATCAGAGGAGACAAAGCGGGAGGGGGAGCCTTCTCCAAATCCTACAGGACAAATTTCCCGAGGTCTGGGCAGAAGGGAAGCCCCTGGCTTGGCCAAAGAATAACCTCCAGTGGTGGTAAAATTAAAGGCGACAGCTATGGCTATTCACGTTCAGCAGTACCCCCTTCCCCGGGAAGCAAAGGAAGGGATCAGAAAACACATTAACTGCCTCTGAGGAGACGGGATCCTAGTTCCTTGCAAATCTCCATGGAACATACCTTTGCTGCCTGTCAAAAAGGCCGAGACTGGGGACTACCGACCCGTCCAGGACTTGCAGGAAGTTAATAAATGGGTTGAAAATATCCACCAAACGGTGCCTAACCTCTATACCCTACCCCAAGGCTCAGGCCTAAGCTCTACCATCTTAGAGCTCAAGGATGCATTTTTCTGTATATCTTTAGCAAGGGAATCTCAGCCCCTTTTTCTTTTGTGTGGGCCGACCCACAGGAAGGGTTCCAAGGATTCAAGAATTTACCCACCATTTTTGACGAGGCCCTACACGAGGATTTGCGTGAGTACAGAACCTCCAACCCAGGAGTCACTCTGTTACAGTATGTTGATGACTTGTTAGTAGCCTCTGAAGACTATGAGTCATGTTTGCAGGGGACGAGAGCTCTTTTACAGACTCTGCAGGAAAAAGGGTATCAGGTGTCAGCAAAGAAAGCACAGCTCTGTCAGAGCCATGCCAGTTATCTAGGCTTTGATCTCCACGAGGGAGTGCATTCACTGTCTGAGTCCAGGAAACAGGTAATCACCCGGTACCCTGCCCCACCCCATCCCAACAAGTGAGGGAGTTTCTTGGGACAGTGGGCTACTGTAGGCTGTGGATACCATGGTTTGCAGGGATTGCCAGACCTCTCTAGGAACTGGCAAAAGGAGAGCTCACTACGATAGAGTGGACAGCTGAGGACGAAGGAGCATTTTGGGAATTACAAACAACCTTACTGAGTGCCCCAGCATTGGCCATCCCAGATGTTACCAAGCTCTTCCACTTTTATGTGGATGAAAAAGCAGGGGTGGCCAAAGGAGTTTTAACTCAAACTCTGGGGCCTTAGCAAAGGCCAGTAGCCTATCTTAGCAAGAAACTAGATCCAGTAGCAGCTGGGTTACCCCCTTGCCTCCGCATAATTGCTACAATGGGTCTCCTGGTCAAGGATGCAAGTAAATTGACTTTGGGTCAAAATCTCATCATAACCACCACACACACTGTCGAGGGTCTTCTCCAGACTCCACCAGACTGATGGATGATGAACCCCAGTGACGGGGTATCAGGCCTGCCTCCTCAATGAACCAAGAGTGACCTTCTGGCCCCTGGCAGTGCTAAATCCAGCCACACTGCTGCCAGAGGAGCTAACTGACCATCCACATGACTGTGGGGAGGTCCTAACCCAAGTCACAGGAATAAGGCTGGATCTCAGAGACAGTCCCCTCCTGGATGCCGAGATGACTCTGTTCACAGATGGGAGTAGCTACATGGTCAATGGAAAGAGGTATGCGGGGGTTGCAGTGGTTTCTCCTGAGCAGAAACTCTGGACAGCAGCCCTGCCACACGGAGCTTTGGCACAAAAAGCAGAACTGATTGCACTCACTGAGGTACTGCAGATGGCCAAAGGTAAAACCGCCAACATCTATATGGACAGCAGGTATGCCTTTGCTACTCTCCATATACATGGGGCTATTTATAAAGAAAGGGGCCTGTTAACAGCAGAAGGAAAAGGAATTAAAAACAGAGGAGAAATATTGGCTCTCCTCCAGGCCATTTGGGACCCAAAAGAGGTGGCTGTTATGCATTGTTCAGGACACCAAAGGGGACTGATCTGATTTGAAAAGGAAACCACTTAGCAGATCAAGCCTCAAAGCAAGCAGCCCAATAAACAGTGCAAGAACTGGTTACACTCCCGGATCCAGCCCTACCAGAAAAACTGAACTATTCAGAAGAAGATTTAAAGTATTTACAGAAATGGGTTAAATTGGACTATGAAGGGTACTGGGCTAAGACTAAAGCAGGAAAAATAGTTCTTCCTCGAAGACTAGGTAAGAAGTTAGTAGACCAGATACGTCAGGGTACTCATTTGGGGATACGCAAACTCAAGGAGCTTATAGGCAAGCAGTTCCAGGTTTCTAAATTAGGGCGTACGGTTTTACCTTTGGTTCAGGATGTAGTTGATAGATGTGCTCAATGCCAGGCAGTTAATGTGGGAAGAACTAAAATGGAAAGAGGGAAAAGAGAAAGAGGTAAGGAACCAGGAATTTATTGGGAAATAGATTTTACAGAAATGAAACCCGGAAAATATGGGCACAAGTATATGTTAGTTTTTGTGGATACCATTTCAGGCTGGGTGGAGGCTTTTTCCGCCAAACATGAGACAGCAGGAGTGGTGGCCAAAAAGCTACTAGAAGAAATAATTCCTAGGTTTGGGCTGCCTCTCGCGATTGGGTCAGACAATGGCCCTGGATTTGTGAGTTCAGTCTCACAGGCACTGGCCAAGGCCATGGGCACTAATTGGAAACTACATTGTGCCTATTGGCCCCAGAGTTCTGGGCAAGTAGAGAGAATGAACCAGACTCTTAAAGAGACCTTGACAAAACGAATTCTGGAGACTGGCGTTGGATGGGTGGATCTCCTTCCTTTCGCCCTTCTCAGGGCACGATGTACACCGTATTTAAACAAGGTGACCCCATTTGAAATAATGTTTGGGAGACCCCTCCCACTCTGTCCTCAGCTACAGGAGGTTGCCCTAGCAGAAATGACCGATCAGTCTGTACTCCAGTCACTGCAGGCATTACAGTCTGTCTTTAAAAAAGCCCATGCAGGGATCTGTACTGCCCACACTGGGACGGAGATGGAGGTAGAACCACATCCTTACCAACCCAGGGACTTGGTTTGGATACGTCGTTATCAAATGGGGAACTTGGAGCCTCGCTGGAAGGGACCATTTACTGTTATCCTGACCACCCCCACGGAGTAAAAGTAGAAGGCATTAGAGCCTGGGTTCATGTGGGTCACGTTAAACGAGCCAAAAGTAAGGACGCCCCTCAGAGATGGAAGCTACAGCTGACAGGCCCCACTGACCATGGACTAAAGCTAAGACTAAAAAAACTGTGAGTTTATTGTTGCTCCCATTGGTACCTGTTTATGTAAAGTATAGGTGGGAAATTAGATGAACGGAATTAGGAAAAATGAGCCAACTCTGCACTAATGTCATTTGTATAAGAGAAAATTAGAGCGATAAAATGTTAGTCTTACATGCTCAATCTAACATAGAACTGGCTGAAAATTCAAAGATTTGACTGATCTCCAAAGAAAAGGGGGGAATATAAGGGTCTGATTGGCCGGAGGGAGCCATTTTTGTTGCAGTGAACTTTGACCCTATGCAGTGAACTTAGATTGACCCTGCCCCTCCCAGAGGAACTTACTTGCAAAGCCTAGATAGAAGGGCGGGTCAGGCCAGGTGAAGACATCCAATCAGTGGGGCACGCATATATCTACTGAGGTGAGTTTAAATCCTACTGGCCACCTGTGTGTGGGCAGGGCTCAACCACCCCTATAAAGGTTCCTTTGCGAGGCAGTAAGAGTGGGAGGAGTAGCAGAGCTGGAGGAGGAGTAGGAGAGTCGTCAGAGCTGTCAGAGCTGTCAGCGCTCTTGTAAGAACCATCAGAGCTCTTGTAAGAGCTGTCAGAGCTGTCAGAGCTTTGTAAGAGCTGTCAGAGCTGTCAGAGCTCTTGTAAGAACTGTCAGAAGTGTCAGAGCCACCAGCAGCCCTGCCGCCAGTGGCCCCGCTGCCCTGAGCCATGGCCTCGCCAAGTGGCCTTGCAGGAGCAGCGTAATTCCAGGGAACAGCTTCATTCTGGGAGCGGCTTCCTCCATGTGAGGCCTCCTCAGTGAGTGGCCTACTCAGGAGCAGCCTCTGGGGAGAAGCCTCGCCAGAGCAGCCCATGTCTGGGGAGTGGCCCTGTCTGGGGAACAGCCTCATCCAGAGCAGCCACATTGGGAGCGGCCTTGCCGGGGTCGTCATTGTCACCTTTTCGTAAGAGACAGCCCTGACCGGTCAGTTTGATTCTTGATGCTTGGTGCGAAATAAAGCTTTGTTTGACCTTTGCTTTGTATCAGTCTTGTTCCTTTGATCATGGACCCCAACACCAAAAGTTTATTTTCGCTTTTGTTTCCTTTGCCTTGGAGACATATCTTGAAAGAAGTTGCTGTGGCTGATATCAAAGAGATTACTGCCTATGTTCTCCTCTAGGATTCTGATGGATTCCTGTCTCACGTTGAGGCCTTTTATCCATTTTGAGTTGATCTTTGTGTACGGTGTAAGAGAATGGTCGAGTTTCATTCTTCTACATATAGCTGTCCAGTTTTCCCAGCACCATTTATTGAAGAGATTGTCTTTTTTCCACTGTATATTTTTTCCTGTTTTGTCGAAGATTAATTGACCATAGAGTTGAGGATCCATATCTGGGCTCTCTACTCTGTCCCACTGGTCTATGTGCCTGTTTTTATGCCAGTACCATGCTGTCTTGGTGATCACAGCTTTGTAGTAAAGCTTGAAATCAGGTAACAAGATGCTGCCAGTTTTATTTTTGTTTTTCAACATTTCCTTAGCGATTTGGGGTCTCTTCTGATCCCATACAAATTTTAGGATTATTTGCTCCAGCTCTTTGAAAAATACCGGTGGAATTTTGATCGAAATGGCATTAAAAGTATAGATTCCTCTAGGCAGTATAGACATTTTAACAATGTGTATTATTCTGATCTGTGAGCATGGAATGCTTTTCTGTCTTTTTGTGTCTTCTTCAATTTCTTTCATGAGTGTTCTGTAGTTCCTTGAGTATAGATCTTTTACCTCTTTGGTTAGGTTTATTCTTAGGTATCTTATGGTTCTTGGTGCTATAGTAAATGGAATCGATTCTCTAATTTCCCTTTCTGTATTTTCATTGTTAGTATTAAAAAAAAAAGATGGGATATTAAGGAACTGGGTGGTTCAGTCGGTTAAGCATATGGCTTCAGCTCAGGTCATGATCTCAGGGTCCTGGGATTGAGTCCTATATTGGGCTCCTTGCTCAGTGGAAGCCTGCTCCTCCTTCCGCCTGCTGCTGCTGTCTTATCTAGGTGGGGGCTATACAAATAAAGAAATTTTTAATGTAGTATTCTTTCAACTTTACTGTATGTTTGAGACTTTTCATAATAAAAAGTTGGAAAAATAAATTTTAAATGGAAATATTCTATTCATATGCTGTGTAACTTGATTAGAAAAAACTTATCAATATATCATGTAGATCTTTCCTTATCCTCTTTATTTCATTGTATAAATGTCAACAGAGGGTTTGAATTTCAAAATTCATAATGGAGGTTTCTAATTGCTTCTGTGCAACAAACTGTCTTGCCCCAAGGTGAGAGAAAATGAGAGTTCCTCAGGTTATTTCAAAGACTGACTGCTCTTTTACCTAGTGGCATTTCAAAGAACAAAAGAGAGGAAAGAAGGAGAGGAAGAGAAAAGACCTCAATAACGTGACAAGTCTGGAGTCCTTCTTGGACTTTTCTACAGCTAATGAATAAGGGATGAATTCTGAGTTGAAATGGTCTTTGAAGGTTACCTGCCTTGGTAGGGTTTGTGTGAGGCTGAGTGTTGTCTCAGTTGTCAGACATAATCTATGCTGATATATTTCCTCCTGCATCACTCTACCTTCTAGTCCCCTGTCTGGAAAATTGGTTTCATTTCCATTTGAAAAAGTATATATACATGCATTTATAATTTTCCATACATGTATGATGGCAAGCATATTATACATAATATATTCACCTCTATTTTTTAAAAACATTTTTGTTGGATTTCCTCTGCCCCTTCCTCTCCCATCCCCACTTCACCCATACAGCAACCCTCCATGAATCCATGATAACAAGTTTCCATGTATACTTTCATATTTTTGAACTATGCTCAAATAAGAATCAACTGAACTAGATATAGACATATTTGTATATGTGCTTGTGTGTTCACATAATATGAAAATATGCAATCTCCTTCTGGGGCCCGTTTTTCAAAAATGAAATCATATTTATATATTTCTTGGCATCTTACATCTCACTTAACTTGGGGAAATCCTTCTAAGGGAACTGGTCTACCTGTAATTCAGTCTTTTTTAATTAACCCATAACAGACCATATGTTTTCAACTATTCTTTCATGCATAGCCACTCAGGTTTTTAACAGGTTTGTTGGTTTTTGCCTCTATGAATAATGTTGCAGTCTATATCTATATTCGCATCTACACAATCTACACATCTACACAATCTCTAGTTCTAATAGTTGTGGATGTAGCTCATTTCTAAATATTCTGACATGGTGTGTGTCCACCAGCAATGTCCAGAAGTGTTCTTTTCCCTGCATTCCCACCAGCAACAGGTACTCTGGATCTTTAAAATTTGGACGGTTTTATGGAAGTAAAGTGAAATCTCATTGTCATTTTCCTTTGCGTTTCCTTCCTGTCCACTAATTCACTTAACCATCTTTTTATATTTGGTGATCAACTGAATTTGCTCATCTACAAATCATCTCTTCTGCCCTTTATCCACTTTTCTTTCTTTCTTTCTTTTTTTTTAAAAGATTTTATTTATTTATTTGACAGAGAGAGAGAGCTCACAAGGAGGAAGAGCAGCAGGCTGTGGGGGGCGGGGGGAGCAGGCTCTCTGCTGAGCAGAGAGCCTGATGTGGAGCTCGATCCCAGGACCCTGAGATCATGGCCTGAGCTGAAGTCAGAGGCTTAACCCACTGAGCCACCCAGGCGCCCCTATCCACTTTTCTATTGGATTGTTCATCCTCATCATCATGTCATGTAGATCTTTCCTCATTTTCTTTATTCCATTGTATAAATGTCAACAAAGGGTTTTTCAAGTTGTAAAAACACATAGTAACTTGCAGATATAGCTTCGTTCTCTGTAACAAATATTTTTCTAAATCTGGCATTTGTCTCTTGACTTTGTTTATGCATCTTTCACCTTAGAGAAAATGATTTTCCACATACTGTTGTTTTTATTTCTCCACATTTTTAAATATCTTTCTTCTTTAAAAAACAACCTCTTGGATTCCAGCATTGGTTAAAAGGTTTCTCCTGGCTTCTAGAGTGTTCATACAATCTTACCAATTTTCTTGTAAGATTTTCATTATTTTGCTTTTTATATTTAAATCATTAGCATATTTGGAATTTATTTCTGTATATGACATGATATGATTGTTTTACAATTGTCCCAGCCCTATTAAATAATTTCACATTTCCCACCAAATTGAACCTTAATCTGTCATGTGTGAATTTTCCATATTAATTTTAGAATGATTGACATTTTAATGTTATCAAATTTGCCCATTCAAGAATTTCTTGCTTTAAGTCATTCAGCGTGATTTATCAGTTTTCTTTATGGTTCTGTACTTTTCCTGTTGAACATATTCCTAAATTTTAAAATATTTTCTGAAGAAAAATTTTTTCACTTTTATGAATTTTTTAAAATTTAATTTCAATTAATTAACATATAATGTATTAGTTTCCAAGGTAGAGTTCAGTGATTCATCAGTTGTGTATAACACTGGCGGCTCATTACGTCATGTGCCTTCCTTGATGCCCATTAACCAGTTACCCCATACCCCACTTCCTTCCCTCCAGCAACCTTCAGTTCGTTTCTTATGATTAAGAGTCTTTTATGCTTTGTTTCTCTGAATTCATTTGATTTTCTTTTTCCCTTTCTTCCCCTATACTCATCTGTTTTGTTTCTTAAACTGTACATATGAGTGAAATCATATGATAATTTCTTTCTAGAACTGACATTTCATTTAGCATAATACCCTCTAGTTCCATTCACATCCTTTCAAATGGCAAGATTTCATTTTTTATGGTTGAGTAATATTCCATTGTATGTATCCATTAATCTTCCAAAAAAAATAATTTTCATAGACTTATATTCAAGCATCTTCAATTTTCTTATTCACTCTAGATTTTTTTAAACAGCTTTATTGAGGCATAATTTACAAACCCCAAAATTCACTTAAGTATATTGTTCAGTGATTTTTTTTTTTGCATCCCAAGTATAAATTACAACTAACGTTTATTGAGCTAAATACATCAAAATATGTCACCTATAATATTATATAATTCCTTCCACAGTCTCAAGAGGCACATATTATTTTGCCTAATTTTTATTTTATTTTAATTTATTTTTTATTTTCAGCATAACAGTATTCATTATTTTTGCACCACACTCAGTGCTCCATGCAATCCATGCCCTCTATAATACCCACCACCTGGTACCCCGACCTCCCACCCCCCAACCCCTTCAAGACCCTCAGATTGTTTTTCAGAGTCCATAGTTTCTCATGGTTCACCTCCCCTTCCAATTTCCCCCAACTCCCTTCTTCTCTCTTTCTCCCCATGTCCTCCATGCTATTTGTTATGCTCCACAAATAAGTGAAACCATATCATAATTGACTCTCTCTGCTTGACTTATTTCACTCAGCATAATCTCTTCCAGTCCCGTCCATGTTGCTACAAAAGTTGGGTATTCGTCCTTTCTGATGTTCAGTGATTTTAATTCAATTTACAAAACTGTGCAAATATCACCTCAATCCAATTTGCGTTTGCTTCCAATTCCACCTCCAGCCTGTGGCAACCACTAATCTGCTTTTTGTCTCTATACTTTTGCTTCCTTAACAGTCTTGAGCTTCCTATACATAATTATAACATCCTAAACAGAGATCATTTTGTCTCTTTTCCCAAGTGTTTAAATTATCCTATATTCTTATTATTGCATTAATTACAACCTCCAAGACATTAAATAACACGCAAGTGAGTGTCCCTCTCTAGGTAATGATTTTTTTTTTCTAAAGATTTTATTTATTTATTTGACAGAGAGAGATCACAAGCAGGCAGAGAAGCAGGCAGAGAGAGAGAGAGGAGGAAGCAGGCTCCCCGCCAAGCAGAGAGCCCGATGTGGGACTCGATCCCAGGATCCCGAGATCATGACCCGAGCCGAAGGCAGCGGCCCAACCCACTGAGCCACCCAGATTAATGATTTTAATTAAAATGGTATTAGTGTTTTGTAGTGTAGGATAGTATTTTCTGTTACTTTTGGTGGGTAGTCCTTATTAAATAATTTTCTTTGTTTTGTGGAGTTTTTATTAAGAACAACTGGTAAACTTGGTTAGCTGTCTTTTCAGTATGTATTAATAAAACCACAGGATTTTTCTTCTTTTAGTTTCCTGATATTAAGATACTTTTTTATTCTTAGACTAAACCCTGCTTGATTGTGTATCATAATTTTGGAACATTACTAATTGGTTTGGCTAATATGTTATTTAGAATTTTTACATCTATATTCAGAAATGAAATTAATGTACAGATTACTTATATTATTTTTATTCCACTTGAGTGTTTTATTCTGCTGATTATTTATAAAGGTTCTGCCTTTTTATATAGCCTGAGATAGTTTAAATAACATTAGAATTATCTGAATTATCAGTTTATTCAGCTGTCATCCCATCTGGTTCTGGTGTCTTATTCAAGAAATTTCCTATCACATTCCTAATCTCTTTCTTCTATGGTGATTTTCTGTTCAAGACCCCAACATCCTGGGCTTAGTTTTATCATTTATAATTTTCTAGGAAATCACTAATTTCATCTTGATTTTGAAGTTTGTGCCACAGAGGTATACGTAGTGTTCACCTATAATTCTTTTAGTCTCATCTGTATTTTCTTCTAATTTTCATTTTATTATATATTTTAATAAATTTCATCTTTTGTTTTTATGTATTTACTCTTCCTGATTTCTTTTGTTGTCCAAAGTTTAAAACAGCATATGTGCTAACCTCATTTTTGTGCTCTGTTCCCTAAGTCTCAGAGTTCTATTGTAAAGTGCTCCTTTTCTGATGACTTTTACTTAGTCTGCACTCTTTATCTGGACCACTCTGGGATCCAAGATCATCTAGGATCATGGTTTCAATTCATATATATATATATATATATATATATATATATATATACACACACACACACACACACACATATTCATGTTTTATTAGTGGTTTTAAATTTTATTGGATCTCCTTTTTTGTACAATACAGATTCCATGATTAAATTATGCTGAGTGAAATAAGTCAAGCCGAGAGAGTCAATTATCATATGGTTTCACTTATTTGTGGAGCATAACAAATAGCATGGAGGACAAGGGGCGTTATAGAGGAGTAGGGAATTTGGGTAAATTGGAAGGGGAGGTGAACCATGAGAGACTATGGACTCTGAAAAACAGTCTGAGGGGTTTGAAGTGGTGGGGGGGTGGGAGGTTGGGGTACCAGGTTGTGGGTATTATAGAGGGCACGGCTTGCATGGAGCACTGGGTGTGGTGAAAAAATAATGAATACTGTTTATCTGAAAATAAATAAATTGGAAAAAATCCTAATAAATGTTTTATGAATATATAAAAAATACTTTATCTAGTCTAGAGATGTAAAATTATTTATGTAAATACACATACACATAAAATCAAGTTTGAATCCTCTATTTCCTTCTTTTTTTTTGAAGTGCAATTCATATAACATAAAAATCACCATTTTTTTGCTTTTGAATTTTCATTTATTTCTTTAATTTATTTTTTCAGAGTTCCAAGGTCCATTGTTTATGCACTACACCCAGTGCTCCATGCAATACATGCCCTCCTTAATACCCACCACCCATCCCTGCACCCACCCCACGCCCACCTCCCTTCCAAAACCACAAATTTCTTTTGTGGAGTCCACAGTCTCTCATGGTTCCTCTCCCCCTCTGATTTACCCTAATTCACTTTTCCTTTCCTTCTCCTAATTGTCCTTCATGTTATTCCTTATGCTCCACAAGTAATTGAAACCATATGATCATTGGCTGTCTCTGCTTGACTTATTTCACTCAGCATAATCTCTTCCAGTCCCTTCCATGTTGATACAAAAGTTGGGTATTCGTCCTTTCTAATGGAGGCATAATACTCCATTGTATATATGGACCATATCTTCTTTCTCCATTCGTCCATTGAAGGGCATCTTGGCTCTTTCCAAAGCTTGGCTACTATGGTCAATGCTGCTATGAACACTGGGGTACATATGACCCTTCTTTTCACTACATCTGTATCTTTGGGAGTGCAATTGCAGGGTCATTAAGGTAGCTCTATTTTTAATTCCTTAAGGAATCTCCACACTATTTTCCAAAGTGGCGGCACCAACTTGCATTCCCACCAACAGTGTAAGAGGGTTTGCCTTCCTCCACATCCTCTCCAATACACGTTGCTTACTGTCTTGTTAATCTTGGCCATTCTAACTGGTGTAAAGTGGTATCTCAATGTGGTTTTGATTTGAATTTCCCTGATGGCTATATATGAACATTTTTTCATGTGTCTGTTAGCCATTTGTATGTCTTCTTTGGAGAAATGGCTGTTCATGTCTTCTGGCCATTTTTTAATGAAATTCACCATTTCAAAGTCTATAATTTCATGACACCTACTGTGTTTAGTGCAAGCTCCAAAACATTTTTGTCACCCAAACATTAAACCCTGTACCCATGAGGTATCTGGTCCTACTCCTTCTCCCTCATCCTGACCCCCAGCTCTCACTTATTTATTATCTATCTTATTGCTTGACCTATTATGGATATTTCATATAAATGGAATCATGTAATATATGACCCTTTATGTCTGGCTCCTTGCATTCAGCATAATGTGTTCAAGATTCATCCATGTATTGTGTGTCTGTACTTCATTCCTTTTCATGGCTGAATAATACTACATTGTATGGATGTAACACCATTTATTCATTCATTCATCCACTGATAGGCATTTGGGCTATTTCTATACTGACTATTTTGAATGGTGCTGCCATGAACATCTATGTACAAGCATATTTAAAGCAGACTTCTCATAAGAAGCAGACTTCTCATAATTAAAGCAGACTTCTCATATGAGCAAGAGAGAGGAATGAAACATTTAAAGAATTGAAAGAAAAAAAACACCAACCTAGAATTTTGTATCAAGCAAAATTTCCTCCCTCCCTCCCTCCTTTCTTTCTTCCTTCCTTCTTTTCTGCTCTTCTTTTTCTTTCTCTCTCTCTCTCTCTCTTTTAGAGAATGAGAGAGCACTAGTGGGTTGGGGGGAATGGGCAGAAGGAGAGGAAGAAAGAGAGTCTTAAGCAGGTTTCATGCTCAGTATGGAGCCTGTTGTGGTCTCATGACCCAGAGATCATTACCTGAGCAAAAATCAAGAGTCAGAAACTTAACTGACTGAGGTACCGAGGCTCCCCAAGTGAAAATATTTTTCAAACATAGAGAGAAATACAGAAAAGAAGGAAATTTATTGCCAGCAGACCTGATCTACAAGAAATGTTAAAAGAAGTTCTTCAGGGAGAGGGAAAATGATACAGGTCAGAAACTCTGATCTGCATAAAAAAGCAAAAGCATTGGAAAGCTTTGAATGAAGGTAAAGGAAAGCTTATTATTTTTCATGTTCTTCATTGATCTAAAAAATTAATGCTTGTTCAAAGTAATACTAGTAACCATCCGTCTCTTGGGTGATGAGAGCATATGGGTAAAGAAAGAAATGACAGTCATTTTAGAAAAAAGCTCTAAAAGCATTTAGGAATGCTCTGTAATAAGGTATCCATACTATCCATGAAGCAATATACTGTTATTTGAAAGTAGACCTAAATTTGTACCTAATTAGTATATTGCACATTTTAGAGAAACCACTAATATTTTTTTAAAAGATGTACAATTGATATGCTGAGAGAGGAGAAAAAATAGAATCATATTTTAAAAAAGAAAATAAATTAAAACCACAAAAAGCAGAGAAAGAGTGAAAAATGAGAAAGAGAACAAATGCAATGAATAGAAAACAGTTCCAGACATGGTGGTATTAATCCAACTGTATCAACAGTAACTTTAAATTCAAGTAGTTTAAATACAAGTGGATTTAAGAAACAAGCTTGAACTATATGCCGGCTACAGGAAATCCACTTAAATGTAAAGATATATGTAGGTTAAGAATAAAAGAGTGGAAAGTGAAAATGGCATTTAAAGAATACAAAAATCTGTTCCTTCATAAAAGCAATGAATTACCTGACAAAAACTGTCAGAATCAATAATTTAGGAATGTTGGAAACTAACTAAAAGCTTACAGCAGCCAGGGCAATGCTTACTTGAGAAAATACAGTAGAATCTCAATAAAAAGACCTTTGTGGGATTTGTTTTGTGCTGGTCCCATTCTGTGCTGGGTGGTGGCCCTTAGACAGCAGACTGCATTCATAGGACAAGTACCTAGTACTGGATGGGGAACAGACCTTATTCTGAAAGAACTATCATTTGTTTTGCCCTGTCTGATGACTTTCTGAAGGGGTAGATCAAAGGGCTTATCTTTATTTTCTTAACTGGGAGCTCTACCATAGCTTTCATTATTCTGTCAAAAGCATTTAAAGGCAAATGTCAAATTCACTGCTGTCTGGGCAAAGACGACAACTGGAGCAAACAATAGCTAACCAATAAGCTAAAGAGGAAAGCCTGGGGAATGATACATGGTGGGGAACAAATGATTTGAAAAGTTGCCACATATTTCTGGAAGCCTAGAAGGTCCAGGGCTTGGTGCACAGTTAAATGAGACATGAGAAGACCCTAAGCTCTGACCTCTGGCTGATCTTCAATCTGTGCAAGCTGGAATAGAAGGCTAAAATAGATTGTTAAACGATCTGTTAACACAGATTGTTAAACTGTGTGCTGAATATTGAAGGCATGGCCCAGCACACAAACAAAGCCCATCTGCAAAGATAGATTTTTGACTCAGGCGTTTAAGGAGATCTTTCCTGAAGCACTAGCTGACCACCAAGAATCACCTCCATGGCCATACTAGACAAAGAATACAGACTTCATAAAATTAGTTCAGAAAAGTCAATAAGCATACAAACAACAACTATAAGAAGCAGCAACACTGTGAATAGGGAAGAATCTGATTTCCAGAACTGCTGCATTATAATTTTTAAAATGTCCAATTTTCCACAAATTCTTTAAGGTCTGCATCATTCTAATACCAAAACCAGACAAAGATATTACAAGAACAGAAAACTACTTACCAATATCTATCATGGGTGAACATGAACAAATCCTCATAAAATATTAGCAAATTAAATCCAACAAGCATAAAAAGAATTGTATACTGTGAGCAAGTGGAATTTATTCCATGTATGCAAGACTTATTCAATATTAGAACATCAATTAAGGTAATCAATCATAATCAACATGCTAAAGAAGAAAAATTATAAAATTGTAGCAATAGCTGGAGAAGAACATTTAATAAAATTCAATACTTCTTTGTGATAAAAAAAAACACCTCTCAACAAACTAGGAATACAGGAACTTTCTCAATTTGATAAAGAACATCTATAAAATCCCTACCACTAACATCATACTTAGTGGTGATTAGCTAGGTGATTTCTGTGTAGTATTAAGAACAAGGCAAAGATTTCTCTTCTCATACTTCATATTCAACAACATACTGGAAATACTAGCTAATGTAGAAAGTTCCAATTAACCAAATGAAACTCCTAGAATTAATAAGCAAAGGTTCAGAATACAAAGTTTGTATAAAAAGTTGATTGCTTTCCGATATACTGACAGTGAGCATTGGATTTAGAAACACGCCATTTTTATCAACACCAAAAGCAATGAAATGTTTAGGTATAAATAAAAAAAAATCAGGCTAGGGATCTAGAATCTAGAATAAGACTCCAGAGTTTTGTAGGGCATAACTATGAAACTCCAATGAAAAAAAAATCTAAGATCTAAATAAGCAGAAAGATATTCCATACCTATCAATATGAAGACTCAATGTTAAAAATGTCAGTCTTTCGGGGTGCCTGCTTCCTCCTCTCTCTCTGCCTACTTGTAATCTCTATCAAATAAATAAATAAAATCTTTTAAAAAATGTCAGTCTTTCTCAACTTGATCTCATAGATTCAATCTTATGCCAATAAAAATCCCAATAACTTGTTTTGCGGATATCAGTAAGTAGCCTCTAAGGTTTATATTGAGAGGCAAAAGCCCAGAATATCCAATACAATATTGAAGAAGAGCAAAGTCAGAGAACTGATATCATTCAACTTCTAGGCTTCATATAAAGTAATCAAGTAATGATATTGACTAAAATATAGACCAAGAGATCAATGGAACAGAATAAACAACTGAGAAATAGACGCACATAAACAAAGTAAACTGAGCTTTGACAGAATGATCAATATCAATAGTGACAAATCATGTTAATAATATGTAACCTTGATATGAAGCAATTAAAATGGTACTCTACCTCTGTGGTCTTCCTATAGCCCCCAGCTAATCATGAGAAAAACATCAGATAAATATCAGATGGATTCCAATAAGGGGAAACCTTACAAAATTCTTAATCCTCAAAATTGTTAAGATCATTAAAAGTAAGGAAAATATGAGAAACTATCACAAATAAGCCTAAGGAAACATGACAAGTAAATATAATGTGGTCTTGGGACAGAAAAACATTTTATGTAAAAACTAAGGAAACCAGAATAAATTATGGACTTTAGTTAATAATCGTGTCTCAATAATAGTTCATAATTGTAAAAAACCTACCATACTTAGCATAATATGATAAGTTTAGGGGGTACTGTGTGAGAAAGTTTATGGGAACACTGTAAAATCCTCTCAATCTTTCTATAAATCTAAACCATTTAAGAAAGAAACTTTATTTTTATTGTTCTTGAAAAAGAAACTTTATATTTAAAATGAAGCAAGTAAGTCTTGGATCAAGAGATGACCTTTTTGAGGACTATTCTATCACTAATGTTGGGAATTGCTAGGGCATTGTGATAATAAAAATATGACTCCTTCCCTCTCTTTTTAAACTTGAGTATAGTTGACACAACATTACGTTAGTTTAAGTTGTACAACACAGTGATTGGGCAGGTTTATACATTATGCTATGCTCTGTAAGTAGAGCTACCATCTTTCATTTAATTGGTTTTCCAAATTCTCTCCAGACAAGGCAGCTGCTATTTCCTGTGCTGAGTGTGGCCACCTCCTACCACTCTACTCCTGAGTATGCACTGCCCCAAACCTCTTATATTTGTTTATGTTGATCTCTGCCTTACTCCATATTTTTGCTATCTACTTTGCTTATATCATGTGACTGTTTTTCTATTTTTAAATCTTTTTTTTCTTTTTAAACTGGTGTGTAAGAACTTTTACACCTAAATCCAATTAAATCTTTGTATTAGTTTCTTGGATAACACAGACCCACAAGTTGAGGGGCTTAGAACAATAAAGTCTCAAAGTTCTGGAGGCTAGAAGTCCAAAATCAAGGTTCCAGCAGGGATGTGCTCCCTTTGAAACCCATAGGAGAATCCTCCCTTGCCTCTTCTTAGCTTCTCATGGTTTGCCAGGAATCTTTGGCATTCCTTGGCTTGAAGGACATCCTTCCAATCCTACATCTTCACATGGCCGTCTTCCCTCTGTATGTGTGTCCAGCTCTGTGTTCAAATTTTCTTTGTATAAGGACACCAGCTAGATTGGATTGGGCTCATCCTAATGACCTCATGTTAAGTTGGTTACCTCTTTAAGACCCTATTTCAAAATAAGGTCATATTCTGAAGTGCTGGGGTTAGGACTTCAAAATACGTTTTTTTTTTTTAGGAGGGGGTACAGATCATCGAACTCATAACACTCTTTGATGGTTATTTCACCAGTGATTTCTTCCTCTTTTAGTGTGTGGTGCTTTTTAGTGTAAAATATTTAATATTTTCATATGTTTAAATCAGTCATGTTTTGCCTTTCTGATTCTGAGAAATAAAAGACTTTCTACTCCAAGTTTTTAGAATTATTATTCTATACTTTATTGAAATCATTTTATTAATGTTTCCTATTTAAAATTTAATTCATCTAGAAATTAATCTCTGCATGGTACAGCAGTATTTCTTGAATTAAGCACAAACAATTTACTTAAGGACAAACATTAATTAGCTCTTGCCACAGTGAGGAAGAAAATGTGTCCTGTCTCTCAGTTAGCAAAGTACACTCCCCCTCCCATGGAATCTGTAAATCACACTATTATCCAGAGGGGTATTCAGTCTTTTGTTTCTTTCTGCTTCCCTTTCAGACTTAGCATGGTAAGAAAGGAGCCACCGACCCCCTTCCTCAAAAGCCTGCTCCCTTAGCAACATGATGAGAGCCTTAGAAATGAACAGTCCAGAAAAGGCTGGATTAAATCATTAGCCAAGGACTGTTACTGTCCTTGGTGTCCATCTGGGAGAAAAGAAAGGATGTTATGCATTCTTACCCACATACACCCATATTCACAAACATATGTCATACATGAGCAAAGACTCAATCTTAAAAACACAACTCAAAAATCCAGCTGTCTTACTGCACTCTCTTATTGTTTTGAAATTGTCATGGTTTTGAAATTAACAATCAATACAATGACAATTTTGTCTCTTCCCTTTGCAATGTTTTTGCCTCATTTCTTTGTCTTATTGCCTAGAATTTGGTGAATAATGTTTATTGACAGCATAGGTCTTCAATACCATATCTGCAGTTTCTAAGTGTCCAAAATTCTGAAATCTACAAGTCCTATCATAGGTTTGTGGCAAACTCATTAGGAAATGAAACCCGACCTAAACAAATGTAAGCTACTTATACTCTTACACTTTTAATGTAGGCTACTCTTGTGAACAACTTGGGCTGCTGATATACTAATGTGCTTAGTTATGGAGTGCTGCCCGAACCCCCACTGGGTTTGTATGCAATATATAGTTTTAGTCAATATTGCTTTGAAAAGTATGACAAACTCTGATTGTGGGCTTGAACTGGTCCTAAGGATCTTGGTGAAGCGTTTCTTCCCTTAGTTCATCTAGCATGCTAACTGTTGCCTGATTCAAACAAGAATGACTTTACTCTTAAACTTGAGTTTGGCTGTTGGCTTGTGACAGATACTTTTTAATTTAGTTCAAGCCATTTTACATGACATCCACATTTATTGATCTACTTATACTTTCTGCCTATTCTTGGTCAGTTATATTTTCCATGAAAATATGGAATTGTGTTTATACTTGAAAATGTCTTGGGACTTCTGGCTTCTGTTCTGGAGTATAAGGAACTTGGAAATCATCACTCCATCCTCACAAACAAAAAGGTGAACAAACTGAAAATGAACAACTATTATTAGATCCACTAGAGATGAGATCACAAGGCAAACTGCTGTTCCCCAAATCAGAGAGTAGATACAGAGAGTCACAAGTTAACAGAATAGAAACCCGGAAGCAGAAATTTCCACAGGAGCTAGTGTCCACAGAAGTGGACCTGAACTATATAACTGCTGAATTGCTGAAGCTCACTGTGGACCAACTTGAGAGTTAAAATCTTCAGGGGGGCCAGTCTTAAGGGAGGGCCAGCAAGCCTTTGTGAGTTTTTTTCCAACTTATTTCTTTTCAGAAAAACAGTATTCATTATTTTTTCACCACACCCAGTGCTCCATGCAAGCCGTGCCCTCTATAATACCCACCACCTGGTACCCCAACCTCCCACACCCCCGCCACTTCAAACCCCTCAGACTGTTTTTCAGAGTCCATAGTCTCTCATGGTTCACCTCCCCTTCCAATTCCCAAATTCCCTACTCCTCTCTAATGCCCCTTGTCCTCCATGCTATTTGTTATGCTCCACAAATAAGTGAAACCATATGATAATTGACTCTCTCTGCTTGACTTATTTCACTCAGCATAATCTCTTCCAGTCCCATCCATGTTGCTACAAAAGTTGGGTATTCATCCTTTCTGATGGAGGTATAATACTCCATAGTGTATATGGACCACATCTTCCTTATCCATTCATCTGTTGAAGGGCATCTTGGTTCTTTCCATAGTTTGGCGACCGTGGCCATTGCTGCTATAAACATTGGGGTACAGATGGCCCTTCTTTTCACGACATCTGTGTCTTTGGGGTAAATACCCAGGAGTGCAATTGCAGGGTCATAGGGAAGCTCTATTTTTAATTTCTTGAGGAATTTAATTTCTTGAGGAAGCTCTATTTTTAATTTCTTGAGCATCCAAAGAGGCTGCACCAAGTTGCATTCCCACCAACAGTGGAAGAGGGTTCCCCTTTCTCCACATCCTCTCCAACACATGTTGTTTCCTGTCTTGTTAATTTTGGCCATTCTAACTGGTGTAAGGTGATATCTCAATGTGGTTTTAATTTGAATCTCCCTGAGGGCTAATGATGATGAGCATTTTTTCATGTGTGTGATAGCCTTTTGTATGTCTTGATTGGAGAAGTGTCTGTTCATATCTTCTGCCCATTTTTTGATGTGTTTGTCTGTTTCGTGTGGGTTGAGTTTGAGGAGTTCATTATAGATCCTGGATATCAACCTTTGGTCTGTACTGTCATTTGCAAATATCTTCTCCCATTCCGTGGGTTGCCTCTTTGTTTTGTTGACTGTTTCCTTTGCTGTGCAGAAGCTTTTGATTTTGATGAAGTCCCAGAAGTTTATTTTCGCTTTTGTTTCCTTTGCCTTTGGAGACACATCTTGAAAGAAGTTGCTGTGGCTGATATCAAAGAGATTACTGCCTATGTTCTCCTCTAAGATTCTGATAGATTCCTGTCTCACGTTGAGGTCTTTTATCCATTTTGAGTTGATCTTTGTGTACGGTGTAAGAGAATGGTCGAGTTTCATTCTTCTACACATAGCTGTCCAGTTTTCCCAGCACCATTTATTGAAGAGACTGTCTTTTTTCCACTGTATATTTTTTCCTGTTTTGTCAAAGATTAATTGACCATAGAGTTGAGGGTCCATATCTGGGCTCTCTACTCTGTGCCACTGGTCTATGTGTCTGTTTTTATGCCAGTACCATGCTGTATTGGTGATCACAGCTTTGTAATAAAGCTTGAAATCAGGTAACGTGATGCCGCCAGCTTTATTTTTGTTTTTCAACATTTCCTTCGCGATTCGGGGTCTCTTCTGATTCCATACAAATTTTAGGATTATTTGCTCCAGCTCTTTGAAGAATGCCGGTGGAATTTTGATCGGAATGGCATTAAAAGTATAGATTGCTCTAGGCAGTATAGACATTTTAACAATGTTTATTCTTCCGATCCAAGAGCATGGAATGGTCTTCCATCTATTTGTGTCTTCTTCAATTTCTTTCACGAGTGTTCTATAGTTCCTCAAGTACAGATCCTTTACCTCTTTAGTTAGGTTTATTCCAAGGTATCTTATGGTTCTTGGTGCTATAGTAAATGGAATCGATTCTCTAATTTCCCTTTCTGTATTTTCATTGTTAGTGTATAAGAAAGCCACTGATTTCTGCACATTGACTTTGTATCCTGCCACGCTGCTGAATTGCTGTATGAGTTCTAGTAGTTTGGGGGTGGAGTCTTTTGGGTTTTCCATATAAAGAATCATGTCATCTGCGAAGAGAGAGAGTTTGACTTCTTCATTACCAATTTGGATACCTTTTATTTCTCTCTGTTGTCTGATTGCTGTTGCTAGGACTTCTAATACTATGTTGAACAAGAGTGGTGAAAGTGGGCATCCTTGTCTTGTTCCTGATCTCAATGGGAAGGCTGCAAGCTTTTTCCCATTGGGGATGAAATTTGCTGTGGGTCTTTCATAGATAGATTTGATGAGGTTCAGGAATGTTCCCTCTATCCCTATACTTTGAAGCGTTTTAATCAGGAATGGATGTTGGATTTTGTCAAATGCTTTTTCTGCATCAATTGAGAGGACCATGTGGTTCTTCTCTCTTCTCATATTAATTTGTTGTATCACATTGATTGATTTGTGAATGTTGAACCATCCTTGTAGCCCAGGGATGAATCCCACCTGATCATGGTGGATAATCTTTTTAATGTGCTGTTGGATCCTATTGGCTAGGATCTTGTTGAGAATCTTAGCATCCATATTCATCAGTGATATTGGTCTGAAATTCTCCTTTTTGGTAGGGTCCTTGCCTGGTTTGGGGATCAGGGTAATGCTGGCTTCATAGAAAGAGTCTGGAAGTTTTCCTTCTGCTTCAATTTTTTGAAACAGCTTCAGGAGAATAGGTGTTATTTCTTCTTTGAAGGTTAGGTAGAATTCCCCAGGGAATCCGTCAGGTCCTGGGCTCTTGTTTTTTGGGAGGTTTTTGATCACTGATTCAATCTCGTTATTAGATATTGGTCTATTCAGGTTGTCGAATTCTTCCTGGTTCAATTTTGGTAGTTTGTATTTTTCCAGGAATGCATCCATTTCATTTAGGTTGCTAAGCTTATTGGCATATAACTGTTCGTAATAACTTCTGATGATTGTTTCTACTTCCTTGGCGTTAGTTGTGATCTCTCCTTTTTCATTCATAATTTTATGAATTTGGGATTTCTCTCTTTTCTTTCGGATTAGTGTAGCCAGTGGCTTATCGATCTTATTGATTCTTTCAAAAAACCAGCTTCTAGTTTCATTGATACGTTCTACTGTATCTCTGGTTTCTCCCTCATTGATCTCAGCTCTAATCTTGATGATTTCCCTTCTTATGTGTGGAGTTGGTTTTATTTGTTGTTGATCCTCCTGTTCTTTAAGGTGTAGAGACAGCTGGTGTGTTCTGGATTTTTCAATTTTTTTGAGCGAGGCTTGGATGGCTATATATTTTCCCCTTAGGACCGCCTTTGCTGTATCCCATAGGTTTTGGACCGAAGTGTCTTCATTCTCATTGGTTTCCATGAATTGTTTCAGTTCTTCTTTGATCTCCTGGTTGATCCAAGCATTCTTAAGCAAGGTGGTCTTTATCTTCCAGGTGTTTGAGTTCCTTCGGAACTTTTCCTTGTGATTGAGCTCCAGTTTCAAAGCATTGTGATCTGAGAATATGCAGGGAATAATCTCAGTCTTTTGGTATCGGTTGAGTCCTGATTTGTGACCCAGTATGTGGTCTATTCTGGAGAAGGTTCCGTGTGCACTTGAGAAGAATGAGTATTCTGCTGTTTTAGGGTGGAATGTTCTGTATATATCTATGAGGTCCATCTGGTCCAATGTGTCATTCAATGCTCTTGTTTCTTTATTGATTTTCTGTTTCCATGATCTGTCTAATTCTGAAAGAGGTGTGTTAAGATCTCCTACGATTAGTGTATTCATATCAATATGACTCTTTATCTTGATTAACAGTTTTCTTAAGTAATTGCTGCTCCCATATTGGGAGCATAGATATTTACAATTGTTAGATCATCTTGGTGGATAGTCCCTTTAAAGATTATGTAGTGTCCTTCTGTATCTCTGACTACAGTCTTTAGTTTGAAGTCTAATTTATCTGATATGAGAATCGCTACCCCAGCCTTCTTTTGAGTCCCATTGGCATGAAAGATGTTTCTCCACCCCTTCACTTTCAGTCTGCGTGTATCTTTAGGTTCAAAATGGGTCTCTTGTAGACAGCATATGGATGGGTCCTGTCGTTTTATCCAATCTGCAACCCTGTGCCGTTTTATGGGTGCATTTAGGCCATTCACATTGAGAGTGATTATTGATAGATACGTTTTTATTGACATCGAGTTACCTTTGAAGTCTTTCTTTCTGTAGAATGTCTCTATATTTCTGTTCAATGCTATTCTTGGGATTTTTCCTCTTTTATAGAACCCCCCCTTAATATTTCCTGCAGTATCGGCTTGGTGGTTGCATATTCTTTTAAGCCTTGCCGGTCTTGGAAACTCTTTATCTCTCCATCCATTTTGAATGTCAGTCTTGCTGGATAAAGTATTCTTGGCTGCATGTTCTTCTCATTTAGTGCCCTGAATATATCTTGTCAGCCTCTTCTGGCTTGCCAGGTCTCTGTGGACAGGTCTGACATTATTCTGATGGGCTTCCCTCTGTAAGTAAGGAGCTTCTTTGCCCTGGTGGCTTTCAAGAGATTATACCTACAATTATAATTCCTCAATTTGACTATCAGGTGTCGTGATGTTTTTTTGGAATGTATAATCTTGGGTGGAGACCGTTCAGCCTCTAGTACATGAATGCTGGTTCATTCGCGAGATTTGGAAAATTTTCATGAAGGACTTGTTCCACGATATCTTCTAGACTTCTTTCTTTCTCCTCCCCTTCGGGAATTCCAATAATTCTGACATTGGAACGCTTCATGACATCATTTATTTCCCTGATTCTGCTTCCGTGGGATCTAAGCTGTTTGTTCCAGGCTTCCTCCTGATCCTTTCTCTCTATCTGTTTGTCTTCCAGATCACTAATTCTATCTTCTGTCTCAGTTACCCTAGCTTTGAGAGAGTTTAGATTAGATTGGAACTCATTGAGAGCATTGTGGACCTCCTCCCTGGTAGCTTTAAGCTCTGCCCTAACATTGTGAACATCCTGTCTGGTCGCTTTCAGTTCGGCCCTAATCAATTCTGTTTGGTCATCCAAGGCTTTCTCCAACCTAGCTATTGCCTGGATAATTGTTAGCCTGAATTCTCTTTCCGACATATTGTCTATGTTGATAGCCGTTAGCTCTGTTGCAGAAGGTCCATCCTTTGTATTTTTCTTCTGTTGGGCATTCCTCCTCCTAGTCATTTTGGTGGGATAAGACTGAACAGATGTAGCTGGATGTATCAACTCTGGTGCAGTCAAGGTGCACCCTGGAACACTTCTGAGCAATCAGGATTCCCCACCCAAACGAGAGACAAAATAAAAGAAAAAGAAAAAGAAAAAAAGAAAAGAAAAAAAAGAAAAAAGAAAAAGAAAAGAGAGAGAGAGAGAGAGAGAGACAGGAAAGAAAGGGAAGATGAAGGAGAAGGTTCAGCCCAGATGGGCCGCAAGGTAAGATTATGAAGTAGACAGACAAAAAGAGATAAAAAGACTGATACAATTATATGGCAAGAGAAAGAAAAAAATATATATATATGCAAATCAAGAAAGAACCTCGTCAAAAAGAACCACAAGTGTAAAATTTATATGCTATCAGGACAAACTCAAAAAACACAGAAACACTGGTGGAAGAAGATGGGAGAGTTCTTATAAATTCTCAGTGTGTGCGAGGGAGGTTGTTTTGATTCTTCCTGGATGTATCTTGATATCTTTGTTAAAGGACTCAACTTTCCTAAGATAAAGGGGATTAAAAATTGGTTTACCTATAGGGGTAGTATTGATTGGGGAAAGGGGATTATTTTGAAGTTAACTCTATATGAATATTAGAGGATAAAAATAAAAAGGAATATACTAGACTAAACTATACTAAAATAATTAAAAAAGGAATTCAAAAAATAAAAATGCAAAAGAAAAACATAGGTGTATGTATCAAAAAGTTCAGGTTAGAAAGGTATTATGGAATTTGATGTACTGTGCAGCTCGCTGTGGTGGTAAATAGGTTAAAAAAATTACCTATGTGGAAAATATATATATATATATATATATATATATATATTATATATATATATATATATATATATATATATATTATATATATATATATATATATATATTTATATATGTACTGGAATAGTGGAAACGAGTGAATAATACAAGTTTTCCTATGAAGTAGTGGTGGTTCTCTTGTAGTCCTTTTTTTTTGAATATTACTTTTTAATTTTTGTTTTTTTTTCCAATTTATTAATTTTCAGAAAAACAGTATTCATTATTTTTTCACCACACCCAGTGCTCCATGCAAGCTGTGCCCTCTATAATACCCACCACCTGGTACCCCAACCTCCCACCCCCCCACCACTTCAAACCCCTCAGATTGTTTTTCAGAGTCCATAGTCTCTCATGGTTCATCTCCCCTTCCAATTTACCCAAAAGCACATACCCTCCCCAATGTCCATAACCCTACACCCCTTCTCCCAACCCCCCTCCCCCCAGCAACCCACAGTTTGTTTCGTGAGATTAAGAGTCACTTATGGTTTGTCTCCCTCCCTATCCCATCTTGTTTCATGGATTCTTCTCCTACCCACTTAAGCCCCCATGTTGCATCACCACTCCCTCATATCAGGGAGATCATATGATAGTTGTCTTTCTCCGCTTGACTTATTTCGCTAAGCATGATACGCTCTAGTTCCATCCACGTTGTCGCAAATGGCAAGATTTCGTTTCTTTTGATGGCTGCATAGTATTCCATTGTGTATATATACCACTTCTTCTTGATCCATTCATCTGTTGATGGACATCTAGGTTCTTTCCATAGTTTGGCTATTGTGGACATTGCTGCTATAAACATTCGGGTGCACGTGCCCCTTTGGATCACTACGTTTGTATCTTTAGGGTAAATTCCCAGTAGTGCAATTGCTGGGTCATAGGGCAGTTCTATTTTCAACATTTTGAGGAACCTCCATGCTGTTTTCCAGAGTGGTTGCACCAGCTTGCATTCCCACCAACAGTGTAGGAGGGTTCCCCTTTCTCCACATCCTCGCCAGCATCTGTCATTTCCTGACTTGTTGATTTTAGCCATTCTGACTGGTGTGAGGTGATATCTCATTGTGGTTTTGATTTGTATTTCCCTGATGCCGAGTGATATGGAGCACTTTTTCATGTGTCTGTTGGCCATCTGGATGTCTTCTCTGCAGAAACGTCTGTTCATGTCCTCTGCCCATTTCTTGATTGGATTATTTGTTCTTTGGGTGTTGAGTTTGTTAAGTTCTTTATAGATTTTGGACACTAGTCCTTTATCTGATATGTCGTTTGCAAATATCTTCTCCCATTCTGTCAGTTGTCTTTTGGTTTTGTTAACTGTTTCCTTTGCTGTGCAAAAGCTTTTGATTTTGATGAAATCCCAACAGTTCATTTTTGCCCTTGCTTCCCTTGCCTTTGGCGATGTTCCTAGGAAGATGTTGCTGTGGCTGAGGTCGAAGAGGTTGCTGCTTGTGTTCTCCTCAAGGATTTTGATGGATTCCTTTCTCACATTGAGGTCCTTCATCCATTTTGAATCTATTTTTGTGTGTGGTGTAAGGAAATGGTCCAATTTCATTTTTCTGCACGTGGCTGTCCAATTTTCCCAACAACATTTATTGAAGAGGCTGTCTTTTTTCCATTGGACATTCTTTCCTGCTTTGTCGAAGATTAGTTGACCATAGAGTTGAGGATCTATTTCTGGGCTCTCTATTCTGTTCCATTGGTCTATGTGTCTGTTTTTGTGCCAGTGCCATGCTGTCTTGATGATGACAGCTTTGTAATAAAGCTTGAAGTCCGGAATTGTGATGCCACCAACTTTGGCTTTGTTTTTCAATATCCCTTTGGCTATTCGAGGTCTTTTCTGGTTCCATATAAATTTTAGGATTATTTGTTCCATTTCTTTGAAAAAGATGGATGGTACTTTGATAGGAATTGCATTAAATGTGTAGATTGCTCTAGGTAGCATAGACATTTTCACAATATTTATTCTTCCAATCCAGGAGCATGGAACATTTTTCCATTTCTTTGCATCTTCCTCAATTTCTTTCATGAGTACTTTATAGTTTTCTGAGTATAGATTCTTAGCCTCTTTGGTTAGGTTTATTCCTAGGTATCTTATGGTCTGGGGTGCAATTGTAAATGGGATTGACTCCTTAATTTCTCTTTCTTCTGTCTTGTTGTTGGTGTAGAGAAATGCAACTGATTTCTGTGCATTGATCTTATATCCTGACACTTTACTGAATTCCTGTACAAGTTCTAGCAGTTTTGGAGTGGAGTCTTTTGGGTTTTCCACATAGAGTATCATATCATCTGCGAAGAGTGATAATTTGACTTCTTCTTTGCCGATTTGGATGCCTTTAATTTCCTTTTGTTGTCTGATTGCTGAGGCTAGGACTTCTAGTACTATGTTGGATAGCAGTGGTGATAATGGACATCCCTGCCGTGTTCCTGACCTTAGTGGAAAAGCTTTCAGTTTTTCTCTATTGAGAATGATATTTGCAGTGGGTTTTTCATAGATGGCTTTGATGATATTGAGGTATGTGCCCTCTATCCCTACACTTTGAAGGGTTTTGATCAGGAAGGGATGCTGTACTTTGTCAAATGCTTTTTCAGCATCTATTGAGAGTATCATATGGTTCTTGTTCTTTCTTTTATTGATGTGTTGTATCACATTGACTGATTTGCGGATGTTGAACCAACCTTGCAGCCCTGGGATAAATCCCACTTGGTTGTGGTGAATAATCCTTTTAATGTACTGTTGAATCCTATTGGCTAGTATTTTGGTGAGAATTTTTGCATCTGTGTTCATCAAGGATATTGGTCTATAGCTCTCTTTTTTGATGGGATCCTTGTCTGGTTTTGGGATCAAGGTGATGTTGGCCTCATAAAATGAGTTTGGGAGTTTTCCTTCTATTTCTATTTTTTGGAACAGTTTCAGGAGAATAGGAATTAGTTCTTCTTTAAATGTTTGGTAGAATTCCCCGGGAAGCCATCTGGCCCTGGGCTTTTGTTTGTTTGGAGATTTTTAATGACTGTTTCAATCTCCTTACTGGTTATGGGTCTGTTCAGGCTTTCTATTTCTTCCTGGTTCAATTTTGGTAGTTTATATGTTTCTAGGAATGCATCCATTTCTTCCAGATTGTCAAATTTGTTGGTGTAGAGTTGCTCGTAGTATGTTCTTATAATAGTTTGTATTTCTTTGGTTTAGTTGTGATCTCTCCTCTTTCATTCAGGATTTTATTTATTTGGGTCCTTTCTCTTTTCTTTTTGATAAGTCTGACCAAGGGTTTATCAATTTTATTAATTCTTTCAAAGAACCAGCTCCTAGTTTCGTTGATTTGTTCTATTGTTTTTTTGGTTTCTATTTCATTGATTTCTGCTCTGATCTTTATGATTTCTCTTCTCCTGCTGGGCTTAGGGTGTCTTTCTTGTTCTTTCTCCAGCTCCTTTAGGTGTAGGGTTAGGTTGTGTACCTGAGACCTTTCTTGTTTCTTGAGAAAAGCTTGTACCACTATATATTTTCCTCTCAGGACTGCCTTTGTTGTGTCCCACAGATTTTGAACCGTTGTATTTTCATTATCATTTGTTTCCATGATTTTTTTCAATTCTTCTTTAATTTCCCGGTTGACCCATTCATTCTTTAGAAGGATGCTGTTTAGTCTCCATGTATTTGTGTTCTTTCCAAACTTCCTCTTGTGGTTGAGTTCTAGCTTCAGAGCATTGTGGTCTGAAAATATGCAGGGAATGATCCCAATCTTTTGATACCGGTTGAGTCCTGATTTAGGACCGAGGATGTGATCTATTCTGGAGAATGTTCCATGTGCACTAGAGAAGAATGTGTATTCTGTTGCTTTGGGATGAAATGTTCTGAATATATCTGTGATGTCCATCTCATCCAGTGTATCATTTAAGGCCTTTATTTCCCTGTTGATCTTTTGCTTGGATGATCTGTCCATTTCCATGAGGGGACTGTTAAAGTCCCCTACTATTATTGTATTATTGTTGATGTGTTTCTTTGATTTTGTTATTAATTGGTTTATATAGTTGGCTGCGCCCACGTTGGGGGTGTAGATATTTAAAATTGTTAGCTCTTCTTGTTGGACAGACCCTTTGAGTATGATATAGTGTCCTTCCTCATCTCTTATTATAGTCTTTGGCTTAAAATCTAATTGATTTGATATAAGGATTGCCACTCCTGCTTTTTTCTGATGTCCATTAGCATGGTAAATTCTTTTCCACCCCCTCACTTTAAGTCTGGAGGTGTCTTCGGGTTTAAAATGAGTTTCTTGGAGGCAACATATAGATGGGTTTTGTTTTTTTATCCATTCTGATACCCTGTGTCTTTTGATTGGGGCATTTAGCCCATTAACATTCAGGGTAACTATTGAGAGATATGATTTTAGTGCCATTGTATTGCCTGTAAGGTGACTGTTACTGTATATGGTCTCTGTTCCTTTCTGATCTACCACTTGTAGGCTCTCTCTTTGCTTAGAGGACCCCTTTCTGTATTTCCTGTAGAGCTGGTTTGGTGTTTGCAAATTCTTTCAGTTTTTGTTTGTCCTGGAAGCTTTTAATCTCTCCTTCTATTTTCAATGATAGCCTAGCTGGATAGAGTATTCTTGGCTGCATGTTTTTCTCGTTTAGTGCTCTGAAAATATCATGCCAGCTCTTTCTGGCCTGCCAGGTCTCTGTGGATAAGTCAGCTGCCAATCTAATACTTTTACCATTGTATGTCACAGCCTTCTTTTCCCGGGCTGCTTTCAGGATTTTCTCTTTGTCACTAAGGCTTGTAAATTTTACTATTAGGTGACGGGGTGTGGGCCTATTCTTATTGATTTTGAGGGGCCTTCTCTGAACCTCCTGAATTTTGATGCTCGTTCCCTTTGCCATATTGGGGAAATTCTCCCCAATAATTCTCTCCAGTATACCTTCTGCTCCCCTCTCTCTCTTTCTTCTTCTTCTGGAATCCCAATTATTCTAATGTTGTTTCGTCTTATGGTGTCACTTATCTCTCGAATTCTCCCCTCATGGTCCAGTAGCTGTTTGTCCCTCTTTTGCTCAGCTTCTTTATTCTCTGTCATTTGGTCTTATATATCGCTAATTCTTTCTTCTGCCTCATTTATCCTAGCAGTGAGAGCCTCCATTTTTGATTGAACTTCATTAATAGCTTTTTTGATTTCAACTTGGTTAGATTTTAGTTCTTTTATTTCTCCAGAAAGGGCTTTTATATCTCTGGAGAGGGTTTCTCTAATATCTTCCATGCCTTTTTCGAGCCCAGCTAGGACCTTGAGAATTGTCATTTTGAACTCTAGATCTGACATATTACCAATGTCTGCATTGATTAGGTCCCTAGCCTTGGGTACTGCCTCTTGTTCTTTTTTTTGTTGTGAATTTTTCCGCCTTGTCATTTTGTCCAGCTAAGAGTATATGAAGGAGCAAGTAAAATACTAAAAGGGTGGCAACAATCCCAGGAAAATATGCTTTAACCAAATCAGAAGAGATCCCAAATCATGAGGGGGGATTTCTCCCCCCTCACGATTGGGTGAGGGATCTCCTCTGATTGGGATCTCCTTTGATTGGGATCTCCCAATCTCTTCTGATTGGGATCTCCCAATCTCTTCTGATTGGGATCTCTTCTGATTTGGGGATAAAAAGAGGTTCAAAAAGAAAGAAAGAAAAAAAAGAAAAAAAGAATTAAAAAAAGGATTGAATTAAAAATTCAATCAAGAATTTAAAAAAGAATTAAGAAAAATAAAGATTGAAGAGATTAGGATCTCTTCTGATTTGGGGATAAAAAGAGGTTGAAAAAGAAAGAAGGAAGAAAAAGAAAAAAAGAATTAAAAAAAAGAGATTGATTTAAAAATTCAATCAAGAATTTAAAAAAGAATTAAGAAAAAAAAAGTTTGAAGAGATTAGGATCTCTTCTGATTTGGGGATAAAAAGAGGTTCAAAAAGAAAGAAAGAAAAAAAAAGAATTAAAAAAAAGAAAATGAATAAAGAAAAGTATAAAAAAGAAAAAAATATATATATTAGATAATCTAGTTAAAAAACGTTAAAATAGAAAAGGGTAAAAGTTATAAAAAATTTTAGCAGACGAAGAGAAAAAAAATGAAAAAGAAAAAAATTAAATTGACTGCAAGACTAAAAAATCACAGGCAGAAAGCCATGAGTTCCGTGGTTTGTTTTCTCCTCCTCTGGAATTCTGCTGCTCTCTCCTTGGTATTGAAACTGCACTCCTTGGTAGGTGAACTTGGTCTTGCCTGGATTTCTTGTTGATCTTCTGGGGGAGGGGCCTGGTGTAGTGATTCTCAAGTGTCTTTGCCCCAGGCGGAATTACACCGCCCTTACCAGGGGCCGGGCTGAGTGATCTGCTCGGCTTTGCTTTCAGGAGCTTTTGTTCCCTGAGCACTTTCCGTAGAGTTCCGGAGGACGGGAATACAAATGGCGGCCTCCTGGTCTCCAGCCCGGAGAGCCCAGGGCCCCGCTCCCCTGTGCGCCCTCAGCGAACAGCTCCTAGGAACTCGCGTCTGCCTAACCTCCGGCCGCGCTCCGAGCTCACCGAGCTTGCCACCGGTTCAAGGCAACTCCGAGCTGCGAGCTTACTGTCGGCTCTGTCTCTGCAGCCGGCTTTCCTGTTCCAATAACCGCAAGCTCTGCGACACTCAGACACCCCCGATCCTTCTGTGACCCCGCGGGACCTGAGGTCACGCCAACCCCGTGTGGGCTTCGCCCCGGTTTAGCCTCCGGAGCCATGTCCCTCAGCGGAACAGACTTTTAAAAGTCCTGATTTTGTGCTCCGTTGCTCCGCCGCTTGCCGGGAGCCGGCCCCTCCCCCCGGGGTCTATCTTCCCGTCGCTTTGGATTCACTTCTCCGCCAGTCCTACCTTTCAGAAAGTGGTTGTTTTTCTGTTTCTAGAATTGCTGTTCTTCTTCTCTTCGATTTGCCGATGGATTTGCAGGTGTTTGCAATCTTTAGATAAGCTCTCTAGCTGATCTCCTGCTAGCTGAGGTAGTCTCAGCCTGCTATTTCTCCGCCATCTTGACTCCTCTCTCCCCCTTCATATATTCTTACCTGGACAAAATGACAAGGTGGAAAAACTCAACACAAAGAAAAAGAACAAGAGGCAGTACCAAAGGCTAGGGACCTAATCAATATAGACATTGGTAATATGTCAGATCTAGAGTTCAGAATGATGATTCTCAAGGTTCTAGATGGGCTCAAAAAAGGCATGGAAGATAGTAAAGAAACCCTCTCTGGAGAGATGAAAGCCTTTTCTGGAGAAATAAGAGAACTAAAATCTAACCAAGTTTAAATTAAAAAAGCTATTAATGAGGTGCAATAAAAAATGGAGGCTCTTGGGGCGCCTGGGTGGCTCAGTGGGTTAAGCTGCTGCCTTCGGCTCGGGTCATGATCTCAGGGTCCTGGGATTGAGTCCCGCGTCAGGCTATCTGCTCAGAAGAGGCCTGCTTCCCTTCCTCTCTCTCTGCCTGCCTCTCTGCCTACTTGTCCTACTTGTGATTTCTCTCTGTCAAATAAATAAAATCTTTTTAAAAAATGGAGGCTCTTACTGCTAGGATAAATGAGGCAGAAGAAAGAATTAGTTATATAGAAGACCAAATGACAGAGAATAAAGAAGCTGAGCAAAAGAGAGACAAACACTGGACCACAAGGGGAGAATTCGAGAGATGGTGACACCATAAGATGAAACAACATTAGAATAATTGGGATTCCAGAAGAAGAAGAAAGAGAGAGAGGTATATTGGAGAGAATTATTGTAGAGACTTTCCATAATATGGAAAAGGGAACAAGCATCAAAACCCAGGAGGTGCAGAGATGCCCCCCCATAATCAGTAAGAATAGATTCACACCCCATCACCTAATAGTAAAATTTACAAGTCTTAGCAACAAAGATAAAATCCTGAAAACAGCCCGGGAGAAGAAGTCTGTAACATACAATGATAAAAATTTTAGATTGGCAGTGGACTTATCCACAGAGACCTGGCAGGCCAGAAAGAACTGGCATGATATATTCAGAGCACTAAATGAGAAAAACATGCAGCCAAGAATACTATATCCAGCTAGGCTATCATTGAAAATAGAAAGAGAGATAAAAAGCTTCCAGGACAAACAAAAACTGAAAGAATTTGCAAACACCAAACCAGATCTACTTGAATATTGAAAGGGGTCCTCTAAGCAAAGAGAGACCCTAAAAGAAGTAGATCAGAAAGGAACAGAGACGATATACAGTAACAGTCAACTTACAGGTAATACAATGGCACTAAATTCGTATTTTTCAATAGTTACCCTGAATGTTAATAGGCTAAATGCCCCAATCAAAAGACACAGGGTATCAGAATGGATAAAAAAAAAAAAACCCATCAATATGCTGCCTACAAGAAACTCATTTTATACCCGAAGTCACCTCCAGATTTAAAGTGAGGGGGTGAAAACAATTTACCATGCTAATGGACATCTAAAGAAAGCTGGGGTGGCAATCCTTACATCATACATTTAGATTTTAAGCCAAAAACTATAATAAGAGATGAAGAAGGACACTACAAAATACTCAAAGGGTCTTTCCAACAAGAAGATCTAATAATTTTAAATATCTATTCCCCTAACATGGGAGTAGCCAACTATATAAACCAATTAATAACAAAATCAAAGAAACACATAAACAATAATACAATAATAGTAGGGGACTTTAACACTCCCCTCACTGAAATGGACAGATCATCCAAGCAAAGGATCAACAAGGAAATAAAGGCCTTAAATGACAAACTGGACGAGATGGACAACACAGGTATATTCAGAACATTTCATCCCAAAGTAACAGAATACACATTCTTCTCTAGTGCACATGGAACATTCTCCAGAATAGATCACATACTGGGTCATAAATCAGGTCTTAACTGGTATCAAAAGATTGGGACCATTCCCTGCATATTTTCAGATCACAGTGCTCTGAAGCTAGAACTCAATCACAAGAGGAAATTTGGAAAGAACTCAAATACATGGAGACTAAACAGCATCCTTCTAAAGAATGAATGGGTCAACCAGGAAATTAAAGAAGAATTGAAAAAAATTCATGGAAACAAATGATAATGAAAACACAACTGTTCAAAATCTGTGGGACACAGGAAAGGCAATCCTGAGAGGAAAATATATAGCAATACAAGCCTTTCTCAAGAAACAGGAAAGGTCTCAAGTACACAAACTAACCCTACACCTAAAGGAGCTGGAGAAAAAAACAAGAAAGAAACCCTAAACCCAACAGGAGAAGAGAAATCATAAAGATCAGAGCAGAAATCAATGAAATAGAAACCAAAACAAACAAACAAACAAACAAAAGAACAAATCAATGAAACTAGGAGATGGTTCTTTGAAAGAATGAATAAGATTGATAAACCCCTGCCCAGACTTAACAAAAAGAAAAGAGAAAGGACCCAAATAAATAAAATCATGAAGGAAAGAGGAGACATCACAACCAACACCAAAGAAATATGAACAATTATAAGAATATTCTATGAGCAACTCTACGGCAAAAAATTTGACAATATGGAAGAAATGGATGCATTCCTAGAGACATATAAACTACCACAACTGAACCAGGAAGAAATAGAAAACCTGAAAAGTTGATTGAAACAGTATTCAAAAACCTCCAAACAAACAAAAGCCCAGGGCCAGACGGCTTCCGGGGGAATTCTACCAAACATGTAAAGAAGAACTAATTCTTATTCTCCTGAAACTGTTCCAAAAAATAGAAATGGAAGGAAAACTTCCAAACTCATTTTATGAGGCCAGCATCACCTTGATCCCAAAACCAGACAAGGATCCCATCAAAAAAGATAATTACAGACCAATATCCTTGATGAACACAGATGCGAAAATTCTCACCAAAATGCTAGCCAGTAGCATCCAACAGTACATTAAGAAGATTATTCACCATGACCAAGTGGGATTTATTCCAGGGCTGTAAGCCTGGTTCAAAATCCGCAAATCAATCAATGTGATACAATAGATTAATGAAAGAAGGAACAAGAACCATATGATACTCTCAATAGATGCTGAAAAAACATTTGACAAAGTACAACATCCCTTCTTGATCAAAACTCTTCAATGTGTAGGGGTAGAGGGTACATACCTCAATATTATCAAAACCATTTATGAAAAACTCACTGCAAATATCATTCTCAATGGAGAAAAACTGAAAACTTTTTCGCTAAGGTCAGGAACATGGCAGGGATGTCCATTATCACCACTTCTATTCAACATAGTACTAGAAGTCCTAGCCTCAGCAATCAGACAAAAAAAAAAAAAAAAGAAGTCAAAGGCATCCAAATTGGCAAAGAAGTCAAACTATCACTCTTTGCAAATGATATGATACTATATGTGGAAAATCTGAAAGACTCCACACCAAAACTGCTAGAACTTGTACAAGAACTCAGTAAAGTGTCAGAATATAAAATCAATGCACAGAAATCAGTTGCATTTCTATACATCAACAACAAGACAGAAGAAAGAGAAATTAAGGAGTCAGTCCCATTTACAATTGCACCCAAAACCATAAGATACCCAGGAATACACCTAACCAAAGAGGCAAAGAATCTATACAAAGAAAACTATAAGGTACTCATGAACGAAATTGAGGAAGATACAAAGAAATGGAAAAATGTTCCATGCTCCTGGATCGGAAGAACTAATATTGTGAAAATGTCTATGCTACTTAAAGCAATCTACACATTTAATGCAATCCCTATCAAAATCCCACCCATTTTTTTCAAATAAATGGAACAAATAATCCTAAAATTTATATGGAACCAGAAAAGACCTCGAATAGCCAAAGGAATATTGAAAAAGAAAACCAAAGTTGGTGGCATCAAAATTCCAGACTTCAAGCTCTATTACAAAGCTGTCATCATCAAGACAGTATGGTACTGGCACAAAAACAGACACATAGATCAATGGAACATAAATGCCCAGAAACAGACCCTCAACTGTATGGTCAACTAATCTTTGACAAAGCAGGAAAGAATGTCCAATGGAAAAAAGACAGTCTTTTTTTTTTAAGATTTTATTTATTTATTTGACAGAGAGAGATAACAAGCAGGCAGAGAGAGGAGGAAGCAGGCTCCCTGCTGAGCAGAGAGTCTGATGTGGGGCTCGATCCCAGGACCCTGAGATCATGACCTGAGCTGAGGGCAGCAGCTTAACCTACTGAGCCACCGAGGTGCCTCAAAAAAAGACAGTCTTTTCAACAAATGGTGTTGGGAAAATTGGACAGTCACATGCAGAAAAATGAAATTGGACCATTTCCTTACACCACACATGAAAATAGACTCAAAATGGATGAAGGACCTCAATGTGAGAAAGGAATCCATCAAAATCCTTGAGGACAACACAGGCAGCAACCTCTTCAACCTCAGCTGCAGCAATTTCTTCCTAGAAATGCTGCCAAAGGCAAGGGAAGCAAGGGAAAAAAATCAACTATTGGGATTTCATCAAGATCAAAATCTTTTGCACAGGAAAGGAAACAGTTAACAAAACCAAAAGACAATAGACAGAATGGGAGAAGATATTTGCAAATGATATACCAGATAAAGGGCTAGTATCCAAAATCTATAAAGAGCTTAGCAAACTCAACACCCAAAGAACAAATAATCCAATCAAGAAATGGGCAGAGGACATGAACAGACATTTCTTCAAAGAAGACATCCAGATGGCCAACAGACACATGAAAAAATGCTCCCCTTCACTCGGCATCAGGGAAATACAAATCAAAACCACAATGAGATACTACCTCACACCAGTCAGAATGGCCAAAATTAACAAGTCAGGAAATGACAGATGCTGGCGAGGATGTGGAAAAAGGGGAACCCTCCTACATTGTTGGTGGGAATGCAAGCTGGTGCAACCACTCTGGAAAACAGCATGGAGGTTCCTCAAAAAGTTGAAAATAGAGCTACTCTATGACCTAGCAATTGTTCTACTGGTTATTTACCCTAAAGATACAAACGTTGTGATCTAAAGGGGCACATGCACCCGTATGTTTATAGCAGCATTGTCCACAATACCCCAAAAATGGAAAGAACTTAGATATCCATCAACAGATGAATGGATAAAGAAGAGGTGGTATATATATACAATGGAATACTATGCAGTCATCAAAAGAAATGAAATCTTGCCATTTGTGATGACGTGGTTGGAACTAAAGGGTATTATGCTTGGCGAAATAAGTCAAGTGGAGAAAGACAACTATCATATGATTTCCCTGATATGAGGAAGTGGAGAGGCAACGTAGGGGGTTTGAGGGGTAGGAAAAGAATAAATGAAACAAGATGGGATCAGGAGGGAAGCAAACCATAAGAGACCCAATCTCACAGAACAAAGTGAGGGTTGCTGGGGGGAGTGGGGTTGGGAGAGGGTGGTGGGGTTATGGACATTGGGGAAGGTATGTGCTATGGTGAGTGCTGTGAAGTATGTAAACCTGGCAATTCACAGACCTGTACCTCTGGGGGTAAAAATACATTATATGTTTATAAAAAATTAAAAAAATTAATTAAAAAATTTAGAATTGTATTTGTTTCAGAGGTAGGGTTTAGTGATTCGTCAGTTGCATAGAATACCAAGTGTTCATTACATCACATGCCCTTCTTAATGCCCATCACCCAGTTACCCCATTCCCCCTGCACCTCTCCTCCAGAAAACCTTGTTTTTTTTCTAGAGTTAAGAATTCTTATTCTTTGTCTCTCTCTCTGATATTGTCTTATTTTATTCTTCTTTCCCTTCGTCTATGTTCATCTGTTTTGTTTCTTAAATTCCACATGAGTGAAATCATATGGTATTTGCCTTTCTCTGACTGCCTCATTTCGTTTAACATAATACCCTCTAGTTCCATTCACATCCTCACAAATGGCAAGATTTCATTCTTTTTGATAGCTGTATATAATTTGATATATTGTATATATACAATATTCCATTGTATATATACACCACGTCTTCTTTATCCATTTATCCATTGAAGGTCATCTCATCTCTTTCCATAGTTTGGCTATTGTGGATATTGCTCCTGTAAACATTGGAGTGCAAGTGCACCTTCGAATCACTGTTTGTACCCCTTGGGTAAATACCTAGTAGTGCAATTGCTGGGAACCTTCCTACTATTTTCCAGAGTGGCTGCACCAGTTTGCATTCCCACCAACAGTGTGAGAGAGTTCCCCTTTCTCCAAATCCTAGCCAACATTCGTTGTTTCCCGACTTGTTCATTTGCCAGTTATGACTAGTCTGAGGTGGTATCTCATTGTGTGTTTGATCTGTGTTTCCCTGATGCCAAATGATGTTGAGCATTTTCTCATATTTCTGCTGACCATTTGTATGTCTTCTTTGGAGAAATGTCTGTTCATGTCTTCTGCCATTTGTTGAATCTTTTTTTTTCTTTTTTGGATATTGAGTTTGATAAGTTCTTTTTTAAAAAGATTTTTATTATTTATTTATTGCAATAGGGCAAGAATGAGAGAGATAGAGCGCACAAGCAGGGGGATCAGCAGGCAGAGGGTGAAGCAGGCTCTTCATTGAGCAGGAAGCCTGATGTGGGGCTTGATCCTGGGATTCCAGAATCATGACCTGAGCCAAAGACAGACACTTAACTGACTAACTCAGGCACCCTGAGTTTGATAAGTTCTTTATAGATTTTGGATACTAGCCCTTTATCTGGTAAGATATTTGCAAATATCTTCTACCATTCCGTAGGCTGTCCTTTAGTTTTTTTGACTGTTTCCATAACTGTGCAAAAGCTTTTTTATTTTGATGAAGTCCCAATAGTTCATTTTTGTTTTTGTTTCCATTAGCTTCAGAGACATGTCTAGCAAGAATTTGTTGTGGCCAAGATGACAAGTTGCTTCCTGTGTTCTCCTCTAGGATTTTGATGGATTCCTTTCTCACATTTAGGTATTCATACATTTTGAGTTTATTTTTGTGTATGGTATAAGAAAATGGTCCAGCTTCATTCTTCTGTATGTGACTGTCCAATATTCCCAACACCATTTGTTGAAGAGACTGTGTTTTCCCCATTGGATATTCTTTACTACTTTGTCAAAGATTAGTTGACCATTGAGTTGAGAGTCCACTTCTCAGCTCTCTATTCTGTTCCATTGATCTATGTGTCTGTTTTTGTGCCAGTACCATACTGTGATGGTTACAGCTTTGGAATAGAGCTTGAAGTCTGGAATGGTGATACCTCTGGCTTTGGTTTACCTTTTCAACATTCCGTTAGCTATTTGGGGTCTTTTCTGGTTCTGTACAGAGTTTTGGATTATTTGCTCCAGCTCTGTGAAAAATGTTGATGGTATTTTGATAGTGATTGAATTGAATGTGTAGATTGCTTTGGATAGCATAGACAGTTTAACATTATTTGTTATTTCAATCCATGAGCATGGAATACTTTTCTATTACTATGTATATTCCTCAATTTCTTTCATAAGTGTTCTATAGTTTTCAGAGTACAGATCCTGTATCTATTTGTTTAGGTTTGTTCCTACGTATCTTATGGTTTTTGTTGTAATTGTTAAAAGGATCAATTCTTTGATTTCTTTTTCTTCTGCTTAATTTTAAGTGTATAGAAATGCAACTGATTTCAGGGCATTGATTTTACATACTGCCACATTGCTGAATTCCTCTATCAGTTCTAGCAATTTTGGGGTGGAGTCTTTTGGGTTTTCCACATGCAGTATCATGTCATCTGCAAAGATTGAAAGTTTGACTTCTTTGCCAATTTGGATGCCTTTAACTTCTTTTTGTCGCTTGATTGCTGAGGCTAGGACTTCTAGTACTATGTTTAACAAAGTGGTGAGAATGGACATCCCTGTCGTGTTCCTAACCTTAGGGGTAAAGCTCTTAGGTTTACCCTGATGAGGGTGATATTCGCTGTGGGTTTTTTGTAGGTGGCTTTTATGATATTAAGGTGTGTACCCTCCATCCCTACATGGTGGAGAGTTTTAATCAGGAAAGGTTGCTGTATTTTGCAAAATTCTTTTTATGCATCTATTGACAGGATTATATAGGTTTTTTATCAATCACATTAAATCAATCACATCAATTGATTTGCCAATGCTGAACCATTCTTGTAGCCCAGGGGAAAAAAAATTCCACTTGGTCCTGGTGAATAATCCTTTTACTGTATTGTTGGATCCTATTAGTTAATGTCTTGGGAATTTTTGCATCCATGTTCATCAGGGATATTGGTCTATAATTCTTTCTGGTGGGGTCTTTGTCTGCTTTTTGGATCAAGGTAATGTGTGCTTCATAGAATGACTTTGGAAGTTTTCCTTCCATTTCTATTTTTAGAAACAGTTTTAGAAGAATAGGTATTAATTCTTTTTTAAATGTTTGGTAGAGGGACACCTGTGGCTCAGTGGGGTAAGCATCTGCCTTCAGCTCAGATCATGATCCCATGAGACCCTCATCAGGCTCCTTGCTCAGTGGGGAGCCTGCTTCTCCCTCTGCTAGCTGTTATTTCTCTCTCTCTCTGCCCCTTTATGATAAATATATGAATAAGTATTTAAAAAATAAATGTTTGGTAGAATTTCCCTAGGAAGTCATCTTGTCCTGGGCCCTTTGTTGGGAGATTTTTGATTACTGATTCAATTTCTTTCTGGTCATTCTTCTCTTCAGGTTTTGTATTTCTTCCTATTTCAGTTTTGGTAGTTTATATTTCTAGGAACTGATCCATTTCTTCCAGATAGCCTAATTTGTTGGCATATAATTGCTCATAGTATTTTCTTATATTTGTTTGTATTTTTGGTGTTGGTTATGATCTCTCCTCTTTCATTCAAGATTTTATTTGGGTCCTCTCTCTTTTCTTTTTGATACATCTGGATACAGGTTTATCAATCTTATTATTTCAAAGAACCAGATCCTAGTTTCATTCATCTGTTCTACTGTTCTTTTGATTACTATATCATTGGTTTCTGCTCTAATCTTTATTAGTTTTCTTCTCCTGCTGGATTTAGGGTTTATTTGCTGTTCTTTTTCCAGTACCTTTAGGTTTAAGGTTAGGTTGTATATTTGAGACTTTTCTGGCTTCTTCAGAAAGGCTTATATTGCTATATACTTCCCTCTTGACACTACACTTGCTGCATCCCCAAGTTTCTGGACTGTAGTGTTTTCATTTTTATTTGTTTCTGTGTATTTTTAAATTCTTCTTTAATTTCTTGGTTGACCTATTATTTCTTTAGTAGGTTGCTTTTTAACCTCTATGTATTTGTGTTTCTTCAAGATTTTCTCTTGTGATTAAGTTCAAGTTTTAAAACACTGTAGTCTGAATATATGCAAGGAATAATCTCAATCTTTTGGTACCAGTTGAGAATTGATTTGTGACTCAGTATGCAATCTATTCTGGATATTGTTCCATGCACACTTGAGATGAATGTGTATTCTACTGTTTTAGGATGAAATGCTCTGAATATATTTGTAGAGTCCATCTGGTCCAGTGTGTCATTCAGAGCCCTTATTTCCTTGTTGATCTTCTTAAATAGTTGTCCCTTGCTGTGAGTGGGGTGTTAAAGTACCCTGCTATTATTGTGTTCTTATCAATGAGGTTCTTTCATTTTGTTATTATTTTTTTCCAATTTACTTATTTTCAGAAAAACAGTATTCATTATTTTTTCACCACACCCAGTGCTCCATGCAAGCCGTGCCCTCTATAATACCCACCACCTGGTACCCCAACCTCCCACCCCCCCGCCACTTCAAACCCCTCAGACTGTTTTTCAGAGTCCATAGTCTCTCATGGTTCACCTCCCCTTCAATTTACCCAAATTCCCTACTCCTCTCTAACGCCCCTTGTCCTCCATGCTATTTGTTATGCTCCACAAATAAGTGAAACCATATGATAACTGACTCTCTCTGCTTGACTTATTTCACTCAGCATAATCTCTTCCAGTCCCGTCCATGTTGCTACAAAAGTTGGGTATTCATCCTTTCTGATGGAGGCATAATACTCCATAGTGTATATGGACCACATCTTCCTTATCCATTCATCCGTTGAAGGGCATCTTGGTTCTTTCCATAGTTTGGCGACCGTGGCCATTGCTGCTATAAACATTGGGGTACAGATGGCCCTTCTTTTCATGACATCTGTGTCTTTGGGGTAAATACCCAGGAGTGCAATTGCAGGGTCATAGGGAAGTTCTATTTTTAATTTCTTGAGGAATCTCCACACTGTTCTCCAAAGAGGCTGCACCAACTTGCATTCCCACCAACAGTGTAAGAGGGTTCCCCTTTCTCCACATCCTCTCCAACACATGTTGTTTCCTGTCTTGTTAATTTTGGCCATTCTAACTGGTGTAAGGTGATATCTCAATGTGGTTTTAATTTGAATCTCCCTGAGGGCTAATGATGATGAGCATTTTTTCATGTGTCTGATAGCCATTTGTATGTCTTGATTGGAGAAGTGTCTGTTCATATCTTCTGCCCATATTTTGATGTGTTTGTCTGTTTCCTGTGGGTTGAGTTTGAGGAGTTCATTAAAGATCCTGGATATCAACCTTTTGTCTGTACTGTCATTTGCAAATATCTTCTCCCATTCCGTGGGTTGCCTCTTTGTTTTTTTGACTGTTTCCTTTGCTGTGCAGAAGCTTTTGATTTTGATGAAGTCCCAGAAGTTTATTTTCGCTTTTGTTTCCTTTGCCTTTGGAGACGTATCTTGAAAGAAGTTGCTGTGGCCGATATCAAAGAGACTACTGCCTATGTTCTCCTCTAAGATTCTGATGGATTCCTGTCTCACGTTGAGGCCTTTTATCCATTTTGAGTTGATCTTTGTGTACGGTGTAAGAGAATGGTCGAGTTTCATTCTTCTACATATAGCTGTCCAGTTTTCCCAGCACCATTTATTGAAGAGACTGTCTTTTTACCACTGTATATTTTTTCCTGTTTTGTCAAAGATTAATTGACCTTAGAGTTGAGGGTCCATATCAGGGCTCTCTACTCTGTTCCACGGGTCTATGTGTCTGTTTTTATGCCAGTACCATGCTGTCTTGGTGATCACAGCTTTGTAATAAAGCTTGAAATTCTTTATATGGAAAACCCAAAAGACTCCACCCCCAAGCTACTAGAACTCATACAGCAATTCAGCAACGTGGCAGGATACAAAGTCAATGTGCAGAAATCAGTGGCTTTCTTATACTCTAACAATGAAAATACAGAAAGGGAAATTAGAGAATAGATTCCATTTACTATAGCACCAAGAACCATAAGATACCTTGGAATAAACCTAACTAAAGAGGTAAAGGATCTGTACTTGAGGAACTATAGAACACTCGTGAAAGAAATTGAAGAAGACACAAAAAGATGGAAGACCATTCCATGCTCTTGGATCGGAAGAATAAACATTGTTAAAATGTCTATACTGCCTAGAGCAATCTATACTTTTAATGCCATTCCGATCAAAATTCCACCGGCATTCTTCAAAGAGCTGGAGCAAATAATCCTAAAATTTGTATGGAATCAGAAGAGACCCCGAATCGCTAAGGGAATGTTGAAAAACAAAAATAAAGCTGGTGGCATCATTTTGTTATTAATTAGTTTATATATTTGGTTGCTTCCAAGTTAGGGACATAAATATTTTCAATTGTTAGATTGTCTTGCTGGATAGACCCTTTAGTTATAATATAATGGCCTTCTTCATCTCTTATTACAGTCTTCAGTTTAAATTTAGTTTGTCTGATATAAGGATAGCTAATCCAGCTTCCTTTTTAAAAATAATTTATTTTTTTTTCAGCGTAACAGTATTCATTGTTTTTGCACCATACCCAGTGCTCCATGAAATCCGTGCCCTTTCTAATACCCACCACCTGGTTTCCCCAACCTCCCACCCCCCGCCCCTTCAAAACCCTCAGATTGTTTTTCAGGGTCCATAGTCTCACATGATTCATATCCCCTTCCAATTTACCCCAACCCCCTTCTCTCTAACTCCCCATGTCCTCCATGATTTTTGTTATGCTCCACAAATAAGTGAAACCATATAATTGACTCTCTCTGCTTGACTTATTTCACTCAGCATAATCTCTTCCAGTCCCATCCATGTTGCTACAAAAGTTGGGTATTCATCCTTTCTGATGGAGGCATAATACTCCATACTGTATATGGACCACATCTTCCTTATCCATTCATCCATTGAAGGGCATCTTGGTTCTTTCCACAGTTTGGCGACCGTGGCCATTGCTGCTATAAACATTGGGGTACAGATGGCCCTTCTTTTCACTACATCTGTATCTTTGGGGTAAATACCCAGTAGTGCAATCTCAGGGTCATAGGGAAGCTCTATTTTTAATTCCTTAAGGAATCTCCACACTGTTCTTCAAAGTGGCTGCACCAACTTGCATTCCCACCAACAGTGTAAGAGGGTTCCCCTTTCTCCACATCCTCTCCAACACATGCTGTCTCCTGTCTTGCTAATTTTGGCCATTCTTACTGGTGAAAGGTGGTATCTCAATGTGGTTTTAATTTGAATCTCCCTGAGGGCCAGTGATGATTAACATTTTTTCATGTGTCTGTTAGCCATTTGTATGTCTTCATTGGAGAAGTGTCTGTTCATATCTTCTGCCCATTTTTTGATATGATTGTCTGTTTCGTGTGTGTTGAGTTTCAGGAGTTCTTTATAGATCCTGGATATCAACCTTTTGTCTATACTGTCATTTGCAAATATCTTCTCCCATTCCGTGGGTTGCCTCTTTGTTTTCTTGACTGTTTCCTTTGCTGTGCAGAAGTTTTTGATTTTAATGAAGTCCCAAAAGTTCATCTTTGCTTTTGTTTCCTTTGCCTTTGGAGACACATCTTGAAAGAAGTTGCTGTGGCTGATATTGAAGAGGTTACTGCCTATATTCTCCTCTAGGGTTCTGATGGATTCCTGTCTCACGTTGATGTCTTTTATCCATTTCGAGTTTATCTTTCTGTACAGTGTAAGAGAATGGTCGAGTTTCATTCTTCTACATATAGCTGTCCAGTTTTCCCAGCACCATTTATTGAAGAGACTGTCTTTTTTCCACTGTATATTTTTTCCTGTTTTGTCGAAGATTAATTGACCATAGAGTTGAGGGTTCATATCTGGGCTCTCTACTCTGTTCCACTGGTCTATGTGTCTGTTTTTATGCCAGTACCATGTTGTCTTGGTGATCACAGCTTTGTAGTAAAGCTTGAAATCAGGTAACGTGATGCCCTCAGTTTTACTTTTGTTTTTCAACATTTCCTTAGCGATTCAGGCTCTCTTCTGATTCCATACAAATTTTTGGATTATTTGCTCCAACTCTTTGAAAAATATCGGTGGAATTTTGATTGGAATGGTATTAAAAGTATAGATTGCTCTAGGCAGTATAAACATTTTAACAATGTTTATTCTTCCAATCTAAGAGCATGGAATAGTCTTCCATCTTTTTGTGTCTTCTTCAATTTCTTTCATGAGTGTTCTTCAATTTCTTTCATTGGTTAGGTTTATTCCGAGTAATCTTATGGCTCTTGGTGCTATAGTAAATGGAATCGATTCTCTAATTCCCCTTTCTGTATTTTCATTGTTAGTGTATAAGAAAGTCACTGATTTCTGTACATTGACTTTGTATCCTGTCACATTTCCAGCTTCCTTTTGATGTCCATTAGCATGACTGTCTTGCTGGATAAAGTACTCTTGACTGTGCATTTTTTCCATTTAACACAATGATTGTATCATGCCAGTCCTTTCTGGTCTGCCAGGTCTTTGTGGGCTCATCTGCTGCCCGACTTATGTTTCTACCCTTGTAGGTTAAGTAACTCTTTTCCTATGCTACTTTCAAGATTTTCTTCTTATCTCTGAAATGTGCAAGCTTCACTATTATATGTCAAGGTATTGACCTATTTTTATTGAATTTGAGGGGAGCTCTCTGTGTCTCCTGGATTTTAATGCCTGTTTCCTTCTCCAGATTAGGGAAGTTCTTGGTTGTAATTTGTTCAAATATACCTTGTGCCCCTTTCTTTCGCTCCTCTTCTTCTGGGACCCCATTATTCAAATGTTATTGGGGTGCCTGCGTGGCTCAGTGGGTTAGGCCTCTGCCTTTGGCTCAGGTCATGATCTCAGAGTCCTGGGATGGAGCCCACATCAGGCTTTCTGCTCAGCAGGGAGCCTGTTTTCCCCTCTCTCTGCCTGGCTCTGCCTACTTGCAATCTCTCTCTCTGTCAAATAAATAAACAAAATCTTTAAAACAAACAAACAAACAAACAAACAAAAGGAGTATTATTTTGCTTTATGATGCTTCTCATTTCATGAATTTTTCCTTCATGATCCAGGAGTTGATTTTCTCTCTTTTTCTAAGTTTCCTTATTCTTCACCTTTTTCTGTTCTATATCACTGACTCTCTTCTGCCTCATTTATCTGAACAGTTCGAGCCCACATTTTTTTTCTTTCTTTCTTTTTTTTTCCAATTTGTTTATTTTCAGAAAAACAGTATTCATTATTTTTTCACCACACCCAGTGCTCCATGCAAGCCGTGCCCTCTATAATACCCACCACCTGGTACCCCAACCTCCCACCCCCCCCGCCACTTCAAACCCCTCAGACTGTTTTTCAGAGTCCATAGTCTCTCATGGTTCACCTCCCCTTCAATTTACCCAAATTCCCTACTCCTCTCTAATGCCCCTTGTCCTCCATGCTATTTGTTATGCTCCACAAATAAGTGAAACCATATGATAACTGACTCTCTCTGCTTGACTTATTTCACTCAGCATAATCTCTTCCAGTCCCGTCCATGTTGCTACAAAAGTTGGGTATTCATCCTTTCTGATGGAGGCATAATACTCCATAGTGTATATGGACCACATCTTCCTTATCCATTCATCCGTTGAAGGGCATCTTGGTTCTTTCCATAGTTTGGCGACCGTGGCCATTGCTGCTATAAACATTGGGGTACAGATGGCCCTTCTTTTCACGACATCTGTGTCTTTGGGGTAAATACCCAGGAGTGCAATTGCAGGGTCATAGGGAAGCTCTATTTTTAATTTCTTGAGGAATCTCCACACTGTTCTCCAAAGAGGCTGCACCAACTTGCATTCCCACCAACAGTGTAAGAGGGTTCCCCTTTCTCCACATCGAGCCCACATTTTTGATGGCATCTCAGTAACAACCTTTTTTAATTTAGGCCTTATTAGAGTTTAATTCCTTTATTTATTCAGTAAGGAATTCTCTAGTGTCTTCTCCCCCCCCCCCTTTTTTTTCCAAGCCCACCTAGTATCTTTATAATTGTTGTTTTGAATTCTAGTTCCAACATCTTACTTATGTCCACATAGATTAAATCTCTGGCAGTGAGTACTGCCTCTTGCTCTTTCTTTTGGTGTGAATTTCTCCATCTCAACATTATGTCTGGAAAAGAATAGATGAAAGAGAAAGAAAAGACAGAAAATGGCAGAAACACCACCAGAAAAATACAAACTAAACAAAGGAGAAGAAAACAGAAAGAAACCAAAATAAGAAAAAGTCAATCAAGAAGTAAAGCAGAACAAAACAATAAACTAGATCCTGGGTATATTTCGATCTGTTTGCTAAAAGAAACTAGATCCCAAAGTAGGAAAGAAAGAAAAACTTTATATATATATATATATATATATATATATATATAGCAAGGAAATAAAATACAATGAAAGGAAATGATACATATATGTAATATATATAAAAATAAAAAGTTAAAAGAAGTAAAAAAAGAGTTGATAAATATGAAAATAGCTGAAAAAATAAAAAGATGAAAGAATAATATAAAAACTCATGAATGCTCTGTACTGTTTTGCTCAAGAGCTGAAGTGTTGCAGTTCTCTATGATTGGTAAACTTGGCATTAGCTAGTTGCTCCTGCTGGTCTTCTGGGGGAGGGGCCTGTTGTACTGGTTCTCAGGTATCTTTGTTCTGGTGGAATCGCACCTCACCCCCTTGCCAGGAGGCTGAGCTCAGTGTAAGTGGCTCTGAATTGCACTATGTGGCTCTGTTTTGTTCATTGAAGGCTTCTATCCCCCATTGTGGAGGGGATAAAAATGGTGCCCCCCCCACTCTTCAGTGAATCCTCACAGAAAAAGCAGTCAGTCACTCTTGTCTCCCTGGTTTCTGCTCAAATGCTATGTTCACCCAGCTTGTGACCACATCTTTTTATCTCAGGCATGCAACCCATTTTCCAGTCTCCAAACTTTATGGACACCTGTAGCACAAAATTGCACTATTGCTCCCAAGGGAGAGAGGAGTATCTCAACTAGTTTCTGCCTTTTGCTGGGCCCCCACCCAAGAAGAGTTGCATGACCATGTAGCAGTTTGTGGTTCATGGAAACATTGATTAGAAAGTCAGGGCCCAGAATGGCTGCTTTCAGTTGACTTCCTTGCTCTGATACTTGGGAACTCTGCCACACTCATGCACCCCACTTCTTTTTGTCATCCTGATGATATTGAGACCATGAAACCTGGGATTCTGCCCTGCTTTGCCACCAGAACACATTTAAGCCAAGGATGTCCTCAACTGTAGCAGACTTCCAAATGTTATGATTTTGCACCGTACTTCTCATACTTTCCATTAGTCTGCTTAAGATCTCCCTCCCTTCCATGGGTTATCTTCCAATATATTACCCCATATTCACATCTCTGCAACTCCTACCTTACAAAAAGTGGTTTCTTTTCTATTTGTAGAATGTCAGAATTTTTCCCCATCAGATCTCCCCTTACTCCTCCACCATCTTAACTCCTACCCCTAAAGAGCCTATATTATTTTTTTTAAAGATTTTATTTTATTTATTTGAGAGAGAGAGAGACAGTGAGAGAGAGAATGAGCGAGGAGAAGGTCAGAGAGCGAAGCAGACTCCCCATGGAGCTGGGAGCCTGATGTGGGACTCGATCCCGGGACTCCAGGATCACGCCCTGAGCCAGAGGCAGTCGTCCAACCAACTGCGCCACCCAGGCGTCCCAAGAGCCTATATTATTTTTAATAGACCCCTTTATTTGAGGGTTTGCTAAGACCATTTATTGTCCCAAAGAGGATCTCACTCAGCACCTAGTTTCAGGCTGATTGGAAGCTAGACCCTCAGGCAGCAGCTTTTAAGGAATGCAAATATACAGTCTTGTATATAAGCATAAGCCCACTGGGCCCTCTAGCTGGGTGATTTGAAGGTGTCCATTGGGCAACAGTCATAAAAATCAGTGTATAAGCTCCTTTCTGGGAGATGCCAGTGAGTTGAGGCAATGTAGTTGAAGAGTAAAAAGATGGCATCTCAAAGTTTATGTTCCCTGAGAGTACTTCCATAGCTTCTAGATGTACGCCAAACCTGAAGACTGCTCCTGAGGCCAGGATTAGCAAGTATGCCTCTTGTAGAAAGGCTGAGGATGTTTCAGTTCTATCTGTTCAGTGCCTGGGAGTGGTAGTCTGCCAAGAAATCAATCTCTGATTGTTACAGTCCCATGGGACCCAAGAATGAAAACTCCTCTGGCCTCTAGACCCCAGTGATCAAGCGGTGGCTGCTGATCCCTGGTGGAAGCCTGCAAAAACTGGGGCACCAGACATGCATAAAAATATAATCTCTGAGAGTTACTGATGCTCTGGAGCATGGTAGAGGGATAGGGCAAAGATGGCACCCACTGGTTGGAACAAAACAAGGGAGAGTGCAAAAATGGCACTCATTAAAAAAGGAGGGAAAAAAAGAAAATTAAAAAATTATAAAATGGAATTAAACAAAGAAAAAAAGAAAGTGGGTGGAATATAGTGCCCACTGGCTTTAGCAAGCCAGAAAGAGAGCAGAAAGCCTGTTCCTACCAGCCTCCATTATTAGAGATTTTCCCAGAAGTCCCCTTCCACTCAAAGCAGTGCTTTAAAATTAGAAAATGAATCTTTTCACATAATTTCTGTGTGCTTTTCAAAGGGTTTCTTCTGCACTATGCCATGGAGTAGGTGAGTCTGCATGTGAGCACTTTAAAAGCCATTCCTAGGCTTCAGCCACAATGGTCTTCAAAACCAGATGTTTTGGGGGCTTTGCTGTCAATTGGTGTTCCTAAAAGTTGGTTTCCCAATGTGAGTACAAACCTTTACTCCTCAGGGAGAAGCTTCAAGTTGTAAATTCCTTCATGATTGTGGGTCACCATGCTGGGGGTGGGATTTTTTGCTAAATTGTGTCTCAGCGTTCCCTACTCACTTTGATGTGGTTTCCCTCCTGCTTTCATGATGTAAAGAGGTCACCTGCTTTTATTTATTTTTTTCCCTGAGGAAATTGTTCCATATATAGCTGTAGATTTGATATATTAGTGGGAGAAGATGAGTTCAGGATCTTCCTAATTCACCATCTTGAACAAGAACCCTAAAGTCACTTTTATTATATTTATAGAGTATTTTAAAAAAAATTTAAGATAATTTGAGGTGAAATTCACAAACAACCATTAAATTAGTTCTTTTATTTATTTTCATTTTATTTAAAATTAGTCACTTTAAAGTGATTTCAGTGGCATTTAGTACATTCACAATGCCGTGCAACCACCATCTCTATCTAGTTGTGAAACATTACTGCAACTCCAAAGTAAAATCCCTTACTTATTATACAGTTTGTTCCCACTCACCTCTTTTCTCCCAAATTCTGGAAACCACCAATCTACATTCTATCTCTACGAATTTATATATTCTGAATATTTCATAAAATTGGAATATATTATGTGAATTTTTGTGTTGGATTCTTTCACTTAGCATATTTTTGATATTCATGCTTTTGGAACATATATTGGTAGTTTACTCCTTTTTAATGGATATATATATGTGTATATATATAATGGATATATATATATATATATATATATACACAAAGTATGATATATATCATTTATCATTTATCCATTCATCTGCTGATGGACATTGGACTGCTTTCCCCTTTGGGCTATTGTGAATAGTGCTGCTATAAACATTGTGTGCAAACATTTGTTTGAATCCTTGTTTCCAATTCTTTTGGTTATATGCCAACAAGTAGAATTGTAGGGTCATAGGTAATTCTGTGTGAAACTTTTTGAGGAGCCATCAAACTATTCAGCATAACAGTTGAACCATTTTGTATTCTTACTATCCATGTATAAGGGTTCTAATTTCTTCACATTCTCACCAATACTTATTATTTTCCATTGTTTTGACAGTAACCATTTTAGTGAGTGTGAAGTAGTGCCTCATTGTGGTTTTGATTTTCATTTCCTTAGTGATTAATAATGTTGAGTATCTTTTCATGTGCTTGTCATTTGTATACCTTCTTTGAGGAATGTCCAAGATTTTGTCAATTTTTTAGGTTGGGTTGACCTTTTGTTGTCAAATTGTAGGAGTTCCTTTATTTTGTATATTAGACTCTTATTAGATATCTGATTTTAAATATTATCTACCATTGTGTAGGTTGTCTTTCTTACTTTGTTGATTATTCCCTCAGTGCATAAAAAGTTTTAATTTTGATGAAGTCTAATTTATCTTTTGTTTCTTCGGGGGCTTTTTTCTTTTGTCATATCTAAGAATCTATTGCTAAATCCAAGTTCTGGAAATTCACATTGTGTTTTTCTCCAAGACTTTGATGACTTTAGGTCTTACATTTTGACCATTAATCTTATGTTAATTTTTGAATATGATGTAAGATAGATGTCCAACTTCATTCTTTCACAGGGAGAAATTCAGTTGTTCCACCATTATTTATCAAAATGACTATATTCCTGAGGAGTGGCAATATGGTAGAGAAGTAGGAGAAGCTGTTCCAGCCAGTCCCCTAAAGTGAGCTAAATATCTACCAGAACACTCTGAACACCCATGAAATCAGCTTGAGATGTAGGATTATACACTTCTGGATCTCTACAGGGGCAGAAGACACCAGTGGAGAGGTAAAGTGGAGTGGAAATGTATGAACTGATATCAGAGGATAAATAGAAGGGAGAGGGAGCCACAAGAAGTGACCCACTGGAAAGTCATACCCCAATATGAAAGTGCCCTGTGGTTGGGGACCATAATTAACTTGGAGTCTGGTTAAAAGCACTCAAAAAGAGCAAAAGATCTTAAGGGGCAACTGGTGGAATCAGGTGGTCACAGGCAGAGGCCTAAGCCCACGTTTCCAGCACTATCACACTGTGTGACCACCTTTGCCATAGAGTCTGGTGGGGCCTCCAGTCCATGGTCCCTGCACCATGGCTTTCTGTTGCTTGCACCACCACTTGGCTGGGTGCACTCCTGCCCACATATGAGAAAGCCTGGTGTGGGTGCCAGCCAGCGGTCTCTAGGACTGCAACCTTCTGTGACTGGATGTGGGGTCTGAATGCTCCCAGCCCATGCCTGAGAGAACCAAGCATGGTTCTGGTCAGGATAACTTGACCAGCAATCTTCCATGACCTACATGACCACTGGGTCTGAGTGTACTTGGCCTTGGGCCTGGAAACCCCACAGCAGTCTTGGCAAAGGCAGCCACCAGAAGCGGGCTCCCTGGACCATATTGTTTGCGGTTTTAGTGGCATGGGGATGGTGCAGAGACAAGTGGGGGCCTTGGGTGACCACTGGGATGGTGGCTGGGAGTGCACACCACCTGTGGGTGATTGTGCTGTTCAGCGGAGTTTGCAGAGGGAGAGTCTGTATTTTCCGGACACAGGGGAAGTCTGTGGCTTCTCTCTGAGGTGGAGGTCTGGATACAGACAGATTCTTTGTTTGCTCTGACCCTCTGAAAAGCTGCAAAAAGCTGCCAAAGAATAAAAACCTCCAGAGAACAAAAGCCTGAAAAAGCAGTTTCCACCGAGTCCAGCCCCTTGATAACACAGAGGGCTACTCAACCCAAGCAAGACTGATGGGAGAACAATGCAGCTGGCCCCGCCCCCAGAAGGCAAGCCAAAAACATGAGAAAACAACCACCACAGGGTCCCCATAAAACTGTAAAACCCCAACATCAGGGGAAAACTATCTATTAAGCTCCTGGTATTGCCCTAAAACCTGTATATTTCATAGATACAACTTTTTTAAGAAATTTCTTTTCACAATTCTTGTTCTTTTAAATGTTTAGCCTACTTATCATTACAACTAGAGATTTAATACAACATATTCCATAATATTTCATCTTGAATTTTTTCATACATATATATGTTTCTTTTTCTTTTTTAAGTATACATATAGATATAAGATTCAAGGTAATCTTTTTTCCCTATACAATCCTACCCTTATATATAAACCAGTTTTAATTTCACTGTATCTCTGGAAAGTTGAGTCCTTTAATAAAGATATCAAGATACACCCAGGAAGAACCAAAATAACCTTCCTCACCCACTTCGAGGATTTATAACCATCCTCCCATCTTATTCTTCTGTCAATGTTTCCGTGTATTCATTTTTGCTCTGGTATTAGATAAATCTTATTCTTGGGGTTATTTTGGCCGGGTTCTTTTTTTTTTTTTTTCTTCTCATTTACTTTGTCAGTCTTTTTGTTAGTTTGTTTTTGTTTATATACATTATAAATCTTATTTTTGAGGCTTATTTTGACTAGGTTTTCTTTTTTCCCCCTCTTTTTCTCTTTTTTTCCTTTTTCTTTCTTTTTGGTGGTGACCTCTGATTACTCCAAAACATTCCAGGCTGCACCTTGCTTGGATCATGGTTGATATATTCAGCTATACATCCTCTCAACCACCTCTCACCAAAATGACTAGGAGAAGGAACACCCAACAGAGGAAAATTTCAGAGACTGTGTCCTCTGCCACAGAACTATTGGATATGGACATGAAGGTATATTGGAAAGGGATTTCAGAATAACAATTATTCGGACAATGCTAGGTTGAAAAAAACCATTAGTGACAACATGGACTCTCTAAGGGTGGAAGTAAGAAGTAACTTCTGCCACCTGGTAGAAGTTAAAAATGCTATCAATGAGATCCAATCTTATCTAAATTCTCTAATAGCTAGGGTAGCCAAAGTAGAAGACAGAATTAGTGATCTAGAGGACAAACTTATAGAGAAGAAAGATCAGGAGGAGGCCTGGAACAAACATCTTAGAAGCCATGAACACAGAATTAGGGAAATAAATGATGCCATGAAACGTTCCAATGTCAGAATTATTGGGATCCCTGAGGGAGTGGAGAAAGAAAGAAGAATAAAAGATATAGTAGAATGAATTCTGGATGAAAATTTCCCCAGTCTGGGGGAATGTAACAACTGTTCCTGTCCTAGAGACAGAAAGGACACTTACCTGGATCAACGAATATAGAAAGACTGCGAGGAACTTAATTGTGAAATTCACAAATCATAATTTAGGACAAGAGTTCCTTTGGGCAGCTATGGGGAAGAGATTCCTTTCTTACAGAGGAAGGTCCATCAGAAGAATGTCAGACCTGTCCACAGAAACCTGGCAAGCCAGAAAGGGCTGGCAAGACACTTTCAGGGCACTAAGTGAGAAGGACATGCAGCCAAGAATACTTTATTCAGCAAGACTGATATTCAAAATAGATGGAGAGATAAGGAGCTTCCAAGACCAACAAGGCTTAAAAGAGTATGTGACCACCAAGCTGGCACTACAAGAAATATTAAGGGGCATTCCATAAAAGAAGAAAGAACCCAAGAGTGACATAGAACAGAAATTTACAGAGACAATCTATAGAAACAAGGACTTCATAGGCAACATGATGACAATAAAAGCTTATCTTTCAATAATCGCTCTCAATGTGAATGGTCTAAATGCTTCCATAAAATAAAACAGGGTTGCAGACTGGATAAAATGACAGATTCCATCCATATGCTGTCTACAAGAGACTCATTTGGAACCCAAAGTTACATCCAGACTGAAAGTGAAGAGATGGAGAACCATCTTTCATGCCAATGGGCCTCAAAAGAAAGCTGGGGTTGCAATTCTCATATCAGATAAATTAGATTTTAAGCTAAAGACTGTAGCCAGAGAAAAAGAAGGACACTACAGCATTCTTAAAGGGTCTATCTACCAAAAAGATCTAACAGTGGTAAATATTTATGCCCCCAATATGGGAGCAGCCAACTACATAAGCCAAATGTTAACCAAAATAAAGAGTCATATTGATATAAATACAATAATAGTAGGGAATCTTAACACACCACTCTCAGTAACAGACAGATCATCCAAGAAGAAAATCAATAAAGAAAGAAGAACTTTGAATGACCCTTTGGACCAGATGGACCTCATAGATATATACAGAACATTGTACCTTAAAAGAACAGAATACTCATTCTTCTCCAGTGCACATGGAACTTTCTCCAGAGTAGACCACATACTGGGTCACAAATCAGGGCTCAATTGATACCAAAAGATTGATATTATTCCTTGTATAGTCCCAGACCACAATGCTTTGAAACTGGAACTCAACCAAAGAAAAGGTTTGAAAGGAATTCAAACACCTGGAAGCTAATGACCAACCTGCTCAAGAATGTCTAGATCAACCAGAAATCAAAGAAGAACTTAAAGAATTCATGGAAACCAATGAGAATGAAAACACAAGGGTCCAAAACCTATGGGATATGGCAAATCTGGTCCTGAGAGGGAAATACATAACCATCCAAGCTTCCCTCAAAAAAAAAGAAAAAAAAAGAAAAATTCAGAATACACCAGCTCTCTTTACACCTTTAAGAACTGGAAAATCAACAACAACTTAAGCCAACCCCATACACAAGAAGGAAAATAATGAAGATTAGAACAGAGATCAATAAGTTAGAAACTAGAAGTATAGTAGAACACATCAATGAAACTAGGAGCTATTTCTTTGAAAGAATAAGATTGATAAACCACTGTCCAAACTAATCTAAAGGAAAAGAGAGAGGACCCAAATTAATAAAATTTTGAATGAAAGGTGAGAGATCACGACTAACACCAAGGAAATAGAAGCAATCATCAGAAATTATTATGAACAGTTATATGCCAATAAGTTAGGCCACATAGAAAAAATGGATGCATTCCTGGAGACCTATAAACTTCCAAGACTGAAACAGGAAGACACTGACAACTTGAAGAGGTCAACACTTAGTAATGAGATTGAAGCAGTGATCCCAAACCTCCCAAAACACAAGAGCCCAGGACCTGAAGGATTCCCTGGGGAATTCTACCAAACAATCAAAGAAGAAATAACACCTATTCTTCTGAAGCTGTTTCAAATAAAAGAAACAGAAGAAAAACTTCCAGACTCTTTCTATGAAGCCAGCATTACCCTGATCCCCAAACCAGGCAAAGACCCCACCAAAAAGGAGAATTTCAGACCAATATCCCTGATGAATTTGGATGCTAAGATTCTCAACAAGATCCTAGCAAATAGGATGCAACAGCACATTAAAAAGATTATCCACCATGACCAGGTGGAATTTATCCCTGGGAAACAAGGGTGGTTCAACATTCCCAAATCAATCAATGTGATAGAACAAATCAATAAGAGAAGAGAGAACCACACGGCCCTCTCAAGTGATGCATAAAAAGCATTTGACAAAATCCTGCATCTATTCCTGATTAAGATGCTTCAAAGTATAGGGATAGAGGAAACATTCCTCAACTTCATAAAATCTATCTATGAAAAGCTCACAGTGAATATCATTCTCCATGGGAGAAAAGCTGACAGCCTTTTCTTTGAGATCAGGAACATGACAGGGATGCTCATACTTGCCACTGTTGTTCAACATAGTACTAGATGTATTAGAAACATTTTGTCAGAAAACAAAATGAAATAAAAGCTTTTCAGATTGGCAAAGAACAAGGCAAGCTCTCTCTCTTCGCAGATGACATGGTACTTTATGTGGAAAACTCAAAAGACTTCACCCCCAAACTACTAGTACTCATACAGCAATTCAGGAATGTGGCGGGATACAAAATCAATGCACAGAAATCAGTCGCTTTCTTATACACTAACAATGAAAATACAGAAAAGGAAATGAGAGAATCGATTCCATTTACTATAGCACCAAGAATTATAGCACTAAGAATAAACCTAACCAAAGAGGTAAAAGATCTTTACTCAAGAAACTACAGAATACTCGTGAAAGAAATTGAAGAAGACACAAAAAGACAGAAAAGCATTCCATGCTCACAGATCAGAAGAATACACATTGTTAAAATGACTATACTGCCCAGAGCAATCTATACTTTCAATGCCATCCTAATCAATATTCCACAGGCATTTTTCAAAGTGCTAGAACAAAAAATCCTAAAATTTGTATGGAACCAGAAAAGACCCTGAATTTCTAAAGAAATGTTGAAAAATAAGAACAAAACTGGGGGCATCATGTTGCCTGATTTCAAGCTTTATGACAAAGCTGTGATCACAAAGACAGCATGGTACTGGCACAAAAACAGACACATAGACTAGTGGAACAGAGTAGAGAGCCCAGATATGGATCCACAACTCTATGGTCAACTAATCTTCAAAAAGCAGGAAAAAAATAGCCAGTGGAAAAGACAGTCTCTTCAATAAATAGTACTGGGACAATTGGACAGCATGTATAGAAGAATGAACCTTGACCATTCTCTTACACCATACACAAAGATAAACTTGAAATGGATAAAAGACCTCAACATGAGGTAGGAATCTATCAAAATCTTAGAGGCAGTAACCTCTTCGACATTGGACACAGCAACTTCTTTCAAGACATGTCTTCAAAAGCAAAGGAAACAAAAGTGAAAATGAACTTTTGGGACTTCATCAAGATCAAAAGCTTCTGCACAGCAAATGAAACAAGTCAACAAAGAGGCAACCCACAGAATGGGAGAAGATATTCACAAATGACAGTACAGACAAGGGGCTGGTATCCAAGATCTGTAAAGGACTCCTCAAACTTGACACTCAAAAAAACAGATAATCATTTCAAAAAATGGGCAGAAGACATCAACAGACACCTCTCCAAAGAATACATACAAATGGCTAACAGACACATGAAAATATGTTCATCATCATTAGCCATCAGGGAAATTCAAATCAAAACACATTGAGATACCACCTTACACCAGTCAGACTGGCCATAATTAACAAGATAGGAAACAACAAGTGTTGGAGAGGATGTGGAGAAAGGGGAACCCTCTTACACTGTTGGTGGGAATGAAAGTCGGTGCAGCCACTTTGAAAACAGTGTGGAGATTCCTTAAGAAATTAAAAATAGAGCATAAGTGACTCTTAATCTCACGAAACAAACTGTGGGTTGCTGGGGGGAGGGGGGTTGGGAGAAGGGGGGTAGGGTTATGGACATTGGGGAGGGTATGTGCTTTTGGGTAAATTGGAAGGGGAGATGAACCATGAGAGACTATGGACTCTGAAAAACAATCTGAGGGGTTTGAAGTGGCGGGGGGGTGGGAGGTTGGGGTACCAGGTGGTGGGTATTATAGAGGGCACAGCTTGCATGGAGCACTGGGTGTGGTGAAAAAATAATGAATACTGTTTTTCTGAAAATAAATAAATTGGAAAAAAAATAAAAAATAAAAAATAGAGCTTCCCTATGACCCTGCAATTGCACTACTGGGTATTTACCCCAAAGATACAGATGTATTGAAAAGAAGGGCCATCTGTACCCCAATGTTCATAGCAGCAATGGCCACAGTCGCCAAACTGTGGAAAGAGCCAAGATGCCCTTCAACAGATGAATGGATAAAGAAGATAGGGTCCATTTATACAATGAAATATTACACCTCTATCAGAAAGGATATACCCAACTTTTATATCTATATGGACGGGACTGGAGGAGAATATGCGGAGTGAAATAAGTCAAGCAGAGAGAGTCAATTATCATATGGTTTCACTTACTTGTGGAGCATAAGGAATAACATAAGAACATTAGGAGAAGGAAAGGGAAAGTGAATTGGGGGAAATCGGAGTGGGAAATAAACTATGACAGGCTGTGGACTCCGGGAAACAAACTGAGGGTTTTGGAGGGGAGGAGGCTGGGGGAATATGTGAGTCTGGTGGTGGGTATTAAGGAGGTGACCCATTGCATGGAGCACTGGGTGTGGTGCATAAATAATGAATCTTGGAACACCGACAAAGCAAATAAAATAAAAGACTGTAGTCGCCCATTGAATTATGCTGGCACCCTTGTTGAAAATCAATTGGCCATAGATGTATGAAATTATTTTTGAATTCTCAATTCCATTGCATTTGTTTATATTTTTAGCCTTGTATTGGTACCCCACTGTTCTGATTACTGTTGCTTTGTAGAGAGTTTTGAAATCAGACAGTGCAAGTTGTCCAACTTTGTTCTTCTTTTAAAATATTATTTTGGCTGTCCAATCTTTTTGCAATTCCATATGAACTTGAAGATCTTTTTTTCCATTTTTCCAAAAAATATCTTTGCAACTTTGATAGGGATTGCATTGAATCTGCATGCAGTTTTGGGTAGTATCAACATTGTAACAATAGCAAGTCTTTTATCCATGATATTTTCCCTCTTGTTTAGGTCTTATTTATTTTCTTTCAGCAATGTCTTGTCGTTTTTAATGTATAATTATTTAATCTCCTTGTTAAATTTATTCTTTTGGATATTCTGGTAAATTAGATTATACTCTTAATTTCCTTTTAGATTGTTCATTGCTAGTTTATTGAAACACAACTGAATTTTGTGTGGTGATCTTGTATACCCTACATCTTTGCTGAATTTGTTTATTGTTTTAGCAGGTTCTTTTGTGGATTCTTTGGAATTTTCTATATGTAAGATCATGGCATCTGTAAACAGAAACTTCTTCCTTTTCAATATGGATAGCTTTTTTTTTCTTGAATATTGCTCTGGCTAGAATGTCCAGTACAATGTTGAATAGCAGTTTTGAAAGCAGGTGTGTAAGTCAGGTTTATCTGGAGAAATAGACCCTTCCATATATATATGGAATTGGCAATATGCTGTCTGTAAATTGGAGACCCAAGAATGCTAGTGGTGTAATTCCAGTCTTAGCCCAAAGGCCTGAGAACCTGATGGTATAAATCCCAGGACAAGAGAAGGAGGACACCTGTGTTCTAGCTCACCACGCAGGTGGGAGGAAATTAATCCCTCTGTACTCTACTTTTTGTTCTATTTAGCCCCTCAGTGGTTTGGATGATGTCCACCAACATTGGGGAGGGCAATCTACTTTACTAAGCTTACTGAATCAAATGCTAATTTTTTCTAAAACACCCAGAAGTGATGTTTAATCTGAGCACCCTGTGGCCTAGTCAAATTGACACAAATAATTAACGGTCACAACAGTTGTCTTGTTCCTGATTTTAGGGAGGAAGCTAGTGGTCTCTCACTTTGAGTATGAGCTAGCTTTGTTTTTTCATAACTTTCTTTATTATAGTGAGGAAGTTCCCTTCTGTTTCTAGTTCTCCTACTATTTTTATCATGAAAGGTTATCAGATTTTGTCAAATGCATTTTCTGCACCAATTGAGATGTTCATATGGGATTTTTATCCTTTATTCTTTCTACTAATGTAGTGAATTACACTGACTGATTTTCTTATGTTGAGTCAGTTCAACATAAATCCATCCCACTGGTCTATGATGTATAATCCTTTTATTATGTTGTTGGATTTGGTTTGCTAGTATTTTGCAAATATATTTTGCATTTATATTCAGAAAGGACATTGTTCTGTAATTTTCTTTTCTTGCAATGTCTTTGTGCACTTTTGATGTCAGAGGAATGTTGGCAACATAGAATGAGCTTAGAGATAAGCCTTCCTGTTCAGTTTTTTGGAAAAGCTTGAGAAAGATTTAAATATTGATAGAATTCACTAGTGAAAGCATTTAGTCCAGGATTTTTCTTTGTTGTGAGGTTTTTGGTTGCTGACTTAATCTCTTTACCTGTGATTTATGTTTGTTGATACAAAATTACATTCCCAAATAAACTATTTAATAGATCCGTGAAGCCAGGAAAGGAAAATTAACACTTTGTGATTGCATCAAGTTTTTTCACTCTCTTGTTAAATGTGAGATGGGGAGTCTGTTGAGCAAGGTCTGTCTTTATCTATCTAGCTTTTGGGTTAGAAAAAATAACTACGTAAGGTATGTCCCCTTTGACAAGGATAAAGCCTCAATGGTCCTATGAAAGGAAGCTCACCTTTATATACCAGAACCTCTAGGAAGTTTTTTGATGTCCAATGAGCAAGGGAGGCAGCTGGCCTGAAGGAGGGCTGGCAGAAGCAGTTTAGGAGAATAGGCATTCAAGAACAGGAGCCAAGAAGAGATCTCATTGATAAGTGGTAAAAATTGGGGTACATTTTGTGATAAAGCTTGTTACCACGCTCTGATTCTATTAACTGACCTTCAGTCCTTCTTAAGATAATCCCAATCTCCAGGGCTTGCATCCTGCCTTTGGAGAAAAGTAAGCTTGGTGGCACATCCTCAGCAACTGCATCCTTGTGAAGTAAGACATGTCCATCTCACCAACCACACTCTGTCCATTTCAAGTGTGAGACATGGTAGGCAGAAGTGATCAACAGGTAGTTGGGGATGAGCAAGGCTTGGATTCAGCAAGCTGAGAAAAGCCCCCCTCCTTTTAGCTGATTGATCACAGAAGAATCTGAAACAGAATCTTGCGATGTGAGTCAGTGATGTAGGCATGCTTCTGTAACAAGAAATCAAAGGCAACAATGGTAAGGTAACGACAAATGCAATACAGAAATAGCTCCAAAAGCGAGAGGCAAGCTGAAGGGGTTGGAATTACCTGGAGAAATTATCTGTAACACCACTTCAGGGACCACAACAATGTGTCCTGTCAAAACTAGACATAGGGCTCTTGGTGATCTGGTGTTGGCTGTATTATCCAACCAAGACGAAGAGCAAACTCAGGAAACCTGAAAAAACTATTGTTCTTCCATCAAGCTCCTAGACATCCTTATATTAGTTAGAATAGGCTGGGTTATGCTGTGGTAATAAACAACTCTGAAATAGCATTGGCTTAACACAATAAAGCGGTGTTCTTCCCCATCCAGAATCCACTGCAGGTGCAGGAAGCTCTCCACACAAGGATTGGCTGTCTTGGCACTTTGATCATGGAATTTCATTGGGATTGATGCTGCAGGGGGGAAGGACTGGAGGATTCAACACTGGCAATGAAAACTTTCAGCCTAGGACTGATAGTCATCATTTCCTCTCACAACCCGTGGATCAGAACTACTCAACTGCTCATATGGCTTCAGCCTACAACAAAGGGGGCAGGAACAGCTATGGCCAGAACCAGGTTTTTTCTTTTTTCTTTTTCTTTTTAGGCAATATTATGTAAGTATGCTCACTGAAAAGCAGGCACTGGAATATTTACAGCAGTGTTTTCCCTAATTGGCCCCAGACAGATGCCCCTGGGTGGTATAACGGGTAAATAAACGGTGGTTTATTCATGCCAACAGATACTGTACAGTGGTGAGATGCATGCATGTCTCACCTGATGTTGCACATGAGAAGGCAGACATACAGAAGTATCTACCAGGTGATTCCATGCCCATAAAGCCCCAAAGCAGGCAAAACGAACCTGTGATGGGAGAAATCAGGACAAGATTTTCCCTTGGTGAGGGGAGGGTGGGGACAAAGAGGTCTCTGGGGGCTCATAATGTTTGATTTGTTGATCTGGTTACTTGGGAATGTTCATGTAAGAACCATCCAGCCATACACCTAAGGGATGTTCATTTTCTGTACGCACATTGCATACCAAAAAGTGGAGAAAAAAAAAAAAAAAAGGTCTGGGCCTGGGGAGGCCATCAGGGTGGGAGATGATACCTCACAAAGATAAAGCCTCCTGGCTTCCTTCATGCCCTCTAATTATGCAAGTACTTGTGGGGGGTCCAAAGTGGGTGGAATCTTTCCAAGAACCACAAAGGCATTTCTCCCCCACTGTTGTCTTTAGACTCTGGGGCTCCCAGGCAGGAAGGACCACATCCTGGGAGACAGCTCTTTTGAGTTCTGGACAAAATGCTTTTGGCTGTAGTTTTGGAAACCTCTCTGAAACCACAGACTGCATTGTGTGCAGGCTGACAGGAGAGAAAGGAGAAAGCAAAGCTCAAAGTGAGGATGATGTGGGCCCAGAAGTAGAGCTGGTACGAAGAAGACAAGGCTGTGAGGGGAACAGGGAAGGAGGGGGAGGCACTCTGGTCCCTCAGGCCACCCTTGACTGGCAGGAGAGTGGGGGCCTACCCTTGCCCTCCATAACAATCTGGGCTCTGGCTGGCAGGCCAGGGTAGCAGCTGGGAGCACTGGCTGAGCCCCTCCTGGGAGCCAGCCCCACGTTTCCGGGCTTCTGTGTCCCCATTTGCAGCAGGACAAAGCTTGCTGTCCTCTCCTTCTCTGGGAGGGTGGCCATGGCCAGGATTTTTGCCAGGACAGCAGGATGTTCTTACCATACAAATGAGATGGGGCAGCACAGCCAAGCCCTACTTTAAGTCTTTATGATTTCAGCCCCAAGTGTGATTCCAGCCAGGAAAACCAAAGTGCTCTCTGAGGCCCCAAAGGTGTGGGAGGAAAACTGGGGTCCAGGTGATGGTAGGTGCCCATGGCATCAAAGATTCCTGGTCCTTGCTGGGGCATGGTCCGTGCACCCACGTTTTTTGTAGTTAATTCATTTTTGGATCAGGTAATATGTTCACATGGTTCAAAAATCAAAATGGCAAAAATGTTTACTTCTAAGAACTTACTTATATCCCAGTCTACCCTGCTCTTCTGTGCTCCCTGTGGGCACTTGTTGAGTTTCAGTGCATTTAGGACAAGTTCATGCCTATGTGTAGTGCAAGCAAATAGAATATATAGTCTTTCCATACCTTTCTCGTTGTTCTTTATCTCACTTAAAAAAAAAAGTAATAGCATGCTCTAGAGATCTCTCCCTATGAATGCACAGAGAGCTTCTTTTTTATTTTTGAGAGTGGTGCTGTGCTCTAGCATCCTAGCCAGAACCCAGTTGATAGGAACTTGGCATGCAAATGTGTGCCATTTTCACCCATGCAGGCATGTCTATAGGAATCTTGCTGGTTTCTGTAATCCAGACCTAAGCCCCTACTGACCCCTGAGGCCCATGTGGCTGTGTAGCAGTCCCAGCTACCTGGAAAGTTGCCAGGACTGAGTCATGTGATCCTGATTTCTAAGTGTCCCTACTGTCTCTGCCTCTACCTGCATAAGACTCCAGTTTAGGGAAGATTCGACATGTCTTGATCCACCTCCATGGACATTCCCTTTTATGGGATCCAGTGTGAGTCCCTGGTTCCCAAGGATCAAGCTATAGGAGGCTCAGAGTGTCTCCTTCAGTCCTACTGACCCCCAGAGGCTGTGAGAGTTTTCTGAAAGTCTTGGCCAGTGAGCCCGAGGATGTAATAAGCCCTTGGCCAGGTGCACTGTCCCTGAGACCCCACAGACTGAGGTCTGATGTGGGAGCTTAGTTCTGATACAGACATCCAGGCCAGGGTGGAGAGAAATGACCTAAGGGGGCTCAACGGGTGTACCTAACCACAACACCACAGGCCCGCAGCCTTTTTGAACACAGAGGAGGAGTGAGGCAGTGCACTAGTGAGCCTGGCCAAGGACATGGAGGGGAAGCAAAGTGACTTTTGGCTGCCAGGCTAGATCTGAGAATGGAAGTGGGCTTTCTGTGTTGACCTAAGAGTAGTCTCCCAAGGGCAGTTAGGATGGGCACTTGGCCTTTCCTAGTGGCTTCTGGAAGGTCCACAGCTCAAGGCAGAACATCAGAGAAGCCTAGATGTAAATTTGGGTCTCCCTGGAACCTAGATTGCCAGTTAGGAGCCAGGCACTGTCAAGAAAGCAGGTAGCTCACACAGTCTGGGAAAAACAGAAGCATTTTGGAGAGCAAAAGTATTGGTAGAGGTTAGGGGGAGAGTGCAGGAGGAGTCTTGCCTTAATGCATGGAATGCGGGTTCAGGCTGCCTTTTTTTTTTTTTTTTAAATTAGTGAGGGATCCTTGATAAATAGAAGACTTAGGCATGTCTAGCCTAGAGGAATTTAAGGTCATATCTCACGTACTTTAGAGCAGTGATTCCAAAACCAGGCCTATATATCACTGGTGCTACACAAGCTGGTGTTAGGGGAGATTACATTATATATTGTATTATATTTGTTACATTATAGTTGGTTTTTTTTTTTCAGGTATTCTCTACTTATGGCATCTGATAATGATTTTCCATTTTCAGTGACAACATACACATATTTTTTGAAAACATATTTAAACAAAGATATAATTTCATTTAAAGAAAAAATTTTAATCATCATACATATAGTATACAAATATGCCACAGAAACCAAATAAGTCTGGGTTAGAGGAACACTGCCTTAAAGGTAAGTCACATGACAGAGGAAAACGGGAGCTCAGCAAAATGCAGTAACCAGCATACCTCCCAGCTGGGCAGTGGTGCAGCAGGGGCTCAGGCCCCAGTCTGGCACGATAGGCCACACCTCTCAGGCCAGGAGGAGAGGGACTGGGTCCAGATCCCAGGGATCCCCACAGTGGCGAGCACTACTCAGCTCTCTGGTCTCTGTTGGCCCCACATCACTGACCTGGATGTTCTCCTGGCCTGTGCTCTCCCCCTGGGCAGGATGGCCCTTAGAGTTCTTCTCTAGCAGCTCATTTTCCAATGTGGCTAACAAGCACTTTGGCCTCTCTTGGAAATGTCTCTGGCCTAACTTTAATTATTAGCAAAGAGCCAAACTGTGTGCTTGAGTCCTCTAGTTGGGAGAAGGGGGGAGAAGGTGGCTTAAAAATCAGACTTCCAAGTAGGAAATCATGCCAGAGGAATCTGTTTAGGAAAGATCATAATCAGAATGGAGAGATGTATGAAAATGAAACCATGGCCAAATTGCTTTTTGTAAAAATGCCGAATGATAAAGTTATTTCAAGAATAAGACCTGGCCAACATTTTATGAAGACCAGATGCCCAAGGGCCTTCCAAGGTCTTTCTACAACTCAGACCTTGTACCAGTGTGGGGTAGGGTGGAGTTTGACAGGGGATGGGCAGAGAAAATCCAGTTAATGAACAAACACCTGTCTTTTCCTGGTGGCCTGGAGACCTAGTGATCTGGTATCTCATGAGCACATGAGGCAGGATCTAGGGAACCCTGATTCAGACCTAGATTACAACTTTCTGTCATTCACTTGCTGCGAAATTGATTAATCACTTTCTTCTCTGAGACTCAGTTTTCTCATCTGCAAAATGGGGGCAACAATCTCTGCTTCATAGGGTTGTTGTGTAAAGACAGTGAGATATCTATTTTCTGTGGGCCCCAGGGCCTGGCATGTGTCATGCCCCATCTTTCGAGGAGTCTTACCTCTCTGCTGCCATTGACAGTTTTTTGCAAGCAACCAAAACAGTGTTTGGTTAACTGGAACAAGCATCATATAGGGATATGGGTACTCACAGAATCAAAGAAAAAGTGAAAAATCAATTCTTCCAGACCAGAGGGCAGTTCTGATAGAAGAACTTGAGAATACTTTTCTTGGAGAATGGCAACAGTGAAACTGTGGGTCAGCTATTTTCCATCTTTGCATTACTCTGCTCAGGATTCAGATTCCCGGGTGACACAGTCTTTTTGGCTCATGTTGTAGGCTCTTAGCCTGGAAACGTCTTGACTGATTTCTCACTACAATGGCATGCAATATGGACCTGTGTTTTCCCAGAACAAAATCAATAAGTGATCAGAAGTGGGACTGGGTATAGGGAATGCAGGAGAAGAGGGGTGTGGTGGGGAGGGGGCACAACCATAAGTTCCTTCCACTGAATGTCATACCTCTCAGCCCCATCTTCTCTTCTGACTGAGCCACTCCCTCCGTCCTGTGTCTTCCAATCCCAAGCATTCTTCAAGGACTGTTAAGGAGAATGCACCTACTTGATGGTGTTCACAGTGTCAAAGGCACATTCACTTCCCTATCTTCACTCCCTATCCACTCTCTCCCTGGCTGTTCACACCGCATCTTTGAGCTGACAAGGCAGGGGAACCCCCATTTTCAGAAGGCTCTGCAGAAATTCAGAATGGAGAAGTGAGAGGGAGTGGCTGAAACAGGTCATAAAGTTTATATCTTAATAATGATAGTTTTTCTGTTCACTTTCTTGGGTGTTCTGTGGATCAAAATCACTCTATCTGAAAATACTAATAGTTTATGTCTTCTTATAAATATGTAATCTATTTTGTTTTTTATTTCTTTACACTATGCCAAAATTTCACAATAAAAATGACAACTGATACTCCTGTTTATTTCCTAAACTTAATGAACATGCTGCTTATGTCCATTAAGCATGACGTTGGTTGACATGTAAAGTGCTTAAAATAGTGTTTGGCATATAGTAAGTGCTACATAAGTGTTATAGAGTAATCATCATCACTTTTTAATGTGATCACTACAAATTCTGCCCATCGGCCTCATATGTGTAGGTGATATCCCTCTGACCCCATCGTGCCTTAGATTTGGGTGTAGCTGAAGAGTGCCTTGGGTTGTGAGGCCAGATGCTCACACACATAGTGTGGGCTCAATGAATATTTATTGGCTTAAAATGTATACCTCCTGAATCAGTTGCAGGAATTCTAGTAACTTTTATCTGGGACATGCTGGCCTTATGATAGAAAGGAGAAAAGATGGTGGAACTACACGATGGTTTTTAAAGTCTGAGGTAAAGATGGCCACCATCAATTCCTTACCCCCAAGATGAGTGGACTATTACCTTATTCCTGGAATCCAGACTGGCCTTAGTGACTGGCTTGACCAATAGATTGTGGTAGAAGTAACCTTCTGGCACTTCTGAGGCTATTTGCCTATTTGCAAATTCTCTGAAAATTTGTTAGGCCTACCATTAGCCTAACAGCTTCCACCTGGATCTCTTTTTTTTTGTCCTCAATTTATTTATTTTCAGAAAAACATTATTCATTATTTTTTCACCACACCCAGTGCTCCATGCAAGCCGTGCCCTCTATAATACCCACCACCTGGTACCCCAACCTCCCACCCATTCCACCTGGATCTCTTAATGCACTCACTCTTGGAATACTCCCTTATGGAATTGAACTGTCATTCTGTCAGAAGCCCAAGCCACTGGAGATGCCATATATGAGTGCTCTAGTCAAGAGCCCTAGCTCAGGTTCCAGGTGACAGCATTAACTGCCAGCTATGTGACAGAGCTATCTTGGGTGTTCTGCCCAGATGAGCTTTCAGATGACTTGTAGCTCCAGTCAACAACTGACTATGACCACATAAGAAACCCCGTGAAAGAACTACTGAACCCAGGCAATCAACAGGACACACCCTGATTAGAAGGAGTACACACTGCTTCCACTCCCAAGATCCAGCAGTGAACCAATTCATTGACCAAGAACTGATGTTCACAGGGTATAGAAGTATAGTTCTCCCTCAAAAAGGGTAGCAAGTGTTCAGGAGCAACAGTAAGAAAATAAAGAAAAGTGGCTGGATATAAGATAAACACAATTATAAGTTGCATCTGTATATGCTAGCAAATAACCCTTTACAACGTAAAGTGAAAAAGGACCCCATTCATAGCCACAGTAACAACAACAACAAAATATCTAGAAACAACATAATGCCTTGGCTACATCTGGTTTCTGGTATAATCCCCCCGAGACACTGTGAGAGGTTTTGTAATGAGCTCATTAGCAGAGATTGCATATTGGAAAATTTTCAGAGAATTTGCAAATAGGCATACTGCTTCTGCCAAATGACTAAAAATGTTCTTTTTAACTGTTAAAATTTTACTGTGTATGTGCTGAGGTTGGGATAAAATGATAAAGTAGGGTAGCTGGTCTGATTGGACTATAATTGAGAAATGCTTTCAAGTATGTGCCAGCATAAAAATCTATGATGTCAGCTGCATATGTGGGACTCATTAAGCCTGCATGTCAACTCCCATGAGCACAGCTGACCCTGTTGAGCCCTCTCCCTCTCTGGGTGCCCAGCCTAGATCTAGGTGGATGACCCACTAGGAAGAGATAGGCAGCCCTCAGGGCAGAGTTCCTGACATTAGGCCTGGCAAGTGCCTCTGATTATCCCTTCCTCTAGAAACTTATATTCTTTAATAAACCATTGCATTCATAGGTAACATGGAGCAAACAGCTCCAAGATTCTTAATCTTGGGGGGTGAGACTGAACTAAAACTGTGAATCCTCTCTCTAGAAGAAAGTACCACTGTGCACAGCACACATAAAGTCCTGCATCGTACTCTAATGGTTGCTGACTCTATGAATCTTGTCCCACAGCCCCAAGGTGAGAAGGACCTGTATTCTAGTGATTTGTATGACAAGGGGAAGGAAGTGATAGGTAGTGAGACAAAGTTGAAGGAGGAATTTTTGGCATGGAGGAAAACAAAGCATGCCTTCATGGTGTTGGACAATAATCAATGGAGGGTGGTGAGGTGGAAAAAGAGTAAACAATGAAGGAAGGAGGCCCCTGAGGCTTCTAAGAGGATGGGATCCAGAGCCCTGGAAGCTGGGGAACCCCTGAGAGGTTCTCAGGACACCTCTTCTCCAAAACAAAAGGGAAGGAGAGGAGGAGGGAGCAGTGGGGGTTCCTCGGTCTAGCCACAGTCAATCTTGTGCATACACTGACCCTCAGAGACATAGGTTCTTAGGAATGATGTCAGAGTGTAAGACATTATTCCTTCCACAAGCATTTACTGAACATTTACTGTGTGCCAAGTACTATTCAAGGACATGGTCCCTGCTCTCATGGAGTTTGAATGGGACAAGCAAATGAGTAAAATTACATTAATAAATAGGACAATTTCAGGCGCTGTTCAGGGCTGAAAGGAACTGTTCTGGGAGTCAGAAAGACTAAGGAAAGCCAGTTCTTTCAGTCCTTGGATGAAGAAGCTTATGGAGGATAAGAGCACCACATGGGGGAGACAGTGAGTACAAAGGCCCAGTGAGGGGTTGGGCTTTAGGTCTTCATTCTTGCTGGGTAACTCCTCCATGACTATCTGGGGCCATTAGTGAATAAATGAATGGAAAAAGATGATGTGTGCTCTGTGGCTCTCCACCATCTGGGCCTTGGAGGCACCGTGATTCTCATTTACCCCACTGCTCACTCAGAAGCTAGTTAGACACACTTCTTCCCCAGAATCTATGTTCAGTGTGCCCTTCCCATAGGTAAGCCCTTCCTTCAGGTTTATCTTTCTGCACCGCCCCCAGGGGCGAAAGGGTGCTTCCCTTTCTCAGAGGCACATGGCTCCCTCACAGGCTTTAAGCCTCTGCAAAGCCATCATTCTATCATGGAACTTCCCTCCACCCTGACCCTGCTTAAAAGACAAACTCCCCAACTCTCCTCTGCCTCCACTTAATTTTCTCCAGCTCACATACCCTATAATTCCAGGTTTATTTTGTTTATTGTCCATTCCCAACCATCAAATATAAGTGCTATAATATTGTGGACTATTGTATGTATGTATGTATGTATGTATGTATGTATGTATGTATTTATTTATTTATTTACAGTGTTCCAGAATTCATTGTTTATGCACCACACCCAGTGCTCCATGCAATATGTGCCCTCCTCGTGGTATTACCACCACCAGGCTCACCAACTCCCCATTCCCCTCCCCTCCCCTCCAAAACCTGATTGTTTCTCAGAGTCCACAGTTGCTCATGGTTCATCTCCCCCTCTAGTTTCCCTCAACTCCCTTCTCCTCTCCATCTCCCTATGTCCCCCATGCTATTTGTTATGCTCCACAAATAAGCAAAACCATGTGATAATTGAGTCTCTCTGCTTGACTTATTTCACTCAGCATAATCTCTTCCAGTCCCGTCATGCTGATACAAAAGTTGGGTATTCATCCTTTCTGATGGAGGCATAATACTCCATAGTATATATGGACCACATCTTCCTTATCCATTCATCCACTGAAGGGCATCTTGGTTCTTTCCACAGTTTGGCGACCATGGCCATTGCTGCTATGAACATTGGGGTACATGTGGCCCTTCTTTCCACTACTTCTGTATTTTGGGGGTAAATACCCAGTAGTGCAATTGCAGGGTCATAAGGAAGCTCTATTTTTAATTTCTTAAGGAATCTTCACACTGTTTTCCAAATTGGCCCCCCAGCACTGTAAGATGGTTCCCCTTTCTCCATTGTGGAGTATTTTTAAGAACTGTTCTTTGCTGTATCCCCAGTCTGATTGTCTGGCACATAGCAGGAGCTCAGCACGTATTTATCAAGAGAAAGAATGGATTTTGACACAACCATGTCCCTTCCCTGACTTTGAACTTCAGGAGTGAAGGGAAGTAACTTTTTTTTTTATCAGGACCAATACACAGTGGGCACTTGTTTAAATGATGTTTGAAGTCAGTGGCCCATCTGCTGCAATGTGGAGACACCAAAAATTTCATGAAGCTTCAGAAAAATCCTTATAAGAAAGCTCCTTGCACTGATTTTGAAGCCTCATACCCCAGGAGTAAGCATTTCATTGGAAGGTGACCTCACTGGGGCTTAGTCTGATGAACAAGGAAATTTCACAAGCACACAGTGTCATTACCATGGGGAACCTAACAATACAGGAAATTAAGAACTGCCTTTCCTTGCCCAAACTCCCAGCAACAAGGAACCACATGCTTTAACACTAGAAATACAGGAATGACTGTCTGTGAGCTTAACCAGACAAGGCAGCTTTCTGAAGAACTTGGGAGACCAGGAACATGGTGTCTATGTGCCTATTTGCAGTGGGGCTTTGTATGTGCAAAAATAATTACTCCAAAAATGTCATTGGGTCTCCCACCTGGAACTGAAACCAGAGCCTGCAACCCCTGAGTCTTCTTCCATCTCCTTCAGAGCCCATATCCCTCTTTCCTGAGTTAGCAAGGCTTGCCAGGGGTTTCTGTCCTGGTCCTACCTGGGCCTTCTGTGGTCTACCTGCTGCCTTCAGGGCCTGGCAGGGTGGGTTAAGCCTAGGTGCAGGTGGGGGCTGCAGCCAAACTACTCAGGGTATAAGTTCTGGGGGCACAGAATCCTGCACCCCTAGGGTCTCAGAGGGATATCCAAGGGTCTATTAATTAGCTTGTTCTATAATTTACTTGAGTACTTCCTACTGCAGGCATTGTGTTGGGTGCTGGAGATCCAACAGTGAACCAGTAGACATCCATTTCTAGACCTTGAAGTGGGGAGGGAGACTCGTTAACCAATCTACCTGCAAGTGCATGTTATGAGCAAGTGGACACCTGCTATAGCCTACATCTCTCCTCTCATTCCTTCTGATCTCCCTGGTCCTCCATTGACCCCAAGGAAAAGTAGAACTCAGCAAAGCTGTTTGTTTCTTGGTTTTTTAATTCAAAACCCTTATTCCAAGTCTTGTCAACTGAGAAGAGCTACATTATGCTGCGCTAACATATTAACCCTCAAGTCTCCGTGTCTTATTGCAGCAAAAGTTTTATTTCCTGCTTATTCTAAGTGTGTCATGGCCCATGGTTCTCAGGATAGCTCTCTTATAAGCAATGGCTCAGGGACCCTCCTGCTATGTCCTGTGACTCCATCATCCTTCTCCTGGGGAACAGAGAGCTGGACACTTGTGTATATGCTCTTAAATTCTCCAGTCTTCAAGTGATACTTCTGTTCACAGCCATTGGCCAGAAGAGTGAGACATACAAGGGGAGGTGGGAATTACAGATGGGGATGTGGGGAGGCTCATGGATATTTGGGGAATAGCACATATCTCAGCCACGACTTCTTCCTACAAAATAAATATTCCACAGCATAGGGGTGAGTGAGGAAGAGGGGTAGAATTACACCGACCACAGAAGTTCTCAAAGGTGACAATGAGTTGCCCCCAAATAGCACCCGAGTCACTAGCCCCATGGTGTCCCCGAGGAAGAGCCCAAGCAGAGAGACTGCTGTTAGCCTCTGAATTGTCCAGGGGCCATCTACTGGCATGGCTACCATGCTGTCCATAGATCTTCTAGCCAAGTAAATTCTTTTTATAAGTTTTTAAAAAAGATTTAATTTTTTTTTTTTTTTTTGAGAGAGAGAGAGAGCATGAGCAGGGGTTAGGGGCAGAGGGAGAAGCAGATTTCTTGCTGAGCAGGGAGCCTGACACAGCCTGACACAGGACTCAATCCCAGGACCCTGGGATCATGACCTGAGCTGAAGGTAGATGCTTAACAGACTGAGCCACCCAGGCGCCCACCAAGTAGTTTCTTTGGGTGGGATCATGATCCCTACCCGACCGCACACAATTGGCCAGTTCCTTTTAGCCTCCCAAGACTTGTGCATGAAGGTGTATGTGAGAGTGGTAGGGAGTCCTCAACACCTGAATAAGGTGAGGCTGTGCTGGACCAACCTGAAGTGTTACTCTGCCCAGAGCAGACGGTGGTGGCAAACAGCTGCCAAGTGGGAATTGGGTGCCCTGAGACCAGCACCACAAAGGGAGGGGACACGGTGCTCTGAGAGGGAGAGGTTGAAGAGGGTCACTGACCTGAAGGATGAGGAAGAGTTTAACAGAAAAAGTGGGCGAGTGCTGGGAGAGCACACTCGCGGTTTGTGAGTCACACTCAAGGGACTGAGAGGAACATAAATTAAGGTTGGCTGGGCAGCCAAAGCAAGTGGGTTGTTACTGCATCCTGGACACAGGGTCATGCATGAGTCCTTGAAGTGGGAATGTGGCGCCAGAGTGTGACTGAGAGGTAAAGAGGTGACAGGAGGGAGAGAAAGCATCAGAGCCCGCCCTGCAGAACTGGCTTCTGGTTCCTTGATCCCATGGAACTTTTGTCAGAGCACCTCAGAGCTGTCTTTCAGAGGAGAGGAAATCAAGGGCTGCCTCACGGGGTATAGAGATCCCTCACTTCTGGATTGCCTACCAACCCTTAGCCAGATGTCTGGGAGCTCCCAGGTAGGAGGTAGGAGGTGTTGACAGCCTTCCCTGACTGCAACATTGCTAACACCCACAGAGACAAGTTCACACAGGCAAACATTTCGACACTAGCTAAACAGAGTATCTTTGATTTCCTACCTTGACAAATATATTTCCAGAATGACCCAGAAGGCCAGGTTTGAGTGCAAGCTCTTAGGTACCCACGGGAACAGGCCTGGCTTCAATTCGGACAGGGGGCCACTAGGAGAAGGACAGAGGTGATCAATATGGAGCTGGGGCAGTTCTGTGTGGACTTTAATTTTTATTTTCCTTTATTTTAACTTTCAAAAGAGGTTACAGAAAACTTTGAAAGACATCCTTCTAGTCTTCCATCCTTATTTGAGACAACCACCGCCCCCGCCCCCCGACCTTTCACTGTTCTGGACACAGAACAGCCAAGGCAACCACCCAGTTAAAGTATTCTGTCACTGTTATTACTTGAACATAATTTGGCTGTTTACATTTTTCAGTTATGTAAGTTTATTCTGATGCATTAATTATTGTTAATTGCTCTCTCTTTATCCAACTTTAATTATTGAACAATAACTTAATTCTCCAATCTCTTTAGAATCTTCCTTGATTACACATGAATTGGAATGTTCTCACCATCACTGTCTACCCCATTGTTCTGTGTGAGGTTGAAGAAACCTGCCAGAACCCTAGCCCACCCTCATGGTGTCTCCAAGTGGGTGATGTGGGGTTCACAGGGTCTAATGGAAGCCTGTGTCCCAGCTAGGCCAGGTGGGGTTGCTGTGACCTGGCCCCAGTCAGTCTGGGAGAGGCCAGAATCTCTCAGCACTTTTACATGGCGGAGGTAATGTCTCCTGTGACCAGAGAAACACCATCTTTTTACCATATATGTCCACTTTGTTCTGCAAAAACAAAAACTCATATTCACAAGTGCGTTTTACTTCAAAGGAAATTTAGTTTAGGGAACACTGCACATCATATCTCATATTTGGGACCAAATTGGTGACTTGAGGAAAGGGCAAAGAGAGTGTCCTGGGGATATCTTCTGTTCAAAGGGGATACCTTCTGCTCAAACCCTCTAGAAGGGTTTCCATCCCTGTGTGCTGGGTAAGGAAACACCAAAGATAACCCAAATCTGCCTTTGGAGATTTTCCAGGTCCTCAGTAAAGAGCAGATTCAGCAATCTCTAGCCTACGTCTCTCAGAGTTCCTGTGGAGGAACCGGCAACTGGCAAGGCTACGAATAGTGCCCTTGGTTGCTATAGCAACAGAGATTTCCCAGAAGCAGAATCTTTAAGAGTAAGACTATGTTTGCTTTGCCACTCAAAGCAGGTGAGAGAACAACCCACTTCTGCTGCGCACCAGGTCAATCCAGCTGGAGGCTTCACCTCAGCTCCTGCCTGGACCCTGTCTAGCCTTTCCCTTCATCTTCACCTGCATGTGGCTGCAAATAATTTGAAAACATTGTACCTGGTGCTAAACCAAGAGACTCGTCAACTCCAGTCAGAACAAGGCCAGGCAGACAGCCCACAGATCAAGACCATGGTTAGGGACCCTGCTTTGGCACCCCATGCAGGCACTCTGTCCCTCCTGGTGGACAGACTGCAATGGCATCTGCAGGTGTAGTAAGCTGGGGTATGGGGCAGAATGTAGGGGGGCAGCCCTCTCCAAGGACATCTGTCACACCCCACCTGACTGTGTCTTGTGGCCACCTGAGACCCACCTGTGTCTCGTCCCACCTCAAGAGAGGTGGGAAATTCTGTATGATGTAGGATTCAAAGTTGACAGTCAAGAAAGAATTCTTGGGACATCTTTGGTGCAAAAGGTGGTTTCATTAAAGCATGGGGACAGGACTTGTGGGCAGAAGGAGTTGCACTGGGGAGGAGTGGCCCATTATAACTTACAAGTTGGGAGGGGGTTAGGGGTAATGTAAATCTCTAAGGAATTTTGGAAGCAAGGTTTCCAGGGCCTTGAGGGGGCTAACTATTGTTGGGAAAAGATCATTTATTACAGTCTAGTAAAACCTTAGTCATGAGACCCTTCAGATGTATATCAGTGGGCCATAGGCTTGGGGGGTGATTGCCAACACATATCTCGGGGGTTTAGAAATAAAGGAAATTTCTAAAGGAATTTTTATATGTTGAAGTAGACTTACGGGATCCCAGGTGCAGAGGTTGGGGGTTAGGGAGGAGGAGGCAGGGTTTAGGCTAGGATTGCCTTTTGCCCTCAGCAAAGTGTAAACTTTGAGGCAGTTAAGTTCTTAGAAGAATGTCACACTTTCTATTTCAAGGACTTGTCCATGGTTTATAAGTAGTAAGGAAATTTAATAATTTTTCTTCTGCCTTTGTTTCCCACATCACTGTATTTTACTTTTCTAGTCCTTGTAGAAGAGAAAAGGAAGAAAGCAAGTAAGACTGAATGTTAAGTGATACAGCTTAGAGTTTCTGACACAATTACTAATGTTTGTTCTTATAAAAACAATACATGCACAGAATTAAACATTCAAATAGCACTAATGGCATATGACAAACAAGACCAGCTCTTCACACCCCACCTGTCTGCTCGCTGGATCTGTTTCACATAAGCAATCACATCCACGTCTTCAGGTGCTAATTTTTCTCAGCCCCAGGTTCCAGTGCCTAGAACAGGGCCTGCCACAGAGTAGGCATTTCCCTACGGGGAGCTGAATACTGAGGTGATCAATATTTCTAAATAACATGCTTATCCTAATGTTGCTTGATGAGCCATTTTTGACATGAGCTATTGAGAGTCTGTTATGACAGGTAAGGATTTAGTCCTTATCAGTGATCCCCTTTCTCTGTAATTTTCCCTCTCCCTTAACAACCTCTATATGGGTATAGAAAAATGTTGGTAAAACGAGTAGGCTGCTATACAATTAATAACTCACTATGGGTATGTAATGCTATGCATTGCAGAGGCAACCACAGTTATACTGTGATGTTTTCCTGGTCCTTTTTTTGTTAATCCTAGAGTTGGCTTAAAGATTTTCCTTAATTTTCAGTGTATGGTATTTCCCACTTATCCATGATGTTGCATTCTATGGTTTCAGTCACCTATGGTCACTGTGGTCCAGGAAGGTCATAGCAACCTAACATTACAGCATGATGCCCAAGTCTTTCCCCTCACTTCCTCTCATCACGTGGGTATTTTATCATCTCATACCATCACAAGAAGGGTGATGTATGGGCATTGTAAGGTATTTTGGGGGAGAGAACCTATTCACATAACTTTTATGATAGTACATTTTTTAATTGCTCTATTTTATTATTAGTTTCTGTTGTCAGTCTATTAAAGTTTATTGGAGGTATGTGTGTGTAGGGAAAACAAAGTCTATATAGGGTTTGGTAATATCTGTGACTTCAGGGATCCACTGGGTGTCTTGGAACATACCTCCCCTTAAGATGGGAGTACAGTATACATCCTTATTTTTTGCATTTTAGAAATGCCCCATTAGACTTGTTAAATGGGTAAAGATGTTCTTTCTAAGGTGCTACATCCTGGCACACAGAACCTGTCAGTTCCTATCCTGACACCTCCAGCTTCTACTCCATGTGGACTCCTTGTTGTCCAGGCTGACCTGCCATCCTGAGACCACCTTTAACCCATTTCCTGTACTGATCACTGCCCCCCTCCGCCATTTCCATGATCCAAATCTTACTGTTTCTTGGTTTATTCTGTTGTTTTCCTAGCTTATGTACATCAATGACTTCTAAGAAAGAATGTGGTGTTTGAGAGAGAGAGAGAGAAAGAGTGTGTGTGTGTGTATGTGTGTATAAATTCAGTACTTGTTTGTGTTAAGAAGTGTTCCTTCCACTCTCCATGTGTTTCACTTGATTTGGGAATAGAATATGTGGTTGAAAGAAATTTCCCCTCTTAATTTTGAGCACAGTGATTCTTGCTTTGGGCAAGGTTGCTACATTTGCTTCCCCATTTCTTTGTATCCGACCTGTTTGGAGCTGATTTTTTTGTATCTCCTCTTTTTCCTGTGCTCTGAGGTTGCCTGGACATGTGCTTTTCATCTGAATGTTACAGTCCTTCCATTCCTGCATGAGAGCAGTTGAACTTATCTTCTGAGGGTGAGAGGAGGGGTCATGGTTAAGAAGGCACACAGTACCACTGTTTGAGACTGTCTCAAGTTATTTTTCACAGGAATCTTGTTTCAGAACATAAAAGTATTTCCTATTTCTTGGTTGATATTAATTTATGAATTGGAACTTTTTTGTCTCTAACTTCCTTGAGGTGTACATGTGTGCTCATGCATGTTCATGTCCACATGTATGCTCAGCTCACCTGTCTACAAGTAAATCGAAAAAAGGTGTAACTTTTTTTTTTTAAAGATTTTATGTATTTGACAGAAAGAGAGAGACAGAGAGAGGGGGAGTGGGAGAGGGAGAAGCAGGCTTCCCACTAAGCAGGGCTTGATCCCATCACCTCAGGATCATGACCTGAGCAGAAGGCAGATACTTAACCGACTGAGCCACCCAGGCGCCCCTAACTTAAAAAAAAAAAATTATTTATTTATTATTTATTTGAGAGTCCAGGGGAAGGGGCAGATTGAAAGGAAGAGAGAGAATCTCAAGCAGACTCTCCACTGAGCAGGGAGCCTGACAAAGGGCTCAATCCCCAGACGCATGAGGTCATGACCTGAGTTGAAATCACAAATTGATTGCTTAACCAACTGAGTCACCCAGGTGCCCCCAAAAGGTTTAACTTTTATATACAAAGAGCTTCTGTAAATTGACAAAAAGAAGACAAAGAGAAAAAAATAAAGTGCAGACAAATTACAGAAGAGACATTCAGATCACAGTAAAAGATGATAGTTTCCTGATGACCGTTATATTAAAGCCACAAAAAGGATTCCAGTTTCACAAGTCTGATCAGCAAAAATGAAAAAGTCAAATAATATCCAGGGTTGCAAGTCACTGCTTTGTTTCCCTAGGCTGGAAGGGTGAGTAAAATGTTATATTTTTAAAAAGCAAATTTGGTAGTATTTATGAAGATAAAAACAATCCATACCTTTTAACTCAGTAATTCAACTTTTGGAAAACTATACTGCAGAAACAGTTCCAACATGTAAGAATGTTTACCACAATATTGTTGGTTGTTGGGAGGGTGGGATGCTGAACCAGGGTGACGTGCATCAGAATGGCTACCTACACATTTCCGTGCCTATGTGCTTCCCTTAGGAAATGAACCCTTGTCCCTCAGCTGTGAGCGTGTGCACACACCCAGGGGAGTCCTATGGTTATACGCAGAAGAATACCAAAAGGAAACATTTTAAATATTGTCAGTGTAGTTTTTCCTACACTGGTGTATGGTGTGGGATAAAGAAAGTGGGAATGACAGTTGTGTCCTTGGGATTGGAGATTTCAGCATAGGAGGAAAACAATGCAGATGTGAGATCAAAGGGGCTAAATAAAATGTTTCAAGCCTAAATTTGAATGGAAAATTTCGTAGGCACTTCAGACAAACTTTTTCTTGCTGTAAGTATTTCCTGTGACTACACATAGTGAGCACATATTAATTTTGTAATTTGTGGGGTGCAGGTCTTTTGGGAAACAATAATATCTGGTCTGGGGTAGGAAATGAACAAAATGAACCTGCCACTTCCTCTCATATCAGAAAGCAAGGAACTTTCAAACTCCATGTGAGTCATGGCAACCATGCTCAGGACCCAACTGAATTGGTTCCACAGGTTGAAGATAGAACATTTGAATAATAGGAAATAATGAAAAGTAACTGCAAAAACAGGAGTACAGAAAATATACCAATTTCCATGAGGTCATAATAGTGGTTAAGAAAAATTATTGGTCACCAATAGAGATGTTAATAAGCCTCATAAAATGAAATAATGGATCTTGGTTATCAATGCTGATGGTAACTTACATAAAAAAGAGACACAATCAGATATCAATCACATGCCTTTGGATGAAAGTAACAATACTACTTAAGAAGTATTCTCACTGGGGCACCTGGGTGGCTCAGTGGGTAAAAGCCTCTGCCTTCGGCTCAGGTCATGATCCCAGGGACCTGGGATCGAGCCCCACATCGGCTCTCTGCTCAGCAGGGAGCCTGCTTCCTCCTCTCTCACTCTCTGCCTGCCTCTCTGCCTACTTGTGATCTGTCAAATAAATAATTAAAAAAAAAAAAAGAAGTGTTCTCACCAACAAACACACACAAAAATCAAACCTAGGTCCGACAGTGCCTCTAGCTCCAGCTGCAGATGTACAACAAAGTGATGCAACCCGAAAATCCAGCAGAAAACTCTATAGGACAATCCACTGTTTCTTCAACAAGTACACTGCAAAAAAATGACAGTCATTTTTTTGACAGAGTCAGGTTGGGGAAATAGGGAGAGGGAGAAAGAGGGAAGGGGGAAGGGAAGAGAGAGAAAAGGGAGTGAGGAAGGGAAAAGAAGAAGGGGGAGAAGGAGTAGGGGAAGAGGGAAGGAGAGAAAGAGAGGAAGAAGGGGGAGAGGAAAGGAAGGGAAAGAGGGAAAGGGGAGGTAAAAGGGGGTGGGGAAGAAGGAGGAAAGGGAGAAGGGGAGTGGGTTGAAGAGAAGAGGGAGGGAGAAGTTGAAAGGGACTTAAGAGACTTATCAACAAATTGAAATGTGTGGACCTGACTCAGACCTACTAAATGTGCTATATTTGACAAGTGTGGAAATTTTTTTTCCTCCAAATATACATTTATTGAATGTTAATTAGGTTTATATTTTTACAAAGAGAAACACAGAAATATACACTCAAACATGAAATTAAATATCTGTAAAGAAAACATCAAAACTGTAGTAGTAGTGATTAGATTGTATAATTATAATTTGCTTTATTTCTCCAAATACTTTTTTTTATACTCCTAACATGTTTTATTTTATTTTTTTTCCAATGTATTATTTTCAGAAAAACAGTATTCATTATTTTTTCGCCACACCCAGTGCTCCATGCAAGCTGTGCCCTCTACCCGGGTACCCCAACCTCCGAACCCCCCCCCCGCCACTTCAAACCCCTCAGATTGTTTTTCAGAGTCCATAGTCTCTCATGGTTCACCTCCCCTTCCAATTTACCCAAAAGCACATACCCTCCCCAATGTCCATAACCCTACCCCTCTTCTCCCAACCCCCTCCCCCCAGCAACCCACAGTTTGTTTCGTGAAATTAAGAGTCACTTATAGTTTGTCTCTCTCCCTATCCCATCTTGTTTCATGGATTCTTTTCCTACCCACTTAAGCCCCCATGTTGTATCACCACTTCCTCATATCAGGGAGATCATATGATAGTTGTCTTTCTCCGCTTGACTTATTTCACTAAGCATGATACGCTCTAGTTCCATCCATGTTGTTGCAAATGGCAAGATTTCATTTCTTTTAATGGCTGCATAGTATTCCATTGTGTATATATACCACATCTTCTTGATCCATTCATCTGTTGATGGACATCTAGGTTCTTTCCATAGTTTGGCTATTGTGGACATTGCTGCTATAAACATTCGGGTGCACGTGCCCCTTTAGATCACTACGTTTGTATCTTTAGGGTAAATACCCAGTAGTGCAATTACTGGGTCATAGGGCAGTTCTATTTTCAACATTCTGAGGAACCTCCATGCTGTTTTCCAGAGTGGTTGCACCAGCTTGCATTCCCACCAACAGTGTAGGAGGGTTCCCCTTTCTCTGCATCCTCGCCAGCATCTGTCATTTCCTGACTTGTTGATTTTAGCCATTCTGACTGGTGTGAGGTGATATCTCATTGTGGTTTTGATTTGTATTTCCCTGATGCCGAGTGATATGGAGCACTTTTTCATGTGTCTGTTGGCCATCTGGATGTCTTCTTTGCAGAAACGTCTGTTCATGTCCTCTGCCCATTTCTTGATTGGATTATTTGTTCTTTGGGTGTTGAGTTTGTTAAGTTCTTTATAGATTTTGGACACTAGTCCTTTATCTCATATGTCGTTTGCAAATGTCTTCTCCCATTCTGTCAGTTGTCTTTTGATTTTCTTAACTGTTTCCTTTGCTGTGCAAAAGCTTTTGATCTTGATGAAATCCCAATAGTTCATTTTTGCCTTTGCTTCCCTTGCCTTTGGCGATGTTCCTAGGAAGATGTTGCTGCGGCTGAGGTCGAAAAGGTTGCTGCCTGTGTTCTCCTCAAGGATTTTGATGGATTCCTTTCTCACATGGAGGTCCTTCATCCATTTTGAGTCTATTTTTGTGTGTGGTGTAAGGAAATGTTCCAATTTCATTTTTCTGCACGTGGCTGTCCAATTTTCCCAACACCATTGGGGAGAGAAATAGGGAGAGGGAGAAAAAGGGAAGGGGGAAGGGAAGAGAGAGAAAAGGGAGGGAGGAAGGGAAAAGAGGAAGGGGGAGAAGGAGTAGGGGAAGAGGGAAGGAGAGAAAGAGAGGAAGAAGGGGGAGAGGAAAGGAAGAGAAAGAGGGAAAGGGGAGGCTGTCTTTTTCCCATTGGACATTGGACATTCTTTCCTGCTTTGTCAAAGATTAGTTGACCATAGAGTTGAGGGTCTATTTCTGGGCTCTCTATTCTGTTCCATTGATCTATGTGTCTGTTTTTGTGCCAGTACCATGCTGTCTTGATGATGACAGCTTTGTAATAGAGCTTCAAGTCCGGAATTGTGATGCCACCAACTTTGGCTTTCTTTTTCAATATCCCTTTGGCTATTCGAGGTCTTTTCTGGTTCCATATAAATTTTAGGATTATTTGTTCCATTTCTTTGAAAAAGATGGATGGTACTTTGATAGGAATTACATTGAATGTGTAGATTGCTTTAGGTAGCATAGACATTTTCACAATATTTATTCTTCCAATCCAGGAGCATGGAACATTTTTCCATTTCTTTGCATCTTCCTCAATTTCTTTCATGAGTACTTTATAGTTTTCTGAGTATAGATTCTTAGCCTCTTTGGTTAGGTTTATTCCTAGGTATCTTATGGTCTGGGGTGCAATTGTAAATGGGATTGACTCCTTAATTTCTCTTTCTTCTGTCTTGTTGTTGGTGTAGAGAAATGCAACTGATTTCTGTGCATTGATCTTATATCCTGACACTTTACTGAATTCCTGTACAAGTTCTAGCAGTTTTGGAGTGGAGTCTTTTGGGTTTTCCACATAGAGTATCATATCATCTGCGAAGAGTGATAGTTTGACTTCTTCTTTGCTGATTTGGAGGCCTTTAATTTCCTTTTGTTGTCTGATTGCTGAGGCTAGGACTTCTAGTACTATGTTGAATAGCAGTGGTGATAATGGACATCCCTGCCGTGTTCCTGACCTTAGTGGAAAAGCTTTCAGTGTTTCTCCATTGAGGATGATATTTGCGGTGGGTTTTTCATAGATGGCTTTGATGATATTGAGGTATGTGCCCTCTATCCCTACACTTTGAAGAGTTTTGATCAGGAAGGGATGCTGTACTTTGTCAAATGCTTTTTCAGCATCTATTGAGAGTATCATATGGTTCTTGTTCTTTCTTTTATTGATGTGTTGTATCACATTGACTGATTTGCGGATGTTGAACCAACCTTGTAGCCCTGGGATAAATCCCACTTGGTTGTGGTGAATAATCCTTTGACTATACTGTTGAATCCTATTGGCTAGTATTTTGGTGAGAATTTTCGCATCTGTGTTCATCAAGGATATTGGTCTATAGCTCTCTTTTTTGATGGGATTCTTGTCTGGTTTGGGGATCAAGGTGATGCTGGCCTCTAAAATGAGTTTGGAAGTTTTCCTTCCATTTCTATTTTTTGGAATAGTTTCAGGAGAATAGGAATTAGTTCTTCTTTAAATGTTTGGTAGAATTCCCCCGGGAAGCCGTCTGGCCCTGGGCTTTTGTTTGTTTGGAGATTTTTAATGACTGTTTCAATCTCCTTACTGGTTATGGGTCTGTTCAGGCTTTCTATTTCTTCCTGGTTCAATTTTGGTAGTTTATATGTTTCTAGGAATGCATCCATTTCTTCCAGATTGTTAAATTTGTTGGCGTAGAGTTGCTCATAGTATGTTCTTATAATAGTTTGTATTTCTTTGGTTTAGTTGTGATCTCTCCTCTTTCATTCAGGATTTTATTTATTTGGGTCCTTTCTTTTTTCTTTTTGATAAGTCTGGTCAGGGGTTTATCAATTTTATTAATTCTTTCAAAGAACCAACTCCTAGTTTCATTGATTTGTTCTATTGTTCTTTTGGTTTCTATTTCATTGATTTCTGCTCTGATCTTTATGATTTCTCTTCTCCTGCTGGGCTTAGGGTTTCTTTCTTGTTCTTTTTCCAGCTCCTTTAGGTGTAGGGTTAGGTTATGTACCTGAGACCTTTCTTGTTTCTTGAGAAAAGCTTGTACCACTATATATTTTCCTCTCAGGACTGCCTTTGTTGTGTCCCACAGATTTTGAACCGTTGTATTTTCATTATCATTTGTTTCCATGATTTTTTTCAATTCTTCTTTAATTTCCCATTTGACCCATTCATTCTTTAGAAGGATGCTGTTTAGTCTCCATGTATTTGGGTTCTTTCCAAACTTCCTCTTGTGGTTGAGTTCTAGCTTCAGAGCATTGGTCTGAAAATATGCAGGGAATGATCCCAATCTTTTGATACTGGTTGAGTCCTGATTTAGGACCGAGGATGTGATCTATTCTGGAGAATGTTCCATGCGCACTACAGAAGTATGTGTATTCTGTTGCTTTGGGATGAAATGTTCTGAATATATCTGTGATGTCCATCTCATCCAGTGTATCATTTAAGGCCTTTATTTCCCTGTTGATCTTTTGCTTGGATGATCTGTCCATTTCAGTGAGGGGAGTGTTAAAGTCCCCTACTATTATTGTATTATTGTTGAAGTGTTTCTTTGATTTTGTTATTAATTGGTTTATATAGTTGGCTGCGCCCACGTTGGGGGCATAGATATTTAAAATTGTTAGATCTTGTTGTTGGACAGACCCTTTGAGTATGATATAGTGTCCTTCCTCATCTCTTATTATAGTCTTTGGCTTAAAATCTAATTGATCTGATATAAGGATTGCCACTCCTGCTTTTTTCTGATGTCCATTAGCATGGTAAATTCTTTTCCACCCCCTCACTTTAAGTCTGGAGGTGTCTTCGGGTTTAAAATGAGTTTCTTGGAGGCAACATATAGATGGGTTTTGTTTTTTTATCCATTCTGATACCCTGTGTCTTTTGATTGGGGCATTTAGCCCATTAACATTCAGGGTAACTATTGAGAGATATGATTTTAGTGCCATTGTATTGCCTGTAAGGTGACTGTTACTGTATATGGTCTCTGTTCCTTTCTGATCTACCACTTGTAGGCTCTCGCTTTGCTTAGAGGACCCCTTTCAGTATTTCCTGTAGAGCTGGTTTGGTGTTTGCAAATTCTTTCAGTTTTTGTTTGTCCTGGAAGCTTTTAATCTCTCCTTCTATTTTCAATGATAGCCTAGCTGGATAGAGTATTCTTGGCTGCATGTTTTTCTCGTTTAGTGCTCTGAAAATGTCATGCCAGCTCTTTCTGGCCTGCCAGGTCTCTGTGGATAAGTCAGCTGCCAATCTAATACTTTTACCATTGTATGTTACAGACTTCTTTTCCCGGGCTGCTTTCAGGATTTTCTCTTTGTCACTAAGACTTGTAAATTTTACTATTAGGTGACGGGGTGTGGGCCTATTCTTATTGATTATGAGGGGCATTCTCTGAACCTCCTGAATTTTGATGCTCGTTCCCTTTGCCATATTGGGGAAATTCTCCCCAATAATTCTCTCCAGTATACCTTCTGCTCCCCCCTCTCTTTCTTCTTTTTCTGGAATCCCAATTATTCTAATGTTGTTTCGTCTTATGGTGTCACTTATCTCTTGAATTCTCCCCTCATGGTCCAGTAGCTGTTTGTCCCTCTTTTGCTCAGCTTCTTTATTCTCTGTCATTTGGTTTTCTATATCGCTAATTCTTTCTTCTGCCTCATTTATCCTAGCAGTGAGAGCCTCCATTTTTGATTGAACCTCATTAATAGTTTTTTTGATTTCAACTTGGTTAGATTTTAGTTCTTTTATTTCTCCAGAAAGGAGAAATAATCTTTTATATCTCTGGAGAGGGTTTCTCTAATATCTTCCATGCCTTTTTCAAGCCCGGCTAGAACCTTGAGAATTGTCATTTTGAACTCTAGATCTGACATATTACCAATGTCTGTATTGATTAGGTCCCTAGCCTTCGGTACTGCCTCTTGTTCTTTTTTTTGTTGTGAATTTTTCCGCCTTGTCATTTTGTCCAGCTAAGAGTATATGAAGGAGCAAGTAAAATACTAAAAGGGTGGCAAAAATCCCAGGAAAATATGCTTTAACCAAATCAGAAGAGATCCCAAATCGTGAGGGGGGATTTCTCCCCCCTCACGATTGGGTGAGGGATCTCCTCTGATTGGGATCTCCTCTGATTGGGATCTCCCAATCTCTTCTGATTTGGGGATCAAAAGAGGTTCAAAAAGAACGAAAGAAAAAAAAAGAAAAAAATTAAAAAAAAGAGATTGAATTAAAAATTCAATCAAGAATTAAAAAAGGAATTAAAAAAGATTGAAGAGATTGGGATCTCTTCTGATTTGGGGATAAAAAGAGGTTCAAAAATAAAGAAAGAAAAAAAAAGAAAAATTAAAAAAAGAAAATGAATAAAGAAAAGTATAAAAAAGGAAAAAATATATATATTAGATAAACTAGTTAAAAAACGTTAAAAAAGAAAAGGGTAAAAGTTAAAAAAATTTTAGCAGAGGAAGAGAAAAAAAATGAAAAGGAAAAAATTAAATTAACTGCAAGACTAAAAAATCACAGGGAGAAAGCCATGAGTTCCGTGGTTTGTTTTCTCCTCCTCTGGAATTCTGCTGCTCTCCTTGGTATTGAAACTGCACTCCTTGGTAGGTGAACTTGGTCTTGGCTGGATTTCTTATTGATCTTCTGGGGGAGGGGCCTGGTGTAGTGATTCTCAAGTGTCTTTGCCCCAGGCGGAATTGCACCACCCTTACCAGGGCCTGGGCTGAGTGATGCGCTCGGCTTTGCTTTCAGGAGCTTTTGTTCCCTGAGCGCTTTCCGTAGAGTCCCGGAGCACGGGAATACAAATGGCAGCCTCCTGGTTTCCGGCCTGGAGGAGCCGAGAGCCCGGGGCCCCACTCCTCCGTGCGCCCTCAGCGAACAGCGCCCAGTAACTCCCGTCTGCCTGACCTCCGGCCTTGCTCCGAGCTCACCGAGCCTGCGACCGGTTCAAGGCAACACTGAGCTGTGAGCTTACTGTCGGCTCTGTCTCTGTAGCCGGCTTTCCCGTTCCAATACCCGCAAGCTCTGCGACACTCAGACACCCCCGAACCTTCTGTGACCCTGCGGGACCTGAGGCCACGCTGACCCCGCGTGGGCTTCGCCCTGGTTTAGCCTCTGGAGCGATGTCCCTCAGCGGAACAGACTTTTTTTTTTTTTTTTCCCAATTTATTTATTTTCAGAAAAACAGTATTCATTATTTTTTCACCACACCCAGTGCTCCATGCAAGCTGTGCCCTCTATAATACCCACCACCTGGTACCCCAACCTCCCACCCACCCCCGCCACTTTAAACCCCTCAGACTGTTTTTCAGAGTCCATAGTCTCTCATGGTTCACCTCCCCTTCCAATTTACCCAAATTCCCTACTACTCTCTAACGCCCCTTGTCCTCCATGCTATTGGTTATGCTCCACAAATGAGTGAAACCATATGATAATTGACTCTCTCTGCTTGACTGAACAGACTTTTAAAAAGTCCCGATTTTGTGCTCCGTTGCTCCGCCGCTTGCCGGGAGCCGGCCCCTCCCCCCAGGGTCTATCTTCCCGTCGCTTTGGATTCACTTCTCCGCCAGTCCTACCTTTCAGAAAGTGGTTGATTTTCTGTTTCTAGAATTGCTGTTCTTCTTCTCTTCGATCTGCCGATGGATTTGCAGGTGTTTTCACTCTTTAGATAAGCTCTCTAGCTGATCTCCTGCTAGCTGAAGTAGTCTCAGCCTGCTCCTTCTCCACCATCTTGACTCCTCCTGATGTGGCTGTTTCTTAAAAATAATTTTATCTTTCAGAGATGCATACTGAGTATTACAAATGGGATGACATGATGTCTGGGTTTGGCTTCAAAATAGGCTAATTTTGGGGAGGAGAAAATGGGTACAAATACACAAGATTGGCCATGAACTGATAATTTTGAAGTGGGATGATGGGAAGGTGAGGTTTTATTACACTATTTCCTCTAATTATGTTTATATTTAAAATGTTCCATAATAAAAATTTAACTGAAAGGAGGCAAATACATGCAACATATATTTAGTAAATATTCCTGAGGCCAATGCTTAACTATTAAATCTCCTAAAAAATAAGACCTTTAAAGGGCACTTGAAAAAGCAGTCAATAAGTAGTAACATTCTACAATATTTTTCTACAATTATAAATATAAACTTGCAGAAGAATTTTATTTATTTTTCATTGTGTTATGTTAGCCACCATACAATACATCATTAGTTTTTGATGTAGTGTTCCAAGATTCGTTGTTTACATATAACACCCAGTGCTCCATGCAATACATGTCCTCCTTGATACCCACCACCAGGCTCACCCATCCCTCCATCCTTCTTCCTTCTAAGACCCTCAGTTTGTTTCTCAGAGTCCACAGTCTCTCATGGTTCATCTCACCCTCCAATCATCCTCCCTTCATTTTTCCTTTCCTTCTCCTAATGTCCTCCATGTTACTATGTCCCACAAGTAAGTGAAACCATAAGATAATTGACTTTCTCTGCTTGGCTTATTTCACTCACTCAGCATACTCACCTCCAGTCTCATCCATGTTGATGCGCAAGTTGGGTACTCATCCTTTCTAATGGCTGAGTAATATTCCATTGCATATATGGACAACATCTTTATCCATTCGTCTGTTGAAAGGCATCCTGGCTCTTTCCACAGTTTGGCGACTGTGGACATTGCTGCTATGAACATTGGAATACATATGGTCCTTCTTTTCGCTACATCTGCATCCTTGGGGTAAATACCCGGTAGTGCAATTGCAGAAGGATTTACAAAAAAAAAAAAAAAAAAAAATCAAGTGACATCACAGATTTTAAGGATGCTGCGTTTTCCTTTGACTTAAAGATGATGAGCTCTGGAAAAGTGTGTTAAGGACTTGACAATGACGTTATAATGGTAATAAAGGCACTCACAGTTTCTATAAAATTGTTCTATGGGCCAAAAAATTAGATTTCCAATCTTCTGACTTCTAGGGGTATCTGTGATGCATTTTTAAATGTGAAGAGGCGTTGGGGCACCTGGGTGGCATCATGAGGTGAAGCGTCTGCGCTCAGGTCAGGACCTCAGGATCCTGAGATCAAGCCCACATGTAGCTCCATACTCAGCGGGGAGTCTGCTTCTCCCTCTACCCTTCTCTCCACCCATGCTCTCTCTCTCAAATAAATTAAAATAAAAAAATGAATGAGAAGAGGCATTGCAGAGTAACAAACATAGACATATGACTGCAATTTTGTAAAATGAGCCATCATAATATCAATTACATTAGTCAAGTCCAAAGAGGGTGGGTGTTTTCATGTGTGTGGGGGGGGGGTATTGTTCTTTAACTATCTCTGAATTGTTTTGTATTTTATACCGAGCATACATTAATTTTGTATTTTTTTAGTCTTCTAATGTTTCTAGGCAGAGATCTTATGTGTTTAGTTTAATGAGTGTTGGTAACTACATGACTTGCGGAGCTGCCATTACATTATCCCAGAGACTTTCTTGGGAAAGGTTTCCATTTTCAGCCAACTCCCCTCCCCCACTCTGTCAACCACTGTCAGATTTGTACCACCAGAGACTGGTTTTGCCCATCTCAGACATCCAGCCTGAACTTCTTTGAGTCTGGCTTCTTCCACTTAATGTAAAGTTACTTCATGTATTCCTTCCCTTTCACTGATAATCTACATACTACCATATAAATATATCACAAGTTGCTTCCACTTTCTCCTGTCAGTGGGCATTTGGGTTGTGTCCTATTCTTGGCTACCATGAAGAAGGCAGCAGTGAACATGTATAGTCTTCGTGTGGATATATGTTTTTCTTCTCTTGGATAAAATATCTAGAAGTGAAATGGCTGGGTCACAGGGTTTGTGATTAATTTTTAATAATAAAATAAATTGAATAATAAAGCTAGAAAGCTACAGCAATTAGAAAGCTTGGATGCTGGCTCAGGAATAGGCAAGCATCAATTACAGGGAATACAAAAATGGGATTCTTTCAATTTCCAGCCTCAAATGGGCCCTCACTGCTACTCGTGACACTTCCTTAGAACTCTGATTGCCTGGGACCTCTCCACTTCCAAACCACTGATTCAGTCATATTTTTCCTCCCATTCTCTGTCCACATGTCCTCTCACTTTGTCTCTGGTTCAGCTGCTCCAGGATGACTGTTCATTGATCTTAATGGGACCTCTAGTTCACTGAACTTTTAATTTTCCACACCCACCAGCACTTTCCCTGTCCAGCTGAGACTCTAAAGTTCACTATTGCCCTTTGCTTTTCACTGAAACCATCTGAGCAAATTTTCAGCTTTGGATGAACCTGAAGACCTGTTTCCTTTTCCTAGTGCTTGCTCTTTTTTTTTTTTTAAGATTTTATTTATTTATTCGACAGACAGAGATCACAAGTAGGCAGAGAGGCAGGCAGAGAGAGAGGGGAAGGGAAGCAGGCTCTCGGCTGAGCAGAGAGCCCAATGTGGGGCTCGATCCCAGAACCCTGGGATCATGACCCGAGCCGAAGGCAGAGGCCCTAACCCACTGAGCCACTCAGGCGCCCCCTTAGTGCTTGCTCTTTAAGTAGCCTGGTGTTGTTGGCAGAATGTCTTAAAACAGTATAGATTGGCCCTACTCATGACCACTAATATTAAATGAGCCTTCAGTACTTCCTGGGCTACTCACACTTGCCCAAACCAACCCCCTTTTCTCTATCCCTTCTCAGCAGAGGGTTTCACTTTGTTCTTTAGTGAAAGGAGGAAAGCCGTGAGGTGAGATCTAACATCTTATACCAACATATAACACAGTCAAATCCATCCTCCACCCACTTCCCCACCCATCCATTCATCCAACCATCATCTATCCAGCTACATATCTGTTCCTCCCATTTCCCTCCACCCATTTATCTACCATCCATCCACTCATCCATACGTCCCTCTCCCCAATCCACCCAGCCATCCTGCCTGCCCATCTGCCTGCCTTGTTTCTGTCGGGTTATAGTGTCATTGAAGGCCACTCCCAAATCTTGTTTTTGGATGCCTTCCCTTCCCACCTTTTCAGGAAACTCAGACACTAGTAATTCTTCCCTCCCTCTTTTTTTAACTCAACTTTTCCTACTCAGTTGAATCCTTCCCCCTGGCCTTTTATACTCTTAGGTCCCTGTCATGGAAAAACCTTTCCCTGACTTCAGGTCTTTGTTAAACATGCCCTTTCTCATTATCTCTCTCTTCACAGTCAAACACTTAACAAGTGCTTGTGTCCATGTCTTCACTGCATTCTAACTTCTTGTTGCCTCCATAATGGCTCTGTCCTGTCACTCTACACAGTGCTCACTGAGGTCACCAATGACTGTCGTGTTGCCAAGCTTAATGTACATGCCTTCTTCCCCACCCCCACCCTCACCCCCGACCTCTCTATAGCGGTAAAGACCTTTGACTTCCCTTTGTCAGCCATGTGCCTATTTGCTCTCAGGTCTGCTCCTTTTCTCTTCCTCCTCTGCTCCACACCGCCAGTACCCATCTCCCAAAAAACACATTCCTCAGGCTCCCTTGCCAAGTGAGTGGCTTCCAGTTCATTGAGGCCCTGAGAAGCCCTGGTGGGAGATGGGAAGAGAGTGAGCCAAAGCCAGGGTATTTCCTTCTTCTCTAGGCATAATCTCCAGGAGTAACTGCATTTCCACCTTGATCCAACTTCCCTTAGGTAGCCCTGCCGGTCCCAGTTTCTGAGTGGAGCAGTCCTTTTTTATGTTTTTTTCTTCTGGTGAGTGGCCCCAACTTCAAAGGTCTGCTATACAGACCAGAACAGGACAAGGATTTGAACAATCAAGCCCATGGACTGACATGGGCCAGTGGTATTGACTACAATGGAGGGGTCAAGATGGGGACAGAGTGTGTACATTATGTTTGGCAACACAAAAGGTATTGGTGGCCTCATCTTCCCTTTGTATACCCATCTGGCTTTAGGGTGGTGTCAGCTTCTGGTTTGCTGCTAATCTCTGGTTTGCTTTACCATTTCTTGTTTGCGCTTTCAGTTCTTCTAATGCTTTTGTAACCATGTATTAAGTTCCCACTATTGAACTTTGGTGGGTTCTCTACTAACTGAATGGTACCAGCTCATCCATACCAGAGAGTAGGTCTACTCTCTGCCCTTCCCTTGCTGCTTGCTGCCCAGGAGTCTGACTTGATGGAATGCATCCACTGGCTTCTTTGTCTTTGACTAAAATGGATATAACCATTAGTGAGTCCTGGAAGGAGATGGAGAAGAGAGAAAGGAGAGTGAAATATGTGCTTATTCCCTGGGCTCTATTGGTGGCTGACTGTGTCCTTGCCCAAGGTTACTGCTCTTAAACAGTCCTCTTTCCACAACGACTTCTACTGGGTGCAGCAAATGCTCCCTGGCCCACTTTCTTAACCCCCGAGGGCCTTGAGGTGGTAGCACCTCCACTGTTACTGACTTTGGGGATCAGCCATGTCCCCTGGGACCAGTACCAAGTTCTTCTCACTGGTTTCTTACCTTCCAGTCTCTCTAACTCATGTTTCTCAAATATGGACACTGTTGGTCCTATAGCCAGAGGCTGCTTCCCAAATGCCAGGCCTGGGAGCAGCATAAGCTGTGGAGTTTTCAACAAGACCCATTGTTCCTTTAAGCTTTTTGATGTTGAATAACCTTTTTTTATGAAATTAAGTTGAGGCCAATGGAAATTACTTCTAAAAAATTAACTGTGGTAAAATAACATAAAACTTGACATTTCAAGCATTTTTAAATGTCTCATTCAGTATCATTAAGTACATTGATGTTGTGCAACCAACTATCTACAGAACTCTTCATCCTCCCAAGTTGAAACTCCATTGCCATTAAACACTAACTCCCCACTCCCCTCCTCAAGCCCCTGCAACCACCACCCTATTTTCTGTGTCTAAGAATCTGTTCATTCTAGGGACCTCAGATAAGTGGAATCACACAGTATTTGTCCTTTTGTGTATGGCTTAACCAGCTACATGGTGAGTACTGTTTTCTCATTGTTCCTTAGAAACCAAACATTCATACTCCCACCTCCACAACCCCTGCATTCATTCTTACTCTTCTCTCTGGCTGGAATATTTCTCATTTTTTCCAAATAAAATCCATCCTAGTTTGCCAGTCATATTGTCACATCATTTCCCCACCTTTGATTTCTGCTATGTCTGAACATTCATATCTCACACTAGGCTACAAGCACCTGAGAAAGACTGCACCTGCCTCACCTCCATTCTCATTCATTCCTGTGCCATGAGCCCCTGTCTTCAGGTTAGGGACTGTCCTGGGCACTGGGATAGAAGAACAAAACAACCCCAAGGTTTGATTTAACACAGGGATCAACAGTTTCTGCTGTAGGCTGGCAAGGTCCTCATAGGAGTTGGCCGTAAACTTCCTGACCATCAGCTTAGTTCTTCAAAAACATTTTTGTTTGTAATTCCAGGTCCTCAGCTGGATCCTGGTTCAAGGCCTAGAGTTGTATTAAAGCAAACTCATATTTTTGCCTCTATACATGCTATGGTCTGAACATTTATGTTCCCCCTTATAAATTCATATGTTGAAATCCTAAGGCCCAAAGATGATAGAAATAGAAGGTAAGGGCTTTGAGTGGGATTAGATAATGAGGGTGGATCCCTCACCAAGGGGATTAGTGCCTTTATGAGAGAGACTCCACAGAGCTCTCTGGCCCCTTTCACTATGTGGGTACACAATGAGAAGTTCCCTGGAAGAAGGCTCTCACCTGATTATTCTGGTATGATCTTGGACTTCCAGGCTCCAGGACTGTGAGAAATAAATTTTTGTTGTTTTTTAAGCTATCTAGTCTAGCGTTGTGCTATAGCCATTAAAAGGAACTAATACTATATGTAAAATCACAGGTTGGCATTTTGAGAGGGAATATTGAGGAAAACCCTCTTAAGTTCTCAGCTTCCACTGGGGAGAGATTCTAAGGGATAGGACATCACATGACACCATAAGCTATGGGCAAGGTGGAATAGAAGTGTGGAGTGGTCTCACTTTGCATCTGAACAGGAGGCCTTAGGAGTTCAGCAAAGTTGAGCTCTAGCCCCAGACTTGAAAAGAAAGCTCAGGCCATGCACCCTGCCAGCTTTGATTTCCAAAAGGGCACAGACCTTGGTAAGTTAATGTTTCCTTTGCAACATACACGGAGCACTCAGTTACTGAGTTTCCAGAAGATAAGCTGAATCATCCTTACACAACAGGAAGAGAATCCATTCTTTATCCATCTGGTCATCTTTCCATGTGGCTCTGAGCCAGACTCACCTTCTAAACTGCCCCAGGATTAGAGCAGTAGCTCCATCCCCTTTCCCACAGCATAGGGCTTGCAAGCACCCACTATCTTCCCAGTCACTGAGGAAGCTGCAGAAAGCTCAGGGAGAGGATCTCTCTGTTGGGACACACTCTATCCATACTCACACACTGTTACCTTTTCTTTTATTTTTTTTAAAGGTATTATTTATTTATTTGACAGACAGAGATCACAAGTAGGCAGAGAGGCAGGCAGAGAGAGAGGAGAAAGCAGGCTCCCTGCTGAGCAGAGAGCCCGATGCGGGGCTCAATCCTGGGACTCTGAGATCATGACCTGAGCCGAAGGCATTAACCCGATGAGCTACCCAGTGCCCCACTGTTACCTCTTCTAAGTAAGGTTCTGTGCAAGTCTCTGGGCTACATAGATGAAGTAGACCCTGTCATGCTCTCAGGGGTATTACAGTTGAAAGACAGGGAGAGACAGACAGACAAATATAAGGGAAATTATATTAGACTGTGATCTGGAGTATGAGTGTGGGAATTCTCAAAGAATGAGTGTTGGGAAGGCTTCCCAAAAGAGATAATGCATAGACGAATCCCCAAAGCATAACTAGGCTCAGAGAGATGAAGTGAAGGGGTATTCCTGGCACACTGAACAGAACTGACAGAAGTGGGCTCAGTATTACTTATTCAGAGTATCATTGTTCTAGAATCTAGAAGAGCTGACACTCTGAACTCAGGCCCTGCCTCTCTCTCTAGTCTATGACAGTATAGATTTAGGAGTCCCATGCTGTCACTTCCCCTGTGTGTTTTGTTTATTAGAAACAAGTCATTGAGTCTAGCCCATGCTCCAAGGCTCAAGGAATTGCACCCCTCCTCTTGAACACAGGGAGCTTCCACCCCGTCCACAGTTCACCCGGTGGCCACAGATTATTTACAGACCTCCCACATGCAAAACAAATGCACTCTTCCAAACACCCCCCCACCAGAAGTCCATGTTATTACAGAATCAGTTCAGAGCCAAGTCTCTGCATCTAAATCAGGTCCTGATGTAGAGGAGCTCCTTGGGCTTGTTTCCTTCCATGGAGCTCCTTGAGTACAGTCACTATCGGAAGAGCTGTAGACTCAAGAGACAAGCTGTCTGCCCACAACCAACATATAGTGGAGGGACAGGCATAGCATGACCACCACAGACATCCTTGTTCAAAGCAGATGGCAATGGGAGGCACACAGGCATCTCCAGTCTGTATAGTTCTGAACCCCAGCTGGATGTTCCTTGATTAGCATGTAAGCTGACTTTGGCCTGAATGTGTTTCTCTGGGCTCTTGGTTCTACTCTTTGGACTCTTCATTCTGCCTTCCAAGTTGTCCTTTTGTTTCCATGAAATATAACCTGCGTTTGCATCTGTGTGCTTCCTCAGGCTGCTTCTTGCCAGTAGAATTTGAGAGGAAGGGGTTCTAGAAGTCTCTTTTCATTTAGTACTATCTCTGATCCTTTCAGTCCGAGCTCGCACTTTTTTGTCAATGTAATTCTTTTGAAAGCTTTGTGTCCTCTGTGAATCTTACTGAGGTTTATTCCTTTAGCCAACTGGCAGACCCACGTCTTTTTTTTTTTTTCTTTAAGATTTTTTACCTATTTATTTGACAGACAGAGATCACGAGCAGGCAGAGATGAACAGAGAGAGAGGGGGAAGCAAGCTCCCCTTGGAGCAGAGAGCCTGATGTGGGACTTGATTCCAGGACCCTGAGATCATGACCAGAGCCGAAGGAAGAGGCTTAACCCACCGAGCCACTCAGGCACCCCCCACGCATGTCTTTGAGATAAATACTGCTCTACCTTGGGCTTCTACAGAATGACAACTTCAGGTATTCTGGAAGTCCTACTGTTTAACCAAATACTCTGAAGTGCCACTTTTGATCCTTTTGAGGACTTCACAAAGGATTTTATAGCCACTCCCTTGGCTTTATCTTGAGACCATTTCCCCCCCCAGCATGACCCTGCATTATATCTTTCCCTGGAAACCATTTGTTAATTTTAGCATCATTTGACATCTGGAGAGGCTGGGGATTTTCAAAATCAGCAAATTCTCACTCCTTTTTATTTAATAGTTTATTTGGCTTATTTCACTTCTCTCACATTTTGGTATAAGCAGCAATAAGAAACCAGAAGGCACCTTCAACACTCTGCCTGGAAATCTTAGCCAGATCATCCAGGTCATCTGACACATTTTCTATTTTCCATGTGACTATGTAAACTCTCTGTGTAAACTTCCCCCCTCTCCAGCTCCATATACTGCTAAGGTTATGGGTTCTTCTCTGACTTCCTGACAGTTTTAAGGTTGTCCAATCTCCAAGCCCATTTTTTCAGGATTTCCTGTTACTGATCCTTTCACCTTTCTGTTCTAATCTCAAAGCTCTGCTCATGCTGCTTTCCCAGTCCAGGCACCTTACAACAGTGAACACATCCTGCAAGTTTCTTATCCTCAAAGAGTTGTAGTAGCAGGAGAGACAGATTAATAACTAAATAATGAGCTAAAAAACGTCAGATATACAGTAAGTGCTGTGAAGGAAATAAAGTAGAATGAAGTGATGGGGATTGGCTGAGGGACTTATTTATTTATTTATTTTTGCCTTTATTATTATTTTTTTAAATTTCTTTTCAGTGTTCCAGTATTCATTGTTTATGCACCACACCCAGTGTTCCATGCAATACGTGCCCTCAATAATACCCACCACCAGGCTCACCCAACCTCCCACCCGCCTCCCCTCCAAAACCTTCAGATTGTTTCTTAGAGCCCATAGTCTCTCATGGTTTGTCTCCCCCTCCAATTTCCCCAACTCCCTTCTCCTCTCCATCTCCCCATGTCCTCTGTGTTATTCCTTATGCTCCACGAGTAAGCAAAACCATATGATAATTGAGTCTCTCTGCTTGAGTTATTTCACTCAGCATAATCTCTTCCTGTCCCGTCCATGTTGATACAAAAGTTGAGTATTCATCCTTTCTGATGGAGGCATAATTCTCCATAGTGTATATGGACCACATCTTCCTTATCCATTCGTCCGTTGAAGGTCATCTTGGTTCTTTCCATAGTTCCACTACTGTGGCCATTGCTGCTATGAACATTGGGATACATGTGGTGCATCTTTTCACTACATCCGTATCTTCGGGGTAAATACCCAGTAGTGCAATTGCAGGGTCATAGGGAAGCTCTATTTTTAATTTCTTAAGGAATCTCCACATTGTTCTCCAAAGTGGCTGTACCAACTTGCATTCCCACCAACACTGTAAGAGGGTTCCCCTTTCGCCACATCCTCTCCAACACACGTTGTTTATTGTCTTGTTAATTTTGGCCATTCTAACTGGTGTAAGGTGGTATTTCAATGTGGTTTTTATTTGAACCCCCCCCAATGGCCAGTGATGATGAACATTTTTTTCATGTGTCTGTTAGCCATTTGTATGTCTTCATTGGAGAAGTGTCTGTTCATGTCTTCTGCCCATTTTTTGACATGATTATCTGTTTTGTGTGTGTTGAGTTTGAGGAGTCCTTTATAGATCCTGGATATCAGCCCTTTGTACTGTCATTTGTGAATATCTTCTCCCATTCTGTGGGTTGCCTCTTTGTTTTGTTGACTGTTTCCTTTGCTGTGCAGAAGATTTGATCCTGATGAAGTCCCTAATGTTCATTTTCACTTTTGTTTCCTCTGCCTTTGGAGGCATATCTTGAAAGAACTTGCTGTGGCCGATATTGAAAATGTTACTGCCTATGTTCTCTAGGATTCTGATGGATTCCTGCCTCACATTGAGGTCTTTTAACCATTTCGAGTTTATCTTTGTGTATGGTGTAAGAGAATGGTCGAGTTTCATTCTTCTACACATAGCTGGAGGGACTTCTTTAGATTGTGTGACTTGGAAAAACTTCTCTAAGGCTCTGCATCAGATATTGAATATATCAGGTATGATGTGAAGGCAAGGGGGTGGCATTCTTCTGTAGTATTGAGAGAGGAACATTCTGGCAGGGGTCAGCATAAAGGCCCCGAGGCCTTTACACCTGAGTGTTCAGGCACTGTGTAGAGGTCTGGGGTGGCTGGAGCTCAGGTAGCAAGAACCCTAAAAGAAGTGAGGCTAGGAAGGGCATAGCAGAGTCGAGCAGCAGGTGTGTCAGGAAGGGCATTCTTGGTGTCTTGTCCAGGAGCCACTGGATATAGGCTCTCAGTCAGAAAACAATGTGCAGATTTATCTTCCTCTGTATTCTCTTTTCTGGACTTTGGCCCAGAGTGGGACAGATAACCCTACCTGAGACAGGAGAGGCATCAGGGCACCCAGACTAAGTGAAGAGGAGCAAAGAGAAGAGGAATTGTCTAGAGGGAGGTTGGGAGCTGTACCGGGCAGGAAGGGCACTGGGCATGCAGAAGCCCCCTTATTTACCCGGATACACATTTACTGTCTCTTGCAGGTGACTGCAGGTTCGCAGAGGGCTAGGATCTTGTTTGGCTCTGCCCCTGTCCATTGCACACAGTAGGAACTTGGCACATCATTCTTGAATGAGTGAATGAGTGACATTACCAGGGTTGTCGTGTTTCCTCCCACCAACTAGGCCTTGCAGGTATCCCTCACCACCGGGCACTCAGGCCTTCTCATAAACTACAGAAGAATGCTCCCTCGCGCCCCTCCTTGCCTTCACATCTGAAGGGTCCTTAGTAAGTTTTCTCGCCTGTAAATTCAAGCACGCACAGAGAGGGTGAGTGACATGCCCGCCTACACTCACACAGCCAGTGAGAGCCCTCTCCACCCCTACCCAGGAAGACATTCCTCCCGCCCCGCGCCCCCGCCCCTTTCGCCTCCATCAGGAGCCCCTCCCTTCTGAGGCTCTGGCCTTGGCCGAGGCTCTGGGACTGGCCGGGGCGGGTCCCACCTCTCTGCTGCCCTGGGCCGGCCTGCTACAGTCCTTGTCCTCCGACCGAGGCTCTCAGAGGTTCCTTCTGGCCGGCGATTCCTGTGCCTCCTCCCGCGCTTGGTGAGTAACCCCCCACCCTCCAGCCCCGACCTCCGGGGGAAGGAGGCTGTCCCAACTCACGACTCCAGGGGTTCTGGGCCTGGGTCTCCCAGTGGGGGCTCCTAGCAGACACACAAGCTTCCCTCCGGGGAAGCAGGGCTTGGAGTCTGGCCCGGTATTTCCCCCTGGGGCAGCCGAGCCTCCATCCTGGCCAGGGGCCCTCGGGCTGGAGAACCAAGATGTGGGGATTCAGCCGGGCTGGCCAGGCAGGGAGCTTTACCGAGCCGGCAGCCCTGTGGGGCGGGCATTATCTGCCTGGCTTACAGAAGAGAAAACTGAGGGTCTGAGAGAGAAAGCGATAGTCTGAATCTTGACAGGGCTTCTCCGCGTTCTAGGGACCCTCTGCGTCCTGGGCTAAGCCCCTCACCCCATTCTCGGAGTGGAAAATATCCCCTCTGATTGGCCAAATCTGGGGGCCAGGCACAAGGGCATTTTGTGATTGGAGAGCTTCTACAGCCCCACCGTCCCTAGTGCACAGGAGCATTGACCCCTGCACCCCAGCGTGATCCCAACACGATTCTTAGGGTTATGCTACTTAGAGCCCAGCATCACCGCACCTGTTGAGGTCCCTCTTTTTCACCTCCCTAGAAGGGGCAGGAATATGGCTTAGGTGCAGATGGAGACAGAATTTAATAAGTATGTTCAGATGCTGAGTTAAGGGTGGTGGCCTTTGGCTTCAGGTGGCTATTTTCTCCCTACTCCCTCGATTCCCAGTGACCTTGGGCAAATTTCTAACTCCAACTGTGTTTCTTTAGCTAAAATTGAGGTGGAGGGATAAATACTAATACTACTGTCTGCCAGTGTTGCTTCAGAATGACAGAAGATCATGCACTTTGGACCTAGGAGCTCTGTTGAATGTGGGCTGCTGTCCCTCCTACAAATATTAACCTCCGGGACAATGTTGGAAACAATACTGTGATGTCTCTTTTGGAGACAAGGAGATTGAGCCTTAAGAGATGAACGTGATTCCTTAAGGTGGATTACAGGTCTGCAGGCTCAAGTAGTCTGGGGAAGCCTGCACCATGGCCAGCCCCTGTGCACAGGATAGTGGGAAAGACAGTGGATGAAACAGGACCCCCAGGGACTCCGCTTTGGGAGGGACACGTATCCTCCCTGCCAGGTGCCTAATGGAATAGACTGATTGCAGAAGAGCAGTCAGCTTTGCTCTCACCCCCCAGCCCCCGCCTCTCCCGCCCGCTTTTCCCCTGCACCCAAAGCAGCTGATGAAATAGGATGCCTTGTGGCTGTGCCCTGAAGCTTGGCTGAGCCTCTACCCCCTCCTAGAGCTGCATTCTTCTGTGGGTCCCAAGACTACAGCTTGAGAACAGGTGGCCCAGAGCTGCTGCACCTGCACACATCGAGCTTGGGCAGGGTCTGAAAGCTGGGTCCTGGTGAAGCGGGAGAGTGAGGTTCTTGTCTCATGGAGTCAAAGAAGGAATCTTGAGGACAAGGGAGAGTGAGTAAAGAGAGTTTTATTAAGCAAAGATACAGAAAAAGCTCTGGGAGTGAAAGGGGTCCCTACAGGGCTGCCACTGAAGGCTTTTGGGATTGTTTTTTTAAATTGAAGACTAACCGGGTTACACAAATCCTTTTAACATCTCTATAGATAGCACCATTAGTAGGGACTAGTGATTACAACTTTTATGATTTACTTCTTTTTTAGGATCTGGTAATTCTTTGTTGGTCATAAGTGACTGTTATAACAAGACCCCACCTCTGACACCTAGGATTGGGTGGTCTTGTTTGTTCCATTATCTCTGGTTTTCTTATACGTCTGCACTTTTTGGGATTTCTTTTAGCCTGATCCTATAGTCCCTTACCTATCTCTCCCTATCTAGCCTGGCCAGTCCCTTCATGAGACCCTAATTTAGATGTATATATGTGGGTCAAAAACATGGGGGATGATTGTCAATATGTATCTTGGGGGAGGAGTTAGAGATAAAGGAAGTTTCCAAAGGAATTTTTATATGTTAAAATAGACTTACAGGGGGTCAGTCTAAGGTTGCCTTTTGCCCTTAGCAAAAGGTCAATGTCCAGGCAATGAAGTCCCTGGGGGAATGTCACTCTGCCTGTTTCAAGTACTTGTCAGTGAACTTCTTAGTAAGGAAATTTCACTGGGGAGCCAGGTCTGAGCGGGGTGCTTGGGGTAGGAGGCCTGGGAAGCCCTGACAGTCCTGCTGCTGCCAGGGCAGCCCCAGAGTGTGCCCAAGCACTGCCAGGGGCAAGGGGCTGAGCCTGCCAACTCAGGAAGGAGGTAGAGCCTTGTAGGCTGCCTGACAGTGAGCCGAGTTGCACCTCTCAGCAGCAGTATAGTCCCTTCCCTGGCTCTGCCCCTTTGGAGTTCCCGAGCTTTTCACAAGCCAAAGGTCAAGACTGGCTGAGGCCCCTCTGGGAGCACGTGTCCCTGCCAAGCTCAGCTTCCTGGGACTGTGACAACAGCCCCACTGGTGCCTCCCCTGACCTTGCCTCCCTGCTTCCAAAGGGATCTTTTTTGTACTGCTTTACTTTACCATGAGTAATACGTTCTCAATTTGGGGGGGGGGGAGCAAAAACAGAACATTCTGGTAAAAAAAAGATAATTACTTTCATGAAAATCCCCCAAACCCAAAGCACTCTACCCAGGGACTTTTCACATTTCTGGGTGAATCCACCCAGTTTTTTTGCGCTGCAAGTACACAGACATACGCATGCATGACACTTTTAAAAATCATAGTGGTTTGCTATCTGTTCAGGTGCTCTGGCCTGCATATTCCTGGTGGCGAAGCAAAGTGCGTTGCCCTAACTGGCTGCCTGGCTTACACAGTGTGCATGTAGCATGATTTTGCCATACTTATGCCGTTATTTGCTCACCAAACATAATTTAGAAGTGAAAATGCTGAGTCAGAAGAAAAGAACCATTTCTAGGATTTTGATATTTATTGCCAAATTTTCCTCTAGAGAATTTGCCCCAAATTGTTATCCCACTAGTGTGGCAGGAGGGTGTTCCTTTTCCCGTACCTAGACAACATCGTCTTCAGTGCCTTCCAGTTTTATAGGAGAAAAACAGTCCCTTGTTTTATGACGCCTATTTAGCAATAGGCATTTGATTAATTGTAACTTAAGCACGTTTATATTCATCTGTTGGCAGAGGGCTTTTATTCTTTTGGCAAATTGCTTCAGATACATGTAAAATCTTCCTGCATGAACGTTTATCACATGCTTCCTTTGTATCTTTCCTTTAGAGTCAAGTTTCTAAAGTCCAACACCTACCAGATTTTTTTTTCCCTCGTACTTTGATGTTTTCTTCCTGTATTTGATTTTTAAAATATTTATTTTAACCCAATTGAACTGCATTTTGAAGTAAGATGTGAACTATAGATTTGTTTGTTTGTTTAAATTAGTTTTTAGAACAATTTTAAGTTTACAGAACAATTGAGCAGAGTACAGAGAGTTCCCACATATTCCCTCAGCCCCGTGTTTCTCCACTGTCCCAAATATATTAGTAACACCTTGCATTAGCACTAGGCACATTTGTTACTTTTGATGACTGGATATTGATACAATATTCTTAAAGTCTACAGCTCGCATCACTCTTTGTGTTATATATTCAATGGGTTTTGGCGGGTGTATAAGGACCTGCATCTACCATTACAGTAGGTAACTGAAAAATGTCCTGTGTTCCACCTGTTCATTCCTCTCCCTCCTCCTCTAAGCCTCTGTCAAACACTGACTTTTTTTCCTCTGTCTTCCTAGTTGACACTGTTATTATAGCTAGAATAATAGGTCTGGCTTCTTTCATTTAGCAATAGGCATTAAAATTTCTCTCTTTTTATGTTTGATAGCTCATTTCTTCTTAGCATGGAATAAAAGCTTTTCTCCGGATGTACCATAGTTTATTTATTCATTCACCTATTAAAGGACATGTTGGTTGCTTTCAAGTTTAGGTAATTATGAGTAAAGCTGCTATAAATATCTGTGCAGGTTTTTGTGTGGACCTAAATTGCCCCCTCATTTAGGTAAAGACCATGATTGCTGAATTGTATGGTAGGAGTGTGTTTAGTTTTTTGTTTTTTGGTTTTTTCGTTAAGAAACTGCCAAACTGTTTTCCAAAGTGACTGTACCATTTCTCATTCACACCAGCAATGAATGAAGTTCCTGTTGCTCCACCTCTTCACCAGCATTTTGTGTTTTTAGTGTTTTTGATTTTGGTCATTCTAGTAGATTTGCAGTGGTATTTCACTGTTGTTTTAATTTGCAATCCCTAGTGACATATGATGTTAAGCATGTTTTCATATATGCATCTCCCATTGGTATTTCTTCTTTGTTGAGATGTCTGTTCAGGTCTTTCCCCCAATTTTAAGTTGAGTTGTTTTCTTACAGTTGAGTTTTAAGAATCCTTTGTATATTTTGGATACTAGTCCTTTATCAGATGTGTGTTTTGCAGATCCCCCCACCCCCACCCCCACTTCCCCCTGCCCTACCACCCTTTGTGGCTTGTCTTTTGCAGAGCAGAAGTTTTTTTTAAGTCTAATAAAGTTCAGTTTGTCACTTTTTTCCTTCCATAGTTTTGTTGTTATCTAAAAAGTCAGACTCACGGTCATCTGGATTGCCTCATATGTTATCTTCTAGGAGTTTTATACTTTTATCTTTATGAAAATTTTACATGTGATTGATGTATTGATTTGAGGGTCTTTTTTAAATTTTTCATGTGGATGTCTAGTCATTCAAGAATCATTTGTTGAAAAATCTATATTTTCTCTATTGAATTGCTTTTACTACTTTCTCAAAGATCAGGTGACTTTTTGTGTGTGTCTGTCTTCTATTTGTCTACTCTTTTGCCAATATCACACTGTCTTGAATACTATAGCTTCATTACTGTGGCATCATACTGAAGTTGGGTGGTGTCAGTATTTTGACTTTGCCCCTCTCCTTCAATATTGTGTTGGATATTTCAGGTCTTTTGCCTTTAGTATAAACTTTAAAATCAGTTTGTTGATATCCACAAAATAACTTGCTGGGATCTTCACTGAGATTGTGTTGAATCCAAAGGTCAATTTGGGAAGAACTGATGTCTGGACAATATTGAGTTTTCCTAACCATGTGAATATAATATCTCCACCTATTTAGGTTTTATTTTATTTCCTTCATTAGTCTTGTGGTTTTCCCCACATAGCTCTTTTACATATTTTGTTATATCTACACATAAATAATTTCATTTTTTATGTGATATGTAAATGATATTGTGTTTTTAATTTCAAGTTCCAATTGTTTATTGCTGGCATTAAGAAGCAATTGACTTTTGCATATTAACCTTCTCTCCTGTAACCTTCCTATAATCATTTATTGGTTTTAGGAGTTTCTTGTTGATTCTTTAAGATTTTCTACATGGACAATCATGTCATCTGTGAACACAGACAGTTTATTTCCTCCTTTCCAATCTGTATACCTTTTATCACCTTTTATTATTTCTTTGCTAGAATTTCCAGTAGGATTTTGAATAAAAATAATGAAAGGAACACCCTTGGCTTGTTTCTGATCTTAGTGGGAAGGTTTCTATTTCTTACAATTAAGTGTGATATTAGTTATGGGTTTGTTTGTAGATGTTCTTTATCAGGTTAATTTCCTCTCCATTCCTAGTTTGCTGAGAATTTTTTATCAGGAATGAGTATTGGGTTTTGTCAAATACTTTTTCTGCATCTATTTATCTGGTCACATGATTTTCCTTCTCTGCCCTGTTAATGTAATCTAGTGTAATTGATTTTGATTTTGATTGTGTAATCTATTACATGAATTGATTAATTGATTTTGATTAATTGATTTGGAATCTTAAGTGTTTGGTTGAATTCACCAGTGAGCCCTGGTGCTTTCTGCTTTGGAAGGGTATTAATTATTGATTCAGTGCCTTTAATATATGTAGACCTATTTCTATTTTCCTTGTATAAGTTTTATTGAATGGTGTCTTGCAAGAAATGTTCCATTTCATCTAGGTTATCAAATTTGAGGGTGTATAGTTATTAATAATACTCCTTTATTACTCTTTTAATGACTATGGGATTAGTAGTGATGATCCTTCTTACATTTTTGAAATTAGCAATTTTTGTCTTAGTTAGTCTAACTAGGGGCTTACCAATTTCCACTCTGGAAGATGGTATGGAGATTCCTCAAGAAGTTAAAAATAGAGATACTCTACAAACCAGCAATTTCACTACTAGGCATTTACCCCAAAGATAAAAGTGTAGTGATCTGAAGGGGCACATGTACCCCAATGTTCATAGCAGCAATGTCTGTAGTAGCCAAACTATGGAAAAAGCCAAGGTGTTCATCAATAGATGAATGGATAAAGATGTGATGGGGATTAAAGAAGGCATTTATTGTGATAAGCACTGGGTGGTTTTTTAAAAATTTTTTTTAATTTAAATTCAATTAGCCAACATAGAGTATATCATTAGTTTCAGATGTACTGTTCAGTAATTTATCAGTTGGGTGTAATACCAAGTGCTCATCATATCACATGCCTTACTTAATGCCCATCTCCCCAAAACCTATCCCTATCCCCCATCCCCACCTCCCCTCCAGCAGCCCTTAGTTTGTTTCCTATAGTTAAGAGCCTCTCATAGCTTATTTCCCCTCTCTGACACTTCCCATTCAGTTTTCCCTCCCTTCCCTTATGACCCTCTGCATTGTTTCTTACATTCCACAAATGAGTGAAACTGTATGATAATTGTCTTTCTATATTTGACTTCTTTTGCGTAATACCCTTCAGTTACATCCATGTTGATGTAAATGGTAAGTATTCATCTTTTCTGATGGCTGAGTTTTATATATATATATATATATATATATACACACATATATACACAATATTACATATATATGTATACATATATATGTATATATACATTTATATACACAAAAATACATATATATATTCATATATATATATATATATATATATTCCACAACTTCTTTATCCATTCATCTGTTGATGGATATCTCAGCTCTTTTCATAGTTTGGCTATTGTGGATATTGCTGCTATGAACTTTGGGGTGCATGTGCCCCTTCAGATCACTATATTTGTATCGTTGGGGTATATACCTAGTAGCATAATTGCTGGGTTTTAGGGTATCTCTATTTTTAACTTCTTGAGGAATGTCCATACTCTTTTCTAGAGTGGCTGTACCAGCTTGCATTCCCACCAACAGTGTAAGAGAGTTCCCCTTTCTCCACATCCTTGCCAACATTTGTTATTTCCTGTCTTGTTAATTTTAACCATTCTGACTGGTGTAAGGTGGTAATCTCCTTGTGATTTTGATTTATATTTCGCTGATGCCAAGTGATGTGAAGTTTTTCATGTGTCCACTGGCCATTTGTATGTCTTCTTTGTAGAAATGTCTATTCATGTCTTATGCCCATTTCTTTACTGGATTATTTGTTTTTGGGTGTTGAGTTTGATAAGTTCTTTATAGATCTTGGATACTAGCCCTTTATCTGTACTGTCATTTGCAAATATCTTCTCCCATTCCATAGGTTACCTTTTAGTTTTGTTGATTGCTTCCTTTGCTGTGCAGAAGCTTTTTATCTTGATGAAGTCCAGTAGTTCATTTCTGCTTTTCTCCATTGCCTCTGGAGATTTATCTAGCAAGAAGCTGCTGTGTCCGAGGTCGAAGAGGATGTTGTCTGTGTTCTCCTCTAGGATTTTGATTGATTCCTGTGTCAAATTGAGGTCTTTCATCCATTTTGAGTTTATCTTTGTGTATGGTGTAAAAGAATGGTCCATTTTCTTTTTCCATATGTGGCTGTCCAATTTTCCCAACACGACTTATTGAATAGATTGCCTTTTTTCCATTGGATATTCTTTTCTTCTTTGTCAAAATAAGTTGATGATAGAGTTGAGGGTCTATTTCTGGGTTCTCTATTCTATTCCATTGATTTATGTGTCTGTTTGTGCCAGTACCATTCTGTCTTAATGATTAGTTTTATAATATAGGTTGATGCCTGGCATTGTGATGCCACCAGCTTTGGTTTTCTTTTTCAACATTCCTTTGGCTATTTGGGGTCTTTTCTAGTTCCGTACAAATTTTAGGATTATTTGGTCCAGGTCTGTGAAAATGTTGATGATATTTTGATAGGGATTGCTTTGATTGTATAGATTGCTCTGGGTAGCATAGATCTTTTAACAATGTTTTTTCTTCCATTCCATGAGCATGAAATGTTTTTCCATCTGTTTGTATCTTCCTCAGTTTCTTTCAGAAGTGTTCTACAGTTTTTAGAGTACAGATCCTTTATCTCTTTGGTTAGGTTTATTCTTAGGTATCTTGTGGTTTTGGGGTGCTATTGTAAATAGGATCAATTCCTTAATTTTCTTTCTTCTGTCTCATTGTTAGTGTAAACAAATGCAGCTGATTTCTGTGTATTGATTTTATATCCTGCCACATTGCTGAATTGCTGTATGAGTTCTGGCAATTTTGGAGTGGAGTTTTTTGGGTTTTCCACATAGAATATCATCTCATCTGCAAAGAAAGTTTGACTTCTTGTTTGCCAGTTTGAATGCCTTTTATTTCTTTTTGTTGTCTGATTGCTGAGGCTTGGAGTTCTAGTACTATGTTGAACAACAGTGGTGAGAAAGGACATTACCCTTGTGTTCCTGACCTTCTTGACCCTAAGGGAAAAGCTCTCAGTTTTCCCCTTGAGGATGATATTGCTGTGGGCTTTTTGTAGATGGCTTTTATGACATTGAAGTATGTTCTTCTATCCCTACACTTTGGAGAGTTCTAATCAAGAAAGGATGCAGTATTGTATGTAAAATGCTTTTTCTGCATCAGTGGAGAAGATCATATGGTTCTTGTCCTTCCTTTTATTAATGTGATGTATCACATTGATTGATTTGCAAATGTTGAACTGCCCTTGCAATCCAGGAATAAATCCCACTTGGTCATGGTGAATAATTTTTTTCATGTACTGTTGGATCCAGTTGGCTAGTATCTTGGTGAGAATGTTGGCATCCGTGTTCATCAGGGATATTGGTCTGTAATTTTCTTTATTTTTTGTTTTTAAAGATTTTATTTATTTATTTAAGGGGGGGTGGAGAAAGAGCACAAGCAGGGAGGAGAGGGAGAAGCAGGCTCCCCCCCCTCCCTGATCAGGGAGCCTGATGCAGAGCTCAATCCCAGGACCCTAGGATCATAACCTGAGCCAAAGGCAGTTGCTTAACTGACAGCCACCCAGGAACTCCTGTAATTCTCCTTTTTGATGGGGTCTTTGATTTTAGGATCAAGGTAATGCTGGCATCATAGAATGAGTTTGGAAGTTTTCCTTCCGGGTTTATTTTTTGAAACAGCTTCAGTAGAATAAATATTATTTCTTCTTTGAGTGTTTGGTAGAATGTCCCTGGGAAGCCATCTGGCCCTGGATTCATGTTTTTGGGGAGGTTTTTGATTACTGTTTCAATTTTCTTGCTGGTTCTAGGTCTCTTCAAACTTTCTATTTCTTCCATTTCAATCTTGGTAGTTTTTAAGTTTCCAGGAATGCATCCATTTCTTCCAGATTGCCTAATTTGTTGGCATAGAGTTGCTCATAATATGTTCTTAAAATTGTTTGTATTTTCTTTTTTTTTTCCTGAAGTGATTCTTTTTTTTTTCAATTTATTTATTTTCAGAAAAAAATTATTCATTATTTTTTCACCACACCCAATGCTCCATGCAAGCCATGCCCTCTATAATACCCACCACCTGGTACCCCAACCTCCCACCCCCCCGCCACTTCAAACCCCTCAGATTGTTTTTCAGAGTCCATAGTCTCTCATGGTTCACCTCCCCTTCCAACTTCCCCAAAAGCACATACCTTCCCCAATGTCCATAGGCCTACGCCCCTTCTCCCAACCCCCCTCCCCCCAGCAACCCACAGTTTGTTTCGTGAGATTAAGAGTCACTTATGGTTTGTCTCCCTCCCTATCCCATCTTGTTTCATGGATTCTTCTCCTACCCACTTAAGCCCCCATGTTGCATCACCACTTCCTCATATCAGGGAGATCATATGATAGTTGTCTTTCTCTGCTTGACTTATTTCGCTAAGCATGATACGCTCTAGTTCCATCCATGTTGTCGCAAATGGCAAGATTTCGTTTCTTTTGATGGCTGCATAGTATTCCATTGTGTATATATACCACATCTTCTTGATCCATTCATCTGTTGATGGACATCTAGGTTCTTTTCATAGTTTGGCTATTGTGGACATTGCTGCTATAAACATTCAGGTGCACGTGCCCCTTTGGATCACTACGTTTGTATCTTTAGGGAAAATACCCAGTAGTGCAATTGCTGGGTCATAGGGCAGTTCTATTTACAACATTTTGAGGAACCTCCATGCTGTTTTCCAGAGTGGTTGCACCAGCTTGCATTCCCACCAACAGTGTAGGAGGGTTCCCCTTTCTCCGCATCCTCGCCAGCATCTGTCATTTCCTGACTTGTTGATTTTAGCCATTCTGACTGGTGTGAGGAGATATCTCATTGTGGTTTTGATTTGTATTTCCCTGATGCCGAGTGATATGGAGCACTTTTTCATGTGTCTGTTGGCCATCTGGATGTCTTCTTTGCAGAAACGTCTGTTCATGTCCTCTGCCCATTTCTTGATTGGATTATTTGTTCTTTGGGTGTTGAGTTTGTTAAGTTCTTTATAGATTTTGGACACTAGTCCTTTATCTCATATGTCGTTTGCAAATGTCTTCTCCCATTCTGTCAGTTGTCTTTTGATTTTGTTAACTGTTTCCTTTGCTGTGCAAAAGCTTTTGATCTTGATGAAATCCCAACAGTTCATTTTTGCCTTTGCTTCCCTTGCCTTTGGCGATGTTCCTAGGAAGATGTTGCTGCGGCTGAGGTTGAAGAAGTTGCTGCCTGTGTTCTCCTCAAGGATTTTGATGGATTCCTTTCTCACATGGAGGTCCTTCATCCATTTGGGTCTATTTTTGTGTGTGGTGTAAGGAAATGGTCCAATTTCATTTTTCTGCATGTGGCTGTCCAATTTTCCCAACACCATTTATTAAAGAGGCTGTCTTTTTTCCATTGGACATTCTTTCCTGCTTTGTCAAAGATTAGTTGACCATAGAGTTGAGGGTCTATTTCTGGGCTCTCTGTTCTGTTCCATTGATCTATGTGTCTGTTTTTGTGCCAGTACCATGCTGTCTTGATGATGACAGCTTTGTAATAGAGCTTCAAGTCCAGAATTGTGATGCCACCAACTTTGGCTTTGTTTTTCAATATCCCTTTGGCTATTCGAGGTCTTTTCTGGTTCCATATAAATTTTAAAATTATTTGTTCCATTTCTTTGAAAAAGATGGATGGTACTTTGATAGGAATTGCATTGAATGTGTAGATTGCTTTAGGTAGCATAGACATTTTCACAATATTTATTCTTCCAATCCAGAAGCATGGAACATTTTTCCATTTCTTTGTGTCTTCCTCAATTTCTTTCATGAGTACTTTATAGTTTTCTGAGTATAGATTCTTAGCCTCTTTGGTTAGGTTTATTCCTAGGTATCTTATGGTTTGGGGTGCAATTGTAAATGGGATTGACTCCTTAATTTCTCTTTCTTCTGTCTTGTTGTTGGTGTAGAGAAATGCAACTGATTTCTGTGCATTGATCTTATATCCTGACACTTTACTGAATTCCTGTACAAGTTCTAGCAGTTTTGGAGTGGAGTCTTTTGGGTTTTCCACATAGAGTATCATATCATCTGCGAAGAGTGATAGTTTGACTTCTTCTTTGCCGATTTGGATGCCTTTAATTTCCTTTTGTTGTCTGATTGCTGAGGCTAGGACTTCTAGTACTATGTTGGATAGCAGTGGTGATAATGGACATCCCTGCCGTGTTCCTGACCTTAGTGGAAAAGCTTTCAGTTTTTCTCCATTGAGGATGATATTTGCAGTGGGTTTTTGATAGATGGCTTTGATGATATTGAGGTATGTGCCCTCTATCCCTACACTTTGAAGGGTTTTGATCAGGAAGGGATGCTGTACTTTGTCAAATGCTTTTTCAGCATCTATTGAGAGTATCATATGGTTCTTGTTCTTTCTTTTATTGATGTGTTGTATCACATTGACTGATTTGCAGATGTTGAACCAACCTTGCAGCCCTGGGATAAATCCCACTTGGTCGTGGTGAATAATCCTTTTAATGTACTGTTGAATCCTATTGGCTAGTATTTTGGTGAGAATTTTCGCATCTGTGTTCATCAAGGATATTGGTCTATAGCTCTCTTTTTTGATGGGATCCTTGTCTGGTTTGGGGATCAAGGTGATGCTGGCCTCATAAAATGAGTTTGGAAGTTTTCCTTCCATTTCTATTTTTTGGAACAGTTTCAGGAGAATAAGAATTAGTTCTTCTTTAAATGTTTGGTAGAATTCCCCCGGGAAGCCGTCTGGCCCTGGGCTTTTGTTTGTTTGGAGATTTTTAATGACTGTTTCAATCTCCTTACTGGTTATGGGTCTGTTCAGGCTTTCTATTTCTTCCTGGTTCAATTTTGGTAGTTTATATGTTTCTAGGAATGCATCCATTTCTTCCAGATTGTCAAATTTGTTGGCGTAGAGTTGCTCATAGTATGTTCTTATAATAGTTTGTATTTCTTTGGTGTTAGTTGTGATCTCTCCTCTTTCATTCATGATTTTATTTATTTGGGTCCTTTCTCTTTTCTTTTTGATAAGTCTGGTCAGGGGTTTATCAGTTTTATTAATTCTTTCAAAGAACCAGCTCCTAGTTTCGTTGATTTGTTCTATTGTTTTTTTGCTTTCTATTTCATTGATTTCTGTTCTGATCTTTATGATTTCTCTTCTCCTGCTGGGTTTCTTTCTTGCTTTTTCTCCAGCTCCTTTAGGCCCAGCACCATTTCTTGAAGAGACTGTCTTTTTTCCACTGTATATTTTTTCCTGTTTTGTCAAAGATTATTTGACCATAGAGTTGAGGGTCCATATCTGGGCTCTCTACTCTGTTCCACTGGTCTATGTGTCTGTTTTTATGCCAGTACCATGCGGTCTTGGTGATCACAGCTTTGTAATAAAGCTTGAAATCAGGTAAGGTGATGCCGCCAGCTTTATTTTTGTTTTTCAACATTTCCTTAGCGATTCGGGGTCTCTTCTGATTCCATACAAATATTTGGATTATTTGTTCCAGTTCTTTGAAGAATACCGGTGGAATTTTGATCAGAATGGCATTAAAAGTATAGATTGCTGTAGGCAGTATAGACCTTTTAACAATGTTTATTCTTCCGATCCAAGAGCATGGAATGGTCTTCCATCTTTTTGTGTCTTCTTCAGTTTCTTTCATGAGTGTTCTGTAGTTCCTCAAGTACAGATCCTTTACCTCTTTGGTTAGGTTTATTCCCAGGTATCTTATGGTTCTTGGTGCTATAGTAAATGGAATCGATTCTCTAATTTCCCTTTCTGTATTTTCATTATTAGTGTATAAGAAAGCCACTGATTTCTGTATATTGACTTTGTATCCTGCCACGTTGCTGTATTGTTGTATGAGTTCTAGTAGTTTGGGGGTGGAGTCTTTTGGGTTTTCCATGTAAAGAATTATGTCATCCTCAAAGAGAGAGGGTTTGACATCTTCATTACCAATTTGGATACTTTTTATTTCTCTTTGTTGTCTGATTGCTGTTGCTGGGACTTCTAATACTATGTTGAACAAGAGTGGTGAGAGTGGGCATCCTTGTCGTGTTCCTGATCTCAACGGGAAGGCTGCAGGCTTTTTCCCATTGAGGATGATATTTGCTATGGGTCTTTCATAGATAGATTTGATGAAGTTCAGGAATATTCCCTCTATCCCTATACTTTGAAACATTTTAATCAGGAACGGATGCTGGATTTTGTCAAATGCTTTTTCTGCATCAATTGAGAGGACCATGTGGTTCTTCTCTCTTCTCTTATTAATTTGTTCTATCACATTGATTGATTTGCAAATGTTGAATCATCCTTGTAGCCCAGGGATGAATCCCACCTGGTCATGGTGAATAATCTTTTTAATGTGCTGTTGGATCCTGTTGGCTAGGATCTTGTTGAGAATCTTAGCATCCATATTCATCAGTGATATTGGTCTGAAATTCTCCTTTTTGGAAGGGTCTTTGCCTGGTTTGGGGATCAGGGTAATGCTGGCTTCATAGAAAGAGTCTGGAAGTTTTCCTTCTGCTTCAATTTTTTGAAACAGCTTCAGGAGAATGGGTGTTATTTCTTCTTTGAAAGTTTGGTAGAATTCCGCAGGGAATCCATCAGGTCCTGGGCTCTTGTTTTTTGGGAGGTTTTGGAGCACTGCTTCAATCTCGTTACTAGATATTGGTCTATTCAGGTTGTCAGTTTCTTCCTGGTTCAATTTTGGGAGTTTATAGTTTTCCAGGAACGCATCCATTTCATCTAGGTTGCTTACCTTATTGGCATATAACTGTTGATAATAACTTCTGATGATTGTTTCTACTTCCTTGGTGTTAGTTGTGATCTCTCCCTTTTCGTTCATAATTTTATGAATTTGAGCTTTCTCTCTTTTCTTTTGGATAAGTGTGGCCAATGGTTTATCGATCTTATTGGTTCTCTCAAAAAACCAGCTTCTAGTTTCATTGATACATACTACTGTATCTCTGGTTTCTACCTTATCAATCTCAGCTCTAATCTTTATTGTTTCCCTTCTTATGTGTGGATTTGGTTTGCTTAGTTGTTGATTCTCCAGGTCTTAAAGGTGTAGAGACAGCTGGTTTATTCTGGATTTTTCAATTTTTTTGAGGGAGGCTTGGATGGCTATGTATTTCCCCCTTAGGACCGCCATTGCTGTATCCCATAGGTTTTGGACCAAAGTGTCTTCATTCTTATTGGTTTCCATGAATTGTTTCAGTTCTTCTTTGATCTCCTGGTTGATCCAAGCATTCATAAGCAAGGTGGTCTTTAGCTTCCAGGTGTTTGAGTTCCTTCGGAACTTTTCCTTGTGATTGAGCTCCAGTTTCAAAGCATTGTGATCTGAGAATGTGCAGGGAATAATCTCAGTCTTTTGGTATCAGTTGAGTCCTGATTTGTGACCCAGTATGTGGTCTATTCTGGAGAAGTTTCCATGTGCACTGAGAAGAATGAGTATTCTGTTGTTTTAGGGTGGAATGTTCTGTATATATCTATGAGGCCTATCTGGTCCAATGTCATTCAATGCTCTTGTTTCTTTATTGATTTTCTGCTTTGACGATCTGTCTATTTCTGAGAGAGGCGTGTTAAGATCTCCTAGGATTAGTGTATTCATATCAATATGACTCTTTATCTTGATTAACAGTTTTCTTATGTAATCAGCTGCTCCCATATTGGGAGCATAGATATTTACAATTGTTAGATCATCTTGTTGGATAGTCCCTTTAAGAATGATGTAGTGTCCTTCTGTATCTCTGACTACAGTCTTTAGCTTAAAATCTAATTTGTCTGATATGAGAATCACTACCCCGGCCTTCTTTTGAGGCCCATTGGCATGAAAGATGCTTCTCCATCCCTTCTCTTTCAGTCTGGGTGTATCTTTAGGTTCAAAATGGGTCTCTTGTAGACAACATATGGATGGGTCCTGTCGTTTTATCTAATCTGCAACCCCGTGCCATTTTATGGGCGCATTTAGGCCATTCACATTGAGAGTGATTATTGAGAGATACATTTTTATTGACATCGTGTTACCTTTGATGTCTTTCTTTCCGTAGATTGTCTCTATATGTCTGTTCAATACTATTCTTAGGATTTTTCCTCTTTTATAGAACCCCCCTTAATATTTCCTGCAGTGTTTTCTTGGTGGTTGCATAGTCTTTTAAGCCTTGCCGGTCTTGGAAACTCTTTATCTCTCCATCCATTTTGAATGTGAGTCTTGCTGGATAAAGTATTCTTGGTTGCATGTTCTTCTCATTTAGTGCCCTGAATATATCTTGCCAGCCCTTTCTGGCTTGCCAGGTCTCTGTGGACAGGTCTGACGTTATTCTGAAGGGCTTTCCTCTGTAAGTAAGGAGCCTCTTTGTTTTAGCAGCTTTCAAGAGATTATATCTACAATTATGAGTCCTCAATTTGGCTATCAGGTGCCTTGATGTTTTTCTGGAATCTATAATCTTGGGTGGAGACCGTTCACCCTCTAGTACATGAACACTGGTTCCATTCATGAGACTGGGAAAATTTTCATCAAGAACTTGTTCCACTATATCTTCTAGACTTCTTTCTTTCTTCTCCCCTTCTGGGATTACAATAATTCTGACGTTGGAACATTTCATGGCATCATTTATTTCCCTGATTCTGTTTTCATGTCTTCTAAGCTGTTTGTTCCAGGCTTCCTCCTGATCCTTTCTCTCTGTTTGTCCTCCAGATCACTAATTCTATCTTCTTTCTCAGTTACCCTAGTTCTGAGGGAATTTAGATTAGATTGGAACTCATTGAGAGCATTGTTAACCTCATGCCTGGTAGCTTTCAGCTCTTCCCTAACATTGAAAACATGATCTCTGGTCGCTTTCAGTTCTGCCCTAATCAATTCCATTTGGTCATTCATGGCTTTATCCAACCTAGCTATTGCCTGTATAATTGTTATCCTGAATTGTCTTTCCAACATATTGTCTATGCTGATAGCCGTTAGCTCTGTTGCAGAAGGCCTATCCTCTGTATTTTTCTTCTGTTGGGCCTTACTCCTCCTAGTCATTTTGGTGAGAGATGGCTGAATGGATGTAGCTGGATGTATTGACCGTGGTGCAGTCAAGGTGCACCCTGGAATGCTTCTGAGCAATCAGTGTTCCCCACCCAAACGAGAGAAAAAAGAAAAGAAAAAGAAAAAGAGAGAGAGACAGGAAAGAAAGGGAAGATCAAAGAGAAGGTTCAGCCCAAATGGCCCCAAGGTAAGATTTATGAAATATACAAACAGAAACAGACAAACAAAAAGACTGATAAAAGTATATGACAAGAGAAAAAAATTATATATATATATATATGCAAATAAAGGAAGAACCTCGTCAAAAAGAACCCGAAGTGTAAGATTTATATACTATCAGGACAAACACAAAACCACAGAAACACTGGTGGAAGAAAAAGATGGGAGAATTGTTATAAATTCTCAGTGTGGGTGAGGAAGGTTGTTTTGATTCTTCCTGGATGTATCTTGATATCTTTGTTAAAGGACTCAACTTTCCTAAGATATAGGGGGAGTAAAAATTGGTTGACCTATAGGGCTAGCATTGATTGGGAAAGGGGATTACCTTGAAGTTAAACTTTATATGAATATTAGAAAATAAAAATAAAAAAGGAATAAACTAGACTAAACTAAACTAAAATTAAAAAAAAGAAATTTAAGAAATAGAAATGCCAAAGGAAAACACAGGTGTATATATCAAAAAGTTCAGTTTAGAAGATTATTATGGAATTTGATGTATGTACTGTATATCTCACTGTGATGGTAAATAGGTTAAAATATTATCTATAAAAAAAATGAGCCAGAATAGTGGGAACGAATTAAAAATAAAAGTTGTCCTATGAAGTAGTGGTGGTTGTTCTCTTGTAGTCTTTTTTTTTTTTTTTCCTGGTTGGTTTTCTGGGGGAGGGGCCTGCCTTATAGGTTTTCAGTCGATGATTTCTCTGAGTTAAGTCTTCCTGCCCCCGTCAAGGGGGTGGGCTCTGAGGAAACTGGTTTTTTCAGGCTTTTGTTCTCTGGAGGTTTTTATGTTTGTTCACTTTTGTTTTTCTTTCTCACCTTGACCATTTTTGATGGTTTTTGTAGGTTTAGAGGAAATCAAACTGCACCCTGACCTCCCTCTCAGAAACCTCAGTCTGGCTGCAGAGCTCAAATAAATCCCCCCTTGGCCACTGGCAGAGCAGGTTCTGAGTCGCGGTCCCTGGAGATGCAGGATTTTTTGCTTGTACACAAAGCCACGGCAGAGGCGGCTGTCTGGGCAGCTCCAGACTGCCAGAAAGGTTCCAAGCAGTGATTGCACTCTGAGATTTTCCCACTGGCCCTGGCTGGGAGTGCCTGGTTTTCCCGGGTCCCAGAGCACAGGGCTGGCGCCTATGCGCACCTTTCTCAGGGGAGGGCATGGGGCATGACTCGGACTCTGATAGCATGGCAGGGCACTCGCGTGGGGACTGCAAAAAGGTTGTACTTCTGTTGGCTGGCGAGGCTCGCAGCCGGGCCCCACGCGCTCTCAGGTGCGCTGGTGGCTCAGGGACCAAGACCTGGTTTCTCCACCTCACTCTCTCTGGCTCTGCACCAGGGGTGGCTGTCCTGGGTCTGGGGACTTAAGCTCCTGTCCCTAATGCCCTAATTCCCACGATTGCCCCCCCCCCGTGATCCTTTGCTCTTTTTGAGTGCTTTCTACCAGACTCCCGAGTTAATGCTTGTCCCCAGATGCAGGGCACTCTCGTATTGGGATATTACTTTCCAACGGGTCGCCTCTGGTGGCTCCCTCCCCCTTTTGTTTATCTTCCGATATCAGTCTGACTTTCCCACTCCGCTTTACCTGCCCACTGGCGTCTTCTGCTCTGGTAGAGATCCAGACATGTATAATTCTGATCTTAGGCTGATTTCGTGGGTGATCAGAGTTCTTTGGAAGGTAATCAGCTCACTTTAGGGTACAGGTTGAAAGAGCGCCTCCTCCTACTTCCCCGCCATCTTGTCTCCCCTCAAGATTTCATTCTTTTTGATGGCTGAGTAATAGTCCATTGTGTGTGTGTATGTGTGTGTGGGGGGCAGTTGTGGGCTTTGCTGCTATAAACATTGGGGTGCATATACCCCTTAAAATCACTATGTTTGTATCCTTTGGATAAACACCTACTAATGCATTGCTAGATCATAGAGTAATTCTATTTTCGACTTTTTGAGGAGCCTCTCTGCTTTTCCAGAGAGACTGCACCAATTTGCTGTCCTACCAACAGTGTAAGAGGATTCTCTGTTCTCCACATCCTTGCCAACATCTGTTGTTTCCTGACTTCAAACAGATACTTGTAAACCAATATTCACTGCAGCATTATTCACTATAGCCAAGAGGTAGAACTGGCCCTGTGTGCAGGAACAGATGAATGGATATATATAGACATGCATGCACATGTACACACAGAGATAGATAAATAAAATTCTTTCATAAAAAGGAATAAAGTTCTGATACACACTACAACGTGTTTAAAGCTTGAAGACATTGTGCTAGATGGACTAAGCCAGATACAAAATACAAATATTGTATGATTCCACTTATATGGGATACCAAGAATAGTCAAATTTACAGAAACAAAAAGTAGATTAGAGGTTAATAGGGGCTACTTGTAGTGGTTGGGAATGGGAATTTATTTCTTAATAAATATAGAGTTTCTGTTTGGAGTGATGAAATAGTTGTGATACTTACACAATACTGTGAATGTAAAAAAAAAAAAGTCTGAACTGCACATTTAGAAATGAATAAAATGGGGGCTCCTGGGTGGCTCAGTTGGTTAAGCAGTTGCCTTCAGCTCAAGTCATGATCCTGGAGTCCCAGGATCGAGTCCTGCATTGGACTCCCTCCTCAGCAGGGAGGCTTCTCCCTTTGACCTTCCCCCTTCTCATGCTCTCTTTCTCTCTCTCCCTCAAATAAATTAAAAAAAATGATTAAAATGGTGAGTTCTATGTTACATATCTTTTACCATTATAACAAAATTTGTAAGCTATAATAAACACAAAAGATAGACAAACTGACAATGGAAAAGAATACAGGTCCAGAGACAGATTTATCCATATATGGTACTAGAAAAACATTTCTGGACTTCTGTGTCATAGACAAAAGTCAATTCTGGAAGGATTGCATGCAATGAAAAAAAAAACGATAAAAGTTTGTTGTTTTTTTTTTTTTTTACTAATATCTCTTTTTTTGAAATTAAGAATTTATTTTTTAGAGAAGTTTTAAGTTCACAGCAAAATTAAGGGGCAGGTACAGAGATTTCTTATATACCCAGTGCCTCTTGCCACACAAAACATCCCCTGTTATCAGTTTCTTCCTCCAAAGTGATACATTTGTTATGACTGATGAACCTACACCAATAGAGTATCACTCAGAGTCCATAATTTACATTATTTTTTTTCTTGGTGTTGTACCTTATATGGTACAACCTTATATGGGTTTGGACAAAAGCATAATGATGTTTCTATCATTATGGTATCACACAGAGTGTTTTCATTGCCTAAATATCCTGTGTTCCACCTGTTCATCTCTTCCCCTTTTCCAACCCTTGGTAGCCACTGATCTTTTCATGTCTCCATAGTTTTACCCTTTCCAGAATGTCATATAGTTAGAATCGTACATTATGTAGCCTTTCAAGATTGACTCCTTTCACTTAATAATATGCATTTAAGGCTCCTGTATGTCTGTTTGTGACTTGATGACTCATTTATTTTCAGTGCTGTTGTCTGAGTATACCAGTTTATTAATCCATTCACCTACTGAAAGACTTTGTGGTTGCTTCCAAGTTTTAGTAATTATGGATCAAAGTTCTAAAAACAGCTATGTGCAGGTTTTTGTGTGCATGCAAGTTTTCAGCTCCTTTGAGTAAATACCAAAGAGTATGATTGTTGGATTGTACAGTAACAAAATGTTTCATTCATAAGAAACTGCCAAATGTCTCCCAAAGTGACCATGTCATTTTGCATCCCATCAGCAATGTATGAGAATTCCTGTTGCTCCACGTTCTTACTAGCACTTGATATTGTCAGTGTTCCAGATTTTGGTCATTCTAATAGGTGTGTAGTAGTAATATCCCTTTGTTCTTTTAAACTGAATTTGCCTGATTATGTATTATGTGGAGCACCTTTTCATATACTTGTCATCTGTATATCTTGGCTGGTGAGGTGTCTCTTTAGGAATTCGGCCTACATTTTATTGAGGTGATTTGTTTTGTAATTGTTAAGTCTTCAGAGTTTTTTGTATATTTTGGTAACAGTCCTTTATCAGCGTATCTTTTGCAAATGTTTTCTCCCAGTCTGTGGCTTGCCTCCTCATTCTGCGGACAATGTTTTGCAGAATGGAAGCTTTTAATCTTAAAGAAGTCCAGCTTAACAATTTTTTCTTTCATGAATTGTACTTTGATGTTATATCTAAAAAGTCAGTGCGTACTGAAGGTCATTAAATTTTCTCATATGTTATCTTCTAGGAGGTGTAATATTTCATTTCACATTTAGGTTTGTGATGTATTTTGAGTAAATTTTTGTAAAGGGAGGGGCACCTGGGTGGCTCAGTGGGTTAAAGCCTCTGCCTTCGGCTCAGGTCATGATCCCATGGTCCTGGGATCGAGCCCCACGTTAGGTTCTCTGCTTAGTTGGGGCCTGCTTCCTCCTCTCTCTCTGCCTGCCTCTCTGCCTTCCTGTGATCTCTGTCAAATACATAAATAAAATCTTAAAAAAAATTTTTTTTTGTAAAGGGAGTAATGTCTGTGTTTAGATTAACATTTTTGCATGTGGATGCTCAGTTGTTCCAGCACTATTTGTTGAAAAAAGTATTTTTGCTCCATTTTGTTGACTTTGCTCTTTTGTCAAACAATGAAGATTTTATAAGACAGAGAGGACATCTTCATGAACTGGCATAGGCAACAATTTCTTAAATAGATTATAAAAACCACTAAACATAAAGGGAAATTTTGATGAGTATACTATGTTAAGTTTAAGATCTTGGGTTCATTAAAACACACATAAGACAGTGAAAAAAATCAAGCCACAGAATTGAAGTTATGTTTCATCAATATGTATGACAGAGGATTGATAGTCCAGATTATTAAAAAACAAAATCAAAACAAACAAACAAAACAAAACCCCTCTTTTGCTGCAAACCAGTAACTAAAAGGCCACCTAATTAAAAACAACAACAACAAGCAAACAAACCTAAAAACCCAAAAGTCTTAAAGAGGCAGCTCCCACAAACAGATGTTCACATGGCCAATAAACATAGGAAAAGGTGCTCAGTTTCAATAGTCATCAAGGAATTGCAAATTAAAGCCCAATGACATGGCTATATTTCACGTTAGCAAAATAGATGAAAGGAAAAAGACACAAAGCCTCTATACCAATCACATGGGCATGGGAATTGGTACAACCACTTTGGAAAATGGACGGAATCTGTTAAAGCTGAACATTTTCATGCCTCTGACCCCAAAATTCCACTCGTAGGAATGGAATTTGCCCAACAGAAATATGTGTCTATACACAGTAAGAATCATATGCCCAAATCTTGATAACATCCTTATTATAATAACCTCAAACTGGAAACTACCAAATGTCCATCAATGGTAGAATGGATGAATAAATGTATTTATTCACATTCACACAGCGAAATACCATGCAGCAATGAGAATGAGCACAGTACAACTACATGCAACAATGTGCATAATGTTGAGTGGGAAAAATCCACAGAACATTACATTACTGCATGATTCTATTTTTATAAATACAAACATATATATATGGGAGCTGCTGGAGTGTTTCTTTCTCTGAGTGCCGATTATAGAGGTGTGCTTAGTTTGTGAAATTCATTGATCTACATACCTATAATTTCGCACTTTTCTGTATGTATGAAGCATGTTAATATGTCAATCACATTTTCCAAAAACACATGTATATTTTTACAAATGGATAATTTAAAGAAATACATCAAGTGAAAAATAGGTGTTACAGATATGAGCATGGGGATTGAATGACCAAACTTTGGAGACAATTGCATGATGTAACTACTCATTATTTCACATATCTTCCTTCTGCTTGGCCAGCTCAGTAGCACCCCATTTCATTCCCCCTGACCCCACCTTCAGTCCTCAGGGCCTATCCACCCAAGCATTCTTTTCTGTGAGGTGGAGATAAGCAGACCCTCAGGCCCAGGTATCCTTGCTGCTTTCTGGCTCAGGGAAATAAGCCTGATGAGCAGGCTGAAAGCTGTTTGAGGAACATAGCATCTGAGAAAACAGACTTGATGTAACCAGGTCACAGAACTGGTTAGCTACAGAAATATGTTTAAATACATCTCAGAGGACTTGCCTCCCATTGTTCCACACCAATTTAGAGGATTTCAAGGAGTAATCCCTAATTCTATAATCTCCATTCAAATCACCCACTGTGGCATATAAAATCCCTCCCTTGCAAAAGTTTCTCCTCTGGCCCTTCACAGTAGCAGCTCTCTGCAGAGGTCTGATGCTCAGGGAACCCCAGAGGTGACCTTAAGTGGTGGAGGTGGGCAGGGTGGACAAAGTGCTGTGCAGTTGTCCACTTGGACTAGGGCCAGCTCCCTGGGCATCCTGTTACAGCACTATGTTTAACACTGTGGTTTTTATTCCATCTGCAGATCCTTCTGACCCATCCCTTCTGCCATGAAGATCGCAGTGATTGGGCAAAGCTTGTTCGGCCAGGAAGTTTACTGCCACCTCAGGAAGGAGGGCCATGAGGTCGTGGGTGTATTCACTGTCCCAGACAAGGATGGGAAGGCTGATCCCCTCGGTGAGTGGGTGGGCCAGGAATAGGGAAAGGGGGTGCCCAGGCAGGCAGGTAGCTATGGGCAGGAGCAGAAGTCTTGTGGTGGTCATGGACATCCCTGGCTAGAGGCAACCCTACATGGTCCACCTTCAATCCTGCCCAGGTGCCAACCAGCTGCCTGGCTTTTCTGGAACAAAATAGAGACCCTTTCCCCAACTGATCATGGGGTGGGGCTTATGTCCTAGAGAAGGGTCAGGGAGAAGCCCAGTCTGCCCCCAGGGTCCTGCTGTCTGACAATTTCAGGCTTCTCTGACCCCAGCACCAGGCTCTGGAAGGGCTGCTGCCAGGTGGGAGGTACCGCAGGTCACTGTTCCCAAATGTGAATGTTCAGGGTATCTCCATCAGTGGGAGTGCCTGCTATGCAAAGTGCTGAGCCCTTCCCTGGGAGTTTCTGTCCAAAAGGGTGGGGTTGAGTCTGAGAATTTGCATTTCTAACAAGTTCCCAGGTGATGCTGATGCATCTAGCTCTATGAGATGCATAGTTTAAGAATCACTAGCCTTTAGACTGGGAGCCTCAGCAGCACTTCGGGATGCAAGGGCCTCAGCTCAAATGTACAGACAGGGACACTCAGGTCCTTCAGAGGCCAGATGGATGCAGAGTGTAGAGCAGAGGTTAAAAACGGAAGGCCAGATTGAGAAAAGAGCCTTGTGGGGCTGGCCAAGAACAGGGACATGGTTCATAGGGATAATGAGACTATGAAGCACAGCTGACCCTTGGAACCAGGTCCAGCACCACTGTGATGCTAACCAGGCATCAGTCTCAGACTTGACCCCAGTGTGACCTGTGATATAGCCTGACCTCACCATAGCCTGAGCCCTGCCCTCAGCCACTAAATGACCACTGATACTAGTCTCTGAGCCTAGACCCAGATGGAGCCTGGCTGGGACTTGACACTGACCTTGGATATCTTGCAGAAGTATTCCCTTCATCACAGTATGAACAGCTTTTGCAAGCACAGTCTAGTCTGCTCACTTTGGTCCCTCCTCCCTTGATATCCCCAAATGCAAGGCAGAGACAGAGGGGGTTAGAAAGCAGGTCAGGTCTAGTCAGAGGCTAGTCATCATGCTGGGTCTTCTAACAGAGAACCCAGTATAGAGATGTGTTTGTTAGGTGCTGAAGAGGGCAGGCAAAAGAGAACTCCAAGCTGTTGGAGTAGTGATTGCTGAGGGCAGATGTCACCTTTCAGGCTAGGTAAACAGAGGGAAGCTGTAACCTGTAGAACTTGGAAGCTTGGGGCTATGCTGAGCATGCTGCTCACAGGCGCTGGGGACTGGGTGGGGTGGGGTCCCTGCACGCTGAGACCTGGAACTCAGAGGGTGGACATGGTGGGCGGAAGATGTACGTTCGGGCCAATTCTGCAGATATTGGGAAAACAGCAAACTAATTCAGCCGCTACTCTGGGGAGACAGTGCCGCTTCTGGGGTGAAGAAGTGAGGCAGGAGGGTCGGGGGCTGTCAGGACCAGAACCTGACAAAGAGCAAATCCCTTCTTTCCCCTTTTCCTCAGCCTTTTAGTCTCCCTCCAATACCACTTATCAGTAAGTGCTTGACACGGAGCAGCTGATGAAACAGGAATGTAATTTGCAGGGTCCCAGCTGCCATCCCAGAGAGCAGGAGAAGGGTGGAGGACAGTAACTTGGGGACAGCATGACGAGGCCACAGGAAGGGTTGAGGAGAAGGGCCCAGTCTTGGCGGGCCAGACAAGAGTCTGGGTGGGGGGGAGCTTAGATGTCTCGGAGGTCAGCAGCAGTCCATCTGTGCAGAGGAGCCCTGCAACCTTGCCCTTGGCCAGTGCTATCCCCTCGGTGCTATCCCTTCTGTGCTGCCCAGTGGAGCCCCGCTGTGTGGTGGGGAAGGACAGGAGGGGCAGGCTGGGAGAGAAGATGCAGGAGTCACTCTGTTGGGAAGGCGGCAGTGGCTGTGGGTGGGTGCACGCAGGGAGGGGCCGGTTTCTCACCTGCTGCTCCACAGGCCTGGAAGCCGAGAAGGATGGAGTACCAGTGTTCAAGCTCTCCCGCTGGCGGGTAAAAGGACAGACCCTTCCTGATGTGGTGGCGAAGTACCAGGCTTTGGGTGCCGAGCTCAACGTCCTGCCCTTCTGCAGCCAGTTCATCCCTATGGAGGTCATCAATGCCCCCCACCATGGCTCCATCATCTACCACCCGAGTCTGCTCCCCCGGCACCGAGGGGCCTCGGCCATCAACTGGTGAGACAGAGCGAAAACACCCCCCTCTGCCCAGAAGTCATCCTACCCTAGCACAGAGCAGGCATCATGCAGGGCCCCATCCTGTCAGATGCTGACAGATGGCATCCACACAGCTGACTGGTGAGGTGTGACAAGTAATCAGGAGTGCCAGAGAGAACTAGGGACCGGCCTTATCAAGTGCTCTGCGCTTCCCCAGGAAACTGGGGAGTGAGCACTTCAGTGTTCCTATCCTGTAGGAGGGTCACTGGGACAGAGCTGGTTAAGGTGTTCACACAAGGTCACCAACTCAGGCCGTGGGACCAGAGGCCTACATTAACCCACACCGTTGCATCCCCCTTGGAAAGGGTAGAGATGAAGTAAGGGTCACCTGAAGAAGACAGTTGGACTTGAGAAGCACTCCGAAGACAATAAATGGGATGATGTGACTGATGGGTAGTGCAGTTCAGTTGGGTGATCAGCAAGGGGAGATAGCCAAGCTGGGAAGAGAGTACATTTCTAGTCGGGATTCAGGCTCCCTGACCTCTGGTTACATCACTTATCTGGGCCTCAGTTTCCTTATCTGTAAAAGGGGCATATAATGCCTGCGACAACTGTTGGGGTATTATGTCACATCAGGCATATAGGGCTTTTACAACACCTAGCAAGTGGTTGGTGTCAGTAAATGCCTTCTCTTTCCAGGTCTCACCTGAACAGGTATCAGTCCCCTTGGGGTGGGGCATGGAGGAGGTTGTTGGAGGGTGACCAGAGGCCCCAGGAGCTGCCCCCAGTCTGCCCTTCTCCCTTGGTCCTTCCTCCTGGACTCAAGCTCTCAAACTTCTGCTCCCCAGGACCCTCATTCATGGAGACAAGAAAGGGGGGTTTACCATCTTCTGGGCAGATGACGGTTTGGACACTGGGGACCTTCTGCTCCAAAAGGAGTGTGAGATCCTCCCGGATGACACCGTGAGCACTCTGTACAACCGCTTCCTCTTCCCTGAAGGCATCAAAGGGATGGTAAGTGCTGGGAGCTGGTCACACCACATGTGAGCCTCCCTGTTCTTGGTGCCCTTTCTAGGCCAGCCCCCACCAGGCTGCTCCTCAATTCCAGGATTCTGGAGGGAGAGAGCTCTCATTTCAGGGTCTCAAAGGGGCAGGATTAGGACATACAGTGTATTATGTTAGGCAAGACTCTTGGCAGTGTTAGGCAACTGACAGGACCTAATTCAGAAAGCTTATCCAAGAAGGGAACATTTTTGGCCCATTTAATAAGGAAGACAAGAGGCAAGTGTGGTGTCAAGCATGGCTGAGTCCAGAAGCACAAGCCATGTCATAGGATTTTATATCTCTGTCCCCTTACTGATTCTGTTTTTCTGTTGAATTATCTTCATCTTCAGGTGGGCTGCCATCAAATGGGAGGAAAGGCAGTTGCTAGTGGCTCAAGGGTTATACCTCTTGATTCCAAAGGAAGAAAAACTCCTTTTCTCACAGAATTCTTGAATGAAAAATCAGAGAAGGCCAACTTAGTCATGCAGGTTGAGTTGTCTGCAGGAGAGGGGGTTCTGTCATCAGAGCAAGACAGACAAAAGGGACTGAAGTCAGACAGTTGTGGTTGGCACTGCAGGCAGGTCCTGTGAGGCCTGACTCCATAGGGACTGATGTGTCTGTGGGGCTACTGATGGTGAGCCCAAGGAGGCAAACTAGGGTTGGCCCAAGGCAGACACACTTGAGCTTCGCATTGATATCAGCAACAGGCAGGGGTCAGACAGGAGGCCATGTCTCAGAGGAGAGTGTTCCCTGTTTGGAGGTAGCAATAAGCATCACAATGACTAAGATTGTTCACTGCTGCCCAGATGTCAACCATCCCCTTCCCTCTGCTCCTGCTTCTTGCCAGCCACCTTTTATTTTTCACATTGTATTAAACAAGATGCCTCTTGTATTCTCTCCCATGGAATCCACCTACTCATAGAAGTAGTGAGCAAAGTAGATTTGCTGGAGATTTGATATGAGAGACAGAGAAGAGGGTTACATGGCATATCCCACAGGAAACAACTAAAAACATCCTTTGGGGCTACACTGTCCAATATGGCAGCTGCTAGTCACATGCAGCTATTAAATTAATTAAATTGGATTTTAATTAAAAATTGAATTCCTCAGTCTCACTAGCTAGCTTTCCGGTCCCCAGGACAGGAACTATACGTGGCCGATAGCCATTGTATTGGACTGTATCCACCACTGAACAACATTCTGGAGGGCAGTCCTGCTTTAGACATTTCTGACATTCATCACTTCTTGATTTGGGCAGCTCTGGGGCTGTACCCCCAGGACCCCTTCAGGATGGACCCAGGCTCTTTGCCTATCCTCCCCACTTCCCTGATTTCTTTTTCCGCAACCTTCCCCTTTCCTTAACAGAAACACTTAATCTCAGACTTCCAAACACATCATGGGGCTCGGGATCTATTCTCCTTAAAAGTCAGTGAAGGTTTTAAATGAAACCATGGGAATCTGTGTTTGTTACACCTCTAAAGGGCCCTATAGTTTATATAGTCTTCTTCTGAGAACTCAGAAGGTACAAGATCTTCTATATAATCTTCTAAAACTGTCTGTAGTGAGAAAGTGGGTTTTGTACCCATTCAGATTGGAATTAGATTCAGGCTAACTGTACCTGTTCCTATGATGGATATTCCTTGGGTGCCCATTGTGTACCAGGTGTGGGGCTAGACAAGTCCGGTCAATGTCGGGCTGAATCCAGGCCCATGGTGAAGCCAGGGGCTCGGAGTAAGGGGAGGGTCGTAATGCTGGTAATGCCAACTGACCCGGCCTCCCCAGGTGCAGGCTGTGCGGCTGATCGCAGAAGGCAAAGCCCCCAGACTCCCTCAGCCTGAGGAAGGAGCCACCTATGAGGGCATTCAGAAGAAGGAAACAGCCAAGGTGAGTGCAGGGCCCTCCCCACCCTGAGCTTGCCAGTGCATGGTCTGGGATGCAGAGGGTGTTCGGCGAAGCTGGGGTTCAGACTGAATGGCCAAGTTGTAATTGCTTAAGGCCTGGAAAGAGATCAGCCAAAGCAGGAAACACATGAGGAAAGCTCATGTGGCACCTGGACAGGCAGGGAGCAGGGTGTGTTCTGGGTTCTTCTCTGTTCCTCTTAGGGAAGAATGGGCAGGCAGAGACACCAGGGAAAAGAGCTGGGGTGGGGCAGTGTGTAAAAAATCAGCCATAGGGCTGGAGGTCTCAAAGATGGGGTATGAGAGGTAATTCAGTTTCTTGAAGCTATTGCAGCCTTGGGGGTGTGGGGGAGACCTATGGACTGTACTTCTGCTCAGGCCTTATGGGGTGCATAGGGATCTATGTGAGCCCTGCAGGTGAGGAGAAGCTGTCAGGGGTGGGAGGATGCCTATGGGATGGGATTGCACTTTGTGCTGGGGAGGCTGTTTAAGGCTTTGGCCATCTTAAGAGAATGTTATCTTTCCCAGTCATCCTGAAATTTACACAACTAGTGAAAGACTGGTGTCAGAGAACACCCAGAACTGGGAGAGGCCTGTCCCAGCTCAGGGGCTCAGACCCAAATGTCCAACAGGAAGCCAGACTTCCCACTTTCCTCCCCAGACCTCCACCTAGTTAAGGTCATCAAAGCACAGGTGGGGTAGGAGGTAGCCTGGAGTTGAGGGGTTGGGGGAGGATGGGGGAATGGCAGGGTATGACCAAGGAATACAGAAGAGACTGGCTGAGCACACACATCTTGCCCCATAGATCAACTGGGAGCAGCCAGCAGAGGCCATTCATAACTGGATCCGAGGGAATGACAAGGTGCCGGGTGCCTGGACAGAGGCCTGTGGGCAGGTATGTTTGTGCATGGCTGGGATTGGGCTAGATGAACTGGTGTGCCCTGCTGGCTGCAAAACTATCAAAATACATTTTAACTGGCTGGCAAATAAACTGCCCTGAACCCCAGCCCCACCCAAGTGCCCTCAGTCACCTCAGCCGCCCTCCCCCCAGAACCATGAGACCTGTCCACCATCTGGTGGCTGAAGGATAAAGGTCCAGTGCAGCTTAAGGCCTCCAGGGTCCTATAGCATCTCTGATTCAAGCTGTATTGCTTGTAAAATATTCTGACTCCCACCATGGGATCAAAGGGATCCCAAGTCCAGCTCCGACTTTGACTTGGCCCCAGTGGGGAAGGGCAGCCTGCTTAGTTAGGCCAGGGATTCAGCAGCAGGCATTCTTCACATGCTGAAGATAGTGAGCTCTAGGGCTCACAGGCTCTCGAGAGGTGTTAAGAGGTATTGTCAGGATTGTAAGCAGGAACCTTTCTTTGTCTGTTCCCCACAGGGCAGTCCTGTCCTCCACAAAGCCTTGGACTATCCAAACCCCTGACTGCTGCCCAGCAGCCCAGCCTTTTTCCAGGAGTCTGTCTCCTGCCCTCATCACCACAAGATTCTTTGCAAAGTGACCAGAGCTTGGTGGCATCCCCAGGGCACTCTGTGATGCCTTGAGCAGATTTCTCCTGATGCCTGTCCACCTGAGGACTGAGGCCAAGGGATAATATATAGGGACTAAGGGGCATCCAGGGCTTGAGCATTCCCTGAGGCCTCCAAGGCTCCTCCAGATCTTGTTAGTGCCCCTAGAGGGAGAATCCTTGGGGTTGCAGGTCTTGTCATGTGGCTGCCCTGGCCCCCTCCTTTCTCTCCCTGGCCCCACCCAGCCCCTCTTCATCCCCTTAACCCCACTCAGACTAGCCTGGATTGCCAGCAATGGGAACCTCTTTCATCCACCGTCTTCTGGTTTTCCTGTCCTCCACAGAAGCTGACTTTCTTCAACTCAACACTAAACACTACAGGTTTGGTGCCTGAGGGAGAAAATTTGCCCATCCCAGGAGCCCATCGGCCGGGGATAGTTACCAAAGCAGGACTCCTCCTTTTTGGGAATGATGACAGAATGGTAATGGTGCTGCTTTCAGTCACATGTCTGTACTGTAGGCTCCCGGGGCTCAGGTCTGGCAGTTAGACCCCAGGCTGTTCTAGAGAAAATGGGAAAATGAGACTGCAGACTCCAGGAGACTGCAAGAAAACACAGTGCTTGTACTTCCCTGTCCTGGAAAGTACCAGGCTCCTTGTTTTTCCTGACCAGGCTCCTCAGCCAGAGGGTACTGGAGCCCTATGAGGGTATTGGAATTGGAGAGGCCCTGTCCCGGGGGCCCTGAACTTGGAGCCTCCTTTTAGTTCAGCAGAGTGTCCAGGTGCCATGGGGTGTGGCCACTCTGTGCCTCAGTTTCCTTCTTTCTGAACAGGGACATCACAGGGAAGAACCCTTGGAGCCATACTGGGCACACTACATGTCCAGACTCATGTTAGCAGACTCTGCAACTCTGAGTAACAGCTAATATTGATGGAGTGCCTTCTGTGTGCCGGGGCGCTATTTTAAAACAATTTATATCAATTAAATTTTATTTTCCCAACAACTGTATGAGATAGGCATTATACTCATTTAACAGAAGAGAAAACTGAAGCAAAGAGGTTTAAATAACCCTCCTAACATCACCAAGTGAGTTTGTGGCAGAGCTGGGATTCAAGCCCTAAAATTCTGGCTCCAAAGCCTACCTCTTGGCTTCTAATAGTTATTCTCTTCATTGGTTAGGTAGGTCTGGACCTTGATATGCTGGAAACAGAGAAGGAGTACAGGCGGGGGTCTCCAAGCATTTTGGGGATTTCAACAAACCCTGTGGAACCATTGGCTGCCTTGGTGTGTAGGCAGCTTTGCCGGGGATTGGTGTGAGCCATTCTGGGTACCTACCCTACTGTGCCCTGCCATCGGAGGGCCTGAGACTGCCCTCAGTGTCTGCAATTTATGGTGATGGGGTGTTTTAAGTATTCTTGCTTGATACATGCAGTTGAAAGGTGCTATCCATCTTGGGTCAAGTTCCCTGGAAGCAGCATCTGAGACAGGAGTTCTTGTGTACCTGGTTTATCGAGGGAGTGCTCTTGGAAAATCCCACATAACCTAGGGCTAGGCTGGGACATAGGACAATGCTAAGCATAGATATAAGGGTTCTGGAGTCTTCCAGCCCTTATTTCATCCCAGGCTCTGCAGTGTGAATTGCATCTGCTGCATGCTCACATCACTAAGTGCTCAGTTTCTGCTGCCCCGGGGAAGGGGATTGGCAGTAAGGCATAGCCCCTGGTCTTTTGTGTGTGACTGTGTTTATCTAGCAACAGCCATGGAGGAGGAAGGTGCAGATTTAGGCTGCTAATGGCACACTCATGCAGCAGCTAGAGGATGGGGACACCATCCAAGAGGAGCTCTGGATGGGGGGTACCAATTGCACCTTCCTTGATGTCCACAGGGACAGCAAAGCAAAGGAAGCAGCCTTGGAAGAGACCCTTGGTTGAAGCATCTTTCAGAAACTTCTAGCTGGGTCTGGCTGGGCTTTAGCTCACTGAAAGCTCCAGAATATCTCCAAAAGGCAAAAGGGTGGAGATCAGGCAGGGAACTTGGCTCCAATTATGTCAGGATGTATATAGAGTATGCCATTCCTATAAACCACTCTTGCCAAACACAAATGTCCTTGTCTGCTCCTCTTCCCACCTCTAGACCCCATGGGACATCTGATGACCTCCACCAGATGTTTCCCTGGGGTTTCTGGGAGCTGGTCTATTAGGTGATTAGTTGTTTTTTTGGTCGATTTTCAAAATCGTGCTTGAATTATTTTTGTCTAATAAGTAGACATTTTTATAGAAATGATAAAATCATTAAACTTAAAAAGAAGTGAGAGCTTGGTTGGGGTAGGTGACCAGGAGAAGTGAGCTCTACCATTCCCTCCGTGTCCATAGAATAGCCAGCATGCCTACTCTGAATGTCTCTCTTCCTCATTAATCTTGTGCCTTTCTCATGGTGAGGATTAGAGAAGTGTGTGGGGTGCCCAACACAGTACTGCATATGGAACTGCTCTTCACCCTGAGAGGAGGCCAACCTTGGGTGCTGTGAAGCCTTCTTTTTGCAGCTGCTGGTGAAGAACATCCAGCTAGAGGATGGCAAGATGATCCCAGCCTCCCACTTCTTCAAGGGAGCAGACAGCAGTGCCCTTGAGCTGACCGAGGAAGAGCTGGTCATAGCAGAGGCTGTGAGGGTAAGAGATCCCTTCAGGGATTTTTGTCTGGTTGTGCAGATTGTGCACTGCACATGTGTTTTTTGACTCATACTCCCTGGAGTTGGGTGTGCACACCCTTTGTGGATATATGTGCTGACCCCAGGCACATTTTGGTTCTGTCCTGTCTTGAAGCTTTCTGATGTCCCCTTGCTCTCTTCCTTTGTCACTGGGGCACTGGGATTTGGCTGGCTGGTTCTGACTTTTCTAACACTCCTTGTCAGTGGTGGACAAATGAAGCAATAAGCCCCTGGAATAGATGACAAAGGCACGTTCCAAGTCCATAGCCCTTTGACAAGAATATGTGCAGTGTAACCTTCCAGAAAAGCTCCCTGAGGGGGAGTATCTTGCACTGTGACCAGCATGGGCATCATAGTCAGGCAGACCTGTACTCTAATCCAGCTGCCTTTCATGATGCCAGAAAGCACTTCCCTCTCCGAGACTCAGTCCCTTCCACTACAAGTCGAATCAGAAGTCACTTCCCAGAGTTGTTCCTGGTCCCTCCTGTTCCCCCCACTTATTTCCCTCTCCTTGGGAGGCAGGGTATTGATGGCATTTAGTCTTATTGAATGGAAGGCATTAGATGAATTTCCACTCATTCACTCACTCAGTCATGTACTCAGTGACTTGTTTAAGAAATACATGAGCTCCTATCAAATGCCAGGTGCTAAATCAGACACCAGGAATATGACAATAAGCAGTGTCCCTGTTGTCAGGAAGTGTCCTTTTTCATGGGGAAGAGAACCAATGAACACCCATACATGAATAAGATAATTTCAGACAAAGAGAAGTGCCAGGAGCAAAATAATAGGGTGATGGAGACAAGATCCTTGGTGGGGGGAGGGGAAGGACGACTTTAGAAGAAATAATCAAGGCAGGCTCCCCTGGGCAGGAGGAGAGGTGTGCCCTGAGAGCTGAGTGGAGAGAGTTTGGGGGAAAGGAAGGCTGTGGTGAGTGAAGGTGGGTCAGTTGGCAGCCACAATGGTGACTGTGGGTGTTAATGACAAGTGCAGGGGACAGGACCCAGCAAGGGAGGGACATTAAGAGCTGGTGCTGCTCCAGAGGCAACTGAGCATTTCCTTGATAGAAAGCTGAACATTCTGAATGTCTGTAAAGAAAGAAAGAAAAAGAAAGAAAGGAAGAGAAAGAAGAAAGAAAGAAAGAAAGAAAGAAAGAAAGAAAGAAAGAAAGAAAGAAAGAAAAGAGGAGAAGAAAGAAAAAAGAAGGGAAAAAAGAAGCCTATTCACTCAAAAATATTCTTGGGACCACTGCTCTGGCCCCAGCCCTGTGCATGCTGGGGATTCTGGGGCCAGCTGGACAAACTGGCCTGCAGCTTCTAGTTGAGTGGCACTTGGGGTGAGCTAAGGTTGTGTTAAACCTGAGTCAAAAGCTGCTGCAATTGTGTCCTTCATCTGTGCACTAGGAAGAATAAACCCCATGCCTGTGGGTGTTGTGAGTGGTAGAGGAGAGAACACAGATGGAGAGGGTCCATTCAGTCAGCACCTATGAGGACCTCAACAAATGTTGGCAAGGGGCCTAGTGGTTGTCAGGAGAAGCACATACTTGCACAGTGTGCACCCATGTCATGTTCTAGACACTTCAGGAATGGTAGTGTGTTTAATTACTGTAACAACTCCATGAAGTAGGTGCTATTATTACCTTCATTTCCCAGCTGAGGAGCCTGAGACCCGAGGCGGGGTCACAGCAGATGAGGGCTGGCCTGGGCTTGGAGCCCAGCTGGTGGGGCTGGAGTCCTGGCTTCCACTGCTGTGTGGCTTGCCACATGGCCTCTGTCATCCTTAGCATTGATATCATGACACCTGTTGGTCACAGTTGGGCTGGCCCTTTCACAATGCCTGGTCTGGAGGTAACTGGGGTGGAGGGGAGATGGCTGGGAACGAGAGGCCAGTGTGGGTTGGCTGTGGCCCTGTGTGGCCACCAGGATGGTGTTGATGAAGAGAGCTCATCCTGGCAGCTGCAGCAGGTGTCAGTTGTGTTCAGCAGACCTCACCAAATGCACACTGTGGGCTGGGGCAGGCCTTTGGCAAAAAACCCAACCTCACACCCTCCTGAACCAAGCCTGTGCAGAGCACTGCCAATGGCACAAATGCCGCATTTGCTGAGCTCCTTCTGTACACCAAATGCTCTGTCTGCCTCAGGCAAGACATCCCCCACAGCCGTTATCAGCTCCTTGCACAGATGCGGAAAAAGGCACTGAAAGGCTATCTGCATCTCCATGGCTTGTCAGGAGCCAAGCTGGGGTCTGAGTGAGGCAATGTGGCTTTGGGGTGCGCTGCCTCTCAGAGGTTCCACATGCATCTGATAAGGGCCAGTGCATTTTGTAGGTACCATAGGGTGGTATGCCCACATACCACCAGGGGTGACCCGCGGACCCAGGCCACTTGAGTCTGAAGAGGGCCTTTGCCAGCACAGCAGTCAGTGAAGATTTCAGGGAAGAAGTGACACAATAGTTGGCCTTAGAGGCTGCCCAGGATTTAAACATGAGCTGGGGTTCAGAGAAGGGCATCACTGGTAGGCAAAGGCTCGGATGGAGGCCTTAGGGCAGGCAGTAATCAAGTGGGGATAGGGAGTGCCTCAGCATGGGTGCTGATGGTCACAATGAGCATGGGAAGGGCAAATCACAACACCTTTCCAAGAATGAAAGAGAAAGCCAAGGAGAGGTTGGGTTAAGGGTGCCAGGGGGCTGGTCCTAATTGGACCTATCCACTTTCATCTGGGTCAGTGATCAGCCAGGCCTGAAATTTAGACAGAGGGTGAGGCATCTTCTCCTGTCCTGAGAAGCCCAACTGGGAACCCAGCCAGAGAACTGCTATCCCAGCCTGACCTACTGGATGGTTTTCTTAGAATTCTGGATGGTGTTACCCACTGGCACTGCCCTTTCCATGCTCATCCATGGGGCTGGCTGGTGGGCGCTGCTGCCCTCTGCAGGTCCTGGGCCAGAGGAACATAGAACCGGCTAGCCTATTAGTAACGGCAAGACCCAGCCCTCCTGAGCCCCATCAGTGTGCCTCATTTTTATCCTCAAAACCAACCCCATACTTTGCTTTCCCTTCCACACTGCAACATACCCAAACACCAATGTCACTCTGGGGACCTCACTATGGTGACAGCATCCAGGGGAGGCTGGGCGTGAAGTGGGCTGGAGAGTAGCTGGTCCACAGCCATATCCTGAGCTCTGCATGTCCGGTCTTCCTGCTGCCCATGAACAGGTATGGGTATCCCAGAGAGGTTGGGATCAAGGTGAGGTGCTCAGGAGGACAGTAGTTTAGCTCCCTGGGCTTCTACTTCCCCCAAGGAGGCAGTTGCTCCATTACCATCAGGCTCCTGAGAGCAGCAGCAGTTTGGAGTGGACAGAGAGCCCAGCTTGGCAATAGGTAGTCCGAATGCATATCAGGGTCTGCTCTCACCTGGAAGGTGCCTGCTCTCAGGTCCCCTGGGAGCCCTTTCTCATTGCACCTGTTTTTTAGAGTGCCTGGAAACGGATTCTCCCCAATGTCCTGGAGGTGGAAGACTCCACCGATTTCTTCAAGTCAGGGGCTGCATCAGTCGACGTTGTGAGGTAAGGCCGGGAGTGGAGAGGTGTCTGTGGTTGTGTCACAAACCACACTAAAACTGAGTGGCAGGGAACAACCACCATTTGTTACGTCTGTGGATCAGGGATCCAGAAAGGACCCATGTGTGTAGGCCTTGAGGGATCACCTTGAATGGTGGTGGGTTGGTGAATTGGCAGGATCTGGAAGAGCTAGGCAGGGGTATCCTCCTCCAAGGTGGCTTTTCACTGCCATGCCTGGCCATTGGGCCTGGAGGGCTGGCACCTGCTGAGGTGGCACCACTGACTAGGGACCTGTGTGTTGCAGCCTCAGAGTGGCTGCTTTGGGAGTTGGTGTCATTGTAGGTGGTGGCTTGTGGCTCTGAGTGCACTGATGCCAGCAAACAAGGCATATGCAGACCAAGCCTGAATGGTCACATGTCATCACTGCCACTGACCTGATTGTTCTCAGTGGTCACAAGCTGCCCAGATTTGATGGCAAGAGCTGGAGCACTGAGACCCAGCCCTCAATGGGAGGAAGGTCAAACAATGTGCAGCCCCATCTAAAAACTGCCACAAGCTCCAACATCCACAGTGAAAGCCAAGGTGTTGGGGAAAGGGAATGGGCAGTTAGGGTCACCATAGACTAGGTTACCCATTCTTTAACTTCATATGAACCATCTTGCTTTCCATTTAACAGTGGTAAGTTCTAACTTGTATAAAGGGAAGGATGTGGGATATAGTAGAACTTCTTTTCTTCAAGTAACTGTAACTTATTAGTCTGGTTTAGACAAAAAAGAACAAAAGTCAAAAGTACCATGATAGTTTCTTTAGGCATGGCTGATCACCTCAAAGACCAAAATAAGTCATTAGCATTGTCACTGTTGCTTCATTTTGGGGTAGGATTTCTCTTCATAGTGACAAGATGGCTGCACAGTAGCTCTGTTCTAGTTTCTTGTGTTATCAGCATTTCCAGTCAAAAGGTGGTAGGTCTCTGGCAGTTTCCACACAAGTCCTAGACTTGAATTTGACTGATTCTGATGGAGTCATGTGCCCCAGTAAGAAATAGTTGCTGGCCAGGAGGAGGCATGCTCTGACTGGCCAGGGCTGGGTCTTGTGTCCTCCTCTGGAGCCAAGGATTGAAAGGACTACATTCATAGAAAGAGAGGAGAAATTTGTTCTCTTGGAAAGTGTCAGTGCTGGGGGAAAGTGGGTGTTGTGAAGGCAGAACCAAAGATGTGTACCACACATGTGGAGAGGTTTCTTATGCTTCAGGAAGGTGCAAAGGAAATTCTGTGGAGCTCACTTAAGTAGAGAAAAATTCATGTGTGAAATTAAGGAAGTGTGTGCTCTTGATAGGGTGTGCAGAAGACTGTCAGAGAAACACTCAGCTGAGCTCTGTATTTGGGTTCCTTCAGTAGATCTGTAGAGTGGACAGTACCAAACAGAGGAGTGCACTGATGAGGAAAAGAGATCCAGGGTGAACTAAGATGTGTGAAATACAGTCCCCCATGAATGCAAAGGAAGACTTCTATGTTTCCAAGAACTTTGGGGGTAAAAAAAAACCAAGGAGAGGCTTACACTTCTGCTCTGGGATGAGCTAAGAGTGCAGCTTCTGTCTGACCAAATTAAAAAGTCTACCTGAGACTGAACTCAGTCATCCTGGTGACAGGCCTCTCTCCTTTATTTTAATGATATTATAATAAAAAGCTTCGTGTAAATAGTAGTTTGAGGAGGAGTTCCATGCTATGCACCTGGAGGAGATTCTGGGGAAGATCTTAAAAGGGGTTAGTTCAGAAAAGCAACTATGATCATGAGACTGGGGATATGTATTGTATCAGTTTTTGCTGTGTAACAAAGCACCTCAAACATAGTAGCTGAAAACACCACCATTTTTAAAGCTCACAGTTCTGTGGGTCAGCAGTCTGAACTGGGTTCACTTGATCTAGGCCAGACTGATGTCAGCTGGGCTCACTTAAGTGCTTGTAGTCAGCTACCAGGTCAGCTGGGGGCTCATTGGTCTAGGATGGATCCTTCAGAGGGCCACTACAGTGCAGACTTGTTCCTACGAAGGTGAGAAGATCCTAGGAGGCAGAAGGTCCACATGAGCACATCATATCTACTGCATTTATTGGCCAAAGCAAGTCGTGGGGTTAGCCCAGCTTCAAGGAGGAAGGAAATGGACACCACATCCTAATGGCAGGTGCTCTAAAGGCTGGGACTACAGAAAAGGTGGAGCATTGTAGCCAGTTTTATAACCTACCACATATATAAAAAGGCCTGAACTGGGCCTGTATGCTTGGAAGCTTCGGACACGACAGTTCTCTTGTAACTCATTCTGATTTATGTATGTGGTCAGTATGAAGAATAAAATCAATTTTTAAAAAAATAATGCTCAGAAGAAGAATTTAAGACACCTGAGAAAATGATGTCCTGAGAACAAGCCAGAGCTGCCTAGAGCCTTTGAGCTGAGGTGTATTGTAGGATGCAGATAAAACTGATTCATTTTTGTTTTGTGAATACTTAAGAACATATCTCCTTTTGTTTTGATTATGGTAAATACACATATGAGATCTACCTTCTTAACAAAATTTTAAGTGTATATTCCAGTATTGTTAACTGTAAGTACAATGGTGTACAACAGATATCCAGAACTTTTTTTTTATTTTTCATGACTGAAATTTTATACCCATTAAAGAGCAACTCCTATTTCTCTCTCTCTGCCCAGCCCCTGGCAACCATCATTCTACTCTCTACTTCTATGAGTTTGATTACTTGACATACATTATATGAGTGGAACCATTCAGTATTTGTCCCTCTTTAACTGGCTTATTCCATAGCATAAAGACTGAATAATATAACACTGTATACTTACACCACCTTTTCCTTATCTATTCATGTGTTGGCAGATCTTTAGATTGTTTCTGCCTTTGGCTCTTTTAAATAACAGATACGGGATTGCGCTTGAGATCCTGATTTAAATTCTTTTGGATAAATACCCAAAAATGGGATTAAATCTATAATAGTAGTTAGGTAGAACTACCTACCATAAGTAGATAGAACTACTTATTGTAGTTCTAACTTATATTTGTATAAGTAATCTCTACACCCAGTGTGGGGTTTGAACTCACAACCTGGAGATCAAGAGTCATATGCTCCTCCAACCGAGTAATCCAGATGTCCTTGGTAGTTCTGTTTTTAATGTTTTTGGCAGTATCAACACTGCTGTCCATTCCATAGCGGTGACACCATTTTACGTTCCTACCGTCAGTGGACAAGGGTTCCAATTTCTCTTGAGCACTTAAAAAAAGACCATCCTCATACTTGTGGGGTGATATCTCATTGTGGTTTTGACTTTCATGTCCCTAATTATTGTAATATTGAGGATCTTTTCATATACCTTTTGGTCATTTGTATGTGTCGTTGGGGAAATGTCTATTTAAGCCTTTTGCCCATTTTAAATTGGACTATTTGGGGGGGTTGTGGTTGAATTGTAAGCATTCCTTACATATTTTGGATATTAACCCCTTACATATATTGTTTGCAAATATTTTCTCCCTTCCTATAGGTTGCCTTATCACTCTATTGATTTTTTCCCTTGTTGAGCAGAAGTTTTTTATTTAATGCAGTTCTACTTGTCTGTTTTTGCTTTTGTTGCCATGATTTTGATGTAATATCCAAGAAATCATCACTAAAACCAATTTTATGAAAAATTTCCCTATATTTTCTTCTAGGAGTTTTGTAATTTCAGGTCTTTGATTAGTTTTTAATCCATTTTGAGTTGATTTTTAAATATGGCAAAAGATAAGGCCCCAAATTCAATCTCTTGCATTTAGATATCCAATTTCCCAAACACCAGTTGTTAAAGAAATGATCTTTCTCGCATTGTATATTAGCAGCACCCTTACTGAACATCAGTTACTCATATATGGGAGAGTTTATCTCTGGACTTTCTATTCTGTTCCCTCTATATGTCCATCTTTATATCAGTACCACTTTGCTTTAATTACTATAGCTTTGTAATATATTTTGAAACTAGAAAGTATGATGCCCCAGAAAAATTAGAAAGAGAGCTTTATTCTTCTTTTCAAGATTGTTTTGTTTATTCAGAGTCCTTTGTGGTTCCATATGAATTTCAGAATTGTTTTTGTCTGTTTCTATAAAAAATAAGATTGAGATTTTGATAAATATTTCATTGAATCTATAACTAGTTTTGGGTGGTATGATTATTTTAACAATATTCAAATCCATGACCTTGGGATATCTTTCCATTTATTTGTGTCTTCCCCACTTTCTTTCAGCTGTATTTTGTAGTTTTCAGTATACAGGTGTTTCATCTCCTTGATAGAGTTTTTCCTAAGTATTTTATTATTTTTGATGTTAGTAAGTAGGATTATTATTTTTTTAGGATTATTTTCTTAATCTCCTTTTTAGATTGCTAATTTTTAGTGTATAGAAATGCAACTGATTCTTGTATGTTTATTTTGTTTTCTGAAACTTTACTGAATTAGTTTATTAGTTCTAACAATATTTTGGTGGAATTTGTAGAGCTTTCTATGTACAAGAGCATGCCATCTACAAACAGAGGTCATTTTACTTCTTCCGTTCTAATTCTGATGCCTCTTATTATTTATTTTCTTTCTTCCTCCCATCTAATTGATCTTTCTAGGATTTCCATTACTATGTTGAATGAAAGTGGCTGGAATGGGCATCCTTGTCTTTTTCCTAAGGGAAAGCTTTCAGTCTTTCACTATTATGATGTTAGCTATGGGCTTTCACATCTGGGCTTTAAAATGTTAAGGTGTAAGGTCATTTTCTTCTTTTCCCAAGTTTGTTGACTGTTTTTATTATGAAAAAATGTTGAATCTTGTCAAATTTTTTTCCTGCACCTATTGAGATAATCATGTGATTTTTATATTTCATGCTGTTAATGCGGTGTCACATTTATTGATTTGTGGGTGTCAAACCATCCTTGCAGCCCAGGGATGAATCCCACATGGCCATGGTGTATGATCCTTAATGTGTCATTAAGTTTGGTTTGCCAGTTTTTAAAAATAATTTTTGCATCTATATTTATCAGGGATATTAGCTTGTAATCTTCTTTTCTTGTGTCCTTATCTAGCTTAGGTATCAAAGCAATTTTATCCTCATAAAATGCATTTGAGAATGTTCCCTCCTTTTCAGTTTTTTTGGGAGAGTTTGAGAGGCATTGACATTAGTTCTTCCTTAAATGTTTGGTAGAATTCACCAGGGAAACCATCTGGTCCTGGGCTTTTCTTTTCTGGGAAGTTTTTGATTATTGATTCACTCTTCTTGCTCATTATTGGTCTGTTCAGATTTTCAATTTCTTTTTTTAAAAAGATTTTATTTATTTATTTGGGAGAGAGAGAGAGAGAGAGAGAGAATATGAGAGAATGAGTGGGAGGAGGGGCAGAGGGAGAAGTAGAGACTCCCTGCAGAGCTGGGAGCCCAACTCAGGACTCGATCCCCAGACCCTGGGATCATGACCTGAGTTGAAGGTAGGCACTTAACCAACTAAGCCACCCAGACACCCCAGACTTTCTACTTCTTTATGATTCAGGGTGTAGATTATGTTTCAAGGAATTTATCCATTTCCTCCAGGTAATACAATTTGTTGCTGTGTACTTGTTCATAGTAGTCTCTTATAATCATTCGTGTTTGTTTGGTATTATTTATAATATCTCCTCTTTTCTTTCCTGATGTTATTGGATTCGGTTTTCTTTTTTCTTTAGTTAGCCCACCTAAAAATTTGTCAATTTTGTCTATCTTTTCAAAAATTTAGCTCTAGTTTTGTTGATCATTTCTATTGTCATCTTATTGTTATTGTTGTTGTTGTTTTGGTCTCTATTTTATTTATTTCTGCTCTGATCTTTGTTATTTCCTTTCTCCTGCTAACTTTGAGCTTCATCTATTTTTCTTTTTCTAGTCCCTTGTAGTGTAAAATTTGGTTGTTTATTGGATTATTTTCCCCCTTAATGTTGGCCTTTATCACCAAACTGCTTTTTCTGTGTCCCATAAGATTTAGTGTTTGTGTTTCCATTTTTGCTTATTTCAAGACATTATTTTATAATAGCTTAAGATTTCCAAAAACCTTGTGAGGACAGTACAGAGCATTCCCATATACTCCACATTAGTCACCTTATTATTAACTTCCTATGTTAGAATTGTACATTTGTCATGATCAGTAATCCAATATTGCTAGATTATTTTTAATTAAAGTTGATCTACTTTATTCAGATTTTCTTAATTTTTGTGTAATGTCCCTTTTCTATCCTACTACCCCATTGGGATACCACATTATATTTAGTCATTAGGTCTCTTCTAAACAGTGATAGTTTTTCAGACTTGCTTTGATTTTGATGATGTTAACATTTTTTAGGAGTACTGCTCAGGTATTTTGTAGTCTGTATTCATGTCCAGCTGTAGTCCAGTTCATGAAAATGGTTATATTTTTTTCATTTTATTTAGGTCTTTTAAAATTACTTTCGCAGTACTTATAGTTCTCAGTGTGAAACTCTGTTGCCTCCTTGGTTACTTTATTGCCATTTTATTCTTCTTGATGGTATTGTAAATAGAATTGTTTTCTTAATTTCTGTTTATTGTTAGTGTGTAGAAATGCAATGGATTTTCCTGTGTTGCTTTTGTACCCTGTTGAATTTGCTTGTTAGCTCCAATAATATGTCAGGTTTTTAAAAATTACAGTATGTCAAAGTGTGTGTGTGTGCGCGTGTGTGTGTGTGATATTGTTGTATGTGTATGTGTATGTTCCAATAAAACTTTATTGACGAAGTAGGCTGTCGCTAACTGATCTCTGCCTTAAACCAAAAGCCTGGGGATAATATGCTGTGATCATGCAAGAAGGAACTCAGCATATAACCCAGCAGTGCTTCATAAATGCGAAAATAAGCCTTTTTTTCCCCTCCTTCACTCATTTTTCTAGATTCATAGCTTAAAGACAATTTTATAGTTTTTCCTTTATTTAATAAAAATGTAAATATTTAAGATGTGTGTTAGTATGATTGATATACACTGTGAGATGATTATTATAGTCAAGCTAATTAACACACTCATCTCACATAGTTACTTTTACTTTTGACAGAGCATCTGAGCCCTACCCTTTTAGCAAATTTCTACTATACATTGCAATATTATTAACTATAGTCAACTCGATGTACATTAGATCTCTAGAACTTATTCATCTTATATAACTGAAACTTGAAAGCTTGCCCCCTTGACCGTAAGGTAAACCACCATTGCAATTGAGAATTCCATCTGGTGACAGTGAATTTGCCTTAATATTATTTTTGAGAGGATTTCAGCATTTATATTGATCAGGAATACTGGCTTGAGATTGTATTTTCTTTCTTTTTTTAAATTTTCTATTTTTTAAATTTCTTTTCGGTGTACCAGAATTCATTCTTTATGCAAACACCCAGTGCTCCATGCAATACATGCCCTCCATAATACCCACCACCAGGCTCACCCAACCTCCCACCCCCCCCTCCAAAACCCTCAGATTGTTTTTCAGAGTCCATAGTCTCTCATGTTTCATCTCCCCCTCCAATTTCCCCCAACAACCTTCTCCTCTCCAACTCCCCATGTCCTCCGTGTTACTTCTTTTTTTAGTATATGTGCTGCCGAAGCGAGCACCTCCATGTTATTTGTTATGATCCACAAATAAGTGAAACCATATGATAATTGACTTTCTGTGCTTATTTCATTCAGCATAATCTCTTCCAGTCCCATCCATGTTGATAAAAAACTTGAGTATTCATCCTTTCTGATGGAGGCATAATACTCCATACTGTATATGGACCACATCTTCCTTATCCATTTGTCTGTTGAAGGTCATCTTGGTTCTTTCCACAGTTTGGCGACCATGGCCATTGCTGCTATAAACATTGGGATGCAGATGGCCCTTCTTTTCACTACATCTGTATCTTTGGGGTAAATACCCAGTAGTGCAATTGCAAGGTCAAAGGCAGCTCTATTTTTAATTTCTTAAAGAATCTCCACACTGTTTTCAAAGTGGCTGCACCAACTTGCATTCCCACCAACAGTGAAAGAGGGTTCCCCTTTCTCTGCATCCTCTCCAACACACGTTGTTCCCTGTCTTGCTAATTTTGGCCATTCTAACTGCTGTAAGGTAGTATCTCAATGTGATTTTGATTTGAATCTCCCTGATGGCTAGTGATGATGAACATTTTTTCATGTGTCTGATAGCCATTTGTATGTCTTCATTGGAGAAGTGTCTGTTCATGTCTTCTCACCATTTTTGGGCATGATTATCTGTTTTGTGTATGTTGAGTTTGAGAAGTTCTTTATAGATCCTGGATATCAGCCTTTTGTCTGTACTGTCATTTCCGAATATCCATTCTGTGTGTTGCCTCTTGGTTTTGTTGACTGTTTCCTTTGCTGTGCAGAAGACTTGATCTTGATGAAGTCCTAAATGTTCATTTTGTTTCCTTTGCCTTTGGAGACATATCTTGAAAGAAGTTGCTGTGGCTGATATCGAAAAGTTTACTGCCTATGTTCTCCTCTAGGATTCTGATGGATTCCTGCCTCACATTGAGGTCTTTAACCATTTCAAGTTTATCTTTGTGTATGGTGTAAGAGAATGGTCGAGTTTTATTCTTCTACATATAGTTGTCCAATTTTCCCAGCACCATTTATTGAAGAGACTGTCTTTTTTTCCACCTTATATTTTTTCCTTCTTTGTCAAAGATTATTTGACCATAGAGTTGAGGGTCCATATCTGGGCTCTGTACTCTGTTCCGCTGGTCTATGTGTCTGTTTTTGTGCCAGTACCATGCTGTCTTGGTGATCACAGCTTAGTAGTAAAGCTTGAAATCAGGCAACGTGATGCCCCCAGTTTTGTTTTGTTTTGTTTTGTTTTTTAACATTTCCTTAGCAATTCAGGATCTCTTCTGATTCCATACAAATTTTAGGATTGTTTGCTCTAGCTCTTTGAAAAATGTCAGTGGAATTTTGATCGGAATGGCACTGAAAGTATAGATTGCTCTAGGCAGTATAGGCATTTTAACAATGTTTATTCTTTTGATCCATGAGAATGGAATGGTCTTCCATCTTTTTATGTCTTTAGTTTCTATCATGAGTGTTCCATAGTTCCTCAAGTATAGATCCTTTATCTCTTGGTTCTTGGTGCTATAGTAAATGGAATCGATTCTCTAATTTCCCTTTCTGTATTTTCATTGTTGGTGTATAAGAGAGTAACTGATTTCTGTATATTGACTTTGTATCCTGCCACATTACTGAATTGCTGTATGAGTTCTAGTAGTTTGGGGGTGGAGTCTTTTGGGTTTTCCATATAAAGTATCATGTCATCTGCGAAGAGAGAGGGTTTGACTTCTTCATTGCCAATTTGAATACCTTTTATTTCTCTTTGTTGTCTGATTGCTGTTGCTAGGACTTCTAATACTATGTTGAACAAGAGTGGTGAGAGTGGGCATCATTGTCGTGTTCCTGAACTCAATGGGAAGGCTGTGAGTTTTTTCCCATTGAGGATGATATTTGCTGTGGGTTTTTCATAGATAGATTTGATGAAGTTGAGGAATGTTCCCTCTATCCCTATGCGTTGAAGCATTTTAATCAGGAATGGATGCTGGATCTTGTCAAATGCTTTTTCTGCTTCAATTGAAACAACCATGTGTTTCTTCTCTCTTCTCTTATTGGTTTGTTCTATCACATTAATTGGTTTGTGAATGTTGAACCATCCTTGTAACCCAGGGATGAATCCCACCTGGTTATGGTGAATAATCTTTTTAATGTGCTGTTGGATCCTGTTTGCTAGGATCTTGTTGAGAATCTTAGCATCCATATTCATCAGGGATATTGGTCTGAAATTCTCCTTTTTGGTGGGGTCTTTGCCTAGTTTGGGGATCAGGGTAATGCTAGCTTCATAAAAAGAGTCTGGAAGTTTTCCTTCTGCTTCAGTTTTTTGAAACAGCTTCAAGAGAATTGGTGTTATTTCTTCTTTGAAAGTTTAGTAGAATTCCCCATGGAATCCGTCAGGTCCTGGGCTCTTGATTTTTTGGAGGTTTTGGATCACTGCTTCAATCTCGTTACTAGATATTGGTCTATTCAGGTTGTCAGTTTCTTCCTGGTTCAATTTTGGGAGTTTATAGTTTTCCAGGAATGCATCCATTTCATCTAGGTTGCTTAACTTATTGGCATATAACTGTTGATAATAACTTCTAATGATTGTTTCTATTTCCTTGGTGTTAGTTGTGACTCTCCTTTTCATTAATAATTTTATTAATTTGGGCTTTCTCTCTTTCCTTTTGGATTAGTTTGGCCAATGGTTTATCGATCTTCTTGATTCTGTCAAAAAACACCGTCTAGTTTCATTGATGCATTCTACTTATCTTTAGTTTCTATCTCACTGATCTCTGCTCTAATCTTGATTATTTCCCTTCTTGTGTGTGGAGTTGGCTTAATTTGTTGTTGATTCTCCAGTCCTTTAAGATGTAGAGACAGCTCGTTTATTGTGGAATTTTCGGTCTCTTTGAGGGAGGATGGATGGCTATGTATTTCCCCCTTAGGACCCCCTTTGCCGAATCCCATAGCTTTTGGACCGAAGTGTCTTTGTTCTCATTGCTTTCCATGAATTGTTTAAGTTCTTCTTTGATTTTCTGGTTGATTCAAGCATTCTTAAGCAAAGTGGTCTTCAGCTTCCAGGTGTTTGAGTTCCTCCGGAACTTTTCCTTGTGACTGAGCTCCAGTTTCAACTCACTGTGATCTGAGAATATGAAGGGAATAATCTCAATCTTTTGGTATCGGTTGAGCCCTGATATGTGACCCAGTATGTGGTCTATTCTGGAGAAGGTTCCATGTGCACTTGAGAAGAATGTGTATTCTATTGTTTTAGGGTGGTATGTTCTGCATATATCTATGAGATCCATCTGGTCCAATATGTCATTCAATGCTTTTTTTGCTTTATTGATTTTCTGTTTGGATGATCTATTACTGGGAGTGGCATGTTAACATCTTCTACTATTAATGTATTCATATCAATATGACTCTTTATCTTGATCAACAGTTTTTTTTAATGTAATTGGCTGCTCCCACGTTGGGGGCATAAATATTTACAATTATTAGATCTTCTTTGTGGATAGTACATTTAAGAATTATGTAGTGTCCTTCTGTGTCTCTGACTACAGTCTGTAGTTTAAAGTCTAATTTATCTGATACGAGAATCGCTACCACAGCCTTCTTTTGAGGACCATTGGCATGAAAGATACTTCTCCATCCCTTCACTTTCAGTCTGGATGTATCCTTAGATTCAAAATGGGTCTCTTTTAGACAACATATGGATGAGTCCTGTTTTATTGAATCTGCAACCCTGTCCATTTTATGGGTGCATTTAGGCCATTCACATTGAGAGTGATTATTGAGAGATGCATTTTTATTGACATCATGTTACCTGTGAAGTCTTTGTTTCTATAGATTGTCTCCATATATTTCTATTCAGTGATATTCTTGGGTTTTTTCCTCTTTTGTAGAACCCCCCCTTAATATTTCCTGCAGTGTCAGCTTGGTGGTCACATACTCTTATAAACCTTGCCAGTCTTGGAAGCTCTAACTCTCCCATCCATTTTGAATGTCAGTCTTACTGGTTAAAGTATTCTTGGCTGCATGTTTTTCTCATTTAGTGCCCTGAATACAACTTTCCAGCCCTTCTGGCTTGCCAGGTTTCTGTGGACAGGTCTGACTTTATTCCGATGGGCTTTCCTCCGTACGTTAGGAATTTCTTCACCCTAGCTGCTTTCAGGAGCTCCTGTCTACAATTTTAATTCATCATTTTCACAATCAGGTGTCTCGAGGTCTTTTTAGATTCTTTGATCTTGGGGGCAGACCTTTCTGCCTCTAGTACATGAACACGGGTTCCATTTACCAGATTGGGAAAATTTTCATGGAGAATTTATTCAACTATATCTTCTAGTCTTCTTTCCTTATCTCCCCCACCGCCCTAGGGATTCCAGTAATTCTGACGTTGGAACGTTTCATGGCGTCATTTATTTCCCTAATTCTGTTTCATGGCTTCTAAGTTGTTTGTTCCAGGCTTCCTGCTGATCCTTTTTCTCTGTTTGTCCTCCAGATCACTAATTCTATCTTCTGCCTCAGTTACCCTAGCTGCCCACTGCTTTCTTCTGCCCCCATAGAGATCCAGAAATGGATAATTCTAATCTCAGGCTGATTTCATTGGTGATCAGATTTCTTTGGTAGATAATCAGCTCACTTTAGGGGACAGGTTGAAATGGCGCCTCCTCCTACTTCTCCTCCATCTTGTCTCCCTCTGAAGTTTTCTTTTCTTGAGGTGACTTTTTCTGGCTTTGGTATCAGGGTATTTCTATCTTCATAGAATTAATGGGAAGTGTTTCTTCTTCATTTTTTGCAGTGGTTGGGGGGGATGATCTTGAGAAGGATTGGTTTCAACTCTTCTTTAAATATTTGGGAGAATTCACCAGTGAAGCCATTCAGCATTGAGCTTTTTTGTATTGGAAGGTTTTATAATTATTGATTCAATCTCTTTACTAGTTATGGGTGTATTCAGATTTTTAAATTTCCTCATGAGTTAGTTTATGTAGATTGTATGTTTTCTAGAAAATTGTTCATCTAGGTAATCAAATTTGTTGGTGTATAAATTATCACAGTATTTTCTTATGATCCTTTTTATTTCTGTAAAATTGGTATAATCACTTTCATTTCTGATTCTAGTAATTTGAGTTTTTTCTGTTTTTCTTTTTCTTGGTCAGTCAGGTTTGTCAATTTTGATTTTTTTCAAGGAACCAACTTTTGTTTCATTGATTTTCCTGATTCTTCTTTTATTCTCTATTTTATTTATTTCTGCTCTAATCTTTATTATTTACCACCTTCTGCTGGCTTTTGGTTTAGCTTGCTCTTTTTTTTTTTTAATTTCTTTTCAGTGTAACAGTATTCATTGTTTTTGCACTACACCCAGCACTCCATGCAATATGTACCCTCCATAATACCCACCACCTGGCTCCCCCAACTTCCCACCCTCCGCCCCTTGAAAACCCTCAGATTGTTTTTCAGAGTCCATAGTCTCTCATGGCTCACCTCCCCTTCCAATTTCCCCCAACTCCCTTCTCCTCTCCATCTCCCCTTGTCCTCCATACTGTTTGTTATGCTCCACAAATAAATGAAACTATATGATAATTGACTCTCTGCTTGACTTATTTCACTCAGCATAATCTCTTCCAGTCCCGTCCATGTTGCTACAAAAGTTGGGTATTCATCCTTTCTGATGGAGGCATAATACTCCATAGTGTATATGGACCACATCTTCTTTATCCATTCGTCCGTTGAAGGGCATCTTGATTCTTTCCACAGTTTGGCGACTGTGGTCATTGCTGTTATAAACATTGGGGTACAGATGGCCCTTCTTTTCACTACATCTGTATCTTTGGGGTAAATACCCAGGAGTGCGATTGCAGGGTCATAGGGAAGCTCTATTTTTAATTTCTTGAGGAATCTCCACACTGTTCTCCAAAGTGGCTGCACCAACTTGCATTCCCACCAACAGTGTAAGAGGGTTCCCCTTTCTCCACATCCTCTCCAACACATGTTGTTTCCTGTCTTGCTAATTTTGGCCATTCTAACTGGTGTAAGGTGATATCTCAATGTGGTTTTAATTTGAATCTCCCTGATGGCTAGTGATGATGAACATTTTTTCATGTGTCTGATTAGCTTGCTCTTTAAAAAAAAAAAATTCCTTAAGGTGTACAATTAGCATATTAACTTGAGTTCTTCGTGCTTTTTTAAAAAAAATTATTTGGTTTTATTTCTTTTCTGTGTTCCAAAATTCATTGTTTATGCACCACACCCAATGCTCCATGCAATACGTGCCCTCCACAATACTTCATTTTAATGTATAGATTTACAATTATAAATTTCCCTCTCATAACTATTTTTGTTGCCATCCATGTTTTGTTATGTTGTGTTTTTGTTTTTCTTTGACTAAAGTTATTTTCACTTCCTTTGTGATTTCTTTTTTCACCTATTGGTTGTTTAGGAGTGTGCCATTTAACTTCTATATTTTTGTGGATTTTCCAATTTTTCTTCCACTATATTCCTAGTTGCATTCTGTTGTGGTCAGAAAAAGATGTTTTATAAGATTTCAATCTTTTAAAATTTATTAAGACTACTGGGTAGTCTAACAAATGGTTTATTGTGCAGACCATTCCATGTGCACTTGAGAAGGATGTGAATTCTGCTATTCTTAGGTGTTCTGCTTATGTCTGTTCTGTGCATATACAGTTGGATTATAGTGTTGCTTAATTACTCCGTTTCCTTATCTTCTCTCTGGTTGTTCTAATCATTATCGAAAGTTAAGTATTTTAGTCTCCAGCTATTATTATAGAAGTTTTGCTGTACATTTTTGGGAGCCTGTGTTTTTGATGCCTGTGTGTGTGTGTGTGTGTGTATATATATATATATATATATATATATATATATATATATATAGTTACCATATCCTCTTGCTGGGTTGAACATTTTATTAATAGTCTTTGCTTCTCATAAACTTGTTTGATTTAAAGTCTATTTTTTTGTGACAATATAGCCACCCAGCTCTCTTTTTTGGTTACCCTTTGCATAGGCTACCTTTTCCATCCTTTTGCTTTCAATTTTTTTGTGTGTGTACTTATATCTAAAATAAGTCTCTTGTAGCATGTGGATAGATGATATTTTTTATCCAATCTACCAACCTATGTTTTTAATAGGAGAGTTTAAACCATAACCATTTATTGGTTATCAGATTACTATAAAGAAAAGGATTTAGTACTGCTATTTCTCTGTTTTCAGTATGTCTTTTTGTTCTGTTTTGTTTTTGTTTTTGTTTTAGAGATTTTATTTGTTTAACTGACAGACAGAGATCACAAGTAGGCAGAGAGGCAGGCAGAGAGAGAGGGAAACAGGCTCTCCACTGTGCAGAGAGCCCAATGCAGGGCCTGATCCCAGGAGCCTGGGATCATGACCCAAGCTGAAGGCAGAGGCTTTAACCCACTGAGCCACCCAGGCGCCTGTGTTTTCAGTATGTCTTATATGCTTTTTGTTCCTCAGTTTCTTTATTATTGCCCTTTTGTGGAGGGATAGTGTACTACTTAGTTCCCCCCCTTTTTAGTTATTTCTTAATTAACTTAGAGATTATAGTTACCATATTTAACTTGTAACAATGTAGTTTGAATAAAACCAACTTTGTTTCATTAGTGTATATTCTAATCCTGTACATTGCTGTTCCTCCCCTATTATTGTCACAGATTGCATCTTTATACATTGTATAGCCATTAATAGTGGTTTGAAATTACTGTTTTCTGCATTTGGCTGTTATATAGGGAAAAAGAGAGAAGTTGCAAACTGTACCAAAAGTACAGTAACTCTGGTTTTCATATTTGCCCGTGTGTTCTTTATTTTTTTTCCTTTATCTTTGAGTCACACTTTAGTTCTTTAGTGTTCTTTTTCTTTCTTTTTTTTTTCTTTAGGATTTTATGTATTTATTTGATAGAAAGAGAGAGAGAGGGAAGCAGAGGGAGAGGGAGAAGCAGACTCCTCACTGAACAGGGAGCCCAATGTGAGACTCTATCACAGGACCCCCAGATCATGACCTGAGCTGAAGGCAGATGCCTGACTGACTGAGCCACCCAGGCACCCCATTTCTATGTCTCCTGTATAGCAAGTCTACTAGGAACTAACTACCTCAGCTTTTGTGTATCTGAAATGCCTTAATTTCTCCTTCATTCTTGAGAGATAGTTTTGACAGATACAGAATTCATAGTTAACATTCTTTTTCTTTCAAGACTTTAAATACGCCATCTCACTGCTTTCTGGCCTTCATGGCTTTTGAAGGGAAATCGGCTTTTAATTTTATGGAGGATCCTTTGTATGTGATGTGTTAGTTATCTCTTACTGCTTTCCAAATTCCTTCTTTGCCTTTGGGTTTCACATAGCTAGTTCAGTTTAATTAGTTGGTTGACTGTAATGTGTCTTGGTGTAAATCTTGTTTTGAGTTTATCCTCCTTGGAATTCATTGATCTTCTCGTATGTGCTTATGATGAAGTTCTAGAACATAGGTGAGGTTCGGTGGGCTGAGGTCCAGAGCCGATGACCAAGAAAGAATTCGTGAGACATCTTTGGTGCAAAATGGTTGTTTATTAAAGCACGGGACACGGGGGGGACAAGATGGCGGGGTACTAGGAAGAGGCATCTTTTCAGCTGGTACCCCAAAGTGAGCTGATTACCTACCAAAGAACTCCGATCACCCATGAAATCAGCCTGAGATCAGAATTATACACGTCTGGATCTCTACAGGGGCAGAAGACGCCAGTGAGCAGGTAAAGCGGAATGGGAACAGCGGACTGATATCGGAAGATAAACAAAAGGGGGAGGGAGCCACCAGAGGCGACCGGTGCAAAAGTAATACCCCGATACGAGCGAGAGTGCCCTGCGTCTGGGGACCAGCATTAACTTGGAGACTGGTTGAAAGCACTCCAAAAGAGCAAAGGATCGCAGGGGCAAATTGTGGGAATCCGGGCGGCTAGGGACAGGGGCTTGAGTCCCCGGTCCCAGACGGCCTCCCCGGCGCGGAGGCAGAGAGAGTGCGGCGGAGAAACCGGCTCCTGGTCCCTAAGCCGCCAGCGCGCCCCAGAGCGCGGGGGTTCTGGCTCCTGTGAGGGGATGGGAGCTGCGCCAGTCTGCAGAACGCGCGCTAGCCCTACCACAAAGCTTGAGATGCGCGCGCACATCGCTCCAGCTCTCCTGGGTTTCTAAGGCCCGGGGGCGCTTCTTGACCCGCACCATTGTTTCAAAGTCTAAGCCGTGCATGCGCGAAACTCTTCCCCGGACAGAGGCGCGCAAAAGCCCAGCCTGCGGCTTACGGACCAGCGCCCCGTTCTCAGTGCCCCAGACGCGCGCCCGACCCACAGCCACCTCTGAAAAGAGGTGCGCGCAAGCCGGGCACTCCCAGCCCCGGCCGGCAGCAAAATCTCAGTGTGCGATCACTGCTTGGAACCTCTCTGGCAGTCAGGAGCTCCCAGACAGCCGCCACTGCCTTGGCTTTGGGTACAAGCAAAAGATCCTGCGCCCCCAGGGTCTTTAACTTGGAACCTGCACTGCCAGCGTCCAAGGGGGAATTTATTCAGCTTCTGCAGCCAGACTGAGGCTTCTCTCTGAGACGGAGATAAGGAAGTGTTCCAGGGTGCACCTTGACTGCACCAGAGTTGATACATCCAGCTACATCTGTTCAGTCTTCTCCCACCAAAATGACTAGGAGGAGGAATGCCCAACAGAAGAAAAATACAGAGGATGGACCTTCTGCAATAGAGCTAACGGCTATCAACATAGACAATATGTCGGAAAGAGAATTCAGGCTAACAATTATCCAGGCAATAGCTAGGTTGGAGAAAGCCATGGATGACCAAACAGAATTGATTAGGGCCGAACTGAAAGCGACCAGACAGGATGTTCACAATGTTAGGGCGGAGCTTAAAGCTACCAGGGAGGAGGTCCACAATGCTCTCAATGAGTTCCAATCCAATCTAAACTCTCTCAAAGCTAGGGTAACTGAGACAGAAGATAGAATTAGTGATCTGGGAGACAAACAGATAGAGAGAAAGGATCAGGAGGAAGCCTGGAACAAACAGCTTAGATCCCACGAAAGCAGAATTAGGGAAATAAGTGATGCCATGAAGCGTTCCAACGTCAGAATTATTGGAATTCCTGAAGGGGAGGAGAAAGAGAGAAGTCTAGAAGATGTCGTGGAACAAGTCCTTCATGAAAACTTTCCGAATCTCGCGAATGAAACCAGCGTTCATATACTAGAGGCTGAACGGTCTCCACCCAAGATTATACACTCCAAAAAAACATCACGACACCTGATAGTCAAATTGAGAAATTATAATTGTAGGTATAATCTCTTGAAAACTGCCAGGGCAAAGAGGCTCCTTACTTACAGAGGGAAGCCCATCAGAATAACGTCAGACCTGTCCACAGAGACCTGGCAAGCCAGAAGAGGCTGGCAAGATATATTCAGGGCACTAAATGAGAAGAACATGCAGCCAAGAATACTTTATCCAGCAAGACTGACATTCAAAATGGATGGAGAGATAAAGAGTTTCCAAGACCGGCAAGGCTTAAAAGACTATGCAACCACCAAGCCGACACTGCAGGAAATATTAAGGGGGGTTCTATAAAAGAGGAAAAATCCCAAGAATAGCACTGAACAGAAATATAGAGACATTCTACAGAAAGAAAGACTTCAAAGGTAACTCGATGTCAATAAAAACGTATCTATCAATAATCACTCTCAATGTGAATGGCCTAAATGCACCCATAAAACGGCACAGGGTTGCAGATTGGATAAAACGACAGGACCCATCCATATGCTGTCTACAAGAGACCCATTTTGAACCTAAAGATACACGCAGACTGAAAGTGAAGGGGTGGAGAAGCATCTTTCATGCCAATGGGACTCAAAAGAAGGCTGGGGTAGCGATTCTCATATCAGTTAAATTAGACTTCAAACTAAAGACTGTAGTCAGAGATACAGAAGGACACTACATAATCCTTAAAGGGACTATCCACCAAGATGATCTAACAATTGTAAATATCTATGCTCCCAATATGGGAGCAGCCAATTACTTAAGAAAACTGTTAATCAAGATAAAGAGTCATATTGATATGAATACACTAATCGTAGGAGATCTTAACACGCCTCTTTCAGAATTAGACAGATCATCGAAGCAGAAAATCAATAAAGAAACAAGAGCATTGAATGACACATTGGACCAGATGGACCTCATAGATATATACAGAACATTCCACCCTAAAACAGCAGAATACTCATTCTTCTCAAGTGCACACGGAACCTTCTCCAGAATAGACCACATACTGGGTCACAAATCAGGACTCAGCCGATACCAAAAGACTGAGATTATTCCCTGCATATTCTCAGATCACAATGCTTTGAAACTGGAGCTCAATCACAAGGAAAAGTTCAGAAGGAACTCAAACACCTGGAAGCTAAAGACCACCTTGCTTAAGAATGCTTGGATCAACCAGGAGATCAAAGAAGAACTGAAACAATTCATGGAAACCAATGAGAATGAAGACACTTCGGTCCAAAACCTATGGGATACAGCAAAGGCGGTCCTAAGGGGAAAATATATAGCCATCCAAGCCTTGCTCAAAAAAATTGAAAAATCCAGAACACAGCAGCTGTCTCTACACCTTAAAGAACTGGAGGATCAACAACAAATCAAACCAACTCCACACATAAGAAGGGAAATCATCAAGATTAGAGCTGAGATCAATGAGGGAGAAACCAGAGATACAGTAGAACGTATCAATGAAACTAGAAGCTGGTTTTTTGAAAGAATCAAGAAGATCGATAAGCCACTGGCTACACTAATCCAAAAGAAAAGAGAGAAATCCCAAATTCATAAAATTATGAATGAAAAGGGAGAGATCACAACTAACGCCAAGGAAGAGGAAACAATCATCAGAAGTTATTAAGAACAGTTATATGCCAATAAGCTTAGCAACCTAGATGAAATGGATGCATTCCTGGAAAAATATAAACTACCAAAATTGAACCAGGAAGAAATCGACAACCTGAATAGACCAATATCTAATAACGAGATTGAAGCAGTGATCAAAAACCTCCCAAAAAACAAGAGCCCAGGACCTGACGGATTCCCTGGCGAATTCTACCAAACCTTCCAAGAAGAAATAACACCTATTCTCCTGAAGCTGTTTCAAAAAATTGAAGCAGAAGGAAAACTTCCAGACTCTTTCTATGAAGCCAGCATTACCCTGATCCCCAAACCAGGCAAGGACCATACCAAAAAGGAGAATTTCAGACCAATATCACTGATGAATATGGATGCTAAGATTCTCAACAAGATCCTAGCCAACAGGATCCAACAACACATTAAAAAGATTATCCACCATGATCAGGTGGGATTCATCCCTGGGCTACAAGGATGGTTCAACATTCGTAAATCAATCAATGTGATACAACAAATTAATATGAGAAGAGAGAAGAACCACATGGTCCTCTCAGTTGATGCAGAAAAAGCATTTGACAAAATCCAACATCCGTTCCTGATTAAAACGCTTCAAAGTATAGGGATAGAGGGAACATTCCTGAACCTCATCAAATCTATCTATGAAAGACCCACAGCAAATATCATCCTCAATGGGAAAAAGCTTGCAGCCTTCCCGTTGAGATCAGGAACAAGACAAGGATGCCCACTTTCACCACTCTTGTTCAACATAGTATTAGAAGTCCTAGCAACAGCAATCAGACAACAGAGAGAAATAAAAGGTATCCAAATTGGTAATGAAGAAGTCAAACTCTCTCTCTTCACAGATGACATGATTCTTTATATGGAAAACCCAAAAGACTCCACCCCCAAACTACTAGAACTCATACAGCAATTCAGCAGCGTGGCAGGATACAAAGTCAATGTGCAGAAATCAGTGGCTTTCTTATACACTAACAATGAAAATAGAGAAAGGGAAATTAGAGAATCGATTCCATTTGCTATAGCACCAAGAACCATAAGATACCTGGGAATAAACCTAACTAAAGAGGTAAAGGATCTATACTTGAGGAACTATAGAACACTCATGAAAGAAATTGAAGAAGACACAAAAAGATGGAAGACCATTCCATGCTCTTGGATCGGAAGAATAAACATTGTTAAAATGTCTATACTGCCTAGAGCAATCTATACTTTTAATGCCATTCCGATCAAAATTCCACCGGCATTCTTCAAAGAGCTGGAGCAAATAATCCTAAAATTTGTATGGAATCAGAAGAGACCCCGAATCGCTAAGGAAATGTTGAGAAACAAAAATAAAGCTGGCGGCATCACCTTACCTGATTTCAAGCTTTATTACAAAGCTGTGATCACCAAGACAGCATGGTACTGGCATAAAAACAGACACATAGACCAGTGGAACAGAGTAGAGAGCCCTGATATGGACCCTCAACTCTATGGTCAATTAATCTTCGACAAAACAGGAAAAAATATACAGTGGAAAAAAGACAGTCTCTTCAATAAATGGTGCTGGGAAAACTGGATAGCTATATGTAGAAGAATGAAACTCGACCATTCTCTTACACCATACACAAAGATCAACTCAAAATGGATAAAAGACCTCAACGTGAGACAGGAATCTATCAGAATCTTAGAGGAGAACATAGGCAGTAATCTCTTCGATATCAGCCACAGCAACTTCTTTCAAGTAATGTCTCCAAAGGCAAAGGAAACAAAAGCGAAAATAAACTTCTGGGACTTCATCAAAATCAAAAGCTTCTGCACAGCAAAGGAAACAGTCAAAAAAACAAAGAGGCAACCCACGGAATGGGAGAAGATATTTGCAAATGACAGTACAGACAAGAGGTTGATATCCAGGATCTATAATGAACTCCTCAAACTCAACCCACATGAAACAGACAAACACATCAAAAAATGGGCAGAAGATATGAACAGACACTTCTCCAATCAAGAAATACAAATGGCTATCAGACACATGAAAAAATGCTCATCATCATTAGCCCTCAGGGAGATTCAAATTAAAACCACATTGAGATATCACCTTACACCAGTTAGAATGGCCAAAATTAACAAAACAGGAAACAACATGTGTTGGAGAGGATGTGGAGAAAGGGGAACCCTCTTACACTGTTGGTGGGAATGCAAGTTGGTGCAGCCTCTTTGGAGAACAGTGTGGAGATTCCTCAAGAAATTAAATATAGAGCTTCCCTACGACCCTGCAATTGCACTCCTGGGTATTTACCCCAAAGACACAGATGTCGTGAAAAGAAGGGCCATCTGTGCCCCAATGTTTATAGCAGCAATGGCCACAGTCGCCAAACTATGGAAAGAACCAAGATGCCCTTCAACGGATGAATGGATAAGGAAGATGTGGTCCATATACACTATGGAGTATTATGCCTCCATCAGAAAGGACGAATATCCAACTTTTGTAGCAACATGGACGGGACTGGAAGAGATTATGCTGAGTGAAATCAGTCAAGCAGAGAGAGTCAATTTTCATATGGTTTCACTCATTTGTGGAGCATAACCAATAGCATGGAGGACAAGGGGCGTTAGAGAGGAGTAGGGAATTTGGGTAAATGGGAAGGGGAGGTGAACCATGAGAGACTATGGACTCTGAAAAACAGTCTGTGGGGTTTGAAGTGGCGGGGTGGTGGGAGGTTGGGGTACCAGGTGGTGGGTATTATAGAGGGCACAGCTTGCATGGAGCACTGGGTGTGGTGAAAAAATAATGAATACTGGTTTTCTGAAAATAAATAAATTGGGGAAAAAAAAAAAAAAAGCACGGGACAGGACCTGTGGGCAGGAAGATCTGCTGCCTAGGGTTGTGAGAGAGGGCAGGTTATGTACCTTGCTGTTGGGGGAAGGTGAGGGGAAGGGAGGTTTCAAGGGAGTTTTCATATGCTAAAGAGGGCCTACAAGGTGCCAGGATACCAAAGGCCTTGAGGCTTGATCAGTGTTGTCTTTTGGCAAGCCATTCACTTTTCTGCTATCAAGTGTCTTTGATTTGGGTTTAGAGGAAATTTAACATTATTTAGGGCTTGAGGAACTGAGTTATTTGCCTCTGGAAATTTGTGCTATTAATAAGGTAACTTCTTGGCTCTCTTCCTTGGCGCTGCCTGCAGAGGTGGCAGCCATCTGTTACTGGGCATCATGGCTGCCCTCAGACCTTTGGTGAAGCCCAAGATCGTTAAAAAGAGGACCAAGAAGTTCATCCGGCACCAGTCAGACCGATATGTCAAAATTAAGCGCAACTGGCGGAAGCCGAGAGGCATTGACAATAGGGTGCGCAGAAGATTCAAGGGCCAGATCTTGATGCCCAACATTGGTTACGGGAGCAACAAGAAGACAAAGCACATGTTGCCCAGTGGCTTCAGGAAGTTCCTAGTGCACAACGTCAAGGAGCTTGAAGTGCTGCTGATGTGCAACAAATCTTACTGTGCAGAGATTGCTCACAATGTCTCCTCCAAGAACCGCAAAGCTATTGTGGAAAGAGCAGCCCAGCTGGCAATCAGAGTCACCAATCCCAACGCCAGGCTGCGCAGTGAAGAAAATGAATAGACAGCTTGTTGTGCACGTCATATTTGTGTTAATAAAACCATAAAACTACAAAAAAAAAATAAGGTAACTTCTTTGTTTATAGATCTCTAGGACATTTATAAACCAAGGGAAACTCCGTCTTGCAGGATTGTGATCTCTGCAAATTAACTGTTTCTTATGGCGATCAGGGGTGCCTGAGGAATGCTACACATATTACTGAGGGGGAGTGGATGGAGAGGGGGTGCAAGGTGCCAGCTTTTGCTTTGTCCTCAGTCAGCCTCCTGCTCCCTCATCACTTAATCTTGTGTTTCCCCAGATCTGAGAACTTTGGGACATTATTTCTTCAAATTTTTTTCTGCCCCTTTCTCTCTTTCTTTAGAACTGCTAAAATGAGAATGTTGATAAGTTTGATGATGTCTGTCAGACTCTGTTCATTTTTATTCATTCTTTTTTTCCCTCTCTTCTTCATACTGGATGATTTCAAGTTCACCAATCCTTTCTTCTGCTGCTTCTGCTCAAATCTGATATTGAACCTCTTTAGTGAGTTTTTTTTTTATAGTTATTGTACTTGTCTGCTTGAGAATTTCTTTGGTTAATTTATAAAATTTCCATGTCTTTATTGATATTCTCATTTTTTCATGCATAATTTTCCTGATTTCCTTTAGTTCTTTGTCCAAGGTTTCCTTTAAATCATTGTACGGATTTAAGACAGTTGACTTAACATTGATGAATAATTCTAATATCTGGCCTGCCTAGAGAATAATTTCTTCCAAATTCTTTTATTTTTCCTGTAAATCAGCTATATTTGTCTGTTTCTGTGTGTGTTTTACATTTCTTGACCAAAACTGAACATTTTGAGTGTTATGTTGTAGTAATTCTGAAAATGTAATTGTTTCAGTCCTCAGTGATCTTGCTTGTGGAGGGTTGGAGTCATCCATTTGTGACTTTTCCTTGAAGCTTATCTCTATATAAATATTTTAAAAAATAGAAAAGCAAAAGAAAAACACAGGTATATGTATCAAAAAAGTTAAAGTTTAAAAGGTTATTATGGAGTTTGTTGTATTGAACCTCTCGTTGTGATGGTAAATAGGTTAAAAAATTTAAAAGCAATTAAAAAGAATGAGAATAGTGGGAATGAATTTTTTAAAAAGTTGTATCTATGAAGTATACAGGTTTTAGGGCAATACTGGGAGCTTAATATCTTCCTTTTCCCTAATATTGGGGTTTTACAGTTTTATGGGACACTGTGATGGTTGTCCTGTAGTTTTTTTCTAGGCTGGCTTTCTGGGGGAGGGGCCTGCTGCATTGTTTTTCAGGCAGTCTTGCTTGGGTTAAGTCCTCCTGCCCCCTATTAAGGGGCTGGGCTCTGAGGAAAAAAGTTTTTCAGGCTTTTGTTCTCTGGAGTGTCCCAGTCCCCCCCCCACCCCCCGCCGTGGGCTTTTGGTGGTTCTTCGGAGGTTTAAAAGAAAGCAAAATGCACCCAGACTTTCGTCTCAGAGAGAAGCCTCAGTCTGTTCCCCTCTGGGTGTTCCAGAGCATACAGAACACCCCTTCTGTCACCTCCCTCCCACCAGCAGAGCACGTCCCCAGTCACCATCTCAGGGGTCGCAGGAGCTCCCGCTTGTCTCTGTACCACGATGCTATTAAAACGTGAGCAGTATTGGTTCAGAGAGCCCTCTTCCAGTGGCTGTCTTTGCCTGGCTGTTGTCTGGGCAGGTCCAGACTGCCCAAGAGACCCCAACCAGAGATAACCAGCACTGAGATTTGCATGCCTGCCTGAGCTGGGAGTGTTCAGACTCTTTCTGGTCCTAGAGAGCAGTGGCTAGTCCCCGCAGGGACCTCTCTGAGGGAAGGGTGTGGAGCGTGACTCAGACTCCAGTTGAGCAGCGCATGTACAGAGTGTAAAAGGCTGTGGGTCTAGAGAGCACCAGCTGGCGTGCACCCATACTCTCTCACACATGGCAGCTCAGGGACCACGGCCTAGAAGCTTTGCTGCACTCCCTGGCATGGCACCAGCAGCTGCGTCCTGGGTCCTTTGGCTTAAGCCCCTGCCTGTAACCACCTGATTCCGCCAATTTCCCCTTAAGATCTTTTGCTTTTATTGAGTGCTTTTAATCAAACTCCAAGTTAATGCTGGTCCCCATCCACAGGGAACTCTCCCATTAGAGTATTACTTTCCAATATATTGCTTCTGGTGGCTCCCTCCCCCTTCTGCTTATCCTCAGATATCAGTCCAATCATTCAAACTCCACTGCTTTAACTCACTGCTGGCATCTTTTGCCCCTGTAGAGATCCAGAAGTGTATAATCCTACAACTCAGGTGATTTCATGGGTGTTCAGAGTGTTCTGGTACATAATCAGCTCACTTTAGAGGACCTGCTGGAACAGTGTCTCCTACTTCTCCATCATCTTGCCACAACTCATCCATTTGTGACTTTTCCTTTTTCCACTCTTTCTCCCTGTCTTTCTTTCTTTCTCTTTTTTCTTTCTTTTTTCCTTCCTTCCTCCCTCCCTCCCTCCTCTTTCTTTCTTCCTTCCTTTCTTTCTTTCTTTATTTCTCTTTCACAAAGTGTGTATGTATTCTTTATTGTATTTAGAAATTAAAGTTTCTGTTCTGTTATCCCTGGTCAGCCAGTGGCCAAAGATTTTCTTAAATGTCTGAGTCCCAAAAGAGAGGAAAGAGTACAGCCTCAGTCAGTAGGGTTAAAAGCTGTGGCTGCCAGCATTTTTGCTGGCCCCTCAGTGATCAAAAGGAGCATCAACACTCAGATCACACAATACACATATACAGAAGACAAGGTCCTTATTGTCTACCCTGGCTCAGAGAGCTGCACCAGGAACAAGGCCAGCTTCCCCCACTGCCTCCTGCCACAAGGGTGGGGACTAATACATCATGAAAGGTTGAAATTATTGATGTTTACAGCCTCTTCATTATGTTCTTTCCTGGATGTTGCAAGTGTTTGACTAGACTCCAGAGTTCCATAACATTTGATGTGGGTGATTCTGCCAGTTCAGTAGTTGTTTAGGTGGAGGGATGGATCTTTGGACCTTCAGCTCCACCATCTTCTGTCTTTTGTTATCTTCTGTCTATATGTAGGTTTTTATTTATCTTGAGTAAATACCTAAAAGTGAAATGGGAAGTACATGTTTAATTTTTAAGAAACTGCCAATTGGGGACCCCTGGGTGGCTCAGTCAGTTAAGCCACTGCCTTCGGTTCAGGTCCTGATCCCAGGGACCAGGGATCCAGTCCCGCATCAGGCTCCTTGCTCAGAGGGGAGCCTGCTTCTCTCTTTGGCTCTGCCTGACACTCTACCTGCTTGTGCTCAAGCGCGCGCTCTCTCTCTGTCTGACAAATAAATAAATAAATAAATAAATAAAATCTTTAAAAAAAGGAACTGTCAACTGCTGTCCAAAGTGGTTTCCAAAGTACTATTTTAAACAACCCCACCAGCAGTATATGAGTTCAGTTGCTCTACATATTTACTAGTAATTGGTATGGTCGGAATTGGTTTAATTCAATTTAATTTTTTTTCACATTTTGTATTTAAATTCAGCTTAGTTAGCATACATTGACTGTATTACTAGTTTCAGGGGTAGAATTTAGTGTTTCTTCAGTTGTTGCATATAACACCCAGTGCCTAAGTGCCCTCCTTAGGGAGGTTAGTTACTCCATCCCTCCACCAACCTCCCTGCCAGCAACTCTCAGTTTGTTTCCTAGACTGAGGAGTCTCTATGGTTTCCCTACCACTCTGTTTTTATCTTATTTTTTCTGTCCTTCCCATATGTTCTTCTGTTTTGTTTCTTAAATTCCATATATGACTTAAGAAGCAAAGTAGAGGATTGTAAGGGAAGGAAGGGGAGCAGTGTTGGGGAATGGAGTAACTGGATGATGGGCATTAAGGAGGACATGCAATGTACTGAGCACTGGGTATTATATAAGATTGATGAATCACTAAACTCTACCTGTGAAACTAATACTACACTATATGTTAATTACTTGATTTTAAATTTAAAAATACACATATGAGTGAAATCATATGGTATTTGTCTTTCTCTGACTGATTCCTTACATTTAGCATAATACCCTCTAGTTCCATCCATGTTGCAAATGGCAAGATTTCATCCTTTTTAATGGCTGAGTAATAGTCCTCTCTCTCTCTCTCTCTCTCTCTCTCTCTCTCTTTCTCTGTGTGTGTGCACGTACATATACTATATCTTCATTATCCATTCATCTATCAATGGACATCCAGATTCTTTCCATATTTTGGCAATTGTGGGCAGTGCTGCTATAAACCTTAGGGTGCATATGCTTCATATCACTGTGTCTGTATCCTTTGGATAAACACCTTGTAATGCAATTGCTGGGTCACAGGGTAACTCTATTTTTAACTTTCTGAGGAACCTCCATACTGTTTTCCAGAGGGCTGGACCAGTTTACATTTCCACCAAAAGTTTGCATTTTCCTTTCTCTGCATCTTCACCAACATCTGTTGTTTCCTGACTTTTAATTGTAGCCATTTTGACCTGTGTGAGGAGGTATCTCATTGTGGTTTGGGATTATATTTCCTTGATGCCGAATGATTTTGCACATTTTTTCATGTGTCTGTTTAGCCTTTTGTATGTCTTCTTTGAAGAAATGTCTATTTGTGTCTTCTGCCCATTGCTTTAGATTTTTGGGGTTTTTTTTTTTTTGGTGTTGAGTTTGAAAAGTTCTTTATAGATTTTGGATACTAGCCCCTTTTTTTTGAATAAAGATTTTTATCTTTTAACTCATGAGAGAGAGAGAGAGAGAGAGAGAGCATGAGAGAGCACAAGAGGAGGGGCATAAAGAGAGGGAGAAGCAGACTCCCTGCTGAATAGGGAGTCTGACGTGGGGCATGATCCCAGGACCCTGGGATGATGACCTGAGCTGAAGGCAGATGCTTATCCAACCAACTAAGCCACCCAGGTGCCTTGGATACTAGTCCCTCCTCATTTACAAATATATTCTCCCATTTCGTAGGTTGCCATTTAGTTTTGTTAACTGTTTCCTTTGCTGTGCAAAAGCTTTTTATCCTGATTAAGTCCCAATAGTTCATTTTTGTTTCTGTTTCCCTCGTATTTGGAGACATGTCTAGTAAGAAGTTGCTGTGGCTGAGGTCAAAGAAGTTGCTGCCTATGCTCTTCTCTAGAATTTTTTTTAAAAGATTTTATCTATCTATCTATGGGGGGTGTGCAGAGAGAGAGGGAGAGAGATAGAGGTGTAGCAAGAGAAAGCATGAGAGGGGAGGAAAGGGAGAAGCAGGCTTCCTGTGAGCAGGGAGCCCAATGCAGGGTTCAATCCTAGGACCCTGGGATAATGACCTGAGCCAAAGGAAGACTGTCAACAACTTGAGCCACCCACTTGCCCCTACTCTAGTATTTTCATGGGTTCTTATCTCACCTTTAAATCTTTCACACATTTTGAATTTATTTTTGTTGATGGTGTAAGAAAGTGCTCTAGTTTTATTCTTTTGCATGTGGCTGTCCAATTTTCCCAGCACCATTTGTTGAAGAGACTGTCTTTTTTCCATTGGATACTCTCTCCTGGTTTGCCCAAGTTTAGTTGACCATCGAGTTGAGGGTTCATTTCTGAGTTCTCTATTCTGTTCCATTATCTATGTGTCTGTTTTTTTGTCAATACCATACTGTCTTGATGATTACACCTTTGTAATATAGGCTGACATCTGGCATTGTGATGCTACCAGCTTTGGTTTTCTTTTTCAACATTGCTTTGACTATTTGGGGTTCCATACAAATTTTAGGATTATTTGGTCCAGGTCTGTGAAAAATGTTGATGGTATTTTGATAGGGATTGCATTGAATGTGAGATTGCTCTGGGTAGCATAGACATTTTAATAATATTTATTCTTCCAATCCATGAGCCTGGAACATTTTTCCTTTTCTTTGTGTCTTCCTCAATTTCTTTTGTAAGTATTCTACAGTTTTCATAGTAGAGATCCTTTACCTCTTTGGTTAGGTTTATTCCTAGATGTCTTATGATTTTGGGTGCTATTGTAAATGGGATCAATTCCTTATTTTCTTTCTCCTGTCTTAATGTAAAGAAATACAACTGATTTCTGTGCATTGATTTTGCATCCTGTCACACTGCTGAATTGCTGTATAAGTGCTAGCAATTTTGGGGTGGAATCTTTTGGGTTTTCCACACAATATATCATGCCATCTGCAAAGAGAAAGAGTTTGACTTCTTTGCCAATTTGAATGCCTTTATTTCTTTTTGTTGTCTGATTGCTGAGGCTAGGACTTCTAGTATAGTATGTTGAACAAAAGTGGTGAAAATGGATATCCCTGTTGTATTCCTGACTTTAAGGGAAAAGCTCTCAGGTTTTCCCTGTTGAAGATAATATTGGCTGTGGGCTTTTATGATATTGAGGTATGTTCCTTCTATCCCTACACTGTGGAGAGTTTTAATCAAGAAAAGATGTTGCATTATATGTCAAATGCTTCTTCTGCATCGATGGAGAGGATTGTATGGTTCTTGTCCCTTTTATTAATGCGATGTATCACATTGATTAATTTGTGAATGTTGACCCATCTTAGAGTCCAGGAATAAATTCCACTTTGTCATGGTGAATAATCCTTTTAATGTGCTGTTAGATCCTATTAGCTAATTTGTTGGCGAGAATGTTGACAACCACGCTTATCAGGGATATTAGTCTCTAATTCTCCTTTCTGATGGGGTCTTTGTCTGGTTTGGGGATCAATGTAGTGTTGGCCTCATAGAATGAGTTTGGAAGTTTTCTTTCAATTTCTGTCTTTTGAAACAGTTTCTGGAGAGTAGGTAATAACTCTTCTTTAAATGTTTGGTGGAATTCCCCTGGAAGGGGCGCCTGGGTGGCTCAGTGGGTTAAGCCTCTGCCTTCTCTGCTCGGCAGGGATCCTGCAGGAATTCCTGCTCTCTCTCTGCCTGCCTCTCTGTCTACTTGTGATATCTTTCTCTGTCAAATAAATAAATAAAATCTTAAAAAAAAAAAAAAAGAATTCCCCTTGGTGGGAAACCATCTGGCCCTGGACTCTTGTTTCTTGGGAAATTTTTGATTACTGATTCAATTTCTATGCCAGTTATAGGTCTGTTCAGGTTTTCTATTTTTTTCCTGTTTCAGTTTTGATAGTTTATGTGTTTCTTGGAACTTATCTGTTTCTCCCAGATTCCCTGATTTGTTGGCATTAATTGCTCGTAGTATTTTCTTGTTATTGTATTTTCTTTGCTGTTGGTTGTGATCTCTCCTCTTTCATTCATCATTTTATTTATTTGGATCCTTTCTCTTCTTTTTGATGAGCCTGGCTACAGGTTTATCAATCTTTTTAATTCTTTCAAAGAACCAGCTTTTAGTTTCATTGATCTGTTCTACTGTTCTTTTGATTTCTGTGTCTTGTGTCTTTGATTTCTGCTCTAATCTTTATTATATCTCTTCTGCTGGTGGATTTAGGCTTTATTTGCTGTTCTTTATCCAACTCTTTTAGGTTTAAGATTAGGTTATGTATTTGAGACTTTTCTTGCTTCTTGAGGAATGACTGTATTGGTATTTACTTCCCTTTTAGGACCACCTTTGCTGCATCTCAAGTGTTCCTTGTTTTCATTTTCATTTGTTTCCATGAATTTTAAAATAAATTCTTTAATTTCCTGGTTGACCCATTCACTCTTCAGTAGGATCTTCTTTAGCCTCCATATATTTGTGGTTTCCTTCCAAATTTTTTCTTGTGGTTGACTTCACATGATAGCATTGTGGTTTGAAAATATGCATCATATGCTCTTATTTATTATTATTATTATTATTACCAGTTGAGGCCTGATTTGTGGCCTAGTATGTGATCTCTTCTGGAGAACATTCAATGTGCATTGGAGAAGAGTGCATATTCCGTTGCTTTAGAATGAAATGCTCTGAATATAACTGTTAAGTCAATCTAGTACATTATGTCAATCAAAGTCCTTGTTTCCTTGTAATTTTGCTTAGTTGACCTGTCCATAGCTGTGAGTGGGGTGTTAAAATCCCCTACTATTCGTGTATCATTATCATCACTGAGTTTTTTAAATTTTGTTATTGGATTTATATATTTTGCTCTTCCCACATTAGGGGCATAAATAATTACAATTGTTATCTTTTCTTATTGGATATACCCTTAAATTATGATACAGTGTCCTTCTTCATCTTTTATTACAGTCTTTGGTTTAAAATCGACCAAGTTGTTTGTTTGATATAACAAACAGTTATAGTTTGTCTGATGTAAGGATTGCTACTCCAGCTTTCTTTTAATTTCTATTAACATGTTCAATGGCTCTGCCACCTCACTTTCAATCTGGTGGTTTCTTGAGTCTAAAAACGAGTTTCTTGGAAGCAGTGTATCAGTGGGTTTGATTTGTTTGTTGTTGGTTTTTTTTTGTTTTGTTTTGTTTTGTTTTTTGTCCATTCTGATACCCTATGCCTTTTCATTGGAGTATTGGGTCCATTTACATTCAGAGTAATTATTGAAAGATATGAATTTAGTGCCATTGTATTACCTGTAAGACTGATGTTCCATAGATTGTCTCTGTTTCTTTCTGATCTTTGTTACTTTTGGGCTCTGCCTTCATTCAAAGGATCCCTTTAATACTTCTTGCAGAGCTGGTTTTGTATTCACAGATTCCTTTAGGTTTGTTGTCTTGGAAACTAGTTATCTCTCTTTCTAGTCTGAATGACAGCTGTGTTGGATAAAGTATTCCTGGCTGCATATTTTTCCCATTTAGCACATTGAATATATCATGCCAGTCCTTTCTAGACCTTTCTAGACCTGGCAGGTCTCTGTGGACAGGTCTCCTACCAGCCTTTGTGTCTACCCTTGTAGGTTAAGGACCTCTTTTCCCCTGAGCTGCTTTCAGGATTTTCTCTTTATCTCTGAAATTTGAAAGCTTCAATATTATATGTTGGTGTGTTGACCCATTTTTATTGATTTTGAGGGGAGTTCTCTGTGCTTCCTGGACTTGAATGCCTGTTTCCTTCCCCAGGTTAAAGAAGTTCTCAGGTAAAATTTGCTCAAATAAACCTTCTGTCCCTTTTTCCCACTCCTCCTCTTCTGGGACCCCTATTATTTGAATATTATTTTGCTTTATGGGGATCACTGTGTTCTTTAAGTCTCCCTTCATGATCTAAGAGTTTTTGTTCTCTCTTTTTTTAAGCTTCCTTATTTTTCATCATTTTAACCTTCTAAATCACTGATTCTGTCTTTTGTTTCATTCATCCTCATTTTTGTAGACTCCATTTGGGATGCATCTCAGTAATAGAATTTTTAATTTTGGCCTGACTAGATTTTAATTCTTTTGTCTCTACAGTAAAATGATTCTCTAGTTTTTTCAAGTCCAGCTAGTATCTTTATAATTGTCGTTTTAAATTATAATTCAGACATTTTCCCTATAGTAGTATTGATTAAATCTGTGGCAATATGTATTACCTCCTTTGGGGTGAATTTCTCTCTGTTGTCATCTAGCCTTGAAATGAAAGGAAGAAAGAAAGGGAAACAATGACAAAAGAAAAAAAAAAAAAGAAACAAAACAAAAACAAAAACAGAACTAAACAAAAACAGACAAAAACCAAAACAAAAAACTAGATCCTGTGTGTGTTTTGGTGTGCTTGTTAAAAGAAATTAGATCCCAAAATAAGAAAGAAGCTCTAAGTTCACATTCCTTAGTCTTCAGTGAGCCCTCACAGAAAAGCAGTCAGTCACTCTTTTGTCCCCGATGTCAATCCAGACTCTGTGTCCACGAGGCCTATGACTGAGCATTTTTATCTCAGGCATGTGACTGAATTTCAAAACTCCAAGTTTTACAGACTCCTGCAGCATAGACCTGAACTGTTCCTCTCAGGAGATAGAGGGGTGTCTAACCATACTTCTGCCTTTGATGGACCCCTGCCAGGAATATGGTCACATGAAAACATAGCAATTCATAGTTTTTGGCAACACAGCACAGAAAGCTGGCACCTAAAGTCACTGTTTTCATCTGGCTTCCCCACTTTTGTGCCTGGGAACTCTGCTGCACACAGGTGCCCCTGTTCTTCTTATGACTCTGGGGATCCTGAGACCATCCTATCCCACCTGGAATTTTGAGATGCTTCACCACCTGAGCTCCTTTAAGCCAGGGACATATCCCATTGTAGCAGAATTCTAGCTCTGATTTTGCTCTCTGCTACTTATAACACTTTGCAGTAGCCTCCTTAAGCAGGCTCCCTCCCCTCCACTCTATCCCCACATCAACTCTCCTTAAGCAGGCTCCCTCCCTTCCACTCTATCCCCACATCAACTCTCTGTACCTCCTACCTTCCAAAAAGTGGCTACTTTTATACTTATAGAGCTGCAGCATTTCTTTTCTCAGATCTCCAGTTGCTTTCACAGATGTTCAGAATGATTTGATAACTACCTAGCCATAGTAAAAGGACAAGACAAACTTAGGGTCCCCCTACTCCTCAGCCATCTTAACTCCTTCCCCTGAGGTCAGAATTTAATTTTAAATATTCTGTATGTATTTAGACATAGTTCATTGTCCTTTTAATTTTCATTTCCTTAACACCTAGTGATGTTGAACGCATTTTCATATGGGTTTTGCCATCTTTATTTTCTCTTTGGAGAAACATCTGTTCAGCCTTTTGCCTGTTTTCCCTTGGATTTTTTTAAAATTTGTTTTAAAGATTTTATTTATTTGACAGAGAGAGAGATCACAAGTGAACAGAGAGGCAGACAGAGAGAGGTGGAAGCAGGCTCCCTGCTGAGCATAGAGCCTGATGCAGGGCATGATTCCAGGACCCTGAGACCATGACCTGAGCTAAAAGCAGAGGCTTAACCCACTGAGCTACCCAGGCACCCCTGTTTTTTTTTCTTTGTTTATTCTTTAACAATGTCTTTCAAAGAGTTATTAATCTCATATTAATTATTATTATCAACATGTGGATTATGTCATTTACTCATTAGAAACTGGTGGAAGACCTAGATGATCTAACAATTGTAAATATCTATGGCTCCAATATGGGAGCAGCCAATTACATAAGAAAGCTATTAATGAAGATAAAGAGTCATATTGATTTGAATACATTAATACAAGGAGATGTTAACATGCCTCTTTCAGTAATAGACAGATCATCAAAGCAGAAAATCAATAAAGAAATAAGAGCATTGAATGACACATATGGACCAGATGGACCTCATAGATATATACAGAACATTCCACCCTAAAACAACAGAGTACTCATTCTTCTCAAGTGCACATGGAACCTTCTCCAGAATAGAACACATACTGGGTCACAAATCAGGGCTCAACTGATACCAAAAGACTGAGATTATTCCCTGCATATTCTCAGATCACAATGCTTTGAAACTGGAGCTCAATCATAAGGAAAAGTTCTGAAGGAACTCAAACTCCTGGAAACTAAAGACCACCTTGATTAAGTATGCTTGGATCAACCAGGAGATCAAAAGAGAATTTAAACAATTCATGGAAACCAATGAGAATGAAGATACTTCAGCCCAAAACCTATGGAATACAGCAAAGGTGGTCCTAAGGGGGGAAATACATAGCCATCCAAACCTCCCTCAAAAAAATTGAAAAATCCAGAACACACCAGCTGTCTCTACACCTTAAAGGACTGGAGAATCAATAACAAATTAAGCCAACTCCACACACAAGAAGGGAAATCATCAAGATTAGAGCAGAGATCAATGAGATAGAAACTAGAGATACATTAGAACATATCAATGAAACTAGAAGCTGGTTTTTTGAAAGAATCAATAAGATTGAGAAACCATTGGCCACACTTATCCAAAAGAAAAGAGAGAAAGCTCAAATTCATAAAATTATGAATGAAAAGGGAGAGATCACAATTAACACCAAGGAAATAGAAACAATCATCAGAAGTTATTATCAACAGTTATATGCCAATAAGTTAAGCAACCTAGATGAAATGGATGCATTCCTGGAAAACTATAAACTCCCAAAATCAAACCAGGAAGAAATTGACAACCTGAATAGACTGATATCTAGCAATGAGATTGAAGCAGTGATCAAAAACCTCCCAAAAAACAAGAGCCCAGGACTTGATGGATTCTGTGGGGGAATTCTACCAAACTTTCAAAGAAGAAATAACACCTATTCTCCTGAAGCTGTTTCAAAAAAATTGAAGCAGAAAGCAAACTTCCAGATTCTTTCTATGAAGCCAGCATTACCCTGATTCCCAAACTAGGCAAAGACCCTACCAAAAAGGAGAATTTCAGACCAATATCCCTGATGAATATGGATGCTAAGATTCTCAACATGATCCTAGCAAATAGGATCCAACAGCACATTAAAAAGATTATCCACCATGGCCAGGTGGGATTCATCCCTGGGTTGCAAGCATGGTTCAACATTTGCAAATCAATCAATGTGATAGAACAAACCAATAAGAGAAGAGAGAAGAAACACATGGTCCTCTCAATTGATGCAGAAAAAACATTTGACAAGATCCAGCATCCATTCCTGATTAAAATGCTTCAACGCATAGGGATAGAGGGAACATTCCTCAACTTCATCAAATCTGTCTATGAAAAACCCACAGCAAATACCATCCTCAATGGGAAAAAGCTCACAGCCTTCCCATTGAGATCAGGAACACGACAATGATGCCCACTCTCACCACTCTTGTTCAACATAGTATTAGAAGTCCCAGCAACAGCAATTAGACAACAAAGAGAAATAAAAGGTATTCAAATTGGCAATGAAGAAGTCAAACCCTCTCTCTTCGCAGATGACATGATACTTTATATGGAAAACCCAAAAGACTCCACCCCCAAACTACTAGAACTCATACAGCAATTCAGTAATGTGGCAGGATACAAAGTCAATATACAGAAATCAGTTACTTTCTTATACACTAACAATGAAAACAAAGAAAGGGGAATTAGAGAATTGATTTCAATTACTACAGCACCAAGAACCAAAAGATACCTGGGAATCAACCTAACAAACAGGTGAAGGATCTGTACTCAAGGAACTACAGAGCACTCTTGAAAGAAATTGAAGAAGACACAAAAAGATGGAAGACCATTCCATGCTCTTGGATTGGAAGAATAAACATTGTTAAAATGTCTATACTGCCTAGAGCAATCTATATTTTTAATTCCATTCTGATCAAAATTCCACTGGTATTTTTCTTTCTTTTCTTTTCTTTTTTTTTTAAAGATTTTAGTTTTTATTTGACAGACAGAAATGACAAGCAGACAAAGAGAGAGGCAGAGAGAGGAGGAAGCAGGCTCCCTGCTGAGCAGAGAGCCCTATGCGGGACTCGATCCCAGGACCCTAGGATCATGACCTGAGCTGAAGAAAGAGGCTTTAACCCACTGAGCCACCCAGATGCCCCACCACTGGTATTTTTCAAAGAGCTGGAGCAAATAATCCTAAAAGTTGTATGGAATCAGAAGAGACCCCAAATTGCTAAGGAAATGTTGAAAAAACAAAACAAAACTGGGGGCATCATGTCACCTGATCTCAAGCTTTACTACAAAGCTGTGATCACCAAGACAGCATGGTACTGGCATAAAAACAAACACACAGACCAGTGAAAGAGTAGAGAGCCCAGATATGAACCCTCAACTCTATGGTCAAATCATCTTTGACAAAACAGGAAAAAATACACAGTGGGAAAAAGACTGTCTATTCAATAAATGGTGCTGGGAAAATTGGACAGCTATATGTAGAAAAATGAAACTCGACCATTCTCTTACACTGTACACAAAGATAAACTTGAAATAGATAAAAGACCTCAACATGAGACAGGAATCCATCAGGATCATAGAAGAGAACATAGGCAGTAACCTCTTCGATACCAGCCACAGCAACTTCTTTCAAGATATGTCTCCAAAGGCAAAGGAAACAAAAGCGAAAATGAATATTTGGGACTTCATCATGATCAAAAGCTTCTGCACAGCTAAGGAAACAGTCAAGAAAACAAAGAGGCAACCCAGGGAATGGGAGAAGATATTTGCAAATGACAGTACAGACAAAAGGCTGATATCCAGGATCCATAAAGAACTCCTGAAACTCAACACACACAAAACAGATAATCATGTCAAAAAATGGGCAGAAGACATGAACAGACACTTCTCCAGTGAAGACATAGAAATGGCTAACAGACACATGAAAAAATGTTCATCATCACTAGCCATCAGGGAGATTCAAATTAAAACCACATTGAGATACCACCTTACACCAGTTAGAATGGCCAAAATTAGCAAGACAGGAAACAACATGTGTTGGAGAGAATGTGGAGAAAACCGTCCTACACTGTTGGTGGGAATGCAAGTTGGTGCAGCCACTTTGAAAACCGTGTGGAGATTCCTTAAGAAATTAAAATTAGAGCTTCCCTATGACCCTGCCATTGCACTACTGGGTATTTACCCCAAAGATACAGATGTAGTGAAAAGAAGGGCCATCTGTATCCCAATGTTTATAGCAGCAATGGCCACAGTCCACCCAACTGTGGAAAGAACCATGATGCCCTTCAACAGACGAATGGATAAGGAAGATGTGGTCCATATACACTATGGAGTATTATGCCTCCATTCATCAGAAAGGATGAATACCCAACTTTTTTATCAACATGGACGGGACTGGAAGAGATTATGCTGAGTGAAATAAGTCAAGCAGAGAGAGTCAATTATCATATGGTTTCACTTATTTGTGGATCATAACAAATAACATGGAGGACATAGGGAGATGGAGAGGAGAAGGGAGTTGAGGGAAACTGGAAGGGGAGATGAATCATGAGAGACTATGGACTCTGAAAAACAATCTGAGGGTTTTGACAGGGCGGGGGGTGGGAGGTTGGGGGAGCCAGGTGGTGGGTATTATGGAGGGTACATATTGCATGGAGCACTGGGTGTGGTGCATAAACAATGAATTGTGTTACACTGAAAAGAAATTAAAAAAAAAAAAAAGAAACTGGTGGAAGAGTTATTACTGTTCCAGTAGTACAGCAAAGAAACTAAGGTGTAGAAGGGTTTTTCACTTGCCCAGGGTCACTAATTAGTAAGTGATGGAACCAGAACCTGAAACCAGGGCCTTCTGAATCCATAGACTAGGCTCTGAACTCCAGTTCTAAACTCACACTCACACTTTGGTGTTGAGATGAAAGTCTGTTCTTGGAAACTGTGTTTGGCATCATGACCTCTGCCACTACAGTGATGCAGTTCTGCCAAGCCTCTTCCCATTCTTTCACTTTTCCATCTTCTTTTTTTCCAGACTGGTTGAGGAAGTGAAGGAGCTGTGTGATGGACTGGAATTAGAAAATGAAGATATTTACATGGCAACCACCTTTGGGGACTTTATCCAGCTATTAGTGAGAAAGCTGCGAGGGGACGACAAAGACAACAAGTGCATCATTGACTATGTGAGTCTTCCTCCACATGGGCTTGGCCCTGCAGACCCCTCAGACACCCACATATGTGGATCCACAATGGCACATGGGGGAGACCTGGACATCAGGAAGCCAGGGCACCTAAGAGCCCACCTTCAGTGTCCTAGGCTCTCCCTGGTAACCCTGGATACCCTGAGGATGCCAGTACAGTTAGGAAAATACAACAGAGGAGATTGTTATCTACAGGACAAATTCTGACCCTCAAGACATGAAACCCAGGATTGATTGATTGATTGATTGATTGATTTTAGGAGCAATTGAGCGTAAGCAAGGTGGGGAGAGGAAGAAGGAGTGGGAGAGAAATAATCTTAAGCAGGCTTCACACCTAGCATGGGATCAATCTCATGACCCTGAGATCATGACCTGCGCTGAAATTAAGAGTTCGATGCTTAACTGACTAAGCCACCCAGAAGCCCTGAGACTAGGGTATTAAGAAGAGACTTCTACAGTATACCTCTCACCCTCCTTCTCCTTTGGTGGTTTTTCCCAATAGTAGCCTCATCTCTGCTGTGGCTCCAGCCCCTGCCAGACCACCCTGTCAGAACTCTAGTTCCTCTGGGGATCTCTAGACCCTAGTTCTGGTACCATCACTTCCTTGTCCTTCTAGTCTAGTAATGGCTGGGACTTCAAGTGTTGTCAGTCTCTGGGTCAATCTCTGGTTTGACTCCTGGCCTCTCAGCTCTTTCATCACCTGTACCACCAGTTGCCTGCATTAAATTCCCTTTGTGACAAAGCCAAAAGAGGGAAAGGAAGAGAGGGAGAGAGGAAGGTAGAGGGGAGAAAGGGGGGATTGGGAATATTTTTCTAATAAGCAAAACAAGTGATCCTATACATTCAACTGTATAGATGGAAGTGTAATAACATAGTTGCAAATTTATATACATATATATTTAAGATTCTATTTATTTGAGAGAGAGAAAGTGAGAGAGAATGAGCTGGGAGAACAGCAGAGAGAGAGGGAGAAGCAGACTCTCCACTGAGCAAGGAGCCTGATGAAGGGCTCAGTCCCAGGATGCTGGGATCATGACCTGAGCTGAAGGCAGATGTTTAACCGACTGAACCACCCAGGTCCCCCACAAACTTATTTTTAAAACAAATTCTTGAAAAGTCATCCTGAGGTATCTTGGTAGGGTACCAGCCCCCATAGGACTTAGCATCGGGATAGTTTGTTTGGAACAAAAGATGAAGAAGGTGGCCAGGTGGCCAGGGTGGATGAGGTTCACCTTGGGATTGTGGACAGGTGACTAGTGAACAAATTTCAGGAGAGGAATGACACCCAGAGAATGCATTCAGTGTGAAATTTCAGGTCTACAGGGAAGTGTGCAGTGGAGTTGGCATCATGTCTGGTGAGTGACGGGTGTCTGTCTACCAGCTGGCACTTCCTACATGTGGAGGCCAGGCAACCAGCCTGAGGTCACACAGCGGGTAAATGTCAGGACTGGAGTCCTAGCCCAAGCAGTCTGTCCTCAGATTCTGTGCCATCTCTTCTTATCACTCAGCTGCCACCACTGTACACATAATAGCTCACTGGACCAAGGAAGGCAGCAGGACCAGTTTCAGCAAAAGGGATCTGAAAAGGCTGAGGAACCTTGGGCCCTGGTCCCCTTGGCAGTGTGTGTGTGTGTGTGTGTGTGTGTGTGTGTGTGTGTGTGTGGTATGTGCACAAGTGGTTATTCTTTGACTGTGAGAGTTTCCTATGTCTCTGTGGGTTTGTATCCATCATGATGCACCTTGTGAAGAGTCCACACTGCAGCTAACACCTGCAAAAACTCCCTTCCCAGGTGGAAAAGGCAGTGAACAAGCTGACCCTCCGAATGCCCCACCAGCTCTTCATTGGGGGCATGTTTGTGGGTGCTGAAGGTGCCAAGACCTATGAGACCATCAACCCGACAGACGGAAGTGTGAGCACAGACCTAGCGTGCCCTCCTACCTTTTCTCCTCTCTACTCACCCCATGGCCTCTTCTCCCATCTACTTCCCCACCTGGCATCTGGGGATTCTGGCCTAGGGGTGGGCCTCTGCTTGGATGCAAAAGGGTTGCAGTCATTTTCCAGTCTCCCTACAGGAATGGCCCAGAAGGGAGAACTGGGAAGCAGTCAGGAGGATTCTAAAAGCCTGGGCCTGCTTCAGAGAATGGAACAGAGTTAAACTCGGCCCCCTGTCCCAAAGAGGAAATAAATCCATTCCCTCCTCTTCCATACAATAGCCATAGCATGGCCCCTACCTTCTCCAATATGTGTACACCTCACTGTTAGGAAATTCTTCCTTGAATATCCTGTGTTTGTCAGACTGTCTTGACCGTGATTCTCTTGTGCCATAACCTAGTACACACATATTGTATTCTCTTACACATACACTTACCTGAAACAACACTTACTCCAACATGTGCATACTGATAGTTTTCCATTCTGCCCCACCCGATAGCATCTCTCAGGGCCTGCAGAAAACAGCACACTCGAAGTGAGTCATTTGAGGGGAATTTAAAGAAAGTGGGGGACAAAGGAGTAGAAAGGCTATGGGGACACACAAAAGGGGATGCAGTGCTCTCAGGCAGAAATTGGGAGCTGTTACCACCTTAAGGCCTGTTTTGAGAATCCCAGAAGGGAGGTTGTGTGGGCAGGGCTGCCTGAGTGCTAGGGCCTTGGGCAGGGAGGGTGCAGCCTACCTGTGGTGACCAGCAAGGTGCTAGCCTCACTCCTCTCACTTCTGTCTCCTCTTGGGTTTCCTTTCTGCCAAGCCCAGGTGGAAGGAGGTGTGAGAGCCTGCCCTGTAGTGCATGTGGGCACTGTCAGGACACAGAGCAAGGATGGGGACAGGAATGGTTCTGCCACAGTCAGTATCTAGACTAAAGAAATAAACCTTCCACCTCAGACTCACTGAATTAATGGGTTCTATTCTTGGCTTGAAAACACTGAGTTGATCCTCAGCCTTGTTGCTGGAGCCTGAGTCTGTTGCCCTGTTTGGGCTCAGTGGCAAGGCAAAGAAGGATCCTGATGTGTGGAAACACAGTAGGTCTCTCTGAAGGCCCTTGCCTTTCCTCCCGTTGGCCGACCATGCCCTCTGAGCCCTCCCAGGTGGCCAGGGGAGTGGGTGGTGTGGGGCTTCTTTGTACATGGAGTCCAGGGAAGACCTCACAACTCCGTTCCACCACAGGTCATCTGCCAGGTGTCCCTGGCTCAGGTCAGTGATGTTGATAAGGCAGTGGCTGCCGCTAAGGATGCCTTTGAGAATGGATTGTGGGGGAAGATCAATGCACGGGATCGGGGCCAGCTCCTGTACAGGTGAGAGCCCCACAACCTCCTGTCAGCCCCTGACCTTCAGCTTGAGTTGGGGCTGCATGCTTGGGTCCTACCAGGAGGAAGGTAGAGTCTTGGACATGTTTGTTCAACCAAGGCTTGAGGCTGAGAAAAGGCTCCAGAGGAAATGGCTTGAGAGTCAGGAGGGGTTTTGCAAGACACAAGTAGCCCTGAGGGGAAAGGTGTCCTCGGTGGAGGGGACAGTGTATTAGAAGATGAGAGGGTGCAAAAGTGAAGGTGCTGATCAGATTGGAACAGCAGACTGGCAAAGCTAACAGATGGTCCTGGGCAGACTCAGGACAGCATTTACCTGGAGTGGACTGGACCAGAGGCAGGATCAGGCCACTTCATGCAGAAGACAGCAAAGGAAGGATGGGGCCTGTTCTGTCTGCGGTCACCCACCCAGCTCCACACTAACTGCCAGAATCGCACACTTCTCTGTCTTGTTTTTTTTTTCTTAAACCGGGGCAGAAGGGATTCTTTCCCCTTAGTTCCATCAGAGATCTTAGGGAAGGACTTCAGGGTGCTCCAGCATGTGAGAATGGGGTGGGAATAAGGTCTGGAGAAAAGATACTGCTCCCCTACAACTAAGTGGTCCCAATGGGGGAAGAGCAGACACCCCCAAGGAAGTGGGGTAATGTTTCTAGAAGGGGTCTGCTGGGCAGATGAATTAAGCAATGTTGAAAAGACTGGTGAGCAAGCTGCTTTTAGGAACCTGGCTTTTGTGCTCCAGGTCCTGGGGAAGTTGTCAGGCATACAGCCTGGTCATGATATAGTCCAAATGTGCTTGTCATCTGGTGGGAGAGGGAGCCTGTCTTGGCCTTGCAGTCAGAATGCCATTTTTTTCCTGTTCTGGAGGACAGATCCACCAGGACAGCCCCCAGCACAGCGGACCAGAGGTGGGGGCGGGGGGCCTGTATGGTTTCAAAATGGAACAGAGATTGTGGGGTTTAGGGAGGTGCACCCAGCCTGCCATAACTCAAGTTTGTTTCAAGACTCCTTGAAGAGTCTATCAATTTTAGGAAGCCATTGGCTTCCTAGAGCCCCCAGGTTAGGCAGAACCAAAATGTGCAAGCCCAGGCTATGGTGCTGAGCCTTCTGGCCCTGAAGCAGAGACTCCCCTGGCACAATGTGCTGGCCCAGAAGTTTTTTCCTTGAGGTTCTCTGCTGCCTTCTAGTGGCATATGCCATAATAGCACCACTGGCCACACCACAGTGAGGAATTGTTGGTTCCTGCACAACTGTAAAGAGAGTCCTGGACTGCTTGGACACACATCTTGAGGCCAGGCCTGAGAGCTCCTAATAACCCGGTACCTGCCTCATGTAGTCTCCCAGTCCCCGTTGTGGAGGTGTACCCATTGCTGGCCCAGGAGGGGGCAGCCCCTCGTTCAATGAGGAAAAAAGGCCATGGGTAGATACTATGGAATACAGAATGCGTTGTAGGGGTAAGTCGGGAAGAAAGAACCAGAAGAAAGTGTTATATAAAGTCACCAGACAGCCCCCAAGAACCACTGAGGGACAAGATTGAGCCTCTCAGGAGCCTGGAGAGCCAGTGTCCCAGCTACCAGAGCAGGACCACCAAAAGTTGGTGAGAGAATCTGTGGTAAGTTGTCACCTTGTGTTCAGACACCCCCTTAAGTCCACAGCCAGGAATGTGGTGGTGGCCCATACTGCTGTTAGGGAGCCAGGGACCTGGCACCCCACCCTTGCCCTTCCTTACTTCCAACCAGCAGACCTGTGGGTTGATGGAGATTGCTTCCCCTGCTTTTCCCACTGGCACTTTCTGGAGACAGGACTCTGGGAGGTAGAGCAGCAGCTTAACAAAGTGGACAACAGTACAGTCCCACTCAACTGTCCTTGAAGAGCCTCCCAAATGGTTTGCTAGGGTGATAGTCATGCTAGGGACTTATGACATGGCCACATCACATGCGTGTGACATTGTCTGGCAGAGTTGGAAGAATTTGGGGCTGATCAAAGGAAAAGGTATGGCCATGAGAAGTAGTAATATGCAACAGGCTTCATGGGGTGGTGCCCCCATAGTGGGAGGCCCTCCAGAGATTGTAGTGGGGGCCCCCTACCCAGAATGGGAAGGGTGCAAGGGAACTCTTGGGGTTCAGGAGATCCAGGAGGGGGCTCCCATGTTCTGGCACTGTTGCTCTGTAGCAGAACAGGAGTCTCTGGGTCAGAGGGCTGGGAAGGGAAGCAGTTATAACTGTGTGGTCCATCTCACCAATGATAACAGCTGTCAAGTAAGGTTCCTGGAGGATACAAAGCAACAAGGCTCTAAATGGCTCAAAGTCTGCTTGTTTGGACTATTTTTTAAAATAACTGGATATATAAGTGTGTATGCAGCAAGCGTCTGAGCTGACAAGTCTCACGCTGCGATGAGGATGTGAACAACCAAGGGGCCAATACACAGAGGCCATCTTTGGCTTATTTATAATACAGATTTATACCTTAGGCACATCTGTTTTTCTAGTTAATGAAACCCTAGTTCTTGAAATGCCACAGCATGGTGTTTTCCTTATCTGGTTCTAGAATAGTTCTCAAAGAGTGATTGACACCTTTGTTATTCTTAGCTAGAGAATTACCTGGGTATATGTCGTCTCTGAAGTAACAGTGTGGCTCTGCCACTAGATTGCTCATGTCTGTTTGGTCCAGTTTCACTCACCAGCCTTGTGCCGCATGCTGACTGTGTGCCTGGTGGGTGTAGGAGGCCCAGGAGGGAGCAGGAGACCAAATACTGTACCAGCCTTCAGAGGAAGGCAAATAGTACCAGAATACTTGCCTAAGTGGATATCTGTAATAGTCAGGTGAGGTTTGAAGAAAGACGGAGGGTGCTAGGAGGACACTGCAGGGAGGTGTGATTGATGTGGGGTGAAGGTTGGCTTCCCGGAGAGTGTGAGTGTGTACTTGGGGGTTTAAGACATGCCACAGCTATGTGCAGAGAGGAGCAGCTCAGCAGGCTTTGGTCCCAGACTCATCTCTGGGCTAGAGCTCCCCCGTGTACAAGATTGAGAGCTGCTCTAGATCTGTGGTCTCCACCTTCCCCTGTACAACCTGCCCCCTGAGCATGCTTCTCCCTGAACTCCCTTACATCAGGGAAGGTGGAAGAGTCCTAATTCCCAGGCTATCCATAGCAGCATACCCACCAGAAGCATGGGAGGTCAGCTTGCTGTCAGAGTGCTCCCACTTAAGAAGGGTTGTGTAGATGCACCTTCCCTTGCATCTCTCCCGTCATAGCCCCCATCCCGCCCTCCCCACAGATGCCATCCTTGGGGGCATACTCCACCAGATTGGCTGGTGCTTGAAGCCAGACATGCTTTCCCCTGGTCAAGGCTGTCCTGAGACAGACAGGGTGGCCTTTTGAAATGGTGACCTCCTTATTAGAGAGGCAGTTTTGCAGGATCATTTGTAAGCACGATTATGAAGTAGTTAATCCATCAACAGGAATCAATTTTAGGAAGGAATAAAGGAAAAAAGAGGCGAGAGAGACAAGAAGGGCACCACTCTCACACTCATCCTGCAAAGGAAACCTTACTGTCCCATCTCACAGATGGGGAAACTGAGGTCAGCGCATTAGAGTGTGGCAGAGCTGGGAGTGCAGGGAAGAACCCCTGACTTACTGAACAGAACAGGCCAGGCTGCTCCAGGCCTGAGTCCATCTCCCTCCTTTCTGCACCCCACCTGTTGGCCAGGTTGGCAGACCTCATGGAACAGCATCAGGAAGAGCTGGCCACCATTGAGGCTCTGGATGCAGGTGCTGTCTACACATTGGCCCTGAAGACCCATGTGGGCATGTCCATCCAGACCTTCCGCTACTTTGCTGGCTGGTGTGACAAGATTCAGGTGAGGCTGAGGCTCCTGCCCACCAAGTGAGTTCACACAGGAGGCTGGGCCCAGCAGGAAACTCTGAGGGCAATGCATTAGCCCGCCTGTGGCATAACAAACAACCACAGCTTATTGGCCTAAAACAACCCCATTGATCAGCTATCACTTCTGCAGATGGGCCGTCCAGGCAGGCTGGGCTGGGTTCCATGCCGGGGTTTCCCAAGGACAGTGTCAAGGTGTGTCCAGGCTGAGCTTTGGCTGGAGGCTCTGGGGAGACCCTGCCTGCAGGCCCATTCAGATGTTGGAGAAATGTTGGCAGAGTTCAGCTCCTGTTGATGGAGCACTGAGGCCCAGGTCCTTGCTAGCTGCTGGCGGAGGCTGCTGTCAGCTACTGCAGGCCGTGCTCCGACCCTTGCCTCAGCCCTCCATTCTCTTGCTGTTTTCAGGCTTGGCATCCATCTGCCATGAACTGGAGAAAACTTGGCCTTTGTGGGGGCTCCTGAGGTGGTGCTAGGCACACCTGCATCATCTCTTCCTAAGGTCAACTGTGCCATTCTGCATCTTTGCAGAAGGAGTAGCTCACCATCTCCCAAATCCCAGGGATCAGAGTGGGACCATGGGACCCATTTTCAGAGATTTGCCCACTACAGGCAGTGATGGGACACCTATCACTGATGGGTTCATGGGTCTGTGCCAGACTTGAGGTTCATGCCTTGTGTCCTCTCCATGGTGTGGAGGGTGCAGGTGTGATGGAAGGCCCACCTTCTGCTCCTCTTGCTGCTGCATCGCTGCTGGCTGGAACTGCCCCTAAATGGGCCCTCCTGGGCTAGCACACTCTCCAGAGGCAACTTGGCTTCTCACTCCCCTTATCTCTGCCCCAGTGTCAAAGCCAGAGAGCTTACCTGTACCAGGACCAACTTCCCATCTGAGGACTCTGCCAGGCTCTGTGTAGCAGACATCTTACACCTGTTGGCTGCCCACTCCACCTGTGTCTGGATTCCTCAGATGCCCCTGTCATACATAATCTGGAATGTTTCAATCTCTTACCTGTCTGGTTCATGGGGGCTGCAGGCCACAGACAAGACTCTTGAATTCTGAGCTCCAGGCACAGTCTGGCTGCCCAGGGGGAATGGGTGAGGAAACCATGGATTCCCCTCTCACTGACCCCCCCACCCATGCTTCTTCCAGGGCTCCACCATCCCTATCAACCATGCCAGACCAAACCGCAACCTGACCTTGACCAGGAAAGAGCCTATTGGGTGAGTCACAGCACAGGGTGAAGATTCTCCACACAATGGGTGCTTTTCATACAGTATGTTGTGTGGACACCCATCCCCTTTCTGCATATCTCTCCCATGTCTACTTATTGGATAGTCACGATGTGCCGGGCAGTTCAGGTGCTGGAGATACAGTGATGATCAGAGCTGATGAGAATACCTATCCTTGGGCGCCTGGATGGCTCAGTGGGTTAAGCCGCTGCCTTCGGCTCAGGTCATGATCTCAGGGTCCTGGGATCGAGCTCTACATCAGGCTCTCTGCTCAGCATGGAGCCTGCTTCCCTCTCTCTCTCTGCCTGCCTCTCTGTCTACTTATGATCTCTCTCTGTCAAATAAATAAATAAAATATTAAAAAAAAAAAGAATACCTATCCTTAGGGGACTTACATTCCAGCAAATGAAACAGCTTTCATTCCCAAAGTACCTGCTCCATACCAGACACTGTTGTAATGACTTTATAAGTATAATTTTACTTAATCCCCTCAATAACCCTCTAGCAGTCAAGATCATAGAGGGTGAAACTGAAAAATTTTTTCTGGAAAGATCATAATGATGAATGTGTATGAAAACAAAAAATACACAGAACCAAGGAAAAGGAATAAAATAATAGAGAAATAGGGGAGGAGTCAAGATGGTGGAGAAGTAGCTGGCTGACACTACTTCAGCTAGCAGATCAGCTAGATAGCTTATCTAAAGATTGCAAACACCTACAAATCCAATGAATTTGAAGAGAAGAAGAACAGCAATTCTAGAAACAGAAAATCAACCACTTTCTGAAAGGTAGGACTGGTGGAGAAGTGAATCCAAAGCTACGGGAAGATAGACCCCAGGGGGAGGGGCCAGCTCCCAGCAAGCAGAGCAACAGAGCACAAAATCAGGACTTTTAAAAGTCTGTTCCACTGAGGGACATCACTCCAGAGGCTGTACCGGGGTGAAGCCCATGCAGGGTCAGCATGGCCTCAGGTCCCGCAGGGTCACAGAAGGATCATGGGTGTCTGAGTGTCACAGAGCTTACAGGTATTAAAATGGGGAAGCCAGCTACAAAGACAGAGCCGAGTGTGAGCTCACAGCTCGGGGTTACCTTGAACCGGTCACAGGCTCAGTGAGCTCAGAGCACGGCCAGAGGTCAGGCAGACGGGAGTTATTGGGCGCTGTTCTCTGAGGGCACACTGAGAAGTGGGGCCCCGGGCTCTCGGCTCCTCCAGGCCGGAAACCAGGAGGCCACCATTTGTATTCCTGTCCTCCGGAACTCTACGGAAAGCGCTCAGGGAACAAAAGCTCCTGAAAGCAAACCTGAATGGATTACTCAGCCCCACCCATGGTAAGGGTGGTGCAATTCTGCCTGGGGCAAAGACACTTGAGAATCACTACAACAGGTCCCTCCCCCAGAAGATCAACAAGAAATCCAGCCAAGACCAAGTTCACCTACCAAGGAGTGCAGTTTCAATACCAAGGAGAGCAGCAGAATTCCAGAGGAGGAGAAAGCAAAGCACAGAACTCATGGCTTTCTCCCCATGATTCTTTAGTCTTGCAGTTAATTTAATTTTTTTCTCTTCTTCTGCTAAATTTTTTAACTTTTACCCTTTTCTTTTTTAACGTTTTTTAACTAGTTTATCTAATATATATATATTTTTTTCTTTTTTATACTTTTTCTTTATTCATTTTCTTTTTTTCATTGTTTCTTTTCTTTTTTTTTTCTGAACCTCTTTTTATCCACTTTCTCCCCCCTCACGATTTGGGATCTCTTCTGAGTTGGTTAAAGCATTTTTTCCTGGGATTGTTGCCATCCTTTTAGTATTTTACTTGCTCATTCATATACTCTTATCGGGACAAAATGACAAGGCAGAAAAATTCACCACAGAAAAAAAAGAACAGGCAGTACCGAAGGCTAGAGACCTAACCAATACAGACATTGGTAATATGTCAGATCTAGAGTTCAGAATGACAATTCTCAAGGTTCTAGCCGGGTTTGAAAAAGGCAATGAAGATATTAGAGAAACCCTCTCGGGAGATATAAAAGCCCTTTATGGAGAAATAAAAGAACTAAAATCTAACCAAGTTGAAATAAAAAAAGCTATTAATGAGGTGCAATAAAAAATGGAGGTTCTCACTGCTAGGATAAATGAGGCAGAAGAAAGAATTAGCGATGTACCAGGTGGTGGGTATTATAGAGGGCACAGCTTGCATGGAGCACAGGGTGTGGTGAAAAAATAATGAATACTGTTTTTCTGAAAATAAATAAATAGGAATAAAAAATAAAGTTAAAGAGGAAAAAGAAAGAAAGAAAGAATTAGCGACATAGAAGACCAAATGACAGAGAATAAAGAAGCTGAGCAAAAGAGGGACAAACAACTACTGGACCTTGAAGGGAGAATTCGAGAGATAAGTGACACCATAAGATGAAACAACATTAGAATAGTTGGGATTCCAGAAGAAAAAGAAAGAGAGAGCGGAGCAGAAGGTATATTGGAGATAATTATTGGAGAGAATTTCCCCAATATGGCAAAGGGAACAAGCATCAAAATCTAGGAGGTGCAGAGAACACCCCTCAAAATCAATATGAATAGGTCCACACCCCGTCACCTAATAGTAAAATTTACAAGTCTTAGTGACAAAGAGAAAATCCTGAAAGCAGCCCGGAAAAAGAAGTCTGTAACATACAATGGTAAAAATATTAGATTGGCAGCAGACTTATCCACAGAGACCTGGCAGGCCAGAAAGAGCTGGCATGATATATTCAGGGCACTAAACGAGAAAAACATGCAGCCAAGAATACTATATCCAGCTAGGCTATCATTGAAAATAGAAGGAGAGATTAAAAGCTTCCAGGACAAACAAAAACTGAAAGAATTTGCAAACACCAAACCAGCTCTACAGGAAATATTGAAAGGGGTCCTCTGAGCAAAGCGAGAGCCTACAAGTGGTAGATCAGAAAGGAACAGAGACAATATACAGTAACAGTCACCTTACAGGCAATACAATGGCACTAAATTCATATCTCTCAACAGTTAACCTGAATGTTAATGAACTAAATGCCCCAATCAAAAGACACAGGGTATGAGAATGGATAAAAAACCAAAACCCATCTATATGTTGCCTCCAAGAAACTCATTTTAAACCGGAAGACACCTCCAGATTTAAAGTGAGGGGGTAGAAAAGAATTTATCATGCTAATGGACATCAGAAGAAAGCAGGAGTGGCAACCCGTATATCAGATCAATTAGATGTTAAGCCCAAGACTATAATAAGAGATGAGAAAGAACACTATATCATACTTAAAGGATCTGTCCAACAAGAAGATCTAACAATTTTAAATATCTATGCCCCCAACGTGGGAGCAGCCAACTATATAAACCAATTAATAACAAAATCAAAGAAACACATCAACAATAATACAATAATAGTAGGGGACTTTAACACTCCCCTCACTGAAATGGACAGATCATCCAAGCAAAGGATCAACAAGGAAATAAAGGCCTTAAATGACACACTGGACCAGATGGACAACACAGGTATATTCAGAACAATTCATCCCAAAGCAACAGAATACACATTCTTCTCTAGTGCACATGGAACATTCTCCAGAATAGATCACATCCTTGGTCCTAAAACAGGTCTCAACCGGTATCAAAAGATTGGGATCATTCCCTGCATATTTTCAGACCACAATGTTCTGAAGCTAGAACTCAACCAAAAGAGGAAATTTGGAAAGAACCCAAATACATGGAGACTAAACAGCATCCTTCTAAAGAATGAATTGGTCAACCAGGAAATTAAAGAAGAATTGAAAAAATTCATGGAAACAAATAATAATGAAAACACAACAGTTCAAAATTTGTGGGACACAACAAAGGCAGTCCTGAGAGGAAAATATATAGTGGTACAAGCCTTTCTCAAGTACAAAACCTAACCCTACACCTAAAGGAGCTGGAGAAAGAACAAGAAAGAAACCCTAAACCCAGCAGGAGAAGAGAAATTATATAGATCAGAGCAGAAATCAATTAAATAGAAACCAAAAAAACAACAGAACAAATCAACAAAACTAGGAGCTGGTTCTTTGAAAGAATGAATAAGATTGATAAACCCCTGGCTAGACTTATCAAAAAGAAAAGAGAAAGGACCCAAATAAATAAAATCATGAAGGAAAGAGGAGACATCACAACCAACACCAAAGAAATACGAACAATTATAAGAACATATGATGAGCAACTCTACGCCAACAAATTTGACAATCTGGAAGAAATGGATGCATTCCTAAAACATATAAACTACCACAACTGAACCAGGAAGAACTAGAAAGCTTGAACAGACCCATAACCAGTAAGGAGATTGAAACAGTATTCAAAAACCTCCAAACAAACAAAAGCCCAGGGCCAGACGGCTTCCCGGGAGAATTCTACTCTCCTGAAACTGTTCCAAAAATAGAAATGGAAGGAAAACTTCCAAACTTCCACTGCTATTCAACATAGTACATAGTACTAGAATCCTAGCCTCAGCAATCAGACAACAAAAGGAAATTAAAGGCATCCAAATTGGCAAAGAAGAAGTCAAATTATCACTCTTTGCAGATGATATGATACTATATGTGGAAAACCCAAAAGACTCCACTCCAAAACTGCTAGAACTTGTACAGGAATTCAGTAAAGTGTCAGGATATAAAATCAATGCACAGAAATCAGTTGCATTTCTCGACACCAACAACAGGACAGAAGAAATAGAAATTAAGGAGTCAATCCCATTTACAATTGCACCCAAAACTATAAGATACCTAGGAATAAACCTAACCAAAGAGGCAAAGAATCTATACTCAGAAAACTATAAAGTACTCATGAAAGAAATTGAGGAAGACACAAAGAAATGGAAAATGTTCCATGCTCCTGGATTGGACAATATAATGACAGTTTCCTAAAACTGCTACAGTGATGAAATTACTTGGTACACAGTAAGTGCTCAATAGGTATTTGTTGTATGAATGAATATTTATTATGAGAGTCCTTATTTTTTCAGCTAGAAGAAATCTAACTTTATATATTTTTTAATTTTAGAAATGTAAAACCTAAGTTCAGAGAAAATATGAAATTTGGCCTACCAGTCATTCATTCAACAAACATTTATTAAGCACTAAGTCTGTGTCAGGCACTGAAGATATAATAGTAACAGATGGTCATTGTTCTCAAGGTGTAGGGATGACATGTTTTTAAAAGTGCTATACTGACTCCACCCCCAAACTACTAGAACTCATGCAGCAATTCAGCAACGTGGCAGGATAGAAAGTCAATGTGCAGAAATCAGTGGCTTTCTTATACACTAACAATGAAAATAGAGAAAGGGAAATTAGAGAATCAATTCCATTTACTATAGCACCAAAAACCTGGAATAAACATAAAATAAGATACCTGGGAATAAACCTAACCAAAGAGGTAAAGGATCTGTACTCGAGGAACTATAGAACACTCATGAAAGAAATTGAAGAAGACACAAAAAGATGGAAGACCATTCCATGCTCTTGGATTGGAAGAATAAACATTGTTAAAATGTCTATACTGCCTAGAGCAATCTATACTTTTAATGCCATTCCAATCAAATTCCACCAGTATTCTTCAAAGAGCAGGAGCAAATTACCCTAAAATTTGTATGGAATCAGAAGAGACCCCGAATCGCTAAGGAAATGTTGAAAAACAAAAATAAAACTGGGGGCATCATGTTACCTGATTTCAAGCTTAATTACAAAGCTGTGATCACCAAGACAGCATGGTACTGGCATAAAAACAGACACATAGACCAGTGGAACAGAGTAGAGAGCCCAGATATGGACCCTCAACTCTATGGTCAATTAATCTTCGACAAAACAGGAAAAAATAACAGTGGAAAAAAGACAGTCTCTTCAATAAATGGTGCTGGGAAAACTGGACAGCTATATGTAGAAGAATGAAACTCGACCATTCTCTTACATCGTACACAAAGATCAACTCAAAATGGATAAAAGACCTCAATGTGAGACAGGAATCCATCAGAATCCTAGAGGAGAACATAGGCAGTAACCTCTTCGATATCAGCCACAGCAACTTCTTTCAAGATATGTCTCCAAAGGCAAAGGAAACGAAAGTGAAAATAAACTTTTGGGGCTTCATCAAAATCAAAATCTTCTGCACAGCAAAGGAAACAGTCAAAAAAACAAAGAGGCAACCCACGGAATGGGAGAAGATATTTGCAAATGACAGTACAGACCAAAGGTTGATATCCAGGATCTATAATGAACTCCTCAAACTCAACACACACAAAACAGGCAATCATATCAAAAAATGAACAGAAGATATGAACAGACACTTCTCCAATGAAGACATTCAAATGGCTCTCAAACACATGAAAAAATGTTCATCATCACTAGCCATCAGGGAGATTCAAATTAAAACCACATTGAGATATCACCTTACACCAGTTAGAATGGCAAAAATTAACAAGACAGGAAACAACATGTGTTGGAGGGGATGTGGAGAAAGGGGGACCCTCTTACACTGTTGGTGGAAATGCAAGTTGGTGCAGCCTCTTTGGAGAACAGTGTGGAGATTTCTCAAGAAATTAAAAATAGAACTTCCCTATGACCCTGCAGTTGCACTCCTGGGTATTTACCCCAAAGATACAGATGTAGTGAAAAGAAGGGCCATCTGTACCCCAATGTTTATAGCAGCAATGGCCACGGTCCCCATACTGTGGAAAGAACCAAGATGCCCTTCAGCGGATGAATGGATAAGGAAGAAGTGGTCCATATACACTATGGAGTATTATGCCTCCATCAGAAAGGATGAATACCCAACTTTTGTAGCAACATGGACGGGACTGGAAGAGATTATGCTGAGTCAAGCAGAAAGAGTCCATTATCATATGGTTTCACTTATTTGTGGAGCATAACAAATAGCATGGAGGACATGGGGAGTTAGAGAGGAGAAGGGAGTTGGGGTAAATTGGAAAGGGAGGTGAACCATGAGAGACTATGGACTCTGAAAAACAATCTGAAGGTTTTGAAGGGGCGGGGGGTGGGAGGTTGGGGTACCAGGTGGTGGGTATTATAGAGGGCACGGCTTGCATGGAGCACTGGGTGTGGTGAAAAAATAATGAATGCTGTTATGCTGAAAATAAATTAATTAATTTTTAAAAAGTGCTATACTGAAAGAATAAATATCATGAAAATGTCTATGCTACCTAAAGCAATCTACACATTTAATGCAATTCCTATCAAAGTACCATCCATCTTTTTCAAAGAAATGGAACAAATAATCCTAAAATTTATATGGAACCAGAAAAGACCTCGAATAGCCAAAGGAATGTTGAAAAACTGTCATCATCAAGACAGCATGGTATGGCACAAAAACAGACACATAGATCAATGGAACAGAATAGAGAGCCCAGAAATAGACCCTCAACTCTATGGTTAATCTTCGACAAAGCAGGAAAGAATGTCCAATGGAAAAAAGACAGCCCCTTCAATAAATGGTGTTGGGAAAATTGGATAGCCACATGCAGAAAAATGAAATTGGACAATTTCATTACACCACACACGAAAACGGACTCAAAATGGATGAAGGACCTCAATGTGAGAAACGAATCCATCATAATCCTTGAGGAGAACACAGGCAGCAACCTCTTCGACCTCAGCCACAGCAACATCTTCCTAGGAACATCGCCAAAGGCAAGGGAAGCAAGGGTAAAAATGAACTATTGGGATTTTATCAAGATCAAAAGCTTTTGCACAGCAAAGGAAACAGTTAACAAAACCAAAAGACAACTGACAGAATGGGAGAAGATATTTGCAAATGACATATCAGATAAAGGACTAGTGTCCAAAATCTATAAAGAACTTAGCAAACTCAACACCCAAAGAACAAATAATCCAATCAAGAAATGGGCAGAAGACATGAACAGACATTTCTGCAAAGAAGACATCCAGATGGCCAACAGACACATGAAAAAGTGCTCCATATCACTCAGTATCAGGGAAATACAAATCAAAACCACAATGAGATATCTCCTCACACCAGTCAGAATGGCTAAAATTAACAAATCAGGAAATGACAGATGCTGGCGAGGATGCGGAGAAAGGGGAACCCTCCTACACTGTTGGCGGGAATGCAAGCTGGTGCAACCACTCTGGAAAACAGCATGGAGGTTCCTCAAAATGTTGAAAATAGAACTACCCTATGACCCAGCAATTGCACTACTGGGAATTTACCCTAAAGATACAAACGTAGTGATCCAAAGGGGCACGTGCACCCGAATGTTTATAGCAGCAATGTCCACAATAGCCAAACTATGGAAAGAACCTAAATGTCCATCAACAGATGAATGGACAAAGAAGATGTGGTATATATACACAATGGAATACTATGCAGCCATCAAAAGAAATGAAATCTTGCCATTTGCGACAACGTGGCTGGAACTAGAGGGTATCATGCTTAGCGAAATAAGTCAAGTGGAGAATGACAACTATCATATGATCTCCCTGATATGAGGAAGTGGTGATGCAACATGGGGGTAGGAGAAGAATAAATGAAACAAGATGGGATAGGAGGGAGACAAACCATAAGTGACTCTTAATCTCACAAAACAAACTGAGCGTTGCTGGGGGGAGGGGGATTGTGAGAAGTGGGGTGGGGTATGGACATTGGGTAGGGTATGTGCTATGGTGAGTGCTGTGAAGTGTGTAAACATGGCGATTCACAGACCTGTACCCCTGGGGATAAAAATATATGTTTATAAAAAATAGAAAATCAAAAAGAAATAATAGAGAAATAGGCAAAAGATAGGAACTGGAATTCCAAGGGGCAAGACAAGTGTCCACTGTACACAGAACAGACTAGGGATGGGGGATATTATTTACACCCAGCAGTGAGGCCCAATAGCCTAGGGAGAGAGAAGCCCCCTCACACTGCCTTAGGGCAGTGGAGGGGCTCCACCCTTGTGAAAGGCAGCTTGGCATTGACTATTCAGTCCCCAGATGCACCTCCACCAGGAGGCATGGCTGTGGTGGCTCACTGACATAGGTGCACCAGGAGATCAGCCTGAGAGCTCTTCCAGCAGCTCTGCTGGGGCGATGAGAGCAGAACCCAGCACAGTCCTTGCTGAGTGGCATCCTTACTGGGCATGGTGTGCAACTCTGTGAAGGCATGGGGCAGAGCTAGGTGGACCCCAAAAAGCAGGCCCAAGAGAAATTTGTGTGAGGAAAGCACACTGAGGAATGTCCTCAAATCATTTAAGATGGGTCAGAGCCCCAGTGTGGTCAGCACCCAGCCAGCCTTCCCACATTCTCTGTGCCCCCAACAGCGGGAGGACACCATGACCCACCAGCAGGGACCTCACATCCCCTTTGGACGGTGGTCAGAGCCACTCAGCTTCCTGGAGAGCATGGGAGTGTTTCAGGAGAAGGGGTTCAAATGTCATTTGGATCAACAGAAATGAACACAAATGGACACACCAGGTCCTGAAGGACAGGCCTGCCAGTGAGGGAGGCTCCTGTTGGGAGAGTGGTCTGTGGACACAGTAAACCCTCTCCTGTAGTCCACGGAGAGGGGCAAGGCTAGGGGGAGATAGCATGGACTCCAGGGCAGGGGTGCCCATCTGGCCTTTCACCCAGAGGACATGAGATGGAGGGAGTTCTCCAGGACAACCCCAGAACCCCCCAGCCAAGGTGTCAGAGTGCTGAGCGAGAGCCCTGCAGGTCCAGAGTACTTAGAGCCCCTTCCTCTGGCACAGGCTATGAGAGGGGCTGGGCTGGGATACCAGGACCCAGGTGAACACTGGCTGCCAGACACATGAGTCTGAAAGGTCACTGATCTTCCACGTGCCTCTCAGGGAGTCTGTCCTGTCAGACTGAGGAGGATGCTGATGCTGAGCCTCCCAGTGAGATGGGGGCGGGGGCGGAAGGTTTTCCCTATATCAGCAGGTGTATGAGTTTGCTAGGGCTGTTGTAACAAAGTACCCAAACCAGATGGCTCAAACAGCATGCATTTACTGTCTCGGCATTCTGGGGCTGGAGTTTCTAGATACAGGTGTCAGAAGGTTGGTTTCTTCTGAGAGTGTGAGGGAGGATCTGCTCCAGCCCTCTCCCCTAGCTTCTGGGCCTTATCGGCAGTCTTTGGTGTCTCTCTATCTCTGCCCTCATGTTCACATCATGTTCTCCTCCTGCTTGTCTAACTCTTCACATGGCCTTGTTTTTATAAAGGCACCAGTCATTTTGGGTTAAGTACCCACCCTATTCGAGTAAGACCTCATCTTAACTAATTACATCTGGAACAACCCTAATTCCTAGAGTTAGGATTTCAACATGTGAATTTTGGGGAGCACGGATCAGCCAAGACAGTGGGACTTCCCTGACGTCTTTTTTACTTTGGAGCCTTCACAACCCTGATGACCTCACCCCCTTCCCTGGGAACACTCACTGTGCTTCCTCTGCTGTCTCACCCTGCTGGGTGTACTGGGGGTAGGAGCGGTTCTCCTAAACCCTCAGTGCACCCCATTGCTCCCAGGATGGTGTGCAGGCCCTGTTGACCCTGCCCTCAGAATCCATCCACACTCTTCCCCTCTCCTGGGCTTAGCTAAGAAGTCATCTTTTGGGGAAATGTTCTGATGGTGATGATGATCATGAATATGATAATGAAGAAACAAGTCACGTAGCCTGTGCGGAGCTCTTGTGTGGAGGGGCTCAGTAATTGTCTGACACTGATGAAGATAGTGCCCGCCTCTTACAGGAGTTAGGGGAAAGCAGGGCCACATGCCTGCTAGGACCACACATGTCATCATTAGGCCCCCCAGGACTGTGGGGCCTCCCCTTGATGGAGATACTGATGGTACCATGTCTTAATGCACAGCAGGCAAGTCTTATCAGGCCTCTCAGGCTGACTGCTTTCTTCTCTCCATGGGACTCACCCCTGGCCTCAAGCCTAGGAAGACCCTCATCCGCTTCCTCCTGGCCCACTGTGTGATCCCAACCCTCTCCCATACCCTCTCAGACTGCCTGTGTGATCCTTGGCCTTCTACCAGGTCCTGCCTGCCATCCCCTCCCCCATTGCCTGGTGTCACACCCTACTCAGCTGTCCTTAATCAGGTCTTACAGCTCTCATCAGAAACTTCCCCGTCATCATCCCCAGATTGAACATACTGCCCCATCAGGGACTGGTAAGCCAGGGATGAGCTATCTCTCAGGGACCTTTGGCTCCATATCAGGAAGCCTATAGTGGGGTGGAGTGGAGTGGATTGAAGTGGAGTGTTGTGGAGTGAGTGGAGCACAGCTGAGTGGGTGTCGACTTGGGAGAGAAGACACTGGGAGGTGCACTCCGGCCCTCAGGCTGCATGGAGAGACAGAGTCCCTCTTCTTTTGTATGGCAGGGTCTGTGGCATCGTCATCCCCTGGAACTACCCCCTGATGATGCTCTCCTGGAAGACAGCTGCCTGCCTGGCTGCTGGGAACACAGTGGTGATCAAGCCTGCCCAGGTGGGTGTGGGCATGTGGGCTGTAGAGGGTATTGGTAAGCACCCTATAAAGGAGACAGGTGTCCACCCAGGACTGGTTTCTCCCCAAGAGAGGAGCAGTACTGTTGATGAAGGTTGGCCTTCTGTGGGTCCCATTCTGTCAGAGGCAGCATGCGGCAGGGACCAGTGGGGGCTGTAGGCAGTCTGTTCTTTCAGCGGTAGAGTGGCTGTCAGGTTAGCCAACCCTGTACCTATAGCTGCTTGGTAAGCAGTCAGGGATTTCTCCACAGGTGCCAGAACTCTGGGTTGGGGGGAGCAGAAACCCTGTTTGGTAACCCTTGTCCAGGCCTCATGCTCTGAGACTGAAGCCCAGTTCCTTATAGAGAAGCTACAAAGATAGGACCTTGGGGTCACTCAGACAGTCTGGAAGGGCCTGAGCAGGGTCCCCCTGGGATGAGGACACTCTCTGAATGAGCCTCAGCTGCAGTAGCAGCCCCTCCCCTACCTGCCCCCAGTGGTGTTAGGACCTGAAGGCGAGATGCTCTATCATGGGGCTCTGGACAGTGTGCCCCAGAGGTCTCTTGCTCCCCTGGCTGCTTTGGGGCAATTTGGCTCTAAAAGTATTATAATTTAAAAACCAGCAATAACAACAGTTGACATTTACAGTATTCACACTGAGTCAGGAACTCCTAAAGCATTTTAATATATAACAAATTATACTAAAAATTTGCATATATTTGCTTCTTGAGCATCACAGCAACCCTATGAGTTGACCCATAACTCCTCTGTTAGCGTTGTGGTGGTGTGCACAGATCCAGGCAATTGTCCCTGGAAGAGACCCCGACAAGCCTCTGCTCTCCCAGGGCCAGCACCCCACAAATGTGGTGACTCTGAGGCTCACTGGTAGGTGGGGCACAAGCCAACCTTTACAAGGAATATTACCTGGGCCCGAAGAGGAATGGCTGCTGGCAGGCCAAGAGGAGAGGAACGGCCTCCAGCAATGAGGAGGTAATCAGAATCCAGCACTGAGGTGCATCCAGGCTGTCCTGGGACTCCCCACTGCCCGAGTGAAGGGGGTATGAACATTTAGGAAGAGGCCAGTCCTGGCTACAGAGCTGGAGCCTGCCAGGAGAAGACACTAGAAGGTACATGAGGAAGCAGGCCTTACTCCCTGCTTTCCACTGGAGCCATGGGGGAAGCTGGCTGGGTTGGCAGTACCCACTATGATGGCGCTTACCTCGATGGTCTTCCTGCCATGACTGCTTCTCCCTGCTTGCTATCTAGGCTGCTGGGAGAGGATGGAAGAACCTCACTTCCCAATCCCTCCTGACCCAGTCTTCTTTCCTGTCTCCTCAGGTGACCCCACTCACAGCCTTGAAGTTTGCAGAGTTGACCTTGAAGGCTGGCATTCCAAAGGGTGTGGTCAACATCCTCCCGGGATCTGGTAAGGAATGTGGACATGGGCATCTGGGGGTGCCAGGGCTCCAGGCAGCTGGAGATTTTCTTGGTCAGAACAGGGCTTGCTGCATGAGGTACTCTATTGGGGCAGAGCAACCAGGGACACAGTGATCCAGTGGACGTGGCCAGCCTGATGAGGAGACGCCCTCTCCTGTGGTGGGATAGGCACACACCTGAAAGTGTTCTAGCTTTAAAATGCTTCCCCAAATGTTTTCCTTTTCTTTTTTTATGTCTATATGTGCTCTGGCATAAAGTATATAACTTGGGAATTATCTGCCCTTGGAAGTTTGAGAATTTATCTAGGCTTAGGGCATCTGGGGAGGTATTACATGAATTGCTTTTTTAGTTTCTTCTGTGGTTAGTAGTCTAGTTTATTGGAAAAGTTGTCTCTTCTTGCACACATTTTAAAATATATTGACCTAGAGTTATATTAATAATGTCTTATAAGTAATTACTTTTTGAGTCTCCCTTTGATTGTTAGAGTATCCCCTTTATACTTCACAGTTTTTCTTTCTCTTTTAATATTGATTAAATTTGTGAAAAGTGTTTGTTTGTCCCCATACTTCCCTCAAAAACAAAAGAGCCCTCAAATTTCTTTACCCATTCCATTGCTATTCTGTTTTTTTCTCTGCTTTCATTATTATTTCCTACTCTGTTCGCCTGTGTGTTTTTTTTTGTATCTTTTTGAGTTGAAAGTTTAATTCATTTATTTCTGCTTTTGTCATTTAAATACGTTAATCATTCAAAGAGAGCTTTGATTACATCTCCTACCTTTTGATTGACATTTTCATTATTATATAAATGTCCCTCTTTCTTTTTCATAATATTTTTGTCTTATAGTCTACTTCATCTGATATTAGCATAGCTACTCCAGCTTTCTTATGGTTTTTGTTTGTATGATATATTCTTTTCGTCCTTTAACTTGCAACCTATCTTTATCTGATGTTTCCTTGGACAGCAGATACTTGGATCTTGTTTTGATCCCATGTGACAGTCTCTGGCTTTCTGACTGGATTGTTTTATTCATTCATATTTACTGTTATTATTGATATAATATTTACTGTTATTATTGCCTGTGTGACTTGATAGAATTGGATTTATGTCTGCAATTTTACTTTTTGCTTTCTTTGTCTCCTGTCTTTTGTTTTTATTTCTCTTCTACGGTTTTCTTTACATTGAGTGAATATTTTCTAGTGTAACATTTTAATTCTTTTAATGATTTTTCACTCTATAGTTTTTAGTTTTTTCCCACTGGTTACTCTAGGATTTACCATATGCTTCCTAAGTCATCAAAAAATACTTCAGATTTATGCTAACTTAATCCCAGTGAAAAAATGCTATTCCTACCTAACTGTAGTATCCCTTCTCCCTTTCTGTGATGTTTTGTCACATATTTTTGTGTACTTATCACTGTTACATTGCTATAACTTTATATAATTTTATGTCTATGGAAGAAGTTAAAAAGAAAGGAGTGAAAATATATAATTACAGTGTTTGCTGTATTAACCTCATTTACATTTCTGGTTCTCTTTATTTGTTCCTGTTCTTGAATTACTCTGTTGCTACTTTCTTACTCCATTTCCTTACTACCTCCTTTCTGCTATTATTGTCAAGTATATTTCATTTGTATTCGTTAGAAATCTAACAATACAATTATATACATATTATTCTATACAATTGCTTTTTAGCTTAGTTAAGAAAGAAAAGGAAATATTCATTTAAGCTTTTATAATTATATAATTACCTTTACTGGTGCACTCTGGTGGATTCAGATTATTGCCTGTGTGACTTGCTTTTAACTCGAAGAACTTCCTTTGGTAGATTTCTCTTAATGTGAGTCTGCTGGCAACAAATTATCTAAGTTTTGTTTATCTGGAAATGTCTTTATTTTGCCTTTATTTTTGAAAGATAACTGCTGCATATAAGATTCTTGGTTGGCAGTTTTGTTCTTTCAGTATTTCAAATGTATCATCTCACTCCCTCTGGGCCTCTATTGTTTCTGATAAGAAGTCAGCTATTAATCTTATTGGGATTCTTTTATATACAATGAGTCATTTTTATTTACTGCTTTGTATTTTTCACCATTTTTACTAAGATGCATTTGGGAGTGGGTCTTCTTATGGTTATTTTACATGGAATTCATTGAATTTCATGGATTTTTAGACTATTTTTCATCAAGTTTGGAAAGTTTTCAGCCATTATTTACTCTAACATTTTCCTCTGATTTTTTCTCCTCACCTTCAGGTACTCTCATTATACATATGTCAGTATGCTTAATGGTAACCCACTCTCCTCTGAGGCTCTATTCATTAATTTTTTTTCCTTTATCTTCTTTAGATTACATATTCTCTAACTATCCTCAAGTTCATGGAGTCTTTCTTCTGCGGGTTCAATCCTACTGTTGAGCCCCTCTAATGAATTTCTTACTCAGTTACTGTATTTTCTAGTTGCAGAATTTCTACCTGTTTTTGCTTAATTTATTGATTATTGTCTACTTGATGAGACATTGCCATCCTAGCTTCCTTTATGCATGGTTTCCTTTAGTCATTTGAACACACTCATAATGGCTACTTTGAAATCTTTGTTAATCTGGCCCCCCTCAACTTGTATTGCCTTCTTATTTATTTATTTATTTATTTATTTTCTCCTGATGGGTTACACTTTTCTATTTCTTTGCTTGCATCATAGCTCCCTTTGTTAAAAGCTGGATAATTTAGGTAATATATTGTGCCAACTCTGGATATTGACCCTCTTTTTCCCTTTCCCTTGTTTTCATTATTTGCTTGTTTATGTTTTCAGTGACTTGGCTAGGCTATTTAAGTGAAGTCTGTTTTCCCTATGGTGTATAGCCAGTGATGTCACTCCTCAGGGAGCACAGCCTTGAGCACAAGATGACAGCAGTTTTAGTGGGGCTCTCTTTGACTCTTTTCCCCTGGTCTCCCTGTTAAGCTATGTGCCCCCTTTGGTATCACAGTCAGCAGTTCAGCTCCATTAACTACAATCTTCTTGCTCTAGTGTTTTCAACAATGCTCTGGGTCATAGATTGCTCTACAAATGATCCAATTAAATTTGGAACCCTTTGCAGGGGTAATTATTGAGGCCATGCTTTGAGGTTTGTTCTTACCCAGAGAGCACTTCCCTGGTTCTCTCTGGTAAACTAACTGTAGTTTACCTCATTTCTGTCATAGAGCTGTCAGCCTTCTCTTAATTGCTCACCCCCAAAATCTCCATTGTTTTTCAAATACCCTTATATTTGAACTTCCCCCACAGTTTCAAATAAAGTTAGTATCTCTGTTCTTGCCCACCCAAAATCTCAGAACCACTGCTTCAGATGTTGGGCCCTATGAGGAAACAGATAAGTTTCCAATAGTCTCAACCTGCCACATCCAGGGTAGAGCCTTCACTTAATGAATGGGGACTGGGTAGAGGCCATACTTACCAGGAATTTGGCTTCTAAAACACAGAGTTGGAGGAGAAGAAAAATGGTGATGGACTGCCCCCTCTTAGTAAAGTGTCATATCCCTGAACTAGCAGCTGGAGGAGAGGAACTCTACCTTAATGTCCATACCTACCTGGGGTGGAGTTTCCATCATGTGGAGGGAGAGGGGAGATGTGGAGGGAGAGAATTGTTCATAGTACAAGTATCACAGACTCTCGTTGTTCCTCCTGAGATTTAGTAGATGAACTTGAATAAATGTTTCTTCACTTGCTATATGGAAATTTAAGAAAATTTTCAGAGACTTTAAATTTTTTTTTTAATGATTTTCAGCAGTGACCCCTATTTTGCTGGGAATTGTCAACAGCACTCCTCATGTTAGCCTTCAGAAGTGACGCCATCCTCATTACATTTTTTTTGGGGGGGGGGAATACCCTTTGAACTTGTGTTCATACTTTTATTATCATTATTATTTTTAAAGATTTTTTTTATTTATTTGTCAGAGAGAGAGCAAGAGCGAGCACAGGCAGACAGAGTGGAAGGCAGAGTCAGAGGGAGAAGCGGGCTCCCTGTGGAGCAAGAAACCCGATGTGGGACTCGATCCCAGCATGCCGGGATCATGACCTGAGCCAAAGGCAGCTGCTCAACCAACTGAACCACCCAGGCGTCCCCATAATTTTATTATTTTTTAAGCTAACGTTTTCAATTTTTAAAATTTTTATTTTTAAAGATTTTAAAAATTCTGTTCACTGATTCATTAGTTGCATATAACACGCAGTGCTCATCATAACACCTGCCCTCCTTAATACTCATCATGTAGCTACCCCATCCTCCCACACCCCCTTCTTTCTGTAAACCTCAGTTTGTTTCCTAGAATTCAGAGTATCTCATGGTTTATCTTCCTCTTGGATTTCTTCCCCTTCAGGTTTCCCTCTCTTCCCCTAATGTCCTCCATGCTATTCCTTCTGTTCCACATATGAGTAAAACCATATGATAATTGTCTTTCTCTGTTTGACTTATTCCACTTACCATAATCCCCTCCAATTCCATCCCTGTCAATGCAAATGTTAAGTACTCATCCTTTCTGATGGCTGAGTAATATTCCATTATATATATGAACCACATCTTTTTATTCATTCATCTGTTTAAGGATATCTCATCTCCTTCCACAATTTGACTATTGTGGACATTGTTGCTATGAACATTGGGTGCATGTGCCCCTTCTTTTTCACTACAACTGTATCTTTGGGATAAATACCTAGTAGTACAACTCCTGGGTTGTAGGGTAGCTCTATTTTTAATGTCTTGAGGAACCTCCATACTGTTTTCCAGAGTGGCTGCACCAGCTTGGATTCCTACCAACAGTGTAAGAGGGTTCCCCTTTCTCCACATCCTCACCAACACGCGTTGTTTCCTGTCTTGTTAATTTTGGGGATTCTAACTGGTGTAAGGTGGTATCTCAATGTGTTTTTTTTTTATTTTTTTTTCAGCGTAACAGAATTCATTGTTTTTGCACCACACCCAGTGCTCCATGCAATAAGTGCTCTCCTTAATACCCATCACCTGGCTCCCCCAACCTCCCACCCCCCCACCCCTTCATAACCCTCAGATTGTTTTTCAGAGTCCATAGTCTCTTTTGATTTGAATTTCCTTGATGGCTAATGATGCTGAACATTTTTTCATGTGTCTGTTAGCTATTTGTATGTCTTCTTTGAAGTGTCTGTTCATGTGTTCTGCCCATTTCTTGACTGGGTTATTTGTGTTTTGGGTGTTGACTTTGAGAAGTTCTTTATAGATCTTAGATGCCATCTGTAGTGTCATTTACAAATATCTTCTCCCATTCTGTGGCCTGCCTCTTAGTTTTGGTAACTGTTTCCTTTGCTGTGCAGAATCTTTTTATCTTGATGAAGTCCCAAAAGTTCATGTTTGCTTTTGTTTCCCTTGCCTTTGGAGATGTGTCTTGAAAGAAGCTGCTGTGGCTTATGTCAGAGAGGTTACTGCCTATGTTTTCCAGGATTTGGATGGATTTCCTGTGTCACATTGAGGTCTTTCATGAATTTTAAGTTTGTCTTCATGTATGGTATAAGGGAGTGGTGCACTTTCATTCTTCTGCATGTGTCTGTCCAATTTTCCGAGCACCATTTATTGAAGAGACTTTTTTTCCATTAGATATTTTTTCCTGATTTGTTGAAGATTAGTTGACCATTAGTTGAGGGTCCATTTCTGCGGTCTGTGGTCTCTTCCATTGATCTATATGTCTGTTTTTGTGCCAATACTATGCTGTCTTGATGAGCACAGCTTTGTAATACAGCTTGTACATGTAATACAGCTTGTGATACTTCAAGCTTTTGTTTTCTTTTTCAACATTCCCCTGTCAATTCAGGGTCTTTTTGGGTTCCATCCAACTTTTAGGATTGTTTCTCCCAGTTCTTTGAAAAATGCCAATGGTACTTGAGATGGATGATATGAATGGCATTGAGAGTATAGATTGCTCTGGGCAGAACAGACATTTTAACAGTGTTTATTCTGCCAACCATGTGTATGGGATATTTTTCCATCTGTTTGTGTCTTGCTCAATTTCTTTCATAAGTGTTCTGTAGTTTGTGGAGTATAGACCCTTCACATCTTTGGTTAGATTTATTCCTGGTATCTTATGGGTTTTTGGTGCTATTGTAAATGGAATCAATTCCTTAATTTCTCTTTCTTCAGTTACATTCTTAGTATATAGAAATGCAATTCATTTCTATGTATTGATTTTGTATCCTGCCACATTACTGAATTGCTGTATGAGTTATAGTAATTTGTGGGTTGAGTCTTTTGGGTTTTCCACATAGTCTCATATCATCTGGAAAGAGAGAAAGTTTGACTTCTTCCTTGCCAATTTGAATGTGTATTTTATTTCTCTTTGTTGTCCGATTGCTGAGGCTAGGACTTCTGTTGAATAGCTTGTGGTGAGAGTGGGCATCCCTGTCATGTTCCCGACCTCAGGAGAAAAGCTCTCAGTTTTCCCCCATTGAGAATGTCATTCTCTATGGACTTTTCATAGATGGTTTTTATGACAATTGTGGTATGTTCCTTCTTTCTCTACACTTTGAAGAGTTTTAATCAGGAAAGGAGGCTGTATTTTGTCAAATGCTTTTTTCCATCAGTTGAGAGAATCATACTGTTCTTATGTTTTCTTTTATTAAATGCTTTATTATGTTGATTGATTTGCAAATGTTGAAGCAACCTTGCATCCCAGGAATAAATCCCACCTGTTTTTGGTTGATAATACTTCTAATGTACTGTTGGATGCTGTTGGTAGAATGATGTACTGTACTGTACTAATAATGTACTGTAGGATGCTGTTGAGTATTTTGGCATGCATGTTCATCAGTGATATTGATCTGAAATTCTCCTTTTTGATGGGGTCTTTGCCTGTTTGGGGGGTCAGAGTAATGCTGGCCTCATAGAACAAGTATGAAAGTTTTTCTTCTATTTCTGTCTTTTGAAACAGCTTCAGTAGAATTGGTGTAATTTCTTCCTTAAGTGTTTGGTAGTATTTCCTTGGGAAGCCCTGGACTCATGTGTTTTGATTACTCTTTCAACTTCCTTGCTGCTTATTGTTCTGTTCAGATTGTATATCTTTTCTTGTTTCAGTGTGGATAGTTTATAAGTTTCCAGGAAGGCTTCCGTTTTTTCCAGATTGCTTTATTTGTTGACATATAGTTGCTGGTAATAATTTCTAATAGTTGTTTCTATTTCCTTGTTGTTAGGTGTGATTTCTTCCCTTTCATTCTTGATTTTATTAATTTGGGTCCATTTTTTCTCTCTCTCTCTCTCTTTTTTGGATAACTCTGGCCTGAGGTTTATCAATTTTATTAATTCTTTTGTGGAAGCAGCTTCTAGTTTCATTGTTCTGTTCTACTATTTTTCTGGTTTCTGTTTCATTGATTTCTGCTCTAATCTTTATTATTTCTCATCTGCTTGGTTTAGGCTTTCTTTGCTGTTCTTTCTGCAGGTCTTTTAGGTGTAATGTTAGCTTGTGCATTTGGGATTTTTCCAATTTTTTGAGAGAGGCTTGGATGGCTATGTATTTCCCCCTTAGGACCACTTTTGCCATATCCCATGGGTTTTGGACCGGTGTGTTTTCACTCTCATTAGTTTCCATGAATTGTTCACATTCTTCTTTAATTTCCTGGTTGACCCAATCATTCTTTAGCAAGATGCTCTTTAACTTCCAAGTGTTTGAATTCCTTCCAAATGTTTTCTTGTGATTGAGTTCCAGTTTCAAAGCATGTGGTCTTAAAATATGCAGAGAATAATCCCAATCTTTTGGAACTGGTTTAGACCTGATTTATGATCTAGTATGTGGTTCCATGTCCCCTTGGGAAGAATGAGTATTTTGTTGTTTTAGGATGGAATGTTCTTTATATATCTACAAAGTCCATCTGGTCCAATGTGTCCTTCAGTAGTCTTATTTCTTTTTGATCTTTTGCTTAAATGATCTGTCTGATGCTGTGAGTGGAGGTTGAAGTCTCCTACTATTACTGTATTATTATCAATATGTTTCTTTATTTTCATTTCATTATTAGTCGGTTGATAAAATTGGCTGCTTCCATGTTGGAGGCATAGATGTTTACAATTGTTGTATCTTCTTACTGTATAGAACCTTTAAGTATAATATAGTGTTCCTCTACATCTCTTATTATGGTCTTTGGCTAAAAATCAAAATTTTCTGATACGAAGGTTGCTACCTCAGCTTTCTTTTGAGGTTCATTAGCATGGTAGATAGTTCTCCATCCCCTCAATTTCAATCTGGAAGTGTCTTTAGATTCAATATGAGTCTCTTTTAGACAACATGGATGGGTCTTGCTTTTTTATCCAATCTGAAATCGTATGTCTTTTGATGGGAGCATTCAGCCCATTTCCTTTTAGAGTACCTATTGAAATAAGAATTTAGTGCTTTTGTAATGCCTATAAAGTCCCTTTTTCTATAGATTTTTTTTTCTTTTTTGTCTATGTGATTGTTGGTGTTTCTCTTCGTTTACAGAATCCCCCTTAATATTTCTTACAGGGCTGGCTTAGCAGTTGCATATTCTTTCAGTTTCTCCTTTCCTGAAAGCTCTTGATCTCTCCGTCCATTCTGAATGACAGCCTTGGTGGGTAAAGTATTCTTGGCTTCATGTTCTTTTCACTTAGTAGTCTGAATATGTCCTTCCAGCTCTTTCTTGGCTTTCCATGTTTCTGTGGACTGGTCTGATGTTATTCTGATGTTCCTCCCTCCATATGTAAGGAACCTCCACTCCCTGGCTATTCTCAGGACTGCTTCCTTGGCTGTAAAATTTGCAAGCTTCACAAGCTTGTATGTTGGGGTGTTGATCTATTTATTGATTTTGGGAGGGACCTTCTCTGCCTCTTAGACAGGAATGCTTGTTTCCTTTCCCAGATTAGGGAAGTTCTCAGCTATCATTTCCTCAAATATGCCTTCTAGCTGCCTCCCCCTCCACTCCCTTGGGGATCCCAATAATTTTGACCCTGGAACATTTCATGGCATCATTAATCTCTGCAATTCTTTTCTTAGGTGCTACTAGCTACCTGTCCCTATTTTCCTCAGCTTCCTCCTTTCTATCAGCTTGTCTTCTAGATCATTAATTCTCTCTTCTGCCTCATTTACCCTAGCTGTTACAACATCCAATTTAGACTGCATCTCATTCATAGCAAGTTTTTCTATGGTCTGATTAGATCTCATTATGCTCTTAGAGATTCTTTATTTTCACTAATGCTTCTTTCAATCCTAGCTATTGTTGTCATGATTGCGATCCTGAATTCTCTCTCTGACACATTGCTTATATCCATATCCATTAGTTCTATGGTAGATTACATTGTCTCTGGTTATTTTCTTTGTTGAGAGTTTCTCCTCCTAGTCATTCTGTTGGGGGATGGTTGAGTGAAGGAGTAGAGTCCAAAATATCAACCATGACCCAAGCAAGGTGTACCCTAGTTAAATCCAGAGCAGCGAGAAGCCATCACTGATAAGACAAATCCAGAATGAAACACAAGAATAAAATCTATTAAATTAAAAAATTTTAAAAAGGGGGGATGAGGGAAGGGGAGCTATAATCTTTCAGTGTGGACAAAGCAGGGTGTTTCAGTTGTTCCTGTGTGTATTTTGGTTCATGTGTTAGAGAACACTATTTCCCAAAATTAAAAGGAAAGTAAAACTTTTATATATATATGAAAGTAAAATTTTTATATACATATATTTGAAAGTAAAAGTATATGTATGTATATATATATATCTTATATGAAAATAAAACTTTTATATCTGTATATAAAAGTTTTACTTTTCTTGTAATTTTATGTATATATATTACATATATATGTAAAATTGAATAGTAAAGAAAGAACTACAAAAGAGCATATGCCTATAAAAACATACAGGTGTGAAAAAATACAAGTTAAAAAGCTACTATGAATTACAAGTTGATATAATAAACATCTAACTGAAACAAGAAAAAGGTAAAAAGAATAAAACAGAGGAAAAGCATAAGAGAAAGAAAACAAAGAAAAGAGAGTTAAATCTGAAAAATAAGCTGTGAGGCAACACCTGGAGCTCACCATACTATTTTCCCCTGGTGTTGGGATTTTACAGTCTTATGGGGTCTGTAAGGTTGTTGTCCTCTTGTTCTTCCAGCCTGTTGGGGGAGGAGTATGGCATGCTGTTTCTCAGGCAACCCTGTGTGCGTGGAGTTACCCTGCCCCCATCAGGAAATGGATTCAGTGGAAACTAGTCTTCTTGTGCTTTTGTTCTGTGGCAGTTTTTTGTGCTTCTCCCGAAAGGTAGAGCAAAAATGACCACACCCAAACCTCTGGCCTGGAGCAGAAAATTCACAGTCTGCACTCTTTAATAAACCCTCCAGGGCAAACAGTCTCCTTTTCTGTATGCGCCACTGAAAACCACAGCCTCCCCTGCAGTGACTCAGAGGTTGTCCGAGGGACCCAGGCCTGGTGCTGACCTTTGTGCTTCTAAAACCATGAGCGATTGTGGGCTCACCCTCTCACCCACAGCCCCTGGATCCTGTGTGAGCACTGCTCTAAAACCCTTTCCCAGCCTCTACAGCTCTGTAAGTTTTTGCCTGGTTGTGGGCCCAGGCTCCTGATTTTTTCAGGCTGTTCAAGAGAAGAGCAGTTCTCAACCAGGCTGGCTTGCAGTTTATGGTGATCTGAGCTGAGAAACCATTCCTGGGCTCACTAACCATAAGCTGCTTCCTGGCTTCACTGCTCGTTGCCAGTTCAGGAAGCCCCTTTGGCTCTGAGGCTTCTATCCCGAGACCATAATGCTCTCCTAGAATTTTGCCTGTTCCTTTCCAAGAGGGATGTCACTTTTTTTTTTGGGGGGGGGGATGTCACTCCTTAGAGCAGATTTCTAAAGGTTCTGATTTTGTGCTCTGGTGTTATATCACTTACCATGCACCAGCTTATGGTGCCTCCCTCCCCCTTCTGTTTATCTTCTGATACCTCCCTACAGATTTGTGACTCTGCACTTCCTACCTTGCAAAAAACAGTGCTTATCTGATTGTAAAGATCCAAATATATATTCTTACACCTCAGACTGATTTCATGGGTGTTCAGAATAGTTTGGTAGATATCCAGCTAAATTCAGGGGACCAGTTAAAATGGGGTCCCATACTCCACCGTCTTGGCTCCTCTATTTTTGTTATTCCAAATTAACATGCAACTGTAGTTCTGTTATCTTCTCTGATGCAGTAAGAAAGAAGACTAAAGGAATTTTCACGTTTATTTTTTCTAAAATTCTCTTCTTATATTTCTAGTTTTATTAGGTCATGATTAGAGAATATGGCCCATGTATTTGTTTGCTAGTGCTGCTATAACAAAGTACCACTAACGAGAGAGCAAATAAAGTCACATTATGAGGGCCTAGGGGTTAGGATATCAACATATGAATGGGGTAAGATACAACCTAACCCATAATAGTTGTACACAGTGCTTTCTGAAATGGAAGTTTTCTGTGGCACCTGGCCCGGTCAGTCAGAGGAGCATGCAGCTCTTGATCTCAGAACTGTGAGTTCTAGCTCCACATTGGGTGTAGAGATTACTTAAACGGAAAATCTTTAAAATGGAGAATTTCTTTGTAATCTGATACATGATACCTTCTCATAAATATTTCTAGCCTATAACAGTGATATTATTGTTGTTAGTAGTAATAATAGTAAAAACACTATTTTTCAGAGCAGTTTAAGGTTCACAGAAATATTGAGTTGAAAGTGTAGAGAGCTTCCTTATACCCCACACCCCTTATGCACACAGCCTCCTTCACTACCAACATCCTATGCCAGAGTGGTAGGCTTGTAACAAGTGACAAACTTACACTGACATGTCATTATCACTCAAAGTACACAGTTTTCATTAGGATTTACACTTAGTGTTGTACATTCGTGACAAATATATAGTGACATGCCTCTACCATTGTGGTATACAGAATCATGTCACTGCCCTAAAACTTCCCTGTGCTCCGTCTACTCATCTCTCCCTCCCTCCAGTCCTTGGAAGCCACCAGTCTTTAACTATCTCCATAGTTTTTCTTTTTCCAGAATGTCATATAGTTGGGGTCATATGGTATATAGTCTTTACAGGTTGGCTTCTTGCACTTAGTAATATGCATTTAAGTTTCTTCCATATCTTTTCATAGCTTGATAGCTCATTTCTTTTTAATCTGAATAATAATATTCCATTGTCTGGATGTACCACAGGTGATTTATCTGTTCACCTACTGAAGGACATATCAGTTTGTTCCATGTTTTGGCAGCTATGAATAAAGCTGCTAATAACATCTGTGTGCAGTGTTTTATGTAGACAAGTTTTCAACTCACTTGGTAAGTACCAAGGGGTGTGATGGATGGATCTTATAGTAAGGTTATGTTTACTTTTGTAAGAAATGGCCAATCTGTCTTCCAAAGCAGTTGTACCATTTTGCATTCTCATCAACCATTAATGGGAATTCCTTTTGCTCCGTATTCTCTCCAGCATCTGGTGTTGTCAGCTTTTTGGATTTTGGCCATTTTAATAAGTGTGTTGTGTTGTTTTAATTTGTAATCTCTAATAATATATGTTGAGCATCTTTATATATCTCATTTGCCATCTGTTTATCTTTTTTGATGAGGTGTGTGTACAGATATTTGGCCTATTTTTTAATTGGGTTGTTTATTTTCTTATTGTTGAGCTCTTTGTGTATTTTGGATAACAGTCCTTTTATCAGATACATCTTTTGCAAATATTTATCTCACAAGCAGTTATTTTCTTTTTAACAAGAATGGTGGAATGGAATTAGTATCATAATCACTTAGAGACCTGTGGCATCTGGGTGGCTTAGTCGGTTAAGCATCTGACTCTTGGTTTCAGCTTAGGTCATGATCTCATGTATTGTGGGATGGAGCCCTGTGTTGGACTCTGCAGTCAGTGGGGAGTCTGCTTGAAGATTCTCTCCCTCTGCCCCTTCCCACATTTGTGCTTCCTCTTTCTCTAAAATGAATAAGTAAATCTTCAAAAACATCACTTATAGAGATTTCACTATATTTGGAGCTTTAATGATATATAGAACTTTAACTATATAGGGAGGATGCAAGTATCCCACTCCAAACCTACTAAACCAAAATCTTCACAGATTCACCTGGGCACATGCAGTTTTATGAGCTTGGAGACAAGGGAGCAGTGGAAACGAAGGGATTGGGTGGGTGGAGAAGCCCAGGACTGGGCAGTTGACAAGGTGGGGAGGGAACTGTCAGGACTGACTCCCAGGTTCTTGGCTTCAAAAAATGGTTTCAAGGAGAGGTTGTTTACTGAAATGGAGAACCTGGAGGAGGAGCACATCTGGGGAAAGATTTAGAGTTTGGTTTTGAATATGTTGTATTTGAGAGGCTGTTAGATATCCAAGTAAGGATGCTGAACAGTCAGAGGAATCACAAATGGATCCAGATCCCAGACACATTTAGAGGATGATGTGTCTGGAGATGGCATTTGAAGAGGTGGGCCAGGGTGAGATCAGCTGAGGAGATAGTGTGTGTTGAATAAAAGAGAAGATGGCCTCATTTAACTTAATCACCTCTTTAAAGACCTTGTCTCCAAATACAGTCAGATGTGAGGTACTGGGGGTTACAACTTTAACATAATGAATTTTGAGGGGACACAATTCTGCCCATGACAGGCAATGAGGCACAGTGAGCCCTGGGACTGAGGGCACTAAGCACTTGGGGTGCAGTGCCCAGAATTCTAGCCTCAAGATGGACATGTGGAGGGTGGTGGAGCTTGTACCTCCCCCTCAGCACCTGGCAGCCCCCTGACCCCTTGTCCACTCTTCACTACAGGCTCGCTGATTGGCCAGAGACTCTCAGACCATCCTGATGTGCGGAAAATTGGGTTCACAGGTTCCACAGAGGTGGGAAAACACATCATGAAGAGGTAGGTGGTTGAAGTACTTCTGATCACAGTGTTGGGATGTGGACAGTGCTGTGTATAAGCTTCACGCAGGTTGGGACTCTGTGTCTGGGTTTCTGACAAGCTCTTGGTGAGGCTGGTGCAGCTGCTCTGTGGAGCACACTCAGACCAGGGGACTGCTGAAGACTCAGTGAAATTTGGGGCCACCAGCACAAGTGTGACAGAGCTGCTCTGTACTGAGATGTGCTTCAAATGTAAAAGGTCCACCGGATTTTGAAAACTTAGTATACAAAGTGCCTTGTTAATAACTTCTTATATTGATTGCAAGTTGAAATGATATTTTTTATTAATTGGGTTAAATAAAATATGTTAGAATTAATGTCATTGGTTTCTTTTTAGTTTTCTTTTAAAACTAAAAGAAATTTAATTTAGTTTTTTAGTGGCTACAATAGAATTGTCATTACATATGTGGCTGGTATTTGAGGTGCTTGCTCTACTCTATTGGACAGCTCTGTTCTAGAACATCCTCTCATCTCTTACTCCTTGGACTTGCCTCAGGCAGCTGGGGTTGTGTTCCTGGCTCTGTCACTAATTCATGATAATGACTAGAGCCTAGCCCTGACCCTTCCAGGCCTCAGTTTCCCCATAACTTCAGCAAAGGTAGTTTGCATGTTCCGTGGTACTGGTCTATGTAGCTGATGAGCTTGGAGAGGGCTGGACCACAACATAGTACCTTGTAACCCTGGCATCCCCAAAACAACTGTGGGATGCCTGAGCCCCACCCCACTGAAGCTGAATTCTAGGGGGTGGATTCCAGGCATCTGTACTTTAGTGAAAAGGACAAATAGAGAGGAGCTGAGGCTTCTGTTGGGCATACTGCAGCTTTTCTCTGAGCTCATGTGACCACCCTCTTTCTCTGTTGCAAGACTCGTGCTTGAGCTCTCCCTTGGGAAGTCCAGCTATGCCATGAAAATTCCATGAGGAGAAAGGCTTCTTTCCTGTTAAAACAACATCTCCTTGTAGTACCCAGTGCAGAGCAGTGTTCCTTCTCCCTGGACTCTTCTGCAGCCTCTGACCCTGCTCTCCATGAGCCCATCTGTGCACCACAAGATGGGATTCTCACCTCTTGACCCCACACCCACTTTGTGAGCCAGGGTGCATCCTGGACTCTGAGTGGTGCCATGCTTGATCACAACAGCTTTACATGGGATCCTCTTCTGGGTCAGGAGCCATGGCCAGTGTGGCTGGTAGAGTGCCTTTAGGGTCAGTAGAAGCTGATGTCACAGCCTGTGAGGAGGCCAGATGGAGCTGTACTGCTTCATTTTGAGTGCAGGAGAGCAAACCTCAACATTGAAGAGAGGGAGGCTGACTTGGTGCAGGACTGATGGACACAGTGGGAAGGGTAGTTGCAAGCAGCCACAGTGGCTTATTTACCTGTCATTATTCAAAAGCTAGCTGGTCTCCCCAGTGCTGTATAGGCATGTGTGTTAAGGCCAGAGAGAGGACTCAGTAAATGGCAGGTCTGAGGACTACAGGGCAGGAGGGCTTGGGACATCCTGTTAATGTGGGACTGCCATCTTCTGGGGACTTTTCAAGCCTTCTGTGGTTGGTGCCTGAGATGGAAGCCCTCTTCCTGGGTCAGTCCTGAGTGAGGAGCACGCCCCCCCCCAACCCTGTGCCATGCCTGTCTTTCCCTGGCCCAGTCCTTTGGGTGTCCCTTGAGAGGACAGTATCAGTGAGTCCACTTTGTGCCCACCATGTAGCATGCACAGGATTCCTGGCTTCTCTCTGTTTGCACGTGTCATTGAAAATCTGAAGTGCTAGAGTCCCTGTGGCACGGCAGCTGGCCCAACTGGGGAATGGTTCTGTGTTTGGTTTATTCACTGGATGTTTACTAACATCCAGTGAATTGACCAGACAAACGCCTGCCTGCCCCGGTGGGATTTAAGCTTTGATGGGTAGGGATGGACACAAATAAAACATGCAGCATAGTACAGCAGGCACAGAGCACAGGGGCATGCCACTTATAGGGGGCAGTCAGGGAGGTACCCCAGCAAGGGACAGAGCAGAACCCAGAAGGAAGTGAAGGATGAGCTTTGAGGATGCCTGAAGGAGGAGTGATCCAGAGAGGGCTGTGTGAGCAAAGGCCCTGCGGTGGGTGCGGGCCTGGGTGTGGAAGAGGAAAAAGGCAGCATTGTGGCAAGGGGAGGGAGTTAGGGAGAGCTGATGAGCATGGGAGTGGGGAGAAACTCCTTCTGACCCCCTGCTTGCTCTTTGAGCAAAGCATGCTTTGCAGCTTCCCTTGGCCCCTCCACCTGGAACCCCCATGTCTCAGTCTCCCAAGGACCCAGCCCTACTGTACCAATCTCTGTCCCTTTCAGCTGCGCCCTGAGTAACGTGAAGAAGGTGTCCCTGGAGCTGGGAGGGAAGTCGCCCCTCATCATCTTTGCTGACTGTGACCTCAGCAAGGCTGTGCAGATGGTGAGGGCCTGCCTGGGGGGTGGAGGTGGGGCCCCCATCTCTGATTCTACAGCCAAACTCACACATTTGGCCTAGACTGGCAGGAAGTGACCTAGGGGACAAGGAATGATATATACCTTCCAGGAAACAAATTTCTCAAGAAGTTTCATAACTATCAGAATTACTGAGATCAGCTTCACAGAATGATAAATGTAAGCCACAGTTCCATCTGTTCTGAAATCAGCATGACAACTTTTCTTTTTTTCCCATGTCCACTTGCCCAGCTCCTCCACTGACTCACTGGGCAGCCTCAGGCAAGTTACTCAATGTTTCTGGGCTTCGTGTTCTCACCTGTATCATAGGGAGAATACGCCTATGGTTATTACTGGGATTCAACAAGCTACGAAGTCTGAAGGGCTAAGAAGATGTGGCGGGTGCTGTGTGTCAGTGGTTCTTTTGTTCATGTTGTCATTGTCATTGTTATGCCTTGGTCTCCCTTTCCATACCTGTGGGAACAAGTCGGTTCAACCAGGTGTCCAAATATCCTCATTCCCTCTAAGTCTCGCTGTGCCTTAGAGGACAATGTGATGCCCAGCATAGACATAAAAGGGAGTGCAGCTTCGGATAGGGAAACTGAGAGAGGCAAGCCCATTTCCAAAGGGTCTTGGCACCAGTGCCAAGGCCATTACTTCAGGGCCAAAGGCCCAGGCCATGTTATTGGGCAGTGCAATCCCAGCTGCCAGGAGAGCCAAGCTCTCGCTCCTCCCTTGTACCCACAGCCCCCTGCCCGCCAAATAGGGCTTCCAGGTCCAAAATGCAGGCTCCCTTGAGCCTTTGAGGACACTTATTCTGGACTGCTGCCAGGAGTTCTCTCAGGCCTAGGCTGGCACCCAGTTCCTCCCAAGACGGGGGGCTGCCTGCCTGCCTTTGCCTGCGTCTGCTGCCTGCTCCAAGCTAACAGACTCTCCGGGCTCAGCCCCAAGAGTGTGGACTCTGACTCCTCCTGTATCACCCCAGGGAGCGTGCCTGCGTACAGGGTCTCCTCTCCACTCCCTCTTGTTCTCCACTCTCTGTAATGTGAACACAGGTGTCCCCCCCAGGGGATGGGACTCATCTCTTCTCTTGAGGTGACTAAAGAATGAGTAGAGCCTGTATGTCCATTGCTGGCTGGGCCTGGGATGCCATCCCACTGGAGACTGGAGACACACATTCCTACCCTTCCCTATAAGGAGGTGGTAACTGGGCCTGGGTAGGTGGGATGTGGGGAGCTGGCACCCCAGGAGCAGTTGTGAGCCAGCATCCTTATCCATTTTCCAAAGGGGATGAGCTCCGTCTTCTTCAACAAGGGGGAAAACTGCATTGCAGCAGGACGGCTATTTGTAGAGGACTCGATCCATGACCAGTTTGTACAGAAGGTGGTAAGTTCTACTGCAGAGTCTTCACTGGGACGGCCACCTATGCTTCAGGGGTAGGGGGCAGGGAGGCAGGGCTGGATCAGGTGGAGTCGGACACTGTCCTTCTGAATCAGGAAACCCTCAGGCAAAACTGTATCTTTTTTCACATGTCTTTATTATTTCAGCAAGAAATGGTAACTCTGCAGCTCACACTGACCTAGCCAAAAAAGGCCTGTCCTAGGTCAGCTCCCAAACAGTGAACCCTAAGCCAGGGATTGAGGTGCATGTGGCTCACAGGGGGTGAGCTGTCAGGGAAAGCCTGGGAGGTGGGAGGGACCAGAAGAGGACAGAGACAGGTCTGGTCGCAAAGTGACATCTAGCTCTAGCCTGACCCACAGATAGAAGCTCTGGAGCACAAGTGATACCTCTTAGGTGTACCCCTTGGGTCAAGGGGCCAGGCATTTGTCCCCTGTCAACAGTTTCTGGCTGTGAGTGTTCATGGGCCAGCAGAGGTCTCCCTGGGACCTGGGGCCAGCAGCTGTGAGAGGCAGGTGGGTACTCTCAAAGAGGGTGGGGTGTGGCACTCACAGTCTCTCCTGCATTCTTACAAGACAGGAACAAAGGGGAGATTACTCTGCCCCACTGGCTCTGTTGGAAAAAGCTGTGGGGAGGATGTTGGTTGGTGTCACTGGGTCCCAAGTCCATCCCTGGTTCATTCAGTGATTGTAGGGCCTACAGAGCTCCGGTTGGCTAAACTTCAGCCAAGAATCCTTCTCCACATCCTGGCAAGCAGAGTCTGATCCCAGCAGATATGAGAGAAGCTGTTGGAACACAGCCCCTGCATGCTGGTGTAAAAAACTGTATTTAGGAAGCCAGGGAAAAAGACAGAGCAGGACTGGGTCAAGGCGAGGCAGCTGTGAGGAAGGAGTTCTGGCGGGGGTCTTGGATAACGAATAAAAATATGAAAGGCAGTGAGGAAAGAAACAGGGTTTCTAGAAGGGAGTTTAATAGCTTCTGCCACTTGGTGGCTTGGGCTAACAGCCATCCATGCAGTCATGGTCTTGTGGGTGGGCACTGTGGGCACCAGCCTAGGTTCGTCTGAACTTGCTCATGCATCTGTAGTCGGCGGGGGCGCTTGGTGGCTGCGTTGGAATGGCTCTTCTTTGTCCCTGCAGTCCTTCATCCTGTAGTGTGTGCTCAGACACATGCAGGACCAATGGTAGGACTTCTAGGAGGGAGAACAGGAGTGTAAAGATTTCTTGGGACCTCTCAAGTTTGCTTCTGCCACATTCTGCCTGCCGAAACAAGTCACAAGTTAGCTCAGATTCAAACCTATCTCCGTGAGAAGTGAATACAATGCATAACCCACTGTAGTTTGGGAGCCGGGCAGCCTGGCTGAACGAGTCCTTTGCTGTGACAGGCCCAGTATAGGACTAGCTGAATCTGGGGCACAGGTGGGAAGTCATGATGGAGGGCCTATGAGGGGGCAGCTCACTGAATGGATGTAGTTGTGGAGAACATAGCTGGGCAAGCCCCAGCCCCCTCCAGGTCTGCAAAGGAGTCATGAAACCCCCACAGGGTGAGGATAGGGGTCAGAGTCCCAGGAGAACTGTCAGGGGAGTTTCAGCTCCCTAATATGGGAAGTGAGAGGCACATCCAGGACACTCAGCATTATTACTCTTGGCATCCTAGGGATGGAGCTGGGGGTAGGGAAGGGTTGGTGGCCAGGTGGGAACAGGGAAGGGGAGCACAGCAGGGATAGGGACTCTCTTCAGCACAGAAGAGCTAAGGGGTCCTTGGTGAGAGGGTAGGGGCTGGTCCTTGGGGGCTTGAGTGTCTTCTGATTAGGCCTGGCTGGGGGGTATAGAGCGGAGGGGTGAAGGAGCCCTGGTCTCAGAGGAGGAGGCAGCCAGTCAAGCCTGACCTTGAGGCATCTACAGTGAGGGTGGAGATGACCTTGTTTGATCTTAAGAAACTGAGGAAGAAACCTGGAGAGAGGTGGCAAAAACAAGAGGGGTGAACCCCAGCCAGGAGTCCAGAAGGTCTGATGTCTACCTCCCACTGGTAGTGCCGTCTAAGTTCTTTTCCATCGCACAGCATCCCATATTCAGGGACTTCTCTGACTCTCTGCATCCAGCCCCAGAATCCATCAGATACCATGTAGCACATCTTTTATGGAGTCTAAAACCCATGTCTCCAAGGGGAAAAGCCTAGACTTACATTTAGGCTGGCTGAGGCAACAGGGAAGCCTTTCCAGAGGAGGGGACCTTGAAGCTGGGCTTTGAAGCAGGAAGTTGTGGGAGCAGGAGTGGATGGACTCAAGGCCCAGACCCTTCCACTTAGTCTCCTACTCTTGTCACCAGGGCACTGTGGCAGGACATGTATCTCCCTGCCCCACCCCCACTCCATATTCTGGAGGGCCCAGACAAGTGATCTCTCAGCTTCTCAGCCTATGAAGCTGGGTACAGGACCACTATAGGGACACACTCTTTGCTGACCTATGTCTGGGCCTCACCCTATCCCTGGACACCTCTGTTTTCTCAGCCTGCCTGATGCTAGGCTTGTCTCTTTGTACATTAGAGGCATTTGGTGTTTCAGCCTTGAAGGAAGATCTGTAACCAGAATTGAGACTGTCCTGAGGGTGTGTAGACTTTCTTCAGGGCCCAGTGGCTGGTCACCAAGCATGCAAACCTGTTAGGCGGGTCAGGTTGGGAATATCAACAGAAACCATGGTACCTGATCAGGACCTGACTGGGAGGACTCTCCACAGGTGGAAGAGGTAAGGAAGATGAAGATTGGCAACCCTCTAGACCGGGACACCAACCATGGGCCGCAGAACCACGAAGCCCACCTGCAGAAGCTGGTAGAGTACTGCCAGCATGGTGTGGAGGAAGGGGCCACGCTGGTCTGTGGTGGGAGACAAGTTTCTCGGCCAGGTCAGTCATAGCACTTCTGGCTTACTGGGGTGAACTGGAGGGCAGGTAGCATGGCCTCTGGTCTCCTTCCCCACTCTAACTGCAGGTGTCTGAACTCCACAAACTCCATGGTTAGGCTCCCAGACCTCAGAGCTTATTCGGGACATTGGCTGTGGTGTCCTTGGCTATTTGGATCCCAGCCAGACCAGGTGTTATACTGGCAAGGTGAAGACACCAGTTCTAAAATCTAGTCAGTGCTGGTTTATTAGGGGACTTTGATTTGCCTTAAATATCTCTGCATCCTTGAAGTTCTTTCCTCCCGTGGATTCCATGGCACTGGCTTCCATAGCTTTCTGTCTTCACTGTTACTTCTCAGTGGTCACTTTTCGCTGAACCTCCATTTCCACCTGTGCCTTGAATGGAGGTATAGCCCCAGGTATATCCTGAACTTGGAGCACTTCTCATGGCAGACCATTTCCCTGGAGGGTCTCATTCTCCTTCTCTCCTCACTTACACCCTCCCAAGTACCTGTCTCCAGGCTCCTCCTCATCCAGAAATCCTGACCACCTAGACACCTCCACCGGCATGTCCGCAGGCCCTTGAGACTGGACAGGTACCAAATTCATCACATTATCGGACTGTTCTGACCCAGAAATACACTTGCCTCTCTAGAATCTTCCATCTCATCAAGTCACAGGAGCCAGAGGAGCAGGGGCTGTGGCATGGACTGTTTGAGCTGCTTCCTTGTCAGACTGCCTACCACATGGGGACAGGCACATGTCTGGCTTCTACACCATTAGGTCCTTCATGCCAGCACTGAGACTCACACCAAATCTGAGTTAATCTGATGGAGGGAAGGAGGGAAGGAGGGAAGGAAACAATGAATTCTAGATTCCTCTATTTTTCTGACTCCTACTTTAAATTAATTGCCTCATTCTCTTAAATTAAAAATCTTTCTTCCTCCCCTGCATCCTTCCTGCCATATTGCCGACTCTGCAGCTCATTTTGCCTGCAGCATCACGCCTGCTTCCTGAAGACCCTCTTGTACTGTGCTAACCCTTTCCTCATGGTAGCTGCCGGAAGTCTGAGTATGTCTCCCCCAATGCTGAAGCAACTTCTGCAGTGACCCATCCTCCTGCAGCAGCAAGCTCAAACTCCTCACTTCATGTGCAGGGTCTTCCATAGTCTGTTGCTAACTGACCTGCCCTTGCTCCAGCCACATTTTACTCTCTCTGAGTACATCTCACGTTTCCCTGCTCCCTGGGCTTCTGCTGCTCCTCTGATTAACAAACCTCTCCCCATTTCCTCAGCAGCTGGCGAATTCATCAACCAGCTCAAATAACATCCAGGCGCAGACCATAGGTACTCCTATGTCACAGATGCTCCCTGGCACCTCGTGCAGTGACAGTTTTATAGCCATTGATGGCCACCCTTTCCCTGCTCTCAGTACACTAGAGTTCAGGGTCTGATGGGAGAGAGTAAAATGAAGGCATGGTTTGCAGAACAGTTCTGACGGTGCATCATCTAGAAACCAGGACACTGGGGAGCAGCTGTCACCACCTCCTGGCCTGAGAGCCAAGAGGAGGAACTAGAATTCCTAGAAGCTGGTGGGGGACAGAGCTGTGAGGTACAAACTCAGTTGGTTGTCAGAGGGTAGGGGAGCCTCATGTGGGCCGAGTCCAGAAGGGCAGGGAAGAGTACAGAAAGAACAGGAAATGGACAGAGCCCAGCCAATGCAGAGCCTCCCACACCTGGTGGGCAGCCCTCGTTTGCATTCTGAGAGCATATAGGCCATACCACATGAGTCAATAGGTGTTCATACCAAATGTAGCTTTGAAAAACTGTAATTAACGTTAAAACATAATTTTTTATTTTTTTATTTTTATTTTATTTTTATTTTTTAAATTTGTTTATTTTCAGAAAAACAGTATTCATTATTTTTTCACCACACCCAGTGCTCCATGCAATCTGTGCCCTCTATAATGCCCACCACCTGGTACCCCAACCTCCCAAACCCCCGCCACTTCAAACCCCTCAGATTGTTTTTCAGAAAAGTATGGAATATTTTATTAAGTTGCTTTTAAGGTTAATTTTTTAGAAATTAGAAAGAGATTAGATTAGATTCAAAATTAGATTAGATTAATCTAATCTAGATCTAATCTCATGTAGATCTAGATCTAATCTAATCTAGATCAGATTAATCTAATTAGATTAATAAATTAGATTAGAAATTAGAAAGAGAAAATTTCAAGTCTCTCAATTTTCCTTTACTCAGGCTAAATTATATCTCAGTCCAGTAGAGTCTCAGGGTCCTGGGGCTCCCTGTCTAGAAGAGACATAGAGGAAGCATTTCTTTCTTTCTTTTTTTTTTTTTTTCAGTGTTCCAAGAGTCATTGTTTAGGCACCACATCCAGTGCTCCATGCAATACATGTCCTCCTTAATACCCACCACCATGCTCACCCATCCCCCATCTCCCTCCCCTCCAAAACCCTCAGTTTGTTTCTCAGAGTCCACACTCTCTCATGCTTCATCACCCCCTCCAATCTCCCCCTTTTCACTTTTCCTTTTCTTCTCCTAATGTCCTCCATGTTATTCCCTATGCTCCACAAGCAAGTGAAACCATATGATAATTGACTTTCTCTGTTTGACTTATTTCGCTCAGCATAATCTCCAGTCTCATCCATGTTGATACAAAAGTTGGGTATTCATCCTTTCTGATTAGGCATAATATTCCATTGTATATATGGGCCATATCTGCTTTATCCATTCGTCTGTTGAAGAGCATCTTGGCTCTTACCACAGTTTGGTGATTATGGCCATTGCTGCTATGAACACTGGAGTACATATGACCCTTCTTTTCACCACATCTGTATCTTTGGGGTAAATACCCAGTAGTGCAATTACAGGGCCATAGGACCTGTCTCCAAAGACAAAGGAGACAAAAGCAAAAATGAACCTTTGGTACTTCATCAAGATAAAAAGCATCTGCACAGCAAAGGAAATAGTCAACAAAACAAAGAGGCAACCCACGGAATGGGAAAAGATATTTGCAAATGACACTACAGACAAAGGGCTGATATCCAAGATCTATAAAGAACTTCTCAAACTCAATACCCAAAAAACATAATCACGTCAAAAAATGGGCAGAAGATATGAACAGACACTTCTCCAATGAAGACATACAAATGGCTAACAGACACATGAAAAAATGTTCATCATCATTAGCCATCAGGGAAATCCAAATCAAAACCACATTGGAGCATAACAAATAGCCTGGAGGACAAGGAGAGATGGAGAGGAGAAGGGAGTTGAGGGAAATTGGAATGGGAGGTGAACTATGAGAGACTATGGACTCTGAAAAACAATCTGAGGGTTTTGAAGGGGCAGGGGGTGGGAGGTTGGGGGAACCAGGTGGTGGGTATTAGAGAGGGCACGGGTTGCATGGAGCACTGGGTGTGGTGCAAAAACAATGAATACTGTTATGCTGAAAAGAAGTTTTAAAAAAATAATATTAAAAAAAAAACACATTGAGATACCACCTTACACCAGTTAGAATAGCCAATTTAACAAGACAGTAAACAACAAGTGCTGGAGAGGTTGTGGAGAAAGGGAAACCCTCTTACACTGTTGGCGGGAATTCAAGTTGGTGCAGCAACTTTGGAAAACAGTATGGAGATTCCTTAGGAAACTAAAAATAGAGGAAGCATTTCTGCTGTCAGAACTGGTTCCATCGACAACCAGGGCCTGTAGGAGCAGCAGTCTTTATGGGAGGAGGTGGAAGGCATATGTTGATAGGAGAGCAAGAGAGTGTTCCTGGCTGAGAGCACTCACCCCCTGCACCTGGGGCATCAGCACCTGCACGGAGGGTCCAGGAAGCAGGGAGACAGTACTGAGGGGTCCTGGCCATCAGAACCCATGTCCAAGGCTCCCCCCTCTGCCCAGCTCAATCTACTCCATAGGGACTGATGGAGAGCCATCAGCACTAGGTTAAGAATCGCCACTCTCTCAGACCAACACTGAGCTGCCCATCTTCCTTAGCAGCATTTACTTGAAAGCGTTGTGAGGATCCTGGGAACTCATAAGTCTGTGGCAGGAAAGCCACCCACCATCTGTAGCAGCCACCACACAGGTGTCGCAACCTGCAAGATGTGTACATGGTGGCTTTTCGGGCCCAGGCCTGGCTGGGGAGAGGTCTGCCCGCCTGCAGACCATGGACTTCTGTCTCCCCCTAGGTTTCTTCTTCGAGCCGACTGTTTTCACGGACGTGGAGGACCACATGTTCATAGCCAAGGAGGAGTCCTTTGGACCCATTATGATCATCTCTCGATTTGCTGATGGGTAGGGAGTCCTGCTTATGTCTCTTGAGAGCCTGATCCTCTCCCATGCCTTCCTGGTGTCTTCGTTTGAGCTTTGTGGAGGGGAGTGCAGAAAAGGAATGCAGATAGGGTGCGGGCTGTGGATGCAGCGTAGCTTCCTGTGGAGTCTGTCTCAAGTGCTGAAGTTAAGAGAGCCCCAGGGGACCAGCCAGGCTGGGTCCCACTGAGAGTGTCTTCCTTGTCTCTCTGATGCCTCACACAGCATGCTGGGTTCTGTTCTTATCCATTGCTGCGTAATAAACCACCCCAAGCCCCAGTGGCTTAGGGTAGCAAATTACTTAATTCACTTGCAAGTCTTCAATTTGGTCAGGGTTCCATGTGGCTGGCCACCTCTGCTCTGTGCCATGTCTAGGGCAGCCAGAGATGCCCTCAGAGAGGCCAGGTGGAAGATGCAAGCCTCCTCAAGAGCCATCAGTTGGCCTCAAAAAGCCCTGAACCTCACTTCCACCTGTACTGTTGGTCTAGCTGAGGCCAGATCTGGCCCAAAGGGAGAAGAACTGTACTGGCCATAATTGCTCTACCACAGGCCCTTTTCCTGACTATCATTTTTCAGAACAGCACCTTTCAGCAGATTGCAGAATGGCATCTCCTCCTCGATATACTATACTTCCGACTGTTAAAAAATTATAAAAGTTTTCTTTACTTGCTGATTGTATTAGAATGAGATACTTTTCTCCCATCTACCAAGCATTGTGCCCAGTCTCCAAGCCTATGATGTCTGTGGATGCCCCCAGTATAGCTGCCCAAGGAAAGCCTTTCAATGTTTGGTGGGTTCCCAGCCTGCCTCCCTCCCTGGGCTCCCATCCCCCTGTCTACACAGTGAGGGACTCCCCCATGATAACCAGAAGGGACCGACTCTGCTCTGCCTCCTCTCTTATTCTTTCCTCTTTGCTTGGCTGGTCTGTCTCCTTCACACTTTCTGTAGGCCCAGTGCATTTGCTTAGACGGTCCTATGTGGTGGGGAGCTTGGAGTGGGCTGCCCCCCACCAACCAGGAGAAAGGAGTACAGTCTTTCTGTGTTCCATACCCATCATGGTCCCATGACCCTCCTCACAGAGTTCTTTGTGGGTTTTCTCTGCAGCGACGTGGACACTGTGCTGTCTCGGGCCAATGCCACAGAGTTTGGCCTGGCCTCTGGCATCTTCACCAAGGACATCAACAAGGCCTTGTATGTCAGTGACAAGCTGGAGGCAGGCACCGTGTTTGTCAACACATACAACAAGACTGACGTTGCTGCTCCCTTTGGAGGGTTCAAGCAGTCCGGCTTTGGCAAAGACCTTGGTAACCTAATCCTGAACATCTGTTGAGGCTCCTTGGTGCCGGGCCCTGTCCTGGGGGCCAGGCTACATGCTGACAACTGGGAGGGAACAGGGGATAATTAAGGCAGTAAGCAAGATCCTGCTAGGAAGTGAGGAGTGCAGGAAGTGGACGAGACAGAATGATCTGGCAGGAAGACCGGGAGGGTAATTTTAGTAGGGACCAGGGTGGGCCTCTCCAAGAAGGTGGCGCCTGTGCTGAGGTGCAAGTGGCTGGAAGAGGCGGTAGAAAGACCTGAGGGTATGTGTTCCTGGCAGAGAGGACAGCAGGTCCTGAGAGAACCAGCTTTGTGGTCTAAGAGCTGCAGACAGGGGCCTGAGTGCAGGGATGGGGAAGTCTGAAGGGGAAGAGGCTGGGGAGGCAGGCAGGGGGCCAGAGAGCAGGGCCCTGGGGGCCATAGTCAGATCCTCATCCACAGAAAGAGGAGAAACCGTGGAGACTGAGTGTGGAGCCCAGTGGGGCTGTGTGAGTCCCCAGTGCAGAGACACTCTCATCCAGGTAGCCAAGCACAAGCCCCACCTGGCCTGCCAGGGGAGGTGGAGGTCCGGTCTAGCACTCCTCTTTCCCCAGGCTGTGGTGTGATTTAGGATGAGTGCTGCTCTCCCCATCCTGCCACCATGGAATCCAGCAGTTGAGGACTGACTCCAGCTGGGGATCGCAGCTCTGATGCCCAGCAGTGGTGGTGGGGGCAGGGGAGGGCAGGGTCTGGGAGAGCACTGTCTCTCAGAGCCTTCATCCCTGAACCCAACTCAGGATCCTCAGGGAGGTTTGAGCAGAGGCTTGACCATAAAGAGGTGGCTATTTCATTTTCTACCCTCATGCCACCCTTTACACCCTGCAGAAAACTCCAAGGAGGCTTGTGAAAGCAGCCCCAACAACACTCCCCACCAAAGTCTGACCCTGTACACTGTTTACACAGAGGTGGGACTCACACTCAGACACATGCACATACATGATGTTGTTTGGTCAGGGTTCCATGTGGCTCCCTTTGTCCCTGTCTGCCACCGCTTCCCACCCCTGCTTCTTGGTTCCTCCATGGGAAACTACAAGGGCCACTGTTATTTAGGAGGCTGGGGTGTCAAGTCCCCAGGATCTGATCACTGTCACTAATGGCCCTGACCCTGAGGTGCTCCCACTCATCCTCTCTGCTGCCAGCTCGTCCTGTGTCCTGTGCACATAAACCAGGTATCCCCAGTAAACCATCAGGGTTTGGGCCAGAGACCTCAGCAGGTCCTGGCTGATGAAGCGTGCTCTTGGAGCCAACTTTAGCAGGTGGGGGAGATGTCAGGCAACTGCAGGACACACATTTTGTTTGTGGGGCCAAAGCCAACAGCTGCAGAACAGCCAAATTCTGGGTGCCTGTGACTCCCTTTCCAGTAGGAGCATGACCTAGAATTAGGTGGGGGGCAGCAGTGGGGACAGACAATGCGCACCAGAGAGCCCTCGACTGCCCTCAGGGTGATTGGGCTGCCATTCCTCTAGAGGAGCTAGAGCAGGGAAGTTTCTGGAATAGTTGCCCCCAGCTGGTCCGTATTCCAATGCCTGCAGTGGAATCCTTACCACTCCCCACCCCACAACTGATGCCAGACCTGCTAGCGCCTTGATTTCTCTTTTGTAACTGGGGCTGACCCCACATGGTTGCTGCAGGGATGTGTAAGATAAAAAGGCTGCAGTGCTCACAACAAGGTGTGGCCAGCCCTAGGGGCCGCTGTGAGGATGACCTTTCCCCATGGTATTTGCTGTCTTGCAGGAGAGGCGGCCCTGAATGAGTACCTGCGGGTCAAGACTGTTACTTTTGAGTACTGAAGAAAGGTCTCCTGCAAGAAAGCCCTCCTCTCCACGATGTGTCCTTGCCCTCCACAACCTGGCCTGAACCGGGTCTGCCTTCGCAGGGGGAAGCCAAGGCTGCTTCCCTAGAGTTCCCGCCCTCTCACCTCTCCTGAGCGTGTAGCACTTCCACAGAAAATGCTGGGGGAAGCCTCCTGCTTGTACCCCTGTCCTCACTGGGACATCCCCGCCCCTGTCTGATCACAGAGACTTTTGGCTGGTTGAGAAAGTGGCCCCAGAGTGAATAAAGGTTCTGGCCAGTGACAACCCTGTGTCTCTCATTCCATTTGTGGGTGCTCCTGAGTGGCCATGCCAGTCCAGGCACTTTTGTGGAGGAAGGTACCCTGGGGAGAGGTGCACCACTGAAACGTGGGTGTGCGTCAGCTAGGAGGAAGCTAGGCATGGGAGACATCTGTGGGGTCACTCCCGGGAAATGCAGAGCAGAGGAAGCAGGAAGGGCAGCAGAAGCCTCCCACTGTGATTCAGCTCTGTCTTCCTGGCACTGTGCTGCCCCAGACTGGCCTGGGAGAAAGTTCCATCTTTCCCTCTATTGTGTCTTCTGTGACTCTCTGTGGATTTCCACTTGGCCCCAGCATCCTGCTCTCTCTTTTTCCTCTCACCCTGAAGGGCTCTGGGGCCCTTCCTTCTTCACCCCATGCCCTAGGTCCCAAACATTACACCTCCACCTACCTGCTATTGCCTCAGTTTATCCCAAATGGCACTCTGCTTGACATTTCAACACCCCAGCCCACCTGGCTCTGCCCCTTTGGACTCCACACATTAATTTTCTAGAGGGTCTCACAGATCACAGAGAAACCTTATGTTTCCCAGTGTAATAAGGATATGATAAAAGATACAGATGAGCAGCCAGATGATGACATGCATAGGGTGAAGTCTGCCAGGGTCCTGAGCACAGGAGTCTCTGTACCTGTGGAGTCGGGGTGGGTGTGGATGTCTTTGCCAACCTGGAAGCTCTCCAAACCCAACACTACTGGGATTTTTATGGACTATTCCTCACATATTCATGAGCAATCATTAATCCCATTTCTAGTCCCTCTCTTCTCTCTGGAGATTGTTTGAAGGTAGGGGCTGAAAATGCCAAGTTTCTGATCATGGCTTCATCTTTCTGGTGACCAGTTGCCACATAGAAACCCAACCAATCACCTCGATAGAATAAAAGATGCTCTTAGTGCTCTTCTTGTTTAGGAATTTACAAAAGTTCTGGAAGCCCTCTGTCAAATATGGGGTCAGAGACAAATATTAGTGTTCTTACCACTTAGGAAATGACAAGGATTTCAGGAGCTCTGTGCCAGGAACCAAGGGCAGAGACCAAAATGCATTTTCTATTGTCTCACAGTAATAAGAGTGAGACTATTAGTTTACCCATTTTCTTTGTCCCCTTCTTTCTTGAGTTCTAGAACCCCAAGTTTTACATAGGTACATGACTGACCTGAAGAAAGAGAGAATTCCCAACCTCCTTTGCAGCTAGGTAATGGTCATGGAACTGAGCCTAGCAGGCAGAATGTGAATGGAAGTGATTATCTGCCCCTCCAGCTCCCTTTTTCCCTCCCTTTGGGCTGGCTGGAAGCAGACCCAGGAAACAGGGTGGTGGGCATTTTTCGACCACGCAGATACGGCAACACCTGTGGAGGGGTGAGCAGCACACAGCGCACACCTAAATCTCCAGCATCCTGGAGGTGCATATCCACCAAGGTGACTGGTACATGGGGGAAATAAACTTGTCTTCTTGTGATTTTTTAAAGTTTTTTTTTTTAATTTGACAGAAAGATCACAAGTAGGCAGAGAGGCAGGTAGAGAGGAGGAAGCAGGTTCCCTGCAGAACAGAGAGCCTGATACGGGGCTCGATCCCAGGACCCTGAGATCATGACCTAAGCCGAAGGCAGAGGATTAATCCACTGAGCCACCCAGGCACCCCTCTTCTTGTGATTTTTTTTTAAAGATTTTTTATTTATTTATTTGAGAGAGAGAGACAGTGAGACAGAGCATGAGCGAGGAGAAGGTCAGAGAGTGAAGCAGACTCCCCATGGAGCTGGGAGCCTGATGTGGGACTCGATCCCGGGACTCCAGGATCACGCCCTGAGCCGAAGGCAGTCGTCCAACCAACTGCGCCACCCAGGCGTCCCTCTTCTTGTGATTTTTAATGCACTTATCTTTTCCATGTTAACTGAAGAGGTAAAAGCATTTTAGAAATATAATAAACAAAACAAAAATTTCATGAGCAAACCAGGGCAAAGAGGAATGTGGCAGAAGGATAAAATCAGGAATGCGCTTGGTATCAAAATTGCATGCTGTGAAATTTTATGCTATTTTGAAGTTGAACCGCAATTTAGCTCAGAGCTTTCTAACCAACAAGAGTGTGAGAGAACTGGAACTCACAGTGTCCATATGAGAGAAGAAACCAACTAGTTTTTTTGGAGTACAGAAAGAAACCATCTTGTGAGTTCTAAACACACACACACACCTTTTTATCATGTGATGACCATTGCCTTATACTATTTTATAGTAGGATGTTAAACTGCAGACTTCTGTATCTTATGGTCTTCCCCAAGGTAGGCAGAATGCATGTTGACCCACTGGCAGCCCAAGCGACCAACATGGTGGCCTGGTTGGAACACTATATTCCTCCAACAGTGGGGTGTGGTAGGGAGGAGGATGGACCCTAAAGCCCAGTTATGCTCTCTATTGATCTGACTTGATCTAAACATGATGAACCAGAGGAAATAGAGTTCACCAGAAGCCATTTCAGACAGATCCTTGCATTTCTTCAGAAGAAATGTTCTGATGAGGCAAAAAGGGGCTGGTGGGGATATTCAGGATCAGAAGATGACCACAGGCTTGCTCATGTAATACAGGGAAGAGGACTTTGAAATATGTGTAGGGAGGAGGTGGACCTGGTAAATGCTACAGGGGGAAGGTGGGGAGGGTGACCCCCCAGTTGCTGAGGCAAATGGTCTTTGGGGGATATGTGGGAGTGTGTGGTGGAAACTTCTTTCCCTTCTCCCTCCAAGCTCATCAGTTCCTCACTATTCCCTGTGTTTTCCTGTGAACTGCTCTTCTTGGGCAAACCTCAAGGAAGAGACGGTTTGTGTACCCAAGGAGACACAGGCAGAGGAGAGTACAGGAGCAAGAATGTTCCAGAAAACAACTGGTTATGTAAGTACACACTTAGGTACATGGTTGGGTTGCACATTCATCAGTAATCCTTCAAAAGCACTGCTTCTCCCAAGGGAATGTGTAAGACACATTAGGCAGTGAGTCCATGGAGGGCACTCTAACCACAATCCCAATGTCATTGGGTTCTCTGAGCTGGGCCAAGAAGTGAAGTTCCATTATAAACTGCATTTCAAATGGGTAAAGGAGTTTAACAATAAAGACATGAGGATGCACATTACTCTACAAAGAGCATCAAATTGATGCTTTCTTCCATAGAGTAAGCAGTCATGCCCAGAATACATGCATGAGACCAGTTCACTTAGAAACACAGTCTTGGTACATAGTAGGCATTTGATAAGCACCTAGGAATGAATGACTTGATAGTTTTTCTCATACTGTCCTTAGATGAGTTACTAAACTTCCTTTGTGCTTTAATCCCCTGATCCATAAAATGTCACAGTGTTTTGAAAATTGTCTAACATTCAGTGAGAACAAGATAAATATTAACTTTCATATGATTCATGTAGAGATAAGTTTCAAGGTCTAGTTTATATTAAAGTTGTTATTTGTTCATTGAACAAATGTTGAGTGCCTACTATAAAAAATGAGGACAGAATGCACAGCTTGTTTACTTCATGACTCCCAGTGCTCAGGACAGGCTTCATGTATTTATTGAAGTAGGTTGTTATTGACCAAATGAATAAAACTCTATGCTCATCATTCTAAATTCTAGAATTTATTTTCTAGAAAAATTCTTTTTTTTCTACAATTCTTTTTTTTTCTCTTTTTTTTCGAATTTATTTATTTTCAGAAAAACAGTATTCATTATTTTTTCACCACACCCAGTGCTCCATGCAAGCTGTGCCCTCTATAATACCCACCACCTGGTACCCCAACCACCCACCCCCCCCCCCCGCCACTTCAAACCCCTCAGATTGTTTTTCAGAGTCCATAGTCTCTCATGGTTCATCTCCCCTTCCAATTTACCCAAAGGCACATACCCTCCCCAATGTCAATAACCTCCCCCCCTTCTCCCAACACCCCTCCCCCCAGCAACCCACAGTTTGTTTTGTGAGATTAAGAGTCACTTATGGTTTGTCTCCCTCCCTATCCCATCTTGTTTCATGGATTCTTCTCCTACCCACTTAAGCCCCCATGTTGCATCACCACTCCCTCATATCAGGGAGATCATATGATAGTTGTCTTTCTCCGCTTGACTTATTTCACTAAGCATGATACGCTCTAGTTCCATCCATGTTGTCGCAAATGGCAAGATTTCGTTTCTTTTGATGGCTGCATAGTATTCCATTGTGTATATATACCACATCTTCTTGATCCATTCATCTGTTGATGGACATCTAGGTTCTTTCCATAGTTTGGCTATTGTGGACATTGCTGCTATAAACATTCGGGTGCACGTGCCCCTTTGGATCACTACGTTTGTATCTTTAGGGTAAATTCCCAGTAGTGCAATTGCTGGGTCATAGGGCAGTTCTATTTTCAACATTTTGAGGAATCTCCATGCTGTTTTCCAGAGTGGTTGCACCAGCTTGCATTCCCACCAACAGTGTAGGAGGGTTCCCCTTTCTCCGCATCCTCGCCAGCATCTGTCATTTCCTGACTTGTTGATTTTAGCCATTCTGACTGGTGTGAGGTGATATCTCATTGTGGTTTTGATTTGTATTTCCCTGATGCCGAGTGATATGGAGCACTTTTTCATATGTCTGTTGGCCATCTGGATGTCTTCTTTGCAGAAGTGTCTGTTCATGTCCTCTGCCCATTTCTTGATTGGATTATTTGTTCTTTGGGTGTTGAGTTTGTTAAGTTCTTTATAGATTTTGGACACTAGTCCTTTATCTGATATGTCGTTTGCAAATATCTTCTCCCATTCTGTCAGTTGTCTTTTGGTTTTGTTAACTGTTTCCTTTGCTGTGCAAAAGCTTTTGATTTTGATGAAATCCCAAAAGTTCATTTTTGCCCTTGCTTCCCTTGCCTTTGGCGATGTTCCTAGGAAGATGTTGCTGTGGCTGAGGTCGAAGAGGTTGCTGCCTGTGTTCTCCTCAAGGATTTTGATGGATTCCTTTCTCACATTGAGGTCCTTAATACATTTTGAATCTATTTTTGTGTGTGGTATAAGGAAATGGTCCAATTTCATTTTTCTGCATGTGGCTGTCCAATTTTCCCAACACCATTTATTGAAGAGGCTGTCTTTTTTCCATTGGACATTCTTTCCTGCTTTGTCGAAGATTAGTTGACCATAGAGTTGAGGGTCTATTTCTGGGCTCTCTATTCTGTTCCATTGGTCTATGTGTCTGTTTTTGTGCCAGTACCATGCTGTCTTGATGATGACAGCTTTGTAATAGAGCTTGAAGTCCGGAATTGTGATGCCACCAACTTTGGCTTTGTTTTTCAATATCCCTTTGGCTATTCGAGGTCTTTTCTGGTTCCATATAAATTTTAAAATTATTTGTTCCATTTCTTTGAAAAAGATGGATGGTACTTTGATAGGAATTGCATTAAATGTGTAGATTGCTTTAGGTAGCATAGACATTTTCACAATATTTATTCTTCCAATCCAGGAGCATGGAACATTTTTCCATTTCTTTGTGTGTTCCTCAATTTCTTTCATGAGTACTTTATAGTTTTCTGAGTATAGATTCTTAGCCTCTTTGGTTAGGTTTATTCCTAGGTATTTTATGGTTTGGGGTGCAATTGTAAATGGGATTGACTCCTTAATTTCTCTTTCTTCTGTCTTGTTGTTGGTGTAAAGAAATGCAACTGATTTCTGTGCATTGATCTTATATCCTGACACTTTACTGAATTCCTGTATAAGTTCTAGCAGTTTTGGAGTGGAGTCTTTTGGGTTTTCCACATAGAGTATCATATCATCTGCGAAGAATGATAATTTGACTTCTTCTTTGCCGATTTGGATGCCTTTAATTTCCTTTTGTTGTCTGATTGCTGAGGCTAGGACTTCTAGTACTATGTTGAATAGCAGTGGTGATAATGGACATCCCTGCCATGTTCCTGACCTTCGTGGAAAAGCTTTCAGTTTTTCTCCATTGAGAATGATATTTGCAGTGGGTTTTTCATAGATGGCTTTGATGATATTGAGGTATGTGCCCTCTATCCCTACACTTTGAAGGGTTTTGATCAGGAAGGGATGCTGTACTTTGTCAAATGCTTTTTCAGCATCTATTGAGAGTATCATATGGTTCTTGTTCTTTCTTTTATTGATGTGTTGTATCACATTGACTGATTTGCGGATGTTGAACCAACCTTGTAGCCCTGGGATAAATCCCACTTGGTCGTGGTGAATAATCCTTTTAATGTACTGTTGAATCCTATTGGCTAGTACTTTGGTGAGAATTTTTGCATCTGTGTTCATCAAGGATATTGGTCTATAGCTCTCTTTTTTGATGGGATCCTTGTCTGGTTTGGGGATCAAGGTGATGCTGGCCTCATAAAATGAGTTTGGGAGTTTTCCTTCCATTTCTATTTTTTGGAACAGTTTCAGGAGAATAGGAATTAGTTCTTCTTTAAATGTTTGGTAGAATTCCCCCGGGAAGCCGTCTGGCCCTGGGCTTTTGTTTGTTTGGAGATTTTTAATGACTGTTTCAATCTCCTTACTGGTTATGGGTCTGTTCAGGCTTTCTATTTCTTCCTGGTTCAATTTTGGTAGTTTATATGTTTCTAGGAATGCATCCATTTCTTCCAGATTGTCAAATTTGTTGGCGTAGAGTTGCTCATAGTATGTTCTTATAATAGTTTGTATTTCTTTGGTGTTAGTTGTGATCTCTCCTCTTTCATTCATGATTTTATTTATTTGGGTCCTTTCTCTTTTCTTTTTGATAAGTCTGGCCAAGGGTTTATCAATTTTATTAATTCTTTCAAAGAACCAGCTCCTAGTTTGGTTGATTTGTTCTATTGTTTTTTTGGTTTCTATTTCATTGATTTCTGCTCTGATCTTTATGATTTCTCTTCTCCTGCTGGGCTTAGGGTTTCTTTCTTGTTCTTTCTCCAGCTCCTTTAGGTGTAGGGTTAGGTTGTGTACCTGAGACCTTTCTTGTTTCTTGAGAAAAGCTTGTACCGCTATATATTTTCCTCTCAGGACTGCCTTTGTTGTGTCCCACAGATTTTGATCCGTTGTATTTTCATTATCATTTGTTTCCATGATTTTTCTTCAATTCTTCTTTAATTTCCCGGTTGACCCATTCATTCTTTAGAAGGATGCTGTTTAGTCTCCATGTATTTGTGTTCTTTCCAAACTTCCTCCTGTGGTTGAGTTCTAGCTTCAGAGCATTGTGGTCTGAAAATATGCAGGGAATGATCCCAATCTTTTGATACCGGTTGAGTCTTGATTTAGGACCGAGGATGTGATCTATTCTGGAGAATGTTCCATGTGCACTAGAGAAGAATGTGTATTCTGTTACTTTGGGATGAAATGTTCTGAATATATCTGTGATGTCCATCTCATCCAGTGTATCATTTAAGGCCTTTATTTCCCTGTTGATCTTTTGCTTGGATGATCTGTCCATTTCAGTGAGGGGAGTGTTAAAGTCCCCTACTATTATTGTATTATTGTTGATGTGTTTCTTTGATTTTGTTATTAATTGGTTTATATAGTTGGCTGCTCCCACATTGGGGGCATAGATATTTAAAATTGTTAGATCTTCTTGTTGGACAGACCCTTTGAGTATGATATAGTGTCCTTCCTCACCTCTTATTATAGTCTTTGGCTTAAAATCTAATTGATCTGATATAAGGATTGCCACTCCTGCTTTTTTCTGATGTCCATTAGCATGGTAAATTCTTTTCCACCCCCTCACTTTAAGTCTGGAGGTGTCTTCGGGTTTAAAATGAGTTTCTTGGAGGCAACATATAGATGGGTTTTGTTTTTTTATCCATTCTGATACCCTGTGTCTTTTGATTGGGGCATTTAGCCCATTAACATTCAGGGTAACTATTGAGAGATATGATTTTAGTGCCATTGTATTGCCTGTAAGGTGACTGTTACTGTATATGGTCTCTGTTCCTTTCTGATCTACCACTTGTAGGCTCTCTCTTTGCTTAGAGGACCCCTTTCAGTATTTCCTGTAGAGCTGGTTTGGTGTTTGCAAATTCTTTCAGTTTTTGTTTGTCCTGGAAGCTTTTAATCTCTCCTTCTATTTTCAATGATAGCCTAGCTGGATATAGTATTCTTGGCTGCATGTTTTTCTCGTTTAGTGCTCTGAAAATGTCATGCCAGCTCTTTCTGGCCTGCCAGGTCTCTGTGGATAAGTCAGCTGCCAATCTAATACTTTTACCATTGTATGTTACAGACTTCTTTTCCCGGGCTGCTTTCAGGATTTTCTCTTTGTCACTAAGGCTTGTAAATTTTACTATTAGGTGACGGGGTGTGGGCCTATTCTCATTGATTTTGAGGGGCGTTCTCTGAACCTCCTGAATTTTGATACTCGTTCCCTTTGCCATATTGGGGAAATTCTCCCCAATAATTCTCTCCAGTATACCTTCTGCTCCCCTCTCTCTTTCTTCTTCTTCTGGAATCCCAATTATTCTAATGTTGTTTCGTCTTATGGTGTCACTTATCTCTCGAATTCTCCCCTCATGGTCCAGTAGCTATTTGTCCCTCTTTTGCTCATTTTCTTTATTCTCTGTCATTTGGTCTTCTATATCGCTAATTCTTTCTTCTGCCTCATTTATCCTAGCAGTGAGAGCCTCCATTTTTTATTGAACTTCATTAATAGCTTTTTTGATTTCAACTTGGTTAGATTTTAGTTCTTTTATTTCTCCAGAAAGGGCTTTTATATCTCTGGAGAGGGTTTCTCTAATATCTTCCATGCCTTTTTCAAGCCCGGATATAACCTTGAGAATTGTCATTTTGAACTCTAGATCTGACATATTACCAATGTCTGTATTGATTAGGTCCCTAGCCTTCGGTACTGCCTCTTGTTCTTTTTTTTGTTGTGAATTTTTCCGCCTTGTCATTTTGTCCAGCTAAGAGTATATGAAGGAGCAAGTAAAATACTAAAAGGGTGGCAACAATCCCAGGAAAATATGCTTTAACCAAATCAGAAGAGATCCCAAATTATGCGGGGGGATTTCTCCCCCCTCATGATTGGGTGAGGGATCTCCTCTGATTGGGATCTCCTTTGATTGGGATCTCCCAATCTCTTCTGATTGGGATCTCCTCTGATTTGGGGATAAAAAGAGGTTCAAAAAAAAGAAAGAAAAAAAAAGAATTAAAAAAAAGAGATTGAATTAAAAATTCAATCAAGAATTTAAAAAAGAATTAAGAAAAAAAAAGATTGAAGAGATTAGGATCTCTTCTGATTTGGGGATAAAAAGAGGTTCAAAAAGAAAGAAAGAAAAAAAAGAAAAAAAAAGAATTAAAAAAAAGAAAATGAATAAAGAAAAGTATAAAAAAGAAAAAAATATATATATTAGATAATCTAGTTAAAAAACGTTAAAAAAGAAAAGGGTAAAAGTTATAAAAATTTTTAGCAGAAGAAGTGAAAAAAAATGAAAAAGAAAAAAATTAAATTAACTGTAAGACTAAAAAATCACAGGCAGAAAGCCATGAGTTCTGTGGTTTGTTTTCTCCTCCTCTGGAATTCTGCTGCTCTCTCCTTGCTATTGAAACTGCACTCCTTGGTAGGTGAACTTGGTCTTGCCTGGATTTCTTGTTGATCTTCTGAGGGAGGGGCCTGTTGTAGTGATTCTCAAGTGTCTTTGCCCCAGGCGGAATTACACCGCCCTTACCAGGGGCCGGGCTGAGTGATCTGCTCGGCTTTGCTTTCAGGAGCTTTTGTTCCCTGAGCGCTTTCCGTAGAGTCCCGGAGCACGGGAATACAAATGGCGGCCTCCTGGTCTCCGGCCCGGAGGAGCCGAGAGCCCGGGGCCCCACTCCCCTGTGCGCCCTCAGCGAACAGCTCCTAGTAACTCGCGTCTGCCTAACCTCCGGCCGCGCTCCGAGCTCACCGAGCCTGCGACCGGTTCAAGGCAACTCCGAGCTGCGAGCTTACTGTCGGCTCTGTCTCTGCAGCCGGCTTTCCCGTTCCAATATCCGCAAGCTCTGCGACACTCAGACACCCCCGATCCTTCTGTGACCCCACGGGACCTGAGGTCACGCCGACCCCGTGTGTGCTTCGCCCCGGTTTAGTCTCCGGAGCGATGTCCCTCAGCAGAGCAGACTTTTAAAAGTCCTGATTTTGTGCTCCGTTGCTCCGCCGCTTGCCGGGAGCCGGCCCCTCCCCCCGGGGTCTATCTTCCCGTCGCTTTGGATTCACTTCTCCGCCAGTCCTACCTTTCAGAATGTGGTTGTTTTTCTGTTTCTAGAATTGCTGTTCTTCTTCTCCTCGATCTGCCGATGGATTTGCGGGTGTTTGCAATCTTTAGATAAGCTCTCTAGCTGATCTCCTGCTAGCTGAGGTAGTCTCAGCCTGCTACTTCTCCGCCATCTTGACTCCTCCTTTTGTCTTGTCTTTTTGTTGTCTGTTGTGTTGTTTGTTGTGCTTGAAGGAATGGGGCAAGCAGAGAGTAAGGGGACTCTGACTTTCATCTCTCTGTTCCTCATAATAGATGTGGGGCTTCTCCCTCACTCATTTCGTGTGTTAAGGGCTATAACTGTAGCCAACTGGGGTTAGTCTAACTCAGCACAGAGACTTTAAGGAATATTCCCAAGCAGCTGCCGAAACTCCCTTTGTTTTGGGGAATTCCTTGCCTTCTGTGGCCCAACATGGATTGCCTAGCCCCTCACCCTTACTGGCTGGAAAGCATGGTGTCTAAAGTGGAATGGGCCCAGGTGGAACGTGAGATCTGTTAGAAAAGAGGTGACTGAGCTAATGGTTAATTGTCTGTCTCAGGGTTTTTGGTTTTTTTTTTTTTCCAGTGCTATATATATAGATTTTTTCAATTTATTTATTTTCAGAAAAACATTATTCATTATTTTTTCACCACACCCAGTGCTCCATGCAAGCCGTGCCCTCTATAATACCCACCACCTAGTACCCCAACCTCCCACCCCCCCCGCCACTTCAAACCCCTCAGACTGTTTTTCAGAGTCCATAGTCTCTCATGGTTCACCTCCCCTTCCAATTTACCCAAATTCCCTACTCCTCTCTAACGCCCCTTGTCCTCCATGCTATTGGTTATGCTCCACAAATAAGTGAAACCATATGATAATTGACTCTCTCTGCTTGACTTATTTCACTCAGCATCATCTCTTCCAATCCCGTCCATGTTGCTACCTAAGTTGGGTATTCATCCTTTCTGATGGAGGCATAATACTCCATAGTGTATATGGACCACATCTTCCTTATCCATTCATCCATTGAAGGGCATCTTGGTTCTTTCCATAGTTTGGCGACTGTGGCCATTGCTGCTATAAACATTGGGGTACAATGTTCTTTTCACGACATCTGTGTCTTTGGGGTAAATACCCAGGAGTGCAATTGCAGAGTCGTAGGGAAGCTCTATTTTTAATTTCTTGAGGAATCTCCACACTGTTCTCCAAAGAGGCTGCACCAACTTGCATTCCCACCAACAGTGGAAGAGGGTTCCCCTTTCTCCACATGCTCTCCAACACATGTTGTTTCCTGTGTTGTTAATTTTGGCCATTGTAACTGGTGTAAGGTGATATCTCAATGTGGTTTTAATTTGAATCTCCCTGAGGGCTAATGATGATGAGCATTTTTTCATGTGTCTGATAGCCATTTGTATGTCTTGATTGGAGAAGAGTCTGTTCATATCTTCTGCCTATTTTTTGATATGTTTGCCTGTTTCGTGTGTGTTGAGTTTGAGGAGTTCATTATAGATCCTGGATATCAACCTTTTGTCTGTACTGCCATTTGCAAATATCTTCTCCCATTCCGTGGGTTGCCTCTTTGTTTTTTTGACTGTTTCCTTTGCTGTGCAGAAGCTTTTGATTTTGATGAAGTCCCAGAAGTTTATTTTCGCTTTTGTTTCCTTTGCCTTTGGAGACGTATCTTGAAAGAAGTTGCTGTGGCTGATATCAAAGAGATTACTGCCTATGTTCTCCTCTAAGATTCTGATGGATTCCTGTCTCACGTTGAGGTCTTTTATCCATTTTGAGTTGATCTTTGTGTACGGTGTAAGAGAATGGTCGAGTTTCATTCTTCTACATATAGCTGTCCAGTTTTCCCAGCACCATTTATTGAAGGACCGTCTTTTCTCCACTGTATATTTTTTCCTGTTTTGTCAAAGATTAATTGACCATAGAGTTGAGAGTCCATATCTGGGCTCTCTACTCTGTTCCACTGGTCTATGTGTCTGTTTTTATGCCAGTACCATGCTGTCTTGGTGATCACAGCTTTGTAATAAAGCTTGAAATCAGGTAAGGTGATGCCGCCAGCTTTATTTTTGTTTTTCAACATTTCCTTAGTGATTCGGGGTCTCTTCTGATTCCATACAAATTTTAGGATTATTTGCTCCAGCTCTTTGAAGAATGCCGGTGGAATTTTGATCGGAATGGCATTAAACGTATAGATTGCTCTAGGCAGTATAGACATTTTAACAATGTTTATTCTTCCCATCCAAGAGCATGGAATGGTCTTCCATCTTTTTGTGTCTTCTTCAACTTCTTTCATGAGTGTTCTGTAGTTCCTCAAGTACAGATCCTTTACCTCTTTAGTCAGGTTTATTCCCAGGTATCTTATGGTTCTTGGTGCTATAGTAAATGGAATCGATTCTCTAATATCCCTTTCTGTATTTTCATTGTTAGTGTATAAGAAAGCCACTGATTTCTGCACATTGACTTTGTATCCTGCCACGTTGCTTAATTGCTGTATGAGTTCTAGTAGTTTGGGGGTAGAGTCTTTTGGGTTTTCCATATAAAGAATCATGTCATCTGCAAAGAGAGAGAGTTTGACTTCTTCATTACCAATTTGGATACCTTATATTTCTCTCTGTTGTCTGATTGCTGTTGCTAGGACTTCTAATACTATGTTGAACAAGAGTGGTGAAAGTGGGCATCCTTGTCTTGTTCCTGATCTCAATGGGAAGGCTGCAAGCTTTTTCCCATTGAGGATGATATTTGCTGTGGGTCTTTCATAGATAGATTTGATGAGGTTCAGGAATGTTCCCTCTATCCCTATACTTTGAAGCGTTTTAATCAGGAACGGATGTTGGATTTTGTCAAATGCTTTTTCTGCATCAATTGAGAGGACCATGTGGTTCTTCTCTCTTCTCATATTAATTTGTTGTATCACATTGATTGATTTGCGAATGTTGAACCATCCTTGTAGCCCAGGGATGAATCCCACCTGATCATGGTGCACAAACTTTTTAATGTGCTGTTGGATCCTGTTGGCTAGGATCTTGTTGAGAATCTTACCATCCATATTCATCAGTGATATTGGTCTGAAATTCTCCTTTTTGGTAGGGTCCTTGCCTGGTTTGGGGATCAGGGTAATGCTGGCTTCATAGAAAGAGTCTGGAAGTTTTCCTTCTGCTTCAATTTTTTGAAACAGCTTCAGGAGAATAGGTGTTATTTCTTCTTTGAAGGTTTGGTAGAATTCCCCAGGGAATCCGTCAGGTCCTGGGCTCTTGTTTTTTGGGAGGTTTTTGATCACTGATTCAATCTCGTTATTAGATATCGGTCTATTCAGGTTGTCGATTTCTTCCTGGTTCAATGTTGGTAGCTTATATTTTTCCAGGAATGCATCCATTTCATCTAGGTTGCTAAGCTTATTGGCATATAACTGTTCATAATAACCTCTGATGATTGTTTCTACTTCCTTGGTGTTAGGTGTGATCTCTCCCTTTTCATTCATAATTTTATGAATTTGGGATTTCTCTCTTTTCTTTTGGATTAGTGTAGCCAGTGGCTCATCGATCTTATTGATTCTTTCAAAAAACCAGCTTCTAGTTTCATTGATACGTTCTACTGTATCTCTGGTTTCTCCCTCATTGATCTCAGCTCTAATCTTGATGATTTCCCTTCTTATGTGTGGAGTTGGTTTTATTTGTTGTTGATCCTCCACTTCTTTAAGGTGTAGAGACAGCTGGTGTGTTCTGGATTTTTCAATTTTTTTGAGCGAGGCTTGGATGGCAATATATTTTCCCCTTAGGACCGCCTTTGCTGTATCCCATAGGTTTTGGACTGAAGTGTCTTCATTCTCATTGGTTTCCATGAATTGTTTCAGTTCTTCTTTGATCTCCTGGTTGATCCAAGCATTCTTAAGCAAGGTGGTCTTTAGCTTCCAGGTGTTTGAGTTCCTTCTGAACTTTTCCTTGTGATTGAGCTCCAGTTTCAAAGCATTGTGATCTGAGAATATGCAGGGAATAATCTCAGTCTTTTGGTATCGGTTGAGTCCTGATTTGTGATCCAGTATGTGGTCTATTCCGGAGAAGGTTCCGTGTGCACTTGAGAAGAATGAGTATTCTGTTGTTTTAGGGTGGAATGTTCTGTATATATCTATGATGTCCATCTGGTCCAATGTGTCATTCAATTCTCTTGTTTCTGTATTGATTTTCTGCTTCGATGATCTGTCTAATTCTGAAAGAGGCGTGTTAAGATCTTTTACGATTAGTGTATTCATATCAATATGACTCCTTATCTTGATTAACAGTTTTCTTAAGTAATTGGCTGCTCCCATATTGGGAGCATAGATATTTACAATTGTTAGATCACCTTGGTGGATAGTCCCTTTAAGGATCATGTAGTGTCCTTCTGTATCTCTGACTACAGTTTTTAGTTTGAAGTCTAGTTTGTCTGATATGAGAATCGCTACCCCAGCCTTCTTTTGAGTCCCATTGGAATGAAAAGATGCTTTTCCACCCCTTCACTTTCAGTCTGCATGTATCTTTAGGTTCAAAATGGGTCTCATGTAGACAGCATATAAATGGTTTCTGTCATTTTATCCAATCTGCAACCCTGTGCCATTTTATGGGTGCATTTAGGCCATTCACATTGAGAGTGATTATTGATAGATACGTTTTTATTGACATCGAGTTACCTTTGAAGTCTTTCTTTCTGTAGACTGTCTCTATATTTCTGTTCAATGCTATTCTTGGGATTTTTCCTCTTTTATAGAACCCCCCTTAATATTTCCTGCAGTGTCGGCTTGGTGGTTGCATAGTCTTTTAAGCCTTGCCGGTCTTGGAAACTCTTTATCTCTCCATCCATTTTGAATGTCAGTCTTGCTGGATAAAGTATTCTTGGCTGCATGTTCTTTAGTTCTTTATTTTATTCTTTAGTTCCCTGAATATATCTTGCCAGCCTCTTCTGGCTTGCCAGGTCTCTGTGGACAGGTCTGACGTTATTCTGATGGGCTTCCCTCTGTAAGTAAGGAGACTCTTTGCCCTGGCGGCTTTCAAGAGATTTTACCTACAAATATAATTCCTCAATTTGACTATCAGGTGTCGTGATGTTTTTTTGGAGTGTATAATCTTGGGTGGAGACCGTTCAGCCTCTAGTACATGAACGCTAGTTTCATTCGCGAGATTCGGAAAATTTTCATGAAGAACTTGTTCCACGATATCTTCTCGACTTCTTTCTTTCTCCTCCCCTTCAGGGATTCCAATAATTCTGACGTTGGAACACTTCATGGCATCATTTATTTCCCTGATTCTGCTTTCGTGGGATCTAATCTGTTTGTTCCAGGCTTCCTCCTGATCCTTTCTCTCTATCTGTTTGTCTTCCAGATCACTAATTCTATCTTCTGTCTCAGTTACCCTAGCTTTGAGAGAGTTTAGATTAGATTGGAACTCAATGAGAGCATTGTGGACCTCCTCCCTGGTAGCTTTAAGCTCCACCCTAACATTTTGAACATCCTGTCTGGTCGCTTTCAGTTCGGCCCTAATCAATTTTGTTTGGTCATCCATGGCTTTCTCCAACCTAGCTATTGCCTGGATAATTGTTAGCCTGAATTCTCTTTCCAACATATTGTCTATGTTGATAGCTGTTAGCTCTGTTGCAGAAGGTCCATCCTCTGTATTTTTCTTCTGTTGGGCATTCCTCCTCGTCGTCATTTTGGTGGGAGAAGACTGAACAGATGTAGCTGGATGTATCAACTCTGGTGCAGTCTAGGTGCACCCTGGAATACTTCTGAGCAATCAGGATTCCCCACCCAAAAGAGAGACAAAAGAAAAGAAAAAGAAAGGAAAAGAAGAAAAAGAAAAAGAAAAAAGAGAGAGAGAGAGGAAAGAAAGGGAAGATGAAAGAGAAGGTTCAGCCCAGATGGGCCCCAAGGTAAGATTTATGAAGAAGACAAAAAAAAAGAGATAAAAAGACTGATACAATTAATGGCAAGAGAAAGAAAAAAAAATATATATATATGCAAATAAAGAAAGAACCTCGTCAAAAAGAACCACAAGTGTAAAATTTATATGCTATCAGGACAAACACAAAAAACACAGAAACACTGGTGGAAGAAGATGGGAGAGTTCTTATAATTTCTCAGTGTGTGCGAGGAAGGTTGTTTTGATTCTTCCTGGATGTATCTTGATATCTTTGTTAAAGGACTCAACTTTCCTAAGATAAAGGGGATTAAAAATTGGTTTACTATAGTTGTAGTATTGATTGGGGAAAGGGGATTACTTTGAAGTTAACTCTATATGAATATTAGAGGATAAAAATAAAAAGGAATATACTAGACTAAACTAAACTAAAATTTTTAAAAAAGGAATTCAAAAAATAAAAATGCAAAAGAAAAACATAGGTGTATGTATCAAAAAGTTCAGGTTAGAAAGGTATTATGGAATTTGATGTACTGTACAGCTCGCTGTGATGGTAAATAGGTTAAAAAAATTACCTATGTGTAAAAAAAAAAAAATATATGAACCGGAATAGTGGAAACGAGTGAACAATACAAGTTTTCCTATGAAGTAGTGTTGGTTCTCTTGTAGTCCTTTTTTTTTTTTCTTTCTTGGTTTGTTTTCTGGGGGAGGGGCCTGCCACGTGGTTTGTCAGTCAATGATGTTTCCTGAGTTGAGTCCCCCCGCCCCCCTCAAGGGGGTGGGCTCCTGGGAAACTGGTTTTTTTCAGGCTTTTGTTCTCTGGTGGTTTTTTTGCTTGTTCACTTTTTTCCCTCTCACCTTGACCACCTTTGATGGTTTTTGTAGTATTAGAAGAAATCAAACCGCACCCTGATCTCCCTCTCAGAGAGAAGCCTCAGTCTGGGTGCAGAAGCTGAATAAATTCCCCCTGGGCCACTGGCAGTGCAGATTCCAAGTTGCAGACCCTGGGGGCGCAGGATCTTTTGCTTGTACCCAAAGCCAAGGCAGTGGCAGCTGTCTGGGAGCTCCCAACCCCCAGAGAGGTTCCAAGCAGCAGTCGCACACAGATTTTGCCGCCGGCCCGGGCTGGGAGTGCCCGGCTTGCGTGCACCTCTTTTCAGAGGCGGCTATGGGTCGGGTGCGCGTCTGGGGCACTGAGAACGGGGCACTGGTCCGTAAGCCCCAGGCTGGGCTTTTGCGCGCCTCTGTCAGGGGAAGAGTTTCGTGCGCGCGCGGCTTAGGCTTTGAAACAATGGCGGCGGTCAAGGAGCGCCGGCCGGGCCTCAGTAACTCAGGGGAGCTTGAGGGACGTGCGCGCATATCTCGAGCTTTGTGGTAGGGCTAGCGCGCGTTCTGCAGACCGGCGCAGCTCCCATCCCCTCACAGGAGCCAGAACCCATGCGCTCTGGGGCGCGCTGGCGGCTTAGGGACCAGGAGCCCGTTTCTCCACCGCACTCTCTCTGCCTCAGCGCCGGGGACGCCGTCTGGGACCGGGAACTTAAGCCCCTGTCCCTAGCCGCCCCGATTCCCACAATTTCCCCCCCGCAATCCTTTGCTCTTTTGGAGTGCTTTCAACCAGTCTCCAAGTTAATGCTGGTCCCCAGACGCAGGGCACTCTCGCTCGTATTGGGGTATTACTTTCCCACTGGTCGCCTCTGGTGGCTCCCTCCCCCTTTTGTTTATCTTCCGATATCAGTCCGCTGTTCACATTCCGCTTTACCTGCCTACTGGCGTCTTCTGCCCCTGTAGAGATCCAGACGTGTATAATTCTGATCTCAGGCTGATTTCATGTGTGATCGGAGTTCTTTGGTAGTTAATCAGCTCACTTTGGGGTACCAGCTGAAAAGGCACCTCTTCCTATTCCCCCGCCATCTTGTACCCCCCCGGGTTTTTTTTTAAAGATTTTATTTATTATTTATTCAACAGACAGAGATCACAAGTAGGCAGAGAGGCAGGCAGAGAGAGAGGAAGGGAAGCAGGCTCGCTGCAGAGCAGAGAACACGATGTGTGGCTTGATCCCAGGACCCCGGGATCACGACGTGAACCGAAGGCAGAGGCTTTACCCCACTGAGCCACCCAGGTGCCCTGTCTCAGGGTTTTAATGGCTAATTGTTAAAGTAGCTTTCTGAGTCTTTGGTAACCTGAATCTTTGAAGTTTTGCTTGGATGACAAATGGGATGTAGTGCAAGGGCGCTGGTTGCTGGAACTAGGTTTGTGCTTTTGAAATCTCTTGGTAAACATGTTTTGTGCTTAACTGCTATTGCAATAGTTCACAATTGGTTAATAGTTAGTCTTCATTAGAGATTGAGATGTTTCTGAAAAAATGTAAATGGTTTTCTTTTTCCACCCAGAATTGTAAATGAGATCTTTTTGACTCATGAGGCTTTTCCCTGATGTGCAAAGTTACTCAGGAAGTACTGCTAAATCAATGATAAACCTTGGGTTACACTTGGGTAAATGCTGTAACTACTCCAGAGGTTCTGTACATTTTCTAAAGTTTTGATGTTTTGATAAGTGTCATCATTTGATATTTAACCATATCTATTCTGAGTTTTTTGTCATTTGTAATTGTTTTAATTCTCTTGTAAGATAAATTCTTCCTTAAAGGAAATTCATATGGGAGACTTTCAGAACAAATACAGGTCTTTAATATGTTGAAATCCTGGAACTGAATTTCGAGAAGTAAAAGTTGCACTTGGACTAAACCAAAATTAGTACGGTGACTCAAGGTAAGAATGAATCTTCAGGAGCATTCCTAGGAAGGCTAATTGAAGCTTATAAAATGTATAGCCTGATTGACCCTGAGGCACCCAAAAATCAGAGGGCAATGAATCTTGCGTTTGTCCATCAGTCAGCCCCAGATATAAGGAGGAAACTTCAGAAAATTGAAGGATTTGAAGGGAAGAATCTGACTGAGTTAGTGGGAATAACAGAAAAGGTGTTTAACAATAGGGATGCACACGAGGATGAAAAACAGGTTAAGGTTAAAAAAAGAGGTTAAAAAAAACTGGTTAAGGTTTTGGCATTACATGAGGCGGGGAGGAGACGGGTAGGGGATAGTAAATGGAAGGAAAAGCCTAAGCACAGAGAAGGCAGGCGGGAAGACTTAGATTCAGATCAGTGCACTTACTGTAAGGAAAAAGGACACTGGGCCAGGGAGTGCCCCAAAAGGAAGCAATGCTTGCCACCAGAGACTGAAGGGGCCACCAGAGACTGAAGGGTTCAGAGCCCCTCCCTGAACCTCAGGTAAAAACTGAAGTGGAGGGGAAATCAGTTGATTTTTTGGTGGACACAGGAGCCCAATTTTCATCATTACTTAAACCTATGGGAAAACTATCTGAAGAGGAAGTTGGGGTACAAGGAGCAAATGGCACAGAGAGACATAAATGGACAATAGAAAGGACTTTAAATTTGGCCTCGGGAGTAGTTAAACATCGATTTTTGGTCCTCCCTAATGCCCCATATAACTTGATGGGAAGAGATCTCCTTCACAAATTAAGAGCTGGCATTCAGTTCTTGGAAGGAGACATGACTGTAACCTTGAGACAACCCACTGTACAGGTGCTTATGGCAGCAGTAGATGAATGTCTCCTTTACAAGCCAGTCTCAAAATCAGAGGAGACAAAGGGGGGAAGCCTTCTCCAAATCCTACAGGTTGAGTTTCCCGAGGTCTGGGCAGAAGGGAAGCCCCCTGGCTTGTCCAAGGAACAACCTCCAGTTGGTGGTACAATTAAAGGTGACGGCTATGGCTGTTCGTGTTCAGCAGTACCCCCTTCCCTGGGAAGCAAAGGAAGGGATCAGAAAACACATAAACCGGGGGGACAAGATGGCAGGGTACTAGGAAGAGGCGTCTTTTCAGCTGGTACCCCAAAGTGAGCTGATTAACTACCAAAGAACTCCGATCACACATGAAATCAGCCTGAGATCAGAATTATACACGTCTGGATCTCTACAGGGGCAGAAGACGCCAGTGAGCAGGTAAAGCGGAATGGGAACGGCAGACTGATATCAGAAGATAAACAAAAGGGGGAGGGAGCCACCAGAGGCGACCAGTGGGAAAGTAATACCCCAATACGAGCGAGAGTGCCCTGCGTCTGGGGACCAGCATTAACTTGGAGACTGGTTGAAAGCACTCCAAAAGAGCAAAGGATTGCGGGGGGAAATTGTGGGAATCGGGGCGGCTAGGGACAGGGGCTTAAGTCCCCGGTCCCAAACATCCTCCCCAGCGGGGAGGCAGAGAGAGTGCGGCGGAGAAACCAGCTCCTGGTCCCTAAGCCGCCAGTGCGCCCCAGAGCGCGTGGGTTCCAGCTCCTGTGAGGGGATGGGAGCTGCGCCGGTCTGCAGAACACGCGCTAGCCCTACCACAAAGCTTGAGATGCGCGCCCACGTCCATCGAGCTCTCCTGGGTTACTAAGGCCCGGGGTTCTTCTTGACCTGCGCCATTGTTTCAAAGTCTAAGCCAGGTGCGCGTGAAACTCTTCCCCGGACAGAGGCGCGCAAAAGCCCAGCCTGGGGCTTACGGACCAGTGCCCCGTTCTCAGTGCCACAGACGCGCGCCCAACCCACAGCCGCCTCTGAAAAGAGGTGCGCGCAAGCCGGGCACTCCCAGCCCGGGCCTGCGGCAAAATCTCAGTGTGCGATCGCTGCTTGGAACCTCTCTGGCTAGCACTCTGGACTCTGAACCACTCTGGCAATCAGGAGCTCCCAGACAGCCGCCACTGCCTTGGCGTTGGGGATGAGCAAAAGATCCTGCGCCCCCAGGGTCTGCAACTTGGAACCTGCACTGCAGTGTCCAAGGGGGAATTTATTCAGCTTCTGCACCCAGACTGAGGCTTCTCTCTGAGACGGAGATCAGGAAGTGTTCCAGGGTGCACCTAGACTGCACCAGAGTTGATACATCCAGCTACATCTGTTCAGTCTTCTCCCACCAAAATGACTAGGAGGAGGAATGCCCAACAGAAGAAAAATACAGAGGATGGACCTTCTGCAACAGGGCTAACGGCTATCAACATAGACGATATGTCGGAAAGAGAATTCAGGCTAACAATTATCCAGGCAATAGCTAGGTTGGAGAAAGCCATGGATGACCAAACAGAATTGATTAGGGCCGAACTGAAAGCGACCAGGCAGGATGCTCACAATGTTAGGGCGGAGCTTAAAGCTACCAGGGAGGAGGTCCACAATGCTTTCAATGAGTTCCAATCTAATCTAAACTCTCTCAAAGCTAGGGTAACTGAGACAGAAGATAGAATTAGTGATCTGGAAGACAAACAGATAGAGAGAAAGGATCAGGAGGAAGCCTGGAACAAACAGATTAGATCCCACGAAAGCAGAATCAGGGAAATAAATGATGCCATGAAGTGTTCCAACGTCAGAATTATTGGAATTCCTGAAGGGGAGGAGAAAGAAAGAAATCTAGAACATATCGTGGAACAAGTCCTTCATGAAAATTTTCCGAATCTCGCAAATGAAACAAGCGCTCATGTACTAGAGGCTGAACGGTCACCACCCAAGATTATACATTCCAAAAAAACATCACGACACCTGATAGTCAAATTGAGGAATTATAATTGTAGGTATAATCTCTTGAAAGCCGCCAGGGCAAAGAGGCTCCTTACTTACAGAGGGAAGCCCATCAGAATAACGTCAGACCTGTCCACAGAGACCTGGCAAGCCTGAAGAGGCTGGCAAGATATATTCAGGGACACAAATGAGAAGAACATGCAGCCAAGAATACTTTATCCAGCAAGACTGACATTCAAAATGGATGGAGAGATAAAGAGTTTCCAAGACCGGCAAGGCTTAAAAGACTATGCAACCACCAAGCCGATACTGCAGGAAATATTAAGGGGGGTTCTATAAAAGAGGAAAAATCCCAAGAATAGCATTGAACAGAAATATAGAGACATTCTACAGAAAGAAAGACTTCAAAGGTAACTCGATGTCAATAAAAACGTATCTATCAATAATCACTCTCAATGTGAATGGCCTAAATGCACGCATAAAACGGCACAGGGTTGCAGATTGGATAAAACGACCGGACCCATCCATATGCTGTCTACATGAGACTCATTTTGAACCTAAAGATACATGCAGACTGAAAGCGAAGGGGTGGAGAAGCATCTTTTCATTCCAATGGGACTCAAATGAAGGCTGGGGTAGCGATTCTCATATCAGACAAATTAGACTTCAAATTAAAGACTGTAGTCAGAGATACAGAAGGACACTACATAATCCTTAAAGGGACTATCCACCAAGGTGATCTAACAATTGTAAATATCTATGCTCCCAATATGGGAGCAGCCAATTACTTAAGAAAACTGTTAATCAAGATAAGGAGTCATATTGATATGAATACACTAATCGTAGGAGATCTTAACACGCCTCTTTCAGAATTAGACAGATCATCGAAGCAGAAAATCAATACAGAAACAAGAGAATTGAATGACACATTGGACCAGATGGACATCATAGATATATACAGAACATTCCACCCTAAAACAACAGAATACTCATTCTTCTCAAGTGCACACGGAACCTTCTCCAGAATAGACCACATACTGGGTCACAAATCAGGACTCAACCGATACCAAAAGACTGAGATTATTCCCTGCATATTCTCAGATCACAATGCTTTGAAACTGGAGCTCAATCACAAGGAAAAGTTCAGAAGGAACTCAAACACCTGGAAGCTAAAGACCACCTTGCTTAAGAATGCTTGGATCAACCAGGAGATCAAAGAAGAACTGAAACAATTCATGGAAACCAATGAGAATGAAGACACTTCAGTCCAAAACTTATGGGATACAGCAAAGGCGGTCCTAAGGGGAAAATATATAGCCATCCAAGCCTCGCTCAAAAAAATTGAAAAATCCAGACACACCAGCTGTCTCTACACCTTAAAGAAGTGGAGGATCAACAACAAATAAAACCAACTCCACACATAAGAAGGGAAATCATCAAGATTAGAGCTGAGATCAATGAGGGAGAAACCAGAGATACAGTAGAACGTATCAATAAAACTAGAAGCTGGTTTTTTGAAAGAATCAACAAGATCGATAAGCCACTGGCTACACTAATCCGAAAGAAAAGAGAGAAAGCCCAAATTCATAAAATTATGAATGAAAAGGGAGAGATCACAACTAACGCCAAGGAAGTAGAAACAATCATCAGAAGTTATTACGAACAGTGATATGCCAATAAGCTTAGCAACCTAGATGAAATGGATGCATTCCTGGAAAAATATAAACTACCAAAATTGAACCAGGGAGAAATCGACAACCTGAATAGACCGATATCTAATAACGAGATTGAATCAGTGATCAAAAACCTCCCAAAAAACAAGAGCCCAGGACCTGACGGATTCCCTGGGGAATTCTACCAAACCTTCAAAGAAGAAATAACACCTATTCTCCTGAAGCTGTTTCAAAAAATTGAAGCAGAAGGAAAACTTCCAGACTCTTTCTATGAAGCCAGCATTACCCTGATCCCCAAACCAGGCAAGGACCCTACCAAAAAGGAGAATTTCAGACCAATATCACTGATGAATATGGATGGTAAGATTCTCAACAAGATCCTAGCCAACAGGATCCAACAGCACATTAAAAAGTTTGTGCACCATGATCAGGTGGGATTCATCCCTGGGCTACAAGGATGGTTCAACATTCGCAAATCAATCAATGTGATACAACAAATTAATATGAGAAGAGAGAAGAACCACATGGTCCTCTCAATTGATGCAGAAAAAGCATTTGACAAAATCCAACATCCGTTCCTGATTAAAACGCTTCAAAGTATAGGGATAGAGGGAACATTCCTGAACCTCATCAAATCTATCTATGAAAGACCCACAGCAAATATCATCCTCAATGGGAAAAAGCTTGCAGCCTTCCCATTGAGATCAGGAACAAGACAAGGATGCCCACTTTCACCACTCTTGTTCAACATAGTATTAGAAGTCCTAGCAACAGCAATCAGACAACAGAGAGAAATAAAAGGTATCCAAATTGGTAATGAAGAAGTCAAACTCTCTCTCTTTGCAGATGACATGATTCTTTATATGGAAAACCCAAAAGACTCCACCCCCAAACTACTAGAACTCATACAGCAATTCAGCAGCGTGGCAGGATACAAAGTCAATGTGCAGAAATCCGTGGCTTTCTTATACACTAACAATGAAAATACAGAAAGGGAAATTAGAGAATCGATTTCTTTTACTATAGCACCAAGAACCATAAGATACCTGGGAATAAACCTGACTAAAGAGGTAAAGGATCTGTACTTGAGGAACTACAGAACACTCATGAAAGAAATTGAAGAAGACACAAAAAGATGGAAGACCATTCCATGCTCTTGGATCGGATAAATAAACATTGTTAAAATGTCTATACTGCCTAGAGCAATCTATACATTTAATGCCATTCTGATCAAAATTCCACCGGCATTCTTCAAAGAGCTGGAGCAAATAATCCTAAAATTTGTATGGAATCAGAAGAGACCCCGAATCGCTAAGGAAATGTTGAAAAACAAAAATAAAGCTGGCGGCATCACCTTACCTGATTTCAAGTTTTATTACAAAGCTGCGATCACCAAGACAGCATGGTACTGGCATAAAAACAGACACATAGACCAGTGGAACAGAGTAGAGTGCCCAGATATGGACCCTCAACTCTATGGTCAATTAATCTTCGACAAAACAGGAAAAAATATACAGTGGAAAAAAGACAGTCTCTTCAATAAATGATGCTGGGGAAACTGGACAGCTATGTGTAGAAGAATGAAACTCGACCATTCTCTTACACCGTACACAAAGATCAACTGAAAATGGATTAAAGACCTCAACGTGAGACAGGAATCCATCAGAATCTTAGAGGAGAACATAGGCAGTAATCTCTTTGATATCAGCCACAGCAACTTCTTTCAAGATACGTCTCCAAAGGCAAAGGAAACAAAAGCGAAAATAAACTTCCGGGACTTCATCAAAATCAAAAGCTTCTGCACAGCAAAGGAAACAGTCAAAAAAACAAAGAGGCAACCCACGGAATGGGAGAAGATATTTGCAAATGACAGTACAGACCAAAGGTTGATATCCAGGATCTATAATGAACTCCTCAAACTCAACCCACACGAAACAGACAAACACATCAAAAAATGGGCTGAAGATATGAACAGACACTTCTCCAATCAAGACATACAAATGGCTATCAGACACATGAAAAAATGCTCATCATCATTAGCCCTCAGGGAGATTCAAATTAAAACCACATTGAGATATCACCTTACACCAGTTAGAATGGCCAACATTAACAAAACAGGAAACAACATGTGTTGGAGAGGATGTGGAGAAAGGGGAACCCTTTACACTGTTGGTGGGAATGCAAGTTGGTGCAGCCTCTTTGGAGACCACTGTGGAGATTCCTCAGGAAATTAAAAATAGAGCTTCCCTACGACCCTGCAATTGCACTCCTGGGTATTTACCCCAAAGATACAGATGTCGTGAAAAGAAGGGCCATCTGTACCCCAATGTTTATAGCAGCAATGGCCACAGTCGCCAAACTATGGAAAGATCCAAGATGCCCTTCAACGGATGAATGGATAAGGAAGATGTGGTCCATATACACTATGGAGTATTATGCCTCCATCAGAAAAGATGAATACCCAACTTTTGTAGCAACATGGACGGGACTGGACGAGATTATGCTGAGTGAAATAAGTCAAGCAGAGAGAGTGAATTATCATATGGTTTCACTTATTTGTGGAGCAAAACAAATAGCATGGAGGACAAGGGGCGTTAGAGAGGAGTAGGGAATTTGGGTAAATTGGAAGGGGAGGTGAACCATGAGAGACTATGGACTCTGAAAAACAGTCTGAGGGGTTTGAAGTGGCGGGGGGGTGGGAGGTTGGGGTACCAGGTGGTGGGTATTATAGAGGGCACGGCTTGCATGGAGCACTGGGTGTGGTGAAAAAATAATGAATACTGTTTTTCTGAAAATAAATAAATTGGAAAAAAAAAAAAGAAAACACATTAACTGCCTCTGAGGAGACAGGAGCCTAGTTCCTTGCAAATCTCCATGGAACACACCTTTGCTTCCCATCAAAAAGGCTGAGACTGGGGAGTACCGACCTGATCAGGACTTGCGGGAAATTAAAGGGGTTGAAGATATCCACCCGATGGTGCCTAACCCCTATACCCTACTCTGCCTCCTGGGCCCCAAAAGAACTGTGTATACCATCTTAGATCTCAAGGATGCATTTTCAGCATATCTTTAAGCAAGGGAATCTCAGCCCCTTTTTGCTTTTGAGTGGTACGACCCACAGAAAGGGTTTCAAGGCAAGCTCACCTGGACAAGACGTCCCCAAGGATTCAAGAATTTGCCCACCATTTTTGATGAGCCCCTACACAAGGATTTGCGTGAGTACAGAACCTCCCACCCAGGAGTCACTCTGTTATAGTATGTTGATGACTTGCTGATAGCTGCTGAGGACTATGAGTCATGCTTTGGAGGACAAGAGCTCTCTTACAGACTGCAGGAAAAAGGGTATTGGGTGTCAGCAAGGAAAGCACAGCTCTGTCCGACCCACACCACTTATCTAGGCTTTGATCTCCACGAGGGAGTGCGTTCACTGTCTGAGTCCAGGAAACAAGTGATCACCCGATGCCCCCGCCCCACCACGTCCCAACAAGTGAGGGAGTTTCTTGGGATGGTGGGCTATTGTAGGCTTTGGATACCCTGGTTTGTGGAGATTGTCTGACCTCTCTACGAACTGGCAAAAGGAGGGCTCACTATGATAGAATGGACAGCTGAGGCCGAAGGAGCATTTCAGGAATTACAAACAGCCTTACTGAGTGCCCCAGCATTGTCCATCCCAGATGTTACCAAGCCCTTCCACTTGTATGTGGATGAAAAAGCAGGGGTGGCCAAAGGAGTTTTAACTCGGACTCTGGGGCCTTGGCAAAGGCCAGTAGCCTATTTTAGCAAGAAACTAGATCCAGTAGCAGCTGGGTTACCCCCTTGCCTCCACATAATTGCTACAATGGCCCTTCTGGTCAAGGATGCAAGTAAATTGACTTTGGTTCAAAACCTCATCATAACCACCACACACGCTATCGAGGGCCTTCTCCAGACTCCACCAGACTGATGGATGACAAACGCCTGAGTGACTGTATCAGGCCTGCCTCCTCAATGAACCAAGAGTGACCTTCTGGGCCCTGGCAGTGCTAAATCCAGCCAAGCTGCTGCCAGAGGAGCTGGCTGACCACCCACATGACTGTAGGGAGGTCCTAACCCAAGTCACAGGAATAAGGCTGGATCTCAGAGACAGTCCCCTCCCAGATGCTGAGATGACTCTGTTCACAGATGGGAGTAGCTACATGGTCAATGGAAAGAGGTATGCAGGGGCTGCAGTGGTTTCCCCTGAGCAGGAATCCTGGACAGCAGCCCTGCCACACAGAACCTCGGTACAAAAAGCGGAACTGATTGCACTCACTAAGACACTGCAGATGGCCAAAGGTAAAACTGCCAACATCTATATGGACAGCAGATATGCCTTTGTTACTCTCCATATACATGGGGCTATTTATAAAGAAAGGGGCCTATTAACAGCAGAAGGAAAAGGAATTAAAAACAGAGGAGAAATATTGGCTCTCCTCCAGGCTATTTGGGACCCAAAAGAGGTGACAGTTATGCATTGTTCAGGACACCAAAAGGGGACTGATCTGATTTCAAAAGGAAACCACTTAGCAGATCAAGCCGCAAAGCAAGCAACCCGAGAAACAGTGCAAGAACTGGTTACACTCCCAGCTCCAGCCCTACCAGAAAAACTGAACTATTCAGAGGAAGACTTAAAGTATTTACAAAAATGGGTTAAATTGGACTATGAAGGGGACCAGGCTAAGAGTAAAACAGGAAAAATAATTCTTCCTCGAAGACTAGGTAAGAAGTTAATAGACCAGATACATCAGGGTACTCATTTGGGGACACGCAAACTCAAGGAGCTTATGGGCAAGCAATTTCAGGTTTCTAAATTAGGGCATATGGTTCAGGATGTAGTTGATAGATGTGCTCAATGCCAGGCAGCTAATGTGGGAAGAACTAAAATGGGAAGAGGGAAAAGAGAAAGCGGTAAGGAACCAGGAATTTATTGGGAAATAGATTTTATAGAAATGAAACCTGGAAAATATGGGCACAAGTATATGTTAGTTTTTGTAGATAACTTTTCAGGCTGGGTAGAGGCTTTTTCTGCCAAACATGAGACAGCAGGAGTGGTAGCCAAAAAGCTACTAGAAGAAATAATTCCTAGGTTTGGGCTGCCTCTTGCAATGGATCAGACAATTGCCCTGCATTTGTGAGTTCAGTCTCCCAGGCATTGGCCAAGGCCATGGGCACTAATTGGAAACTACATTGTGCCTACTAGCCCCAGAGTTCTGGGCAAGTAGAGAGAATGAACCTGACTCTTAAAGAGACCTTGACAAAGCTAATTCTGGAGACTGGCGTGGATGGGTGGATCTCCTTCCCTTCGCCCTCCTTAGGGCACGATGTACACCAGGTCACAAGGTGACCCCATTTGAAATAATGTTTGGGAGACCCCCCCCTCCACGCTGTGTCCTTGGCTACAAGAGGTTGCCTTAGCAGAAATGACTGATCAGTCTGTCCTCCAGTCACTGCAGGCATTAGAGTCTGTCTTAAAAAAAGTCCACGCAGGCATCTGGACTGCCCACACTGGGAAGCAGATGGAGGTGGAACTACAATCTTACCAACCCAGCATCTTGGTTTGGATATGGCGCTATCAAGTGGGAAACCTGGAGCCTCGCTGGAAAGGACCATTTACTGTTATCCTGACCATCCCCACAGCAGTAAAAGTAGAAGGCATTAGGGCCTGGGTTCACACAGGTCACGTCAAATGAGCCAAGAACAAGGATGCCCCCCAGAGATTGAAGCTGCAGCCAATGGACCCCACTGACCATGGACTAAAGCTAAGACTACAAAAACTGTGAGTTTATTGTTTCTCCTATTGTTACTTGTTTATGTAAAGTATAGGTGGGAAATTAGATGAATGGAATTAGGAAAAATGGAAAAGGTTTTTCCTGGGAAAGCATTGAATGGCTAACTCATCGGCCAATCATGTACTACTGTTACTTTTTGGCCCCTGTATTGTAAACACCCTAATGTCTTTTGTACCAAAGAAAATTAGAGCGATAAAAATGTTAGTCTTACATGCTCAATATAACCCCCTTACAACAGGAGAACATAGAACTGGCTGAAAAGTCAAGGATTTTACTAATTTCCAAAGAAAAGGGGGGAATGTAGGGGCCTGGTTAGCCAGAGGAACTTACTTGTAAAACCCAGATATAGGGGCGGGCCAGGCCTGATGGAGACATCCAATCAGTGGGGTGCACATATATTTACTGTGGTGAGTTGAAATCCCATTGGCCCCCTGTGTGTGGGCCGGGCTCAACCACCTCTATAAAGGTTAGTCTGTGAGGCTGGGTGGGGGTAGTAGTAAGAGGAGTTAGATAGCCATTAGAATAGCCGTTGGAATAGCTGTTAGAGTAGCTGTTGGGAGCCATTAGGATAGTCATTGGAGTGATAGTCGTTGGGAGCTGTTAGGATAGCCGTCGTAGTGATAGTTGTTGGGAACAGAGCTGCGGTACTGCTGCGAGTGGCCTTGCCGCCCCAAGCTGGGGCCCCACTGCAAGCGGCCTCACTGGAATGGCGTCATTCCAGGGAGCAGCCTTATTGGTGTGCGGCCTTGTTGGCGAGCGGCCTTGTCTGGAGCGGCCTCGTCTGGGGAGCGGCCTCGTCTGGGGAGTGGCCTTGTCCAGAGTGGCCTCATTGGGAGCGGCCTTGTCGGGGGTCATCGTTGTCACCTCTCGTTCCTTTGATCACAGACCCTAACAGCCTCTTCGTAAGAGACGGCCCCTACCAGTCGGTTTGGTTTCTGATGCTTGGTGTGAAATAAATGGCTTTGCTTGACTTTTCCTTTGCATCAGTCTCGTTCCTTTGATCACGGACCCTAACATCCATCACAGATTGTCAAGGGGCTCCTTGTTCCAAGATAATAACATCGGCATGGCAGAGGGAAAGACACCCTGGAGAGTCTGTGTCAACACTTAAATGCTCTTCACTGGAAATGACATGTCACTTCTTCTCCTAACCAATGGGCCCAGGCTAGCCACAGAGACCCACCTAACCAAGGGAGCAGGAAGTTCTGACTCCACATGCCCAGAAGTGGGGGAACAGAGGAACAGGGGGCAGTATTAATCACTAACCCCAACAAAGGCTTTGGCTCAGACCAGGAAAGATTTTTTTTCTTTAACTGTTAGGAAATAGGTAATTTTCAAATCTATGTCCCAGTGCATAGAAAAAGATGAATGTTTTCTAATTTTGTTTATAGAATTATCATGTTGCTAGTGTCCAAACTTGACAAAGACAACATAAAACCAAATGAATGGAACAAACACACAAATGGCAAGGTAGTTAGAATTGACAATGATATGCTCATAAATTAAATTTCTCTGTTGATAGAGAACAATTCATTATGATCAAATTGTGTGCATCCTAGGAATACAAGGATGGTTTAAAGAAAAATAGAATCACCTCCATTGACAATGAAAGGTCATTTTTGTGTACCTGTATTCAAATATTCAGTATATCACTTAATAACTCTGTGACTTTGGATATATGTATAACCTCTCTGAGCCCAATCTTCACATCTGTAAGTCAAATCTTCACAGTCCTTACTTCCCAAGGTAATTGAGAGTGTTGGAAGACAATGAAACTGAAGTGTTCAGCACGTGTTTGTGTGCAATGTCAGTGCTCAATGCCAGCTGATTCTATTACCATTATCATCATCATATTGAATCAATAGCTGGTTCAGACATTTTTCTATTTCTTTATTTTGCAAACACATATTGAGGAACTACTCTATGCCAAGTACTTTCCAAGAGGCAGTTTCTGCTTCATAAATTCTGTTTGGCAAAAAACAGGAAACCAACAATAAGTCTGGTCTATATCATGTAGTGATAAGTATTTGGAGAAAAATAAAACTGAAGGAATTGGGAATGCTGTCTTTGTGCAAGAGTGGAATGGGAGACATACTAATTTTATAGGGTGCTCAAGAAAAATCTTTCTGATAAGAGATCTGAAGGGAATGGGAATGAGGTAAGCCACTCACTGTGTCTATCAAGAAATGAAGTTTATTTATCTATCTCTTGAATTTGCTTGGCCTTGTGACTTTCTTTGACTGATAAGATGAGACAGACATGATGTTGTGCCAGCTCCAAGCTTTGGCCTCAATGCATGAAACTTTCATTCCCTCTGTGCTTGGAACCACCCCTACACTATGAACAAGCTTGAGCCAGCCCGGTGGAAGTTAAAAGACATGTGGTTCAGCATTGCTGGTTCCCAGAGGTACAGCCACCTATATGGTCAGCAGCTGACTGCAGGCATACACATAAGTCCCAAAGGAGATCAGCAGGTGGACCATTCCACCGAGCTCAGTCTGAATTATTGGCCCACGGAATCACAGGATAAAATGAATGTTGTTTCCAGCCATGTAGTTTTGGGGTGGTTTTTTATACAGCCAAAGCCTACTGATAGATATAACTTTAAGAAATGTAGTATCTGAATCAATGTTTAAGTGTGGAAATTAGACTATAAGGGACATGCATAGAAGCAAGGACACCATTAGAAAGCTGCTTCTCTAATTTAGGTGAGAGGAGGAGGTAGTATTGGTGGAAGTGATGGGGATTGATTTTTCTAGACACTTTTTGAAAGAGAACTAATAATAGGTGCTGATGGATTGGGTATGGGGGTGTGAAAGAAAGAAAAGACTTGAGAATAATGTCCAGATGTTTTGCTTACACAACTGAAGAATTTAAGTATAATTTAGTGAGATTAAAAGGACATAGAAGAAAGTTGGCAAGGAAAGTTGAGTGGGCTTGTTTTGGATGTATAAAATTTGAAATGCCTATTAAGCATCCACTTAGAGATGCCAAATAGATAGGTTACACAGATGGAATTAGGGAGAGAGATCCTGGCTGAAGATGTGGATTGGGGTGTCATTGCCATTGAAGGTGCTTAAGTAGGACATGATTATCTCAGTTAGGGCTTAGGTATAGATAGAGAAGGGGTGCAGACTAAGGATATGCCCTAGGACATTGCCAGTGTTTTGAGATTGGAGAAATGGGGAGGAACCAGCAAAGGCGAATGAGAAGGAGTGGTCAATAGGTAGGAGGAGAACTGAGTGAGAGATGTCCTGGACACCAAGCTCAGAAAGGGTCATTAAGGTGGAGAGAGCCATTAATCAATGGTGTCAAATGCTGTGTAAGATGAAAACTGAAGACTGACCCCTGAATTTGTCAACAAGGAGTTTATTGGCAACCTTGAAGTGCACTGTTTTGGAGGAGGACACAGGGCAAAAGCCCAGGGAGAATGAGAGGAGGTTCTGGGAAAGTGGGTACATACAACCCTTTTGGAGTATTTATAGATAAGGGATTACTCTGTAAAACAATATGGAAGTTCCCCAAGAAGTTAAAAAATAGAGCTACCCTATGTTCCAGCAATTGCACTTCTAGGTATTTATCCAAAGATAGAAACATAGTGATCCAAGGGGCACCTGCACCCTAATGTTCATAGCAGGCAATGTCCACTTTAGCCAAAATATGGAAAGAACCAAGATGTCTTTCAACAGATGAATGGATAAAGAAGATGTGGTTCATATATAAAATGGAATATTTCTCAGTCATCGGAAAGGATGAATACTTACCATTTACATTGACAAGGATGGAACTGGAGGGTATTATGCTGAGTGAAGTAAATCAGTCAGAGAAAGACAATTCTATTATTTCACTCACATGTGGAAAATAAGAAGTAGGGCAGAGGATCATAAGCGAAGGGAGGGAAACCTGAATGGGAAGAAATCAGAGAGGGAGAAAAACCACAGGATACTCTGGATTCCAGGATACAAACTAGAGGTTACAAAAGGGAGGGGGTGGGGGAAATGGGGTAACTGGGTGACAGCTATTAAGGAGACCACCTTTCATGATGAGCTCTGAGTTTTATACACAACTAATGAATCGTTGAATACTACTTCTAAAACTAGAGGTGAACTCTATGTTGGCTCTCAATTAAACATAATAATAAGAACAATATACATAACTTAGTGGAACGAAACAAAACAAAACAAAAAACCAGAAGCGTGAGTATCCAGCTTCCCATTTGGCCTCCCTGAGTTCCTGAGGTTTTGACTTTTCACTACAACTGTGGTGGCCAACTACAGTCCAGGGGTTCCAGATTTCCAGAGTTTCAAATTTGTTCTTGCCTGATTGGCCTGGTACTGCCCAGGTGTTCACAATCCATTGGACCCTGCCAACTCCACTTTAGGTCTGGTCAGGGCCACAGCTGGGGCCAGGGTTAGGATTACAGTCCTGAAGATGCTAGGGTCAAGCTCAATGACAATGCAGAGTCTTATCCTAAGGGCTGAGGAGAGGGTTAGCATTAGAGTGAGGCTTGGTCTTTGGCTTTGGCCTCAGGGCGATGCTGTTAGTGTGGCTGTTTCAGGTTTTATGCTAAAATCATGTTCCCCATCCAGCAACATCCGGGGGCTTGGTGATGACACTGTTTCCTTCTGTGTTTCTGACCCCATTAGTCTGGTATCCACCAGGTGACCCAAATCCATTGTGCTCTTAGAACCAGTGTTCAGGCACAGTAGCTTGTTCTACAGGCAGGACTAGTGTTAGGGCTATGGTCTGGTAGAGGGTTGGAGTCAATCTGAAGGCAGTGTGGAGACTTGCCTTGGGGGCCTGAATGAGCTTTAGGGTGAACTGCGGATTCGGGTGGGGTCTCAGGGTCTATGCACTTACTGGGCATGAGTGTCACCTGTTCCCTGGAATCCTGCTTTTTGTTTCACAGCACCAGTTGCCTGCTGCATGGCTGGCTCCTGTTTTCTTGCTGGATTTGTCCTGAACCAGTCTTTGGTCCCAAATCCTATCTTTCCTCAGAGTTAGAGCTCATGGGGCAGTAGGCTCAGAGCCATTTCTAGGGTTTGGGTGAGAATCCAGGAGATGGTAGACACTTAGTGGTGGCAAGGCTGAGTCATGCCCTAAAGGTTGAGTTGAGGTCTAGCATTAGGGTGAGGATCTAGCTTCCCATTTGGCCTTGGGGATTGCTTCTTGTGTTCCTGAGGTTTAGGATTTCTCTAGAATCATGGTGTCCAGCAATATCCCAGGAGTTGCAATCCACACAGTTTCCTTCTTTGTTCTTGCCCGACTGGCTTTGCACTGTCCAGGTGTCCACAATCCACTGGACCCTCCCAACCAGGGTTTGGGTTTGGTCTGGGTCACATTCAGGCCCAGGATAAGGGTTAGAATCCTGAAGATGTTAGGGGCCAATTCAGTGGTAGTGCAGAGTCTTAACTTGAGGTCTGAGGTGAGGGCTAGTATTAGGGTGAAGCTCAGGCTTGAGGTTTGTTCTCAGGGGGATGTTTTAAATGTTGCCAGAGTTCAGGTGTTTTACTAGAATCCCATTCTCAAGCAGCATCTTGGAGTTGTAAGTGGCACAGCTTTCTTCTGTGTTCCTGACTGATGAATCTGACATCTGTCAGTTGACTCCAATTGATTGTGCCCTCAGAACTCGGTTTTGGGCACAGGAAAGGGCATAGTCAGGGCTAGGGTCAGGGTTCTGGTCTGGGAAGTGGGAGGAATCTGTCTGATGGCATTGCAGTTTCATTTTTTAGTCTAAGGTGTTGTCCTCAGGCTTCCACATGTACACGGGAAATCCTTTCTATCTTCGTGAAAAAAAAGTTTGTTGCGTTACCTTCTCCACACACTTATTTCTCAGAGTTGAGTAGAGGGCACTTTCCTTATTGTGGACACATACTTCTGACAATGTTTCTAGCTTCATGAAATAAGATGTCCGTGGAAAGTTGGTTTCTGTACAGGGTTGTTTCCTAGCGTTGTCTCTGGTACTCTGCTTATGTCTGTCTTCACATGCATTTTTGAAATGCCTCTGTCTGCATGGGAGAAGATATTTGCAAATGGCATATCAGATAAAGGGCTAGTATCCAAAATCTATAAAGAACTTACCAAACTCAACACCCAAAGAACAAATAATCCAGTCCAGAAATGGGCAGAAGATATGAACAGACATTTCTGCAAAGAAGATGGCCAAATGGCCAACAGACACATGAAAAAGGACTCCACATCACTCAGCATCAGGGAAATACAAATCAAAACCACAGTAAGGTATGGCTAAAACTAACAAGTCAGGAAACGATGGATGTTGGTGAGGATGCAGAGAAAGGGGAACCCTCCTATACTGTTGCGGAAATGCAAGCTGGTGCAGCCACTCTGGAAAACAGTATGGAGGTTCCCCAAGAAGTTGCAAGTAGAGCTACCCTACAACCCAGCAATTGCACTACTGGGTGTTTACCCTAAAGATACAAATGTAGTGATCCAAAGGGGCACATACACCCGAATGTTTATGTCTCCATCAGAAAGAATGAATACCCAACTTTTGTAGCAACATGGAAGTGACTGGAGGAGATTATGCTGAGTGAAATAAGTCAAGTAGAGAGAGTCAATGATCATAGGGGTTTCACTTACTTGTGGAACATAAGGAATAACATGGAGGACATTGGGAGTTGGAGAGGAGAAGTGAGATGGGTGAAAGCAGAGGGGGAGATGACCCATGAGAGAGTGTGGACTCTGAGAAACAAACTGAGGGTTTTGCAGGGAGGGAGGTTGGGAGGTTGGGTGAGCCTGGTGGTGGGTATTATGGAAGGCATGTATTGCATGGAACACTGGGTGTGGTGCATAAACAATGAATCTTGGAACACTGAAAAAAATAAAATTAAATTTAAAAAATAAAGTTAGAGATTTAATTTGTCAAAAACAAACAAACAAAACAAAAAAACAAGATGTTAGCTGAAACTTGAATCCTCTGATTTTGATGTAGTGTAAAGGTGCACCTGCACCCCAATGTTCATAGCAGCAATGTACACAATAACCAAACTGTGGAAGGAGATGAGATGTGCTTCAGCAGGAGAATGGATAAAAAAAAAACCCTGTGGTTCCTATCTACAAAAGAATATGACTCAGCCATCAGAAAGGATGAATACCTTCCATTTGCATCGACAAGGATGGAACTGGAGCGGACTATGCTAAGTGAAATAAGTCAAGCAGAGAAAGACAATGATCATATGGTTTCCCTCATGTGGAACATAAAGAATAGCTTGAAGGACCACAGGGGAAGGAAGGGAAAACTGATTGAGAAGGAATCAGAGAGGAAGATTAACCATGAGAGACTCTGGACTCTGGGAAACAAACTGAGGGTTATGTAATGGAGGGAGGTAGGGGGTTGGGGTAACTGGGTACCGGGTATTAAGGAGGGTACATGTGGTACATGTGGTGATGAGCACTGGGTGTTATATACAACTAATGAATCATTGAACACTTCATCAAAAACTAATGATGGATTATGCTGAGTGAAATAAATCAAGCAGAGAGAGTCAATTATCATATGGTTTCACTTATTTGTGGAGCATAACAAATAGCATGGAGGACATGGGGAGTTAGAGAAGAGAAGGGAGTTGGGGGAAATTGGAAGGGGAGGTGAATCATGAGAGACTATGGACTCTGAAAAACAACCTGAGGGGTTTGAAGTGGCGGGGCAGGTGGGAAGTTGGGGTACCAAGTGGTGGGTATTATAGAGGGCATGGCTTGCATGGAACACTGGGTGTGGTGAAAAAATAATGAATACTGTTTTTATGAAAATAAATAAATTGGAAAAAAAAAACTAAAAGCTCCATCCACCATACCATACCATAAAAAAACAAAAAAACAAAAAAACTAATGATGGACTCTATGCTAATTGAACATAATAACAAGAAAAGTGCACCACAAATTTTGTAAGCCTGTTTTAACATTCCTTCATTTTTTTTTTAATATACTGCTATCCTCCAGGCATGGAAAGGGCCAGGCCTCTTGGGCCTTTGGGAGGAAACAGTCTGCATCTTAGAGATGAGGAGACAGGCTTTCCTCGGGCTCTCATGTCTGGTGAGTGACTGTCCCCTTTGCCAGCTGCTCTTCAAAGGCAAGTCAACAGAACTTGTGGGACTATTTTTAGTGACAGGCTCAGTGATCTTAGGTCCTCCTGCTGAGGCCTGGGGCCTTGAAGTGTCTTCCCAGAAGCCTGGGTGTTGTTTCTAAGGGTCTGTAATACATGAGGTGGCAGCTTTTGAATGTGTTATCTACATTTGTGGGACTGTTCTGTCCTGCATCTCAGGCTGGCAAGGTCCTGGATGTGGGCCTAGCTTCTTCTGGCATTCCTATTTGGAGGGAGAACCAGCAGCTTCACTGATGCCGACCCTGATGCCATGCCCCTATCCAGGTGCTGTAAGTCCCCTTGCATGAATTTTATATCTGCTGTCAAGTAATTTGCAGGGTGGAGAAGACTCCTAGGTCTGCTGTGGGGTGGTTTTCTAACAGAGGCATGATCATGCCTTCCATTGTAAGACCTGCATGTCCAGACACTCCCTGGTGGGCAAGCCTCAGTTTCCTCATTGGAAAGTGGGAATGGTAATGCCTGTTCTGCCTGCCCCCAAGTCTGTCACAATGATTCTATGAAAGCACAGATGTGAGCATGTATTGAAAAATCCTAGTGAAGTGAAAGGTACTATTTCCATTACAGCATGAATAATTTTGTTCACATTTATGCTTTTGCAAATTACAGAAGGGTTCTGAGTAGTGATGCTGTCTTCCTTCCTGGCAGCTCTCGGTGCGAGGGTGGTGATCTGGGCCCAGAACAGAGGGAACTGCTGTAGTCCTGTCCCACCTCGAGGCCCATGTGGTTCTTCCTGCTGTCACTGAGTCTCTATTGGTTCCCTGCAGAGCTCTGGGATGGGGTCACTGATTTGGCAGGACAAACAAAACCAATGGCCCACTTCACCTCATGTGAGTGAAGCACAGGAATGACCTTTGGGTTATTCAGTCACCTTTGGGTCACTCCAGTCACGGACTGGCTGGAGTGGTGGGTACCAAACCAGCCCCAAATTATTCAGCATGCCAGGCAGGGATCAGGGAGGGGTAGGCCCTGAGTGATCTTGATCTTCAACAATTTTACAGACCATATTTCATTCCTTGGAATTTTACTATTTCCTGTGTAAATTTGAGATCTTAAATTTAATAGCCAAGAGCAGCTAATTCAAGGAGCAGTCATCTTTGAACCAGGACACTAGATGAATCAGAGCATCTCCCTTATAAAGCACTCATTTGTTCATGCATTCATTCACTTGTTTGCTTGTTTGAGAGAGGCAGTCTGGTCGATGGAATGGAAGGGTCATCTTTAGAATTCTTTGGCACAGAGTTTGAATCCCAGCTCTGTCTCTCAGAGCTGTGACCTTGAGCAAGTGGAATAACTCTTTGGGACCCCACTTTGCTCAGCCATAAAAAAGGCAGGTGACATTCCCCTCGCAGGCTTGCTCTGAGGGTTGGCACTGATATGCAGACAATAATGTTCACCCAGAGTAAGTGGCCAGGAATCAGACTTCTGCTCTCCAGCTCTGTAACTTTTCACTTATTCTACAATCAACAAATGTCTTTCTGGTGCTGCAGATGTCCCTGCTGCTGCCCCACTCAGTTTCCCCCTCCAGTCCCAGGCACACCTTCCCGATTTCTTAATGTGGGCCAGCAGTGGTGCCCAGGAAGTCTTTCTCTACCTGTGGGTGCCACTGGCTCACCTTATCTGACAGTTCATCAGGCCTGAAGGGCCAGTGCACAATTGTGCTTTGGAAGTAGCCCTCACGTACACTCGGGGTAAATTAAGATTTGCACACCCTTCAAGATATGTCTGAGGTTCCCAGAGGTCCAAGCAGGACTGAGTTCCAGATGTCCACAGTGGTAACTTGCTTGGTAATGAAACTTTATTGGCTGCCCTCCTTTCCTTCCCTCACCTCCTCGATTCTCCCACCAATGCTTTCTGGGATGATCTGTCAAATGAACTACTTGAACTTGAATCCTCATCTCAAGGTCATCACTTCTGGGAGCTGGAAGGGAGCAACTTAAAGCAAGCATCTGATAGGCACTAGTGGATATGTTCAGAGGACAGAGTCTCCTCCCTTGGGGAATTCAGTCTGAGAAGCAAAAATATCCAACCTGAAATAGCACAATGACATAGTTAAGAGGTGCTGGGGGTTGGGAGAAAGGAGGCTGAGGGGTGTGCACTTGAATTTCCCAAGGGAGGACAAGACAAGCCTGAGAAGAGGCTAAGGGAGCCATTGCAGAGGGCAGTCTCTGCAGGGACAGGACTGGGCAGGAGGCCAAGCCTGCTGAAATCTCTGAGGGAATGGCCAAGTGGCAGCACAGGAGCAGGTGGGCTTGTTGTGGGAAGAGGATGAGGGCCCTAATTTGGTGGGGTCAGTCTGTGGGGTGGGGCTGCACCCCTCCACTCTGTGCAGAAGGGGCAGAAAGGACAGATGTGAGGAAAGTTGTGGGTGGGGTAAAGCCCAACCTGTGTCCCAAACCTCCTCCAGGGATCCATCCACATGCCTGGATTCAGCCCCCTGCTTGGGATTTGTCCTGTCAGAATTTCAGTAGTAACAATAAACACAGTAGCTGGAAACATGGGTTGAGCCCTCACTACATCTGAAACACTGTTCCGAGGACTTTACATATATGGCTTCCTCCATGTCCTCTTCCTCTTGGCTTCCTGTCATCCTCAACCCTTTGAGGTAGGCACTAATATTAACATCACTTTACAGATGAGAAAAATAAGGTTCATATCTTTCCTAAACTCAGCTTGTGAAATTATTAATTTCCTTCATTCATCAGCTTGGCCTTTCACAACAAAGCACTAAAGACCAGGTGCCTTGAACAAAAGAAATTTATTTCTCACAGGTCTTTCTTCACAGCTTGAAGTTCAAGCTTGAAGCTCTAGCTAAAGCCAACAGGATTAGTTTCTGGTGAGACCTCTTTTCCTGGGTTGTAGATGGCCACCATTTTGCTGGAGCTTCACATGGCCTCTTCTCTGTGAGCACAGAGAGACAGGAAGCAAGAGATGAAAGAGAGAGAGAGAGAAAGATGAGAGATGAAAGACAGACACACACAGAGAAAGATGAGAGATGAAAGACAGAAACACACAGAGAGAAAGATGAGAGATGAAAGACAGGCAGACACACACACGCACAGGAGGGGGATCTCTTGAGTCTCTTCCCCCAGTTGTTGGGACATCAGTCCTATCTTCTCAGGGTCCCGCCCATAAGGCCTCATTTAACCTTCATTGCATCCCTATAGGCCCCATTGCCAAGTACAGTCACAGTGGGGATTAGGGCTTTAATACACAAATTTGTTGGGGTTGGGGGTTGAACAACATAATTTAGTCCATAATATCCCCAACATTGTATAAAACTTTATCATTTACAAATGTCATTTTGTAAAGGGTAAGTTCTATATATCTTAAGTTTCCATCCCAGGACTACAGTTTTGGCATAGTAGCTCTTTGCAAAAGCTACTTACCGCTTAAAATTCAGACAGGCCTGTGGACTCCCAAGGCAGCACTCTGGGTGGGCACTTATTAATGCTGTAAGTGAGAGGAAGAGAATGGGGCATGAGCCAGGACCTGGTGCCCACCACCCGCCACTTACCAAGGCCCTTAGGAATGGGTCCTGTGTCCTAGCATGGAGATTGTCCTTTGGAGCTTAGCTGGGGCTGCCCCCTTCTCAAGAGTGCTGTATTCTCCCCTATGGCTTCTTTACTAGAGGTCAACTGTGAGTTACCATCTATCCTTACACTTTTGTTGGCTTATTTTTCTTGCATTAGAGTTAGGTAGGAAATAAAATGTTTCTTATACCCATAACTATATATTGAAACAAGATAATCTCCCCTAAAAAGTTACAGAACCCACGGCAAGGTTACAAATGGGGGCCCACAGACCATATGTTTAACTACATATGCAAATAAAACATGGCTGGGGTGCCTGGATAGCTCAGTTGGATAAGCATCTACCTTCAGCTCAGGTCATGATCTCAGGGTCCTGGGGTCCTGCATAGGGCTCACTGCTCAGTGTGGAATCTGTTTCTCCCTCTCTCTCTGCCTCTGTCTTTCTCTCTCTCTCTCTCAAATAAATAAACAAAATATTTAAAAACATATAAATAAATAAATAAAATCTTTAAAAAAAAAAAAAACTATGGCTGTAAAATACAATCTATTCTATTGTCTAGCCTTGACAAATGTACCTCCATTGCAACTTGGGAGGCTGGGTTCTAGTGTAAACTTCTTGGACTCCTGTGGTCATGCCCCCCACCTGTTCATTGTCTGGGGCACTGATCCAGGTATACATCCGAGAAGTGGGCTTAGGGTCATTCAGAATTCTCAGGTCCTGGGGAGTTGGCGCATGGTCTGGAGAGTTTAGGGCAGGATTACTAGCTACCAGTGGACATAAACCCTCTTTCTGTGGGGAGGGCAGAAGGTGCCAGAGGATGGCTGGCCCCTGAAGCCTAGGTGCCTAAGGAGGTATGCAGGCAGTACCCAAATGTGGAAGGCTGCACATTGCCTGAAAAACAGGGTGTGAATGAGTGTGTGTCTGTGAACCTGTAATCTGCAGAGTTGTCTTTTGCTGAAATAATATCATGTAGTACTAAATCTTGTTAAATATCTAGCTTTCACTCGCCCTTGCGTTCCCATCCCTGTTTTGGACACTTTTCTGGTTGAACTCACGTTGAACTTTGCCTGAGGCTCTCTGCCTCCAAAATCCCTCATCCCTCTTTAGATCTTGGTTAAAAGAGGCCTACAGTCAAGACATTTCTGAGTCTATCATGGAAAATAGAACCAGGCTGGATATTGCTCACTTTGTTAGGTGTGATACTGGTATCATGGGAATGTTTGAGAAAATAAACATTTATACATTAGCTAAGATACTCAAGTATTTAAGGTGAAATATGTCTGCCGGAACGCTTTAAAATTGCTCCAACGTGGGGGCTGGAGGGGAATGTGTGTGTGGGGAGGGATATAGACGGAAAAAAAAAAAAGGCAAAGTGCAGACTATGATGGAAGCTGGTGCATGGACGCGTGGGACAATTCCACTGTTCTACTTTTGTATGCGTGCACATTCCTACAACAAAGATGTTAGCCACGAGAACAAAACGCTATTCCTGGGGACTAGCCAGTCAGCACTGGCTGCCCGCGAAGCATCTGTGCCTTAGGAATGGCCCGTCTTCGTACTTCCTTAAGCCCAGTATCCTCCCGGGACGTTTTACAGCCCGAGATTCGTTTTCCTTTTTTGTGAACCAAGCCTTGGATGATTCACTACTACACAGGAGAAGGGGTCCTGGCGTGCTCGGGCAACGCTCGGTTTACACAGTCATAACCTGGGTGAACCGGGCCTGGACACGACTTCCGACGCCACCAATCCTCAACACGAACTCCACGGTCCCCAGTCCCCGAGGGCTGGCTCTGCGCGGCTCTGCCCTCCGGCGCGGGCTGGGCAGGGCAACGCGATTGGTCCGTCTGTTCCCCCCCCCCGCCACGCCTCCAGGGCCGCCCCTCCCCGGCCCCGCCCCCGCGCGCAGTCTCCGGGTCCGGCCCCTGCCGGGAGGGGTGGCCAGAGGAGCCTCACTTCCTAGTTTCCTCCGTAAGCCCTTCCCGCAGCCGGCCCACCTCCTGCCTGACTTTTGTGCGCCGCAGCCCGGGAGGGGATCTGGTAAGCGTGACCCTGCGCCTCACGCGGGCTGGGGCCGGGGTGCGCGTAGTCTGGGTAAACCGAGGGTGTGGTCCAAACCGGGGCATTCCGAGGGAGGGTCTGGGTGGGTGTGGGTGTCATACTGGAGAGGCCCGGCCCAGGGGAAGCGCTGGGGTGGGGCCCAGGATGGGGGTGCGCCGCAGAGGGAGCAAACCCAGAGCTGTTCCAGGGCATCTCGGGGCCCGGTGGGTCACACATGGGAATCCCGGGGCTTGGGGAATGAAGAAGAAGAGGTAAACCGATAGCCGGGATGTCAGATGGGAGGCCGGGCCAGGAGGTATGCAAATGTAAGGTAAAACGGGGAAAGGGAAGGAAAAGTGGTTCCAGGGGACCTAGGGCAGAGGCGACGCGTAGTCAGTTAGCCAAGTTAGGACTCAGGGCAAGGGCAGCGCTAGATGAGGGACATGGGATGGAGAGAGACAAACCGGGGCTGGTTCAGTGCCCTTGCTGGTGGGAAATGGGGAATCCAGACTGTGAGGCGTGGGCAAGTCTTGTTCTTCAGGTATCTCTGAGGCACCCTCCTCTCCCACAGGTCCAGTGTCTGGGCTTAACTGGCCTCCTCTACCGCACCTACTGATCAGAAACTACCCAGGTGGGTACTCCAGGTGATTCTAATGCAGCCATAGTTTAAGAACCACAGGTCTAAAACATGAGAACTTTGAGGGGTTTGAACTAGTGATGGGGACTGGCCAGGTGTCTTGTGAAATAAATGTGTTTTTATTTAATCTTCACAACTTTGAAGTCAGTGCTATTGTCCCCATTTAACAGATGAGGCACTGGAGGTGCAGAAATTGAACTTTTCCAAGGACCCACATTTAGGAAGGAGAAGAGCTGGGATTCAGACCCTGCTGGCAGGCTCCAGGGTGCTCCCACTGAACCTGGTCTCCTGTGAAGCCCAGAGGCACTTTGACCTCACAGGCAGGTAGTGGGCAGCTGAGTGGAGCTGATTGATTCCAGCATTTCAGCTGCCCACTGAATAGTTAGGAATGGCCATCCCTCCTGCCTTGGGGTGAGCACTAGTTTGTATGAAGTGCTAGCGACCAGGTCTCAGACCTGATGTGCATTGGGGTTCCCAAAATGGCTTGGATTCAAGGCCAGCTTCTCCCTGACTCACTGGGAGGCGTCGGGAAGATCAGTGACTTTATAGACTCACGTGCCTGGCAGCCAGTGTTCACCTGGGCCCTGGTATCCCGGCCCAGCCCCTGTCGTTGCCTGCACCAGAAGAACGGGTTCCCAAGCACTCTGGACCTGCAGGGCTCTCGCTCCACATTGACATCTTGTCTGGGGAGTTCTTTGTTGTGGGGGGCTGTCCTGCAGCACTCCCTCCATCTTGTGCCCTCTGGGGGAAAGGCCGGGTGGGCACCCCTGCCCTGGAGTCCATGCCATCTCCCCCCAGCTTTGCCCCTCGCTGTGGGCTACAGGAGAGGGTTTACTGTGTCCAAAGCCCACTCTTCCAACAGGAGTCTCCCTCACCAGCAGGCCTGTCCTTCAGGACCTGGTATGTCCATCTGTGCTCATTTCTGTTGATCCAAATGACATTTGAACCCCTTCTCTTGAAACACTCCCATGTTCTCCAGGAAACTGAGTGGCTCTGACCACCGTCCATGGGGATGTGAGGTCTCTGCTGGTGGGATATGGTGTCCTCATGCTGTTGGGGGCACAGAGCAGGTAGGAAGTCCTGCTGGGTGTTGACCACATTGTGCCTCTGACCCACTTAGATGATTTTAGAGGACATTCCTCAGTGTGCTTTCCTCACGCAAGTTTCTCTTAGACCTGCTCCATGGGGACCCGTAGCTCTGCCTTGCACCTTGAGACGTGGTCTCTTTATCAGCAGTCAGGGAACCCTTCAGTTTAGCTCAGCTGCTGGCACTTGCCTCATGGTGCCAACCTGGTTTCTTGGTGTATCTGGAAACTCATTGTGTTCTGCCTGAATCTCACCACCAGGAGGGGGTCATCTGCAGTTTTATTTTATTCCTAATGGGTTTTATACATTTTGTATTTAACTTTCCTGTTTTGATCTCCTAATGAACTTGTGGCCCTTTGTAGATTCAACTTGTGAAGTGGTAATTATACTGTATTTATTATTATTAGATGCTGAAGTTACCACTGATTGACAGCGGTGGTCTGTTTACATTTTGTTCCTTTGTCATTTTCATCCCTCAGACACTTTTGAAAGCATCTTATTTTCTAGCAACAGCAGCATGTTCCAGAGCCATCTTGATTTTTCTCCAATCTCAAGTTATGGAAGTCATTGTCCTCTAAGAGTCCTGGTTCTGAGTATTAGAGATGAGTATCTGAGTGTCAGAGGTGCAAGAGGGCACCCACCAGACTAAAGGAAAGTCCTGTTGCTTTGGACTACTTCTAGAAGTGTCAGAGTCAGAAAGTACGTCTTTTTTTAAGGTTGGTGTTCACATTGACTTTGAGTATTTCGATGCTGTATACTCAGCTGTCCTTGCAGTATGTCATGTCTTGGGTGTCTAAGACTTCTCTTCCACACTGGAAGTCCTGAGCTCAGCCCTCAGTGCTCTCAGCCCCAGAGGAGGGCAGTTGAACTAACTGAACAGTCACAGAGCTGGGAGTTACCAGTTACCCTTGAAGCGTAACAAAGCAGGGGAAAACCTAGGGACTTAAAACAACAGTGATTTACCCTTTTTCAGTGTTCTGTGCATTTATTGCTGAGGTGTAACTTTGGCTTCATGGGAGTCATCTGAGGACACTCCTCTGCCCTGATTCCTTTTAGGGGGAGAAGCAAGAGAGTTGTCTTTTGGAACAGAAAAACCAGTCTGAGGAAGAAACAAGAACTCCTTGCTCTGCCTTTAAGGCCCTACAGGACAGGCTATCCTGCCATCCTCAAGTTTGCCCTACTCCAGTGCCTTTGTACTTGCTGCTGTCTCTGCTTGCAGGGCTCTTTCCCTAGACCTTTGCACAGTTGGCATTTTTAAAGAAGTTTTATTTATTTTTTAGTAATTGCTATACCCAACATAGCTCAGACTCACAAGAGTCACATGCTTTTCTGACTGAGCTAACCAGGTGCCCCTGTGCAGTTGGCATTTTTTTTTTAATCAGTTAGAGCTTAGTAAAGTGTCATCCTCTCTTCTAGGACCTTTCTTGTTCCTCCATCCTACCTTACTCTACACTTTCCTGGGGTAGTCCCTGTCAGTTCACTGTGTTTAATTACTCTTGCTCATTTGTTTGTTCTCTTGTTTATTTATGTCTCTGCCTCTACAATGCAAATTTCCTGAGAGCAGGACCTTTATCTGTCTTGCTTTTCACTGTATTCTTGGTGCCTAGAAAAATCCCTAGTATAAAAGGAAGGAACAAAACGTCATTTGTTGAATGGATGATGAATTGTTCATGCACCGAGGGGGGAGGAAGGATGACTGGATGAGGCACAGAGGATTTCTGAGGCAGTGAAACTACTCTTGATGAGTGCATTATGGTGGATACATATCATACACATTTGTCCAGACCCACTGAGTGTACGGCACAGGATTGAACCCCAATATAAACTGGACTTGGGGCAATTGTGGTGTGTCAGTGTAGGTTTAGTGTACCCTGCTCCTCTCTTGTGCAGGATGTTGGGGGAACTCTCTGTACCTCCCTCTCAATTTTTCTGTGAACCTAAGGCTGCACTAAAAAAGAAAGGTGGTTTTTTTTAATAGTGTACATTCATCAGAAGGAAGGCTGAACAGTATAGACGTGTATAAAATCCAAAGGATTACATCCAGGCCTCCTGAACCCCAGGCCCTTTCTGTTTATATCTGTGCCTTCTGTGTTGACTGACTGGGTGGCTGTGGTGCCTTTCATGGGAAAGATGAGATCGAGAGGAGGCATGGGGACATTGAGAGCTCTGCCTTAGACCTAGGGTGCCTAAGGCACCTCTCAGACCAGTGAGTGGGAAGTTGGCTTTCCACATCTGGATCTGGGCTGAGCTGGAGACCTCTGTTGAGGGGGCAGCAGCAACACATCATTGTTACTTCAAGCACAGGCCTGGGGGAGGTTCAGTCACAGGCTGTGGACACAAGAGAGGTGAGGAGAGTCTGGAGTGTCGGAGGTCAGTGAGGAGGAGAAGCCACAGCAGGAAAAGGGGTTCCTTTAGTGGGGGAAGCAACAGTTGTCTTTTGGAAACTGAAAAGGGACAGTAGGACACCAGGGGAGTAGGTCGAAGTGAAGCATGCATGGAAACCTGGGAAGGGCCATTAAGAAGGACAGAGAATTTCAGATAAATAAGGAATCCGTTTTCAGTATCAAGTTTCACTTGATCTGCTAAATCTGGTAGCCCAAAGCCAGGAGGAGAAGGCTGTGACATCCCTGTCAGCCTTTCCACAGTGGTGCTGTAAAGGCCAGGGAAGCCTGTGGACCTGTACTACTTAATGAGCCCCGAACCAGTTCCCCAGCTGGGAGTACTGTTGAGGCTGGACTGGCCCTTGTGGTTCTTACTGTCACAGGAAGTGCCTCAGCAAAACCCATCAGAGAATTGTGAAGAACAAGCTTTCTTACAGATCCTGGGGGGACACTGCATGCCTCAGGCCCACACAGCCACACAGTGTGGTCTCAGGTAGAGAGAGGGAGGGGGTGAGGACATAGGGCCAGCCTTTCCTTGGGTGGGATAACTAGGGTTTCATGGGTTTACTGTTTATCAGATGCTTTAAAACCCAAGAGCAAGAATCAGGATGAGGGAGGAGAAGTGGGGTCTCTCAGGCGGTCAGTGATCTAGGTTACCTAGGATCTGCTAAAGGGGGAGCTCCGTGAGTGCTCCCAGCTCCGTAGCCTGGCTCTTGGGTGGTCTGCTAGTAGCTGTGTCATACAGCTGGGTTCACAGATGTCTTTGTCATGGCTGCTTTAGCAATCAAAGGCTTCATGTCTGGCACACACTACAGGGGAGTCTCAAGGAGCCTCAGGAGAAACAGAGTCAGCCCCAGAACCATTAACATAACCTTTATTCTAGAGTACTGAACACTGGAAGGGTCCCAAAGAGCATTCTAACTTGGAGAAGGAGGGTGGAGTGTTTTATGGGCTCTAGCAGGAAGGTATTGGTTAGAATTCCCCTAAACTTAGCAGGAAGAGGGCAGCCCCAGTCCAGCCAGTTTCAGAAATGAGAGCACGCCATCGTTCTTGAGTGTCAGCAGCTCTTTCAGGCAGTCTGGACTTGATCAGGAGGGATGAAAGGAACAAGAGCTAAAGTCACATGTAGGAGGGGCTGGGGGCACACTGCAGGGGTAAGGATGTGGGGGAGGCCATGGTGGGCAGGTCTTAAATCCTTGAGAGTGTCTCATGCCATGCTGAGGTTTGGGGGAATTGTTTGGCATTGTGCAGGTGGCCTTGGCAAGGGCCACTTATGCAGGGATGAGATGGATGGCTGTTGAGCACAGGGGAAGGCCACAGAGACAGTGGGGATGTGTCTCTTTCATTGTGTTCTGGAGGGGAGGAGGAAATGGGGTGCAAGCTAGAGGGTGGCTTGAGGGAGATTCTAGAACAAGGTCCTATTGTCAGCAGATGATCCTGGAGAGGTAAAGGGGAGAAACTGAAAAGGCAGGAGAGAGGAGACCTTTGTGAGCCCTGGTCCTTGCAAGAGCTGAGGTGGGCTCTGGGGCACAGATGAGAAGCTGGTGCTCCTCATGTCCTTTACTCTGTGTTTCCTCTGCTATGTGATGGGGGCAGTAATAGACCTTCTTGAGACTTGTGAGGCTAAGAGAGATGTGAAGGACCACTGCATTGGTCATGGGGAGCTGTGTCTATTATTATTATTATTATTATTATTTTAAGAAATTATGGATCTGGTACTTCAGGGACTCAGGGACCACCCTGCCCTGCTCTACTAATTGTCCTTCCTTCCTAGGTTTCCAGGGGAGCCACATAGCAGAGCAGAATGGGGACCTGAGACCCTATTGACAGTTTTTTATGTGGCTCCCAGTGATGCTCGTACTGGGGCTGTTCCTTCCTCTGTTACCTGCTTCCCTGCTATCACCAGGCCTTCCATGGAAGCCTGGCTCACTTTACCAGGACTGCTGTACAGACTGTGATGGATTTAAAGAGAGTGGTTGGTTTGCCTCAAGGGTTCAGGCTTTGAGGGTTTAGGGCAAGAAAGCCACTGGGAAAGTAGAACAGGGGTCTTAGTCCTAACGAATGACCTGGGTCTGGACCAGCCAGGTGAGGGTGGCTCCTTTTGACCGCAGGGGATCAGGATGGGCGAGTCAGGGTGGGCCTTGTAACCTGCTGTGCAAGAGGAGCAGACCTTTCCCATCCCACTGCTGGGCTGCTACAAAGCCTTTAGGAAGATGGAGTCATGCTGCAGTAAGTTGTTCCCATTGTTTGTTTGTTTGTTTTTGTTTGTTGTGGGTTCTTGCCTTTTTGAGCTGAGCAAAGCCTGCCTTGGCCCAAGTTCTGTAGGCTTGTGTGTGTGTGTGGAAGGTTTCTACCTTCTAAAGTGTCCCTGAAGACGTGAGGCCTCCCCTGCGCCCTGTTTACTCACTGCTAACTCAGACTGTCCTCACAGGCCCAGTGTCTCTGCTGACTTTAAGAAACCTGCTGCACACAGTGCTGGGGCCCTGTCCCCTGATAATGGTGGCCTTGGGCTGCTTGTGGCTACAGGTTAAAACATCGACTTGTCCCTGCTGAGTTCTTCCGTCCGCTCTTCCTGCCTATAAAATCCTGTGGAAAAGGCTTTACCAGCACCTGGGTGGACTATCAAGGATGACATGAGAAGCCATGAAAATTACATCCATTATATATGGACAAGTATATACATTTTATTAAATAAAACAAGCCAGGGTCTATAACCTTGACTAAAAAAAATAGCATGCATGAGTTTGTGTGTATGTTTGTGTACATTGGAAAGATACACACTAGATTTAGTGTTAATTATTGGGTGGGGCAGTAAAATTGTTGATTTAAATTTCCATATTTATACCTTTTTTGTGATTTCTAAATTGCATTTCTTAGGAACACATTAGTTTTGTATTAAAAAACAATGAGGCGATTTTTATTTTGGAGCAGAATAGGTGGATCGTGGCGGTCATATCGTCAGATTGGACACAGCAGTGAGTTGGTCCCACAGCCTGGCTGAACATGAGTACACTAATGTCGGGCTGATGAAACCAGACATGAATAAATGAGAGCATGACTTTACTGATCTAAATTGCCAAGTAATCAGACACTATTGTTTAGGACTGTGCTCCTAGGCACTCCTGTTTAGGACGACACTCATAGTTGGTAACACTAAGGAAGAAATGAAACGTCAGCTGAGGAGTGGTTCTCTCCAGTTTGGACAGTGGTTATCTGTGATAAGGAATAGAAGCTGTTACTGGACAGGGGCTCAGAGAGTTTGGGAAGCTGTAGTCTGCCTCTTGACCTTATTCCATAAATAATTCATGAATATTTTTTATGGACATCCAAATCACGTACCATAAAATTCACCCCTTCAAAATGTATAATTCAGGAGAACAGAAATACATGTTCATACAAAGACTTGCATACATATGTTCATAGCAGTATTATTTGTAATAGCCAACAAGTAAAAAAAAACGTTCAGGGGCGCCTGGGTGGCTCAGTGGGTTAAAGCCTCTGCCTTCGGCTCAGATCATCATCCCAGGGTCCTGGGATCAAGCCCTGTGTCGGGTTCTCTGCTCAGTGGGGAGCCTGCATCCTTCTCTCTCTGCCTGCCTCTCTGCCTACTTGTGATCTCTGTCTGTCAAATAAATCAATAAAATCTTTAAAAAGTTCAAATGTCCATCACCTAATGAATAGGCAAACACAATGTGGTCTGTTCATACAGTGGAATATATTTCACTGGTATATGAAACTTTGTTCCTATATATAGCTCTGTGCTCTCCTACTTTGTGCTCCTACTGTCATACAAATTACATATTTAGTTACCGTGTACCCATGTGTAGTGATTTGTCATTATTGAGTTATGCAGTTGTCTTTGAATTAGAGGAGAGAAAAAAGAGTTACTAATAAAATCGCAGAGAGAGTCAATTATCATATGGTTTCACTTATTTGTGGAGCATAAGAAATAGCATGGAGGACATGGGGAGATAGAGAGGAGAAGGGAGTTGGGGGAAATTGGAAGGGGAGGTGAACGATGAGAGACTATGGACTCTGAAAAAGAATCTGAGGGTTTTGAAGGGGTGGGGGGTGGGAGGTCGGGGTACCAGGTGGTGGGTATTATAGAGGGCACGGCTTGCATGGAGCACTGGGTGTGGTGAAAAAATAATGAATACTGTTTTTCTGAAAATAAATAAATTGAAAAAAAATAAATAAAGGTGAAAAAAAAATTTTTTTTAATTTTTAAATTATTTATTTTATTTTATATCATCATGATACATGTACTCTTTAATCCCTATCACCTGTGTTCCCCAACGCCCTACTTACATCCCCTCTGGTGACCCTCAGTCTGTTCTTTAGAGTTCAGACTCTATTGCTTGGTTTGTCTCTTTCCCCATCTTTTCTTCCCCTTATATTTATGTGTTTTTTTCTTAAATTCCACATATGAGTGAAATCATATGGTATTTGTCTTTCTCTGACTTACTTCACTCAGCATAGTACCTTGTAGCTCCATGCACGTCATTGTAGATGGCAAGATTTCATTCTTTCCATGGTTAAATAATATCCCAGTGTGTGTGTATCTTGCTTCTTTACCCATTCATCAGTCGATGAACACTTGGGCTGTTTCCACATCTTGGCTGAAGTAAATAATGTTATAAACATAGGGCTGCATGTATCCCTTTGAATTAGTATTTCTGTATTCTTTGGGTGAATACCCAAGAGTAGAATTACCAGATCATATGGTAGTTCTATTTTTAACTTTTTGATGAACCTCCATACTATTTCTTTTTTTTTTTTTTCAATTTATTTATTTTCAGAAAAACAGTATTCATTATTCTTTCACCACACCCAGTGCTCCATGCAAGCCATGCCCTCTATAATACCCACCACCTGGTACCCCAACCTCCCACCCCCCCCCGCCACTTCAAACCCCTCAGACTGTTTTTCAGAGTCCATAGTCTCTCATGGTTCACCTCCCCTTCCAATTTACCCAAATTCCCTACTCCTCTCTAACGCCCCTTGTCCTCCATGCTATTTGTTATGTTCCACAAATAAGTGAAACCATATGATAATTGACTCTCTCTGCTTGACTTATTTCACTCAGCATAATCTCTTCCAGTCCCGTCCATGTTGCTACAAAAGTTGGGTATTCATCCTTTCTGATGGAGGCATAATACTCCATAGTGTATATGGACCACATCTTCCTTATCCATTCATCCGTTGAAGGGCATCTTGGTTCTTTCCATAGTTTGGCGACTGTGGCCATTGCTGCTATAAACATTGGGGTACAGATGGCCCTTCTTTTCACGACATCTGTGTCTTTGGGGTAAATACCCAGGAGTGCAATGGCAGGGTCATAGGGAAGCTCTATTTTTTAATTTCTTGAGGAATCTCCACACTGTTCTCCAAATAGGCTGCACCAACTTGCATTCCCACCAACAGTGTAAGAGGGTTCCCCTTTCTCCACATGCTCTCCAACACATGTTGTTTCCTGTGTTGTTAATTTTGGCCATTCTAACTGGTGTAAGGTGATATCTCAATGTGGTTTTAATTTGAATCTCCCTGAGGGCTAATGATGATGAGCATTTTTTCATGTGTCTGATAGCCATTTGTATGTCTTGATTGGAGAAGTGTCTGTTCATATCTTCTGCCCATTTTTTGATGTGTTTGTCTGTTTCGTGTGGGTTGAGTTTGAGGAGTTCATTATAGATCCTGGATATCAACCTTTGGTCTGTACTGTCATTTGCAAATATCTTCTCCCATTCCGTGGGTTGCCTCTTTGTTTTGTTGACTGTTTCCTTTGCTGTGCAGAAGCTTTTGATTTTGATGAAGTCCCAGAAGTTTATTTTCGCTTTTGTTTCCTTTGCCTTTGGAGACGTATCTTGAAAGAAGTTGCTGTGGCTGATATCAAAGAGATTACTGCCTATGTTCTCCTCTAAGATTCTGATGGATTCCTGTCTCACGTTGAGGTCTTTTATCCATTTTGAGTTGATCTTTGTGTACGGTGTAAGAGAATGGTCGAGTTTCATTCTTCTACATATAGCTGTCCAGTTTTCCCAGCACCATTTCTTGAAGAGACTGTCTTTTTTCCACTGTATATTTTTTCCTGTTTTGTCGAAGATTAATTGACCATAGAGTTGAGGGTCCATATCTGGGCTCTCTACTCTGTTCCACTGGTCTATGTGTCTGTTTTTATGCCAGTACCATGCTGTCTTGGTGATCACAGCTTTGTAATAAAGCTTGAAATCAGGTAAGGTGATGCTGCCAGCTTTATTTTTGTTTTTCAACATTTCCTTAGCGATTCGGGGTCTCTTCTGAGTCCATACAAATTTTAGGATTATTTGCTCCAGCTCTTTGAAGAATGCCGGTGGAATTTTGATCGGAATGGCATTAAAAGTATAGATTGCTCTAGGCAGTATAGACATTTTAACAATGTTTATTCTTCCGATCCAAGAGCATGGAATGGTCTTGGATCGGAAGAAATCGATTCCATTTACTCTAGCACCAAGAACCATAAGATACCTTGGAATAAACCTAACTAAAGAGGTAAAGGAGCTGTACTTGAGGAACTATAGAACACTCATGAAAGAAATTGAAGAAGACACAAAAAGATGGCAGTCTTATTCTTTAAGCACTTTGAGTACGTCATCCTGCTGCCTCTGGCCTCCATGATTTCTGATGAGAAGGAAGCTGTTAATCTTCTTGAGGAGTCCTGGCCCATGAAGAGTAGACTCCTCCCTGCTTTTAAGATTCTCTGAAAAACAATCTGAGGGGTTTGAAGTGGCGGGGTGGGGGGTGGGAGGTTGGGGTACCAGGTGGTGGGTATTATAGAGGGCACAGCTTGCATGGAGCACTGGGTGTGGTGAAACAATAATGAATACTGTTTTTCTGAAAATAAATAAATTGGAAAAAAAAAAGATTCTCTGTGTTTGACTGTTTGATTATGGTATGTCTTGGCATGGATTTCTAAATTTATTCTACTTGGAATTTGTTGAGTTTCTTGACTATGGAAATTTTTCTGATCATGTTTGGAAAGGTTTGGCCCCTTCTGTCTTCAGATACTCTTTTGGACCCCTTTACTCTCCCTTATCCCTTCCTGAGACTCCTGTTAGGCAAATGTTGGTTTGCTTGATGACGTCCCACAGGCCTCTGAGGATTTGTTCTTTTTTCTTCATCCTGTTTCTTTCTGTTCTTCAGATTGGATAATCCATGCTGATTTATCTTTCTGTTCAGTGGTTTCTTATTCTCCCTGCTCAGATCAGCTGTTGTGCTCCTTGAGGGAATTTTACAGTTTGGCTGTTAAATTTTACAACTCCAGAATTTCTATTTGGTTCTTTTAAAACGTTTTTATCTCTTTATTGATATTCTCTATTTGGTTAGACCTCCTTTTCATACTTCCTTTGGTTCTTCAGGCATGGTTCCTTAAATTCTTTGTACATATTAAAAATAGCCAATTTAAAGTTTTTGTCTAGTTAGTCCAATGTCTGGGCTTCCTCAGGATATTTTTTTATTAATTGCTTTCTTCCCTGTGCATAGGTCATAGTATCATGTTTTCTTGCATGTCTCCTATTTTTTGTTGAAAACCGGACATTTAAAATTCTATAACATGGGGCGCCTGGTTGGCTCAGTTGGTTAAATGTCCAACTGTTGGTTTCATGATCTCAGGGTCCTCGGATTGAGCCCCACATTGGCCTCTTTGCTCAGTGGAGAGCCTACTTCTCCCTCTTCCTCTGCCTGCTGCTCCCCCTACTTGAGCGCGCGCTCTCTCTCTCGTGTGTGTATGTGTGTCAAATAAATAAATAAAATCTTTTATAAAAATTTCATAATGTGACAACTCTAGAAATTAGATTCTCCCCTCTGCTCAAGGTTTCTTAGTGACTTTAATGAGTGACTTCTTTAGTTTGTATTCTGGGTTGTACAGGGCCACTGAAGTCTCTGCTTGTGGTCAGGTAACGCTTGGCTAGAGATCTCCTTGAATGCCCTATGTGGAACTGCTGAACCTCCCTGTCTTTGCCTGGAGGCTCTGTGTGCACGTTGGGGCACATCTTCAGCACAGAGCCTGGGAGGGGACAGTTCTGCCTCAGCCCTCACTTACTGCTCCTGCAGAGCCTCTAGAGCAGCTGGAGGGTAGAGCTTCAGGCCTTTTCAGCTATTTCCTGAGCAGATGCCCAGCTCAGTAAGAGTGGCCTTCTAGATCCCAGGAAGTTTTAGAAACTTTGCAGAATTTTCACAGACATCTCAGCAGCTTTTCCTTTTAGGCTTTTTGGTTGGTGTATTATTTACCCCAGCTATTACCCGCTACCTCAGGCAGCTGTGGAGTTCCTGTAATTGTTTTCAAGAAATGTCTCCCAGGGAAGGGGCTTTTTACACTGAGTAAATTATGAGTCCAGTGAAATACAGATAGTTTGTAAGTGGCAGTTTCCAGTAAACCACCTGCTAGGTCAAAGGAGGACAATTTTTTGAGAATGAGACTTTGAAAGATCTTGAGCCCATTCTGTTCTCTCTGGGCTGTTGGTTTTTAAGGCTGCTGCAGAACCAGAGAGCAGGGGGTGGGACTAAGGCACAGTTAAAACATCATGAATACCCATGTTGCTGTTCTTGCTAAAGATTCAGCATTTTTTTCTTGAATAGATGCTCCTTGCATTGCTGCAAGCCTTTGATTAATTTCCAGAGTTCTGAAAAAGTGGATTTTGACAGTTTTTGCTAGCTTTCTTGTTCTTTTATGGAGGAGAGAATTTTCAGTTCCCTATATCACCAGTTTTGCTGACTCTAATTCATAAATACTTAGTGCTATCTTTTATAATGTATTTTTTTCCCCTCAAACATATGCATATTAAATTAAAAAAAACTTTAAATTGGGGTTGCAGGAGACCATGTGGAGCAGTCGCTGAGTGAGGGGCTGCTGGACAGAAGGGCTTGAGGGCTTACCGGGCATCAGCCCCAGAGGGGTCAGGAACTCTACCAAACAGTTCCTGTTGCTTTGTGTCTTCCAGGTTACAGCTGCCAGGGGCTCAGTTCTGCTCACATGGATGGGACAGAGACCCGGCAGCGTCGGCCAGAGGAACTGGTTCTGCCACACACTCTCAGTCCTGGAAGACTCCCTGCAGCCTCAGAAGATGGACCTCTGAGTGTGCCTGAGAGCCAAAGGGCAGTCTCTAAACCACTGGGGGCTGAGCTCAGCAGGGAGACTGCCTTATCCATTGGCCTTCAGGTGATAGTCCCCTTCGTGTTTGCTGGACTGGGACTCTCTGGGGCTGGTGTACTTTTGAACTATTTCCAGGTAAGAGGGAACTAAATGGTAATAGTGCTGTTGGTGGCATTGTTGAATGTTGTCCCTAAAGTTGAGTCCAGCTTGAGGGACAAGGGGCAGGGCCTTCTCTTCTCAAATACCATTTTTCTACAAATTTCACAGGATTCTTTTAGTTACTGGTGATGGAGACTAAATTTAACTCAGGTTAAGCCTAAAACAGACAATTTATTAACCCCTGTAATTGGAATATCTAAAGGGTCATGCCGCTTTTCTAACAGCACACAGGAGAAGAATGAGGCACAAACAAGTCAGCTCTAAGAGAGAAGGAGCAGGGGATGATAGCTGGAAGGGCTGTCTTCCCAAACAACTCCTCAGTCCCTCATTTATTAGATACATGATAGCAACAAAGGAGAAGGAAAGGTTATACAATAGCCATATGCCTAGTAGGTAAACAAGAAGGAATGTGAGACATATATGATGGTCACAAGTCTTAGGGGTAAAGGAGGTAAACAAGAAGAGGAGTAAGGTGCGTCTGGTCTGGCAGCAAGGATTTGTAGTTTTGCAAGCGCACTTAAAGGGATTACCTTAACAGCAGGCTTTCTCTGAGGCAGGGGAGACAACAAAAAAGGGAAGCAGGCAGTGTTCCACCCTGAGCAAGCCTGGCATCCCCAGCTGCTCAGCTTCAAGGACATGTATCATCCCTTCCACCAGAGGCCTGCTACTAGTACCTGTTTTTCTCAAGGTCTTCTTTAAGCATGCTTGCATCACCAATACAACTCCTCATTAGTTAAAGTTATATTTTAAGCAGTATATTATTCTGAGGGACAGTTACAGAGTTAGATTTTAGCCTCAGCATGATCCAGGTGCTTAAATGATATCATTATGCTGGCTTTTTCTCTGTCACTCAACTATGTTTTATTTTCAGGCAGAATTCTGTACCTAGAGGTGAGGATGGCCCTTGGCAGTTAATCCTTGGTATATGTGTTATTAGAAAAAAGAGAGACCTCTTTGTCAATGTCCACATCAGTCTCTGAACATTGATTCTGATGTCAGGTGTCCACTCCTGGTCCAGTCACTGTTCCCTGAGGGAGGACATTCTCTGCTTGGCTAGCCTGACTCTCAAGTATTAATAACTCTTTGAGGGAGGCAGGGTTCTTTGATTTGCAACCCTACTGGAATGCCACATAGTGGGGAGCTGGGAGTCACCCATCAGACAAAAAAGTTACCAATGTGCCATGCCTTGCCTGTTCTGCTACTGTCAGAGCCCTTTGTCTATCCTCCCTGAAAAAGCATAATCCAAAGAATATTCTAAGTAACGACTGGTCAGATCTCTCCTATCAGCAGAGAACAAGGATTGTCTCGAGTGGGGCAGACTGAGAGAAGCAGGCTGCCCTGTCTGACAGCTCCCAGCCTGTGCCTCACTCTGCACTCCAGGGGCTCTGGGAAGGGGTGGTGGTGGTGGAGGGGTCTCTGTGTCTGGGAACATGGGCCCTGCCCCTCACTCATTCAAGTCCCAGTTCTGCCATGTAGCTGTAAGGCTGGTGGTTTAAAATTATTTTTAAACCAACACTAAAATCAGATTTCATGTAAAAGTCTGAATTTCTGTTTTCTCTTGAAAACCTGGCAACTCTTAACAATGTTGGATCCATATTCTCTTAGGGCTGCAGTCAGTGGTTGCTGTTCCCTCCAGGTGGCTGTATTCTCTGGTTTGCCACGTGCCCACCACTCCCTCTTATGACCCCATCCTACTTCACGCCATGATCTGCCTGGCCCTGCCCCAGTCTGGGGTTCTCAAAGACCCTTCCAATACCCTGCTGTCTAGTTTTTCACAACATCACAACACCAGTGACCAGCTCCACTCCAAAGATCCACCTAGAACTTGTCAGGCCCCAGGATGAGCTTCTCCTACCCTGGAGTCCCTATCCAGTCGGATTCAGCCCCATTCCCCATGTTTTGTCTCTCTCTGACCTCCAGACCCCTCAGCTCTCTCCTTTCTCCCAGTGACCTGGTACCCTCTGGCCCTACATCTTTCCTTAATCCATGGTCGGTTAGCATTGCCGTAACCTCTGGAGCACCTCAATGCCTGGCTTCCATAACCCAGAGATTTCCTCTCCACCCCACTCCTGCCTCCTGCCACTGCCTCGTCACTGGCTTCATTACTTTGGGTCCTCCTCCCTACATTCCATGCTCTATACCAGTGATATTCAGAGTCTGTTGTATCGAGGGTACCTGCCAATGTGTTGTCACTGAGCGTGTATCCCATACACTCAAATGCATGCACACTTCACACATACATATTTATAGAGCCGTTCATAGACCTCAGCTCCTGTACATATACACATTGGTTCTACAGACACACACACACACATAAATTTATAAATTACATAGGGAGAGGCAGTATCATAGTGAATTGAACTGCTTAAGAGCCCAGACTCTGGAGCTACTCTTAACTGGATTTGAGTCCAACCTTTGTTGCTTACACAAGTTGCTCTTTGTTCCCTGTTTGCTCTTCTGTAAATTAGAGTTGACCCCACAAGGTTGTTGAGAGGACTCTGAAGTGCTGGTCACAGTGCCAAGCATTAGAAGGCACCTAGTGAAAGTTAACTGCTGTTGTTGCTGTTGTCACTGATAATCTGTCTCATGCAGTTCTGGGCCAGTTTCCAAGAACTTACATAAAATTTGCAACTCAAGAGGATAAAGATTAGGCAGAAATATCCATTCTGGAGTTTCTTTCACGTATTCATTAGACCCATAAAAGGGTCATGGACCAGCTGCCATGTCAGGGGGACCTCCATGATGCAGATCTGAATTTTAAAATCCGCGTTGGTTAACTGTGGAATAAAATACAGACTCCACAAACTGGTATCCAGGCATCCTTGGTTTGTTCCCCTTGGCTGAATCAGTTAGGATGGTTTCAGCCACAAATATCAGAAAGCGCACCTAGAATGGATTAAATCAGAAGGAAATATGTCATGTCCCAAAATGGAATTTCCAAGATAGGGTAATTCTGGGTTTGGGAAGTGTTATCATCACCAGCCAACGATGCCTCCAAGGAAACAGGACCTTTCCAAGTTCCTGCCAGACAGCACCCAAAGTTGGCTTTGTCCTACAGCCAGCCACATCACATTCAGAGGGAGAAGAATGGGTTATGTGTTCTGGTTCCTCCTTCTTAAGCACAGGGAACCATTCCTAGGTGCTCCCAACAGAATTCCCCAACTTCTTATTGGCAGATTTGAGGCACACCCCACTTTGGCACCAAAAATTGGCAAAGGGAATGGAATGACCTTGATTGGTTTGGTCTGCTTGAAGTGAGAAGTGTAGGTCCCCTGCACTGTGGGGGAGGAAGATGGGTTCCTGCGTACAGTTGGAATCTGTGGGGAAGGCTGGAAAAGGGCAGTGGTGCCACGCTGGCTCAGGGCGGCTGAGGCTCCAGTCCTGCAGCTTTGTGGTGCTGGCTTTAGTCTCAGCTGCATGGTAGCCTCCAGCCTTACTGAGACTGTCCCCTTCCTGTGCCTGCCCTCCCACCAACCCCAGGTAAAAAGGCCTCCCAATATCCTTCCTGCCCTGTTTCATATAGGCAGTCTTTCATGGAGCCTTTCCTGAGGCGCCGGCCCCTCTGGCATTCACCTTTACAGACGATGGGATATTTGCCATTTCCTTTTATCTTGTACATTAATCTGGTGTCTCCTTGGTTTGAATGTGAACTCCCTGAGAATAGAGGCTACACCTTTTTTTTTTTTTTTAAATTTTATTTTTGTAGAAAAAGTAAAATATCCATGTGGTTCAGGGTTCAAAAGTTTCACCAGTGTGAGACTAGGCTCCCCAGTCTACACAGAGGGAACCAGTGGGGCCCAGTTGGCTATGTCTTCTCCTAAAGATGAACAAGTATCTATATCTGTTCATCTGCTTCTGTATATTTTTCTCTTTTTTCAAGTTTTAGCATATGCAAACTATTGAGGATCTTGCTTTTTTCTCTGTACAGTATGTACAATATTCTCTGTATAGTATATTCGCTACAAAATATATTCCTTTTACAATATTATTTATAGGTATATTAAGAGTTTACTTTTTTAAATGGTTATTTAGTGTTCCATTATACAAATACACCAGAATTTATTTAGCCATTTCTCTTCTGATGTACTTTTCAATTTAATTTAATAGTTTGCTAGGGCTACCATAACAGAGTACCACAGACTAGGTGGCTGAAATGTCAGAGACTTTTTTCACACAATTCTGGAGACTGGAAGTTCAAAATCAAGGTGCCCTCAGGGTTGATTTCTCTCAAGGCCCCTCTCAGTGTGCAGATGGCCACCTTCTCCCTGTGACCTCACATGGTCATCCCTCTATGCATGTCTGCATTCAAATTGTCCTTTTCTTGTAAGGACACCAGTTTTATTAGATTAAGACCCACCCTTATGCCTCATTTTAATTTAATACCTTTTTAAAGGCCCAATTTTTTGGCACCAAATGCAGTGATATTCTGAAGTATGGGCTGCTTCTGAAGTATGGGTTGTGGCAAGAAAGGGCGGGGAAGGTTTAGAACTTCAGTTTGGGGGAGGGGACACGATTCCGCTCATAACAACGACTTAAAATGGTATTACTAACAAAAGCTGCAGTGAATCATCTTGACATTTCCTAGACACCTGAGTAAATGAGTAGGATAAATTGTTGTAAGTAGAAGTTTCTGGGTCAAAAGTGGCATGCATTTGTCCATGACTTGGGCAGATATCCTCAATCAAAAACCTCCCAAAACGTGAGTCCAGGGCCAGGTGGCTTCCCAGGGGAATTCTACCAAATATTTAAAGAAGAAATTATATCTATTCTATTGAAGCTGTTCCAAAAAATAGAGATGGAAGGAAAAGTTCCAAACTCAGTCTGTGAGGCCAGCATTACTGTGAGTCCCAGACCAGGCAAAGACCCCATCAAAAAGGAGAATTTCAGACCAATATCCCTGATGAATATGGATGCAAAAATTCTCAAAAAAATACTAAGCAATAGGATCCAACAGTACATTAAAAGGATTATTCACCACAACCAAGTGGTATTTATTCCTAGGGTGTAAGTTTTAAAATCCACAAATCAATCATTGTGATAGAGCCCATTAATAAAAGGCAAGAACCATATGATATTCTCAATTGATGCAGAAAAAGCATTTGACAAAATACTAATCTTTTCCTGATTAAAATAGTCTTTTCCTGATTAAAACTCTTCAGAGTATACATGGAACATTGTTCAATATTCCTTCACCACCAAAAGAAAAATCCCTGTTTCCCAGCACTTGGCAACATGGTTTATTATCAAATCCTTTGATCTTTCACAATCCGATAGATGGAAAATTGCATTGCATTGTACACTGTCTTAGTTTCTATTACTATGTAACACAACATCGTAAAATCTAGCAGCTTAAAATGGCACTCACGTATTACTTTATGGGTGCTGTGGCCAAGAATCCAGGTTAGTGGATTTCCTGCTGCCAGGTCTCTCAGGAGGCAGCAGTTGAGATTCTAGACCATGGCCATGGCATCTTCCCAATGTGCTCACGTGGTTGTGGGAGGGTTTTAGCTCCTGGCAGATTGTTGGACGCAGGGTCTCAGTTCCTCACTGCCTATCACCCACAGGCCGCCTTTAGTACTTTCCCTGCTGAACGTGTCCCACGTGGCAGCTTCATCAAAGCATGTGGTGCAAGAAGGAAACAGTCTGTTAGCAAGTCACACGAACCATTGCCTTTGGTAACCTCACCACAGAAGAACTTTTCTTCTTTTGGATGGAAGCAAGTCACTGAGTTCAGCCTATGTTCAAGGGTGGGGGGGGGATTACACCGAGAGTCAGTACAGAAGGTATTGGGGGCCATTGTTGAGGTCCCTTGTGGTGTAATTCGCATTTTTTACATTAACAAGTAAAGTTGAATATCTTTGGATATTTGCTTCTCTTCTCTGCCCATATTTGTATGGAGTGGTTATCCTTTTTCTTATTGATACCTAAGGGTTCTTTATAGGTAGGGAAATTGGCTCTTTGTGATATGGATTACAAACATGTTTCTTATTTTTCTTTTTTTCCAATTTATTTCTTTTCAGAAAAACATTATTCATTATTTTTTCACCACACCCAGTGCTCCATGCAAGCCGTGCCCTCTATAATACCCACCACCTGGTACCCCAACCTCCCACCCCCCCCGCCACTTCAAACCCCTCAGACTGTTTTTCAGAGTCCATAGTCTCTCATGGTTCTTATTTTTCTATTTCTCTTTTGACTTTGCTTTTACTTTTGGCCCCGCATACACACACACACACACACACACACACACGTGTGTGTGTGTGTATAATATAATAAAATTTATATTTATATGTGTATGTGTACATGTATATATTTTATGTAGTAAATGTGTATATTTTATATGTATATTTTATGTAGACTAATACTCTTTCTTTTAAGGCTCCAAGCTCGTCTTTTCCTTAGAAACAGAAGCTCTCATATAGCTCTCCAGCCCCCTGGGTGCCCACACAGGCCAGCATATATTACAGGGTTTGGGAATATATGAAGAAGAGAAAAACCCATTCTTTGTGATGAGTCTGATCTCTTTGCATTACATATAGCATAAATTCAAACTGGTGGTCTGCAGAGTGGTCAGGAACCTTGGGCTCTGTGGAAGTGGGTGGGGGTAAAGAGGAGGGACTGTCTGGCAGGGATCCTGCCTTAGCCAAGAAAGCCAGGAGGGCAAGGGGCTAATGGGAGGGGAGAAGCAATAGGGTGGAGAGTTCTGTGAGTGAAGGGATTCAAGCCTGGATTGAGTATCACAGGGGCTGAGGCCAGCCTGTTGCCTCCCCCTGGTGAGGGAAGATTGCCATCCTAGGGTTACAGGGTGGCTGAACATGTGGCACCCAGCCCTGGACTGTTGAGAAATACTGCAGGTTATTAATCACATGTACTCCTAGTCTGAGAGAGGGAGTGGGTGCTGTGCAGGGCTCTCAGGAGGGAGTGCTTGGGAGCAGAGAAAAGCTGTAGAGGCTGTGGGAAGCCCTGGGTGGTATCAAAATGGTGGGGGAGCCCCTGGCTTCTACGGGAGGCCGTGACTGGCATGTTCACAGGGACCTGGCAGGGAAGTAGATAAAGCCCACTATGCGAGGATAAGAAGGAACCATCCCTTTGATAAGAAGGGCTGTGAGAACAGCAGGGTGGGACTTGTGGTTAGGCTACTCTGGACCCTCCCGCTTTGTGCCAGGTCACAGCAGCACATAGTGCTGCTAGTTTGAGGCCTCACACCACATTGACCCTGTGATGGCTTGATACCAGCTTAAATCCTGGTGGTGACTGGGACTTCTAGGGAGTGGGCAAAGTGCCTCCCAAGCAAGTGAAGTGGCCCCTTGACCTGAAGGGAGAGGGCCCCATGGGGAACTTATAGGGGCTCCCTATTGCAGCCAATAATGGCAATGCTTTTACTGGGCCTGTGTTGTGGGTGCAGGGAGCATGTCTCACCAGGAGCAGGAATCCAGATTAGAGTCAGTGCCAGGGGAGGGGGACAAGATGGCGGGGTACTAGGAAGAGGCGTCTTTTCAGCTGGTACCCCAAAGTGAGCTGATTACCTACCAAAGAACTCTGATCACCCATGAAATCAGCCTGAGATCAGAATTATACACGTCTGGATCTCTACAGGGGCAGAAGACGCCAGTGAGCAGGTAAAGCGGAATGGGAACAGCGGACTGATATCGGAAGATAAACAAAAGGGGGAGGGAGCCACCAGAGGCGACCGGTGCAAAAGTAATACCCCGATACGAGCGAGAGTGCCCTGCGTCTGGGGATCAGCATTAACTCGGAGACTGGTTGAAAGCACTCCAAAAGAGCAAAGGATCGCGGGGGCAAACTGTGGGAATCGGGGTGGCTAGGGACAGGGGCTTGAGTCCCCGGTCCCAGACGGCCTCCCCGGCGCGGAGGCAGAGAGAGTGCGGCGGAGAAACCGGCTCCTGGTCCCTAAGCCGCCAGCGTGCCCCAGAGCGCGGGGTTCCGGCTCCTGTGAGGGGATGGGAGCTGCGCCGGTCTGCAGAACGCGCGCTAGCCCTACCACAAAGCTTGAGATGCGCGTGCACGTCGCTCCAGCTCTCCTGGGTTTCTAAGGCCCTGGGGCGCTTCTTGACCCGGGCCATTGTTTCAAAGTCTAAGCATCGCGCCCGCGAAACTCTTCCCCGGACAGAGGCGCGCAAAAGCCCAGCCTGCGGCTTACGGACCAGCGCCCCGTTCTCAGTGCCCCAGACGCGCGCCCGACCCACAGCCGCCTCTGAAAAGAGGTGCGCGCAAGCCGGGCACTCCCAGCCCGGGCCAGCGGCAAAATCTCAGTGTGCGATCGCTGCTTGGAACCTCTCTGGCGGTCAGGAGCTCCCAGACAGCCGCCACTGCCTTGGCTTTGGGGACGAGCAAAAGATCCTGCGCCCCCAGGGTCTGCAACTTGGAACCTGCACTGCCAGCATCCAAGGGGGAATTTATTCAGCTTCTGCACCCAGACTGAGGCTTCTCTCTGAGACGGAGATCAGGAAGTGTTCCAGGGTGCACCTTGACTGCACCAGAGTTGATACATCCAGCTACATCTGTTCAGTCTTCTCCCACCAAAATGACTAGGAGGAGGAATGCCCAACAGAAGAAAAATACAGAGGATGGACCTTCCGCAACAGAGCTAACGGCTATCAACATAGACAATATGTCGGAAAGAGAATTCAGGCTAACAATTATCCAGGCAATAGCTAGGTTGGAGAAAGCCATGGATGACCAAACAGAATTGATTAGAGCCGAACTGAAAGCGACCAGACAGGATGTTCACAATGTTAGGGCGGAGCTTAAAGCTACCAGGGAGGAGGTCCACAATGCTCTCAATGAGTTCCAATCCAATCTAAACTCTCTCAAAGCTAGGGTAACTGAGACAGAAGATAGAATTAGTGATCTAGAGTCAGTGCCAGGTTAATCAACCTCCCACCCTTGACTGGGGGATCATCTGATACCTTGTAGCTTAAATAGGAGTTGTTGGAGAAGAACAGTGTGCCTTTCAATCCCACTGGCTGCTCAGGGTCTGCAGGGGAGGTGGGAGTTTACTGAACCCTTCCTGTGGAGCAAGAATTGTGTATCCTGTGTATCCAGGAGGGCCTGGCCATGATCTGTAAGTTGGAACAACAAGGAGGACAAGGGGTGTCCCAGTGACACCTTGATTGTGGCCTTACTGCCTATGGAGACAGCTGTGACTGACTTTGACTTGTATTTGGGGTGTCTCTGAGGCAAGAGTGCCCCAAGTTCTTCCTTATCCTGAAAGGGACAACTCAGACAGTGCCTCTGGAGTTGGTGAGGGGTGCAGATGGGGACATTTGCTGGCCAGGGCATCCAGTGTTAAATGGCATTCTAAAGTTTGGCCACTTTTGCTGACTGTTGGGTGGGTTGTGTCCTTTATTAGAGACATAAACATTCCACTGAGCTCTGTCATGTAGTACAGTGGTCACACCACCCATAAAGTATACAGACTACATTGCTGTTCACTCAGCTGGTGTTGCGGGGGCTCCCTGCACAGCCAAGGGGACCAGGGGAGGGGTGACCTCCTCTGGCGTGGGTGGCATTTGGCAAGGAACAGCAGGGGAGACCTCTTCCTGGAGATGGCGCATGTCAGGGGGACCAGATTTGACTCTATCCTGCATTGAGGAAGCCTCAATAACTATGTTTCCCAAGGCTCAATGGGCAGCTGGGTATGGAGGGTCACAGGCCAGGGTGTGTGAAAGCCTCTCTTTCCAGGATAGCCCAGTGTGTGGCCAGCAGTTGCCTTTTGGTTGGTGTATAGTGTAGGCAAGGAAGGTATTTTCTTTCATCTAAAGGCCTTGAGCACTGTGTATCCATATGGATATATAGTCCAGAGACTAGGAAGCATAAGAGGAGGTTGCTAAAGATTTTTTAGTGAAGAGGTATTTGAAGGCACTGATGGGAATGCCTGACTTTATTTATTTTTTTAAAGATTTTATTTATTTATTAGGGAAAGATAGAAAGAGCACAGAGAAAGAGGGAGAAATGGATTCCCCGCTGAGCAGAGAGCCTGTTGCAGGGCTCCATCCCAGGACCCCAAGATCATGACCTGAACCGAAGGCAGATGCTTAACCGACTGAGCCAGCCAGGCACCCCATGCCTGTTGACTTTAATTTGGGCAGATTCTAGGGCCTTTTGTTGGAGGTATCCATTCAAGGTAGGCTTCTTTGCAAAAGAGCATAAATGGGTATAAGTAAAATGTGTAGATGAGCACTGTGTTGCCTCTGGAATCCAAAAAGGGCTAAAAGATTTTGGGCTGGTATTACCAGTGTGTGTGCTGAGAGGTCAGTAGCTGTTTTCTGACAGTGTAAAGGATGGAGTTGCTCTGGGTTTACCAAAATAATTTTCATGAATTTGCCAGGGTGGCTGGCTTTGCCCTACCTGTGGAACCATGGCCCATCTTCTCTTTGTGAGCTCCTTTCTGAGTATTTGGATGTCCTTAATGAATGTGTCACATGAGCCTCTCTGGAGGAAGACATCATAATGTGATGTCAGACCTGTGCTCCTTGAGAAAGGCACAAGCAGTTAAGACATTGTCTGCAAAAATTGTGCATGGCAGAGCTGGCACGGCACCCTGTGAGTAGCTTGGAAAAGTCTACTGTGTCCATTCAGAGTTGAAGGTCAGCTGCACCTAAGAGGTGGTTGAAATAGGCACTGAATAGAACACAAGCCAGATCTACTGGTTGCTGATTGGGTGGGGTCAGTAATCTCAGTAACATTGGGTGGGGGCCTCAGAGGATGGAACCAGAGCATTAAGATTGTGGTCATGCACTCTGAGGCACCTTATATTCTTTCCAGGTTTAAAAACAGGCCAAATTAGACCTGAAAGAAGCAGTGGGGGTAATCACTCCTTCACCAAGTAGGTCTTGTATGATCAATTTCAATCCTTGAAGACCCTGTGTTAGCTTACACTGGACTGTGTTAACTGTTTTAGCTCCATAAATGGGGGGGGTTGTTCATGAGATCTTATTTTGGCTATTTAATTGATAAATCAGACTAAGTGGCAGGAGTGTCATAGAGCTCTTGCCAGATACAGACTGCCCCCCCCCACCAAAGGTACCTCCTACTGGGATATGGCCAGTTGGCAGTAATTCTTGACTTGGTGATGGAGGAGGTGGCTGTGCCCAGGAGAGACAGTGAGTAGAACACAGAGCAGGCTAACACACAAGCTGGCCAGCAGTTCACAGCTCCATCCCAGGCAGCCCTGGTCATGTCAGCAGATACTTAGCAAAGAGCAGCTGTTGAAAGCTGACCAGGGTTGGGTTGTCCTACTCCTGATGCCAACTGTTGGAATCACCTCCTTCTGACTCCAGCGGTGATGGAGGGGTTCCACCATAGCATTATGGAGATGGCCCAAACACATGATGACCCCAACACTGAACAAAGGAAATCCCTGAGTTTATCAGTCACACGTACTCACTACCTGGGGGAGGAGGACACTGCCTACCACCCAGAGACACACCGTGTTGCACTGGGGAGCAGAGTGAACTGCCAGGAGCTCCAGGAGGCCGTCTTTGTAGTAACAGTAAAAGAAGGTGCCCCTGGTTCCCATGGGAAGGTGTGGGCTGGCAGGAACTAAAACCCCCTGCTCAGGAATAAGCAGGGGTCCCCTTGATAAGGAGGGTTGCTTGATTAGAGGACCTTGTCTGTTGGAGCAGAGTGGAGAAGAGAAGTTGCAGTTAGATCATTTGAGGCCCTCCTGGTTTCACCAGATGTCAAGACAGCAAATCTTCATTAATTTTAGGCCTTACAGCACTCAACCTATAGAAGGCTGATGGGGTTTCTTTTTTTCTTTTTGATTCTATGATTCTAATTATTTGTTCACTTGTTCACTCATTCATGCCATGCGCACGTGTGTGTGTGTGTGTGTGTGTGTGTGAGAGAGAGAGAGAGAGAGAGAGAGAGAGAGAAATAGACAGAGCAGCACTGTCCTGCATGCTACGGAGGAGCCAATAACCAGGCCCCACTCTCACAACATCACAGCCAAGCAGGGAAGGACAGACAGCAGATGCATAAGTCAGTGTTGGACAGCAGAAAGGGGTATGAAGACAATAGGCCAGCTGTGCCTCAGACTCAGAGGGCAAGGCAAAAGGAGGCCTGAGGGCTAGAGGCTAGAGTGAGGCCTGAGTGACAAAAGGGAGCTTCCTGGGGAGATCACGCCTGAGATTAGTTGGCCCCGGGTGGGAGGGCATGTTCTGGATCTCTTTTCACCTGTGTGTGGGTTCTGCCAGCCTCAGCAGAAGCAGGAAATATAGGAGAACCCCTCCTGTTACTGAAATGTAGTTGGCTTGAGCGCTGAGACCTTAACAAGATGGGGAAGAATTCAGGTCTTTTAAGCATGACCATTGGGTTCAGAACCAGCCCAGGCTCAAGGTGACCATGAAAAGAATAGGAGGCCATTTGGAAGGTGTGCTGCTGGGAAGATAACCAGTTCCAGCTGAAGAAACAGAAAGGAAAGCTAAGAATGGTGGTGTGCATTCCAAAACCCTCTGCCCACCCTCTGCAGGCGCTCCTAATTGTGCTACAAAGACACAACCCTCAAAATTGAGGGTATTGGAATGGGTGAGGGATTCATGCTGCAGGCCTGGGGATCCTGATTCATTGATCCGTGCCTGGGTCTGAGTTGCAGGTTTCAGGTCGTTCTGATGGCAGAATAGACTGAAAACCATTGATGGTGTCCCATCCCTCATGATTAGAAGTTAGAGGCCCAAACGGGCAGGGACTTGTTCAGGGTCACCCAGAAATCACCTGATGTTTAACCCGGATTCTACCCCACGGCCTAGCATAGCCCCAGAATCTAGCTCAAGCTCTTTGAGATTTTCTACTGTGCTACTGAGCTATTTTTAAAATCACAGTCTTAATTTTCTGGATTGTGACCTAATAAACCAGGTTGACAGATTTTGTTCTCAAATAGCACAGGAAAGTGTTTCGTGTAATGACATCTTTTATTTATTTTTGGTGACAGTTTATGTTTTGATGATTATGAAAGCAAGTGATCACAATAGAATACAGAAAATTATACAATAAAAGTCACTTTTTAAAAAGATTATTTATTATTTGACAGAGACACAGCGAGAGAGGGAACACAAGCAGGGGAAGTGGGAGAGGGAGAAGCAGGCTTCTCACTGTCACTTTTAACTCTACCATTCAGAAGCAGTCACTTTTAGCATCTTGATGTATATCCTTCTGAATTTTCACTGCTTGTGTTCACTGCTATGTGTGTTTATGTTAATTTCTCATTTGCTTTTTTAAACAGAAATGAGAAACATTTTCATAATGATTAAGAACTGCATAATCAGAAATCTCTTTGTGAAATTATACAAATGATTGTCTATTCCCATATCTTCTGTACTGATGAGAGTGGTTCAAGGGCCCACTGTGTATAAGTATACATTGTATTATGATGTTTGACCAAATTTAAAAGTATAAAGAAATCATAATAAAGTGACCACTTGTCGGGGGTCCCTGCAGCTCGGTGCATGGGAGCAGTGTGATCAGTGTCCAGAGACACCAGGCGAGCTCCGAGCTGTTCTGTTGTAAACCAGCTAACTTCTACAGCTCCTTTCTCAAAAACATGCCATTTCTCTCTGCCTTCTTCTGGTTCAGACTCTTGTTGGAACACAGGGATCCAAACCACAGATGGCAGGCAGCAGCAGATGGGAGACGGGCAGGGAGTGGACCCCAGGGAGGCCGGTGGAGGCAGTCGGCACTGGGAGTCAGGGTCTTAGTCCTGCCTCTGGTACTGACATATGTGATGATCTTCAGCAAACTCTCTAGGGCCTTCAATTTCCTTTTTTTTTTTTTAAATTTAAATTCAGTTAGCCAACGTATTAGTTTTTGATGTAGTGTTCAGTGATTCACTTGTTGCCTATAAAACCCAGTGCTTATCACAACACATGCCCTCGTTAATGCTCATCACCCAACTACCCCATGCCTCCATCCCCTCCCCTCCAGCAATCCTCAATTTGTTCCCAGAGTCAAGAGTTCTGATGGTTTATCTACCTCTCTGATTTCTTCCCATTCAGTTTCCATCCCTTTGTCTATGATCCTCTGCGCTATTTCATATGTTCCACATATGAATGAAAGCCTATGTCTTTCTCTGCTTGACTTACTTCACTTAGCGTTATACCTCCAGTTTCATCCTTGTTGAGGTAAATGATAGGTATTCATCCTTTCTGATGGCTGAGCTATATTCCACTGTAGATATGAACAAGATCTTCTTTTTTTTTTTAAAGATTTTATTTATTTACTTGACAGATAGAGATCACAAGCAGGCAGAGAGGCAGGCAGAGAGAGAGAGAGAGAGGAGGAAACAGGCTCCCTGCCGAGCAGAGAGCCTGATGCGGGACTCGATCCCAGGACCCTGAGATCATGACCTGAGCCGAAGGCAGCGGCTTAACCCACTGAGCCACCCAGGCGCCCCCGAACAAGATCATCTTTATCCATTCATCTGTTGAAAGGCATCTCAGCTCTTTCCAGTTTGTCTATTGTGGACATTGCTGCTATGAACATTGGGGTGTATATGGCCCTTCTTTTCACTACATTGGTATCTTTGGGGTAAATACCCAGTAGTGCAATTGCCAGGTCATAGGCTAGCTCTATTTTTAACTTCTTGAGGAACCTCCATGCTGTTTTCCAGAGTGGCTGCACCAGCTTGCATTCCCATCATCAGTGTAACAGTGTTCCCCTTTCTCGCATCCTCAGCAACACCTGTCACTTCCTGGCTTGCTAATTTTAGTCATTCTGACTAGTGTGAGGTAGCATTTCATTGTGGTTTTGATTTGTATTTCCCTGATGGGGAGTGATGGGGAGCATTTTGTCATGTGCCTGTTGGGCCTTTGATTTCTCATCTGTAAAAACAGAAGGTTGTACTTCCTGGGGAACATCCTAGAGATGCTTTGTGAGTCTGGTGTTGGACTGAACATGAAATGATTCAGCACGAAAGGGCATTGAGAAGCACAGATGGGTACACAAGGGAGTGAAGCTCTTTCAGTCGTTCGTTTATTCATTCATTTGCAGGACTTGGTGCTGTGTGTGGTTGGTTGGCCCCCATCTCTGCTCCCGTTCCTTGGGTTTCCTTCAGAGCACTTGTCACAGGTCATAATTACATTTTCCAATTTTAGGATTGGCTGCCATAGTGGAAGGCTCTAAGCATGTGTCTGTCAGCTAATAGATGCACCATGATACTTAAGACTATGAGTCTGGTAGATATTAGGCCCTCAGTACTAATTTGGGGAGTAAATGAATGAATGCTTTCCCCTCCTCTGAAGACTGCAGCAGTGAGTCAGCCAGCTTCCATCTTGAGGTAACGCACTCCAGGATGGGAGAGTCTATGTCTGTGCATTTCATGTTGCCACCTGGCAAGTGTGGGCTTGCTTTCAGAGGGGTTCAGAAAAAGAGCTTGAGAATCCTGGGCAAGATGTCAGGCTCTGTCCAGGAAACTGGGATGGCCTCAAAGACGAGGAGGCACGTCAGCTGGCCCCGAGGTTTGGCAGGAGTTCAGTCTGAACAGTGTGAGCCTGCAGAAAGAGCAGTGTGAACATAGGCACGGCCCACGTGAGGGTCCACGGGAAGTTCCTTCTAGGCTGTGCAGTGTATGACTACATTCTAGAAAGAGACAGGCCTCAAATGGATGCTCCCCACCCCAGATTGCAAGGGACCTTGAATGTGTGGCCGCAAAATCTCAACTTTCTCAGGTAATGAGCTGACAGCTCTTAAGGATATTTGGGCAAGCGGGTGACTTGGAGATGTAATATAAAATGTGAATGTGAAAAACATGCATTATTTCTGGTGGACAGATGGGTTAGGAGGTACTAAGGGCTCTGCTGAAGGTGGTGTCCATGAGCTGGAGAGGAGGGGATGGGCATGGCAGAGACATGGGGATGAGCAGATTGGATGTAGGGCTGAGGTGGTTGTGGGATGGGCAATCGGAGTGGGTTTTGGGTTTCTGACAGAACCATTCACTGAGGCAGGAGGCTTGGGTGAGGGGTTGGAAGGGATGGTCATGGAGGACTGATTGAGTTACATGGGAGTTACATGGAGTCTGTGAACTCAGGGAAGCTTGGTAATTACTAGTTTATCTGAGATGAGAAAAACAGAGTGGGGATGAGGCTCCCCAGATGTCCCTGTTACCTATTTGAAATGCAGCACACCACACCCAAATTTAGTGGCTTGTTTTAAGCCAGTCATTCAGTTAGATCATGAATCTGCAATTTGGGTAGGGCTTTGTGAGAATGGATGTCTGGTCTGCTGCTGTGTCTGCTGCAGTGGCTTGCTGCGTGTTGTGTGCAACACAGGCTAGCTCACTATGTGACATGACAGTGGCTGCTGGCTGTCACCTGGAATTACAGTGGGAATACCCATAGGGGGCCTCTCCATGTGACCACTTGGGCTCCTTTCGGTATGGTGTCTGGGTTACAAGCATGAGCATTTCAAGAGATGGGAAGCAGATACTCAGTCTCTCAGAAACCAGACTGGCTTGGTTTCTTTTCACAAATCAAAGGGAGGACTGCCTGAGAAGGTTAGAGCTCATTATCACTGGCTCCAAGGAAAGGCTTAAAAATACCTGTTGAATGAATGAGTAAATGAACTGTGTGAGGACAGATACAGAGAGAGGAATATCTGGGGCTTGAGTCAGATAGCTATCGGAGGACTTTAGCTAGAGTTGGTGAGGAGGTAGATGGGCTGGAGGAAGTCAGTAGGATCTAGATTGGTGAGGACCATGAACTGCAGGCTAATGGGATGGGATCTGAGAATGGGATAGACTATTCAACACAGAGGACTAGCTAAACTGCCTGAGAGGAACAGGATCGGAAGTTGAAGCCCAGATCAAGGGCCTGGTCCAGGTGAAGTCTTCCCGGGTCAGTAGGTGAGTGTACTTCTGACTTCGCGCTTCTTTTGACTGTGGCCTTGGCCTTTGTTCCAGCTAGCCCTCAGGCTGGCCATTCCACCCCTGGTACATGGGGAATGCACAGGGCACCCCCAACAATAGAATCTCTGGCATTCAGAGGTGATGTCTCAATGAATTTTCTGGGTTGGGACAGTCAGGGTACAGGGAGTGAGGATCCCTTTTGAAGCATGTTTATAAGCCTTCTGGTCCCTTGAGAGAGAACAGTACTGTGTTTCCTTTGTGAACACAGCTTCTTCATATGGCTGTGAGCCTTTCAACTCTGAAGTCAAGGTGAATGTAGGACATGGCTTTTTTCTTGGGTATTTGCAACCCTCTTGACCTTGAGGAGTGAACTCCTCAGGGGCCTGTAGGAGTGGGTCCTTTATGCTGAGATTTCTCCAGGCTCTTGTCTTCCGAAAGTAGAAGCAGCCTGGGGTGTGTGTGCAGAGGCGGGCAGGATTCTTTGTAGCCCTCACCAAGGCCAGGTCTCCTGCAGCTCTATCTCCCTGGATCTAGCCCCAGCCAGCATTGGCTGGATGCTCTCAAGGTCAGTGAGAGAGGCTGTGAGTTTCCTCGTGACAGTCCAGTTGAGGGAGGTCCCGGCTGGTACAGCAGCCACTCTGAGGAGAGCCTGATCTGCAGGGAGTGGACGGACAGGAGGAGCTTGCCAAGGCCCCAAATAAGGCTCTGAGTCACACTGGCCTTTCTTGCTTGCTCTCACCCTCGGCCGAGGGGCTGTAAGGGAGCCTTTCAACAGCTGAGGACACTGGCAACATTACCTGTGTGGACCTCTTAGGAAATGCATCCTGGTGTGTGCAAGGAGGACAGAGGACAGACCTGGACTTCTTGCTCCTGCACATGTAGTTCACGGCTTGACCATGGTGGTCACCCAGCTGAATCTGGAGTTTCGCTTCCAGGGCAAGAAGCTGCGCGGCTTCAGCTGTGAGCTCACCCGCTCCCCCCACGGGGTCTGGCCTGAGACTGTCTTCACTATCATTTGCCAGATCGTGGTGCCCATTCTTCTCTCGGGCGTGGGCATGTTAACAGCCGGCCTGGTGATGAACATCATCCAAGTGCGTACTGGGCATATGAGTGCTAACGTGGGGCCCTGGGTGGAGGGAGAGGAGAATCAGGCTCTCTGGGCATCACAGATAGGACAGGGTGGAGGACAGCAGAGGCCCTGAGTGGGGCTGCAGCCCTGAGCCTGGTCCAATGCCCAGGAGTCGCGGGCTCAGTGGTGTCAGCTGGAGATTCCTCCAGGGACTCCAGGTCCGAGATCCATAGAAGCTACTGATGACTCCCTCCAGGATCATCCCACACATGTTAGCCTGGGGAATTCAAACCATTTTCCTTCCAGGGGATGCAGGTTCATCAGGCAGGGCCTGGAAGAGCTCAGATCCTCTGCCATTCACTCACTACTTGAGGGAATTCATTAAGCTTCCCCTGCATCAGCCTCCCCATCTACAGACAGGGCAAATGAATGCACGTATATCACAGGATTGTGAGGATGGGCGGCCAAGTGTGCTTCATGTCATGGCCCCGAGGGTAATGGGGCTGTTCCCTCCAGCCCCCAGAATCTCTGTCCAGAGCCTGAGCTGGGGTCCGAGCAAGCACAGGGAGGTAGTGGTCTCTCTTGGGTACTAGCATTTGTGGGAGGCCCTCGGGTGAGCACACACTCTAGCACTCACTTCTCCTGGTCTGTTTATGCCCTGGGATTGGCTCAGATAATGCTGTTTGAATCACTGAGGGTTTGCTTTGTCTGCCTAAACATTTTTATAGAGTTAGTCTGATTTTAGACAATACATGTAAGTGAAGAAGAGAGGGTGCCCATAATCTCTGTCAGTATTTTGGTATGTATCCATCAAGAATGTATGGGATCATACTATATGATGATATGCTTTTTAGTCAGTGATATTAAGTTTAAATTTAGTTTTGCAGCCTGTGGGGACATCCCAGCTAGTGTGTGTCTTTCTCAGTTGGACCCAACATCTCCTTCCTGATGGCTGTCTCCCAGTCTCTGGATGAGGCTCATGAGGCCTCCTAGCTGGCCTCCACTTGCATGGCTCAGCAGAGGGCACATTCAGCCCTCCTGGGTCCGGGACAGCCCATTGTGTACTGGCCAATACCATTAGAAAGCATTCACTTGGGGGGCTTACAGCCTATATACTTATCTCTCCCACCTCAGAGCTTCACCCCTCGAGCTGCTACAGTAGTGTCTTGTGCCTTCCCTAAGACCCTCCTGGGGATACTGTGGAGAAAGACTCAGTCCTGGGTCTCTCCTTTTTGACCTTCCATGAATTCTCACGGAGCATGTGTTTCAGCCCTACACCACATTGCATGTCCCTTAGTTGCCACAGGCTGGCAGAATATTGATCAATGGGTTGGGGGGGATCTTGGAAGAGTCCAGAAGATTCAGTGGCATGTAGGGGGAAGACAGGCTTGGGATTGTGCCTGATTATCAGAAGTGGTGGTGCAGAAGTCCATTCCAGGGGGAAGTCCAGCCAGAGGACAGAACACCTTTCTGGACCTCTGTGTTAAGGTGCCAGCTGGGAGGCTAGCATGCAGTGAAAGGTGTGTCTTGGGAAGCAGGCCCAGAACATGCAGGGGGAAGGCTGGTCTGCAAATCCAGGCCTTGAGCCCTCCAGCTTTGGGAGATCTAGCAGCTGGGAAAAACTGGAAATATCCCTAGAAGATACGCCTTGTTCCTTCTTTCCACTTTGCAAATGTGCAGTGCCTCCCGGGTACAGTGAAGTTCAAGAGCACTCAGCTTTCCGTGGCTCCTACATGTGCACCAGCACCTCCCTGCTCATGGCCACTCAGTGGTTCAGGAGGCAGCCTTGCCAGCACCATTTCACAGGGTAGTGCCGCAACATAGGAGGGTAACCTGGATCCAGCTATTTCCAGGCTGCTGCATGTCAGGGCCTCAGGGCTTATGAGCCTGCAGCAAGGATGACCACCTGGCAGGTATGCCCTGGGGATGTCCCTGGCACAGTGGGCTGGTCCTAAGGGCACTGGCCAGGTGCTGGTTTTATCTCCTCTAGATTTGGGGCCAGGGATCTGGGTTCTCTGTTTATGGGGTCTGAGTTCAGTCTGTCATTGGGCCCAGGGATTGAGGCCCACTAAGTGGCCAGAGTATCAGTTCTTTTTCTTTTTTTTTTTTTAATTACCTTTTTGTTACACAAGAAAAGTATAAATATTTCTCTTTTTTACAAAATAAATACCACAGTTGAGATTAAGCCCTCAATCTCAGTTTATTTGTGGAGGAAGCCTCTATTATCAGGTCATGTGTGTCCTTCAGACCTTATGGGAGTGCACCCAGGGCCAATGACAGTGGTTTTCATTGTTAGAGTATACATGGTCTTTCTGCACTGAATCAGACGTGAAGCAGAGTGGATGTAGCTGTGCTCAGAGTAGGTTAAATGAATTCATTCCCTTGTCTCATTCTTCATTTATTCACTCTGCATGTTTTGTTGAATTCTGTACAGCTGCTCTTGGGCCCTGGAGGTGCAGTGGTGAGCAGAAACAGACCTATCCTCGCCTTCCTAGTGTCTGTAGCCCAGTGAAATGAGGCAGGTGCTCATCTGATCATCCCACAAACATGTGTCCAGGAGCGGAGTTAGTGAGCAGACATTTTCCTATGAAGAAAGAGGGAATGACTCATTCTTCCTATAGGGATCATAAAATCTATAGTTAGCAGGACAGCTGGAGTTGGACCTTAAAGGATACTCTAACAGCTTTTAGGATGATGTGAGAGACAGCAGTCATTCCAAGCAAAGGGATCAGTGTGTGAGTGACTAGGCATTTGCAAGGAGTGAGGAGTGGCACACGGCCATGGTCAGGGTGCCGGACAGACAGTGAGGGGACCGGTTTGCACTGCTTGAGTTGTATGCTGAGTACCACGGAGTTGTGTGGGTGTTGGTGAGCCTTCTATGGCAGGATATGCTGAGAGAAGGGGTTTATTTTTACTCTTGAGTCGGCGGGTACTCGGATTTGTGTGTCAGCCAAAAAGAAAGTGCTTGGGAGCAGACAGCTTGCTGGGAGGTAGAAGGAGGCTTGGAGTATAGGAAGTCAGTCTCAGGGGAGACCAGAGGCCAGGGAGGAGGGTCCTTCCAGGAACTGGATTGCAGACTAACTTCTTTGGATGGGATGTGGTGTACTGATAAGACAGCTGCACAGGGGACCGAGGCTGGATGCTTCTGGAAGACCGAGAGCTGCAGAGGCTGCCAACAGACCATGGGAGCACCTCCTTGCCTGAGGACACAGTCCTCTTCTGAACTTTCAGGGGAGAGCAGACTCCTCACTCCATCTGAGCTGGGAATGGATTCTGAATGCCCCAGCTTTGCAGTTAAGGTGAAAGGAGAAAGGGAGCCATCAGCCATGGGTGCTCTTTGTCCATCTGAGTACCCGAAGGAGGCCTGACCCCTTTCACTTCAGGCCCTGTGAGATGTTCTCTTGGGCTGCTTTAGGTGACTCTTCTGGGCCCCTAGTAAGTGGATTCATACATCTTCAGTCTCAGGGAATAGGAACCAGACCCCAGTCCTCCTGCCTCCTAGCTGACAAGGTAGAAGAGTTTTTTAGATCTAGAATTATAAAACTAAGAAGAACCTTTAATGTAGGGATCACAGGTATCTACAGGGGCCAGAGAGTTAAATTAAGTCAGTGGTACTAGATGGGTATTGAAAATTGGTGGAGGGGGCACAGGCAATATAATTGCATATAAGTAGGTAGGAATTTTCACTTCACAAGTAAGTTTTTTCCCTTCCAATTTTCTTCATGTGCCCTTTCATTCTTTTTTATTTTCTTTTATTTTTGAATATTTTATTTATTTATTCAAGATAGAGCAAGAGTGACTGAGAAAGAAGAGGGAGAGTGTTAGCATGAGGTGTGGAGGGACAGAGAAGCAGGCTCCCCGCAGAGTAGGGAGCCAGATGTGGGACTTGATCCTAGGACCCCAGGATCATGACCTGAGTCAAAGGCAGAGAGTCAATTATCATATGGTTTTACTTATTTGTGGAGCATAACAAATAGCATGGAGGACAAGGGGTGTTAGAGAGGAGAAGGGAGTTGGGGTAAATTGGAGGGGGAGGTGAATCATGAGAGACTATGGACTCTGAAAAACAATCTGAGGGGTTTGAAGTGGCGGGGAGGGGGGATTGGGAGGTTGGGGTACCAGGTGGTGGGTATTATAGAGGGCACGGATTGCATGGAGCACTGGGTGTGGTGAAAAATAATGAATACTGTTTTTCTGAAAATAAATAAATTGAAAAAAAAGTATTATAATAAAAAAAATAAAAGAGATACTTTGTGATTGGAAAAAAAAAGGCAGATGCTTAACTGAGTGACGCAGGGACCCTTTTTTAATTTTTAATATTTTACACTTGATAGAACTTGGATAGAGACATATTCTGTCTGTTTTGACAATTCCAGAGCCCATACGTGATGCTCTGGGGCCACTTGGCCTTGGTGTCTTGGGGCCACCTGAGAATCGGTGTCCGAGGTAGAGCAGAGCCACTCCTTGGTCCTAGCTGGTCTCTCCAGCTCTCTCATTCAAATGTACCAGCTTTGAAATTGGTGACTTGTTCCTGTTTCTGCAAACACATGGGCCACATTAAACACAGTATGTTTGTAGGCTGGACCCAGCCAGTCAACCTTGGACCCCAGCTTGGCCCCCAGTTTTCCCAGCTGATGAAGGCCAGAGGAAGAAAGGGACTATCTTGAGGCCACAAGTGATGTTTGCTGAATAGTATTCAGAAATTTTCATGGCTTCCTTAATCTGCATTTAATTTAAAGCCATTTAAGAAACTACTTAGTCTTATTCATGAGAAGTAACTTGCCACACCTTCTTTTGAGAAATTTCAAAAGATGTGCCAGTATGTGTACTTGAATTGATCTCCTGTTCTTTCCCCACCAGCACTGGCCGGTGTTTGTGGAGGTTAAAGATCTATTGACATTGGTGCCGCCCCTGGTGGGCCTGAAGGGGAACCTGGAAATGACGCTGGCATCACGACTCTCCACAGCTGTAAGTCAATATCTGAGCATCTGGGCCACCTGCCCCCTGAAGGGGTGAATCCATGGGCACCTCCCAGGCTCCCCTCACAGCTTGTTAGCCAGTGGGTTGAATTCTGGAAAAATGAGTGTCGTGAGGTTCTGTTCCATCACGATGCTCCACCTGGTCACTCCTCTCAGGCTGCCGACCTCTTTTTCCACGGTGCAGCTGGACTGCCGGCAAGGGCCAGGCCCAGCCCCATGTACCCTTGGTTTCTCTTCTAGCCCCAGTGTCAGGTGCTGCTCTGGGCCCCGGAGCCCAGCTCCACACATTCACGTACAAGCTGTAATGAGCAGCACAGCCTGGCTGGAGGGTTTGGGAGAGGAAAGAGGGGATTTGAATCAATATGACACCCACCTCCCTTGGAGAATTTTATTCTCTAGAATGTTTTCCTTGAATGTTCCATCAGCAGAGGGGTCTTCTTAGGGCTCTGTGGCTCGCACGGTCCTTGCCTTATTGCTTGTCCTAGCCCTCCCGGCTGTCCTGGGAACCGACATTCTCCTTCTGTTATGCAGACTGGTCTCTCCCTTCCTGTGACCAGCATGTGAACCTGGCCTGTTGCAAGAGGAGGTGTGGTATGGCCAAGAGACTGAAAGAGCAGTGTAGCTGGAGTAGGGCAGGCAAGGGGACGGGGTGCCGGAGGTGAAGGGCAGTTAGCCCAACAGTGACCCCTCAAGAGCCACAACCTAATCAGTCAGGCCTGTGCATGGTTCCTTATGTGGACAGGGTCTTTGCAGGTGTGATTATGTGATTATGTGAGGGACCTGGGAGATGATCCTGGATTATCCAGGTGGGTCTCAGTGTCAGCACGAGGGACAGGATAGTTTCAGAAGAAAATGCCAGGTGAGGGAAGCCAAGGCAGAGAAGATGCTGTGCTATGGGATTGGAAGATGGAGGAAGGGCCAGGAAATGTGGCTCCACCTACTGGAAAAGGTGAATTTCCATCTGCTGGAAAAAGGAATTCCTCCCTAGAGCTTCCAGAGGCACTTTGAGTTTTGCCTCAGAAGACTGATTTCAGACTCAGCCTCCAGAACTATAGGAGAATGTATTTCTGTTGTTTTAAGCCATAAAATTTGTGATAATTTGTTACTGCAATAACAGGGAATTAACAGGTAAGGCTGGATCACTTACAGACCCATAAGGACATTGAAATGTTTTAAGCAGCAGATAACATGATACAGACATGCGCACATATGATGTCATTGGACAGTGTTTGAGAGGATAAAAAGTGTTGCTTGCCATCTCTGCTCTGGCGGCATTTCATGTGTTAGCATTTTTATTTCATAGTGTTTAACTACGTATTAAACATTCTCTGCAATGATCAAATCTTCATTCTAATTTGTTTAAAATACATAAAACATAGAGGGAAAACAAAACTAGTGGTAGAATTCATTACAGCCATCTGTCCAAGGAGAATTCCATCATTATCATCACATGTGATGATAATGAACTTTTGAAGTCACTCAACACCCATTCTGTATTTTTGTTTAAATCACCGTATTAAGGTATAAATTAATAAAATAAAAACTCACAAATTTTAAACATACAGGTTGGTGACTTTTGACAGATCTGTGTCCCTGTGTAACTACCACCCCAATCAAGATCTAAAACATTTCCATCTCCTCAGGAGATGTCTCCTCATGCACTCAGCCCAGCCTCTCCCACCACTCCGTCCCGGCAATCCTGATCCAGCTCTAGTCTGTATAGATAAGTTTCATTTTCTTTTCTTTTTTTCTTTTTTTTTTTCCTCCAATTTATTTATTTTCAGAAAAACAGTATTCATTATTTTTTCACCACACCCAGTGCTCCATGCAAGCCGTGCCCTCTGTAATACCCACCACCTGGTTCCCCAACCTCCCACCCCCCCGCCACTTCAAACCCCTAAGACTGTTTTTCAGAGACCATAGTCTCTCATGGTTCACCTCCCCTTCCAATTTACCCAAAAGCACATACCCTCCCCAATGTCCATAACCCTACCCCCCTTCTCCCAAACCCCCTCCCCCCAGCAACCCACAGTTTGTTTCGTGAGATTAAGAGTCACTTAGGGTTTGTCTCCCTCCCTATCCCATCTTGTTTCATTTATTCTTCTCCTACCCACTTAAGCCCCCATGTTGCATCACCACTTCCTCATATCAGGGAGATCATATGATAGTTGTCTTTCTCCGCTTGACTTATTTCACTAAGCATGATACGCTCTAGATCCATCCATGTTGTCGCAAATGGCAAGATTTCATTTCTTTTGATGGCTGCGTAGTATTCCATTGTGTATATATACCACATCTTCTTTATCCATTCATCTGTTGATGGACATCTAGGTTCTTTCCATAGTTTGGCTATTGTGGACATTGCTGCTATAAACATTCGGGTGCACGTGCCCCTTTGGATCACTACGTTTGTATCTTTAGGGTAAATACCCAGTAGTGCAATTGCTGGGTCATAGGGCAGTTCTATTTTCAACATTTTGAGGAACCTCCATGCTGTTTTCCAGAGTGGTTGCACCAGCTTCATTCCCACCAACAGTGTAGGAGGGTTCCCCTTTCTCCGCATCCTCGCCAGCATCCGTCATTTCCTGACTTGTTGATTTTAGCCATTCTGACTGGTGTGAGGTGATATCTCATTGTGGTTTTGATTTGTATTTCCCTGATGCCGAGTGATATGGAGCACTTTTTCATGTGTCTGTTGGCCATCTGGATGTCTTCTTTGCAGAAACGTCTGTTCATGTCCTCTGCCCATTTCTTGATTGGATTATTTGTTCTTTGGGTGTTGAGTTTGTTAAGTTCGTTATAGATTTTGGAACTAGTCCTTTATCTGATATGTCGTTTGCAAATATCTTCTCCCATTCTGTCAGTTGACTTTTTTTTTTAACTTTTTTATTTTTCAATTTATTTATTTTCAGAAAAACATTATTCATTATTTTTTGACCACACCCAGTGCTCCATGCAAGCTGTGCCCTCTATAATACCCACACCTGGTACCCCAACCTCCCACCCCCCCACCACTTCAAACCCCTCAAGTTGTTTTTCATAGTCCATAGTCTCTCGTGGTTCACCTCCCCTTCCAATTTACCCAAATTCCCTACACCTCTCTAACGCCCCTTGTCCTCATGCTATTTGTTATGCTCCACAAATAAGTGAAACCATATGAAAATTGACTCTCTCTGCTTGACTGATTTCACTCAGCATAATCTCTTCCAGTCCCGTCCATGTTGCTACAAAAGTTGGGTATTCATCCTTTCTGATGGAGGCATAATACTCCATAGTGTATATGGACCACATCTTCCTTATCCATTCATCCGTTGAAGGGCATCTTGGTTCTTTCCATAGTTTGGCGACTGTGGCCATTGCTGCTATAAACATTGGGGTACAGATGGCCCTTCTTTTCACGACATCTCTGTCTTTGGGGTAAATACCCAGGAGTGCAATGGCAGGGTCATAGGGAAGCTCTATTTTTTAATTTCTTGAGGAATCTCCACACTGTTCTCCAAATAGGCTGCACCAACTTGCATTCCCACCAACAGTGGAAGAGGGTTCCCCTTTCTCCACATCCCCTCCAACACATGTTGTTTCCTGTCTTGCTAATTTTGGCCATTCTAACTGGTATAAGGTGATATCTCAATGTGGTTTTAATTTGAATCTCCCTGAGGGCTAGTGATGATGAACATGTTTTCATGTGTCTGATAGCCATTTGTATGTCTTGATTGGAGAAGTGTCTGTTCATATCTTCTGCCCATTTTTTGATGTGTTTGTCTGTTTCGTGTGGGTTGAGTTTGAGGAGTTCAGTATAGATCCTGGATATCAACCTTTTGTCTGTACTGTCATTTGCAAATATCTTCTCCCATTCTGTGGGTTGCCTCTTTGTTTTTTTGATTGTTTCCTTTGCTGTTCAGAAGCTTTTGATTTTGATGAAGTCCCAGAAGTTTATTTTCGCTTTTGTTTCCTTTGCCTTTGCAGACGTATCTTGAAAGAAGTTGCTGTGGCTGATATCAAAGAGATTACTGCCTATGTTCTCCTCTAAGATTCTGATGGATTCCTGTCTCACGTTGAGGTCTTTTATCCATTTTGAGTTGATCTTTGTGTACGGTGTAAGAGAATGGTCGAGTTTCATTCTTCTACATATAGCTGTCCGGTTTTCACAGCACCATTTCTTGAAGAGACTGTCTTTTTTCCACTGTATATTTTTTCCTGTTTTGTCAACAGTTGATTTTGATTTTGTTAACTGTTTCCTTTGCTGTGCAAAAGCTTTTGATCTTGATGAAATCCCAGTAGTTCATTTTTGCCTTTGCTTCCCTTGCTTTTGGCGATGTTCCTAGGAAGTGTTGCTGCGGCCGAGGTCGAAGAGGTTGCTGCCTGTGTTCTCCTCAAGGATTTTGATGGATTACTTTCTCACATTGAGGTCCTTCATCCATTTTGAGTCTATTTTTGTGTGTGGTGTAAGGAAATGGTCCAATTTCATTTTTCTGCATGTGACTGTCCAATTTTCCCAACACCACTTATTAAAGAGGCTGTCGTTTTTCCATTGGACATTCTTTCCTGCTTTGTCGAAGATTAGTTGACCATAGAGGTGAGGGTCTATTTCTGGGCTCTCTATTCTGTTCCATTGATCTATGTGTCTGTTTTTGTGCCAATACCATGCTGTCTTGATGATGACAGCTTTGTAATAGAGCTTGAAGTCCGGAATTGTGATGCCACCAACTTTGGCTTTGTTTTTCAATATCCCTTTGACTATTCGAGGTCTTTTCTGGTTCCATATAAATTTTAGGATTATTTGTTCCATTTCTTTGAAAAAGATGGATGGTACTTTGATAGGAATTGCATTAAATGTGTAGATTGCTTTAGGTAGCATAGACATTTTCACAATATTTATTCTTCCAATCCAGGAGCATGGAACATTTTTCCATTTCTTTGTGTCTTCCTCAATTTCTTTCATGAGTTCTTTATAGTTTTCTGAGTATAGATTCTTAGCCTCTTTGGTTAGGTTTATTCCTAGGTATCTTATGGTTTGGGGTGCAATTGTAAATGGGATTGACTCCTTAATTTCTCTTTCTTCTGTCTTGTTGGTGTAGAGAAATGCAACTGATTTCTGTGCATTGATCTTATATCCTGACACTTTACTGAATTCCTGTACAAGTTCTAGCAGTTTTGGAGTGGAGTCTTTTGGGTTTTCCACATAGAGTATCATATCATCTGCAAAGAGTGATAGTTTGACTTCTTTGCCGATTTGGATGCCTTTAATTTCCTTTTGTTGTCTGATTGCTGAGGCTAGGACTTCTAGTACTATGTTGAATAGCAGTGGTGATAATGGACATCCCTGCCGTGTTCCTGACCTTAGCAGAAAAGCTTTCAGTTTTTCTCCATTGAGAATGATATTTGCGGTGGGTTTTTCATAGATGGCTTTGATGATATTGAGGTATGTGCCCTCTATTCCTACACTTTGAAGAGTTTTGATCAGGAAGGGATGCTGTACTTTGTCAAATGCTTTTTCAGCATCTATTGAGAGTATCATATGGTTCTTGTTCTTTCTTTTATTGATGTGTTGTATCACATTGACTGATTTGCGGATGTTGAACCAACCTTGCAGCCCTGGGATATATCCCACTTGGTGATATATATATATATATACATATGTATATATATATATCCCACACAATCCTTTGATGTACTGTTGAATCCTATTGGCTAGTATTTTGGTGAGAATTTTTGCATCTGTGTTCATCAAGGATATTGGTCTATAGCTCTCTTTTTTGATGGGATCCTTGTCTGGTTTTGGGATCAAGGTGATGTTGGCCTCATAAAATGAGTTTGGAAGTTTTTTTTTTTTTTTTTTTTCCCCAATTTATTTATTTTCAGAAAAACAGTATTCATTATTTTTTCACCACACCCAGTGCTCCATGCAAGCTGTGCCCTCTATAATACCCACCACCTGGTACCCCAACCTCCCACCCCCCCCGCCACTTCAGACCCCTCAGACTGTTTTTCAGAGTCCATAGTCTCTCATGGTTCACCTCCCCTTCCAATTTACCCAAATTCCCTACTACTCTCTAACGCCCCTTGTCCTCCATGCTATTGGTTATGCTCCACAAATGAGTGAAACCATCTGATAATTGACTCTCTCTGCTTGACTGATTTCACTCAGCATAATCTCTTCCAGTCCCGTCCATGTTGCTACAAAAGTTGGATATTCGTCCTTTCTGATGGAGGCATAATACTCCATAGTGTATATGGACCACATCTTCCTTATCCATTCATCCGTTGAAGGGCATCTTGGTTCTTTCCATAGTTTGGCGACTGTGGCCATTGCTGCTATAAACATTGGGGTACAGATGGCCCTTCTTTTCACGACATCTGTATCTTTGGGGTAAATACCCAGGAGTGCAATTGCAGGGTCATAGGGAAGCTCTATTTTTAATTTCTTGAGGAATCTCCACACTGTTCTCCAAAGAGGCTGCACCAACTTCCATTTCTATTTTGTGGAACACTTTCAGGAGAATAGGAATTAGTTCTTCTTTAAATGTTTGGTAGAATTCCCCCAGGAAGCTGTCTGGCCCTGGGCTTTTGTATGTTTGGAGATTTTTAATGACTGTTTCAATCTCCTTACTGGTTATGGGTCTTTTCAGGCCTTCCATTTCTTACTGGTTCAATTTTGGTAGTTTATATGTTTCTAGGAATGCATCCATTTCTTCCAGATTGTCAAATTTGTTGGCGTAGAGTTGCTCATAGTATGTTCTTATAATAGTTTGTATTTCTTTGGTGTTAGTTGTGATCTCTCCTCTTTCATTCATGATTTTATTTATTTGGGTCCTTTCTCTTTTCTTTTTGATAAGTCTGGCCAGGGGTTTATCAATTTTATTAATTCTTTCAAAGAACCAGCTCCTAGTTTCATTGATTTGTTCTATTATTTTTTTGGCTTCTATTTCATTGATTTCTGCTCTGATCTTTATGATTTCTCTTCTCCTGCTGGGCTTAGGGTTTCCTTCTTGTTCTTTCTCCAGCTCCTTTAGGTGTAGGGTTAGGTTGTGTACCTGAGACCTTTCTTGTTTCTTGAGAAAAGCTTGTACGCTATATATTTTCCTCTCAGGACTGCCTTTGTTGTGTCCCACAGATTTTGAACCGTTGTATTTTCATTATCGTTTGTTTCCATGATTTTTTTCCATTCTTCTTTAATTTCCCGGTTGACCCATTCATTCTTTAGAAGGATGCTGTTTAGTCTCCATGTATTTGGGTTCTTTCCAAACTTCCTCTTGTGGTCGAGTTCTAGCTTCAGAGCATTGTGGTCTGAAAATGTGCAGGGAATGATCCCAATCTTTTGATACCGGTTGAGTCCTGATTTAGGGCCGAGGATGTGATCTATTCTGGAGAATGTTCTATGTGCACTAGAGAAGAATGTGTGTTCTGTTGCTTTGGGATGAAATGTTCTGAATATATCTGTGATGTCCTTCTGGTCCAGTGTGTCATTTAAACCCCTTATTTCCTTGCTGATCTTTTGCTTGGATGAGCTGTCCATTTCAGTGAGGGGAGTGTTAAAGTCCCCTACTATTATTGTATTATTGTTGATGTGTTTCTTTGATTTTGTTATTAATTGGTTTATATAGTTGGCTGCTCCCACGTTGGGGGCATAGATATTTAAAATTGTTAGATCTTCTTGTTGGAAAGACTCTTTGAGTATGATATAGTGTCCTTCCTCATCTCTTATTATAGTCTTTGGCTTAAAATCTAATTGATCTGATATAAGTATTGCCACTCCTGCTTTCTTCTGATGTCCATTAGCATGGTAAATTCTTTTCCACCCCCTCACTTTAAGTCTGGAGGTGTCTTCGGGCTTAAAATGAGTTTCTTGGAGGCAACATATAGATGGGTTTTGTTTTTTTATCCATTCTGATACCCTGTGTCTTTTGATTGGGGCATTTAGCCCATTAACATTCAGGGAAACTATTGAGAGATATGAATTTAGTGCCTTTGTATTGCCTGTAAGTTGACTGTTACTGTATATTGTCTCTTTTCCTTTCTGATCTACCACTTGTAGGCTTTCTATTTGTTTAGAGGACCCCTTTCAATATTTCCTGTAGTGCTGGCTTGGTGTTTGCAAATTCTTTCAGTTTTTGTTTGTCCTGGAAGCTTTTAATCGCTCCTTCTATTTTCAATGATAGCCTAGCTGGATATAGTATTCTTGGCTGCATGTTTTTCTTGTTTAGTGCTCTGAAAATATCATGCTAGCTCTTTCTGGCCTGCCAGTTCTCTGTGGATAAGACAGCTGCCAATCTAATATTTTTACCATTGTATGTTACAGACATACATACAAAGAGAAAGGATTTTCTCTTTGTCACTAAGACTTGTAAATTTTACTATTAGGTGATGGGGTGTGGGCCTATTCTTATTGATTTTTATGGGCGTTTTTGAACCTCCTGAATTTTGATGCTCGTTCCATTTGCCATATTGGGGAAATTCCCCCCAATAATTCTCTCCAGTATACCTTCTGCTTTCCTCTCTCTTTCTTCTTCTTCTGGAATCCCAATTATTCTTTTTTTAATTTATTTTTTTTAATTTTGTATTTTTTATAAACATATATTTTTATCCCCAGGGGTACAGGTCTGTGAATCGCCAGGTTTACACACCTCACAGCATTCACCAAAGCACATACCCTCCCCAGTGTCCATAACCCTACCCCTCTTCTCCCAACCCCCCTCCCCCCAGCAACCCACAGTTTGTTTTGTGAGATTAAGAGTCACTTATGGTTTGTCTCCCTCCCTATCTCATCTTGTTTCATGGATTCTTCTCCTACCCACTTAAGCCCCCATGTTGCATCACCACTTCCTCTTATCATGGAGATCATATGATAGTTGTCTTTCTCTGCTTGACTTATTTCGCTAAGCATGATACGCTCTAGTTCCATCCATGTTGTCGCAAATGGCAAGATTTCATTTCTTTTGATGGCTGCGTAGTATTCCATTGTGTATATATACCACATCTTCTTTATCCATTCATCTGTTGATGGACATCTAGGTTCTTTCCATAGTTTGGCTATTGTGGACATTGCTGCTATAAACATTCGGGTGCACGTGCCCCTTTGGATCACTACGTTTGTATCTTTAGAGTAAATACCCAGTAGTGCAATTGCTGGGTCATAGGGCAGTTCTATTTTCAACATTTTGAGGAACCTCCATGCTGTTTTCCAGAGTGGTTGCACCAGCTTGCATTCCCACCAACAGTGTAGGAGGGTTCCCCTTTCTCCGCATCCTCGCCAGCATCTGTCATTTCCTGATTTGTTAATTTTAGCCATTCTGACTGGTGTGAGGAGATATCTCATTGTGGTTTTGATTTGTATTTCCCTGATGCCGAGTGATACGGAGAACTTTTTCATGTGTCTGTTGGCCATCTGGATGTCTTCTTTGCAGAAATGTCTTTTCGTGACCTCTGCCCATTTCTTGATTGGATTATTTGTTCTTTGGGTGTTGAGTTTGCTATGTTCTTTATAGATTTTGGACACTCGTACTTTATCTGATTGTCATTTGCAAATATCTTCTCCCATTCTGTCAGTTGTCTTTTGGTTTTGTTAACTGGTTCCTTTGCTGTGCAAAAGCTTTTGATCTTGATAAAATCCCAATAGTTCATTTTTACCCTTGCTTCCCTTGCCTTTGGTGATATTCCTAGGAAGATGTTGCTGTGGCTGAGGCCGAAGAGGTTGCTGCCTATGTTCTCCTCAAGGATTTTGATGCATTCCTTTATCACATTGAGGTCCTTCATCCATTTTTAGTCTGTTTTCGTGTGTGGTGTAAGGAAATTGTCCAATTTCATTTTTCTGCATGTGGGTATCCAATTTTCCTAACACCATTTATTGAAGAGGCTGTCTTTTTTCCATTGCACATTCTTTCCTGCTTTGTCGAAGATTAGTTGACCATAGAGGTGAGGGTCTATTTCTGGGCTCTCTATTCTGTTCCATTGGTCTATGTGTCTGTTTTTGTGCCAGTACCATGCTGTCTTGATGATGACAGCTTTGTAATAGAGCTTGAAGTCCGGAATTGTGATGCCACCAACTTTGGCTTTGTTTTTCAATATCCCTTTGGCTATTCGAGTTCTTTTCTGGTTCCATATAAATTTTAGGATTATTTGTTCCATTTCTTTGAAAAAGATGGATGGTACTTTGATAGGAATTGCATTAAATGTGTAGATTGCTTTAGGTAGCATAGACATTTTCACAATATTTATTCTTCCAATCCAGGAGCATGGAACATTTTTCCATTTCTTTGTGTCTTCCTCAATTTCTTTCATGAGTACTTTATAGTTTTCTGAGTATAGATTCTTAGCCTCTTTGGTTAGGTTTATGGAATCCCAATTATTCTAATGTTGTTTCGTCTTATGGTGTCACTTATCTCTCGAATTCTCCCCTCATGGTCCAGTAGCTGTTTGTCCCTCTTTTGCTCAGCTTCTTTATTCTCTGTCATTTGGTCTTCTATATAGCTAATTCTTTTTTCTGCCTCATTTATCCTAGCAGTGAGAGCCTCCATTTTTGATTGCACCTCATTAATAGCTTTTTTGATTTCAACTTGGTTAGATTTTAGTTTTTTTATTTCTCCAGAAAGGGCTTTTATATCTCCCGAGAGGGTTTCTCTAATATCTTCCATGCCTTTTTCTTTTTTTTTTTTCCCATTTATTTATTTTCAGAAAAACAGTATTTCCATGCCTTTTTCAAGCCTGGCTAGAACCTTGAGAATTGTCATTCTGAATTCTAGATATCACATATTACCAATGTCTGTATTGATTAGGTCCCTAGCCTTCAGTACTGCCTCTTGTTCTTTTTTTTTTGTGGTGAATTTTTACACCTTGTCATTTTGTCCAGGTAAAAGTATATGAAGGAGCAAGTAAAATACTAAAAGGGTGGCAACAACCCCAGGAAAATATGCTTTAACCAAATCAGAAGATATCCCAAATCGTGAGGGGAGAGAAAGGAGATAAAAAGTGGTTCAGAAAAAAAGAAAGGAAAAAAAAGGAATTAAAAAAAGAAAATGAAGAAAGAAATGTATGAAAAAGAAAAAATATGTATATTAGATAAAGTAGTTAAAAAACTTTAAAAATGAAAAGGATAAAAGTTAAAAAAATTTTTAAAAAATTTAATAAAAATTTTAAAAAATTTAAAAATTTAGCAAAAGTCGAACAAGAAAAAGAAAAAAATTAAATTAACTTCAAGACTGAAAAATCACAGGGAGAAAGCCATGAGTTTCATGCTTTGCTTTCTCCTCCTTTGGAATTCTGCTGCTCTCTTTGGTATTGAAACCATACTCCTTGGTAGGTGAACTTGGTCTTGCCTGGATTTCTTGTTGATCTTCTGGGGGAGGAGCGTGGTGTAGTGATTCTCAAGTGTCTTTGCCCCAGGTGGAATTGTACCGCCCTTATCAGGGGCCAGGCTGAGTAATGCTGGGGTTTGCTTTCAGGAGCTTTTTGTTCCCTGAGGGCTTTCCGTAGAGTTCCGGAGGACGGGAATACAAATGGTGGCCTCCTGGTCTCCGGCCCGGAGCAGCCGAGAGCCCAGGGCCCCGCTCCCCAGGGCGCCCCCCCCCGTGAACAGCTCCTAGTAACTCCCGTCTGCCTAACCTCCGGCCGCGCTCCAAGCTCACCGAGCCTGCGACCGGTTCAAGGCAACACCGAGCTGTGAGCTTACTGTCGGCTCTGTCTCTGTAGCCGGCTTTCCCGTTCCAATACCCGCAAGCTCTGCAACACTCATACACCCCCGATCCTTCTGTGACCCTGCGGGACCTGAGGCCACGCTGACCCTGCATGGGCTTCGCCCCGGTTTAGCCTCTGGAGCGATGTCCCTCAGCGGAACAGACTTAAAAGTCCTGATTTTGTGCTCCGTTGCTCCGCCGCCTGCCGGGAGCCGGCCCCTCCCCCCGGGGTCTATCTTCCCATCGATTTGGATTCACTTCTCCACTAGTCCTACCTTTCAGAAAGTGGTTGTTTTTTTTTAGAATTGCTGTTCTTCTTCACTTCGACCTGCCGATGGATTTGCAGGTGTTTGCAATCTTTAGATAAGCTCTCTAGCTGATCTCCTGCTAGCTGAAGTAGTCTCAGCCTGCTACTTCTCCACCATCTTGACTCCTCCCTCCGCCAATGTTATTTTAAAGTTGATCTGGACGCGTAAGTGGGTGAGAATAGTCACGTAAATATTGATAAGAAAAAGAGTAAGCACACTAATAGTAATGGTGAAATTCGATTTCCACATTTTAAATTGTAATATAGCACTATAGTAATTAAACTATTTTGTAACCAGTATTAGTTAATGTATTTTACAACAAAACAGAACATCCGGAAATAAGCTCAGATGTATGTAAATATAATTTATTGAAGACTAGCACTTTAAACCAGTGAAAAAGGTTGATTTTTTCAAAAAAGGATTTATGTATTTATTTTAGAGAGAGAAACAAACTCCCCCTGAGCAAGGAGCCCAACACAGGGCTCGATTCTAGGACCCTGAGATCATGACCCGAGTGGAAACCAAGAGTCCGACTCTTAACCAATTGAGCCATCCAGGTGCTCTGAGAAAGGATGAATTATTAATAAATGGTGCTTAGATTATTGGTTAATTCTTTTGAATTAATTTTTCCTTACGTCATTCATCAATATATATGTTGAGATTGAATAATTTTTAAAAAGATTTTCTTTTTATTTATTTGTCAGATAGAGTGCACATAGGCAGGTAGAGTGGCAGGCAGAGGCAGAAGGAGAAGCAGGCTCCCTGCAGAGCAAGGAGCCCGATGTGGGACTTGATTCCAGGACACTGGGATCATGACCTGAGCTGAAGGCAGCCGCTTAACTGACTGAGCCACCCAGGTGTCCTGAGGAGATTGAATAATTTAAAGTGAAGCATGATACCAGGAGGACACACCGTTATTTTCAGAATCTGGTGATAGTGTTTTTTAAGTAGCAGAACAAATGCAAAACCCATTGGAAACAATATGTTTTTTAGGTATTATTTTAAAACAGTAGTGTTTTTTAAGTAGCAGAACAAATGCAAAACCCATCGGAAACAATGTAATAATTTTGTTTTAGTTTTCTAGGGCCACCATAACAATGAACCCCAAACTGCTTGGCTTAAAAAACAGAGGTGGTGGGGGGGTGGGAGGTTGGGGTACCAGGTGGGGGTATTATAGAGGGCACGGCTTGCATGGAGCACTGGGTGTGGTGAAAAAATAATGAATACTGTTTTTCTGAAAATAAATAAATTGGAAAAAAAAAACAGAGGTGGATTTTCTCACAGTTTTGAGGGCTGCAACTCCAGATCAAGGTGGCAGGGTTAGTTCCTTCTGAGGGCCATGAGGGAAAATCTGTCCCAGACCTCTCTCCCAGCTTCTGGAGACTTTTGGCATTCCTTAGCTTGCAGACACATCACCCCAATCCCTTCCTTTGTCCCAGGGCATTCTGCCTATATTCCTCTCTGTGTCCGAATTTTCCCTTTTCACAAGGACACCAGTCTTACTGGATGCAGTACATGTCTTACTCCACTATGACCTCATCTAAACTAATGACATCACTGCAACCCTATTTCCAAATCAAATCACATACTAAGGTACTGGTGTTAGGACCTCAACATCTTTTGGAGGGATACAATTCTACATAACAGTCTCCTTGCATAAATTTAAATGGGGAAAAACTAACAAGGGAAAAAGTTATAATATATAAAATTTAATGGTCTGTATCCTCAACTCTCTATATAGCTGTTACGTATCAATATGAAGACAAACCCGTCAATTCAAAATGAACAAAGGACATGAATCATAAATCCATGTTCACAAATAAATAAGACCATAAAACAGTAGAGGAAAAAAAGTCTCAATCATACTAGTCACTAGTGGATAGTCATTAACCAGTACTATCTTATTGCATATCAAGTGGGCTTAGATGAATATGAGTGTGAGTGTCCACTTTTGGCAATTGTGTGGAGATGAGACTTGTCAAACACTGATGTCAGCAAGTATAATTTGGTAGTTTTTCAGAAGAGCAATTTATCAAACCACAAATATATGTAGACCCTTTACATCAGAAATTCTGTTTCTGCTGGGTTTTCCTAAAGAAGCAGTTAGTTACCCAGAGATACCAGTACAAGGATGTTCTCTCATAGCTTCTTTTTCTACTTATTTTGAAGTAATTATAAATTCACAGGAAGTTGCTAAGATAGTACAGAGTCAACCTTTGTACCCATCTCTCACTTGCCCTCAGTGTTTGCATGTTACATAGTTCTAGTGCATTAATGAAACTAGGACATTGACATTGGCACAAGCTGTATACAGAGTTCCCTGTCATTTTATCACATGTAGATTCCTGTGATCATCACCACAATCAGGAATAAGAATTGGTCCTTTCCATGAAGACCTCCCTCAGGTTACCCCTCCTTAATCCCTAATTCCTAATCCCTATTTCCTAATCCCTGGCAAATATTTGGCTGTTTTCCAACATAAAGTTTTGTCATTTGAGAAGAGCATAGTGTTTCTAAGTGATAATGTCCTTGAGTTCCATTCATGTGGTTTGTTGCATGTATCAGTAGTTCATTGTGTTTTTTTAAAATTTCTTTCCAACTTAACAGAATTCATTGTTTATGCACCACACCCAGTGTTCCATGCAATACATGCCGTCCATAATACCCACAAATGGCTCCTCCAACCTCCCACCCCCCAGCCCCCTCAAAACCCTCAGATTGTTTTTCAGAGTCCTTAGTCTCTCATGGTTCACCTCCCCTTCCAATTTCCCTCAACTCCCTTCTCCTCTCCATCTCCCTATGTCCTCCATGTTATTTGTTTTGCTCCACAACTAAGTGAAACCATATGATAATTGACTCTCTCTGCTTGACTTATTTCACTCAGCAGAATCTCTTCCAGTCCTGTCCATGTTACTACAAAAGTTGGGTATTCATCCTTTCTGATGGAGGCATAATACCCCATAGTGTATATGGACCACATCTTCCTTATTCATTCGTCCGTTTGAGGGCATCTTGATTCTCTCCACAGTTTGGTGACCGTGGTCATTGCTGCTATAAGCAGTGGAGTACAGATGGCCCTTCTTTTCACAACATCTGTATCTTTCGGGTAAATACCCAGGAGTGCAATGGCAGGGTCATAGGGAAGCTCTATTTTTAATTTCTTGAGGAATCTCCACACTGTTCTCCAAAGAGGCTGCACCAACTTGCATTCCCACCAATAGTGGAAGAGGGTTCCCCTTTCTCCACATCCTCTCCAACACATGTTGTTTCCTGTTTTGTTAATTTTGGCCATTCTAACTGGTGTAAGGTGGTATCTCAGTGTGGTTTTAATTTGAATCTCCCTGATGGCTAGTGATGATGAACATTTTTTTCATGTATCTGATAGCCATTTGTATATCCTCATTGGAGAAGTGTCTGTTCATGTCTTTTGCCCATTTTTTGACATGATTATCTGTTTTGTGTGTGTTGAGTTTGAGAAGTTCTTAATAGATCCTGCATATCAGCCTTTGTCTGTACTGTCATTTGCAAATACCTTCTCCCATTCTGTGGGTTGCCTCTTTGTTTTTTCGACTGTTTCCTTTGCTGTGCAGAAGCTTTTGATGTTGATGAAGTCCCAAAAGTTGATCTTCGCTTTTGTTTCCTTTGCCTTTAAAGGCATATCTTGAAAGAAGTTGCTGTGGCTGATATCGAAGAGGTTACTGCCTATGTGCTCCTCTAGGATTCTGATGGATTCCTGTCTCACATTGAGGACTTTTATCCATTTCGAGTTTATCTTTGTGTATGGTGTAAGAGAATGGTCGAGTTTCATTTTTCTACATATAGCTGTCCAGTTTTTCCAGCACCATTAATTGAAGAGACTGTTTTTTCTCCCCTGTATTTTTTTTCCTCCTTTGTCAAAGATTATTTGACCATAGAGTTGAGTGTGCATATCTGGGCTCTCTACTCTGTTCCGCTGGTCTACAACGTCTACTGTGTCTGTTTTTATGCCAGTACCATGCTGTCTTGGTGATCACAACTTTGTAGTAAAGCTTGAAATCAGGTAATGTGATGCCCCCAGTTTTCTTTTTCAACATTTCCTTAGGAATTCGGGGTCTCTTCTGATCCTGTGCAGGTTTTAGGATTATTTGTTCCAACTCTTTGAAAAATACTGATGGAATTTTGATTGGAATGGCATTAAAAGTATAGATTGCTCTAGGCGGTATAGACATTTTAACAATATTTATTCTTCCAACCCAAGAGCATGGAATGGTTTTCAGTCTTTTTGTGTCTTCTTCAATTTCTTTCATGAGTGTTCTGTAGTCCTGGAGTACAGATCCTTTAGCTCTTTGGTTAGGTTGATTCCCAGGTATCTTTTAAATCTGGGTGCTATAGTAAATGGAATCGATTCTCATAATTTCCCTTTCTGTATTTTCATTGTTAGTGTATAAGAAAGCCACTGATTTCTGTACATTGACTTTGTATCCTGCCACATTGCTGAATTGCTGTATGAGTTCTAGTAGTTTGGGGGTGGAGTCTTTTGGGTTTTCATATAAAGAATCATGTCATCTGCGAAGAGAGAGAGTTTGACTTCTTCATTGCCAATTTGGATAACTTTTATTTCTCTTTGTTGTCTGATTGCTGTTGCTAGGACTTCTAATACTATGTTGAACAACAATGGTGAGAGTGGCCATCCTTCTCGTGTTCCTGATCTCAATGGCAAGGCTGTGAGCTTTTTCCTGTTGAGGATTATATTTGCTGTGGGTTATTTCATAGATAGCTTTTATGAAGTTGAGGAATGTTTTCTCTATCCCTATACTTTGAAGCATTATAATCAGGAACAGATGCTGGGTTTTGTCAAATGCTTTTTCTGCTTCAATTGAGAGGACTATGTGGCTCTTCTCTCTTCTCTTATTGATTTGTTCTGTCACATTGATTTGTGAATGTTGAACCATCCTTGTAACCCAGGGATAAATCCCACCTGGTCATGGTGGATAATCTTTTTAATGTGCTGTTGTATCCTATTAGATAGAATCTTGTTGAGAATCTTAGCATCCATATTCATCAGTGATACTGGTCTGCAATTCTCCTTTTTGGTGGTGTTTTTTCCTTGTTTGGGGATCAAGCTAATGTTGGCATCATAAAAACAGTCTGAAAAGGTAATGTTGGCTTCATAAAAACAGTCTGAAAGTTTGCCTTCTGCTTCAATTTTTGAAACAGCTTCAGGAGAATAAGTATTATTTCTTCTTTGAAAGTTTGGTAGAATTCCCCAGTGAATCTATGAGGTGTTGGGCTCTTTTGTTTTTTGGGAGGTTTTTGATCACTGCTTCAATCTCATTACTAGATATCGATCTATTCAGGTTGTCAGTTTCTTCCTGGTTCAGTTTTTGAAGTTTATAGTTTTCCAGGAATGCATCCTTTTCATCTAGGTTGCTTATTGGCATATAACTGTTGATAATAATTCCTGATGATTGTTTCTATTTCCTTGGTGTTAGCGCTGATCTCTCCCTTTTCATTCATAATTTTATTAAATTGAGCCTTCTGTCTTTTCTTTTGGATTGATTTGGCCAATGGTTTATCAATCTTATTGATTCTTTAAAAAAATCAGCTTCCAGTTCCATTGTAGCGTTCTACTATATCTCTAGTTTCTATTTCATTGATCTCTGCTCTAATCTTGATTATGTCCCTTCTTGTGTGTGGAGTTGGCTTAATTTGTTGTTGATTTTCTAGTTCTTCATTGTGTAACGTCAGCTCATGTTTTTTAATTTTTCAATTTTTTTTTTTTTTGAGGGAGGCTTGGATGGCTATATATTTCACCCTTACAACTGCCTTTGCTGTATCTCTTAGGTTTTGGACCAAAGTGTCTTCTTTCTCATGGGTTTCCATGAACTGTTTCAGTTCTTCTTTGATCTCCTGGTTGATCCAAGCATTCTTTTTTTTTTTTTTAAAGATTTTATTTATTTATTTGACAGACAGAGATCACAAGTAGACAGAGAAGCAGGCAGAGAGAGAGAGAGAGGAAAGCAGGCTCCCTGCTAAGCAGAGAGCCCGATGCGGGACTCGATTCCAGGACCCTGAGATCATGACCTGAGCCGAAGGCAGCGGCTTAACCCACTGAGCCACCCAGGCGCCCCTGATCCAAGCATTCTTAATCAAGGTGGTCTTTAGCTTCCAGGTTTTGAGGTTTTTGAAGGGGCATGGGGTGGGAGGTTGGGGTGCCAGGTGGTGGGTATTATAGAGGGCACGGATTGCATGGAGCACTGGGTGTGGTGCAAAAATAATGAATACTGTTATGCTGAAAATAAATAAAAAAGAAAAAGAAAAAAAAAAACTTGCTGTGGCCGATGTCGAAGAGCTTACTGCCTATATTGTCATCTAGGATCCTGATGGATTGCTTCCTCACATTGAGGTCTTTTATCCATTTCGAGATTATCTTTGTGTATGGTGTAAGAGAATGGTCAAGTTTCTTTCTTATAAACATAGCTGTCCAATTTTCCCAGCACCATTTATTGACGAGACTGTCTTTTTTCCACTGTATATTTTTTCTCTTTTGTCAAAGATGATTTGACCATAGAGTTGAGGGTCCATATCTGAGCCCCCTCTACTCTCTTCCACTGGTCTATGTGTCTGTTTTTATGCCAGTACCATGCTGTCTTGGTGATCACATCTTTGTAGTAAAGCTTGAAATAAGGCAACCTGAAGCCTCCAGTTTTGTTTTTCTTTTTCAACATCTCATTAGCAATTCTGGGTCTCTTTTGATTCCATCCAAATTTTAGGATTGTTTGATCCTGCTCTTTGAAAAATGCTGGTGGAATTTTTATGAGAAGGGCATTGAAAATACAGATTGCTCTAGGCGGTATAGACTTTTTTTTTTTTTTTTTTTTTTTTAAGGTCAAGCAAAGCTTTATTTCGCACCAAGCATCAAGAATCTAACCAAATGTTCGGGGCCACACCTCTTCCAAGAGAGGGCGACCCTTCTCTGTTTCACAGGCTAGCTTTTAAGGGCAAAGGCCATGCGGTCGGGCCTGGCCACACACAGGTGGCCAATGAGATTGTAACACACACAGGAAACTCCACAGTGATGCTAGTTGACCAATTGAGTTACAATTTACCCTAGTAGACATTTGAACCAGCCTATTACACTTGACTGGGATTGGCGCCAAAAGGGCTCCCAAAGGGTGGGGCCCATACTCCTTGGTAACCAGGGAGACAGTATGCATGCCCCCCACTGATCGGATGTCTCCACCTGGCCTGACCCACCTTTGTATCTGGGCTTTGTTACCTGTAAATCCCCTGGGGGAAGGGAAGCAGGGACAATTTCTAAATTGGTCCTCACATTCCCCCCTTTTCTTTGGAGACAAGTCAAATCTTTGACTTTTTAGCCAGTTCTATACCCTCCTTTTTTTTTTTTTATTCGTAATTGCTTATACTTCCCACCTATATCTTAAGAGTCAACAATGAATTTAATGAACTCATTGTTTTTCAAGTCTTAGTTTTAGTCCATGATTGGCAGGGTCCATTGGCAGCGGCATCCACCTCTGGGGGATGTTCTTGTCCTCGGCTCGTTTGACATGACCCACATGAATCCAGGTCCTGACACCGTCTACTTTTATTGCCATGGGAGTTGTCAGGATGACAATAAACGGTCCCTTCCAGCGAGGCTCCAAGCCTCCCACTTGGCAGTAGTGCATTTAAACTAAGTCCCTGGGTTGGCGAGGATGTGGCTTCACCTCTGATTCTGTCCCAACGTGGGCAGTCCGGATCCCTGTATGGGCTCTTTTAAGACAGACTGTAATGCCTGCAGTGACTGGAGTACAGACTGAGCAGTCATTTCTGCTATAGCAACCTCTTTCTCTTTTCCCTCTTCCCATTCTAGTTCTTTCCGCATTTACCTCCTGACATTGAACACATCTGTCAACCCTATCTTGAGCCATACGCCCTAAGTTAGAAACCTAGAGCTGCTTGCCCATAAGCTCTTTAAACTTGTGTGTTCTTCTAGTCTTAGTCCAATCTCCTTTATAGTCTAATTTAGTCCACTCTACCATAGTGAGTCCTCCCTTAGTCAGTTCATAGAGGTTGCGCCATCTCCACCAACCACGGTATCCACAGCCTGCAGTAGCCCAATGTCCCAAGAAACTCCCTCATGGAGACCAAAGCCTAAGTAAGTGGTGTAGCTCTTACAAAGCTGTGTTTTCATTGCTGACACCCAATTACCTTTTTCCTGCAGAGTCTGTAAGAGAGCTCTCATCCCCTGCAAGCAAGACCCATAGTCCTCAGCGGCTATTTCTATTATTCCCACTAACTCAAGTCAGATTCTTCTTCTCAAATTCCTCAATTTTCTGAAGTTTCTCCCTTATATCTGGGGCTGATTGACTGGCAAAGGCAAGATCGCCTACACAAGTTATCATTCAACTTCTCTGAAGTTTACCTTAAGTTGTCTAGCTTAGGTAAACAAACATTTAATAACAATCTAATCTAGAACTTAACACCCATAAAGCCATGTTAACTGGACTTGTTTTTCAAACAAGTTAGTCCTGATTTGGCTATCTCTGGAAACGAGGGTTATTTTAGAGAGAGAAAAATTGTTTTAATAACATGGCAATATAGACATTTTAACAATGTTTATTCTTCCAATCCAAGAGCATGGAATGGTCTTCCATCTTTTTGTGTCTTCTTCAATTTCTTCAATTTCTTTCATGAGTGTTCTCAGTACAGATCCTTTACCTCTTTGGTTAGGTTGATTCCCAGGTATCTTATGGTTCTTGGTGCTATAGTAAATGGAATCAATTCTCTCATTACCCCTTCTGTATTTTCATTGTTAGTGTATAAGAAAGCAACTGATTTCTGTACATTGTTTTTGTATCTTGCCACATTACTGAATTACTGAATGAGTTCTTGTAGTTTGGGGTGGAGTCTTTTGGGTTTTCCATATAAAGTATCATGTCATCTGTGAAAAGGGAGAATTTGACTTCTTCATTGCCAGTTTGAATAATTTTTATTTCTCTTTGTTGTCTGATTGCTGTTGCTAGGACTTCTAATACTATGTTGAACAGGAGTGGTGAGAGTGGACATCCTTGTCATGTTCCTGATCTCAAAGGGAAGACTGTCAGCTTTACCCCATAGAGGATGATTTTCACTGTGAGCTTTTTATAGATAGCTTTTATGAAGTTGAGGAATGTTCCCTCTATCCCTATACTTTGAAGAGTTTTAATCAGGAATGGATGCTGTATCTTGTCAAAGCTTTTTCTGCATCAGTTGAGAGGACCATGTGGTTCTTTTCTCTTCCCTTATTGATTTGTTCTATCACATTCATTTAAGAATGTTGAATGAGCCCTGCATCCCATGGATAAATCCCACCTGATTATGGTGGATAAACTTTTTAATGTACTGTTGGATTTTATTAGCTAGGATCTTGTTGAGAATCTTAGCATCCATATTCATCAGGCATATTGGTCTGAAATTCTCCTTTCTGGTGGGGTAAATTGCCTGGTTTGGGGATCAGGGTAATGCTGGCTTCATGAAAAGAGTCTGTAAGTTTTCCTTCTGCTTCAGTTTTTTGAAACACCTTCAGCAGAATAGGTATTCTTTCTTCTTTGAAAGTTTGGTAGAATTCCCCAGGGAATCCGCCAGGTCCTGGGCCCTTTTTTAGAGGAGGTTTTTGATTATTCCTTCAATCTCATTACTAGATATTGGTCTATACAGGTTGTCACTTTCTTCCTGATTCAGTTTTGGAGGTTTATAGTTTTCCCAGAATGCATCCATTTCATCTAGGTTACTTAACTTATTGGCATATGACTGTTGATAATAATTTATGATGATTGTTTCTATTTCCTTGGTGTTAGTTGTGATCTCTCCCTTTTCATTCATAATTTTATTAATTTGGGCCTTCTCTCTCTTCTTTTGGATTAATTTGGCCAATGGTTTATCGATTTATTGATTCTTTCAAAAAACCAGCTTCTTGTTTCATTGACGCATTCTACTGTATCTCTAGTTTCTATCTCATTGATCTCTGCTCTAATCTTGATTGTTTCCCTTCTTGTGTGTGTGGTTGGCTTAATTTGTTGTTGATTCTCCAGTTCTTTAAGGTGTAAAGACAGCTAGTGTATTCTGGATTTTTCAGTTTTTTTTGAGGGTGGCTTGGATAGCTATGTATTTCCCCCTCAGGACCACCAATGCTCTATCCCATAGGTTTTTGACTGAAGTGCTTTCATTCTATGGGTTTCCATGAATTGTTTAAGTTTTTCTATGATTTCCTTGTTGTTCCAAACATTCTTAAACAATGTGGTCTTTAGCTTCCAGGTGTTTGAGTTCCTTCAAAACTTTTCCTTTTGGTTGAGTTCCAGTTTCAAAGCATTGTGATATGAGAATATGCAGAGAATAATCTCAGTCTTTTGGTATCATTTGGGCCCTGATTTGTGACCCAGTATGTCGTCTATTCTGGATAAGGTTCCATGTGCACTCGAGAAGAATGAGTATTCTGTTGTTTTGGGGTGGAATGTCTGTATATATCTATGAGGTCCATCTGGTCCAACGTGTCATTCAGTGCTCTTGTTTCTTTATTGGTTTTCTGCTTGGATGATCTGTCTATTACTGAGAGTGGCATGTTAAGATCCCCTACTATTAATATGTTCATATCAATATGAGTCTTCATTTTGATTAACAGCTGTCTTATGTAGTTGGCTGCTCCCATATTGGGGCATAAATATTTAAAATTGTTAGAACCTCTTGGTGGGTTGACTCTTTAAGAATGATGTAGTGCCCTTCTGTATCTCTGACTACAGTCTTCAATTTAAAATCTTATTAGATTTTATCTGATATGAGAATCGCTACCCCAGGCTTCTTTTGAGGCCCATTGTCATGAAAGTTGTTTCTCCACCCCCTCATTTGCAGTCTGGATGTATCCTTAGGTTCAAAATGGGTCTCTTGTAGATAACATATGGATGGGTTCTGTCAGTGTATCCAATCTGCAACCCTGTGTGGTTTTATGGGATCATTTAGGGAGTTCTCGTTGAGACTGATTATTGAGAGAGATGTTTTTATTAACACCGTGTTGCCTGTGAAGTCCTTGTTTGTATAGATTGTCTCCATGTATTTCTGTTCAATGGTATTCTTGGTTTTTTTCCTCTTCTATAGAACCCCCCATTAATATTTCTTGCAGGCCAGATTGGTGGTCACATGCTCTTTGAAGCCTTGCTCGTCTGGGAAGCTCTTTATCTCTCCATCCATTTTGAATGTCAGTCTTGCTGGATATAGTATTCTTGGATGCATGTTCTCCTCATTTAGTGCCCTGAATTGATCTTGCCAACCGCTTCTGGCTTGCCAGGTTTCTGTGGACAGGTCTGATGTTATTCTAATGGGCCTTCCTCTGTACATAAGGAATCTTTTCCCTCTAGCTGTTTTCAAGGGCTCATGTCTAAAATTATGATTCATCATTTTCACAGTCAGGTGTCTCAAGGTCTCTGTAGATTCTATGAACTTGGGGGTAGACCTTTCTGTCTCTAGTACATGAACGCTGATTCCATTCCCCAGAGTGGGAAAATTTTCACAGAGAATTTGTTCAACTATATCCTCTAGTCTTCTTCCCCTCCCGCCCCAGGTATTCCAGTAATTCTGAAATGGGAACGTTTTGTGGTGTTATTTATTTCCCTATTTCTGTTTTCATGGCTTCTAAGCAGTTTGTTCCAGGCTTCCTCCTGATCCTTTTTCTTTATCAGTTTGTCTTGTAGTTCACTAATTTTGTCTTCTACCTCAGTTACCCTAGCTTTTAGAGAATTTAAATTAGATTGGAACACATTGAGAGCATTTTTAACATCATCCCTGTTGGCTTTCACTTCTGCCGTAATCAATTCCATTTTGCCATTATTGGTTTTCTCCAACCTATCCATTTCCTGGATAATTGTTAGCCTGAATTCCCTTTCTGGCATACTGTTTATGTCCATATCCAGTAGCTCTGATGGAGAGAGCACAGTCTCTGAATTTTTCTTCTGTTGGGTATTCTTCCTCCTAGTCATTTGGTGAGAGATGGCTGAGGGGATATGTTGATGACTGTATCAGCCATGGTCCAGGCTAGCTGTATCCTGGAATGCTTCTGAGCAATCAGTAGACCCACCAAAAATAGAGAAAAAAGAAAAAGAGGGAGATAGGGAGAAAAAAAAAAGACTAGACCCAGCCCTAATGGGCCCCCAAAATGAGATTTATAAAGTTACAAACAAAAAGAGCCACAAAATTAATGAGAAGAAAAAAAGAATCCAGCCAAAATGAACCCCAAGTATAAGATTTATATACTACCAGAATAAAAACAATTACACAGAAACACTGAGAGAAAAAAAAAAAAAAAAAGATGGGAGGGTGGTTATAAATTCTCAGTGTGGGTTAGGAAGGTTATTTTGATTCTTCCTGGGTGTATCTTCATGTCTTTGTTGAAGGAGTCACTTTCTGGAGATAAAGGGAGATTAAAACTGGTGTATATATATGGGTAGTATTGATTGGGGAAAGAGGATTGCCTTGAAGCTTGTCTCTATATGAATATTAAAAAAATAGAAAAGCAAAAAAAAATGCCCCAGAGGTACATGTATCAAAGAAGTTCAGTTTATTGAACTTATTATGGGGGGTTATTATGGTTATTATGGGGGGGGACAAGATGGCGGGGAAGTAGGAGGAGGCGCCTTTTCAACCTGTACCCTAAAGTGAGCTGATACCTACCAAAGAACTCTGATCACCCATTAAATCAGCCTGAGATCAGAATTATACATGTCTGGATCTCTACAGGGGCAGAAGACGTCAGTAGGCAGGTAAAGCGGAATGGGAATGGCGGACTGATATCGGTAGATAAACAAAAGGGGGAGGGAGCCACCATAGGCGACCGGTTGGAAAGTAATACACCTGTCCGAGAGTGCCCTGCGCCTGGGGACCAGCATTAACTTGAAGACTGGTTGAAAGCACTCAAAAAGAGCAAAGGATCACGGGGGAGAAATTGTGGGAATCAGGGTGGCAAGGGACAGGGGCTTAAGTCCTGGTCCCAGGACAGCCTCCCCTGGCGCTGAGCCAGAGAGAGTGCAGCGGAGAAACCAGGTCTTGGTCCCTAAGCCGCCAGTGCCCCCGAGAATGCATGGGTTCTGGCTCCTGTGAGGGGATGGGATGGCAGAAGGCGCGAGCCCTGCTACAAAGCCTGAGATACGCACACTCGCATCCCTCAAACTCCCCTGAGAGAGTTACAAAGGCCCAGCCGGCGCTCTTTGACCTATGCCATTGTTTCAGAGCCTAAGATGTGCGTCCCAATCTCTCCCCTGACAGAGATGTGCAAAAGCCCAGCCTGGTGCTTTCGGACCTGCACCCCATTCTCAGTGTCTGAGACGCGCATGACCTATAGCTCCCCTGAAAGAGGTGTGCGCAAGCCAGGCACTCTTAGACCCAGAAAGACCAGGCATTCCCAGCTCAGGCCAGTGGGAAAGTATCAGTGTGCGATCGCTGCTTGGAACCTCTTTGGCCGTCTGAATCTCCCAAACTGCCGCCGCTGCTGTGGTTTTGGGTACAAGCAAAAGATCCTGCATCCCCAGGGACCACGACTTGGAACCTGCTCTGCCAGCCGCAAAGGGGGAACTCATCTGGGCTCTGCAGACAGACTGAGGCTTCTCTCTGAGAGGAAAGTCAGGGTGCAGTTTGTTTTCTTCTAAAACTACAAAAACTATCAAAAGCGGTCAAGGTGAGAGGAAAAAAAAAGTGAAAACCATAAAAACCACCAGAGAACAAAAGCCTGAAAAAAACCAGTTTCCTCAGAGGCCACCCCCTTGAGGGGGGCAGGAGGACTTAACTCAGGGAATATCATTCACTGAAAACCCACGTGGCAGGCCCCTCCCCCAGAAAACAAACCAAGAAAAAAAAAAAAAAGACTGCAAGAGAACAAACACCACTACTTCATAGGACAACTTTTCTTTTCTTTTTTTTTTTTTTCAAGCTATGTTTCTTTTTTTTTTCAATTTATTTATTTTCAGAAAAACAGTATTCCTTATTTTTTCACCACACCCAGTGCTCCATGCAATCTGTGCCCTCTATAATACCCACCACCCAGTACCCCAACCTCCCACCCCCCCGCCACTTCAAACCCCTCAGATTGTTTTTCAGAGTCCATAGTCTCTCGTGGTTCACCTCCCCTTCCAATTTACCCCAACTCCCTTCTCCTCTCTAACACCCGTTGTCCTCCATGCTATTTGGTATGCTCCACAAATAAGTGAAACCATATGATAATTGACTCTCTCTGCTTGACTTATTTCACTCAGCATAATCTCTTCCAGTCCCATCCATGTTGCTACAAAAGTTGGGTATTCATCCTTTCTGATGGAGGCATAATACTCCATAGTGTATATGGACCACATGTTCCTTATCCATTCATCCGTTGAAGGACATCTTGGTTCTTTCCATAGTTTGGCGACCGTGGCCATTGCTGCTATAAACATTGGGGTACAGATGGCCTTTCTTTTCACAACATCTGTGTCTTTGGGGAAAATACCCAGGAGTGCAATTGCAGGGTCATAGGGAATCTCTATTTTTAATTTCTTGAGGAATCTCCACTTTTATTTTCTACTCATTCCCACTATTCTGGTTCATTTTTTTTATATAGATAATTTTTAACCTATTTACCATCACAGTGAGCTTTCCAGTACATCAAATTCCATAACAACCTTCTAACCTGAACTTTTTGATACATACACCTGTGTTTTTCTTTTACATTTCTATTTTTTGAATTTTTTTTAAATTTTAGTTTAGTTTAGTCGTTTATTCCTTTTTATTTTTATTTTCTAATATTCATATAGAGTTAAACTTCAAAGTAATCCCCTTTCACCAATCAATACTACCCCTATAGGTAAACCAATTTTTAATCCCGCTTTATCTTAGGAAAGTTGAGTCCTTTAACAAAGATATCAAGATACATCCAGGAAGAATCAAAATAACCTTCCTCACCAACACTGAGAATTTATAACCACTCTCCCATCTTTATCTTCCAACACTGTTTCTGTGTTTTTGTGTTTGTCCAGATAGTATATAAATCTTATACTTGGGGTTCTTTTTGATGAGGTTCTTCCTTTATATACATATATTTTTTTCTCATGTCATATACTTTTATCAGTCTTTTTGTTTGTTGTTTTTGTTTATATATTTAATAAATCGTACATTGGGGCCCATTTGGGCTGAACCTTCTCTTTCATATTCCCTTTCTTTCCTCTCTCGCTCTCTTTTTCTTTTTCTTTTCTTTTGTCTCTCATTTGGGTGGGGAATCCTGATTGCTCAGAATTGTGCCAGGGTGCACCTTGACTGCACCATGATCAATACATCCAGCTACATCAGTTCAGTCATCTCTCACCAAAATGACTAGGAGGAGGAATGCCCAACAGAAGAAAAACACAGAGGATGGATCTTCTGGAACAGAGCTAACAGCTATCAACATAGACAATATGTCAGAAAGAGAATTCAGGCTAACAATTATCCAGGCAATAGCTAGGTTGGAGAAAGCCATGGATGACCAAATGGGATTGATTAGGGCAGAACTGAAAGCAACCAGACAGGATGTTCACAATGTTAGGGCTGAGCTGAAAGCTACCAGGGAGGAGGTTCACAATGCTCTCAATGAGTTCCAATCTAATCTAAATTCTCTCAAAGCTAGGGTAACTGAGACAGAAGATAGAATTAGTGATCTGGAGGACAAACAAATAGAGAGAAAGGATCAGGAGGAAGCCTGGAACAAACAGCTTAGAAACCATGAAAACAGAATCAGGGAAATAAATGATGCCATGAAGCATTCCAATGTCAGAATTTTTGGAATCCCTGGAGGGGAGGAGAAAGAAAGATCTAGAAGATATAGTGGAACAAGTCCTTCATGAAAATTTTCCCAATCTCGCGAATGGAACCAGCGTTCATGTACTAGAGGCTGAACGGTCTCCACCCAAGATTATACATTCCAAAAAAACATCACGACACCTGATAGTCAAATTGAGGAATTATAATTGTAGGTATAATCTCTTGAAAGCAGCCAGGGCAAAGAGGTTCCTTACGTACAGAGGGAAGCCCATCAGAATAACGTCAGACCTGTCCACAGAGACCTGGCAAGCCAGAAGAGGCTGACAAGATATATTCAGGGCACTAAATGAGAAGAACATGCAGCCAAGAATACTTTATCCAGCAAGACTGACATTCAAAATGGAGAGATAAATAGTTTCCAAGACTGGCTTAAAAGGCTTTTAAAGGCTTAAAAGACTATGCAACCACCAAGCCGACACTGCAGGAAATATTAAGGGGGGTTCTATAAAAGAGGAAAAATCCAAAGAATAGCATTGAACAGAAATATAGAGACATTCTACAGAAAGAAAGACTTGAAAGATAACACGATGTCAATAAAAATGTATCTATCAATAGTCACTCTCAATGTAAATGGCCTAAATACACCCATAAAATGGCACAGGGTTGCAGATTGGATACAACGACAGGACTCATCCATATGTTGTCTACAAGAGACCCATTTTGAACCTAAAGATACACCCAGACCGAAAGTGAAGGGATGGAGAAGCATCTTTTATGCCAGTGGGCCTCAAAAGAAGGCCACGGTAGTGATGCTCATATCAGATAAATTAGATTTTAAACTAAAGACTGTAGTCAGAGATACAGAAGGACAATACATCATTCTTTTTTTTTTTTCACTTTCCAGCTTAGCTATTTTTATTTTTTTTATTTTTTATTTTTATTTATTTATTTATTTTCAGAAAAACAGTATTCATTATTTTTTCACCACCGACAGTGCTCAATGCAAGCCGTGCCCTTCATAATACCCACCACGTGGTACCCCAATCTCCCACCTCCCCGCCACTTCAAACCGCTCAGATTGTTTTTCAGAGTCCATAGTCGCTCATGATTCACCTCCCCTTCCAATTTACCCCAACCCCCTTCTCTAACTCCCCATGTCCTCCATGCATTTTGTTATGCTCCACAAATAAGTGAAACCATATGATAATTGACTCTCTATGCTTGACTTATTTCACTCAGCATAATCTCTTCCAGTCCCGTCCACTCTAGGCAGTATAGACATTTTAACAATGTTTATTCTTCCGATCCAAGAGCATGGAATGGTCTTCCATCTATTTGTGTCTTCTTCAATTTCTTTCATGAGTGTTCTGTAGTTCCTCAAGTACAGATCCTTTACCTCTTTGGTTAGGTTTATTCCCAGGTATCTTTTGGTTCTTGGTGATATAGTAAATGGAATCGATTCTCTAATTTCCCTTTCTGTATTTTCATTGTTAGTGTATAAGAAAGCCACTGATTTCTGCACATTGACTTTGTATCCTGCCACGTTGCTGAATTGCTGTATGAGTTCTAGTAGTTTGGGGGTGGAGTCTTTTGGGTTTTCCATATAAAGAATCATGTCATCTGCGAAGAGAGAGAGTTTGACTTCTTCATTACCAATTTGGATACCTTTTATTTCTCTCTGTTGTCTGATTGCTGTTGCTAGGACTTCTAATACTATGTTGAACAAGAGTGGTGAAAGTGGGCATCCTTGTCTTGTTCCTGATCTCAATGGGAAGGCTGCAAGCTTTTTCCCATTGAGGATGATATTTGCTGTGGGTTTTTCATAGATAGATTTGATGAGGTTCAGGAATGTTCCCTCTATCCCTATACTTTGAAGCATTTCAATCAGGAACGGATGCTGGATTTTGTCAAATGCTTTTTCTGCATCAATTGAGAGGACCATGTGGTTCTTCTCTCTTCTCATATGAATTTGTTGTATCACATTGATTGATTTGTGAATGTTGAACCATCCTTGCAGCCCAGGGATGAATCCCAAGTGATCATGGTGGAAAATCTTTTTTTTTTTTTTAATTTATTTTTTTTTCCATTTTTTTTCCAATTTATTTATTTTCAGAAAAACAGTATTCATTATTTTTTCACCACACCCAGTGCTCCCTGCAAGCCGTGCCCTCTATAATACCCACCACCTGGTACCCCAACCTCCCACCCCCCCGCCACTTCAAACCCCTCAGATTCTTTTTCAGAGTCCATAGTCTCTCATGGTTCATATCCCCTTCCAATTTACCCAAAAGCACATACCCTCCCCAATGTCCATAACCCTACCCCCCTTCTCCCAAACCCCCTCCCCCCAGCAACCCACAGTTCGTTTCGTGAGATTAAGAGTCACTTAGGGTTTGTCTCCCTCCCTATCCCATCTTGTTTCATGGATTCTTCTCCTACCCACTTAAGCCCCCATGTTGCATCATCACTCCCTCATATCAGGGAGATCATATGATAGTTGTCTTTCTCCGCTTGACTTATTTCGCTAAGCATCATACGCTCTAGTTCCATCCATGTTGTCGCAAATGGCAGGATTTCGTTTCTTTTGATGGCTGCATATATTCCATTGTGTATATATACCACATCTTCTTTATCCATTCATCTGTTGATGGACATCTAGGTTCTTTCCATACTTTGGCTATTGTGGACATTGCTGCTATAAACATTCGGGTGCACGTGCCCCTCTGGATCACTACGTTTGTATCTTTAGGGTAAATGCCCAGTAGTGCAATTGCCGGGTCATAGGGCAGTTCTATTTTCAACATTTTGAGGAACCTCCATGCTGTTTTCCAGAGTGGTTGCACCAGCTTGCATTCCCACCAACAGTGTAGGAGGGTTCCCCTTTCTCCGCATCCTCGCCAGCATCTGTCATTTCCTGACTTGTTGATTTTAGCCATTCTGACTGGTGTGAGGTGATATCTCATTGTGGTTTTGATTTGTATTTCCCTGATGCCGAGTGATAAGGAGCACTTTTTCATGTGTCTGTTGGCCATCTGGATGTCTTCTTTGCAGAAACGTCTGTTCATGTCCTCTACCCATTTCTTGATTGGATTATTTGTTCTTTGGGTGTTGAGTTTGTTAAGTTCTTTATAGATTTTGGACACTAGTCCTTTATCTGATATGTCGTTTGCAAATATCTTCTCCCATTCTGTCAGTTGTCTTTTGGTTTTGTTAACTGTTTCCTTTGCTGTGCAAAAGCTTTTGATTTTGATGAAATCCCAACAGTTCATTTTTGCCTTTGCTCCCCTTGCCTTTGGCGATGTTCCTAGGAAGATGTTGCTGCGGCTGAGGTCGAAGAGGTTGCTGCCTGTATTCTCCTCAAGGATTTTGATGGATTCCTTTCTCACATTGAGGTCCTTAATCCATTTTGAATCTATTTTTGTGTGTGGTGTAAGGAAATGGTCCAATTTCATTTTTCTGCATGTGGCTGTCCAATTTTCCCAACACCATTTATTGAAGAGGCTGTCTTTTTTCCATTGCACATTCTTTCCTGCTTTGTCGAAGATTAGTTGACCATAGAGTGAGGGTCTATTTCTGGGCTCTCTATTCTGTTCCATTGGTCTATGTGTCTGTTTTTGTGCCAGTACCATGCTGTCTTGATGATGACAGCTTTGTAATAAAGCTTGAAGTCCGGAATTGTGATGCCACCAACTTTGGCTTTGTTTTTCAATATCCCCTTGACTATTCGAGGTCTTTTCTGGTTCCATATAAATTTTAAAATTATTTGTTCCATTTCTTTGAAAAAGATGTATGGTTCTTTGATAGGAATTGCATTAAATGTGTAGATTGCTTTAGGTAGCATAGACATTTTCACAATATTTATTCTTCCAATCCAGAAGCATGGAACATTTTTCCATTTCTTTGTGTCTTCCTCAATTTCTTTCATGAGTACTTTATAGTTTTCTGAGTATAGATTCTTAGCCTCTTTGGTTAGGTTTATTCCTAGGTATCTTATGGTTTGGGGTGCAATTGTAAATGGGATTGACTCCTTAATTTCTCTTTCTTCTGTCTTGTTGTTGGTGTAGAGAAATGCATTGATCTTATATCCTGACACTTTACTGAATTCCTGTATGAGTTCTAGCAGTTTTGGAGTGGAGTCTTTTGGGTTTTCCACATAGAGTATCATATCATCTGCGAAGAGTGATGATTTGACTTCTTCTTTGCCAATTTGGATGCCTTTAATTTCCTTTTGTTGTCTGATTGCTGAGGCTAGGACTTCTAGTACTATGTTGAATAGCAGTGGTGATAATGGACATCCCTGCCGTGTTCCTGACCTTAGTGGAAAAGCTTTCAGTTTTTCTCCATTGAGAATGATATTTGCAGTGGGTTTTTCATAGATGGCTTTGATGATATTGAGGTATGTGCCCTCTATCCCTACACTTTGAAGGGTTTTGATCAGGAAGGGATGCTGTACTTTGTCAAATGCTTTTTCAGCATCTATTGAGAGTATCATATGGTTCTTGTTCTTTCTTTTATTGATGTGTTGTATCACATTGACTGATTTGCGGATGTTGAACCAACCTTGCAGCCCTGGGATAAATCCCACTTGGTCGTGGTGAATAATCCTTTTAATGTACTGTTGAATCCTATTGGCTAGTATTTTGGTGAGAATTTTCGCATCTGTGTTCATCAAGGATATTGGTCTATAGATCTCTTTTTTGATGGGATCCTTGTCTGGTTTTGGGATCAAGGTGATGCTGGCCTCATAAAATGAGTTTGGAAGTTTTCCTTCCATTTTTATTTTTTGGAACATTTTCAGGAGAATACGAATTAGTTCTTCTTTAAATGTTTGGTAGATTTCCCCCGGGAAGCCATCTGGCCCTGGGCTTTTGTTTGTTTGGAGATTTTTAATGACTGTTTCAATCTCCTTACTGGTTATGGGTCTGTTCAGGCTTTCTATTTCTTCCTGGTTCAATTTTGGTAGTTTATATGTTTCTAGGAATGCATCCATTTCTTCCAGATTGTCAAATTTGTTGGCGTAGAGTTGCTTATAGTATGTTCTTATATTAGTTTGTATTTCTTTGGTGTTAGTTGTGATCTCTCCTCTTTCATTCATGATTTTATTTATTTGGGTCCTTTCTCTTTTCTTTTTGATAAGTCTGGCCAAGGGTTTATCAATTTTATTAATTCTTTCAAAGAACCAGCTCCTAGTTTCATTGATTTGTTCTATTATTTTTTTTGGCTTCTATTTCATTGATTTCTGCTCTGATCTTTATGATTTCTCTTCTCCTGCTGGGCTTAGGGTTTCCTTCTTGTTCTTTCTCCAGCTCCTTTAGGTGTAGGGTTAGGTTGTGTACCTGAGACCTTTCTTGTTTCTTGAGAAAAGCTTGTACCGCTATATATTTTCCTCTCAGGACTGCCTTTGTTGTGTCCCACAGATTTTGAACCGTTGTATTTTCATTATCATTTGTTTCCATGATTTTTTTCAATTCTTCTTTAATTTCCCGGTTGACCCATTCATTCTTTAGAAGGATGCTGTTTAGTCTCCATGTATTTGTGTTCTTTCCAAACTTCCTCTTGTGGTTGAGTTCTAGCTTCAGAGCATTGTGGTCTGAAAATATGCAGGGAATGATCCCAATCTTTTGATACTGGTTGAGTCCTGATTTAGGACCGAGGATGTGATCTATTCTGGAGAATGTTCCATGTGCACTAGAGAAGAATGTGTATTCTGTTGCTTTGGGATGAAATGTTCTGAATATATCTGTGATGTCCATCTCATCCAGTGTATCATTTAAGGCCTTTATTTCCCTGTTGATCTTTTGCTTGGATGATCTGTCCATTTCAGTGAGGGGAGTGTTAAAGTCCCCTACTATTATTGTATTATTGTTGATGTGTTTCTTTGATTTTGTTATTTATTGGTTTATATAGTTTGCTGCGCCCACGTTGGGGGCATAGATATTTAAAATTGTTAGATCTTGTTGTTGGACAGACCCTTTGAGTATGATATAGTGTCCTTCCTCATCTCTTATTATAGTCTTTGGCTTAAAATCTAATTGATCTGATATAAGGATTGCCACTCCTGCTTTTTTCTGATGTCCATTAGCATGGTAAATTCTTTTCCACCCCCTCACTTTAAGTCTGGAGGTGTCTTCTGGTTTAAAATGAGTTTCTTGGAGGCAACATATAGATGGGTTTTGTTTTTTTATCCATTCTGATACCCTGTTTCTTTTGATTGGGGCATTTAGCCCATTAACATTCAGGGTAACTATTGAGAGATATGATTTTAGTGCCATTGTATTGCCTGTAAGGTGACTGTTAGTGTACATTGTCTCTGTTCCTTTCTGGTCTACCACTTGTAGGCTCTCTCTTTGCTTAGAGGACCCCTTTCAGTATTTCCTGTAGAGCTGGTTTGGTGTTTGCAAATTCTTTCAGTTTTTGTTTGTCCTGGAAGCTTTTAATCTCTCCTTCTATTTTCAATGATAGCCTAGCTGGATATAGTATTCTTGGCTGCATGTTTTTCTCGTTTAGTGCTCTGAAAATGTCTTGCCAGCTCTTTCTGGCCTGCCAGGTCTCTGTGGATAAGTCAGCTGCCAATCTAATACTTTTACCATTGTATGTTACAGACTTCTTTTCCCGGGCTGCTTTCAGGATTTTCTCTTTGTCACTAAGGCTTGTAAATTTTACTATTAGGTGATGGGGTGTGGGCCTATTCTTATTGATTTTGAGGGGCGTTCTCTGAACCTCCTGAATTTTGATGCTCGTTCCCTTTGCCATATTGGGGAAATTCTCCCCAATAGTTCTCTCCAGTATGCCTTCTGCTCCCCTCTCTCTTTCTTCTTCTTCTGGAATCCCAATTATTCTAATGTTGTTTCGTCTTATGGTGTCACTTATCTCTCGAATTCTCCCCTCATGGTCCAGTAGCTGTTTGTCCCTCTTTTGCTCAGCTTCTTTATTCTCTGTCATTTGGTCTTCTGTATCGCTAATTCTTTCTTCTGCCTCATTCATCCTAGCAGTGAGAGCCTCCATTTTTGATTGAACTTCATTAATAGCTTTTTTGATTTCAACTTGGTTAGATTTTAGTTCTTTTATTTCTCCAGAAAGGGCTTTTATATCTCTGGAGAGGGTTTCTCTAATATCTTCCATGCCTTTCTCAAGCCCGGCTATAACCTTGAGAATTGTCATTTTGAACTCTAGATCTGACATATTACTAATGTCTGTATTGATTAGGTCCCTAGCCTTCGGTACTGCCTCTTGTTCTTTTTTTTGTTGTGAATTTTTCCGCCTTGTCATTTTGTCCAGCTAAGAGTATATGAAGGAGCAAGTAAAATACTAAAAGGGTGGCAACAATCCCAGGAAAATATGCTTTAACCAAATCAGAAGAGATCCCAAATCGTGAGGGGGGATTTCTCCCCCCTCACGATTGGGTGAGGGATCTCCTCTGATTGGGATCTCCTTTGATTGGGATCTCCCAATCTCTTCTGATTGGGATCTCCCAATCTCTTCTGATTGGGATCTCTTCTGATTTGGGGATAAAGAGAGGTTCAAAAAGAAAGAAAGAAAAAAAACAAAAAAAGAATTAAAAAAAAGAGATTGAATTAAAAATTCAATCAAGAATTTAAAAAAGAATTAAGATAAAAAAGATTGAAGAGATTAGGATCTCTTCTGATTTGGGGATAAAAAGCGGTTCAAAAAAGAAAGAAAGAAAGAAAAGAAAAAAAAAGAATTATAAAAAGAAAATGAATAAACAAAAGTATAAAAAAGAAAAAATATATATATTAGATAATCTAGTTAAAAAACGTTAAAAAAGAAAAGGTTAAAAGTTATAAAAAATTTTAGCAGAAGAAGAGAAAAAAAATGAAAAAAAAATTAAATTAACTGCAAGACTAAAAAATCACAGGCAGAAAGCCATGAGTTCCGTGGTTTTTTTCTCCTCCTCTGGAATTCTGCTGCTCTCTCCTTGGTATTGAAACTGCACTCCTTGGTAGGTGAACTTGGTCTTGCCTGGATTTCTTGTTGATCTTCTGGGGGAGGGGCCTGTTGTAGTGATTCTCAAGTGTCTTTGCCCCAGGCGGAATTACACCACCCTTACCAGGGGCCGGGCTGAGTGATCTGCTCGGCTTTGCTTTCAGGAGCTTTTGTTCCCTGAGCGCTTTCCGTAGAGTTCCGGAGGACGGGAATACAAATGGCGGCCTCCTGGTCTCCGGCCTGGAGGAGCCAAGAGCCCGGGGCCCCGCTCCCCTGTGCGCCCTCAGTGAACAGCTCCCAGAAAGGGAAATTAGAGAATCGATTCCATTTACTATAGCACCAAGAACCATAAGATATCTGGGAATAAACCTAACCAAAGAGGTAAAGGATCTGTACTTGAGGAACTACAGAACACTCATGAAAGAAATTGAAGAAGACACAAAAAGATGGAAGACCATTCCATGCTCTTGGATCAGAAGAATAAACATTGTTAAAATGTCTCTACTGCCTAGAGCAATCTATACTTTTAATGCCATTCCAATCAGAATTCCACTGATATTCTTCAAAGAGCTGGAGCAAATAATCCTAAAATTTGTATGGAACCAGAAGATACCCTGAATCGCTAAGGAAATGTTGAAAAACAAAAATAAAACTGAGGGCATCAGGTTACCTTATTTCAAGCTTTATTACAAAGCTGTGATCACCAATACAGCATGGTAATGGCATAAGAACAGACACAAAGACCAGTGGGACAGAGTAGAGAGCCCAGATATGGACCCTCAACTCTATGGTCAAATAATTTTCGACAAAGCAGGAAAAAATATACAGTGGAAAAAAGACAGTCTCTTCAAGAAATGGTGCTGGGAAAACTGGACAGCTATATGTAGAAGAATGAAACTCGACCATTCTCTTACACCGTACACAAAGATAAACTCCAAATGGATAAAAGATCTCAGTGTGAGACAGGAATCCATCAGAATCCTAGAGGAGAACATTGGCAGTAATCTCTTCGATATCAGCCACAGCTACTTCTTTCAAGATATGTCTCCAAAGGCAAAGGAAACAAAAGCAAAAATGAACTTTTGTGACTTCATCAAAATCAAAATCTTCTGCACAGCAAAGGAAACAGTCAAGAAAACAAAGAGGCAACCCACAGAATGGGAGAAGATATTTGCAAATGACAGAAGAGACAAAAGGTTGATATCCAGGATCTATAATGAACTCCTTAAACTCAACACCACAAACAGACAATCATATCAAAAAAATGAGCAGAAGATATGAACAGACACTTCTCCAATAAAGACATACAAATGGCCATTAGACACATGAAAACATGTTCATCATCACTAGCCCTCAGGAAGATTGAAATTAAAACCACATTGAGATATCACCTTATACCAGTTAGAATGGCCAAAATTAGCAAGACAGGAAACAACATGTGTTGGAGGGGATGTGGAGAAAGGGGAACCCTCTTCCACTGTTGGTGGGAATGCAAGTTGGTGCAGCCTCTTTGGAGAACAGTGTGGAGATTCCTCAAGAAATTAAAAATAGAACTTCCCTATGACCCAACAATTTCACTCCTAGGTATTTACCCCAATGATACAGATATCGTGAAAAGAAGCGCCATCTGTACCCCAATGTTTATAGCAGCAATGGCCACGGTCGCCAAACTGTGGAAAGAACCAAGATGCCCTTCAACAGACGAATGGATAAGGAAGATGTGGTCCATATACACCATGGAGTATTGTGCCTCCATCAGAAAGGATGAATACCCAACTTTTGTAGCAACATGGACGGGACTGGAAGAGATTATGCTGAGTGAAATAAGTCAAGCAGAGAGAGTCAATTATCATATGGTTTCACTTATTTGTGGAGCATACCAAATATCATGGAGGACATGGGGATTTAGAGAGGAGAAAGGAGTTGGGGGAAATTGGAAGGGGAGGTGAACCGGGAGAGACTAGGGACTCTGAAAAACATCTGAGGGGTTTGAAGTGGCAGGTGGGTGGGAGGTTTGGGTACCGGTTGGTGGGTATTATAGAGGGCACGGATTGCATGGAGCACTGGATGTGGTGAAAAAATAATGATACTGTTATGCTTAAAATAAATAAATGAAAAAAAATAAATCAATTTAATAAAGAAAATAAAATAAAAGTTTATTACAGAATTTGTCATACTCAACCTCTCATTGTGATGATAAATAGGTTAAAAAGTAATAAAAAGTTAAAAAGAATGAGAATAGTGTGAATGAAAAAAAAATAAAGTTGTTTTTATGAAGTATACAGGTTTTAGGGCTACTGGGTGCTTAATATCTTCTTTTACCCCTGATATTTGGGTCTTACATTTCGGTGGGATCCTGTTGTGGTTGCCCCCGCCTTTTTTTGGCTGGCTTTCTGGGGTAGGGTCCTGCCTTGTGTTTTTTCAGGCAGTCTTGCTAGGGTTGAGTCCTCCTGCCCCCTGTCAAGGGGCTGTGCTTGAGGAAACTGGTTTTTCAGGGTTTTATTCTCTGGAGATTTTTTATTATTTTTATTTTTTCCCTACCCTTTTTGGCTTTTGGTGGTTCTTCAGAGGTTTAAAGGAAAGCATGCTCCACCCAGACCTCTGTCTCAGAGAGAAGCCTCAGTCTGTTCCCCTCTTGGTGTTCCAGAGCACATAAACTCTCCCTCTGCCACCTCTCACCAGCAGAGCCCATCCCCAGCCATAGGGGGATGGAGGAGCTCCCACTTGTACCCCAGTGCTTCTAAAACTGGCAGCCTTCTTAGTCCAGAGAGCTGGTTTCCAATGGCTGCCTTTGCTGCAGCTGTCTGAGCAGGTTCAGACTGCTGGAGAGATCCCAGTCAGAGATAGCGCGCTGAGGCTTTCCCGACCGCACGGGCTGGGAATGTCAGACTCTTGCCAGTCCTAGAGAGCACTGGCTAGTGCCCCCATGGACCTATCTCAGGGGAGGGTGTGGAGCAGGACTCAGACCCCAGGTGTGCAGCATGTTTGCAGAATGCAGAAGACTGTGGTTCTAGAGAGCACTGGCTGGTGTCCACACCACATGCTCTCATGGGCGCTGGTGGCTCAGGGACCATGGCCTGGATGCTTAGCCCCACTCTCTCTGGCAGGGCACCAGCCATGGCCATCCTGGGTTTGTGGGCATATGCCCATGCCCCTAAATGCCTGATTCCTCCAATTTCTCCTTAATATCTTTTGCTCATTTTGAGTGCTTTTAACCAGACTCCAGGTTAATGCTCATTCCCAATCACAGGGCACTCTTATGTTGGGGTATTACTTTCCAATGGGTTGCTTCTGCTGGCTCCCTCCCCCTTTTGGGAACTATCAGTTCCCACTCTGCTTTACCTGTCCCCTGGTGTCTTCTTCCCCCATAGAGATCCAGAAGTGTATAATCCTACATCTCAGACTGATTTCATGTGTGTTCAGGGTAATTTGGTAGGTAATCATCTAACATCAGGGGACCAGTTGAAACAGCATCTCCTGCTTCTCCTCCATATTACCTCTGAAGCCTTATTACTTTTTAAAGATTTTATTTACCTATTTGAGAAAGAGAGAGAGGCCACAAGACAGAGGGAGAGGCAGAGGGGGAAAGCAGCCTCCCTGCTGAGCAGGGAGCCCAATGTGGGGATTGATCACAGAACCCTGTGATCATGACCTGAGTTGAAGGCGGATGCTTGACTTACTGAACCATTTACTCACCCCCCCCATTACTTCCTTAAATTTTAAAAATTTTTTAGTAATCTTGAGGTCAAGAGTCACTACTCTTCTGACTGAGACAGTTAGGTGCCCCCTAGAATCCTTATTACTTATAGAGTCTAATTTCTTTTGGATAATCTATTTATCTTTCCATGTCTTTTGGGGATATTTTTCTTCATTATCTGTGTTCACCATGATGTCTCTGGCATGGAACTTTTCTTGTTGTCTTGCATGTATCTTAGATTTTCCTATATAAAGAGATATGTCTATCTTCAGCTCTTTGGAAATCTTTTTGTTGTTGCTGCTGCTATTTGTAATATTTTGATATTCATTCATTCTTCCTGCCACCCCATATAACTACTATTGGCTACACAGGGCAGCTTCTGAGTGTCCCTTCTGAGTTCCTTAACTGTCTTTTCACATTTTCCATATCTCTATCTAGTCTGGGAGAATATTTCTGCTTGATGTGTCATATCACTAAATCACTTTTCATTTCTCTCTATGTGCACTATGCTGTTGAGGTTATCTAACAAAGAGCTTTTGTTTTAAATTCTCTTTTAAATTCAAAGTTCAGTTTTGTGCTTTCTGGAATTTCAGGTTGTCTTCCTACTTATGGAAGCACCATTCTCTCACATCTCTTAATTTGCTTATTCAGTTTCCTCTTTTGACTCAGTTTCTTCATATTTTTGTGCTTCCATTGGCTGAGTTTGATGGTCTCTTTCATGGTTTTGGTTTGCCTTTAGTGAACAGTGATTCTTGGTTGGTTGAATGTTGTTTTATTTTAGCTCTCCTCTTACTCTGTGAATGCTGTTCTTAGAGCAGAAGACCTCTGATGATTGGGGGGAGGGTCAAAATGGGTTGCCTAGAAGTATGTGCCAGTAACTGGGCTTATGGATCTGGGTGCTCTGTGTCAGTCATTTAGTAAACTCTCTGGGCACTTCCTTGTGTTTATAACCCCAACATACTCACTAGTTCTGCTTAGAGCCAGGTAGCCAGGTTCTCATTGTTGGTATACAGGGAAGAGGCCAACCCTCCTTGAAGTTCCTGTTTCCCTTTTCTTTTCTTTTTCAACTCTACCCCACACCAGCGTGGAGCCCATCATGGGGCCTGAACTCATGACTCTCAGACCAAGACCCAAGTTGAGGTCGTGTCAGATGGTTAAACAGCTGAGTGACCCAGGTGCCCTGCTGCTCTACTTTCTGAACCAAATACCCTTCCAGGTTTCCCAGATTCCCTTCTCCTATCACTCCCAAAGCTCCCTCTGCTTTGTGCAGTAGACCTTTCCTGCTTTCACTTTTGGCCTTGGTTTGGCCTACCAACCTAACTACTCTTATTTTCCAACACTCTTGTCCATTTTAAAAACTATCTCTTCAGTGCTATAGTCAATCCCATGATCCTGGGTTGGACTCAAAGATTGCAGTATGAACTCCTGTTCATTATAATACATATGCAGATAAATACAACAATAAATATGGGTATGTGTGGATACATAGGTTAGCATACATACATACATTTCCTAGCTTCATTCACTAGAAGCAGTACCTAGCATCACCTAGCTCATCTTCTGTCCACATCTTGGTTTCTGATACCATTCTTCAGTAAAAGGAGCCAATCTTGGGAAAATGACTCATTCTAGAATGGGGGTGGGAAATAGTAAATACAAGATGTGCCTGAGGTATCTGATAGTGCCAGAAAGTAAGAAAGTACTTAATGGCATGTGGGTGCATTTCAGAAAGAAGCTTAAACCAACCTGAATGAGCTTCCAGTGCCCACAGCTGGAATAATGTTAGCAACAAAATAAGTAAAATAGTTTTACTACCTCAAGAATAAAATACATACCCATGAGTCTAATCATACCATATAAGTAAATGATTAAGTCAATAAATAAATGCAGAGAAGTGACAACTCTATATTAGAGAAACATTTAAAGTTTTTCTTCCAATTTATTTATTTTCAGAAAAACAGTATTCATTATTTTTTCACCACACCCAGTGCTCCATGCAAGCCATGCCCTCTATAATACCCACCACCTGGTACCCCAACCTCCCACCCCCCCCCCCCGCCACTTCAAACCCCTCAGACTGTTTTTCAGAGTCCATAGTCTCTCATGGTTCACCTCCCCTTCCAAGTTACCCAAATTCCCTACTCCTCTCTAACGCCCCTTGTCCTCCATGCTATTTGTTATGCTCCACAAATAAGTGAAACCATATGATAATTGACTCTCTCTGCTTGACTGATTTCACTCAGCATAATCTCTTCCAGTCCCGTCCATGTTGCTACAAAAGTTGGGTACAAAAGTTGGGTATTCATCCTTTCTGATGGAGGCATAATACTCCATAGTGTATATGGACCACATCTTCCTTATTCATTCATCCGTTGAAGGGCATCTTGGTTCTTTCCATGGTTTGGCGACTGTGGCCATTGCTGCTATAAACATTGGGGTACAGATGGCCCTTCTTTTCACGACATCTGTGTCTTTGGGGTAAATACCCAGGAGTGCAATTGCAGGGTCATAGGGAAGCTCTATTTTTAATTTCTTGAGGAATCTCTACACTGTTCTTCAAAGAGGCTGCACCAACTTGCGTTCCCACCAACAGTGGAAGAGGGTTCCCCTTTCTCCACATCCTCTCCAACACATGTTGTTTCCTGTTTTGTTAATTTTGGCCATTCTAACTGGTGTAAGGTGATATCTCAATGTGGTTTTAATTTGAATCTCCCTGAGGGCTAATGATGATGAGCATTTTTTAATGTGTCTGATAGCCATTTGTATGTCTTGATTGGAGAAGTGTCTGTTCATATCTTCTGCCCATTTTTTGATGTGTTTGTCTGTTTCGTGTGGGTTGAGTTTGAGGAGTTCATTATAGATCCTGGATATCAACCTTTTGTCTCTTCTGACATTTGCAAATATCTTCTCCAATTCTGTGGGTTGCCTCTTTGTTTTTTTGACTGTTTCCTTTGCTGAAACATTTAAAGTTAATAAGTGTAGAAAGGAGACAAGATGGCGGAGAAGTAGGAGGTGCCGTTTCAACCTGTCCCCTAAAGTGAGCTGATTACCTACCAAAGAACGCTGATCACCCATGAAATCAGCCTGAGATTGGAATTATACACTACTGGATCTCTAAGGGGGCAGAAGATGCCAGTGGGCAGCATTCCACAGTGGACCTTGCCTGCACCATGGTTGATACATTCAGCTACACATCCATTCAGCCATCTCTCACCAAAATGACTAGGAGGAGGAATGCCCAGCAGAGGAAAGTTCAGAGCCTGGTCCCTCTCCATCAGAGCTATTGGATATGGACATAGGCAGTATGTCTGAAAGGGAATTCAGGCGAACAATTATCCAGACAATAGCTAGGTTGGAGAAAACCATTAATGACAAAATGGAATTGATTAAGGCAGAAGCGAAACCACCAGGTATGATGTTAACAATGCTCTCAATGAGTTCTAATCAAATCTAAATTCTCTAAAAGCTAGGGTAACTGAGGCAGAAGACAGAATGATCTGAAGGACAAACAGATAGAGAAAAGGATCAGGAGGAAGCCTGGAACAAACAGCTTAGAAGCCATGAAAACAGAAATAGGGAAATAAATGACACCTTGAAGTGTTCCAACGTCAGAATTATTGGAATCCCTGAGGGGGAGGAGAAAGAAAGAAGACTAGGGAATATAAATGAACAAATTTTCCATGAAAATTTTCCCACTCTGTGGAATGGAACCAGCGTTCATGTACTAGAGGCAGAAAGGTCTACCCCCAAGTGCATAGCATCTAGAAAGACCTCGAGATACCAGAAGGTGAAAATGATGAATCATAATTGTAGATAGGAGCTCTTGAAAGCGGCTAGGGTGAAGAAATTCCTTGTGTACAGAGGAAGGCCCATTAGAATAACATCATACCTGTCCACAGAAAGCTGGCAAGCCAGAAAGGGCTGGAAAGATGTATTCAGGGCACAAAATGAGAAGAACATGCAATGAAAAATACTTTATCCAGTAAGACTGACATTCAAAATGGATGGAGAGTTAAAAGAGCCTCCAAGACTGGCAAGGTTTAAGAGTATGTGAACACCAAGATGACACTGCAGGAAATACTAAGGGGGGTTCTATAAAAGTGGGAAAAAACTAAGAGTATCATTGAACAGAAATTTATGGAGACAGTCTATAGAAACAAAGCCTTCACAGGTAACACAATGTCAATAAAAACACAATAATCACTCTCAATGTGAATGCCTTAAATGTGCCCACAAAACGACACAGGGTTGTATATTGGATAAAACAAAAGGACCCATCCATATGTTGTCTACAAGAGGCCCATTTTGAACCTAATGATACATCCAGAGTGAAAGTTAAGGGATAGAGAAGCATCTTTCATGTCAATGGGTGTCAAAAGGAGGCTGGGGTAGCGATTCTTATATCAGATAAATTAGATTTTAAACTAAAGACTGTAGTCAGAGATAAAGAAGGACACTACATCATTCTTAAAGGATTATCCACCAAGAAGATCTAACAATTGTAAATATTTATGCCCCCAATATGGGAGCAGCCAACTATATAAGACAACTGTTAATGAAAATAAAGACTCATGTTTATATGAATACATTAATAATAGGATATCTTAACACTCCACTCTCAGTAATGGACAGATTATCCAAGCAGAAAATCAATAAAGAAACAAGAGCATTGAATGACACATTGAACCAGATGGACCTTATAGATATATACAGAACATTCCACCATAAAACAACAAAATACTCATTCTTCTTGAATGCACATGGAACCTTCTCCAGAATAGACAACATACTGGGTCACAAATCAGGGCTCAACTGATACCAAAAGACTGAGATTATTCCCTGCATATTCTCAGATCACAATGCTTTAAAAGTGGAACTCAAAAGGAGAAGTTTGGAAGGAATTCAAACAATTGGAAGCTAAAGAACACACTCCTTAGAAATGCCTGGATCAACCAGGCAATCAAAGAACTTAAACAATTCATGGAAACCCATGAGAATGAAGACACTTCAGTCCAGAACCTATGGGATACAGCAACAGCCGTCCTAAGTACATAGCCATCCACGCTGCCCTAAAAAAACCTGAAAAATCCAGACTACACCAGCTATCTTTATACCTTAAAGAACTGGAGAATCAATAACAAATTAAGGCAACCCGACACACAAGAAGGGAAATAATCAAGATTAGAGCTGAGATCAATGAGATAGAAACTAGAGGTACAGTAGAACACATCAATGAAATGAGAAGCTGTTTTTTTGAAAGAATCAATAAGATCAATAAACCATTGGCCACACTAATCCAAAAGAAAAGAGAGAAGGCCCAAATTAATAAAATTATGATTGAAAAGAGAGAGATCACAACTAACACCAAGGAAATAGAAACAATCATCATAAATTATTATCAACAGTCATATGCCAATAAATTAAGTGACCTAGATGAAATGGGTATATTCTGGAAAACTATAAACTTCCAAAATTGAACCAGGAAGAAATTGACAACCTGAATAGACTGATATCTAGTAACGAGATTGAATTTATACCAACAACCTCCCAAAAAACAAGAGCCCAGGACCTGATGGATTCCCTGGGGAATTCTAACAAACTTTCAAAGAAATAATCCCTGTTCTCCTAAAGCTAATCTCAAAAAATTGAATTAGAATGCAAACTTTCAGACTCTTTATGAAGCCAGCATTGCCCTAATCCCCAAACCAGGCAACAACCCCACCAAAAAGGAGAATTTCAGACCAATATCCCTGATGAATATGGATAATAAGATTCTCACAAAGATCCTAGAAAATAGGATCCACAGCACATTAAAAAAATTATCCACCATGAGCAAGTGGGATTCATCCTTGGGTTTCAAGGATGGTTCAACATTTGCAAATCAATCAGTATGATAGACCAAATCAATAAGAAAAGAGAGAAGAACCACATGGTCCTCTCAGTTGGTGTAGAAAAGCATTTGACAAGATATAGCATCCATTCCTGATTAAAATGCTTCAAAGTCTAGGGATAGAGGGAACATTCCTCAACTTTATGAAATCTATGAAAAACCCACAGCGAATATCATCCTCAATGGGATAAAGCTGACAGCCTTCCCGTTGAGATCAGAAACATGACAAGGATGCCCACTCTCACCATTCCTGTTCAACATAGTATTAGATGTCCTAGCAACAGCAATCAGACAACAAAGAGAAATAAAAGGTATTCAAACTGGCAATGAAGAAGTCAAATTCTACCTTTTTGCAGATGACATGATACTTTATATGGAAAACCCAAAAGACTCCACCCCAAACTACAAGAACTCATTCAGTAATTCAGTAATGTGGCAGGATACAAAAACAATGTACAGAAATCAGTTGCTTTCTTATACACTAACAATGAAAATACAGAAAGGGAAATTAGAGAATTGATTCCATTTACTATAGCACCAAGAACCATAAGATACCTGGGAATCAACCTAACCAAAGAAGTAAAGGATCTGTACTGGAGGAACTAGAGAACACTCATGAAAGAAATTGAGGAAGACACAAAAAGATGGAAGACCATTCCATGCTCTTGGATCGGAAGAATAAACATTGTTAAAAGGTCTATACTGCCTAGAGCAATCTGTATTTTCAATGCCCTTCTCATCAAAATTCCACTGGCATTTTTCAAAGAGCTGGATCAAACATTTCTAAAATTTGGATGGAATCAGAGGAGACCCCAAATTGCTGATGAAATGTTGAAAAAGAAAAACAAAACTGGGGGCATCACATTGCCTGATTTCAAGCTTTACTACAAAGCTGTGATCACCAAGATAGCAGGGCACTAGCATAAAAACAGACACATAGACCACTGGAACAGAGTAGAGAGCCCAGATATGGACCCTCAACTCTATGGTCAAATCATCTTCGACAAAGCAGGAAAAAACTATACAGTGGGAAAAAGACAGTCTCCTTCTTTTCTCTCCCATTGGTGGCTTTTGGCAGTTTTTGGAGGTTTAGAGGAAAGCAAACTGCACCCAGGCCTCCCTTTCAGAGAGAAGCCTCAGACTGGAAGGATTATGCTGAGTGAAATAAGTCAAGCAGAGAGATTCAATTATCATATGGCTTCATTTATTTGTGAGCATAAGAAATAACACAGAGGACACGGGGAGATGGATAGGAGAAGGGAGTTGAGGGAAATTGGAGGGGGAGATGGATCATGAAAGACTATGGACTCTGAAAAACAATCAGGATTTTGAAGGGGTGGGGGGTGTGAAGTTGGGTAAGCCTGGTGGTGGGTATTATGGAGGGGACCTATTGCATGGAACACTGGGTGTGGTGCATAAACAATGAATTCTGGTACACTGAAAAGAAACTTTAAAAATGTTTTAAGATATATAATTTAAAAAGACAGTCTCTTCAATAAATGGTGCTGGGAAAATTGGACAGCTGTGTGTAGAATAATGAAACTCAACCATTCTCTTACACCATACACAAAGATAAACTCGAAATGGATAAAAGACCTCATCATTAGGCAGGAATCCATCAGAATCCTAGAGGAGAACATAGGCAGTAACCTCTTCGACATCAGCCACAGCAACTTCTTTCAAGATATGTCTCCAAAGGCAAAAGAAACAAAAGCAAAAATGAATTTTGGGGACTTCATCAAGATCAAAATCTTCTGCACAGCAAAGGAAACAGTCAAGAAAACAAAGAGATAACCCACAGAATGGGAGAAGATATTTGCAAATGACAGTACAGTCAAAAGGCTGATATCCAGGATCTATCAAGAACTCAAACTCAACACACACAAAACAGATAATCATGTCAAAAAATGGGCTGAAGACATGAACAGACACTTCTCCAATGAAGACATACAAATGGCTATCAGACACATTAAAAAAATGTTCATCATCACTAGCCATCAGGGAGATTAAAATCAAAACCACACTGAGATACCTCCTGACACCAGTTATAATGGCCAAAATTAACAAGACAGTAAACAACATGTGTTGGAGAGGATGTGGAGAAAGGGGAACCCTCTTCCACTGTTGGTGGTAATGCAAGTTGGTGCAGACACTTTGGAAAACAGTGTGGAGATTCCTCAAGAAATTAAAAATAGAGCTTCCCTATGACCCTGCAATTGCACTCCTAGGTATTTACCCCAAAGATACAGATGTAGTGAAAGGAAGGGCCATCTGTACCCCAATGTTCATACAGCAATGGCCATGGTCGTCAAAACTGTTGAAAGAACCAAGATGCCCTTCAGCAGATGAATGGATAAGGAAGATGTGGTCCATATACAGTAAGGAGTATTATGCCTCCATTAGAAAGGGTGAATACCCAACTTTTGTATCAACACGGATGGGACTGGAGAGATCATGCTGAGTGAAATCAGTCAAGCAGAGAGAGTCAATTATCATATGGTTTCACTTATTTGTGGACCATAAGAAGTAACATTGGGAGATTGAGAGGAGAAGGGAGTTGGGAAAAATTGGAGGGGGAGAGGGGCACCTGGGTGGCTCAGTGGGTTAAAGCCTCTATCTTCAGCTCAGGTCATGATCTGAGGGTCCTGGGATCGAGTCCCACATCGGGCTCCCTGCTGAGCAGGGAGCTTCCTCCTTTTTCTGTCTCTCTGCCTGCCTGCTTGTGATCTCTGTCAAATAAATACATTTTAAAAAAAATTGAAGGGGGAGATGAGCCATGAGAGACAATGGACTCTGAAAAACAATCTGAGGGTTGAAGGGGCAGGGTGTGGGAGTTTGGGTAGGCCTGGAGTTGGGTATTATGGAGGGCATGTATTGCATGGAGCACTGGTTGTGGTGCATAAACAATGAATTCTGGTACACTGAAAAGAAATTTAAAAAATAAGAAAAAACTTTTTTAATTTAATAAAATAAAACATAAATGCTTACACACTCTCCAAAATCCTATTTAATTCACATCCCATCTCTTCTCACATCTTCCTTCCCTGTGGTGCTCTTCCTCCCTCATCTCTATGAGGTTTTCAAGCTCTCCAGGCCTCCTTTCCTCCTCCAGCACCTCTTGGCATCACTCCCTTTCCTGTTCAGCCTCAGCTTGAAATATAACATCTTGAGGAATGAATGCGTTTCTGATTCAATTCAGGAGTCTTGGGCCAATAGCACCCCTTACCTGGTGAGTACCAGGGTTTGAATTGGCTCATCGCTAGGAAACAGCAAACAGGTCCATTGAGTCTAGTGTAGTGGGAGATCGAGAGGGGAGACAAGCCTGTTGGCCTCACGTGTTTGGCCCATGGCAGGCTCTGTGGCTGTATTCTGCTCCACCTTAGTAGCTTGTCCTTGTGCGCACCCCTAAGATGGGTATTAGACTACCTTTATGAAAGAAGAGTCACCTGGGATGCCATGATGGCTCCATGCTGTGTCTGAGGTGTCCATAATGCTGAAAACAAAAGAATTCCCTTATTTGCTCTGAAAAGTAATTCCATTTTTCCCCTTGGAGTTCAGAAACTTAATGAACTCAGAACAAAGGAGCTAGGAAAATACATTTATCTGCACATTGAATTTTGCTGGCAAGTGCTGTGAAGTTAGGAGCTGACTACCATTTTAAAGGAGAAACTTGTATTTCAGATCTTGTTTTTTATCCTATGTGAAGGACTTAAGCATTTCTTAAACAGGATGATTTACAGAGGTCATGTTGGGTGGTTAGTGGTCATCTGAGATGTAACTTGCTGGAGGGGAGAGAAGGGAATTGTAGGTGGCTGAAGACCTAGCTGAGGGCACAATACAGCCTCCCAGAAGAGTCCTTCCATGGTGCCTGTGGATAAGCTTGAGTCAGGTGGCTCTGAAATTGTTGGTGACACTTAACTCTATGTGCTTGCATACTTGAGCATGGGAGAGGTGGTCTATGACCCCATCTTACTCTCATAGGGACATAAGTCCTTACCTTTCCCACCCTCAGTCAATTTTGAAAGCTGGGCAGAATAATTTGTTCTAACATCAATGAAATTAATTTGCTGATTTCTCTCCTAAGACACTGCCTTTTCCAGGAAAGCTTAGCCTGGCTTTATGACCACCCAGACTTACCTTTTGTCCTTTTCTCTCCATCCTAGGCCAACACTGGACAAATTGATGACCCCCAAGAGCAGCACAGAGTTATCAGCAGTAACCTCGCCCTCATTCAGGTAACTCTGCCCTTTGTCCCATTGATGAATCTCCTCCCTGCTTTTGAATCTGCAGCCAGGCCTGCTACACATAGGAAGGGTGAATATTAAGTAAGCCCGTCTCTCTTCGCTCCAGACAGAACTTGGGGAATGGGCCACCTGTATACCCACCAGACCCACCAGGGCAACTGGGGACTCAGCTCAACTCTAGGGCACCAGCATATCCACCTGAAAGTAGATGCCTCTTCTGGGACTCCAGGGTCCCTCCAGCACTCCCAACCCCTTCTTTTCAAGATAAGCTTATTGAAAGATTCACCTATACTTGCTCACTCCTCTTTCTCATAGTCTGTATAAAGCTAACAGCTTTCTCTTCCCACTACCTTAACTCCAGCTGTGCTTGCCAAGGTCACTGACATCCTAATTGGTATACCCTCTGATTGCCTCATACAGGTGATACTACTTGTTCTCTCGGGAGTATCTGGGACTCTTCCTACTTGATAGTCCTTCATGGCTGCACTCCTGCCGCTTCACCTCTTCTTTGTCAGCCTTTGCAGGACACCCCACCCCCCATGCCTTTGTCCCTTAAATGCTTTATACTCATTCAAATTGGTACCTCCTTCTAGCAGACCTTCATTGGGCTAAGTTCTCATCCTAGGAGTCTCAGAGTACTATAGAGTCAGGAAGCCCAGGGCAGGGAGAGACTGGGAAGAGATTGGGCCAAGTTAAAAGAGGAAGTGGCTTCATCCAGAACCTTCTGTGCATCTCTGGGGTAGCCACTGGCCACCCAAAGAACCTGAACTTTGAGATCAGACAGGCCTGGAATTACAGCTATCATTTATCAACTGGGTGGCCTTGGGCAGGACACACAAGACTTTCTTAGCTGTATCTCCCTTTTCATCCAATGAGTAGGGTACGCACTTTACCTCTTACCTTGTTCCAGAGCCCCTGTTTCTAGCTCTCCACTGGGTATCTTCATCTGCCTGTCCCAGAAGCATCCCTGAAACAGCTTAGCCAGATCTGGCCTCATCACCTCATATCCTCACACTCACCTCTTGTGAAGTCCCCAACCCTGAAGAGTTTGATGGTTGAAAGCTCATTCTGGGGGTCAGCCAGCTGGAGGCCCTTGGGCAGGTCACCTCAATTTATCTATAAGGTGAGCCATTGTGAGGTTTCAATCGTGGACGGCTGTGACCCCTGGCCATCATGTGGTAATCTCCCAGTCATGGTCACTGTGCCCATTAATCAAGCTAGAAACCAAGTCACCTTCAGCATCTCTTTGCTCCTTATCCTTATGTCCAGTCCTGAGGAGTCTGCAGCTGAACTATGCTTGAATCAACCCTACTTCTCCTCCTCCTTGCCTTGGCCTCTTGGTCTCTGACCTCACTGACTACAGACCTCTTCACTGTTCTAACTGCCCCAGGCTTCTTCCTCTCCAGCTCTTCTCTGCATGGCCACCTGAGTTACCTTTTATAAATCCTAAAGATGATCAGGTGTCCTCCTCCTGAAGCTCCTTTTTTGGTTCTTCTTGTCCAAGTGTGGGCCCAGCCCAGAGGTACTACTGGTCTGGTCCTGTCCTCCTGAAGTCTCATGTTCCCCATCCCTGCTGCCTTTGCATATGCAGTTGTCTCTCCATGGAATGTCCCTTCTTCTTGTTCTGGCAATGAAGCTCCACTCAGCTCCAGCCCAACACCGGGTACTGTCTGGGGCCTTGTTAAAAATTGCGGGGGCTGCCCTGGTTGCAATTCTGTGTTTAATGTCTGCTTTCTCTGCTTGAACCAGGTCACATGGGCCAGGAGGCTTCTATTCAATAAATTATACTGTAATGAAATTATTCTTTTTCACATGAATTTCTTAAGAGAAGTTCCCACAAGTTCACAAGATATGAATAACTTGAAATTCTAGATTTTTTCCAAAATTATTATAAAATATTTGAATACTTAGTATCAAATAATAGCACCAGTTCTTCTGAATGACTTTCTGCATTTGCCATATATATGTATGTGTCCATAGAAAATATATGATACAACTTTCTGTGTTTTTTTATGGATCTTTTTGTTTACATATTTTTTATTAACATAAAATGTATTTTTTGCCCCAGTGGTATAGGTCTGTGAATTGTCAGGCTTACACACTTCACAGCACTCACCATAGCACATACCCTCCCCAATGTCCATAACCCAACCACCCTCTCCATACTCCCCACCCCAATCAACCCTCAGTTTGTTTTGTGAGATTAAGAGTCTCTTCTGGTTTGTTTCCCTCCTAATCCCATCTTGTTTCATCTTTTCCTTCCCTACCCCCCAAACTCTCCACCCTGCCTCTCAAAATTCCTCATACCAGAGAGATCCTATGATAATTGTCTTTCTCTGATTGACTTATTTCACTCAGCATAACACCCCTAATACCATGCAGTTCATTGTAAATGGCAGGATTTCATTTCTTTTGATTAGTACATAGTATTCTTTGTGTGTTTGTATACATACACACACACATATACACACACACACACACACACACACACCCCACATCTTCTTTATCCATTCATCTGTTGATGGACATCTAGGTTCTTTCCATAGTTTGGCTACTGTGGACATTGCTGCTACAAACATTTGGGTGCACATGCCCCTTCAGATCACTACATTTGTATCTTTAGGGTAAATACCCAGTAGTGCGATTGCTGGGTTGTAGGGTAGCTCTATTTCAGATTTTTGAGGAACCTCCATACTGTTTTCCAGAGTGGTTGCACCAGCTTGCAATCCCAAAAAAAGTGTAGGAGGGTTCCCCTTTCACCGCATCCTTGCCAGCATCTGTCGTTTCCTGACATGTTAATTTTAGCCATTCTGACTGGTGTGAGGTGGTATCTCATTGTGGCTTTGATTTGTAATTCCATGATGCCGAATAATGTGGAGCACTTTTTCATGTGTCTGTTGGCCATCTGGATGTCTTTTTGCAGAAATGTCTGTTCATGTCTTCTACCCGTTTCTTGATTGGACCATTTGTTCTTTGGGTGTTGAGTTTGGAAGTTCTTTATAGATTTTTGGATACTCATCCTTTAACTGATACATCGTTTGCAAATATCTTCTCCCATTCTGTCAGTTGTCTTTTGGTTTTATTGACTGTTTCCCTTGCTGTGCAAAAGCTTTTGATCTTGAAGTCCCAATGGTTCACTTCTCCCTTTGCTTCCCTTGCCTTTGGCAATGTTTCTAGGAAGAAGTTGCTGAGGCTGAGGTCAAAGAGGTTGCTGCCTGTGTCCTCCTCAAGGATTTTGATGGATTCTGGTCTCACATTGAGGTCTTTCATCCATTTGTCATCTATTTTTGTGTGTGATGTAAGGAAATGGTCCAGTTTCATTCTTCTGCATGTGGCTGTTCAATTTTCCCAACACCATTTTGAAGAGACTGTCTTTTGTCCATTGGACATTCTTTCCTGCTTTGTCGAAGATTAGTTGACCATAAAACTGAAGGTCAATTTCTGGGCTCTCTATTCTGTTCCATTGATCTAAGTGTCTGTTTTTGTGCCAGTAACATACTGTCTTGATGATGACAGCTTTGTAATAGAGCTTGAAGTCTGGAATTGTGATGCCACGAACTTTCGCTTTTTTTTTTTTATTTATTTCTTTTCAGCGTAACAGTATTCATTGTTTTTACACCACACCCAGTGCTCCATGCAATCCATGCCCTCTTTAATACCCACCACCTGGTTCCCCCAACCTCCCACCCCCCGCCCCTTCAAAACCCTCAGATTATTTTTCAGAGTCCATAGTCTCTCATGGTTCACCTCCCCTTCCAATTTCCCTCAACTCCCTTTGCTTTCTTTTTCAACTTTCCTCTGGCTCTTTGGGGTCTTTTCTGGTTCTATATAAATTTTAGGATTATTTGTTCCATTTCTTTGAAAAAAAACTGATGGTATTTTGATAGGGATTGCACTAAATGTGTGGATTGCTTTAAGTAGCATAGACATTTTCATAATATTTGTTATTCCAATCTATGAGCATGGAACATTTCTCCATTTCTTTGTGTCTTTCTCAATTTCTTTTATGAGTACTTTAGAGTTTTCTGAGTACACATTCTTTGCCTCTTTGGTTAGGTTTATTACTAGGTATCTTATGGTTTTGGGTGCAATTGTAAATGGGACTGACTCCTTAATTTCTCTTTCTTCTGTCTTGTTGGTGTATAGAAATGCAACTGATTTCTGTGCATTGATTTTATATCCTGACACTTTACTGAATTCCTATACAAGTTCTAACAGATTTGGAGTGGAGTCCTTTTTGGGTTTTTCACATAAAGTATCATATCATCTGCAAAAAGTGATGGTTTGACTTCTTCTTTGCCAATTTGGGTGCCTTTTATTTCTTTCTGTTGTCTGATTGTCGATGCTAGGACTTCTAGTACTATGTTGAATAGCAATAGTGATAAGGGACATCCCTGCCATGTTCCTGACCTTAGTGGAAAAGTTCTCAGTTTTTCTCGATTGACAATGATATTTGTGGTTGGTTTTTCATAGATGGCTTTGATGATATTGAGGTGTGTACCCTCTATCCCTACACTATGAAGAGTTTTGATCAAGAAAGGATGCTGTACTTTGTCAAATGCCTTTTCAGAATCTATTGAGAGTATCATATGGTTCTTGTTCCTTCTTTTATTAATGTATTGTATCACATTGATTGATTTGAGGACGTTGAACCAACCTTGCAGCCCTGGAATAAATTCCACTTGGTCGTGGTGAATAATCCTTTTAATGTACTGTTGGATCCTATTGGCTAGTATTTTGGTGAGAATTTTGGCATCTGTGTTCATCAAGCATATTAGTCTGTAATTCTCTTTTTTGATGGGGTCTTTTTCTGGTTTGGGGATCAAGGTAATGTTGGCCTCATAAAATGAGTTTGGAAGTTTTCCTTCCATTTCTATTTTTTGGAACAGTTTCAGGAGAATAGGAATTAACTCTTCTTTAAATGTTTGGTAGAATTTCCCTGGGAAGCCGTCTGGCACTGGGCTCTTGTTTGTTGGGAGACTTATGATGACTGCTTCAATCTCCTTACTGGTTATGGGTCTGTTCAGGTTTTCCATTTCTTCCTGGTTCAGTTTTCATAGTTTATAGGTCTCTAGGAATGCATCCATTTCTTCCAGATTGTCAAATTTGCTGGTGCATAGTTGCTCATAATATGTTCTTACACTTGTTTGTATTTCTTTGGTGTTGGTTGTGATCATTCCTCTTTCATTCATGATTTTATTAATTGGGGTCCATTTCTCTTTTCTTTTTGATAAGACTGGTCAAGGGTTTATCAATCTTATTAATCCTTTCAAAGAACCAGCTCTTAGTTTTGTTGATTTGTGCTACTGTTTGGGGTTTTTTGTATTGTTTTGTTTTGTTGTGTTTGTTTGTTTGTTTGTTTCTATTTCATTGATTTCTGCTCTGATCTTTATGATTTCTCTTCTGCTGAGTTTAGGCTTTCTTTGCTGTTCTTTCTCTAGCTCCTTTAGATGTAGGGTTAGGTTGAGTACTTGAGACCTTTCGTATTTCTTGAAAAAGGCCTCTTGGCTATATATTTTCCTCTCAGCACTGCCTTTGCTGTGCCCCACAGATTTTGAACAGTTGTGTTTTCCTTACCATTTGTTTCCATGAATTTTTTCAATTCTTTGATTTCCTGGTTGACCCATTCATTCTTTAGTAGGATGCTCTTTAGCCTCCATGTATTTGAGTTCTTTCCAACTTGCCTCTTGTGATTGAGTTTTAGCTTCAGAGCATTGTGGTCTGAAAATATGCAGGGAATGATCCCAGCCTTTCAGTACTTGTTGAAACCTGATTTGTGACACAGGATAGGATCTATTCTGGAGACTGTTCCATATGCACTTGGGAAGAATATGTATTGTGTTGCTTTGGGATGGAATGTTCTGCATATATCTGTGATGTCCATCTAGTCCAGTGTGTCATCCAAGGCCTTTATTTCCTTGTTGATACTTTGCTTGGATGATCTGTCCATTTCAGTAAGGGGGGATGTTAAAGTCCCTACTATTATTGTATTATATCAATGTGTTTCTTTGATTTTGTTATTAATTGGTTTATATAGTTGGCTGCTTCCATGTTAGGGGCATAGATATTTAAAATTGTTCGATCTTCCTGTTGGGCAGATCCTTTGAGTATGATATAGTGTCCTTCCTCATCTCCTATTTCAGTCTTTTGCTTAAAATCTAATTTATCTGATATAAGGATTGCCACCCCAGCTTTCTTTTGATGTCCATTAGCATGGTAAATTGTTTCCCACCCCCTCACTTTAATCTGGAGGTGTCTTTGGGTCTAAAATAAGTTTCTTATAGACAGCATATTGATGAGTTTTGTTTTTTTTCTCCCATATAATGTATCATTCTTTCTTCTTTTTCCTAATTTATTTTTTATTTATTTTTAGCATAACAGTATTCATTATATTTTCACCACACCTCCATGCAATCCGTGCCCTCTATCATACCCACCACCTGGTACCCCAACCTCCCACCCACCCACCAATTCAAACCCCTCAGATTGCTTTTTAGAGTCCATAGGCTCTGATGGTTCACCTCCCCTTCCAGTTTCCCCCAATGCCTTCTCCTCTCTAACTCCCCATGTCCTCCATGCTATTTGGTATGCTCCACAAATAAGTGAAGCCATATGATAATTGACTCTCTCTGCTTGACTTATTTCACTCAGCATAATCTCTTCCAGTCCTGTCCATGTCACTACAAAAGTTGGGTATTCATCCTTTCTGATGGAAGCATAATACTCCATAGTGTATATGGACCACTTCTTCCTTATCCATTCATCCGTTGAAGGGCATCTTGGTTCTTTCCACAGTTTGGCGATCGTGGCCATTGATGCTATAAACATTGGGATACAGATAGCCTTTCTTTTCACAACATCTGTATCTTTGGAGTAAATAATTAGGAGTGCAGTTGCAGTGTCATAGGGAAGTTCTATTTTTAATTTCTTGAGGAATCTCCACACTGTTCTCCAAAGAGGCTGCACCAGCTTGCATTCCCACCAATAGTGGAAGAGGGTTCCCCTTTCTCCACATTCCCTCCAACACATGTTGTTTCCTGTCTTGTTAATTTTGACCATTCTTTTCTTTTTCTTTTAATTTTTTAAAAATTTATTTATTCACTTATTTGCGGAGCATAACAAATAGCATGGAGGACAAGGGGTGTTAGAGAGGAGTAGGGAATTTGGGTAAATTGGAAGGGGAGGTGAACCATGAGAGACTATGGAATCTGAAAAACAATCTGAGGGGTTTGAAGTGGCGGGGGGGTGGGAGGTTGGGGTACCAGGTGGTGGGTATTATAGAGGGCACGGCTTGCATGGAGCACTGGGTGTGGTGAAAAAATAATGAATACTGTTTTTCTGAAAATAAATAAATTGAAAAAAAATTTATTTATTTACAGCATAACAGTATCATTATTTTTTCACCACACCCAGTGCTCCATGCAATCCATGCCCTCTATAATACCCACCACCTGGTACCCCGACCTCCTACCCACCCCGCCACGTCAAACCCCTCAGATTGTTTTTCAGAGTCCATAGTCTCTCATGGTTCACCTCCCCTTCCAATTTACCCCAAACACCTTCTCTCTAACTCCCCATGTCCTCCATGCTTTTTGTTATGCTCCACAAATAAGTGAAACCATATGATAATTGACTCTCTCTGCTTGACTTATTTCACTCAGCAGAATCTCTTCCAGTCCTGTCCATGTTGCTACAAAAGTTGGGTATTCATCCTTTCTGATGGAGGCATAATACTCCATAGTGTATATGGACCACTTCTTCCTTATCCATTCATCCGCTGAAGGGCATCTTGGTTCTTTCCACAGTATGGGGACCGTGGCCATTGCTGCTATAAACATTGGGGTACAGATGGCTCTTCTTTTCACGACATCTGTGTCTTTGGGGTAAATACCCAGGAGTGCAACTGCAGGGTCATAGGGAAGTTCTGTTTTTAATTTCTTGAGGAATCTCCACACTGTTCTCCAAAGAGGCTGCACCAACTTTCATTCCCACCAACAGTGGAAGATGGTTCCCCTTTCTCCACATCCCCTCCAACACATGTTGTCTCCTGTCTTGCTAATTTTGGCCATTCTAACTTGTGTAAGGTGATATCTCAATGTAGTTTTAATTTGAATCTCCCTGATGGCTAGTGATGGTGAACATTTTTTCATGTGTCTGATAGCCATTTGTATGTCTTGATAGGAGAAGTGTCTGTCCATATCTTCTGCCCATTTTTTGATGTGTTTGTCTTTTTCCTGTGTGTTGAGTTTGAGGAGTTATTATAGATTCTGGATATCAACCTTTTGTCTGTACTGTCATTTGCAAATATCTTCTCCCATTCCGTGGGTTGCCTCTTTGTTTTCTTGACTGTTTCCTTTACTGTGCAGAAGCTTTTGATTTTGATGAAGTCACAAAAGTTCATCTTCGCCTTCGTTTCCTTTGCCTTTGGAGACATATCTTGAAAGAAGTTGCTGTGGCTGATATCGAAGAGATTACTGCCTATGTTCTCCTCTAGGATTCTGATGATTCCTATCACACATTGAGGTCTTTTATCCATTTTGAGTTTATCTTTGTGTTCGGTGTAAGAGAATGGTCGAGTTTCATTCTTCTACATATAGCTGCCCAGTTTTCCCAGCATGATTTCTTGAAGAGACTGTCTTTTTTCCACTGTATATTTTTTCCTGTTTTGTCGAAGATTATTTGACCATAGAGTTGAGGGTCCATATCTGGGCTCTCTACTCTGTTCCACTGGTCTATGTGTCTGTTATTATGCCAGTACCATGCTGTCTTGGTGATCACAGCTTTGTAGTAAAGCTTGAAATCAGGTAGTGTGATGTCCCCAGTTTTATTTTTTTTAATCCATTCTGATACCCTGGGTCTTTTGATTGGGGCATTTACCCATAAACATTCAGGGTAACTATTGAAAGATACGAATTTAGTTCCATTGTACTGCCTGTAAGGTGACTATTACCATAAGTTGTCTCTCTTCCTTTGTGCTCTACTACTTTTAGGCTCTCTCTTTGCTTAGGTGACCCCTTTCAATATTTCCTGTATAGCTGGCTTGGTGTTTACGAATCTTTTAGTTTTTGTTTGTCCTGGAAGCTTTTTATTTCCTTCTATCTTCAGTGATAGCCTAGCTGGATATAGTATTCTTGGCTGTATGTTTTTCACATTTAGTGCTCTGAATATATCATGCCAGGTCTTTCTGGCCTGCCAGGTCTCTGTGGACAAGTCTGCTGCCAAGCTAATATTTTTACCATTGTATGTTACAGACTTCTTGTCCCAGGCTGCTTTCAGGATTTTCTCTTTGTCACTATATCTTTTAAGTCTTACTATTAAGTGACAGCATGGGGATCTATTTTTATTGATTTTCAGTGGGATTCTCTGTGCCTCCCGGATTTTGATGCTTGGTCTCTTTGCCATATTATGGAAATTCTTTATAATAATTCACTCCAATATACCTTCTATCCCCCTCTCTCGTTCTTCTTCATTTGGAATCCCAATTATTCTAATACTGTTTTGTCTTATGGTATCACTTTTCTCTCAGATTCTCCCCTTGTGGTCCAGTAGGTGTTTGTCTCTGTTTCGCTCAGCTTCTTTATTTTCCATCATTTGCTCTTCTATATCACTAATTCTCTCTTCTGCCTCATTTATCCTAGCAGTAAGAGCCTCCATTTTTTATTGTACCTCATTAATAGCTTTTTTGATTTCAGCTTGGTTAGATTTTAGTTCTTTTATTTCTCCAGAAAGGGCTTTTATTTCTCCAAACAAGGTTTCTCTAATATGTTCCATGCCTTTTTCAAGCCGAGCAAGCACCTTGAGAATCATCATTCTGAACTCTATCTCTGACATATTATCAATTTCCATATTGATTAGGTCCCTAACCTTTGGTACTGACACTTGTTCTTCTTTTGTGGTGGGTTTTTCTGCCTTGTCATTTGATTCAGATAAGAAAATATGAATAAGAGATTGAAATACTAAATGGGTGGCAAAGACCATAGAAAATCAGAATCAGAATCAGGAATCAAATCAGAAGAGACCCCAAATCAGGGGGAGAAGAGAGGGGGTAAAAAGAAACAAAAAAAATTTTTTTAATTTACTTATTTGACACAGAGAGAGAGATATCACAAGTAGTCAGAGAGGCAGGCAGAGAGAGGAAGGGAAGCAGGCTCCCTGCTGAGCAGAAAGCCCGATGCAGGGCTCCATCCCAGAACCCTGCGATCATGACCTGAGCTAAAGGCAGAGGCTTTAACCCACTGAGCCACCCAGGATCCCCAAAAAAATTTTTAATTAAAATTAAAATAAATATATATATATGTGTGTATATATAATATTATATATATATATAATACTATATATGTGTGTGTATATATATGTATGTGTATATATATGTGTGTATATATACATATATATATGACTGGTGAATAGAACAGAACAACCCACTTGACTTTGGGTGTCTTTTGGTATCTTAGAAGATACTACCTCCCAAAATAAGGGTAAACGTGATGGATCAGAGACAAAATGACAGCGAAGTAGGAAGTGCCATTTCAACCAGTCCTCTAAAGTGAGCTGATTATCTACCAAGGAACTCTGATCACCCATGAAATAAACCCTGAGATTATAATTACACATTTCTGGATCTCTACGGGGACAGAAGATGCCAGTGAACAGGTATAACAGAGTGGGAACATTGGACTGATACCGGAAGATAAACAAAAGGGGGAGGGAGCCACCAGGAGCAACCCTTTGAAAAATAATACCCCAAACAAGAGTGCCCTGTGATTGGGGACCAGCATTAACTTGGAGTCTGGTTAAAAGCACACAAAGAGAGCCAAAGATATTTTTTTTCATTTATTTATTTTCAGCATAACAGTATCATTATTTTTTCACCACACCCAGTACTCCGTGCAATCTGTGCCCTCTATAATACCCACCACCTGGTACCCCGACTTCCCACCCCTCCGCCACTTCAAAACCCTCGGATTGTTTTTCAGAGTCCATAGTCTCTCATGATTCACCTCCCCTTCCAATTTACCCCAACCCCCTTCTCTCTAACTCCCCATGTCCTCCATGATTTTTGTTATGCTCCACAAATAAGTGAAACCATATGATAATTGACTCTCTCTGCTTGACTGATTTCACTCAGCAGAATCTCTTCCAGTCCCGTCCATGTTGCTATATTCGTCCTTTCTGATGGAGGCATAATACTCCATAGTGTAAATGGACCACTTCTTCCTTATTCGTTCGTCCGTTGAAGGGCATTTTGGTTCTTTCCACAGTTCAGTGACCGTGACCATTGCTGCTATAAACATTGGGGTACAGATGGCCCTTCTTTTCACTACATCTGTATCTTTGGGGTAAATACCCAGGAGTGCAACTGCAGGGTCATAGGGAAGTTCTATTTTTAATTTCTTGAGGAATCTCCACACTATTCTCCAAAGAGGCTGCACCAACTTGCATTCCCACCAACAGTGGAAGAGGGTTCCCCTTTCTCCACATCCTCTCCAACACATGTTTCCTGTCTTGCTAATTTTGGCCATTCTAAATGTGTAAGGTGATATCTCAATGTGGTTTTAATTTGAGTCTCCTTGATGGCTAGTGATGATGAACATTTTTTCATGTGTCTGATAGCCATTTGTATGTCTTTATTGGAGAAATGTCTTTCCATATTTTCTGCCCATTTTTTGATATGCTTGTCTGTTTTGTGTGTGTTGAGTTTGAGGAGTTCTTTATAGATCCTGGATATCAAACTTTTGTCTGTACTGTCATTTGCAAATATCTTCTATTCCATGGGTTGCCTCTTTGTTTTCTTAACTGTTTCCTTTGCTGTGCAGAAGCTTTTGAGAGCCACAGATTTTAAGGGAAAATTGGTGGAATCAGGCAGTTAATGACTGGGGCTTAAGCCCAAGGACCCAAGATGGCCACCGCTGGTGCTGGGTCAGAGAGAGTATGGCAAAGAAGTCAGGCATTGGTCACTGAGTCCCTTGCGCTTGTGACAGCATCTGGGTGGTGGTGCACATGAGAGACTTTGGAGTGGACACCAGCCAGCACTCTCTAGAACCATAGCCTTTTACACTCTGCATGGACACTGCACTACCAGGGTCTGAGTTACGCTCCACACTCTCCCCTGAGAGAGATCCATGCAGGCGCTTTGTCAGTGCTCTAGAACCGGGAGATTCTGAACACTCCCAACCTGGGCCAGTGTGAAAATGTCAGTGTGCTGTCTCCGGTTTGGACCTTTCTGGCAGTCTGAATCTGCCCAGACAACCACAGCAAAGGCAGCACTTGAAGCCAGCTCTCTGGACTAGTACTTCTCACGGTTTTGGTAACATTGGTGTACAAGAGGGAGCTCCTGAGACCCCTGAGACTGTGAGTAGGGACGTGATCTGCTGGCGGGTGGGGGGGAATTTATGTGCTCTGGAGCACCCAGAGGGGAATGGACTGAGGCTTCCCTCTGAGACAGAGGTCTGAATGCAGTTTGCTTTCCTCTAAACCTCCAAAAGACTGCCAAAGTCACCAAGGGGAGAAGGAAAAGAAAAAGAAAAAAGAAAAAGTAAAAACCTCCAAAGAACAAAAGCCTGAAAAATCGGTTTCCTCATAGCCCAGGCCCTTGTTAGGAGGCAGGAGGACTCAACTCTAGCAAGACTGCCTGAAAAACCATGCAGCAGTCTGCTCCCCCAGAAAGCCAGCCATAAACAAAACAAAAACAAAGAACAAGAGGAAAACTACTACTACTTCATAGATACAACTTTTATTTTTAATTTGTTCCCACTATTCTCATTGTTTTCAATTTTTTAATAATTTTTAAACTATTTACCATCAGAGTAAGATATTCAGTATAACAAATTATATAATAACCTTTTTAAAATTATTTTTTTTAACTTTTTAAAGAAGTTTAATCCTAAAGCAAGTTTATCTTATTTCATGACATGAATTACTGTTCAAACATGATTGTAAAATTATTTTTCTCGGGTTAAATGAAAAACAGGCTTCTTCTGACTATTACAGTTTAAGCTGTGACTAGTATTTTATTTTTAAGGAAAAAAATTACAAAGTTTTGATATCCCCAGTTACAAAATAAATTAATTTTTTATATCTTTTCAGCATAACAGTATTCATTGTTTTTGCACCACACCCAGTAGTCCATGCAATATGTGCCCTACTTAATACCCACCACCTGGCCCACCAAACTCCCACCCCCAACCCCTTCAAAACCCTCAGATTGTTTTTCAGAGTCCATGGTCTCTCGTGGTTCACCTCCCCTTCCAATTTCCCTCAACTCCCTTCCCTCTCCATCACCCCATGTCCTCCATGATATTTGTTATGCTCCACAAATAAGTGAAACCATATGATAATTGACTCTCTATGCTTGACTTATTTCACTCAGCATAATCTCTTCCAGTCCCATCCATGTTGCTATAAAAGTTGGGTATTCATCCTTTCTGATGGAGGCATAATACTCCATAGTGGATATGGACCATATCTTCCTTATCCATTCGTCCGTTGGAGAGCATCTTGGTTCTTTCCACAGACATAATAACCTTTTAATGTAAACTTTTTTGATACGTATACCTACATATACCTGTGTTTTTCTTTTGCTTTTTAATGCCTTTTAATTTTCATATAGAGATAAGCTTTGAGGTAATCCTCATTCCCCAGTCAATACTATCCCTATATATAAAAAAAGTTTAATCCCCCTTTATCTCAGAAAAGTTGAGCCCTTTAACAAAGATATCAAAACAAATAACAGTACAGACAAAAGGTTGATATCCAGGATCTAAAAAGAACTCCTCAAACTCAACACACACAAAACAGACAATCATATTAAAAAATGGACAGAAGATATGAACAGACACTTCTCCAATGAAGACATACAAATGGCTATCAGACACATGAAAAATGTTCATCATCACTATCCATCAGGGATACTCAAATTAAAACCACAATGAGATACCACCTTACACCAGCTAGAATGGCCAAAATTAGCAAGACAGGAAACAACATGTATTGGAGGAGATGTGGAGAATGGGGAACCCTCCTACACTGTTGGTGGGAATGCAAATTGGTGCATCCACTTTGGAGAACAATGTGGAGATTCCTCAAGAAATTGGAAGGGGAGGTGAACCATGAGAGACTATGGACTCTGAAAAACAATCTGAGGGGTTTGAAGTGGCGGGGGTGGGTGGGAGGTTGGGGGTACCAGGTGGTGGGTATTATAGAGGGCACGGCTTGCATGGAGCACTGGGTGTGGTGAAAAAATAATGAATACTGTTTTTCTGAAAATAAATAAATTGAAAAAAAAAAGAAAATGCATAAACTAAAAAAAAAAAAAAAGAAAGAAATTAAAAATAGAGCTTCCTTATGACCCTGCAATTGCACTCCTGGGTATTTACCCCAAAGATACAGATGTCGTGAAAAGAAGGGCCATCTGTACCCCAATGCTTATAGCATCAATGGCCACGGTCACCAAACTGTGGAAAGAACCAAGATGCCCTCCAACGGACGAATGGATAAGGAAGATGTGGTCCATATACACTATGGAGTATTATGCCTCCATCAGAAAGGATGAATACCCAACTTTTGTAGCAACATGGATGGGACTGGAAGAGATTATGCTGAGTGAAATAAGTCAAGCAGAGAGAGTCAATTATCATATAGTTTCACTTATTTGTGGAGCATAACAAATAGCATGGAGGACAAGAGGAGATGGAGAGGAGAAGGGAGTTGAGGGAAATTGGAAGGGGAGGTGAACCATGAGGGACTATGGACTCTGAAGAACAATCTGAGGGTTTTGAAGGGGGTGGGTGTGGGAGGTAGGGGGAACCGGGTCGTGGGTATTAGGAGGGCACAGATTGCATGGAGCACTGGGTGTGGTGCAAAAACAATGAATACTGTTACACTGAAAAAAAAAAATAAGTTAAAAAAAAAAGATACACCCAGGAAGAGTCAAAATAACCCTACACACACACACTGAGAATTTATAACCACCCTTCCATCTTGTTATCTGTCATTGTTTCTGTGTATTTGTTTTTGTTCTGGTGGTATATAAAACTTATACTTGGGGTTCATTTTGGCTGGGTTCTTTTTTTTCTTGTCATTTAGTTTTGCCAAATTTTTTGTTGGTCTGTTTTTGTTTGTATACTTTATAAATCTTACTTTTGGGGCCCATTCAGACTGGGTCTTCTCTTTTATTTCTTTTTTTTCCCCTCTCTCTCTTTTCTTCTTTCCACCCCCTTCTCTTTTTTCTTTTTTCTTTCTTTTTGTTGGGGACTCCCAATTTCTCAGAAGCGTTCCAGGGTGCACCTTGCCTGCATCATGGTTGATACAGTCAGCTACATATCCATTCATCCATCTCTCACCAAAATGACTAGGAAGAAGAATACACAACAGAGGAAAAATTCAGAGACTCTGCCCTCCCCATTAGAGCTATTGGATATGGACATAAACAGTATGCCAGAAAGGGAGTTCATGCTAACAATTATCCAGGCAATGGCTAAGTTGGAGAAAGCATTTAATGACAAAATGGAATCGATTAGGACAGAAGTTAAAGCCACTAGGGAAGATGTTAACAGTGCTCCCAATGAGTTCCAATCTAATCTAAATTCTCTAACAGCTAGGTATTTGAGGCAGAAGATAAAATTAGTGATATAGAGGACAAACTGATAGAGAAAAAGGATCAGGAGGAGGTCTGAACAAACAGCTTAAAACCCATGAAAACAGAATTAGGGAAATAAATTATGCCCATGATATATTCCAACGTCAGAATTATTGGAATCTCTGGGGGTGGGGGGAAGAAAGAAGAGTAGAGGATATAGTTGAACAAATTCTCTGTGAAAATTTTCCCACTTTGGGGAATGGAACCAGTGTTCATATCCTAGAGGCAGAAAGGTCCCCCCCCCAAGATCATAGAATCTAGAAAGACCTCGAGACACCTGATTGTGAAACTGATGAATCATACTTTTAGAAAGGAGCTCTTGAAAGCATCTAAGGGGAAAAGATTCCTTATGTAGAGAGGAAGGCCCATCCAAATAACATCAAACCTTTCCACAGAAGCCTGGCAAGTCAGAAAGGGATGGCAAGATGAATTCAGGGCAATAAATGAGAAGAACATTCATCCAAGAACACTTTATCTAGCAAGACTTACATTCACAATGGATGGACAGATAAAGAGCTTCCAAGACCAGCAAGGTTTAAAAGAGTATGTGACCACCAAGCCAGCACTGCAAGACATATTAGGGGGGGTCCTATAAAAGAGGGGGAAACCCAAGAATATAACTGAACAGAAATTTATGGAGACAATCTATAGAAACAAAGACTTCACAAGTAACACGATATCAATAAAAATCTATCTCTCAATAATCATTCTCAATGTGAATGGCCTAAATGCACCCATAAAATGACACAGGATGGCAGATTGGATAAAATAACAGGACCCATTCCATATGTTGTCTACAAGAGACACATTTTGAACCTAAGGATACATCCAGACTGAAAGTTAAGGGATGGAGAAGCATCTCTCATGCCAATGGGCGTCAAAAGAAGGCTGGAGTACCAATTCTCATATGAGATAAATTAGATTTTAAACTAAAGACAGCCATCAGAGATATAGAAGGACACTACATCATTCATAAAGGGTCTATCCACCAAGAAGTTCTAACAGTTGTAAACATTTATGCCCCCAATATGGGAGCAGCCAACTATGTAAGACAACTGTTAATCAAAATAAAGACTCATATTGATAGAGAATCTTAACATGCCACTCTCTGTAATGGACAGATCATCCAAACAGAAAATCAATAAAGAAACAAGATCATTGAATGACACATTAGACCAGATGGACCTCATAGATTATTATAGAGAACATTCCACCCTAAAACAACAGAATACTCATTCTTCTTGAGTGCACTTGGAACCTTCTCCAGAATAGATGGCATACTGGGTCACAAATCAGGGCTCAACTGATACCAAAAGACTGAGATTATTCCCTGCATATTCTCAGATCACAGTGTTTTGAAAGTGGAACTCAACCACAAGGAAAGGTTTGGAAGGAATTCAAACACCTGGAAGCTAAAGAACACCTTGCTTAGAAATGCCTAGATCAACGAGGAGATCAAAGAAGAACTTAAACAATTCATGGAAACCCATGAGAATGAAGACGCTTCAGTCCAATACCTATGGGATACAGCAAAGGCGGTCCCAAGAGGGAAATACATAGCCATCTCAGCTGCCCTCAAAAAACTTAAAAAATCCAGTTTGCACTAGCTTTCCTTACACCTTAAAGAACTGGAGAATCCACAACAAGTTAAGCTAACCCCACACAAGAAGGGAAATAATCAAGAGCAGAGATCAATGAGATAGAAACTAGAGATACAGTAGAATGCATCAATGAAATGAGAAGTTGGATTTTGAAAGAATCAATAAGATTGAAAAACCATTGGCCAAACTAATCCAAAAGAAAAGAGAGAAGGCCCAAATTAATAAAATTATGAATGAAAAGGGAGAGATCACAACTAACACCAAGGAAAGAGAAACAATCATCAAAAATTGTTATCAACAGTTATATACCGATAAGTTAAGCAACCTAGATGAAATAGTTGCATTACTGGAAAACTATAAACTTTGAAAATTGAACCAGGAAGAAACTGACAACCTGAATAGACCAATATCTAGTAACTACATTGAAGCAGTGATCAAAATCCTCCCAAAAAACAAGAGCCCAGGACCTGATTCTAAAAAATTTTCAAAGAAGAAATAATCCCTGTTCTCCTGAAGCTGTCTCAAAAAATTGAAGCACAAGGCAAACTTTCAGACTGTTATTATGAAACCAGCATTACCCTGATCCCCAAACCAGACAAAGACCCCACCAAAGGGAGAATTTCAGACCATATCCCTGATGAGTATGGATACTAAGATTCTCACCAAAATCCTTGCTAATAGGATCCAACAGTACAGTAAAAAGATTATCTACCATGACCAGGTGGGATTTATCTGTGGGTTGCAAGGGTGGTTCAACATTCACAAATCAATCCATATGATAGAACAGATCTATAAGAAAAGAGAGAAGAACCACATGGTCCTCTTAATTGATGCAGAAAAAGCATTTGACAAAATCCAGCATCCGTTCCTGATTAAAACATTTCAAAGTATAGGGATAGAGGGAACATTCCTCAACTTCATAAAATCTATCTATGAAAAACCCACAGCACATAACATCTTCAATGGGGAAAAGCTGATAGCCTTCCCTTTGGGATCAGGAACAGGACAAGGATGCCCACTCTCACCACTCTTGTTCAACATAGTATTAGAAGCCCCAGCAACAGCAATCAGACAACAAAGAGAAATAAAAGGTATTCAGATTGGCAATGAAGAATTTAAACTCTCTCTCTTCGCAGATGACATGATACTTGATATGGTAAATCCAAAAGACTCCACCCCCAAACTACTAGAACTCATACAGCAATTCAGTAATGTGGCAGGATAGAAAATCAATGTACAGAAATTAGTTGCTTTCTAGTGCATAACAATGAAAATATAGAAAGGCAAATGAGAGAATCAGTCCATTATCTATAACACCAAGAACCATAAGACACCTGGGAATCAACCTAACCAAAGAGGTAAATGATCTGTACTCAATGAACTATAGAACACTCATGAAAGAAATTGAAGAAGACACAAAAAGATGGAAGAGCATTTCATGCTCATGGATCAGAAGAATAAATAGTGTTAAAATATCTGTACTTCTTAGAGCTATCTATACTTTCAGTGTCATTCCAATCAAAATTCCACCAGCATTTTTCAGAGCTGGAGCAAACAATCATAAAATTTGTATGGATCAGAAGAGACTCCATTTGGCTCAGGAAATGTTGAAAAGGGGAAAGAAAACTGGCAGCATCACGTTGCTTCATTTCAAGCTTTACTACAAACCTGTGGTCACCAAGACAGCATGGTACAGGAACAAAAACAGACACATAGACCAGTGAACAGAGTAGAGAGCCCAAATATGCATACTCAACTCCATGGTCAAATCATCTTCAACAAAGCAGGAAAAAATGTACAGTGGGAAAAAACCAGTCTCTTCAATAAAGAGTGCTGGGAAAATTGGACAGCTATGTGTAGAAGAATGAAACTTGACCATTCTCTTACACCATACACAAAGATAAACTCGAAATGGATAAACGACCTCAATGTGAGGCTGATTCCATCAGAATCCTAGAGGAGAACATAGGCAGTAACCTCTTCGACATTGGCCACAGCAGCTTCTTTCAAGATATTTCTCCAAAGGCAAAGAAAACAAAAGGGAAATGAACTTTTCAGACTCCATCAAGATCAAAACCGTCTCCAAAGGCAAAGGAAACAAAAGCGAAAATAGACTTCTGGGACTTCATCAAAATCAAAAGCTTCTGCACAGCAAAGGAAACAGTCAAAAAAACAAAGAGGCAACCCACGGAATGGGAGAAGATATTTGCAAATGACAGTACAGACAAAAGGTTGATATCCAGGATCTATAATGAACTCCTCAAACTCAACCCACACGAAACAGACAAACACATCAAAAAATGGGCAGAAGATATGAACAGACACTTCTCCAATCAAGAAATACAAATGGCTATCAGACACATGAAAAAATGCTCATCATCATTAGCCCTCAGGGAGATTCAAATTAAAACCACATTGAGATATCACCTTACACCAGTTAGAATGGCCAAAATTAACAAAACAGGAAACAACATGTGTTGGAGAGGATGTGGAGAAAGGGGAACCCTCTTACACTGTTGGTGGGAATGCAAGTTGGTGCAGCCTCTTTGGAGAACAGTGTGGAGATTCCTCAAGAAATTAAAAATAGAGCTTCCCTACGACCCTGCAATTGCACTCCTGGGTATTTACCCCAAAGATACAGATGTCGTGAAAAGAAGGGCCATCTGTACCCCAATGTTTATAGCAGCAATGGCCACAGTCGCCAAACTATGGAAAGAACCAAGATGCCCTTCAACGGATGAATGGATAAGGAAGATGTGGTCCATATACACTATGGAGTATTATGCCTCCATCAGAAAGGACGAATATCCAACTTTTGTAGCAACATGGACGGGACTGGAAGAGATTATGCTGAGTGAAATCAGTCAAGCAGAGAGAGTCAATTATCATATGGTTTCACTCATTTGTGGAGCATAACCAATAGCATGGAGGACAAGGGGCGTTAGAGAGTAGTAGGGAATTTGGGTAAATTGGAAGGGGAGGTGAACCATGAGAGACTATGGACTCTGAAAAACAGTCTGAGGGGTTTGAAGTGGCGGGGGGGTGGGAGGTTGGGGTACCAGGTGGTGGGTATTATAGAGGGCACAGCTTGCATGGAGCACTGGGTGTGGTGAAAAAATAATGAATACTGTTTTTCTGAAAATAAATAAATTGGGAAAAAAAAAATTCTCAAGACATTAGGTATGGAAGGAATATACATCACCATAATAAAAGCCATGTATGACAATCCAAAAAAAAAAAAAAAACCTTCTGCACAGCAAAAGAAACAGTCAACAAAACAACGAGGCAACCCATGGAATGGGAGAAGATATTTGCAAATGACAATACAGACAAAGGGCTGATATGCAGGATCTATAAAGAACTTCTCAAAGTCAGCACCCCAAAAATCAGAGAATCGAGTCAAAAAATGGGCAGAAGATATGAATAGACACTTCTCTAAAGACATAGAAATGGCTATCAGACATATAAAAAAAATGTTCATCATCACTAGCCATAAGGGAGATTCAAATCAAAACCACACTGAGATACCACCTGACACCAGTTATAATGGCCAAAATTAACTAGACCATAAACAACATGTGTTGGAGAGGATGTGGAGAAAGGGGAACCCTCTTACACTATTGGTGGGAATGCAAGTTGGTGCAGCCACTTTGGAAAACATTGTGGAGATTCCTCAAGAAATTAAAAATAGAGCTTCCCTATGACCCTGCAATTGCAGTACTGGGTATTTGCCTCGAAGATACAGATGTAGTGAAAAGAAGGGCCATCTATAGCCCAATGTTCATGCAGCAATGGCCACAGTCACCAAACTGTGGAAAGAACCAAGAGGCCCTTAATGATGAATGGATAAAAAAGGTGTGGTCCATATATACCTTGGAGTATTATGTCTCCATTGGAAAGGATGAATACCCAACTTCTGTATCAAGATGGATGGGACTGGAAGAGATTATGCTGAATGAAATAAGTCAAGCATAGAGAGTCAATTACCATATGGTTTCACTTATTTGGGGAGCATAAGGAATAACATGGAGGACATGGGGAGCTGGAGAGGAGAAGGGAGTTGGGGGAAATTGGAGGAAGTGATGAACCATGAGAGACTGTGGACTCTGAAAAATATTCTGAGGGTTTTTGCAGGGTGGGTGTATGAGATTGGGGGAGCTTGGTGGTGGGTATTATAGAGGGCACATATTGCATGGAGCACTGGGTGTGGTGCATAAACAATGAATTTTGTAACAGTGAAATGAAATTTTAAAAATAAATAAAAATTTAAAAATAAAGAAATATTTTTGGATATATTATATATTTTATTAAAATGTTAAAATTAAAAGGGTTAACACAATGAAGGGTTGGAATATGACTGTAAAATGAAAATTATAAAAAATTCTAAAAAAGGAATTGATAATTTGGTTGGAAAAAGAAAGGAAATGAAAGTGGAGAGAAGTTGATCTGGCTGGATTCTAGAACATAGCCCTGTGCTAGATTTATGGTATATTTTGATCTATTAGAAGAAGTTGTATCCCAAAATTTTTTAGATGAAAAAACTATATGTATACAAAAATTAAAGTTAGATAAAATAAAGGATAAGAAATGACTATGATAATGAAGTTTTAAGGTATTTTTAGAAAGGTTTCATTAAGATATTTTTAGAAAGGTATCATTAAGGTACAGGTGGTGGGTATTATAGAGGGCATGGATTGCATGGAGCACTGGGTGTGGTGAAAAAATAATGAATACTGTTATGCTGAAAATAAATAAATTTAATTTTTTAAAAAGCCTTTATTTTTTTTTAAAAGTTATTCACCTTTAATGACATTTTTTTCCAATTTATTTATTTTCAGAAAAACAGTATTCATTATTTTTTCACCACACCCAGTGCTCCATGCAAGCTGTGCCCTCTATAATACCCACCACCAGGTACCCCAACCTCCCACCCCCCCGCCACTTCAAACCCCTCAGATTGTTTTTCAGAGTCCATAGTCTCTCATGGTTCATCTCCCCTTCCAGTTTACCCAAAAGCACATACCCTCCCCAATGTCCATAACCCTACCCCCCTTCTCCCAACCCCCCTCCCCCCAGCAACCCACAGTTTGTTTTGTGAGATTAAGAGTCACTTATGGTTTGTCTCCCTCCCTATCCCATCTTGTTTCATGGATTCTTCTCCTACCCACTTAAGCCCACTTAAGTGGTGTTGCATCACCACTCCCTCATATCAGGGAGATCATATGATAGTTGTCTTTCTCTGCTTGACTTATTTCGCTAAGCATGATACGCTCTAGTTCCATCCATGTTGTCGCAAATGGCAAGATTTCGTTTCTTTTGATGGCTGCATAGTATTCCATTGTGTATATATACCACATCTTCTTGATCCATTCATCTGTTGATGGACATCTAGGTTCTTTCCATAGTTTGGCTATTGTGGACATTGCTGCTATAAACATTCGGGTGCACGTGCCCCTTTGGATCACTACGTTTGTATCTTTAGGGTAAATGCCCAGTAGTGCAATTGCTGGGTCATAGGGCAGTTCTATTTTCAACATTTTGAGGAACCTCCATGCTGTTTTCCAGAGTGGTTGCACCAGCTTGCATTCCCACCAACAGTGTAGGAGGGTTCCCCTTTCTCCGCATCCTCGCCAGCATCTGTCATTTCCTGACTTGTTGATTTTAGCCATTCTGACTGGTGTGAGGTGATATCTCATTGTGGTTTTGATTTGTATTTCCCTGATGCCGAGTGATATGGAGCACTTTTTCATGTGTCTGTTGGCCATCTGGATGTCTTCTTTGCAGAAACGTCTGTTCATGTCCTCTGCCCATTTCTTGATTGGATTATTTGTTCTTTGGGTGTTGAGTTTGTTAAGTTCGTTATAGATTTTGGACACTATTCCTTTATCTGATATGTCGTTTACAAATATCTTCTCCCATTCTGTCAGTTGTCTTTTGGTTTTGTTAACTGTTTCCTTTGCTGTGCAAAAGCTTTTGATTTTGATGAAATCCCAAAAGTTCATTTTTGCCCTTGCTTCCCTTGCCTTTGGCGATGTTCCTAGGAAGATGTTGCTGTGGCTGAGGTCGAAGAGGTTGCTGCCTGTGTTCTCCTCAAGGATTTTGATGGATTCCTTTCTCACATTGAGGTCCTTAATCCATTTTGAATCTATTTTTGTGTGTGGTGTAAGGAAATGGTCCAATTTCATTTTTCTGCACGTGGCTGTCCAATTTTCCCAACACCATTTATTGAAGAGGCTGTCTTTTTTCCATTGGACATTCTTTCCTGCTTTGTCGAAGATTAGTTGACCATAGAGTTGAGGGTCTATTTCTGGGCTCTCTATTCTGTTCCATTGGTCTATGTGTCTGTTTTTGTGCCAGTACCATGCTGTCTTGATGATGACAGCTTTGTAATAAAGCTTGAAGTCCGGAATTGTGATGCCACCAACTTTGGCTTTGTTTTTCAATATCCCTTTGGCTATTCGAGGTCTTTTCTGGTTCCATATAAATTTTAAAATTATTTGTTCCATTTCTTTGAAAAAGATGTATGGTACTTTGATAGGAATTGCATTAAATGTGTAGATTGCTTTAGGTAGCATAGACATTTTCACAATATTTATTCTTCCAATCCAGAAGCATGGAACATTTTTCCATTTCTTTGTGTCTTCCTCAATTTCTTTCATGAGTACTTTATAGTTTTCTGAGTATAGATTCTTAGCCTCTTTGGTTAGGTTTATTCCTAGGTATCTTATGGTTTGGGGTGCAATTGTAAATGGGATTGACTCCTTAATTTCTCTTTCTTCTGTCTTGTTGTTGGTGTAGAGAAATGCATTGATCTTATATCCTGACACTTTACTGAATTCCTGTATGAGTTCTAGCAGTTTTGGAGTGGAGTCTTTTGGGTTTTCCACATAGAGTATCATATCATCTGCGAAGAGTGATAATTTGACTTCTTCTTGGCCGATTTGGATGCCTTTAATTTCGTTTTGTTGTCTGATTGCTGAGGCTAGGACTTCTAGTACTATGTTGAATAGCAGTGGTGATAATGGACATCCCTGCCCTGTTCCTGACCTTAGCAGAAAAGCTTTCAGTTTTTCTCCATTGAGAATGATATTTGCAGTGGGTTTTTCATAGATGGCTTTGATGATATTGAGGTATGTGCCCTCTATCCCTACACTTTGAAGGGTTTTGATCAGGAAGGGATGCTGTACTTTGTCAAATGCTTTTTCAGCATCTATTGAGAGTATCATATGGTTCTTGTTCTTTCTTTTATTGATGTGTTGTATCACATTGACTGATTTGCGGATGTTGAACCAACCTTGCAGCCCTGGGATAAATCCCACTTGGTCGTGGTGAATAATCCTTTGAATGTACGGTTGAATCCTATTGGCTAGTATTTTGGTGAGAATTTTCGCATCTGTGTTCATCAAGGATATTGGTCTATAGCTCTCTTTTTTAATGGGATTCTTGTCTGGTTTTGGGATCAAGGTGATGCTGGCCTCATAAAATGAGTTTGGGAGTTTTCCTTCCATTTCTATTTTTTGGAACAGTTTCAGGAGAATAGGAATTAGTTCTTCTTTAAATGTTTGGTAGAATTCCCCCGGGAAGCCATCTGGCCCTGGGCTTTTGTTTGTTTGGAGATTTTTAATGACTGTTTCAATCTCCTTACTGGTTATGGGTCTGTTCAGGCTTTCTATTTCTTCTTGGTTCAATTTTGGTAGTTTATATGTTTCTAGGAATGCATCCATTTCTTCCAGATTCTCAAATTTGTTGACGTAGAGTTGCTCATAGTATGTTCTTATAATAGTTTGTATTTCTTTGGTGTTAGTTGTGATCTCTCCTCTTTCATTCATGATTTTATTTATTTGGGTCCTTTCTCTTTTCTTTTTGATAAGTCTGGCCAGGGGTTTATCAATTTTATTAATTCTTTCAAAGAACCAGCTCCTAGTTTCATTGATTTGTTCTATTATTTTTTTGGTTTCTATTTCATTGATTTCTGCTCTGACCTTTATGATTTCTCTTCTCCTGCTGGGCTTAGGGTTTCCTTCTTGTTCTTTCTCCAGCTCCTTTAGGTGTAGGGTTAGGTTGTGTACCTGAGACCTTTCTTGTTTCTTGAGAAAAGCTTGTACCGCTATATATTTTCCTCTCAGGACTGCCTTTGTTGTGTCCCACAGATTTTGAACCGTTGTATTTTCATTATCATTTGTTTCCATGATTTTTTTCAATTCTTCTTTAATTTCCCGGTTGACCCATTCATTCTTTAGAAGGATGCTGTTTAGTCTCCATGTATTTGGGTTCTTTCCAAACTTCCTCTTGTGGTTGAGTTCTAGCTTCAGAGCATTGTGGTCTGAAAATATGCAGGGAATGATGCCAATCTTTTGATACCGGTTGAGTCCTGATTTAGGACCGAGGATGTGATCTATTCTGGAGAATGTTCCATGTGCACTAGAGAAGAATGTGTATTCTGTTGCTTTGGGATGAAATGTTCTGAATATATCTGTGATGTCCATCTCATCCAGTGTATCATTTAAGGCCTTTATTTCCCTGTTGATCTTTTGCTTGGATCATCTGTCCATTTCCGTGAGGGGAGTGTTAAAGTCCCCTACTATTATTGTATTATTGTTGATGTGTTTCTTTGATTTTGTTATTAATTGGCTTATATAGTTGGCTGCTCCCACGTTGGGGGCATAGATATTTAAAATTGTTAGATCTTGTTGTTGGACAGACCCTTTGAGTATGATATAGTGTCCTTCCTCATCTCTTATTATAGTCTTTGGCTTAAAATCTAATTGTTCTGATATAAGGATTGCCACTCCTGCTTTTTTCTGATGTCCATTAGCATGGTAAATTCTTTTCCACCCCCTCACTTTAAGTCTGGAGGTGTCTTCTGGTTTAAAATGAGTTTCTTGGAGGCAACATATAGATGGGTTTTGTTTTTTTATCCATTCTGATACCCTGTTTCTTTTGATTGGGGCATTTAGCCCATTAACATTCAGGGTAACTATTGAGAGATATGATTTTAGTGCCATTGTATTGCCTGTAAGGTGACTGTTAGTGTACATTGTCTCTGTTCCTTTCTGACCTACCACTTGTAGGCTCTCTCTTTGCTTAGAGGACCCCTTTCAGTATTTCCTGTAGAGCTGGTTTGGTGTTTGCAAATTCTTTCAGTTTTTGTTTGTCCTGGAAGCTTTTAATCTCTCCTTCTATTTTCAATGATAACCTAGCTGGATATAGTATTCTTGGCTGCATGTTTTTTCTCGTTTAGTGCTCTGAAAATGTCATGCCAGCTCTTTCTGGCCTGCCAGGTCTCTGTGGATAAGTCAGCTGCCAATCTAATACTTTTACCATTGTATGTTACAGACTTCTTTTCCCGGGCTGCTTTCAGGATTTTCTCTTTGTCATTAAGGCTTGTAAATTTTACTATTAGGTGACGGGGTGTGGGCCTATTCTTATTGATTTTGAGGGGCGTTCTCTGAACCTCCTGAATTTTGATGCTCGTTCCCTTTGCCATATTGGGGAAATTCTCCCCAATAATTCTCTCCAGTATACCTTCTGCTCCCCTCTCTCTTTCTTCTTCTTCTGGAATCCCAATTATTCTAATGTTGCTTCGTCTTATGGTGTCACTTATCTCTCGAATTCTCCCTTCATGGTCCAGTAGCTGTTTGTCCCTCTTTTGCTCAGCTTCTTTATTCTCTGTCATTTGGTCTTCTGTATCGCTAATTCTTTCTTCTGCCTCATTCATCCTAGCAGTGAGAGCCTCCATTTTTGATTGAACTTCATTAATAGCTTTTTTGATTTCAACTTGTTTAGATTTTAGTTCTTTTATTTCTCCAGAAAGGGCTTTCACATCTCTGGAGAGGGTTTCTCTAATATCTTCCATGCCTTTTTCGAGCCCGGCTAGAACCTTGAGAATTGTCATTTTGAACTCTAGATCTGACATATTACCAATGTCTGTATTGATTAGGTCCCTAGCCTTCGGTACTGCCTCTTGTTCTTTTTTTTGTTGTGAATTTTTCCGCCTTGTCATTTTGTCCAGCTAAGAGTATATGAAGGAGCAAGTAAAATACTAAAAGGGTGGCAACAATCCCAGGAAAATATGCTTTAACCAAATCAGAAGAGATCTCAAATCGTGAGGGGGGATTTCACCCCCCTCACGATTGGATGAGGGATCTCCTCTGATTGGGATCTCCTTTGATTGGGATCTCCCAATCTCTTCTGATTGGGATCTCCCAATGTCTTCTGATTGGGATCTCTTCTTATTTGGGGATAAAAAGGGGTTCAAAAAGAAAGAAAGAAAAAAAGAAAAAAAGCATTAAAAAAAAGAGATTGAATTAAAAATTCAATCAAGAATTTAAAAAAGAATTAAGAAAAAAAAGATTGAAGAGATTAGGATCTCTTCTGATTTGGGGATAAAAAGAGGTTCAAAAAGAAAGAAAGAAAAAAAAGAATTAAAAAAAAGAAAATGAATAAACAAAAGTATAAAAAAGAAAAATATATATATTAGATAATTAGTTGAAAAACGTTAAAAAAGAAAAGGTTAAAAGTTATAAAAAATTTTAGCAGAAGAAGAGAAAAAAATGAAAAAGAAAAAAATTAAATTAACTGCAAGACTAAAAAATCACAGGCAGAAAGCCATGAGTTCCGTGCTTTTTTTCTCCTCCTCTGGAATTCTGCTGCTCTCTCCTTGGTATTGAAACTGCACTCCTTGGTAGGTGAACTTGGTCTTGCCTGGATTTCTTGTTGATCTTCTGGGGGAGGGGCCTGTTGTAGTGATTCTCAAGTGTCTTTGCCCCAGGCGGAATTGCACCGCCCTTACCAGGGGCCGGGCTGAGTGATCTGCTCAGCTTTGCTTTCAGGAGCTTTTGTTCCCTGAGCGCCTTCCGTAGAGTTCCGGAGGACGGGAATACAAATGGCGGCCTCCTGGTCTCCGGCCAGGAGGAGCCGAGAGCCCGGGGCCTCGTTCCCTTGTGCGCCCTCAGCGAACAGCTCCTAGTAACTCGCGTCTGCCTAACCTCCGGCCACGCTCCGAGCTCACCGAGCTTGCCACCGGTTCAAGGCAACTCCGAGCTGCGAGCTTACTGTCGGCTCTGTCTCTGCAGCCAGCTTTCCCGCTCCAATATCCGCAAGCTCTGCGACACTCAGACACCCCCGATTCTTCTGTGACCCCGCGGGACCTGAGGTCACGCCGACCCCGTGTGGGCTTCGCCCTGGTTTAGCCTCTGGAGGATGTCCCTCAGCAGAACAGACTTTTAAAAGTCCTGATTTTGTGCTCCGTTGCTCCGCCGCTTGCCGGGAGCCGGCCCCTCCCCCCGGGGTCTATCTTCCCGTCGCTTTGGATTCACTTCTCCGCCAGTCCTACCTTTCAGAAAGTGGTTGTTTTTCTGTTTCTAGAATTGCTGTTCTTCTTCTCTTCGATCTGCCGATGGATTTGCAGGTGTTTGCAATCTTTAGATAAGCTCTCTAGCTGATCTCCTGCTAGCTGAGGTAGTCTCAGCCTGCTACTTCTCCGCCATCTTGACTCCTCAATCCCTAATTTTTTAAAAAGCCTTTAAAGAGGAAAGAGGGAAAATTTTAAAAATTAGAATAAGAAATGTATAAAATTAAAAAGTTTAATTAACTTTTCAAGACTAAGGAATCATGGGGAGAAAGTCATGAATTCCATGTTTTGCTTTCCCCTCCTCTGGAATTCCGCAGCTCTCCTTGATCAGTGAGCTTGGTCTTGGCTGGATGTTCTAGCTTATCTGTGGGCAAGTCCTGTTGTAGTGATTCTCAAATGTCTTTGCCTCAGGTGGAATTGCACCACCCTTGCCAGGGGGCAGGCTAAGTAATCTGCTGGAGTTTGTTCTTGGGAGCTTTTGTTTCCTGAATGCTTTCCATGGAGCTCTGGGGGACAGGAATGAAAATGGTGGCCTCCCAATCTCTGGCTCAGGGAGCTGAAAGCTCGGGTTTGCACTCCTCAGTGCACCCTCAGATAAAAACAGTCAATCCCTCCTGTCTCTCTGGTCTCCAGCCGAGCTCCATGCTCACCTGGCCTGTGACCAAGCATTTCTATGTTTTGTGCTCAGCCCCGTTTGGAGTCCTCAAACCTAGCAGATTCCTGCCATGCTGCTCTTCCAGTGGAGGAATCTAGGTCTCCCTGGATCTGCCACTTGTGGGTCCCTGCTCAAAGAGCAGTGGTCTGACTGTGCCGCAGATCACAGTTTAAGGTAACCCCAAGCTGAAAGCGCACTCCTCGGCTCTGTGTCTGTAGTTGGCTTCCCTGCTCTGATCCCTGCAAGCTCTGCTATATTCAGACACCTCTAGTCTTTCTGTGACCCCATGGGACCTGAGACCACACTGTCCCCGTGAGGGCTCCACCCCTGCTTAGCCTCTAAAGCAATGTCCCTTAGTGGAGCAAACTTCTAAAAGTTTGGATTTCATGCTCCATTGCTCCACCACTTGCCAGGAGCTGGCCTTTCCCCCAGCGGTCTATCTTCCAATCAGATTCACTTCTCCACACATCCTACCTTTCTGTCCCTAGAATTGTTGCTCTTTTTCTCTTCAATCTCCTGTTCGGTTTGTAGGTATTCAGAATGGTTTGATAACTATCTAGCTGAACTCCTGTGACCTGATATCATCTCTGTCTGCTACTCCTCTGCCATCGTTACCCAACTTTCTGTATTTTAAGCATTAGAAGTATTGTGCTGTACATATAATTCGGTAACTTACACTTTCAAGAGTGACTTAATAAATGGAAATCACTGAGAATAGCACATAGTAAGCACTCAGTAAATATCAGCTCCAATCATCATTATCATTATTACATTATTCTTTGTTCACATGTGCAAATTTTTCCTGGGCAAATGCTAGATCATAAAGTATATGGATAAATTGTAACCAGATCCCCTCCCCCCAAATTCCTGTACCAATTTTACCATGTCTACATTTAAGAGAACCATTTTCATATATATTTGTCAGTTAGTATTTTATGTTATCAACCTTTTAAATTTTAATTTTACCTAGTTCTATGGATAATGTCTCCCATCCATGCATTGATTCATTCATTGGATGAGCACAAATGTGTGCTAAGCACCTGCTGAGGGACTCCAGTAGAAACTGAGATGGCACTGACCTTTTAGTAGAGGAATATCAATGTCAGTTATGAAGAAATAAGATACCTACTATTAAATTGGGAATTTACTTTAAGTTTTCCTGATTATTCAGGAAGTTGGTCACATTTCTGTGTGTTTTGTGTGTTTCTTAGCCATTTGTATTTCCTTTTCTGTGTACATTTTTCTGTTGAGTTCTTCAAAGTTGCCATTGATTCATAATATGGACTTCATTATTTTGATCATTAATGCTTTGTTAGTTGTAAATGCTGGAGATATTTTCTCTAGCTCTCTCTTCATCTTTGAATTTCTGGTATCACATAGAACTCATAATTGGATTTATATACAGTTATCTCTTTTAATTTATAGATTTTATATGTTTTATCTTCAGAGGGAGTCCCTCTCTAGTCCAAAATCTGAAACATAATTATTCTATATTTTCTTCTATTTCACACTTGAGGTTTTATGTTTAGTGGTGTGTCTATGTGTATGTGTCTATATGGTATAAAATAGGAATATAATTTTCCCCCAGATAGATACCCACTTTCTCTTTCCTTGTTTATTCAGTATCTACCCATTCCATACTGATTTGAAATGCCACCTTTATCATTATTAAATTTTTATATATTAAATTTTCATATATTCATGATACTATTCCTGAATACCAGTCTCTCCTGCTGATCTGTTTGTCTGTTTCTCTGCCAATACCACCATGTTTTAATTACTATAGCCTTAAAACTATGTATTGATGATGAATGTGCCAAAACTCCCTCTTGATCTTTTTTCTCAAACTGTCTAGGCTATTTTTGCACATCTACTCATCTTTGTGAAACTTAAGATGAGTTGTCAAGTGCCATGAAAAAGCTTCCTGGGACTTTGGTTGGAACTATATAGGTTAACTTGGGAAACATTTGTCATCTGTGTAAATGGTACAGTTCTCTGTTTATTCAGCCTTCCTTAATAATACAACACGTTTCCATTAAGACATTTGAATTAGGGCACCTGGGTGGCTCAGTTGGTTAAGCAACTGCCTTCAGCTCAGGTCATGATCCTGGAGTCCTGGGATTGAGTCCCATGTTGGGCTACCTGCTCAGTATGGAGCCTGCTTCTCTCTCTGACCTCCCCCCCCCATGCTCTTTCTCTCTCCCATTCTCATGCCCTCTCTCAAATAAATAAGTATTTTTTTAAAAAATGAATAACTTATTTAAAAAAAAAGACATTTGAGTTACAGTTAACCCTTGGACAACACAGGTTTGAACTGTGCATGTCTGCTTCTATGCAGATATGTTTCAATAAATACAGTACCGTAAATGTATAATTCCTTATGATTTTCTTTTCTCTAGCTTACTTTATTATAGGAATACAATATGTAGTACATATAACATACAGAATATGTGTTACTTGACTTTACTTTATAGGTAAGGCTTCTGGTCAACAGTAGGCTATTAGTAAAGTTTTGGGGGAAGTCTCAAGTTACACACAGGTTTTCATCTGCATAGGATTGAAGAGTCAACTATCTTGAGAACAGGTGCCAGGATTGATACTCAGACCAAGGGAACCTCATGGTACTAACCTGAGTGAGCAGCAGAGGTGTGTCCCCACTGAGATGAAATGGGAACCACAGCTTGGATGGGGGAGAATGTAGAGAAAGGGGGCACCAGCATGCCAAGCAAGTGCCAAGGAAGGAAGGAAGGGAGAGAGATGGAAAGTGTGCATAGAGGCTTCCAAGGTATAGCTGTGGATCATGGAGTGTTTCCATATTGCAGGGGAGATTGGTTGTCTGTGTAGCTGGAGACAACAGAGCACTTCTGCCTAGAGCTGTGAGAGGAGCCCCAAGCAAGGGAATGGTTGCCCTTGGACAAAGCCTGAGTAGAAGATGATTTCTTGAAGCAAGTGACATTGAACTAGTTGCAGAACAGGAAAACTAGTTTTCCAAAGAATTGGATTAAAGAAAGGTGTTAGTCTTTGTTTTTCCCAGGTTGGAGGGGCCATTGGCAGATTTTGGGGTAAGGGAAGAGAGGTGGAGGTGAATGGCATAATGACCTCTCATGGTCAGAGAGGAGGCAGAGTAAAAGGAGTGATGGTGGTCAGAGGCATGTTTCCTCACATTTCTGATTTTTGCCCTGACAGGTGCAGGCTACTGTCGTGGGTCTCCTGGCTGCTGTGGCTGCCCTGCTGCTGGGCGCTGTATCTAAGGAGGAGTTAGACTTTGCAAAGGTGGAGTTGCTGTGTGCCAGCAGCATCATCACTGCCTTCCTTGCCGCCTTTGCTCTAGGTCAGCTAATCCCCCCATCCCAGTGACTGCCCCCTCCTGGCTCTCTCCGCTCCCATTCCTAATTGCTCTGCTCTCACCTCTTTGTGTTTCAATTCCTTGAGATATGAAAAATGAAAGCACTAATGATGGAGCCTCACATACCTTCCAGGGGCTGGGGGACAGCCTGTTGGGTTACCGATGCACCTTGAAGATGGGCAGGGAGGATGCGTCCTCTTCCAGGCAGGGTGTGTGTGCCAGAGCAAGCTTCTGACTCCACTTCTCTTCCCTCTGTTTAAATAACTGGCCTTTGCTCAGTAGACACATTCATCTCTCCATCCAGCCATCCATCCATCCATCCATCCCCTCATCTCTTCATTCCTTCATCCCTTCATTCACTTACTCATTCAGTCGGTCTTTAAACATTTCTTGAGCACAGCTTACATTTGGACTTGTGGTGGGCTCTTCAATCATGGTGGGGAGCAAGGCTCAGGTTTTAACTTCAATTAATCTCTGAAGAGAGGTCTTTTCAGATGGCCTTTGCTCAGGTTCTGCCCTCCCGCCTTCTCCCCAGCTGCCACCACGCTCCTCTGCACCATGCACCTGTTTTCCTTATAGAGCACTTGTGAAAATCTGTAATTAGCCACTTTCTTCATTCATTTTCTGTCTCACCTCCTAGCTAAAATGTCATCTCCTTAGAGAGGGACCCCGCTTCTCCAATTCTATTCCTATCACCACACTGCCTGCCACACACCAGGTGCTTCCTACGTGCCTGTAGAAGGCAGGAAGACATGAGCACTGCTAGATATACCCTGTCTTCAGGGAGCTCATGCATGTCAGTAGCAGCTGTTACTGTGGAATGTCACCTGTTCACTCATGATTTGTTACTCACTGGGCATCTGTTGTGCTCTGGGCACTGTTGCCGTGCTGGGATGCCCTGGTGAGTTACTGTGCTGTTTTGTGATGTTGGTGTTCTGGTGCAGAGTGAGACACCCATCCATGAGCAGGTAGAATTTCAGCAAAGTGACAGGTGTCTCTTTTGTGAGCCCTCTCTGATCAGCTCTCTAGGCCTGCCCCCTGTTTGTAATCATGCTTTCTTTTCATGTCCTGTTTATTTACTTCACATGCTGCTTCACTTGTTTGTGCATTGTCCAGTCCTCCGCCTGACAAGCATTTACTGTGTGAGTACAGAGCCTGATGGTTATTTTCATTACCTAAAATAGGCATATTACCAGCTCCTAAATGTTTGCTGAATGAATGGGCTTTATTCTGGCTCTCTTCTGGACTGCATGTCTGAGTATCTCTTGCAAACCATTTGCAAGTATAGAAGGAATAAGTGAAAACTATGAATTGGATTTGCATTTACACTTCTGTCCCCCATCTGACTGCTCAGAAAACCCCTTTGGTCTCAGCATTCTGTAAGATGACCTGGAAGGCTATTTGTTGGTTTTCCTTCCTTCCTGTGCTAGTGCATATAATCAGGAGGGAGGGTAAGAGTGCAGAAACCCAGGAGCAGATTCACAAACTGTGCTTCCCTGGGTAGGATGTGTGCTCCTGTCCAGGTACCTGTTCCAGTCTGGCCAAGGGAAGAGCAGAATGAGTATGTCACACCCTCTGGAGAGTTAGAGCCCTGGAGATCCTTGACATGAAGTCTCCTCTGAAAACAACACAATCAGATGATCCAGAAGGCCAGTTCTGTTCTGTGAGGCCATATAGAGAATGCCATTCCTAGCTCCCCATTTTATAGATAAGGAAACAGACTCAGAGAGGGTGTGGAGCTCAGCAGCATGGATATAGCTGGGTTGTCCAGAGAGGTGTAGAAGTTCAGAAACATTGCTGGTGGCTCATCATATGACTCGGCTGTAGAGCCAGGGGGTAATGGTGGTAGATTTTAGTAAGTGCTCTCAAACCGGTGGTGTCTTGTGTGGTCCCTGGGGGATTGCTGCCATACCGCCAGCTATGCAGACTCAGCTTCACTTAGAAGTGACCTTCAAAGGAGAGAAAGTAGGTGTGACCTGGTCATGAAATGGCACAAACTATGGCCAGTTATGGCTATGCTAGTATGGCATGGAGGTGATAAGAATAATTTTATTTAGAGTTACAGAATACTGGGTGTAATGTTAAAACACCAATAGCCAAGATATAAAGTGTCTTCTTAAAGACCCACATGCAAGGCTGTTGGATTAAGTCCTAGGCAGTGGCTGAAGACTAGAAGATGACCTATGACCGTCGCCTCAGAATATGGGGTCAGGATGGAGAGGAGGCCTGGGGGAGGTCACCAGTGCAGCACCTGAAACTCCACCCCCAGCCCCACTGGCAGAGGCCACCTGCTGCCTGCACCCAGTGGTGGCCCTGCTGGGCTCCTGAGACGGGCCTGTTCCCCAGAGATGTGGCCCCACTGACAGTACTATAGTGCAGTCTGTACCTGCTTCCCTTTCTCTCCCTCCCCTTCTCCCACCCTGGGTGACCCTAACTGCATCCTGTGGCTCTCCTGGCACCCCCATCTCCCCAACTCCCCCTCCCAGGCTTTGCCACTAACAAACCCCTCACGTGACCAGTTGCACTAAAGCACCTGTTTCCCCAGGGACTGCAATGGACACAAGAGGATGTGCTCTGCCCCTGGGGCTCCATCGTTCAGAGTGGTTTTGGAATCATCTTCCCTGAAGTGAGGGGCTGTGGGCTTCATGTCTGTAGCTCCAGGTGGTTTGGGAGCCCAGGAATCATCTCCATGTTTTCTCCCTATGGATTTGAGTGTATCAGCAAAGCTTTCAGACTGCTCCTTGATATCACACTTGCATGTCACAGGTTCTACCCCCCACCCTAAATCTGTAGCCTTCTCAGGCTCCAGCACAGCAGTGAAACTGAGTGTCAGGGCAGCCTGGCTTCAGGCTAGGTCTGTGTGAATAGAACTGAGTTACTGAGCAGCCTCCCTGCAACCTTCTCATCCTGTGCTTTGAGTGTCCTCTGTCTCCTCTCCACAGGAATGCTGATGGTCTGTATAGTGATTGGTGCTCGGAAACTCGGGCTCAACCCAGACAACATTGCCACGCCTATTGCTGCCAGCCTAGGAGATCTCATCACATTGTCCATTCTGGCTTTTGTCAGCAGCTTCTTCTATAAACACAAAGGTAAGGGGTGCCCCAGGGAGGAGGGGCCCACAAGCAAGGCTGGGTCTGACATTCACACCCAGCTTGCACCATTCAGATCAGGCACCCTTCACACAGAAGGGAACCCATGGGGTCTGTCATGGGGTGAGAAATCCTACTTTTCCAGAGGCAAAGCCTGAGGTCATTCAGCAACTTTGTGGTGTTCTCCAGCAGGTACCTGAAGCTCTCCCAACTACTCAGGTCAATAGATACATTGTCAGTCTCCCCCTTAGGACAGGGGTGCACAAGGAGACCAGGGAGGGCTGGAGGCTAACACAGCTCCATGGAAAGGCAGTTCACAACGGACACATTCAGACCACCTGGGAAGCAACTCCCAAAGAGGAATGCCATAACTGTGGGCAGTGAAGTAGACACAGCATAGGCTCTCTCTATTGGTGTGAGGCAGGAGAAGCCCCAGGCTCCTCAGAGGGTGGCCCAGTATCCTGGCCAACCGCCAGGGGAGGCATTTACATATCCTGTATTACAGGCCTTCATGGCCAGAGGACCTCCCTCCACCAGGGGTCTCCCCAGGTCTTCTCTGGGAGCAGCAAGGTTTCTTCATGTCCTGGGCCATGTTGATGGGCAGCATCCCCCTTGCCAGATGGTTCTCACCTTCCAGCTTTCCACAGCTGGCCACTCCCCTCCAAGCCTTACAGTTGTTACTTTCCCCCTCAGCTGACCACCCACAATTGTTTGGATCTATAAGTGTGGATTCTGAGCATGGTCACTACCCTGAGTGCTGGGGGGCAGAGGGGCATCAGTGAGTGGAGCAGATGGTGAAGAGGACAGTGGGGAGCAGTGAGGTATGTAGTGTCACTCAGTTGGAGGAAAGCATAGCTGCAGTGAAGCCCCAGCTTAGCATTGCCCTGTGGGAACATGAACCCAAACCCATGAGAGATCATTCAGCCTCTTCATGCCAGCATCTTAAGCATACTGACCAGGTACCTGCCATGTACAGTGTTCAGGCACTGGGAACCGTTCCCTATCAGCTCTGGGCCTGGGTCCTTGCCACCCTGGGATATGCTTGCCACTGATATTTAATGGTTGGGAGATTTTCAAGGTTCCTTATTATAAGTGGCAATCAAGATCTAATAATAAGATGACCTAATTTTCTTTTAAACAAAACTGAATTTAAAACAAGATTTGTGGGGGAGGAGTCAAGATGGCGGAGAAGTAGCAGGCTGAGACTACTTCAGCTAGCAGGAGATCAGCTAGAGAGCTTATCTAAAGATTGCAAACACCTGCAAATCCATCGGCAGATTGAAGAGAAGAAGAACAGCAATTCTAGAAACAGAAAAACAACCACTTTCTGAAAGGTAGGACTGGTGGAGAAGTGAATCCAAATCGATGGGAAGATAGACCCCGGGGGGGGGGGGGGCGGCTCCCGGCAAGTGGCGGAGCAATGGAGCACAAAATCAGGACTCTTAAAAGTCTGTTCCGCTGAGGGACATCGCTCCAGAGGCTAAACCGGGGCGAAGCCCACGCGGGGTCAGCGTGGCCTCAGGTCCCGCAGGGTCACAGAAGGATCGGGGGTGTCTGAGTGTTGCAGAGCTTGCGGGAATTGGAACGGGAAAGCCGGCTACAGAGACAGAGCCAACAATAATCTCACAGCTCGGTGTTGCCTTGACCCGGTCGCAGGCTCGGTGAGCTCAGAGCACGGCTGGAGGTTAGGCAGATGGGAGTTACTAGGAGCTGTTCGCTGGAGGCGCACTGGGGAGCGGGGCCCCGGATCTTGGCTCCTCCTGGCCGGAGACCAGGAGGCCGCCATTTGTATTCCCGTCCTCCGGAACTCTACGGAAAGCACTCAGGGAACAAAAGCTCCTGAAAGCAAAGCCGAGCAGATCACTCACCCGGCCCCTGGTAAGGGCGGTGTAATTCCGCCTGGGGCAAAGACACTTGAGAATCACTACAACAGGCCCCTCCCCCAGAAGATCAACAAGAAATCCAGGCAAGACCAAGTTCACCTACCAAGGAGTGCAGTTTCAATACCAAGGAGAGAGCAGCAGAATTCCAGAGGAGGAGAAAACAAATCACGGAACTCATGGCTTTCTCCCTGTGATTTTTTAGTCTTGCAGTTAATTTAATTTTTTTCTTTTAATTTTTTTTCTCTTCTGCTAAAATTTTTTTTAACTTTTACCCTTTTCTTTTTTAACATTTTTAAACTAGTTTATCTAATATATATATTTTTTCTTTTTTATACTTTTCTTTGTTCGTTTTCTTTTTTAATTCTTTTTTTTCTTTTTTTCTTTCTTTATTTTTGAACCTCTTTTTATCCCCAAATCAGAAGAGACCGAATCTCTTCAATCTCTTTTTTTAATTCTTGATTGAATTTTTAATTCAATCTCTTTTTTAATTCTTTTTTTTCTTTCTTTCTTTTTGAACCTCTTTTTATCCCCAAATCAGAAGAGATCCCAATCAGAAGAGATTGGGAGATCCCAATCAGAGGAGATCCCAATCAGAGGAGATCCCTCACCCAATCGTGAGGGGGGAGAAATCCCCCCTCACGATTTGGAATCGCTTCTGATTTGGTTAAAGCATATTTTCCTGGGATTGTTTCCACCCTTTTAGTATTTTACTTGCTCCTTCATATACTCTTAGCTGGACAAAATGACAAGGCGGAAAAATTCACAACAAAAAAAAGAACAAGAGGCAGTACCGAAGGCTAGAGACCTAATCAATACAGACACTGGTAATATTTCAGATCTAGAGTTCAAAATGACAATTCTCAAGGTTCTAGCCAGGCTTGAAAAAGGCATGGAAGATAGTAGAGAAACCCTCTCCCGAGATATAAAAGCCCATTCTGGAGAAATAAAAGAACTAAAATCTAACCAAGTTGAAATCAAAAAAGCTATTAATGAGGTGCAATCAAAAATGGAGGCTCTCACTGCTCGGATATATGAGGCAGAAGAAAGAATTAGCGATATAGAAGACCAAATGACAGAGAATAAAGAAGCTGAGCAAAAGAGAGACAAATAGCTACTGGACTGTGAGGGGAGAATTCGAGAGATAAGTGACACCATAAGACGAAACAACATTAGAGTAATTGGGATTCCAGAAGAAGAAGAAAGAGAGAGGGGAGCAGAAGGTATACTGGAGAGAATTACTGGGGAGAATTTCCCCAATATGGCAAAGGGAACGAGCATCAAAATTCAGGAGGTTCAGAGAACGCCCCTCAAAATCAATAAGAATAGGCCCACACCCCGTCACCTAATAGTAAAATTTACAAGCTTTAGTGACAAAGAGAAAATCCTGAAAGCAGCCCGGGAAAAGGAGTCTGTAACATACAATGGTAAAAGTATTAGATTGGCAGCTGACTTATCCACAGAGACCTGGCAGGCCAGAAAGAGCTGGCATGATCTTTTCAGAGCACTAAACAAGAAGAACATGCAGCCAAGAATACTATATCCAGCTAGGCTATCATTGAAAATAGAAGGAGAGATTAAAAGCTTCCAGGACAAACAAAAACTGAAAGAATTTGCAAACACCAAACCAGCTCTACAGGAAATACTGAAAGGGGTCCTCTAAGCAAAGAGAGAGCCTACAAGTGGTAGATCAGAAAGGAACAGAGACAATATACAGTAACAGTCACCTTACAGGCAATACAATGGCACTAAAATCATATCTCTCAATAGTTACCCTGAATGTTAATGGGCTAAATGCCCCAATCAAAAGACACAGGGTATCAGAATGGATAAAAAAACAAAACCCATCAATATGTTGCCTCCAACAAACTCATTTAAGCCCGAAGACACCTCCAGATTTAAAGTGAGGGGGTGAAAAAGAATTTACCATGCTAATGGACATCAGAAAAAAGCAGGAGTGGCAATCCTTATATCAGATCAATTAGATTTTAAGCCAAAGACTATAATAAGAGATGAGGAAGGACACTATATCATACTCAAAGGGTCTGTCCAACAACAAGATCTAACAATTTTAAATATCTATGCCCCCAACGTGGGAGCAGCCAACTATATAAGCCAATTAATAACAAAATCAAAGAAACACTTCAACAATAATACAATAATAGTAGGGGACTTTAACACTCCCCTCACTGAAATGGACAGATGATCCAAGCAAAAGATCAACAGGGAAATAAAGGCCTTAAATGATACACTGGATGAGATGGACATCACAGATATATTCAGAACATTTCATCCCAAAGCAACAGAATACATATTCTTCTCTAGTGCACATGGAACATTCTCCATAATAGTTCACATCCTCGGTCCTAAATCAGGACTCAACCGGTATCAAAAGATTGGGATCATTCCCTGCATATTTTCAGACCACAATGTTCTGAAGCTAGAACTCGACCACAAGAGGAAGTTTGAAAAGAACCCAAATACATGGAGACTAAACAGCATCCTTCTAAAGAATGAATGGGTCAACCGGGAAATTAAAGAAGAATTGAAAAAAATCATGGAAACAAATGATAATGAAAATACAACGGTTCAAAATCTGTGGGACACAACAAAGGCAGTCCTGAGAGGAAAATATATAGCGGTACAAGCTTTTCTCAAGAAACAAGAAAGGTCTCAGGTACACAACCTAACCCTACACCTAAAGGAGCTGGAGAAAGAGCAAGAAAGAAACCCTAAGCTCAGCAGGAAAAGAGAAATCATAAAGATCAGAGCAGATATCAATGAAATAGAAACCAAAAAAACAATAGAACAAATCAATGAAACTAGGAGCTGGTTCTTTGAAAGAATTAATAAAATTGATAAACCCCTGGCCAGACTTATAAAAAGAAAAGAGAAGGGACCCAAATAAATAAAATCATGAATGAAAGAGGAAAGATCATAATTAATAGCAAAGAAATACAAAACTATTATAAGAACATACTATGAGCAACTCTATACCAACAAATCTGACAATCTGGAAGAAATGGATGTATGCCTAGAAACATATAAACTACCACAATTGAACCAGGAAGAAATAGAAAGCCTGAACAGACCCATAACCAGTAAGGAGATTGAAACAGTCATTAAAAATCTCCAAACAAACAAAAGCCCAGGGCCAGACGGCTTCCCGGGGGAATTCTACCAAACACTGAAAGAAGAACTAATTCCTATTCTCCTGAAAGTGTTCCACAAAATAGAAATGGAAGGAAAACTTCCAAACTCATTTTATGAGGCCAGCATCACCTTGATCCCAAAACCAGACAAGGATCCCATCAAAAAAGAGAACTACAGACCAATATCCTTGATGAACACAGTTGCGAAAATTCTCACCAAAATACTAGCCAATAGGATTCAACCGTACATTAAAAGGATTATTCACCACGACCAAGTGGGATTTATCCCAGGGCTACAAGGTTGGTTCAACATCCGCAAATCAGTCAATGTGATACAACACATCAATAAAAGAAAGAACAAGAACCATATGATACTCTCAATAGATGCTGAAAAAGCATTTGACAAAGTACAGCATCCCTTACTGATCAAAACTCTTCAAAGTGTAGGGATAGAGGGCACATACCTCAATAACATCAAAGCCATTTATGAAAATCCCACCACAAATATCATTCTCAATGGAGAAAAACTGAAAGCTTTTCCACTAAGGTTAGGAACACGGCAGGGATGTCCATTATCACCACTGCTATTCAACATAGTACTAGAAGTCCTAGCCTCAGCAATCAGACAACAAAAGGAAATTAAAGGCATCCAATACGGCAAAGAAGAAGTCAAATTATCTCTCTTCACAGATGATATGATACTCTATCTGGAAAACCCAAAAGAATCCACTCCAAAACTGCTAGAACTTGTACAGGAATTCAGTAAAGTGTCAGGATATAAGATCAATGCACAGAAATCAGTTGCATTTCTCTACACCAACAACAAGACAGAAGAAAGAGAAATTAAAGAGTCAATCCCATTTACAATTGCACCCCAAACCATAAGATACCTAGGAATAAACCTAACCAAAGAGGCTAAGAATCTATACTCAGAAAACTATAAAGTACTCATGAAAGAAATTGAGGAAGACACAAAGAAATGGAAAAATGTTCCATGCTTCTGGATTGGAAGAATAAATATTGTGAAAATGTCTATGCTACCAAAACAATCTACACATTTAATGCAATTCCTATCAAAGTACCATCCATCTTTTTCAAAGAAATGGAACAAATAATCCTAAAATTTATATGGAACCAGAAAAGACTTTGAATAGCCAAGGGGATATTGAAAAACAAAGCCAAAGTTGGTGGCATCACAATTCCAGACTTCAAGCTCTATTACAAAGCTGTCATCATCAAGACAGCATGATACTGGCACAAAAACAGACACATAGATCAATGGAACAGAATAGAGAGCCCAGAAATAGACCCTCAACTCTATGGTCAAGTAATCTTTGACAAAGCAGGAAAGAATGTCCAATGGAAAAAAGACAGCCTCTTTAATAAATGGTGTTGGGAAAATTGGACAGCCACGTGCAGAAAAATGAAATTGGACCATTTCCTTACACCACACACAAAAATAGACTCAAAATGGATGACGGACATCAATGTGAGAAAGGAATCCATCAAAATCCTTAAGGAGAACACAGGCAGCAACCTCTTCGACCTCAGCCGCAGCAACATCTTCCTAGGAACATCGCCAAAGGCAAGGGAAGCAAAGGCAAAAATGAACTATTGGGATTTCATCAAGATCAAAAGCTTTTGCACAGCAAAGGAAACAGTTAACAAAACCAAAAGACAACTGACAGAATGGGAGAAGATATTTGCAAGCGACATATCAGATAAAGGACTAGTGTCCAAAATCTATAAAGAACTTAACAAACTCAACACCCAAAGAACAAATAATCCAATTAAGAAATGGGCAGAGGACATGAACAGATATTTCTGCAAAGAAGACATCCAGATGGCCAACAGACACATGAAAAAGTGCTCCATATCACTCGGCATCAGGGAAATACAAATCAAAACCACAATGAGATATCACCTCATACCAGTCAGAATGGCTAAAATCAACAAGTCAGGAAATGACAGATGCTGGCGAGGATGCGGAGAAAGGGGAACCCTCCTACACTGTTGGTGGGAATGCAAGCTGGTGCAACCACTCTGGAAAACAGCATGGAGGTTCCTCAAAATGTTGAAAATAGAACTTCCCTATGACCCAGCAATTGCACTACTGGGCATTTACCCTAAAGATACAAACGTAGTTATCCAAAGGGGCACGTGCACCCAAATGTTTATAGCAGCAATGTCCACAATAGCCAAACTATGGAAAGAACCTAGATGTCCATCAACAGATGAATGGATAAAGAAGAGGTGGTATATATACACAATGGAATACTATGCAGCCATCAAAAGAAACGAAATCTTGCCATTTGCGACAACATGGATGGATCTAGAACGTATCATGCTTAAGCGAAATAAGTCAAGCGGAGAAAGACAACTATCATATGATCTCCCTGATATGAGGAAGTGGTGATGCAACATGGGGGCTTAAGTGGGTAGGAGAAGAATCCATGAAACAAGATGGGATAGGGAGGGAGACAAACCATAAGTGACTCTTAATCTCACGAAACAAACTGTGGGTTGCTGGGGGAGGGGGTTGGGAGAAGGGGGTAGGGTTATGGACATTGGGGAGGGTATGTGCTTTTGGGTAAATTGGAAGGGGAAGTGAACCATGAGATACTATGGACTCTGAAAAACAATCTGAGGGGTTTGAAGTGGCGGGGGTGGGTGGGAGGTTGGGGTACCAGGTGGTGGGTATTATAGAGGGCACGGCTTGCATGGAGCACTGGGTGTGGTGAAAAAATAATGAATACTGTTTTACTGAAAATAAATAAATTGGAAAAAGAAAAAAAAACAAGATTTGTGTATGGGTTGATTAATTGAGTTTTAATTATAAAACAAATGCAAGTCACAGGTATCCCTAGACCCTTCCTCTCCACCCTGCTGTACCCCTACTGAAATAGTGCATGTTTCAACACATTACCTGCTAAGCTGTTGAATAGTGTTAGGCTGTACATCTCTTGAATTAGACTGTGAAGATACCTTGGGTGTGCCTGGTGGGGGGGGTTTCACTGGGCCTGCGATATATCAGACAAATCTTCACTGATAAGGAGTGAGCTGTTGACAGTGTCACCTGTCAGTGTAGTTGGGAAGACAAGCCATATGCAGAGGGATGTATTCATCATGGTGTTGGGAAAATATGAGGTGAACCTCTGCCAGGTTCCAAGTCATTCTAGAAAAATTGGAATGCAAAAGTATCCTGCAAGTAATGTTCCTGTGGACTGCTGCCTCCCAGAGCCTTTGAGATTTGACTGTTATAGAGAAAGCTTGTGTCTTATTCTGTGTGCATTTGGAAGGTGACATTCAGACTATAAGTAGAAAGAGCGTGTGTGCACTCCTGGGTATTTACCCCAAAGATACAGATGTCGTGAAAAGAAGGGCCATCTGTACCCCAATGTTTATAGCAGCAATGGCCACAGTCGCCAAACTATGGAAAGAACCAAGATGCCCTTCAACGGATGAATGGATAAGGAAGATGTGGTCCATATACACTATGGAGTATTATCCCTCCATCAGAAAGGACGAATATCCAACTTTTGTAGCAACATGGACGGGACTGGAAGAGATTATGCTGAGTGAAATCAGTCAAGCAGAGAGAGTCACTTATCATATGGTTTCACTCATTTGTGGAGCATAACCAATAGCATGGAGGACAAGGGGCGTTAGAGAGGAGTAGGGAATTTGGGTAAATAGGAAGGGGAGGTGAACCATGAGAGACTATGGACTCTGAAAAACAGTCTGAGGGGTTTGAAGTGGCGGGGGGGTGGGAGGTTGGGGTACCAGGTGGTGGGTATTGTAGAGGGCACAGCTTGCATGGAGCACTGGGTGTGGTGAAAAAATAATGAATACTGTTTTTCTGAAAATTAATAAATTGGGAAAATAAATAAATAAATAAATAAATAAATAAATAAAAAGAAAGAGAGTGTGTGGGAATGGCAATGATATGTGTTGAGTCCTGTACTGGTCCCAGGTACAGTCAGGTGTCCCAGACCCAGGTCTCTATTCATGGCTCATACCAGCTCAAGAAAATGACACACTGGGGTGCCTAGGGGGCTCAGTGGGTTGAGCCTCTGCTTTCGGTTCAGGTCATGATCTCAGGGTCCTGGGATTGAGCCCTTCATCAGGCTCTCTGCTCAGCAGGTAGCCTGCTGCCCCATCTCTCTCTCTCTGCTTGCCTCTCTGCCAACTTGTGATCTCTGCCTGTCAAATAAATAAATAAAATCTTTACAAAAAATGACACAGGGGCATGAGTGGCTGCAAAGCTGACCATGTTCTGGGCCCGGAGACGCATGGATGCTGAGGAGGTCACCTTGGACTGGCCTCAGCCAGGAGCAGGATGGGCATCATTAATTAACTCTGGCTTTAGCCCTGATTTCTGCATACTGGCTTGAGTCCTGGTGGGCTGTCTCTTCACACTGTAGTCTCTCCTATGCCATCTGAGGGATAATTGAGAACATGAAGTGAGTTTGTGCTTGGGAAGTGCTGAGAGCCAGTGCTGGCCCATGGTCACAATCCTGTAAATGCCACCATTAATACTAATAATTAGGTTGGGATGGGAGGAACTGGAAGAGGGTTCGTTCTTATGTCAGGAAAATAGTGAAAAAGAGAAGTGAAGGGGACTCTGTCAGGAATTGAGGACAAAGAGGAGCTTTTCCAGTTGCGTCATTAGATGTACAAATTACTGAGAGGTATCTTAGGTTGGTCCACCCTAAGCTGCTGGGGACAGAATTGTCTTCTAGTGCCCTTAGTGCTCAGCCCACCTTTCATCTTTGGGACCCAGGCCATGGTCCAGGAGGCCATGCTCATGTGCCTTGGCATGCATCCTGTCTCTCTCCCCGCAGACAATCGATATCTGACACCACTGGTGTGTATTGGCTTCATGGCCCTGATCCCCGTGTGGGTCCTCGTTGCCAGGCAGAGCCCACCCATCATGAAGATCCTGAAGTTCGGTTGGTTCCCAATCATCCTAGCGATGGTCATTAGCAGGTGAGCATGAGCGAGGGCTGCCCCGGCCTCTGAGACAGGGAGAGTACCTAAGACCCACAGTGCCTCTGGAGTGAGGGGGCACTCATGGTTTCTGTGGGCTCCCCTACTAAGTCCTGGTGCTGGTTGAGTCATGCCTTTCTTCTTCATCTCTTTCCCTCTTACCAGGAACCTTAGGGCTTACTTATTCTGAGAGGCAGCCCTATTTACAATTGCAGGAGCACCAGAGAGCCAGGAAGAGCCAAACTTGGGAACATAAAATGAGTGCAGGAGTGCCTCAGTTCCCTGCCTCCTCATGGCATTGCAGGACACTGGGTCTCCCCCTCCTATACTGCCAGAGCTCTCACTGGCCTGGACCCCTCCTTATGCTGCAGGGAGCCCTGTACCTGGCTCTGTGAACACCATTTCTACAGCATAGCTGCTGGTGGGACCTGGAAGGCTGAGAGACTAGTGGCCCCAAGCCCCTTAGCTCGTCTCAGGTCTTCCACTCTGGAAACCAGATCCTCCAGAGCCCTTTCTGTTAGCAGGCCTGGACAGGGACCACCCCAGTCTTTTCTGAGGTGCTTTCCTAACTTTGAATCTCAGGGAGAAGCCATTATGGTCTAGGTGTCTTTGCTTCCAGGAAGCTCCTGGTCTCCTTAAACAAACTGATCAAACTTTTCCAGGGCTGTAAGGGGGCAGGACAGCCTTTGCTAAACTATTGGGGCTGGTGGGAGTGAAGTATTATTGTGGAATCTCCAAGAACAAGCAGCATGGGATGATACTCATGCAAGTTCCATTTTCTGCTTGGGAAAATAGCATTACAGTTACAGTTCAGGAGCAATCCACATGGCAGAGCCCAGCCAGCTAAGTGGCTTTGAAAAGGAGTTTGACATTTGTTTTTAGTAGGATGACATTATCTGATGGGTCTTCTGGAAAGTGGGAGGGCCGGGTGATGAGATATTTTGTATAGAGGTGTGCCAGGTAACTACACCTACCTGTACACAGGGGCACGGGTGTCACCTGCAAAGTTAAACTAACCATTTGGCCTCTACTTTCTCCCCAGTTTCGGAGGGCTCATCTTGAACAAAACTGTTTCTAAACAGCAGTACCAAGGCATGGCCATATTTACTCCTATCATATGTGGTAGGTATGGGCAGCACCATAACCCGGGGCCTCTGGGCTGCACTGGCCCCCAGGGCTGGGTCAGTGGGATCTAGACAACAGTGACTTCAGAGATCTGGCTCCAGGCCCTCACAGCCTTGGCCATTCTTCTACTGGGCAGCGGCTTCTGGGCTGGTTTGTTTCAGGTGGAAGGAGACCCTTGGGGAGAAAGTCCTGTCCACTGCTCCACCAGCTCACACCCTTTTCCTCACAGTCACCACGGAGTCTTGAGCCTTCCCCCAGAGCTAAATCCCACCTGTTGAAGGCACACAGTGTCTAAACCAGGATTCATTGGAACATGCAGATGAAATGTGGCCTTTAGAAATGGGGTGTTGGCTTCTCATGGTTTGGTTTTTTTAAAAACTTAGATTCAATTAGAACTTCCCTATGACCTTGCAATTGCACTCCTGGGTATTTACCCCAAAGATACAGATGTAGTGAAAAGAAGGGCCATCTGTACCCCAATGTTTATAGCAGCAATGGCCACGGTCGCCAAACTATGGAAAGAACCAAGATGCCCTTCAACGGATGAATGGATAAGGAAAATGTGGTCCATATACACTATGGAGTATTATGCCTCCATCAGAAAGGATGAATACCCAACTTTTGTAGCAACATGAACGAGACTGGAAGAGATTATGCTGAGTGAAATAAGTCAAGCAGAGAGAGTCACTTATCATATGGTTTCACTTATTTGTGGAGCATACCAAATAGCATGGAGGACAAGGGGTGTTAGATAGGAGAAGGGAGTTGGGGGAAATTGGAAGGGGAGGTAAATTATGAGAGACTATGGACTCTGAAAAACAATCTGAGGGGTTTGAAGTGACAAGGGGGTGGGAGGTTGGGGTACCAGGTAGTGGGTATTCTAGAGGGCATGGATTTCATGGAGCACTGGGTGTGGTGAAAAAATAATGAAAACTGTTATGCTGAAAATAAATATATTTAATTTTAAAAAAACTTAGATTCATTGATGACATTTGAAACTCAGACATTTGTACATAAAAATCTGGATTTATGTCTTCTTAAAAAGCAAGGCTGTGACAGTATTGAATTTACATTCTGGGTGAGGTGAGAATCAGCTGCCACTGAGATAGGACTTATGCTATTCCATTGGCCTGAACCCCCTCCACTCCCCATTGTCTTTCACCAGACCCTTCACTGATTAACCTTTTAGGCTTAGACCCTGTGGGCATAAAAGGACCCCTCTATTAACCAAAGTTTGGTTTGTGTACATCTTCTGATAAGGATCTGTAAATGAGACTGACCAGTCAGGAGAGGATCCAAATGTGATAACATACTGCACACTTCACTTGGTCCCAGGCTCTGGTGTTCTGGGCCTGTAGAAACAGGCTTCAGGGGCACCTGGATGGCTCAGTCAGTTAAGCAGCTGCCTTCAGCTCAGGTAATGAACCTGGAGTTCCAGGATTGAGTCCACATCAGGCTCCCTGCCTAGTAAGGAGCCTGCTTCTCCCTCTACCTGCCACTCCCCCAGATTATGCTGTCAATCTCTCTCCCTCTCTCTCTGTCAAATACATAAATAAAATCTTTAAGAGGAAGGAGGAAGGAAGGAAGGAAGGAAGGAAGGAAGGAAGGAAGGAAGGAAGGAAGGAAGGGGCTTCAGAGGCCCTTGGGAGCCCCCTCCCCCTACTTTCATGGGAACCCAGGTGATTGTTCTTACATGTCAGTGGGCCACCCTGCAGGTCTGCTCTCAACTGGGGCAGGGCTGGCCTCTCTCATGAGGGGCCAGCCACCTAGAGGACTACAGTGGTAAAGTCAGGTCCTAATGTTTAACACTTGGAAATATTTCCTTGGATGTCACCAACTCAGATGCCTCTGGGGCCATGAATGCAGTTTGAATGAGTTCAGCAGGTGTGACAGTAACTGGGTAGTAAGGAGTGGGATGGAACAGTCTCACTACAGAGCATGTTCCTGATGTGGAGTGAGCAGGGCCTGCTCAGCACCAGCCAGTTGCTGGCAAGACTGGAGGTCTGGCGTTGCCTCAACAGACTTCTTAGGAGAAGCTGGCAATTAATTTGAGTTAGATTTTTTTTAAGTTTTTTCCTTTTTTTAAAAAATCATGTGCATAACACCCAGTGCTACACAACTATTGAATAATTAAGCACTACATGAAAAACTAATGATGTACTATGTGGGGGCTACCTGAACATAATAAAATCAATCAGTCAATCAATCAATTGTGTGGGTCTAGCAGAATAGATCTCAGCTGTCTTCTGCCCACAGACCATTCTTTGTATACAGGGTAGTTAGTTTTTCCCTCTGGAGATCACTGGGCACATCCAGCCCAGTGACGGGTTAATCCCCAGGGGGCTGAGGAAATAGAATGGGGGCAGCCCGCCCAGCCTCCAAAGGAAGTGGCCATGGGTAGACCCCATCCTCTGCCAGCCCCATATCCTGGCCCTGCAGAGGGAGCTCAGCATGTCCTTTGTTGCCTGGGCCCTATGGTCCTGGCAGGGCTGGGCACAGTTCATTTCCTGTGCAAACTGGGGTCTCAATCAGCAAGCCCCAGGCCTGTTGCATATAATAGCTCCTTTTCCCTTGTTGCTGTCCCCCACTTTCTCTTCTGTCTCCTTCCCACCTTAGGAGAAAAAAACCCTTTCATTTTCTCAGATGTTCCAGTCTGTAATCTGATTCCTGTCACATCCTACGACCTTAAATGGCTTATCAAGATACCCTCTCATAGACTTTTCTGTCACTACCCTTCCTTCCTCCCTCCCTCCCTTTTTGACATTCCCTCCCTCTACCCAACAAATACGTATTAAAAACCTACTTTGCCAGTCACACTTCCTTCACCATAAGAGATAGCTGCTAAGGTGATACCTCACTCACAGGGTCCAATTTACCCATGCTTGGGGCCGAACAAGATCTGTGGTGAAGTGGGAGGGGAAGAAGATAGATCCAGTGCTGAATCAGTCAAGGAAGAGTTCCCGGAGGACATAGACTTAAACAAGAGATAGAACTTAGAGACCGGTGTTCTTTTTCTCCTCCCAGGTGTTGGTGGCAATTTGGTGGCCATTCAGACCAGCCGGCTCTCCACCTACCTGCACATGTGGAGCACGCCTGGTGTCCTCCCCCTGTGGATGAAACAGTCCTGGCCTAACCCATGCTCCACTTTCTGCACCTCAGGTGGGTCTAATGTCTTCAAGAGGCCATGTGACCATTTCTTTACACAAGTAAAAACTGCCATCATTGGAATCTGCTCTATAGCAACAGATGTTGAGACCACTGCTGACCTCAGCCCAGACCATCATCATTCCCAGCTCCTCCTCCCTGAGACCTGACTCCCTACCCCTGCCACTAGTTGATCCATCCATTAATTCAGATATTTATTGAAGGTTTTCCAGGTACTAGGTGTCAGGTTGCAGTGATGAGTCAGAGAAAGCTGATTCTTGCCCACATGGATTTACACAATCCAGAAGAGCAGATAAACACACCAAAAAGAATTTAACTACAAATTGTGGAATGTTTTAAAATAAAAAAGCACAGGGTTCAGTGGAAAGAATTTCAGGAGATACTGAGATTTGGGTTTGGAAAGTTCCTCTCTGAGGATGATGAGGGGAGCAAGGGAGGGTGGGTGGGGAGGAGCTGAGCTGGAGCAAGAGAGTTGTTTGAGGCAGGGGGACAGCATGAACAAAGGCTCAGAAGCATGAAGGAGCTTGGTAAGTCTGAAGAACTGAAAGGCCAGGGAGGCCTGAGCATAATGAGCAGGTGAGAGGATGGAGGAAGCTGAGACCAGAGAGAGGGGTTGATCACTCTAAGGCCTTGAAGCTTGAGGAAGGGAAACTAGATTCTATTCCAACAACCACTGGAAACCATTGGATGTCTTTTTATCTTTTTGTTACCTTTAAAACTTGCATTTTTTCTGCCACTGCATTTTCTTTTCATCATCTCCTTCCTGTTTCAAGAACTACCTTCACCCATTCTTTTAGGGTAGGTTTCTTGGCACATTTCTGAAGGATATTTTTGCCAGATATAAAATTCAGGGTTGATATTTCTTTTCAGTACTTGAAAAAGGTGCTGCTTTCTTCTGAATTCCCTGGTTTCTGATGAGATATTACTGTCATTTGAATTATTTTTATCATATACATAAGGTGACATTTGTCTGTTTGTTTCAAGACTTTTTCTTCACTTTTTAGTTCTTGAGTGGTGATGCACATGGGTGTGGATTTCTTTGGGTTTTCCATGTTTGGGGTTTACTCATCTCCTTGAGTATATGGATTTATCTTTTGCCAATTTTGGGAAATTTTAAGCCATGATTTCTTCAAATACACCATCAGCCCCACTGTCTTCTACCTTTCCTTCTGATTATTCTGATGACATGAATGGTAGATCTTCTGTTACAGTCCCAAACCCCCACTCCTGGGGGTTCTGTTCAATTTTTCCCCAAGCCTAGTTTATTCTCTCTTATTCAGATTCACTAATTTCCATAGGTTTTTCTTTTTTTTTCAAGTTCACAGATTCATTCCTCTGACCTCTCCACTCTGCTATTCATCCCATTCATTAAGTTCTTCAGGGATTTTGGTTATTGTATTTTTTCATTTCTAAATTTCTACATGGGTCTTCTTTATATATTCTGTTTCTTTTATGAGACTTTTTTTACAAGAAATTTCTATTTTTCTCATTTGTTTCAAATACATTTGTAATTGCTAGTTTAAGCATTTCTATAATGGATTCATTAAAATTGCTTTCAGATAGTTCTACCATCTGTGTCATCTCATTTGTAGGGTCTGTTGGTTGTCTTATCAAGTTGAATTTTTAAAATTAGTTAATTAATTATTTTTTAAAAATTTCTTTTCATTGTTCCAGAATTCATTGTTTATGTACCACACCCAGTGCTCCATGCAATACGTGCCTTCCAAAATACCCACCACCAGGCTCACCAAAACCTCCACTCTCCTCCACTTCAAAACCCTGTTTGTTTCCCAGAGTCCACAGTCTCTCATGTCCCCCAACTCACTCCTTGTCTGTCTCCCCATGTCTTCCCTGTTTTTCTTTATGCTCTACAAGTAAGTGAAACCATTTGAAAATTGACTCTCTCTGCTTGACTTATTTCACTCAGCATAATCTCTTCCAGTCCCGTCCATGTTGATACAAAAGTTGGGTATTCATCCTTTCTGATGGAGGCATAATACTCCATAGTATATGGGGACCATATCTTCTTTATCCATTCATCTGTTGAGGGGCATATTGGTTCTTTCCACACTTTGGGGACTATGGCCATTGCTGCTATAAACATTGGGGTACAGATGGCCCGACTTTCCATGACATCTGTATCATTGGGGTAAATACCCAGGAGTGCAATTTCGGGTCATAGGGAAGCTCTATTTTTTTTTAAGATTTTATTTATTTATTTGACAGACAGAGATCACAAGTAGGCAGAGAGGCAGGCAGAGAGAGAGAGGAGGAAGCAGGCTCCCTGCAGAGCAGAGAGCCCGACGTGGGGCTCAATCCCAGGACCCTGGGATCATGACCTGAGCCGAAGGCAGAGGCTTTAACTGACTGAGCCACCCAGGTGCCCCAGGAAGCTCTACTTTTAATTTCTTGAGGAATCTTCACACTGTTTTCCAAAGTAGCTGCACCAACCTGTATTCCCACGCACAGTGTAAGAAGGTTTCCCTTTCTCCTCATCCTCTCCAACACATGTTGTTTACTGTCTTGTTAATTTTGGCCATTATAACTGGTGTCATTTGGTATCTCAATGTGGTTTTGATTTGCTCTCCCTGATGGCCAGTAATAATGAACATTTTTTCATGGGTCTGTTAGCCATTTATATGTCTTCATTGGAGAAGTGTCTGTTCATGTCTTCTGCCCATTTTTGACATGATGATCTGTTTTGTGTATGTTGAGTTTGAGAAGTTCTTTATAGATCTTGGATGTCAGCCCTTTGTACTGTCATTTGGGAAAACCTTCTCCCATACCATTGATTGTTTCCTTGTTTTGTTGACTTTCCTTTGCTGTGAACAAGGTTTTGATCTTGATGGAGTCCCAGAAGTTCAATTTTGCTTTTGTTTCCTTTACCTGTAGAGACATATCTTGAAAGAAGTTGATGTGGCTGATGTTGAGGAGGTTACTGCCTATGTTCTCCTCCATGATTCTGATGGATTCCTGCCTCACAATTAGGTCTTTTGTCCATTTTGAGTTTATCTTTGTGTATGGTGTAAGAGAATGGTTGAGTTTCATTCTTCATATAGCTGTCTAATTTTCCCAGCACCATTTATTAAAGAGACTGTCTTTTTTCCCCTGTACATTTTTTCCTGTTTTGTTGAAGATGATTTGACCATGGAGTTGAGTATACATATATGGGCTCTCTAGTCTGTTCCGCTGGTCTATGTGTCTGTTTTTATGCCAGTACCATGCTGTCTTGGTGATCACAACTTTGTAGTAAAGCTTGAAATCAGGTAATGTGATGCCCCCAGTTTTCTTTTTCAACATTTCCTTAGGAATTCGGGGTCTCTTCTGATTCTGTGCAAGTTTTAGGATTATTTGTTCCAACTCTTTGAAAAATACCAATGGAATTTTGATCGGAATGGCATTAAAAGTATAGATTGCTCTAGGCAGTATAGACATTTTAACAATGTTTATTCTTCCAATCCAAGAGCATGGAATGGTCTTCCATCTTTTTGTGTCTTCTTCAATTTCTTTCATGAGTATTCCGTAGTTCCTCGAGTACAGATCCTTTACCACTTTGGTTAGGTTGATTCCCAGGTATTTATTGCTCTTGATTTTATAATAAGTGGAATTAATTCTCTCATTTGCCTTTCTATATTTTAATTGTTAGTGTACTAGAAAGCAACTGATTTCTGTACATTGATTTTGTATCCTGCCACATTACTGAATTGCTATATGAGTTCTAGTAGTTTTGGGGGTGGAGTCTTTTGGGTTTTCCATATAAAGTATCATGTCATCTGTGAAGAGAGAAAATTTGACTTCTTCATTGCCAATTTGAATACCTTTTATTTCTCTTTGTTGTCTGATTGTCGTTGCTAGGACTGCTAATACTATATTGAACAAGAGTGGTGAGATTGGACAACCTTGTCCTGTTCCTGATCTCAACAGGAAGGCTGTCAGCTTTTCCCATTGAGGATAATATTTGCTGTGGATTTTTCATACATAGATTTTTATGAAGTTGAAGAATGTCCCCTCTATCCCTAGACTTTGAAGCGTTTTAATCAGGAATGGATGCTGGATTTTGTCAAATGCTTTTTCTGCATCAATTGAGAGGACCATGTGGTTCTTCTCTCTTCCTTTATTGATTTGTTCTATCACATTTATTTGTGAATGTTGAACCAGCCGTGCATCCCGTGGATAAATTCCACCTGGTCACAGTGGGTAATCTTTTTAATGTACTGTTGGATCCTATTAGGTAGGATCTGGTTGAGAATCTTGGCATCCATGTTCATCGGGTATATTGGTCTGAAATTTTCCTTTTTGGTGGGGTCTTTGCCTGGTTTGGTGATTAGGGTAATGCTGGCTTCATAAAAAGAGTCTGGAAGTTTTTCTTCTGCTTCAATTTTTTGAAACAGTTTCAGGAGAGTGTGTATTATTTCTTCTTTGAAAGTTTGGTAGAATTCCCCAGGGAATCCGTCAGGTCTTGGGCTCTTGTTTTTTGGGAGGTTCTTGATCACTACTTCAATCTTATTGCTAGATATTGGTCTATTCAGGTTGTCAATTTCTTCCTGAGTCACTTTTGGAAGTTTATATGTTTCCAGGAATGTATCCATTTCCCTTGGGTTGGTTAACATATTGACATATAACTGTTGATGATAATTTCTGATAATTATTTCTATTTCCTTGGTGTTAATTGTGATCTCTCCCTTTTCATTCATAATTTTATTAATTTGGGTCCTCTCTCTTTTCTTTTGGATTAGTTTGTCAAATGGTTTATCGATCTTATTGATTCTTTCAACAAAGCACCTTCTGGTTTCATTGATGTGTTCTACTGTATCTGTAATTCCTATCTTATTGATCTCCACTGTAATCTTATTTCCCTTCTTGTGTGTGGGGTTGGCTTAATTTGTTGTTGATTCTCCAGTTCTCTAAGGTGTAAAGAGAGCTGGTGTAATTCTTGATTTTTCAGTTTTTTTGAGGGAGGCCTGGATGTCTATGTATTTCCCCCTTAGGACTGCCTTTTCTGTATCCCCTAGGTTTTGGACTGAAGTGTCTTCATTCTCATGGGTTTCCATGAATTTTTAAGTTCTTTTTTGATTTCCTTGTTGATCCAAAGAAATCTTAAGCAAGGTGTTCTTTAGCTTCCAGGCATTTGAATTCCTTTCAAACATTTTCTTGTGGTTGAGTTCCAGTTCCAAAGCATTGTGATCTGAGAATATGCAGGGAATACTCTCAGTCTTTCGGTGTTGGTTGATTCCTCATTTGTGACCCAGTATGTGGTCTCTTCTGGAGATAGTTCCATGTGTACTCTAGAAGAATGAGTATTCTCTTGTTTTAGGGTGTAATTTTCTGTACATATTTATGAGGCCCATCTGGTCCAATGTGTCATTCATGCTCTTGTTTCTTTATTGGTTTTCTGCTTTGATGATCTGTATATTACTCAGAGTGGTGTGTTAAAATCCCCTATTATTAATGTGTTCATATCAATATGAGTCTTTATCTTAACAGTTGTCTTATGTAGTTGGCTGCTACCATATTGGGGGCATGAATATTTGCCATTGTTAGATCTTCTTGATGGATAGATCCTTTAAGAATGATGTAGTGTCCTTCTTTATCTCTGACTACAGCCTTTAGTTTAAAATCTAATTTATCTGATATGAGAATCACTACCCCAGCCTTCTTAAGAGGCCTATTGGCATAAAAGATGCTTCTCCATCCCTTCATTTGCAGTCTGGATGTATCCTTAGGTTCAAAATGGGTCTCCTGTAGACAACATAGGGACGGGTTCTGTCAGCATATCCAATCTGCAATCCTGTGCAGTTTTATGGGATCATTTAGGGTGCTCACACTGAGTGTGATTATTGAGAGATACGTTTTTATTAACATCGTGTTGCCTGTGAAGTCCTTGTTTCTATAGATTGTCTCTACCAATTTCTATTCTGTGACACTCTTGGGTTCTTTCTTCTTTTATAGAATCCCCTCAATATTTCTTGTAGTGCTGGCTTGGTGGTCACATACTCTTTTAAACCTTGCTGGTCTTGGAAGCTCTTTATCTCTCCATCCATTGTGAATGTCAGCCTTGCTGGATAAAGTTCCTGGCTGCCTGTGTTTTGTTGTTGTTGTTGTTGTTTTCATTTAGTGCCCTGAATATGTCTTGACAGCCCTTTTTGGCTTGCCAGGTTTCTGTGAACAGGTCTGATGTTATTTTAATTGGCCTTCCTCTTTACATAAGGAATCTCTTCCCCCTAGCTGCTCTCAAGAGTTCCTGTCTAAAATTATGATTCATCATTTTCACAATCAGGTGTATCGAGGTATTTCTAGATTCTGTGATCTTGGGGGGAAACCTTTCCACCTCTAGGATATGAATGCTGGTTCTATTCCCCAGAGTGGGAAAATTTTCATGGAGAATTTTTTTTTAACTATATCATCTAGTCTTCTTTATTTTTCTTCCACCTCAAGGATTCCAGTAATTGTGACGTTGGAATGTTTCATGGCTTATTTATTTCCCTAAGTTTTTTTTCATAGCTTTTAAGCTGTTTGTTCAGGCCTTCTCCTGATCCTTTTTCTTTATCAGTTTGTCCTCTAGATTACTAATTCTATCTTCTGCCTCAGTTACATTAGCTGCTAGAGGATTTAGATTAGACTGGAACTCATTGATAGCATTGTTAACATCTTCCCTGCTGGCTTTCACTTCTGCCCTAATTGATTCCATTTTGTCATTAATGGTTTTCTCCAAACTAACCATTGCCTGGATAATTGTTAGCCTGAATTCCCTTTCTGGCATACTGTTTATGTCCATATCCAATAGCTCTGATGGAGAGGGCACTGTCTCTGAATTTTTCCTCTGCTGGGCATTCCTCCTCCTAGTGATTTTTGGTGAGAGGTGGGTGAGAGGATTTGTATCTGACTGTATCAATCATGATCCAGGCAAGGTGTACCCTAGAATACTTCTGAGCAATTGAGAGTACCCACCAAAAGAGAGAAAAAAGAAAAAAAGAGAGACAAAGAGAGAGGCAGGGGAAAAAAAAGAGAAGACACAGCCAGAATGGGTGTGTAAATTATAAGATTTATAAGGTGCAGAAACAAAAACAGACAAAAAGACTGACAAAAGTAAATGACAAGAAAAATAGAATGCAAAATGAACCCCAAGTATACAATTTGTAAAAAACAAATACACAGAAACACTGCCAGAAGAAAAAGATGGGAGGGTGGTTATAAATCCTCAGTGTGGGGTGGAAGGTTATTTTGATTCTTCCTAGCTGTATCCTGATATATTAGTTAAAGGATTCAATTTTACTGAAATAAAGGGGGATTAAAGCTGGTTTATATTTAGGGGTAGCATTGATTGGGGAAAGGGGATGACCTTGAAACTTATCTCTATATGAATATTTTTAAAAATAGAAAAGAAAACACAGGTGTATGTATCAAAAAAGTTCAAGTTAAAAGGTATTTATTTTTAATTCTTTAGGATGCAACAAGCCATTAATGTGATAGGAAGAGATAACATAAAAGCACAGATCAGAAAAAGAAAATGAAAATGAAAAATCTTCACAGGAATTATCTGCTTTAAAAAAAAACTAGAAAGAATGGAAGTGAACTGACTCTTCTTGGGCATGCTTTGCATATAATTTGTGATGAGGCATTACATAGTTTTTACTTAACTGAGACTTACTCAACAAAGCATTAAAAATGAGCAAGAAATTTTTTCCTGTCAAATCAACAATTTAAACAGGTCAGATGAAATCCCAACTACCTCGTGTCTTTAATAACCAAAAATGTGAATATCAGACCAAAACAATGAAAATGAAAACAAAAAAAGAATTGTTAACATCATATTCACATCCTAGAAGAAACAAATACCACTCTGGTCTCCACATTAAAAGGTGATGAAAACTACATTTATAAAATAAGCAAATTGAAGGAAAAAGACAAAAATCTCTGGAGTGCTACTGTTTCTTGGATTATGATCCCCTAAAATGGCCATCACATCCTTCTGACAGCATGAGAGGATTTTTAGCAAAACATGATCCTACTCAAATTAATGAGTATAAGTTTTTACTTGGATATACATGATAGAAAATTTAGTATTTAATTTTACAATAAAATCATTTTAAATGGAAAAAAGGTATTATGGAATTTGTTGTATTGAGCCTCTCATGATGGCAAATGGGTTAAAACAATTAAAAAAATTAAAGGAATGAGAGTAGTGGGGACGAATTAAAAATAAAAGTAGTATCTATGAAATATACAGGTTTTTAGGGAAATACCGGGAGCTTAGTATCTTCTTTGTTCCTGATATTAGGGTTTTACAGTTTTTTTTCTAATTTATTTATTTTCAGAAAAACAGTATTCATTATTTTTTCACCACACCCAGTGCTCCATGCAAGCCGTGCCCTCCATAATACCTACCACCTGGTACCCCAACCTCCCACCCCACCCCCCGCCACTTCAAACCCCTCAGACTGTTTTTCAGAGTCCAGAGTCTCTCGTGGTTCACCTCCCCTTACAGTTTTATGGGGACACTGTGGTGGCTGTCCTCTCATCTTTTTGGCTGGCTTTCTGGGGAGGGGCCTGCTGCATGGTTTTTTCAGGCAGTCTTGCTTGGGTTGAATCCTCCTGCCCACTATGAAGAGGCTGGTTTTTGAGGAAACTGTTTTTTCAGGCTTTTGTTCTCTGGAGGTTTTTTGGTTTTTGTTTGTTTGTTTGTTTTTCCTTGGTGGCTTTTGGTAGGTCTTGGGAGGTTTAGAGGAAAGCAGGCTGCACCCAGACCTCTGTCTCAGAGAGAAGCCTCAATCTGTTCCCCTCTGGGAGGTCCAGAACACACAGACTCCCCCTCTGCCACCTCCCATGGGCAGATTATGCCCCCAGCCACCATCTCAGGGGCCGCAGGAGCTCCTGTTTGTCCGTGCCCTGGTGCTCTTAAAACAGTGAGCGATATTAGTCCATGTAGCCCACTTCCAGTGACTGCCTTTGTGGGGGCTGCTGTCTGGGCAGGCCCAGACCGCCAGAGAGATCCCAACCAGAGATGGACTCTGATATTTTCATGCCCACCAGAGCTGGGAGCGTTCAGACTCTCTCAGGTCCTAGAGATCACCAGCTAGCACCTGCAGGGACCTCTCTCAGGGGAGGATGTAGAGCATGGCTCAGGCCCAGTTGTGCAATGCACATGCAATGTGCAAAAGTCTAGAGAGCACCGCCTGGCATCCACCCAGACTCTCACGCTTGCCAGAGGCTCAGGAACCATGACCTGGAGGCTTTGCTGCTCTCTCTTTGGCATGGGAGGTCACAGGTATTGGCCCTCCTGGGTCTGTGGGCTTAAGCTTGTGCCCATGACCACCCAATTCCACCAGTTGCCCCTTAAGATCTCTTGCTCATTTTGAGTGCTTTTAACCAGACTCCAGGTTAATGCTGGTCCCCAATCACAGGGCACTCTTGTATTGGGGTATTACTTTCCTGTGGGTCACTTCTGGTGGCTCCCTCCCCCTTCTGTTTATCTTCCAATATCAGTCCAATTTTTTCCACTCCATTTTACCCATCCATTGGTGTCTTCTGCACCTATAGAGATCTAGAAATGTATAATCCTACATCTCAGGCTGATTTCTTGGGTGTTCAGAGTATTCTGGTAGATAGCTCACTTTAGGGGATAGGTTGAAACAGCTTCTCCTATTTCTCCAACTCCTTCCCTTTTTTTCTTTTGTAAGAAGAGATTTCTGATCGAATCCCAGGCATTCGGGGTGTATATTGTGAAATTCTGGGTCTCATTTAAGTCTTTTTCAGCTACCTTTTCTGACACTGCATTACTGAAGGAAAGGGAACACATCACTTCCTAACTGTCAGGTGAGGTTAGAAGCCCGGGTTTCTCCCCCATCCCCACCATCACCATCATCTTTGTTCAGACTCTGGGGGAAGAGGAGTACTTCTTTGTTGATGGGCTGGGGAGGAGTCCACATTCCTTTGACACATCCCTGGCTGAGAGAGAGGGATACTTTATTTTTGCTGCCCACATGACCTTCACAGACATGGTTGGGTGGAGAGCTCATTACCAACGGGCAGAGTACCACTTACTCTCCGCTCAGCCTTCTCTATCCCACCTCAACCAGAAATGGTGAGTGCCAAATTCCACCTAGATTTGGTCAGAAGTTCAGGCTCCCCACTTGGTCTTTGCTGATGGAAGTTGGGCTGTAGTTTTTCCTGTGATGTTCGGCTGGAATAGAAAAGTTGTTGTCCTGTGTTTTGCTAGGCTGTCCCTCTTTTGGACCTTTGGCTAGACAGAGAAAGCTTTTGTTGAGTCTTTTTTTTTTTTTTTTTTGTCTGTACCCATTGACATATCTGGGTTGCTGACTTCTCCAGCATTTGGTCTGGTATATATGAGACAAAACTCTCACAAAACACCAAAACAATAACTCAGGGAACTGACTTTTGTGTTGCCCAGTTCCCTGGCCAGCCCACATTTTCTCTCCACCTTTTCAAATTTTATGTTTGTTTTATATGTAATGTCCAGGGTCCTTTTTAGTTGTATGTAGTGAGAAGAATAGGAAGAAATATGTCTAGCTATCTTGTCTTGAAGGGTAAATTCCCATTGTATTTTCTGATTTGTCATTGAAGTATAGAAAATCTATTTCTATTTCTCTATTATTTCTATACCTATCTTGGTTCAGGCTTCTATAAAAGAAGTATAGAATGGGTGGGTCATAAACACAAGAAACTAATTTTTTATAGTTGTTGTTTGTGGAACCAAGGTCAAGGCACTAGCAAATTTGTCTGGTGATGGCCTATGTCCTAGATCATAGACAGCTGTCTTCTCACTGTGTCTTCACATAGTAGAAGGGGTGAAGTGTTTGAGGTTTTTTTTTTTTTTTCAATTTATTTATTTTCAGAAAGACAGTATTCATTATTTTTTCACCACACCCAGTGCTCCATGCAATCCGTGCCCTCTATAATACCCACCACCTGGTACCCCAACCTCCCTCCCCCCCGCCACTTCAAACCCCTCAGATTGTTTTTCAGAGTCCATAGTCTCTCGTGGTTCACCTCCCCTTCCAATTTCCCCCAACTCCCTTCTCCTATCTAACACCCCTTGTCCTCCATGCTATTTGTTATGCTCCACAAATAAGTGAAACCATATGATAATTGACTCTCTCTGCTTGACTTATTTCACTCAGCATAATCTCTGTTTGAGGTATTTTTAATAAGATTATAAGTGTTAATGGCATTTATGAGTGCTGTACCCTCCTGACTTAGTCATCTCCAAATGCCATCACATTGAGGGTTAGACTTACAACATATGGATCTGGGTGGTGGAGGGCACCTAGAAGCTGCAGTGGCATCTGAATATTTCACTGAATTGTTATTATGTAGTGTTTCTACAGATTTTCTTGAATTTTAGTGCCAGCTGCCAATAGCAATTATTTGTTTTGTTTCTACTTTTTTTTTCAAAGAATCTTTTCATACCATGTTTAATTTTTCATCATGAATAATAGATTTTGGAGCTCTTGAGTGCTCTCACCCTCTCTCTACCTCTTATTTTATGGTAGCGTTTTTAGCTTCTAAACTGTATGGTTGTTCCTCCTCTTCTTAGTTTATGAACTATATTAACTCAGAGGTGAATGGAAACTTTTAATTGAAACTCTGTTTCTGTTTGAAAAGTCAGTTGCATTCACATGTACGGTTTCTTAAAGTGTGAGTGGTTGGGACACGGAAGTCACACTTTTTGCAGAATCTCAAATTTTTAGAGTACTGAAGCAAAATGAGAATGTGCTGCATGGAGCACTGGGTGTGGTGAAAAAATAATTAATAATATTTTTCTGAAAATAAATAAATTGAAAAAAAAGAAATGAATTTAAAAAATAAATAAACTATTATATCTATATATGCAAAAAAAAAAAAAAAGAATGTGCTGAATGCATCCCTGAGGCAAAGCGTGAAGAAGGGGCTGCCTGAGGCCCCCCATGAGTGTGCCGCCTCTCCTGGATTACTAATTCCACATGCTGAGCCTTCATTCATGCACATTCCAGAGCTCTCTTCTACTTTCAGCCCCTTGCATGTTCTCTTTCCTCTGCCTCTGCCCAGAGTCCTCTCCTCTGGATTCATATGTCAGCCAAGATGTCATCTTCTCTGGAGGACTTCTAAGTCTCTAGTATTCATCCTACTAATATACACTTTGTTCTCTACCACATTATCCTGGCTTATTTTCATCCTAGCATTGGTCAGTTTGAAATTACTTTTCTTGTTTCTGCTACTCAATTCTGGTTTTGTTTATTTTTTTCTCTTCCCTAAAATGTCAGTTCCATGAGGGAAGGGACAGGAGTATATCCCTATATACAAGAACATGCCTGCCACATAGTAGGTGCTCAGCAAACACCCATCTAATAAATAAATAATGTGGATGCCTCACTGGAGACTGCCACATGCCAAGGTGGCCTCTGCTACCCATCAGGTCACAGAATCTCCTTGATTTTATTTTTTTCCAGAAGTTAATTCCATATCAGCCCGAGTCCTGCTCTTTCTGGTGGTTCCAGGTCATCTGATTTTCTTCTACATCATCTACTTGGTGGAAGGCCATTTGGTTCCAAACAGTAAGATCTTTGTGGTGTTCTATCTGCTAGCAAGCCTGATCCAGGTAAGGATGATTATAGCAGTATCAAAACAGCACTCACTGGTTAGCCAGCAAGATTTGTCTCCCTGTCCTGGGAATGATGCTGGGGGAGATAAGGTTGGGGTTTCCTGGACATGGCTGGGTACAGCCCTCATCTTCCAAGAGTCAACTTGTTCAAGCACAAAGGCAGGATCCAGACAGAGAGGCCACTCCTCAATCTGTACTGCACACTTTCCCCTGCACATTCCACACAGCACATGCTACACTGCACACTTCATAGGGTACACCCCCCACAGGACACACTCCATACCACGTATAGAACACTGCACACTCCTCAGCAGAGGATCAGAGGATGGTCCTGAAGTGGCAGCAAGTTTCTGTGAAGCAGGTTGATGAGTGGGTCCAGCTGGGGAACTGGGCCATGCACACCATCTATCACGGAAAGGGTGGGCAGAGACCAGCCCCCTGCTAGAGTGTTGCTAAAAGGCACACATGGACTTCAGTCAGGGCTGAATGATGATAAGGACATGATGAAAGAGATTAAGCTGTTGCCTGCCTCTGGGTGGTACTCATCAGACTGTCTTCCCAGAATAGCTGGCTGATGTCCCTTGTGGGCCCAGGTTGTTGGCAGAGAGAACTGTGGGCACTGAAGGGCAGTTCTAGGAGGGCTGTGCTACAACGAGGTACTGATGTGTTCAAATCTCCCTGAGTTAGGGCATTTGCAATTGTAGCATATCTCTGACCCTGAATGTGGGCTGGGACACTCTGAGACCCTGTTTTGAGCAGGAGCAAGGAAGGGGCTGGAGTGTGCCTGGGACGGGGACTGAGGAGCCCTGAAATAAGGCCAGGACTGAGCTCACTACCCTGTGGCACTTTCAGGAAAGGCTTATTGTCCAAAGCTGCCTATACAAGGACCTTCAGCAAATCCAAATTGAAGCCCCAATAAGACTTATATCTTGAGTTTCCAAAGACAGTACAACAAGCTGCTGTAGCAAAGATGGTCTTTCCAGCACCTCAGTTTGCCATGAGCAGGGCCTGACCACAGAGAAGGAGGCTAGGCAAGTATGGGTAAGGGTAGACTTCCTGCCTTTGCATGAGCTCAGAGCTGGGCATTGATCCCAAGAAAAGCTGGGGAACGGGGACTCCTTGGAGTGGACATGTCCACCTTGGTATCTGCCTTTGAAATTTGCTGGTGTTTCTTAGTGAGACTTGGCTTTCTGACTTAGTTGTAATTTTTTGTGTCTGCTTGCTCTTATGCCAGGTGACAATTCTGCTGTACCTAGCAGAAGTGATGGTTCGGCTGACATGGCACCAGGCCCTGGATCCAGACAACCACTGCATCCCCTATCTCACAGGGTTGGGGGACCTCCTAGGGACTGGCCTTCTGACACTCTGCTTTCTTATCAACTGGTTTTTGAGAAGTGAAGCAGGGCTGGATGGTTTCTCAGAACCAGCATCTGGACCTCCGTAATGAGCCCAGGCAGCCTCAGTTGCTCAGTAGAACTTTCCTTCACACAAGCAGGGTACAGCATACAGTTTCTCCCTGCCTGGGTCTTCTGGAAGACAGTTGACACCTTCTGGAAGATAGTTGACACTCTGACACTGCTGTGGCCCTTTGTCAGTCTGCAAAGGACACTAACACACATCTTTACTCTGGAGTTGGAACCTGAGTCTATAAAGGTGAGGGAGGAGTGAAATCAGAAGCATTGTTAGTGTATGAATATGACTACATGTTCCTGGACATAAGCGTGCACCCATGTGCATGATGAGTGCAAATGAGTGCAGATGTGTGTAGAGAGCAGGGGACTCTGGCCTGAAGATGCTGAAAGAAGAGACATGTCCAGTACACATGGGAGATATGCTGGCACTGTTCTGTGCCCATGCAGATGCCTGCTCTGCCCAAGCCCCAGGACTGAGCTGTGGCTTAAGTTCAGTCTTCACCATGTCCAAGCGTTGTGGGCCATTCTGCTGGTGTGCCTGCAAATGCAGTCCTTCCCAGGACAGTGCTTTCTTGTACATCCTTCATCTGCAACCAGTATTTAATCCTGTTGGTATTTTTTTCTCTTCTTCTTCTTTTTATGTTTATGTGAAACTTCTGTTTAGAGTTTAATGATTAGGGAAGTATGAAATAAAACATACAGTATATTATACTTGGCCTGTGTGTCCTTAAAGATAGTTCATACCACCGTGAGCTTGGGGTCTATAAGTAACAAGACCTTTGGTATTTCTCTAGTTTCTGTTTCTTAAACTCTGCTCTCCAGCACAGAAGCATCAACATCACAGCAAAACTTGTTAGAAATGCACGTTGTTAACCCACTTGTTAGAAATGCATGTTGTTAACCCACCTTCCCTTAGGTCTGCCAAATCAGCCTTGGGGTAGAACTCAGCAGTGTACGTTTCATAAGCCATGTATTGTTCTGATACACTCTCCTGTTTGAGAACCACTGCTCCATAATGCTGTCACTTTTTTAAAAATTTTTTTATTTATTTAATTGACAGAGACACAGTGAGAGAGGGAACACAAGCAGGGAAAGTGTGAAAGGGAGAAGTAGGCTTCCCGCTGAGCAGGGAGCTCATTGCAGGCTCAATCTCGGGGCCTTGGGACCATGACCTGAGCTGAAGGCAGATGCTTAACAATGGAGCCACCCAGGGACCCCATGCCCTCACTTTTTAGAATAAATGTTCCTTCCTGTTTCTTTTTTTTCTCTTTGAAATTTATTTTATTTATTTATTTAGGGAACACACACAAGTGTGGGGAGTGGAAGAAGGAATCTTAAGCAGACACCATGCTGAGCATGAAGCCTAACACAGGGCTCAATCCCATGACCCCAAGATCATGACGGGAGCCAAAATCAAGAGTCAGATGCTAAACTGACTGAACTTCCCAGTCACCTTTATGTCTTGTTTCTTATTAACCCATTATAACAACTTAATTTTTTATAATTTTTTATTATGTTATGTTAGTCACCATAGAGTACATCATTAGTTTTTGATGTAGTGTTCCATGATTCATTGCTTGTGTATAAAACCCTTTGCTCCATGCAATATGTGCCCTCCTTAATACCCATCATCCAGGCTCACACATCCTCCAACTCCCTTCTCTCCAAAACCCTCAGTTTGGTTCCCAGAATCCATAGTCTCTAATGGTTTATCTTCCCCTCTGATTTCCCCCACCCTCATTTCCCCCTCTTTCTCCTAAGTTCCTCCATGCTATTCTTTATGTTCCACAGGTAAGTGAAACCATATGATAATTGTCTTACTCTGTTTCACTTGTTTCACTTATAATAACCTCCTCCAAGTCCATCCATGTGATGCAAATGTTGGGTATTCATCCTTGCAGATGGCTGACTAATATTCCATTGTATATATTAATGACATCTTCTTTATCCATTTGTCTTACTGAAGGACATCTTGGCTTATTCCACAGTTTGGCTTAATATGGACAATAATTGCTCCTATGAACATTGGGGTGCATATGGCCCTTCATTTCACTACATCTATATCTTTGGGGTAAATGTCCAGTAGTACAATTGCTGGATCATATGGAAGCTCTGTTTTCAATTTCTTAAGGAATCTCCACACTGTTTTCCAAAGTGGCTGTACAAACTTGCATTCCGACCAAAGGGTACCCTTTCTCCACATCCTCTCGAACATTTGATTCTTGTCTTGTCTATCTTTGCCATTCTAACTGGTGTAAGGTGGTATCTCAATGTGGTTTTTATTTGAATCTCCCTGATTGCCAGTGATGGTGAACATTTTTTCGTGTGTCTGTTAGCCATTTGTAAGTCTTCGTTGGAGAAGTGTCTGTTCATGTCGTCTGCCCATTTTTTGACATGATTATCTGTTTTGTGTGTGTTGAGTTTGAGGAGTTCTTTATAGATCCTGGATATCAGCCTTTTGTCTGTACTGTCGTTTGTGAATATCTTCTCCCATTCCGTGGGTTCCCAGCACCATTTATTGAAGAGACTGTCTTTTTTCCACTCTGTATTTTTTCCTGCTTTGTCACAGATGATTTGACCATAGAGTTGAGGGTCCATATCTGGGCTCTCTACTCTGTTCCACTGGTCTATCTGCCTGTTCTTATGCCAGTACCATGCTGTCTTGGTGATCACAACTTTGTAGTAAAGCTTAAAATCAGGCAACATGGGGGGGACAAGATGGCGGGGTACTAGGAAGAGGCATCTTTTCAGCTGGTACCCCAAAGTGAGCTGATTACCTACCAAAGAACTCTGATCACCCATGAAATCAGCCTGAGATCAGAATTATACACGTCTGGATCTCTACAGGGGCAGAAGACGCCAGTGAGCAGGTAAAGCGGAATGGGAACAGCAGACTGATATCCGAAGATAAACAAAAGGGGGAGGGAGCCACCAGAGGCGACCGGTGCAAAAGTAATACCCCGATACGAGCGAGAGTGCCCTGCGTCTGGGGACCAGCATTAACTTGGAGACTGGTTGAAAGCACTCCAAAAGAGCAAAGGATTGCGGGGGGAAATTGTGGGAATCGGGGCGGCTAGGGACAGGGGCTTAAGTCCCCGGTCCCAGACGGCCTCCCCGGCGCGGAGGCAGAGAGAGTGCGGCGGAGAAACCGGCTTCTGGTCCCTAAGCCGCCAGCGTGCCCCAGAGCGCAGGGGTTCCGGCTCCTGTGAGGGGATGGGAGCTGTGCCGGTCTGCAGAATGCGCGCTAGCCCTACCACAAAGCTTGAGATGCGCGCGCACGTTGCTCCAGCTCTCCTGGGTTTCTAAGGCCCGGGGGCGCTTCTTGACCTGCTCCATTGTTTCAAAGTCTAAGCCGCGCGCCCGCTAAAATCTTCCCCGGACAGAGGCGCGCAAAAGCCCAGCCTGCGGCTTACGGACCAGCACCCCGTTCTCAGTGCCCCAGACGCGCGCCCGACCCACAGCCGCCTCTGAAAAGAGGTGCGCGCAAGCCGGGCACTCCCAGCCCGGGCCAGCGGCAAAATCTCAGTGTTCGATCGCTGCTTGGAACCTCTCTGGCGGTCAGGAGCTCCCAGACAGCCGCCACTGCCTTAGCTTTGGGAACAAGCAAAAGATGCTGCGCCCCCAGGATCTTTAACTTGGAACATGCACTGCCAGCGTCCAAGGGGGAATTTATTCAGCTTCTGCACCCAGACTGAGGCTTCTCTCTGAGACGGAGATCAGGAAGTGTTCCAGGGTGCACCTTGACTGCACCAGAGTTGATACATCCAGCTACATCTGTTCAGTCTTCTCCCACCAAAATGACTAGGAGGAGGAATGCCCAACAGAAGAAAAATACAGAGGATGGACCTTCTGCAACAGAGCTAACGGCTATCAACATAGACAATATGTCGGAAAGAGAATTCAGGCTAACAATTATCCAGGCAATAGCTAGGTTGGAGAAAGCCATGGATGACCAAACAGAATTGATTAGGGCTGAACTGAAAGCGACCAGACAGGATGTTCACAATGTTAGGGCGGAGCTTAAAGCTACCAGGGAGGAGGTCCACAATGCTCTCAATGAGTTCCAATCCAATCTAAACTCTCTCAAAGCTAGGGTAACTGAGACAGAAGATAGAATTAGTGATCTGGAAGACAAACAGATAGAAAGGATCAGGAGGAAGCCTGGAACAAACAGCTTAGATCCCACGAAAGCAGAATTAGGGAAATAAATGATGCTATGAAGCGTTCCAATGTCAGAATTATTGGAATTCCTGAAGGGGAGGAGAAAGAAAGAAGTCTAGAAGATGTCGTGGAACAAGTCCTTCATGAAACCTTTCCGAATCTCGCGAATGAAACCAGCGTTCATGTACTAGAGGCTGAACGGTCTCCACCCAAGATTATACACTCCAAAAAAACATCACGACACCTGATAGTCAAATTGAGAAATTATAATTGTAGGTATAATCTCTTGAAAGCTGCCAGGGCAAAGAGGCTCCTTACTTACAGAGGGAAGCCCATCAGAATAACGTCAGACCTGTCCACAGAGACCTGGCAAGCCAGAAGAGGCTGGCAAGATATATTCAGGGCACTAAATTAGAAGAACATGCAGCCAAGAATACTTTATCCAGCAAGAATGACACTCAAAATGGATGGAGAGATAAAGAGTTTCCAAGACCGGCAAGGCTTAAAAGACTATACAACCACCAAGCCGATACTGCAGGAAATATTAAGGGGGGTTCTATAAAAGAGGAAAAATCCCAAGAATAGCATTGAACAGAAATACAGAGACAGTCTACAGAAAGAAAGACTTCAAAGGTAACTCGATGTCAATAAAAACGTATCTATCAATAATCACTCTCAATGTGAATGGCCTAAATGCACCCATAAAATGGCACAGGGTTGCAGATTGGATAAAACAACAGGACCCATCCATATGCTGTCTACATGAGACCCATTTTGAACCTAAAGATACACGCAGACTGAAAGTGAAGGGGTGGAGAAGTATCTTTCATGCCAATGGGTCTCAAAAGAAGGCTGGGGTAGTGATTCTCATATCAGATAAATTAGACTTCAAACTAAAGACTGTAGTCAGAGATACAGAAGGACACTACATAATCCTTAAAGGGACTATCCACCAAGATGATCTAACAATTGTAAATATCTATGCTCCCAATATGGGAGCAGCCAATTACTTAAGAAAACTGTTAATCAAGATAAAGAGTCATATTGATATGAATACACTAATCGTAGGTGATCTTAACACGCCTCTTTCAGAATTAGACAGATCATCGAAGCAGAAAATCAATAAAGAAACAAGAGCATTGAATGACACATTGGACCAGATGGACCTCATAGATATATACAGAACATTCCACCCTAAAACAGCAGAATACTCATTCTTCTCAAGTGCACATGGAACCTTCTCCAGAATAGACCACATACTGGGTCACAAATCAGGACTCAGCCGATACCAAAAGACTGAGATTATTCCCTGCATATTCTCAGATCACAATGCTTTGAAACTGGAGCTCAATCACAAGGAAAAGTTCCGAAGGAACTCAAACATCTGGAAGCTAAAGACCTCCTTGCTTAAGAATGCCTAGATCAACCAGGAGATCAAAGAAGAACTGAAACAATTCATGGAAACCAATGAGAATGAAGACACTTCGGTCCAAAACCTATGGGATACAGCAAAGGCGGTCCTAAGGGGAAAATATATAGCCATCCAAGACTTGCTCAAAAAAATTGAAAAATCCAGAACACGCCAGCTGTCTCTACACCTTAAAGAACTGGAGGATCAACAACAAATCAAACCAACTCCACACATAAGAAGGGAAATCATCAAGATTAGAGCTGAGATCAATGAGGGAGAAACCAGAGATACAGTAGAACGTATCAATGAAACTAGAAGCTGGTTTTTTGAAAGAATCAATAAGATCGATAAGCCACTGGCTACACTAATCCGAAAGACAGAAAGCCCGAATTCATAAAATTATGAATGAAAAGGGAGAGATCACAACTAACGCCAAGGAAGTAGAAACAATCATCAGAAGTTATTACGAACAGTTATATGCCAATAAGCTTAGCAACCTAGATGAAATGGATGCATTCCTGGAAAAATATAAACTACCAAAATTGAACCAGGAAGAAATCGACAACCTGAATAGACCGATATCTAATAACGAGATTGAAGCAGTGATCAAAAACCTCCCAAAAAACAAGAGCCCAGGACCTGACGGATTCCCTGGGGAATTCTACCAAACCTTCCAAGAAGAAATAACACCTATTCTCCTGAAGCTGTTTCAAAAAATTGGAGCAGAAGGAAAACTTCCAAACTCTTTCTATGAAGCCAGCATTACCCTGATCCCCAAACCAGGCAAGGACCCTACCAAAAAGGAGAATTTCAGACCAATATCACTGATGAATATGGATGCTAAGATTCTCAACAAGATCCTAGCCAACAGGATCCAACAGCACATTAAAAAGATTGTGCACCATGATCAGGTGGGATTCATCCCTGGGCTACAAGGATGGTTCAACATTCACAAATCAATCAATGTGATACAACAAATTCATATGAGAAGAGAGAAGAACCACATGGTCCTCTCAATTGATGCAGAAAAAGCATTTGACAAAATCCAGCATCCGTTCCTGATTAAAACGCTTCAAAGTATAGGGATAGAGGGAACATTCCTGAACCTCATCAAATCTATCTATGAAAGACCCACAGCAAATATCATCCTCAATGGGAAAAAGCTTGCAGCCTTCCCATTGAGATCAGGAACAAGACAAGGATGCCCACTTTCACCACTCTTGTTCAACATAGTATTAGAAGTCCTAGCAACAGCAATCAGACAACAGAGAGAAATAAAAGGTATCCAAATTGGTAATGAAGACATGATTCTTTATATGGAAAACCCAAAAGACTCCACCCCCAAACTACTAGAACTCATACAGCAATTCAGCAACGTGGCAGGATACAAAGTCAATGTGCAGAAATCAGTGGCTTTCTTATACACTAACAATGAAAATACAGAAAGGGAAATTAGAGAATCGATTCCATTTACTATAGCACCAAGAACCATAAGATACCTGGGAATAAACCTAACCAAAGAGGTAAAGGATCTGTACTTGAGGAACTACAGAACACTCATGAAAGAAATTGAAGAAGACACAAATAGATGGAAGACCATTCCATGCTCTTGGATCGGAAGAATAAACATTGTTAAAATGTCTATACTGCCTAGAGCAATCTATATTTTTAATGCCATTCCGATCAAAATTCCACTGGTATTCTTCAAAGAGCTGGAGCAAATAAACCTAAAATTTGTATGGAATCAGAAGAGACCCCGAATCACTAAGGAAATGTTGAAAAACAAAAATAAAGCTGGCGGCATCACCTTACCTGATTTCAAGCTTTATTACAGAGCTGTGATCACCAAGACAGCATGGTACTGGCATAAAAACAGACACATAGACCAGTGGAACAGAGTACAGTGCCCAGATATGGACCCTCAACTCTATGGTCAGTTAATCTTCGACAAAACAGGAAAAAATATACAGTGGAAAAAAGACAGTCTCTTCAATAAATGGTGCTGGGAAAACTGGACAGCTATGTGTAGAAGAATGAAACTCGACCATTCTCTTACACCGTACACAAAGATCAACTCAAAATGGATAAAAGACCTCAACGTGAGACAGGAATCCATCAGAATCTTAGAGGAGAACATAGGCCATAATCTCTTTGATATCAGCCACAGCAATTTCTTTCAAGATACGTCTCCAAAGGCAAAGGAAACAAAAGCGAAAATAAACTTCTGGGACTTCATCAAAATCAAAAGCTTCTGCACAGCAAAGGAAACAGTCAAAAAAACAAAGAGGCAACCCACGGAATGGGAGAAGATATTTGCAAATGACAGTACAGACAAAAGGTTGATATCCAGGATCTATAATGAACTCCTCAAACTCAACCCACACGAAACAGACAAACACATCAAAAAATGGGCTGAAGATATGAACAGACACTTCTCCAATCAAGACATACAAATGGCTATCAGACACATGAAAAAATGCTCATCATCATTAGCCCTCAGGGAGATTCAAATTAAAACCACTTTAAGATATCACCTTACACCAGTTAGAATGGCCAAAATTAACAAGACAGGAAACAACATGTGTTGGAGGGGATGTGGAGAAAGGGGAACCCTCTTCCACTGTTGGTGGGAATGCAAGTTGGTGCAGCCTCTTTGGAGAACAGTGTGGAGATTTCTCAAGAAATTAAAAATAGAGCTTCCCTATGACCCTGCAATTGCACTCCTGGGTATTTACCCCAAAGATACAGATGTCGTGAAAAGAAGGGCCATCTGTACCCCAATGTTTATAGCAGCAATGGCCACAGTCGCCAAACTATGGAAAGAACCAAGATGTCCTTCAACGGATGAATGGATAAGGAAGATGTGGTCCATATACACTATGGAGTATTACGCCTCCATCAGAAAGGATGAATACCCAACTTTTGTAGCAACATGGACGGGACTGGAAGAGATTATGCTGAGTGAAATCAGTCAAGCAGAGAGAGTCAATTATCATATGGTTTCACTTATTTGTGGAGCATAACAAATAGCATGGAGGACAAGGGGCGTTAGAGAAGAGTAGGGAATTTGGGTAAATTGGAAGGGGAGGTGAACCATGAGAGACTATGGACTCTGAAAAACAGTCTGAGGGGTTTGAAGTGGCGGGGGGGTGGGAGTTTGGGGTACCAGGTGGTGGGTATTATAGAGGGCACGGCTTGCATGGAGCACTGGGTTTGGTGAAAAAATAATGAATACTGTTTTTCTGAAAATAAATAAATTGGAAAAAAAAAGATCCCTACTATTAATGTATTCATTTCAATATGACTCTTTATCTTGATTAATAGTTGTCTTGTGCAGTTGGCTGCTATCATTTGGGGGGTATAAATATTTATAATTGTTAGATATTCTTCTCTTTTTTAAATTTATTTTTTATTTATTTTCAGCATAACAGTATTCAATATTTTTTCACCACACCCAGTGCTCCATGCAAGCCGTGCCCTCTATAATACCCACCACCTTGTACCCCAACCTCCCACCACCCGCCAATCCAAACCCCTCAGATTGTTTTTCAGAGTCCATTGTCTATCATGCTTCACCTCCCCTTCCAATTTCCCCCAACTCCCTTCTCCTCTCTAACTCCTCATGTCCTCCATGCTATTTGTTATGTTCCACAAATAAGTGAAACCATATGATAATTGACTCTCTCTGCCTGACATATTTCACTCAGCATAATCTCTTCCAGTCCCGTCCATATTGCTACAGAAGTTGGGTATTCATCCTTTCTGATGGAGGCGTAATACTCCATAGTGTATATGAACCACATCTTCCTTATCCATTCGTCCGTTGAAGGGCATCTTGGTTCTTTACGTATTTTGGCGACCCTGGCCATTGCTGCTATAAACATTGGGGTACAGATGTCCCTTCTTTTCACGACATCTGTATCTTTGGGGTAAATACCCAGGATGCAATTGCAGGGTCATAGGGAAGTTTTGATTTCTTGAGGAATCTCCACACTGTTCTCAAAGTGGCTGCACCAACTTGCATTCCCACCAACAGTGGAAGAGGGTTCCCCTTTCTCCACATCCCTTCCAAACATGTTGTTCCTGTCTTGTTAATTTTGGCCTTTCTAACTGGTGTAAGGTGATATCTCAATGTGGTTCTAATTTGAATCTCCCTGATGACTAGTGATGATGAATATTTTTCATGTGTCTGATAGCCATTTGTATGTCTTCATTGGAGATATCTCTGTTCTTATCTTCTGCCTATTTTTTTATATGCTTGTCTGCTTTGTGTGTGTTAAGTTTGAGGAATTTTTATAGATCCTGGATATCAACCTTTTCTCTGTAATTTTGTCTGTATATTTGCATATATCTTCTCACATTCCGTGTGTTGCCTCTTTGTTTTCTTGACTGTTTCCTTTGCTGTGCAGAAGCTTTTGAAATTTTTTTTCATTTATTTATTTTCAGCATAACAGTATCATTATTTTTTCACCACACCCAGTGCTCCATGCAATCTGTGCCCTCTATAATACCCACCACCTGGTACCCCGACCTCCCACCCCCCCCCCGCCACTTCAAACCCTCAGATTGTTTTTCAGAGTCCATAGTCTCTCATGGTTCACCTCCCCTTCCAATTTACCCCAACCACCTTCTCTCTAACTCCCCATGTTCTCCATGCTTTTTGTTATGCTCCACAAATAAGTAAAACCATATGATAATTGGCTCTCTCTGCTTGACTGATTTCACTCAGCAGAATCTCTTCCAGTCAGGTCCATGTTGCTACAAAAGTTGGGTATTCATCCTTTCTGATGGAGGCATAATACTCCATAGTGTATATGAACCACATCTTCCTTATCCATTCATCCGTTGAAGGACATCTTGGTTCTTTCCATAGTTTGGCGACTGTGGCCATTGCTGCTATAAACATTGGGTTACAGATGGCCCTTCTTTTCACGTCATCTGTATCTTTGGGGTAAATACCCAGGAGTGCAATTGCAGTGTCATAGGGAAGTTCTATTTTTTTTTAAGATTTTATTTATTTATTTGACAGAGAGAGATCACAAGTAGGCAGAGAGGCAGGCAGAGTGAGAGAGGAGGATGCAGGCTCCCTGCTGAGCAGAGAGCCCAATGTGAGACTCGATCCCAGGACCCTGAGATCATGACCTGAGCCGAAGGCAGCGGCTTAACCCACTGAGCCACCCAGGCGCCTGGATGTTTTATTTTTAATTTCTTGAGGAATCTCCACACTGCTCTCCAAAGAGGCTGCACCAACTTGCATTCCCACCAACAGTGGAAGAGGGTTCCCGTTTCTCCACATCCCCTCCAACACATGTTGTTTCCTGTCTTGTTAATTTTGGCCTTTCTAATTGGTGTAAGGTGATACTCAATGTGGTTTTAATTTGAATCTCCCTGAGGGCTAGTGATGATGAACATATTTTCATGTGCCTGATAGCCATTTGTATATCTTTATTGGAGAAGTGTATGTCCATATCTTCTGCCCATTTTTTGATATGCTTGTCTGTTTTGTGTGTGTTGAGTTTGAGGAGTTCATTATAGATCCTGGATATCAACCTTTGGTCTGTACTGTCATTTGCAAATATCTTCTCCCATTCCGTGGGTGCCTCTTTGCTTTCTTGACTGTTTCCTTTGCTGTGCAGAAGCTTTTGATTTTGATGAAGTCCCAGAAGTTTATTTTCGTTTTTGTTTCCTTTGCCTTTGGAGACATATCATGAAAGAAGTTGCTGTGGCTGATATCAAAGAGATTACTGCCTATGTTCTCCTCTAAGATTCTGATGGATTCCTGTCTCACACTGAGGTCTTTGATCCATTTTGAGTTGATCTTTGTGTACAGTGTAAGAGAATGGTCGAGTTACATTCTTCTACATATAGCTGTCCAGTTTTCCCAGCACCATTTATTGAAGAGACTGTCTTTTTCCCACTGTGTATTTTTTCCTGTTTTATCAAAGATTATTTGACCATAGAGTTGAGGGTCCATATCTGGGCTCTCTACTCTGTTCCACTGGTCTATGTGTCTGTTTTTATGCCAGTACCATGCTGTCTTGGTGATCACAGCTTTGTAGTAAAGCTTGAAATCAGGTAACGTGATGCCCCCAGTTTTATTTTTGTTTTTCAACATTTCCTTAGCAATTCGGGGTCTCTTCTGATTCCATACAAATTTTAGGATTATTTGCTCAAGCTCTTTGAAGAATACCAGTGGAATTTTGATCGGAATGGCATTAAAAGTGTAGATTGATCTATGCAGTATTGACTTTTTTTGTTGATGTTGTTTTTATTTCTTTTCAGCATAAGGTTTTTTAAAATTTCTTCTTTATTTTCAACATAGCAGTATTCATTATTTTTGCACCACAACCCGTGCTCCATGCAATCCGTGCCCTCTATAATACCCACCACCTGGTACCCCAACCTCCCACCCCCCGCCCCTTCAAAACCCTCAGATTGTTTTTCAGAGTCATAGTCTATCATGGTTCACCTCCCCTTCCAATTTCCCCCAACTCCCTTCTCCTCTCTAACTCCCCATATCCTCCATGCTATTTGTTATCCTCCACAAATAAGTGAAACCATATGATAAATGACTCTCTCTGCTGACTTATTTCACTCAGCATAATCTCTTCCAGTCCCATCCATGTTGCTACAAAAGTTGGGTATTCGTCCTTATTTTTTTTTAATTAAATTGATTTATTTATTTTCAGAAAAATAGTATTCATTATTGTTCACCATACCCAATGCTCCATGCAATTGGGGAAAGGCATTACATTGAAGCTTATCTCTATATGAATATTTTAAAAAATAAAATAAGAAAAATTAAAAAATAGAAGGGCAAAAAAAAAAAAACCCAGGTATATGTATCAAAAAAGTTCAGGTTAAAAGGTTATTATGGATTTGATGTACTGAACATCTCATTGTGATGGTAAATAGGTTAAAAGGTATATTAAAAAAATGAAAGTACCAGAATAGTAAGAATTAATTAAAAAAAATAAAAGTTGTATCAATGAAGTAGTGGTGGTAGTCCTCTTGGTGTATGTATGTTTGTTTGTTTGTTTGTTTGCCTGGCTCTCTGGGGGAGGTACCTGCCATGTAGTATTACAGGCAGTCTTTTTTTTTCCCCAATTTATTTATTTTCAGAAAAACAGTATTCATTATTTTTTCACCACACCCAGTGCTCCATGCAAGCCGTGCCCTCTATAATACCCACCACCTGGTACCCCAACCTCCCACCCTCCCGCCACTTCAGACCCCTCAGACTGTTTTTCAGAGTCCATAGTCTCTCATGGTTCACCTCCCCTTCCAATTTACCCAAATTCCCTACTCCTCTCTAACGCCCCTTGTCCTCCATGCTATTTGTTATGCTCCACAAATAAGTGAAACCATATGATAATTGACTCTCTCTGCTTGACTGATTTCACTCAGCATAATCTCTTCCAGTCCCGTCCATGTTGCTACAAAAGTTGGGTATTCATCCTTTCTGATGGAGGCGTAATACTCCATAGTGTATATGGACCACATCTTCCTTATCCATTCATCCGTTGAAGGACATCTTGGTTCTTTCCATAGTTTGGCGACTGTGGCCATTGCTGCTATAAACATTGGGGTACAGATGGCCCTTCTTTTCACGACATCTGTGTCTTTGGGGTAAATACCCAGGAGTGCAATTGCAGGGTCATAGGGAAGCTCTATTTTTAATTTCTTGAGGAATCTCCACACTGTTCTCCAAAGAGGCTGCACCAACTTGCATTCCCACCAACAGTGGAAGAGGGTTCCCCTTTCTCCACATCCTCTCCAACACATGTTGTTTCCTGTCTTGTTAATTTTGGCCATTCTAACTGGTGTAAGGTGATATCTCAATGTGGTTTTAATTTGAATCTCCCTGAGGGCTAATGATGATGAGCATTTTTTCATGTGTCTGATAGCCATTTGTATGTCTTGATTGGAGAAGTGTCTGTTCATATCTTCTGCCCATTTTTTGATGTGTTTGTCTGTTTCGTGTGTGTTGAGTTTGAGGAGTTCATTATAGATCCTGGATATCAACCTTTTGTCTGTACTGTCATTTGCAAATATCTTCTCCCATTCCGTGGGTTGCCTCTTTGTTTTGTTGACTGTTTCCTTTGCTGTGCAGAAGCTTTTGATTTTGATGAAGTCCCAGAAGTTTATTTTCGCTTTTGTTTCCTTTGCCTTTGGAGACGTATCTTGAAAGAAGTTGCCACAGCACACAGCAACTTCTTTTGGTATCTTGAAAGAAGTTGCCACAGCACACAGCAACTTCTTTTGGTATCTTGAAAGAAGTTGCCACAGCACACAGCAACTTCTTTCAAGATATGTCTCCAAAGGCAAAGGAAACAAAATCGAAAATAAACTTTTGGGACTTCATCAAAATCAAAAGCTTCTGCACAGCAAAGGAAACAGTCAACAAAACAAAGAGGCAACCCACGGAATGGGAGAAGATATTTCCAGGCAGTCTTGCTAGAGTTGAGTCCTCCTGCCTCATTAAATGGTTGGGCTGAGGAAATCGGTTTTTCAGGCTTTTGTTCTCTGGAGGTTTTTTTGTTTATTTGTTTGTTTTTTCTTGCCTTGGTGTCTTTTTGTGGTTCTTTGGAGATTTAGAGGAAAGCAAACTGCACCCAGACCTCCATCTCAAAGAGAAGCCTTAGTCTGTTTCCCCTCTGGGTGCTCCAGAGCATTTAAATTCCCCCTCTGCCACATCCCCAGTCATAGCCTCTAGGGTCACAGGAACTCTCACTTGTACCCCAAACCACGAGAAATTATAGAAATACAAGCTGCATCTGTCTGGGCAGCTCCAGACCACCAGAGAGGTCCCTAGCAGAGATAGCACACTGGGATTTTCACACTGGCCCAGGCTGAGAGTGCTCAGACTCTCCAGGTCCTAGAGAGTTCTGGCTGGCGCCTGCATGGACCTTTCTCAGGGGAGTGTGTGGGGCGCGTCTCAGAGCCCAGTCTCAGTCTTGCAGGGCACATTCAGAGTGCAGAAGGCTGTGTTTCTGCCAGCTGGTGTCCACAGAAGTCTCCCTCACCCTCATGAGCACTGCCACCCAGATGCTCTCAGGCATGCTGGTGGCTCAGGGACGAAGACCTGGCTGCTTCTCTTCACTCTCTGGCTCCCTGCTGGAGGTGGCCATCTTGGGTCCGTGGGATTAAGCCCCTGTCCATAACCACCCAATTTCACCAATTTCCCCTGAAGATCTTTTGTTCTTTTTGAGTGCTTTCAAGCACACTCCAAGTTAATGCTGGTCCCCAATCACAGGGCACTCTTGTATTGGGTATTACTTTCCAATGGGTCACTCTGGTGGCTCCCTCCCCCTTTTGTTTATCTTCCAATATCAGTCCGATGTTTCCACTCCACTTTACCTGTCCACTGGTGTGTCTACCCCTGTAGAGATCCAGAAGTGTAAAATTCTAATCTCAGGCTGATTTCATGGGTGATCAGAGTTCTTTGGTAGGTAGTCAGCTCACTTTAGGGGACGGGTTGAAACAGCGCCTCCTACTTCTCTGCCATCTTGTCTTCTCCCCTCTTAACTTAATTGTATTTTGATAATTTTAATAGAAAACATAGAGCTGGTTCTTAGGTATTTAAAATTCATTCTGGTCATCTTTTAATTGCTGTAATGAGACTAAAAAAAGATTGTTCATATTTCAAATGATTACTGGGGTGCCTGGGTGGCTCAGGGTTTTGAGCACACTATTTTTGATTTCGGATCAGATAATGATCTCATGGGTCATGAGATTCAGCCACAAGTCAGTGGCAGTGCTCAGTGGGGTGTCTGTTTGAACATTCTCTTCCTCTGGCCCTCTCCTCTCTCAGATGCACCTATGTACACACACACACTCTCTCTTTAAACTAAATAAATAAAGTGATTATTGATGTATTTGGCATGATGACTAACATATTTGTAATTACGTATTGTTGGGTCGGCGGCATTGGGAATGCAGGAGGAACAACAGAAATGACCGCTGGGGCGGCCATCTTCCAGCCCCCTCCTCCCCCCTTCCTTAACCCTTGACTCTCCTGGCCAAAAGAATGTATGCCTAGGTATTGTCTCCATAGGTAACCTGATCCCTATGCAGGAAACAGGAATATCTGGAGCCCCCACCCCATACCCTCCGATCACCAAATACCTTACCATATATGGATGTGAGCCCATGCCCTTCCTTGGCCGGATAAAAGACCCCCGCTGACTCCCTCCCAGTGCAAGGTCCCCGACTCTGCTTTCCAGAGTCAGGGAACCTCGCCCGAGGGTGCCCACCTTCTCCCAGCACGACTTTCCTGGCTCCCCTTCTCCTGAGCCCTGAAACTTCATTGGAGATGCCTTTAATAAATCTTGCCTTGTGCCTACCTCGCGTGGTGTTGTGTTTACCTCGCCTGCAAAACTTTACACGTATGACCCATTATCCTTGTTCTTTCCTTTCTTATCGTTCACTCTTAAAATTATTTTTGCCTTCTTTGCTTTTAATTAAGCATGCAATGTAATTCCATCTTTTTTCTCCTTTTGAGGAATACTGGTTACTGCTTTCCCACATTACCTTGTTTTAATTGACTTCCTTCAAGTTTTGTATGTAAATTTAGAGGTAACCGAGTTAACTCTCAAGTAACACTGTATTTGTCCACATTTAATACAGATACCTTAAAACAAAGGATCCCCATTTCTTGCCTTCCATCCATAATGGAATACATTTCACTTTCCCATGACTTAATAGTCACCATTGGATTTTTGCAATTATTATTTTGAACAAAAGTAATATATTTCATCAATGAAAAATAAGAAAAGATGCAAACTGGTGTAGTCACTCTGAAAAAAAGTATGGAGATTCCTCAAAAAGTTAAAAAAAGGGGTGTCCTATCACTCAGTAATAGTGTTATTAGGTATTTTTCCAAAGGACACAAACATAGTGATTCAAAGGGACACATGCACGCCAGTGTTTATGGCAGCAGTGTCCAAAATATCCAAATGTTTCCACAAAGCCAAAATATGGAAAGAGCCCAGATATCCATCAATAGATGAGTGGATAAAGATATGGCGTATGCAAAGATAAACTCAAAATGGATAAAAGACCTCAACATGAGAAAGGAATCCATCAGAACCCTAGAGGAGAATATAGGCAGTAACCTCTTCAATATCAGCCACAGCAACTTCTTTCAAGATATGTCTCCAAAGACAAAGGAAACAAAAATGAAGATGAACTTCTGGGACTTCATCAAGATCAAAAGCTTCTGCACAGCAAAGGAAACAGTCAAGAAAACAAAAGGCAACCCATGGAATGGGAGAAGATATTTGCAAATGACAGTACAGACAAAAGGTTGATATCCAGGATCTATTAAGAACTCCTGAAACTCAACACACACAAAACAATCATATTAAAAATGGCCAGAAGATATGAACAGACACTTCTCCAATCAAGACATACAAATGGCTACCAGACACATGAAAAAATGTTCATCATCACTAGCCATCACGGAGATTCAAATTAAAACCACATTGAGATACCACCTTACACCAGTTAGAATGGTCAAAATTAGCAAGACAGGAAACAACATGTGTTGGAGAGGATGTGGAGAAAGGGGAGCCCTCTTCCACTGTTGGTGGGAATGCAAGTTGGTGCAGCCTCTTTGGAGAACAGTGTGGAGATTCCTCAAGAAGTTAAAAATAGAACTTCCCTATGACCCTGCAATTGCATCCTGGGTATTTACCCCAAAGATACAGATGTCGTGAAAAGAAGGGCCATCTGTACCCCAATGTTTATAGCAGCAATCGCCACAGTCGACAAACTGTGGAGAGAACCAAAATGCCCTTCAACGGATGAATGGATAAGGAAGATGTGGTCCATAATCACTATGGAGTATTATGCATCCACCAGAAAGGATAAATACCCAACCTTTGTAGCAACATGGATGAGACTGGAAGAGATTATGCTGAGTGAAATAAATCAAGCAGAGAGAGTCAATTATCATATGGTTTCACTTATTTGTGGGACATAACAAATGCATGGAGGACAAGGGGAGATGGAGAGGAGAAGGGAGCTGAGGGAAATTGGAAGGGGAGGTGAACCATGAGAGACTATGGACTCTGAAAAACAATCTGAGGGTTTTGAAGGGGCGGGGGTAGGAGGTTGGGGTACCAGGTGGTGTGTATTAGAGAGGGCACAGATTGCATGGAGCACCAGGTGTGGTGCAAAAACAATGAATACTGTTATGCTGAGAAAAACAAATAAATTAAAAAAAAAGATGTGAGGAGTGTGTGTGTGTGTGTGTGTGTGTGTGTGTATTGAATATTGAATGAATATTACTCAGCTATCAAAAAGAATGAAATCTTCCCATTTGCAATGACATGGGTCTAACTCTGAAACTATACAAAAATTAAGAGAAAAACATGTAAAAACATTTTGTTTAACCTTCATTTATTCCTTCTCTAAAGTTCTTTTTTTTTTTAATAGACCCAAGTTTCTGTCCTTGTCAAAATAAGTTATTTAAACATGTCTTGAAGGCAGGCCCACAGGAAACAAAAAGAGTCTTTATTTTTCTTAAAAATTATCTAATCTTCACTTTTTAAAAATTTGAATTTAATTACCCAACATATAGTACATCATTAGTTTCAGATGTATAGTTCAATAATTCATCTCTTGCATATTACACCCAGTGTTCATTACATCATTTGCCCTCCTTAATGCCCATCACCCAGTTATCCTATCCCCCACCTACCTCCCCTCCAGAACCCTGTTTCTCTCTCATAATTAAGAGTCTCTAATCGTTTGTCTCCTTCTCTGATTTCTTCCCATTCCATTTTCCCTCCCCCTATGATCCTCTGTGCTGTTTCTTATATTCATTCCATATGAGTGAAACCATATGATAAAATATCTTTCTCTGATTGACTTATTTTGCTCAGCATAATACCCTCCAGTTCCATCCATGCCAGTGTAAATGGCAAGATTTCATCCTTTCTGATGCCTGAGTAATATTCCATTGTATACCACATCTTTTGTATCAATACCTCTGTCAACAGACATTTCAGCTCTTTCCACAATTTGGCTATTGTGGACATTGTTACTATAAACATTGGGGTGCAGATGCCTTTGTGAATCACTTTGTAACTTTAGAGTAAATATCTACTAGTTCAATTGCTGGGTCATAGGGTTGCTCTACCTTTAATTTCTTGAGGAACATCCATACTGTTGTCTAGAGTTGTAGCATTCCCACCAACAGTATAAAAGGCTCCCCCTTTCTCCACATCCTCAACAACATCTGTTTTTTTCCTGACTTGTTCATTTTAGCCATCCTGACTGTGTGAGGTGGTCTCTCATTGTGGTTTTGATCTGTATTTCTGTAATGCTGAATGATATGGAGCATTTTCTCACATGTCTAGTGGCAATTTGTATGTCTTCTTTGGGGAAGTGTCTGTCTGCCCATTTATTGACTGTATTATTTGGGGGGTTTTTTGGGGTGTTGAGTCTGATCAGTTCTTATGGATACTGGATACTAGCCCTTTATCTGTGCTGTCATTTGCAAGTATCTTCTTCCATTCCATGGATTGACTTTCAGTTTTGTTGACTGTTTCCTCTGCTGTGCAAAAGCTTTTTTTTTTCCAATTTATTTATTTTCAGAAAAACAGTATTATTATTTTTTCACCACACCCAGTGCTCCATGCAAGCCGTGCCCTCTATAATACCCACCACCTGGTACCCCAACCTCCCACCCCCCCGCCACTTCAAACCCCTCAGATTCTTTTTCAGAGTCCATAGTCTCTCATGGTTCATCTCCCCTTCCAATTTACCCAAATTCCCTACTCCTCTCTAACGCCCCTTGTCCTCCATGCTATTTGTTATGCTCCACAAATAAGTGAAACCATATGATAATTGACTTTATCTTGATGAAGTCCCAATAGTTCATTTTTGCTTATGTTCCCCTTGCTTTTGGAGCTGTATCTAGCAAGAAGTTGCTGCAGCCAAGTAGAAGAGGTTGCTGCCTGTGTTCTCCTCTAGGATTTTGATGTACAATTCACTTTTGAAGGAGATTTTCAGGGAAACAAAATTCCAAATTGACAGTGTTTTTCTTTCAATGCTTGAAATATGTCATTTTTCTCTGTTTTTGCTTCTCTTTGCTCTGGCTGAAGAGGAAAAAAAATGTTATTCTAACAGCGGTTTTACCACAGGGCAGTTTTCCCAACCCCCCAACATGCCTTCAAGTTTTTCTTATTGTCTTAATGTTCTGACATTCGTCAGAACAACGGGGTTGATAACTTGATATGCATCCTGCTTGGTGTTTTCTGAGATGTTTGTAGCTGAGATTAATGTATGTAGTATTTCAAATATTTCTTCTAATTCTCTGCCTTGTGTTTTCTTCTCTTAGTACTTTCACCTTTTGTCATTGTCCTACAGTTCCTGCCTATTCTATTTTCAACAGTATTTTTTCTGTTATCATTTAGTATGAGAAGGTTCTGGTGCTGTGTCTGCAAGCTCGCTGAACTTACTTCACACAGGAGCTCAATAAAAGCATTCCCCAATTCTGTTTACAATGATTTTTACTTCTACAATTACCTTTTGATCCTTCCCCACAAGTCTACCTCTCTGCTTACAGTGCCCATCACATCTTGCATGCTGTCCACTTTTTCTGTTGGAGGCTTTAGCACATTAAGTGTGTTTGTTTAAAATTCCCAGTTTTATAATTTCCCAATCTCAGTCATATCCCAGTCTGGTTCTGCTGTGGGCTCTGTTTCTTTGAACTGTGTTGTTTTTGCCATTTAACATGCTTTGTAATGTTTGATGGAAATCCGGACATGATGCATTGAGCAAAAACTACTGAAGTAAATCTTCCTTTAATGTGAGTTGTGTGTGTTTTTTTAATGTTCTGGGAGTTACTCCATGCTCAGTGTTTTTGGTGAGCCATAATATTTGAAGCCATAAATTCCTCTGAGGTGCTTTGTATTTTGTGGGAGGTTTTTGTTGCTTGTCTCTACTGTTTGGGTTTCCCTGGATACTTTTTCTAGTAAAGTAAAAAATAAGTTTTCTAGTAAAAGCTGAGAGTTGACCTTCTTTCAGTTGAAATCATGTTTTGATATCAGATCCACATTAATATAGTGGAAATGTAGGGGAAGTGTTGTGTAGTTGTATGGTTAGATCTTAGGGTTTTAGTGAAAGTGTGTCCCTGAGACTTGGTCTTTACAAGTGCTTCTTAGACTCTTGTTCCCATTAGCTAAGAGAATAGAGGAATCTAGTGTTGGGTCCCTTCCTCTGCATAGAAACCTGAAGGGGTCTAGATTTGGGTATTTTCCTTTCCCCGGGTCAGCTATGCTGTGGTCAAACCCAAAGTGCTTGCTCTGCTAACATAGTTTCCCTTGAGGGAAGGATCTGTTCAGGAGAACAGAGGGTACTGGGTGTGTTCCAGATGGTTGCTTCTCTAATCTTCCACACAGATGTTGAACGACTTTTCCTTGACCTTCATCGTGACAATGTGGTGGGGCTACTGAAGGTAAATCATTGATGTGTGGAAACCCCCACCAGAATTATCCCTCTCCTGGAGACTTTCACCTTCCAGCCATGCTCACAGAAACTCCAGAGATTTTTCAGTCTTGGGTAACATTTGCAGCCCAGATCCTGGCTCGTGCAGATTCTTATACTTCTGAGGCTGTGAGTGTTCTATATTCATCTGTCTCTCCAGTTTTTGTGGTGGCAGTTTGCCTTGAGATCTCAGTTCTTTGATTGATTTTTGAAGAATTGTTTATTTTCAGCTTGTTCAGCATTTCTCTTATTACAATGACAGAAGTGATGATGTCTAAGCTTTATATATATCAGACCACAAACTGGAAGACTGTTAATCTTTCTAATAACAAGTAACCTTAACTTGTTCCCTCTGCAAATAGCTCCCTTTCATACCCTATTGTTGGAAAAATGAGGAGATATAATGAGCTACTTCCACTGATTTTTAAAAATAGGTTGTCAGGAGTTGCTCAGGGATTTGTCAGATCATAGAATGAAATCCTGATTTGTTATCAGTAGTTATAAAGCCAGCCCATGTTCCTTGTGTAAGATACATATGTACACGATTTGCTTCACATGATAAAAGAAAAAGTTAAAACAGAAATAACTATGTTAGACAAGATGAAATGCATGGAGTGCAGTAGGAATGTCCAGTTTGCTCCAGTCAGAAAGGTATTTGAGCAGCAACAGTTCCAATAGGCACGGATGAATCTTCCTGTGTATACCTCCCCTGGGACTTCTGTTATCCTGGGCTGTATCCTTAAACCCCACAAACATTGTCATATGCAGTTGTCAGTCCTTCTAGCCATCAAGCTTTGATGCTCTCTCTACCCTGTTAACTGGTCCATAGGAAATATGAAACAGCTCCAGCCCCCATGTCACCCATTATCCAAATCAGTGCTTTTCCACACTTGGTTTACAGAGCATAGGCACATGAGAATTATGCGGGGAACAGGTACAAGTTTTTATTATAAGTTCTAGAGAAGACAAATGGGTTCTCGGTAGAAAATAGGGAGAGGGGAGGGGACAAACTTAGTCAGAAGGCGTCCTGCCACATCCAAGTCTGGAGGCAAATGGGACATGAGCATTTCCATCAACTGTCCTTTGAAGACTGTGACCACAGGGATTGAACCACAGCCTTAAACCACCCACCTTTGGGAAAAATTGCAGGAGAGGAAATGGGGATGGAATGCTGTTACTGTTAATGCAGTTACTGTGGTTACTCAGTTGGCTCCAGGATTACAAAGGTCAGGGCTAGGTCTTCATTTCTTATCTAAACAAGGCCCACACATGGTCCAGCCTGAGAGGAAGATGGACATTGACCAATTTCAAGGGAGCTATTCGCTGAGGATGAGCACTTGCCTCTTAGGTCCCAAAGAACCAGATCCAACCATGAAGGAAAATATGGTCAATGGCCCAGATGTTTTTGGTCTAACAAGCCCGGGATAGAGATGAGGGATCCTACTGGTGAGGCTGTTTCTTGTTATGTCCACCACAGCGGTAGGACTGCTAGGAGTAGAGACCCAGGAAAACACCCCCTTAGAGGTAGGCCATGGTGCTGGGCCCTCAGCTTAAGACAGTGGATGCTGACATGGCCAGCCCATGGGCATGAGACTTGAGAGGCAGTAGTGTCTCCAAACACAGTGTTATTTATGGAGTTGACCTCAGTGTCAGAGCCTGGCTGGAGAGCCATTATACATGTAACATACAAAAGTGTGAATTGACAATGTTATCCTATAAGACTTCTGGCCAACAGACTTAACAATAGTTAAGTTTTGAGGGAGTCGAAATGTGGATATGTGTATTTTCCTTTTACTGTCAGGGTCACTGTCCCTAATCTAATAATGTCATTATTCTAGGAACAAATGCATATGCAGAACTGTTTCTCATCATGTCCATTATTTCTAAGCTATCCAAGCCACCATCATTTCTCATCTGAAATACTGCAATGACCTCTTAATCTCCCTGCTTCTACTCTCACCCACCTTCAGACTGTTCTCAACAGAGCAGCCAGAGCAAATTTTTAAAATGTTGTGTCACCGATTGAAACATCTGTGTGTGAGAATTGTTTTGTTTCGTTTTTTTTTGTTTTGTTTTAGTTTGCTTTTTTTTTTTTCTGAATGAGCAGGGACTATGAGCAAGAAATCCATAGAATTTGTAGAACAAGTTTCTTGGCTAGTTTTGTGTTGAATAGCTAATAAACTTTAGATATGTGTCAAGAAAAGAAAAAAGTAACATCATGTCACTCTTCGGTTCCATAACCCTCCAGTGTTATTACTGACACATCCAAAGCCCTTATGGTCTTTAAGGTGTGAAATGTGCCCTCCACCTCCCTCCTGATTCAAGGACTTTGCTCCTGATGTTCCCTCTATTAGGAACACTCTTCCTCCAGATGTATTTATTTATCATTGCATCCCCTGACCTGAAAGTTCGCCTTACGAGTTCATTTTCTTCACTACCTCATCAGCAGTGCCTGAACGAGTGGCGTACTAGGCACCCCACAGTGCCATTTTATATACTACCGGTAAATAGGAACTGATTCTGGCTTTGCGGCTGAAAGGCGTGGCATACGTGGAAGGAAAGACGACTTTGCTAGAGCAAGGAATGTGACTTCAGGGAGCCTCTCAGATGGAGAAAGACAGCCTGTCCCCCAAGCTGATTGATTGCTCTTTCCGGCCTAACCAGGTCTCCTCCTCACACTCCACCACTTCGAGAGCCCTCTGGAGTCAATTGGCTGAACTCTCTGAGCCCTTTCATCCTCCCAGCCAATGATAGGGCAAAAACTCTGCGGGAGGCGGGGCCAGGGTTCCCGCGTTGCTGAGAGACTCCTGAGGGATGGGATGCTCCCCCCCTCCAGGGCACAGAGATTCCGAAACCTCCAGATGCCTAGAAGGGCCCGGGGGTCACTAACGTGGAGAGTCAGTGACGCAGTTCCGTCTCCGCTGTGTTCCGAGATGTTAGTCTGGCGCTTTCGACGAGAGGTATGTGGTATTCTGGCGTCCGGGTTCGGCCAGTGTTCTGGGAGAGGGTGGGTGACACCGGCCGGGACCCAAGCCTCCTTCAGCGCAGCCCCGGCGGCGACGGGGAGGAGGTCTCTCTAGGGGTAGTCGAGGGCCTCTCCCTCCCCTCGTTCGGCTCTGTCCCGTTGTCTGGGGTCTCATCTCCCACACCGCGTAGCAGCTCGCTCTGATAGGGCTGACAGTGGTTATTCAATTTGCCGTCCCCGCCCCTAGCCAGCAGGCCGCCCTGGTAATAGCGGTCTAGAGCCCAGCCAGGCTGCACGGACTGCACAACCCCAATTTGAATCGAATACCAGTCCAGTCCCCGTTGTGTTCCCAGTGAGCAGCAGAGTTTTGCAGGAGATTACTCATTTATTCATTCAGTACTTACTGAGCACCTACCAGTGACTGCTAGGTCCTGGGGGTGACAGTGTGTACAAAACAAAGGTGTTTTCTGGTAGGCAAGAAATGGAACAAGCTTGAAGGGCTAGAAGCCGGGTCTGGAAATCTGGAGAGGTTGAAAACACAAAACAGATTTTGAGGGCTAGTAATCCTAAGAACTAGATAATCATTAAAAATAAACAAAGAAACAAGAAAACATTCACTTTTCATTCTTCCTTTAAAGACTTAGTTTTTCCTCTCTAAAGACACTTGACTCAAAGTTCCCTTCTCATCTCTCTGCTGCAAACTTTGGCTGGAAAGCAGGATTGCAGGTGGAATGCATTTTGCAGTTAGAGAAGGATATGGAGACTTAGATGTCAAACAGAACAGGTGAGAAGGAGCAGCTGTAGTTTGATGGAATGAGGATTACCTTTAGATACAGAAGATTTGTCTCTTACCAGCCATACTACCTTTGGCATGTCATTCAATCTCTGGGAGCTGCATTTCCCTATCTTCAGAATGGGAATGATCATCCTAGCTTTTCATAGTTCTATAGGAAAGGAAGTTACCCAGGGGTGGGATACTGCCCTGAGTGTCTGCTTGGAGTTGATCTCAGAGAACGCAATCTTCTCTCTTCTGTTTACAGCGATAGGACACCCCCTTAGGAACTTCCTCACCAAACCCGAGGAACAGATCAGGCAAGATTTTTGTGCTGGGAAGATTCTTCGGACTGAGGCTCTGCTGGCCAGGTGAGACCTATACTGTGAAATTAGTTATAATTTGACAGGAATCTGCTGACTAGAAGAAGAACCATGGCTGAAAGGGAGCATTTCTGCATGGCTATTTATTGAGGACGAGAGAGCCAGAGGAGTGGGAGTGAGCCTTCTGGACCTTGAGGAGTACAGTTTAGGGATGGGAGGAAAGGTAATATAGTTGAACTCAAATCTGGGTGTTAGGAGACTTGAATTTGAGTTGCAGTTTTCTTCTAAGTTTGTTTCCCCATCACATTTTGATAGAAGACAGGGAGATCTGGGTGATTCTTTCCAGCTCTGACATTCTGAGAATCTCTGAGTATTTAGACTAAATCAGCTGAGTATTGGAGCCCCTGGATGGCCCTGTTGAGACAGCATTGCCAGGACTGTATATATACTGTCATGGTGTTCAGATAATATGAAGTACGAAAGGGATGAACAAGTGGAGAAGGGATGGTGGTAGTCATGTGTGAAGGGTGCAGTTCTTATCGCCCCTACACCCAGATAAAATTAGAACCTTGAACTTGTTTAAGATTTCAAATCACACAACATTTACTGAACCTTCTTTGCACTAGGTACTTTATGGAATTCCATCCATGAACACCATGGGCCTTGCTCTCAGGGGCTTAGAGCTTAATGTGTACTTGTGAGGAGAAGTGACAGAGACATATATCCAATTCTAGTATAAGGCAGCCCTAGTTTATATTACAGATTTGTTACTGTGTTCTTTTTAAGTACAGAAATTTCTCTATGGTCAGATGAATTAGAGGTGAAAAAAAAAAAAGAATGGAAGAAGGGAAATGAGTTGGGAGACAACTTTAGGAATGCAGGATGGGTGACCATTAGAGGGTCTGCCACTCTTTAGGTGTCCAATAAGTGTTTGCTGAATGAATGAACAAACGAATGGGAAATGAATGAACAAATGATAGGAAAAGGAATGATGAAATCCAGAAATTTCCAGGAAAGCATAAACTTGTATTAGAGTGGATACAGAGGATGATTGAAAGAAAGAAATTCAAGGTTATCAGATCCAATTCTGAATATCAACAATGGTAATGTCACTAAGAAAGATGAAGATGTAGGAAAACACTTTAGATGAGAAGAAGAAGAATATGTCAGGAATGCAAATTTGAGAATAAGACAGAGGGTACAAAGGAAGTTATGCAAATCTGTTAGCTCACTGAGACAGAGATTTTGGTTAGAAGAGCAGGAAGAGAAAAAGAAAAATGCACAAGGATGTGCCATAAGGAAGCCCAAGGTGATTCTGGGGGAACTAAGAGGGAAGCAAGACTTATCAGAAGATCATCTGCTTTTATTATGATGTCAGGCTTTGTTTTATGTACCTGAGATCAAAGAGTCCCCTGATAATTTTCTCCCAGTTCTTTTTAAATCTTTTTTTTCTCATTTCAGTTTTTATATTTCATTCATCTGTCTGTCTGGAATTTTTCAGGTATTCCCTCTTATTCGTCACTGTATTGCAGCTAATCAGTAACCAAGGGCCATGTGACTGCTGCTCACAGACACCCAAACAGGCAGGTGATGCTGGTGAGTTGAAGGAATACAACCTCCCAAGGTTTTCGGACACCTGGAGAGTGGCAGACCCTCTGATGGTCCCCCATCCTGCATTCCTAAAGTTTTCTTCTTAACTAATTTCCCTTCCTCCATTTTTTTTTTTTTCACCTCTAATCTATCTGGGCTAATCTTCCTAAATCTTTTTTTTTTTTTTAAAGAAGACAAGTTTAATTGAAGTATAGTCGATATACAATAGGATACCCTAAAGCGTTCTTTTCCTAATTCCACTTTTAGGTATAATGATATGAAATCTATTGTCCAGATTGGAATATTTTCAGGAGTTAAGGGGACCACTATTAATAATGATGCTGGAATGATGCTGGTAACTGTATTCTTGACAAGTGAAAGTGAGAGCGGAGAACAGCAGAGTAGAAAAAAGAATATAGAGTGGGGAAAGATAATGAGGATGGTTAATACTTGTTACCCATTGACCATTGAATTATACCCATCTGTGCCCCATAATTTCAGTGTTCTGGCTCAATCGCTTCATGCAACTTAATTCTTTCATCTGTTCATTCAAAAAATTTTCTTTTGGTGCCTACTGTGTACTTGGAACTGTGCTAGATGCTGGGAAGACAAAGGTAAACAAAATGGACAAAATTCCCACCATCATGGAGCTACGTGATAGTGTAATCACCCACTTATTTCTGAGTACGCTGGCCGTGTGCAAGCTTCCTTTTTTTTTTTTTTTTTTTTTTCCTTTTTTCTTTTTTTTTAACCTTCCCCTCCCTCACAAGATTGTTTTTGAGGAAACCATTCCTTCATGATCTGGAACTCAGCCAAAGGTTTGCCTTCTTAAAACACCTTTCCCCAAGTATTCTGGGCCCCAGTAATTGCCCCCTTCCCTAATACCATTTACCTTTTGATTGGGTACTTTGTAAATCTTAATTTGGTCTCCTCATTTTTCATGATTAACCTCACTATAAGCTCCTTAAATGTAGGTTTGATACTTCATGCTTGTATTGGTATGCTCAGTTTGCTATAACAAACTTCCACAGACTTGGCAGTGTAAACAACGGAAATTCATTTTCTCACAGTTCTGGAGCCTGTAAGTCCAAGATCAAGGTGACCACCTAATTCAGTTTCTGGCAAGAACTCTTCCTGGCTAATAGATGGCCACCTTCTTGTTCTTTGCTCATATGGCCTTCCTTAGTTTGTTTAGGGGAAAGGAGGCAGGAGTGGAAGCAAAAGTGAGGTCTCTCAGGTCTTTTTATAAGGACACACTAATTTATCAGACCAAGCCCTTATGATCTCATTTAACCTTAATTACATCCTTAAAGGTCACATCTTTAAATATAGTCACATTGGGGGTTAGAGCTTCAATGTGTGTTTTGGTGGGGGAAAGGGGAAACATTCAGTATGTAACCATGCTTTATTTTATTTATTTATTTTTTTACATTCACTAATGGTCTTTATTGCTTTGTGACAGAGCCATGTAAATACCTGGCTATTAACAGTTTCCATAAACACCTTTTTCCTGAAAGCCATGAGACTTATCTTTTCTATACCAGCTTTTAACAACAGAATAGTTACTATAGTAGTTAGCTGAGAAGATTTAGATCAGTCATGTCTAGAAATGAGACATGCTGGGGCTGGCTTCAAGGCATTGTCTCATTCTGAATCTCTAAAATATTTTGTTCTAGTAATTATGTGGATCCTCTAAAGTCATATCCCAACTTTTTATAAGAAATACCATTAAAATATAATACAAGTTAGCAGAAGATAATTTGCTAGCAACATGAGAGACCTCTGTAACAGTAAATACATAACTTACCCACCTGTTCATCCATCTGTTCATTCATACCACAAATAATTATTTTCTACTTTTCTGTAATAATACTTTTTATTATTTTTATTATTTTCTCTGCTAAATCCAAACAAGAAATGTGTACAGAGTAGAATGCCCAATAATTACTGCTTTAAGACATGTATAAAGAAAAGAGTTTCAGAGAAGATTACAAATGGAAAAGAAAGAACCATCAACTGTCTCAGAAAACTCTGGAAATGGCTTAACTTACTGTTCCACTCTGCTCTGTGGGCCCCTGTCTTCTCACTGAGTTTCCACCTCTTTGATTAGGAGAGGTAGTATGAGTTGTGAGTATACTTCAGGATCTAGCAAGAATCCACCCCTCCCCACTGTTTTCTTTGCCTCTTGTTCATATTTTGAGCACAGATTCTTACATTTGTGTCCCTGTATAGCATCAGTGGCACCTATATTCCTGAAATATGAACTGTAACCTCAGTTGGAAGTTCTCTTCCTTTCTTGCTGGTCTTGAGCACTCACCCTTAGATATGCTCGTCCTCCAGAAATTGTGACTCAGCTTATTGGAAAAGCTGTGAGACAGTGGAAACTGGTCAAACTTTTTTGAAAAGCAGTAGGCATCACTGCAAAACAATTTCATTCCCTCTGGCCCAGTTACTCTTTTGTGGAACTTTTATCCTAATAATATATTTCAGTAGGAAGAAAACTTTGTGTAAAGTGATCATGATAGGATTATTGAAGTGGTTAAGTAGCAGGGAGCAACAAAAATGTTAAATGCTAGCAAAATTGTGGGTAAATTATAATGACTTCAATTGGTAGTGTATTATATAGTCATAAAATGGTCTTATGATTAAATAGCAATGTGGAAAATTACATATGGTAGGAAGCAAAATTATATCTACTGTATACTTGCAACCATATATAATCTAAGTATGGACAAGTTTGAAGAGGAATATAGTAAAAGGAACATTAATTATGTGTTAGTATCATGGAGTCATTTTTCTGTTTTCTTTTATGACCCCAATCCCCTCAAGATTTGAGGTATGCTAGAGTTACCTATATATCCCCAAAGTAGAAATAATTAATTGTGGTATGAATGAATAGATGGATGAACAAGTGGGTAAGTTTATATATTTACTGTTATAGAGGACTCTCATTTTGCTATATATATATATATGACATATATTACATACCTATATTACCTATATATTTTATGTCAAACTCACTGAGAAGTTCCTGCTCATTCCTGACATCGGTTTTGTGTATTAGCACCTTTTGGTTGTTCTGTCTACTTTCACCCTTTTGTCAAAGTTAGATACTTTGTATCACGCAAAGTCTTATCAGAGCATGACCTCACCCTGCCATGCTTTAGCTAGACCTGTTCCCCAACTCAGCGTTTCTCGTTTGCATAGTAGATTGGGTGATAGTTCATCAGAGGGATAGCTTGGTGAGAAGCAGACAGAATGAATGAGCATATGTAGCTGGATCCAGTTACAGAGTAGTCCCTAGAAAGTAGGTTATTGTATGATTAGGCTCCAGTAGGCTCTGTTACTTGAAGAACAATGTTACCCCTTACTATGACAGGGCTTAAGAACAGAGATGTAAACAGGGGCCTCATACCTGGATATGGAGCAAAAGGTGAAATCTTAGTCATACCCTAAGACAATTGCAGTTGCTGGTTTATGAAACAATTCTTGAGCATCTATTTTGTGCCAGCCATTATATCATTGGTATTAGGGGAATAGGTCAGCAAGAACTAAAAGCCAAACTGTTTTGGAGAGCTACTGAGCTAAGGATCTTTAAGTTAATTTTTTCTAGGGACCAGATGAGGAGTTTGATGGCTCTAATCCTGGGAGTAGATGTGAGACAGGAGGAAACAGGGTGGATTTTATATTACTCATTGCTTACCCTAATGCTGGACTTTTTGGGTTCCCCTCTTGTCTTTCCATAAGCCTTTATTTACTTCGGCATCTGGCTCTACCCTCATTTTTTTTTTCATCTTATTTTTGATCAGTTCCCCCTGTCTTTGAACATTTCCTCTTGTTTGTGAGACCCTGTGATGTATTACATCTTGTGGTCTTTGGATAGAGAATAAGTGAGACCCTGTGGTGTGAAATTCTGCTGTATACCACATCTTGTGATCTTTGGATAGAGAATAGGTGACATGTGCAATTTCTGTTTCTTCTGTTAGATGGTGGAACTGAGGAGGTGTTGATCCCAAAATCACTCCTAAAATGTGAGAATCTTACACTTTGAAGAGAACTCCACAGAGGTGTTTCCAGGGAAGTAAAAATTTAGAAAGCTCTTCTGAAGAGGAAGAGAAGATTCAACAGGCCATTGTGATGCTTCAAGCAAGAGAAAATGAGGAGAAAGACAAGAAGCTTCAGGCATAAGATAGTTAAAGACAATAAAACACTTACAGAAGTGAGTGAGCATGAATATGAAAAAGATGGTAATGAGTGCTTGGATCCTGCAACAAATATGAGAATTCAGGCTGAAAAGAAACAGTATGTATGTACTGAGTGTGGGAAAGCCTTTAGTCAGAGTGCAAATCTTACAGTACATGAGAGAATCCACACAGGAGAGAAACCCTATAAATGTAAGGAGTGTGGAAAAGCCTTCAGTCATAGCTCCAACCTTGTTGTTCATCGGAGAATCCACACTGGACTGAAGCCCTACACATGCAGTGAATGTGGGAAATCTTTCAGTGGTAAGTCTCACCTCATTCGGCATCAGGGAATCCATAGTGGGGAGAAAACTTATGAATGTAAGGAGTGTGGGAAAGCCTTTAGTCGGAGTTCAGGTCTTATTTCACATCATAGAGTTCACACTGGGGAGAAGCCCTACACTTGTATCGAGTGTGGGAAAGCCTTTAGCCGTAGTTCAAACCTTACTCAGCATCAAAGAATGCACAAAGGAAAAAAAGTTTACAAATGTAAGGAGTGTGGGAAAACATGTGTTTCTAATACAAAGATTATGGACCATCAGAGAATTCACACAGGGGAGAAGCCTTATGAGTGTGATGAGTGTGGAAAAGCTTTCATTTTAAGGAAGACCCTTAGTGAACATCAGAGACTTCACCGTAGAGAGAAACCTTACAAATGTAATGAATGTGGGAAAGCTTTTACTTCTAATCGAAACCTTGTTGATCATCAGAGAGTTCACACTGGAGAGAAACCTTATAAATGTAACGAATGTGGAAAAACCTTCAGGCAGACTTCTCAAGTTATTCTACATTTGAGAACGCACACTAAGGAAAAGCCCTTTAAATGTAGTGAGTGTGGGAAAGCCTATCGTTACAGCTCACAGCTTCTTCAACACCAGAGAAAACATAATGAGGAGAAAGAAACATCATAAATAACATATATTGTTGGTAGTAGGCCTAATTGCTACTTTTTGGAAAAACAATTTTTCATTATTCTTGACTTTAATTAAATTTCTGTGACTCCATACAGGGAAAGTAACCAGAAGCAGACAAAGATGATCAGAGGGATATTCATGCTGGCATCATATATAACTGAAGGAAGAGAACTAGATTTTCAGTAGCATAGGGTTTAAATGAATGGTGGTCTATCTACATGATGGTTTTATAGCCGTTATAAACATTTTTAAAGAATAATGCCATGAGGAAAATTATTTGTATAAAATGGAAGATAAAGAGAAAACAAATTTGATCCAAATTTTTTTTGATCCAAATTTTTAAAAAACATGTACCTATAGGAGAAAAATATGAATGAAATAATACCAAACCAAAACGTTAACAGTGATTATTGTTGGGTGGTAGGATTATGGGCGATTTCTATTTTCTTTATACTTTTCTATGCTTTTTAGATTTTCTACAAGAATATACTACTTTTATATTCAGGAAAGAAGTACAGTATTTTTTAAATACAATAAGTACATGTTCATTTTCACTCATCAGTGTTATGAAAGGCATGTAGAACATGGACCCTAAACTCATGGGATTCCACCCTAATAGTGGCACTTGGTAGTGGTGGAAGCATGAGCAAGTCACTTCCTTTAAGAGCCTGTTTCCTGTTTGTTAAATAATAAACATCAGTTGTTGGTCTTTTGCTGTTTTAAAATAAACTGACATTTTTAAACTCTTAGACTAAAAGAACAACAAAAATTTACCACATTCTCCTCTCCCACGGTTGTGAGATCTGCAGGTAATAGAGACTTCATATTTTCGATATATATTTACAAAACCAGAAAAAATAACCCCTTATGAAATTGAAACAATTGCAGGTACATAGCCTGTAAAGATGCACTCAGCATAATCTAAAATGAGGGGAAGACTCTGACTTCTCATGTATAATTTGGTATCTTAAATTATGGACTTTGGGATCAGAGTATGTGTTCTGATCCCAGATCTGCCACGCACTAGCTTGTCAATTATGGACAAGTCACTTAACTGCACTGAGCCTTAGACTTATCTGCAAAAGAGAATAACTACCTTCTCCACAGGGTTGTGAGGATTTAATGAGATAATTCATGTATTATGTGACAAGGCTGGCACATAATAAATGAAAATAGCTCAACTGTGGGACATCAGAGCAGTGTTTCTAAACTCTGAGTGATTCAGGAAAAGTTTTACCTAAGGTAGCATTTAGGACATTTTCAGGTGTAATGAGCAAAATATCAAGAACTAGTAGCTAAAACCTTAAGAACATTGATTGCTTACGTATGGGGAAGTCTGGAGGTAAGCATTCCCAAATTTGGTTTGACAACTGAGCAATTCATCAAACTTAAGTCTTCATTGCATAATTTTCAGCATATTGGATTTCATTTTTTGCAGTCTCCCGGTTGTAAGATGTTGGCCATAACTGGGAACTCTACTCTTCACAACTCTTTCAGAGTCAGGAAGTGAGGAAAGGAGCTAAGGCTTTCTGATCTATTTGCCTTCTCTCTTTTATCATTGAGGAAATGTTTCTTGGGAGATGGGAGGGATGCTGTGCAGTCAGTGCTACAGGCGCTCACTAGCTTCCTCTGCCTTTATGTCTGGGCCTTTGAGAAGGCCTTAACCGATTTTCAGCGTTTTAAACTTCTGAGTCCTTAGCTCAAGATCCCACGGGGAACACTTAGAATCTCCCCATTCTTAAATGCAGTCACCTTTCTTTCTTCATATACAGTGAATTCTTTTTTTTTTTTTTTACTGTTATCCTACCATGGTGTTTCTTGACCTCTTTTTTTTTTCCAATTTATTTATTTTCAGAAAAACAGTATTCATTATTTTTTCACCACACCCAGTGCTCCATGCAAGCCGTGCCCTCTATCATACCCACCACCTGGTACCCCAACCGCCCACCCCCCCGCCACTTCAAACCCCTCAGACTGTTTTTCAGAGTCCATAGTCTCTCATGGTTCATCTCCCCTTCCAATTTACCCAAATTCCCTACTCCTCTCTAACGCCCCTTGTCCTCCATGTTATTTGTTATGCTCCACAAATAAGTGAAACCGTATGATAATTGACTCTCTCTGCTTGACTTATTTCACTCAGCATAATCTCTTCCAGTCCCATCCATGTTGCTACAAAAGTTGGGTATTCATCCTTTCTGATGGAGGCATAATACTCCATAGTGTATATGGACCACATCTTCCTTATCCATTCATCCGTTGAAGGGCATCTTGGTTCTTTCCATAGTTTGGCGACTGTGGCCATTGCTGCTATAAACATTGGGGTACAGATGGCCCTTCTTTTCACGACATCTGTATCTTTGGGGTAAATACCCAGGAGTGCAATTGCAGGGTCATAGGGAAGCTCTATTTTTAATTTCTTGAGGAATCTCCACACTGTTCTCCAAAGAGGCTGCACCAACTTGCATTCCCACCAACAGTGGAAGAGGGTTCCCCTTTCTCCACATCCTCTCCAACACATGTTGTTTCCTGTCTTGTTAATTTTGGCCATTCTAACTGGTGTAAGGTGATATCTCAATGTGGTTTTAATTTGAATCTCCCTGAGGGCTAATGATGATGAGCATTTTTTCATGTGTCTGATAGCCATTTGTATGTCTTGATTGGAGAAGTGTCTGTTCATATCTTCTGCCCATTTTTTGATGTGTTTGTCTGTTTCGTGTGTGTTGAGTTTGAGGAGTTCATTATAGATCCTGGATATCAACCTTTTGTCTGTACTGTCATTTGCAAATATCTTCTCCCATTCCGTGGGTTGCCTCTTTGTTTTTTTGACTGTTTCCTTTGCTGTGCAGAAGCTTTTGATTTTGATGAAGTCCCAGAAGTTTATTTTCACTTTTGTTTCCTTTGCCTTTGGAGATGTGTCTTGAAAGAAGTTGCTGTGGCTGATATCAAAGAGATTACTGCCTATGTTCTCCTCTAAGATTCTGATGGATTCCTGTCTCACGTTGAGGTCTTTTATCCATTTTGAGTTGATCTTTGTGTACGGTGTAAGAGAATGGTCGAGTTTCATTCTTCTACATATAGCTGTCCAGTTTTCCCAGCACCATTATACAGACATACAGTGAATTCTTAAGCCTAATGCCATTTGTCTTATGCACATGGTGATTATTCTTATCCCATTCAATTCTTTTAACATTTGTACAAGAAAATTGAGTCTCATTGAGGTTAGGTGACTCAGTAGTTAGTGCTTGGAGCCAGGATTTGAACTCAGATCTGAGTTTTAAGTCCATGCTTCCTTCATGATACCAAAGTGCCTCAGCCCACCATAGCAGTTCTCTATGTGAGTGGGAAATCAGTTGGGACTCTCCTGAGTAGACGCCTCAATGAAAGGTAATTGTATCTGGATAATCATTTGATCATGGTTTCATAAGGAAGATGCTATCTGTCTTCTCTGAGTTCAATTTATGGCTTATCTCTGCACCTTGTAATTTAGTTTTAAGAATTATATATTTCTTCCTTGCTGTTATTGGAGACAAAGAAGCAGAAGGTTGTAAAGGGTATTGTGTGAAAAGGGTTTGGTTTTGTCGTATTTTGATAGGATAGTGGCTTATATTCAGTTTTGGGATGTTATAATCCCTCTTTGCATGGTTATTCAAAACAAGGTCTAGAGGTTAGTCCCTCTTTGTATAGTTACTCAAAACAAGGTTTGCTGCATTCAGGGATAGAACTGTTTGGTAGGCACTTCCCCAAGAGTGGGTGAACATGAGGGTAGGATAACCCACATGTGGCAGTGGGTTACATTACTGTAGTACTAAGTGTCCTTCCACCATTTTTCCCTTGTCTTGTGTCCTTTTAAAATTAAGGGAGGTGTTTGTAATTAGTATCCCATGCATTTTGTCTCGCCAGCCATCCTCACCCGCTGATTACCTCTGTGGAAACTCCCCATGACTAATGTCTACTGGTGGCCAAAACTAAGAAAACAGGCAGTTGGCTTCTTATATAACTATCAGAGTTTATTTTTTGAACATTTATTATCACCAAGCAGAGTTGATATTTGCTATGTTGCCAAGCAGGTATTCTGTGATACTTTCCTATCACTGTCTCATAGCATCTGAGATTCTTTCAAATAGGCTTTCTTTTTCATCTTGAAGATTTTTGTGATCTTCAAGAGTAAATACTTTTGGAAGGAGACTGTGTCATCTCAAACCCAGCGATCTGAATACAGATCTTCACATATCTTGCCTCAGGCAAGGTAAGATAATAAACCCTCACGCATTTTCTAGGCTGATACCTGTCTTGAGCTGCAAGAGTAAATGCTGATAAGTGGTCCTCATGCCCTTTCAGACGAATATTCTGCACTATAATTTGAACTGATTATCCACCTTCCTCTAGGGGTCTTTCAAAACCACCAGCTGTTAACTTCAGTCAGAGTTTAATTATGCAGTTCTTACCATACTTTTAGGCCTTTCAAGATGCACACTGGACTCAGGGTCTCTTTGTGTTTTTTCCAGCATCCTGTGTTAATGGAAACCTGGCTGTTCCTTAATAGCAGTGCTTCTTTTGCAGCACCTCATTTGTTAGTTTTTGTCTCCCTCAACCCATTTTCCTGTCTTTACTGCTATTTTTTCTTTATTCTCCATCAACCCAGCTCATCAAAAACCCAGCTCTTTTGAAATATACATTGCTGGATTACTGTGTATTACCCAGGACTGTTTTTGTTATCTGCTGGATTCCTGTGCACTCACACTTAACTCATTTATGTCTTTAGTACCCTGAATATTCTGGAGGAATATAAAAAGGTGATATTTTTAGCCATAGACATCCTGGTTATGTAGAATTGCTCTTGTGTAGAATAGAGATATATATGTCCTCCTTTTAGTTGAGATAATGTGAAATAAAATCTCATTTTATATAGCTTGATTAAAGAGAAATATGAAAGACAAAGAATTAAGCATAGAAAGAAGAATGTCTTCCTAGGTTTAGAGATACTTTTTATTGATGGTATGTACTGTATTAGTTCTTACTTGGAACTGAGAAGAAAATCAAAACCAAAAAGGGCTTTAAATTCCATAAGACTAAATTTGATTTCAGTTCTGTAACCTCAGTGACAGACTTCCTTTTTTAAATTTTTCCATTAAATATAAATAATTCCATTTAATATAAGTGAATAAAATAGTATGCTTGCATTGTTAGATTGTTTTCAGAAACTAGACTGTCTTTAATCACCTGATGTTATAAAGCTGTTTTTGCAGGGCATAGTTATAGTATCTCCAATAAATCTGTTATTATTGTTAGAAATACCACTGAATTTTTTTTCTTGTTGCTTCCTTTGTTCATAGTGGAAAGAAACACTTCAGTTTGCTTTTCTTTAGGCAGCTGTTTTTTGGAATGAACTGATTTGGCTTATTTCTGATTTAAACACAACATGCAGCTTGTAATTTTCATACTTCTACTACATAAACAGGAGCTGTCTAGCCAATAGAAAGTGTCTTGTAATTTCCTTAAAGGACTTGTACAGGCTGTTATTGTCCCGGCTCCTTTTTTTGGCCCCATCTGTGTTTCAAATCTTTACTATTATGTAGACCTTAGATGGCTATATAAAACCAGCCATGTTCCCTGATGTCTGTTTCTGCTCCAGAAAGTGGGTTTGTAAGTGGTATAAAGGAGACAGCAGACTCCTTTCTGGGCAACGCAGACAATGACCTGACTAGTTCCCACTCTTCCCACTGACCATTTAAATGCACATGGCACATTTTGACCACAGGGATTGTGTAGACATGCAAAAGCTGTAATGTGTCTCTGAAACTAAGACCAGTGGACTCCAAATCTGGGAACCACAAGAGGTAACAGCACACATACAGATCAACTTCTGAGGGCCACCAAATCTGGACCAGGGTCTGGGAATCTATATAAAACAATGCTTTTGCAGTGGGAATTGAAGAAAATTTTTCATTGGGATCCTTGATTCTTTACATGACTACTGTGATAATTGTCCATTTTTCCCTCAGAAGAACCTATAAATTACAAAATTACTGAGATATATACTGAAGTTTGTATAATCATGACAAATCAGCAACCAGTTTACAGAGTATGAAATAAAATGCTGTCACATTTGCAGTGTTTGTTTTATCACAAAACTGAGCAGAGATTCGTGCCTTTAAAAGGTATAATAAAACAGTATGGCAAACTAGATAATTAAAGCCCTTTGGCTACAAAATAACCTAGAAATTCTGGGTAAAATTTAAACATCCTTTTAAAGGACTTTTGAGAAGATAAAATAAATGCACAGAGCCTAAAATAAAGAGGAGGTGGAAGCCAGCAAGATAAGTCATTGGTGATATCTTGGGTGCTGTGAGGTAGTTTGGTGATATTGCTCACCAAGGAACATAGATTTTATTTGCTGCAAGGGCAGGATTTGAATCTGTGAGCTTGTAAAGGTGGAGAATTTGAAGTGAGATTTCTGTAAGAAGCCCAGATGTTATAAGCTATATCCTCAGTGAAAGCATGCTTTAGAAAAAAGTCAACCAGGAGCAAAGGAGCACATCAAGGAAGCTTGTGAGATTTGTCATGGGCTTTAAGTGGAAAATAAAAGTCTTGCTAATAATTAGTAGTCATGAGTCAATCCTCATGGTAATTTCGGGTTTAAATTTGAGAAACACTAAACCAATAATGTAATACAAAATTAGATATGTGCACTTGCAAGTATTCATGGAATAGTTATTTAAAACTTCAACAAATTTTTAAAATACTGAATTATCTAATTGTTTTTAGGTTGAGCTTTTTAGGAAGTATGCATAGGCAAAGGATAACATGCAGCAAATTTATTGGAGAGTGTTCTTGGGATAACCACCTATAGAGCAGGGAGAACACCAGATTAGTAGCAGGAGAAGTCATCTGAGTTGCTTCAAACTCGGTCAGACCAGTCTGCCTTTCAGAATTCTGTAGACCAGAGGTGAGGTCTGGGCCCTTATACCCCTTCCTCAGCCAATCACTGAGTACAAGCTTCATCACACTACCTTCAAGGGAACCACAATCTTGGATTAGGTCGACTTCTTCAGCTGAGGATAGTTTCTGGAGAGGACTGACAGTTGAGGGCTTTCAGCCTGCCCCTCTAGGGGGTGGAAGGCAAGGGAACAATCCAGGGAAATCCAGACAGTGCAACAAAATGTCCTCTACACTGATCATAATGCAGTTAGAATAGGAATCAACTAAAAAAACCACATACATTTGGAAATTAAACACAACTTTTCTAAATAATTCATGGGTTGAAGAAAACTTAATGAAGATGAGAAAATACTTAGACATGAATAAAACTGAAGGAGAGACTTCCTGTTCTGGCCATATTAGAATTAGAGGGACCAGAATTAGATCCCTGCCTCAAACAAAAGTCCCAGACAAAATATATGAAACAAGGATTTTTAACACATTGATACCAGCAACAAAAAAACAAGGATCTGATAGAAATAAATGAAGTGAGCCCTTATGTGTCCCAGTTTATTGCCTTGAGAAAGCCTCCTGGCAGTAGCATAGGGAGGAGGAACCAAGTGGAGTCTGGTGAAATTCTTAAGTTGAAGAGAGAGCGCTGAGAATCCAAGGAGACTGGGGCAGGAAGTGTTCACAAGGTAGAACTGGAGGAGAGAGAACTACACAGAAATTTCTGGGTATCTGTGAATGGTCCCCTCCTCCCCCAGGATATTCAGCAGAGTACTGATGGGCACATTACATGAGGAAACATGTAAGGCCGGTTGAGAAAAACGTTCCAAAGGATTTGAGTGAACAGCTCCAGGCACAAAAGCAAGTCCAGGAATATCATCTTCCCACAAGTCAGGTCAAGACTGAAAAAAATGTAATTCCTTTGTGCATTGGGTAAAGTACTCAGAAGGGGCTTACCTTAGTAGTGGAGAACAGTAAGCCTAGAATAAATCTGGAGAAAACTGCTCTAAGGTACATCACAAATTGCTCAAAACCAGTCAAGAAGAGAGAATTATAAAAACAGCCAGAGGAAAAAACATGCATAGAGAAAGAAGATAGGCATAGCAACAGATTTCTCTTTGTACTCTGTACCAGCATGAAGACAATGAAACAGCATCATTAAAGCACTGAAAGAAGAACCTGCCATCCTGGAATTCTAGAGCAGTCAATATGTCATTCAAGCACAAACCAAGACACATCTTCAGGCATTAAAAAGCTAAAAGAGGGGCACCTGCATGGTTCAGTCAGTTAAGAGTCTGCCTTGGGTTCAGGTCATGATCCTGGAGACCTGGGACCAAGCCCTGCATCTAGCTCCCTGCTCAGTGGGGAGTGTTTCTCCCTTTGCCCCTCACCCCACTTGTGTTTCTCTCTCTCTCTCTCTCTTTCTCTCTCTCTCTCTGTCTCAAATAAATAAATAAAATCTTAAAAAAAAAAAAAAGCTAAAAGAATTCATCAGTAGCCAACCTTCACTACAAAAAATGTTAAAGTAAGTCCTTCAGTAAGAAGAAAAATGAAGTGAGGCAGAAATTATTTTTTCCCATCGTTTGTCTTGCATGTTTTTAAAAGTTTATTTAACTAATTTCCAGGTGGGGCTCAAACTCACCACCCTGAAATGAAGAGCTGCATACTTTTGAGCCAGCCAGATGCCCCTGTCTTAAAATTTGGGCTGTTGTGTTGGCTGTCCTCTGCATTATAGGACATTTAGTAGCACCCATGGCTTCTATCCACTGGACACTGGTGTTTCAAAAGTATCTCTAGGTGTTGCCGCCAGGTTAGAACTACTACTAAGCATATACCTGGTATACCACTGGTATACCACTGTATACCAGAAAAGCACTGGTATACAGAAAGTGATATAATGTCACCTGAAAGTAATAGAGATACATACTATAAATTGCAAAGCAATCATTAAAATAAAACAAAGTTATTGCTAATAACAAAAAGATAAAATTGTGTAGAGTTATACATTCACAAATTAGCATATACAAAATTGGTGAAATCTCAATAAGCTCTGTAGATTGTACAATTCACTCTCCTGGTTGAATTGATATTGTGCTCTAGTTATGCAAGATGTGACCTTTGGGGGAAACTGGATGAAAGATACACAGGAACTCACTGTACTTTTTTTTTTAACTTCCAAAATTTTAGAGAAAATAAAACTGATAAACTTCCAGCAAGATTAATTAAGAGAACACACAAAGTACCAATATCGAAAATGAAAGAGATATCAATTAGAAGAGATCTTACGCCAATTAAAGACATAAATTATTGTGATGGTTAACTTTATATTGAACTTGACTGAGCTAAGAGGTACTAGATAATGATACTTCTGGGTGTGTCAGGTTATTTCCAGAATAGCATTTGAATTGGTAAACTCTGGGAGTTAGGAAGGGTTCTAACAATTTGGTTGACTGGCTGAAACAAACCAAAAGATACACCCCCTAAACCCCATGAATGAAACGGAAATGTTCAACCTCCTTTTTTTCCTTCAGTTAATAGAAAATAATTTAAAGGCTTAGAGAGATTGCAGTGTTTAGAGTGGATTTGTCATTTAAAGTGTACTCACCCACCTTGGGTATGTCGATAAGACATACTTATTGTCTTTCGGGTTCTTTAAAAGACATAAAATCACATAGAGTAATAATTCTAATAATACCACAAAAAACAGGGAAAGGGAATAAAACTGTGCAGGCAGTAGCTACACAGGAGTTTGTATCTCACTGGAAATTACTATAAATCTGAAGTACAATCTCATAACAAGATAAGTATTAAGAACAACCACTAAGTAATAATGTAAAAAATGCAACCAAAAAATTGCTAAGGGAATTAACATGTTAGAATAGTGACTCAATGCAAATGAAAGAAGTAAAGGAAGACAAGAAAACAAGACAGATGTATGAAAAATAAAAGGGAAAATGGCAAATATAAATCAAACTATACCAATAATGACATTAAACTTTTTTTATTTCTTTTCAGCGTAACGGTATTCATTGTGTTTGCACCACACCCAGTGCTCCATGCAATCCATGCCATCTCTGATACCCACTACCTGGTTCCCCCAACCTCCCACCCCCAGCCCCTTCAAAACCCTCAGATTGTTTTTCAGAGTCCATAGTCTCTCATGGTTCACCTCCACTTCCAATTTCCCTCAACTCCCTTCTCTCCATCTCCCCTTGTCCTCCATGCTATTAGTTATGCTCCACAAATAAGTGAAACCATATGATAATTGACTCTCTATCCTTGAATTATTTCACTCAGCATAATCTCTTCCAGTCCCATCCATGTTGCTACAAAAGTTGGGTATTCATCCTTTCTGATGGAGGCATAATACTCCATAGTGTATATGGACCACATCTTCCTTATCCATTCGTCCACTGAAGGGCATCTTGGTTCTTTCCACAGTTTGACGACCGTGGCCATTGCTGCTATAAACATCAATGGGGTACAGGTGGCCCTTCTTTTCACTACATCTGTATCTTTGGGGTAAATACCCAGTAGTGCAATTGCAGGGTCATAGGGAAGCTCTATTTTTAATTTCTTGAGGAATCTCCATACTGTTCTCCAAAGTGGCTGCACCAACTTGCATTCCCACCAACAGTGGAAGAGGGTTCCCCTTTCTCCACATCCTCTCCAGCATATGTTGTTTCCTGTCTTGCTAATTTTGGACATTCTAACTGGTGTAAGGTGGTATCTCAATGTGGTTTTAATTTGAATCTCCCTGATGGCTAGTAACACATTTTTCATGTGTCTGATAGCCATTTGTATGTCTTCATTGGAGAAGTGCCTGTTCATATCTTCTGTCCATTTTTTGATATGATTGTCTGTTTTGTGTGTGTTGAGACATTAAACATTTTTTAGTTTAAATTCAATTTGGTTAACATATACTATATTATTAGTTTCAAGGGTAGAATATAGGGATCCATCAGTTGCATATAAAACCCAATAAATCAAATACTCTCCTTAGTGCTCAACAGCCAATTACCCCATCCCCCAACCCACCACCCCTCCAGCAATCCTGAGTTTGTTTCCTACAGGTAAGAACCTCTGTGGTTTGCCTCCCTCTCTGTTTTCATCTTATTTTATTTTTCTTTCCCTTCCCCTGTGTTCATCTGTTTTGTTTCTTAAATTCCACATATGAATGCAACAATATGGTATTTATCATTCTCTGACTGACTACTTTTGCTTAGCATAATACCCTTTAGTTCAATCCATATTGTTGCAAATGGCAATATTTCATTCTTTTTGATGACTAAGTTCCACTGTATATGTATACGTACATACACACACATGCACACCACTTCTTCTTTATCTGTTCATCTGTTGAAGGGCATCTGGGCTCTTCCCATATTTTGGTTATTGTGGACACTGCTGATACAAACATTATGCTGCATGTACCCCTTCAAATCACTATTTTTGTATCCTTTGGCAAAATACCTAGAAACCACCATAATGACATCGAGAGAAGGAGGGGAAAGATGGTGGAGAAGTAGGAGACCCTGTTTCAACCAGTCCCTTAAAGTGAGCTAATTACTACCAGAGCACTCTGAACAACCATGAAATCTGCCTGAGATAGAGGATTATACACTTCTGGATCTATACAGGGTCAGAAGACACCAGTGGAGAGGTAAAGTGGAGTGGGAATGTTTGGACTGTTATTGGAGTATAAACAGAAGGAGGAAGGAGTCACCAGAAGCCACCCCTTGGAAAGTAATACCCCAATAAGAGAGTGCCCTGCAACTGGGGACCAGCATTAACTTTGGAGTCTGGTTAAAAACTCAAAAAGAGCAAACGATCTTAAGGGGCAACTGGTGGAAACAGGCATTCATGGGCACAGGTCTAAGCCCACACTCTCAGGATGGTCACTGCTGGTGAGAGAGAGCATGCCAGAGAGAGTGCAGTGGAGCCCCTGGGGTTGTGCAGCTTGTGCCATGGCTTGGCTGGGCACACTCCTGCTCCCGCATGAGGGATTCTGGTGACGGCACCAGCTTGGGCTCCCTAGAACTTTCACACACTGTGTGACTGGGGTCTGACCCACTCCATGCCCACGCCTGAGAAAACTCTGTGTGGGCGCTAGCCGATGGTCTCTAGGACCAGCCAAGCCATGATTCATGGTGCCAACCTGAGGTCTGTATCCCAAACAGTGGTCCTGGCAAAGGCAGCCACCAGAAGCAGGCTCCCTGGACCAATATTGCTTGTGGTTTTAGTGGCACGGAGGTGCAGAGACAAGTGGGCACTTCAGGCTACCCCTGAGACAGTGGCTGGGGATGTGCTCTGCCTGTGCGAGGTTGCACAGCTCAGCGGGAGTTTGCAGAGAGGGAGTTTGTGTGTCCTGGGCCACCCAGAGGGGAGCTGACTGAGGCTTCTTTCTGAGACAAAGGTTTGGATGCAGTTTGCTTTCCACTTTCCACCAGAAGCCACCAAAGGGAAAAAACCTCCAGAGAACAAAAGCCTGAAAAACCAGTTTCCACAGCACCACCCTCCCCACTTGAGAAGCAGCAAGAGGACTCAATCCAAGCAAGAATAATTGATAAACAAGGAGCAGTCTCCTCCTCCAGAAAGACAGTGAAAAGAAGGAGAGAACCACCACTACAGGATCCCCATATAACTGTAAAACAAGGGAAAACAACATATTAAGCTCACGGTATTGCCCTAAAACCTGTATATTTCATAGGTACAACATTTATTTCTAATTTGTTCTCACTACTCTTTTTTTTTAATTTTTTAACCTACTTACTATTACAGCTAGAGGTTTAATACAATATATTCTATAATAACCTTTTAACTTGAACTTTTTTCATACATATACCTGTGTTTTTCTTTTTTTTTTAATACACATATAGATATGAGCTTTAAGGTAATCCTCTTTCCCTAATCAATACTACCCCTATATATGAGTCAATTTTTATCTCCTTTCATCTCTGTAAAGTTGAGTCCTTTAACAAAGATAATCAAGATACACCGAGGAAGAATCAAATAACCTTCCTTGCCCACATCGAGGACTTAAAACCACCCTCTCATCTTTTTCCTCTATCAGGATTTCTGTGTATTTATTTTGTTCTGGTATTATATAAATCTTATCCATGGGGTTTGTTTTGGCTGGGTTCTTTTTTTTTCCCCCTTGTCATTTACTTTTGTTTGTCTTTTTGTTTATCCGCTTCTGTTTGTATACCATATAAATCTCACCTTTGGGGCTTATTCTCGCTGGGTCTTCTCTTTTTTCCCGTCTCTCTCTCTCTTTATCTCTTTTTTTCTTCTTTCTTTCATTTTGGTGGTGACTTCTGATTGCTCAGAAGTGTTCCAAGATGGACCTTGCCTGGATCATGGTTGGTATATTCAGGTGTACATCACTTAAACCAGCTCTTACCAAAATGACTAGGAGGAGGAACAACCAACAGAGGAAAAATTGAGACTGGGCACTCTCCATCAGAGCTATTGGATATGGATGTAAATAGTAAGTCGGAAAGGGAATTCAATTAACAAATTGGAAACAAATTATCCAGGCAATGGCTAGGTTGGAGAAAACCATTAGTGATGACATGGAATCTCTAAGGGCAGAAGTGAAAGCCACCCATGAAGAAGGTAAAAATGCTATCAATGATATCTAATCTAATCTAAATACCCTAACAGGTAGGGCAACTGAGGCAGAAGATAGAATTAGTGATCCAGAGGAAAAACTGATATAGGAAAAGAATCAGGAAGAGGCCTGGAACATTAGAAGCCATGAAAACAGAATTAAGGAAATAAATGACTCCAATAAAGTTTCAATGTCAGAATTATTGGGATCCCAGAGGGGGTGGAGAAAGAAGACTAGAGGATATAGTTGAACAAATTGTACATGAAAATTTTCCCAATCTAGGGAATGGAACAAGCATTTGTGTCCTAGAGGTATAAAGAACAACCCCCAATATCAATGAATCTGGAAAAGACCTTGAGGCACTTGATTGTGAGTCTGGCAAATCATAATTTTAAACAAAAGCTTTTGAGAGCAGCTAGGGGGAAGAGATTCCTTAGGTACAGAGGAAAGCATATCAGAATAATGTCATAAATGTCCACAGAAACCTGGAAAGCCAGAAAGGGCTGACAAGACATATTCAGGGCACTAAATGAGAATAACAGGTAGCCAAGAATACTTTATCCAGCAAGACTGACATTCAAAATGGATGGAGAAATAAAGAGCTTCCAAGATTGGCAAGGTTTAAAAGAGTATGTGACCACCAAGCCAGCACTACAAGGAATATTAAGAGGGGTTCTATAAAAGAAGAAAGAACCCAAGAGTGACATAGAATAGAAAATTACAGGGACAATCTATACAAACAGGAACTCCACAGAAAACACAATGTCAATAAAAATGTATCTTTTAATAATCACTCTCAATGTGAACAGCCTATATGCTCCCATAAAATGTCACAGGGTTGCAGATTGGATAAAATGACAGGACCCATCCATATGTTGTCTAAAAGAGACCCATTTGGAACCAAAGGCTACATCCAGACTGAAAGTGAAGGGATGGAGAAGAATCTTTCATGCCATTGCACCTCAAAAGAAATCTGGGGCAATTATTCTTTTGTCAGAATAATTAGATTTTAAACTAAGCACTGTAGTCAGAGATACAGAAGGACACTACATCATTCTTTTTTTTTTTAACAAACTTTAGTTTCATTTTGAATTTCTTTTTTACAGCGTTTTAAAAATAGCATGTCATAAATACTTGCAAAACAGAACAATATAATCAAATAGTACAGAAATCTTTTAAGTATAAAGTGAGAAACCTCTTCCCTTTTCTCTCCCTCCCATCTCCCATCAGGCCCTTTATCTGGAATTAGCCACTGTTCACTTGGTTGGTGTCCTTTCAGATATGTTCCATGCATTACTCAAACATACATATTCAATGCATGAAATTCTTTTTTTTCACCACAGGATATTACTGATTCATTCTTCTGAAGCGTGTTTTTTCCACATGATTTAATGTGGTAACTTTTTCATATCTGCACATGTTTACTTCATCATTTCTGATGAAATATATTACTCCATAGTACAGAAGTACTATTACTTATTTAACCAGCCCTCTGTTGATGGCATTTAGATCATTTCCACTTTTTCACTGTTACAAACAACACTGCAATTAACATCCTTTAAATGTTGATAATATTGCAAAATCACTCTCTAAAAAGATTATAGTAATTTATACTTCTTTTTTAAATTTATTTTTTATTTATTTTCAGCATAACAGTATTCATTATTTTTGCACCACACCCAGTGCTCCATGCAATCCGTGCCCTCTACATTACCCACCACTTGGTACCCCAACCTCCCACCCCCTGCCCCTTCAAAACCCTCAGATTGTTTTTCAGAGTCCATAGTCTCTCATGGTTCACCTCCCCTTCCAATTTCCCTCAACTCCCTTCTCTCTATCTCCCCATGTCCTCCATGCTATTTGGTATGCTCCACAAATAAGTGAAACCATATGATAATTGACTCTCTCTGCTTGACTCATTTCACTCAGCATAATCTCTTCCAGTCCCGTCCATGTTGCTACAAAAGTTGGGTATTCATCCTTTCTGATGGAGGCATAATACCCCATGGTGTATATGGAACACATCTTCCTTATCCATTTGTCCGTTGAAGGGCATCTTGGTTCTTTCCACAGTTTGGTGACCATGGCCATTGCTGCTATAAACATTGGGGTAGAGATGGCCCTTCTTTTCACGACATCTGTATCTTTGGGGTAAATACCCAGGAGTGCAATTGCAGGGTCATAGGGAAGTTCTATTTTTAATTTCTTGAGAAATCTCCACACTATTCTCCAAAGAGGCTGCACCAACTTGCATTCCCACCAACAGTGGAAGAGGGTTCCCCTTTCTCCACATTCCCTCCAACACATGTTGTTTCCTGTCTAGTTAATTTTGGCCATTCTAACTGGTGTAATGTGGATCTCAATGTAGTTTTAATTTGAATCTCCCTGATGGCTAGTGATGATGAACATTTTTTCATGTGTCTGATAGCCATTTGTATGTCTTCATTGGAGAGGTGTCTGTTCATATCTTCTGCCTATTTTTTGATATGATTTTCTGTTTTGTGTGTGTTGAGTTTGATGAGTTCTTGATAGATTCTGGATATCAGCCTTTTGTCTGTACTGTCATTTGCAAATATCTTCTCCCATTCCATGGGTTGCCTCTTTGTTTTCTTGACTGTTTCCTTTGCTGTGCAGAAGCTTTTGATTTTGATTAAGTCCCAAAAGTTCATTTTCACGTTTGTTTCCTTTGCCTTTGGAGACATATCTTGAAAGAAGTTGCTGTGGCTGATATCGAAGAGATTACTGCCTATGTTCTCCTCTAGGATTCTGATGGATTCCTGTCTCACACTGAGATCTTTTATCCATTTGGAGTTTATCTATGTGCACTACATCATTCTTAATGGGGCTATCCACCATGAAGTTCTAACAAATTTAAATATTTATGTCCCCAATATGGAAGCAGCCAACTACCTAAGACAGTTGTTAATCAAAATAAAGACTCATATTGATACGAATATATTAATAGTAAGAGATCTTAACAGGCCACTCTCAGTATAGAGAGATCATCTAAGCAGAAAATCAATAAAGAAACATTGAATGACACATTGGACCAGATGGACCTCAAAGATATATGCAGAACATTCCACCCTAAAACAACAGAATACTCATACTTCTCGAGTGCACATGTAACCTTCTCTGGAATAGACGACATACTGGGTCACAAATCAGGCCTGAATTGACACCAAAAGAGTGAGATTATTCCCTGCATATTCTCAGATCACAATGCTTTGAAACTGGAACTCAATCATAAGAAATAGTTTAGAAGGAATTCAAACACCTGGAGGCTAAAGACCACCTTGCTTAAGAATGCTTGGATCAATAAGGAAATCAAAGAAGAACTTAAACAATTCATGGAAACCCATGAGAATGAAGACACTTTGGTCTAAAACCTATAGGATATGGCAAACGCAGTCCTAAGGGGGAAGTACATAGCCATCCAAGCTTCCCTCAAAAATTTTGAAAAATCCAGAATACACCAACTCTCTTAAAGAAGTGGAGAATCAACAACACGTTAAGCCAAACCCACACAGGAAAAGGGAAATAATCAAGATTAGAGCAGAGATCAATGAGATAGAAACTAGAGATATAGTAGAATGCATCAATGAAACTAGAAGCTGGTTTTTTGAAAGAATCAGTAAGATCAATATACCATTGGCCAAACTAATCCAAAAGAAAAGAGAGAAGGCCCAAATTAATAAAATTATGAATGAAAAGGGAGAGATCACAACTAACACCAAGGAAATAGAAGCTATCATCAGAAATTATCAACAGTTATATACCAATAAGTTAAGCATCCTAGATGAAATGGATGCATTCCAAAACTGAATCGGGAAGAAACTGAAATCCTGAATAGACAAATATCTATCAATGATATTGAAGCAGTGATCAAAAACCTCCCAAAAAACAAGCGCCCAGGACCTGATGGATTCTCTGGAGAATTCTACCAAACTTTCAAAGAAGAAATAATCCCTGTTCTCCTGAAGCTGTCTCAAAAAATTGAATTAGAAGGCAAATTTCCAGATTCTTTTTACGAAACCAGCATTACCCTGATCCCCAAACCAAGCAAAGACTCCATCAAAAAGGAGAACTTCAGACCAGTATTCTTGATGAATATGGATGCCAAAATTCTCAACAAGATCCTAGCTAATAGGATCCAAGAGTACATTAAAAAGATTATCCAGAATGACCAGGTGGGATTTATCCCAGAGTAGAGAGCCCATATATGGACTCTCAACTCGATGGTCAAATAATCTTTGACAAAGCAGGAAAAAATATACAGTGGAAAAAAGACAGTCTCCTCAATAAATGGTGCTGGGAAAATTGGACAGCTATATGTAGAAGAATGAAACTCGACCATTCTCTTACACCGTACACAAAGATACACTCAAAATAGATAAAAGACCTCAACGTGAGCCAGGAATCTATCAGAATCCTAAAAGGGAACATAGGCAGCAACCTCTTCGATATCAGCCACAGCAACTTCTTTCAAGATATGTCTCCAAAGACAAAGGAAACAAAAGTGAAAACGAACTTTTGGGACTTCATCAAGATCAAAGCTTCTGCACAGCAAAGGAAACAGTCAACAAAACAAAGAGGCAACCCACAGAATGGGAGAAGATATTTGCAAATGACAGTACAGAGAAAAGACTGATATCCAGGATCTATCAAGAACTCCTCAAACTCAACACACACAAAACAGACAATCAAATAAAAAAATGGGGAGAATGTTAGGGCTGATTTAATGTTAAAACCTGTTTAACTATTAGGGCCTGCTTAGCCAGAGCAACTCCATATTGCCTAGATTGCCATATTGTTGTTTACATCCACGTACTTCATTCCGGGAATAAATGCCCCTGTATTTCCTGGTATGGTCCCAGATATCGATTCCGGGAGTAAACGCCTTAACAATAGAAGCCACGTACCTTGAGTCTGCAGTTATGCCCTATAAAACTAACCTGTGAGATCCGGACTGGGTTGCTCTCTCTGGAGGCGGCCCTGACCGGTCAGTCTAACTTCTAATGCTTGGCATAGAATAAGGCTTTGCATAACTTTTACTTTGTCTTGAAAGACCCCCCCGGGGCTCCAAGCACCCCGGAATGGACCCCTTCTCAGGAGGAGACCCCCGGACCCAAAAACCAAGCCGAGTCCACTGATCAGATGCAAACAGCACGAGGTTTATTGAGTTGACACAGGTACCTGCGGGCAATCAAGTCTTAGGAAGACTCGCGCGCCAGCCCTTTGTTCAGGGCCTTTTTATGGGGTTTGGGGAAGCGAAAGCATACGTACAGAAGCAGAAACATAGTTACAAGGTTCTTATTGGCTGGTTTGAATGTAAGGCATACTCGGTGTTTGTAGATTGGCTTTGAAGGACCCCGGCACTCGAAGAGAAAGGTGGGGAGGGGGAGTGAGGAGGGGGAGTGAGGAGGGGGAGTTGGACCTTATTACTCAGCAGAGAAACATCCTGCCTACGTGACTAGGCCCACGTACCTAGGCGACCCCCTTGCCTATGTGACTATGCGCATAAGGTATCCTGTTGAAACAGGAGACCAGTATCACCCCCTAAAAGCCAAGTGGTTACAGAAAGGCAAGGGAGTGGTTAAACAATTAACTGGGGGAGGGGTCTAACAGGGGAAGGGCGAGCGATTACAGAAAAGCCAAGAAGCAGTTAGTTAATCAATGGCTGGGGGGGGGGTGTCTATATGCGGAGTCTTTCAGTCTCAGTCTCATTTCTTTGATAACAGACCCCAACACAGAAGACATGAACAGACACTTCTCCAATGAAGACATACAAATGGCTATCAGACACGTGAAAAAATGTTCATCATCACTAGCCATCAGGGAGATTCAAATTAAAACCACATTGAGATACCACCTTACACCAGTTAGAATGGCCAAAATTAACAAGTCTGGGAACAACATGTGTTGGAGAGGATGTGGAAAATGGGGAACCCTCTTCCACTGTTGGTGGGAATGCAAGTTGGTGCAGCCTCTTTGGAGAACAGTGTGGAGATTCCTCAAGAAATTAAAAATAGAACTTCCCTATGACCCTGCCATTGCACTCCTGGGTATTTACCCCAAAGATACAGATGTAGTAAAAAGAAGGGCCATCTGTACCTCAGTGTTTATAGCATCAATGGCCACGGTCGCCAAACTGTGGAAAGAACCAAGATGCCCTTCAACGGACGAATGGATAAGGAAGATGTGGTCCATATATACTGTGGAGTATTGTGCCTCCATCAGAAAGGATGAATACCCAACTTTTGTAGCAACATGGACGGGACTGGAAGAGATTATGCTGAGTGAAATAAGCCGAGAGAGTCAATTATCATATGGTTTCACTTATTTGTGGAGCATAAGGAATAACACAGAGTACATGGTGAGATGGAGAGGAGAAGAGAGTTGGGGGAATTGGAGGGGGAGACAAATCATGGGAGACTGTGGACTCTGTGAAACAACCTGAGGGTTTTGGAGGGGCGGTGGGTAGGAGGATTGGGTGATCCTTGTGGTGGGTGTTGTGGAGGGCATGTATTGTATGGAGCACTGGGTGTGGTGCATGGACAATTAATTTTCGAACACTAGAAATAAAATAAATTTAAATTTAAAAAATAATGACATTGAATGTGAATGGATTAAGCCATAAAATAAAAAAGGAGATAGGTTATATAAATAATATATGTATATATTTCTACAAGAGATGCAATTTAGGTTCAACGATTCAAACAGATTAATGTGAAAGGATAGAAAAATTCCTATCATGCAATGAGCTGGATTGGTTATGCTAATATCAGAGAAAATGGTCTTTGAATTGGGCAAGATGAAGAGATGAAGAGATGAAGAGGTACATCTCATAATAATATGAAATGAGATGAGTTAATCCATCAGGAAGATAAAACAGTTTTATATGCATCTAATAAAAGATCCCCAAAATACATGAAGGAAAAACTGATAGGAATTAAAGGAGAAACAGACACTTCAACAATAGCTGGAAACATCAATATCCTACTTTCAAGAGCAGATAGAAAAATCAGAGATCAGCAAGGAAATGTGGAACTTGAACACTTTATCCAAAGAGACATTATTTCATCTCTAGGACAATCCACCTAACAGCAGCATAATATACATTTTACTCAAGTGCACATAGAACATTCTCCCAGATAGACCATATACTAGGCTATAAAACGAACTTCAATACTTTTAAAAGGATTGAAGTAATAAAGTGTGTTCTCTGACCATAATGTAACTTAAGTTTATCACTCTCTTAAAAAAATAAAGCTCAAGAATATATACAGGAACAAAATATATCCAGTTCCCAAAAATGTAAAATTCAAAATATCTGGTGTACACTTACTACCAGGCATACAAACAGATTGGAAATACAGCCTATATTTACAGACACACAAAATCAATCCAAACGACCTGCAACTGTTACAAGTATTAGAATCAACCAAGGACATTAAAGCAGTTATAACTATATATCATATAATCAAAAACCAGAGGAAAGATTGAACTTTCAAACATAGAAGAAATTAAAAAATACCTAAAGCTGAAATTCTAGACATGGAAATTGTGGTGTCTGAGATAAAAAATACATTGGATGGAAAGTTCTGCCTGATGGTTTTATCACACTCATTACATTCATAGGGCTTCTCTTCAGTGTGGATTCTAATGTTCATTGAGGGGTGAGTTCTGCATAATAGGTCTGCCACATTCACCACATAGATAGAATTTCTACACCTTCAGAACTTATTGATGTTCAGAAAGATGTATTAGGATGTTCCTGTATTTCCTTACATTCAGCACATCCCCCTTTTTGTATGTTTTTAAGATTTCTCCTTGTCTATTACTTCCAAGAAATCACTTTCCAATCTACTTCCTTTTTCATGTGAGGGTTGGCTTCTAGTTTCTCTAAAGTTCTTTACAGGCATCTAGCTTCTGATCCCCTAGGAACCACCCCACAGAGTCCTCCTGATGTATCATTAGGTGATTCTGATCTTTTAGATATTTTCTTTCTCTTTGGAGTCAACTTTGAACTCTGCATCCTGTCTCATCTGCTGCCAAAAGACAGAAGAAAACTACTTTTACTAATTTTTGTCCTGTGGTGGAAACAGGATCATCAAGAAACCTATACCTTCAAATAAAAACAAAAACCTTCCCATTATGGGTAAGGAATGGGGTAACACATTGAGAACAGGAGGGGAAATTGAAAACAGCTACATTTTTTTTCCTTCAGCAATAGAAAAGGGGAAGTTGATCAAGTCAGGGGAGTAGAAGAGATATCAGGACAGACAAATGTTGAACCATCACAGTCAAGTTAGGGCATTGAAAAAGGAAGAGACAAGTTTGTGGTGTTGTATTACAGAAGTAAGATCCTTGGTAAAATGAGTAATTCTAAGGTCCTTTCCAACCATGACATCATATGGTACCATGGCTCTCAGATAAGGTGTTGGAGAGACAAAGAGGTGACAAGCACTTCAAGTCAAATATGCAAGATGACAGAGTAATCATAGTCATGATTACTAAGCATGAAAATGTTGATTCCTTTCAATCTAGTTTTAACCAAGGCCAGAAACTATCATGCCATTTTAGTATGTGAGAAATCTGAGTCCCTGACTGTTAAGCCCACCATCTCCACAGCTGACCATTGTCTTCGCCTAATCAATCACAGAAACTGCTTTGTCAAAAAAAGTTTTTCTCCTGCTTTTTATTCCAGGAGGCTTTCCTGACCCAGTTTTGGCTGAAGGGGAAGCTGAGGGAACCATATCTTTTTTCCAAGTGACCCTACTTATTCCATAATGGACCACAGGTAATTGGACCAAAGCCATTCACCAGACCCATCTGTGGCTTATCTCTAGGCTAATTACCATCCTCTGTTATGGCTTCATGGGGGTGGGGACAAAGCTCTGCCCAAACAGAAATTATATTTAGTGGCCAAGCCAACAGGAATACCTCTCTATGGAAATTCTGAATTAGAAGTAGGGCAAAGACAAGACAGTTAAAAGCAGGAACGGAAGGTGGAATGATGTATGGAAAGAAGCTATGCCATTAGGAGCCATAGCAAATAAGGTATGATGGAACAGAAATTGAAATGAAGAGGAAGCTGTGAGGGGGACAGAAGATTCTTCTTCACAGCTGAGCAGCAGTGAGAAAAGTAGAGAGGAAACATATATGGAGCAACTAAGTTACATTCACAGTGCAACACTGAGGTAAAAATTCATTTATTTATTTTTTATTTTTTTAAAGATTTTATTTATTTATTTGACAGATCAAGATTACAAGTAGGCAGAGAGAGAGGAAGGGAAGCAGGCCCCCTGCTGAGCAGAGAGCCCGATGTGGGACTCGATCTCAGGACCCTGAGATCATGACCTGAGCCGAAGGCAGTGGCTTAACCCACTGAGCCACCCAGGCGCCCCAAAATTCATTTATTTTTGTTCTTGAGGCTTTCAGAGTCCCATCCATCGAGGTACATTCTCCATGAGGACCTGATTCTCAGAGTCTAAGAGACTGGTTGAGCTTGGATCCCTTCTCATAGTGGTAAGAAATTTTAACCATAGATCATAGATCCCTCTTTGACCAGGGGCGCTTCCTTTTCCTCATTATTGTATCATTCAGGAGAATGAAATGTGTTAATAAAGCTTGATAATATGTGTCCCTGTATAAAGTCCTATCTAACTTAGAAGTTAAAGAAGTTAAAGAATTGATCCTATGAAATAAGATAGTCTCCAATCAGACTGATACATGAGTGTTCACAAAATTGGGCATTGTGTAAGGACACATTCTTATTTTAATACAAAATGTTGATTATAAGTTTAAGTTTCTCCAAAAGCAGAGCCTGACCCAAGTCCTTAGGGATAGGTAGGTTATTTGGTAAGTGATCTAAAAAAAGAACAGAAGAGAGGCAGCAGGCAGAATAAGACAGGCAATAGAGGACAAGCCAATAAAGTGTGCATTATTAAGTGATTCTGCTGTGAGCAAATAAGGCTCACTCTCACTTGGTGATCACTAAGGATCCAAGTAGGACATAGCTGAGAATTTTCTTGTCAAAGCATAGCAAGCTTGGGCATTTATGCACCAATTGTTTTTGTTTTTGTTTTTTTTATTCTTTTAGGGTTGCTTTAGAGCTGCTATTCTACCACTCCTTCCAGGCAGAACCTGAGGCCTGGCTGGTTAGAGAAAGTCCTGAAGGAAAAAAAACTGAGTTGTCATAGTGCACACTACAAATGGAAGGCTGTCAGGATGGATAGAACCATTCCACAAGAGTTGCATAAAAATCGCAGGTTGGCAGAGGTGACTGTGGTATAGAACACAGATAGCATATTCTTCAGGTAACAAGCAAAACCTGCTTTTAATATTTAACTCAAATAATTTAATCTCAATAAATAATCCTTTCGCCCGTGTAGTAACTTCTTCTATTATTTTCCAGGACCCAGAAAAGAAGTATCTGCACAATCCCTTGGACTGGGAAAGGCTTCAGTTAAATTTTGTTCAGCTTCCCAGCCACTTCTAAGGCTAGGAGATACTAGGTCAATTTCAGGACTACTGCCTTTGGGCCTCTCCAAAGCATAGTTTATTTAAGCGCCATGACCTTCTATACAGAACTCCGGATGGTTCAAGCTAAGCTAGTAGGTCCAATTCATTTAGGAGGTAACAAGCGTCCTGAAGCACGTACCCATCTTCCAGTCTGGAATGCAACAGCTCCCACCAGTCAGTTGGGAGAAATGACAACCCAAAGGCACAGAAACCCCGACGTTCTCGCCTATTCAGGCGAAAACAAGGAATCATAGAGATGTGTCTTCCCAGAGAGCCAGGGCTGGAAGGGGTTGGTTAGCAACCGGAAGTAGCGGTACCCCCGGGTCAGCCATTATTCTGGACCTTTGGCGTCGTGGTGTTCGGGTCCCCGTGTCATCTGTCGGCGTCCTGGCCCCCGGGCGGAGGTCCCCAACGCTGGAGGCGCAGCGAGAACCCCCGGTGAGCGGGGTGGGCTCGGGTCTGCTGGGCGGGCGCGGAGGGCGGTCCGGGGTAGGGGCTGAAGCTCCGTGGGGCTGCGCAGTCCTCGCCGGCCCGTCCCCGGCGCTGACCCCCGGCATGGTACCTCCTTAGCTCGGTGCTGAGTGGACGCCCTGGCCTCGACTTGGGCAGATGCCGGCTGGGGAAGGTAGTGAGGACAGATACCTGAGTCTGTGTGTGTCTGTGCTGCCGGAGTCCGATAATGAAGACAGCGACCACAGTAGCCCGGCCTTTCTGCTTTTCCTCAGTCCTTCTTGAGGTTGATAGAAACAGCTTGAGACTTCCAAGAACTGTGGCAAGCGGCCTTCTACGACTTGTTTCTTTGGTAGGGATGGAATAATTTCCATCTTTTAATTTGGTATTATAATGGTATTTAAAAAGCAAACTTCCACCACCCATACCAGCATGACTTAAGGGAGTATATTTAAACGCTAAGTACTGACGCTGTAAATTCAGAATAAATGCCATTCTTGCAAAAAAGGTCATTGCCAACGTGTATCAGTGATTGTGTATAGTTACTGTGTTTTTCGTTTTACGGTTTGCCAGATTACGTGTTTATAACGAACCAGCGTTTGGAAACTGTTGCTTTAGAATGAATGTTGTTTGGCTTTCGGAAGTCTTTAGATGGAAGTATTTTGGACTTTCGGAATTCAGTTCCATGATTTCAGAATCTGCTTCCACAACTCGATCATTCCAGTGGCCTTGAACTGCTTAGTTCCTCTGAGCCTTCTTTTGTTCTTTCTAACTTACAGCTCACAAGCCTTTCATAAGAAGCAAACAAACTGTATTTTTTAGGATTTATTTTTATCTGTGAAGTTACAGTAAATAGAATTTTAATAATTCACTGTAGAAAATCCTTTTTCCCCCAAGTTTTATTGATCTCAAAATAAACTTTATTCTTTTGAGCAGTTTTAGTTTCACCCCCAAATTGAGCAGAAAACACAGATTTTCCATATACTTCCTGTCCCCCATTCATGCGTAGCTTTCCTCGCTAAAAACATCCCCCACTAGACTGGTATATTTGTTAAAATCAGTGAACCTTGATTGACATGTCATAATCACCCAAATTCTATAGTCATTACATTAGGATTTACTCTTGGTGTTATACATTCCGTGGGTTTGGATAAATGTAAAATGACACGTGTAATGTAGCCACCATTATAGTATTGTACAGATAATACTATATTGCCCTAGAAATACTAGGATTGCCCTAGAAATCCTCTGTGCTCTGGCTGTTCATCCGTTTCTCCTCCCAGCCCTCAGCCACTATTGACCTTTTTATGGACTCTAACGTTTTACCTTTTCCAGAATGCCATGTAGTTGGAATTGTACAGTATATAGTTTTTTCAGATTGGCTTGTTTCACCTAGTAATAGGCATTTTACGATTCCTCCATATCTTTTCATGGCTTAACAGTTCTTTTCTTTTTAGTGCTGAATAATGTTCCATTGTTGGGATGAACTACAGTTTATCCATTTACCTACTGAAGGACATTTTGGTTGCTTCCAGATTTTGGCAGTTATGCATAATGTTGTTATAAACATCTATGTCCAGGTTTTTGTATGGATATGTTTCTAACTCTTTTTAATAAATACCAAGGACCACAATTGGCAGATTGTATGGTAAAGATTATGTTTAGCTTTGCAAGAAACTGCCAAACTGTCTTCCAAAGTTGGCTGTACCATTTCGCATTCCTACCAGTAATGAATGAAAGTTCCTTTTGCTTCACATCCTCACCAGCATTTGGTATTGTCTGAATGTGTTCTTGTGTATTCTGGATTTTGGCTTTTTTTTTTTTTTAAAGATTTTTTAAAGATTTATTTATCTGACAGGCAAAGATTGCAAGTAGTCAGAGAGGCAGGCAGAGAGGGGGGGGGAAGCAGGCTCCCTGCTGTGCTGAGAGCCCGATGTGGGGCTTGATCCCAGGACTCCACGAGATCATGACCTGAGCTGAAGGCAGAGGCTTAACCCACTGAGCAACCCAGGCACCCCTGGATTTTGGCTATCTTAATAGGTGTGTAGTGGGTATCTTATTGTTTTAACTTACATTTCTCTGATGACATATGATGTGGAGCATCCCTTCATGTTTTGTTTAGAATCTATATATCTTCTTTGATGAGGTGTCTGTTAAGGTCTTTGGGCCATTTTTAAAATTGAGTTGTTTTCTTACTGTTGAGTTTTAAGAGTTCAGTTCTTTATCAGATATGTATGTCTTTTGCAAATTTTTCTCAGTCTGTGGCTTGTCTTATTCTCTTGACATTGTCATTCACAGAGCAGAAGTTTTTAAATTTTATCAAGGTCCAATTTACTGTTTTTTTCATGGATCACACCTTTTGTGTTGTATCTAAAAAGTTATCACCAGGGGCGCCTGGATGTCTTAGTGGGTTAACCCTCTGCCTTCAGCTCAGGTCATGTTCTCAGGGTTCTGAGATCAAGCCCCGAATTGGGCTCTCTGCTCTGCGGGGAGGCTGCTTCTCCCCTCTCTGCCTGCCTCTCTGCCTACTTGTGTTCTCTCTCTCTGTCAAATAAATAAATAAAATATTTTAAAAAAAGTTATCACCATAACCAATATCATTTAAATTTTTTTCCTCTGTTATCTTCTAGGAATTTTATGGTTTTGCATTTCACAAAAAGTTATAACCATAACCAAGATCATTAAATTTCTTCCTCTGTTATCTTCTAGGAATTTTATAGTTTTGCATTTCACATTGAGATGCATCCTCAGTTAATTTTTGTGAAGGGTGTAAGATTTATTGAGGTTCTTTTTTTTTTTTTTTTTTTTTGGCATGTGAATGTCCATTTATCTTGGCACCATTTGCTGAAAATAACTTTGTTCCACTGTATTTTCTTGCCTTTCTTCCTTTATCAAATAACAGTTTTATTTGTGTGGATCTATTTTCTGGACTCTGTATTTTGATCATTAATTTATCTATTCTTTCACCAACACCACGCTATCTTGATTACTATAATTTTATCATAACTCTTCATGTGTGGTGTCCAGTCCTTCAGCTTTGTTCTTCTTCAATGTCATGTTGGCTGTTCTGGGTTTTTTGCTTCTACTATAAACTTTAGAATGGGTTTGTTGGTATCCACAAAATAACTTAGCTGAGGTTGTAATTGGAGCTGCACTGAACTAAAGATAAAGTAGGGAAGAACTAGCACTTTGGCAATATTGAATCTTTCTGTCTGTGAACGTGGTATAGAAATCCTTTTTGAAAGTTCCTTTCCATCACCCTCAGATCAGTTACTCAGAATCTGTTCAGTTTTTCTCAGTTATTTTATCCAAGTGCTACATAGTTTAGAATTTAGTCATTTGTTTAGACCATGGTAAAACTTCACTGGCATTCTTGAGATGTAGCCCTCCCTCCCCCATCATTCCTCCCATATAGATTTTTGACCCTGTTAATACTACATTCATGCTTAGAGTAGGAAAGGCCTTTCTAACTATGACACAAAACCTAGAGCATGAAGAAAGATTGGTTGCATGGCAAAACAAATATAAACAAAGTCACATAAGGTGTATGGCAAAGACATGAGAAAAGGAAAAAAATTTCCACTCCCATCATAACAAAGGACTAATTTTCTTACAGTGTAAACAGTGTGTACACAATAGACAATATCAAAATGATAAACTTGCAGGGCACCTGGGTGGCTCAGTTGGTTGGGTATCTGTGCTTGGCTTAGGTCAGGATCCCAGGGTCCTGGGATCCAGCCCATGTCAGGCTCCCTGCTAAGCTTTCCCCTCTTTCTTCTCCCCTCCCCTGCTGCTTGTGTGCATATGCGAGCACTCTCTCTCTCCATCAAATGAATAAGTAAAATCTAAAAAATAATTATAAGGTCATATAAATTTTGATCCAGCAGTTCTTTGAGGAACTTTTCACGTCTATGCCTACACACATGCAAATTGATGTATGCTCAAGGTTTTTAATGATAATATTGTTTTTAATAAGAAAAAATTGAAAACTGCCTATCTGTAATGGAGTGGGTAAATAAATGACGACACACTTGTATAGTGATACCATGCATCAGTAAAAGACAGGAGGGGCTGTGTTTGATAGGAAAGACTTCTAAGATACATTTTTTTTAAAGAGTTTTATTTTTAAGTAATCATCTAAGTAATTTCTGTACCCTCCCTCCCTGCCTGCCTGCCTTCCTTCTTTCCATATAAAGCACATTTCTAATAGGGCTGTATGTGCTATTATTCCCATGCTTTTGGAAATACAGTTCTTCCTGGAATGGCTTGCCTAATACTCCAATAGTCTTTTTATTTTTCTTTAAAGTCCAATCCAAAATAACCTTTCATGAATTCTTTCTGTGCTGGTATGACCTCCTATTAATTTTATTTACATACTATATTGAAATTGTGTTTACATTTCTGCCTCCTCTGCTTAGTTATAAACATGCTCTGTAAGGGTCTAAGTGTTTGACAACCCAAAGTGAGCGTGCTTTCATATGTTATTGACAGTAATGTAACTGTTATACTCTCAAAAGCTTAAAACTATTTGTACCTTTCAGCCCAGCAATTTTTTTTCTGGGAATTTTTCCTGAAAAAATAAGCAGAGATGTAACCAAAAATTCACTAGCAAGGATAGTCATTGTGGCCTAATTTATAATAGGAGGAAATTATAAGTAATTTAAATGTCTAACAATAGGGGAATACTTAAGTATGAATGGTCTCTTATGCTCTTAAAATAATGATGAGGATTATGTAATATATGTTTACAAGATATATGTGAAAAGCAAGTTATTCTCTGGTTATTCTCTGGTTTTGTCTTTTCCGATTTTACAAATTTTATGTTTGTAATAAGAAAATTAATGTTATTTCCAAAAAAAAAAAAAAGATTTTTAGAGAGCCACAAGCCTAACTTTCATATAATAAAAGTAAAATTTACCTGAATATTTTTATTGATGTAGTGAACAATTTTCAGAGAATTTAAAGTACGTATAGTAAAGCTAACTTAGTTTAGCTTTTTGTGTTAATTGAGAAGGTGTTAGGATTTTGTCTCACGTGTATCAGAATTAAGACCTTACTTGTTGACTGTAAGGAACATAGGAAAGAGTTCTATTTATAGAAAGATAATAACTGGGGCGCCTGGGTGGCTCAGTGGGTTAAGCCTCTGCTTTGGGTTCAGGTCATGATCTCTGGCTACTTGTGATCTCTCTCTCTCTCTCTCTCTGTAAAATAAATAAATAAGTAAAATCTTTTAAAAAAAGATAATAACTGACATTTGAGTCCATATGCAGATACTGTTCAATACTTGAAATGTATGTAAATATCAAAATTTTACACAAGGCTATATATAGTAGGACCTATTATTACCCCTATTCTTTAGGTTAAGAAATAGACTCAGTAGTGAAGTAACTCGTTCAAGATCACACAGGAGTAGCCAGGATGCCCATTGTTAGAGTTAGATAAAGATTTATTATAATTAGGTGGAGGAGACATTATGAATAAAGACTAAAGGGATTTCGTAACTTTGGTTGCAACAGTGGTCTGGGTAACATCAGTGTCTGTGTCCTTAGAGCCTTGGACAGGGGCTTCTGTCAGAGGAGGCACTGCCCAGAACCTAGAACCTTGCATGCAAGGAGCTTCTCTTCCTCATTGGAAACTGACTGGGGTCTGGAAATTTTGGTTATTGCTTTGGGTTAACTTTATCAATGATTTCTTGAGGTCTTCTAGATGATGTTCTCCAGGCTTTAAGGAAGAAGTCAAGCAAGAATTGAGAGGGCCTGGAGAGGAGCCTTTCTTAAATGACAACAATGACAAGAGAAAATTGGGCCCACAGTGCTCTGAGACAAGAGGGTCTTGTTAAAGGGAAGGATGATACCTGGAAATGGGGAACCAGCTTCCAAGGAAGCAGTTCCTCTGTTTGGGAGACATCCCACCTGCACTTTAGACAGTTACGTTACCATGAGACATCTGGACCCCACGAGGCACTGAGCCGGCTCCGGGAGCTCTGTCGTCGGTGGCTGAGGCCAGAAGCCCGTACTAAGGCCCAGATCCTGGAGCTGCTGGTCCTGGAGCAGTTCCTGAGCATTCTGCCTGGGGAGATTCGGACTTGGGTGCAGATCCATCGCCCTGGGAGTGGTGAGGAGGCCGTGGCCCTGGTAGAGGAGCTACAAAAGGACCTGGATGGACCAGCACTAAAAGTGAGAAAGGGGGAGGGGAAAATTTTGGGATGGAAGGAAAGAGAGAATTAAGGCAGGGCAAGCTGGGCTGGAGAGTGATCCTGTAGTTTTCATAAACAATTAATAGCTCATTAGCAACCCTAATGCTTATTACAATAGGTTCATGAGCTATTTCAGATCATAGAATATCTGTGGAGAAATGGATTTATGATTGGCATCTTGGGCCTAATTCAGAGTTAGCAAAAAGGCATTGATTGCATTTTATCCCTCTGGGTGATGCCTGCTAATGCAGAATTCAGTTGAATAACCTGAGGAACATAGTGTTTCTAAGTGTTGCCCTAAACAGAAGCATATGTATCGTTTGTATAAGTTTATTAAGAATGATGGTATAAGCTTGGAGTATAAAAGAATGATTTAGAAAGCTTCATTCTTAAAGCTTTTTTCTTGAAGCCTTCTAAATCTGGCAGGACCTCCCCTTGTGTGCCCCTAATGGTGATTTTGTGAGCCAAGGGATTGGGTTGAGATACTTATTTTTGGAAAGATTTTATTATTCTTGATCATTAAATTGGGATCTTATATATTTCCTAGTGTGTGTGAGATCTCTTTCTGTCAGTCTGTAGTCCACTAGGAACATTTGTATATAAAAAGTCTGAAATGTAACTTAAACTTGGGAGTGGCACCAAGGAGGGGCTTTTATTTTAATCACAAAAATGAAGAATTTTAGAGCTATATATTTCATTCCAAGGCACTCCTTATTTGAGAGATAGGAAGGTGGAGGCAGAGAAAGATTCACTGGATTTCCTTATGTCATCTATCTAGCTAGCAGCAAAACCATGTGTTTAGACTCTTGGTGTTTCTTCTGTTGGAGCAGGAAGGGATAATAAAGGGGTAAATAAGTAGAAGAGTGTATTGAACCCAGCCAAGTCTGATGTAAAACCAGGTCTGAAGCTAAAACCCATACTTTAGTTATTACTTATTACTTCCCATTCCCTCCTTAGCCCACACCCAGATCTTGCTTCTGTTAACACCATTCTGTTCAGTCTCAGTGAGAGAGGTCACCGGGGCCATGAGTGGGGCTAGAGGGCCAGCTCCATTGTTCTCAAGGCAAAGGTTTACTGCTGTTTTGATGCTCGATACTTGAGGTGGATCTTTGATATCATAGTTCTAGATTGTGGGCAGAAAGAGGTCTGTAGTGGTTAGGTGAGTCTGTTTTCTGGAGGTACAAGAGTCAGCTTACTTTGTTTTCCTTGTTCCTAGGTTCCAGTTCTTGTTCAGGACCAGGACCTTCTTCAGGAAGGGACGAGCACTCCAGGAACAGCAGTTCCTCATGCACCCATTAGCAGCCACATAGCAACTGAAATTTGCCAAAATCCTTTTACTGACGCAGTGATGTTCAATCTCCAGGATCCTCAACATGGTACTTAGTGATCCTGGCTTTGGACTTTCTCAGGATCTTTATTATGGGTCCTTCCACAACTAGCAGTTAGTTGCCTCCTCTTCTTTCTTGTACATGAAACCCTTATGGTACAAAGTTCTTTCTGTTATTCTCCCACCTATCCTTTCCTGGGTCCCTGTGACCTTTTATCCATTCTTATTGCTGTTCTTTTATTATTCCAGTCCTGTACATGGAGGTCACTCAGAAGAGGTTTATAAGCTATTTTATAACCATCATTGTCTAGTCCTGGGAGTTGTGGGTCTTTCTGAATTCCTTGTTTGTAGAAGAAACGGGACTTGGATTAGTAGTCAGGAATAGCAGTGATTTCACATGCAGCTTTTGCTCCTTCCTCAGATTCCCCTGCACCTGAAGCTTCTGCCCTTTCCCAGGAAGAGAACCCAAGAAATCAATTAATGGCCCTCATGCTCCTAACAGCCCAGCCCCAGGTAGGTTTGCATTCTTTCCTTCCTAAGGCCCTCTCTGCACTACCAAACTGTGGCTGAGGTGTTCTCTGTCATCCTAGTATTTGGGGCCCAGTCAGTTCCTATCTGTAAATCACAGTCCATATGATTGGAAGGTAGACTGTGTGGGGTTTCCTTATGTCTGTCTGATAGCCCTTGCTCACCTCATGGCCTCATAATGTATCCTTTACTAAAAGTGAAAGGAACTTTTCAGTAGGGGAGCTCCTGGGCATGGATAATCTCATACATACCTGTTATTTCAGGAGTTGGTGATGTTTGAGGAGGTGTCAGTATGCTTCACTTCAGAGGAATGGGAGTGTCTGGGCCCGATTCAGAGGGCTTTGTACTGGGATGTGATGTTGGAGAATTACGGAAATGTGACCTCCCTAGGTAAGGATTCTGTCTTCCCATCATTTTTACCTTTATTTCATCGGCCTTTGTTTTCTGATTATGAAAGTAGAATATACTTATTTTGGAAAGCATAGGATATTAGAAGAAAATACAACTTAAACCCAGTCTTTGTAGACAAGTACTATCAAAATTTTGATATTCTTTCTATATTCTTTCTATATTTTCCTGTATGAGTTTTTTTTTAAATTGGCTACCTAATTTGTGCCATAATTCAGCCATTTCCTTATTCTAGATAATTTCTGTAATAATCATCTGTCTCTGTAGCTAAGGTCTTTCCTTATTTCTCATTATTTTTTTGGAAGTAGAATTACTAGGCCTAAATGTTTGAATTGTTTTAAGGTTCTTCTCTCATACTATCAAATTGCTTTCTCAGGTGATCTCTGTCCTCATGGAGAGATACATAACACTCTTTTTGCTCTACCTTTGTTGGTACTGTGTAATCTCATTCTTTTAAATTGTTGCTGATACAATTTTTTAAAAGTTGTAATATCTTTATTCTCTGGTGGACTTTTATCACTAGTAATAAAGTAAGAACATTTAAAAATATTTAGTAGCCATTTGTACTTCCAACAAACATGAAAATATCTATCATGTGATAGCACCTGTGGAAATGATTCTGCCCTTAAGTAGCTTACCATGGTTTGGGACATGAGCATAGAAAGAATAAATAAGGCAAAATAAAATAATTAGTATAAGAATGTGATGAACCTTTTAAGATAGAAATGAAGAGGACCAAGCACCCAGTACCATTCCTGAGATTAGGAATTAGCCATAAAGTGGTAACTTTGTGCTAGACTTTGAAGAAAAAGGAAAGATTGTTGTTTGGACAAATATACATTAAAAATTGAGGAATCAATTAATGCACTATCTCATTTGTGCTGAAATACAGATTTATAGTGTCAGCTTAAATAGTTGCATACTGTCCTATTGTCTGTGTATCATGATTTACATTGACAGCTTTAGGATACTGAATTTCTATTCAGGAACATTACATGCCTTTCTATTTGTTCAGCACTGCCTTTATGTTTCAGGCCTGTTTTAAAATTGTCCTCTTCTGGATCTGCATATTTCAGGTTATATTGGTTCTTTGGAATTGGAATCTTTTCTCATGTTTCTTAATTGACTGTAGTTTACATATATGAAAATACTGATTGTTTTGGCTGTGTTGCAACCTTATTATTTTATTGTTCATAGTAGCTTACACTGTAAATTTTTACACTTAATTGGAATGTATCTTTTACTATCTTAGATGTGCCAATAGTGGGTCAAACAGTCTGTAGATTTTATATTTTGATACATGTTACCAGACTGCTTTCTACCAATGATGTACCAACTTACCTTCCCATGAAAAGAGCAGAAGAGGGCCCATCTCCCTTTATGTGTTTATGATTTGGTCAGTGTTTTACATCTTTGCTAGGTAGAAGACAAATATTATTTTTTGTTTTTCATTTCTTTGATTATCAGTGTGGTTGAAATCTTTTCACATTTATTGTGAAATGTTTCACTTCTATTCATATCCCTTCTACATATTTCATTTATTTATGAGACCTGCTGACCCTTTGCCAAGTATTGCATATGTTTTTCCCATTTGTTTGCCTTTCAGAGTTACTTATGAACTGTTATTTTTAATCCTTAGGAAATCTTGTATGTAGTTTTAAATTTAGCAGTATTTTTTTTTTTTTTTTTTGGTCTTTGTGATCTTCTAAGTAAAATTATTTTATTTATTTATTTATTTTTAATATTTTATTTATTGAGAGTGTGCAAGCAGGAAAGGGGAAGGTCAGAAAGAGAGGAAGAATCTGAAGTGGACTCCATATTGGGCACAGAGCCTGTTGTGGGTCTCAATCCTGTGACCCTGAAATCATGACCTCAGCCAAAATCAAAAGTCAGGCACTTACCTGACTGAGCCACCCAGGCACCCCAGTAAAATTATTTTTCTTTTAAAAAAATCACTTGTATTTTTTTCAGATATTTTCATTGTTTCATTTTTATGCTTAAGCTTTACTACCTCTAAAATTTATCTTGATATATAGAATGACATATGAATCCAGTTTGTTTCTTTGTTTTTTAACCCAAGTGGCTTTTAGTAGTTGTAATGCTATTTACTCAATAACCCATCATTTTTAAGAGTTTAAAAATGTTTTATGAGTAAATTGGTGAATTTTATGAAAAACACTCACCATGGATCCATATAACTCATTCTGTAAGCCAAAATAAATTTTTGATGGGTCTGAGTTAAACAAAAAAAAAAAAGAAGAGAAGAAAATGGAATTGCTTATTTAGTTTAGCTCTGTGAGGAAAGAGAAATTTGAATCAATTTTAACAAATAAGTTAGGCTTCAACTGCAATATTGTTGGGACTTCAGCAAACAGATACCCAAGGAATTTATCCCCTTTGACCTGATTTTCATTTGAGGATGGAAGGTTAAGGAAAGGCTTAAGGAAATGGTTCAGAAAGAGGAAAATAAGTAACATGTCTAAGGATAGTACCAGCAAAGTATTTATAATGGTTAAAAGTTGGGCACACCCTAATCCCCCAAGATAAAGTACTAAGCAAACCATGGTGTTTGACATGGAGTTACATTACGACACTCTCAAATATAACAATTCTGCGCTCTCAATTTCCATGCATTGATAAACTATTTGGTGGAGAAGCAGATTCTCAGATGTCTTGCGTACACTGTTTCAGTTATAAAAGATTTGTTTATGTTTATATAAGGGATTGGAATAGAATTGAAAAGAAATTCAGGTCATATTGAGTCCTTCCCATATATTAAGCTTAACCCCAGCCTTCAAACATGGTAGACACTTACACTAATAATTACAATACAGCATGACAAATGCTATGTAATAAAATTGTGCACAAGTGTGGGAGCCCATAGAAGCTTAGGATAGTAGGACTAGGAGGGTGGGGCAGGAGTGGGTAGCTTGGGAAAGATTTACAGAGAGGTAGGCTCAGTTTTATTGAGATATAATTCATATATCTTTAATTCAGTCATTTAAAGATTACAGTGCAGTGGTTGTTAGTAATACGCAGAATTGTGTGATCATCACCACAATTAATGTTAGAATGGTTCATCACCCCCCCAAAAAGCTTTATACCATATAGCAGTCACATTCATTTCAGCCAGATGCCCCTCCACCCCAGCCTTAGGCAACCATTAATCTGCTTTCTATCTCTCTAGATTTGTCTATTCTATGGACATTTTATATAAATGGAATCATACAGTATGTGGTCTTTTGTAACTGCTTTTACTTAGCATAATGTTCTCAAGATTCATCCATGTAGTGGTGTGTGCATTAATACTTTATTCCTTTTAATGCCAAATAATATTCTCTTGTGTGTATGTATATCACTTTTATTGATTCATCAGCTGATAGACTTATAAAAATTTTGTTTCCACCTTTGAGCTATATAAAGGTGCTGTGTGCAAGTTTTTGTGTGGATGTATGTTTTCATTTCTTTTGGATATATACCAAGGATTGGACCAGCTGGGTGATCTGTAAAAAGATGCACTACCTGTGTTTTGGTCTCTAAAAGGAAAGAAAACTTTATTATTATTACAGAAATTTAATAGAAGCAGAAGAGGAAAGGAATCTACACATAAATGAGAACAGTAGTAAGCAGTAAGTGAGAAATAAGATAAAGCTACATTAAGTCGGGTACACAACCTCCAGCCTCATTAGCTGGGGAAGCCTGGTGGAGACAGCCTGGCTGGAGTCCCGATTGAGAGGCTTGGGTGGAGCTTCCTCCCTGAAGGGAGACTGAAGGTGAGACTTCCAACTGATCATCCCCATAAGGGCCATACTTAGAGGGCAGATATGATGGGGTCTGAAGTTAAAACATTTGTACCTTTATGTGCAGTTTGGAGTGAGCTATGTTTCTATGTTACCATGTTTTTGTATTTTCAAGAAGCCAGGGCTGTTTGTGTTTGCCTCCCCTCTCAGGTTACATTCTTGGGAAGCTAGCCCCGCCTGTAGGAGGAGGGGATGTGAGGCTAGATTTATAATTCTTGGCATCCAGAAGGGCTAGTTCTGACCCGGAGGCCAGATAATATATTTTAAATAATGAGGCTTCCAAGGTTATTCACATAACCTGAGTCTCACAAACAAGATTCTGTAGCCTGCCTGCATACATGCAGTCTAGGTGGTTGGTTATGCAAGACAGATCATAGAAACATCCATCAATATAAAACACTGGGTCATAAGGTAACTACGTTTAATCATATGAGGAGCTGACAGACTGTTCCAAAGTTACTGCGCCATTTTACACTCTCACTGGTAGTATATAAATGTTCCAGTTTCTCCAGATCCTTTTTTTTAAGATTTTACTTGAGAGAGAGAAAGCGAGAGCACAAGAAGTGGGAGGGTCAGAGGGAGAAGCAGACTCCCTCCTGAGCAGGGAGCATTATGCAGGGCTCCATCCTCAGACTCCAGGATCATGACCTGAGCTGAAGGCAGATACTTAACTTACAGAGCTACCCAGGTACCACAGAGTTTCTCCAAATCTTCCCCAGCATTTAGAGTCTTTAGTAATTTATGATCTTTCTGATTATAGCCATCTAGTGGATCTAAAGAGATAACTCATTGTGGTTTTCATTTGCATTTCTCTGATGACTAAGGATGTTGTGCAACTTTCCGTGTGTTTATTGGCTGTATGTCTTTGAAGAAATTTCTTTTCAGATTCTTGCCTATATTTTAATTGGGTTGTCTTTTTATTCTTGAGTTGTAGGATTTTATGTATTTTAGATACAAACACCTTATCAGATAGGGGACTTTCAAGTATTTTCTCCCATTCTGTGTTTTTTCACTTTCTCGGTGATATCCTTTGAAGCACAAAAGTTACTAATTTTGATGAATTTCAATTTATCTTTTCTTTTGTTGCTTGTGATTTGCTGTCCTGTATCTAAGAAACTATTGCCTAATTCAAGGTCATGGAGATTTGTATATGTGTTTTCTTCTAAGAGTTTTATAGTTTCAGTCTTGTGTTTAGTTCTTTGATTTCTTTTGAGTTAATTTTAGTATGTGATATAATAGTCCAACTTCATTCTTTCCATGTCTCAGCCCTAATCCATTATCTCAGCAGCATTTCCACCCCACCCCCCATTGAATTGTTTTGGTACCCTTTTGAAAATCAGTTAGCCATAAATGTGGAGGCTTGTTTCTGGACCCCCAGTTCTGTTCCTTTGATTATATGTCTATCCTTATATGTGAGTGGAACCCTGTCGAAGTACATTTTAAAATCAGGAAGTGTGAGCCTTTCAGTTCTGTTACTCTTTTTCAGTGTTGTTTTAGCTCTTCTAGGCTTGTTGAGTTTCCATATCAATTTTAGGATTAGCTTGTCAGTTTTTACGATAGGGATGATTGCACTGAATTTGAATATCCGTGTGAGGATTATTGCCATTTTAACAGTATTAAATCTTCCAAATATGAACAAGGGATTTGTTTTCATTTATTTAGTCTTTAACTTCGTGCAACAATGTTTTATAGTTTCCAGAGTATAAGTTTTGTACTTCTTTTTAAAATTTATTCCTAGGTCTTTTATTCTTTTTTATGCTGTTATTTCTTAATTTCCTTTTAGGATTGTTCAGTGCCATTGTGTAGAAAAACCATTGTCTTTTGTTTATTGATCTTGTATCCTGCAACCTCGCTGTATTTACTTAGTTTTAACAGGTTTTTTTGTAGATTCTTTAGGATTTTCTCCATATAAGGTCTTGTCATCTGCAAATAGAGGTAGTTTTACTTCTCTGTTTCAATCTGGATGATTTCTTTCTTTCTGTTGCCTAACTACCCTCGCCGAATCCTGCAGTCTATGTTGCATAGTGGCAAGAACAGAAATTTTTTTCTTGTTTAAAGTTCTTAGAGAGAAAGCATCAGTTGTTCACCATTAAGTCTGATGTTAGCTTTGGATTTTTTTGGTACATCTTTATCACACTGAAGAAGTTCTCCTTCTATTCCTACTTGATGTCAAGTGCTTTATTCATGAAGGGGTACTGGATTTTACCAGATGCTTATTCTGTATCTGTTGAGATGATTATGTGATTTTTGTCTTTCATTACATTGATATGGTATATTACATTAATTGATTTTTCAGTATTATACCATATTGCATTCCTGTGATAGATCTCACATGATCATGGTGTGTAATTTCTTTTTTCATGCGTTGGCTGTATTATGTGGACTAGTATCTTGTTGAAGATTTTTATATCTATATTCATAAGATCTATTTGTCTGTAGATCTCTTTCTTTTTAAAAAAAAATTTTTTTTGTGATGTCTTTGGTTTTGGTATCAGAGTAATACTGGTCTCATAGAGTGAGTTGTAAAGTGTTCCTAAGTGTTCTGTTGAAGAGTTTGTGAAAAATTGGTATTCTTTTAATGTTTGGTAAAATTCATCAGTAAAGTACTTTGGGCCTGGGCTTTTTTTTGCAGGTGGTTTTTTGATTACTGACTCAGTTTAGAGATCTATTCAGATTTTCTGTTTCTTCTTAGTCAGTTTTAGTAATTTGTGTCCTTCAAGGAATTGCCCATTTCATCTAAATTGTGCAGTTTATTTGCACAGAATCATTTCTAGCATTCCCTTAGAATCCTTTTTATTTCTGTAATATTTGGTAATGTCTAGAGGGGGTGACTTTTGGGCTTATTTTTAAGGGTGTAGGGTATTGGGCTTGTGTTGTGTGAATTGGGAAGAGGAAGAACAATTGAGGAAAAGAAAAAAGCATGGACAGTGATAGAGAAGCAAGCAGAAACATGATATGTGTGTGTATCTACATGTAGTTCTCTTTGGCTAGAGTCTAGGGCATAAAGAGTAATAGCAAGAAGTGAAACCAAAAAGATAGGCAGAGAGCAGATGAGGGCATCTCTTAGGCTGTGCTGGTTACTTGTGCTTTATCCTCTAGGCAATGAAGAATTGTGTATTTTGAGCAGGTGAGTGACATGATCAAATTTACCTATTGGAAAGATAATTGGCAGTGGAATGGACATGGATTAAAGAAAAAGGGAGGGTTGGAAGTAGGGAAGCCTCTTTGTTTCTTGCAGGCTTCATCAAAGATTGCAGAAAGTAACCAGCTTCCTCTTATCAGTCTGACATTTTCCCACCAAGTCTGCTAAAGCTCACTGGGCCTACACATTGTCTGATTTCTATGCAAAAATTTCTGTACCAAAATTGGTTAAAATAGTTTAACCAGCTAATGACTGTGTATACAAGAATTGCTGATTTCTCTATTTTTAAGAATTTTATTTTATTTTTTTTAAGATTTATTTATTTGAGAGAGATAGGAAGAGAGAAAGAGAGCACAAGCAGGGAGAAGGAGCAGAGGGAGAGGGAGAAGCAGACTCCCCACTGAGCAGGGGGCCCAATGTGGGACTCCGTCCTAGAACCCTGGGATTATGACCTGAGCCAAGGCAGACACTTAAACTGACTGAGCCCACCCGGGCATTTTTTTCCTTTCAAGACATTTAGAATACATATTTTAAGGCAGTTCTGTATTTCATTTTGTTTTTTGTTTTTTGTTTTAAGTAAACTCTGTGCCTAATATGAGTCTTAAACTCACAACCCTAAGATCAAGTTGCATGCTCTATGACTGAGCCATCCATGTGCCCCAAGAATTATTATTATTTTTTAAACTAATTTATTTATTTTCAGAAAAACTATACTCATTATTTTTTCACCACACCCAGAGCTCCATGGAATCCGTGACCTCCATAGTACCCACCACGAGGTACCACAACCTCCCACCCCCCTGCCACTTCAAACCCCTCACATTGTTTTTCAGAGTCCATAGTCTCTCGTGGTTCACCTCTCTTTACAATTAACCCCAACTCCCTTCTCCTCTCTAACACCCCTTGTCCTCCATGCTATTTGGTATGCTCCACAAATAAGTGAAACCATATGATAATTGACTCTCTCTGCTTGACTTATTTCACTCAGCATAATCTCTTCCAGTTCCGTCCATGTTGCTACAAAAGTTGGGTATTCATCCTTTCTGAGGGAGGCATAATACTCCATAGTGTATATGACCACATCTTCCTTATCCATTCATCCGTTGAAGGGCATCTTGGTTCTTTCCACAGGTTGGTGACCGTGGCCATTGCTGCTATAAACATTGGGGTACAGATGGCCTTTCTTTTCATGACATCTGTGTCTTTGGGGTAAATACCCGGACTGCAAATGCAGGGTCATAGGGAAGCTCTATTTTTAATTTCTTGAGGAGTCTCCACACTGTTCTCCAAAGAGGCTGCACCAACTTGCATTCCCACCAACAGTGGAAGAGGGTTCCCCTTTCTGCACATCCTCTCCAACACATGTTGTTTCCTGTTTTGTTAATTTTGGCCGTTCTAACTGGTGTAAGGTGATATCTCAATGTGGTTTTAATTTGAATCTCCCTGATGGCTAATGATGATAAACATTTTTTCATGTGTCTGATAGCCATTTGTATGTCTTGATGGGAGAAGTGTCTGTTCATATCTTCTGCCTATTTTTTGATATGTTTGCCTGTTTCGTGTGTGTTGAGTTTGAGGAGTTCATTATAGATCCTGGATATCAGCCTTTTGTCTGTACTGTCCTTTGCAAGTATCTTCTCCCATTCCGTTGGTTGCCTCTGTTTTTTTGACTGTTTCCTTTGCTGTGCAGAAGCTTTTGATTTTGATGAAGTCCCAAAAGTTTATTTTCGCTTTTGTTTCCTTTGCCTTTGGAGACATTACTTGAAAGAAGTTGCTGTGGCTGATATCGAAGAGATTACTGCCTATGTTCTCCTCTAGGATTCTGATGGATTCCTGTCTCACATTGAGGTCTTTTATCCATTTAGAGTTGATCTTTGTGTACGGTGTAAGAGAATGGTCGAGTTTCATTCTTCTACATATAGCTGTCCAGTTTTCCCAGCACCATTTATTGAAGAGACTGTCTTTTTTCCACTGTATATTTTTTCCTGTTTTGTCGAAGATTAATTGCCCATAGAGTTGAGGGTCCAATCTGGGCTCTCTACTCTGTTCCACTGGTCTCTGTGTCTGTTTTTATGCTGTCTCGGTGATCACAGCTTTTGTAATAAAGCTTGAAATCAGGTAAGGTGATGCCGCCAGCTTTATTTTTGTTTTTCAACATTTCCTTAGCGATTCGGGGTCTCTTCTGATTCCATACAAATTTTAGGATTATTTGCTCCAGCTCTTTGAAGAATACCAGTGGAATTTTGATCGGAATGGCATTAAAAGTATAGATTGCTCTAGGCAGTATAGACATTTTAACAATGTTTATTCTTCCAATCCAAGAGCATGGAATGGTTTTCTGTCTTTTTGTGTCTTCTCCAATTTCTTTCATGAGTGTTCTGTAGTCCTGGAGTACAGATCCTTTACCTCTTTGGTTAGGTTGATTCCCAGGTATCTTTTAAATCTTGGTGCTATAGGGCGCCTGGGTGGCTCAGTGGGTTAAGCCGCTGCCTACGGCTCAGGTCATGATCTCAGGGTCCTGGGATCCAGTCCCGCATCGGGCTCTCTGCTCAGCAGGGAGCCTGCTTCCCTCACTCTCTCTGCCTGCCTCTCTGTCTACTTGTGATTTCTCTCTGTCAAAATGAATAAATAAAATCTTCAAAAAAAAAAATCTTGGTGCTATAGTAAATGGAATCGATTCTCTAATTTCCCTTTCTGTATTTTCATTGTTAGTGTATAAGAAAGCCACTGATTTCTGCACATTGAATTTGTATCCTGCCACGTTGCTGAATTGTTGTATGAGTTCTAGTAGTTTGGGGGTGGAGTCTTTTGGGTTTTCCATATAAAGAATCATGTCATCTGCGAAGAGAGAGAGTTTGACTTCTTCATTGCCAATTTGGATACCTTTTATTTTTCTTTGTTGTTTGATTGCTGTTGCTAGGACTTCTAATACTATGTTGAACAAGAGTGGTGAAAGTGGGCATCCTTGTCGTGTTCCTGATCTCAATGGGAAGGCTGCAAGCTTTTTCCCATTGAGGATGATATTTGCTGTGGGTCTTTCATAGATAGATTTGATGAGGTTCAGGAATGTTCCCTCTATCCCTATACTTTGAAGCATTTTAATCAGGACGGGATGCTGGATTTTTTTTTTTTTTTCCGGATGCTGGATTTTGTCAAATGCTTTTTCTGCATCAATTGAGAGGACCATGTGGTTCTTCTCTCTTCTCATATTAATTTGTTGTATCACATTGATTGATTTGCGAATGTTGAACCATCCTTGTAGCCCAGGGATGAATCCCACCTGATCATGGTGGATAATCTTTTTAATGTGCTGTTGGATCCTGTTGGCTAGGATCTTGTTGAGAATCTTAGCATCCATATTCATCAGGGATATTGGTCTGAAATTCTCCTTTTTGGTATGGTCCTTGCCTGGTTTGGGGATCAGGGTAATGCTGGCTTCATAGAAAGAGTCTGGAAGTTTTCCTTCTGCTTCAATTTTTTGAAACAGCTTCAGGAGAATAGGTGTTATTTCTTCTTTGAAAGTTTGGTAGAATTCCCCAGGGAATCCTTCAGGTCATGGGCTCTTGTATTTTGGGAGGTTTTTGATCACTGCTTCAATCTCGTTATTAGATATCAGTCTGTTCAGGTTGTCGATTCCTTCCTGGTTCAATTTTGGTAGTTTATATTTTTCCAGGAATGCATCCATTTCATCTAGGTTGCTAAGCTTATTGGCACATAACTTTTGATAATAACTTCTGATGATTGTTTCTACTTCCTTGGTGTTAGTTGTGATCTCTCCCTTTTCCTTCATAATTTTATGAATTTGGGCTTTCTCTCTTTTCTTTTGGATTAGTGTGGCCAGTGGCTTATCGATCTTCTTGATTCTTTCAAAAAACCAGCTTCTAGTTTCATTGATACGTTCTACTATATCTCTGGTTTCTACCTCATTGATCTCAGCTCTAATCTTGATGATTTCCCTTCTTATGTTGGAGTTGGTTTGATTTGTTGTTGATTCTCCAGTTCTTTAAGTTGTAGAGACAGCTGTGTAGTCTGGATTTTTCAATTTTTTTGAGGGAGGCTTGGATGGCTATGTATTTCCCCCGTAGGACCGCCTTTGCTGTATCCCATAGGTTTTGGACCAAAGTGTCTTCAGTCTCATTGGTTTCCATGAATTGTTTCAGTTCTTCTTTGATCTCCTGGTTAATCCAAGCGTTCTTAAGCAAGGTGGCCTTTAGCTTCGGGGTGTTTGAGTTCCTTCGGAACTTTTCTTTGTGATTGAGCTCCAGTTTCAAAGCACTATGATCTGAGAATATGCAGGGAATAATCTCAGTCTTTTGGTATCGGTTGAGTCCTGATTTGTGACCCAGTATGTGGTCTATTCTGGAGAAGGTTCCGTGTGCACTTGAGAAGAATGAGTATTCTGTTGTTTTAGGGTGGAATGTTCTGTATATATCTATGAGGTCCATCTGGTCCAATGTGTCATTCAATGCTCTTGTTTCTTTATTGATTTTCTGCTTCGATGATCTATTTCTGAGGGAGACGTGTTAAGATCTCCTACGATTAGTGTATTCATATCAATATGACTCTTTATCTTGATTAACAGTTTTCTTAAGTAATTGGCTGCTCCCATATTGGGAGCATAGATATTTACAACTGTTAGATCATCTTGGTGGATAGTCCCTTTAAGGATTATGTAGTGTCCTTCTGTATCTCTGACTACAGTCTTTAGTTTAATGTCTAATTTATCTGATATGAGAATCGCTACCCCAGCCTTCTTTTGAGGCCCATTGACATGAAAAATGCTTCTCCATCCCTTCACTTTCAGTCTGGGTGTATCTTTAGGTTCAAAATGGGTCTCTTGTAGACAACATATGGATGGGTCCTGTTGTTTTATCCAATTTGCAACCCTGTGCCGTTTTATGGGCACATTTAGGCCATTCACATTGAGAGTGATTATTGATAGATACTTTTTTATTGACATCGAGTTACTTTTGAAGTCTTTCTTTCTGTAGATTGTCTCTATATTTCTGTTCAATGCTATTCTTAGGATTTTTCCTCTTTTATAGAACCCCCCTTAATATTTCCTGCAGTGACGTCTTGGTGGTTGCATAGTCTTTTAAGCCTTGCCGGTCTTGGAAACTCTTTATCTCTCCATCCATTTTGAATGTCATTCTTGCTGGATAAAGTATTCTTGGCTGCATGTTCTTCTCATTTAGTGCCCTGAATATATCTTGCCAGTCTTTTCTGGCTTGCCAGGTCTCTGCGGACAGGTCTGATGTTATTCTGATGGGCTTACCTCTGTAAGTAAGGAGCCTCTTTGCCGTGGCGGCTTTCAAGAGATTATACCTACAATTATAATTCCTCAATTTGACTCTCAGGTGTCGTGATGTTTTTTTGGAATGTATAATCCTGGGAGGAGACCGTTCAGCCTCTAGTACATGAATGCTGGTTCCATTCGCGGGATTGGGAAAATTTTCATGAAGAACTTGTTCCACTATATCTTCTAGACTTCTTTCTTTCTCCTCCCCTTCAGGGATTCCAATAATTCTGACGTTGGAACGCTTCATGGCATCATTTATTTCCCTGATTCTGTTTTCATGGTTTCTAAGCAGTTTGTTGCAGGCTTCGTCCTGATCCTTTCTCTCTATCTGTTTGTCTTCCAGATCACTAATTCTATCTTCTGTCTCAGTTACCCTAGCTTTGAGAGAGTTTAGATTAGATTGGAACTCATTGAGAGCATTGTGAACCTCCTCCCTGGTAGCTTTAAGCTCTGCCCTAACATTGTGAACATCCTGTCTGGTTGCTTTCAGTTCAGCCCTAATCAATTCCGTTTGGTCATCCATGGCTTTCTCCAACCTAGCTATTGCCTGGATAATTGTTAGCCTGAATTCTCTTTCCGACATATTGTCTATGTTGATAGCCGTTAGCTCTGTTGCAGAAGGTCCATCCTCTGTATTTTTCTTCTGTTGGGCATTCCTCCTCCTAGTCATTTTGGTGGGAGATGAATTGAACAGATGTAGCTGGATGTATCAATCGTGGTGCAGTAAAGGTGCACCCTGGAACACTTCTGAGCAATCAGGATTCCCCACCCAAACGAGAGACAAAGGAAGAGAAAAAGAAAAAGAAAAGGAAAGAAAAAGCTAGAGAAAGACAGGAAAGAAAGGGAAGATGAAAGAGAAGGTTCAGCCCAGATGGGTCCCAAGGTAAGATTTATGAAGTAGACAAACAAAAAGAGACAAAAAGAGTGATACATGTATATGACAAGAGAAAAAAATATATATATTCAAATAAAGGAAGAACCTCGTCAATAAGAACCCCAAGTGTAAGATTTATATGGTATCTGGACAAACACATAAACACAGAAACACTGTTGGAAGAAGAAAATGGGAGAGTTCCTATAAATTCTCAGTGTGTGCGAGGAAGGTTGTTTTGATTCTTCCTGGATGTATCTTGATATCTTTGTTAAAGGACTCAAATTTCCTAAGATAAAGGGGATTAAAAATTGGTTTACCTATAGGGTAGTATTGATTGGGAAAAGGGGATTACTTTGAATTTAACTCTATATGAATGTTAGAGGATAAAAATAAAAAGGAATAAACTAGACTAAACTAAACTAAAATTTAAAAAAAGGAATTCAAAACTAAAGATGCAAAAGAAAAACATAGGTGTATGTATCAAAAAGTTCAGGTTAGAAGGGTATTATGGAATTTGATGTACTGAACAGCTAGCTCGCTGTGATGGTAAATAGGTTAAAAAAAGTTACCTATGTGTAAAAAAAAAAAAAAAATTCCAGAATAGTGGGAACGAGTCAACAATACAAGTTTTCCTGTGAAGTAGTGGCTGTTCTTTTGTAGTCGTTTTTTATTTTTTTTTCTTTCTTGGTTTGTTTTCTGGGGGAGGGGCCTGCCACGTGGGTTGTCAGTCAATGATGTTTCCTGATTTAGGTCCTCCACCCCCCTCAAGGGGGTGGGCTCTGAGGAAACTGGTGTTTTTCAGGCTTTTGTTCTCTGGCGGTTTTTTTGCTTGTTCACTTTTTTCCCTCTCACCTTGACCGCCTTTGATGGTTTTTGTAGTTTTAGAGGAAAACAAACTGCACCCTGATCTCCCTCTCAGAGAGAAGCCTCAGTCTGGGTGCAGAGCCTAAATATGTTTCCCCTTGGCCGCTGGCAGAGCAGGTTCCAAGTTGCAGACCTTGGGGGCGCAGGATCTTTTGCTTGTACCCAAAGCCAAGGCAGTGGCGGCTGTCTGGGAGCTCCCGACTGCCAGAGAGGTTCCAAGCAGCAGTCGCACACTGAGATTTTGTTGCTGGCCGGGGCTGGGAGTGCCTGGTCTTGCTGGGTCTAAGAGTGCCTGGCTTGGGCACACCTCTTTCAGGGGCGGCTATGGGTCACGCGGGCGTCTCAGGCACTGAGATCGGGGCGCAGGTCCAAGATCACCAGGCTGGGCTTTTGCGCACCTCTGTCAGGGGAGAGTTTGGGGCGCATGGCTTAGGCTTTGAAACAATGGCGCAGGTCCAAGAGCACCGGCTGGGCATTTGTAACTCTCTCAGGGGAGCATGAGGGGCGTGCGTGCGTATCTCAGGCTTTGTAGCAGGGCTCACACGTTCTGCCAACCTGCGTGGCTCCCATCTCCTCACAGGAGCTAGAACCCACGCATTCTCAGGTGCGCTGGCGGCTTAGGGACCAAGACCTGGTTTCTCCGCTGCACTCTCTCTGCCTCAGCGCTGGGGAGGCTGTCCTGGGACCGGGGACTTAAGCCCCTGTCCCTAGCCGCCCCGATTCCCACAGTTTCCCCCCCGCGATCCTTTGCTCTTTTGGAGTGCTTTCAACCAGTCTCCAAGTTAATGCTGGTCCCCAGATGCAGGGCACTCTTGCTTGTATTGGGGTATTACTTTCCAACCCGTCGCCTCTGGTGGCTCCCTCCCCCTTTTGTTTATCTTCTGTTATCAGTCCGCCTTCCCACTCCGCTTTACCTGCCTACTGGCGTCTTCTGCCCCTGTAGAGATCCAGATGTGTATAATTCTGATCTCAGGTTGATTTCATATGCGAATGGAGGTCTTTGGTAGGTAATCAGCTCACTTTGGGGTACCAGCTGAAAAGCTGCCTCCTCCTATTCCCCTGCCATCTTGTCCCCCATCCCCGAATTGCTAATTTTTTAACAATTTTTCATCTCAATTAACCACTTGCCGCACTTCCACTTCTTAAAAGCATTTCTACTTCTTTAAAACACTTCTACTTGCTTAAAGAGAACTTTCCTGAAACCAGCATCTGGCTTAAACTGTGAAGCCACTCCTTCATCCAGTCACTGTGAATGAGGAAACTGGAATACCAGTATTGGATAGGACACATGCCTATCCCTATAGTCAGGTAAGGCAGTGTGATTGGTAGTCTTGCCTGAATCCTGGAGAAAGGGACATCCTGGAGAAAGTGACCTAAGAATGTAGTTCAAGTTGACATTTACTAGGTTTTTTCTGTCCTCACCCTCTCATAAATTTAATTTATAATGGAATAAAATAGCTGTTTCTTTCCTGTGTGTTTTCTTTCTATTTGTCTAGAAGAACAGTGTTGTTAACCACTAATAGAAGATAATACCACTATTATTCACATTATTTTACTTATAGATAATTTGGGGAACAAATACATAATTTCTCCTTATATTTGAATGGTGAAAGTAAGTTGCCAAAACATTTCAAAAAGATTAATTTCTCATTTTACCATATTTGAGAATGTGGAGTAGAAAGGGACTGGCAGTTCACTAGTTCAGCCCCATCATTTTATAGATGCATTATGTTTTTAAAATGTCTCAATTTTTTTTCTGTTCTGTATTTCTCTATGTATATTTTAAGATTTGAAATCTTAATGAAATCTTGTTAGAGAACAAGCAGGGGAATGGAGAAGGACAAGCAGACTCCATCCTGAGTGCAAAGCCCATTGTGGGGCTCAATCTCATGACCCTGAGATCATGAGCTGAGCTGAAATCAAGAGTCAGATGCTTAACCAACTGAGCCACCCAGGCAGCCCCCTTCCTTTTTGTATTTAATTGAATCTAACTCAGTCCTGATGTTTTCCATTTCTCAATTTTAAAAGGAATAGTGGGTATAGATGAATTCTAAGCATTAAGTTGCTTTTTTAGTGATTTTTTTCCCTATAGGTTACTTGCTTTCAAGTAATTAAAAAATGTCTGTGCACTTGACTCTTCAAAAATTAAAGAGTATTTTAGGGTCCTAAAGTATATTTTCTCTCCATTAGAGTTTCCACCATCCTAGCAGGAAGAAAATAAAGAGACAGTCCTTTATAAGCCAAATGAGTCTTCCTGTTCCATTCACCTTCCTGAGCTTCATGGTCTGAACAACCTACACATGATCCCATGTTATCTCTCTGGTTCTTCCTTACATCTGTTTACTCAATATCATTTATATTTTTCCATCTGCTCCATGATGACAGAGAGCTTAGAAGAAGGTCTGAGTGAGTTCTGTGTTAAAACACAATCTTGTCAGTGTAGTATTCTGCTTTGTGCTTTCGTTTAATGAAAAGTATCTTCTTTTTGTATTCATATAAAAATGTACCCTACTGGCTTGTTTTAAAGTCATTTGAAGATCTTGTTCTCACTAACACAGGGACATGGTAACATTTGCATTTTTAATTCCTTTTACCAGAATGGGAGACCATGACTGAGAATGAGGAGGTGATACCAAAGCCAAGCATTTCTCAAAGAGCTGATTCTCAGAAAGGAACATCCAAAAGACTTCAGGGAGGCGTTCCTCAGACCCTTGATTTTGAGGAAGCTTATGAATGGCAAGTTTTGGCAAGTCATTGGGGAACTAAAACAGGGGAAAGAGATATCCTAAAGAAAGTTTCTGTCTGTGAAAGAGATAAGAAGAAAAGGACTCTACCAGAAAAACAAGGCCAGAAGTGGAAGGAATTTGGAGAAAGCTTGACTTCAGGTTCTGCTCTTTCTGAAAGTTTAATAGGTACTGAAGGAAAGAAGTTTTATAAATGTGATATATGTTGTAAACATTTCAGTAAAATCTCCCATCTTATAAACCATCGGAGAATCCACACTGGTGAAAAACCTCATAAATGTAAGGAGTGTGGAAAAGGCTTTATTCAGCGTTCAAGCCTTCTAATGCATTTACGGAACCATTCTGGGGAGAAACCTTATAAATGTAATGAATGTGGGAAAGCCTTCTCTCAGAGTGCTTACCTTCTAAACCATCAGAGAATCCACACTGGGGAGAAGCCTTATAAATGCAAGGAGTGTGGAAAGGGCTTCTATAGGCATTCAGGCCTTATTATACATCTAAGGCGCCATTCTGGGGAGAGACCTTATAAATGTAATGAATGTGGGAAAGTTTTCTCTCAGAATGCTTACCTCATTGACCATCAGAGGCTCCACAAAGGGGAAGAACCTTATAAATGTAACAAGTGTCAGAAAGCTTTTATTCTGAAGAAGAGCCTCATTCTGCACCAGAGAATCCACTCTGGAGAAAAACCCTATAAATGTGATGAATGTGGAAAAACCTTTGCTCAGACTACTTACCTTGTTGACCATCAGCGGCTCCACAGTGCAGAGAACCCATACAAGTGTAAAGAATGTGGAAAAGTTTTCATTCGAAGCAAAAGCCTCCTCTTACACCAGAGAGTTCACACAGAAAAGAAGACTTTTGGTTGCAAAAAATGTGGGAAAATTTTCAATTCAAAATCAAACCTCATTGACCATAAGAGGATGCATAGCAGAGAGAAGCCATATAAATGTACTGAATGTGGGAAAGCCTTCACTCAGAGTGCTTACCTTTTTGACCATCAGAGACTCCACAATGGAGAGAAACCTTATGAATGTAATGAGTGTGGGAAAGTTTTCATTCTAAAGAAGAGCCTCATTTTACATCAGAGGTTCCATACTGGAGAGAATCTCTATGAATGTAAAGACTGTGGGAAGGTGTTCGGTTCCAACAGAAACCTGATTGACCATGAGAGACTACACAATGGGGAAAAGCCCTATGAATGTCGAGAGTGTGGAAAGACTTTTATCATGAGCAAAAGCTTCATGGTCCATCAAAAACTACATACACAGGAGAAATCCTACAAATGTGAGGATTGTGGGAAGGCTTTTAGTTATAATTCAAGCCTACTAGTACATCGGAGAATCCACACTGGAGAAAAGCCCTTTGAATGCAGTGAATGTGGAAGAGCTTTCAGTTCTAACAGAAACCTCATTGAACATAAGAGAATCCACAGTGGTGAAAAGCCCTATGAGTGTAATGAGTGTGGTAAATGCTTCATTTTGAAGAAAAGCCTCATTGGACATCAGCGGATTCATACAAGGGAAAAATCTTATAAATGCAGTGACTGTGGGAAAGTCTTCAGTTACCGCTCAAACCTTATAGCGCATCAGAGAATCCACACTGGTGAGAAGCCGTATGCATGTAATGAGTGTGGGAAAGGCTTTACTTACAACAGAAACCTTATTGAACATCAGAGAATTCACAGTGGGGAAAAAACCTATGAATGTCATATATGTAGAAAAGTTCTTACCTCTAGTAGAAATCTTATGGTACATCAAAGAATCCATACTGGAGAGAAGCCTTATAAATGTAATGAGTGTGGAAAAGACTTCAGTCAGAATAAAAACCTTGTTGTACATCAGAGGATGCACACTGGGGAAAAACCATATGAATGTGAGAAGTGTAGAAAATCTTTTACTTCTAAGAGGAATTTAGTTGGCCACCAGAGAATCCATACAGGGGAGAAACCATATGGGTGTAATGATTGTAGTAAAGTTTTTAGGCAGAGAAAAAACCTTACTGTACATCAGAAAATTCATACAGATGGAAAACTTTGTGAATGTGATGAGTCTGAAAAAGAATTCACTCAGACTTCAAACCTTCGTCTTCAACAAGAAATCCATACTGTGAAGGAATTCTCTTGGTTCCAAAATGCCAATGAGTCAAAGAGAGATTCAGAAAATCTAATGTCATTTGTAAAATAGGATAGAATCCCTGCCTACTTAAGTAACTGTTAGACAAATGCTAGTATATGGTCCTTGCAAGGAAAAAATTCATGATTGACCCTTTTATAGACAAGCAGTTTTCATGTGAAAGAAAGTTAATCTAGACTTTCAAGACTACAAAAAACATAAACCAAATTCTAGTTAAAGAATGCTATGTCTTAGACCATTTGTTATGACTCTGGAAAGGGACCTTAAAGCACTTGAAGACTGAAGAAGCTCATGAGATGTGATGATGTAGATGTAAATGATAACAAAAATATCTTTGTATTAAAAAGTGGACATTGTTTCTGAAACGGTGTATATTGTACATTTTAAAAATAGCATCACTGCTATAAAAAGTCTCTGTTGACTGTATGATCAAAGCATGTCAGACATGGAGTTGAGTGGGCAAGAGTCTGCAGTTTGAGGACAACTTAAGAGTATTAGATTTGGAATTAGAAGACTGAGGTTTAGGTCCTGGTTCTTTCTCTTACTAGCTTATGTAATGTTGTTAAGTCAGCCTCTAGGCCTCAGTATCTCTGTCAGTCAAATGTTGACCTACCTCAGTGGGTTTGAGGATTAAGTGAAAAGCTGTCTGTGAACACTTTGTGAAATAATTTAGTTGTCAATGAAGTTGAGTAAAAGAGGTATGGTCAAAATCTAGAACATGGCACAATGTAATGTTTGCTTATCATGTCAATATTAGGGCTCTGGGAACTTCAAAATATTCATATTTATAGTAAGGGGAAGTATGGTAAATAGCCAACTTTATATTTAGTAGTCTAAGAAGACTTTTTTAAAAAATACTTTTCAGAATTTTGATGGGATTAATGGATAATATGCCTATTGTGTTTTGATGGTGAAATAATTGGCTTTTATGGAAAAACATTATTAACTCCAGCTGTTAACACTGATGCCAAGGAATACTATTTTTCAACCTTCAAATTTGAAACCTGGCAGATATAGAATGTCAAAATGGAAGGACAGTCCTATGTTGCTTTCTTTGTTTATAGGGAAAAATCCTCAACTCCAACCCCTGAGTTAATGATTCCTGCCATTTCATTCTCAATTCTAATGTACATTTCACCATTGCTGACATATGAAAGCTTGTTACTCAAAGATTCTGTTCCAGTACTCAACTTACTACATAAGTTTCACACAGAACCAATTCCTTAAAGCTCTGATTAAATCAATTAAGAATCCACCCTCTGGTCAGGCCCATTACTGCCTGTGAACAAATCAATCATTCAGTCTTTTCTCTTTTGTACATTTGTAGATTTAATTCATCTTACATTCTTGAGTAGCTAGTTTTATATTGTAATTCTCAAAACTCCCAGTTCTGTAGCTGGACTATAAATACCTTAATATCCAGATTGTGTTTCTAATAGTTGCATTCAGATGATGTGTTGATAAATGTTACTAATTCAGCCCGAGTTCCTTGAGGGCTTCCTTGAAGCATTCCGTAATGAATGCTTCTTCATTAGACTGAAAGGTAAACAAGAGTGAAAAATGGAAGGGCCCAAAGATTTAAAGTCTTAAAACCTAGGTAAAAGTGAGCTTCTGCTACTCCTTGGGCAAATGTGTTTATTATTTGGAGCCTTGATTTCCTCATCTGTATAACAGGGAGGAGAATATCTACCTCACAAGGTTCTTACGAGGTAATATATATGGAGATGCTTTGTATCTCTGCTACAGAAGAATCACTACAGATTACGTAATTACAAAGGGAAAGATGTACTCTTAACAGAGAAACTGGCATTCACCTCTTACCCATCACTAAGATCAAGACCACCTACATTATGTGCCTCTTCATGTGATGCAATAAGCCAAAAGTGTAACCTGAATTTATTAAGCTTCTTAGACCTAATTGCTAGTTAACAGGAAATACAGGAAGCAGACAAACAAGATACATGACACAAACAAATTTAGAACAGGGTATATTGTATAAGAAAACTGCACTGATTCTTCAAAAATATGATGAAAAAGGAAGAGGTGATAATTGTTGAAGCTGGATGAATATTAGGAGTTCATTGTACTGATCTCTGCTTTTATATATGTATTAAAATTTCCAGAATGAAAGGTATGAGAAGTGGGGGTGAGAGGTTATTTTTTAAAAGATGTTAAAGAACTATAAGACGCTAAGTGCCAGAGATAGACTCACACAAATGCTCAGTTGATTTTTGACAAAGGTACAATAGTAATAAGGTAGAGGAGGGATATCTTTTCCAACAAAGGCTGCTGGTGGAATTTGATATCCGTAGACCTATATCATCCATCCATTTATCCATCCATAGTCAGGATCTAGGAGTAATCAAAGAACTCTTAGACTGACATATGGCAGGCTCCATAAAAGGAAAAATGATAAGTTGGACCTCATCACAATTAAAATAATTTGCTCTGGAAAAAAATTTTTTAAGAGTGATAAGATGTTACAGATTTGGGGAAATATTTGTAAATATATATATATATATATATATATATATATATATATACACACACAACAGGACTTGTATCTAGACTATATAAAGAAATCTCAGAACTCAACAATGATAGATTCATTCAATTAAAAAATGGGCAAAATACATGTAAAAACATTTCTCCAAAATCATTAGCCAGTAGAGAAATACAAGTTAAAAATGACTGCACCCCAACATAATAGCTTTAAAAAAAGAAAAACATACATAGCGTTATTAAATCTTGGCAAGGACACAGAGAAACTGGGTCTTGTCTGTTGCTGAGGATGTTAGATGATACACTCTGGAAAACAGTTTGGCAGTTGCTTGCAAAACCGAACATGCACTATGATATGACCCAGTTTGTGTACTCCTGAGCATTTACCCCCCAGAGAAATGAGAACTTAACTCAGATGTAACACATGTACATCACTGTTCATAGCAGTTTTATCTCTAATAGTCAAAATCTGTAAGATCTAAAATCTCTAAGATCTAATAGTCAAAATCTATAAGTAACACAAATAGCTTCAACAAGTGGCCAAAACTTCCTTTTTTGGGAGATTTTATTTATTTATTTGACAGAGACACAGCGAGAGAGGGAGCACAAGCAGGGGAGTGGGAGTGGGATAACCAGGCTTCCAGCTGAGCAGGTGGCTGGATGCGAGGCTCCATCCCAGGACCCCCGGATCATGACCTGAGCTGAAGGCAGCCACTTAATTGAGCCATCCAGGCACCCCTTCAGAACAGTATTCTATTTATACCATGAATACTTACTACTCTGTAATAAAATGGAATGACCCATTGCTGCAATGAAAAGTGAATTTAAAGAAAATTATGCTGAGTTTGAAAAAAAAAATCCAATCTCTAAAGGTTGTATTCTGTATGATTCTATTTATATAATATAAAATGACAAAACTATGTAGAGGTAAAAGATTAGTGGTTGCCAGAGGCTGGGGATGGTGGGAGGGAATAGGAGGGAGAGAGAGGGGTAGCACTTAGGAAGGTCTTTGTAATGTTGGAACAGTAGTGTATCTTGATTGTGGTAGTGGTTACACAAATACACGTGGTAAAATGATGTAGAAGTCTACACAAACATTGTACCGGTGTCAATTTCCTGATTTTATATTAATAATTATTTAAGTTGTACTTGTTGAGGGAAACTGGGGGAAGGGTATTATCTTTCTAACTTCCTGAGTGTCTTTAAAAGGTAAAACAAGACCTTAAAAAAGCCATAACCAAATGCACTGTGTGAAACCGATTTGAAAGCAAAATGATGAAATATACATTTTAGGATAGTTGGGGAGATTTGAATATGATTGGATATTAGGTGATATTAGGAAATTGTTAATTTTCTTACCATTATGTAATGGTGGTGTTACAACGTTTGGAGAATATTATTATTAAAGGATGCATTTTGGTGTTTGGAATGAAGTGGTTTGATGCTTACAACTTTCAAAATATTTTTCAGTATATATATAGAGAGAAGGAAAACGTAGCCACATGTTGAGTCCAGATGCAGGAGACAGGTATTCGTGGTACCATTCTTTCAACTTTTCTGTACCGTTTGTATTTCAAAATAAAACGTTTGAGGCAAAAATATCAGAGTTTTCTAGAGACAAATGCTTTCTGGCTTCAGGCTCCTGCGTATGCGCCTCGCGTAAGCACTGCGGAGTCGGGATGTACCCTTCGCTGAAGCTCAGGGTCACAATACACCTGCACCCTCCTTAACACTTGCTCCCATCCCTGGTCCGAGGCTATATTGGACACCCACCGAGAAGACAGCACCTCCGAGATTCCTAGAGAGGCCGGCCTGGCGACTTGGGAAGCCGGAAGCCCGTCTCGAGGCACTTCCTGTCCGGTCATTGTTCTCGCGCCGCCAGGCGCAGTTCGTCGGATCCTGCCAGTCTTTTGCTACAAAGGCCGAGAGCTCCGGCCGTCTCTCTTCCGTGAACACAGTCAGTGGGGTTGGCCGGGGTGGGCACGGACGTCGCAGGTGCGGGAGAGGCCATCCCGGGGGCGGACTGCCGCGACCTCCCTTCGGGGTCCCAGCGTTGTCTGTCCCTAGGGCGGCTCCGCGTCCCACCACTTTAGAAACACGGCTGCCGCCTGCTGGGGGTCTGGACACGGACCTTGGACACGGACAGCACCAGGGGCCAGGCTCGCCACGGAAACAGGGCTGTTTGAGGTATGAAGGGGGGAGGAGGTGGGTTGCCACATCTGGAAATAGGGAAAAGACGCTGAAAGGGAAGCCCTTGATAGGGGACTGCTATCTGGTGTGGAGGCGATGGGAGTTTTGTCAGCGGCCCCCCGTAAGAGTGCTCGAAGGAGGCATTCCCCCTGTAAGCAGGTGAGATAAGTGTGAAGGGCCTCATACATGGTAGAATTTACTAGTCATGGAAAGAATAAGCCTCCAGGATTGAGAATTGTTCCAGGAGTGAAAGTATTATTGCCTTATGTAAGAAATTCCGTGTGTCTGGTAAATTTCCAGTAAGTTAACATAGGAGAAAGCATGGGATTACTTCAATAATAGCAAAAGTGGACTTAACAAAATTTGGCACCCCCCCTCAATAAAACTGAAGGGCAATAAAAAAATTTTAATTTCTTCATTGTAAAGTAAACTAGTAAACTCGTTTTATTCACCGATTAAACAACAAAAACAACAACAAAGGTCTGCTGGCTTGGCTCTGATACAAGGGTGTTGGTGGTGTGATTTGGTGTGATCCTTTTAGAAAGCAATTTAGCACTGTATATCAACCATGAAATCCTTAAACCAGTAATCTCTCTATCTTGAAGGTATAATTCAGCAGAAGAAAAAAGTTTGAACAGAAAAAAATTTAACATTGTTAAGAATATAAACTGGAAACAATCAAAACTCCTTTCACTAAAGTAATGGCCCATAAATAGGGTTGGTTAAGTTATAATATAGCTGTGATTCAGAATACTCTGCCAGAATGAGTTAGTTCTGCATGTAATTATACTGAAAGATCTATCTAAGACTGTGGAATAGTATGCAAAATATAGAAGTTAAGTTTAAATGCAGAAAAATGCACGAGTGTGATCTAATCTCTGGGGGAAAATAAGCAGTATATGTAAAGGTATACATTATCTGAATGGAAATGGAGAGAAAACATTGATGACTGATAACTACAGTTTGTATGTGTGTAGGGCATGTATTTACTTACTTACACATATTTCTTGATCCTTTTTGGATGAGAATGACAGATTAGGAGAATTAATACTAGAGATTATTGTATAGCTACTGAAAATAACCATGAAGAATGGTAATATAAAGCTTCTTCTTCTTTTTTTTTAATCTTAAGAGTAATATGAGGCATTTGGAAGAAATGGAAAGAGTAAACATCAAACAAGAAGGAGCTCAAACTACCTGTAAATAAACACAGGCACCTAGAGATGACCACCCCTAAATGGTGTCCCTACTCTCAGTCTTTTTCTTGAGATTCTTTAGTTTATGCTATTGTGTATTTAAAAAAAAAAAAAAAAAAAGAAAACCAAAACACCATGGTGATAATTGTGAAAATATATATCCCCATCGTTAAAAACAAAAAGTTTAAGAATTCATAGTTGTCAGTGGTTTAAAGTTTTCTCTTAAAAGAAATATCTTAGATTCAGTGCTCCAGCTTTTTGAGGGTGGAGTAGGGCTGATATTTCTTAGTCATTTTCTGTATTTTTCAAGTTTTACAATAAAAATACATTAACTGTATAATCAGGAAAAAATCAACAAACGTTATATGAAGCTATTTGTAATGTGATTACTGTGGGAATAAATTACATGTTTGCGGTTGAACTCTCTCCATCCTGTGTGTCAGACTAGAGCTGACTCTTGCTGTAGTGACTGCTGCCTAAGCACTGGTGAATTGGCCAATAGGCTTAATGGTACCCAGACAAACCTCTGCTTGATACTAATGTTTTCTGGTTTTTCAGTAGACAGCCTTCATCTTGGCCCTGGGAAGAAATTCGGAAAGAAGTTTTTGAAACTTAAAGATTAGATGGGGCTTGACCTCTGCTGGGCAGCCCCCAGCTATAAGAGTTCCTGTCCTGAGCAAAGAAGATGAGTGCAAAACCAAGAGAGGCCATGGCCTTAGCTCCCTGGGGCTCATTGACAGTGAAAAAGGAGGAGGAAGAGGAAGAAAACTTCATGGGTCAGGCATCCAGCCAACAAGTACACTCTGAGAACATAAAAATCTGGGCTTCTGGGGAAGGTCCTCAGACAGGCCTTGATACATCAGAACAGGAGAAAAAGGTAAATAGTGGTCTGGGAGGAGAGTGGGAGGAGAGACCTGAAGACCTCAAGTGGTTTCAGAGGGGACTATGTCGCTCTGCTTCCACATCTGGAGTATTATTTCCTGGTTAGGTCTCTGGCCTTTAGGCCTTTGGAATATAATAGAAACAGTTTTTTCTGATTGATGGGACATTTAGTGCTTTCTGTAAACTAGTGGTTCTCAAACCTTGCTACACAGAATTAATTGGGGAGCTTTTTAGAAAATTGTGACGCTCATGCCATACTTGATTCCAATTAAATGAGAATCTTGCTGTGCGACTCAGACATCTGTGTTTTTTAAAAACTCTTCAGGTGACACTTCAGTCAGAATCTGATAGCTCTAACTTATGCTTCTTAAAATTTAATATGATTTAATATCTCAAATTTTAATTACTAGGAGGTCTAGTTAAAATGCAGATTCTGATTCAGAAGGTCTGGGTTAAGATTCTGTACTTTTCACAGATTCTCAGGTGATGGTGATCTGTGGGTTGCATTTCATGTAGCGAGGCTATACACTGTACTGTGTTTTGTAATGTTTTCAAACATTGCTCCTTACCATCACTAGCCAGAAATCTCTTTGCCAAAGATCATAATCCTGCTTCTCTGATCTTTAGACCTCAGAAAACTCTACCCTGGAAAATCTCCTCATATGCTCTTTTCATGCATTCTCTGGCAAGCTAGTTTTGGATGCAAGAGTGGGCAATGCAGTGAAATCAAAGTGATAGAGAAGAACATTGCAGGCTTGATTCTCTGACTCATGCTGGGGATCAGAGAAGACCCTGACTTTATTTTCCTTTATTTTTGTTCGTTTGTTTGTTTTTGTTTTCAAGTTAAAAATCTTTTTAAAAATGTGTTTTTTATGGTCTCCAGGAATAGGTACTTACGTTTCATCTTCAGAACTAATCAGAGCACCTCCCACTGACAATCCCCTCATAAATTGACCTATGCTTTCTTGTCTTTAGGGTCCAAACATGTTTTGGGACATGGCTGTCATCCTGAAAGCAACACAGGAGGCACCTGCTACCTCAGCCATTGGCAGCTACTCATTACCAGGGACTCTGGCCAAGAGTGAGATACTGGAGACTCATGGGATCATGACCTCTTTAGGTAAGGTTCAACCCCCGGATTCATAATCTGACCACTGGGGTTTCTCAAAAATCTATTCAGAGATTGGTGGTCTGGTCTCCTAACTTGAGAAGCATGGAGTATTGAGGTATCAGAACTATCAGGGAGAGCTGGATAGAGGAATGCCAAAAGATGCATATGCATTTGTCACAGGAGTTGGCTTATTTTGCACACAGTCTTACGACATCAGACAAACACAGGTGGACTCCAAATTCTCCTTTAATCACATTTAATGATTAGCAAGTTTTAGATCTATTCACACATGGAGACGCATCCTCTTCATATGCTTCGTGTTTATCATTGGTTGGTGCTAGCTAAGATAGGAATCGTCAGTTTTTGTGGTGATTTTGAGGAAATATCCTGGAAATGTTTTTATAAATCTTTAAGCAGATTCCAGAGGATTTTGAGCAGGTGTGTCAGCTATGCTGATGCTCAAAGCTAGGTCTTCATGGACGGTACAAATGGCTGGCTTATTACCTGGTTCTGTCTCTAAGCTGGGACTCAGGATATGTCTGACTGGCAGTGGCAGAAGCTTACCTGTGGAGGAGTGATGTGTAACTGTGGGTCAAGAATATGGTATCCATGGGTCCTGTGTTGTAGAAGTAATCTCTGGATGACTGCCAAGGCCCTTCTGGCACTCACATTCAATAAATCTACCTGGTACAGAGCTACACCTGAATATTTTGAACCCACTCTGCTCTTTAACCCATTCCTCAAACTGACCACTTTCTTAAATCAGTATTGTGCAGAAGGTTAGGATTATTACCTTTCATTTTCTTGTCTCTTCTTTAATCATTCCCCCTAACTGTCAGCAGCTTCTGTTGCCTACTTTCTGCTCTCTATTCCATTCTCTCTGGTACATTTTGTGTATTATCACTTCTTTTCTGTTTACTTACTTTTGTGGTCATTCACTGTGTTAACTGTAGCACTGACACCCATCCCCTAGTCACTGTTTTCCTTCTTTGCCTCCTACCTCAAGACCCTGTTCCAAGTCAAAATTTACCTTTCTGTGTGCTGCCAGCTGCTTGCATAGCAGCAGGTAACAGCAGTGACAAGAGCTCTAGGAATTAAGAGAAAGATCTGAATGCAGTTGTTGCCCTGCGTTTGATAATTCTGTGACCTTGAACAAGTCCTTTTTCTCTCAACGTCCATTTCCTGTCAGTTGGAGTGTATTCATTCAGTAAAACAGGATTTTGTGGGGGCCTGCTTGCTATGTGCTGGGTAGTGTGATAGATGAATAAGGGTGAATAAAACAGTCTTATCTTTTTTTTTTTTTTTTTTAAGCTCTCACACGGTGAAGGAGAATAGTTTCATCTTGATGATAAAATGTATAATACACATGAATACGTTTTGGAAATTTTGATGTGTTACTGGTGGTTAACATTTGAAAGAGTTTTATCTGCAGTTTCCTATGTATTAATTACAATTGAATTTATTAAAGTTTTGCATTTAAAACCAAGTTTTTAAACATTTAAACATAATTTATTTTTATTCTACTTATATACCTAGAAAAATTTTTATAAAAATGAGAATATTTGTACTTTTTCTTTGATTCATGTTTCGTTAACCTCAGGTTTTACAGTTTTTTAAAACTTTTTAAAGCATTTTGTTCTACCTACATATCAATTTCTTTATATAAAAATTTCCTCATTTTCATTCTCAAATAAAAATATATAAAATGTATTAAGTTTCAAATTTAAGATACAATTCTTTAAAACACTTCAAACACCTAAGTAGGCAGACTTCCTAATCTTATGTATAGAATCTTGATAAACACATGGCTTTTGTAAATCTAATTAATGACTCACAAATTTAGTAAATTAAATTACCTTTCCTATTATATAATACATTCACCAGGTAAGATGGCAGACTTGTATGGCATTTCAGATCTCTTTTTTAAAAAATGAAAGGAAAGAATTGATTTCGAAAGTTATTACTTTGCCTATCCTATAGTTGCTTATAAGTACATTTTTAGTTTATTTCTTTACTAGGGTTACAATAATCCTTCAAGATCCAAAAAAGGGAAAATACCATCTCAAATAAGTGAGAGGTATAGATTGTACACTATTGGCTAATTAATAACCCAAGGGGATTTGAGCTTGAGTACACAGAATGAGCCTTCTTTCCTTTTCTTATACGCTGGGCATTGTCCAATATCCTCGCTCTTCATCCCTGTGATGCAACTGTTAAATAGTCACTACATGGAGACCTTTGTAGGCCACAGTTTTACCTGCTTCTGTAATAATTTTGACAGAGAGCATGATGCAAATAAAAGGAATTGTTTCTGTTATTGGTTCTAATTGGTCCATAATTCCCACCAGTCTTCTCTTTCATGTCTTTCTAGTGTTCTCAATCTCAAGGTAAAACAGGTAGGAATGAGGTCAGGGGATGGAACTGATGTCATAGACTGAAGAATTCTTGGACTTTGCTCTTGTTGGAGAGAAGCTTGATGGGGGATGGGTTAAGTGATGATACGGGGCTAAAGGAAAGAAGAAGGAAATGAAAAAGAGTGGGGGGGATGTTAGAGACGAGAAAAATTAGGTGAGATGTATGGGGAAAAGAAAAGTAGAGAACATAAAAGAGAAGAAAGTAATGAGCAAAAGAAAAGTAGAAGACACATGAAACCATTACCAGGAAAAAATCAGAATATTTCACACACACTAATTTTTAAAATAAAAACCAAGAGAGGAGAAATGAAGAGGCAGTAGGGGAAAGAGATAGTGGGGAAAAAAATAAAGAAGATATGGAGACAGATAGTGACTATACTTAGGGTGGCGAGCATGAAATGTATGTATGGAATTGTTGAATTAATATGTTGTACACTTGAAACTAACATAAGACTGTATGTTAATTATACTTCAGTTAAAAAAATAAGGGAAAAAAATGAGGTAAGGGCAGTTAAACTACAGGGAGAAAAATAGAATAGATGTGAGAAAGATACCAGAAGAGTAGGAATAGAAATAACTGGAAAAATAGTAGCATTTTAGTATTTGTTGTTGGCACATTCAGTGCTCTTCTATATGCAGCCCTCAGGTATTGCCTTTTTCTAGCATCACCCATCTTTATCTGAATGATTGTGATGGGAGTGTCATGTCACTGTTGTCATAACCAGGCATAGTGGGCTGTTTCCCTGCCCGCCCTTGATACTTTGTATCCTGACATCCCTCTCACTCACTCATCTCCTAGGTTGGAGAATTGCCTGGTCTGTGCTGGTGGGATGTTTTGTAGATGCTAGATTCTCCCCTCTACAGCTGCTGCATGACCTGCAGCTCACAGCTTTCCTGCTTTTAAGCTGACATCAGTAGAAACATCTCCCCTCTGGAGGCTTGCCTCCCACTGCTGATTGCCCTTGTTTCTTCTTATCTGGGTAGTGCTCTTGAGCTTGGTATAATTCAAATGCTGTTGAAAGGTTCATTCTTCCAACACTAGGCTCCGGGGTGCACATTCTTAGATCAAGGGTAGTAGGGGTAGAGAGGAGACAAACGTAAAGAATTATGATGTTACTGACTGCAGGCCCCCTTTTCTGACACCATTAGGGTACTGAGGCAACATAGAACAGTCAGACACTGGTCAAGAGTTTTAAAATTTAGGATGTTTTGGTGTTTTCATGATATTGGCATAATGGAGCAGTCTGTATAATGTCTCAAACTTAACTCAGAAAGATTAGCTTTTCTTGACACAAAGTGAAGCTGTTAGCTCAACACAAGGGTTCAGCTATTTACTCTGTTCACATTCTTTAGTCTCTTCTAGGGTTGCCATCTATCACCATAACAATTCCTCTGCCCTAAGGTTCATCTTTGCTCCTGGGCCCTGACATATGGACCCATAGCACAGCTCAAAGTCACTGCAGACCCTCACAGAGCCACATTCTATGCTCCAAGGCTATTCTCAGTCGTTGCTATAGACTACCTCAGTTAATGTTTTCAGGGTTTATGGGATAGATATTGTCCATACTTTGGAGATGAGGAAACGGGCACAGAGAAGTTAAATTACTAACCCAAAGTCATGCAGCTGGTAAGTGGCAGAGCAGGTATTTGAAACCAAGCAGTCTCGCTCCACAATCCATGTTCTTTTTTTTTCTTTTTCTTTTTTTTTTTTTTTTTAAGATTTTATTTATTTATTTGAGAGAGAGGCAGTGAGAGCAGGAGAGGGGAGAAGGTCAGAGGGAGAAGCAGACTATCAGTGGAGTTGGGAGCCTGATGTGGGACTCGATTCCAGGACCCTGGGATCATGACCTGATCCAAAGGCCGTTGCTTAACCAACTGAGCCACCCAGGCACCCCACAATCCCCATTCTTAACCTCTGTGCTGCATAGCCTTTCAATGTCTCAGGTCTCTTAGCTGTTCTGGTCCTTTTGGCATGCAGTGTGACCCTTTGTGTCCATTCTTATTCCTTCTTTGATATCCAGCTTCCTCATACACAAAAGTCTTGGTTGCATAGATCTTCATTTCCAGGAATGGAATGTCCCTAATTAACTGGTTGGTTGTAAGCAAATCCACACTAAGGTAAGGAAGCAAGCCTGGATAGAGATTGGTGTCCTTCATAACTGGTCTTACTTGTAAGATTCCTCATCATACAATCAGGAGAGCTGTCTGAAGATGGCTTTCCTGGCATGAGGCAGTAGGTTGGATGTCTACTGAAAGTGCTGGAAAGACCGTGAATCAGTGGATTCTGCTGTGGGTGTGGGAGAGAGAGGTGATGTGGGGGGAGTTCTTTCCTTTGATGAAGACATTTTATGTACACTGAAGTCAGGTACTTCCTGGTATTTATCACTTGATGATGCTGTTCTTTTTCTTGGCCAGAATGTCAGCTGACATTTGTACTTTCTATTTATTGTTTCAGGTGCGGAAACCAAGAACCCACAGTTATTGGTTCCAAAAACTGAGATATGTGATGAAGCAGAAAAACCATTCATAAAGTCAGGAAGAATCCAGAAAGTTAATCCTCAAGGACCTGAGTTAGGAGAAGCCTGTGAAAAAGGGAACATGTTAAAGAGGCAGAGAATTAAGAGGGAAAAGAAAGATTTCAGACATGTGACAGTGAAGGACTGTCATGTACCTGAAAGCTTCAAAGTAGAGGAAGATCAGAAATGTCAGAAATCTGGGGAAAGATACAGTCTTAGTTGTAGCTCTTTAAAAAATCAGAAGAGCCAGCCTGGACAGAAACCTTTTACATGTAGTGTGTGTGGGAAAGGCTTTAGTCAGAGTGCAAACCTCGTAGTGCATCAGCGAATCCACACAGGGGAGAAGCCCTTCGAATGTCATGAGTGTGGGAAAGCCTTCATTCAGAGTGCAAACCTTGTTGTGCATCAGCGAATCCATACTGGACAGAAACCATATGTTTGTTCAAAATGTGGGAAAGCCTTCACTCAGAGTTCAAATCTGACCGTACATCAAAAAATCCACTCCTTAGAAAAAACCTTTAAGTGCAGTGAATGTGAAAAAGCCTTCAGTTATAGCTCACAACTTGCTCGGCACCAGAAAGTTCACATTACAGAAAAATGCTATGAATGTAATGAGTGTGGGAAAACATTTACTCGGAGCTCAAACCTCATTGTCCACCAGAGGATCCACACTGGGGAGAAGCCCTTTGCCTGTAATGATTGTGGCAAAGCCTTCACCCAGAGTGCAAATCTTATTGTACATCAACGAAGCCATACTGGTGAAAAGCCATATGAGTGTAAAGAGTGTGGAAAAGCCTTTAGTTGTTTTTCACACCTTATTGTGCACCAGAGAATTCACACTGCGGAGAAACCTTATGATTGCAGTGAGTGTGGAAAAGCCTTTAGTCAGCTGTCTTGCCTTATTGTGCATCAGAGGATTCACAGTGGAGATCTTCCTTATGTGTGTAATGAGTGTGGGAAGGCCTTCACGTGTAGCTCATACCTGCTTATTCATCAGAGAATTCATAATGGGGAAAAACCTTACACATGCAATGACTGTGGCAAGGCCTTCCGGCAGAGGTCAAGCCTCACTGTGCACCAGAGAACCCACACTGGGGAGAAGCCCTATGAGTGTGCCAAGTGTGGTGCAGCTTTCATTTCTAACTCACACCTCATGCGACACCACAGAACCCATCTTGTTGAGTAATAAGTACTTGTTACTCCAGGCATTGATCATAATCCACTACACCCTAATTGGACACGTTTTTGCTGTTTTGTTCCTCTTAAAAATGAGACCCACCATGTTCTTAAAAGTAACAGTATTCAAGAATGTATCACAGAAGCATTTCAGAGGCTGACAAAAAACATGGAAGCTAAGCCCCTAAAGGCAAGGACTCTTTTTTAACTGTACCAGCATTGGTCATGTTTGAAACGGAACGTGGCTTTCTTAGAAATGGGTCATACAACCCTAAGTGATAAAGATCCTATTTGAGGAAAGGTATTTTAACTTAATCTTGTTTTTTAAAACTCTTAGTTTCTTGAGCAACGGGCAGGTTATTGCTATAGGGCTGCGTGGTGGGATTCTGAACTTTGAATCTTGTATTCTAGTATTTTGGGTTAGGAAGCAGTGATTAGTTAAGGAGACTGCATGGGGTAGCAATTCACCAACAATTCACCTGTGAACATTTATAAGCTTTCCATTCCTTAGGCAATTTAAACATTAAAAGAAAGAAAACCAAAACATTAACTATCTGTTGCTCCTAAAATGGATAGAAGTAGGAAACAACTGTTTCTCTTAATCGTATATACCTCATGAACCTTATTATGGTAAAGCTCTAGGGACATCTCATGAGTCTTCCATTCTGCCGTCTATGTGGCCAAGCACTTGAGGATTGTTGGAGAAAAAGCACAGGGCCCACAAATACTGCCAGGCAGTATTCATTTGCTAACATCAACAACTCTCCCAAGTGACCCTGACTTCATTGCATTCCATCATAGTGAGATACCTCTAATAGTCCCCTACCCAAATGGAGGAGTCAAAGAATAAAGCTTGCAGAGAGGCATGCCAATATTACCTATGCTTGTTCTGCTCAGACCCAGCCAAGGGTCTCAGTTTGAGTGTCATTCTCACTTTTTGGCTGGTCTTGAGAAGAAATAATGGAGTCCTAATTTTGAGAGGACCAAAGAGGGAAATACAGGAAGAGGGAGGAGGCAGAGTGGGACTCCTAAGGTCCTTACTTTTTTGAGAAGTTCAAAGGTATTGGAATGTGAAAACTTAGAAAGATGAAGAAACTGGCTAAGGTAAGATAAACTTTTGTTACCATTGAGCCTTTATTCCTGGAAAAAATGATTTATAAAACTATGCAATAGGTAGAGCTATATAATATTGCCTTGTATTTAATATAGAACTTAATTCTTTGTTATATACCTTCATGTATAGAATCAAAGTCCCCCAATTCTTCTTACACTTTCACATAGATCCTTAGAACACTGAAAGAAGTGTTTGCCCCATTTAGCTGAAAGTGGTCAAACAACAAAGAACAGCCTACGTTCAAATCCAGGATTTAAATCCGGGTTCTCTGTTCTGCTGTGCTGTGTCTAACGACCTGTAATTCGCACTCAGATCTGCCGAGAGAAAGAGGTATATGGTCTCTTTCAGGTGAGGAAACTTAGGTGACAGATTTTCGGATGTGCCTTGGGCAGTGTGACTAGTAAGCAGCAAATCTGAGACTGGAATTTGAGTCTCCCCAAGTTCTGGGTCTGTCTCTTCATCCTGCTGGGCAAAAGCATATAAAAAAGCCCTACCTGGTAATAAGCTATCTGGTGCAACTCTCATGTAGAAGTCCCACCATTGGGACTCTTGCTGGCGCATTTGTTTTATATTTTACAGAGCACTTTCATGTACAGACGGCATAAACAAGAAAGCATATTTCCTCTTTCTCCCCTTCAACCATGGTCTTTCATTCAAGCATGTGCATCACTGCACTCTAAAATCATACAGACAATTCTAAGAAATTAATAGGATTCAAAAGAGAATCAAAAAGGCTCATGCATTCGCTGACCTTGAAGGTAACTGTTCCTGTCCCCCACCTGGGAGTGGAGAGATCCAAAGATAATACCATGTATCTGCTGAGGAACGAGCTTGGGTTTTTCCCCCCCTGCAGGATTAGGAAGCCCAGAAGAGAGGGAGAGCAGGTCTGAAGGTTGGGAATAAATCTGTGACATGGACCTGTCAAAAGACCCAAAGTGCACTTTCCTGAAAGATACCAACCAGGTTAGGATCCTTAGGACAGCTAAATTGTTTTAGGGTAACATTGTATGTTCATCCTCCTATTTGAATGCTTGTCATTCCTATTTGAATGATTGTGATTTCCTGGCTAAAGATTGTTGTTCATAGGCAGTTCAAAAAGGCCATGCAGGTGATTGTGATGTAAAGCTAGATTTGGGCATCACTGACTCAGCCTTGTAGTGTAACAGTGGTATTCACTTGACTGCATGTAAAAATCACCTAGTGTACTTAAAAAAAATTTTTTTTTATTCTCAGGGTCAAGTTATTTGTTTGTTTTTTTCCCCCTCAATTTTGGAGGGGAACCCAGTGTGTAACCAAGATAAGGGACACTTCAGTCGAATAAATTCTGCAGGCCACAAATGCATGTGATCAAAGGTGGAGTGGGGAAGCTCTAGTATAAAGATGTAGATGTGCAGAGTGCTTTGTGTGGTTTCAGCAAAACAGAATGCTAACAACCTTGGCTGCATTGGATGTCCTGTACCTTGGCTGTAAGGATTGTGTGCCCTAACTTTATTTGTATTTTAGGTGAATATACCAAATATTTATATGAGCAAACCAAGTTTTACACAACATACTTTCATATTCCCCATTCAACAAAATTACTTTTTACATTTCTACTGTATTTCATTTCCAGGTCTTTATTTCCACAAACCTGCACCCCGGTTCAGGACTCCAATCCTACACAAATCATGTGAGCCTAGTGGATTACCAGGCCAGATCCTTCCTTACTCAGCTAACAAATCTTACTTCCAATTCATTTCTAGCCCTCAAAAAAGCCCTCCTTTTTTGGTGGTTTTGGGTAGATGAGAAGTGACTACTCTTAGTTGTCACTGTTGGCTTAGGTTTTCCTTTTCCTAGAGGTCAACTCCGTTCTCCCTTGGCTGTTATTTCTAGAAGCAAGTTGGGAACTCAAGCCCTGTTAAGTTACCAAGAGCTATCAGAGCCAGGACAATTGATGGGTATTAAGAATAGAGCCAAGAAGTCTCAAGTGGGTGCAACAGTTATGTATTAAGGGGAGCACAGTGATGTCAAAGTGATAATAAAATCTTGTACTTTGGGGAGCATGGGAGAGGATCATCATTAACATACATACACTCACACCCCTCAATTGCCCATGGATTCCTCCAAGCTCAGGACGAAGTTTTTGGGCAAAGCTAATCTATGTTCTGGGTCCCTTCTCTCCCTTGCCTAGGCAATCTGGTGTCCTTTCACATCTGTCACTGTGCTTGCTCCTCCATCCAGTGTTCTCAATCTTTCTGGGCTCACAGCCCCTTTGAGGATCTAATGGAAGTTGTAAAGCCTCTTCCAAAGAAATGCAGATAGCACATTCAGTTTTTTGTTCATTTGTGGAAGCATATCGTTTCACTGAGGCCAGTTATTGAATTCTCTAGGGCCTAAAGTCACACCTGGGGATTGTACTACATAATTGCCAGAGGCATTAAAAAAAAAATGAGGTCTAGAAGCTCTGGATGTTGCCCCAAAACAACCTTTTATATCTTTCTTTTCCTGGATTCCCTCCTTAAACAAATTACAGCATTATCCTGCACCCAAACTGGAAAATCCAGGACGTATTTCTGGCTTTCTGTGTATCATTCTTTTGCTACAACAGTACTTTTCACTCTGTGGCAAACATGGTGCTAGTTCCTGGAGTCCAAAGGCAAACAAGGCCTACCAAATCCTTCTAATGTTTCATAGGAAGCCTCTCTGGACCCTTTAACATGATTTACTAAGGTCTTCACAGTTTCTTTCCAACCTTATCTTTCCACTTTCCATGTACTTTTTACTGTAGACTGGAGGCATGGGCTTGCTTTTCTCTGTGTCTTTGATCACACTGTTTCCAGTGCTTATTACCACCACCTTTTATCCACCCCCCTGTCTACTGAGCCTAGCTTTAGATTTCTTTTAAGATTTGATTCCAGTCTCATCTTTGGGAGCCCTCTGACTGCCATTTAGCAAGTATATATTTAGAAGTATGGAAGAGCATATGGTATATATCTACTTTATGCTTTAAAGTGAAAAAAATGGATTAATAATTGTGTATATAGTTCAGTTCTCATATAATGTTTCATATACTCTATACTGTTAAAACATAGCAGATAAGTTATATGAAGGAAATATAAGAAAATGTAAGTGGTTAAATGACATTCACAGCCATACAGATAGATGGTAAACTGCAGAACTTAGGCTCAAACCCAATCCTATAGATTATAGAATTATGGGTGATTAAAAGTCATTTTTTAAGTAATTTCCACATTTTCTATAAGGAACAAGAATTTTATAATCAGGAAGAGAATAAATTATTATATTTACATATTTGGTTTTATTGTTTAACTATAAACAGTATTTTAAATCTGTATTTTAAGATGTGGGCTATACCCTGCCATTTCTTTCTCCTTCCCTTTCCACCTCTGCCTCTGCAATGTAAAGTCTGATTCTTGAACTCTATTCTGTAACCATAGTTAGTCTTTTATGCTTTGTTTATTGACTTGTTCTAAAAATTGAAAATAAACAGCATGGATGTTATTATGACCATATAAATATTGCAGATCTAAGTAGCTTGCTGTGACTACACACACACACACACACACACACACACACACACACACTGCGTTTTGTTTTTACTGTAGTTTTTAGTTGTCTTTCTTTTCCCCTTATACTGATGGCTTATAGCATACTCTGAGTGATTTTCAGATTCTCCATTTAATTAGGTACTCTGTTGAATCCTCTTTTTTCTCAAGAGATCTCTAGCTTCCTGCGGTGTTCTGTCCTTGACATTTTCCTGCCCACTGTTCCGTTGTTATACGGAATTTCATTGTGTCCTGAATTGTACATGTTTCTCTTTTTTCATTAACTCCATCATTTCACTGCAGCATACCTTCAAGTCACTTGCCAAGAAAGAGTATATGAAAGACAAAATTACTGAGGACTTATATATCAAAAAACATCTTTCTCTGTCCTCAATTGTGATTGGTACTTTGGCTCTGAAATTTTACCTTGAAAAATTTCCCCAGAACTTGTAGATGCCTGGTTCCCATCTTATTTTTTAAAAAATTTTATATATTTATTTGTCAGAGAGAGCACAAACAGGGAGCAGCAGGCAGAGGGAGAAGAAGCACGCTCCCATCTGAGCAAGGAGCCTGATGTGGGACTTGATCCCAGGACTCTGGAATCATGACCTGAGCTGAAGGTAGCCACGTAACCAACTGAATCCCTCCAGTCTGATTCTTATTTCTTTTGCAGTAAATACTACTTGCATTACTGTGATCCGTTCCCAAACCCCCATGCCTGGAAGCTTTTAAAGTCACCTCTTTATTCTTGGTGCTCTTGATTCCCCAGTATTCTCAGTGGAATTTTTCAATCTAGTGACCCAAGTTACTTTTTTTTTTTTAAAGATTTTATTTATTTATTTGACAGAGAGAGATCACAAGTAGGCAGAGAGGCAGGCAGAGAGAGAGGAGGAAGCAGGCTCCCTGCCGAGCAGAGAGCCCGATGTGGGACTCGATCCCAGGACCCTGAGATCATGACCCGAGCCGAAGGCAGTGGCTTAACCCACTGAGCCACCCAGGCGCCCGCCAAGTTACTTTTATTCTTGGAAATTTTCTCTGGTGTTATGTGATAATTTCCCCTTCCATTTTTTCCCCCTGTTTTTACTCTTTCTGAAATTCCTGTCAATCAAATGTTGAAGCTTGTGGATTGATCCTCAACTGTTTTCTGTGTTATTACCATGTTCTTGTTTTGTGCTATTTTCAGAGAAAATACCTTCATTATTTTTCAACCTGTTTAGTGAATTTCTGATGTTGGCAATAATTTCTAAAAAGCCTCCCCCCCGCCGTTTGTTCCCTTTTTATAGTATACTATTCTCATTTTAGAGATACCTTTTCTTAAAGGTTTCTCTGCCACCTGATATCTCACCCCTTCATGCCCTTGCCCCTGGGTCCTTTATTTTTTTTTCTCTTTGTTTACTCCCATTGGAGACTTTCCTTGAATATTTTGTGATTCTTACTGACAGATACAAATAAATCTCTGTGTATATATCAAAAGTCCAATTGAGATCTCTGTGGGAGTGGGATTTCCTCTAGAGGCATCCTTCTAGAGTACTTGGTAGAGAGCAAACTCCCTGGAAACCTCCAATGCCAGAATGCTATGATCTTTTGTGTGGGGCTCATATGCTTCTTTAGCCGGAAATCCTCTGCTGTTTTAATCTGGGGTTTGGATGACATAATGCTTCTTAAGGAGTGGGAGAGAAGAAAATCAAGTGTTATTATAGACTTTTGATTAATGCACTTATTTTTAGCCTCACTTTTCCCTCCCACCCTTAATATACCTGGGGTTTCCAACTGCCAAGTTGCTTTGGGATTTGGCAGGGTATGTCAGTGCATTTTCCTATCCTATAGAGATTTGTTCTCCTCATCACATTATTATTTATACATTTTAAGTCATTATAATTCATTATCATTTTGTGGGAAGTTTAAACATTTTTTAAAATGTTGATATGCTTGGATATAGTACTACCACCTAGCTATCCTAAAAATGAATATTTTGCCAGTGTTAGTTTTACAAAAAAAAAGAAGAACAAAGAAAGCAACCCAAGTGATTACTGATAGGAGAATGATTAAATTATGATATGCTTGAATATTATGCAACCACTAAAATCATAATTTAAAGGATATTTAGTAATATAAAATATTCCCAATATTAAATGCTAAGTACAAAATTAAATGGTGGGTTCAGATAGCCCAGTTTTCTTAAATATGCATGCATAGAAAAAACTAAAGACAGCAATACATGGCATGGTTAATGATTAAATTTTGCTGCTTTGTATTTTCTTTTTTTTTTTTTTAAGATTTATTTATTTGACAGAGATCACAAGTAGGCAGAGAGACAGGCAGAGAGAGAGAGGAGGAAGCAGGCTCCCCGCCGAGCAGAGAGCCCGACTCGAGGCTTGATCCCAGGACCCTGGGATCATGACCTGAGCCGAAGGCAGAGGCTTTAACCCACTGAGCCACCCAGGCGCCCCATCTGTATTTTCTACAATATACCTCAATTACTTTTATGATCAGGAGGAGAAAAGCTAATAATAAAAAAAAAAAAAAAAAAAAAAGCAAGATCATGGTCATACAGAGTGATGAAAAAATTTCGAGGAGTTTGGTAGTTGAGATGCAGAATAAGAAACGGGAATAAAGAGACCAGTTACCAAGAACCTAATGGTGGACAGAGTTCAGTCAGGGAATATGTATAACCACACTGATTGTGACATACAGTTGTGGCTGGAGTGTGGAAGCTAGTCTGGTGAGGGGAGAAAAGAGTCCTGGAGACCATACAGATAGCTTTTGTCAGACTACAAGGAAGATTCTGACTCAGGCGGTGTTGGGGCCAGAATAAAAGACACAGATGGAATGAGCAGGCCTTCGAGGCATAAAAGATCAAGCAGCAAATCCCCAAGCCGGAAATCAGCCTCCACACTCTGGTGAAACATGACTTGTGACCCATCATTTCTGGCCCAGGCCTGAGAAGCCCTGGGCTTCCTTGTGACTCTCTGGGGCCACCCTTTGTTCACAGTGGGAAATGCATTTGCAATTTCAATCAAAATACCAAAAAATAACTACTCTTTATCAACTTACCCTGCAAGGGGTAAGTTGCCCCTGTAGGGCAGGGGTTTGGGAGAAGCAACTTAAGTCCTAGTAGTAGCAAGGTTGTAACTACCCCATTATTGAGGGATTTCTGTGTGGGAGGCTAAATGCCAAATATTCTTTATCTGATTTAGTCCTCACCTGAGGAGGGGATTTCTTTTATAATCCCTACTTTCAAGAGTGTTGTTCACAGTCAATGTTAGAATAACTCCAGGCCACAGCCTTTGCCCCTTTCTTCCAGGCTACTTTCTCATTGTCCCTCCAAAGACCCTTCTCATCAAAATTTACAAAAGGAAATGACAGAGAGTAAGTCTTCCTTCTAGCCTAGAGCACTGCAGGTTAGGAATACTCTGGAAATAACTGTTGGAAATTTCTTGATCTTCCAGAGAGAGTCCTTGCATTTACAGTCTTCTGTATCTCCCTTTAAACACACTCATAAACTGGAGCTTAGGATATGGACTGTCTACATCTTGTTTTGTTTTTAATTTAGTGTGTCTTGGAGATGGTTCTATATTAACCTATAAGATCTACATCATTCTTTCTTTTTTCTTTGCTGTGTGATAGTGAATTGTATGGATGTACCATGATTCATGTAGCATATCCTGTTGGTAGAGCACATAGGTTCTTTTCTATTTTTTGTTTTACAAACAATGCTATGCTGAATAATCTGGCACACCATCTTGTGTGTGTGACTTTGCAGGGTAAGTTGATAAAGGGTAGTTATTTCTGGTATTTTGATTGAAATTGCAAATGCATTTCCCAGTATGTGTGTAAAAATTCCCATTTCCATGAGTCTTCTCTAAAACTATTGTGTTTTGGTCTGGCAAGTAAAAACTTCTCTCATGCTTTATTTTGTGTTCAGTTATGAGTGAAACTGGATATTGTGTCAGGTATTTACAAAGTATTGTGTTTCTTTTTTCTGTTATTTGCTTGTTCATGCTCTTTAGAAGTTTTTTGTTGAGTTGTTGATCCTTGTAAGAATTGGTTTGTATGAGTACAGCATCGTTTCTTGATTAAAACTTTATAATGTAGGGATATACATATCTCAGTATCATAAAAGCCATCTGTGAAAAACCCACAGTATCATTCTCAATGGAGAAAAACAGAGCATTTCCCTTAAGGTCAGGAACACAGCAGGGATGTCCACTCATCACTCTGTTCAACATAGTACTAGAAGTCCTAGCCTCAGCATCACACAACAAAAAGAAAGAAAAAGACATCCAGATCACCAAAGAAGTAGTAAAACTCTCACTATTTGCAGATAACACCATTATCTGCAAACCAAAACCAAAAGTCTCTACCCCAAAATTGCTGGAATTCATACAGGAATTCAGAAAAGTGGCAGGATATAAAATCAATGCACAGAAATTAGTGCATTTCTCTACCAACAATGACAGAAGAAAGAGAAATTAAAGAATTAATCCCATTTATGATTGCATCCAAAATCACAAGATGCCTAGGAATAAACCTAACCAAAGAGCAAAAGATCTGTACTCAGAAAACTAGAGAATAGTCATGAAAGAAATTGGGAAAGACAAAGAGAAATGGAAAAATGTTCCATGCTCATGCATGGGAAGAATAAATATTGTTAAAGTGTCTATGCTACCTAAAGCAGTCTGCACATTCAATGTAATCCCTATGAAAATACCATCAACTTTTTTCACAGAACTGGAACAAATAATTATAAAATTTGTATGGAACCAGAAAAGACCCCAGATAGCCAAAGGAATGTTGAGAAAAAGAAAGCCAAATATGGTGGCATCACAATTCTGGACTTCAAATTCTATTCAAAAGTTGCAATCATCAAGACAGTATGATACACAAAAATGGACACCTATGTGTGTCCACTCTGTGTGAGAAGAGTACTCTCAACTCAGTGGTTAATCTTTGACAAATCAAGAAAGAATATCCAATGGAAAAAAAAAAAGACAGTCTCTTCAACAAATGGTGTTGGGAAAATTGGACAGCCAAATGCAGAGTGAAACGACCAATTTGCTTACACAATACACAAAAGTAGACTCAAAATGGATGAAAAAACCTCAATGTGAGACAGGTAGTCATCAAAATCCTTGAAGAGAACACAGGCAGCAACCTCTTTGATCTTGGCCATTCAGTCTCTTGCTAGGCACATATCCAAAGGCAAGGGAAACAGACAAAATGAACTTTTGGGGACTTCATCAAGATAAAAAGCTTCTGTACAACAAAGGAAACAGTCAATAAAACTAAAAGACAACTGAAGGAATAGAAAAGATATTTGCAAATGGCGTATCAGATAAAGGGCTAGTATCCAATATCTATAAATAACTTTCAAACTCAACACCCAAAGAACAAATAACCCAGTCAAGAAATGGACAAAAGACATGAACAAACATTTCTCCAAAGAAGACATCCAAATGGCCAACAGACATATGAAAACGTGCTCAACATCATTCAGCATCAGGGAAATATGAATAAAAAACCACAATGAGATACCACCTTATGTCAGAATGGCAAAAATTAACCAAACAGGAAGCAATAAATGGAGAGGATGTGGAGAAAGGGGAACCCTCTTACATCATTGGTAAGAATGCAAGCTGGTACAGCCAATTTGGAAAACTGTATTGAGGTTCCTCAAAACATTGAAAATAGAGCCACTCTACAACCCAGCAATTATACTACTGGTTATTTACCCCAAAGATACAAATGTAGTGTTCTGAAGGGGCACACGCAAACCAATGTTCATAGCAGCAATATCCATAAATAGTCAAACTATGGAAAGAGTACAGATGTCCATTGACAGATGAATGGATAAAGATATGAATATTACACACACACACGTATATATGTATGCATATAATGTATATATATTACAAAACTATAAAAAATGAAATTTTGCCATTTACAAAGACATGGGTAGAATTAGAGGGTTTAATGCTAAGCGAAGTCAATCAGAGGACAATTATCACATCATCCATTGATATGTGGAATTTAAGGAACAAGACAAGATACGATAGGGGAGGAGGGGGGAAAATGAAACAATACAAAAGCAAAGAGGGAGACAAAACGTAAGAGACTCAATCTTAGGAAACAAACCAAGGGTTGCTGGATAGTAGGAAGGTGGGGGGATGGGTGGTGGTGGACATTGGACAGGGGGTGTGTTGTGGTGAGTGCTGTGTGTTGTTTAAGACTGATGAATCACAGATGGGGCCCCAGGAAGAAACAATACATTATATGTTAATAATTTTTTTTCCTTTCAGCCCTATATTTATTTATATATTTATTTATTTTTTCCAATTTATTTCTTTTCAGAAAAACATTATTTTATGCTAATAATTCTTTTAAAGTATAATTCATTATATTTTTTTAGATTGGGAAATTGGTCTGTTTTCTTTTTTTGATTATAAAAGTATACTATTACATATTCATAGCCCCAGAACAGAAGCTTATATGAAAAATTTGTTTTTCCGCTTCATTTCTTAATCTTTTTTTTTTTACTATCAGTAATTTTTTTTTTCAGAAAAACAGTATTCATTATTTTTTCACCACACCAGTGCTCCATGCAAGCCATGCCCTCTATAATACCCACCAACTGGTACCCCAACCTCCCACCACCCCCCCGCCACTTCAAACCACTCAGACTGTTTTTCAGAGTCCATAGTCTCTCATGGTTCACCTCCCCTTCCAACTTACCCAAATTCCCTTCTCCTCTCTAACGCCCCTTGTCCTCCATGCTATTGGTTATGCTCCACAAATAAGTGAAACCATATGATAATTGACTCTCTCTGCTTGACTTATTTCACTCAGCATAATCTCTTCCAGTCCCGTCCATGTTGCTACAAAAGTTGGGTATTCATCCTTTCTGATAGAGGCATAATACTCCATAGTGTATATGGACCACATCTTCCTTATCCATTCAACCATTGAAGGGCATCTTGGTTCTTTCCATAGATTGGCGACCGTGGCCATTGCTGCTATAAACATTGGGGTACAGATGGCCCTTCTTTTCACGACATCTGTGTCTTTGGGGTAAATACCCAGGAGTGCAATTGCAGGGTCATAGGGAAGCTCTATTTTTAATTTCTTGAGCAATCTCCACACTGTTCTCCAAAGAGGCTGCACCAACCTGCATTCCCACCAACAGTGTAAGAGGGTTCCCCTTTCTCCACATCCTCTCCAACACATGTTGTTTCCTGTTTTGTTAATTTTGGCCATTCTAACTGGTGTAAGGTGATATCTCAATGTGGTTTTTTTTTTCCCCCAATTTATTTATTTTCAGAAAAACAGTATTCATTATTTTTTCACCACACCCAGTGCTCCATGCTAGCTGTGACCTCTATAATACCCACCACCTGGACCCCAACCTCCCACCCCCCCCGCCACTTCAAACCCCTCAGACTGTTTTTCAGAGTCCTTAGTCTCTCATGGTTCACCTCCCCTTCCAATTTACCCAAATTCCCTACTCCTCTCTAACGCCCCTTGTCCTCCATGCTATTGGCTATGCTCCACAAATGAGTGAAACCATATGATAATTGACTCTCTCTGCTTGACTGATTTCACTCAGCATAATCTCTTCCAGTCCCGTCCATGTTGCTACAAAAGTTTGATATTCATCCTTTCTGATGGAGGCATAATACTCCATAGTGTATATGGACCACATCTTCCTTATCCATTCATCCGTTGAAGGGCATCTTGGTTCTTTCCATAGTTTGGCGACTGTGGCCATTGCTGCTATAAACATTGGGGTACAGACGGCCAAAATTAACAAAACAGGAAACAACATGTGTTGGAGAGGATGTGCAGAAAGGGGAACCCTCTTACACTGTTGGTGGGAATGCAAGTTGGTGCAGCCTCTTTGGAGAACAATGTGGAGATTCCTCAAGAAATTAAAAATAGAGCTTCCCTACGACCCTGCAATTGCACTCCTGGGTATTTACCCCAAAGATACAGATGTGAAAAGAAGGGCCATCTCAATGTGGTTTTAATTTGAATCTCCCTGAGGGCTAATGATGATGAGCATTTTTTCATGTGTCTGATAGCCATTTGTATGTCTTGATTGGAGAAGTGTCTGTTCATATCTTCTGCCCATTTTTTGATGTGTTTGTCTGTTTCGTGTGTGTTGAGTTTGAGGAGTTCATTATAGATCCTGGATATCAACCTTTTGTCTGTACTGTCATTTGCAAATATCTTCTCCCATTCCGTGGGTTGCCTCTTTGTTTTTTTGACTGTTTCCTTTGCTGTGCAGAAGCTTTTGATTTTGATGAAGTCCCAGAAGTTTATTTTCGCTTTTGTTTCCTTTGCCTTTGGAGACGTATCTTGAAAGAAGTTGCTGTGGCTGATATCAAAGAGATTACTGCCTATGTTCTCCTCTAAGATTCTGATGGATTCCTGTCTCACGTTGAGTTCTTTTATCCATTTAGAGTTGATCTTTGTGTACGGTGTAAGAGAATGGTCGAGTTTCATTCTTCTACATTTTTTCCTGTTTTGTCGAAGGTTAATTGACCATAGAGTTGAGGGTCCATATCAGGACTCTCTACTCTGTTCCACTGGTCTATGTGTCTGTTTTTATGCCAGTACCATGCTGTCTTGGTGATCACAGCTTTGTAATAAAGCTTGAAATCAGGTAAGGTGATGCCGCCAGCTTTATTTTTGTTTTTCAACATTTCCTTAGCGATTCGGGGTCTCTTCTGATTCCATACAAATTTTAGGATTATTTGCTTCAGCTCTTTGAAGAATGCCGGTGGAATTTTGATCAGAATGGCATTAAACGTATAGATTGCTCTAGGCAGTATAGACATTTTAACAATGTTTACTCTTCCGATCCAAGAGCATGGAATGGTCTTCCATCTATTTGTGTCTTCTTCAATTTCTTTCATGAGTGTTCTGTAGTTCCCCAAGTACAGATCCTTTACCTCTTTGGTTAGGTTTATTCCCAGGTATCTTATGGTTCTTGGTGCTATAGTAAATGGAATCGATTCTCTAATTTCCCTTTCTGTATTTTCATTGTTAGTGTATAAGAAAGCCACTGATTTCTGCACATTGACTTTGTATCCTGCCACGTTGCTGAATTGCTGTATGAGTTCTAGTAGTTTGGGGGTGGAGTCTTTTGGGTTTTCCATATAAAGAATCATGTCATCTGCGAAGAGAGAGAGTTTGACTTCTTCATTACCAATTTGGATACCTTTTATTTCTCTCTGTTGTCTGATTGCTGTTGCTAGGACTTCTAATACTATGTTGAACAAGAGTGGTGAAAGTGGGCATCCTTGTCTTGTTCCTGATCTCAATGGGAAGGCTGCAAGCTTTTTCCCATTGAGGATGATATTTGCTGTGGGTCTTTCATAGATAGATTTGATGAGGTTCAGGAATGTTCCCTCTATCCCTATACTTTGAAGCGTTTTAATCAGGAACGGATGCTGGATTTTGTCAAATGCTTTTTCTGCATCAATTGAGAGGACCATGTGGTTCTTCTCTCTTCTCATATTAATTTGTTGTATCACATTGATTGATTTGTGAATGTTGAACCATCCTTGTAGCCCAGGGATGAATCCCACCTGATCATGGTGGATAATCTTTTTAATGTGCCGTTGGATCCTGTTGGCTAGGATCTTGTTGAGAATCTTAGCATCCATATTTATCAGTGATATTGGTCTGAAATTCTCCTTTTTGGTAGGGTCCTTGCCTGGTTTGGGGATCAGGGTAATGTTGGCTTCATAGAAAGAGTCTGGAAGTTTTCCTTCTGCTTCAATTTTTTGAAACAGCTTCAGGAGAATAGGTGTTATTTCTTCTTTGAAGGTTTGGTAGAATCCCCAGGGAATCCGTCAGGTCCTGGGCTCTTGTTTTTGGGGAGGTTTTTGATCACTGCTTCAATCTCGTTTTTAGATATCGGCCTATTCAGGTTGTCGATTTCTTCCTGGTTCAATTTTGGTAGTTTATATTTTTCCAGGAACGCATCCATTTCATCTAGGTTGCTAAGCTTATTGGCATATAACTGTTTGTAATAACTTCTGATGATTGTTTCTACTTCCTTGGTGTTAGTGGTGATCTCTCCCTTTTCCTTCATAATTTTATGAATTTGGGCTTTCTCTCTTTCTTTTGGATTAGTGTAGCCAGTGGCTTATCGATCTTACTGATTCTTTAAAAAAACCAGCTTCTAGTTTCATTGATACATTCTACTGTATCTCTGGTTTCTCCCTCATTGATCTCAGCTGATATCTTTTTTTACCAATTTATTTATTTTCAGAAAAACAGTATTCATTATTTTTCACCACACCCAGTGCTCCATGCAAGCCGTGCCCTCTATAATACCCACCACCTGGTACCCCAACCTCCCACCCCCCCCCGCTACTTCAAACCCCTCAGATTATTTTCAGAGTCCATAGTCTCTCATGGTTCACCTCCCCTTCCAACTTACCCAAATTCCCTTCTCCTCTCTAACGCCCCTTGTCCTCCATGCTATTGGTTATGCTCCACAAATAAGTGAAACCATATGATAATTGACTCTCTCTGCTTGACTTATTTCACTCAGCAAAATCTCTTCCAGTCCCGTCCATGTTGCTACAAAAGTTGGGTATTCATCCTTTCTGATAGAGGCATAATACTCCATAGTGTATATGGACCACATCTTCCTTATCCATTCAACCATTGAAGGGCATCTTGGTTCTTTCCATAGATTGGCGACCGTGGCCATTGCTGCTATAAACATTGGGGTACAGATGGCCCTTCTTTTCACGACATCTGTGTCTTTGGGGTAAATACCCAGGAGTGCAATTGCAGGGTCATAGGGAAGCTCTATTTTTAATTTCTTGAGCAATCTCCACACTGTTCTCCAAAGAGGCTGCACCAACCTGCATTCCCACCAACAGTGTAAGAGGGTTCCCCTTTCTCCACATCCTCTCCAACACATGTTGTTTCCTGTTTTGTTAATTTTGGCCATTCTAACTGGTGTAAGGTGATATCTCAATGTGGTTTTTTTTTTCCCCCAATTTATTTATTTTCAGAAAAACAGTATTCATTATTTTTTCACCACACCCAGTGCTCCATGCTAGCTGTGACCTCTATAATACCCACCACCTGGACCCCAACCTCCCACCCCCCCCGCCACTTCAAACCCCTCAGACTGTTTTTCAGAGTCCTTAGTCTCTCATGGTTCACCTCCCCTTCCAATTTACCCAAATTCCCTACTCCTCTCTAACGCCCCTTGTCCTCCATGCTATTGGCTATGCTCCACAAATGAGTGAAACCATATGATAATTGACTCTCTCTGCTTGACTGATTTCACTCAGCATAATCTCTTCCAGTCCCGTCCATGTTGCTACAAAAGTTTGATATTCGTCCTTTCTGATGGAGGCATAATACTCCATAGTGTATATGGACCACATCTTCCTTATCCATTCATCCGTTGAAGGGCATCTTGGTTCTTTCCATAGTTTGGCGACTGTGGCCATTGCTGCTATAAACATTGGGGTACAGATGGCCAAAATTAACAAAACAGGAAACAACATGTGTTGGAGAGGATGTGGAGAAAGGGGAACCCTCTTACACTGTTGGTGGGAATGCAAGTTGGTGCAGCCTCTTTGGAGAACAATGTGGAGATTCCTCAAGAAATTAAAAATAGAGCTTCCCTACGACCCTGCAATTGCACTCCTGGGTATTTACCCCAAAGATACAGATGTGAAAAGAAGGGCCATCTCAATGTGGTTTTAATTTGAATTTCCCTGAGGGCTAATGATGATGAGCATTTTTTCATGTGTCTGATAGCCATTTGTATGTCTTGATTGGAGAAGTGTCTGTTCATATCTTCTGCCCATTTTTTGATGTGTTTGTCTGTTTCGTGTGTGTTGAGTTTGAGGAGTTCATTATAGATCCTGGATATCAACCTTTTGTCTGTACTGTCATTTGCAAATATCTTCTCCCATTCCGTGGGTTGCCTCTTTGTTTTTTTGACTGTTTCCTTTGCTGTGCAGAAGCTTTTGATTTTGATGAAGTCCCAGAAGTTTATTTTCGCTTTTGTTTCCTTTGCCTTTGGAGACGTATCTTGAAAGAAGTTGCTGTGGCTGATATCAAAGAGATTACTGCCTATGTTCTCCTCTAAGATTCTGATGGATTCCTGTCTCACGTTGAGTTCTTTTATCCATTTAGAGTTGATCTTTGTGTACGGTGTAAGAGAATGGTCGAGTTTCATTCTTCTACATTTTTTCCTGTTTTGTCGAAGGTTAATTGACCATAGAGTTGAGGGTCCATATCAGGACTCTCTACTCTGTTCCACTGGTCTATGTGTCTGTTTTTATGCCAGTACCATGCTGTCTTGGTGATCACAGCTTTGTAATAAAGCTTGAAATCAGGTAAGGTGATGCCGCCAGCTTTATTTTTGTTTTTCAACATTTCCTTAGCGATTCGGGGTCTCTTCTGATTCCATACAAATTTTAGGATTATTTGCTTCAGCTCTTTGAAGAATGCCGGTGGAATTTTGATCAGAATGGCATTAAACGTATAGATTGCTCTAGGCAGTATAGACATTTTAACAATGTTTACTCTTCCGATCCAAGAGCATGGAATGGTCTTCCATCTATTTGTGTCTTCTTCAATTTCTTTCATGAGTGTTCTGTAGTTCCCCAAGTACAGATCCTTTACCTCTTTGGTTAGGTTTATTCCCAGGTATCTTATGGTTCTTGGTGCTATAGTAAATGGAATCGATTCTCTAATTTCCCTTTCTGTATTTTCATTGTTAGTGTATAAGAAAGCCACTGATTTCTGCACATTGACTTTGTATCCTGCCACGTTGCTGAATTGCTGTATGAGTTCTAGTAGTTTGGGGGTGGAGTCTTTTGGGTTTTCCATATAAAGAATCATGTCATCTGCGAAGAGAGAGAGTTTGACTTCTTCATTACCAATTTGGATACCTTTTATTTCTCTCTGTTGTCTGATTGCTGTTGCTAGGACTTCTAATACTATGTTGAACAAGAGTGGTGAAAGTGGGCATCCTTGTCTTGTTCCTGATCTCAATGGGAAGGCTGCAAGCTTTTTCCCATTGAGGATGATATTTGCTGTGGGTCTTTCATAGATAGATTTGATGAGGTTCAGGAATGTTCCCTCTATCCCTATACTTTGAAGCGTTTTAATCAGGAACGGATGCTGGATTTTGTCAAATGCTTTTTCTGCATCAATTGAGAGGACCATGTGGTTCTTCTCTCTTCTCATATTAATTTGTTGTATCACATTGATTGATTTGTGAATGTTGAACCATCCTTGTAGCCCAGGGATGAATCCCACCTGATCATGGTGGATAATCTTTTTAATGTGCCGTTGGATCCTGTTGGCTAGGATCTTGTTGAGAATCTTAGCATCCATATTTATCAGTGATATTGGTCTGAAATTCTCCTTTTTGGTAGGGTCCTTGCCTGGTTTGGGGATCAGGGTAATGTTGGCTTCATAGAAAGAGTCTGGAAGTTTTCCTTCTGCTTCAATTTTTTGAAACAGCTTCAGGAGAATAGGTGTTATTTCTTCTTTGAAGGTTTGGTAGAATCCCCAGGGAATCCGTCAGGTCCTGGGCTCTTGTTTTTGGGGAGGTTTTTGATCACTGCTTCAATCTCGTTTTTAGATATCGGCCTATTCAGGTTGTCGATTTCTTCCTGGTTCAATTTTGGTAGTTTATATTTTTCCAGGAACGCATCCATTTCATCTAGGTTGCTAAGCTTATTGGCATATAACTGTTTGTAATAACTTCTGATGATTGTTTCTACTTCCTTGGTGTTAGTGGTGATCTCTCCCTTTTCCTTCATAATTTTATGAATTTGGGCTTTCTCTCTTTCTTTTGGATTAGTGTAGCCAGTGGCTTATCGATCTTACTGATTCTTTAAAAAAACCAGCTTCTAGTTTCATTGATACATTCTACTGTATCTCTGGTTTCTCCCTCATTGATCTCAGCTGATATCTTTTTTTACCAATTTATTTATTTTCAGAAAAACAGTATTCATTATTTTTCACCACACCCAGTGCTCCATGCAAGCCGTGCCCTCTATAATACCCACCACCTGGTACCCCAACCTCCCACCCCCCCCCGCTACTTCAAACCCCTCAGATTATTTTCAGAGTCCATAGTCTCTCATGGTTCACCTCCCCTTCCAACTTACCCAAATTCCCTTCTCCTCTCTAACGCCCCTTGTCCTCCATGCTATTGGTTATGCTCCACAAATAAGTGAAACCATATGATAATTGACTCTCTCTGCTTGACTTATTTCACTCAGCAAAATCTCTTCCAGTCCCGTCCATGTTGCTACAAAAGTTGGGTATTCATCCTTTCTGATAGAGGCATAATACTCCATAGTGTATATGGACCACATCTTCCTTATCCATTCAACCATTGAAGGGCATCTTGGTTCTTTCCATAGATTGGCGACCGTGGCCATTGCTGCTATAAACATTGGGGTACAGATGGCCCTTCTTTTCACGACATCTGTGTCTTTGGGGTAAATACCCAGGAGTGCAATTGCAGGGTCATAGGGAAGCTCTATTTTTAATTTCTTGAGCAATCTCCACACTGTTCTCCAAAGAGGCTGCACCAACCTGCATTCCCACCAACAGTGTAAGAGGGTTCCCCTTTCTCCACATCCTCTCCAACACATGTTGTTTCCTGTTTTGTTAATTTTGGCCATTCTAACTGGTGTAAGGTGATATCTCAATGTGGTTTTTTTTTTCCCCCAATTTATTTATTTTCAGAAAAACAGTATTCATTATTTTTTCACCACACCCAGTGCTCCATGCTAGCTGTGACCTCTATAATACCCACCACCTGGACCCCAACCTCCCACCCCCCCGCCACTTCAAACCCCTCAGACTGTTTTTCAGAGTCCTTAGTCTCTCATGGTTCACCTCCCCTTCCAATTTACCCAAATTCCCTACTCCTCTCTAACGCCCCTTGTCCTCCATGCTATTGGCTATGCTCCACAAATGAGTGAAACCATATGATAATTGACTCTCTCTGCTTGACTGATTTCACTCAGCATAATCTCTTCCAGTCCCGTCCATGTTGCTACAAAAGTTTGATATTCGTCCTTTCTGATGGAGGCATAATACTCCATAGTGTATATGGACCACATCTTCCTTATCCATTCATCCGTTGAAGGGCATCTTGGTTCTTTCCATAGTTTGGCGACTGTGGCCATTGCTGCTATAAACATTGGGGTACAGATGGCCAAAATTAACAAAACAGGAAACAACATGTGTTGGAGAGGATGTGGAGAAAGGGGAACCCTCTTACACTGTTGGTGGGAATGCAAGTTGGTGCAGCCTCTTTGGAGAACAATGTGGAGATTCCTCAAGAAATTAAAAATAGAGCTTCCCTACGACCCTGCAATTGCACTCCTGGGTATTTACCCCAAAGATACAGATGTGAAAAGAAGGGCCATCTCAATGTGGTTTTAATTTGAATCTCCCTGAGGGCTAATGATGATGAGCATTTTTTCATGTGTCTGATAGCCATTTGTATGTCTTGATTGGAGAAGTGTCTGTTCATATCTTCTGCCCATTTTTTGATGTGTTTGTCTGTTTCGTGTGTGTTGAGTTTGAGGAGTTCATTATAGATCCTGGATATCAACCTTTTGTCTGTACTGTCATTTGCAAATATCTTCTCCCATTCCGTGGGTTGCCTCTTTGTTTTTTTGACTGTTTCCTTTGCTGTGCAGAAGCTTTTGATTTTGATGAAGTCCCAGAAGTTTATTTTCGCTTTTGTTTCCTTTGCCTTTGGAGACGTATCTTGAAAGAAGTTGCTGTGGCTGATATCAAAGAGATTACTGCCTATGTTCTCCTCTAAGATTCTGATGGATTCCTGTCTCACGTTGAGTTCTTTTATCCATTTAGAGTTGATCTTTGTGTACGGTGTAAGAGAATGGTCGAGTTTCATTCTTCTACATTTTTTCCTGTTTTGTCGAAGGTTAATTGACCATAGAGTTGAGGGTCCATATCAGGACTCTCTACTCTGTTCCACTGGTCTATGTGTCTGTTTTTATGCCAGTACCATGCTGTCTTGGTGATCACAGCTTTGTAATAAAGCTTGAAATCAGGTAAGGTGATGCCGCCAGCTTTATTTTTGTTTTTCAACATTTCCTTAGCGATTCGGGGTCTCTTCTGATTCCATACAAATTTTAGGATTATTTGCTTCAGCTCTTTGAAGAATGCCGGTGGAATTTTGATCAGAATGGCATTAAACGTATAGATTGCTCTAGGCAGTATAGACATTTTAACAATGTTTACTCTTCCGATCCAAGAGCATGGAATGGTCTTCCATCTATTTGTGTCTTCTTCAATTTCTTTCATGAGTGTTCTGTAGTTCCCCAAGTACAGATCCTTTACCTCTTTGGTTAGGTTTATTCCCAGGTATCTTATGGTTCTTGGTGCTATAGTAAATGGAATCGATTCTCTAATTTCCCTTTCTGTATTTTCATTGTTAGTGTATAAGAAAGCCACTGATTTCTGCACATTGACTTTGTATCCTGCCACGTTGCTGAATTGCTGTATGAGTTCTAGTAGTTTGGGGGTGGAGTCTTTTGGGTTTTCCATATAAAGAATCATGTCATCTGCGAAGAGAGAGAGTTTGACTTCTTCATTACCAATTTGGATACCTTTTATTTCTCTCTGTTGTCTGATTGCTGTTGCTAGGACTTCTAATACTATGTTGAACAAGAGTGGTGAAAGTGGGCATCCTTGTCTTGTTCCTGATCTCAATGGGAAGGCTGCAAGCTTTTTCCCATTGAGGATGATATTTGCTGTGGGTCTTTCATAGATAGATTTGATGAGGTTCAGGAATGTTCCCTCTATCCCTATACTTTGAAGCGTTTTAATCAGGAACGGATGCTGGATTTTGTCAAATGCTTTTTCTGCATCAATTGAGAGGACCATGTGGTTCTTCTCTCTTCTCATATTAATTTGTTGTATCACATTGATTGATTTGTGAATGTTGAACCATCCTTGTAGCCCAGGGATGAATCCCACCTGATCATGGTGGATAATCTTTTTAATGTGCCGTTGGATCCTGTTGGCTAGGATCTTGTTGAGAATCTTAGCATCCATATTTATCAGTGATATTGGTCTGAAATTCTCCTTTTTGGTAGGGTCCTTGCCTGGTTTGGGGATCAGGGTAATGTTGGCTTCATAGAAAGAGTCTGGAAGTTTTCCTTCTGCTTCAATTTTTTGAAACAGCTTCAGGAGAATAGGTGTTATTTCTTCTTTGAAGGTTTGGTAGAATCCCCAGGGAATCCGTCAGGTCCTGGGCTCTTGTTTTTGGGGAGGTTTTTGATCACTGCTTCAATCTCGTTTTTAGATATCGGCCTATTCAGGTTGTCGATTTCTTCCTGGTTCAATTTTGGTAGTTTATATTTTTCCAGGAACGCATCCATTTCATCTAGGTTGCTAAGCTTATTGGCATATAACTGTTTGTAATAACTTCTGATGATTGTTTCTACTTCCTTGGTGTTAGTGGTGATCTCTCCCTTTTCCTTCATAATTTTATGAATTTGGGCTTTCTCTCTTTCTTTTGGATTAGTGTAGCCAGTGGCTTATCGATCTTACTGATTCTTTAAAAAAACCAGCTTCTAGTTTCATTGATACATTCTACTGTATCTCTGGTTTCTCCCTCATTGATCTCAGCTGATATCTTTTTTTACCAATTTATTTATTTTCAGAAAAACAGTATTCATTATTTTTCACCACACCCAGTGCTCCATGCAAGCCGTGCCCTCTATAATACCCACCACCTGGTACCCCAACCTCCCACCCCCCCCCGCTACTTCAAACCCCTCAGATTATTTTCAGAGTCCATAGTCTCTCATGGTTCACCTCCCCTTCCAACTTACCCAAATTCCCTTCTCCTCTCTAACGCCCCTTGTCCTCCATGCTATTGGTTATGCTCCACAAATAAGTGAAACCATATGATAATTGACTCTCTCTGCTTGACTTATTTCACTCAGCAAAATCTCTTCCAGTCCCGTCCATGTTGCTACAAAAGTTGGGTATTCATCCTTTCTGATAGAGGCATAATACTCCATAGTGTATATGGACCACATCTTCCTTATCCATTCAACCATTGAAGGGCATCTTGGTTCTTTCCATAGATTGGCGACCGTGGCCATTGCTGCTATAAACATTGGGGTACAGATGGCCCTTCTTTTCACGACATCTGTGTCTTTGGGGTAAATACCCAGGAGTGCAATTGCAGGGTCATAGGGAAGCTCTATTTTTAATTTCTTGAGCAATCTCCACACTGTTCTCCAAAGAGGCTGCACCAACCTGCATTCCCACCAACAGTGTAAGAGGGTTCCCCTTTCTCCACATCCTCTCCAACACATGTTGTTTCCTGTTTTGTTAATTTTGGCCATTCTAACTGGTGTAAGGTGATATCTCAATGTGGTTTTTTTTCCCCCAATTTATTTATTTTCAGAAAAACAGTATTCATTATTTTTTCACCACACCCAGTGCTCCATGCTAGCTGTGACCTCTATAATACCCACCACCTGGACCCCAACCTCCCACCCCCCCCGCCACTTCAAACCCCTCAGACTGTTTTTCAGAGTCCTTAGTCTCTCATGGTTCACCTCCCCTTCCAATTTACCCAAATTCCCTACTCCTCTCTAACGCCCCTTGTCCTCCATGCTATTGGCTATGCTCCACAAATGAGTGAAACCATATGATAATTGACTCTCTCTGCTTGACTGATTTCACTCAGCATAATCTCTTCCAGTCCCGTCCATGTTGCTACAAAAGTTTGATATTCGTCCTTTCTGATGGAGGCATAATACTCCATAGTGTATATGGACCACATCTTCCTTATCCATTCATCCGTTGAAGGGCATCTTGGTTCTTTCCATAGTTTGGCGACTGTGGCCATTGCTGCTATAAACATTGGGGTACAGATGGCCAAAATTAACAAAACAGGAAACAACATGTGTTGGAGAGGATGTGGAGAAAGGGGAACCCTCTTACACTGTTGGTGGGAATGCAAGTTGGTGCAGCCTCTTTGGAGAACAATGTGGAGATTCCTCAAGAAATTAAAAATAGAGCTTCCCTACGACCCTGCAATTGCACTCCTGGGTATTTACCCCAAAGATACAGATGTGAAAAGAAGGGCCATCTCAATGTGGTTTTAATTTGAATCTCCCTGAGGGCTAATGATGATGAGCATTTTTTCATGTGTCTGATAGCCATTTGTATGTCTTGATTGGAGAAGTGTCTGTTCATATCTTCTGCCCATTTTTTGATGTGTTTGTCTGTTTCGTGTGTGTTGAGTTTGAGGAGTTCATTATAGATCCTGGATATCAACCTTTTGTCTGTACTGTCATTTGCAAATATCTTCTCCCATTCCGTGGGTTGCCTCTTTGTTTTTTTGACTGTTTCCTTTGCTGTGCAGAAGCTTTTGATTTTGATGAAGTCCCAGAAGTTTATTTTCGCTTTTGTTTCCTTTGCCTTTGGAGACGTATCTTGAAAGAAGTTGCTGTGGCTGATATCAAAGAGATTACTGCCTATGTTCTCCTCTAAGATTCTGATGGATTCCTGTCTCACGTTGAGTTCTTTTATCCATTTAGAGTTGATCTTTGTGTACGGTGTAAGAGAATGGTCGAGTTTCATTCTTCTACATTTTTTCCTGTTTTGTCGAAGGTTAATTGACCATAGAGTTGAGGGTCCATATCAGGACTCTCTACTCTGTTCCACTGGTCTATGTGTCTGTTTTTATGCCAGTACCATGCTGTCTTGGTGATCACAGCTTTGTAATAAAGCTTGAAATCAGGTAAGGTGATGCCGCCAGCTTTATTTTTGTTTTTCAACATTTCCTTAGCGATTCGGGGTCTCTTCTGATTCCATACAAATTTTAGGATTTTTTGCTTCAGCTCTTTGAAGAATGCCGGTGGAATTTTGATCGGAATGGCATTAAACGTATAGATTGCTCTAGGCAGTATAGACATTTTAACAATGTTTACTCTTCCGATCCAAGAGCATGGAATGGTCTTCCATCTATTTGTGTCTTCTTCAATTTCTTTCATGAGTGTTCTGTAGTTCCTCAAGTACAGATCCTTTACCTCTTTGGTTAGGTTTATTCCCAGGTATCTTATGGTTCTTGGTGCTATAGTAAATGGAATCGATTCTCTAATTTCCCTTTCTGTATTTTCATTGTTAGTGTATAAGAAAGCCACTGATTTCTGCACATTGACTTTGTATCCTGCCACGTTGCTGAATTGCTGTATGAGTTCTAGTAGTTTGGGGGTGGAGTCTTTTGGGTTTTCCATATAAAGAATCATGTCATCTGCGAAGAGAGAGAGTTTGACTTCTTCATTACCAATTTGGATACCTTTTATTTCTCTCTGTTGTCTGATTGCTGTTGCTAGGACTTCTAATACTATGTTGAACAAGAGTGGTGAAAGTGGGCATCCTTGTCTTGTTCCTGATCTCAGTGGGAAGGCTGCAAGCTTTTTCCCATTGAGGATATTTGCTGTGGGTCTTCCATAGATAGATTTTATGAAATTCAGGAATGGTCCCTCTATCCCTGTACATACCTGTCGTTGGATAGCCTTGACTCTGATGAAGAGCACTGAGAGAAAAAGTGCCATACACATAAACCTAATGCTACCACTCTGTCAAGAATGTTCTCTACTGACATGTGTGATACTCTTTAGTCTGACACAGAACAGGGCACTTGAAGCTCCTTCCCTGAAAGATGGAAGTCGCTTGCTATTGTAGAGATGGATTCAGAAGAAAATGCCATTAGAAGCATGGCTATGGTGAAACAGAAACAAAAACTAAACTCCCTTTGCAAAGAGGAATGTGAAAGCATAAGGAAAGTGCTTTAGGCTCAAAGAAACCTGTTGGTTCAGAATGCAACTTGCTACCAACAGCATATGTCATACTGACAGGGGACGTTTCAGATAAACACGTGGAAGTCATAAGGAAAGCGCCCCATACCTAACTCTAAGAAACAGGGCAGAGTACAATGCATCTTCTGACTAATGTATTGATTTAGGACAAGAGGAGTATGTGAAAAGGCAGGTGAGGGAGCCTAACTTAAGGCCAGCACGTTTAGAAAGAACTCAGAAAGAATACGGCAGAGAACCTGCATTAACCAATGTTCAGTTCTGGGGAAACACAAGTGTCTTCAACGTTTGTCCCCATGCCTGAGGAAGGAGCCATGTACTGACCTTGGAGAGAAAAAGGCTGTGCATCGAATGCCACTTTCCACAAACATTTGATGAAGATACCAAATTTCCTAGTATAATTCTAAGAAAGAAAACAGCTTTTGAGGAACTCTCCTTTAGCTACACACTTCTGCTTCGAAGAATGAATCACTTGGAATATTGTTACCGAAAGCATCATTAAGATGCCCCCTCTATTTGACTCTGAGAAATGAGAGCTACTCTCAACAACCATCTTGTTTCCTGAGCATAAAAGTTTTCAAATACATGCGTGGAAACCAAAGGACTGTGCTGTGTGACTATAGCTCTAAGACACTACATGGCTATGCAACAGCCTTACCTCTTCTTCCTTGAAGCCGGAAGTGTTTTTGAAGGGGACTAAAAGTTGAAGTAGAGCATCATTTAGATTGTTAGGAGATACAAGAAGGTGTTTAGGCTTCCACTTTCAACAAACTCCTTGTGTTCTAAATTTTCTAGACTGCATGTGGCAGCAGGTGGAGAGCACCAGGCGCTTGCTGGAGAAAGAAGACACATTGCAGAGATACCGATCTCAACTCCCATTGCCTCTCCTGATCATAGAAGGATTTCCCCAAACCTGGGGTGGAAAGGGGTTGAAAGGGCTGTGTGCTCCACTCTGAGAAGCCAGTATGGGTAAAGTGCAACTCATGGCCGACCCCTAGCTTCTGGAATCTAGTCCGCTTTTCTGAGCTCTATGTAGGCAGAAGAGAAACAGAAGTGAAATAGGAAGAAATGGCATGGGACAGACAGTGCCCTGATTCAAAATGCCTTTCCGGATGACTCTAGCCCGACCAGATGTTTGTGAAAGCAATGGTAGGTGGGGGCCATATCATGCAGAGAGGACCCCACTCAGCTGTGTGTGTGTGTGTGTGTGTGTGTGTGTGTGTGTGGACACGTAGGTCAAGTGGCCTATGCCAAAGCCTGAGAGACAACCCTGTGGAGGAAGCGTCTCCATCTCTCCCAGCAGCCCTGTGTGTGGCAGAGCAGAGGGGAAAGTCATAAACAGCATGCCACAGACACTCCTCTATGAACTAATGCTGGCAGAAACTGTCCTTCCCCAAGCTTGACCTCTCTTTCCTCTCGGGAGAAGAGTTTTCAAACATGTGCTTCACAGCCAAAGGAAAGGGCCATGTCCCCAGAATTGAGAAACAGCGGCCACGAGAAGTTGCCATTCCACCAGCCACTTGGTTTCTGAAGACAGAGCATTTCCCAGTCTGTGTGAGGGAAGCATGGGGAAGTGGCCCTGCACTTCCCAGGCAGAAAGGAGTACACATGGAGCGCAGCTTTGGCAGACAACTTCCTTCACGAAGAGAGCAATGTCTTCCACTGTATGTGTGAATGCATAAAGTGAAGTGCCATTTCCTGGAGTCTAGTGACCATAAGGTCCGTAAGACTGTCTGTCGAATAAGCACTTCTTCCTGAAGACAGAAGCCTTTCAGAAAGGGCACGCAAATGTCCACAATAGCCAAACTATGGAAAGAACCTAGATGTCCATCAACAGATGAATGGATCAAGAAGATGTGGTATATATACACAATGGAATACTATGCAGCCATCAAAAGAAACGAAATCTTGCCATTTGCGACAACATGGATGGAACTAGAGCATATCATGCTTAGCGAAATAAGTCAAGCGGAGAAAGACAACTATCATATGATCTCCCTGATATGAGGGAGTGGTGATGCAACATGGGGGCTTAAGTGGGTAGGAGAAGAATCCATGAAACAAGACGGGATAGGGAGGGAGACAAACCATAAGTGACTCTTAATCTCACGAAACAAACTGTGGGTTGCTGGGGGGAGGGGGGTTGGGAGAAGGGGGGTAGGGTTATGGACATTGGGGAGGGTATGTGCTTTTGGGTAAATTGGAAGGGGAGATGAACCATGAGAGACTATGGACTCTGAAAAACAATCTGAGGGGTTTGAAGTGGCAGGGGGATGGGAGGTTGGGGTACCAGGTGGTGGGTATTATAGAAGGCACGGCTTGCATGGAGCACTGGGTGTGGTGAAAAAATAATGAATACTGTTTTTCTGAAAATAAATAAATTGGAAAAAAAAAGAAAAAAAAAGAAAAAAGAAAAAAGAAAAAAAATAAATAAAATTACAATATCTCTATAAAAAAAAAAGAAAGGGCGTGCAAGAACATATGGAAAATGATGTCCACTTATCTAAGAAATGCATCTGTGAGGAATGCAACTTTCAAGGGATATGTTGTTTCATGAGGAGAGGAGTGATTCCAGGTGTATCAGGGGAAGCACAGGAGAGTGAGACCCAGGAATCGCTGAGAAACAACTCCGTAGAAGAACTGTGCATTCAACTTACAACTTCACTCCTGAAGAGGGAAGCATTTTCACGCCCTGAGCCGGAGGCAGTCGTTTAACCAACTGCGCCACCCAGGCGTCCCAGAGGGAAGCATTTTCAAAGTGCGTGGGACAGCATTGGCAAAGTGTTGTGCTGTTTACCTCGGGAAATGAAGTCCGTGGACAAAACAAGCAGCCACTCGTATCCTACTTGCTGTAAGACAGGAGCGTTTTTGCAATCTCTAAGGAAATAGCAATCTACTGAATGCTGAGAACAGCTGCATGCAGCAGACACTCACTTGATTTCATTGACGCAACAATCCTGCACTTGTAAGGCTATGGGTATGAAGGCCTGAGGAATTTGAACTCAATTGACAGGAAAGATAAAAACCCTTCATCTTGTGCCATAGGGTCCTCCACTTGTCCCCAACCCCAGGGTGGAAAGCGCAAATGATCCTGGACACCTGGTCAGTGCCAGAACAATTAAACATCCACCCAGAAGTCACACAAGCCACGTGTGCCCCTTGAATGGTCATGTGGGAGCTGGGTGTTACTCAAAGACCTGAAACTCAACAGCACTCTTACCATGCCCCCAAACCCAGTGCTTCTAGGTGGCCGACCCTCAGCCTGAATCAGAAACTCAGCTCAAGTCTTTGGGTAGGAGTCCAAAGACCATGGATTTGAACACTGCCCTTATCAAAACAGAAACACCAACACTGGCATGGAGACTTCCCTGGCATTTGGAAGGCACTAATGATTCTGGATACTTGGTTAATGTCAGAGTGATCACCTATGAACTGCAAGAGAGAATGTGTCACCTGGATCCCTGCATTGCCTCAAGAATGTGAAAGCATTTTGGTGACTCAACTAGTGAACAATGCCACAATGGTATGACCAGCCCAGACAGCCAGAAGCAGAAGCTAGAGTCTCACCCTGATGATGACCCTCTGTTCCACTCTCAGGGCATGTTTCCATTCAGCCATCCAGTGGACATCTAGACAGCTTCAAAGAAGTTGGAATCCTAATCCTTTAAAAAGTATGTGTGGATTCATAAAGAACGCTCCATGTGCTTAGCTCAGAGGAATACGCCTGTCTAGCAAGGAATTTGCAATGAATATCTTGTTTCATGGAGATAAAAGCATTTTCAGAGTACTTGTGGAAACATAAGGAGAATACGTCTATCTGCTTAAATCTAAGAAGAATCACAGTAGAGGAAGCTTCTGTCAATTGTTAACTTTCCAGTACCTAGAACCTTTTTCCATAGTATGTAGGAAAGCCTAAGGTAGGTACCATCATCATGTCCCCTAGAAAACGGATCCCCTGTGGAGGATCCATTATAGGGCTAATATCTTCTTCCATGAAGCTAGCATTTCCAAATGTATGTGCAGAAGCACAAGGAAAGAGACATATGCTGAAAATCTGAGGCACCATTCCAGAGCGAATGGAGCTGCTCACTAACAGCATGTTTCATGACTGAGGAAGCAATTTCAGAATAGAGGTCTGGAAGGACAAGCAAGGGGCCACATCCTGAACTCTGGGAAACAAGTCTCGGGGAAGGGAAAGACAATGAATGTGTTTTTCCAAATTGTCATTGTAAGTGTTGAGCTGGTCTGTGTGGAAGCTTAAAGAACAGATGGGTAACATATCTCAGGAGCCACCACCTTAGGTAAATGTGGTTCATCACACAGCTACCACTGTCCAGATGAAAGAAGCTTTTTCAAAGCTGTGTGTGAAAGCAAAGCAAAGTACCATATGCTGATCTCTGAGAAACAAACCTGTGTGTGGTGCCATGGTCAAACTCTAGATGTGTCTCAAATTGTACGTGTGGATGCATAAAGGGAAGTGTCATCTCCTGGAGTCTAGTGTCCAAAGTGTGGGTTAGACTGTCTTTTGAATAACCACTTCTTCCTGAAGATATAAGGCTTTCAGAAAGGGTGTGTGAGAACATATGGAAAAGGACATTCTCTTAGTGTTCTCTTAGCTTATATCTGGTGTGTGGGTGAGATTAATATCATGAATTCACGTGGAACATGTGTGGTGATGTGAGGTGTGGGTGACTGAGAGAGTTGTAGCAAGTAGGCTTTGTAAGCCAGGAGGCTGGTTGCTGTATGTATGCTGATTTTTTTGTTACCTGAGAAGTGCGTGTGAGGGGAATAGGTGACATGATTGTATATAAGGGAGTGTAGCATGTTTGTAGTGCGGAGGTGTGTTTGTGTTTTGTATGGGCAATGTGTGTTGGAGATATGTACTATGTGTGGAATAGGTGTAGTGGGTGTGGAGCATAGGGTGGTGTGTGTGGTCTCAATGATGTGGGTAGGTGTGTTTGTTCTATAAGTTGTCTGTGTCATTTTTATATGGTTTGTGATGCACCTGTGCAAAATGGGTCAATGGTGAGGAGTATGAATCGTTTGACCTCATGGGACATTTATTATATGTTTATTATACAAGTGGTTTCAGTGTGGGGTGTGTGTGGGTGTTTTTGCTGGGCATAGTTTGTATGGAAAGTGGTGTGTGTTTGAGCTGTAGGCATGGCATGTATTGGAGGTGTCATGTGCCTGTTAGGGAGGTGTTGCCTATGTCTGCTGTCCTTCTGCTGTGTGTGTATGTGTGTAATCTGAGTGCTGTGTGTGGTGTTCATGGGTTTTCACGGTCCATGTGAGAGTGTGGCATTTGGGTGGTACCTGTCTCTAGGTGGCTTACCCGTGTTGGTGTTGTAGGTGAGGTGTGACTCTTCTGGGTATTGTGTGTTCCATATCTGGAAATTCTTGGTGGTATGCATGTTTGACCTCATGGGACGTTTTGGGTAAACTAGGTGTGCTGTGCATGTATAGTGGTATGCATGGGTGATGTCTGCCTGTGCATGTGGCATGTGTGCTGAGTATTTAGTATTTGTGGAGTGCACACCTGCCGGCTTTGTGTGGGTATTTGGCCATTAGTGCAGGTGACAAAGGTGTTGTGTGTGTGAGGGGTAAGTGTGATGTAATTGGGAGGTCCAGGAGAGGGGAGTGTGTCGTCCTTGAGATAGGAGTGTCGTGTCCATCGTGCATGTGAGTTTCAGGAGATTATGGAATGTGAGTGCCTTCTCTGTGTTTGTGTGTAACATTGATGTTCTGTGCAGGTGATCTGTATGTGTAGATTGTATGGGTCATTTTGGGTGTGACTGTACTGGAGAGGAGGTCAATGAAATGTGTGTGTTCGGTGTATGTCTGCTGTGTATGAGTTTGGATGGGGGTGTGTAGAGTTGGTATGTGCCGTGCATTGTTTGTGTTGCATGCAGTGTGTATGTTTGCTTGTGTGGTCCATTCCAAAGGGAATGAAATCAATCTGACAATTGTTTTAACTTTGTTTCCCTTTGTTACAGACATGGGACCAGGTGTCTCTGCAAACCTCTGGCCCAGCCTCTGCTGCCATATTACAATTCCCCTATCCCTCCCAATGCCCATGGATTTCTGAGACCCAGAGAATCCTGGGGCCCAACCAAATGCACAGGTGCAATGGCTCTGCAAGACTCACAGGTTCACTGAGACACACCATTCGAATGGCCTCGGGCCTGAAGTTAGTATGGAAGTGGATACTGAGGCCAGATTTCTTCAGTAGAGATGAGCAAGTGATGATGTCAAAAAAGAAAGGACTAGCAAGCACACTTTCCTAGTGAGCTCACCATACCAGGAATAATAAAGAGATGTGGGCTTGGGCAAAGGGATGGCTCCAATGGCTACACCTGGGAGCCCTGGCAGCAAGTGGCCTGGGTACTTCCTACCAAAAGACAACGAAAGCTTCTGGCCCTGGCTCCTTTTCCTGTCCTTCCCATACTGACTACAGGGAGGAGAGGCTCAGGGAGAGCAGGCCTACTTTGGGGGATGATGCTCAAGTGTTCAGACAAGGGCTCTTTCAGAGCACACCCTGCCATGCACCATTCTGGGAAGGGGTGAACAATCTTTTCTTCCTCATGACAGCATGTCAGTCAGCCTGGGGAAGGACACCACTTGGCTATGTCTAAGCAGGCTGACACTAGCCAACCAACAAGAAAGCAGGACTGTTTGTGAGTGTCTCAGTGTGTGTGTGTGTGTGTGTGTGTGTGTGTTTTGGGGTTTGTGTGTGTGTGTGTGTGTGTGTAGGCTTCTTTGTTCATGAGATGAGTAGTGTGCAGTGGTGCAGGGTGTGTGTATATGTGTGTGCGTTGTAAACTTGGAGAGTGTTTTCTGTTTCCCTGATAGGCGTGTGCTCTGTGTGTCCAGCGAGAGTCTTGGGTGTGGAACATGTGTGGTGTATGTTGCATCTGGGCACTGTGGGTGGTGACAGGGTGGTCATTTGCATTCATGCATGTGTGGTGTAGGTTTGCTGTGTGTGGTATATGTGTCTTCTGTGTGCTTTCTGTGTGACGAGTGAGGGCAGTGTATATATGTGTGTTCCTGGTGGGAGTGGTGTGTGTATGGTGTATGCCTAGTATGGGTGTGCTCTCTTTGTAGCCTATGGGTGTAGGTTGTATGTGTGCTGTGTGTGACCTATTGATGTGGTGTCAGCAGGCGATGGGTTGTGCATGGTGCGTATGTGTTGTTGGTGCTGTGACATGTGATGGAATGTGTCCGTGTCCGTAAACTTCACGGAGCCCGTGGGGTGTGCCTAGGTACATGTTATATGCAGTGCAGTCAGTGAGAGAGGGCATGTGTTTGGTGATTGTATGGCTAATCATCGGTGCACTAACCAGAGGACCTTATGCCACGCCTGCACAGGGTTGGAGGACCATCGTTTTGTGGGGGGATATTAGACAGCAATTTTGGTGGCTGAACACAGGAAAACAGTGAGAATTTGACGAAATCTGGAGCGATTCTGTGTGAGTGAGAGCTCCATGACCCCTGAATGTGACCCAAGGCACAGTTCAAAATATGGAAGGTTATGGGAGTGCCTATTTAGGGGACCCACACAGGAAGGGAAACAAACAGAAAAATCAAGAGATTTTGTTTCCCCTTGCCCCAGGAATGTGGCCAACTCCCACCCAACCGCTTCTTGTTTGACCTACACACTAAACTATCCTGTCGAGCCTCTTCAGACACCTGAAGTTTCTGAAAGTCCCAGGTGTTCTGAAACCCAACTGGGAGGGGCCCTGCACTGCAACCTAACCACAGTACTGAGAAGTCTGTGGGAGTCTCCTCTTTCAAGTGAGCATATAGCTCTTCAACACAGACAAGGAATGGTCCATAGGGCTCTTCCAGGTAAAGAAAAAGAGAAAAGGATAGGAGCACCTGGTGGGCTCTGTGGGTTAAGTATCAGACTCTTGGTTGCAGCTGAGGTCATGAACTCATGAGTTGTGGGATCAAGCCTCCTTGACCTGGTGAGTGCTCTGTGGGGAGTCTACACAAAGATTCTCTCCCTCTGCTCCTCCCCGAGGTCAGGCGCACTCCCCATCCCTCTCTCAAACAAATCAACAATGTTCACAATGAACCCACTAGCCCAGTCTCACAACAAGCTAGCTTTATCAGGACAAAGAAAAAAGTCTGGATTTGGGTGACGGGACACCTCTACTGGCAACAGCAGAGACTTGGTCAGCAAGAGGCTTCCATTGATCTTTTAGAAATAAGAGGCACACGCACACACACAAAAAAAAAAAAAAAAGAAAGAAAGAAAGATATAAAAGGCACCACATCTGGCCTGAGATATTTCTCCTGCCCTTCAAGCCAGTGACTAGAGACAGCAGTCTTTCAGGGAAAGCAGGGCATTCCTCTCTGTGGAAACTCCTGTGTTTGCAACTGGGCCTTTGGTCAATATTCAGTGAATAGGCTCTGAAAGAGCCCTTGCAGGGACCATCAGAATTGCTCTCTGTGGGAGGGACAGCTCCATATCCCACGAATGTGAGCCAAGGGAAGGTTGCAAATTCAGTAAGCTTGGGAGAAGGGCTACAGGGGGGCCAAAGTGGTCCTTTCTATAGGATGAAAGCAATGAGACCATTGTTTTAACTTTGATTCCCTTCACTACAGAAATGTGACCAGGTGTCTCTGAAAACCTCCGGCCCAGCCTCCACTGCCCTATTTTAAGCCCCTATTCCTCCCAATGTCCATGGATTTTTGAGAGCAAATTGCAACGGATCCTGGGGCCCAACCTAATGCATAGGCCCAAGGGCCCAGCCAGACTCCCAGCATAACTGAGACACAGGATTCAAATAGCCTCAGTACTGAAGCTGATATGGAAAGAGAAGCAATGGATGCAAGTGGATACCGAGGGTCAGATTACTTCTGCAGAGATGAGCATGTGATGCTGTTAAGAAGGAAGGGAATAGGAGGGACAAGATGGTGGGGAAGTAGGAGGAGGGGCCTTTTAAACCTGTACCCTAAAGTGAGCTGATTACCTACCGAAGAACTCCGATCACCCACGAAATCAGCCTGAGATCAGAATTATACACTTCTGGATCTCTACAGGGGCAGAATATGCCAGTGGGCAGGTAAAGTGGAGTGGGAACGGCGAACTGATATCGGAAGATAAACAAAAGGGGGAGGGAGCCACAAGAGGCGACCAGTTGGAAAGTAATACCCCAATACGAGAGTGCCCTGTGTCTGGGGACCAGCATTTTTTTTTCCAATTTATTTATTTTCAGAAAAACATCATTCATTATTTTTTCACCACACCCAGTGCTCCATGCAAGCCGTGCCCTCTACAATACCCACCACCTGGTACCCCAACCTCCCACCACCACCCCCACCACTTCAAACCCTTCAGATTGTTTTTCAGAGTCCATAGTCTCTCATGGTTCACCTCCCCTTCCAATTTACCCAAATTCCCTTCTCCTCTCTAACGCCCCTTGTCCTCCATGCTATTGGTTATGCTCCACAAATAAGTGAAACCATATGATAATTGACTCTCTCTGCTTGACTTATTTCACTCAGCATAATCTCTTCCAGTCCCATCCATATTGCTACAAAAGTTGGGTATTCATCCTTTCTGATGGAGGCATAATACTCCATAGTGTATATGGACCACATCTTCCTTATCCATTCATCCGTTGAAGGGCATCTTGGTTCTTTCCATAGTCTGGCGACCAGCAATTGCACTCCTGGGTATTTACCCCAAAGACACAGATGTCATGAAAAGAAGGGCCATCTGTACCCCAATGTTTATAGCAGCAATGGGGACCAGCATTATCTTGGAGACTGGTTGAAAGCACTGGTTGAAAGAGCAAAGGTTCGCGGGGGGGGAAATTGTGGGAATGGGGGCAGCTAGGCAAAGTGGCACTGGCAGGTGCTCTTTGACCCGCACCATTGTTTCAGAGCCTAATACGCATGCCCCAAACTCTCCCCTGAGAGAGGTGCGTGAAAGCCAAACTCTCCCCTGAGAGAGGTGCGTGAAAGCCCAGCCTGGTGCTTTCGGACCTGCGCCCTGTTCTCAGAGCCTGAAATGTGTGCGCAACCCACAGCCTCCCCTGAAAGAGGTGCACCCAAGCCGAGCACTCTTAGACCCAGAAATACCAGGCGCTCCCAGCCCAGGCCAGCGGGAAAATCTCAGTGTGAGATCGCTGCTTGGAACATCTCTGGCAGTCTGGAGCTGCCCAGACAGTGGCTGCTGCCGTGGTTTTGGGTACAAGCAAAAGATCGTGCATCCCCAGGGACCGCGACTTGGAACCTGCTCTGCCAGTGGCCAAGGGGGAACTTACTTGGGCTCTGTAGCCAGACTGAGGCTTCTCTCTGAGAGGGAGGTCAGGGTGCAGTTTGTTTTCCTCTAAAACTACAAAAACCATCAAAAGCGGTCAAGGTGAGAGAAAAAAAAAAGTGAACAAACATAAAAACTGCCAGAGAACAAAAGCCTGAAAAAAAACCAGTTTGCTCAGAGCCCACCCCCTTTAGGGGGGTGGGAGGACTTAACTCAGGAAAAATCATTGACTGAAAACCCACGTGACAGGCCCCTCCCCCAGAAAACCAACCAAGAAAAAAACAAAAAACACAAGAGAACAACCACCACTACTTCATAGGACGACTTTTATTTTTAAATCGTTTCCACTATGATGGTTCTTTTTTCTATATACATAGATAATTTTTTAACCTATTTACAATCACAGTGAGCTGTCCAGTATATCAAACTCTATAATAACCTTCTAAGCTGAACTTTTTGATACATACACCTACGTTTTTATATTTGCATTTCTATTTTTTGAATTTTTTTTCAATTTATTTATTTTCAGAAAAACATCATTCATTATTTTTTAACCACACCCAGTGCTCCATGCAAGCCGTGCCCTCTATAATACCCACCACCTGGTACCCCAACCTCCCACCCGCCCCCCCCCCGCCACTTCAAACCCCTCAGATTGTTTTTCAGAGTCCATAGTCTCTCATGGTTCACCTCCCCTTCCAATTTACCCAAATTCCCTACTCCTCTCTAATACCCCTTGCCCTCCATGCTATTTGTTATGCTCCACAAATAAGTGAAACCATATGATAATTGACTCTCTCTGCTTGACTTATTTCACTCAGCATAAACTCTTCCAGTCCCATACATATTGCTACAAAAGTTGGGTATTCATCTTTTCTGATGGAGGAATAATACTCCATAGTGTATATGGACCACATCTTCCTTATCCATTCATCCGTTGAAGGGCTTCTTGGTTCTTTCCATAGTTTGGCGACTGTGGGCATTGCTGCTATAAACATTGGGGTACAGATGGCCCTTCTTTTCACGACATCTGTATCTTTGGGGTAAATACCCAGGAGTGCAATTGCAGGGTCATAGGGAAGCTCTATTTTTAATTTCTTGAGGAATCTCCACACTGTTCTCCAAAGAGGCTGCACCAACTTGCATTCCCACCAACAGTGTAAGAGGGTTCCCCTTTCTCCACATCCTCCCCAACACATGTTGTTTCCTTTTTGTTAATTTTGGCCATTCTAACTGGAGTAAGGTGATATCTCAATGTGGTTTTAATTTGAATCTCCCTGAGGGCTAATGATGATGAGCATTTTTTCATGTGTCTCATAGCCATTTGTATGTCTTGATTGGAGAAGTGTCTGTTCATATCTTCTGCCCATTTTTTGATGTGTTTGTCTGTTTCGTGTGTGTTGAGTTTGAGGAGTTCATTATAGATCCTGGATATCAACCTTTTGTCTGTACTGTCATTTGCAAATATCTTCTCCCATTCCGTGCGTTGCCTCTTTGTTTTTTTGACTGTTTCCTTTGCTGTGCAGAAGCTTTTGATTTTGATGAAGTCCCAGAAGTTTATTTTCGCTTTTGTTTCCTTTGCCTTTGGAGACGTATCTTGAAAGAAGTTGCTGTGGCTGATATCAAAGAGATTTCTGCCTATGTTCTCCTCTAAGATTCTGATAGATTCCTGTCTCACATTGAGGTCTTTTATCCATTTTGAGTTGATCTTTGTGTACGGTGTAAGAGAATGGTCGAGTTTCATTCTTCTACATATAGCTGTCCAGTTTTCCCAGCACCATTTATTGAAGAGACTGTCTTTTTTCCACTGTATATTTTTTCCTGTTTTGTCGAAGATTAATTGACCATAGAGTTGAGGGTCCATATCAGGGCTCTCTACTCTGTTCCACTGGTCTATGTGTCTGTTTTTATGCCAGTACCATGCTGTCTTGGTGATCACAGCTTTGTAATAAAGCTTGAAATCAGGTAAGGTGGTGCCGCCAGCTTTATTTTTGTTTTTCAACATTTCCTTAGCGATTCGGGGTCTCTTCTGATTCCATACAAATTTTAGGATTATTTGATCCAGCTCTTTGAAGAATGCCGGTGGAATTTTGATCGGAATGGCATTAAAAGTATAGATTGCTCTAGGCAGTATAGACATTTTAACAATGTTTATTCGTCCGATCCAAGAGCATGGAATGGTCTTCCATCTTTTTGTGTCTTCTTCAATTTCTTTCATGAGTGTTCTGTAGTTCCTCAAGTACAGATCCTTTACCTCTTTAGTTAGGTTTATTCCCAGGTATCTTATGGTTCTTGGTGCTATAGTAAATGGAATCGATTCTCTAATTTCCCTTTCTGTATTTTCATTGTTAGTGTATAAGAAAGCCACTGATTTCTGCACATTGACTTTGTATCCTGCCACGTTGCTGAATTGCTGTATGAGTTCTAGTAGTTTGGGGGTGGAGTCTTTTGGGTTTTCCATATAAAGAATCATGTCATCTGCAAAGAGAGAGAGTTTGACTTCTTCATTACCAATTTGGATACCTTTTATTTCTCTCTGTTGTCTGATTGCTATTGCTTATTTTTTGAATTTTTTAAAATTTTAGTTTAGTTTAGAGTATAGACAAGATGGCGGGGGAATAGGAAGAGGCGTCTTTTCAGCTGGTACCCCAAAGTGAGCTGATTACCTACCAAAAAACTCCGATCACCCATGAAATCAGACTGAGATCAGAATTATACATGTCTGGACCTCTACAGGGGCAGAAGACGCCAGTGGGCAGAATGGGAACAGCGGACTGATATCGGAAGATAAACAAAAGGGGGAGGGAGCCACCAGAGGCGACCGGTGGGAAAGTAATACCCCAATAGAAGCGAGAGTGCCCTGCGTCTGGGGACCAGCAGTAACTTGGAGACTGGTTGAAAGCACTCCAAAAGAGCAAAGGATCATGGGGGGAAGTTGTAGGAATCGGGGAGGCTAGGGACAGGGGCTTAAGTCCCTGGTCCCAGACAGCCTCCCCGGCGCTGAGGCAGAGAGAGTGCGGCGCAGAAACCGCTCTTGGTCCCTAAGCCGCCAGCGCGCCCGAGAATGCGTGGGTTCTAGTTCCTGTGAGGGTATGGGAGCCGCGCCGGTGTGCAGAACACGCGCTAGCCCTACCACAAAGCTCGAGATACACGCGCACGTCCCTCAAGCTCCCCTGAATTACAAAGGCCCGGCCTGCGCTCTTTGACCCGTGCCATTGTTTCAAAGCCTAAGCCGCGCGCCCGAAACTCCTTCCCTGACAGAGGCACGCAAAAGCCCAGCCTGGGGCTTACGGACCAGTGCCCCATTCTCAGTGCCCCAGACGCGCGCCCGACCCACAGCCACCTCTGAAAAGAGGTGCGCGCAAGCCGGGCACTCCCAGCCCGGGCCAGCGGCAAAATCTCAGTGTGCGACTGCTGCTTGGAACCTCTCTGGCGGTCGGGAGCTCCCAGACAGCCGCCACTGCCTTGGCTTTGGGTACAAGCAAAAGATCCTGCGCCCCCAGGGTCTGCAACTTGGAACCTGCTCTGCCAGCGGCCAAGGGGGAATTTATTCAGCTTCTGCACCCAGACTGAGGCTTCTCTCTGAGAGGGAGATCACGGTACGGTTTGATTTCTTCTAATACTACAAAAACCATCAAAGGCGGTCAAGGTGAGAGGAAAAAAAGTGAACAAGCATAAAAACCGCCAGAGAACAAAAGCCTGAAAAAAACCAGTTTCCCCAGAGCCCACCCCCTTGAGGGGGGCGGGAGGACTCAACTCAGGAAACATCATTGACTGACAACCCACGTGGCTGGCCCCTCCCCCAGAAAACAAACCAAGAAAGGAAAAAAAAAGGACTACAAGAAAACCACCACTACTTCATAGGAAAACTTGTATTGTTCACTCGTTTCCCCTATTCCGGTTCATATTATTTTTTTTACACATAGGTATTTTTTTTAACCTATTTACCATCACAGCGAGCTGTACAGTACATCAAATTCCATAATACCTTTCTAACCTGAACTTTTTGATACACACACCTATGTTTTTCTTTTGCATTTTTATTTTTTGAATTCCTTTTTTTAAAATTTTAGTTTAGTTTAGTCTAGTATATTCCTTTTTCTTTTTATCCTCTAATATTCATATAGAGTTAACTTCAAAGTAATCCCCTTTCCCCAATCAATGCTACCCCTATAGGTAAACCAATTTTTGATCCCCTTTATCTTAGGAAAGTTGAGTCCTTTAACAAAGATATCAAGATACATCCAGGAAGAATCAAAACAACCTTCCTCGCACACACTGAGAATTTATAAGAACTCTCCCATCTTCTTCCACCAGTGTTTCTGTGTTTTTTGTGTTTGTCCTGATAGCATATAAATTTTACACTTGTGGTTCTTTTTGACGAGGTCCTTTCTTTATTTGCATATATATTTTTTTTCTCTTGCCATATACTTGTATCAGCCTTTTTATATCTTTTTGTTTGTCTGCTTCATAAATCACACCTTGGGGCCCATCTTGGCTGAACCTTCTTTTTCATCTTCCCTTTCTTTCCTGTCTCTCTCTATCTTTTTTTTTTCTTTTTCTTTTTCTTCTTTTCCTTTTTTTTCTTTCTCTTTTTCTTTTCTTTTGTCTCTCCTTTGGGTGGGGAATCCTGATTGCTCAGAAGTGTTCCAGGGTGCATCTTGACTGCACCAGAGTTGTTACATCCAGCTACATCTGTTCAGTCATCTCCCACCAAAATGACTAGGAGGAGGAATGCCCAACAGAAGAAAAATACAGAGGATGGACCTTCTGCAACAGAGCTAAAGGCTATCAACATAGATAATATGTCGGAAAGAGAATTCAGGCTAACAATTATCCAGGCAATAGCTAGGTTGGAGAAAGCCATGGATGACCAAACAGAATTGATTAGGGCCGAACTGAAAGCGACCAGACAGGATGTTCACAATGTTAGGGCGGAGCTTAAAGCTACCAGGGAGGAGGTCCACAATGCTCTCAATGAGTTCCAATCTAATCTAAACTCTATCAAAGCTAGGGTAACTGAGACAGAAGATAGGATTAGTGATCTGGAAGACAAACAGATAGAGAGAAAGGATCAGGAGGAAGCCTGGAACAAACAGCTTAGATCCCACGAAAGCAGAATCAGGGAAATAAATGATGCCATGAAGCGTTCCAACGTCAGAATTATTGGAATTCCTGAAGGGGAGGAGAAACAAAGAAGTCTAGAAGATATCGTGGAACAAGTCCTTCATGAAAATTTTCCGAATCTCGTGAATGAAACCAGCGTTCATGTACTAGAAGCTGAACGGTCTCCACCCAAGATTATACAATCCAAAAAAACATCACGACACCTGATAGTCAAATTGAGGAATTATAATTGTAGGTATAATCTCTTGAAAGCCGCCAGGGCAAAGAGGCTCCTTACTTACAGAGGGAAGCCCATCAGAATAACGTCAGCTGGTTTTTTGAAAGAATCAATAAGATCGATAAGCCACTGGCTACACTAATCCAAAAGAAAAGAGAGAAAGCCCAAATTCATAAAATTATGAATGAAAAGGGAGAGATCACAACTAACGCCAAGGAAGTAGAAACAATCATCAGAAGTTATTACGAACAGTTATATGCCAATAAGCTTAGCAACCTAGATGAAATGGATGCATTCCTGGAAAACTATAAACTCCCAAAATTGAACCAGGAAGAAATCGACAACCTGAATAGACTGATATCTAATAACGAGATTGAAGCAGTGATCAAAAACCTCCCAAAAAACAAGAGCCCAGGACCTGACGGATTCCCTGGGGAATTCTACCAAACCTTCCAAGAAGAAATAACACCTATTCTCCTGAAGCTGTTTCAAAAAATTGAAGCAGAAGGAAAACTTCCAGACTCTTTCTATGAAGCCAGCATTACCCTGATCCCCAAACCAGGCAAGGACCCTACCAAAAAGGAGAATTTCAGACCAATATCACTGATGAATATGGATGCTAAGATTCTCAACAAGATCCTAGCCAACAGGATCCAACAGCACATTAAAAAGATTATCCACCATGATCAGGTGGGATTCATCCCTGGGCTACAAGGATGATTCAACATTCGCAAATCAATCAATGTGATACAACAAATTAATATGAGAAGAGAGAAGAACCACATGGTCCTCTCAATTGATGCAGAAAAAGCATTTGACAAAATCCAACATGCGTTCCTGATTAAAACGCTCCAAAGTATAGGGATAGAGGGAACATTCCTGAACCTCATCAAATCTATCTATGAAAGACCCACAGCAAATATCATCCTCAATGGGAAAAAGCTTGCAGCCTTCCCATTGAGATCAGGAACAAGACAAGGATGCCCACTTTCACCACTCTTGTTCAACATAGTATTAGAAGTCCTAGCAACAGCAATCAGACAACAGAGAGAAATAAAAGGTATCCAAATTGGTAATGAAGAAGTCAAACTCTCTCTCTTCGCAGATGACATGATTCTTTATATGGAAAACCCAAAAGACTCCACCCCCAAACTACTAGAACTCATACAGCAATTCAGCAACGTGGCAGGATACAAAGTCAATGTGCAGAAATCAGTGGCTTTCTTATACACTAACAATGAAAATACAGAAAGGGAAATTAGAGAATCGATTCCATTTACTATAGCACCAAGAACCATAAGATACCTGGGAATAAACCTAACTAAAGAGGTAAAGGATCTGTACTTGAGGAACTACAGAACACTCATGAAAGAAATTGAAGAAGACACAAAAAGATGGAAGATCATTCCATGCTCTTGGATCGGACGAATAAACATTGTTAAAATGTCTATACTGCCTAGAGCAATCTATACTTTTAATGCCATTCCGATCAAAATTCCACCGGCATTCTTCAAAGAGCTGGAGCAAATAATCCTAAAATTTGTATGGAATCAGAAGAGACCCCGAATCGCTAAGGAAATGTTGAAAAACAAAAATAAAGCTGGCGGCACCACCTTACCTGATTTCAAGCTTTATTACAAAGCTGTGATCACCAAGACAGCATGGTACTGGCATAAAAACAGACACATAGACCAGTGGAACAGAATAGAGAGCCCAGATATGGACCCTCAACTCTATGGTCAATTAATCTTCGACAAAACAGGAAAAAATATACAGTGGAAAAAAGACAGTCTCTTCAATAAATGGTGCTGGGAAAACTGGACAGCTATATGTAGAAGAATGAAACTTGACCATTCTCTTACACCGTACACAAAGATAAACTCAAAATGGATAAAAGACCTCAATGTGAGACAGGAATCTACCAGAATCTTAGAGGAGAACATAGGCAGTAATCTCTTTGATATCAGCCACAGCAACTTCCTTCAAGATACGTCTCCAAAGACAAAGGAAACAAAAGCGAAAATAAACTTCTGGGACTTCATCAAAATCAAAAGCTTCTGCACAGCAAAGGAAACAGTCAAAAAAACAAAGAGGCAACGCACGGAATGGGAGAAGATATTTGCAAATGACAGTACAGACAAAAGGTTGATATCCAGGATCTATAATGAACTCCTCAAACTCAACACACACGAAACAGACAAACACATCAAAAAATGGGCAGAAGATATGAACAGACACTTCTCCAATCAAGACATACAAATGGCTATCAGACACATGAAAAAATGCTCATCATCATTAGCCCTCAGGGAGATTCAAATTAAAACCACATTGAGATATCACCTTACACCAGTTAGAATGGCCAAAATTAACAAAACAGGAAACAACGTGTGTTGGAGAGGATGTGGAGAAAGGGGAACCCTCTTCCACTGTTGGTGGGAATGCAAGTTGGTGCAGCCTTTTGGAGAACAGTGTGGAGATTCCTCAAGAAATTAAAAATAGAGCTTCCCTATGACCTTGCAATAGCACGTAGGTTTCTTAATACTTCCACTTTAGTGAAACCAAATCCTAGCCCAAAGCATGGCAGAAAACATTTGAATGTAGGCAAAACGATGGGTTTTGATGGGTGACTCGGCTAGTGGTTCCATTCTGAACGCTGCTGATTTGTTCGAAAGAGAGGGATTGGAAGTGTGCATGACTTGGGGGAGGGGCAGATGGAGAGAATCTTCGTGTAGACTCCTTGCAGAGCACGCACCAGGACAAAGACACTCCATCCCACAACCCATGAGATCATGACCTCAGCTGCAACCAAGAGTCAGATACTTAACCCACAGAGCCCACCAGGTGCTCCTATCCTTTTCTCTTTTCCTGTAACTAGAGGAGCCCTACGGATCATTCCATGTCCACGTCAAAGAGCAATAGACTCCCACAGACTTCTCAGGACTGTGGTTAGGTTGCAGCACAGGGCTCCTCCTGGTTGGGTTTCAGAACACTTGGGACCTCCGGAAACTTCAGGTGTCTGAAGAGGCTCAGCAGGAAACCTTTGTGGGTAGGCCAACAAGCCATTTTGATGGGAGTTAGTCTCAGTCCTGGGGCAAGGGGAAACAAACTTCACTCTCTCCTTCCCTGCTTGATTTTTCTGTTTGTTTCCTTACCTGTGTGGATTCCCTAAATAGGCACTCCCATAACCGTCCATTTTTCATATTGTGTCTTGGCTCACATTCAGGGGTCATGGAGCTCTCACTCACACAGAATTGTCCCAGATTTTGAAGAATTCTGACTGTTTTTCTGTTTTCAGGCACCATAATTGCTGTCTGATATCCCCCACCCCAAAACGATGGTCCTCCAACCCCGTGCAGGCACTGTGTAAGGTCCTGTGGTTAGTGCATGGACGATTGGCCATATAATCACCAAACACATGCCCTCTGTCATTGCATGTAACACACACTCAGGCACACCCATGGGCTTTACAAAATCCACACACACTGACACATTCCATCACACACCAAGACCATCCACTACACATACACACCACGCACAACCCATCGCCTGCCAACTCCGCACCAATAGATGACACACACAGCACACATACAACCTACACCTAGACACTACAAAGACAGAACACCCATACTAGGCATACACCGTACACACACCACTCCCACACAGAACACACACATATACACAGCACTCACACGTCGCACAGAAGACACATATAGCACACACAGCACAACTACACCACACACACATGAATGCAAATCAGCACTCCAACACCACTCACAGTGCCCAGATGCAACATACACTACACATGTGCCAAACCCAAGACTGTCGCAGGACACAGGTTGCACACACCTATCCAGTAAACATAGAAAACCCTCCCCAAGTTCCCAACACACACAAACACACATTCACACAGTGCGTGAAACACACACAATGCACGTCACACATGTACTCTACACACACCCGTCCAAAACCATACACAGCAGACATACACCATACACACACATTTCATCGACCTTCTCTTGAACACAGTCACACCCAGAATGCCTCATCCAATTTACACATACGGATCACCTGCACAGAACATTGATGTTACACACAAACACAGAGAAGGCACTCACAGCCCATATCCTCGCAAAAGTCACATGCATGTCAGACACCACACTCCTACCTCAAGGATGACACATCCCCCTCACCTGGACCTCACAAATACATGTACCCCTCACACTCAACACATATGGCACATGTGCACATGGCCAAACACACACACGAAGCCTGCAGGCATGCACTCCACAAATACTGAATGCACATATGTCACACGCACACAGGCAGACATCACTCATGCATCACACCACTACACAGGCACGACACACACGACACCCAAAACGTCCCAAAAAGGCCAAACATGCACACCACCAAGAAATCCCAGAAAAGGAACACACAATAAACAGAAGAGTCACACCACACCTACAACACCAACATGAGTCAGTGACCCAGAGACAGGTACCACTCATAGACCACACTCACACATGGCCCGTGACAACCCATGATCACCACATGCAGCACTCAGAGCACACACACACACACACACACCCCAGAAGGACAGCAGACATAGACAACACCACCCTCACAGGCACATCACACCATCCCTACAGCACCAACACACTTCTCATGCCATCCAAACTATGCCCATCAAAAAGCACCCACACACACCCCACACTGAAACCACTTGTATAACACACATCCAACCGATTCATACCCATTTTGCACATTTCCATCACAAACCATATAGACACAACACAGACAACATCTAGAACACACACACCTACCACATCTTTGAGACCACACATACTACCCTATGCTCCACACCCACTACACCTATTCCACACAGAACACATATCTCCAGTACACACCACCCAACCACCCATACAAAACAAACCACCACCACACCTCAACGACACTCCACTCCCCTATGGGCAATCACATCATCTGTTCCCCTTTCACACACTCCACAGGCAACAAAGAAATCACCACACATACTCCCCACATCCTCCACCACCCACACTCCCCACATCCGCTGACTACATGCCACAACTCTACCCGTCACCCACACCTCACAACAACACTCAGGTACCACAGGAATTCCTTGTATAAATCTCACACACACCAGACATATGCCAAATGTGCACACTGAAACCATACCCAAACCAACACACACAGCCATCCTTTACACAATACAATGAACACTGCACAGACAGCATAAATTATAGGCATACACTACATAGGTACTGGTCACATAACAACACACACCACTTATATACCAGAAACTCATGTTACATATCCCACCTAATAGCATGCCATGCACCAAACATGGTAGGCACACCATACATGCACACAATACACGCACACCATATACATACCACGAATCACCATGCACAACACTCATCTCCTACAAGCAAACCACACAGAGACCATGTTACAACGCACCCCCCCCCACACACCATGCACACCTCTTAGATACACCAAACTCAGCACACCTTGTCCACCCAAAACCATACCGCACACACACCAGAAGCGAAGAACACAAACTACCCATGCAAACGCATACCCCACTAACACAGTGCATGGATATCATACATGCACACTACCGAGCCCCACAAATATGCACTAGAGAAACAAAAATATCCATCATATGGAACACATCTCCATCACACAACAACACCACATACAACACACAAGACACACAGCACAACCGTATGACTCATGAACTGCCTGCACTGAACACACCTCAAGCACAGAGATACACTCACCGATTCAACACACTTATGTAAAACAACAACCTCCTCAAGAGTCAGAACACCCGTCAGATTCATATCATGCTGAAACAACACTGACCACACACACACACACACACACACACACCCCGAGCACCAACACACACTACTCATATAATGAACAAAGCCTACACACAGACAGACAGACAGACACACACACCCCATCCTGCTTCCTTCTTGGTTGACTGGTGTCAGCCTGCTTAGAGACAGCCAGGCTGTCTCCTTCCCCAGGCTGACTGATATGTCTTCCTGAAAAAGAAAAGATTGTTCACCCCTGCCCTGAATGCTGCATGGCAGGCCATGCTCTGAAAGAGCCACTGCCTGGTAGAGTGCAGTGAGTCCCAGTGCAACACTCTTGAGAGTCGCCCCCCAAAGCAGCCCTGCTCTCCCTGAGCCAATCCTCCCTGTACTCAGAATGGGAAGGGCAGGAAAAGGAGCCAGGGCCAGACTTTCATTGTCTTTTGGCAGGAAGAATCCAGGCGGCTTGTTGACAGGGCCCTCAGGTGCAGCCAGCGGAGGTTCCCTTTGCCCAATCCCACAGCTGTTTCTAATTCCTGATATGGTGTACTTGCTAGCAAAGTGTGCTTGCTAGTCCGTTCCTTCTTTTTTTTTAAAGTTATTTTTTATTTATTTTCAGCATAACAGTATTCATTATTTTTGCACCACACCCAGTGCTCCATGCAATCCATGCCCTCTATAATACCCACCACCTGGTACCCATCCCCCACCCCTTCATAATCCTCAGATTGTTTCTCAGAGTCCATAGTCTCTCGCGGTTCACCTCCCCTTCCAACTTCCCCCAACTCCCTTCTCCTCTCTAACTCCCTATGTCCTCCATGCTATTTGTTGTGCTCCACAAATAAGTGAAACCATATGATAATTGACTCTCTCTGCTTGACTTATTTCACTCAGCATAATCTCTTCCAGTCCCATCCATGTTGCTACAAAAGTTGGGTATTCGTCCTTTCTGATGGAGGCATAATACTCCATACTGTATATGGACCATGTCTTCCTTATCCATTCATCCATTGAAGGGCATCTTGGTTTCACAGTTTAGCGACCGTGGCCATTGCAGCTATAAACATTGGGGTACAGATGGCCCTTCTTTTCACGACATCTGTATCTTTGGGGTAAATACCCAGGAGTGCAATTGCAGGATCATAGGGAAGTTCTATTTTTAATTTCTTGAGGAATCTCCACACTGTTCTCCAAAGAGGCTGCACCAACTTGCATTCCCACCAACAGTGTAAGAGGGTTCCCCTTTCTCCACATCCCCTCCAACACGTGTTGTTTTCTGTCTTGCTAATTTTGGCCATTCTAACTGGTGTAAGGTGATATCTCAATGTGGTTTTTTTTTAATAATAATTGACATTATTTTTATTTTTTTCCCCTTTTAAGTAGTTTATATAATCAGGTAAATTAGTTAACAGCTAGTTTCAGTTAATTGAGAAACATTTGGATTTAGAACACAAATGGCTACTATCTTACTGGTTTCATGAATATTTCTTCTGATCAATTTTTTTCCAATTTATTTATTTTCAGAAAAACATTATTCATTATTTTTTCACCACACCCAGTGCTCCATGCAAGCCGTGCCCTCTATAATACCCACCACCTGGTACCCCAACCTCCCGCCCCCCTAATTTGAATCTCCCTGAGGGCTAGTGATGATGAACATTTTCATGTGTCTGATAGCCATTTGTATGTCTTGATTGGAGAAGTGTCTGTTCATATCTTCTGCCCATGTTTTGATATGATTGTCTGTTTTGGGTATGTTGAGTTTGATGAGTTCTTTATAGATCCTGGATATCAAACTTTTGTCTGTACTGTCATTTGCAAATATTTTCTCCCATTCCGTGGGTTACCTCTTTGTTTTTTTGACTGTTTCCTTTGCTGTGCAGAAGCTTTGGATTTTGACAAAGTCCCAAAAGTTTATTTTCGCTTTTGTTTCCTTTGCTTTTGGAGACATATCTTGAAAGAAGTTGCTGTGGCTGATATTGAAGAGATTACTGCCTATGTTCTCCTCTAGGATTCTGATGGATTCCTGTCTGATGTTGAGGTTTTTCATTCATTTTGAGTTTATCTTTGTGTACTGTGTAAGAGAATGGTTTGAGTTTCATTCTTCTACATATAGCTGCCCAGTTTTCCCAGCACCATTTATTGAAGAGACTATCTTTTTTCCACTGTATATTTTTTCCTGTTTTGTCGAAGATTAATTGGTCATAGAGTTGAGGGTCCATAACTGGGCTCTCTACTCTGTTCCACTAGTCTATGTGTCTGTTTTTATGACAGTATCATGCTGTATTGGTGATCACAGCTTTGTAATAAAGCTTGAAATCAGGTAACGTGATGCCCCCAGTTTTATTTTCGTTTTTCAACATTTCCTTAGCGATTCGGGGTCTCTTCTGATTCCATACAAATTTTTGGATTATTTGATCCAGCTCTTTGAAGAATACCGGTGGAATTTTGATCGGAATGGCATTAAAAGTATAGATTGCTCTAGGCAGTATAAACATTTTAGCAATGTTTATTCTTCCTATCCAAGAGCATGGAATGGTCTTCCATCTTTTTGTGTCTTCTTCACTTTCTTTCATGAGTGTTCTGTAGTTCCTCAAATACAGATTTGCTGGTTCAGCTGGAGACCAACACCTGAAAGTAGGGCTGGGAGATTTAAGGAAAAGAGAGAGAGAGAGAGACAGCGGGCTCAGGAGGACTACTCCTTTATGTAACCACTTTTATACAGCTTCAGCACAATGCTGGTGTCTATACTCAATCATATACATCAGTAAAAAATGAGTCAGGCAGGATGTTAACAGGCTATTAACCTCCAGACTTTTGTGATAATCTTAAGGTTCCAAGAATGTGTTTTTTCTCAAGATAAGTCATAAGTGAATCACATAAATCTACGCAGATGTTATTTTCACCCTGAATAGCCTTTCAGAGTCAAGCCATGCGAGCGTCCCGCTAGACTTGCTCCAGGTTCCCTTGGCACACAAGGGCGTCCCCAAGTGTGTCCAAGTTCACTTCTTATCCAGGCTTCCAGAGCCATAACAATGCAAACAGTTCCCAACACAGATCCTTTACCTCTTTGGTTAGGTTGATTCCCAGCTATCTTATGGTTCTTGGTGCCACAGTAAATGAAATCGATTCTCTAATTTCCCTTTCTGTATTTTCATTGTTAGTGTATAAGAAAGCTACTGATTTCGGTACATAGATTTGGTATCCTGCCACGTTGCTGAATTGCTGTATGAGTTCTAGTAGTTTGGGGGTGGAGTCTTTTGGGTTTTCCATATAATGTGTCATGTCTCTTTAGTTAGGTTTATTCCCAGGTATCTTATGGTTCTTGGTGCTATAGTAAATGGAATCAATTCTCTAATTTCCCTTCCTGTATTTTCATTGTTAGTGTATAAGAAAGTCACTGATTTCTGCACATTGACTTTGTATCCTGCCACGTTGCTGAATTGCTGTATGAGTTCTAGTAGTTTGGGGGTGGAGTCTTTTGGGTTTTCCATATAAAGAATCATGTCATCTGCGAAGAGAGAGAGTTTGACTTCTTCATTACCAATTTGGGTACCTTTTATTTCTCTCTGTTGTCTGATTGCTGTTGCTAGGACTTCTAATACTATGTTGAACAAGAGGGGTGAAAGTGGGCATCCTTGTCTTGTTCCTGATCTCAATGGGAAGGCTGCAAGCTTTTTCCCATTGAGGATGATATTTGCTGTGGGTCTTTCATAGATAGATTTGATGAGGTTCAGGAATGTTCCCTCTATCCCTATACTTTGAAGCGTTTTAATCAGGAACGGATGTTGGATTTTGTCAAATGCTTTTTCTGCATCAATTGAGAGGACCATGTGATTCTTCTCTCTTCTCATATTAATTTGTTGTATCACATTGATTGATTTGCGAATGTTGAACCACCTTGTAGCCCAGGGATGAATCCCACCTGATCATGGTGGATAATCTTTTTTTTTTTTTTTTTTTACTTTTCTTGTCCGAAATATTTTTTTTCCAATTTATTTATTTTCAGAAAAACAGTATTCATTATTTTTTCACCACAACCAGTGCTCCATGCAAGCCATGCCCTCTATAATACCCACCACCTGGTACCCCAACCTCCCACCCCCCCACCACTTCAAACCCCTCAGACTGTTTTTCAGAGTCCATAGTCTCTCATGGTTCACCTCCCCTTCCAATTTACCCAAATTCCCTACTCCTCTCTAACGCCCCTTGTCCTCCATGCTATTGGTTATGCTCCACAAATAAGTGAAACCATATGGTAATTGACTCTCTCTATTGACTTATTTCACTCAGCATAATCTCTTCCAGTCCCGTCCATGTTGCTACAAAAGTTGGGTATTCATCCTTTCTGATGGAGACATAATACTCCATAGTGTATATGGACCACATCTTCCTTATCCATTCATCCGTTTAAGGGCATCTTGGTTCTTTCCATAGTTTGGCGACCGTGGCCATTGCTGCTATAAACATTGGGGTACAGATGGCCCTTCTTTTCACGACATCTGTATCTTTGGGGTAAATACCCAGGAGTGCAATTGCAGGGTCATAGGGAAGCTCTATTTTTAATTTCTTGAGGAATCTCCACACTGTTCTCCAAAGAGGCTACACCAACTTGCATTCCCACCAACAGTGGAAGAGGGTTCCCCTTTCTCCACATCCTCTCCAACACACGTTGTTTCCTGTCTTGCTAATTTTGGCCATTCTAACTGGTGTAAGGTGATATCTCAATGTGGTTTTAATTTGAATCTCCCTGAGGGCTAATGATGATGAGCATTTTTTCATGTGTCTGATAGCCATTTGTATGTCTTGATTGGAGAAGTGTCTGTTCATATCTTCTGCCCATTTTTTGATGTGTTTGTCTGTTTCGTGTGTGTTGAGTTTGAGGAGTTCATTATAGATCCTGGATATCAACCTTTTGTCTGTACTGTCATTTGCAAATATCTTCTCCCATTCCGTGCGTTGCCTCTTTGTTTTTTTGACTGTTTCCTTTGCTGTGCAGAAGCTTTTGATTTTGATGAAGTCCCAGAAGTTTATTTTCGCTTTTGTTTCCTTTGTCTTTGGAGACGTATCTTGAAAGAAGTTGCTGTGGCTGATATCAAAGAGATTACTGCCTATGTTCTCCTCTAAGATTCTGATAGATTCCTGTCTCACGTTGAGGTCTTTTATCCATTTTATCCATTTTATCCATTTTATCCATTTATCTTTGTGTACGGTGTAAGAGAATGGTCGAGTTTCATTCATCTACATATAGCTGTCCAGTTTTCTCAGCACCATTTATTGAAGAGACTGTCTTTTTTCCACTGTATATTTTTTCCTGTTCTGTCAAAGATTAATTGACCATAGAGTTGAGGGTCCATATCAGGGCCCTCTACTCTGTTCCACTGGTCTATGTGTCTGTTTTTATGCCACTACCATGCTGTCTTGGTGATCACAGCTTTGTAATAAAGCTTGAAATCAGGTAAGGTGATGCCGCCAGCTTTATTTTTGTTTTTCAACATTTCCTTAGCGATTCGGGGTCTCTTCTGATTCCATACAAATTTTAGGATTATTTGCTCCAGCTCTTTGAAGAATGCCGGTGGAATTTTGATCGGAATGGCATTAAAAGTATAGATTGCTCTAGGCAGTATAGACATTTTTTTTTCTTTCTTTCTATTTTTTTTCCCCAATTTATTTATTTTCAGAAAAACATTACTCATTATTCTTTCACCACACCCAGTGCTCCATGCAAGCCGTGCCCTCTACAATACCCACCACCTGGTACCCCAACCTCCCACCCACCCACCACTTCAAACCCCTCAGATTGTTTTTCAGAGTTCATAGTCTCTCATGGTTCACCTCCCCTTCCAATTTACCCAAATTCCCTACTCCTCTCTAACACCCCTTGTCCTCCATGCTATTTGTTATGCTCCACAAATAAGTGAAACCATATGATAATTGACTCTCTCTCTTATTTCACTCAGCATAATCTCTTCCAGTCCCGTCCATGTTGCTACAAAAGTTGGGTATTCATCTTTTCTGATGGAGGCATAATACTCCATAGTGTATATGGACCACATCTTCCTTATCCATTCATCCGTTGAAGGGCATCTTGGTACTTTCCATAGTTTGGCGACTGTGGGCATTGCTGCTATAAACATTGGGGTACAGATGGCCCTTCTTTATTTGAAAAAATATAAATAAAAAAAAATAAGGATGAAAAAAAAAAAAAGAAAGAAAGAAACCTACGTGCTGAAACACACAACCCCTATGGTTCCAAACCTATGTTTCAGGTGTAATATCCTTGAATCTGAGAAAGAGCACTGAGAAGGTGCCTTACACCTAACCCTAATACTGCTGCAGTGAGTTGAATGCCTCCTACTCTGTTGCATAATAATCTGGACTTTGAGACAGAGCACTGAGTGTAAACCTCCTTCACTGAACTTTGGAAGCAGCTCCCATACGTAGGTGCGGACTCAGAAGAAAGGACCATAGGAAACATGGCAGAGGGGAATCAGATGCAACAACTAACTTCCTTTGCAAAGGGAATGGGAAAGCATAAGGAAAGTACTATGCTATCCCAGGAACACATTGGTTCAGAATGTAACTAGCAACCTAGAACATAGAGCATGGTGACAGAGGTCATTTCATGTAAACGAACATTTCCACGAACACTTTATAAAGTTAAAAAGGTTTCCTAGTACAATTCTAAGACAAAAAACAGCTTTTGTGGAACAGTCCTTCAGCTACCCATGTCTCCCTCAAAGAATGAAGCTCTTGGGATATCGTTACTTGAAAACCTAAGGAAGATGTCCCCCTCTATTTGACTGGGAAACGAGGGTGTGGATCCGAATTTTTCAATGACCACTTCGTTTCCTGAGTGTTGAATCATTTTCAAATATATGTGTGGAACAAAAGGACTGTACTGCATGCCCATAGCTGTAAGTCACCAAACGGTGTAATCATGGCCTTTCAGCCACCACTTCTTCCTGAAGCTGGAAGCCCCTACAGAGGGGCTGTGCAAAGTGAAGGAGAGCTTCCTCTTGCTTGCACAGAGTAATAAGAAGGTGTTTAGAATGCTACCTTCAACAAAAAACTTGTGTCCTAAGTGTTATGCCTACAGGACACAATATATTAGTGGAGAGTGGTGTAAAAATTTTTAGAAATTTGTGTTTGAGAAGATTAACAGAAGAGTCTTACATTTCATGTTGCAAAACTGTCAGTTCCAACCATTGCAATGTGTCTACACTTTCAAAATTCTTTTCCACCATGTGTAAAAATCTGATGCAACTTCTATACACATAACCCTGATCAACCAATTCTTAGGACAATACAACTTTCAAAGAGTATGTTGATGCAAGAAAATAGGCTCCTCAAATGAGTCTGTGAGGGTGTGTAAGAGAACTCTTGTAAGCTTAACTCTGAGAAACAAGAATCTTTTGACAAGGATCTTGTTTCACAAAAGGGAAGTGTTCAAAAGCTTACATGCTGAATTACACATCCCCTTTGTTTCCAAACATATCTCTTTGGTGTGATAGCCTGGACTGTGAGAAAGACCATTGAGAGGAAAGCACCATACACAGAACCTGAATCCTGGTACTCTGTGTGGAATGCTTCCTATTGTGCTAGGTGATAGCCTTGATTCTGAAACAGAACACTGAACTTGAACCTCCTTCATTGATTGATGGAAGCAGCTCCCAAAAGTAGGTGTGGACTGAGAAGAAAGTGCCATTAGAAACATGGATGTGGGGAAAGAGAAACCAAAACTAAACTCCCTTTGCAAAGGGGAATGGGAAAGCATAAGGAAGGTGGTATGTTCTCCAAGAAGCCTGTTGGTGCAGAATGTAACTAGCAAGCAAGAGCATATAGTAGTATGGTTACAGAGGCCATTTCAGATAAACAAGTGGAAGACTTAAAGAAAGCATCCCATACATAATTCTGAGAAATAAGGCAGAGTTCAATGTGTCTTCTGACTAATGATATGACTTAGGATGAGAAGGGTAAGTGAAAAGGCAGGTGAGCGAGTCAAACTTAAGACCTGCATGATTAGACGGAACTCAGAATAAGGCAAAGGACCTGCATTCAACAAAGTTTAGTTTTGGCAAAACACAAGCATCTTCAAGGTGTTTGTGTTGGGCAGGCACAGCGTGCTTTTGGGTGGGAGAAGTGTTGTGAGTTTCTGATATATAAGTGGTGTGTGCTGTTACATAACCAGTGCTTATATAATGTATGCATGGAATTTATGCTGCTTATGCAGTGTGCACTGTATTGTGTAAAGGATGACTGTGTGTGTAGGTTTTGGCACAGTTTCTGTGTCTGTGTTTGGCATGTGTCTGGTGTGTGTGAGATTAATATAAGGAATTCCTGTGGTCCATGTGTGGTGGTATGAGGTGTGGGTGAGGCATGTGATGTGAGCTGTGGCATGTAGGCAGTGGATGCGGGGAGTGTGAGTGCTGTATGTGTGGTGATTTCTTTTTTGCCTATGCAGTGTGTGTGAGGGGAATAGGTGATGTGATTGCCCATAGTGGAATATAGTGTGTTTGCGATGCAGTGGTGCATTTGTGTTCTGTAAGGGTGGTGTGTGCTGGAGATATGTGTTCTGTGTGGAATAGGTGTAGTGGGTGTGGAGCATAGGGTGTTGTGTGTGGTCTAGATGATGTGGTAGGTGTGTGTTCTATATGTTGTCTGTGTCATGTCTATGTGATTTTTGATGGGCAAGTGCACAATGGGTCAACAATGAGTGGTATGAATCTGTTGGGTGTGTGTTATACAAGTAGTTTCATTGTGGGGTGTGTGGGGGTGATTTTGCTGGGCATAGTTTGTATGGCGTGTGGTGTTTGTGCTGTATGGATGGTGTGGTGTGCCTGTGAGGGAGGTTTTTCCTATGTCTGCTGTCATCTGCTGTGTGTGTTTGCACTGAGTGTTGTGTGTTATACAAGTAGTTTCATTGTGGGGTGTGTGGGGGTGATTTTTCTGGGCATAGTTTGTATGGTGTGTGGCGTTTGTGCTGTATGGATGTTGTGATGTGCCTGTGAGGGAGGTTTTGCCTATGTCTGCTGTTGTCTGCTGTGTGTGTGTGTGTGTGTGTGCTGAGTGCTGTGTGTGGTGTTCATGGGTTTTCGTGGTCCAGGTGTGAGTGTGGTGTATGGGTGGTACCTGTCTCTGGGTGACTTACTGTGTTGGTGTTGTAGGTGTGGTGTGACTCTTCTGGGTTTTTTATGTGCTCTTTCTGGAATTTCTTAGTGGTATGCATGTTTGGACTCGTGAGGTTTTGGGCATCCTGTGTGTATAGTGCCTGGGTAGCAGTGTGGTGCATGGGTGATGTCTGCCTCTGGGCATGTGGCATGTGTGCTGGGTTCTTAGTATTTGTGGAGTGCATGCCTGTAGGCTTTGTGTGTGCATTTGGCCATGTGTGCATTTGATATGCATGGTGTGTGTGTGAGGGGTACATGTGATGTATTTGTGAGGTCTAGCTGAGGGGAGTGTGTCCTCCGTGAGGTACAAGTGTGGTGTCTGTTGTGTGTGTGAATTTTGGTTGGATATGCGCTATGTGCCCTCTGTGTGCTTGTATGAAATCGAGTTCTGTGTAGTGATCTGTATGAGTAGATTGTATGGGGCATTTTGGCTGTGACTGTGTTGGATAAAAGGTCGAAGAAATGTGTGTGTACGGTGTATGTCTGCTGTGTATGGTTTTGGATGGGTGTGTGTAGAGTAGGTGTGTGTAGAGCATTGTGTGTGTTGCACTCAGTGTGTGTGTGTGTGTGTGTGTGTTGAACTTGGGGTGTGTTTTTCTGTTTTTTTAAAATAATTTTTAAATTTTTTTATAAACATACAATGTAATCAGACACATAAAGAAATGCTCATTATCACTAGCCATCAGGGAGATTCAAATTAAAATCACATTGAGATATCACCTTACACCAGTTAGAATGGCCAAAATTAACAAAACAGGAAACAACATGTGTTGGGGAGGATGTGGAGAAACAGGAACCCTCTTACACTCTTGGTGGGAATGCAAGTTGATGCAACCTCTTTGGAGAACAGTGTGGAGATTCCTCAAGAAATTAAAAATAGAACTTCCCTATGACCCTGCAATTGCACTCCTGGGTATTTACCCCAAAGATACAGATGTTGTGAAAAGAAGGGCCATCTGTACCCCAATGTTTATAGCTTCAATGGCCACGGTCGCCAAACTGTGGAAAGGAAAAGATGCCCGTCAACGGAAGAATGGATAAGGAAGATGTGGTCCATATACACTATGGAGTATTATGTCTCCATCAGAAAGGATGAATACCCAACTTTTGTAGCAACATAGATGGGACTGGAAGAGATTATGCTGAGTGAAATGAGTCAAGCAGAGAGAGTCAATTATCATATGGTTTCACTTATTTGTGGAGCATAACCAATAGCATGGAGGACAAGGGGCGTTAGAGAGGAGAATGGAGTTGGGAGAAATTGGAAGGGGATGTTAACCATGAGAGACTATGGACTCTGAAAAACAATCTGAGGGGTTTGAAGTGGCGGGGGGGTAGGAGGTTGGGGTACCGGGTGGTGGGTATTATGGAGAGCACGGATTGCATGGAGCACTGGGTGTGGTGAAAAAATAATGAATACTGTTTTTCTGAAAATAAATTAATTAATTTATAAAATAAATAAATAAAATAAAATAAAATGAATTTCTTATAGACAGGAAAAAAAAACATATAATGTATTATTAGCCCGAGGGGTACAGGTCTGTGAATCACCAGGTTTACACACTTCAAGGCACTCATCATAGCACATACCATGCCGAATGTCCATATAAGGATTGTTTTCTATGTTTCTCTGACAGGCATGTGCTATGTGTGTCCTGCGAGCATCTTGGATGTGGCACATGTGTGGTGTATGTTTTGTCTGGGCATATGTGGTGATGAGGTGGTCACATGCATTCACATGTGTGTGGTATAGTTGTATTGTGTGTGGTGTGTGTGTATTCTGGTGGTTGCCTGTGCGATGTGTGAGTGCAGGGTATATGTGTGTGTTCTATGTGGGAGTGGTGTGTGTATGGTGTATGCCTTGTGTGGGTGTGTTCTCTTTGTAGTGTATGGGTGTAGGTTGTGTGTGTGCTGTGTGTGTGACCTCTTAGTGCTGTGTCGGCAGGCGATGGGTTGTGCATGGTGTGTATGTGTTGTTGGTGCTGTTGGCGTGTGTTGGAATGTGTCCGTTTCCTTGGATTTTGTGGAGCCCATGGGGTGTGCCTTAGTATGTGTGATATTCAGTGAGAGAGGGCATGTGTTTGGTGATTGTATGGCTAATTGTTGGTGCACTAAGCACAGGAACTTCTTGCAGCGACTGCACGGGGTTGGAGGACCATAGTTTTGGGGGGATATCAGACACCGGTTACAGTGGCTGAACACAGAAAAAAAGCGAGAACTCGTCAAAATCTGGGGCAATTCTGCGTGAGTGAGAGCTCCGTGACTCCTGAATGTGAGCCAAGACACAGTTCGAAATATGGAAGGTTATGGGAGTTCCTATTAGGGGGATCCATACAGGAAGGTAAACAAACAGAAAAATCAACCAGGGAAAGAGATAACAAAGTTTATTTCCTCTTGTCCCAGGAATGAGGCCAACTCCCATCCAAACCCCTCATTTGGCCTACACACAAACATTTCATGTTGAGCCTCTTCAGACACCTGAAGTTTCCAGATGTCCCAGGTGTTCTGAAACCCAATTTGGAGGGGCCATGCCCTGCAACCTAACCACAGTCCTGGGAAGTCTATGGGAATCTCCTCTTTCAAGTCACATGCATGTGACTTGAAAGTCTCTTTTATACAGACATGGAAGGATCCATTAGGATCCTCCAGTTACAGAAAGAGAGAAAAGGATAGGAGCACCTGGTGGGCTCTGTGGGTTAAGTATCTGACCCTTGGTTATTGCTGAGGTCATGATCTCATGGGTTGTGGGATGGAGTGTCCTTGTCCTGGTGCGTGCTCTGCGGGGAGTCTACACAAAGATTCTCTCCCTCTGCCCCTCCCCCAACTCATGCACAATCTTCTCACTCAAACAAATCAACGATGTTCAGATAGGACCCCCTTGCCCAGTCTCCCAATGAGTTGGCTTTCTCAGGACAAAGACACAAGTCTAGGTTCGGGTGACGGGAAATCTCCACTGGTGACACCAGAGAGTTTGTCAGCAAGAGGCTTCCATTCTTCTTTTAGAAATAGAGAGACCGTGTCTTGCCTTTGATAATTCTCCTTCCCTTCAAGCCAGTAACTAGAGAAAGCAGTTGTTCAGCAGAAGCATGGGATTCTTCTCCGTGGAAGCTCCTATGTTTGCAACTGGAACTTTGGTCAATATTCACTGAATATGATCTGGAATAGCCCTCACCAGGACTGGAAGAGTACTCAAACTGACCTTGCCATCTGGTCTTCAGAATGGAGGCATCAGAGGGGTCAAAGAATAGAGTCAGCTGACCACTGATTCCAGTCCTTACTCCATGCAGCCAAACAGCATGCAGTCACAAGAAAGAGCACTGGATTCGTTGGCGTTTTTGACATAGACTGCTCTCATTGAGCACAGGGCCACAAGGGAAACTTGCCACCAACCAATGAGCGCTGGCTGTGTGAGTGACAGCACCATATCTCACGAATGTGAACCAAGGGAAGGTTGAAAAATCAGCAAGCTTGGGAGAATGGCTACAGGAGGGCCAGTGTTGTCTATTCCAATGGGAATTAAATCAATCTGGCAATTGTTTTAAGTTGTTTCCCTTTGCTACAAAAATGTGCCCAGGTGTCTCTGAAAACCTCTAGCCCAGCCTCCACTGCCCTATTACAAGCACTTATCCCTCCCAATGTCCATGGATTTCTGAGACCAAATTACAATGGATCCTGGGGCCCAACCAAATGCACAGGCCCAAGGGCCCGGTCAGACTCCCAGGTTCACTGAGACACAGGATTTGAATGGCTTCCAGCCTGAAGCAGAATCAATGGATAGAAGTGGATAACAAGGGCCAGATTTCTTCCATAGAGATGAGCACGTGATGATGTCAAGAAGGAAGGGAATAGCAAGCACACTTTGCTAGTGAGCTCACTGTATCAGAAATTAGAAACAGCTGTGGGATTGGGCAAAGGGAACCTCCGCTGGCTGCACCTGGGAGCCCTGTCAGCAAGCAGCCTGGATTCTTCCTGCCAAAAAACAATGAAAGCTTCTGGCCCTGGCTCCTTTTCCTGTCTTTCCCATTCTGAATACAGGGAGGAGTTGCTCAGGGAGAGCAGGGCTGCTTGGGGGGCGACTCTCAAGAGTTTTGCACTGGGGCTCAGTGCACTGTACCAGGCAAGGGCTCTTTCAGAACACGCCCTGCCATGCAGCATTCTGGACAGGTGTGAACAATCTTTTCTTCCTCATGAGTACATGTTGGTGAGCCTGGGGAAGGAGACAACCTGGCTATGTATATGCAGACTGACACCAGCCAACCAAGAAATAAGCAGGACTCTGTGTGGATGTGTGAGTGTGTGTGTGACTGAGTGTGGTTGGTGTTTCAGTATGATATGAATCTGAAATGTGATCTGAGTCTTGAGGGGGTTGTGTGTTTTACATTGTTGTGTTGAATAGGTGAGTGTGTCTCTGTGCTCGAGGTGTGTTGAGTGTGTGCATTTCATGAGCCGTATGGTTGTGTTGTGCATCTTGTGTGTCTTGGTGTCGGTGTGTGATGGAAAGGTATATGGTATGGTGTATATTGGATGATTATGTAGTGTATATCTGTGGTGGTAGTGTGTGATGTGTGTGTATGTTATGCAAGCAGGGCATTTGTGGGCTATATGTTGTGCATGTGCTATTTGTTTTCTTTGTTACTGGTTATGTCCGGTGCAGTTTTGGATGGACTATGTGTGCTGTGTTTGATGTATCTATGGTGATGCATGGTGTGTATGTTTTTGTCTGAGTATGTTGTGACTTTTTATGTGATCTCTGTGTGGTATGCTTGCGGGAGATGCATGGTGTGTGTGGTGTATTGTCGTGTATGTATGGTGTTTGTGTTGTATATGCTTGGAATGCTGTTCAGTGGGCTAAGTGTTGTGTGTTTCTGGTATTTATGTGGCTTGTGCTGTTATGTGACCTGTTATGTGCTGTTATGTGACCTGGGTGTGATGTGTCTACACACATGTTAATGTGGCCTACACACAAACATTTTTTTTACCAAGCCTCTTCAGACACCTCAATTTTCCACATTTCCAATTTTCCAATTCTAAAACCCAATTATGAGAATCCCTGTGATGCAACATAACCACAGTTCTGAGAACTCTGTGGGAGTCTCCTCTTCCAAGTGAGGATACTGCTCTGAGATACGGAATGAGAATGGTCTTTGCAAGCTTTTTCCCATTGAGGATGATATTTGCTGTGGGTCTTTCATAGATAGATTTGATGAGGCTCAGGAATGCTCCCTCTATCCCTATACTTTGGAGCGTTTTAATCAGGAACGGATGTTGGATTTTGTCAAATGCTTTTTCTGCATCAATTGAGAGGACCATGTGGTTCTTCTCTCTTCTCATATTAATTTGTTGTATCACATTGATTGAGAATGGTCTTTGCAATCCTCTCGTTTCTGATAAAGAGAAAAGGGTAGGAGCACCTGGTTGGCTCTGTGGGTTAAGTATCTGACTCTTGGTTGCAGCAGAGGTCATGATCTCATGGGCTGTGGAATGGAGCCCCTTGTCCTGGTGTGTGCTCTGTGGGGAGTCTACATGAAGATCCTCTCATTCTGCCCCTCCCTGAAGCCATGTGCAACCTCCATCCCTCTTTCTCAAAAAAATCAATAATTTTCAAAATGAAACTACTCACCCCATGTCCCAACGAGTTGGCTTTCTCAGGACTAAGGAATTCCTCTGAGCTCGGGCAAAAGGAACCCTCCAGTTGTTACACCAAAGAGTTTATCAGAAAGTAGCTTCCATTCTTCTTTCAGAAACAGAGGGAAAATCTGCCCCTGAATATTTCTTGCAGGGCTGGCTTGGTGGTGACCTATTCTTTCAGTTTCTGAAAGTCCTGGAAGCTCCTTCCCTCTCCATCTATTCTGAATCATAGTCTTGGTGGGTAAGGTATTCTTGGTTCATGTTCTTTTTATTTAGTACCTTGAATAGGTCCTGCCTGCTGTTTCTGGCTTGCTAGGTCTCTCTGGAGAAGTCTGATGTTATTCTGATGTTCCTCCCTCAGTATGTAAGAAATCTGTTTCCTCTAGCTGCTCTCAGGGTATGTTCTTTGGCTCTAAGATTTGCAGTCTTTACTGTTAGATGACCAGGTGTTAATCTATTTTTATTTATTTGGAAGGGATCCTCTCTGACTCTTGGACACAAATGCTTGTTTCCTTCCCCACATTAAGGAAGTTCTCTGCTATGATTTGCTCAAATATACCTGCTAGTCCTTTCTCTTTCATTGCCTCTGGGATTCAAATAATTCTGACTTTGGAAGGTTTCTTGGTATCTTTGATCTTCTAAGCCTATTTGCATGTGCTACTAGCTATGTATTCCTATATTCTTCAGCTTCTTTCCTTTCTATCAGATTATCTTCTAGATCACTAAATCATTCTTCTGCCTCATTTACACTGGTTGGTAGAGTATCCAGTTGACCCTGCATTTCATTCATAGCATTTTTAAGTTTGGCTTGATTAGACCTCATTTCAACCCTTAGAAATTCTATATTGTCACTAATGTTTTTTCTTTTTTCAAGTCTAGCTATTGACCTCATGATTGCTGTCCTAAAGTATGTCTCTGACATCCTCCTTATATCCATATCCATTGGTTCTGTGCCAGAAGACATTGTCTCTGATTTTTTTCTTTTTGGGAGTTCCTCCTTCTAGTCATTCTTTAGAGGGATTGTGGACTGAATGGACAAAGTCCAGAATATCAACCATGACCCAACTTAGATGTAATCCTAGCCAAATCCCAAGTGGTCAGATGCCACCAACAAAAAGACAAAGCCAAAAGGAAAGACAAAGATAAATTTTTAAAAATTAAAACAATCTGAGGGGTTTGAAGTGGCGGGGGGTGGGAGGTCGGGGTACCAGGTGGTGGGTATTATAGAGGGCACAGCTTGCATGGAGCACTGGGTGTGGTGAAAAAAAATGAATAATGTTTTTCTGAAAATAAATAAATTGGAAAAAAATTAAAACGATTTTTTTAATTTAGAGAACAAATTAATAAAAATTTTCAATATTAAAAATGGGTGTGGGGGCACCTGGGTGGCTCAGTGGGTTAAGCCACTGCTTTTGGCTCAGGTCATGATCTCAGGGTCCTGGGATTGAGTCCCACATCAAGCTCTCTGCTCAAGCGGGGAGCCTGCTTCCCTCTCTCTCTCTGCCTGCCTCTCTGCCTACTTGTGATCTCTATCCGTCAAATAAATAAATAAAATCTTTTTAAAAAAATGGATGTGATAAAGGGGTTTATAATCTCCCCCATGGAGAAAGCATAGTGTTTCAGTTGTTCCTCGGTATATTTTGGTCTGTGTGTTAGAGGACAGTATGTCCCAAATTCACTAGGAAAGTAACACTTGCATATACAAAAAGGGAAAACTGAGTAGAGTGAAGCACGGGCCAAAATAAAGCATATATCTATATAAGTATAGGTGAGTAAAAATATAACTTAAAAATGTAACTATGAAAAATGAGTTGGTGTAGTACATATCTAGTTGAATGGAGGAGAAGGTATAAAGAAAAATACAGAGGGGGAAAAAGTATGAGAAGAGGAAAAGAAAGAAAGAAAAGGAGAATTATACCTGAAAATACAGGTGGTGGGTATTATAGAGGGCACGGATTGCATGGAGCACTGGGTGTGATGCAAAAATAATGAATACTGTTATGCTGAAAATAAATAAAAAATAAATTTAAGCTGAAAAACAAAAATAAAGCTGGCGGCATCACCTTACCTGATTTCAAGCTTTATTACAAAGCTGTGATCACCAAGACAGCATGGTACTGGCATAAAAACAGACACATAGACCAGTGGAACAGAGTAGAGGGCCCTGATATGGATCCTCAACTCTGTGGTCAATTAATCTTCGACAAAACAGGAAAAAATATACAGTGGAAAAAAGACAGTCTCTTCAATAAATAGTGCTGGGAAAACTGGACAGCTATATGTAGAAGAATGAAACTCGACCATTCTCTTACACCGTACACAAAGATCAACTCTAAATGGATAAAAGACCTCAATGTGAGACAGGAATCTATCAGAATCTTAGAGGAGAACATAGGCAGTAATCTCTTCGATATCAGCCACAGCAACTTCTTTCAAGATACGTCTCCAAAGGCAAAGGAAACAAAAGCGAAAATAAACTTCTGGGACTTCATCAAAATCAAAAGCTTCTGCACAGCAAAGGAAACAGTCAAAAAAACAAAGAGGCAACCCACGGAATGGGAGAAGATATTTGCAAATGACAGTACAGACAAAAGGTTGATATCCAGGATCTATAATGAACTCCTCAAACTCAACCCACACGAAACAGACAAACACATCAAAAAATGGGCGGAAGATATGAACAGACACTTCTCCAATCAAGACATACAAATGGCTATCAGACACATGAAAAAATGCTCATCATCATTAGCTCTCAGGGAGATTCAAATTAAAACCACATTGAGATATCACCTTACACCAGTTAGAATGGCCAAAATTAACAAAACAGGAAACAACGTGTGTTGGAGAGGATGTGGAGAAAGGGGAACCCTCTTCCACTGTTGGTGGGAATGCAAGTTGGTGCAGCCTCTTTGGAGAACAGTGTGGAGATTCCTCAAGAAATTAAAAATAGAGCTTCCCTATGACCCTGCAATTGCACTCCTGGGTATTTACCCCAAAGATACAGATGTCGTGAAAAGAAGGGCCATCTGTACCCCAATGTTTATAGCAGCAATGGCCACAGTCGCCAAACTATGGAAAGAACCAAGATGCCCTTCAACGGATGAATGGATAAGGAAGATGTGGTCCATATACACTATGGAGTATTATGCCTCCATCAGAAAGGATGAATACCCAACTTTTGTAGCAACATGGACGGAACTGGAAGAGTTTATGCTGAGTGAAATAAGTCAAGCAGAGAGAGTCAATTATCATATGGTTTCACTTATTTGTGGAGCATAACCAATAGCATGGAGGACAAGGGGCGTTAGAGAGGAGAAGGGAGTTGGGGTAAATTGGAAGGGGAGGTGAACCATGAGAGACTATGGACTCTGAAAAACAGTCTGAGGGGTTTGAAGTGGCGGGGGGGGTGGGAGGTTGGGGTACCAGGTGGTGGGTATTATAGAGGGCACGGCTTGCATGGAGCACTGGGTGTGGTGAAAAAATAATGAATACTGTTTTTCTGAAAATAAATAAATTGGAAAAAAAATCAAAAATAAAAGACTACAATAATAAAACATAAAAAAATATTTTATTAACCCATTTTTGTAAGAGAGAGAAAGAGAGAAAAAGCAGAGGGAAGGGACAGTGGGAGAAACAGTCTCCCCACCCCGCAAGGATCCTGACACAAGACTCAATCCCAGGACCCTGGGATCACAACCTGAGCTGAAGGCAGCCACCCAATGAACAGAGCAACATGGTCACCTGAAAATTACCCTTTTAATGTACTGTTGGATCCTATTGGCTAGTATCTTCTTTTGGGGGGGGGTGAAATACGTATGTCAAATTTTTAAAAAATATACAGTCTATAAAAGCCTGTACAAAAGTTCTCGAGATTGTTTTTGGTTACGAATTTCCCTAATAATTAACTAAAATTAACTATCTTATTCATTTAGTTAGTTTTATATCTTATAAGTAAACACTATCAAAATCAACTCACTCGGGGCACCTGGGTGGCTCAGTGGGTTAAGCCTCTGCCTTTGGCTCAGGTCATGATCTCAGGGTCCTGGGATCGAGCCCCGCATCGGGCTCTCTGCTCAAGCGGGGAGCCTGCTTCCCTCTCTCTCTCTGTCTGCCTCTCTGCCTGCTTGTGATCTCTCTGTCAAATGAATAGGGTCTTAAAAAAAATCACCTCACTCCGGTTTCTTTTTCAAATTATGATATTAAAATATATCATTTTTCCCTTACATTTTAAAATTTTATTTTTTCATGTTTCAAGATTCATTGTTTATGCACCAGACCCAGTGCTCCATGTGCCTTCCTTAATACCCACCACCAGCCACACCTAACCCCCATCTTCTGCCCCTCCAAAACCCTCATGTTGTTTCTCAGAGGACATAGTCTCTCATGGTTCGCCTCCCCCTCCAATTTCCCCCAAATCACTTCTCCTCTCCTTCACACGATGTCCTCCTTATGCTCCACAAGTGAAACCATATGATAATTGACTCTCTCTGCTTGACGTATTTCACTCAGAATAATCTCCAGTTCCTTCCGTGTTGATACAAAAGTTGAGTATTCATTTTTTCTGATGGAGGCATAATACTCCACTGAATATATGGACCATAACTTCTTTATCCACTCATCTGTTGAAGGGCCTCTTGGTTCTTTCCACAGTTTGGCAACTGTGGCCATTGCTGCTATGAACATTGGTATACAGATGGCCCTTTCTTCCACTACATCTGTATCTCTGGGGTAAATACCAAGTAGTACAATTGCAGGGTCATAGGGAAGCTCTATTTTTCATTTCTTAAGGAATCTCCACACAGTTTTTCCAAAGTGGCTGCACCAACTTGCTTTTCCACTGTAAGAGGTTTCCCCTTTCTCCACATCCTCTCCAACACTTGTTGTTTACTGTCTTGTTAACTTTGGCCATTCTAACTGGTGTAAGATGACATCTCAATGTGGTTTTGATTTGAATGTCCCTGATGAATAATGATGATATGTCTGTTAGGCATTTGTGTGTCTTCTTTGGTGAAGTGTCTGTTGATGTCTTCTGCCCATTTTTGACATAATTATCTGTTTTTCCAGTGTTGAGTTTGAAGCGTTCTTTACAGATTTTGGATATCAGCCCTTTGTCTGTAGTGTCATTGTGAATATCTTCTCCTTCTGTGGGTTACCTCATTGTTTTGATCGTGATGAAGTCCCAAAAGTTCATTTCACACCATGACTTTGCAGACATGTCTTGAAAAACATTGCTGTGGCTGATGTCGAAGAGGTTACTACCTATTTTGTCCTCTTGGATGTTGATAGATTCTGGCCTCACATGGAATTCTTTTGTTCCTTTTGAGTTTATCTTTGTATATGGTGTAAGAGAATGGTTAAGTTTCATTCTTCTGGACATAGCTCTTTAATTTTTCTCAGCACCATTTATTGAAGAAACACTCTTTTTTCCACTGGTTATTTTTCCTGCTTTGCTAAAGATTATTTGACCATAAAGTTGTGGGCTCATATATCTGCTTCAGATCTCTCTGGCATTCTGGAGCTGCCCAGATAGCCACAGCTAGTATTTCTCGTGGTTTTGGGTACAAGCGAGAGTTCCTGTGACCTGTGACCCCAGAGACTGTGACTAGGAACGTGCTCTGCCAGTGGCAGAGGGGGAATTTATGTGCTCTGGAGCACCCAGAGGGGAACAGACTGAGGCTTCTCTCTGAGAGGGAGGTCCATGTGCAGTTTGCTTTCCTCTAAACCTCCAAAGAATGGTGAAAGCTGCCATAGAGGGAAAAAACAAACTAACTAACTAACAAAACCTCCAGAGAACAAAAGCCTGAAAAACAGCTTTTCTAAGAGCCCAGCCCCTTGAGGGGGGACAGGAAGACTCAATTCTAGCAAGACTCACTGAAAATCCATGCATCAGGCCCCCACCCCAGAAAGCCAGCCCAAAAAAAAAAAAAAAAAGAGGACAACCACCACTTTTATTACCTGTGTTTTTCCTTTGCTTTTCTGTTTTTTAATTCAATTTTATTTTATTTTATTTTTAATATTCATGTAGAGATAAGCTTCAAGGTAATCCCCATTCCCCAATCAATGCCATCACTACAGGCAAACCAGTTTTAATCCCCATTTATCTAAGGAGAATTGAGTCCTTTAACAAAGATATAAAGATACATCCAGGAAGAATCAAAATAATTTTCCTCGCCCACACTGAGAATTTATAACCACCTTCCCATATTTTTCTTCTGTCACTGTTTCTCTGTATTTGTTTTTGTTCTGGTAGTATATAAAACTTACACTTGGGATTAGCAAGACAGGAAACAACATGCGTTGGAGGGGATGTGGAGAAAAGGGGAACCCTCTTACACTGTTGGTGGGAATGCAAGTTGGTGTAGCCTTTTTGGAGAACAGTGTGGAGATTCCTCAAGAAATTAAAAATAGAGCTTCCCTATGACCCTGCAATTGCACTACTGGGTATTTACCCCAAAGATACCAGTGCAGTGAAAAGAAGGGCCACCAGTACCCCAATGTTTATAGCAGCAATGGCCACGGTCACCAAACTGTGGAAAGAACCAAGATGCCCTTCAAAGGACGACTGGATAAGGAAGATGTGGTCCATATACACTACGAAGTATTATGCCTCCATCAGAAAGGATGAATACCCAACTTTTGTAGCAACATGGACGGGACTGGAAGAGATTATGCTGAGTGAAATAAGTCAAGTAGAGAGAGTCAATTATCATATGCTTTCACTTATTTGTGGAGCATAACAAAAAGCATGGAGGACATGGGGAGTTAGAGAGGAGAAGGGAGTTGGAGAAAATTGGAAGGGAATGTGAACCATGAGAGACTATGGACTCTGAAAAACAATCTGAGGGTTTTGAAGGGGCAGGGGTGGGAGGTCAGGGTACCAGATGGTGGGTATTATAGAGGGCATGGATAGCATGGAGCACTGAGTGTGGTGCAAAAACAATGAATACTGTTATGCTGAAAATAAAAAATAAATTTTAAAAAAAACTTATACTTGGGGTTCTTTTTGATGAGGTTCTTTTTATTTATTTATTTATTATTTATTTTTCTCTTGTCATCTACGTTTGTTGGTCTTTTTGTTTGTCTGTTTCTGTTTTTATGCTTCATAAATCTTACTTTTGGGGCCCACTTGACCTGGGTCTTCTCTTTTATTTTATCTTTCTTTTTCTTGCTGTCTCTGTCTCTCTCTTTTTTACTTTTTTATTTCTTTTTGGTGGGGACTCTCGATTGCTCAGAAGCATTCCAGGGTACACCCTACCTGAATCATGGTTGATACTTTCAGCTACACAACCCTTCAGTCATCTCCCATTAAAATGACTAGATGGAGGAATGCCCAACAGAAGAAAATTCAGAGACTGTGCCCTCTCCATCAGAGATATTGGATATTGACATAGGCAACATGTTGGAAAGGGAATTCAGGCTAACAATTACCCAGGCAATAGCTAGGTTGGAGAAAGACTTTGATTACAAAATGGAATTGATTAGGACAGAAGTGAAAGCCACCAGAGATGATGTTAACAATGCTCTCAATTAGTTCCAATCTAGTCTAAATTCTCTAATCTAGGGTAACTGAGGCAGAAGGTAGAATTAGTGATCTGGAGAACAAACAGATAGAGAAAAAGGATCAGGAAGAAACCTGGAACAAACAGCTTAGAAGCCATGAAAACAGAGTTAGGGAAATAAATGCTACCATGAAAAGTTCCATCATCACAATTGTTGTTGTCCCTGAGGGGGAGGAGAAGGAAAGAAGATTAGAAGATATAGTTGAACAAATTCTTCATGAAAATTTTCCCAATCTATCAAATGGAACCAGTGTTCATGTCCTAGAGGCAGAAAGGTCTCCCTCAACATCTTAGACTCTAGAAAGACCTCGAGACACCTGATTATGAAAATGATGAATCATAATTGTAAACAGGAGTTCCTGAAAGCAGGTAAGATGAAGACATCCCTCATGTACAGAGGAAAGGCCATCAGAATAATGCCAGACCTGTCCACAGAAACCTAGAAAGCCAGAAAAGGCTGGCAAGATGTTTTAAGGGTACTAAATGAGAAGAACATGCAGCCAAGAATACTTTATCCAGCAAGACTGACATTCAAAATGGATGGTGAGATAAAGTGTTTTCAAGACCAGCAAGGTTTAAAAGAGTATGTGACCACCAAGCCAGCACTGCAGGAAATATTAAAAGGTTCTCTATTCCACTGGTCTATGTGTCTGTTTTTATGCTAGTACCATGCTGTCTTGGTGATCACAGCTTTGTAATAAAGCTTGAAATCAGGTAACGTGATGCCCCCAGTTTTATTTTTGTTTTTCAACATTTCCTTAGCAATTCGGGGTCTCTTCTGATTCCATACAGACTTCTGGATTATTTGCTCCAGCTCCTTGAAGAATACCGGTGGAATTTTTATCGGAATGGCATTAAAAGTATAGATTGCTCTAGGCAGTATAGACATTTTAACAATGTTTATTCTTCCGATCCAAGAGCATGGAATGGTCTTCCATCTTTTTGTGTCTTCTTCAATTTCTTTCATGAGTGTTCTGTAGTTCCTCAAGTACAGATCCTTTACCTTTTTGGTTAGGTTTATTCCCAGGTATCTTATGGTTCTTGGTACTATAGTAAATGGAATTGATTCTCTAATTTCCCTTTCTGTATTTTCGTTGTTAGTGTATAAGAAAGCCACTGATTTCTGCACATGGACATTGTATCCTGCCACGTTCCTGAATTGTTGTATGAGTTCTAGTAGTTTGGGGGTGGAGTCTTTTGGGTTTTCCATATAAAAAATCATGTCATCTGCGAAGAGAGAGAGTTTGACTTCTTCATTGCCCATTTGGATATCTTTTATTTCTCTTTGTTGTCTCATTGCTGTTGCTAGGACTTCTAATACTATGTTGAACAAGAGTGGTGAAAGTGGGCATCCTTGTCTTGTTCCTGATCTCAACGGGAAGGCTGCAAGCTTTTTCCCATTGAGGATGATATTTGCTGTGGGTCTTTCATAGATAGATTTGATGAAGTTCAGGAATGTTCCCTCTATCCCTATACTTTGAAGCATTTTAATCAGGAACGGATGCTGGATTTTGTCAAATGTCTTTCTGCATCAATTGAGAGACCATGTGGTTCTTCTCTCTTCTCATATTAATTTGTTGTATCACATTGATTGATTTGCGAATGTTGAACCATCCTTGTAGCCCAGGGATGAATTTCATCTGGTCATGGTGGATAATCTTTTTAATGTGCTGTTGGATCCTGTTTGCTAGGATCTTGTTGAGAATCTTAGCATCCATACTCATCAGTGATATTGGTCTGAAATTCTCCTTTTTGGTATGGTTTTGCCTCGTGTGGGGATCAGGGTAATGCTGAGCCCAGATATGGACCCTCAACTCTATGGTCAATTAATTTTAGACAAAACAGGAAAAAATATACAGTGGAAAAAAAAGACAGTCTCTTCAAGAAATGGTGCTGGGAAAACTGGACAGCTATATGTAGAAGAATGAAACTCGACCTTCTCTTACACCGTACACAAAGATAAACTGAAAATGGATAAAAGCCCTCAATGTGAGACAGGAATCCATCAGAATCTTAGAGGAGAACATAGGCAGTAATCTCTTCGATATCAGCCACAGCAACTTCTTTCAAGATATGTCTCCAAAGGCAAAGGAAACAAAAGCGAAGATGAACTTTTGGGACTTCATCAAGATCAAAAGCTTCTGCACAGCAAAGGAAACAGTCAACAAAACAAAGAGGCAACCCATGGAATGGGAGAAGATATTTGCAAATGACAGAAGAGACAAAAGGTTGATATCCAGGATCTATAATGAACTCATCAAACTCAACACACACAAAACAGACAATCATATAAAAAATGGGTAGAAGATATGAACAGACACTTCTCCAATGAAGACATACACATGGCTATCAGATACATGAAAAAAATGTTTATCATCATTAGCCTTCAGGGAGATTCAAATTAAAACCACATTGAGATACCATCTTACACCAGTTAGAATGGCCAAAATTAGCAAGACAGGAAACAACATGTGTTGGAGAAGATGTGGAGAAAGGGGAACCCTCTTCCACTGTTGGTGGGAATGCAAGTTGGTGCAGCCTTTTTGGAGAACAGTGTGGAGATTCCTCAAGAAATTAAAAATAGAGCTTCCCTATGACCCTGAAATTGCACTCCTGGGTATTTACCCCAAAGACACAGATGTTGTGAAAAGAAGGGCCATCTGTAACCCAATGTTTATAGCAGCAATGGCCACAGTCGCCAAACTGTGGATAGAACCAAGATGCCCTTCAACAGACGACTGGATAAGGAAGATGTGGTCCGTATACACTATGGAGTATTATGTCTCCATCAGAAAGGATGAATACCCAACTTTTGTAGCAACATGGACGGGACTGGAAGAGATTATGCTGAGTGAAATAAGTCAAGCAGAGAGAGTCAATTATCACATGGCTTCACTTATTTGTGGAGCATAACAAGTAGCATGGAGGACAAGGGGAGATGGAGGGGGAAGGGAGTTGAGGGAAATTGGAAGGGGAGGTGAACCATGAGAGACTATGGACTCTGAAAAACAATCTGAGGGTTTTGAAGGGGCAGGGTGTGGGAGGTTGGGGGAACCAGGTGGTGGGTATTGGAGAGGGCATGGATTACATGAAGCACTGGGTGTGGCACAAAAATAATGAATACTGTTACGCTGAAAAGAAATTTAAAAAAAGAAAGAAAAAAAAGAGTGTGACACTGTATCAGCTCACATAGGGATTACTTTATAGTGAATGAGGCTGACAAGCTAACAGTGTTAACATAGTGTTTCAAATAAGTACTGTGAGAAACACAAAAGTAAGGGCATCTCCAGGAGAAGGAGGTTTCTCAGCTAAGTCTTGAAGAACAAGTACAAGTTTTCAAGATAATATGAGTGTCTCTACTCTTGGCAACATCCATTCCCATTCAAGCACAATAGCTCGGGGTTCCTGCCCATATTCTAGGGACCTACCTTATTTTTAACATGTATAAGAGTTCCTAGCTGTTTAAGAGGGCGCTGTGGACATAGATAATGTCACAATGTCTGAGAAGTTTGGGAAAGAAAATCTCCAGACTTGACTGTGCTTCTCTCTTTGTGGTCTCCTTAAATCAAAAGTTTGTTACTGTTATTATTATTATTATTATTACAAACAAATGGGTCAAAGACACAGCAGGCCTTGGCAGTAATCTGGATACAGTGGATAAAGAAGTGGGAGGAAACATACTAGAAAACATCTCTTATACATACAGTGTGCCAAGCACCATTCTAATACACACACACACACACACACATGTTTGCATATATATATATATATATATATATATATATATATATATATGTATGTATCTCATCCAATCCTCATATTAATGTTATGATTTAGGTACTATTCTTATCTTTATTTAACAGATAAGGAAGCTGTAGCACAGAAAGGCCAAGTAATTTGACCATGGTTACCCAGCCCATAGTATGACATCCAGGGTTCTAGTTTGGGTCCCTGAGTGAATGGTAGTGCCTTTCATGTTGATGGGAACATGGGTGAAGCTGAATGAATGCTGCCTTAGGCATATAGAATTTCTGCTACCATACCAAAAATTACTCATAATTTCTGTTACTCATACCAAAGCTTGTGTGATGCTTTATCAGAGAGGTCATGGTAGCATTCCCTCAGATCTCTTTGGCCCAAATGGATGTGTCCCAAGATGCTATATGGGAGGCATCATGCAGCATGTCTTTCCCACTGAGACTCAACCCAGTCACACGGTACATCAGACCCACAGTGCTGGCCACAGAGGGACCTATGAAGTTTAGACGTACCACCCTGATGAAGCTAGCCCTCACAGACAATGAAAGCCAACTGCCTGAACATGAAACAGCTCTAAAAAATAAGAAAACTCAATCTTGTTTTCCAGATCCTGTGTCTACTACATTCTCCAAAGCAGTTAGAACTGCAGGCCATCACATGATCAGGGAAACCTGAAAACTGGAGTTGACAACATTTGGGTTAGCCTTAAGAGACTTCTTGCCAGTACAACCGGCAACCGGGCTAGACGGGGCCTTGAGTCTCTGAGGCTTTAGTGGACCAATGGACTACATCCAGTGGCAATGACAGGCAGAAGCTAGGGTGAGATAGCCAAGACCTCCCTATGAAGTTTCTAAATGTAGGGGTGACCTTGATATCAAAAGGACACCCTTTAGGGTGGGGTGGGCATAAACTATTCCAAGAGACTTCCTTACAGCTTGTGAAAACTCTGCAGGTCTTCTGATGCCTTTGTTTCTGTCCTGGCTTTGCAAGGAATTCAGGGATGTGTCCAGTCCAGATGTTGGCCCAGAACACCCTTGATATATTGCTGATGCCTGGATATGCCAGGAGACTGCTACTTTGCAGCCTATAAATGATCTACCTTCTAGGCTACAGCAAGCTGCATATGATACAGCTATTTCTGTGGAAAAGTGGCTGATCTTATCCTCTGCCCTTCACCCATGGCCATTATACCTAGAGGTTGTGGCTTCAGGGCTCAATCATGTTAACAGCAGGGACCTGTTCACATCCTGCTTCTGTATGCAAACTATTCTTCCAGGTGAAGACCACCTGGGTAGCTCCTGACAACCAGATACTAGACAAGTGCATCTAGATTATGTTGTCGCCTTACCCTTCCACTTTTTATCTGCTTCTTGGACTCCAGATTGCCAATGCTTAACTTTAGGAAAGATTAACCACATCCATCAGCCAAAATACCAGTCACTGGGCCTGTTTCTTCCTTAATAAGATGGAGATGCATGTACACTGAAACTCATATTGGGTGAAAATGCCATGGGCATCACATGTAGTATATACCAAGCCTTTTGCTATGTAGTGTCTATATGTTATCTCTGTCATCATTCAAAGCCCTGTGAGGCACACATTATGCTCTACATTTTTCAGGTGTCAGAAATGGTCTCAGAAGTTGGGTGTATTCCCCAAGATCAGCAGAAGGGGTAGGGACAGAGCTGGGGTGCACATGAGTAGCTCATACTTTGAATGGTCTGAGAGGGAAAGGTACCTAGCTTGAAACCTCACTTGAGGCCCCACCCTCTCTCGGTTCAGAGGTGGCCCCGCTTAGCCCGATTGCCGGTTGTACTGGCGACCGCCTTACAGCTCACCTTTCAGAGCACAGAAATGCGCGCCCACCTTGGCCACCGAGAGTTCCGGGATCCTGGAGGGGCCGGAAGTAGGTCTTGTTCTCGTTTCCGGCTCGGCCATTGTTTTCGCTCCTGCAGGCCACGGGTGTTTCCTGCATGCAGGGGTCGCTGCGACTGTACACGGGTGAGCGGAGCGGGGGCAGGGAGGGAGGTGCTGTCCGGGCGGGGGTCGCTGGGTTGGAGCCGCGACCGCCCGCAGGCCTAATCTGCGACTCTGGTACGCTGCACGCTTTGTCTCCGCGGCCGGTGGCGCGGTCCCTGTGATACTCTGAAGCCGGCAGTTGTAGAGCCGCCTCTTTGTCCCGTCCCCTTGACCAGCGGTGCCTGGTCTGGAGCATGGCGTCTGCCGGTACAGCGGAGAAAAAGGCAGACATGGCCAGGTGAGCTGCGCCGCAACGCCCAGGTTTAACGCAAAACGTAGGTGGTTTCCCAGCCTTGTGCTGAGAGACAGCACAAAGCGTCAGAAGTGGGTTAGACACAGTCTTGAAATTAAAAACGTGAAATGTCACTTGGAGACCCAAAAATGCAGAAGAGATTAGCCGCGGAGCATTCGGAACTAGTGGGAAAATGATCAGAACTTTTTACAGGTGTGGGGATCTCAGAGCAGAGTTAATAGGCTCTTCTCGTCCTCCTCCTCCCCCTCCTCTTCCTCTTCTTTCTTCTTCCGCCTGCTTGCTTGCTCTCTTCATTCCTTCCTTCCTCCTTTCCTTTCTTTTCAACTTTCCTTTCCTCCTCCGTTTTTTCCTTTCTTAACAGAAATTGAAGCCTAGAGAGTTACTTACCAAGGGTACTGAGATGCATGGTGACCATCATTGATGCCCTAGTTTCCACTAAGGTACTGATTCTCCGAGTTTTACCATATATTAAGTGGATAAAACCTTTTCCCCCGCTTTAGTATCAGCTAAATGAACGACATTCATTCGTTTACTAAAGGTCTACCTCTGTGTGCTGTGTACACACACACACACACAGGACTGGAAACCTGTAGGTGACGCCCCCATTGCCCTCTGCCCCTCCCCGGCCCTTTGAGTCTTTCCCCAAAGTGGGGGAGACAGCAATGTAAATCATAAACACAGTGTGGTAAGTGTTCTAGTAGAGGTTTGAATGAAAAAGGTGCTGTGGGCTCACTGAGGCAGTAATCACACCTAAGCCTGGAGAGATCAGGAAGGTTTTCTAGGGGAGGTGGTTGAGTAGGAAAAGGTCTGGAATTTACTGATTCCGTTGGGTTTTTTTGGTGGCTGTCTAGCAAGAGGGTGTGAGTGGCCAGTTGTGCATAAACTAATTAAAACAATTGTGTTTTAATTAGAAGTACAGAGAAGAAGGCTACCAGCTTTCTTCCTGCCTAGGACAATCAGGAAAGCAAGCATTCAGGAGGAAAGGGTATTTGTTTTCGGTCTTGACATATGAGTAAGAGTTTGTCAAAAGCTGAAGAAGAAAAATCCAAAGAGGACAAGAGAATATGTGGCTTCTGGCTGTGTCTCCAGAGCTTTAGGGCCAAACTTTGTTGTACATCTCTGTCACAATAGAGAAGAGTAGAAGAGCTTTGAGCATTCATTTCCCGCATAGGTTTACTTATAAATTAAATATATGTATTGTTTTATAAATTTCAATACACATTATAAAACATACACTAAATAGGAGCTAAATAACAATGTATTCTTAATATACCCTTTGGATCATCTTGCATATTCCTCACTTGGAGATTATTGCAGCTTTTCTAGCCTGAGTACCTGGAGAGAGTGGTAAGAGTATGTCTAGAGCAGGACCCAAGGCCAGATGGTGAAGGGCTGTGACTGCTAGGCATACACATTAAGGTTTCATCCTGTAGGTTCTGGGAGCCACTGAAAATTTAAGAAGGGAAGGTTCTGGGAGCCACTGAAAATTTAAGAAGGGAAGTCCCTTAGAAAGATGCTTAGAGACTGCCCTGGTTGTAAACTACCTCCCCTGCTTTTCTTCCTGGAGTTTTTTTACTTTTTTTTTTTTTTTTTTTTTAAGATTTATTTATTTATTTGTTAGCGAGAGGGAGTGAGAGAGAGAGAGAGCATGCAAACAGGGGGAGGGTCTGTGGGAGAGGGAGAGCAGTCTCTGCACTAAGTGCCGAGCCCTATGTGGGGCTTGTTCTCATGACCCTGATATTATGACCTGAGTGAAAACCAAGAGTTAGACACTTAATGAACTTAGCCACCTAGGTACCCTTGGAGCTTTGGTTTTTAACTTGTCAGCCCAGGGCTGAACACTCTGGGACTCTGATTTCTCTCTTGATGTTTTTGTAGGTGACACCCCCATTGCCCTCTGTCCCCAACTCTGAAAACAGCTCCTGAGATCTGAATTACAGACCATCATTTTAACTGGACAAACTGCAGCTGAAACAAGCTTTTCTTGGAGGTCACAATGACCACCCAAGGCAGGGGGACTTTAGGCCTCCTCCCTTGTGGTGCTGTTCTCCAGAAACACGAGGGACGCCAGACCATGAAGCAGGAGCCAGGGAGCCAGACCTGGGGTCAGGGCTGCAGTCTCCAAAAGAACCACCCTCCTGTCTGTGAAATTTTCCGGCTACACTTCAGGCAGTTATGTTACCATGAGATGTCTGGGCCGCAGGAGGCACTGAGCCGGCTCCGGGAGCTCTGCCAGTGGTGGTTGATGCCAGAGGTACACACCAAGGAGCAGATCCTGGAGCTGCTGGTGCTGGAGCAGTTCCTGAGCATCTTGCCTGGGGAGTTACGGACCTGGGTGCAGCTGCATCACCCTGAGAGTGGCGAGGAGGCTGTGGCTGTGGTGGAGGATTTTCAGAGACACATAGGAGAGGTGAGCAGATGAGTCCAGAATGGCATCTTCTCTAGTGACTGGATTAGCTTGGGAGTAGTCATTCTCTGTTCCATAGGCTCTAGGCTGGTTTATCCTTAGGATTCCTGAACCAGTTCCAGGGAGAGGGAAAAAGAGTTTTGTGCTTTAAGTCATGAACAAAAATACAATTCCCAGAGAAGCTCTGTGCATCACTTTGGGAATAATGTGTTGTGACCCTCGCTTCAACCTGGTGATCTACTTAGTACTCCTGGCAGGTAGAGAATCTGCCCACTGTTTAGAAGGGACTGTGGTAGGGAGTAGATTTCTGCATATGTTGATAACATGGGCCTTCATTTGAGAAGTTGTCATTACTTACTTCCTTGTACTTCTCAGAGTCTATTATCTCTCTTCTCGAATTTTAGGTTCTTTAGGAGAGGTGACATTTCTGGGCCTCATAATCATTGGTTTCTTCTCTAACTTTGCAAACCCAACTGGGGTCTTTCTCCTTCCTTCCTTCCTTCCTTCCTTCCTTCCCTTCTCTCTTTCTTTCTTTAATTCTCATTTTGGTTTACCCTGTTTCCTAGGGTTCTCTCAAATTTAAAGCCAAGATAATTTAAATTAGAGGAAAAGTTGGAGAGCCAGCAGTGTGATAACAGTGGAAAATCTGGCTTCTAGGACCACAGAGCTAAGTAGTTCTGTGACCATGTGTATCAGTCAGGATTTAGCCAAAGAAGCAAAACCAGTAGGAAATGATATATATTACATATTAAGATTTGTGTATATATATCTATAGCATTGCTACAGAGTGACTTAAGTGATTATGAGGACTGGCCTGGCAGTACAAGTCGGAAATCTGTAGAACAGGCCATCAGGAAGGGCCAGCTGAAACTTCAGCACAGGCTGAAGCTGCTGTCTACATACAGAATTACTTTTCATGGAACTTCCAGCTCTAATTTTAAGGTTTTTGTAACTGATTAAATCAGGCTCATCCAGATGATCTAGGATAATCTCCTTTACTTAGAGTAAACTGAACATGGTTATTGATTATATGTACAAAATACCTTCACAGCAACACCCAGTTTAGTGGTAAATTGACACCTAAATCAGTTCTATCTGATAAGTCTAAAATTGCTCTCTTGTACTAACCAACGAGGGTGAATTAGGGTTCCCTCTACCTTTATTCCTTTGCACTTTATTATGAAAAACCAGTATATGAAATTTCCCAAGTATCCAAAAAAATAGTTACAATATGTACGTCTAGGGAATCAATTCCAGTTGATTGGAATCTGAGGGCTACACCTTTTTCCAAGAGTACCAGCCCACCCATTTGGCATTGAATCCATTGCCAACCATTATTTCTTTGGACACAAAAATAAACACAGGAATAAATCAGTCATCATCAGGGTCTAGAGAGCAACTAGATTCAACCATGGGCAGAGAGACCAGTGACTGAATAAAGTGTTTTTGAGTGCCATTTAGTGAGGAGGCTGGAAAGGAAAATTTCTCTATTTCCCACCTTTGTTTGCCTAACTTGAAGAGAATGCCCCCTCAGTTAAAACTTAAGCTTTTATCCAGGTACCCTCAGAAAAAGGTGACTGAGTCACAAACTCAAGAGAGTGACTTAACAGTTGACAGAGCAGCTGCACACTATTGGCTTCTGCTTAGGAGTAGGATCTTTGGACTTTATTTCTTACTCTGCCTTTATTGTCTGCTTAAGTTTTTCTGATGTGGAAGACATGAGAATGGGACTATCTTTCCTACCATGGGCTCAGAAAAATGTATTTGTGGCTAAATGAATAAACAAGTTTTTTTTGTGGCAGTTTGTCAGGAGTAGATTAAGGAATATCAAGGCAGATCAGAGTCACTGCTCAGCAGGAGTGAGCATGTGCATATGTGTACTTTGGGGCTGGAGAGGGTTGTAGAGCAATCCCTGTTGGGCTGCAGAATCATGCAATTTGCAAATGCTTTTATATCCTATATCTTATTTTTGTTCCTAGCAGGCTTACAAAATATGAAAATAATAATCATATCTCCATTTGACAAGTGACACAAGCACAGAGAGATTAATTGACTCATCTCAGATGGTGATTAGTGAATATTCTCTTTGTCCAAGAGATTTAACTGAAGTATGGTTATTGCTGATTACTACCAAGTGTGGGAATCAGAATTTTCTAGCACCCTAGGTTCTAAGCCACTAGTTTCCCCCTAGTATCTTGCTGTGGAGTGCCATCTTAGATGAAAATTGGAATGGAGTTTTCATTCCTAAAAGAAACGAAACCTGGGAGTCTGAGTCCTAGGTAATGAATAAGAACTGACCAGCATTTAATTGTTAGTGAATTTCAAGGTTGTGTTGTCATGATGCAGCCAAGTTCTACCTTCTTCCAATACCCACAGCAGCTGTATTTAAGAACTGTAACACCCATTTATAAGAACTGTTCCGTGGAGACTCCAGGGAGCCTTCTGGTTCTATCACTGTGCTAAAGAGACATACAGTAAAGGAGAGAGTCCCCTTAGATCTCAGCAGATATAACCCAATGGGGCAAATCCAGCAGGATTTGTGAAGTTATTTTCACTCTAGGCTGTACTGTGTACATGGCAGTGCAAGCAAGTGAGCCTATAAATGTGATTCATTTAAATGGTGTTTTATGTTTTCAGCTCCAAATGCTGGTGAAAAAGTAACCATGAGATTGTGAGGAGCTGGTTTGATGACAATAAGCAAGGGTTAGAAATACCTCTACTCTGAGGTGTTCTCAAGGTCTCTAAAGATTGGTGTTACCTCATCTTATTTGACTTTTTATAAGCATTATTTTGGAGGGATAGTACATACCGAATACTGATTTTGCAGATAACTCTAAAAACTAGTAGTAAATATCAAGAGGGGGAAAAAAGTATCAAGAGAAAATTATCAGCAAATTTTAACAGAACACCAGCATTGGGCCAAGCATTGTTCTAGGAGCAAGTGATCAAGGCAGAGTTCTTACCCTCAAAAAGCTTATATTTCATTGGGGGAGAAATAGACAATAAAGGCATAAATAAGATAATGTAAGGGTTAAGACATACAGAGATTGTAATCCGGTAATTTGAGAGAGAGTGACTACTACAATTTTGTCACTGTGGTTAGAAATGGCTTCTCCGAAGAGGGACGTTTGCTGAGAGAAATTGGAAAAGCTCTCTTGAGGTTTGTCAGCCACTATTCTGGGCTCTTGTTTCTGCTGTCAGCCTCAGCATTATATGTGCATGCATAGGTACATACACCTGTCATTTTTTATTTTCTAGGTACTTCTGATTGGTCTCTTCTGTAGACTAAGGCCATAAAGAGTATGTAGAATTGTCCTTCTGGCTCCTTTTTCTAGATTGTTCTTCATAAGCAGATTTATGTCTGAAGAATTGACAAAATGAGAAAGGTTATATAATGTGGGCTTCAGGCTTCTACCAAGAAGTTCAACAGAAGTATAGCAAGCAGGATGGCAAGTTGTAGATCCTGTTTTGACAGTGTTCCCCTCAGTAGGCTGTACTGGTGGGTCTGGAAGGACATTGTCTGTTCTTTTCCTGGCTTTTCCTGGGGGTGTTTCTTAGAGGTTTGGGTTTCTAGACCTCGAAGGATGCTCTTTTGATTCCAATTATAATTCCTGTCTTTAGGTTTCAGCTCCTGTACAGGAACAGGAAATGCATTTGGAGGAGATGACAGCCCTGGGTACAACAGAGGAATCTCTTCCTACCTCATCCTTCAGTGAGAGTTCAGGCTCTGGAGCCCGCCTGGAGCGTCCTCATGACCCAGGGACACACCTCCTCCCCACTGGGCACTCTGGTACTCCTCTCCTCAGCCCTGGCCTCAAATCCTGCCTCCCTTATCTCTTCAAGTCTCCTTTCCTTTATTTCCCTATAGCCCATCCCATTGGAATCCCTCACGGCCTTGCCCTATGTCTTCATTTCCTAGTGACTTTGTCTGTTTCTTTTGCTTATTCTCTAATCATTTGTGTATTTAGCAAGTTTTTGTCTAGCACATGTCATGGATGAGGCACTGTTGAGAACCAGAGAGATATAGTACACAGTTATTGCTTTCAAAGAACTTGTTATCTAGTTGTCAGAGAGTCAGTCAACTGCAAGAAGAGTTGTCCTTGTAAGATACATTGAGTGATATCTGTCCCCAGGTATTTGATGCCATGAAAACAAGCAATATGGGCATTGTAAACATTGAGCAAAATTGTTATGGTCTGGTGGTAGGGGAGGCTTCATGGGTGAAGTGTCTGTGGGATGTGATTGTGAAAGATGGAACAAATTGAAGCAGGGAGAAAAGTGGTAGGCACCAAAGTAGAGGATATAAATAAAGACTAAGTGGGGGTTCCCTGGACCCCACACTGAGGTGAAATGAGGAAGAACTGTTTTGGGGAGCACAGGGTCTGCTAGAATAGGACCTAACAACTGAGGTTAGGAAAATTTTGCTGAATGAGGGTTGATGTATTAGAAACAGTATTTTGGGAGAATTATTCTAATGCATGTGTCTGGGATGAATGGTGAGACCAGTGGTTGGAGGCCTCAGTAAGAGACCAGTGTGCCAGAATGGATGTGAGGTGTTCATTGCCTGAGCAATGATGAGTGGAATAGAAATTGAGAGACAGGAGATACATTATGCAGGAAGAATTCATGGGACAGTAAGAGGAAGAATTATGGGGTTTGGCCAATATTTGGATTCATTGACAGAACTCAGAAAGTCAGGAAAGAAAGATGGTAAGAATGTCCATTTTTGACTGAATATAAGATAAAGAGGGACACCCAAATGAAATGTCCAATAGGCCACTGGAAGTCTGTAATGGGGGTCTAGAAGAGAGCTGGAACTGGGAAAGCAGCAGTGAGCACTGAGAGTCCGTGAGATCTCTGCCAGAGCAAAAAGGGATGCTTTGAGGCCCAGTGCCTGCAGCGTCCATAATGAGAAGCCAAAAAAAGGAAGGGAAATCCGGAATGAAGGCCCAGAAATGTGAGGGGCAAATCAGGTTGGGCTGATGCCACAGAAGCCATGGGGAGAGAAAGTGGACCCAAGTCTACCTTCCTTCAGAGAGTTTGAAGCGAGTGAGGGCTGGGTGGAATGGGTAATTCTCAGTTGGACCAGGGAACCCTCTTCACCCTCAGAGTAAAACCTGCATGGAAAATTCACAGCGCAGTCAGAATAACACCTGTATGGAAGAGGGATGAGAGGCAGTGTGTGGAGCTGCCTGGGTTCTGTTGAACCCACTCCCTGGGACACAGACCTTATTGGAGCCGAGGTAGGACTTGTCCTCATAGCTCTCTTTCCTCTCTCAGGTCAGTGTGCTTCCCAGGTGCCTGCCCTTTTCCAAGCTGGGAAGTCAGGAGATCAGGCAGCAGCGACTGTGCTTCAGATGGTCGGGCCCCAGGTGAGCTGAACTCTGTCTTCCCTGCTTCCAGTCTGCAGCCTGGAAATAGCTAGTGCTCATCTCCAGGGCTCTGGCCAATTCTGAGATCAATCCTGTGATTTACCTTCCTGATTACTTCCTCTGGAATTGGTTCCTGCTTTCTGAGTTCATGGATTCTGTCTGGCGCTGGACTTGTCCTCTTAGATGTGTCACCCCAACTTCTATCCCTCCCTCACCCCTTTACCCACCAGGGCCCCGCCTGGGCTCTTGGTACCCTGATGTGTCTGCTCTTCAGGCCAAGGAATACCCCTGAGCAGTAAAAGCTTGTCATTCCAGGGATCTGCAGCGTACCAGTTCCTTTCTGTGGACTATACTGAGAGGAAGTGGAAAGGTCCGGCCCTCAGTCAGAGAGCTGTGTTCCGGAGCATCATGCCGGAAAACTATTGCAGCGTGGCCTCAATGGGTAATGATTCTGTTTCCCAGTAATATAGTCTGCATTCTTTTCTTTATATTTTCTTTGCTCTATTCTACTTTTTCCCAGCTTTCTTTTTTTTTATCATGAAAAGTTGCAAACATGAGATAAGGTAGAGAGAATACTATAATGAACCTCTCTGTACCCATCACTCAGCCCTAAGTTATCAACTTTGTCTTTACCCCATCGTTAATTTACCTAGGGTGGTTTGGTTAGAAGTTGTAGTTGTAAGGAATAGGGGGCTACTCACGTTATTTAAGTACTGAACTGTATTACTTACAATAATGCTGAGTGAATGGAAACCCTGATCAAATCTACCAGCTAGACCATTCTTTGGGAAACAGGGCCCTCAACAACAATAGCAAATAATTTTTATGACAGGGAATGTAAGGCAAATGCTCCCTGCATATCTGTTTTGTCCTCCCACTGCCACCCATTTTCTTTACTCTGAATCTCTTATCCTCTCATAGCTGCTTCTTCAAGCTCCTAATGGCTTGGCTTCTCTCCGTGCCTCATTTAGTTTTCTTTATTTTGCCCTATTTCCAGCTCAGATTTTACTTAGAGAGGGCCTCCAAGGGTGGTTTGGCCATTAAGTATCATCTCTGTTTGGACAGAGCTTTGCCCCTGGCCACAGCAGAGAATGAGGGGTAACATACAGAGAAGCTACACTTGGTCCTGGTGCCCAGGTCTAGTCAGCTGTGCTCTGAGATATATTGAAACCAGTTACTCAGCACAAAGCATGGCTGCCTCAGTTTCCCCTTTGGGAAAAACTGTGGCAGGACAGCTTCCTGGAAATGGGTGTTTTCAAGGCAGGTTCTCTGGTTGGCAAGTCTAGCACAGTAGCCAACAATGGAGAGGGTGGATAGGCTTAGGAGTCCAGGAGCCAGATAGCTATAACTTTCCATATGCTGAAATGCCATGATGGCTTGTGGCCCAGGTTAAGATATGATTAAAAGAACCAACAGTTTTATGTTCAGACATGACTGATTGCTTGCTACTTCTACTTTTTCCAAATTCAAAAGGAAATATTCAACTGTATAGTTTCCTTTGATTCCAGATTATCAAGATACCAAAGATATATTTCAACTTGTGTTTCAAATTATTGGTCCCTTTCTTTTTTTTTTTTATTTTTTTTTTTAAAGATTTTATTTATTTATTTGACAGAGAGAAATCACAAGTAGATGGAGAGGCAGGCAGAGAGAGAGGGAAGCAGGCTCCCTGCTGAGCAGAGAGCCCGATGCGGGACTCGATCCCAGGACCCCGAGATCATGACCTGAGCTGAAGGCAGTGGCTTAACCCACTGAGCCACCCAGGCGCCCCTATTGGTCCCTTTCTTAATTTTTATAGGAATGTAGTACTTGCAGTACTGACTTCTACCAGTCTAGTGCACCAGAGATTAAGGGAGTCTCCACTTTAAGAACTTTGCTGTCCCTTCCACAATACTTCTCCCCCAGCATTTCTGAACCTGTGATTTCTCTGAATCTTGTCACTGTCCTCACATATGGGAATCACTTTTTTGGTACATTTTTTCCTAATTGTGTTTGCCCATACTGTTTCCCATATTTGATTTGAGGTATTTGCCTCTCCTTTCTGTCCCCACTATCTTTACTGGGAACCATGGAACCATACAGTGTCAGGATTAGAAAGGATATTAGAGGTCATCATTTTACTAAGTGATTTCTGTAAGATCACGCCACCTTTACAGTCCTCTGTCTTGCCTTCCAACTGTCTTTTTTAACTGGAGCATTTAAGAGCTGTCAGGACAGAGCTTTGTCCTAATAACTTTTCTTCCATCCTCCCCACTGACCATCTTTCCCCTCTTCTTCTGTCATGAAGAAAAGCTTGAGCTATTTCCCATCTTTCTCTTGTTCTTAATATGTCATCTTTAATGTGTCCCCTAATGTGAAGGTTTTTTCAGGTCCATAGACTCCTAATGATTCTGTTTCATCAGCAGAACAAGAAATGAATAAAAGTTGTTTTCTTCTTTCTTTCGGCAGCAGGTGAGACTAGGATGCAGCATTCAGAGTTGCCTGCAAAACAGGAAGTTTCTAAAGAACCAGGGTCACCTGATGGGACATCTGGAGGCCTCTGTGGAATAGTTTCTGAGGAACTAGAGGCAGGAGCTGCCTGTGAAGGTACTTTAGAAAAGCTGGAAGGGCAACCCTCAAAGGAAGAAGGAAGCAGACTGGAAGATGATTTCTTCAAAATAACACATGAAGATAAAGATAAATCCACAAAGGATGGATGTGATGAATATAATGAACTTGGGAAACATCCAGATCTATCCTTTAGTGCTGTTGAATGTCAAGGAATTCTGAAGGGACAGAAATTTTACCAATGTGATGAATGTGGTAAAGCTTTCAATCGAAGTTCACACCTCACTGGGCATCAAAGAATCCACACTGGAGAGAAACCCTATGAGTGTAATGAATGTGGTAAGACCTTTAGGCAGACCTCTCAACTCATAGTTCATCTCAGAACCCACACAGGGGAAAAGCCCTATGAGTGCAATGAGTGTGGAAATACTTACCGACACAGCTCCCATCTTATTCAACACCAGAGACTCCATAATGGTGAGAAACCATATAAGTGTAATGAATGTGCAAAAGCCTTCACTCAGAGCTCCCAACTGATTGACCACCAGAGAACTCATACTGGGGAGAAACCTTATGAATGCACTGAGTGTGGTGAGGCCTTCATTCGTAGTAAAAGTCTTGTTCGACATCAGGTAGTTCACACTGGTAAAAAACCTTACAAGTGTAGTGAGTGTGGGAAAGCTTTCTGTTCTAATAGAAATCTTGTTGATCATCAGAGGATCCATACTGGGGAAAAACCTTATGAGTGTAATGAATGTGGCAAGGCTTTCAGTCGGAGTAAATGTCTTATTCGACATCAGAGCCTCCACACTGGGCAAAAACCATACAAATGTAGTGATTGTGGGAAAGCTTTCAATCAGAACTCTCAGCTTGTTGACCATGAACGAATTCATACCGGAGAAAAACCTTTTGAATGTAATGAGTGTGGTAAGGCATTCAGTCTCAGTAAATGTCTTATTCGACATCAGAGACTTCACACAGGTGAAAAGCCCTATAAATGCAACGAGTGTGGAAAATCCTTCAACCAAAACTCACACCTTATTATTCACCAGAGAATTCACACTGGTGAGAAGCCTTATGAATGTAATGAGTGTGGGAAGGTCTTCAGTTACAGCTCCAGTCTCATGGTACATCAGAGAACCCACACAGGGGAGAAACCCTATAAATGTAGTGATTGTGGGAAAGCTTTTAGTGACAGCTCGCAGCTCATTGTGCACCAGAGGGTTCACACAGGAGAGAAGCCCTATGAATGTATTGAGTGTGGGAAAGCCTTCAGTCAGCGTTCCACTTTTAATCACCACCAGCGAACTCACATTGGAGAGAAGCACTCAGGTCTGGCTCACGCTCACTCAGTTTCTTAAGATATGATTTTCTAAGGAATTAATTAAGCTTTTTTTTTTTTTAAAGATGTCTCTCTTAAAACTGCTCATCAAAATGTACTAATCCTTACATGCTTCCTGGTGAGTCACAAAGGTGGGAGGGTGGGAGTCACAGTGTAATCATTTTCTGCCATTAGGGGGAAGTAAGGACTACACATTTCATGTACTTGTTTATTCATTCATTCTTTCTTTTGAACTGTTGAAAAAAATCAAACTCATTTCAGTTCTGCATCCTATAATCAGATTTTGTGCTTTTCAAGGACAGAGATTATATGTTTCTTATTCTACTCCACCTCCTTCGTTTTACCACTTACATAGGTCATATTGCAAGATGGATTCATTCTTTCCTTTCTCTTGGCTAAGGCTCTCCCTATATAGTTTATAAACTTCCATTATAATTCAGGCCCTTATCACTTGTGTTCCCTACATATAAAACCTTTTTTTTTCCTCTTGACTAATTTATGTCCCTTAGATTCTTCCAGAGCCCTCTGATTTCTGAAAGACCTTCTTAAAATGCTTTTTCTTCCCTCTTAAACTTCTATTCATTTGACCTCAGTGCTTCCAATTAGTTGGTGCTGCAACGTGCAACTGTTGTTAAATTATCTTGCCGGTTATTCTGAACTTAATGTGTATTTGTATACTTTCATATCAACTTATTGTAGGCTTTTTAAGGCTAGGTATGGTATCTGTTCTTTAGCATATAGATAATTTTCATATAGTAGTTGTTTAATAAATTTTTTAAACTCTGCTCTAAGTTGCACCATCTTTAAGTTGGGTGTGAGATACCCTTCCCCACCCTAATCAGATTAGAGGCTTCTAAAGATGGAAGTGGGGCAGTGCCTGGGTGGCTCAATGGGTTAAAGCCTCTGCCTTAGGCTCAGGTCATGATCCCAGGGTCCTGGGATCGAGCCCTGTATCAGGCTTTCTGCTCAGTGGGGAGCCTGCTTCCCTTCCTCTCTGCCTGCCTCTCTGCCTACTTGTGATCTCTGTCAAATAAATAAATAAAATATTTTAAAAATAAAAATAAAATAAAGATGGAAGTGGTATCTCATTGTAGGATATCACATACGGGGTCCACATTGATATTTTCTATGTGTACTCGTGGACATTTCACCACTGTTACTTCATTGTTGGTTTCTGATAGATACTCTATTGTGTTTAGGAAGTTTTTTTCTATTTCTGTTATTTATTTGTTTTTTTTAAGTAGGCTACATGCATATGTGGGGCATGAACTCATGACCTCAGGATCGAGAGTTGCATGCTCTATCAACTGAGCCAACCAGATGCCTCTCTATTTCTGTTTTTAGAAAAAGGAAGATAGTACAGTAGTTAAGAACACTGATTTTGTGCCTAGTGTCCTAATTCAAATCCTGGCTCCTCCAAGTTTCTAGGTGTGTAGCCCTAGGCAAGTTACTTAGCTTCCTTGTGTGTCAGTTCTTCCATCTGTAAAGTAAAGCTATGTTAGAATAAAATCAGTTAATCAGTGTTAGGCATTTAGAACAGTACTTGTCACTTAGTACCCATTATAGCAATTATTACTATTCTTAGAGTTGCAAGTTCTATATCATTTTTTAAAAAGTCTGTTGGTATAATTTTATGGGTCACGTTCTTTATTTTTGTAAATTGCTTTTTTTTTAAACTTTATAAATGATTGAAATTACTTTGAAGTCCTGGAATAAAATCCATTTGTTTGTGGTGACTTTTTTTTTTTTTTTTTAAAGTAGAGGACTAGGTTGAATTTACTGAGGTTTTCCTGGCTTTTCAAAATGTATTTGGAGTTTATCTTTCTTTTATTTTCTGAAAGAGTTTGCATAATGTGGGAATTACTCATTAAAGGCTGAAAGTAGTAGCTAGATCCTTTTTTTTGGGAAGAAGGAATTGGGAGAGATATATCCTTAGCAACATTTTTATTTCTTCTTCTTCAATGGTTGTACTCTAGGTTTCTCCCTCTGTAAATTTTGGTAATATATATCTAGAAGTCTTTTTTTACTGGATTGTCAAACAGTGGCATAAAGGACTCCACTTTATTTTTTAAAATCAGACTGAATTTATGCCCAGGAAATTGTTCAAGTGGTCAGATATGATGGTAAAGGTGCTAGGAGCTGGACGCTTGCCCTTTTACCTCTTATATGCACAGAAAGAAAATACTCCATACCTATACTGTACATCCCCAACCCTAATTATTCAGCTTTTTAAAAAAATTATTTATTTTCAGCATAACAGTATTCATTGTTTTTGCACCACACCCACTGCTCCATGCAATCCATGCCCTCTATAATACCCACCACCTGGTTCCCCCAACCTCCCACCCCCCACTGCTTAAAACCCCTCAGATTGTTTTTCGGAGTCCATAGTCTCTCATGGTTCACCTCCCCTTCCAATTTCCCCCTACTCCCTTCTCCTCTCTAACTCCCCTTGTCCTCCATGCTATTTGTTATGCTCCACAAATAAGTAAAACCATATGATAATTGACTGTCTATGCTTGACTTATTTCACTCAGCATAATCTCTTCCAGTCCCGTCCATGTTGCTAAAAAAGTTGGGTATTCATCCTTTATGGAGGCATAATATTCCATAGGGTATATGGACCACATCTTCCTTATCCATTCATCCGTTGAAGGGCATCTTGGTTCTTTCCACAGTTTGGCGACCATGGCCGTTGCTGCTATAAACATTGGGGTACAGATGGCCCTTCTTTTCACTACATCTGTATCTTTGGGGTAAATACCCAGGAGTGCAATTGCAGGGTCATAGGGAAACTCCATTTTTAATTTCTTGAGGAATCTCCACACTGTTCTCCAAAGAGGCTGCACCAACTTGCATTCCCACCAACAGTGTAAGAGGATTCCCCTTTCTCCACATCCCCTCCAACACGTTTCCTGTCTTGGTAATGTTGGCCATTCTAACTGGTGTAAGGTGATATTTCAATGTGGTTTTAATTTGAATCTCCCTGATGGCTAGTAATTATTCAGCTTTTAAATTCAGTAGGAAAAGTTAAAAGATTATGGGTACTAAGAAGTTGCTGAGTATTGTTCTCCATTGGGAGACATTTCTGTCAAGGCATTAACCTCCTGGAGTACTACAGAGGATACATTCCTGAAAACCTCTAAGTGTTAGGGACAAATTGTGAGTAGCCACAGGTTAGCTTTTGCTTCATCAGGAAAAACAATCCCCTGACCCTAGTATTCGGACATGTTCTAGCCTGATGGGGCTTTGTGGAACCACTTGTCCTAGCTGTGCAAATAAGGTGTTATGTCAGCTGGCTCTAAGTAACTAATAGTGCAAGTATTTGAGCTAGGATAGGACAATGTAGATATTCCTTACTGAACCACAACAGTCTTCCTACTAATGTATGCACAGGACAAAGTAGAATGAGGTACAGACCTCCTTTTAAGGCACGTGAATGCTTTATATGAAACTATAGTAAGAAAGAAATGTGTGATGACCCACCTCCTTTTCTGACTTGGTCCTCCTCAAGTTTTGCTTTGTTAGGAATTGTTGGCTGACTAAAAACAATGTCTTTCATCTTAGGTGGCCCAGTCCATAGACTTAAAAGTTTCTAAGAATGAATGTACAGGTGGCATTTTCCACCAAATCCTCCCTGTTGCACTGTCTTCTGTATGGGTGATGCATTTACAGTATATTCAGTTTCCCAAATTGGTGCCATATGGATTGTGGGTGGAGATGCACAAAGCCAGTAATTATCCAAGATTTGGTTACAATTAGATCACTGGACAAAGTAATCACAGAACTATATAATGAGGAATGTTAATCACAGCTGCATGTTCAAGAACATAGGGCATAAGTATACATGCCCAGCCATTAGATTGTATACATTGATTATATACTTTGAGTCCCATTTTAGAACAATTAAATGCTATATCCCTTTACTGAGATGGTCTATGTTGCTTCCTAGGGGAGGAGGGGCCAGAACAAATGCAATTTTATCATACCTCTATTGACCCTGGCAAGCCATAGAGTATGTCCTAATGTCAAGAAGGGACCACCAGTGAAACTCTGCAGTCAGCATTCAGGCTGCTTAGGCAATGGGCAAAAATTGATGACATTCAAGCTCTACCTTGGGAACCACACTGATGCCCCTAGGATTTGAGATGCATGTGGTGTATTACAGGGGCAATTTATGGAAAAGGTGGTGATGAAAGCTGCCATGATTCTAAATATAAAACCACTAATAACTATTCTCTAATTTAAGCTATGTGTTTACTATGACCATCTACTGTTAATATATATCCTAGTGAGTAGTACTGGAAGAATGAAATAGTCGTGGTTTTTCTTTAAGAGATCTTTGATAGAGAGCTACTTGAGAAACTCTAGACAATTCACCTCATCGTTTTCTAGGTTTTCCTCTTTAGAGTGGACATGTGGGACACTTGAACATCAGGACCAGGAACATCTGGGCAATTTCCAACCATCTGCAAGAACAAGGGAAGATGCATATCTGGTCAGGGGCCTCTGATTTGCCCAGAGCAATAACCTAGAGTAAAAGCTATGAACAGTTTCTATTGGGGCAGAGGTAGAGGTGTGCCTTACATGCTCTGCCCCAAGCAAGAAGCTTCTCCATTTATCTGTCAATGGACACAGGTTGCTTCCATATCTTGGCTATTGTAAATAATGCTACAATAAACATAGGGGTGCATATATCACTTGAAGTATCTTTTGATCCTTTCTAATAATCTGAGAGACATATCCTCAAAAAGATTGAGTTCCCAAACAGAAGCATTGAATTGCAACCATCTCGATCAATAAAATAAGGACCTGAATAACTGGATATTGACTTCAATTACGCAAATATGAGTTGGAATATCTTTGGCTGGCAGATGTCATGATAAAGAAGGAAATTGTTGAATATTTAGGTAATTGTGACCCTCAAAATACCCAGATTCTAACTAGTGATGTTTTAGACTGGATGAATAAATTTCTGTCAGAAAGAAAAAAATACACTTGTAGATGAAAGCACCAAGTTGAAAAAGAGACACTGGAATTTTATTTTTAATATGGGCCCAAGTGATTCTTATGTTTTCTAAAATTTGAGAACATCTGGGCTAGGGTATTAATGAGTAATTATTACCTCCTGGGAGCAAATGTGAAGTTACCAGCTTGAATCACAATTAATGACCCCTCCTTCAGATAAAATAATACATGAAAAACAAGACTAAATTGATCATAACTGCCTTAATATACACAAATATTTTTTCTTAAGTGTTTCCTGATATAATGGCAATAGTGTCATGGACTTGAGTTCTACTTTCAGCATCAACCTGAGGTTTTGAACGTGTGTTAGTCTTATTATTTACCTGAATCTCTGTTTCTCAGTATCCTCCTTGAAATGTGGCAGCATTGTGAAACCCATGTGAGCTAATGGGTAAGAAACTCCTGGTGTGTTCTTATTCCAACTGTTTCACATTTCCTCTTGATGTCTAGTTGGCATCTTTCACTTAACACATTCAAAGCAAAACTATTGATCCTTCTCCCAAAAACCATTCCTCTTTCAATCTACTCTTTCTTTCTAAAAGGGAAATTTTTTCTAGTTGCTCATATCAGTGACTGTAGAATCATCTTTAACCAACAACCAGTTCATTAGCAAATCATGTTTCCTTCCATGCCTTGAAAATACAGTTGACCCTAAAACAACACAGGTTTGAATGCATCCACTTATATGTGTGGGTTTTTTAAAACCTTTTTTTTATTATTATGTTTTGTTAACCAACATATAGTACATCATTGGTTTTTGATGTAATGTTCAACAATTCATTATTTTTGTTTTCCCCCAGCAAGTTTACTGAGAAAAATTTTGGAGATTTATGATAGCTTGAAAAAAAAAACAGAAGAATAGGCAGCCTGAGACTGTCTATGTTGCTTCCTAAGGGAGGAGGGGCCAGAACAAATGCAATTATAACAAAAAATAACAAAAATATTGAGAAAAAGTTATTATTGTTAGAATATAATAGATGTGTACTAGTGGATGGGCTAGAAGTGGCAGCAGCAATGATAGGGAGGCAGGCCTGAGAAGGGGCACTAGGACCCTAGTGGGAGGGGAATTTTGGCAGGTGAAGACAGGAGAATCTGCATACATCAGGGGGCGCTCCATTTCAGAGGTGCAGGGAGCAGTAGGGAAGGCACAATTGGCATCTGCTTCAGCTGTCACTGAGGCCTTGAGCTGCAGAGGGCCTCCTCCCTCTCCCCATGAGAAGGGGGTCTGGGAAGAGCTTCACCATAAATGAGGACAGGGATGGCAGCTGTTTCTGGAGCTGGCCAGTCAGGAGATGGACTTCTCATGCACACTCTGCCCAAGGAGATGGAGGAGGTTGGGGCAGTGGTTTGGGGACCCAGCAGGTCAGCCCTGCCTGATACTTGAGAGTGAGCAGGGTCAGTCAGCCAGATAGGTGGACAGGACTGGGGACAGTGATTGTGAAGAGGTGACTGAAAAGGACTCTGACAGGGAAGCAAGGGGAATGAAGTGAACTGTGTGCCTTCTAAGATAAAGTATGCACAGAGCTGCCCCTCTTTTGGAATCCAGGGTGGCCACTGTGCCCTGGCAGTCCTGTGTCTTCCTGCATCTCCTCTGCTGTGTATTCCTGCTGGGGGCTAGAGGGACAGCTGGAGGAGGAGCAGACCTTGCTGAGGCAGGAGGAAAGAACTGGAAGGCTGTCTAGTGTTGCCATTGAAGACGGCCTTCATGTCACCCAGAAATGCATTGGGCATGACCTGGAGTGCTGCTTCCTCCTCAGAGGCCAGATCTTTTGCAGTGATTCTAAACCCACCTCTGGGGGTGGGGTGGTCTCAGAGGGTCCTTTTGTCTTGTCTACAGGGGTCCCTAGTCTTGTCTTCTGCTTAGAAGGATAAACATCTTCTGTTTCTGAGGTCAAGTGCACCTGAGGAGTTCCTCCAGGTATGCCCCATGGTTAGGTGTGCATCCCTTCATGCTGGCTCTTCCTCTGGGAAACCACTGAAGCTGCAGCTGGACACCAAGGGCCTGTCTGTTGATGAGGACCTCTGGAGCACCTGGGCCTGCATATGGCCAGAGTGTCCTCTGCATCTGTGAGAAACATGAGGTGGAGCTGCATGAGATTATATGGCATGTTGTTTGGGACAGCTTTTATGAGAGATGTAGGATTTCTTTTTGGACATACTTTTGAGCTCACAGGGCTGATGGTATCTCTGAAGTACACAAGCTTTTTAAGAAGGAGGAGAAGCCTGCATGGATCCCCAGAAACTGAATGAAGTTTCCATCAGGGTACCTTCCCTAATAGCCCTGCATCTCCATGTTTGTGAGGTCCTTCTGCTGTCAGCAGTCCCTTTTCCAGGCTCTCTGAGATCCCTCAACATGACTTCTCTGTGGACTGGCATTGGGTCTATCTGGATTCTGTGGGTGGCATAGTGGCTACTGAGTGCTTCTGTACTCCAGAAGGAGTGAGACTGCACAGTGTACATGCTAAGCCACTGGACATATTTGCATTGGGAGAGGATAGCACTGCCTTTCCTTGATGGCCTTTCCTGCCAATTAAGGCAGAATCTATAGAAGCTCAAAAATCACATTGGAAAATGGGGCCAAGAAGTTAGCCCCTATCTCCCAAAAGAGTTCTCATGGGGTCAGAGTACCCAAGCACACAGACAGATGCCAATCGGGTAGGGATCCTACAATATCCCCTCCTCAGTACTAGTACCTGCCATGTGTCCAGAGGGATGCAAAGCAGGAGGAGGTGAGCTGTCCTGCTGGCATGAGCAATGAGGGGCCTGTGTCTTCACTCATTTGCCAGATGCCTGAATTAGGGTGGTCATATCCAACCCCAAATAACTCACCACACCTAAATATCCAGAGAGGAAAGTCTCTGTTGACTTCAGCAAGTTGGGAGGGCAGGGTTGTGTCCTGCAGAGTAAGATGAAGAACATCTCCAAAGGCACTCTTCAGCAATAAATCAATGTACCCACCTCCTCCACTCCTGTTCATAGTGGCCCTATAGGCACCCAGATCCCTGCCTCCAACTTAAGCAACTGCTGGAGGACATAGCCCTTCCTGCTCAGGAGCATGCATGGATCGGGACCTGGTTCTATGGGGGATGTGCTCAGAGCATAATATAGTGGGCTGAAGGGATTATGACCATACTGTTGTCTACTTCATGGTGGCAGGCAACAGCAGCCAAACCAGCACTGTGGTTGATTCCACTGTGGATGCACCGAGTAAGTTGGGAAGGGATGAGCCACATGTGCCTTAGCCTTCAATGGCAGGCATCCCACATTCAGAATTGCTCTTCATGTTTCTCCTGCAAAACACCAGCCTCTGCTGCTTCTGTAGGGTCCTGCAATAGAGAAGTTTTTGATATCTGAAAGGAAGGGAAGAGTCAGGCATGACTAGAAACAACGAGGATAGGAAAACACCCATGTGGGACATGACCAGGTCAGGACCAGCCTTCTCTGGGGCCCATCCAGCTTAGCCCTTCTGACCCCAGTCTGGATCACTGCTGGGCCATTCAGGATGGCTCACCATGAATCAGCAATACAGGCCCAGGTTCAGGAGCCAGGGCAGTGCTAAGAAAGGGGGAGAGGGAAGCTGCAGAAACATTTCCTAGACATTGAGGTTGCAAGGCCTCAAGTCCCTGGATGAGACAAGGCTCCTCAGGGTGAGCTTCAGAAAAAAGAAACAGTGGGTGAAAGTTCAAAAGAGGAGCTATCCATTGCAAAGGGAGAAAGCAAAAGGAGACAAAGGAAGAAAGGTGTTACGGGCATCATGTTGCTGTATTCATCTGAATCCTCTGAATCTACAAAGTAGTCTTTGACTGGATATGTCACTGATGATGTGGGGGTGACCATGGGAAATGAAGTTGGAGTTAGTGGAGCAGACCCTTCTGATCCAGGAAGGAAGTACCCTGAATTCTGGGTGATTGGCCCTCAGCTCTGAGTCCTCTCCAGACTCTAGCCCTCCATGTCTTCAGGGAGGGAGTGGGTGTCTGTTCTTTGACTAGCTTTTCCAGCCTCACATTCTCCCCATGACCAGGATGGATGCCTGTGTCCTCCTGTCCCTCCTGCAGGAGATCACTGTCCCCATGAAAGTCTGTGCCTGTTATTACCTTCCTCCTTCCTGGCCCCTCTCCTGCATGTTCCCCTCCCTCTTCCTCTCCTAAGATATGCTTCATTTCCTTTCTACTGTCAAACTCCACCAATCACATTGTTATGAAGTAGGGAAGTACTGGAGGACAGACAATCCAAGTGGTGGCACCCATGCACTAAATCCACTGATTCTTCTTGTTGGGGAGTTGCTATCCTGGGTCTGAGATTGCTGAGGACCTTGAGGGAGAATGTGTCAATTACCTCCATGTAGCTTGTGTCTTTCTGAGTCTGACATGAACATACTCAGGAGACATTTTCACCTGAAACAACCCCCAAAATTCCTAGAAATGTTACAAAGGGTGAGTGAAAGTTAAAGGACGCTAACTTGTCCACTTTTCCTTATGACATATGACCCCATAAACATACAGTCCTGACCAGGACTTGGCCTGACCATTGGAAGGAAAGCACTGAGCTTGCCTGAGAAAAGATCACAGCATGGTCATGACAATGATGTGATAGGGGGCAAGGCCAACATCACATGACAGGAACCCTTGGTACTGAGAGGAGCAGTGACCCCTGGAACTGCTGCCTAGAGGTTCTGCCCTCAGGTCAATGACAGGTGACAGGTCAGTGGGGCTGTGAGTACAAGGGTTTGAAACAGGCCCAGCAGTCCTTCACACAGACCTCTAGAGTTCCTGCTCTCTATGGAGGATCTGCAGTGTGGTCGCTCATGGGCCTCCCTCAGATGCAAGTACATGCACCCACATGACTCTGGGAAAGGACACTGGAGCATATGCAGTGATGCCAGAGATAATATTCTTTAACATATGTGGGTGTGCGAGTGGTTCTTAAGGAGCAAGCATGACAGACACATGATGTTACAAGTCCTAGAATTCTAGCTGAATGGGACAGTTACCTCTCATTCACCACCCGGTACACACTGGAACTTTGTCTCTGGGTCAGGTGTCTGTGAGAGAGTTGTGTCCGTGCCAGAATACATTCACAATAAGTCATTAACAGAATGGTCCCCTAATCTCTGGGGCACAATTCCCAAGACGTGCCAAGCAAACAAAACCACGATCAGACATTTAGCAGTGGCAGAGGAAGGGGAGTACAGGTTTCATGGAAACAAAAGTTGTAGAGAGCAAAGCAAGAACAGACTTTTTCCAAGTCAGCACACTCAAAGCGTACAGACAAAATTCCTCTTCTATTATGTGACTAAGGAGCGTTGGTGGTATAGTGGTTAGCATAGCTGCCTTCCTATTATGTGATTAAGATATGAAGTGAGCAAATCAGTATTCTATACCTATTTCCCATTCTGATTTCATAGGCACTTTTGCAGTCTTCAGATCAGTGCTTGCAACCTGACTATTACCTGGAACCCTCTTCTGTTGATTCTTACCTGAGTGCTGATCGGACCTGGAAAGTCTTCCCCACTATGGTTGGAATCATTGTCCAGGATCTTCAGAAACAAATCTATAGTGACAAAGACATGAGCAATCCTGTTATTGGAGAGAGGGGCCCAACCACTCTTCCTATTCTTTTTTTTTCATTTATTTATTTTCAGCATAACAGTATCATTATTTTTTCACCATACCCAGTGCTGAATGCAATCCGTGCCCTCTATAATACCCACCACCTGGTACCCCAACCTCCCACCCCCCCGCCATGTCAAACCCCTCAGATTGTTTTTCAGAGTCCATAGTCTCTCATGATTCACCTCCCCTTCCAATTTACCCCAACCCCCTTCTCTCTAACTCCCCATGTCCTCCATGCTTTTTGTTATCCTCCACAAATAAGTGAAACCATATGATAATTGACTCTCTCTGCTTGACTTATTTCACTCATCATAATCTCTTCCAGTCCCGTCCATGTTGCTACAAAAGTTGGGTATTCGTCCTTTCTGATGGAGGCATAATACTCCATAGTGTATATGGACCACATCTTCCTTATCCATTCATCCATTGAAGGGCATCTTGGTTCTTTCCACAGTTTGGCGACCGTGGCCACTGCTGCTATAAACATTGGGGTACAGATGGCCCTTCTTTTCACAACATCTGTATCTTTGGGGTAAATACCCAGGAGTGCAATTGCAGGGTCATAGGGAAGCTCTATTTTTAATTTCTTGAGGAATCTACACACTGTTCTCCAAATTGGCTGCACCAACTTGCATTCCCACCAACAGTGGCAGAGGGTTCCCCTTTCTCCACACCCTCTACAACACATGTTGTTTCCTGTCTTGCTAATTTTGGCCATTCTAACTGGTGTAAGGTGATATCTCAATGTAGTTTTAATTTGAATCTCCCTGATGGCTAGTGATGACGAACATTTTTTCATGTGTCTGATAGCCATTTGTATGTCTTGATTGGAGAAGTGTCTGTCCATGTCTCCTGCCCATTTTTTGATATGATTGTCTGTTTTATGTGTGTTGAGTTTCAGGAGTTCATTATAGATCCTGGATATCAACCTTTTGTCTGTACTGTCATTTGCAAATATCTTCTCCCATTCTGTGGGTTGCCTCTTTGTTTTCTGGACTGTTTCCTTGACTGTACTGAAGCTTTTGATTTTGATGAAGTCCCAAAAGTTCATCTTCACTTTTGTTTCCTTTGCCTTTGGAGACATATCTTGAAAGAAGTTGCTGTGGCTGATATTGAAGAGATTATTGCCTATGTTCTCCTGTAGGATTCTGATGGATTCCTGTCTCACATTGAGGTATTTTATCCATTTTGAGTTTATCTTTGTGTATGGTGTAAGAGAACGATCGAGTTTCATTCTTCTACATATAGCTGCCCAGTTTTCCCAGCACCATGTGGAGATTCCTTAAGAAATTAAAAATAGAGCTTCCCTAGGACCCTGCCATTGCACTCCTGGTATTTACCCCAAAGATACAGATGTAGTGAAAAGAAGGGCCATCTGTACCCCAATGTTTATAGCAGCAATGGCCACAGTCGCCAAACTGTGGAAAGAACCAAGATGCTCTTCAACGGATGAATGGATAAGGAAGATGTAGTATTATGCCTCCATCAGAAAGGATGAATACCCAACTTTTGTAGCAACATGGATGGGACTGGAAGAGATTATGATGAGTGAAATAAGTCAAGCAGAGAGAGTCAATTATCATATGGTTTCACTTATTTGTGGAGGATAACAAAAAGCATGGAGGACATGGGGAGTTAGAGAGAAGGGGGTTGGGGTAAATTGGAAGGGGAGGTGAATCATGAGAGACTATGGACTCTGAAAAACAATCTGAGGGGTTTGACACGGCGGGGGGGTGGGAGGTCGGGGTACCAGGTGGTGGGTATTATAGAGCGCATGGATTGCATGGAGCACTGGGTGTGGTGAAAAAATAATGATACTGTTATGCTGAAAATAAATAAATGGGAAAAAAAGAAATAGTTAATCTGAAAAAGGGCAAACACCCAAATGCCTGCTGGTTATACTGAGAATTACAGGGCCTCCCTGCCCACTGGAAGTTCAGCTAAGTTGCAACTATCTGTTTGACTTTTCCAAGACCATCTCTTTTCCCAGGATCTACATATGCTACTACTGTATTTTTTGCTTCAATTTTTAAAATTTATTTTTTATTTATTTTCAGCATAACAGTATTCATTATTTTTGCACCACACCCAGTGCTCCATGCAATCTGTGCCTTCTATAATACCCACCACCTGGTACCCCAATCTCCCACACCCCAGCCCCTTCAAAACCCTCAAATTGCTTTTCAGAGTCTATAGTCTCTCATGGTTCACTTCCCCGTCCAATTTCCCCCAACTCCCTTCTCCTCTCTAACTCCCCATGTCCTCCATGCTATTTGTTATGCTCCACATATAAGTGAAACCATATGATAATTGGCTCTCTCTGCTTGACTGATTTCACTCAGCATAATCTCTTCCAGTCCCGTCCATGTTGCTACAAAAGTTGGGTATTCATCCTTTCTGATGGAGGCATAATACTCCATAGTGTATATGGAACACATATTCCTTATGTAAATTCAATTTAATTATCTTATACTGTATTCTTCACTCCCAGGGTAGAATTTATTGATTCATCAGTTTGTAAAACCCCCAGTGATCATTCTATCAAGTGCCTTCCTTAATGCCCATCAGCCAGGTACCCCATCCACTCACATCTCCCCTCTAGAAACTCTCAGTTTGTTTCCTATGGTTAGAATCTCTTGCAGTTTCATCAGGTGTCCTCTTATTTAATTTTCCTTCCCTTCCCTATGTTCATGTTTTGTTTTTTAAATTCCACATATGAGTGAAATCATATGGTATTTCTGTTTCTCTGAATGACTTACTCACTCAGTATAACACCTTCTAGTTCCATCCACGTCATTGAAAATACAAGATTTCATTCTTTTGGATGGCTGAGTAATATTTCTGTGTGTGTGTGTGTGTGTGTGTGTGTAGTGCATGCATGTTTGTGTATACCTACCCTATCATCTCCATCGATGGAAGTGGCAGAAAAGATCCATCAGATGGGCCTTGCCATCATTTAAAGCTGGCAGCAGCTGCTAGGAAAGAAGCCCTCCTGCAGTTTTTTTTTTTTTTAATACTTATCTATTTATGTGAGAGAAAGCTAGAGAAAGAGAGAGAGAGAGAGCACTAACAGGGAAGGAGGGGGAGAGAGATAGAGAGAAGCAGACTCCCTGACTCTCTGCTGAGCAAAGACCCTGATGTGAGACTCGACCACAGGATACCTGGGATCATGACAAAGGCAGACCCTTAACTGATTGAGCCGCCCAGGCCTCCCCTGAATAGCTTTTGAAGCTCAGCCCACCTCTGCCAATACTCGATTTCCCTGAAAGCCACATCACAGAGCCCATACCAATGAGGTTTCTGCCCTCTGAGGTCAGAGGCCTATTCTTTTGAACTGTATTTCCTGAGTGCTTTACCTCCTTACAGATGGGGCCAGTGTGATTGGAATGAGCTCTAGGCAAAGCTTCTCCAATTTTATTTTATTATTTTTTATTTTAAAAAATGATTATTTATTTATTTGAGAAAGAGAGAGAGCGAGAGATGGAACACAAGCAGGGGAAGTGGGAGACGGAGAAGCAGGCTTCTTGCCGGGCAGGGAGCCTGATGTGGCTCTCAACCCCAGGACTCTGGGATCTTGACCTGAGCTAAAGGTGACTGAGCCACACAGGTGCCTGAGCTTCTCCAATTTTAATGTGCATATGACTACAAATGACTTGGGTTTAAATGGTTAAGCTAGATTCTAATTCAGGAGGTCTGTGAGGGGCCACGGGTATTTTATTATTATTACTATTATGTTATGTTAGTCACCATACATCACAGCATTAGGTTTTTTTTTTTTTTGAGGTGATTTTAAAGATTTTATTTATTTACTTGACAGAGAGAGATCACAAGTAGGCAGAGAGGCAGGCAGAGAGAGAGAGAGGAGGAAGCAGGCTCCCTGCCGAGCAGAGAGCCCGATGCGGGACTCGATCCCAGGACCCCGAGATCATGACCTGAGCCGAAGGCAGCGGCTTAACCCACTGAGCCACCCAGGCGCCCACATCATTAGTTTTTGATGTAGCTTTCCATGATTCATTGTTTGCGTATAACATGTAGTGCTCCCTGCAATACGTGCCCCCGTTAATACACACCAGGCTGACCCATCCTCCTACCCCCTCCATTCTAAAACCTTCAGTTTGTCTCTCAGAGTCCATAGTCTCTTATGGTCTCTTATGGTTCCCCCGCATCCAGTTTCCTCCACTTCATTTTCCCCTTCCTTCTCTTAATGTCCTCCATGCTATTCCTTATGTTCCACAAGTAAGTGAGACCATATGATAATTGACTTTCTCTGTTTTACTTATTTCCCTTAGCATAATCTCCTCCAGTCCCATGCACGTTGATGCAAATGTTGGATATTCATTCTTTATGATGCCTCAGTAATATTCCATTGTATATATGGACCACATCTTCTTTATCCACTCATCTGTTGAAGGGTGTCTTGTGTTCTTTCCAGTTTGGCTATTGTGGGTATATCTGCTATGAACATTGGGGTGCATATGGCCCTTCTTTTCACTACACCTGTGTCTTTGGGGTAAATATACAGTAGTACAATTGCTTGGTCATAAAGTAGGTCTATTTTTAGTTTTTTGAGGAACATCCACACTTTTTCCAAAGTGGCTGCACCAACTTGCATTGTTACCAATAGTGTAAGATGGTTCACCTTTATCCACAGTCTCCCCAACATTTGTTGTTTCTTGCCTTGCCAATTTTTGCCATTCTAACTAGTGTAAGGTGGTATATCAATGTGGTTTTGATTTTAATTTCCCTGATGGCTAATCATAATGAGCATTTTTTCATGTGTTTGTTAAACATTTGTATGAATTCTCTGGAGAAGTGTCTGTTCACATCTTCTGCTCATTTTTGACTTGATTATTTGTTTTTTGGGTGTTGAGTTTGAAAAGTTCTTTGCAGATCTTGGATCTTGGCTTTTATGATATTCAGGTATATTGCTTCTATGTGTATACTTTGAAGACTTTTCATCAGGAAATGTTGTACTTTGTCAAATGCTTTTTCTGCATCAACTGAGAGAATCATATGGTTCTTGTCTTTTATTAATGTGATCTAGCACATTGATTGATTTCTGAATGTTGAACCACCTTTGCATCCCAGGACTGAATCCCACCCATTAATGCTTCTAATGTATTGTTGGATCCTGTTGGCTAGGATCCTGGTGAGTATTTTGGCATCCATATTCATCAGGTATATTGGTCTGTAATTCTCCTTTTCGATGGAGTATTTTTCTGGTTTTGTAATCATGGTAGTGGTGACCCCATACAATGAGTTTGGAATTTTTCCTTCCATTTCTTTTTTTTTTTTTATTAAACAGTTGCAGTAGAATAGGTACTAGTTCATCTTTATTTATTTTTATTTTATTATATTGTATTTTTTCAGTGTTCCAAGATGCACTGTCCAAGCACCACACCCAGTGCTCCACACAATATGTGCCCCCCCTTATTACCCACCACTAGGCTCATCCATTCTCCCACTCCCCACCCCTCCAAAACTCTCAGTTGTTTCTCAGAGTAAACAGTCTCTCGTGGTTCGCCTCTTCCTCCAATTTTCCCCAATTCACTTTTCCTTTTCTTCCCCCAGTGTCCTCCAGGTTAATCCTTATGCTCCAAAATTAAGTTAAGCCATATAATTGACTCTCTCTGCTTGACTTATCTCACTCAGCATAATCTCTTCCAGTCCCTTCCATGTTGCTACAAAAGTTGGGTATTCATCCTTTCTGATGGAGGCATAATACTCCATAGTGTATATGGACCACATCTTCCTTATCCATTCACCCATTGAAGGGCATCTTGGTTCTTTCCACAGTTTGTCGACTGTGGCCATTGCTGCTTTAAACACTGGGGTACAGATGACACTTCTTTTCACTGCATTTGTATCTTTGGGGTAAATACCCAGGAGTGCAATTGCAGGGTCATAGTGTAGCTCTATTTTTCATCTCTTAAGGAACCTCCATGCTGTTTTCCAGAGTGGCTCCTCTAACTTGCATTCCCTCCAACAGTATAGGAGGGTTCCCCTTTTTCCACATCATCTCCAACACTTGTTGTTTGATGGTATCTCAATATAGTTTTGATTTGAATCTCTCTGATAGCCAATAATCATGTACATTTTTTTCATGTGTCTGATAGCCATTTGTATGTCTTCTTTGGAGAAGAGTCTGTTCATGTCTTTTGCCCATTTTTTGACGTGATTATCTATTTTTTGAGTGCTGAGTTTGAGGAGTTCTTTATAGATTTTGGATATCAGCCTTTTGTCTGTATTATCATTTGTGAATACATTTACCCATTCCATGGGTGGCCGTTTTGTTTTGTTGACTGTTTCCTTTGCTGTGCAGAAGCTTTTGATCTGGATGAAGTTCATTTTTGCTTTTGTTTCCTTTGTCTTTGGAGACATATCTTGAAAGCTTTTGTTTCCTTTGTCTTTGGAGACATATCACAACATCAGCTGTAGCTGATGTTGAAGAGGTTATTGCCTATGTTCTCCTCTAGGATTTTGATAGATTCCTGCCTCACTTTGAGGTCTTCTATCCATTTTGAGTTTATCCTTGTATACACAAGAGATATGGTCAAGTTATATGTAAGAGAATGGTCAAGTTTCATTCTTCTACACATAGGTGTCCAATTTTCCCAGCAGCATTTATTGAAGAGAGTGTCTTTTTTCCACTGGATACTTTTTCCTGCTTTGTCAAAGATTATTTGACCATAGAGTGGCAGGTGGGTCCATAGCTGTGCTCTGTACTCTGTTCTGCTGATCTATGTGTCTGTTTTTGTGCCAGTACTATGCTGTCTTGGTCATCACAACTTTGTAGTAAAGCTTGAGATCAGGTAACATGATGCCCCCAGTTTTGTTTTTTCTTCTCAGCATTTCCTTAACAATTTGGGGTCTTTTCTGGTTCCATACAAATTTTAGGATGGTTTCTTCCAGTCCTTTTGAAAAATACTGGTGGAATTTTTATCAGGATGGCATTGAAAGTATAGATTGCTCTAGGCAGTATAGACATTTTTAACAATGTTAATTCTTCTGATCCATGAGCATGGAATGGTCTTCTATCTTTTTGTGTCTTTGATTTCTTTCATGAGTGTTCTGTAGTTCCTCAAGTACAGATCCTTTACCTCTTTGGTTAGGTTTATTCCCATATCTTACGGTTCTTGGAGCTATAGTAAATAGAACTGATCCTATAATTTCCCTTTCTATATTTTCATTGTTAGTGTATAAGAAAGCTACTGATTTCTGTGCATTGATTTTGTATCCTGCCACATTACTGAATTGCTATATGAGTTCTAGTAGTTTGGGGGTGGAGTCCTTTGGGTTTTCCATATAAAGTATCATGTCATCCGTGAAGAGAGAGAGTTTGACTTCTTCTTCTTTGCTAATTTGAATACATTTTATTTCTTTTTGTTGTCTGTTTGCTGTTGCTAGGTCTTCTAGTACTATGTTGAACAACAGTGGTAAGAGTGGGCATCCTTGTCATGTTTTTTATCTCAAAGGGAAGGCTATCAGCTTCTCCCCATTGAGAATGATATTTGCTGTGGGTTTTTCATTGATAGGTTTTATGAAGTTGAGGAATATTCCCTCATCCCTATACTTTGAAGCATTTTAATCAGGAACAGATGCTGTATCTTGTCAGATGCTTTTTCTGCACCAGTTGTGATGACTATGTGGTTCTTCTCTCTTTTATTGATTTATTCTATCACATTGACTTGTGAATGTTGAACCACTCTTGCATCCAGGGGATGAATCCCACTTGATCATGGTGGGTAATCTTTTTAATGTACTGTTGGATCCTATTATCTAGATTCTTTTTGAGAATCTTGGCATCCATGTTTATCAGGGTGTTGGTCTGAAATTTTTTTTTTTTTTGATGGGGTCTTTGCCTGGATCAGCGATGCAGGTAATGTTGGATTCATAGAAAGAGTTTGGAAGTTTTCCTTCTGCTTCTATTTCTTGAAACAGCTTCAGGAGAATAGTTATTATTTCTTCTTTGAATGTTTGGTAGAATACCCCAGGGAATCCATCAGGTCCTGGGTTCTTGTTCTTTGGGAGGTTTTTGATCACTACTTCAATCTCGCTATTAGATATGGTCTATTCAGGTTCTCAGTTTTCCTGTTTCAGTCTTGGAAGTTTCTAGGTTCCCCGGAATGCATCAATTTTTTTCTAGGTTGATTAACTTATTGGCACATAACTCTTGACAATAATTTATGATATTTGTTTCTATTTCCTTGGTGTTAGTCATGATCTCTCCCCTTCATTCATAATATTATTAATTTGGGTCCTCTTTTCTTTTGGATTAGTATTGATCTTATTAATTCTTTCAAAGAATCAGCTTCTAGTTTTGTGATGTGTTCCACTGTATCTCTAGTTTCTAACTCATTGATGTCTGCTAATCTTGACTATTTCCCTTCTTATGCATGGGGTTGGCTTAAGTTGTTGATTTTCTAGTTCTCCGAGGTGTAAACAGAGCTGGTGTGTTCTAGATTTTTCAATTTTTTTGAGTGAGGCTCGGATGGCTATGTACTTTCCTCTTAGGACGGCCTTTGCTATATCCCAGCAGTTTGGGACCAATGTGTCTTTATTCTCATTGTTTTCCATGAATTGTTTAAGTTCTTCTTTGATTTCCTGGTTGATCCAAACATTCTTAAGCAAGGCAGTCTTTAGCTTCCAGATATTTGAATTCCTTCCAAACTTCTTGTGGTTGAGTTCCAGTTTCAAAGCATTGTGGTGTGAGAATATGCAGGGAATAATCTCAATCTTTTGGTATTAGTTGGGCCCTGATTTGTGACCCAGTGTGTGGTCTATTCTGGAGAAAATTCTCTGTGCACTTGAGAAGAATGAGTATTCTGTTGTTTTAGGGTGGATTGTTTTGTATATATCTATGAGGTCCATCTGGTCCAATATGTCATTCAAAGCTCTTATTTCTTTATTGATATTCTGCTTGGATGATCTGTGTATTACTGAGAGTGGTGTGATAAAATCCCCTACTATTAATGTATTCATGTCAATATGGCTTCTTATTTTAACAGTTGCCTTATGTAATTGACTGCTCTCATATTGGGGGCATACATATTTACAATTATAAGATCTTCTTGGTGGATAGACCCTTTAAGAATGATGTAGTGTCCTTCTTTATCTCTGGCTACAGTCTTTAGTTTAAAATCTAATTTATCTGATATGAGAATCACTACCCTAGCTTTCTTTTGAGGCCCTTTGGCATGAAAGATTCCTCTCTATCCCTTCACTTTCAGTATGGATATATTTTTAGGTTTGAAATGTGTCTCTTGCAGACAGCATATGGACTGGTACTTTTCTTTTATCCAATCTGCAAGCCTGTGCCAATTAGGAACATTTAGGCCATTCATATTAGAGTTATTATTGAAATATATGTTTTTATTGATGTCACGTTGCCTGTGAAGTCCTTGTTTCTATAGATTATTTCTGCATATTTCTGTTCTATGTCACTCTTGGGTTCTTTCTTCTTTTATAGAACCCTCCCTTAATATTTCTTGTTGTGCCAGCTTGGGGGGTCACATACTCTTTTAAATCTTGCTAGTCTTGGAAGATCTTTATCTTTCCATCCCATCTGAATGTCAGCCTTTCTGGATAAAATATTCTTGGCTGCATGTTGTTCTCATTTAGTGCTCTGAGTATGTCTTGCCAGTCCTTTCTGGCTTGCCAGGGTTCTGTGGACAGGTTTGATGTTATTCTGATGTACCCTCCTCTGTACGTAAGGAATCTCTTCCTTGTACCTGCCCTTATAATCTCTTCTCTAAAATTATGATTTGTGAATTTCACAATAATGTGTCTGGAGTTCTTTCTAGATTCATTGATCTTGGGCGGGGGGGGTGTCCTTTCTTCCTCTAGGACACGAACGCTTATTCCATTCCCCAGATTGGGGAAATTTTCATATAGTTCAACTATTATCCTCTAGTCTTCTCTCTTTCTCCACCCCCTCAGGGATCCCAATGATTCTGACATTGAAATGTTTTGTTGCATCATTTATTTCCCTAATTCTGTTTTCATGGCTTCTAAGCTGTTTGTTCCAGGTTTCCTCCTTATTCTTCTCTATCATTTTGTCCTTTAGAGCACTAATTCTATCTTCTGTCTCAGTTACCCTAGTTGTTAGAGTATTTAGATTAGATTGGTCTCATTGACAGAATTTTTAGCTTCTGCCAGATTGGCTCTCACTTTTGCCCTTAGAGATTCTATGTTGTCACTACCTACCATTGCCTATGTTGCCTATTCTATGTTGTCCAACCTATCATTGCCTGAATAATTGTTACCCTGAATTCCCTTTCTGACATACTGTTCATGTCCATATCCAATAGTTCTGTGGCAGAGGGCACAGTCTCTGAATTTTCCTCTGTTGGGTGTTTCTCCTCCTAGTCATTTTGATGAAAAGTGGTAGAGAGGATGTATAGCTAAATATATCTATCACGATCCAGGCAAGGTGCACCCTGGAATGTTTCAGAGCAATCAGAAGTCACCAGCAAAAAGAAAAAGCGAGAGAAAGAGGAAAAAAAAAAGAAAACCCAGGCAAAATGAAATCCAGAATTAAGATTTTTAAGGTATATAAACAAAAATGAACAAACAAAAAGACTGACAAAATAAATGACAAAAAAAGAAGAACCCAGCCAAAATGAAACCCATGAGTAAGATTAATACAATACCAGAAAAAAGAAAAACAAATACATAAAACACTGACAGAAGAAGATGGGAGGGTGGTTTTAAACACTAGATGTCAACAAAAAGGTTATTTCAGTTCTTCCTGGGTAGATCTTGGTATCTTTGTGAAAGGACTCAACTTTCCAGAGATACAGGGAAGTTAAAACTGGTTTATATATAGGGGTAGTATTGAATAGGGAAAAAAGATTACCTTGAAGCTTATATCTATAGGTATATTTTTTAAAAAGAAAAGAAACAGAAACAGTATATGTATGAAAAAAGTTCAAGTTAAAATGTTATTATAGAATTTGTTGTTTTAAGCCTCTAGTTGTAATGGTAAGTTTAAAAAAATTACATGAACAAGAATTGTAAGAGCAAATTTAAAAAAAAAAAGCTGTATCTATGAAATATACAGGTTTTAGGACAATACTGGGAGTTTTCCCCCTGATTTTGGGGTTTTACAGTTTTATGGTGACCCTGTGGTCATTGTCCTCTAGTTCTTTTGGCTTGTCTCCTGGGTGAGGGGCCTGCTGAATTGTTCTCCCATCAATATTGCTTGGGTTGAGTCGTCCTGCAGATTATCAAGGTGCTGGGCTCTGTGGAAACTGGTTTTCAGGCTTTTGTTCTTTGGAGGTTTTTGTTGTTTGGCAGCTTTTTGTGGCTTTTCAGATGTCAGAGCAAAGAAAGAATCTGTCTGCACCCAGACCTACCTCAGGAGAAGCCTCAGACTGTTTCACTCTGGGTGGTCCAGAACACACAGGATCCCCCTTTACAAACTCTGCTAAACAGTGCAACCTCCCACAGGTGGTACGCACTTCCAGCCACCATCCCAGTGGTCACCTGAGGCTCCCGCTTGTCTCTGTACCCCTGTGCTACTAAAACTATGAGCTATATTGATCTGGGAAGTCCACTTCTGGTAACTGCCCTTGCTGGGACTGCTGTCTGGAGTCCAGGCTCACGCTGGGTGTGCTCAGACCCAGTGGTCATGCAGGTTGCGGAAGGGTGCTGCTGAGGGATCCTGACCAGATATCCAGCCCGGTTCTCTCAGGCATGGCCCGGGAGCATTCAGACCATGTGGTGGATCACAGAAGGCTGTGGTCCTAGAGCCAGGTTCCTGGTGCCCACACGTGGCTGTCTCAGGTGTGGGAGTGCATTCAGACCTCGCAGTTGCACTGGTCACGAAATACTGTGGTCCTAGAAATCGCGGGCTGGTGCATACCCCAGGCTCTTTCAGGTGTGGATGGGAGTGCACCCAGCAGAGTGGTGGTGTAAGCAGCAGAAAGCTGCGGTCTCCCTGACCATGGACTGGAGGCCCTTCAGGACTCTCTCTGGCATGGGTGGTCACTGGCATTGACAGTTCTGGGAACATGGGATTAGGCCTCTGCCCATGACTGCCCAATTCCACCAGTTGCCCCTTAAGATCTTTTGCTTTTTTTGAGTGCTTTTAACCAGACTCTAAGTTAATGGTGGTTTCCAATCACAGGGAACTTTCGTATTGGGGTATTACTTTCCAATGGGTCACTTCTGGTGGCTCCCTCCCCATTCTGTTTATCCTCCACTATCAGTTTGAGTGTTCCCACTCCACTTTACTCTCCACTGATGTCTTCTTCCACATAGAGATCCAGAAGTATGTAATATTACATCTTAGACTGATCTCATGGTTGTTCAGAGTGTTCTGGTAGATATTTAGCTCACTTTAGGAAACTGGTTGAAACAGTCTCCTACTTCTCTGCCATCTTGCCCCTCCTCCATGCATCCCCTCACTTTCAATCTGCTGCGTCTGTAGGTCTCAAATGAGTCTCTTGTAGACAGGATATAGCTTGGTCTTGCTTTTAAAAAATACATTCTGATACCCTATGTCTTTGGAACATTTATTCCATGTACATTCAGAGGAATTTTTGAAAGATATGAATTTAGTGCCATCCTATTATCTGTAGTGTTGCTGTTTTTGTAGATTGTCTCTGTTCATTTCTGGTCTTTATTACTTTTGGGATCACTCTTCCCTCAAAGGATCCTCTTTAGTATGTCTTGCAAAGTTGTTTTAGTGTTCACAAATTCCTTTAGTTTTTATTTGTTCTGGAAACACTTTATCTCTCCTTCTATTATTAATGACTGCTTTGCTAGATAAGGTATTCTTGCCTGCATATTTTTTCCATTCAGCATGTAGAGTATATTCTGAAACTGCTTTCTGGCCTTCCCTGTTTCTGTGGACAGATCTCATGCAAATCTGATCTGTCTTCCCTGTATGTTAAAGACCCTGACCCACTGCTTTCAGGATTCTTTCATTGTCTGTGTATTTTGTGAATTTGACTACAGCATGTGTTGGTGATGGCTGGATTTTGTTGAATTTAATGGGGATTCTCTGTGCTTCTTGCATTGTGAAGCATGTTTCCTTCCTCAGGTTAGGGAATTTTTCAGCCCTAATTTGGCCAAATAAACTTCTGCCTCCTTGTTTCCTGTCTTCATCTTGTGGGATTCCTACGATATGAATGTTATTATGCTTTAAGTAGTTAGAGTTCCCTAAGTGTACATTAGTGATCCAATACCTTTCTCTCTCTCTCTCTCTTTTTTTAAGATTTTATTTATTCATTTGACACAGAGAGAGATCACAAGTAGGTAAAGAGGCAGGCAGAGAAAGGGGGAAGCAGGCTCCCTGCTGAGCAGAGAGCTGGATGTGGGGCTTGATCCTAGAACCCTGGGATCATGACCTGAGCTGAAGGCAGAGGCTTAACCTACTGAGCCACCCAGGTGCTCCTATGATCCAACATCTTTCTTTCTCTCTTCTCTTCACCTTTATTTTTTCATAATTTTATGTTTTATATCACTGGTTCATTCCTTTGCTTCAACCATTCTCACTGTCATGGTATCCATTTGGAAACGCATCTCAGTTGCAGCACTTTTAATTTGGGTCTGAATAGTTTTTTGTTATTTTATCTCTGCAATAAAGGATTCTCTAGTGTCTTTTACGTTTTTTTCAAGTCCAGCCAATAATTATAAAAATAATTATCAATTTTAGCTCAGACGCCCTATTTATATCTCCATCAATTAAACACCTGGCCATCACTTCTTGCTGTTCTTTCTTTTGGGGTGAATTCCTGTCTTGTCATTTTTGATGTCAAAGAAAATAAAAATGAAAAAAATAGATAATAATTTCAAAAAAATAAAGGAAGCTAGATCCTAGATGTGTTTTGGTCTGTTTATTAACGGAAGCTTGATCAATTTTTTAAAAAAATAAAAATTTGAATGTTAAAAAATTAAACATAATAAGTAAAATTAAAAATTGCTTTTTCTGTATTAAAAAAAAAGAAAAGAAAAAGAAAAGGAGGGCTAGATCCTGTTTTCCCTAGAGCTGAAGCTTTGCAGCATTCCTTGATCAGTAAACATGGTGTGTGCAAAGGTCTTGTCCTTGTCTTCTGGGGGAGAGGCCTACTGTTGATTCTTAGGTGGACTTGCCCTAGTGGAGTTACACCTGCAGGGCACAGGGCAGCTCTGGCATCCACTTGGTGGTGCTGTTTTCCTCACTGAGGTTGGTCAGTGCTGGTCAGTGAAAACAGCTCCCCTCCCATTCTCCAGAGGGTGGAGCTTGTATCGCCACCCCCACCCCCTCCTCAGTTAAGCTCTGGAGATAAGCAATCACTCCCTGGCTTTCATCAGATCCCTACCTTCACCCTGTGTCTGAGCTCTTACCTGCCAGGTGGTGTAGCACTTCCGTTTTATCTCAGGTGTGGTTGGGTTTAAAAACTCCAAACTTCAGAGACAGCCCCATCCCCCCATAGTGTGGATCCACACTGATACTTTAGGGGTGGGTTTTGGTGCTCTGTGGCTGGTGCCGGCTTGTCCCAGGAAATGGTCACACAACTGCACAGCAGTTGAGAGTTTATGGTAAATCACAGCACAAAGCTGGTACCAAGGTTTGCCACCCTCAATCTGCATCTTTGTTCCTATGCTGGTGAATGGGGCAGCTCTATTGAGTGCTATTGCACTTGCCAGGTCTTTTACCGCTACAGAGGCCATATCACCTCTACCAAATGCACTCTAAGGAGGGGAACTATTTAGCTCCATGCAGTTAGGGGAATCCTCAGAATGCTGCCCCCTTTGGGTTTCCACTCTCCTTTCCCACCAGAGCACCCCTCAGCTCGCCCAGCGTGAGCCTGGTGATGGCACTGATCCTCGAAAATTCAGAGTGTGCTCTGCTGTTTATAAAAAAGTTGTAATTTATTTTATTTTAGTTTGGTTATTTTATTTGCATTATTTAAATCCTCTCCTTTTTCTCAGTTAGTGGTTTTGGGAAATAGTTTTTCTTGTGAAATCCTCTGCCCGTTTTCACTCTTTCTCTCTCACTCCTCTCTGTGGTCAGGTTTCCCTCCCCTCCACAATGCCTATGGCTCTTTTCTCCCCCAAATCAACTCTGCAGTTTATACCTTCCACAAGGTGGTCTTTTTTCTTTTCTGCTTGTAGAGGTGCAGATTTGTTCTCTCAGTCCACAGATCAATTTCCTGCATGTCCAGAATGATTTGATATTTATCTAGCTGTGTTCAAGGGAGGAGGTAAGTTAGGGTTGCCCTCCTCCTCTGTCATCTTAACCCTCCCCCTGGTCTCTCCTTCCCCAAAAATCCCTTTTACTAATTCTTGCAGAGGTGATTTAATGGTCATGAACACCTTTAGTGTTTGTTTGTCTGGGAAACTCTATCTTTCCTTCTACTCTGAATGATAACCTTGCTGGATAGCGTATCTTGGCTGCAGATTTTTCTCATGAGGCACTTTGAATATATCATGCCATTCTCTTCTGCCTTGGAAATTTCTGTTGAAAAATCTCTTGCTAGCCTTATGAGTTTTCCCTTGTCAGCTATGACTTCCTTCATCTTGCTACTTTTAACATTTTTTATCACTATATTTTGCAAAGTTAATTAAATATGTCTTGGTATTGGTCTGCTTCTGTTAATTCTTTTAGGGGTTTTCTGAGCCTCCTTCAACAGATTAGAAAATTTTTCAGCTATTACTTCAAGTCAATTTTCTGCCCCCTATCTCTTTCTTCTTCTGGGTCTCCTATAGTACAAATATTATGTTTCATGGAATCACTGAGTTCCCTAAGTCCATTCTTGTTTTGCATAATTCTTTCTTTTGTTCAGCTTATTTCCCCTTACTCTGTCTTCCAGGTCACTAATTTGTTCCTCTGATTCTTCTATCCTGCTGTTCATTCTATCAAGTGTGTTTCTCATTTCATTTATTGTGCTCTTCATGTTGACTATATTGCTATTCCGGTCTTAATGACCTCACTCATGTCTTCCACTCTTTTCTCAAGTCTAGTGAGTATCCTTATGATCATTGCTTTAAATTCTCTATTAGGCATGTTACTTACAACTGTTTTGCCTAGATCTCTGGTCGTGGCCTTGTCTTATTCATTTGGGATAAATTTCCCTCTCTCCCCATTTTGTCTGTTTCTCTGTGTTAAGAAAGTCAAGATGAAAAGCACAATAAATGCAATGAGAAACACACTTGATGTAATGAACAGCAGGATAGAAAAGCCTTCTGCTCTTCAAAGTAGTGCCTTTATGAAGAAGCATTCCTGGAGTATCCTGTAGTGCAGTGTCTCCTATTCACCAGAACCTGGCACTTCAGCAGAGTATTCTATATGTATTGTTTACATCCTGCTGGTGTGTCTGTCTCTTTTCCTTTCAGTGCATTCATCTGCACCGACTCTGCCTGCTGTGGGCTGTGCTTGCTCTTTGTGGTATTAGTGTAACCCAGGCAGGCCAGCTCTGCTTGCGAGTGAGGTCTATGCCCGCCAGGGAAATCCGGCGGGGGTGGGGTGGGGTGGGGTGAGGCAATGGTGTTAGCAAAATTTACAGTGCACCACTAGTTTTTTGTAGGATCCCCTGAAGTGCTGCTATGGCTAGGGATGTACAACTGGCTGTGCTGTGGTGGTTGCCCCTGATGCAGTGGTTGGGCTAGGCAGAAGCTATGTATCTGGTGGCTGTGCAGGGTGTACAACTGCAACTAGGGACACACAATTACAGCTGGGGTATGCAACTGGGTGGTGTGGAATGTCATCTGGGGGCACACAAACAGTCACACAGGCACAGCATATGATTGTGGCTGGGGGAATGCAGCTGGGTGAAATACACGAGGATGACTTAGAGGCATACAGCTGGATGCCCACATGGCTTTAACAAAATTTGCCCTGAGTCCACGACCAAGCCTAGCAGGCTTGGAGTAGGTGAGCCCTCGGGAGAATTTGGGCATAGCGCACTGCTATCAGGTTAAGTAGCAAGTGTCTATGCCATCCTACCTCCCCCAGGTGTCCCTGTGTTTATACTGGGGGTAGTGGAGGAAAATGATACCTGTCAGGTTATTTTCATAGTTCCCCACTCTGAAGTCAGTATGAACAATCTTCTTCTGTTTGCCACTGTTTTGTGTAAACTGCTTTTATGTTCCTCTCTGCACAAGCTGCTGTCTCTTTATGGGCAACAACCTAGCTATCACTTAGCCTCCCAGCTTGCCCCGTGTTTAATCAGCTTACCTCCAAAGCCCCTCATTTCAAGTCTCACTGGTTTTACGAGCACATTATTCAGCCCTTCTGGTTTTTTAAGTCAAATGCTAAGGGTTTGTCTTTCCCATGTGAGTTCCCTGGCACAAGGGCCCATTTCTCTGCCCTCTTTGTTTGTACAGTTCCCTCCTTCCTGCAGGTAGTCTCCATCTTCCTGACCATTCTTTCAGATGCAGCTTCTTCTCTATATTTAGTTGTGGAGTTTGTTCCATTAACCTTTAGTTCACTCTAGTTTATTGACTTGAATGTGAATAGTATCTAGTTGAAAATGTGGTGAGTTCAGGGTCCTCTTACTCTGCCACCTTCCCAGGCTCCCTGGTTCCTGTATCAACATCGTGTGACTGATTGCCTAGTTACAACTTTGCCTCTTTATGTTTCAGAAATTATACAGATAGATATGACTCAGTTATCATTACTTGATATCCCTGTCTTTCCAGATTTACTTCAATTTCCTAGTTCTTTCTACCTTAAGGAGACAGTACTGTCCAGACCCTTCTTAATAAACTCTTCTCAAGGATTCCAACAGCCTACAATCTCCTAGTGGCTCCAGTCATACCCACTTCCTCAGGCCTTCACAAAGGAGCCCAGGTGGGGAACCCTAGCACATGCCAGAGACATTCCCCAGCTTTCATTAATGAGAGAGAGATATACCCATTTTTATAAAATTCTAGAAAATGCAAACATTTACAGTGACAAAAAGTAGATCAGTAGTTGCCTGGGACTGGGGCCAGAGCAGGAATCTGCCACAAGAGGACTCTTTTAGGGATGATGAAATGTTCTGTATTTTGATTGTGGAGATGGTTTCCTGCATGGACTTATCTATCAAAACTCATTCAACAATATACTTTAAATAGATGCAGTTGTTACACATATTTCATGACTCAATATACTTGATTTTTGGAATGGAAAAAAGTCTGTTCACTATCCAAAAAAAATTTTTTTAATAGTTTTGCTAACACACAACTTAAGTGACACACAGATTGGAAATGAAAAGAATATTAACCCTTATTTATTGTATACTTAGAAAAGCTAAGAAATAAAACTAAAAAACTATTACAACTAAAAATAATTTAGCAAGGCAACTGGGTCCAGATAAAATTTTTTAAATTCAATACTTTTAAAAAATACTAGAAATAACCAATAGAAATTCAGGTGGCTTTCATATATAGCCCATTTTCCTCCATGCAAGAGCCAGAGTACTTTTCAAGGAAGTAAGGACATTCATTCCTGCTGAACATGTACACCAGACTGGTGGGGGGGGGGTAATATGCTTATGAGTAGTGCTGGCTCTCCCCATCCAGACTCAAGAGTGGTAAGAGGATGAGCAAATAACAAACAGAAGGTAAAGTTACCACATACAACAGGCACAGGAGTCTACTGAAGACATGACTAGCAATGTGCAAGTCACAGTGGAGGAATGGGGATATGCTAATATGAGCTCCTTCTCAGAATCTGGATGCTCCCAAGATAAAACACTTTTAAGGAAGTCCTATCTGCAGATCTTGTAAAGGAAAATGGAAACAAACAGTAAAAATACACTGAAAACAGAAATTTAATTTAAAACACTTATTTCAAAATGGCTAATTTCTAGCTATATACTTCATTCAGTAGTTTTTACAGATCTCCCCAATAACATTCTTCTTAATCTTTTCTGAGATGCCTCCCCCCAAATCACATCTAATTCTTATTTTATTTAGCCTCAATTCTCTTTTCTTCTCCATTGTCTCAGATATAAGTCAGAGCTCACAATAATCTCTCCTCTCCAGGTTACATAATCTGACATTGCCCATCTAACCTCCTCCTCTGCCACACTGTCATTCCTACTGTCCTGCTAAAAGAAATGGGGAAGACACCAGAGGCAAAGCTCCCCAGCACTGGGGCACTCCTGCATTGGTTAAAGGGACAGGTGTTCAAGCTAATGTCTCATATGACTACAGGACTCTGAAAAGACCTCCTGATGGCCCAGAAGATTATTACAATAATTAAATGTACTCCTCTCACCTTGACATTAAATGGCAGTTATAGGCAGACTGAACTATACAGTAAGGAAATCAGAGTCACTCGGAGTACAAATCACAGAAAGCAGGGAAAAGTACATGTCAGTGGGGTAACTGCTGACTCCAAAACCTAGACACACACACACAGACATGCATGCACAGAGGCATGCTCAAGCATAAATTGTTAGTTTTTTGAGGCTGAGTTAACAGCACTAAAACTCCCAGAGGCATATACCCCAGAGGTATATGCAGAAGATATGAATGACACCTTTGTCTGTAGTAACCTATGATATCCATCTTTAAAAGTCTTAGGTCCAGTGGTAAAAGGGAAGTACATGCCCAGTTTAAGAACGGTTGAATTGGAAAGGTGAGTTTTAAACAATTATTAAACTAGCATATGAAAATTATCTATATGATAAAATAAATACCTAACCTCAAAGAGCCTACATTAAGTTGGTATGAAAGTATATACCAATGCCTTAATAATTATTCTGAATGCAATTTAGTAACAATTGCAAATTGTAGCACAGACTAATTTGAAGCACGGAATTCAAATCAACAGACATTTAGGAGGATGGAAAAAGCATCTCAAGAAGAAAGTCTTTCTGGGATCAGCTGGATCTTAAAGGGTCTGAGAGATAAAGATTAGCAAACAGGAAGAAGAAAAGGTTTTCTAGATAGGAAATACAAGTGATGAGGATCTAGACTGTAATAAAATTTTTTAAAAGGCCACACCCAAGATAGGAAAAATCAGAGCATTGGAGAATGACTTTATGCAAATGAATTATCTAGAAAGAAAGGAAGCATTTAATTACTGTCCTTGAAAAGCACACAATTTGATTATGGGATTCCTAACTAAAACCAGAGATACATTTTTCAACAAAAAAAGAGAAGGTAGGAAGGGAGGGAGGGAAAAAGAGAGGGAGGGAAAAAGGTAGGGCGGGAACCTATAAGTACAAGAAATGTGTAGTCCTTACTTCCCTCATAGTTGGGAAGGATGGCCCTGTGACTCTTCCACCTTCATGACCCAGCAGAAAGAATGCACGGAATGGACCTCGTTGATTAGTGATTCCAAGAGGAGATCAGGGTATCTTTCTTACGAAGAAAAATGAACTCAAAATATCTTGCTCTGTCTTGGGGAATCTTCCTTAACAAACTGAGTAAGCCAGAGCTGAATGCTTCTCTCCAGTGTGAATTCGCTGGTGGTGATTAAAAGTGGAACGCTGACTGAAGGCTTTCCCACACTCAATACATTCATAGGGCTTCTCTCCTGTGTGAACTCTCTGGTGCACAGTGAGCTGTGAGCTGTCACTAAAAGCTTTCCCACAATCTGTACATTTATAGGGTTTCTCCCCTGTATGGGTTCTCTGATGAACCATAAGGCTAGAATTATGACTGAAGACTTTCCCACACTCATTACATTCATAAGGCTTCTCACCAGTGTGAATTCTCTGGTGTATAATGAGGTAGGAGTTCTGATTGAAGGATTTTCCACACTCGTTACATTTATAGGGTTTTTCACCTGTGTGAAGTCTCTGATGTCGAATAAGACATTTGCTGAGACTGAATGCCTTACCACACTCATTACATTCGAACGGTTTTTCTCCAGTATGAATTCGCTCATGGTCAACAAGTTGAGAGATCTGACTGAAGGCTTTCCCACACTCAGTACATGTATATGGTTTTTGTCCAGTGTGGAGGCTCTGATGTCGAATAAGACACTTACTCCGACTGAAAGCTTTGCCACATTCATTACATTCATAAGGCTTCTCCCCAGTATGGATCCTCTGATGATCAACAAGATTTCTATTAGAACAGAAAGCTTTCCCACACTCACTACACTTGTAAGGTTTTTTACCAGTGTGAAGTACCTGATGTCGGATGAGATTTTTACTTCGACTAAAGGCAGCCCCACACTCATTGCATTCATAAGGTTTCTCCCCAGTATGGGTTCTCTGGTGGTCAAAAAGTTTGGAACTCTCATTGAAAGCTTTTCCACATTCATTACACTTATATGGTTTCTCACCATTATGGAGTCTCTGGTGTTGAATAAGATGGGAGCTATGTCGGTAAGTCTTTCCACACTCATTGCACTCATAGGGCTTTTCCCCTGTGTGGGTTCTGAGATGAACTATGAGTTGAGAGGTCTGCCTGAAGGTCTTACCACATTCATTACACTCATAGGGTTTCTCTCCAGTATGGATTCTCTGATGTCCAATGAGGTGTGAACTCCAATTGAAAGCTTTACCACATTCATCACACTGATAAAATTTCTGTCCCTTCAGAACTCCCTGACATTCTACAGCACTAGAGGACAGATCTGGATGTTTCCCAAGTTCATTATATTCATCATATTCATCCTTTGTGGACTTATCTTCATCCTCCTGTGTTATTCTGAAGAGCTCATTTTCCAGTCTGCTCCCTTCTTCCTCTGAGGGTTGCCCTTCCAGCTTTTCTAAAGTACCTTCACAGGCAGCTCCTGCCTCTGGCTCCCCAGAAACTACTCCACAGAGGCCTCCAGATGTCCCATCAGATGACACCGGTCCTTTAGAAACTTCCTGCTCTGCAGGCAACTCTGAATGCCACATCCTAGTCTCACCTGCTGCCAAAAGAAAGAAGAATACTTTATTAATTTCTTTTTCTCCTGATGAAACAGAATCAGGAGTCTGTGGACCTGAGAAAACCTTCATGTTAGGGGATACATTAAAGATGAAATATTAAGAACAAGAGAAAGATGGGAAATAGCTCAAACTTTTCTTCATGGACAGAAAGACAAAGAGGGGAAAGAAGGTCAGTGGGAGAGGGTGGAAGAAGAGCTATCAGGACAGAGCTCTGTCCTGACAGCTCTTAATTGCCCCACTTATTTGTCCAATCAAAAAGAGCAGCTGGAAGGCAAGAGAGCAGACTGTAAAGGTGTTGTGATCTTAGAGAAATCACTTAATAAAATGATGAACTCTAACATCCTTTCCAATCATGACACTGTATGGTTCTGTGGTTCCCAGTAAAGGTAGTGTGGAGAGAGAGGTGCCTGGGTGGCTCAGTGGGTTAAAGCCTCTGTCTTCAGCTCAGGTCATGATCTCAGGGTCCTAGGATCGAGCTCCGTGTTGGGTTCTCTGCTCAGCAAGGAGCCTGCTTCCCTTCCTCTCCGCCTCTCTGTGATCTCTCTCTGTCAAATGAATAAATAAAATCTTATAAAAAAAAAAAAGAGGGGCACCTGGGTGGCTCAGTGGGTTAAGCCTCTGCCTTCAGTTCAGGTCAAGATCCCAGGGTGCTGGGATTGAGCCCCACATCGGGCCCTCTGCTCAGCAAGGAGCCTGCTTCCCCCTCTCTCTCTGCCTGCCTCTCTGCCTACTTGTGATCTCTCTCTCTGTCCAATAAATAAATAAAAATCTTAAAAAAAAATAGTGGGGAGAGAAAGGAAGGGGAAATACCTCAAATCAAATATGAGAAACAGTATGGGCAAATACAATTAGGAAAAAATGTACCAAAAAAGTGAGTCTTATATGTAAGGACAGTGACAAGATTCAGAGAATTCACAGGTTCAGAAATACTGGGGGAAAAATATTGTGGAAGGGACAGCAAAGCTCTAAAAGTGGGGAGTCCACTAGTCTCTGATGCACTAGACTGGCAGAAGTCAGTACAGTAAGTACTACATTTCTAAAAAAATTAAGAAACGGATTGATAATTTGAAATATGAATCAAAATATGTCTTTGGTATCTTGATAATCTAGAAGCACGGGAAAATACATAGTTGAATATTTCCTTTCGAATTTGGAAAAGGTAGAAGTAGCAAGCAATCAGTCATGTCTGAACACGAAACTGTTGGTTCTTTTAACCAGGGCCACAAGCCATCATGGCATTTTAGCATATGGAAAGTTATAGCTATCCTGGACTCCTAAGCCCATCCACCCTCTCCAGAGTTGGCTACTATCCTAGACTTGCCAGCCAGAGAGCCTGCCCTGAAAACACTCCTTTCCAGGAAGCTGTTCTGCCTCAGTCTTTCCTGAAGGAGAAAATGTAACTGGTCTCAATACATCTCAGACCACAACCAACTAGACCAGAGCACCATGCCCAAGTGTAGCTTCTCTGTATGTTACACTTCAGCCTCTGTTGTGGCCAGGAGCAAAGTTCTGCCCAAACAGAGATGATACTTAATGGCTGAACCACCCTTGGAGGCCCTTTCTAAGTAAAATTTGAGCTGGAAATAAGGCAAAATAAAGAGAACTAAAACAAGAAGTCACTCTAAACTGAAATGAGGCATGGAGAGAAGCCAAGCCATTAGGGGCCATAGCATGCAGAAAGTATATGGGAATGGGAAATCTAATAAAGAAGTAGCTATGAGGGGACAAGAGATTCAGAGTGAAGAAAATGGGAAGACAAAACAGATATGCAGGGAGCAACTGCCTCACATTCCCTGGCATAAAAATTATTTGCTATTGTTGCTGAGGGTCCTGTTTCCCAAAGGACGGTCTAAGTGGTAGGTCTGATCAGCCTACTCCTTCCAGACTTATTTAAGTAAAACAGCTCAGTACTTACAATAACATGAGTGGCCCCCTATTCCTTACAACTACAAATTCTAATCAAACCACCCTAGGTCAATTAATAATGGAGTAAAGACAATGTTGATAACTTAGGGCTGAGTGATGGACACAAAGAGGTTCATTACAGTATTCTCTCTACCTTATCTCATCTTTGCAACTTTCCATGATAAAAAAGCTGGGAAAAAATAGAATAGAGGAAAGAAAATGTAAAGAAAAGAATGCAGACTGTATTACTGGCAAACAGAATCATTAACCAATGAGGCCATGCTGCAATAGTTTTTCGGCATGATGCACCAGTACACAGCTCTCTGACTGAGGGCTGGACCTTTCTACTTCCTCTCAGTATAGTCCACAGACAGGAACTGGTACGCTGCAGATTCCTGGAATGATAAGCTTCTACTGCTCAGGGATATTCTCAGCCTGAAGGGCAGAAACATCAGGGTACCAAGAGCCCAGATAGGACCCTGGTGGGCATAGGGGTAAGGGAGGCAGAGAAGCTGGGATGACACATCTAAGAGGACAAGTCCAGGGCCAGAAAGAATCCATGAACTCAGTAGGCGGGACCCAATTCCAGAGGAAGCAATTAGGCAGGAAAACCACAGGATTAATCTCAGAATTGGGCAGAGCCCTGGAGATGAGTGCTAGCTATTCTCAGGCCACAGACTTGGGGACTCAAGGAAGACAGAGTCCAGCTCACCTGGGGCCTGACCATCTGAAGCATAGTTGCCACTGCCTGATCTCCTGACTTCCCAGCTTGGAAAAGGGCAGGCACCTGGGAAGCACACTGACCTGAGGGAGGGAGAAAAGAGAGCTATGAGGACAAACCCTGCTTCGGCTCCAATAAGGTCTGTATCCCAGGTAGTGGGTTCAACAGGACCCACGCAGCTCCACACACTGCCTCTCATCCCTCTTTCATACAGGCGTTATTCTGACTGCGCTGTGAATTTTCCATGCAAGTTTACTCTGAGGGTGCAGAGGGTTCCCTGGTCCAAGTAAGAACTGGCCATTCCTCCCAGCCCTCACTCATTTTAAACTCTCTGAAGGAAGCTATACTTTGGCCCACTTTCTCTCCCCATGGCTTCCTTAGCATTAGCCCTGCCTGATTTGCCCCTCACATTTCTGGCCCTTCATTCCCAATTTCCCTTCCTTTTTTTGGCTTCTCATTATGGATGCTGCAGGCGCTGGGCCTCAAAGCATCCCTTTTTGCTCTGGCAGAGATCTCACGGACTCTGAATGCTCTGAAGTTGCTTTCCCAGTTCCAGCTCTCTTCTAGACCCCCATTACAGACTTCCAGTGGCCTACTGGACATTTCATTTGGGTGTCCCTCTTTATCTTATATTCAGTCAAAAATGGATATTCTTACCATCTTCCTATCCTGACTTTCCAAGTTCTGTCAATGATTCTAGACATCTCCCATTCCCTCTCTTTCCTTAAACTCACATCTATAAATAGTCCTCCAATTAAGCTTTAGTTTCACCATGATCGCTATTAAATCTCCAAATGGCTCCTATTGGAAACTGACAATCTCATAATAAAATTCATATGGAAAACCAAGGAGTTCTAGCTATGAGAATACTGGGAAAACACAAGCTGAAGGATTTATAATCCCAATGTCAAAATTTACTAAGTAGCAGTCATCAAAGTAGTGTAGTGCTGACATAAGGTCAGACACAGAGATCATTAACAGAATAAGCATCGAGTTATAAACCCATATATCCACAATTACTTATTTTTGACAAAAGTCCTAAGAACACTGAAAGGAAAAGAGATTTTTCAACATGTGGTGCTGGAAAAACTAGATGTGCATACAAAAAGGATAAAGACTGACCCTACTTCAGACCATAGAAAGACAGAACAACTTGGCATCTGTTACATCATGGCCTCATAACTCAGTGCACCATGTCACAAATGACACTCATTTTCCCCTGAAACCACCCTCCATCTCTCGCCATCACTAAGCACATTTCTGAAATCACTGCCTTCACCCAAAAGCCATCCCCTCTTTGTTATAAACCAATACCTATCCAACATCTTCCGGACTCAGCCAATAATATCAGGACAGACAAAAAATAATGACTAAACACAGACGGAAAGAGGCTCACACCAGAAAGCAAGCTGCCATCCCACTAACGGAAAGAAACTACACTCTTGCTCTCACGGCATGAAGAGTAAAATAAAGGACTACATTAAGGAGTCTGCTAAAGCTCCAGCAGAGTAAAGAAGCCTTGCTGTAAAAACTAGGGGAGAAAAAGAAGAGTAAATATTTCAGAAAACAAAAGCAAAGGAAAAGGAGGGATATGATAAAGTGGTGGCTGAAGGCCCACAGACAGACTTGAAGACCAGCAGCAACAAAAGGCTGAGAGGAAAGGGAGCTTCAGGCACAAGAGGGGCAGGCTCCAGCCTTGTTGACCCCAGCAGCACAAACAGGTGCAGAAACAGCTGCTCAGAAGGAAGCTAAAAGTCAAGAGAAATAGGGATAGGGACTTTCCCTGAAAAACTTATAGAACAGACTGGAGAAGGGAAAGAAATGGAAGTATGAAAGAAATAGAAAACTGATCAGGTGACTAGAAACCTGGCATTCCGGCTAAAGACAATGAACTCAAGGTCAGAAACAAGTATTTTGAAGAAATGCATCCACCAGGAATATAAACGGCATGACCTATCTCAGGAAATGAGACCCACAGCATAATAAGCACCAATTTTAAGCCTCCAAGCAGACCTTTCTGAAGCAGCTGTCATAGAAATGTCTAAAGAGGTAGGTGAAGTATCTGGACAGCGGTGATGAGAAGACTGACAGACAGGAAACTGAGGGCAAACGCCAGGAATATGGCAAAGGATTCCAGGCCTTTGACCAAAGAAAGGGTTAGGCCAGCTTCTACAACCTTGAACATGGAGAAGACCCTTTTGGACTCTGGATGAAAGACCCAGAGCACAGTAAGGACATAGGAGGCCAGTGAGCTGATCCTGCAACCTTAAATTCAGGTATCCTAATGCCTCAGGGTTTCTCCATGTCCCAACTAGCTTTTGAGAACAAAAGGAAAACTTCACTCATCCCAAACCCAGGAGGAAACCTATCAGGCCTCTTCTCCCAGAGCTTCATACCTTAATACCAGTCTCAATCCCACAGTGAAAATGGCTTTGTAAAGCACCGGGAAAATCCCAAGCAATTATCGGGGCATTTTCCAGGGGCATTCTTTTTTTCCCTTCTTCTCTTTTCATTCTTTCTTTCCTTCCTCCTTCCCTCCCTTTCTTCAACTCATACACAATGTGATTTTGTTTTCTTTTAAAATCCTCATTAAGCAGTCTCTTACTCTTGTGTTTTTCCTACCAGTGTCAGGGTACATATGCTTTATTTTATACACTGGTACGGAAACAAGAAAAACTGCTTCTAGTACATAACTGGAATGTTATATTAAACAAATCCATCAATTAAGAAATGAACTCAAACCTCGTGTCCCACACTTGGGTTCTCCATACCATTCTCCAGTAAACGGAACTAGGGCTCCCTGGAGAAGTGGTGGTCTTCAGGGCTGGGGAGGGAAAGATACAACACAAGCATTCTGTGGTGCCAGAAAGTCAGGGAAAGACACCAAAATGGATGTGGGCACTTCAAGGGGAAACAGGAGCCAACTGCAAAGAGCGCCCAATGGCCAAGGCTAGAATAATTCAAGTAACAAAATAATACCAGCACTGCCTCAGAGCTCAAAGCATACATACCCAACATCACACACTGATATAACTAACTGAATGAATAAAACAAAGGGAAACAAGGCACAACTCTTCCTCAGAAAGTATTCCAATTAATAACTGCAGGGAGAATAACAGAAATGAAAGTCACTTTTAGACCATTACACTAGTAAGATCCACCAGGAAGGCTAATTAGTAGGTGAAACTTAAGGTGAAACAGGATATTGCTATGCAAGGTCTCAAAGTATAATTGCTAGTTACAGAGGGAAAGACAGTATCTTTACAGTGGTGACCCGTGGCAGACACCACTAGATCAAAATTAATATCAACAGTAATAAGACATATCGACACCATCCAATCGAAGCAGGAGAAAATGCCTGACAAAACCAAAGTGAGGAGCATTCTAAAAATACCAGCACAACATACTTCAAAAGCATCGAGGTCACGAAGAACAGGGAAAGATGGAGAGACCGTCACATACTAAAGGAAAACTTGGAGACATGACTACTAAACGCAACGAGGGATTCTAGACTGGATCCTGGAACAGAAAAAGGTCACTCGTGAGAAGCTGATGACCTCTAAATATTAAAGTCAGCAGTTTAATTAACAGTACTGCGCCACTGTGGAATTCTTAAGTTTGATGACTGTTCTGTGGTTAACTTTAACTTTAGGCAAACTGAGCGAAGACTACAAGGGAACTCTACAACTTCTGCAACCCCCCGTAAATCTACGATTACTCAAAAGAAAAAAGTTTTTTGAATTGAGGAAGTGTGTTACCGTTTGTTTTTCTCTGATTTACTTTTTTTCTTAGCTTAAAAATTAACTTGGCAATCAAAGATACCAAATACTGTCATTCTTGTCTCCAATTTACAGTCATTCTTTTATTAACTTAACAATATCTATTGAGCACCTACTATGCCCCAGGCACTAAGGTCTCTGTGGTGAATGATACAAAATAATAATAATAATAATAATAATACCGCCTTCCAGAGCTCACAGGAGAACAGCCAACGAAGTGTAGATATGTTAAGAGGTATGTTACAGTGTCCAAAGCAATGCAGTTTAATAAAACAAGAAAGGAGGCTAAAAGTTTTAAGATCTGGGAAGGAAAACATTCTGATCATTACGACCCACAGGAAGGATTACGGTTTTTAACCAAACTTTGTCTGCCTTTCTCCAGCATTAACATGACATGTAAGAGCACCCTTATTCACCAGACTCTCAGTATACCCAGAGATACAGACACGTGCCAACAGACGCCAAGTCCTCTGAAATTCATTCCTCAAATTACAACTAAAGCCACTTGCTGACATCTCCCTGCAAATTTTCACTCTTGAACTACAAAGAGTTTGAAACAGGATGGTGTTCTTTCCTGGCCACCACTTTTAACCTAGAAGGAGACCATTCTCTGATTTCCGAGGCCTATGCAAGTCAGAGACAGTACAGTAGTTTTAAGTTAGAGCTGTACCTTCTGTTTAAAAATTCCCCTTTATTTAAAAAAAAATCCCCTTTATTAAAATAAAATCTGTAAAAAAAAACCTATATTACAAAAATAAAAACCTCCCTCTCGGACACTTCACTTTTCATTCTGAAAAGAGACAATCACCCTAATAAACAAGACTGCTATTTTTCTTCACAAACGTCACTTGTTGCGCTTTATGTAACACAGCTTAATGCAATGTGTGCTAAGGAAAAGAAACTGCAAACAAAAGGTTTTCTATCCATCACAGTCAGAAATATGTCTTAGTGATGCCGTAATGCTGGCACCAATTCTGACCACCAATGAACAAATGCATTCCGCCGGAATTTTCAAGAGGCAAGAGTATGACTGTGCTTAATGCCACTGAATGATGCCACACTTTAAAATGGTTAAAATGGTAAATTTTATTGTAGCCTAAGGTAAATAATATGCATATCTTATCGCAGCATTACTGTATCACAAGAATACTAAAAGAAGTTTTTAAAAGCAATGGAATGATCCAATTTCGTAATAAACAAACAAACATATATGTATGTATATGAGTTTGCATAATTATGAACAAATTTATACTGTCAAGAAGCATCTAGACGAAACTATTTGCGGACTGCGGTTACTCTTACTTTTCTGGCACTCACCCGCGTCACCTAATTGTCCATAATGAGTAGCTTTGTTCGCGTAATTGGGAGAAAGGATAAAGCGCAGAAGCCATTACTCCCAACTCTCTGCCCCGGGCTGCAAAGCACTTCCAGATACGCGCCTCCCCGAGGCGGGCACCGGCTTCCCGGCTAAATCACCCGCCCGGGGCGCAGCCTCCAGGCCCGGCCTCAGCCGCCAGCCGCCTCCCGCCCCCCTACTCTCAGACCGGGAGGGGCCAAACACCCCCGCCGCCCTCCCGAACCCTGCGCCAGCCAGCCGACCCCGACGCCCCAGCGCCCCGCCCGGCCGCTCACCGACTCCCCAGGCCCCAGCCAGCTCTTCCTGCGACCACACCACCGGGCCACGGCCTGTCGCCCCGCGCGGGTCTCTCCGTCAGCCCGGGGCGCGCACGCGCGCCGCCGCCCGGGTCCTCGGCAGCCTCTCTAGGAAGCCGGGAGGGCCAGCGTCTCGGCTTCTCCCTGGCGCCCGTGCAATACTCGCCAGCCTGTGAGCGCCTGGCTGGTCCCCAACACTCCTCCCCACACACACACACACACCCGCGCCCGGGCGCCTGCCCTCCACTCCTCAATCCAATGCCCTGTCAGGCTCCAGAGCTCTACGGGCCTTGCCCATTTTGACCACATCCCTTGCAAGTGTGTGCCTCGCTGCCCTCCAGGCCTTCTCCTCCCCACCCCCGCGCCCCCCAAGAATAGGATCCAAACCTGGAGGTCAAAATAGGGAGGCACTAAGTTCTAGCTGACTGGTTCTGGCCAAAGGGAGAGTTGTTAAGGGGGCCACTCATTGTATCTAGGGGTACTTGCTGATTTCCGACCACAGGGGCACAAAAAACGGTACCTTCCCGTGGCTTCCGGGGGTTTTCTTCTGAACAAATTTCAACTGAGTACATTTTAAAGATCTCACTGGCTTTTATTCAGGAGTTCACCAATAGGGCAGCATCCAGTCTACCAGACAGAAAGAAAGGAGCTGGAAGCACTATACAAGGCTGGACTTGTATAGTAGACTGGTTATTGCAATGTGACTTTCCTTATGTTATATTCTGAGCAGCGAGTTATACAGATGGACAGCATATTCAGCAGGCCAAATTGAGGAGTGTTTATTAAAAAGCCCGGGGCTGCGAGGGGGCTCATGTACTCCAAAATCTCACAGCCCCGAATGAGCTCAGGGGTTGTAATGCCGGATGCGTTGTACGCCCACCTTAGAAGACCACCAGAGACGCAAGTCAAAGCCAAACAAAAAGGGTCCTTTATTGCGAGTTCGAACCCGGACCTCCGGGCACTCGTTTGGTGACTCTGAGAGGTCCCGAGCAGAGTAAGTGTAGGGTTTTTATAAGCAGGTACAAACATGTTTTTGGGTGGGGTACAAACAAGTTAAAAAATCATACCTGGTGTTGGTCGATTGGTGTTGGGAGCCCGCGAGCGCATTAAGCAAGCATTCGAACAGAAGCGAAAGTAGCTAGTTAGCCCGCGCGTTGAGCAAGCACTTTTACAGAAGCAGAAGTAGCTGGTTGATAACACTTTCGGGGGTAAACAAGTTTCGGGTGGGGTGAGGTTTGTCCAGGCCTTTCAGGGTAGGCTTATAAAGGCATAAATCACATCCTGTTGCCAGTTTCTAAGAATTGCCAAGCACAGTATAGAAGCAAAAAAGTTGGTTAAGCAGATATCTAGGGTAGGGTACATTTCCTGGAATTGTTGTATCTGGAATATTTTGCGTCTTTTTCTGTCAAGGTTGCGATAACCCGGGTGCAATAACATGACTGTGTTAAGAAAGGCCGCTTTTTTACGAAAATGGTGTGACTTATGCTAAGTCCTTCTCCTAGATGTCTCACTTCTAGGGGATGCCAGGTTTTATCGGGTAGATTACCTAACTCATGATAATCAGGAAGATCTTGACTGACTTGTTAAAGTCAATCAAAGGCCCAAAATGGAGTTTCTTATGCTAGGAACACACACACACACACACGCATGCACACACACATGCACATGCACACCTAAACACAACGTCAGGAGTGAGCATATGAGGAAGGAAAAAGGAGACAAGTCTTTATTTAGGTTTGCAAACCTGGAAGGGCAACCCAATTCAATTGGTGTGCCCAACTGAAGAGGACCAGGGGAGGTGGTATTTTTAAAGCTTAAAACCATACTAGAGGGAAAAAAATCAGTTGGTATGGGTAGCTTGGTGATTGGTTGACCTTTTTTGCTCAGTATTGTGAGAGGGGGGAACTTTTCAGGTTTATATGCCTCAAGATGCTTATCATGATGCCAAGAAACATCTCTTCTAAGGACTCCACAAAACAGTGGCTGTTGCAAGATGGAGTCAGAGTGGTCAACCCCTCCCTGGCCCCCTTTCTTCTTCCACCTCATGTCACCACACTAGAACCTACTAGTTACAGTTTCAGCTTTCCCAGAAATGGAATCTTAAATCAGTCAATCAGGATTTTCCTGATCAGCATTAATTAGGTAATGTGCCTGATAAAAACCCCTACCATCCCCTATAAAAAAAGTAGCCTCGTAATAACCAACCTACCTTTTTGTCTAGTGTAACATCCTTATTTTTGCTCCCTTCCGTCTATAAAATGTATTGTCTTGTATAACTCTCTGAAGCTTCTTTCTCTCTGCTAGACTGGGTGCTGCCTGATTAATGATTCACTGAATAAAGCCAGTAAGATATTCAAAACTTGAATTTTGTTCTTTAACAGACTGGTTTTAGAATCCATGTCTGGGGCGCCTGGGTGGCTCAGTGGGTTAAGCCGCTGCCTTCGGCTCAGGTCATGATCTCAGGGTCCTGGGATCGAGTCCCACATCGGGCTCCCTGCCGAGCAGAGAGCCTGCTTCCCTCTCTCTCTGCCTGCCTCTCTGTCTACTTGTGGTCTCTCTCTCTGTCAAATAAATAAAATCTTAAAAAAAAAAAAGAATCCATGTCTGGGAGACTAAAATGTAAGTAAGTCACCAAAACTGTAAGTATATTAAGTCTCATTTTGATGATGTGGGGCATAGCATAAGCAACTCCCTATTGGTGTTCTTGTCTTGTCTTTAACAGTTACCATTTAAATCAGACTCTCAGCCTAACTGAGAGACATGAACCACAATTTAAGGCATTAGCGCTACTCCCAGCTACTGTTCTAGACTACTCACAGTTTTTGCTGAATCTCTGTGTGGTAATCATAGGCCACGATGCCAGGTTCACATTCTTTAAACTGGTTTATTCTCTTTGTAGCCTCTCCGACATTATAATATTAGGGAGATTATCCCCTTGGTGGTTAAGGATGCAAGCATGCATTTAATGCTTTTGCGTGAACAGAGTGCAAAAGGGGGACTGCAATGATCACTATAGGTAAAATGATTGCCAATGTCTGGAGTACACTTTGGAGTCATCATGGTCCTCAAGACCAAACCAATCAGGGTCAAATAAATCAGAGAAAGGGGTCACTTTCTTTCTTTCCTGCTTTTTGTTTTATTTAAATTATTTATTTATTTATTAATATATAATGCATTATTAGCCCCAGGGGTACAAGTTCTGTGAATCGCCACATTTACACACTTCACAGCAATCACCACAGCACATACCTTCCCCAGTGTCCATAACCCCACCACCCTCTCCCTACCCCACTCTTCCCAGCAACCCTCAGTTTGTTTTGTGAGATTAAGCGTCTCTTATGGTTTGTCTCCCTCCTGATCCCATCTTCTTTCATTTATTCTTTTTCTACATCCCAAACCCCCCACATTGTATCTCCACTTCCTCATATCAGGGAGATCATATGATAGTTTCTTTCTCCGACTGACTTATTTCGCGAAGCATAGTACCCTCTAGTTCCATATGCATCATCGCAAATGGCAAGATTTCATTTCTTTTGATGGCTGCATAGTATATACAACGGGTTGTATATATATACACCACATCTTCTTTATCCATTAATCTGTTGATGGACATCTAGGTTCTTTCCACAGTTTGGCTGTTGTGGACCTTGCTGCTATAAACATTCGGGTGCACGTGCCCCTTCGGATCACGACATTTGTACCTTTAGTGTAAATACCCAGTAGTGTGATTGCTGGCTCGTAGGGTAGCTCTATTTTCAACTTTTTGAGAAACCTCCATGCTGTTTTCCAGAGTGGCTGCACCAACTTGCATTCCCACCAACAGTGTAGGAGGGTTTTTCCCCTTTCTCCGCATCCTCACCAGCATTTTCCTGACCTGTTAATTTTAGGCATTCTGACTGGTGTGAGGTGGTATCTCGCTGTGGTTTTGATTTGTATCTCCCTGATGCTGAGTGATGTGGAGCCACTTTTTCATGTGTCTGTTGGCCACCTGGATGTCTTCTTTGCAGAAATGTCTGTTCATGTCCTCTGCCCATATCTTGATTGGATTATTTGTTCTTTGGGTGCTGAGTTTACTAAGTTCTTTTTTTAAAAATTTTTTTAAAAATTTATTTATTTTCAGCATAACAGTATCATTATTTTTTTCACCACACCCAGTACTCCATGCAATCTGTGCCCTCTATAATACCCACCACCTGGTACCCTGACCTCCTGCCTCCCCGCCACTTCAAACCCCTCAGATTGTTTTTCAGAGTCCATAGTCTCTCATGGTTCACCTCCCCTTCCAATTTACCCAAATTCCCTTCTCTCTAACTCCCCATGTCCTCCATGCTTTTTGTCATGCTCCACAAATAAGTGAAACCATATGATAATTGACTCTCTCTGCTTGACTTATTTCACTCAGCATAATCTCTTCCAGTCCCATCCATGTTGCTACAAAAGTTGGGTATTCATCATTTCTGATGGAGGCATAATACTCCACAGTGTATATGGACCACATCTTCCTTATCCATTCATCCGTTGAAGGGCATCTTGGTTCTTTCCACAGTTTGGCAACCGTGGCCATTGCTGCTATAAACATTGGGGTACAGATGGCCCTTCTTTTCACAACATCTGTATCTTTGGGGTAAATACCCAGGAGTGCAATGGCAGGGTCATAGGGAAGTTCTATTTTTAATTTCTTGAGGAATCTCTACACTGTTCTCCAAAGAGGCTGCACCAACTTGCATTCCCACCAATAGTGGAAGAGGGTTCCCCTTTCTCTACATCCCCTTCAACACATGTTGTTTCCTGTCTTGCTAATTTTGGCCATTCTAACTGGTGTAATGTGATATCTCAATGTGGCTTTAATTTGACTCTCCCTGATGGCTAGTGATGATGAACATTTTTTTCATGTGTCTGATAGCCATTTGTATGTCTTCATTGGAGAAGTGTCTGTTCATATCTTCTGCCCATTTTTTGATATGATTGTCTGTTTCATGTGGGTTGAGTTTGAGGAGTTCATTATAGATCCTGGATATCAACCTTTTGTCTGTACTGTCATTTGCAAATATCTTCTCCCATTCCGTGGGTTGCCTCTTTGTTTTCTTGACTGTTTCCTTTGCTGTGCAGAAGCTTTTGATCTTGATGAAGTCCCAAAAGTTCATTTTCGCTTTTGTTTCCTTTGCCTTTGGAGACATATTTTGAAAGAAGTTGCTGTGGCTGATATCGAAGAGATTACTGCCTATGTTCTCCTCTAAGATTCTGATGGATTCCTGTCTCACGTTGAGGTCTTTTATCCATTTTGAGTTTATCTTTGTGTACGGTGTAAGAGAATGGTCAAGTTTCATTTTCTGCATATAGCTGTCCAGTTTTCCCAGCATCATTTCTTGAAGAGACTGTCTTTTTTCCACTGTATGTTTTTTCCTGTTTTGTCGAAGATTAATTGACCATAGAGTTGAGGGTCCATATCAGGGCTCTCTACTCTGTTCCACTGGTCTATGTGTCTGTTTTTATGCCAGTACCATGCTGTCCTGGTGACCACAGCTTTTTAGTAAAGCTTGAAATCAGGTAATGTGGTGCCCCAGTTTTGTTTTTGTTTTTCAACATTTCCTTAGTGATTTGGGGTCTCTTCCGATTCCATACAAATTTTAGGATTATTTGCTCCAGCTCTTTGAAATATACCAGTGGAATTTTGATCGGAATGACATTAAAATTATAGATTGCTCTAGGCAGTATAGACATTTTAACAATGTTTATTCTATCGATCCAAGAGCATGAAATGGTCTTCCATCTTTTTGTGTCTTCTTCAATTTCTTTCATGAGTGTTCTGAAGTTCCTTCAGTACAGATCCTTTACCTCTTTGGTTAGGTTGATTCCCAGGTGTCTTACGGTTCTTGGTGCTATAGTCAATGGAATCGATTCTCTAATTTCCCTTTCTGTATTTTCATTGTTAGTGTATAAGAAAGCCACTGATTTCTGCGCATTGACTTTGTATCCTGCCACGTTGCTGAATTGCTGTATGAGTTCTAGTAGTTTGAGGGTGGAGTCTTTTTGGTTTTCCATATAAAGAATCATGTCGTCTGCGAAGAGAGAGAGTTTGACTTCTTCATTGCCAATTTGAATTGGGTAATAGATCTATTCTTATCAGCATCCTCTTGTATGAGCATTCCCACGCCTTGATTTCTCTCTCCTGCATAGTAAGGTGAAAGACTTTGAAGACTTAGGTAGCTTTAGGACAGGCAGTTCTCGAAGTGCTTATTTTTAAATCTTATAATGGCTTGCTCATGTTTATCTTCCCAAAGATGGGGTTCTGGGCACTGCATTTTCATTTATTTATTTAATTACTTATTACTTATTTATTTGTTTATTTATTATTTTTGATGTTTAAACTTTATTTCATTTTTTCAGTGTTCCAAGATTCATTGCTTATGCATCACACCCAATGCCACTGACATTTTTCAAAGTGCTGGAACAAACAATCCTAAATTTGTATGGTACCAGAAGAGACCCCGAATTGCTAAGAAAATGTTGAAAAAGAAAAAACAAAACTGGTGGCATCATGTTGCCTGAGTTCAAACTATATTACAAAGCTGTGATCACCAAGACAGCGTGGTACTGGCATAAAAACAGACACATAGACCACTGGAACAGAGTAGAGAGACAGATATGGACCTACAACTCTTTGTCAAATAATAATAATCTTTGACAAATAACCTTTGACAAAGCAGGAAAAAAATATCCAGTGGAAAAAAGACAGTCTCTTCAATAAATGGTGCTGGGAAAATTGGACAGCTACCTACAGAAGAATGAAACTTGACCATTCTTTTACCCCATACACAAAGATAAACTAAAAATGGGTGAAAGGCCTCAACATGAGGCAGGAATCCATCAAAATCCTGGAGAAGAACATAGGCAGTAACATCTTTGACATCAGCCACAGAAACTTCTTTCAAGACATGTCTCCAAAGGCAAAGGAAACAAAAGCAAAAACGAACTTTTGGACTTCATCAAGATCAAAGCTTCTGCACAGTAAAGGAAACAGTCAAAAAAACAAAGAGGTAACCCACGGAATGAGAGAAGATATTCGCAAATGACACTACAGACAAAGGGCTGATATCCAGGGGAACTGCATATTCAAGATGTTCATATAGTGTGGAAGTTGACAGAGAAAAGTCAGGAATCCAGAGTTTATAATGTCTAGCCAGGGGTAGAAATTCACAAGGCTATTGCTAATGGTGGGCCTAGAGAATTCCTGAATAATCTCAAAAATCATTTTTGGAGATAATTGAATTTCTACAGCACTTAAATTATGACTCAGGTAAACAATCTGTTCAAAAATAGTTGTAATTTCTCTTTAGAGATGTCATGTCCTATCTCAGCTAACTGTTTGCAGCAGACAAATGTAATCTGGTATGGATGTTTCTTTGGTAATTGAGCATAGCAGGAGGTGGTCTACATACCACAGAAAAGTTGATTTCCTAGGGAACTGGAAGAGATTTAAATCTTGGTGGAGCCCTTGAGAGAAATAAGAAGGGGCCTCAGTGAATACTTGAGGCATGACCACTCAGGTATATTGCTGATTACTCTCAATAAAGACAAACAAGTATTGGCTATTGAGGTCTACAGAAATGCTGAAGAGGATAGAACATAGGTTTACATTGGTGAATCATTTTAAATCTGGAAGAACTTGTGGCAAAAGGGTGTTAAGGTTTGGGAAATGGGAACTAGAATTTTTTTTTTCTAAATAAGCTCTACATTCGACATGTGGCTTAAACTCATGGCCATGAGATCAAGAGGTGTATGCTCTACCAATTGAGCCAGTTAGGCTCCCTGGGAATAGCTGTTGGGTTAATAGCTCTCAAGTCTTCAACAAATATTCACCTCTACCCACAGGGTTTATGGACTGGCAAGATTGGTATGTTACAGGGACTGGCACAGGGAATGATTAGCCCATGGACAATTAGGTCTTCCACTATTAGTGAAGGTGTCTGTGTGGCTTCAGATTTTAACAGATATGAATATTTTAACAGATATGAATATGTTTATGTTTATGTCTATCTGAATTTTTACACATTCTGGATTTTTTATTCTCTCAATGTCAGCATTAGAGGTAGTTCACAGATATTTGGGTATCTTGATTAAATTAGGGATCCTTTGCTGGAAATTCGCCTCCTTATCAAGGAGAAATTATAAGGAATACTAAAGCCTCAGGTTTAGTTGGCAGGTAATGTCTATATTAGGGGCAAAGGAGATCTCTACCTTATAGATTGTTGGGAGCTGTACCACATAGCAAAAACAAATGATTTCAGTGAAAGTGAAGTTCCCAGTTATTTATACTAGTTGAGATAAAGCTATCTCTGAAGAAGATATTTGCAAATGGGCTAGTATCCAAAGTCCAGAAAAAGGGCTAGTATCCAAAGTGTATAAACAATTTGTCAAACTCAACACCCAAAAAACAAATAATCTAGTCCAGAAATAGACAGAAGATATGAGTAGACACTTCTCCAAAGAAGACATACAAATGGCCAACAGGCATATGGAAATGTGTTCAACATCACCTGGCATCAAGGAAATACAAATCAAAACCACAGTGAGATGCCATCCCACACTAGTCAGAATGGCTTAAATTAACAACGCAGGAAACAACAGATGTTGGCAAGGGTGTGGATAAAGGGGAACCCTCTCACACTGCTAATGGGGTTGCAAACTAGTATACCCACTCTGGAAAACAGTATGGAGGATCCTGAAGCAGTTAAAAATAGAGTGACCCTATGGCCCAGCAATTGCACTACTAGTTATTTATCCTCCCAAAGAAGAAATATGAATGGCTAACAGACACATGAAAAAATATTCATCTTCATTAGCCATCAGGGAAATTCAAATCAAAACCACATTGAGACACAAACTTATACCTGTTAGAATGGAAAAAATTGACAAGGCAAGAAACAACAAATGTTGAAGTTGTGGGAAAAGAGGAACTCCCCTTTTTAAATTTTTTTATTTATTCATATATTTTTAAAAATTTATTTTCAGTGTACCAGAATTCATTGTTTATGTACCACACCCAGTGTTCTATGCAATACGTGCCCTCCATAATACCCACCGCCAGGCTCCCCCAACCTCCCACCCCCTGCCCCTTCAAAACCCTCAGATTGTTTGTCAGAGTCCATAGTCTCTCATGGTTCATCTCCCCCTCCAATTTACCCCAACTCCCTTCTCTCCATCTCCCTATATCCTCCCTATTATTTCTTATGCTCCACAAATAAGTGAAACCATATGATAATTGACTCTCTCTGCTTGACTTATTTCACTCAGCATAATCTCTTCCAGTCCCATCCATGTTGATACAAAAGTTGTGTATTCATCCATATACATATGTATATATATGCCACATATATATACACATATACATATATATGCTATCATCAGATAGCATATATGCTATCATCAGAAAATATAATATTTATATATATAAATATTTTATATATATACATATTTTATATATATATATATTTTTCTGATGGTAGCATATATGGACCACATCTTCCTTATCCATTCATCTGTGGAAGGGCATCTTGGTTCTTTCCAGAGTTTGGCAACTGCGGCCATTGCTGCTATGAACATTGGGGTACAGATGGCCCTTCTTTTCACTATATCTGCATATTTGGGGTAAATACCCAGTAGTGCAATTACACTCTATTTTTAATTTCTTAAGGAATCTTCACACTGTTTTCCAAAGTAGCTGCACCAACTTGCATTCCTACCAACAGTGTAAGAGGGTTCCCCTTTCTCCACATCCTCTCCAACACATGTTACTTACCGTCTTTTTAATTTTGGTCATTCTAATTGGTGTAAGGTGATATCTCAGTGTGGTTTTGATTTGAATCTTCCTGATGGCTAGTGATGATGAACATTTCTTCACGTGTCTGTTAGCCATTTGTATGTCTTCATTGGAAAAGCGTCTGTTCATATCTTCCGCCCATTTTTTGACATGATTATCTGTTTTGTGTGTGTTGAGTTTGAGGAATTATTTATAGATCTTAGATATCAGCCTTTTGTCTGTACTCTCATTTGGGAGTATCTTCTCCCATTCCGTGGGTTGTAAGAGGAATCGTTTTATACTTTTGAATGTTACACTGTTGCACTGGGAATGTAAATTGGTGTAGCCATTTTAGAGAATAGTGTGGAGGGTCTGCAAAAAGTTAAAAATAGAGCTACCCTACGACCGATCAATTGCACTACTGGGTCTTTACCCCAAAGATAAAAATGTAGTGAAAAGAAGGGTCATATGCACCCCAACGTTCATAGCAGGAATGTCCACAATAGCCAAACTGTGGAAAGAGCCAAGATGTCCTTCAACAGATGAGTGGGTAAAGAAGATATGGTTCATGGGGTGCCTGGGCAGCTCAGTGGGTTAAAGCCTCTGCCATCAGCTCAGGTCATGATCCCAGGGTCCTGGGATCAAGTCCTGCATTGGGCTCTCTGCTCAGCAGGGAGCCTGCTTCCCTCTCTCTCTCTCTCTGCCTGCCTCTCTGCCTACTTGTGATCTCTCTGTCAAATAAATAAATACAATCTTTAAAAATTTTTTTAAAAAAGAAGATATGGTTCATATACACAATGGAATATTACTCAGCCATCAGAAAGGATGAATACCCACACTTTGCATCAACGTGGATGGGACTGGAGGAGGTTATGCTAAGTCAAATAAGTCAAACAGAGAAAGTCAATCATCATACGGTTTCATTTATTTGTGGAACATAAGGAATAGAATGCAGGACATTAGGAGAAGGGGAAAATGATGGGGGAGATATCAGAGTGGGAGATTAACCATGAGAGACTATGGACTCCAGGAAGTAAACTGAGAGTTTTAGAAAGGAGGTGGGTGAGCTTGGTGATGGATATTAAGGAGAGCACAGATTGCATGGAACACTGATTGTTACACTGAATCATGGAACACTACATCAAAAACTAATGATGTATGGTGACTAACATAACAATTAAAAAAGGGATGAATTTGATACAGAAAAAAAAAGGAAAGGATAAAAACACAGTGGTCCTGAAGGGGCACCTACACCTCAATATTTGTAGCAGTAGTGTCCTCCACATAGTCAAAGTATGGAAAGAGTCCAGATGCCCATCAACAGATGAATTGATAAAGGAGGTGTGGTATATATCTACAATGGAATACTACTCAGCCATCAAAAATTTTGGGTGGGTTAGGCCTCTGCCTTTGACTCAGGTCATGATCTCAGGGTCCTGGGATTGAGCCCCACATCAGGCTCTCTGATCAGCGGGGAGCATGTTTCCCCGTCTTACTCTGTCTGCCTCTCTGCTTACTTGCGATCTCTCTCTATCAAATAAATAAATAAAATCTTTTAAAAAATTAAAAAAATAAAAAATAGAAAAAAGAAATCTTATGATTTGCAATGACGTGGTTGGAACTAGAAGATATTATGCTAAGCAAAATAAGTCAATCACAGAAAGACAAATACCATATGATTTCACTCATATGCAGAATTTAAGAAACAAAACAGAGGATCATAGGGGAAAGGAGGAAAAAATAAAATAAGAAAATATCAGAGAGGGGCGCCTGGGTGGTTCAGTGGGTTAAAGCCTCTGCCTTTGGCTTGGGTCATGATCCCAGGGTCCTGGGATTGAGCCCTGCATTGGGCTCTCTGCTCAGTGTGGAGCCTGCTTCCTCCTCTCTCTCTGCCTCCCTCTCTGCCTCTTTGTGATTTCTGTCTGTCAAATAAATAAATAAATCTTTTTTAAAAATCAGAGAAGGAGACAAACCATAAGAGACTCTTAACTATAGGAAACAAATTGAGGGTTGCTGAAGGGTAGGTGGGTGGGTGGATGTAACTGGGTGATGGACATTGGGGAGGGACTTGATGAATGAGCACTGGGTGTTACTTGCAACTGATGAATCATTGAACTCTACCTCTGAAATTAATGCTACACAGCATGTTAATTAATTGAGTTTAAATAAAAATTTTTTTTAAATCTCAAAAAAGAAAAAAAAACTCTACCTAAATTTAATTAGACACCCCACTATGGAGACTTCTTTTCCTCAGAGGGATTTCTTGCCCTGTGAAAGTTAGGGCTTCAAGTAGAATGTAGCTCTCATATCTACCAGAATTTGGCAAGGTTTTCTGTTGATTTTTATTTTAGTTTCCCCTTGGCTGTTTATGAAAATAACTAGCAGAAGTTTATTGGAGAATCCCCAAGAGAATCCTTCAGAATCCCCCAGATTCTGAGAATCCCTCAGTCCTGTCACCCTTGGGTGAGGTCCACACAGGTGCCCTTCTTTGAGAACAGACATGGGAGCATTTGAGTTGGTTTTGAAGGATTTTCACATAATCTTTGGGGATGATTTTTTCCCCAGTGTCCCAATTGATCATGAATGAGACACCAATGTCTGGGTGTTTTGATGAAGGGCCCCTAAAAGAAGACAATGAGGGTGGCCCAGGAATTGGGTTAGGTTTCTGGCCTTAAAGCTATTACAACTGTAAGGGCACTAACATGGCAGACTTTTGTTTACAGCTTCTTCCAAGATCCTTTCAAAGTGCTCAGCTATGGTCACAAGTTCAGTCAGACCTGTGACTTCCCATCCTATTTTCTGCCTTGTAACCAATCCACTAATCTCAGGAAGTAATCCTTTTACTAGTAAAAGGCAGCTAGAGCAGGTTGGGTAGCATCATCTATTACACAGAAACCAGAATGCTATAGGAAGCTTCAGGCCAGCTTCAAAGTCTGCCACATATTCAGCTTTCTTTTGCTTGCAGGTTTGAGTAATAGAGCATTCAATGTAGACAGGGAAGATCCTAAGAATAGCTTTTAAATTATCTGCTTATATTTTGCAAGCTTTTTCTGGTCCATAATACATTGTAGATTGAGAACTTTGAGTATCATTTTTGAGGTAATGACATTCTGCTTCTTGCCTTCATTTTTGGGCTTCACTATGTGCACAAGCTGGGCCCAGGATCATAGACCCTAATGAGGACTCTAAATTCTTCAGAAAAGTTTTGGAGATCCTGCCTGCGTTTAGGAAATTCAATGACCTTTAGTTCAGTCTTTGACAAGGAGGGGAGATACCTGAAAAGGTGATCTTATTTTAAAAGACAGTGTTTCGTAGTCTCTTCAAAGTGGAATAGTACTAATCTATTCAGATAGATTGTGAGTGCTCAGGTGCAAGGCACCTCAGTCTTATAGTTTTTGATTTTAGGTACATCTTGTACCTTTAACTTTTCGTTAGTCTTTTGTAGTGAAGGTATTTTTGCATCTTGAAGCTGTTTGGAGGCTTCTACATGCCAATTAAAATAGATACTCCATCAATCCCATTTATAATTGCACCCATAACCACAAGATACCTAGGAATAAACCTAACCAAAGAGGCAAAGAATCTATACTCAGAAAACTATAAAGTACTCAGGAAAGAAATTGAGGAAGACACAAAGAAATGGGAAATTGTTCCATGCTCCTGGACTGGAAGAACAAATATTGTGAAAATGTCTATGCTACCTAAAGCAATCTACACATTTAATGCAATCCCTATCAAAATACCAACCTTTTTTTTTTCAAATAAATGGAACAAATCATTCTAAAATTTATATGGAACCAGAAAAAGACCTCGAATAGCCAGAGGAATATTGAAAAAGAAAGCCAAAGTTGGTGGCATCACGATTCCAGCCATCAAGCTCTATTACGAAGCTGTCATCATCAAGACAGCATGGTACTGGCACAAAAACAGACACATAGATCAATGGAACAGAAGAGAGAGCCCAGAAATAGACTCTCAAATCTATGGTCAAACTAATCTTCAACAAAGCAGGAAAGAATGTCCGATGGGAAAAAGACAGTCTCTTCAACAAATGGTGTTGGGAAAATTGGACAGCCACATGCAGGAAAATGAAACTGGGCCATTTCCTTACACCACTCACAAAAATAGACTCAAATGGATGAAGGACACCAATGTGAGACAGGAATCCATCAAAATCCTTGAGGAGAACACAGGCAGCAACCTCTTTGACCTCAGCCGCAGCAAAACTTTGTCCTAGGAACATCGCCAAAGGCAAGGGAAGCAAGAGCAAAAATGAGCTATTGGGACTTCATCAAGATCAAAAGCTTTTGCACAGCAAGGGAAACAGTTAACAAAACCAAAAGGCAACTGACAGAAAGGGAGAAGATATTTGCAAACGACATATCAGATAAAGAGCTCGTATCCAAAATCTATAAAGAACTTAGCAAACTCAACACCCAAAGAACAAATAATCCAATCAAGAAATGGGCAGAGGACATGAACAGACATTTCTGCAAAGAAGACATCCAGGTGGCCAACAGACACATGAAAAAGTGGCTCCACATCACTCAGCATCAGGGAGATACAAATCAAAACCACAGCGAGATACCACCTCACACCAGTCAGAATGCCTAAAATTAACAGGTCAGGAAATGACAGATGCTGGTGAGGAAGCGGAGAAAGGGGAAGAACCCTCCTACACTGCTGGTGGGAATGCAAGTTGGTGCAGCCACTCTGGAAAACAGCATGGAGGTTCCTCAAAAAGTTGAAAATAGAGCTACCCTACGAGCCAGCAATCACACTACTGGGTATTTACCCTAAAGGTACAAATGTAGTGATCTGAAGGGGCATGTGCACCCGAATGTTTATAGCAGCAAAGTCCACAATAGCTAAACTGTGGAAAGAACCTAGATGTCCATCAACAGATGAATGGATAAAGAAGATGTGGTGTGTATATATACAATGGATACAATGGGATACTATGCAGCCATCAAAAGAAATGAAATCTTGCCATTTGCGATGATGCATATGGAACTAGAGGGTACTATGCTTCGCGAAATAAGTCAGTCGGAGAAAGACAACTATCATATGATCTCCCTGATATGAGGAAGTAGAGATAGAATGTGGGGGGTTTGGGAGGTAGAAAAAGAATAAATGAAAGAAGATGGGATCGGGAGGGAGACAAACCATAAGAGACGCTTACTATCACAAAACAAACTGAGGGTTGCTGGGAAGAGTGGGGTAGGGAGAGGGTGGTGGGGTTATGGACATTGGGGAGGGCATGTGCTATGGTTGAGTGCTGTGAAGTATGTAAACCTGGCGATTCACAGACCTGTACCCCTGGGGCTAATAATACATTATATGTTTATAAAATAGGTACTCCATTCTATTTGTTTGTTTGATTTGGGAATCCTTGCTTTCAAGTGCACTTCTTAAGTGGATAACCTAACTGGAATGTTCTCCATAATGGCTATTACAATTTTAGGTGTCTAATAAGATTTTGCTTTTTGCAGAAATCTATAGCTTACAGGACTGCAGTAAAATAAGCAGGTTTTCTGGAAGATGGAGCACTCAACTCTATAGAATTTGAGGATCCACTTCTTTAGTTAAGCCTTGGGTCTCTTGGAGCCAAATTAATACCTAATTTGGATGGGCTGGTGATTTTATGATGGTGTCTTGTAAAACAGACGTTTTCTTGAGGTTGACTGATCACCTAGTATCAATCTTAACCATTCAGTGACCAACTTATCCAGCACAGGAGTCTCACATTTAGGTGCCCAGTGCACTAAGTACTCAACAACTGCCCACCAGTTTTGCAATTTTGGCTTTCAAGATTCCCATTAACAATAGACATATTATTTCTTTACCTTATTTACACAATAGCTGAAACCAACAACAGCCAAGGAAATAAAACTGGATACTCACAGTATCCAAATAAATGGTACTGTAGACTAACCAAGGGCTAAGGACCAGTGCACTGTTGGAGCGTCCTGTCAGTCTAGACCAGACCATTAACCCCAGACTGAAAAGTCATTAAGAGTAGAGAGCTCAGGCTCAGGACAAGATGGCGGGGAAGTAGGAGGAGGCGCCTTTTAAACCTGTAACCTAAAGTGAGCTGATTACCAACCAAAGAACTCCGATCACCCATGAAATCAGCCTGAGATCAGAATTATACACGTCTGGATCTCTACAGGGGCAGAAGACGCCAGTGGGCAGGTAAAGCGGAGTGGGAATGGCGAACTGATATTGGAAGATAAACAAAAGGGGGAGGGAGCCACCAGAGGAGACCGGTTGGAAAGTAATACCCCTAATACAAGCAAGAGTGCCCTGTGTCTGGGGACCAGCATTAACTTGGAGACTGCTTGAAAGCATTTTAAAAGAGCAAAAGATCGCGGGGAGGAAATTGTGGGAATCGGGGCGGCTAGGGACAAGGGCTTAAGTCCCCGGTCCCAGGACAGACTCCCCTGGCGCTAAGCCAGAGAGAGTGCGGTGGAGAAACCAGGTCTTGGTCCCTAAGCCGCCAGCATGCCCGAGAAAGCGTGGGGTCTGGCTCCTCTGAGGGGCTGGGCGCCTCACCAGAGGACAGAACGCACAAGCCCTGCTATAAAGCCTGAGATGCGTGCCCCCCTCATTCTCCCCTGAAAAAGGTACACAAAGGCCCGGCCGGCGCTCTTTGACCCGCGCCATTGTTTCAGAGCCTAAGACGTGAGCCCCAAATTCTCCCCTGAAAGAGGTGCGCGAAGGCCCAGCCTGGTGTTTTCAGACATGAGCCCCGTTCTCAGAGTCTGAAAAGTGTGCGCAACCCACAGCCTACCCTGAAAGAGGTGCGTGCAAGATGGGCGCTCTTAGACCAGAAAGACCAGGCACTCCCAGCCCAGGCCAGCGAGAAAATCTCTGTGTGATCGCGACTTGGAACCTCTCGGGCGGTCTGGAGCTGTCCAGACAGCTGCTGCTGCTGTGGTTTTGGGTACAAGCAAAAGATCCTGCATCCCCAGGGACCGGACTCAGAACCTGCTCTGCCAGTGGCCAAGGGGGAACTTATTTGGGCTCTGCAGCCAGACTGAGGCTTCTCTCTGAGAAGGAGGTCAGGGTGCACTTTGTTTTCCTCTAAAACTACAAAAACCATCAAAAGCAGTCAAGGTGAGAGGGAAAAAAAAAAGTGTACAAACATAAAAACCGCCAGAGAACAAAAGTCTGAAAAAAACCCAGTTTCCTCAGAGCCCACCCCTTGAGGGGGCGGGGAAACATAACTCAGGGAACATCATTGACTGAAAAACCACGTGGCAGGCCCCTCCCCCAGAAAAACCAACCTGGAAAGGAAAAAAAAAAAAAAAAAAGACTACAAGAGAACAACCACCACTACTTCATAGGACAACTTTTATTTTTAACTCATTCCCACTATTCTGGTTCTTTTTTTTAATAGATACTTATTTAACCTATTTACCATCACAGTGAGATATCCAGTACATCAAATTCCATAATAACCTTCTAACCTGAACTTTTTGATACATACATCTGTGTTTTTCTTTTGGATTTCTATTTTCTGAATTTTTTTCTTTACTTTTAGTTTAGTTTAGTCTAGTTTATTCCTTTTTATCTTTATCTTCTAATATTCATATAGAGTTAAACTTCAAAGTAATCCCCTTTCCCCAATCAATACTACCCCTATAGGTAAACCAATTTTTAATCTCCCTTTATCTTAGGAAAGTTGAGTCATTTAACAAAGATATCAAGATACATCCAGGAGGAATCAAAACAACCTTCCTCGCCCACAGTGAGAACTTATAACCACTCTCCCATCTTTTTCTTCCACTATTGTTTCTGTGTTTTTCTTTGTCCTGATAGTATATAAACCTTACACTTGGGGTTCATTTTGACGAGGTTCTTCCTTTATTTGTGCAAATAAATATATATATATATATAGTTTTTTTCTTGTCATATACTTTTATCAGTCTTTGTGTTTGTCTGTCTTTGTTAGTATACTTCATAAATCTTACCTTGGGACCCATTTGGGCTGAACCTTCTCTTTCATCTTCCCTTTCTTTCCTGTCTCTCTCTCTCTCATTCTTTTTTCTTTCTTTCTTAATTTTTCTTTTCTTTTGTCTCTCATATGGGTGGGGAATCATGATTGCTCAGCAGTGTTCCAGGGTGCACCTTGACTGCACCACGGTCGATACATCCAGCTACATCCGTTCAGTCATCTCTCACCAAAATGACGAGGAGGAGGAATGCCCAACAGAAGAAAAATACAGAGGATGGGCCTTCAGCAACAGAGCTAACAGCTATCAACTTAGAAAATATGTCAGAAAGAGAATTCAGGTTAACAATTACCCATGCAATAGCTAGGTTGGAGAAAGCCATGGATGACCAAAGGGAATTGATTAGGGCCGAACTGAAAGCGACCAGACAGGATGTTCACAATGTTAGGGCTGAGCTGAAAGCTACCAGGGCTGAGGTTCACAATGCTCTTAATGAGTTCCAATCTAATCTAAATTCTCTCAAAGCTCAGATAACTGAGACAGAAGGTAGAATTAGTGATCTGGAGGACAAACAGATAGAGAGAAAGGATCAGGAAGAAGCCTGGAACAAACAGCTTAGAAACCATGAAAACAAATCAGGGAAATAAATGATGCCATGAAATGTTCCAACGTCAGAATTATTGGAATCCCTGAAGGGGAGGAGAAAGAAAGAAGTTTAGAAGATACAGTGGAACAAGTTCTTCATGAAAATTTTCCCAATCCTATGAATGGAACCAGCATTCATGTACTAGAGGCTGAATGGTCTCCACCCAAGATTATACATTCCAAAAAAACAATCATGACACCTGGTAGTCAAATTGAGGAATCATAATTGTAAATATAATCTCTTGAGAGCTGCTAGGACAAAGAGGCTCCTTACTTACAGAGAAAAGCCCATCAGAATAACATCAGACCTGTCCACAGAGACCTGGCAAGCCAGAAAGGGCTGGCAAGATATATTCAGGGCACTAAATGAGAAGAACATGCAGCTAAGAATACTTTATCCAGCAAGGCTGACATTCAAAATGGATGGAGAGTTAAAGAGTTTCCAAGACCGGCAAGGCTTAAAAGACTATGCAACCACCAAGCTGACACTTAAGGAAATATTAAGGGGGGTTCTATAAAAGAGGAAAAATCGTAAGGATAGCTTTGAACAGAAATATAGAGACAATCTACAAAAAGAAAGACTTCAAAGGTAACACGATGTCAATAAAAACGTATCTATCAATAATCACTCTCAATGTGAATGGCCTAAATGTGCCCATAAAATGGCACAGGGTTGCAGACTGGATAAAACAACAGGACCCATCCATATATTGTCTACAAGAGACCCATCTTGGACCTAAAGATACACCCAGACTGAAAGTGAAGGGATGGAGAAGCATCTGTCATGTCAATGGGCCTCAAAAGAAGGCTGGGGTAGTGATTCTCATATCAGATAAGTTAGATTTTAAACTAAATACCATAGTCAGAGATACAGAAGAACACTACATCATTCTTTTTTTAAAAATTTTTTTCCAATTTATTTATTTTCAGAAAAACATTATTCATTATTTTTTCACCACACCCAGTGCTCCATGCAAGCCGTGCCCTCTATAATACCCACCACCTGGTACCCCAACCTCCCACCCCCCCGCCACTTCAAACCCCTCAGATTGTTTTTCAGAGTCCATAGTCTCTCATGGTTCACTTCCCCTTCCAATTTACCCAAATTCCCTTCTCCTCTCTAACGCCCCTTGTCCTCCATGCTATTTGTTATGCTCCACAAATAAGTGAAATCATATGATAATTGACTCTCTCTGCTTGACTTATTTCACTCAGCATAATCTCTTCCAGTCCCGTCCATGTTGCTACAAAAGTTGGGTATTCATCCTTTCTGATGGAGGCATAATACTCCATAGTGTATATGGACCACATCTTCCTTATCCATTCGTCTGTTGAAGGATATCTTGGTTCTTTCCATAGTTTGGTGACCGTGGCCAATGCTGCTATAAACATTGGGGTACAGATGGCCCTTCTTTTCACTACATCTGTGTCTTTGGGGTAAATACCCAGGAGTGCAATGGCAGGGTCATTGGGAAGCTCTGTTTTTAATTTCTTGAGGAATCTCCACACTGTTCTCCAAAGAGGCTGCACCAACTTGCATTCCCACCAACAGTGTAAGAGGGTTCCCCTTTCTCCACATCCTCTCCAACACATATTGTTTCCTGTTCTGTTAATTTTGGCCATTCTAACTGGAGTAAGGTGATATCTCAATGTGGTTTTAATTTGAATCTCCCTGAGGGCTAATGATGATGAGCATTTTTTCATGTGTCTGATAGCCATTTGTATGTCTTCATTGGAGAAGTGTCTGTTGATATCTTCTGCCCATTTTTTGATGATTGGCCTGTTTTGTGTCTATTGAGTTTGAGCAGTTTATTATAGATCCTGGATATCAACCTTTTGTCTGCACTGTCATTTGCAAATATCTTCTCCCATTCCGTGGGTTGCCTCTTTGTTTTTTTGACTGTTTCCTTTGCTGTGCAGAAGCTTTTGATTTTGATGAAGTCCCAGAAGTTTATTTTCGCTTTTGTTTCCTTTGCCGTTGGAGACATATCTTGAAAGAAGTTGCTGTGGCTGATATCGAAGAGATTACTGCCTATGTTCTCCTCTAGGATTCTGATGGATTCCTGTCTCACGTTGAGGTCTTTTATCCATTTTGAGTTTATCTTTGTGTACGGTGTAAGAGAATGGTCGAGTTTCATTCTTCTACATATAGCTGTCCAGTTTTCCCAGCACCATTTCTTGAAGAGACTGTCTTTTTTCCACTGTATATTTTTTCCTGTTTTGTCGAAGATTAATTGACCATAGAGTTGAGGGTCCATATCTGGGCTCTCTACTCTGTTCCACTGGTCTATGTGTCTGTTCTTATGCCAGTACCATGCTGTCTTGGTGATCACAGCTTTGTAATAAAGCTTGAAATCAGGTAAGGTGATGCCGCCAGCTTTATTTTTGTTTTTCAACATTTCCTTAGCGATTCGGGGTCTCTTCTGATTCCGTACAAATTTTAGGATTATTTGCTCCAGCTCTTTGAAACATACCATGGAATTTTGATCGGAATGGCATAAAAAGTATAGATTGCTCTAGGCAGTATAGACATTTTAACACTACATCATTCTTTTTTTTTTCCAATTTATTTATTTTCAGAAAAACAGTATTCATTATTTTTTCACCACACCCAGTGCTCCATGCAAGCCGTGCCCTCTATAATACCCAGTACCTGGTACCGCAACCTCCCACCCCCCCGCCACTTCAAACCCCTCAGACTGTTTTTCAGGGAGGTGAACCATGAGAGACTATGGACTCTGAAAAACAGTCTGAAAAACACTACATCATTCTTAAAGGGACTATCCACCAAGATGATATAACAATTATAAATATCTATGCCCCCAATATGGGAGCAGCCAACTGCATAAGAAAACTGTTAATCAAGATAAAGAATCATATTGATATGAATACATTAATAGTAGGAGATCTTAACCCGCCTCTCTCAGAAATAGATCATCAAAGCAGAAAATCAATGAAGAAACAAGAACATTGAATGACACATTGGACCAGATGGACCTCATAGATTTATACAGAACATTACACCCTAAAACAACAGAATACTCATTCTTCTCAAGTGCACATGGAACCTTCTCCAGAATACACCACATACTGGGTCACAAATCAGGACTCAACCGATACCAAAACCGATATTATTCCCTACATATTCTGACATCACAATGCTTTGAAACTGGAGCTCAATCACAAGGAAAAGTTCTGAAGGAACTCAAACACCTGGAAGCTAAAGACCACCTTGCTTAAGAATGCTTGGATCAACCAGGAGATCAAGGAAGAACTGAAACAATTCATGGAAACCAATGAGAATAAAGACACTTCAGTCCAAAACCTATGGGATACAGCAAAAGGGGTCCTAAGGGGGAAATACTTAGCTACCCAAGCCTCTCTCAAAAAAATCGAAAAATCCAGAACACAGCAGCTGTCTCTACACCTTAAAGAACTGGAAAATCAGCAGCAGATCAAACCAACTCCACACATAAGAAGGGAAATAATCAAGATTAGAGCAGAGATCAATGACGTAGAAACCAGAGATATAGTAGAACGTATCAATGAAACTAGAAGCTCGTTTTTTGAAAGAATCAATAAGATCGATAAAACATTGGCCACACTATTCCAAAAGAAAAGAGAGAAAGCCCAAATTCATAAAATTATGAATGAAAAGGGGGAGATCACAATGAACACCAAGGAAGTAGAAACAATCATCAGAAGTTATTTTCAACAGTTATATGCCAATAAGCTAAGCAATCTAGATGAAATGGGTGCATTCCTGGAAAAATTTAAACTCCCAAAATTGAACCAGGAAGAAATTGACAACCTGAATAGACCGATATCTAGTAAAGAGAAAGAAGTGGTGATCAAAAACCTCCCAAAAAACAAGAGCCCAGGACCTGATGGATTCCCTGGGGAATTCTACCAAACCTTCAAAGAAGAAATAACACCTATTCTCCTGAAGCTGTTTCAGAAAATTGAAGCAGAAGGAAAACTTCCAGACTCTTTCTATGAAGCCAGCATTACCCTGCTCCCTGAACAAGGCAAAGACCCTACCAAAAAGGAGAATTTCAGACCAATATCACTGATGAATATGGATGCTAAGATTCTCGACAAGATCGTAGCAAACAGGGTCCAGCACATTAAAAAGCACATTAAAAAACAGCACATTAAAAAGATTATCCACCATGACCAGGTGGGATTCATCCCTGGGCTATAAGGAGGGTTCAACATTTGCAAATCAATCAATGTAATAGAACAAATTAATATGAGAAGAGAGAAGAAGCACATGGTCCTCTCAATCGATGCAGAAAAAGCATTTGACAAAATCCAGCATCCGTTCCTGATTAAAATGCTTCAAAGTATAGGGATAGAGGAAACATTCATGAACTTCATCAAATCTATCTATGAAAGACACACAGCAAATATCATCCTCAATGGGAAAAAGCTTGCAGCCTTCCCGTTGAGATCAGGAAGAGGACAAGGATGCCCACTCTCACCACTCTTGTTCAACACAGTATTAGAAGTCCTAGCAACAGCAATCAGACAACAAAGAGAAATAAAAGGTATCCAAATTGGCAATGAAGTAGTCAAACTCTCTCTCTTTGCAGACGACATGATTCTTTATATGGAAAACCCAAAAAACTCCACCCCCAAACTACTAGAACTCATACAGCAATTCAGCAACATGGCAGGATACAAAGTCAATGCGCAGAAATCAGTGGCTTTCTTATACACTGACAATGAAAATACAGAAAGGGAAATTAGAGAATCGATTCCATTGACTATAGCACCAAGAACCGTAAGACACCTGGGAATAAACCTAACCAAAGAGGTAAAGGAACTGTACTGAAGGAACTTCAGAACACTCATGAAAGAAATTGAAGAAGACACAAAAAGATGGAAGACCATTCCATGCTCTTGGATCAGAAGAATAAACATTGTTAAAATGTCTATACTGCCTAGAGCAATCTATACTTTTAATGCCATTCCGATCAAAATTCCATGGTATGTTTCAAAGAGCTGGAGCAAATAATCCTAAAATTTGTATGGAATCAGAAGAGACCCCGAATCACTAAGGAAATGTGGAAAAACAAAAATAAAATGTTGAAAAACAAAAATAAAACAAAAAGGTAGCATCATGCAACCTGATTTCAAGCTGTACTACAAAGCCGTGGTCACCAAGACAGCATGGTACTGGCATAAAAACAGACACATAGACCAGTGGAACAGAGTAGAGGGCCCTGATATGGACCCTCAACTCTATGGGCAAATAATCTTCGAAAAAACAGGAAAAATTTTCAGTGGAAAAAAGACAGTCTCTTCAATAAATGGTACTGGGAAAACTGGACAGCTATAAGTATAAGAATGAAACTCGACCATTCTCTTACACCATACACAAAGATAAACTCAAAATGGATAAAAGACCTCAATGAGAGACAGGAATCCATCAGAATCATATGGGAGAACATAAGCAGTAATCTTTTTGATATCAGCCACAGCAACTTCTTTCAAGATATGTCTCCAACGGCAAAGGAAACAAAAGTGAAAATAAGCTTTTTGGACTTCATCAAGATCAAAAGCTTCTGCACAGCAAAGGAAACAGTCAAAAGAACAAAGAGGCAACCCACGGAATGGGAGAAGATATTTGCAAATGACAGTGCAGACAAAAGGTTGATATCCAGGATCTATAATGAACTCCTGAAACTCAACACACACAAAACAGACAATCATATCAAAAAATGGGCAGAAGATATGGACAGACACTTCTCCAATGAAGACATACAAATGGCTATCAGACACATGAAAAAATGTTCATCATCACGAGCGATCAGGGAGATTCAAATCAAAACCACAATGAGATATCTCCTTACACCAGTTAGAATGGCCAAAATTAGCAAGACAGGAAACAACGTGTTGAAGGGGATGTGGAGAAAGGGGAACCCTCTTCCACTGTTCGTGGGAATGCAAGTTGGTGCAGCCACTTTGGAGAACAGTGTGGAGATTCCTCAAGAATTTAAAAATAGAACTTCACTACGACCCTGCCATTGCACTCCTTGGTATTTACCCCAAAGATACAGATGTAGTGAAAAGAAGGGCCATCTGTACCCCAATGTTTATAGCAGCAATGGCCACAGTCGACAAACTGTGGAAAGAACCAAGATGCCCTTCAACGGACGAATGGATAAGGAAGATGTGGTCCATATACACTATGGAATATTATGCCTCTATCAAAAAGGATGAATACCCAACTTTTGTAGCAACATGGACGGGACTGGAAGAGATTATGCTGAGTGAAAGCAGTCAAGCAGAGAGAGTCAATTATCATATGGTTTCACTTATTTGTGGAGGATAACAAATAGCATGGAGGACATGGGGAGTTAGAGAGGAGAAGGGAGTTGGGGGAAATTGGAGAGGGAGGTGAACCATGAGAGACTATAGACTCTGAAAAACAATCTGAGGGTTTTGAAGGGGCGAGGGGTGGGAGGTTGGGGTACCAGGTAGTGGGTATTATAGAGGGCACGGATTGCATGGAGCACTGGGTGTGGTACAGAAGTAATGAATACTTTTATGCTGAAAATAAATAAATTATTAAAAAAACATATCTCTCAATAATCACTGTCAATGTGAATGGCCTAAGTGCCCCCATAAAACGACACAGGGTTGCAGATGGGATAAAATGACAGGACCCATCCATATGTTGTCTGCAAGAGACCCATTTTGAAACTAAGCATACACCCAGACCGAAAGTGAAGGGATGGAGAAGCATCCTTCATGCCAATGGGCCTCAAAAGAAGGCTGGGGTAGCGATTCTCAAATCAGATAAATTAGATTTTAGACTAAAGACTGTAGTCAGAGATAAAGGACACTACATCATTCTTAAAGAGTCTATCCACCAAGAAGTTCTAACAATTGTAAATATTTATGCCCCCAATATGGGAGCAGCCAATTACATAAGAAAACTGTTAATCAAGATAAAGAGTCATATTGATATGAATACATTAATAGTAGGAGATCTTAACACGATTCTCAGCAATAGACAGATCATCCAAGCAGGAAATCAGTAAAGAAACAAGAGCATTGAATGACACTTTGGACCAGATGGACCTCATACATATATACAGAACATTCCACCCTAAAACAACAGAATACTCATTTTTCTCGAGTGCACATGGAGCCTTCTCCAGAATAGACCACATACTGGGTCACAAATCAGGGCTCAACGGATACCAAAAGATTGAGATTATTCCCTGCATATTCTCAGATAACAATGCTTTGAAAGTGGAGCACAACGAAACACAAACACTTCGAAAGTTTGGAAGGAATTCAAAAACCTGGAAGCTAAAGACTACGTTACTTAAGAATGCTTGGATAAACCAGGAAATCAAAGAACAACTTAAACAATTCATGGAAACCAATGAGAATGAAGACACTTCGGTCCAAAACCTCTGGGATACAGCAAAGGCAGTCCTAAGGGGTCAATACATTGCCATCCAAGCCTCCCTCAAAAAAATTGAAATATCCAGAATATACCAGCTCTCTTTACATCTCAAAGAACTGGAGAATCCACCACAAATTAAGACAACTCCACACACAAGAAGGGAAATAATCAAGATTAGAGCAGATATCAATGAGATAGAAACTAGGGATACAGTAGAATGCATCAATGAAACTAGAAGCTGATTTAAAAAAATTCAATAAGATCAATAAACCATTGACCAAACTAACCCAAAAGAATAGAGAGAAGGCCTAAATTAATAAAATTATGGATGAAAATGGAGAGAATACAGCTAACACCAAGGCAATAGAAATAATCATCGGAACTTATTATCAAGAAATATATGCCGGGACGCCTGGGTGGCTCAGTTGGTTAAGCAGCTGACTTCGGCTCAGGTCATGATCCCAGCGTCCTGGGATCGAGTCCCACATCAGGCTCCTTGCTCGGCAGGGAGCCTGCTTCTCCCTCTGCCTCTGCCTGTGCTTGCTCTCTCTCCCTCTCTCTCTGACAAATAAATAAATAAAATCTTAAAAAAAAGAGAAATATATGCCAATAAGTTAAGCAACCTAGATGAAATGGATGCATTCCTGGAAAATGTAAAATTCCAAAATTGAACGAGGAAGAAACTGACAAACTGAATAGACTGATATCTAGTAATGAGATTGAAGCAGTGATCAAAAACTTCCCAAAAAACAAGAGCCAAGGACCTGATGGATTCTACCAAACTTTCATAGAAGAAATAACACTTATTCTCCTAAAGCTGTTTCAAAAAATTGAAGCAGAAGGAAAACTTTCAGACTCTTTCTATGGAGCCAGCATTACCCTGATCCCCAAACCAGGCAAAGACCCGATCAAAAAGAGAATTTCAGACCAATATCCCTCCTGAATACAGATGCTAAGATTCTCAACAAGATCCTAGCAAATAGGATCCAACAGCACATTAAAAAGATTATCCACCACAACCAGGTGGGATTCATCCCTGGTTTGCAAGGATGATTCAACATTCACAAATCAATCAATGTGATACAACAAATCAGTAAGAGAAAAGAGAAGAACCATATGGTCCTCTAAACTGATGCAGAAAAACCATTTGATAAAATCCAGCATCTGTTCCTGATTAAAACACTTCAAAGTATACGGATAGAGGGAACATTCCTGAACTTCATAAAATCTATCTATGAAAAACCAACAGCAAATATCATCTTCAATGGGAAAAAGCTCACAGCCTTCCCGTTGAGATCAGGAACAGGACAAGGATGCCCGCTCTCACCACTCTTGTTCAACATAGTATTAGAAGTCCTAGCAACAGCAATCAGGCAACAAAGAGATCTAAAAGGTTTTCAACTGGCACTGAAGAAGTCAAACTCTCTCTCTTCACAGATGACGTGATACTTTAAATGGAAAGCCCCCAAAATACTGGAACTCATATAGCAATTCAGTAATGTGGCAGGATACAAAGTGAATTTACAGAAATCAGTGGCTTTCTTGTACACTAACAATGAAAATACAGAAAGGGAAATTAGAGAATCGATTCCATTTACTATAGCACCAAGAACCATAAGATACCTGGGAATAAGCCTAACCAAAGAGGTAAAGGATCTATACTCGAGAAACTACAGAAACATTCATGAAAGAAATCAAAGAAGACACAAAAAGATGGAAGACCATTCCATGCTCTTGGATCAGAAGAATAAACATTGTTAAAATGTCTATACCGCCTAGAGCAATCTATACCTTTAATGCCATTCTGATCAAAATTCCCCCAGTATTTTTCAAAGAGCTGGAGCAACTAATCCTAAAGAGACCCCGAATCGCTAAGGAAATGTTGAAAAAGATAAACAAAACTGGGGGCATAACCGTCTGTATAACTCGCTGCTCAGAATATAACATAAGGAAAGTCACATTGCAATAACCAGTCTACTATACAAGTCCAGCCTTGTATAGTGCTTCCAGCTCCTTTCTTTCTGTCTGGTAGACTGGATGCTGCCCTATTGGTGAACTCCTGAATAAAAGCCAGTGAGATCTTTAAAATGTACTCAGTTGAAATTTGTTCAGAAGAAAACCCCCGGAAGCCACGGGAAGGTACCGTTTTTTGTGCCCCTGTGGTCGGAAATCAGCAAGTACCCCTAGATACAATGAGTGGCCCCCTTAACAACTCTCCCTTTGGCCAGAACCAGTCAGCTAGAACTTAGTGCCTCCCTATTTTGACCTCCAGGTTTGGATCCTATTCTTGGGGGGCGCGGGGGTGGGGAGGAGAAGGCCTGGAGGGCAGCGAGGCACACACTTGCAAGGGATGTGGTCAAAATGGGCAAGGCCCGTAGAGCTCTGGAGCCTGACAGGGCATTGGATTGAGGAGTGGAGGGCAGGCGCCCGGGCGCGGGTGTGTGTGTGTGTGTGTGTGTGTGGGGAGGAGTGTTGGGGACCAGCCAGGCGCTCACAGGCTGGCGAGTATTGCACGGGCGCCAGGGAGAAGCCGAGACGCTGGCCCTCCCGGCTTCCTAGAGAGGCTGCCGAGGACCCGGGCGGCGGCGCGCGTGCGCGCCCCGGGCTGACGGAGAGACCCGCGCGGGGCGACAGGCCGTGGCCCGGTGGTGTGGTCGCAGGAAGAGCTGGCTGGGGCCTGGGGAGTCGGTGAGCGGCCGGGCGGGGCGCTGGGGCGTCGGGGTCGGCTGGCTGGCGCAGGGTTCGGGAGGGCGGCGGGGGTGTTTGGCCCCTCCCGGTCTGAGAGTAGGGGGGCGGGAGGCGGCTGGCGGCTGAGGCCGGGCCTGGAGGCTGCGCCCCGGGCGGGTGATTTAGCCGGGAAGCCGGTGCCCGCCTCGGGGAGGCGCGTATCTGGAAGTGCTTTGCAGCCCGGGGCAGAGAGTTGGGAGTAATGGCTTCTGCGCTTTATCCTTTCTCCCAATTACGCGAACAAAGCTACTCATTATGGACAATTAGGTGACGCGGGTGAGTGCCAGAAAAGTAAGAGTAACCGCAGTCCGCAAATAGTTTCGTCTAGATGCTTCTTGACAGTATAAATTTGTTCATAATTATGCAAACTCATATACATACATATATGTTTGTTTGTTTATTACGAAATTGGATCATTCCATTGCTTTTAAAAACTTCTTTTAGTATTCTTGTGATACAGTAATGCTGCGATAAGATATGCATATTATTTACCTTAGGCTACAATAAAATTTACCATTTTAACCATTTTAAAGTGTGGCATCATTCAGTGGCATTAAGCACAGTCATACTCTTGCCTCTTGAAAATTCCGGCGGAATGCATTTGTTCATTGGTGGTCAGAATTGGTGCCAGCATTACGGCATCACTAAGACATATTTCTGACTGTGATGGATAGAAAACCTTTTGTTTGCAGTTTCTTTTCCTTAGCACACATTGCATTAAGCTGTGTTACATAAAGCGCAACAAGTGACGTTTGTGAAGAAAAATAGCAGTCTTGTTTATTAGGGTGATTGTCTCTTTTCAGAATGAAAAGTGAAGTGTCCGAGAGGGAGGTTTTTATTTTTGTAATATAGGTTTTTTTTTTTACAGATTTTATTTTAATAAAGGGGATTTTTTTTTTAAATAAAGGGGAATTTTTAAACAGAAGGTACAGCTCTAACTTAAAACTACTGTACTGTCTCTGACTTGCATAGGCCTCGGAAATCAGAGAATGGTCTCCTTCTAGGTTAAAAGTGGTGGCCAGGAAAGAACACCATCCTGTTTCAAACTCTTTGTAGTTCAAGAGTGAAAATTTGCAGGGAGATGTCAGCAAGTGGCTTTAGTTGTAATTTGAGGAATGAATTTCAGAGGACTTGGCGTCTGTTGGCACGTGTCTGTATCTCTGGGTATACTGAGAGTCTGGTGAATAAGGGTGCTCTTACATGTCATGTTAATGCTGGAGAAAGGCAGACAAAGTTTGGTTAAAAACCGTAATCCTTCCTGTGGGTCGTAATGATCAGAATGTTTTCCTTCCCAGATCTTAAAACTTTTAGCCTCCTTTCTTGTTTTATTAAACTGCATTGCTTTGGACACTGTAACATACCTCTTAACATATCTACACTTCGTTGGCTGTTCTCCTGTGAGCTCTGGAAGGCGGTATTATTATTATTATTATTATTATTTTGTATCATTCACCACAGAGACCTTAGTGCCTGGGGCATAGTAGGTGCTCAATAGATATTGTTAAGTTAATAAAAGAATGACTGTAAATTGGAGACAAGAATGACAGTATTTGGTATCTTTGATTGCCAAGTTAATTTTTAAGCTAAGAAAAAAAGTAAATCAGAGAAAAACAAACGGTAACACACTTCCTCAATTCAAAAAACTTTTTTCTTTTGAGTAATCGTAGATTTACGGGGGGTTGCAGAAGTTGTAGAGTTCCCTTGTAGTCTTCGCTCAGTTTGCCTAAAGTTAAAGTTAACCACAGAACAGTCATCAAACTTAAGAATTCCACAGTGGCGCAGTACTGTTAATTAAACTGCTGACTTTAATATTTAGAGGTCATCAGCTTCTCACGAGTGACCTTTTTCTGTTCCAGGATCCAGTCTAGAATCCCTCGTTGCGTTTAGTAGTCATGTCTCCAAGTTTTCCTTTAGTATGTGACGGTCTCTCCATCTTTCCCTGTTCTTCGTGACCTCGATGCTTTTGAAGTATGTTGTGCTGGTATTTTTAGAATGCTCCTCACTTTGGTTTTGTCAGGCATTTTCTCCTGCTTCGATTGGATGGTGTCGATATGTCTTATTACTGTTGATATTAATTTTGATCTAGTGGTGTCTGCCACGGGTCACCACTGTAAAGATACTGTCTTTCCCTCTGTAACTAGCAATTATACTTTGAGACCTTGCATAGCAATATCCTGTTTCACCTTAAGTTTCACCTACTAATTAGCCTTCCTGGTGGATCTTACTAGTGTAATGGTCTAAAAGTGACTTTCATTTCTGTTATTCTCCCTGCAGTTATTAATTGGAATACTTTCTGAGGAAGAGTTGTGCCTTGTTTCCCTTTGTTTTATTCATTCAGTTAGTTATATCAGTGTGTGATGTTGGGTATGTATGCTTTGAGCTCTGAGGCAGTGCTGGTATTATTTTGTTACTTGAATTATTCTAGCCTTGGCCATTGGGCGCTCTTTGCAGTTGGCTCCTGTTTCCCCTTGAAGTGCCCACATCCATTTTGGTGTCTTTCCCTGACTTTCTGGCACCACAGAATGCTTGTGTTGTATCTTTCCCTCCCCAGCCCTGAAGACCACCACTTCTCCAGGGAGCCCTAGTTCCGTTTACTGGAGAATGGTATGGAGAACCCAAGTGTGGGACACGAGGTTTGAGTTCATTTCTTAATTGATGGATTTGTTTAATATAACATTCCAGTTATGTACTAGAAGCAGTTTTTCTTGTTTCCGTACCAGTGTATAAAATAAAGCATATGTACCCTGACACTGGTAGGAAAAACACAAGAGTAAGAGACTGCTTAATGAGGATTTTAAAAGAAAACAAAATCACATTGTGTATGAGTTGAAGAAAGGGAGGGAAGGAGGAAGGAAAGAAAGAATGAAAAGAGAAGAAGGGAAAAAAAGAATGCCCCTGGAAAATGCCCCGATAATTGCTTGGGATTTTCCCGGTGCTTTACAAAGCCATTTTCACTGTGGGATTGAGACTGGTATTAAGGTATGAAGCTCTGGGAGAAGAGGCCTGATCAGCTCAGGTTTCCTCCTGGGTTTGGGATGAGTGAAGTTTTCCTTTTGTTCTCAAAAGCTAGTTGGGACATGGAGAAACCCTGAGGCATTAGGATACCTGAATTTAAGGTTGCAGGATCAGCTCACTGGCCTCCTATGTCCTTACTGTGCTCTGGGTCTTTCATCCAGAGTCCAAAAGGGTCTTCTCCATGTTCAAGGTTGTAGAAGCTGGCCTAACCCTTTCTTTGGTCAAAGGCCTGGAATCCTTTGCCATATTCCTGGCGTTTGCCCTCAGTTTCCTGTCTGTCAGTCTTCTCATCACCGCTGTCCAGATACTTCACCTACCTCTTTAGACATTTCTATGACAGCTGCTTCAGAAAAGGTCTGCTTGGAGGCTTAAAATTGGTGCTTATTGTCAAGCAGAGAGAGTCAATTATCATATGGTTTCACTTATTTGTGGAGCATAACAAATATCATGGAGGACAAGGGGTGTTAGAGAGGAGTAGGGAATTTGGGTAAATTGGAAGGGGAGGTGAACCATGAGAGACTATGGACTCTGAAAAACAATCTGAGGGGTTTGAAGTGGCGGGGGGGTGGGAGGTTGGGGGAACCAGGTGGTGGGTATTATAGAGGGCACGTCTTGCATGGAGCACTGGGTGTGGTGAAAAAATAATGAATACTGTTTTTCTGAAAATAAATAAATTAATAATAATTTTTAAAAAATTGGTGCTTATTGTGCTGTGGGTCTCCATTTCCTGAGATAGGTCATGCCGTTTATATTTCCTGGTGGTTGCATATGTCTTCACAGAATCACTGTTCCCCACCTCATACCTGGAAACCAACTGCTGGAGATACTCTGTTTGTATAGATCCAGATTCTCATCTTACTTCTCAGGCTTATTTCAGGCTTATTTGGTGGGTGGTCAGAGTCTTGTTGATACCCAGCTCAATTCAGGGTTCTGGTTGAAATAGTGTCCCTTACTCCTCCTCTATCTTTTCTTATCTATATTTACCTTTTCTAATAACAGTTTTATAGTTTTAGCTAGTATCTTTAGGTCTACATTTAATCAATTAATTTACTTAAAATCAATTTAATTAACATTTAGTATATTATTATTTTCAAGGGTAGAATTTAATTATCCATCAGTTGCATATAACGTCCAGTGCACATTACATCAAGTGCTTTCCTTAACTTCCATCACCCATTTACACTATGCTCCACCTAAATCCCTTCAAGCAACCCTCAGTTTGTGTCCTGTAGTTAAGAATGCTTATGGTTTGCCTCCCTCTCTGATTTTGTCTTACTTTATTTTTCCTTCCCTTCCCTTACATTCATCTGCATTGTTTCTTAAATTCCACATATGAGTGCTCTCATGTGGTATTTGTCTTTCCCTGACTGACCTACTTTGCTTAGCATAAAACCCTCTAGGTGTATCTACATTGTTGGCAGATGGCAAGATTTCATTCTTTTTGATAGCTGAGTTATAATCCATTATATTTATACTACCTCTTCTCTGTCCATTCATCAGTTCTTCGGTAGGTCTGCAGTTAATTTTGAATTAATTTTTATATATTGCATTATTTAGGGGGTCCAACTTCATTCCTATTTATGTAAACTTCGTTATCGCAGCACCATTTTTGGAAAAAACTATTCTTTCCCCCTTAAGTGGTCTTCGCATCCTTGTCAAAAATAAATTGGGCGTCTGGGTGGCTCAGTGGGTTAAGCCACTGCCTTCGGCTCAGGTCATGATCTCAGGGTCCTGGGATCGAGTCCCGCATCAGGCTCTCTGCTAGCAGGGAGCCTGCTTCCCTCTCTCTTTCTCTGCCTGCCTCTCTGTCTACTTGTGATCTCTGTCAAATAAACAAATAAAATCTTTAAAAAAAATTAAAAATAAAAATAAATTGAGCATAGATATATGGGTTTATTTGGGGACTCTTAATTCTATTTAATTGATCTCTATGTTTGCCCTTATGCCCGCACCACACTTTCTTGATGACTGCTGCTTTATGAATTAAGTTTTGAAATTAAGAGTGTGTCTTCCAGTTTATTCAAGATCTTGTTGGCTCTGCTGGGCCTCTTCAGTTTCCATATGTTAGGAGTAGTTTTTCAGTTTCTGTAAAGAAGCCAGACGGGATTTTAATAGGGTTTGTATTGAATCTTCATATAATTTGGGAGTACTGTCATTTGACAATATTTTGTTTTCTGATCCCTGGACAGAGGATCTTTCCATTTACTTAAATCCTTAATTTCTTCTAGCAATGTAGTTTTCAGGGTATAAGTTTTGTTTTTCCTCTGAAAATTCATTTGTAAGTATTTTATTTTTATGAGATTATAAATATAAGTATATATTATTTCTTAATTTTATACCCCTGATTTGTTCATTTCTGCTATAGAAATACCATTAACTTTTGCAAACTGATCTTATATCCTCCAATCTTGCTGAACTCTTCTGTTAGTTCTAATAGCTTTTAGTGGAGTACTTTTGATTTCCTATATATGTATCATGTCATTTGCAAATAGAAATATTTCCATTTCTTCTTTTCCTTTCCCATATGGGTTCTCTTTTCAAAGATTAATTCCACTATAATTAACATACACTGTTATATTAACTTCAGGTGTACAGTACAGTTAGTGAACAGTTCTGTACATTACTAAGTGCTCATCAGGATAAGTATACACTTAATCCCCTTCACCTGTTTTACTCTTCCCTCCACCCATCTCTCCTCTGGTAACCATTAGTTTTCTATTTAAGAGTGTGGTTTTTTGGTCTCTTTTTCTCTTTACTCATTTGTTTTTTATTTTCTGAAATTCCACATGAATGAAATCATGTGATACTTGTCTCTCTCTGACTGATTTATTTCACTTAACATTATACTCTCTAGATCCATCCATGTTGTTGCAAATGAGAGTGATATTTTACTGTATATATGCGTGTGTATATATGTATACACACACACACACACTCTCCACATCTTTATCCATTCATCTACTTGGATTGCTTCCCCAATTTGGTTATTGTAAGTAACAGTGCAATAAACATAGAGGTGCACATATTTCTTTGAATTAGTGTTTTTGTATTCTTTGGATAAATACCCAGTAGTGAAATTAACTATATTGTATGGTAATTCTATTTTTAATCTATTGAGAAACCTCCAAACTGTTTTCCAGAGTGGCTGCACCAGATTGCATTCCTACCAACAGTACATGAGGGTACCTTTTTCCCACATCCTGGCCAACAGTTGTTATTTCTTGTGTTTTTTATTTTAGCCATTCTGACAGATATGAGGTAATATCTCATGTGGTAATGATTTGCATTTCCCTGAAGATAAGTTATGTTGAGCCTCTTTTCATGTCTGCTGGCCTTCTAGATATCTTTTTCAGAAAAATGTCTGTTCATGCCTTCTGCCCATTTTCAAGTTGGATTTTTTTCTTTTCTTTTCGTATTGAGTTTTATTAGTTCTTAATATATTTTGGATACTAACGCTTTATCAGATATGTCATTTGCAAATATTTTTTCCCATTCAGTAGGTTTCTTTTAGTTTTGTTAATTTTTTCCTTTGCTGTGCATTAACCTTTTATGTGATGTGATACCAACAGTTTATTTTTGCTTTTTCTCCCCTTGCCTCAGGAGACCCATGTAGAAAAATGTTGCTACAGCCAATTTCAGAGAATTATCCCCTGTGCTGTCTCATGGGATTTTTATTTCAGGTCTCACATTTAGGTGCTCAGGCTACTTTGAGTTTATTTTTGTATATGATGTAAGAAAGTGGTCCAGTTTCAGTCTTTTGTGTGCGGCTCTCACAGTTTTCCCAGCACCATTTGTTGGAGAAACTACTTCCTATTGCATATTCTTGCCTCCTTTGTCAAAGATCAATTGACCATATAACCATGAGATTATTTCTAGGTTTTCTGTTGTGTTCCATTGGTCTTTGTTTTATGTGTGATTCCAACTATTTTGATTACTACAGTTTTGTAGTATAACTTGAAATCTGGGATTCTGATGCTTTCAGTGTGTTCTTTTTTAAGGTTACTTTGGCTGTTTAGGGTCTTTTGTGGTTCTGTACAAATTTTTAGGATTGTTCTGGTTCTGTGAAAAATGCTTTTGTATTTTGGTAAGAACTATATTAAATATGTAAGTTACTTGGGGTAGTATCCACATTTTAATAAAATTTGTTCTCCCAATCCATGAGCATGGAATATCTTTCTAATTGTATTATCTTCAGTTTCTTTCATTGGTGTTTTATAGTTTTCAGAGTACAGGTCTTTCATCTCTCTGGTTAAGTTTATTTCTAGATATGTTATTGTATTTGGTGCAATTGTGAATAGGATGAATAGGATTCTTTCCTTTTTTTTTTTTTAAGATTTATTTATGTTAAAGGGAGAGAAAGAGCGCACAAATGGAAAGAGCAAAGGTAGAGAAAGAGAGATTTAAGACAGACTCCATGCTGATTGGGGAGCCCCATGTAGGGCTAGATCTTACGACTCTGAGATCACGACCTGACCTGAATCCAAGAGTTGGATGCCCAACCGATTGTGCCATCCAGGCAACCTGACATTGTTTTCTTAATTTCTCTTTCTGTTGCTTCATTATTAGTGTATAAATATGCAGTGGATTTTTCTGTATAGTGATCTTGTGTCCTGCAACCTTACTGAATTCATCTATTAATTCTGGTAGTTTTTCTTTTTTTTTTAATGGGGTCTTTAGGGTTTTTTTTAATATATAATATCATGTCATTCACAAATAGTGAAAATTTTACTTCATTCTTACTGATTTGGATTTTTTTTTTGTCTGATTATTTTGGCTAGGATTTGTAGTACTATGTTGAATTAAAGTGGTGAGAGGGGACATCTTTTTCCTGCTCTTAGGTAGAAAGCTCTCAGTTTTTCTTCATTAATGTTAGCTGTGGGTTTTTCATACATGACCTTTATTATGTTGAGGTGTGTTCCCTTTACACCTACTTTGTTGTGGTGTGTTTTGTTTTCTGAATGGATGTTATACTTCGTCACTTTTTCTGCATCTTTTGAAATGATCATATGGTTCTTGTTTTTTCTCTTGTTGGTGTGATGTATCACACTGATTTGTGACTAATGAATCACAGTTGAATACATTCCACTTGTTCATGGTGAATGATTATTTTAATACGTTGTTGGAATTAGTTTGCTAGTATTTTATTGAGGACTTGTGTATCTCTGTTCATCAGGGATACTGGCCTGTAGTTCTCTTTTTTTAATGGTGTATTTATTTGGTTTTGGTATCAGGGAAATGCTGGTCTCACAGAATAAATTTGGAAACTTTCCTTCCTTTTCCATTTTTTGGGAATAGTTTGAAAAGAATAGATATGAACTCTTCTCTAAATGTTGGTAGAATTCCGCCTCTGAAGCCATCTGGTCCTGAACTTTTGTTTGTTGGGAGTTTTTTGATTACTGAACAATTTCATTTCTGGTAATTTGTCTGCTTAAATTTTCTATTTCTTCCTGATTCAGTTTTGAGAGGTTACATATTTCTAGAAAATTATCCATTTCTCTATGTTGTTCAATTTGTTGGGATATAATTTTTGTTTTATAAACCTTTGTAATTTTGTGGTGGTGTTTCTCCCCTTTCATTTTTGTGTTTGTTTGAGTCCTCTCTCTCACAGTGAGTCTGACAAAAGGTTTATCAATTTTGTTGATCTTTTCAAAGAATGAGATCTTTGTTTTATTGATCTGTTCTGTTTCTTTCCTTCCTCCTTCCTTACTTCTTTTGGATTTTCTCTAATCTTTACTTTTTTAGCTCCTTTAAGTGTAAGGTTAATTTTTTTTTGTCTGAGATTTTTCTCTATTGTTGAGGTGGGCTTGTATTACTATTAACTTCCCTCTTGGAAAAGCTTTTGCTGCATCCCAAAGATTCTGGACTGTTGTATTTTCATTTCCGTTTTCCTCCATGTATTTTTTTAATTTCTTTTTTGATTTCTTGGTTAATCTATTAATTATTTATTCACATGTTATTTCCATTATTTGTGTTCTTTTAAGTTTTTCTTGTATATAATTTCTAGTTTTGTAGCATTGTGGTCAGAAAAGTTACATGGTATAACTTGGATCTTTTGGAATTTGTTGAAACTTGTTTTGTGACCGAACATTTGATCTATTCTGGAGAATGTTCCATGTGTACCTGAAAAGAATGCATAATCTGCTGTTTTAAGTTGGAATATTCTGAATATATCTTGAGATCCATGTGTTCTGATGTGTCATTCATATCCATTTACTTGTTGGTTTTCTTTTTAGATGCTCTATCTATTGATGTGTGTTGTTAAAGTTCCTTAGTATTGTACAACTATAGATTTTCTCTGTTATGGTTATTATTACCTCCTTTATGTATTTATGTTCTCCTGTATTGGCTACATAAATATTTACAGTTGCTGTATTTTCTTGTTAGATTGTCCCCTTTATAATTATGTAGTATCCTTCTTTGTCTACTGTCAGTATTTGTTTTAAAGTCAGTTTGTCTGATAAAAGTATTGCTACCTTGGTTTTCTTTTCACTTCCATTTGCATGATAAGTGCTTCTCCGTTCCTTCACTTTGAATCTGCCCGTGTCTTTAGGGCTGAAACGAATGTCTTGTAGGCAGCATATAGATGGGTCTTGGGTTTTTGTCTATTCCATCACCAGTATCTTTTGATTAGAGCATTTAGTCCATTTACAGTCAAAGTAATTATTGATAGGTATGTATTTATTGCCATTTTGTTACTTGTTTTATGTTTGTTTTTACAGGTCTTCTGTTCCTTTCTTCTTTTGCTCTCCCTTCTCTCTTGGGTCTGCTGGCTTTCTTTAGTGATATTCTTGGATTTCTTTCTGTTTATTTTTTGCATACTTGTTACCAGGTTTGATGTGTGGTTACCGTTAGGTTTATATATAACATTTTATATGTAGCACTCTACATTAAGTGGACAGTTGCTTAAGTTTGAACCCATTCTGAAAGCACTAAATTTCTGTTCTTCTCCCACCCGTGTTTTAGGTGTATGAGGTCATACTTAATATCCTTATATTTTGTGAATTCTGGCCCTTAATGTTATATGTATACTTAATTTACTTCATTTTGCTTCCTACTCTGCTTACTCCTCTTTATGGTCTTTCCTTTCTGCTCAGAAAGTCCCATTTAATACATCTTGTACGTTTGGTTTAGTGTTGATAAATTCCTTTGAACTTTTTTTGACCAGGAAACTCTGTCTCACCTATTTTTAATGATAGCCTTCCTGGATAGACTATTCTTTGGCTGCAGAGTTTTTCCTTTCAGCACTTTGAATATATGATATCACTCCCTTCTGGTGTTCAGAGTTTTTCCTGAAGAATCCACTGATAACCTTATAGAGTTTCCCTTATGTGTTTTCTTCTCTTTTGCTGCTTTTAAAACTCTCTTTATCATTAGTTTTTGCCATTTTAGTTATTATGTGTCTTGTTGTGGACCTCCTTTGTTAGTTTTTGGGGGGCTCTCTTTACCTCCTGGATCTAGATTTTTGTTTCCTCTTTCCTTCCCCAGATTTGGGAAGTTTTCAGCTATTATTTTTTCAAATGCATGTTCTGCTCCCTTTTCTCTCTCTTCTCATTCTGCGTCCCTACCATGCAAATGTTACTATGCTTGAAGGTGTCACTAAGTTTCCTTATCTCATTTTCTTACTTATTTATTGTTGATTTTTAAAAAATATATCCTGTATTTATTTGAGCGAGAGGGAGGGAGGGAGGGAGGGAGAGGAAGAAGCAGACTCCCTGCTGAGCAGGGAGCTCTGAGAATCATGCCCTGAGCTGAAGGCAGATGCTTAACCAACTGAGCTGCCCAGGTACCCCTATTTTTTCCTCAGTTTTTAATTTAAATTCTAGTTATTTAACATATAGTCTAATAGTATTTTCAGAAGTCAAATATAATAATTCATCACTTCCATATAACCCCCAGTGCTCAACACACCAGGTGCCCTCCTTAATACTCATCACCCATCTAACCCAATCCACCACCCACCTCCTTCTGTCAACCCTCAGTTTGTTCTCTATGAGTCTCATGGTGTATTCCCTCCCTCTTTTCTTTCTCCTTCCCATATGTTTATCTGTTTTGTTTCTTAAATTCTGCATATAAGTGAAATTTTATGGTATTTGTCCTTCTCTGGCTGACTTATTTTGCTTACCATAATGCACTCTAGCTCTATCCATTTCATTGCAAATGGCAAGATTTCATTCATTTTGATGGCTGAGTAATCCATTGTATGTATATACCACATCTTTATCCCTTCATCAGTCAGTGGATATTTGGGCTCTTTCCATGGTTGGCTGTTGTTAATAATACTGGAACATCAGGCTACATGTACCCTTTTGAATCTGCATTTTTGTATCCTTTGTGTAAATACCTAGCAATGCAATTGCTGGATTGTAAAGTAGTTCTATTTTTAACTTTTTGGGGGAATATCCATACTGTTTTCCACAGTGGCTGCACCAATTTGCATTCCCACCAGAGTGCAAGGGGGTTCCCCTTTCTCCACATCCGCAGCTACACTTGCTGTTTCTTGTGTTACTAATTTACCCATTCTGACAGGTGTGAGGTGATATATTATCACACTTTTGATTTTTATTTCCCTGATGCCAAGTGATTCCAAGTGATGTTGAGCATCTGTTATGTGCCTGTTGGCTATCAAAGAAGATATCTTCTTTGGAGAACTGTCTGTTCCTGTCTTCTGCCCTTTTTTTTCCTGTTTTTCTTTGTGCGTCTTGGGGTTGGTTTTCTTTTTTTTTTTTTGGATTCTTTGTGTTTTTGGTGTTGAGTTTGGTAAGTTCTTTTTAGCCTTTTATGTGATATGTCATTTGCAAATATCTTCTCCTGTCCCATAGGTTGCCTTTTAGTTATGTCAGCTGTTTCATTTGCTGTGCAAAGTTTTTTAATCTTGAATTCCTGGTAGTTCATTTTTGCCTTTATTTCTCTTGCCTTTGGAGACATGTCTAACAAGAAGTTACTGTGGCTGAGATCAAAGAGGTAGCTGTCTTGTTCTTCTCTAGGACTTTGATGGATTCCTGTCTCACATTGAGGTTTTTCACCCCTTTTGAATTTATATGTGTGTATAGTAAAAAGAAGTGGTCCAGTTTCATTCTTCTGCATATTGCTGTCTGGTTTTCTCAACACCATTTGTTGAAGACAATGCCTTTTTTTCCACTGAAGATTCTTTCCTTCCTTTTTTTTTTTTTTTTAAGATTTTATTTATTTGACGGACAGAGATCACAAGTAGGCAGAGAGGCAGGCAGAGAAAGGGGGGCAGGCAGGCTCCCCACTGAGCAGAGAGCCCGATGCAGGGCTCGATCCCAGGACCTTGGAATTATGACCTGAGCTGAAGGCAGAGGCTTTAACCCACTGAGCCACCCAGGTGCCCCAATTCTTTCCTTCTTTGTCAGGGTTAGTTGACCACAGAATTGTGGGTCCATTTCTGGGTTTTCTGTTCTGTTCCATTGATCTATATGTTTTTGTGCCAGTGCCATACTGTCTTGATGATCACAGCTATGAATATAGCTCAAAATCTGGAATCATGATGCTTCCTGCTTTGTCTTTCTTTTTCAGTATTGCTTTAGCTGTTTGGGGATTTTTGTCATCCCATACAAATTTAGAAATGCTTGTTCTGGCTCTTTGAAAACTGCTGCTGGTATTTTTACAAATTTATTTAAATACAATTTAGTTAATATATAATGTATCACCAGCTTCAAATTTAGTGAGTCATCAGTTGCATATAACACCCAGTGCTCATCACATCAAGTACCCTCCATAATGCCTATCCCCAAATTACCACATCCCCCCACCCACCTTCCCTTCAGCAATCCTCAGTATTTGCTAGAATAGATAGAATAGATAAGAATCTCTTATGGTTTGCCTCCTTCTCTGTTTTCATCTTATTTTATTTTTCCTCCCCTTCCCTTATGTTCATCTGTTTTGTTTCTTAAATTCCACATTGGTGAAAGCATATGGCATTTGTCTTTCTCTGACTAACTTATTTCACCTAGCATAATACTCTCTAATTCCATCCATGTTATTGTAAATGGCACAATTTCTGAGTTTGATGAGTTTGTTATAGATTTTGGACACTGATAAGACATTTGCAAATATCTTCTCCCCTCCCATAGGTTGCCTTTCAGTTTTGTCAACTGTTTCCTTTGTTGTGCAAAAGCTTTTTTTTTTTTAAAGATTTTATTTATTTATTTGACAGACAGTGATGACAAGTAGGCAGAGAGGCAGGCACAGAGAGAGGGGAGAAGCAGGATCCTCGCTGAGCATAGAGCCTGGTGCAGGGCTTGATCCCAGGACCCTGGGATCATGATCTGAGCCAAAGGCAGAGGCTTTAACCCGCTGAGCCACCCAGGCGCCCCGTACAAAAGCTTTTTATGCTGATGAAGCCCTATTAGTTCATATTTGCTTTTGTTTCCCTTGCCTTTATAGAGGTGTCTTGCAAGAAGTAGCTGCAGTTCAGGTTGAAGAGGTTACTGCCTTTCTTGTTCTCTAGAATTCTGATGGATTCTTGTCTCACACTGAGGTCTTTTCATCCATTTTGAGTTTATCTTTGTGAATGGTATAAGAGAATGGTCCATTTTCATTCTCCTGGGTGTGGCTATCTGGTTTTCTCTGCACCATTTTTTGAAGTGACTTATCTTTTTTTCTGTTAGATACTCTTTCCTGTTCTGTGGAAGTTTAGCTAACCATAAGGGTCTGTTTTGCTGAGGGTCTGTTTCTGGGTTCCCTACTCTGTTCCATTGACCTTTGTATCTCTTTTTGTGCCTAACCATAGTGCTGAGGGTCTGTTTCTGGGTTCCCTACTCTGTTCCATTGACCTTTGTATCTCTTTTTGTGCCACATCCATACTGTTTTGATGATACAGCTTTGTAATAGAGCTTAAGTCTGGAATTATGATGCCTCCACATTCGGTTTTCTTTTTCAACATTCTTTTGGCCATTCAGGATCTTTTGTGGTTCCATACAAATTTAGTGTGGACTGTTAGTTCCAGCTCTGTGAAAAATGCTTACAATATTTTGATAGGGAATGAATTGAATGTGTAGATTACTCTGGGTAGCATAGAGGTTTTAACAATATTTATTCTTCCAGTCGATGAGCATGGAACGGTTTTCCATTTCTTTGTGTCATCTTCAATTTCTTTTATAAGTGTTCTGTAGTTTCCAGAGTACAGATTATGTCTTTGGTTAGGCTTATTCCTAGGTATCTTACTTTTTTTTTGTACAATTGTAAATGGGATTGATTCTTGATTTCTCTTTTTCCTGACTTATTGTTAGTGTACAGAAATGTAACTGACTTCTATGCATTGGTTTTATATAATGGGATTTTGCTGAATTCTGGCAATTTTGGGTGATGTCTTTTGGGTTTTCAACATAAGAGTATCATGTCCTCCAAGAAGATTGAAAGTTTGACTGCTTCTTTGCCAATTTGGATGCCTTTTATTTCTTTTTGTTTTCTGGTTGCTGATGCTAGGACTTCCAGTACTATGTTGAACAACAGTGGTGACAGTGGACATCTATTTATCTTCCTGACCTAAGGGGAAAAGCTCTTAGTTTTTCCCTGTTGAGCATGATATTCTCTGTGGGTCTTTTGATATATAGCTTTTATGATACTGAGGTATGTTCTCTCCATCCCTGCCCAGCAGAGAGGTTTTTTGTTTTTGTTTTTCAGAGAGGTTTTATCAAGAAAGGATGCTGATTTTTGTCAGATGCTTTTTCTACATCTATTGAGAGGATCGTATCGTTCTTGTCCTTTCTTTTATTAATGTGATGTATCACATTGACTTATGGATGGTGAACCACTCCTGCAGGCCAGGAGTTAATCCCTCTTTCTTGTAATGAATAATCCTTTATGTGTCCTGTTGGATCCTTTTAGCAGTATCTTGGTGAGATTTATTGCATTCTTGTTCATCAGGGATATTAGTCTGTAATTCTCCTTTTTGGTAGCATCATTGCTGGTTTTGAGATCAAGCTAATGCTGGCCTCATACAACGAGTTTGGAACTTTTCATTCCATTTGTTTGTTTGTTTTTTAAGATTTATGTATGTTTGCGAGAGAGACACAGAGAGGGAGCAAGCACAGACTGGGGGAGGGGCAGAGAAAGAAGCAGACTACCCGCTGAATAGAGAACTTGATGTGGGACTCAATCCCAGGACCCTGGGATCATGACCTGAGCTGAAGGCAGATTCTTAACCAACTGAGCCACCCAGGTACCCTTCCATTTCTTTTTCTTCTTCTTCTTTTTTTTTTTTTAAAGAACATTTTCAGGAGTGTAGGTATTAATTCTTCTTTAAATGTTTAATAGTGGGGCACCTGGGTGGCTCAGTCATTAAGCGGCTGCCTTCATCTCAGATCATGATCTCAGGTCCTGGGATCAAGCCCCGCATCCGGCTTCCTGCTCAGCAGGAAGCCTGCTTCTCCCTCTCACACTCCTCTTACTTGTGCTCCCTCTCTCTTGCTGTTTCTCTCTGTCAAATAATTAAAATCTTAAAAAAAAAAAAAAGTTTGGTAGAATTCTGTTGTGAGGCCGTGTGGCCATGGACTCTAGTTTGTTGGGAGATTTTAAATTACTGCTTCAATTTGTCTGCTGGCTATGCATCTGTTCATCTTTTCTATTTCTTCTTGTTTCAGTTTTGGTAATTTATGTTTCAGGAATACATTCATTTTCTTAGATTGTCTAGCTCATTGGCATATAATTTTTTATAATATTCTCTTATAATTCTTTGTATTTCTTCATTGTTGACTGTGATTTCTCCTCATTCTTCATAGTTTTATTTATGTGGGTATTTTCTCTTTTTGATATGTCTGGCTGGGGGTTATCAATTTTATTAATTCTTTTTTTTTTAATTTTTTATTTTTTATAAACATATATTTTTATCCCCAGGGGTACAGGTCTGTGAATCGCCAGGTTTACACACTTCACAGCACTCACCAAAGCACATACCCTCCCCAATGTCCATAGCCCCACCACCTTCTACCGACCCCCCAACTCCCAGCAACCCTAAGTTTGTTTTGTGAGATTAAGAGTCACTTATGGTTTGTCTCCCTCACAGTCCCATCTTGTTTCATTTATTCTTCTCCTACCCACTTAAGCCCCTATGTTGCATCACCACTTCCTCATATCAGGGAGATCATATGGTAGTTGTCTTTCTCTGCTTGACTTATTTCGCTAAGCATGATACGCTCTAGTTCCATCCATGTTGTCGCAAATGGCAAGATTTCATTTCTTTTGATGGCTGCATAGTATTCCATTGTGTATATATACCACATCTTCTTGATCCATTCATCTGTTGATGGACATCTAGGTTCTTTCCATAGTTTGGCTATTGTGGACATTGCTGCTATAAACATTCGGGTGCACGTGCCCCTTTGGATCACTACATTTGTATCTTTAGGGTAAATACCCAGTAGTGCAATTGCTGGGTCGTAGGGCAGTTCTATTTTCAACATTTTGAGGAACCTCCATGCTGTTTTCCAGAGTGGTTGCACCAGCTTGCATTCCCATCAACAGTGTAGGAGGGTTCCCCTTTCTCCGCATCCTCGCCAGCATCTGTCATTTCTTGACTTGTTGATTTTAGCCATTCTGCCTAGTGTGAGGGGATATCTCATTGTTGTTTTGATATGGAGCACTTTTTCATGTGTCTGTTGGCCATCTGGATGTCTTCTTTGCAGAAATGTCTGTTCATGTCCTCTGCCCATTTCTTGATTGGATTATTTGTTCTTGGGGTGTTGAGTTTGCTAAGTTCTTTATAGATTTTGGACACTAGTCCTTTATCTGATGCGTTGTTTGCAAATATCTTCTCCCATTCTGTCAGTTGTCTTTTGATTTTGTTCACTGTTTCCTTTGCTGTGCAAAAGCTTTTGATCTTGATGAAATCCCAATAGTTTATTTTTGCCCTTGTTTCCCTTGCCTTTGGCAATGTTCCTAGGAAGATGTTGCTGCGGCTGAGGTCGAAGAGGTTGCTGCCTGTGTTCTCCTCAAGGATTTTGATGGATTCCTTTCTCACATTGAGGTCCTTCATCCATTTTGAGTCTATTTTTGTGTGTGGTTTAAGGAAATGGTCCAATTTCATTTTTCTGCATGTGGCTGTTCAATTTTCCCAACACCATTTATTGAAGAGGCTGTCTTTTTTCCATTGGACATTCTTTCCTGCTTTGTCGAAGATTAGTTGACCATAGAGTTGAGGGTCTATTTCTGGGCTCTCTATTCTGTTCCATTGATCCATGTGTCTGTTTTTGTGCCAGTACCATGCTGTCTTGATGATGACAGCTTTGTAATAGAGCTTGAAGTCTGGAATTGTGATGCCACCAACTTTGGCTTTCTTTTTCAATATCCCTTTGGCTATTCGAGGTCTTTTTCTGGTTCCATATAAATTTTAGAATTATTTGTTCCATTTCTTTGAAAAAGATGGATGGTACTTTGATAGGAATTGCATTAAATGTGTAGATTGCTTTAGGTAGCATAGACATTTTCACAATATTTATTCTTCCAATCCAGGAGCATGGAACATTTTTCCATTTCTTTGTGTCTTCCTCAATTTCTTTCATGAATACTTTATAGTTTTCTGAGTATAGATTCTTAGCCTCTTTGGTTAGGTTTATTCTTAGGTATCTTATGGTTTGGGGTGCAATTGTAAATGGGATTGACTCCTTAATTTCTCTTTCTTATGTCTTGTTGGTGTAGAGAAATGCAGCTGATTTCTGTGCATTGATTTTATATCCTGACACTTTACTGAATTCCTGTACAAGTTCTAGCAGTTTTGGAGTGGAGTCTTTTGGGTTTTCCACATAGAGTATCATATCATCTGCGAGGAGTGATAATTTGACTTCTTCTTTGCCGATTTGGATGCCTTTAATTTCCTTTTGTTGTCTGATTGCTGAGGCTAGGACTTCTAGTACTATGTTGAATAGCAGTGGTGATAATGGACATCCCTGCCGTGTTCCTGACCTTAGCGGAAAACCTTTCAGTTTTTCTCCATTGAGAATGATATTTGCGGTGGGTTTTTCATAGATGGTTTTGATGATATTGAGGTATGCACCGTCTGTCCCTACACTATGAAGAGTTTTGATCAGGAAGGGATGCTGTACTTTGTCAAATGCTTTTTCAGCATCTATTGAGAGTATCATATGGTTCTTGTTCTTTCTTTTATTGATGTGTTGTATCACATTGACTGATTTGCGGATGTTGAACCAACCTTGCAGCCCTGGAATAAATCCCACTTGGTCGTGGTGAATAATCCTTTTAATGTACTGTTGAATCCTATTGGCTAGTATTTTGGTGAGAATTTTCGCATCTGTGTTCATCAAGGATATTGGTCTATAGCTCTCTTTTTTGATGGGATCCTTGTCTGGTTTTGGGATCAAGGTGATGCTGGCCTCATAAAATGAGTTTGGAAGTTTTCCTTCCATTTCTATTTTTTGGAACAGTTTCAGGAGAATAGGAATTAGTTCTTCTTTCAGTGTTTGGTAGAATTCCCCCGGGAAGCCGTCTGGCCCTGGGCTTTTGTTTGTTTGGAGATTTTTAATGACTGTTTCAATCTCCTTACCGGTTATGGGTCTGTTCAGGCTTTCTATTTCTTCCTGGTTCAGTTGTGGTAGTTTATATGTTTCTAGGATTGCATCCATTTCTTCCAGATTGTCAAATTTGTTGGCGTAGAGTTGCTCATAGTATGTTCTTATAATAGTTTGTATTTCTTTGGTGTTAGTTGTGATCTCTCCTCTTTCATTCATGATTTTATTAATCTGGGTCCTTTCTCTTTTCATTTTGATAAGTCTGGCCAGGGGTTTATCAATTTTATTAATTCTTTCAAAGAACCAGCTCCTAGTTTTGTTGATTTGCTCTATTGTTTTTTTGGTTTCTGTTTCATTGATTTCTGCTCTGATCTTTATGATTTCTCTTCTCCTGCTGGGCTTAGGGTTTCTTTCTTGTTCTTTCTCCAGCTCCTTTAGGTGTAGGGTTAGGTTGTGTACCTGAGACCTTTCTTGTTTCTTGAGAAAGGCTTGTACCACTATATATTTTCCTCTCAGGACTGCTTTTGTTGTGTCCCACAGATTTTGAACCGTTGTATTTTCATTATCATTTGTTTCCATGATTTTTTTCAATTCTTCTTTAATTTCCCGGTTGACCCATTCATTCTTTAGAAGGATGCTGTTTAGTCTCCATGTATTTGGGTTCTTTCCAAACTTCCTCTTGTGGTTGTGTTTTAACTTCAGAGCATTGTGGTCTGAAAATACGCACGGAATGATCCCAATCTTTTGATACCGGTTGAGTCCTGATTTAGGACCGAGGATGTGATCTGTTCTGGAGAATGTTCCATGTGCACTAGAGAAGAAAGTGTATTCTGTTGCTTTGGGATGAAATGTTCTAAATATATCTGTGATGTCCATCTGGTCCAGTGTGTCGTTTAAGGCCTTTATTTCCTTGCTGATCTTTTGCTTAGATGATCTGTCCATTTCAGTGAGGGGAGTGTTAAAGTCCCCTACTATTATTGTATTATTGTTGATGTGTTTCTTTGATTTTGTTATTAATTGGTTTATATAGTTGGCTGCTCCCACGTTGGGGGCATAGATATTTAAAATTGTTAGATCTTCTTGTTGGACAGACCCTTTGAGTATGATATAGTGTCCTTCCTCATCTCTTATTATAGTCTTTGGCTTAAAATCTAATTGATCTGATATAAGGATTGCCACTCCTGCTTTCTTCTGATGTCCATTAGCATGGTAAGTTCTTTTCCACCCCCTCACTTTAAATCTGGAGGTGTCTTTGGGCTTAAAATGAGTTTCTTGGAGGCAACATATAGATGGGTTTTGTTTTTTTATCCATTCTGCTACCCTGTGTCTTTTGATTGGGGCATTTAGCCCATTAACATTCAGGGTAACTATTGAGAGAGATGAATTTAGTGCCATTGTATTGCCTGTAAGGTGACTGTTACTGTATATTGTCTCTGTTCCTTACTGATCTACCACTTGTAGGCTCTCTCTTTGCTTAGAGGACCCCTTTCAGTATTTCCTGTAGAGCTGGTTTGGTATTTGCAAATTCTTTCAGTTTTTGTTTGTCCTGGAAGGTTTTAATCTCTCCTTCTATTTTCAATGATAACCTAGCTGGATATAGTATTCTTGGCTGCATGTTTTTCTTGTTTAGTGCTCTGAAAATATCATGCCAGCTCTTTCTGGCCTGCCAGGTCTCTGTGGATAAGTCAGCTGCCAATCTAGTATTTTTACCATTGTATGTTACAGACTTCTTTTCCCGGGCTGCTTTCAGGATTTTCTCTTTGTCACTAAGACTTGTAAATTTTACTATTAGGTGACGGGGTGTGGGCCTATTCTTATTTATTTTGAGGGGCGTTCTCTGAACCTCCTGAATTTTGATGCTCGTTCCCTTTGCCATATTGGGGAAATTCTCTCCAATAATTCTCTCCAGTATACCTTCTGCTCCCCTCTCTCTTTCTTCTTCTTCTGGAATCCCAATTATTCTAATGTTGTTTCGTCTTATGGTGTCACTTATCTCTCGAATTCTCCCCTCATGGTCCAGTAGCTGTTTGTCCCTCTTTTGCTCAGCTTCTTTATTCTCTGTCATTTGGTCTTCTATATCGCTAATTTCTTTCTTCTGCCTCATTTATCCTAGCAGTGAGAGCCTCCATTTTTGATTGCACCTCATTAATAGCTTTTTTGATTTCAACTTGGTTATATTTTAGTTCTTTTATTTCTCCAGATAGGGCTTTTATATCTCTGGAGAGGGTTTCTCTAATATCTTCCATGCCTTTTTCGAGCCCGGCTAGAACCTTGAGAATTGTCATTCTGAACTCTAGATCTGACATATTACCAATGTCTGTATTGATTAGGTCCCTAGCCTTCAGTACTGCCTCTTGTTCTTTTTTTTGTGGTGAATTTTTCCACCTTGTCATTTTGTTCAGATAAGAGTATATGAAGGAGCAAGTAAAATACTAAAAGGGTGGCAACAACCCCAGGAAAATATGCTTTAAGCAAATCAGAAGAGATCCCAAATCGTGAGGGGGGAGAAAGGAGGTAAAAAGAGGTTCAAAAAGAAAGAAAGAAAAAAAAAAGAAGAAAAGAGAAAAGAAAAGAATTTAAAAAAAAGAAAACGAATAAAGAAAAATATAAAAAAGAAAAAATATATATATTAGATAAACTATTAAAAAACGTTAAAAAAGAAAAGGGTAAAAGTTTAAAAAAAATTTTAGCAGAAGAGAAAAAAAATGAAAAAAAAAATTAAATTAACTGCAAGACTAAAAAATCACAGGGAGAAAGCCATGAGTTCTGTGCTTTGCTTTCGCCTCTTCTGGAATTCTGCTGCTCTCCTTGGTATTGAAACTGCACTCCTTGGTAGGTAAACTTGGTCTTGGCTGGATTTCTTGTTGATCTTCTGGGGGAGGGGCCTGGTCTAGTGATTCTCAAGTGTCTTTGCCCCAGGCGGAATTGCACCGCCCTTACCAGGGGCCGGGCTGAGTAATCCGCTGGGGTTTGCTTTCAGGAGCTTTTGTTCCCTGCCCTGAGCGCTTTCCGTAGAGTTCCAGTGGACGGGAATACAAATGGCGGCCTCCTGGTCTCCAGCTCGGCTCGGAGAAGCCGAGAGCCGGGGGCCCCACTCCTCAGTGTGCCCTCAGAGAACAGTGCCTAGTTACTCCCGTCTGCCTGACTTCCGGCCGTGTTCCGAGCTCACCGAGCCTGCGACCGGTGAAGGTAACCCCGAACTGCGATCTTACTGTCAGCTCTGTCTCTGTAGCCGGCTTTCCCGTTCCAATACCTGCAAGCTCTGCGACACTCAGACACCCCCGATCCTTCTGTGACCCTGCTGGACCTGAGGCCACGCAGACCCCGCGTGGGCTTCGCCCTGGTTTAGCCTGTGGAGCGATGTCCCTCAGCGGAACAGACTTTTAAAAGTCCTGATTTTGTGCTCCGTTGCTCCGCCGCTTGCCGGGAGCAGCCCCTCCCCCCCCCCCCCCCCCCCCGGGGTATATCTTCCCCTCGCTTTGGATTCACTTCTCCACCAGTCCTACCTTTCAGAAAGTGGTGGTTTTTCTGTTTCCAGAATTGCTGTTCTTCCTCTCTTCGATCTGCCGATGGATCTGTAGGTGTTTGCAATCCTCAGACAAACTATCTAGCTGATCTGCTAGCTGAAGTAGTCTCAGCCTGCTACTTCGCCATCTTGACTCCTCTTCCAATTTTATTATTTCTTTAAAAGAACCAGCTCCTTCGGGCTCTCTGCTCAGCGGGGAGCCTGCTTCTCTCTCTCTCTCTCTCTGCCTGCCTCTCCATCTACTTGTGATTTCTCTCTGTCAAATAAATAAAATCTTTAAAAAAAAAAAAAAGAACCAGCTCCTAGTTTTGGTTATCTTTTCTATTGCTCGTTTGGTTTCTACTCTAATCTTTATTATTTCACTTCTCCTACTGTACTTAGACTTTTCTTTTTCCAGTTCCTTTCGGTATAAGGTTAGGTTTTGTGTTTTAGAGTTTTCTTGCTTCTTGAGGAAGGCCTGTATTGCCATATGAGTTCTCTCTAGGACCATATATGCTGCATCCAAAGGTTCTGAACTGTCATGTTTTCATTCTCATTTGTTTCCATGTATTTTTTAAATTCTCCTTTAATTTCTGGATTGATTGATTCATTCTGTAGTAGTTTGCTCTTTAGCCTCCATGTATTTGTGTTCTTTCCAAGATTTTCCCTGTAGTTGACTTCAAGTTTTAAAGCAGTGTAGTCTGAAAATATGCTTTGTACCAGTTGAGACCTGATTCGTGACCCACTGTGTGATCTATTCTGGAGAATGTTCCATATGTTCTCAGGAAGAATGTGTATTCTGTCGCTTTAGAATGAAATGCTCTGATTATATGTGTGAAGTCCATCTGGTCCAGTGTGTCAAAGCCTTGTTTCCTTATTGATCTTCTGCTTAGATGAGCTGTCCATTGCTGTGAATAGGGTTGTTAATGTTCCCTATTATTATCAATGTGTTTCTTTAATTTGGTTATTTATTGATTTATGTATTTGGCTGCTTCCATGTTAGGTGCATAAATATTTAATAACTGTCAGATATTCTTGTTTGATATACTCCTATATTATTGCATAGTATCCTCCTTCATCTCTTTTACAGTCTTTGGTAAAATCTCATTTGTCTGATGTAAGGATGGCTACACTAGCTTTCTTTTGATGTCCATTGGCATGGTAAATGGTTCTCCATCCCCTCACTTTGAATCTGGAGGTATCTCTGAGTCTAAAATCAGTCTTTTATAAACAACATATCCATGGGTCTTGTTTTTTCTATCCATTCTGATACCCTAGGTCTTTTGATTGGAGCTTTTAGTCCTTTTAATTAAGAATAGTTATTGAAAGATGTGGACACTAGTATATACATGCTACAATTAAGTCTTTATATACAAGTTTGCTTTCATTAGAAACTTTTAAAAAGAAAAAAAACATGAATTTAGTGCCATTGTTTCCTTGTAAAGTTGGTGTTCTTAGATTGCTTCTGTTTCTTTCTTGTCTTTTTCAGTTTTGTGCTCTCTCTGCGCCAAGAACCCCCTTCAGTATTTCTTGCAGGGCTGTTTTAGTGTTCACAAATTCCTTTAGTTTTTGTTTGTCCTAGAAACTCTTTATCTCTCCTTCTATTCTGAATGATAGCTTGTTGGATAATGAATTCTTGATCACATATTTTTCCAGTTTAGCACGTTGAATATATCATGCCAGTCCTTTTGGCCTGCTAGTTCTCCATGGACAACTCTGCTGCCAACCTTATCTTTCTACCCTTGTTGGTTAAGGACCTCCCCCGACCCCAACCAAGCTGCTTTGGGATTTTCTCTTTATCTCTGAAATTTGCATACTTCACTATTAGCTCTCAAGATGTTGACCTGTTTTTATTGATTTCAAGGGGCCATTCTCTGTATCTCCTGGACCTAAATGCCTGTTTCTTTACCCAGTTTAGGGAAGTTCTCAGCTCCAGTTTGTTCAAATAAACCTTCTGCCCTTCTCTCCCTCTCTTCATCTTCTGGGGCCCCTAATATCCATATACTATTCCAGATTTGGAAACACTGAGTCTTCTGTTTTCCTTCATTATCTAATGGTTTTCTTTCTCTCTTCTTTTCAGCTTCCTCATTTTCCTTCATTTTCTCTTCTGTATCACTGATTCACTCTTCTACCTTGTTCATTTTCATTTGTATAGCCTTCACTTGGAAGTGCATTTTGGTAATAGCATTTTTAGTTTTGACCTGACTAGTTTTTATTTCTTTTATTTTTACAGTGTGGGGTTCTCTGTTGTCTTCTGCTTTTTCCAAGACCAGCTAGTATCTTTATAATTGTTTTAAATTCTAGTTCAGTCATCTTACTTAGATCAATATTGATTAAATCCCTGGCTGTGTGTACTACCTCCTGTTCTTTCTTTTGGAGTGAATTTCTCTAGCTCTTCATTTTGTTCAGAAAAGAATAGAAGAAAGGAAAAGAGAAAAGAACAAAAACAACAACAAAAAGAGGGAAAAACAAACAAGAAAAACCATACCAAAACAAAACAAAACAAAATACCAAAAAACAAAACTAAACATTAGATCCTGGGTGTGTTTTGGCATGCTTGTTTCCAAAAGCAATCCAAATTCAAACTGTTATGCGAAAAGAAATAAAAAATTTAAAAAAAATTGCAAAATAAGAAAACAGAGATACCAGTTGAGACTGGTACAAAGCATATTTTCAGACTACACTGCTTTAAAACTTGAAGTCAACTACAAGGAAAAACTTGGAAAGAACACAAATATATGGAGGCTAAAGAACAAACTACTACAGAATGAATAAATCAATCCAGAAGTTAAAGGAGAATTTTTAAAATACATGGAAACTGTTTTTCCCCGTTGAGGATGATATTAGCCTCTTTCATATGTGGCCTTTATGATGTTGAGGCATATTCTAGCTATCTCTACTTTCTTGAGAGTTTCTATCAAGGACTCATACTGTATTTTGTCAGATGCTTTCTCTGCATCTATTGAGAGGATCATATGATTCTTATCTTCTCTTTTATTAACGTAGTGTATCACACTGATTACTTAGTGACTATGTGACCCACCCTTCTAGCCCAGGAATATATCCCACCAGGAATAAATCGTGGTATGGTTCATTTAAACTACTGTTGGATTCAGTTAGCTAGTATCTTCTTGAGAATTTTCATATCCATGTTCATAGGGGATATTGGGATATTGGACTGTAATTATTGTTTTTAGTGAAGTCTTTGTGTGATTTTGGAATCAAGGTAATGCTGGCCTTATAGAGTGAGTTTGGAAATTTTTCTCCCATTTCTATTTTTTTAGAACAGTTTGAGAAGAATAGGTATTAATTCTTCCTTAAATGTCTGGTATAGTTCTCCTGGTATATACAGGCTTTTTGGCCCTGTACTTTTGTTTGTTGGGATATTTTTGATTAATGATTCAATTTCTTTGCTGGTTATGGTCAGATTTTCTGTTTCTTCCTGTTTCAGTTTTGGTAGTTTGTATATGTCTAGGAATGCATCCATTTCTTCTATATTGCCCAGTTTGTTGGCATATAATTATTTTTATAATATTCTCTTATAATTGTTTGTATTTCTGTAGAGTCTTGATTGTGATCTCTCCTCTTTCTTTCATGATTTATCTATTTGGCTCCTTTCTCTCTCTTTTTTTTTAAGGTTTTATTTATTTATTTGACAAAGATCACAAGTAGGCAGAGAGGCAGGCAGAGAGAGAGGAAGGGAAGCAGGCTCCCCACTGAGCAGAGAACCTGATGTGGGGCTTGATCCCAGGACTTTGGGATCATGACCCGAGCTGAAGGCAGAAGCTTTAACCCACTGAGCCACCCAGGTGCCTCTCTCTTTTCTTTTTGGTAAGTCTGGTTAGGGTTGTTGTTGTTTTTTAATTTTATTAATTCTTTAAAATAACCAGCTCTTATTTTCATTTCTCTGTTCTACTGGGATTTTGTTTGTTTCTATATTCATTATTTCTTGCTTCCATCTATTTTTTTCTTTAATTTTTTTGTAATCCCATTCATTCTTTAGTAGAATGTTCTTTACTCTCCATTTATTTGTGGTCTTTTTAAATTTTTTCTTATGGCTGTCTTCTATTTCTTCTAGTTTACTCTTCATTCTATCTAGTAGATTTTTAATTTTTGTTACTGGATTCTTCATCTCTGATTGTTTCTCTTTAACGTCTTGTATCTCTTTGTTGAGGGTCTTACTGAGGTCCTCCACTCTTCTAAAGTTCGGTGAATATCTTTATGATTATTACTTGAGATTCTCTATTAGGCATATCACTTATCTCCAATTCACTGAGGTCTTTTGCTTGATATTTTGTCCTATACTTTCATTTTGGACATATTCCTGTTTTCTCATTTTGTCTAAGTCTCTGTGTCTGTTTCTATGCATTAGGAAAATCAGCTATATCTCCTCTGGAAAGTAGTGCCCTTTGAAGAAGAGGTCCTGTAGTGCCCTGCACTACAGTGTCCTCTGTTCACCAGAACCGGGAACTTCAGGGGTATTTCTTATGTGTGTTGCATGAACCATACTACTATGGCTGAGCCGTGTTTACATTCTGCCTATCTTCTGCAATGGCTCTCTTTGCCTGTTTTGGTTACAGTTTGGTTTCTGTATTGTTAGTGGGCCAGTCTGTGGCCACCTTGGGCTTGAACTGCATCAGACCAGGTGTTTTCCAGGGCTGCGGTAGCTCCAAACTACAGGGCACTCTCTGTATGTTGTTCCCTGAGAAGCTTTAATCAGTAAGTGAGGCCTGCTCTCAGACCAGATTTCTGCCCCCCAGCCCACTGTTTGGGCCCCAGTAGACTGATGTATGTGGTTTACTTCCTCTCTCTGCTGGGCAGGATTACTTTGGTTTAGTGCTCATCCCTGTTGGGGCCGCTTACACACAGCTTGTGGCACCACTTTGGATGTAATGCTGCCAAGGGCCTGTTAGAGGGGGCGGGTCACAGGAGATTGGTGTGTTGTTAACAAGCTACATGGACCACGTGGGGCTTGATCTCAAGACCCGAGATCATGACCTGAGCCAAAAATCAGGAATGGGTTGCTTAATGGACTGCACCACCCAGGCACCACTGACTGAATGCATTCTTTTACTAGCTTTAATACTTTGTTAGATGTCCTTGCATTTCTATGTAAACAGTTACATCGTTTGAGCTTTTTTATTTTTTTCCTACCCCTACCTTTCACTTGTTTGCTTATCTTCTCATTTTTTTAACACACGTACTTGAATTAATAGTTTGTACCTAATCACTCTCTCTTCACAAATAAATGGACTCTGCAGCCTAAAACTAACATATTATGTTAACTTATACCTCAATTAAGAAATAAAAGAACTCCGGAAAAAAAAAAATAGAAGCTACGTGGATAGTGTTCTCACTGTGCTGGTTCCAACAGTTGTTCCTGTATATAGGCTGCATGGATTGGGAGGGAAATTGTGCCCACCAGCTCTTTTGTTCTTGGAGAAGTCTCCCAAAGATACCTGCCCTTCCAGCACAAGCTCTTAAGATCAGTAAATAAATTTCTTTCTTGTATACCCCGGTGGTTTTCAAATTGCTGCTTCTCTGCTGTATCTCAGCGGAGCTATTCATTGCACTTTATGTGTGGGGACAGAGTTCTCATTGCCCTCCCCAGAGCTGATCCTGCTGATTTTTAAAGTTCTAGGTGTTAAGCTCCACTGGTTTTAAAAACTTGAAACATGAAGCCCTTCTGGTTGTCACAGCCAGATATTATTGAGATTCCTCTTCCCTGTGCAGGTTTCCGGTACCTGGGGTGCCTTGTGTAGGGTTTGCTCCTCTCTCTCCACCCGGATCATCCCTTCTGGCCACGTCTCCTCCACCCTTCCTGTCTCCTTCAGTGTGACCTCTTCTATACATTTAGCTGGTTAGACGAGTCTGTTCTGCTGGCCTTATGATTGCTTTTTGGGTTATTTATACTGATGTGGGTGTTATCAGGTATATCTGTTGCAACCATGAGTCTAGGATCCTCCTACTCTGCCATTTTCCCTGGAAGTACCCCCAGCTTTTATTTTTCCTTCCAGTTTTTTGCCTGCCATGGCTACAACCTCCTGTACAGTGTTAAAAAGAAGAGTTGAAAGTGGATATCCTTAATTTGTTCTCAATTTGGGGGAAAAGCATTTGGTCTTTATTAAACATGATGTTAGCTGTGAGTTTTTGTAGAGGCTTTTTAACACTATTAGAAGTTGCTTTCTATTCCTAGTGATTATTTCTGTCATGAAAAATTTGGGGGCATCTGGGTGGTTCATTTGGTTAAGCAGCTGCCTTCAGCTCAAGTCATGATCTCAGGGTCCTGGGATCCAGCCTGGCATCCAGCTCTCTGTTCAGTGGGGAGTCTGCTTCTCCCTCTACCTGTATGATCTCTCTCACTCTTGTTCTCTCAAATTAAATAAGTAAATAAATAAGTAATCTTTTAAAAGTATGGATTTGGTCAATTTTTTTCCTCCTATTGACATATTAATGTGATTTTTGGTTTTTATTGATATGTTAAAAAATAATCTTGCATTCCTAGGATAAATTCCATTTGGTCATGGGTTATAATTCTTTTATGTGTTATGGCATTTCAGTGTGCTAGTATATTGTTGAGAATTTTTGCATTTGTATACTTAAGAGAGAATGGTTTGTCCAATTTTGGTATTAAGGTAATACCAAACTCATAGAATAAAGTAGGAAGTTCTTCCTCTTCAGTTGTTTTGAAGAATTTATGAAGTATCAGTATGATTTTTCTTGTAGATTTTATTTATTTGTTGGAGATGGAGAGAGGGAGCACAAGCAGAGAGAGAAGCAGGCTCCCCGCTGAACAGGGAGCCCAGTGTGGGACTTGATCTCAGGATTGTGGGATCATGACCTGAGCCCAAGGCAGACACTTAACCGACTGAGCCACCCAGGCATCCTAAGTATTATTTTTTCCTTAAACATGTGGTACAACTTACCAAAAAGGCATCTGAGTCTTTGCTTTTCTTTATGGGTGGGTTTTGGGTTTTTTTAAGATTTTATGTATTTATTTATTTATTTGAGAGAGAACATGAGGGGGAAGAAAGGTCAGAGGGAGAAGCAGACTCCCTGTGGGACTGGGAGCCCAATGTGGGACTCCATCTTGGGACTCCAGGATCATGACCTGAGCCAAAGGCAATCTCTTAACCAACTGAGCCACCCAGGCGCCCTTTATGGGTGGTTTTGACTACTAATTTAATCTCTTTACTTGTTATATGTCTGTTCAGATTTTGTGTTTCTTCTTGAATTAATTTTAGTAGAGTTTGTGTTTTATAACTGCTACAACTTTTCATCATTTTCATCGAAAGTATTTATTGGCAAAAATTGTCTTATTTTTAATTAATATTTTAAAAGTTCCTGTAAAGTCAGTAGTATGTTTCTTCTTTTGTTTCTCATTTATGTAGTTTGAATCTTTTTTATTCATCACTTTAGAGGTTTATCAATCTTGTTGATCTTTTCATTGAACCAATTTGTTATTTCATTGATTTTCTCTTTTGTTTTTCTAATCTTTGTTTCATTAATTTCCACTATATTCTTTACTGTTTCTTTCCTTCTGCTTGCTTTAGGTTTGCTCTTCTTTTTCCAGTGTTTCAAGGTAAAAGGTTAGGTTGATGATTTGAGCTCCTAAGTTTTTTTAAAACAACATAAGCATTGCAGAATGAAATTCCCTCTAAGCATTCCCTGAATTATTTGGAGGGGTTCTTTGTCACAGGAACCACTGGTATTTTAGTTCTTGATTTTTTGATTCATAACTAATCAAAGGTCTTAACTATGCTTTTTTGATACCAAAAGTTATACTTTAGAGCACTGAAAAAATTCCTAACCTGATGCTGGCTAGTTAGTTCAGTACTTGAAACTGTTTTAAAGTGTTATTTGGAAGTGGAACTTATTATTTTATTATGTTCAGTTAGCCAGCATATATTGCATCATTAGTTTTTGATGTAGTGTTCAGCAATTCATTAGTTGTGTATAACACCCAGTGCTCATTACAACATGTGCCTTCCTTAATACCATTATTCACTTGGACTTAAAGCATAATAAAGCTAATAGCAGCCTCCTGGATCCCATTTAAATTAGCTCAGTAGAAATTTAACGGGATCCAGGAGGTTGTCATTAACTTCATCAAGCTTTAAGTCCAAGCTTTAATTACAATCATGATTCCAAAGACTCTAACATTGGTTATTATTATTATAATAGGCAGACTTGGTTATACTGCAACAAAATGATGAGAACTGAATGTTTACGTTATAAAAAACGTAGCTTACTTCTCCAATCAAGACATACAAATGGCTATCAGACACATGAAAAAATGCTCATCATCATTAGCCCTCAGGGAGATTCAAATTAAAACCACATTGAGATATCATCTTACACCAGTTAGAATGGCCAAAATTAACAAAACAGGAAACAACATGTGTTGGAGAGGATGTGGAGAAAGGGGAACCCTCTTACACTGTTGGTGGGAATGCAAGTTGGTGCAGCCTCTTTGGAGAACAGTGTGGAGATTCCTCAAGAAATTAAAAATAGAGCTTCCCTATGACCCTGCAATTGCACTCCTGGGTATTTACCCCAAAGACACAGATGTCGTGAAAAGAAGGGCCATCTGTACCCCAATGTTTATAGCAGCAATGGCCACAGTCGCCAAACTATGGAAAGAACCAAGATGCCCTTCAATGGATGAATGGATAAGGAAGATGTGGTCCGAATACACTATGGAGTATTATGCCTCCATCAGAAAGGATGAATACCCAACTTTTGTAGCAACATGGACGGGACTGGAAGAGATTATGCTGAGTGAAATAAGTTAAGCAGAGAGAGTCCATTATCATATGGTTTCACTTATTTGTGGAGCATAACAAATAGCATGGAGGACAAGGGGCGTTAGAGAGGAGAAGGGAATTTGGGTAAATTGGAAGGGAAGGTGAACCATGAGAGACTATGGACTCCGAAAAACAATCTGAGGGGTTTGAAGTGGCTGGCGGGTGGGAGGTTGGGGTACGAGGTGGTGGGTATTGTAGAGGGCATGGCTTGCATGGAGCACTGGGTGTGGTGAAAAAATAATGAATACTGTTTTTCTGAAAATAAATAAATTGAAAAAAAAATGTAGCTTAGAAGCTAGCATTGAAAATCATTCTTCTTATCTCTCTTCTCATACTTCTGTTCCACTGGCTAAAAGGACTAATAACACGTTTTTGTCTTCATTTTTAAATGAAGTAAATGTTAAATTTAAAAATTCATCTTGTGGAGACTCAACAGTAAATGAAGAATTTTCAGGTATGGCTCAAATGTTATTACTAGATACCAAGACTGATTTAAGTGTGTTTTAAAAATCAGTGTATTTTCAAGGGGAGTAATAATAGATACTGAATATCTGCTCTCAATATGTCAAAGCAGATATTCAGTATATCTCAGTATCAATGTATATTAGTATTATATATTTTTGTTAGGTGATTTGGTATATAATAGAAAATTTGGTATATAATAGAAAATTTATTCAAGTGGACTTTGAAATATCCATTAATGTAAATGTAACTATCAGGCTGCCTAGGTGGCTCAGCCATTAAGTGTCTGCCTTCAGCTCAGGTCATGATGTCAGGGTCCTGGGATAGAGCCCCTCATCAGGCTCCGTGCTCCGTGGAGAGCCTGCTCCTCCCTCTCTCTCTGCCTGCTGCTCTGCCCACTTGTGCGCACGCTCTCTCTCTCTCTCTCTGTCAAATAAATAAATAAAATCTTAAAAATAAATGTGAATATCAAAGAATGTTTCTAAGACATTATGTCATGATACTAAAGCTTGTTTTTCCATGTAAAATAATTTTAGTGCAATATGAACTTAAGTAGAAATGTAAAGCATTCGAATTGCTATCCTTTATAACTATTTAAAATGTAAAAAAAAAAAAAATGGCTTGAGAGAGTAAGGAGAGGTGACTAGCTTTGGCTTTTATTATGGTTGGAGTGGGGGTGGTGTGCGGATTTTTGTACACAACCCAGCCAGGGCTTATGTACTTTGAACTTACTGCCATTGCTAAGGGAACACTTGGGCTTTCTTATTTCTTTGTCCAGATGTTGGCAAGAAGAAGTACGAGTGGTGGACATTGAAAACTGTCAGCAGTCAAACATCAAAAATGAAGTCCTACTTTAATTATGTAAAACCGTAATACCTCTTGCTCTGCCCTCCAGTCCTTAATACTCTGGCAACCACTAATCTGTTGTCCATTTCTATACTTTTGCTATTTCAAGAATGTTGTATAAATAGAGTCATAGGCTATGAAACCTTTTCAGGTTGGCCCTTTTCATTCATCGCCATTCTCTGGAGATGTATCCAAGTTGTTGCATATACTCATTCTTTATATTGCAAATAGTGTTCCATAGTATAGTAGTACCTCAGTTTGTTTTTTCATCCATTGAAGGACATCTGGGTGGTTTCCACTTAGGGGAATAAGCTGCAGTGAACAATCGTGTACAAATTTTTCTGTGGACACAAATTTTAATTTTTCTGGGATATATATCTAGGTACATATGGGATATATGTCTAGGTGCTAGGTTGTATGGTAAGTTTTTAAGAAACTTCCAGACTGTTTCCCAGACTGTGGCTATACAATTTACATTCTTACTATTAATGAATGAGTGATCTGGTTTCTTTGTATCCTCAACAGCATTTGGTGTTATCACTGTTTTTTATTTTAGCCATTCTGATAGATACATAATGATTATTTTACTGTAGTTTTAAGATGATGTGAATTTTCTTGATGGCTGGTTATGTTAAACATTTTTTCATGTCCTTATTTGTATTTATTTTCATGTCTTTTGCCTATTTTCTTATGGGATTATTTGTCCTTTTAACTGTTGAGTTTTGAGAATTCTTTATATAGTCAGATACTAGTCCTTTGTCAGGTATGTGCCTTATAAATATTATCTTCCAGTCTGTAGCTTATCTCTCATGCTCTCAACAAGGGCCTTCCTAGAGCAGAGTTTTACATTTTGATGAGGTCTAGTTTATCAGTTTTCCCTTTTGTGAGTCATGCTTTTGATGTCAATTCTAATGACTTCGCCTAGGCTTAGATCATAAAGATTTTCTCCTATGCTTTTTTTCTAAAAGTTGTATAGCTTTATGTTTTATAGTTAAGTCTGGGATTCATTTAGAATTGATTGTTGTATAAGATGTAAGGTTTAACTTGACTTTCATTACTTTGCCAATGAATGTCCAATTCCCCCATCAGTATTTGTTGCGAAGACTATCCTTCCTCCTTTGAATTGCTTTTTGCACCTTCATGAAAAATCAGTTGGGCACATCTGCAGGGTAGAATGGTGTGGCCTACAGCATAAACTTTTACTGTAGATGTGGAAAAACATTCACTGAGAGCCCAAGATGTGCCCAGGTAGTTTTTTACTTAAACCCCACAACCACCCCCATTTTATACAGTGAGGACACAGAGATTTTAAGAGGTAAAGTGATGCCTCCATAGTCAGTACAGTTAATAAGTGGAGAGGTGGATTTGAACCCAGGTCAGTATTAGTTGTTCGCCTCTCTGTACACTAAACTCTGATGTCTCCTGAAAGTGGCTTAAACCTCTGGAGAGCCTCCATTATGATGAGTTACAGAGGAAACTCAGTGAGAAGATAGCTGGATGAGTAGTGTCCAGATTATAGTTCTTAACATGTTGGTGGGGTCACAATCACTTAAGGAATTCCTAATCAGCATTTGTTTTGTTTTTGAATTGCTTATTTGAGATATTTTTAAATATAATACTACAATATTAGTAAAGTCACATTTAATATTACAAATTAGTTGGCCATATTTGTGTTGGTCTATCCCAGGTTTTTCTTTTCCACTGGTTTATGTGTCTCTTCCTCCACCAGTACCACAGTCTCTCTCTTTTTTTTTCTTTTTTTTAAAGTTTTTAGTTAAATTCCAGTTTGTTAACATACAGTGTTTCGGTGTCCAGTATAGTGATTCAACACTTCCATCCATCACCTTGTGCTCATCACAAATGCACTCCTTAATCCCCATCACCTATCTCACCCATCCCCCCACTCACCTCCCCTCTGGTTTAACCATCAGTTCATTCTCTATAGTTAAAAGTCTGTTTCTTGGTTTGCCTCTCTCTCTTTCTCCTCCGTTCACCCCTTTTTGCTCATTTGTTTTGTGTCTTAAATTTCATGTATGAGTGAAGTCATATGGCATTTGTCTTTCTCTGGCTAACTTATTTCACTTAATATTCTCTAGCTCCATGTACGTTGTTGCAAATGGCGAGATTTTATTCTTTTTGATGGCTGGGTAGTATTTGATTTATATGTATTCCATATATTCCTTATCTGTTCATCAGTCAATGGACACTCAAGCTGTTTCCATAATTTGGATATTGTGGACAGTGCTGCTGTAAACATTAAAACACATCTTTGAATTAGTATTCTTGTATTCTTTGGGTAAGTATTTAGTAGTTCAGTTGCTGGATCCACAGTCTTGATTTGTCTTGAAATTAAGTAGACGATGTCCTCATACTCTATTTTTTAAAAATTGTTTTAGTTATTGTAATTCCTTTATTTTCCACATAAATTTTAGAATAATCTTGTCTATAAATATGAAAAACTTTCCTGAGATATTGATAGGAATAGCATTAAACCTGTAGATTTTTTGGTGAAGAATTGACATCTTTATTATGTCAAGTCTTCCAGTATATGATACAGTAGGTCTGTCCGTTTATTTAGACCTTTGGTTTCTTTCATCAGCCATTTGCAGTTGTTAGCATACAAGCCTTGTACATGTTTTCCTGCATTCTGGGTTATTTTCTTAGTTTACCACAGTATGTGAAAATGTAGCACTGGTCTGCTTAATATTGGCAGGCATGATTGTGCAAATCTTCATGTGCCCTCTTTTCATACATCCAGTGAGATCCTGGCTACCAGGATCTAACTGCACCATCATTCTGCATCCCTCCTGAACAATAATGTTGATTATTTTAGTCTTTTGACAGTGACATCTGATATCCCAGCAAATGGCATTGCCCACTACCGTGCTGAAAAACTACTCCTGATGTGCCAACAGCGACACAGCTAACATAGACCTGGTTCACATTCTGCTGGGTAGAGCCTGAGAAGGAGTGATGCCCCCAGGCAGGTGGTATGCTGTCCATCCAGCTCAGGCACAGGCTTCACGGGAACGAGGGCGTCTTCAGATGATCAAGAAGGAAGAAGAGGATGAGGGATACACTTCAGTGCAGGCTGCCAGGCCACAAACACTCAACCGTTCTGGCCAGGAACTATTTCGCCAGCTCTTCAGGCAGCTTCGCTACCATGAATCTTCTGGGCCCCTAGAGACTTTCAGCCGGCTCCGTGAGCTCTGTCGCTGGTGGCTGAGGCCTGACATTCTCTCCAAGGCCCAGATCCTGGAGCTGCTGGTGCTGGAGCAATTCCTGAGCATCCTGCCTGGGGAGCTCCGGACCTGGGTGCAGCTCCATCACCCTGAGAGTGGTGGGGAAGCTGTGGCCCTGCTTGAAGAGCTGCAGAGGGACATCAATGGGACACCATGGAGGGTGAGTGTACACAAGTGTGCAGTGCCCAGTGAACTCTGCCTCTCAGCTAGCCAGCTCATTTAGAGTGGGTGGGTTGGGTCTCTAACCCTCAACATTGAGGAAGGCAGGGAATGTCATCCCTTCTCATTCCCACAGCACCTGAGCAGCTGAGAACTAGACCTTGAGCGGAGGACCTTTGAGCTGGCAGCCCTTCCCACCTTCCCAGAGGACAGTTGGCTCCAGTAAGAGGGTCAGCAAAAAAATAGATATCAGTAATGAGCTTTTGGACACAGTGACCTACGTTATGCCAGTCCATCTCCACATATCTAATTTGACTTGATATTGACCTGTTTGTTAAGTGGGAGTAATGTCTCTCTTGCTGTTAGTCAGGACTCCTGGCTTCTGAGTACATGGTAAGACCTATAAATGCAGTGCACTCACAACATCTTCCTTCTTTCTTTTGACGATTTGTTCTGTGCAGGGGTCAGGGGTAAGAAGAGTATTGAGGGACAGCCCAGGGCCAAGATATTGGAAGACTTTATTTCACAGCCTCGTTGTTCAAGCGTTGCTCACATTCTCCCAGATTCTCAGATTATTGAAAAGAATATGCAAAACTGATCTAACAATGAGAATTTATTCAGTGTATATTTGAATTCCCACCATGTGCCCAGCCCCACCCTTAGCACTGGGAAACAGCTGACTCCCCCAGAGCTGGTGTTTAGTAAAGCAGCCAGGCACTTAAAGTGAGCTCTGTCTGCTCCTTCTGCCCAACACAAGTGAGTTTCTCAGTGCTTCTTTTAGCTTTGGAGATTTGGTTTTTGTTTTTTCTTAAGAGCGTCTATCATTTTTATAGGCTTCTTTAAAATTTTTTTTCAATAAAAATATGAAAAACATATTCGACATACTTTTCTCCCAAATATAATATCAAATTAAGTAACACATTTGACTGAACATCTACCAGCAGTAAATGATAATATATCAATGCAGGTTATGACTATTAAAAAAGAAAACCTTTTTGCTTAACACTGGTTACTATTTTAAAAAATCTAAAAGAGTATTTTATCATTTTTACCAAAACACCAAGATGTTCAAAAAAATTGAAAAATCACTGATTAAAGCAAATAAGGTACATAGTAGGTACAGAATTGTGGCTTAATTACATTTGACTCATTTTGAGCTAGATGTAAGGTTTGAAAATACCTGATAGGGATACAGGACCTGGTTGAAAGCTGGTTAGAAATTAGAAAACAGGGACACCTAGGTGGCTCAGTCAGTTAAGCATCTGCCTTTGGCTCAGGCCACGATCCCAAAGCTGTGGGATCGAGTTCCACATCGGGCTCCTTGCTCAATGGGGAGCCTGCTTTTCCCCTTTCCCTCTGCCTGCCATTCCCCCTGCTTGTGCTCTTGCTCTCTCTGACAAATAAATAAATAAAAGCTTAAAAAAAAATTAGAAAACAAAAAGGGCTGGATGAACACCTCCCAAATTCTGAAAAATGAACAGAATGGCTCAAGATGCACATAAAATTGCATAAACACCCTGTGGTTTATCAGCATTGAGCAAGAAGTTTCTGAGAAATTTTCCGAAACTCATTGGGCTGTCTGCTTCCATCTTTGTATGTTTCTTTATTCTCTTTTTGGTAGGGTTTGGGAGGAACAGGTTCATCATCTTTAGTCTGTAGCTTGGTGTCACATGTTTCATGGCCCCCGCTAATCATCCAAATCAGTGTTAAGAAAGTTAAGAAAGAAGAGACCAGTTTCAGTCACGGGACCAGAAAAAACTTAAAAGTTCATTCGCTGTAAGCTTTCAATACTCATTTCTACATCAGGGATAGCCTTGCCTCAGAGACTGGAACCATTTGAAGTCCCAGGGCAAAGACTGCCTCTTTTTAGGTCTCTGCCTAGAAAGGCACTGGTCACTGCCATTTGTTGTACCTGAGACTTTCTCTTCTGTGATTCCATGGCTGACTCTCACAAGTAGCATTGCCTCTCTGGCAGTGTTAATCTCAGTCAGATTTACGCTGGGAGCTGTCCTGCTTCTTGGGGGTCACTGGTTAGTAGTGCCTAGAGCATTGCCTAATACTTGGTAGATGTTATCTGTCTGCATCTCTGTGGGGAACCATTATCATTTTAACTCAGGGATAAATTTCTTCTCTCTGATTTCTAAGTTCTAGACCGGGGTGGGGCCTGAGGGGCTAGTGGGGATGTGTCACTGTAGCACCTGAAGCCTAACAGCAGTGCCTTGCTGGATGCTTTCCTATGTTGTAGCTGGAATCTGGCTCCACCTGTCTCCCTCATGGCCCACACTAGAGCCCAGGGAGGCTAAGGGGTGAGGGGGTCCTCCCTGGATTTTCTCCTCTGCTGTAGGTAATGAAGGGCCTGTCTTCCCCTTTCCTGGATCCCTGCCCTTAATGATTGGCCATGTGGCCTCCTCTGAGTTTGCTTTATGATTCCCATGGGGATCCTCTCACAACATTTTCTTCCCTCCAGGATCCAGCCCTTGCCCAGAGCCCAGATGTACGTTGGATGGGTACAGGAGCCCTGCGAGCCTCACAGATATGGCCCTCTGCTTCTCCTCTCAGGAGCGGCTCTACTCTTGGGGACCACCTGGAGCCTCCCTATGAAATAGGAGTGTGTGACTTCCTGGCTGGCCAATCCGGTACTTGCCATCAAGCTCAAGCTGTATGCCACAAATCCCAAAATAGTGTTGTCATTTCACCATCTGTCCTCTCATGAGAATCCCTTTCAGTTGGTGCTTAGCTCTGTGTCCTTTTTACCCTACTGTAACCCATGTCTAACTAGCTCCTCCTCCCATTGCACCCCCTACTCCTCATTCCCTAACCCTCAGTGGACTCTGGGGAAATGTGAAATGGGTATTTAACAATAGTCCATACCCGCTCCTAGGCCTAGGACTCCTCTATGTGGGGGAGGAATGGACCTCCTCAGTGGGGTGCCAAGAACTGGGCTACCTTCTCTCATGGTTCTTTCTTCTCCTTCAGAGCCTCCTCTTCCCCAGGTGCCTGCCCTTTCCCAGAGAGAGGTGTGCCCAGGAGACCCATTGACATCTCAGGCTCAGGTGAGTCATAAGAACTTTGGTCCTTCATGATATCCCAGCATTGCTACCTAATGGAGTCAGTGAGGCTCCCCCTATCTTGAATCTCTGTGTCTCTGGATGTGACCAGGTCCTGGAGACCAGATTATCCCCCTTGAACTCAGAGCTCTTCTGCTGGGTGATGCTCTCACTTTCACCCTTACCACATCAATCCTCTGCTCACTCAGAGCCTGCTCCCTTCCACTGCCCTCTCCTAAAAGCCAGGATCTGTAGACTGACTCTCAGTCATAGGACTGTGTTTTTCAGGAAGCTGTGACTTTTAAGGACGTGGAGGTGACCTTCTCCCAGGATGAGTGGGGATGGCTGGACCCTGCTCAGAGGAATTTGTACAGAGATGTGATGCTGGAGAATTACAGGAATGTGGTTTCTCTGGGTAAGGCATAATACCCCCATGCTTCTATCCATTTTTACTTCTACATTCTCACTTTTTATTACACTGTCGAGACAGGGACCTGACTTGAGGTTTCACCCTGGCTTTATCACCTAGTCTTTCTTAAAACATGGTGATAATGATGCCTGTTTGCTGAATTATTACAATGATTAAAAATCATTCCAGACTTCAAGCTCTATTACAAAGCTGTCATCATCAAGACAGCATGGTACTGGCACAAAACAGACACATAGACCAATGGAACAGAATAGAGAGCCCAGAAATAGACCCTCAACTCTATGGTCAACTAATCTTCGACAAAGCAGGAAAGAATGTCCAATGGAAAAAAGACAGCCTCTTCAATAAATGGTGTTGGGAAAATTGGACAGCCACATGCAGAAAAATGAAATTGGACCATTTCCTTACACCACACACAAAAATAGATTCAAAATGGATTAAGGACCTCAGTGTGAGAAAGGAATCCATCAAAATCCTTGAGGAGAACACAGGCAGCAACCTCTTCGACCTCAGCCACAGCAACATCTTCCTAGGAACATCGCCAAAGGCAAGGGAAGCAAGGGCAAAAATGAACTATTGGGATTTCATCAAGATCAAAAGCTTTTGCACAGCAAAGGAAACAGTTAACAAAACCAAAAGACGACTGACAGAATGGGAGAAGATATTTGCAAACGACATATCAGATAAAGGACTAGTGTCCAAAATCTATAAAGAACTTAACAAACTCAACACCCAAAGAACAAATAATCCAATCAAAAAATGGGCAGAGGACATGAACAGACATTTCTGCAAAGAAGACATCCAGGTGGCCAACAGACACATGAAAAAGTGCTCCATATCACTCGGCATCAGGGAAATACAAATCAAAACCACAATGAGATATCACCTCACACCAGTCAGAATGGCTAAAATCAACAAGTCAGGAAATGACAGATGCTGGCGAGGATGCGGAGAAAGGGGAACCCTCCTACACTGTTGGTGGGAATGCAAGCTGGTGCAACCACTCTGGAAAACAGCATGGAGGTTCCTCAAAATGTTGAAAATAGAACTGCCCTATGACCCAGCAATTGCACTACTGGGAATTTACCCTAAAGATACAAACGTAGTGATCCAAAGGGGCACGTGCACCCGAATGTTTATAGCAGCAATGTCCACAATAGCCAAACTATGGAAAGAACCTAGATGTCCATCAACAGATGAATGGATCAAGAAGATGTGGTATATATACACAATGGAATACTATGCAGCCATCAAAAGAAACGAAATCTTGCCATTTGCGACAACATGGATGGAACTAGAGCGTATCATGCTTAGCGAAATAAGTCAAGCAGAGAAAGACAACTATCATATGATCTCCCTGATATGAGGAAGTGGTGATGCAACATGGGGGCTTAAGTGGGTAGGAGAAGAATCCATGAAACAAGATGGGATAGGGAGGGAGACAAACCATAAGTGACTCTTAATCTCACGAAACAAACTGTGGGTTGCTGGGGGGAGGGGGGTTGGGAGAAGGGGGGTAAGGTTATGGACATTGGGGAGGGTATGTGCTTTTGGGTAAATTGGAAGGGGAGATGAACCATGAGAGACTATGGACTCTGAAAAACAATCTGAGGGGTTTGAAGTGGCGGGGGGGTGGGAGGTTGAGGTACCAGGTGGTGGTGGGTATTATAGAGGGCACAGCTTGCATGGAGCACTGGGTGTGGTGAAAAAATAATGAATACTGTTTTTCTGAAAATAAATAAATTGGAAAAAAAAAAAAAGAATTAGCAACCCGAAAAAAAAAAAAAAAAGAAAAATGCAAAATACAAAAAAAAAAAAAAAATCATGTGTGTCAAGTTCCTAGTTAGACATCCAAATTGTATTGGTTGATTTAACTGATTGAGGTGTCATGTGGCTCCCACCCCCAGAGAATCCTAGTGATCCTTTTCCCTGTGACTTCTTTCAGCCTGTTTTGTCATGCTCAGAGCTGTTGGAAATGGCTGTCTAGGCCTCCTGTCTGGCTTCCCCCATTAGCCTCCCTGGCCTTTCCCTTGTCCTTGCCAGGACCTCAGTCCTGAGAGGGTCCTGAAGAATAGTTTTGTATGATTTATTACCCTTCCATCTCATCCCATCCCCTTCTTTTTTGCAGTGGGACCATTCACCAAACCTGTTCTGATTTCCTGGTTGGAGGCAAGGGAGCCATGGGGTCTGAATGTCCAGGGAGCTCAGCCTAAGGGGAATCCAGGTGTTGCCCCCGCAGGTGAGTTTCAGAGAACCTCTGGATCTTAGACTCCTCTCACATCTACTCTTCTCTTTCTTAAGGTCTTTTATACCAAGTAAGTCACAGGGAACATAACTTCTTTGTTTGCTAGAAGGAAGATCCTTAACAGTGTTGCTAAGGAGTGCTAGGCTTCTGGGCTTCTCCTCTCCAGACTGGCCTATTAGACATTTGTTTCTGACCCTACCCCTTTCCCAGAAACCATTTTAGTAACTGTTCTTGCCCACTGGAGGGCTTCATTGTTGCACTCTTTTCCATTCAGTAATACTCTTCCTCAACCCTGTGCTGCACTCCTTCTGGCCCTTGGCCCATACCCCATGCTCATCCCTTCATGCTCTTTGAAGAACCCTAATCGCACTCCTGCTTCTCTTCATTGCCCCTGCAATAGGGTTGACTTCCAATTCCTTCAGCCAGTCCTCCATGGAGCCCCCTCCCCTGGGTTCTTGGGAGCCTTTTTATCCTCTTACCATTATTCCTCTTCCCTTTATTACTGTTTAACATACACTTATCAATGCTGTTTTTCAAATGGATGTGATTTCTGCATGTTTAGCTGCTGTGCCCACCTTCCTTTTTCTCCTCCCTTCCCTATCATCTGGAATGCTCTTCCATGTTTTGCCTTCCTGGACTATTTGATAAAGATATTGGCAGTTAAGCAGAAGCTTCACCACCCAAGATCTTGGCTTTTTTTTTTTTTTTTTTTTCTTTCTGTGCTTTGGCGCTTTCTGCAGTTCCAAGTATAGAATAGAGTACATTGTCTTGTGTTTTATTTTGTTTCAGGAGGTGAGCTGCAGATTAAAACAAGCAAGTTCTTCTTAAAACATGAACCTCTGGAAGAAGGAGAAACCTTAGCTATGCCATCAGAATCTTGGGTGATGAGTGTTTCTGAGGGAATGGGACTCAGAGAATCTTTTGAACTGAAGAGCAAGCTAAAGGAACAATATGGAAACCCCATACAAGTAAGAGTTAAGAAAGAAGAGACCAATTTCAGTCACAGGAGAGAAAAAGAATCTGAAGAATCAGGAAGAAGTACTAGTTGTAATTTAAAACACGGCACATGTTTGAGAGTTCCCAGAAGAAAGCGATCCCTTAAACATGGCTGTGGCAGACACTTCAGAGGGAGTTCATACCACTATGACTACAAGGAATATGGGAAAGGGCTCAGGCGCATAGTTGGTGGATTTAGCTTACATCAGAGAATTCATGCTGGACTAAAAGCAAATGTGAAGGATGCATGTGGGAAAGATTTCAGCCTTAGTTCACATCATCAACATGGGCAGAATCTTCACATGGTGGCGACATCGTATAAGTGCAGTGACTGTGGGAGGACCTTCAGTCACAGCTCTCATCTTGCATGTCATCAGAGACTTCACACTCAAGAGAAACCATTTAAATGCAGGGTGTGTGGGAAAGCCTTCAGGTGGAGCTCAAACTGTGTGCGACATGAAAAGATTCACACTGGAGTGAAACCTTATAAATGTAGTTTATGTGACAAGGCTTTCCGACGCATGTCTGCCTACCGCCTACACCAGGAAACCCATACTAAGCAGAAATTTCTTGAGTCTAATCAGTATGAGGAAGCTCTCACCTATGGCTCAGGATTTGATCATCATTTGAGAGACCAAAGAGGGGAGAAACCCTTTGACTGCAGCCAGTGTAGGAAATCCTTCCACTGTAAATCATATGTTGTTGAACATCAAAGGGTCCACACTCAGGAGAAACCTTATAAATGTACCAAATGTCGGAAAACCTTTAGGTGGAGATCAAACTTTACTCGTCACATGAGAATGCACCAGGAAGAAAAGTTCTGTGATCAAGATATATGTAGAGGAGACTTCAGACAGACCTCCAGTTGCAGTCAGCCCCAGAATGCCCCTGCTACAGAGAAAGCTTTTCCTTGTCAGCAGTGTGGGAAAACTTTTACTCGAAAGAAATCTCTCATTGATCATCAGAGAATTCACACAGGCGAGAAGCCATACAGATGTAGTGAATGTGAAAAAGAGTTTACCCATCGGTCAGCCTTTATTGCTCATAAGAAGCAGCATGCCATTCAGAGAAAACCTGAAGATGGGCCATCGTTTAGTCAAGACAGAGTTCTCCAAGTTCCTCAGAGCAGTCACACCACAGAGGAAGCCTACAAATGTAGCCAGTGTGGCAAAGCCTTCCGTAATCACTCATTCCTCCTCATCCATCAGAGAATTCACACCAGAGAGAAGCCTTATAAGTGCAGAGAATGTGGGAAAGCTTTCAGATGGAGTTCTAACCTCTCCCGTCATCAAAGGATTCACTCTTTGGAAAAACAATACGAGTACCGTGAAAGTGGAAACATGCCAAATCTGCAGCCACAAATCCTCACTGGTGAGAAACCTTTTTGGTGCCAAGAATGTGGAAAAACTTTTACACGTAAAAGAAGTCTTTTAGATCATAAGGGGATACACAGTGGAGAGAAGCGCTATAAATGTAATCTGTGTGGGAAATCTTATGATAGGAAACATCGCCTTGTTAATCATCAGAGAATCCACACTAAAGAGAGACCTTTTAAATGTCAGTGGTGTGGGAAGGATTTCATTGGAAGACATACCCTCTGCATTCATCAGAGAAAACACACCAGAGTGGCACAGTCTGAATGCAGCCTGGCTGGGTTGTCTTCCTGCCAGGATGCAGGGGTGAGTCTACAGGAATTAAAACCAAGTGGGGAGAAGCCCCTTGAAGATTCTGAGGAATCTTGTGACCAGAGCTCCAGGATCACTGGACTCCAGAACATACCCATTGGGAAAAAGTGCCATAAGTGTAGTACCTGTGGGAAAACTTTTAACAAAAGCTCACAGCTCATTAGCCACAAGAGATTTCATACTCGAGAGAGGCCCTTCAAATGCAGAGAGTGTGGGAAGACCTTCAGGTGGTCTTCAAATTTGGCTCGGCATATGAAAAACCATATTAGAGATTAGCTTGGGGTCTGACAGTGGGAGAATGGGTTCCTAGCACACCTGCTGGAGAACCCTTAATTATGGGAAGCATGGGGAAAACCTTCACAAAGGGTCTAGCCCTTTCTATTTTCAAATCTGGTGCAGATTCTGAGGATTCAGAAACTCAGGGCATCCCCTTTCTTACCTGCTGGGGAGTGTAATGCTGGGGAAGAACAGCAACCTGTTCTTTGGAGCCCTTCTGGAGGCTCGAGCCCCAGAAGTGGCCTTTGCCCAGTGACCTGGAGCCGCCAGTCAGATAATAAGTCTAAAAGCAGATACCATTGCCCTTTGTGGTTTGACAAAATATCTGTGATGTAATGGGCTGTGGCTGGTGGGAAGGGGCCAGTTGAATCCTGTAATAGTAGATCTACTGTTTGACCTTATAAGTAGCAGCAGCCCACGGACTCCTGGTCACCCCCAAATGCTTCCTGAGAGTTCAGCTTTGTCCCTCATCTCAATTTGGATATCTGCCACGGTTATAGAGTTGTCTCAGCAGCTTATGGAGGAGAGCAGGGTTAGACTCAATCACTGGGAGAATGGGGCTCTCCCAGTGCCCTGTTACTGTCTCCACCCCACAATCTGCATGGGCAACAGCGGGCCATCTGTTCAACAAAAATGTGATCACCTCCCATATGCCAGACACTGTTGTTGTGCTAGAGACCCAGCAGTGACCAGAACAGACAAAAGATCTGCCCTCTTGGATCTTTATAGACAATAAACAAATGAATTATATAGTACTTCAGATGGTGATATATATTGTAGACAAAATAAATCAGAGAAGAGTGAGAGGCAGTGCCGGATTAGGAGGTGGGTTGCGATTTTAAGTAGGCTGGTTAGGGAGGACTTCAACTGAGAAAGCGAAACTTGAGCAAATACCCGAAGGAGGTTAGGGCATGGACCCTTTGGGTCTCTAGATCCAGGCACAGGAGGTGGAATCTTGTCTGGTGTCCTTGGAGGATGGCCCTCCTGGGCTGGAGTGGAGTGAGCCAGCAGAAGATAGGGCCCCAGCAAGGTAGTGGGCCAGGCCATGTAACATGGGTGCCCACTGGCTCTAGAGCTTCCTCAAAGGGAGGTAGGGAGCCTTTGGACAGTTTTGAGTTGAGTGATGGGGTCTGAATCTGAATTACCCTTACAAGGTTAACCACAGACCCAAGGACTCAGTGAAATTATATAGCTGAGAAATTTTTATGCAATTATCTCTGCTCTCAGTTTGCAATAAAGGGACACTCTCCTCTCCCCTCAGAGAGTCTGAATTTTTGTAAGGCCTCCAGCTTTCAACAGTTACAAACGTTTAATTATTGTGCTTGCTTGCATTTCTAACTTGTGCACACTGTTGGGACCCTCTAACCTTTCATGTAGCTTTCTTCACATATTGGATCCGGTGCTGGCATTGGGTTCAACCCAAAGGTACCAGTGCACATAACTGATGCCCTCTGGAGAAAAAGGGGCCTGGTGGGGGAGGCACCTCCATCTTACTTGCCAACTTGACTTGAAACAAAAAGAAATAGCTCAGTGGCATAAAGGTAAAGGAGTGATTTTTCTAAAATTTGTGTAAGTAGTAATTGCTTCTGATTATTGAAGAGCTCACATGAATATAAGAATAAATATCTCACTTGATAGTAGAGGACCATCTCAAACTACATTTTACTGCTTTGAATCAGGGCACACTGGTGGAGCGGCCATTTCTTGTAGTGAGAAGAAACCAACCTGGAAAATGTCCTTTCAGTAGAGTATAAGTAATCTTATCCTGTCTGGTCGGTTGTGGGCATTTGAAAATGAAGACTTTTGACACTATGTGGTGATGTCACATGGAATAGAGGGCAGGGAGGAGGATCAGATATATATGTTTGTGTTCTGGCCCCCATTTGGCTTTCTACTTAGGAAGGTTTGGTAATCCTGGCTCCTCATCCTTTTACGACAGCAGCAGCTGCCCATGGTGTGGAATTAAATGTCCCATCACTGGTATAGTGCCAAAAACTGGCTCTGGAAGTGTCTGGACATGGGTCAAGTCTCATGTGCTGAGGGCCCAGGGTCATAGGAAGGGCCTTGGAATTACGAGATCTGGGTTCCAGTCTCAGTGTGCCTTTTCTTGGCAGGATAATCTTGAACAAGTTGCTCAACATCTGCATCTGTTTTCTGGCATGTAAAATTACAGTAATTAAGCTCCCTGATTCCTAGGATTGTAGAAAGAGGGCTTGGTGTGCAAAGGCTCTGGGTTAGGTAGCTGATCTCTAGAATCAGAGCCCTTCACAGAGCTGCAGCTCCAGCTCGGCTTCAGCTTCAAGTCTGGTGCCACAAATGAGGAGATACCCCCTTTCTGTCCATATTTTCACCACCCCCCAACTCCTTGTGCCACTGTCACTTCACAGAGTTCCTGCCCCAATAGGGGTGTTCTATAGCCATTTTTATAAAGTGAGATATACTTACTTCTAAACATTCAAACCAAATTTTCAGGTGTACAAAGAAGTAAAAACAAATCCCTCTATACTGAAGTAAGCCTTTAATATTTGGGGATTATATTGATGGAGTCTGTTTTATAACCTAAATTTTTAAATAATTTTAATTATATCAGTAATATATGGTTATTATAGAAATATTAGTAAATACAGATTAGCTAAAAGAAGAAGAGTAACTACTTGCAGCTAACCACTCAACAATTTTGGTGCAATCAGTGTTGGATTTAACTTAATTGCCTGCCTCTGAACACCCCTGGACTGGCCTGACTTGTTCTGTTTCCTTTCACCACGAGTATAGGCCATACCCATGCTGGCCAAAGTCCTCATCCATCAAGGCTAACCTTTGGCATCCCTAACCCTTGTCTATGTAAGCCCTCTCCCTGGCCCCACTTCTCTTGGTGCCTGTTTCTTACTCTGCTAGATGTTGTCCAGGTTTCCAAGAGTTAGGCCTACTACTAGAGCCAGACAGGGTACTCTGGAGGCCGGGTTGGATGCTTATTTACCTGCCTGCCATACAAAGACTTTGTACAAAATTACTTCTGTTAAGGAATATGGAACTGAATTTAGTTCAGCTTAGTCAGGATCTGGAGTGTTTTGAAGGGGCCCTGAGTACAGTGTTGACTGAAGGTCACCCACAGGTACACTGGTTAGCACCAGCGGTAGGTGGTTCTATGCCATGCGGCTCCAGGTGACAATTACTGACAGTGTCAGCCACCAGTTTTTGTCCATTCTGGCCTGGAAAACATGTAGGCTTTTTTGAACCCTACCTTGCTTTCTTTTGCTGCCTAGGAAGAACCGAAGTTGGGGCTGAGGACAGAGTGCTCGGACTCCCAGAGAGGAGTAGATATTGGAATGTCTTTGAGTCAGTTGTTCAATGTGGTTGACCCTTGCCTCGCTGATAGACCATCACCCCACACAAAGACATGTATGGAGAAGAAAGCACAGGAAATTCTTCTCATACTTCTCAAGATGACAAGTTTTACGAGCCCTAGCATGGGTTCGTATGTAGAAGAGTGGGAACTCACTGCTGTGGGAGTGGAAATTGTAATAGCTCCTGTGCCAGGGAGTCTGCAAAATCTTGCGATGTGCACACCACCAACAGTTCTATTCCTGGATAAACCCTAGAAGAATTTCATGTAGGGAGGGACGTTTGTATAATTGTTGATTGTTACACCGTTCATTGCAGTATTGTCTAGGTAGTAATATTGGGAAAAGCCTAAATGTCCATCAACAGAAAAAAGGTTGTTTTTGGTACTTTGGGAAGTGAATATGAAAGAGCTATAATTACTTCATTCAACATAGATAAATCAAAAATGCTGCGAAAGTTGCAGAAGTTATGTACAATATACAATTTATGTAAAACATACTGTGTATCTGTGGGCACCTTATTTAAACTTAATTTGTGTTTCACTTTTTTAATGAAATGGAATAGTAGTTGCCCATCTCACAAGATAATTGGGGGTGGGGGAATGATTAATTAACTAATGCATGTAATAAGGTATTTTGATTAGCAGCTGGCATGTAGGCACTGTTGTCATATAGTAAACAATGTTGTTACTGTTTTTGCACAATAATATATTCCTGTGGATTCAAATTATATGATGAAGAGTATAAAATCATGTATTGGAGTGTCATGTGAAAGTCATGTTCTGCCTTTTCACGGCAGGAGCTGCTGATAGAGTAAGGGAGGGTAGATGGAAGCTGCAGTTGTGTTTTCATTTTGAAAATTGATGTAGATGGGTCACATGTTGCTTAACAGGATAGTGTGTTGTATGTGTGTTTTTTTAAACTGCTTAAAATAGTTAAAAATAAAGTGTTTTTAAGCATGGACTGTGGCATCTTGTGATTTTTATAGATATCCTAGTTCTGCCATTTATATAATGTTACATAGAGTAAGTCTTTTAATCTCTTAAGGCTTTAGTTTTCTCACCTACAAAAATGAGTAGCAACACAAATGGCTATTAGTAAAGGAATGGTTGAACAGTTCTGGTGCATCTATGATGGAATATCATGCATCCTTTTTGAAAGATTGAGGATATTCTCTGTGACACATGATGTCCAAGACATAGTTTATAGGAAATTATGAGCTCTATTTTAACATTTTTGCCTAAAAATAGCAAGTGAAGCCAGAAGCTCTAGACTCAAAAGTTTAAGAAATGGGGGGTGGGGGAAGTTTAAGAAATAGGATCCTGTGGATGGAGAAGTTTAGTCATTCCATTTTATTAGGTAACTGAAGGAAGATGAATAAATGTTTATATGCTTAACTGGCACATCTAGTAATCTAATGCTAACCCTGTAGAATAGCAAAGAGGACTTGTATCACCCAGGTTATAGTCAGGAGCCAGAAAGCATACCAGTTACTTTAAGAAAAAGAACTCAGAATTGTTTAATAGGTATATCTAAGTAACTAAAAAGGCAAAAAGGAAGTTCTAGTTTATCATGGAGGCAGTGACTTGAGACTTGGTGCCGTCCCAAGACTGGGAGAACCATAATGGAGTCTGACCCCATTTTTTATGTTTGACCACTAACAGCTTTCAAACCCTCACCCTGGGCAAGCTGATAAGAAAGCCCAGGTACTCACTCAGCACTTGAGGTGAAATTTATGTAAACCCTGGCTTTTTCCATTATCCTGGAAACCCACACCCCTTAGCACGATAAAAATCAGAGCCATTGGCCCCACCTTGTAATCAGTGCAAACTGACTGGCTTGGGTGCCTGTCTTGCTCTTTGCAGAGAGCTACATTATGTGAATAATAGACTTTTCATGACCCCTTGATGTGTGTGCTGTCATCTGTCTTGACATTTGAATCAGTTTGGGGTGATGGTACAGTATTGATCCCACCTCCACAGAAAAGCTACAAAGTAGGAACAGAAGAATTGTTAAAAGGTAGAATGCTGGAAGAAAGCACCTGTAGAGCTGAACTCAGACCTAAAAGGAAGAGAGCACTGCTGGCCTGGAGTTGGTCTGAATTGGAAGGAAGGCCCTGTGGTGACAGAACTGCAAGCTGGACCCAGTTGCTGCTACCAAAGGGAATTGCCACTACTGCTGGAGTGAAGCAGCTTTGGAACCAGGAACCAGTGCCCAATGTATGTGGGCACTCTCTTCCTCCTTGTATTAGGGTTCTCCAGAGGAACAGAATAAATTGAATGTGTGTATACATCCAGAAAGAGATATATGGAATTGTCTCGTGTGATTCCAGAGGCTGGCAAGTCAAAAAAATCTGCAGGATGGACCACAAACTGGAGACCCAGGAGAGCTACTATTCCTGTTCCGGGTTGAAGGCTGGCTGTTGTAGAACCAGGAAGAGTCAGTATCGCAGATGAAATCTAAAGGCCGCTGAAGAATTCTTTCTCACCAGGGGGAGGCCAGTCTTTTTGTTATATGTAGGCCTTCAACTGATTTAATGAGGCCCACCCACATAATGAAGAGTATTTTCTTTACTCAAAACCCAGTAACTTAAATGTTAATCTTTTTTTTTCCAATTTATTTATTTTCAGAAAAACAGTATTCATTATTTTTTCACCACACCCAGTGCTCCATGCAAGCCGTGCCCTCTATAATACCCATCACCTGGTACCCCAACCTCCCACCCTGCCGCCACTTCAAACCCCTCAGACTGTTTTTCAGAGTCCATAGTCTCTCATGGTTCACCTCCCCTTCCAATTTACCCAAATTCCCTACTCCTCTCTAACGCCCCTTGTCCTCCATGCTATTTGTTATGCTCCACAAATAAGTGAATCCATATGATAATTGACTTTCTCTGCTTGACTTATTTCACTCAGCATAATCTCTTCCAGTCCCGTCCATGTTGCTACAAAAGTTGGGTATTCATCCTTTCTGATGGAGGCATAAATGTTAATCTTATCCAAAAACACCCTCACAGAAACACTCATTTGACCAAATATCTGGGCACCCTGTCACTCAGCCAAGCTGACACAGTAATTACAATTCTTCAACACTGCAGCTTCCCTCTTAACATTTCTTGATGCCAGAACCTAATAGGGAAATAGCTGGCAAAATAGAAATGTGAATCACAAGAGTTCCAACCCCATCATCTCAAAGCATCTGTCTATAGAAGAGTGAGTTTGAAGCAGAGACAATAGTAACTGGCACAGCTTTCCTAAGTTATCTTAAAAATTCCTAGGACGCTTGACTTAAAACTTTGAGACCAAGAATATTTGTCGAAGAAATTATGTGTAGGAGTGCCTGGCTAGCTCAGTTGGAAGATGTTGACCTTGAGATCAGCATGTTACAGCTGATCTCAAGGTCAAGTCCAAGCCCTACATTGGCTATAGAGATTACTTAAATTAATAAAACTTCAAAAAATATGTTTGGTACATTATGGACAGCTGCACACTAAAAAATTTAAATTATGTCATAAGCAGTTGATTTTACCTATGGACCTTGTAATAATTAGGTGTTTGACCTTACTCATCTTATTATATTGAATTGAAACTTAAAAGCCCCAAGAATGTGTTTAAAGGTATTTCTGCTTAAAAACATTTATTTTGATTTTGATGAAGTCCCAGAAGTTTATTTTCGCTTTTGTTTCCTTTGCCTTTGGAGACGTATCTTGAAAGAAGTTGCTGTGGCTGATATCAAAGAGATTACTGCCTATGTTCTCCTCTAAGATTCTGATGGATTCCTGTCTCACGTTGAGGTCTTTTATCCATTTTGAGTTGATCTTTGTGTATGGTGTAAGAGAATGGTCGAGTTTCATTCTTCTACATATAGCTGTCCAGTTTTCCCAGCACCATTTATTGAAGAGACTGTCTTTTTTCCACTGTATATTTTTTCCTGTTTTGTCAAAGATTAATTGACCATAGAGTTGAGGGTCCATACCAGGGCTCTCTACTCTGTTCCACTGGTCTATGTGTTTGTTTTTATGCCAAAATCAAAAGCTTCTGCGCAGCAAAGGAAACAGTCAAAAAAACAAAGAGGCAACCCACGGAATGGGAGAAGATATTTGCAAATGACAGTACAGACAAAAGGTTGATATCCAGGATCTATAATGAACTCCTCAAACTCAACCCACACGAAACAGACAAACACATCAAAAAATGGGCAGAAGATATGAACAGACACTTCTCCAATCAAGAAATACAAATGGCTATCAGACACATGAAAAAATGCTCATCATCATTAGCCCTCAGGGAGATTCAAATTAAAACCACACTGAGATACCACTTTACACCAGTTAGAATGGCCAAAATTAACAAAACAGGAAACAACATGTGTTGGAGAGGATGTGGAGAAAGGGGAACCCTCTTCCACTGTTGGTGGGAATGCAAGTTGGTGCAGCCACTTTGGAGAACAGTGTGGAGATTCCTCAAGAAATTAAAAATAGAGCTTCCCTATGACCCTGCAATTGCACTCCTGGGTATTTACCCCAAAGACACAGATGTCGTGAAAAGAAGGGCCATCTGTACCCCAATGTTTATAGCAGCAATGGCCACAGTCGCCAAACTATGGAAAGAACCAAGATGCCCTTCAACGGATGAATGGATAAGGAAGATGTGGTCCATATACACTATGGAGTATTATGCCTCCATCAGAAAGGATGAATACCCAACTTTTGTAGCAACATGGACGGGACTGGAAGAGATTATGCTCAGTGAAATAAGTCAAGCAGAGAGAGTCCATTATCATATGGTTTCACTTATTTGTGGAGCATAACAAATAGCATGGAGGACAAGGGGCGTTAGAGAGGAGTAGGGAATTTGGGTAAATTGGAAGGGGAGGTGAACCATGAGAGACTATGGACTCTGAAAAACAGTCTGAGGGGTTTGAAGTGGCGGCAGGGTGGGAGGTTGGGGTACCAGGTGGTGGGTATTATAGAGGGCACGGCTTGCATGGAGCACTGGGTGTGGTGAAAAAATAATGAATACTGTTTTTCTGAAAATAAATAAATTGGAAAAAAAACAAAAAAAAACAAAAAAACATTTATTTTACAAGAATTAATACATTATTTAAGAAGTACATTTAATAAGTTTGACAAAATAAAGTTATGATTTTAACAAATTAAAACAGCACAGACATCTGACTTGCCTCCAATGGAGCAGGGATTTAGGTGATAAAACCCCAACAGAGCATAGGCAAGAGCAGATAGTAGACTCCTATAGCCCTGAATTTTAAACGAATCAATCCTTTTTAATTAAAAAGGAAAGGTTGCCTCCATTTATATCTCATAGTTGGGCCATTTGTCTTTGTAGCCCATTTGATCTGTGGGCACATTAGTTCAAGCCTCTTAACTATGAAATCTATCTAAGCTAGGTGAGGCAAGAATGTGTGCATCTGCTGATTAAGTTTCATAGGATGTTAAAGTAGTTTCAACAGATAGTTATAGCTGGTGAGGATCTAAGAATCTGATAAATAATATTGGATAGAAATAGAGAAAATTGGTCTAACTACATATGTTTTCTTTTGTGACTTCAGGTTTGAATGAGAACAAAACAAATTGCCCTTGGGACACCTGGGTGGCTCAGTCGGTTGAATGTCTGTCTTTGGTTCAGTTCATGATCACAGGGTCCTGGGTCCTGCATTGGGCTCCCTGCTCATCCAGGTGTCTGCTTCTCCCTGTGCCTGCTGCTCTCTCTCTCTCTCTAATAAATAAAATCTAAAGCAAACAAACAAAAACAAAACTGCCCTCAGACACATCATCAAGGTTTACTTAAAATGGCCATAGAAGATTCTTCCTAGGTAAGATTCTTTCTTGGTAAGAAGTCTAAAGAGACTTCTATACTTAAACCAATACTAAATATTGAAGTTAGCAACCCAAGAGAAGTGTACTTTCAGATTCATGGAAACATTTCACATACTAGTTATACTCATGAATCTTATTCATATGGAAACAATATAAAGTTTTTGGGAAAATCCATAAATTTTTCATTCCTTTTGGTCTATTTACAATTAAAACAATTACTCTATAGACATATAAGATTTGATAATAAGATACTCAGCTGAGAAGCTTATACTACCAAGGTATATTGGTATATTCTACTGTGAACATAAGCAGGAACTTTTATATGGTTGAAAAAAAAAGGGGGGGGGAGCACCTGGGTAGCTCAGTGGGTTAAGCCTCTATCTTCGGCTCAGATCATAATCTCAGGGTCCTGGGACTGAACCCCGGCATCAGGCTCTCTGTTCAGCGGGGGGCCTGCTTCCCTCTCTCTCTCTCTCTCTCTGCCTGCCTCTCTACCTACTGGTGCTCTCTTTGTCAAAATAAATAAAATCTTAAAAAGAGAGAGAGAAACATGTTTTTTACATGTTAAAGAAGAAACATTATGTTAAAAAGAAACCAGCACATAAGAAGGAAGTCTGGTTGGAGTCCTGAGAGCAGTCATGGTGACTGCATTGTGATTGGGAGGAGCTATGTTAGGTAAGACTACTATAATTCTAATTAAATAGGTGACCTGTAGAACAATGTAACAATTGATAAAATGTGGTCAATGGTACTAGAGTAATCCAGTGTCTAATAAGAATTGGTGTTTTCCTGTCCTCAAGTGTTTCACTAACACAACATGAGGCTAAAACCCTAGGATAACTTTCCACCTGTCATTTTTTGCATAAGATGGATCTGGTCATCTTTTATTACTTATTTTATGGCAGAGGGGGGCAAGATGGTGGAGGAGTAAGGGACCCTATTTCAGCAGTTGCCTGAATTGAGCTAGATATCAAGCAGACCACTCAACACCCACAAAATCAGCCTGAGGTATAAGAAGGTATATCAGGATCTATACCAGCAGAATGTCTCCAGTGGTTGGTTTCAAGGTATGAAGCAGGGAGCGGTAATTCTATCGATAGATATCAGAAGATAAGTGGAAGGGGGAGGGAGCCTCTGGGATCCTGTGCCCCGGGGATCTTGTAACACCATATTGCAAAAGCCTTCTGGGCTGGGGCCAGGCACAGACTCGCAGACCAATAGTGGTGGGGAAAGGACTTCAGGACAGCCCCCCCGACTGAAACCTGGAGTTGTCAGGGACTTCACTGTGCAAAAGCTTTTTATCTTGATGAAGTCCCAATGGTTCATTTTGCTTTTGTTTCCCTTGCCATTAGAGATATGTCTTGCAAGAAGTTGCTGTGGCCAAGGTTGAAGAGGTTCCTGCCTGTGTTCTCCTCTAGGATTTTGATGGATTTCTGTCACATTGAGGTCTTTCATCCTTTTTGAGTTTATCTTTGTGAATGGTGTAAGAAAATGGCATAGTTTCATTATTCTATATGTGGCTGTCCAATTTTCCCAGCACCATTTATTGAAGAGACTGTCCCTTTTCTTTTCTTCTTCTTCTTTTTTTTTTTTTGCACCACACCCAGTACTCCATGCAATCCATGCCCTCTCCAATACCCACCACCTGGTACCCCAACCTCCCACCCCCCTGCCCCTTCAAAACCCTCAGATTGTTTTTCAGAGTCCATAGTCTCTCATGGTTCACTTCCCCTTCCAATTTCCCTCAACTCCCTTCTCCTCTCCATCTCCCCTTGTCCTCCATGCTTTTTGTTATGCTCCACAAATAAGTGAAACCATATGATAATGGACTCTCTCTGCTTGACTTATTTCACTGAGCATAATCTCTTCCAGTCCCGTCCATGTTGCTACAAAAGTTGGGTATTTATCCTTTCTGATGGAGGCGTAATACTCCATAGTGTATATGGACCACATCTTCCTTATCCATTTGTCCACTGAAGAGCATCTTGGTTGTTTCCACAGTTTGGCGACCGTGGACATTGCTGCTATGAACATTGAGGGTACAGGTGGCCCTTCTTTTCACTGCATTAGTATCTTTGGGGTAAATACCCAGTAGTGCAATGGCAGGGTCATAAGGAAGCTCTATTTTTAATTTCTTGAGGAATCTCCACACTGTTCTCCAAAGAGGCTGCACCAACTTGCTTTCCCACCATTGTGGAAGAGGGTTCCCCTTTCTCTACATCCTCTCCAACACATGTTGTTTCCTGTCTTGCTAATTTTGGCCATTCTAACTGGTGTAAGGTGATATCTCAATGTGGTTTTAATTTGAATCTCCCTGATCGCTCGTGATGATGAATATTTTTTCATGTGTCTGATAGCCATTTGTATGTCTTGATTGGAGAAGTGTCTGCTCATATCTTCTGCCCATCTTTTTACATGATTGTCTGTTTTGTGTGTGTTGAGTTTCAGGAGTTCATTATAGATCCTGGATATCAACCTTTTGTCTGTACTGTCATTTGCAAATATCTTCTCCCATTCCGTGGGTTGCCTCTTCGTTTTCTTGACTGTTTCCTTTGCTGTGCAGAAGCTTTTGATCTTGATGAAGTCCCAAAAGTTCATTTTCGCTTTTGTTTCCTTTGCCTTTGGAGACATATCTTGAAAGAAGTTGCTGTAGCAGATATCGAAGAGGTTACTGCCTATGTTCTCCTCGAGGATTCTGATGGATTCCTGTCTCACGTTGAGGTCTTTTATCCATTTTGAGTTGATCTTTGTGTATGGTGTAAGAGAATGGTCGAGTTTCATTCTTCTGCATATAGCTGTCCAGTTTTCCCAGCACCATTTCTTGAAGAGACTGTCTTTTTTCCACTGTATATTTTTTCCTGTTTTGTCGAAGATTATTTGCCCATAGAGTTGAGGGTCCATATCTGGGCTCTCTACTCTGTTCCACGGGTCTATGTGTCTGTTTTTATGCCAGTACCATGCTGTCTTGGTGATCACAACTTTGTAGTAAAGGTTGAAATCAGGTAACGTGATGCCCCCAGTTTTATTTTTGTTTTTCAACATTTCTTTAGCGATTCGGGGTCTATTCTGATTCCATACAAATTTTTGGATTATTTGCTCCAGCTCTTTGAAAAATACTGGTGGAATTTTGATCGGAATGGCATTAAAAGTATAGATTGCTCTAGGCAGTATAGAAATTTTAACAATGTTTATTCTTCTGATCCAAGAGCATGGAATGGTCTTCCATCTTTTTGTGTCTTCTTCAAGGAAAAGAGTTTTCTTGTGCAATCCCCTGCTCATGCTTTCTCTCTCTCTCTCTCTCTCTCGTGCTCGCTCGCTCGCTCCTCTCCCCCTGATCAGGGCTCCCTCCCCTCCACAACACCTGCAGTTCTTTTCTGCCCCAAACCAACTCTCTGCAGTAACTACCTTCTATGATGTGTCAGTTTTTCTGGCTCTAGATGTGCAGTGTGCTCTCTCAGTCCTCAGATCAATTTCTCGGGTGTTCAGAATGATTCGATATTTATCAAGCTGTGTTTGAAGGATGAGGCAAGCTTAGAGTCCCCCTACTCCTCTGCCATCTTAACTCCTCCTCCCTGCAAGCTCCTAAATATACTTTCTAGAGTCCATAAAAAGAAACATAGTTTAATAATGTTTTTCTTTTTCTTATGTAAACAATTTTGGCTTTATCTGAAGTAAATAGTCCTAAAGTATTTGTGTAGTAAATTAATACATTTTTTTGATGAATAAAGGAAATCTTTGAAGTTTCCAAGGGAGGGAAAAAGTGGGATACAAAAAATAAGAGAAAATTGGCCTTAGACATCTTACCACTTTTCTTTGTAAGAAGAACAAATAGTTGAGATGTGCACACATACCAAAGAGAGTGTCATATATTAGATTTTGACATAACTTGGGGTCCTTGACAGTTCAAGTCAAGATTTTTAATACCAGCATTTATTAATAAAGGAAGAAATTGATGCCTCCTACATGAAACAAATAAATTCCTCATGAGATTTCTGTTTTTTGGTATCTAAAGTTTCCTTAAAATATATGGCCAAATATTGACTATATATTTATACAATCAAATGATTTTCCAATCAACATTTTTATCTACCTAACATATCTATGATTTCTGATTGAAAGCCTTTAACAAACTGTGGAAAGAGCATTGGATATGTCAATACCAGAAGCTAATCCTGATACTTTCTAAAGATGCTGATGAGGGAGAAGAGTCTCATATTTTACATTAGTTTTAGCTAAAAAAATATTTTAGGGAGGCAATTTTTGAGTTTAAATTGTGTTTGGAATCCTCATATCAATTAAAGCAGATCATTGAACAGTCAGAATTTTGTTTGGCTTTTTTTTTTTCCAAGATTTTTTAAAAATTGAGTTCAATTTAATTAGCATATAGTGTATTATTAGTTTCAGAGGTAGAATTTAGTGATTCATCAGTTGCATATAACACCCAGTGTTCATCCCAACAAGTGCCCTCTTTAATCCCCATCCTCCTGACCACCTCCCCTCCAGCAAACCCCAGTCTGTTTCCTACAGTTAAGAGTGTCTTATGGTTTATCTCCCAATCTGTTTTTGTCTACATCTTCAAAGGCAAGGGAGATCAGTTTCAGCAGTGCTTATGAACTGCCCTACATTGGAGAGCGGCCCCAGGCAGAGGGGGAAAGGAGAAAAGCCTGTGGGTTGACCTGGGCCCATCTAACAGGACAGCCACTCCATCTCCTATCAGCATGATGGATCAGCACCCTGAGACACCCAGTAGCTTTTCAACCCACCAAGTGGGGTAGCCCCATGTCAAGGGCAGCCCCAGGTTGGTGTGTCCTCAGGGTGGCCCCAGGTCTGTGTGTCCCCAGGTTGGGTTGGCTCCAGGTTGGATTGGCCCCAGGTCATGGTAGCTTCAAGTCAGTGGCTGCTTGGTGAGAATTCAAGGTGGGTCTGGGCTGAAGCAGAATCTCAGGAGATGGCAATACAAGTCTATTCTTAGGTCTATTCTAAGATCTGTTCTTAGGGAGATGAGGCCATGGAGAGGATGCGAGGTCTAGGGTGAGCCAAACCCAGCTGAAGATAGTGGATATGAGAAATTCCTAACCCAAGGACTCCTGGTGTCCACTGTACTGAAAATGAACTAACTCAGCCAGAGAAGGACATCCCCCTTGTCTATAAGTTTATGTTCTAGAAAAAATGGACTATGCTGTGAAGCTATGCAATAGGCCTGACAGAAGTCAGGAGCAGTGGATAGGGGAATGCAAGCTGTCAGAGAGCCCTCTCGATTGGGGATATGGAACACTATGCAAAGCAGAGCGCCAGAGGGTGAAGTGTATGTTTGTGGCTGCATCAATGAGGCCGGGGGGTCCCAGCGGAATCTAGGCTAGAATAGGGTGGAAAACACTTCACACAACAAAGACCAGGTTGCTAGGAGCCCCCAGTCTTCTAATGCCCCTTCTCCTTTCTGAGGTTCCCTCCACAGACACTTCCACCCCAGCACCTTTCCATAGGTGAGCTTCAAATCCTTCATACCTTTCTAGTCCCACAGTTACTGGTCAGGCCCTAGGTGTTCAGTCCTCTATTGTGGGAGTCAGTGTGGGATGTGCTGACTTATCCATGGCCTTGTGGACACCAAGGGAGGGTGGGGGAAATCCTTTCTGCCAATTGGCAAATCACAGTTTCCTAGGATGCAGGTGTTAGGACCTTGAAAGATGATTGACCTGGTTGATATGCTAGGTAATATACCTTGACACTGCTCAGGGGTGGCAGTCATTGACCATTCTAAAGAAGGAGAAGCAACTACCAAGCTTGACAGAAAGAAATTAGGTACTGGCTAATAGCCAGACTGGGGAACTGGCTAATAGGCACATGCCAAAGGTAGGCTTACTCTGAGCTCAGGACACCTCAGCTTTGCAGCCTATCTTTCCCATTGGTCCTAGAAGAGTGTTCACATGATATATGAGTTCCTGTTGCTGTTGTAACAAATGACCACAAATCTAGCGACTTGGAACAAGAGCCATTTATTATCTCCCACAGCAGTAGATCCCGAGCCTGGTAAGTGTGGCTCGGTACTCTCTCATAAGATCCACATCAAGGTTCTGTCTAGCCTGGCCCCTATCTGGAGGCTCTGAGGGAAAGTCCACTTCCAGGCTCATTCATTTTGTTGACAGAATTTATTTCCTTCTCATGATTTCCATTTGGCCTACCATCATCAGGCCACCAATGGTGGGTGAATCTTTCTCACACTTAGAATCTCCTCTTAACATCAGATAGTGATTTTCAAACTATAGTTCATTAATTTTGATTTCTCAAAAAACGAGTTTAAGGAGTAGCAACTAACATTTTTGTAAGAAATATAGAATTGAATTGCATAGAAAATATCAAGACAGTTATACATAACCATCCAAGTCTATGAAATTGCTAGTATCCATACATACACACATACACATGTACTTGACTGTACACATGCACGCACACACATTTCTGAACTATGTCAGGATTTAAAGTATACTCCTCAGTATACTTGGTTAAGACTTAAAAATTTGAAAAGATGTTTTAAAAAGATAATAGAATTCATCTAGAACCTCCAGCAAGGCTTGTTCCTGGTCCTGGGAAGATTTCTGAAGCATCTGGGAAGGCATCTGTCTCCCTGACAGAATGCTGACACAGGCTATCTAGTGCTAGCCCAGACATCGGTTGCTCCCTTTGACCCTGGTGGTATAGAGGGAGCTCTCTGCCCCGACTGTGGAGAACTGAAGATGCATCTGTGTTTTCTCAATTTTTTCCTTTGTAGCTATGTCTAAGAATCTGTTTGGACAGGGGAAGAAACCTCTAGATACATTTTTCTGGGTAAACGAGATAACGGGAGAAATCACCTACCCCACACTGGAGGCAGATGTACCTAAAGCTCCTCCAGCTTCTCTGGAGAATCCTCAAGAGAGGCCCAAATCTCAGCATGGAAGTGTGCAGGGGGCTCTTCTTAGTGCCCAGGGCCCGTCCAGCACACCGCTACAAAAGGCTGCCCTTCTACCTCCTCCTAAGGCTTTACTGAAAGACACTGGATCAAGGTACTGCATCCCAATAACACCACCCCATGGCCTGGTTAAGGCTGGAGTAAGGAGTGCCCAGCCATTCTCAGCAATTCCTGTCACCATCTCACCACCAGGAGGTGCTCTGCCAACATGTGGCCCCCTTGGATCAGTCCCTCTGCCCCCAGCCTCTTCCTTTCCTCCTAGCCCTTCAGCCCCCTGGGCCTTCACCTGCAAGCTGAAAAATGTCCTTACTGGGAATAACCGATTTTCCTTTTGAACCTGAAAGTATTTGTGTGACCACAGCTTCCTGAGCGGCCTGCCAGCTGTACACCTTCATGGTCACGTCAATGCTTCTGCCCTGCCTGGAAGTGCACAGAACTCTGAGGAGTTCCTAGAAGAACACACCAAGTGCTTTCAAGCCCCATATAAATTAAACTTAGATTCTGACACATAATGTTTTCTAGACCTTCTTTTACCTTCCAAGCCACCTTGGTATTTTTCTCCTAAGTTTTTAGAGTTCAAGAATTTGATTTTGATGTTGGTAGCAGAGCAGTATGTTTGGTTCCCAGCCAGAGCCAGAAGAATATCTCTTTGGCTGAGAGAGGAACAAGCCAGGATGAGTGTGACCTCCAGGACCTGTGTCCCTGCACACAGCCCAGGGGGCAGCACTCAGTGTCCTGAGTCCTGAGCACAAGGGGGCTAGAGCCCTCCCAGGAACTCTCTTTGAGGCAACCTGAGGCTGAGAGAGCCTTTGGGAAGAGCACCCCTTCAAGCTCTGCCTGGTAGATAGGCTCCGGATGATGCTTTGGTGGGACAACGGGCAGCAGCTCGACCCTCCAGGAATGGAGTGACTGGTCCAGTCATGCTGGGGGAAGAGGCGGTAGGTAGGGGCTTAGAAACACTGTCTCAGCCTGAGGACTCCAAGAAACCCTCCTTGAGCCTTGGGAGCAAAGGCCTATGATCCAGCCTTGATTCTGTGGCCAATATGTCCAATAATGACCCAATCAGAACCCTGTCTCTCTTGGCCTCAGTTCCCTGCCCTGCACAATAAAGGGGTGAGCAAGCCTGTCTGCCAGATCTGATCAACTTTACAGTCTGTAACTATGGTACCAGGAACCAAGGATGGGTGAGGCCCTGTGTACATCAGGTGGCAGGAGGCTCTCGTTGTGTGGAGAGAGCCACAAGACCCAGCAGGGGGCATGTTTTCTGGGCCTACGGCTGGAGCAGGTCTCCACTGGATGCCATCACACTTACACTTCTGACCAACTGTGCAGCCTCCAGAACCAGCAGGAGGTGCCCCTGCCTCCTGCAATGCCCCTGTAGTGCACTCTACTGAACAAGTTTACCATGGTGCTCGCCCTGAAGGCGAGAAGCTTAAAGGATTCTGTCTGGTACTGCAGAGCACGTAAGAAGGGTGGGTTGATGCTGAGCAGCAGCAAGTGGGTAACGGGCACAGAAGGCCTCAACACAGCTCTAACCTGGAACCCAGCAGCCCAGGGAGAAAAGAGAAGCATGTACACAGAAAAGCTCACTGCAGCGAATTAGAAAAATGAGAGGCTGGAACCAATTCAAACAACCAGGGAATAGGGTAGGCTAAGTAGAGGCTGCAATCCCAGGAAACTCTAACCTTGGGAAGGTTAGTGGAAATGAAATAATGCTCAGGTAGGAAGAGAGAGTGAACACCTTACTAGGGTCTCAGGTGGAGTTGGCATGATGCCCATAGATGGTGGGTTCTTCCCCCTGCAACGTTCAAGGGCAGCCTTCAACAAATGGGGTTTGTAGTGGTGACCCCAAGTCACCAGTATGGTGGACTGAATCGTGTCCCTAAGGGATATGTCCAAATCATAACCACAAGGACCTGTGAATATGACCTTCTATAGCAATGAATGTGATTAAGTTCTGGGTCTTGAGAGGAGGGTGTCATCCTAAATGATCCAGTAGGCCCTACGCAGATTCACATGCATTTTTCAAACAGGGTAAGCTTTGAGACAGACACACAGAAGACACAGAAAATAAGAGATAGCAATGTGGCCACAGAGGCAGAGATTGGAGTGATGTGGCCACAAACCAGGAACATGGCAGTGAGCACAGCCTTGAAGAGGCAAAGAAAAGAATGCCCCTTTGGGCCTCTGGAGGGAGCAGGGTCCCAGTGACACCTCAATTTTGGACTTTTGGTTTCAAGACTGCGAGGGAATGCATTTGTGTTAAGCCCCCCAGTTTGTAATTTGTGTCAGCCCTAAGAAACATATACCAAAAGTAGGCTCTTGTCTGCTCCATCCCTGCTGTGTACCCAGTGCCTAGGATAAGGCCTGCATACAGCTGGTGCCTCCTAAATGTTTGCTCAATGACTAATAAGAAAAAGATCTTGTGAAATTCCTCAGCAAAGGTTTTACTCCAGAGTTTAAAAGTCATGCGTTTGGGCGAGGGTGGAAGTGAGGTACAAGGCTGCTATCTATAGAGATGGTACTGTCCCTCCACCAATCACACTGATGCTGACTTGGAAGTCTCTGACTCATGCTTGCTGACACCAGGTCTAGGCCAGTGCTGTGTTATTAACAGACAAAGTGAAAATGGACCGCCTCCAAAAGATTCTGAGGGTGAAATCTGAAGGCCTCCTCTAGTGTGTGCCATACCCTGTGCTGAACCGGTTTCCTCCACATTAGCTGCTGTGATGGACTTTGGGGTAGAACTGTGCAAAAGCTGCTCCAAGAATGATGTCCAGAGCCCAGGCTGTTGCCAGGCCTCAGGCGGACAGGGCTGCCCCCCACACCGGCCCTGTTCTACATAAATCCCCTAAGTGCCAAGATGGCCTTGCTGCCCACTGGCCAGCCACACCACAGTGGCCAGCCTGACATGCCATGCCATCCAAGGTCTCTGTCTCTGTTATGCCCCCCACACCTGCTGGGGTAAGGACTTCCCCAAGGGCACATCTGATCTTGACTTGTGATCCACCTATACCCAGCACTACCCACCAGCCCACCTATGCCCACCAGTGGTGGGCCCATGTAGAGCTGGGGGTGCTGCTGCCTGCTCAGATTCCTCAAAGCCCTTGGGAAACTAGATTCTAATCCCACTTCTCTTATCGGCAGGAGGCAGAATGGTCTTGGCCAAGTCTCCTCTCAGTTTTGGGTGTCAGTTTCCCCATGTGCAACATCTGTCAACTTAGGGGGAAAATTCCCATACTGCTCTGTATTAGGTATGTCCCTGTGAGGGTAAGGTTTTGAGTGACCAGTAGACTGAGGTTGCAGTACAGGGGACTGGGGATTAAAAGAAGGTTCCATTGCACCAACTCAGGTCTGGTTTCTGTGGCCACTGGCTATTCCACCTCCTCCTCCTTGTCCCAACTGCTAAGGAGTGAGGGGTGTCTGGGCTGGCAGCCAAGGACCATCCAAGGGAGGGCTCTGCATTCCTGGGGAGACTCACTGAGCATGGGAAGAACTTCTAAGAATGTGACCCACCATCTCATTTTACAGATGGGGACACTGAGGCGAAGTGAGGTCTTGTCCCAGGTCACTCAGTGCAGTGAGCCACTAGGATTTCTACCAAGGTGCCCTGGGGATTGTGTCAGTTCTAACTCATGGGATAGGCACCTGGGTGACCCTGCCAGGTCAGACGGCTTGTGGTTGGGGTCTGTGGTCAGGCATCACTGGTCAGAGGCACTCTTGAAATAGGGAGGCGCTTTGTGATCAACCAGCTGCCAGGTCTCACCTAATGCATCAGTGGCTTTTGCACCTGGGTCTGAGTGTTAGCCTCCTGGATGTTTGGGCTCCTAGCCCTGGGGTCTGTGGTAGGAGGCTGCCAGGACCATGGCTCCCTGCAGAACAGCCCAGAGCCTTGGAGCCACCAGTCTCCACAAGACTGATGTCTTACTGGCTTGCATGAAGGACACTCAGGTCCCCCACCAATGGCAGGTGGGGTGGGGTGGCAAGGCCAGATTAGTCTAAGGGAAGTAGGAACACCAGGGTACTAGGGACAGTGGCCCGAGCTGGAGGGGTTCACTTAGGGATGTACACACAGTCCTTAGAGGTTCCAGAAGTGAGCTGACTCCTGACACAGCCCTGACAGGGGCGCCTGGGTGGCTCAGTGGGTTAAAGCCTCTGCCTTCGGCTCAGGTCATGATCCCAGGGTCCTGGGATCGAGCCCCACATCGGGCTCTCTGCTCAGCGGGGGGCCTGCTTCCCCCTCTCTCTCTGCCTCTCTCTCTGCCTGCCTCTCTGCCTACTTGTGATCTCTGTCTGACTTGTGATCTCTGTGAAATAAATAAATAAAATCTTAAAAAAAAAAAAAAAAGAAAGAAAAGAAATAAAAGAGGAAGTAGTGCCTGGGGGACCTGTCCTGCAGACAGATATGGCTTTGGACCTATGCCTCCCTGACTAGACAGCCTGGGCTCTGGGCCTGCATCTTCCTTGGGAGAGGTCTGGCCTGGGTCTGGAGCTCAGGTCCCTTTGGAGACTGTTTCTGATCCACGGCTTTGTAGTTGAAGGGGCCTCATTCTGTGCCAGTTTTCAGTGGTGGGACAGAGTTTTCCTTTTTATGTTAGATTGGGAGAGGAGATCAAAGATGTTATCAATGTCTTGTAACTTCCTATTACATTGCAATAGTTGTAAAACTATTAATAATTGAATAACAAGAAAGACAATCTGATTAGTGTATTATTTATTATATTAATCAGTTCTGAAACAAAGTCCAATTCAAAACATTACTAAGGATACTATTATTACTTGATTTTAGAAACGGCATAATCCAAACTTATATTTCAATAAATTTTCTTATGTACCCTTTAAGGAAGGAATTTTTCATCCCCATCATTTGGCTCTGGAAAATCTTTATAGGCAACAGAAAAAAAAAATCAGTATAGTTGTTACTGAAGGTTCAAAGAGATGATATGCACAAACTATAAAAATTACAAATCACTAATTCTTTTGAACACACATTTGAATTAGAATTTAAACAGTTTAAATAAGTGTTTTAGATGAATTTGAAATGTACTTAAGAATGGCTGTTAACAGCTCCTTTTCTTTCAGTGGGGAAAAAACTTTCCTATTTCTTCAGCAGCAGGGGCTACAAAATGGTGTCCCAAATTAGGATTTATCTTATCCTCTTAAGAAACTTGCCAAAGAGGTTTTGGACCTGGTGAAATGTATTATCTGAACGGAAACACCTGTGAAGAGAGAAGCCCTGTGTCTCTAACCAGGTCCCCCGTGTCCCTGGGGGCTAAGCTGTGCTGTGGCCTCACGGAGCCCACACAACTATGCACAAGGGGTGGCTCAGAGGGGCCTCACCCCACGTGTTAAACACTGGTAGGAACAGGAAGCCAGGGCTGAGGGGATGACAGAAATCCTGAATGGCCTGAACCATTTTACACTCCCTACTTGCTGGAACTCTTGGGGAAATAAGCAAGGTTTTTCCAGACAGTTTGTCCACAAAAATAAATGAGTCACGTCATTGATTCAAAGACATTTACTGTCTGATAGTGTCATCCTAACCAACAGTTATAATATTTTAATAGGTAAGAAAAACTTAATAGGTAAGAAAACTTCTGGATTTAAACCCAAATTTTCTGTCACTAAGATGTTTTAACAAACTGGTATCAGACTACTTATGACAATGTGAATACTATACATTGCTTTGTTTTTTTTTCTACTCTTTCTTTCAGGAAAAATCTGGTTATCTAACTTTTGGTACCCATAAGTCTCCTGTTTTAAACAGTAACTGTCCCCTCCTGGCTGCAAAACACACATTTATGCTGACACACAAGAGGCAACTATCCAGTTGCATGTTGAACGAGTCCCATTACTTGAGAGCTATGCTGAATGAGACCTGTTTACACCCACGTTAAGTCATATAAAAATACACATTGCTAAAAAATGTTCTTTCATTCTGACATCTTTTTACCCAACTGCCAATCAGATAAGAAACACCGTAAGACTGGGAGATAAAACCTTTTAAAGTGAGTTTTGCAGCAGAAATTAATTTTTTAAAAAGTTCCACTTTTAGAGCAGCAGTTAGAAACTTCGTTCTTGTAATATGTAAATAATACTGTTATATCAAATTTTGGATTTAAAGAAGTTTAACAGTTTCTTATCTCCTCAAAAATAATACAGATTTTCTGTTATTTAATGGCTTCTCCATCCTTCCAATTCCAAGGAATACAAAGGTCTCCATCTTGCATAACAGAATAAAAATGTGAAATGCAGAGGTGCATCCCTTTTAGGTAAGGCAGTGACTGTTCTAGAAGTCTCTTACAACAATCCACCATTTGTTTACTAGAAACGCTGGGCTCCTTATAAAACTTTTCCAGAGAAAATTTCTTCGTTGAAGCCTGTATCAATTCATTTTCAATAACTTTTAACCTGTTATATTGAAAATAAACATAATATTGCCACAAGCTACCACCAAATAAAAGAACATAAATTGTAGATATAATTTTATATATTGGGCCTCTTTCTTTCAAGATTTTATTTAAATTCAAGTTAGTTCACATATACTGTAATATTTCAGAGGCAGAATTTAGTGATTCATCAGTTGCATACAATACCCAGTGCTCATTCCATCACATGCCCTCCTTAATGCCCATCGCCCAGTGACCCCATCCCCTCACCCACCTCCCCTCCAGCAACCTTCAGTTTATTTCCTAGAGTTAAGAGTCTCTTACGATTTGTCTCCCTCTCTGATTTCGTCTTATTTTATTTTTCCCTACCTTCCCCTATGTTCATCTGTTTTGTTTCTTAAATTCCACATATGAGTGGGATCATATGATATTTGTCTCTGACTCACTTACTTTACTTAGCATAAGACCCTCTAGTTCCATCCATGTCATTGCAAATGACAAGATTTCGTTCTTTCCTATGCCTAAGTAATATTTCATTGTACAACATCTTTATCCATCATCTGTCGATGGACATCTAGGCTCTTTCAATATTTTGGCTACTGTGGGCATTGCTACCATAAACACTGGAGTCTAACTTTCTACTTTCAACACTGAAAATGGTATCCAGCAAGGGTAAACGACATGTTTAGAAGACATGCCAATAGTTCTCATACATGTATCTTTGAAACTATTTGTTAAATCTTTTAGCAGTAATGGGTAAAAATAATTAAGACATAATTTTAAAAGTTCTTATCCTGCCTCACTCAGCAGCTGTTAGTAAAAACAGAAAGCTGAGTGTAAAATCCCTAGTTTTAGACTGTAGGTGTACAGTCTGACCCTAGGGTAGTCATGACTTCTAGAGACTCCCAAACACCCACCAGGCTCACAATAAGACCAGGCACCTGGGGAAGAGGCACCTTCCCTCCACTCTCTTCTATGCCCATCAGCTCCCTTTCTGTTCCCTCCCCTTGGCCTATGGGCTACAATGCCTCTCTTTCCATCAAGGGCTTGAGTGAAGGCCTACAAAGCAGACAACTCAGGGTAGAACTCAGTGTCTTAAATACATTCTCCCACAGGTGGCCAATGTTTATGGGTATACGTTGATTAACAGATTCAACCCTCCAAATCTTGGGATGTGTGAAAGAGGCCTCCGCCTTGTTACACCCTTGAGGGGTGTGCAGACAAGCATGTACATCTCTTGGGAAGAGTACTCACCACACAGTAAGGTGAGTAAACCAAAAGTGCCACAGCCAAGGGTTCCTAAAGAAGTTTAAGTCCTGCACTGGTTAAAAATACCCAAGTAACCTCTATTTACCCACTCTTAATCTTTGCATAAAGGAAAAAAGTACCATGAAATATCCAAAAGCTAGGAAAATATATGAAAACAGAAATGGTCATTGTGGTCAGTGGCAATGAGTAGCAGGGGTCTGTAATTACTGACTCACTCCCTTCAACAACACCCAGAACACTTTCTCAGGGGGTGGTAGTTTTTTTCCTGTAAGATGACTTCTTCTAGACAATGCTGCTTAGAGATTCAAGAAGTTGAACAGCAGTTAGGGCTGAGGGGGTTCTCAGAATGTTCAAGTTGAACCTGTACCTAATCTTTCTAGACAGGAAGAACCATAGGTACCATCAATAGCAGAGATTGACAAACTTTTTTTGTAAAGGGCTTTTCTCACTGGCTCAAAAAAAAAAAAAGAGATACTAACAATCTGACTTAGAAATAGAGAACCTGGCATCTGGTCAAGTTACAGTTTAGTTCTCCAATGACACATCTTTATACACATCTCTGGGCAGAACATGCATTCCCTTTCCTTCTCAGAGAAGCCTCTGGCCTCATTCCTAGGTTGCCCCAACCCCTAGGCCACAACCTTAACAACCACAAGGGCCCTCAGTCCTTCTGGGGTGCAATCTTGGAGGAGAATCAAGCCCAGAGAGGGCAGCCTTCACTGGGGCTCTCTCTGGGGCTGGCCCCTCCAATAAGGAGATGGTGGGGAACAGCCTTTCTCTTCCGGGGTGTCTCTGGAGTCTGAAGCAGAGAGATTTAAATTATTTTTTGTCTTTCCTTATCATTTCTTTGCTTTACAATATTCATACCTCAACAACAACAATGATATAGAGGAAAAAGGGAGGCACAGTACAAACAAGAGAAGCACCATGAGACGGTGCGTGTGGCTGGTGGCAAGTTCTCTTCCTTTCCTTCTAATACTAAGAAATGGGCCAGACATTTCCTAGGGGGAAATGACCCTCCTTTCCCCTGACAAAATGATATCTTTTTTTTCCCCCATATAAAGCTCCTTCTGCCTCTGACACTTAGTTCCACAAGGGTATCTGTTCCCATTGTCTGGCCCTGGTGACTACGTAGGGCTGGCTAGGCACCAAAGTCCATGGTAAATATTAGGGGAGTAAATGAACACTGTTTTAAATGGTTTCCTCCTACTCTAGGTCAGTATCAGAATTATTTAAACATTCTTCTATTATTGTACATTTCTACTGTTTCCAGTTTGTCTAAGTGATAATAAAATTTATAGTATGTGATATAGGGGGTAGGAGGAAACGAGTGAGTTACCACAAAAGCAATGAGTGAGGGCAGTTCGTGTAAGAAAAGCTAGGTTATGCCTGCCCTATGGAAGAGCTGTACATGGGTCATTACCAGCCTCCAAAGGAGGGTGGGTATTCTACAATGCACATATTCCCTCGGTAGCCTGGACATGTTCAGAGGTGGGAGCTACAAATCATGCAGTCTTGAGAAGGCCATGTAGGATCTACTTGGGACCCAGATATTAGCTTAGAATACTGGTTTTAAACTGTCCATCAAGCGGAGGGTCCTGCAGAGGTACTCAGAGGACTCCCATGGGTATGAGCAGCTTCTAGTTCCCTTCCTCTTTGGATAGAACACCTGCAAGCTTTTATCTCTTTCATGAATTGGGTTTCCGCAATCTAAGAACTGAACCACAGTCTAAGAACAAACTTCATCTACGGACAGACCATAGTCTTAAACACCCCTTAATGATTACAAGGAAGGCAACCTTAATAGGGTGGATGGGAGAATGAAGGGAAGGACAAGGCAAAGTGGAGGGAAAACTCTGGGCCTAGAGTCAGAGGTATAAGGAGGGCGGAAGGTAAGAGTATGAGTAAGAGGAAAGGTATATTAGGACCAGTGACAAAGTGGCTTCCTCTCCATGGGGAATGCAGGGATGAGGGCTCCCGAGCCAGAAAGATGCTCAGGAAACATGCCAGTTAATGGATTCAGCCAATGGATGCTTCCTGAAGGCCACCTGTGTGCCAGGCACTGATCTTGGGATGAGAGGGAACAAAAAAGACAAAAAAAGTCTCTGCTCTCATGATGCTTACATTCTGTCTGGTGATGGGAGGGCAAATAAATGAGGGAAACAGCTTTTAGAGACTAGTGGTGTGGAGTACGAGGGAAATAGGCAGACCAGGGGTGGTGGAGGGGTGCCACAGTCGGGGGGGGGGGCACTGTTTCCTGCTGATGTTCAGGGAAGACCTCAGTGAGAAGGAGAAGGTGAACATGGGCTGAGACCTGAGGGAGGTGAAAGGCAAACCAGGAGGAACAAAATGAGTGAGGGGAAAGTCAAAGGGACCCTAGCCTGCAGACCAGTTCAGTGGAGTGACAGACCCCGACCCGACTTCTCACAGGGCAACTCACTCTGGCTGCTCTGATGAGTCACTGTGTTGACCTCACAGGTAGGATGGAACTTTCAAAAAATAACCTATGTGAACTGCATTTCTTTTTTTTTTACTTCCTCAAAATCTAGTAGCAGTACACCAAAGCTACAAAATGGAAAATTTTCCATTTTCCATCACCATGGAAAAACCAGAAGCAGCAACTATAGTGTAGCCACTGAAACCATCATCCCTCCCAGTGACAGATGGGCCAGAGCTGCTTCCAAGGGTTAAAGCTGACTTACAATGGTGAGAAATCACGTCACAACATGAAGGCTTACTAACCAGTCAAGAAATGGGACATCCGTGCCACTGGAGCTGGCCAACAGAGCTGTCACCAAGTCCACAAACAAAACGAAGAGATGTAGCTCCTTCACTTATTTTATACACAAAACAATCCTGTTATCTCTTGTCTTCTATGGCTCTCCTCCACCACCACCCTTTCTTTCAGATGAGCAGCTGGTGGTGATGGAGGGGTTAATGGGGAGCAAGACAGAAGAAATGCGGAACCAGGGGCTCCCCAGCACACTGTTGAACGGTTACCTCAGATCCTCTACCTTCCAGGTTCTGGTCTCTGTCCTTCTTACCCTCCTCCCTGGACTTGTGCAACCATGTTCTCTGGGCCACTGCGTTCCCTGTGGCCTTCTGGGAGCACTAGCCTTGGTGCTTCTCACTTGGCCCCTCTTGTCCAGCTACCGCAGATGCATGCAGAACCCACACCTCCTACCAGAAACACAGTCCAGGAGGGCAAGGACCTGGGCCCATCATTCTCTTGGTGGCACCTGTCAGTCGTGGGCACACAACAGTCATGGCAAAAGACTGCTAAATGAAAGAACGAGTGAGTAAATTCTCAGTATCCAAACCTCCTTTGCCAATGTCCTTAGAAAAATCTCTTTTGAGGGCGCCTGGGTGGCTCAGTGGGTTGGGCTCGGCTCAGGTCATGATCTCGGGGTGCTGGGATCGAGTCCCACATCGGGCTCTCTGCTCAGCAGGGAGCCTGCTTCCTCCTCTCTCTCTGCCTACCTCTCTGCCTACTTGTGATCTCTCTCTGTCAAATAAATAAAATGCTAAACCCATGTATTTAAAAAAAAAAAAAGAAAAACCTCTTTTGAATGTAATATCCTCCTTTCTTCATAGGAGATACATAAAACATTATCAAGCAGTATCCAATGCCCACAAATCAGGAAACTGTCAGCTACGAGTCCTTCAAAGATACAAACAACAACAGAGACAGAACTGCTTATGAACTGAAATAAATTTTTACTTTAAAACTTCTTCTCATTTACTTAAAATCCATAGTTTTCAAAGTTTTAAACCATCAAGATTCCTGTTACTTAAGCAGTAACTGAATTTTTCCTTGTTGCTACCTTTTTCCATCTGGAGAATTTCTTTCTGATATTCTTACCGTTTGTTCTGCCCGAGTTGATTTTTATACTAACAAGCCTTGTTTCTCAAATGGAGGCACATGGTGTAATGTCATTGAGGCTGTCATAATCAGAAACACCACATGCAATTCCTCGCAGACCAAGGTAGGGGATAAATAAATGTGGAATATGCACAAATCAGTCTACTTCCTAAGTTTCATGCAGTTCTTATGTCCCACCTTTATGAATTCTGAATACCTGAATTTTGACAGACTGACTGACAGGCAGGACATTACAAAGGGCTCATGGCACTTACTCTTCTTTTCTTTTCATGTTGTCTCTCGCCTGCTGGGCTTTGGTAAGGATAAACCACTGGAGGTTTGCTGGGTCACAGAGGCTTGGGATGTTAAAGTGCCCGAGTTCATGCAAACTTGGAGCATATCTATCACTGGAACAAAACACACGTGAGAGGAAGAATCACTCATCCCTTCCTTGTTTCCCACTCCACCCCCAAAGAAAATATTTTAGTAGTCTGATGAGTGATGAAGGAATTCATCAAGAAAATCTACTTTACTTTTAAAGTATATAGCAAAATTAGGCTTTAAGTTTTGCTGCTCCTCAAAGACACACACCCTCGGGATGACCACATTCCTCCTCACCCCGTGGCCACCCTCATCTGTGAGACAGAGGCTGTAGCCCACTTCACTCTCAGGTGTGAGGGGAGGTGTGTATCTAGCACCAAGCACAGGTTGTGAAAATTGTATGTGCACAAAAATGTGGGTTACTGTTGCAATATTAGTTTAATCCTAGACAGTTTTTCATAGGACTGACTTTGCCCTGTAAGTGGCAATGTATTTCAAGACTGTTTGCAGAGTCAATCCTTCATCCTCTCCAAGTTGGCTTTTTTAAAATTTTTTTAAAATTATTTATTTTTTTATAAACATATAATATATTTTAACCCCCAGGATACAGGTATGTGAATCGCCAGGTTTACACACTTCACAGCACTCACCATAGCACATACCCTCCCCAAGGTCCATAACCCCACCCCCCTTCTCCCAACCCCCCTCCCCCCAGCAACCCTCAGTTTGTTTTGTGAGATTAAGAGTCACTTATGGTTTGTCTCCCTCCCAATCCCATCTTGTTTCATTTATTCTTCTCCTACCCCCTTAACCCTCCATGTTGCATCACCACTTCCTCCTATCAGGGAGATCATATGATAGTTGTCTTTCTCCGCTTGACTTATTTCGCTAAGCATGATACCCTCTAGTTCCATCCACGCTGGCTTTTTTAATGTGTAAAAAAGAGTGTTGCTAATGAGAGTGACATTCTTTAGTTCCTAAGAAAAACACAAAACAATTTAATCTACTTACACACACAACACATGTAAGTAAAAGAACAAAAGTCATTCTTGTTTTAGATATTTACCTGTTAAGGATCATCTGTAAACCACGCAGACTTCGAGGGTGAAAGGGTATTCTGTTTTTCAACAGTCTATTATAGAACACATCAAGAAGAGAGTAATATTCTTCAAGCGTCAATACTGGTTGCAATTCCTCAATATAAACCACTTGTATGCCTCCGAGAAGGTAGCTTATTTGGTCTTCTAAAAGCATCAGCCTCCTCTGCAGGTCAAAATAACTTGGTAACCTTTCAAAAAGCTACACAATTTAAGAAAAAAAAAAAGTGAAAGAAATATTTAGTTTTATGTTATTGTAATAGCTCAATTTTAGGATTCCAATAAATGGGATTGAGAAATTTTAACAAGAAAAACTGTTTTCCTAGAAGGAAAGCTCTAATAAGTGACAGAAAAAGACTTAGTGTAATGCTGGAAACATTAATGTTCAAAAAAACCCACTATAATCTTAGGGATTTTTGGATAGGACTGAAGAGACTACAGAAAGAAAGAAATAGTTCCAAATGAAAATAAGTCCTAAGTACTGTTATTTAAATCTCATATTAGTTTAGAATGATTACATGGTCTAATAGAGAAGGGTTTGAGAAATAAAGTACATGGATTTCTTTTTTTTTTTTTAAGATTTTATTTATTTGACAGAGATCACCAGTAGGCAGAGAGGCAGGCAGAGAGAAAGAGGAAGGGAAGCAGACTCCCTGCTGAGCAGAGAGCCCGATGTGGGGCTCGATCTCAGGACCCTGGGATCATGACCTGAGCTGAAGGCAGAGGCTTTAACCCACTGAGCCACCCAAGTACATGGATTTCAATGCCAAGTGTACTTCTTCAGAATTTACTTTAATTCAACAAAACCCAAATTCCATGCAATAAACATCACTGAGCACCTACCATATATGTAAGCATGAAATTAAGCATAAGTATAGATTATAGGCGCTCGGCCCTGCTTCTCAGTCAGGGTGCAAGAAAACAAAACAAGAATCAGGATTCTTTGTACTAAGTGCCACGTTAGCATGAGTGGATACAGAGAAGACACACAAGTAAAGGTTTCTAAGGAAGTCTAATGTGACCGTCTGAAAAGACTGGATTTCGCAGGAGGTAGATGCACATGGAAGTGTGTCCGGGAAGAGAGACCAGAGCCTGGTCCACTGAAGTGGGAAGGCCTTGGTGTGCTGTGCTGAGGACTCACACTTTACCTAGACAGCCAGGGATGCACAACTTACACAGGCGTGGAAAAACATCAAAACCTCTGCTCTAATAAAAGCAAAAGCAGTATACTAATTCTACAAATTATTTATAATAGACTTCTAACACTCTGAAAATCATTTCCCTACCCACTTACTCCACTTTTCTCTTAATGATTTATCTATGTATAAATGGTAACTATCTTTAAAAAACTGTTCATTTTCAGAAAACTGTAGATTTGTACATCTTTTACCCTTTCCCCAATAGTAAAGTGTTACAAAACTACAGTATAACATTATAACCGGGAAACTGACATTGATACAATCCACTGGCCTGATTCAGACTTCATCAGTTCTACTTACACTTAGTTGTGTGTATGTAAGTGTATATTCAACTACATGCAGTTTTATCCCATGTGTAGATTCACATCCCATGACCACATGATACAGAACAGTTCCACCATAGGGATCCTGTGCGCTCAGCGATCCCCCACGGACCACGGGGGAGAGCCCCCTACTCCCCAACCCCTGGCAACCACTAATCTGTTTTTTTCCACCATTTTGTTATTTTAAGGATGTTATAAAAGTGGAATCACACAGTATGTAATCTTTTGATACTGACTTTCTTCACTCAGCACAATGCCCTTGAGATCCATCCAGGTTGTTGCTGGTATGAGTAGTTCATCCCTTCTTCCTGTTGGGTAATATTCTGTTGTATGAATGTGCCACAGTTTAATCATTCACAGCCTGAAGGACATTGGAGTTGTTCTAGTTGTTGGCTATTATGCACGTTCATGTGCAGGTTTTTGTGTGGACATAATTTTTCACTTCTTTAGTACAAACGCCTAAGGGTGCAACTGCTGGGTCACATGCTAAACATGTTTAGTTCTGTGCTGTCATTTTCTTTTCCAGAGCCTTTGTACCATTCTACCTATTCCCCCCAGTGACAGATGAGTGATCCTGTGCTTCTGCACCCTTACCAGAATTTGGTGTCATTATTTTTTATTTTAGCCTTTCAAAAAATTTGTCATCTGTAGGTCTTTTGTGATGTAGCTGCTCAAGACTTTTGTGTTTTTTGGATTGTTTGGTTTTTTTGATTATTGAGTTTTGAGTGTTCTTTTATGCACTCGGTACACAGACTTTGTCATTGTCAGACATGGTTTGCAAGTATCTTCTACTGAATATTTGATTTGAACAGACAGTTCACAAAAGTATATGGACAGCAAATAAGCCCATGAAAAGATACTCTCCATCATCTGTCATTATGGAAATGCAAATTAAATCCAAATGAGATAGCACCACACATCTATTAGAATGGCTAAAATTTTAAAAAACCACCATTGTAAGCATTAGCAATTTCTCAAAAGGTAAAATACCCTACTTATGATCTGACTATTCCACTTTAGGAGAAAAGGAAATATATGTGCATCTGGACATAATGTTTCTAACAGCTTTATTTCCCATCGCCAAAACTGACATAACTCAATGTCCATTAATAGGTAAATGGATAAACAAATGGTATATTTATATGATGGAATACTACATGGAAATAAAAAGGAATAAATTCTTGATACATGCAACAGCATGGATGAATCTGAAATTATATCAAATGAAAGAAAACAGAACCCCCCCAAAAAGAAGTATATACTTTGTGATTCCACTTATATGAAACTCTAGTAATATAAACTGATTTATAGTGACAGAGAGCAGGCCACTGGTTGCTTGGGGAGAGGGTGGCAGATGGAGGAGAGAGTTTACAAGGGGACATGAGCATACTTTTGTGGGTGACGGATATGTTCACTATCTTGATTGTGTTAATGGCTTCATGGGCATTTACATATGCTAAATCTCATCAAAGTATACACACTAAATATGTGTAGTTTACTGTATGTCAATTATAATACTGTAAATCTGTTAAAACCAAAACAATAGGATGCAGGCCTTTTAGGCTATGCTTCAGGAAAGACTATAAAATTTCCAAATAAAAACTGACTTAAAAATCAGGCCTCTAAGTATTTTAACTACATGATAATAAACATCTATTCTGAAAACAGCTGAAACTATGATTCGAGATTTTTAGTTTACTAGCAAAATAGCATAGTTTAAAACAAAGGTAGGTCTATGACAAGTCAAGATTTTTTGCTTTAGAACTTTTCCTTACTTTTGTCCAGTGATGATGGACATCCATTGTTCCTAGCATCACATGGCCCACTGCACTCATTCCGGATCGGTCTGTAAATATTATTGTACATCCTGATAATAAAACACAAACCCTTTGGTCACTGTCCAGAGATGCTTCATTTTTTTTTAGCATTATGCAAATGATGATTTAAATTTAGTATACAAATTCAGGGTGAAATTCAGCAGAAGCTTAAAGGCTAATTTTTTATTTTTTAAAGACTTTATTTATTTATTTGAAAGAGAGAGAGAGAGCACTAGCAGGGGAACAGCAAGCAGAGGGAGAAGCAGGTTCCCCGCTGATCAGGGAGCCCTATGCGGGACTTGATCCCAGGACCCCGGGATCATGATCTGAGCTGAAGGCAGACACTTAACTGACTTAACCATCCAGGTACCCAAGGCTGATTTAAAAAAAAAAAATTTTTTTAAAGATTTATTTTAGAGAGGAGGAGGAAAGAGAGAAAGCAAGAAAGCACGAGCATGCACATCTGAGGGAGGGTGGGAGGAAAGGGCAGAGGAGGTGGAAGAGAATCCCAAGCAGACTCTGTGCTGAGCTCAGAGTCTGCCACCTGGCTTCACCTCAAGACCATGAGATCATGACCTGAGCTGAAATCAAGCCAGTCACTTAACAGACTGAGCCACCCTGGTATCCCTTAAAGGCTGATTTCATGTCATTGTTTTATTCAAAGGAACAGATTTTAAAATTCAGCTGTGATAAAGTCCCATCTATAAGGGCTTTTAATACTTTGTTTACTTCCACAATTTACAGATGTGTATAGCAGCTGAGTGATATTTTAAAAGAAAATGGAAATTGTTTACCTTTTGCATTTTTCAGTGTTTCCAAGTTCTGCTGTGCTAAGCGGCCTAAACTATGCAGCTGGCTACAGCGATGGGCAATGCCCCAGCTCCTCTGCCACCTGGTACAACAGAGCACACAGGTGCATTAACACCACGCAGCCTTGAGGGAGGAGGCCTGCTCTCACCCCCAGCTGCCTGATTCCTGCGAAAACCAAGGAGTTTCTCAAGTAGGCTTAAGTTTTCCAACTAGCTATTTTTTTTATGAAGCAACCAAATGGAAAATGAATGGTTTGCCAAAGAGTAAAAATATTACTACTATGTTCAAATACCCAAACATTTAAAACAAGCAAATACACCATGCTGTTGTTATTTTAAAATAAAGGAATGAAATGGGGAACACTTAAGAAAACCTTTCTCATCTCCACGTCATTCAGTTCTGGCGATTTTGTTTTTGATTTAAGTTCTCATTAGGAACTCTAGGTCTAGATCACATCCTTTTTATCTTATTCTAGAGTTAGTGATTTTTTAAAATGACATGCAATCCACTTATTTTCTAAATGAACACTGAATCTTAGTGATGAAACAGAACCTCACATCCACATGGTGTCACAGAGGCACTGGAATACAAATGTAAAGACCACTGATATTTAGAAGCATCAGAACATCCCTCTTTGAATTCTAATTCTGTGATTTACTGGCTGTGTGACCTTGAATAAGTCCGTTCTAGGCTTCCTAATGTTTCCATTTCATACATACAAAGTGGGATCACTTCCCCCAGCACAGGCAGCATAGATCTAAGGGATAACATATATGGAGGAGTAAGACACCCAAAACAAGCTCTCAAAAAACAGCTTCCTCCTTCATCCTATCACTAATTCTGATGAATGTCATCGCTGGTAAAGTGGATTTTCAATTAACCCACAGATGAAACAGATATAATTTCAAAGAATTAATACTGTGATAAAACTATTAAATACAGTTCTTATTAATAACTGGTCTTTCACACAGGTGGCTCAGAGTTAGAAACAATCCTTGGTCACAATGTTTCTATCTTTTGGAGGCATGGCTGATTTTCCAATAGTGGAAAGCCATCATACCCATGATCCTCAGATGTTTTGGTCTCAGAAAGCTTTTGCACTCCTAAAACTGGGGAACCCAAAGAGCTTTTGTTTATATGTTTCATATTTACTGACATTTACCATGGCAAAAATCAAAGCTGAGAAATTTCTACACCATATTGTAATATAATGCTTATTTCTTTTTATGTTAAGAAATCCTTAAAAAAAACCTTTAACTTTCCTAATTCCAGTCTCTTTGATAGTTCATTTAGAATTTATACTAGAAAAAGGTACTTTTGTGTACATAAATTTATTTATTTTACAAACTTTTAAAAAGGATCTTGTTGTTAGGTTTTTTATTTTTTTTTTTAAAGATTTTTATTTATTTATTTGACAGAGAGAGATTACAAGTAGGCAGAGAGGCAGGCAGAGAGAGAGGAGGAAGCAGGCTCCCTGCTGTTAGGTTTTGGTTAGAGAAGTCTGTGCTACTAAACTGGGATTCGAGGAATCTGCATAATCAAAGTGGGGCCAAAAAATACTGATGTGATGATAAAAAAGCAACCATCAGCACAAATCCAAACATCCCACACACCCCAAGTCTACACAATTCCCTTGAAATCCAAATTATCTTATAAAACTATGATTTAAAAGAAGCCCCCAAAATCCACTATGATTTGAATATACAAGAACAAAACATGTATTATCAGTACTCCATAGGCACAAGAAAAAGGTGTTATTATGATAACCAAATAGTCATTTAGTTCAAAAGAAAGAAAAAAATTCCTGATAGTGAAGGTTGAAAAAAACAAAACAGGTTACAACAAACAGTAATAGAAATGTTCAAGCACAAAACCGGGCAATAGTTTCTCAGTTCCTGTAACGGGTGGTTCCCCCCATGCCCGAATCACACTAGGGCCCCCTTTTACCTTCCTTACTGTTAAATAGCTGTTAAATCTGTTTGGTTTTTTTTTTTTTTTTTTCCCAATTTATTTATTTTCAGAAAAACATTATTCACTATTTTTTTCACCACATCCAGTGCTCCATGCAAGCCGTGCCCTCCACAATACCCACCACCTGGTACCCCAACCTCCCACCCCCCTGCCACTTCAAACCCCTCAGACTGTTTTTCAGAGTCCATAGTCTCTCATGGTTTACCTCCCCTTCCAATTTACCCAAATTCCCTACTCCTCTCTAATGCCCCTTGTCCTCCATGCTATTTGTTATGCTCCACAAATAAGTGAAACCATATGATAATTGACTCTCTCTGCTTGACTTATTTCACTCAGCATAATCTCTTCCAGTCCTGTCCATGTTGCTACAAAAGTTGGGTATTCGTCCTTTCTGATGGAGGCATAATACTCCATAGTGTATATGGACCACATCTTCCTTATCCATTCATCCGTTGAAGGGCATCTTGGTTCTTTCCATAGTTTGGCGACCGTGGCCATTGCTGCTATAAACATTGGGGTACAGATGGCCCTTCTTTTCACTACATCTGTGTCTTTGGGGTAAATACCCAGGAGTGCAATTGCAGGGTCATAGGGAAGCTCTATTTTTAATTTCTTGAGGAATCTCCACACTGTTCTCCAAAGAGGCTGCACCAACTTGCATTCCCACCAACAGTGGATGAGGGTTCCCCTTTCTCCACATCCTCTCCAACACATGTTGTTTCCCGTCTTGTTAATTTTGGCCATTCTAACTGGTGTAAGGTGATATCTCAATGTGGTTTTAATTTGAATCTCCCTGAGGGCTAATGATGATGAGCATTTTTTCATGTGTCTGATAGCCATTTGTATTTCTTGATTGGAGAAGTGTCTGTTCATAAATCTGTTTTTATAATAAATGTCTATTACCTTTATATAACTGATTTCCAGGTTAGTGAAAATGTCTTTAAAAAGTCATGCTATAAAACACAGAACCAAGAATACGACACCCATATTTTCTGTCTCCCTCACTCATTTTAAACTTGAATACTGATCTCACAGGATGGAGGAATAATTACTTTTTATATATTACTGCATATAGAAAAGGATATTTTTCTTATAAACATTAAAAAATTAAACTCTTATGCTAAAAATGTCATTATCTGAACCTTATTTCACAATTGTAAACAAGAGATTGATAGAAGTTGTCTTACATATATGAACATTTGACTACTTTCAGAAAAAGATAACTGAAGGCTATTTATAGTTATCAGAATAATTACAGTGAAAGATGCCAATATTTGCTGGAATATTTTCTGCTGGAAAGCTTGTGACCTGCAGATAATATATGCTTATTTTAGTCTCTACATTAAATTCTGTCATTGTTACCTGATGTCTGAGAGCTGCAGCTGATGGGACAGATCATCCTTTAAACGATCTAGCTCTTTCCTAAGGGGCAAACTGTTCTTCAGTTTTTTAACTGCACTTTTCCCATTGTTATCTAACCAGGATCTAGAGGAAAAAAAAAGAGAGAGAGAGAGAGAGAGATACACTTTACATACTGACGCTAAGGCAAACATTTCTAGTTCTACAAGACATAGGCACTGCAGTTAAGCGGCTCCAGCGTTAAACTAAGTTTCCAATCAAACCTCTACCAAATTATAGGCAAAACACAAGGTGGGGAGAGTTGAATAGAGCCCGAAGTAATAGAGTTAACTTCCGCTGGGTGTTAACAGGGGAATAAACAGACCTACCTGAAAGGACAGGTGTTTTGGGAGACTCTGTGGTAAAAAGAGACTGGGCTGGTAAGTTCTGGCCACTGGAGGGACTTGGATAGAGATATGGAGGAGTAAGCATGGAAAGCACAGGGCACTAATGATTAAGATTAAACTAAAGGAAGAAATTGGAATCTACCCAGCTAGAACCCCCAAAGTAATCTTTCAAGTTCCTTCATTAGGACATATTCACTGTCCTTTAAGTGTGTCACCAGCACCATTAGATATGTCTTTTCAGTTTGACTTTTCATCTTATTAGTTGTACCATAACATTATTTCCACATTTGCTCTGGTATAAGTGGTAATTCCACCTTCCCTGGGGAGAATATGAGTGAACGACAGATGTATATGCGTGAAGATCTAGCACAGCCCACTGAAAACTGTGATACACATAAGGGAGAGGTTTTGGAGTATCTTGAATTTTTAAACCTTTATCCCATCTCTAGAAATCTAAGAACAGGTTTAAGATTTATTTTTTATTAAAATTTAATTTTTTATATATACAATGGAAGTCATCATAACTAGGATATGACTTAACAGGTGTTGGCAGAATAGACTTTTATTTATCTTTTTTTTTAAAGATTTTATTTATTTGACAGAGAGAAATCACAAGTAGGCAGAGAGGCAGGCAGAGAGAGAGAGGGGAGGAAGCAGGCTCCCCGCGGAGCAGAGAGCCCAATGTGGGGCTCGATCCCAGGACCCTGGGATCATGACCCGAGCCGAAGGCAGAGGCTTTAACCCACTAGGCCACCCAGGCGCCCCCAGAATAGACTTTTAAAAAATTATCAAGTTGATAATCTTGAAACCAATAAAATCCTTATGCATCTATCGAATATTTATTTGAAATGCTTGATACTGTGTTGTGTTGGGAGGTAAGGAAGATAAAATTGTTCTGCAAAGAAAGACACTTCTACTAAGCAATACAGAGATAAGAAATTAGGATATATGAAGGGCATCTGGGTGGCTCAGTCAATTACGCATCTGACTTCAGCTCAAGTCATGAGCCCAGAATCCTGGAATCGAGTCCTACCTCGGGCTCCCTGAAAATATTTTATTTGACAGAGAAAGAGAGAGAGGTCACAAGCAAGGAGGGCAGCAGGCAGAGGGAGAGGGAGAAGCAAGTTCCCCACTGAGCAGGGAGCCTGATGTGGGACTCCCTCCCAGGACCCTGGGATCACGACCCAAACTGAAGGCAGACGCTTAACCAACTGAGGCACCCAGGCGTCCCTCAATAATATATTTTTAAAAAGGGTAGTAATGGTTTTTTTAAAGTTTTACTGATGCACCCAAAACCGTAAGTTACCTAGAAATAAACCTAACCAAAGAGGTGAAAGACCTGTACTCTGAAAATTATAAAAACATGGATGAAAGAAATGGAAGATGACACAAAGAAATGGAAAAACATTCCATGCTCATGGATTACAAGAACAAATATTGTTAAAATGCCTATACAACCCAAAGCAATCTACAGATTTAATGCAATCCCTATCAAAATATCAACAGTGTTTTTCATAGAACTAGAACAAACAATCCTACAATTTGTATGGAACCACAAAAGACCCCAAATATCCAAAGCCATCTGGAAAAAGAAGAACAATGTGGGAGACATCAAAATCCCAGACTTCAAGTTAGATTACAAAGCTGTAGTGATCAAAACAGTATGGTACTGGCACAAAAATAGACATCGCTCAATGGAACATAATGGAAACCCCAGAAATGGACCTACAACTATATGGTCAATTAATCTTGAGTAAAGCAGGAAGGATTGACTATGCAATGGGAAAGAGACGGTCTCTTAAACAAATGGTACTGGGAAAACCGGACAGCAATATGCACAAGAATAAAATTGGACTACCTTCTTATATCCTAAACAAATATAAATTCAAAATGGAGAAACCCAAATATGAGACAGGAAACCATTAAAGTCCTAGAGGAGAACACAGACAACAATCTCTTTGACATTGGCCATAGCAAAGTCTTACTAGATAAGTCTTCTGAGGCAAGGGAAACAAAAGCAAAAATGAACTATTGGGACTTCATCAAGATAAAAAGTTTCTGCACAGTGAAGGAAACAATCAGTAAAGCTAAAAGGCAGCCTACAGAATGGAAGACATTTGCAAATGACATATCTGATAAAGGGTCAGTATCCAAAATACATAAAGAGCTAATCAAATTCAACACCTAAAAAACAAATAATCCAGTTAAAACATGGGCAGAAGACACAAACAGACATTTTTCCAAACAAGACCTCCAAATGGGTCCAGAGACCCAACTGATCTTCTTTGCTGTTTGGTCCTTTCACAGGATTCTGGAAACTAAACTAATGACCTTGGCTTTCTTGTACAAGATAATATTTTGATCAGAGTACCACTTGGGACCATAGACAATCCAACAAGGGAAGAAAGAACTTCTTGAAAACCACACTGTATTAGCATAACATTCCAGAGGACGATTCCAAGGGCAGCTCTGCTAATGATAGTACTAGGGTGAGCCAGGTAAAATTGTCAATATCTAAACCCTTTTTGTCCTTTGTGATGGGAATTAAGGGGTGCACTTGTGATGAGCACTGGGTGTTGTAAGGAAGTGTTGAATCACCAAATTCTACACCTGAAACTAATATTACACTGTATGTAACTGGAATTTAAATTAAAAATAAATAAAAAGAAAAGCTTTAATGAAATGTTATATATATACATATATATATATATATATGTATATATATCTCAAGTCATCTATTGTCAGTATATTCTCAGTGTTGTGCAATCACCAGCACAATCAATTTTAAGACTCTTGCATCACCCTAATAAGAAATCATGTACCCATGAGCAGTTACTTCAATACTCCCCTCTAGCTCTTAGCAACCACTAATCTACTTCCTGTCTCACAGATTTGCCAATTCTGATTGTAGATGGACTCATGCAATGTGTGGTCCACTGTGGCTGCTTCTTTCTCTTAGCATAATGTTCTCAAAGTGGAGCACCTGGGTGGCTCAGTGGGTCAAGCCTCTACCTTCGGCTCAGGTCATGTTCTCAGGGTCCTGGGACAGAGCCCCACATTGGGCTCTCTGCTCAGCAGGGAGCCTGCTTCCTCCTCTCTCTTTGCCTGCCTCTCTGCCTACTTGTGATCTCTGTCTGTCAAATAAATAAACAAACACAAAAACAAAATAATGTTAAAAAAAAAATAATCCATGCTGTAGCATGTATAGTACTTCATTTGTATTTATGACCAAATATTACTTCATCCTATAAACATACCACAGACACGGGACAGACAGGGGATTCTGGAAATCCATTCATCAGCTGATGGACACTTCTGGCTATCATGAGACTGACGTGCTGCCTACTGCGCTACGGCGGCACTACTTTTGGCTATTATGAATAATGCTGCTATGAGCAAGTTTTTATGTAGACATCTGTTTTTCCCACATCTTTCCCAATACTTGCTATTCTCTTTTTGATTATAACCATATTAGGCTATGAAGTGGTTACTTCATGGTGGTTAATTTATTAGACCTCGCTTTGGTTTCAAAAATGATTTCATTATACCTACAGTGATAAATACAGTACATGTATTTTTTTAGAGCATTTTTAAAAAGATTTTATTTATTTATTTGAGACAGAGAGAGTAAGCATGAACTGGGACAAGGAGCAGATGGAGATGAAGAAGCAGGCTCCCCACCAAGCCGCCCAGGCATCCTAGTACATGTACTGTTAATAAGAGGCAGGCAAAGAGAAGGGAAAAAAAAAAAAAAAAGCTGATAATGAAATGAAGCCAAAGCAAAGTGGTATATAGAAATGAATACAGGGGCACCGAGGTGGCTCAGTGGGTTGGCCTCTGCCTTCGGCTTGGGTCATGATCTCAGGATCCTGGGATCAAGCCCCGCATCGGGCTCTCTGCTCAGCGGGGAGCCTGCTTCCCTCTCCGTCTCTGCCTACCCCTCTGCCTGCTTATGATCTCTCTCTCTCTCTCTCTCTCTCCCTCTGTCAAATAAATAAATAAAATATTTTTTAAAAAATTAAAAAAAACGAACACAGGAATATCATGTACAAGGTGTAAAGTTAGATGCAAATTGAAGACATTTGGTTTGCTTCCTAGGTTCATGATTCTTTTTACATAAAAATATTTCAATAATGCTGGGGCACCTGGGTGTCTCAGTTGGTTAAGCGTCTGCTTTCAGCTCAGGTCATGAGGGATCAAGCCCCAGGTAAGACTCCCTGCTCAGCGGGGAGTCTGCTATTCCATCTCCCTCTCCCTCTGCCTGCTGCTCCCCCTGCTTGTGTTCCCAGTCTCTCTTTCTCTAACTCACTCTCTCTCAAATAAATACAATCTTAAAATAAATATTTCAGTAACTCCCAAGAAGTTCAGTTCTTCATGGATTTAAGAGCATGAAAAGGAGAGCCATGATCTAAATCAAAATAAAATTAAGATGGCATAAATTTCAAACTCCTAGGCCTCAAACTGCGTGGAACAAGTAAGGCATTTACACAAATAGCTTTTCAAACTTCTTGGATGGCAATCCATACAAAGAAATTTTTTTTCACAGTAAGAACTTTTAAATGGTGACTCAGTATGCACACACATGCACACACATATATGTTTCTACATAACTAAAATAAGTATTTTGAGAAACACTACTTAAACTTACTGAAAACATATTATTTTTAAAAATGTAAAAAAAGATGAAAGCAAAAGCAAAACCACTTTGCTGATTCCAAATCACTAAGTTGCATCATACTTGCAATGTGAAAAACACTGACTTAGCCTACAGAAAAGGAAAGAATAAATAAATGCATGATACCAGTTAAATCATGACTAAAATTCCCAAATGTTCTACAGAAATAGTTCCAAGGTTGTAGTTGTACAATGTGGCATTTTGTGAACACTAAGATTGATTTAGAACTTCTACACTGAAAGTGAAATATAACTCCTTGAACAAAATTCAAATGCAAAAAATGGAAGTCTGACATTTACTGGATTTCAGTGCATGATAGAGTAGCATTTCAATGGCCTTTCTATACTTCCATGACATGTTTTTTTCTTTGGAAAAGTTATTTCATATGGGATTATTTGTTTAGACAGAAATGGATCCCACTGGCTCCTTCCAAGCACAAATTAAAATTCATTTTGTTATCATTTTATTCAGAAATTAGAGAATACACCCAAAATATGGACATATTAAAACCTACATGTCCATGGAGTGGAATTTCCCAATTTTTTTGAGACTGGCAAACTTCTATTACAGTATAGAAAAAAAACTCTTGAGGTATTAAAAATTTCACTTTATCCATTTTATATGGTTATACAGTAAAATGATTTTGAAGTAAGATAAAGCACAACTTGCCAAGAAATTCAGAAATACATAGCATGTCCTAAACATGGATTGAAATGTAACTACCACTTTAAAAAAAATGCAATTACCAGATGTAATATGAAAACAGATTGAACGGAGCTTTATAATGTGGTAATTCTTCTACTTAAAAAAAAAATCCTGACTGATTTATTTTCACAATTTCTAGGTTTTATTTCACAACATTAAGAGATGATTTCAGTTTACACTAAAAAATACTGTTATTAAAAAAAAACACTGCTATTATATTATCTTTTTAAAATACTGTATCTTGGGAACGCCTGGGTGGCTCAGCGGGTTAAGCCTCTACCTCAGGATCAGGTCATGATCTCGGGGTCCTGGGATCCAGACCCGTATCGGGTTCCCTGCTCAGCAGGGAGCCGGCTTCCCCCTCTCTGCCTGCCTCTCTGCCTATTTGTGATCTCTGTCTGTCAAATAAATAAATAAAATATTTTTAAAAAATTGTATCTTGAAATATTAGAAGAAATTATTAGAAATCCTAGAGGAAAGCTTAACATGCTTTCAAGAATAACTTTTGATCAGGTGAATACAATTTATAAATCTAGTGAAGATCAGTTTGATGTAAATTTGAAGAATTATCATTTTTATGTTCTTTGTGACCATTATAATTATGTGCGCCTTCTGATTCCTCTTCTGAAACCTAAATATACAAGATGAAATTAAACAATACGAGAATCAAAATAAAAACATGAACTGCGGTTTTCGGAGTTAAGATGGCGGAGAAGTAGCAGGCTGAGACTACTTCAGCTAGCAGATCAGCTAGATAGTTTGTCTGAGGATTGCAAACACCTGCAGATCCATCGGCCGATCGAAGAGAGGAAGAACAGCAATTCTGGAAACAGAAAAACAACCACTTTCTGAAAGGTAGGACTGGTGGAGAAGTGAATCCAAAGCGACAGGGAGATAGACCCCGGGGGGAGGGGCCGGCTCCCAGCAAGCAGTGGAGCAATGGAGCACAAAATCAGGACTTTTTAAAAAGTCTGTTCCGCTGAGGGACATGGCTCCAGAGGCTAAACCGGAGCGAAGCCCACGCGGAGTCAGCGTGGCCTCAGGTCCCGCAGGGTCACAGAAGGATCAGGGGTGTTTGAGTGCTGCAGAGCTTGCAGATATTGGAACGGGAAAGCCGGCTACAGAGACAGAGCTGACAGTAAGCTCGCAGCTCGGTGTTGCCTTGAACCGGCCGCAGGCTCGGTGAGCTCGGAGCGAGGCCGGAAGTCAGGCAGACGGGGGTAACTGGGCGCTGTTCTCTGAGGGCGCACTGAGGAATGGGGCCCCCGGCTCTCGGCTCCTCCATCCCAGAGACCAGGAGGCCGCCATTTGTATTCCCGCCCTCTGGAACTCTACGGAAAGCGCTCAGGGAACAAAAGCTCCTGAAAGCAAACCCCAGCGGATTACTCAGCCCGGCCCCTGGTAAGGGCGGTACAATTCCACCTGGGGCAAAGACACTTGAGAATCACTAGACCAGGCCCCTCCCCCAGAAGATCAACAAGAAATCCAGCCAAGACCAAGTTTATCTACCAAGGAGTGCAGTTTCAGTACCAAGGAGAGCAGCAGAATTCCAGAGGAGGAGAAAGCAAAGCACGGAACTCATGGCTTTCTCCCTGTGATTTGTTTAGTCTTGCAGTTAATTTAATTTTTTTTCTTTTTCATTTTTTTTTCTCTTCTTCTGCTAAATTTTTTTTAACTTTTACCCTTTTCATTTTTAATGTTTTTTAACTAGTTTATCTAATATATATATTTTTTCTTTTTTATATTTTTCTTTATTCATTTTCTTTTTTAAAATTCTTTTCTTTTCTTTTTTCTTTCTTTCTTTTGAACCTCTTTTTATCCCCTTTCTCCCCCCTCACGATTTGGGATCTCTTCTGATTTGGTTAAAGCATACTTTCCTGGGGTTGTTGCCACCCTTTTAGTATTTTACTTGCTCCTTCATATACTCTTATCTGAACAAAATGACAAGGTGGAAAAATTCACCACAAAAAAAAGAACAAGAGGCAGTACTGAAGGCTAGGGACCTAATCAATACAGACATTGGTAATATGTCAGATCTAGAGTTCAGAATGACAATTCTCAAGGTTCTAGCCGGGCTCGAAAAAGGCATGGAAGATATTAGAGAAACCCTCTCCAGAGATATAAAAGCCCTATCTGGAGAAATAAAAGAACTAAAATATAACCAAGTTGAAATCAAAAAAGCTATTAATGAGGTGCAATCAAAAATGGAGGCTCTCACTGCTAGGATAAATGAGACAGAAGAAAGAATTAGCGATATAGAAGACCAAATGACAGAGAATAAAGAAGCTGAGCAAAAGAGGAACAACAGCTACTGGACCATGAGGGGAGAATTCGAGAGATAAGTGACACCATAAGATGAATCAACATTAGAATAATTGGGATGCCAGAAGAAGAAGATCAAGAGAGAGGGGAGCAGAAGGTATACTGGAGAGAATTATTGGGGAGAATTTCCCCAATATGGCAAAGGGAACGAGCATCAAAATTCAGGAGGTTCAGAGAACGCCCCTCAAAATCAATAAGAATAGGCCCACACCCCGTCACCTAATAGTAAAATTTACAAGTCTTAGTGACAAAGAGAAAATCCTGAAAGCAGCCCGGGAAAAGAAGTCTGTAACATTCAATGGTAAAAATATTAGATTGGCAGCTGACTTATCCACAGAGACCTGGCAGGCCAGGAAGAGCTGGCATGATATTTTCAGAGCACTAAACAAGAAAAACATGCAGCCAAGAATACTATATCCAGCTAGGTTATCATTGAAAATAGAAGGAGAGATTAAAAGCTTCCAGGACAAACAAAAACTGAAAGAATTTGCAAACACCAAACCAGCTCTACAGGAAATATTGAAAGAGGTCCTCTAAGCAAAGAGAGAGCCTACAAGTGGTAGATCAGTAAGGAACAGAGACAATATACAGTAACAGTCACCTTACAGGCAATACAATGGCACTAAATTCATCTCTCTCAATAGTTACCCTGAATGTTAATGGCCTAATTGCCCCAATCAAAAGACAAAGGGTATCAGAATAGATAAAAAAACAAAACCCATCTATATGTTGCCTCCAAGAAACTCATTTTAAGCCCAAAGACACCTCCAGATTTAAAGTGAGGGGGTGGAAAAGAACTTACCATGCTAATGGACATCAGAAGAAAGCAGGAGTGGCAATCCTTATATCAGATCAATTAGATTTTAAGCCAAAGACTATAATAAGAGATGAGGAAGGACACTATATCATCCTCAAAGGGTCTGTCCAACAAGAAGATCTAAAAATTTTAAATATCTATGCCTCCAACGTGGGAGCAGCCAACTATATAAACCAATTAATAACAAAATCAAAGAAACACATCAACAATAATACAATAATAGTAGGGGACTTTAACACTCCCCTCACTGAAATGGACAGATCATCCAAGCAAAAGATCAGCAAAGAAATAAAGGCCTTAAACGACACACTGGACCAGATGGACATCACAGATATATTTAGAACATTTAATCCCAAAGCAACAGAATACACTTTCTTCTCTAGTGCACATGGAACATTCTCCAGAATAGATCACATCCTCGGTCCTAAATCAGGACTCAACCGGTATCAAAAGATTGGGATCATTCCCTGCGTATTTTCAGACCACAATGCTCTGAAGTTAAAACTCAACCACAAGAGGAAGTTTGGAAAGAACCCAAATACATGGAGACTAAACAGCATCCTTCTAAAGAATGAATGGGTCAACCGGGAAATTAAAGAAGAATTGAAAAAAATCATGGAAACAAATGATAATGAAAATACAACGGCTCAAAATCTGTGGGACACAACAAAGGCAGTCCTGAGAGGAAAATATATAGCGGTACAAGCCTTTCTCAAGAAACAAGAAAGGTCTCAGGTACACAACCTAACCCTACACCTAAAGGAGCTGGAGAAAGAACAAGAAAGAAACCCTAAGCCCAGCAGGAGAAGAGAAATCATAACGATCAGAGCAGAAATCAATGAAATAGAAACCAAAAAAACAATAGAACAAATCAACGAAACTAGGAGCTGGTTCTTTGAAAGAATTAATAAAATTGATAAACCCCTGGCCAGACTTTTCAAAAAGAAAAGAGAAAGGACCCAAATAAATAAAATCATGAATGAAAGTGGAGAGATCACAACTAACACCAAAGAAATACAAACTATTATAAGAACATACTATGAGCAACTCTATGCCAACAAATTTGACAATCTGGAAGAAATGGATGCATTCCTAGAAACATATAAACTACCACAACTGAACTAGGAAGATATTGAAATCCTGAACAGACCCATAACCAGTAAGGGGATTGAAACAGTCATTAAAAATCTCCAAACAAACAAAAGCCCAGGGCCAGACGGCTTCCCGGGGGAATTCTACCAAACACTGAAAGAAGAACTAATTCCTATTCTCCTGAAACTGTTCCAAAAAATAGAAATGGAAGGAAAACTTCCAAACTCATTTTATGAGGCCAGCATCACCTTGATCCCAAAACCAGACAAGGATCCCATCAAAAAAGATTGCTACAGACCAATATCCTTGATGAACACAGATGTGAAAATTCTCACCAAAATACTAGCCAATAGGATTCAACAGTACATTAAAAGGATTATTCACCACGACCAAGTGGGATTTATTCCAGGGCTGCAAGGTTGGTTTGACATCCGCTAATCAGTCAATGTGATACAACACATCAATAAAAGAAAGAACAAGAACCATATGATACTCTCAATAGATGCTGAAAAAGCATTTGACAAAGTACAGCATCCCTTCCTGATCAAAACTCTTCAAAGTGTAGGGATAGAGGGCGCATACCTCAATATCATCAAAGCCATCTATGAAAAACCCACTGCAAATATTCTCAATGGAGAAAAACTGAAAGGTTTTCCGCTAAGGTCAGGAACACGGCAGGGATGTCCATTATCACCACTGCTATTCAACACAGTACTAGAAGTCCTAGCCTCAGCAATCAGACAACAAAAGGAAATTAAAGGCATCCAAATCGGCAAAGAAGTCAAATTATCATTCTTTGCAGATGATATGATACTCTATGTGGAAAACCCAAAGACTCCACTCCAAAACTGCTAGAACTTGTACAGGAATTCAGTAAAGTGTCAGGATATAAAATCAATGCACAGAAATCAGCTGCATTTCTCTACACCAACAAGACATAAGAAAGAGAAATCAAAAAATGGGCAGAAGATATGAACAGACACTTCTCCAATCAAGAAATACAAATGGCTATCAGACACATGAAAAAATGCTCATCATCATTAGCCCTCAGGGAGATTCAAATTAAAACCACATTGAGATATCACCTTACACCAGTTAGAATGGCCAAAATTAACAAAACAGGAAACAACATGTGTTGGAGAGGATGTGGAGAAAGGGGAACCCTCTTACACTGTTGGTGGGAATGCAAGTTGGTGCAGCCTCTTTGGAGAACAGTGTGGAGATTCCTCAAGAAATTAAAAATAGAGCTTCCCTATGACCCTGCAATTGCACTCCTGGGTATTTACTCCAAAGATACAGATGTCGTGAAAAGAAGGGCCATCTGTACCCCAATGTTTATAGCAGCAATGGCCACAGTCGCCAAACTATGGAAAGAACCAAGATGCCCTTCAACGGATGAATGGATAAGGAAGATGTGGTCCATATACACTATGGAGTATTATGCCTCCATCAGAAAGGACGAATACCCAACTTTTGTAGCAACATGGATGGGACTGGAAGAGATTATGCTGAGTGAAATAAGTCAAGCAGAGAGAGTCAATTATCATATGGTTTCACTCATTTGTGGAGCATAACCAATAGCATGGAGGACAAGGGGCGTTAGAGAGGAGTAGGGAATTTGGGTAAATTGGAAGGGGAGGTGAACCATGAGAGACTATGGACTCTGAAAAACAGTCTGAGGGGTTTGAAGTGGCGGGGGGGTGGGAGGTTGGGGTACAGGGTGGTGGGTATTATAGAGGGCACAGCTTGCATGGAGCACTGGGTGTGGTGAAAAAATAATGAATACTGTTTTTCTGAAAATAAATAAATTGGGAAAAAAAAAAAAAAGAAAGAGAAATCAAGGAGTCAATCCCATTTACAATTGCACCCCAAACCATAAGATACCTAAGAATAAACCTAACCAAATAGGCTAAGAATCTATACTCAGAAAACTATAAAGTATTCATGAAAGAAATTGAGGAAGACACAAAGAAATGGAAAAATGTTCCATGCTCCTGGATTGGAAGAATAAATATTGTGAAAATGTCTATGCTACCTAAAGCAATCTACACATTTAATGCAATTCCTATCAATGTACCATCCATCTTTTTCAAAGAAATGGAACAAATAATTCTAAAATTTATATGGAACCAGAAAAAGACCTCGAATAGCCAAAGGGATATTGAAAAAGAAAGCCAAAGTTGGTGGCATCACAATTCCGGACTTCAAGCTCTACTACAAAGCTGTCATCATCAAGACAGCATGGTACTGACACCAAAACAGACACATAGATCAATGGAACAGAATAGAGAGCCCAGAAATAGACCCTCAACTCTATGGTCAACTAATCTTCGACAAAGCAGGAAAGAATGTCCAATGGAAAAAAGACAGCCTCTTCAATAAATGGTGTTGGGAAAATTGGACAGCCACATGCAGAAAAATGAAATTGGACAATTTCCTTACACCACACACAAAAATAGACTCAAAATGGATGAAGGACCTCAATGTGAGAAAGGAATCCATCAAAATCCTTGAGGAGAACACAGGCAGCAACCTCTTTGACCTCAGCCACAGCAACATCTTCCTAGGAACATCGCCAAAGGCAAGGGAAGCAAGGGCAAAAATGAACTATTTGGGATATCATTAAGATCAAAAGCTTTTGCACAGCAAAGGAAACAGTGAACAAAATCAAAAGACAACTGACAGAATGGGAGAAGATATTTGCAAACAACATATCAGATAAAGGACTAGTGTCCAAAATCTATAAAGAACTTAGCAAATTCAACACCCAAAGAACAAATAATCCAATCAAGAAATGGGCAGAGGACATGAACAGACATTTCTGCAAAGAAGACATCCAGATGGCCAAAAGACACATAAAAAAGTGCTCCATATCACTTGGCATCAGGGAAATACAAATCAAAACCACAATGAGATATCACCTCACACCAGTCAGAATGGCTAAAATCAACAAGTCAGGAAATGACAGATGCTGGCGAGGATGTGGAGAAAGGGGAACCCTCCTACACTGTTGGTGGGAATGCAAGCTGGTGCAACCACTCTGGAAAACAGCATGGAGGTTCCTCAAAATGTTGAAAATAGAACTGCCCTATGACCCAGCAATTGCACTACTGAGTATTTACCCTAAAGATACAAACATAGTGACCCAAAGGGGCACGTGCACCCGAATGTTTATAGCAGCAATTGTCCACAATAGCCAAACTATGGAAAGAACCTAGATGTCCATCAACAGATGAATGGATAAAGAAGATGTGGTATACATACATAATGGAATACTATGCAGCCATCAAAAGAAATAAAATCTTGCCATTTGCGACAACATGGATGGAACTAGAGCGTATCATGCTTAGCGAAATAAGTCAAGCAGAGAAAGACATATGATCTCCCTGATATGAGGAAGTGGTGATGCAACATGGGGGCTTAAGTGGGTAGGAGAAGAATAAATGAAACAAGATGGGACTGTGAGGGAGACAAACCATAAGTGTCTTAATCTCACAAAACAAACTGAGGGTTGCTGGGGGGAGGGGGGTTGGGGAAGGGGGTGGGGTTATGGACATTGGGGAGGGTAGGTGCTTTGGTGAGTGCTGTGAAGTGTGTAAACCTGGCGATTCACAGACCTGTACCCCTGGGGATAAAAACATATGTTTATAAAAAATAAGAAATTTTTTTAAAAATCACGTTTTCAATTTGACAACAACAACAACAAAAAAACAACAACAACAAAAAAAACCATGAACTGCATATGGCCAAAATGACCATGGTGGCTAACAAATTTTGGCTGTCACAGGTACCCTAAATCTTATAAGGCAGCATCACTCAATTCATGAGTTGAAAGCTCTCCAATGATTCGATGATTTTATAATTATTTTAAAATAATTACAAATTTAAGAAATTAATAATTGAAACAAGAAATTGATACAGATACCATTCTGACTTTTATGATAAAAGCTCCTGGAATCGTTACTGGGAAAAACTCACCTAAAACAAACTGTTGAGTAAGACCTCAGTAGAGTACCTTCAAAGTGCGCAGTATCTGTGTTTGGGAGAAGGTCAAGACTGGCTCAAAGGGTTTGGAGCTGCTCATACTCAAAGCAAACTACTTACTTCCACTGTAGCCTCTGCATGTAATCACCTTCAATCATCTCTTCTGTTTTTCTAAACCATTTTTTTAAATCATCAATTTCTACCTTACCATGACTTTTTTTATATATATACATCAATTTTTTTTAAAGAGTTTATTTATTTATTTGACAGACAGAGATCATAAGTAGGCAGAGAGGCAGGTTAAGAGAGAGAGAGGGGTAAACAGACACCCCGTTGAGCAGAAAGCCCAATGCAGGGCTCGATCCCCGGACTCTGAGATCATGACCCAAACCGAAGGCAGAGGCTTAACCGAGCCACCCAGGTGCCCCTATACATCAATTTCTATCTTCATTACTTCATTACTTCTGGTCTGTCATTATCATTCCCAAAGTCACATTTTCATTCTGGTTTTGTTTACAAAGAGAATTGGAACAATTAAAAATTGAACAATTAAAATCCACATATTTAGGGAGGTGATTTACCCCCTAGTTACACACATACACAGACCACGGACAGACCATCATAGACATGTACACACATGCCTTCTGACAGGTTATTTGTCTCCCTTTCTGTACTAGACTACTACTTTCTTGTCTCTATGGCTTTATTTGGAATCTAGCTAGATAGCAAGGGCAGGGATTCCTGAGTTAGTATAGGTAGTTCACAAAGTAGATGTTCTGCCAGTAGATAATTAAAGATAATTTATGATGTAATAAATGAGAATCCTCTGGTAAGCCATGAACTCTTTAGGTACAACTATAGGAACAGAATATGGGTGGTGTTTATGGAGTCCAAAAAGGACTTATTCAAAAAAACATTAATGGTGACTTTACAAACAGGACAAGTAAAAGGGAAATATTTCATACATGGCTTTTATAATTAAAAATTATTCTTTCTCAATATTTCCAGATGATATTTTTAAATATAGATATAACTGACATATAACATTAGTTCCATTTATAAAACATAATGATTTAATATTGGTATATATTACAAAATGATCACCATAGTAAGTCTAGTTAACAGCCATGACCATACATGGTAACACATTTTTTTCTTGTGATGAAAACTGTAAAGATCTTTTCTCTCAGCAACTTCCAAATATACAATACAGTATTATTAACCACAGTCCCCACACTATACATTATTATATCACTAGGACTAATTTATTTTATAGCTGATAGCTTATACTTTATAACCTCCCAGATGATATTTTCAAATATTGTCTCCATGCACTTCTATCATGTATGGATTATTACACTAAAGGACATTACTGCTGAGCTATCTGGAGAAACTGGAAATGTTTAACACATGAAAAAAACTAACTTTTTTTTTAATAGTCTTAGGTGTATATCTTTTCTCTACTTACCAGGGGTAACTTGAAGAGCAGAATTTTTAAAACTTAAAACGAAACAATCCCCTGTATGCATGTTTGGTATCAAAAGACTACAAATTAAATATAGTTGGAAGTACTTGGGCAACTTTAAGAAACATGAAATCTTTTTCATAATGGTTACTGGATTAACTATTCTGATAGAAATTACTATTCTTGGAAGATCAGACTTTCATTCTAAATATGAACTATGAATAAGTTTAGTAAAATAAGAACTTTTACATACGTTAGGGTTGTTTCCATTCTTGAGACTTGTTCGAGGTCTTCATGAGGGTCCTTAAATCCAGTAAAGTAGTAGTAAGATTTGTCCCACTTGATGGGCCTGTCAGACATCCTTTTAGCCTCCTTGAGAGGCTGAGAATGCACATTAGTATTCAAGCTTTGGATATGTTCAACAGATAAACTGCAGGAGTTGAGAATATATAATACTGTGCTTAGCAGATCTCTGGTGTGCAAAGTAAATTTGACTGCTCGAAATCCTAGAGAATATAATTCCCCCAAACAATTAATACAGATGATTATTCACTTATTTAAAAACACCTTTTCAAACAACAAAAATAAAATAAAAATCTTTTAAAAACATTTGATTAGTGATTAAAAATTATCCTACTGGAAAATAATCTGTAAACAGAAAACTACTTCTCTTGTCCAAAACTACACTGCAGTTATCTTTACCTTCATGAATTCCTTGGTCAGTTCTCTGTCTAGTTTGGCACTAGAGACCTCCAGCCCATGGAGGGGATTCAAAATATTTTCAGTTCTGCCCATAAATTTGGTCTCGACAGTCTAAGAGATGGAAAAGGCCTCTTATGAGCAAGTGTCCATGAAAGACAGTTTCTGGCACTAAGACAAAGGGGGAGAGAAGGGGATGGGGAGGGTGTACTGTGACAGTGGTTCAGATGAGAGCAGCCAGAGAGTCTAGTCTCAGGGGTGACACAAACCCATCTCGAATTTTCTCTGTGATTACAGGAGATTATCTTCACACTTGTCCACACAACTACTTAATAACTCAACATATTTTGGAAGGGATGTGAAATTCCCTAATTGTTTAAAAGTTAACACTTTACAATCTTAGTTTGATTATGGGTAGTCAAGTACCCATAACCGAAGTGGGCTAAGATTAGTAATCTTAACTTGTTACAACCTCAACGGGAAATCTGTTTTCTCCTTTTTTTCTCTTCATTAGTGGGGGTTAGGCATGATTCTAGCTGAATTTATGTAACTTCTCAACACCCTACCAACCGTGTGATTATTATCTCTTTGCAAATGTGAAGAAATAGGAAGAATGCAGAGCAAGGGTTTAAATCTGAGTTGACTCCAAGCCCAGTATTTTCTCCATAACAGCATGCTGATTCTTTCTTCATTTTTAAAAAGTACTTTTAATTGGTTTTGAAAATTATAACATTATTATATAAGTACTGTGAAATTAGAGATACATATAATAAAAATAAAAGTCTCCTTTTAAAAAGGTTAAAACCTCACATCTTTATTAGACTTGTATTTAAAAATATATATATTTAAATATATATATTGGATTTATTAGTCACATCTATAACATACCTGCACTATTTCATACGATAGCTCCTAGCCCTAAGTGGCAGTTTAGAATTAAATTAATGCAAATTAACAAAATTAAAACTCAGTTTCTGGTCATGCTAACATTTCAAGTGCTTAACAGTCACATGGCACTTGTGCCCGCTATATTAGTGTGAATGCAGAACATTTATATCATCACAGAAAGTTCTCTTGGACAGTCAGATTGCTCTAGACCTTTTCTGTGTTCCTTTGCTTATTACATACAATATATGCTATTCATTTACACAAACATACACCTACAGTTTGGATTGTTTCCTTTTAATACATAAACAGTATCACTCTAGACATATTACTTTGAACTTGCTTTTGTTACTTAAAATTGGTGACTCTTCCATGTCTGTATGTATGGATCAATCCATTTTTTATTAGCAGTTATATATATCAGTCCACATAATGAAGGAAACGAAGCATAATTTCTTTGACATTTCTGAAACTGATGGACATAAAAGCTTTTATTTTTCACTTTTTATATAAGGCTGAAATGTATCTTCCTTTTTGTTTTTAAGATTTTATTTATTTATTTGACAGACAGAGATCACAAGTAGACAGAGAGGCAGGCAGAGAGAGGGGAAGGCAGGCTCCCCGCTGAGCAGAGAACCCAATGTGGGGCTCGATCTCAGGACCCTGGGATCATGACCTGAGTTGAAGGCAGAGGCTTTAACCCACTGAGCCACTCAGATGCCCCTGAAATGTATTTTCTTATCTTTGGCACTGATGACAGATTTCACAATTTAAATCATTCTCAAGAGATACACATTCCACTTGCCACACAGAGTTAAGGAATCTAGAACATGCAAACTAAGAAAGTTTTTTTAGCTAAATTCCTTGAATCATTTTATGATAAAGTGAGAAATACTAGTAGCGGAGTTGTTCTAGTTGGTGAAAGAAGAAAGTCAAGTCCTAATTCTTGTGTTTGAGGGTATGAAGAGCTCAGTCAAGGATAAATCTGTTTCTACCTTATCAATCCCATTAATTATTTAATTGAATGTAAGGGCTAAGGAATGTGCATATGCTTTATTGGAAAACAGTACATCATTAGTTTAGTTTGGATTTGATTACTAAAATTAAACATTTTAATTTTTTTGGCTACTTGTATATATTGTTTCCTGAACTGTCTAGCCATTGTCTTTGCCCATTTTTGTAATGGAGCTACTTTGTGTTTTCATTTTGGTTTCCAAGAGCTCTTTATACATTATCTTTTTGTCATATATGCTGTATTATCTCCCACTTTGAATTCATTTTTTCTATAATCCATTTTTGTTTAATGAAAGGCTCAAAGTTTACCATTAATGAAAGTTGAGGATTTCTGTCTTTATTCAGTCATAGCTGCTACAGTTACTTATTGTAGTATTAACTCACAGAAAGCTCCCAGTGAATCTTCTACTTGTTTGAAGGAAGTTTATTTCCTCATAGGCCATCAAAAGTGAAGAAGTGATTTAAGACTTTAATTTTAGTAATGAAAATCAGTAGTAACCATTTTACCTTATTACCATCTTAATTAGGAATGATCTTAATTTTATAATCAGATCAAGAGATTAAAGACATTAAATACTTGTCAGAGTACCAATCTCTGTCATACAGGCAAAGGTAAAAATGATTACTAACAATATTTTTAAAGAATACATAATGTAGCATATAAATCACATTAAACTAGGATTAAGGAGACATTTGTTTCTAGTACCAGCTCTGTCCTTAATTTGCTGTGTGAAACTTCTTAAGTTTCTGAGTTTCCCTCTGTTTGCTCCTTCCCTAACAAATAGACCTGGTTTATTCTTTAACTCCACGTGTAGTCAACATTCAAGACAAACCCAATAGATGGTGCTCGTGAAAGTGGCAACTGTAGCTACTAGAAATGAGTCTGACTCTCCCAAATACAGACAAATAAAAATAGACTGGTGATAACATTTTTGTTTTAAAAAACTGTAAAGGATGTAATTTGCTCTCATACATTCCATCTGTTATGGAGAGAGAAATCATGAGATCTAAGTAGACCACTATGCCTAAGTATATGATATTTTTCAATTCATGGCCTAATCTTGACTGTGTATATATTAAAGAGTATTTATGAATATTTGGTCTTACACAGCATATTTGTTATTGTTTACAATTTCAAATAGAATTATGTCATTTAGAGTGATAAACATAATTACTTATTATTACTACTATCATTTAAGCATTCTTCAGTAGAGCAGTTCCTTCACAACAGGGCTATGAGTTGACTTTTTGTCTTGGATAATGAGAATAGTGTCTATTTTTAATAAAACTCCCAAATCAGAGGTAGATGGAGAACAGTGAAGGAAAGGAATTTCTGATTCCTGAACTCCCACATACAAACATGAGAGCGTAAGAAAACAGAGTAAATGTATTATCAAATGCTCATTCCTAGAGAGACTGGGTGGGAAGTTGTTTTCAACATAAAGATCCTGTTTTAGTACTTCTTAGCTCAAGCTCTTCCATACTCCATGTAAGCACCCAAGAGCCCTGCGAGCCCAAAGTATAAGGCAGGGGTCTTCACTGTGAGTGTTTCAGTACTTAACACAGTACTTAACCTCTTCCATGCTTTAGTACTTAAACTTTCTCAAAATGAAGAACCAGAAGTTAAGCTCTCACAGCTAGTCACTGGCAGAGCTAGAAATAGATTCTAGGTTCCAAAAACCTATCAGATTTTGAGTTGTCTAACAGTTTGCTTCAGAAAAAAATTATAGCGCATTTTGTACTTGTTTTAATCTTAACTCAGAGAAAGCTCTTGGTAAAACTTTAAAATTATTTTAAAGTTCATTCTAAAAATAAAGTCATTTCCTCAAGGATCACCAAAAGGATGATCCCTTTATTTAGATATTTAGAGAAATGATAGACCTGTATCTACCTATCTACCCTTAATTTTAAATATTTTTGGATCAGGGCTAAAGCAGTAACAAAAGGCCAAAAAGAAGGCTATCTATTAAGACTGACTAAAAAGAACGGGAGTTGAAAGGCCTGGCTAGGTTCAAGACCCACATTCCATCTCCAGTCCTGGGAAAGTCCCTGCACATAATTTACTTGGGCAAATACTACCTACTTCATGGGGTACTTTGATGGCTAAGTAAGGGAATATAGGCTGTACTTTTTAAAAAATGTAAATTGTTATATACATGGTTAACACTTAAAGTATGAAATAGGAGGTGAACAAAGAGGAACATTCAGTTTTACACACAAAAAAGTTTAAACTCAAAAAAATGGCTTTTTCAAACACAGGTAGCCAGGAACAGAATCTAATTCTGAGAGAACAATCAAATTTTATATACATACATACATACATATCTACACACACATACATACATACATACATACATACATATTTATTTATTTATTTATTTATGACCAAGGCTTCAATCCAAAGGTATTCAGGCAACGGCAGACTTAATAAACATATTTACCACATAGCTTGCAAGGGAAACACTAGAAATAAGAAAACATACCGGAAGTGCTAAAGGGTTCCTGGCCTTCAGAGGAATTCTGCTCCGTTTCTCTTACATAAAATGTAAGCTGAGTTGGTTTCAAAGACCTGAAGCCTGGTTTCTGGAGGTTTTCTAAGTAGACACTCAATCTCTTAAGAGAATTTTCATTGACTTCCTGGAAAAAAAATACCAAGGAGCATTTACACACAAAACAGAACAAGAAAACAACAGAATTTATATCCTGAACTTTAAACACGTTATTGAGGGTACTGAATAATTTAGTATTAAAAATGTTGGGATTTCATAACTCTTCGATGAAGAATAAAATTAGATCCACATTCTTACATGTAACAGAACAAACTCTTTATGGCTAAGATGTGAAAAAAAGTAAGTACTAGAAGAAAACATGTTGAACTCTTTTATAACTCTGGTGTGGAAAAAGCCTAACTATAATTAAATATCTCTAATACATGATTGATAATATGTGGTTGATAAGTCCACTTACATAAAAAAACTAAAAACTAAAAAAAAAAAAAAAAAGGCACACAAAAAACCACACATGCACACATACAATAAGCAGTTTACTGACAAATAAGCTACTGACAGAAAATATCTGCAAGTCATTTCTCTCTAATAAAGAGCTCTTAAAATGACCATCCTGAGACTGGTTGAATTATGGTGCATTCATTCAATGGAATACTATACAACCAAAAAGAAAAGAAAAGAAAAAAAGAATGTGGTATAGATATCTAGGAATTGACATGGAGTTATTTCCAAGGTTGTTAAGTGAAAAGAAGAAACATCCTTTAGTGAAGGAATAGCTCTAGAGAATGGCATAAATAGTAACCATGTTTCCTATCACTGTAGGTTTCTTCTCAGATACACTGTATGATCTGAAATTAGGAACAATCAGTTTATTTTTGTTTGTTTAACTGATTGTAATATGCTGTTCTTAGCTACCATAGTTCAGTGGGCTGCTGAGGTACCTTTCCTGCTAGTGTTAAGACTAAATCTTTGTAATTCTGTTTTGCTACAAGTTTCTATGTTTGCCAAAAAGAAATATATAGAACAACCCAGAAACCAATAAAAATTCTTACCTCCAGAAGTTATACAAATGGGGTAAAAGAAATGGGATAGGAGTGAGGCTTCTGAGTAAACTTTGTATTTAGTTTTGATTTTTGAAACCTAGAAATGTTTTCTGTATTTTAAAACTGAGTTAAAATGAAGAGGATTAAGAGTAGCTGTGCTTCACTTTGAGACCCTATTCTGTTGCTGCTTAGATAGCACTTTCAGTCTGTTTTTCTAGAAAAGAGACAAGGGTGTTCCATACAAATGCAGAGAAGACTGGACTGAATGAACATGAGGGGCCAGGAAGGGTGAACTGCCTTCCCTGAGCTTGCACTTTGGTGACAGTATGTCTAATATGGCAGGGAAACAGAAACAGTACCACAGGATATGGGGACAGAGAGTGCTGGGAAGGAAGGCAGGGTGACAGTTTCATATAAGGCAATCTGGGAGAGCCTCATGAATGTGACACTTAAACAAGAAAGGAAAGGACAAACCACATCTACGTGACTGACCCCCCAGTAAAAACCCAGAAACCAAGGCTTGGCACAGAGTAGGCACTCAAATACAAGTCAAAAGAGTAAATGAAAATATAGCTGACTCTTCAACAACATGGGTTTGAACTTCATGGGACCACTTATACATGGATTTTTTTTTGATTCATTATGATTTCTTAATAACATTTTATATTCTCTACCTTATTTTACTCTAAGGCGCCTGGGTGGCTCAGTGGGTTAAAGCCTCTGCTTTCGGCTCAGGTCATGATCTCGGGGTGCTGGGATCGAGTCTCACATCAGGCTCTCTGCTCAGCAGGAAGCCTGCTTCCCCCTCTCTCTCTGCCTGCCTCTCTGCCTACCTGTGATCTCTCTCTGACAAATAAATAAATAAATAATCTATTTTTAAAAAATATATAGAATACAATACACATATCATGCAGAATATGTGTTAACTATATTATTGGTAAGACTTCTGGTCAATAGTAGGCTATTAGTATTTAAGTTCTGGGAGAAGTCAAAGGTTATATACAGATTTTCAAATGCGCAGGGGGTTAGTGTCCCAACCCCTGCACTATTCAAGGGTCAGCTATATTAATTTACTAGAATAATTACATTTTAGGCATATTGTGTTAAAGCTCTCCATGACCACTCTCGGGTTCAATTTGATAGAGGGATTTACAGAAATCAGAAAAACTGTTACAATCACAGTTATGGTTTATGACAGCAAAAGGACAGAGACTAAAATCAGCAAAGGGATACAGATTAAAATCAGGAAAAGGCATGTAGGATAGAGTCCAGGAGAGGCCAGGTTCAAGGTTCCAGTTGTTCTCTCCCAGTGGATTTGTACAGCTAGCACTTAATTCCCCAGGAACAATGTGTGACAATGCATGAAAAGTGTTGCCAACTGCGGAAGCTCAGTAAAGTCCTGGTGTCCGGCATTTTACTGGGCTCAATCAAACAGGCATGTAGTGGCCATGTGACTGACCTTAGCTGTTCAGTCTCCAGCACACCCAGAGGGACCCCAACATATGAGAATAGGCATTCACCAAAAATCACATTTTTAGCATAAAATATCTGGCATGGCCTGATAGCTCACACATACAAAAGATTCCCATCAGGCAGGATATTCTAAGGGCTTAGAGCTTCTCTCCCAGGAGGCAGTCAAGGGCAAATACCAAAGCTAGGCATTTCTTTGGAATATAGAGTTTAAGTAACACATGCCTGCTGAGTTCACCTTTTGGAGCACACAGTAGTTTTAATAAAAAAACAAAAGATACACTGGTAGAGGAGGGAAAACATTCACCTACGACTAGGCATAATTTTTCCACATATGTTGGGTTTAAAAACTTTAAATAATTAACATCCTCAAAGTAATGGATATTTTTGTTGATTCATTTTACTAATTAAATTTTTTCCCACTGCAAGTAGAAAAAACTATATAAAAATGTTCTAAATTTTTTAGAGTTCTAAATTCCTTTTAACATTAAACCAGGTATTAAGGTTAAAGAAAATAAAGAGAACAAATGAAATAATATTGACCATCCTCACTAAGTTTATTATAAGTTACTTCTCATCTCCGTCTGCATTCCTTGAGCACACAATAAGTGAGGCTGTAGGGAAGAGAACCAGCAATATGCAACAGAAGGGAAAACCACTTAGGGCACTGAAAAACTTTCCTTGTAACCATCCTTAAAAAACAGACTGACCATGGTGACAGAAGCCTGAAATTTTCTTTCAAACACTCAATTTTACTCCAAACACTGGTTCAGAAAACATTACTAATACTTTAAAGACTCTCCATGATAGCTTTATTGCCCTCATAAAAAATGACAACCTTCATAAATAGGGAAAAACCCAGTCTATCTCCTGTGTGCCTTCTGTATATTCACACAAAATACTTGACTTCCGACATGTCTGGTCACCAAATGAGTGGAGGTTTTTCCCCACAATAAGCAATTCTCTTTGACACCAGCTGGAAGTCCTACAATTTAACTCAATTCTGACATTATATATCCAGAGACAGCATCAGATCCCACAAGTTAAGGGCTCAGTTCCCCAAGACCGTCCTCTCCCTCTCCCGCCACACCCACTTCAGATGTCTGTCACACCTGTTATCACTTGTGTTTTTGACCAACCAGCAATTTGCAGCAACCCCCTCCTTAGATTCTATTAATTCACTAGAGTAGCTCACAGAACTCAGTGAAAAACTCATGTTTACCATATTACATGATATAATAATGGACACAGATAAACAGTCAGCTGAAGAGAGACACAGGGTCCCAAGTGCAGAAGCTTTTGTCCCCATGGAGTTTGGGAGCACTACCCTCCAGGGTAGAGATGTTTGTCCGCCTGGAAGCTGTCTGAACCCCATACTACTGGAATTTTATGGAGGATTCCTCATGTAGGCATGATCAATTATTATGTCTATTTCCAGCCCTTTTCTCCTCTCTGGAGGTTGAGGGTTGGGGCTGAAAATTCCAAGCTTCTAATCATGCCTTGGTCCTTCTGGTGACCAGCTCCCATGTACGAGCCACCCAGGGTCACTGCAATGGAACAAAAGGTGCTCCTCCTGCTCCCATCATATAGGGACTTACAAGGCCTTTAGGAGTCAGGTGTCAGGGATGGAGCCAAAGACCAAAGAGCAGAACAAGAGATGCTTCTAGTGCTCTTCTCACTTACAAAGATACAAGAGTATCAGGAGATCTGTGCCAGGAACTGGGAGCAGAGCCCAATGTATGGATTTTCCATTCTCTCAGATTTCATAAAACATCAATAATCAGATTTCCAATTTTCAATATGTATATTTTCAAAGCAAGTCAAAACACTGACTTTATTACTATAACAGAACAATCCAAATTTGTACAACTGTGTACAATTTGTACAGCTGTGTGTGACAATATTGTGTCAAAAATAAGCAAAACTTCAGGTTATGAAATGGGGACTAAAGGTTAAATAAATAAATAAATGTTTACCCTTTCTCTGGGGTGCTGTCCAAAGAAATCTGGATGTACTGCAAAGTAGAATGGCCTCAAGGCATTGACGGCTTCAGCTCCTGATAAAGTTCTTGAGGAAAGAAACCAGTGTGGAAATATCTTCTCTAGACATAACCTTTTAAAAAGATAGGGATTTATTATTCACCAAGGCGCGCGCGCACACACACACACACACACACACAGATCCCCAATGTATAAAGTGACAATAACATTAAAATTATTACATATAGAAAATACCATAGAAACAAGACAGAAATAAAAACTGTGGTTATGTTGTGGGTATATATGTATAGCATAGGGAATACACTCCATAATATTGTAAAAACTTTGTATGGTGACAGATGGTAGCTAAACTTATCATGGATATCAGTTAATAATGTATAAAAACATTGAATCATTATGATGTATACTTGAAACTAACAGGGCACTGTATGTTGATTATACTTTAATTAAAAAGAATTTAACAAATAAATAAGAAATATATTAGAGTTTTAACAAGCAGAGAGTGCCACATGGTTTCTAAAAACAGTGGTTATAAATTCCTCTGATGCAATATGAGAAAATAATATTAATTAATAATAATAAAATTTCCCCTCAAACACTACTTTGAAATGTTAAATGGCTTTACTGCAGATGGTGACAATTTCCTGTATCGTTTTTTTCTTCAGATAAAAAACCCTCAATATCCATAGTGTAATCTTTTCTTTCTAGTGAAAAATATTTTGAGTACAATGCTTAAAAAGAGATACAAGATGCCCCTTAGTTTACCTCCTCATAGCTGGCATGCTATCCTAGTTGGGTAACTCGACATTCTCATTCTTAAATTTTGGCAAAACATACCTAGGAGTATTTTTTAAAGTACAGTTTTAAATCCAGATGAAATTATTTGCAATTTTTGGGAAGCACTTCTGTGACATCTATTTTTGAACATTATAATTTTACATTTTCCATTTTGTAACAGTCTATAAAGAAGTCTAAATATGAGGCATCCTTTTGTCTCATATATGACCTCATACAATACTGAGTAGAAGTGTGTCTCATACATTATTGAGTAAATGGAAGGCTATTATATTTTTTAAATGATAGCGATTACAGGATCATTTATGGAGATTTTTTGGCAATCTGGAGACCAACCACATTTTCAGATTACCTCTTTTTTTTTTTTTTTTGGCACATGTTCAAACCTTTTACAAAGTCAATATACAAGGCTGTGCATGAAGAACTACAACAGGAGTCTAAACAATAAAGTAAGCAATAAGCCAGGTACTGATGGCCTCAAGATCAGGCCGTGTAAGCAAACAGTGACAGCTCCACTGATTCCCCGTTTGAGCTTCATTTCTCATTCCCAAATGTCTCACAGACACTTAAGCTATCCTGCCAGCCTCTCAAATTTTATGTGTCTAAAATAAGGAGTAGAGGTCACTGTTTTCCTTCTAATCTCGCTGGGTACAGAAAGCAAGGAAGCAGTTCAACCCAAGATTATCTTCCTTATTTCTGTCACTGCGGTACTCCTTTCCTCCGTGTTGCCAGAGTACAAATCCACAGCCAGTACCGCTGCCCAATTTTGGGTACTCTGGAAATTGGCTGTTTCTTCTCACTTTACAATGTCCCTGGAAACCATTCCTTCTTTCCATTTCTCTGCCGCCCATTAACACCAAAAAGTTGAACTGCACAATTCATCTACCCCCTAGTGTTTTTTCCCATTTTCTATACAGGTTAATTTTCCTAAAATCCCACTACCACAGTATTCCCTACTATAACACCTTTGCTAGTGTTTCAACTCCTGCAAATAAAATCCACTTCTTAGTCTGGTATTTCCAATCCTCTGTAATAATTTCCAATCTGTCTTTCTACAGTGATTTCTTACCACTCTTAGACGACTTTTGGCCAAAGTAATCTTTCTCATTCCTCCCTCATTTCTGCATGATTTCTCAGCCCCAAACATGCTCCCAGTGCCCCCGTGCCACCTACCCAAATTGTTCCCACTCACTGAACAATTACTGTGTAAGTACTATACACCAGGAGACAAGGTGCCCACTTCCCCCACAAACTTCCCTTTTGTATCCTCACTTTCCCTCTTTGTATTTCTTTCCCTCTTCTAAACTTTGTATTTCCTTCCCTCTAAACTCTTTGTATTTCTTTCCCTCTTCTAAACTCTAAAAACTCTAAACTCTAAGAAACTGCTTACCCGCCATATTTGCAACAATACCGTAAAGTATAAATGATGTTTCCATTTGTTTTTCTCTTCCTCTATCCACCCACACACCTCAGCTACCATGGGCCCTTGAAGCCAGTAACCACATTTACACATATAAGCTGTGGTTGACTATGCTGGTTGGCAATCGCTGAAAAGCAGAGGTCAAGACACACTTAGATGTGTGAGAGAACCGGGAAAGGGAGAAGGTGGGGAGATCTTTCAGACCACAATGTAGGTCTGACAGGGACAGAGGAAAGGCAGGAGGACTGGGTAGGAAGTCTTGGACTGCAGCACAAGTTCCAAGAATGGTCAGCCAGGCCAATGAGGAGTTGGACCAAAGGCACCCACTGGCAGAGTCCCATGTCTTGCTAGAATGAACCTGACTTCGTGTTCTTGCTCTGCTTGGGCACTGACAGCTGGTAAAGTGGGGCTTTGAGGTAAATCCACTGAACCACAGAGACAAGAGAACTCAGCGGGTACCTTATAGCTGCACAGCGGAAGGTATGGCACAAGTATTATTGTTAATGTAGGTTAAATGAATGTTTAGTAGGTATTTAATGAAAGGAAACTTAACAGAATCAAGGAAAATTATATCAAAAGCAATATTATGTTACTTGAAATTGAGCAAATTTAGCACATGGAAATCTGGATTTATAAGACATTAGGAAAGGATTAAATTTTTGAAAGATGAATCACTAGAAAAGGGATCAGCAAACTTTTTCTAATAAAGGGTCATACAGTCAAAATTTTGGGCTTTGTGGGCCCCATGGCCTGTGTTACAACTATTCTACTTTGCTGCTGTAGTGGGAAAGCAGCGACAATAAAACATATGAATGAGTGTGGCTGTGGTTAAACAAAACTGTACTTAAATAAACAGTGGGGCCATCTGACCACGGACTATACCTTGCTGACTTTTAAACTAGAGGATTTAAATAGAAGTATCTCAAGTACATTTAAAAATACATGCACAATTTACTTCTAGTTTTTGTAGAACACAGACTATGTAAAGAAGAAATTTGTTAACTCACATGGATTTTTCAAAAAAAAAAAAAAGAAAGTTATCCTCTGATTAGAGCAAAATTGCCTTAGTTAAATCAAAAGAAGAGCCATTAACACTTTAGGAGATATGGAATTTACAGACTGAAGTAACAAGAAGGTCACTACTGGTATCTATTTCATACATAAAGATTATGACTTGATTTCTAATTAACAACTAAGAATTTGCACTACAATTAGTTTTCATGATCCATAGTGCTATAAAATAAGCTTATGTGGCCATGACTAACATTAAAAAAAGAGAAGACATGCAACAGAAAATATCACTGGATACTGTGTGTGCCAAGGGTAACTACTGTTACGAAACTGGTATTTTATGTATTACAATTAAAATACAGTTTTCTGAAGGCTAGAATAAAACAAGCTGGAAGCATGGCTCTTTTATGCAACCACTACTATTCCCTGCTTGTCAATGACAGAGTGAGGAGGCAAGCGTTCCTCCAGGCTCCTATGAGCTCTCCTCATATTAGAGAATGAAAATAACAATATGTAGCCTGGTCTTCTGTGGTTGAATAGTATTAAGATATCACAACATGAAGAAGGTCTACACATCTGCAGAACAGTTTTTCAGGACGCACTCTATCTCAGATTCTTTGTTTCCCTGCCTCTCCCCCTCTTCCCTCCATGTCCTAAGAACTGTGTCATAAATTCAGAGAAAGTCTCCCTTTCTTTGAGAATCCTTGTCATATACAAGTTGGTGGAAAAACTCTGTTTCCCCAAAATAACTCCCTTTTGTCAGTGACTACTTACTTGAAGAGGATAGTTATTTAAAAGTAATAATTTTTGCCAAATATATTTTAGAAGATTAAAGCTTCACGTATCATTTTTATGTAATGTTGTGTTTAGTTATATATTTGGAGCCAATGCACTCGACTTTTCCCTTTTTTGGCTTGGCTACCAAGAAGCCAGAACTAAATTTGACGTCTGAATAATTGTTTAATCAGTTTTGCTTTTTAACACAGTAATCTTTTTCTCTATAATTATCCTATATATGCTTATTATAAAATGCCAATCAAATTTTATAGCTTAACTCCTTAAATCCTTTCTTGAAGTAGGATTTAGATTATATATCATAAATAGCAAATACAGTAGTCAAATGACCTTCCTATACAATTTAAATGTAAAGTGGTTTTCTACACGATAGCAATAGACTTGAGGGCAACATAACAGAAACTTTACCTTTTTTCTTCTTAATGTTTTCACACTGAACTATTCTGGAAGATGGTATTCTATTCACCTGCTGCCCTGAATGAACTCTTGGTGGACCTGGATGGTCACATGAATTTTCTTTTTCTCTTCTTGTTCTTGCCCTCCACTACCATAATATAATTTTAGAATTTGAAAAATAATAAAAAATTAAAATTAGTCAAATATGTAACAGAATCCCTCCCCATACTAATTACACAATGGACCACAAAGCTTACCTTCTCACAGGTCTCAGGTGGCAAAACATTTCTGAATATATATGAACATCAATTCCCAGGCATCCATTAATCACTTAAAAATTAAGCAGATACAAGTGATGAACAAGTGGAATTTGAATTAAAACATTTCCATTTATATTAGCAAATCCCCAAAACTGAAATACTTACCTGTAAATCTAACAAAATATGCACAAAATCTAAATGAGTAAAACTACAAAAATGAAGAATGAAATCAAAGAATTAAATAGAGAGATATCCCATGTCCATGGATAGGAAGACTCAATATTGTCAAGAAGTACTTTCCAATTTAATCTATAGGACAATAGATTGGATCTATAGATTCTGTGCAATCCCAACAAAAACTCCAGAAAGTTATTTTATGGATAAAACTCAGGTAAAAGACTAAGAACAGCCAACTCAATATTGAAGAAGAACAAAGTTGGAATATCTGACTTCAAGACTTACTATAGCAAGACTTCAAGACTTAAGCTATAGCAATCAACACTGTGGTACTGGTAAAAGAACAGACAAACAGATCAATGGAATGGAACAGACAACCCAGAAATAGATCCACATAAGTACAGTCAACTGATCTTTAGAGCAAAGACAGTCTTTTCAACAAATGGTACTAGAACAACTGGACACTGACATGCAAATAAATTCATGTAGTCATAGACTTACACCATTCACAAAAATTAACTCAAAATCAATCACAGACTTAAATGTAAATCACAAAACTAAAAAACATCTAGAAGATAACACTTGAAAAAACCTAGATGACTTTGGGTATATTGATGACTTTTTAGATTCAACATCAAAGGCATGATCTGTGAAAAAAAGAAATGATAAAGTGAACTTCATTAAAATTAAAATCTTGTGCTCTACAAAAGAAATGAGAAGACAAACCACACACTGAGAGGAAATATTTGCAAAAGATACACATAACTGAAGAAGGACTATAATTATCCAAAATACACACAAAATTTTTTTAAAAATTCAACAAGAAAATGAACAACCTGATTCAAGAAAGGGCCAAATTAAATGTGTCCTTTGTTATTGTAAATATATCAAGGTATTTTAACTAAAAATTTTACCCAACTGAACCAATTTTATATTATTTATACCTATTTTGGTGTTTTGTCTTTATAGTAAATAAGGTTTTTGAACAAAGGAAAAAAAAAAAAAACAACGAACCAAAGGCCTGAACAGATACCTTATAAAATAAGATATACAGAATGGCCAAAATCCAGAAGAACACTGACAACCCCAAATGCTGATGAGAATGTGCAACAACAGGAACTCTTACTCACTGCTGGCGGGAATGCCAGGACAGTAGGGCAGTTTCTTACAAAACTAAACATGATTTTGCCATATGATCCAGCAATCACACTCCTTGGTATTTACCCAAAGGAACTGAAAACTATCTTTATATAGAAAACTGTACACAGATGCTTAGTTTTTTAAATATTATTTTAAAAAATTTTATTTACTTGTTTGGTAGGGGTAGGTGGTGCACAAGCAGGGGGGAGTGGCAGGAAGAAGCAGATACCCCCTGAGCAGGGAGCCTGATGCGGAACTTGAACCCGAGACCCCGGGATCATGACCTGAGCTGAGGCAGATGCTTGACCAATTGAGCCACATACGCACCCCCACACAGATGTTTATAAAAGCTTTATTCATAATTGCCAAAACTTGGGAGCAACCAAGATGTTCTTCAGTAGATGAATGGATAAACTGTGGTATATCTAAACAATGGATTATTATTTAGCGCTAAAAAACAAAAGAGCCATCAAGCCATGAAAAGACATGAAAGAATCTTCAAAAGCTACAGTAATTAAACCAGTATGATACTGACATAAAAAGAGACATTTGGATTAATGGGACAGAATACAGAGCCCCAAAATAAATCTATGCATGTTATGGTTAATTAATTTACGACAAAGGAATCAAGAATATACCATGGGGAAAAGACAGTCTCTTCAAGAAATAATGCTTGGGAAGGGGCGCCTGGGTGGCTCAGTAGGTTAAAGCCTCTGCCTTCGGCTCAGGTCATGATCTCAGGGTCCTGAGATCGAGTCCTGCATCAGGCTCTCTGCTCGGCAGGAAGCCTACTTCCTCCTCTCTCTCTGCCTGCCTCTCTGTCTACTTGTGATCTCTCTGTCGAATAAATAAATAAATAAAGATTCTCTCTCCCTCTCCTCTGCCCCTCCTTCCCACTCACTCACACTCTGTCTAGAAAACAAAAATTTAAAAAAATTAAAAAAAAAAAAAAAGAAAGAATGCTGGGAAAATTGGACAGCCATATACAAAAGAAGTAAACTGGACACAAAAATTAATTCCAAATGGATAAGAAACTTCAACATAAGACCTAAAAGCATAAAACTCCTAGAAGAAAACAAAGGTAGCCAGCTCTTTAAAATAGGTCTTGGCAATGGTTTTTTGGAAATCTGATACCAAAAGCAAAAGTAACTAAAGGAAAAATAAACAATTAGGCCTACATCAAACTGAAAAGCTTTTGCACAGCAAAGGAAACCATCAATAAAATGAAAAGGCAACCTACTGAATGGAAGAAAATAATTGCAAATCATGATGTATCCCATAAGGGACCAATATTCAAAATATATAAAGAACTCAACTCAATAGCAAACAAACAATCGGATTAAAAAATGGGCAGAAGATCTGAACAGACATTTTTCCAAAGAAGACAAACAGAATGGCCAACAGACATATGAAGATGCTCAACCTCACTAATTATCAGGAAAAAAATGAAAACTACAATGAGATATCACTTCATACTCTTTAGAATGATTATTATCAAAAACACAAAAGAAATAACAAGAGGTGGTGAGAATATGGAGAAAAGGAAACCCTTGTATAGTATTGTGGGAATGTAAGTCAGTGTGACCACTATGGAGTTTCCTCAAAAAATTAAGGATTAAATCACCATATGACCCAACAATTCCTTCTGGGTATTTATCCAAAGAAAACAAAACCACTAATTCGAAAAGATATATGCGTCCCCATGTTCTTGCATCATTACTTACAACAGCCAAGATATGGACACAACCACATCACACCCGTAGATGAATAGATAAAGAAGATGTATATTTATACAATCGAATATTACTCGGTCATAAAAATGAATGAAATCTTGCCATTTGCAACAACATAGATGGATCTCAGGGACAATATGCTAAGTGAAATAAGTTAGACAAAGGAAGATAAATACTGTATGATCTCTCTCATATGTGGGATCTAAAAAACAAACAAGAACAAAATTAAGAAACCCACCATGCTAATAGATACAAGAGAACAGATTGGTGGCTGCAAAAGTAGGGGTGGGGGTAGAGGGGAAGAAATGGATGAACTATTTTTTTTTTAAAGATTCATTTATTTATTTTTATTTGAGAGGCGGAGAGAGAGAGAACACAGACGGAGAGAGTGAAGGAGAAGCAGACTCTCTGCTGAGCAGGGAGCCTGAGGCTGGGCTTGATCCCAGAACCCTGAGATCATGATCTGAGCCAAAGGCAGGCACTTAACCAACTGAGCCACCCAGGTGCCCCAAGAACTGTCCTTTTGCAGTTTAATTAAATTCAATGTAAATTTTTTTTAAAAGATTTTATTTATTTATTTGACAGACAGAGATCACAAGTAGGCAGAGAGGCAGGCAGAGAGAGAGAGAGAGGAGGAAGCAGGCTCCCTGCTGAGCAGAGAGCCCGATGTGGGACTCGATCCCGGGACCCCGAGATCATGACCTGAGCCGAAGGCAGCGGCTTAACCCACTGAGCCACCCAGGCGCCCTCAATGTAAATTTTTAAAAGTTTAAAAATGATAAAGAAATGAGCCTTCAAGCCACAAAAAGACATGGAGTAAACTTAAATGCAAATTACTAAGTGACAAAAGCCAAGTGCAAAGATTATATACTCTATGATTCCAACTATATAATATTCTGGAAAAGGCAAATGATAGAGAAAGTTAAAAGTTCAGTGGTTTTAAGGGATTGCAGGGAGAGAGGAAAAATAGATGGAGCACAGAGGATTTTTGGAGCAGTGGGTACATATCATTCTGCTTTTGTCAAAACCCATGGAACACACCACACCAAGAGAGTGAACACTAATGTAAGCTATGGACTTTGGGTAATAATGATGAGTCATTGTAGGTTCATGAATTGTAACAAACGTCCCATGCAGATGTGGAAGACTGTGTGTAACAGGGGCAGGGAGTATATGGGAATTTTATACTTTATTTTGCTGTGAACCTAAAACCGCTCTAAAAAAGTTTTTGTTGGGGCGCCTGGGTGGCTCAGTCGGTTAAAGCCTCTGCCATCGGCTCAGGTCATGATCCCAGGGTTCTGGGATCAAGCCCCGCATCGGGCTCTCTGCTCAGCAGGGAGCCTGCTTCCTCCTCTCTCTCTCTCTCTGCCTGCCTCTCTGCCTACTTGTGATTTCTGTCTGTCAAATAAATAAATAAAATCTTTAAAAAAAAAAAAAAGTTTTTGTTTTTGTTCTTTTTATTTGTTTTGTTTTTTTTTTTTTTTAAGTTAGGCAGAGAAAAGGGGGAAGAGACTGTAATTAGATGAACTTTTCCAATAATTTTGATTTTAGGAAGGTCTTCAACTACAATATGGTATCCATGTCAACTGACATAGTGATAAAAAAAAAATATCCTATGAGGAAAAAAAAAACCTAAAAGTAGTCCCTAAAAAGTCTTGAAATGCCACAATAATCACTAGGTAAAACATTATTTTTCCTTCTATTATCAAGCTCTTCACTTTCTCACTCTCCGTTATTCCACTCTTCTAGAGATCTGTTGAGCAGCATATTCTCTAAATAAACCACCCGATGTCTAAAATCATATTCCATCAAATCTTGAGCATTAAGTATGCTTAAAAAATATTCTCATGAGGGGCACCTGAATGGCTCCAATGGTTAATTGTCCAACTCGTGATTTCAGCTCAGGTCATGATCTCAGGGTCATGAGATACAGCCCCGTGTCAAGCTCCCCACTGGGTGTGGAGCATGCTTAAGATTCATCTCCCTCTGTCTGTTCCCTCCTCTCTACCTTCAAAAAAATATATTTTCATGATGTAGTTAATATACCCGAACCAAGATAATGTAATGAAGCATAACTGCCATTAACAGAACAATAGAAATGTGTATTTTAAAGACAAAGAATTACCTTTAAAATTGTACATATTCAAACAACAATGGATTCTCTATTTTCTGGCTGACTGGTATGGCAAGAGTCTCTAGGATATATCATGTGTTTAGAGGTATTCATTTAAATGTTTATTTATAATAAAAAGGTGATTTTACTTAACCATTTACCTTTATATATTGAGACGAATACACAGATACAGGAAATACTCCTACCATTTTTAAGATTTCTGAGATCAAATGCAGATGCAATAAGGAAAGAAAACCATTTGGACTATCTAAAGATTCAATGCAATCTGTGATGGACTAAATTCTCACCAAATTTCTTCAAGAAATAACCAAGATAATATAATCTTAGTTAAGACAGAACAGATACAAGGCCCAAAGCTTGCAAATAAAAGACTAGAAGGAAATACATATGCAATTTCTACCTGGCTATCTCTAGGTAATAGGATATTATGTGCTTTAATTTTTTTAATTTCCTAGTTTATTTACAATGAACGTGTGACATGTTTTTAAATTTTTTTAAATCAATGCTTTTAGCATTCAAAGTAAGTGAAGAAAATGTATATAGTAGGAAAGGGTGTTGTTCACTTGGTATTTAAGACAGAACCCTACCCCTCTGGGAGATCTGTCCAAAGACAGTCTTGGACTATAGTCCCAATTTAGCTCAAGAAGAAACAGCTCACCACACTCAAACATAATGAAATTTCATTTTTTACGTTTTTAAAGGTCTGTTTTTTTTTTTTTTTGTAATTTCTACACCCAGTGTGGGGCTCACATTTACAACCCTGAGATCAAGAGTCACACACTCTTTTGACTGAGCAAGGCAGGCACCCCTCATTTTTTATATTATTAAGAAAATTTATGCCATTTAAATGCAAAGATACTAATAAATGAGCTAAAACTGTGGATAAGAAATGAGGAGTAATACTTGAAAGGCACATGATCATCCAAGAATACAGATGGGAAAGGAATGAAATATGCAGCCATGTTCTAACCAACATCCACTATTCAGCATACACTGATCCTAAAAGCACCCTTGAAAAGGCAGAATTACTGAACAATGCAAAGCACCTTGGCATACAATACAACAATGCAACCTACTTTGCCTTTTGCAGCAGGATCTTAGAAAGTCATAAAATCAAAATGTCTCCAACCAATGAGTAAGGTAGGTGGTCCCTCTACTATACACATTTTCAAAAGCAAGACATCAAAACAAACACAACACTGAAAAGAAACTTATGACAACTGATTTGAAAAACTTTTGAAGTTTGAAAATTAAATCACACTATAAAGACAAAAATTCTGAAATGAATTCAGGAAAGACTAGCTCCTTCAAATTTAATTCACAAAGAGTTTTCGAGGCAGACAGCCAAGTTACACTAAATACATATCTAAACATTTATGAACAAGATTTGTTAGGAAAAGCAGCTCATTTACCATAGAAAGTATCTCTACAACTTCAGAGTTAGCTCAGAATTAGTCTCCAAAGGATCACCAACAGCAAAATTGCTAAAAGTATAGAGAATGCATCCTTAATGATTTTCAACCATGGAGCACAGCAGTACGTTGTGCAGAGAAATTTTTTTTTGTGCAGACTTTATGTAGCAAGTTTTAGAAGCATTTCTATTAAAAAAAAGAAGAAGAAAAAAAGCTTCTGTACTAACTTGAATTTAAACAAGTTTTTGTACTTCAAGTACTGGTTTTCAGTTGTACAGAAAAACTATATATTCACTATCCACTCTGTAATTACAGGGTAAAATTACTACTGAGCAATGACTAATAAAGGGTATGAATACTTAGAAATGGGACCACAGATTCTCCCAATAAAAATAAAATGTTCCTAAATACAAGTCTTAACATTAAATCATGATTTCTAGATTTAGAGAGAACTTAAAAAGAAAAACGCTACTACAGGTTAAGAGTTAGGTGTTTTCTGCCTGCTTTTTGGATGAGTAGGTGATTTCCTAAAAAGGTGGTGAGGAGTACCTGGGTGGCTAGTGGGTAAAGTGTATGACTCTTGGTTTAGGCTGAAGTCTTGATCTCAGGGTCCTGGGATCAAGCCCAGCATAGGGCTCTATGCTCAGCGCTGAGTCAGCTGGTCCCTCTCTTTCTACTTCTCCTCCAGCTCCCTCTTTCCCTCTCAAATAAATAAAATCTTAAAAAAAAGTTTAAAAAAATGTTCACATGGCAGTAGAGCAAAAAGAATTAGCATGTAAGCCTATGCCACATGTGACTACTCCAAATTGACACACATTTTAAGTGTAAAGTATGCATTGGATTTTAAAGATTTGGTACAAAGATAGAATGCAAAGTACCTCATTAATACTTTTCTGTATCAATTAGAAGTTGAAATAATTTATTAAAATTAATCTTATTTTATTTTTTTGCTTTTTAAAAAGTAAAACACAACCTGATTTTGTCTTCAGCAGTTCACTACCAGAAAAATGTAAAATTAAAAATGTAAAAATGTAAAAAAAATGTAAAATCCATGGTTCATATTACATTTCTATTGGATTGTGCTGGTCTAAGCCAGTGCAAGGCAAAAATGCTTTAGTTAACATGACACTGTCAGAGAAGGCAGTCTGCACAATGGTTAGGAAAGGGAGGATGCCCTGTCTGAAATCTGTATTCAACTCTTGATCTTGATTCTGACTGCATGTGTGAGCATGGGCAAGTTATTTTACCTTCCTGAGTCTGTTTCTCACCTCATAAATAATACAGAAGGTTCAAAAGCTGCCTCTTCTATGAAGAAAGTTAAATGTGAAATAGCTTATGTGCAACTGGTGAATAGGGGAAAGATCTTATATCCTGTGCAGTTTTTTCCCAGAATGTTAAAGGTTTGGAGAGATCAGAGGTGATCTTTCTACAATTACAAAGGCTTTAGCCGTAAGTAAAAGACCTTAATAACAAAACATGAAAATCCCCCAGTAGTTCCTTTGGTTTAAGAAGCGGATGGTTACTTCAAGTACCCCTGCATTTTTCATCAAGCAACCTGGAAAGCTGTTAGTACAGATGAAAAAGCTGGAGACTTTCACATCTTGTTTTGAGTGGCGTGTATTTTTTTCTTCATAACCGCTGTTATTTTAGTGTATTATTCTGTAGAATGTCTGGATTTCCAGGAATGTGTTTATGTCATTATGGCAGAAACACCTGTAAATAAATACTGTCACCCCAAACTGACCTTTAATTAAAAATTTAAAAATTTTCATGAGCTGAGAGAATACTTGGAGCTAACACTATGCTATAGTCTGCTAGACAGAAGTAGTTTAGTCAGAAACTTTATTGTAGAAAATGTCAATTCAGTAAGTATTTTATTGACATTTGTCTTTATCAAAAGGGAAGAATTATAATTCTAATACTGGCAATAAAGACTAACAAATTTAATACAAATGAAACAATATAGATGCTATCATCTGTCTAGTCACTGGACTATCTGCACTGTATGTTTTTGAGAAAATGTTGAAAGATACGTATAAAATGCTGGAAATATTCATTACAGTCTATCTCTAAAAGCTGAAATGTAATCTAGAATATTATTTTTTAGCTCTCTGGATATGGAATCCCACATTAGACTTTTTTAAAAAAAATATTTTATTTATTTTAGAGAGAGAGCGCACACCAGCAAGAGCAGGGTGAGGGGCCAAGGGAGAAGGAGACTCCCCACTGAGCAGTGAGCCCCACATGGGACTCAATCCCAGAACCCCAGGACTCTAGCACCTCAGAACCATAACCTAGCCTAAGGCAGACATATAACTGAGCTACCCAGGCGCCCCCCACCCCTGCATTAGACTTTTGTACATGTTCTAAGGAGTATATTATGCTTAAAAATACGGGATGTCTCAGTACTTTTGTGAAACTTAAATATAATAATGTGCATAAAGGATTTAGCAACATTTAGCAAATAGAAAATTCATATAAATGACAACTATTATTATTATATAATGCAGGGTGAATAAAATTCTGCAGAATTCCTTTTCCCCCTCCTAATAAGGGCTTACATATAGGTAGAACATGTATTTAAACACAACATTTTATCCAAAAATAAACTCAGAATTATCACAATAAGGGTGTGTGAAAGTCTTAAAAAATACAGAGCAAGACTACATACAAGTAAAAAAATTACGAATGTATGATTTAATTTCATAAACTTTAGGGAAAAAACAATCTATTGGAACAAATAAATATGACTGCTTATTTTTATTATTCAAAGACAAGGAAAGTTAGCACTTGCTAAGTAATAAAAAGTTTCACAGTAGTACTTCTCTTCCAAAAAAAAAAAAAAAAAAAAAAAAGAAGAGAACTTAACTGGGTATAATAAAATTGTATTGTGCTGTAGGAACTGCCTTTTTGATGAATAAATAAAGTGGGTTTCTCAGCTGGGAAGAAGAGAGACAACATGAGAGGAAATGGAACTCCTTTTACTTTTGCCAAAAATCTTCCCTTCCCCCACCAATGATGGTCAACTCATATTTCTATAGGAAAATGACTATATACATAAAAAATATTCATTTAATTCTGATACACACTCAATAAAATTATTATTCTAAGATAATTGTTTCCTAATTAAATCATTGGAAAAAATGAAAAATATTTTTTTCTGGTTCTGCTGAAGAATCAGACAGGAAATGCAGAGTTTCCCTTGGAGTCCTGAGTATTTCTTAAGTATTTCCCATAAGATCTTCTCAAAGAGTGGACTCAGACAACTAAGTGAAAGGGAAAGCATGATAGGATCAAGATCCTTTTGGAAAGATGGATTAGTGAGGAAACAAGAGAAAAAGAAACAGGAAACAACCTTTAGGGCAATGGTTGTCAAAGCTGGAAACAGAATCTCTGAGAACTTGTTAGAAATAAAAATGACCAGGCCCCGCCCCAGTCCTGCAGAATCAGAAAACTGGATGGGGCCCAGCAATCTAATTTTAAACTGTCTTTGGGATTCTGATGCACACTTCAGTTTAGGGAACCCTTATTTCACCAGGACTGTTTTTCACCAGGACTATTTTACAGGATTGATGTATCGGAAAACTTTTAAGTTTTAAGAATTAAAAATACTTCTTTAACAAACTTAGGGAAATATCCCTAGATACTCAATTGTATGTGAAAAATCAAATAATCTTAAGTTTTCCTTGAACTAGTTCTTTGCTTTCTGTATGGTTTACCCCGTTTTTGCGCTTAAAAAAATTCTAAGTGGAAACAAGGTTAAACCTCAGCCCTCTGGCAGACCTGGCTGGTTGCCTTTTCATGTGGTACAGATCTTGGGTCAGTCTCATCTCGGCTAGACCAAGAACCCAACTTCAACACTCTAGTTAGAAATAAACAGGCCCCAGAAAAATCAAAATCGTAAGGGGCCTGACTGATAACTGCAATTTTAACTTTTAACATGTGATTGCTAAAAAGACAAGATTTCTTTCCCTTAAAGGACTTAGATATCCAGCAAGTCAAAATGACTTTTAGCAGATTGAAAATCCACTGTTTCAGAGCAGAGCTGGGTGTTCCCACTTGCTAGTGAAAAACAGTTTGAAAGCCCGGGGCACACAAGTCAACTTCTTGCATCCAAATTTTTACATGGGTGGTTTTTAAGCAGATTCCATGTAGCCTACTATTCTTCCATTTGGAAAAGGCCTCAGGCATGCTATAAAATAACTAACTATTCAGGCTTGGGAGCACTATGGGTCCTTAATTCACCTAATTTATCAACAGGCATTTACCAAGTTCTTATGTGCCAGGCTCTGTGCAAAGTACTGGGAATAAAAAAAAAATTAAGCCAATCCCACTTGTCCAGAAATTTAGTTTAGGAAAGATGGAGGGAGTGGCAAAATAATTACAAAATATAGTTAATGAAATAATACAGTAATGCACTGAGTATTACCGGGGAAATCTCTGGTACAATATTTAGAAGGCAGAGTGGATTTGGGAGGAATTTTCCAAGGAGACAGAGAACTCTGGATTGAGGCTGGAAGATGAGGAAAGCCACAATTCATTTACAAAGCATCTTACATGGTCACTGTTATCCACTTAACAGTAATGTTAGCTTATATTTCATAAAATGAAAATTTCTGATTTTAACCTAAATTCTATGCTAGGGCAATAAATCTATGCAGTTACAGATCAAACCTAGGAGAAAGAGGTATCTAATTTGGTGGAAAAGACAAATTACGGGTTGTTTAGAGTAAAAGGGTTTTGCTTACCTCTGACAGATACACAAATAGTAACAGTGTTAAATAAAGGTCCTAGGATTGGTCTTTGGCCATTTGGCACAGTTTTTATTCGAACGTAATTTATTTTAACAAAGGTTAATATCGTCAGGCTCCTCTCACTGTGAACTGATCTTAGTAACTACATTGCAAGGTTTTAAAAGGAGTTTGTTTCGTCAAGGAGAAACAAAAGCAGGCAATTTTTCATTGCTTTTCAGTTGACTACTCAGGGAAGCGAAAAAGGCCAAGACAAAGCAAAGCAGCAAATCCTAGTAAATAATAAGTTATAGCAAAAGCAAAGTGCCTAGGTTCTTTAGCTTCCTTCTAAATCTTTTGCTAGGAGGTTCGGATCACAACATTTCTATGATAAATGGACTACGGGGAAACATAGTCGGAAACAAACGTAAACCGTCATTGGTTTCTCATTTCTAAACAAGTTAAAACAGATGCGGTGCGCACACTCCGGGCCCTGGCATCGCCTCAGTTCAGAAGTTATCACGTGGACCTAAGGAGATTCTGCGCGCTGCCTCCCTGAACCCCTCTTTCTGCGCTGAGCAGCCAGAAAGCACCACTGGAGGCCCTCCCGTCGTGCTCCTCACAGTTCCACCCAGAGTCCGCCGCGCGGGGTCCCTCCGACCTGCTCCACCACCCACCCCATAACCGGAGGAAGAAGCGTCGCTCCCGCGGGCCTGTGCAGAGACGCATGCGCACCGGTGCGCCAGCCCTACTAACGGGCGCGCGCCGCAGGGCCCGGCGTTCCCACCGCCTTCGTCCCACGGGACCCGCTGACAAGTTCCTACCGATAGTGATCGCTGAGCCCCAGCCCTGAAATCCCAGTCGGGCGCGCACCGCTCGCGCGTCCTTCCGGCGCCGGCCGCGGCGGGTCGCTCGAGGCGAGTTCAGCGCGCTGCGAAGGCCGAGCTTGCGCTCTCATTGGCCGACGCCCGCCCGGCCTTCTTCCCTGAGCGCCTGCGCGCAGCCGGCCGTGGGGGAAACCCCTAGCTGACCGCAGGCCTTCGCCCAAGTGACCTGGTTGTCGTTCCCGCTCTCCTGAATCCCTTGCCCCTCTACCTTCTTACCGACCGGCCGGGAGGGGGCTCCGCGGAAAGCTTTGAGAGACGCGAATGAGCCCTCTGAGACGTAACGGCCTAGGCCGGCGGGCGTCGCAAAATGAGTAGACGGCAGGTGGCGGGGCCTGACCGGAACGGGGTGGACATGATGGGGAGCAGAGGGTGACCGAGCACGCGCTGGAGCCTGGAGAAAGGGGGGGGGGAGGGTGGCGAGCGCATGCGCCGGACCGCCTATAGCCCCCCCCGCCCCCCGCCCCGTCCCGCACCCGGACGCCCAGGGAGGGGGCGAGGCTGGCCTTGCAAATCGCCCGGGGCATTTTCGGAGCTGAAGCCTTAGGTCGGCTCTCTTGAAAGCTTTTTTAAAGGTCTTACTTAAGTATGCCCTTTGGCATACCTTACAGAAACATAGCTAATTCCTAAACATTTTCTCCAGTTTACATTTTTTTCCTTTGGTCCCTTCGAGATCTTGCTATTTTCAAACCTTAAGCATTCCCTCCGCCCCCCCCCCTTTTAAAACTATTCATCTTGGGATTTAGCTTTACTTTGGTCTGGTGGCTTTATCCCCAGGAATGGCCACAAGTGAAATTAGGCAAATGCAACAAACGCTCTTTTCTCTACCTTTTGGCATGTTCAGAGAGGGAAAAAAGAAAGACGCCTTCATTTGTTTCATCCTTAACGGCTCTTGCTCTGGACAATTTGGTCACTTGTGATCCATTCCATCCAACCCCATTTTTTTTTTTTTTTTTCTTTTCTAAAAGCTTAATTTACCATCGTGCGCATTTTATCTTTTCAGATGCATCCTGGCCACCGACATCTAAATGGTCTCATATTTCTCTCCTTTCTTCGGTTTTCAGTTTCCATCTATAGGAAGGACTAATTTATTAAGTGTCCATTTACCATTCTCTTCGCTTGTCCTCAAAAGTGCCTCAAACTGATGGTATTAATCTCCAAACCTATTTTCTAGGTGCCGCATTTAAGTAATGGCAGTTACTCTCACCGGGTTTCTTCATACTAGAGAAGTGAGCATTTTTCTTTACCTCTCCTCTGCCTCACTTCCCATATCCTGTTCTAGTATTCATTTCACATTTCATCATATGATAATAGGCATTTTGTTAAGTGCTAGGATTTAACTTTTTTTAGTCTTGGGAGGGTATAGACGTACTCCAGTGATGCTATTACCATATTTTGAAAACTTTAGGAAATACCTTCAATCCCCTTAGTCACGACTTACTCTTTATTACTCACTTTATTCAGACTTTCTCTCTAAATGATTTTAAATTCTGTTTTTCAGTATCAAATCAAGGATTGAGAATGATCATCTTGGAGAATGTGCTACAGATCCAGAAGACTTGAGAAAAGGAGTTTAAACTTCCTAAAGTGATTAGGAACAGTCCTTGTTAGGGTATTTATGTTGTGATCTATGTTTAAAATACTGTTTTCTTTAGTCATATCTAATGCAACAAATTACAAATTTTCAAAATACAAACACTGTAAGATACACTAAAGGAAAATTATTCAGACAGTAATTTAAAAATTTTTTGGTATAACTCAGAACGTGCCCTAGAATTTTAGCATTTGAATCATTTTTTGTTAGTATTTACTATTCTAGATTACAGATTTAGAATTGGACTTAGACTCTGTACTGTTTATAAACTTATTTCATATCCCTAAAGATTTATCTGGAAACTCCAGTTACCTGCTCACCTACTTTCCCTTTTATGTCTCGCTCTTATTAAATGCTGCACTATATTCAGTTTTTGATCTCCCACTGTTTAGATTTCAGAATAAATAGGGGTTTACCTAAGTTAAAGAGAAGTCAAAAAGTAACTTGAAAAATCACTTTTCAGTGTGGATAAAACCATCTTGCATACTTTAATCCAAACTTGTGTTTGGAAACATTAACTTACTATATAAACCAATAAAGGGCAAAAGGTGAATATAGCGAAAACTATTTTTACTGCCTTTTATTTTCAACAATGATTACTTGAACTTTAAAAAAAAAAAAAAAAAAAAAAGCCTTTATTAACTAATGGTTACTGAAAAGCCAGACCTTTCCAGCCCACTTCATATTCTCTTTCAACCATTTCATGGCAGAACAGTGCTCCAAACTATAAACCTGCTCCTTATTAACATTGACGGTCATGTGCTTAATGAAGAGCTTTGGATCTGATATACGAGCAGCCATAATTAATCTTTCCACTGCAGCTTGATAATCATCCTTGCTCCGAGATTTGTTTTCTTCACATCTACAAAGTGAACAACTCACAAAGTCAGAAACTATATTTTCTTTAAAACAGTCATCTACATTTACTGGTACTAAGCTATGAGTCTTTTTTACTGTATTCTTCTGATAGTGGCTTTCAAATTTTTCAAACAAGACACATAGTAACAGACATTTTAAACTGTGACCCGGTATATACCCTCATACATAAAGATGGAAGTTTCACAAGACTTACCCTTAAGACAATGTACTCTATTGTCTATCTTAAAAAATAAGAGTATTTTTTTGAAAGATTTTATTTATTTGACAGAGAGAGAAAGAGAGAGAGAGCGCGCACACATGCAGGGGAAGAAGCAGGCAGAAGGAGAGGCAGGCTCCCCGCTGAGCAAGGAGCCCGCTGTGGAACTCAGCCCCAGAACCCTGGGATCATGACCTGTGCTGAAAGCAGATGCTTAACCAACTGAGCCACCCAGGAATGGGCATTTTTTTAATAATGTGGTTGCAGGGCTGCCTGAGTGGCACAGTTGATTAAGCTTCTGACTCTTGATTTCAGGCCTTGATCTCAGGGTCGTGAAATCAGGCCCTGCCCTGAGTCTCACTCAGCACTCAGCAGAGTCTGCCTACAACTTTCTCTCCTTCTCCCTTTGCCCCTCCCCCATATGTGCTTTCTCTCAAATAAATAAATATTTAAAGAAAATAATGTGGTTACAATACCCTAAATTGATTTTACCACACAAATGCCCTTTAACCCACAGTTTGAAAAATCCTTACCTAGAACACAGCTAATAACCTCTCTGTATTGTGAAAGTTGATAATGGCATAACTATTCACTGTAATGTGTACAAAAATAGTGAATTTAATCAAACTTGGCATTATTAGCAATCACATATTTTACCTTGATATTAGCTATTTTTAATTCTAAGTATATACTTAACAGGTAGCTAACATTTGGTAAGAGAATAGAATTCTAGCTATATGTCTTTACTAAATTTCCAGTTGCTTTTTTAGTCTTGATTTAAGAGTCGTCTCTAAGTGCTACAGTTTACTCTTCTAATAACTTTTCTACCAGTCTCCAACAAATTTCATAAAATTTTTATGACTGTTTACCTTAAGAGATAGGGAGTGGGAAGTGTTTAAAATAGAGATGTGGCTGTTACATTAGGCATCAGTTGTTTGTGTTCACTGTTCATCCTGCTCTTGGCACCTGCAGGGCCCAACAACAAGGTGCAAGAATGAGTCTCCTTGCATTAATACCTTAGTGTGGGGCACAGAATGGTGCGATTGAGGACTTCAGCTTGGTCACCAAGTTGAACCAGTCATCACAGAGAGGAAGGATTGGCAGGTGCCTTCTACTACTGAATGTAGTAAGTGTCCTAAGTGAATGTAGTAAGTGTCCTAAGTGAATGTAGTAAGTGTCCTAAAATGTGGTGGACTGGGTATATGCCAACTAGGTGCAGTTTTTGAAAGCCTAAAAATGAAGAAAATTCTCCCTGAGAGAGGTTAGTGTAACAAGGCAGGTCTCAGGATGATAATAATAATGAAGAAAATAATATTGTTTGGGACAAAGTTAAAGATTTAGGCATGTCCCTACTTTTGCACTGAGGTCACAAATACCCCCCAAATTCAACAATGAATAAAAAGGCTGCATATATGTGGGGAATGAAAAGCTATGAGAAAATCAAACCCTCAAGTTGGGGAGCCCAAATGCCTCATGCCACTTATAGTACACAGTAGTACAGAAGGAGGCCCTCAGAAAAAAATAAAGCTACAACAACAACAAAAAAAAGCAATTGTAGTGGTTTGGTTTTTTTTAATGTGAACCTAAAATTATTTTCTGGGGTGCCTGGGTGGCACAGTCAGCTAAGTCTCCAACTCTTGATCTCAGCTCAGGTCAATCTCAGGGTTGTGAGTTCAAGCCCAGTGTGGAACCTACTTAAAAAAAAATTATTTTCTAATTTTCTTCCCCTTAAGTATGGCTTAGGTTAAAATGACTCACTATCACACATGAAATTAAGCAAAAATGACAGTGTGTACTTTTGGACACTGGTTATTAGATGACAATTCTTCCTGGGTCTCTGTGTTTCTATAAGTTTTGAGAGCACTGACTACCTCTTGTTCTGCCTTTCAAGGATGTTTATATAGTGGACCATCTTGAAAGACAAAGACAGGGTCTTCTAGAGCAAAGAGAAGGTTTCCTTATAGCCTCACAAGATAGAGATGATATTTCTCTGAAGAGCAACAGGGCAGGCATGCTTATCATTCATTATAACAGGTCCCCTGAAGTTCAAGATTACTCTTCTGTAACAGAACCCAGTGCATGTAAAGGTATCCAGCTGGGCCCATCTATTGGACTCGGGGAGGAAAACAGGAGAAACATATATGCAGATAATCATATTGCTTGCTGTACCATAAGTAATAACATCTTCTGTCTCCAATGCAAGAATCTTGTGTCTTACACTAGGATCTAGGTGAATACGTCAGACTGACTGGTAGCCTGCAAACAGAGCCTTCGCAGTTCTTGAAATAGGTCATAAAAGGGACTGTAGCTTCCTCCTTGCCTTTTCTCTCTTAGATCACTCTCTCAGGTAAGTTAGCTGTCCTATCATGAAGACACTCAAGGGAATGAGGATTCTTGGCAATGGCATATTAATGAGCCATCTAGAAAATGGATCCTCCAGCCTCAGTCAAGTCATCAGGTAGGTGACCTCAACTCCTGACCCACTACCTCAGAGATCCTGAGCCATAACCATACTGCTAAGCTACTCCAAAATTCCTGACCCACAGAAACTAAAATAATATTTGCTGTTTTAAGCTGTTTGGGGATAATTTATACGCAGTAATAGATAATTGATAGGATATCCAAACTGATGATGTGGTTTATACCACCGGTAAACTGAAGAAATCTTCTTGTCAAAAAACTCAAAACAGGAGACCCATGAGATCTTTATTAGTTTCCTGGATAGGCCGATAAGGAATTGGAAGTGGTATAAGCCCAAATTCTGGGACTTTACACAAAATTATTTGAAGAAATACCAGTCTTTCCAACAGCTACATTATAATATTATGCATTTATAACAACACTTCAAAATCTAGAAACTAGGCTGATGGCTTTATGTTTGACATAATTCTTTACTGAATCAAATAAACCACTGCATATTTCCCTTTTAGACTTGGTTTTTAGATCTTCTGTGTTGACCGGAAAGATAAGTAACTTTTAGATACCTATCTAAAAATCTATCTGTACACAAGAAAGACTGATTCTTAAAAAGGATCCATTTCTCTGTCCCTTGACAGCATCTTTGAAGTTGCTGATGTGTTTATTAAATGTTACCAGCTTGTTTGGTTTTATGTCTCCAACAGGTCAAATCCTTTTTCAATTTAAATGTTACCAAAGTTTATAAATACATACATATACTAATATATATATTTTTACATGTAATAAATATATGTGAATATGTATATATACATACATACACATCTATATGTGTGTATATAAAATATGCATTAAAATATATAATGTTTATTATAAAATATAAGATGTACAAAAATATTTACATCCTAGGACAGGTGTAGGGAGCCATGGTGCTTTTAGCATGCAAATAGAAGCTATATCAACTAACCTTTTCAAAACTATCTGCAGTATCTGTGTAGAAGTTCCAGGACTCTGAATACTACTAGCATTAGATACCAGGAAGATTTCAATAGCTAAAAGCATTTCAATCTCAGATAAATAGGAAGGAATCAGTAGAAGTTTTCTGTATAAATTTCCCTCCAATGGTGGGTAGCAACCCAATGAAAGAGCACCTGGAAATCAAAAAATAGATCAAACTTTACTAAAACCCCAAAAGGTGAAAAGCTAGACTTCCACAGGTGATTAATTACTTACCTTACAGAATGAGTCTGCACATCAGGTTTATTATACAAATTACATGATTTATTATAAAAATTATATATCCTAGTACATTTGATATTATTATTTGTAAAATGCTTCTGAAACATTAAATATGAAGTAAGAAATTTATTTTAAAAACTCTGCTCTGAACATTAAATTTTTGAACCTCATTGTGGCAACTGCCCATTTATTTCAAACCATAATCAACACAACATAATTTCAGAGTAACTAAAAAACCAGAATAGCAACTCAGGTTTTGTTTTAATTGGATCTGCTCTAATGGCAACTACATATATTTGTAATTATTGCCTATCCTGAATTATGAATCCAAAATGTTAAAAAAAGTAGAAATTATTTATAATTTGAAGATTTTTCTGTCACACAGATATACTATTTTTGAGCACTTATTTATACTGCTGTTATAGTTTAGGTAATAAACATTTACTGTCTATTATATGTGTGACATTGAGCTAAGCACTATTTAGATATAAAAATAAGTAAAATATGTATCTTTCCTGTAGGTGCTCAGTGTGTTGTAGGTGCTCACCAATTCATGTTCTAAAAATTTTACTTTTCAAGAAAAGAGATTTAATTTTTAAACTGTTTAGGTGTGTCTTACAAATGATATATACGGAAATCCCCTTAAGTCCTAAGACATCCAAACTGTATATAGACAATATTATACTGTTATGCTTTACTGAAACCAATTTAAATCTGTATATAAAAGTTGTTTAAAATATTTTGGCGGGGGGGTGGGAGGTTGGGGTACCAGGTGGTGGGTATTATAGAGGGCACGGCTTGCATGGAGCACTGGGTGTGGTGAAAAAATAATGAATACTGTTTTTCTGAAAATAAATAAACTGAAAAAAAAATATTTTGTTAGACTACGTTCTTTAAGAAAGCTAATGTGGGGTTTCCTGGGTGGCTCAGTCATTAAGCGGCTGCCTTCGGGTCAGGTCATGATCCCAAGGCCAGGGATCCAGCCCCACATCAGGCTTACTGCTCAGGGGGGCGCCTCCTTCTCGCTCTCTCACTCCCCCTGAGTGTGTTCCCTCTCTCACCATCTCTCTCTCTGTCAAATAGATAAATAAAATCTTAAAAAAAAAAAGAAAAGAAATCTAATGTGGATGATGGTTAATCTATGAGGACTTACTGTGTGCCAGGAACCTGTGTTAAATACATAGGTTTTACCTAATTTTAACTGACAGTTTACTACCTTTGAAATTAGGTACAGTGACTCCCATAAGATAGGTAAGGGGCTTTGGGAATCACCCCAGCCTTCTGACTCCACAGATTTTGGATTCCTAAATACTAGGTAGTCCCACCTCCCTAGGTCTCTTAGAGGACGAACCCTATCAACTCATTAACTTTTCTAGCTATTGATAGGTATAATTTACATACATTCTTATTTTACTTTGCTGACCAGATGGGGGAAACAAAAAATAACAAACTGAATAGAAATTTACCATCATTAACTTTTCTGCCTAAAAAGCAAATTTGAAAAGAAAAATATTCCCATTTGGTTTTACAGGAAAAACAATGGAAAGACACACTAATAACATCTCCCTTCCTGACTTTTTAGCTCTGAGAGAAAATCAGTATTTTTAGGATTAGGGAGAGTAAATCAGGAGCATTAGGAAGGCAACTTTATTGTCCCTGGACAGTTGCCTTCTGATTAGTTTGAAAACAAAAAGCAAAGCCAAGCCATAAATAAAGGGAAAGACAATTCACAGAGTGGAGAAAAAAACTGAAATTCATGTATTCTACATAGGACTTGCATCCAGAGTGTATATATATCTATATGTATATTATATGCATGTATATATGTGTGTACTCTTACAGCTCAACCAATAAATATAATTAAGAAACATACAAAGAAAAAAATGGGTAAAGGATTTAACAGACATTTCTCCACAGAAGATACACAAATGGCCAATAAGCACATGAAAGGTGTTCAACATCATTAATATTATGCAAAATCAAAACCACAATGAAATATCAGTTTATATCCACCAAGAAAGCTAAAATAAAAAACACAGTGTAATAAGTGTTGGTGAGGATGTGAAGAAACTGGAAATTTCAAACTTGGGTGGTGGGCATATAAACAAAATGATGCAGCTTTTTTGAGAAAGTACATTGGTAGTTTCTCAAAATGCTAAACACAGATTTACCATATGAGCCAGCAGTTCTGCTCCCAAGAAAAATAAAAATATATGTCCACACAAGAACCTGTATGTGAATGTTTGCAATAGTATTATTCATAATAACTAAAAAGTAGACATGACTCAAGTGTCCATCAAAGGATGGGTGGATAAATAAATTCTGCACAATGGAATATTATTCAGCAATAAAAAGGAATAAAGTATTGATACGTGCTACAACATGGATGAACCTGGAAACAATATGCTAAGTGGAAGAAGCTAGTCATAAAACAACTACATACTGAATTATTTCACTTAAGTGAAATGCCCAGAATGTGCAAATCCACAAAAATAGAGTAGATTAGCTGTTGTCTAGGGCTAGGTCAGCAGGAGGCATATATACGGCCATACCACCCTGAACGTGCCCGATCTCGTCTGATCTCAGAAGCTAAGCAGGGTCGGGCCTGGTTAGTACTTGGATGGGAGAATGCTAATGTATTTAGGATTTCTTTTTCTGGAGGTGCTGAAGATGTTCTAAAATTAGATTGTGATGATGGCTGCACAATTCTGTGAGTATAATGAAAACTAACGCACTGTCCACTTTAAATGGGTGAATTTTATGGTATGTGAAGTTATTTCAATAAAACTGTATAAAATGTTAAAAAAAAAAAAAAAAGCAAAACAAAGGCACTAGCACCATAGTCTTAACAGTGTCTTAATGAAAAAGCCATTGGCCCAGAATCAAGTACCACTAGACTGATTATAAGACACTGAAAGGCTTTCCTAGAGTGCTAACTATGGGTGAAGCTAAATCTAAAGATCCAATGATACTTTAAATGTCAACACTGACAGGAAATAAAATGTTGAAAAGACTGGTCAGTGATTGTAAATTACTCATTTCATTCTATAACTCAGGCAAATTAAAAACAAAAAACAAAACAACAACAACAACAAAAAAAAAACCAAGAGGCACCTGGTGTCTCAGCCTGTTACGCGTCTGCCTTCTGTTCAGGTGATGATCCCAGGGTCCTAAGATGGAGCCCAACATTAGGCTCCCTGATAGGCGGCAGGGAGTCTGCTTCTCCCTCTCTCTCTACCCCTCCCCCTGCTAGTGCTTTCTTTCTCTCTTTTATAAACAAAGAAAATCTTTTAAAAAACAAAAATACTCTGTCCTATACCTCACCTGCATAAGTCCCAGAAGTACACTGCATATGAAACTAGGAACAGATAGGTTTAGATAAAAGGAAAAGTGCTAGTAAAAAAGGTACTGACTTGCACCTAGGCATGAATCACTTTAACACTATTAAAAAAGAAAAACTATAAAAATAAATTATAATTAGGACTAGAAGAATTTGGGAGAAAAGTGGGGAATGATTGCTAATAAATACAGGGTTTCTTTTTGGCATAATGAAAATGTTCTGTGGTGATGGCTGCAAACTGTGAATACCTTACCACTGCTATAAATGGGTGAACTGTAATGGTATTTGACTTATATCTCAATATCTGTTAATAAAAAATTTTACAAGTTTTTTTTTAAGTTCAACTGCTTTTAGAATTTTATTTCCAACTTAAAAATAGAGATCCATAGAAATCTCACTGAAATGTTTCCAAGTTTAGGTTTTGTTCCTGTACCATCTAAACACCTTCTAATGGCATGTTCCCCAAATTGCATAATTATTTGGAAAATAAATAACCCCATCAACATAATTCTAAAAACTAAAATCAAGAAGTTACAGCAAACTGTATTTATATACCTTGTGTGTGATTTCTAGTTATCTGCAGGGAAATAGTATAAGGAGTTGAAACATAACCACAAAATTGAAATGAGGTGTTCATGAACAAACAGTTCTACATCTCCTCTAAATTTCTGATCGCCCTTTAAAAAAAAAAAAAAAGAAAACTTCTTTCAAAACTTCTTTTGATTGACCCAGCACATAATCTGTATACATTTAACTGAAATGAAAATTTTACCAAATAATACTTAACTTACTACCCGTAATGTATGCTAATATTTTCTTTCTTGTTTCATTGGGGAAAAAGTTACCACCTGCTAAACTGATCACAGCTGGTAGAAAACACTTCCAAATTCAGAAAGGTTACTTTGCTGGTAGGGATGGCTGGGATGTTTGGCAAATCTGGCACGGTAGTGACACATAGTAGGCACTCAAATGTTTGTTATATACATAGCAGTTAAGGAAATAGAAATTTAACTGTGTCTGGGTGGCTCAGGTCATGATCTCAGGACTGTGAGATCAAGCTTAGAATTCTTTCTCTCCTGTCCCTCCCCCTCTTGCTCACTCTCTATCAAAAAAGAAAAGAAAAAAAAGTAAATTTAAGATGAATTACTGCAGGAATGCAGAAAAGAATTGTTTTCTGGATCCAGATTCTATACAAAATTACTTCCCAATTCAATTCAAATACCTGTGGGGTGGCTGGGATTAGAGAAAGCATTAGTTTTCCAGGCTTACTGGTTAGGGAGAAACAACTGTAAATAGATTAACAATATTCTATTACTAGGAGCCATGCAAAAAACTTGTGTATCATGTTCAGTAATGGCAGCTCTGTACTTCCTATGTGGCCTGCTATAAAATATTCTAACTTATAAAGATTGGGGATATAGCGGGGATGAATAAAATATATAAATACTCCTTAAACTTCATTCTACCAGTTATTTTACTCTGGTATACTTACAAGCTAAGCCAAACTGGTTCAAATGCTGTCATTTATTTCCTTTGTGCACCCTCCAGTGGGCATACTTATGTACAAAGAAATGAAGATATAGTAAAACAAACAAACAAAGAACAACCAAAAAAAAAAAAACCCAAAAAAACAAAAAACCAAGAAAGAGTAAGTTTCCAAAGAGAGCACAAATCTGGGTAGACCACTATTATCTGAATGTGTATCAACTGTTCTTTTTACATATTTAAATGCCTAGTCATAAAAATTATACAAGGCTTCAGGGTTAGAAAATCAAAGTCAAACTAATGTATCAAATATAAATTTTTTAAAATGTAACTTACTTTTGTAGTGGGCTCTGGCTTTGAGCCATAAACAACTCCTTCCTAAAGAAGTAATTAATCTTCTAAGAAAGGAGAAATCAATAGGGATGTTCTTTGAAATCATGAATTCTGCTACAGAGGATGACATACCAAGACTGTTGCTTTCTATACAGGCATCCAGAAGTTTATTAAAGAGAAGGCTATACTGTGAGACCTCCACAGTTTCTGGAAAACAAACAAAAAAAAAGGTATAATGAAATCGATTTTAGTCTCTCCATCTTCTCTCTCTCACTACTTTTCCTTTCTTTCTGTTCCCCTTGGCACTTTGCTTCCCACTATGGGAGTCACAGTCACTGAAATGCAATCATCTTATAGACTAAGAAACAAATAAGCATTCAACAAAAGCAAATACATTCATTTACTTTGTAATAAAGAATAAGAAAGGAAGCTTGACAATTATTGCAGAGGCTGCATTAATACCCATTTGTGATCCCACTGTCTGTAACTGCAGTGTCTCAAAATGAATGACTTGCACAGTACTGCTTGCATTGTCTACAGTTCAGAACTCAGACTTAATTTCCCATGACTAAAAATAAATCACCCCCTAATATTCTCTCTCAAAAACAAATCTTTCATTGGGTATTTCTAGTTCAATTCCTCACTTAGAAGAAAGTGAAGTCACTACCAAGTCTCTTATTCCCTATATTTAGTCAGTTCAATCTATAACCTAGACTCTGGTCTTTATCACTTTATTGGCAGCATCCTTTAGTGAATCAGGCCTTAGCAGAAAATTAATCTCCTTACCTTTTCGTCTCTTCCTGAACATCTCTACCAATGGAACTTCTCTGATAAAGCACTGTGGGAGGCCCTTGTGATGAAGTGGTAAGCAGCCACTCTGAACCTATCGCTCAGCTCATTTTGACCCAAAGCTTTTGCTCATGCTTCCCTTCCTGTTCATATAAGACCTGCGTGTTAGGATTCAAGAGCGCTACCTACTATTGCCCACATTAACATTCCCTTTCTTTGAACTTGTCATTTGTTAATTTCCTCCAATTATTCCATGTTTCCCTATGTTCCAAGGTAATGGAAACTAAAATCTATATTTATATAGAAAAAGTATTTTTCATTATTCTAATACAATGAATTTTGACCACATAAAGCTTGCTGTGGGCATTACTGTTTGCTGCTGACCTGACAGGTAGGGAAAGGGGACTGATGAAAACAGTTGGGAAATGCTGATAACCCAAAGGTAAGCACCCCTGCTTTAAAAAAATAAAACAAAAATCAAAAAAGCATATTCAATTTTCAGAGAACAGATTTACAGAAAACAGTATCATTAAAAATATATGTTGAACCAAAACAGGTGCAGAACTGTTTCTTCTTTAAACATCAGATGGAGATGCCTGGGTTCTCAGTGAGTTGAGTGTCTGCCTTCAGCTCAGGTCATGATCCCAGGGTCCTGGGATGGAGTCCTGTGTTGGGCTCCTTGCTTGGTGGGGAGTCTGCTTCTCCCTCTGCCTGCCTCTCCCTGCTTGTGCTCTCTCTCTCTCTAATAAATAAACAAAATCTTAAAAAACTTAAAAACAACAACAACAAAAAAAAGATGGACAATAGATTATTTGAAACTTTTGAAACAACAGATTAATTGAAACATACCTTGAGAATTTTGAAAACCTGGTAGATTTTGCAAAACTTCAAATGTCTGTCTATAAAGGCTCTTGGCTAAGATTTCATGTGCAATTGTACAGAGCAGATTATGTCGATTGAGTACATCCAGTCTATCACAAGGCCACAGTGGTGTACTGATGATCCATTCTGACTCTTCCAAAAAGAGAAAGGTACTAATAATTTATACTACGGAAATTACACTTAACAGTATAATCACAACTGTTTTCAAATATGTTAAGCATCAATACTTAAGTATGTGTTCAGAAAAGATAACAATGACTCAAATTCATTAAAAGCAATTTATATAGTGATGATCACCATCCTAAGGAGATGCAAACTAATGAGCACTTTGTTATATGTATTTTTTAAAATTATTTATTTATTTATTTGACAGAGAGAAATCACAAGTAGATGGAGAGGCAGGCAGAGAGAGAGAGGGAAGCAGGCTCCCTGCTGAGCAGAGAGCCCGATGCGGGACTCGATCCCAGGACCCTGAGATCATGACCTGAGCCGAAGGCAGCAGCTTAACTCACTGAGCCACCCAGGCGTCCCAAGTTATATGTATTTTTTAATTCTTCATTTTTCTAAGTGTACATATCAGTTATTGATTCTGAAGTTAATGTTTATTTTTGCATGACAATGTTTCAACTATAGTGAATATTTGTTATAATGTAAAATATTATTTATGTGGGCAAGTTTAACAACTTTACAATAAAGAATACATAATTTAGGGGCCCCTGGGTGGCTCATTTGGTTAAGCTTCCAACTCTCTTGATTTCAGCTCAGATCATAATCTCCAGGTCAAGAGATTAAGCCCTGCACTGGGCTCTGCAATGTACTCAGTGTAGAGTTGTCTTGAGATTCTCTCCTTTCCCCCTGCCCCTTTCCCTGCTGGCACACATACTCTCTCTCTCAAATAAATAAAGGGGAACCTGGGTGACACAGTCAGTTAAGCGTCATACTCTTGGATTCAGCTCAGTTTGTGATCTTAGGGACATGAGACTGAGCTTTACATCAGGCTCCACAATCAGTGTGGAGCATGCTAACATTTCTCCCTCTGCCCCTTCCCACACATGAGTGGTCTATTCTCTCTTTCTCTCTAAAATAAATAAACCTTTAAAAAATAAAATACATAAATAAGATCTTTAAAAAATATACATAATTTAATTAGTTATTTTGGAGAACAGGTTTTCCCACCAGTTTCTTAAATAATTTTTATTATAAAATATTTTATATGTACATAAGAATATCTAATGTACATAAGTTATAAAAACATAATAAAGTTTTATGTACCTTTCATTCAGCTTTAAAAAAAGAATATTACCTACAATTGCTCAGGTTCCTTGATTTCTGCCCTGATTTGCATATCAAAAGCAATAGGAGACTGTAATACACAAAACTGAGGTGCTAAAATATTAGATATGTCAGTATTTTATCATTTACCTAATTCCCTCAATCATCATACACAAGATACATAAATGAAACATTGTTATATAACAAATCACATTTCCATGTTCTTTTTTAACTGGACTAAATACAGGAGACATTTTTCCTTTGTGACCTTCCCAGCACAATAAATACAAAAAATATTAAAGAAAGATTTGGCAATTCATGTATACAATGCCAAAATAAAATCTTAATTGTCCAGTATAGCTTTAAAACAGGAGCTTATTGTTAAATTACTAGAGCCCACTTGATTGACCGATTGCTTGACTTGCCTCACAGTATGTGCTACGCAATGTTTTACAAATACTGGTGCTCAATTAAACAGATACTTTCATTACTCCCAAATTTGCTTAAGTTTTACTATATCAAGAAATTTAGATGAACTTACTATCTTCTGAAAGACTACCTAAATCATCTGTTGAACACAATTCTCATTTCCTCCCAATAATTCCCCAAAATAAAATAAATCACCATTCCTTATAAGCTGAATTTTATTTTTATCAAATAAGTTCAATTATTTTTTGTTAAACATATATCTGGTAGATATGTCATATTTATAAAAAGTAGACTACTAAGTGGTCTTTTCTCATAACAATTACATTGTTCTTCATTTAGTACTCCTTTTTAAATTATTAAGGTAGAATAATGGTCCCTTTTTTGAAAGAATAGATGGTATTTTAGGAGATTCATTTTGAAATCTTAACAAACTGTGTAGCTATCTTAAAGAATCTGAGTAAGGGAGCGCCTGGGTGGCTCAGTGGGTTAAACCGCTGCATTCAGCTCAGGTCATGATCTCAGGATCCTGGGATCGAGCCCCGCAGCATCGGGCTCTCTGCTCAGCAGGGAGCCTGCTTCCTCCTCTCTCTCTGTCTGCCTCTCTGCCTACTTGGGATCTCTGTCTGTTAGATAAATAAATAAAATCTTAAAAAAAAAAAAAGAATCTGAGTAAGTTGGTCATTTTATGTACCAAAGTTAACTGAGACTGGTAATTGGGAAGTCATTTGGAAATTAATAGCTTAAAACTAATCCACCCCATTCATAACTCTATCGCTTTTATGAATATTTTATAAGAACTCGTATGAGAGGGTGCCTGGGTGCCTCAGTCAGTTAAGCGTCTGCCTTCCACTCAGGTCATGATCCCAGAGTCTTGGGATCAAGTCCCCATGTCAGGCTCCCTGCTCAGTAGGGAGTCTGCTTCTCTGCCCCTCCCCTGGCTGGTGCTTTCTTCCTCTCTCTCCCTTACTAACTCACTCTCTCTCTCTAATAAAAAAATAATTTAAAAATCTTTAAAAAAAAAGGACTCTTATGAGAATTAAATTTTCAAAAACAAAACCAGTTTACTTGTGTAAATACTAGTCCTATGGTAGGAAAAGTTCTCATTGCATTAACCCTGTTTTTCTCTGTTTCACAGTTGGGAATATTTTCCATTTGTCTAAAAAATCTGAGTCAAAGGGCAAGCAAATTTTCTATAATATCAATTGTTTATTTACCTTCCAACATATGCATATTCAATCATTACTCATGCAAGATTTTGAATATAGGGCACTAAGAATATAAAGAGTATTAAGACAGTCTGCAGAAAATGAATCTCCAGGCTAGTCAGTAAAATTACCAAATTACTACTCTTAACCATAGTGAATAATGCATATGCCATAAGGAATATCTAAAGATACCTTCCCCCTTTAATATATACATTTATTATAATCCCAATCAAATTTCCTATAGAACTATAAGAAAAACTGACTCAGTAACTCTGAAATTCATCCAAAAGAATAAACACTTGAGAATGTAAATAATAGTTTTGGAAGAGAAGGTTGCATATTCTAAAACCAACTAAAAAGAGTTTGGTGCTGCCACAGAAACAGAAATCCCTGGGAGAGAAAGCTAGTACAGAAATAGACATAAGCAGACACAAGATTCTAATATAAGGTAAAAGTAGCATTTCAAATAAGTGAATAAAGGAAGAGTTGTGACATTTTGGGTAAATAAAATTACATTCCTACCTCATATAAAAATTTAAATCTGGTTATGAAACCAAAATTTTGAAAAACATAGGGTAAATACAGAATTTTGAGATCGCTAAGGACTACCTAAAGCATGATACAAAACAAAAATTAGGAGTAATTTAAAAAGCAGAAACAGACCCATAAATACTGAGAATAAACTGTGGTGGACAGGGAATAAACAAAATAGGTCAAGGAGAGTGGGAGATAAAGGCTTCCAGTTATGAAATGAATAAGTCATGGGAATAAAAGATACAGCACAGGGAATATAGCCAATGGTATTCTTTTTTTTTATTTTAAGATTTTATTTATTTGACAGAGATGACAGCAAGAAAGGGGGAGGGGGAGAGGGTGAAGCAGGCTTCTGGCTGAGCAGGGATCCCAGTGTAGGGCTCAATCCCAGGACCTGGGATCATGAACTGAGCTAAAGGCAGACGTTTAACAACTGAGCTACCCAGGTGCCCCTAGTCAAAGGTATTCTAATAGTACTGTATGGTGATAGATGCTAGCTATGCTTGTAGTGAACATAAACATAACATATAGGGATGTTGAGTCACTATGTTGTACACTTGAAACTAATGTAATATAGTGTGTCGGGTATACTAAAAAAAGGAATATTAAAAAAATTAAAAGTTATACCAAAAAAAAATACTAAAAAGATAAAAAGCAGTTTATGTTTAAGTAGAAAAAGGCCAGATGGGCAAAAGAAAAACAAAATGCAAAAATGTCATAAAGTTAAAGGAAAATGAGAAACTAAGAAAAATATTTGCAAATATCCCAACAGATCAAGGACTAATATCTTTATTAATTAAGGCTAGTCAGTGAGATTATCAAATAACTATATCATTAATTAATAACAATATTATTAAGAAAGAACTCTCATAATATTAAGGGGCATAACTTACAGTATGGTATTTCCTAAGTGTGATAAATATGCATCACTGATTTAAGTACCTGACTGATTTTTAGTTACATAATTTTAGTAATTTATTTGTGTATTACAAAAATTATAAAAATAAAAAAGCACATTAAGTATAAAAACAGATTAAACTGGTGATTTCATAGGTATTATTGTTCAGGATAAGTCCAGGCTGGTTGATTTACTTTAAATTAATATTCCTATTTTGGGGGGCCTGGGTGGCTCATTCGGTTAAGCATTCAACTCTCGATTTCGGGGAGTCTGCTTGAGATTTTGCTCTCTCCTTCTCCCTCTGCGCCCTACCCCCTGTTCACATGCACTCTCTCTAAAATAAATCTTTAAAAAAATGTTTATTTTTAAAATATAAATGGTCATGGGGCGCCTGGGTGGCTCAGTGGGTTAAGCCGCTGCCTTCAGCTTGGGTCATGATCTCAGGATCCTGCGATTGAGTCCCACATCGGGCTCTCTGCTCAGCAGGGAGCCTGCTTCCTCCTCTCTCTCTCTCTCTGCCTGCCTCTCTGCCTACTTGTGATCTCTGTCTGTCAAATAAATAAATAAAATCTTTAAAAAAAATATAAATGGTCGCTACAGAAAATTAAAGCAAAACAGAAAGTACAAAGAAGAAATTAACAAAAACCTAATGCATCACTGAAAATAACCAGTGGTCACATTTGATGAAAATTATTTGGGAAGGAGGTGTAATGACCTAAATAGTGGCTATGCTTACATAGGTAGATAGAAGTGAAACTGTTATATGAAAACAGAGACTGAAGAAGATGGCCTGGCCCAACACAACATTGTGCTGAACAGAGCCTTCCACTGATTGAAAATGAAGATGATACAGTTTTATAAATATTAACATTGTTTATATGCTTATATTAGTACTGCAATAACAGTCACTGGTCTAGGTATTCAGGCTAACATGTATGCTAAATTTCCTACTACAAAAAGATTAACACTTTTCTAAACAAACCAAAACACACACACACACACACACACACACGCTTTAAACTATTCTAGCCTACAACAACAGAGATGGACCTTGAGAGCATTATGCTAGGGGAAATAAGAGAAAAAGAAAGACAAATACTGTATGATCTCACTTATATGTGGAATCTTAAAAAAAAAAAAAAACCAAACTCCTAGCGCTGCCTGGGTGACTAAGCTGGTTAAGCATCTGTCTTTGGCTCAGGTCGTGATCCCTGGGTCCTAGGATCAAGCCCACATCAGGGTCCCTGCTCACTGGGATGTCTGGTTCTCCCTTTGCCTTCCCCTCTGCCCCTCCCCCTTGTGCTTATGCACTTTGTCTCACATAAATAAATAAAATCTTTAAACACACACACACACACATATTTCCTAGAAAAAGAGATCACATTTGTGGTTATCAGAAGTGGGAGGTAGGGAAATGGATGAAGGTGGTCAAAAGGCACAAAATTCCAATTATAATATTGGGGATGTAATATACAACATGGTGACTATAGTTAACATTGCTCTATGACATACAGAAAAGTTGTTGAGTATAGATCCCAAGCCTTCTCATTACAAGGGAAAAAGCAACTTTTTTTTTTTGGTATCTGTATGAAATGATGGATATTAGCTAAACTTGGAGTACTAATCGATTCACAACATATGTGTCATTATGTTATACTCCTTAAACTTACACAGTGGTATGTATCAATTATATCTCAATAAAACTAGGAAAAAATCTAAAACAAAAACTCCTCTACACATTTCCTCCCTAGGAAGGTGCAAAGATAGCTAAAGGAAGAAAATCTGTAAGTAATGTATAATAAAAATGGTAATACTTAATAGCACTGGTTAACAAACTAAAGGAATGACTTGAGGAAGTGTGGTTTAGGGACACAAGGGAGATGTGAGAAGTCCTCATGTGAGAGAGCTATAGGGTAGTGGTCTTCAAAGTGAGGTCCCCAGACCAGCAACATCTGAGAACTTGTAAGAAATGCAAATTCTCAGGGCCCATCCCAGACTTAATGAATCAGAAAAATCTGGGAATGGGCCAAGTAATTTGTATTTTAACAATCTTCCAGTGTGTTCTGATGGTCAGTTTTGAGAACCATTGTCTTGGATTTATAAAAACAAGATCAGAATCACCATCTTCCTCAGGTGGCTGAGAAGGTTAGATCCGGGTCTGTTTGTGTAGTTTCTGTTTTGGCTCTAGTTGTAATTTCATAAAGTCCATTTAGAGGAAAGACTAGGGAAATAACAGTACTGGTATAAGGCTTAAAAATATGGACTTTGCAACCAGACAGACCTAGACTGGAATTCTTGCTTCATACTTATTTGCTGTGTGATCTTCTCTGAACCTCAGTGTCTTCATCTTGGGATACCTTCACCTACCTCATTGGGTTAGTGTTGATTAAATGAGATGACACAAGTAACAAACTTAGCACAATGCTTTGGTACATAGCAAATACTCATGTTATTAAATCAATAATGAAGAGAAAGACTAAAATCTGAAAAGAGACCAAGAACATGAACTAGTAATTCACAAAAAGGAGTAAGAGTTAAATTTTCCAAGAAGCAATGTATGTATAGTACATTAAAGCAGTTAACAGTCATTTCTGGGTAGACTGCATAAGGAATTTCTATCATCAGTTTTTCTTATCTACCTTTTCCTATTTCTTGATAATGAATATGTGTGACTTACATTAAGGCAATAATTTATTTTAAAGTTCAAGGGCAGCTTCTCAAGAAATGGCATAACTTTATAAAATGTATATTCTAAAGAGTTAAGACACTTATTCTTCAGCCTTGAAACAATCATTATATAAGTTATGATTTTAAGGCTCTTTTTTTTATGCTGGTAAGGGGAGAAGGCAGGAATATGTTGTTCAATTGTCAAGAAAGAAGCTACTAGTGCTGCGAAAGAGTTTTAAATGTCAAATTAAAAAGCCAAAATAAGGGTGATCTGGGTGGCTCAGTGGGTTAAAGCCTCTGCTTTCAGTTCAGGTCATGATCCCAGGGTCCTGGGATCGAGCCCCGCATTGGGCTCTCTGCTCAGCAGGGAGCCTGCTTCCACCTCTCTCTGTCTGCCTCTCTGCCTACTTGTGATCTCTGCCTGTCAAATAAATAAATAAAATCTTTAAAAAAAAAAAAGCCAAAATAATAGATTTCTTATCATAAAGTCTACCACTCACTAAAATGTGTAAAATATTCTGCATTTCTCAAACATGACTAATGTATAACTCTTCTACAGAAAGTTTAGTAGGTAATAAGTACATATTTTTTTCAAAAGGAAAAAATATAGAAAAAAATATGTAAAAAGTTAATCTGCCACTTATCTCTGTCCTCCAATCACTCAATTCTTCTTCCCAGAAGCAACCACTACCATTTGTTTCTGGTGCATCCTTCTACAAATATTTTAAGGGTATAAAAGCAAATACATATGTATCAATATTACTTATTTTTGTTACTGTGCAACTGTTCTGCACATTCCCTTTTTAACCTGGCAATAGATCCTGCAGATCATTCCAAATGAGTATCTATCTGCCTCATTCTACTCCATCTTATGGCTATCACCCTGTTAATCAACTGGTACTCTCTTAATGGACATTTAAGTTATATGAATCCTTTGTTATCACTGTTGATGGTAAAAAATAAAAAAAGATTCTGGATAACTTATAGTACATACGCTTGCATTTGCAGGAGAAATTCCTAGAAACAGAGATGATATATAAAAGGAAATAAGCATGCCTAAATTTTGACAGATATTTAGCCAATAAACTGCTAAAGACAATGTATATGAATGCCTGTTTCTCTATACTCTCAAGAAAAGTATATCACTAAACTCTTGTTTTGCTAGTCTGACAGTAACTTTAATATGCATTTCATATTACATAATATGTAATACATAATATGTATTTCATAATACGTGAGGTATTACTCTCACGTGTTACAAGTGAGATAGAGAACTTTGTATTTCCTTTCTACAGACAGGTCTGTTTATTGCAGAATTCTTTTAAGAACAAAACAATTCTGGGGAAGGGGCAAAATGTGGCAGAATAGAGGACTTCATTTCATCTCCTCCCCTGAATTTAGCTGTTTATCTATTATCAAACCATTCTGAACACACACAAATTCAACCTCAGAAAAGAATATTTATCTGGATCTCCACAAGCAGAAAAATTACCTTTTTTTGCAAGGTAGGAGGTGCGGAACCTTGAATCTTCTGGGGAAATATCCAAAGATAAGTGGACAGGGGAGGAAGCCTCCATAAGCCAGACACCAGAAAGTGATATAACACCAGGGCAAAAAAATCAGGACCTTTGGAAATCTATCTAGTGAGAAGCATCCCCTTCTGAAAAGGGTACAGGGAGTGAAGAAGGGCAGAATTCTAGGTATCATTGTGGACTCAGGATTTCCAGAAGACTCTGAAAGAACGGGGAGCCCAAAGTAATAGAATGCTCAAGCAGTAGAGTGGGGAGACTGGTTATGGTCAGCAAGCCCAGAGGGTACTTTCAGCTCTGGGCACCATAAATGGCTAGCAGAGCCTGGACAGAGAAAGACCTCTGCCTGACCACTCTGGAAAGGACTAGAAGGTGCGGGCTGTCTAATATCCTAGGGGAGATATAGAACAGCTTGTGCCCATGATAGGGACAGCTCTCAGGGCAGTGTGGCGACGAAGAGATGCCAAGGCAACACTGAGCATGACCTAGGAGCTGTGAAAAATGGTGCACATGCAAGAGCCCATGGCTGCTGGCAGAGTCATAAGGCCCAAAGATGCTGGCGGGTCCCCGTGACTCCCCGGGAGAGGTGCCCTGGGCACAAACTGCATTAATCTGTGGAGTTTGGTACATTCAGAGGTGGAAATAGATTGACCTGGAACATCTGTTAGCAGGAAGGGGTATGACACCACAACACTGGAGCTCTGGGCTTGAGATTCCTGCATGGCCATGTTTGTTCTGACCCTCTAAAGGGAAGTGGAAAGATGCCAAAGAACAAAAAAGTCCTGCACCCAACCAGCTCACATTAAGCCCATCCCCCTGACAAGCGGTGGGGCAATTCCGCACAGGCAAAGACACCTAAGTAGCAGGCTGCTCCCCCAGAAGACAGACTGGAAGAACAGGTTTCAAATAAGCAAAGCTTATTTCTGTCAAATAAATAAATAAAATATTTTTTAAAAAGGGAAGGGGGAGTAAAACTCTAACGCCCAGGAAAAATAATATAGGGAGCTCCAGTTGTTCCTTCACAACTCGCTTATACTGCAGGGTAAACTTTCCATTTCTTTTTTAGTTTCATTTCTTCTTATTATTTTTTTTTAACACTGTTCCTGTTTCAAGTAGGTTATTTCCCAACCTATGTTTTTAAGTTGCTTCTTAATTTTATTTTTTTCACATATATTTTATAGACTTATGTCCCACACTAGCCCATTTTTCATTCTATTCAATTTTTATCTTAATATATACGTCAGTTCTGATTCCTTTGCAATTTGGGAATATAGTGTCTTCTAATACACAGACCAAAAATCAAGCAGGAACAGGCAGATCACCCTGCTGTGTCTACCCTGAGAGATTGTAATCACTCTTCCCACACCTCCCACCCTTTTTTCCCTCTCTTTTCTTTTTTCTTTTCTTTTTTATTGTTTTGGCTCATCTTGGCTCTGGTGGCATACCCATGGTAGCCCTCGACAACTTCAGATTTTTTTCTAAGGTGCATTTTGTTTATGTAGTGGTTGATATTTTAGATTCTGTACATTCCCTGAACCATGCCTCAACAGAATGACTAGGAGGAGGAACTCCTAACAAAGAAAAGAACCAGAAACAATGTTCCCTTCCACAGATCTAATGAACATGGATATAAGCAAGGTGTCAGAGATAGACATCAGGGTAGCAATCATGAAGTCAATAACTAGGTTTAAGAAAAGCATTAGTGACAATATAGAATCTCTAAGGGCAGAAATGAGATTGAATCAAGCTGAACTTTAAAATGCTATGAAAAAGACACATTCTAAACTAAATATTTTAACAGCCAGGGTACATAAGGCAGCAGAACGAATTAGTGATCTAGAAAAAAAACTGACAGAAAGGAAAGAAGCTGACAAAGATAGGGATAGGCAGCTAGTAACCCATAAGAACAGAATAATGCCAAGAAACATTCCAATGTCAGAATTATTGTGATCCCTGGGGATATGGAGACAGAGAGAGGCCCAGAGGGTATATTTGAGCAAATTAGACGTGAGAACTTCTCTAATCTGGGAAAGGAAACAAGCATTTGTGCCCAAGAGACAGAGAAGATTCCTTCCAAAAATCAATAAAAACAGATCAACACACTGACATATACTACTAGTGAAGCTTGCAAATCTTAGAGCCAAAGCAGCTATCCTGAGAGCAGCCAGGGAGAAAAAATATCTTATGTACAGAGGGAAGAACATCAAAATAATATCAGACCTGTCCACAGAGACCTGGCAAGCCAGAAAAGACTAGCAAGACATATTCAGGATACTAAATGAGAAGAACATGCAGCCCAGGATACTTAATCCAGCAAGGATGTTATTCAGAATGGATGGAGAAAGAGCTTACAGTACCAGCAGAAACTGAAAGAATATGTGATCATCAAGCCAGCTCTACAAGAAATATAAAGGGAAATTCTATAAAAGAAGAAAGAAAACCTAAAATTTATAGAGACAATCTATAGAAATGTGGACTTTAAAGGGAATACAATGGCACTAATTTCATATCTTTCAATAGTTATTCTCAACGTGAATGGGCTGAATGCTCCCACTAAAAGCCACAGGGTTTCAGACTGGATAAAAAAGCAGGACTCACCCATATGCTGTCTATAAGAGACTCATTTTGAACCTACAGACACCTCCAGATTGAAAGTGAGAGGATGGAGAATGACTTATCAGGCCAAAAGACCTCAAAAGAAAGTTGAGGTAGCAATTCTCACATCAGACAAATTAAATTTTAAACCAAAAACTATAGTAAGAAGTGTAGAGGGATACTGTATCACACTTAAAGGGTCTATCCAACAAGAAAATCTAACAATCGTAAATATCTATGCCCCCAACATGGGAAGAGCCAACTACATGTAACAACTATTAACCAAAATAAGGAATCATAACTGATAATAATACATTAATAGTAAGAGGCTTCAACACTTCACTCAAGGCAATAGATAGAACATCTAACCAGAAGATCAAATAAGAAGGACACAATGGGCCAGATGGACTCCGTAGATAAATATGGAATAGTCCATCCTAAAACAACAGAATACTAATTCTTCTTGAGTGCAAATGGAACTTTCTCCAGAATAGACCATGTGACTTGGGTCACAAATCAGGTCTCAACCAAGACCAGAAGACTGAGATTATTCCTGAATATTTTCAGACCACAATGCATTGAAATTGGAACTCAGCCACAAAGAAAGAAAAATTTGGAAGGAATGCAAACACTTGGAGGTTAAAAAGCATCCTACTAAAGAATGAATGGATCAATCAGGAAATTAAACAGGAACTTAAACAATTCATGCAAACCAATGAAAATGAAAACACACTGGTTCAGAACCTATGGGATACTGCAAAGGCAGTCCTTAGACACAGCCACCCAAACCTCTCTCAAAAAATTAGAAAAATCCTGGAAGAACAGCTACCTTTACACCTACAGCATCTGGAAAAGAATAGCAAATAAAGCCAAACATAGCAGAAGAGAAATAATGAAGATTAGAGCAGTAATCAATGAAACAGAAACCAGAAGAACAGAATAGATCAATGGAACTAGAAGCTGATTCTTTGAAAGAATTAATAAGATTGATAAACCTCTGGCCAGACTTATGCAAAAGAAAAGAGAAAGGACCCAAATTAATAAAACCATGAATGAAAGGGGAGAAATCAGGACCAATACCAAGAAAATAGAGACAATTATTGGAACTTGTTACCAGCAGCTATATGCCAACAAACTAGGCAATCTGGAAGAAATGGATGCATTCCTGGATACTTATAAACTACCAAGATTGAAACAGGAAGAAAAAGACAATCTGAACATACTAATAACCAGCAAGGAAATTGAAACAATAATCAAAAAACTCCCAAAAAATGAGACTCCAGGGCCAGACAGCTTCCCAGCAGCATTCTACCAAACACTGAAAGAAGAAATCACACCTATTCTACTGAAACTGTTCCAAAAAATAAAAATGGAAGGAAAATTTCCAAACTCGTTCTATAAGACCAGCATTACCCTGATCCCAAAACCACATAAAGACCCAAATGATTCTCTGAATTGATGCAGAAAAGGCATTTGACAAACTACATCATCCTTTTCTGACTAAAACTCTTCAAAATACAGTGATAGAGGGAACATACCTCAATATCATAAAACCATCTAAGAAAAGCCCATAGCAAATATCATTCTCAATGGGGAGAAATTGAGAGCTTTTCCCTTAAGGCCAGGAACACGACAGGGATGCACACTTTAACCACTTCTGTTCAACATAGTACTAGAAGTCCTAGCCTCAGCAATCAGAAAACAAAAAGAAAGAAAAGGTATTCAAATTGGCAAAGAAGTTAAACTCTCTCTCTTTGCAGATGACATGATGCTTTATGTGGAAAACCTGATGACTCCACCCCCGAATTATTAGAACTCATATAGCAATTCAACAACATGGCAGGAAACAAAATCAATGCACAGAAATCAGTGGCATTTCTATAAACTAACAATGTGACTAAAGAAAGAGAAATTAAGGAATCAATTCCACTTACAATAGCACCAAAAACTACAGATACCTAAGAATAAACTGAACCAAAGAGGTAAAGGATCTATCCTCTAGAAACTACAGAAGATTTATGAAAGAAATTGAGGAAGACACAAAGAGATGGGAAAATATTCCATGTTAATGGATTGAAGGAATAAACATTGTTAAAATGTCTATCCTGCCCAGAGCAATCTCCACTTTCAATGCAATCTCTATCAAAATACCATCAACATTTTTCACAGAGCTGGAACAAACAATCCTAAAATTTGTATGGAACCAGAAAAGACCTGAAATTGCCAGGGGATTGTTGAAAAAGAAAACCAAAGCTGGGGGCACCACAATGCCTGACTTCAAGTTACATTACACAGCTGTGATCACCAGAACAACATGGTATTGGCACAAAAACAGACACATAGAGCAATGGAACAGAAGAGAGACCCCAGAAATGGACCTTCAAACTCTATGGTTAACAATGTTCAACAAAGCAGGAAAGAATATCCAATAGAAAAAAGTCTCTTTAACAAATGGTGCTGGGAAAATTGGACAGTCACATGCAGAAGAATGAAACTGAAACCCGACCATTCTCTTATACCATACACAAAGATAAACTCAAAATGGATGAAAGGCCTTAATGTGGGACAGAAATCCATCAAAATCCTAGAGGAGAACATAGGCAGTAACCTCTTCAACATTGGCCACGGCAACTTCTTTCATGACATGCCTCTAAATGCAAGGGAAACAAAAGTAAGCATGAACTCTGGGATTTCATTAAGATAAAATCTTCTGGACAGCAAAGAAAATAGGTAGCAATACTAAGAGGCAACACATGGAATGGGAGAAGATATGTGCAAATAACATTACGGATAAAGGGCTGGTATCCAATGTCTATAAAGAACTTCTCAAACTCAACACCCAAAAAAGAAAGAATCCAGTCAAGATATGAGCAAAAGACATGAACAGACACTTCTCCAAAGACATACAAATGGCTAACAGACACATGATAAAATGTTCAACATGACTAGCCATCATGGAAATACAAATCAAAACCACAATGAGATGGCACGTGACACCATTAAATGGCATAAATTAACAAGACAGGAACCAACAGGTTGGCGAGGATGTGAAGAAAAGGGAGCCCTCTTACGCTATTGGTGGGAATGGAAGCTGGTACAGCACTCTGGAAAACAGTATAGAAGTTCCTCAAGAAGTTAAAAATAGAGTTACCCTATGACCCAGAAAATGTACTAGGTATTTACCCCAAAGATACAGATGTAGTGAAAAGAGGGAGCACATGCACTCCAATGTTCATAGCAGCAATGTCCACAATAACCAAACTGTGGAGGGAGCCAAGATGCCCTTCAACAGATTAATGGATAAAGATGTGGTTCATATATACATGGAATATTACTTAGTCATCAGAAAAATGAATACCTACCATTTGCACTGACATGGGTGGAACCAGAGGGTATTACATTAAGTGAAATAATTCAATCAGAGAAAGACAATTATCATATGGTTTCACTCATATGTGAAACATAAGGAATAGTATGGAGGACCACAGGGGAAGGGAGGAAAACTGCAAAGAAATCAGAGAGGGAGACAAGCCATGAGAGACTCTGGAATCTGGGAATCAAACTGAGGGTTACAGAAGGGAAGGGAGTAGGGAAATGGAGTAACCAGGTAATGGGTATTAAAGAGGGCATGTGTGGTGTTGAGCGTTGGGTATTATATGCCACTGATGAATCACTGAACACTACATCAAAAAGGAATGATGTATTATATGTTGGTTAACTAAACATAATTTTAAAAATAATTTAAAAAGAAAACAAACAAACAAACAAACAAAAACAGAAAACAAACCTGATTTTGAAGCACCAAAGAAGAAAAAATAATAAAACATTTCTGGGAAGAAGTCAGCATACTTCTGTGCGTCCTTCTTTGGAAGAAGTAAATTTGTATTTATGGGGGTGCCTGGGTGGCTCAGTGGGTTAAAGCCTCTGCCTTCAGCTCAGGTCATGATCCCAGGGTCCTGGAATCGAGCCCCACATGGGGCTCTCTGCTTGGCAGGGAGCCTGTTTCCTCCTCTTTCTCTGCCTGCCTCTCTGCCTACTTGTGATCTCTGTCAAATAAATAAATTAAATCTTTTAAAAAAATTGTATTTATGAAAATGACTTTTGAGTGCCTGGGTGGTTCAATTGGTTAAGTGCCTGCCTTCAGCTCAGATCATGGTCCCAGGGTCCTGGGATCAAGCCCCACGTAGGGGTCCCTGCTCAGTGGGAAGTCTGCCTCTCCCTCTCCCTCTGCCTGCTACTCTCCCTGCTTGTGCCCTCTCTTTTTCTCTCTGACAAATAAAATACATTTTTAAAAGTGACTTTCAATTGAAATGGTTCCTGAAAAAGGGAATCCTGTGTTTTTAACTTATACAAATTTTTAAAGATAACAGTGAAATTATAAAAATTTATCATCTCCATAGACCATCCCAAACCCTCTCACAAACTCCTTTAGGCTCTAGTTTGAGAAACAATAGTTTTGCCAGAAATTTTAGGCTGAAGTTTCCTGTCACAAGGTGCAATAAGCTCATTTTTACCAACTATTTCAATCTTTCCATCGTGCCACATCTTTTCTTTCTAACAAAGAAAGCTTGGCTTATATTTTGCTAATCTCTATTTTTGAATTTTGGTTACTCTTCCCCACTTAGCAAACTTCACTGGCTATGTTTGTTAAGTTAAAGAAAAACTTTTCCAACAAACTTTTGATCCTGAAGTACACTCAAAACCTCTGCATTCCATAAACTCTCATCCCTGAACAAAGACAAAGTACTATATATATTTAATGATTAACATATAAATAATATGGAGAGACAAGATGGCGGGGAAGTAGGAGGAGGCGCCCTTTCAATCTGTACCCTAAAGTGAGCTGATTACCTTCCAAAGAACTCCGAGCACCCACGAAATCAGCCTGAGTTCAGAATTATATACGTCTGGATCTCTACTGGAGCAGAAGACGCCAGTGGGCAGATAAAGTGGAGTGGGAAAGTAGGACTGATATCGGAAGATAAACAAAAGGGGGAGGGAGCCACCAGAGGCGACCCATTGGAAACTAATAACCCAATAAAAGAGTGCCCTGCGTCTGGGGACCAGCATTAACTCAGGAGTCTGGTAGAAAGCACTCAAAAAGAGCAAAAGATCACCGGGGGGAAATTGCGGGAATGGGAATCGGGGTGTTAGGGTCAGGGGCTTAAGTCCCCAGACCCAGGACAGCCACCCCTGGCACAGAGTCAGAGAGAGTGCGGCGGAGAAACCAGGTCTTGGTCCCTAAACCACCAGCGCGCCTGAGAGCGTGTGGCGCCCGGCTCCTGTGAGGGTCTGGGAGCCTTGCCAGCCAACAGAAGCACAGCATTTTTGCAGTCCCCACGCTAGTGCCCTGCCAGGCCATCAGAGTCCAAGTCGTGCCCCGCACCCTCCCCTGAGAGAGGTGCACACAGGCGCCAGCCCGGTGCTCTCAGACCCCGAAAGACCAGGCACTCCCAGCCCAGGCCAGCGGGAAAATCTCAGTGTGCGATCACTGCTTGGAACTTCTCTGGCAGTCTGGAGCTGCCCAGACAGCCGCCGCTGCTGTGGTTTTGGGTACAAGCAAAAAATCATGAGTCCCCAGGGACCACGACTGGGAACCTGCTCTGCCAGCGGCCAAGGGGGGATTTATTTGGGCTCTGCAGCCAGACTGAGGCTTCTCTCTGAGAGGGAGGTCAGGGTGCAGTTTGCTTTCCTCTAAACCTACAGAAACCATCAAAAGCAGTCAAGGTGAGAGAGAAAAACAAAAGTGAACAAATATAAAAACCTCCAGAGAAAAAAAGCCTGAAAAAAACAGTTTCCTCAGAGCCCACCCCCTTGAAGGGGGCGGAAGGACTTAACTCTGAGAACATCATTGACTGAAAACCCACGTGACAGCCCCTCCCCCAGAAAACCAACCAGGAAAGGAAAGAAAAAAAAAAAAAAAAGACGACAAGAACAGCCACCACTACTTCATAGGACAATTTTTATTATTAATTCGTTCCCACTATTCTGGCTCATTTTTTATATAGATAATTTTTAATATTATATAGATAATTTTTTAACTTATTTACCATCATAGTGAGATGTCCCGTACATCAAATTCCATAATAACGTTCTAACCTGAACTTTTTGATACATACACCTGTGTTTTCCTTTTGCATTTCTATTTTTTAAATTTCTTTTTTTTTTTAAATTTTAGTTTAGTCTAGTTTATTCCTTTTTTTAATTTTTATTTTCTAATATTCATATAGAGTTAAACTTCAAGGTAATCCCCTTTCCCCAATCAATGTCACCCCTATAGGTAAACCAATTCCTAATCCCCCTTTATCTTAGGAAAGTTGAGTCCTTTAACAAAGATATCAAGATACATCCAAGAAGAATCAAAACAAACTTCCTCACCCACACTGAGAATTTACAACCACTCTCCCATCTTTTTCCTCCACCAGTATTTCTGTGTTTTTGTGTTTACACTCAGGGTTCTTTTTGACGAGGTTCTTCTTTTATTTGCATATACATATATGCAAATATATATATAATTTTATATATATGTATATATAATTTTTTTCTCTTGTCATATGCTTTTATCAGTCTTTTTGTTTATTTGTTTTTGTTTGTATACTTCATAAATCTTACCTTGGGGCCCATTTGGGCTGAACCTTCTCTTTTATCTCACCTTTCATTCCTGTCTCTCTCCCTCTCTCTTTTTTTCTTTTTTTTTTTAAGATTTTATTTATTTATTTGATAGACAGTGATCACAAGTAGGCAGAGAGGCAGGCAGAGAGAGAGAGGAGGAAGCAAGCTCTCACTGAGCAGAGAGCCCGATGCGGGGTTCGATCCCATGACCCAAAGATCATGACCTGCGCCGAAAGCAGAGGCTTAACCCTCTGAGCCACCCAGGTATGCCCCCTCTTTTTTCTTTTCCTTTTCTTTTTCCTCTCATTTGGGTGGGGAACCCTGATTGCTCAGAAGTGTTCCAGGGTACACCTTGACTGCACCACAGTCAATACAGTCCACAGTCAATACATCCAGCTACACCCATTCAGCCATCTCTCACCAAAATGACTAGGAGGAGGAATGTCCAACAGAAGAAAAATACAGAGGATGGACCTTCTGCAATAGAGCTAACGGCTATCAACATAAACAATATGTCGGAAAGAGAATTCAGGCTAACAATTATCCAAGCAATAGCTAGGTTGGTAAAAGCCATGGGTGACCAAATAGAATTGAAGGGCTGAACTGAAAACGACCAGAGATCATGTTTTCAATATTAGGGAAGAGCTAAAAGCTACCAGGGATGAGCGTCACAATGCTCTCAATGAGTCCCAATCTAATCTAAATTCTCTCAACGCTAGAGTAACTGAGACAGAAGATAGAATTAGTGATCTGGAGAACAAACAGATAGAGAGAAAGGATCAGGAGGAAGCCTGGAACAAACAGCTTAGAAGCCACGAAAACAGAATCAGGGAAATAAATGATGCCATGAAACGTTCCCACGTCAGAATTATTGGAATCCCTGAAGGGGAGGAGAAAGAAAGAAGTCTAGAAGATACAGTGGAACAAGTTCTTCATGAAAATTTTCCGAATCTCGTGAATGGAACCAGCGTTCCTGTACTAGAGGCTGAAAGGTTTCCGCTCAAGATTACAGATTCTCAAAAGTCCTCGAGACACCTAATAGTAAGAATGAAGAATTATAGTTGTAGGCAGAACCTCCTGAAAGCAGCTAGGACAAAGAAGATCCTTACGTACAGAGGAAAGCCCATCAGAATAACGTCAGACCTGTCCACAGAGACCTGGCAAGCCAGAAGAGGCTGGCAAGATATATTCAGGGCACTGAATGAGAAGAACATGCAGCCAAGAATACTTTATCCAGCAAGACTGACATTCAAAATGGATGGAGAGATAAAGAGTTTCCAAGACCAGCAAGGCTTAAAAGACTATGCAACCACCAAGCCGACACTGCAGGAAATATTAAGGGGGGTTCTATAAAAGAGGAAAAAGCCCAAGAATAGCATTGAACAGAAATATAGAGACAATTTACAGAAAGAAAGACTTCAAAGGTAACACGATGTCAATAAAAACGTATCTATCAATAATCACCCTCAATGTGAATGGCCTAAATGTGCCCATAAAACAGCACAGAGTTGCAGACTGGATAAAACGACAGGACCCATCCATATGTTGTCTACAAGAGACCCATTTTGAGCCTAAAGATACACCCAGACTGAAAGTGAAGGGATGGAGAAGCATCTTTCATGCCAATGGGCCTCAAAAGAAGGCCGCAGTAGCGATTCTCATATCAGACAAATTAGATTTTAAACTAAAGACTGTAGTCAGAGATACAGAAGGACACTACATCATTCTTAAAGGGACTATCCACCAAGATGATCTAACAATTGTAAATATCTATGCCCCCAATATGGGAGTAGCCAATTACATAAGAAAATTGTTAATCAAGATAAAGAGTCATATTGATATGAATACACTAATCGTAGGAGGTCTTAACACGCCTCTCTCAGAAATAGACAGACCATCGAAGCAGAAAATCAATAAAGAAAGAAGAGCATTGAATGACACATTGGACCAGATGGACCTCATAGATATATACAGAACATTCCACCCTAAAACAACAGAATACTCATTCTTCTCAAGTGCACATGGAACCTTCTCCAGAATAGACTATATACTGGGTCACAAATCAGGACTCAACCGATACCAGAAGACTATGATTATTCCTTGCACATTCTCAGATCACAATGCTTTGAAACTGGAGCTCAATCACAAGGAAAAGTTCCGAAAGTACTCAAACACCTGGAAGCTAAAGAACACCTTGCTTAAGAATGCTTGGATCAACCAAGAGATCAAAGAACTGAAACAATTCATGGAAACCAATGAGAACGAAGACACTTCGGTCCAAAACCTATGGGATACAGCAAAGGTGGTCCTAAGAGTGAAATACATAGCCATCCAAGCATCCCTCAAAAAAACTGAAAAATCCAGACCACAGATCATGATCCCAAGGTCCTGGGATCGAGCCCCACGTTGGGCTCTCTGCTCCGCAGGGAGCCTTCTTCTTCTCCTCTCTCTCTCTGCCTGCCTCTCTGCCTACTTGTGACTTCTCTCTCTGTGTCAAATGAATAAAATCTTTAAAAAAAATAATAAAATAAAAAAATAAAGTAAGGTTAACTTTCAGGCGCCTGGGTGGCTCAGTCGGTTAAGCATCTGCCTTCAGCTCAGGTAGTGAACCCAGGGTCCTGGGATGGAGCCCTGCATCTGGCTCCCTGCTCAGAAGGGAGCCTCCTTCCCCCCTGTCCCCATGGCCCCCGCCCCCAGCTCATGCTCTCTCTCTCTTTGTCTCTCAAAAAAAAAAAAAAAAAAAAAAAAAGTAAGGTTAACTTTCTCCTTCCATTTTACACAACTACCTTTCCTACCTACATGATCACTAAGGTTTACTAGGCCAAATTACCACCCACAATTCAACATCAATTTAAGGTAATTACATACACAAGAATTTATAACAACAAATTATGTTATGCTTGCATATATCATAACTTACCCCTCAATACCCAAATGGCACCATCTAGGCTTCCACTTTTTAGAAAAATTTCTGCTGCAATATTGACAATTTGACATCTTGGTGCTAGCTTCTCAGGCCCTGTAAGTCCTTTTAAACTTGTGAAATGTATTTTTAATTCATATAATTTATCTAAGACTTTCCTTCCCTAGAGTAAAAATAAAGAATATTGAGTATTACTCATTTAGAGTATCACAGAAATATAACATCAGTAGTTATACAGAAGTCAATTACCCAATTTGAATTATCCTTCTAGACAGATGGTTCTCAAAAGACTCTTCCCTTAACGCCCTCCTGCTTAGCAACAGAGACAGATAAGGGAAGGGGAGGAAGCAAGGCTTTGCCTCATATTAATCCTCACCCTGCTAACACCCCTTTCAAAGTGTTTTTATACTTGTGCTTCCCCTAAAGATTTCATCTGGAGAAAGGATTTCTTGCCCTAAAGTGGAAAACTAGTAACTATACATTTTTGTACTTCTGTGGATCACCCTAAGAGCCAAGAGGGAGAGAAAGAGAAAAATCAAGGTAATGTCTTATTAAATTTACATAAAGAATGATAGTAGGGAAAAGAAAAGAATAAAACTGCTGGCTGAAAATTGTTTTTTATTCAACAGATTAATTATTTCACATAGTCTACATAAAGATTATATCTCATTTGGGCATCAGAAATTAGACATACAGTATTTTTTTATATAAGAGGTCAGCAAACTTTCCCTATAATTAGCCAGATAGTAAACACCTAGGCTCTGCAGGTCACATTTGGTCAGATCCACATTCTTTTTGGTTGTTGCTGTTTTAATTTTCTAATACCTTAAAAATGTAAAAAACATTCTTAGCTCTTGAGCTATACAAAACAGGCTGTGGGTCAGATTGGGCTCTTAGTTTGTGGATCCTGGTTTTATATTATATTCTATCCTATTTGAGTTAGATCCATATTGTGATGTTAAGGTACTTTTAAGTTGATTATAGAAATGAATACATTTTTAAGGAAATAGCTCTAGCTTATGGTTTTACTTTTGTGTTCAAAAGGAATAGGTTTCACTAAAAAAATTCATACTAAGTAAAATAAATATTCATTCCAAATAAGATACTGAAAATTTTAAATTAAAATACAGGCACAAACTCACCAGACTCATAAGAAATAATCACAATAAACAAAATTAAAATACACTCTAAAATTGCAACAAAATCAATCTTTGTCAATAATACTGTGTTATGTAGTCCTCAATGTCCCAAGCATTAGATATCTAAGAAATTAATGCTACAATGAAACTTAAGCTAGACTATGAGACTAGTGACAAGCTATATTCTGTCCATTGCAGGCCTACCACCACACAGTGAATGCTAACCTTTTGAAGACCTTAAAGACTGGAGACCTTATGTACAAGGATTCTGTTGTTGTTGTTGTTGTTTTTAATTTTAAAAAATCAATGAATTTGTATGTGTGTGAGTGGCCATGTACTTATATGTTATTGAACGTATTTCTTTATGAAATAACCTTATTTAATAAGAAAGAAGGAAGCAGCAAAAGATACATTATAATAGTCGATTCAGTACTGACCACATTCTCAATTGCTCCATTCATCCCTCAGAAATTCCTTCCTATTTTAGATTTTTCCTGTCCTCTACTTTATTTCACTTTGTTGAATCTACAACCACCTGTCACCTCAGAGAAATCTAAAGAATGGTAGTTCAGTATGGTCCAGAATAACAGACCACTTCTAAGGTGAGCTAAACTTCAAAGGTAGATATAAAGATATATGGTCTAAGTGTTCCAGGAGGTAATTTTTAAGGAGTTCTGTTAATTGTGAGTTCCCTGGGTTCATCTTAAAAAAGGTGTCTGGAACTTATGCAAAATTATAATGTTATAAATCCTTAAGAGGAAGCAAAACTCTGCATTGAAAGTTTCTTCAAATAAATATGATACTTAGCATACTTCTGATACTTATTCAGGGTAACTGGTCTCATGCTACTGCCTTTCCACATTTGCCTAATATACTACCTAATAATTCACTTACTAGTCTGGGACTCATTTTGCCACTTATAACAATAATTAGGAAATTTCTAATTTTCAGGGTTAACTATATTGTTAGAAAAATTTTAAATTAACACACTCTGTACCAACCCCAAACAAAAATTTAATGACATACCTTGGACCACTGCAACAGCTTGTGATAGTAGTACATAGCACTGATTCCAATTCTTCCCAGCAAAGTTTTATCTACTTCACTATTTTGTGGATCTTTGCTAACTGAAACACAAAGTAGGCATGTCAAAAAAAAAAGTGAAAAAGTCATTTAAAATGGCAGCAAAGACTAACTGATATGAAATTACTGACACTAGAACAAAGACCAGGTGTTGGTAAACCACAGCCTATAGGACAAATCAGGCCTGTGGTCTGTTTTAGTATAGCTTGTGGCTAAGAATGGTTCCCCTATTTTTAAAGGGTTGCTTGAAAGGAAAAGAAAACTATGTGATTATGGGATCACATCTGATAGCGTGAAGCCTAAAATATTTACTACTGGCCCTTTGCAGAAAAGGTTTGCTGACCTCTGATTAAAAAAATACAGCGGTGAAGAGCTCATACAAGAAAAAAAAGTCTCAGAAACATATGAATTTTGTTGACTTATACTAGTGAAGGTAGTAACGACTTTAATGATTCAAAAATTCAAGTGTTCCAGTACAATTTGCTAGCAATAGTTTTACCAATCTGAATGAAAAGACAGATAAGAAAATGAAACATGAGGTGTTAAAACAATTCTTGACCTTATATCATTATAATCTAACTTTGTAATAAAAAGATGAAAGATTTATAAAAGAGAAGGAAAAGTATCTGAAATCTGCAATATCAACTTATCCCCAACATGGAAAATACATTCCTGTTAAAACACTGCACCATCCTAATACACACAATACTTAAACCCAAAGAGTGACATTTTACCTGTTTCAGCAAATTCACAAAATGGAACACCTGGTCTCTCTTCTTTACAGTCTTTTGTTAATGTTTCAGCAATATAAGCACAAAATCTCTGGAAATCTGCAAAGTTTTCACAGCCCATTTTTATGTTAAAGTATAAATTTCCCAGTTTGATCCAGTCACCTTTTTCTTTACAATGCTATCAGAATTATTAGAAACAAAACAAGAAAAAAGAAAGAAAGAAAGCTGTCATTTATAAAAACGTATTATGGAATAGACACATATAGGCATTAGATATATAGAAATTAATAACAATCTCTGTAGATCTCAAAAACTTACTGACAGTGTTACACCACCAATAACTTGTTATTGTGCAATTTGGGTTACTGACTATAGCATAGTCTCTGTAAGTTCCAGATGGCATTGAACATCTCTTTTAATAACCTTTTCGTAATGTACTTAATGATGTCACCCCAAAACCTGAACTAGACAATGGAGATAAGTTTTATGGAAAACAGGTGATAAGCTATATAGTTTGAGCTGTCTCTGGAGAAATATATTATTTTACTACTTTTAGAGATTGCATTTTGCTATTATTTGGCCCCATTAATAATTTGGGGCCCAAATATCATTTTGGGCACTACATTTTTTGTATGAAAGGGACTACAAAGTAAATTTCAGTAAACTTAACATCTTCTCATTATTTTCTATTATAAACAAAGAAATACTTTTCCACACCAACATAAGATTACTTCAAAGATACAAATACTAATTACGACTAGACCAACAATTCCTAGAGGAGTATAAAAATGATCTTAAACTAAACAGTAAAATCATCTTGAAAGTTCTCTATTTCTGATACTCCAAATGCCTGGAGAGGGCACACTGACCTTGGCTTTCCACTATCATTTCACATACTGCAGCCATCTGTGGATTATGGTACGAAAGCCAACTTTCTTGTGCACCAAGTCTGTCCAGCGACAAGAATTAAAGGCTAATAAGCCTTAGATTACTATACCTTAATATGTTAATTTTGAAACTGAACAGTTATTTTTAGAATAGTCCATAACTCTAGAAATTGTTTGCATTTCAAAGTGTTAAAAAATATTAGACTTCTTTCCCTTGAGAATTTTCTCTGTGTAACAAGAGGGTTTAAAAAAACGTTTCCCTCTATTCAAAGTTTCTTTATTACTGGTTTTCAGAGATCCCAGCAATTTATTTTAAAAAAATAAGTGTCATACCTCTATTTCATTCAAGGCTGAATCCAAATCACATTTCCAGTTCTTTTTAAATTGCCTCATCCGCAACCTTTAACAATAGAAAAGGGTTAATTATGTTTATCCTCCAAAAGTCACTACTGCTCCTAATTCACTTGTTCTATAGTTTATATCTAAGAGACTAGAAAAGAAGGAATGTAGTAAAAATTCTTAAGAGCTAAAGAAAACAGCAAATGCATAGATATCTACTTCACACTATTTCTCCACAAACCATAGGCAACAAGAAGGAAAAAGCAAGTTCCACATGAATCCATACTTTCAGCCTATAAGGTAACTTTAAGACAGAGAATGCCAAAGCTTCAAAATGATTATGGATAAAAAGAGAAAAAAATCATTAAAGCCAGTATTTGATCTTTCCTATTCCCACTCTACCTTTGCTGACCCAACAAGGATTTGTGATAAGCAGAAATAGACCAAAATAAAAACAATGCAAAAAAAATCTGTGGAAAACTGAACAGGAAGGACTTAACATTGATTAAAAATATACTACCACAAAAAATATATATATATATACTACCACAATGACTAAGTCCACAGTAAGTTTGAAAATGCTAAAAAAAAAATCTGAGTAGATTAGAACACAAACCACATAAAATGAACTTAGAAGTTTGTGATTTAAAGAACACAATCTATAAAATGCATAGCTTCTGGGAAAGGAAAAAAAAAGACAAAAATTAAAGAAGTAGCATCCTTTGGCAACTGAAAACAGAAAAAGAAGAAAAAGGAGAAAGAAGACTGTACCATTAAACTAAGAGTACTATATAGCTGCCAACTCTGGGGTCAATTTTGATTATTTAGTCCCAATGCTCAATAAATTATTCCAGAGCATTAAAAAGGAAGGACAACTTCCTAATTCCTTTCATGGATCAAATATAAATAACACTGATACTTAAACTAGATAAAGGCAGAACAAAGAAAAGTGTAAAACAATATTACTTATAATGATGTTGTAAAAGCTAGATAAAATATTAACAAGCAAATCAGTTTTTCAAATTGAAGAATTAGGGAATGACAGTTGCACAACAATGTGAATGTGTTTAATACCACTGAACTGAACACTTAAAAATGGTTAAGACAGTAAGTTTTATATTGTGTATTTTACCACAAAATTAAAAAAATATTGAGAAACAGAATCCAAGACCACCTTAAGAAAATGACACACCATGACAAAGTGGTATTTACTTCACAACTATAAGGTAACTTCAATATTTAAAAATCCATCAGTATTATATACCATTTTAATAAATCTAACAGAAAAAATCATGATTTCCATAAATATTAAAAAGGCAATGATAACATTAATTCACTTACAAATATAGGAACTGAGAGATACTTCCTTAAAGTGATTAAATATATATACTGTAATCCTAAAGACATGACTGTATTTAATGAGAAAATTCTAGAGATATTTCCACTAAGATCAGGAACAATGAAAGGATGTCCATTATATCCATTATTATTCAATACTGTACTAGAGGTATGAGCCAAGGCAATTAGATAAGGCAAATTACTTATAGGCATAACAATGGAAAAGAAGAAGTAAAACAATCTCTATTCACAAATGATATGATAGTATACCTGGAAATGCCCACAGATTCAAAGATGAAAACTAGCTCAAACAATAAAGACTTTAGAGAGAATTAACAGAATATAAAATTTACAAACAAAATGTCCTTTATATATACAAAAAAATTAAAAAATACAGCACATAATGATACAAAAAAATTCATTTACAATAGCAACAAAGATTAAATACTTATCAGAGGAAAATTCTAAAACACTCCTGAAAGACACACAAAGTATGAACAATAGAAAAAATTTCATGTTCTTTAATAGAATTCAATATTATAACGATGTTAGTTCTTACTAAGTTTAATTCATAGATTTAATGTAATTCCAATAAAAATACAAACAAGCTACTATATGAGGTTAGGAAGTTGATACTAAAGTTTATGTGGTAAAAACATACATGCAAGAAGAGCAAGAAGGACATGGAAAAGAAAAATTTTGCAGGGGATTATCCCAACAAAATGTTAAAGCATACTACTAAAGCCTCTATAAATAAAACACTGTGGACCTGGTACAGGGGAATACAAAGTCCAGACACAGACCCAAGCACATATGAAGTTTAGTATATGATAAAGGTAGCATCTCAAATCATTCAAATTTAACAAATGGTTCTGGGAAAGCTGGACAAAAACTGGGGAAAGAATTAGATCTCTATCTTACACCACACATAAGAATAAACTTCAAATAGATTATGAACCTAACTACAAAAATGAAGCCATAAAAGTAAAAGAAAATATGTGTGAACTCCTCCAAAACCTTGGTGCAGGGAAATTATGACTCAAAATCCAGATGCAATAAAAAATAACTATGACTCGGGGCACCTAGGTGGCTCAGTGGGTTAAAGCCTCTGCCTTCGGCTTTAAGCCTCTGCCTTCGGCTCAGGTCATGATTCCATAATCCCAGGATCCTGGGATCGAGTCCCGCGTAGGGCTCTCTGCTCAGCAGAGAGCCTGCTTCCTCCTCTCTCTGCCTGCCTCTCTGCCTACTTGTGATCTCTGTCTGTCAAATAAATAAATAAAATCTTTAAAAAAAAAACTATGACTCAAAACTGAGGCAATAAAAAAAAAGACTGATAATTTAGGTTGAACAAAAATAAAAGTTTTTGCATGGCAAAAGCCACCATAAACAAATTCAAAAGACAACGGACAAACTGGAAAAAATATTTGTTATATATAGTACAGAGAAAGGTCTAATATAATATATTAAGAACTCTTGACATTTAAGGAACAAAGAACCAGAATCAAAACAACAAGAAGTATAAAAATGGCCCTCAAATATATGAAAAGAAAATGTTCAAACTCATTTATAATAAAAGAAAAAAAAGCAAATTAGAACATAGGAACACCATTTGTTACCTAACAGATTAGAAAAGATTAAAAAGTATGACAACACACTATGTTAGCAAAGCTGTGCTGAACAGTCTCTTATTTTTCTGGTTTTATATAAATATACATATATCTGTGTTTATATATGCACTATACCACATAGATGTGCATGTATGTATATGCATTTTGGTATATATGCATGTATGTATGCATATACATATACCAAAATGCATATACAAACACACATACACATATACCATATATACAAACAACATATATATATATACATACCATACATAAAAATTGGTTTAGCCCTCTTGGAGGGAAATTTGACAATATCTGTGTACTTACCTTTAAAAAAATTACTTTGAAATAAACTATAGACTCACAGGAATTTTCAAAATAGTACACAGTCCTGGTAGCCTTCTTCCAGCTTCTTCCAATGATGATTTCTTACATAATTGTAGAATAACATAAAAACTAGAAAACTGACATTGTTACAATACTGTTAATTAGACTACAGATATTACTCAGTTTTCACCACTTTTTACATGCATTCATCTGTGTATGTGTGTGTAGTTCTGTGCAATTTCACATGTATAGATTTATGTAACTGTCACCACTATACAGATATAGAACTGTTCCATCACCAAAAAGGACTTCCTCATACTATCCATTTATACTCAACCCCCTAGTCCTGTCCCTAGGTATACCCTGTCAACCAGTAAGTGGTTCTCTGTATCTATAGCTCTGTCATTTTGAGAATGTTATATAAATGAAACCATGTAGCATGTGGCCTTTGAAATCAGTTTTTTAATTCAACACAATGAGGTCAATACATTCCATGTTTCAACAGTTGGTTGATTTTTACTGCTAAGTAGTTTCCTTGGTATGGATATTCCACAATTGTCTGTTCATTCACCTGTTAAAGAACATCCGTATTCCCACCCCCCCTCAGTTTTTGGCTACTACAAGTAAAGCTGCTACAAACATTTGTACACATTTTTAAATGAGTAAAAGTTTTCACTTAATTAGGATAAATGCCCAGTAGTTCAGTAACTGTACTTGATTTTTATATGTTTGGTTTTTAAAGAAACTGCTGAACTATTTTCCAAAACAGCTATACAATTTTACATTCCCACCAATAACATATGAGACACTTTTTCCACAACCTTGCTAGCATTGGTATTGATACTTTATTCTCCAGTTACACAAGGCATGTTGACAAATAAAAACAGTATATATATAAGATATATAACATGTTTTACTAGAGGTATACATTGTGAAATAATGATCACTATTGAGATAATTAATGTATTTATTGTGTGTGTGTGTGTGTGTACACAGAATACAAGATCTACTTTCAGCAAATTTCAAGTACACAATACCTTATTATTAACTATAGTCATCATGCTGTAAAATAGGTCTCCGGAACTTAATAATGTTATAACTGCAACTCTGTACCCTTTGGCTAACATCTCATTTGCCCCATTTTCCATCTCCTGGTAACAACCACTATTCTAATTTGTTGCTGAGTTAGACTTTTTTAGATTCCATATCTAAGTAAGATCATACAGATTTGCCTTTCTCCGTCTGCCTTATTTCATTTAGCATAATATACTCCAGGTTAATCCATGTTGTCACAGATGGTAGGGTAACCTTTTTTTTAAAGACTGAATAATATATATTCCATTGTATATATACACCACATCCTATTTTGTTCTTGTTACTCAAGATTGCTTTAGCCATTCAGGTTATGTTGTAGTTTCATATGCATTTTGAAATTGTTTTTTCTATTTCTGTAAAAAAACGTTAATAGAACTTTGATAGGAATTGAATTAAATCTATAGTTAGTTTGGGTAGCCTGGATATTTTCATAATAGTAATTCTTCCTATCCTTCCATTTATTTATTTATTTATTTTTAAAGATTTTTTTAATTTACTTGATGTCATTGTAAATGAGATTTTCTTGATTTCTTTTTTTAATACTTCATTGTTAGTATATAGAGATGCAACTGGTCTTTTTTATTTTAATTTCATTTTAAGCATTTATTTAAATTCCAGTTTATATACACCGTAATATTAGTTCCAGGTGTACAATTTAGTGATTCAACACTTCCACAAACACCTGGTGCTCATCACAACAAATGATCCTTGATCCCTATCACCTATTTAACTCATCCCCTCATCTACCTCCCCTCTAGTAGCCATCAGTTTGTTCTCTATAGTTAAGAGTCTGTTTCTTAGTTTCTCTCTCTCCTTTTCCTCATTTGTTTTGTTTCTTAATGCTCATTTGTTTTGTTCCTTAAATTCTATATGAGTGAAATCATATGGTATTTGTCTTTCTCTGATTGACCTATTTCGCTTAGTGTAATACACTCTAGCTCCAATCACATTATTGCAAATGGTGAGATTTCATTCTTTTCGATGGCTGAGTAATATTCCATTATGTATATTTACATACATATTATATATATAATGGAATATTACTCAGGCATCGAAAAGAATGAAATGAAATGAATGAAGATGTGGTGTGTATATATATTACATATATTTACATATATAATATGTATATATACATATATTATCATATATATTACATGTCATATACATATATTATCATATATATTATTTACATATATAATATATATATACTTATATTATCAATAATAGTGAAATTATGGAAAGAGTACAAATGTGCATTGACTGATGAATGAATGAAGATGTGGTGTGTATATATATTATATATATTTACATATATAATATGTAATATTACATGTAATATTATTTGTAATATGTAATATTACATATATTATATATAACATATACATATATACATATATATTATTATAATATTACATATATGTAATATAATATGAAGATGTGGTGTGTATATATTATATACATTTACATATTATATATGTAATAATATATAATTACACACAATGCATATATTATTACATATATAATATGTAAATATATATAATATATATACACACCACATCTTCATTCATTCATCAGTCAATGGACATTTGTACTCTTTCCATAATTTCACTATTATTGATAATGCTGCTTTAAACGTCAGGGTTCATGTATCCTTTTGAAAGAGTATTTTTTGTATCCTTGTTAGTACCTAGTAGGTACTATCCAGGCTATTGCTGGATTCTAGGGCAGTTCTATTTTTAACTTTTTGGGGAAACTACAAACTGTTTTTCAGAGTGGCTGCACTAGTTTGCATTCCCACAAATAGTGCAAGAGGGTTCTCCTTTCTCTGCATCCTCCCCAACACTTATTGTTTCTTGTATTGTTAACTTTAGCCATTCTCACAGGTGTGAGGTATTTCATTGTAATTTTGATTTGCATTTCCTGGATGGTAAGTGATGTTGAGCATTTTTTTATGTATCTATTGGCCATTTGTATGTCTTTTGGAAAAATGTCTATTCATGTCTTTTGCCCATTTCTTGCCTGGATTATTTATTTTGGGGTTCTTAAGTTTGATAAGTTCTTTATAGACTTTAGATAATAACCCTTTCTCAGATGTTATTTGCAAGTATCTTCTCCCATTCCATAGGCTGCTTTTTAGTTTTGTTGACTGTTTTCTTCACTGTACAGAAGATTTTTATCTTAATGAAGTCCCAATAGTTCATGTTTGCTTTTGTTTCCCTTGCCTCAGGAGACATATCAAGTAAGAAGTTGCTATGACCAATGTCAAAGAGGTTACTGCATGTGTTTGCCTCTAAGATTTTAATGCTTTCCTTTCTCACTTTTGTTTTATTTTATCTTATTTTATTTATTTGAGAGAGAGAGAGAGAGAGAGCGCACAAGCAGAGGGAGAGGGAGAAGCAGACTCCCTGCTGTGGAGAGAGCCCAACAGAGAGGTTCAGTCCCAGAACCCTGGGCTCATGACCTGAGCCGAAGGCAGGCACTTAACAGACCAAGCCAACCAGGCGTCCCTCCTGTCTCACATTTAGGTCTTTCATCCTTTTTTTTTTAACCAAGATCCCAATTCTGCCTTTTTAAAATTTTTTTTATTTTATTACTTATTTTTTATATTATGTATTTATTTTTTTATATGGTGTAAGGAAGTGATTCAATTCCATTCTTTTGCATGTTGCTGTCCAATCTTCCCAACACATTAATTTTATATCCTGTGAATTTAATAAATATGTGTATGAGCTTTAGCCATTTTTTGATGGAGTCTTCTGGGTTTTCTACATACAGCATCATGTCATCTGCAAACAGTGAAAGTTTGACTTCTTCCTTGCCAATTTGGATGCCGTTTATTTCTTTTTGTTTTCTGATTGCTGTGACTAGGACTCCCAATACTGTGTTAAATAACAATGATGAGAGTGGACATCCCTATCTTTTTCCTGACAGTAGAGGAATAGCTCTGTTTTTCCCCACTAAGGATGATATTAGGTGTGGGGTTTTTTGTATCTAGCCTTTATTATATTGAGGTACATTCCTAGTAACCCTACTTTATGGAAGGTTTTCTTTAATCACAAATGGATATCATATTTTGTCCAATGCTTTTTCAAGATGCAACCGATTTTTTTGTATGTCAATATTGTATCCTACAACTTTATTAAAAATACTTCACTTACTAGATCTAACAGAGGTATTGGTGGGTCTTTAAGGTTTTCTGTATGTAGGATCACGTTATCTGCAGAGACTATTTTAATTCTTGCTTTCTAATTTCAATGTCTCTTATTTCTTGCCTATTTGCTCTGCCTAGGACTTCTGGCATTATGCTCAATAGAAGTGGTGACAGTACGCATCATTTCCTTGTTCCTGAACTCAGAGAAAAGTATTTCAGCTTTTTTACTGTTAAGTATGATGTCAGCTATGGGCTTGTCATAGATGGCCATTACTAGAGTGAGGTACATTCTTTCTATACCTAATGTGTTGAGAGTTCTTATCACAAAAGGGTGTTAAATTCTGGCAAATGCTTTATCTGCATCTATTGAATCATTTGATATCTATCCTCCATTCTGTTAATGTGCTAAATCATATTTATTGATTTGCACATGTTGAACCCTTACTGTATCCCAGGGATAAATCCCAGTTTATCTTGGTATATCATGTGTAGTTGAATTTGGTTTACTAATATTTTGTTGAGAATTTTTGTATCTATTTTATCAGGAGTATCATCTTATGATTTTCAGTTTTTGTAGTATCCTTGTCTGACTTTGGTAACAGAGTAATGCTGGACAGTTGTAATGATGCCTCTTTCGTTTCGATTTATGTGAGTATGCTCTCTTTTTTCCTGTGTAGTTAAAGGTTTGTCAATTTTATCTTTTCAAAACCAACCAACCAGTTTTGTTTGATCTCCTATTGTTTTTTTAGTCTCTAATCATTTCTCCTCTGATCTTTATTCCTTCCATTAACCTGACTCAGTTTGTTCTTTTTCTAGTTCCTTGAGGTGTACATACAGTTAGGTTTGAGATCCCCTTTTTGTCTCAATGTAGGCATTTATCACTATCAATGTCCCTCTTAGAACTGCTTTAGCTATAATCCCATAGATTGTGGTATGTTGTGTTTCCATTTTCATTTGTCCAAGATTTTTTTTACTTCACTTTTGATTTCTTCTTTGACTCACTGGTTGTTCAGGAGTATGTTGCTTAATTTCCACATATTTGTGGATTTTCCAGTTTTCCTCTTATTTTTGATTTCTAGCTCCATATTGATGAGGAAAGATAGTTGATACCATATTCTTAAATTTTTTGACTTGTTTTGTGAACTAACGTATGATATATCTGAGAATGGTCTGAGTGTGCTTGAGAAGAAATATACGCTGCTCCTGTTGGTTGGAATAGTTTTGTATATGTATATTAGGTCCATTTAGTCTAAAGTGCAGTTCAAATCACATGTTTCTTTACTGATTTTCTGCTGGATGACATATGCATTGTTGAAAATGGGTATTAATCCCCTACTTTTATTACACTGGTTTTTATTTCTCCCATTAGATCTATTAAGTTTTGCTTTATGTGTTGGACTGCTCTGATATTGGGTATACATATATATTTATATTTGTGATATCCTCTTGACCTGACTCCTTTATCACAATACAATGAACATGTCTCTTGTTACTTAAAGTGTAGTTTTTCTGATACAAGTACAGCCCGCCCTCATTTGGCTTCCATTTGCATGGAATAGCTTTTTCCATCCCTTCACTTTCAGCATAAATGTGTCTTTATAGTTGAAGTAAGTCTCTTGAAGGCAGCATATTAAAGTAAGTCTCTTGAAGGCAGTCTTGTTTTTTAATCCATCCAGACACTCCTCTAATTAGAGAATTTAATCTAGTCACATTAAAGTAATATTGATACGCAAGGATTCAGTACTGGTATTCTGTTAAATTGTTTTCTATTTTTGTAGTTCCTTTGTTCCTTTCTTGCTATCTTCTTTGGTAATTTGATTTTATAGAGTCTCCAACTAAAGTTACAGATTTGTCTATTTTATCTGTTCAGTTCTATCAGTTTTGCTTCATATATTTTGAAGCTCTGTTGTCTGCTACATACACATTTAATACTGCTAAGTCTCCTTAGTTGTTGCAAATGTTGGGACAGGGTAAACAGAAGATGAAACTTAAAACAACTCCGTGGCTCCAAAAAATTAGAAAATGGTAGAAAAATGAATAGTACATGATGAAAGGATATAGTAATAACCCTAAGGACTTCCAAAGGTCAAATCTAGAAGAATTTGACTAAAAAAATGATAGTAGTATTAGATTATATATAACCCATAAGATAAAATAAATACCCATAAGTTCATACTGATATAAATGAATAAATAAATAAATGGAGAAGGGAAAGCTCTTCTTTACTCAAAATTCCAATTAATAAATGTAGAATAGGGAAAATACAGAATTACCACTGGGCAAATACCACAGTAGTAACCTGTAGGAAAGATCCCCTGATGAATACTAAAATTAATGTATAAAGGTTTGAGAAGAAACAAGGTAATGTATAATGTTAAAGTCTTTTGCCCAAAATATTAGTTACAAAGGGACAAACAGTAACTTTACAGTGTGGAAAACTTGCAGATATCATTTTTAACTAAGTTATCAAGGTTAACATAATCAGTAATAAGATATGTTGACCCTATGTACCTCCAGTTAGGATGCACTGAGATGTGCAGTTAATTGGATTTTATGGCTACTGATTTCTTGGTTTTGATAACTGCATTCTTACTATGTAGGATGTTAACATGAAAGGAAGCTAGATGAAGGATGCATGGGAAGTCTCTATAGTAATTTTTGCAACATTCTGTAAATCTAAAATTATTTCAAAATAAAAAAAAATTTAAAGTCATTAAATGTATATTAAATTTCCTAGATTATAAACACACATAAATTCTCATTGATAACCTGAATATGCTGGAATTCCTTATGAACGTGAAAGCCTTTCTAATGAACTATAAACTACCTAATTAAAAACTATAATCAAAATCAAAGTATAAGTGTTCATTAAAACTCATTTCCCTAGCACAAAAAAGGGTAATTATTTCAAAGGGTGTCAGGAAAATTCGAACATAAAATGATAAATACTAAACTTTTTTTCCTTTTGCATTGAGGCCAGGTCCACATCCCTAGCCACAATCCATACCTCTTAACTACCCACAGTTATTATCCTAGTCTGTCCTTCATCAAATAGGCCACCGATGTTAATTCCTCTTAAAAATACTAGATAATTCTTTTGAAGTGGGAGGAACAGGAAGGAGCAGAGTGTATATGTATACAATTTTCAGAATTAGGGGTTGTAAAATAAGCTACAAAAATATTTGTGTGATCATGTCAATTTGAAAATTAGAAAACTAAGTCTGGTTTGTTCTGGAGTCAGGAGATCCTTTTCCCAGTCATTGCCTGAAAGGTGGAGTTGTGTAGCTGTACTGGATACAGGGTAGTGTTGCTCCTGTTGCATCTAGAAGTGCACACTTCCCTTGTGCCAGATGCTTCTCACTCTGACAGAGACAAACATCTGCTAGCCATCTGAGCTCTCTGTCATAGGTGTCACTGTCCAAAATGCCATATAGATCAGGAGAATAATGACTTAATGTTTGGAAGAAAATATCAATGTACTTTTGTTATTATAAATTGATTATATCTCAGAAATCTGTGCTAGACGAATTGTATTTTTCTCACAAAAACTTATTTCTTAGGTAGTCCCAAAAATCTATTTAACCTAAATAGTATTATAATTTTTATAGACAACCTAAATATTAATTACCATTAGTTAAAGAAATGAAAAAACCCACAGAACTTGAAAAAGTCAAATATATCTTCAATACTGGTGCTTCAAAGGAAACAGCATCACTTAGCAGAATCACTGCAATTCCCTAGCTGTGTACCATCCAGGACACTAAAGCAAATTCAGAGGAGTTCCACAGGTTATTTTAAATTTTCAAAGCACCTTCTGTCAGATACCATCAAATTGTTACTATCAACTTGTTTGGATCTAACTGCTTAATAAATAAGACCATTAATGTACTTCTTTCGGCCTATGGACACTACGAACCAAGAAGTCTGAAAACCTCTCTATTAGAAGATAATGAGAAATGAAATGACACCAGTTGGAGCAGCTGTATGAAGGAGCTTTCTAGGCATTCTCAAGGTCTTTGCTGGTTGATATTATTTGTACGTTATCAAATATGATTTCATTAAAAAGTCATGTTTCCTTTAAATACTTAAAATTAGTAATACTATGTATGTAACAGTTTAATTAAAATTTCTGTAAAAGTTATGGTTTTCCTTTTTCTCAATATAGGTATATTATGATACTATTCATAATTATCATAGGTTTCCAAATAAAAAGGCCTTGGGAGGCCCATAAGCCATATAGAGAGAGTGAGCAAGTGAGAGAAAGAATGAAGAAGAAGCATTAAGGTATTTTGTTTAGCTAACATGAAAAGAAACGAAAAAAACAAAAGAATTAAGGTAATTTATACACATAAAAGAGAGTTAGTTCTGAAACAAACGATAAGAGATTCCTTTTACACTTAATGTGCCAGGCACTGAGATGAATCAAGTACTGAGAAAGATTTGGTGAGGCTGACCAGAAAGGCTGTCTAGAGGCAGCCCAACTAATGACAATGTGACTAGGACATATTCAAGAGATGTGAGAAAGGCTTATGGTGGGCCACTATCAAGATGTTACAAATATAAATAGTGATAAATAAGTGCTTTGCTTTCAACCTTTGTAAGTCCCTAGAAATACACATATATATTATATATGTATATCATATATATAATATGTATATATTATACATATACGTGTGTATATATGATATATATCATTATATATGATGTATACATATACATATACATCATATATACGCATACACCATATATATATATACACATACACTATATACACACACACATATATGATGTAACCTTAATTATAATGACTTTTCTTACCTGGATTTCATTTCCAGAACTGCAGTTATTTCTTGTTGGGAAGCCTGTAGTTGGTATAAGAGCTTGACAATATAGTTAAAGTGCTCTGCATCAAATATCATCCCAGCTTCAACAAACTACAGAGGGGAAAAAAAAAGGAGTCATTCCTATACAAATATGAGAGCTTGAAAATCAGTAATGTAACAACTATAAGAATGGTGAAAAATGGGGCGCCTGGGTGGCTCAGTGGGTTAAAGCCTCTGCCTTCGGCTCAGGTCATGATCTCAGGGTCCTCGGATCAAGTCCCGCATCAGGCTCTCTGCTCGGCGGGGAGCCTGCTTCCCTCTCTCTCCACCTACTTGTGATCTCTCTCTCTGCCTGCCTCTCTGTCTGCTTGTGATCTCTGTCAAATAAATAAATAAAATCTTAAAAAAAAAAAGAATGGTGGAAAAAAAATGAAACAAGGAGTCAAGTGGAATTAAAATTCACTAAAAAAACTCAAAGCATATTTTCTTCCAATATTTGAGAACCACAGTACGACACCCTACTTCAAGAATTTAAAGTGAATGTGAAAATAATGTTTGAATTCAAAATGTGAATATTCTGTTTTCCAAGTTGTCTCACTGAATTTATCACCTGTACCTCCTGTCTGATACTCATTTTGTCTTTAGCTTACTAGCACTTGTGTTTATAGTTCATCCCAGATTGTAAACTTCCTGAGAAGTATCAAACTGAGATTTTCTAAAACTACTAGTGACGATCACTAATTTCTACTTCAAAAAATTTCTGAAAAAAAAAAATTTCTGGGCAGGTAATTCTGTCAAGTTTTGTAATGTGGACCTAGAGGTGTTTACCGAAATACTTGTATATTCTGCTATAGTGGTTCTAATGCTGCTCCTCAAAGAAAATGGGAAGTTTTCTTGATATTAGCCTGTTCTGAAATGGATGGCTGGGCAATGCTAAATACCAGTAAGTATCCAAAAGCACAAATTTTAATATATCTTCAAAAAGCCATAAAAAAAATTTTATCTTTTTGTTTAGTGCCAAATATAAAATCAATTCCTAGAACCTCCATTTTCTTCCTATATACTTTCTTTGTTTTGGTCATGGTTTTCTATTTATATATTTATCTTTGTATTTATTTTTGTTAATAAATGAACTCATAACTTTTGGATAAAAGAGTTTTCTTTAATCATCTTTAAAGTATAGATATGACCTCATAAATCAGAAAGAAGTGCTTGGAATGATTTATCTAAGGGGAAGGCCTATCAGTCATTGGAGTATGTTTATAAATCCTATTTCAAGAGAAAAAAAAATTTCTGAAAATAGGATTCTTTGGCATTAAGAATGTGAGTAAGAGGTAGTTTAAGAGTATAAGTGGAAATAATTATTTTTAAGTTATTCACTATCAGAGAATAAAACAGATTAAATTAAAGCATACCTTGCAAAATATATCAATTAAAGCAGGTACAGCATTCCTTAATTTCATAGTTGCCACACATTCAAATATTTTTAGTAATATTTTCAGAGAAGGCTGGATAAAATAAAAAATTTACTCATTTTAATGTCTTCTACCTTAAGTTTCTCAAATTCATTTATGCTGAAATATAAAAGTGTTCTCTAGGAAGTATACAATAAACACAGAAGTTTAACTGCTAAATTATACAAATAAGAAATATAACAGAGAAATCTACTTATAATATTAAAAAGAATATATTTTCAGTTTACTTACCAGCATTTTAACTATTATGCTGAGGTTCACTACCTGAAATACTTCTTTCAATAAACAATGTTTGAGTAAAGAATTTAGAAGGTCATTTAGCACTTGTAAATCAAAGTGTATACCCGGCGGAAATTTTCGGTAGTAATCCATAAATGTGTTTACTAAAAATAAAAACATTTTAAAATCACTTGCTGATTTTAAGATATTTATCTTTCTTAAACGAGACAAATTTTCTATAGTTAAAGGTTAAGCAGTATAAATTCATCTTCTTGAAAGGTATATTTCCATATCAGCAATATTTGATGGAAGTAAAGCAAAAGTTAACAATAACATTTGAAATCAACCAAAGACAGCACACACTAGACAGAGAGCTAACTCATGTACTAACTACAAAAAAAAGGCCCAAGTCTCCTCATACAACATGGTCTCAATAGGCACTCTGAGGGAATCACATTCTCAGGGGTTCTTCAGGCCCGACTTGGTCAGGGATGAGAAGCTATATAATTTAGGGATGGTTGTAGGTTATTCTCACACACACCTCTTCTTATTTTAACCCCACCAACATGTTGATCCTAAGGATGTTTTTTATTCCAATTTATGACTGCGAACATTCTACTACAAAGTACACGGACTAATTTACTTTGAGAAAGTAGTTTCTTAATGTCAGTTCAATTCCTTAATATATTTTCTATGTAACACTTAAACCACTTCTAATCTTCCCCATTAATTTTAGTAAAATTACTTTAACTTTAAGGGATCAATCAGTGATTATTTTCCCCATTCCAAAATTTTGCAGGTCAAAATCTCTACACCTTATCTGAAATTGCCTTAATAAAAATTACTTTGGGTTTTATTTTTGTGTAAGTATTCCTGTCCAAAATACTTATTACTATCTGGATTACATGGTGCTGCTTGGGAATCAAGAGCTAGTGATAAAGTTCAATAGTATAATAAGAAAAATTAGAGACCCACATGGCAGAGGACTGGGGGAGCCTATTTCAACTGGTCCCCTGAACTGAGCTGGATGTCTACCAGACCATTCTGAACACCCACAAAATCAGCCTGAGTTGCAAGAAGATATATCTGGCTTTCTACAAACAGAGTATCTCTAGGGGTTGGTCTCTAGGTATGAAGCAGGGAGCTGTGATTCTTTAGGCTGATATCTGATGATTAAAAAGAAGGGGGTTGGAGCCTCCAGGATCCTGCATCACTGGAGTGCAAAAGCACCCAGGCTTACAGACCAATAGCCATGGGGAAAGGACCTTAAGGCAACCTCTCAGACAGAAACCTGGAGCTGTGGGGGAACACAGGCGAATCAGGGACGGCTTGCGATTTTGGAAGCACAAAGGTCAGAGACATACCCAGACCAGTAAGCAAGGGCTGGGAGTGCTGCTGTGGGGCGCACAACCCAGGACACTGCAGCGTTTGGCAGCACAGACAGAAAAGGAGACAGTGGAGCCAGGAGGGCTCCCTGAAGAGCAGACTGCAATCTTGCTCTTCTGAGACAGAGGTTTGGATATGGTCACTTCGGCTCTCTCAGAAGAGACAAAGAAAACTGCCAGGGAAAGCCTCCAGAGAATAAAAGCTCCGCAAAACAGTTTTCACCAAGCCCCTCCCTGCCACAGGGGACAGGACAACACTGCCCAAACAGGGTTTTCTGAGTAACAGCACAGCAGGCCCCTTCCCCAGAAGACAGGGTGGAAGAACAAGAGGCCAACAACCCTAAGTTCTTTATAAAACGGGTATATCTTGCTTGTGCTGTGATCAATAATTTGGACTCTGTATATTCCCTCAACCACCTCTCAACAGAATGACTAGGAGGAGGAACCCCCAAAAAGGGAAAGATTCAGAGACTGTGGCCTCTGCCACAGAACTAATGGATATGTATATAATCAAGATGTCAGAAATTGACTTCAGAGTAGCAAATATAAAGAATGATATCTAGGTTTAAGAAAAATATTAACGACAATGTAGAATCTCTAAGGGCAGAAATGAGATCGAATCAGGTTAAATGTAAAAATACAATGAATGAAATGCAGTCTAAGCTGGATACTCTGACTGACAGGGTAAACGAGGTAGAAGAATCAACTAGTGAGACAGACGATAAAATGAAAGAAAAGAAGAAAATCAAGGTGAGATAGGAAAATCAGACTAAAATCCAAGGAATTAAACAGAGAGATTAGTGACTCAATGAAACGTTCCAATATCAGAATTATTGTTAATCCTGAGGGGTTGCAGATAGAGAGAGGTCTAGAAGATATATTTGAGCAAATCGTAGATGAAAATTTCCCTAATCTGGGAAAGGAAATAAACATCCATGTCCAAGAGGCAGAAAGGAACCCTGCAAAAAATCAATGAGAAAAGACCAACGCCATGACATATAATAGTAAAATTTGAAAATCTTAGGTCCAAGGAAACAATCCTGAAAGCAGTGAGGGAAAGAGATTTCTTATGTACAGAGGAAGGAACATCAGAATGTCAGACCTGTCCACAGAGACCTGGTAAGCCAGAAAGGGCTGGCAAGATGTATTCAGGGTACCAAATGAGAAGAAAATACAGACAAAGATATCCAGCAAGGCTACCATTCAGAATGGATGGAGAGACAAGGAGTTTCCAAGACCAGCAGAAACTGAAAGAATATGTGACCACAAGGCCAGCCCTGCAAGAAATATTAAGGGGGTCTTCTATAAAAGAAGAAAGAACCCAAGAGTGATATAGATCAGAAATTTACAGAGACACTCTGTAGAATCAAGTACTTCACAGGAACATGGTGACAATAAAATCGTTTATCTTTCAATAATCGCTCTCAAAATGAATGGCCTATATGCTCCCATGAAAAGGCTCAGGGTTGCAGATTGGATAAAAAGACATGATCCACCCATATGCTGTCTACAAGAGATGTATTTTTAACCTAAACATACATCCACACTCAAAGTGAAGGGATGGAGAATCATTTTTCATGCCAACGGACCTCAAAAGAAAACTGGAATAGCAATTCTCCTATCAGACAAATTACATTTTAAGCTAAAGGCTGCAGTTAGAGATACAGAAGGACACTATATCATGCTAAAAGAGTCTGTCCAACAAGAGAATCTAACAACTGTAAATATTTTGCCCCCAACATGGGAGCAGACAACTACATATGCCAACTATTAACTAAAATAAAGAGAAATATTGATAATAATACAGTAATAGTAGGAGACCTCAACACTCCATTCTCAGCAATAGATCATCTAAGCAATATATCAATCAGGAAATAAGATCTTTAGAGGGAGGGGCAAGATGGTAGAAGAGTAGGAGACCCTATTTCAACCGGCCCCCTGAAGTGAGCTATATATCTAACAGAGCACTCTGAACACCCATGAAAACATACTGAGATGTAAGATAAACTCTTCTGGATCTCTACAGGAGCAGAGAATCATTAGTGGAGAGGTACAGAGGAGTTGGAAGTGCATAGACTGATATCAGAGGATACAAAGAAGGGGGAGGGAGTCACCAGAACCAACCCAGTGGAAAGTAATGCACCAATGAGAAAGTGCCCTGCATTTGCTGAACAGCATTAGCTTGGAGATCAGTGGCTGCCAGACAGAAAGGGATTAATAATAGCACTCAAACAGAACAAAGGGACTTAAGGGACAATTGATGGGACTGGGCAGTGGCAGGCATGGACCTAAGCCCACCATCCCAAGACAGCCACAGCCAGCACCCATCCACACATAGGAGAACCCAGCATGGGCTCCAGTTGACAGTCCCTGGGTCTGCAACCACCACAGCTGCCCCTGCTGCCTCCACTGCCATGGGAGCTGAGCGTACCCGGCGTGGCCGTGAGCTCCAGTCAGTGATCCCAGGAATGGCAGCCACCAGCAACAAGCTCACCCCGACCAATATCACTCTCAGTTTTGGTGGCATGGGGGTACAGAGACAAGCAGGTGCCTCGAGCGACCACTGAGATGGTGGCTGCGGTGTACACTGCTGTGGGAGGTTTCAGTGTTCAATGGAGTTTGCAGAGGTGGGGTCGATGTGATCTGGACCATTCAGAGAGGAGCAGACTGTGGCTCCTCTCTGAGGCAGAGGTCTGATTGCAGAGAGTTTCTTTTCTCTGACGCTATGAAAAGGAATAAAAAATCACCAGAGAACAAAACCCTGAAAAACTGGTTTCCACCAAGCCCAGTTCCTTGGTAGGGTGCAGGGCAACACGACTCAAACAGGACTGACTGAGAAACAATGCAGCAGGCCCCGCCTCCAGAAGACAAGCAGAAAGAACAAGAGGACAATAACCATAGGGTGCCCACAGAACTGTAAAACCCCAACATGGGGGAAAACAATATATTAAGCTCCTGGTATTGCACCACAGTCTGTATATTTTGTAGTTACTTTTTTTTTTCCTTTAAATTCATTCTCATAATTCTTGTTCTTATTTTTGCTTTATCTACTTAACATTTCAACTAGATGTTTAATACAACATATTACTTAGTAACTTTTTTTTTAAGATTTTATTTATTTATTTGACAAAGAGAGATCACAAGTAGGCAAAGAGGCAGGCAAAGAGGAGGCGGGGGGAAGCAGGCTCGCTGCTGAGCAGAGAGCCCAATGTGGGGCTCAATCCCAGGACCCTGAGATCATGACCTGAGCCAAAGGCAGAGGCTTAACCCACTGAGCCACCCAGGCGCTCCTCTTAGTAACTTTTTAACTTGAACTTTTTTGAAACATATACTTTTAAAAAATATATATATATATATACATAGATATAAGCTTCAAGTTAGTCCTTTTTTCCTATTCAGTTATATATATATATATATATATATATATATATATATATATATATACCAGTTTTAATTTCCCTGTATCTCTGGAAAGTTGAGTCCTTTAAAAAGATATCAAGATATACCCAGGAAGAACTGAAATACCCTTCATCACCCACATTGAGGGATTATAACCACATTCCTGTCTTATTCTTTTTTTTTTCCTGTCTTATTCTTTTGTCAGTGTTTCTGTGTGTTTTTCCTTTTGTACTTCATGAATCTTATTCTTGGGGTTCATTTTGGCTGGGTTTTTCTTTTTCTTTTTTCTTTTTCTTTTGTTGGTCTTTTTCTCTGTTCATTTTTGGCTTTGTACTTTATAAATCTTACTCTTGGGGCTCATTTAAGCTGGGTTTTTTTTCCCCTCTCTCTCTCTTTTTTTCTTTCTTTTTGGTGGTGACTCCAATTACACCAAAACTTTCCAGGTGCACCTTGCTGGGATCATGGTTGATATTTTCAGCTACACATCCCCTCAACCGCCTCTCATCAGAATGACTAGGAGAAGGAACATGCAACAGAGGAAAAATTCAGACTCTGTCACGGAAAAATTCAGACTCTGTCATGGAACTATTGGATATGGACATAAACAATATGTCAGAAATAGAATGCAGGGTAACAGTTATCCAGACAATGGCTAGGTTGGAGAAGACCATTAGTGGCAACCTAGAATCTCTAAGGGCGGAAGTGAGCACTGATCTGACAGAACTTAAAAATGCTATCAATGAGATCCAATCTAATCCAAATACTCTAACAGCTAGGGTAAATGAGACAGAAGATCAAATTAGTGATCTAAAAGACAAACTGACAGAGAGAAGGATCAGGAGTAGGCCTGGAACAAACAGCTTAGAAGCCATGAAAACAAAATTAGAGAAATAAGTGATGCCATGAAAGGGTCTAATGTCAGAATTATTGGGATCCCTGAGGGGGTGGAAAGAGAGAGAGGACTAGAAGATAAAATTGAACAAATCCTAGATGAGAACTGCCCTAATCTGCAGAATGGAACAAGTGGTCATGTCCTAGAGGCAGAGAGGACACCTCCCAAGATCAGCGAGGGTAGAAAGACATCCAGATGCAGAATTTGAAATTCTCAACTCCTAAATTCAGACAAAATGTCTTAAAGGAAGCTAAGGGGATGAGATTCCTTACGTAAAGAGGGAGGTACATCAGAATAACATCAGACATGTCCACAGAAACCTGGCATGCCAGGAAGGGCTGACAAGACATGTTCAGGGCACTGAATGAGAAGACCATGCAGCCAAGAATACTTTACCTGGCAAGGCTTACATTCAGAAAGGATGGAGAGACAAAGAACTTCCAAGACCAGCAAAGATTAAAAGATTTTGTGACCACCAAGCCAGCACTACAAAGGGAGGGGGAGTCTATAAAAGAAGAAAGAACTCAAGAGTGATACAGAACAGAAATTTACAGACATTCTATAGGAACAAGGACTTCACAGGCAACATGATGACAATAAAAAGTATCGTTCAATAATCACTCTCAATGTGAAAGGCCTACATGCTCCCCTAACATGGCACAGGGTAGCAGACTGGCTAAAAAGATGGGACACATCCATATGCTGTCTACAAGAGATTAATTTTGAAACTAAAGATACATCCAGACTGAAAGTGAAGGGCTGGAGAACCATCTTTCATGTCAATGGGACTCAAAAGAAAGGTGGGGTAGCAATTCTTATAAGAGACAAATTAGATTTTAAGCTAAAGATTTTAGTCAAGAGATACAGAAGGACACACATCATGCTTAAAGGATCTATCCAACAAGAAGTTCTAACAATTACAAATATTTATGCCCCCAGCATGGGAACAACCAACTACAGAAGCCAACTGTTAATCAAAATAAAGAGACATATTGATAAGAATACATTAATTATAGGGTATCTTAACACACCACTCTCAGCAACAGAAAGATCATCTAAGCAGAAAATCAACAAAGAAACAAGAGATTTGAATGACACATTGGACCGGATGGGCCTCACAGGTATAAACAGAACATTCTACTCTAAAATAACAGAAAGTTAACTTTTCTCAAGGGCACATGGATCTTTCTCCAGAAGAGACCACATACTGAGTCACAAATCAGGGCTCAACTGATACCAAAAGACTGAAATTATTCCCTGCATATTCTCAGACCACATTGTTTTGAAACTGGAACTTAATCACAAGAAAAAGTTTGGAAAGAATTCAAACACTTGGAAGCTAAAGAGCATCCTGCTCAAGAATGTTTGGATCAACCAGGAACTCAAAGAAGCACTTAAACAATTCCTGGAAACATATGAGAATAAAGACACATCGGTCCAAAAACCTATGGGATATGGCAAAGGTGGTCCTAAGGGGGAAATACATAGCCATCCAAGCCTCACTCAAAAAAAAAAAAGAAAAAAGAAAAAAGAAAAATCCCGAATACATAAACTCTCTTTACACCTTAAAGAACTGAAGAATCAACAAGTTAAGCCAACCCCATGCACAAGCAGGGAAATAATCAAGATTAGAGCAGAGATCAATGAATTAGAAATGCAAGATACAGTAGAACACATCAACGAAACCAGAAGCTGATTCTTTGAAAGAAGATCAATAAACCACTGGCCAGACTTATTCAAAAGAAAAGAGAAAGGATCCAAATTAATAAAATTATGAATGAAAGGGGAGAGATCATGACTAACACCAAGGAAATAGAAACAATCATCAGCAATTATTATCAACAGCTATATGCCAATAAGATAAGCAACTTAAAAGAAATGGATTTATTCCTGGAAACCTACAAACTTCCAAGGCTGGAACAGGAAGAAATTGACAACCTGAATAGACCAATAACTAGTAACGAGATTGAAGCAGTGATCAAAAACCTCCCAAGAAACAAGAGTCCAAGACCTGATGGATTCCCTGGGGAATTCTACCAAACATTCAAAGAAGAAATACCTATTCTCCTGAAGCTGTTTCAAAAAACAGAAACAGAAGGAAAACTTTCAGACTCTTTCTATGAGGTCAGCATTACCTTGATCCCCAAATCAAGCAAAGACCCCATAAAAAGGAGAATAACAGACCAATATCTCTGATGAATATGGATGCTAGATTCTCAACAAGATTCTAGTTATTAAGATGCAACAGATTAATAAAAAGATTATCCACCATGACCAGGTGGGATTTATCCCTGGGATGCAAGGGTTGATCAACATTTGCAAATCAATCAGTTTGAGAGAACACATTTATAAGAGAAGAGACAAGAACCATATGGTCCTCTCAATTCATGCAGAAAAAGCATTTGAGAAAATACAGAATCCTTTCCTGATTAAAACTCTTTAGAGTATAGGGATAGAGGGAACATTCCTTCAACTTCATAAAATCCATCTATGAAAAACCCACAGCAAATATCATTCACAAGGAGGAAAAGCTGAGAGCCTTCCCATTGAGATCAGGACCATGACAAGGATGCCTACTCTCACCACCATTGTCCAACATAGTACTAGAAGTCCTAGCAACAGCAATCAGACAACAAAAAGAAAGAAAAGGTATTTGAATTGCCAAAGAAGTCAAACTCTCTCTCGTTGCAGATGACATGATGTTTTATGTGGAAAACCCAAAAGACTCCAGCCCCAAATTATTAGAACTCATACAGCAATTCAGCAACATGGCAGGATACAAAATCAATGCACAGAAATCAGTGGCATTGGGGCACCTGGGTGGCTCAGTGGGTTAAAGCACCTGCCTTTGTTCAGGTCCTGATCCCAGGGCCCTGGGATTGAGCCCTGCATTGGGCTCTCTGCTCAGCAGGGAGCCTGCTTCCACCTCTCTCTCTCTGCCTGCCTCTCTACTTGTAATATCTGCCTGTCAAATAAATAAATAAAATCTTTTAAAAAAAAGATATCAGTGGCATTTCTATACACTAAAAATGTGACTAAGGTAAGAGAAATTAAGGAATTGACTCCACTTACAATAGCACCAAAAACCATAGATAACCCAGGAATAAACCTAACCAAAGAGGTAAAGGATCTATATTCTAGAAACTACAGAACACTTAAGAAACAAATTGAAGACACAAAAAGAAAAATATTTCAACCTCATGGATCAGAGAATAAACACTGGGAAAATGTCTATGCTGTCCAGAGCAATCTATATTTCTAATTCCATCCCAATCAAAATACTATCAGCAATTTTCAAAGTACTGGAACAAACAATCCTAAAATTTGTATGGAACCAGAAAAGACCCCAAATCATCAAGGAAATGCTGAAAAAGAAAACCAAAGTTGGGGGCATCATGTTGCCTGATTTCAAGCTGTATTACAAAGCTGTGATCACCAAGACAGCATGGTACTTGCACAAAAACAGATACATAGACCAATTGAACAGAATAAAGAGCCCAGATATGGACACTCAACTCTATGGTCAACTAATCTTTGACAAGGCAGGAAAGAATATCCAGTGGAGAAATAACACTCTTTTTAATAAATGGTGCTGGGAAAATTGGACAGTTATGTATAGAAGAATGAAACTGGACCATTATCTTATACCATATACAAAGATAAACTCGAAATGGATGAAAAACCTCAATGTGAGACAGCAATCCATTAAAATCCTAGAGGAGAATATAGCCAGTAACCTCTTCAACATCAGCCACAGCAACTTTCTTCAAGATATGTCTCCAAAGGCAAAGGAAACAAAAGCGGGTGACTGGGTGGCTCAGTGGGTTAAGCCGCTGCCTTCGGCTCAGGTCATGATCTCAGAGTCCTGGGATCGAGTCCTGCATCAGGCTCTCTGCTCAGCAGGGGGCCTGCTTCCCTTCCCCTCTCTCTGCCTGCCTCTCTGCCTACTGTGATCTCTCTCTGTCAAATAAATAAATAAAATCTTTTAAAAAAAAAAAAAGGAAACAAAAGCGAAGATGAACTTTTGGGACTTCATCAAGATCAAGAGCTTCTGCACAGCAAAGGAAACAGTCAACAAAACAAAAAGGCAACGCATGGAATGGGAGAAGTTATTTGCAAATGACACTACAGATAAAGGCCTGTTATCCAAGAGCTATAGAGCACATCTCAAACTTAACACCCAAAACACAATCCAGTGAAGAAATGGGCAGAAGATGTGAATAGACACTTCTCCAAAGAAGACATACAAATGGTTAACAGACACATGAAAAAATGTTCAACATCATTAGCCATCAGGGAAATTCAAATCAAAACCACACTGAGATACCACCTTATACTAGTTAGAATGGCAAATGCTGACAAGACAGGAAAAAGTAAATGTTGGAGAGGTTATGGAGAAAGGGGTACCCTCTCACACTGTTGGTGAGAATGCAAATTGGTATAGTCACTTTGGGAAACCATGTGGATGTTCCTCAAACAGTTAAAAATAGAGCTACCCAATGGCCCAGCAATTATACTACTGGGTATTTACCTCAAAGATACAGATGTAGTGAAAAGAAGGAGCACATGCCTGTGCCAATGTTCATAGCAGCAATGTTCACAACAGCCAATCTGTGGAAGGAGCCAAGATTCCCTTCAACAGACGAATGGATAAAGAAGATGTGGTCCATATATACCATGGAATATTACACAACCGTCAGAAAGGATGAGTACCCAACATTTGGATCAACATGGACGCAACCGGAGGAGATGATGCTAAGTGAAATAAGTCAAACGGAGAAAGATAATTATCATATGGTTTCACCCATATGTGGAACATAAGGAACAGCATGGAGAACATTAGGAAAAGGAAGGGGAAAAGGAAGTGGGGGATGAATCAGAGTGAGAGATGAACCATGAGAGACTATGGGCTCCAGGAAACGAACTGAGGGTTTTAGAGGGGAGGTGCGTGGGGGAATGTGTTAGCCAGGTGGTGGGTTTTAAGGAGGGCACGTTATTGCATGGAGCACTGGGTGTTATATGCAAACAATGAATCTTGAACACTACATGAAAAACTAATGATGTACTATATGGTGATTAACATAATATAATTTTAAAAAATTTTTTAAATCTAAGAAAAAAGAAAAATTAATGTTGAAGTTATAATTACCTTATACAACTTTAATAATACAAAATAATAACATTAAGTTTTATTTTAAAGCTCCTTTATGTACTCTAATTGTTTTTCCTGGGCACATACAAATGAATTCTTCCTGCTATTCACTTTGTAGTATCTACATAGTTGCCATCTTAGCAGGTAACATGAGAAATTCAGTATCTGCTACTATAATTTATTAAACTGCAACTGCATATGTTTAAAGAAAGCAAGTATAGTCGGAAAAAATTTGTTAGCGTTTAAGTAGTCCATGGTAATTGACATGAAGCACTCCTCCTTTTGTCACGAAATACTTTTAAAATTTAAAATATTAATATAGCTTCTCCTTTAAAATGATCTCCTTTGGTTAAACTGTTTGGAGAAAAAGGTTTGACTATTTTCATAGCTTTTGACATGAACTGCTACATTGCTTCCCCCCCACCAAGTTTCATTGTAATATAATATACATAATAAAACATTTACCATCTTAGGTGTATGTTCAATGGTATTAAATATATTCAAAATGTTCATCCATTTCCATAATTCCTTTTACCTTATAAAACTGAAACTCTGTACCCTTTAAACAATAATTCTCCCTTCCCCCCTCCTCCCAGCTCCCATTAACCACCATTCTACTTTCTGTCTCTGTGATTTTGACTACTCTAAGTACTTCACATAAGTAGAATCATACAGTATTTGGCTTTTTGTGACTGACTGACTTCACTTAACATAATGACCTCAAGGTTCATCCATATTGTAACATATGTTATACTTTTTCTTTTTTTTTAATGATTATTTTCCTATGTTTTATTTTTTTAAATTTATTTTCAGCATAACAGTATTCATTATTTTTGCACCACACCCAGTGCTCCATGCAATCTGTGCCTTCTCTAATACCCACCACCTGGTTCTCCCAACCTCCCACCCCCCGCCACTTCAAACCCCTCAGATTGTTTTTCAGAGTCCATAGTCTCTCTTGGTTCACCTCCCCTTCCAATTTCCCCCAACTACCTTCTCCTCTCTAACTCCCCATGTCCTCCATGCTATTTGTTATGCTCCATAAATAAGTGAAACCATATGATAATTGACTCTCTCTGCTTGACTTATAAGGAAGATGTGGTCCATATACACTATGGAGTATTATGCCCTATCAGAAAGGATGAATACCCAACTTTTGGAGCAACATGGACAGGACTGGAAGAGATTACACTGAGTGAAATAAGACTTTTTCTTTTTTTATGTTGAATAATATACTGTATGTATATGCCAAATTTTCCTAATCCATTCATGTCACTGAACATTTGGGATCTTCAGATTTCAGCTATTATAAATAATGCTGCTATGAACATGTGTATACACATATCTTTCAAGACACTGATGCCAATTCTTTTGTGTATATACCTAGAAGAATTGCTGGATCATATAGTAATTCTATTTTTAATTTTTTGAGGAACTGCCATACCGTTTTCCACAGTGTATGTAACATTTCACATTTCCACCAACAGTGCCAAAGGTTCAAATTTCTCTGTATCCTAATGCATTTTTTTTTTGTTTTGATAGTAACCATCCTAACGGTGTTAGGTGGTATCACACTGTAGTTTTATGTGCCTTTCCCTAATTATTAGTGATGTTGAGCATCTTTTTTATGAGCTTGTTCGCCATTTGTACATCTTGCAAAAAAAAAAAAAAGATCTACTCAAGTATTTTGCCTATTTTTGAATCAGGCTGGTTTTCTTGCTGTTGAGTTTTAGGAGTTCTCTATATATTTTGGATATTAATCCATGATTAGATATATGATTTCCATATATTTTCTTCCATTCTATGGGCTGAAGTTTTACTCTTTTGATACTGTCTCTTAATGGAGAAAATTTTTTAATTTTCATGAAGTCCAATTTGTCTTTGTCTTTTGTTCTGTGTTTTTACTGTCACATCTGAGAAGTTCCTGCCAAACCAGTGTTGTAAATCTTTTGTTGTTATGACTTCCAAGGCTTTTATTGTTTTAGGTCTTCTATTAAATTACATTAAACTCTTTTTTGATCCATCCTGAATTTTTTGTATATAGTATTATGTAAAGGTTCTTTAGTATATGGATATCCAGCATTCTCACCATCACTTGTTGAAAGAACTATCCTTTCCCCATTGGATGGTCTTGGTACCATTGTCTAAAATCATTTGATCACATATAAGAGGGTTTTGTTTGGGCTCTTTATTCTATTCTATTGGTTTGTATGTCTGTCTGTATGTCAGTACTGTGGTTTTCTTTTACTGTAGCTTTGTAGGTAGTTTTCAAGTCAGGAAATACGATTCCTCCAGGTTATTCTTTTTTCAGCAATGCTTTGTAGATTTCATCACACATGATTTCCAGTTCCATGGTTAATTCCTAAATATTTTATTATTTTTTATGCTATTGTAAAGTGAAATGTTTCTGTTATTTCTTTCACTCATTAGCCTATCTCCCACCTGTCTTTAACCAACCCTCAGTATGTTCTCTATTGTTAAGAGTCTTTTGTGGTTTGTTACCCTCTTTTTCTTTTCCCTTCCCCTATTTTCATCTGTTTTCTTAAATTCCACGTATGAGTGAAATCATATGGTATTTGTGTTTCTCTGACTTATTTTGCTTAGCATAGACACTCTAGCTCCATTCATATTGTTGCAAATGGCAAGATTTCATTCTTTTGATGGCTGCATAGTATTCTGTTATATATATGTATGTGCGTACACACACACATATACGCACACCCCACATCCTCTTTATTCATCAATCAACAGATATTTGGGTTCTTTTCATATTTTGGCTATTGTTGATAATGTGCAAACAGAGATCATTTTACTTCTTCTTTTCCAAAATGGATGTATTTTATTGCCTTGCCTAATCACTCTGGCTAGAACTTCCAGTTCTCCATTGAACAGAAGTGATGAAAATGGGTATCCTTGCTTTTGTTCCTGATCTTAAAAGTTTTCAGTCGTTCACCATGAAGTGTGATGTCTAAGTAGGTTTTTCATATACAGGTTTCCCTCATTCTCTGGAAGCTTGCTTTATGCCACTTCATTTTTTTAAAGACCTATGTTAGTACAGCCCTACCTTGTTTTATTGCACTTCATTTTATTGCACAGTGCAGATATTGCATTTTTTACAAATTAAAGGTTTGCAGGAACCCTACATCAAGTAAGCCTAGAGGTACCATTCTTCCAACAGCATTTGCTCATTTCATGTCTCTGTGTCACATTTGGTAATTCTTCAAATATTTTGAACTTTTTCATTCACTGATCTGTAATCAGTGTGATCAGTGATTGGGATGTGCTGAGGGCTTGGATGATGGCTAAAATTTTTAAAATTAAGTTTAACTAATGTATATATTGTTTTTTATTATTATTGCACACTTAACAGACTACAGTACAGTATAAATAAATATAACTTTTTAAATTTCAATTTTGTTAGTTAACATACAGTCAAATATTGGTTTCTGGAGTAGAATTCAGTGACTCATCATTTACATATAACACCCAGTGCTCATCACAACAAGTACCCTCTTTAAGAGACATCACCCATCCAGCCCTTCCCCAACCCTTCTCCCTCCATCAACCGTGTTTGTTTTCTGTCATTAAGCGTCACTTGTTTCCCTCTTTTTTTTTCTCTTTTCCCCCTTCCCATATGTTCACCTGTTCTCTTTCTTAAATTCCACATATGAATGAGATCATACGGTATTTGTCTTTCTCTGGCTGACTTATTTCACTTAGCATAATACACTCTAGCTCCATCCACATCACTGCAAATGGCAAGATTTCATTCTTTTTGATGGCTGAATAATATTCCATTGTATATATATAACACATCTTTTTTTAATCCATTCATCAATGGACATTTGGGCTCTCTCCAGAGTTTGGCTATTGTTGATAATGCTGCTATAAACATCAAGGTGTATGAACCCCTTCAAATCTATATTTTTGTATCTTTTGGATAAATACCTAGTAGTACAATTGCTAGGTCATGGGGTAGTTCTATTTTTAACTTTTTGAGGAACATCCAGAATGTTCTCCAGAGTGGCTGCACCAGTTTGGATTTCTACCAACCGTTCAAGAGGGTTCCCCTTTTTCTGCATCCTTACCACCTGTTGTTTTTGTGTTGTTAATTTTAGCCATTCTGACGGGTTTGAGGTGGTATCTCATCATAGTTTTGATTTGTATTTCCCTGATGATGAATGATAAATATAAGTTTTATATGCACTAGGAAGCAAAAAATTTCACTTGATTCATCCTTGTGCTATATTTATTTTACTGCAATGGTCTAGGCTGGAACTCACAGTATCTCTGAGGTAGAACTGTACCTATTTTCACCTACTGAAAGAAATCTGAAGAGGATTTTCACTTTTACAAAATGGTAACTGTTTCTCCACTTTATGCCATTTGGCTTATTAAAGTTTTCATAGGAGCACTCTACTTTTAGACAGCGGGAAAAACTCGTATGGCTTTTATTATGGTAGTTTCCTCTTATTCCTAGTTTTTTTCAGTGTTCTTATCATGGAAGAATGTTGAATTTTATCAGATGCTTTTTCTGCATCAATTGCCATGACCATGTGTTTTTCTTCTCTTTCATTCTGATAATGTGGTGTATTCATCTGATTTTTTTATGTTGTACTATCTTTGCAAGTCCAAGAATAAATCTCACTTAGTTATGATTTATAATCCTCTCAATGTGCTGCTGACTTTGGTTTGTTAGTATTTTGTTGAGGATTTCTGTATCAATGTTCTTAAGGGATACTGATCTGTAGTTTTCTTTTCTCGTAGTGTTTATGCCTGCTTTGGTATCAAAGCAGTGACTAACTCAACCTCATAGAATAAGTAATCAAGTGTTCCTTCCTCTTCAACTTTTTGGGAAAGATTGAGAATATCTGGTATTATTTTTTTTAATGTTTGACAGAACTGACAAATGAAGCCATTGGGTGCAGGGCTTTTGTCAGAGACTTTGGATTACTGATTTAATCTCCTTACTAGTTACAGTTCTATTCAGAATTTCTATTCATCATTTAGTCTTGGCAGGTTTTATGTTTTTAGGAATTCGTCCATTTCATTTGCTTTTGTGTACAATTATTCCATTGTATTCATAGTATTCTCTTATGTTTTTATTTCTATAGAATTGTGTTAATGTCTGACTTTCATTTTTTATCTAAGTAATTGAATATTCCTTTTTTCTTAGTCTATTTAGCTAAAGGTTTGTCATCTTGTTGGGCCTTTTTTAAGAACCAGCTTTTAGTTTCATTTTCTCACTGTTTTTCAACTCTCTATTCCATTTATCTCTGCTCTAATTTTTATCATTTCCTTCCTTCTGCTAGCTTTGAGATTTAGCTGCCCATCTCTTTGCACCTCTGTGATCAGAAGTAGTGAACAACAATCTGCTATTTCCTATGACTAAGACTTGAGAGATAAATAAGTCTTTGCTATGGGGTAGGAGGATGGAAGAAAGGCATCCCAGATAGCAGAAACAGTGGCTCTGATATTATAACAGAGTCTGGCCTGTTTAGGGAATTGCAAGAACTCAGTATGGATGGTACATTTGCCTGTAGGGGTTAAGTGTTAAAACTGAAGGATAAAGAAGTAGGGAAGATCCAGTTTCTGAAACATCCCATCAGAAAGATTTTAAGCCAATTAACAATATTACTTTTTCTGTCTTAACACCTTTACATAAAATTTCTACATTATGCAAATATTAATATGTAAGAGCACTGTAAAGTGTATACTGTAAAGTGGATTCTAATTTTTTAGTAACCAAAATGCCCCACTTATTTTTAATCCTTCTAAGACCATCAGAGCCACTCTAAGGCATTCAGTTTTCATACTTATAAGTATTAAATTTACTTTCAAACTGTAAGATACAACAGCACATTGTCTGAAACAGTCACATTCATGAATTTATAGTAATCATTCCATTGTCTCATACCTGCACGTTGTAGCAAACACAGTTCGTTGATACTTATATATTTCTTAAACACATCCATACAAACCTACAAGTAATAAAAAACAAAACATTACCTTTTTATATTTCATTTAAAAAATGCAAATTTCCATCCTTTCTGTTTATTCTGTATTTTTTAAGTGAACTTAAAGCAATGGCATAAAAAGTTGAAATTAGGTTAACTCACAGATTTGAAATGCATATTGAATTCACAACAGAAGCCTTATTTTAAAGATGCTTTGACAAAGAAATAATCAAGGAAATAAACAAGATTAGCAAGCAACTAGAGAAGGGAGGAAATCCTTGAATGTTCAAAATTTTAAAAACCTTATTTAGATAATTTTTAAAAATAACCATTTATTGGTCTAAGGATAAATACACTTACCAAAAGATTGAACAGAGAGCCTACAAATAGACCCAATCATATATAATCAGCTGATTTATATGACATGGTGACCCAGCAGTACAGTGGGGGAAAGAGTGGTCTTTTTTTCATAAAAGTTGTTGGGTCACTTAGGGATCCACATGGGAAAAAAATATTTATCTTTACCTTTTTCTTCACATCATCCAAAAATCAATACCCAGTGGCTTAGTGTTCTAAATACAAAGATAAAACAATAGATCTTTTAAAGAAAAAACATAAGATCTTGGCAAAGATTTCTTCAACAGGATACAAAAAGTTAATATAAAAAATGGACAAGATTGGATTACACAAAAATTAAGAAATTAACTACATAAAAATTACATAAAAATTAAGAAATTAAAAGAGGAACTTATACACTAGTAAAAGTTACCTGCTATACACATACCCAACAAAGAACTTAGAATATATAAAGAATTCTTAAGATAAATAAGAAAAAGACAATCCCATAGTAAATAGGTAAAAATATTTGGGTATTTCCCAAAAGAGGGTATCCAAATATCCAACAATGATTTTGAAAGCTGCTTAACTTCATCAGTCATCATTAAGAAAGGCATCACTCCCCAACCACCAGAATGGCTAAAATTAAAAGGCTGGTAAATATCAAGAGCTGGTAAGGCTATGAAGCAACCAGAACTCTCAGGCATTGCTGATGAGAGTGTAATTTGGCAGACCACTTCGGAAATCTGTTTGGCAGTGCAGACTAAATTTGAACATATGCAGATCCTATGACCCAGCAACTCCAGTTTTAAGTATAACCCATCAGAAAGTGTATATATATTCACCAAAAGACATGCAGAAGAACACTGATAGCATCACTATTGTAATTACCATATTTAGAAACCACCCAAAGGAATCAAAAGTAATATTTATCAATAAATTTTGATATACTCACACAACGGAATATTCAATATTATACAGCAATGAGAAAGAAATGTTTAAAATTAAGTAAAAAACATAGATAAATACTGAGTGAAAAGAAGCCAGAAACTAAAGAATACAGACTGTATGACTTCATTTATATAAAGCACAAAATCAGGCAAAGCTCATTTATGCTACTAGGAGTCAAAGAAAATTTGAGTGGGTTAAAGCCTCTGCCTTCGACTCAGATCATGATCCCAGGGTCCTGGGATCGAGCCCTGCATTGGGCTCTCTGCTCAGCAGGGAGCCTGCTTCTTCCTCTCTCTCTGCTTGCCTCTCTGCCTACTTGTGATCTCTGTCTGTCAAATAAATAAAATCTTAAAAAAAAAAAAAGCTTTAAAAACAAAACAAAACAAAAAAAACATATGACTGAGAGAGGAGGGGCATGATGGCAGAGAAGTAGGAGACCCTGTTTCAACCAGTACCCTAAAGTGAGCTAAATATCTACCAGAACACTGAACACCCATGAAATCAGCCCGAGATGTAGGATTATACACTGCTGGATCTCTATGGGGGCAAAAGACACTAATAGGTAAAGCAGAGTGGGAACTCTTGGATGGATATCGGAGGATAAACAAAAGAGGCAGGGAGCCACCAGAAGCAACACATTGGAAAGTGATACCCCAATATGAAAGTGCCCTGTGGTTGGGGACCAGCATTAACTTGGAGTCTGGTTAAAAGCACTTAAAAAGAGCAAAAGATCTTAAGGGGTAACTGGTGGAATCTGGCAGTCATGGGCATAGGCCTAAACCCTTGGACCGAGGACCGCCACCGCTGGCAACCACCCTTGCAGGACAGAGTGCAGCAGAGCCTCCAGTTCCTGGTCCTAGCACCACCCAGCTGTGTGCTGCTTGCACCACCTCTCGGCAGGGTGCATCCCCACCCTCCGCGAGGCAGTCTGGTGGGCGCTCTCTAGAACCACAGCCTTTTACGTTCTGTGTGCACTGCATGACCAGGGTCTGACCACACAGTCCCCACTTGTGCCTGAGAGACCTTGATGTGGACGCTAGCCAGTGGTCTCTAGAACCAGCCAAGGGTCTGACACTCCCAGCTTGCACCTAAAGGAACTCAGCATGATCTCTGACAGCATGGACCCAGTCCCCAGACAGCAGTCCTGGCAAAGGCAGCCACCAAAAGCAGGCTCCCTAGACCAAATTCGCTCCCGGATTTAGTGGCACAGGGGTGCAGAGAAAAACAGGCACTTCAAGCGACCCCTGAGACAGTGGCTGGGGACAAGCACTGCCTGTGGGACCTTGCGCTTCAGCTTGCAGAATTTGCAGAGGGGGAGTCTGTGTGTTCTGAACCACCCAGAGGGGAGCACACTGAGGCTTCCCTCTGAGGCAGAGGTCTAAGTGGAGTTTCCTTAACACTAAACCTACAAAAAGCCGCAAAGAGCAGCCAAAAACAAACAAATAAACTAACAAAAACCTCCAGAGAACAAAAGCCTGAAAAACTGATTTTCAGAGCCCAGCCCCTTTATAGGCACCCGGACAATTCAACCCAAGCAAGACTGACTGAAAGAAAACAACACAGCAGGTCCCTACCCCAAAAGGCAAGCCAAAAGAACAAGAGGACTACCACCACAGGGTCCCCATAAAACTGTAAAGCTCCAACATCAGGAGAAAACAATATATTAAGCTCCTGGTATTGCCCTAAAACCTGTATATTTCATAGATACAGCTTTTTTTGTTTGTTTTTAATTCACTTTCACAATTCTTGTTCTTTTAATCTCTTTACCCTACCTACCATTACAACTAGAGGTTCAATATAACATACTCCGTAATAACTTTTAACTTTAACTTTTTTCATACATATACCTGTGTTTCTTCTTTTTTTTTAAATACATATAGATATAAGCTTCAAGGTCATCCTTTTTCCCTATTCAATTCTACCCCATATATAAACCAGTTTTATCTCTGGAAAGTTGAGTCCTTTAACAAAGAAAACAAGATAAACCCAGGAAGAGCAAAAATAACCTTCCTCATGTGATCCATATACACTATGGAGTATTATGCCTCCAGTAGAAAGGATGAATACCCAACTTCTGTAGCAACATGGACGGGACTGGAAGAGATTAGGCTGAGTGAAATAAGTCAAGCAGAGACAGTCAATTATCATATGGTTTCACTTATTTGTGGAGCATAACAAATATCGTGGAGGACAAGGGGTGTTAGAGAGGAGAAGGGAGTTGGGGTAAATTGGAAGGGGAGGTGAATCATGAGAGACTATGGACTCTGAAAAACAATCTGAGGTGTTTGAAGTGGCGGGGGTGGGAGGTTGGGGTACCAGGTGGTGGGTATTATAGAGGGCACGGATTGCATGGAGCACTGGGTGTGGTGAAAAAATAATGAATACTGTTTTTCTGAAAATAAATAAATTAATAAAAAAAAATAATAACCTTCCTCTCCCACTGCGAGGATTTATAACCACCCGCCCATCTTTTTCTTCTGTCAGTTTTTCTGTGTATTTGTTTTTGTTCTGGTATTATATAAACCTTATTCTTGGGGTTCATTTTGACTGGGTTCTTTTTTTTTTCCTTCTTTCTTGTCATTTACTTTGTCGGTCTTTTTGTTTGTCTGTTTTTGTTTATATACCTTATAAATCTTACTTTTTGGCCTCATTCTGGCTGGGTTTTCTCTTTTTTTCCTTTCTTTCTCTCTCTCACTTTCTCTTTTCCCTTTTTTCTTTTTTCTTTCTATTTGGGGGTGACTCCAAATGCTCCAAAGCATTCCAGGGTGCACCATGCCTGGATCGTGGTTGATATATTCAGCTATAAAACCCCTTAACCACATCTCACCAAAATGACTAGGAGGAGGAACATACAACAGAGGAAAAATTCAGAGACTATGTCCTCTCCATCAGAACTATTGGATATAGAAATAAACAGTATGTCAAAAAGGGAATTCAGGGTAACAATTATCCAGGCAATAGCTAGGTTGGAGAAAACCATTAGTGATAACACAGAATCTCTAAAGGCAGGGAGAGCCATCAGGGCAGAAGTTAAAATGCTATCAAGGAGATCCAATTTAATCTCAATACTCTAACAGCTAGGGTAACAGAGGCAAAAGAAAGAATTAGTGATCTAGAGGACAAAATGATAGAGAAAAATGATCAGGAGGCATGGAACAAAGAGCTTAGAAGCCATGAAAACAGAATTAGGGAAATAAATGATGCCATGAAATGTTCCAACATCAGAATCACTGGAATCACTGAGAGGGTGGAAAAAGACAGAAGAATAGAAGATATAGTTGAACAAATTCTGGATGAAAATTTTCCCAGTCTGAGGAACAGAACAAGGGTTCCTGTCCTAGAGACAGAAAGGACACATGCCAATACCAATGAATCTAGAAAGACCTAAAGGCACATAATTGTGAAACTGACAAATCATAATTTTAGACAAGTGCTTCTGAGGGCAGCTAGGGGGAAGAGTTTCCTTACATACAGAGGAAGGTCCACTAGAATAACAGACCTGTCCACAGAAACCCGGCAAGCCAGAAAGGGCTGGCAAGATATATTCAGGGCACTAAATGAGAAGAACATGCAGCCAAGAATACTTTAGCCAGCAAGGTTGACAATCAAAATGGATGGAGAGATAAAGAGCCTCCAAGAACTGCAAGGTTTAAAAGAGTATGTGACCACCAAGCTGGCACTATAAGAAATATTAAGGGGGGTTCTATAAAAGAAGAAAGAACCCAAGAGTGACATAGAACAGAAATTTAGAGACAATGTATAGAAACAAGGACTTCACAGGCAACATGATGTCAATAAAAACTTATCTTTCAATAATTACTCCAATGTGAACGGCCTAAATGCTCCCATAAAATGGCACAGGGTTGCAGATTGGATAAAACAAACAATAGGCCCCATCCATATGCTGTCTACAAGAGACCCATTTGGAACCTAAAGATACAACCAGACTGAAAGTGAAGGGATGGAAAACCGTCTTTCGTGCCAATGGGCCGCTGCCTTTGGCTCAGGTCATGATCCCGGGGTCCTGGGATCGAGTTCCGCATTGGGCTCTCTGCTCAGCAGGGAGCCTTCTTCCTCCTCTCTCTCTCTCTGCCTGCCTCTCTGCCTACTTGTGATCTCTCTCTGTCAAATAAATAAATAAAATCTTTTAAAAAAATCAAAAGAAATCTGGGGTATCAATTCTCATATCAGATAAATTACATATTTTTATAAAGATTTTATTTATTTATTTAAGAGAAAGAGAGATCACAAATAGGCAGAGAGGCAGGCAGAGAGAGGAGAGAAGCAGACTCCCCACTGAGCAGAGAGCCCAATGTAGAGCTCGAGCCCACAACCCTGAGATCAGGACCTGAGCAGAAGGCAGAGGCTTAACCCACTGAGCCATCTAGGCACCCCAGATAATTAGATTTTAAACTAAAGTCTTTAGGCAGAGATACAGAAGTACATTACATCATTCTTAAAGGGTCTATCCCCCAAGAAGATCTAAATAAATTTTAAATATTTATGCACTCAACATGGGAGCAGACAACTACATGAGCCAACTGTTAATCAAAATAAACAGCCATATTGATATGAATACATTAATAGTAGGGGATCTTAACACACTACTCTCAGTAATAGACATATCATCCAAGCAGAAAATCAATAAAAAAATAAAAGCTTTTAATGACACATTGGACTAGATGGACCTCATAAATACATACAGAACATTCCATCCTAAAACAGCAGAATACTCATTCTTCTTGAGCATACAGGGAACTTTCTCCAGAATAGACCACATACTGGGTCACAAATCAGGCTTAACTGATACCAAAATATTGAGATTATTCCCTGCATATTCTCAGGCCACAATGCTTTGAAACTGGAACTTAATCACAAGAAAAAGTTTGGAAGGGCCATCCAAGCCTCCCTCAAAAAACTGAAAAAGCCAGAATACACCAGCTGTCTCTACACCTTAAAGAACTGGAGAATCAACAAATTAAGCCAACCCCACACAGAAGAAGGGAAATAATCAAGATCAGAGCAGAGATCAATGAGATAGAAACTAGAGACAAAGTAGAACACATTGATGAAACCAGAAGCTGGCTTTTTAAAAGAATCAATAAAATTGATAAACCACTGGCCAAACTAATCCAAAAGAAAAGAGAGAGGACCCAAATTAATAAAATTATGAATGAAAGGGGAGAGATCACGACTAACACCAAGGAATTAGAAACAATCATCAGAAATTATTACCAACAGTTACATGCCAATAAGTTAAGCAACCTAGAAGAAATGGATGTATTCCTGGAAACCTATAAACTTCCAAAACTGAATCAAAAAGAAACTAACAACCTGAATAGACAAAAATCGAGTAACAAGACTGAAGGAGTGATCAAAAACCTCCTAAAAAACAAGGCCCAGGACCTGATGGATTACCTGGAGAATTCTACCGAACATTCAAAGAAGAAATACCTATTCTCCTGAAGCTGTTTCAAAAAATTGAAAAAGAAGGAAAACTTCCAGACTCTTTCTATGAAGCCAGCATTACCCTGACCCCCAAACCAGACAAAGACCCCATCAAAAAGGAGAATTTCAGACCAATATCCCTGATAAATATGGATGCCAAGATTCTCAACAAGATCCTAGCTAACAGGATCCAACAGTATAATAAAAAGACTATCCACCATGTGCAGGTGGGATTATTTCCTGTGTTGCAAGGGTGGTTCAACATTTGAATATCAATCAAAGTAACAGAACAAATCAATAAAAGAGAGAAGAAAACCACATGGTCCTCTCAATTGATGCAGAAAAAAGCATTTGACAAGATATAGCATCTGTTCCTGATTAAAATGCTTCAGAGTATAGGGATAGAGGAAACATTCCTCAACTTCATAAAATCTATCTATGAAAAACCCCCAGCGAGTATCATTCTCAATGGGGAAAAGCTGACACCTTCCCTTTGAGATCAGGAACACAACACTCTCTCCACTCTTGTTCAACACAATACTAGAAGTCCTAGCAATCGGAACACAAAGCAATCGGAAAACAAAAAGAAACAAAAGGTATTCAGATTGGCAAAGAAGAAGTCAAACTCTCTCTCTTCACAGATGACATGATACTTTATATGGAAAACCTGAAAGACTCCAGCCCCAAACTACGAGAACTCATTCAGCAATTCAGTAATGTGGCAGGATACAAAAATCAATGCACAGAAATCAGTTGCTTTCTTAAACACTAGCAATGAAAACACAGAAAGGGAAATTAGAGAGTAGATTCCATTTACTGTAGCACCAAGAACCATAAGATAACCTCTGAATAAACCTAACTAAAGAAGTAAAGGATCTGTACTCGAGGAACTACAGAAGCTTGTGAAAGAAATTGAAGAAGACACAAAGAGATGGAAAACCATTCCATGTTCATGGATCAGAAGAATAAACATTCTTAAAATGTCTATATTGCCTAGAACAATCTATACTTTCAGTGCCATCCCGATCCAAATTCCACCGGCATTTTTCAAAGAGCTGGAACAAACAATCCTAAAATTTGTATGGAACCAGAAGAGACCCTGAACTGCTAAGGAAATGTTGAAAAAGAAAAACAAAACTGGGGGCATCACGTTCCCTGATTTCAAGCTTTACTACAAAGCTGTGATCACCAAGACAGCATGGTACTGGCACAAAAACAGACACATAGACCAGTGGAACAGAATAGAGAGACCAGATATGGACCCACAACTCTATGGTCAAATAATCTCTGACAGAGCAGGAAAAAATATACAGTATAAAAAAGACTCTCTTCAATAAATGCTGCTGGTAAAACTGGACAGCTATGTAGAGAAGAATGAAGCTCAACCATTCTCTTCCACCATACACAAAGATAAACTCAAAATGGATAAAAGACCTCCACGTGAGGCAGGAATCTATCAAAATCCTAGAGGAGAACATAAGTGGTAACCTCTTCGACATCGGTCACGGCAACTTCTTTCAAAACACGTCTCCAAAGACAAAGGAAATAAAAGCAAAAATGAACTTTTGGGACTTCTTCAAGATCAAAAGCCTCTGCAAAGCAAACGAAACAGTCAACAAAACAAAAAGGCAACCCACGGAATGGGAGAAGATATTCACTAATGACACTACAGACAAAGGGCTGATATCCAAGATCTATAAAGAAATTCCTCAAACTCAACCACACAAAACAGACTATCATGTCAAAAAATGGGCAGAAGACATGAACAGACACTTCTCCAAAGAAGACATACAAGTGGCTAACAGGCACATGAAAAAAAATGTGCATCATCATTAGCCATCAGGGAGATTCAAATCAAAACCACACTGAGATACCACCTTATACCAGTTAGAATGGCCAAAATTAAGACCGGAAACAACAAGTGTTGGAGGGGATGTGGAGAAAGGGGAACCCTCTTACATGGTTGGTGGGAATGCAAGTTGGTGCGGCCACTTTGGAAAACAAACTGAGGGATTTGGAGAGGAGGAGGGTAGGGAGGTTGGGTGAGTCTGGTGGTGGGTGTTAAGGAGGGCACGTATTGTGTGGAGTGCTGGGTGTGGTGCATAAACAATGAATCTTGGAACACTGAAAAAAAATTAAATAAAAAAAAGTATGACTGAGATGATTATTAAAACAATCTCTTCTTCAAAGACTTTACATATTTTACCTTCTCATCCCCTTGCTCAGGCACATGAGCAAATTTGCATTGTGATCGCTCACAGCCACGTAATGTATTAAAATGAAATTTGCAGTATCTATGGGGTAGCATCAACCCTAAGGGCTTCTGGAACACCTAGAAAATTAGATAAATCCTTTATGTAATTGTAAAATACCATAATCAAGTTAGAAAGTATTTAAAGGAATCAGAAATATTATATACCCAAAACAGTATCAATCAAATTGTTTGCTGACCTGATAAAAAAACTTTCAACCAATTTATATTTTCAAAAATAATGAAAAAAAATGTAAAATGATTTGTCTGAATTTTTTCAATTCCCTTCAATGTAAAATATTCCAAGGTTATTACTGCTTTACTTTACAATGTTTTTAAAAGTTTATACATTCCCTCCCCTTTCTCATATATGTGCCCCTTTTGCTTTTATAAAAAGTTATTCTATTATAATATGCATATTTCAGATGAAGTTATTTATAACCTAAGTTCTCTGTAGCTTTTCTGATTAACAGAAAGAGAAATGTTAGAATCAAATATTTACAACAAACTTTTCTTATAAACTGCTTTAATTTAATCACTAGCTTTTTCTTCCATTACAGGGTACTATTCATCTTACATTTTCTGTTTTGGATATCCCCTCTCCACCCTACCCACTCGGCCTTCTGCTTTCAATGTCTTATACTATTTGTGAATATCTGATGAATCACTACTCATTTTCTGCTTCTTACCACCAATTGCCATTCAAAATCTGTAAATGGCCAGAAGTGCTTAAAAAATGATAGCGCAATACAACCAAAATATGTGCTTTATAGGATTTTTTTTTAATATTGAGGACTTACCCCTAAATTTTTTTCCCTCTTAAATATTTCACAAGTTTCAGGATTTTGCAGTTTTAGGAGAGAATATTTTCCTGGAAATCTGAAATCTAGAAATGATTAAGAATGACATCACACACCAACATGTTATAACTTGTTCCCTTCATAACAATGAAACAGATTACCACTACTCTCTGCTTTAAAGTTTCACTTTGGACTACTCATCTCAGTTCACAGACTATGATGCTACAGTGTGTGCCTGTGAAATAAAAAATGATTACGTCTTTGGTGCTCCTTAGGTATTTCTAGGCCTAGATATAAAATTTTAAACGCATTTTAAGTAGAAGATACTTTCTTAAAAGCCTTATACAGCAGCACTGAACACTGTATTCACATGACAGTCTCTGTATTAAACAGACATATATGATACACAATTCAAATTTCTAAGGAAAGAAAACCGACAAATCCAGGTATTACAAAATGAACTATGTAACCCCCACAAATTCATATGTTCAAGTCCTAACCCCCAAGGTGAATTTATTCGAAGATAGGGCCTTTTCGGGGCACCTGGGTGGCTCAGTCAGTCAAGCTTTTGGCTCAGGTCATGATCCCAGGATCCTGGGATCTAGGCCCTCATCAGGCTCCCAGCTCAGCGGGGAGCCTGCTTCTCCCCCTCCCCCTGGCCTGGAGCTCTGTCTGCTTGTGCGTGTACACTCTCTCACTCTATCTCTCTGTCAAATAAATAAATAAATAAATAAAATCTTGAAGATAGGGTCTTTAATAGAGCTAATTAAGGACACATGGGGTCATAAAATTGAGACAATGAGAGGCTTCTGGGTGGCTCTCTCTCTAAGCCTTTGGCTCTGGTCATGATACTCGGGTCCTGGGATGGAATCCCCCATTGGCCCTCCTGCTTGGCAGAAGTCTGCTTCTCCCTCTCCACCTGCTTCTGTTCCCTCTTTTGCTGTGTCTCTGTCAAATAAATAAATAAAATCTTTTAAAAAAAAAAGAGTGAGACACTACTCTGATGGAATTAGTGTCTTCATAAGAAGAGACATCAGAGTGTTGCTCTCTCACTCCACATGTATGCATTAAGAGAAGGCCATGTGAGGACTTAGCAAGAAGGCAGCCATCTGCAAGTCAGGAAGAGAGCCAGAAACGGAATCCTGCCAGAAACCTGATCATAGACTTCTAGCCTCCATAACTGTGTGAAATAAATTTCTGTCATTTAGGCCACCTGGTCTGTGATATATTGTTATGGCTGCCTGAGCTACTAATGCACCAGGCATTCTCCCCCTTAACATTGGTCTTTTAAAATGAGAATTAGGACATTTAGAAGTGTTTTTCTCTAAAGTTAAAAAAATAAACATGTTTATTTTGAATAATTTCATTTTTCACTTGGCAGCATTGAGATGAATTTGGTACAAGCTTAAATTTCTGCTGCATAGCTTTGCTGTAATTTTCATTATAAAAACTGTTAAGGCTTTTTAAGATAAAACACACAATCATCTGGGCATGCTGCTGTAGTACGCAACACCAACAGCACAAAGTAAATAACAGGAAAGTACAGAAGAATTAGATGTGGGCTACACAAAGAAATTTTATTGTTTCTAAATTCATCCTCCAGTCTAGTTTATGTTGTTCAAAGCATTATGGATTATTTAAAAAAACTGATACAAATTCTAAAATACATTATGAAATTCTAAAATATTCAACAAAATATGAATATTTTAGAAATAACCTATAATTTAATCTGTACTACCGCTATCATATAAATACAGGTATTTAAAAAATTGTTCCATCAAAAGTTCTAAGCAAAGGTATACAAACTTTACAATTTTAACATATTCTAGGCTTGGTTTGATTTTTATAAACTTTTTTGGTTTTGGTGAAAAAAAAAACAAAACAAAACTCCTGTGCAGTTTCTATATTATCAAAAGCCAACAGAATTTTACTAAGAAAATAGTACCATTCATCCAGGGCTTCAGTAATATGTCTTCTTGATGACCACTTATATTCAAAGGTGGCACTGATAAGCATAGAGGTTTTGGGGCCAGTACTGCTAGCTGACTTTCACCAACCACAAGCTCTGCATTTCTAGAATCTTCACTGTGTGAGCACAAAAGCCAAAAGCAGAATTCAAATTACTCTAAGAACATTAAAGTAATGAGAATCAAATAAGTGGAAACACAACCTAACACACTATGTATATGTTATATACCATGTGGTATACTATGATTTTTCAGTATTTTCAGTAAGTGTTCTTGCCTTCTTAAATAGGAAACAAAAGCTTGGTAAATGGCCAGGATAGGGGTAGGAGTAAGGTGGTTGGGTTAAAACTAGAGCAGAATATTTTTGATCATGCCAGACAAAAAGGCGGAGAAGGAACTTAGCTAGCATTCTAATCCAGAAAAGAACCAATTATTCTATTGACAGTACAGTGAATTATAAATTATTCTTCAGGACAAGTATATTTAATAAACTTATACATGTACATGTACTTGAGAGCTTCCATTGGGAAGAAGGTATAAAAAATGTACTGTTCTTGGTTGCTTAGATTTAAACAGCTTTGACTTTATTTTAATACATGAGATCCTATATAACCAATTTTAGAAAAACTTAAAGAGTTTTCTGGAATTTCACTTACCTAGAAAAAGAAATAAGCAAGGGGGAGAGTGGGAAGTATCTCAAAGCTGACTGATAGAAATGAATTCAGTTTTTAGGAGAAAAATCACTCAGATACTATATTTTACCTTAAAAACAATTCTAACAAGCTTTTTCAGCTGGGGTTCCCTGGGTCAGAGAAGAATAAAAATAGTAAGAAAGAAGAGGGTCTCACTCTTTTAACAGTTTCAATTTAGTAGCATTGACAGAGCTTAAAAATTACACAAAGGCACCTGGGTGTCTAGTCAGGTAAGCAGTGAAGTATCTGCCTCTGGCTCAGGTCATGATCCCAAGGTCCTGGGATCAAGCCCTGCATTAGGCTTCCCCTCTCAGTGGGGAGTGTCCTTCTCCCTCTGACCCTTCTTCTGCTCATGCATCTATCTGCTCACATGCACACAACAGAAAATAAAGATAATCACTTCTCTTTCCAACTTGGGACATCACTAATATGTGCAATCAACATAACCTTTCTCAAAACTCAAGCAAAAATACAGAAGAAATAAATAAGAATTACGGAATTTTATAGATGTAAAAGATTAGCAAAATTCTTTTGTTTTTGATTGGATGACTGAAGGTTGGGGTAACGTAGTGACTTGTCCAGTGTCACACGCCTGGTCATTATGGTAGAATCAAACTGATGATAAAACTCTTCAGGCTGCAATGACCCTATTTGGTTTGTAAGCAAAATGCTTTCAATAGAAGAAAAACAGTTAACTTTTGTCATTTTTTCCCTTTTAAAATTTCAAATGGTCATGGATCAAACTGGGTTTTTGTGCCAATCTAATTCTTACCTAGGCTTTTCCTTCATACAAAGGTTCTCAAACTTGAGCACGTATTAGGATCAGCTGGTGGCCTTACTGAAACAGACTGATGGGCCCCATCTCCAGAGTTTCTAATTCAGCAGGTCAGAGACAGGACCAAACAATTTTTATTTCTGACATGCTCGCATTTGATTCTACTGCTACAAGGACCACACTTTGAAAACTACAGCCTTAATATAAAAGTACTTGAATACATTCGTCACCTGATCTGAGTATACCTTGCCTCAACAGCAAAAGTGGGGTGCAGGATGGGTCGAGTTATCTCCAAGGTGCCCTCTGATTCTAAGTTTGGTATTTGCATATGTTCTAGTGAGTGTACTGTAACTATTAGTACTAATTACCACAACCACATCAGATACCTGCAAACTGCAATATTCATCTGATTTCTTGTCATTTTACTTCCATAAAAGTCACATACACATTCCACATTCTTTTTTCTTTTATCACTATTCCTTATTCCTTCCTCAAAAAATATTTTAATGGCTCAAAAATCTTTGTCACAGCTTTAAGGTAACTAAAAGTATCCCTGACATCTGAGTATATCTGATAAACCAATTAATAATATCCATGTATGGCTTAAGGCATAGTAGCCCAAGTACATAGAGCAGAGAATGAATAACACACATACAAAAATACAAATACAAATTATATGACTATATTAAAATTACACAATTAAAAATGGTACCGACCTTTTGCAAACTTCAAAAATATTTTCTTTTTCTTCTTTAATAATCACCTTTTCTGAAAATCTACACTGTGAAGAGATTATGGTTAAAAAGTGTAAGTGAATATTTCTGCATTCCATATTAAGCTATGAGGCTTACCAGATAATTTAAAATATATTAGATGTTACTTAAACCACTAGCTTATAGCCAACTGACAACTCTATATTATTTGAAATACTGAATATTGACTTAAAAATTCCTCTGTTAAGAGAAACTAACAGAAATCATAAATTTACTCAGCCTTTTTTTTTTTAAGATTTTATTTATTTATTTGAGAGAGAGAGAGAGAGCATGAGAGTAGAGAGGTCAGCAGGAGAAGTAGACTCCCCACCGAGCAAGGAGCCTGATGTGGGACTTGATCCCAGGACTCTAGGATCATGACCTGAGCCGAAGGCAGCCACCCAACCAACCGAGCCACCCAGGCGCCCTTTACTCAGCTTTTGACATGAACCTTTAGTTAGCCAACACTTAAAATTATTATGAGCAATTAAAGTTATACTTATTTTCGTTCAGATAAAAAGCTTTAAGTGATTTTTTATTTTCCAATGGTATTTTTGAACATAAATTTATTTTTCTCATTAGAACTATTTATATATATATTTCATATATCACTATACTTAAAACATGTCACATAAGTGTTCTGGAATTGTTACTTTTAATATTTAAACATGTATAAAGAAGTTATACATGCATAAATATTAAACTTTTGAAAACAAGGCAGGCACCAAGAAAATAAACTCCCAAATCACCTATCATTTGAGCAGAGATAACCATTTAATACCTTACTTTATATCTTTCTTGTCGTTTTAATTCCAAAAAATTTAAATGTTTTAATTATCAAAATTTTTTCCGGTTTCACTGAGAACTGATATATATTACTGTATAAGTTTAAGGCATACAGCATGATGGTTAGATTTACATATATTGTAAAACTGTTACACTAGATTCAGCTAACAACCATCTCACGGAGAGGCAACCAAAAAAAGAAAAAAAAAAATTTCTCCTTGTGATGAGAACTCTGAAAATGTACTCTCTTAACAACCATTCTTTTTTTTTTTGAGAGAGAGAGTAAGCGAGCAAGCATGTCTGCGCGCACACGCACACACACGCACACACACACGTGCGTGCGCGCGTGCAGGCATGCAAGGAGGGGCAGACAGAGAAAGAGAGAGAGAATTTCAAGCAGGAAATGTAGCTTAACTCTAGGCTCAATCTGGGCTCAATCACAATGCCCTGAGACCATGACCTGAGCTGAAATCAAGAGTTGTACGCCTAACTAACTGAACCACCCAGGTACTCCCAACAACTATTCTTTTTTAAAGTACATAATCACATAGTACAATAATGATACACACTGCATATATTACTAACCCTTGCAAAGAAAATTATAAAAATTAACTGAGAAAACTAAAACATTCACAAATACAAAAATCTACCATATTCCTGAATGAAAATATTAAATGTTAATTGTCCCCAAATTAATTTAAACTTCTTTATCATGTGAGTTTAAAGTGCTCTTAGAAGAATAGCCAAAAAATATTTTAAATTTATAATACAACCTTGTGTCTTTTATTTTTATTTTTTTTTAAAGATTTTAACCTTGTGTCTTTTAAACCAAACTATCCTTGTTTTATTTTTATTTTGCTTGATATTTTTATTTTTCAAATAAACGATAGTATGGTATTAGTACAAGGACCTGAGCAACCAATGAAACAAAAGTGAAGGAATTGTTCCAAGATTAAAATTTGAAAATATTAAAGACAGGATTTGAAATTTGCGAGGAAATGATTCAATAAACAAATGGCAGTAGAAAAATGGGCTAGTTAACTGCATAGAAAATAAGTTCAGTACCAACTCACTCACCATATCAAAGTAGCAAAAATAAAATAAAGGTGGGTATTTGTATAATTTGGAGGGTGGAGAAAGCCTAAGCATGACACCAAAAGCAGAAACCATAAATTATGACATCAACAGGTGTGAATATAAATATTTTAGATATTTTCCTATCTTAGGAGAATACAAAGTACACAAAATCCATCCATCAAAAAAATTTTTACTCAGCATAAACTCTTCCAGTCCCTTCCATGTTGCTACAAAAGTTGGGTATTCTCCACACTGTGCTCCAAAGTGGCTGCACCAACTTGCATTCCCACCAACAGTATAAAAGGGTTCCTCTTTCTCCACATCCCCTCCAACACTTGTTGTTTCCGGTCTTAATTTTGGCCATTCTAACTGGTATAAGGTGGTATCTCAGTGTGGTTTTGATTTGAATCTCCCTGATGGCTAATGATGATGCACATTTTTTTTCATGTGCCTGTTAGCCACTTGTATGTCTTCTTTGGAGAAGTGTCTGTTCATGTCTTCTGCCCATTTTTTGACATGATAGTCTGTTTTGTGTGGTTGAGTTTGAGGAATTTCTTTATAGATCTTGGATATCAGCCCTTTGTCTGTAGTGTCATTAGTGAATATCTTCTCCCATTCCGTGGGTTGCCTTTTTGTTTTGTTGACTGTTTCGTTTGCTTTGCAGAGGCTTTTGATCTTGAAGAAGTCCCAAAAGTTCATTTTTGCTTTTATTTCCTTTGTCTTTGGAGACGTGTTTTGAAAGAAGTTGCCGTGACCGATGTCGAAGAGGTTACCACTTATGTTCTCCTCTAGGATTTTGATAGATTCCTGCCTCACGTGGAGGTCTTTTATCCATTTTGAGTTTATCTTTGTGTATGGTGGAAGAGAATGGTTGAGCTTCATTCTTCTCTACATAGCTGTCCAGTTTTACCAGCAGCATTTATTGAAGAGAGTCTTTTTTATACTGTATATTTTTTCCTGCTCTGTCAGAGATTATTTGACCATAGAGTTGTGGGTCCATATCTGGTCTCTCTATTCTGTTCCACTGGTCTATGTGTCTGTTTTTGTGCCAGTACCATGCTGTCTTGGTGATCACAGCTTTGTAGTAAAGCTTGAAATCAGGGAACGTGATGCCCCCAGTTTTGTTTTTCTTTTTCAACATTTCCTTAGCAGTTCAGGGTCTCTTCTGGTTCCATACAAATTTTAGGATTGTTTGTTCCAGCTCTTTGAAAAATGCCGGTGGAATTTGGATCGGGATGGCACTGAAAGTATAGATTGTTCTAGGCAATATAGACATTTTAAGAATGTTTATTCTTCTGATCCATGAACATGGAATGGTTTTCCATCTCTTTGTGTCTTCTTCAATTTCTTTCACAAGCTTCTGTAGTTCCTCGAGTACAGATCCTTTACTTCTTTAGTTAGGTTTATTCAGAGGTTATCTTATGGTTCTTGGTGCTACAGTAAATGGAATCTACTCTCTAATTTCCCTTTCTGTGTTTTCATTGCTAGTGTTTAAGAAAGCAACTGATTTCTGTGCATTGATTTTTGTATCCTGCCACATTACTGAATTGCTGAATGAGTTCTCGTATCCTGCCACATTACTGAATTGCTGAATGAGGGCTGGAGTCTTTCAGGTTTTCCATATAAAGTATCATGTCATCTGTGAAGAGAGAGAGTTTGACTTCTTCTTTGCCAATCTGAATACCTTTTGTTTCTTTTTGTTTTCCGATTGCTTTGTGTTCCGATTGCTAGGACTTCTAGTATTGTGTTGAACAAGAGTGGAGAGAGTGTTGTGTTCCTGATCTCAAAGGGAAGGTGTCAGCTTTTCCCCATTGAGAATGATACTCGCTGGGGGTTTTTCATAGATAGATTTTATGAAGTTGAGGAATGTTCCCTCTATCCCTATACTTTGAAGCATTTTAATCAGGAACAGATGCTTGTCAAATGCCTTTTCTATATCAATTGAGAGGATCATATGGTTCTTCCCTATTCTCTTACTGATTTGTTCTATCACATTGATTGATTTGCAAATGGAAGTCGGAGGGGAGACAAACCATGAGAGACTGTGGACTCTGAGAAACACACTGAGGGTTTTGGATGGGGGGTGGTGAGGGAATGGGTGAGCCTGGTGGTGGGTATTATGGAGGGCACGTATTGCATGGAGCACTGGGTATGGTGCATAAACAATGAATTCTGGAACACTTAAAAGAAATAAAATAAAATGGAAAAAAAATTTTAAAGCGTACCTTGTCTCTACATTCTTTCTCCCAAAATAAATTTTAGATTCAGAAAGATAAAATTCGAACATAATAAAAAACAGGAAAAAATAAAAACACCAGGAGAAAATACAGGACAAAATTTTAAATCCTGAAATGGGGAAGGGCTTCTCTAAATATGATTCAAATACCATAATAGAAAACTAACAGACTTGACTAAAAATAAAAACCTCCTTCAAGGTAAAGTCTCCTAAATCAAGTCAGAACACAGTCAAAAAACAGGAAAAAATGTGGGCACATATGACAAAGAATATATATTTTCTTTGTGTACTTTTGTACTTTCAAGTTTTCATTTAAATTCCAGTTCGTTGGGGCACCTGGGAGGCTCAGTTGGTTAAGCATCTGCCTTCAGCTCAGGTCATGATGTCAGGGACTTAGGATTCAACCCAACATTGGACTCCCTGCTCAGTGGGAAGTCTGTATCTCCCTTTCACTCTGCCGTTCCCCCTGCTAGTGCTCTCTCTCTTTCTGTCAAATAAATTTTTAAAAAAAATTTTAAAAATTCCAGTTAGTTAACATACAGTACAATATTAACTTCGGGTGTAGAATTTTGTGATTTATCACTTTTTAACACCAAGAGCTCATCAAAAGTGCTCTCCTTAATACCCATTGCCCATTTAACGTGCCTCTGACCATTTCTCCTCCATCAACCCTATTTGTTCTCTATAGTTAAGAGTCTGTTTTATGGTTTACCTCTCTTTTTTCCCCCATGTTCAACTGTTTTGTTTCTTAAATTCTACATGAGTGAAATCATATGGTATTTGTCTTTCTCTGACTTATTTCACTTAACATAATATTCTCTAGCTCCATTCATTTCACTGCAAAAAGCAAGAAATCATTAATTTTTTATGGCTGAGTAATATTCCATTACACACACACACACACACAGAGAGAGAGAGAGCACATATCTTTTTTTATCCATTCATCAGCTGATGGACATTTGGGCTCTTCCTACAATTTAACCATTGTTGATAATGTTGCTATAAATATAAGCATTGGGGTGAACATATCCCTTTGAACCAGTACTTTTGTATCCTTTGGGTAAATACCTAGCAGTTCAATGGCTAAATCAAAGGAAGTTCTATTTTTAAATTTTTGAGGAACCTCCATACTGTCTTCCAAGTGATTGTACCAGCCTGCATTCCCACCAACAAGTATATGAGTGTTGCCTTTTTTCTGCAACCTTGCCAACATCTGTTGGTCTTGTGTGTGTTGTTAATTTTAGCCATTTTGATAGGTATGAGATGGTGTCTCATTATAGTTTTTATTTCTATTTCCCTGACAATGTGTAATGTAAGAGTATGTTTAATAGATGAAAAGTTCCTACAAGTAAAAAAAATAAAAATAAAAATAAAAATCTCAGAAGAAAAATGGGCAAAAAAACATAAAAAGAAAGTTCATAAAAAAACATAAATTGCCTTTCAACATACTAAAAGATGCTTAGTCTAAGAGAAAAGCAAATTAAAACTAAAAGTTGGGGCACCTGGGTGGCTCAGTGGATTAAGCTCTGCCTTCGGTTCAGGTCATGATCTCAGGGTCCTGGGATCGAGCCCCACATCGGGCTCTCTGCTCGGAGGGGAGCCTGCTTCCCCCTCTCTCTGCCTGCCTCTCTGCCTACTTGTGATCTCTCTCTCTGTCAAATAAATAAATAAAATCTTAAAAAAAAATGAAAAGTAATTTGTAAAAATAGACAGATGGGACAAAAATTTTAATACTGAGTTGGTTAGTGTGTGGGGGAGAAAACTGGCATTCTTACCCAATGTTGTTGAAAGTATAAATCACAGCCATCTTTATGTAGGCCAATCTGACAATTTTACTTCTAAGAATTAATCCAAAAATGCCTGTATATATACAAAATGCCTTATGTTCAAGGATACATAATGCAGCAATATTTAAATGCAAAAAATGGGAACAAACCAAGTGTCCACCAACAGTGGAATTTGTTGAATAGAATATATCCATGCAGCAGATAATTATATAATTATAAAAAGAAGGCATAATTATATACATTCAAAAGAAACTCTCCACTATATGTTAAGTTTAAAAAGCAAGAAAAAGAATGGTATGTTACCATTTGTATAAAATGCTCCAATTTGTGTAAAATTTTAAATAATATACAATAGGATCACTTTGAGAAATGGTAGAGTATGTCTTACTGGGCTAATCCTCCTGCAGGTAAAAACAACAAATCCTAGATTAAATTTTTAAAAATCTCCACCTGAGAGCACCTGGGTGGCTCAGTGGGTTAAGCCGCTGCCTTCGGCTCAGGTCATGATCCCAGGGTCCTGGGATCGAGTCCCGCATCGGGCTCTCTGCTGAGTGGAGAGCCTGCTTTCCTCTCTCTCTCTCTCTCTGCCTGCCTCTCTGCCTACTCGTGATCTCTCTCTGTCAAATAAATAAATAAAATCTTAAAAAAAAAATCTCTGCCTGAAAACACTAGAAATATATGAATAGCTGGCAGAATCTGGAGAGAAGTCTACACTTGGAAAGAAGGAATAGCACTGGCTAATTCTTCTGCTTTCATAGCTTTATTCTTGAAGGTAAGTCCTAGTTGGAACTACTTGAGAAGGCCAAAAATTTGCCTTATTCAAACAACAAACAAGAACGCTAAGTTTAGGACAAAGTCAGAAACTGGGAAGTAAGGCTAGGAATCCACAAAAGGCGAGAGCCTAAGAAAGGAAACCCTGAAATCTTATAAACTCCATCCAAATTTCTGCTGACCACTAAACTATATTTTTCTAAGGTGACTCTTGAACAGCACAGCTAAATCTAAAAGAACTGAACAAAGATTTAAACTGCTACCACAAAAGAGTAATCTGGAGGCTGAGTTAACCAAGTTTAAAACTTAGCATGCAGTTACCATAAAGCCAGCAAGTGCAGACATGGGCATCTATCCCAGAGAAGTTAAAAATTAGGTTCACCATGCAACATGGGGGCTTAAGTGGGTAGGAGAAGAATCAATGAAACAAGATGGGATCGGGAGGGAGATGAACCATAAGTGACTCTTAATCTCACAAAACAAACTGAGGGTTGCTGGGGGGAGGGGGCTTGGGAGAAGGGGGTGGGGTTATGGACATTGGGGAGAGTAGGTGCTTTGGTGAGTGCTGTGAAGTGTGTAAACCTGGCGATTCACAGACCTGTACCCCTGGGGATAAAAATATATGTTTATAAAAAATTAAAAAATTTAAAAAAAAATTAGGTTCACCAAAAGCTGGTACACAAATGTTTATAGAAGTTTATTTGTAATAGCCAAAAACTGTAAACAATGCAGATGTCCTTCAATGAGTGAAGAGCTTTCAAATAAACTGTGGTAACCCATCCCATGGAGTACTGCTAAGCAATAAAAATGAATGAACTACGAATATATGCAACAAGCTTGATGAATATCCAGATTATTATGCTGGGTAAAAAAAAAAATCTGAAGAGGTAACACTCTGAATGATTCCATTTATGTAACATTCTTGAAATGACAAAATTATAGGAATGGAGGACAGATTAGTGGTTATCAAGTGTTAAGGATTATTTAGGGGTAGCCAGGAAGAAAGTAGGTATGGCTATAAGGGCAACAAGAGGGATCCTTGCTGTGATGGAAATGTTCTGTATCTCTGTCTGTATTAATGTCAATATCCTGGTTGTGATATTGTACTATAGTTTTGCAATGTTACCATTGGGGGAAACTGGGTAAAGGATACATGAGATCTTTCTCTGTTATTTCTTATCAATGTATGTGAATCTATAACCGATTCAAAGTTAAAAAAATGTGGGATTTGCTAAAGCAGTATTCATGGATAAATTTATAGCACTAAATTGTCTCAGAAAGTAAGTTTTAAATCAATGACCTTAGCTGCAACCTTACAAAAGGGAAAATTAAATCTAAAGTAAGCAGAGAAAGGGAGAAAAAATGATCAGTAGAAGTCAGTGAAATTAGAAAACAGAGCAAGAGAAAAACAATCAGTCAATAAAAACAAAGCTGGTTCTTTTATAACAAAATTAATAATTTTCCAGCCAACCTCCTGCAAATCTGTATTTATTTCAAAATACCAAAATTACAGAGATGGAAAACAGATTAATGTTTGCTAAGGTTAGGAATTTAAGAAGTAGGGGGAAAGGTGTAACCAAGGAATAACATAAGGAAGATCTTTGTAGTGATGGAGTAATTCTTTATCTTGTTTGGAGTGGTGGCTACAAAAATCTGCCCAGTTAATAAAAGTATATATACTTACATTTAATATCTGATTCCTGTTTCTGATATTGTACTTAAAGACATAATCATTGGGAAAGACTAGCTGAAAAGTACCTGGGTCCTCACTATACTAGTTTTGCAATTTCCTGTGAATCTACAATTATTTCAAAATAAAAACCTTAAAAAAAAGTACACTAGCATTTAAACTATCTAGGGTTCAAAAACTAGATTCATTAACCAAATACTACAACCATGGTAAACCTAACAATTGTTACATATGGATTCTGAGTAAAACTGATATACAAGACAAAATAAAAACAAGGTTTCTGAAAAAACAGAACATATATCTTTATTACATAATTATTATATAAATTAATATATATATAAAATATCAATAAGGAACATTTCTAAAAATTCACAGAGAACTGTACATGAATGGAGAAAAGTGATACGTCATACATATGTCCTAAAGTTAACCTATTTATCCCCTCAAACTCTTAAAATGTAAGGTGAGGGAGATGGATAAAGTTTAATTCCCAAACTTAATGGCCAGATATCTTGAAGGCAAATATTACTGTCTGGTCATGGATTTTCTAAAGAGTTGGTATATTAAGGCTTACCGTGGTATTAGAAAAATGTATCATCCCCTTATCTTAAACAAAACCAAGAAAAATACCATCAGTTTTTCAAAGAAATGGAATAAATAATCTTAGAATTTATATGGAACCAGAAAAGACCCCGAATAGCCAGAGGAATGTTGAAAAAGAAAGCCAAAGTTGGTGGCATCACAATTCCAGACTTGAAGCTCTATTACAAAGCTGTAATCGTCAAGAAAGTATGGTACTGGCACAAAAACAAACACATAGATCAATGGAACAGAATAGAGAGCCCAGAAATATACCCTCAACTCCATGGTCCACTAATCTTTGACAAAGCAGGAAAGAATGTCCGATGGGAAAAAGACAATCTCTTCAATAAATGGTGTTGGGAAAACTGGACAGACACATGCAGAAAAATGAAACTGGACCATTTCCTTACACCACACACAAAAATAGATCACCAAACACAAGAATAGAAACATTGCCAAAGGAAAGGGAAGTAAGGGCAACAAATGAACTATTGGGACTTCATCGAGATAAAAACAAACAAACAAAAAAACCTTTTGCACAGCAAAGGAAACAGTCAACAAAACCAAAAGACAACTGACAGAATGGGAGAAGATACTTGCAAATGATGTATCAGATAAAAGGTTAGTATCCATAATCTATAAAGAATTTATCAAACTCAACACCCAAAGAACAAATAATCCAATCAAGAAATGGGCAGAGGACATGAACAGACATTTCTGCAAAGACATCCAGATGGCCAACAGACACATGAAAAAGTGCTCTACATCACTCGGCATCAGGGAAATACAAATCAAAACCACAGTGAGTTACCACCTCATACCAGTCCGAATGCCTAAAATTAACAAGTCAGGAAACAACAGATGTTGGAGAGGATGCGGAGAAAGGGGAAGAACCCTCCTACACTGCTGGTGGGAATGCAAGCTGTGCAGCCACTCTGGATAACAGCATGGAGGTTCCTCAAAAAGTTGAAAATAGAACTACCCTATGACCCAGTGATTGCACTACTGGGTATTTACCCTAAAGATACAAATGTAGTGATCCGAAGGGGCATGTGCACCCTAATGTTTAGAGCGGCAATGTCCACAATAGCCAAACTATGGAAAGAACCTAGATGTCCATCAACAGATGAATGGGTAAAGAAGATGTGATATTGATATATATATATGAGATATATATATATATGTATATATATATACATACAATGGAATACTACGCAGCCACCAAAAGAAATGAAATCTTGCCACTTGCAATGACATGGATAGAACTAGAGGGTATTATGCTGAGCAAATAAACCAATCAGAGAAAGACAATTATCATATGATCGCCCTTATATGAGGAAGTTGAGAGGCAGAGTAGAGGGTTTGGAGGGGTAGAGAAGGAAAAAAATGAAATGGGATGGGATCGGGAGGGAGACAAAGCATAAGAGACTCTTAATCTCACAAAACAAATGGAGGGTTGCTGGGGAGAGGTGGGGTGTGGACAGGGTGGTTGGGTTATAGACATTGGGGAGGGTATGTGATATGGTGAGTGCTGTGAAGTATGTAAGCCTGAAGATTCACAGACCTGTACCCCTGGGGCAAATAATACATTATATGTTAATAAAAATAATTGATATAAATAAATAAAATAATAAATAAAATAAAAAACAAAAACAAGAAATCTTACTGTATTAGGAAGCAACTAAACAATTTTGTAGATTTTTTAAAGTTATGCCAAAAAATTGTCTACATCTTTAAAGTATTTACAGTGCTAAAAATTCAGTGAATTCTAGCAAACATCTCCTAAAATCTATCCTTGCAGGAGTGAATGGATTAAGTCTTTTCCTCAGCTTTAAGTAGAATAGAGTACAAACTGTGTTTGTTTTTATTGTTTTATTTTTTAATACTTCAGAGCAAGGGTTGGGAAGCTACAGCCTGCAGGCTGCCTGTTTGTAAGGAAAGATTTACTTGAACATAGCAACCCCTACTTGTTTATATATATGAATAGTTGCTACATGCATCTAAATGACCGACAAGGGCGCCTGGTTGGCTCAGTGGGTTAAGCCGCTGCCTTCGGCTCAGGTCATGATCTCAGGTCCTGGGATTGAGTCCCGCATCGGGCTCTCTGCTCAGTGGGGAGCCTGCTTCCCTCTCTCTCTCTCTCTCTCTGCCTGCCTCTCTGTCTACTTGTGACCTCTGTCTGTCAAATAAACAAATAAAATCTTTTAAAAAAATTTAAAAAAATAATAAATGACCCACAAAATCTTACAAGTATTTACTATATAGCCCAATAAAAGAAAACTTTGCTGACTCTTGCTATAAAGTCAAGGAACTCTGCTGTGGGACCATGGAGAAGGCACTGCCTCTAAAATCTCTTCCTTTTTCTATAAAAGAAAGTAACAGTACATGCCCCATGTCCAGTAAAGAACTATCTCAGCCAGGGAGCCTGTTTCCTCCTCTCTCTGCCTGCCTCTCTGCCTACTTGTGATCTCTTGTCTGTCAAATAAATAAATAAAAATCTTAAAAAAAAAAAAAAAGAACTATCTCAGCAAGCCAGAGTTGTCTACATTATGTATACTGAAGGTTTGGTCTTTGACCTACTCCTCAGAGGTAACATTTAAGTCCTCGGAATATGCTACCTGATGAATGTGTCTTTGTTTAACTGCGGGTCTGGGACCAGACAGTCTATACCGTGAATGTAATTCACGGTAGGGGCCTTGGGCCACTCCAGATAGCCTAAACTAACAATGTGATTTATGGGGGGGCCTTGGGTTATATAACTTCAGCTTGACCTTTGGGGAGTCTGGAGAGATTGATAAAGGTCAGTCATGCAGGCAGCCAGCCAGCTATACCAACATGACTGACCCCATAAAAACCCTAAGCAGGGCTCAAGTAAATTCCCTTAGCTAGCAATACTCTCTGTGTTGTCACGCATCATGGCTGGGAGAAGCATGCAGCATTCATATGGCTCTACTAGGAGAAGACAACTGGAAACTTGTGCCTGGTTTCTTGTGGACTCTGCCCTATGCGACTCTTTGTGGATTTTAACATGCATCCCTCGCTGTAATAAAGTGCAATTTTGAGTATAACAGCTTTGCTGACCTCTCTGTAATTCTAGAAAATCACTAAATCTGAGGGTGGTCTTGGGAACTCCTGAATAACACCTCATTATATTATGTGAATAAAATGTGATAACCACTGGTAGGCTGGCTGGCATATAATAAAGGCTTAGTACATACTGGCTATTATCATCAAATCATCAAACCATTAAACAAGTACTTGGTGAGATTATTTATGTTACAGGACACTTCTAGCACTTAAAGACTATTTTCAATTGGAGTTTACATTCCATATGCATTCAACAATTATTTGTAATATTACCCTGTATCAGTTACTGCTCTAGGTGCTAGAGATGAAGTAGTAAGCAAAATGGACAAAAATCCTTGCTTTCATGGAGTTTCACTCTAGCAGGAGGAGAATATATACAATGTTAAGTCAAAATGAATATAAGAAAAGGGAATATGAAATGCTGGGAGAAAGAAGAACACTGAAGTTTTACACTGGATGGCCAGGTAAGTTATCTCTGAGAACATGAAATATGAATAAAGATGTGAAGGAAGTAAACGAACCAGCTATACTCCTAATGTTTAGGAAACATTACACGCAGATAAAATGGCATGAGTAAAGGCCCTGAAGTGGGAGAAAGCCTGGTATGTTCCAAGAACAGCAAGGAGGCTGGTATGGTCAGAGTGAAATGAATACAGCAGGAGTACAAGAGATCAGAGAGAAAACAAGGGGTATAAGGGAAAGATACAGGCACTGCAGGTGATATTAAGGGCTCTGGCTTTGAATCCAAATGTCATTAGAAACCAATGGAGAATTGGAAGCAGAAGAATGACATGATCTAACTTATGCTATATTGAGAATAAACTACAAGAGGGCAAAATTAGAAGCACATCTGTTAAAAGGTGACTGTAGTAATTCAGTTAGCTTGGGGCTATGTGGTGTTGGTGGGGGACGATGAAAAGTGGACAGTTTCTAGACATTATCTGAGGTAAAACCTGCAGGCTTTCCTTACAGACTGCATATGGACTGAGAAGAAAAAGTAAGGAAATCCAAGGTTTTGAGTCTGAGTAATTATAAAAAGATGGAGCTGCCATTAACAGAAAAAGAGATTATTGGAAAAACTGGTTTTTTGGTAGAAGAGGAGATACATAACAGGAGCTCAGTTTTTAAAAAATTTTTACAAATTATTTAATTTTTTATCGAGATATAACTGACACAGAAGTATTACTTTAGTTTCAAGTATACATCATAGTACTTTGATACTTGTATACATTACAAAATGATCACAACAGGTTTAATTACCATCTGTCACAAAGTGAATATAGTATTGTTAACTATATCCCTTATGCCATATATTTATTTATTTTATAACTGGAAGTTTGTGTTTTTTGATCCCCTTCACCCATTTTTCCCCATCACAACCCCCCTTCTCTCTGGCAACCACCAATCTGTTCTTTATATCTTTGAGTCTGGGTTTTGATTCCACTTAAAAAGATCATGCAGTGGGGCACCTGGGTGGCTCAGTGGGTTAAGCCACTGCCTTCGGCTCAGGTCATGATCTCAGAGTCCTGGGATTGAGCCCCGCATCGGGCTCTCTGCTCAGCAGGGAGCCTGCTTCCTCCTCTCTCTCTGCCTGCCTCTCTGCCTGCTTGTGATCTCTCTCTGTCAAATAAATAAATAAAATCTTTAAAAAAAAAAAAGATCATGCAGTATTTGTTTTCCTCTAGCTTAACTTAGTGTAATACTGATAAATAATACTGCAGTGAACACATGCATGTGTGTATCTTTTTGAATTAATATTTTTTTTTATTTCTTTGGATACCCAGTAATGGAACTGCTAGACTGTATGGTAGTTCTATTTTTAGTATTTTGAGGAACTGCCAAACTTTTTTTCCATAGAAGTTATACCAGTTTATATACCTACCAACAGTACACAAAAGTTCCTTTTTCTCCACATCCTTAACAACATTTGTTATTTCTTGTCCTTTGGATAACAGTCATTCAGGCAGGTGTAAGGTGGTATCTCACTATGGTTTTGATTTACATTTCCCTGATGATGAGTGACTTTGAGCATCTTTTCATGTATCTGTTAGCCAACTGTACATCTTCTTTGGGAAAACACAATTTAGGTCCTCTGCCCATTTTTAATTAGATTATGGTTTTCTTTCTTATTGAGTTGTAGGAGTTCTTCATGAATTTTGGACATTAACCCCTTAGGAGATATAGGACATAAAAATGTCTTCTCCCATTAAGTTGCCTTTGCATTTTGTTGATAGTGTCCTTCTCTGTGTAGAAGCTTTTTTGTTTCATGTAGTCCCATTTGCTTAGTTTTGCTTTGTTTCCCTTGCCTTTGGAATCAGATGCAAAAAAAACTCTGCTATGATTTATGTCAAGGAGATTACTGCCTATGTTTTCTTCTAGGCTTTATGGTTTCAGGTCTTACATTCCAAGTCATTAATCCACTTTGAGGTAATTTTTGTATATGGTATAAAATATTGATCTATTTTCATTCTTTTACATGTAGCTGTCCAGTTTTTCCAACATCATTTATTGAAGATACTGTCCTTTCCCCATTGTTATGTTGCCTTCTTTATCATAAATTAATTGACCATATATGTATGTGTTTACTTCTGAGCTCTCTAGTCTGTTCCATTGATCCATGTGTCTGTTTTCATGCCAATACCATACTGTTTTGATTACTATAGTTTTGTAGTATAGTTTGAAATCAGGAGTGTGATACCTCAGGCCTTGTTCTTTGAATAACCAACTGCTTTCATTATTCAAGGTCTTTTGTGGTTCCATATAAATTTTATAATTATTTGCTCTAGTTCTGTGAAAAATGTCACTGGAATTTTGATAGAAATTATACTGAATATGTACATTGATTTGGGTAGTTTCGTCATTTTAATGATATTAATTCTTCCAATCCATGAGCATGGAATATATTTCCATTTGTCTATGTCTTCAAATTCTTTCATCAGTGTATTACAGTTTTCAATCTACAGGTCTTTCACCTCTTTCATTAAATTTATTCATAGGCATTTTACTCTCTTTGATGTGATTATAAATAGGATTTTTTGAATTTTTCTTTCTGATAGCTCATTATTACTATATAAAAACACAATAGATTTTTGTATATTAATTTTATATCCTGAAACTTTACTGAATCCAATTCATTAGTTCTAACAGTTTTTTTGGTGGTGTCTTAAAGGTTTTCTATAAATAATACCACGACATTGGAAAATAGTGAGTTTTATGTCTTCTTTTCTAATTTTGGTATCTTTTATTTCTTTTTCATGTCTAACTATCCTTATTAGGACTTCCAATACTATGTTGAAAAGAAAAGGAAACAGGAGGATTCCTTATCTTGTTCCTGATCTCAGAGGAAAGCTTTTGTCCTTTCACTTTTGCATATGACATTAACCGTGGGTTGGTCATAGATGGTCTTGATTATGTGGAGGTACTTTCTCTCTATATACTCACTTTGTTGAGAATACTTACTATAAATGGAAGTTGAATTTTGTCAAATGCTTTTCTGCATCTATTTAGATGATTATTTGTTCTTATCTCTCATTTTGTTAATGTGGCATATCACACGGGTATGTGGATGTAGAATCATCCTTGCATTTGTGGAATATATCCCATAGATCATGGTGTAAGATTCTTTAAAAGTATTATTGAATTCACTTTGCTAATGTTTTGTTGAAGGTTTCTACATCTGTGATCATTAGGGATTTTAGCCGGTAAAATTTTCTTTTCTTGTGGTATCCATGTCTGATTTTGGTATCAGGATAATGCTGACCTTGTAAAATGAGTTTGGAAATGTTCCCTCCTCTTCAATTTTTGGGAAAAATCTGAGAAAAGTAGGTATTAAATTTTCTAAATTTATAGCAGAGTTCACCAGTGAAGCTGTCTGGTCCTGCTTTTATTTGTTGGGAGGTTTTTGACTGCTGATTCAATCTCCTTACTGGGAATTGTTGCAATCAGAATTTCTATTTCTTCATAATTCACTCTTGGAAGATTTTAAGTTTCTAGGAATTTATCTATTTCTTCACAGTTGCCCAATTTGTTGTCCTATAATTAACTGTTCACAGTACTTCTGTGGTATCAGTTATAACCCCTTCTCCTCTTTCATTTCTAATTTTATATATTTAAGCCCTTTTTTTTTTCCAGTTAGTCCAGCCAAAAGTTTGTGAATTTTCTCTTTTCAAAGAAAGAGCTCTTAGGTTTCATTGATCTTTTCTATTGTCTTTTTATTCTCTATTTATTTCCATTCTGATCTTCACTATTTCCTTCTTTCTATTAACTTTTGGCTTTGTTTATTCTTTAATTCTGTTAGGTATACAGATAAATTGTTTGACATCTCTCTTGTTTCTGGAGGTAGATCTGTATGCAATGAAATTTCCTCTAGAACTGCTTTTGCTGGGGTGCCTGGGTGGCTCAGTCATTAAGCATCTGCCTTCGGCTCAGGTCATGATCCCAGAGTCCTGGGATTGAGCCCTGTGTCGGGCTCCCTGTTCAGTGGGGAGCCTGCTTCTCCCTCTCCCATTCCCCGTTTGTGTTGCTGCACTTGCTGTGTCTCTCTGTGTCAAATAAAAAAAATCTTAAAAAAAAAAAAAAGAACTGCTTTTGCTGCATCCCATAGATTTTTGTATGCCCTATTTCTGTTTTGTGTCCAGTTACTGTCTGGAGTTCTCTCTTGATTTCTTCTATGACTCTTCAATTGTTAATAGCATGTTGTTAAATCTTCAGATTATTTGTCATTTTTCTGATTTTGTTCTTATAATTTAATTCTAGTTTCATACAATTGTGTTAGGAAAGGATGCTTGATATGATTTAAATTTTCATGCATTTATTGAGACTTGCTTTGTGGCCTAACACATTATCTATCCTAAAGAATGTTCTGTGTGCACTTGAGAAGAAAGTATATTCTGATGCTTTTAAATGGAATATTCCATATATATGTATTAAGTTCATCTGGTCTAAAACATGTCACTTAATATGTTTCCTTACTGATTTCCAATCGTGATGATTCATGTAAGTGAAATGTTAAAGTCCTCTACTATTATAGTATTGCTATAAGTCTATTTTGTTTGATATATGTATAGCTACACTAGCTTTTTGTTTCCATTTGCATGGAACATCTTTTTCCATCTCTTTGCTTTCAGTCTTTATGTGCAGTTACATCTGAAATGAGTATCTGGTAGGCTGTATATAGATGTTTCAGGAATTCAGACTGAACATGTTAAGTTTGAGATGCCTAACTGGACATCTAAATGGACAAGTCCAGTAGGCAACTAGACATAAAGGTCTGTTCAGAGAAGCAGTTCAGGCTGCAGTTATAAATTTGAGAGTCTTATCACAATGATGACCTTTAATGCAATGAGGCTGGATGGGACCATTTAATGAGCCAATCTAGATAAGAAAGAACACATCGTGGTCTAGGCTCTGGGCCACTACAATATGTAGAGGTCAGGTATATCAAGAGAGATCAGCAAAATCAACTGGGAAGTTGCAGACAGAAAGGGAAAAAATAAACCAGGCATGTATGTTTATCCTGAAAGCCAGGGTTTCAAAGAAAGTGTGATCAACTGTGACAAATAATAATGATAGGTTCAGTAACATTGAGACTAAGATAATGTCCCTTAGACCCAGCAACAAGGAGGTCACTGAAGAGCTTAAGGATAATTTTGGTTGCAGCGAAGGCAAGTATCTTTGGATGGGTTCAAGAGGACCAGAGGACAGGGGGTGCCTGGGTGGCTCAGAGGGTTAAGCCTCTGCTTTCAGCGCAGGTCATGATCTCAGGGTCCTGGGATCAAGCCCCGCATTGGGCTCTCTGCTCAGTGAGAGTCTGCTTCCTCCCCTCTCTCTCTCTCTGCCTGCCTCTCTGCCGACTCGTGATCTCTGTCTATCAAATAAATAAATAAAATATTAAAAAAAAGAAAAAGAGAGAGAACCAGAGGACAGAAAGTAGAGATGATGGGTAAAGATAAGCATTTGAGAAATAGGATGACAGCTGAAAAGATAAATGGGACTATGAAACCATTTTGTTTGGTTTGGTTTGAAGATGGGAGAACCACATGTTTATATATTGATAAAAATAAGGCAATAATAAAAAGAAGAATTACTGGAGAAGTATTTTTAGAGAGGAAAGAGATGGACTTTGGCACACAGGTGGAAGGAATAACCTTGGCTAGATCATCTACTGTAACTGAGGAGAAGCTGGAATTTGGGGAGCAGATGCAGGTTAGGTTGGCTAATATCCTGGCAGGGAAGTAGGAAGTTCCTTTCCAGTTACTTCAATTTTTTTGGTGAAGTAGAAAAATAGATTGTCAGCTGTGAGGATGAATAAGAAGGAATAATGAGAAAAAAGAAAATATGAAATAGTTGCGGAGGAGTAAATTAAATTAGGCAAAAGGTTAAGACAATCACATACATTTTCTGGAAGAAAACAAGAATAAATTTGGTATCTGAATTTTTCCCTGTATCATATGCTAGTGGTATGTTCCACCATCAAGTTAGGTTTAGCTCCAACTCCTATGCCTTCTATATCTGTGGTTAAATAACTGCTGTATGCATTCATAGCCCCCGGATACTATGACATTCTTAAATTTCAAGATCAAATGATATTCAGTACTCTGTGTTTAATGAGGCAGGAAAATATGTAACAAGTTAGATTTATGTAGGTTTGAGATCAACTTAAGCATACTAAGAAAGAAAAGGCTAAATACATAATTAAACACCCCACTTTCCCAGACAAAGGAAACCTGTTAATAGTGTGCTTATACAAAGCATTAAACAATATATCCTAGGGAAGAATGATGAAATTCTTTTACTCAAAAAGTTATACTTATCACCTGACCATACTGTTATGATGAATCTGTATTACAACTATTCAGAACAAGAAATAAGAAAATGTAAAAGAATCTCCACAGCTTCAAAATACAGAAATGGAAGGAAACCTTCCAAACTTGTTCTATGGGGACAGCATATGGGGACCTTGACCCCCAAACCAGCCAAAGCCCCCACCAAAGAGAATTACAGATCAATATCCCTAATGAATATGGGTGCCAAAATCCTCACCAAGATACTGGCCAATACAATCCAACAGGACATTAAAAGGATTATTCACCATGACCAACTATACTTATTCCTGGGCAGCAAGGATGGTTCAACACTCACAAATCAATCGATGTGGTATGCCACATTAATAAAAAGAAAGGACAGATGATGTGAGATGAGGTAAAAAAATAAAAAAATAAATAAAAATAAAAAAATAAAAAGAAAGGACAAGAACAATATGACCCTCTCAAATGATGCAAAAAAAAAAAGCATTTGACAAAATACAGCATCCTTTCTTGATTAAAACTCTCCACAGTGTACAGATAGAGGGAACTAACCTCAATATCATAAAAACTATTTATGAAAAGCCTACAGCGAATATCATTCTCAATGGGGAAAAACTGATAGCATTTCCCCTAAGATCAAGAACACAACTGGATACCCACTCTAACCACTCAGTTCAACATAGTACTAGAAGTCCTAGCCACAGCAATCAGACAACAAAAAGAAATAAAAGGCATTCAAGTTGGCAAAGAAGTCAAACTCTCACTGTTCACAAATGACATGATATTTTATGTGGAAAACCCAAAAGACTATTTACCCCAAAAGTAACAGAACTCATACAGCAATTCAGCAACATGGCAGGATACAAAATCAATGCACAGAAATTAGTTGCATTTCTATACACTAACAATGAGACTGAAGGAAGAGAAATTAAGGAATAGAATCCATTTACAATAGCACCAAAAACCATAGATACCTAGGAATAAAACCAGCCAAAGAGGTAAAGGACCTGTACTCAGGAAACTACAGAATACTTATGAAAGAAATTGAGGAAGACACAAACAAATGGAAAAACATTCCATGCTCATGGATTGGAAGAACAAATTTCATTAAAATGTCTATGCTACCCAGAGCAATCTATACGTACGTCATATGCAGCAATGCAAACTCTATCAGAATACCATTAACATTTTTCACAGAGCTGGACCAAATAATCCTAAAATTAGTATGGAACCAGAAAAGACCCTGAATAGCCAGGGTAATGTTGAAAAAGAAAACCAAAACTAGTGGCATCACAATACCTGACTTCAAGCCTTGTAATAAGGCTTGAATTGTAATAAGCTGTAATTGTCAAGACAGTATGGTACTGGCACAAAAACAGACACAGAGATCAGTGGAACAGAAAAGAGACCCCAGAAATGGACTCTATGGTCAACTAATCTTCCACAAAGCAGGAAAGAATATCCAATGGAAAAAAGACAATCTCTTCAATAAATGGTGCTGGGAAAATTGGACAGCCACATGCAGAATGAAACTGGACCATTCTCTTACAACATACCCAAAGATAAACTCAGAATGGATGAAAGACCTCAATATGAGACAAAAATCCATCAAAATCCTAGAGGAGAACACAGGCAGCAGCTTCTTTGACCTCGTCTGCAGCAAAATCTGTCTGGTCACATCTCCAAAGGCAAGGGAAACAAAAGCAAACAAACTTTGGGGACTTCATCAAGATAAAAAGCTGCTGCACAGCAAAGGAAACAAACCTAAAAGGCAACCTACAAAATGGGAGAAGATATTTACAAATGACGTATCAGATAAAGGGCTAGTATCCAAGATCTCTAAAGAACTTAACAAATTCAACACCAAAAAAAACAATCCAATCAATAAATGGGCAGAAAACATGAACAAACATTCCTCCAAAGAAGATAGACATATGGCCAAGAGATATACGAACAAAAACTCCACATCACTTGGCATCAGCAAAATACAAATCAAAACTACAATGAGATACCACCTCACACCAATCAGGAATGGCTAAAATTAACAACTCAGGAAACAGCTGTGGTGAGGATGTGGCAAAAGGGGAACCCTCTTACACTGTTGGGTTAGAACGCAAGCTGGTACAGCCACTCTGGCAAACAGCATGAAGGTTCCTCAAGAAGTTAAAAACAGATAGCCAATCTATGAAAAAGAGCCTAGATGTCCATCGACAGATGAATGGATAAAGATGTAGTTCATATATAAAGTAGACTATTACTGAGCCATCAGAAAGGATGAATACTTATCATTCAGTCCAATGTAGATGGAATTGGAGGGTATTATGCTAAGTGAAATAAGTCAATCAGAGAAAGACAATTATCATAGGGTTTTACTCATAGGTGGAATATAAGAAACAGTACAGAGGACATCAGAGGAAAGAAGGGAAAACAGAATGGGAAGTCATCAGAGAGGAAAAAAACCATGAGACTCTTAACTATAGGAAAGAAATTAAGGGTTGCTGGAGGGGAGGAAGGGTGGTGGAATGGGGTCATTGGTGATGGGCATTAAAGAGGGCACATGAGGGGCACCTAGGTGGCTCAGTGGGTTAAAGCCTCTGCCTTTGGCTCAGGTCATGATCCCAGAGTCCTGGGACCGAGCCCCACATTGGGCTCTCTGCTCGGCGGGGAGCCTGCTTCCCTTCCTCTCTCTCTGCCTGTCTTTCTGCCTACTTGTGATCTCTCTCTGTCAAATAAATAAATAAAATCTTTTAAAAAAATGAACCTTTAAAAAAAAAAAAGAGGGCACATGATGTGATGAGCACTGGGTGTTATACACAACTGATGAATTACTGAACACATCTGAAACTAATAATGTACTATATGCAGGCTAATTGAATTTAAAGAAAAAAAGAAAAGAAAAGAAGATTCTCCACAACACCTTTTCATCCAAGTCTGAACTACTGACAGCACTGTTAACATGAATTTCTGCATTACCATGATTTAGACCAGGAAAAAACAAAATATAAATTCCCCAGTACCTTTTCATCCAAGTCTGAACGCTTTATGTGTTCAATGAAGTCTCCCAGCTTTTCACTTTCACAGGCCTCATTAGTAACTTCCCCTAAGGTAATGTTTCCACCTTCGGAATCATGTTTAATTTCATTTGCTGAAAAGAAATAATATTAAACTGTAGAAACTTTATGCAGCAAAATAACTAAATCACTGAAAGATTGTTCTGAAAACAAGTTAGAATTAAGACTCTTTTAAAATCCAACGTGACAAACGTTTTAGTTTCAGCAAACTATACAATTATTCCTCCCTCTTTTTCAAAATAACTCCATTACATGATATAAAAAGAATTAGCAGTAAAACAAAACTGACATATATCAAGACAAATGTAAGGATGTTTCCTATGTCCAGCTACATTCAATATATTTTTAAAACTTGAAAATTAAAATACAATTAACTTTCAAAATATTGCCTTTGAAGTAAGGATCCAGATATTTAAACTTATGATCAACTATTAATTATAAAAAATTGTAGTAAGAATTCAGATTTAAAATGTGATAAAGCTAAACATGTATTTCCATTTCAAAATAGGGCCACAAAAATTTCTAAGGTCAATGATCTATCTTTTATAGATAATGCCTAAAAAAGTTACTTACTAACTAATCAAATGGAAAATTTCTCAAAATCTTATCTGCCAACCAAGCAACTAAAAGTGAGGAAAACTGCCAAACCATAAAATATATAGTTAAGACTCTAAAATGAAGAGCTTCCTATGTAATGAATGAGTTTTGACTAGGCCCAAATAGAGATATAAAAAGATACTTCAAAACTGTATATTTTGAAAATGTCAAATTTTACCTGCTGATAAGGAAGCACAGATCTCTGATTTCATCAATCCAGGATCCAGTATAGGAAGTTTTCTATTATAAAGTAAACAGAGCTTGAACATTATAATGGATTCTATACAGAATTATCTACTTCTCTAAACATTATATACTACCATATACTACCAGCTTTAGTAGCTGATGAATATCAGCTCAAGTCCTCCAAGGACAGAGTATTACACTGGAGCTCAGAACCCAGCATACCCAAGTAGATTCCTCATTTGGGTCTTTAAACACACACATATGCTACAACTGTCAGGGAGTGCTGCCATTCAAACTGTTACTCAGAGAGAACCTGATAACATATATCAAGCATTCAAAACAATTTTAAAGTATTATACCAATATAAGCCGATGCTTAACTTCTATTCTGAAGTATGTGAGTGGGTGTGTGTGTATATATATATATACACAACTGACAATATAAAAGGAATATAGTTTGAGAGCAGTTTGACTCTTTTTTTTTTTTTTTTTTGTAGTCTCTGAAGACAACATGTGGTCTAAAGGTCAAGGGTATGGAGAGCAGAGTTTAACCAACCTGGCTTCAAATACTGTTCTGCCACTTAACTATGTGAACTATGGCAACATTATGTAATTTCTTTGAGTCTAACCATATCTGTAAAATGGGAATTTTCAACTATCCATGAAGTTATCATGAGAACTGAATGAGATAATATGTTTTTAAAATCAATAGCATAGGGACTCTTGGACAGTTCAGTTGGTTAAGCAACCCTTCAGCTCAAGTCATGATCCCAGGATCCTGAGATCAAGGTCTGCATTGGGCTCCTTGCTCAGCAGGGAGCCTGCTTCTCTCTCGCCAGCCTGTTTGTGCTCTCTCTCTCTTTCCCCTGACAAATAAATAAAATCTTAAAAAAAAAAACAACCCAATAGCATAGACTCAACAAATGAAAACTACATCTATAGGAGCCACTCAAAAACAAATGGACTCTGAAAAACAATCTGAGGGTTTTGAAGGGGCGGAGGGTGGGAGGTCGGGGTACCAGGTGGTGGATATTATAGAGGGCACGGATTGCATGGAGCACTGGGTGTGGTGCAAAAATAATGAATACTCTTATGCTGAAAATAAAAAATAAAATTTAAAAAAATGGCCAGAATAGTATTTCTTTTTTTACTATTCTGATAATAGTTTGTTATATTAGATTTTATATGGGAAGCAGTAAAAGACAAATAATAAACCAATAAATAATCTAATAATCACAAAAAAAATGGCCAAACATAATTCCATTTTTAAAAAATTAGAAATATGTAAAAGCAAACAGAATAAAATATAGTAAACACCATAATCCCACCATTTTTATTCATTTAATAAATTAGTTTTATTAAACCTATCCAGGGACACCTGGGTGGCTCAGTAGGTTAAGCTGCTGCCTTTGGCTCAGGTCATGATCCCAAGATCTTGGGATCAAGTCCCACATCAGGCTCTTTGCTCAGTAGGGAGTCTGCTTCTGCCTCTGCCTGCTGTTCTCCCTGCTTATGCTCAGTCTCTTGCTCTCTCTCTGACAAATAAATAATTAAAATATTAAAAAAAAAAAACTATCCTACAGCTCTATGACTGTTCATTGGTTCAGGATTACTTCCTACCCATGAAAAAGAAAAACCAAAGAAAACATTTTATATACATCATTCTTTATAAAGTCTTTGGAAAACATGAAGTATTTGTTCCCTGACATAAAGCCCTAAAAACAATCAGAAAAATATATTTTAAGGAATGAGAAGATAATAAATTCAAACAGACTCATAATATGCAAATCTCCTTCCTTAATTATTTCCCTCTTTTAGACTCTGTCTACTAAATAGCTCCATTTTAGTATTTCAATGGTCTCTCCAACTCAATATGTCTAAATTTCACATCATGACCAGAACACATCCCCAGGCCTGCCCCTTCATGTCAGAGAATTATGACTTTCTTTGAAATAAGAGAGAAACCAGGTATCATTCTTAATTCCTACCTCTGATTAATCTGTCAGATTAATCAATCTTCATGTCCTAAATCTCTCTCAAATACACTCCCATTTCTGTTTTAAGTCATCTTGTCCTTTAGCCTAATTATTACAATAGCTCCCTACCAATTTATTCTCCATGCCAGAGCTACAGTGATTTTTAAAATGTAAATCTGGTCTATTTAAAACTCCTTTGGTGAATCCCTATATGCTCTTGGGATAAAGTTCAAACTCACAATGACTTCTAATGTATCTAGGCTGGTCTATTTATGCTTATTGTCCTGGCATATCTTATTAAAAATTCCTCATTTCACTCCCAAAAGTTTTTCAGTTCAAAAGATAAATTATATGGTCATCCTGTTTGAAAGGCCCTTAATGACTTAGCTTTTTGCACATTTTGTAGCTTTATTTCTTGCCATACAAGCCCTAAGCCACGGGAACATTATTTCTATTTCTCAGTTATGACATGCCTTTCCCTGTGGGCCTTTACATTGGCTCTTTCTTCTATGACAAAATTCTAATTACTTTTCTTCACCAATCGGCTAATTCCTGCTAATCTTTTAGTGTTCATCTTAAATGTTACTTTGACCAGGAAACCTTTAACATCTTATACTTCTACTATCATATTTGATTGTACTTGCTTAATTATCTGTCTCTCCTGGTAGATGAAAATCTCAGTGAGGTGCGCCTGGGTGGCTCAGTGGGTTAAGCCGCTACCTTCGGCTCAGGTCATGATCTCAGGGTCCTGGGATCAAGTCCCACATCGGGCTCTCTGCTCAGCAGGGAGCCTGCTTCCCTTCCTCTCTCTCTGTCTGCTTCTCTGCCTACTTGTGATCTCTCTCTATCAAATAAATAAATAAAAATCTTAAAAAAAAAAGAAAAGAAAAGAAAAGAAAATCTCAGTGAGGACAGGGCCCATGTGTATCTACTTGCTCTCCATATACTTAGCACCTAACATCTTCCTGGCCCAATAGGGAGACCCAAATGAAGATGCCTCTCTTCTATCTAGAAAATCCCAGTATAAGGAAAGCTCACATACAAACAGACATATTATACTAAGATATATACCAAGAGAACTACTGGAACAAATTCTTAGAATAACAGCTCAGATGAGATTTGAGTAACTGAATAAAAAGAAAGGGACTTCCAGGTAATGAAACATGCAGGGGCTCCTGGGTGTCTCAGTCAGTTAAACGTCTGCCTTCAGCTCAGGTCATGATCACAAAGGCCTGGAACTGAGCCCTGCATCTGACTTCCTGCTCAGTTAGGAGTCTGCTTCTTTTTTTTTTTTAAACAAAAATCTTTTTAAAAAATTAAAAAAGAAGAAAAGAAACATGCAAAAGGATTCAAGTACATGACATATTGTGAAAACAGTGAGCAGCTGTGCTTATCTTTCATTAGCCTTTCACTCCCCTTTCTCCCCACTAAAACCATTGTCAAAGAGAATGAATGAAATCCACTAACAGCCTTAAAAAAGACAAGCCAAGCAATTTAGACTCTATTCTCAGGTGGCTAAAAGCCAATGAAGCAATGTAGCAGTCACTGGCAGATCAATTTCTATTTCTGAATATCACTATGTGGAGGATAAACTAAGAGAATTCAGGAAGATTAACCAGGAGCTCATTACAATAATCTAGAAGAAAGATGAATAAGACAGTAGCAGTGAGAACTGAGAGGAAGGAAAAACTGTGAGAGATATTAAAGTAGTAACATGAATACAATTAAGTGACTCAAATAGAGAAGAACTGAGGAATGTTTTTGCAGTTGCTAATTATTCTGAAAGTTACATTCTTAAATAGGTATACCTCCACATACAAAAACAGTTATTCCTGCAAATAAAACAAAGCCTTAAAAGGTACAGCAAGTGTACTGCTTTAATTTGAAAGTACTGTATTAAAATAGTAATTTTATTTCTGGCAAAGTTTAAAAGTGTGAGAAATTTTTACTATGAATAACTCACAAGGAAAGTAAAATTGCACATGCCACTCTTCTTAGAAGTAATTTAGTTTTGTTTTGAATTTGACAGTCAATCTGAGTTTAAAAAAAATAATAAAGCAACATTATAATCCATACAAATTATTTTACAGTTTTGCACTGGTGGAGTAGAAAGGTATAGCTCTGCCTTGATGGAGGGGGAAGGTTCAAAAATGAAGAGAAGGAAAAATAAAATAAGATATAATAAGAGAGGGAGGTAAATCATAAGAGACTCTTAATTATAGGAAATAAACGGAAGGTTGCTGAAGGGGAAGTAGGTGGGAAGATGGGGTAACTGAGTTATGTGCATTAAGGAGGGCACTTGATGTAGTGAGCACTGGGTGTTACACACAACTGATGAGTCACTGAACTCCACCTCTGCAACTAATATGTTAATGTTAATTAATTGAATTTCAATATAATAAAAATTTTTTTAAGTGAAAGGTAGGGGAAGAAAGGAAACAAAAAAACCAGACTTGGGTGAGGCTATAGAAGTACAGAGATGCAAAAGAGAAGATCTGAGCAAAAAAGAGAGGGTAGTAAAAGAGGCTTCCGAAGAACAACATGGATTACATTAGATTTATCCTCTAACCAGAGCATTTTACAAGGGGGATGATGAAGTTTAATGTGTTCCACCCAGGACTTTTTTTTTTTAAATAAAACAAAATAAAATACAAAATATGATACTACATCCCTTATAGTAAAGAAAATATTGTTTTTGTAAATCCACTGTTTCACATACTCTTAAATATACACTGGATTATAATACAATTATGTATCTTTACTAAGGTTAATTGACAAAAAGGTGGAACAGGACTGCTCTAGAATAATTACTAGCAGAACAAGTCTGAAAAATATTGCCCAAGAAAAATTCAAAATGTTATTGCTTTTTTAAGAGTTAACTAGGTGACTTGTGATCAATGCTCATTTATTTATACATTCATGTACTCTGTCTCTGAACAGGGCTGCCACAAATTTACTAGGGCAATTATTCTGCAAATAACAAGTGGCCAAAAGCAGAGAAATATTATCCAATTCATTGGCCAGAGGTTGCCTAACCCGATGCCACAGTGCTAGGTCCCCTAATACTACAAATGATCACTCCACCAAGTACAATATATCCTGTCAAAGACAAAAAACAATGGTTTACATGGTCCAAGAGAAAAAAGTGAAGTCAAAATGACACTTTAAAGAGAAAGAGATGAGACAGAAAAGAGATCAAAAGTAAATTAATGTTCTGTGGCAATCTGTAGAATAATTGAATTAAAGCCATAAAAGTAACCAAAATGCCAATCTCCCAGCATTGTTTTGGGCTGGGGAGACAAACTTCAGAGCAGGTTACTCTGGGCTCAGATCTCAGCCCTTACTAATTTACCAGCTGTATGTCCTTTGAGAGTTAAACACTTTGATTCAATTTTAAAGGGAGCTAGTTTTGGAGGACCTGAACAACATTTTTCCAAAGAAGACACACAGATGGACAATGGACACATGAAAAGATGCTCAGTATCACTAACCATCAGAAAAATGCAAATCAAAACCACAATGAAAGATCACTTTATACCTGTCAGAATGGTTAAAATCAAAAACACAAGAAATAACAAGTATTAGTGAGGATGTGGAGAAAAAGGAACCCTTGTGTACTGCTGGTGAGAATGCAAATTAGTACAGCCTCTGTGGAAAACAGTATGGAGGTTCCTAAAAAATTAAAAATAGAACTGCCATATGATCCAATAATGCTACTACTGAAAGAAAATGAAAACACTAATATATGCACCTGTTTACTGCAGCATTTACATTAGCCAAGATATGGAAGCAACCTAAGTATCCATTGATAGATGAATGGATAAGGAAGATGTGGTGTACACACACACACACATAATATTACATAGCACTAAAAAAGGATGATCATGCTATTGCAACAACATGGATGGGTATCATGTGACATCAGTTAGACTGAGAAAGACAAATTCTAAACGATTTCACTCATATGTGGAATCTAATAAACAAATGAATAAACAAAAAGCAGAATCAGACCGATAGAGAATAACCTGATGGTTGCCAAAAGGACAGGGAGTAGGGGAATGGGACAAGTGGGTAAAGGGGAGCAAGAGATACAGGTTTCTCATTATGGAATGAGTAAGTCATGGGAATAAAAGGCACAGCACCAGAAACAGTCAATGATATTTTAATAGTGTTGTATGGTGACAGATAGTAGCCATACTTGTGGGAAGCAAAGTATAGGGTATAGAGATGTTGAGTCACTATGCTATATACCTGAAACTAATATAATATTATAAGTCAACTATACTCAAAAAAATTAAAATAAAAAGAAAGGGTCAGTTTCAAACTCATAATTATTTACTAAATAAATAAATAAATAAATAATTTACTAAATAAAATAATATAAATGATGTATCTATCACAGGGTAGACACTATATATTAGTTTTGACAATTGAGTGTAAAATTTTGCACTGTAAAATGTCTCAGATACTCAGTGGAAAGGGAGAATGGAGCAAGGTAAGCATCCTGAAAGGCTACAGTCCAAATATACAAGGGAGAGAAAGACTGCCCTTTGAGTCATTTGAATTACCTTGGTACTAGGCATTTTCCCCTCTATAAGTTTGTGTTTATTATTATCAGCTCCAGAACGTACAGATTTAAATCCAATTTGCAAAGATGGTGTAACTGATCCTCACTGATCACCAGCATCAGTTCTATACGGATGAGTTCCAATTCTGATGACCAACTTTTCAACCTTCTTAATCTGCCATCACCCTACTCATCCGGTCTTAGTTCCCATTATTCATCAACATTTATTTGCTTTAGAAAGAAAGGATTCACTGTCTCCACTTATATATATTCAAATCTAGATGCCTGAGGAATAGCGTACTATAGAAGAAATTAAAAGTTTAATTCTCTCCCTTCCCTCAAAGTATGACGGATTGAACTTGCAAAGGTAAATGACACATGGACATTTCCTACACTCACGAAGTCCAAGAATTTAACAGATGAGATAGATGTAAATTATACTATCATAAAATCAGTGCCATACTATGAGACACATGAAAAAATGTTCATCACTAGCCATCAGGGAGATTCAAATTAAAACCACATTGAGATACCACCTTACACCAGTTAGAATGGCCAAAATTAGCAAGACAGGAAACATGTGTTGGAGGGGATGTGGAGAAAGGGGGACCCTCTTACACTGTTGGTGAGAATGCAAGTTGGTGCAGCCACTTTGGAGAACAGTGTGGAGATTCCTCAAGAAATTAAAAATAGAACTTCCCTATGACCCTGCCATTGCACTCCTGGGTATTTACCCCAAAGATATAGATGCAATGAAAAGAAGGGCCATCTGTACCCCAATGTTTATAGCAGCAATGGCCACGGTCGCCAAACTGTGGATAGAACCAAGATGTCCTTCAACGGACAAGTGGATAAGGAAGATGTGGTCCATATACACTATGGAGTATTATGCCTCCATCAGAAAGGACGAATACCCAACTTTTGAAGCAACATGGATGGGACTGGAAGAGATTATGCTCAGTCAAGCAGAGAGAGTCAATTATCACACGGCTTCACTTATTTGTGGAGCATAACAAATAGCATGGAGGACAACGGGAGTTGGAGAGGAGAAGGGAGTTGAGGGAAATTGGAGGGGGAGGTGAACCATGAGAGACTATGGACTCTGAAAAACAACCTGAGGGTTTTGAAGGGGCGGGGGGTGGGAGGTTGGGAGAACCAGGTGGTGGGTATTGGAGAGGGCACAGATTGCATGGAGCACCAGGTGTGGTGCAAAAACAATGAATACTGTTATGCTGAAAAGAAATAAAAAAAAAATTTTTTTTAAAAATCAGTGCCATAACCAAGGTAGCAAAAGGTGCTAACTAACTCTGAGTCAGGAAATGTTTCATAATCTGCCCTACACAACCATATTCATATCTACCTTTATCTTCTGACCACCTTTTCATTATGTTTCTTCCCCCACCAAACTTTTTAACTTCTTCCCCTTTGTTAAATCAATCCAAACTTCAAGAATCAGTAGAAATTTTGACTTTCCCAGGATGCATTTTCATCTTTTTTTCTAAACTACTAGTATTCTTAGTACTTTAGTTTGTATATTTTTATTTCAGACACACTGATTTTTCTTCCATGGCTACATAATAATTCCCTTAAATACTTGGCAGACTCTTAAAATCTCAATGATCCACTGAATAATATCATTCAACTGAAATTTTAGGATATAATAAAATTGTGATTGAAGATAATCCTATATTCTAAGTCCAGCACTATTATATTCTCTGATTTCCAACTGTATTTGCAGGCAACTTCAAAAATTTTACAAATTTCACAAATCATAGATTGCCAAGCTCATCAGTTCAAGTGTTAGTTCCAATACAATTCTAACAATCTGGATTTTAATATAGGCTTTACCCACTGCAGAGATCAACAATGAATAAGCATTCTAACATAACTTAAACATCTTAAAAATTCTCCCTAACATGTCTAAGAACACTTTACCCAATAATTGTATTAACTTGGGTTTTTCTACCTGTTTTAACAAAAGAGGAAGTCCAGAGCTTCAAACAGTATTTGGGCCTAACCCTCCCACCTTTAGTTTCTGTTCCTATAAAATGCAAACTCAAGTCTAACAGGCTTCAACCTCTTACTGTCTTTGCATGAGGAAAAAGCAGTACATGAACTACCAACTGGTTGATAAAAGGCAAAGAAGTGAAATGTGAAATTATATTTTAAGCTTCATTTAGTTCTACAACCATTAAGAACTTTCTGCACAACTATTAGCAGATCCTCTCATTATCAGACCTCAACTTTTCCCTGTTAAGTTTATCCTAGCACCGTAGATGATTATAAAACTGGTATTTCTATTGCAGAAAACATTTAAAATAACTGAGGAAATTTTCAAGTTTATTTGAAAACCAAAATTTCAGAAGGAGATACGAAAGAAAAGAAGCCAATAAAAGAATAATTGGTGCTTTTGAAATAAGGAGAAATGAAGTTCAAAAACAATCAGAAAAATCATCTGAAGTAAATTTGATACTGCAAATCAAACTGATTCACCTTGTCTAGGAGAAACAAGTGATAGCAGAGGAGGAAGAGGGAGCAGGTAAAGACAATAATGGTGGAAGCAGTAGCAGCAGTTTAAAGGAGTGATATAGTTGTAAAAAGGAAAAACATAAATTGAAAATTTTCTATCCAATTTGCTCTTAGACAACATTCCCATGTATCCAAGATCTTAAAGAACAGAGCCATCATGAACTCTTCCCGAAAAAAAAAAAAATGCTTTAAAATATAGCCAACTAAATAGCCAATATTAAAGGAAAGTAAAAGGATTGGTGGTGGGGAACTGAATCAATTTAAATACATAACTAAGAGTAAGAGTCTTTGGGAATTCAGATCATTGAAGAGAATGTTAATGATAAAAGGCTTAACAATATAAAACTTTTTTTTAAAAAAAACAAAAATGTTGTTGGCAAAACCAGAAAAAAAGCCAAAATGTACTGTTATATTCATCTTTCATGTCAGGAAAGCAAATGCTGCTGGCTTCTCTCTGAACTTAGAACACAATTTTTAAAAGTCATGATCAAATTCAAACTTTTAAATAATCTTATTAACTTAAAAGAGACACCTAGAAACTAATCTCCTGTGATAGAGAAGTATATTGTTTCAGCAATGCCTTTAGGTTTGCCTTAGTCCCCATACCCTCAATTAAGTTAATAAAAGTAAATGTTTTTACTAAAAAATGGCATGCTACAATTTTTCTAAAATTATATTTACCTATATGCCTAAATAAATACAAATTGTTGGCAATTAATTTGTTATTTGTGGTGGTAGTTTTAGGATTCCCCCTTTTATACTTTTACTGTAACAAACATGTATCACTTTTTCAAAAATGAGCCATTATACTAAAAACAAACAAACATGGGACACCTGGGTGGCTCAGTGGGTTAAGCCGCTGCCTTCGGCTCAGGTCATGATCTCAGAGTCCTGGGATCGAGCCCCACATCGGGCTCTCTGCTCAGCGGGGAGCCTGCTTCCTCCCCTCTCTCTGCCTGCCTCTCTGCCTGCTTGTAATCTCTGTCTGTCACATAAATAAATAAAATCTTTAAAAAAAACCAAACAAACAAAAAAGCAAACTTCCTGCCTAATTCACAGTTTTCTCTTTCTACCTTTGGTGCTAGGTCTTTATCAACATCCTACTAACTAACCGAGAGGTCTTCTCCTAAATAGAAGATTTGTTCTAATTTCCCTTATGAATTCCTCAAAGGAAGCATGGTATAACAAGAGTTAAAATCACGTTCAAAAACTACTTTCTATTGAACCCTTACTCCTCACCCAGTGCCATGCTAAAACCAAAATCCATTCTTTGATTTAACCTGTGAGGCAAGGATCTTCCCTTTTTACAGATATGGTAAAATAATTTGCCTAAAAGTTCTCATAGCTGCTAGGTGGCAAGGAGATTAAAAAATTATAAGAAGTACAAAGGTCAAGTTCTTGACCACTAATCTTTTTTTTCTTAAGCCCTTAATTCTACAGTAAGATAGACCTAAATTAAATCCAGATTATGTTATTAGCAGTGTGACCCTGGACAAGTGACAACTTGTCATCTTTACTTTTTCCATCTTCAAAATGGGCAGATTATCAACCTTATCTCATTACATCACTAAAAATAAAGAATAAAGCTCTTAGTCCTTCATTTAGCAGATAGAAAGTATTCTATTTGGTGATAAGTAACAAGTTCCTAAAACGCTAAGAACATCAAGAAGAATATGATATCACAAAAGTAACCAAACAAAATTTATAAATACCAGAGAGACTTAAGTCATGTAGCAGTGAATCTTAGCAGAAAATGTTTTCATGTTTCTGTTCACAAAACATTCCTTTATTCAAGTATTGTAACATATAAATCAGAGTTTAAAGAATCATAAAACTTTAGTAAAATGTGACATAATATAAAATTTGGACCAACCAGAATGGATCAAATTCCTGAGCACAAAGGTTACCACTTGGTTCCATTTTTAAGTTGCCTCAGGCAAACTTGCCCTCTTTGGGGGCTAAATCATCATTTAGAACCATCACCTTAAAAAGCAGAATCCTGAGAAAATGCCACTTTCCTCTGAAAACTGGTTTAACTTTTGATTCTACTCTTGAGTCCTAAATACATCAAATAAAGTTTCTAAGGCTTCTACATTCCTTAAAAAACTAATTTTTTATCTAAGAAGGAAGTCACAGAAGATGGGTTAAAATATAAGCTTCTTAATAAGTAACTTGTCAGAAATAAAAGTGCAACTGGGGTGCCTGGGTGGCTCAATGGGTTAAAGCCTCTGCCTTCGGTTCAGGTCATGATCCCAGGGTCCTGGGATCGAGCCCCACATCGGGCTCTCTGCTCAGCAGGGAGCCTGCTTCTGCCTCTCTCTCTCTCTGCCTGCCTCTCTGCCTACTTGTGATCTCTGTCAAATAAATAAATAAGATCTTTAAAAAAAAAAAGTATATCTGTATATTTGTTGTAATAATAGGAAAACAAATAACTTTTGAAAGAAGCAATGTTAGTAGTTTTAAAAGCCACTTTACAAACCATCTTTTTAAATTCTGAACAGCTAATCTGCCCCATTATAATTTCTAATAAGTGTGTAATTGTTTTATTTTCACTAATTTTAGCATAATGACATGTCCAGGTCTCAGCAGTAATGTGCTGTATTACATTTAGTAAATAAATGAGTTTAAAAAGTAATGGAGCTTCAGTGATGACTGAATAAATTAGTGATACTTAAGAGCAGAAAATGCTTTTGAAACCAACAATAATCTGCACCAAAAGGCATACTGGAACATGCATACCTCAAGTCATCGCTTGGTTCTTTTTTTTCTGGAAGTTCCATGTGCTTAGAGTCTGTTGACTGGTGCTCTTCAGCAACATTGGGTTCCTGGTTTATCATAGGGAACTCTGAAGTAAATGAGAGCTCCCCTTCACTGGACACCCCAAAGAGGTCTGGGTCATCTTGAATGACATCAATTAAGAGGACATCATCTTCATATGCTTTAAGAATATCTGGAAACCCCATTTTAATTTCTGAAAAGTTCTTAGTTATTTCTCTACCACTAACTTCAGAGAAAACTGGTTTGAATGTTTCTTGTTCATTAGAGCAGAAAGCAGGACTCTTCTCTATACACCCAAGATCACAAGAAAAAGTATTTCTTTCAACTGTGAGAGAAACAGCTTCCTTATTTGAAATAATATTGCCTAGTTCAGAGATGTGGTTGGATGGTTTATTACCATTACCTTGCTTTAAAAAACTTGAAGAAATACTACAGGAATGCTTGCAACTGCACGAGTCAGAATTAGCTTGCACTGGAGTTACACTATTTTGTATTCTCAAAGCCTGAGGTCCTGAAGTTACTGTAGAAATATTTTCTTTATTCCTATTTTGTCTTACCTCGGCTCCAGATAAATTGTCAAGAAGTTCTAAGGGACTATATGCTTCTCTTTCTGATGACCTTGCATTTATTTCTTTCTTTTTTTCTGTTTTATTCTTAAGTAATGGAATTTTAAAATTAGTCAGCCGGCCTGTGTTCAGTATTTTCACCAAGTCTGGAACCACAAGGGTTTGCTTAGCAATGCATGCTTTTCGATGAATAGTTTTGCCTATAGAGTTATTTGCTTCCTGGACATCCTGGGAAGCCACTGTCAAATTAAATTTTGTTAAATTCCCTCTATCTTTTTTTTTACTTCCTGTTAAGTTTTGAGGCACATTAGTTAGCTGAGTATCTTCAGTAGTATTAGAAACTACCTCTGAACCACTTCTGCTTGGTTCCTCTGACTGTATCTTTTTATCATCAATTATGGGTTCCTTTATAATCATTAAAGTAGGTTCTATTGTGGAGACGAAAGACAAACAATTTAAATTAGAATCCAATTTTTCTTTACTTGAAGATTCACTGTTTGTTTCTGTTATGGTACTTTGTAATGATAATTTAGAATCAGTTAAGTGAGTTTGATTTGTTTGGTGTTTAAGAAAATCATCTTGCTTAAAACTTTCCCGAGACCCAGGAAGACAGTTATTTGAATCTGGCAAGGAAGACTTTTTCCAACACTGGGCAGATATTCTAGCACAGGAATAACAAGGCCAAGTTCTTTTACCAGTCATCGGTATTGTTCTGTGACAGCCTAACTTCAATTCTTCAGCTTCATTTCTCAAGTCTTCCCATGAAGATCTCTTTTCAAAATTACTGCAATCACTAGGTAATTTCACTATCGAGCTTTGCACCAACTTAATATACTCTTCTGGCTCCATGCTTTTAAATCCAAAGTGCTCTGAATCATTTTTTATTTCTTCTTCCAAAAGTGGCTCAAGGGTTTTCTGAAACATAGCATTTACATTATGTCCAGGACTTGTTTTTTTCCCTGCTGTTTCTGGAAGACTTAATAAATGACCCACTTGGGAGAGTGTATTGTGGTTTATTTTTCTTAAAACTTTTAAAGGACTTTTTTTAGCCTCTAAAGTCTCTGCTCCTTTATCCTCAGCACCTGTTTGGTTTTCTTGTAATGCCAACTCAGACTTGCTATACATATTAGAGAAGTTCATCTCAATAATCATTTCATCTCCTTTTTCAGACACCTTCATCCTTTTCCTGGGTTTTCTCCCAACATTGCTCTCCTCTATTGAGTATTTATTGTTTTCATTCTGAAGGCAGGAAAACAAGCCATTACTTTTACTTTGGTATAAATCAGTTTTTTCAAGCAATAACTTATTTACTCCCATTAAGTTTTCTTCAGTTTGTAAAAGCTGAGGAGCATTATTTGTGTCACTCTTATCTGTAAGACTCCTAAAGTTTTCTTTCTTTAACTTTCAGGAATTTTCTGGTACATACATATGTCCACCATCACGTTTATATGAAAGGCTATTTTTATCATTACAACCCTTGGAATGGGGGAAAGAACTGCAATCATGTAATTTTAAAATGAAATTACTTTCTACTACAGGTGACAAGCTGTTACAAGAATATTTTGAAGTATTCCTGTACAGTTCATCTTGGAATTCAACCTTAATATTTTGTGTAGCCTTATTTTCAGTTATTTTGAGAGGGACTTTTTAAGGGCTTTCTAAGCCCTTAAGTTTTTTAATTCAAATTCTTCTTTTAATACCTTCTACCAAACCTTCCTTACCCGAAGACCGCAAGAAAGCCATACTTTGAAATTCACTGCACTCCACTGTTTGGAAAGATTCCAAATTGGTTAATGATTCCTTTCTTACCAGGTCAGTCCCTGGCTGTGGATCATCACTTGAGGCTTCAGTAACTTTTCTTTTTTCCTTGGCTGATCAAAACAACAAAACATACCAGAAAAGATTTTATATGGAGGAGGAAAAAGCAATACCACTTAAAATTTAAAAATCGTGAAGCCATCCACTTTTATTTCCCTGAATAGCTGTATGGGAACACACAAATGCTTTTAAATGAAAGACCTAATTTCTGTTAAGGAACTACATACAAATCTGCATAAGTTTCAAGGCAGCTGAATAATCTCTAGCATCAGTATCACTTCACACTACCCAAAATGGATCACTAGTAGGAATTCCTCTTACCGTAATTCTGATCAAGGGCTCCTAACAGGGCAAACACCTTCTAAGAGAATTCCTGTTCTTCCCCGTCCTGGTCAACCACGTGCATCGGTAAAGCCCACACAAACTCAAGTTAAACACTAGTGTGAAACAATGATGGGGCAGGCTGAGGTGCAAATGCAAAAATGGGAGCAATCCCTGAGGGTTTTCTTGCTGTCTTCCCAAATGCAAGGGGAGCTCCGCCTCCTTTGCTGCTTCTAATCCCTGAGGATCTGAGGGGTCCTAAGGGCTCCCCTGGCCCCCAGACCCTCCTCTCAGCCGCCTCACAGCAGCCTTCCCAGCCCCGGACGCCTCACCCGACTTGTCACTTTCCACCTCTTCTCTCCCAGACGCCCGGGCCACCATTCTCCTCTTTTGCCTGCTCTCCTCGCGTTCCCAGACCTCAGGGCCGCAGCCTCCCGCTTCGCCTGGCCCTGGCCGCCGGCCTCGCTTCCTCGGGCCTCGCGTGTCGCCTTCACGCCCGTGGGCCGCCGTGGGGCCCGAGGGCAGCAGCCGCCGCATCCGCCCCGGGCTGCCTGCCCTGCCCGCCAATGCCCACTGATGCCCTCCGAGGCCGGCTGCACCCGCTCACAGGCGCCCACCCGCCGCGCAAAAGCTGCTTCCGCTGCCAAGACCCCAGCCTTGCCCCAGCTCCGTGCCGCCTGCCGTCTGGCTCGGGGACCGGAAGCGGAAGTGGGGTCTGGGCGCTGCAGACCTAGGCAGGCTGGGCGGAGCCCAACGGGCGGAAGGGCCCAAGCCGGTGCAAGCCCTCATTGCGGGCTTCACTGCTTGCTACCGTGGCCCATGGCGCCCCTCGAGGCCAGAGTCTCCTGGAAACTTTCAGGACTCTTTCTCTCACTTGCTGCCCCTTCCGCTTGGCCGCTGGCAGAGACGACTGCTGGCCAGTGGCTTCTAACCATCCCAAACCACGTGGGGTCCCTATCAACCTTCTTGATTTATTTACCCACATATCCTATAGGCACCTCAAGCTCTTGTACGGTTGCAACACTGAGTTTATCTTCCCTCACAGGCTTGCTCCTTCTGTGTTGGTGGATGTGCCACCATCCACTTACTTGTCTAAGAAATTCAGAAACCTTTAAACACAGCTTCTTTCCACATCATCCCTCTCAGCCACATTCATTACGTCTGCTTGATTCCACTTTCTGTGTTTGTCAGCCACTCTCCCCTTTGCTATTTGGTTCTGGCTCCCAGAATCTGACTGATCTACTGCATCAGCCTCCTAAATTGTATTCATGCTTCTGTCCTTGTGTAATCGAACCAACCTTGAGTTTGCTCCTTGGTGAGTCAGAAATTGCACCAGACTGAGTTGTGGCACAAAGGAACTTCATTTGCAGCAAATAAGGAGATCATGGGTAATAACTTCCAAAGCCGTGACTCCCTAGCAGGGGTGAATGGGTTCCTTTTATTTAGGGCTAGGATGAATATTTAGATAGAAAAGCCTTGTTATCATATGTAGAGGCAGGCATAGGATCCTGCATGTGTCTTATGAAAATATGCCTATACATGACATTGTATGTTATGTAAATGAGGCTCAGGCTCCTCCTTGGCTGAAGATTTTAGTATTATAATGAGGTAAAAGTAGTCATCAATCATTCCACAGGCCACTCTGTGGTCCAACTGTGCAAGCGTGAGTCAGGGGTTAAGTTCAAACCAGTGTGGGTTGTCTGGGTTGGCAGAGGCAGTCGTTACTGCTCCAGGGAGATTTCACTCTCATTTGCCTGAGTTAAGGTATAAACAGGAAAAAAGAGCTTAAGGAAAAATGTGGGTCAAAGGTCAGTGAATACAAGCAGGTGGGCAGTACAGTCAGATCTTGGGGTCTAGCTGGTGATACTTGCATTATTCCAAAGAAGCTTCTACCTGCTACCAGCCTTGCCCCTCCCCTCCCATGAAAGGAGATGCTGGCATTTCTCAGCTTGGCTCCTCATGAATTTTCTTTACTCAGAGACTACAACCAGCAGAAAGTCCAAACTCTTCAGTTTGGTATTTGTGGCCCTCTTTGATGTGGCCACTAGATATTTAACGAATTTTGTCTCTCACTGTCACTGTATGGGAAAAGTTGAGCTTCGGTGGAAAATTATGTGGAGTCACCCTTCTGCATTATCTGATTCTGATTCTATGGGAGCTATCTTATAGCTCTAAGTTTTAAATAAGTAGTAGCAATGCATAAGATGGTCTGTAGACATGCGAATTCTGTCATATAGATGTTCAGTTGACTTCTCCTCTCACTGGTGGAAGAACCCAGTTTTGCCTCAATTTGCACATTCTCTTTAAAATTCCTGATCTATAAATGGGTCTGTTCTTCGGACTTGTCTTTTCAACTGGTAATTATAAAATCTGCCTAATGATAGAAAGTCATTAACACACTTTCATTTTAACATCTTTATGAAAATCATGACTTTATCTTTTGGAGGAGAAAACGATCTTCTAACAATACACATCTCCTGCACTTTGTATACTGTGTCAGGTCTGTGCCTCTCTACATGCCTGGAAATTGTTTTTTGCTTTTCTGCCTGGTGAACTACATGTTCCCCTTCAAGATACAGTGTGAGAATCACCTCTCAACGAAGCTTCCCTGCTATCTTTCTCCCTACACTTGTGTGTGTGTGTGTGTGTGTGTGTGTGTGTGTGTAGTGTTGGGAGCAAGGAGTGTCAGGTATTCCTGCCTGCCTGCTATCACATTACCTTCAGCTCTTTTCTTGTGGATCTCTTTCAAGGCAGATACCTTCTGTTAGTCTTTGCATTTTGTATGTTTTAAGAAAAACTTGGTGATTTTTTAACACAATGGGTGTGGACATTAAAAGATGGTATGATTGGGGTCACCTGGGTGGCTCAGTGGGTTAAGGCCTCTGCCTTCGGCTCAGGTCATGATCTCAGGGTCCTGGGATCGAGTCCAGCGTCGGGCTCTCTCCTCAGCGGGGAACCTGCTTCCTCCTCTCTCTCTGCCTGCCTCTCTACCTACTTGTGATCGTTTAAAAAAAAAAAAAAAAGATGGTATGATGCACAGAGTAGCCTTGTAGGTTGGATAAGCAGTTTAAAAGGAGTATTCTTAGGATCTTCTATAACTAGAACTTAGGTAAGGGAGGTGTAGAGGATCTAGAAACTTCTCTTGTTTCTTTCTGCTTGTGAAAAACTCAGTAAAGGGAAACCAGTTTAAGAATTACAGAATAGAAAAAGCTATTTTAGGGGCTTCAGGCTACATGTTCATTCACAAAGAGGCACTTTGTGCCTCAGTTTTCTCATCTGAAAATGAAATAATAATAGTGTCTCTGGAAGGAATATGTCACCCCAAAATATGACTTTTCAACATAAACATTGTTTTGAGCTGCCAACAATTAGGAAGCAACAAATACAGGAAAAACTCTCCCAACTTCCCCACCCTTTCTGCTTAAAGGCAGGATATAAATTCTGCTTTATTGGAGATGACTCTAGACTTCTATCAGCATAGAGATAGAATCTACAGCATAGAGATAGAAACTACAGCAATCTGCAAATTAACCTTACTCCATTAGATTCTTCCTATATATTGATCTTCCTGCAGTTTGTCACTCTAGAAAGCCTAAAATAGTTTTCCTTTGTGGTACCACTTCTAAACAAATTTAGTGTTCACTGTTGAAGATGATAGCACTTTATAGGCCAGAGTTCTAAGCCACCACTTGATGTTAACTCTTTGCTGAGGTTTCTCCTGCATGATGTACCCTGTATGCATTAAACTGTTTTTCTCTTGTTAACCTGTCTTTTTGTTAAAGAACACTTCAGCAAAGGGCTTTAACAAATGGAGAACTTAAGATGGGTAGAGTTTGTGTGCAAATATTTGTAAGGCACTTAGAACAATGCCTAGCAGATTGTAAACATTACGTAGATATGGTAAATAAAAACCTCAACATATCAAAAGAGAAACTCTATATAATTTTGACTTTTACTATTTATAAGATCAACATTGTTACTAAGATCTTAGTAAAATAAAAGATAAAAATTCAAGAGTCCAGCTTCTTTTGGTCTGAATAAAAACAGATGAGATAAATATAGCTATAGACCCAAGAATTTAAAACTTTTATGACCCATAACTGTTTAGCAATGCATAAAAGAAGAATGGGAAGAGTTTAGTAGCATAGGAAATTGAAAAATGAAGCACACCGAGTGTATTCAATAAGGAAACTCTCATCTTTATTACAGATTTCAAGTTCTTCATACCAAACTGCTTTCATGGAAAATCTGAGGAAATTAGGTGTGTTCATACAAGTTTTTATGGATCTTCTGATCTCTTCTGTGACATGATTATCATAATCCTTCTAGTGGGCTTGGTAATTTCTGGAAAGGGCAGGCAGAGCTGTTTACCAAAAAATACTCAATCTTCCTAGTAGCAGATCTCATACACTTCAGAGTTCAGAAGATGGAGCAGAATATTTACCCATATCTATTGGGTTGCATCTTAATCCACATAAAGTTGGCCCTCTGCGAGAGTCGGGGGGTCCCTTCTCTTCTATTCCCTTCCCTTTTTCTATTAACCCTCTCCCTTTGCCCCTGGATTCTCACTGACACTACTGTTCAGCCTTCAAAGTCAACTTCAGCATCCCTGCTTCTTGAATGTCCTTTGCATCTCTAACCTGGAAAGAGAACATCACAGCCACATTCTCTCTATATTCCACAACTGCAGCTGTAGATTATTAATGCACAAGACAGGCTACATAATTCATGGGGTCTGTGCAACCATACAGATCATGTGCCCATGAAGCCAGTCCTACAGATCCAGGATACAGATCCATCTACTTCTACAAACATCCAGAAGGCTACCAAACCTCTCTATTGTTAGTATCTATCAGCTTTGACAGTATTATTCTGTATCATGCCTGTCCAGTTTGCACTCAGGGCAATCCCATACCCTTCTGCTGCCTGCTCTGAATCACAGGGGCCAGCCTCTGCAGTCTGTGTTTTCCATTCCCCTGGGTCAGCTGGATTTGGGTGAGATTTGGCCTATGGAGGACACTGTGGTAGGAGAATGGAGAAGGGATACTTTTGTCTTCCTTAGGCTGCCTATCAGACACACCAGATGTGTCTCCGTTGAGACTCCAACTCTTGCAGGTAAGGCTCACTGTGATGCAGCTTTCATCAGGTACCTTGAAATCTCTTTGCTTCAAGAAGAGGCAGTGTCTTTCTATTGTTATGAACCTCTGGAACCTTCTGGAAACCATGAAATCCTGTTCATTTTCTCTCCTCATTCAGCCCAACTCCTGCATTACATTCCTTTGTTTAAAATACTTAATTTCTTTTCCTTTAAGAATCCCTTCCCCTTGGTGAGTGCTGTGAAGTGTTTAAACCTGGCGATTCACAGACCTGTACCCCTGGGGATAAAAATATATGTTTATAAAAAATTAAAAAATTAAAAAATTTAAGAAATTTTAAAAAAAAGAATCCCCCCGTCCCCAAATCCCCAGTAACTAAGGATATGGTGGAAGGAGCAAAGGGGATGAAAGGAAAGACTTCTGTTCTGACACAAGTGTCCTGACAAGTGTCAGGAAATGTTCTTTCACAATCTTAAAATGAATGTCTAAATAACGTGATATTCTCCCAAGAAATGGTCATTTTTATTTCTCTTAAGTATTTCCAATACTTTCTTCAGGGTTAGCTTCTTGTTGAGTTTTAGATTGTAAATGTTCTGTCCAGGAATATCACACAATCAATCTGGTGTTCAGCAAATAACAACATATTGGAAACTTTAAAATGTTTTTAAATCAATGATACTATTTTACCTCTAGAAAAAAAAATCAAAAGCCAATATTTTACTTCAGATATTAAAGTCCAGACATGAGACTCTCAATTAACTCTCTACCCACTACAGGTCTTTAGAACCAAAGCAACCAAGGATGAGTCATCACTCTTTCCTCCTGCTCTATGCTGTTTGATCATAAGAACTTTTTTTTAATTTATTTTTTTAAGATTTTACTTATTTATTTGACAGAGATCACAAGTAGGCAGAGAGGCAGGCAGAGAGAGAGGAGGAAGCAGGCTCCCTGCTGAGCAGAGAGCCCAAGGCAGGGCTCGGTCCCAGGACCCTGAGATCATGACCTGAGCCGAAGGCAGAGGCTTTAATCCACTGAGCTACCCAGGTGCCCCTGATCATAAGAATTTTTGATTGTGTCACTAAGTCTGAAGAACTCAATCAGTCAATGTATTAAGTCCAAAATGGAAAGCAATGGAAATCTGTGAGGAGAGCAGGACCTTAGAAATTGTCTAGTCTAAGCTCTTCATTTTACCACTTAGAGGCGCAGGAAGCTAAGTAATTTAAAAGTGCTGTGAATCAATCATTTCCTGTTTCTTCTGGTTGCTGCTTAGTCACCTGTACTCCCAAGAGATGATTCTTCAGGAGACAACCACCTTTGGTCTGAGTGGGAGATTGAAGCAAGTACATACCTATTGTAAGAATGACTATGTTACAGGTACGAGCACACTAGCATCTCTGTAAGGGATCTTATATTTATGCCTCTCAAATTTCCATTTGAATTAGGGTCATTATTGCAGTCTTTTATCTCGTTTTTGGAGGAGCGATTTGCCATTTCACTATCCAATACAGGATAACCTCAGCTAGGAGGGGGCTATGCTAGTGGCTACTATGTCAGAATCAAGCTTACCAGTAGGTAGAGTGGATGTCTGCTTAGATGGTTTGATTTGAATTGTGATAGGGAAAATTTCCTTCTATTTAGTCAATTTTCCACTCAAAAGGACATTATATACACATTGATGACTTCTAAAGTTATGTATCTCTAGCACCATATCCCGCTCTGTAGTCTCCTCCCCATGTTTTTGATCCAAGTGGCCGGGCTAAACAGTTTTTTCCTGGCTTTGACTCACTTAGCAGAGAACATTCATCAAGAATTTTCCTTTTGGGGTGATGCTACTGCTCCTGCCGCCTCAACTGCTGATGTTCTAGTGAGGCTGGAAGCGTGGTTCCTCTTACAACCATCGCCAACCAGAAAGTGAGGGAACAAAATCCCAGCAGCAGCTACTGATGTTGGGTTTGGAGATTGCATCCAAAAGAGTCACAAGGAAAATGAATTCAATTTGCATCTTTCCTTCCTTTCAATAGCTTCTCTGGGTCTCAGCGTGATGGCGGAGAGTAGCAGACGGAAATGACATCAGGTCACAGGAGTTCAGCTAGATAGTTGTCAAACCATTCTGAACACCTACAAACTCAACAGGAGATCGAAGGGAAGAAGAGCAGCAATTCTAGGAACAGAAAATCAACCACTTTCTGAAAGGTAGGACATGTGGAAAAGTGAATCCAAAGCCACAGGAAGAGAGACCACGGGGGGTGGGGCCAGCTCCCAGCAAATGACAGAGTAGTGGAGCACAAAATCAGAACTTTTAAACGTCTGCTCCACTGAAGGATATCACTCTAGGAGCTAAGCAGGGGTGGAGCCATGCAGGGACAGTGTGGACTCAGGACCCTCGGGGTCACTGAAAGACTGGGGGTGTCTGAGTGTTGGCAGAGTTCCCAGATATCAGAGCGGGGAAGCTGACTACAGAGGCAGAGCTGAGGAGTGAGCTCTTAGCTTGGGGTTACCTTAAACCATGATCTGCGGCACAGTTGGGCCCCTACATTTGAACAGGGACTCCATAAGTCTCTCTGGAGGCAGGAATATGCTAGGTTTGGAGACTCCAAACAGGGCTGTGAGCCAGAGACAGAAATGCTCAGTCACAGGGTGGGTGAGCCCAGAGTGCAGCTTGAGACTGGGGAGGCTGGAGTGATTGACCCCTTTTCTCTGAGGGCACACTGAGGAATAGGGTCCCAAGCCCTCAGCAACTCTGGGTTGGAGATTGGAAGGCTGCCATTTTCAGTCCCATCCTCCAGAGCTCTGTGGAAAGCATTCAGGGAACAAAAACTCCCAAGAGTGATCTCGAGCAGATTTCTTAGCCTGGCCCCAGGCAAGGGCGGTACAATTCCGCCTTGGGCAAAGACATTTGAGAATCATTACAACAGGCACCTCCCCCAGAAGATCAGCAAAAACATCCAGCCAGGACCAAGTTCACTGATCAGGAGAACAGCGGAACTCCAGAGCTAGGGGAAAACAATGCAAGCAATTCATGGCTTTCTCCCCATGATCCTTTAGTCTTGCAAATTTAAACAAATTTTTCAATTTTATTTTTTTCTTATTCTATTTTTTTAACTTTTCCTCTTTCCTCTTCTAATGTTTTTAACTAGTTTATCTTCACAATACCTACCTAAAATATTTCTTAAACCTTCATGATTATAGTCATATTTTATCCTTCATTGCATTTAACCTTATTTTTTGAATATATATAAGGTTTTCTGTTTTCTAAAAAATTTTGGGATACAGTTTCTTCTAATACATCAAAATATACCCTAAATCTAGCACAGCGCTTTGTTCTAGTCTCCAGCCTGAGCACATTCTCTCCCCCCTTTTTTTCTTCTTTCTTTTTCCAACCAACTTATCTTATTGATCCCTTTTTTAGAATTTTTTTTAATTTTCATCTTTACAGTTATAGTCCATCCCTTTATAGTGTTTAACCTTATTTTTGTGTATATATATAAGTTTTCTTTCTATAAAATTTTGGGAGGCAGTTTCTTCTAAGAGATCAAAACACACCGAAAATCAAGTGGGTGGCTCTGTTCTATTCACCAATCTAATACATATACATACATATATTTTTTTAATTTATTCTTATCCCCTTTCTTCTCCCCCAAGTTTGGGGTCTCCTCTGACTTGGTAAGCATACATTTATCTGGGGTCTTTGCCACCCTTTTAGTATTTTATTCTCTCCTCCATATATTCTTATCTGGATAAAATGACAAGGCTATAAAATTCACCACAAAAAAAACAAAAAACAAGAGGCAGTACCGACAGCTAGGGACCTAATCAATGCAGACATTGGTAATATGTCAGGTCTAGAGTTCAGAATGATGATTCTCAAGATGCTATCTGGGCTCCAAAAAGGCATGGAGGATATTAGAGAAACACTGTCTGGAGAAATAAAAGCCCTTTCTGGAGGAATAAAAGAACTAAAATCTAATCTAGCTAAAAAAAAAAAAAAAAAAGGTATTAATGAGATACAATTAAGAATGGAGGCTCTTACTGCTAGGATATATGAGACAGAAGATAGAATTAGTGATATAGAAGACCAAATGATGGAATAAAGAAGCTGAGCAAAAGAGAGACAAACAACTACTGGACCATGAGGGGAGAATTCGAGAGATAAGTGATACCATAAGATGAAACAATATTAGTATAATTGGGATTCCAGAGGAAGAAGAAAGATAGGGGCAGAAGGTATATCGGAGCAAATTATAATAGAGAATTTCCCTGATACAAGAAGGGAACAAGAATTAAAATCCAGGAGGCACAGAGAACCCCCCTCAAAATCAATAAGAATGGGTCCACACCCCATCATTTAATAGTAAAACTTACTAGTCTTATTGACAAAGAGAAAATCCTGAAAGAAGTTCGGGACAAGAAGTCTGTAACATACAATGGTAGAAATATTAGATTGGCAGCAGACTTATCCATAGAGACCTGGTAGGCCAGAAAGAACTGGCATGAAATATTCAGAGCACTGATTGAGAAAAATACACAGCCAAGTATATTATATCCAGCTAAGCTATCATTAAAAAAAGAAGGAGAGATAAAAATCTTCCAGGACAAACAAAAATTTAAAGAATTTGAAAACACCAAACCAGCCTTACAGGAAATATTGAAAGGGGTCCTCTAAGCAAAGAGATAGCCTAAAAGTAGTACACCAGAAAGGAACAGAGACAATATACAGAAGCAGTCACCTTAAAGGCAATTCAATGGCACTAAATTCATATCTTTCAATAGTTACTCTGAATGTAAATGGATTAAATGCCCCAATCATAAGATACAGGTATCAGAATGGATAAAAAAAAAAACCATCAATACGCTGTCTACAAGAAACTCATTTTAGACCTAAAGACACCTCCAGATTTAAAGTGAGGGGGTGGAAAACAATTTATCATGCTAATGGACATCAAAAGAAAGCTGGGGTGGCAATCCTTATATCAGATAAATTAGATTTTAAGCAAAGACTACAATAAGAGATGAAGAAGGATGCTATAACATACGCAAAGGGTCCGTTCAACAAGAAGATCTAACAATTTTAAGTAACATTGCCTCTAACATGGGAGCAGCCAACTATATAAACCAATTAATAACAAAATCAAAGAAACACATCGACAATAATACCATAATAGTAGGGAACTTTAACATCCCCTCACTGAAGTGGATAGATCATCCAAGCAAAAGATTAACAAGAAAATAAAGGCCTTAAATGACAAACTAGCCTGCCACTTCCTGAAGGCACATGGAAGAAGAATGAGGCACAAACAACTCAGCTGCAAGAGAAAGGGAACAGGGAACAAAAGTAGAAAAGACTGTTGCCCCAAACAACTCCTCAGTCCCATTTTTGTTAGGTATAGACAGTAATCAACTGCAAGAGCTGAAGAAGGCTAAACATTAATCGTATGCCTTGTAGATAAACAAGAAGGAAGGCAAAATATGTGTGGTCAAGTAGTATAAAGTTTATAGTTGAGCAAACACATTCAAAGGACTTATCTAATTAGCTACAGTTGCTCTGGGGAGGAGGGGAGAGACAACGGAAAAATGAAGCAGGTGGCATTCCACCCTGAACGAGCTGGGCATCCCCAGCTGCTCAGGTTCAAGGCCGTATATCGTCCTCTCCTCCAGAGGCCTGTTGCAAGTGTGTGTTTTTCTTAAGGCTATATCTAAACATACTTGGTAACTAGTAAAATTTCCCATGGGTTATATTTTAAGTAATACATTGTTCTGAGGGACAGTTACACTGGACCAGATGGACATCACAGATATATTCAGAACATTCCATCTCAAAGCAACAGAATACACATTTTTCTCTAGTGCACATGGAACATTCTCCAGAATAGATCACATCCTGGGTCACAAATCAGGTCTCAAGTGGTACCAAAAGATTGGGATCATTCCCTGCATATCTTCAGACCACAATGCTCTCAAGCTAGAACTCAATCACAAGAGAATAGTTGGAAAGAACTCAAATACATGTAGGCTAAAGAGCATCATCCTTCAAAGAAGAATGGGTCAACCAGAAAATTTAAAAAGAATTGAAAAAATTCATGGAAACAAATGATAATGAAAAAACAACTGTTCAAAATCTGTGGAACACAGCAAAGGCAGTCCTGAGAGGAAAGTATATAGAGATATAAGCCTTTCTCAAGAAACAAGAAAGGTCTCAAATACACAACTTAAGCCTACACCTAAAACAGCTGGAGAAGGAACAGCAAAGAAAGTCTAAACCCAGCAGGAGAAGAGAAATAATGACAATCAGAACAGAAATCAATGAAATAGAAACCAAAAGACTAGTGGAACAAATCAATGAAACTAGGAGCTGGTTCTTTGAAAAAATTAATAAATTAATAAACCACTGGTCAGACTTATCAAAACAAAAAGAGAAAGGACACAAATAAATAAAATCATGAATGAAAGAGGAGAGATCACAACCAACACCAAAGAAATACAAACAATTATAATAACATATTATGAGCAACTATATGCCAGCAAATTTGACAGTCTGGAAGAAATGGATGCATTCCTAGAGATATATAAACTACCAAAACTGAACCAGGAAGAAATAGAAAACCTGAACAGACCCATAACCAGTAAGGAGATTGAAGCAGTCATCAAAAATCTCCCAAAAAATAAGAGCCCAGGGCCAGACCGTTTCCCATGGGAATTCTACCAAACATTTAAAGAACTAACACCTACTCTCCTGAAACTGTTCCAAAAAAATAGAAAAGGAAAGAAAACTTCCAAACTCATTTTACGAGGCCAGCATTATCTTGATCCCAAAACCAGACAAAGACCCCATCAAAAAATAGAATTATAGACCAATATCCTGGATGAATACAGATGCAAAAGTTCTCACCAAAATACTAGACAATAGGATCCAAAAGTACATTAAAAGGATTATTCACCACAATCAAGTGGGATTTATCCCTGGGCTACAAGATTGGTTCAACATCCACAAATCAATTGATGTGATACAATACATTAATAAAAGAAAGAACAAGAACCATATCATATTCTCAATAGAAGCCAAAAAAGCATTTGACAAAATATAGCATTCTTTCTTGATCAAAACTCTTCAAAGTGTAGGATGGAGGGATATTCCTTAATATCATCAAAGCCATCTATGAAAAACCCACAGCAAGCATCATTCTCAATGGGGAAAAACTGAGAGTTTTTCCACTGAGATCAGGAACACAGCAGGGATGTCCATTATCACCACTGCTACTCAACATAGTACTAGAAGTCCTAGCCTCAGCAATCAGACGACAAAAAGAAATTAAAGGCATCCAAATCGGTAAGGAAGAAGTCAAACTCATTCTTTGCAGATGATATGATACTTTATGTGGAAAACCCAAAAGACTCCACTCCAAAACTTTTAGAACTTATACAGGAATTCAGTGAAGTGTCAGGATATAAAATCAATGCAAAGAAATCAGTTGCATTTCTATATACCAACAACAAGACAGAAGAAAGAGAAATCAAGGAGTCAATCCCATTTACAACTGCACCCAAAATCATAAGAGACCTAGGAATAAACCTAACCAAAGAGGCAATGAATCTATACTCAGAAAACTATAAAGTACTCATGCAAGAAATTGAGGAAGACACAAAGAAATGGAAAAGCATTCCATTCTCATGGATTAGAAGAACAAATATTATAAAAATGTCTATGCTACCTAAAGCAATCTACACATTTAATGCAATACCTATCAAAACACCATCCATTTTTTTCAAAGAAATGGAAGAAATTATCTTAGAATTTATATGGAACCAGAAAAGACCCCAAATAGCCAGAGGAATGTTGAAAAAGAAAGCCAAAATTGGTAGAATCACAATTCCAGACTTCAAGCTCTATTACAAAGCTGTCATCATCAAGACAGTATGGTACTGGCACAAAAGCAGACACATAGATCAATGGAACAGAAGAGAGAGCCCAGAAATAGGCCTTCAACTCTATGATCAACTAATCTTCAACAAAGCAGGAAAGAATGTCCAATGGAAAAGACAGTCTCCCCAACAAATGGTGTTGGGAAAATTGGACAGTCACATGCAGAAAAATGAAACTGGACCATTTCCTTACACCACACACAAAAATAGACTCAAAATGGATGAAAGACCTCAATGTGAGACAGAAATCCATCAAAATTCTTGAGGAGAACACAGGCAGCAACCTCTTCAACCTCAGCTGCAGCATCTTCTTCCAAGGGAAGCAAGGGCAAAAATGAACTATTGGGACTTCATCAAGATCAAAAGCTTTTGCACAGCAAAGGAAACAGTCAACAAAACCAAAAGATAACTGACAGAATGGGAGAAGATATTCTCAAACAACACATCAGATAAAAGGCCAGTATCCATAATCTATAAAGAACTTATCAAACTCAACACCCGAAGAATAAATAATCCAATCAAGAAATGGGCAGAGGACATGAAAAGACATTTCTGCAAAGAAGACATCCATATGGCCAACAGACTCATGAAAAAGTGCTCAACATCACACAGCATCAGGGAAATACAAATCAAAACCACAGTGAGATACCACCAGAATGGCTAAAACTAACAAGTCAGGAAACAACAGATATTGGAGAGGATGTGGAGAAAGGGGAACCCTCCTACACTGTTGGTGGGAATGCAAGCTGGTGCAGCCACTCTGGATAACAGCATGGAGGTTCCTCAAAAAGTTGAAAATAGAACTACCCAGCGATCGCACCACTGGGTATTTATCCTAAAGATACAAATGTAGTGATCCGAAGGGGCACGTTCACCTGAATGTTTAGAGCAGCAATGTCCACAATAGCCAAACTATGGAAAGAACCTAGATGTCCATCAACAGATGAATGGGTAAAGAAGATGTGGTATATATATACAAAGGAATACTATGCAGCCACCAAAAGAAATGAAATCTTGCCATTTGCGATGACGTGGATGGAACTAGAGGGTATTACGCTGAGTAAATAAATCAATCAGAAAGACAATTATCATATGATCTCCCTGAATGAGGAAGTTGAGAGGCAGAGTGGGGGGTTTGGGAGTAGGGAAGGAAAAAATGAAATAAGATGGGATTGGGAAGGAGACAAAGCATAAGAGACTCTTAATCTCACAAAACAAACTGAGGGTTGCTGGGAAGAGGTGGGGTGTGGAGAGGGTGGTTGGATTATGGACATTGGGGAGGGTATGTGATATGGTGAGTGCTGTGAAGTGTGTAAACCCATGATTCACAGCCTGTACTCTTGGGGCAAATAATACATTATATGTTAATAAAAATAATTAATAAATAAAAAGAATTTTTCTTTTCTGCCCCCTGGGATTTCCTCCAATGCCCCAGAACAGACAGCTGGATTTGTTCAGAGCATAGGCAACTAAAAGGTTAATGATGTTAACAAGTCTGGAGAAACTATTGACCAGCAGTGGTGGGGAGCTAGTGAATAAGGGCTCCTGCCCCCTGCCCTTCAGACAGACAATCCTGGAGGCATTTTGTATATTTTCTCAGGTACTTTTGAGGATTTGAGTTTTCATTGCACATGGCAGCAACCTTAATATCAAACCTTTTTTTGGCCTTTCTTCATTCCTGTTCCCTTTTCTTACTGCTGGCTTCTGTACCTCCTAAAGGAACTACTGGCTCCAATAGGCCTTGGGCTCTGCCAAGCTAAGACAATACCTAATTGATGCTTTAAATTTACACACCCAAAAGATAACTCTTGATCCTTCCATAGTTTTTTCTCCTCTAGTTCTCTCAGGTCAGTTAGCTATAACTCCATAAATCCAGTTACTTAAGTCAAAAACCTGAGATTCATTCTGGAATCCTCTCTCTCACTGCCCTGCTCTGCCACTCCCATTTAATCTATTAGCAAACTGCTCTGTCTCAAAACCAAATCCAGAATCTCAGCATTTCTCATGATGTGTACCACTTCTTCCCCTTAGTTAGGCCACCATCCTTTCTTGCCTGGAGTATTGTAAAAACCTGTTTCCCCATTTCTAGCTTTAGCCGTACATTTGTCAAGTGACTTCATTAAAATCAAGTTGTCTCTGTCCAGAAACCCTCCAATGGCTACCCATCCCATTTAAAATAAAATCCAGGTTCCGATGGCTCATAGGCCCAGTATAATCATATTCCCAGTATCTCTTCATCCTAATATTCTATGGTTTTCATCCTTATGGTAATCCAGCCCACTGGCCTTCTCACTTGCCACTTGAATATGATAAGCATGATTGCTACTTGTGTCTTGCATTTGTTGTTCCCCTACGTGGAATGTTTCTTCCCACCAGAATCAGTATTCTAGGGGGTATAGCTCAGGGGTAGAGCATTTGACTGCAGAATCAATGTGCTCCATTCCCTAACTTCCTTTAGGCTTCTGCTCAAATGTTTCTCTAAAGAGAGACCTTCACTGACCAATATCAAATATAAAGCAAATCTGGACTTAGTAAGGAGAGACTTCTGTTCAAAAGGGTTATGGCAACGGTTGCGGGGGGAAGACTATTTCAGTAGGGAGAGTACCATGACCATGGGATCTACATCCATTTCCAGGGTAAGGCAAAAAGAATTTTTATTTTATAGTTAGTTAAAAATAAAGCTAGAATGAACCAGGTATGGGATAGTATAATCACAGGTTATTATAATTGGATAGTAGAACAGAGAATGTTTGACCCTGAGGCCAGCCTATTCTTGGGCATGGGGGATGGGGGTGCCTTGCTGACTCAGGGTAAGGATGGACCAAAGTTCAGGATCATGGAGGAAGAAGAGAAGTTTAACCAAAGTTTGGTTAACGAAGATGCTGTTCCAATTGACCCATGGAGACAAGCAGTTCAGCTAATCATTTATGAAGCAAGAAAGGGAATTTTGAGGATCCTGGTCTGGCCTTGTCACAGGAAAGTAAGAGAGGTATCTACAGGTCTTACCTCTGCTATCTGGTAAAAGGTGGTCCTTTTCAGTAAGTGGATTTTCTGGAATACAAAGGGTGGAGGGATTTCTTAACCTTCCCTGTTTTTTAGGATCACAGGACTCAGGTAATACTCAAAAGTTGTCACCACTTGAATATAGAAGATTCCTCCTATGGAACTTTTATCGTGTGCCAGATGGCATACTTGTTCATTAAGTCTTTCCCAACCTCCAGCTACAGTAGGGCCCTGCTGGATCTCTACCACTGAAAAGAGTATCTGGCATAGAGCAAGTGCTGAGTACCCATTTATTGGATATGAGGAGTCTGAAAAACAAATTTTTTTGAGGGGTTCTGGAAAAGCAGACAGTGGGTTGAGGTTCAGGAAGGCTGATCTGGAAGGGCTGTGCAGGACTGCAAGAAGGAGGAGGCCAACTAGAGAGCCCTCTCCTTAGTCCCTAGGTTATAGGAAAACACTGGAAAAGCAAGTGACAGATTCAAGAGACCCCAAGGAAGGAAAATTCCCCCTTGAGAGCCAAGAGAGCATCTTACTGATATCTCTTCTCCCAGCACTGAATATGATGCCTGACACTGGTCAATCCTTAGAAAGAACAGTCATTTAATATTTATGATGGCTCCATGGATATTTAAGGGAGATTTGGGAAGAGTTTTTGTCCATTCTTAAATTGAAGAACATCCAGTAAATACAACTTTTAGATAACTAATAAATACTTTTTCTTAGTTCAAGTATGTCTCATGCAATATTTGGGATATACTTATCCTAAAAATGTATGCTGTTATCTGAAATTCAAATTTGGTTGTGTTTTATCTGGTAATGCAGTCTCTAATGCATTAGCAGTTGGAGTCCCCCAATCACTGGGCTCATTTTTTAGAGTTGCATCTTTTTGTAGAACTTCGCCTCTGTAATTCTTCACTAGGTTGGTAGATCTTTGATGGTTCTAAGAAGTTAATTTTTATATTTAACATGGTTTTTCTAGTTATCTTCCAAGGAGGAGTTATGTTGAGCCATCTAGTCAACTATTAATGGATGTATAAGTCACCATCTCCAGTCTTTTCCCTTCCTGTCCACCCTCACTCCACAACTTCTAATATCCACTGCTAAGGCAAATGTGATAAACATCAAAGTCAATTTCTCACATTAATAGAATAATTTGATTATGTTACTATTGGATACTTATTCTCAAGAAACAGTCTTGTCTATGAGTAAAAACACCCAAGGCAAGGGAAAATGTAAATCATTTGAAAGGAAAAACAATCCTGAATTTGTAGCTAAAAATGCCTAAGTGTAAAGCCAGTTAATCAACAATTGAAATATTTAAGTGCAAACTATATTCCAGGCACTGTTTTATGCCCTGGAAATAGAGCCTAAAAAACTACCTGCTTTCAAGTATTGCATTCCTGTGGGCAAGGACAGTAAGCAAAATAGGCAGTACCTAAAATGGTAATAAAAATGCATGGGGATAAGTGATAAGGTGATAAATAGGGAGTAAGAGAAAAGTGCCAGGGAATGCTATTGGAGATGTTGCAATTTAAAATAGAGTAGTCAGTGTGACTAGAGGAGTGAGGAGAGCAATAAGAAAAAGGTTCAGAGTATTAGAGGATGAGTTAACAACAACAGGCATCAGTGTATCCTTCAGTTCATTCTCTGAAGCCTCAAGCAAATGAATGTACAACAACAAAACTGATAGAATGTTTTATATCTTATTTTTATTTTATTTTATTTTTTGATAATTTTTATTATGTTATGTTAGTCATCATGCAGTGCATCATTAGGTTTTTTATTAAATTTTTAAATTAACATATAATGTATTATTAGCCCCAGGTACATCATTAGTTTTTGATGTAGTGTTCAATGATACATTGTTTGCATATAATACCCAGTGCTCCATATTATACGTTCCCTCTTTAATACCCATCATCAGGCTTGCCCATCCTTTACCCCCCTCTCCTCTAAAACCCTCAGTTTGATTCCTAGAGTCCATAGTCTCTTGACCTCTGATTTCTCCCCTTTCATTTTTCCCTTCCTTCTCCTAATATCTTCCATGCTATTCCTTATGTTCCACAAATAAGTGAAACCATACAATAACTGTCTTTCTCTGTTTGACTTATTTCACTTAGCATAATCTCCTCCATTTCCATCCATGTTGAGGTAAATATTGTGTATTCATCCTTTCTGATGGCTGAGTATATTCCATTGTATATATAGACCATATCTTCTTTATCCATTCATCTGTTGGAGGGCATCTTGGCTCCTTCCACAGTTTGGCTATTGTGGACATTGCTGCTATGAACATTGGGGTGCCTATGGCCCTTGTTTGACTTTATCTGTATCTCTGAGGTAAATACCCAGTAGTGCAATTGCTGGATCATTGATCTTATTTTTTTTAATCACATTATTTGCCAACATTTAAACAAACTGAAAAAATTCTATAAAATTCTGTATTTCTAGTTTCTCTTTAAAATTGAGCATCTGGCACCATTATAACTTCAGAAGCACACAGGTCCAATCAGTGGGAGCTGAATAGCTGCTCCCCCTTTCATGTGTGGCATGTTCTGTAGGTGGAGACAGACTCCACTATTCCCTGTGGTCCTTAGCCAAGTTTGTTTGCTTATGCTTCCTGCCTGGCCCCTGTCACCTTCCAAGTTTGACTCTAAATTTATACATTTCAGTTTACAGGATACATGTAGTCCCACCATCTGGCTGCTTAAGAAATCACCCTACCATATCCCTTTCATATTATTAATTCCCTACTCTGTTCTCTACATCATCCCCCCTGAACCTTCTCCATCTTCTCAAGCTGTGTCCAGCTCCACACTCTTGGCTCCATGGGTGAAACTATCTCCTTTTGTGTTATGTTCTTGGTTATCTTGAGACTCTCATTTCCTCTGTATCACTAAGTCTCTGTCTTTATCTGTTCCCTCTCCTGAAGGAAATAAACAAAGAACAGCCAAATGAGAAAAGCAAAGGCTACTTGTTCAGAGTTTGTGATAGCAAGGGTGTCAGCTACCATCACTCATATTTTGGCAGAAACTCAAAGGTGGGGAGAGCAGTGGGAATGCTTGTTAGTTGAAAAAAAGAAGAAGAAGAAGAAGAAGAGGAAGAAGAAGAAGGAAAGAAAGAAAGAGAGAGAGAGAGAGAGAGAAGGAAAGAAAGAAAGAAAGAAAGAAAGAAAGAAAGAAAGAAAGAAAGAAAGAAAGAAAGAAAGAAAGAAAGAAAGAAAGAAGAAAAAAGAAAAAAGAAAGGTTTCAGGCATGCCCTGTTTGGAGGTTATTGGCCTGGGGAAACTACAGGTGGGCTATCAATGTGATTGGTTAGGGATGCATATTAACTTTCTTTGGTGGTCCTAAGTTGGAAACAAGGACAAAATTTAGGGAAGTTGTCAGTTGTTAATCAAGTTCTGGCCACTTTGACCTGATTGTTCCAGAAGTTATTGTTTAACCTCCTGGATTGTTACTAGTGATAGCTATCTGACTTCTTAGAAGTCTGACTTAACAGCAGGCTGGCTTCCTGGGCCATTTATTGCAGATAAGGGAATTAATTTCTTAGGCAGTTTGTTGCAGATTGGGGGGGAGGGGGTGTCAAAGTTCTATTTCTATATATCATCTGACTATTGTCTCCTTGTATATTTAGTCTCTCATTTTCTTTTTCTCCTGCTACACAGAAAGAACCTTCCTCTATTTGTCAAGACTAACCCTTTCATGGATTATCTCAACACTTTATGGCTCTGCTTACCAAGCTCTCCCATACCATTTTCTTTTTACCTACCAGATGCCTCTAAGTCCAATCCTTTTTGCCCTTGCTCCTTAGTTCTTTGGAAACTGGTTTTCCTTCACAGATACTCAAATGAACTTTCAATTTCAAATGAGATTACAGGTTTAAAAAACTGACAACACAAACATCATAAAATCCAAAAAAATCCACTTATAATTTCTATATTATATATATTGTTACATATTATATATATCTATATTATTATAACTTTTCTCTTAACTTTTTTGGCTACATATTCTTGATTGCCTCTTGACCTGACAATAGTTTTGTAATATTTTTCTATAGAGATAAACAACCTGGTTTTTCCTCTAGCATGGCTAACTGAAATTTATTCATAAGTGGTAGTTTGTAACTATAAACGTATGTCTTTACAGTGACATACATGCTGTTTGTAGTGTGCTACAGTTTTGTGCCGAGCACACACAGGGATCCTGATAAATTTTACTTCATATGATTAGCATCTGAAAGGATGAATATATAAATAGACAATGACCAGATGATATATAGAAATAGAACTCTGATCCAATCTGCAGCAACCAGGACAGGAAACCAAAACTTTGTCTACAGTAAGTAGCCCAGAAAGTGAGCCTACTATCCGTAAGTCAGACCTGTAGGAAGTCAGACCATTATCTCTAACAACTGGTCGGGGAAGCCAACAATAACCTCTATACCAACTGGTTCCAAATGACCAGAATTTGAGTAAAACCTGACAGCTTCCTTAATTTTTGCTTCCAAGGTAGGACCAACCAGACAAAAACCAAGTATCACCCCTAACCAATCCTATTAAGACACAGCTCTTGTAGTTAGCCCACCTCTAGCTTTTTTTAATGCCAATAGTCTCCAATTAGGGCACACTTGAAACTTTCCCTTTTTTCCACCAGAAAGCTTTTCCACTCCTCTGCTTGCCTTTGAGCCTCTGCCAAAATGCAAGTGATGATGGCCAACTTCATTGTTATAGCAAGTTCTGAATAAATAGATTTTGCCTATTCTCATTTGGTTGGGTCTTCATTTATTTCTACATATCAAAAAAAGAAATAAATGCCTAATGAATTTACAGCTACATATGCTGCATTACCTAGTATATTAAACAAGAGATATCTATCATTTTAACTGAGCTTTGATGAGAACCCAATCTGTTATTTGCAATTTACATGTCTAATAATTGAAAGAGTTTCTTTAAAATTTTGGGTCCCATTTGTTCCAAATCTTATTTTTCTTCCACTGCCCATTTACCTCTGTGGTGGGAGTTGCAGACTAATTTCATATCATGATATGATATATGATCCATAGGCCCCTATACTGGGTGAGTAAACCATGTACAGAAGAAATAATTCCTCGTCCAACAGAGCAAGCAGCAACTTAACTACAAATCAGGGTGCAGGGACTTTCATTATTATATCCTATGAATCCCAAACTAGATATATCCCCAACTCAAATTCTCCTTACCCATAGTTAAGGAGGCTACTGGGAAAATAGTGACTAGCAGTGGGGGCAGATTTATGTTAGAGCAGGAAGGTGATGGGAATGTTCAGAATGATATGAAGGATCTTCTTAATGGACCAAGTGCTCTACCAAAGGCATAGAGGATTGAGAATGAGATCTGAGTTGGGACATGCAGAGTTTGGGGGATAACTAGGGAGTCTTAATCTTCCTTTGATGCTTTTCAGGTCCAGTTACAGTCCAGGTAAGGGGGTAATTCTACCTGCTCCCATATCATCCTGTACTAATAATGTTAACAGATAAAGCTATTAAGAACTTATATACAAAGCACTGTTCTAAACAGTATTGTTAGTAGCTTATTTCACAGATGAGGAACCTCAGGCACAGAGCTCTTAAGTGACTTTTCTAAAGTCCCAAAGGAAGTAAGTAAGCAACATAACTTCCAAAATCCACATACTTATTTGCCCTTGGCACTGATGTTCTGTTGGAATCTCCTGGTTTTGTCTCCATTCTTCCTTTGTACTAGTTTTCTATTGCTGCTATAACAAATTACCACAAACTTAGTGACTTAAAACAACATATATTTGTCTTGTAGTTCTGAAGGTCAAAAGTCTGAAATGGGTCTCACTGGGTTAAAATCCAGGTGTCAACAACACTGTGTTCCTGTTGGAAGGCTCTTGAAGATAATCCATTTTATTGCTTTTTCCAGATTTTAGAGGCTGCTTTCATTCCTTGCCTGTGACCTCTCCAATCTTCAAAGCAGCAATGTCTGCTCAAGTCTTTTCATGTCAATCATTCTGACACTCTCTCATCCACATTTAGGGACTCTTGTGATTACATTAGTGTGAATCTTGGTAAGAGAATGCTTTTGGTGACAGCTGGTGTTCTGCCGAATTCTGTCCCTTTCCTTTCGTTAGAAGGCACTATTTTCTGACATTAGCCCAACAATGGTTGCTCCCAAGAAATCTGTTGGAGATTTAATCAGTACGCCATTCAGTTGGGAGATCCAGAACTGGGACTTGACTCATTCTTCACAAAACTAAAATGAACCCATGGATGGGGCTTGACTCCTTTCTACCAAAGGAAATCCAGAGAGGGAAAGAACTGACTTTCTGTCTTGGTAGTGGAGCCAGCAGGCTAGCCAGGTTGAGCAGGTGTGCTCTCCTTGACTAGTCAGGGCAAAAGAACTGACAGCATCCACCACACACCAGATGTGGACTATGCAGGGGAGAGCTAACATAAGGTTTTCTTGGTCCTATCTGATGGGACCAGCTGGTAGTATGGGGTGACCTTAGGAGGTGGCTGGGTGACCAGGTTCTAAGGAAAGAATTTCAGGACCACCTGGAATATAGATGTACCTGCTCAGGTTGAGGGACCAGAGAAGGCTCTGCAGAGCTCATAAGAGATGACTTTGGCCACTGTCCAGCCTATCTCAGGCTTAGCTTCTCTCTGAGGCTACTAGTAAGGGAAAAACACAGGGGGCCAGGAAAAGCGGTGAGCTGGGGTAGAGGGGGCAGGAGAGGATAACCCCTTTTTCCTACTGAAGGCTTCCATCTGGAAGCAGGAATGAGTGAGAGGGGAGGTAACTTAATACCATGCCAACTGAAAACCAAAGTCAGAATTTGACAATCATATCCATATCTTTCAGATATTAACTTTGCTGCACCTAAAAGTTATGCTTAGAGAAAACTGTCTACTAACTTTAACTTTTTTTTTTTTTGCAATTTTTTTCCAATTTATTTATTTTCAGAAAAACAGTATTCATTATTTTTTCACCACACCCAGTGCTCCATGCAAGCTGTGCCCTCTATAATACCCACCACCTGGTACCCCAACCTCCCACCCCTCCGCCACTTCAAACCCCTCAGATTGTTTTTCAGAGTCCATAGTCTCTCATGGTTCATCTCCCCTTCCAATTTACCCAAAAGCACATACCCTCCCCAATGTCCATAACCCTACCCCCCTTCTCCCAACCCCCCTCCCCCCAGCAACCCACAGTTTGTTTCGTGAGATTAAGAGTCACTTATGGTTTGTCTCCCTCCCTATCCCATCTTGTTTCATGGATTCTTCTCCTACCCACTTAAGCCCCCATGTTGCATCACCACTTCCTCATATCAGGGAGATCATATGATATTTGTCTTTCTCCACTTGACTTATTTCGCTAAGCATGATACGCTCTAGTTCCATCCATGTTGTCGCAAATGGCAAGATTTCGTTTCTTTTGATGGCTGCATAGTATTCCATTGTGTATATATACCACATCTTCTTGATCCATTCATCTGTTGATGGACATCTAGGTTCTTTCCATAGTTTGGCTATTGTGGACATTGCTGCTATAAACATTCGGGAGCACGTGCCCCTTTGGATCACTACGTTTGTATCTTTAGGGTAAATTCCCAGTAGTGCAATTGCTGGGTCATAGGGCAGTTCTATTTTCAACATTTTGAGGAACCTCCATGTTGTTTTCCAGAGTGGTTGCACCAGCTTGCATTCCCACCAACAGTGTAGGAGGGTTCCCCTTTCTCCACATCCTCGCCAGCATCTGTCATTTCCTGACTTGTTGATTTTAGCCATTCTGACTGGTGTGAGGTGATATCTCATTGTGGTTTTGATTTGTGTTTCCCTGATGCCGAGTGATATGGAGCACTTTTTCATGTGTCTGTTGGCCATCTGGATGTCTTCTTTGCAGAAACGTCTAACTTTAACTTTTAAAAAAATGTTAAATGCAGTACTCATGCAGAAGAATATTTAGAATACAGGTTTAGCAAAATGAAGGGCTAAGAAACTACCACCACTTCAAGAAGCAGTATTTCTGCACTCTAGAAATACATGTACCCTTGGGTACAACTCTGTTTTTCTGCCCAAAGATAGAACCTGCATTTTATGACATTTTCTTGGTTTGCTTTACAGTTTCATTTCCTATGTGCCTATCTCTAAACATTATAGCATTTTCTGTTTTAAAACTTTATATTAATGGAGTTGTATGGATGTATTCTTTTGTTTAATTTTCCCTCAACATTTTCTTAAACGTGCATCCATATTGCTACATGCAGCTCCAGTTTGTTTTCATTGCTGTGTAATAAATGCCATTATATGAACATACCAAAGTTATCTAATTTTTTTATTATTGGATAATAGATTATTTCCAGTTTTGAACTATTACAGACAAGATTGTGACTGGTTCTGTAGGTGCACCTATAAACACATTTCTCTACGGGTGTATGGAATTTCTGTGTGTGGCCATGGAGGTGTATGTGCTAGACCTGGCTCATGCTGACCCCTCAGAACCAAAAAATAAAACATCAGGAGTTTTATAAGGAAATTAAAACAGCTCTTATTAAAAATTAAATTATATAAACTTGCCTTTATTTATGTATATATATGCATATATTTTTTTTAAAGAATCGTTACTTGCTAGTTTTTACACCACAGAAATCAACAAATACTGCAAATCAGGGCTTTCCTTCTAGAGAGCTAGCTGTTAAACATTTAACAGCCCTCACTGGATAGATCTTTGAGTTTCTCTGATAATCCCAAACTGTTTTCCAAAATAGTTGTACCAATTTACATCCCACCAGCAGCTTCAGATTTCCTGCATATTGCCAACATTTAAGTTATATTCTGAGGGCATGTAGCAGTATCTAATTGAAGTTTTAACTTGTATTTCCCTTCAGCACTTGTCTTGCTATTGAGTATTTGGATTTTCTCTCAGTGAAGTGCTTCTTCAAATCTTCTGCTCATTTTTCTATTTTGTTGACTATCGTTTTTAAAAAGTGTTTTTTAGACCTTTCCTCTGGCAAAGGATACCAACAATTTGTTGGTTACATGTATCTCTTTTTTCCATTATTTTGTTGTAAAACAGGAACAGAAAACTCACATAAAATACAGTTTAATAAATGATTATAAAACAGATATCATGCAATCATTAGAAATTAAAAAATGGACCTTTGCCAATCACTTTGTTAGCCACTCTGTGCCCTAAAAGTAAAGACCATCCAGACTTTAATAGTCACCTCTTCCTTGCCTTTTTTTTTTTTTAATTTATTTGATAGACAGATCACAAGTAGGCAGAGAGGCACAGAGAGAGAGAGAGAGGAAGGAAAGCAGGCTCCCCGCAGAGCAGAGAGCCCGACGTGGGGCTCGATCCCAGAACCTTGGGATCATGACTTGAGCGGAAGGCAGAGGCTTTAACCCACTGAGCCACCCAGGCGTCCCTTTTCCTTGCTTTTTTTCATAGTTTTAACTCCTGAATATTCGTCCTTATATGCAATTGCTTAGCTTTGCTTCTTAAAAATTGATGTCTTTGATATCTTTTAATCTTCAGGTTTCCCCCTTCTCCCTTTTTCCTTTTGCAGTTTGAAGAAATTGAGTCATTTTTTGAAGTTTCCCATAGACTGGATATTGGTGATTACATTCCTAGAATGTAATTTGTCATTTTCTTCCGTCCTCGGAATTTTCTGAGACTTGATCCTATTCAAATTCTTTCTTTTTTGGCAAGAAAATTTCATAGATGGCAACATGTTTTTGCATTAGGAGGCTCATGATGTCTCTTCACCTCTCTTTCTCTGATTATTATTAGCCCCTGATGCTTAATGCCTACATGCATTTATTCATTGGGGAGTGCAAAATGGTGACATTCTTAATCTACTATTCTGTCATATATTAGCTGGGTAGCTACTTCTATACAGAAAAGCTGCCCCTCATTTGCTAGTGGTTACATAGTGGTTCTGCCTATATAGAAAAAGCAGGGCAATATTTTGGTTCAGTTGACTACCTTTCATTTTTTTTTCCATTCTATTTTATTTTAATTCTTTTCAGGGTTCTAGAATTTGTTTATGCACCACACTAAGAATTTGTTCTCTATGATGCTCCAGAGGTGACATTTTTCTTGGATTTACTGGTGACTTACATATTTGAGTATTTCTATTACAGCTATTTCCTTTATTATTGTGTCAATTCTTTCATCTGCCTTTGGAGTTTCATCAAGTGCTTAGAAACACAATCCTGCTAGTTTTTGGTAACTTTGATAGCTTTCCTTGCTTTCTGACATGATAAGACATTCCAAACTTATCTTCTATATTTCTTATCCTGACCCAGAATCATCCATTCCTCTGGCAAGCCCTGGTTTCTCTTAACAGGAAATGATGCTTCAAGACCATAGTCTAGGTGCTAGCAGTGCTAACAGATTAGTCGTTTCTTCTAGACCTCTTTAGCAGAAAGAGTTAGGAGGTTAAATGAAAATATCCATACTAATACCTCTCTTTCAAATGTATATATATGCATATATATATGAATATGCATATTCTGCATGACTGCAGAATTTTTACCTAATTTATTTCATTTTATCCGTTATCTCCTTTCTTCTATATAGGGAATACGGGTTCTCAAGGATACAGGAGGTGATGGGTTGGAATATCCCATAATTACACATCTGCTCTCTTACATCACACACTGTACTCTCAGATCCACAAAACCAATGCTCCTACAACCTCCAAAATGATTACTGAAGACACCTAACTTTTCCATGCGCTCTACTATTCTCTCTGAATTTAATGGTTTGCTCTAACTATATTATCAGAGTGAACAGGTATTACATCTTATATTCTCTCCTTTATAATTTTTATTTTCCATAAGAGAAGCTTTGTCAGATATGCTTAGGCTACAACAGACACTCCAGTATCCCCTGTGTACAAAAACCTTGCAGTGCATCTTTACGTAATTAAAAGAAGATACTTCAAATTAAAGAAGAGAGAGCTGTACTTTACCAAGGTCACATGTTATACACATACATTTTCATCTTTGTGAACGTGTACACTCTTACCTCCTTTTTGACACCCTTTAACTGACATCTTGGGTTATGCAAACAAACTAGCAATCTCATTATATCATCTGTTAACATAAGTAATGAGAAAGTAAGTTAGCTATGGCTGTTGCCAAGTTCTTAAGCATAGAAACAACAGAAAAAGTCTTACAGTTTGGAGGGTTACAAAAGGAAAGGCAGTTCTTAGAGGAAGTACACAAGTTTCATTTTAGAAATTTTAGAAAAAAATAATGCCATTTGTTAAGCAATCCCGTTGGTAGGGGGCAATTTTCAATAGGCAGAGGGAGATTATGTACCAGGCTTGTCTTGAGCAGTACCAAGATAAATGGGTTGCTATGCCTGCCCACCAAATCTTGAAAGTTTATAAAGAGGCCTTAACTTGATCATGTGTAACATGTTCAATCATGTGTAACATGCAGGTGTTCTCAACATCATCTCACTATCTCAAAATTGGCTCAAGTTTAGATTATGTCCTTGAAGCAGCCTCCGATAGTGGGAGAAGCAAGGGGAACCTACATTTCAAGAATAGGGGAGAGGGTGAGGAGCCTTGGAGTGCCTGGTCCAGCTCACGGGTCAACTGGCAGCCACCACTTTTCGATGATGTTCCCCAACAAGTGTACTTGGTTATACAGGTGGAAGTAGTCAGGAAACAGGTAATCAGGTTCAGGAAATCAGATCAATTAATCATACAAAAAAACCTGTATTTACCCAAGATGTATTTGGCTATGTGTTACTGACATGCATACTTTGCTTAAATCATCATCACATCAGTTAGACACAGCAAACATTTAATCAGTATTTCACACTTGTAAACACTTTGTAAACACAATGCAAAAACACTCTATAGAAAGTGTTTTTGCATTGACTTTCCCAAACAACTGTTACCTAAAAGGTCATTAATCCAGTTGATGGTTAACGGAAGACTTCTGACTGCAAGCAGTCACAGCCCCAATTTTCATCTAGTGTATTCACAACGGTGGGCATACAATGAGAGTGATGAAGTTCTCGAACCTAGGTGAGGTTCAGTGGGGTGAGGTTCGGAGCCGACGGCTAAAGAAAGAATTCTTAAGACGTCTCTGGTGCAAAAAGGTGGTTTATTAGAGCACGGGGACAGGACCCGTGGGCAGGCAGAGATGCGGCTGCCCCGAGCCTGTGAGGAGTGTCTGGTTATATACACAGGAGTTGGGTAGGTGAGGACAAAGGGCTGTTCAGAAGAGCTATTGGGGCAAAGAATACTATCAGGATATTGAAGGCCTGGTTACTATCAAGCCAAGGCCACTTTCCCTCTAATGAGGCACTAACATAAAGACAGTTGGGAGTCTCCTGGTGGAATGTTACATTCCTGCTATCAAGCGTCCTTGTTAGTGAGATTTAGGTTTTAAAAGAAATTTAACTTTATTTACTTTTCCTTCTACCTCCGTCTCCTTCGGTTTTTTATGGAGGGGAGGGTGACGTTAGGGCTTGAGGAACTGAGTTATGTGTCTTTGGAAATTGGGCTATTGATAAGGTAACTTCTTTGTTGTAAATCTCAAGGACATTTGTAAACCTAGAGAGACTCCTGCCTTGCAGGGCTGTGATCTCTGCAAGATAACCATTTGCTCTTCCTTAGGGCAGTCAGGGATGCCTGTGGAATGCCACACATATTGCCAAGGGGAATGGGTGGAGAGGGGGTGCAAGGCGCCAGCCGCTGCTCCGTTCTCAGCCAGCCTCCTACTCCCTCATCAAGAGGTACACAGTTATGAAGCCAGTGGCTTCAGACAATGTAACGGTCTTCACAGATACTAAAACCTTGATTTGCTTGCAACTTATACTGCACTTTCCTTAAGTCACTACTTAAGTCACTACTGCCCTTTACTATGCAGAGTACTTCTGCCAGTAAAAAAAAAAAAAAAAAAAAAAAAAAAAAAAACCACATCTAAAAACATCCCTGAGCAACATAGCTTCATGTGGAAATTTGTTAGAAGTGCAAATTCTTAGGCCCTACCCCAGATCTCCTGAATGAGAAACTCTGGGGTGGGGCCCTGCAATCTTGTTTTAATAAGCCTTGCAGGGTAGTCTGATGCAAGCTCAGGTTTGAGAACACTGGTCTAAGAGACCCGGGTGATAAATTACTTCCTGTGTGTTTTGTGGTACTAAATAAAGTAAGATTTTGTAGGATGCTTGGGATAAATGTGCTCCAGAGTATTTGTTTCCCTGAGTAGAATCTGGGGTGAGTTTATGTACTGTGCTGCCGTTGTGATAAGCTACATTCAAACTTTGTTTTTTTTCCTGAAATTGGCTTGGACCCCAGTAACCACTGCCTATCCACCCTATGATTCACTATAGGAAAGTACACACCAACCAACCCTGCTTCATTTAGCAGTTTTCTCCCCTGTGGCTTATCTGCAGAGGTAGAGGACTTCTAAGCAATGTGACCTGGTTTCCTCCACAGTCACTTCAGCCATAGTCACATCCCCCAGTGACTCTCTGCCACATGTCCCGGCATGTGTCCAAGCCTTGGTTTCAACTAGTGAGGCATAGAGACTTCTAAGTTTGGGGGACACTGAGCTCACTCAATTATTTCCAGAGAGGCCAGTGCAGCAGGAAACCAACAGAGGGGCACCTGTCTTCACTTTTCAAGCCCTCTTCAATAAGCTAACATTAGGTACTACCCTTGTGTACCAGCTGTGCTTATCCACAATTTTTCTTCTGGGTTCCCTCAAATGGGAAGCAGATCCAACAGGGAGACAACTCCCAAGTTGTCACTTTTCTTCCTATCTCCTGTAACTTCCAAGCAGTTGTCATGAAGTTATTTATTGACCCCTTTATCTCACCAATGCAAGAATGATAGGAATTTGGGGAGAGGCAGAGACTCAGGCAGCTGGGAACTAGTGATGCGGACATGTCAGGCACTTCCTCCTATAAGCAAATTTCACCTTCTACATTCCAGCCCTCCAGCCTATCCCTACTCTTTGTCCTTTCCTTGTTAATCTGCCTTTTCCTAGTATCCTCCTACTTCATTAGCACCTCCATAGGAATGAAGAGTTCCAATTCAAACTAATAATTCAAAAATAATTTTGAGGTGCTCACTTATTATATCTCCCCTTCTTCATCTTCTTAGAAAGCCTGAGAAGTGAGATCCTCTAGCTTGCCGAATTTTGTCCACTGTATTGGTGTACTTGACTAAGAGGCATTGGGGGAACAGCTAGTCACTGGGGGAACAGCTAGCTCTTTGAGGGAGAAGGGAATTAGTCTTGATTTATTGCCTCCACCTGTCAACCTGCACTCTGATCCCAAACTGCTGGATTTCTCCCAAACAGTTCAGCATGGCTCAGAGAGTTGGGCATTTCAGGCAGCCCTTCGCCTCTTTTTCCATAGAAATCTCCAAACCAAGACAGACATCTCCTCCCTAAGAATTACCTCTTCAGTCTCAGAAAAAGGAAATAAAGAGTTCCAACCCTGCGCGCCTGGGTGACTCAGTTGGTTAAGCCTCTGCCTTCCGCTTAGGTCATGATCCTGCAGTCCTGGGATCAAGTCTCACATCAGGCTCCTTCCTTAGTGGGGAGTCTGCTTCCCCCCTCCCTGCCCATTTCCTTGCAAATAAAAAAAAAAAAAAAAAGAGAGAGAGAGAGAGAGAGTTCTGGCCTTTGGTTCCTTTGAGCAAGATTTTGTGAAGGAACATCTTTTGGGAAGAAATCTACTTTTCAATAGTAGATGCTAGGATTTTTCTTTTTCAATTTTAAAAAGATTTTATTTATTTGTCAAAAAGAGAGAGCAAGCACAAGTGGGGGCAGTGGCAGCCCAATGAAGGACTCAATCCCAGGACCAGAGCCAAAGGTAGACATTTAACTGACTGAGCCACCCACGAGTCTTGATTCTAGGATTTTTATAAGTATGTTATGTCTTGCTTCCAAAAATTGGCAAGCCCCTTGCATGTCCATAACTCCCTCTCACCCCATCCTGTACCACTTTTTTTTTTAATTTTTTCCTTTTTTTAATTTATTTGATAGAGAAATCACAAGTAGGCAGAGAGGCAGGCAGAGAGAGAGACAGGGAAGCAGGCTCCCCGCTGAGCAGAGAGCCTGATGAGGGGCTCGATTCCAGGACCCTGAGACCATGACCTGAGCCGAAGGCAGAGGCTTAACCCACTAAGCCACCCAGGCGCCCCATCCTGTACCACTTTTGCTAATGACCCCTCCTCTGTTGAAGGGAGAATATTACATGGAGTCAGTAAGCACAGAAGGGTATAAATGTGATGTGTTTATAAACTGGTAAGCTAGATGTTACTCATCTACAAACATCACCGTCCAGGGCACCGTCCAGGTGCCCCTTTGCAAAAAAAGTTGGAGAACCCTGCGTCAAAAGAAAGGATAACTGCATGTAGAGTAAGAACACACCATTAGTGGATGAAGATCTGGGCAGAAGGTAGACTAGAGAAGTGATTTGCCTTAGTTCATAGAACATTAGAGATGTTTGAAATGCAAGACTCCACACTAGTGTTAGCTCTACATTCAAGACAATTCAGCATAGAGATAACGGGTTCTTAAGCATGGTATATTGCCAATTCCCACATCAAAACTCTTTTGGTTTTGGTCATAAGCTTTTTGCCATTTTCTAGGGTTTTTGATAGATATCCTTTTGGTCACTGACCACTCTTTGAGGAATAAAAGAAGTTTCAAAGTACCTCACAAGGAGCAATGCTCATCAAAGGAAAAAAAAGGCCATGCCATACTTCCCCATTCAAGAAAGCAGCTACGCATTGTGAGCACTGAAGTAATTAAAGAAAAGGGGCATGGGGATTCTGTACTCAATCTCCCCCTACCCATGCACAAAAAGAGCCCTGTCAGCTAGAATCTCTTTAAAGCCACTGAATTTCACCTCATATACCACATCAAAAGCCCTTTGTAAGGTTGCAGTCCCTTCCTGTGCAGTCACTGAGGAGTCTTCCCATTTCTGGACCTCAAGCTTTGCGTTGCCTCTCCCCAGGCCTGACCTCTCTATGTGAACCTGTTCAAAGAACTTGTTTTCTTGGCAACTCTGCCCACCTATGCCTAACCAACCCCAAGACTAGCAGGTTCTGGCTCATCCTTCCTCTTATACCACCTTCCTGCCTATTAGCTGAGTCAGTTCAGCTGAATGTGTGGCAGCGTGGAGCTTGTTAATAATCTGGTGCTGGGTAAATGCTGAGTCCATCGTCCCCCTTCTTCCTTCAATGTTGATATCCATACAATTGAATTGTGTTCCATAGTTTAATATTGAAATTCTCATAAAGGCAGATGGGCTGATTTCTACTTGTTATAAATGATTTCACGTAAATACCTAAAAATAAATCATATCAAATATTTTAGAACACAAAGGAGAACCAAATATGAATTTAAAAATATAATGAAATTATGCTTTTACTTGTGAAATGTAACATTGATAGATGAAATTAATATTTTAATCCATAATTGTAAAGCGAACACCTGTATCACTACCATCAGGGCAAATAAAGGGAACATTGCTTGATTATGAGATGCTTTGCCTCTTGTGGCAACCATTTCTTTCTTGCCTCTTGTGGCAACCATTTGTTGTCTCCTTTATAGTTTTACTCCCTATACAGCTATTCTTAAATGACCTAATTGAGTTTTGGCTCTCTTTGAACTTTATTTAAATAGGTCATATTGTATGAATTATTTTCTCTTCTTCCCTCCCTCCCGTATTATGTTGCCAATATTCATCCATTGCTTCAGTTTGGTCATGCTCATGGCTGCATAATATTTCATTGTATTAATGTATCTCAACTTACCCATTTTTATTGTTGATGTGCTTTTGGTTTGCATCCATGTTTTGACTACCATAAATATGTTGCTATGAATATTTTTTATGTGTATCCTGATACATATGTCAACAAATTTCTTTAGTGTCCAAGAGTGAAATTGCTGGCTCAAAGGGTATATCTCTCTTCTACTATTTCTTCTATTATTAGATAAAGCTGGGTTCCAGTAGTTGTGAAAATACAAAGTGGTTGTTCCAGTTTTCATTCACACCTGGAAAATAGGAGAATTTCTATCACTACATATGCTCAGCAACATTTAGAATTATAAGACTTTCCATATATCTTGGATTTTTATTTTATTTTTATTTTTTAAGACTTTCCACATTCTCCAGTCTGGTGGGTCTATGATGGTATCCTATTGAGATTTTAGTCTCCTTGATTACTAATAAACTTATGCACCTTTCTCCCCTAATTTTTGACTATTTAGGTATCCTCTTTTGTGCGGTGGTTTTTTTAAAAAATTCTTTTGGCTCATAACTATTCTTTAAGAATCAATTTTTATTTTTTAATGCAGTTTTAGGATCATAGCAATATTGAGCAGAAGGCACAGCTATTACCCATATGCCTCCTGCCTCCACACATGCATAGCCTCCTCCGTTATCAGCACTCCCCTTAAAGTGGTACATTTGTTATAGCTGATGAATCTACATTGACATCAGCATTACCCCCAAATTCATAGTTTACTTTAGAGTTTACTTTTGTACATTCTATGGGTTTGAACAAATTTATAATGACACATAGCCTTTTTAATTTTAACTATTGGTAGGAGTTCTTTACATATTCTGAATTTGAGTTTTATGACTGGCTTGCCTTTTCACTTTCTTTGTGGTGTCTTTTGATGAACAGAAGTTGTTAAATTTAATGTAGTGAATTTATTAAGCTTTTCTTTAAAGTCACTGTTCTTTGTTTAAAAAATATTTTCTAGCCCACAGGTCAGAACAATATTTTACATTATCTTCTGAAAGTTTAGGTTTGTCTCTCACATTTCGGTTCACGAGATACAGGTTTCAACATCATTTTTCCCCATATGAATACTCAATTGTTTTAGCACCATTTATTGCAAAAATCATCCTTTCCCAAGTATTATGCAATGCACCTTCATTATAAATAGTGTCCTCAGGGCGCCTGGGTGGCTCAGTGGGTTAAGCCGCTGCCTTCGGCTCAGGTCATGATCTCGGGGTCCTGGGACCGAGTCCCTCATCGGGCTCTCTGCTCAGCAGGGAGCCTGCTTCCTCCTCTCTCTCTGCCTGCCTCTCTGCCTACTTGTGATCTCTCTCTATCAAATGAATAAATAAAATCTTAAAAAAAAATAGTGTCCTCATATTTCTAGGCTCTGTATTTTTTCCCATTGATTCATTTGTCTAGTCCTATATCAACATCACTTTCTTCATTACTAGAGTTTTATAAAAAGAATTGATATCTGGTGGACCAAATCCTCCAATCATATGCTTCTGCTTAAGTCTGTTTTGGACCTTCTTGGCTTTTATGTTTTCATATATTTTGTAAGATCATTTACCAAAAGCTTTCTCCATTGAAACAATCATGTCATTTTTCTCCTTTAATCTATTAATGTGATGAGTTAATTTATTTTCAAATATTAAAACATACTTGCATTCCTGGGGTAAACTCAACTTGGTTATGGTGTAATACCACTTTCATATATTAATTAATTTTTGTTGCCTGTATTTTTTTTGAGATTATTGTATTTATGTTTATTAAGAATGTTGCCTTACACTTTTTCTTTCTTACATAGTTCTTTTTTAAAAAAAGATTTTGTTAAAAAGAAAATAAAAATAAAAAATTTATTTATTTCTTTATTTAAGAGGGAGGGAGCATGCATGAGTGGGGGGAGGGACAGAGAGAGAGGGAGAAGCAGGCTCCACACTGGGCAGGGAGCCCAACATGGGACTCAATTCCAGAATCCTGGGATTATGATCTGAGCCAAGGCAGGTATTTAAGCAACTAAGACACCCAGGTGCTCCTTTTTCTGACATAGTTCTTGCCAAGTTTTGATGTAATGGTCTTGCTTGCCTCATAAAATGATTTGGGTATTTTCTTCTTTTCTATGTACTCTGGAACAGTTAGGCTAGATTATCATTATATCCTCCATAAATGTCTTGCTGTTTCTGAGATTGGAGGTTTCTGTGGGGAAAGAGGCTGGTGTTTGTTTTTTGTCTGTTTGTTTGTTTTTAGCACTGAATCAATTTCTTTAGTGGTCTTAGAACTATTCAAGATTTCTACTTTTTGTAATTTATTTTATTCTAGCAATTTGTCCATTTAATCCAGATGATACGAACCTGGGTCACATACCTAGGTGATGGCTGTGTTAATTTTGCCCTGAGGATAGAGCCCATTTATGTCATGATTTAGTAAAAAGTTTTGGAAACAAATACCTGCACAGACATGAGGGTAATTGGTTGGGAGTTTATAGATTCTAGGCTGGAAACCAAGTCATCTTCCATTTGCCGATCTCTCCATCTGCAACCTGGCTACCATGTTCAGACTAGCTTCAGTGTTCAGATTCTTCACGACCTTTCTAAATTCTGTGATTTCACCTTTTTTTTTTTTTTTTTTTTAACCATAGCTGGATGTCTTTCCTCTCTCTTCTGCCTGTATTATTTCAGCTCAATATTACTGGGTCTGTTCAAATGCTAGCCATTCTTGAGAATATCTCCCCCTGGGAATCTTCTGATCTTCCAAATCTGTTATGTACCTACTTCATTCTGTATTTTATCTAGTTGGTTGCTTGGATATTGGTCTCTTTCTCCCTAAGCTATAGTTTACTTGCAAGTGTCTTCTTATTCATCTCACTAACTACTACAAAGTCTAGTACTGTGATTGGCTTTAGTAGCACTCAGTAAATACTGGCTGAATAAATGAAGTTAGTCATGAAGAAATTTTCAAATTTTCTTTATTTTAATGAAAAAGGAAATTACAATATAAAACATTCTTAGTGTTATTGTTAATATTATAATTTTTCACCTTGTGATTGACAAAATGGCATCTTCTATTTCTAATTTGCACTTGTTTGAATATTATTGAGGTTCAACATAGTTTCATGAAGTTTCAGTTATTGTTTCTCCTGTGAATTTGTATCCATATTCTTAGCCAATTTTGTTGATTTTTTTTCCTGTGGGTTTTCATATACTCTGTCTATATTACAGATATTACTACCTTCCTGATCATGCATATTCCTGGTACTTTCTCTCATTGGTAGCTTATCTTTTAATTCTCTCCATGATATCTTTTGTTAAATAAAAGATTTGAATTTGGATGTGTTCAATCTGTCAGTAATTTCCTCTCCACACTTGATTTTAATAAAAACCCTTCTTCTGTGAGAAGAGAGGTCTTGAGGAAGGAGGCCTCCTTTTTGAGAGATGGCTTTTTTATGTCTAATAAGAGACCCTTAAGTGTCGGGGACCGCCTCCGGCTGGGAAAATCCCTGCCATTACAAGATGGTGCTTGGCTCACTGCCAGCAAAATACGCTGCAAGTAAACAACAAACGTTCTGGTGAAGCTTGCCTAAAGGAGGACATAGTCATTGGCTGTTTCAAATTTAATCAGCATAGTAACAGGACTCTCATTGGCTCTCCCCATTGCTTGGCCCCTTATTGGTCACCCTGCTCACTGATTGGTCATGTAAACGTATATAAGTGTGTAGACTTGCGGAAATAAAGAGAGAGAAGATACATCCGAACCGGGGCTTCTTGTCATCCTTGCGGGTCGAGGGCGACACTTAAGTAGGACAGCAATGAATCTTTCCACACATTTTAATTTAGGGGTCCAAATTCTCATATGTATGCTATAGATACATAATAGCATATCAAAACTAATGCTTATGTTCATGTACATTTTCTTCATCCATTGGCTGACATTAGCAACCATCATCTTGTTCTGTGATTCACTGAATTTTTTAGATGATTTAGTAATTTCTATGTGGATCCGTAAGAAACTCTTTAGAGGTAACCTTTCTAGTGTGCATATTCTGTCAAATTTCTTCTGATCTTTCAGGTTCTAATCTAGCCAAACCAGTCAATATTTATAATAAAATATTTTTAAGATCTGAAGTCCAAAATTTATGACCATATTCAAGTATAATTGGGTTCCTACACAGGCTTAAACTTTATTTTTTAAAAAATTTTTATTTATTCATTTGAGAGAAAGAGAGACAGAGCACAAGCAGGGGGAGAGGCAGAGGGAGAGGGAGAAGCACACTCCCCATGGAGCAAGGAGTCCAAAGCCAGGCTTGATCCCAGGACCTGAAGATCATGACCTGAGCTGATGGCAGATGCTTAACCATCTGAGACACCCAGCGCCCATGGCTTAAGCTTTAATAGACTGTTGTCTTTCATTTTTTACTGCCAGAAATTATTCCCAGAACCTGTCGACATCATACTGTGAAGATTTTTTAAAAATAATCTTTCTTTCAAATGTACTTTTTAAATCTCTCCTGAAATCTGAATTTGCATGAAGAAATAACTGCCTTGAAAGGTTCCCATTAGTTGTTTTCCTTTGTACTTATTCAAATTCAAATGTTTGAGCTGATATTTATTTGGGGCTTTAAACTCAGAATGGTTGCCCTAAGATTCTTTTCCAGTAGTGAGGTCTAGAGAGAGTAGACTTAGGTGGTACCTGATTATGTACCTGAGATTTTTTTTTTTAGCAGCAACCCAGAAGAATAAGTAATTCTGACTGTAAAACCAGCAATAACATTTTCTTATTTTTGAATCTAACTTAATAATAACAGCAAATGCTCATGCAGTGCTTTCTGTGTTCTAAGTCTTTACATATAGTAATTCATTTATTACATAGCAACCCCATATTTAACAGATGGTGACACTGAGGCTCTAAGAGATTATTGGGAAATAAAAGAACCAGGTTTAATATCAAGATGACCAGCTCCAGAACCAGGTTCTTAACCACTAAGCTATGCTGTTCTATTATTATTTATTCAGAAAAATTGGAGTCAGGATAAGAGGAAGCTCATAAGCTGGTGGCCAACACATTGGAGTATCCCTCCAAAACTCATTCAAAGTAAAATCTGGAATGTGCTATGAAATAGACTAACAAACACTATAATAATAGAAGAGTATGAAATGGATATTTTTCTAAAGTTCTTAATATATCTATTAATTCATTTATGCTTCATAACAATCTTATGAAAAGGGTACTGCTATTCCCCTACTTCACTAATGGATAAACTGAGGCCCAAAAGAGGCAAAATAATTAACCTAAGGACACATGACTTGAAGTCCTCTACTAGTGTCATCTTATTTCTAGCTACAAACCACTTGTGTTTTATAAGCATTCAAGTTTTTTTATATGTATCCTCTCATTTTGTTCATAAATATTAGTGTACCAAACTCTTCAGTTAGTCAGTGTTCAATTTCCTTTAGCAGTTAAAATGTGTTTTTCACTTTTAGGCCATTAGGAAATAATTAATAGTTCTTTAGCATTCAAGGTAAAACTCCAAATCATTTTCTTGAAATGAAATCATGGCAATAAATTGTTCACAAGAATCACAATCCAGGGTTTCAGGGCCTGGAAGGAGATATATGGGGTCCCCAGATGGTCAGTACAGACTCAGGAAGTAAATAGAAATACTTGAAACTCAACCAGGAGTAAGGCTGGGGTTTCACATCCATTCTGCTCAACTCTGGCCTTTTTTCATGTGCTATGCACTTCAAGGTAATATTTAGGGAATTTAAGTGAACTGGGCCATTTGAAGTGGGGAGGAATGAGTGGAAATTAAGAATAGCTCTTGATTGTTGACACAAGGTAGGGTCAGGGCAGAGCTCACCTTCTACTTCCTAGGCTAGAAAGCATACAGTGTGAGATGGAGTTTACCTTGGGCAAGGTTCCTATCCACAACTGAGTATGTTGTTGAGCATATAATTTGCCAAACCATACACAGTGGCCCAGCCGGTATGAAATGCACTTGGAAGAATTTCTTATTGTATAGATCTAGTGTTACACAAATTCACCAAAAAAGATTTTCAAAATATAGAACATCTTTATTCTTCTAGACCTTTTCTTGTCAGTTTTATTGTAGTGGGTTTTTTTTTAATGAAATAACATCTTTATTAAAATATAATTCACATACCATACACTTAATCCACTTAAAGTATACAACTCAATGGTTTTTTAATGCATTCAGGATTATGCAACTATCCCCCCAATCAATTTCAGAACACTACACATGCCCGAAAGAAAGCCCATCCTCAGTAGCAGCCATTCCCCATCTCCCTGTAACCATCCCAGCCCTTGGTGCCAATATACTTTTTATCTGTATGGATTTGCCTGTTTGGGGAATTTCATATGAAATGGAATCATATGTGATCTTTTGTGTCTGACTTCTTTCACTTTGCATGTTTCCAAGATTCGTCCATGTTATAGTATGTATTAATACTTTGTTCCTTTTCATGAAAGACTATGGATTCTGAAAAACAATCTGAGGGGTTTGAAGTGGCGGGGGGGGGGTGGGAGGTTGGGGTACCAGGTGGTGGGTATTATAGAGGGCACGGATTGCATGGAGCACTGGGTGTGGTGAAAAAATAATGAATACTGTTGTGCTGAAAATAAAAATAAGTAAATAAATAAATAAATTTTAAAGAAAATACTTTGTTCCTTTTTATTACCAAATAATATTCCATTGCATCAATATACCACATTTTGTTTACCTATTCGTTTGCTGATGGACAATTGGGTTGTGTCCATTTTTTGGCTATTATAAACAACAATGCTTTCAATACTTGTGTATACATTTCTGTTGGACATATGTTTTTATTTCTCTTTGGTTTATACCTGGGAGTGCAATTGATGGGTCATAATGCAACTTTATATTAAACCGTTTAAGAAACTTCCAGACTGCTGTTTGCATTTCTATCACCAATATATGAAGATTCCAAATTTTCCACATCATCACCAACATTTATCTGTCTTCTGATTTTATCCATACTAGTAGGTGTGAAGTGATAACTCATTGTCATTTTTATTTCATATCCCTCATGACTAAACATGATGAACATCTTTTCATATGCATATTGACCATTTGCATACTTTTTTGAAGTAATGTCTATTCAGATACTTTGCTCATTTAAAAAATCTGAGTTATTTTGGGTGTACCAGTGTGGTTCAGGTGGATGAGTGTCAGATTCTTAATTTTGGCTCAGGTCATGATCTCAGGGTCTTGGAATCAAGCACCATGTTGGGCTCTGTGCTCAGTGTGGCTTCTGCTTGGGATTTTCTCTCTGTCCTTCACCTGCTGCTGCCCCTCGGAACAATTTGTTACTTAACCTGTAACCCCTGGAGGATTTTACTAGTTGCCAAGCACATTTAGGTATGGCCTTAAGAAATACATATACTAGCAACAGGTCTTTGGGGAGAAGGACGATATACGACCGTGAAGCTGGGCAGCTGAGGATACCTGGCTCACTCAGGGCGGAAGGCCGCCCCTTCACAGAAGCTGGGCAGCCGGGAACGCCTGGCCCGCCCAGGGCAGAACGCCGCCTGCTTCAGGGAAGCGGAGCACCCGGGAACGCCCGGTCAGCTCAGGGCAGAACGAAAACCGCCTGCTTCCCTTTTCTGTTATCGCTCCTTTCTCCTCCCAGAAGTGCCCATTGTGAGTTTGAGTCCTTTGAATGTGCTTGTTTAACTATAAACTCTGTACTCCTCCTTGCTTTTCTGCAAGACGGGATTAACGTTTGACCTTTATCAGTCCTTCTGTTGGCTATTGTTTCTATCCAATAAAAGTGAGACTGGGGAGCAGCTCGTGGCAGCAGTCCTTTTCCACTGTTGTCCCCTGGTCCCAGTCTTTTGCGCTGACTTGTTTGTGCCTATTTCTCCCGTCGCCGACTAGAAGCGGCACTCTACCTCTTCTTCTCACTTTTACTTCTCCTGCTTTCTCTCTAAATAAACAGTTAAGATCTTTTTTTAAAAATTGAGTTATTTGTCATGTTACTACTGAGGTGTAGGAGTTATTTACATAGTCTAGATACAAGGCTCTTACCAGGGGTGCCTGGGTGGCTCTGCCTTCGGCTCAGGTCATGATCTCAGGGTCCTAGGATCGAGTCCCGCATCGGGCTCTCTGCTCAGCAGGGAGCCTGCTTCTCCTTCTCTCTCTGCCTGCTGCTCTGCCTACTTGTGATCTCTCTGTGAAATAAAATCTTGAAAAAAAAAAAGTTTCTTACCAGATACATGATTTATACAAATTTTCTCCCATTCTGTGGGTTGTCTTTTCACTTTCTGATGGTGTCCATGAAACACAAAAGTTTTAATTTTTATAAACTCTGATTACTGTATTTTTTCTTTTTTTTTTTTAAAGATTTTATTTATTTATTTGACAGAGAGAAATATCACAAGTAGGCAGAGAAATTCATGAAGATTTACACCTGTATTTTCTTCTGAGTTTTGTGGTTGTAGCTCTTACACTTTGGTCTTTGGTGACTGTAGTATAAATGATGGATTCTTCCATGTGATAGATTTTTGCAGTGCACATCCTATGTAACCCTGTGTGACAGTTTTGACTTAGGAGAATCTAGTGTTAGGTTTAGGGGATATGCAGCTGTGGCAATTAACTTTAACAACTAGTTATTGAGCACCTACTATTTGGAATGCTTTTCTGGGGCACTAACACACAGTCCTAATCCTCAATGACCTTAGAATCCAGTGTAAGACATTGACACCTGAAACCACTGCCTGAATCAGCCATCTTTGTAGGCTACTTGTCATTCTAACAATAAAGTCAGAGTCCCTTGTCCAACAATCAGCATCAACCCTTCCCAAGCTACCCCAAATAAGCTCATTATCTAAGCTCAAGCATTATTCCCCAGTCCCTCTGTCCAGCAACCCTAATCCCTGAACTATGGAGAGGTCCTGGAGCCACTTCTGTTCATAGAACAGACACAGCTGTGGAGTATATGGTGGGATCTCGAATACATCCTGGAGCAGACCACCTATGATATGGAGTCATAGGAAATGCTCCTGAAAGTATATGGTCCAGCTAGGCTGTGTAAGCCTTTGGCCCTACTGAAGGTTTGCTCTTTCAGCTGTGTAGAACATGGAACAATTACATTGTTATTATCTGGGTGCTTAATACAAATGAAAAGTCACAGACCAGTCTCTTGTGGTGGGACTCAGGAACTTGTACCTTTTAAGCTCCCCAGGTATCACCCACATTCAACAAGGTATGAGAACCATCAGCTTAACCCATGTTTTCCAAGTACTATTTGGACAGTAGTTTTTCCCAATGGCACATTAGACTCTGGGGAATACTTTGGACTTCCCTAAAAAATATAGCCACTCCAAGTTTTCTTAAGAACTCACCTAATGTATGCTTTGCAATAATAAGAAGTATTGATTGCTGATTAGAAACAGTGTACTGTTGCTCAAATGAAGAATCCTTCCTGCAAAGCAACTGAGTAGAATTATGGGCTCCCTCCCTCTCAGGTTTCCCAGAGCATGAAATCTAGTCACAAGCTATAAAAGGTCTCTAGCCCAACAGCCTCCTTATTCATGGGTGGTGGGGGAATCCAGCCTGGGCCTAGTATCCTTTTTGAAAACCTACTGCGTGAGTCACTGTGATGAGAGCTTTATGATTTCTGAAAGGGTAAGCTCAGGTCGAACAAATGGCCTTGTAGAAAAAGCTGAGTCTCCAGGAGTGGAGGCAAGCCAAGGTCAGGTATGTGTCTCCCTATCTTCATAGAGATTAACTACTTTATGCATTTAATCTGATCTTCTGGAGAATACAGCCTCCAGCTACCATCCCACCCATTCAAACTTTGGTCTGAAGAGTCAGCTTTCTATGCAGTTGTGAGGGGAAATAGCAGGATCCTCAGCCAACTGTTGCTGTTTTTGTGAAATATCTGAGCAGCCCCAGTTTAGGAACTGGTAATTTGCCATTGACTTAGTGGAGTGACTTTTGGTTCCAAGATATTCTTCCTTATTTTGCCATTATGGCTTTTCTAAAATTACTAAACAGTTGAACTTTAGCTTTGTTTTTAAGTTCTAGCTATAGAGAAATCCCATTTCTAACATTAGGATCATCCCTAGAAAAGTGTAGGCCCTGGGGCTATTTAAGCCATGTAGCCTGCCTAGGACAATGGCACTTGAAAGGAAGTTGTGTTATTGGTATATTTCATGGGACCTTGAGGCTTTGGTTAGAAACAAAAGTTGGAAATTGAATTATAATTAATTCAGAAAATTGTAATTAAATCAGAAAAAAGGGGGTAAAGTACAAGACCATGTGAGGCTCACAGGGACCTTATTGCTCTACCCAAGGGAGAGGCCAGTCTGCAATGGTAACAACTGAATGGCTACGCTACTCAGCCATTTTAATTTTGATCATGGCTATGAAGAGGCTAGATAGAGACTATTTGAGTTGATAATAAATTTTTGGGTTTCTGTTTTCAACTCAGTTCAGGTGTTGGGTCTTGATTCTGTTGCATAGCTATAATGTATATGGGGACAAGGCAGGATTGAATCCTGCCAAATGTGAGCATTATTAAATAAAAAATAGTGTTTCCTTGGACACTTGCTCTAGTTTGTTACCCCTTGCTCTAAGTTCCCTTTATTAGTTTGGAACACCTCTGTCCTTGGCCTCCCAGCCTAGGTCACCAATGGAGCCTGCCAAATCACCCAAACTAGAATGGCACTGTGTCTAGTCTAAGTCCTTCTTTATAGTCCCATCTAAACATGAAGACCTTACTGGCTGTTTCCCATTCATTTCCATGATAGGCCACTGCTACTCTGAAAAAAGTAGTTAATGAGAGAAGCCCATCACTTTCGAACCTGGAGATGTCCTTGTCCTTCTCTGGTATTGTGTTGGCTTGTTAGGCTGTGCCCAACCCAGGAAAGGTGGGTGGAATGAAGCAGCCAAAGAACTTGGCTTTTCCCTCATCTGCTTAGGATATGGATCCCAAAAGTTTCTAATGCTGGGTCTTGTTTTTGATAAAGGGAATTTTTTTTTATTAGTTTTTAAGTTAGGGAAATTTCTTCATGATGACTTCTCTCCTTTCAGATGGCCAAACACACTGACAGTAGGGAACAGTTCCTATATGCCCATTACTCACAATGGGTTAACTCAGTACCTAGTGTGAAGTAGCTACTCAAAGTGTTGATTTAAAAGTGAAATGCAGGGGTGGGGGTGCCTGGGTGGTTCAGTGGGTTAAGCCTCTGCCTTAGGCTCAGGTCATGATCTCAGGGTTCTGGGATCAAGCCCCACATCAGCTCTCTGCTCAGCAGGGAGCCTGCTTCCTCCCCCCAACCCCGTCTCTCTGCCTGCTTCTCTCTCTCTCTCTGCCTGTCTCAGCCTACTTGTGATCTCTGTCTGTCAAATAAACAAATAAGATCTTTAGAAAAAAAAAAAAGTGCAGGTTCTCTGGCATTTGAAAATCTTCAGAAAATTCTAGGTATGCTTATGAGAGGACCCTAATCTGAGATGAGTTCTACAGCAAATATATGTAGACCATGCGTGATCTTGATTAAAAGGAAACTAAAATATGCCTAAGGTTCCAGTGCTTGAGACACTGAGAAATTGAGCTAAAGGGGGCTTAGCCTACCCTAACATTCTTATTCTTTCATAAGAAGACAAAATACTATTCCCTTACAACTCTACAATTAAAACTCAGATATTAGGGTATTGATTTCAAAGGTGCCTCTATGGTACCCGGAGTTCTTCTCCTACTTGTGTTTCAGCCTCACCAGACTGAAACAGAAGAGAACCTGGCTCCTAGCTTTCCCCATGATCTATTACCACGTATGGTGACAAATATGTCCAAGGAAATAGCCTGCAGACTCCATAACTAGACTAAAATAAAAGACCACAAACTAAACAACACAAACCCTCTGAAACAGGATTTTGGAACAGGTCAAAGATCTAAAATACAGATGATCAATAAACTTGGTATAAGGAATGGTGTTAGCAGCATGAAGCAAGAGCTAGAAACCAAAGAACCAAGTAGAAATGTGAGAAAAGTACAGATAAAGAGCACATATATAGGATGAACAGTAGTAGATATAGCCAAAGAATGAATTGCTGAGATGAAAGATGAAACAGAAAAGCATTAAGAAAGGGTAAAAGAATGTAAGATATGAAGGATGACTCTAATGTTTGGAAGACAAAAGGGAAAGAGGGGGACCATGGCTTATCAGCAAGGTGGCTAGGCTTAGTATGGCATGATTGTCCACAGAGGCATTATTTAGCCTGCATACAATTTAGGAAAATTGAGACCAAAATATAAAATGGAATGTTAGTTTCTCACGGGGGGAAATGAAAATCAAAAGATCTCCACCAACACCAACTATCTTCTTCTTGCTTTATCCTGCAGCCCACTTGGGTTTGTGGTATATTTGACCAGGCAAGGACAGAATGTTCAACTATGCATATTCTCCCATTTAGATTAGATAATGTTTCTAAAATTATTCAACTAAAAAAAACTACATTAAGTGATGTCCCTAAAATCACAATGAACCATGTACAACTTTTGAATTTGAGAAGATCTGCTGTGATCCAAATACCCACCAGGACCCAGGAGTGATTGGTGATAGGGCTAAGGAAAGTCCCGAGGTTCTCAGACTTAGGTAAGCCTTACTTGAGCACTTCTTTCATAAAAGATTAGGCTTTTATGAAGATATGACTATCCAGGCCTGCTAGCAATTCTAGACCCCTGTCTTATTTATTGTTTCAAATCCTAAATTATCTGACAGATATCTCGGATCTTAATGTCAGTATTTTACCCTCTGCTTCCAGCTGTCAGACTGCATTAGAGAAGCCCCCAAGCCCCTATTCCCAGCTTGGAGGAAGGAGACAGTAAAGCTTGAGAACACACCTGAAAATCTACTGTAGACATAAAGGATTCCTATTAGCTTCTTCTCAGTGAATGAATGAATGAATGAATGGCAAGCCCAATTCCCAGGCAGAGACGAGGACACACAAAAAGTGGGCCCTGTATTTACCAATAACTCTTCCCCATAGCACTAGAAGTAATGATCTTAAAAAGGGACAGGATTATTATTCTGATGGCCCTGCAGCTTCTCAATGAGGTATTGTCGACCTTAGGGTTCATAGGAATAAGCTTCAGGGCTCAGTGAACTGTCCCAATTTTTTTCTGGTGAATCTGATGAGGGAGCAGAAGGCTGGCTGAGGACAAAGCAAAAGGCTGACACCTCACAATCTCCCCCTCACCCCCATTCTTGGGTGGGACAAAGTAACATTCTTTAAGAATGCCCCAACTATCGGCGCCTGGGTGGCTCAGTGGGTTAAGCCACTGCCTTCGGCTCAGGTCATGATCTCAGGGTCCTGGGATCGAGCCCCACGTGGGCTCTCTGCTCAGCGGGGAGCCTGCTTCCCTCTCTCTCTTTCTCTGCCTGCCTCTCTGTCTACTTGTGATCTCTGTCAAATAAACAAATCTTTAAAAAAAAAATAATAAAGAATGCCCCAACTATCTTAATGTCAATGGCTTGCTAAAAGGGAAAAACAACCTTGTCACTGGCAAGACCTCCAGTATCCAGTATCTCGTAGATCCTCTTTAGCATATGAAAGTTCTATTGAAACCTCCCTTTCCCTTACCTTCCCCCAACCCCAGGATACATAATCTGCCACCCCTCACAACCCAGGGCAGCAGCTCTTCCTGCCCACAAGTCCTGTCCCCTTGCTTTAATAAACCACCATTTGCACCAAAGATGTCTCAAGGATTCTTTCTTGGTCATCAGCTCTGGACCTCACCCCACCGAACCTCACCTAGATTCTAGGACTTCATCAAATCCATGTTTTACCGGATTTCCCAGAGCTATTTGTGAAATTCAAAACGGTTAATTCTAATTCTGTTTTGAGAACTCTGTTCTGTTTTTAAGAACTCTGTCCTTAAAAATGGGGCGGGGTGGGGGGAGGAAGGGGAGTTTTTCCTTCCTCTCTTTTTTGCTCTTGCTCTGTGGAAGTGCTGCTACCTCTGCCCACCTATGTTTGTGGATGATGGCAGTAGGGCAACCTGACAAACGTAGATGGCTTGAGTTGAATTTTTAAGCGTGGAATGTCAGTGGCTCTAACACTGGTTGCGAGTGAAGATATTTTAGTGATTACTTTGCACCCCGCAGAGTGGTGAGCACTACATATGTGAGTCCTTTTTATTCTCACAATAGACTAAGGAATAGATATTATTAGCCTTATTCAAGATGATGAATGGTGGGGGGGTGGGTCATTGGGTTGCTCTGTTGGTTATGCATCTGACTCTTGATTTTGGCTCAGGTCATTATCTCAGGGTTGTGAGATGGAGCCGTGTCAGGTTCCCTACTGGGCATGGAGCCTGCTTAAGTCTCTCCCTCTCTCTCTGTCCCTCCCCACCCGCTAAAAAAACGACGATGGAAGGTGGCAGAATTCATTCAGATAAGGACAGTCTGCATGGCCATTATCAAAATCCAGTGTGGGGACGCCTGGGTGGCTCAATTGGTTATGCAGCTGCCTTCGGCTCAGGTCATGATCCCAGCGTCCTGGGATCAGGTCCCACATCTGGGTCCTTGCTCGGCAGGGAGCCTGCTTCTCCCTCTGCCTCTGCCTGCCATTCTGTCTTCCGGTGCTCGCTCTCTCTCCCTCTCTCTCTGATAAATAAATAAAATCTTAAAAAAAAAAAAAAATCCAGTGTGAGTGCCTCCTCCACTTCCTCTGTTCCAAAGCATTTAAAGAAAAAAAAAAAAAAGAGCTTTTGGAGTTCTTCTTGGATGCCACTAGATGGTGGTGTGCCAAAGGCTATTTCCTACCGGAATGCTAGCCACCAAAAGATACATTTTAAATTTTGCTGTGAGTGCAAAGATTTGTCAAATACCCTGAAAGAAGAATTCTAAGAGTGAACTGGGAATCTCTCTTAACCTCTTTCCTACCCTTTCTGCACTCCACCTTGTCCCAACACAATTCAAAGTGAATGTTTTCCATTTTGGCTACATAATGCATTTCAAATAATGCATCCTGGCAGCATCTGTCCACTAATATAATTCTGGGTTTTCATCTGCAAAGCATTTGCAAAATGGGTGTGATGACTATTTCCTCAGCAGTCATCCCAGTCATCAGTTTCATAGTGAAGGAAAGGCATTTTATCTTGACATCTTTTTTTTAAAATTTATTTACTTGATAGACAGAGAGAGATCACAAGTAGGCAGAGAGGCAGGCAGAGAGAGAGGGGGAAGCAGGCTCCCCGCTGAGCAGAGAGCCCGATGTGGGGCTCAGTCCCAGGACCCTGAGATCATGACCCGAGCTGAAGGCGGAGGCTTAAACCACTGAGCCACCCAGACGCCCCTATCTTGACATCTTTACAAAGTTCTTACAGTGCACAGATTTTAATGCACCGAAGTTTTGAGAACCACAGTAGTACAGAGGCCACAAGTGTGTGTTGAATATTTTATTGCTGAAACCAGTAATGAAACATTTGACTCCTTGCCTTTTCCTCTATTATATATTTTGTCCTCTTAAATAAAATCCTTCTTTGGTATCCCTTGCTGTTATTGGTAGCTTTCAGAAACTTACCCAAATATAAGCAAATAATCAAAATGTGTTTTGTATCACTAGGAGCTGTTTCTTCCCAAGTTGTATGTGAGTACTATAGTGAGACCAAAGCAATCTCATTCAGTTATGAGTTTTCTTTAAATAGTACAACTTTAATGGCTGTTGCTATTTTCACAGGGCCTTAAATATATTTTTATTGTACCCTTTTCAGCAGTTAGACACTGAGATGAGTGTCTAAAGAGCCTCATCAAAAATCATATATAATTCATGTACCAAATGGCTAGACTGGAACTATGCCTCTTCTCCTTTACATAGGAATTTATTTATTTTTTTTTAAAGATTTTATTTATTTATTTGACAGAGAGAAATCACAAGTAGATGGAGAGGCAGGCAGAGAGAGAGAGGGAAGCAGGCTCCCTGCTGAGTAGATAGCCTCCTTTACATAGGAATTTAAAACAGTAGGATTATTAAGCAGTTAGATCCTCTTCCTTCTCATATGTGCCTGATGAAATGTCTAACAGTTTTGAGCTGTTTTTTTCTAAAAGAAAACTAAGGCCAAGTATGAATAATTGCATGTGAGGTATATTCAGGGGTCTTTGCAGTTCTTTGTAGATTCACTGCAGAGCTTTTGGTTAAATAATAGTCTCAATTCTAACATTCCTGTTTTTAGGCTCCAATTAATAGCCCCTGGGTTATCAGGTTACCGTTTCCAACAACCTTTCCTTTGAAACACTATTATGACTTAATGATATTTTTATATCTACCAGAAAACATATACCTTCCTAACTTGTGACAATAAACATCAAACTGAATTTTAAAAACTAAATATACTTTTATTTGCTATTTCTGCAAACCAAACTGTGCCATTGGACTTCCTCCTAAACAATCTTTAACATTGTCTTTGTGTACTGATCTCACATAGACTCCTAGTAGCATCTGCTTTTAGACTCCCCATCTTCTACCCCATTGTCTCTTTGTGCAGTCTCCTTGCAGGCTGAGTTGAGTATCATTTTATGGTCACATGTTTTTCCTCTTTGTCCACTCACATTCCACTCCAGCCTTTCTAATGTACTTAATAATGTCTTTGTATGTGTATGATCCCTTCAATGTAGAAAGTATTCCAATTTACATAAGTGGTTCCACATTATGGATCTAAGTCTCTCTGTCTACCCAGTCCTTTTTTGTTCTGATTTTTCTTATAGTTCTTTTTTAAAAAATTCCAGCCTAGTTGAACATACAGTATTAGCATTGGATGTACAACATAGTGATTAGTTTGGGGTATACAATATAGTGATTCAACAATCTGTACATCACTGATCGCTCATCATCACAAGTGCACTTGTAATCCCTATCACCTATTTCACCCATCCCCCAAGACCTCTCCCCTCTGATAACCATCAGTTTGTTCTCTATAATTGAGCCTGTCTCTTGATTTAACTCTCTCTTAATTTTTCCCCTTTGCTTGTTTGCTTTGTTTCTTAAATTCCACGTATGGGTAAAATCATCTGGTATTTGTCTTTCTCTGCCTGATTTATTTCATCTAGCTCCATCTACTTTATTGCAAATGGCAAAATTCCACTCTTTTTTATGGCTGAGTAACATTCCATTATATATATGCATATATACGTATGCATAATATCATTTATATATTAATGGAATATACACACCCACACATGCACCAAATCTTTCTTTAAAAATTTATTTTTTATTTTTTATTTCTTTTCAGCATAACAGTATTCATTGTTTTTTCACCACACCCAGTGCTACATGCAAGATGTGCCCTCTATAATACCCACCACCTGGTTACCCCAACTTCCCACCACCCCCCTTCAAAACCCTCAGGGTTTTTTTTTTCAGAGTCCATAGTCTCTCATGGTTCACCTCCCCCTCCAATTTCCCTCAACTCCCTTCTCCTTTCCATCTCCCCATGTCCTCCATGTTATTTCTTATGCTCCACAAATAAGTGAAACCATATGATAATTGACTCTCTGCTTGACTTATTTCACTCAGCATAATCTCTTCCAGTCCTGTCCATGTTGCTACAAAAGTTACGTATTCATCCTTTCTGATGGAGGCATAATACTCCATAGTGTATATGGACCACATCTTCCTTATCCATTCGTCCATTGAAGGGCATCTTGGTTCTTTCCACAGTTTGGAGACCATGGCCATTGCTGCTATAAACATTGGGGTACAGATGGCCCTTCTTTTCATTGCATCTGTGTCTTTGGGGTAAATACCCAGGAGTGCAATTTCAGGGTCATAGGGAAGCTCTATTTTTAATTTCTTGAGGAATCTCCACACTGTTCTCCAAACTGGCTGCACCAACTTGCATTCCCACTAACAGTGTAAGAGGGTTCCCCTTTCTCCACATCCTCTCCAACACATGTTGTTTCCTGTCTTGCTAATTTTGGCCATTCTAACTGGTGTAAGGTGGAATCTTAATGTAGTTTTAATTTGAATCTCCCTGATGGCTAGTGATGATGAACATTTTTTCATGTGTCTTATAGCCATTTGTATGTCTTCATTGGCGAAGTGTCTGTTCATATCTTCTGCCCATTTTTTGATATGATTGTCTGTTCTGTGTGTGTTGAGTTTGAGGAGTTCTTTATAGATCCTAGATATCAACCTTTTGTCTGTACTGTCATTTGCAAATATCTTCTCCCATTCCGTGGGTTGCCTCTTTGTTTTGTTGACTGTTTCCATTGCTGTGCAGAAGCTTTTGATCTTGATGAAGCCCCAAAAGTTCATTTTCACTTTTGTTTCCTTTGCCTTTGGAGACATATCTTGAAAGAAGTTGCTGTGGCTGATATCAAAGAGGTTACTGCCTAAGTTCTTCTCTAGGATTCTGATGGATTCCTGTCTCATGTTGAGGTCTTTTATCCATTTCAAATTTATCTTGCACCACATCTTCTTTATCCACTCATCTATAGATAGACACTTGGGCCGCTTCCATACTTTGGTTATTGTAGATATTGATACTGTAAACTTTGAGGTGCATGTATCCTTTGGAATTAGTGTTTTTATATTTTTTGGTAAATACCCATTAGTGCAATTACTGGATTGTGGGGTAGTTCTACTTTTAACTTAAAAAAAATATTTTTAGGGGCACCTGGGTGGCTCAGTTGTTAAGTATCTGCCTTTGGTTCAGGTCATGATCACAGGGTCCTGGGATTGAGCCCTGCATCAGGCAACCTGCTTGGTAGGAAGCCTGCTTCTCCCTCTCCCACTTCCCCTGCTTGTGTTCCCTCTCTCACTGTGTCTCTGTCAAATAAATAAATATAACTTTTTAAAAAATATATATTTTTAAAGATTTTATTCATTTATCCTTTTAGAGAGAGACCAAGCAAGTGCAACTGGGGGAAGGGGCAGACGGGGAGAGAGAATCTCAAGCAGACTCCTCAAAGAGCACCGAGCCCAATGGGTACCTGATCTTACAACTCCAAGATAATGACCTGTACCAAAATCGAGTTGGCTGCTTAACCAACTGAGCTACTGAAGCATCCCCTTTATTTTTAACTTTTTTGAGTAAACTCCATACTGTTTTCCACAGTGGCTACACCAGTTTGCATTCCCATCAACAGTGCAAGAGGGTTCCATTTTTCTCCACATCCTTGCCAATATGTGCTGTTTCTTGTGTTTTTTATTTTTGGCTATTCTGACAAGTGTGAGATGGTATCTCATTTTAGTTTTTCTCATTTTCATTTCCCTCATGATTAGTGATGTTGAGAATCCTTTCATGTGTCTTTTGGCCATCTGGATGTTTCTTTGTTCTTGTCTTCTGCCCATTTTTAAATTAGATTATTTGTTTTCAGGGTGTTGAGTTGTATAAGTTCTTCATAAATTTTGGACACTAACTCTTTATTAGATATGTCACTTGCAAATATCTTCTCCCTTTCAGTAGGTTGTCTTGTTGATTATTTCCTTCACTGTGCTTTTTATTTTTGTGTAGTCTCAATAGTTTATTTTTGCTTTTATTTCCCTGGCCTCAGGAGACATCTAGAAAAATGTTGCTACAGCCTTTGTCTATTCAATTCTTAAGACATATGCACAGTTGTGTGGGTATATCTTACCATGGCATTTAACTACAGCATGGTGTTCTAGAATATTCACCCACCACACGTTCCTTCTCTGATCCCCTATTGATGGTCAGTACATCAGTTAAGGTAATATCAGCTAATGGATCAAATGTGATAAACTTGTTATGAGAAGTATCAAAACACTTATTCCTGATAGCAAGCATTTCTCTTTTAATGTAGGACTTCAGGGACCCAGGCACCTATCTTGCGAGCTCTGTCATCTTCAAAGTCTCGAAGGCTGCCAAGGTTTCTGGTAATGATAAGGAAGGGGAGAGAGGACTAAAGATTGAGGATTTTCTGAGCCATACCTAGAAGGATGCAGAAATACAGAACACCTCTCATCATGTTCCATTGACTAGAGCTTGGTAACAGGCTATACCCAATACCAGGAAGGCTGGAAAGCTATTGTAGAAGGTATTGATTTTTTAAATTGCAGTTTTTAAATTGGTATATGGATAAAATTAATTTTTTTCCAATATTCACCTTGTATATTATGACCTTACACATTCACTTGTTAGTTCTAGTTATCGATACATAGAGTCGTTTCTACATAAACAATCATGTCATCTGTGAATAGAGAAAGTTTGACTTCTTCCTCTGTCTTTATGGCTTTCTTTCTTCTTACCTTGTTGCAGTGGCTACAATTTCTAGGACAATGTTGAATAGAAATGGTGAGCAAGAGTATCCTTTCTTTGTCATTAACTGTAGCAGGAAAGCATTGATCATTTCATCATTGAGTATGATGTTAGCTTTAGGTCTTTTGTTGATGCCTTTTATCAGATTGAGGAAATTTCCTTCTAGTCCTAGTATACTAAGTGGTTTTTATACTAAATTGATGTGGAATTTTGTTAAATGCTTTTCCGGCATCTATTTAAATCTTGTGATTTTTTTTTTCTCTTTATCATGTTAACACGGGGATTTTACTTATTAGTTCTCAAACCTTGAACCAATTTTGCATTCTCAGTATAAAACTCATTTGTTCATAATGCATTGATTTATTAATATTTTTGCTAAGTACTCATTTATATGTACATGAGAGATATTAATCTACAGTATCCTTGTATTGCCTGTGTCTGGTGTTGGTATTAAGAAAATTTTGGCTTCATAAAATAAGTTAGGATGTGTTTCCTACTCCTTTTTCTGGAAGAGTTTGTATAAGATGGTGTTTTTCCCTTAAATGATTGATAGAATGTGCTAATGAAACCATCTGGGCCTAGAGTCTTGTTTATGAGAAGGACTTTGATAATAGTCAATATCTTTAATAGGTATAGGCATTAGATTACTTATTTCTCCTTCTATCAGCTTTAATAAGCTTGTATTTTTTTAAAAAGATTTTATTTATTTATTTGACAGAGAGAGATCACAAGTAGGCAGAGAGAGAGGAGGAAGCAGGCTCCCTGCTGAGCAGAGAGCCCGATGCGGGACTTGATCCCAGGACCCTGAGATCATGACCTGAGCCGAAGGCAGCGGCTTAACCCACTGAGCCACCCAGGCGCCCCAATAAGCTTGTATTTTCCATGGAATTTATTTTGTCTAAATTATTATTATTATTTTTTTACGATAGACAGAAGAATTTAATACTTTTTTTTACGATAGACAGAAGAATTTAATACATTTTTTTGTCTAAATTATTTAATGCCATAAAATCATTCATAATGTTTGCTTATCCTTTTAATGTCTTTTCATTCCTGATAATGGTAATTTGTGTTCTTTTTATTTTCTTGATTAGTGTAACTATGGCTTATCGATTTTGTTAATCTTAGAACCAACTTCTCATCTTCTTAACATGCTCCATTTTTGTATTTTCTCTATTTTTCTCTTTTACAGTCTATTAATTTTCTCAATTGCATCAATTATTTTATTTATATTGTGTTTCCTTTGGGTTTACTTTGCTCTTCTTTATAGTTACTCAACATGGAATCTTAGATTATTGATTTAAGAAAATTCTTCCATTTAAAATAAATAATTATAGGTACAATTTTCCTCTGAGATTCTAAGCATGTTTTAGCTGCATCCCATATATTTTAATATACTTTGTTTTAATTATTAGTCAGTTCAAAATATTTTATAATTTCCCTTAATTTCTTCTTTGATTTGTTGAAAGTATGTTTAATTTCCAAATATTTGCAGTTTATTTTTTCCTAGATAACTTACTGTTATTGATTTCTAAATCCACTGGACAGAGAACATATGCTGTATGAATTTTATCTTTTGAATTTATTGGCACTTAGTTTCTGGTTCAGCACATAATCTACCTTGATGAATGTACCATATATACTCTGAAGTTGGTAGTAAAGTGTTCTACAGATGTCATTTAGGTCAAGTTGGTCAACAGTATTTTTCAAATCTCTGTCCCCACTGATTTTCTTTTCTTTCTTTTTTTTTTTTTTTGGTCTAATTTTTCTATCAGTAACTGAAAGAGAAAAATTAAATTTCCAACTATAATTATGGATTTTTTTTCTTTTCTTAGTTCTACCTATTTTTGCCTCATGTATAGATGACCTATACTTTTAAATTTTGATTTTTTGTCTTCCTGAAGAATTTATTCTTCTATAATTTGAAATGTCTCTTTATTGAAAGCAATTTTTTGTCTTACAGAGTATCATATACAATCCTAATGTGGCAAATTTAATTTTCTTAAGTTTCCTTTTTGCATGGTATATTCTCTTCTATAGGTTTACTTTAAACTTGTCTATATCTTTGTATTTAAAATATCTCTTATATACAAAAATCCTAATTCAGAGTGATACATGCACCCTGATGTTTATAGCAGCATTGTCTATAAGAGTCAAAGTATGGAAACAGCCCAAGTGTCCATTGATAGATGAATGGATGAAGACTCTGTGAGAAATATATATGAATATATGTATACATATATTCATATATATTTTTATATATTCATATATAAATTATATTCGTATAAATATTTATATTCATATTTATATAAATATGAACATGTTTGTATTTATACGAATATTCATATATATGAATACATGTATGCATATATTCATATATATATATATTACTATTGCTTAACCATCAAAAAGAATGAGATCTTGCCATTTGTAACAGAATAGATGGAGCTAGAGAGTATTTTGTTAGGCTGAATAAGTCAGAGAAAGACAAATACCCTATGATTTCTAATCATACCTGGAATTTAAGAAACAATAAATAAGCAAAGGGGGAAAAGAGGGAGGGGGTAAACTAAGAAACAGACTCTTAACTATAGAGAACAAACATGATTACCAGATGGTAGGTGAGTGGGTGGGTGAAATAAGTGATGGGGATTAAGGAGTGTACTTGTGATGAACACCCAATGTTGTATGTAAGTGATAAATTACTATATTGTACAACTGAACCTAATATGACACTGTATGTTAATTGATTAGAATTTGAATAAAAACTTAAAAAAAATCTTGCAGATAGCGTATTAGATATGTCTTTTTTTCCTCAATGAAACAGACAATCTCTGCTTTTTGAGTGTTTAGTCCACTTACACTTAATATAATCATGGTTGTATTTAGGGTTGCCATTTTGCTGTGTGTGTTCTGCTTGTCTAAATTGTATTTTGTTCCTTTGTTCTTTCTTTCCTATCTTCTTTTGTGTAATTTTTTTTTTTTTAGAATTTTATTTTTATCGGCTGACTTTTATTTTAGTGGTTGCTTTAGGGATTATAATACATATTCTTAACTTTTCACAGTCTATTTTGAGTTAATATCATACCATTTCACCTAAACTATACATTACAGTCATGTTACTTTCACTGATTTACATTATCCTTTGTATATAGCTATATATATGTATATGTACATACATATACATATAATATATACTTACAATATACATATGTATAGCATCCACATATATTATAAGCCTCACAATTTAGTGTAATAGTTATTGCTTTATACGTATTACCATATATATTTGTCAGAAATTAATTGACTGAGCCAACCAGGTACCCCATAAGTGGAAGTTTATACCTTTTGACCCCCTTCATCCATTTCACCCCCCCCCACCCCCAGCCTCTGGTAACCACCAATCTGTTCTCTTTACCTATAAGCTTGGTTTTTGTTTTTAGATTCCACATATAAGTGAGATCATATGGTACTTGTCTTTCTCTAACTTATTTCACTTAGCATAAAACCCTCAAGTTTCACCCACGTTGCATAAAGACAAGATTTCCCTTTTTTAATAGTTGGATAATATTCTACTGTGTGGATATATATACCACATTTTCTTAATCTATTCATTTACTGATGGACACTTAGGCTGTTTCCATGTTGTGGCTATTATACACCTTGTACATTCTGGTTACAATAAACATGAGGTATGTGTATTTTGGAGTTAGTGCTTTCATTTTCCTTGGGTAAATACCCAGAAATGGAATTGTTTAATCATATGGTAGTTTTATTTTTTATTTTTTGAGCAAACTTCATAGTCTTCCATAATGGTTGCACAAATTTACATTCTCATTAACAGTGCACAAGGGTTCCCTTTCCACATCCTCACCAACATTTGTGATTTCCTGTCTTTTTGATAATAGCCATTCTAACAGATGTGAGGTTCTTTCAGCATTTTTAAACATGTCATTACATTGACTTTTTGCCTTCAATTGATTTTGTTGAGAAATCAACCATAGTTCCTAATTTTGTTCTCTTGTGTGTAAAGTATCCTTTTTTGTCAGGGTTCTTTTAAGATTTCTTCTATCTTTGATTTTTAACAATAAACTATAATGTACCTAGGTGTGACTTATTTGTATTTGTCCTGCTCACTAAGATTCTTCATTTTTTTAATTCACATTTCTCATCAAATTTCGGAATTTGGACTATTTCTATAAATATTTTTACCCTTTCTATGTCTTCCTTCTTTTTGAAACTCCAGTTACACCTGTATTAGAACTTTAATATTTTTCCACAGGTCATTTTATTTTATTTTTCTCAGTCATGTCACACAACTATTAAGCCCACCTAGTGAAATTCAGAACTCTTTTGATAACCAAATCCTCCTAAAACACTACTGTCTCTATGTAAGTCTTTTAAGAATCTACAACATTCATTTTATTTTTTGTAAATTATGCCTCAAGAAAGAAATACCACAGAGGCACCTGGTAGCTCAGTTGGTTAAGTGTCTGCCTTTGGCTTGGGTCATGAACCCAGGGTCCTGGAATGGAGCCTTGAGTCAGGCTCCCTGCTCAGCAGGGAGGCTGCCTCTCCCTTTCCCTCCCTCTGTCCCTGCTCATGCTCTCTCTCTCAAATAAATAAATAAAAGCTTTAAAAAACAAAGAAATACTACAGTGGTTTCCACTGCCTACTAAATGCAGGACAACTGTCTTACTTTGGCACTCAAGCATATCTAAAATAGTTATGTATATCTCTGGTATATGCAAAAAACAGCTGCCTGGATATAAAAGAGACTGATCACATTGGTATCCTCTAGGGATAAGAACTGATTGTGAAACAAGCATGTGAGGGAAACTTTTCAACATTTATTTTAGAAATCTGAACCAATTTAGAAGTTATTTATTTCAACAATGGTAGCACCCAAAAGCATACTATCCTATTTCCATTTCTTTTTTTTAAATTTAATTTTATTTATTTATTTGACAGAGAGAGATCACAAGAAGGCAGAGAGACAGGCAGAGAGAGAGGGAAGCAGGCTCCCTGCTAAGCAGAGAGCCCGATGTGGGGCTCGATCCCAGGACCCTGGGATCATGACCTGAGCCGAAGGCAGAGGATGAACCCACCAAGCCACCCAGGTGTCCCCCTATTTCCATTTCTGATCAATCTTCTCTCCCATTCCTGGACAGTACATTTCCTTCTTTGGTCTAATCATTGTAAGGCCACCAGCCTGCACTTCTTTTTCTTAACATGCATCCAAGGCCTTAACCTGCCTTTGAGCCCCAGTTGGCATCTCTGTTTATGAAGCATTCTGTATTTGTACTCTGGCAGTTAGAGGTTTCTGCCTTTGTCTAAAAGGGGGTGCGGGTAGAGCTGATCTCAGGGATAACGAGACTGAGGGACTTGGATGTCATTGGTACCTCCAAGCATTTGTACATTTATACCTACCTCTTTTTGCATGCTGATTTGGTTCTCCCAGGCTCACTGTACAGAGGAAACTGGAACAAAAGCTTCAGGCAGCTCCAGACACATTTGTTTTTGTTTGTTTGTTTGTGTTTGTTTAATATTTTATTTATTTATTTGACAGATATCACAAGTAGGCAGAGAGGCAGGCAGAGAGAGAGGAGGAAGCAGGCTCCCCACGGAGCAGAGAGCCTGCCGTGGGGCTCAATTCCAGGACCCCGGGATCATGACCCGAGCCAAAGGCAGGAGGCTTCAACCACTGAGCCACCCAGGTGCCCCCACATTTGTTTTTTTAATAGCCACAAGATCAAAGAGAAAAAAGCATTCCCACAACAACTTCAGTAAGAAAAATTCCAAGGAGGGACTTAGATTGATGTGAATTTGGCTGGAACAAGGACATGTGGCAAATCACTGATCAATTCGGCCTGTGACTGGCAGACTGACCAGAGCTATATGGCTGGAGGGTGTAGGGGAGCATTTCTCCAAAAGGGGAGGAGAGAGACACCTACCTGTGACAAGATATTAGTACACACTCACTGTTTCTTCCTTGGCAACTGCCATGCCCACTGGCCTATGTTTTCCGTGATACTTTTTTACATCATATGTTGGGTTGTTATACAGAATATACCTGCGTTCTTTCAAGTACAACATGGGATAATCTTATTTTTTCTAAACTTTAATCTCTGAATAAATAGGGTTATAAGTGTTAAACACCAACAAATTCTAGCAAGGATATGAAGATGGAGCTTTGCTAACACTTACATAAAAGCTAAAGTCAGATGCAAGAGATGTGTTGTAGTATGGTTGCTTTAAGAGCTCTCTCTGGGCGGGGCGCCTGGGTGGCTCAGTGGATTGAGCCTCTGCCTTCGGCTCGGGTCATGATCTCGGGGTCCTGGGATCGAGCCCCGCAAGCCCCGCATCGGGCTCTCTGCTCAGCGGAGAGCCTGCTTCCTCCTCTCTCTCTGCCTGCCTCTCTGCCTACTTGTGATCTCTGTCAAATAAATAAATAAAAATTTAAAAATATATATTTAAGAGGTCTCTCTGGGCAAAAGAGCAATTGGAAGGGAAGAGACTGTTCGGGCTAAAAGTCAGGGTAAGCGTGATGGGGCAGTTTCTGACTCTAGTACTAGATTAGGCTGCTTCTTCTCTGAGTTAGCACCCTTATTTGTCAATGACAGTTCAACCTATACTGAGACCGCATTATAGCTTTTGCATATTTAATGGTAGAAGACACAGATATCACAATTTAATAGCTATCATATTTAATATTTTCATACCCATTAATGCTGTTTGGATCACTATTCTTGTCCTTATAGAAAAAAGTATTATTAACAGCTCACTTTGACTTAGTGGACTTGAAAAAGAAATCAGTTAGTTGAGTGTTTTAGACTTATAAATTCTTTGCTGAAAAAAGTATTTATTTAGTGAAGACAAATACTGGTATCACTAGGAATGAAGAATAAAATTAGTATAAACTTTTTTTTAAAGATTTTATTTATTTGCCAGAGAGAGAGAGAGATCACGAGTAGGCAGAGAGGCAGGCAGAGAGAGAGAAGGGAGGAAGCAGGCTCCCTGCAGAGCAGAGAGCCCAACGCAGGGCTCGATCCCAGAACCCTGGGATCATGACCTGAGCCAAAGGCAGAGGCTTTAACCCACTGAGCCACCCAGGCACTCCAAATTAGTATAAACTTAAGCTTAGAGGAAACTAATAAACTCTGAACTCTTTTACTTAATTCATAATTTACTTTGATACTTTGTCAATGATAATGTATTCAGAGGTGTTGTTACATAATTATGGCCAGAATTCCAGCCCTAAGCTTCATTTTGTTACTGCTTTACAGTAACAAAATTTTTACAGTTACAAAATACAGTACAATTTTTATAAAGGGCATTCCCCAGAAGACAATGAGGAGAAAAATAACATAAGGTAAACAATTCTGGTAACTAAAAATGAAACCTATAAAGAACTTCAGGTTATTGGTGGAATCATCATTCACGTCTTTGCCCAGGTAATTGTCATGGGTAAAGGCAGATGCTCTATTGCCTTCAAAGTGGTGAGAAATCCTGTGTCATGTCTTGGTTCAGTAACATACTTCCTGGGAGATCCTCAAGGGAGCCCCACACACAAGGAACAATAGGTCATGAGAGACTAGCAGCCACTTTAGCTGAGCCTGTGATATATACCCCCCAGACCTCCTTACAGAGCCTGAAAAAGCTGGCCTGGAGCCTGAGGCTCCTGCTTTAGACCTAAATAGGATTTCTTTTCCTAACCCCCAAACCCAAATCTTAGAACACTATTCCCTGTGCCCAGGCCACGGTAATGAATCCAAAGCAATGATGCATAAGCTAAAGAGTGTACGTAAGAAAAAGAGGCCAAGACTGGGCAGGATCTTTACTTTTCCTCCATGATGATGTGGGGCTTGTCCCAGAAATATTGGAAATAACTGGGGGTCCTAGCTTGACTCAGTCAGCTGACTCAAGTCAGCAAGTGACTTGATCTAGGGGTTGTGAGTTTGAGACTGTCAGGTGAAGAGATTATTTAAAAAAATAAATAAAATCTTTAAGACAAAACCCTGAAAATGACCAAACTTAGGCAACAATCTTTCTTAGCAAATATGCAACATGATACTAACCTTCTGAAAAGCATGATGGGTTATGAGAGAGCACCAGTGGGAATGAGATGGGATGCTTTGCATGACATCTTACATCCCTATGGCCTAGCATCTGATTCCAGGCACAGCTAGAACGCACAGTTCCCAGGTGTCAGTGCCTTTTGCTGGCAGGGCCACACCTGCCCTATAGGTACTGTTATGGCCTGGGGTGACAGGGAGGTGGGAGTTGTGAGAGCATACCTCACACAGCTACATGTGCAATCTGGATGTGTGGGGTTAGGACCCCATGGAGCAACCTTTGGCTTGTGGACATAGCCCATTGTTAATGCTTTTCCCTTTTGTCTGCAAGGTAGACAATTCTGAGGTACACTTTTCCTGGTCTTCTTAGAAGGCTGACCCCCACTGGCCTACAGTGGTGACTACTCAATGATGATGGCACATCTGATGATGGCTTTCATTCCTCCCCATCTTTTTTTTTTTTTAAATTTATTTATTTTTAGAAAAACAGTATTCATTATTTTTTCACCACACCCAGTGCTCCATGCAATCCATGCCCTCTATAATACTCACCACCTGGTACCCCAACCTCCCACCCCCCGCCACTTCAAACCCCTCAGATTGTTTTTCAGAGTCCATAGTCTCTCGTGGTTCACCTCCATTCCTCCCCATCTTATGCTCCCTTTCTCTTCACTGCTGATCCCTGGGAGGCCAGGACGAAACAACTACCCCAAGCAAGTTTTGTCTCAGCTCTGCTCCTCAAGGAGCAGGACTGAGGCAGGATGTCATCTGAGGTACTTTATGCAGAAGTCTGTTTTTGTGGAAGGAAAGTGGCTATTTTCTATCATTCTTTAAGTTTCATTAATTAGCATAGGGACCCACCCTCTACCTTTCAGCTAGTCCTTTAAGAACATGGCTCTTCCGTGTCTGCCAGAATACCTGATCTAGGCCTGTGCGCTATCTTTGAGACAGTTGTCAGGGTTCAAATCGAAAGAACAAAACACCAAATGTGTACCCCAAGCCACCAGAAATGGAGTATATCCAGCAGGGGGAAAGAGTGTATCAGACAGGTGTATGGTTCTGTTTTGGGAGATATTTGAGTCTTCCTATTGAAATAAGTTTTCTTCCTTTGTCTACATCTTGGAGGCTATTGAAAGTTGGGTCTGGGTTGCAAATCTGACTCTGGTTAACTTAAGCAGAAAACAAAGTAATTTGCAGGAAAGATGAGAATCCAGATTTGGAGCCTTTATAGCTATGAAGGACATACAAGTGAAAATGTTTATAACCACTGTACCAGACCCCAAATTTTGTAGCCTCTTAAACTACTGCCATGCTGCCATCACCAGCACCAGAATAGATCCTGCCATGTTTCTGGTGGCATTTCCTAGTGGTGCTTTAGCTGGGCCCACAGGTATTACTTGCCCTGGCAGTGCCATAGAGCCCCATTTAATTGGCTATTATTTTACAAAAACAAAGCAGACACCCATGTGGACAGCAAAATGAAGGGGGTCCATTTGGCCACATCCAAAGATACCTTTTAATGTTATCACATGTTTCTAACTGGGTTTAGTGAGATTCTGGATTCCATGTTCCTTCATTTAATCAAAAGTTACATTTTCATCTATACAATAGGGCTCTTATAATTTTGTCTTTGGACCCTCCCCTGTAGACATAAACATCTTTAAGTCTCAAGAGATCTGGGAATGGGAGGATAGAAGAGGCTTCTGAAAACATTTTTCTAGGCATCCAGCCATAGAGGCCCTTCTAGAAAACCCTTATAGGTTATTAGAAAAAGTAGGATGTGAGATGGTCCATGGCCTTTGTTGACAGCATGGCCAAGCCTCATGCTAACCAAATACCATCTCCCACTCTTTCAGGTGTCTGTGGTCACTTTAAAGAAACATTTTCAGACACCACACTGGAGACTGAAGGAAATGTACTAGCTGTTCTAGAGAGTCAAAATTCTAAAGCCCCAGGATGCTAAGCATACTCTTAGTGATATGAAAACTTCCTGTTTGTCTTTAAGCACAGGTATTGGTTTTTCTTTAATCTTTTACAATAATTCTAATTATGAGTAGAACAATGTTCTAACAAAACCAATGTGTACAAATCACAGATTGGATTCTATGAGAAGCAGATGGAGTTAGGAATGTGAATGGTTTCAGGAATTCCCCTTCTTTGAGGGACCGGAGGCATGTTTAGCTCTACTGAGATGGACCTTTTCCAACAGCTGTGTCTGACTCCTGGGCTCAGAAGCAGCTCTGCCTGTGTCCAGAGTATCCTCAAGCTTCTTGTGATGATTCTGACTGCTCCTTATGCCCCTACCCATAGGTGTTCAAACCCATCCAAGAGTCCAGGAAAAGAGCTGTTTCCATACTACCCCTAGTTTCTGCCCCACTCAGCTTTCTCTCCTCTCCTCCTTTGCCTGCCTAAACCTCTTCTTCCTACAGTTAGGAAGCAAAAGCCCTGCTTGCAAAGAGAGACTGGAGGTAACAGAAAGCTTTTGCTGCTGGCTACCAGCCCAGGTTGGCCCATCCAAACACGCAATGATAAAGACTACTGGTCAGTCATTTGGACATTTTCTTAACACTTAACGGAGGCAGCTTATCATGAGTTGCCTTTCCCCTGACACCACAAGTCTACATTTAATTCATCCCTGCTTTCTAGTTTCCAGATAAGAGAGTTTAAAATAATATTCAGTCCTTTGTGAATGGATACCTTGTCAGAAGGTTAAAAGGAAGAATCACCAGGGTGCGGTGATATGAATGACCCTCCTTGAGTAAAAGCCCTGTGCTAATTTAGAGAGTCCTTTCAGTCTCAGGATCCAAAATAGGTTCATTTAGGATTGCAAACATTTCTAGTGGGAATAGTTAGCAGTGGAGCCAGCCCATACTGGAGGGAAGTCACTGGCACCATTCTGGAAGCACCTTTCTGTGGGGTCTTCTAAGACAGAAGGATACCTGTGAGCAGACTTGATGCTGGAAGAAAGACTTTAGAAAACCTGTCCAGGGAGGCCTAGATTGCAGGCCTCCCACAGGCTCTCTCTTGGGTTCTGGGGTATCCACTTTACCCACACCAGCTTCAAAGACCATGCAGAATAAATGTCAGACACATCAGAGATGAAGAATCCCTGGGTTAACCCTTCAGTGCTCCAGTTTATAACCACTTCTGGTTTGCCATGGGTGATTAATGGCTACTTTGAAAATCAGCAAGTGCTGAAAAACTCAATTCCCAAATGACAAGAGGGCAGATGCTAAGGCTCTAGGCACTAAAAAAACAGCAAATGTTCCCCTTCTGTGTAAAAAAAAATGAGTGGGAGGGAAGAAGTGACTTGCAAAGATTTGCTGCTCTTGAAAATTAGTCTTTACCTTAAATTACCCAATGCAAGTGACTATGCTGCCCAGCTTGAGGGGCTTTGGCTTGAAGCTTCCAGGACACCTGGGAACTAATACATCATTTCTCAAACGCTGTAAACCATGATGGCAAACTTCCCTCTGATGACATATAATTTCTGTGCGAGATTTGTAACACCCAGAAGTGCCTAGTGCTTAGTGTGGATTAGCATCTATACCTGACTATCTACCTGAATCCTCTCTCTTGAATCAGCTCAAGGTGATGATCTATCCTTGACTCTCCACCTTGTCCATTTCTCTGTCCTGAATCCAGTCCACTGGCAGAAGGTAGTGGCACCATCTCAGTAGAGAAATGACAACATTTCTGCACTTCGCTGGTGGCCAGTCATTTAATTCCTATTTATTAGGTTCAACATCTGCTGAATCTTTTGAGGGAGTAATGTTTTAGTTACCTATTGCTGTATAATAAATTGCTCCAAAACTAAACAGGTAGAAACACCAAACACTTATTATCACACCGTTTATAAGGGTCAGGAATCTGAGAGTGGCTTTAGCAAGGGTGTTCTGGTTCAGGGTCTCTCTTGTGAGGTTGCAGTCATCTCAAGTCTTGTTTGAGGATGGAGACTCTGCTTCCAAGTTCACTCACATAGTCAGTGGTTGGCCTCAGCACCTCACTGGCTGTTGTCTGAAGCTTTCATTCTTTACCATGTGAGCTTCTCCTAAAGCTGTTCCCAAGAGCTTGCTTCTCCCAGAGAGAGTGATCAGATAGAGAGAGCACACAAGAGTGAGATAGAAGCTACAGTCTTCATATAAACTAGTCCTGGAAGTGGTGTGCTATCATTTCTACTGTATGCTATTGGTCATGCACAGACCAATCCTGGTACAACGTGTAAAGGGAATACATAAGGGTGTGAATACCAGGGTAGGGGTCATGTTAGTGATTGCCTCTGATCATTGGCAGAGGAGCTTAGAGTCAAGTTCAGACACTGCTTCTGACCTATTCACCTTCACCTTTAATACCTCTAGAAGGGATCCAGTTTGAATCTTGTAAGGGCCTATTTAGCCAGAGTGGCCCCACCTCGGTTGAACAACCATTCTGTTGTTTATGCAGTAAAACTTAAATTGAACCTGACCTCCCAGGGGAACTTATTTAAAAACAAGTCCAGGAAACCAGTCCCAGGTAACAGAGCCCAAATACAAGGGTGGGTCAGGTCAGGTGGAGATAACAGCCCGAATGCAGGGATGAGCTGGATCAGGTGGAGACATCCAATCAGTAAAGCGTGTGTACTGTCTCCCTAGCTACCAAGGAGTGTGGACCTTGCCTTTTGGGCGCCAATTCTCACCAAGGTGATAGGCTAGTTCAAATGTCTACTATAGGGTAAATTGTAATTCAGTTGGTCACTTATGTGTGACCTAGCATGACTGTGCAGCTTTCTCTGTGTGTTACAATCTCATTCGCCACCTGTGTGGGGCCAGGCCGAACCACATGGCCTTTGCTCTATAAAAGTTAGTTTGTAGGCAGGGAGGGGTCCCGGGCGTGGCCCCGGCTGGTCGGTTTGATTCTTGATGCTTGGGGTGAAATAAAGCTTTGCTTGACCTTCGCTTTGTATCAGTCTCGCTCCTTTAATCATGGACCCATTATTGGGGGACACAACACTGGGGACCCAACAAATCTCAGTCTACAAACTCAGGTGTGTGAAAAACAAAGCAACTCTTATTTTAAGCCTCCATTTTACTGGGTCCTCAGAAACTTTAACTTTACTCTTTTTCAGGGGAGCCAGGGTATGGGGAGGGATCTCCCTGGTTTTGAAGCATTTGTCAACACACACTCATACGTGGTAAAACAGAATATGCATTTTCCTGGGGACTCTCTGCTACTTCCAGACGGTAGCCGGGAATCTATCTGGGCAGCCATGTAGAAACTTACCTGCCTGGGTGTACTATATCCCTTTTCTTTCTGGGGTCTGGTACCTTCCCAGATGGTTCTTCCTGGCAAATGAGAGCAGTCTAACTCTGCCACTAGACTTCTCAACTCCTCTGCTTGCTTTCACTTCCATAGCCAAGGGGAAGCCCTTTCTAGGCTATTTATTTCATTTTACTACCACCTTTCTTGAGAATTATACCCTAGACCCAGGGGGTTCTGGAAACAAGCTCTGTAGTCCCAGCTGCTTGAGACTTCTGCCCTGAGGCAATGAACCCAGGGCCGCCTATATTCTTAAAAGGTGAAAACATGGGCAGTAAAAGGAAAGGTTAAATATCCTGCTGTACTTGCATGCTTGCTGTACTTCAGTTGGCTGGGCTCTGCATTGTCCATCTTGTCTCCATTCCTTTGCGGGCTGTTCTGAAGTTTGGCAGGCATATACACACTTGCCTGCAACTCCAAATCATGTTCTTCAGGCAGTTTAAGACTTGTTTTCTTTCTGACACCTTTCCTGATCTCAAGTTCAGGGACCATCACCCTTCACTCTACATTTTATAGAGCTCCATTGGTCTCATTCCTTATTTACTGCAACCTTCTCTGTGTCAATTCAGAACTCACAAACTGGCAGTCTGTTTGCTGAATCTGTCCCAAAGATACAGTTTAACCCATGCCACTTTTTGTCTTCAATTTGAATTATTGTCAATATTTTAAAACAGGAATTTCTCATAAATTTGGGTTTCTGGCTTGCACTGAAAAATCATACCTGGTAGCACCAAACCCGCCTTTCCATGGAATAATAATCGGTTAGTGCCTCCTTTAGATGAGATCTGCTTTCTCTAGTCTGTACCTGTCCCTTTCACCCTTCTTAACACCTGCTAAGCCTGTTTGACTCTGGCTCTGGTTTCTTGTGTAGTTACCTCACATCTCATAGGCTGATTGTTTGAGATGTTTTTCTTTTCCATTTGATGATTACCCAGCACACTGGGCTGAACAGACTATAAGCAGAATAAAGCTAGAACTATACCATCAAAATGTTAGAAGTCAGTAAATAATAGGTCCTGTCAACTATTTTTGCCCAGAATCCAAGGTCTGAGTAAGCAAAGCTTTCTGTGTAGTAAATAACTCCCAATTTATAATTGGTTTATAGCTAATAATTGATAATAATCAGGCATCATTCCCTGGTTGGTCTGTCTTGATATATACATTTGGTAATTCATTTGCAGTAGGGCCTGAAGAGATCCATACTAAATGGAAATGCTTGTTCTTTTTACTAGAAGTATAATTTACTCTCCAATATGAGTCTGGCATAGGTAATTGAATGCTAAGGTCTTGGGGTAGGTGTGTGTGTGTGTGGGGGGAGTGGGGATAAACTAAGTGAGGGGGAATCAATGAGGCCAGAGAGTTCAGAGGAGGCTGAGTATGACTGCAAGTAATAGGAAGTGGTCAGCTTCTGGGGTTGCCAAGAGATTTGGCATTTGCATTAGTTCAATCTAAATGAGGTCCCCAATCCATTCTGTATTATGGGGTTGAACATGGCTCAAAGCTCATCTTTGAGAACACTCCCAGGAAAAGATGTAAACATACCTTGATTTCCTATCTTTCTTGTCACCCTTTTGCAGGTTTACTGACCTGAGGTCTCAGGAAGCTTGGCACTTTGCCCAAGGTCATAGTTAGTGATCCTTACTCTGGGCCTTAGCATCCCAAACACAGAGCTGCTGGGCTCTCTTGGGATGACCTTTACCCCAGAGGCTCCCCAGCTTTTTTTTAATTTTTTAATATTTCAATAAACATAATGTATTATTTGCCCCAGGGGTACAGGTCTGTGAATCACCGGTTTTACACACTTCACAGCACTCACCATAGCACATACCCTCCCTAATGCCCATAACCCCACCACCCTCTCCCGACACCCCTCCTGCTCCCCAGCTTTGTTAGAGAAGTGTGGGACCTCTGGGAGTAGTGAGGGGGATGTATCTCTCTCCTTTGCGGGCTAGGGGTTTCTGGATTTCTGGCTTGGACTTCTAGGATCAACTTGGACTTTTGGGATAACCCATCTTCTTGACTCGTAGTCCTAAATTTCCTTCTGCCAGTTCTTTCTGTGCCTTCTGGCTTCTCTGCTTATGACATCCCTCTACCTAGAATGGCTCCAGTACAGAGCCAGTTTGACTTTGGAGGCTGTTTTGCAAAATTAAGAGCCTGCTTTGACATGGCTTCAAGGAACACCCCAGGAGCTTCAGCAACAGCAGCAGTTGCTTCATTCAATCCCGGGATACAACAAATGCTCCAAATAGGGCCATGCAGGCCTAGCATTGCACAGCCACCCAGCAAGCAGCCATTTAATCTCAATTGCTCCCCACAGTGGAGCAATTAAAAGAGGACGCCAGCAGGGCAAGGATCACTGGCGAATCTTTTGAGGGAAGGAGACCCCAGGGCTGCCTTGCCAAAGGCTCTCCCCCTCCATTCACACACTGTGCAAGAATGCAAACCCGTGGGGCTGCCAGTTGGATGGAGGGCTGCCCCAGAAACGGGAGCCGAGTTTCAGTACAGATGGCTGCAAGAGTGGCAGCAACACAGAATAGTATCCCCAGGGATCGAAACTTCCAAAATGAGATTTACAGTTCTGGCCCGCCCCCCTTTGGGAGGAAACACCTGCTCCAGCAGCTTTGGGAACGGCCTCTTATTATCAACTTCTGTGCAAGGATCAGATTTTTGCAACTAGTGCCTGGTGTGAAATAAAAGCTATTTTGAGGTGGGAGGAGTTCTCAACCTTTTCCTCTTTGCATTTTGTGTCCTGATTAATTTTTCTCTAATGTTTTATTTCCAAGTCTTCTTTCTTTCACAATTCCTCCTTTTTTAGCTTCTTTTCTACCCTCCTCACCTCTCCCAATTTTCACAGACCGTGCTTTGGAGACCAAGCCAGGGTTTGCCAGTGGTTCCCAGCCCTACCTGCCCATCAGAATCACCTGGACCTCCAAAGAGTTATGCCTGGGCCCCAGCCCAGACCATTTAAATCAGAATCTCTAGGGTGAGGGCCCTGGCATAGAAATGCAAGTTTCCCCATGGATTCTAGTGTGCAGCAAGGGGTCAGAACCACTGACTACACCAATGATGCTAAGAAGTAAAACAGATTGGACTGGTCTGGTTTCCTGGGGTTAATGCTTATACACAAGTCCCTAGAAAGATGAGTTTTGAGAAGTAAATTCATTTTTTCATAACTATTCTCCTATTATACAAGTGATACATGTTCTGAGGAAGAAGTAGAAGTGAAAAAAATTATAATCTAGCCATTCAGACCACCATTAATATTTTTATGTATACTTATTTCTTTTACTCTTATTTTTTGTACATGCATGGAGTTCTTGAATAAAAATGGATATGTAGCTGCATAACCTCTTTTAACATCACAAACCTCTTCTATATAAGCAAATACATTATAGAACACAATTTTAAGTGATGACATAGTATTGTTTTGTTTACAGATTTTTTTTTATTATGTTCAGTTAGCCATTGTATCATTAGTTTTTGAGGTAGTGCTCAACGATTCCTTAGTTGCATATAACACCCAGTGCTCATCACAACACATGCTCTCCTTAATACCCATCACCTAGTTACCCCACCTCCTCACCTCCCTCCTCTCTGAAACCCTCAGTTTGTTTCCCAGAGTCAATAGTCTCTCATGGTTCATCTCCCTCTGATTTCTTCCCATTCGATTTTCCTTCTCTTCTCCCATGTTCCTCAATGCTAAGATTCCACATGCACATGGTTCCACACATGAATGAAACCATATGATAATTGTCTTTCTCTGCTTGACTTATTTCACTTAGCATAATCCCCTCCACCCATGTTGATGCAAATGATGAGTATTCATCCTTTCTGATGGCTGAGTAATATTCCATTGTATATATGGACCACCTCTTCTTTATCCATTCATCTGTTGAAGGGCAGCTTGCCTCCTTCCACAGTTTGGCTATTGAGGACGTAGCTCTTATGAATATTGGTGTGCATGTGTCCCTTCTTTCCACTACATCTGTATCTTTGGGATAAATACCTAGTAGTGCAATTGCTGGGTCATAAGGCAGCTTTATTTTTAATGTTTTAAGGAAACTCTTTACTGTTTTCTAGAGTGACTATACTAGCTTGCATTCCCACCAACAGTATAAAAGGGTTCCCCTTTCTCCACATCCTTGCCAACATTTGCTGTTTCCTTCTTGTTAATTTTTGCTATTCTAACTGGTGTAAGGTGGTATCTCATTGTGGTTTTGATATGTATTTCCTTGATGTTTAGTGATGTTGAGCATTTTTTCATGTGTCTATTAGCCATTTGTATGTTTTCTTTGGAGAAGTATCTGTTCGTGTCTTCTGCCTACTTTTTGACTGGATTTGTTTGGTTTTTGAGTGTTGAGTTTGAGAAGGTCTTTAGAGATCTTGGATAACCAGCCCTTTATCTGTAATGTCATTTGCAAAGATCTTCTCCCATTCCATGGGTTGCTTCTTAGTTTTGTTGACTATTTCCTTTCTGGGGTCTCCATTCTGTTCCATTGGTCTATGTGTCCGTTTTTGTGCCAATACAAATGTGTGTCTTGGTGATCACAGCTTTGTAATATAGCTTGAAGTCAGGCAACGTGATGCCTTCAGCTTTGTTTTTCTTTAACATTCCCTCAGTGATTTAGGGTTTTTTCTGGTTCCATACAAATTTTAGGTTTGTTTGTTCTAGCTCCTTGAAAAATACCAATGGTATTTTAATAAGGATGGCACTGAAAGTGTAGATTACTCTGGTCAGGATAGACATTTTAATAATGTTTATTCTTTCAATCCATGAGCATGGAATGTTTTTCCATCTTTTTATATCTTCCTCAATTTTTTTCATAAGTATTCTGTAGTTTTTAGAGTATAGATAATTTTCCTCTTTGGTTAGGTTTATTCCTAGGTATCTTATGGTTTTTTTGGTGCTATTGTAAATGGGATAGTTTCCTTAAATTCTCTTTCCACAGTTTCATTGTTAGTGTATAGAAAAGCAACTGGTTTCTGTGCATTGATTTTGTATCCTGCCACATTGCTGAATTGCTGTATGAGTTCTAATAATTTGGGGGTGGAGTCTTTGGGGCATAGTATTGTTTAATCACTCATCTATTAATGGATTTGGGGCTACAGGGTTTGTTTTTTTTTCTGTTATGATGAACATAATGATGTCCACTCTTATAGCTAAATCTTTGCCCACATCTATGGTGTTGTTCTAGTCTTTTCTCTGTACTAATTCACTGGGTCATATTGTCTAGTTGCATGTCTTCACTTAAACCCAAAGTACTAACACCCCAAAATTTATATGCATTTCAATACACTTTTGTTCAAAAGGAGCTCTTACAATATCCCTCTGGTTGCCCAAATCTTGTTTCCTAGCTTCCCACCTCTTATATGTTTGGTTTTTTCTTCAAGCTGAAAAACAGGGACCCCAGCCTCAATTCTTCCTTCACCTCTAGCACAGAGCCTCCCCCCACCAATTCATTGGCAGGACATGTTGGTTTGAGCTACTTATGGTTTTAAATCTATCTATGTCTTTCCATTTTCCTACCACCTCCTAATTAAGCCATCCTTAACCTCTCACTTGGACTAAACTTCTCACTCTCGACCTTTCTCTATCTTTTTGTCGCATAGTAGCTAGAATGATCTTTTTCAGGCATAAATCACTTTATGGTATTTCCTACTTTGAAGAGTTGCACGGGTCCCTCTCTATAAGAATAAAATTCAGGGGGTGCCTGGGTGGCTCAGTGGGTTAAAGCCTCTGCCTTCAGCTCAGGTCATGATCCCAGGGTTCCAGGATGGAGTCCTGTGGTCCTGGGATCGAGCCCCACATAGGGCTCTCTGCTGTGTGGGGAGGCTGCTTCCTCCTCTCTCTCTGCCTGCCTATCTGCCTACTTGTGATCTCTGTCTGTCAAATGAATAAATAAAATCTTTTAAAAAAAAAAGAATATAATTCAGGACTTCTTACCATGATTCGTAGGTCCCGAAAATATGGCTTCTGCTTATTTTTTTTTTAAATATTTTATTTATTTATTTGAGAGAGAGAGACAGTGAGAGAGAGCACAAGCGAGGAGAAGGTCAGAGAGCGAAGCAGACTCCCCATGGAGCTGGGAGCCTGATGCGGGACTCGATCCCGGGACTCCAGGATCACGCCCTGAGCCGAAGGCAGCCGTCCAACCAACTGAGCCACCCAGGCGTCCCGGCTTCTGCTTATCTTGATAGTCTCTTCATTCTCTTTCTCCCCTTGATGATCCGGCTTCAGGCACACTCTACTCTCCTTATATATTTTTAATTTATTTTGTTTTTAAAGTTTGATTGATTGATTAATTGGTTGGTTGATTTTAGAGAGGGAGTGATAGAGAGCATGAAGGCAGAAGGAGGGGGAGAGAGAATCTCTCTGAGATTCTGAGAGAGAATCAGCAGATTCCCCGCTGAGCATGGAGCTGATGCAGGACTCAATCTCATGATCCTAGGATCTTGACCTGAAACGAAATCAGGAGTGGACGTGCAACTGACTGAAACATACAGACACCCCAGTATTCTTCCTGTTCTTAATCATGCTTTTCCTAGCTTCAGTAAATTGATACCTGCAGTGCAGCATCTACCTAGTGCCAGGGGAACCATGCAAACATGCCCCTTATGTTTCATGTTCTATGAGTAATAAAGTCTTTTGATCCAGGGATCTCATAGTTTCTACCATGACACTACAGCAGGCTAAATTTTTTAGCCTTCAAGTAGGGTAAAATCTCAGACCCTTCACAGTTATTGACATCATTCCAATGTGACTGGGAAGAAAACCCACCTCAAGATCAAATGTGTTTGGCTGCTTATTGAATACTTTTGGGTAGAAGTGGCAATTCATTTCCCATATATGATGTTCCTTCTTTTCTCCACCACACACATTTTCAGCTGAATATTAAGCAATACTGAGTCATGGGAAGATTAAACAGAAGCAGGACTGATAATCTCTTCACTGTCACATTAGTCATCCTCTTTGGTCTAGGAGTAAAGCAGGTGGCTCCTGGAGAGTACATGTTGGCTATCGTAGCTTTTCAGTAAGTTTTATACACAGCGAAAGGAGTTTAGGAACAGGTTAAACATTGACAGATTTGATTAATGCTAACTTTTCTATATGAATTTTGTAAGGAGGCCAGCACAATTTATTATTGTTGCTGTTTTTATGGAAGGAATGCATCTTCCCACAAGGATAACTGAAGTTTCCAGTATATGCTTACAACCAACAAAACTAAGGGTTTGTTTGTTTGTTTGTTTCACATTGATGTTAGGATGGTCTCCTTTTCAGAAGAAGCAACAATGGAGAATTAGGGAACTCTAATAGCACATACACCACAGCTGAAGATGGTCAATGGACTGGCTAAAATGCAGGGCTCAGTCAGTTCAGTTCTTGGGAATAACTTGGGCCAAGACTACAGTGACAAGACTCAAGATACTATTTCATTATCTTGGAATTTAATTGTGATTTTTTCCCCAAAGGTGACAAGGGCAAGCTAATGGCTTCACCTTGCGTCTACACCAGGACTGCCTCTAAATGTTATCCTCCCAGCTGCCTGCTGGCATAGTTCCCTCATTCTTTTCTTTTCTTTTTTCTTTTTCTTTTTTTTTAATTTCATTTTCATCCTTTGCTTTTCTAATTTGATTTCTTCTCCTTCCTGAAAATGGACAAAAGAGGAAGTTATGGCAAGGCTAATCCTGCTATCTGTCCTATGAGTGGACATTATGGCTGAATCCAGGGATCCAGGTTCACTGTTTGGGATGGATAACAAATGGACAAGAGGTAAATTGTGGTAGATGGAAATGGAGCACACATATGGTTACTGATGCTGATAAGGGATAATGTTGTATTTCCCCAAGACTGTATCTTGGAGCAAGAGAATAATGCTCTTAAATGTCCCTTGTGCTAAACCATGGCAGATATGGGAGAAACCTCTGGATTTGCTTTCTCTTGGGAATGAGATTTGAATGAATGAAGCTAGAACATTGGCTACACTTTAGAATTCTAGTTGCTTGATTTAAAGAAGTGACATCACTCAGTATCACTTGATGACCAACCTAAATAATAGCAGGCTTGATTTCCATGGTTTTTATTTAATTTTGTTTGTTTGGGCTATACTGTAATATTGGTTCTCTTTTAGACTTGAGAGAAATCCTATCTTTGAACTGAGGTGGACAGATGGTCTTGTTTTTTCTGGAACCTGATACATTGTTACGAGCCAGGATGGCTTCTCTCTAAGGGCATAAAAAATTGCATCTTGCTGCTTACACAGTATCTCAGAATCTGCTTTGCTTTTGACTATGTCAGATGTGGATATGACTGCAAACTATACAGTCAAGCATCATGGAATCAGACTAATGAATGTCCAGGAGGATAACTATCTGTGAGATATGATGGCCATGTCCCATTGATTCTTCTGGAATTTGGAAAGGCAAAGGGTGATAAGGCAGAGTGGAAACTGGAAGCCTGGTATAATGAAAACTTGTTTCATGGTGGGTGGAATATGGTCATCCCCAGACTAGATGGAACCTAGAGTTTATTGAGCTGTGGCCTATAGTGACTACCTTAGTTAAGGGAAATAAGCAGTATCTGAGAAAAAAGGTGTTTTTGCTTGGAAAGTTGAAAAAGTGACACCATGATATTAACTGATGTATGATGTATTAAACATTATTTTAACCTGTTATAGTTACAGAATAAAATAAATGATTTTTAACTTCACATATAGAGCTAAACGAAAATCAAGGCAATGTAGAAGATGATCTCCAGGATGAATAGATGTTTTTGGGAGTTGACTTATGAAATTCAATTGATGTACTTTCCATAGAAACTTGCCAGAGGACATCACAGAGTTGAATGTTTCTATCAATACCTATAAAGAAGGGACAAACAATGCAGGCAAGGAAGGAAAATGGAGGAGGGAGGAATCGAGCAATTGGTAAAGGAATATATATCAGAAAACTTGTGAATGGAGCAGAGTCTTGTGGACTTGTGTTGCAAAGAGAATCCCAAGAATTGGAACTCCTCATTGGAGGATGCAAATCTTAGTGATTATCTATATTGTAGTATATATATATTTTTTGTACAACTATTATAGAATTTGCTGTACTAAGAATAAGAAAATGCCTGAAATGTGTATCAAGGAGGTTTTAATGGGGATCACGAGGTGAACTGAAAGAAAGTGTTAACAGCTGGTTCTGTAGTTTTTCCTCTAGGCTTAGGGGTATCTGAGGATTTGAATCCTGATCTTTTCTTTTTGCAATATTAAATTCAAAGAATTACTGGGATAATATGCTGCTGATTAAATAGAATTTGGTTGAGGATTAGTTGTCTTTCTCCGCTTGACTTATTTCATTAAGCATGATACGCTCTAGTTCCATCCATGTTGTCGCAAATGGCAAGATTTCGTTTCTTTTGATGGCTGCATAGTATTCCATTGTGTATATATACCACATCTTCTTGATCCATTCATCTGTTGATGGACATCTAGGTTCTTTCCATAGTTTGGCTATTGTGGACATTGCTGCTATAAACATTCGGGTGCACGTGCCCCTTTGGATCACTACGTTTGTATCTTTAGGGTAAATTCCCAGTAGTGCAATTGCTGGGTCATAGGGCAGTTCTATTTTCAACATTTTGAGGAACCTCCATGCTGTTTTCCAGAGTGGTTGCACCAGCTTGCATTCCCACCAACAGTGTAGGAGGGTTCCCCTTTCTCCGCATCCTCGCCAGCATCTGTCATTTCCTGACTTGTTGATTTTAGCCATTCTGACTGGTGTGAGGTGATATCTCATTGTGGTTTTGATTTGTATTTCCCTGATGCCGAGTGATATGGAGCACTTTTTCATGTGTCTGTTGGCCATCTGGATGTTTTCTTTGCAGAAATGTCTGTTCATGTCCTCTGCCCATTTTTTGATTGGATTATTTGTTCTTTGGGTGTTGAGTTTGTTAAGTTCTTTATAGATTTTGGACACTAGTCCTTTATCTGATATGTCGTTTGCAAATATCTTCTCCCATTCTGTCAGTTGTCTTTTGGTTTTGTTAACTGTTTCCTTTGCTGTGCAAAAGCTTTTGATCTTGATGAAATCCCAATAGTTCATTTTTGCCCTTGCTTCCCTTGCCTTTGGCGATGTTCCTAGGAAGATGTTGCTGCGGCTGAGGTCGAAGAGGTTGCTGCCTGTGTTCTCCTCAAGGATTTTGATGGATTCCTTTCTCACATTGAGGTCCTTAATCCATTTTGAATCTATTTTTGTGTGTGGTGTAAGGAAATGGTCCAATTTCATTTTTCTGCACGTGGCTGTCCAATTTTCCCAACACCATTTATTGAAGAGGCTGTCTTTTTTCCATTGGACATTCTTTCCTGCTTTGTCGAAGATTAGTTGACCATAGAGTTGAGGGTCTATTTCTGGGCTCTCTATTCTGTTCCATTGGTCTATGTGTCTGTTTTTGTGCCAGTACCATGCTGTCTTGATGATGACAGCTTTGTAATAGAGCTTGAAGTCCGGAATTGTGATGCCACCAACGTTGGCTCTCTTTTTCAATATCCCTTTGGCTATTCGAGGTCTTTTCTGGTTCCATGTAAATTTTAGAATATTTGTTCCATTTCTTTGAAAAAGATGGATGGTACTTTGATAGGAATTGCATTAAATGTGTAGATTGCTTTAGGTAGCGTAGACATTTTCACAATATTTATTCTTCCAATCCAGGAGCATGGAACATTTTTCCATTTCTTTGTGTCTTCCTCAATTTCTTTCATGAGTACTTTATAGTTTTCTGAGTATAGATTCTTAGCCTCTTTGGTCAGGTTTATTCCTAGGTATCTTATGGTCTGGGGTGCAATTGTAAATGGGATTGACTCCTTAATTTCTCTTTCTTCTGTCTTGTTGTTGGTGTAGAGAAATGCAACTGATTTCTGTGCATTGATCTTATATCCTGACACTTTACTAAATTTCTGTACAAGTTCTAGCAGTTTTGGAGTGGAGTCTTTTGGGTTTTCCACATAGAGTATCATATCATCTGCGAAGAGTGATAATTTGACTTCTTCTTTGCCGATTTTGATGCCTTTAATTTCCTTTTGTTGTCTGATTGCTGAGGCTAGGACTTCTAGTACTATGTTGAATAACAGTGGTGATAATGGACATCCCTGCCGTGTTCCTGACCTTAGTGGAAAAGCTTTCAGTTTTTCTCCATTGAGAATGATATTTGCGGTGGGTTTTTCATAGATGGCTTTGATGATATTGAGGTATGCACCCTCTATCCCTACACTTTGAAGAGTTTTGATCAGGAAGGGATGCTGTACTTTGTCAAATGCTTTTTCAGCATCTATTAAGAGTATCATATGATTCTTGTTCTTTCTTTTATTGATGTGTTGTATCACATTGACTGATTTGCGGATGTTGAACCAACCTTGCAGCCCTGGGATAAATCCCACTTGGTCGTGGTGAATAATCCTTTTAATGTACTCTTGAATCCTATTGACTAGTATTTTGGTGAGAATTTTCGCATCTGTGTTCATCAAGGATATTGGTCTATAGCTCTCTTTTTTGATGGGATCCTTGTCTGGTTTTGGGATCAAGGTGATGCTGGCCTCATAAAATGAGTTTGGAAGTTTGCCTTCCATTTCTATTTTTTGGAACAGTTTCAGGAGAATAGGAATTAGTTCTTCTTTAAATGTTTGGTAGAATTCCCCCGGAAGCCGTCTGGCCCTGGGCTTTTGTTTGTTTGGAGATTTTTAATGACTGTTTTAATCTCCTTACTGGTTATGGGTCTGTTCAGGCTTTCTATTTCTTCCTGGTTCAATTTTGGTAGTTTATATGTTTCTAGGAATGCATCCATTTCTTCCAGATTGTCAGATTTGTTGGTATAGAGTTGCTCATAGTATGTTCTTATAATAGTTTGTATTTCTTTGGTGTTAGTTGTGATCGCTCCTCTTTCATTCATGATTTTATTTATTTGGGTCCTTTCTCTTTTCTTTTTGATAAGTCTGGCCAGGGGTTTATCGATTTTATTAATTCTTTCAAAGAACCAGCTCCTAGATTCGTTGATTTGCTCTATTGTTTTTTTGGTTTCTATTTCATTGATTTCTGCTCTGATCTTTATGATTTCTCTTCTCCTCCTGGGCTTAGGGTTTCTTTCTTGTTCTTTTTCCAGCTCCTTTAGGTGTAGGGTTAGGTTGTGTACCTGAGACCTTTCTTGTTTCTTGAGAAAAGCTTGTACCGCTATATGTTTTCCTCTCAGGACTGCCTTTGTTGTGTCCCACAGATTTTGAACCGTTGTATTTTCATCATCATTTGTTTCCATGATTTTTTTCAATTCTTCTTTAATTTCCCGGTTGACCCATTCATTCTTTAGAAGGATGCTGTTTAGTCTCCATGTATTTGGTTCTTTCCAAACTTCCTCTTGTGGTTGAGTTCTAGCTTCAGAGCATTGTGATCTGAAAATATGCAGGGAATGATCCCAATCTTTTGATACCGGTTGAGTCCTGATTTAGGACCGAGGATGTGATCTATTCTGGAGAATGTTCCATGTGCACTAGAGAAGAATGTGTATTCTGTTGCTTTGGGATGAAATGTTCTGAATATATCTGTGATGTCCATCTCATCCAGTGTATCATTTAAGGCCTTTATTTCCCTGTTGATCTTTTGCTTGGATGATCTGTCCATTTCAGTGAGGGGAGTGTTAAACTCCCCTACTATTATTGTATTATTGTTGATGTGTTTCTTTGATTTTGTTATTAATTGGTTTATATAGTTGGCTGCTCCCACGTTGGGGGCATAGATATTTAAAATTGTTAGATCTTCTTGTTGGACAGACCCTTTGAGTATGATATAGTGTCCTTCCACATCTCTTATTATAGTCTTTGGCTTAAAATCTAATTGATCTGATATAAGGATTGCCACTCCTGCTTTTTTCTGATGTCCATTAGCATGGTAAATTCTTTTCCACCCCCTCACTTTAAATCTGGAGGTGTCTTCGGGCTTAAAATGAGTTTCTTGGAGGCAACATATAGATGGGTTTTGTTTTTTTATCCATTCTGATACCCTGTGTCTTTTGATTGGGGCATTTAGCCCATTAACATTCAGGGTAACTATTGAGAGATATGATTTCAGTGCCATTGTATTGCCTGTAAGGTGACTGTTACTGTATATTGTCTCTGTTCCTTTCTGATCTACCACTTGTAGGCTCTCTCTTTGCTTAGAGGACCCCTTTCAGTATTTCCTGTAGAGCTGGTTTGGTGTTTGCAAATTCTTTCAGTTTTTGTTTGTCCTGGAAGCTTTTAATCTCTCCTTCTATTTTCAATGATAGCCTAGCTGGATATAGTATTCTTGGCTGCATGTTTTTCTCGTTTAGTGCTCTGAAAATATCATGCCAGCTCTTTCTGGCCTGCCAGGTCTCTGTGGATAAGTCAGCTGCCAATCTAATACTTTTACCATTGTATGTTACAGACTTCTTTTCCCTGGCTGCTTTCAGGATTTTCTCTTTGTCACTAAGGCTTGTAAATTTTACTATTAGGTGACGGGGTGTGGGCCTATTCTTATTGATTTTGAGGGGCATTCTCTGAACCTCCTGGATTTTGATGCTCGTTCCCTTTGCCATATTGGGGAAATTCTCCCCAATAATTCTCTCCAGTGTATCTTCTGCTCCCCTCTCTTTCTTCTTCTTCTGGAAACCCAATTATTCTAATGTTGTTTCATCTTATGGTGTCACTTATCTCTCGAATTCTCCCCTCATGGTCCAGTAGCTGTTTGTCCCTCTTTTGCTCAGCTTCTTTATTCTCTGTCATTTGGTCTTCTATATTGCTAATTCTTTCTTCTGCCTCATTTATCCTAGCAGTGAGAGACTCCATTTTTTTTTTAAGATTTATTTATTTGATAGAGATCACAAGCAGGCAGAGAGGCAGGCAGAGAGAGAGATGGAAGCAGGCTCCCTGCTGAGCAGAGAGCCCGATGCGGGACTCGATCCCAGGACCCTGAGATCATGACCTGAGCCGAAGGCAGCGGCTTAACCCACTGAGCCACCCAGGCGCCATTTTTGATTGAACCTCATTAATAGCTTTTTTGATTTCAACTTGGTTAGATTTTAGTTCTTTTATTTCTCCAGAAAGGGCTTTTATATCTCTGGAGAGGGTTTCTCTAATATCTTCCATGCCTTTTTGAAGCCCGGCTAGAACCTTGAGAATTGTCATTTTGAACTCTAGATCTGACATATTACCAATGTCTGTATTGATTAGGTCCCTAGCCTTCGGTACTGCCTCTTGTTCTTTTTTTTTATTGTGAATTTTTCCGCCTTGTCATTTTGTCCAGCTAAGAGTATATGAAGGAGCAAGTAAAATACTAAAAGGGTGGCAACAATCGCAGGAAAATATGCTTTAACCAAATCATGAGATCTGCCCCCTCACGATTGGGTGAGGGATCTCCTCTGATTGGGATCTCTTCTGATTGGGATCTCCCAATCTCTTCTGATTGGGATCTCTTCTGATTTGGGGATAAAAAGAGGTTCAAAAAGAAAGAAAGAAAAAAAAGAATTAAAAAAAAGAAAACGAATAAAGAAAAGTATAAAAAAGAAAAAATATATATATATATTAGATAAACTAGTTAAAAACGTTAAAAAAGAAAAGGGTAAAAGTTAAAAAAAATTTTAGCAGAAGAAGAGAAAAAAAATGAAAAAGAAAAAAATTAAATTAACTGCAAGACTAAAAAATCACAGGGAGAAAGCCATGAGTTCCGTGGTTTGTTTTCTCCTCCTCTGGAATTCTGCTGCTCTCCTTGGTATTGAAACTGCACTCCTTGGTAGGTGAACTTGATCTTGGCTGGATTTCTTGTTGATCTTCTGGGGGAGGGGCCTGTTGTAGTGATTCTCAAGTGTCTTTGCCCCAGGCGGAATTGTACCGCCCTTATCAGGAGCCAGGCTGAGTGATCTGCTTGGCTTTGCTTTCAGGAGCTTTTGTTCCTGGAGCGCTTTCCGTAGAGTTCCGGAGGACAGGAATACAAATGGCGGCCTCCCGGTCTCCGGCCCGGAGGAGCTGAGAGCCCCGGGGTCCCGCTCCCCAGTGCGCCCTCAGTGAACAGCTCCTAGTAACTCCCGTCTGCCTGACCTCCAGCCGCACTCTGAGCTCACCGAGCCTGCGGCCGGTTCAAGGTACCCCCGAACTGCGAGCTTACTGTCGGCTCTGTCTCTGCAGCCGGCTTTCCCGTTCCAATATCCGCAAGCTCTGCAACACTCAGACACCCCCGGTCCTTCTGTGACCCTGTGAGACCTGAGGCCACGCCGACCCCGCGTGGGCTTCGCCCCGGTTTAGCCTCTGGAGAGATGTCCCTCAGTGGAACAGACTTTTAAAAGTCCTGATTTTGTGCTCCGTTGCTCCGCCGCTTGCCGGGAGCCGGCCCCTCCCCCCAGGGTCTATCTTCCCGACTCTTTGGATTCACTTCTCCGCCAGTCCTACCTTTCAGAAAGTGGTTGTTTTTCTGTTTCTAGAATTGCTGTTCTTCTTCTCTTCGATCTGCCGATGGATCTGCAGGTGTTTGCAATCTTTAGATAAGCTATCTAGCTGATCTCCTGCTAGCTGAAGTAGTCTCAGCCTGCTACTTCTTCGCCATCTTGACTCCTCCTCCAATTTGTTTTATTCTTAATCATAGTATTTAATTCACAGCTCTAATGAACACTTGATGGAAGGTAGGAGACATGAGGAACATTGCTGTTGAAATGTATGTTCCAGAAGATAAATGATAATTCCTCAAATTGTCCTCAAGACAGTCTTCTCAGATCTATAAATTGCATTTATCTGATCGAGATCTTTATACAGCAGATCAACATGTCTCTCTGACGTAGGCAACAAATGCTAAGAGAAAATGTGAAAATTACTTCTATTTGGCTATTTATTGTGAATTAATATTATCCACATCTATAATGTGTTCTTTGTAGAGAAATGCTTGCAAGTAGCCTAAAACTTTCTAAATTTGTCATTTAACAGAAAATCATAAAGATTATAAAAAGAAGCCATTTGATTTTATCTCAAAATCAAGAATTCTAAATATCTAATATATTGACTGCTATTTATTACTTATTAAGACTGTCCAAAAGTAGTTAAAGCATTGAACATAACTTATGAAACATTCTGAGACAGTAAAAGTGATTTCATTCAAGCACCAACTCAGTTTTCATCACTTCAGGGGCCCGAACTACTCTATCTAATGTCCTGCTCTGCCTCCTTCCCTTTGGGTACAATCCACCCTACAAATCAGGGTTTTAATTATATTACCTTCTTTTATTTTGTATCCTGCCATATTCCCTAGAATATAAGCTCTACTTGGGCAGAATCTGTTTGTCCTTTTTTTTTTTCTTTTTAAATCCCTGTATCTCTCCCACCCTCACCCCAAGCCTAAGAACATTGCTTGAAACATGATAGCCATTCAATCTGAGCATACCAAATATTTTTGATTTTCCCTTAGGTATAAAAGATAGTTATGCTGTGACAATTGATGAAAATAGAGTATGGTGTGCATTTTTTTAATAACATGGTATTTTGACAAGATGCACAATGCTAAGTATTTATATAGTCAGAAAGTATGTAACTCTAGCCTTGCAGTTAGAGACCACTGGTGGTTCTGTTTCAATGATTTAAATACATATTGAATTTTAAAACCATAAGTGGTGACTATGGAAATACAGTGATCAGATATCCTACCAAGGGAAATGTAGTTGACTGACTATTCTAGCTGTTACTCTTCTGGATTCCCCACGTTTGCATTGAAATCATGCTTACTGGGGTTACTCCCAACATTGACCACATATAGTGGGCATTCTAGTGGTTGCTGGAACCCCCTAACAGTTTTTACTTGAGGATTCCTGATTGGCTGGATTGAAACTTTTTTGGAGCTATACTGAAATCTTTGACTTTTCCTACCCTATCTTGATCTCCTTCCTCTTTCTTTCTGGAAGGTTCATTGAAATTGAGTCATTGGCAGAAGATTCAGGAATGGGAGGAAAAGAAAAGATAGGGTCCTTTTCCTCCTTTCTCTGTTTCCCATGGCACCTCCAGCTATGTCTCCCTAAGTTTCTTCCATGTCTGTATCTCCCTTGATATAACATACCCCTTTTTTCTACCGTCCGGTCCCCTCTATACTACCACCATTGAGCCTGTAGACTCATCTGGTGGCCTCTGATCTGTAATCAAATGATTTCTATTAGATTAGAGATTGGCAAATACATAAGTGATGTCTCTGTTCCAGGAGAGAATTTAGAAAGAAATACTGATTTCTTATTTTTTAAGACTTTATTTATTTGACAGAGAGAGAGAGAGAGAGATCACAAGTAGGCAGAGAGGCAGGCAGAGAGAGGGGGTAAGCAGGCTTCTCCTGAGCAAAGAGAGAGCCCGATGTGGAACTTGATCCCAGGAGCCTGGGATAATGACCTGAGCCGAAGGTAGAGGCTTAACCCACTGAGCCACCCAGGTGCCCCGAAATCCTGACTTCTATAAAAATGTAATACTTTGAGGAATTAAGAGATTTATAATAGATTATGTAATACATGATACTCATACTAGAAAAAGTATGTGAATTTATTTTATGCCATATAAAAAATAAAATCAAGTAGATTCAAGAAATAAAATTTGTTTTTTTAAATCAAGACCTAACTTATACTTTTTAAAAGTTAAAATCTTGCAAGAAAATGCAGGACAGTACAGATATAATCTGGGAAAACAGACATGGTTTGTAACTGAATTCCTTATCTTTTGTTGTGTAACAGATCACTCCAACACTCCACCAAACATTTATCATCTCACAGACTTCCTAGGAATCTTGGAGTCACTTAACTGGATTGTTCTGGTTCAGGGTCTTTCATGAGATTGCAGCCAAGTTATTGGCCAGGATGGTAGTTATATGAAGGCTCAAGTGGGGCTAGAGGATCTACTTCTGAGCTCACTCATGTGGCTCTTGGCCACAAGGTTTCAGTTCCTTGCTGGCAGTTGGCAGAAAGCCTTCACTTCTCACCATGATACCTCCACAGGGCTGCTCACATCATGGCAGTTTGCTTTCCCCAGAGTAAGACATGATAGAGAGAGAGAGAATAAACACCCAAGATAGAAGCCTCCGTCTTTTTATAACCTAATCTTAAAACTGGCATCTCATTACTTCTGCCATATTCTATTCATTAGAAATAAATCACTAAGTTCAGCCCATACTCAAGGGGAGGGGAATTGAGCTCCACTTCTTGCTGGGAGGAGTATCAAAGAATTCTTGGCTAATCTTTAACACTACCACACTAACCAAGAGGAGAATCTCAGAAGCTTAAAAAAATCTGGTTATATGAAACTATAAATCATTTGCATGGCAAAATACTGTAAAAGTTAATAGAAAAGAGACTGCTTGAATAAGTGTTTGTAGGGGTATCTGGATGGCTCAGCTGGTTAAGTGTCTGCCTTCAGCTCAGGTCATGATCCCAGGGTGCTGGGATCAAGCCTTACATCAGGCTCCTTTAAAAAAGAAACAAAGAAAGAAAGGAAGGAAGGAAGAAAAAGTTTGTAATACAGTAAGGGTGAATCTTTTCTTCTTTTAAAGATTTTATTTATGTATTTGGGAGAGAGACAGAGATAGAGAACTTGAGGCGGGGGAAGGGGAGGATGAGGATGGAGAAGCAGGCACCCCACTGAGCAGAGGATTACTCCACCCTGGGATCAGGACCTGAGTGGAAGGCAGAAGCTTAACCACCTGAGCCACCAGGTGCCCCAAATCTTTATAATACATAAAAAGCTCCTAAAACCTGACAAAAAGTAGATAACCTACTACATGAATATGCAAAGGATATTTGATCCATAAGGAGTTAATGTTTGACTGCTATTGACAGGGACCTACCTGTACTAGCTTAAAGACTTGAGGATTTGTTTTCTTTTGTAATATGCTCAGAGGGAGGATGTTGCTGCCACTGGTTCAGGACAGAGGTGTCTTCTTCATTTGCTTGGCTATTCTTTTAAAGTTAGAAATGACTGCTAGACCTTCTGACAAGATGCACACATTCTGACCTCAGGAAGGAGACAGAAGGAAAAGGACAAAAAGGATTTTGCTATTTTAGATGCTACCCCCAAATTGACTAGAAAAAAGCAAGATTACTCAATGCATCAGACAGGATGCTTTTCAGTCCAAAAAATAGAAGAATCAAAAGAAGATTTTTAAAATGCAGAAATTCTTTTTTTTTTAAGATTTTATTTATTCATTCATGAGAGACAGAGAGAGGGGGGCAGAGGCAGAGGGAGAAGCAGACTCCCCAAGGAGCAGGGAGTCCAATGCAGGACTTGATCCTAGGACCCTGGGATCATGACCTGAGCTGAAGTCAGACACTTAACCACCTGAGCCACACAGACACCCAGTGAGGAAAAGTCTTTACATGCAAGTCCTGGGTAAGAAGGTTCCAGTATTAATTCAGTGACTCATGTCATCAGATATCCAGAATATTTCCTTTTTTGTTTTGTTTTGTTATTGTTGTTGTTTTTTGGCTTTGCATCCCATAGAGTATTTGCCTTTTGTTTCTAATCTGGTACCCCATGGTTACAAGATGGTACATCTGCACACATCACTTTTCTACCCAACAATGACCGAAGGCTAGAAAAGGCAACTCTGTCTTTCTTAACAAAAGTATGGCCAGGAAGAATGGTGTTATTATGACTGAATGACTGACTTGGATCAGAGTCTCAGCTGGTAGACCAGTGCTGAAAGTGGGTGACAATTCTGAGATTTTTATTCTACTGGTGCTTAGGGCAGCCTAGGTGGAACCTACGGTGTCCAGAGCCTGCCAAGCTAGTCAACTTTCAAGACAAATGGAAGTACTTAAAAGGTTCCATATAAGAAATATATCCTGTGTGGGATTTGATATGAAAAAGGATGGGAGACAATGGCTAAGAGTAATTCATCTGTGTTCCTGGGACTAGTTAAAAGACCATCTCAGACACCTGAGTACTCTGGTTCTCTCACTGGGTGTTATATGCAACTAATTGTTGCACACTACATCAAAAACTAACGATGTACTATATGTTGGCTAACTGAACATAATAATTAAAAAAAAAAGGAAGGCAACTGAACATCTACCACAACTATAAAATATCTAGATTCAGGTGGAATTAAAATACTTACCAGTATCACTAGAAACAAGACAACAGAACCATTGCTTTAAAGCAAAGAAGGAAAAGAACTTTACCTAGAGTTTTATAGCCCCCAAAAAACTGCTTCAGGTTGGACTCACGAGGAAGCAGACACTGAGATGATTTGTATTCAGTTTTATGAGGGGTCAACACCCCTGGGGGAAGAGAAGGAGATAGGATTAGGCAAAGAGAAAAGTTGGGCTGCAATGAAGCCCTGGAAATTGCTTCTGCTGAACCCAAGGGGAGCTCTGAGGTGGGATGGACTTCAGAGTTGTCCCACATTATAGTGAGGGACTGGATCTTTCTACTCTAATATGCATCAATTATTGGATGCAGGATGCTCCCAGGAAAAGAGTGCAGCATTGGATGGAGCAGCTCTTTCTAGCTTAGGGCCATTTCTGGAGAAGCCTGAAAACTAAGGTACGTCTTCCCATAGCACTGGCAGTAAGTTCTTCAGTCTTAACAAAGGTATCTGGGGAGTCACATTCCAGCATCCAGCAAAGAAATTAACATTTATTCAGTAAATGAATACTTGTTTAGCACCTACTATGTGCCAGGCACTATTCTAGGCATTTGCCACATATCAGTAAATAAAATAAACCCAAATATCCCTGTCTTTGTGGAGCTTATAGGAAGACAAACTGTAAGTGTAATAAATAAGTAAATTATATAGTTGGGTATCAATCAGTATCTTGCCAAGAAAATCAAAACCGTTTTAGAACCAAAAGTTTATTTTTGCTTTTGTTTCCCTCACCTAAAAATATGTACCTAGAAAGATGTACTAAGGCTATGTCCAACAGAATATTGCCTATGGGTTTTTTTTGCGTGTTTTATAGTTTCAGGTCTTACAAATGTAAGTAAATTATAAATTTAAATTTACTCTTTCTTTTCTTTTTTTTTTATTATTATGTTCAGTTAGAGAACATCATTAGTTTTTGATGTAGTGTGCAACAATTAGTTGCATATAACACCCAGTGAGAGAACCAGAGTACTCAGGTGTCTGAGATGGTCTTCTTAACTAGCCCCAGGAACACAGATGAATTACTCTTAGCCATTGCCTCCCATCCTTTTTCATATCAAGTCCCACACAGGATATGTTTCTTATATGGAACCGTTTAAGTACTTCCATTTGTCTTGAAAGTTGACTAGCCTGGGAGGCTCTAGGTCTTTAATCCATTTTTATTTTTAAGTTTATTTTTGTGAGTAGTATAAGAAAGTGATCCAGTTTCATTCTTTTGCATGTAGCTGCCCAGTTTTCCTAGCATCACCTATTGAAGAGATGTTTTCTCATTGTATGTATTCTTCCTTCCACTGCTGTAGATTAATTGATCATATAAGCATGAATTTTTATCTGGACTCTGTACCCTGTTCGGTTGATCTATATGCCCATTTTTGTGTCAGTACTATACTGTTTTGATTTTATAGCTTTGTAGTATATATTGAAACCTGGGATTATGATACCTCCAGCTTTGTTCTTCTTTCTGAAGATTGTTTTGGCAGTTTGGGGTATTTTGTGGTTTCATTGGGATTACATCAAAGTAAAAAGCTTTTGTACAGTGAAGGAAACCATTTATAAAATGAAAAGACAATTTACTGAATAAGAGAACATATCTGCAAACAGTATATCCAATAAAGGGTTAATATAAAAATATATAAAGAACTTACATAACTGAACATCAAAAAACCCACAAAAAATCCAATTAAAAATGCACAGAAAAAAAAAAAGCACAGAAAACCTCAATAGGCATTTTTCCAAAGAAGACCTACAGATGGCCAACAGATACATGAAAAGATGCTCAATATCCTTAATCATCAGAAAAATGCGAATCAAAACCATAAAGAGATATCACCTTACACTTGTTGGAAATGCTAATATCAAAAAGATAAGAAATAACAAGGGTTGGCAAGGATGTGGAGAAAAGGACACCTTCCTGCATTGTTGGTGAGAATGTAGATTGGTGCAACCACTGTGGAAAATGTATGGAAATCTCTAAAAAAATTAAAAATAGAAATACCATATAATTCGGTATTCTACTACTAGGTATTTACCCAAAGAAAATGAAGACACTAATTAAAAAGATATATGCACCCTATATTCATCACAGCATTATTTATAGTAGCCAAGATGGGGAAACAACCTAAGTGTCCATTGACAGATGAATGGATAAAGAAGATGTAGTATATGTATACAATGGAATATTATTCAGCCATAACAGAGTGAGCTCTTACCTTTTGTGATGGCATGGCTGGATCTAGAGGGTATTGTGCTAAACAAAATAAGTCAAACATAGAAACACAAAAAGTGATTTCACTTACATATAGAAGCTAAAAAACAAAACAAATGAATAAATAGGAAAAAAAAAAAAACAGAAACAGACCCATAAATACATAGAACAAACTGGTGGTTGCCAGAGTAAAGGGGTGGGGAATGGGCAAAATGGGTAAAGGGAAGGGGGTGGTACAGGTTTTTAGTTGTGTAATGAATAAATTATGGGGATGAAAGTCAAGGAATGTAGTCAATGGGATTGCAACCATGTTATATAGTGACAGATAGTAGCTATACTTGTGGTGAGCATAGCATAATGTATAAAGTTGTTGAATCACAATGTTGTAAACCTGAAACTAATGTAACATTGTCTGTCAACTATACTTCAGTAAAAAATGAATAAATAAACCATGTTAGAATCTTAATATGGAAGGGGTTTTGTAAAAGATTTTAACAATTGTTGAGATAGTAGGGAATCTAAACAGGGTGTAGGTTACCCACAGTTAGCAAGAGCAGAAAATTGTTGCCACTTCTAGGGCAGAAAGACAAAACCAGGCATTCATTTTGCATTTTGCCCATTCATAGGTCTTTTGTGGTTGCATATCAATTTTGGGATAGTTGGTCTATTTCTGTAAAAAAAAAAAAAATGGCATTGAAATTTTGACAGGGGTTGGATTGAAACTGTAGAATGCTTAGGGTAGTATGGAAATTTTTGAAGCATTAATTCTTCCAATTCATGGGCACAGAATTATCTTTCTATTTCTTTGTATCCTCACCATCTTTCATTGGTGCCTTCTAGTTTTCATTGTACAGGTTTTCACTTCCTTGGTTAAATTTATTCCTGGATATTTTGTTCTTTGGGGTAATTATAAATGGAATTTTTTTCTTCATTTCTCCTCTGATATTTTGTTATTAGTGTATAGAAATGTTTGGGGTGCCTGGGTGGCTCAGTGTGTTAAGGTCTCTGTCTTTGGCTCAGGTCATGATGCCAAGGTCCTGGGATAGAGCCCTGCTTCCTGCTCTCTGCTCAGCGGGGAGCCTGCTTCCTCCTCTCTCTCTCTTTCTCTCTCTCTCTGCCTGCCTCTCTGCCTACGTGTGATATCTGTCAAATAAATAAATAAAATCTTAAAAAAAATGTAACATGTTTGGTCAATGGATTTTATATCCTGCAACTTTACTGAACTTGATTAGTTCTAATAGTTTTTTGGTGGAGTCTTATGGGTTTTTGATTTATAATATCATTTGCAAATAGTGTCATCTGCAAATAGTGACTGTTTTACTTCTTCCTTTACATTTGGATGATTTTTAATTTTTTTTCTTGTTTGATTGTTATGGCTTGGACTTCCAGTACTGTATTGAATAAAAGCAGTGAAAGTGGGACTCCTTGTCTTATTTCTCATCTTAGAGGGAAAACTTTCAACTTTTCACTATTGAGTATGATGATAGCTACGGGCTTATCATATTTGGCCTCTATTATGCTGAGGTATGCTCTCTCTATACCCACTTTGTGGAGAGTTTTTATCATAAATGGATGTTGAATTTTGTCAAATGCTTTTTCTGCATCTCTTGAGATGATCATATGATATTTCTCTTTCATTTTGTTAATGTGGTGTCTCACATTGATTGATATGTGGCTGTTGAGCCACCTTTCATCTGTGTAATAAATCCCACCTAATCATGGTATATGGCCCCTTTACTATTTTGTTGAATTCAGTTTGCTACTATTCTGCTGAGAATTTTTTTATCTATGTTCATCAGGCATATTGGTTTGTAATTTTCTCTCTCTCTCTCTTTCTCTCTCTCTCTCTCTCTTTTTTGTGGTGTCCTTGTCTGATTTTGCTATCAGGGTAATGCTGCCCTTATCAAATGAATTTTCTTCCTCTTCTATTTTTTGGAAGAATTTAAGGATTGGTATTAATTCTTCCTGAATGTTTGGTAGAATTCAATAGTGAAGCCATCTGGTCCTAGACTTTCATTTGTTGGGAGATAAACTTTTTGTTTTCCTATGGAAAAAAAGAAGTAGAATGAAATAAAGGGAACAGGGTATTCCAGGTTAAAAGGAAGAAGTAAATATAGAGGAAACCACACTCAGAAGGTGACATCTGAGCAAAGAATTGAGGTGAGAAAGTTGGCTAAATAATTGTCTGGGGGAAGAATATTATATTCCAAAGAGAAAAGAGCTAGAACAAATGCACAAGGTGAGATGGCACCTGCCTGCCTGCTCATATTAGAGGAATAGTGAGGAGGGCTACTGCAGCAATGAATGAATCTGAGCAGTCACTAACATGGACTGAGAAGAATGGGCACCAAGTCATGCTAGGATTTGAAAAGTGTGACTTTTGCTGTGAGTAAAATCAGAGCTGATTGCATGGTTTAATCACAGAAGGGAAATTTGAATTTGTAATTTACATGCATTTTTTTTCAAAGGTGTGGATTTAAAGCATACCACTCATGGACTCTGAAAAAATACTGGAGGCTATAACTCGTCAAGAAGAATTAGTCCAGGAGGAAGGGGAGAGATGCTATTGTGAGTAAAATCTAGAACCAAATTAGTACTAATTAAGAAAATGTTTTAAAAGAATTATCTGACATTAGAATTCTAGATGATTTCAATATGGAGATAAGGCAATAGGTGGTGGGGGGGAGTAGAAGGTATAAAGAAGTACATTATGCTTCTTGCCTATGTGGGGCTTCTTGCCCTCTAGGAAGGGGGAAATATAGAGAAGGAACTTATTAGAAAAAAAATATATGTGACTTAAACATTTAAAGCTTAAAATTAAAGAGTAAAAGTTAAGGGATAAATAGTTAAAATAATATGGAATATATAACTTCTAACTAGTAGAAGAAAAAACTGGAATTTAGGAGACTTAATTCAAGAAAATGCAAGAAAAAATGTATGTGGGTTTAAATGTATGTGGTTTAGCTTCAAAGTATAGGGATAGAGGGAACATTCCTGAACCTCATCAAATCTATCTATGAAAGACCCACAGCAAATATCATCCTCAATGGGAAAAAGCTTGCAGCCTTCCCATTGAGATCAGGAACAAGACAAGGATGCCCACTTTCACCACTCTTGTTCAACATAGTATTAGAAGTCCTAGCAACAGCAATCAGACAACAGAGAGAAATAAAAGGTATCCAAATCGGTAATGAAGAAGTCAAACTCTCTCTCTTCTCAGATGACATGATTCTTTATATGGAAAACCCAAAAGACTCCACCCCCAAACTACTAGAACTCATACAGCAATTCATCAACGTGGCAGGATACAAAGTCAATGTGCAGAAATCAGTGGCTTTCTTATACACTAACAATGAAAATACAGAAAGGGAAATTAGAGAATCGATTCCATTTACTATAGCACCAAGAACCATAAGATACCTGGGAATAAACCTAACCAAAGAGGTAAAGGATCTGTACTTGAGGAACTACAGAACACTCATGAAAGAAATTGAAGAAGACTCAAATAGATGGAAGACCATTCCATGCTCTTGGATCGGAAGAATAAACATTGTTAAAATGTCTATACTGCCTAGAGCAATCTATACTTTTAATGCCATTCCGATCAAAATTCCACCGGCATTCTTCAAAGAGCTGGAGCAAATAATCCTAAAATTTGTATGGAATCAGAAGAGACCCCGAATCGCTAAGGAAATGTTGAAAAACAAAAATAAAGCTGGCGGCATCACGTTACCTGATTTCAAGCTTTATTACAAAGCTGTGATCAACAAGACAGCATGGTACTGGCATAAGAACAGACACATAGACCAGTGAAACAGAGTAGAGAGCCCAGATATGGACCCTCAACTCTATGGTCAATTAATCTTCAACAAAACAGGAAAAAATATACAGTGGAAAAAAGACAGTCTCTTCAATAAATGGTGCTGGGAAAACTGGACAGCTGTATGTAGAAGAATGAAACTCAACTATTCTCTTACACCATACACAAAGATAAACTCAAGATGGATAAAAGACCTCAACGTGAGACAGGAATCCATCAGAATCCTAGAGGAGAACATGGGCAGTAATCTCTTTGATATCAGCCACAGCAACTTCTTTCAAGATACGTCTCCCAATGCAAAGGAAACAAAAGCGAAAATAAACTTTTGGGACTTCGTCAAAATCAAAAGCTTCTGCACAGCAAAGGAAACAGTCAACAAAACAAAGAGGCAACCCACGGAATGGGAGAAGATATTTGCAAATGACAGTACAGACAAAAGGTTGATACCCAGGATCTATAATGAACTCCTCAAACTCAACACACATGGAACAGGCAAACACATCAAAAAATGGGCAGAAGATATGAACAGACACTTCTCCAATCAAGACATACAAATGGCTATCAGACACATGAAAAAATGTTCATCATCATTAGCCCTCAGGGAGATTCAAATTAAAACCACATTGAGATATCACCTTATACCAGTTAGAATGGCCAAAATTAACAAAACAGGAAACAACATGTGTTGGAGAGGATGTGGAGAAAGGGGAACCCTCTTCCACTGTTGGTGGGAATGCAAGTTGGTGCAGCCTCTTTGGAGAACAGTGTGGAGATTCCTCAAGAAATTAAAAATAGAGCTTCCCTATGACCCTGCAATTGCACTCCTGGGTATTTACCCCAAAGATACAGATGCAATGAAAAGAAGGGCCATCTGTACCCCAATGTTTATAGCAGCAATGGCCATGGTCGCCAAACTGTGGAAAGAACCAAGATGCCCTTCAATGGATGGATGGATAAGGAAGATGTGGTCCATATACACTATGGAGTATTATGCCTCCATCAGAAAGGATGAATACCCAACTTTTGTAGCAACATGGACGGGACTGGGAGAGATTATGCTGAGTGAAATAAGTTAAGCAGAGAGAGTCAATTATCATATGGTTTCACTTATTTGTGGAGCATAACAAATAGCATGGAAGACAAAGGGCATTAGAGAGGAGAAGGGAATTTGGGTAAATTGGAAGGGGAGGTGAACCATGAGAGACTATGGACTCTGAAAAACAATCTGTGGGGTATGAAGTGGTGGGGGGGTGGGAGGTTGGGGTACCAGATGGTGAGTATTATAGAGGGCACGGCTTGCATGGAGCACTGGGTGTGGTGAAAAAATAATGAATACTGTTTTTCTGAAAATAAATAAATTGAAAAAAAAATGTATGTGGTTTAGTTCTGGTTTAAGAAACTGATAACTTGGTTATCAGTTAGTTCTGGTTTAAGAAACTGATAACTTGGAAAAGAAAAAGCAAAATCAAGATAGCAAGAATATGGTAAACAAAGAGTTACCATTTGATCCACTCCTAGGTATCCACCTGAGAGAACTGAAAACACATTATCTATTCAAAACTATACACAAATATGAATGGCAGAATTATTCATAGTAGTCAAAAGTAGAAATAATCCTAGTGTCCATTGACAGATGAATGTATAAACAAAATATTGTATATCTATTTATTGGAATATTATTGATCCATAGCAAGGAATAAAGTGCTTATATGTGCTTTGTATGGCTGAACATAAAAACATGATAAGTGAAAGAAGGCAATCACAAAAGATCACATATTACATGATTCCATTGAATGAAGTGTTCAGAAAGGTAAATCTATAGGTACATAAAGTACACTAGAGGTTGCTTGTTTGGGGATGATAGGAAAGTGATAGCTAAACCATAGAACTACAGAGAGAAACTGGAAAATCCATAATAATGACAGAATGATTAATTTCTCTGTGAGTTTCTTTATTATTGGGTATGGTGGGTTCCTCTTCATCCTTCACAGAGCCTGGCACATGAGTGGGCATTTTGTTAATTCCTTCATCAAATGTTGATTGGCACTGGTGACTCAACAGTGAACGAGATAGACCCAGGACTGCCCTCACAGAGCAGCAGATGGCTGCAGTCACTTGGGAAGTCACTTGGGAAGTTCTTGGACTGAGAACCTGTGGAAACATGTTAAGTCAGAATAGATCTCCAATGTACAGGGTGTGCACTATGCACACCCTACATTTAGCAGAAAGAAAACCATTTTAATCATGTATATAATGCTGGCAAAATATAATGATTTATCTTTATTATCTTTAAAAATGCTGCAGTATACTTCCTATCTTCTGTTTTCACATTACTTGAAATATAGACATATTCACAATTACTTGAAAAATGTTTAAAAACAAGAGCTGCAAAAAAACCCCACAAAAACAAAAAACGAGCTGCAATGTAATCAGTAGAGGAGCAAAGCCAGTGAAGACTTTCCAAGTTTGATTAGAGCTGTACTTGGCCAAGACGTATGTACTTATGAGTGTGTGTGTGCGCGTGTATGTGTGTCTGCTTTGTATGGTATATATATATTTTTTTTTACTGCTTTGTTTTCATTTATTTTTCCAGCTTTATTGTGACATTATTGATATACAACATATATAAGTTTAAAGCTTACAATGTGGGTAGTGCTTCTGGGAATCCTCAGCAGGCTGAGATTTACACACGGATTTCATCACATTTCCGTGGACAGTTTCCGCAGCTGATCAGTACTGTGCCACTTACCAGCTGTATGATCTCAGGTGCTGACATTCAATAATTCTGGAGGTTCACCAAAATCCAACTGAGATGCCCTCACTGGCAGTTTTAAATTCTCAATGAAGAAACCGTATACTCCTGTAAGACCTCTGGAATCTCCCTCCCAGAGTATTTGCATCATTGACATTCAGGACTTTAGATGTCTTCGTTGGCCAGGATTCTCAGAAGACAATATGGAAGATCTTCAGTGGCTAAAAGGAAGAAAATGATCATCAATGTCAAAAGGCACCTGCAGGAGCACCCCACAGAGCCAGCTTCATGCTCAGGAGAGAACGCTATGCTTTGTCTTCAAAGTTTTAGCAGTAAGCCATATAAAACTTTTCTTCCAACTTCTTATTCTCCCAAAGAGAGCTGCTTAAAGGAGACTGAAAACATGCTTAGCATTAAAGAATTATGGCAGAATGTGGCTGATTATTCAATGAATGAAGAGAACCAAGAGTGATACCAGTCCACTCAGTTTGGTGACGCCAGTAGCAGGGACGCTCAGAAAGAAGGGCTTTTCCAGCATTTTTGTCAAGTGGTTCAGAAAGAAGGTGATCAAGAGAGGCCTTCAGAGAGTGTTCTTATTTCTATCAAGGAAGAATGCAGGGAATACACAGCAGTCATAGGTCATCAGTGGCAGGATCTCAGCCTTGTGATGGATATGACTCACCTCTCTGCCAAGTTGAGTCTTACATGAGCACTCCAGGAAGTTAAAGATGATGGGTCCCCCATTTGCATCCTTTTTTTTTTTTCCATTTGACCTTCCTTATTGTGATATTTGCTTTGTTGAGGTGATCTGGAACCATCCCACAATGTCTCCGAGGTATGCCCATATATGTAGAAACACACTGAATGATAAACAACAAAATAAGTAAAATTCCCAATTATTATCCCACACCTGATGCCATTTTGATCTCCACATGTAATAATTTTCTTCAGATTTTGGTGTATTCTCCCTTTTTAAATATTTTTTAAAAGTTTATTTTTTTAATCATGTTCAATTAGTCAAAATAGAGTACATCATTAGTTTTTGATGGACTGCATTCTTACTGAACAGTCTAATGATAGATCTATGCTTCTTGGGTCAATCAAAATACATCTTATATATCCTTGGAAGAAGCCTTGGCACTAGTGGGTAAAGAATACAGATTTCTCTCTAAATGGGAGCAGTAGGAATGGCTGAATTGCTCTGTGGCCTGGAGATCTGGTGGACAACATCTAGGCTTGGGAGTGTCTTAAGAGTTATTCCACCCCTTCCAGCATCCAGGACCTTCTCTTTCTGTTGACTGAGAGAAAGCATTTGTACAGAAATGAATTGAACCTCCTCTTTGACTACCTGAAGACCAGGAAAGTGCAACTAGAAGGCTTGGAGACACTGGAGTCTTTGTCTAGCAGTGGTCATGCCTCATTTCAAGGCAGGAATACCCCCACTGTGGGCAAGCCACCTCCACTTCTTCCAACCCCTGGAAAGTGGTTCTTCTCAGGCCTTCATCCCCAACCACTTCTGCCAAATCCCTACTGTTAGGGGACAAACCAGGAAGGGCTCTCCTTCCACAACAGGACTGATCAACCCCAAAGTCTGATTCTACCTCTCTTGCTTCCAACAGCTCCCTCCAAGAGACCTCTTCCTTTGGAATGCCCCCATCCCAAGCATGCCAAGCATCCACTGCTTGGGGAGAAACTGAGCCTTTTAGCACCACTGTCAGTTCTTCAGCCAGTGCTGCACAGGCAGACAGCTCACCCCATGTCTTTGCTGAACTGAGGAAAGCTCCACTGAGCCTGGAAAACAAGGTGGCTGGCTGCTGCCCAGATGGCAGTTTCACCCACAAGGATCAAGGCTACTGTCTGACCGGCCACACTAATGTCCAGGCAGTGGGTACCAACTGCTTCCCTTCTGTCTGATACATGGTCCTGAGGAAATGTTTTTTATGCCTGAAGTCTCTTTGCGCCAAACTAGAGATTTGTGGAAGGTCATTGTTGTAGATACTGGATCTTGAAGTTGTTTGATTTTATGCATATAAAAATACAATAAAAATTTCTAGCTTTTACATTACTGGTTGCCACTTTTAAGACTTCTATTTTGAAATAACTTTAGATTTACAGAATATTCCCAGAGATAGAAAAAGGAGTTCCCTTTGTGCAGCTTCCCTTAATGTTAAGATCTTATACAACCATAGTACTTTTATTAGGAAATTAGCACAATAATATTAACTATAATTTATAGGCTTAATTTGTATTTTACCAGATTTTCTGCTAATGTCATTTTTCTGTTTAAGGAACTATTCTGTGTACTATATTGCCTTTAGACTCCTTTCAACTGTATTATATTCCAGTGTTTTTATTATAAAACTGCTTAAATATATAGAAAAGTGGAATAATGAGTATAATGAACACCCATATATTCTGCATCAGCAATTGTTAACATTCTGCCATTTCTTAAATTATACCATATATTTGTGTAAATAAAATTTTTTCTCAACCATGAAAGTAAGTTGCAGAGCTCATGACATCCCACCCTTAAATACTTTAGCCTTTACCATTAATCTTCGAAGAATAGGAACATTCTCCTATATAAATATGGTCTGTTACCACTACTTAAAAATTAATAATTATGCAATATCTAATATTTGGTTCCCTAATTTGAATTTTCCCATCTGTCCCAAAAAAACCCTTTTGTAACTTTTTTAAAAACAAGGATTTAATTAAAGTTTGTGCATTGCATTAAAAAAAATAATCTCCCTATTTTTTTTTTAAGTAGGCTCTACACCCAGCATGGTGCTTGAACTCACAAGCCCAAAATTAATAGTCACATGCTCTATCAAGTGAGCCAGCTAGGCACCCACATTTGGTTTTTATGTGTGCTTAGTTTCTTCTAATCTAGAACAGTCCTCCTACTTCTTTCTTCCCCCTGGTGATACTGATTTTGGATCCAAGCCACTTGAAGAATATCCTACATTCTGGATTTGTCTGATTGTTTCTTCATGTCACTTAACTGTTCTATTTCCTGTATATTCTGTATCCTGGAGGTTTGGTCTAGAGGCTTAATTAGATTCAAGTCCTACATTTTGGCAAAGATATTTCATAGGTGGTGCTAATTCCTACTGCATTGTACCACAAGGCATGAAACAGTTGTTCTGCTGGGAATGCTGCTCTGCCTGGTTCTTTGGGTGTGGTGGTGACTGCCATGAAATAGGTAGGGTTTTCCCTAGGCATGCTACTTTGACATCAAGTAGATATCCTATTCCCCAACAATTTTTTCCTGATTGTTTCAGTGTCCATTGATGTTTCTTGACTGATTAAATTATTATATTGGATTCTCCTTTCTTTTAGTTAAAGTATAACATCTTAAGTGTTCAGTTTACTGAGTTTTAAAAATGGTACAGACCCAGATAACCTCTACTATAACCAGCAACCAAAACAAGGTATAGATATTTCCACCACTTCAGAACATCTCAGGCCCTCCCCTATCTCTCCTCAGCCCTTTATGATTTCTATCACTTTAGCTTTTTCTGTTCTTATAGTTAATGTAAATGAATCATGTAGACTTACTGTGGTGATCATTTCAGTGTATACAAATATTGAATCATCATGTCGTATACCTGAAATGAATATAATGTTATATTTCAATTATACCTCAACAAAAAATAAGCTAAAAAAATAATTTTTATAGACATGCAAAAAAATAAAATGTACAATGTGATGACCTGATACACATATCTATTGTGAAATGACTGTAAGTTTGGTATATTTTGATTTCCACTTTGACATGTGAATTCAGTTGTCTATAGGCTTAGTCCTGACTCTGTCTCTGATTTAATATCTATGACTTTGCAAGAGTGATTTAATCACTCCTGGATGCTGAAGGCTGTATTAACTTCAAATACCTTTCCTATCAAGTTGGCATCCCTTCAAAAAAATAAAATGGAAGAAAGCACTTTAGATGAAAACAAGTTAATTATTTCTTATTATGCCTAGTCCAATGTTTAAATGTGACCATGAAAATGAATCCTCGCCAGTCAAGTCTTTCTTTAGGGAGTCTGCCAAGTATTTATACAATGATTTATGTCCACATTGTGTTTTGGGTCTTTCTGCCCCTCTTCCTATTGATGGGAAGACTCCCAGCATAATCTGTCGAGGGGCAAGTGAGCATTTGCCATGTCTGTTCTTTCCGAACCCACCTCTCTGTCCTTGGCTATCTGAACATTGAGTAAAGTGTCTGACTCAAGGGAAGTCCAATTATGCACCAGTCAACGAACAAGTGGCCTGATTTGATAGCATCAGTACAGCCGATCACATTCCTCTTTAGGAAATGTGGAGTTAGCCACATTTTACATTTTATCTGGGAAGTGCGCCCAGGAGGCACTAGACAGGGACCTGGAGAAATGAGAGAGGAGCGGAGGGAGTCAATGCCGTCTGTCATCAAGTCAGTGATTACTGTGAGTACCTGGAGCATAGTTCTGCTGGGAAACCTGGGGAATAGGGCAGAACATTGTGATGGCTGACTTTATGTGTTAATTTGGCTAGGCCACCATATCCAGATATTTAATCAAGCATTATTTAGGATGTTTCTGCCAAGGTTTTTTTTTTTTTTTTTTGATGAGGTTAACATTTATATCAGCAGACTTTGAGTAAAGAAGATATACTCTCCGTAATGTTGAGGGCCTGAATAGAAAGAGACTAACCTCCCCCAAGCAAAAAAGAGTTCTGTCAGCAGTCTGCCTTTGGATCTGGTCTGTAATAGCAACTTTTCTCTGGGTCTCCAGCCAGCTAGCCAATCCTACAAATTTTGGACTTGCCAGTCTACACAACCATGTGACCCAGTTCCTTAAAATCTGTCTCTGTCTCTGTCTGTCTTTATGTGTATCAGCACACACACACACACACACACACACACACACACATCTCATTAGTTCTGCTTCTCTGGAGAATTGTATTACAAACACATATCTCAGAACTGTCCTGGTCAATCATTGGGCATTAATTTTTTAGCACTTACAGCCTGCTGAACACATGGACAGTGTGGCCAAAGAATGACCTTTGGCAAAGATTTTCAGGTTCTGCAAGAGAGAAATCTGTTCTATGAGCTTGGAAAGCTGCCTACAGGGTCTGGGTGGCGCACTGACAGTTCCACTGCAAGCTTATGCCTTGAGTGGAAATCTTCTAACAAGACACTCCTTCATTGCCTCATAGGAAGGCATGATACAATTCTATGGCATGACTCTTGAACATTGAGCAAGACACCCAGCCTCTCTTCTTCACAGCTTTCCCATCCCACTTTTAAAATAGAGAGAACAGCAGCTCACAGAGAAAGCAATGATATAATACATGCAAAACTAATGCACAGTGTTTAGTACATGCAACACAGTCCATAAATGATATCTGCTATTATCAGCTATTAGAACTTTAACTCTTCTTTCAGAGTGTGGTCCCCAAAGCAGATGTTGGAAGACTGGATACTCATTGCTCTCCATTTTTTCTCATTCCTCCCAGTGACATGGAAACACAGACACAAGGCAAGATTGGACATAGCACAAACACAACCACTGAGGAGCCCTGCCCTTACATTTGGGCAGCTCTTCTGTCAGTTAAAAAAATTCCCATCAAATTCAGTCCTTTTCAACTGCCTTCAGCCTTGCAGTTTTTATGACAAATAAACAGGTCATATACTCTTTGTTAAAAATAGATGACTAGGTAAAAAGGAAAAAGAAACAGACTCAGGCAGTGATGTACCCAGCATTTGCATCAGGGTTATATGAGTTTCAAGCCTGAAAGCTTTCGTGCCTGCATCGATGTGAGACTGCCACACAGGAGAGCATTCAGGTTCCTCCCCAGGCACAGGAGGAAGTATCCATGTTTATCTGCTGGATAGTGTAAAAATCTCTGTACGCACAATATAATAAATGATAGGAGTTTAGCACTAGCATTTCTGAAGGTGAATTGCGGGAAATTAAAGATGTTTTAAAGCTGCCTTTTGGTTACAGGTATAGTGAAAAAAAGGGCCATATGCACCCCAGTGTTCATAGCAGCAATGTCCACAATAGCCAAACTGTGGGAAGAGCTGAGTTGCCCTTCAACAGATGAATGGATAAAGAAAATGTGGTTCATATATACAATGTAATATTACTCAGCCATCAGAAAGGATGAATACCCAACTTTTTCATCAACGTGGATGGGACTGGAGGACATTATGCTAAGTGAAATAAGTGAAGCAGAGAAAGTCAATTTACATATGGTTTCACTTATTTGTGGAACATAAGGAATAGTATGGAGAACATTGGAAGAAGGAAGGGAAGAATGAAGGGGGAGAAATCAGAGTGGGAGATGAACCATGAGAGGCTATGGACTCCAGGAAACTAACTGAGGATTTTAGAGGGGAAAGGGGTGGGGGGATGGCTTAGCCCAGGGATGGGTATCAAGGAGGGCACATATTGCATGGAGCACTGGGCGTTATACGCAAACAATGAATCTTGAAAAACTATATCAAAAACTAATGATGTACTATATGGTGACTAACATAAAATAATTAAAAAATAATAAATAAAAGCTTTAATAAAATAGTATTTTTCTTTTATACTCAGGAGTTAATATTATATAATCAATGAACAGTAATATAAAAAAAGCTGCCTTTTTTTAATGCTGTTTTATTTTTTATTTTTTTAATAATTTTTTTATTTTTTATAAACATATATTTTTATCCCCAGGGGTACAGGTCTGTGAATCGCCAGATTTACACACTTCACAGCACTCACCAAAGCACATACCCTCCCCAATGTCCATAACCCCACCCCACTTCTCCCAACCCCCCTCCCCCCAGCAACCCTCAGTTTATTTTGTGAGATTAAGAATCACATATGGTTTGTCTCCCTCCCAATCCCATCTTGTTTCATTTATTCTTCTCCTACCCACTTAAGCCCCCATGTTGTATCACCACTTCCTCATATCAGGGAGATCATATGATAGTTGTCTTTCTCTGCTTGACTTATTTCACTAAGCATGATACGCTCTAGTTCCATCCATGTTGTCGCAAATGGCAAGATTTCATTTCTTTTGATGGCTGCATAGTATTCCATTGTGTATATATACCACATCTTCTTTATCCATTCATCTAAAAAAGCTGCCTTTTGAAAAAGAGAAAACTTCACTTATTGTTCCAGGAAATTGGAAGCCATCATTTCATTCATAACCCCCACTGTCCCCACACACACCCACCAATCAGTTTTCAGCTATGGGTTACTTCGTAGCTCTATATGTGTCCCTAACCTGGTTTGTCCTCAGCTGCAAGCGTGTCAGGATCTACACGGTGAGGCTAACTGAGCACTAATACACTTGGCTCTGGATGGATATTTGCAGACAGGTATAAAGGAGGCTAACTTGAGGGAATTCCCCTTTCTTTTCCTGTGACAACATAGGGTTTGTTCAAATGGAGGGCAGATAAAGCGCTCAGTACTACTAACAGCATATGTCATTAGACCCAAAGGCAACTTGTAATAGTTGGTTATCAAATGAGAACTGCAAAATAATTAAAACTCAAGTACACAAACTTACTTGGAAAACTACAACTAAAGTTTGTGTTTTGTTTTGTTTTTTAAATTTTGAAGGGGAAATAAATTTCACGATATTATGGACTTTTAGAAATTTCCACTTGGGACTTCAATGCAGATAAAGAGAATTTGGCTGAAAATTAATGCTCCTGATGGAAACATTTATTTATTTATTTTTAAGATTATTTATTTATTTATTTGTCATAGAGAGAGAAGCGAGAGCAAGCACAGGCAGACAGAGTGGCAGGCAGAGGCAGAGGAGAAGCAGGCTCCCCACCAAGCTAGGAGCCAGATGCGGGATTCAATCCCAGGACACTGGGATCATGACCTGAGCTGAAGGCAGCCGCTTAACCAACTGAGCCACCCAGGCGTCCCAGAAACATTTATTCTTATCTTACATATTATAGATAACTTGGTTTGTAGCACACTTTGTGTTTAACAGGTGATAATTTAAGTAGTAACCACATAACTTATCCACCCCACTGAGAATGCTCAGTTTTGACAGTGCTCAGAGTTGCTGTTCACACCATTTGAATTCCATAAATGCCTCCAAATATATTAGAAAACATCATGACTTTTCATCTATAGAAAAATCAAAATGCCAGGCAAGCACTTAATGACTTCTCTGAATTATAGATTGCCTTCTGATCTCAGCCATGTGTGCAATGAAGTCCCACTCTCTATAGTATAATTACTAAAAGCCAGTCAACTTGTTTTGTGTTAGAGAATTTAAGCCAAATGTTGAAAACTGTTTTCAATATTTCAATAGTTTTGAAACTGTGTATTGGTTGCACTGTATGATCTGACAATTCCCTATATAGACTTCTCTAAGAAAATGAGGAGAGAAAAGATTGGTAGTCATTTAATCACATCAATGGCCCTCTGGGTGGGTAGTAATATTTCTTTTTTTTTTTTAAGATTTTATTTATTTATTTGACAGAAAGAGAGAGATCATAAGTAGGCAGAGAGGCAGGCAGAAAGAGAGCGGGAAGCAGGCTCCCCGTGGAGTAGAAAGCCCAACGTGACTGGATCCCAGGACCTTAGATCATGACCTGAGCTGAAGGCAGAGGCTTAACCCACTGAGCCACCCAGGTGTCCCAGTAGTTATTTCTATTTTGTGATGAGAAAGTAGTTTCAGAGAGGCTAAATATCTTGCCTAAAATTAATCAGCAATTAACTAACAAAGGCAGGATTCAAACCCAGATTTTTTTAGAATTTTTATTTATTTATTTTTTTCCAAAGACCTTGATTTTCCACTCCATACCTGTGCTGTGCTCTCTGTAGTCCACATCCAACTATGAGCACTTCTGCTCTTTGAAGCAAGGATGTAGGTTGTGACTCCTTGGGAGATGTTACCGTGGTCTAACCCTGAGCAAACGACGAATATTACAATGGACAAATACATAGCTTAGCTCAGTTAATAAAAAGAACTGTCAGAAGAAGGAAACGCAGGTTAAGTAGACATTATGAAACAGAGATGAAAGTCCTCCATGTTGTAAATCTTGTTTCCAAATGTCTTTTGAAGTAATTTCTGTGGATCTCTGGGAAGGCTTCATGTTTTGAGGCTGGATGTATCCAAAGAGAACCTACCTATAGCTTCCTCTAGTTAGGAAGAAGAAAGCCTACTGACTGGTAGGGAGGATCCAGTAGTCACAGCAGATGCTGTCAACTGCTGGTTTGGCATCCACACACACACTTCTTGTGTTCCCAAATAACCCTTAATGTTCATACATACTGGATTTCAGAGGACACTGACCCCCACGGGTGGATTTGATTGGTGTAATCAGAGAACTATTCTCTCGTAAGTAATTGGATTTGGCAAAGTTGGATGACACAAAGAATATGAGAAATAGGTGTTAAGGTTTTTGTTTTTATTAAAATACAGTTGATAAACAACACTGTATTAGTTTCAGTTGCACAACATAATGAATTGACAATTATATACGTTACAAAATGCTTATCATCTGTCACATATAAAGTTATTACAGTATTATTGACTATATTCCCAATGAAATATTCCCTATTTCATCCTTTTGACTTATTTATTTTAATACTGGAAGTTTGTACTTCTTAACACCTACCACCTATGCTACCCATAATTTGTTCTCTGTACTTATGACTCTATTTCCACTTTTCTTTTTGATTTTTAACATTGCACATATAAGTGAAATCATATGGTATTTGTCTTTCTCCATCTGACTTACTTCACTTACCATAATACTCTTTAGGTCCATCCATTTTGTCACAAATGACAAGATCTCATTCTTTTTTATGGCTGAGTAATATTCCATAATCTTCTTTATCTTTCTATTTATATCTTTCTATAAATATACACTTAGGTTGTATTTTTTTTTAAGTCTCTTATGGTTTGCTTCCCTCTGTCTTTTCTCCCCCCTTCCCTTCTGTCCATCTGTTTCGTATCTTAAATTCCACATATAAGTAAAGTCCTTTGGTATTTGTCTTTCTCTGACTTATTTTGTTTAGCATAATACATTCTAGCTCCATCCATATCTTTCCAAATGGCAAGATTTCATTCTTTTGTGATGGCTGAGTACTATTCCATGCGTATACATACCACCTTTTTATCTATTCATCAGTCAATGGATGTTTGGGCTTTTTCCATAATTTGGCTACATTGGACATTGTTGCTATAAACATTGGGATGTATGTGCCCCTTCAAATCATTGTTTGTATCCTTCAGATAAATACATAGTAGTCTGGCAGAATTCCCCTGGGATACCATCTGACCCTGGACTTTTGTTTTTTGGGAGATTTTTGATTACTGATTCAACTTCTTTGCTGGCTATGGGTTTGTTCAAATTTTCTATTTCTATTTCTTACACTTTCAGATTTGGTAGTTATATAGTTATATATAGTTATATATTTCTAGGAATTTGTCTATTTCTTCCAGATTGCCCAGTTTTTCATTTTTCTTTTATAATTGTTTATATTTCTATGGTGTTGGTTATGATTTCCCTTCTTTCGTTTGTGTTTTTATTTTATTTGGGCCCTTTCTATTTTCTTTTTGAAGTTTGGCTAGGGATATATCAATTTTATTATTTCAAAGAACGAGTTCTTAGTGTCACTGATCTGTTCTCCTGGGTTTTTGGGTTTTGTTCTCTTTCTATATAGTTTATTTCTGTTCTCATCCTTATTATTTCCCTTCTTCTGCTGGCTTTAGGCTTTATTAGCTGTTCCTTTTCTATGTCCTTTAGGTGTAAGGTTAGACTATGTAATTAAGACTTCTTCTGTTTGAGAAAGGCCTGTACTGCCATATACTTCCTTCTTAGGACCATCTTTGCTGCATCCCTAGGGCTCTGGACTGTTGTGTTTTCATTTTTATTTGCTTCCATGTATTTTTTAATTTCTTCTTTAATTTCCTGGTCTACCTATTAATTTTTTAGTAGGCTATTCCATGTATTTGTGGCCTTTCCAAATTTTTTGTGGTTGACTTCAAGTTTCATAGCGTTGTGGTCTGAAAATATGCATGGTTTAATCTCCATCCTTTTGTACTTGTTGTATGTGATTTGTATGTGATCTATTCTAGACAGTGTTCCATGTGCACTTGAAAAGAATATGTATTCTGCTGCTTTAGGGTGAAATGTTCTGAATATATGTGTTAAGTCCAACTGGTCCAATGTATCATTCAAAGCCATTGTTTCCTTGTTAATTTTCTGTTTAGATGATCTGTCCATTGCTGTAAGTGGGGTGTTAAAATCCCCTTCTATTATTGTACTATTATCAATGAGTTTCTTTATGTTTGTTATTAATTTATTTACATATTTGGGAGCTCCCAAGTTGAGGGCATACATAAATATGTATCTGTTAGATCTTCTTGTTGGTCAGACCCATTAATTATGATATAGTACCCTTTTTCCTCTCTCATAACTGTCTTCATTTTAAAATCTAGCCATAAGTATGGCTACTCCGGTTTTCTTTTGAAGTCCATTAGCATGATAGATGGTTCTCCATCTCTTTACTTTCAATTTGCAGGTGTTTTTAGATCTAAAATAAGTCTCTTATAAGCAAAAATAGATGGGTCTTTTTTTTTAATCCATTCTGATACACTGTGTCTTTTGATGTGTCTTTTGATTGAAGCAAGTAGTCCATTTACATTCAGAGTAATTATTGATATATAAGAATTTAATGCCATTGTAAAATTACATTGATTCTGGAGATTTTCTCTGTTCCTTTCTAATCTTTGTTGCTTTTTGTTTTTCCTTCCCATTCAAAGAGTCCCCTCTAATATTTCTTGCAGGGCTGGCTTAGGGGTCAGGAACTCCTTTAGTTTTTGTTTTTCTGGGAAACTCTTTATCTCTCCTTCTATTTAGAGACTTGCTAGATAAGATATTCTTGGCTACATATTTTTCCTCTTCAGCACCTTGAATATATCATGCCACTCACTTCTGGCCTGTCAGGATTCTGTGAAAAGATCTGTTGAGAACCTGATTTGTCTTCCTTTGTAGGTTATGGATTTCTTTTCTTTTCTTAGAATCTTAAGGATTCTTTCCTTATCTCCATAGTTTAAAATTTTAGTAAAATATGTCTTAGTGTTGCCCAGCTTTTGTTGAATTTGATGGGAGTTTTCTATGTCTCCTGGATTTCAATGTCTGTTTCCTTCCCCAGGTTAGGGAAGTTTTCAACTATAATTTTTTTTCAAATAAACCTTCTGCCCCTTTTCCCTCTCTTCTTCTTTTGGGACTCCTGTGATATGAGTGTTATTTTGCTTTAAGGAGTTGCTGAGTTCCCTAAGTCTACATTCATGCTCAAATACTTTTCTTTCCCTCTTCTCTTCAGCTTCTTTATTTTCCATGATTTTATCTTCTGTCTCACTTATTTCTCTATTTTGTCCATCCTCACTGTCATAACATCTGTTCAGTTTTGCATCTTGGTTATAGCCTTGTGTATTTCAGCCTGACTAGTTTTTTTTTTTAATATTTTGTTTATTTATTTGACAGAGATCACAAGTAGGCAGAGAAGCAGGCAGAGAGTGAGGAGGAAGCAAGCTCGATCCCAGGACCTGAGCTGAAGGCAGAGGCTTTAACCCACTGAGCCACCCAGGCACCCCAGCCTGACTAGTTTTTAATTTTTATCTCTGCAGTAAGGAATTCTCTAGCGTCTGCTATGCCTTTCTCAAGTCCGACTGGTATTCTTATGATAGTTGCTTTAAATTCTCGTTCAAGCATATTACTTATTTCTGTTTAATTAGATCCCTGGCTGTGACCTTGTCATCTTCTTTCTTGTGGGATAAATTCCTCTGTCTTGGCATTTTGTCTGAGTCACTGTTTTGTTTTTCTTGGTGTGTTAGGAAAGCCTATTAAATTTTCTGCTCCTGAGAGTAATGGCTATATTGAAGAAGAGGTTCTGTACTGTCCAGGGCTTAACATTTCAGGAAATGTTTCAGAGTATGCCCTCTGCTATTATATTTTGGCTTTCAATCTGCAGGTGTCTTTAGTCTAAAATTGATCTCAGGTAGGTTTCAGATAGATGGGTCTTGTTTTTTCATGCATTCTCTCACTTTATGTGTTTTGATTGAAGTGTTTAGTCGTTCCATTCAAAGTAATTATTGATAGATATGCATATATTGCCATTTTATTACTTATTTTGTGGTTGTTTAGAAAGACTTTCTCTGAGTCTTTCTTGTGTTTCTCTATTTCATGTTTTGTCTCTATTTCATGATTTTCTTTAGTGATATATTTGGATTTCTTTCTCTTTATTCTTTACATATTTATTAGTGGTTTTTGACAGTCTATATTAAGTTCGTGGTCATTTATATTTGAACCCATTCTTTTCTCTCCTCCCCATGCGTTAGATATATGTTATTATATTTTATATCCTTGTGGGTCCCATGATTTTTTTACAGAAATATTTATTTTTATTGCTTTTGTGTCTCCTACCTCTATACTGTCACCTTCGGTCTCTCCTTTCCACTCAGAGTCCCTTTTAATATTTCTTGCAGGACTGGCTTAGGGGTCATGAACTCCTTTAGTTTTTGTTTGTCTGGGAAACTCTTTTTCTCTCCTTCTATCCCAAATGGTAGCCTTGCTAGATAAAGTATTCTTGGCTACAGATTTGTCCCCTTCACCTTGAATTTATCATGCTACTCTTTTCCGGCTTGCAAAGTTTCTGTTGAAAAATCTGCTGACCTTATGTGTTCCCCTTGTAAGTTCCTAACTCTTTTATCTTGCTGCTTTTAAGATTTTTTTTTTCTTTATCATTATATTTTGCAAGGTAATTTCAATATATCTTGGTGTAGGCCTGCTTTTGTTGGGGTTTTTCTGTGTCCTCTGGATCTGGATATCTGTTTCTTTCCCCAGATTAGGGAAATTTTTGCTATTATTTCTTCAAATAAATTTTTTGCCCCCTTTTCTTTCTCTTCTTCAGTATCTCCTATAATATGTTATTATGTTTGATGGAGACTATTCTCATTTTGCAAATTCTTTTCTCTCCTTTTATTCAGCTTGAATACTTTCCATTACTCAGTTTTCTAGGTCAATAATTCATTCCCCTGCTTCTTCCATTCTGCTACTCATTTCATTAAGCTTATTTATCTCTGCAATGTTATTTTTTATCTCTGTGTTAAGGGTCTCACTCACGTCTTCCACTCTTTTTCCAAGTCCAGTGAGGATTGCTCTAATTTCTCTATTAGGCATGTTACTTAGATGTCTGGCTGTGGTTTTGTCCTGTTCTTTAATTTGGGATAAAATTCTGTCTCCTCATTTTTTCTGTCTTTCTGTGTCTGTTTCTCTGTGTTAAGAAAGTCACCTGTATCTTCTGCTCTTGAAAGTAGTGACTTTATGAAGAAGAGTTTCTAGACTGCCTTGTTCCCTGTTCACAGAATTCAGGAGAGTGTCCTATGTGTGCTGCTTATACCCTACTGTTGTGTCTGAGTCACTTTTCCTTTTAGTGCAGTCATCTGTACTCTGTCTGTTGTGGGCTGTTTGCTCTCTGTGTTGTTAGTAGGACCCAGGCAGGCCAGCTCTTAAGGGGTGTGCCCACCAGAGAACTTGGAAGTGAGGCCATGGTGTTAGTAAAATTTGTGCTGGACTACACAAATGTGATATTCCTCCAAGCACTTTGCTGGTTGGAGGCTGTGTGTCAGGGCTGTCGGGGGCACAAGGCTGGGCCAGGCTGGACCTGGTATATGATGGTAGCTGGGGTGTGTTGCTGGGTACAGTATGGTGACTAGGCACTGAGTCAGAAGTGGGCCTAGAATGGTGGTTCTGCTTGGTGAATAGCAGCTGTGCATCCAATGGCTTGTAAGGGTGATCCGTGGCTTTAACCAAATTTGTCCTCAACCCAGAGCTGAGGCCAGCAGGCTTGGAGTGAACTAGTCCTCAGGAGAACTTGTGGGTGTGGTGCACTACTAGTCAGTTAGGTAGCAAGTGTCTATGCAGTCCAACCTCTTACAGGTGGCTCTGTTTATGCTGGGAAGCAAAGGAGAAAAATGGCACCTGCCACTTCCCTCACCTTTTGGAGAAGTACCCAACATGCTGCAAAATCAGTATAAACAGATCTGTCTCCTATTTGCCCGTGGCTTTGTGTAAACTGCCATTTTTATGTTGCTTCTCCATGAAGGCTTCTTTCTCTCTAAAGGTGGTGGGCAGAGCTATCACTCACCCTCCCTCCTCACCCAGTCCTGAGTCAGCAGACTTTTAAAGCTCCAGGCTCTAAGTACCAGTGGTTGTATAAACTCATGGAATTCAGAGCCTCCAGTTTTTTGTTTTCTTGTTTTTTTTTAATTTATGTATTTATTTTCAGAAAAAACAGTATTCATTATTTTTTCACCACACCCAGTGCTCCATGCAATCCTTGCCCTCTATAATATCCACCACCTGGTACCCCAACCTCCCACCCCACCGTCACTTCAAACCCCTCAGATTGTTTTTCAGAGTCCATAGTCTCTCATGGTTCACCTCCCCTTCCAATTTACCCCAACTCCCTTCTCCTCTCTAATACGCCTTGTCCTCCACGATATTTGTTATGCTCCACAAATAAGTGAAACCATATGATAATTGACTCTCTCTGCTTGACTTATTTCACTCAGCATAATCTCTCCCAGTCCCGTCCATGTTGCTACAAAAGTTGGGTATTCATCCTTTCTGATGGAGGCATAATACTCCATAGTGTATATGGACCACATCTTCCTTATCCATTCGTCCGTTGAAGGGCATCTTGGTTCTTTCCATAGTTTGGCAACCGTGGCCATTGCTGCTATAAACATTGGGGTACAGATGGCCCTTCTTTTCACGACATCTGTATCTTTGGGGTAAATACCTAGGAGTGCAATTGCAGGGTCATAGGGAAGCTCTATTTTTAATTTCTTGAGGAATCTCCACACTGTTCTCCAAAGAGGCTGCACCAACTTGCATTCCCACCAACAGTGGAAGAGGGTTCCCCTTTCTCCACATCCTCTCCAACACATGTTGTTTCCTGTTTTGTTAATTTTGGCCATTCTAACTGGTATAAGGTGATATCTCAATGTGGTTTTAATTTGAATCTCCCTGAGGGCTAGTGATGATGAACATTTTTTCATGTGTCTGATAGCCATTTGTATGTCTTGGTATGTCTTGATTGGAGAAGTGTCTGTTCATATCTTCTGCCCATTTTTTGATATGATTGTCTGTTTCATGCGTGTTGAGTTTAAGGAGTTCATTATAGATCAGAGCCTCCAGTTTTTAAAGCCAAGTGTTATAGGGATTAATCTTCCCTGCATGAGTTCCCCAGTGCAAGGGCCCATTTCTCTGCCCTCTCTAGATGCACAGCTCCCTCCCTGCTGTGGGCAGCCTCCCTCTGCATTTCTGACATTCCTAACCTTTCAGATGCAGCTTCTTCTCTATGTTTAGTTGTGGAGTTTATTCTGCCAGTCTTCAAATTGCTCTCCATTTTGTTGACTTGAAAATGGACAATATCCAGTTGAAAAAGTGGGATGGGGTGAGCTCAGTGTCCTCCTACTCTGCTACTCTGCCATCTTCCTAAGCTCCTCCAAATTTCCCCTCTTAAAAACTTCTTTTGTTGCATCCCGACGATTTTGAACTGCTGTGTTTCCATTTTTATTTGTCTTCAGGTACCTTTTAATTTCCTCTTTGATTTCTTCATTGACCTTCTAGTAGTTCAGTAGCATGTTGTTTAACCTCCACGTGTTTCTTTTTTTTCCAGTTTTTTTTTCCTTGTAATTAATTGTTAGTTTCATACCATGTAGCGGGGAAAAAGGCTGGAAATGATTTCAGCTTTCTTAAATTTACTGAGACTTGTTTTGTGCCCCAACATGTGATCTATTCTGGAGAATGTTCTCTGTGCACTTGAAAAGAATGTGTATTCTGTTGTTTTGGATGGAATGTTCTGTATATAGCTGTTAAGCCCATCTGCTCTAATGTGTTGGTCAAAACCACACTTTCCTTATTGATTTTCTGTCTGAATGATTTATCCATTGAAGTAAGTGGGGCATTAAAGTCCCCTACTATTATATTACTGTCAATTTCTCACTTTAGTTCTGTTAATATTTGCTTTATACAGTTAGATGTTTCAGTATTGGTTGCATAGTTTCAGTATTGTGTGTTACATCCTCTTATTGGATTGATTCTTTGATCATCATATAATGCCCTTATTTGTCTTGTTACAGTCTTTATTTTATAGTCTATTTTGTCTGATGTAAGTCTTGTTATCCTGGGGTGTCTGGGTGGCTCAGATGGGTAAGCATCTGCTTTCAGCTTTGGTCATGCTTTCCAGGTCCTGAGATCAAGCCTCACATCAAGCTCCCACCTCAGCAGGGAGTCTGCTTCTCCCTCTCCCCCTGCTTGTGCTCTTTCTCTTTCTCTCTCAAATGTTTCTCTCTCTCTCTCAAAAATTTTTAAATTTTTTTTTAAATTTTATTTATTTGACAGAGAGATACATCACAGATAGTCAGAGAGGCAGACAGAGAGAGAGGGAGAAGCAGGCTCCCCACTGAGCATAGAGCCCGATGCGGGACTCGATCCCAGGACCCTGAGATCATGACCTGCGCTGAAGGCAGAGGCCCAATCCACTGAGCACTCTGTTGCCCAATAAAACACTTTTTAAAAAAGTACCTCTATCCCAGTCTTTTATTGTTTCTATTTACATTAAATATCTTTTTCCATCCCTTCACCTTCAGTCTGTATATATCTGTAGGTCTGAAGTGAATTGCTTGTAGGGAGCATATAGATAGATCTTGTGTTTTTCTCCATTCTGTCACCCTATGTCTCTTGATTAGAGCACTGAGTCTATTTACAAAGTAAATATTGACAAATATGTGTTTAGTGCCATTCTGTTCATTATTTTCTGGTTGTTTTTGTATTGTTGTATTATTGTATTATTCTGTTTCTTTCTTCTCTTCCTATATTTTCCTTGTGATTTGATAACTTTTGTTAGTATTATGCTTAGGTTACTTTTTTTTTTTAATTTTCTGTGTTTTTATTATAGGTTTTTGGTTTGTGGTTACCATGAAGTTTATATATAACATCCTACATATTTAGCAGTCTATATTAAGTTGATGGCTGCTTAAGTTCAAACATATTCTAAAAGTACTACATTTTTACTCCTTTACACATTTTATGCATATGATATCATACTTTACCTTTTATTTTACATATCCCTTAACTAGCTTTTGTAGATATGATTGCTTTTACTAGTTTTGTCTTTTATTCTGCATACTAGCTTTATAAGTTATCTACTACCTTTAGAATATATTTGCTTTGGCCAGTGAAATTTTTTCCTTTTAGAATTGTGTTACTTCTATTTATGGCTTTTTCTTTTCTCCTTAAAGTAATTCCTCTAGAGGCACCTGGGTGGCTCAGTAGGTTAAGCCTCTGCCTTCGGCTCAGGTCATGATCTTGAGGTCCTGGGATTGAGTCCCACATCAGGTCTCTGCTCAGTGGGGTGCCTGCTTCCCCCTCCCCCTAACTCTCTCTCTGCCTGCCTCTGCCTACTTGTGATCTCTGTCAAATAAATAAATAAATAAACAAACAAACAAATAAAATCTTTTTTTAAAAAAGTAATTCCTCTAATATTGCTTGTAAGGCCAGTTTAGTGGTGATGAACTCCTTTAACATGCTTGTCTGGGAAGCACTTTAATTCTCCTTCAATTCTGATAATAACCTTGCTAGGTAGAGTGTTTTAGATTGTAGGTTTTTTTCTTCTTTTTAGCACTTTGAATGTGTCATGCCACTTTCTTCTGACCTGCAAAATTTCTGCTGAGAAATTAGCTGATAGCCTTAGGGGGATTTACCTTGTATGTAACTATTTGCTTTTCTCTTGCTGCTTTTAAGATTCTTTATTTTTAGCTTTTGAGGTTTTAATTTTTTGAACTCTGAGAAAGTAATAAATGCCTTTTATTACAAAGGTACAGAAGTCATCCAAGGCCATCTGGGTGGCTCAGTGGATTAAAGCCTCTGCCTTCAGCTCAGGTCATGATCTCAGGGTCCTGGGATAGAGCCCCGCATTGGGCTCTCTGCTCAGCAGGGAGCCTGCTTCCCCCTCTCTCTCCCTGCCTCTCTGCCTACTTATGATCTCTGTCTATCAAATAAATAAATAAAATCTTAAAAGAAGTCATCTAAGACCTCAGATATTAACCTGTTGCACACTAATATCACACTACGAATGTGCCATTTAATATGATTATTAAAACTTACAGTGTGATTTTCCAACAATCATAATGGTTATAGATTCTTTCTCTAAGTAGTAATTAAAACAATTACTGGAACTTAAGACCAATATAGACCTAACAAAGGGAACTGAAAATTCCTGCAAGGGCAGTTTTGTTTCTTGATAGAAGTAAGACTTTAATGGTCAAAGTCTACTTCCTACAATAGGTACATTGGACCCAGCTTTTCCAAAGAAACAAGGTAAAATGAGCAACTTCTAACAATCTAAAAAAATATATGAAAGCAGTACTGAGATGATTCACAGACTGTTTTATCATTCCATCTGTTTCCAGTCTTCAAAAATACATATTTATAGGTCAGAAGTTCTGGGTTTGGCTTTGAACACCAAGGTGAAGGCCCCTGCCAGGGTCGAGGCAGGCTCTCCCTGGGTGTCCTCACTGAGGCAGGGCAGCCCCTCATGGATCAGATCAGGTCTCACAATGGCATCTGTGCTGGTGGCCTGCTCCACTCCATGTTTGGCACTCACTTTCTCCTCAGGCAGCCCAGAACTGCTTGTATTCTTATGACCCAGAACAGTCCCTTTTTTCTTTTCTGTCAACACCTCTAATCCCATCATTCTGAGATGGTGAAGCCATTCATTCCTGAACATAAAAGTCCAAATGGAGGACTTTCCCTGCTATCCACATAACACAATGGGACACTGAGGGGTATCTGGTTTAGAAGGGCCTGGCTCATACTTCAGGATGATGCTCCCCTTAGCCAAGTCCCTGGCTTGGCTGTATGTCTTACTGCTATGTTTTCTTAAAAATTGGATTTTCCTGGGTCAATAGAATTTTAACATCTTCCATTGATACAATGATCATTCTTGAATTAATAAATGGATATAACGTGTATACTCTCTCTTGTGCTAACTGAAAAGCACAATCAGACTCTTGATCACTGTTATTCCAATACCAGACTTATATCCCAGTGTTTACAACCTTCATCCTCTCACTATTATTTAGCAGCACATCATTGTTCAGCTCCTTGGAGACTATGTAGAGTTGCCTTTTCTTCCCGTCCATAGTTTGAGTTAATAAATTCATCTTAGGGAATGAAGGACCCCATGCATAGAGTTTCTGGATAAGGGTGCCTGGGTAGCTCAGTAGTTAAGCATCTGCCTTTGGTTCAGGTCATGATCCCAGGGTCCTGGGATTGAGCCCTGATTCAGGCTCCCTGCTTGGCAGGAAGCCTGCTTCTCCCTCTCATACTTCTCCTGTTTATATTCTGTCTCTCACTGTCTCTCTGTCAAATAGATAAAATCTTAAAAAAAAAAAAAAGAATTTCTGGATAGGTGGAAATAATGGTCCATCTTCAAGAACAAATACAAATGGATCATCTTTAAATTCTTCCAGATAACTTCACTTTCTTAGATGGAGAAGGACCATACACTCCATCTTTCTTATTTCCATTGTTCTCTAAATTCTCAGTTCTTTCCATTATCTCTGTGTTGTCAATTCCACTACCTGGTTTACTTTCCAGCTCAGAAAGAGTTTGTAGTTTTTCCTTCTGTGGGATTTGCAGAGTTGGACCAGTTTCTCCGGGCACCACTGATTTACCCTCCAGCTTTGGTGGATGTTTATGCCACGTCATTGAAGACTTTTTCACTAACACTGTTACAAAGAACCCTCCAGTATTTTGATGATGTGGTAAGATTCTAGGATACCACTCTAGGTCCATCCCCTGTAAGTATTCTTGCTCCTTCAGTGGAACCTGGTAGGCCAAATCTGGGTATGTCTGCTGTGAGGACTACCCTCTCACTCTCTAAACCACTGTCCATCTTTCATCATTACCTTCCACTATGTAATTCCAGGCAACCATTTAAGTCCTGGCAGCTCAGAAAACATCAGCCAGCTCCAAAGCACCTTCACTTTTTTTCCAGTAAAGATACTATTACTACTTCATCTTTAATGGGGGTTTAGTGAACATATAGAAGACACCAATCTACCACCTTCCACTAGCTTCTCAGTGCCTTACCTAACAATCCACAGCTATAACACATGCAGCTGCAAGTTATATGATGTCTTCCACTTTTTCCAAACATCAGTGGCTTTATATCCTCATAGTCCTATCTCCACTGTAAGGGGCACTACATATAATGCAATTATAGAAGAGAATTTCTTTCCTCCTATTAATGTCTATTTTGAGTCTGGATATGCTGGATACATCATGGTTGATCACCGTAGATGCAGAGGCTGCTCAGAATTTTGGCCTGATGAAGGAGCAGATAGTAATGCTTATTGACCTCATCTCTATGATGAAAAACCCCTCAGGAAAAGGGACAATCATGTCCGCATATAACATTTCAATTAATTGTGTGGTCTTTGATCCAGATGCTGCACACATATCTAAGATCTTATGGAGAGGATGAGTATTAAGTAATAGTAGTGGAATCAGGCTTAACGGCTTCTTGACAACTGATATTTCCAGATTCAGTTTCACTAACCAGAAACCAGTGAAACTTTTCCAAGTGTGGGGACCTTTTCAGATGTTTCCACCTAAATTTGTGTGCCTGGCATGTTCTTTAGAATACCAACTCATGGGCGGTGGAACTTTAGCTTCCTGACCTTCTGCTTCAGGTCCTCCAATTTCTTGAAATACTTGCTCTTTAAGCAATAAAGAGGTTTTTTGTGTGTGACTTTTGTAATCAGTAATTCTAAAGTGGCCAGGAGGGGCCCCCTGAGTGCTTCCATGACCTGGTCCCATTTGCCCTTGGGTATTCTTGAGCTCCTGGTAGTACTGCTGGAAGGGCTTGTTCTCCTTGACAATCTAGGGATACTTGCCTTCCTAGCCCATTTCATTGCACTTCCTGCCGTCCTTGGTACCATCCTCCGTGCCCTGACACTACTGCCATCCTTACTGCTGCTGCTGCTGCTGCGGCTGCTGGAGTTACCAGCATGCAACCCCCATGTCCCAGGTGGCTGCCCCCACCTACAGACACCTACCAGGCACCACTGGTTGGAGGGGACTTGATATTTTAATTATTTTATGTCTTGGTATGGACCTCCTTGGGTTCATCTTGTTTGGAGCTTTCATTGATTTCTAGGTCTGGCTATGTTTCCTTCTGCAGTTAGGAAAGGTTCCTGCTATTATCTCTTCAATAAATGTTCTGTTCCTCTTTCTCTTCTCCTTCTGGGATGCTTAAAATGTGAATGTTAGTTACTCAGGATTGTCCCAGAAGTCCCTTAAACTATCCTTAATAAAAAAAATTGGGGGAGTCACTTTGGTGGGTCAGTCAGTTAAGTGTTTGCCTCTTTTTTTTTTTTTTTTAAGATTATTTATTTATTTGACAGAGAGAGAGATCACAAGTAGGCAGAGAGGCAGGCAGAGAGAGAGAGAGGAGGAAGCAGGCTCCCCGCTGAGCAGAGAGCCCGATGCGGGACTCCATCCCAGGACCCTGAGATCATGACCCGAGCTGAAGGCAGCGGCTTAACCCACTGAGCCACCCTTGATCTCAGCTCAGTTCTTCTTTTCTGCCGAGCAGAGAGCATGATGCGGGGCTTGATCCCAGGACCCTGAGATGAGGGCCCAAGCTGAAAGCAGAGGCTTTAACCCACTGAGCCACCCAGGCACCCCTCTCAGCTCAGTTCTTAATCTCAGAGTTGTGAGTTCAAGCCCTGCATTGGGCTCCATGCTAGTGTGGCACATACTTAAAAAAAATTTTTTTTTTCTTTTTGCTTTTCAGCTTGGTTGCTTTCCACAGCTTTTTCACCCTTCCTTCCTTCCTTTCTTTCTTTCTTGTATAATTTTATTTATTGATTTTTAAAAACATTTTATTTATTTAAGTAATCTCTATACCCAATGTGGGGCTTGAACTCATGACCCCAAGTCAAGAGTCCTCCAGCTATGTTCATCAACAGGAAAATATGTTGCAGCATTTTCATAAAACTGATGCATATGAAAATTGATTACTACAACTGCATACAAGATAGATAAATTTCACAAACAAAATTGTTGGTAGGGGGAGAAAGAAACAAACAAATAATACATATAGTATAATTAAATTCATATAAAGTCCAAATATGGACCAAAATGACACATCAAAAAAAAAAAAAAAGAGTCCTCCAGCTAGGCCAGCCAGATGTCCCCACTACCCTGTCTTTTAGATTGTTGATCCATTCTTCTGTATCTTCTAATCTGCTGTTGAATCACTCTAGTTCATTTTAGTTATTGTATTCTTCAGCTCTGTTGGTTCCTTTTTATATTTTTCTTTCTCCTTATTGAAGTTCTCATTGAATTCAGCCACACTTCTCTCAAGTCTGGTGAGCATCTTTAGGACCATTACTTTGAACTCTATTAGGTAGATTGCTTATCTACATTCTGTTTGGCTCTTTATGAGGTTTTGTCTTATTCTTTAATCTGAAATACACTTGTCTCCATTTTATCTGTTTGTTTTTATGTATTTTGTAGTTCAGTTATGCCTCCTGGTCTTAAAAGTAGTGGCCTCATGTAGAAGGCATCCTCTGGGGCCCTGTAGTGCAATTCTTCTTGCCACAAGAACAAGGTATTTCAGGAGTGTCTACCATATGGGTTGTACATGCCCTCCTATTGTGACAGGGCTGTAACTGCTGTGAAAATGCTGGTGGGTGTGGCTGGCTTAGAGACCTAGCTATAACTGCTGCAAGTATGGGGCTGACCCACTCACTGGGTTAGGAATCCCCTGGAAGGGCATCAGGTATGGCTTACTTAGGCTGTCTGCTGGGTTTGGTCAGACAGTAGTCACTTTGAGGGATACTGGTCCTAACTGAGACTGCCTGCTGAATGTGGCAGGGAAGAAGCCACATTGGAGGGGTACCTTCTGGGACAGGAATGTTGGGTGAGGTGGGTCTACAAGGGAACACTAATGCAGGTTGGACAGTACTAGTAAAGTAAATGGAAAGCATCAGAACTGGCTCCCACAAGTGTCCAGACAGCTTGGTTGAAGGAAAAAAGGAAAAATGGTGACTGGCACTTCTACTTCCAGAGAAAGCTTCTTCAGATCCCTGCCCCTCTGGCACATGTCCTAAAATTAGTCAGTAAATAGTTAGGTGTAAGTCAGGTTCTTTTTTTCTTCTTCTTCTTCTTTCTTTTTTCTCAGAATGAAAAAGAGAGAGAGAGTACAAGCAGGGGGAACAGCTGGCAGAGAGAGGAGCAGGCTCCCTGTAGAGCAGAGAACTTGACATGGGGCTCCACCCCAGGACCCTGAGATCATGACCTGAGCCAGAGGCAGATGCTTAACTGACTGAGCCACCCAGGTACCCCACCCAGGCTCCTTTCAAACTGCTGCCTGTGTGCTAGAATGATACAGAATGCTTCTCCTTTAAGAATGAAGACTTGTGGGGCGCCTGGTGGCTCAGAGGGTTAAAGCCTCTGCCTTCGGCTCAGGTCATGATCCCAGGGTCCTGGGATCGAGCCCCACATCAGGCTCTCTGCTCAGCGGGAAGCCTGCTTCCTCCTCTCTCTCTCTCTGCCTGCCTCTCTGCCTACTTGTGATCTCTGTCAAATAAATAAATAAAATCTTTAAAAAAAAAAAAAAAGAATGAAGACTTGGAGCAAAATAAGTCAATCAGAGAAAGACAACTATCATATGATCTCCCTGATATGAGTAAGTAGGGATGCAACTTGGGGGGTTTGGGGAGTAGTAAAAGAATAAATGAAACAAGATGGGCTCGGGAGGGAGAGAAACCATAAGAGACTCTCAATGTCACAAAACAAACTGAGGGTGGCCGGGGGGGAGGGGGGTAAGGAGAGGGTGATGGGATTATGGACATTGGGGAGGGTATGTGCTATGGTGACTGCTGTGAAGTGTGTAAACCTGGCGATTCACAGACCTGTACCCCTGGGGCTAATAATACATTATATGTTTATAAAAAAAATTAAAAAACTAAAACAAACAAACAAACAAACTTAAATTGGGGGGAAAAATAAAAAAGAAGAAGAATGAAGACTTGGTTCCTGTAGCCCTATGGTTCTCCCTGAGTTAATGTCTACCAATTTTCAAAAGCAGACATTATGGGGGATTATCTTTCTGGTTTGGGCCTCTAGGGCTGGGGGTACCTGATATGGTTCTTGATCCCCCTCACTACTCAAGGAGGACTTCTACACCACTGATATCTCTCCTCCTTGTTGGTCACCACCCTGGAGGTTTGTTTTCTGATCATGTTTCTGTCTCTACAACCCTTCTAGATATAGCTTTTTCTTTATGTCTTTAATTATGGGTGATCTGTTCTTCCAGTCTTCAGGTTGTTTTCAGAGTGAATTGCATTATATGTAGTTGTTGCCTCAATGTGTCTATGTTAGGAGGTAAGCTCAGAATCCTCCTACTCTACCATTCTCCCTGGCTCTCACCAACTGGAGTCTTTCTTGAAAGATAGCCTCATTATTTATGTGTAAGAAAGAAGCAGAACCTCTTCGACCTCTTCTCAGAAATGACCACAGCTATTGCAGCATCAGAATTAGAGGTAGACTGAATGCACTGGAGTGATTGAAAGGGGAGACCATAACCCCGCATTTATAATCTTAATCCAGGAGCTGCCCTGCTCATTTTGGATTCTTTTATGTGAAAAAATATTCTTGTAGTTGAAACCAGCTAAATTTATTTTCTGTTACCTATAGCTATAGGTATTATTTAGAAGGGTAAGTGAGGGTGAATTTCTGGTATTTTGGAAAGGCCCTGGGGCAACCTCAAAGCTTTAAATGCGGAGGGCCCAATCCAGCTGAGATATACTCTTTCCCATGGTTGCTGGCTCCTCCTTCATTTCATGTCTGATTTCTAGGAGGCCTAAGGACCTCTCAGATGAGGTCTGTGGTGCTGTCTTTGATGGTCCTAAAAGTGCCTTCATTTCCTAGATAAAATTTTCTTCCAAGCACTCTCGACTTATTGATGGTTTGTGTTTTCTGATCATACAAGTTTTACATGTTAGTAGCAGAAAGACAAAAGGATGCAAAAAAAAGCAAAAAACCTGGTAACCTTAGTATTCAACTGTTCTGGTGTACACAATGGGTATTATGTGTGTTTCTGATTCATTTTATTCCCATTTCAAAAATATGCTCCTCATATTCTACAGATAGTTTTAAGATTTACTCATATATTTGAGAGCAAGCACATGTGGGAATGGGGTAGGGGTAGAGGAAGAAGGAGAAGGAGAGAAGCAGCTTCCCACTGAGTACAGAACCCAGTGTGGGGCTCAGTCTCATGACCCCAAGATCATGACATGAGCCGAAATCAATTGTCGGACATTTAACCAACTGAGACACCCAGGAACCCCTCTATATATAGTTTTATGTCCCATCATCTGAACTCAAAATTGTAACTTAAGGTTATTTTCCATATATCATTAAATGTATTTTATATCTTATTTAATGATTGCACACCAATTTATAGCACAAGTATGTAATAAGTTACAAACTTGTTATATTTTAAATGAGGATGCATTTATGACAATCTTGCATAATTTAAGCTTTGCATAATTCCAGACTCTCTTTTTCATAAATAGTTATACTCAAGTGGTTTCTCTAAATATTAATAACAAACACCACTGACACTGAGCCCACCAGCTTTGGACGGTAATTCTTGGACTTAAAATTTGGAGGTAATTTACATTATTTCAAAATTTGTTAACAAATGTTAGAACTCCTATTATGTGTTGGCCACATGTCTAGGTTTTTGGGAACTATGACTAGGAGTTAACATTCTGGTTGGAGACAAATAAACGTGATCATATTTACCTATTTAACATGTTTATTGCATTTGAAGTGGATAAGAGGTATGGGGAGGAAAAGCAAACTGGGGCAGGGCAGTGCCAGCCTTTGAGCTGCGGTGTGGAATCAGGAGTGGCTGGGCTCACAGAGCATTGAGAGAACCTGATTGGCTTTTCCAATCAAGCAAAATGCTTTGCTTTATTGCTAATAGGAATCCATTGACTTGTGGGGATGTATTATTAATGGCTGACCAAAGAGCCCGGTAAGAGAAGTGCTCTAATATGATGATGGAGAAGAAGGCAAGCTGAGGGCAAACCACAAGATAACATTCTGGAAACCCCCTTCCCCCCACCCCAAGGTGCAATTGTTGTGACATTCCTCTGCCACTCCTGGCTACCCCAGAAAAAAGGAAAGGGAAAAACAAATGGTTAACTGGTAGAGATCATAGTCATGCAGGATATGAGTCTCCATCAGTTTTCACTGTCTTAATGATGTATAAGAAAAAAGCAATCTCCAGAAACCTATAGGCTCAATTTCCTGGAGCCCTAACCTCACCCTCCCCTCCATAAGACAGAAAATTTTATATAATCAATCATTCCTCACAACCCCAGTGCAGCTCTTTCTGCCCACGGATCCTGTCTCCATACTTTAATAAAACCACTTTTTGCATCAAAGACATTTCAAATTCTTTCTTGGCCATTGGCTCTGAACCCCACCACTTCAAACCACAACACATAGATGTCTCCTTAATCAGGATATGCTATCTGTCCATGGAAGTCATATCCTTATCATTGTCAAAGCACCAAGCACTGAAGCCTTCTCCCATGCAACATTTCCACTTAGTTGTCAATAGGCAGAACTCTTCATTTTTCTCCCTTCGACCTTCTCTTTTAGTCTTTCCAATCTTAACAAACACCTCTACTCTCCATTCACTTCATATATCCAAAAATCAGTTGTCCTTCTATACTCCATTTATTAAGAAGCAGAGAAATCTTTTGACGATTTAAAAAGCATGCAGATTAATTGCTTCTTGGCCTTTTGGCTAAGATCAAGTGTAAAAAGCATGCGGATTAGAAATGAAGAAATAAAACTGTAACTATTTGCAGATGATGTTTCTCTGTGTTAAAAATCCCAGAGTATCTGTAAAACTCCCAGAACTAATAAGTGATTTTAGCAAGGCCACATGCTATAAGAGAAACATACATAAATCAATTGCATTTCTATATACTAACAACAAACATGTGGAAATTCAAAAATAATACCAAGGAAAATGAAATAAATAGCTATTAATCTGACAAAACAGTACAGAATCGGTATGCTGAAAATCACAAAATGCTGAAGCACAAAATCCGATATCTAAATAAATGGAGAGATATATTGCGTTCATGGAGTAGAAGACCCAACATAATAAAGGTATCAGTTCTGACCAAATTGTTCTATACATTTATTGAAATTCCTATCAAGACTCCAGAAAGGTTTTATTATTTTTTTGTAGTCATACACAAACTTATTTTAAAAATTTCCAGGGAGAGACAAAGGAGCTAAAACAGATAAAAACACCATACCAAAGAAGAATAAAGTGAAAGAATCAATCTTGACTTCAAAATTTATTATATAGCTACAGTACACACACACACACACACACACACACACACACACACACAGAGTGTATATATAGATAGATAGATAGATAGATAGATAGATAGATATACAGAAGACAGTGTGGTAATTGTGGAGGAATAGAAACTTAGATCAATGGAACACAATACTGAGCATACCAACTCAACCCAGTTTTTGACAAGGGTTTAAAAGCAACTTACTGGAGGGATAGAGAGAGCACCAACAGATGGAACTGGAATAAATGCACCTCCGTAGGCAAAAAACAAAAAAATCCCAAACCAACCTAACTCTCTCATCTTACAAAAAAACAAAAAACAAAACAAAACAAAAATTTCTCAAAATGAATTCTAAGCTTAAGTATAAAAAAAATTTAAAAACTTTTTAGAAAAAAGTAAAAAATCTTTGGGACTTAGAGCTAAAGAACTGGCACCAAAAGCCCAACTTATTTTTCGTTTTTTATTTAAATTCAACTTAGTTAACATATAGTGTTTCATTAGAATCAGAGATAGAATTTAGTGATTCATCAGTTGCATATAACACCCAGTTCTCATTACATCAATTGCCCTCCTTAATGCCCATCACCCAATTACCCCATCCTCCCACCCACCTCCCCTCCAGCAACCCTGTTTGTTCCCTGTAGTTAAGAACCTCTTATGGTTTGCTTCCCTCTCTGTTTTTGTCTTCTCTTGTTTTTCCTTCCCTTTCCCTATGTTCACCTGTTTTGTTTCTTAAATTCCACATACTCATGAAATTATATGGTATTTGTCTTTCTCTGACTGACTTATTTTGCTTAGTATAACACCCTCTAGTTCCTTCGGCATCATTGTAAATGGCAAGATTTCATAGTCTTTGTTGGCTGAGTAATATTCCATCATATATGCATGATATGTGTATCATACATGTTTGATACGTCATACATATCATATGATACATCATATATGTATCCTATATGTATGATGGAATATATAAATATATCTATAGATATAGATATAGATAATGGAATATATAAATATATAATATCTATATATCCCCCACACCTTCTTTATCCCTTCTTCTGTTGATGGACTGCTAGGTTCCATATCTTGGCTATTGTAGACATTGCTGCTATAAACATTTGGGTACATGCGTCCCTTCAAATCATTATTTTGGTATTTTTAGATAAACACCTAGTAATGCAATTGCTGAGTTGTAGGGAGTTCTATTTTTAACTCAAAACCCCAACTTATAAAAAAAAACCCAACTTATAAAAAGAAAAACTGATTAATCAGACCTCATTAAAATTAAAAACTTCTGCTTTGTGAAAGGCTTATTAAAATGAAGAAAACAGAGGCACCGGCGTGATTCTTCCTTTGGCTCAGGTTGTGATCCCAGAGTCTTGGGATCGAGCCCCACATCGGGGTCTCTGCTTGGCAAGGGAGACTGCTTCTCACCTCCCTCTCTCTGCCTGCCTCTCTGCCTACTTGTGATCTCTGTCAGTCAAATAAATAAATAAAATCTTTTAAAAAATAAAACAAAATAAAATGAAGAACATACAAATCATAGATTAGAAGAAAATATTTTCAAAGCACATATATGACAAAAGGTTTGTATATAGAATACATAAGACAAATCACTTTCAAAAGTTAACAGTAAGAAAATAATCCAAATAAACATTGGGCAAAAGACATGAACAGACATTTCACTGAAGAGGATAGCAGATGGCAAATAAGCCCATGAAAAATGCCCAGTATCATCAGCCCTTTGGAAAATGCAAATTAAATCCATGATACCTATCAGAATAGCTAACACCATACACCATCTAGCTAAAAATAGTGAAAACACCGAATGCTGGTGAAGATGTAGAAAAACTGGATTATTCATACATGCTGGTGAAAATTTTAAATGGTATAGCCACTCTGGGAAAAAGTCTAGAAGTTTCATATAAAACTAATCATGCAACTACCTTAGAGCCTAGTAACTACACACTTGGGCATTTATCTCAGAGAAATGAAGACTTATATCACATAGAAACCTGCACATAACAAAACCTGTTCAACAGCAAATTTATTTGTAAAGGCTGAAAACTAGAAATGACCCAAATTTCATTCAGTATGTAAATGGATATCAAATTGTGGTAATTTATACCATGGAATACTATTTGGCAATAAAAAGGAACATAAATCGGTACAAACACCAACTTGGATAAATCTTGAGGGCATTGTGCTGAATGAAAGCAGCCAGTCTCAAAAAAAAATTACATACTCTATGTTTCCATTCATATAACATTCTTGAAATAATAATGTTATAGATATGATAGAGAGATTATAGGTTGCCAAGGGTTTAGGTGAGGAAGAGGGATACTTGTGGCTATAACGGGGTAGTATAAGAGCACTGTGCTGATGAGCAGTTTTGTATATTGACTATGAGGGTGGTAACATGAATTTACACGTGTGGCAAAACTGCATAAAATTATATATACACATACACAAATAAATACATGTAAAACTGGTAAAATTTGAGTAAGTTCTGCTTATTCTACCAATGCCAATATCCTGGTTTTGAAATTGTGCTGTAGTTGTGCCAGATTTTTCCACTGGGAAAAACTGAGTGAAGGATACATGGAACTTCTTATATTTCCTTGCAATGTTCTGGGAGTATATAATTATTTCAAATAAAAAGTTAACAAACAATAAGATGAAATATTTAGAGGGTTATAGCACTCTTCTGTTTATAACCCCTTCAGTACTTTTCCACTGCTCTCAAGAGTAATTTCTTATACAGCTTACAAAGTCTGTATGAGCCAGTGCCTATCCACTTCTCCCCTTGCTTGCTATTTTCCGGTCTCATAAGTCACCTCTCAAATCTTAGATCATGGTAACAGCTCTTTCCAGCCACAAGACCTTGTTCTTCCTGTTTGCACATATACTCTATTTTCTCTCTTTTTAAGAGCTTTTGACTTAAATATCATCCGAGGAAAGGCCTTCCCTGACCATTATATTTCTTGTGGCACTATGATGTTAATTTTATTCATTGGGTTTATTACAATTTGGATTATTTATCTTTTCATTGACTTTTTATCTTCTCTCTAAGTAGACTGCAAGTTCCTTAAGAGCTGGAAACTTTCTTGTCTTGTTTTGTGTTGTATTCTGGCATCTGGCATTCTGCCCAGCACATGGTTCCAGCTAAATGAGTAAATCTATGAATTAATAGAAAGTTGGAATGAACACAATGGTTTGCTATCTCTCACTGCAACACACCTTTTATAGCCCTTTCTGCCTTACTCCTTACCAGATAAAAGCTTTGGCAGCAACATGCAGTTCCCCCAAAATTAGTGACTTGTAACAGCACAAACTTATTGTCTTATAGCTGTGGAGGTCAGCAGTCCAAAATGAATGCTACTGAGCTAAAATTTATGTGCCAGCAGGCCTCTGTTCCTTTCTCAAGGCTCTAGGGAAGAATCCATTTTATTGTCTTTTCCAGATTCTAAAGGCAGTCTGCATTCCTTGCTCATGGCCTTTCCTATCTTCAAAGTCAGCAATGTCTGGTCAAGTCTTTCACAGCAATCACTGACACTTTTTCTTTTGCCACCCTCTTCCATGTTTAGGGATCCTTGTCATTACACTGGTTCAAGATCATCAATCTATTTTAAGCTGAGTCTAATTTCACCTGCTACCTTAATTCTTCATTGCCACATAACATAAAACATAACATAACATAACATAACATAAAACATAACATAACAACAGCATATTCACAGGTTCTCTGGATTAGGATGTAGACACATTGGAAGGCCATTGTTCTGACAGTCATACCATTAGACTCCAATTTCCATAAAGAAAGTGAGTCCTCTGTTCATAACTGGATCCAGATCTAGGTTACTCAATAAATTGTTGAAACAAAGTTAAATAACATAACCCATGGATAGTAACAGTTTCTAGCACGTGACAGATACACTTACCTTTACCCACTAAATGTCTTTTTTTCCCACCCAAAATAGTCAGAATGTTCTTTGAGGCTTTGCTTAAAGTTACTTCTTACATAAACCGAAGTCTTCCTCCTTATTTCTGTGGGCACAATAATGTTTTTTTCCAACATATGTTTCATTAACCTGTTAACTTTACTAGGTTATGGACAAGCTGGATAGTGACTGCCTCATTCATTTTTGAGTTCTCCATAGCTGCTAGCATGAGGTAAGCTTTTATGTAGTTAAGAGTAAAGGGGAAGAGCAAAGGGAAAGATCAGAGCAAGACAGCAACTGGGGAGTGTGAGAATCAAAAAGAAACCTCTTTCAGTCTTTCATTTCCTCACATTAATAAGAATCTCCATTGCAAAGTGGCTAGGGTGGGGTGCTGGCGTTGGTGAATACATTTGTAAGAAGGCATTAGAATCAGATGCTTCTTCCCTTATTCCTTTGTGGGAACATTCAATTCCCATTAATGCCATCAACCCCAGAACCTGCAGCCCATCTGATGTGTATCTCTTTGCCGACAGTGAAAGTAGCCTTTTTAAAAGTTTTGATTACATGATAGCTCTGCCTCCCAATCTGGCCACTTACTTTGTGATCTCTCAAGTTTGGGGTGGGCATCTATCACTCTCCTTTACTGCTCTGTTGCCTCCACCATCTTCTTGGTACATGGATTGCTGCCCCTTGCCTGTCGAAGGTCATACCTGAAAGCCTACATCTTGGCTGAATAGCTTTTCCTTTCCAGAAAGTGCAGAAGGTGACTTCCATGCACTTTAAAAAAGTGGGTGTGCTTTTATTTTTCTTTTTTCTTCAAAGATACTTTAAACTCTTCGGTCAACATTTTTTATCATTTTCCTTTCAGATACCCAAGGTCAAGTCCTATTTTTAGCCATTGTTCTCCCCACTGGGGTTCTCCTCAGAGCATACCAGCTACTGGGACTGTACTTTTATAAGCTTCTTCAAGGGATAGTACACAGGTAGCCACATCTCATTTCTTCCCCCTAAAGCCTTTAAGTAGGTTAAATCTCCTACAAATAATTTGCTTATTGAATGCCTAGTTATTCTTGGATAATAACAACTTGAGTAAGAATAACTGACTGGAGATAGAAGAAAAACACATAACTGTGATTGCTTTGAGAGAGAATATTCTCTACCAAGTGTTCTCTTGAGTAGAGTACAGGGTATGTTTGAAAGAAATACTTTGTTAAGCCATTAATAAGCAGGTGAGACCCTGAGGGGACAGGGTGAGCATAAAATGGTTAGTGAAAGAGCAGAGAAGAGATTTGTGGGTTGAGAGAAGGGGGAAGTGGAAATTAATGAAAAAGGGAGAAGGGCAGGGAGAAGAAGAGGAAGAGAAAATAGCCATTGAGGTGGCTGAAGGCCATGTATTTTAAGATGAGACCCTTTCACATGATCCCTCAAATCCTTGATGAAATATAGCAAAACCACAAAATATCTCACCTGAGTAAATTTAAAAATTTTTTAAAAAAAAAAGAAGAAGAAGAAGAAGAAGAAAGAAAGCGGTCCATTTTCTTTCTGCATGTGACTGTCCAATTTTCCCAACAACATTTGTTGAAAAGATTGTTTTTTTTCATTGGATATTCTTTCCTAATTTATCAAAGATTAGTTGACCAAAGAGTTGTGGGTCTATTTCTGGGGTCTCTGTTTTGTTTCATTGATCTATGTGTCTATTTCTATGCCAGTACTATACTGGCTTGATGACTACAACTTTGTAATACAGCTCAAAGTACAGAACTATGATGCCTCCAACTTTGATGTTCTTTTTCAACATTCCTTTGGCTATTGAGGATCTTTTCTGGTTCCATACAAATTTTAGGATTGTTCCAGCTCTATAAAAAATGTTGATGGTATTTTGATAGGGATTTCACTGAATGTGTAGAGTGTTTTGTGTAGCACAGATATTTTAACAGTATTTGTTCTTCCAATCCATGAGCATGGATTTTCCATTTCTTTGTGTCTTCCTCAATTTCTTTCATAAGTTTTCTATAGTTTTCAGAATACAGATCTTTTACCTCTTTGATTAGCCTTATTCCTAGGTGTCTTAAGGCTTCGGTGCAATTGTAAATGGGATGGATTCCTTGATTTCTCTTTCTGCTGCTTCATTGTTAGTGTATAGAAATGCAACAGACTTCTATGCATTGGTTTTATACCCTGTGACTTTGCTAAATTCCTGTATCAGTTCTATCAATTTTTTGGTGGAGTATTTTGGATTTCCTACAGAATATCATGTCACCTACAAAGAGTGAAAGTCTGATTTCTTATTCGATGATTTGGATACCTTTTCATTTTGTTCTCTGATTGCTGAGGCTAGAACCTTCAGTAGTATGTTGAACAACAGTGGTATGAGCAGACATCCCTGTCATGTTCCTTCCTGATCTTAGGGGAAAAGCTATTTTCCCTGAGGGGATGATTTTTTTTTTTTTTTAAGATTTTATTTATTTATTTGACAGAGAGAGATCACAAGCAGATGGAGAGGCAGGCAGAGAGGGAGATAGAGGGAAGCAGGCTCCCTGCTGAGCAGAGAGCCCGATGTGGGACTCGATCCCAGGACCCCGAGATCATGACCTGAGCCGAAGGCAGCGGCTTAACCCACTGAGCCACCCAGGCGCCCTAAGGGGATGATTTTTGCTATAGGTTTTTGGTTGTTTGTTTTTGTTTTTTGGGTTTTTTGTTTGTTTTTGTATATGGTTTTTATGATATTGATGTATGTTCCCTCTATCCCTACATTGTGGAGAGTTTTTATTAAGAAAGGATGCTATATTTTGTCAAATGCTTTTTCTGCATCTATTGAGAGATCATATGGTTTTTATTCTTTCTTTTATTAATGTGGTGTATCACGTTGACTGATTTGTGGATGTCAAACTATGCCTACCACCCAGGAATAAATCCCACTTGGTCATGGTGAAAAATCCTTTTGATGTACCATTGGTGTTGCAGAACCTGGACTGGATCCTGATGGAAGAACCAAGAGGCACTTGGAAACTTTGGAGGATGGGAGGTTTATTTAACATGGGTGGGCTCAGATGAGGTTGTTCTCCAAAGGTCTGAGCCCTGAGCCCAAGTAGAGAAGGGGATTTATACCCTTCTACTTCCACATACTTAGTACTTTTGGTGTGTGTGTGGGAAGCGGGGTAGGAAAGAAGAACCCAGAAGGGCTTTGAGACAGGAACTGGAATTCCCTTTATGGTTTGGTCAGCCATCTTAGAGTACAGTTTTTCCCTATCATTGGAACCAATTAGCTAGTATCTTGTTAAGAACTTTTGCATCCATGTTTATCAGGGATATTAGTCTGTAATTCTCCTTTTTGGTATAAATATAAAATAAAGATATTATGTAAAATAAAATATGAATTATATAAATTATACAAATATATAAATATTATGTATTTATATATAATATATAAATATATATATTTATATTTCATCACTACTGTGATGAAAATCCTTGAATCCTTATCTATAGGTGATACATCCCAAAACTCCTCATGGATGCCTGAAATTGCAATTAGTACCTAAACTTTACTGTTTTTTCCTATATATACAAAGGTATTATAAAGTTTACTTTATAAATTAGGCACAGTAGGAGATTAACAATAATAAAAGAGAAAAATTATAACAATATACTCTAAAGTTATGTAATGTGGTTTCTCTCTTTCTCAAAATCTCTTATTGTACCTCACCCTTGTACTTCTTGTGATGATGTGAGATGATAAAATGTATACATAAAATGTGAGGTGAATGATGTAGGCATTGTGATGTAGTGTTAGGCTACTACTGGCCTTCTGACAATATGTCCCAAGGATGATCATCATCAGCTTCTTGACTGTGGTTGACTGTGAGTAAGTATAACTGTAGAACATGAAACTATGGATAAGGGGGACTACTGTCAAAATTTTCAGCACACCATTTTGATTATTTCCTTGGGATAAGTTCTTAAACCTGGTTTTCAGTTTTTGAATAAGATAGAATAAGCATCTACCCATCACTCCTACTGTACATGACTATGAAAGTTGAACACAGTGCATAAGATAGCTATTTGAGGACTTCAAAAAGTAAATAACAGAAGGCTGACTGGGGCAGAACTCAGAAACAAACGACCATCAATTTGGTAAGGGGTTTATTTTCTTTTCTCCTGCAATATCTCCCAGTCAAACTCAACATAGCCAGAAACTCAGAAGTGAGCCCTGTGGCACAGAAAAGCTTCAGAAGAATTTTTTTTTTTTTTTTTTTTTTTGCTTGAGAAGTTGGAAAGTTAGACACACACACACACACAGAGCTGGGGGTGAGGAAGAGGGAGAAAGAAAGAAATCCAGAAATCCTCCTGGATAATCTTCCCTTTTTTTCTCTCACACCGCAGCCCCCAGGTAATCCTGTCAAGTGCTGCAGTATTTGACTTTGATACCAAAATGATGTAGCCAACCCCTGTTGATTTTTTATCTCTATCTTCTCAGCATTTGGCCTGAATGCAGACCCAGTCATAGAAGTGGGTAGTTGAGTATTAGAACTACATTCCCAGTTTTCTGGCCAGAAGACTGAAAAGGAGAGCTCTAAGAAATCAGAAAGTACCAGGGAGACTACAGAGATGGAATAGCTCAGAAAAGCAAATGTTAATGAGAAGAGCTGTTATAAACAGTTGTTTATGAACTCCAGCCTCTCATCTGAGCCTTGACTTGTGCATGATATCCCAAATAGCATATTAAAGATTTTGACAGCTAAAGTAATGGATAGATTACCCGGGTAGAGTACACTGACAATGCTGGGTTCCAGACTGGGTGATACACATTCATGACAGACAAGAAGAGCATTGCAAGGATTTTGACAACTAAACTGATACTGAAAACATAGCTTCCAGTTGAAACTATTAGCCTAAACCCAATCAGATCTATTGCCTGCTAAAACAAAAACATTAGATCTGGGGAAAAACAAAAAACCCAACAAAAGCAAAAACATTAGCACTCTCCAAAGGATTTGAACGAGATTCAGAGTATCAAAATATAATACTTAAAATATCTGGATGATGTGGGAAACAGAGGCAGAAGAAAAGTTACTAAATTTCCTTGCTCTGGAGAGCCCACTGACAAGTCCTTGAAACAGGCAGAGTGACATTCCTCAAGGGACTCAACTGCCTCCACCTTAACACTTTGCTAAGCACAAAAGGCAATCCTAGCCTGAATGTCCCCCTGTCCCCTAACCAAGATCCTGTAAGTCTACTTTAACATATAAAAATTCCTTTAGAAAGTTCCTTTATCTCTGAACACTCCAAGATACATGCTGGCAATCATCCCCAAGCATATGGCCCACCGATATATATATGAAGGGTCTCATGACTAAGGTTTCATTAAACAGTAATAAATGACCTTTTCCCAACAACAGCTAGTCCCTCAACATCCTGGAAACCTTGCTTTCAAAATTCCTTAGAGACTTAGGCTATTCCTGACCGCCTCCTAACTTGCAAGTATATAACGGACCACTCCTCACAATCCCAGAGCAGCAGCTCTTTCTGCCCACGGATCCTGTCCCCGTGCTTTAAGAAACCACCATTTTGCACCAAGATGTCTCAAGAATTCTTTTAAGCTTGGTTGTCAGCTCTGGATTCCACCCCACTGAACCTTATTATATTCTAAAATGTCATCAAGAAGACAGTCCAAAATTACTCAGCATATGAAGAACCACAAAAATTTCAATTTGCGAGAAGGACAATCAACAGATGCTGATGCATAGAAAAAAAAATGACAGAATTATCTGACAAAGACTTTAAGTCAGCCATTATAAAATTACTCAAGCAATTGTGAGCACGTTGAAACAAATGCTAAAAATAGAAAGTCTCAGCAAAGAAACAGAGTACATAGGAAAGATTAGGTGTAAATTTTGTAAAGAAAATTACAACAACAACAGTAAAAAACTGTCTGGATGTACTCAATAGCAAATAGAGGGAGGAGAGGGTCAATGAGCTTTGGCTAAATTCTATTGATCTATGTTTATCTGAAAAACAGAAAAAAGATTGGGGAAAAAGATAAACCACAGGAGGGCGCCTGGGTGGCTCAGTGGTTAAGCCGCTGCCTTCGGCTCGGGTCATGATCTAAGGTCCTGGGATCGAGTCCCGCATCGGGCTCTCTGCTCAGCGTGGAGCCTGCTTCTCTCTCTCTCTCTGCCTGCCTCTCCATCTACTTGTGATTTCTCTCTGTCAAATAAATAAATAAAATCTTTAAAAAAAAAAAAAGATAAACCACAGGAACTGTGAATATTTTTTTAAAAGTCTAACAGAAAGATCAGAAATTAATTGGAAAAGAAAAAGAATAGATAATCAATGAAACTAAAGGCTAGTATTTTTAAAAGATTAATACAATTAACAAGCATTTAGCAGGACTGAAAAGCAAAATGAAAAGACACAAATTACCAGTATTAGTGATCAGGGAGCAGAAGGCAAGCTGAGGACAAAGCACAAGCTGACACCCTACAAACCGTGTGACATTCTTCCCAGAAGCTTCCAACTATCTTCCTGTTAATACCTTGCTGAAGGAAAAAACAACCTTAAACTGACAATGGCAAGGCCTCTGGGATCTCTTAGGTCCTTTTTAGCATATGGAAGTTCTTTTGAAAACCTTCCTTTTTCTTTTCTCCCCTTACCCCCAAGAATATAATCAGTAACCCCTCACAATCCTGGTGCAACCCTTCTTTCTACCCATGGGCCCTGTCCTCATGCATTAATAAAACCGCCTTTTTGCACCAAAGATGTCTCAAGAATTCTTTCTTGGTCATCGGCGACAGACCTCACCCCACCGAACTTCACTTATATTCCAAAACCACATCACTAGGAATGAATTAAAAAGGGTCACTGTAGACTTTACAAGCTTTAAAAGGACTACTATAAGCTGCCCTAAACATGTACCAATTGGTGAAATGTACCAATTCCTCAAAATCCACAATCAAACCTCACCTAAGATAAAAATAGAGAATCTGTATTGTCCTATAGCTATTAAATAAATTGAAATTAGAGGCACTTGGGTGGTTCAGTGGGCTAAAGCCTCTGCTTTTGGCTCAGGTCATGATCCCAGGGTCCTGGGTTCGAGCCCCGCATTGGGAGCTCTGCTCAGCAGGGAGCCTGCTTCCCCTCCTCTCTCTCTGCCTGCCTCTCTGCCTGCTTGTGATCTCTGTCAAATAAATAAATAAAATTTAAAAAAAAAAAAAGAAAGAAATTGAACTTATAGCTAAAATCTTTCCAAAAAAAATAAATCAACAGATACAGATGCTTTCATGGGCAAATTCAACCAAATATCAATTTTGAGTAAGAGAAGGAAGTATTTCCCAGAATTTTTTGAGTCCAGCATTACCCTGATACAATGGACAAAGACAGTACAAAAATGAAAGTACATATGTAAGGACCTATTTAGCCAGAGCACTTCCATCCAGGTTAAACAATAATTTTGTTGTTTAAAACTTAACTGTCCCTGCTCCCCTTCCCCCAGGGGACTTACTTAAAAACAAGTCCCAGAAACCAGCCCCAGGTAACAAAGCCCAAATACAAGGGTGGGTCAGGCCAGGTGGAGACATCCGATCAGTGGGGAGATGCATACTGTCTCCCTAGTTACCAAGGAGTATGGGCCCCACCCTTTGGGCACCTTTTGGATCCAATTCTGACCAAGGTGATAGGCTGATTCAAATGTCTACTATAGGGTAAATTGTAATTCAATTGGTCACTTATGTGTGACCTAGCATGATTGTGCAGCTTGTGCACACAGAGTGTGTTACAATTTCATTGGCCACCTGTGCGTGGCCAGGCCCAACCTCATGGCCTTTGCCCTTAAAAGCTAGTCTGTGAAACAGAGAGAGGGCGCCCTCTCTTGTAAGAGGTGCGACCCTGAACGTTGGGTTTGATTCTTTTTTTTTTTTTTTTAAAGATTTTATTTATTTATTTGACAGAGAGAAATCACAAGTAGACGGAGAGGCAGGCAGAGAGAGAGAGAGAGGGAAGCAGGCTCCCCGCTGAGCAGAGAGCCCGATGCGGGACTCGATCCCAGGACCCTGAGATCATGACCCGAGCCGAAGGCAGCGGCTTAACCCACTGAGCCACCCAGGTGCCCCGGTTTGATTCTTGATGCTTGGTGTGGAATAAAGCTTTGCTTGACCTTTGCTTTATATCAGTCTCGCTCCTTTAATCACAGACCCATTATGGGGGATCTAACACACACTAACATTGTTCATGAAAGTAGATATAAAAATGCTCAAGAAAATATTTGCAAATTATGAAAAACAATATATAAAAAGGATAATACACAGTGATAAAGTGGGGTTTGGTTTGGGAATGCAAGCTGACTCGATATTCAGAAATTGATCCCTGTAATTCACCATCAGTAGTCTAAAGAAAAAACACTCCATATGATCAAATCAATAGATGCAGAAAAGACATTTTGACGAATTCCAACAGTCATTCTGATTAGAACAAAAGCAAGAGAAATGTAGAAAAAATTAAATTTCCTTACAATTTGCAGCCCAGTGATAAATACCTGAGACTTGCAGAGTGTGACATTCCTCAAGGGACTCAATGTGGTCTTAATGTTGATGTTTTGCTAGAGACAAAGGAAACCTTAGCTTGGTAACTGCCAGACCTCCAGGATCCTGTAAGTCTTCTTTAACAAATGAAAATCCCTTTAGAGAATTCTGTTATCTCTACCCCTACCCAACTTAAAAAGTGTATAATCAGTTGCTCTGTGCAATCACAGTGTGGCTCTTTCTGCCCTTGGTCCTATCTCTGTGCCATAGTAAAAGGCATCTTTTTTGCACCAAAAACTTCTTCAAGAATTCTTTCTTGACCATTCACTCTGGCCCCACATCACATTCCTGATAATATTTCTCAAAAAAGAATAGAAGGTATGATATTGGAATTTATAACAAAATATATATTAGGTCCTAGTTCCAAGCAGAGCTCCTAAAACCCTTGGAATTTCCTGTGATAAGAGCAGGGGTCTCTTAATCTGTTAATGAGATTGATGAAGTTCTAGAGCCTAGGTGAGGTTCGGTGGACTGAGGTCCGGAGCCGATTGTCGCCCTCGGCCCGCAAGAATGACAACCAGCCTGGCATGGTGTTAATGCTTCGTCTCTTTATTTCGACAACTTTCTTAGTTTATATGTGTCAGGGGCCAAACAATGGGGAGAGCCAATGAGAGTCCTGTTACTATGCTGATTAAATTTGAAACAGCCGATGACTATGTCCTCCTTTAGGCGGGCTTCACCAGAAAGTTCGTTGTTCACTTGCAGCGTATTTTGCTGGCAGTGAGCCAAGCGCCATCGTGTAATGGTGGGGACTTTCCCGGCCGGAGGCGGTCCCCGACAGCTGATGACCAAGAAAGAATTCTTTTTTCTTTTTTTTAATATCTTATTTTTTATTTGACAGAGAAAGAGAGAGAGAGAGATCACAAGTAGGCAGAGACAGGCAGAGAGGTGGGGGGCAGGCTCCCCACCAAGCAGAGAGCCCTATGCGGGGCTCCATCCCAGGACCCTGGGATCATGATCTATTTAGGACCTATTTAGCCAGAGCACTTCCAAAGCCAAAGGCTTTAACCCACTGAGCCAATTCTTGAGATATCTTTGGTGCAAAATGGTGGTTTATTAAAGCATGGGGGAAAGGACCCATGGGCAGGAAGAGCTGCTGCTCCGGGGTGTGAGAGATGGCAAGTTATGTACCTTGCCATTGGGGGAAGATGAGAGGAAGGGAGGTTTCAAAGGAACTTTCCTATGCTAAAGAGGGCCTACTAGGTGCCTGGATACTGGAGGCCTTGCAGCTTGATCAATGTTGTCTTTTGGCCAGCCATTAACATCAAAATAGTTGGGAGATTCCTGGTGGGATGTCACAATCCTGCTATCAAGCGTCTTTGTTAGTGAGATTTAGGTTCAGAGGAGATTTAACAATATTTACATTTCCTTCTACCTCAGTTTTGTTTATGGAGGGGAGGGTGACATTAGGGTTTGAGGAAATGAGTTATTTGCCTCTGGAAATTGTGCTATTGATAAGGTAACTTCTTTTGTTTGTAGATCTCTAGGACATTTGTAAACCAAGGGAGACTCGGGTCTTGTAGGATTGTGATTTCTGCAAGTTAACTATTTGTTTCTCGCTTATGGCAGTCAAGCGTGCCTGAGGAATGTCACACACATTACCTAGGGGATCAGATGTAGAGGGGGCTGCAAGGTGCCAGCTTTTGCTTTGTCCTCAGCCAGCCTCCTGCTACCTCATCAAGATGACTTCTACATAGCACCTAAGGATAGGGGAGGTTGCTGGAAGGAGTACCTGGGAGCATCAGTCAATTTCTGGCACTGGCTCAGATCTTGATCTTCAGGTTCCTGGGATCAAAAGCTGTGGCTTGATCCCGGGTGCTATCACCAGGGCAGGCCCCACAGGGGCCTCTGAGCTTAGCACAGAGTCTGCTTCTCCCATTCCCTCTGCCCCTTCCCTAGATTGTACAGCTGCGCACTTGCTCTCCCTCACTCTCACTCTCTCTCTCAAATAAATAAAAATCTTAAAGAATAAAAAAAGGGGCGCCTGGGTGGCTCAGTGGGTTAAGCCGCTGCCTTCAGCTCAGGTCATGATCTCGGGGTCCTGGGATCGAGTCCCGCATCGGGCTCTCTGCTCAGCGGGGAGCCTGCTTCCTCCTCCTTCTCTCTCTACCTGCCTCTCTGCCTACTTGTAATCTCTCCCTGTCAAATAAATAAATAAAATCTTTAAAAAAAAAAAAAAAAAAGGATTGAACTTTCAACCCCTACCCGCTTCCCCCATACCTCCTGGGAAGAGATAAAGGCCAGAAATTCAGTTCAAGCATCAATGACCAATGATTTAGTCAACATGCCTATGTAATTGATGTAGTTTTGGAATGTAGGTGAGGTTTGGTGGGGTGAGGTCCTGAGCCAAAGACCAAGAAAGAATTCTTGAGATGTCTTTGGTGGTTTTATTAAAGCATGGGGGGGACGCCTGGGTGGCTCAGTTGGTTAAGCAGCTGCCTTTGGCTCAGGTTATGATCCCAGCGTCCTGGGATCGAGTCCCACATCCGGCTCATTGCTCGGCGGGGAGCCTGCTTCTCCCTCTGCCTCTGCCTGCCATTCTGTCTGTCTGTGCTCGCTCTCTCCCCCTCTCTCTCTCTGATAAATAAATAAAATCTTAAAAAAAAAAAAAAAAAAGCATGGGGACAAGACCCATGGGTAGAAAGAAGTGATGAGGGAACTGAAGGCCAGCTGAGGACAAAGAAAAAACTGACACCCTGCAACCTTCCCCTACCCCCACTCCTAGGTGGGACATTGTTGGGGTCCCTTATCAAAGGAATGATACTGAGACAAAGTGAAAGTTATGCAAAGCCTTATTCTATGCCAAGCATTAAAAGTTAGACTGACCAGCCAGGGGAACAAGACTGAGACAAAGTGAAAGTTATGTGAAGCTTTATTCTATGCCAAGCATTAGAAGTCAGACTGACCGGGCAGGGCCACTTCCACTTCCAAAGAGAGCAACCCCCTCCCAATCTCACAGGCTGGTTTTATAGGGCATAACCACAGACCCAAGGTACATGGTTTCTACTGTTAAGGCATTTACTCCTGGAATTGATACCCAGAACCTATACCAGGAACTACAGGGGTATTTATTCCCAGAATGAAGTCCGTGGATGTAAACAACAATATGGCTACCTAAGCAATAGGAATTTGCTCTGGCTAAGCAGGCCCTAATAGTTAAACAGGTTTTAACATATGTGACAATGTGACATATGTGACAATCTTTAGGAATATCCCAACTATCTTAATGTTAATACCTTGTTAGAAGGAAAAACCTTAACAATGACAAGGCCTTAAGGCATCTGGTATTTTATAGGTCTGGCCATCTTTAGCATGTGAAAGTTCTATTAAAACCTCCCTTTTCCTTACCTCCCCCAACCCTTACATGAATAATCTGCCACCCCTCAAAACCCCAGGACAGCAGCTTGTTTCTGCTCATGGGTACTGTCCCATGTTTTAATAAACCATCATTCTGCACCAAAGATGTCTCAAGAATTATTTCTTGGCCATCGGCTCTGGACCTCAACCAAGTGAACCTCACTTACATTCTAAAACTTCAGCAGAAGGGCTGCACCAGGATTGTGAGGGGTGACTGGTTATATACTTGGGAATTGGGGGAGGTAAGGAAAAAAGGTGTCCAAAAGGACTCTCATATGCTAAAGACCTTCAGGATATTGGAGGCCTACTATTATCAAGCTAAGATTGTTTTTCCCTATTGCAAAGCATAAACATTAAAAGAGTTGGAAGTTTCCTGGAGGAACGTGGCACAGAATCCATGATGGGGAGAGGGGGTGTCAGCTTGTGTTTTGTCCTCAACTAGCCTTCTGCTTCCTCATCATAATGAAGTTTCATAACACCCCAAAAGGTTTGGACTTGGAGGACTTCTGAGTTGGTGAATATGAGGTGGGTTCTGAGAGAGTGGCATGCCTGGAGACATGGAAGCTTCACATCCCTTCCCACATACCCTGCCCTACACATCTCTTCCATCTGGCTGTTCTGGAGTTAGATCATTTTATAATAAACTGATAATCTAGTAAAATGTTTTTTGAGTTCTGAGCTGCTCTAGCAAATTAGTCAAACCCGAGCAGGAGTTTGTTGTAATTTTCATTCTTTAGCCAGCTGGTCAGAAGCGCAGGTGATAACTTGATTTTGTGATTTGTGTCTGAAGTGGGACTGAGCCCAAGGGATCTGATGCTATCCCCACACAGACAATGTTAGGATTGAGTTGAAATTTAAGATGCCCAGCTGGTGTCAGAGAATTTCTCAGTGGTGTACAAAACACATCAGAATTAGGTGCAGAATCAGAAGAGAATCTCCTCAACCTGATAGAGGGTGCCTATAAAAAAAAAAATCTACAGTTAACATACTCATTAGTAAAAGGTAGAATAATTTCCTTTTAGCATTGGGAACAAGGCAAGGATGTCTACTCACCACCGCTACTCAAAATGTAAGCCTTAGCTAATGGAATTGGGAAAAAACAAACAAACAAACAAAAAGCCCAAAAAACAAAACAAAACAAAACAAAACCACTTAAAAACCATATAGATTACAAAGGGAGAAATAAAGTGATCCCCTTTCATAGACAACATGATTTTCTGTGTAGTAAATTTCAAGGAATCATCAAATAATCTCCTAGAACTAATAAGTGAGGTAAGCAAGTTCGTAGGGTACTAGGTCAAGATACAAAAACTAGTCATATTGAAAGATCCCCCCGGGTTTTAAGCACCCCGGAATGGACCTCTCCTCAGGAGGAGACCCCGGGACCCAAAAACCGAGCCGAGGCCACAGATCAGATGCAAACAGCACGAGGTTTATTGAGTAGTCACAGGTACCTGCGGGCGATCAAGTCTTAGGAGGACTCGCGCGCCAGCCCTTTGTTCAGGGCCTTTTTATAGGGTTTGGGGAAGCGAAAGCATACGTACAGAAGCAGAAGCATAGTTACAAGGTTCTCATTGGCTGGTTTGAATGTAAAGGCATACTCGGTGTTTGCGGATTGGCTTTGGAGGACCCCCGCGCGCGAAGAAAAAGGCGGGGAGGGGGAGTGAGGAGGGGGAGTTGGACCTTATTACTCAGCAGAGAAACATCCTGCCTACGTGACTAGGCCCACGTACCTAGGCGACCACCCTTGCCTACGTGACTATGCACATAAGGTATCCTGGTTAAACAGGAGACCAGTATTACCCCCTAAAAGCCAAGCGGTTACAGAAAGGCAAGAGAGCGGTTAAACAATTAACAACTGGGGGAAGGGTCTAACAGGGGAAGGGCGAAGCCAAGCGATTACAGAAAGGCAAGAGAGCGGTTAGTTAATCAATGGCTGGGGGGGTGTCTATATGCGGAGTCTTTCAATATTTCTATACACAAACAATGTATAATGGAAATCTAATATCAGTCAGATTCCCAGCAGGGTTTTTTGGTTAGTATAGACAAAACTATTCTAAATATTATGGAAAATAAATAAATTGGAATAGCTAAAACAATTTTGATAAAGACTATAGTTGGAAAAACTAGACTACTTGTTTTTAAGGCTTAGTAATGAGAGTATGATACTGATGAAGCGATAGACACATCAATCAAAGAAACATAGATTAGACTGTAAGGGCCTATTCAGCCAGAGCAGCCCCACCCCGGTTGAACTGCCATTTTGCTGTAAAGCTTAAATTGACCTTGGCACCACCCCCCAGGGGAACTTACTTAAAAGCAAGTCCCGGAAATCAGTCCCAGGTAACAAAGCCCAGATACAAAGGTGAGACTTCCGATCAGTGGAGGAATGCATACTGTCTCCCTGGTTACCAAGGAGTATGGGCCCCACCCTTTGGGAGACTTTTGGGCGCCAATCCCAATCAAGGTGTAATAGACTGGTTCAAATGTATACTAGGGTAAATTGTAACTCAATTGGTCACCTAGCATCACTGTGGAGTTTCCTGTGTGTGTTACAATCTCATTGGCTACCTGTGTGTGGCCAGGCCCAAGCTGGCTGAGGACAGAGCAAAAGCTGGTGCCTTACTCCCTCTCCACCCGCTCCCCTCCGTAATATGTGTAGCATACATCAGGCACCCCTGACTGCCATAAAACAATAAATAGTTAACTTGCAGAGATCACAGTCCTGCAAGGCAGGAGTCTCCCTTGGTTTGCAAATGTCTTTGAGATTTACAACAAAGAAGTTACCTTATCAATAGCCCAATTTCCAAAGACACATAACTCAGTTCCTCAAGCCCTAGCATCACCCTCCCCTCCATAAAAAACCGAAGGAGGCGGAGGTAGAAGGAAAAGTAAATAAAGTTAAATTTCTTCTAAACCTAAATCTCATTAACAAGGATGCTTGATAGCAGGAATGTAACATTCCACCAGGAGACTCCCAATTGTCTTTATGTTAATGCCTCATTAGAGGGAAAGTGGCCTTGGCTTGATAGTAACCAGGCCTTCAATATCCTGATAGTCTTCTTTACCCCAATAGCCCTTCTGAACACCCCTTTGTCCTCACCTACCCAACTCCTGTGTATATAACCAGCCACTCCTCACAGGCCCTGGGCAGCAACATCTCTTCCTGCCCACGGGTCCTGTCCCCGTGCTTTAATAAACCACCATTTTGCACCAAAGATGTCTCAAGAATTCTTTCTTGGTCATCGGCTCCGGACCTCAGCCCACCGAACCTCACCTAGGTTCTAGAACTTCATCACAACCACATGGCCTTTGCTCTATAAAAGTTAGTCTGGAAAGCAGGGAGGGGTCGTCCTCTCTGGAAGGGCAGCCCTGACCGGTCTGTTTGACGGTCAGTTTGGTTCCTGATGCTTGGCGCGAAATCAAGCTTTGCTTGACCTTCGCTTAGTATCAGTCTCGCTCCTTTAATCACGGACCCATTATTGGGGTACTCAATTTTGGTGTACCCAACAAGATAGTACAGGAAGAGATTCCCACAAATATGCCCAACTGATTTTTTACAAGGACCCAAAGTAATTGTGGAGGCAAGGATTGTTTTTTTGTTTTGGGGTTTTTTTTTTTTCCTTTTTTTTTTTTTTTTTTAAACAGTGTTGGAAGAATTGAACATCCTCAGGTTAAAAAAAATAAACCTTGATCTTCACCTTATACTTTATACAAAAGTTAACTGAAATAATAAAGATTCAAATGTAAAACATTAAACTATAAAACTTTTAGAATAAAACATAGGACACAGTCTTCATGACTTAAACTTGAGTAAAGAGCTCTTAGACATGAAACCAAAGCATGATCCATAAAGGAAAATATTGATAAATTGGACTTCACTAAAATTTAAAATTTTGGTCTGCAAATAACACTATTAAAAGAATGAAATAGAAGCTACAGACTGGTAGAAAATATTTACAAACCATATATTCGACAAAAGAATTATATCCAAAAGATATAAAGAACTCTCAAACTCAACAATAAAAAAAAATTCTTTTAATGAGCAAAAGACATGGACAGATATTTCATTGGTGATAATGTGCAGGTGGTAAATGAGCACAACAAAAGATATTCAACACAATTGATCACTAACCATTTTATCTTTTTTTAAGACTTTACTTGACAGATGGCAAGTAGGCAGAGAGACAGGCAGAGAGAGAGGGGGAAGCAGGCTCCCCGCTGAGCAGAGAACCAGATACAGGGCTCCACCCCAGGACCCTGAGACCAGGACCTGAGCCAAAGGCAGAGGCTTAACGTACTGAGCCACTCAGGTGTTAGGTGCCCCCAATAATGGGTCTGTGATTAAAGGAGCAAGACTGATATAAAACAAAGGTCAAGCAAAGCTTTATTCTGCGCCAAGCATCACGAATCAGACCGAACGTTCGGGGTCGCACCTCTTACAAGAGAGGGCGACCTCCCTCTGTTTCACAGACTAGCTTTTAAGGGCAAAGGCCATGAGGTTGGGCCTGGCCACGCACAGGTGGCCAATGAAATTGTAACACACAGAGAAAGCTGCACAATCATGCTAGGTCACACATAAGTGACCAATTGAATTACAATTTACCCTATAGTAAACATTTGAATCAGCCTATCACCTTGGTCAGAATTGGATCCAAAAGGTGCCCAAAGGGTGGGGCCCATACTCCTTGGTAACTAGGGAGACAGTATGCATCTCCCCACTGATCGGATGTCTCCACCTGGCCTGACCCACCCTTGTATTTGGGCTTTGTTACCTGGGGCTGGTTTCTGGGACTTGTTTTTAAGTAAGTCCCCTGGGGGAAGGGGAGCAGGGACAGTTAAGTTTTAAACAACAAAATTATTGTTTAACCTGGATGGAAGTGCTCTGGCTAAATAGGTCCTTACACAGGTGCCATTAAACATATTTTAAAACTCTCATGAGACTGATGAGGGAGGAGAAGTCTAGCTAAAGACAAAGCACAAGCGACACCCAGCAAACTGCTCCCCCTCCCCCACTCCTGGATGGGATCCGTGTAACATCTTCTAGGAAGCTCCCAACTATCTTTTTTTTTTTTTTAAAGATTTTATTTATTTATTTGACAGAGAGATCACAAGTAGGCAGAGAGGCAGGCAGAGAGAGGGAGAAAAGCAGGCTCCCTGCTGAGCAGAGAGCCCAATGCAGGGCTTAATCCCAGTGATGAGGGAGTAGGAGGCCGGCTGAGGACAGATCAAAAGCTGGCGCCTTGCACCCCCTCTCCACCTGCTCCCCTCCATATGTGTAGCATTCCTCAGGCACCCCTGACTGCCATAAAACGATAAATAGTTAACTTGCAGGGATCAAAATCCTGCAGAACAGGAATCTCCCTTGCTCTACAGATGTCCTAGAGATCTAAACAGGGAGGTTACCTTATCAATAGCACAAATTTCCAGAGGCAAATAACTCTCAGTTCCTGAAGCCCTAATGTTTCCCTCCCCACCATAAACTGGAGGAGGCTGAGGTAGAAGGGAATGTAAATGATAGCAGGATCATAATACCCCACCAAGAATCTCCCAACTATCTTGATGTTAATGCCTGACCTAAAGACGACATTGATCAAGTCATAAGGGCAAGGCCTCCCCCCCACCCCGCACCTTGTAGGCCCTCCTTAACATGCGAAAACTCTGCTGAAACCTCCCATCCCTTCTCCTCACCTTCCCCCAACCACAAGGTATATAACATGCCTACCCTCACAACTCGGGGCAGCAGTTCTTCCTGCCCACAGGTCCTGTCCCTGTGCTTTAATAAACCACCATTTTGCACCAAAGATGTCTCAAGAATTCTTTCTTGGTCATCAGCTCCGGACCTCAGCCCACCGAACCTCACCTAGGTTCTAGAACTTCATCACCAGGACCCTGAGGTCATGACCTGAGCCGAAGGCAAAGGCTTAACCCACTGAGCCACCCAGGTGCCCAGCTCCCAACTATCTTAACTTTAATGCTTTGCTAGAGGAAAAAATAACCTTAACTTGACAATGGCAAGGCCTCTCCGTAGGTCCTCCTTAGCATATGAAAGTTGTTTTGAAACCTCCCTTTCCTTACCTCCCCCAACTCCAAAGTATAAGATCAGTCACCCCTCACAATCCTGGTGCCCCTGCCCTTTCTCCCCACAGGTTCTGTCCCTGTGCTTCAATAAAACCACTTTTTTGCAATACTTTAATTGCTGTTGCCTTGGAGCCCTGACGTTCTTTCCTACATCAAGATAACACTACACATCTATCAGAAAATGAAAACAGGTAATGTAATTCTGAGCGTTACAGGAATGTGAAGCAATTGAAACTCATTGGGGAATGTAAACTCTGGTGGGAATGTAAATCCTGAAAATAGTTTGGCCATTTGCAAAATACAGTTTATTAAGTAGTCAACAACATACCTACTGTATAACTCAGCAATCCACTAGAGGTGGTCTAGAGAACCGAAGACCTATGTTCACAAAATACCTGTACACAAATGTTTGTAGCAGCTCTGTTCATAATTGCCAAAAACTAAACAGCCCAAGTATCATTAAATTAGTGAATAAATAAACTGCTGTGTATGTATACAATGGAATATGCTGCCAGCAATAAAAAGAAATTATTAATACATGTAACAACTTAAATGAGCATGAAATGGATTGTGTTGAGTGAACTAAGATTGCATACTGTTGATAAAGTTTCAGAATATAGGTGAGGTTTGGTGGGGTGAGGTCTAGAGCTGATGACCAAGAAAGAATTTTTGAGACATCTTTGGTGCAAAATGGTGGTTTATTAAGGCACGGGGACAGGATCTGTGGGCAGGAAAAGCTGCTGTCTGGGGGTTGTGAGGGGTGGCAGATTAAGTACCATGGAGTTAGGGGGAGGTAAGGAAAAGGGAGGTTTCAATAGAACTTTCATATGCTAACGAGGATCTACAAGATACTGGATACCAGAGGCCTTGCCATTGCCTAGGCAGTTTTGCCCTCTAGCAAGGTATTGACATTAAGATGGGTGGGAGATTCCTAAAGAATGTCACATACGTCCCACCCAGGAGTGGGGATGAGGGAAGGTTGGAGGGTGTCAGCTTCTGCTTTGTCCTCAGCCAGTCTTATGTTCCCTCATCACTGATCCAAGTAAGGACATTCTTGAAAAGACAAACTATAGGGATTGAAAAATAAATCAATGGTTGCCAGGAATTATGGTGGGAAAAGGTGAACAAGGAAGAGCACCAGAGGTTTTTAATGTAATTTATCCTATTGGTGTTTACCTGAATCTACATATGTACAAAACTTACTGAACTCTACACCCCCCAAATTTCCTAAACATGAATCTTTTGAGGGTCAAAGTACATACATATATTTAGTCTTTTTTTTTTTTTTTTTAAAGATCTTATTTATTTGAGAGGTTGAGAGGGAGCTCTTGCTGGGTGAGGGGCAGAGCTAAGCAGGGAGCCAGATTTGGGGCTTGATCTCAGGCCTCTGGGATTATGACCTTTGCTGAAGGCACACCTTTTCTTTTCTTTTCTTTTCTTTTTTTTAAGATTATTTATTTATTTATTTAACAGAGATGACAAGTAGGCAGAGAGACGAGCGGAGAGAGAGGAGGAAGCAGGCTCCCTGCTGAGCAGAGAGCCTGATGCGGGGCTCAATCCCAGGACCCTGAGGTCATGACCTGAGCTGAAGGCAGAGCTTTTAACCCACTGAGCCACGCAGGCGCCCCTATATTTAGTCTTTTTTTTTTTTTTTTTTTTAAGATTCTATTTATTTGACAGAGAGCGATCACAAGTCGTCAGAGAGGCAGGCAGAGTGGGAGGGGAAAAAAAAAAAAGCAGGCTCAGCAGGGAGCCCAATGCTGAGCTCTATCCTGGGACCCTGAGATCCTGACCTGAGCCTAAGGCAGAGGCTTCACCCACTAAGCCACCCGGGCACCCCCTATATTTAGTCTTTTGAAGCATTCCCATATTGGCTTTCAGAAGTGTTGCAATAATTTGCATCCCAATCAGCAGCATGTTAAGAGTCACTGTGCTCCTGCTCCCCCACTCACCATCACCAGGACCTACTATCATTCTTTATCAAGTTAACAGGTATAAATGATGTTAGGTGAGCTTTTTATTTTGTTTTTTTAAAGATTTTATTTATTTGTTTGACAGATAGAGATCACAAGTAGGCAGAGAGACAGGTAGAGAGAGGGGGAAGCAGGCTCCCTGCTGAGCAGAGAGCCCTATGTGGGGCTTGATCCCAGGAACCCGAGATCATGACCTGAGCCAAAGACAGAGGCTTTAACCCACTGAGCCACACAGGCGCCTCTAGGTGAGCTTTTTAAAAGAGAGAAACAGAGAGGGATGGGGAGAGGGAGGGAGAGGTTGTGTGTGTGTGTGTGTGTGTGTGAGAGAGAGAGAGAGAGAGAGAGAGAGAGACAGTGTGTGTGTGTGTGTGTGTGTGTAGCAATCGATCATTCAGGCTTAGTTTGTTTTGAGTTGAGTGTATCCATTTCAGGCTATATTGTTAAGTTCCTTTTTATATTATGAAATTCCTGTGCTTGTTCCTAAATAAGTATGGAATAAATCTGGTCATTCTATATTCAGGAATCAGGTAGATGATTTCTGCTGCTGGATATTTTGAACTGTGAGTGGGGAATAAAGGGTCCAATCAGGAACTCCTTAAATTTGTTATTCTTTCTCTTAGGATTTGCAGAGGCCTATGAAATACAACTTTATCTCTCATTGTGGCTGCCACAAAAATGCTATGTTAGGCCCTTGAAAATGTAAGATATAACTAATAGAGATGTCCAGGTGAAAGAAAGACCTGTTTCCTATGGAAATGATCACATGAATAAGGGCCACAAGGAATCACTTGGGACCCCCAGACAAAATTTTAAAAAGGACCTTTGTAAGTAGGCCTTGTCAGCCCTCTACCATGTTCCCTTGGACTCAAATACCATTTGTATGCATGTGATCCCCAGTGTGCTTTCACTCCCAGTGGCTAGCACCTGCCCACAGGCTGCTGGGGCCTCTCTGCACATGGATAGCTGCTAGTGCCAGGGAACTTTTTTCTGGGAACAAAAAAAAAAAATTATATTTATCAACAAAATGATTAGAGTTTTTAAAATGGAATCCACTTGTTCTGGTGGCTAGTGAGCCCGGTAGAAAAAGGAAGAGATTATCAGGGGCCTGTGAGTGAGTGAGTGTGTGTGTGTGTGTGTGTGTGTGTGTGTTTGGGGGCGTTCTGGTGTTATTGAGAAATAATTGACATTCATCAGTGTATCCTTCATCCATCTATGAAGGCTTCCCACCATGTCCACATAAGGTGATAGCCATGTCTCAGAAGAGCATATTGCTGAAGGTCATACCCCATTGGCCAGAAGCTAGCTACCTGGCCACATTTAATTAAAATGGTAGCTGCCTGGGTAGGAGTGTGTCCAGTTTATAACTATGGTTCCACGGTTGTGAGGGAGAAGGGAAGGCAGTCCTTGGGATAGCTCCTAGCCTCTGCCACAGATATACTTTTGTGTTATCCATAGTTCTAGAGAGAGGAAAGATGGGCACCTGACAGGGTCATTATCGCCATCCAGCAGCGATAATAATGACCCTACATCTGGTTGGGTTTCAAAAAAGCCCTTTATTTCCTATGGCCATTGCGTATATAGGGGAGCTAAGCCAATCAGCATAGACAGCGATATGCATCCACCAATCTTAAGCTTGTTACCAAGTACCCACAGCATAGCAATAGTTCAACAGCCAATAGGTAGTACTTCCTGTTTACGATCAGTCACTCTAGACACACCTTCTGGCAAATCGCCAGGTGCCATTTTACAAAGCTCTGCGGTTGAGGGATCTCCGGGCCCCTGGAGCATCTGCCCTCGACAGGTCATGTTTTCTGCTCTGGTTCTAGCTTATTCTCTTTTGCCTCATCCCCATTCAGACCCAGGTGGCAAATGATGAGTCACCTGCGGAATAATCTTTAAGCAGGTCCTTTCCAGAAGTCTAGAGAATTTACTTGAGGTCCACGTTTCACCTCCAAATATAGCATGTGGAGATCTCCACATTTCTGTGTGGAGAGCTCAAAACCTTGAATATCAGGGTCTTGGATGGGATAACACATGAGGTTTTTTTGTGTTTGTTTGTTTGTTAAGATTTTATTTATTTATTTATTTGACAGAGTAAGAGAGCACAGGTAAGCAGAGTGGCACCAGAGGGAGGGGGAGAAGTGCGCTCCACACTAAGCAGGGAGCCTGACTCAGGGTTCCATCCCAGGACCCTGGGATCATGATCTGAGCCAAAGGCAGACACTTAACCAACTGAGCCACCCAGGCACCCTCATAAGTGGTGATTTTTTAAAAGGATGAGCTCTTAGGAGAAAGAAGTAAGGAAGTGTGGGGGAAAGAGGTGGTAAAGAGAAGCAGTCCAGAAAGAGTCGATTTTAGGCAAAGTTGTATCCTTGACTTGATCCCACAGAGGAGTTCTGGGACCAAGTTATGCTTGGACTGGACACAAGGGACCTGAGCTTCCATACTCTTGCGTTAGGTCAGGTTTTGGCTACAGTTGCCTAAGGGATGAAAGCCTGGTGCCTGCAGGCAAAGTTGCACCTGTAGCTCCAGAAGTCTTCCCAAGAGAGTTATATGTACAAGCATCAAGATGCTCATGGAGGGGCAAACAGAACGAGTGAAAGGGGTCTGAGGGGATCTGAGAAGAGCTCTAGCAGTGTCTGCTACAGGTGAAGTTTTTCATTGAGCCCTGTTGCTGCTCTTAATGGTACTGCCTTCTTGGAAGGAGTGGCCTTCCAGCATCATGGGGGTGGGGCTCAAGCTTTGTGACTGTTCCTAGAGATTCTTTTTAGCCTTGGATCAGGCACTTTCCTCTGGACCCTTCTTGTTTACTTGGAAGGCATAAATTGGGATGGGTTCTTGAAAACCAGAGATCTGAAGGTTACAGAATGTAGATCACTTCATTCTCTTCCTTGGGGACAGAGAAAATGTCATGACATTGGAGCTCCCAACCCAGGCATATCCCACCAAACAAAGTGGGTGGTTGATGCAGCTTAAGTGATTCTCCCATGTGGCCGTTTCTAGGTACATCTTTTTAAATTGGTTGTGCTTTAATTAGCAGTGCTTTACTGTTAATATTCCTCTCTCGAAGCAGCCAGCACAGTTTCAATCAGGAGCCTGATTAATATGCAAAAAATGATTTGTTTTGATTTCAGTCTGGTATTTTTTTTTTCCTTTGCCAGGCAACTTCTTTATCAAATTCCTCCACTTTTAAGGGATAAGATGATGTATTTTCTTAAAGTTAGAGGGCCTGGTTTCCTTGAAATTGGAATTGGAAGGCCTTTCCAAGACCTGGTCTGAAATCTCAACAGTTTAACTTTGTTAACAGCAAAAGCTCTCTTCACAATTTTCAGTGTACCTTCAGGTGCTATCAGCTTCCTGATTACATCATGTAAAGTCTTGTTCATTGGAAGGCACAACTGACATAGTTGTTCTATCAAAGTGTAATATATTTTTTTCTTTTTTTTTAAATTTATTTATTTTCAGAAAAACAGTATTCATTATTTTTTCACCACACCCAGTGCTCCATGCAAGCCGTGCCCTCTATAATACCCACCACCTGGTACCCCAACCTCCCACCCCCCCACCACTCAAAGTGTAATATATTTTACTGCTTATTGTGTGACCTTGCGCAAGTTACTTAACATCTTTAAATCTGTTTTATTATCCTTAAGATAAAAGATAGTATCTACTCCTTGGGGTTTCATACAGTTTTGTTTGTAAACCCTTATCCCAAAATCTGGATGCATTTCCAATTCAGAATTTTGGGGATATTTATAAAGGTAACTCAGCACATATATTATTTAATACCCCCAGTGGAATCTGGGGAAGCACCCAGTAATCAAAGACATTAATATTTCTGCAGCCAAAACTATGAATATTCACACCGAGTAGCCTAAAGACTAAAAATAGCCTCTCATCAGTCCAGGGAAAGTTTGTAACTAAGTTACAAATAAATCTTTCTGTTTTCAGAGCTCTTGGGATTTGGGGATTGGGAATCAGAAGTTGTTGTCTTCTGATCAGAGGATCTCTGTGTCCATCCATTCATCCATCCATTTCCTACTGGTTCTAGAAAGGACTGAAAGCAATATACTGATGCATGTGGAAAGGCTGGTTCATAGATGGTTCTGTTTTCCTCCCTGTTTGTGATGTGAGTGGGCTCTTTTGAATTTTCCATTCTTCTTTGACATTTTCATCCTAATTTGCCTTTTCTGGTGGTCTAATTTCAGGCATGACTCTACTCTTCTGATATAAACAGATGCGGAGATGGTTTAAAAAAAATTTTTTTTAGAGAGGAAAAAACAATAATGTAAATACTTAATTGGTAGCCTCATGAAGCAACAAATGGAATTGTCCAGAAATTGGTAGGAAGTGCTAAGAAATTCTCCAGATGGCAAGTTTCAGGAAGTTCAGAACTAAATATACAGCAAGTTTGTCAATAAACATAAAGGGCTGAAAGCCTGTGGCAAACCCTCAAAACTACCATGGTACCATCTCTGCTTCCCCAGTCCTCAATCAATCCCTGCTTAACTTGGCTATGGTAATGTTTAATTTTTACTTGCTATGTCAAAAAATAAAAAAAAAGAAAGTTATGGCACTAAACCCAGCAAGATTAATCTTCTACAAAATTTATTTTCACCACATATCCTCCTGGAATTTCCTTGTGAAAATTTGTTAGGGTAAAATTTTGCCAGAGGGATATTCAATCAGTGATCTTGACCACTTCTGGGACTGTTTTCTTCTTTTACTACATTTTTATTTATCATAGTAAAAAATAATAGTTTGCATTTATTGAATGGTTACTATATGCTAAAAATTTATTAGTACCAACATTTACAGCCCACAACTCCTTATCCAAGTCCCTAGGGCCAGGTGTGCTTTTTGGGTTTTAGAAAAGTAATGTGTGATAGATGCTGATTATACTGTTACATCCCAGTGGGATTTGTGGCACTATTTCCTAAATCACACGCAAGTGATCTCTCTGTAGGAAAATGTGGGATATTTCTGTGGAAAAATGAAAATTCTCACTAATTGGGATGAAGGTTTTGCCACTAAATGATTTATGAGAAAACCCCAGTTTTCAGAGTACTTGGGATATTGGAATTGCATTGAGTAGACTCATGTTAACTCATTTAATCCTCACAATGAACCCCTGAAAGTTCTGGCTGATCTTTAGGTCCCTGGAATGTCTTGCCTGCCTGATGGGAGTGCCTTTGTTTGCCTGGGGGCCTTGGCCACCAGGCAGTCCAGCAATGTGACTTATGATAGGGACTTTGGGTCATGCTTTATCAGTTCTGACTTCTGGAGGAACTGGGGACTAAAGGTATTAGCCCAACCTCTAGAAGGGACTGAGGACTAAAGGTTAGCCACATAATCAGTATTTCGTGAAGCCCCAGTAGATACTCAAACATCAAAGGTTTGGGTGACCTTCCCTGATTGGTGTATTGTTACACATCATGGCTAAAGAAAGGTAAGGCCATTCAGGACTCCATGGAAAGAGGACAACTGGAAGAGCTGCATTTGGATCCCTTCCCAGACTCAGTCCTGTGAGTCTCTTCCTTAGGCTAATTTTAACTTGTATCTTTTCACTGTAATAAACTGTGAGTATAAAAGCTTTCAGTGAGTTCTGTGAATATTACCAGCAAATTGTTGAACCTGGGGATAGTTTGGGAACTTTTCCAGCTTGTAGTTGGAGTCAGAAGTGAGGGAAGTCTTCTGTGGAGCATTGTTCCCTCAAACTGAACCGCTGGTTAAACTCATTGCATCCCCATTTGCCAGTAGAGAAAACTGAGGCAAAGAAAATAAGTAACTTAAACTAGGCCAAAATGCTTGTAAATGCAAGAGCCACTTGATACCTAGGCCATCTGGCGCCAGAACCAAACTAGTCCTTAACCACCATTTGACACTTGTACAAAGGTGGCAGAGGTCCATGGTAGAAAGAAGAGGCAGGGCCCAGCTTGTCAGATGTGGTGCATGAACTGAATCCAGAATTAATGATGGGCAAGTGTTGTAAATCCTGTTTAAAGTGAGTTATAATCCAGAGAGATTTTTAACATGATACTGTACCATGGAAGGGAATTAGGTTCACTTGAACAAAAGTAATTCTGACTCTAAAACAGAGTAATAATTCTTTCTTTCTTCCTTCCTTCCTTTCTCTCTTTTTTTGGTACATTTGACCTCCATCACCCATTTCACCCATCCCCCACCTCTGGAAACAACCAATCTGTTCTCTGTATCTATAAGCTCATTTTGTTTCTTTGTTTAGATTCCCCATCTAAGTGGGATCATAGGGTATTTGTCTTTATCTGTCTGACTTACTTATCGTAATACCCTGAAGTTCCATCCATGTTATTGCATAGAGCAAGACTTTCTTCTTTTTTTTATGGCTGAATATTTCGTTGTGTAGGGGCCTACTTTGCCAGAGTGACTCCATCTCAGTTAAACAGCCATTTTGTTGTTTGTGCAGTAAAACTTAAACTGACCTGCCCGCCCCCCCCACCCCGAAACTTACTTAAAAGCAAGTCTGGGAACCCAGTAAAATATGGTCGACCAGTCCCTGATAACAGAGCCCAAATACAAGGACGGGTCAGGTCAGGTGGAGATAACAGAGCCGAGAATGTAAGGACGAGTCAGGCCAGGTGGAGACAATCTCATTGGCCAGGCTCAACCACATGGCCTTTGCTCTATAAAAGCTAGTCTGTGAAGCTGGGGGCGGACGCTCTCTCCATAAGAGACGGCCTCAGCTGGTCAGTTTGATTCTCGGTGCTGACACGAAATAAAGCTTTGTTTGACCTTCGCTTTGTATCAGTCTCTCTCCTTTGATCACGGACCCCATCAGTTGTATATATGTGTATTGTTGTATTCGTTGTATTGTTGTATTGGATTATATTGTGTTGTGTTTTTGTATTATATTGTTATATTCATTGTATATCTCTGTGTGTGTATATATATGTGTGTATACATATATACACACACATATGTGTATATACATACATATATACACGTGTATATACACATATACATGTTTATATATACACGTGTATATATATATACATATATATATGTATATATACACGTGTATATATGTGTACATATATGTGTATATATGTGTGTACACATATATACACATATATATGTGTATATATGTGTGTATATATACACGTGTATATATATGTAGATATACACATATATATGTATACACACACATATATACACACACATATATATATCACATATATATATCACATTTTCTTTATCCATTCATTAATCAGTGGACACTTAAGTCGCTTTCATATCTTGACTATTGTAAATAATGCTATCATGAACATGGGGATACATATTTATTTAGAGTTAATGTTTTTATTTCCTTTAGATAAATACCCAGAAGTGAAATCATTGGATCATATGGTAGTTCTATTTTGAAATTTTTTAGGAGCTTCCATACTGTTTTCCCTTATGGCTGTACCAATTTACATTCCTACAAACAGAGCAACAGGGGTTTCCTTTTCTCCATGTCCTCATCAATATTTACTATTTCTTCTTTTTTTGACATCGGGCATTTTAATAGGTGTGAGGTGATATCTCATTTTTATTTGCAACTTCCTGATAATTAGTGATGTTGAGCATCTTTTCATGTGTCTGTTGACCATCTCTATAGTTTCTTTGGAAAAATGTCTAGTTAGATCTACTGCCCATTATTCAGTTGGATTATTTGGGGGTTTTGCTATTGTATTGTATGAGTTTTCATTATATTGTAGGTATTAATCTCTTATCAGATATATGATATGCAAATATTTTATCCCATTTTTGATAGATTTTTTAAAAGACTTTTTATTTATCTGAGAAAGAGAGAGACAGAGATAGCAATAGAGATAGCGAGGGACGGGCACCTGGGTAGTTCAGTGGGTTAAAGCTTCTGCCTTTGGCTCAGGTCATGATCCCAGTGTCCTGGGATGGAGCCCCGCATTGGGCTCTCTGCTCTGTGGGGAGCCTGCTTCCTCCTCTCTCTCTCTGCCTGCCTCTCTGCCTACTTGTGATCTCTGTCTGTCAAATAAATAAATAAAATCTTAAAAAAAAAAAAGAGAGGTATAGCGAGACAGCAGGAGTGGGGAGGAGAGGGAGAGAAGCAGGCTCCCTGCTCAGCAGGGAGCAGGGAGCCCAGTGTGGGCTCAGTGCAGGGCTCAGTGGGAGGCTCAGTGCCAGGACTTGATCCCAAGACTCCATTGCAGGGCTCTGGGATCATGGCCTGAACTGAAGGAAAACACTTAACTGACTGAGCCACCCAGGCACCCTGGTAGGCTGCTTTTCATTTTGTTGATGGTATCCTTTGCTGCATAAAAGCTTTTTGGCTTAATGTAGTCTCACTTGTTTATTTTTGCTTGTATCACCTTTGCTTTTAGTGTCAAATCCAAAAAAATCATTGACAAGACCAAACTTACTGCTTTCAGATCTTACATTTAAGTCTTTAATCCATTTTCAGTTAATTTTTGTGTATGGTGTAAGATAGTAGTTTGTTTTGTTTTCTTTTTTTTTTTTTTAAGACTTTATTTATTTATTTGACAGAGAGAGAGAGTACAGGAAGGGGCAGTAGCAGGAAGAGGGAGAGGGAGGAGCAGGCCTGCTGAGCAGGCTTCCTGACATGGGGCTCGATCCCAGGAGCCCGGGATCAGGACCTGAACTGAAGGCAGATGCTTAACCACTGAACCACCCAGGTGCCCTGATAGTATTGTTCATTCTTTTGCATGTGACTGCCCAATTGTCCAAACACCATTTGTTGAAGAGACTATCCATTCTCCATTGTATATCATGGCCTCTTTATTGTAAATTAACTGACCTTATGTGTATGATTTTATTTCCGGGCTTTCTATTTTTTTTTTCATTGATTTATGTGTCTGTTTTTATGCCAATAGCATACTATTTTGATTACTATAGCTTTGTAGTATAGTTTGAAATCAGTGAGTTTGATATTTCCAGTTTTGTTACTCTTTTGATTGCTTTAGCTGTTCAGGGTCTCTTGAGCTTCCATACAAATTTTAGGATTATTTATTCTATTTCTGAGAAAAATGTTATTGGAATTTTGATAAGGGCTATATTGAATCTATAGATTGTTTTGAGTAGTGCAGATATTTTCACAATATTGATTCTTCCAATCTATGAGCATGGAATGTCTTTCTACTGATATATATCTTCTTCGATTTCTTTCATCAGTGTCTTATAGTTTTTGGTGTGAAGGTCTTTTACCTCCTTTGGGTATTGTATTCTTTTTGATGCATTTGTAAATGGGATTGTTTTCTTAATATATCTTTCTGATAGCTGATTATTAGTATATAGAAACACAATAAATTTTTGTCTATTGATTTTGTATCCTGCAACTTCACTAAATTGGTTGATTAGTTCTAACAGTTTGTTGGTGGAGTCTTTAGGGTTTAGGGTTTGTAACATCTCCTTCAAATAGTGACAATTTTACTTTGTCCTTTCTGATATGGATGCCTTTTATTTCTTTTTCTTGCCTAATTGCTCTGGCTAAAACTTCCAATTGTATGTTGAATATCAGTGGCAAGAGTGGGCATATTTGTCTTTTTCTTGATCTTAGAGATAAAGCTTTTAGTTTTTCACCATTGAATGTGTTTTTAGCTGTGGCCTTGTCATAATGGCTGTTACTATGCTCAGGTACATTCTCTTTTTTTTTTAAGATTTTATTTATTTATTTGACAGAGAGATCACAAGTTGGCAGAGAGACAGGCAGAGAGAGAGGGGGAAGCAGGCTCCTTGCTGAGCAGAGCCCGATGCAGGGCTTGATCTGAGGACCCTGAGATCATGACCTGAGCTGAAGACAAAGGCTTAACCCACTGAGCCACCCAGGTGCCCCGTTACATTCTCTTTATAAGCACTCTAGTTTTTACCATAAATGGATGTTGAATTTTGTCAATTGCTTTTTTGCATTTATTAAGATGATCACATGATTTTTATCCTTCATTTTGTTACTATGTATCACATTGACTAATTTACAGATGTTGAATCTGCTTGCATTCTTGCATGGAATAATATCAAATGATCATGGTTTATGATCCTTTTAATGTATTGTTGAATTCATTTTGCTAATATTTTCTTGAAGATTTTTGCATTTATGTTCATTAGGAATAGTGGCTTATAGTTTTCTTGTGGTGTCCTTGTCTGTTTTGGTATCAAGGTAACTCTGGCCTCATAAAATGAGTTAAAAAGTGTTCCCCCCCTTCTATTTTTGGGGGGAGAGTTTGAAAATGTTTGGTGTTAATTCTTTATTAACACCAATATTTCTAAATATTTGGTAAAATTCTTCAGTGGAGCTGTCTGGTCCTAAATTTTTGTTTGTTTGGAAGTTTTTGATTATTGATTCAATTTCCTTACTAGTAATCCATCTGTTCATATTTGCTATTTCTTCATGATGCAGTCTGGGAAGATTGTTTTTAGAATTTTATCTACTTCTTCTAGATTATTAAATTTTGACATATAATTTGCTGATCCTTTGTATTCTTGTGGTATCGGTTATAATGTCTCCTCTTTCATTATTGATTTTGTTTATTTGACTCTTGTCTTTTACTTGGTCAATCTAGCTAAAGCTTTTCTGTATTATTTATCTTTTCAAAGAATCAACTCTTAGTTTCATTGACTTTTCCTATTTTCTTTTTAATCTGTTTCATTTATTTCTACTCCAGTGTTTTATTCCCTCCTTCTACTAAGTTTGAGCTTTGTTTTTTCTTCTTTTTTTAGTTCCTTAAGGTGTAAAGTTAGGCTGTTTACTTGAGATTTTACTTGTCTCTTGAGGGAGGTATTTATTACTATGAATTTCTTTCTTTTTTTTTTTTTTTAGATTTTTTATTTATTCACTTGACAGAGATCACAAGTAGGCAGAGAAGCAGGCAGAGAGAGGAGAAGCAGGCTTCCCATTGAGCAGAGAACCTGATGTGAGGCTTGATCCCAGGACTCTGGGATCATGACCTGAGCCAAACACAGAGGCTTTAACCCACTGAGCCACCCAGGTGCCCTATCACTATGAATTTCTTTTCTTCTTCTTTTTTTTTTTTTAAGATTTGATTTATTTATTTGACAGAGATGACAGTAGGTGGGGGAGGGGGGAAAGCAGGCTCCCCGCTGAGCAGAGAACTTGATGTGGGGCTCGATCCCAGGACCCCGGGATCATGACCTGAGCAGAAAACAGAGGCTTTAACCCACTGAGCCACCCAGGCACCCCGCACTATGAATTTTTTTTTTTTTTTTTTTTTTAATTTTTCAGAGAGGGAGAGAGCGAGCACAGGCAGACAGAGAGGCAGCAGAGGCAGAGGGAGAAGCAGGCTCCCTGCCGAGCAAGGAGCCGGATGTGGTACTCGATCCCAGGATGCTGGGATCATGACCTGAGTCGAAGGCAGCCGCTTAACCGACTGAGCCACCCAGGCGTCCCCCGCACTATGAATTTTTTAAAACTTCTTTTGCTATGTGAGTTTTGCTATATTGTGTTTCCATTTTCATTTTTCTCGAGATTTTTAAAAAATTTCTCTATTGATTTCTCTGACTTGTTTGTTGTTCACAAAGATGTTTAATCTCCACATATTTGTGAATTTTTCAGTTTTCTTCTTGTAATTGGTTTCTAGTTTCATACCACATGGTTAAATGATAGGATTTCAGTCTTCTTAAATTTATTGAGTTGTTTTGTGGCTTAACATATGGTCTATCTTAGAGAATGTTTAATGTGAATCAGTGTTCTACTGCTTTTTGAATGGGATGTTCTGCATATATCTGTTAAGTCCATCTTGTCTAATGTGTCATTTAAGGCTAATATTTTCTTATTGATTTTTCTCTCTGAATGATCTTTCTGATGTAAGTGGCATAATAAAGTCCCCTTTAATATTGTAATGCTATTTCTCCCTTTAGCTCTGTTAATTTGCTTTGTATATTTAGATGCTCCTATGTTGGATGCATAAATATTTATAAATTTTATGTCCTCTTGTGGGATTGATCCCTTTATCATTTTGTAATACTCCTCTTTGTCTCTTATTACAGTCTTTGTTTCATATTCTATTTTGTCTGAAATAAATATAGCCACCCCAACCTTCTTTTTGTTTCCATTTTCATGGAATATTTTTTCCCATACTTTCACTTGCAGTCTGTGTGTGTCTTTACATCTGAAATGAGTCTCTTCTAAGCAATATATAGATGGGTCTGATTTTTTTTTAATCCATAGAATAGTAGTTCTTTATGCTTTATATCATGATTTTTAAAACATTATAGCATTTATAATTTTATTTCATCCTCATATCAAAACATACAGGCAATAGAGTTGAGAAAACATAGATGTTAGAGTCTGACGGATATTGAGCTATTTGCTTGCTGAATAATGGGATTTGTTACTCACACTCTCTGAACCTCAGCTTTCTCAACTATAAAATGGGGATAGTGATGGCAACTCTCCTAGAGGGATGGGTATGGCTTTGGTGTGTGTGAAAATCACCTGAAATAACATCACAGGTAGTTATTTAGTGATAATATCATTATTCTACAGATAAGAAGTGTAAGTCAGAGAAGTTAGGTAGCTTCCAAAGTTCATATACTTCTGTGAGGCAGGAATCAGATTTTGAACAGTCCCACAGACCTTTCCAAGATAAGGGTAGAAAAGGTCTTAAAGACCATCTGGGCATAAGTTTTTCAAATTTTTATTTTAAGTTTCAGTGAAAAACCTGGAAAACCCTAGAATGAGAATCAGATAAAGGTGAGGTTACTCTAGTTGAGGTGGTCCTGGTCTCTTCTCCGCTTTTAGACTCACGGTAACCTCTAAATGTTCTTTGATACCCTCCTAGGGTTCCTTGGAACACTGTTTGAGAATCTCTGGTCCAGCCCCCACCTCTCCTTTACAAATTAGGTATTAAATTGGGATTAAGAGAGATCATATTACTCTCCTAAGGTCACATAGCCGGTCTCCAGCAGAGGTGAGACTTAAGTCTTGTCGACAGAATCCAAGCTTAGTGCCCTCTCTTTTCTATGTCACCACCTCTGTGGGGCAAGGACACCTGACCCCACATGAGACAGTGCCATCTAGTGACATTAAATGGTTGCCCTTCATCCCAGGAATCATATGTGGGACTTAGCCTTATTCACATTCTCCAGTGCTCTCTTTTCCAGTTTGCACTCTGAAGGCTGAAAATAGGGAGCTTCATTTCCAGTTAATCTTGCCAACTGGGTTCCTGTCAGGCATCGTTGCTGTAAGACAGTTGTAAGAAGCTGGAAATCAGAAGGGGTAGAAGCCACCCTACTTCTGGTTTTGGAGCTGTGAACAACTGAGAGTGACTTTGCAGATTTTAGCAGCATTTGTGTTCCTGGGAGCAACACTCATGGAAACTATTCTATGTGGTCTTGTGGTAATCTCATTTTATACCTCATGGCATTTAAAGAAGCCTTTTGAAAGTATCAGCTACTTCCCCCAGCTAAGAAGAACCAAGGGAATATTTACACCATTTAATGATTTCACAGCTAGGAGGGAGAATACAGATATATTTTTTTCCTGTATTACATCTCCTTGGCCTACTTCTGATTTCAGCACTATGGCTCTGGACAGCTCCATGCCAACTAATAATGTTCTCAAAGCTTTGTGTCACTTCAGGTACTCCTAGAGGCTGATGCCAAAGCAGGGTTAGATGAACAAAAGGTTTATAAGGGGAAAATTCTGTGAAGCATAAAGGGGAAGAAGCAAAAGTAGGCAGGGAGTTCCTCAGACTACAGTATAATTCCAGGTAATCTCGGCCCGGGCAATGGGGAGTTCGTGTACAGAGATTGCCTTTTAGAGGATTCCTGCTTTGGGTAAGAATGATCTGGTTCCAGTGGCTCTTTCGTACTTTTGTTAGAGGGAAGCAACCAGGGACAGCATGGCTTTGGGGTGAGTGTTGTGGTAGATACGAGGATGCAATAACAGGAGATGACTTGCATCAGGTTCATTAAAGGATATCTGAGCAGTGAACCTCTATGTACAGCATGAATGGTCCCACAGCTTCTTTCTGCTTTTTTGCCCTTGAGGTTTCTCCAAACCTGGCGAGGTCCATGGAATTTTTACTTGCAGTCAGCCCAGAAGTGCAAGGGAGCTCATGCTTCTGGGGGACAGGGACTTAGGAGTAATTGTGCAGCTTTTACTCACACTGGCAGTGTTTTCCAAACCTTTAAAACCCATGCAGCTATTTATTAACCACCAAACTTCTCAGGATCTGCCACCTGTCCCAGGAGTCAGTTTACTTAAGACTTATCAATTTGGGGATCACTACTTCATTTCCTATATATGACAAACATATTTTACTTAACTTTTCTTTCTATACTTATATTCTAAAAAAGCAGTATGCTCTGGCTTCATGTGAAATTATATCACAATGTTTTCATACCAGTTCATCTTGAGAATTGCTACATTAGAAATATGGTGACTAGAGTGAACTTTCTCACCTTCATCCCTTTCTTTCCTTCCCTTGGTCTTACTGACAATAACAGCAAAGAAGTAAAATAATTCTATTAACCTGAGAATCTGTAGCGCCCTCTGCTGGTGCCCAGTCCCCTTGCTCTTAACCACCCTCCCATCAGACTTCCAGCTGCCTGCATCTACATTTTGTCACCTGACGACTTAACTTAGTCTGGTGGCAGAAGACATTTTTCCTAACTGTGGTGGGCAGGCCTGAGGCTCCAGGAAATTAACAGCCCCTGGGAGTAGGACTCAAGTAACAGATACTCCGGTTCTTTCAAATGTTTTTTCTACACCAGCTCCCATAGTGTCTCTGGGGGTGGCATTAAGCTCTGGTGACCTCCAGGAGTAAACTAGCTCAATAAAGAACCCTTCCATGTCCTACTTCTTCATTCCCTTAGCCAGCGGAAACAGTGATGCAGTGTTCCCGGACACCCATCTCATGAGAACTGATGGAAACATGGTAGAAAATTTAAAAATAATGTGCTCAAATCTTCTAATTCTAAGAATGACTCCTTCCTGGAAAGGGGCCTATGCCTCCTTTGGGACTTAGCAGGCCTAATGAGAGGTTATCCTCCATGTCTGTGTGTGAGTCTATGACTCCCTCCGTATCTGTGACAGAGTTGGTTGATGAGGACAGAAATGTATTTCTGCCTAACTCCTTCTAACTAGAATTTCAGGGCTTCCTAACTTCCTTCCCTGTCTATTAGTTAAATCTGCAACATAATCTAAAGCAGGCATAAACTTTTGTCCCCTAGAATCTCTCTCAAGATCCAGTGTGAAGGAGCAAGCTTTTGCTTAGGTGCCTGTAGGTAACAAATAGATTAGCCTCTCTGGGTGGTGGTGGTAGGCTAGGCTGGGTCTTCTGAAAGGTGATCACTGTATCACTATGAGCCTGTCTGAAATTTTTGAAAAATTTCTTCTATTATTAGCTATTTTGATGCTGATACACACACACACACACACACGTATACATGTATACACACATACATATATGTATACATGTATACACATACATGTATATGTGTGTGCTGCATGTGTGTGTGTGTGTGTGTGTGTGTGTGTGTGTGTGTGTGTTTTTCCTAAGTCTTGATCCAAATGGAGACAATTGAGTGTCAAACAAGAAGCCTGGGAATTGTGCAGGTGGAATATTTCTGAGCAGAATTAACCAAGAATCTTGGATGGAGGTGGAGATGCTGCCCTTCTGATGCCAGGAAGCCCCCAAGGACTTCTTTCTGCAGGATATATACCTGCTATGTCTATACCAAACCCTTCCAAGGGGGAGCCTGAGTGTTTTTTCTGTTACTGTTTGATATAATAAATTTCATCTTTAGGGAATGGGCATGATAGGTACCTCATAGTCCTAGGATATCTATAAATAATCATGGATTTTAAAAAATCATATGCATGCAGTAGAATAGAATAAAAATGAACAAACTGGTTCATTTGTGGGCTTTCAATCCTTGAAGGACATCATTCTTTGTGAAGCATCAGATTTTCAAGCTGTTTGTTTGCCTTTGACAGGCAAAGAGGCGGCATTCTCTGATCCTCTGAACGTCTCTGGGAGCTTAGGGCAGAGGTGGACATGGGGGTGTTCTGGGGACACCTCTCTTTGAGAAACTATGATTTAAAGGAACAAAGTGAGAGTCCAAATATGACCTTTATTGGAATGACCAGCGTCCCAGCTTAAAAAAAGAATCTCAAAGCCTAAAATCAGCCTCCTGGAGTGGGACTAAGGAGCTGCATTTAAAAAGCTCCTCCCTTCCCCGTGGCTCTCATCTAAACGAAAGTTTGAGGCTCTCTGCTCTAAATAGGAGAGGGTGCTGTGGGTGGACGAGAAAACCTCTTTTTAATTTTCTGATTCAAATATCCTGTCACATGTGTTCTGATTTCTCTCTCTCTCTCTCTCTTTTTTTTCTTTTCTGAAAACACAAAGCAGCCTATGGAATTAGAGGACACAAAAGCCAACAGCTTAAATAAAATCAAGGGGTTTTATATTAGAGGGCAGGAAATGTGACTCTTATTCAACATGTTGGCAGGGGTGTGGCCTTGGTTCTATTTTTCTAAGATATGGAAACATTATGGAGTAGAATTTAAAAAGCATATGAAAGTTGCAGCTGAAAGCAGGAGTCAAAAGAAACCTGAAGGCTGGGGGAAGTGTGAAGGAAGGAATGGCTGGCTTCCAGCTCTCCCCTGAATAGCCAGGTACATGCCTGCCCTGCTCCTCGGGCTGAGGTGCCTGCGGTGAGGGAGAGCAGCAGGACACGGGTGTTCACCGTACAGCTCTATTTCAGGTAGCGGAGGTAAGTTAGACTGAGGAAGCCCAGGGGCTCTCCTGTATGGGGGAAGGTTTCTCTTTGGGCAGCAAGAAGGCGCCATGAGCCTGCAGGGTAACAGAAGAGATCACCAACTGCCCGTTTTGTCTGATGCCTGCTCTACTCCACCCAACTTCTCCTTTGGGCTATAGGGGAATTCTATTAGAAAAACCAACATAGAAGGCAAAGTCTTTCTCAAGGATCCATGTGAGGATCAAGAACTTGGTGGCTGATCACTAGAGCCAAACCAGATCCCAGATTGGGGGCTTTCTAGTTCAGGGAATGTACAGCCCCAAAATGTACAAAGTAAACTTGCAGCCAAACACACCACTCCAGCCCCCAAATATGTATGATATATAACAAGAGATGTGAGATGTCATTACAGTGTTCCCTGTACTCAGAGCTTGGCATGCATCCTCATTCACGATTCCCTGAACCATATGAGGTGGTGCCTTACTTTGGGTTCTCTCCAAAGCAGACCCTGAGACAAAGACTCAGGTGATTTATTTGGGAGGTGGTCTCAGGAAGCATGATGATAGTGTGGGGGAGTGAGAGAGAAGGGAGAAAAATGGACGTGGGTGGGCATGAATGTGCAGGTTACATAGTGGGCACCTAGGGCTCTAGCCCTGTGAGGACTCTTTGAAAGAATCTCTGCCAGCCACATCCTCACTGGTTAAGGCTGCTTTTGGAGACTTAACTCTTGGGCAGTGGTGGCCTGCACCAAGTGTTCAGCTGAGCTCGTTGCTGTGGTTGGAGGATGCTGTCAGGAAGAAAGCCATGGACTTTGTGAAATCATCCCTAGGCAGCTTCCTGAGGAAGCCAAGCAGCTGTGAGTGGGACACTAAGCATCTGCTACAGGTACAAATCACATCCATTTAAAAGTAGGAAAAACAAAGACTTTAAGGAAGTCATGGTCCTGCTAAAGTCCTAAACCTTCTTGCACTTCTGTGGCATTCTTGGTGGCCATACCCAACCAGCAGGAGCCATCCCACAAGAGCCCCTATCTGCCTCATAGGGCTGGAGCCTAGAAGGGCATTGACTTCAGCATCCCTACGCTCCTCACCCAGGTCAAATGTCTCACCTGCCTCAAAATATAGTAGTACCTTTTCAACAGTACCTCCTGGGCCATTCCTCCCTCCTTGGGGTCTCAGAATAGAATGATAGATGTGGACCATGTGGAGGGGTCATGATGGCTGCCAAACCAGACCTGGACAGTGAAGAGACCATAACGAGAGTGGACAAAGAGCTGAGACCAACAGACCAGCGGCCAGCCCTTAACACCCTCCAGCTCAATCATCACTCACAAAGCCAGAATCCGCCCCTCCCTGCTTCCATGTGCACTTCCAACATCCGCTCGTTGGCTACCATCTTCCTGGGCCAGGCAGTCCGAGGTGGTTACTTTCACAGCATGATGGGGATAGAAAAGCACTTACTGCGGAGTCAGACAGATCTGGGCTCAGGATGAGGCTCCACAGCGTGGCAGCGGCTTCAGCAGTTACTTAGTTACTCAAAGCTCACTGATGGAAAACTGTTGGAGTTTGTCATCTGCAGACTCCATGTTACTGTGCTCCTTCTCGGGTTACTGAGAAGGTCAAATGAGCCAGGAACTCTCATATATATTAAGTATTCAATCAGTGTGAGATGTTGTTTTAATTGTTATCACTACTGAATTGCCTGGAGAAGGGAAGGGCATAGTGTCATTTGCCTTTGTTGGTGTTTCTTAAGGGTGGTCCCCACCCCCCCCATATTAAAGTTAACAGTTATGAAGTACACTAATTACTGCACTGAACCAGCACAGCTACATGGCCTCTGACCAGTGCCTGGTAGGTCTGGCCAGGCCACCTGGGTCCTCCATGTCTCTGAGGGCCTCATTGTTACCATTGCCAGCGGGGATTGAGGCTCACGGGGAGGTAAAGAAACCACTCAAGGTGCGAGGAAGCCGAAATGCACCGGGGTCAGGGAGGCATGCAGGTAGAGGCTGCTGCAGAATGAGCTCTCCCTCTGGAGAAACTCCTTTCCCAGGGTTTCCTTTTCTCCCTGGAGGTGCCCTCCAGGTGGCACAGCACGCCCTGCCTTCCCAGCCCCCATTCTTCTGCCCCAGAGGCTGTGTGCAGCCCTGTGAACTCCCTGCAGCCCAAGCAGACTCTGGAAAGCTGAGCAGGGCTGGGCGCTGGTTCCCCTGCCAGTGTCCCCACCCTGTGCCCAGGGCCCGTTCTTAGCACCCGTCTTGACTGGTGAAGTAGGTCACTCCAGGGGAGCTTCTGACTTCTAGAAGGAGTTATAGCCCGTCGGCAGATCATCGCACCCGTCACAGGCCTTTAAACCTCTTCACTGATTGCAAAGTGAAAGTCCTGGAGGACTCAGGCAGGGGGAAGAGCATGATCTCAGACACAGGAGCTGGGGTGGCCTTCTTTTTCCCAGGAGCTGCCGCTGGCTGCTTGAGTCCCAGAGCTGCACTGCATTCTCACAGGGCTTCTCTCTCTCCCTTCCCAAGGGTATTTTCTGTGTGACTTAGAATAAGTATTGGGTCATGTGGATGTTACCATGGCAACCGGTGTTTTAAATAAAAATAGTCCTACACCCCCGGTAGTCTGTCAGTGTGAAATACGCCTATAGGCAGTGAAAGGCTGTTGGCATCTGCATCCCTTCTATTCCCAGAAGCAGCCTCCTGGGTCCTCCCAGGCCCAGAGGGCAGAACCTGCAGCTCTGTACACAGAGGCGGGTCTCCTGGGTGGTTCAGGGGACAAGGCGGTAGCTTTTGCACTTGGATTTCCCCTGCTGGTGGGGGCCTCTGCCTGATGCTTCCTTCCCTCACCTCCACCAGCAGCGGAGGGGTGCTGCTGTTCTCGAAGTCTTTCTGGAGAGAAACAAACAGATTCAAAGAGGCTTTGTCTTGAGGTCTGCTTCTAGGGGAATATAAACTAAGACAAGGTTTTATGTGCAAGTAATTTGGGGGGAGGTGATCTAAGGAATCAGCGGTAGAATGGGGCAGTGAAGTAGGGAAGAGGGGGCAGCTGGTGAGGTTTCAGAAATGACCTCTGCAGACAAGGGGAGTTCAGGACAAGGGGTTGTTTCCTGAGGAACTTTGGGAGATCTTGTTACCCTCCCAAGGGGCAAGGACGGTGGTGGTTTTGTGCAGCGAATCTTCCTGTCTTTGGGTGACAGGAAGATTTTTTTGCTCCTCCCAGAGGCTTTAGCTCTACACTTGCAGCTTGACCTGTGAGCAGTCAAAACAAAAGCAAAACCCCACAAGTCCTTGGACTGAGAATCACAGGTTGTGGCAGGCAACAGCCTTCCACGTTTGAAGGTGAATCCCTACCTAAAGAAAATGGACAGGCACACCCTCACCTGCTGGGGCCCTCCTGGCCCAACTGTAAGCCTTCTTGCATGTTAATGAATATCCTCAACTCTCAAAAGTACTTTAGGGTTGGGGTAAGGAGCTTAATCTGAAAAGTTAGAGCATGGTGAAATAGCCTTTAAAGATCTTAATAAATCCTGAAACCTTTGAAAGGTTGCCAAAATTCCCGAGAGCCTAAGGATGCAATTGGTGCTGTCAGGAATGTCTTGCATCAGGGTGGGGAGTGGAGGGAGGGGTTAGGGAAGGGCTGCTTTTCTTTTGGAGGCAAGGGAGGCAGTTTAATGCCCAAGCAGGTGTTCTTGAAATAGTTTGAGTAGGTTCCTCTTGACTGCACATCTGATACTTTGGGGGAGATGAAAATGTTAAGATCAGGTACAATGATACTGAGCTCAAGAAACTCAAAACACTAAGGGAAGGAATGGTTGGTGGTTGGGCAGGAGTGGGGGGGTGGAGATATATAAGCAATGCGTTGCTTTTGAGCTCTTGGCATGATTTGCGGCAGTGTGGGCATCGCTTCTTTTGTTTGGTTCTATCAAAACTAACAGCCATGTTAGATCCATTCACTACAATACTACTACAATGGTAGATCCATTCACCTCCTGAAGACACCTTGGTCTTGCTTTGGATGAATGTCAGGGGTTCTGTTCATCAGTTAAAAAAATAAATAAATAAAGAGTTGAGGGGTGCCTGGGTGGCTCAGTGAGTTAAGCCTTTGCCTTCAGCTCAGATCATGATCTCAGGGTCCTGAGATCGAGCCCCACATCAAGCTCTCTGCTTCCCCCTCTCAACTCCCTCACCCCGCTCTGCCTGCCTCTCTGCCTGCTTGTGATCCCTCTCTCTGTCAAATAAATAAATAAAATCTTTAAAAAGAAAAGAAAAATAAAATGACGCATTGTGAAAATATCTTAAAAAAAAAAAATTGTTGATTTGCAAGGTGCTCCCCCACCTCCTGGGCCAATTAGACACATTTTCCCTGGAATTTGAACCTTAAGTAGGGTGTTACAAGGACTGAACTTTGACTGGAGCTTATTGATGTCAACAGTGGTGTCCTGAAAGAAAAAAAAAAAAGAGCTCATAATTCTTGGAGATTGTGAGCTACTGGGTCCCAATCCTTTTGGAGTCTGGTTCTTAATGGCTTTTCCTTAAATAACTGAGTATTCCATGGCATTCCAATAAGTTCTTGTTCCTTTTCCTATTGAATTAACTAAGGTCTATTTCTGCTGTTTGCAGTGGAAGGGCCCTGAGTGATCCTAATTTTTTTGGAGGGATTCCCCTGGGATTAAAAGACTAGGGACCCTCAGATGGAAACCTATGAAAACCTCTCTGTGTCGCTGCTATTTTGTGTAATAGGTCTATTCAGAAATAAGGGAGGAAGGGAAAGATGCCTTAGCGTCATTTTTTGAGAGGACCCACCTGAGAGGGAAGTAGGAATGAGAGAGGTTTTGGGAGTGTGGATGGGGAGAGTGGAGGGACAATGCCAGTGAAGGGTAAAAAGGGGAGAAAGCAGAATTGGGCAGGAGAACTTCCAACTGCCAGATAGGTCTGATGCAGTCTCAGCTGGTCTAGTGGGGAGCTCCTGAGCAAAGATTCCCCTCAGAGAAGTTTCAGGTTGCAAGGAAAGGGCTGGCCTTGGGGCTCTGCTGTGCTCAGCCACAGGCTGGGGGCTGCCTGAGCAGAGGCCGGTTTGGAGACTGAGACACAGCTGAAAGTGCAGCTCACTGTGCTCCTTGCCACGGAGCAGCAAGTTCTTTCTGGAAGCCGAGCTGAGCAGTACATCTCCATAGCTGCCTCAGAAACAAAAGCTGGCTACCTTTGCTGAGCACACCCTGTGGGCCAGGCACTTCTCCCATGTTATCTGCCTTGGGCCTTTCACCAATCCTGTGAGACTGGTGTTACTACCACTCCCACAGTTAATAACATGGAGACCTAGCCAGTTATTTACCCTGAGATAGCCCTGCTTGTGAGAGGCAGGCAGAGCTGCGATTTGAACCCAGGTCTGTGCAGCTTGAACACTCCCGGTTCCATTTCTGTGGGGGTGGTCATTAATTTAGCTGTCATAGTCCCCGTGATAAGGACTTGGGCTCTACAGCTGCAGTGGCTGCTCATTGTCCCCAAAGAATACATTCTATCTGGATAGTGTGTATGTTTAGGCACCTAGTATGTCATGAGTTCAAAATACAGCAGTTGATATCCTATGTGCCTAGTTTGAGTCCCCTTGAATCAGGCAGGTACTAGGACAAGGGGTTTATTTGAGAAGAGATCTCAAGAAGCAGGAGCTAATGGGAGGAGTAAGGGAGAGGAGGAGTATGAGCCAATAAAGGGGCATCAGTGAGTGGGTCAATATGTGCTTGAACCTGCTGGGGACAGTCTGAAGAACTGTACAGAATGTTGGGACCATTCTGACTTCTCTTCCTCACTGGTGGAAGACAGCCCCAGGGGCACTGTCTCCCTGCTGATCCCGGCCAATGTGGTCTGTGCAGAGGCCGAGCAGGCTCAGGGGACCCCAGGAAGAGCCTCAGGTATAGAACTGAAGGGGGAAGGCAGTCAGCATGCAGGGAACTGCTCATTATGACCACGGGAACCAGAGTCCACCTGGAGAGTGTGTGGGTGTCCACAGCATCTGCCACACCAAGTATTCATGGCTTGGAAAGAATCTGCCTCCACTTTCTCAGTATCTGATACCTGTGGTTCAGAACGCCAAAGAGGCAACAACAATCCCCCCACCTGACTAGTCCACTCAGGCTGCCATAGCAAAGTGCCGCGCATGGGGAACCTTGGGGGACTAGTCTCCCATCAGACTAGTCTGCTCGGGCTGCCATAGCAAAGTGCCGTGCATGGGAGACCTTGAACCACAGAGTGTTACTTCTTACAGTTCTGGAGCCTGGAAGCCCAAGATCAAGGGGATGACAAGTTTGGTTTCTTCTGGGGCCTTTTAAATTGGTTTATGGATAGCCAACTTCTTGCTGTGTCCTCACATCATCCTTCTTCAGTGCATACTCAGGGAGAGAGAGATCTGGTATCTCTTCCTCTTCTAAAAAGGACACTAGTCCTTTCAGATCAAGGCCCCACCCTTAGGACCTCATTTGACTGCAGTTACCTCCTTAAAGGACCTATCTCCAAGTATAGTCACATTCGAAGGCACTAAAGGTTAGGGTTTCAACATATGAACTTAAGGAAGACAATTCAGTTCCTAACAGGCATGAATGGCTGGCAAGAGAATCTGGACCCGAACCCTCTTTCCCCCATTTTATGGGCCCCAGAGACAAGGAAGTGAGCAGCTTAGGGTCCCACAGCTAGAATAGCACTGCGGTGGTATGACAGAGGCAAATCTGTCTTGCCAGGGTGACTCCCTGACCTAGAACTGCTCATACCCATGACCTACTGGGCATTGTGCCCCCAACGCCTCTCTTGAGAATGCTTGGCCCCTCTTCCTGCCTCGCGAGGCCCTTCGGACTCTCCTGTATCCCAGTGCTTCTCTCTACCCATGGGTGCTCCAGGAGGTGGCTTGATACAGTGCCCAGGCCTGGGTTCCAGGGCTGGCTGAGCTGTGGGACCATAGTGCAAGTCATTCCTTTGTCCCGTCAGCTGAGAAAAGAGGGGACTGGGTCAGGTTACTGTCCCTGTTGCCTCAGTCTTTTTGTCAGGGTTGGTGAAAGATTGGTGGAGAGAGGGGCACTGGAATCTGCTGGGGGGGAGGGGGAGATACATTGAAACCATCTGTCCAGGCCAAAGCTCTTTGGTAGGGTATCTCAAAGCTCCCCAGATGGTGCATGTCCAAGATTATTCCCTTATGATACTGTCTGGGAAGGGGGAAGTGCTGAACAAAAATTTAGCTCCAAGGAGAGTCACCAGGGTCGGCTTGTCACCCGATGCCCTTATAAACATCACAAGGGCCAACATGAAGGGGCCTAGTAAACAAACCATGGTACCTAATTCAAGAAACAGAGAGACAGAAAATGTGATTCTGTAAACAATATTTAATGATTTGGAAAGATTTTTCACCAAATCAAGTGAAAAGGCTAATTACAAGACATCCCATAGTGTGGTTTATCCATGTTAAAAAAAAAAAAAAAATATATATATATATATATATATATATATATATATATCCCACTGGAAGGATAATGAACCAGGAATAAACAGTGGTTATTTCTGTGTGATGGGACTGTAGAGATTTTTAAATCTTTATTTTCTAAAGTAACAATGTGTACTCATTGCTTTTGTAACACAAAAGCCCACAAAAACAGTTGTATAAAAAATAACTTTCCTAGTCTTGGCAGATGCTGCTGGCTAATTCTACAGCTACTAATACGCACTCCTCCCTCACCGCTTCAGCTTGCCCACTCTCAGCAGGTGAATCCTCACCTTTCTAGTTGCCCTGTGTGGCCACAGGATAGAGTTCAAGCCACTGAGATGTAGGTGGAAGTCGGCTATGTGGAGGTTTCTGGGAAAGGTATGTGTCCTGTTGAATGGAGAGAGATTTCTGGCCCTTTTGCCTCCTTTTTCTTCCTCCTGGAATGTGGAGTCGATGCCTTGAACGGTAACAGCCCTCTTGTGACCATGAGGTGGTGGAATAGAACGGTATAAGCCTGGGTTTTTGATGGCATCGTTGAGTCACTGCATCAACCCTGGACTCCCTACCTCCAGACTTCTTGTTATGGTGATAATTCTGATGTAACAGTTCTGGTTAGAGGAGTTGTGAGTGCTTTTGGCTGCAAGTGAGAGTGTAGGTCTCTCTTTGAGTTCCTAGGTCACTCCTACCACTCCACAGAGAGAAATAGGGACATCTTCACGGAGACACTCTATTCCCAAGCTGGTAATGCTATCCATTTGGCAGTAGTCTCTGAATTTGTTTCATGGATCTGGGAGGGCAGGGGCACTGGATGTCTTTAGCAGAATGGGCAAAGTGTCAATCATCCCAGTGTGCCAGAACAGAGCAAAGCACTACAGGAGACAGTGAGTCAGCTGTCCTCAAAACACTACTACATATGCCTGGCATTGTGCCAGGTCCCAGGGAGACCAAAGAGTGAAATAGACACTGACTCTGGGCTTCTGAAGCTTACTGCTTAGTGGAGAAAGAGGATATTGCAAAATCACAGTTATTTCTTTCCTTAGTTATGAGTGTAAAGTGTTTTAAAGTACAGGGTGCCGTGTGAGTGATGTGCCATGTGAGTAATTTGACCTGGTCTGGAGCTCAGAGAAGGCAGACTTATAAGCTATTTTGTGTGTCCTTAAGGCTGGCAAAATACATCTAAAATTCCTGGGCTTGTCTATGACAATCTCTGGTGACAATGCCCCACGGAAGTCATTCTTCCCTTTGCCAAGAGCCCTCACCTGTGGGCGTAAGGGTTCTTACAAATAAAATGAGGGCAGTGGACTTCACAAACCTTGAGCTTCCCAGAGCTTAAATGCCACATGAAAGCAGCTGAGAGGAAGCTACTGATGCGAGAAGTGCAGAGGGGTGGGGTGGAGAAGCTGGGGGACAGAGCAGAAGGACTGTTTACTCCTCGGCCTTGACAAAGATGGGTCCAACATTTGCTCATCCAATGAACGTGTATTGAACACTGTGTGCCAGGCACAGTGCTGGGACTCTATCAGTGAACAAATCATCCCTGCCCTCAGGGGGTTCCAGTCTAGTGGGAGGAGACCAGATCACAGGGCAATTATGTCAGAATCTAAAGGTGAAAAGGAGATGTGAGGGAAGGGGTGTGCTGTGGCCAGTGGCACACACACATTCAGTGGGTAAGTTCAGGGTGGCTCTCAGAGGAGGGAGAGAGTCAAGCTGATACCTGGGGGGACCAGAAGCCTCTGCAGGGAAGGGTGTGTGAAAAGGCCTTAAGGGCAGACAGTCTGAGGACCAGCAGGAAGCAGGAAGGTGGGTGCAGGGTGCAGGTGGATGCCAGGGGGCCGTGTGCTGTGAAGGTCAGAGCCTCATGATTGATTTGTTTCAAAAGGACTACAAGTCAGTGCTTGCCTAACCTATATACTCTGAGTCAAAAATCAAGGGGCTCAATGGGGGGGAGACATGGTAAACCATGTGGCAAGCTGTATGCATGGATGTGGTCTCAGACCCTGTGCCTACCAAGGAAGTCTGAGCAATGAAGCATGCATTTGCTTTTAATTCATTCTGATGTAGTGTTCAATGTGTATGGCTTTTGTAATAAAAGAAGTCATTAAAAAATAAGTGGTAATCTCTGGGGATTAACCCTAAGGGACTTTCACATTCTATCCTATCCGTTAACACTTCTTATTTTGAATGGTTTGGTGCTGGTCAGTGTTTTTTTAACTGTTTTCAAGTAAACAGTGTTTACTTGTTTTGTGCCTCTGAACATTGAAGGGTATTCCTCCAGGCAATGTACAAGAAGAAATTGCACAGGCAAAGACAGAAGAGAATTAAGTGAATTTCACAGTCAAAAAGTCAATTACACACACCCCCACGCCCTCTTCCATTTGAGTCAGGCCCCAGGGAACAAGTTTAGAGGTTCACTACAGGAGGGCATGACTCCCCCCAACCCCCTTCCAGTGCTTTCTCTCCCCAAGCTCCAGTGTTTCAAGCCAAAGACAGCTGGAACACTTTGAAGGCAGGCAATCCCACAGTGTGGCCTGTTGGCAGGGTAGGGGGAGAGCTGCCCACGGAGGAGGAGGATGAAGCCCATCAGCAGGGTCAGAAAAAGACACCTCTGGAGCCTGACAGTCCACTCACCAGCTGGGAGATCCTGAGCAAGTTTCTTGACCTTTCTGAGCCTACTCCTTACCCGAAGAACAGGAATGACAACACTGCTTCCCTTCCCAGAGTTCCGGGTGTCTCAAGGAGACCACACAGCCAATGCCTGCAGGCAGTAAGCACCAGCGGGGGAGCTGGGTCACTGTCTCCATTCTGGAGCAGAAAGCCCCAGAGGGCTAGGCTGTGTGGCCTAATGAAGGTTACTTAACCTTCCTGAAACTCCACTTTCCAACTATTAAAAAACAGAGCTATGATGGTGATAATGTTCCATTTGGACTCTTCCTGAAATTCCCGCTAAGGGTGTATGTGCATAGCTTTCCTGCAGACCGTCTCACTACAGTGTGTGGGAACTTTTGTTGCATGATGAAGAGAAACTCTCCAGTTACTATCTTTTTTTTTTTTAAGCCACTTCCCTGGGGCCAGTACCTACCAAGAGACAGATGCATGGAGCTGAAAGTGTCCTTGGCTGTGGTTTGCACAAGGAATACATAAAAGACCATCCATGGGGCCTAAGGTAAACATCTAGTGATGACTACAAGAAAAACAAAACAAGAAAAACAAAACAAGAAGATCTGCTCATCAAAAGACAAACAAACAAAAACAAAAACTGACCTCAAGGTAAAAGAATAGCAAATTCATTTTCATCAATTGCCTGACATGTTTTGTCTCTATGGCATTACATTTTGGAGTCAGGGTTTCCCCAGGTTAGCTGCCAATCATAAATGGCTTGTCATTGCTCAGACAGACACAGGTGCTCTGAGCAGGCACAGCTAACTTTCCTGGCCCCCAACTGTTCCTTGTGGAGGTAGAAAATCAAAAGCTGGTCTGAGTGTGGGTCTGGGGACACCATGGGGCTCCCACCGCTGCTTTGGCTCTGTTCTAGCATGTATATGACTCTCCTGGGGTGGGAATAGGTTGCTTAACCTCTCCTTCTTAAAATGGGGTGGTTGTGAGAGCAGATTAAAGAAATGTAAAGCCTTTAAAATATGCCATATACTGTGTTAAGAATTCAGTTCATTCTCAGTAATTGTAGGAAAAAAACCAAGCCTTTAAATTGGTGGAAAATAACTCACCTTCCAATGTCCCTGTTGTGAAAGAGAAAAGGGTATTCTGGGCATGTTTATTCAGGTGAAGAAGGGAAGGGTCAGGTTCCCTTCCAGAACATCTGAGGACTTGCTTTTAAGAATTAGAAAACTAGGGGTGCCTGGGTGGCTCAGTGGGTTAAAGCCTCTGCCTTCGCCTCAGGTCATGATCCGAGAGTCCTGGGATCAAGCCCTGTATCAGGCTTTCTGCTCCTCGGGGAGCCTGCTTCTTTTTCTCTCTCTCTGCCTACTTTTGAAGTCTGTCTGTCAAATAAATGGATAAAATCTCTAAAAATAAAATAAAAATCAGAAAGTGGGTCTAAAAAACATTATTCAGCATATACTAAGTGCCCTATTTTCCACACCACTGTGGATGGTAGGCAAGGGCACTCCATTACTGTGCCCTTTTATCATCTGGCACTGAAATGGGCATTTCAGAATCTCCCGAAGGGCTGGTTCACATACAGATTGCCCGGAGTTTCTGATTTAGCAAGGATGGGGGGTGATATGGAGGATTTGCACGTCTGGTTACCAGGTGAAGAAGCCAGTGGTGCTCACACTTTGAGCCACTGTTCTTCTCGATAGTGAAGTATTGACTCAGAAAATGTCCTTTCTAAACCTAGCTTTCCCCGGAAGCACTGACCAGGGTCAACAGGTGGCGGCCAGCTTGAAAGCACAAGGTGGTGGAGGCAGAAGTGTGCCTCTCACCAGTGGCACCAAGGCTGTCTGCAGTGGGGCCCCCGACAGAACCTCCGGGGAGTTACAAAGATTCTGAATATAAAGCTTTAGATGGTACAGGTCGCTAAACCAAGGTTTCAGGAGCGGGTGGGGGGATGCACACTCCAGTTTCTTTCTGCCCAGGTGGCATCAAGTCTCCCTAAGTGGAGTATCTGGGACGTGCTGAATGGGGGCAGGCCATCCTCAGTGAGGCAGGATGCATTCTGGAGAAGAAGCCATACTGTGCAGAGAGCAAGGGAGGGGAGGCATAGGGCAACGCCTGGGGCTAAGCACTGGGTAAACAGGCCTGGGGTTGGGCCTCAGCTGGCCTCAGAAGCACCCGGTTCTCCAAGTACACACATTTGCCTCTGCAGCCCTTGACCTCTGAAGGGAACTGTGAAAACCTCACATGATTTCACGGCTTAACAACAAAAGAAAGTAGAGCTTCCTCTGCTTCTTAAACAGTTCTCTCTCTCTCTCTCTGGACTTGACCCCATTTTTTTTTATTTTATTAGGTTTTTAATCAGGTTCCACTATGAAGTGTTTTTAACAAGGTTAGAATCTAACCTTTTAGAAAGGCACTAACAAGGGAGAATATGGCCTGGTCTGTCTGGCTAAACAGAGTGGCAGCCTCCGAGAATGGAGAAGGCTTAGCTCTGTCCCGGGAGCAAGCCCTGGGGACTCCCACGTTCAGCTTTGTCCCCTGCACTCCGGTTCCTCGGCAGTGTGAAGCCGTGGCTCAGGGTGTGGACTGTGGAGCCAGACTACCGCAGTTTGAATAGCAGTGCTACTCATTACCAGCAGTATGGATGGTGTGGTCTCCGTACCTGGCTGATAGTGACCTGCCCATTATGGGGAAACTGAGGCAGTAAGTGGCTAAATGGACACGAAATGCTCAGAGCACTGCCCATCCTGTTGTCTCTGCTATAAGTGCCTGCTGCTATTATTGTGTCCCTGAAAGGAAAAAAGACCCGGACCTCCGATGGACAAGAGAGCTAGAGTGTGACCTTGAAGGACCCTCGCAGCTCAAGCCATGCTCATTCGTGTTACTGAACGATAGATTATTGCTTGATGAGTTGGAGGGGCAGCAATGAGCAAATCTGAATGTCGCTGCCCTCAAGGAGCAAACGGTGGGGAGAAGATGCACACTCCGCTGGCAAGGCCCAGGAATGGATGCACCACGGCCGAATGAAAGGAGTGCTCTGAAAAAGCGGAATTCAGCTTACTAAGTACACTGAACGTTACCTCTCCCGGCCTCCCCGGCTGGAGAGTCAGCACGCGGGAAGCTGGGCTCTGTCTGAAAACTGCAGGGCAGTTAGACACCAGCCTGGGGAGGATGGGGAGGGCTTGGAGCACTCTAGACGGGGCTGAGCCACACAATGGGGCCGGAAGGTGCTTCTAGCTGTGGGTTAGAACTGAATGCACACAGAGACGACATGCCCTTCCCCTTCTATCCCACTCCCTAGGGCCGGAGGGAGTGTGAGGACCTAGGGAGGGGTCTTGTGTCAGGTGTGGCAGAGGGAGGAAGGGCTGGTATGAGATGTGGCTCGGGCGTATGAGCCACTGGTGGGGTCTAACTACAGTTAGAGTGAGGCCAGCTCTTTAAGGAGTTTCAAGGCAGGGGTGGAGGGATTCACGTGCATCTTTAAAAGATCCTTCTGGGCATGACATGCAAAAGGCAAGGGGTTGAAATGGAAGCCGGAGAGGAAGTGGGGAGAAAAAGGGGGTGGCTGGGATTCTGAAGAACCCTCTGAAGGGCCTGTTAATGCATTGCCTGCCCCCCATCCAAACTTGTGATGAGTGGGGTGTACGGTGGGCCCAGGATTCCACCACTGCGATGCGTTGCAGCTGCCACTGTGGACCAGGCCGTGCGTGTCACTAGCCCGGACTCCATTTTTTTTTTTTTTTTTTTAAGATTTTAATTATTTGAGAGAGATTGAGAGAATGAGGGGGTAGGGGAAGAGGGAAAAGCTGACTCCCTGTGGAGCAGGGAGCCCCATGTGGGACTCGATTCCAGCACCCTGGGATCATGACCTGAGTGAGCCAAAGGCAGACAGACACTTAGCGGACTGGGCCACCCAGGTGTCCCAGCTTGGACTCCACTGATGGTAGGGGAAGTGGTAGGTGGATGGATTCTCAGAGACACGCAGTTTATCTGCTTTAAGGAGAAAGCAGGAAGACCTTTCTAAAAAACTGGAACTCTTAACCCTAAGATACTTGTCCTAAGCATAACTTAGTACACATTTCAGAGATGCCACAGAGATTTAGGGATGGGTGAGGGGCAGACGTCATGGAAGTAGTAGCCTCACGTCCCGGAACTCCAACAGGACAGAGACCCAGGGCTGTTCTGCTTAACTCAGGCTCCAGGTAACCTTGTTCTGTGCAGTGTTTCCACCATGCTTGTTTTTGTCCATCCCTCTGCTTCCTACAGGACGGTGGTAAAGCACTGAGGGGACCCAGAGCCTGGATTAACCAGACGGGCTCTGGTATACCTCTGGCTGTGACAGCGAGCCATTGGTAGACCTCTTCCTTTCCCTTAGTGCTTCAGAAAGGACACTGGGCAATGCAGCCACTCCATCTCTAAACTCCCCGCTTGGCTCTGAAATACGGTGTCATGTGTAAGATATAAGTCGGGCATAAAAAGACATGAGCTCCAGAGACCTCTGTTCGTTCCCACTCTTTCAGGTCCCTGGCTGTAAGGCCCCATGTAAAGAAAGCTCACCTGTCAGCACAAGTGACAGGCCACATTCCCAAGACCAGAGTGTCAGACAAATCCAGCCAAGCTGGGAACACACGCCTGACCCAGAGCTGTGGGCAGCACTCTCCTACTCAAAGAAAGGCATTTACTCTCCAGGGAACCTGGGACCACCTAGGAAACAGATGTGCTCCCTGTCTGTGTGGCTACCAAAGGCCTTTGTTTCTCCAGCAGTGTCCCCTGAGGCCACCCTCCATGACTAGGACTTCACTTCCCACTGCCTGTCCCTTTCAAAACTCCCACCACCACATCTCAAAACCAAGACCCAAGTTCACCCCATGTGAAGGAAGGAAATGTTCAGTTCAGCGGCACTTAATCCTTCTGAGGGGCTGAGCCCCCATTTCACAGTGGGAAGCCCACAGCACCACTTCCTCTGAGGATGCCAGTGCTGCTGGGAGTGGTTTTCCTTTCTCAGTGGAGCTGTCTGTGCCGGGGAACACACAGCCCCAGGCACCTGTGCGGCAGAGTCCACAGCACACGCAGGAGGAGCCACAGCTGCAGGCTGGGGTTCTGGAGGGCTTGGACACGTCCTTGAGACAAGCCGATGTGGAGTCTGGGTGACAGCCGGTGCCCGTGGTGAGGTGTGACCCTGGTGTTGTGAAGTAGCCGTTCTCTCATTGGCAACGGCCTGATTCACAACACCAGCTGCCCCACCACACCATGCCTGGAGGTCTCTGGAGTGGCTGGTGGTCCTGCAGGTCACCTCCTCAGTGCTGTTGCTGGCATGTGGAGAGGGGACAGAGGCAGCTGTGGGTTAGAACTGAATGCTTGCAGAATCAACATGTCCTTCCCCTTCTGTTCTTTTGCCACAGACTTTTGTTTGTCATGTCCATTGCCAGCCTTCCATCCCCCAGAGTCATGGTGGTACCAGTGGCTGCAAGGAGTCACAGCCCCTGGACCCAAGCACTGGTGCATTTCTGGGAAGGGGATCCACTGCCCTGCACAGATCCTCAAAGGGAAACACCCCCACCCCTCCGGCTTGCATATCTCTGCCCTGTAAGGTGGAATAATAACCAAACATTTGTAAGGTTAAAGTTTGCTGTAAAGAGTTTTCCTCCATGAAATGTACATGGCAGGAATGCAGGGACTCCCACTACTGCACTGCCAAACACAGAAACCAGAGACAATTCTCACTTCATGTTCTGGGTAGTAACTCTGCCAAGACCCCCTACCTCCTCCCTTTCCATCTGTCTGTCCCAGACCCTGAAGGCTGCGCAGAATATTTCCCACATCCACTGAGAATAACCCGAGTCCGAACGGAATCCTCCAAGGATAGAGAATATTTCTTGACTCATCCTCCACGGGGTGGAAACACATTCTAAGCACAAAGGGTGATCACTGAGGATCTGGAGCTTTCATGCAAACAAACAAAAGCCAAGGCTGACTGAAAAGCAACTGGTGGTCAATGTGAAAACCATTAGCCATCACTGCACTCTGCCTTCCCACCAGCAGGTGACCTGCCTGGCCCTCCATCCCTCAGGCTCAGTGGGCAGATATGGAATGTCTGAGCACAAAAATGACTTTGGAACTCTCATTTTGGTATTTGCCTGGGTTTTATCACCATTATGAAATTCTGTAACATAAACTGACAGGCAAATAGCATTTGAAGTTGAATCCCTATTTCCAGGTGTCGATAAACACTTTTAAATGAACAGCTTCTTTGGCCCAAAATGGTTCCTGCCTGCTGCGTGGTTCTTAGCTACCCAAACAAGAAACATATTTTCCTTTCTTCCATCTATCTTGGAACCTGCTTTATTTTAGGGACGCAAAGTTGGCAAGTTCCTACCACTGGATGTGGCACAGAAGTTCCACCAAACTTCTTGCCAGAACTGGGGAAGGCAGAAAGTTTGAGTAACTGATCAACCAACCTGGGCCATGTAAATCGCTACAGCCTTAGATTCTTAACGTCTATACCCAAAGAATCCCTGCTGGGATATTAGGCCATAATATCTACACTGGGGCCTCTGTGGTCCACAGAACTGCTAAGCTGAGGTGTCCACCACATGTGGGTTCCCTGTGCCAGACCCCAGGGTGTGCTTTCAGACTCTGTCCCTTCCCATGTTCATAGGGCCAGTGGCAGAACTTTCTGGCCTCAGTTTTAGTATCTGCAAAACAATGTAATAAGGTTAGAAAACGTTGCATACAGCAAATGCTTGATATACATGTGTATTCGATCATTCTGGGTGCTGAGTTATATGGCTGCCTTTCTGAGTTTTGGGTAGAGGACGGTTTTTAAATTTTTCTTTCCAGTGGTGCTGGACTGTCTAGTAGATTATCTTGAGGATAGATTATCTTGAGGATACTCTGAGAATGAGCAAATTCTAGAAAGTGAGATTTGTTCCTCGTAAAATAAAGCAGGAGGACTATTAATTGCTACTGCTCAGTGGCCAGAGCCTTTGGCAAAGTTAATGTGCTTTTTTGGCTAAGACCGTGTGCGTGGGAAGGTTGTATTGGTGCCAGCTGAAACTGGCACAGACTCCTATGAAGTCAAAACACCAGGAATCTAGGGAGGCACTATCCCGTTCTGCATCCATGGGGCAAAAGGTGACTTGGAAGTAAGTGAGAAGCAGGGGCCATGAACACAGCTATCTGCAGCCACCTCTTCTTGGTTCTATTCAGAACCCACCAGTGCTCAGGGGGTCAAAGAGAGATGAAGAAATGGTTGTGTCAAAAGTCACAAGTGGGATGCCTGGGTCGCTCAGTTGGTCAAGCAACTGCCTTCAGCTCGGGGTCATGATCCTGGAGTCCCAGGATCGAGTCCCACACTGGGCTCCCAGGTCCATGGGGAGCCTGCTTCTGCCTCTGACCTTCTCCCCTCTCATGTTCTCTCTCACTGTCACTCTCTCTCTCAGTAATAAATAAATGAAATCTTAAAAAAAAATTACAAAAAAGAAGCCACAAGTGACCTTCATGTTTTAACTTTACGTGCTTGAAGAAGCTGGCCCCGTGCAAGAGCAGCCTGGCCCTCTTCCTTTCCCCTTATCCTTCACTGCCCTCTTCCTCCCTCTCTGTGCTCTTTTAATTTCTCAATTATGCCATATTCCTTCCCACCACAGGGCCTTTGCACAAGCCTCTTCCTTCATCTGGAACCCTGTCTCCCCATTTTCCACAGTTTAATACCAACTCCTCCTTCAGACTTCAACTCCAAAGTCACTTCCTGCACTGACTCCCATCTCCCAGACCAGACTAGACTCCTCCAAGACATGCTCCTCAGGCATCTGGTACTTTTCCTTCAAGCCACTTGTTATACAGCATACATCTCTTCCATGCAGTTCGAAGCTTGCCACTGGGTCCCCAGCATTGGCTACATGAGGGATACCTGATAAATACTGTTTGGGTGAATGTATGATTTAAACTGAGACTCTTGTGTTCCAATGACTCTTTCCCAAGCAGTTAGATGAATCCCTCAGACAGGTCAAAATGGCACTAAGAATCTTAGGAGCATACACAGCGCTATTTATGTTAGGAGACTGACTGCTGGAACTCCTAATTCAGCTCCCCGCCTCCAGGCTGACCCCATGCTGATACACAGGGAATCACAGGGATTCTTCCAGAGGGTCAGTCTAATGTAACTTAACTTCTCCGGGGCTCATTTTGTGCCCAGGATAGAGTCTCAGGTCCTTGGGCTCCTCACTTCCCCACCTGCCCTACCTGCCTGCCCCCACCCATTATAGAGCAGGAATACCCATGGTATACATCACATGTGAATGCCCCTGACTCTTTCTACCCAGCACACTTCTCTTCCTTCACGTGAGCTTCAGGTTCAGTCCTCAAGAAGGTCCTCCTGGCCCCGTGTTCAGCCTAAGCTCTTGGGCTGGCATTTATGACTTTTGTACCTTTTGTTTCCATTTCTGATCCGGGCTTCAGTCTTAGGAGACAGCAATCCCAAGGGCAGAGGCCACCGTGGAGTCACGTGGTAGCTGGGTACCGCACAGCACCTGGAACACAAGGGCTCTCAGCTTCGACGAGCTCTCACTCAGAGAGGAAGTCCTGCAAAGCTGGGCAGCTGTGGACACCAATGGGTAACTATTTGTCTTTCCTGTTCCCTGTGAATCGCAGGTGTCCAGAAATCCCAATATTTTGTCTCTGAATTACATTTCTTCATCTCCATGCCCACCCTGCACCCCCAGCAGACCCCCACCCTCTCACCAGGACACACAATATACAACCAACTTGTCCTTTTGTGAGTCACTCTTCACTCCGCAGCCTGAGAGATCCTTTTAAAATATGAATCACAGTGTGTCACTCTGCTACTTCCAACCCTTCTTCCATTCCCATCACACCCAGAATAAAATTCAAATTCCGTGTGAAATCCCACAGGTCCTGGCATCTCCGTCCCCATACCTGTCCACCATCACCTCCTCTCCCTGAGGACTCAGCCGTACTCCCTTTCTTTCAGATCTTGGAACACAGGGCTAGACCATATGGTGCCTTCTGAAATGTAAACAGTCGGGCGTTTCCTGTGGATGAAAGCTTTTGTGAGCTCGAGAAGGTATCCCTTTCCCTGGGCCGACCGAGATGTCTAACAGGGCATGTGAACTGGTGAGTGGCCTTGGACAACCCCCACTTTCCCCAAGACTGGGGGCTCTGAGTGTCATTCAGCCCCATGGAATAGCCCTGCTGGAGGGCACCCAGTCCTCTCCCACCGCAGGGCCTTCTTACCTGCTTCTGCCTTCCTGAAGACCCGGGGGCATGTTAAGATTTCTGGTGTTCCAAAATTCTGCACCAGTTGTAACCAAAGCCTTTTATCTCATTATCTTCTACTCTGGCCTGCTGCTCTTAGTCCTTCACTACACACTTGGTTGGGTCAAGCAGCTAATTCTGTTTTGTTTTGGTTTTAGTCACATAATGACCACTTGCGTTGGCAATTCCAAGCACATGGCATTTATCTAGCTTTCTAACATCAGAGGTCTCAAATCAATGAACTGTTTTTCTCCCTGTGACTTCTGGAAAAGATGATAGCAACAGAAATGCAGGTGGTTCCTCATCAACCACCTCCCCTCGTTGAACAAGGGTCAACAGACTCGTTCAGCCTTGGAGATCAGCTCCTTCTGGCTGGCGTGGGGTCCCACCCCCACTCCAGATCCTGTTTCTGCCAGTTTGGGACTGAAGCTCAGGTATCCACGCCCCACCCCAGGGACTTCCATAAACCAGATTTGGGGATGACTGCTTTAAATCCAGGGCTCTGTTTGGGAATCTGATACAGCTTCAGCATCTTCAGAGGCAAATTAAATCTCACCCACGTGGCAGGTGCTATTAGCGTCCAGCACCAGCATTCCCATATATAGGATGTGGTAGGCCTGGGGGGCTTCCTCGGATCCGGAGCAGGAGTGCATCAGCTGGATGTCAGGGAGTTAGCATCCTCAAGCAGCCCCCACCGGCGACACAGTGGAGTTGGTGGGCAATACCTTGCTCTCTTGCCCCCCAAGGAGCAGAGGTCCCCACTTGCTCACAGCAGTAACCTGGTGGACAACACAAGCATTACTGGCTCCCTCCCCCTCTCACCTCCATAACCCAGCTTGCACTGGTGTCCGTGTTAAGTGCACTTAAGTGCACCCATGACTTGAGCAGGTATATCTTATGTTGTTCCTGCAGTCACTTTCAGTCAGCAAGGGCCAGCGTGAGGGGAGCAAGGAGTTACCTGCTCTCAGATGCAGGCCGTGAGCACCTCCTCAAATTCTGCATCTGGGGTGGATTCATTTGCTCACCTTGTTCCCATCCTGATGTTCAGGGAATCAGAACACATGAATCAGGCAAAACACCCACTCCAGGGGGGTACTTTCTAGAGTATGCTGCACTTACAACTCTCCCTTGCTTTTTCATAGACAATAACCCTCTAAATGGAGGACCCTTGGCACCAAAGCTCCGAGGAATTAGGATCATCTGGCACAGTCAGTAGTCACAAATACCGTTACAGGCATTTAAGACAGCATGTCTACTCTATGATGATGGCAAAAATAAACCCAAACGCAAGCTGTGAATTCGGCTTTCTTTAGCTCATCTTGGCTGATGCCTTCTAGGTGGGCTTCAAAATAAAACCCCTGGTTCGGGGACTGCCTGGCCTGCTGCGCACAGCCCAGAGTTTATTAGCACAGTTAATACTGCATGCAAATAGATTTCCCCGCTTCCGTCATGCCAGTCCATTAATTCAGCCCCTTGTCTGCTACATCTTTATCCTTGGCAGGTTAATCCTGCCAAATGCCTTTGCTGTAGCACATGTCACGCTGTGCCTATGTCCAACAATGCAATTTTGCTAATCCTGTTGTATCAGCTTTGTGGCCCTGTCTGGTCAAGCCCATGGTGGAAAAAGTGCAGATGAGAATTTCTGCCAAGATCTTTCTCCTATTCTGGCACCCACCCCTTCCTCTTCCTCTTCCTCTTTCTCTTCTTCTTCCTTTTTAAAAAATTTTAAATATGGTTTCAATTAAATGGTTTGAAAGTCAGCCACAGTGTTTGGACAGCTGCCATTGCCAATGTCATTCAGACAAGAATATCAAGGCTCTCAGCAGGCTTCCAGGATCTTTCCAGTGGCCTCACCCAGCTGCCAGCTGAACAGGATAATGGGAAGGGTTAAAAAGAAAAATCTGCTAAGCATGTCTTTTTCCTAGGCTCTCCAAGGCCTGAAGATGGCTGAATGGAGCAAATACATATCACCCATTATTTTTTATGCCAACCTCTTTACAGCTTACTGGGATCATTAACATGAGTTATTAGAGGAGGTATACCCCTTCCTGCAAGCACCTTTGTCCAGCATGCAGCCGACAAGGGGAAAGCGCCTCCAGGCCCCAGAGGGTCCTGCTCAAATCCCAGCTGGCCCATTTTCTACCTCTGCAACAGCTAAGGCAAATTGCTTTACCTATCTGGACTCACTTTCCTCATCTGCAAAATGGGCATAACCACAGTACCCAATGAATAGAATTGCTGTGAAGATTCAGTGAGTTAATACCTGTTAATTACTCTGCATGAAGCTAGCACACACACACAGCAGGCACTGGGTAGATACAAATTAATCGTAGCATAGATTGTGGAATTTGTCAAAACTCACTGTCATTTACAGTTTACTATAGCACATATGCAAAATATGTGGTAGAATTCCACCTGGGGAGTCTTTTAGGGTCTTCAGATGTAAATTCCGCTCTCTCGCCTGCTAATTACAGAAATCTGGAGAACTTCCTAGTGTCCCTACCCCTGGTTTCTGTGTTAACCCTGGGAGCTCGGGTGGGTGTGAAGAGGCATTCCAGGGTAAACAGCAGTCTCTGGTGAGATTCCTGGGGACTGAGTCCTGGCTCTGCTTCCACCTGACCCTGGACAAGGTACTCAGGCTTTAAGACTCTCACAGTCCTGACATTAGAAACAGGGGACTTGGTTCTACATTGCAGGGTGATTGTGAGGGATATGTGCAAATGCAGGGGTAAGGCAGCTGGCATGCTGCTCAACATGAGTGCAGGGCACGAAGTCCTACTCACTGCTGTTAAATCATACACCAGCCTGAATCATTTCTTCCCCTGAACGCCCTCGACCCCACCGAGTCCCTGCTGCATCAGTGTGAGAGCTTCGACCTCTAGTCCAAGCCCTGCTAAGACTTATGTGTGGATTTCTTTAGCATGTGTGTGTGTGTTTAAATTTTATTTTATTTATCAGAAAGAGAGCACAAGCAGGCAGAGTGTCAGGCAAAGGCAGAGCGAGGAGAGGAAGAAGCAGACTCCCCTCTGAGCAGAGAGTTCGATGTAGGGCTTGATCCCAGGATCCTGGGATCATCACCTGAGCCTAAGGCAGCCACTAAACCGACTGAGCCACCCAGGCACTCCTTTCTTTAGTTTTTAATTTATCTGATGAAAAAATGCTTTTATCCCATATGTATGTCCCCCTAAGCAATATGTTATTTAAGTTTGTTTGCTTCTGAGCTTTATACAAATTGCATCATACTGGACTTAATGTTCTGCAACTTGCTATTTTCATTCAAAGTTGTTTCCAAGATTTATCCACGTGGTTGCATTTAGTGGTGGTTCAGCCATTTCCCATGCATTTCCCTGCCACATGAAAGTCCACTGTGGGAATATGGCACTGTTTACACATCCGTTTTCCTGAAGATGTACAGTAAGGTCAGTTCCTTAGCTTGGCGACTAAGGCTGCTGTGTGCTCTCTTGGGTAGTCTTCTGCTCTTGTGCAGGCATTTCCAGCGTGGATGCCTGGTTCAGAGACTCGCGAATGTTTGACTTTCTAAGACAGCACTAGTTATTCTCAGTAGTCTTGTTTGAATTTCTTACTCAACTTTATGAAAAATATGTCAGTGCAGCTATGATTCAAAAGGAAAGGGAGGCAGACAGGCAGGAAAGCAAGAAGGGAGGAGGGGGGAGAGAGAGTAAAAAAAGAATTCCCCTAAATAGTTCAAGGCCATTATAGAAAAATACAGAAATGTCCTCAGGTGTTTTGCTTTATCTAATGATCCAAATTCAACTGCTCTAGGATGTTCAAAATGCTACTGAAAGATTAAAATTTATTAAGTCCTGTTGGCATGCATATGAGGAGACTGGCATTTTCACTTATTGTTTATAGAGTGTTAATTACCCTCTTTCTTGAAAATAATTTAGCAAAATGAAACAAAGTTCCTTTAAACAAGTATGATTGACTTGACAATACCCCTTGTAGGACTTTATTCTAAGAAGAAGTATGCAAAGATGTTTGTTTAAGAATGTTAACTGCAGGGGCACCTGGGTGGCTCAGTGGGTTGGGCCTGTGCCTTCGGCTCAGGTAATGATCCCAGGGTCCTGGGATCAAGCCTCACATCGGGCTCTCTACTAGGCAGGGAGCCTGCCTCCTCCTCCTCCTCTCTCTCGCTCTCTCTGCCTGCCTCTCTGCCTACTTGTGATCTGTCTGTCAAATAAATAAATAAAATCTTAAAAAAAAAAAAAGTAACTGCAGAGATACTGATAGCAAAAAAAAAAAAAAAAGGAGAAATAGTCTTAACATCCAGAAGTTACTGGTTAGATAACTACGCTGCAATTTAAAGTGATGGAAGGATGTGTATGTTGTAGTGAGTGGGGAATGTGCAGTTATGTGTACGGACCATCCCATGTATGGGAATGAGTGGTTTTTGAGCAATGGTGCAGCTTTCAAACTGCCCCTGTGTTTGGACAGAGCCGAGTGTGATTCTGAGGTGAGCACTTAAGACCCTTTTATGATAACCTTGAGGGCAGAGGATTAGACATGTTTGGCACTGGAAGTCTCAAGACAGGATTTTGCTCTTGATGCAAGAAGAGTATTTTGCTACTGGGAAGAGCCATATGCCTCCCTTGGCATCCCAGGTACCAACCACCACTTCATTTCTCCTAGATCCTGCTGGGTCTTCTAATAAATCAAGTCCAATCATTAGTAGAGGACTTAACTATGTACTCATTGCCAGGCTTGATGGTTCACATTCATTATCTGGTTGAATTCTGATTGAGGTGAGATGTACTATTTTCCCAATTTCCCACTTTAAGAAAGTGGAGAAATAAAAGTACTAAATTATTTAAAAAAGATAAATAAGATGGGGGCTTGGAAATGGCAACTAACTTACCCAAAGCTGTAGCTGGGAAGTGGCCACATAGCCATGGTTTGAGCCCAGAGTTCCTGGCTCTCCAGCCCCCTAGGCTACAATATACGCTGGCATGATACATAGGCATGATACGTTTCGTTCTGCTGGCATCTGAGTCAAGGTAGACCTCTTGAATTACCAACTCTCTTTAGCATGTATCTGTTCCAAGTTACAGCTATGCCAAACACAATATTTTCCTTTTCATTTTAGTTGTTTGTAAATCCTATACTTGAGGTTGAAGGGGAGTGGGGTAGGGAAGGGAGAATGTGACAAAAATCCCTATAAAACCTGAGGACTCTTTTTCTGCAAAAACTAGGAAATTCTAGCATCTGGCACCCTCCAGAGATTAGAAAAATCCGATACACCTCAAGTCTACTGTACAGATCTTAATCCAGTTTTCATTTGCCAGTCTCTTGAATAGAATGGGTTTGTGATACTTCTTATAATTAATACATGATGGAATCCTGCTATTTGCAAAACGAGCAGCTCTGACTTTCTGGCTTCCATGGCTAAGGCAAGTCCACTGAGGCACAACTGTGTGTTGCCTTGGCAAGAATTCCTGCTGAGTGGGCAGTCCATGTAGGTTGGGTCTTGAGAGAGTCATGCTTACCTAGCAAAATGCAAACATCTCTGAACTTTGCTTACTGAGTACCAGGCAACATTAGCTTCCCATTGCATTTCCTCCAGCAGGATCAATCACACATCCCAGCAAGACGTGTGTGGCCCCTGTTGGTGATTAATCTCACAGAGGCAAAGCTCCTCCTTGCACTAAATTGCTGTATTGGAGTGCAGCCTTGGGATGGGGTGGGGGGAAGGGGGAATAAAGGCTGGGAGCAGAAGAATAAGCACACGACTGCCTTTGAGAAGGCTGCTCTGTGCCGTGTGCTGCAGGAAGCTCTTTTTAGTGGTTGATTCACTGCCAGAAGATTCATTTTTGCCATGAATGCTACCTAGCTAGCATCATGGATTTCTTCTTTTCTATGCGGACTTTGGTGTCTTAGTTGTGGGTTTGTCTTTTTTTTCCCCATTTCTTTTTAGCTGAATTAAAGTTGGCTACCTCCAGTCCTTCAGTAGTTCTAGAAAAGTACTCAGCATTCAGGTCTCGGCAGAGGGACAGAAAGTGCTTATGCTGTGCTACTCTAGAAGATTTAACTGACAAACAACTGAAAGAGGCCTGTTTCTGACTTTGCTCTCGGGACTCTGCTTTCGTAATTCTTCATTGAGTTTGACCATGCTTGAAGGCTGCTGCATTTTTTAAAAACTGGGGTCATCTTAGTGACTAGGCTTGTCTCAGAGGGGTGTGGGAGGGAATGCTCCAGGGGGGTGAAGTCCCCCATGAATTTATCAGACGTGGGTAAGACTTTCTTGAGGCACTAAGAGCTTCCAAAGGGTTATCAGCTGCTTGCCTTTCCCAAATGATGCTGCTTATTAATATTTTAGGATCCAAGCAAAATACAGGAAAAAAACTGGCTTTAAAGAAACCCAATACACAGAAACCTTTATTGATACAAAAAAACCCGGAAGGAGTGACTTCTTCAAGAGATCTAGAACTCCACTGAAAAGGCAAGTTTCCTCCATACCTTAAATACGTTTCAAACACATTCTGTTTTAGGGCCATGCCCCATTGTATAAAAAGAAGCCCAACCGCATTTCTCTCTGAAAAGCGCCTCCCTACCCTGCAAGCCTCGGAAGACATATTGATAAGAGGAGGATTAAGACATAATGACAATAGGGGGATTATTTCCTAACCTGGTGTGTGACAAACGCCTATTAATAAATGAACAAGCTAGTCCTGTCTCCATTTTCTTTAGAACACAAAGCCCCATCGCCCAATGGCCAGAGCTGAGGCATCTACAGGGTTGCTGACCTCTCCTCTGCCCCGTGCTGCCGGCCCAGGACTGGGGAGAAGCCCTCCCACTGTGCCCGAGCATCTGCCGCCCAGACAGCAGTGGCTGAGGGCCAGCCCCGCCGCCCAGGTCAGGTGGGCTGTTTTTTGCTTTGTGTGCCCCTCCTGTCTTGATTCCTGTCATGTCCACTGCAGGGGACAAAATTTCTCTCGTCAGATAAAATATATATATTGGAAAAGCTTGACCGAGCAGCTTTTCTCAGGGAAGAAGAGAAGTTGTTGTTTGAAAACCTTGAGACTTCAAAGGCCTTGCTGGCCAGTTCTGGTTCACAGACCTGATTTTCTTTTCTTTTCTTTTTTTTTTTTTTTGGAAGTCCTGATCCTTCCCACAGTAGCTGGCCTCTATCACATCAGATTTGCATTCTCTTCTTTCCAGGACTTCTCCCAAAATGATCTCTTACAAAATGCAGCAACTAATGTAGTCTTGGAGGAAGAAAATGTTTCAATGAAATGTGGTTTAACACAGGAATGAGGGGAGGTTCTGTAGAACAGAATGAGCTACCTCTACAACAACAGAAAACACTCCAGAAAAGATAACAAGAATAGGCTTCTGAGAATGATGAGTCACCGCTCCTCTGCACTGGCAGCCCTGAGCTGGGGGAAATATTGGTGCACACACTCAACCTGGGCTCGCCCACCTTTGATGGCTTGCTGCAATGTCACATTCACAGTCTGTTAGGAGATCTCCCAGCCATTATTTAGAGATCACTAGCAAAACAGAAGGACACATTACGAGTCTGAATCTTTCTGACAGTTTCTGGGGGCTGGGAGCAGTTGCCTCCCGGAAGGCCCACTCCCTAGACTCTAGACCGAGCACATCACGGATATGACTTTTGCAGAATGTCATTATTGGAGTAGCTCAAGGACCCACTTCTATTAGCTCCTAAAGGAGCCCAAGATCAGCTGGAGCTAGTGAATTCCTCTGGGACCCTGGCCCTTTGCACTACACCTCAAAAATGCCTATGAGGCCTGGTGGCAAATGAATGGGCTCACCTGCCATGGGGTAGGGGTTTTACAGTGGAACAGGAAGGTGAGATGGACCAAGGCAGAGGGTAGAAATCAGGGGGGTGTCCATGCAACTTCCTTAGTAACACTCTTTAAAAAAATTCTTTATGTAATTTTTTATGGATGAAATAGAATATCCATGAGACTTCAAATTAAGCTCCTTTAAAACCCTAGGTATCTTAATATAAGGATTTAAAGACAGCATCATGATAAGAGGTCCATCCAGGACATGGAAAGATTGAGGACCCCTTCCCCATGAATGTCGACGCAATAAAAAGTGGACATCAGGATGGCTGGGAAGCCACATCCTCACAGCTGTGGCCCCATCTGACTTTGCTGCATTCATTAGCCTTATAATATGTCCACATGCTTCAGGTCACTCTGTGCCTCAGTTTCCTTCCTGCTAACATGGGAATAATAATACTCTTAAGACTCAAAATTAAACATCATGTGTCTTGCCCACGGCCAGGTTGCAACCAACTTGTCATAAGGTACAAACACCCTGTCCCAAGGCACAAAACAAAACCCTACCCACCTGTAGGTACTGCTGAGCATCTCCATCCTTGTTCTGGACACAACATAAGATGTCCAGCCTCCTTCATTCTACAAAAATTTCCAGAAACTGGTCACCCTCTCAACAGCAGACTCAGCAAAAGCAGCATTAGGACTCAGCTGAATTTCATGGGGGCTTGCTTGCTTTACACCAAAGAAGGCCTACCTCATTGCTAACCTGTTGTTTTAAGTCTGGGCTGAAAAGATTTGGGAGGGGTGGTGGGCATGATCAGTGGGAAAGTCTCTCCTGCACTTGTGTATTTTTTAAGACGTACTGTTGGGCACAGCTAACATTATCACGGAACCTTTAAGTGCCTCTTAGCTCTTGCTTCATGCAATGCTTCTAGAGATATGCTTTCATGGGTCTTTTAAGCACAATGGCAAGAGGATGAAGAGTTTCCTGTTTTAGGGTCCAGGTGCTCTGTTCCTTCCAACCTCCCCTCACCCTATTCCTCATTCTTAGAAAGAAAATAAAACAAAACCCAGGTAGGATGGCAATACAATACTCTTTAGACAAAGCACCAAGCCCACAAATTTGCTGATGTTATTCCTTTGTCCTCTCACTCTCAGACGCAACAGCTACAGACCTGGGGGCTCAGGAGAAGTGTGGGAGGTCAGGGGGCTTTCAAAGGAACCTGAGAAGAAAGGGCTGGAAAGAGAAGACCCTCTGCAAAGCTTGTCTTCTCATTTGAGGATATACCTGACTTTCATTCCCTTTGTCCTCAAGAGGTTCCAAAAAAGATCAGTGTTGTCCCCATTTTGTAGATGGGATAAACTGAGGCAGTGGGTCTTAAAGAAAACTGTTCTGGGGAGCTGCCTATTAATCCTTATAAAAATTTGCTAGGGGCTAGCTTTATAGTTAATGCTTTTTATTTTCTTTACTCCCACAATGGGTTCAGACAGCAAAGAAACGGTAATGAAGAACAAGGCAGCCTGTCCACAACACAGACTCAGACTGAATGGCCAGGAAGTTCAGTTGAGCAGGCTACTGCCAGAAGGATACTAACACCCAGAGCACTGGCAGACATTTCCAAACCCCACTTCTATTGCCTCTTCCAGTGTAAATTACTTGTTAATAGGACCATGGGCAGATTATGCAGGTATAATGAGATTATGATCTTGCTTCTTCTAGGGAAGTCCTGGAATCAGAAGGTGAGAGTCACCATCACTCACCCCTAAATGACCCTGAGGCACTCATTCATCTATCCCATCTATGCCTTTTCAGCATTGCTTTTCAGCTGCATCCCACAGAACACGGAACCAGATTATTGTAATTGAACAAAACAGTATGTCTACATGAGGCTTTGCTACTTATGAAATCCACCCTCCCCCACCAATGCCTCAGCACAGTTAACTGTAAAACACTGGCCACCTTTTGTGGTTGCTTCTGAGGGTCTGACCACCTAGTACTCATCAAGTAGAGGGTAGTGTGGCTGGAGTTCAGAGGGGACTCCCATAGAGAACCTGCGTGGTACCTGGGGTGGAAGGGTAAAATGTAGGGGTTAGTGAGACAAAGTATCAATGATTAGCTGACAGTTTCCTCATCTGTAACATAAAGACCAGCACAACACTTCTCCTTGGCTGTCAGAGGGAAAAAAAGAGATAATCCACAGGCTCCATAAACAGTCACAGTCACCATCATCACCATCACTGTCACCAGCAGCGCATCACAGAAATAACCCAAATGCCAGAGTAGAGAGGTCCTATAGAGCTCTGCCTTGAGGATCCCCAGAGGAGCAGTGTATGCTTTGGAACATTCTTTTTAAATAATGCCCCGGGGCTCAGAGTTCATTATGTGAAAAGATAACTTGTTGGTAGAACCCATCATGTCCTTGGAAGTGTTTTTCTCCAATATCAAACTTTAGGAAAAAAAATTAAAAAGGATCCAAGTAGAGGCATCTAGTCGATTCACAGCCAACACGGGCTACACAATGTTCAGGTGTTTCTATAGCGAAATCACAGAAAAATAATGGAAAAGGGAAACATGATATGATGAATGTTGGTAGGAGAGCTGGATGGCAATATCAGGGAAGTTTTCTGATGCCCATTAGGTTACTATGACCTTGTCTCTGGAGGTAAAGTTCTGTCCTTGGCTTCTGCCACTCAGTGACCCCAGAATCCCCACCAGCATGCCCAGCCTACAGATCTCGGCCCCCACAGAGCTCTTCAAGGCAGTTGGTGCCGCCTCACTAACATATTTCTTAGGGCCTTAGCAGAGTGTCCTCTGAGCCTACTCTGGGGATGGTGAGGAAGTGGGTATGCAGGGCACCCATGATAAATCTACTCCAACCTGCTAGGCTTCCTAAGCCTTTCAGTCCTTCCTTCTGCATTATGCCAGGGAAGTTCTAGAACCTTGTTGAATGTAGAGCCATTGAGTCCAACTTATGGCCAATCAGCAAAGCAACCTTTTAGAGCCACTTCCAGCTGCTTGCTCTAACACATAAATTCAGAATCTCTCTCTTCCATCCTCCTTAGTCTAACACCCTTAGAATTCATTTCTGGACATTTCTCAGGCTTTTGCCAATACAATTTAGCAAGATCTTGCAATCCTTTTGGAGGAATGTCTCTCCTGGGCTCTCCCCACTCCTGTGCCCTGGGGACCAGAAGTCTCTCTGCCCACCCCATGGGGGGTGGGGCCTTGGTGGAGGCAGGACTACTGGGCCCCAACTCCCTCTGCTCCCTTAGTTACCATTAGTGTTTCCACCCGTGGAGACAGTTCCTTAGGAAGCAATTTGCTGACTGAGGTGCTCAGTTCTATTTTGGTGTTTTGCCAGAGATTTTGCTTTTGAAATTAAAGAGTCCTTCTGATCATGAAGGGTCCCAGAGGAAAGAGCCTGAGGAGATGCCCTGGAGTTCTCTGACCCAAGAGCACTGCTTTTCAGCATTGCCTCTCAAACGGTCTTTGCAGGCTGGGCCCCGATATTCACCTCCAGCACCATATACTCCCACCTTCCTACTCCCTCCAAATGTCAAAGGATCTTAAGTGGTTATCAAAGACAGACTGATTTCAAGTTTGCTGAGAAGGGATAGTGATGTCTGGACAAGATGGCAGTTTCTGGAATGCCCCCTTTCCCAAGCTGGACTGTGCCAGGTGGTCCAGGTGCCCTCCATACCCCTCTAAGACACCCAGGGAGGGAAGTATCATTGCCCCTGGTTTATGTGTGAGGAAATAGAGACGAGGTCTCACCTCTGTGCCTGCCCCCCCAGCACTGATGTGTGCCCCTGATGACAGAGAGGTCTGTTTTCACTCCCCAAATAATGAGAAAACAATGCATTCCTCTGGATCTCAGAGGGGAGTGAGGGGAGGAGGAAGAAGGGGCTCTGGATCAGTCATGGGGGAGAACCTGGGCCCTGGCCCCAGTCCTCCAGCCCTCCAGTGTTGTCAGGAGACATTGCCCTTCCTGTTCTCAAAGGTTGGCAGTCTGCCTACTCTCACTGCTTTCCCAAACTCCTTGGGTGCAGAGGGAGACCAAATCATGCCATTCCATTTATTCCTGCTTTAGACACACTGCCTTAAATCTGAGTTTTAAAAAGCCCAGAACTGGCAGTAAAATGGGCCTTTTGGATTATCTAAGAATGCAACTACTGATGCTGCTTCTGAAATGCAGTTGAGAAAGTACAGACTTCCTACAGGCAAAACAATCCTCTGTCCAACAGTCAGGTTGCAGACACTGTGCTTGACATTAACCCAAAGGAAACAACGTTACAACTTCCAGAACAATTCAGCACCAGTATATAGGCATAATGAGAGCTACTTCTTTTCCCAACCATTTTGTTTTTAGCAAATAAGCTCAATTCTGAGTTATAGTGGAAAGCTTTCTTAAAAGTAAGGCTTTGGCAGAGAACTGGGACCTGGGGTCAGACAGACCCAGAGGCTTGATTCCTCTTTCTGTGCAGTCTGGTGAAAGTCATGGGGGCTCAGTGTCCTTGGGGTAAAACGGTACTGTGACCCCTCAGAGTTTCACCGTGGGGACTGAACCAGATGAGCCCAGGGTGTAAACACTGTCGACTCATGGTGAGAACAGTCGAGCCTGACACATCTGTTTTAATTCTCCTGGCCCTTGGGACTCCTGCAGGTCACAGGAAGAGAAGGTTTCTGCATGTCCCAAGCATTTCTGCAAGAGTTCCTTGCTGGCTGTGAGAAAACTGGGCCGGACGCTACCAGATTTGGTAACCAGTGATTAAAAAAGCAAGCAGGGAACATGTAAGCACCTGGGTCAAGTTAATGGGCCTTTGCTAGCTTTTTCCCTTGAAGGAAAAACCCATTTAACCTACTAGACGTGGAGCACAGAGACTTCTTCACCATGACCGCCAGACAGAAGTGTTAACAGTTACCTACCCAGCCATCACATCGGCCTGCAACTTCCAGCGAAAGCTCCTGTTCCTAAAGATCAGGGTAAGTGCAAACCTCGTCCTCCTGGCCCAACTGAGTAACAGGATGAGTGAAGGAAGCTGCCGCACATGCCAGTCCTGAGAAGGGCGAGGTTTTATTAAAATCCCGGGGAGACGGACTTCTGTGGGTGCTCATTTCTCTCCTGCCCTCCAAATTCACCCCACACTGGGGATTCGGGATGCACAGCTGCAAGGGCAGTGATGTGGGCGGGGGAAGGAGATGATGTGACTCGACCTGTGGGTTTTGCAAGGTCTGGCTTCTGTCAGGATGAAGCCGAGGAGGATGGAGACAGACTCAGGTGCAACTGTCGAGATCTGTGAGGAAGATGCCCTCCGAACCAGAGGCTTGGCCCCAGCAACGCAGCTGCCCCCTTTCTTTCCAAGGAAATAGAATCTGCCCGACAAAGCATCCTAAATGCACAGACCCCTTCCTCTGAGCAGACTCAGGTCTTGGAAATCATCTTTGATGCTTTCAGCCTCATTAAAAACAAAGGGTCACCTTATCTCGGCCTGATTTTGTTTTTGGTTCACTTTCAATTTGGGTTGTCATGAACCAAAGTAGTCAGAAAGGGTTTATGGAACACTTGCCCATGTCTGTCCTACACGCACGCACACACACACACACACACACACACACACACACGATAGCCCCAACCCCCTCCCCCACTCCTTAGTCCTTTCTGCTACGACTAAATCTGTAAGCATACAAGTGCCATTAACTGACATGCATCAAAACACTCTTCATTGTTCACAGACATGAGTGGCCGAGAGGTGGAAATTACTTGGCATTTCATTCTAATCTGTACTGAAGACTTGCCTGACAAAACAGATTACGTGCAAGAATTGCTGGCTTGGGAATGGAGCTATGTTTATGGCTTACCCCATATTTTTCTTTCCTAAAGGAAAGGAAATGACACTTCCCTTGTCCTTCCCAACCCTCTGCAGCTTCCCAGACCCACCCCGCTACCACCACCCGTGAAACCTTAACATTTAATTTCCCTTCGTGAGGGAAGCTTTTGTTAGCTGTGTCTATAAAATGATGATAAACACTCTGTGCCAGCATCTGAGAGGACCGACAATAACACAACCCCAGCAGCTCTGGCCTTCCACATGGTGCTATGGGCGACATCTCCCTCAGGAGGTATGTTGCAGCCATCTAACCATTGGCAGCTCGCATGAGCTGTCTCTCTGCAGAGAGACCGTCACCACAGGCTTCTGACAAAGAGCGGATGCCATGCTCACGGCTGCTCATAATTACCAAGGGACAGTGCTTCTCCCTGCTGGATTCCGATGGGACGGTGCTCACCACCCCCATGCTTCCTTCTCTTTGGATCCTCAGGGTTACACTTGGATGTTTTGGGAGACTTCCATATTGTATCAGAAAAATCAAAATAAGGCTCTCAGAGATGGAAGACTGTTGATTTTTTCTTCTTTCTTTTTTCGGAGGGTCTGTCTCTCTGGATTAATTAGGCGGCTGCTCCGGGGTGAGGCACAATGTGAGTGGTCCACACTGCATTGTGGATGGCCCAGTTAGGCGCTGGGATCCAGGAGAAGGAGAGACAAATGGTGGCAGACCTACGGGATGGAGGCTGGGGGTAGGGGAGAGATCCAGGTCAGCAGGGAATCACAGGGACGCTTGGCTTTGTTCAGAAACCCAAGGCTGCAAAGTGCAGCTGTCTGAGTCCAGGCAGGGTAGAGGAGTCCTCTCTGTGTATTGTGCCATGTGTTCCTGTGACTAAACCTGTGCACTGGGCCATTCCCGGGTTCTGCTTCTTGAGGAACTTTCTGTTTCTAAATTTGACCATCTGGTTTCACTCTGCTGACCACAGCATCTCTAGGGAGGCCTCTGTTGTCCCCCACCTTGGCTGGGGTTCATTTCAGCCCTTCCATTGGCCTTTCCATTTCCAGGACTTTGGAATCAGGAGTTGAGAGCAAAGGATAGGGAAGGAGAGAAGCACCTCACGTCCTCCCTTCGTGTCCTCAGCTGGCATTTCCCCAAGAAATGAACTTCAACTGAAGTTCAACCTGAACGTCCTTGGGGGTTCTGGCCTGGGCTGCAGCAGCCTGCAGCTCTCATGACATGGCATGGCCACGGAAATCCGAGGTTCATGCTGTGGGGAAGGGGGAAGCTTCCGCCTTCGGTGAAAGCATATGGGCTGGTGGCCTGGCCTGGCTGGCTGTGCTTGTTCTGTGCCACCACAGGCCATTGGACCTGCACTTTTTTGCTGCTCTCCTGCCCCTCAACAAATTACCAAATGAGTGGCTGAAGTCCGGCCTGATGAAAGCATAGATACCCTGGACAGGCTTGTGCAATGAAAGGGTGAACGAATGAGTGGGAAGCAACATCTCTGTTCCATGGAGTTGCCCGCACCCCTCTTGATCTCTGCAGTACCCCTGGCTTTGCACAGAGCAGGCGTGAGGAAGGGTCCATGTGTTTTGCCCTAATACATGCTTGAACACGGCTCACAGCTACATCTGTGACATGACCAGCTCAGGATGACACCACAGGAGAAGAGTCCATCATGCTGGCCTGGGGTCTTGTTACCAATCAAGCCCTTGGAGAGATGTAGCTCTTCCTGCCTCTCATTCCCAGTCCAGGCTAACCCCATGGGCTTTAAAAAAATTCACACCTTAGTAGCCCAAAAGCATGACCTTTTTCACGAGATGTGACAAAAATAACACCTATCTGGTTTTCAGCCATAATTTCAGTCTGTTACCTTTGCTATGAAAGATAAATACCATAAGAGAGACTTGTGTATGGTTCAATTATAGGGTCAGATGTGAATGGAATGGTAATTACTTGCTACAAGGTACAGAACATCATCCAAATTAACTCCATGGTATAGTTACATCATGGCTAGAAAGCATAAGCAAAACAAATACCTATCCTGGTTCTTTTTCATAGAAAAATTAGGTTAAACAAATAATAATGCCCTCTTAGCTTCCCCTTGGACAAACTAAGTCTTTTTCTTCGGGAAATAATTGAAGAAAATTATTATTCAGGAAATAATTGGTCAGATTCTCAAATGAACTCCTTCTCAGTTCCTTGACCCAGTTCTGCCTGTAAGATGTACACAACCCTGTTTTGTCTCCTAGAAACTCCAAATGACTTAGCATCTCCAATACATCATCAGTCAGAAGCTCCTGGGGCCCTGCTGGCATCCCCCCACACACTCATCTTAGATCCAGCCCAAGGGAGAAGATGGAGCAGGCAGGCAGTCTGAGCAGAAAAGCACCAAGGCTCAAAGCCCACAGTCAGAGAGGACATCCCTCAGAAGGAGCTGGTGAGTGACCTAACCATTCCCCACTCTCTTTCCCATTAGCCTGTTTGATTCTCATGACTGTACCTGTTCCCCGTTCCCTGGCTTTACTTACTAGTATGATGCCTGACCCTCCACCGGACATAAGCTCTTTGTGTAGGGACTCAGGTCTGAGCTGTGTCTGTGTCTCTAGCTCCAAGAACAGTGCCTGGCACATAACAGAGACTCAAGTCATGCTTGCTGAATGAATAAATGGATGGATGGATGGATGAAAGGAAGTGAATGAATGGGAAGCAACAATTCACAGAGCTGCCTACTCTCTCCTTGATCTCTGCAGTAATCCCTGGCTTTGCACAGAGCATAAGGAAGCTGTTCAGGAGATTCTCATTAAAGCCGAAAAAGAGCAGGTGAGAACCTAAGTTCAGAAGTAGGGCTAAGATACGAGTTATAAAATAGAGGGATGCACTAAATATCATGGTTAGAAGCCCCAAGACCTGGCATCATAGTGTAGAGACAGCTCTATACTATGCTGATATACTATGCATCAGCTCTGTGATGATGTCCCAGGGCTGGGATTTTGAAGACCAGAAATAATTGCATAAGGACAGGAAGAGGAGGAAGAGAAGAAAAGAGAGGTAGAAAGGAAGGAAGCCGGGCACTAAGCTAAGAGTGCAGAGAGAGAGGCTGAGAGGAGATGTGGGATCCTGTTCAGAATCTATAATGTGTCCGTGGGCCCAGATGCTGCCGCAGCCCTAGAAGACAGACACAAACCTCTTCGGTGCCAAGGACAAGAGAAAGAAGCAGTTCTTGGACAATTTCTTCCTGCAGATCCAGCCATGTGTAAACATTAACCCTGACACAGATGTGCCACACTTCCCACAGAAGCTTCTCCGGACCGAACCCATCACCTGTGTGTGGCAAGCCCTGACCTGAAGATGGGCAGCCTATGTGCTGATTCGCCGGCCTGGAGGTGACCATCTCTCCTAAGTCTTGTTGACAAATGTCTCTGCCTTGCCAGTGATGTTCACTCATAACTCTCAGACCTTCATTTCAGCCAACCTTTCAGTTTAAAAATGTAACTTGCTAACTATCAGCAGCGGAAGAACATTTAGATAGCCTCAGTGTTTTTGCTAATGTATGTGGTCTTTTGTTTCAGGAGCTTTTACATGTCTGAAACACCTATAAAGAGGAGAGAAAATATAGGTTTCAAGCTGAAATGGCCGCTCGCCTATTTTGGAAAGAGCCCCTGGGTACTGTGTCAGAAAATGCCTACTGTGTGCTGAGTAGTGAGGCTAGACAGAGTGCACACTGCCTGTGTGGCCTGGGCTGCAGGGTCTGCCGGCCGTCAGCTACTGAACGATCCTATTAAGGACTTAGAGTACCCAAAAGAAGATTGTAGTTATTGATGGGAAGATGTGTCTTCATTCTAATCATGACAAAATATCAGAAATACCCCAAATGAAGGATCTCCCCTATTCTCCTAAAAATGCTAATGCCAGGCAAGACAAGCTAGGCTGAGGAATTGTTTCAGATTACAGAAGATCAAGGAGACCCAACAGCCAGACACAATGAGCACGACTGGATGGGATCCTGGATGGAGGGAAAAGACACTGCTTGAAAGGATATAACTGAGGCAAAGGACACAATTTGAATATGGACTGTGACCCCATATCAGTGCAATTCTACTATACTTGTATCAATACAATGCTATTATATCAATGTTAAATCTCCTGAATTGAATAACTGTATTTGGTTATATTTTCAGGAAATAGAAGCTAAAATATTTAAAGATAAACTAACTCTCAAATGGTCTGGGGGAAAATGTGCAAGCATATATGTATACGTGTGTGTGTGTGTGTGTGTGTGTATGAGAGAAGAAGGGGGACAGAAATGGCAAAGCAATGAGTGTGAGTCCAGAATCCAACAGGGTTTCGCTGAACTATTCTTACAATTCTTGTTTTAAGCTTTACATTATTTTATTTTTGAAGGAATAACTTTTCTTTTCTTTCTTTCTTTTTTTTTTTTTTTTACTTTGTATGCTGAGGTATGTCATCTGTAAATACAGGCAATTGTTAGTGGTTTTTTGGTCACTTTTTTTTTTTTTTTGAAGAGACAGAAAAAGTCAAATTTGAAGTAACTGACATCACATTTAGTGTCAACTTATTTGTCATGGTATGTCTTTAAACTCTACTATTACATGACTCCAGTAAATACTTCATGTACAACATAATCTTACACTGTTTCTTAATTTGCTGTGTCTTGGTCGAAAGCTGCTTTGGGAGGAAAAATGATATTTTTATATGGAAATGGGTAAAGCAGATGGTTTATACTTTTCTTCTAATATACTGATGTGGCTTAAATCACAAAATGCCCTTTGGCTTTTTAAACGAAGTCAGAAAAAATAAATTCCTGGTAGTTAATCAGAGCTTCTTCCTGCTCCTGCCTCTCCTTGGCAATTTTGAGGGCTGGTGTGCCTAGAGGTATCTCTCATGTATGTTTTGTCACCAAGGGGTATTCACTTCTATCAAGTAAGGTCAATATAAATGTTGCCTATTTGACACTAAAATATTCTTCCTTCCATTCAAATGGCAGATGATCAAAAGGATAGAAGCAAGAATATTTTGCTTGGCACGTGGCCTAAAAGTTCTAAATTTATCTATGCTATTTTTGCTTCCTACTCAGATTGGATTAGTTACTAGGCAACTGAAGTGTTTAATTTCATTTGCTAATAGTTACATTTTAATAGAGGCAGCTAGTGTACATGACCAATGCTGCCAATACAAACACAGCCCAACACCCAACCTCTGTTGGGCAATAGGGCTTACTACTTCATTCTTGTTGCAGAAAAACACTATTTATACTCTTAGGTTTTGTTTATTTGACTTTTGTGTACCAGAAAAGGGGACGTCTCTTTTGGAATTATTTATATTAAAAATATTTGCTACCTGTTTGTGGCATCCTAAACCTTCTTTAAACTTGTGGTTCACAATGGCAAACCAGGCACATAGGTCTTCTTCCCACCACCAAGAAGGAAAATTAATCCTTAATAGCACTGAAAGGGAACCATCAGTGCCTCAGATGGGGGGGTAGGTTGATAGAAAAAATGAAAATAGTGAAAGCTGCACCCCAAACAAGTATAGCAGTAGGCTTGGAAGAGGTCTTCCCAATGGTTAGATGGAAAAAATCCAAATTTGGAGAGAGGGGAAACTGTTGGGGCACTTAGGAGGGAAATTAGTTACAAGATAGTCTCCACACATTCAGACTAATCTTACCCCCAGTATATAGAAGGCTGGATGTGGTTTGCTATGGAAATGACTCCTAAGGAATGCTGGAAATTGGTCTAGGATGGGATGAGGGGCTGTTCTCTCAGATACTGAGTATAGAATATTAGCCAGAGGACACCACAGGTACCTCAACAGGCAAGAGTTGGGGGGAAGGAGAGGAAAAGAGAAACACAACTCTGCCCAGATATGAGCTATGGGAAACGGTTCCACCTCAGGGTAAAGGTTCCCTATGAGGCCCCCGCTGGCCTGGCTACCTCCTTCGCAGGCATCCTGAAGGTAAATCCCATCATGCCATTCACTAATGGATACATGCTTTGCAGCCATCGTTTCCTTTGGAGGAGGGATCTACAGTAGAAACCGAGGCACCCATCCACACATTTCTGCATTTAAAATGTGAACAGACAAGAATCATGAGACCTTTGAGGAAACCATTTGTACAACAGAGAAAGAGTAAAATAACCTGAGCCAGATCCCAATGCAGAGAATGGAAGGCACAGAAACAGACAGACACACACATACTGTGGGGATGCACACACACGCGCATTGTGGCTGACACCAGGAATGACACACTGATGGCCCAGGAACAGGCTACCGTGAGGACGGAGCAATCAGACAGCAAGAGACAGTCCCTGGAAATTTAAAAACAGGTAAAAATGGGGTACAGATTTTGTCCTGTGGAGAAGAGGGAAGGTTACAAATTTGGATTAAAATTATATTTCCCTTTCAGTGATGAGAATTAAATCCTCTGTCTTAAACAACTAAAAAGGAATAGGATTTGGAACTTCCAAAGCACCAAAGGGAAAAAAGAAAACGTTATTAACAATAAAGAAAAGGGAGATAGGGAGAGAAACAATGAGAAACATGTGAAGTAGACAATGAAAATAAATGACAGGGATGAGCTTAAATATATAGGTATTTATAATAAACATGAGCAGTTTAATTGTTTTAAAAGATACAATTTCAGATGAGAAATATGTAGAACTAAGCTGTGTGTTAGTTAAAAAAAATTTAATGGCACAAAATAGAATGACTGGAGAAGCATAGTAAGGGCTACCCAAAAGAAATGCAAACCAAAATCACAATGAGATATCACTTCACCCCTGTCAGAATGGCCAGTACCAAAAGGACAAGAAAGGACAAGTGTTGGTGAGGATGTGGAGAAAAAGGAACCCTTAGACACTGTTGAATCATTATGTTGTAATCAGCAATTAATATAACATTGTGTCAACTATTCTTCAATAATAACAAAAAAGCAAAAAATTCAGTATCTATCAAACAGAAGTATAATACAAGGCCAAAAGCAAGGGAATATTTTATATGTATTAAAGATATAAACCAGAAGATAGTAATAGTCACAAACCTTTTTTACTGAACAACACAGCATGGACCTATGTAACAACTGTTAGAAATGTAAAAAGAAACTATTAAATTCATGATCACAGTGGGAAACTTTCACACATCTTCCTCAAAAATTGACAGGTTGAGTAGACAAAAATATAGGTAAGAGTATAGATGATCTGAATACACAATCATCAAACCAGATGAATTTCATATTTAAACTCAGTTCTCAACTAACAGAAAACATGTTTAAATTTCCAAGGAATATTTTAAAAATCTGACCAAGTATTTGGCCAGAATATCTCAGTAAAACCTTCAAAAGATAAACACTACAGGTGTCTTGGAATTCTAACCCAAGAGTAATTTATAAAAGAAAATCAAAGCTGAAATTAGTGTACAGCAATGAATCATCATGAGAGCACTCAGTTCAAAATCTATGTAGTGCATCAAAGAGGGACTCCAAGTTTGAAATGTATTTGGAAATAAAAGATTGAAAATACACTAAACAATCATCTCAGTAAGTTTAAAAAATAGCTAAATAAAGTACAATAAAGGGAATCAATAAAGATAAAAATAGGAACTGACGAAATAGAAAATAAGACAATTTGATTATTAAAACCAAAAGTGCTTAAAGACCAAAAAAAAGAGACCCATCTGATAAAAAAGGTAAACAGACCAAAATTAGAAATAATAGAGAATATAACTATAGACACAGATTTTATGTCAAAATTATTAGAGAATATATATAAGAATTCCAATAAATTTGAAAAAAAATTGAAACAAAGTGAAAGTAGAAATAGTTTTCTAGGAACATATGAACTATTAAAATGACTCAACAGGAGGCAAAAACAAAAACAAAAGCAAAAAAAACTGAAAAGATCAGTAACTATTAGAAAAAAGAATTGGAAATGTAGTCAAAGATCCCGCACCTCTAACCCCTAGCAACCAGGTCCCAGGCCCAGATGTGTTTACTACTTCTTTTTTTTTTTTTAATTTAAATATTTTTATTTTTATTTATTTGACAGACAGAGATCACAAGTAGGCAGACAGGCAGGCAGAGAGAGGGGAGGAAGCAGGCTCCCTGCTGAGCAGAGAGCCTGATGCAGGGCTGGATCCCAGGACCCTGGGATCATGACCTGAGCCGAAGGCAGAGGCTTTAACCCACTGAGCCACCCAGGCACCCCTACTACTTCTTTTTTAACTTTTAACAACCTTTAAAATTTAGAGTACTTATTAATTCCTATGTTAGATTTCTATAGAACATAGAAAGTATATAAATATTCTCAATTTATTCTATAAAGCTAGTATAACCTAGATACTAAAAAAGGGATAAGGTGACACTAAAATAGCAAAGTGGAGATGAGAGTTCAACAACTTAAAATGCCTATTAAGGCCAAGACATTTAATAGTAAGAAATTTAATATTTAATAGGAAATTTTGTATTAATTTGATATAGTGGCCACAGGGAGTGGTCAAAGGCAGTGTGGAGAACATATTGCCCATCTAAAAGAGGTCACTGGTTTGATGTACAGCAGGGATTAGGAGCAAAATCTTATTAACTCATACATAGGCAAAAATTCTAAATATAATTAAAAACCAAAATTAGTAATTTCTTTAAAAAGTAACACATGATGATCTAGGAGGAAAGTTTATCCAATGAATGCAGGGAAGACTCAATGCTAGAAATATTTTATTACTATAATTCAACTCATTAATATATCAGAAGAGAAAAAAACATGATTGTCTTGATAAAATCAATGAAAGCATTTAATAGACCCATACACCAATTCCTAATAAAAATTCTTAATAAGCTAAGTTCAGAGAAGATATTGATAAAAATCAATTTTGATAAATATCAAGATATTTTGATAAATATCAAGATATTGATATTTGATAAACATAAAACCTTATCAAAATTTATATCAAATATAAATATATTTGATAAATATCAAGATATTGATAAATATAATCAAAATTGATAAAGGATATAGACAGAAACCTACAAAACCGTCTATCAACATTGAACAATTAGAAGCAAAAGAGGGATGCTTGCCCATCGTCATCATTGTTATTCCAGATTACACCTTGGGCAAGGCAGTGACTAGAAAATAAAGTGAAGCATAAACATTGGAAAGAAAGAGAAAACAGTTCTTTTCAAAGTACGTGGCTGTCGTCATCCAAAATACAAAACTCAATTTAAAAATGGCTAACACTACTAAAATAGGTTGTTAAGTTGCCTAGATATATTATTTTATCCGTTCTATACCTTCACATCATGGAGATATAGATATGCAAAGTGGAGAGAAGAAAGACCACCAAGTAAATACAATATATAAACCCTCTGGAGTTCTTGAATTTTCTAAATTATGTTTGATGGTTGAAAAAAATTCTAACACTGTCTTATGTGGTTGTATGTGTAGACAGAGGAAATATTTAAGACAGTGGTGTTATAAACAGGGGACGGTAAAAGAATGCAAAGAGAAGTAAGGTTTTTATACTTCACTCAAACTAGTGAAATGTTGGTACCACAGACCATGACACATTACACATATGTACACATACACATGTGTACACATATGTACACACGTAATATCTAGACAAACCATTTCAAAAACACTACGGATGAATCAAAAATCAAAATGGAATTCTTTTTTTTTAAAAGATTTTATTTATTTATTTGACAGAGATCACAAGTAGGCAGACAGGCAGGCAGAGAAAGAGGGGGGAAGCAGGCTCTCTGCTGAGCAGAGAGCCTGATGTGGGGCTTGACCCCAGGACGCTGAGATCATTACCTGAGCTGAAAGCAGAGGCTCAACCCACTGAGCCACCCAGATGCCCCTCAAAATGGAATTCTAAAAAATATTTAAGTAACACAGAGAAAAACAGTTAAAAGAAAACAGGGAAATAAAGAGTACAAACAGAGAAGAAAAATAAAATTGCCAAGTTAAGACCTATCGATACTTAAATTAAATATACCAATTAAAAGAAACTGACAAAGTGAATAAAGAAACATGGACCCAACTATATACTGTCTACAGGAAATTCAATTCAAATATAATAATAAAGATAGATTAAAAGTACAAGGATAGAAAAAGACGTATCATGCAGTGAATCAAAAGCTAGCAGGAGTGGCTATATTGATATCAGATGAAGTAAGCTTCATAGCAAAGAAAATTATATGCTGTACTACCATACCAAAATTACCATATCATAGCAAAGTGATGAATATTACATAATGGTAAAAAGGTCTATCTATCAAGAAAATACAATATATCCTGAATGTGGATGCACCAAACAATAGTGATGCAAATATGGACCAAAAATTGACAGAACCCAAAGGAGAAACAGAGAAATCGAAAATTATAGTTGGGGACTTAAACATCCCTGTTTCAAAAGTTGACAGGAAAACAGGCAGAGAAGCAGCAAGGACAGAGGGACCTCAACAACATCATCCCCCAACAGGATTGAATCAACATTTACAGTACACTCCATCTGACAATAGCAGAATACACACTCTTTTCAAATGCCTGCAGCACACATTCAAGGAAAAATAATACCTAGAGTCAAACATCACACACACACACACACATAGGAAACCAGAAATAAATAGTAGAAAGATAACTCCAAACACTTGTAACTAAACAAAAGGGTCCCAAGTGATACATGGTTGAAAGAAGTCATCTCAAGGAAAAAAAAAAATAAAACATGCTGAGCTGAATTAAAATTTAAAAAAAATACCAAAAATCTATGAGACACAGCTAATGCAGCACAAGGGGGGAAATTTATAGCACTAAAATTCTTGTTTTAGAAAAGAGGAAAAGTCCTAAATAGTAATAATCTAAGCTCCTACTTCAAGAACTGAAGAAAAGAGGAACAAAATAAACCCAAAGCAGGCAGAAGAAAGGATATAATAAAGAACGTAGCCCAGTGAAATTTTAAATAGAAAAATAAAGGAAATAAGAAACAAACAAACAAAAATCTCGTTCTTTAAAAAGATCAGGAAAGGGGCGCCTAGGTGGCTCGTCGTTAAGCATCTGCCTTCCGCTCAGGTCATGATCCCAGAGTCCTAGGATCGAGCCCCACGTCAGACTCCCTGCCCTGTAGGAAGCCTGCTCCTCCATCTCCCACTCCCCCTGCTTGTGTTCCGTCTCTTGCTGTCTTTCTCTGTCAAATAAATAAATAAAATCTTAAAAAAAAAAAATCAGGAAAATGGACAAATCTCTTAGAAAGACTGACAAAGCAAAAATAAAAAATAAATACATAAATAAATATATGTAAAATAAAACTCCACAAATTAACAATATCATAAATTAAAACAAAGGATATTATTATAAAACCAGAAATCATCAAAAGGATAATAAGCATTACTATGAACAACTCTATACACATAAATTTGACAACTCAGACACAATGGACCAATTCCTCAAAAAAACACCTACTACCACAAACTCACCCAATATGAAATAGACAATTTAGCTAGCCCCATAGATATTAAGGAAATTGAATTTGTAATTTTAAATCTCCCAAACAAGGAATTTCCTGGCCTACATGATTTCTTAGGAGAAGTCTACCAAAGAGGAATTAACCCCAATTGTATACTTCCTCTTCCAGTGAACAGAAGAGGAAGAAATGCTTCTAAATTCTCTTATGAAGCCAACATTATCCTAATAACAAAACCCGACAGGGGCAGTCTAAAGAAGATCACTAGAAAATAATATCCTTCATAAAAATAGATGCAAAACTCTTTAACAAACATTAGCAAATAGAATTCAGCAATATATAAAGGGAATTATATACTATGACCAAATGGGGTTTATTCTAGGGGTCAAGCTGGTCAATATTAAAGTGTCAGTCAATGTAGTTCACCATATTAACAGGCTAAAGAAATTATATGACCATATCAATGTGTTAAAAGTATCTGACTACATTTAACAGCCATTCATGATATAAACACTCAGAAAAATAGGAACTGAGGGGAACGTCTTTAACTTGATAAAAAGCATCTACAAAAGCATGTACAGGTAAGTGTATACCATATAGGTAAGTGAAAGACTGAATGCCTTCCCCATAAAATGGGAAAAGGCAAGGACGGCTGCTTTCACCACCCCCGCTCAGGATAATATTAGAAGTTCTCGCCAGTGCAATCAGGCAAGAAAAAAGAAATGTATAAAGGACGAAAAGGAAGAGAAAAACTGTATAGATAACATGAGATTGCATAGAAAATCCCAACAAATCTAAAAACAGAAAAAAATGAACTAACAACTTGAACTTGTAAGGAAGGTCAGCAAGGTCACTGAATACTAGATAAATACAATAAATGTTCAAAAATCAACTGTATTTTTTGGTATGCTACCAGTGAAGAGTACTGAGTGCTAAATTTAAAATACATTTAATATTACTAAAAAAAAAAAACCAGTTTTACATGTAAATCTAATAAAACTTACATAGAACTTGGATGCCAAAAACTTCAAAATGCTAATAAAAGAAATTGAAGATCTAAATAAATAAGAAACACACTGTGCTCATGGATTTGAAAACTCAACAGAATGAAGATGTCGATTCTGCCCAGCTGATATAAGTTTAATGAAGTTCTTAACAAAAATCTCTGTATTTTGGGCACCTGGGTGGCTCGTGGGTTAAAGCCTCTGCCTTTGGTTCAGGTCATGATCCTGGGGCCCTGGGATCGAGGCCCGCATCGGGCTCTCCACTCAAGTGGGGAGCCTGCTTCTTCCTCTCTCTCTCTCTGCCTGCCTCTCTACCTATTTGTGATCTCTCTCTCTCTGTCAAATAAATAAATAAAATCTTAAAACAAACAAACAAACCCAAAACTCTGTATTTTGCAGACACAGAGTTAATCTAAAATTCTTCTGTAAAGGCAAAAGTACTAAAATGGCTTAAACAATTCTTAAAAGAATCAAATGAGAAAAATCAATCTGCCTGCTTCAAGACTTGGTAACCCAACACCGTGTGGTACTGGTGGAGGGAAGGGATAGAGACCTCAACTAATTCCATATTATTGCCCAGCAGATTTTTGACCTTTAAAGGTGCAACAGTAAATCAGTGGAGGAAGGATGGCCTTTTCATCAAGTAGTGCTGGAATATCAATAGACATCAACTGGACATCAACAGACAAAAACAAAATGGACCTCAACTTAAACCTCATACCTTACACAAAAATTAACTCAAAATGGATGATGGACTTAATTACAAAATGTAAAATCATAAAACTCAGAAAAAAATCCAAGAGAAAACCTTTGGGATCTGGGGCTAGACAAAGAATCCTCAGATGTGGCATGACACCATAAAAAACAAGTTGATAATTGGACTTAACAAAATAAAATCCTTCTGTTATACGGCTGGGAGAAAATATTTGGAAGCCATGCATCCTGGAAAGGATTATTATCTAGACTATAAAAGGAAACATCTAAGCTGAATATTAAAATGCCAAGCAATCCAAAGTAAAAAATGGGCAAAAAGAATGAATAGACAGACATTTCATTGAAGAGAATATTTGGAGAGCAACTAAGCACATGAAAAAATGTTCAACACATTATTCATTAGGGAAATTCACATCAAGACCATGATGAGATATCACTATACACCTTTGATTGCAGATAAAATAGGAATAGTGACAGCACAAAATGCTGGAGAGGATGTAGAAAAATCTTTGTGTTAAAATCAATGTGTTAAAAGTATCTGACTACATTCTATGAGAATGCACCAATGGCCATTCTGGAAAACAGTCTAGCAGTTTCTTCAAAAAATAAACACATAGGGGCACCTGGGTGGATCAGTGGGTTAAAACCTCTGCCTTTGGCTCAGGTCACGATCCCAGGGTCCTGGAATCGAGCCCCACATCGGGCTCTTTGCTCCGCAGGGGGCCTGCTTCTTCCTCTCTCTCTGCCTGCCTCTCTGCCTACATGTGATCTCTGTCTGTCAAATAAATAAATAAAATCTTTGGAAAAAAAAAACCCCACATATTTGCTATATGACTCAGCAGTTGTACACCAGGACATTTGTCCCAGAAAAATTAAAATTTATGTTCACACAAAAACCTGTCCACAATTGTTATCACAGTCTTCCTTGTGATAGCCTTAACTGGTAACAACCAAATGTCCCTCCAAAATGGTGAAACGAACTGCGGCACATCTGTACCTGAAATACTATCAACAATGAAAAGGAACAAGCTATTGATACAACAATGTGGATGGACCTCAAGGGCATTATACTGAGTAAAAAAGCAACTAGCAAGTTCACATAACGAATGATACCATTATATAACATTCTCAAAGGGACAAAATTACAGAGGTGAAGAACAGGTTAGTGGTTGTCAGGGTTAAAGGCAGTTAAGGGGGTTTGGGATGTGTATGACTACAGAGGGGCGGTACGAAGGAGATCCTTGCGGTGCCACACAGCTCTTGATCTTGACTGTGGTGATGGTTACGTCACCACATCTTGATCTTGACTGCGGTGATAGTTTATGTGATTTTGTATCACGGGCCTTAATAATGTACTATGGGTATATAAGATGCAACCGTGGGGTGAAACTGACAAAACGATACACAGGAGCTCTCTGTATTACCTTCGCAACTTTCAGCAAATTTATATTATTTCTAAATAAAAAGGGTTTTTTTGGTTTGTTTTGTTTTAAGTTACTAAAGGTTAGAGTACAAACTACCTGAGATCAGGGACCTTACTGGTATCTGGGTGTTTTATCCTTAGCCCCTAAACAGTGATTGATCCTTAGTAGTTGCTTGATTAACATTGGGGAGCTACATGAATACTTCTGTAACAGGGTCCTGTTTCTGTTCTCCAAGGACCGTGATTATAAATGGTGGACGTCTAGAAACACAAGAACCACATGGTGAACCACCCATGGTTATTTCCAGAGATGGGACAGAGATGGGAATTCACCTCTTTGGGAGGAGGTGAGAAAAGGGAGACCTTATGAACAATGCAGAAATACACAGAAAAAAGGGGTAAGTTTTTTTTTTTCATTTCCTCCTCCATCGTTCCAAAAGAGGATCTCCTTCACCTTAAAAACTTTTTAAAAACTATAACGTATGCTTATCCTTAAGGAAAAAACAAATATACACATAGATAAGGGAATCCCCCCCCCCCGCATCTTGATTCTGCTGTGGTGGTAGACAGCAAATGGAGGAGGCTTGTAGCATAAACACACCGCTGTGAGAAAGTTAGAGCGGGTGTCTCTGAACAGACCCACTGATCAGCCGCAGGGTTAAAAATGCACGTTACATATGAAGTAAGCCCAGGTGGCTTCCAAAATTCTTAAATTCTTTAAAAAAAAAACTTATAAAAATTATATTATATAAGCAATACCTACCTATTTGAGAATCCTTCTCTTCCCAACTTCTGTTGCCTTTCTGTCCTGAAGCATGGTGCAAGGCATGTCGTGATGAGCACTAATGAATCATTGAACATTATATCAAAAACAAATTATGTACTATACATTGGCTAATTGAATTTAAATAAAACAAACAATGTTCACCTGATAAATTGGATTTCATCAAAGATAAAAAAGCAGGGGCGCCTGCTTCCTCCCCGTCGGGCTCTCTGCTCCGTGGGGAGCCTGCTTCCTCCCCTCTCTCTGCCTGCCTCTCTGCCTACTTGTGATTTCTCTCTGTCAAATAAATAAAATCTTTAAAAAAAAAAAAGCAAAAACAAACAAAAAGAACAACAACAAAAAACCCTACATTATTTGAATTTTTAGCATTTCAACCAATTAACTAGCCTCTGCAGGTGATGATATAAATTCCCCTTGCCATCACAGGGAAGAAGCACTGCCAATTCATCCGTCTTATTATGAATTTCTCTTCTAAGTCCTGATCTTCCGCTAGATCACGGCTTGAATGTGCCTATTTCAGTGCCCTCTATCGTACCCTCATATAAAACGTGTACAGCAGGCCATGAAACCCTATTAATAACATTTTAGTTTTACATTGTATCAGACAGTGCTTTAGGTTCTTCAGGATGCCTCTACCTAGACTTTCTTAAAGGCACATCACAGCCCTGTGAGGTAGCAGTATAAAAACAATCTCAAGAAATGAACTATTATACCTCACATTTCAAGTTTAGACAGTAGATAAGTCAGAAATTGAACTAGAGATTTCTGCCTCCCATTACACCGTGCTTTTATGTGTTCTGGAAGGCAACCTGGTGGGGAAATAAACACATTATTTGTGTTTATATCTTATAAAAAGAATGCCTGTTTGCAGTGATGGCTGTTTCACTTTGTTCTTCCTCCTTCATATAATACCTCGACTCTACACGTTCTCCTTAAACGTAACTTTAAAACATTGGCAGATATTTATTAAGACCCACTATAATGTTAGAGACCCAACATTCCGATTATGAAAGAGCTGAACTAACTTTCTAAGAAATTCTGCTGGGAAAATTTTAGAATAAAGGAATCTTCTGGTCCCAAAGACATGTTTAATTAAACGAACAATAATTATAATCTTTTACAAAGCAAAGCCAAAACATGACCTTGCTTTCATTTAAAAAAAAGAAAAGGAAAAAGAATCTGAAGTACAACAAAATAACTATAGGGGCATTGTGAGTTCTTTGTTACTGTTAAAAGCCAGCAGATTTACCAAGTTGGAAGGGTGTAAGGTCACATACTGCTTAAAGCTTTAAGCTGTTTTCTTGCTGAGAAACAAGACGATCAAAGGTTGTGTCAGCTGGGGAGGGGAAATGGAGCTTCGAAATGAAATGTGTCAGGAAAAAAAAAAAAATCAATGGGAAAAGTATGGAAAACCTGATGCATCTACAAGTAAGTGGAGACAAGGATGAGGGCAGGTATTATTCTGAATGAAACCTTCTCCAAAGCTGCCTTGGGAAGTGCTCTGGGATCTGTGGTTCTCAAACATGACTGCATCATGGCTTCCATGTGGTTCTCAAACATGACTGCATCATGGCTTCCATGCACCATGGCGCACAGTTTAGGGAAAGGCACCAACGTGTAGATCTCTCCCCTAGAGACTCAGTGTAATTGATGTGGGGCTGGTCTGAGAAGAGCATCTCTAAAAGCTCTTCTACCCTAGACCATTCTAACTGGCAGTGAGGTCAGAGCTCTCCGTGAGCTTAAGAGCCTATAGATTCGGGGCCGTTCACACCCCTTCTACCCTAGGCCAGGTGACTGTGGAGAGGTGAGGCCATGGGAACCAGCGGGCCAGCCTTCCTAGGTGGAGGGAGATGAGGCATGCAGCATTGTGGGGTGCCCTGCATCCCTGCCATGCCCTAGGGGTTCCTCACACCTCTTGTGCCTCTGGGTTCTAACTCAGCAGGCTTGAGGCAAAGGGGGAAACAGGAAGCATTCTCTGTGTCTCAAGGGGCCCAACTAGTCTAAAAATGGGATCCTTATGGGCTCTTTTAAAATTTTTTGACGGCCCCTTTCATTTTCTTTATCAAGAAAAAAAAGCAAGAAAATGATACTTGATAAGTGTTAGCAACTTACCACTACCCAATCTGGATTTGGGGAAATCAGACTTACAGTTAATCGGCCAAGAGTTACATTTTCCCATGTTGACCTGGAGAGAGCATCTCCAACATCAGGGCTTAGACACCTTTCTCTTAAAAACCATGTGAATTTGGTGAGTAAATTCAGACACTTTTGGTCAAAGACACAAAAAACTCCACACCTCGAAAACTAAATGAGATACAGTCTGCTGAAGAGAGGAGAAGGAAAGGGAAGACAAGTGGAGGCCGGCAGTAGAGCCATCCCAGCTATCCTCCGGGGCTGCTGGAAAAGGCTGCTTCTGGGGGTGGCTCGCCTTCAAAACTATTTAGGCCTGGCCCAGGGGGAGCCGATGAAGGTCAGGGAGTGACACCGGCACAAGCCCGGGAGTCACGTGAGAGCCAACCCCCCTGACTTCGTTATCTAAGAGGGAGACAGGAAGCTGTTGAGGAGGACCTTCGATCCAAAGGCAGAAACCTCTCTCCTGCCTCTCTCCCTCCTGTCTTCTCTGGCAGTCATTACAAAAAACAGACAATGAGAGAAACCCTGGCAGCCAGGGATCCTGGCCCTCCCAGTCTGCTGGTGATTTGGGAGCAGTCCTCATGCAGGATCCGGCTGGGATGCATGGAGCCCTCCAGAACTTGCTTGAGTCGAGGCGGTGACCTGTTGCTGTTCACCGCAGTTGGTTTTACCTCTTCTAATTAAGTATTTCTGTTGTAGTTCTTTCCGTGATACATTATTCATTGCACATTAATCCCCTTAAAATTGGTCTTTACGGGGAAACTTTGCTTTTTAAAAATCAGGATGTGTTTAACAAAGGGAGTTGGTCCGGGCTTTGGTGATGGGCAAGCAGCTTCATAAAGGCACAGCCGTGGGCCTCCCTGCTCCTCTTTGTGCGTGCTCCCAGCCCCCGGCCCTGGCACTCGCTGACATGCATTTTCTGCCTCTCTCTCGGCTAATAGACTCTCTTTAAAAATGGAAGTTAATCCTTGGGCAACGCGATGTTAAACCACCCGAGGAAACATTAAATATTTCAGAAGAGAACATGGTAAAAAATGGCAACTGCTATTTTAGATTCTTTGAAAATTTAAGTAGGAGAGCAAAAAATAGAAAGCAGCTTGTACTTGGTACAATGGATCTAAGTTCACTTTTGTGAGATTCTTGAGAATGTGCGGGGAGGCCGAGAAACAGCAAAATGCTTGGACACTGAGGGGACCTGGCCACTCCCGTCACACTTTCGGAGGCCCAGAGACTATTCCAGTGCCTTATGAGTGAAAAGAACACGCAGTCTGAAAAGAGAAAACTGACCTATTTCCCTGGCCCTTGCTGTAAGGTAGCAGAGAAGTAATACCTGCAAGTCTGAGAGGAGTAGGCTCTGGAGTTGGACATCTTGGGTGGTGGTCCTGGCTCCCCCTGGAAACCAGCCCCTGGGCTTGGAGCAGGCCTGGCCTCAGTGCCCCAGGGGACTCCTCTGCAAAGCACAAGTGCCAAGAGAGAGTGCGGGCAGCGCAGGTGTGAGCCCTGGTGAGTGGTGAGCAATCAGTACACGCTGGATTATGATGATACAATAATGAAACGGACTTGGGCTAGATACATTTTTACCACAGCAGCACAAAGAGAAAGCACTCTTTCCTCCGTAGACCGAGGCAAACCAGGTAATTGTAAAAATGCCGCAATCATTTTTCTATCCTGTGCTTTTACAATCCAATTTATTGCCCTGCTCCTCGCAGCTGCTTTCCAGAGCCCACAGACTGCGGTTAAAACATATTAGCTGGAGTCAGAATAGCAGGTTCAAGTATTTATGTATTTATGGCTTGCCTCAAAGAGGCACAAGTGATGTGACTTCAATTGTTTTAATTTGCTGTGCTTTGTCTCGCTCTGCCTCAGGGGGCTCTGCACATTCATGGAGGCGGCAAGCAGGGAGAGAAGGGACTCCTCTATCTTGGAGGTCTGTGCCACCCAGCCAGGGGCCTGTGTGGGTCCCAGAGGCCCCTCCATCTGCAGCACCATGCAGGGAGCTGGCTCAGAGACTGATTCGGCCTGAAGACACCTCAGTCATGCACAGTGACGGGTAGCTCTAGGGGCTTCCAAACTCTGGTCTTGAGACTAGTTTTGTGTGTGTGTGTGTGTGTGTGTGTGTGTTTTAAGATTTTATTGATTTATTTGACAGAGATCACAAGTAGGCAGAGAGGCAGGCAGAGGGGGTGGGGGGAAGCAGGCTCCCTGCCGAGCAGAGAGGCTGATGCAGGACTTGATCCCAGGACCCCGAGATCATGACCTGAGCCGAAGGCAGAGGCTTAACCCACTGAGCCACCCAGGCACCCCTTGAGACCAGTTTTGATTCCCTGGGATGAGGGTTCGACTACCATGAGGATTTCACTGTGGTTTCACGCCTCACTTTACCTGAGCAAGTCCCCTGGGCTTTAGTTTCTCTATCTGCAAAATGGAGATGCTAAAACCTACTTCCACAGGTGAGGGGTGGGATTAAATCAGACGAACAAAGAGCTGGGTGGTTTAAGAAATGTTGGCTCTGTTATTAGAGAATTAAGACATCTGGCAAGCCCACATGGCAACACAGCTCCAGGCCCCAAACACCCTGGCCTGACAGATCCTCTTTAAAGTCCTAAGGGGGTTTCCGTGCTTCTCCCCTGCAATGCCGTCTCCTGAAGCCTTTGCTCTGAGTCCCACTGCCTCATTTCCATCTTATCTCAAGGCCTCATCCTCTGTGAGGCCTCCCCACCTCTCTGCTGGCCAGCTCTCTCCTCGCTTCCTGGGCCTTTCATGGCATGTGATAAAGCCACATGTGTCACTGTCTGACACTGCCTGCGTCAGGCCCCAGACCCAGGGGCTGTGGCTCCCTTACCCCTCTCTGGCGTCTCCACGGCTTGCACTTGGTAGGTAGACAACATGCTCTGGCTGAAATGGATTAAATGACCCAGCTTTCAGCAACCCCGAGTTGGGATCTGGTAGTTTTATGTATTAGGTTCCCGGGGTGCCTGGGTAGCTCACTCTGTTAAGTGTCTGCCTTTGGCTCAGGTCGTGGTCCCAGGATCCTGGGATTGAGTCCCGCATCAGGCTTCCTGCTCGGCGGGGAGCCTGCTTCTCCCTCTGCCTGCTGCTCCCCATGCTCGTGTGCGCTCTGACAAATAAATAAATGAAATCTTATGTATTGGGTTCCCAACTCAATGAGACATAAATGAGGGCACCAGATGCAGACAATCCCTGAATCTGAGACAGCCCTGCTGCTGAGAACTGGGGAAGAGCCTACCCCAGATGCCCTTAGTGGGCATGAAAAGGCTGTGGTGGCACTTGTCATTGAAGGAACATGTCCCGACAGAACCCCCGGCTCTGGATGTTGTGAAGCACACTGGGGAGGGCGCACAGTACTTAGTGCTGCACTGTCACACTGGTGGTGTCAGTCTACAATGTTCTCATTCAGAGACTGTTTGATATTTGGGTCCTCTGAACTGCTCCTGAGCTTATCAGGTTAGGGTTGAAACCACTCGAGCTGGCTCTCATCCTACATGGCCCAGTTAGGAACTGGGTGCTGCAGCTGGATAGGCCCAACCCCCTATTCCCACCAGAGTGCCCCTCATCAAAAGTAATTGGTCCGTGCATGTCCTGGTCTCCTCTCTGGAGTGGGAACGAGACTGTACCCCCACCTCAGGGGCGCCAGCACAGCAATGAGCTATTGCACGTCAGGTCTTGGCATACAGTAAGTGCTCAGCAATGCTCTCACTGGAATGCTGCTGCAGATGCACTGGGACCTCTCTGAGGCCAGGCTGTGATTCCACATGGAGTTAATCAAGTCCCCACAGTGAGCCAGGGATCATAGGTGAAACTGTATTGCTCGGTGAGCTTGAGTGGAAGGAGAACAATCCAGAAAGAGAAAAGAAAATGACCAGACCCAGGTATATCTAGACCGCATATGCTGGAAAGTGCTACACTCTGCTCTTAAGAAAGTTCAAGAAGAGGCAGTGGAATGGGGTGGGGATGGGGCTAGAGTAAGCTGAATGAATCAACCCTAATTTCTATTAGCTATCGAAATTGACCTTAATTTCGATTCATCAACCTTAATTTTTACTGCTTGTCCTTGTATGGGCTTACTCTTAGCCAAGGAGGGCTTCAAGTGGGGGTCTGAGAAATCATTGTCTTCAAATTGTGCTTTTCAAATCCAGAAGAACCCTAATAGTCCTCTTCAGGTAATGAGTGAAAGGGACACTGGGACCTGAAATGTACTGGTATAGTCAGAGGGGCAGGGAGGCCAGCCTTCCAGACACCAGGGTTAAGGGGGCATTTAAAGGGGCTCATGAACCATCTGCCTCCAGCCATGACTCAGATCACCCCCCAAAAGTTGAAGGAAACCACTTTAGTGTGCGCAGGGGTGCAGGGAGAGGGGAGTGGAGGGGAAAACATCTAGCACAGGAACTAGAGAACCATTTCAGGAAGAAGATCAGGAAGCCGCAGGGCTAATCTATTTATGGTGCACTGATATTAACAGTTAATTTACAATGTGCATGAGAGGTTTTGCATGCAGAAGCTGTTTTTAAGCAGCACACGGTGTGTACCAGCAGAGAATGTATTCAGAAGCCTAGCAGAGGGGATGTACGGAGGTAGAAGTGAGCTCACTGCTTTGAGCTTCATTTCCTTTTTCTGTTCGTTCTTTCCTCCCTTCCTCCTCCTTCCTTCCTTCCTTCCTTCCTTTTTCTTTCTGTTTGTATAGATGTTGATCATCTAGCTCTTACACCTGTGATCTTCAAGCTGCTGTTTCTTTCCCCCCCTCCACACCCCCAGTCAATAGAAAGGGCCTCCCAGGGCCTCACTATCCACAGTGGCTCCAGAGGTCATCAGCACCTGGCTGGGGAGCGGGCAGAAATGCAGACCCCCGGGCCCATCTTGGACCTGCTGGATGAGAGCCCGCACTGAACGAGGTCAAGGTGCCCTGCTCTCTGGTAAACTTTGCGACCATGCAGATTCTGGTGGATTGAAAAGGAAGGGGAAGGGCTGATTCTTACCAGGCTGCTTGTTCAAGAATATTCTCAACCACCAGTCAGGCCAGACTTTCCAGGGACAAAAATTAAGGGGACGTGGGGTTTGGAAATTCTGGTTTCTGCTGATTTTGTAGAAGCAAATCATAGGATAGAAAGGCTCATCAATGGCTGGGAGTTCACTCTGTATTCATTCTCATCCTTACTCAGTTTTCATTGGTTACTAAGATATTTCTTCTTTTTTATTATTACGCTTTTTCTGGAGGGAGGACTGACCAGAGATGTATACCTGTGCCTGGTTATTGAAGTCAAACCCACCCCTTCCCACCTTGGTTCCCCCCAGTAATCTTCCACATCCTCCCTTGATGTGGGCATGCCCAGCTGGGCTCCCAGCTGCCCAGTGCCCACCAGCTCCATCAATCTGCCGCCGTGTCTGCATCAATTCTTGTCTCCCGCACCCTGCAGCTTGGCTGTGGATATGCTATGGTTTTTTTCTTGCCCCTCCAGATCCCCTCTCCTCTCTTTGCTGCCCACTCCCCAGCGAGGGAGCGGGGGAGACTCATGGTAGGGACTTCATCAATGGTGCCCATCTTTTGTGGGGGTAGTAGGGGGGAGACAAGTGAGGCTGGGATACTGCTGTCCTGGGCTCACTTTCTGCCAGCTCCCTCTCCACATGGCCTCTCTCTCAGGTTACAGCCCCACCTCCAGTCCCCTGCAGGCTGGCTGCCACTGCTACCAGTCAGTCCATGGCTCCCCCACCCGCTGCCCACATTTCTGTACACCACCCCTTAGTTAAACTCTCCTCAAATGACCCAACCCGTTGTGCCATCTGTCTCCTCCTGGCCCCTGACCACCGACGCACAGCTCTGCTATGCCACTCACCTCGCATTCCAGAACATCCCCACAGCCTTGTGAAAGATAAACCCAGGGGCGGTTCCTTTCACCTTCAGCCTCTTTCCACTGCATCTGATAGACAGTTCCCCAAACACATCCCATTCAGAATGCCTGAAATAACTCCTTTCACTCTCCAAATCTGCTCGCCCACCCTCTTCCAGGGGCATCACCATTCCCTCCCCCGGCCCCCAGGCTTTCACCCTGCCAGCACCTCCCTCCAGGACTGCACAAGCCCCATGCCCCAGCATACAATCAGGTGTCTCACCATCTTTCCAGTCCGAGGACAGCCTGCAGCTTCTCTCATCTGCGGAAATCCATCCTTCACCTCGGCTCCGGTACAAAGCACACGGCCGCGTGGCCGCCACACCCTTTCTACTGCTTGCTCTTATTCACCCTGTTGTCATGCTGAGGACCTGTCCCAATCCCAGGCATCCTTCTAGAGTTCAGATCTGGCTCAGGAAATCCTAAGGGGCTCTACTTTTCTCTCATTTCCTACAGTCCCTTATTTTCTGTCCCATTTATCATTAAACAATTAATCACGTCCTACTTCTGGCTGCCTTGATCTGCGACAAAAGACACACGTTTAACTCTTCCACTGCACCTACCTAACTGCCCTGACCAGACCCGAAGCACTCTGCAGATGGGACTATTTACTCTGTGTATCTCGACAGCTCTCCTAGCATCTAGCAAAGTGTGATGCCAACAGAAGGTGCTGGAAAGACAGAGTATAACCCTCCATTTTATGACAAGGGATGTATGAATAAAAGATGACAGAGGCCATTTTAGGTTCTCTGAGTGCCCTGTGAACCAGAGAAGGTGCAGCGACAGTCACTATAATCACTGTTGTGCTCCACGCTGCCTAAAATGAGATTTCTAATTTCTGATTTCTGTCTTCTATGTAGGTTTGGTCTCATTACAACTGATTAAATATATTGCAAATACTATTTTAATATAAAAATGATTTTCTTAAAAATGTTTTTCTCCAAAGATGCTGAAGTATTTCTACATCCTCATGTGAGACACTTGCCCCTGCTAACTCCACCCCTGCTGAGGTACAAGGCACTGCTCCTTACCCTCCACCCCTGCTGAGGTTCAAGGCACTGCTGCTTACCCCCATCCCTGCTCAGGCACAAGGCACTACTCCTTACTCCCCACCCCTGCTGAGGTACAAGACACTGCTCCTCACCCCCCACCCCTGCTCAGGTACAAGGCACTACTCCTTATCCACCACCCCTGCTCAGGTACAAGCCACCACTCCTCACCCTCATCTTGTCTAATCCACTCTCCCTGCAGCAGCAAGAGAATAAAGAAATTAGCAAAGCTGATCATGTCATTCTCTACCACCCTGACCTTCCAGTTCCCCAAGGCCATCCTGCCTGCTGTCCCTGCTGCCTAGCGGGGTGGCTTAACCTCTCTCCCAACTCCTGCTCAGCCCTCCTCCACCTGGCAACCTCATTAACCCATCCTTTGACTTAGTGCCTAGATGTCACTTAATACCTGTTCACTCTCCCTCTCGCCCATAAGACGTAAACTAAGGGGGAGCAAGTTTGGTCTGATGCCTTCTGTGTCTGGTAGATCCCACACATAGTAGGTCCTCACAATGTTAGTTTCACTTTCTGTAAGAAAAACTGTAAGAGTGTGGGATTCCAAGATGCCAGTCATCCCAAGGGGTTACTCCCTGACATCCCCAAAAGTGTCATTCGTGTCTCAAATTAATCTGGGCTATAATACCCAGAGCAATGTGCTCTGTCCTTGCTGTGGAATGCTTGGTTGGTGAGGAGGTGACAGGCTGAGTGAGGGTCCCCTGTGCCTGCAGTGGCAGTGGAAGTGTCTCAGGCTCTCCATGGCCTAACCACTAAACAGTCTTGGAGAAGTTACTCAGATGCTGGCCTTGGTTTTCCTTAATCTTTAATTGTAGTAAGATATACATAACCTTTGCTTATCATTTTTAAGTGCACAGTTCTGTGGCATTAAGTTCATTCACACTGTCGTGTGAATGAGCCAACACCACCATCTACCCCCAGAACATTCTCATCTTCCCAAAGTATAAAACTCCATACCCATTAAACTCTAACTCCCCCTTCTAGGACCCATGGCAAGCACCAAATTGTTTCTGTGATTTTGGCTACTCTAGAAATTTAACAGAAGAGGAATCGTACAGTGTTTGTCTTTGTGTGACTGGCTTATTTCACTTAGCACTGTATCCTCAAAGTTCATTCATATTAGAGCATGTGTCAGAATGTCCTTCCCTGGGGCGTCTGGGTGGCTCAGTGGGTTAAAGCCTCTGCTTTCGGCTCAGGTCATGGTCCCAGGGTCCTGGGATGGAGCCTTGCATCGGGCTCTCTGCTCAGTAGGGAGCCTGCTGCCCCCTCTCTCTCCCTCTGCCTGCCTCTCTGCCAGCTTGTGATTTCTGTCTGTCAAATAAATAAATAAAATCAATAAAAAATTAAAAAAAAAAAAAAGAATGTCCTTCCCTTTTTAAGGCTGACTATTACTCTATTGCATGGACAGACCACATTTTGCTTATCTGTCCATGGACATTTGGGTTGCTTCTACCTTTTGGTCTTCCTTCTTGGAAAAGTACAATTACTCTTAGTCTGCCTGAAAAGACAAAACCGAACCACCCTTCCCCAGACAACTTTAGGTGCTGCTAATGTAGGTGCTGCTGATGCCCCGCCCATGTTCCTTGGGTACCTGCTGGGACCACCCACAGTTTCTTCCCCCCCGAGCTTGGATTCTCTGTCCATAGTTGCAGAGGGCAGGCTGGAAGTGCTGGGACATCAACAGCCCCAGGAGCAGCCCTCCACCAATGACCAGCAGAACAGGCAGCTGAATGTCTCACGCAGGTTATTCACCCCTCCATGGCTGTGTCACTGACTCTCGAATGACTGCAGGCTCTCCGGCTTCCCTTCCCTCTCCCCTAACCACTGCTACATGCGTTCACCTCCCAGATACACTCTTTGCACCTGAATCCTCTCTCAGTGTTGGCTTTCAGGTGTATCCAAACTAACGTCTGCACCAAGCCCACTCATGCACAGATGCAAGGATGGAGGGGGAGACAGACACATAATGTGTACTTTGCTGATTGAGAATCCCGTTATTCACTCCTGGTGGCAATGACCCCCACCTGCAGTCCAGTGGGATGGAGGGCAGCTACCCCAGAAAGGGGATCCTGCCCTAAATTGGCCTGGGAAGACTCTTGGAAAATGAACGAGGAAGATCTTTTCTGACTACTCCAGGCTTGTGATGGCAGCTGTAGGCTCCTGCTAAGACAGGCCAAGACACCCTTCGGGATTGCAGCTGGCCTCCCCCACTCATTGTACCAAGTAGTGTCTCCCCATACATGGGGACACAATTACTATTCCAAGGCCAGGGCCTCGGGCAGAGTCTTCAGGGACAGTCAGGTCCTGTGCAAATCTCACTCCTGTGGACACACCCCCGCCTGCTTTTGGGGGGCTCAGTCCCTCAATGCAAATGCAAAAGTGCATCATCTCTCACTATGTTTGGGCAGCCAGGGTAGAGGCAAACCTAGAGGAGGTGTGCATCCAGACCAAACACCCAGTTGGCCAGGCCATGTGGGCTCCTGCCTCCCCACCATGGGAGCAGAGGACCAAGTGTTTCTTGGAGTCACTGAAGCCTCCCATCTGCCTTCCCATCTCTTTTCTGTTGTGAGGCTTGTTCGGCCAAGTTGACCCTTTCATGCATATTGCAGAAGATTCCATGACTCAGCCACATGGCTCTGGTAACATCAGAGAGGTGAGAGCCAGAGTTTGGGATGTTTACAGGAGCAGATGTCCTCCACACCATCTGCTGTCACTGTGTTATCTAAGCAGACTTCATGTGGTTAATGAGGTCATAGGCCATGTTATCCTCCACCCAGATTCAGTGCCTGGTGACCAGAGGATGACTGCTTTCCAGCCACACTGGACCTGCTATGGTTGCAGGGCTCTCAACTGTTAAGAAAGAGCCACTGAGGGGTGCCTGGGAGGCTCAGTGGACTCAGATTTGGCCTTTGGCCCAGGCCATGATCTCAGGGTCCTGGGATCAAGCCCTGCCTTGGGCTCCTTGCTCCCTGGGGAGTCTGCTTCTCCCTCTCTGCCTTTCCCCAGCTCCGCTTGTGTTTCTTGCTCTCTCTCCTCTTTCTCTCTCAAATAATAAAATCTTAAAGAAAGAGCTACTGAGGATGGAACTAGAGGTATTATGCTGAGCGAAATAAATCTATCAGAAAAAGACAATTATCATATGATCTCACTGGTATGTTGAATTTGAGAGGCAGGGTGGGGTTTCAGCGGGGAGGGGAGGGAAAAATAAAACAAGATGATACTGGTGAGGAAGACAAACCAAAAGAGACTCTTAATCTCAGGTAACTGAGGGCTGCTGTGGGGAGCAAGGTGGGAGAGGGACAGGGTGGCTGGGTGATGGACATTGGGGAGGATATGTGCTGTGGGGAGTGCTGTGAATTGTGCAAGATTGATGATTCACAGACCCATACCCCTGGGGCAAATAATACATTATGTGTTAATTTAAAAAAAAAAAAAGAAAAGAAAAGAAAAGAAAGAAAGAAAGAGTGAGCCACTGATTATAAAATGGAGATCACTAAATTCCAAAGGCCAACTTCTACTTGTTCCTCTGTTCATAATGTATTCTGACCTGCCCAGGAGTAATACCTGTAATTCAAAATACTGACTGATTGCTTTCCTCTCTCTGACTTATTGAGCTGGGGTCTGTAACCACAGGGAGGGGCCTGCCCTCTGGGAGCCTCCAGTCTGGAGGGCGGCAACTAGCCACACCCCAACAATGACAACTGTCTGCAGTTATTCCAAGGGCCTTATGTCCATTAACTTTTCCATCTTTCACCAGCCCTTTGAGGAAGGTATTATTACCATCTGCATGTCATGGAGTGAGGAAATAACAAAACCCCACTGCCTCAATTTGCCCAAAATAACCTGGCTATTAAGTAGCAAGCCAGGATCTCACACAGATAGCAGGTCCCGGCACTCACATGCTTTTTTTTTAAGATTTCACTTATTTGTTTGAGAGAGAGAGAGAGAGTATGTGCACACACAAGTGGGAGGAGGGGGAGAAGGAGAAGGAGAAGCAGACTCCCCATTGAGTTGTGCAAGATTGCAAGCCCCCCCCACCACAGGGCTTGATCCCAGGTTCATGACCTGATCAGGTTCATGACCTGAGCCGAAGGGAGATGTTTCCCATCCAAGTACTAACCAGGCCCGACCCTGCTTAGCTTCCGAGATCAGACGAGATCAGGCGCGTTCAGGGTGGTATGGCCGTAGACTGAAGGGAGATGTTTAATGACTGAGCCACCCAGGTGACCGTGCATCCACAATCTTAACCACTGTGTCACACAAAGTCCCCAGAAGCCCAAATGAGAGTGATCTTTGCATTTCCCATAGTTATAAGGTCAGCTGTCTCCCTTTCTCAGCCAAAGAGCAGGGTTGGCTCACTGTCACAGGGAATCCACAAGGAAAAACAAATGTCTACTCACGTTTCTGAACATGTCAAGCTCTGCTGACCCTTGTGCGGAGCAGTTTTGCATGAATAATGGCTAAAGTCAGGGTTTTGATGGAGGGAAACAAACTACGACATCTTACGAAATGTTAATCAGGTGGCGAGGGCTCTGATTTGTGACAGAGGTTTCCCCTGCTGCCGAGGGCGGCCCCTGATGAGGCTTGCCATCCTGCTTTCATGAGTCACCGAAACTGCCCCAGCCCCGTCTGCTCTGCCGTGTTACAGACACTTCAAGGTGCAACAGTGGCAACAGAATATGGCACACATATAGAGAAACATCCATGCCTGCAGGCATGCAGACACACACGCGTTCAATTTGGATTGTTCTAACACACTGAGTCCACACATCCCTTACAGTGGTAGTGGCAGGGACACTAATGTCTGTCCCTGTGCTGGGAACTTGGAAGAATGCAACTGACTTCAGCTCAAGGCTCTCAGAGTCCGATGAGAAACACAGACCATGAAGAGTTTGCTGGTTACACAGACCCTACCAGGAGTGGGGTGCAGCGACAGGGAGTCAGGGAAGGCTTCCCAGAAGAGGAGATTGAGAGTTGAGTCTTGAGCACCAAGAATCATACATAGTTCTGAAAAAAGTGAGCAAGGCAATGGCATGATGAAGAAAAGGCATTTCCTGGTCAGAAATGTGGACACAGGCTGGAGTTGTGACCTGTAGAGCCAGGAAGCCTAGATTGGGACCTTTGCCCCCTCCTGCTGGACCTGAGGCCTTGAGCCACTTATTACTTCCTGATTCTCAACTGTTGAACGGGGACTACACTCACTATCTCACGTAATCCTCGCTACTGAGAACTTAGCACCTGTTAGCACTTAGCACTCAGTACCTGTTCAACCAACAGCCTATTAAAAAGGCTCATAGACAGAGTTGACCCTTGGCTTCTTTACCATGACTATGTCCCTTTGGTCTCAAGAAGATTGGGAAGTGCCCCCAATCCAACATCTCAAAGCTTTGCAGCGTCCTTGGCTCCTGGAATTTGCCTTAAAGCATGAATAAAAGATCATCCTTTGGTTTTTATGCACAAACTGCCCATGCTTCCTTACAGAATAATGTAGGAGAATACATAATAGCCAACAGGCTACCCTGAAGCGGGTGGGGAAATTCAGCAGGCGGGGGGGGGGGGGCACAGGAAATTATATCTCCTGTTTGTTACTTTTAGGGGACTGCTGTTTAAATGGTCATATCCTTTGCAGGAGCTATGGTGGGGTGGAATGGGGTATGGGAGCTTGGCTTGTGGGAAAAGGGAGTTTCTCCCCCAACTGACAGTTAATTGTAGTGAACTGTGGAGAACCAAGAAGAGAAGCCCCCATTTCAGAAAAACAATCCACAAATAAATTGCCAATCACCACAGCTCCAAGTCCACTGTAAATTCCCCTTCAAAATAGCAAAAGAAAGGAGCAAGGACAATTTATAATTTCCTGGGCATATACCAGCCTACATTTTTGACAAGCAGTAATGGAAAGCAGGTTTCCTGCATGCTTCTACTCTCGTTGCCGTTGTTCCTCTAGCTTGCTGTCTGCTCCTCTCTGTTCTGGTAACATGAAATTTATTTTGTGATCCTAACAAGTCTAATGACCCAGACAAACATGAGGCTTGCTTAGAATTTTAACTGCAGTTCTCTTCTTGACTCTTGATGGCTCTTACATTTCTTCGGTTTTCCTGGCCCTTGGTCCTTGGCAAGAGAGAGCCTAGAATGTGGCCCTATGAATGAACTGCCACATTGACTACAGCAGGACCAGGGACCAGAACATCTTCAAGACAGGCTTTCACGAAAGAAACTGGAGGGGAGAATAACAGGGAAGGTACAGCGGAATGAGAATGGTTTCGAAGGGACTGAATTCAGGGCTTGTAGAAACTACTTTAATAAGTCTACAAAAAATGGTGATGAGAGACACCAGCCTCTCTGTCCCCCAACAAACCAGTTAGACTGCTATCTACCAACAAGACCACTCTGGGAGAGCTAGAGTTCACTTAAGAAATTTTAGCAGCACAGCAGAAAAAAAAAAAAACTGAAAAAACCTGCACAAGAAGAGAAGGAAGAGTTTCATTTTGCCTCATCATCCCATTCCTCCCGCTAGCATTGCTCACCACCCAGAGGGAAAGTTCAAGCCAGAAAGAGCTCCCCTCTCTAGGAAAGGAAGGGCAGAGGGAGTGACTAGCGTCTCTAGCTTTTTGGGGCAAGTGAAGGTCCTGCTTCGGCTTTACCCTAGAAGGTACCCTCTCAAAATCCAATGCATATGTGAATTACTGGCAGGTTCCGATTCAGCAGGTCTGGAGTGGAGTCTCAAATTCCGTTTAGAACACGTCCCCATGGCACACACTTTGCATGGCAAGATTCCAGGTAACCTAATTCAACCATCTCGTTTTCAGGTAAAGACACTGAGGTCCAGAGTGAGAGAGTAACTCGGGGAAGGAAGGTCAGAGCCAGAAAGGAGTCGAAAATCTAGCTCTGTGATTCCTGGCCAGTGGTTCTCTACGGAGATTTCCCACCAGCTCTGCCCTTTGTCATCCAGGCTGCCAGGAATCAGAAATGGGCGAGTCAATCCCCCAGCTGACTCTAATGCTCAGCCCGTTTTAGAGACCAACAGATGAGATGTCCCTCCAACTGCCTTCCAGCCTAGGATGGTGCCACTTGAGACAGGTTGCTTGATGTGCTGCCTGGTGACAAGGGGAACAAGAGTCCATTGCAGGCAGGTGAAACCAGGGCCATTTGCCAGAGTTCACAAAGGGGTTGTGAGCATGGCTGGGGACCCCACCTGCCATCTCTCTTTGAAGAGAACCAAAGCCACTGAAGATGAGGAAGGGCCACTGATGAACTCCCATCATTTTGAGGAGGGAGATCTGGATGTTTCAGAATCTATCAGAGAGAAAGTAAGCAAAACTGAGGCTGTGATCTCAGTGTGGAGGGAGGCATTTCTAGAAGAAACAACCCTTTGAAGAGCTTTTGAGAATTAAATGAAAAGCATCTGAGGTGGGACAGTTTTCCTCTGAAGATGTGAGTGGCCAGCTAGGTGGCTTCTTTGCTGTGTGAGAACATGTCTATGAGGATGGCATATTTAGGGGGTCGGGGTCAAGGCTTTCCCACTGCCTGTAAGGAAAGGAGCACACAGAAGGAAGGTTCCACTAAATGAGCCTCTAGGAATGAGGGGCTGTGATGGGGGCACTGCTGGCCCAGATTCTGACCTCCTTTCCCTTTGTTTGCCACATGGATTTGTAATTCCTCCCCCTAAAGAGGGGAGGGGAGGGGGGGGAGAAGAATGTGCTTCTCTGCCCCTGGACTTTGGATTGCTGTGTAACTCAATTTGGCTTTCGAAGGGGCTGTAACACGTTGCTGAAGTCCCTGAGTTCTAGGGTGCTTCCTGACACAGCCATGGCTGAATGGCACAGGAGCCAAGGAGATGGGCCATGAGCCCGAGTGCACTCACAGTGCCAAGCCAAGCCAGTGCTCTGCTCAAGGCCACTGGTCACTCCAGAAGACAAACTGCTGAGCCGCTAAGTGAGAGGACAGGACAGCTATGGTAACCAGTCATCACCGACTCCAATTTCATAATCCCTTCTGAATTTCAGACCTTTGCTCTCATTCCTAGACATAATGAAAAGAGAAACCAGACTTTTAATCATGGTGGTTGGCTGCAGAAAGTGACACTTCTGCTAATAATAAACATGCGATCCTGAATGCTTTCCCACATCACATGCCTTTTGCTCAGGTCTCCTGGTGCTTCATACACACTCCCTCATTCATCATTTGGAGGCCTGAGGCTTCTGCTCACTCCCATAGCGAAGAGAGGCAGCTAACTCCTGGCCTGGGGGACTTTTCCCAGGCTCCTGAGTTAATAGGATTCTCAGAGGGAAGGAGGACAAGGAATTACCCATGGCCTTGCTGGAGAAGCTAGGCACTGACTGCAAATAATTTCCTATCAGTGCAACTGCTCGCCATATCAGTGCCTGACTTGGGTCTTAATCTGGTTCAGCTTCTTGCTGACTGTTGTTATCTTAGGGAGATGAACTTTTCTGAGCCTTAGCTTCCTCAACATAAAACCTGAAGAGTTACTGTCAGGGTTCTAGGTAATAACTATGTGAGAAAAAACTCCTGGTTTTATGCTTACATATATAGGTACTCATGGGTAGCTATTTTTCTTTATCAGAGCACAGAGGAAGGAGGGTTGTCCTGTGTGAATGTATATGTTGTTAACTGCACAAAGACTCCCAGCCAAGGAAGCAAATGGAGCTGAAGTCCAATCGTTGTCTCCTCTGTGGCTTGCAGCTGCCCCCAAATGAAGGGTCCTTGTTTCTAATCCACACATGGGTATATGGTGGGCCTAATGGCCCAGCACACTGACCATTAAAAATATGTTTGTATTGAAATTTCTCTGAAAGAAAGTGAAAGCCCATCACTTAACTGAGTAACTCCCAAATGATTGCTCAGCCCTTTTTTAAAAATTCAGTACATCTGGGGAGAGGTCTTGGAATCTGTACTTTCAGTCAACGTCCTGGATGTTTGTCCAAACCAAGGTTCAAGAATCACTGGGATATTTCTGGTCTCCTTGGCTCAGTCGAGGGCTCCTGAGAGACAAGAGCAGGTCGAGCAAACAAACAGGAAATAATCCACAGCAGTCCAAGTTTAAATCCCAGGGTTAAAAATCCAGAAATACCCCATGTGTCTTGTTAACAACAGCTTCAGCCTGCAGGGCCTCCCAGTGCAGTTGGGGCAGGGAGGGGCACAGAAGGGGCACATGGCAGAGGGGCAGCTTGGGAGGTGGCCAGGTCTCTGATAAGTGGCCTCTGATGCTCACTAATGATAGGAAAGAGCTTGGCCACCGAAGGCAATTACGGAGGATGAGACACTGTGCAAGCCAGAGAGTCGGGGGAGTACAGGGGGATCTTATTATCTCTCTGTCTTGCTTAATAGGAGTTAATAGTTGGAAGGGAATAAAAGAATGGTGTGTGAAGCCAATACAGTCTAATATACACACTACGTTTTTATTTCAAAGAGGATAAAGGCCCAAATTTTATACTGAAAACAAATGTTAAAAATTAATTATAAAGAAGACACCAGAGGGCCTCGAGCATGTTCCCTGGGTGACTGATTAAATGCCTGCCTCATTTAGACTGGTATAAACCCAATCTCTTGGAAGAAGGCCAAAACTATTTGCCAACGTCCACAGAGACTCTCCAAGAAAATGATCCCAGTGCCAGGAAAGAGAAAAACATACTCACCACTGCTGCCCGGAGCCAGCCACCACTGCGGGGTGGGATCCAGTCATGGGCAGGAAAGGGAATGCTTTTGCTAGGTCAGTGTGGGTCAAGTGCATCCTTTCCCACTGGAAACGATCGAGGACCCATGAAGCCTGTGATGAAGGTGGCCTGAAGAGTCCCTGCTCTCAGGCCTGGAAGGCATGGGAGCTTTTTTTTTTAACCCCCAGATTTTGTTTGGTTTCAGAGAATTGCTTCCCAATTCTCAGAATATGCAAGCTCTAATTGAATATTTAAGAGGTAGGAAATAAGCCAATGACTCTGTTATCTTTTGAATTTTAAAATCATATTTTAAAGGCAAGATAACATTTTCCTTGTTAAAACAAAACTGAAAGATTACCAAAAATGCTGACTGTCTGCCTTCAATACTTTGCACACCCCCAAACCCTAATTTATTTTTCTTTCTTTCTTTCCTTCTGTCCTTCTTTTTTGTCTCAAAGTCTGGGGGGGCTCTCTCTGACCTGCAGAGAACACAAACCTTCAGAATAGTTTTGTGTAGTATTCTCCTATTGGTGACATTACCCTGGGCATATTTTCCACACCTCACATTTTCCATTAAATGACAGGTCTTGGAATTTGATCGATGTTGGTACATACGCTAACCATGGCATAATATTCCAAAATATGGATACAATTACTCCACATTCAGCATTTTGAAAAAAGGTCCATTTTTCTTAGGCTGATATTTAGGGCTGTTCACAGTAAGATCCCAACCTATATTCTGTGTACTTTATTTTCCACAGATTCCGCCCTCCACCTCCAAAGAAACGAACCAAACCAGAGGAACCATTTTGCAGTTTCCCACAAGAGGGCAGCATTTCAATGAAAGGGTATGTGTAACATCAGTTCTTCTGCATCCTTTAAGGGCAGTCTCAGAACCTTCCTCACAAGTTCCAGTCTCCTCTACCTGCCCCTGTGTGAGGCCCTTACCACTCTTGCTGTAATTCAAGTAATTCATGTAATTCATTTACGTAATTGATAGACTATTCTCATGTCCCCTTTTAGCAGCAAGCTCTGCGAGGGTGAGAATATGGACCAGGGATGTAGTAGGTACTCAAGTTTTTGTTGAATTAAAACAACAACAACGTCTTCCCGTTTCTCTATACTGCTTTGGGAAGAGGAGCAAAGGGTCAGCCAGAAGTTGGGACTATGGATGCATTTTCCTCCCATTCATCCATCCATCCATCCAACCATCTTTCCTTCTAAGCATTCTTCTACCCCACCCTTCACTCTTCCTCTTTGGTGGTAGCCAAGAAAATATGCCTTAAGATTTCTGACAGCATTGTGAAGCTGGGGTGGGCTGGCTAATGGGAAGCATGAGACTGTGCTTAGTACAGGGGCACCTGCCCCCTCCGGTCACTGCGGAGGTATGGCAGAACGGACGATGACAGCTCACATTGGCTGGGCTCCTCTGAGCCACATGTCAAGGCTGCACCAATTCCTGGAGTTCCTGCACACTGGCAGGGCCTTCCACGTTGCATGGTGCTTTCGTTTTACCGCACCGTGACATGGATCGGACAACAGCTATTTTAGAGTTAAAGAAAGTGACGGCAAATCAAAAGAAACGAAATCTTGCCATTTGCGACAACATGGATGGAACTAGAGCGTATCATGCTTAGCGAAGTAAGTCAAGCGGAGAAAGACAACTATCATATGATCTCCCTGATATGAGGAAGTAGTGATGCAACATGGGGGCTTAAGTGGGTAGGAGAAGAATCCATGAAACAAGATGGGATAGGGAGGGAGACAAACCATAAGTGACTCTTAATCTCACGAAACAAACTGTGGGTTGCTGGGGGGAGGGGGTTTGGGAGAAGGGGGGTAGGGTTATGGACATTGGGGAGGGTATGTGCTTTTGGGTAAATTGGAAGGGGTGGTGAACCATGAGAGACTATGGACTCTGAAAAACAATCTGAGGGGTTTGAAGTGGCGGAGGGGTGGGAGGTTGGGGTACCAGGTGGTGGGTATTATAGAGGGCACGGCTTGCATGGAGCACTGGGTGTGGTGAAAAAATAATGAATACTGTATTTCTGAAAATAAATAAATTGGAAAAAAAAAAAGAAAAAAAAGAAAAAAAAAAAAAAAAGAAAGTGACGGCAAGAGAAACCGACAGTTCATGTCAGGGGCCATGGCTGGTGCCCACTGGAGCCTAGGCGGAGGCTCCCACCTGGTGAGCAGCACCAGCCCAAGGCAGGGGTTGGGGGCCAAATAGTCGCAGCCCAAGAACTGCTAGAACAAAACCAGTTCCATGACTCCTCTGGATTCCCCTCCTGGGGAGGGAAGGTATGATATGCCCAGTACACACCAAAATCAGCTGATTCAGTTTCTTTAAACCAGACTCTGTCATTCAGAAACAATGGGCTCTTACCCACCTCTGAATTTTCTACCTTCTGAGATTCTGTAGCCTCCCCAATGCGCCTTCTTCTAGTTTTCGACAAGCACAGCCTGCTGAGGTTTGTCTGGCCGGAGGGTCATGCTGCAGGCCGAGACCCCTGCCAAAGGGGAGAGCGAGCTGCAGCCTGAGCCCTCAGAACTTGGGCCGCAGGGCTGTGTGGGTCAGCTGGGAAGGGAGATCTGGCTAAGCCCTCTCTGAGCTGTCACCCCAGACTGGCTCTGCTCTCCTCCTCCCTCTGAGCTCCTGTGCCTCCCAGGACCGGCCCCCTTTCTCAGACGACCATGACTACCTCACGTGTGTCTGTAGGCCTTTCCAGGCCTCTGCAGGCAGACCATGTCTGGTAGCCCTACTCCCTCCTCTATGTCCACGTTTGGGAAATGGGCTTTTAAAAGCATTCCTGCTGGTCAGTATCCTATCAACCATTTTTCTGGTTGGTTGCTTCCTGGTTTCTACAATTCCATTCATGTCCTCTGTGTCAGGGACCCTGTCCCCACTGCTCACCCTTCCCTGGGGTCCCTCCTCTGTTCCTTCGAATTCTCTTACTGCTTCCTCTACACACTTGCCCTGTGTCAGACCTCTGTGCTCATCTCATGCAAACAGACAGGACTCCATGAGCAGCGCAAGGCTGCCTGCCTGGGCGGCGGCCAGCAGAGATGTGAACTGTGATGACCTGGCTGGGATACACCAGAGCCCCTGGGCAGTTCTTAACACACCATCAATTTTCGGGGATGCACTTGGGTAAACAAGCATCCTGAGAGCCAGCTTGGGAGCTACTGGGCAGGAACCAGTATCTGAAAGCACTGAAACAACAGACAAGAGCTACCCAGACTGCTTAAGTTGAAGGAACTGGCAAATAGAGAGGGTGGGTACTGGATATGGAAAGAAATATTAATTTTCATCAATTTTGCTCCCTATGCCCCAATCAACGAGCAATGGATGCTGCCAACAAGGATGATGATGATACAGAAGAAAAAAGGTGAAACCAGTGAATTTAACTTTCAAGAGTCTAACTTTGTTCCTATTTTAATGGTTAGAAGATAAATTAGAAACTACGAGAGAGTCTGAAAGTACCGGGCCATTTGTAGTGCTTTCCAGAGAAGAGGGTTAAGAAAGCAATTTTTAAAAACAGAATTAAAATTCCCCAAAATAAGATTAATTTCTAACTATTCTAATTTTTATTTCAAGTGCACAAAACTTGGATCCTGATGTGGAGAAGACCAATGATTTCCAAGTCTGGTGTGCTTCTCAGGTTGCTACACTGGCCCCCATCATGGGTAGGTTGGAAGGGTGCCACCTGCCCCCCAGCAGACAGCTGGGAAAAGTCCTGCCCTCGCCTTTCCTTCTATCCTTCTTTGAGGAGACTGAGACATCACATATGCCCTAGAGGAGGACAAGGTGACAGATACATTTTGTCCTAGCCTCTCTGTCATTTTCAGTCCAAAATAACTGCATTTTAAGTGTGGCTTTCCTTGTCAGCTCGGATTCTTCCTACTGGGAGAGAAGGCTACCCAAAGAATCACCAAAATGTGTTCCAGAAGTCTGCTCTGGCTCACGAGTTAGCACACTCTGGCCTCGGGTGAGTGGGATCCAGTAGGAAGCAGCCCCTTCACATCACAGAACTGGTCACCCTTCAATAAGGTCCAGTATGGAAATGATGAGTTCAGGTGAGTCTCAGCTTCCCAGCCTCCAGGCCCCCAGTTTTTGGTATCTTCTCTTTTCTTTCTAGTAAGTCATTTCACAGTAACCTTCAACTGAAGGGCTGACTTTCCACTAGTGCTTCTTGGGGAAGCTGTCCCCCTTTCCTAAACCAGCATCCTATGAAACTGTAGCAAAGGGTCATGGGTGCCTTTTGTTCCTGCCAGGGAGGTGAAAATTTAAGCGAGCACAGCTCTTCGGCGGCTGTGCAGTTAACCCCACACGTGTTTCCAGGATGACGCATGAGCCGTCGAAGCATTCGTGCGGGGACCTCACGGTTCTCCCTGCCCTCCCATTCAGTGCACCTGAGGCACGTGCTGGGAGTGCAGCATTTCACCTGAGCGCTTCCTGCAAAGTGTGAACCTGGTTCACACACACTCTCTCTCAACCTCCTTTGTGTCTCTAAATTAGAAAACCTAAACCTAAATGTCGCTTTTCTCTGATATGAAACAGTCCCATGGTCAATGGAAAGGAAGGTGACAATTAACTTTCAGGGTACACTGCAGCACGGTGGCACAAAACGCCACATGGAAGAAAGTGGTCAAAACCGAAACTCCCTTCCACAAATGACTTCCCTTGTTTAAGACCAAAGTGATGAATGTGGCTCCCGAGGCTCCTGTCAAATGAGCAAGGTAGAGGCGCGTTTGCTCTCCCCTTCCGTTGCCAGCTGGCTACGGGAATGTGCTGTTTTCATGCTGCTGGGTATGCTGATTGGCTGTTTGATGAGGCCGATTTGTGGCTAGTTTCTTTGCTTTTCTTTCTTTTCCTCCCATTTTGATACCTTCTTTCAAGTTTTCTAATAAAACAAGCTCCATTTCTGAATTTCCAGTGGGGCCATTATGGCCTAACACACAATGGACTCCGTAGGCCCTGACGAAACGCACCGTGTTCTGTTACTGAGTCCGGTAATTACAGGGGAACAGCCCGATGCAGAAACAAAAAGACGGAGGCAAGCCTCCAACTAGTTGTTCGAGTCTTAACAGTTTTCTTCCAGGTCTGATTAAAACTGTGCCTGAAAATTTGCCGGCTCCTGCTTCTGCATAAATGAAAATGAAAACACGTTTTGCTTTGCACAGTTCTTGACAAGAGTCCCATTGTGACTCAGAGAGGTAAAGGTACCCGCTTAACCATATTTGACTGATTCCCCAAATCACAGACTGATTCCTGCCAGGCCGACTTAGAGCCTAGGAGTTCCCATAACCACAGGAGGTCACTGCTGTCTCCCCGCAACTGAATTTCCTAAAACCTAGCCAAAGGCATCAGTTGGTTCTCCAGATGAGTTAGACCTCAGAATACAAAAGAGCACGCAGAGCATGGCGGCATCTGGCAACTCAAAAACATTCCATAGTAAGACACTGGCGGGTCCTCTCCCCTTCACTCCACAGCTACGGCTTCAGTAACAGAAGTGGGTCATGCTGAGCCGGCCTGTGACGCTTCTGCCCTACTCATGCCAGTGCCATCTTCCCAGACCACTGGAGGGCCACAGGTGTGTTCATGTGGCTGTGACCATGGGCTCTCATCAGCCTCTGGGGAAAGGCAAGACTGTGGCTCAGAGACCCCTTTCAGGAAAGGACCCTAAAGAACTGGCGATAGGTTCTAAAGAGACATGGATGCACAGTCAGCAGGTCTGGCCAGTTGCTCTCCCGGGCACCTCCAGGGAGGGTTCCAAGAACTCTCCAGCTGTTCCACTCCCCGGGGCCCTGTCAAGTCACTCGTTTCCATTACCCTTCAAACATACCTCCCACCCAATGTCTAGGCATTCTTCCCTCCCACAGTGATAGCCCCCTTTCTCATTACAATCTCACTGCCAAACCCTACATTTCCTAAATCAGCTCTGAAGCATTACTGAAAGAGCAGGCCTGCAAAACACCTTGGCTGTTGCCACAGTGACGCCCCCCCACCCTGGAGTCCCCAGTTCCACAAAGGACTGTGCATGAATCTCCTCATCACTCCTCCAGGTGCAGGGAGAGATCCAACACTGCAAAAGGGGGAGTGGCAGGAAGAGGTGCTGCCCAGTGCCAGGGACCCTAAGGGGCTGGCCCCGGGAGCCCACCTTCCCATCATCCTTAGCTGCAAATCTTCTCGACCATTCTGCAGATACTTTTGAAAATCTCCAGCCTTGCCAGGCAGGGCCACCCCCTCCTGCTGCTTCCCTGTTTGCACAGAGTGACAAACAGGCACTCGGCTCTGGTCTCAGGGTCTGGAGCCAAAGCAGCCCCTGGCAGGCTGCTGCAGCGTCACCGGCAGACAGACTGTCCAGGAGCAAGAGGAGCCCAGTGTCCAGGAGCGAGAGAAGCCCAGCGGGGCATGCCGTGGGCTGGGGGTGTCCTGACTCTGCTGGGAGGCACACAGGAGGTGGTGGGCCTGGGGGAGGGGATGATAACACCCACCCACGAGCCCCTGCTTTGCACGAGGTGTGAGCAAATGAGGAACCGGGAGGGGAGCTCTGCAACCCGCTGCTCTCAAAGGCTGGCAAGCTCACTCTCTCCGTGACTCATCCAGTTTCCCTCTCAGGACTTCTTAATGCCTTTTATCTGCCACAAATGTTCCTGTCAGGGAGCTGGTAGGTGTTAGATGTTCAAGCAGACTCAGGGGTGTGAGCACACACACACTGTCTTTTGAAAAGCACATTTGTCTCGCTTAAAAACAAACAAAACAACATACCTGCCTGCCTTCAAGTACTTCTTTGGGGATGAATGGCCTGCCTCTGACTTCTCGGCTCCCAGGGCTGGCCACCCTGGAGCCAGGCATCAGGGATGCGCCTGACAAGGGGCCACGGGTGGGAGGTGGTAGGGCTGGCAACCAGCACTCTCTTCAGAAATGGCAGAGCCAAAGGGAGAGAATATTAGCGAAATTTCATAAAGTTTCGTTAGTGAACAACACTCTTTCCTCTACCTTTCCCTCAACAATTGCTAATGTAAGGTCCCTTCCCAAATCTTCAAGCCCCATTTAAAATATGCTATAAAGTAATCCACCTACCCATAGAGAGATGGGGATCCAACCCCTGTGAATGGATTCAGCTCCACTCCACAAACACACCCAGGGAAGAAAAGAAGGGCGCTGCCCCAGGGAAGCTGGCAGCTCTGGGAAGCAGAAGGCAGATTAAGTGTAAGATGGGCAGAAGTAGGCAAGCGAACGGGCCCCAGGAAATGCTGTGAAACATAGAAGAAGAGCCAGCGATGGGGCAGGGGTCACAGGCAGGGGGTAGGCTCCAGTGGAGGGCATCCAGACATGTGGGGCTGCGGATGAAGGCCCGAGGGCAGGCCTGGGCTGACATATGGGGCTGGGAAGGGAGCCTGTAGCCACAGTGCAGAGAGGCTGGCACACTTCCCCAAGGACCCCCTTTGGAGAAGCCGGTCATCAGGTGCTTCCTGTGGGGAGGTGACTGGCTCTGGTGGGGGCGGGGGTTGACTGGGGGTGGTCAGGGCACTAGGGGGAGAGCAGTGGGGTAGAAGGGAATGACCAGAGCAGAGAAACATTCTGAAAGCAGAATTCACGAGACGGGCGCAAATGAACAAGGCACAAAGATGTATCTGCCAGCAAGAGTCAAGCAAGGGTGGGTGGCTGGAATCCAGGGTACCCCAGGCTGTGGGGGAGGGGCGGTGGTGGAAACAGAGCAGGAGCTACACAGCAGAACAGTGTCTTCCTGTTTCTGGGCCCCCAGAGGCAGGCAGTGGCCTCTTCCCAGTGCCCCACACACCTCAGCACCGAGGGGACGGTTGGGGAGGAGTAAGGGAGAAGGATGTCCAGTCCTGATGAACACAGCATCACCCAGCGCTGTGGGTAGAAAAATATGGGTCAAAAGTGAGCTGGAGGGGCGCCTGGGTGACTCAGTGGGTTAAAGCCGCTGCCTTCGGCTCAGGTCGTGATCCCAGGGTCCTGGGATCGAGCCCCGCATCGGGCTCTCTGCTCAGCAAGGAGCCTGCTTCCTCCTCCCTCTCTCTCTGCCTGCCTCTCTGCCTACTTGTGATCTCTCTCTGTCAAATAAATAAATAAAAGCTTTTAAAAAAAAAAAAAAAGTGAGCTGTTGGGGGTCGAAAAGGAAACAGAGGCAAAAGAAACAGCTGTAAAAACCAAAGAAAGCCAAGGACCCTGTCCACCTTCCAGCTCCAAAGGCTGGCATCTTGCCACCACAGGGGAAGGACAGCTTAGGGGTCCAGGAGGGCGGGTCCCCTGGTCAGCTTTGGAAGGAAGAGCTGCTGGGCCGCTCTGCTTCCGGACAGACCAGGAAGATGAAGGAAATAGGGTCTGTCTGCGGGAAGTATCAAGCGCTTTCCAGGCCTTATTTTTAGATTAATGTGCGATGCTATTACTAGCACTAGATTCCCAGCAGGAAGGGGCTGCAGAAGCAGCCATGTTCGCCGTCTGTTCTGTCACTTCAGCCACAAAACTTTCACCCTTGCTACCTCTCACAGATGGTCCTCACTCCTCCATTTTATTTAAAATTTTTTTCAAAATTTATTTTTCAGTTTTTTTTTAATTCAAGTATAATAAACATACAGTGTTATATTAGTTTCAGGCAATAGAAACACTTTTCTAGATACATGTCCTAAGGCAAAGGAAACAAAAACAAAATTGAACTATTGGTAGTACACCAAAATAAAGTGCTTCTGCACAGCAAAGGGCATCATCACGAAACAAAAAGGCAACTAACTGAACGGGAGAAGATATCTGCAAATGAAATAGCCAATAAAGGGTAGTATCCAAAATATATAAAGAGTATACACAACTTGACACACAGAAAATAATCCAATTCAAAAACGGGCAGAGGACCTGAATAGACATTTTTCCAAAGAAGACATCCAGATGGCCAACTCCCTCTTCCATTTTAAAACCACAGTTCCAGGAGGCATCCTGCAGGGGTCCTGGATGGCAACCTTGGCCTCAAGTCTTGGTACCCCCTGCCGTGCCACCCAGGAGTCCCAAGAACCCCTGCCACTGTACACCCAGAGTGCATACAACTTTCTCCAAGGAACTCAGGGCCATGGAATTAGGTCAATACACAAAATAAAATGACCAGCCCTTTTACCTCCCCATTACAAATTGCACTTCAAAAGGGAAAAATACAAGAAATATTCCGAACATGCTCTTCCGGGCAGTGGCTGAGCTCTGGGCTGACTCACTCTGCTTGTCTTCTTTTCCACCAAGGGAAGGGGAGGAAAAAGTGAGGAAAGACCACAGTTTCATTTCATAAAGAGACTTGGTTTTCTCACATAAACACAAACTTCTTAGTGGAAACTTTAGCCCATCTCATCAACTCCACAACTGCAGGGTGTTCTGTCTTAGGTTACTGCAATTAGACAAATACCACTTGTTTTAAGAAAGGAAATAAATAGCAAAGGGTGCTGAGATTCTATCCCCAAAGTTACAGTTTACAGAATACTGATGTCTCAGAACAATCCTGTGGTTTCAGAAAAAAGAGTCCACATATTCTCTGGGTCTACTGGAAACCTTTGTCAAAGGCCTATAGATTTACTTTAATTTGGTGACCCACCAGGGACTTTTGTCTACATTCTTCCTTTAAAAAAAAATGCTACTTTTGGGCTTTTTGAGAGAAGTCTAGCTGCTTACAAAACAAAATGCAAAAGCAAACAACACTTACAGAGTGCTCATCAGGCACAGAACAAGTAATCTCCAACATGGAGAATCTCACGCCCTGTTGTTTTATTCTGTCTGGTATTAACAATTAGTGATGACCTGCATTGTCATCAATTATATCTCAGAGTCTGTCTCGGGAATTAGACGGTAAAGTACCTGAAGCAGCAAGAGAGTGAGTCCTTCTAGTATTCTCCGACATTTCTGCCTGGTGCCTTTGTATACGTGATAACTTCTTGAATGAACGACGAACAATCGGATGAACGGCTTTTACTTTACTGTAGCTTCAGCAGGATCAGCTGTGCTTTCCCTGGGGTTGGAGGCAAATGATAGGAGGATCTGGAAAAGCCTGGTCAGGAGATGGCAAATTCGCAACACCTAAACCAGCCCTCCTCCGTGTGCCCTTGGCAGACATTAATAATCAATTCCAGGACTCTTGCTGAGTGGTGATTAGATCTCAGATTTCATCTCAGACCAAGCCCAATCATTTGGCAGCAGCCACCCTACATGCTCTGTAGAGAAGGATCTGTTTGCCTTCTCAGTGTTAGGTCCTGAGTCTTAAAAGAAACATTTACTAAAAATAAAAATAGAAAACACAGATTAAGGGTTAGTTCTCTAGTTTCAATGTCAAGCTTTTTATTTTTAAACCCCTTCCTCCTTCTCGTGCTGATTTGCATGTGTGTGTGTGTGCACGTGTGCATGTGTGTTCTGCCCCCTCCCCTTTGAGCAGAACTGTGTCTGATAATCCAGCTGACTTTCTTTATGGTTGCTCTCTCCTCCTGCCTGGTGCCTGGGACCCTCCTCCACGAGGATCACACACCTGCCTGCACTGTGACAGCAAGGAGCCAGATGTTACCATGAGAAATACTGGGTCATTCTCCTCAACTGAGAGAGACTCCATTGGCCTAGATAATTCTTCTGATGGTATACCCCAGGCTTGGTCCTTAACACAGAGGACCTGTTTCGTGTACTAGGTTTGGGGAAGCCAAGTGGTTCCCACTGGACCCTTCACATCACCATTGCTGAAGCTACCCCACCTGCTGCCAAATGTCTACCTTTCTCCAAGGGATGGGAAGGACTCACCAAGCAATGGGGAGTGGTTCTTCTGGGGATACCCCTGAAGGTTTCTGGGCACGAGGGGGATGCGGACATGGGAGCTTTCAGTCAATGATGTTGTGAGACCTGTTAGGAGCTGCAGTCAGTCAATATGAAGGAAAGAAAAGAAGAACTTGTCCCAACACTTGAGAGGCTTATGATCTCGTGGGGCAGATGAGACCTGTGTGGTGGGAAGACCAGGCTAAAACATGAACATGGCCTCTTTGTCTTGCCAGCTGAGAGATCGTAAAAGCACGAGAGGGGTTCCTTATTCCCCTCTTGTGGGAGAAAGCCGGAAAGCAGAAGGTCAGAGGCTTCCTTGGCATCTAGAGAAAGAGGTTTTTGATGACTAGTTCTTGGAAATCAAAAGGGGAAAAGCTAGATGAGGGAGAGCAGTAGGTCTCTCAAAGACTAGAACCAGCCCAGCGGAGCCCGAGGGGCAGGGCTCTGCAGTGGGAGGGGATGTGGGGCTTCTCCCTGACACTGACAGGGGAGCCTGGGAGCTGGAGGTGGAGGTGGAATTCTGGGAGCTGTGCCCCCAGGGCTGCCAGAATCTCTCGACCATGACTATCAGCTTTCTGTGTTTTTTCAATAAAAGTATTGATCAGTTGAATTAAAATATTCTCAACAAGTCCTAATATTAAAGTCTGAGATTGGCGAGAGAGCTGCCACGTGCTGCCAGGGTCTTCCGTCCATTTTCTCTAATTGTCATGATCCTCATGGAGGTATTACTGTCCCACACGTAGAGATAAGGAATAGATAAGAAAGAGGGCTCAGAAGAGTAGTAAACCTTGCCCATAGGCCTGCGGTCCCCCAGGCCACAGCTTGGTTAGACAACAGGCTTCTCTTTCCACATCATCAGGCCCCCTCTTAACTTCTACAGGGTCCTGAAGTTGGGTGTTAATGGAAGGATCCTCAGGAAAATAGTTTTATTTAGGAAAACATCTGCCTAGCTGTGGAAAGAGTCTGTGGGTCACAGCAGGGTCTGGGGTCAGCGCCTTGGATTCAATCTTGACCTTGCCTCCAAGTCACGTTTATAAGAAGCCTCTCATGATGAGAATGTCTCTCACAGCAATAAAGCAGGAGAGGAAATCTCCCCTTTAGTACAGATGTGATGAGGAAGAGCTCCAGGCTCAGCTCTAGAACAAAGCCATAAAAGATAAAGTTCAACAAAAAAGTTACCAACATCGGGAGTATTTGTATCTATGTGATTAAAATAACAGCATATCACCACTGCTGGCTTTAGTGATAACTTAAGATCTGGGCTGTAAGTGAAATGAGTTTCTGTTTCATTTCCCAAAGATGTGTGTGTCCCTTTGTTCAGGCAGTTGTCCTGAACTGCGGACAGCTTAAGGGCCCTGGGAAGGAAAGTGAACCAAGGCCTGTGCTGGCTGAGGTTCCCCCCAGGAGGCCTGGACCCCTACAGCACATCTGCTCTTCTCCTCGACCAAATGACCTGGACTGCGGGACTTCACCGGCCACCTGAAAGCTAAGTCATCCCGACAAGCAGAAGACTGGAAAGTGACAGTCCATGAGCCTGGTGGGAGCATTCTTGTGCTAGAAGGTCCTTTGTACAGCAATAGGCTGTGTGTTAGCAACACTGTCCCGTGGAGGGAAAGAGGACAAGGTGTCAGGATCTGGGTGTCCCTTGGAGGGGAGTGTAGCTTCTCACTGCCAGAATGGATGCAAAAAGTGAAGGATGGGAAGAGTGGGCCCTGGGCTCAGGGAGGCTAGTGTCTCCAGAGGCTGGTCCTCTCTGCAGATGGGGGTGGGGAGGAAGAAGGCAGACACACATCCTCCACCTCTTGGAAGTGTAAGAGCTAGGTGAGGTGTCTGTGAAAGGACAGGCTTCTAGGGTGGGCACCTGTCCTTAGTTACAAATTGCTATACTGCCGGCCTGGGTTTAAACGTTACAGGTGGACTTCCATGGTGCTTGGGGAAGGGGGTCTGAGTGGAAGGTGAGGCAGAGCCCTACTCCCCTGGTCTACACAGTAGCAGCAGCCCCAGGGTTAAGGAGGCTGGTAGTCCTGGATCTGAAGGGAGATGAGCTGGGGATAGGCAGGAACCCTTGGCAGGCAGGAGTCGGGGCAGAGAAATCAATAGCAGGCCCAGGATGGGTCTGCAGAAGATCTACACATACCCTAGTGGCACAGAGACTCACCACTGGGGAAGCTGGTCAAGTGGGCCAGGGGCTGGTATAGAGGAAATGGGGTCTTGGTTTCTCCCCAGGCTGGCGGGCTGGGCCGAGCAGTTATGCTGTTGGTCTCCAAACCTCCGGCCATGGAGAATATCCTTTCTGGCCCAGAAGATGCTGCCCTGGACTTGGGAATGATGGCTGAAAGGGCAGGGGCGGGGGAGGAAGGGCAACAGTTTGGAACCCACCCGATACAAGGAGCGCTCCCTGGGCCCCAGGCTCCCTGAACCACAAATACAAATGTTTTTGGCCTGTGAGTATTTCATCACAGACAAAACTCTTTTGGATAAACAGAGGTCTCCAATTTCTCCCTCCGTGGGTGTTCTGTGGTCACCATTTCCTCTGCTCTCCCTGGGGGGATTAGGAACCCACTGACAAATGAGCCCCCAGGGTTCCCACCAGGGGAACAGAGCTAAGTCCAGGGGAAGGGGAGGCTGCGCCATTTTCCTGGGTGAGCTTCTCTCTGGCTTCTGCCTCTCCTGCTGCCTCCATGCCACAGGGACTCTTCTGGGACCTGTGCGGGAAACCCAATACACGTGTTTTCCTCCACAAGGTCTGGCATCCCCCCAGACCGGAAGTCTTTTCCTCCTCCTCTTCATCCCCAGTGTAAGGAAGCGGTTTCAGAGTGAGTGTGGGATCGAGGACACCCTGTTGCATTTGCATGGTTCCTTTGAAATCACAGTCTTTGCCTTTAAAAAAAAAAACAAAACCCTAATTTCATTTAGGATATGCTTCTGTTTGCTTCCCTGTGAAGTAAGATAGTCTATAAGATACCCTGCAGTTCTAAAACTGATTTCAGACACCATACACTACAGAGGCTTATGAAAGTAATGTATATGAAAGTGACCTAAAGCTCAGGGCTAAGCACTTTTCAGCAAACTCACAGCCCTTGTCACCAGCAGCCCAGGGAGACAGCGGGGGGTTTGTTGGGATCGGTTTTTTCTATCAGACTCAACCAGGCCCCCCCTCCCCCCCATCCCGGGGCTCTGTCCTTTGTGCCAGTGACAGTGCAGATGTGCTGACTAGCAAGGGGCTGGGTCAAGGCTGGAGATGTCTGAGGATGTGCTAAGGACTGATTCAGGGCCGTCAATGGCTCCATGGAAAGCCCTTTGTGATGCACCCACCCCCCAGGGGGAAGGATATAAGGACCAGCCATGAAGGACCCATTTCAATTCAACAAGGATGTATTGAGGTCCCACCAGGTGCAAGGCACTGTGCTCAGCTCTGCAAGGCGGGCAGAGAGAACAGAGGACGGACAGTGGTGTCAGGGCTGTACTCACCAGTGTCTCAGTCAGCCAGGCCCCTGGCATCACGCTGCACCAACTGAACAGTGGGAAGCTTTGCTCCCATTGTCCTTGCACAACTCACTCTGAGTCGGGGGAGCTGTGGATGCTGAGAGTCACTGTCCCTGAGAGGACACACTTTTGCTGTCTCCTTGGGATGGTCTGTTCTGCAGCATCGTAAGGTGACTGAGTACCCTTCTGCAAGGGGCAGTGTGGATGTCACAGAAACACAAAGAAACCCGGAGGATGCTGACATTTCCACCAAATGCTTCCTTCCTGCGTTCCTGGATCTCACCTAGCAGGGGCCACAGAACACGGCATGCGGACCCTTTCCATCGGGCCTCTGATTGTGCACATGACTCTTGGTGCTTTAATGTTGATTTCAGCGGAACTGACAGTTGATTTTTTGAAATTGGATTAAGCATTCCAACACTTGAGAGTTAAATCGCCCTTGAAATGTGAAGACTGCAAAATGGTATCTAATGAGTCTATAGATAAAATTCCCTTAAAAGTGGGAAAAATCTGCCACGAGCCAAAGGGCTTTTATATGATGATGTATAAAAATACCCACAGCAAAGAAGTAAAATAAAAATACCTACTTATTTAGTTTTTTCAGAATTTTAATGCAAAGGCACGAATGGGCCAAAATCATAAATGAAATTTTATCCCTAAATCAAATCTTCTTCTAAAAATGATTACCAGAAGATCTCTGTTTAACACTGCTAAGCCCCACTCAATATTTGAGGCCGTCATGATCTGGCATAGGCACCAAACCCAGACAGTCTCCTGGAGTTTGGTGCTATGAGGCTTCATCTGTATTAGAAGGTGTTACACCTGATAGAGAGATTTGTGGGGGAAGCCCGGATCAAACTAGACAGTCCTGCCAACCGAACAGCAATCAACTCACATCTGATCTGGAAGATACTCTGCAGAACCAGAGTCTCTGCGCTGCTGGAAAGCCCTTGACGCAAATGAACAGACCCCACAGCGGAAGAGTCCCCTTGCGTGGAGGGCAGAAGAAATGCGCTGGTCAGACAAAACTCAGAGTTCCGAGGCTGACTCCTAGTGATCCCATGGAAGTCCTCCACAAAGAGGACCCCTCACGCAGGTATAGTAAAACTGCCCCCGTGGCTGGCTTCAAGTGTTGGCGGGGAAGGAGCCCCTGCTGTTGCTTAGCTCTGGCGTGACAGGCTGACCGCGGTTATCACTCTGGGCCGCTGCCCATATTAGACATTACTAAGTAATCACGTGCCACTTCACACCTCCTCACGCTGACTGCCCTCCCCCCACCATAACAAGGAAATCCCCTCTTCCGAACACAGACAGCATTTCTTCATCTACAGTTTTTGGACCAGAAGCCTAGGGACGTTCCTGAGGAAATGGATTACAAAAGCGCTGTACTTCAAGAGAGCATTCAGATGTCTACCACAGTCATGTTTAGAATTCCAAGAATGGACTGGTATGAAGAAGGCCGGCTCAACCAGCTCGGTTGAAAATACCAACTCGACCCAACACACTGGGCCCTTTGTTTATCTGGGCTGTTCACATAGAAATGTCCCAATTCAGAAGTATTTACAAAGAGCTGAAATGACCATTCACCAAAGACCTCTCAGGGTTGCTCTGAACTGATCAGCAATGGAGGGCAGGCCCCTAGAGAGGACAGGAATTATCTGCAAACCAGAACCTTCCTGTCAAACTTCATTCCAAAGAGAATAAAGGAAGTCACGCAGGCAATAAAACTAGCTTCTGTGAGGTTTGGATCACCTACTCAACGTCCATCACTAGCCTCTGTTGGTTCATAAAGGAGGAACCCAGAGACCACTGGGAAAATTGCAGAAAACCCTCCTGCCCCCTAGTCCTGGGAATCTAATGTCTAACAATGGGACAGGAATCAAGGGCTATTAGCATAACATTAGCTTAATGGTGTATAAGAACCGTGGATGTTAAAGACCAGGTAACAAAAATTGCAGGAAGTTCCTGCAGTTCCCAAGCCATCTCCCATGGAGGGGGAGCTCTTGCTGGTGCAAGATAGTCAGAAGCTGGACCTGGTGACCTGGAAGGGACTGGCCACAGGCAAATCTCTGAGGCCTGGTACTGTCCTGTGCAGTAACTCAAAACTAAGAGTTAATAAAGTGTTAAAAATGTAAGAATAAGATCTGCTTTTAAAAATAGCATTGTCAGGTGTATCCATACAATTACATCCCCTGCATTCAGATAGGCTGCCGGAATGGAAGAGGGGGCTGACTTTTGGCAATGGCCAGGGAACTGCTCATAGCTGTCAGCCTGCTTTGCCTGTGCCACTGCCCTCTGTGACGACCCATGAATCTCGTCTTGTCTAGAGTGATGGCAATTACCAAGGACCTTCGTGCATTACTCCCCTGCCTGAAATGGCATTGCTGTGAGTTCTGTTGGAATCTGAGGACACCCCTGGAAGTATATTTCATGTGTCACTATTACCTAATGCCCATGTTTGGGGTCGGGGAAGGGACAAGAATGTTCTCAGAAGCAGTCAGAAATCTTGTGATGGAGAACTGGGACCTGGGCGAAGGAGCAGCTGGTTAGAGTGCAGACAGGGGAGCCTCAGGTCCCACCTTGCTGGGAGGAATTCCAAGTTCAGGTCAAGTCTATGCATCTTCCAAGGGTTTCTCACCCCTATACGGTTCTCCAAGGTATTTTCAGTGCTGAGACGAGAAGGCATTCCCTGATCTACCTAAATCATGGTGTGCATGGAGCCTGGACTTCTCACTGCAAAGCCCTCACTGAGTTTTTGGATTTACAAAGTGTTAGCAACAAGGACAGATTGTCCAAGGTCTGAGTCTTTAAACCAAGAAGCCAAATCGTTACAAATGATCTTCACTATCTTTACCCTATCCCTGTGATCTGTTCTCACCTTTTGACAAGAAAAAAAATACATACTACATGAAAAAACTGGAGTTATAAAACACTGTTCAACATAATCATAATTTGGTTAACCAAAAATATATGCATATATTTACAGAAAAAAATGCTAAAATATACAGCAAAATAGTAGTAGTGGTCCCCTCTGCCATCTACCTCTGCAGTTTTCCTGTCATGCAGGATGCCAATCTTGTACCCCCTCTAGAAAGCTCTTCATTCTATTATGCACATATGGAGGCTAACAATATATGTAAAATACGACAGCTCACACTTTTAGATTTCTGCAGGAAATAATCCAAGGGCTATTAAATGCACACCAACATTACCATATGATGCTGTGAGGAAAATTGCCACACTTGATCTACACAATTGAGGCTTAGTTTGAAGTCTGTTAGCATTTTCAACCATTCAACTGAAAATTGACCCTCTCTGTTCTAGATTATGGCAGTCAGCTAACACAGTAGCCTCCAAACTTTTCTAAGCACATGACCCCATTAGCAAAAGAAAAACTGTGGTCATGCTAGCCGCTGTATGCATATTTATTTATAAAGTAGGTGCATATACTACTATGCTAACATATTGGGTCTGTTTTCCAGTGCAAGAGAATAGAACTCTTCTAGTCTAATCTGCATTTTCCCTGCAGAAAGTGGGTTCTTTGGTGGTACCCCCCACATTGGAGATCCCAAGTTCTGGAGACCTCAGGTTTGGCCAACTGAGAGAAGAAAGTGGTCATGGCTGATATTAATTTCCTGCCCCTTAGCACAGGGACCCCAGACACTGTCACCATTCACCCCTCTTACATGCAACAGAGGTCTGCCAGCCACACCCTGGAAACCCCCAATCAGATGAGCAGAGTGGTCTCGACCATCTGCACCTGCAGGTCACCAGCAGGAACTCATTTTTCCTGGGGCTGAAAGTCCCATCCCACAGTGAGGCTCGTAGCAGCTAAGACTAGGGGCCTTGGTACAGCTGGCTGAGGTCCAAGAAACTTCCGAGAATGAAGCACACTCCCCCTTTTTTTTCAGATGGCTTTCTAGAAGATGATTAAATAGAAAGGCTTTAGTGATTCTTTCTTCTGCTTGGAAATCTATAAATACAGACAGCTGTCAGAATAGTAGTATCAGAAGTTTCTGGATTTTTTATAAAAATCTGATGTCAATTAGGACATTAAGAAAAGTTAAGACATCTTGGTACAATGCTGCATCCAGATCTGTCCCTAAAATAGTTGGTAAGAAATGCTGTGAATCTGCATGGTTTTCTATTTCTTTTAAACAAGTTCTGAGTGCCATGGGAGAATGTTCTCAAATTCAAATCTGGGGAGTGATGAAGATTAAAGGTTTAAAAAGTATATATGTATTTATACACACACACACACACACACACACACACACACACACACACACACATATAACCCTGAACTATGTGAACTCAAAACAAAGTCTTGTATTTGTTAACCTAAATCCCATTTTTGCCAGGTGGAGGGCCTGCACAGTCTAGGGTTTCCAGTAGAAAGCAGGGAAGCAAGACCCGTTCTCAAGAATGAATGAATGAGGGCACCTGGGTGGTTTCTGCCTTTGGCTCAGGTCATGATCTCAGGGTCCTGGGATTGAGCCCCACATCAGGCTCTCTGCTCAGCAGGAGATGCTTCTCCCTCTCTCTGTCTGCCCGCCTTTCTGTCTGCTTGTGATCTCTCTCTTGGTCAAATAAATAAACTCTTTAAAAAAAAAAAAGAATGAATGAATGAGTGAATGAATGGACGGATAGTTGCTTGCATCACTGAGGTATAGGTACATGTAGGCTCTGATGATTTGATGACCCACTTTTCTTTTATACAAAACTAGCGCCATTTTGAGGGGCTGCCCAACTCCCTCAGCCATGAGAATAAAGCTCACGCTGACACTACTGAACGAGAGATGGTGGCGGCATTTGTGGAGTGCTGCAGGGTGCTCTGTATACATGGCTGAGAAGCCACCTTGGCAAGGCCAGAGGATCACTGCACCCTATTCTTTGCTCACCAGAGGAGCACCCTGGAACTGCCAGAGGCAGGCAGGAAGGACACATAGCCCAGTGCTCCCCAGACCCTCTTCACTGCATGCATCTTGGGACTACCCTCTCCAATACCAAAGGTTCTGAGGCAGACCCATAACTGCAGAAGAGCTTTCTTCATATGGCTCAGATTACTAACACTGTCCTTGACTGTGTTCACTGGTAAAAGGTGATTTTTGATTGGATAAACAATTTTGGCCTTAATGAGCAGAAAGACACAGGACTGAGAACAACCTCTTAATTCCTGCTTGGTTGACATCTCCTGGCCTTCTTCGTCCTCTCCCACCTGGGATACATGTAACTGGTGTCTTGCTGTTTTACCAGCAAACACTGGCACTGATGTGGGGCTTTGCTTTTATAGGGCTGTTTTGAGTATATGTGCTGCCGAAGCGAGCACTATAGGGCTGTTTTGAAAAGAAAGTTCTGATCGATCTCCAGAACCAGAAGCTCACACCTGTGTCCTATACCGTGCAGCTCAGGGCAGGGAAGGAAGGTTGAAACAGGCAAAGTCTTTGTCACCCAGTTGAGGAATCCAGGAAGGGACAAAACCCAATCAAATGCTACAGACTGCACTGATGATCCTGATCTGCTCAGAAAGGTGGATTTTAGCCCCATAGATCATCTTATCAAGTGAGGGGTCAGCATGAGGTAGGAGGTGGACTCTTGGGCTTCTGGAGAGTCCAGGGCAGGCCAGGTTTTCCCAACTCTCTCCATTAAAGACAGCACAAAGTGCCACAACAGGGAAGCGCCTCACATACAACCGTGGTGCAAGCTTTGCACGCAGTTAAGTTGCCTCCTTCTCTGGTCCTCAAGGTCCCTAATGTGGTACCACAAACATGCAAGTAGGGTCGAGCAGTGGGGACAAGAGTCTTGGGTATCCTACTTATTGAGCAATTCCTATTACCAACCCACCAAGCCACTTCCAGAAATGCATAATCACTTCTTTTCTCCTCTGAGCCCAGAGAATGTTTTTAAAACATATTCAAATCTTATGCAGTCTAAAAGCTTGATGACAAGAACTCTTATTTTGGCAAGCAATATGAATAGACGGTTCATAGACGAGCACATTCAAATGGCCAATAAACAAAGGAAAGCTGCCCTACCTGAGGAGATGTCAGGGAACCACTAATCACCCCCACAATCAGCTATCACATCACTCCTTCAGTTTTACCAATCAGAAAGGTGAGAAATCCCACTGCTGGAGGGTCAGGCGGGGAATGGCTCAACATCACTGGTGGAAATGTAAATTAATTCAGTCTTTTTAGAAAGCAATCTGACAACATAGATTCCAACTTAAAGGGCACATTCCCTCATACTAAATCTTACTCCTGGCAATCTTTTCTGTGGTAGACACTGTTGGGTTGGTTTCCTACTTAGCATTCATTTCCCCCTTCCTCTTTGTAACACAAAGCTAGGTTTCCTCAGGTATCCACCTCTGTCCCTACACAGCTCACCTGATCTTCACCCATAGCTCCTTTCAAGGACCTAGCAAATCTAAGAGTAATCTCATCTCCCTTGCCCATGACTGGCTCGGGGACATAGGCCTAAGCCAGTTGACTCCTGGTGTTCTCCTGGCTCCATGGTTTGGTTCAGAACTAGACATGTAACCTGTTCTGGACTAACAAGACTGAAGCAGAAGTCTCCCAAGGACATCTGAGAAAGATGGTTCCTCAGTCTGAGGAGAGACCCCAAAAGACTCGTTCTTCCTTTGGCTGTTGTTGAATGCAGTGGCCAGGTCATAGATGATAGCAGGCATCTTGTTTTTAGTCTAAGAATAAAGCACAAACACGCAGGAGAGCAGGGGCCGGCTTGAACCACATTTGCCACTTCACTGTAATTTATGAAGTATTTTAAACACAGAGAAAGACACAGAGATTAAGGTAGAGAACATCCAAGTGCCCAAAATTCAGACTTTACAAATGTTCACATTATGCCACATCCTCCAGTTCTACATGTTAAACCAAACTTTACAGACACATCTGAAGCTCCCCTGTAGGTTTTCCTACTCAGTAATTCTCTCACCTTCTCTGAAAACAATCACTACCCCAGAACTGGTGAGTATCTTTCCCTTAACCTTTTAATATTTATATTATATGTGCATTAGAATGGACTATATGAACTGGTCAATATCAACCATTATTACCTACATATTTTACCTATACACATATGTATTTTGTATAGTCCAACACAATATATATATACATTATATATATACATTTTATATATACATTATGATGCCATCATAAATGGCATCACTGTATATACAATTTAACAACTCCAGTGACCAATACACTTTTGAGGTTTATCCACATTGATCCCTGTCATTTTAGCTGCCACTCAGAACTGCATTGATTAAGTGTGCCAAAAAGTATTTTTTCATTTCCTACAGATGGGTGTTTAACTTGTTTTTCATTCTGTCACAGGCCCTCCATCTCCTACAGCTCATGGAAAGGGTCTCTAGAGTAGAACACCAAAGTGCAGTTGCTGGGGAGAGGCTGGATCTTGAGATTTACTAGGTGCTGTCTGCATTTATAACCCCATCATCCAGTATGACAACTTCTACTTCAATGCTTCCTCTCCCATCTGGCTCATTTTCATCAGATTTCAATAGTTTAGCTAATCTGTTGGTTATACAATGGTTGCCTTTTGAGGTTTTAATGTGCATTTCCCGCATTATTAATTGAGCATCTTTTCATATGTTTATGAACTATCAGTTTTCCCCTTCTGCAAAGGACTTCTCCCCTATACTTGGACCATCTCTCTAATGGCTTGTTAGTGGTTTTCTCACTGAATACTGGGCATTCTCTAGGTAGTCTGAATTAGTTCTTTGCTACGTGTTTTAAATATCTCCTAGTGAGGATCTTATTTGTCCACATTCTAAAAATGGTTTCTACTGTCCTTCAAAAACTTGAATTTTTTTTTAAAAGATATTATTCATTTATTTGACAGAGAGAGAGTACAAGTGGGGAAGTGCCAGGCAGAGGGAGAAGCAGGCTCCCCACTGAACAGGGAGCCCAATGAGGAACTCGATCCCAGGACTCCCAGGGATCACCACCCAAGCCAAAGGCATCTACTCAACGTACTAAGTCACATAGTCACCCTCATAAGCTTGAGTTTTTATGTTGCAAAATTTATCAGTCTTTTCCTTTTATTGTTTGTGCTTCTTTTGTGTCTTATTTATGAAATCCTTTTCTTCAACATAATAAAGCCCACATATGACAAGCCCACAGCTAACATCATACTTGATGGTAAAAAGCTGTAAGCTTTTCCCCTAAGATAAGAAATGAGACAAGGTTTCCCACTCTCACCACTTTTATTGCTAGTCCTAGCCAGAGCAATTAGGCAAGAAAAAATAAAAGGCATCCAAATTGGAAAAGAAGTAGTAAAGCTGTCATTATTTGCAGATGACAGTACATTATATAAAGAAAACCCTAGAATTCCACCAAAAACTCTTAGAATAAACAAATTCATTCAAGTTGCAGGTTACAAACTCAACATACAAAAAATAGTTGCATTCCTATATATTAATAATGAACTATCAGAGAAACAAATTAAGAAAACAATCTCATCTACGAAGGCATCAAAAAGAATAAAATACCTAGGAATAAGTTTAACCAACGAGGTGTAAAGCCTGCACTGAGAACTATAAGACATTAATGAAAGAAATAGAAGGAAACAAATAAATGGAAAGATAATCTGTGCTCATGGATTGGAAGAATTAATATTGTGAAAATGTCTGTACTACCCAAAGCAATCTAAAGATTCAATCAATTCCTATCAAAATTCCAAAGGTTCCAAAAAAACAAAAGTCCCGGAGCAGACAGCTTCACTGGCATATTCTACCAAATATTTAAAGAACAGTTAATACCTGTTCTTTCCAAAACATTGAAGAGGAAGGAAAACTTCCAAATTCGTTCATCACTATGATACCAAAACCAGATAAAGATACCACAAAAGGAAGAGGGAGGGAGAGAGAGAGAGAGAAAGAGAGAACACTACAGGCCAACAGCTCTCATGACTATAGATGCATAAATCTTTAGCAACCAAATCCAAGAATACATTTTAAAAAAATCATAAACCAGGATCAAGTGGGAATTATTCCCAGGATGCAAGGGTTGTTCAATATTCACAAAACAATCAACATGTTTCATCATATCAAATAAGCTTTTGGGACTACATCAAAATACATCTGTGCAGCAAAGGAAACAATCAACAAAACTAAAAGGCAACCTACTGAATGAAAGAAGATACTAGCACATGACATATCCAATAAAGAGTATCCAAAATATACGATGAACTTATATAATTCAACACCCAAAAAACAAATAATCCAATTAAAAAATGAGAAGATATGAAGACATTTCTCCAAAGAAGACATGCAGATGGCAAACACTCACATGACAAAGTGCTCTACGTCACTCATCATCAGGGAAATGCAAATCAAAACTACAATGAACTATTACCTAACATTTATGGGAAGTCTAAATAAAATAAAAAACACAAGAAACAATAAGGGTTGGCAAGCATATGGAGGAAAAGGAACCCTTTTGTACTACTGGTAGGAATATAAACTGGTGCAACCACTGTGAAAAGTAGTATGGAGAGTCCTCAAAAAATTAAAAATAGAATTACCCCACAATCCAGCAATCTCACTACTGGGTATTTATCACCAAAATATAAAAACTCGAATTCAAAGGGATATATGTACCCCTGTGTTTATAGCAGCATTGTTTACAATAGCCAAGATATGGAAGCAGCACAAGTGCCCATCAATTGATGAATGGATAAAGAAGATGGGTACATATATATGCAATGGAATATTATTCAGCCATAAAAAGGAATAAAATCTTGCCATTGGCAACAACATGGATGGAGCTAGAGAGTAAAAAACTAAGTGAAATAAGTCAGTCAGAATGTGTTACGGTGAGTGCTGTGAATTGTATAAGAGTGATGAATTACAGACCTGTACCCCCGAAACAAATAATACATCATATGTTAATTAAAAAAAGAAAGAAAGAAGTCAGTCAAAGAAAGACAAATAGCATATGATCTTGCTCATATGTGGAATTTAAGAAACAAATGAGTACTTCTCAAAGGAGACATACAAATGGCTAACAGACACATGAAAAAATGTTCATCATCATTAGCTAACAGGGAAATTCAAATCAAAACCACCTTGAGATACCATCTTACACCAGTTAGAATGGCCAACATTAACAAGACAGGAAACAACAAATGTTGGAGAGGTTGTAGAGAAAGGGAAACCTTCTTACACTGTTGGTGGGAATGCAAGTTGGTGCAGCCACTTTGGAAAACAGTGTGGACGTTCCTCAAAAAGTTAAAAATAGAGCTACCCTATGATCCAGCAACTGTACAACTGGGCATTTACCCCAAAGATACAGATGTAGTGAAAAGAAGGGCCATATGCACCCCAATGTTCATAGCAGCAATGGCCACAATAGCCAAACTGTGGAAGGAGCTGAGATGCCTTTCAACAGAGAATGGATAGAGAAGACGTGGTCCAAATACACAATGGAATATTACCCAGTGATCAGAAAGGATGAATACCCAATATTTGCATCAATATGAATGGAACTGGAGGAGATGATGCTGAGTGAAATAAGTCAAACAGAGAAAGACAATTGTCATGTGGTTTCACTTATTTGTGGAACATAAGGAATAGCATAGAGGACACTAGGAGAAAGAAGGTGAAAATGAGGGAGGGGAAATCAGAGGGGGAGAAGAACCATGAGAGACTATGGACTCCAGGGTTGGGGGACAGGTGAGCCTGGTGATGGGTACTGAGGGCACATATTGCATGGAGCACTGGGTGTTATATGCAAACAATGAATCATGGAACACTATATCAAAAACTTATGATGTACTGTATGGTGACTAACATAACATAAAAAAAATATTTAAAAAATTTTAAAAAAAGATGGGACACCTGGGTGGCTCAGTTGGTTGGTTAAGCAGCTGCCTTCGGCTCAGGTCATGATCCCAGCGTCCTGGGATCGAGTCCCACATCGGGCTCCTTGCTCTGCAGGGAGCCTGCTTCACCCTCTGCCTCTGCCTGCCACTCTGTCTGCCTGTGCTTGCTCTCCCTCTCTCTCTCTCTCTCTCTCTCTATCTCTGAAAAATAAATAAATAAAATCTTTAAAAAAAAATTTAAAAAAAGAAACAAATGAGCAAAGGAAAGAAAAAGAGACAAACCAAGAACAAGAACGAACTCTTTTTTTAGATACATTTTTAAAAGATTTTATTTATTTATCTATTTTTCAGAGAAAGTGAGAGAGCATAAGCCGGGGGGGGGGCAGACAGAGGGAGAAGCAGACTCCCCACTGAGCAAGGAGGCCAATGTGTAACTCAATCCCAGGACCCTAGGATCATGACCTGAGTCAAAGACAGATAGGCGCTTAACTGATTGAGCCACCCAGGCATCTCAAGAACAAACTCTTAACTATAGAGAACAAGCTGGCGGTTATCAGAGGGGAGGCAGGTAGGGGGACTGGTAAAGTAGATGATGTAGATGAAAGAGTACACTTATCATGATGAAAAAAAAAAATTCCAATGGCATTTTTCATAGAAATGGAACAAACAATCCCAAAATTTTATGTAACTAAAAAAGAACCATGAAGTAATCTTGAAAAACAACAGCAAAGTGGACAAACTGTGCTCCCTGATTTAAAAACTGGATTACAAAACTATAGTAAATAAAATGGTACAGTATTAGCATACCAACAGAAAAGCTGACCTATGAAAAAGAGAATCCAGAAATAAACCTAAGTATATCAGGTCAATTAATTTACAACAAAGCAGCCAAGAATATACAATGGAGAAAGGACAGTATCTTCACCTAATGGTGTTGAGAAAAATGAAACAGCCCCATGCAAGAGACTGAAACTGGACCACCATCTTACACCATACACAAAAATTAACTCAAAATGGATTAAAGACTTGAATGTAGGACCCGAAGTCATAAAACTCTTATAAGAAAAGAGAGGCAGTAAACTCCTTGATATTGGTCTGGGAATGATTTTTTTGAATCACCAAAAGCAAAGGCAGGGAAAGTAAAGATAAGCAAGTGAGACTACATCCAACTCAAAAGCTATGCACAACAAAGGAAACCATCAACAAAATGAAAAGACAACCAAAATAAGAAAAAAATAACTGTTAATTATATATCTGATAAGGGATTAATATTATATATATATGTATATCCTAATATATATATAAAAAACTCATACAACTCAATAGAAAAAAAGAAAAAGACAATAAGATTCAATTAAAAATGGGTAGAGGAGGGGCTCCTGGGTGGTTCAGTCATGAAGCCAGATCTGCCTTGAGCCCAAGTCATGATCTCAGGGTCCTGGGAGGAAGCCCACATCAGGATCCCCACTTGGCAGGAAGCCTGTTTCTCCCTCTCCCATTATCCCTGCTTGTGTTTCTTCTCTTACTGTCTCTCTTTCTGACAAATAAATAAACAAAATCTTTTAAAAAGGGGGGGATGGAACACCTAAATAGATATTTTTCCAAAGAAGACATACCAATGTCCAACAGATACATAAAAAGGTACTCAACAGCACTAATCATCAGCAAAAGGCAAATCAAAACCACAATTAGGTATCATCTCACTGCCATTAAAATGACTTATTATCAAAAAGATGATAACAGGTGTTGATGATATTGTGGGAAAAAGAGAACCCTGGTGCACTGTTGATGTAACCACTATGGAAAACAATATGGCAGTTCCTCAAAAAATTAAAAATATTACTACTGTATGATCTAGCGATTCCACTTCTGGGTGTTCACGTTAAGAGAATGAAAACACTAACCTGAAAATATATGCGCACTCCCATGTTCACTGCAGCATTATTTACATTAGCCAAGATGGGGAAACAACTTAGATGTCCATGACAGATGAGTGGATTAAAAAAAAAGGTCTATATAACATACATATACAACATGTATGGATATTAAGAGCATTATGCGAAGTGAAATAAGTCAGAAAGAAAGAGATAAATATTGTATGATTTCTTTTGTATGTAGAATCTAGAAAAACCCCCAAAACAAAAAAATTGCATTCATAGGGGCACCTTGGTAGCTCAGTCATTGAAAGTCTGCCTTTGGCTCAGGTCACAACCCCAGAGTTCTGGGATTAAGCCCTGCACTGGGCTCTCTGCTCAGTGGGGGGCCTGTTTCTCCCTCTCCCTCTGCTTGTGTTCTCTCTCGGTCTCTCTGTCAAATAAATAAAATATTTTTAAAAATTGCATTCATAGATATAGGGAACAGACTGGTTGTTGCCAGAAGCAGGAGTGGAGGTTGGAAAGAAATGGGTGAAGGGGGCCAAAAGTCACAAATTTCCAATTGTAAAATAAATAATGTGGGTATAATGTACAGCATGATGACTATAGTTAATAATACAGTACTGCATACATGAAAGTTGGTGAAAGAGTAGATTTTAAAGGTCCTCATCACAGGAGAAAGAAATTTTGTAACTATGTATGACAACTGATGTTAATTAGACTTACTGTAGCAATCATTTCATAATAAACACACATATTGAATCATTACCCTGTACATCTGAAACTAATATAATGTTGTATGTCGATTATATCTCAATTAAAAAGAAAAGAATGTGGAATGAGGTGACTCATCCAGTTTCAAGGCCCATGGGTTCATCCTTTAAGGGTTATATTTTGTTATATTTCACTAGAGTTGGTTCTCAGTTGCCATTGAGGAAACAGGGGGAAAAAAAAAGAAATTGTTCCCTTCCCAAGGTCATAAAGATATTTGCCTGTTTTTCTTCTAAACATTTAAAAACTTTGTCTTTCACATTTAGGTCTTAGAACCATCTGGAATTTATTTTTGTGTGAGATGTGAGAAAGCTATCTAAGTTTATAATTCCCTGTATGAAAAAATCAGTCATGGTAGCCCAGTATATTGACTTGGCTCCCTTTTTCCACTGATTAATAATACCACCTGTAAAGTATAACTCTGATAAACACTTAGACCAAAGGGACAGACTAGAGAACACAAATATTACATCTCTTCAAATATTGTATTATTTTAATAACTATGTCTTTAGGAAAACCTCTCTCACAGTGAAGGCTACATCCTTTCTTCTTCATCCTGGGTTTTCTTGGACCTTTACTCTTCTATAGGAATTTTAGGATCAGCTTATTAAATTTTGTGGAAATTTTTATTAAAGCTTCTATAAAAATTGTACTGAACTAATATATTAACTTGGGGAAACTACTAGTTTATTTCTCCATGTATTTTCTTGCCCTTCAATAGGTTTTAAAATTATTTCCATATACATCTCACACCACCGTTATAAGAATTATTTCTTAGTTTCTTATAGTTAACAGAATCTTTTCTATTTCACTTCTGTCTTAGAAGTTGCAAGTACTTAAGAATGAACTTTTACCCAGCAAAATCTCTTAATTCACTGAACAGTTCTGATCACATAGATTATTTTGAATTTTCTACATAGATTACTATATGGATTTCAAAGAAATGATAGCTTTCTGCTCTTTTCAATCCTCATACCCCACAGGACTGCCAGGAAGTGTTAAAGGCATCTCTGCCGTATCTCCACTGGTAACACTTGGCCATTATGGCTTGCTGTTCCTTGTAGGCTTTTGATAAATGCCCTTTTATCAGGCCCTTGATTCACACTGGTCAGACACATTTTAAAAATTGGGAATAAAAATAAAATTTTCACCAAAAGCTACTCATGCATTTGTTGCGATGACTGAACACTTTCTCTCCTTTAATCTGTGATTGTGATCAATTCTGCTAATAGAGTTTCAGATGTAAAGTCATCCTTGCATTTCCTCGTGTTGAGGTATTCTTTACTAATAAGTTGCTGGGTTCATTTGAGTCATAAATTACTGGGGATTTGTGTATCACTTTTATTGTGTTTATTAAGCACCTGATTCAGCCTGTGAGAGTCTGGTCTTCTCTTACAGCAAAAAGGGTTCTAGTAGGCACAAACCCAAGGAGATAAATGGATTGGTGGGCATTGCTAATACGCACGCGCATGCCCACCCTGCCAGAGCCTGCTTCCGAAGTGCAGGGAAGGCCCTCGGTGAAACACGTGCTCATACGGTGCGACATCCGTCCTGTGGGGCTCTGCTGCCACTGACACGGATGAATTAGGGCTAGCTCCAACAGCTGACTGTAGCAATGGGCTCCATTTATTTAGTGACAAGAGTAAAATGCAGAGAACCACAGAGAATATGATCTCACTTGTAAAACAAGGACCAAATCACATTTTACTTATGTTATACATACGTGAATTTATGTCCATGGGGAACTGTATGGAAGGAAACACACAGACTCTGAATACTGCCTGCCTTGGTGGGAATGGTGGAGATGGGAAAGAGGAGAAGGGTTGATTAAGAAAAAATATGTCCCCCCCCAAAATAACCCAACATACATACAATTGCTTTTTATGTAAACTGCTTTATACTCTTCTGCAGAGATTTTTATGATAAATATTTTTTATCATAAATATTATATAAAGAGAAAATGTTTAAAAATTACTTTCATGGTACATTTTTGCAAAGGGACCCTGGAAAGATGCCTTTACTTGATTTTGTCTGAAAATGTCGCTTGCACGTCAGCACCTACTCTCCCTGAACTCCGAAGCCCAACTCAGCCCCTCTGAGCTAACAGTGTGCGCAGTCACACTTGCTCACACCTGAAGAGGAGACGGTCTGAGCTGTGAGGGCCTTAGGTGGACCCACTCTATGCTGACCCCACAGCACCCCAGACCCTTTATTTGAGAACTCAGGCAGTTTAACAATTAAGAAATGTTGGCATTCTGTCCACTTCTCAGAGATGTCACCAACCAAAAAGGAAAAACTTGTGAGCTGGTTGCTCACCACCTCCAAGCCCCAGGCAGGAAACAGAAAACAGATGTCCTCAATGGAGTGTTTTGCTCCTGGCAACTTCTCCTCTCCTTGCTTTTACAGCAAAGGAACAGAGGGGATGGAAGAAGAACATAAAATAACGTTATTTTTTTTTTTTTTCATCTGCCCTGACGGAAAGCCACTTGTCCTAAGACTGGCTTCACAAGTAAGGCAAGACAGGCAAAGGAAGGCAGAGCGGCTGCTTTGATGAAGAATAGGATGTTGCCGACTAGCGTTTCTGCGAATTACCTGAGGCCACCAGGGACTTTCTCTAGGGCTTCTCTGTAAGGAAATTACTGACTCAGCAAACATTGCTAGTGCTTGCTCTGGGCCACAATCTTAGCGAAGCAGTAGAGATCTGACCACCCTGCCCTCCAGGAGCGGATAGTGCGCTGAGAGACTCCAATATTTAAACCAAGGCTTTAAGTCCTATACCAGAAAAAATGGAGAGTCTTAAAGAAAACTACACACACACACACACAAAAGAAATAGCTTATCTCTAAATAAATCAGTACAACATTCACAGAGCAGCACAGCTGAAGTCTTCTGTCAAGAGCCCTGGCATAGAAGTCTAATACTGTGGAAGATGTCAGGGAGGGAGAAAAAAGGAACAAACGGAATACAGAAGAATTAAAGTTTGAAACAGGAAGAGGAAATAATATGTGATAGTTATCACCCCCGGGTGGGCAACAGTGTGAATGTTATGCAGCCACTCACTTCCGTAGCACTTACAACCTCTCTGAGGTGGCGGCATAATCATTCCCATGAGCCCCAAAGAGAAGACAGGAATTAGATGAGAGGCACAAGGAATTCAGTGACCAATCTCTTACCCCCAGGTCTACTTTCCCCGTAAGATTAGGAAAATGACATGCTCCCAGAGAAGCACTGGGCTCTGGGCTGGGCTGAGGGGCCTGGTCTAGAGAGAGAAACATCCACTTGTATTCTAAGGCATGTGGGGGCTGTGGACAAGTCTGCAATGTTTCTTCGAGGCAAGTTTTCCCATGGCTCCAAGGGAACCATGGCAGAGGATAGTGGTGACTGAGCTTACTGTGTCCTCCAGGGTGCCAGGGAGCAGGGAACCATCTTCAACTTGATTATCAGTGCCAGCAGGAACCTCAAGGAGCCTTGGACTGGTGGGGCTTCCCGCTTCATGAAGGGCTGTTCTAAGCATCTCACATTTGCTTGCTCATCAACCTCAGAGGCAAGTCCTATCACCTTCCCATTCTGCATATGAGGCCTGTAAGGTAAAGGCAACTCGCCCAGACTTATAACCATGACTGAAACCCAGCTACTCCACGATAGTAGATGGTCCCATCACCATGAAGTTCTGGCCCCAAACTTGCACATAGCAAACCAGAGCCCTGGAATTAACTGGGCTCCCACACTTTGGATGGCAGCTCATTATCTATTAACTTGTTCTTTGAGGGAGCTTGGGGGTCCTCACCCCATCTTACCCCAAATGGCTTACCCTGAAATTCCTTTTAACCACATACACTGAGGAAGTCTGGGAAAGAATTTTCCCCATTGTGTTGGATTTCTCTGTGATGGGAATGCACTTGGGCTGTGTCCAACCTGACAGCCTTTAATCTGGCTGTATCTTCAAGCGGAACAGTAACTCACCCCCACCTGGGCCCCAGGCCATTCACTCTGCACTCTGTTGACCTGATAAGACTCAACCCGTGCTGGAGACAGATGTCCTTGGTTCCGGGCTTAAGCCTCCCCCTAGCATGTTGTCTCCCCCAGGCAGATGATTCTGGGCTCAGTGTCATCTTCGTAAACTGGGCAGGTGGGACCAAACAGCCTGGAAGTTTCTCTCATGTCCCAAGTCTAAATTGTGCACCTTAACTGAGGCCTCCTTTCTATGCTTTCCAACTAAGCTGAGACAACTTGTTAACTGGTTTTCATAAGCTGCTGTCCTCAGATTTGCTCCTTTCCTTGGGAACACGAATGGGGAAAGCCTGAGTGTGTGGGAGGGGCGTGAGTGGGTGAATTATGACTTAGTCGATGACAGCTGATACCACTTTCTAGTCCTGAGAAACTCACGTGAGCAAAATACTATCCAACCCAGAAAGTAGCGATGAGAGTTCTCTACTGATTTTAAATGCAAGCTCTAATCAAGCAAGTCAGTGCGGTCAATTACTGACCCCCAACCTTAGTTTAAAAGGGAAAAACAAACAAAACAAAACCTAGCGGCTTCCTGTTCTATCAAGGGCTATTGGCACCTTTTCCTTTTAATTATCTCAGAGAGAATGTCACATAGAGCTAAAACTGTGAGTGCAGGCAAGACTGGGATCCGATTGTGCCTCCACGCGTCCTCACTGTATGGCTAGGGCGATCTACTTAGTGCATCGAGTCTGCATTTCCTCAACCAGAAAGTCAGAACAGTCAGGTGCCCCAGGGCATTACATAAAATCCTACGGAAAAAGTCCCTGCTAAGTGTTGGTGTCTGGATACTTGACACAAACAACAAATTGTTGAAGCAAACAATTTCAAGAGAAATAGAAAAGGAGACTTTAAAGGTGGCCTAACAGGCCGGTGTATTCATATGTAAACAATGCATGCTGAAGACCTGTGTGTTTTATTTTCTGTACAATATACCTCAGTTTAAGAAGCTGAAGAAGTGGGGCGCCTGGGTGGCTCAGTGGGTTAAAGCCGCTGCCTTCGGCTCGGGTCATGGTCTCAGGGTCCTGAGATCGAGTCCCGCATCGGGCTCTCTGCTCAGCAGGGAGCCTGCTTCCCTTCCTCTCTCTCTGCCTGCCTCTCTGCCTACTTGTGATCTCTCTCTGTCAAATAAATAAATAAAATCTTTAAAAAAAAAAAAAAAGTAAGAAGAAGCTAAAGAAGTACAGGCCCAGAGACAGCCCTGAAGGTTTAACAATGACATCTAGAACAACACTATTCATTCTAGCAAAAAAGAGAAACAATGTAAACATTCAGCAGTAGGTGAACAATGCAGTAAGTTCAGGTATTTCCACAAGGTAGACTGTTGTTTATCTATTAACATTGTTTTCACAGAATGTTTAATGCCCTGAGAACATGCTCAGAAAAAAATGAAAAGTTGAGGGAAAGGAAATGAAACTGTGTGTAGAGCACAGTTCCAATTTATGGCTCACATCTACACAGACGAAGACTAGAGGAATCAGAAGGTGGTCTAATCAGTTGTCATCCCTGGAGGTATGACTGTGGGTGGCATTTATTTTCCTTTATTTGTCTGTATTTTCTAAACTGTCTCAAATGAACATATATTACTTCTAGAACCAAAGAAAAAAACAGTAAGAAATAAATGCACTTCATAGAGTACTTATGAGTGGTGATATTATGGAAATAAGGCACATGCTAACGTACTGCACCCCCAAATGGGCATGTGGATTGTTGTAGAAGAGAAAAACATCCTACCTCTCATCACCAGAGAAAATAGAGCCTTTGCCCAACCCCGAGATAGAAAATCTGGAAACTGGGTTTTGAGACTATGGAAATCATGGACTAAAAATCTAAGGAATCACTTGAGCATGCTGGGAAATGAGGACCAATAGGGAAAAAGAAAAAAGCCTTCAGAATTATTTTAGAATTTCAGTCCTAGAGAGGGAAGTTTCTCAGTGAGAAGGACCTTGTTTCTAAACCATGATTTTTCTGTGACAGACAGCTAGAGACTAGTTCAGGGATCATGTGCTTGTAGTTTCATTACCATTATCACTATTATCATAACATCACTTTGCAAAACAGTGAGTTGTCTAAGATGTGAGGATGGCCATAGATTTCTGAATTTAAATGCCAAATTGGAGTTTATCTCCAAAGAAGGAAAATATTATATCACTGCAGCAATGAGTACTTTGACTGTGTGGGATTTTACACTCACATCCTTCTTTTTTTAAAAAAAGATCTGAAGTAGAATATCATCTTTGATTTTTGGTCTTTATCTCAAAATGTCTAATGTTCTTGAAAGGATAGCATTAAAAAGTCTAGAAAGAGAATTTCCTCTTATCCCAGCGACTATACTGCTGGACACTGGCAGGGAGATGCCCTATTTAATTACTGAGGGCAGAGAGATTTGGGGAGAGAATGGGTTGAGATTAGAACCACAGCCACTGCCAGGAAAGCACCCCAGAGTCCCCAAACCTCCTAACCATGGGAGACAAGGCTTACCATCAGCTCTCCTCCAGAGGGCTCTGCCTCCAGCGAGGCATCAGCTCAGACTGAGGCCCGGCCAGGAGTGGCCATGGGCTCTGGGAATGGATATCATACCCCTGGGAACAAGGGCAGGGATCTCAAGGTGAGGGTAGGAAAGTGAAAGCAATTAGGCAAAAGGTAAGAGGGGCACCTTGCAAGTCCATGGGCAGGGCAAGAAAGTGGCACCAGGTAAAAAGGGTCAGCTGTGTGAGCTGATTTTCCAGAGAGTAACTGTGTGGATAACAGAATGTGAATTTCAGCCAAAGACTTTTGATCTTTCCATAATTAGCAATCTGGACCATGGAAGTTACATTTATATTCATAAGGAGTATTTTAGGATGGGACTACACCTAGCCCCTGTCTTTCAAGAAAAATTCAAACGTTTTCATTTGTTCACCTTATGACAGCCAAGAATGCTTCCATCCATCCAGATCCATCTCTTCATCTGTCTATGCATCCATCCACCCATCCACCTTCTATCCATCTGTTCATCTGTCCACCCAGTCATTACTTAGTGTACCATTCATTGTGCTGGGTGCTAAAGACACAAAGCTGTTGGGAGCAGGGGAGGGCTAAGGTGGCTGGGCGACAGACATTGGGGAGGGTATGTGCTATGGTGAGTTGGGGAAGACAGGGATGTGTGACAGAAATGGCCCACAACACAAGACATCCTACGATGAAGAGTTGCAAGGCTTGGTGACATCCAAGGGAAGAAGTCACAAATAAAGAGGAGGATCTGAGGATCTTGGCCAGAAGGTGAGGACTAGGAAGGCCAGCAGATTTCTTGCTTCAGTGACCTTCTTCCCACCCCTGACAAACCCCATCTTCAATGAAATCCCCTTTAAGAGAGATAAGAAGTCTGGAGTGGCTGAAGGTCTATGAGTGGAGGGGAATCTGACAACAGAGACAGGCAAGGGGACCACTGACCTCAGCTAGGAACACCGTGCTACAGAGCTGGGCCACCATGTGGTAGATAGAACACTGGGGGGCAGTATTTTGGCTGTGCTGACAACTAGAAACTGGGCCTCCCAGCTGCATGCCCAATGGCAGTAGCTGGCTCCTGGGGTGCAGCCAAGGTGGGCTGAGCTTCAGGTATGAGGGAGGGCTGTACCACACACATTCTCCCTCCCCTGGGAGTGGTAAACCATTGCTGGGGCAACACAAAGTCATTAATGTGGCACTGTTCTGCCATTTTTAATTCATGCCCTTTTGAGTAACCAAGAAAACTTCCTACTCCCTGAAAGATTTTGAAATGTCCCTTCTACCTCCATACACCATAGGGAGTTGGGGAGGTATCTTTGGGCATATGTTGCACAAGTCCACCAGCCAAGACTTGTCTTGGCCCCCTCCTGTGCTCCTTCCCCATTTCCATATATAAAATGGCAATATCAAAAATTCTACTTCAAACTAAACCTTCCTGGGTTATCTATAATTCTCGAAAACCACCTCTAAGAACTGTACTGGAAGGCTGTAGAGTGAAGGGTGAAGGGTGAGTGAAGACCATCAGATCTGAGGCTATAGGCAAGTGGAGAAGAGGATCAGGGTGACAGGCTGACCCCGGGCAGGGCTGTGGGCATGGCCTGTGCAGGAGATGCTGGCAAAGGGACAGGAACAGAATGCATGGGCCTTGGGCAGTGAGGCAGAAGCAAAAGTCAAGGACAAAGATGCCAAGAGTTATGATTTGGATAGCCTGATGACTACCTGCGCTGTTAACAGAGATAGGGAAGCCAGGAGGACAGGACCTGACAAGAAAGTAATGAGTTCGGCACTAGAATGGCTAAAACGTTAATGGGAAACACAAGATGAAATATAGGGTCAAGACTCCCTGGCCCCTTATTTTGGGATTATTTGGGATAAGTCACACAAAAATCATATGAATTTTTTAGGGCTCTCAGCTGTGTTTACCCTTCCTTCCACACTTCCATCCATCCTTCTTATCCTTCCTTCTATCTGTCCATCCATCCATCTATCCATCCATCACATATTGAGCATGTAGCGCATATTAGTGTGTGCCAAGCACTGTCAGGGTGAGGGGGATCCAAGAGTGAAGAGACAACCTCTTGACTCTCATGGAACTTTACTTTCTCACTGGACATTTAAAAATAATGACTCAAAGAAGGCTCCCTTGAGGAAGAAGTGCCTTTTTGTATTATCAAAAAGATGAGATAGCAAGGATTGGCAAGGATGTAAAGAAAAGGGAACACTTGTTGGTGGGAATGTAAGCTGGTATAACCAGTATGGAAAATCGTGTGGAGGTTCCTCAAAAAAAAAATAGAGCTATCATATAATCCAGCAATCCCACTAATCCCACCAATAAAATCGTTATCTCAAAGAGGTACCTGTACCTTCATGTTCACTGCAGTTAATACACAATGCCAACATATGGGAGCAATCTAAAGGTCCACTGATGGATGAATGGGTAATGAAGATGTGATGCACATAGTGGAATATTATCCAGCCATAAAAAAGAAGGAAATCTTGCCATTTGTGACAACATGGAGAGACTGAGGGGATAATGCTAAGTGAAATAAGTCAAACAAAAAAAATTGTGTATGTTCTCACTTACATGTCAAATATTAAAAAGCTGAATATAATACAGTGTATGTCCTCACATGTGGAATATAAAAAATTTATATATATATATTTTTATAATATAAAAAAAGCTTATTTCTCTTGGAAATAAGAGAATCAGATTCTGGTTGCTAAAGATAGAGGGGATGAGAAAATGGGGAAATGCTGGTCAAAGGGTAAAAATTGCCAGTTAGAAGATGGGTAAGTTCTGGGGACCTAAAATACAGCATGGTGACTATAATTAACAATAGTGTATTATGTACTTGAAAGTTAAGACAGTAGTTCTTAAGTATTATCATATCAAAAAATGGTAATCTTATAAAGTGATAGAGGTGTTAACTTATTATAGTTATCATTTTCTACCATTTTATGTGTATGAAATTATCACATTATACATCATAAACTTACATATGTCATGTCAATAACATCTCAATAAAGCTGGAAGAATGAAATAAGGAGTGTCTTTTAAGCTGAGATCTGATGAATGAGAATGGAGAAAGGGTGATTTCAGCTCCAAGTTTGGGGCAAGCACAGTGCATTTAAAGGAAATGAAAGAAAATGGGCAGGGACCCAATGGTGCAAGGCCTTGAGGGCAGTGTAAGGGACTTTAGTCTCCCTTTTAAAGGTAATGGAAAGCTTTGACTGGACTGTTTTCCCAATTCTCCCAAGGATGGTTCATAATTGGTATCCTCCTAGATGCACCACAGAACAGTTTAATCTTTACATGTGGATGCCTTAGGGCTTAATACTTTCAAGGGACTAAGAACTACTGACTGTATTTCAACAAACTCCTTTTGTTATTTCAATAACTATATTCCTCATTCAGGGGCTCTCAGTCCAAATCTGCTTTATACGAAGTTTGACCATCCATCCTGGGGGAGGCAGAACAGCACAATGGTCACATACACTTGGGCTGAAATCCCAACTCTCATCATCCTCAAGCTACTACCTCAGCCAATTTACTTAACCTTTTTTTTTTTTTTTAAGATTTTATTTATTTATTTGAGAGAGAGAGAGAGCACACAAGCAGGGTGAGAGCCAGAAGGAGAAGGAGAGGGACAAGCAGACTCCCCGCTGAACCAGGAGTCCAACATGGGGCTTGATCTTAGGACCTGGAGATCATGACCTTGTTGAAGGCAGATGCTTAACCATCTGAGACACCCAGGTGACCCAAGCTGCTTAACCTCTATGTCTCAGCTCCGTCAACACTTATTTCCATGACTTCCTCCAACATATAATACTATGAGACAATTCATAATGGAGCCTGGCATACATTTTCTTCTTTTGACTGGGCATCTACAACTATATAATTATATATAATAATAATAATGTCATTGAGCTGGAACCAGAATCTTGTCTTCCACAATGAGTGAGAAGCAACTTCATTAAAACATATCTTTAGTTCATAGTCCTTGTTATCCTATTCTAGTCCACAAATTGAACAAAATAGAACTGTTATCCTTCCTAATTAACTCCAGGAAGTGAAAATAATTTGGGATTCCCCCCCCCCCAGGGACTGGTGGTGGTCTTAAAGTTTTCTGGACACTCTGGACAAGGAAAGTACAGGGAAATTTTCACATATGGGCTCAGTTATGGGCAGCACATGGCAGGAGTATCTCTTGGGGCCATACGAGAGCCAGCACAAGCCAAAGCTATATAATGTGACCCTTGCTACTTGCTGGATTAGATGGGCTCGGAGCCACCAGTTATCTCTTGGGAAGTGTTTGCAAGACTAACTGTAGACATTTCTGACCAATACCATCTTAAGGGTTATCTGAAAAGTGGCAGAAATCACACAGACATTATTCTCACAGTGGAAGAAACCACAGTGTTTCCTCACCCATCTGGATCAAGAAAGGTGGGAAACCCAGCCTCAGATATGCCCCAAGCACCTAGAACAATGGGTGCTCAGTATATAATTGTTGAAGGGAGGATTTGGGGGAATAGAAGGCTTTTCTGGGTATTTTGATGTGGGAATATGAAGACCCAAGATGGGATTCTACCTGGAACAGAATATTTTCCAGTACCCGGGCCAACCTCAATCTGGAGTGCACAGCAGAAACTCCTCTAGAAGGAGGCTGAGAGTTAAATCCACTAATTCAGCAGGTCCTCGTCTGTCTCATTTCACGGTTCCCAGGGCCCTTTCCCACACATTCTTTCAGTTCCTGCCAACAACTCTGTGAAACAGATATTATCCTCTTTCAGGGATGTGGAAACTGAAGCTAGGAGAAGTACCCAAACTAGGCTTCTCGTCACAGGCACTAGAACGCTTGTTAAAAAAGCAGAATCCCAAACCCCAAGCTTCAGACCTACTGGATCAGAATGCAGGTTTGGGGAGGGGGTGGCTTAGAGGATTCCTTTATTACTTAATTACCCCCAAGTGACTGTTATCAATAATCATCTCCATTTAGGAGCCACTAGGTCCCTGGGTGATCACAATGCTGGGAGCCCCACCTGATATTCTCCCTGAGTGTCTCTCCATTTGCCTCACAGGGCTCTGTCCCTAGATTGGCCATGAACTATTCTCATCTGGTAACTTACCTGGGCCAGATTTAAACCAGCATCCTGGGAACCAAGCTAGCAGGTGTATTCATGGAGGCTGTAAGGGGCAACCTAAGCCAGCCTACTTCATATCTTCCCACTGTATTGCCAATGTGTAACGTATTCCATTCGCATTATACTGATATCAGTATGAATTTTAAAATCATACCAAGAGCAACGGATGGATTTTAGAATGGTACTATGTGTGGACAAAGAATCAAACGGAAGAGGGGTAAAGAAATCAGCATTTCACATGGGAAGTGCCTCTCAACAGTGCACAGGGAGAACCCACCTCCTTCTGTTGAAAGTGAGCAGGGAATAATGAAGAAGGCATTTGAATAATAAATTATGTATGGATGGTGGTGACAGTTCTATATACTTGCACTTATGTGTTGTTTCTGGTGATTCTACCCTTCTAATCTGATGATCAGTTAATGATTTCACCTTTCCATGCTCCTGCTCTTCCTTCTCACACACATTTTTAAAAATATGAAAACATGGTTTATGAAAACAAAGCAAAAGATTAAAAAATTCAACGGAGTTCTCCCGTGGGACTTGAAAACAAAGAGACATTTCTTCAGAGAAGACAGAGGATGGAATCACAAACTGGACCTAGGAAGTCTAGAAAAGACAAAGAATTAATCTGATCTACAAAGGCCTTTGGCCGACATGCAGATTTTTACTTGGATGATCACTTTGCCCTGTGCTGTTGGCCGAAATACCTACAGCACTGTAAATGATATACATACCTTAGCAGAAGGAGGAGGAAGAAAACTTGCTTTTGACATTATGTGTCAACTCTACGTCAATTAAAAGAAAGCTTGCTTTCTTTGTGTCTAGACATGCTAATAAGAGAACAACAGTTGTGAGCAAGAACTTAAGGACAGTATTATATATTTTAAGAAAAAAACCCTCAGAAAAAGTCAACAAATTCCTCTATGATATTGAGCAATGGGCTGTTCAGAGCTATTGGATTTAAAGAGACCCCGATGGCAAAATGGAACGGTACCTTAAAACAGTCTTTCCTGGGCATGGTGGTCTACCTAGAAGGAGGAAAATGGCTGTTCTGGTCACTTACAGTCAATAAAGACCCCGGCACCTTCCATCAGAGGTAAGAATAAACAATGGAAGATTAGATCTCTTGCCTAATCAAAATTCCTACTTTTTCCATAGGAAGGGCCTGCCTGGCGAGAAAAGATACTTTCTCTGCAGTGTGGTTGTCTTGCCCAATGTTTTATTCCTTGGTTTTATACGTACCATCAACAACATATAATTTAAAGCTACATCTGAAATGTTCTCTACTCCAATGCATCTGAGTAGTACTCAAATGCATCTACTCAAATGCATCTGGACCCTGTGTGTGGATAGGAAAAACATCATCTATCAAGTTACGAGTCCTGTGCTCTGAAGGACTCTGCCAGACCCACACGTGAGCACAGGAACAGGAAGGCCAAGGCATGCCCATCTGTCATAACCACTGCCTTCAGCTTGCTCCCCACTGATCACAGTGCCCAGGGCAAGAGTGCTTCAACAGCTCTCAAAGCTAACAGGTACCCTCTGGCTCCTAGTGTCTCCCTGTGTGGACAATACCCTCTGCTAAAAACCAACAAATACTGCATCGCTTCCAATCCTACCCAGCACCCATGTGCCCTGGAAGGAGACAGGTGAGTGCATGGATTTCCATACCTTCACAGACAGGGGAAGGGGAGCCTGACACTGACCGAGGCGGGTGGGAGTCCTGGTAGAAGAATCCAGTGGCTTGGAGATGGGGAATCCAAGCCCGGCCTACCCCTGCCCTTCCTGCGGGTGGTGGGACTATGCCCCGAAAGTGCTGAGACTCTGCCTTCAGGGATGCAGAATGACGCACCAGCCACACCAACGGGCCTCACGATGGATGGCATCCATGCTTGCCCACACCCCCAAGGCCCCCTGTTCTGCAGATGTGCAATGGGCTCATGCCTGGGGTTAGAGATGCCCAGAACAAAAGGAAAGTGTACATAGCGGGGCTAGGCAGGGCAATTGGTCTACTCCTGGTCTTACTCCTTCCTGTGTGCCTTTCTTCTCTGACTTGATAGAGGCAGAAAGAAGACAAAATAGCATTTTCCTCTGTTCTGATGTGCAACAGAGAAGCTGGGCCCTCTCCTGGATTTGCCTCTCCTCCTGTCCTTATCTCCCAATACCCTCTAAAGCAGTTTTTACAGTGCTTACCGGGATCTAGGTATGCTCAGCACCTTAAAGATGCTTTGTTTAATCCTTAGAATAACCTGGGAGGTGGGCACTGTGGTAAGAGAAGAAGAAACAGGGCTGGAGAAGGGCAGCGGCACCTGTCCAGCTCTGAAGGCTGGACGGGGTAGGGGGTGGTTGCAGAAGGTTCAACCACTGCACACCAAACCACAGAGGTGGAATCCCAAGGACAGAAGCAAGCCCACAAGGCAGGTGTAAATGCTAGGGCCAGTTTTTGGTGAGCTCCTATTCATCCCTGCACGGGTTAACACCTGTGGTCAGCCAGAGATCATAGCCTCCTAGCACCCTTGAGAGAAGAACTCACAGAGAAATAATGCAGGGACAGAAGGAATCAGAAGAATCGGACCCCGACCTACCCCTGCCCTTTCTGCGGGTGGGAGCAATACTGAGGCTATTGGCAAAGGCCAGAGTCAAGACCCAGGAGACAGGGGTCATAAGGGCAGGCTGAGAGAACCAGTCCTGGATGTGATTCAGCTGTACTCAGCCCTGTAGCTGAGGGCCTGTGACCTTGAGCCAGTTATTAATGTCACTGTACCTCAATTTCCTCATCTGTTCCGTGGGGAAAATACCTCCTAGGGCTCCTGTGAGGATTAAATGTTTAGCCTTAAAACTGTAAATCCTTATTAACTCTTAGCTATTACCAAATCAACTGGGTAGCATAGCGACTTGCTGGGTGAGTTTTGGTTTTGGTTTTTTTGTTTGTTTGTTTGTTTGTTTTTTAAGAACAAGATCACAAAACATACCGCACCTTCATTTGGTTGAGCACAGGCAGATGGTTTAGTGGGAGTGGGGACAGGAAGGTGAGCTGGAGGAGGTCATCAAGCCAGTAGGCGCTGCCTGCTGGGTTGGCTGGAGGTGGTACTAGCATAGGTGCCTCCCCAGGGGAGGAGGTGCTAGAAGCTGATGGCCCGCAGGGGTTGGGAGCAGAGGCAGAGACTGCTCAGGGCGGGGCTCCCTTGGCTGCATCTAGAGGAAACTGCCCTGAGCTGCTTGTGATCCGGCTCTGCAGTGGCTGCAAGCCGAGCGGACTCGCTGCAGTGCACGCGGAGGCCCATTCGGTCACTCAACAAATCTGCGCCCAGACCCTGCTGTGTGGCAGAAAGTGAGGACACTGCAGAGAACCGGGCAGGCAAGGTGCTTGCCCCCTCTTCCACTGTTGTGAAGGAGAGCACAATTAAGAGGGAAACATGTTAATCTCAAACAGGGATAAAGTACTTGGAAGAAAATCAAATAAGCTGATGGGGTCCCCAGGAAGGCCTCCTTCAGACACAAGCACCAGGAATGGCCCACCTGAGGTGGTGAAATCTGAATTGAGGTTTGAATTACAAGAAGGGGACAGACACAGAATGCGAGGGGCAAACGCAAAGACCCTGAGGCAAGTTCTAGGAGCACCCTGGAGGCCCGTGCGTGCTCGGGAGGACCAGTGTGAGCAGCAGGAAAGCAAGGAGACTGGGAGAAGGGCAGGCAGGGGCCAGGTCCTGAAGGACCTCATTGGGGAGGCCAAGGTGAAGAGCCTGGATTTTATTCTGAGTGCACTGAGAAGCCAGGGGAACACTTTCGGTCAGGGGAATTACGTGATCTGGTTGCTGTGAGAAGTAGAGCAAGATCAGAAATAGGGAATGAGGAACTGCTGTTTTTATAGGTCAGAAATGGCCGAACATTGGCAATGGCATGTGGTTCAGCCTTATTCCTGCCCTGTTAGATGGTTGTTGGGAACAAGAGCAATGCTTTAACAAGACTGTGGTGGCTGCAGACACCATGGCATATTCCAAGAGAGAGCAGCCCGCCTAGGAGGAGCCTCTCAGGTGGCGGGTGGTGGAAGCCTAGCAGTGGGGGTTGTTGCCGTGCAGTGTATCCGTGACCCCACACAGCACATGGGAAAGGACTTCCCAGTGAGCGCTGCCCTTCCACCATCCTCCTGGGTGCTGGGTTGCTCACGCTCTGCCAGTACAGAGCCAGCTCCCCACCAATGTCCCTGACTATAAGCACTTTATCTGCTTTATCACAGACACGTGCAGTGAAAGGACCCCCGTGACGCCTTTGCTCCCCTGCTTGCACTGTTTCTACCACCACTCACTTCCTGGGTAGAAGGGAAATTCTCCGGAGGAGAGGGGTCCATGCAAGAAGTGGCCACATTTCATCATCATCACTCGCTCCATGCGGTGACAAGGCTCCATCTGCACCTTGACAGGTCCCTGTCTTAAGGATTCTGTGGTTAAGCGCAAGGCTGGCTGGTGAACTGCCAAGCCCAAATTAGCACTCGGACCAGATTAGCACACATTCCTATTTTTCTACCCATCCACATTTTTACTGAGGCGCATATGACACTCAGTTCCACAATGGTGTGAAGGTTATGCTTTTAAAAATGTGAGAATATGGCATAAAAATTTATCTTTGGGCTGTGTAACCACATCCAGTATCCAGTATCTGCCATGCATTTTCAGATATTTCATGAGGCTACTATGACCATTCTTAATTTCAAAAACCACAGGCTGTCTAACAATGAAACAATACCTTGATGCTATTGTACACTTTGCCTTTCATGCTGTTAATCCTTGAAGCACAGAGGGGAAGTGCCTGTTTAACCCCTCGGCCACCTGGAGACTGTTACAGAGAAATCCTATGGGGCAAAGACAATGACATTTCATTGGAAATCAAACCCCACACGAATCATTATTGATTATCAGCCAGTGGAGCACTGTATTTGGGATAAAGTTTGAAGAAAGGGCAAGAGCTTTTCTCTTTGAATCTATTACAAACTAGTTACTGAGGGCCTCTGGGGCTGCTCAGTCATTCCTAATTTATTCTTTCTAGGATATGTTGGGTTTGTTAATGCTGGTCAATCATCTAAAGCAGAAAAATAGGCCACTGACCTGAAATAAAGAGCTTAAAATACGTAAATTACATAAAGATGAAGCCACTAAGGGAACTGAGTTCTGCAAAACTACCCCAAAATCAAGTCTTTTTCAAGTACACAGAAGATGTTGTTTTCTGGGTGAGGAAGTCATCCTGATCCCCAAAGGACAGTATTAAAGTAAGCCTAGAGACAGTGTTGCCTAAAAGGTGGCCAGAAGTCAAATATTGCTCTCGAGGGAGGCTGGTACAAATGGGTTTCTGCATTCCACCTTATTTCTCAGGGAAATTCAAGACACCCTAGTGGGGTAACTGGAACGCCCCCAGTCCCCAATGTGCTGCAGCCCTACACCCACAGCCGCTCAAAGAATTCCATCCTTCTCTGAGTTGCACTTAAAAATTCAAAGAATACATTTTTTGCATAAGTAAATATCTACACAAATAACCTCTACTACTCTCCAGTAATTTCATTCCCAACATCAGCCTTGATAAACAAGGGATGATCAATAACCTCTACAAAGTGGAAATGACTTTCCCCTTCCTTCTGGATTCAGCCACAACAGACCATGATACAGTATCACGTTGCCTTGGTACAAGCTTTTATATTAAACCATTCCCTTTCAATTGTTTATCAAAATGAAAATATATATTTTTTAGTGAATCTTTGAACCAATCAAATAGGATATTTGTCTCAAATGTTTCAGATACTGAAGAATGTTCTAGTTTTCCAGTTCCTACTCTTTCTTAGAACAGAAGCCTAAACAATCAAGCAAGCAATTCACCCCCACCACCACCCCCGCCCCCAGTTTTTCTCCTAATGATCAAGAGTTTCCGGTAGAGAAAAGGTTGCTTTCTAGGTTAAAAAAAAAAAAAAAGGAAAAAAGCACAAGTTGTAATCTGCAGGGTAACGGTCTGCAGTGGAGTTTTTAAAAATTCCCTTAAGGTCTTTTAAATGGATTTAAAGAAGCCTTGACAAACACATGTTCGCATGGGTTACTATCTAATAACTGAGTGTTTGTGTGTATTTGTAGGAGCACAACAGAATTCAGACCATCAGTAAAAGATTATATACACCATAAGCGTCTCCTGGGGATTTAGTGCCAACTCCACCTACGATAAACAAAAGGCCACACAGAGACCGTGCCACTAAAGAGAATGGGGGGGTGGGTTCTACTGTCTGCTTCCTCAAATATCTACATTTCAAGGCATCATATCTCTTTGCTCAGGGGGAACCAGCCCAGCTCTCTTTAATTCTCTCCTTCCTTACATCCTCTGTGGGAAGTTTCTGCTATCCCCAAGACCTTAGAAAGATCGATGTTCTGCTTACCACGCTAAATGTATAATTGCGGTGTTAAGTCCTTGCGTTCATTCTGTGTGGGGTACGTGGTGCGTGGTTCACAGACAACGCTAACATGCCTCCCATGAAACAGGCACAAAGACCCACCAAATACACCGCCCATCTACATGCCAGATTCCGGCCCATAAGCCTAATCACATCCCAACTCCTCTCTGTTATTACTCTGAAAAATCTGTTCTCATGTCATCTTCAGAATATCAATTCTATGATTACTTTTCAGTAGACAATAAAGGCATTTCAAAAATTTCTGTAGTGAATATATAAAATGAAAACAACATATTGTCTGGTAAACGTCCTGTTTTCTTCTTTTTGCTTAACCACTCCAATAGGAATATGATGCCACTAGAAAAAAGCCTTATTTAAGAAATGAAGCCAAAAAAAAAAAAAAAAGCTTCTAGGCCCCTTTTCGTGCTAGTTACTTATTACTTATTGATCTAGGACGGTTTTCTCTCTTGCTCATTCTCATAGAGGCAGATGCTTCTTTATTCCCAGCCTAGTGGCTGTCAGGGATTAAATCATATATGCACATACATGTAGCATGTTCATCTATTTTACATATAATATAAATTGGCAGTATACTGAAAAATTAGATCATTTTTTAAAAAGTAAAAGAGGCATATCAGATAGAATATACAAGTTTGCAGAAAATATAAACCCAAACAAAACAAACATAAACCCCAAATAAATGTTACCATACTTTATTCATTCTTACATGGCTCCTTCCCCCTACTATAGAAGAAATGCATACTTTTTTCTTGCCTTTAAAAATCAGAGTAATACTTTAAGTAGTGAAATTTCTATTGTTGTTAGATCAGCTATTTCCATAAGGGAAATTTATAATGATTTAATCATTAACAATATAAACATCTTCTGTTAAAAGCACATTTTACATTGATTGAACTGAGAACTGGTTGGGTTGAACAGGCTTTTAAAGTACCGAATCTAAAAATAGGTCTATCAAGATCTGTAAAGACATTTTTGCTAAGTGTTCACTGGCCTAAAAATATCTTTTAAAAACAATTTAGCTAATTTGGCTGACGGGTTCATATGAACATATCGACCCATCGGCTGTGATTTCCTGTAGGACAGATTAGTACCAAATTAGTAACACAATCCAGGTCAAGTTTACAGGCATAATAGAGTCCCTGAAAAATATAAGGGTGCCTGTGGAGATAATTTTTTTTTAACAATGGGAATGTGGATGGATGGATGAGTAGAGGGGTGGGAGCATGAAAACATGAAAACCAAACTTGAGAATAAAATAAGAATATAGAAAACACCGTTGAAGTGATGCCTCCCTTTTCACTGCACCATCTTTGTAATGAAAGGCAACATTTATTTTCACGTGCCTTGATAGGAACATGCCAGTGACTGTTTCACAGAAGTAACATCAATCCTAGAATCATCCCCGAACTGAAACAACACACCACCCTGTCCAACCTTTACAACACGCAACGCCCCCCCCCACCCCCTGCCCCGAAGTAGCTACTTGTCAGATGCTGGGCTTTACAAAATAACAGTGTCCTTTATTTGGAAACACTACTATTTAATTCACTGATGGAGGGGTGCCATTCCTAACTAGCTTTCCATAAACCAAAGTCTGTGGTCACTAGGTAGAAAATGTAAGGGGGAGGGGGGGCGGTGCCACGACAACCTTTGTCTTTCAACCCTAGCAATGAACATGCCTGGGAAGTGCAGACGGCTCCATGAATTCAGGATTGCCTAATTACTAAAATAAAACACACTTTATACATAAATCAATAAATCAGCCTGCAATGGCAAGATGGGCAGCCGGTTACTAGACGAAATGAATATGCATAAGCACCACCTCCTAGGAGAGCTTCTGTGCCCGGGCAAGATCACAAAATCTGAAAGGATGGTTCCAGGAAGGCGGCAGGCAATGCCCCGTGAGAAATGGCACGCGATTTACCGGGCAAGAGAAAATGCCCAGCAAAGAAGTCGGGGGAGGGGGCGAGCTCGGCTCGCAGGAGCTCTAGTGACAGTGAGGACGACCCCTCACCTTGAAGAAGGGGAGGAGCGGGCAGGCAGGGTCCGCGCCTGCCCCGGTGCGCACGGTCCAGAGCGCAGGGGCGCAGCTCCCCGAGCCCGGGTACCACGCAGCCCGCCCGCGCTGCACCGCTCAGCTACTTACCCCGGCCGCGTTATTAATAGATGCTAATGGCTCCGTGAGATCGAGGAGAAGTCTCTTTCTTTTTTGTCATATGGAAATTCCAAGTTAAAAAAAAATCCTGAAGCAGCAGTGGGCTCCCTGGTGCAGTGGATATGAGTTCACACTCCGCCCCCAGCCGCCTCCACACTCCCCGCCAGCCCCCAACTTGCTGCAGCAGGGGCCAAAAATCAATCCGGAGCTGGGAGCGATCCTGCGCGCAGGCAGACAAAGACTTCACCGGGGCAGGGCCGGAGTCTGGCTTGGCTTTGAAAGCGGTAACCTGCAAGTAGCGTCGCAGAAAGGGGTCCGACACGTTTTTCTCCAGGGGATTCTTTCATGACACCCTAAAATACTGAAGTCCTGACACTGTCCCACGACGGCGGGACAGTCATGTCCCACGATTCTCCAAAATACATTCCCAATCCCCTTTGTGCAAGACCAGAAAACACCTGACACACCCACCCTATTGGGGTCCAGTCCCAAAGACCTTCCTCTGCCTTGCCACCCAACAACCCCTCAAAAGCCCCTTTGGTCTGGGGTGGGAGGAAGGGAGGGAGGGAAGGGAAGAAGGGATTACGCTTAATCCATTAAGAGATACCATGATTAATATCAATCAACTATTCCAAGATAAACTGTTTTACTAAATGAGTGGAAAATTTAAAAAAGAAAAGAAAAATTAAAGTAGGTCCGGAGATTTGGTCTGAATGCACTTTGGCAGAAGAAAAACGAAGTGCTGCTGTATAGCACCCTCAGGATTGCTTACTTAAGCCCTTAGATGGGCCAGACCATCTCGGTTTCTCACACACCAGCAAGGCCTGCCATGTTGGTGGCTGAAACTACCCATGTTATAATTAGCTAGTATTTGCTGGAAAACTATGTAGTTCAACTCTGTTAAGAACACACTAATTTTGAAATCTGCAATAAATCAATCTGCGGAGGTGGGCCCTGACTGGGGTAACAGTTAACTTCCAACTTTCTTAATATTCAGGATCTTCCAACTTGGCGGGGTGGGGGGCACCTAAACTAACAGCCTTTGTTTCTTCAATGTGTTTTCCTGTTCTTGGTCCAGAAGTTGTTTAAGTGAACTCTGTGGTTAACATATCATGTTATACATGCCAGTTGTGAGTTTTAACTATTTTAATTAAGTCATCTTTTTCTATTTCTTAGTATTCATTCATAACTATTTATCTTCCCCAAAGTCCTAAAACTCCATTAGTACAATTATTATTTTTCAGTAAATCAGATTGGCCTTCTTACCATGATTCTCCACAAACAAGAACTAACAGTACAATAATTATGGATGTTGTAACTGATGTCACAAGTGACAGAGAAATTGGGAATTTGACCAGAACCTTCGAATCATCTTTCCAGTTCCTAATTCTTGTTCTCCTCCAACCACAGGCACCAAACAGAATGACAGGGCAAAGTATAACAAAGTTTCAGAGTACCGGATGTTTGCTGAGAGATACATGAGCTTTATCATAGCCCGTGTTTCTTTTGTTAAGTTGGTTTTTAATGAGCAGCTGCAAAAGTTCACCAACAAGCTATTAACCACTTCAGGGTTGCTTTACGGGAAATGGGATCTCCCTGCACAACCCTGCAAATTCTGGTAAACCAGGGGCAAACCATTTTAAAAATAAATTGATTTACCAAAGTGGTTGCATGGGACATGCCGGTACTGATTAGGTGAGGGTAGTTGGGGGAGAGAAAGGTGCACGGAGAATTACCTTCTTGTAGGCAGATAAAGAGCTGCAGCTGTTTTCTTGGTTCCCCCGAAAGAATGAAAAATGCCATTAATTCTTTCAAGACAAATGCAAGCAACTGGCTTTGTTGCCTTTTCTCTTTCCCTCCCTCCCTCCCTCCCTCCCTCTCTCCCTCCCTCCTCTCTCTGTGCAGCTTTAGAGAAAGGAGCCCGTAAGATTGTTGCAGTGATGGAATCACAGGGTCTGGCTATATTAGCAGAATCACAGACAGCACTAGGGTGATGTCTTCGCTCTCCAGCTCTCTAATTATTTACCCAGATCAAGCCTGACTGCTGGAAAATCAGCTCTCTCCAGGAGGTAACCGAGCTGAAAGGTTCTTTTCACTGAGAAATGATGGGCTGGTGGCTGGCATCCAGCCTACAGGCCAGTGCGCCCTTGTGGGCAGTGTCACAAAATAAATACCCAGCACTACACCATTTTCTTCATTCATTCCCAGGAAAGTACTGGTCAATTTAAGAAAATTAGGTAAGAAGAGCATATCGGTGGTACCCAAACACACAAAGATTGAGCCCCTTGAAGACACTGTACTTAAAATTAATTTTGTGAAATGAGGAAAGGGGGCATGCTGAGATTGTTTAGTATTTTATAGCTGGAGCGTCCATTCAAAGTCCCTATATGCAGACAAAGCAGATTGCTGCATTGTTCCCACTTACGGGTGCTGTTTTCTCTTGCAGGTCTGAAAACAGATAATGTTCAGGCAACATTTATGTTCTAATTTGCTCAGACTCTTATAAAAACAGAAAGCCACCAGCACTCTGTCAGCTCACATACTCCTCCAAAGCTCTGGGTCGCTCTCTCTGACTCCCCAGAATAAAAGGAAAAAAAAATCAATTTAAATCAATCAATATCATTTATATTTGTCTATTTATAAAAGCTTTGTTTGAAGCAACATTTAATTTTAATGTTTTCCACTTTCTTCTTTGCTTTCCTAGGACGGTAAAACTATTGTCACACACACACAAATTTTTAATTTATCAGGCCCACGATGGGACGAATCACCTTCAGATTCCTTTATTTTTCACCACTCACAGACGAACATGGCTGCCAGCGAGGATCTGTCGTGAACGTGAACGTGTGGGCCTGGCACACGCATCACCACTGCTCATTTACCTACATCCTCCGGAAGGTGCAATGACAGCGTTCAACCCACAGACACAGGATAGCTTGGGGGAAACAATGTATGTGTTTTGATTGGCATTTCAAATTTATGCTGTGTTTATTCTAACATTAAAATCCATTTGTATTCTCTACATATACAGCCATCGCTTAGGAGTACATGCGAGGATTCTTTTTCCTGCTTCCCGGTCAGGACTAGAATTCAAAATCTACTGTCGGTGATTAGCTTGCTGATTTTTAAAAACAGATTTCCCTTTTCAAAAATCACTCTTGGGGGGCAACTGACATTCTAACTTGAGCTTGAGAAGCAGTGGAATTTTATTCCTGTATTCAACACTGAAGCAAACTACGGTTGACCCTTGAACGTGGGAGTTAAGAGCACTGACTCCCGTGCAGTCCAAAATCTTGTATAACTCTTTACTCCCCGCTAACTTAACTACTAACAGTTCCCTGTTGACTGGAAGTCTTACCAATAACATAAACAATCGATTAACACATATTCTGTATTTTATGTGTATTATATACTGTATTCTTACAATAACACATTTTCCTAATTTTTCAGTACTTCTAAGCATTGCAGTTCATCTGTTTTTCTCAAACTGTTGTACATCTCCAAAAAATTTTCCCATATATTGAAAAGAATCTGTGCCTAAGCAGACCCACACCCTTCAAGCCCATGTTCAAGGGTCAACCGTACTTCCTTTTGCTTAGGATTTGTAATACAGTCATCAAATTTCTGTAATGAAACATTTGCATCTGTATTGCAGCATGGCTGCAAACATATATCATTTAAGAGAAGGAAACAATAAATTCATTATTTAGAAAAGAACTAGTTTGGGTTTGTTAAAAGTCTATCTTGAGCTTCTTCTTAGACATCACGGAAGCACCTCAAGTATTCCATAGAACAAACTGTTAATAGAAGTATTAATAGAGTTCTGAACAGGGTATAAATTTAACAAGCAGAGACAATGGGGTCACCCCTTTCCAGTATGAAACCACACTGCCCAACTGTCCTTTGAGGCCATTTAAAACAGGAGGAAAGAAAGACACCTCACCACGCCTCATGTTAACAAATTATTTTAGAAGAAAAAAAAAGTAATTTACATTAAATTATTTTTCATTTGGAGAACACATATTGATTATAAACAATTTCTTCTCTGGTACTGAAAAAAATTTCAACTGGAATGTCAAGCAATTTCTCCCCAATTCTAAGGGGGAAATAAACTCACTATTTTCATAGCCATCACAGACTATAGACCACAATGTTCAATTTGGAATTTTTTATCTTCTATAGAAAAATGTTTAATGTAGTGAATAGCGTTCTTAAAAAACAAAGAAAAACCTCTTAGGATATTGAGGACATTTCCATTGTTCATAGGATTTACAGCTGTTTAAACATTTTGAGCTTTTTGTCTCAACTGCATTGCGCTCTGCTCAGACCAAGATCACTGCTTTGTTCACCTGATTGCAAGACAAGTTCCATTTTCCTCCTTGGGGCCTGTTAATGGTCCCTGAGCCTGAGTTCCCCTCTTCCTTTTTTACCTAACAGTGCCAGATATCAAGTTCTTAGAGCACTAACCCTAACAAATGGGCTAAGGTAGGATCAGTCCAACCCAGAGAAGAGCCAGGTGACTTGCTTTATGGCTAAGTTATATCAGGATCAAAAGCCAGGGCAGTTGACTGAATGGGGGGGGAGCTTGAGACTACACATCACCAGGGGCATCCCTGAAGAAGTGTGGAGCACTCAGGACAGCTCCTCTTACTGCCAATGCCCTGTGCTTTCCTCCTGATTTAGGTTCCCTTGGTGTCCTTTCCTGGCCTTGGCAATAACTATTATTGGCTGTGTGCAATCCTCCTCTTTTCATGGAGGTGGTCCAGTTGGACCACAAAGGCTTTGTGAATTACTCATGAGGAATCACAAGCTAGTAATTATAAAAACCAACACCACCTTGTAAAGTTACAGGGTCAGAGTGGCTAAAGCCATTAAAGGATCAGGGTTTGAAAGGAAAGTATGGTAGAGCCAAATGCGGTTTGCCTTTATCTGAACCTGACATCTGCCATCCTACAGATGCAACAAGTGCTCCCCTTTTGTGGAAGAGACAGAGAGAAAGGAATGAGGTGACATGGCAAGTTAATGTCCCAGTCCAGGATTGGGTCTACTGATTTCAGGGTGTTCTCCTTCAGGAATCTGGACCTCCGAATGTTCAGCTAATATGGGGATGGGATTGTCTTGTGGTTCCTTTTGGAAGGCAAGTTTGGGTCCTTTGTAGGGCCTCTTGTGATTCCCCAGCATCTTCGAAATCTAATCCCTACCTGTCCTCACCGGAAAAGCCACCACCATTCCTTGCTTGGGCCAGCACCATCAACAGGAGGGGTGCTGCAGTCCAAGACTCTTTTACCTAAGAGCAGATGAAGGGGACTCTGTGCAATGCCATCTACCCCCAGGATCCCATCTGTGTGGAGAGCATGGAGCTTGAGTCTGTCTGGCCAATGCCAGCACCTAGAAGGGGGACGTGCTCATGAGCAAGCACTGAGATGGGAGGTGTCCTCTGCCAAGGAAAAGGTCAAGAACCACCACTAACTGTCATTCTTAGAGTTCTTCAGTCTTTCTCCTTTGCCTGGTGCTTCTACCACCATCACCCAATCTTTCTGTCATGGCTTGGTTACCAAAACTTACTTTACCCATTCACTGGCATCTGTTAAGCTCTCATCACTACCTGCTCAGCTGCTGATACACACACGGGCAGGGCCAAACCGGGAGGGGGAGACTTGACCCTGCTTTTCCACCCACCTCCACTGCTATTTGTCTTCCTGATGCGTCAGTGCTCCATCAGGAGACTGACAACACCTGACCTTCTTGTCAGACCTGCGGAGCTCCAGATGAGGAGCTATGCCACTTACATGCTGCCAGAACTAAGCAACCCTTTCCTGGACAGATCCAGACAGGTCCCAGATTCTTTAGGTAAAAACTATCTGCCTCCCTTTACAGACAATCATCATATCTGAACGTTCCTCACTGTGAGATCTCATGTTGGCTGTGACCTGGGGATCAAGTGATTTGATCATATGATGGCAGGTGGGGTTTGAGCCCTTGCTGACTTGTAGTAGCTTTGTTTAGCTCAGGCTTGGTTCATGGACCAGGAGTGAGGAGGAGAGGATGGCATGTAGCTTCTCTGAGCCTCCATTTCCATATCAGTAACCCCACAAAGTTTTGGTAGAGGTGAATGGAGATGGTGTGTGAGAAAGATGGCACCCAAAGTACTCAATAAATCTTTCCCAGTCCTCTCTCACCCACCCAGTATTGCATCCCTCAGGAGCTAGTCCCTGGTTGCCACCAGGTGAGACAACCCATCCTCTCACCACCCCTCCTCCCCATGAGCACTACCTAGCCCAGGAAGCCCCACCCGGCTCTGAGAGGCAGAGATGGCAGGAGGGGAGGGTACAGGGGCTTCCTTTTCCCCGCACCTGCACCAGCCCAGCCACCTCCAATGGGTCCTCCTGGCTTCTCAGCAGGCGGGCTCCCGGTCTTTAGATGCTCTCAGACTTCTCACTCTCTGTCTGCCCCCAAGCAATGACGGTGAGGCCAGGCTCGGTGCTGGGGTAGAGGGGAGCAAGAGTACAGAGGGGAGAAAGACAGACACAATCCTGCCCTTGGGGCCCTTTCCAGCTAATGGGGGCCAAGGGAACAAAGCAGGCCCCCCACCCCCAAATACAACATGAAACGGCAGTGTTATGAAACACAGAAGGAGCAACAGCCCATGGCCGGGAGAAGGGAATGCGAAGCATAATGTGATTATATTTGTGTTTCTAAGGACTACCCTGGATGCTGTATGGCCAGGGACAGGGAGCAGAGGCTGGAGACAGAGCAGATGCAGCTGGGTCTGCTAGAGGCCCGGGTGTGGGCTCAAAGAGGGAGGTGGGGACCTTTGCTTGGGTGGGGACTCTGGAGACAGGGTAGATGGTTCCTGGAGGTACCCAGATGGCAACACAACTGGGGCTGGGGCAGGACTTGGGCCAATTCTAGGCCTAATCCCAATCACCAAGAAGCAACAGCACATGGAGAGAAAGCAAATGGAAGACAGTTCAGACCCTGTGTGGAACTCAGCGCAGCCTAAATAAATTAAACAAACAGTAAATCACACAATCTCCCTGAATTCTGTAATGTGGCTGACAGGGCCTCTTCTGATTTTAAGTGGGTGCCTCCCTAGAGCTGCCAACCATTCTGCCCATATAAAATCAGAGTTAGTACTGGGTTTCGTTGGGTGGCAATATCCACAGCCATCATTCTGCACAGTGTCTCTTCCCATTGCTCACAAAGAGCACTACTGAGTGCAAGGAACTTTTCCCGGGTGCTCACATGCACACACTCCTCAGTCTAGATAACCACCCTTTGAGGGAGTACCATTATTATACATATTTAGAAGCTGATGCACAGAGAGGTTAAGAAACTTGCTCAAAGGCACACAGCAGCAAGCAAGTGGTACACCCAGGATGTAAACCCAGGCTGTCTGAATCCAAGCCTGTGCTCTGTCACTCTCATAAACTTGGGCGCCCAGCTCTGTGTTGATGGTTTCTCATCCTGCTGCCTTCTCCCTCTGCCCTGAAGCCAGTTGCATCTACCTTGTTTCTCCTCCTGCTAATGTCGATACACAGGAATCGGGGATGACAGGTACCACTGAGCATGAACCCACTCCTCCCTCTCTCAACATCTCTCCAACTAAGGTTTAGGTTGCCATGAGACAGAACATTTAACTTGTATCTGGGATAAAAAAAAAAAAATTCAGGGTGGTGCTCCACTGAAGCCGATATCCAGAATTGATAGCATATGGCTGTACACTTTGCAGAGACAGAAATCTAATATTCAAACAAAAAAAAGTTCTGAAACTCTTTGGAATACTTCAACCAATGATCTGCAGAGGCAGACATAAATCACTGTGAAGAACACCTTTTCTTCTAATAGGAATAAAAGTCTAGGAAGAAACTTGAGGAAATGACTCACTGATATGCATGGAGGTGAGGGAAAGTGGGCCCTGTGGAGCCACATGGATGGATTACAGGCCTTGAGGTCCAGCTGGGGAGAGGCTGGGAAACGAGGTGCCTGGAACACATCTGAGCTTCTGATTTGTTCCTTCCTTTTCATCTTGCGCAGCTCATGATTCAAACACCCGGGGTAGGTGGTGAGCTGGTCTAGAAACCTGGCCTGAGGCGACTCAGTTTCTGGGCCTTGGAGAGGAAGGACAACAACATGGCTAGCCTCCACCTCTTCTGGCTGTGTGACCTTGGCTTGCCCTCTCCAAGCCACTGTCTTCATTTGCAAATCAGTGATCAGGGTACCTACTACACAGGTGCTTATGAAAATACCCACATCGAGTGCTGAGGAGACACTACAAAGTGATAGTTGTAAGTCATGGAGGTGAGGAGATAATTTTCTCTGGGCCCAAGGTCATGCTGCTCAGGGCCCAGGTGGCTAATTTCTGTCCAGCCCTGAGGGAGGGAGAACATATACCTGGATATTCCCAATTCAAATAATGCCCTCAGAGCTTGAGCCAACTGTGGTGTGTGATCCCGACCACCCCTGGCCCTTGGGGCAGAGCAGGTGCTGGGAGACTAAGAAGAGCCAGACTGACTGGAGGAATGGGGCAGATGGTGATGGGACCAGGGAAGCCTTTTGCAAGCCCTCTGGATCTTGACATTAGACCATCTCCACACCTGCTCTCAGCCTCTGTCAAGACAACTCCTTTGGGCCAACCTATCTGTGAAAGAAGGTCAGAAGGTGTCTGCGGGATGTCCTTGCTACTTAATGGAGCATTTGTGCCGACAACCAGAAAACGTTAGAAATAACCATCGTCCTTCCCACATGAGATTAGTTCCCAATACTGCAACTTGCAATCACAGATGAACCCAAGCTTCTCTCAGTGGGTGGGAGTCCAAAAGAACACGAGCTGCCCACATGAGCTGTTGTGTCACTCTGCAGGGGGCTCTCTACTGGGCCACACCTGTCACAGGCCTGCATCCCTGAGGCAGCATCCCCACCTCCCCCAGCCCACAGACTCCATGACAAAGGCTTGGCCAGCATGACCCTGCCTCTGTGTCGGCATGCGTTCTGCCTCCCACTCAGCAAACTCTGATCAAACCTCAGCTGTTGCCCCGGGCCCACAGTCCTGACTGGGGACAATGAACCCTCTCAGTGTGCTTTCAAATGAATGACCCAGCCACCTTCTTAAAGCAATGCCATTTGACCATTCTCAAGTACGGTAACTCCTATAAATAGAGATATAAATGATGCTAATCTGGAGGATTGGGCCATTCTTGTGCATAAAAGGATTTTTCTGTGTAGGCTTGTTGTGAATTGTCCTTTCTCAGTGGCTTAATTGTCAGCCAGAGGTTGACAGCAGAGAGGAGAAGGTGCCAGCCATGCTGGTGGGCGGAGCTCACAGGGAGATTTCCCAGAGCTATCCGCATTTCAGGCCCCAGAGCCCATGAGGGGCGTGGAGAGACGGGGCATCAGGGGCGGTGTGCCCCAGTCCACAGCCTGGCATGCTCCTGGCCCTGGATGGGGCCATGGCAGGGACACCTGAGTAGGGCAAATGAGGCTGACCATGCTTTTCCCCAGAAGTTGCCAGAGGGCCTCTTAGCTGAGGGACAAGTTTGGAATGTTACAGCCATCTTCAGGGCCACAGTACCCTGGGACTTTGAGGCCATTTCTCTTTGGGGATTAGTTCTTTCCTACATGAGGCTATTGGTATGTCAGCCACTATCTACAGCAGGGATAGAAAGTGCCCACATCAGCCCTCCACCTGACTATGGGCACTATAGCAAAGGCTCTCCACGTGCTGGCAGCATGGCTTGGGCATGGGGCGATGACACAGCCAAGGGGGACCATGCCCTGCTCAACCAGCCCAGCATCACTGTGGCAGCACTGAGATGGGAGAACTCCCAGAGAGGGGTGGAATGAGAAAAGCAGCCAGGGAGGGCCCTCTGGGGGATCGGCAGTGCCCCAGCAATGAGCCACTCCTGCTGCCCTGAGAATAGAACCCGGAGACTGTGCAAGCAAGATACGACCTTGCCTCTGCCTCTCCTACCTCCTCTCCTACACCACATCAGAATGCCCCCAACGCTTGCAGTTCCTCCAGTAAGCCTGCTCCCTCAGCACCCCCACCTCTGCACATGTCCACAGAGGGTCCCTCAGACTCACACCTTCTTCCTCCTCCACTAAGACTGAGTTCTGGAAGCTTCTCCAACCCCCCTCCCAATGGCCCCCCATGGGTGAGGCCCTCTGCACCCTGGATTAGCTCCCTCTCTCAGGTTCTCCCTCACCTTGTGTGCTCCCAGTCCCCCACCCTATGTGAATGGGGAGCAGAGCCAGCACCCTTCAACAACAGGGCCTGGCTGTCCCCACATCCTGAGGGATCTCCTAGAGAGGAAGGTTCAGCCCTTTGAGGCTACCCACAAAGCAGCAGTCCCAGCAGGGGGCTTATTTGGTACAGCCAGGACCCACACAAAATGGAGAGGCTGTGCTTGCAGAACTGCCCTTCACAACTTGTCCTGGCAGGTCAGCTAAGCTGGAGACTGGGGGACACAGCAAGAGGGCAACAGCAGAAGGGTTAGTGGCATCCTTCCCCCACCCTACACACACACTACAAATACTCACCAGCTATGCCTTCAAAATTCTCATACCTTCAAAGAAGGAGGTGGAGGAATTTCCCAAAGTACCACCCAAGTGCTGGGAGGCTGCTCTGAGAAGGCAGGTATGGGTGAGCGGCTTGACTGGGGAGGGCGGGAAGGACAAGGTAGCAGCAGGAAGGAACAGAGTTCACCAGGGAGAAAACAGTGCACGTGTGCATGTGTGTATGTGTGTGCACTCACATGCATGTGTGCATACATGTGGACGGATGTATGCATGCATGTTGGGGAGAAGCAGTAAGAGCAGAAGCTGAAGGCTGGGAGGCCCAAGATGAACACCCAGCACATCCACACTCAGGGGAAAAGAGCCCGGGTCACTGCCAAGAGAATCCAGTCAAAAGCACTAAAAAATTAAGTCCTAGGCACCTCTAGGGGTGTGTGATACAGATTAAAGCCCTTGCAAAGTCATGGGGGCTGAAGGGTGTGGAGGAACGGACTGTGGCTCCTACATGCAGGATGGAGGTAGGGGGTGGAAGCAGGCCCTGTGGGTGCTCAAGTATGAGCCAGGACAAATAAAAAAGAGAGCCAAGAACTAGATGGGGGGCCTTAGGAATAAGGGGTTTGCCAACAGGTATCAAGAGAAGAAGCATGCAGGCACCTTGTGAAGCATGCCTTGAGGAAATTAGATCAGCAAACACAGAGTGGGAGACAGAAGAGCAGAGATCATGCAGGGCCTGTAGGGTGAGGGAGCCCCGCCTACAGCCCCAGGGAGAGCAGGGGGCAGTGAAGGCAGGTGATGGAGAGGTGACTGGTCCTGTCCTCCGAGGAAGCCCCTCCACAAGCCTAGGAGGACGACTGGAGAGAGGAGCAATCCAAGAAGCCAGAGACCAGCATGGAGCATTTCCAGTCCGCTGGGCATGAGACGTCACAGGCCTGAATGAGGTGGGCATCAGTGGCTACAGAGACTGGGCATTGCAGGGGACCATGGCAGAAGTGACAGGGCATGGAGACCACACTGGACCATGGCAGGAGTTGCTGCTGAGGTCTGAACATGATTCCAAATTCCTGGGGAGTGGTGTGGGAAGGGCACACACCTGAGGACATGCACACACATGTGCCTGAGGACATGCCCAGGGGGAGCTTGAAAACCGTGTCTGCAGTGGTCACTGCTGGACACAGGCCTAGGGCTCATCTACTCAGTGGGCAGGGCAGAAGCAAGGAGACTGCCAGGAGGCAGCAAAGAGGATGAGGCCAAGGACACTAGCATAGGCGAGCCTGACTCACAGCAGGTACCCAACAAGTATACACAAGCTGGGGGGGAGGGGGAGCGGCATCCCAGAAGAAACTCCTACAGATGTGCCAGATGCTGACTGTGGCAGAAGCCCCTGGGAGACCTGAAAAATTATCCGTGTCCAAGCCTCCACCCCAGAGATTCTGATACAATCTGGGCCGCAGCCTGGCATCAACAGGTTTTGAAAACCCCCTAACCATGAAGTCAGAATTGAGAGAACTGAAAGGAATGTTCTAATTCTATGTTTTTTGTAAAGAATCTCCTAGGTGATTGTGAGGCAGGGCCACTGTGAAGGATCTTGGGCCAAGGGGGAGATGGAGAGGTCCAGGCTATGAGGGTCCTGAGGACGGCGCCACCCTACTCACCTGCGCCCACCATGCTGTCTGTCCCTCCTCATACAAGCTTCCTCTGGGTACTGGGGGAATGGAGTCACCATGGGCAGGCACAAAGGGGATGGTCACAACTGCAAAGCATCCTTTACCTGCCTATCTTCCCCACATGTCTATTTATAACATCTTAGGATGGTGGGAGCCAAAGACCTCAAGCTCCACTAGGAGTAAGTCCACTGGCCCAGTGACTCTTAGATCCCGGAACAGATTCTGAGAATGTCAAGGTCAATGCAGTCAGAAGACTCTCTACATTTACAGGGGAAACTTTAGCTGGTTTTAGCAAGAGGCCTATGCCTGTGTCTTAACTTCTCAATAGGTCCTGCCTTGACTGAAGTGGTCTTTGCTTCCTTTTTAAGCACACTTGAGGAAAATTCTTTCAGATGCAGAAGCCCACATGGAAATTAGATGGTGAAGCCCTACCCATGTGCAACAGGGTAAAGTGACCACAAAGAGGACCTTCTGGAAGGGCAAATCCACACTTTTGTCCCCAATGCTCTTCTTCCAAAGTCTCTGAGAGCACCTCACATGGATACTCAAAGCCAAACAAATGAGCCAGGACCTGGGTAGGTTCAGGGGTAACGGAGACCAACTGCCTAGTTGGGGACTGAGTCTCAGGGCAACAATAGTCAAACTCATGGAAGCAAAGAATAGAATGGTGGTTGCCAGGAGCTGGAGGAGGGGGAACGGAGAGTTGCTAATCAACGGGTATAAAATTTCAGTTATGCAAGATGAATACATTCTAGAGATCTGCTGTACAACATTATGCCTATAGATAACAACACCGTATTATATACTTCAAAATCTGTTTAAGAGGGTAGACCTCATTCTAAGTGTTTTTACCACAATAAAATTAAAAAAAAAAAAAAGCAGTGACAATATCACGCACTGTGTCCTGATTGAGAGCATTCCGTTCTATTTAAAAATATAAGAAGAAGAGGGCAAAGGGAGCCACTATGATTTGCAAGGTGGCTGTGCAGGGCCCCCTGTGTAGAGAGCACCATCGTCGGTGCCGGCTGGCCTCTAGTTTCTGCAGCACGTGCTGCCTTTAGCTCATGTCGTCCACAAAAGGCAAGCCTCACCCCTTTCCCAAATTCTCTGAGGCAATGCCACCAGGCACGTAGTCACTAGCTCTCCATGTGGCTTTTTAAACTTTCATTTGTATATAAAGGAAGTAATATTTCAGAAATTATGCTTTTCATTCACACTGGCCACATTTCGAGTGCTTGGCTGCCACATGTGGCTAGTGGTTCTCAACTGGGTGGAGCCGATACTGAGCATTTCCATCATCAGAGACGCTGCTCAAGAAACAGACTTTCTAAGGAAGCCGGTCAGTCCCATGTTTAGATCTAGAAAAAGTCAGATCATTTTAGTCATCGTGGCCACCACCAGCAGCATCCCTAGACTAACACACAAGGGGAAAAAAAAAAAAAAGAAGAGGAAGAAAACCTGGAATTTGGCCAGTTTTCCTACATTTACTAGCATCTCCAAAGAAACGGCAGAAGCTATCATCTCTATACGTGTTCACCTTGTGCTGTTTTAGTTTTTATCTGTCAGTTTAAAAGTGTCTGTCTGTCTGCCTGCTGTGAGTGGACTCTCAGCTCCACAAATAACCTAGCTAAGACCACATCCCCAAAAGGTGTTCAGGAAGGCCTGAGTTAAAACTTTGGGAGGAAAATTCATGCCCCTCCAAATTACTTTCAGGGATAGAAGAAGCCAACATTGTGGGTTTACAATAGGTTTCGTATCTTAAAGTCTTGTCTTGAATGCTGAGCTTTTATTTGAATATTTAAGGGAGAAAAATGATCTTGAAGGACTCTCGGGAAGACAGAGATGTTTGCAGAGGTCAACACAGCCACAAAATGAGGATTCTGAAGAGGGTATGGTCACCTTGTTGCAGGATAACATTGGGTAGGACACTGGGTTTCCAAATTCTTGATTTAGGCACAGAATTCATAGATGGGGTACCCCTCTGCTTGGCCAAGGGAAAAAAATCAAGCCCATCAGATAATGGGTTTGCATGTTCACCGAAGCACACGGTCATCAGGGGGCCAACGCCATAGCAAGATGAAGAAATTTAACTTGAAAGTAGGACTAACTGGTTTCACTTGATTTTTTAATTTTTTTTTAAATGAAACTTAAAGCCCCGATCCCCAGCACATCCACATCCACACACACACACACACACACACACACTCCAAAGCCAAAACAAACCAAAAATTCTACCACATATTATTTTTTCACCAAATTTCTACATAACCATGGTGGGGTCTGCTTATAAAAAGAAAATAACTTTTGTCACAGCATGTATCTCAAATAAAAACTAAGCTGGGGAAACAGTCGAGCCTATTTTTTTTTTTTATGTTATAGGACATTTGGTTATGCCTATTTCTTAGTATTCGGGTTTTGAATTCAACTGGAATGGTTTAGGCTCCCTGGAAGTGGGGCATAAGCATTTAACTATTAATAAGTATAACAGTATGCTTATGGGTATGTTATATATTTATAAAATGTACATTTATTATTAATAAAGCAATAAGTCTAAGTAGTCATCAGCTGACTGTGGTCCCCAGCTAATCCCCTCTTACATGGGGAATATGGATTCTTAAGAGGCTAATGGGGGTTTAATAAAGGTTTTCTCTGTTAGTTTATATAAACTAACTTATATAAAGCTTGGAGGGTACATGCCCTAAGCAAACTGCCTGTTGATATTCTGTTGGCATGAGCAATTGTGCCTGAAAGTAAACTTTTTATTAAATGTGCAGCTAGATCTATTTAGTATAGTATATGCCACTACTTCACTGATAATTGAATTAGTATGTTGTGATTTTTCCTTATTTTGCCTAAATGTGTTTTTATTAAAGTGGAAAAAAAACACCAATTTTTAAAAAGCACATTATCCTCAATCCCTCCCACCAACCTGGCTATTATGGAAATACTTTCTGGAAGAGAAAGTAGTCCCTCTGCTGCTCTTCTATTGAACGAATGTAACCTTATGCTGCACCTAAGCGAAAAGAGCTCGGAGTCTGGTTTCTGAAAATACAGCAGTTATAGGAAAAAAATACAGGCATTTTAGCTACTTCCAGATCTCCATTTAACATATAAAAATCAAACCTCAGAAATCATAATGTCCATTTCTGCAAAACAGCTGCAACTGTGACCCTGTTTTTGAAATTTATCATGAATAAAGATTCTTTTAAAACAATTCAAAAGCTTTACCAAGGACCAGGTGAATGTATTGAAGTTATTTTTAAATCTACTGAAGATATCTATAAGTGCTTACATTTGTTCTGCCTTTAAATATTCTCACCATAGGATATTAAGGCCTGGTTAGAATGCAATCTATTAAAGATAGGTTTATTTTTAACTAAACTGGGTATTATATTAGCAATACATAATCTTTAATATTTTTCAATCAGAATATAGTTCATTTAACTTCTACTTTAGGTCCTATTCATTTTTCTCCCTCCATTTAATTAAAAGAAATTAGTAAAAACTGTTCAAAACTTAAGACAACAGCAAAGCCTGTAAATGTAGTTTTCAGATTCAAATTTCTCCAGGAAATGTCTTCTTTCCAATTTTCTTTTCCCCAGGATTTAATTTGGTGACATCCAGTAAGTCCCAGTTTTGACATTTGCAGACATACATTTCTCTGTAGGTTAAAAGTAATGAAATTTATGCAAATAGCTAATTCCCAAGTTTAAAGTTCTCATATAACCTCACTTTTGCTAAAATCTCAATGCATAATTCCCCAACCTTACACTATCAAATTTGACTGCCTCTCTTTGTGCAAAAAAAAAAAAAAACCACGTATGACAAATAGTTTTTAATTGTTACAAAGCTGTATACATACATAAGGGAATATATATATATAAAAGATTTTACTTATAAAAGATATTACTAAAATTCGTAGCTTTCCTCTAATCATATACTGTTAAGCCTCTGTAGCTGTCTAGGGCTCATATAATCCCATTTTCTCAGGAACATTTGCAATCTCTTATTGCTAATTGGAAATCTGAAAAAAATCAATCAAAAGCACTTTAATGAAGTAGATGAGATAAAGCAAAAGTTCTTGGAACCCTACGGAAGAAGAGTAGAAATGATCCGCCTGATGTCAAGTCCTTTATACTTGATAGCTTCACTGTCCTGTTTTCACTGTTCTCTGTGTAAGTCATAGGTTCTTCTGGTTATCAGATATGACCCGAGATTTAACAAGTGAAAACTCTGCTGCAGCACACTTTTAAAATTCTTGAATACTGCCCAGGAACTAGGAGAGTCATTTGTCTAGAGTGTGATTTGATTTTTGCCATTAAAAAAAAATCAACAATTAAAACCTGATTAGCAAAGAGCCCACTGGCTTCATTCATTTATAGGAGACAAAGAATTCCTGAAGGAAGCTAGGTTGCACCCCACCCAGTGGGCTGGAAGAGTATAATGTATCCCACTGTCCTGGGATAAAACAGGATTATAGCTACAATTACTGCACGTTCCCTCTGTGGCCAGATTCTAAGCAGACAACTGGCCATCAGGGAGTCAGCTCTATGCCAACTACAGAAAGTAGCCAAAAAATATCACTTTCCCAGAAATACGTACCATCATCACCGCTCTATCAGGAAAATGGATTTTAACAAATAGCACATAAAACTTATTAAAACTGAGATTCCTTTACTTATCATTCACTGGAAATTTTTAAAAGAAAAAGATTTAGCTTTCTAACGCATGGGTACTTTTCTGCTCGGTTGTTCTTAAAAATAATTTATGTAAAGCAGGCTTTCTCTAAATATACTGTGCTCTCCCATATACACATTGAAAATGATATTTGCATACAGTGAGTATATGCACTGATACACACATGGTAAAAACTTAAAAAATATGGACTGCATAAATCAGTTGCTGATTTTAAATATACACCAACTTAAACAGATTTGTTTGCAATGTCTGAATTCCTCAGGTAGAAAAGATCTTTTTTTTGGCTGTGGATCTAGAAGATGTTTATACTCTTAGAGTGTGCAAAAAATGCTTCCCCATATAAACAAAGAAAGAAATCTTCCAAGATCTTGGTATTCTAACCTTGCCTCTGCTATTAAAAATCTACCCGATGAATGTGATGGAGAGCAGCGCAATCAGTCTGTCATGCTACAGTAAACATGATATTTTGTGTGCTGCCCAAGACATTTTTTCTCATGAATATAAGTCGCCTGCCATTTATTATGAGATTTTTTCCCCCGATTGACACCCCATTATGTATATTCAGTCAAGCTCAAACAAGATTTCAAGTGATCAATATACTATTTGTGCTGAAAGTCTATTAGCAGCTCTAGCAATCAACTCTGCAGTGAAACAAAAATGGAGAGATATTTAGTGAAAGGACTTACATGGAAATCCATGTTCTGGGCGAGGGGACAGAGACTGGAGGCAGAAAAGCAAGGGGAAGAGAAGGTAGGGCAGATGATTTTCCTAATAAAAATCCGCTTTGTAGAGCCTGATCACTGAGGAAATGCCTAAGAATTTTGCAAAAATATCTTAAATTCATGTCGAGGTCTCTAAAGAAGCAGGGGCGGATCTAAACCAGCACTGAGTCCCTTTCCGAGAACATACAGCTTCCTTCATAAAGAGCAGTACTTGGAAGTACTTGCTAACTGCAAAGGGGAGAAGGTGGACTGACCCTGGGAAATCTGCAAAATTCTGCACCATCCACATCTTTGTGGGAAACAGCAATGGCTTCCTACAGATTTTGACTCTTGCTGTTTTATAAACAAAGTGTACCAGGTCGCTCTAGTATGAGCATAGCAGCTAAGGACACATTTGGGTTAAGGTACATGGTAGGAAACGGAGCTTGATAAAAGCCACAGGGTTTCATCTGGCACAAAAGAACTCTGGTCCTGAGGCTAGATGTGTCTCCATATTGGAATCTGTCCACTTGAGCTGGAAGAGGATTAGAAGAGGCAGGGTCACCCAGGAAGATGTGACATCTGGGGAAGGGTCCATTCAAGCATCACTCAGACAGCAAAGATTCATATTCTATTATCAGAAAAACAATGAGGCAGGGAGGGTAGGAAGAATGCCGCCCCATGACTGTGATGGCAGTTGTGTAAGTTTACCTTGCTGTGTGGTGAACAAACGTTGGTCTAAGTTAGGCACTCCCTCCCTCAACCCAAGGGAGTGGTTGCTTACTTATGAGGCTGCAGTCTTAGGTAGCAGGAACAAAAATAAGACAAACTGTTCTGCATGGAGCTCCAGAATTATCGATATTTCATTATTTGGTTTGTTGAACTTACATTTTGAACCACTCTTGGGCAGAAGAGCAGAGTCACCATCCACTGTATCAAGGGAAGACCTGTAAGATGAAAATATTTAGATCAATAGCAGACTGAATTGTTTCCAAATTCCATAAGTAGTAAAGATGATTTACAGGTGTTGACCAAAAGAGATGCATCCTGAGCTACATTGGGACAAAAGCTATTCCTCATGTTATTTTTAGTTCTAAAACCTAGAGCATGAGTACTTTTAAGTTGGGAACCTAAAAGAAAACACATTGCAAATAAAACATACTTTACTTATAATATGAACTGTCGTGTTTGTTCTCTGCCTCTTCTTGAGGGCTTAAGCACAAAGATACCCAAGCACAGAAGGATCAGAACCCAACATCCGCCAGAAAAGAAATAAAAACCCTCTCCATTACCCCAAGTCTACTCAAAATAATTAACCAAATAATCCTAAAGAGCAATTCTACTTAGTGTAGATTGCAGGCACAGGTGGCAAAGCATGCACACCAAAGTGTATTCTTGATTTTGCAGAGATATATGTGCAAGTACATAATATCACATGATTTTTAAGCAGCAGCAATTTCCAAATGGTTTTTTATTTTATTTTTTTAAAAAGATTTTTATTTATTTGAGAGAGACAGAGAGTGAAAGAGATCTCAGAGGGAGAGGAAGAAGCAGACACCCCACTGAGCAGTGAGCCTGACACAGGCTCCATCCTGGGACCCCAAGATTATAATCTGAGCGGAAGTCAGATGCTTAACCGATTAAGTCACCTAGGTGCCGCACCCCCCACCTCCACCCCGCAAATGGTTTTTTAAAGGCATCTTCTTACCAACACTCAACCCAACCTAATACTCACACACCCCAAAATATATAATTAATTTTTAAATACATAAATGCACCGATATTACTAATCTTACAGCTCACTAGAATAAGTAGATTAGCAACATGACTTTTCTTCAATCTCCTTGCAAAGTACATGTAACCTGACATCCTCAAATGGACAAAGGTAAATTCCTGGAGGCCAGCTCAAAGAGAAGTCAGACATCAGATGCTCCTCTCCATCCTGCAAGGCTCTCTAGGGTCCTGAAAAAGCTTAGATGAAACACCATGTCCTATGGTTAAAAATGAGACTTGTCGGCAGGCTAACGTAGCCCAAGTGTTGATTCAGCCGGCACATTCACTTTACAGAAGGTGCGTGTTCTGGAATGGTCCTCATACAATGCTGTGTACGTATTTACTGTCAGAACTCAAGGAAGTACTGTTCTGGAACCTTCTCACAATGCAATTAACTATGCAAGTGGGCAGAGCTAACTTCCACAAAAGAACCACTGCAAATCTTAGGAAAAGACCCTCTGTAAAACCAGGCTGCCAGGTTACTGGTGTCTGAGCAAAGCTCTGGAGACATCCTACCAATTTGATTCTTGAGGCTGAAACTGAGATCTGTTTTGATTTCAGAATGACCCACAATCATAGGCAGTTTATCTGATCGTCTGTTCCAAGGGAAATCTCAAAGCCTTCTAGGTGCTAGGATTTGTAGCTGTGGTTTGTGGATTTTAAAGAGAGGAAAGATAGCATAAGAAAGAAGGAAAAGAAGCAGAAGGTGGTTTTAGTGGCTTTGAACCTAGATTGATTCTCAACAGAATATAGAATACTCACCTGGAGTCTCACTTCAGTCAGGAATAACTGTTAAGATACAGCTAACTGGTCACTGTTTTTAGAGTAGCGCATTAATTCACTCTAGTCATCAGAGGAAAAGAATAATTTTTTCTTCTTTAAATAATTTATTTGTCTTAAAAAATGAATGGTAACATCAAGTAGGCATCCTCTGGATTTGTTTTATTAAAAAAAAAAAAAAAGAAAAAAAAGGAAAGAAAAAAGTCTTGGTATCTCTCTTCGTCATGGTCAGACCCGCTGTCTGCAGTAGACAATGCGGGTAAGCCTGACTATGATCATAATGATTTGTGAATTTACAAAGATCGCCTCTTTCTTCAGAGCAACTCAAAACGTTTTCTTTCCCATAGATGTGAAACAGGATTTGAAATCTCCTTGCCTTGTTGCAGAAATGCTTTGCCTTCTAATCTGAAGTGACATGACTGGGTTCTGACTGAGGGACCAAGCAGTAGAAGGTAAGCTCATTCACCTGTTTCTCACTCCAATTATGCATCTCTGTTCTGAGACGCCAGGTGTTTGTCTATTCTGCAAGCAGGTTTACTGCCTGAAAATGAGCCCCCTCTTTCTAAAAAACTTACTTTCATAAATAAATTGTATTAAAAATAACAGAGCAAAAATAACTCTTTTTGGCTTTACTAGATGCTTCGTTATTTGTCCTTCCAATCAAGTCTTTTAGCCCTGGGATCTTAAAATTTGGAAGCAGCTCTGACTTCATATCGCTTTTCTATCAAAATCAACCTCTGAAAGTTAAATGGATATTTAAGAAGCTGCCAAGTGAAACAGAAATAACACTGTGCTTTTCAAGACCTACCTATGGATTAAAGGCTACCCACCCTCCACAATTTTAGTAATCATTTAAGTAAACGGAATACCCAAGCCTAAAAACTGCCTCTCTCTGCACCACTGCAATTCTCGAATTCCTTTCCTGGCCTTTCATGCAGATGCTCAGAAACAGGGTGGGGCTCCCTAGTCTTGCATGCAATGTTAAGGGAGTCTGTGCTGCAAAGAAAACTCAATTAATCTTTCATATTCCCATTTTTCAGTATCCTCCACAAATACCTTCAAAATAATCCTCTTCAGGAGGGCCACTATTTCTCATGTTAAGATTTAGAATAAAATCTTTGTGTCAAACCAAATGTTCTGTGCGCAAGCATGGATGACAGGTATTGAAATGAAGGTGACAAGTCAAGGAAAAGGGAAAAACCTCCCTGAAGAAGAGAATGGAAGAGGAGATTAGCTTCTCTGTTTATGGATGTCTCTGCTAGAGCTTTCTTTCTTTTATTCTTATTATTGTTTTGGGGAAGGAGGATTGCAGGTACAGTTCTTTTAGAGTCTACAAGTAAAATCCAACCCTGCTAAGCCATTCTGGTTCCCTTATGAGTCAGCAGGCCACTGAGCAGTTCAGACAGTACAGCCCAGAGTAAGAGCTGTCTTTGGACACACCCATTTTACTAAAACTGAATTTTTTTTTTTTAAATCATCTTTATGCTACTTGGTGTCTGACCTCAGAACTTGCATCAAAAACTGCACCCTTCCACCTCCACCAAAGACTCAGGCTCCAATGTGGAAGCACTCTCCTTCAGCTCTTTTACTGATGAGCACAATTGGATTAGGGCTTATTTCTCCCTCCATGGGCAACTCCTGTTTCTTTTTTTTCTCTAGTCTGCATGTTATCAGCTTGACATTCCCTTCAGTGGCATATGACAAATCAAATTGGCCATCATTGCACTCATCAAAGGAGGATGTTTTCTATTTCCGAGGACTGTTTCCTCCAGTCCTTTCACAATCATGGACACACCAAAAAAAAAAAAAAAAAAAAAAAGTCTTTTTTTGGGGGGGGTGGTTAAGAGATAATGAATGGATACAACTCACACTAAAGAAAGAAAAGCAGCTGATATTCATAAAGCCAAGGGCACAGTCTCAAAATGTGATTTTTAAATACCGAGTGCTTACACCTTAAATTTAAAGCATTCATTCAGAAATGCAGATGTTAGTAGCTTTGAAAAACTTTACCCCCCCAAAAAAGTACATTATTTTTCACATCTTTTTGCATGATTCAGCACTTTTAATACTAATTTCTGCCAAGAAGTTAAAATGTAAAAGGAATATTTTCTGGATGCCTTAAAATCTCACACACTCTTTATAAGCACTTGCACTCCTGCTATTATAGGGGTATATCCAAAATCCGATGTGGGGTGGGGGGAGTCAATGGTTTGCTGCCCTGTCATCTACCCAGTGACCACCTCAGAGCAGCGCAATTTCCCTCTCTAGGATCTAAGTGGTTTCCGGGGATGGAATGACCCACCGCAGCGACTTCGTCCTATCTCGGGCTCATCCTCCTAGTCAGGAACCACACACACACACACACACACACACACACACACATGCATACACACCCAGGCAGGCACACTCCAGTGCACCTGTCTAACCCCCATCAGCTGAAGCTACACGCTCCACCTGATGTGTCTTTTCAACCTTTGTCAAGTATCTCAAGACAAGAATTTCCCAAAGCCCTTCCCCCAAATCCAGGCTTTAGCGGGAGACCCCAACCCGCTGGAGCAGCAAAAGGAGGCCGAGATGGAGAGAATCCTCGGAATCTCTCGCAAACTTAACCTGTGCATCGCACGGATCCGCGTCTGCATCCGAGGACCCGCAAGTCCCCCCGCACTGTCCCCGCAGCATCCCACGCCCGTACTGCACACTCACCTGCGAGTAGGAGAGCCGCGCGCCAGCGGTCTAGCCTCCCGTAGAGACCTCCGCCGGCTAGCCTCCGCGCTGGGTGTCGGCAGCACCCTTAAGGGTGGCGGGGATCGCCGGCCAGTTCCCGGCTGGGCGGCGGGACGCCGGGAGCCGGCGGGAAGAGCGCGCCCGGGCGGGTCTGCGCTGAGCCCGAGCGAGCGGGCGAGCGGGGCGGGAGGGGCCATTTGTAACCGAGCAGACGCTACCACCGCCCCTTACTCGCGGGGGGCGGGGGCGGGCGGTCAGGTGACGGCGGCCCACCCTCCGCCGCCGAGCCGGGTGGTTCCTGCCCAGGAGGAGCCCCCTGGCGCGCTCTGATTGGAACTCCCGCCGCAGTGGCGGGGGTGGGGGGCACGTGACAACCCGGCCCCGCAGCCCGGCGCGCCCCACCCCCGCTGGGCACCCCATCTTCCTCCTGGAAAAGCCGGGGGGACACAGAAAGGCGGGGAAGCTCGCAGGGTGCGGGAGAGCCTACCAGCCCCTTTAGCCACAGCTCGGGGTGCTCCCGGCCGCTGAACCCGAATAGGAAGTGTTCCCTGGCGGACTGCGGGCCTTCAGTGTCCTCCTGCCTTGCCCTTGGCATTAGTACCCTCCCCCCACATCTCCAGGCACAGTCACTCTGTGTAGACCACCGCCACTTCGTAGATGCCAGGGGCTCTTTAGGAGCGTGGTTTTGGTTTTGGTTTTGGTTTGTTTTTCTCTGCACACCGGCACATTGTGCCAAAGAGAACCCAAGAAGATGCACTGCAGACCCCGCCCAACTCCGAGGCCTGGGAGAGCCCCGACCACGCCCGGGGTTGTCTGATAGCTCCGGGATTAGGTCGCTGGGAGCCAGCTTCCTCTGGGGAAGGTGGGGGCGCCGCAGGAGCTGCAAGTTTCCGACCCTCCCCTGGAAGCACGCTGTTGGGTGGAGGAGGGAAAGGGCAGCCATCGGGGTGCAAATCCTGCTCCCAACCTCCGGGAGCATGTTGCTGATGATAAAGGTTAAATTAAAACTATTAAGCTAGCGGTGCCGGCAGGGACGCGCCTCCTGGTCTGGGAAAGCCCGGCTATTAATCATCCAAAACGAGAGTTGCTTTTCTCAGGTGGGAGAAGGGGGCCGTACGAGACCCCCCGCCCCTGGAGTTGTGGTCCGGAAGAACGGATGGATTCCGCAGCCTCTTTCCCCACCTCCCCATAGCCCTGCACCACCCTAGAAGGCAGGAATTCAGAGAAAATGCGGTGTCACGTTCACCACAGTGCCCGCGGACGCGTCTGCGCCAGCTCTAGCAACACGTGGGGACCGCGAATCTGGGCATCTGCTCTCCACTTGGGTGGTTATGTGGGTATACTTATATGATTATTTATTATAACCAGATTTAAATGAAAAGTCTATTTCTACACTGGATTCTTTTCAAACTTTTGTCCAAGGTAGTTTCGTACTCGGTTTGGGCGGGGACGCGGGCGAGGTCGCCGCGGAACTCAGCTGACCTCGGGGAGGAAGACGGAGGCCCTAGGTCCCTGGATGCTCCAGCCCCGTCCCCTACTTCTGTCAGCCCGGCGACACGTCTGTCGCCCCTGAGGGCCTTTCCAACCAGAATGTGACTCTCAGTATGGAAGTCAGGGGACCTTGACCCACTGGTACCTGGGTTTCGCTGGGCGCGGGACAATTATCAGGCAGGTTTACCCGAAAAGGGGGTTTAGCTGTAAAGCTTCTGGTGCAAATGTTGTACAGAGAACCTTCGAGGAAGCCGAGAATTTGACCAATGTAAACTGGGTGGGGGAGGCGGAAAAGCATCACACATGAAAAGAAACGACGTGTACCCCTAAGTCCCCGCCTCCAACTTCTCCAGACCGCAAAGGCTGAGGAAGTCTTTTCAGTAAAGTGTTAAATCCACCAGGAGGAAAAATGCTCGGTTAAAAAACAAAAATTAAAAAGCGCCTCTTTAATAAGAAAGTGGGTAAGTTTTCCATTTCCAGGTGTTAATCTTGATGGTGCCGCCGCGTTAAAAATGGGGGGGGGGTTGACTATGAAAAGAGAATACCAGCACACGGGATTCAGAATTTTCACAATTAAAAATAGCCCCCCGCCCCCCCAGCACACACCCCAAACAGCTACTCCAGCAGGGGCTGGGGACCAGGAGGCTGTAATCCGGGGTAGGCGGCGGGGCCACTTGTTGCGGCACTGCCAGAAGAGATAATTGCCAAGAGGATCTGGAGAAGGTTCAGAGTTAAAAATCCCTTCTCCGCGATGCAGATGCTCCAGACGCCTAGGCAGGCGGCAAGCACTGACTCAGTGCCTCGAGATTTTTTTTTTCCCCGCTTGAACTCTGGACCATCTTCGGACAGACCAGTGCTTTGTCTTCTGGGAATTACTGTGTGTTAGAGGCATTACACACACACACACACACACACACACGTCGCCCCACGCTGGGGAAGATGTGGGGCCCAGGTGCCTCGGACTTTCGTGGGCTTTGCCCTTGAGAAGCAGAGCAAGGTGGATGGCCTCCATGTAGCTGCTGCTAGGACAGGTAACTCGGAGAAGCCCTCCTTCCGCTGCCTGGAAGTGAGGCGTGGAGAGCTGAGGACGGAGGCCCCGGGGTGGTCCAGGTGCACACACAGCGCTGGCTGCAATGAAGTGCAGAAGTGTCGGCAGGAAGATACTGCACGCGAGCAGGAGGGTCCTCAGGATTTCGAGTGCATCGTCTGCCGGGTCACGCTCTGTTGAGAAAATGCGCGCTACCCGAGAAGAGTACAGGGGCACCCGCCAAGTGTCGGTGCAGCGCCGACCCGCCAGCCTTGGGAGGAGGACGCGTGGCTTGTCTACATTCCGCTCGCGGCAGTCTCGAGGGCGCCGGGCAGCCGCCGCTTTTTAAACCCTGGCGGCCGCGGAGGCTTTGCCTTCAGCGTCCTCCGGTGGCACCGTCTGGGGTTTGAAAAGCCGAGCACACGAGCAACTTGCTATGGGTTTGGAGTAACCACATCTTAGGACTGTGAAAAGCTGCCTCGTGGGGACTTGGGGTCGGAGAGGGGAACGGAGTTAAAAAAAATTTTTTTTTTTTTAAATGACACGAACCTGGTAGAACTGACCTGACCTTTTAAAAGCCTGCTAGGAATTTGGAGGTGTTTGGGGGTAGGAGCTGGGAATGGGTTAATACTAGGTTTAGGACCACTACGGGAAATGCCCAATTTAAAAAATTGCCCGCTCTCCGGCTGCGCTCTTGGGAGCTCAACCCAAATGGAGGCGCCGCTGCGTTCGCAATCACTTTCCCGCATTATGACACCTGGCGCTGCCCTGCGACTCCCACGTCCCCGCGGCCAAAGCCCTATGCGTGGGCTGGAACCAGCAAAGTCTCTGCCCGCCCCTGCCCCTTTAAATGGACCTTTTTTCCTTTCTCTTTCATCTTGAGGACACGTTAACGCGGGCAAGGACCGCAGTGCGACCGGCGGGCACTTCACCGCCCCCCGCTGCTTCCTCTGCGCGGGGCGCCCACTGCGGAGCTGCTGCGGCAGCGGGGCCACAGCCTGCCAGTGCCTCCCGCCTCCTTCCCCTTAGCCACACCTCAGTCGCGTACCACCCGGTCTCCCTGCAGGGCAGCCTTCCCAATACCGCGCGCTCCCGGCGCCAGCCCCGCTAGGGGCAGGAAGCCCGGACCATGTGCCTGCGTCCGTGTGCAGGCATAAGGGAGCGCAGACGACGGCGACCTGCGACCGCTCCAATGCCCCCAGCTCGGGGTCCACCCACGTGGAACCCGCCGGCCCCGCCAGTCCCCGGCGCCACTCTCCTGAGCTCGGCTATGGGTGGCAGTTCCCTCGAAGCCCCACGGCACTCCCATTGATCACTGTCCATCCCAGACTTTCCCCCATGTCTGGGTTTGGAAGCCCGTTGGTCCTCCGCCCGCACACTCGGCCGTTCCCGGACAAAGCAGGCGGGCTTTCCGCACCGGAGCCGAGAGGGGGCCCAGACACCGCGGAGCAGACCAGCGCGGAGAGCGCCTCCAGGCGCGGAGCCTGGGTGCTGTCCCCGCCCCTGGCCTGCCCGCAGGGTGCCGGGCGGGGACTATGGGGGCCGAATGTGTGGTGCAGGGACCCCACCCGCCGTTCCTCTGGCGCGGACACCCGGCCGCGGTGGCGCTGCAGGATGGAGGCCCCGCGACACCGGTTCATCCACACCCACGTGCCCCTCGTGTGCGCGCCCCCGGCCTGCAGACGCTACCCAGCTGGCGCCACCGAGATTTCCGGGCGGCCCCACCCTCCCCGGCCTCAGCGCTGCTCTCCTGGCATTCGGAGTCTCCTTGGCGTCTCTGCAACAGCATCCAAGACCTGGCGCCGCCACCGAGAGCCAGGCTGCTCAGCAAGCCTGCGGGCCGCTACTCAGAGGCCGCACCTCCCGCCCCTTCCCCGCCCCCGTCCCGCGTTCACCTTTTCCTGCAGGCGGTGGGGTTCAGTCACTGCCCCCGGACAGTTCAGCCGCCGCCCACCGCCTCCCGGAGGATGCAGCAGGAGAGCGTTCCTGAGGTGCCAGCCCCCTTCTTAAACCCTTCCCTGGCTTTCAGCATTACCTTCATCAGCCGGCCACCTTCCTTGACAGTGACAGAGGCATAGCTTTCCGTCTCCTTTATTTCTCACGCTCATACCGGTGCCCACCTACACACACACACATACGCACATGCACACACACACCTGAACACCGCGAGGCCAGGGTCAGTAATCTGCCTCTGGAACTCCTAATTCCAACACTCTGCAGTGCACATCACCTGCTGACAGCAAGGTGAGGGAGTGTCAACTTAGGAGCCAGGTTTCTTAAAATTTGTGAAATAGCTGTCTGGCCTTGGACAATGCATTTTAAGAGGATTGTACTTTAAAAATAATAATAATAACCCTAATAGTGGATGCTGCAAAGACACAGTTTTAAAATAATATTAAAGTATGTTGAGATGATCGTAGGTTCACATGCAGCTGTTTGGAAACGATGCAGAGAGATCTTGTCCACCCTTTACCCAGTTTTCCATTAATGGTAACAGTTCCCAAAACTATAGCACAATATCGTAGCCCAGGTGTTGACATTGATCCAATAATATTATTTAGATTTCCCCAGTTTCTCTTGTACTCATCTGTGTGTGTGTATTTAGTTCTACAGAATTTTATCAAATGTGTAGGTATGCATCACCATCTTCAAGATACAGAACAGTTCCATCACCACATAATTCCTCTTGTTGCCTTGTATAACCTCACATCCTTGGTTGGGGGGGGGCTGACAACCATTAACCTGTTTTTCTATAATTTTGTCATTTAAAGAATGTTATATGAATGGAATTACAAAGCAGTGTAGTCTCTTTAGACTGGTTTTGTATTTTTTATTTTTTTTTAAGAGTTTATTTATTTGAGAGAGAGACAGAGAGCATGAGCAGGGGCGGGGCAGAGGAGGAGGGGGACAAGCAGACTCCTTGCTGTGCTAGGAGCCCTACCTGGGGCTCAATCCCGGGAACCTGAGATCATGACCTGAGCTGAAGTCAGTCACTTAAGTGACTGTGCCAACCAGGAGCCCCTGGATTGGCTTTGTTCACTCAGCAAAATTCCTTTGAAATTTGTCCAAGTCCTTATGTGTATCAATAGTTCATTCCTTTTGTTGGCTGGATAGTATGCCATGCTATGATGGTACTACAAATGTAAATAGTTTCACCATTCACTGGTTGAAGGATGCCTGTTTGGGTTGTTTCCAGATTTTGGCTGTTACAAATGATGCTACTATGAACATTTGTGTACAAGTTTTTGTGTAAATGTAACTTTCCATTTCTCTGGAATAAATGCCTAAAAGGGCAATTGCTGGATAATACAGGAAGCACATTTTCAGTTTTCTGCCATTCTCTTTCCCAGAATGCCTGGACAATTTTACATCCAGTTTCTCCTCTCCACAGCATTTGGTGTTTTCACTATTTTTTGTTTATTTTTAGTGATTTTGATAGGTGCAGCAACATCTCCTTGTGGTTTTAATGCGCATTTCCTTGATGGCTAATGATACTGAATATTGTTCCGTATGCTGATTTACCATCTTTATACCCTTTTTGTAAAATGTTTCTTCACTTATTTTGCCCATTTTCTAAATAGAGGTTGTTGTTTTGACTTTTACTTTAAAGCTTTGAGAGTTCTTTTTTTTTAAACCACTTTATTGAAATTTGATTGACATACAAAAATGGTACATATTTAAGGTATACAATTAATAAATTTGGAGATGAGTATATATTTGTGAAACTTATCACCACCTTTGCAATAAATATTTCCATCACCTTCAAAAGTCTCCTCCCACCCTCTTTATTATTTTTTTAATTTTATTTTTTCAGTGTTGCAAGATTTATTGTTTATGCACCACACCCAGTGCTCCACGCACAATGTGCCTTCCTTAATACCCACCACCAGACTCACCCATCCTCCCCACTCCCTTCCAAAACCCTGTTTGTTGCTCACAGTCCATAGTCTCTCATGCTTCAACTCCCCCTCTGATTTCCCCCAATTCACTTTTCCTTTCCTTCTCCTAATGTCCTCCAAGTAATTCCTTATGCTCCACAAGTAAGTGAAACCATATGATAATTGACTTTCTCTTATTTCACTCAACATAATCTCCTCCAGTCCCGTCCATGCTCATACAAAAGTTGGGTATTCATCCTTTCTGATGGTGGCATAATATTCCATTGTATATATGGACCATATCTTTTTTTTTTTTTAAAAGATTTTTTATTTATTCATTTGACAGACAGAGACCACAAGTAGGCAGAGAGGCAGGCAGAGAAAGAGAGAGAGAGAGAGAGAGAGAGGGAGGAAAGCAGGCTCTCCGCTCAGCAGAGAGCCCGATGCAGGACTCGATCCCAGGACCCTGGGATCATGACCCGAGCCGAAGGCAGCGGCCCAACCCACTGAGCCACCCAGGCGCCCCTGGACCATATCTTTTTTATCCATTCATCTGTTGAAGGACATCTTGACTCTTTCCACAGTTTGGCGACAGTGACCATTGCTGCTATGACCACTGGGGTACAGATGGCCCTTCTTTTCACTACATCTGTATCTTTGGGGTAAATACCCAGTAGTGCAATTGCAGAGTCATAGGGTAGCTCTATTTTTAATTTCTTAAGGACTCTCCACACTGTTTTCCAAAGTGGCTGCACAAACTTGCATTCCCACCAACAGTGTAAGAGGGTTCCCCTTTCTCCACATCCTCTACAACACTTATTGTTTACTGTCTTGTTAATTTTGGCCATTCTAACTGGTGTAAGGTGGTATCTCAATGTGGTTTTGATTTGAATCTCCCTGATGGCCAGTGATGATTAACATTTTTTCATGTGTCTGTTAGCCATTTGTATGTCTTCATTGGAGAAGTGTCTGTTCATGTATTCTGCCCATTTTTTGATGTGTTCTTTATTACTTTTATCATGTGCAATATAAACACTTAACATCAAATCTATCCTCTCGGCAAAATTTAAAATGCAGTATTGTTAACTATATGTGATATGTTATACAGTACGTCTCTAGGAGTTACTCATCTTGTAGAAGTGAGACTTTATACCCTTTGACCTCCCTATTTCCCTCTTCCACCAGACCCTAACAACTACCATTACAGTCTCCACTTCTATGAGTTTGACTCAGTGAGTGATAGCAGGTGTATTTTTTATTCTGTGTCTGGGTTATTTCATTCAGCATAATGGTTTTCAGGTTCATCCATGTTGTCATAAGTGCCAGGGTTTCCTTCTTTAAGACTGAATAATATTCCATTATGTGTGTACACACACACACACAACACATATATACATCTGTCTCTATATACATATATAACCTACATACCTATAAATTTATGTATATAAAGGCCATTGTATTTATATACATATGTATATACACGTGTGTGTGTGTGTGTGTATGTATTATATCTCACATGTTTATCCATTCCATCTGTGGATATTTAGGTTGCTTCAGTGTGCTGGCTATTGAGAAAAATGCTGCAATGAATGTCGGAGTGCAAACAACTCTTTCTTCAAGATCCTGATTTCAGTTCCCCTGGATATATACCCAGAAGTGAGATGGTTGGTTCAATGTGGCAATCTTATTTTTAGGGTTTTTTAAGACCCACCACACTGTTTTCCATAGTGGCTGCTCCAGTTTATATTCCCACCAACAGTGCTCAAGTATTCCATTTTCTCCTCATCCTGGCCAATGTTTGCTATTTTTTTTTCTTTTTAATAATAATTATCCTAACAGGTGTGAGATGATATCTTTTTGCAACATTGATTTGCATTTCCTTGATGATTAATGAGGTTAAACACCTTATATGCCTTCTTTTGAGAATGTCTGTTCAATTCCTATGACCATATTTAATAGGCCTGTTTGTTGTTGCTGCTGTTTTGCTATTGAGTTGTAGGAGTTCCTTATATTTTGGATATTTACCCTTTACAGAAATATATTTTGCAAATATGTCCCCCATTCTATAGGTTGTCCTTTCATTTTGTTGATTATTTCCTTTATTGTGCAGATCTTTAGTTTGATACAGTGTTATTGTATGTTTTTGCTTTTGTTACTGCATCTAAGAAATCATTGCCAAGACCACTGTCAAAAAGTTTATCCCCTATGTTTTCTTTTAGGAGTTTGATGGATTTGGGCCTTGTTTAAATTTTTTATCTCTTTTTTTAAAAAAAAGATTTTACTTATTTATTTGAGAGACAGAATGAGCACAAGGGGGGGCAGGTCAGAGGGAAAGGGACAAGCATACACAAACACACACACACTCTGCTGAGTGTTGAGATGAGCACTGGGCTTAACCCCAGGACCTGAGCCAAAATCAAGAGTTGGAAGCTTATCCAACTTAGTCACCAAAGTACCCCCAATTTTTAATCCTTTTGAGTTAAATTTTGTGTATGGTATAAGAAAAGGGTCCAGGGGCGCCTGGGTGGCTCAGTTGGTTGAGTGACTGCCTTCGGCTCAGATCATGATCCCAGACTTCCGGGATCGAGCGCCACATCAGGGTCCCAGCTCCTTGGGGAGTCTGCTTCTCTCTCTGACCTTCTCCTCTCTCATGCTCTCTCTCACTCATTCTCTCGCAAATAAATAAATAAAATCTTTAAAAAAAAGAAAGAAAAGGATCCAGCTTCATTCTTTGATTTTGAATATCCAGTTTTCCCAACACCATTTATTTGAGAAACTTTCCTTTCCCTATTGTGTATTCTTGGCACCTTTGTCAAAGATTGGTTGACCATATATATGGGGCTATTTCTTGTCTCTCTATTCTGTTCTGTTGGCCTATATATCCGTTTTTATGCCAATACCATATTATTTTGATTACTGTAGCTTTGTAATATATTTTGAAGTCAGGAATATGATGTCTCTGGCTTTATTCTTCTTCTGTGTTTTTTACGATTTTATTTATTTATTTATTTATTTTAAAGATTTTATTTATTTATTTGACAGACAGAGATCACAAGTAGGCAGAGAGAGAGGGGGAAGAAGGCTCCCCGCTGAGCAGATGTGGGACTCAATCCCAGAACCCTGGGATCATGACCTGAGCTGAAGACAGAGGCTTTAACTCACTGAGTCACCCAGGTGCCCCTAAGATTTTATTTATTTGACAGAGAGAGAGAGTGCACAAGCAGGGGGAGTAGCAGGTAGAGGGAGAAGCAGACTCTCCACAGAGCAGGGAGCCTGATGTGAGACTCAATCCCAGGACCCCGGGATCATGACCCAAGCTGAAGGCAGTCTCTTATCCAACTGAGCCACCCAGGTGCCCCAGCTTTGTTCTTCTTACCCAAATTTCTTTGGCTAGTCAGGATTCTTTGTGGTTTCTTATGGATTTTAGGACTGTTTTTTTCTTTTCTATAAAGAGTGCTATTGGAATTTTGATAAAGGCTGCATTGAATCTGTAGTTTCTCTGGGTAGTATAGACATTTTAACAATATAAATTCTTCCAATCTTTGAACATGTGAACACATTTATTTGTGTTTACTTCAATTTCTTACATCAGTATTTTATACTTTTCTATGTAAAAATCTTTAACCTACTTTGCTAAGTTTATTTCTAAGTATTTCCTGCTATTATAAATGGGATAATTTTCTTAATTTTCTTTTTGAGTGGTTATTAGTATCTAGAAGTATAACTCATTTTTGTGTATTGATTTTGTACTGTGAAACATTACTAAATACGTTTATTAGTTCTAACAGTATTTTAGGGGCAGGGGGGATCTTTAGGGTTTTCTACATATAAGATCATGTCATCTACAAACGACACAATTTTACTTCTTCCTTTCTGATATGAATGCCTTTTATTTCTTTTTCTCACCTAATAGCTCTGGCTAGGACTTCCAGCACTATGGTAAGTGGAAGTATTAAGAGTGGGCATCTTCACCTTGTTACAGATCTTAGAGGGAAATCTTTCAGTTTTTCACCATTAGATATGGTGTTAACTGTGAGCTTTTCATATATGGTCTTTATCATGTTGAAGTATGTCCTTCTGTATCTAATTTGTTCAGAGTTTTCATCATGAGAGGGTGTTGAATTTTGTCAAATGCTTTTCCACAGATAATCATGTGATTTTTATTCTTCATGCTGCTCATGTGGTCTATCAGATTGGTTGATTCCTATATGTTGCATCACTCTTGCATTCCTGGGACAAATCCACTTGATCATATATGATCTTTTCAATACGATATTTAATTTAGCTTGCTAATATTTTCTTAAGGATTTTTGCATCATTTTTATCAGAGATACTGGCCTGTAGTTTTCTTTTCTTGTGGTGTCTTTGCCTGACCTTGATATCAAGGTGACACTGTCCTCATAAAACAAATTTGGAAGTGTTCTCTTCTCTATTTTTGGAAGAATTTTAAAAGGACTGGTGATTCTTCCTTAAATGTTTGGTAGAGTTGACCTGTGAAGTTATTTGGTCCTGACATATTCTTTGTTGGGAAATTTCTGATTAGTGATTCAATCTCTTTATTTATTATTGGTCTGTTCAGGCTTTCTGTTTCTTCATGATTCCCTCTCGATAGGATGTATATTTCTAGGAATTAATGCATTTCTACTATGTTGTCCACTTCATTGCCATATAGTTGTTCATAATGGTCCTTTATGATCTTTTCTATTTTTGTGGCTCCACTGAAACATCTCCTGTCTCACCTCGGACTTTAATTTTGTGAGTCTTTTTTCTTAGTCTAGCTAAGGGTTTATCAATGTTGTTTGTCTTTTCAAAAACCAATTCTTAGCTTTGTTGATTTTTTTCTATTACATTTATTTTTGTTTTAACCTTTGTTATTTTCTTCCATCTGCTAACTTTGGGCTCAATTTGTTCTTTCCTAGTTCATTGAGGTATAAAGTTGGGTTGTTTGAGATCTTTCTTCTTTTTTAATGTAGGCATTCATTGCAATAAATTTCCATCTTTGTGCTGCTTTTGCTGTATAAGTTTGAGTTTGTTATGTTCTCATTTTCATTTGTCTGAGGTATTTTTGTATTACCTGTAAAGTCCCTGTTTCTGTAGATTGTCTCTGTTTCTTTATGATCTATGTTACTTTTGGGTTCTCTTTGCTTTTAAGATCCCTTTTAATATTTCTTGCAGGGCTGAATTAGTGATTACAAATTCTTTTAGTTTCTGTTTGTCCTGGAAGCTCTTTATATCTACTTCCATTCTGAATGAGAGCCTTGTGGGATAAAATATTCTTAGCTACATGTTTTTCTGATTTATTACCCTGAATATATCATGCCACTTCTTTCTGGCCTGCCAGGTCTCTAGTGGATGGGTCTGTTGCCAGTCTAATGTTCCTATCACTATAGGTTAACGAGTCCTTGTCTTGAGCTGCTTTCAGGATTTTCTCTTTCTCTCTGGGTTTTGTAAGCTTCACTATCATATATTAGGGTGTTCGTTTATTTTTATTGATTTTGAGGGGGGTTCTCTCTATTTCTTGGACTTGAATGCCTGTTTCTTTCCCAAGATTAGGGAAGTTCTCAACTATGATTTGCTCAAATATATCTTCTGTCCCTCTCTCTCTTTCTTCTTCCTCTGGGACCCCAGTAGTTCTAATATTGTGTCATTTAATGGTGTTGCTGATTTCTTGAAGCCCTCTTTCATGCTCTATTAGTTGTATTTCTTTCTTTTCCTCAGCTTCCTTCCTTTCCAGAATCTTGTCTTCTATGTCATTGACTCTCTTCTGCCTCATTTATCCTAGCTTTTAGAGCATCCATTTTATTTATTTTTTTTATTTTTTAAAGATTTTATGTATTTATTTGACACAGAGAGAGAGATCACAAGTAGGCAGAGAGGCAGGCAGAGAGAGAAGGGGAAGCAGGCTCCCTGCCGGGCAGAGAGCCTGATGTGGGGCTCGATCCCAGGACTCTGAGATCATGACCTGAGCTGAAGGCAGAGGCTTAAACCACTGAGCCACCCAGGTGCCCCTAGAGCATCCATTTTAGATTGCATCTCAGTAAAGCATTTTAAATTTCAACCTTATTAGATTTTACTTCTACAAAGAGATTCTCTAATGTCTGTTATGCTTTTCTCAAACTGAGCTAGTAACTTCATAGTCATTATCCTGAATTTCAGCTCTGACATTTTACTTACATCTATATCAGTTAGATCTGTGGCAGAGTATTACCTCAGGTTCTTTCTTTTGTTGTGAATTCCTCCTTCTAGTTATTTTGTCCAGAGAAGAATGGATAAATGAGAGAACAAAATAAAAAATATCCACTACAACCCAAGCAAAATACACATTAGATGAATCAAAAAACGTCAGAAACCAAATAAGAAAAAAGAAAAAAAAAAAAGGAAAAGGGAGAAAATATAATCCTCTGGGTGGACAAGTGATCCACTTGATCCTGGGTGTATTTTGGTCTTTTTGTTAGAAGACACGAAATCCCAAAATTGTAAAGAAAGCATAACTTACATAGAAACAAACAAACAAAAAACATGTGAAAGGAAGCAAAAAATGAAGAATATATCTATAAAATATAAATGTAAAAATAAAGGTTAAAAAAAGACTTAAAAACAGATTTGATAAAATAAGAAACAGTTTGAAGAGGAAAAAAAGAAAAAAAAAGGAAAATATGACCTGAAAAATGACAGAATCATGTGAAAAACCCTCAAATTCTATATACTATTTCCCCCTAGCCTCGCCTTGGGGTTTTGCACTTTCGTGTGCTCCATAAATTTGGTATTTACCTGATATTCTAGCGGGTCTTCTGGGGAAGGAGTCTGTTGCACTGATTCTCAAGTGTGTTTGCCTGGGCCAGTTGCACTGTCGCCTGCCAGGGGACTGGGCTCATTGTAAGTTGCTTCTGGTTGTTCTATGTGGCTTTTGTTCCCTGAAGGGTTCTGCTCCACTTTAAAGGATGAAAATAAAATGGCCCACAGGATCTCCAGCCCAGGAGCTAAAAGATTACAGTCCCTTCTCTTTAGTAAATCCTCAGAGAAAATGAGTCTTCGCTTTTGCATGCACCAAACTCTGCAGACTCCTGTGGTGTGCACCTACACCAATCCTCCCAGGGGAGGGAGGAGGGTCACTAGGGGTCAGTCGCTTGCAAGGCCCCTGCAGGGAGAGTGGTCACCTGATCCTGCATGCACCCACCTTGCTCTTCTTGGGGGAAGGTGGACAGTTGTCTCATTTCTACCCCTTGCAGGTCCCCCCCACCTCACCCATTCTGCCACAGTTTGCGGTTTATGGCAAACTGAGCTCAGAGCCCATTCCCAGGCTTGCTGATCATAGCCAGTTTCCTGCTCCAACACATGAGAACCCTGCTGGCTCAGGCACCCCCATTCCTTCTGTGACCCCAGGGATCCTGAGATCACACTGTCGCACCAAGGATTCTGCCCCACTTTGCCACCTGAGTGCCTTTCAGGCAGGGACCTTCCTTACTGAAGTAGACTTCTAAAAGTTCTGATTTTGCATTCTGGGGCTGTATCACTTTCTGGTAATCAGCTTATGGAGGCTCCTTAACCCCACCATTTACCTTCTGATATATCCCATCAGATTTATTTCTCTGAAGCCTCTAGTGGTCAATTTTCTTTGTGGAATTCTAGTAATTCTTTTCTTACATCTCAGTTTGAATTCATAGGTGTTCAGAATGATTTGATACATATCTAGCTAAATTCAAGGGACGAGATGAAATGAGGTCCTTTCCTCTTCTGCCATCTTGCCTCCTTCTCTGACATATTTTTAAAATTCCCTTTTGAGTTCCTCTTTGACCCAATGATTGCTCAATAACGTGCTATTTAATTTCCATGTAAAGATGACTTTTCCTTTTTTCTGTTTTTGTTATTGATTTCTACTTTTATTCCACTGTGTTTAGAAACTGTACTTAGAGTGATCACAATTTTCTTAAATTTGTTAAGACTTGTTTTATGACCCAGGTGACCTACCCTGGAGAATGTCCTGTGTGTACTTGGGAAGAATATTTTATATATGGATGTTAGGTTCATTTAGTCTATAGTTTGTCCAAGTTGGTTGTTTTCTTAATGATTTTCTGGCTGGATGACCTATCCATTATTGAAAGTGGGAGACTAAAATTTCCTAACATTGTTATATTGTTGTCATCTACAGCCATACCACCCTGAACGCGCCCGATCTCGTCTGTTATATTTTTGTCTAATTATTCCTTCAGATATGCCAATATTTGATTTATATATTTAAAGTACTCTGATTTTGGCTGCATTTATACTTATAATTGTTATAAAATCCTGTAGAATTTATCCTTGTATCATTATGTAATGAACATCCTTGTCTCTTATGACAGTTTTTGACATAAAGCCTTTTTTCTTTTTAAAGATTTTATTTATTTATCTGACAGACAGAGATCACAAGTAAGCAGAGAGGCAGGCAGAGAGAGAGGAGAAGCAGACTCCCCACTGAGCAGAGAGCCCGATGTGGGGCTCGATCCCAAGACACTAGGATCATGATCCAAGGTGAAGGCAGAGGCTGAACCCACTGAGCCACCCAGGTACCCCCATTAAGGCTTTTTCTATCTCATATAAGTATAGACACTCTTGCTCTCTTTTGGCTATCATTTACACAGAATATCATTTTCTATCACTTCACTTTCAACCTATGTATGTCCTCAAATCTAAGACAGATCTCTTATAAACAGCATATAGTTGGGTTTTGTTTTTTATCCATTCAGTCACTCTATATCTTTTGATTGATGAGTTTAATCCATTTACACTTAACATAATTATTTATAGGTAAAGACTACTGTCATTTTGTTCACTTGGCGGGGAGGGGTCTGTTTTATAGTCCGTTGTTCCTTTATTTCTTTCTTGCTGTCTTTGTGATTTGGCATTTTTTTGGATTTTTGTGTGTTTTTGTTTTGTGTGTACATGTGTTTTGTAGTAACATACTTTGATTCTTTTCTCTTTATTTTTTTAATTTCCCTAGGTTTTTCTGTTTTAATTGCCATGAAGATTGAATAAGATTTCTTATTTTACCAATCTATTTAAGCTAATAACAATGCATATTCAACTGTATTAAAAACTACACTTTTACTAGCCACTTCTTTATTTTATTTATATCAGAATTTACTTATTTTTCATTGTATATCCATATAAATTTTTGTGGTTCTAGTTATTCTTAACGCTTTTGTCTTTTAACTTTCATACGAAGATTAAAAGTTACTGGGGCGCCTGGGTGGCTCAGTGGGTTAAGCCGCTGCCTTCGGCTCGGGTCATAATCTCTGGGTCCTGGGATCGAGTCCCGCATCGGGCTCTCTGCTCAGCAGGGAGCCTGCTTCCTTCTCTCTCTCTCTGCCTGCCTCTCTGCCTGCTTGTGATCTCTCTCTGTCAAATAAATAAATAAAATAAAATTAAAAAGTTACTTAATCACCATCATTATCATATTACTTTATATTTTTGTATATATTTATCTTTACCTGTGAAATTTATGCTTTCATATGCTTTCATGTTTTTAGCATTCTTTTATTTCAGCTTACCTAGTGATGAATTCTTTCAGTTTTATTGATCTGGGAAAGACTTTATCTCTCCCCCATTTTAATTTTTTATTATTTATTTGTTTGTTTCAAGTTTTTATTTAATTTGTAGCTAATTAACTTATAGTGGAATATCAGTCTTAGAAGTAGAATTTAGTGATTCATCACTTACATATAATACCTAGTGCTCATTACAGCAAGTGCCCTCCTTAATATCCGCCACCCATTTAAACCATCCCCTGCTTACCTTTCCTCCATCAACCCTGTTTCTACACAATCATTAAGAGTCCCTTACAGTTTGCCTCCCTCTTTTTTTCTTCCTCTATATTCATCTGTTTTCTTTCTCAAATCTCACAAGAGTAAAAGCATATGGTATTTTTCTTTCTCTGACTGACTTGTTTTGATTAGCATAATACACTCTAGTTCCATCCACATCCTTGCAGATGGCAAGATTACATTTTTTGGTGGCTGAATAATATTCCATCATATATATATATATGGTCACATCTTCTTTATCCATTCATCAGTCAATGACCATTTGTATTCTTTCCATAATTCAGCTATTTTTGATAATGCTGCTATAAATGTCGGCATGTGCCCTGTGAATCTGTATGTTTTATCCTTTGAGTAATACCTAGTATTGCAATTGTTAGATCATAAAATAGTTCTATTTTTAACTTCTTTAAGAACCTACATAGTGTTTTCCAGAGTAGCTGCCCACGTTTGCATTCCCACCAACAGTATACAATGGTTTCCCTCTCTATAGCCTCACCAACATCTGTTGTTTACTGTGTTATTCTGCAAGGTGTGATGCACTGTCTCATCATAGTTTTAATTTGTATTTCCCTGATGATGGGTGGTGTTGAAAATCTTTTCATGTGTCTGGTAGCATCTGAATAACTTTGGAAAATTGTCCATTCACATCTTCAGCCCATTTTTTAGCTGGAGTATTTCTATTTGGGGTGTTGATTTTAATAAGTTCATAATAGATTTTAGACTAACCCCTTATAAGATATGTCATTTCCAAATCTCTTCTCCCATTCTCTGGGTTGCCTTTTAGTTATGTTGACTGTTTCCTGTGCTGTGCAAAAGCTTTGCATTTTGATGAAGTCCCAATAGTTAATTTTTGCTTTTGTTTCTCTTTCCTTTGGAGATGTGTCTAGCAAGCAGTTGCTGTAACTGAGGTCAAAGAGGTTGCTGCCTGTGTTTTCCTTTAGGATTTTAATAGTTTTCTTTCTCACATTTAGGTCTTTCATCCATTTTGAGTTTATTTTTGTGTAAGGTGTAAGAAAGTGGTCCAGTTTCATTTTTCTGCATGTGGTTGTCCAGTTTTCCCAACAAGATTTGTTGACGAGACTGACTTTTTTCCATTGGATAGTCTTTCCTGCTGTATCAAAGATTAGTTGACCATAGAGTTGTGGGTCTATCTCTGGGTTCTCAGTTCTGTTCCGTTCATCTATGTGTCTTTTCTTGTACCAGTACCATATTGTCTTGATGATTACAGCTTTGTAATACAGCTTGAAATCTGCAATTGTGATGCCACCAGCTTTGGTTTTCTTATTAAGCATTCCTTTGGCTCTTTGGGGTCTTATCTGATTCTATACAAATTTTAGGGTTCATTGTTCCAGCTCTGTGAAAAATGTTAATGGTATTTTGAAAAGAATTCTTTGAATGTATAGATTGCTTTGGGTAGCACAGACATGTTAACAATATTTGTTCTTCCAATCCATGAGCATGGCATGTTTTTCCATTTCTTTGTGTTCCTCAATTTCTTTCATAAGTGTTCTACAGTTTACAGAATACAGATCTTTAACCTCTTTGGTTAAAAAAAAAAAAAAAAGCTGACATCCAGGTTGGCTGCCACCAGCAGGTGTCTCTTTCCCTATGCTAATGAGCAAGGCAGCATAATGGCACATACCAGTTCTTTTGTCCCCTAAGAGGTAGTGTTACCGCTTCCAAATGTGCTCCCAGAAGGGGAACTGTTTTTCCATGTTTGACTGAGGGGATATTCGGAGCATCCTGTCCACTTCTGGGCCTCTGCCCTCCTCCATAGGAGCATCACTGTTCATGCCAGCCTCCACCCAGGAACAGTGCAGGCTCTAAAACTTCAGTCTTGAAACTCCCCTGGTTGTAAAAACTGACAATAATCAACCTCTTTTATTTTCCCAGCCATTGGTTTGGGGAAGTTTTCTTGTGCAATCCCCTGTGCACTGTTCTCTCTCTCTCTCTCTCCTTTCTGTGATCAGGGATCTCTCCCCTCCCATGATTCTTTTCTCCTCCAAATCATGCATCCACACCTCCTATCTTGATGTGGCCTCTTTTTTCCCCTCTAGTTATACAGTTTATTCTCCAGTCCTCAGACTGATTTCTTGGGTATTAAGAATGATTTGATATTTATCTAGCTGTGTTTTTTTTTTAAGATTTTATTTATTTATTTGACAGAGAGAGATCACGAGTAGGCAGAAAGGCAGGCAGAGAGAGAGAGGAGGAAGCAGGCTCCCTGCTGAGCAGAGAACCCGATGCGGGACTCGATCCCAGAACCCTGAGATCCTGACCTGAGCTGAAGGCAGCGGCTTAACCCACTGAGCCTCCCAGGCGCCCCTATCTAGCTGTGTTTAAGGGACAACGCAAGCATAGGGTTCCCCTACCTATAACTTCATTATCTTAAATCCTCCTTCTCCTTCACTTTTTAGAGTACAGTTGTGCTGGGTATAATATTCCTGGTTGGCTGCCCCCCTCCCACACACACCTTCAGGACTTTGCATTTATTATCCCACTTTTTCCCCAGTTTACAGACTTGTTCTGGGGAATTCATTTATAATAGTATTATGGGGGTTCCCTTGTACATGACAAATCGCTTTTCTTTTGTTGCTCTAAATATTCTGCCTTTAAATTTGACTTCTAACAATTTAAGTATAATGTGTCTTTGTGTAGACACCTTTAGAGTCAATATTTTTGAAGTTATTCAGACTTCATGAATCTGGCTATTTCCCTCCACAGGTTTGGGAAGTTTTTAGTCATTATTACTTTAAATAAACATTCTGTCCTCACTTTTTTTCTCTTCTCCTGGTGTTCACATAATGTATTTTGGTTTACTTATGTTTTCACAAGTATCACAGGCTTTCTCCACTCTTTTCATGCTCTTTTTCCTTATTTTTTTCTTTGGACTGGATAATTTCAAATGACTTGTCTTTACATTCACGGATTCTTTCTTCTGCTTGGTGAAGTCTTTTGTCAAAATGTTTTAAAAGTTATTTCAATTTAGTCATTGTATTCTTCAGTTTCAGAATTAGTTTGGTTCCTTTATTTTATGGTTTCTATGTTTTTTGTTGGAGTATTTATTTTGTCCATGTATTGTTCCCTTATTTCATTTAGTTGTTTATTGGTGTTATCTTGTAGCTCTTTAAGGTGATTATTTTGAATTCTTTTTCAGACATTTCTTAGATCGTCATTTATTTAGAGTTGGTTGCTGGAGCTTTAGTGGTGTCATGTTTCCCCAATTCATTATGATTCTTATAACCTTGCATTGGTTTCTGAGTATTTGAAGAAGCAATCACCTCTTAAGTCTTTATAACCTTCCTTTGTCAAGAAAAGCCCTTTATCAATGAGCTGAGCCATAGACTGTGGGCAGGCCAATTGGTGGGGACCGTGAGTGGACCCAGTGCTGGAGTCTATGAGTGGGCTTTCTCTTTCTTTCCCCCACAAGAGAACTCATTGGCTAAAGGGATTGCTCTTGACACTGCACTGTGTTGGCTTGAGGGAAAGGTTGTGCAAGTAAAGTGAAACTATTTTCTTAACTTTTCCAATGACTCTTTTCTCATTTCTGTTCTCCACTGATGTGCTGTAAACACTGACCTGAATTTTGGAGCTCTCATAAGCTTTTTTTGTTCATGTGTGGTTGTTAAATTGGTATTTGAATGAGAGGATAAGTTCTGGGATCTAATATTATGCCACTTGCTATCTTCATTCTTCTAAGAGTTCTTTATATGTTTCAGAAAAAGTCCTTCTCCAGATATATGGCTTGCAAATATTTTGTCCCAGTCTCCAACTTGTGTTTTCAACCTCTTCACATGAACTTTTGTGGAGCAAAAATTTCCAATTAAATAAGATTTGACTAATCAATCTTTCATTTTATGGATCTTGTTTTTGGAATCAAGCCTAAGGATTTTTCCCTAGCCCTAAATGCTGAAGATTTTTCTCCAATTTTTAAAGTGAATTTTATAGTTTTACATTTTTTTATTTAAGCTTGTGCCCATTTTGAGTTAATTATTCTATAAGGTGTGATGTGTATAGATGAGAGGTGAATTTTTTTGGCCTACGGATACCAAGTTGTTGTAGCATCATTTGTTGAAAAAGCTATCTTTCCTCCATTGAGTTGCTTTTGCACATTTATGAAAAGTCAGTTGGCATATTTGTGCATGCCTGTTCCTGTGTTTTCTATTTAGTCCCATTGATTTATGTGTCTATCCCTTTACCAATACCAAACTATCTTAATTACTGTAGCTATAACAAACTATAGTAAGCTCTAATATCAAGTACAGTGATTCCTTTCACCTTATTCTTCTTTTTAAAAGATCATTTTAGCCCTTTTGTGTCTTGTGCTTTTCCATATACATTTTAGGTTGGACTTTCTATATTTACAAAACATCTTGGCATGATTTTGATAGGAATTGCATTAAGTCTGTAGATCAGTTTGAGGGAAAAGCTGACAACTTTTCCATGTTTAATCTTCTAATCCATGGACACAGTATATCTATTCTTGTATTTAGGTCTTCATTGATTTCTTTCACTACCATTTTGCAATTTTCAGCATATATATCTTATTTGTGTTCTGTGAAAAATGTTGATGGTATTTTGATAGGGATTGCATTGAATGTGTAGATGGCTTTGGGTAGCATAGACATGTTTAATAATTATTTATTCTTCCTGTCCGTGAACATGGCATGTTTTTCCATTTCTTTGTGTTCCTCAATTTCTTTCATAAGTGTTCTACAGTTTTCAAAGTACAGATCCTTTACTTCTTTGGTTAGGTTTATTCCTAGGTATCTTATCGACTTTTGTATAATTGCAAATGGGATGGATTCCTTGGTTTTCTTTCTTTCACTTCATTGTTAGTGCTTAGAAATAAAACTGACTTTTCTGCATTGATTTTATATCCTGCAACTTTGCTGAATTCCTGAATCAGTTCCAGCAATTTTTTTTGTGGTCTAGGAATTTTCTATATAAACAATCATGTTACTTAAAGAGGGCCAGTTTTATTGCTTTATTTCTTCCTTTCCAATCTGTGTGACTTTTTTTTGTTGTTGTTGTTCTTGTCTTATTTCAGTAGCTAGAACTTCCAGCACTCTATTGGATAAGAGCGATAAGAACAAAATCCTTGTTTTCTTCCCATTGTTAGAGGGAAAGCATTCAGTCTTCCACCTTTAGGTATGTTATTAGCTGTAAGGTTTTGCAAATGCTTTTTTTTCAAGTTGAGATAATTCTTCTCTGTTTCTAACTTGCTTAAAGTTTTCATAATTAATAGGTGTTGGATTATGCCAAGTGCCTTCTCTGCACCAATTGATAGGATTATATGATATGATAAATTGATATCATTGATTAGTTTTTGAATGTTGCACCAGATTTGCATGTGTAGAATAAATCCTATTTTGATCATGGTGCATAATTCTTCCTATACATACTTAAAATCAGTTTGCTAACATTTTGTTGAATAATTTTGCATCTAAGTTCATGAGAGATAGTGACATAAACTTTTCCCTTTTTTGGTACTGCCTTTGTTTGGTTTTGGTATTAGTCTCATAAAATGAATTGAGAATTGCTCTGTCTTCTATTTTCTGGTAGAGATTATACAAAACGGGTGTTAATTCTTCATTTAGTATTTTGTAGGATTCTTTAGTGAAATTATTTGGGCCTAGAAAATTTTAAGTAATTTTTTAATGAATTTAATTTCTTTAATGGCTACAAGACAATTCAAATGATCTTGGCTGTGTTAAACATAGATTAACTATGTGGTACATCAATTCTACTTCCAGGTGTATACCCCAAAGAATTGAAGGCAGGAACTCAAGCAGATAATTGTATACCAATGTTTATATCAACATTATGCACAGTAGTCAAAAGATGGAAAAACTCAAATGTCCATCATGGATAAACAATGTGGTATATACATAAGTGGAATATTACTCAGCCTTAAAGTCAGATACAAAAGTGAAAATACATTTCATTTATATGAGATAACTAGAATAGATAAATTTACAGAGATAGGAAGTATAATAGTGGTTATTTGGGCTGGGGAGAGGAAGGAATAGGGAATTACTATTTAGGGGGTAAAGAGTTTCTGTCTGGCAAAAATAAACTATTGGGAGTATGCCAAAATAAAAAGGTACTGCACAGTAAAGAAAACCATCAATGGAACAAAAAAGCAACCTACAGAGTGGGAAAAGACACTTGCAAGTGATATATCTGGTAAGGGGTTAATATCCAAAATGTATAAATAACTTTTCAAACTCAACATCAAAAGAAAAAAAAACACACACACAAATAATCTGACTAAAAATGAACAGAGGAACTAAATGGACACTTGTCCAAAGAAGTCATATAGATGGCTGATGGACATATGAAAAGATACTCTACATCACTAATTATTAGGGAAATGCAAATCAAAACTAGAATGAGGTATCACCTTACACCTGTCAGAATGACTAGTATCCGAAAGGAGTAACAAGTGTTAGTGAGGATGTGGAGAGAGAGGGATCCTCATGCACTGCTGGTGGGAATGTAAATTGGTTCAACCACTATGGAAAACAGTATGGGAGTACCTCAAATAATTAAAAATAGAAATACCATATAATCCTGGCCATATATGCCATGCGTTCTATGCCTTACTCACCTCCAACTGCCTGTCTCACCACCAGCACACCCTGCTGCTACCCTACAGAAATGCTTTGATTACCCATAGTCTTTTGCCAAATTAGGCCCGTGTTCAGGGCACTGGCTCCTTATCTCACTTGGGCTCTTGCCAAAATCTGAGCTTTGATGCATCAAAGTGCAGACCTTTTAGCCTCTTAGCCTGCTATAGCCATTACTATGGGACCAAAGGGAAGAAAGGTGATTATTCAACAGAATTGGGAAAGTCTCAAAGTAACAAAAGATGGTATGACCATTTTTAAGTTAAGTTCACTGATCTAAAAGATAAATAAAAAATATTGGTGTTGGGCGCCTGGGTGGCTCAGTGGGTTAAGCCGCTGCCTTCGGCTCAGGTCATGATCTCAGGGTCCTGGGATCGAGTCCCACATCGGGCTCTCTGCTCAGCAGGGAGCCTGCTTCCTCCTCTCTCTCTCTCTGCCTGCCTCTCTGCCTACTTGTGATCTCTCTCTGTCAAATAAAATAAAATCTTAAAAAAAAATTAAAAAAAAATATTGGTGTTAAACTTGTTCAAGATTTTGCCAATAATACAAATGAAGAAGCTGGGGATGGCACCACTACTGCTACTGTACTCTACATGCTCTATTGCCAAGGAAGGCTTCAAGAAGACTAACAAAGGAGCTGTTCTGTGGAAATGGTAGCTGTTGGTGCTGCAGTTGTTGAACCTAAGAAGTAGTCTAAAACTGTGACAATCCCTGAAGAAATTACTCAGGTTGCTATGATTTCTGCAAGTGGAGACTAACAAATTGGCAACATCATTTCTGAAGCAATGAAAATGACTGGAAGAGAGGGCATCATCACAGTAAAGGATAGAAAGACACTAAATGATGAATTAGAAATTATTAAAGATTGATGGTGATTGAGGTTATATCTCTCTATACTTTATTAATACATCAAAAGGTCAGAAATGTGAATTCCAAGATACCTATGTTCTCCTGAGTGAAAAGAAAATTTCTAGTGTCCTATCCATTTTACCTGCTCTTGAAATTACCTATGCTCAGTGTAAGACTTTAGTCAAAACTGCTAAAGATGTTGATGAAGAAGCTCTAAGGACGCTGGCTTTGTATTTAGCCTATTGGCTAAAAATAGGTCTTCAGATTATAGCAGTCACAGCTCCAGGTTCTGGCAACAATAGAAAGAACCAGCTTAAAGATATGGCTACTGCTACTGGTGGTGCAGTGTTTAGAGAAGGATTGACTAATCTTACAGATGTTCAGCTTCGTGACTTAGGAAAATTTGGAGAGGTCTTTTTGACCAGAGATGATGCCATGCTCTTGAAAAGATGACAAGGCTCAAATTGAAAAATATATTCAAGAAATCTTTGAGCAGTCAGATGTCACAACTAGTGAATATGAAAAGGAAAAACTGAATGAACATCTGGCAAACTTTTAGAGTAGCTGAGCTGAAAATTGGTGGGACAAGTGGTATTGATGTGAATGAAAAGAAAGAGGGTCACAGATGCCCTCAATGTCACATGAGCTGCTACTGAAGAAAGGCATTGTTCTGGGAAGCAGTTGTTCCCTGCTTCAGTGTGCATTCCAGCCTTGGGCTCAATAACTCCAGCTAGCAGAGATCAAAAACTTGGTATAGAAATTATTAGATGAACACTGAAAATTCCTGCAGTGACAATTGCTAAGAATGCAGACTGTTGAAGGATCACAGAGTTGAGAAAATTATGTGAACTTCCTCAGGAGTTGGTTAAAATGTTATGCTTGAAGATTTCATGAATATAATGGAAAAAGGAGTCAGTCCAAATAAGTTCTAAGAACTGCTTTCTTCAATGCTGCTGGAGTGGCCTCTCTCTTAACTAAAGTAGAAGTTGTCTTGAATTTCCGAAGAAGAGAAGGACTCTGGAATGGGCAGAATGGGTGGAATGGAAGGTATTATTGGCAGTGGTATGTTCTAATTCCTAGAATAGTGCTGAGCCATTACTAATGAACTATGAGAGGAAGCTCAAGGCAGAGCTTCTCACTAATAATTTCAGAGAAGACTGTTGAAGGAAATGACTGAAGAAAATGTTTAAGGAAATCACTGTAACCATCAGTTACAGTTGACAACATATAATAGTTTACTGCTGTCATTGTCCATGCCTGCAGATAATTTATTCTGTACTTTTGAATAAAAAGATACTTATATGTTCCTGATAACTGAGTACAAGGACAATGTACTGCTTTCAACTTAAATCACTGAGGCATTTTTACTACTGAACTGTTAAAATCAGGATTTTAGTGCTTGCCATCACCATATGAGAAGCTCAGAAGCAGACATTCTATGGAGAGCAAGAATTGTGTACAAAGTGGGGGGGGGATGTAGAGAAATATCCAAGTATGTGATGAACTTTGTGTAACAAAATTTATTTAAAATTTAAAAAAGAAACAAAGAAAGACACAATAATTCCACTACTGGGTATTTACCCAAACAAAAACAAAAACACTAATTCAAAAAGATGTATGCACCCCCATGTTTATTGGAGCATAATTTACAATGACCAAGATCTGGAAACAACTGAAGTGTCTGTCAATAAGTGAATGGGTAAGAAAGATATGACAAGGGATCCTGGGTGTCTCAGTTGGTTAAACATCTGCCTTCAGCTCAGGTCACGATTCCAGGGTCCTGGAATGGAGCCCCACGTCAGACTCCCTGCTCAGAGGGGAGTCTGCTTCTCCCTCTCCCTTTGCTCCTCTCCTGCTCATGCTCTCTCTCTCTCCCCCCAAAATAAAATCTTTTTTTTTTTTTAAAAAGAAGATATGGCAATATTCCATATTATATTCCACACATAATATTCCACACATAATGGAATGTTACCAAGCCATAAAAAGGATACAATCTTGCCATTTGCAACAACATGGATGGACCTAGAAGGTATTATGTTAAGTGAAATAAATCAGACAAAGAAAGACAAATACTGTGTGTTTCACTTACATGTGGAATCTAAAGACAAAACAAAACAAAAAAAATGAGCAAATAAACCAATAAAGAGAAACAAACCCATAAATATGGAGAATAAACCAGTGATTACCAGAAGGAAGGGGTTTTGGGGAATGAGCAAGATGGATGAAGGGGAGTGAATGAATACGTTAGTTATGGAATGACTACATCATGGGGTTGAAAGAGAGCATAGGGAATATAGTCAGTGATATTCTAATAGCCTTGTATGGTGACATGTGGCAGCTACACTGGTTGTGAGCTTCGCATAGTCTACAGAGTTGATGAATGAATATATTGTACACCAAAAACCAATGTAGCATTGTATGTCAATTATGTTTCAATAAACTAAATTTTTAAAAAATATCTAGATGCAGGATGCTTAGGTGGCTTAGTTGGTTAAGCGTCTGCCTTCAGCTCAGGTCATGATCCCAGAGTTCTGGGATTGAGTCCCACATCGGGCTCTTTGCTCAACAGGGAGCCTGCTTCTTCCTCTGCCTCTGTCTGCCACTCTGCCCGCTTGTGCTCTCTCTCTCTCTCTCTGACAAATAAATAAATAAAATAAAATAAAATAAAATCTTAAAAAATCTAGAGGCAACTGTAAAAAACAAAACAAAGTGAGTTTCTGTTTGAGATGATGATTCCAGAAATTCAGGATGGAATATCAGTTATATAGCTATTGTCTTGCAAAGTTTTAATGATGGTATCAGCTTAAAAAACCTGACATTATCAAAAGTAGAGAATGAGTATAGATTATAGGACCTCAGGGTAGCTTGTGATTTGTTTTTTTCTTGTTTTTTTTTTTTCATCTGAACAACTCATTGGGAGATTCCATTTCTATAAACCATAACCAGATCTTCCAATGTCTACTATGAATTTATAGAATTTTATTCTCAAACTTCAAAGACACAAAAACCAATAACAAGGAACCGAGGCATACCTGGTTTTACACAATCAATGTATTAAAAAAAAAAGTCAACTGAATTGTTGAAACTGAATTATATTTGAAATGCACTAAGAAATTGGATATTAAAAGAAAACCTACATTGAATCCTTTTGTACAACAAAGAATAATTTTTATAAAGAAAAAATTACCCCTAATTTGCTTGATGTGAAAACTCAGGCTTAAGCGCACAGTTTTGTGACTGTACAAATGGGAGCCCATTTAGACGCACAATGGCTCCTCTTCTTCCTTTCAGCCCTGAGGATATGCAGGTAGAAGGAAGAGGTAGGAAGAGTGGGAGGATGTCAGAATTCTTTACAAATGTTCACAATCCATTTCCTACTTGAATGAAAAGTATTTTCCTAAGCACAGGAAGACTGTAGAACCCAGAGCCTTCAATGGGATCAACATCGATGTGACAATGGAAGTTCTTTTCAGGAAACACATTGTGAAGAATAACAACAAATACCACTTAAATTCAGAAATTTAGTCAGCTGAGGTGAGGTGGTGTTTGTGGGAGTTAACAGGTCATCCATCCATGGCTTTGCAAACCACAACAGGCTACACTAGACTCAACCAAGCAGCTACCGAGAGATACACGGATTCTGAGACCCCACTCCCAGAGGCAACAGATTCATCAGTCTGATTTTTCTCCCAGTTGGTTCTGATTTTGATGCACAGATTTCAGAACCATTGATTTACAAGCCTAACCATGAAAAAGGGAGTGGGTAGAGGCCTCCTCTGGAGGCCTCCCCTTCTCTCTTACATAGTATGTGGCTGTGTGTGATGGCACCTGCTTGTCTCACTCATCTGTTCTGCTCTTACCTCTTCTCCTTCCCACAAACTCCTGGAAGCTGAGATGGGTAGACTTTTTCCTTTCTTTTTCTGTTGGGATACAGTATCCCCCTTTATGATTTCATCTAAGTCTTAATGGCTGACAGAAGTAAACTGTCTGTACTAGCAGAGACCTGTATGATCATTGACCCTCAGGACAAAGAGAAGGATAATCGAAATAAGAATGAAAGCAGGTGTTGAGGTCATGATCTCAGGGTCCTGGGATCGAGCTCCGTATGGGGCTCTCTGCTCAGCAGGGAACCTGCTTCCCCCTCTCTCTCTGCCTGCTGCTCTGCCTACTTGTGATCTCTCTCTCTGTGTCAAATAAATAAAATCTTAAAAAAAAAAAAAAAAAGGAATGAAAGCAGGTGAAGGTGGGAAAATTAGTCTCCCAGGTAAAAGCTAGGCCAGATCATTGTCTTGGAACAAAATTCAGTTCTTGATCTTTTTGTATTCTTTTTTTTTTTTTAAACATTTTGCCCCTGTGTGGTTTCCCAAAAGAAGACCATGAGATAATGATTCAAGTGTGCTTACTTTATTCGGAGAATGATTGCAGGAAACACCAATATGAGAGTGAAGAATGTACATGTGTTGAGAAAAGAAAGAAGGCAATAAAGAGAATATAATCAAAAAGTCACTACTCTGGGGACCTGGAGCTTAGCTGCTCTGTGTCCTCAAAGAACCAGTATGGAATACTGTGTAGTGAAGAATTAGCATTACCCAAAGAGAGATCTGGCCTTTGCCCTTGGCTAGTGAGAGGTGATCTCTAGGCCCCTGGAATGTCCTGCCTGAAGGAGTGTCATTTTTTGCCTGGCAGCTTTGACCACCAAACAGTGTAACAATGTAATTTATGTTGGGGCCTTCGGGCCACAGGGTGGCCTCTAGGAGGACTAGAGACTAAAGGTCAGGCGAATGAGGAGTATGTGATTAGTCCCAATAAAAACTCTGGACACTGAGGTTCTGTGAGCTTCCTTGGTTGAAATATTTCATGTGTATCATCACATTGTAGCTGGGAGAAATTAACACTTTTTATCACTACACTGAGAAAGAGCAACTGGAAGCCATATGTTTGGACCCTTCCTGGACTCTGTCCTATGCGTCTCTTTACGTGGCTGATTTTAATCTGTTTCTTTTCTCTGTTGTAAATTGTAATCATGAGTATAACAGCATTCCATAAACTCTGTGAGTTCTTCTTATTGTAACTGAGGGTGGCTTTGGGGACCCCCAAACACAATTGGTGTCAGAATCAAGGATGATATTGTGTGAATGTGTTCCCTTTAAATTTGCAATTCCATTTCTGGGAGCATACTTAAAGGAAATAAAAGCATTGTTAAAAACATATCTTCATCTTCATGTTTATAGCAGCATTATTTACAATAGCCAAGACATAGAAACAACCTAATGTTCATCAGTGGATGAATGGATAAAGAAGTTGTGATATATTCCATTGTGTATATATGAACACACACATACATATTCCATTGCGTATATTCGTACATAGTGGAATATTATCCAGCCATAGCAAATGAGGAAATCCTACTGTTTGTGATAACAGGGATGGATCTTGAAGGAATTATACTAAGTGAAGTGAGTTAGAGAAAGACAAATACTTTATGATCTCACTTATATGTGGAATCTTAAAAAAAAAAATAAAACAAAACCCAAGCTCATACAAAAAGAAAAATTGTCCATATTAAAAAACTATAGTGTGATAAAAGATGCCATAAAGAAAATTAAATTACATGCTATTGATGTAAAAAATGCAATAACAATTCACAACAATGAATTAATGTAGAGGTATATAAAAATTACCAACCCAAGAAAAAAAAATCAATACAGCCCAATTAAAAATGAGAAATGAGTAAACAGCTCACAGAAAAGGAAAAATAAATAGCCAATAAACATGTGGTAAGACTAATTGGAGGAAAAAATTAAAGCAATGAACTATCAGTCTTAACCAATCCAATTATTTAAATGTTATATGTTGATAAATATCCTAAATTGAAGCAGGTAAGAGAGAATTGCACACTCTTGTAGATTGTTGTTAGGAATGAATATTGATAGCTTTTGTGGAAATCTATTCAGTAGTGTATTTTAAAACTTAAAAGAGCAGAAATCAATAAAAAGAAAACTGACAAAGAATAGAATAACAAAGCTAAAATTTGTGTTTTTTTTTTAAAGATCAAACTAACAGCTAGACAAATCAAGACCAAAAAGAGAGAGAGAGAGACTACAAGTTACCAATATCTGTAATAAAAAAGGATATTGCTATAGGTCCTACAGGCATTAAAATGATAATAAAAGAATAAAAATAATTTTATGACAATGGTAGTTAATGAACCAGATAAAATGGATAAATTCCTTCAAATTTCTTGGCAAAGACTAATTACCCAAGTGGACATAAGATAAAAGAGAAAGTTTGAATAATCCTATAACTATAAAGAAATTGAATTCATCATTAAAAAAAACTTTCTGGCACACAAAATTCTAGCCCAGATAGTTTCACTCACGAGTTATATCAAACATATAAGAAATAACATCAATCTTATATAAACTTTTTCAAAAAATGTAGAAGAAGGTAACACTGCCCAGATTATTTTGTGAGGCTAATATAACCCAAATACCAAAATTTCACATAGGTATTACCAAAAAAAATATTACAGACCAGTATCCTTCATGAATATACATATATATTTCCTTAAAATGTTAGCAAATAAGGTCCAACATTATATTAAAAGAATAGTGAATCATGACCAAGTAATGTTTACCTAAGGAGTACCAGGTTGGTTTAACATTAAAGAAGATCAATCAATGTAATTCATCATATTAAAAAAAGAGAGAGAGAGAAAGCCCATATGATTACCTGAATAGATACAGATAAAGTATTTGATAAGAGTCAGCAACTATCCATAATAACAATTTACAGAAAACTAGAAATAGAAGGATATTCCTCAACCTGATAAAACAAATCTACCAAAGAAAACCTATAGCTAACATCAAGCTTAATGGTAAAATTTTGAATATTTTCCCCCTAAGACTGGTAGTGATGCCCACCTTGACCACTTCTATTCAACATTATACTAGAAATGCCACTGCAGTAAAGCAAGAACAAATAAATAATGACATAACATTTGGAAAGAAAGAAGTAAAACTGTCCCTATTTGTAGAGGACATAGATTCTAGAAAATTCTATGGAGTCTATAAAATAATTATTGAGCTCAGAGGTTACTTTAGTAAGATTATGGGATATATGTTAATATACCAAAATGAATTACATCTTTACGTACCAGCAGCAAATAATTGGAAATGAATTTTTAGAAAATGAATTTCATTGGTTTAAAACAATATAAAAGTAAAATATTTAGGATAAATTTTAACAAAAGCTAAACAAGAACTTTAAACTGCAAACTGGAAAATATGCTGAGATAAATTTTAAAAGACCTAAATAAATGGAAAAATACATCAAGTCAATTAATTGGAAAATCCAATATTGTTAAAATGTTAAACAGCCCTAACTTGATCTTCAGATTTCTCTCCATTTCAATCTTAATCCCAGCAGACTTTTTTTTTTTTTAAGATTTTATTTATTCATTTGACAGAGATAGATCACAAGTAGGCAGAGAGGCAGGCAGAGAGAGAGAGGGAAGCAGGCTCCCTGCTGAGCAGAGAGCCCGATGTGGGACTCGATCCCAGGACCCTGAGATCATGACCTGAGCCGAAGGCAGCGGCTTAACCCACTGAGCCACCCAGGTGCCCCCAGCAGACGTTTTTAAAGAGAAATTAACATCTAGATTTTAAAATTTATATGGAAATGCAAATAACCTTGAATATCCAAAGCAATCCTGAAAAGACTCAACAAATATAAAAATATATATATTTATATTTTATATATATGTGTGTATATATATATATAAATTTATAATCAAAACAGAGTCATATTGGGATAAAGGTCAGCAGTTAGGTCAATGACAGAACCATGAGCCCAGAAATACATTCAAGCTTATGTGGTCAGTCAATTTTTAACAAAGATGTTGAAATAATCCAATGTAGAGAAGAAATGTTTTTCAACAAATGGAACAGGTTATTCACATTAAAAAAAAATATTCTAACTCACTTTATACTCCAAAATTAATTCAAGATGTCTCTTGGACCTAAATATAAAAGTTAAAACCATGAATTGTGTTGGGAAAAAAAAAATGGAAGACTATCTTTATGAATTGGGGTAGGAATATGTTTCTTAGGTTACAGAAAGTAATAACCTTTTAAAAATTGAAAAATTTAATTTTACCAAAATTAAAAACATCTCATCAAAAGATACTGTTAAGAAGTAAACAGGGAAGCCACAGACTGAAGAAAATATTTGCAAAACATGTATCTGAGAAAGGTCTGAGATTCAGCATATATAAAAAACTGAATAAAACAAAAACAGGATGTCTGGGTGGCTCAGTTTTGGGGCATCTGCCTCCAGCTCAGGTCATATTCCCCGGGTCCTGTGATCCTGGGATCCAGCCCTACATCGGGCTCCCTGTTCAGCCGGAAGCCTGCTTCTCCCTCTCACACTCCCCCTGCTTGTATTCCCTCTCATTGTCTCTCTCTCCATCAAATAAATAAATACAATATTAAAAAAAAGAAAACAAAAACAAATGAATACACAAACACAAAGCAGAATCAGACCTATAAATGCAGAGAAGAAATTGAAGGTTGCCAGTGGAGAAAGGGGCAGAGGAATGGGCAAAATGGGTGAAGAGGAGTGAGAAGTACAGGGTTTGTCATGGAACAAATAAATCACAGGAGTAAATGGCACAGCATAAGGAATATAGTCAGTGATACTGTAATAGCAATACATCAGGACAGATGGTAGCTACACTTGTGGTGAGCATATATAAATTTGTTGAATCACTATGCTGCACACCTGAAACTAATGTAACATTATATGTCAACTATGCTCAAATAAAACAAATAAATTTCCTTAGGAAACAGATAGGATACAGTAACAAAAAGTGAACATTGACAACAACCAAAAATGGGTGAGAGATTCGAATAGATACCTTATGAAAGAAAATGTATGACTATCCAATAAGCACTTGAAAACATTTGGTGTCAATTGTCATTAGAGAAATACAATTTAAAGTCATAAGATCCTACACTCCTCCCATATGGGCTCAAATTAAAAAGAGTGACACTAGTAAATGTTGGTGAGGATATATTACTCCATTTAAATGAAGTTCAACAGTCAAAAGGATGAAGAGCAATCAGAAAAGTAGGTGCTTCTTTGTGTGGAGTTGGGAAGTAGCCAGGAAGTAGAATGAGGAAACTTTCTTGGGTAATGCTAATGTTCTGTACTTTGATGGATTTCAGTGTGACACAGGCATAACATTCGTCAAAACTCCACGAATGTTCATTTAATATCTGAATATTTTATTTTACATGAATTTTACATAAAAAGAAATTAAAAATCTGAAAAATATTTCACACTAGTCAACTCTATGCAAGTTAAAGCATTTAGGGGGAAGTGTAGTAATTTCTCACATTTATTTGGAAATAGATCAGAAAATTAGATGAATTAATGGATTGATAGAGGAATTGGAGATGTGTGATAAAACAAGTATATAAGAATGTTAATGGTAGAATGATAGGTAATGATATATTGGTACTCAAATTTTTTTCATCTTTGCTGTTTGTTTGAAAGTTTTATACTTAAGTACTGGGAAAAAATAGATACACCCTTGACCCACTCCATTTATGTCTAGTTATTCATCCAAGAGAGATACACTCCACATATATGCCAAGAGGTGTACATAAAGCTAGTCATTGCAGTATTGTTTCTAATAGCACGAAATAAAAAATAAAAGGCAGGTGGGTGACAGGCATGTTGACTGTTCATGGTTAAATATACTATGGTATATTCACACAACAGAAAACTATGCAACAGTTTAAAAAAAGAATGGGGGGCATCTGGGTGGCTCAGTGAGTTGAGCCTCTGCCTTCAGCTCAGGTCATGAGCTCAGTGTCCTGGGACTGAACCCCACATCGGGCTCTCTGCTCAGTGGGGAGCCTGCTTCCCCTCTCTCTCTCTGCCTGCCTCTCTGCCTACTTGTGATATCTCTCTCTCTCTCTGTTTTGAATAAATAAAATATTTTTAACAATAAAAATAAAAAAATAATGGGGTAGATTTATATGTACTGACATAAAAAGATCTTCAAGGAAGAAGAAAAAGAAATTATAGAATGATATGAATGATGTTTTCCCCTTTCTGTAAAGTTTTTAAAAACAGTTAATATGACACATGTATGTATGTATATATATATACATATATATATGTATACACACAAACACATATATATGTAGGTATTATGTAGAAATGTTTAGAAAGATCTAGAACTAGAGTCAGCATATTTTTCTATCAAGGGCATGGTAGTAAATGTCAATATTTTGTCAATATTACTTCTGTTGTAACTACTTAACTTCGCCATCATAGTGTCAAATTAGCCGTGGACGATACATAAATGAATGAGCATGGCTGTTTTCCCAATAAAGCTTTATTTACAAAATCAGGGGTGGGCCAGATTCAGCCTGTGATCCATAACTTTCCAGCTTTTGATTTAGTAGTGTGATCGATTATAGCGAGGGCCCTGACTCTTCACTCCCTCTCAAGTCTGTACCCTTTGCTATGTATCTTTATTTCCCCACCTCTTCCTGACTCTGACTTCAGTCATGTGATTTGCTTTGAATCAATGGGATGTTGATAATTTTGAAGCAAGTGGAAGCTTGAGACAGACTGGAGCGATGGGGCTGGCTTGCTCTCCTGCCTCTTCCATTACTCAGAGAACATATCTAGGCTAGTCTGCTGGGGAAAGAGACTTCAGTCTCCACAGTGGTCCTAGATGAGGCCACCCTACATTGGTTGATACTCAGGTGACCCCCTGACTTGTGGGCAAATCCAGTCAAAATGAGTAGGGCTGCGAAACTGACCATACCAGATGTGAAGCAATAAATGTCTATTGCTGTGAGCCACCAAAATGATGTTTCGTAGCATTTGCTAACCAATATAGAAACAAAACATGTCCAACTATTGATTATCTTTGAGGAAGGGAGAGGACTGGGGGTCAGCTTCTGCAATTGAAAAGAAAAGAATAAATTTTAACAAAGAAAACTTGGGTAGCAGTGTTCTGGGATTCAGTAAAAACAGGTTTCAATCAAGGTTCTTTGGAAGTTCAGGCAGAGGCACAGATTCAACTAAAGGACCAAGGTCTATCTGCCACTTCTTTTCTTCTATCTTTATTTAGTATCTTTTAATTTTTCTTTTATCCTCTACCTATAAATATGTCCAAATCTTTTATATTCTAAAGAACCCTCTTGCCCTTGTACTCTCATTTAGCTTTAATTTAGCTCTCTTCTTTTTAAAAACTTGATGTTACAAATAACAGAGGAAAGAATGTATGCATGTGCAAATAAAAATTCTAATGGTATAAAAAGCACAAAATAGGGGCGCCTGGGTGGCTCATTGGGTTAAAGCCTCTGCCTTCAGCTCAGTTCATGATCCCAGAGTCCTGGGATCGAGCCCTACATCGGGCTCTCTGCTCAGTGGAGAGCCTGCTTCCTCCTTCTTTCTCTCTTTGCCTGCCTCTCTGCCTACTTGTGATCTCTGTCTGTCAAATAAATAAAATTTTAAAAAAAATTTTAAAAAAGAAAGCACAAAATAAAAATAAAAATCTTCTTTCCTGCCCATCACCTCTCTATTAATACTGCTCCATGGAACCAATAGCTTTAAAATGATTTTGCTTCCATTTTTTCCTAATAGTTATCCACATTTCTTTTTTTTTTTTTTTTAAGATTTTATTTATTTATTTGACAGACAGAGATCACAAGTAGGCTGAGAGGCAGGCAGAGAGAGGTGGGGGGAGGTGGAATCAGGCTCCCTGCTGAGCAGAGCCCAATGTAGGGCTCATCCCAGGATGCTGAGATCATAACTTGAGCTAAAGGCAGAGGTTTAACCCACTGAGCCTGATACCTGATACCCAGGTATCCCCACATTTCTTTTAAATAATGTATTTATACCTACTTCCTGACTTGTATATTTTGGCTCCTCTATATGGAAGATCCAGCATTTGGCCAATGTATTCTACTCCTCTGCCCTCACCCCTGTCTTCACACCTATTGTGTCCTTTAAAACTTTGAGTTTTTTTGTTTTTCTACTTTATGCCTTTAAATAATACTCTCCAACATCTATTTCCTTTTTTAATAGTGGTTTTTATTATTGAAGTCATATGTCCACCCAGTTAAAACTAAGAGCCCCGTCCTTCCCACCTTCCATTTTCACCTTCACCCCCTTCCCAGACGCAGATGCCCACAGTGAGATCCTGGGATTTCCTGAGATGCAAATCCTGATTAGTAGGTCAACAGGTGGGGCTGAGAATCTGCATTTCTGGCAAGTTCCCAGGTGACACTGATGCTGCTAAGCCATGAGCCAAGTCCTGTCTTTGGGACAGGGTCGGCACAACAGGTGGGTAAATGGACAGCCTCTGTCCTTTCCAGACCTGACTCTTCACCCAAACTAATTATCCCAAAGTCTTTGTGCTCCTAAATCTCTGGCAAAAGAGTCTTTATACAAAAAACCTTCTTAGTGGGTTGATTTGAGCTGCTGGAGTTTCCTAGATGCAGAATAAGACCCAAAGCAACACTTAAAACCTAAAGAAAACATGGAAATGCTGTTTGGAGGCAGATATTGTTCTTCATCTGCTAAACATCTTTCCTCTCCATCAATCTAATTCCCAGCTTCTACCATTAGGCCATGGTACCTAATTATATGCGTAATTATCATATTCATAATACATAATTAAGGCATATAAAAATTCAAATATCTGGCATTTGCCCTTTCATCTGTATTCTGTTAAATACATAAGTCAGGACGCAAAATAGCTGTACTAGAAGTCATACGTTTGTCTTCCTTTGGGTTCCCTGGAAGCAGCCCTTGCCAGGAAATTGCTAGAGGGCATTGGTGAGGTAAGCTAGGAGAGGGAAGGCAGTTAATAAAGAATTTGGAGTAACTAGGTTACCACTGGATGACCTTGAAATTTAATCCCTTTGAGTAACTAAGAATAAATGTAAATTGTGCATCTCAGATCTGTCTCACTTGAGGAAATTGCTGGGGTGTTTGCACAACAATTCCTTACATGAGGGTTGCTCCTAGAGGAGCAAATTCCCTGGCACTTAGAGCTTGCAATGAAGCCAGCAGAGTGGGCACGAAGCAGCAAGAGAGAGCCCCCAGGAAAAGCAAGATGCGGGGAAGAAGCTGGAAGTCTGGCCACAACCTCCAACCATTTTAAGTGATTCCCTTAAGCGGCGGGGTCCTCCAGCCCAGTGCACTCGAAGCCATTTATCCTTCCTTGACCCTCTGTGCACATTAGATGCTACATATGAACAGCTTCAGGGCAGAATTGCAACCAATCTGCTCCCGTCGGTGAGGTCTGCTATCTCACCAGGCTAAGAAGAGTGGTGATCCAGGTGTTCTGCCACCAGGGCTTGGAGGGCAACCCCAGGCATGGGGACCACTGTCCTGGGATCCCTGAAGTCTCACATGGTGAAAGAATCATGTCTGTTCTTCCCTCTGGAGACTTTGCCCTGTTCCCTGATCATTGGCTCTATTTCCCCAGGAATGTATGTCAAGGAGATAGATCTGTGGAGAAGCATTATCCGGAGGGGCCATTTTCAAAGGAACTATTTTAAGGCTGTCCTTCTAGTCCACCACATTCTGACATCTGGTATATTTAGCATCACCCATAGACAGGGCTAATGGATTTTTAGTTGCAAATCATTATGATTCAAACCACTGCAGTCTTTAGTTTTTTTTAATTGCAACTAAGTCACGCACACATGCACACAACACACATTAATAGCTACCTTATATTTATACACGGAAAATGCTTCCAATAAAAGCGACTCTAGTTAAACTTACAAGCCTTTGCTATTGAACCCTTTATATTTGGGGGAGGGGCTAAACGTGGCAGGTTAGCGGGTATTGCCTTCACACTGCGCATGAAATGCACATGTATTTGGTCAAAGAAAAGAATGCACAAAAGGTGTTTTAAATTGACAACCCAAGACAGGAGTAATTTAGCATGCCATTCTTTGCCTCCTGCTCTAGTAGTTGCAGAGCACTGCTGATTTGCTTCACTGAATACAAATTTATATTGTCCCTTCCATTAATACGGTTTCTTTTCATCCCATGAATTAATCTCCTTTTGCCAGCACAATGAAGACTGTAGAGTAACGAGTTCCAATGTCAGAATCAAAATTGCCGGAGACTTGGGCTTTCTGATGGAGTCTCATTCTGAGGCAGCCCGACGAGTTTAGTTAATTCACTGCAGATAAAACGAACCACACAATCAAAAGGAGTGTCCACAATTCATCCCTGCCCTGTGGCCACCATGCCAGAGCTTGATTTCCTATTTCCTCTGATGACTAATTTGGCGAATTTCTGGTCTTTGGCTGAGATTCTAAGGCAGACATCAGATTCTCCACTACTGGTTTCCAAAATCAACTGCCTGGTGCCATGGTTTGGACTGGGTCTTGAATGTCCCATCCTCGGCTGGACCCACATTCTCTGAGCATAGGCATTGTTCTTATAGGTTCCTCTATCTCTGCAGTGCCTTGCACAATGTCTGCCATTGTGGGGACTCAGGAAATACAGGCAGGAATGGAGAGGGAGTGTATGTGAGCACAGCCCGAGTGTAGCAAGAACGTGTGTGAGCACGCTGTGGGGTGTAGTCACCATACTAGGGCTCAGGTCCCCTGGGGCACACAACCTGCACAGAAACAGGCTGTACTCTCTGGATAAGATGGATTCATTTTAACAAATATTTTCATCAGTAGGATGAAAGGAGTCCCACTCACTGCGGCCTCAGTCCTAGAACAGTGGTTCTCATGCTGTGGTGTGTGAGCAGCAGTAACAGTACTGGAAACTGGTTAGAAATGGAAAGTCTAGGGTTTCGCCCAGACCCTGGGAACTCTGGGCATCGAGAGCAATTTGGGTTTAGCATACCCTCTGGATGATCCTAGTGTATGACCCAGCTCTCGAACCCCCATACTAGTGATTAAGAAGTCAGACTCTGGAGCTTGGCTTCCCCAGGGGTTAGAATCTTAGCTGTTCAACCTTGACTAGGTTTTCTCAACGCCTTGGTCTGTCAGCTTCCTCATCTGAAAAGTGGGGAGATCTTAGTTGGTGATTTCCCCAAAGCAGAACTCAGTGACAAAGATTTAGGCCAAAGCAGTTCATTTGGGAGATGATTTTAGGAAGAAGGAGTAAGGAGAATAGACTGGGGAGGAGGTCAAAACAGATCCCGAGTGGCACCAGGCAAATCCCACCAAGGATCTGTGAGACAGTGAGGGCTAAATACCCCAGTATTTATCATTCTAACTGGCCATCAGTAGGGTGATTCTGAGCTGGGTTCCACAGATTCCGCTTCTTCAGTGGTTAAGAGTCACTTGTTGGGTATTAATGCTCTGATATCTATTAGAGGTCACAAAGTAAAAACGACAAGTATCAGTGCTTCCTTCAAACCTCACACAGAAATGACCAGGCCTGGGTGAGATGAGGAGCCATGTGGTCTGCTGGCACCAGGCACTAGCTTTGAGATTAGCCTCTGCAGGGCCTCCTTTGCAACCATTCACTTTTGCACAATAATAAAATGGCAAACATATGAGCATTTGTTTGAGTTGACCCCCTCCCCCCCCCACCAAGGTGCAGACCCCAAGACAAGAAATTCAAGTGCAAGTGGTTAATTTGGGAGGACACCCCAGGAAGGCTCTTGAGGGAAGTGGGAAGTGAGTCTGGCTGAGAAAGAAGGTCCAAGCAGCATGCTTTTCTGTGCAGGGTTCCATGGAGGGCCACTGAAACCTGGACCCACTGGGGTCTCTGAGACACTGTGCAGAGCACACCTTGGAGAGGTCCCACCTGAGCTGGCAAGGAAGCTGGGATAGTAATCCACAAAGTCTCATTGGTTTTCAGTGGAGGGCTGCTTCCAGCACCGGCAACTCTCCAGCATTTCTGGCTTCCCCTATGCACAGAACATGCTCCCAAGCCCCAAAATGCCCTCGGGAAGAGTTGCGAGTATTCACTGGGTAGCTTCTGTACATCCATGAGAGCTGTGCCCAGTGGGCTGGCACCAGTCGTATCTGCTCTGTGTCAAGGAGCAAATAGGAAATGGGAAATTTCCTGTTTGTGCAAATAGGAAATACTGCTGGTGTTGTCAAGACTCTGGTACAGTTTTGTGTAATTCTGGGTCTGCTGAGTCGGTAGTGGGGCCCTCTGGCAGCCACGAGGTTGCACTTGGATCTTCCCTCAAGAAAGGTCTTGCCCCAGGCTGCTAGGATGCATTGAATCCAGGCCCCCCAGCTCTTAAGTTGGCACACTTGCCAGCCCAGCTGATGACTGAGCATAGAGAGCTCCTAGGACCTAACATTTTGGTCCAGCACAGAACTTTTGTAATGACCGCTCTTTGTTCTGGAACTCTCCGCGGGACTGCCCGGAACTTGGCCCACTTGCAGAGTGGGTGGGTGGTCTTGCTGCTCAATCCTGCTTCTTCTTTGGTTGTTCATGGGGGCTACTTCTCAATAAACCTCACGGGTACTTGCACAAATGGACGGGGTGGAGAGACGAAGTTACAGCCAGTGAATCTAAATAAACAGTATATGTGTGTTCCTTGTCCTCGTCTTGCAACTTTTCTCTATACTTGAGATCTTTAAAAAGTTAAATTTGTGGGAAGAAAAACGATCAAGAAACTGGAAACTTCTCTGAGAATCCCTGTCTCTCACCTCCTGTAATGGGCCTAGAAACAGGCTGCCATTGTCTCTTGGCCAGCAGTGAATACAAGGCAAGTGAATTCTTTGTCTTCGATGGAAGACTGCCTGATGCTTTACCCTAGAGCAACAGATCAGCTTGTATAGCCTGGAAGTTTAGACTAAGAGACACAAGGGGCACCATCCAACCTTGAAACATGCCAATGGCAAGCCACCATGCCCAACATGGCCCCTCCTGTATGTAATGGAGATGCTGTGTGCATGGGCTGGGCAAAGCCCTACCAGACACAGAGCCAGTTCAATGGGCAAAAACAAACAAACAAAATTAAAAAAACAAAAACCCTCTGCAGCAAATGGTTTGTGCAGAATGCAGGGACTGACTGGAGGAGAGGCCAGCTTATAGAAGAACCAGAAGATAAGGTGTGCTGGATATCTCCTTAGACTATATAATGATGAAAAAAATAAATCTGGGAATAATGAGAATGTCATCCAGCTCAGTTTTCTCCACGGTAACCAGATGCCCCAGTGTACATGGTTTAGTCGTTTTTTATCCTTGTATCCAATCTCAGAAGTGTCCTGGCTTGGAAGTTCAATAATGCGATTGCCCCACTGCTCTCCTTTCTAATCATTCTCTTCATTCACTGGTCAGATATGTGCCATAGACCTGCTCAGCCAATGCTCTGAGCTAGTCCTCGACAACTTGGTACATGGTTTCTCAGGCTCAGAGAAGGCACGATGATGCTGTACTTTCATTCCCCACGCACGGTAGAAGAGAAAGAATAGGGGGTTTACATTCAGACAGAATGAGGTCTGGATTCTGGCTTGGCCACTCAGCTCTGAGTCAGTTGCCCTCCATTACTTAGTTTCCCATCCATAAAATGGGAACATCACATAACACATGTTCTTCAGAAAGCTATATGGAATAGCTATAGTAAATGAAAAGTGACTGACGCACAATGTGTTTCCAGTAAATGGTATTTTTATTATTAATAGGGAACCTCCTCAGAGGTTCTGTAGTTCAGAGCCCCTCCCTCTGTGGAATGGGCCACCTGCACATGGCCAGTGACCCGGAGCTTCCCCATCATGGTTCCTTGCTGCTTTGCCCATTGGGCACAAGGAACTGATAATAACCAGCTCCTCCCCTGTGCCTGGCTCTGTGCCAACCTTCCTACTCATGGTCACAGCTAATCCCCTAAGTGTCCCTAGGGATTCCTATTGCCATGTTGGGGACCAAAGGCAGGTGCCCCCAGGATGAGCCACTTGGGAAAGAAGATTATTTTGAGCTAAAAAAACAATCAAAACCCAGGAAATTCTAGAAAGCTCTTTACCTCCCCCACAACAGCCTAAAAGAATTCAGACAGAAGACCTGTTCTGAGAAGAGTGCTATCACTATAGACAACTACATTATGATGTGAACTAGGTATGATAGACAGGGAGGACCTTGGCAAGGCCTGTTCTTTGTTTTTTTAAGGACTCTGATCAGTCCTCTATGTCCTATTGCTTCTGAGTGGCCCACCAAACATTTGTTTACAAAACATTTTCTCTTTTTTATCTTCCTATGTCAGAGAGTCTTAATAATTATTGGATAAAGAGGTCCACGTGTTCTTTGCATTGGGCCTACCCCTTTCTCTTTCATTCAGGATGGCCTATACACTTCATTGTGCCTATCTTTAGAATTATCATGTCTGTGTGGATTCCATGTGTCTGCTATTAAATTTGATTTTCTCCTGTCAATCTGTCTCATGTCAATTTGCTTATCTTAGTCAGGCTAGAAGGACCTTGAAGGGGACAGGAATTCTTGCTGCCTGACACCATTTCACAGGTGAAGAGACTGAGGCCGAGTGAGATGGATGAGGGTAGAGACCATTGTCAAGTGCTACCCTTCCTCTTAGGGCACTGTGTGGTTGAAAGAAGTACACCCAAGACTGACTACATAACTGGGCAGGCCTAATGCAAAGAACACGTGGACCTCTTTATCCAACAATTATTAAGACTCTCTAGATGGTGACAGCAGAGACTTCAAACAAGTGCAGGACATTTTAGTGGGGGGGTCCCAAGCAGCTGCATGGGTCACAGGCCCGCAAAGCCAGCCCTGAGCATAGCCCTTAGATAAGTAGCTAGGGGGAGCAGAGAGGCCTCAAGGACAGGTGTAAGCACCCTGAAACCCCATGTTTGCCATGCTGCTATTCATGCTATATGAGGCGGGATTTGTGTTCCTCCTGATGGTAGGGGAAGAAGGAGGATCCTGGGGAGGAAAAAGAAGGTGTTGACCGTGTTCTTTGCTGTCTTCAGGAGAATCTATTAAAACATCCAGCAATCACAGAGGTGGAACAAAACACAGGCAGCCCTGAGGGTCACTGGGAACCCAGGGCTCCAGAACTCATAGAAATCATAGGGGAGGGCTGTGGGCTTCAAAAGGGTTGGGGTTGCTGAGGCAACTTTCCTGGCTGTGTGTTGGGTGAGATTCTGGGGTTGCACACTGTATCTACAGGACAGTAGTCAGGACTCACTGGGGGTCCCTCTGCTCCTCTGGCCTGCCGTGTATCAGTTTGATATTGGGGTTCCATATGGAATCTGTAGACAAAGACGGTAACATTGCTCTCTGAGCAACCTTTGAGTCGTGGGTAGCTGTGGGTGGAGGACTGTCCCCTGCGCCCCTTCCATGGGCATCAAACAGTTCCCTGAGTGAGTGAGTCTGCAGTATTTTTGGCTCAGTCAAGGCAGGCCTCCTGAGTCATCCTGGCCTGACAGAGAAACACAGCCTCACGTTGCAGGTCTGGCTTCCTTTAGTGTCTGTGAGTCCAGCCACGTCCCTGGAGAATCCTAATTGCAGGTAATGTGAATACGGTCTCCAGCATCTCTCTGGAGTGGTGTGGACAGTCTCTGTGAAGGTCTGCAAAGTTCGTGGACATCAGGACTTCCGCTTCGGAGCTTTTATTCACCAGTAGGAATCATCTCAAAGGCTTTAAGCCAGATCCAACTCATAACTGCTATGCTATTTGGCCTGTACAAATATTCAGCCACAGTATTTAAAAATCAGAGCTTTCATAGACAATTCTGAATTTCTGGCTCTCCTTGAAAGAAGTGTCAGCTTTTGGCAACACTGGCCATTTTCCTCCATGTGGTTAAACTTACCTGGAGCAGTGCAGCAGGTGCCTCCTCTACCTGACACATGCTCTTCATTCACCGCGGTCCCCACCCAGGCCAAATCACTCACTTGATCGTGATTGTTTGCACTGGCACGTTAGGCGCTGTAACTATATCTGGGGTCCCACGGAGTTGTGGGATCTCATGTCATTTGGCCTATCCCTCATCTCTGAGCATGAGTTTGCTTAATTTTAGAGTCAAATATTTAAATTTTTAAAGTTTATTTTTATTTGTTTATTTATTTATATTTTTGCTAGGAGGGATTTTTGTGATGGAAGTGCATGCTATGAGTATAGGTACTTAAGTCCGGACTCCTGCTCGGTCAAGGGGCTAAGGTTTTGTTTATGCTTTTCATGAAGCTTCCCAAGGGTTATGTGAGCTCATTCCTGGGGCTTTGAATCTTTGGGTCCCAATTCTCTCTCTTGCTCTCTTTCTCTTTGCAATATGAATCCAGCAAAGGTCCTGTGTGGTGGATTATCTCATTAGCAACACCCTCACAGGAGAAGAGTCGATGGATGCTAAGCATGTCAGTAATTACGTCCTTGGTTCGAGGCCAGAGCCTTCTCTCCTTCCCTGGCAGCTTGCCAGCTCCAAGGAGCGACTACAGGCTTCCACAGCCCTGCCCGGAGAGCATGGAGCCCCAGCCTGCCGCTCTGGAGAAGAGAGCTATTTCTGAGTGTGTATGTGGGAAGGGTGGGAAGGCGGAAAGAAAAGTGAGAAAATGTATGTAAGCAAATATTTCAAAGAAAAGAGGGGGAAGTCATCTTGAGACAGCATTATGAACTAATTGATGAGATCCTGCCAGAATGAACAGCAGGCCCCGAGTCCCTTTGTAGCCCAGGGAGACACTGCGGATTGCCAGTTGCAGTCTCTGTGCTGCCTGGAAGTCCTAAGGAAGATGAAGCTGTCTTGGTGCCCTTGGCACTTGCCTGGAAATGAACGATACTTGCGGGGCCTGGAGCTGCCCATGACCGGGGCTGCAGAGGTGACCCTGTTCTGTGCCACTGATGTCGCATATGGAGGGCAGTGCCAAAATGATTTCAGTGGGTTTACTTCCAGGAGCAGAGGATGAGGGCAAGAGAGGCAGGAAGGAGTGAATGTTGTTGTTTTTAAAGATTTTATTTATTTATTTGACAGAGAGAAAGCAGAGAGGGAACAAGCAGGGGGAGTGGGTAAGGGAGAAGCAGGCCTCTCACCCAGCAGGGAGCCTGATGCTTAGCTCAATCCCAGGACTCTGGGATCATGACCTGAGCCTACTGAGCCACCCAGGCACCCGCCTCCCCGCTTTTTTTTTTTTTTTAATTTTGTTTTTTCATATGCAAGAAAACCACCAGAAAACTTTGAAGCTAAACAAGAGTTATTTCTTCCCACCAACTCTTTTCCTGGCCACATACTCAGCAGATTCTAAAACTAGCCCCCTCCCCTCCCTTCCTCCTCCATCTTCAAGGGGCACCTTGAAAAGGTAAATGAGATTTTGAGAGAATAGTGAAGAAAGAGAACGGAAATAAGAACATTATGACAGAACTGAATCAGCTGCTTATTGGAGACAAATGTCCACAAGGCACTCAAACCAAATGAAATTGCATCAAATTTTGAGATTATTTCAACATGTAGGCTTTTCTTTGTTTCAGGAGTTTTGGAAAGTATATAAATCTGCTTCTCATTTATGTTTCTGATTCATGCTCCAGTTAAAAGAATTTGGATTTGGTTCTGTTTGGATTTAGCAAACTACCTTCCCCTCCCCCACCACCCCCGGTTTGATTCTCTCGGTTGGGTTAAGTTTAAGACCCAAGCACATATATGCAATAGCTCAGAAACACACATTTCAAAATGGACAGCTCAATAGAGCCAAATGGTTTAGTTATTGATTAGAATAATTAAAATATCAGAATCGGATGGATGGGAAATGTGTAGAGGATCTTATTTTACCCACAGGAAACTGAAATAAAGAGTTAAGGAACCCATCTTTTATGATAAGCTGGGAACCAGTAGCGTTAATGCCACGATCACACAATAAATCTTACTTTACAGTGATTTGGCTGGGTTTATTGGTGTCAACCATTCATGTGGATGAAATGTGGTGTTTCTTTCAGCAGTGGATGCTGTTGGTGGCCCACTCAGAGCCCTTTACAGAGCAAGTGCATCTGTCCTCATCTGCTGTGAGTGTTGACTGCTAATGACACACAGCTGCCCCCTCCCGAAAGAACAGGAGCCACTCCCCACCACAACATCCCTCAAGATTACAAGTCACCTTAACCCTTGAAACCGCCCACCCCCAAATCTGACCGATGACTGTGTGACATGAGATTGTAAAGGTCAGCCCTTTTCCCTTAATGTGGGACAAGTCTAGTTCAATTCATGCTCTGGGGCTCTCATGGGGACTGGCTGAGCTAACCACATCCTTGCCTGGCTCCTCCCCCTGCTCCCCTCTGCTCCCTGAGAGCATTTCTAAACAAGAGCTCTGTGGCAGATTCTGCTTCCTCCCAAGGACCTCTTGGCTCAGATGCCTACAGTCTTCTGAAGGAAGTTCTCACCAGTCCAGCGTGCTCTGCTGAACTCCCACACAATATCCCAATATCCCAGTCTAAGAGCCTCCGGGCGAGTAGATGTTTCCAGTTGCTAACAAGAACAACACAAAGTCAAACCAACACTGGATTTCTTTCTGAGCCGAAAAGAAATCTTTTTTGAGTAACACTTCCAACCTTTTCTGTTGACTCCTCAAATACAAAAGAAAAACACCAGCTCCCCATCCATTAAGGACTCCTGAGCTGCTATGTGCATTTTCTGGAGGCCGCCAGCAGACAGCCCTCTGCTCCCTGGCCTTTGAATAGCTTTGGGAAAGTCCTGGCTCCAGTCACTGCTCTGGTCCTTGGTATTCATGAACACTCACCAACCTCTCCATTTTATTAAGAAACAGCCAAGATGCAGTGCACTAGCCATCTTGACCCTTAAATAGAAAGTAGGCAGGGCCTGAAGATGTGCGGCTGATGATTTGGAATGCAGGGGAGAGCCCCAATGAGCACGGATATGTCCTTGAAGTTCAGACCCTGTGGAAGCGAGCTCACAGTTTCAGCAGGATGGCCTTCCTTCTCTGCCCCTAACACCCCGCTGGTTCCCAGAAGCCCCTGGCACCAGCAGCACTTAATCCCCGAGTTGCCACATATAAAAATTTAGGGAGTCTGTTGTCCCGAAAAAATGAATCCCAGATCATTTGTTAATACTTCTGCCCCCACGTCAGTTCTTTCTTTCTCTCCTCTCATAACCCTCATTTCTCCAAGGAGGTTCGTTTTGGGAACATGTTCTGAAGAAAGCCTGAGGCAGGCGTCAGTATTGCCGGGCCCACTCCATACCCTGGATTGTGGCATCTGTCCAGGTGTGAAGCCCACCCTGTGGGAGGGTCTTAGTCCCTTCCGAGGCCCCCTCCATGGTCCCGGGCAGGGCTTCCCAAGGTTTTGCTCAAGGTACCCATGGAAGGGAGAGCAGACTTCACCGGAAGGCTGAAGGGAAAGGGGAGTCAGGTTCCCCCTCACCCACCTCAGCCCCATATCCTCAGCCTCATAACTTGGCAGGGCAGGCAGGGAATCAGGTTATCTGGTCTTCTTTGGTGAGAGTCAAAACCAACATTCCTGTTGGGGTCTTACCCCTGTCACACCTGATGGCCCAGTAAAGCCCACCAGAAGGCCATGTTACATGGTGTCAAAAATACAGCCATGGGGGCAGACAGGCTGAAACTATTAGCTATGTGGCCTTGGCCGAGTAACTTAGTTGCTGGAGGTCCCAAATCTGATTGGGGCAAATGTATACGGTGCAGCTCATGATCAATACTCCAGAGCCAGGGGTGCAGGAGCAGAGAAGATGCCAGCTCGGGACAGGATGAAGGACAGGATCTCAGGGCCATGGTCACCAGGGTCTCCATCTGGTCCCAGCTGGTTGTCACTCCCTTCCCCTGCTCCTTTGCTCTGTAGGACTCCAACCCCAGAATCCTGGCAAGTTCTCAGTCATTTGCCTCAGTTTACCTGCATATGTGTTTGACCAGAAATGGATGGCAGCATTTGGCTATAGGAGGATGGCTGTGCCCACCTCCTGTGCCACAGACTCAGTTGAGGTCATGGATGAGCTTTCGCAGTTCCCCAAAGTGTCTCTTTCTGTCCTGGTCTTGGGGTGCACAGTCTCTGGGGCTTACCAGGGACAAGCTCCGCCCTCTCAGCACAGCAGCTCCTACCACTGTGCACAACATCCTAATAAAGAAAAACACAATAAATCAAATCAAACAGCTGTCCCCAGAATTACCGGCAGGAGGAGGCACAGACTCCATTCATTAGCGAAATCAGTCCTGGTTATTATCTTTAATATGTAGGCTGAGTCTTCATTGCATGTTTGTCTACTCCATTCACTCTTTGTGAGCCTAGGATTTGATTCAGAAATCAGGTCAACAATTTCAGAATTGCCATTTGTTGACAGAGTAGTGGTTTTTAAAATGTTCCCATGTTCTTGTCCTGCCACTGTGGAAAAAACACTTGGCCTTGAAGTCTAGAGATCTAAGTTTGATTTATGCTTGAGCCACTATCTAGGTGGTGCAAGGAAGGCATGCAAAGCATGTGTCTTCGTTTGGGTTCCTCCAGATGCTGACCCTGAGACAAGGCCCTGGGTGCAGGGAATTTATTTGGGTAACACAGTGAGGAGAATAAAGCACAGGGGAGAAAATAAGAGTAATGGGTATGATAATCACTGACCACCAGGCTGTCAGAGAAACCATGGCGAGCACCTTCGCAGTTCTTCCACTGCACACTGGGGGCCTGGGGCATGAACGCACTGACTCTTAGGTCCCTCTTTTGAGGGTTTCCCCAGGCATATTAATGCCCCCAAATATCACTCATGCCTGCTTGTGGTGGAGCAGAAGGGAGGGGGTGTGGCACTGATTGCACCTGCTGCAAGGATGAGCCTGAGATGGGAGGACACAGGAGTGGGTAGTAGTTTGTTGCTCAGAACATACACGAGATATATTTTGTATTCTCCATATGCACTTAACCACCTTTGGCTAAGCATCCACAAGTGAAAGCTGATGGACAAAATTTGCTGCAGCCCAGCTGGGCTGCATCCATTTTCTCCTTCTTCCTCAGTGAGAGGATTTCTAGCTGGGCACATTGTCACACAAACCAGACCATGTTTCCAGTTTCTCCTCAAGATGGGGATGGTCCTAAGATTCAGACTGCACTAATGGGATGTAACTAAATCAGGGGTATGGCAACTACTGTGAGCCTTCCTTCAAAACAGTTTGTGCCTCCCCTTTGTCCTTCTCCCTTTTCTCTTGGTCACTTCTTCCATCTTGTGCCTGGAATGGGATGTGAGGGTCATCTGCTTGGACCACAGTGGAGTGGCACTGCAGAGAGCTGGAAGGAGCCTACAGACTTTGCAGGAGCCCCCAACTGAAAAGCTCCAGCCTTTAACCTGAGAGAGAAACCTTTTATCTTGTCTAAGCCATGTTGCACTGAGGCTCTTGTTACAGATGAACTTAACCCTGATGGATATAGTTGCTCACAGTTCTAATTTTTCCCCTGAATTCAATGTTCATTTTCTTTAAAAATAACTAAGGATGGACAGGCCAATAGCAAGAAAGGAGATTGAATGAGTGATCAAGAATCTCCTGACAAATAGAAACACAGAGCTAGATGGTTTCACTGGTCCTATGGTAAGACCAATCCTCAAACTTTTCTAAAGAAGTTTTAGAACACTTAGTTTTAGAACATTTCCAAACTCATTTTATGAGACCAGTACTACCCTGGTACCAAAGCCAGGTAAGTACCCTACAGGAAAAGAAAATTCTAGGCCAATATCCTTGACGAACACAGATATAGGAATTCTCAACAAAATAATAGCAAACCAAATTTAAGAGCATGTTAAAAGGATCGTACACTATGATTCAGTGGGATTTGCTCATGGGATATAAGAATGATTTAATACCCACAAACCAATCAACAGAATGAAAGGTGTCTTAACAGGATGAGGGATAAAAATCATAGGATCTTCTCAATATATGCAGAAAAACCATTTGACAAAATTTAACATCTTTTCATGATAAAAACTCTCAACAAATTGTGTGTAGAACATAATGGCCATATATGACAAGTCCATAACTACCACCATATTCAGCAGTGAAAAGAGGAACAAGGAACATCAGGAACAAGACATGAATGCTTACTGTTTCCACTCTGATTCAACATAATACTGGAAGTACTGCCAGAGGAATTAGGCAAGGAAAAGAAAAAAAAAGCATCCAAATTGGAAAGGAAGACATAAAATTATCTTTGTAGATGACCTTATCTTATATATATATAAACCCAAAGATTACACGAAAAAGCTGTTAGAACTAATAAATGAATTCAGTAAATTAGCAGGATAAAAAAATTAATGTTAAAAAATTAATGTATAGTATTTCTATACACTAAAAACAAGCTATCTGAAATAAAAATTAAGAAAGAAATCCCATTTATAATATTATCACAAGCAATAAAATACTTAGGAATAGATTTAACCAATGCTAACATTGATAAGGCATTGATGAAACCAAGTGAAGAAGACAGAAACAATTTAATTTAAAAGATATTTCATGTTTTTGGGTTAGAAGAATTAATATTGTTAAAATGTCCATATTATCCAAAGTGCTCCACAGATTCAATGCAATCTCTATCAAAATTACAATGCCATTTTTCCACAGAAATTTTTTAATCCTAAAGATCTTACAGAAGCATGAAAGCCCTAATTAACTAAAGTAATTTTGAGCAAGAACAAAGCTGGAGGCATCATATTTTCTGAATTCAGCAACATTACAAAGCTATAGTGATCAAAACCAAGTGGCACTGGCATAAAAAGATATATAGGACAAGATACCTAGGAATAGAGTAGAGAGCCCAGAAATAAAGCTATGTGTATACAATCAACTTATCTCCAACAGGGATGCCAAGAATGTACAATAGGAGGAGAATGATCTCTAATATGTGGTAGTGGGAAAACTGGATGTCCTCATAAAAGAACAAAACTTATGCCACTCACAAAAATAAACTCTAAATGGATTTAAAAATATATATAACTAGGGAAGAGGATCAGGACTCATTGCTGGCCTCCCCTGCTCTGTTTGGGGTTGCAGTCCTCTTCCCACGTATGACTGGACTTCCACACAACCCCTGACTGCCTGCCTGCTGGGATACCTCAACATTTGTGGCTCTGGACTCACCTGTCACTGACAACCACTGGCCTCCAGACACATTTGCTGATCTTTGTGCCCCACATGCTGTTGCCCTCAGAGCTCTAGGTAGATCTAACAGGAGCTGTAGGTTCCCACTGCCCACTTCAGGGTTCACATGCTGCTGAGAGGAGTCCCCACATGGGACAGTTGCCACTCCCAGTGTCTGCATCCTCCTGCTCCCTGACTGAGGTCTTCCCGGCAGCAAAGAAACTTCCTCAACCTGGACATGGCAGCCTGCAAATGTGGGGGTTTCATACCCATAGGGCACCTCTTATCTGACCTGGGGGTCTGTAAATAAAGCCAGCTTTCTCTCCTTCCGGGGACAACCCTGAGGTTGTTGTACATATTTCCTCAGAGAGTTCCTGGCGGGGTGGACCCCCAGTTGACTATAGCAGAGACCCACCCATTAACACACTCCTGTCTCGGGATCATCTCCCCGAGTAAGCCACGTGCACTTGAGTCCTTATTTCAGAGGCTGCTTTCGGGGGACATGGACACCAACAACTCCATAGTCCAAAGAGTTCCAAAGACCTCACTAGAATAACCACCAGTTCCAAGGAGCTCTCAGGCTTCTGTTCCTGGCTCACCCATTCATACCTGCTGTCCCTACTTGTCCTCACACCAGTCTAGTGATGGAACCAGGCTTTCATGGGTACCTGACAGATCCCTCCACACCAGACTCTTTTCAAGTCGGCAGACCATACCACAGACCTGGGGCTACAGGAATCACATGGCTTTGCCCTCTCTCTGGCCTCCTCTCTTTCATTCTATTACCTCTCCTCCCATACCCCTTCCCTCCCAATCACCCAGGAGCTCTCAGCTCTCCTCCTCTGCATTGCAGGGTAGCGTAGCCGGGCACTGTTGCCTCCACACCCAAGAAGCCGAACCAACCCTATGAGGTTGTTGACAGAACAAAGGGCCTCCCATTGAACAGGACCTACTTTCCTTGGAAGCAGGTGGGTTTATCTGTACTATGCATGCTGAGACCACAGCTTAGAGATGTCATATGGGTTGTCCAAAGTCCCAGAGGAATCCTACCCATATCCTCTCAACACCTTTCCACACTGAACTAACTGCCTGTGGCAACCCCCTGAACTTCTATCTAGGTGCCCCATTTCCTGAGGCATAGGAGACAAGTTGAAGTGCCAGAGCATTAATGGCCTCAACTGATGATGGAAGGGTGCTGGCGGACACACACTACAGCTCCCTCCCCTCACACTGGGAACAGTTCCGCACCTCCTTTCCTTCAGTGCTAACTGTTGCATAACTCTCTCCATATCTTTCACTCTCCCTCACTACCCCACACCAACTGATGTTTCTTGGACTTATCTTCCAAATCAATGACCTGAATCCAACTCCTCCTTTCAGAGTCTTTGCATATGGGTGGTGGGGAAGGATCTCCAAAGAAGACAGCAGCAGAGCTGGGGTGTGAACTCATGTCTGCAGACCCCAAAGTGATGTTCTTTACTACATTCCATGAGTGGCCCTCACCGGGTCTTCTCAGCATTTCTGCCTGTTGTCTGGTTCCCAGCTTCTCCTGATATTCGTGATGCTATTCAGTGTCTGACTGACTGTCTCCTTTCTCCCAGGGTCCTATCTAGTTTCCAGTCACTCCTACCCTGACTTTGTGGCCTTGCTTGGGGACCACACGCTGAGCTGGGAGCTCTCTCCCTGAGACCGTGGGAAACCCTCCTCACCCTGATACTGTGGGGTGTAATTATTCGTGGCTGTGGTTTGTCTGTGGCCTGGAGTTTTCCAAGCTCCTTGCAATCATTTAGATGCAACCTGCCCAGCATTTCTGAGATGTGGCCAGAGGAAATTGCCTCTTTGTTTTCTTGGCTCCCTCTTCAATGCCTTTGAAATGGGCCACCCTGGCCCAGTTTACAGTCTTCGAGGCTCATCTGTCTGCAGCTACATGACACCCCCTCCCCCAAACCATCACAACAAAAACTAATCAAAACTAGAACTCCACATTCCTGAGGAGGGGAGTTGATCATAGTTTCAGCAGGCTCTGTGAGGGTCACCAGTATAGCCAATGGTGTATGGATTGGGGACACTTGGATGTCATATGTGGGGACTTGGGCCTGTCCTTGATTCAAGGGCCCCTGGGTGGGGTCCCTCCCGGTGCTCTTTCTGTCATAGGGCACCTTCCATACCCTCTCTGCCCCTAGTCATACAGGAGCCTAGTCCAGAGGATCTGGCTGGGGGTAAGGTATGATAAGCCATCAGCAGTGATGATGGGGAGACCATCATTCACAGCCAGATGCAGAGATAAGCTTGCTCTGCAAACCCATTTGAAACTTGCCTGGGAAGTTCACGTTGCTCCTCCCATTTTGTCCACTGGTCCCACTGAGGAGGATCCCTGTCAGACAGACTATGGGGACCAGCCTGGGGGCTCCCAGAGGACGGGATATTAGCACTGTCCTTTCCGCAGGTGAGAAGCAAGGAGGAATCTGGAGGAGAGCCTGGGACTGAGGCCATGGGCTACTGACTATTTGAGGAACGTGATCCTTCCTAACTGGACACAAAAGTTTACCAGGTCGCTTAGTTGGCAAGAACAGAGTGCTCAGGCCAGGAAATTTAGCTGGGATATGATTACTGGATATACAAATACAGTTAAAATGCAATGCAATCTAGCCAGAACACCTCTGTGTTGGGTTGTGAACATCTGACAACAGTATGTTAGAAGAGGGTTCTGGGTGCCCATAAATTCATACTTGCTGAAAATTTAATGGGTTCCTAGTTTCATTAAAGCTTTCTGAGATCTTACATTTTATTCTCACTTAAAGGGCTATTTCTTTAATGGCGGACATCCTGAATGCAAGGGCGAGGCAATAGCCACCTCAGCCCCTGTCCCTTCTCCTGATAAAACAGATTGTCCCTCATACCCTTGCCAGTTGGGTTGCATTGGCATCTGCAATGTAGGCAGTTAAACAAATATCACTTAGCACTGCTCGTAAGAATGTAAAATGGTGCATCTGCTACAGAAAACAATATGGTGGTTCCTCAAAACACTAAAAATAGAATTACCATATGACCCAGCAACTCTACTCCTAGGTATATGCCCCAAAGAATTAAGAGCAGAAACTTGAACAGATACTTAAATACTTAAAAGATGGAAACACCCAAATGTCCATTGATGAATGAACTGATAAACAAAAATACAATGGGATATTATTCGACCTTAAAAAGGAATGAAGTTCTAAAACAGGGTTGAAAGTTGAATGTGATATGCTAAGTAAAGTAATCTGTTCACAAAAGAACAGATATTATATGACTCTAGTCATATGAAGTACCTAGAATAGTCAAATTTGTAGAGACAGAAAATAGAATGATGGTTCCCAGGGGCTGAGGGGTGGGAGGACTGGGGAGTAAGTATTTGATGGGTCAGAGTTTCATTTGGGGATGATGAAAGTTTCTGGAGATGGATAGTGGTGATGGGCACATATTGCTATAGACTTACATACTTGAAAATGGTCAAAATAGTAAATTATATGTTACGCATGTTTTACCACTAAAAAAATGTATTATTTTTTTAAAGTCATTGTGTTTGTGATGTATATTTTCACCGTGTATACACAAATCCTTTCACTGAATCCTTCTAGTTTCTCTATGTACATTATGACCAAGCAGTGATAACCCCCTGTTTAGTGTCTAACGGGACCTCTTTGCAAGCAGACACCTTCATTTATTACGTGGTTTCAGGATCTGGGCTGACCATCAGCTTCTCTTGGGTGTTGTTACAGGGAGGGGGTGTGAGTACTGTGGGTTTCTGATGTCTATTCCTTTATTCTGTTAATAATCTGCTTTCCAGGAAGACGAAAATGGTTACAAGATGCTGACAAAGACTGCAAAGATTGCCCAACCATCTCGGGTAGAAAATGGTTCATGAAAAAGCCGGAAAAAACAAAATGCACTTTGAGGAGTAAGGTATACATGAATCAGAAACATGAGAAATAAATACATCTAAAATCTGGGTAGGTTTCAAAATTAAGGGAAAATGGTGCTTAGCAAAGTCATTTGTGGTTTTTCAAACTCAGATAAAGAACAATAGAAAAATTGTTCCAGATGTTCAGCGAAACTTGGAACGGAGCCAGGCCCACCCAACCCAGTGCTATCTGAGGTGGGAGAGAGAAAGGGAAAGAAGGAAACAGAAGACAGTGGAGGGTTGCTTCTGGTGTGTATATTTAACTGTGAAATTAAACACCAGTGATGGAAGATGACAAGTCCTTTGAGCCGGCTAAGCAAGGAATAGCAGGGCAACCTGAGTGTCTGAATTTAAAATTATAGGACAGAAGTTTAAATTAGCTCCAATGCTGAACACTTGGGCATCTTCCCTCTGCAGGAATTCAGGGTTAGAGAGATTCCTGTAGGATGTATTGGATTCTTCCTTTCTAATTGCACTTGGGTTGCTTTATGCAATTCTTTATATTTTGGCATTGTTTTCTGAATTGAAAATCTTGTCATGTTAATTTATTTATAATCTAACAGAGGCTGAAAATGCATAGATTTTTGCTGATGAGCCGTAGTAATTAATTTGCTGCTGAGTGCTGGAATTCTCGCGAGAATGCTGTGGGCGAATTTCTCGTAGTTGTTAGTATTCAGTTGAAGATCGGGCTGAATCAGCCCCTACTGTCCTATAGAACATATCCGAGTCTAGAATAAAATGGTTGCTAGCTGTAAGCTGCCCAGAAATTATAGAAAAACACTGTTACTACCCAAGGAGTACCCGAAACTCCACCTGCTCTCCAACATCAAGATGACCTGCATGTGCCAAAGCTACAGGACAGTTCATGCGGCTCTCGCTGCAGGCCATCCTGTGTCAGGCTGTGTGAAGCGTTAGCAAAGGAGGCTTCTGACTTTTTTTTAAAAAGACTTTGTTTACTTATTTCAGAAAGAGGCACAGAGACAGAGAGCGCAAGCATGGTGGAGGAGGGGCAGAAGGAGAAGCAGACTCCCCGCTGAGCAAGGAGCCCGATGTGGGATTCCATCCCAGGGTCCTGGGATCACGACCTGAACTGAAGGCAGACACTTAACTAACTGAGCCACCCAGGTGCCCCAAAGACTTCTGACTTCAAAGAATTCCCAGTTTAGTGGGGGCTGACGGATTATGAACAATCAACCATCGTATAATGTCTTCTTAAGTGTTATGAGAAGCTGGGTGCAGTGCTATAGGAACTCATGTGATCTAGGGACCCGTTCTGTTTAGGTGCCTGTGCACATGTGTGCAGGTGTGTGTGTGTGTGTGTGTGTGTGTGTGTGTATGTACGTGTTTGTGTGTGAGATCAGAGGAGGCCCCGGGGACACATTTGTCCTCTGTGTTAAAGAATGACTCGAATTTCAGAAGGCCAGAGTAGGGGCAATTCCAGCGAAGACTGCCTGGGTAGGGGGAGCCGCTGGAATAAAATAGATTGATCCAAGCCAAAAAATAGTTTTTATAAGGAAGACAGGATTGATTAAAAAACAAAAAATAGATTGTCCTCCTCCATTCGCTTCTCCCTTTTCTACCTTTCTTCCTGTTTTCCCTTTCTTTCTCAAAACACAACTCACCCGCAGTCATTAGATGGGGCAAAGCAAGGAGGTGGCCATGGCAGCCCAGAAGAGCACCAGGGCCCGGGCCGCTGCGAGGGCATCCACCTGTGGGAGCCGTCAGGAGGCCTGGTGTGGGGTGATGGAATATCTACGGAGGGCCGGCCAGGCATGGTGAGTCCGAGCTCAGCAGGAAGGTGTTCCCCTCGAGGGGCACCTGACGTAAGGTGAGGAGGGTGTCTCTACAGTGGCAAAGCAAGCCAGGTGAGAGAGACAAAAGGCAGACAACAAACTCAAGAATGTCCGAGCTGATCAAGTTCGTGTATTCGTTCAACAAAAAGTTCATGGAGCACATACCAAGTTCCCTGTTCTGGAATTGGGGAGGCACAGATGAGAAAGGTGAGCACAATTTCCATTCTCACAGAGCTTAGAGTCTTTGGGGAGATGCTCTCCCCAAGACTGAGAGAAAAAGAAGCTAATACTATTTGCAAAAATGTAGGCCTTGTATCCTATACGGACCACAAATAAAACCAATGAACACCATACTCAAATTCCTACTGCCAGTGCAAGTGCATAGAGCAGCCCATCACGCCAAAAGGATGACACAGAGTCACATGTAGAATATTTGTCTAGATTTGCCAATGCCTAACTGATTCTTTGCTCCTTAATGGTTCTTCTGTTCCACTATTTCAGGTCACTTTTCTTTTCCTGCTGGAGGCTAGGCTTTCGTTTTTCTTTCCGCAGGCATTTACAGCATCTATGGCTTTGCTGGTCTTCTCTAGTCACTTTTGAGCTCGCATAAAGCAACCAGAAATCTGGTTGGAGAGTTCTTCTCCTTTGGCATTTTAAAGGGTATCTCTTTGTCTTTGGGCAACCGTAATTCTCCTAAGAAGCCTACATCCAAAGGGACAGCCAGCACATTGACAGCAATCTTTCTTTTACCTCCAGCCCCTTTTAGGAAAGTCTATTTGTGTTTGATGCACTGCAGTTTACATTATAACAAGATAGGGCTTTATTTTTATTTAATCTGAGATATAAAGTTCAATCTAAGAACCTTAATTCCTTATATCTTTGAACTAGATTCTTCTCCATTCTCCCTATGTTCTGCTTGAAGTTATGTTGGTTCTACTCATGCTTCTCTTCATCTCTCCAAATTTTCTTTTCATATTTTCTATCACTTTTTCTCTTTGTGTAATTTCTGGGTGGTTATCTCAACTCCATCTTTTTTTCCATTAATTCTCTTTTCCCCCATATCAACTTGCCCATTTATTTCTTTTAAAAATGTCTTTATTGAGATCTAATTCACATACCATAAAATTCACCATTTTAAATTGCACAATTGAAGGCTTTCAGCCTATTTGCAAGCTTGCACAACTATCACACGATCTACTTCCAGATATTTTCATCACCTCAGAAACGAAATCCTGGGGGTTCCTGGGTGTCTCATTCAGTTAAGCATCTGCCTTTGGCTAAGGTCATTATCCCAGGGTCTTGGGATTGAGTCTCTCATCCAGGCTCCCTTCTCAGTGGGGAGTCTGCTTCTCCCTCTGCCTCTGCCCCTCCCCCTGCTTGTTCTCTCTCTCTCCTTCACTCTCATTCTTTCAAATACATAAATAAAATATTAAAAAAAAAAACACGAAACCCTGTATCCATTAGCAGTCAGTCACTCCCCATTTACTCCTCCCTCTATCCTTTGGAAACCACTAATTTACTTTCTGCCTCTGTAAATCTGCCTATTTTTGTCATTTCGTATACATGGAATCATATAACATACGGCTTCCTGTGTCGGGCTTCTTTCACTTCGCGTGTTTTCAAGGCTCATCCATGTTGTAGCATGTGTTAATACTTCATTTTGGGGGGGCACTGAATGATAATCCATTGTATGGGTAAATAACATCTAGTGCATCAGTTTATTCTCCAATGTACATTTGGGTTGTTTCCACATTTTGGCTGCTATGAATAATGATGCTATGACTCTTTGTGTACATGTTTTTGTGTGGACATGTTTCTATTCTCTTGAGTATATATCCAGGAGTGAAATTGCTGAGTCATACACTAACTCTATATTAAACCTGGTGAGGAACTGCTGAGTGGTTTTCCACAGAGACTGTACCATTTTATATTTCCACCAGCAATTTATAGGGATTCCAATTTCTCCGCATCATTGCCAATACTTGACATTGTATGTCTTTTTTACTATAGGTATCCTAGGAGGTTCTATGTCACTGTGGTTTTGATTTGCATTTCCCTAAGAACTAATGATGTTGAACATCTTAGGTGTTTTTTTTATTGACTATTTGCATATCTTTTTTGTAGAAATATCTACTCAAATCCTTTGTTCACATTTAAAGTGGCTTATTTGGGGAGGGGGGTCAGCAGAGGGTGGTGGGGTCATGGACATTGTGGGGGGGTGCTGTGGTGAGTGCTGTGAGGTATGTGAACCTGGCGATTCGCAGGCCTGTACCCCTGGGGCTAAAAATACATTATTTGTTTATTTTAAAAAATAATAAAATAAAGTGACTTATTTGTCTTTTGACTATTGAGTTATAAGAATTCTTTATATATTCTGGATATTAGTCTCTTTTTTGATATACAATAGATAGTCTACCATTTTAGGGTTGTCTTCAGCTTCTTAGTGGTATATTTTGAAGGACAAAAGTTTTAAATTTTGATGTAGTCAAGTTAATTAATCTATTTTTTCTTTGATAGCTATGCCTTAAATGTTGCCTAAACCAAGATGATGAAGATTTACACCTATGTTTTCTTCTCAGAGTTTATAGTTTTATTTCTTAGATTCATTTGGGTTAATTTTTCTACCTGGTATGAGGTAAGATTCCCAATTCATTCTTTTTCATGTGGATATCAAATTGTTGAAAAGACTTTCCCACTTGAAATGTATTAGTACCTTTGTCAAAATCAGTTGACTAAAATAAGGTAAGGGTTTATTTATGGACTCATAGCTATCCAAAGAACTATTTATTCTTCTGCCAATATCACACTGTCTTGATTACTATAGTTTTGTAATAAATTTTGAAATCGGAAATTATTTCAACTAACAACATTAGCAACACTAGTGGGATTTTCTTGACTTCTCTCCTTCCTGGAAAAGCAAAGCAAAAAGCACAGACTTCCCTCCTGGAAGAGTCCTCCCAAAAAGCTTCCTTCCTGGAATATAATAAAAACAACAGGCATCAAGTTGGCTGTCTACTTATATTGTCTCATTGATCATTATTTTTATTATTTCCATTTTACAGATGAGGAAGTGGAATACACTAGATATATTCCAACTGCCCCTACAGACTCAAAGTCTGTGTTCAGGGGACTTGCTTCCATGGGGTCTTCGCTCTGTGGCTTCTGATTGTGTTTGGCAGGGGAGTCCCTAGAGGAGGTGAGAGGGCGGGGTGCATGAGGTCAAGGCTTCCCCTCAGTGAGGGTGCTTCTGGCTGGCCTACACCCTTTCCGAAGGTCACAGCTCTTCTCAAAACAGCTTGCTCTCTACAACTCCCTCCTTCTGGGTTCTGGAGACCTTACCACCCCCAACCCCTCCATGCAGTTGGGGTGGTAATAACTTCTGGGAATTGAGGCTTTCCCCCAGGTGGGCTGATGGGTCTTAGCACTTTAGCTGAATGAAGCCCTTCTCAGTGTCGCCATTCAGGAGGCTCAGGGAGATGCACTCTGAGGAAGGCCTCAGGGAAGATCCACCTGATGGGCCAATTTCTAGAAGCACTTACTCCAAGGTCCTTTGCCAAGACATGTAATATTAATGGTAGTAGTAGGTGGAGCAACTCCTAGGAAGGAAGCTTGGGAAAACGTAATGGAACTTTCAGATGCAAAGTGCACGGCCATGGAACTCTAGCTAAAGACTCTGCCTTGAAAGGTCCATTTGAACTCTGCCAAGTTTGGAAAACCACTTAGTCTTTCACAGCAAACTGAGAAAGAGGGAAAGTCATAAGTCAAATGTCAAGGTAACTTGCAGCAGATGAGCCCATTAGCAATGCTTCAAGACATGCAGGTTTTGAGAACCTTATGGGAGACTTTGAAATGATCTGGGCAGGATTCAAGTGCCTGCTTGGAGAATACTTTGTGGAGAAAGGGGGAGCAACACCTATACAGAACGTGCAAATTACGGCTATCACTGCACCTTCCTACTCGGCACATTCTAGTATGCCCTCTACATAATAGCAGGTTACTCTATCTTAGAGCTTTAAAAAAATAACCCTTTGTTTAGGGAAAAATTCTCAGACCTCTGAAAAGTTACAAATATTTCAGTGGACTCCAATATAGAATTGACATAGAATTTACATTTTGTTCACATTTTGCCACTTTGGTTTATCACTTTTTTCTCTCTTTTCATTTATAAGGTTGAGTAATATTAAATACATGCATTATTCATTCCTTTCTTATTTTTGCTAAACATGTGAGATTAAATTGCAGAGACCAAGACCCTAGATCCCTAAATACTTCACATGTATCTCTTAAGAAAAAGGACATTATCTTTTACAACCACAGTTCAAGAATAATTTGAGGAATTAACATTGCTAAGACTGCTGATGACCCCAATACCATTTTTTATAGCAACATTTATTCCCCCACAATGTAGGATCAAATCCAGCATCACACCTGGCACTTAGACAGCAAGTTCAGAGCCTTTTTGTTGGTAACTTGAGTTATTGGGATTTAGTGTGGATCCAGGCCTCTGCCCGTTGGTTCTGATTGGCAGGGCAACAGTTATTTCCCACCAGAGAAAAGTTTTCAATGTGCCTGAGATGAGAAACATCCTCTGCTCCAGACTCAGAAATTTAAGTTCTTTAGATGATTCTCCAGAGAGAGGCCATGTCAGAGACACTAGGAAGGAAGCTTCTTGCTCTGGGTCCCCACTCAGTGGCACCATAGTTTGTGATTCACCAATGTCCAACTTGACTTCTCAGCATTTCCCTCCACCGAGGAGGGAGCAGTTCTCAGTAGTTTCAGATGTTCTTCCCAGGGTTGTACATTTTCCCTGAGGGGTTTCTAGTCCTGGATTCTGTGTTCCTCTGGCTTTAAAATCAGAGATGTGTAAGGCCAACCCAAACCCACCTCTACCTAGCTAGGCAATAGTATAGCGTCAGTTCCTAGCTATATAATGATGTCTGCATTGCTAGTTTTAGGGATTCAAGATTGTCCACAAAATCGTGGAACATACAGGCTGTCAGTAAAAAAAAAGAAAAATAAATTTTTTGTTAGTAATGTCTGCTTTGCTAGTTCTTAAGTCTTCAAAGTTGTCCACAAAATCCTGGAACACACAGACTCTCAGTTAAAAAAGAAAAAATTTTTTTCTTAAAAATAAAAATATTTTTGTTTTTTCTTAAGATGAAATTTCCTTTTTTCTTAATAAATAAATGCAAAGTGAAAATCTCAACTCATCTGACCTCATTATATATGTATGTATTTACGTGTGTATATATATAAAATATATTTAAATGTTTATATATGTAAAGATAGACATTATATATAGTATAATATATATTATACACACACACATGCATGATGATTGATTGGATCAATCTATCATCTACTTATATGTATGACTTCTATGTTACAGAGACAAAGAAGAGTCAACAGCAGACTCTGGTGGTTGGATAACCCAAAACCAATCCCAATCCTTTTTTTTCCAATACCAGTTTCCAATGTAGAGGTGGTAGAATCTGAATATTTTTTAACGCTAGAAGTCCACATGACATAATTCTGGTCAACAGAATGTAATAGGAGCCTCTCGGGAGGCTATTGGGAAGGAATGTGATTTTAACTGAAAGAATAGGTGCTGTTTGCACTGCTCCTAAGGAGCAGTGCAACCTAAGGAGAAAAGACCATCACACAGAAAGACAGAATCTAGGTCCACAATTCATTGAGTTGAACTGATTATTACAACCACCTATCTTTCATCTTCTTCTTATATAAGAAAAAATTAATTGTATCTAATAAATCCCCTGCAAATTGAAGTTTCTATTATGTATTCTGAAAATACTCCTAATTGATAGGAGCATAATTCTGAGAGAACTTTCCAAAGGAGATAAAGTCTGGAATTACTAAAATTTTTAGTTCCAGTTATATCTGGAGGTGAAGAAAAGATAGCTAGTTTAACAGATGAAGATATTAAATTTATTGTCAATTTTATCAGTACTTGCCAACACATACTATCTCATTTAATCCTCAATCCAACCCTGGTAGCTCAGGAAGGAAATGGAGACTCTGCCTGACGAGAAGTTCATTGGACTAGGACAGTCACATTATACTCACTCTAGTGCATTCATTGTCCAGGAAAGTCTCACATGAAAACAGAGAAGGGGCCAAGGCCCACAGTATTTGGCTTGTTTTGAACATAACAGAGAAGTCGGGGAAGTGGAAGGATAGGCAGGAAATCTCATCATCGTGGAGCCTCCAAAGGTACCATGATGTGGCCATGAGGACATTGGTGACCTCAGAGACAAGTTTCAGAGGCTACAGGCATATCCAGATGCCCAGATTTGAGTGCACATGCTGAACGAGGGTTTTGATTCCCTAGCCTGAGGTTCCTTCCTTACTCACTTTAACAAAAGCTGTATTTGATGCTCTTCAGGCACAGTTTGGTTTTCACATTCTGTGAGTCCATGCTCCCCCTGGACATAGAGAGTGAAGATCTCTGCTTCTAGATGCCTAGGGATGAGGAAGGACAGACCATGAGAAAGGGAAGGAGGAATGAAAAGAAGCACACAGGTAGGAAGGGGTATCGTAATGGAAGAAAGAGTATGGCACCTTCTGTTTTGTACAGCAAAAGGAGACATAATTGAACGTGACAGCAGAGCTCGTGATAAGGCAAGAAGGTGGACACTGAGGTATTATCATTTCCCAGTCAGAAAAAACAGGGCACTCATGTTTCTACTCTGTGCTCAGCAGATACTGCATGCTGTTTAGGGCAACTTTTGGCTTCTGTATTCTTATTTGTGTTGGCTCTTACTAGTTTTCCAGCTGGATGTCAATCCTACATTCCTTAACTCCTTCTCAGCCTCCAGGATGGAGCTTTGTATGTCAGCATGTTTACAGATTTCATTTGAGGAAAGTAGATTTTGGTTGAAGTCTTTGCATGCTGCTTAAACTATTGTCACCTTGCCCTTGCTAAGGCACATGACAATTGAACAAGAAGCAAATGTCAATAGTTGACATACCCATGACATCCAAATATACACCTCCTACCCACTTTGCCCATGTCTGCCCCCATATTTAGCTGTCTCTCTGTCCTCATATCCTATTTCTATGGCTCAAATACCTCACACACAGCAAATCAAGGACAAAACTTATGGGCTCCACACCCTACCCCACAAACCTTCTTCCATTTCCCCAGACGGCACCAGCACTTCCTCTGGACACATGCCTTGCCCTTACATCTTATATCCCATCCATTGCCAATACCCATTAACACCACCTAAATATTACTCCTTCCATCTCCATCCCAAGCCTTTGCCCACCTATTGGCTTTCCTAACCAGACCACTCTAATACTTACTTCTCATTGATACTTGCTCCCCACCATTTTTTTTTTCTGTATTTGGAAGCCGAAGGTAGTTTTCCAAACAAAAAAATAAAGATTGAATCATATCTCCTTTGCTTAAAACCATTCTATGACCTGTTATTACCTTCCAAATAATGACTGAAATTGTGGCTATCGCCTTAAGGATCTTTCTGGCCCCGGATCATTGCTTCAGCCTCACTCCTTTCTGAGCTCTACTTTTCAAGAAACAGTCGCCATGTTCACATGAAATTCCCCAAACACTCCCTGTATACTCTTTCCTCAGGGTCTCCCCATCTGTCTAGAGTACCCTCCTTCACCTTCGTGAGTTCCTACTTGAACTTCACATTTCAGTTCAAAGTTACTTTCTTAAGGATACTTTCCCTGTCCTCACACAGCCCAGGTGAACACTCTTGTTACATTCTCCCATATAAGAACAGTGCTTTTCCTTTACAGCACTTATCACAGTTGTAATTGAGTATTTGTGTACTTTTAATTAGTGTCCTCTTCACTGAAAACTTCATGAGTACAGATGCTGGGTCCTTTTTTGCTCCCAACTGAATACTAGTCATATCTAAAGCACTGTGTGGCAAAGAGTAGGTGCTCAATAAACACCTTTTGAAAACTGAAGATATGACTAGGTGAATGGACTAATGATCAATTGTCAAAACCTTCTCTTTTTTTCTGTTGAATGAAAGTTCTGCCCCATTTTACATTCCCATCAACACCTGTAATGTATGAGGGTTCCAATTTCTCTACCTCTTGCCAACACTTGTTACTTTATCTCCATCCTAGTAGATGTGAAGTGGTATTTCACTGTGACTTTAATTTGCATTTCCCTGACGACTAATGATAAGCATCTTCTCATGGGCTTATTGGTCATTTGTATACTTTCTTTGCAGGAATGTCCATTCAAATCCTTTGCTTATTTTTTAATTGGCTTGTTTATCATTTTATTGTTGAGTTGTAAGAGACTTATCAGATACATGATATGCAAATATTTTACAGAAGTCTTTATCTTTGCTTTCTGCTGAAACTCCCCCAAAATGACAGTAAAGAAATAAAATTAGATTCACTTTAGATAGAGAGAACAAGCAGCAAAAAAACGTAGACAAGAGATTTCTAAAAGTCTTTGGGAGCAAACAATATTTGGAGGCATGGTCTCTGACTTTGCACATGGAGGCAGTCATAGCCGAAGTGCTGAGAAGGAATCAGCCCACTCTGCAAAATTCTGAAAAAGTCCCTAAAACACCATACTACAGAAGTCAGAGGGCAAGCAGGAGTAAAGTCGGAGGGCTAGCAGGACTAGCTTTGTCTATACACAGAATGGATGGACTCTACGTCTCACCCACTGTCACCCACAGGAGATGAGAGATTTCCTTTCATGAGATTTCCTCTTAGATACTTCAGATTCAATGACATGAGCACATAGGAGGTGCCTGAGAGGTATGGGGTTCACAGTGGCAGGTAGAATGAAAATCTGCATTCTGAACAGGTCCCTTTGTTGTTGCCTTATCTTGTCTCCAAATGTGGGCATGTGGGCACCTCTACTCCAGACAAAAGACTGAAAGATTCTTCTCTAGAGAATGTGCAGACCAGACCTTGAAGAAAAGCCTCAGGATCCTGGCACTGGGGGCAAGGCTGGGCCTGAACACACCCTGACAGTCTTTGGACACTGACCAATCTACAAGCCCTGGCTATCCTCAAAGTAGATAATGGCATGCCTGGACCCTGTCTCCCACCACATGAATGTACCTACTAAATTAATCCTCTTAGAAAGGAGAGGAAAGCATGTTTCGGCCAAAAAGCAAAACAATACAAAGCAAAACAAAAAATACACAGAATACCATGGAAAAGGAGCAACAGAAAATGCACGCAGCCTGGAAAATTTTAAATGTAACAAAAATTATAAAAAATTAAATAGCAAAACTAGAAGATAAAGTATAGCAACTCTCCCAGAGAATAGAACAAAAAGTCAAAAATATGAAAGAGCAGAGAAGATAAGAAAATTACGTAAATGATCCAGAATTCCAGAAAGAGAAATAAGAGAAAGAGATAAAAGGGAATTATTAAAGAAATATTACAAGAAAAAATTTCCAGAACTTGAAAGGGCACAGTAATCATCCAGTTCAGGAAATGGAAAAAAGATCCACACCAGGTACATCAGGAATAAAGAAAAATTCTGAAAGTTTCCAAGGAGGAGAAGAAATAGACCCTACACAAAACATTAGCCTGCATAATGACACTGGTCTTCTCAATAGCATAATCGAAGCAATGAATTTAAAAGTATGAGAAGGAATCATTTTGAATCAAAAAATCTTTTTTCCAAGCAATTAATCATATTTGAAAGCAAAAATTTTTTGGTTGAGGGGTGCCTGAGTGGTTCAGTCATCAATCATCTGCCTTTGGCTCAGGTCATGATCCCAGGGTCCTGGGACTGAGCCCTGGGTCAAGCTCCCTGCTCCATGGGGAGCCTGCTTCTCCCTTTCCCACTCCCCCTGCTTGTGTTCCCTCTTTCAAATAAATAAAGACTTAAAAAAAAATTTTTTTTAGATGGGTATAACCTCAAGAAATCTGCATCTCCGAATAAGTCAATGAGGAAAGGACAATTATCACATGATCTCACTGATAGGTGGAATTTAAGAAACAAAACAGAGGATCATAGGGGAAGAGAGAAAAAAAAAATAGAACAAGACAAAACCGGAGAGGGAGACAAACTTGTAAGAGACAGACTCTTAATCAGAGGAAACAAACTGAGGGTTGCTGGAGGGAAGGAGAGTAGGAAGAGGGGGTAATTGGGTGATGGACATTAAGGAGGACACTTGATGGAATGAGCACTGATGAACCACTGACCTCTACCTCTGAAACCAATAATACATCATATGTTAATGAATTGAATTGAATTTTTTTAAAAAAGAAAGAAAAAAAAAAGAAATTTTCTTCTTAAACACCCAGTATTAGAAAGTTACTGGAGGATACGCTTAAGCAAAGAAGGGAGAAAGCAGAGAGGAAAGAAGAAAATTTTAGATTCATTGAACCAGGGAAACAACACAGAAAGATCATGAAGGGAAACATGAGATATAATCTACACCCAGTTCAGAATAAAGGGGAAGGACAGAGAGCTGTGTAAGAGAGGTCTTTAGGAAATCAAAAGAAATAATAAAGCAGCTGATATACTTGGTCATTTATAAAATGTTATCTGTACATACTTGATAGATCCATTGGAAGATATGGGGGAAAAATGACATGAATACATAGAAAATGAAGTAAATGGAAAAAAAAATTGAGGCTATGGTTAACTGCAGGAAAAAACAAAACCTTGTACAAGAGATGAAAAGATCAAAGGGCCATCCTGCTTTAGCAGTAACCAGTATTTATATACTTGTAATAATGTAAACACTGGCAGCTATTTTAATTCCTGAAATAGTATATTAGGAGAATGGGTAAAATGAAAAGGGAAGGTGATAATCTGTAAGAGTGCTAAATCCTTATCTATCCTAGTAAGAAGTCAATAAATCATTTTGAACTTTGGTAAATCAAGAAATTGCAGCATAGCATGTTATTTAAAAATGGAGGGGGTGAGTACTGGGACAAACAATGAACTAAGTGGTTGTTGCCTCGGGGGAGTGGACCTACAGATTGGTAATGAGGAAGGAAGAAACCATTGCTTTTTATTGCCATATTAGCAGTATTATTTCACTTTTAAAAAAATTGAAAATCAATTACAAAACCATAAATAGGCTCCTTTTGAAGGGTTCTATGAAACCAAGAATTTGAAGTTTCCACTCCACGTACCTTGGGAAAAAGTGGCAGCACACATTCTCAAAGTCCCATGGGATTTTATCAACCTGGAGTTCAATGAATTCCCAAATCACCCTCTCCCCTAATGCACACTTCCTGCACTTGTGAAAACCTTTATGCTTTAGAGGAAAAGGGGGAAAACAAGTGTGCAGAATTCCAAAGAACTTAACTGGAAGAATCACAGCCCAAAGCACATATTTATTTGTATCACAGACAAACTCTCAGATTTGGTTGGAAAAACTTAAAATCATTAGTGTCTGCATTAGTGTCAAATGTGTTATCTGCAACGTTTTCCAGAGGAGCAGCACATGTTTTAGAAATAAGTGGGAGACCAAAAGGAAGGAGCCAGAAAGCCAGGAAGTGTGACTCAGACATTTGCTTTTAACTTTAATTAGTAAACCCTGCCAATTTACTTCTCAGAAGGGAAAGCTCATCTCATACCCTCTCTCTTCTAAAGAAATTTCAAGTTAGTCTCACCCAAGAAGTGAGCCACTTCATTGCCATTACACATCTGATGAGGCCTGCTCACTTGGTACTAGTTAACATCCAAGCTGCACAACAGTCAGCAAGAATATATTGATCAGTGGCTGTCTTTCTTTATCCTCACACCCTTTCATAGGACTCCCTAATGCTAGTGGATTTCTCAAAACTAATCCAAGTCCCAGAAGGTTTGTAAAAGAAATGATGGTGTGTATTGGCTCAGAAACAGAATTGCAAAGTGTTTTCCAGTTGGTAGACTTGCAGAGAAGATGCAAAGGGGGTGGCATACGCGAAGTGCAGACCGAATTTGAGTCAATAAATATTTATTGAGCGCCGACTATCTGTTGCTCTGCTGGGATATAGAAATGACTAAGCCTAGGAACTGGACCTCAGTTACCCCAATATTGGAACACAGCTCTTGTTCCAGGCCCTTCCTTTCTGTCCCACAGGACTGGGGGTGCCCCACACTGTCCCTTGGACAGGGGGAAAAAAGAAGGGACTCCAACTTGGGGTTTCTCCTGCCAGTCTGAGGGAAATGGGATACAGTCCAGTCCACCAGGAGTCAACACAAGGTGTGTGTCTTGGGGGCAAGGGAGGTTACCCTTTTGAAAATATTGCTTTGTTAGTTTTTCTGTAATTTCCTAAATGGAAAGTGAACTCTGGTGGTGTTTTAACAATGCCTTTAGGAGGAATTCCAATCTAAATCTCCCAAATCATGCAAACTCAGAGGATTTATTAACTAACTCTCATTGTTAAGGGGACTAGGCCTCCAGAGTGTCCCAAAAGTTTGCTCCCTCACTTGCCATTTTCACTGCTCAAACCTCCTAAGCTTCTACATCTTCCTCTGTTTAAGCTCTTCCTCGCCTTCTTTCCCAGGACATGCCACCCCTCTCCAACAAATAAAAAAAGTCCTGTGGTGGCTCCCAGCTATCCTTGAGCATACTTCATTTGGCTTTCAGTGATGGGTGTATTTTTTTGTCCAGGCTTTTTCTGGGTCTTAGGGAGGAAGTGGGGTAACTATGGATAGTTGTAGCCTAGCCATAGCTATTCAGACACTTTATCGCCTGTGGACCCTTATATATCCAACAGTTGCCACAGCAAGGTTTTTCTCCCATCTTAAAGGCAAAAAGCATTTAAAATAGGGGGGAGGTGGGAGATTTTCCAAGTAGGCTTTCCATCTTCTTGGAAGGCATTGAAGTATGAGTTTCTAGAATGTTAAAATATAAACACCCTGAATCTGGCCATCTGAACTATTACAGTATATCATTCATGGTCCAGTCAACAATATGAAAATTAGCTAGGTAGTTCAAAAAGAGAACTTAGTACAGAAAGTTCACACAGCAAAGGAAATCATCAATAAAATGAAAAGGAAAACTACTGATAGGAGAGAATATTTACAAATCATATATCTGGTAAGGAGTTTATACCAAAATATATAAAGAACTTGTACAACTCATACAATAGCAAAAAAAGGATCCAATAAAAAAAATGGGCAGAGGATCTGAATAGACATTTTTCCTAAGAAGACATTCAGATGGCCAACAGGTACATGAAAAGGTACTCAGCATCACTAATCACCAAGGAAATGCAGAGCAAAACAACAATGAAATATTATCCCATACTGGTTGGAATAGCTATTATCAAAAAGACAGGGAATATAAGTGTTGGTGAGGATGTGAAGAAAAGGGAACCCTTGTATACTGTTGGTAGGAATATAAATTGGTACAGCTATGATGGAAAACAGTATGGAAGTTTCTCAAAAAATTAAAAATACTATATGATCCAGTAATTCCACTTGTTGGTATTTATCCAAAGAAAATGGAAACTAATTTGATAATATATCTGTACCTGCATGTTCACGGTAGCAGAATTTACAATAGCGAAGATATGGAAGCAAACTAAGTATACATCAATGGATGAATGGATAAAGAAGGTAGAAATGGAATAATATTCAGCTATAATATAGGATGAAAATTTGCCATTGAGGGCAACATGGATGAGGATTATGCTAAGTGAAATAAGTCAGAGAAAACAAATACCATACGACCTGACTAATAAGTGGAATCTAAAACAAACAAACAAAAACCAAGGTAATAGATCCAGAGAACAGATTGGTGGTTGCCAGAGATGGGGAGTTTGTTGAGGGGGGATAGGTGAAATGAGATAAGAGGGTCAAAATGTAAAAATTTCAGCTGTAAAATAAGTCATGAGGATGTAATATACAGCATGGTGATTATAGTTAAGAATATTGTATTGCGGGGCGCATGGGTGGCTCGGTGGGTTAAAGCCTCTACCTTCAGCTTGGGTCATGATCTCAAGGTCCTGGAATCGAGCCCCATATCGGGCTCTCTGCTCAGCGGGGAGCCTGCTTACTCCCTCTCTCTCTCTGCCTGCCTCTCTGCCTACTTGTGACCTCTGTCTATAAATAAACAAATAAAAAAAAATCTTAAAAAAAAAGAATATTGTATTGCACATTTGAAAGTTGCTAAGAGAGTAGATCTTTTCTTTGTAACTAAGTATGAAGACAAATGTTAACTGAAGTTTTTTGGGTTTTTTGGTGTGTGTTTTGTTTGTTTGTTTTGTTGTTGTTTTAAGAAAATTGGTTACAGAAGCACTGGAAGGGCTGGAAGAACAATGGGGAAAATCGGAGTATACCCTGAGATCAGAAACTGCTTGTGCCTTTGGGCTAGAACCCATGAGTTTGCACATGCTGCTGTGCTGGCAAGATGCTGAGCATTCCTAGACCAGGGCTTGCTTAAACTACAGAAAAAGGCTGTTGGGGCTTCACTGCTGAAGGTGGAATCATCCTTTCCAATTGCTATCATGTCATCTGTACAGAAACCAGAGCAGATAGCTTCTCTCTTCTTCCTTCTATCTGATCTCCAGCTGATGTCTCTGTTGGCCAAGTATAACATGGTGTCTGCAGCAGGAAGCCTGGGAATATAGTTTGAGATCTTCCAGCCCTGAACTTTCAGAACTGCATATGGAAGGGTAGAAGTGAAAGACAACAAGAAATTATCTGAACATAGAAACAATTATCCTACATTTTGCTTTGTGCTGTTCAGTACAGATTCTCTGATGTTCAAGAGGTTTGAGGCTAAGGCATTGGGACCAGTGCTGGAAAAGCTGCTCCCCTTGCTGCCATTGACCATGGTGTGACATCACCATTCTGCCAGGTGGCTGAGATCTTGAGAACCAAATCCCGGAGGGAGTCAGCTTTTCTCCTGAAAGATGCAGTTTTGTAGATATTTACTGAGTCCAATTCAGTACAGCTGCATGAAAAAGAATAGGAAAACCTATTCTTTCTCTTTAGAAACATTCTTTAGAAGAACAGTATGATCTTATGTACAAAATTGGCTCTTTGTATGCCAAAAAGAAAATATGTTTTGCCAGACAAGATGCTTGGCTTTGTTACCCCAAACTAGCTTCCAGTTTTGGGGAGAATGTGTTTCAAAAGTATGTCTCTTTTCTTAGAGTCAGATGAAGTACAGAAACACAGAAACACTACCTAAAATTCTTTATATAAAAGTACACATTTGGTCCATTTTTTATAATCTTACTTAAATTTAATTTGGAAAATATTAAAAAGCATACAGGGAAAAACAAATTACCATAAACAATTTTTGGTGCATATGTCCTTTCATCTTTTTCTGACATATAGAAAAAACATCTATAGGTCTCTTTTTACAAATATTTTACAAATTAAAGTGAACTGTCTGAGTTATTTTGTAAATCTTTGTCTGCTTAACAAAATGTCATTAAATCAACTTCTACGATAGTTTTTCAATGGCTCATATAGTCTATCTACAAACCATAATTTACTTAACCTATTTATAGGCTGAATATTTAAATTATTTCCTGTTTTTTTACTAATGCTATGATGAATATGAAAAAAAAATTTTTTTTTTTTTGCAAAACATTGAATATTTTTGTAGGACAGATTCCCAGAGATAGAAATTTTGAGTCAAAGGGTAGGAATGATTTTAAGGCATTTGACACACGGTGTCAGGAATCTTCCAGATACATTGACCAAGTTCCACTCCCGTAGGCAGTGCACCAAAGTGGTTGCTTCCCCAAGCACTCACCCATGTGAGGTTCTATCACTTAAGAAAAAAACAAAACAAAACAAACAGCAAATAACAATAGAATATGCACAAAGGCCATGGAAGACATGGTGTTCACTTGTCCAGACAATCTGAAAAGTTAAATGCCATATTTCACTGATTAAAAGATGTATCCTTTTTTATGTTCATATTTTAACATCTCTGAAGTCAGAAGGGTTGAGCACATGGCCTTGTCTATGCTGGTTGTTCTTATGTAATTACTCATAGCTTTGCCATTCCTTCCTAAGGGTTCCAGTTTACCCGGTAAATAATATGATCATCCTAGTTATCTGCTAACCATGCAGTGTGGCTGGTTCTGACTTTGGACTATGAGAACCCTTTGGAAGGAATCCTAATCCTGTCCTACAGGACAAGGAATGGCTAGCCCGGGGCTAGAAAGATGCAAAGAGGCTATTCGGGGAGGTTGAGGTGAGGAGAAAGGTCAGGTCCAGCGGAAGACCTAAGCAAAGGGCTAGAATAAGGATGTAGTGGGAGTGACTAAATTAGAGTAGACCAGTATTTTTGGCCATGGGTTGACCTTTATACCCCAATAACATATATAGGTTTGCATTTGGATTTTATGACTCTTTTGACTTAACTAGCATCTAAGGTTATTCTTATATATAGCACACAGTGAAGAAGACACTGCAATGAACTGATAAGTATAGATAGCTCGCAAGCTGGCAGCAACCTCCTTCCAGCCAGTATATTGTACACCACCCCTGAAGAAAGAACCAAATAATACTCATGCCCATCTGCCAGAACATCTCTCAGTTCTGAATGGCCACAGACTCATGTCCAGCAGCTCTGGAAGAAATTTTAAATTCTTGAGACAATCTCATTAAAGAAGCATGATGAAGATGTTGTTTAGCAATCCTGGAGGTATTCTCTTTGATTTTTCTAGGATTTCTCTCATAGAGTACAGTAGTGTATCCAACAGGGTGGAATGCTCATCTCCCTTCAACTCCTCATGAATCTGGCACTATTCCCAGTTCCACCATAGACTTAGTAAATAGTTGGATTAAGTCACTTGAACTTTTTTCTGTTAGTAAAACAGGTGAAACACAAATTATATCCACATCACTGGCAAGTAAATGAAAGATATTACTCAGAAACACAAAAAATAAATCATTTCTTACATTTGAATCCCAACTATGTCTCTATCATGGTGTAGGAGGAACAAGACCTAGCTCTTCCTTGCTCCTGCTCATGGTACCACTGCACACAGGCCTGTGCACAGATGATCTGGAAGGGAAGTCTGGCTCTTTCACTGACCAGGTACATGGTCTTGAGCAGGCCTTGAAGCTTCTTCAAAGCTGTTTCCTTATCAGTAAAATAGGAATAACAGTACTGAGGCAGACACTGCTCCTCCTCTACTTCCATTCCCTCTTCATTCTTGCCACTGAAACACTGGTCTTAATTGGAGAGGCAATGACCCAGATAACGTGCTCCCCTGCCCAGGCTCTGTTCACCCAGTGGTGACCAAATGGCTAGTCCCTGCCAATGAGAGGCCTGCTGGGGTGGCTCCAAGGAGAGCTATAGCTTTCCTTATAAAAAGGACCAGACTCAGCTGGTACATGACTTTTACTCTCTGCCCTTCCCTTTCTTCTTGTCTGGGACAGAAATGCTGTTCTCGAAGAAGGGGCAGCCATCTTGTGACAGTGAGGATGAAAGGCACATGCTCAGGAATGGTGGTAGAGCAGGGTCTTGGGTTCCTAGTAATTAACTCTTCAAGCAGCTCTACCAGCCTTGGGCTGCTACTTGACTTGGACTTTGTGTCACGTGAGAGAAATAAAACTCTTATTTGGCAAAACCACTCTACTTGGGTGTCTCTGAGCTGTACAGATAGATACCTATGTCACGAAGTGGCTGTGAAGATAAAAATGACAAGGAGAGAAATTGTCCAGTTCACTATCAGGGTGACTATCTGCAGGGAGATGTTCTAGTTTACCTTCGAGAGACTGGCAGATAAATGGCACAGATTGTACTGAACCCAAAAGGCAACTCATTTCCAGATCAGAGTAAAATCTGAATTGGGAATCCCTGATCTCCTACTTGCTGGTCCTCTGAACCTCTAAATTCCTCTCCTTGCTTTCCCACAGGCTGCACTGGCCCTATTTAAATAACTTGAGGGTTCTGCAGAAATAACAAGACAACTAGAAGGAGAACCTGAAAAGAACATGAATGAGGCAGGAATTGGTTGTGTGGTCATCTGAGGTTAAAGTGTGGCCCATGAGGACACCTGATCAGAGATGCAATTGGTAAGGAGTACTGAAATACACCTAGAGAATGTGCTGTCCATTGATTGAGTCTTCTAGACACAGCATCCTGTGTGTGACTAGAAAAATGTAAATTAGACTTCCTTTGGAGGGAAAAAGATAGATGCCCTCAAATGGAAATAAGATAGCTTAATGGCAGTCTAACTCTGTCTAGGTTTGTTAAAACCCACAAAGAGGAACATGTGAGCAAGACTGGCTGTACTCTGTTGTGCATCTCTGTCATTGACTCATAAGAGGTGGACACAACACAGGCAAGCCTAATCAGCTGGCTATTGTTGAATTTAGCAGCTAATGTTATTGAATTTTTGAAACAGAAAAATGTGTAACAGAAAGAATGTTTTATGATCCAAATGGTTAAAACATTTCAAATGCTTCCCAGTTTTCCTGGTCCAGAAAATTGCATAGAACAAATATGTGTACATACTGTCTCTGATTAATGATGGTTCAACTTACAGTTTTTCAACTTTATGATGGCGTGAAAGTGATATGCATTCTGAAGAAACTGTACTCCAGATTTTGAACTTGGATCTTTCCACAGGTTAATGATATGCATGATCCTCACACGATGCTGAACAGCAGCAGTGAGCACAGATCTGGAGTCATCCACGCTGGTCAACAACCAATATATTTACAGCCATTTTTAAAAAAAATTAAATTCAATTAATTAGCATATAATGTATTATTGGTTTCAGAGGTACAGGTCAGTGTTCATCAGTCTTATAGAATACCCAATGCTCATTACATCATGTGACCTCCTTAATGTCCATCACCCAGTTACTCCATTCCTCCACCCCAACCCCTCCAGCAACCTTCAGTTTGTTTTCTATAATTAAGAGTCTCTTATGGTTTGTCTTCTTCTCTACTTTTGTCTTATTTTTTCCTCCCTTCTCCTATGATCATCTGTTTTGTTTCCTAAATTCCACACATCAGTGAGATCATATGATAATTGTCTTTCTCTGATTAACTTATTTCGATTAGCACAGTACCCTCTAGTTCCATCCATGTCACTGCAAATGGCAAGATTCCATTTTTTCTTTAGTAATATTCCATTGTACATATATAAACTACATCTTCTTTATCCATTCATCTGCCAATGGATATCTGGGCTCTTTCCATAGTTTGCTTTTGTGGACATTTCTGCTATAAACACTGGGGTGCATGTGCCCCTTCGGATCACTACATTTGTATCTTTGGGTAAATACCCAGTAGTGCAATTCCTGGGTCATAAGGTAGCTCTTTTTTCAACTTTTTTGAGGAAACTCCATACTCTTTTCCAGAGTGGCTGCACCAGCTTCCATTCCTACCAACACTGTAGGAGGGCTCCCCTTTCTTCACATATACTCACCAACATCTGTCATTTCCTGACTTGCTAATTTTAGCCATTCTGACTGGTGTGAGGTGGTATCACGTTGTGGTTTTGAATTGCATTTTTCTGATGCCCAGTGATGTTGAACATTTTTTCATGTATCTGTTGGCCATTTGGATGTCTTTGCAGAACTGTCAGTTCCATTTCTTGATTGGATTATTTGTTCTTTGGGTATTGAGTTTGATAAGTTCTTCATCAGTTTTGGATACTAGCCTTTTATCTGATATGCCATTTGCAAATATCTTCTCCCATTCTGTCAGCTGTCTTTTGGTTTTGTTGACTGATTACTTTGGTGTGCAAAAGCTTTTTATCTTAATGAAGTCCCAATAGATCATTTTTGCCTTTGTTTCCCTTGTCTTTGGAGATGTGTCTAGCAAGAAGTTGCTGTGGCCGATGTCAAAGAGGTTGCTGCCTGTGTTCTCCTCTAGGATTTTGATATATTCCTGTCTTACATTTAGGTCTTTCATCCATTTTGTGTCTATTTTTGTGTATGGTATCAAGGAATGGTCCAGTTTCATTCTTCTGCATGTGGCTGTCCAATTTGCCCAACACCATTTGTTGAAGAGACTGTCCCTTTCTACTGGATATTCTTTCCTGCTTTGTCAAAGATTAGTGAACCATAGAGTTGAGGGTCCATTTCTGGGTTCTCTCTTCTGTTTCATTGATCTATGTGTCTGTTTTTATGCCAATACCATACTGTCTTTATGATTATAGCTTTGTAATAGAGCCTGAGGTCTGGGGTTGTGATGCCACCAGTTTTGGTTTTCTTATTCAACATTCCTTTGGCTAGTCAGGGTCTTATCTGGTTCTATACAAATTTTAGAATCATTTGTTCCAGTTCTATAAAAAAGTTGATGGTATTTTGATAAGGATTGCTTTGAATGTGTAAATTCTTTTAGGTAGCATATTTTTTTAATTTAAATTCAACTAGTCTATATACAGTACATTATTAGTTTCAGATGTAGTATAGATATTTTAACAATATTTGTTTTTCCAATCCATGAGCATGGAATGTTTTTCCATTTCTTTGTGTTTTCCTCAGTTTCTTTCATGAGGGTTTTATAGTTTTCTGAGTACAGATCCAGATCCTTTGCCTCTTTGGTTAGGTTTATTTCTAAGTATATTATGGTTTTTGGTGCAATTATAAATGGGATTTCTCTTTCTTCTGTCTCATTGTTAGTAAATAGAAATAAAACTGATTTCTGTGTATTGATTTTATATCCTACCACTTTGCTAAATTCCTGTATGAGTTCTAGCAATTTGGGGGTCTTTTGACTTTTCCCCATAGAGTATCGTGTCATCTGCAAAGAGTAAGAGTTTGACATCTTCTTTGCTGATTTGGATGCCTTTTGTTTCTTTTTGTTGTCTGATTGCTGAGGCTAGGACTTCTAGTACTATGTTGAACAACAGTGGTGATAGTGGACATCACCTGACCTTAGGGGATGTGTGTTCCTGACCTTAGGGGAAAAGCTTTCAATTTTTCTCCATTGATTATGATATTTGCTTTTTGTAGATGGCCTTTATGATACTGAGGTATTTTTCCTCTATCCCTACATGGTGAAGAGTTTTCATCAAGAAAGAATGCTGTATTTTGCCAAATGTTTTTTTCTGTATCTATTGAGAGAATTATATGGTTCTTGTCCTTTCTTTTATTAATGTAGTATGTCACAATGATTGATTTGCAGATGTTGAACCACCCTTTCATCCCAGGGAATAAATCCCACTTGGTGGTGGGATTTAAAGTAGTGTTGGATCCTATTGGCTAGTATCTTCGTGAAAATTTTGGCATCCACATTCATCAGGGATATTGGTCTGTAATTCTTTTTGGTGGGGTCTTTGTCTGGTTTTGGGATCAAGGTAATGCTGCCCTCATAAAGCAAGTTTGGAAGTTTTCCTTCCATTTCTATTTTTTGAAACAGCTTCAGAAGAATAGGTATTAATTCTTCTATAAATGTTTGGCAGAATTCCCCTGGGAAGCCATCTGGCCCTGGACTTTTGTTTGCTAGGAGATTTCTTTTATTACTGCTTCATTTTCCTTGCTGGTTATGGGTCTGTTGAGGTTTTCTATTTCTTCCTGGTTCAGTTTGGTAGTTTATATGTCTCTAGGAATGCATCCATTTCTTCCAGATTGCTTAATTTGTTGGCATATGGTTTCTCATAATATGTTCTTATAATTGTTTGTATTTCTTTGGTGTGGGTTGTGATCTCTCCTCTTTCATTCATGATTTTATTTATTTGGGTCCTTTCTCTTTTTGATAAGTCTGGCTAGGGGTTTATCAATTCTATTAATTCTTTCAAAGAACTAACTCCTAGTTTTGTTGATCTGTTCTACTGTTCTTTTGGTTTCTATTTCATTGATTTCTGCTCTAATCTTTATTAATTCTCTTCTCCTGCTGGGTTTCATTTGCTGTTCTTTCTCCAGCTCCTTTAGATGTAAGGTTAGGTTGTGTATTTGAGACCTTTCTTTTTTCTTGAGAAAGGTCCTCTTAGGACCACCTTTTCTGTATCCCAAAGGTTTTGAACAGTTGTGTTTTCATTCTCATTTGTTTCCATGAATTTTTTGAACAATTCTTTAACTTACCGGTTGGCCCAATTATTCTTTAGTAGGATGCTTTCTTAGCCTCCAAGAAATTGGTTCTTTCCAAATTTCCTCTTGTGATTGAGTTCCCATTTCAAAGCATTGTGATCCAAAATATGCAGAGAATAATCCCAGTCTTTTAGAACCAGTTGAGACCAGATTTGTGACCCAGTATGTGATCTGTTTTGTTCCATGTGCACTAGAGAAGAATGTATATCTTTTGCTTTAGGATGAAATGCTCTCAATATATCACACTTAGAACCATTCTGTTTGTCACTTTCAGTATTCAGCAAATTACATGAGACAGTCAACCCTTCATTATAAAACAGACTTTGTGTTAGATTATTTTCCACAAAGAAATTAATGTAAGTATTCAGAGCCCATTTAAGGTGAGCTTGGCTAAGCTATGATGTTTGGTAGGTTTTGGGTATTAAATGCATTTCGACCTAATGATATTTTCAATTTATGATCAGTAGGTAGAGGAAGGTTTGTAATTACTTTTATTTCAAACAGAAGAAAATATGTGTTTTTTACAAGAAAATTAGTTTTGGGTGCCTGGATTGCTCAGGTGGTTAAGTAGCCAAATCCTGATTTTGGCTCAGGTTGTGATCTTAGGGTTCTGGGATTAAGCCCTGCATTGGGCTCTGTGCTCAGTGGGGAGTCCTCTTGGGGATTCTCTCTCTTCCCCTCCCTCTGCCCTTCTTCCTGCTCACTCCCTCTCTCTCTTTCTCTCTCTCTCTCTAAAATAAATAAATCTTAAAAAGAGAGACAATTAGTTTTTCAGAGTCTCTCCAAATTAAATGTTGAATGGATATTTTAAAAAATACTATTTGACATAATGTCAAAATAATAACCAAAGTCCCTGGAAGGAATACACAGGGAGGAATAATGATAACAGCTGGCATGGACCAGGCCTTGTGGGGCGCTCTGAACTGTTCTAAGCAATTTACATGGGCTAACTCATTTGAGCCTTGCAACAGTTTATGAGGCACAATTTTTATTCATATTTCACAGATGAGGTATACAGCTAATAATAAACATTTTGCCCTTTCAATTTTAAATTTAATCCTTAATAAGAAGTACACAGTAAAACAAAGCTAAAAATGCCCGCCTGTGGCCTAATTAACAAACATTTTCACTCTCTCTATTTTATTTTTATTTATTTTCTCCCCTTTAACCTAGAGTGTATTTCTTCTGCTTTAATAAAGCTTGCAAGCAGCATTAGAGAGAACAAGTAACAACTTGGTCACAGAGAAAATGAGGTAGGAAGCAATAGCAACTTTCCTTGGCTCTTGGGGGATTAATTGTCATGGATATTTAATTTAGGATTAATAATTGTTTTAACCAAGCCATTTAAAAATGTGCCAAACCAGCAAGGAAGAGGGGAAATGAATTCGTGATCTGAAATTTGGGGAATAAAGCTTTTCTCATTAGCAAACAGCTTTCTCTTTGTAATGTGAATAAATCTAATGAGGGTCAATTATACGTTTTATTAAATTTTACAAAACCAGTGTTACTGGATCCCCCTCTGCTCCACACTCCCTCTGCCTTCCCTCCTGCATTTTTATTCTAATAGCTTAGGATTCTTCTGTTGGAATATCAGTGCCATTCATTTCTGTTCTTTATTTCCCACTAACCTCTTATTTTGGAGATCTCTTGGATACAATTATCTAGAAAATCCGGACCAAAAGCAAATCCCAATGGCAACTAATATGGTCTTAAGAAACAAGCCCCTGAGTCATTTGTGGTTAGGAAATAGGAAGAAGGACAGATGGGCAAGAAAGAGAATTATGAAGGTTGAGTATTCCTATCAGCAACCTCTAGCTCCTTTTACTCATTCAGCCAACAGACTCTGAGCATATGTTATATGCTAAGCACAGCCACAAGGGAAGAGGACATGGTCCCCACCCTCCAGAATTTCACAGTCTCACAGAAATTCGTGGCAGCTTAATTGACTTCAACAAAGAAGGATCTGGTAGCGATGATATGGCCAGACTAATCCAATCAAAGCCTCTCTCAGTTGGGTAAATTGGAGAATAGGTTAAAGGTAAATGGCAGTGACATGACAACCACATAATTTTGTCTTTTTCTTCTGGACAATCCAGAGAATTCTCAGTGATGCCTTCCTTTAGCTCAGGGGTGGTGACTTCATTAAACCCAGTGCCTAGTCTGCCAGAATCTTCTATCACCACTCACTTTGCTATGGAAATTCTGAGTCTCACTTTTGCCAAGTCGGGTACTCAAGGGTCTGCAAAAATTCCTTCTCCTTAATACTGTTATGTTAATTTCCATTAGGGAGGGAAGAAAAGGTTGAACATGCCACTCTGCTTGGCTCTATGCCAAAAGACCAGGACTGGAGGTGCCACTAGATATTTTGCATGGCCTTCCACAATTATTCAACTTTGTTGTCTTATTAAGTGACTCTCTCTTTCCCCAGATATAATTTGGAGCATTTCTGGACTTTCAGACCCCCAGACTTCATAAATATTCATTAGGAAGGAGCCACCAGCCCCTATTAGGGGACTAAGTACCTTGAGTACAAAATTCAGTTATTCTGAAGTTCCTTCAGCATCTTTTCAGACCAGCCAGTGTTTCCACCACCTTTACTGCAACTATTTTCTTCACTAATCTGATCTTTTCTTGTATTTTGTTCTTAGATAAATAAAAGAAAATTCCTATATCCCCTATTAGAGTGTCAACCTTGCTGTCTTCTTTTCTTCTGGTTTCCCTTCTGGAGAGTTCTTTTAAATAAACTGTAGAATATCCTGAAACAGGGATTGAAACAAAACAAAACAGAGCATCGTTCATAGGTAAAGGCCCAGGTGAGCACAGAATTGAGATTAGTAATGTTGTTCTCAGGCCTTCCTCTTTGCTCATGTCTCAGCTCCCCACAACCTTCCTTCTGGCATCACTTTAGATTGCCTTGGCGATATGGACAGAAGTATTTTTGCTTCCTCTGATTATGGGTCTCAGCTCGTCTCAGTGACTTGGGTGGAATAGAGCTGGATGCAGGCTCTCCTTGGTGATGAAGCATTCTCCATGCAACATGTGGAGGGTAGTAGTGGAGTGATGATTCCAGCTTCTACCAGCATCACAGCAGGGGCTGGCCTGGAGGACTTAAGGCAAGATGGGAAGTCAGCTACTGGGCTTATGAAAGGACTTTTGTCTTTGATTCAGTGGCTAAGTGTCCTTAGCCTCTGTCTGTTCTCATCATGACTATTCTTGATGTCATAACTTTCTACTTCTCCTTCCCATTAACATCATTTTACCTGGACATACTGAGGTGCTCCAAAACAATGGCAATGAATTATTACTATCATTAAACTTCAGTAGGGCAAGACCCAGATTTATTTGAAAGTTTAGGAATCAGCTCTGACTCATGTGGTAGCTGATGTCCCTTAGGTCCCGCCCCTTGCCCCTATAAGCCTGGTGTGCAGTTATAACCCTGGTGAGCTGTGGGTCTCCTTGCCTCTTTGGCCTGCAACATCCCTCCATAAGCTGTGTGTTCTCCACTTACTTCTCTGGGGTCTCTCTTGCCCCAAGGAGGGGGTCCCACACATTGTGTATAGACAGGCGGTACCAGGTCTGGCTTGCTAGAAGTAACATTATGTAGGAAGGTGGAGGCAGAAGAAGAAGCCAGCCATGATGCAGTCCCAAGGAGACATTGAGCTGAGCCTTCAGCATGCTCTGGATCTGTGAGGGGCTTGTAGAGCTGCCCAATCTGGGGGACTGGGTCAGGCCTTTACATCCCAGCACTGACAGACTATGGGCTCCCCTGGAAGGAAGCGTGTCCTTGGATGAGGCAGTTTTCCTCTCTGAGTCATCCCCAGGAAGGCTGATAGCTGATAGCCATCTTTAGGCAGCACAATCAAGACCAGGGAGGTAAGTATTCCTTTCTGCAGAGGAATCCAGGGTCTCCTCAGCACTCATCATGCACAGCCCAAACATGCAGGAGAGTGGCGATCCATGGAGGGTAGGAGCTAATAGAAAGTGGAGACCCACAGGTCTGAGAAGCATCATAGGCCCCCAAGAGTGTCTACTGGGAACTTTAACTCTAGTTGCCCATAGGGATGACCTCAACATGACAATTTTCTAGTACCTTTTCCTTTTACCAAGTCCCACCCTCCCTCACTCCTACTTTTAGGAATCACCTCCTAGATAAATCAACTGCATTCAAGTCCTCATTTCAGAGTCTACATTTGGAGTGTGGAGGACCCAGGCTATAACGCATATGCAGGGCGATGTCAATAAAGACTTAGAAATAATGGCACTTACACTGTATGACCTTGTGAAAATGCCAAGCTGGGATCTGTAATCAGAGAGATGATTTTTAACCAAGCTGTTTCTCCAAACTTTCCAAAAAGCTGAAAAGGAAATGGTGGTGAGAAGAGGGCAGGAATGAGATTGTGAAAAAGAATTAAAAGTTGAGGTGCACCTGGGAGGCTCATTCAATGAACTGTCTGCCTTCAACTGAGGTCATGATCCCAGGGTCCTGGGATTGAGCCCCTCATTGGGCTCCCTGCTCAGCAGGGAGTCTGTTTCTTCCTCTTCTTCTGACCCTTCCCCCCCTCATTGTCTTTCTCTCTTTCAAATAAATAAAATCTTTTTAAAAAATTAAAAGTTGAAGACAAATTAATCTCTGTGAATATTTTAAAACTGTGTGCACTGAAAGACATGGTCAACAAAGCAAAAAGGCAACACAGAATGGGCAGAGATACTTGTCAATCATATAACTGATAAGGGAGTAATTTCCAGAATACATAGAGAGTTCCTCAAACTTGTTAACAACAAAACCAAAGAAACCAAGTAAAGGTGGGCAAAGGACTTATTCAGACATTTCTCCAAAGAAGATGTATGAATGACCATTAAGTCCATGAAAAGATGCCCAACCTCACTGATCATTAGGGAAATGCAAATCAAAACTCTAATGAGATACTCCTAACACCATCAGTATGACTGCTATCAAGATATTAGAGAACAACAAGTGTTGGTCAGGATGTAGAGAAAAGAGGATCCTTAAACACTGCTGGGGGGAAGTTAATGGCACAGCTGCTGTGGAAAACAGTGTAGAAGATCCTCAAAAAATTAAAACCGGAACTACCCTATGACCCAGCAATCCCACTTGTGGGCACATAACCAAAAAAACTGAAAACAGGGTGTCAGAGAGATATTCATATACCCATGTTATTAGCAGCATTATTCACAATGGCCAAAATGTAGAAACCACCCAAATGTCCATTGATAGAAGAATAAATAAGCAAAATGTTGTATATATATACAATGGAGTATTTTACAGTCTTAAAAAGAGAGGACATTCTGGAATATACTACAGTATGGATGAACCTTTAGGACAGTATGCTAAGTGAAATAAGCCAGTCATAAGAAGACAAATATATATAGTTTCACCACTTTACTGCTTTGAGTAGTCAAAATCATAGGGACAGAAAGTAGAATGGTGGTTGCAGGGAGCTGAGAGGGGAGGGGAATTGGGACTTATTGTTTAAAGTGTATAGAGTTTCAGGAGATGGATGGATGGTGGTTACAGAGCAATATTTAATACTATTAAACTTATATACTTTCATTCATTATTTCATTCATTCATTCATTCATTTCTTTCAGATTATTAAGATGGTAAATTTACATTACATGCATTTTACTACAACCAAAAAAAAAAAAAAGGAAAAAAAGTAAGAGTTGAGAAATCAGAGGCGGCAGAGGAAGTGAAAATCCCAAATTGGCCTAGGTTCAAATTGCAGTCTACTTATTAAGACTCCTTATCGGTAGTTAATCTCTCTGAGCCTCAATGGCACCATGTCTATAAAGTGGGACCAATGACAGAGACCCCCCAAGAGTGTTGCTTAAGGATCAGAAGAGTGAATAGGCTGCATCCCATTGTGCTTTCTGTGGTTTTCACCTCTTCGAGCCTCAGTTTTCTTACCTGCAAAGTGGAGCTGGTGGCAAATATGGAGCTGGTGGCAAATATTTAGAGGAACAGAGTTGCATGGTGAGCAGAAGAGAACATAAGGATCCAAAGGTCACTTCTCAATGATCAGTTATGGAGAGTGGTTCCCATCAAAATGTCCCCATGCATGCCTGCAAGCCAAATACAATGCAGATCAACTGCAAAGAGAAAGTAAGCTACCTGTGAATATACAGATTTTCACAAAGCTCATAAATGTGAAGTTGGAGCATCGCCAGGGTCCCAGGCAAGCTCAGCAAAACCAGAACATCTTGAGAGTTAATTAAACCAGTTAAAAATTGAGACAAAGAATGATGGAAAGTTCTGGAGAAAAAAGTAACTCTTGATTCATCCATCCTTTGTTCTTTCTAAGAGCTGGTCATCATTTGTTCATTCGTTCATCCAACCAGTATTTGTGGCACAGTTAGCAGCTCTGGGCAGGACAGCAGACCAGTGTTGCATTAAAAATATGGTTTTGTAAAGTAGGAGATAAAACATATCTTTGAAATGTTCTGTTACACTTTTGAAGCATCAAAAGATGCTGTTCTAATTTTTTTTTTTTCACTACTTGAAATGACATTTTGGTTCCCATTTTAAGTGGATTTACTTTAAGAGGCCTTTTCAAGATGCAGGTTACCCTGCTTCTGTTCTAACTCTCAGAGTGTTTTACAGAATCAGAGGACATTAGGTACCTGTCAACACTTCACATTTTCTAACTGACATGACAGGAAAAGTGGCTTCCCCTGGGGTCTTGTTCTGTAAGTCTGGCATGATTTAGAGAGAAGAGCCCCTCCCCCCCTTAAACTATTATTTCTAATATTTTAGGTGTAGAAAGATCTGAAATTATAGCACATTAGCATCATTGTTCCGTAGGAATCATCACTCCCGTTCTATTGATTTTTCCTTTTTATCCCTGATCTCTCCTATTCCCTTCTTCCCCTAGGCATCCACTTCAACGTGTTTGATAAAAGCCCTTGGATAAGTTACGTTTCTTTGTAGAACATAGTGTTATTTTGTGTTTTAATTTGTGTATATGGCATTGGAATTTGCCCTGGTTCTTTTTTTTTTTTTTTCACTCAACACTGTCTTTTAAGATCTGTCTATATGACTGTACAACTAGTATATTTGCTCACTGGTGCCAAGCATGCCCTGTGCTGTGTCCATACCACGTTATCCATTGTGTTCAAGGACAGGCCCTTGGATTGCCTCCAACTCTTAGCTACCCAATAACATAGATGGGAATGTCCTTATAAATGTCCATAGATGGGAAAATCCTTATAAATGTCCACCTTATAAATGATCCCCTATAAGCAGGTCTTTTGGATATTATCTAGGAGAGGGGTCATGGGTCCTAGGGCATATGCCAGATAGCTTTCCTGCGTGACTGTCTCAGTCTCCTCTTCCACAAGCAGTGCACAAAATTTCTCATTTGCTCACAACATCATCAACCCTCATGTTAATTACCTTTATATTACTCTTCTATTCTTATGGGCATATTAGGTTGTGTGCACTGTTTTAATTGCATTTATCTGATTGCATTAATATGAATTTGAGAATCTCACCTGTGAATTGACTACACATATCCTCTGCCTGTGCCCTGTTAAGTTTCCCGTGTTTTTCTTGTTAATTTGCAAGAGTTCTTTGTAGAATATAAAAATTAATTACTTCTGTTTTTAAGTTATTGTGACTCTATTTTTCCAGGTTGATACCTGTTTATACTTGTTTATCCAACAGAAATCTTTTCACTTAATACAATTAGACCTATTGTTCTTTGTTTCCCTTATAGTTAAGTTGCCCATCTCTTGGTCAGGATCTTCTCATACATCTTCCTCTATTTTAAGAGGTAATATCTAAGTTTTATCATTCTTCCTTTCGCACTTTAAACTCTAATCAACCTGGGGGCTTCCCTTTCAGGGTATTGAGGAAAGGCTGCTGTCTGACTGCATCATTGTACTTTATTACTGGTCTTTAAACTGCAGTTTCTTACCACAATCAACTAAGCAATCTAGAGAACCATGGCTTTGTGATAGCATCTTCATCATTGTACCAATTTACCACATAAAGATGACCCTAAGGGTTCCTGGGTGGCTCAATTGGTTAAGTGTTTGCCTTTGGTTCAGGTCATGCATGATCTCAGGGCCTTGAGGCAGAGCCCCATGTCTGGCTCCCTGCTCACTGGGGAGTCTGCTTCTCTCTCTATCTCTGTTCCACCCTCCTGCTCACGGTCTGTCTCTCTCTCTCTCAAATAAATAAAATAAAATAAAATAAAATAAAAGATGACCTTTGTTCTATGTCCTCTATTTGTTCTTTTGGTCCGTTGTATTTATTTGACCTCCCACGTTTTGTCTTTAAAAAATCCTTGGGGTTGTATATTCCGTTTCTTAATATAATATTTTCTGTAACATAAAAATCATATCTTAAAGGCCATATATGTAAGTGCTAAGGCCATTTAACTTGTACATAAAGAGTGCAGTCTCTGCACAGAACACAGAACACTGTTCAAAGCCGGCCTCTATTACCCCACATCTCTCTGACATTGTTTAGCAGTTTCCTATTGCTGCCCTGACAAATCACTACTAATTTAGTAGTTTAAAGCAACACAAATTTATTATCTCACAGTCCTGGAGATCATTTGTCTAAAATCGGTTGACAAGGTGGTGTTCTTCCTGGAGGTTCCAGGGAAGAATCCATTTTCTTGCCTTTCTAGCTTTGAAAGGCTGCCCATGTACTCCTTGACTCATGGCCTATCACTCTGGCCTCTGCTTCACTTGTCACACTCCTTTTCTGACTCTCCTGCCTAACTTTTTTCCTTATAAGGACTCTTGCAACAATCCAGGATAATCTCCCCATCTCAAGGTCCTTAACACACCCACCACATCCCTTTGGCCTTGCAGGGTAACCATTCACAGGTTCTGGGATTAGGACATGACGAACTTCAGGGGCCCATTATTCTGCCTGCCACACGTTGGCCAGGCAATGTAACCTCTCTGAGTATGTTTCCTTCTCTCAAATGCTGATGAAATGGTAAGTAGATGCTGTTTGCTTGGCACAGCACTGGGAACATGGTGGGCGCTTAATAAACGGTAAATGTTTTTATCCTCTTTAAGGTCCAGGAAGGTGCACCATGTACTGCGGCTGGAGAAATTCAGAGTAGATGAGGCATTTTGTAAGAGAATGTTGAATTACTGAAAATAGTCATAACAGATCATTTTATTATTATTTCCATATTAAACCAAGCATCCTATCAAAGCCCAGGGTTTGTCTGGTTATTATTCTAATTGTTATCCTGGTCAGTAGGGTCAAAGTGATTTATTTTGTATTTGAAACACATGACCTCGGATGTTCCCTGAATTCTCTGAATTCATAGGAAACCAAGATTTTATCACCAGCTTTCTTTTGCTTGAGAGCTGGCATTGCATGGTTTCAATAAAGAAAATCACAGAGAACTGAAAGAGTCTGGTGTTCATAAATCAAGGTCTGTGTGTGAGAGATCTCAGGAGACTTAATTTGGCAAAGGGAAGTTCCCTGAATCAAGGCATATTACAATTTGTGTCTAATCAGATTAAGTAGATCAAGGAAGAGGGAGATCGTGTCATCCTTTGCAAGGCTGTACATTTCCAGAGCTGGAGCCATCAACAGGAGGAGTCTGGATGTCAAGAGCAGAATGGGAGCACCGTGAGGGGGAGGAGGCAATGACCAAGTACAGGCCATCACAAGGCCAGCATCAAGAGCCTGGCAGTCACAGATTATTTCATTCTGGTGCAAATCTCAACATTTTGGAATCCCGAGAGTTTTGTTCCGGTCCTGGAATTAGATCGCCTATGTGTGAATCTGATATTTACTAGGGGAATACCTGGGGGAAACTTTCCACTGGGGAAAGTTACTGTAATCTAGAAGACATCTTGAAATTGGGGACAACAAGGGGTCTACCTCCCCATTTTATTGTGATTGCAAAAAGTGCCGGTCCTTAGAAAAGTGGAGCTCCACAGCTCTCTGCAGTCAAATTCACCTTGGACTCCATGGATTTAGAGCCAGCTTGGCAGACTCGAAAGATTGACAGTGTATTAGTTGTGGTAGGCTCACTGCTGTAACAAACAAACATCTCCATGGCTTAATACAATTGAAAGGTATTTTCTCTGCCAAGTGAAGTCCAGAATGGGTATTCCTGCTAGGTGGGAAGCTCCCCTCCACGTGGTGATTAGGGAGGGACCCAAGCTCGTGGCATCTTGAGCTCTGGAAATGGTGCCATCACTCCTACTCCTATTCCCTGGACTGCCACTATCACACAGGTATTTATGAACTGCAAAGGAATCTGGGAAATGTGGCCCTACTATTTTTCACAGGGAGAAGAGGACACAGACTTGATGACTAGCTAGTTGGTTTTGCTGCAGGAGAAGACATTTCTCCAGAAGACTGACTATAAACTCAGACCAAATTTCATCTGCCACCTTCCCCTCAGGTGAGACCCCACCACCCTCACCCCTCAGATTCAGTGAACTTCTCAGCCACGAATAACGAAAGCTTGCCACCTACCCAAGGTCACATGAAACACCAAGGATCTGGAGCTAATGGTATCTTGTTTTTTGATGGCAGGGAAAGTGGGACAGTGAAGGGAAGACCAGGAAGCAGAGGACATTACGGTAGCAAAAATGGGAAAAGTAAGAGGAATAATTGTTTTGAAACTTATAATTTCTATTATGGAAACAGAAAGGTTGGAAAAAATAGCCTACTATAAACATTTTCATTAAAGAGGTAAAAATCAACATTTCATTATGGAATAAAAGAAAAATTATCCATAATTCCACCAGCTTAGTACAGTATAATTTTTTCCAGTCTTTTTGTTTTGTTTTTTCTTGCCCATAAGTTTCCACACAGAGTTGTAAAAAATACAAATGGTTATAAACAGGGACTTGATAGGTAGTGTGTCCTTACAGTGGGGAGGGGTGGATTGTTCTATCTGTTTTTTCCCAGAATCCCCTGTGTTCCTCACTCTGGGGGCATTTCACGCTTTTGTAATTCTCCAGCAGAACTGAGTGGGGAGGGAGGCGAGGAGTGTGAAGAAAGAGGAAGCATAACCCCAATCAGTTATATGTTCAGTTTGTTAGCAACTCTGGTGGAAAGATTCCATGCAGGAGCAAATGGAAATGCTTTCTCAAAATGAAGTTTAAAAAGTGTCTCTAGCACATTTATGCTTTGTGTTGAACCTGCGCTGGTTGCCACGCCAGTTTCGCTCCCGTAGTGAGGGCCAACCAATCAGCAGTTTCAAGAGGTTGGAGGTGTAGTCCCACTCCGTGCCCCTCAGGTTGGGCGGGGTACCTAGCCTGCCAGAGGGCCCCAGCATGTTGTGCCTCAGTTTCCCCTAGTTGCTCACCACTGTGGGTTTTTTTTTTTTTTTAAGATTTTATTTATTTGACAGAGAGAGAGATCCCAAGTAGGTAGAGAGGCAAGCAGAGAGAGAGGGGGAAGCAGGCTCCCCACTGAGAAGAAAGTCCGATGTGGGGGCTCGATCCCAGGACCCTGGGACCATGACCTGAGCTGAAGGTAGAGGCATAACCCACTGAGCCACTCAGGCACCCCATCACCAGTGTATTCTTTTTTTTTTTTTTTTAAGATTTTGTTTATTTATTTGACAGACAGAGATCACAAGTAGGCAGAGAAGCAGGCAGAGAGAGAGGAGGAAGCAGGCTCCCCGCTGAGCAGAGAGCCCAATGCGGGGCTCGATCCCAGAACCCTGGGATCATGACCTGAGCTGAAGGCAGAGGCTTTAACCCACTGAGACACCCAGGCGCCCCTCATTGGTGCATTCTTAACGCCACTTCCCTCCCAGCTTCGTTTCTTGCGGTGGCCAAAGAATACACCTAGCTGACTAAGGCTGGCTGCCGTGCTCTGAAGTCAGCAGCTGTTTGTTCAAGGCCTGCTTCCCATGGGCTGCTCCAGTCAATGGCTGTCACAAGGACTCCAAAGCAGGTCGTTTCCAGGAGAACTGAGACTCTCCTAGCTTTGCTACTCTTCCTTAGACTGGCAGGCAGTCGAAGGCTTTCCCTCTTCACTTAGGGTCGGATTCACCTTTGCCTGTGGTCTGCCAGCTCTCCCTGCCTCATCTGGCTCTGTCCACATTGTCCCTCACATACATGTTTCCCCTATAAAATCCTGGTATGTCTAATTCCACCTTGGCACCTTTTTTTCAGAAAATCCAGACTGACACACTTTCCCCACTCCCCTACTTATGCTTTCTGGAATCACCTTCTCAGATAAACTTGCACTGGAATCTTGTTGTCAGCATGTATTTCTGGGGAAGCCAGCCTAAAAGAGAGGGCATTGCAGTCACTGGACACACCACTCCCATTCATCACCCCAGGACAGAATCTAGTCACAGGGCCTACAGAACAAAGGAAGCTGGGCCAGGCAGTCTCCTGGGATGGACCACGGGAGAATAGATATCGGAGGGCCTGCTGGCTGTGTGGCTGGCCACTACTCACTACTCACTACTCAGCCTTCAAGTTCCGTCCAAACTCCTTCATGGCCGAAGTTCTGAAACTGGGTGTATGGAGGGAGAGGCCTTTGACAAGTCTGTGCTGATATAAAGGAATCAAAATCAACCCAAATCTAACTTTATACTCTATAGATTACTGCCTGCTCCAAATAAAAATTGTCCAGTGTGTAATGCTTATCCCCTGGATATATCCCACCCCTGGAGCTACAGCCCCTTCGTACCCTTTCAAATTCCTTCAGAGTTCCAGCTGCCCAGAATCCCTATTACAATGTTCCACCCCAGGCACTGATTGACCAACCCAAGTTTCTCCTCCCTGCCTTAAAACGCACCTGTTCCATTCTCCCAGGTTCTGTGCATTAATAACGTGATAAGTTAATTTAACATAAAGACGTTAACATTGGCTAAGGAGTCACTGCGGCAGCAACCAGATGGACTCATCTGGCATTTAACCAGAACCTGTTAACACCTTATCCAGAGGATGGAATGTTCATTTGCCTGGTGACTGCCACGGAGTCCTAGATTCCATGTACCAGACCAATATTACCTATCTTGAGCTTTTCTTCCAAAGCAGATAGCAGAAGTCAAGGATAAGGCACAAATGAGTCACCCCACAGAGGCTCTTGTAAACCGGCAAGCTGGGACTCCATAAGGTCTGTGGTCTCTTTTCCTTTGGGCCGTCTTCTTTGGGATCCTTTTCTCTGTCATGTTCAGGAAAGAAGCACCAGTTTCCTTTGATTCAACACTGTTCACAGTAGTTATCTCTAGACAGTGAGCTCATAGGGCAGAGGACAGTGAGCGGGCAATGCCAAGGTATTTTACTTCTTTAGGGTTTGAAGTTTTCAAATGGAACATATCAAATTTTTGTAATTTGAAAAAAAACAAGGTAGTTGATGATAAGCCATTTGCCTTCCCCTGTGGTATGGACCAGGCATCCATCCTATCTACTTTCGAGGGGTCCTTCATCTTTGGTAATTGATGACAAAGCCAGTCCTTAGAGCCTCCTTCTCTCCCAGGAATGCACTTGGATCCTCCCTGTTGTCTGCTTTCTCTAGCATGATATGAACTGTCCTCAACCTTGGTTTCTACCTGCCCCTTGAATCAACTGTTCTGATTTGTTTAAAACCCTAATTTTAAGTAAAATTAGAATGGAGACCATATTTACTCATCTGCAGCGCCTCAGCTTAGTGCCTGATATAAAGTTGATCCTTTATAAATGTTTTTGAGGAACGGCTGCACCCTCATATTCAAGGAATTCCTCATGACCATTGAGTTGTTTTAATAAGGCAGCCACTGCAGGGCCTGGGAACGGTGGACACAAACCATCAGTCCTCTATGGGTTTTACCTGGGATGTCAATCAAGATGCCAGATGTGGCAGGAAAGGGATCATGATGGCCTGAATGATGGTATAATACTAAAATCAGAAATATTATCTGTGAAAAAACCACTTATGCCCTACTTACTAGTCACTGGGCAAGGCTTCAAGGGGAAATTACTGGCCAGAATGTCAGACGTCTACGGAATCTTCAGAAACTGAAAACAACAACAACAAAACAAAACAAAACAAAACAAAAAAACAGTTTTGTATTTTGTGTTTTAGACAATAGTATTTCCTGGGCTGTATCTGCCAAATCCATGCTCTCAGAGATGGCTTTCCTGAACTTTTGTTAGGCCACATTATCTTCTATTTAACTTTTTGAAGTGGTTTTCCAATTTTCACACCTCTGAGTCTCCAGCTACCTTTGCCAACATTGTTGTGTATTGTGAGAGAGGGGACTGCCTCATGGCATAGCAACAGCAGAAATATCAAAGTCCACCCTCAACCCTGCCAATCCTGGCCATGTGACCTTAACTCACTGAGCCTCAGCTTTCTCATCTGTTAAATGGGTGTTAATGATAGCTGCCCCTAAGGCTGTTTTAGGAATCAAATGACATAATCTACCTTTTTTTTTTTAAAGCACTTAATATGTAGTAAATACTTAATAAGTGATAACCACTGTTACCACCACCACTACCATCATTACCATCATCATCACCACCAAAAGATCATCCAAGGGTCCAGAAGGATCTGGGATGTAGGCCCAGAAAATCTCTTTCAAGCCAAATAATAACCAAACTAGTAGATAAAGTTCATTCTTCCAGGACCTCATGTTCTGTTCTTTGCAGAATCGGGAGGTGGGCAGACTGGAGCACAGGATGTGGAGTCTGGTGGAAAGGTAGAGGGAAAATGAAGCCTGCTGATGGTAGGTTGGTAGTACAGAAGCAACAATGCCAGCAGAGAGGAAACAGGAATTGTCAGGACTCCTGATGCCAGCTCTCTGCTGACATAATTAATGAGGCAGTTGTGCCAAAAATGAAGCATGTTGTTAATATACAGACCTGTTGGGTGCACAAGGGAAATGCAAATAAAAGCTTTGCCAAAAGGGGGGTGAGGTCAGATCAGCTCCAAAGGGAAATCTCACTATCTGTAAGACAATAACGTACAGATTAAAAAAAAAAAAAAAGGATAAAAATATGATTTAAAATACAGTACCAACAGCTACAAAATACTTAGTGGGCTTTTAACATTCTTACTTGATCATTTTACTTTTGTCTTCATGCCCTTCAAAGTTTGTGCAGTTGGTCAAGGTCACCTGACAGACAACTAAAATTCCAATGGAATTTTTGCACTCAGGATTTTAATATGCATTCCATAGGATAGATAAGAGAGTTTCTTTTCACTTTGAAAACCTCGCAGAGAGAAAGGAATCTTGAGCCCATATAAAATTTTTTGTGATTTTTGTGCCTGATATTCTCACAAAAACAAAATGATTATCAGTTCGCCGTGTAAGTGTTCTCAAAAGTGAATTCAGTTTTTTTTCCAAAAATGCCTTCTTGAATTACGTGGGAGAGACCTGGCCAAGGATTTGACCCTGAGCTGACTCTGCTGCCCCGTGAGGCAGTTTTCGAAAAGGAGCACCCGGGTACCACTAAGAGGAGCGGAGCCTCGTCCTTAGAGGCAGCCTCGCTCGAGCAGGTCGCGGGCAGGCGTGCGGCCCCCAGTTGCGAGCACCAGCCGGAAGCCCTGACCTTGGCTGCGCAGGGACCGCCCCGCACTGGCCCCGGCCGGTTCTGCGGCCGTCCTGCGGGGGCGGGAATCACCGGCGGGGGCTGGGAAGAGCAGTTCAGGGAGGGCGCTTTCGTCTCCCCTCCCCCTTCGCTAACCCATGCGGCTCCTTGCCCACCTTGCTCTTCGACCATCTTTTCTGGCTTTTTTCCAGGCCCGGTGGTGACCCTGAGAGAGCGCTTGGGAATCGAGAGTCCGTTTTAGGGGCAGAATGTGGAAACGTCTGTGTTATTTCTTTACGGTTTATTCCTTTTCAGTCTACCCGCTGCCGGGTGTTTGGTGACAGCAAGAAATACTAGAGCCGGGGGGAGAAACTCGCTCGGGTCCGACCGGCAGGTCGCGGGGGACTGACGGACCAGAGATGCGCGCACGCGCGCAGGGGCGGGGGCGCGCGCTCGTGAGAGTCGGGGAGCGGGTGCGTGCGTGCGCGCGCGCATTGTTTCCGCTTCGGACTGGGTCCCCAGCAGGCGTTTGGGTGCGAGCACTCTTCTTGGGGTCTAGGGTGCCTTGGCTCGCAAAGCGCGCGGGGTTTCCGGGCGGTTCTGCCAGACGCAAGGCGGGACTTTCAGCCGGCGTTCACGGAGTGCTTCCTCTGTGCCTGGGCGCCGCTCTCAGACTTCCCTCGGAGGCGCTCAGGTTGTCCTCGGCGACGACCCGGGAAAGTAGGTGCTGTTGTCACCTTCCGTTTCCAGGAGAGGAAGGGGGGCACAGAGAGGTTAAGCCAAGGAGCTTTGAATTCAGCGTGGTTTCGGAATCCACGTCTTTTTTTTTTTTTTTTTAAGATTTTATTTATTCATTTGACTGATATCACAAGTAGGCAGAGAGGAGGAAGCAGGCTCCCTGCTGAGCAGAGAGCCCAATGCGGGGCTCGATCCCAGGACCCTGGGATCATGACCTGAGCCGGAGGCAGATGCTTTAATCCGCTGAGCCACCCAGGCGCCCCCGGAATCCACATCTTAACCACCACTCCTTATGTTTTAATCGCAGGAGCCCTTAGACTTTTGTTATAAAGTCATAGGGTAAGGGACCCTTTTCACTTCCCTCCATCAAAACACTGTTTTAGTTCATCTAAAACCCAGGGGCTGCTCACTAAGGCACAGAAAGCATCGAAGTAACTGACTTTGGCTTGGAAAAGTGGAATCTGTCAACACTTCATCAATAAAGGTGACCATCATTTTAAACCGATTGGTAGCATCTTTTACTCTGTAATAATACATACAGTTTAATACGTTTGATTCATGGTTCTTGACTTATTCTTTTCCTCTTAGTGATGCCCTCTCTTGGGAAAATATAGGAAAACACAAAGAAGAAACAAGAAGTCCCCCATAATATCAGCACCCCCTACACCATATGTTGTTGAAAATCCTTCCCGTCATTTTTCTATGCATACATGTTATAATAAACTAAAATGGATTTATTAGAGATATAATGTACATTCTGTTTTATGCTTTTTGAAATTTAACAATTCACAATGAAAATTTCCCCATCAACTATTCTACAATTCTTTTTAATGACTGCACAGTATTTCATTGTATGATTTTGTCATAATTTAATTGCTAATCTTATTTTTTTTTTACACTTAGTTTTGCTATTATAAATGGTGAACATCAGTGTGCAGTAATCTTTGATACACCTTGACTGTTCCCTTAGGACAGATAGCTAGCAATGAAGTTGCCAGGTCAAAGACAGCATGCCAGAAAGATGGGCTCAGTCCACACACCTCTAGGTAGGATGAATGTGTTCATTTTGTTTTCCCCATTCTGGGGGTCATTGCTTAAGAGAATCTTTATTAACAAATGACATCCTTTTAAAAAAAAAAAAACAACTTACGTAATGTTGGAATATGCTGGATTTCAAGAGAAAGACTTTATATTATTGCAGATTTTTAAAACATTTGGGAAATTTAGTTTATTCAGAAGCTTCCTGACTGAATGGGTCTCTAGATATGGTAAAATAAGGACATTTTAGGAAAAGAAACAAGGAAAGTTAATTCTCAAACAGTTTTTTCTAAGGCAGGGAGACAGATGCTGTCTACAAACTGAAAAAGGAAGTATTAATTGCTGCTTTTGCTGGGCCTTCACTCCCTGGCAACTTCCCCATTGTCTGGTCTGAAAACACTGAAGGTGCTGCCTGCCGCAGAGCGCAGAGCTACTGCAGAAATATTCAAGGCAGCAAACCTGGGCAATTAGAGGTTTCTGTTCATTTTCCTCCCCTTTCATTCTACCAGCTCCCCCTCCCCCCATATCAGCAAGTTGGAGTGACAAATATTTAAAGTCAGCTTGTCACGCATGAGCAGCACAGCTGTGTGAATGACTGATTTTCCTGACATTCTGAACAGCTTTGTGTGTGCGTGTGGAGACCTGCAGACCCTCAAACCCAACACCATCTGACTTACAAGATGCCATGGGTTTGGTGTTTGAGGCAATAGTAGGGGGTCTGGGCAGGTGGTGTTTTATGACCAGGAAATGAACAGACCTACAGACTGCAGATGATTTTGTAATATATGTGTTTGTTGCAATGACCTCTAGGTGGATTTCTGCAGTGACAAAGAGGAGGCTTTTAGGGTGTGGTTTAAATTCCTTTCCTTGCAAAGCTTGCTCTCAAATCACTTTTGCCTAATGGGTTGGAGACCATGTGTCTTTAGCAAATTTGAGAGAGGCACTTGGACCGGACTGGTCTTTTTTCTCCCCACTTAGCATTGCAGCAAGATTAACAGATGCCTATTTAGGGAAGGCATGTTCCCTTTTTATATGCAAACCTTGTTGCTAAAAATTCTCTTTTAGATGAATTATTAAACCCAATTTATAAAATAAGGATAGTACAGATCTCCTCTTGAACTATTCTTTCTCTTTGATATGTGATACCCATGTCTGCTGGTGGAGAAAAGCCGAGAGACTATGAGAGGCCAGGTGGGGATGGGAGGAAGGAGATAACAAGTAAGTCCCATTTTAACACCTCAGAAATTTCCTGAATGCTTGGACCCCTTGGGAAACACTTGGAATTCTTTAACCATCATATAGAAATGCACAAAAACATAATTATTTTGTAAACCAAGGTTTCTCCTCATAGTCTAATAAAGTAGGAGTTATTTAACATATCAGAATTCCTGTAAGAAACAGTACTGTCTTTGGGAACATCTATGTTTGGAGCATTCATGTAGGTGCTCTCTGGGCAGAGAGTAGACTCTTCTTTTTTATTCAAGGGGAGGGATTTTTGTGTTAATTTTGAAGGAGAATCAGCAGGAAAACCACGGGAGGACTCGAGTGAACATGAAGTCACAGAGAGGTGTGGTAGCCCCTGGGTGTTCTGAGATGGGGAGACCCAGTGCTCAACTGGTCATTTAGGTTATAAGTCTAATGTGACTGTAAATCACCCCTCCTCCTTTATGACGTCTTCAGTAACACCTGTACTTTGTAAAGCATAAAAGCCTTTGCTAATTAATATTCTCCTTACGTTGTTTAGAACTGTGTTACAGAATTCATATCCCTTTCTGCGACGCATAAAACTGTTTTAGAGAGGGAAGAGGGGCAGAAGGAGAGTGAGAGAGTGAAAATCTTAAGCAGGCTCCACGCCCAACCCCGAGCCCAATGTGGGGCTGGATGTCACAACCCTGATCGTGACTTGAGCTGAAATCAGGAGTCGGACATCTAAGTGACTGAGCCACCCATGCACCCCCATAAATTTTCATATTAATTATGAAAAAGAAGCTAATCATGAAGTTGAAATTCATACCTTAATGCCAACCTTAGATGCTGCCTTCCAGGCTAGCACTTCCCTGCTGTTGGACCTGCCCAGCATCATGAACGACCTCAATACATGCACTGTGATCCCAGGACCCGCAGCAGCCCATGGGAGCTGGATAGACCTAGTGAATCAGAATTGGCTTTTTAACAAGATCCCCAGGTGATTCAGGTGCACTTTCCAGCTTGCAAAGTGATGGTCTACAGTACTGGTTCTCAACTCACTGCACATTGGAATCCCTGGAGAACTTCACAAACTCTAGTCCTGAGTCACACTCCTAGGGATTCTGACTTAATTGCTCTGGGGATGGAGGACACTGAGCCTCCAGATTTTTAAAGTCTCTCAGATGATTATAACGGTGTTTGATTAAAAGAATGTTTGAAAACCCCTTAGAACAAAGCGCTCTCAGAATGCTTCCTTTTTCAAATCGTGTTTGAACCCAGACACCCTGTGAAGTACCTGGGCTGGACACAAGGTTTGCTGCCTTCACCAACCACAGCTCTTCCCCAGAGGCACTGCTCCCAGCATCTAAAACTTCTGTGTAATAGATTTTCACCACAAGACTCAACGGAAGACTCCAATGGCAGATATTCAGAGGAGTTTCCGGGACTTTAACAGGGTCTGACTCCATACTGCTTCCCTCTCTCTTGCTGCTGTAACCTGTAGATTGAACACCCTCTTAGCCCAGCTTGCAGGCACGTTACAGCTAAAGTTTGCAGAAACTGCTTTTCACCAAAAACATACCTTGCCTGAGGAGTTAAGGAAGTATGTACAGAAATGACTCCACCATGTTTAAGATTTACAGAAACCTCATGACCAGATTCCTACACACACAAAGATTAACTGACCGAGGACAAAGAGGTTGTGTGAGCTTCCTGGGATGTCTACAGATGTCAGTCACCTTTTGACTCCCCACGCCCTCTCCCGCCCCGTCGCCAGCCCTTGCTAACATAAAAGAAGCTCAAACCTCAAGCTAGGGGAGACAGACCATTGGGATAGCAGTCTGCCGTCTCCTGGGCTTCCTGGCTTTCCAAATTAAGTCTCTTTCCTTGTCCCAGCATCTTACCTCTTGACTTATTGGCCTGTCATGCAGGAAACAGAAGGAGCTGGGACCCCATTAGAGGGTCACTCTTCTCTCACAACTTGTCCCCCATCTTCTGCTTCTGTGCCAATCCCCCACCCCTACCCCAAGGCTGCCTAATATGGTGGCTCGGGGCAAGGGTTCTGGGGTCAGATGGCCTGGGTTCACACCACAACTGTGGCCTTAACGGATCACCTACCTGCTCGAAGGCTTCATTCCCCTCTCTAAGTGGTGTTGATAATAGTACCAAGCTCTCAGAATAGGGAGGATGGGTCTGAGAGATAATGCACAGAAACAGGGTACCAAGATTCATATTCAAGTAATAAAAAGGACATCCACCCAGCATGACTAAGAGAAGGAAAACCTAATTAGTGCTCAGCTTTCTCAGCTGTTAAAAGCGTGCACAGGGGGATGCCAACAAGAAACGTGCCCATTCATGAAGCAGACACCTGGAAAAACTCAGGAATCAAAGACTAGGTATCTCTAAAAGTAAGAGTAAGTGTTAAGGCTGAGGAAGACAGTCGATTCGTCTGTCTGAAGGCCAGTAAATTCCCTGCCCCACACCACCTGAGCCCGTGCCCTTCCCCACGCCAGCAAAAGCCGGGAGTTTTCATTTTAGAGAAACCAACCCAGGGTAGCTCCTGGTTTGGAGATGCCAGGCACAGCTGGGAGGAAGTGAGGCCCAGACAGATATGACAGGACGTGAAATTATGAGGTGTTATCCCCACTTCGGTCCTCTATCCCAAGTAGGCTCCCAAAATGCTGGTTGCCAGCAGACACTCCCCAGCCAGAAAGCAGCGAAAAAACAAAAATGCTGAGTGTGGGAGAATCTTCTAAAGGAACAGCAGGGCTACCTGATCATCCTGAGTGGAACCCCCGGTGGCAAGCCCATTCCCACTTAGAGTTTCCAGCCAACCTTCAATGTCACTGTCCTAAAGGGACAGGCAAAAATCATAAGAAATACCGTCAACATGGAAAGCAGATATCAAAATAAACAAGAGAAGGAATGGAATAAAGGGAGATAATGCCCTATCCTAAAAGAGAAGTCACATCATCCATAAGACAGAGAGTGTTCAGACAACAATAGGGATATGGAAAAAAAAAAAAAACACATGACAAATAAGATGAAATAGAGGATGGTCTATGGCCAAGGTCATCTCTCAGGAAGTATGATAATACTAGAGGTCCAAGAGAAAATAAAAAGTATTCCATGGAGGACAGCAACAACAAAACAACCCCCCCCCGACACACACACAAAAAGGAGAGAAAATTGTCAGAAGAAAAAATATTTTCAAATATCCCAGAACTAAGAATATGATTCTTCACATTGAATAGGCCCAGAAAGTGCCTAGCACCCTAAATTTTTTTAGAAGGGAGAAAGGGGTCCAGCCAAAGCATATTTTCATGAAATTTAAATATTTTAGGGATTAAGCCCAGATCCTAAAGAAACCCCTCTGAGACACTCAGGGCACAGTTGGGGCAAGAAAAGCAGATCACATTCGAAGGGCTAAGGGTCAGAGTGACATCAGTCATCTCAGCAATATTGGAATCTAGAAGATAAGAAAACAAGACTTTCAAAATGTTGAGGAAAACATATTTCTGGTGTAGAACTCTATACAGTAGTCCCCCCTGATCTGAAGGGGATACATTATAAGAACCCCCACCAGTGGACACCTGAAATTGTCAATAACACCAAACCCTATATGTGCTATGTTTTTTCCTATACATACATCCCTATGAGGAGGCTTAATTTATAAAGTAGGCACGGTAAGAGAATGACAACAATAATAAAATAGATTATAACCATCTATTGTAATAAAAGTTACATGAATATGGTCTTTCCCTCTCTCAGAATAGCTTATTGAGTTTTGCTCTCCCTTCTTCTTCTTGTAATAATGTGAGATGATAAGTGCCTACTTGCTGAGATAAAGGGACGTGACTGACATAGGCACTGTGACAACATCGGGCTCCTACTGACCTGACAATATGTCAGGAGGATCTTCTGCTTCTGGGCTGCAGTTGACCGTGGACAACTGTAACCACAAAAGACAAAACTACGGATAAAGGGGGACTACACCCAGTCAAGCAACCATGGGTAGTCTCTGGATACCAGAAGAGAGACATCAAATAAGGGAATTAGCAAAGAAAGAGGAAGTATAGGATCGAGAAAATGGATTCAACACAAGAGAAAGGCAGAGGGAATTGAAGGTTTGGTGAGTGAAGCCTGAGGATGGCCACTGGGAAGCAAGGGTGGAAGCCACCAGCCCAGACCGGCAAGGGAGGAAGGACAGCTCCAAAACACAGACGGAACCAATGCATTTCAGTATATTGAAGGGAATTTTACATCCCTTCTGGAGAGTTTGTAGGAGAGAATTAGTGATGGATACTTGAAATTCTGCTAGTGGGGGGGGGGGAAGCCAATTATTAAGTCCGGGGAAAACAAAAAGTCATATATGAAAGGAAATGTAATACTTTCCTGGAGCAGCTTGACCAATGTTTACTTAGTAAAAATAATATATTCATGGAATATTTATTTAACAAAAACTGTAATATGATTACATGGGGAGGACGTAGGAGGGAAAGTAGATAAGGTGAAGGTGTGTGTGCTAAAACCCTCATCACCCATAGCAGGAAGGCAGGGGATTATGTCTAAAATGGAAAAATCAACACAATAGTATAAGCCTTTTGCTCAGACAAATGGAGGTAAACACAAAATCTGTTTGCCAAAGAGTTGGATCTTGGGGTAGGAAGCATGGGAAGGCAAAAGCTCTTTTTCTCACTACCGTTATAGTGCTATCTGGCTTTTTAAAACATATGTATGTTAATATGTTAAATAATCTTTGGTAGAAATAGAATTAAATTTTAAAACAAAGCTGAGCCCCAAGCCTGGCCCATGTTAAGTGTTGGCCAGTGTGGGGAAGCTACTCTTCCCATTTATGTCTCCAGCCCCTGGGCTTTTCTCAGCAAGCCTGAGAGGTGAACTACAAAAGATGGCCACTCTGGTTTTTTGGAACTTCATCTCTCACTCTCACACTCAAAAGACCCCACTGTAGCATCCATTTTTGTTGCTACTTGTCTCAATTTGCAGCTTTGGCAACTCCAATAAGTAGGGCATAAGCAACAAATACGTCTCTCTCACAGTTCTAGAGGCTGAGAGGTCCAGGATCACGGTGCCGGCGGATCTGGTCCTTGGTGAGGGCCCACTTCCCGGTCCGTGGATGGCCACCTTCTCAGTGCATCCCCCTTGGTGGAGAGAGAACAGGGAAGCTTTCTTCCCCTTCCTGTAAGAACACTTCCCCCATCCTGGGGGCTCACCCTCACGACCTCATTACCTCCCAGTACCTCCCAATACTTTCACATTTGGGCTTCAACATATGAATTTGGGGGGACACAAACATTCAGTCCACGGCATCTCTGTTGTGCTGGCTTATTTTTGTTCTTTTGCTGCATTTTGCCCTCAGAGAAGATCCTTCTGCACTGTGCTTTGCTGGAGAAACTCACAGTACACAGGAACATCTGAGAGTATTTTTGGTGCTGCTTTAGTTATTGAAATAAATGACCGGTGTTTTAAATAAGAAATCAATCCTTTTCACCTTACATATAACTAGGGATTCCTCTTACATATCAGGATTTTTATGTGTGTGAAAAATCAGTATGTCTTTTGGAGCATCAGCATGGATTGATTAAAGGCTCCCCGTTGAAATAATCAGTTGGGGCCTTTTTGCAAAATACCTCTACCTTATGCTGGCCCATTGGAGGGGAGAGGGGTGTAAATTGAGGGTGTTATGTGGTGGAGAGCTGCACCTATAAGAGTGGATTATTTTATGGAAACCAGGGAGCAGGCTGATATTTTGTATCTGGGCTGCCTAGGGGTGAATGTAACCCCACCCCCGGATTCCAGAGAAGGAAGGGTCTGGGGGCAGGCAGAGGGTCTGGTAGAAAATGCTGAGAATTTGCAGAGATCTGTGGAGGACATGGGACCTGGGTCTTCAATGCGGACTTGTGGGTCTGCAGTCTTCCGACCTCCATAGGGCGGGGCCAGAGGAAGCTCTACTGACATGGGGCTTATAGAAGTTTCCCGTGGTTCTCTGTTGTTTCAGCACATCCATATAGCTGTCTTCCCCTCTGCAGAGAATAGGACTTACTGGCATTGGGACACAACACATGCTTGCCTCCAAAAAAACCTCTCAATGACCAGAGTGTGTTTCTTAAAGTCATTTTCTCTCCCTCCCATTCCCATAACCAAGCTGAAGTTCTAGGGCACCCAACAGTGCACCCCTTTACACATCTCAGTTCAGCTCCTCGTCTGCAGCAACTGAAAAAGTAAAAAGAATTTTTTAAAAAAATAAGTTTTATCATCGGTCTTGCCTGATCCTCAGCAGCACTGTTCTGGCAGATGTGGCAAAATCCTCTCACAGGCCAACTTGCTTTGTTCCGGAGGCAGTTTGTACAGAAAGCACTGAGCTCCCCGATGCTAGATGGCAGGGAGCTGGACGGCTATCGGGACACTGCTGCTGGGAGCCGCAGGTGGGGTGGGGGTGCTAGCGCGCATGCACATGTGCGAACACGCGTGGGAGTGAGAGCAGGGCAGTGTGTATGTGGCTGGAAGGTGTGGTGGGTAAACCTGGAACAGAGGAAGATGAGAGGGTGCTTAAGAGGTTGAACCGAGCTCTCAGGGCATATTCTGGTTTGGGTTTTTTTTTTTGTTGTTTGTTTTTTGTTTTTAAATAAAGAGTGGGTTTTTTGTTTTTGTTTTTAATTTTTTCAATTTATTTATTTTCAGAGAAACAGTATTCATTATTTTTTTACCACATCCAGTGCTCCATGCAATCCATGCCCTCTATTATACCCACCACCTGGTACCCAACCTCCCACCCCCCGGCCACTTCAAACCCCTCAGATTGTTTTTCAGAGTCCATAGTCTCTCGTGATTCACCTCCCCTTCCAATTTACCCCAACTCCCTTCTCCTCTCTAACACTCCTTGTCCTCCATGATATTTGTTATGCTCCACAAATAAGTGAAACCATATGATAATTGACTGTCTCTGCTTGACTTATTTCACTCAGCATAATCTCTTCCAGTCCCATCCATGTTGCTACAAAAGTTGTGTATTCATCCTTTCTGATGGAGGCATAATACTCCATAGTGTATATGGACCACATCTTCCTTATCCATTCGTCCATTGAAGGACATCTTGGTTCTTTCCATAGTTTGGCGACCGTGGCCATTGCTGTTATAAACATTGGGGTACAGATGTTTTCTTTTCACGACATCTGTATCCTTGGGGTAAATACCCAGGAGTGCAATTGCAGGGTCATAAGGAAGCTCTATTTTTAATTTCTTGAGGAATCTCCACACTGTTCTCCAAAGAGGCTGCACTAACTTGCATTCCCACCAACAGTCGAAGAGGGTTCCTGTTTCTCCACATCCTCTCCAACACATGTTGTTTCCTGTTTTGTTAATTTTGGCCATTCTAACTGGTGTAAGGTGATATCTCAATGTGGTTTTAATTTGAATCTCCCTGAGGGCTAATGATGATGAACATTTTTTCATGTGTCTGATAGCCATTTGTATGTCTTGATTGGAGAAGTGTCTGTTCATATCTTCTGCCCATTTTTTGATATGTTTGCCTGTTTCGTGTGTGCTGAGTTTGAGGAGTTCATTATAGATCCTGGATATCAACCTTTTGTCTGTACTGTCATTTGCAAATATCTTCTCCCATTCCGTGGGTTGCCTCTTTGTTTTTTTGACTGTTTCCTTTGCTGTGCAGAAGCTTTTGATTTTGATGAAGTCCCAAAAGTTTATTTTCGTTTTTTTAAACGAAGAGTGATATCTTCTGTCTTAGCTAGTCATCCTCTTGGTATGAAAATCCCAGCAAGATTCCACCAGATTTATTTTTAAACTACCTGTAATTTGAAGATGGACTTCAGAAGGACTTTATGTTTGCACTGGGGGTGATTGCAGATAATTTCTTCTTCAAAATGAACTCTTTGCCCTTTCTGCAGGGGAGAGAAGACGTTTCTTGTGAAGAGAGCTGTCACAACAGGGGGCATTCATTCTTTATTAGCAACAGGATAATATGTCATATTTTATGAGAAAAGCGTAGATAGTTTCAGAAGAAACATGTTCCTGCATGGTGTGCATTGGCCACACGTCTGGAGTGGCCGCACTGTGACCATGTGGGTCCTAATTTTAAGGACAGCATTCAGACCGGAAGTGTGTGTTCTGAGCTGAGAGCTTCACCACAGAGCAACTCAGTCCTTCCCAAATGGCCTTGACAGGGCACGGAGACACCAGAAGTGACTTTAGGTGGTACGTGGTGAGCACTTTTATTTTAAAAGTGTCTTATATCAATATGTATTACAGTTTAGAGTGTTACAGTTTACAATGTGTATATAAGTTTAGAACCAGCATATCGAGTCTGCAATGACATGGAGACAAAATCCCCATAAAGCAAATCATCTAGATTTTCTTTTTTAAGATTTTATTTATTTATTTGCCAGAGACAGAGGGAGAGAGAGCGAGCGAGCACAGGCAGACAGAGAGGCAGGCAAAGGCAGAGGGAGAAGCAGGCTCCCTGCCGAGCAAGGACCCCAATGTGGGACTCGATCCCAGGACCCTGGGATCATGACCCGAGCTGAAGGCAGCCGCTCAACCAACTGAGCCACCCAGGCAGTGTGTTTTTTGAGAAAACACCAGTTAAACAATAATTCAGGGGTGTATCACCCAGGGTTAGGTAGGAAAAAGAACCCTTCCTGATGGTCCACATGGCAAGACTTGATTAGGGGACCACTCGCAGATCTCCAGGACAGGGTAAATGGAGCCCTAAAAAAGGCCGAAGTCCCCCGTCCCACAGTAGCCCCAGGGGCAGCTGTTACCACAGAGCCCCAAAAGATTAAAGAAGGGAACCAGGTCACAGTGGGAGCTGAGGCACCAAGGGGCCCAGCTGTAGATGGAGTCAGGATCCTGAAGGGAGGAACAACAGGAAGGGATGCCCAGGCCTTTCTCCGCTGGAGCTCTCTTCTCGGCCAGAGCCTTCCCTGCGCAAGGAAGCTGGCAGCAGCCCCCAGAGTCAGCCTCCCAGGGATGTGGGTCTGCGCAGAGGCTGGGTGTAGGATGGGGAGGTGTTGGAGCAGAGAATGATTCGCGTGGGGTGGGACAGAACCATGCGGCAGGAATTGTGAGGTGACATGAGTACATCATCACTGCAGTCTGGGGTCTCACAGCGGTCCTGTGAGGTTGCTGGGATCGTCATCACTTTGCAGACAAGAAACCCTTGGGAAGGTTAAGAATTCCTAAGCTGACACTGCTGGTGAGGGGGTCTTCCCCTCCAAAGAGGACAGCCCTGGGTCTCAATCCAGACCTGTCTGGTCATAGAGCCTGCTCTCAGCCCTCCCTTTGTGCACACATGTATACACACACACACACACACACACACACACACACACATCGTTTCTACAACAACCACCAGCAAACTGTGATACTGAATGGTGTTCACAATGGCTATACCCAGTAAGGCATATCAAAAATGTAGTCAAAGTGCTGACGTTTCATTCCTTCTCAGTCTGTGGCCAGGAGCATACAGCTGGCCTCTTGTGTAGACAGGCACTGCCACTCAACCATTGCCCCACATCTTGGTAATTTACCCCAGGCCTTGTTGTTCCAGCCACAAACCCTATTTGTCCAAGCTCCGGAGTCTGGTTGGCTCTCCTCAGGGCTCACACTCAAGGGCAGGGCTCCTGGCCAAATTAAAGTGGGGCCTGGGAGAGTACAAATGCACTTAAAAAATAATAATAATTGCATGTACTTTCTTTAATGAGCTCTCATTCCTACTTGGCAGCAGGAACACTGAATTCAGTCCACTCCAGCAAAGGCCAGTCTAATCCAATAAAAATGTTAGTCTAATCCAAGAATTCAATCACAATCCAGTTCAAAGTTCTCTTTCCCAAAGGTGCTGCCCCTCCTCCATGGGATGGGACTATCGCAGTGACTCCCAGCAAGCACCCAGTCGGGCGAGCAGGGATACGGCAAGCCAGAACCCAGTCGTGGCAAAGCTGGGGCCATCACGACTGCTGTTCTCTCCTCCACTCCATCTTGTTCAGCAGCCATCTCTGTGCACATATGAGGGCTCTGTGCTGTCTGGCAGGTCGGTACTTCCCACCCAAGTGCTGAGCATCTATAGAAGCCTAGGGGCTCCTGCTCCTCCCTTTATCCGAGCAGGCTGTCCACCCCCCAGCCCCTGCCAGCAAATCACTCTTTTCCTCTGGGAAATCTTTTCAGGTGAGGAGAGTAGCTCACTGTACTTCTGAAATTGACTTTTTAAATTGTTAGGGATGGGAACAGGGAGGGGAGGGAGGGGGTGCGGGGGAATCCCCATTTGGTTTCAGATAGCTTAGCTCTTTTTTTTTTTAAATTAACATATAATGTATTATTTGCTTCAGGGGCTTCAGGGGTATAGGTCTGTGAATCATCAGGCTTACACAGTTCACAACACTCACCATAGCACTTACCTTCCCCAGTGTCCATAACCCAGCCACCCTTTCCCTTCCCGCTCCCACTCCCCAGCAACCCTCAGTTTGTTTCCTGAGATTAAGAGTCTCTTATGGTTTGTCTCCCTCCCAGGTCCCATCTTGTTGCATTTTTTTCCCTCTCTGCCCCCCCCCACAAACCCCTTTACCCTTCCTCTCAGATTCCTCATATCACAGAGATTATATGATAATTTCCTTTCTTTGATTGACTTATTTCGCTCAGCATAATACTCTCCAGTTCCATCCACATCATTGCAAATGGCAAGATTTCATGTTGTTTTGATGGCTGCATAGTATTCCATTGTAGATATATACCACATCTTCTTTATCCATTCATCTGTCGATGGACATCTAGGTTCTTTCCATGGTTGGCTATTGTGGACATTGCTGCTATAAACATTCAGGTGCATGTGCCTCTTCGGATCACTACAGGGTAAATATCTTCAGGGCAAATACCCAGCAGTGCAACTGCTGGGTCATAGGGTAGCTCTATTTTCAACCTTTTAAGGAACCTCCATACTGTTTTCCAGAGTTAGCCTGGGCTCCCTTGGGTAGATGGCATGAGTTCTTTAGCTAGTGTTTTATGGGAAGTTGCAATCCCAGGGTAGCAAGGAGGTTGAGGGAGGGGGAGGAAGTGACACAGGCAAAAGTGGGGAGAACATATAAGGTGGAGATTTGCCAAGCAGGCCTGGCTTCAAGAAGGGATACAACTAGTTGGTCATTTTCCCATGTGGGATATCTCTGAACAGATTGTTCAAAACACCATGCCCTGAAAGAGTCTGTTATGGTGGAATGGAGAGGGAATTTGTATTCTGGCTCATCTCCCACCTCTTGTTCCTCACTGGTCAAGTTCTTCCCACAGAGAGTTAAGTTCCCTGTGCTTCTGGGCTGTATGGCCTGAGTCTTTCAGGAGCCACCAGGTAAGCCAGGTCCCAGGAAGTACCAAGCAGCGTGACAGGTCATTTGAGTCATAAAGTCAATGGAAGCGGCCAGAGTCTAACACTGAGGCTTCATGTGGGTAGAACTTAGCTGCTTCCTGGAGGCCACCATGGTAGAGGCCAGGTACAGTGCCGACCACTGTGAACAAGGCAGCACATGGAGTGTCTGATACAGTGAGGGTGATTGTTATTCTTTTACATTTTTCTAGAAGAAATTGGCTGAAATAAGGTTAAAAGGACATCTGAAATGTCTAAGTATAAAAGATACATGATGGGTAACTTGGGAAAGAAGCTTCCCTTTAGCATGCCCAGGGTCCCGTCTGTTCCATTCCAGGCTGTGAAGACGCCTGTGTCCAAGAACCATGGTAAGTAACCCTCTGCAGCGCAGAGACCTGGGATGGCTTTGCTGAGTGTGAGCTGGGTGTGCCCCGGTGGTGAGACACCAGGGCCGTCGTGATACATGGGCGGGAATGACAGCTATGTCTAACTCATGGAGCTGTGCAGAGGGCATGAGATAATCCAGGCTTTCCCACATTTGGGGCATTTGTCCTACCTTCACACTTTGCCCCTTACATGTGTATCATCTGCTTTATTGTCTAGTTGATACCTTTCTTTAAATCGACTCTATTTTAACCTTTAGCCGTACCCTAAGCCAAAATGTCTGTGAATTCTGCAGGACCATAAGCTGGCTATATACACATTCGTAATACATACTGGAATGAGCATGTTAGTCTTATTGGCAGTCTGAAATGAGAAAATGATCATCATGGTCTACCTGACACCATCTCATCTCTGGGAAGTGGTGCAGTGCTACGCTTTGATGGACATGGAGCGAATCTGCATATTCAGGCTCTATCTAGTGTCAGAATACGTTCTCTGTGTTGGCTTCCGCAATCCCAGCCTTGGCCGTGCCATGTACTTCCTGAGCACACACTGCTCACTTTGTCTCCAGCGTTTCTGTCTTGCCTTGCTGCCCCAGGAGAAATGCCTGTCTCCCACTGACTCTGCAACTGCTCGAGGACTGCTCTTCCCTTCCCAAGCAGATACCTCCATCTTCAAATTCCTGTCATTGATCTCTATCTCCCTCTCCTCTACAGTGGGCACCTTCCACCAGCCTTATGACCACTCCCTCTCTTGCCCTAAAAACTTTGGCACCTGCTGCTTGTTTTTCATCTCCACTCCAAGCTCCTCCATACAGCTCGTGGTTTCAGCTTTCCTGTTCATCCCTGACCTCTTCCAATCACTCCAATAATGACTTCACTATCTCTGTCCTTTGGCAAACCACACCCCTTCCTAAAATGACATAATGACAGGAATCTTTTAATTGCAGACTTCTCTCTCTACCCTCCTAATCTTCTGTGTCCTTATTCCCAGTGTTCTACTTCTTCTGCTTCATTAGGACTCTAATTCTTTGTTAGACTAATTAGGACTCTAATTCCGCCCCCCCATGCACTTTACTACAGTTCCTCATGCACCTTCCCCCCTAGTCTAGATCCCACAAGGCATCACTTAGCAACTTGGAAGGTCCTGGCTACTTTCTGTTTCTGCCACATCCATCTTGCAAACACCCAACGTTGGAGCAACCAACCTATCTGCAGAACAATCCCACACCTGGGACTGGGATGAGAAGGAGATATGGACTGAGCCCTGTTGAAGCATATTTACCCATCCTTTTCTCAGAAGTTTGTTTTTGTTCTTATTTCTCTATTTTTGGTACTGTTTTTCTTAGATAAGGTTGCAGGAGAGGCCAAAAAAAAAAAAAAAAGGATTTTTAGGTGTTCTGAAAACTATAAAGTGCTTTTTAAATAAAAAAGCTAAGAATTGCATCTTTATTATAAAAGACTTGACATACCCCATTGAGGGATTCACAATCAATCAGTTGTGAGAGTAATTCCTTTGAAGTCACTGGGGTCTTAAATTTCTGTTTGAAATGCCCTTCCCCTTCTTATATGACCTTCAAGTTGTCCTGGAATCACTTCTTATGGAAACCTTGCCTGAGCCTCCGGGCTTGGTCAGGTGGCTTCCTCCCATTGTGCTTGCTGGATTTTGTAATGAGCCCTTTATGTGTCTGTCTCCCCCGTGAGACTGGGGTACAGGTTTTTGAGGGGAAGGACCTTTCTTACTCATCTTCATTGCTCTACCTTTTGGCCAAGATCAGGCTCACAAAACTGAAATGGACTCAAGCCCGAAGGGGAACTCCAACCTCTTCTGGAGAACAAAATAGAAAATTTAGTGCATAAGAATATGTTGAGCTGCAAGAGACAACATTTTGTCTGCTTGCGTTCTACCTTCTGCAGGGAGCATCTGTTCTCCACTTTAACCGTGTGGAATGGAAGGTAACAATCACAGGATGTCTTTCCCTTGGCTACTGTTGGCTGTCCTCAGAGGAGCCAATCAGAGTGCTTCCTGGGATCTTTTGAACTGGAATTAGATAAAAGATGTAGTTCCTTTTTGTTGATAAAGCTGAAAATTTAAGGCTGGGAGTTACTGGCAGCCATGTTCAGACGTCAGTGTGCAGTGAGAGAGAACGTACTCAGGCAAAGGGGGAGATGAGGGACAGAAGTGAGCCCCTGGTTCACTCCCGGCACCCAGGCTGCAGGTCTGAGAGAGATGCAGTCTTTTTATCAAATTACACCTCAGATCTAAGCTAGATTGAGTAGAAAAGCAGCCTGACCAACTGATGGGCTTGTCCTTTGCTACAAAGTTTTACTTTTCTTAAGACAGCATGACCAGCTTAAAAGATGGTGCTAGATACAATGGAATTTTCCAGTGATTACATGATGTGCGAAATCCCAATAGATTGAATACAAAGGAAGATATGAGAATCTGTCTCTCTTAAGCAAGATATTTTTTAAAATTGGCAAAAATGATAAAACAATGCCACTATTCTCACTGAGCACATTTTTATTTTGGGGGAATCATTATTTTTCATAAAATCGATGATGTTAACATGTGGTTAATTTTTATGTTTAAATAAATCTTTTAAACTTAAAAAAAAATGGCACTAGAGAGTATAATGCTAAGTGAAGTAAGCCAGAGAAAGACAAATACCGTATGATTTCACTCTTAATAGGAGTTTAAGAAACAAAACAGATGAGCAAAGAGTGGGAGGGTAGAGAGAAAGAGAGAGAGAGAAGCCAAACCAAGAAGCAAACTCTTAACTACAGAGAACAAACTGATGGTTACCAAAGGGGAAGTGGGTGGGGGGATGGGTAAACAGGTGATGGAGATGAAGGAGTGCTCTTGTGATGAGCACTGGGTGATGTATGGAAGTGAAGAATCACTAAACTGTACACCTGAAACTAATATAACCCTGTATGTTAACAAACTGGGATCAAAATAAAAACTTAACTAGGAAAAAAAAATTCAAAAGAAATGGGTAGATATGCTTGATCTGATAATATTATGTTCCTCATTATTTTTTCCATTTATTAAGGCATATTTTACACAGGGTAAAAGTCTCCCTTTTTAGTGCACAGTCTTGCAAGTCTTGAGAAAAGTAGCGTCAGGGAACCACTGGCACAGGTGAAAATAAAGACCAGCTCTGTCGTCTCCCACCCTCTAGAATTTTCCTGTTCTCCCTTGTTTAATCTCCAGCCTACCGCTAGCTTCTGGGAGCCACCGATCTGTCTTCTGACCCTGGATATTTGCCTCTGCAGGAACGTCCTATAAATGGAATGCTGCCTGTGTGTAGGAATTAGCACAGCAGCTGCAAGATTCGTCAGCAGTACAGAGGGTATCGGTAAGCCTGCCCTCCAGCCCTTTGCAGTGTTTAGCATCCTACTCCACGGTGTGCCACGGTTTGTTTATCCCTCGCCCACTTGGATGTCTGAACTGTTTCCAGAGGTTTTTGTCCGTGTCTGCTCCACCCTCAGCTTCAGGGGTCCCCCTGGCCGTTACCCTCCGAGAAGATGTCTCTCTGTGCACTGGCCCCTCTCCTAGCAATGGAACGGGCCACTTGTCCTGGCCATAGCCTTGTTCTGATTCAGACTCAGTCTTGGGCAGCCATGGCGTCCCTGTGCCACAGGAGAAAGGTCTTCTTTGCGCTCCAGACCGCCTCCAGCTGGAGGAGACCTTTTATAGTCGACGCTCTGAAGGCGTAAGAGTGTGTGGTCCTTCCCACAACAGCTTAACTCCATCTCATCAGGCAGAAGGACCACTTGCCTTTCCTGCAGCGGCTCAGGACTCTTGCTGTGCTCCTAATCTTCTTATGAGGGCTTCCTGAGTCCGTGCAGGGGAGCGTGCAGGTGGGCCAGAGTCCCTGTGTCTGTGGCTCTCAGGGGCTCCACATTGTCACACCACCCACACTTGGCCTTTAGCAAATCACTGCAAATTGGAGGGCTTTTCCTTATTCACTAGTGTAGCATTTGGTGATGTCTAGCAAACTCCTCAGAGGTGACTGTCTTTCTTTAGATTTGGGGTTATTTAGTTGGTGGCCTCAGCTCTCCTAGGGTTTCTGGGAAAGTTGTTAATTTGCATTCAGTTTGCTTTCTTGTAAGGGTGGGAGTGGTGTTTCTCCAACTTTCTATGTGGATGCTGGAAGTCCAGGCTCACTTTTAAACAGATGATGGAAAACAGAAACCCTATGTTGGGTGGAGAGGCAATGACTTCAGACAGGGGAGGGAGCCTTCCATGGGTCAGCTCTAGCCCTCAATTATTTTTTGGTTGACCCACAGGCATTTAGAAAAACAACAACAACATCAACATCAACAACAACTTGAGGTGGCTTCCAACATTTCCAAATCTGACATTTTCCCAAAAAATCTGGCTTTGGGCTTCTCTTGGGAAAAAAAAAAAAAACAAAAAACAAAACCTGCCCTCCATGATCATCACCAGGCTGCTTCCTTGATGTGGGGCATAGTTCTTCAGTCCCCTGCTGTTCCTGGTACACATGTGACACTTAGCCTGCTTCGTGCACGCTCTTACTCTCCTTGTCCCTTGGGTCAGGGAGGAGACTGAGTGCTGATGACTGCTAATGTTGTACCAAGTTGTGAAAAACGTCAAAACACTTCTGTGCCCGTAGGCAAATGGCCAGTTCCTTCAGCCCCAGACAACCCCCACCACACCAACCGTGTTGGCATCTTCCCTCGAACCCCTCATTCCAAAGGGATGAAGTTGCAAACCCCACAGTCCAGCAGCACAGTGAGGACAAGCATTCACCTTAACCAGATGATGCCTGTCATGTTCCAGCGTCAGGTGCCTATAGGCTAGGTGACACACTCTGGAGGCTTACAGCCCCTGACTTCAAAGCACCACACAAACTCCTGGCTCTGAGGTGGGTGGAGTAGTGCTGTTTAAAGTGATCTTGTCCAACAACAAGGCTTTGGTAGGCCTGCTTGTAGAAATCAATGGAGTGGTCGAAGGTGGCTTTGGATGCTGGTAATAGAAGTGGAAGAAGAGACCAAGAACAGATAGGAATTGAGACATTTAAAGGACATGACTGAGAAGCTAGAGCAATAGGAAAATCAAGAAGCAAGTATGATACATGTTCAAGATAAACCAGAAAATGGCCATGCCTGAGGGTAGCCCCTTATCAGGGATTTTTGGCCTCTTTCTACTTTAAAAAGACACATAATTACAATAAGGTAATTATGTGTTTTGTAATTAAATATCAAAATAATTAAATTTGAAATTAAATATGATAACATCAAATTGTTCAGGCAGGATTAATTTGTCTTCATCTGATAAATCATTTTCGTTATTACTAGGATTAAGATTTTGGGAAAGAAATTGTAAGAGGAATAGTTCCTGCATTCAACAGAGAAAGCCTGCCTAGGCTTTTCATTCCTCATGGGCAGAGTTCTCTCAAAGGCCAAGTGCTAGAAAGGGATTTTAAGTCATGAGCTGGAAGAACAGGTGAACCTCTTTTTGAAAGGACTATTTTTCTGATATTTCTACCTGGACTATTTTGTCCTTGGATTTTGAAAAGTAACCAATTTTTTCTTAGGGTCCTGCAAATTTTTGACCAAAGTGTGGGAAAAATTGAATTGAAGCCAGAAAGTAGCCAAATTAATAGCCACTCATCAAATAACAAACATGTGCTACTTTGTGCAAAGTACTATGCTAGAAAATGCCAGAGCATGCAAAGAGATATAAATCACAGTTGCTTGTCTGCAAACAGAGACTTTCCATCCCTTGCTGTGGACAAAAAGGAAGTATGCATGGAGAAAATAAAGTGGCCATGATTGATTCGATAATAATAGAAGGCACCTGTAATTGTTAATGGTATGTGTCAACTGGGCAAAATCATGGTACCCAGAAATTTGGTGAAACGTTATTCTAAGTATAGATGAGGTTAACACTTAAATTGGTGGGTTTCACTTTCTTCTAGAATGTGGGTGGGCCTCACCCAATCAGTTGAAGACATTACTAAAAAGTCTGACTCTCCCAGAAGAAAGGGGAACTCTGCCAGCAGACCACCTTTGGACTTGAACTGCAACTCTCCCTTGAGCCTCCAGCCTGCCAGGCTACCTTGCAGAGTCTGGACTTGCCAAGCCCCCATGATTGTGTGGGGGGAAAAAAAAAATCTCTTCTCTCTCTCAACATATATATACATCCTCTTGGTTCTTTTCTCCTGCAGAGAATCCTGGCTAATATGGCACCAAAGTCCGAGGTGTCTCAGGGAAGTTCACTCTTTGGCAGATTCTAATATTATACCAGCAAAGTACTGCAGGATGGGTAAGCCCACAGTGTCCTAATAAAACTGTATTTATTAAATCAGGCAGACAGCCTTGAGGCCATACTTTGCTGATTTGATTCTTTTAAATATTGCAGGAGAATATTATTTCCCTTGATTTTCTTAGCAGTTAATCCCTGAGATGCTTGCTGGGTCACTGCACAGTTTTTCAGAGCTAGACCCATGCCCCTTGCTGCCACCAACCAGTCCAACTAGGGAGGCCTGGGTGCCCTTATAGTCAGGCCCGTCTCTGGCGGTGCTTGCTGGGTAGCCCCGGGAGTGCGGATGTCTTGGGCTTGAGGAGAGCAGGCACCTGCTTCTGAGCCGGTGCCTCTGTCCACAGCTGCGGCGGAAGAAAGAAGAGGAGCCAGGACAGGTTGGAAACAAGCCCACCCACCATGAAGGGGCTCACCTGAGTTAGACAGGGCCAGGTCCAGCTATCCTCACGGACCACCCCTACCCCAGACCCAGGAACGTGGCCATGACCGGGCAAGTTCCCTGACCACTCCACAATGCAGGGACCTCATCTGGAAAGTGGTTATAATGGCAGTAACCCCACAAACCTAGCAAGTTAAAGGGTGGGATGAATGGAGAGTTTAGCACGGCACATGACACAGAATTGTCGCTCAACAAATCGGTGTCCCTGTTGTTGGGCTTGGGCTGAGCAGTGACCTAAGCCAGGCCAGTCCAAAGCCAGCGCTGGGATTCTATAAACCAGCAAGCAGGAAGACGAAAGGTCCATCCCTCTTTGATGGGGAAGCTGTTTTCCTGCCGGGTTCGAGAAGCTGGTTCTGGGAGCGCAAAGCCAGAGAGAAGCAGCGCTGGAAGATAGAACGGGAGCTCTGGGTGGTCTTCAAATCCCTGACTCCATTGCCCCGATGCGCCCCCTGCGGCCCAGCTTCACTCTGCTCTCCCTGCAGACTTCCCCTCTGGGGTTCAGCCAGACTCAGGGCCACATTAGTCTCACGGCCACACTGAAGCACCACAGGCCAAGTGCCTTAAACAACGGAAACATATATTCTCCCTGTGGCAGGGGCCAGAAGTCTGCGGACAGGGTATCAGCAGGGCTGGCTCTTTGGAGGCCTCTCTCCTCTTTCCTTTCCATGGCCTCAGCTCTTCTTAGAAGGACCCCAACCATCTCGGATTAGAGCCCACTCCAATGACCTTGCTGAACCTTAATTACCTCTTCAATGGCCCACATGTAGGCATGTTCTCAGGTCCTGGGGGCTAGAACTGCAACATTAGAATTGAGGGAGAAGGGGCATGATACGAGATACAATTCTGCTCCTAACAAAGGGTTCAAGTGGAGTTTCTGTTGCCTGCCACCTGGACAGTCCTGACTGGGATGCCTGAGTGTTCACAGCAAATAAAACCTGGGAGAAGATTTACCAACATGTGTTCACAGCAAATAAAACCTAGGAGAAGATTTACCAGAATGTTAATAGAGGCTATTTCGCATGGCAGACTAAGACTGACTTGTAGATTTGTTTATCTGTATTTCCTTTTTCTTCTTATTAACATGCATTCGCATTGTAATAAAAATATTTTAGAATACCTTAAAGCATCCCCAAGACTTACAGGTGATGGGGCAAAGACCAGGGGCTGCACCTGAAAATAGGAGGGCAGTGGGAGTGGGGAGCATGGGGACTGATTGTTGTGGCTGAGCTCTGCAGACACCCGTGGTGGGAGGGAGGGGTGGCGAGGTGGAGGAGAGGCCACAGAGACGTGCCTGGAAGAATTCAGAAGTAAGGAAATGAGGCGTCCCTTTGCCAGTTAAACCATAAAGCCAGCAAAATGGATCCAGGCAGAGAAATGCCAAGTCACCTTAAAGAGGCAGGAGGGCTCCAGCCCAGACTGGATTTGATTGGAGGATCCGAAAGGCTTGAGGAAGGCAAGGGAGGGTGGGGAGAGCCCTGGGGACGGAAAAGAGGGGGCCACAGACACAGGGGCGGGGCAGTGGCAGCCATCAGGGGACAGGGAGGAATGCTCTTCTTAAAACCAAGCTGCCGTTGGGGCCAGTGTTCTCGGGGGAAAGTCCCTCTTAGTCTCTTGGGCTGTGCTGCCTCTGTGTTTAAAAACAAAACAAAATGCAAACAAAATGAAAAACTGGAGATTTCAACTTTTGCTTTCTTATGGTTGAGAAAGGTGAGGCCCCTGTGTGTGGCTCAGCAGGACCGGGGTGACAGGATGGTATCTCAGGCCCTGAGCCCGGCCCTGGGACAGCCTGTGAAGTGGGAGGGAAGGGAGGGTGCCCAGGAAAGGCTCACAAAGGAGGGTCTCAGCAGGAAGATGAGGAGAATCCTGGGGAGATCCAGGGTCAGCGAGAGCTGCCCGTGGGAAGGACTGGCAGCTTTCAAGCATAGGATCTGCAGCCCTGCATTGAATGTTGTTTCCTGTTCCGTGCTCTATCATAACCTCATTCGCTCTCTCAAGCCTTGAGTAAAATGTCATGTCCCCCAGGAGCATCTTGTCGGTGGCACGTGGGGAAAGGAAAGCAGAGTGCTGGCAGTTTCGGAGAGAGAGGGCTGGCTGAGGAGAGGGGTTAGCAGCCTGGCTCGGGGCGACAGGGAGAGGATTTCGGGAGCACTTGTTTAGGAGTGGCTTGAGAAAACCCCCCTTTCCTCAGAAAGAAGGGGAAGATGAGCCTCGAAATAGGGGAGGAAGACACAGGCCATAATGAGTGACAGTCCCCCTGGACCGAGTAGTAATCCCTTGGCTCTCTAAGTGAGTGGTCTGGAACTAGCAAGGACTGGGATGACAGTCATTCCAGTCAGACACTAGGCGATGAAAGGCTCCGAGAGGCCAGGAGCCTTGCCCATGGATGAAGACCTGGGATTCGATCCTGGCATCGGACTCCCCAGCACAGAAGGCTTCTTCCCGCCACACACTGCTGCAGGCAAGGCCAGGAGAGTTTGTTTCCAGCACTGTCAAAACCAGGTGGGATCCTGACCCACAAAACCCCCTCCTTGCCCGGTCACCGTTGGAGCTCTGGGACTCAGCCATGGCAAAATCCAGCCCCCTCCCTCTCCAGTCCGTTTATGACAGGCTCTCCTCCCTAGAGAACATGGGTTGATCCTTGGACAAAGGAACCCTGTGTGCCTGTGGGTTCTGTTTTTCCCTGGAGAATTGCCATCTGTTGGGAGCTGGCTTCTCATGGAGCCAGTCTCTGGCACCATCACCTTTGGACATTGTAGCAGTTGCTCTTGGGGCGCTGCCCAAACCCCTCGCTTGCCCTCACCCTGCCTGCGTGCACTGGCACCCTCCAGCAGCCAGCACCTGAGGGCACAGCTTGGGTGGCCAAACCCACTTTGCCTGTGTGCAGGAAGAGCCAGAAATACCTGGGAATTTGCCTCCTCCCGGGGGCCCCCTTGACCCAGGACTGCAAAGCCTCCACAACTTTGTCCCTGAAGGAGACACTCTGCCATGTGACATACACGGTCCGTGACAGGATGGGGCCAAACCTCCCTTCTCTGCTCAGTGTCGCATTTGCCACTCAGTCTCACTTTCCCCTCTCTCCTACAGGTGTTTCCACGAAGCACATGCTAAAAAATCCTTCCCTCCTAAATCGCTCATCTCAGGGTCTGCTTTTGGGGAGCACTACCTAAGACAGGTACAGGAACAAACTGAGGTGCTGCAAGCTGGCAGCCTGGGACCCCCGGGCTGAATCTGGCCTGCAGTGCTGTTTTGTTCTGCGTCCCTCCCCCATCCCTCCTGGTCCCCACTCGGAGCAAACGCTCTTTTCCACATGGGAATAAAACTCTTGACCTTGGCTAATGGAGTGCTGATTGACTGTGTTGAGTAGCCACGAGGAAAAACAATGCATGTGGCTACAGCAGAGCGAGGGATTCAAAGCCACAGTATTTCATGCAAATCTTACAAAAACCTATGAGTTATCATCGCTCCTTTCAACGGCTGAGGATTCTGGATCATCAGGACTTTGTTGACTCACAGTCACATATCTGGGAAGCAAAGAGATGGGATTTGAACTCAGGCAATGTGACTCAAAAAGATATGCCCTGACCACGGTGCCACATAGAGACTGGCACACCCACACCTGCCCATTCCCTGTCTGAACATCCTCGAAGGAGGTCTTCCCTAGATTGAGCCCCGTAACGGGTGAGACTTCTGACTGTTCAGCTGGGTGTTGCTAGCTTCCCTTTTCCTATTATTTCTGTTCTCTCTTCCATCAGCTTAGGGCTGGGTTTGGGCAGGCACAAGAATAAAAAAATGATGTAGGATGATACATTTTGGGAGGGATCTATATCTTTCTTTAAAAGTATAGACAAAGCATCAACACATATTTAGCTCCTCAGACTGCAGAAGGGCTGTTCCCGGGACCCAGCATTTCCAGAAGCCAGTGAGGCTGTTCCGGAAATTGGACCCTTGTGTGCACAGGACTGTGGGTGAGCCAGAGCAAGCGATCGGGAGAGGAAATCGCCCCCACCCCCACCTTGTGCCATCCCTCCTCCAACAAGCTGTCAACTCTGCAGTGGAGAACAGTGCCAGCCTGCAGGCTTTCTGTTCCCAGAGCTCAGTGAATGACTCAGTTTCTGAGCTATTTCCTTTTCTCATGAGCCTACCATGCAGGGATTTTCAAATTATTTCACTGAAATGTTTCTCCCCTCACCTTGCTGCATGCCTCGTCCCCAGAAGGCACAATTTTCAATAGCGTCTTCCTAACAACGTACCAACCAGCCCAGCTCAGCAGTTTCTGACTCTCTTCTCAACTCACCCTCACAACCACCCTGGAAGGCCTGCACATTAATGTTTCCATTTCTGGATGTGGAAGCTGAGCCCTGGACAGGTTTCCCAGAGTCATTTTGCCAAGAAGTAGAAGAGGAGGGACTCGAAACCATATCAGTTTATGTCTTGAGCTGCCTTGCTATACTGTCACATTATTTGGAGAAGAGTCTCATTGTCTATGGTAGATTATATTATGTGCCCTGAAGTTCTTCCTTCCTCCTTTTCCCTTGATATGACTTTTCTATGGGTAGATCTTCTTCCCTTGACTTCAGCCTTGGCCATGTGACTTGCATGGCCGTGTGACGAGGATGGAGGTTGAAGTGTGAGATTCTGAGCTGAGGCCGTAGGAGGCGTGGCACATTTCCGCAAGCCCTCCTGGAATTTCCAGTCTCTGCCATGAAGCAGCCATTGACTCTTAGCTTGAGCCTCAGCATAAAGGTCTGTGGAGAAAAAGACCTGATCAAACCCACAGCCTAGCATTCATCTGGACGCACCTTTCATCTGGACGCACCTGAGCCCAGCCAGGATTAGACCAATTGCAGCCAACCAGCACGCTGTGGACACAAACTCAGTGGTAGTTGTCATAAGCCACAGAGCTGTTGGGGATGTCTGTTCACACCCTGATCCTAGCCGAAGCCTCTCACCATTGCGCTGACTGCATTCTAGCCTGGCTGGTGCTGCACAGCCCTGCTCTCACCATTGTGCTGGGAGAGTGCAGGGTCGTGATCTCAGAAAGGGGAGCGCAGCTTTGGGATCACCCAACCCAGCCCTCCAGTCTCCATCTGTCACTGCCTCCGAGGGCAGCCCCCTCCCCCTCTGAATATTCTTGAACAAGGTCTTCCCTAGGTTGAGGCCTGAGAACCTGTGCTCAGCTAACATCCACAGTTCTTTCTCTCTCCTTATAGGATCAGGACCCCATGACCCTCACCACTATAAGCAAGCACACTTCTTCTTGTCGATGTCCCTTTGAAATAACAGGCCATTTGCCTGTTTGTTCTCCGGTCCCTGCGTTGCCCATTCTTTTCTGGACCATAGGGGAAGGACCCGGCAAGCTAGTGTCCTGGGACCTCTTGCTTTTTGGCTTCCAGCTTGGTATAGCTACGTGGAAGACCCTGGGGGAGAGATTGAAGGAGGAGAGAAAGGAGAAGCCAAGGCATTTCTACTCATCGTCCTTGCTTGGATGACGTACCAGACAATGACTGTAGCTCCTTCATGGTTCTAGTCCCAGCCTGCTATGGGCCCTCACTGTTTCAGGTCCCGTCAGAGGGGCCCTCTCAGGTGGTTCCAGTTCTGAGACCTACCAGACCAAAGGCTGCAGCCAGACTCTGGGTTGCTTCACCCTTTCCCAGTTGCCTTACAGCATTTATGGCCTTTGTAAGTAGCTTCTCCTCATATCCATCCCCTTGCTTCAACTCCTTGGCCTGGGCTCTGTTTCTTCCATAAACACTGGCTAATATACAGCCTCCTGGCTTTTAGGGTCTGGTCCCACATTATATACAACATGCCCACACCTCACACAAATAGATTTCACATGTGAAAATACCACACAAGTTGAGTTGCAGTTGACCTGCCAACAAACTGTTAAATTTTGTAGCTGTTTAATTTTAATTTCAAATAAAGTTTTCTTTTTTGGCATTATGAAGCCAGTATTTTTTTTTCCCAGACCTTGGAACATTTTCGCAGCCCTTGGAAAGCTCATGGACCCTGATGGTGGTGACTGGAGAGAGCACAGTGTCCCAAGGAGCAACCACAAGGGCCTGTCTTCTAGAGTCACTGTCTCAGTGAAAAGCCAAGGAGAAAGAAGCCCAATGAAAGCATTCACCAACAGCACCATTTTGCCCAGGAAGCCTAGCGTATCCCATCCAACAAGACAGTCTTTGCCTTTGTAGACCCTAGAGCTCAGCAGGACCCTGTGTCTAGGAGATAGATTTTCTCCCTGAGCTGAAGGCAAGAGGGTCATAAATGTGTCAGTGGAATTCAGATGTCCTAAGTTGCCCAGCCACCATAATAAAGTTAAAAGCAAAACTCTGCTGGAAATGTGCCGAGACTTTAATGCAAGATGCTGTGTGGCAGCGAGAAGACAGATAGGGTTCCGACAGCCCCTCCCCTACAAATGGACTTGGCTGCTGCAAGCTGGGCCCCTGCAGCATTGGCCCCACTGCTGAGCTGTGTGGCTCACTCTTGTCGGGGGAACTGCCACACCCAGGACAAGAAAGCTCTGCTCAGGCCTGCTGGCAGCACCCAAGCACTAAGCACTGAATTTTCTCAAAAGGCCGGCAGGCAGTTCAACTCCACCTTGGTTTTGTGACCAGCTCTGAGATGGCAGGGACCCAATCCCCTCTTTGGCTGTGCCTCAGGTCCATCCCATCGGGCTCTGTGAGGAGCCAGATCTCGGTAGGCACACAGGGAAGGAACCAATATAGTGGGCCCAGCAGGACTTGGTGTGGAATGCCCACCAGTGTGACTAGTGGCCCAGCCACCCTCCCTCTGACCCTTGGCTGGTGGCACTGGAAAGCTTGATGCTGTGACACCCTACCACCCCCACACCCCCGTTGTGGACAACAGTGGGCATGGAGACATAAGCCTTTTGCTTGGAGATGGACAAACTGGAAATTGTCCTGAAGAGAGAACCAACTTAATACAGTGCATCAAATGAAGAAGGAAAGAGAACGAGAAGAAACAAGGAGTACCTGGCCCAGAGAGGACATGGCTCCAGCCTTTCACCGTTTGAAGGACATTTAACCAGAGGGCTTTCTTAAGCAGCTATCAAGTGTCTACCACGCAATTGGCACACTCACTGGGGCTGCTGGAATTTTCCAAAACACCTAGTATGGACCTGGGAACAGCCTGGTCAATGAGAGTGTCTTTGTGCAAAACACTTTTGTTTGTACAGTAGGGAGCAGTTGCCCAGGGGCCAAGCTGGGCAAAGAGGCAAATCGTGCCAGCACCAGGAGCCAGGCTGTGGAAGGGAATGGCATAAATGGTATTTATAGGCTTTGTGGGGAGCAGAGACTCCAAGCAGCATGTGTTTGAAAGGAACCTTTGGATAAGCTGCATGGGAGAAAGGAATGCTCTGGGGGGGACATGGGGGAACGTCCTGAGGGCTGACGCCAGGGGTCATGCAGTAAGACCTTGTTGAAGAAATGCTTGAGAAACACCAAAGGGTCTCAGGACTGCCTCCCAGGGAGGGGTGAGTCTCCTGAGATGAAGGGCTCAGGTGAGCAGGCATTACCTGCTGGGTTCCTGCTACAGAACTTCACCAACCTCAGAGCTCAGCCCTGCCCCTGAATCAATGTAGAACCAATATTTACAGAACATCCTATTTGTGGAGATCCCACTCTTGGCCATCATAGATCCCTTAAGTCAGGGATGGTCGGATGGTAGAGTTCGGTGATGACAAGACTGAACCCTGCTTCTAGCCAGCTGTGTGACTTGGAGGAAATCATTTATTCTCTTTGGGCTTTGGTTTTCCTTAGCTGTAAAAGGACAAGCTAAGGTTTGGACAAGAAGTCCTTGCTGAAGCCAGGCAAGCAGCTCTCACCAAGAACAATGCTTTGGGAAAGAGGCTGGGGGGTGGGTGGGTAGAAAGAAAATGACAATAACCAGCAAGCTCGGAGCAGTCACTACAGCCAGTACCTTGTGAGTACTGGACACCCATTAACCTGCCCAATTCTTTTTTTTTTTTCTTCTCTTTTTTTTTGAAGCAAAATAGTGGTTTATTAAAGCACAAGGACAGGACAAGCTGCTGCCCCAAGTTGTCAACCCGCCCAATTCCTATAGCAACACCCCTATTAATCAAACGGGTGCCAATGTCAGAGTGTTTGTGGACGCCTCCATTGGGGGTGTGAGGCTAACATCATATCCCCATTTCGTAAGTGAGCGAATCGGAGAGTTGTGGCGGGAGGGCAATCACTGAAGGCTGGAGGATGTAGAGGGCACAGGGCTGAGGCAGTGCCATGATGCCAGTGCTCCCGGAGGAGCTGAGGGTGTGCCTGGCCACTTGGTCACAGGGCCCGGGGCTGGCTGCTTCCTTCCTGGGAGCTGACGCCCCTCAGACCCTGCCCCTGCTGGGAAAGGCCGCGTGCTCATGGACCCTGCGTGACTCCTGTTTACCATTAGTTGCAGCCAAATGGAATAAGTGCAGTATTGATTAATTGCAACTTTTTCTTTGGAATACATATTCACCCTGATGTTTTATCATTAATGCATTAAGAAGCTGAACAAGCAAGAAGACCAAATGGACTTCAGAACGTAGCAGAATTTCCATCCAGCAAGGTCTGATTTATAGCCATTACCTCCTGGCAAAAGACAGCTCCCATTACAGCCCACACCTTGGCTGAAACTCGAGAGCTTTTTGTTCTTAACCTTGCAGGCTCAGTGCCACAGGGTGGGCCCTTCTTTGTGATGGAGGGACACTCCTGAAGTTGGGAGGCAGGACAGAGAAGAAGGAGTAAGATTTTACTTCATGCTTGCCAGCACTGTTGACTCTCATTTGGTTATTGGATGGGGGATACCCAATACCGTGCCTCCTGCCCTTATGGGCAACAAACCCCAGAGGGAGGGGTGGCTTCAAGGGTCACCTGCGCCAACCTACCTGCTGTCAGCACCCCCTCCCCCAAGCATCTCGCTGACTGGTATAGCAACCTGTGTAGCCTGAGGACTGGGTTGGGGCTTTGGCTGTGTCACCAGATGACTGAGGGAAACTCAGTTTTTCCCTGTGTGAGGACCTCAGTTTTTCATTTGCACCCCCCCAAAAAAACTCCACAAAAAAACCCCAAGAAAAATAGAAGACTGGACAATTTCTTACAGCCTTGAAGATCTAGCAGTTTATGACTCTGCCCTGTCTCTCCTCCCCTTCCCCTTTTTCCCTCTCCCTTTCTTCCTTCTCCCCTCTCCACCCTCCCATTCTCCCTCCTCCAACTCCCTCCCTCCTCCCCCTCTCTCTCTCCTCTCCTTCTGCCCCCTTACCCTCCTCTCCATCCCTCATCCAACTCCCCACCCCCTTCTTTCCAAGACAATTTTATTCTTGCAAAGTCCAAACAAAAATTCTCCAGATGCACTGATAGAGACAAAAAAAAAAAAAAAAAAACCTTTAAAAAACCATTGAGCAACAAAAATCTCTTTAAAAAGCAGTTCAGGCAAAGCTCAGATGTCAACAAGGAAAGCTTAGGAATGGCATCATTAAGAGAGCTGTGTTGTCAAAAGTTAACCCAAGATACTCTAGAGAGCAAGGAAGGGTTTTAACTCAGGTTGGGGGGGGTGTGCCTCAAACATGTCGCCCACAGAACTGGCCACTCCAGGATGAGATTTCTCTTTCTCTGCCTTTCCTTCCAAAGCTCTAGGGTTGGCCTGGGATATCACCCTGATGAGGTCCCCCTCTGGATCCTCATGGGCCCCAAGATGGTGAGTACCACCACCTCAGACTTCTCGCTGCACCCTGAGCCCTTGAGGGCTACTTTTGTTCTGCCAAGGCAAGTCCCACAGGGAAAGTCAAGCAGGAAGAAAAGGGCTCTTAGGGCTTGGCCATTCATTCATTTCTTTCAGGGTTGCTTGTGGGATTACTAAGTGTTGGGAACTTTCTGGTGGTAGGCCCTGTGTTAGGTCCAAAGATGGCATCTAGAGAGGAATGGGGGGCAGCCCTGACCCCAAGAAGCTCAGCATGTAGCCGGGAAGCCAGAGAAGGACGGTGACTGGCCAGCATGCTGGGGAGTGGTGAAGGTGAGCCCAGGATGTGGAAGGGGTCCAGCACAGGGGGTGGGGAGGTTGGCAGGAAGGTTCACTGAAATTAGAGCTGAATAGGAATTCTCATCCGGAGTTAGTCAGCCAACCAGGGACTAGGAGCATTGCAGGGGACGTTCCACGGGAGCAAAAGCCCAGGAACCTGGGAGACTATGGCTGGTCTGGAGAGCAGGGAGGGAAGGCAGGAATGGTGAGTAATGGAGCTGGGCAGATAAGCAAGAGCCAGGGCCTGCTGCTGGCGGTTTTACATGGGAAGCAATAGAGTTGAAGGCTGTGTGGCAGGGGGTGATCTAAGGTGCACAGATGCATGGAAGGGGAGAGATAAAAACCCATGTGTGATGCTGTGTGCTTAGGCTAAGGACATTCAAAATATGACACCCGGCTCAATGCTTCAACCAGCCCCAGAGCCCACAGGGCCAGCTGGGGGAGGGCACTGACTCACAGCTGCACTCGAGGCCCAATCCCAGAACCATCACTCATTAGTTGGCCGGTTTGGCTCCCTCAGGGCCAAGTCTCCTCATCTACGATGTGCATGTGAATTCCCTAAGGTTTCGCAAAAAGAACTGCGACCACGGCAAGTGCTCAGCAAAGGCCCACCTTGACATGACCTGGTCTGTAAATGAGAAAAATGGCTTGCACCCCCCGGGTTTGAATCCCAGCCCTGTGAGCTCCAGCACCCCAGCTCTTTCCTCTCAGCCATCTCCTGACTGGCCCGGAACCCAGCAGGGGATGCTGATGTCTGGAGCTGGTGAGGGAAGAAGACAGGGAGTAGGGGTGGGGAGGATCCCGCTGGTTCCTCCCAGGGGACTGTGCTGACTTCCAGTCCAAGCATTTGCAACTTCAAGGTAATCTCAGGTCAGAGGCCAAATGCACGGAGTCCTGCTTTGCACTCCTTCCCCAGCACGTTACCTATGTAATGCGAGTATCAACTTCCCAAGAAGGCAGAGAGGGTGGATAAACAGCTAAACAGCCCGGAACCCCGCCAGGGTGGGCAGGGGGCTCCAGGTCATCCAGAAAGCCTGTAGTCAGCGTGTCCTTACAACCTGCCTACACCAGACTTCTTATACCTCTCAAGAGGGCTGTGCTGACAGGTGGGTCCAAGACAATCTCCCCTGACCTTTCTCCCTGTGGACCACACTTACTTCTTCCCAACAGCTCCAGTCTGAAAACAGCATCTCCTGACTGTCTATAATGCTCACAGGGGCCTCAGGAAACCAGGGACCTGCAGACTAGAAGATCAGACTAGCTCTGGTCCCTTGGGAGGGCTCCAGAAGGGAAGTGGGAGGATGCAGCGAGACAAGCAGACCACAGAGGCTGCCCAGACCCAGCCCAGACCCTTCTGCTCACCAGCGCACTGTGCCCTAGCTACCGGGAGTATGGCCATTGTGGAGCTGCCAAGAGAATTGCCTCAGGCTGAGTAGAAGTTATCTGACCTGGGGATTTTGCCTACTCTGTGGACCCTGCAGCTCACAGACCTTGGTCTCAAGTCCAAACTACCTCATGCTACAGAGTTCCTGGTGGGATGCCACTCATGCTAGACCCTGGCTGAGGCCACATCCTGCTTGCCCTCCCACCCCACTCCTCCTGCTTCCCCAGCTGCCTGTCACCACAGAGCACTCCCTCAAGAAATCATAGACTCAAAGATCCAAGTCTCATGCTCAGTTTTGGGGAATCCACCCCAAGAAACCATGAAACCACCAACATTCCAGCCTCTCTGAATGGCCTGCCTTCTTGTAATCCACTGTGCTTCTTCACACACACACACACACACACACACACACACACACACACCCCTTCCCACACCCTGGGCTTTGCAAACACAGTCCCTCTGCCTGGAATGCCTCCCCAGCCTCTCAGTTCCAAATGAAAAGTCTCAATTTGAAGGCCTCCCTCTCTGTGGTTGCTTCCACTGAGCCACCAAGAACTTGGTATCTGTAGCCCAACCATAGAATTCACCTCAGGGCATGGCCATCAGCAGACTGGGTGGGGGTAGGAGTGGGGGTTGGGATCTATTCATATTGAACTGTGGGCCCCCAAGACCCCTCACTCCTGCTGCAATGCCCAACATCCATCAGGTGCTCAATCAGTGCTCAATGGCTGCCATGACTATGTCCCCAACGTCTGAGTCTGTCCCCTGGGAGCCAGTCTGGCCTGTGACTGTCTGATCCACCCTGTGGCGCATGGAACTGTCTCCTTAGAACCCATCAGGTCACCTCTTCCATGGACTACATCCATGAGAGAGACTTGAAAAGACACTGAGGCTCACAGTGTAGTCCCAGGCCACACAGCCAACAGAAAAGAGAAGCAGAGCTCTTGCCCCCCCCAGGATATCTGTCATCCATCCCAATTTGGATCATAGCAGGTATGGGGGATGAGGGTATGTGGTTCTGCTGGAGTCCAGGAGATTCACTAGTGAGTCCACCCACTCCTCAGGAATTGTCCCCTTAACCCCTTTGTAAAAGAGATAGAGTTAACCCCTTAACCCCCTTAATCTCCTTTGTAAAGGAGAACCATCCAGTTGATGAATAAAGGCCATTTATCCACCAGGCAATTCTCCAGTGAACAACAGGAGACAGGGATGACAGCGACGGACGTTGGGTAGGATGACATGTTTCTTCTTACCCACCCTTTTCTACAGGTCACCGGGAAAGGACATGAAGTGTTGTGAGCATGGCTTTGAGGGGTACATGTTCTCTGTCCCTTCCCCGTATTAATATATCCCTTCCCCCAAGATATCCTAACAAAAGCCTTCAAGTCTGAGAAGAATAATGTCATAAAATCAGTGGGTATACAGAATCAAATATGCAAATTCCATTGTTTTTAGGTCTTACATTGCAAAATGTCTGCACAGAAAGAGAGAGCCCACAATCTGGAAAGGAGTTAGGGACTCCATGCGAGGCTGGGGACCCCCCCCCCAGTTCTCTGGAGGGAAGACTTTGGTGTCCCACCCACAAGGTTGGGAGGCCCCAGGCCAGGCCCCAGTAGCCCGGCAGGCTTGTTCACTGGACATCTCAGCAGGGACCAGCATGAGCTAAAACGGAAGGGTCCTTCCAGAAAGCTGAACTCTCACTTAATACCAGCATCTTGGCATGTCTTCGTGGCAAGGAACTGAATTTCCCTTCATCTCCATGGAAGTACAAAGTCTGGTCTCATGATTTCCTTAAAAAGAAGAAACAAGATGTTTCTTGTATGTCTGTGGCAGCAGACACACACTGCACGCATACACTCGAGGCCCTGAAACAGCACTGAGTGATGGATACACGACCCCACGGAGCCAGATGGCTCAGCATCCATTCCTCAGTGTCTCACTTACTAGCCAGGTGTTCTGGGTGACTTGTGCTGGTTAACTCAGAAATTTAAAAACTGGGGGATAGAAAGCCTTTCCAAGGGGTGTACAATGGCATAGCTAATGTGATAGATCAGAAAAATGTCCCAGCTTTGCCCTTGTCCCTGAAGTCTGTTTCCCCACCCCTGCAGTCTGGATGGGCCTTGTGACTCTCTTTGGGCAATGTGGCAGAAGTGAACTCCTTCCCAGAGCAGGAGAAGAAAGATGGGGGCTTCTTCCCCTGCCCTGCTTGGCCTGGTGACCCCTCCCCAAACCCCAGCTCCCTCGGCGCTCAGAAAGCTCTTCCCTCTCTAGCCCACAGCCTGGAAGGTGGTGTTTTGGGCAGCATTCCTTGGAAGAGGAAGGAGAGATGGGGATTCATGTGAATGAGCCTTATTAGCAAGTGTTCCATAGAAAATCTAAGCGGGGAGGAGGAGATGAGGCCAGGAAGGGAAGGGTGGTGAGCAGGGGTGTGAGGGCTGAGAGGGCTGTGTGTGCAGTCACACCAGGAGTGTCCCCATCAGAGACAAGGTACTGGAACCTTGTCATCAGACCCCGGTCAAGAGCTGCCCCAGGGGGCACCTCGAGCGGTCTCCATGCACTGGCAAAGCTAGGTGTCAGGGCAGATGAGACACAGATGCCAGCCACAGGGGCTGAAGTCACCAGAACCCCACACTTAAGGACACCTTTCCCTCACCTTCGGTTTTCCAAGTCTTATCGTTCACAAAATGAGCAGGAAGAAAGCACAGCTTTAGGTTCTCCGGGATAACGCAGCCTAGCACAAAAAGCTGTAGGAATGGTTGTCTTGGAGCCACATCTTCTTTCTGCACCAGAGAAAGACCAGGGGGAAATACCAGGTTGCCCTCTTGAAGAGGGGGATGGGGGCCAAGGGAGATGGAGGGGAAAATTAACATCTCTTAAGTTATCCTGCTGAATGGAACTGACCTATTAGAGCACAGGCCCTTGGGTCAAGTCCCTGCTCTCCCAAGTCCTCACTGTGTGCTCTTGGGCTGGTTATTTAGCCTCTGTGCCACTGTTGAATCAGCTGTAAAATGAGGACAATAACAATAACAATAATAATAACCACCACTCCACAGGATAGTTGTATTGAGTTAACATCTGTGGAGCACTTAAAACTGGGTGGCTCAGTCCTTGAACATCTGCCTTCCGCTCAGGTCCTGGTCCCAGGGTCCTGGGATCGAGAGCTGCATTGGACCCCTGTTCAGCAGGAAGCCTGCTTCTCCTTCTCCCACTCCCCCTGCTTATGTTCCCTCTCTGGCACTCACTCTCTCTCCCTCTTTCTCTCTCTCCCTATCTCTGTCAAATAAAGAAATAAATAAAATTTAAAAAAACATAAACAAAAACCATGCTCTGCATGGGATAGGCAGTCAGCTCTGGGTAACTTTTAATGTTGTTCATATTAATCATTAAGATAAGTGGACTCTTAATTTTGAATTTGTGTGTGATCAATAGCTTTCTTCCTCTTTAAAATGGTTTTGGATGAGCAGAGAAAACTTCCTGCCTCAAACAAATGAAAGTCTGTACCTTTTTCCTTGAATTGGTGAGGAAAAGACATCACGTGGATAGATTTCTGCACGGGCCTTTAGAGGTGACCTCTGGGTTGAGCTGAAGTTTTGAAGGTGAGCCTTGAGCACACAGCAGGAAGGACATGGGCTTTCTTACCACCTAACATGGGTCAATGCTAAAACTTGGAAAACAAAGGTGGAGGAGGGGTCCTGGTGAATGTGGCTGCCCCCTCCCGTCCAGGCCGGCCTGTGAGTCAAGCCCACTAAGCACATTCTGCTTCTCCCATATTCAGCACGAAGCTGCAAAGCTGAGGTGATCTCTGCAGAGAGGCAGTGAATCGAGAGGTTAGCAGTGTTTATTGATTTAGTAATTCGCACGCACTTTTCCGGCCAGATTCTCTTCCCGGAGACTCTGACAGCCGCAGCCAGCAGCTAATGCAATGCAGGGCTGTGGGCAGGCAGGGCGGTGGGAAGGAGTTCGACTGGGAGGCCAGTGGAGCAGGGGAGGCCTACCTGAGCGGGAGAGGAAGGAGGCTTCCCCACAGGCATAGCGGTCATAGGTCAGCATGCTTCGGGCAATGCAATGATTATTTCCACAAAGTGCTCCCCTAATTCCCCTCCAGACATTATGACTTATTTCCCTGTCCCTAGAAGCGCTGTCTGGAGATGCCCTCAGATGCCAGCACCCCCAGAGATGCCTGTGATAAGAAAGACTGCTCCATCCCAGGTTATGCCGATAGGAAGGGACAGTTCCATCCAGTGACTGTGCAACATGGGCATTCAAGTCTCCCCACTGCCTAGTACTAGATACAGCTTGGGAATTTCTGTAACGAGGCTTGTCTCCACAAGGTGATTTTTGTTCCAAGTGCTGTTGGGAGATAAAGGAGATCAGCCATACCTGGGGGGCCCTGACCAGGCCAAGGTGACCCAAGGTGGACTGTAGTCTTCATCAACCCCATGTCCTCCTCTGTCTTCCGACCTTCAGGAGCCCCAGAACTTTCCTGGTCCAAGGCTCCTCCCACTAGGGGAGAAAGCTCTGGACCAACTGCTTGGTCCAGAAGTTGCCTGGGTGTCACAGCTCCTGGTGAAGCGGGACCAGATAGTCTGTGATGACAATCCAAGGGAATCGGGTCCAGGACAGAATGGCAGACACCAGGCATGGGAACTGGGAAGCAGAGAAGGCGCACTGGTTTGGGATTCACACCTCCTGGTCATATATACCTTCTAGCTTTTCCTTCTCCATACCTTTCCTCACTGTCATAGCCAAGTCACAAACTCTCCCAAGGGTAAGTGACTAATGCATGTCAGATACCACCCTAGGCATCAGGAATGCAAGGAGGAATCAGCAAGAGATGTCCTTGCTCCAAGCTGCCGGTCTCATGGTCTTAGGGGAGACATCCTTCCACCCATCAACCCCACCATCCACTCAGTAAATACTTATCAAACACCTGCTAGGTACTGTTACTTTAGATAGATAGATAAGGTAGGTAGACAATGATGCTAGATGGATAGGTTGATAGCCACTACTGAGTTTTCTTTTTTCCCACTGACACCCCACTGAGGGCAGAGAAGAGGTTTATTCTCCCCAGGACCTCTTCCCAAGGCCCCATGAGTGGTACTGACCATCACTGCTATAAATCCAGAGAGAGGAGAGATGATTGTGGGGTGGTTTTTATAACAGAAGCTCTGCGGATGCAGCAGCCCCTAAGCTTGACCTCAAAAGAATCATGAGTTTGAGATTGGCCCACAGTGTATCACCCAGACCGTCTGTCCTGCCCACCTCTGGGACTTGAAGCAGATACAATATGTTGAGGGTCATGGGAGAGATTGGTCCACCAGGGCTCCTTCCAGGAAAAGAGTCTCTACTCTCCGTGGGCCAGCTAAAAGAGGACTCATTCACTTGCCTCCTCACGTGCTCAGACAGACGACTGTGTGAAGTACAAAGCCCCCTTGGCTGAGTACGACGGCTCTCTGAGCCCAGCTCCCAAGCTTGCACTCTGCTTTCAAGACCCAGATTCCCTGAAGAGTTGGTGTCTGCAGGTCCTTCTGGAAGTCCCTAGAAGGGGTCTCAGTCAGGGCTCACACACAACTGCCAAGCAGTCTCCAGTAACTCCCCCACCCTGACCTGCACCTGCCGAGCACCATGTGCTCCATGGGCCTCCTTCGCCTCCTGAAGCCCACCCCCCCTGCCTCTGCTCCTGGCTCCCATTTCTGGATCAGTTAGGGTGCCGTAAGGACAAAGAAACCCCAGGTATTTGAACACAGAGAATTTGATATGAAGAATTTTTTATGACTTAACGGAAATCTTTATTTTTCTCAATGAGAATTTTTATTGAGATATAATTGACACATAACGTTGTATTGAAGAAATGTTCACTGAATGAGAAGGTAAAGAGTACTCTGAGGTATCACGGGTAGCAAGTAAGAGAAGCAGCCACCTCCCCTTGGGCTGGGGACACGAGGGAAGAGACTGGAATTGTTGGAGCTCTTAGAAGCTTGGAAAGGGGGACCTGGCAGAGCTGGGACCCGCAAATCTAGAGAGGAGGTGCAGGAGGCAACCTCTGAGCTCAGAGGATGCCCCTGGGGCTGAGACCCAGACTCTGAGGAGGGGATGGCCGGAGATTGGGCAATGCAGCTAATTCTGCAGAATGCAAACTGGAAAAAATGCAACGTGGATCCAGTGGCAGCTTTGGGAAGGAGCTGCTGCTGCGGGGGGTGGGGGTAGAGGGGGTGGGCAGAAGCAGCTGTGCGAGGCGCTGGCAGGAGCAAAAGGCAGAAGGCAGCTTCCTCTTCCAGCCTTTGAGTCTCTCGAGCGCCCCCTGGCGGTGAATCTGACCTGCACGCTGGCGAAGGAGAACTGTGGGGCCCAGCATCCCGGAATCAGGGCTTCTTGCCTGCAGCCCGGGTGTTGGCTTGCCTACAGCATCACGCAACAAAGCCCAGAGAGATCTATGATGCTGGGAAGCATGCTGTCTCCTATTTTGTGCGAAGAGCTGCTGGGTGATTCTCATCTTTCCCTGCTCTGACAAGGACGAAGATGCGGGTCCACGAGGATGGGTCCAAAGACAGACATGGAAAAGAGAGGGAAGGGGGGACCCAGAATTCATCCTCCTGTTCGGAGACAGGTCATGCCACAGGGATAGATGTGTAACAAAATAGGAACGCCTTCTAGAGAGAAATCATCCTCTGAGGCAAATTAATTTCTGAAGAAACTTCTACCAATTGACAAAGCCCATTGGAATCCCAGCAGTGGACATGGCTTGAGGCCAAGGTGGGCTCCATAGAGCCACAAGGACACTGCAAGGCAGACAGTCGAGGGCTGTCCTTCCCACTCTAGAGCTCAGGAAACCGAGGCTCAGAGGAATCAGCCAGGCAGACAAGGGGTGGTGTGAGCAGAACTTCTGAGCTCTTAACATAATACTTACTTGATCAGCTTGTCCAACAAAGGAGGAAGGAAAGTCTGCAGGGTTTCAGTGGGGTTACAAATTTAGGCTGCCCCCCCCTCTGCAGAGGAATCAGACTCAGCTAGGGCTGGCTCTCATCCTTGCAGCCGCAGGCTGGGAACCTGAGGGCTTGGGCAGGCTGGGTCCCATAAGGGGAGGCTAATTGCTCTGATTGCACACCAGGGCAGAGTGTTTCTGGAACTGCAGAACTCTGACTGAGGAGGAAATACCAGCGGAACATTTTTGATGAATAATTCAGCAAACTGAAATGGGAAATGAGAAAGTTTTCTCTCTACTACTGTGGAATCTGGAACAAGGGGAAAACAGTAATAGCAGTGAAGCTTAGCATTCTGGTCTCCCCCCAGTAAAGCCTTTTCTCTGCATAACCATGCGGAACAGAGCACCTGGGCTTGCTCTCCTCGGTCTATAGAACTCCAGCTGAGGTAGGAGAACACTTGGGCCACCTGGGATTGAGGGTAAATTTGATCTCTTCACTGCCACCTTCCCTTTCAAGCACTATTCTACAAATTTCAGCTGGGTGATTCCCGAAAGCCAAGCACTGTACTGGTTGGTAAAGATTCCCGTAGTGAAGACAATAGTTTTCTTTTGTCATGGCATGTTGAAGAGGAAGGTTTTCAGATATTAGATTAAAAAACACAGCAGATGGTATTTTATCTATAATTTGAGGTATGTGCTATGACCGTCAGGGTCTAACCTGAAAGGTAGAACTACTCTGAGTACATAGAACAGAGAGAATTGAATGCAGGGATATGTTATTTACATGCCAGTGACACAGTCTGGGACAGTGAAGTAACTCAGAGACTGTTAGCAGCAGGAAGCCTCTCAAAAAAGGCAGAAGGGAAGAGGTGACGCTGTCTGAGTCCAGGACCTGAGGCCATCTGGGAGATAGGAACCAAGATTGAAACTGCTTAAGGGGAATTAGGACCATAGAATGAGTAGATATCTAGTGTGAATGGAAAATATAGGGGAACCTCTGCTTTTCCAGGTAAAATAGAGGCAATAGAGAAAGCAGAAAACCCCACCTTGTCCCCTCTTTCTGTTTTTGTGACGCCCATCAGTACCTCCCAATAGCTGAGCCTCTGCAAAAGTCAGGAAGCAAGATAGTCTAGGAAACATAGTCCTCAGGAGTCAGTCAGTCCCTTAAAGGTACGAAGTGAACTGGGTAAGGATAGGAAGATAGATTTGAGAACCAACAGGCCAGGAAAACCAGCACTCACTCTCTGAAGGAAAAGAACAGACTTTTTTTTTTTCAATTTATTTATTTTCAGAAAAACATTATTCATTATTTTTTCACCACATCCAGTGCTCCATGCAAGCCGTGCCCTCTATAATACCCACCACCTGGTACCCCAACCTCCCACCCCCCCCAGCTTCAAACCCCTCAGATTGTTTTTCAGAGTCCATAGTCTCTCATGGTTCAAGAACAGACTTTTACAAGGAAATTAAAGGGATAGTGTTATTAAACTGGATGATCATGGGAAGTCTCTTTGAGGCAGTTAGGTTGAAACATAAAGGATTACAAAAAGCTGTCTAAGCAACAGGAGGTGGCCAGGAGAGAAAGGACTTTCTAGGCATGTGCAAAGGCACTGTTGGCCAGCCTGTACATAGAATGAGGGAATGAGTATAACTAGCTTAAGGTGGAGATGTAGTTGGGACAAGTGATGCTAAGGAGTTGTGTGGGGTTTCAGAGAAGGAAGAATTCACAGCCAGTTGCCTTCAATAGAAAAGAGGTTTTGAAAAGCTTGTTTTTAAACTCACATAGTATGTGTTTAGTTTTAGCCAAAGCAAAAACTAAAAACTTTCCAAATGTTCCAAGAATATGTGACCAAATTTTCTTTATGAAGAAGCTAATGTTAAATTCATGGTAGTTTCCCCTGAATTTATATATATATATAATATTTTATACATCATATATTATATATATTTATTATTATAAATTATTATATAGTATATATTTTATACATACATATATTATATGTATAAATATATTTTTATATATTTACATTTATATACAGTTTCTCAAGCTATGCCTTAGAGAGTCTGTGAGGAAATATTTAATACAGTAGATTGACTTTTTCTGGATCAGTTTTTTTTCCAGATTCTCCCAGGTGACTACCCACAGAAATGAGCAACAATTCTTCACTACACTTTGCCTCTGCCACCAACATGACTTGCTTCCATCCCTTTCTCTCAGCCCCTATGGGACCTTACCAGACTTATTGAAATGCCTGTGAAAGTGTGACTTGTTTTAAATGCATTCCAAACTACGCTTTTATGCACAGTTAATCTTATTTTGTGCTTCTTGTGAATACATTTTAAACTATCTTAAATTTTAATGAGATGGAATTCTTAGAAATAGATTATTCCATAAACTGCAGACTTCCACGGTGCCTAGTACAATGTCAGGAAAGCACAAATGCATGCAATTTTTATGAGTAATAATTCAGTAAATCTATGTTTTGTTAATTTTTTATTCAAAACTTGTAACCGTGAGGAGCCAGAATTATATTAATTGACATGGTGTTAAAAAGATATTGGGGAGTTCTATTTTTAGCCATAATGGAGTAACTGGGACCAGACTTATCTCCCCACTGTTGAGAACTACAAAACCGAACAACATACATAAAGCAACAGTTTTCAGACATTGGGCAACAGTGCTATCTGAGAAAAAGATCAAGTTTGATGAGTTGACTCTAACCACGGTTTTCTGTTGGAAGGTGCTTTCTGCAAGGAAGGGGATCCAAGCAGAGCATTGCTCTTTCCGAGTTGAAGAGGCAGAAGCTGTCACTCAGAAAAAAATGAAAGAGCTGAATTTTTTGAGGCATAGCACTGAAAAGGGAAAAACTGCTTAAGTAAAGAGCTCCAGAGAGTGCACAGGGATCCCTTGAGTCTGTTGCTGATTAGTAAATCACGGAGCCATAGAGTGAATGAAGATCCACGAAGCTAAGAAAAACTGGGAAGCTGTAAGCAAAACAATTCGCAGATATCACATAAGGCTGAGAGGAAATCAAATCTCACCAAATGCAATGGAGACTTCTCAGACTCTCAGGCCTTCGCTGGAGACCCAGATGAGTCATGTCTTAGCAGTGGAGCTCAACCTACTCTTGGAATCAAACCTACTCAGGACCACCCTAAGAAAACTTAAAACCTTGAAAACAAACCTCAGAAGAATCAAGCTTATCTGCACGTAACTTAACTGCCTGCCATTAAAAAAAGTCCAACACCCTTTAAAAGCACACAAAATCCAGCACCCATGAATGTAAAGTTCACAATGAATTGCATCCTGTCAAAACTTAATGAGATACATGAAGAAACAAGACATGGTGATCCAAAGCCTGAAGAAAAATCAGAGTTGAAACAGGTATGAGGAATTAACAGACAGAGATGGTGGAATTTAACAAACAAGATGTTTAAAACAACCATCATAAATGTTTTCAAGGGGTCAAAGGAAGGCAGAAATTCAATAAGCATAGAAATACAAGACATAAAAATTAATCATACAAAACTTGTAGAGATCAAAAATATCTAGGGCGCATAGGTGGCTCAGTTGGTTAAACGGCTGCCTACGGCTCAGGTCATGATCCTGGAGTCTCAGGATCAAGTCCTGTAGCGGGCTCCCTGCTCAGCAGGGAGTCTGCTTCTCCCTCTGACCCTCCCGCTTCTCATGCGCGCTCTCTCTCACATTCACTTTCTCTCTCTCTTAGATGAATAAATAAAATAAAATAAAATATCTAAGATGAAAAATTCACCAGAAAGGATTAGTAGTAGATTAGACATTGAAGAAAAATGTCCACTGATCCTGAAGACATAGGAATGAAAACTATCCAAGATGAAGCACCAAAGGGGGGGGGGGGAAGACTTAAAAAATAGAACTGTAGTTTCTGGGAAAATATTAAACAATCTAACATTTGTGTATGGGAGTCCCAGAAAGAGACGGGACAGACAGAAAAAATATTTGAAGAAAGAGCCAAAATTTTTCAAATTTGATTAATATTATAAACCCATAGATCCAGAAAGTTCAGTATATGCCAAGCAGGATAAATACAATGAAAACCACATCAAGACACATTATATTCAAATTTCTGAAAACCCATGATTAGAAGAAAAATTTTAAAAACAACAAAAGAAAAAATACACATTACATAAAGAAGAACAAAGCTATGAATCTCACAAACTTCTGTTCAGAAGCTATGCAAACCAAAAAACAATAGGACCTCATTAAAATGCTGAAAGAAAAAAAATCCATCAACCTAGAATATTATACACCCCCCAATCTTTCAAAAATTAATGCAAAACAGACTTTTTCAGACAACAAAAACAAAGAAGATAATTTGTCACCAACAAAAGTGCATTACAAAAAATGTTAAGTGTGGCTTTTCAGGCAGAGATAAATTACATGAGATAAAAACTTGAATTTACCCAAAGGAAGAAAGAGTGCTGGAAATATGAAATAGTTGGATAAATATAAAGGGTAGTTTCTTCTCATTTTTCTCAACGATATGAAGTAAAATTGCTAATAATGTCATGTGTTTTATAGCATATGTGGAAGCAAAGTAGATGATAATAATATCACAAAAGATAGGTAGAGAAAGTAGAGGGATGCTGTGTTAAGGTTCTTATAGTACACACTAAATGATATAACTGAAGATGAGCTAAAATACGTGAAAGGCATATTCTGTATACTTGAGCAAACAAAAAATCAAAAAAACAAAAACAACCCCTTCCTAGGGGTAACTAATAAACCAAAGTGACAGTATAATAGAATACTCAAAAATAGTCCAAAAGAAAGCTGAAAAAAGAAAAAAAATGGCATAAGGAATAGACAGGACAAACAAAATTCAACAGCAAGATGGTAGCTTAAATCCAGCTATATGGATAATTACATTGTGTGTACATTGTCTAAGCATTCCAAATCAAAGTAGAAATAATTAGACTGGAAATTAAAAAGCAAGACTCAACTATGTGCCATATATATATATATTTTTTTTTCTTTAAGTCTTTAAAAATCAATACACGGGGGACCTGAGTGGCTCAGTGGGTTAAGCCTCTGCCTTCGGCTCAGGTCATGATCTCAGGGTCCTGGGATGGAGCCCCGCATCAAGCTCTCTGCTCAGCAGGGAGCCTTCTTCCCCCCTTCCTCTGCCTGCCTCTCTATCTACTTGAGATCTCTCTTTATATATCAAATAAATAAAATCTTAAAAAAAACCAATACACAAATAGATTTAAAGTTCTAGGGTAGAAAATGTCATACTGTGCAGAGATACTCATAATAAAGAAGTTAGAGTAGCTAAATTAATATCAGACAAAGTAGGATTCAGTACTAGCAATTATTACTAAGAATAAATAGGGACATTGCATAACTACAAAGGATCAAATCATCAATAAAATAGAAGTCTTGAATGTCTATCCACCCAATAAATAGAGCCTCAAATATATATATATACCCCAAAACCAAAAGGAGGGCGCCTGCATTGCTCAGTTGGTTAAGTATCTGCCTTCAGTTCAGGTCATGATCTCAGGGTCCTGGGATCAAGCACCACATCAGGCTGCCTGCTCAGCGGAGAGTCTGCTCCTCCATCATTCTCTGCCACTCGTTCTCTCTCTCTCTCTCTCTCTCTGAAATAAAGAAAGTTTTTTTTTTTTTTAAGGGAGAAATAGACAAATCCACAGTTTTCGTGGGAGACTTCAACATTCCTGTCTCAGTTGTCAGAGAAGACCAGAGTTGCCAGAGAAGACTGGAAACATGTTGCCAACCAACTTGTCTTGACTGACAAGTCAAGGATACTGTAGGATACTCCAACCAACACAGCAGAATATTCTTTTCAGGTGCACATAGAATATTCTCCAAGATAGATCATATCCTAAACCATAAAACAAGTCTCAATAAACATAAAAAGGATTTAATTAACACATTATATTTTCTAATTAGTTTGAATAAACTAGAAATTAACAATAGGTATCTCAGGAAACCTCCAAATATGTGGAAATAAAACAGCACAATTCTAAATTACCCATTAGTCAAAGAAAGAACAAAAAAAATTAGAAATGAAAAATTCACTAGGATTTGAGATTACAGAAAAAAGAATCAGTGACCCTGAAGGAAGATGCAGAGTCACACAGAGTGAAGTTGTCTTTCTTCTCCATCTAGATGTTGTCATAACAGAATGATGATCAGAATGATGCAGCCATCTTGTTAACAGCCAGATGATGGAGCCAACCCTCCATGATGACAGGACCAAGCAATAGAAAGAGCCTAAGTCCTAAGTGACATAGGTGAACTGCTAAATCAACCAACCCTTGAGCCTGCCCTTGTTTGTTGACCTTCAGCTCTGTAAGAGGGTGCATTACCTTTATACCTAAGTCATTTGAACCTAGTTCTATCTCTTGAAGCTGAAAGATTCTGATACATCCTTTGTGCCAGTATGGTGGGTTGAACATAAGAGGAATTAAGAGTTTGCAGAAGGAGGACATATTTTGTTTATGGAAAACTTCCATACTACCTCTATTTTTCCTCCTTGGTGGGGGTGGGGTGGGATAGGGTCACTCAGACACCATTTGACATTGCAGAATGTCAAAATTAGAAGGGTTTTTTTTACTTGTTCCTCTCAAGGATATTTTTTGTCCTCCTCAGCTACATTGGATTTCCACCACCATCATACTTCTCACTTTATTTCATCACTATATTGTTTTCTTTTTTTTTTAAGATTTTATTTATTTATTTGACAGAAAGAGACACAGTGAGAGAGGGAACACAAGCAGGGGGAGTGGGAGAAGAAGAGTAGGCTTCCTGTTGAGCAGGCACCTCAGTGTAGGGCTTAATCCCAGGACCCTGGGATCATGACCTGAGCCAAAGGCAGACAATTAACGACTGAGCCACCCAGGCACCCCACTATATTGTTTCCTTGACAGAGCTTACTGCCATCAGAAATTACCTTTTAATTTGTTTTCTTGTTGGTTATTTAACTTTCTCTTCTGGAACATGAACTCCCTGAGAATAGGAACTTATCTGTTGTGGTGGAGATTTTTGGGTCATATTTCTTTCTGTCATCCTTACAAACAGAACTCCTATGATGATGGTGTGGCAACATACCTAGTTTGCAAAGCCATATTTCCCAAACTGCCTTGCTGATTCGATGGAGGAAATAATGCTGTGGGTTTTCTTGGAAAACTCTTAGAGGGAAGGAGCTTCCTTTTGTCCATTTCCCTTCTTCCTTATTCCTGCCTGATATGTGATATGATGGCTGGAGTTACATTAACTATGCTGGGACAATGAGGTGACCTTGATGATAAAATAGCGTAAGAATAACATTACAGAGGAAAAAAAAAATCCTGTGTGCCTGGTGACTATAGAGCCACCATAACAGCTCTGATCTGTGATCTCTGATCTTGCTTTATAAACAAATAAATCCTCAATCTTATTTAAGCTGTTGTTCTTTTGGCTTTCTATTATATGAGGCCAAATCTAGTCTTCATTGATAAATTTATCCTCTTTATAAGTATGTCTCTAGGGTTTTACAACAGCACCTGGCTCATCATAGCTACTCAAATAATATTTGTGGAGTAAAGAATGGGTTCCACCTCCCACGCTAACAGATGAGGGCACTGGATCCAGGGAAAGGAAACAATTTGCTCATGTCATAGAGCTGGTAAGGGGCAGACATGGGATCATGTTCATTGCCTGTATTGCCCAGCTTCCCATGGCATTACGGATGTGGCAGAAGGAAACCATCTGCCCATCACCTCCATGGTCCCATCTGCCCTTCTTCTGCCCCAGTGCATCTGGCTTAACCTTTTATCCACACCTGCCACACCAGCTTAGTGGAATAGTAGTAGCATCCTACTACTGCTGTGGGTGTAGCAGCAGTAGCAGCAGCAACCCAGACTGTCTCGTTCACCTGCCTGAGGACCCACTGCCTGAGGACATCTGCCTTAAGGGCCCACTTAACTCTACCAAGGCAGGGAGCTTCTCCCTGGTCCTTAGTCCCCACCCTCCTCAGATTATACCTTTCCAGCAGGTTTCGCTACATGTATAGAGGGCCCCCACCATTTGGGTGGCACCCAGCCAGGTGCTCAGAAATGTCATCTGCCCACCCATTTGGAGTACCAAAAGCATGATTAGGAGCACCCTTATCCCAGGTCCACTCCAGAGCTGGCCTCTAACTGAGCTATCCCAGAAGGACCATTCTCTTGCTCCCTGCAGATCAGCATGATATGTGGACAGATGGAATGCCATGATGTCCTAGGATAACATCTTTCTTGCCTGCCCCACCCCTCCACACCCAGACATGGGGGAGAGAGTTTAGGTTCTTATACATCACCCATTCTTAAGCATATTCTTCTTTTCCCATAATTCCTAGATCTAAGTTATTAAGGGAGCCATTTAGGACTCTTGCCAAACCTGAATTGGGTTAAAAGTTTTAATGCCCAGATCAGCAAATCCTCTTCTGTTTAACAGACAGAAGCTCAATTTATTTTCTCCCTGATTGGAAGAATACAAGACGGTAGCAGTAATAATAATAATAATGGTAATAATAATAATAACAGCAAGCATATGTAAGTATTTATGAAACTCCAGACATAGTGCTAAGTGTTTTATATAAACAGTCTCATTCAATTTTTGCAATGACCTGATGAAGTATCATTGTTCTTTTTTATAGAGAAAAAAATGAGGCTCATATAGGTTAAAGAACTTGACAAGGCTATAGTTGATAAGAGGAAGAGTGGAAATTAACTCTCTAGACTGAACTATTATTTCCATATGATACCATATCTCTGTGAGCCACCACATTGTTATTACCCCCAATAAAGAGAATGCGACTTTCTGCTTGCCTTTATTCAATATTTACTGAATTTTGTAAATATTGGTCCCAAGGTAAATACTGGGGCTTTAAAGACACTCCAAGGCGCCTACCATTTCAAGATGCCTTATTCAGTCAGGACAGAGGTCAAGGGGGACTTTGATGAAAGTAAAAATAGGCAAAATTCCAATCCACACTTTTAAAAGAGAGCTGCTGTCTGAAAAATGGGAGCCTAAGAGATCAGTTTATACCAGGTGGTTTACTTTAGGAAGTTTTTCTGGGGAACAGGCATATGGAAATGAGGCATATGGAGCAAGAGGAAAAACCAATGGAATATGTGTTCTACAGTTGGTCATTGTTGTGGTCATCTGGGGCCTGATCCTATTAGGACTTCTTAGGACCATGTGGAATGTGCTTTAAATTTGGTGTGGCTGTGGGATGGAAGAGGGCATCATGTATCTGCCAGCTTCTGCTCTCATTGGTCATGGATTGCTCCATTAGGTGATAAATTGCACACACTATCTCTGCCCAAAAGCAGGCCCTCCATGGGTAGGGCAGGGGAAAAAAGTGACAAGCAACTCTGCGTTTGGTATGTCAGTTAGCTGAAGACAAGAACCCTTGATCATTGCAAGAAATATATTGAACTTCAACCTGAAGCAAGGGGACTTCCTGCTAACCTGCAGCAAATCCATTCCCTCTGGATGAAGTCTTGGTGAAAAGTCTTTGGAGACCATCCACCCAAGCCCAAGTGGCTTCTGATCCAATTTATTCCCCTCATCTCTTCTCCACACTGTTTAATTCCTACAACAAAGAGCTGACCAAGAAAGCATTAGCTTCCATTACAAAATAAGTAATATGAAAGGAAATGATGCAAAATCTATGTAAATATGCCAGAAGAATAAGATAATGATACCATCATGACAAACAAAAAGCAGATAAATAATGATAAATAATTTATGCCAGGAAACATGCAACAAAGTAGAGGAAAATTTATAGACCAATGCTTCTTCATGCAAGAGAACAATAGTTATATATATAGCTATATATAGTTATATATATAGCTATATATATATAGCTATATATAGTTATATATATAGCTATATATAGTTTTATATATATATATATATATATATCTTTACTGAAAAAAGAGCTCAAAGAAGAGAATAAACATTCAAAGAAGGGATGATATTGTAACAGAAGAAGGTGAAAAATGATTGGCAGATCTCCAAAAAAAAAGTATTTATTTATTTATTTGACAGACGGAGATCACAGAGAAGCAGGCAGAGAGAGAGGAGGAAGCAGGCTCCCTGCTGAGCAGAGGACCCAATGCGGGGCTCGATCCCAGGACCCTGGGATCATGACCTGAGCCGAAGGCAGAGGCTTTAACCCACTGAGCCACCCAGGTGCCCCTCAAAAAAAGTATTTAAAAAATAAAAGTAATATAAAAACTGGGGCACCTGATGGCTCAGTCATTTCAGCATCTGACTCTTGATTTTGGCTCAGGTCGCGATTACAGGGGTCATGAAATCATGCAGGGTCAGTGGCTCTACACTCACCGGGGAGTCTGCTTCTCTTCCTCTCCCCCCACCCCTCCCCTCTTGCTCCCCCCGACTTTGACACCCACTGAATATTAAAAAAGTAATATTAAAAACAGATAAAGAAAAAATAATGAAACTTGGAAAATAGGGATAAGATAGTGTAGCAAAGGTTTTTAATCTCCATATTCAAAAATTTTTTTTCATTTCAGTAAACTTTTCTTCTGCTATAACTGAGTATTTTATAGTATTTTATTCTCTTTTTTAAGGATACTGATTATGCCTATGTAGGTTCTTCTTTGTCTTTCATATTTTTATTTCTTTCAAATGCTGTCAACTTTTATCTTACCAACTTATTCATGGAGTCATGAGGCAGAGAGACAAACGGCTTTGCTTTAGACTTGTCTACACAATATTCAGTACTAGAAGACAGGAAATCAATGTCCACAAAGTCATCAAAGAAAAAAAATGTAACCAATTTAGGGTGAATTTATTCCGGCAGAGTTGTCATTCAAGAGTAATGACATACAAAAATATGATCAAATATACGAAAATTAGGGAATACAGCTTTCCTCAAAATATCAATCTTTCTAAAGACAAATGGAAGGGCCAAGGTGAAAGGACGGGTGGTGAGCATCAAACCCATTTACATACAGAACTAAGGCTAAACTAGGGAAATGTCAGTTACAGAACAGAATGTAAATGTTAAAAATCATGACAGTGTAAATAATATTTCTAATAAAAATCAAGAAATGAAGGGAAAGATTCAGTGGTGCAGAGCAGTTTAAACTCTCCAGTTTTCTCAAATTTCACAGGAGGCAGACAATAAACACACTACTAATAAAAAGCTAACTAGTAAGTGTGTCTGTATATTGTGAAATCATAAAAGGTAAACATGAAAAATAATCATATAATGAACACAAATCCAGTGGTATATGATACAGAGGGAAGTTAGAAGTATAAATGTGTAATTATTCAAATTTCACTTTGGGAAATAAGTAGACATTACCACGAAGGGATATCTTAAAAATGATTTTAAGTTATTATATACAACTTTAGGGTAGTTTTTATGTTAAGATTATAAAATTTTTTCAAAATAGATGAAATTTGAACATCCCAAATTTTTAGAAGGCAAACACACATATATATGCATGCACACACAGACATACAAGGAAAACAAAGAGAATAGAAACAATATAGCGAATGATTAAAACCAGCATGACGTAGAGTGATATATTCAAACTCCTTAATCAAAAAATATTATGCACATAGGATATATTTATTTATAACAAGATACAATACTTCCAATAGGGTTAAAAAGTAAGACTTAAATATGTGCTATATATAAGAGATAAAGCAATAGAGAAAAATCAATGGAACAAATAGCTGATTCTTTGAAAAAACTTTTGGCAAGAATGACAAAACTAAAAGGAGAACACACAAATCACCACAGATCCTGCAGGCATGAAAAGGAAAGTAAGGGAATATTACAAACTTCTTCTCAAAAATTTGAGTAAGATAAATGAATCAATTCCTTGAAAACCACACTCAACAAAGATAGAGGAGATCATCTGAATAAAGCCACTGAAATTTTAAGTTCATAATTTGTAAGTTCCCAAAAGAGAAGTCATCATTCACAGATGGTGTCACTGGAGAATTTTACCAAATACTTAAAGAAAAATTAACACCAATTCTATACCATATCATCTAGAAAAACAAAGAAGACGATACAGGGCATGAAAGGAAGTCAAGGGTGATTCCAAGGTCTCTGAAAAAAAGAAGGATGGAGCTGCCGTTAACCAAGATGAGGAGACAGAAGATGAAGTCATAAGAGGAAGCAGGAGTAATCAGTGTTGGTTTTCAACATTGTAACCTTGAGATGCTTATAAAGCCTGACAATGTGACATTAAGTAGCAGTAAAATTCAGGAGAGTCATGCTTGAAGATACTGACTGGAGAACATGAGTGTCTGTGACAACCTACAGAGGATGAATGAAGGGTATGCCTCTTGAGGGATCCCTGGGTGGCTCAGTTGCTTAAGCGGCTGGTTCTTGATTTTGGCTCAGGTCATGATCTCAGGGTCCTGGGATCTAGCCAGCATGGGGTTCTGCGGTCAGCAGGGAGACTGCTTCCAGATTTTCTCTCTCTCCTTCTGCCCCTCTACCTGCTCACAGGCTCTCTCTAAAAAAAATGAATAAATCTTCAAAAAAAAAAAAAGTGTGCCTCATAACACTGCAGCATCTAGGGTTAGATTTGCAAATATTTTATTTAAGACTTGTACATTGGTGTTCACAAATTTATAGGTGAATTTGGTATAAAATTTTATTTCCTTTTGTTGTCTTTGTCTACTTTTCATGTCAAGACTATACTAGTTAAAGTAAATGGTGTACTCCTTGGATTAGTTTTGTTTATAATCTTCAAACGTCCCAACTTCCAAATATACAAGATGCATTTTCTAAACCTTCAAAGAATTTTAGAAGACCAACTTTTTGTGGATACTTTCTTTTTGGAGCAGCTTTAGGCTCACAGCCAAATGCAGAGGAAGGTACAGGTATTTCCCATATACCTTCCACCCCCACACTGCACAGCCTCCCCATTATCAACATCCGCCACCAGAGCAGTACATTTGTTACACGTGATGAAACTACATTGACATATCATTATTCCCCAAGTCCATAGTCTGCCTTGGAGTTCACTCTTGGTGTTGATCGTTCTATGAGTTTGTATAAATGGGTCATCCCATGTATCGATCAGTATAGCATCATACAGATAAGTTTCACTGCCATAAAAGTCCTCTGTGCCCTACCTATTCCTCTCTTTCCAGTCCCTGGAAACTGTGGGTCTTTTACTATCTCCATAATTTTCCAGAATCCATGTAGTGGCATTTGTATACTATGTATTTTCAGCCTTTTTAGATTAGCTTCTTTCACTTAGTAATATGCACTTAGGGTTCCTCCATGTGTTTTCATGGTTTAATAACTTCTTTCTTTTTAGCACTGAATAAGATTCCATTGTCTAGATGCACCAGATTTTTTAAAACATTTAAAAATTTTTTTATTTAAATTCAATTTAATTAACACATAATGTATTATTAGTTTCAGAGTCGAATTCAGTGATTTATCAGTTGCATACAACGCCCAGTGCTCATTACTTCAAGTGCCCTCCTAAATGCCCATCACCGAGTAACCCCCATCCCCTCACCTACCTACCCTCCAGCAACCCTCAGTTTGAGTCTCTAATGGTTTGCTTCTCTCTCTGTTTTCCTCTTATTTTGTTCTTCCTTCCCTTCCCCTACTTTCATGTTTTGTTTCTTAAATTCCACTTTTGAGTGAAATCATATGGTCTTTGTCTTTCTCTGGCTGACTTATTTCACTTAGCATAATACCCTCTAGCTCCATTCACATCATTGCAAATGGCAAGATTTCATTCTTTTTGATGGCTGAATAACATTCCACTGTGTGTGTGTCTGTATGTGTCAGTGTATACACAGCATATATGTGTGTGTATGTGTATATGTATGTGTATGCGTATATGTATGTATATGTGGCATATGTATGTGTATATAATACACACACATATATATACACATATATACATATATACACATATACATATACATATGCTGCATCTTTTTTTTTTAAGATTTTGTTTATTTATTTGACAGAGATCACAAGTAGGCAGAGAGAGAGAGGAGGAAGTAGGCTCCCTGCTGAGCAGAGGACCCAATGCGGGGCTCGATCCCAGGACCCTGGGATCATGACCTGAGGCGAAGGAAGAGGCTTTAACCCACTGAGCCACCCAGTCGCCGCTATGTTGCATCTTCTTTATCCATTCATCTGTCCATTGACCTCTGGGCTCTTTCCATAGTTTGGCTATTGTGGACATTAGATACACCACAGTATATTTATCCATACAGCTACTAAAGAACATCATGGTCGTGCCTAGGTTTGAGCATTTGTGAATTATGATGCTAAAAACTACCTCTGTGCAAGTTTATGTGTGCACATAAACTTTCAATTCCTTCGGGTAAATACCAAAAAGTTCAATTGCTGGATCATACATTAAGAGTATGTTTAATTTTATAAAAACGACCACACTGTCTTCCAAAGTCACTGTATCATTTTGCATTCCCACCAGCAATGGATGAGAGTTCCTGCTGTTCCTCATCCTCAGCAGCATTTGGTGTTGTCTGTGTTTGGGACTTTGAGCATTCTAATAGGTGTGTAGTGGTATCTTATCGTTGTTTTTAATATGCATTTCCGTGATGATATCTGATGTAAGGCATCCCCCTTTCATGTGTTTATTTCACATATATATATATATATATATTTTTTTTTTTTGTGAGGTGTCTATTAAAGCCTTTGACCTATTTTTAATCAGGTTGTTTGTTTTCTTACAGTTGAATTTGAAAAGTTCTTTGTATATTTTGGGTAACCATCCCTTATCAGATGTGACTTCTGCAAATATTTTCTCCCAGTCTGTCACTTGTCTTTTCATTCTCTTGAGAGTGTCTTTCACAGAGCAGATATTTTTAATTTTAATTAAGTCCAGCTTCTCAGTTCTTTCTTTCATGGATTGCACCTTTTGTATTATCTAAATGTCACTGCCAAACCAAAGATCATCTGGGTTTCTCCTATGTTATCTTCTGGAAGTTTTATAGTTTTGCATTTACATTAGAGCTATGATTCATTTTGAGTTAATTTTTGTGAATGATATAAGATCTGGGTCTAGATTCGTTTTTTTGCCTATGGATGTTCAGTTTTTCCAGCAACATTTGTTGAATAGACTCTCTTTGCTCTCTTGTATTACCTTTACTCCTTTCCCAGTTATCAGTTGAATATACGTACAGGGGTCTATTTCTGGGCTCTCTATTTTATTCCCTTGATCTTCTTGTCTAAGTGTTGTCAATACCACACTGTCTTGATCATTAGCTTTATAGTAAGTCTGAAAGTTGGGTAGTGTCAAACCTCCAACTTCGTACTTCTCCAATATTGTTATGGCTCTTCTGGGTCTTTTGTCATTTCACAAAAACTTTAGAATCAGTTTGTCAACATCCATAAAGTTGTGACATCCCGTATTTGTCTATAATTTTGAGGACCCTGTGTCCTCACCTCTCTTGAGGATTCTCATGGAGATGTTGGTTTTTTAATCTGTTCAGGTTTTACCTTTTGTCCTTATATGTGTAATTAGAATTGGTTATATTACCTATCTTATTTTTTCATTGATCATTGGTCTATGTAGTATTTTAATTCCTTTTCTATTCTCTTTGCACTTTGTAATTGCTGATATTAGTTTGCAAAATTAGTTACAAAATCATTGGAATAAATATACTCATTTACTCTCGTAAGATTTACAAAATTCTAGATCTAAAACTATGTCATTTTTAAGTCTAATGTTATTTCTTCTTATTTCTCTCTTTTTTTCAGTTACCTTCTAATGCTGTTTTGATTTTTCTTTCTATCTTTGATGCCCTGTCATTCCATTTTGTTGTTTGTAGGTGTTGACACATTATTATTAACCGTGCTTGGTAAATGATGAGCTTTTCCAATCTGAAGACCTGTATCTGCCTTGATTCATTATGAAGTATTTCATATAGATCAAAAAGGTTAGAAAATAATACAATTGAATATACATGCACCCATCACTCAGTATAAGATAGAAAACATTAAAGTATAATTGAAAGCCAGTATTTACTTCTCCCAATCACATTTTCCTCCCATATCCCTAACAGTAATCACTATCCTAAATTTGATTGCTAAATTCCAGACAGACCTTTATAGTTTTCCTACATATGAATATATCCTAATTTTATGTTTTTAAACTTCAGATAAATGACGTATTATGTAACCTTCAGTAATTTTTGGCTTTAAAAAAATAATCCACCTTTTCTGCAAGTGGCTCTGGTTCACACAGAGCCAGCCAAGGGGTGTGCTGCATTCACAGGGTACATGCTGCAGTTTACTGACCTCTTGCCCCTCTAAGCATCCAAGTGGGGTCTGGGGTTGCCTCTGGAGTTGGAGGAGGTGTGTTCCTGGGGCTGAAGAAGCTAAGTGGGGCCAGCAGGGAGGCATTCTGGGGGCAGCCCTGGCAGATGCAGCTTTAGGTGGAAAGCTCCACATCTCTGCCTCCCTGCCTCCACCAGAGTTGGATGCTTCCTTCTGTTCTTCATCCACATCCTTTTGGTTGTGAGTGGAGCACATTAGTGCTTCTGCTCTAATTTAAAACACTTCATGTGGTAAAGTTGTTGGGTTTTTTTTGAGGCAACCTTTACAAATCTCTCTGTACTCCAGAACAACAGAAAGACTTTAGAATATTTTCAACCTGACAACCTGTCTCTTCTTAAATTTCATTTCTATCCAGTATTTTTTTTCTTCTTATTTCTTTTTATATCATAAACCAACACCTCTATTGTTGGTGTTCTGTGCAATCAATATTTGTTTAGATTTACCCACATGCGTCCACACGGCTGCTACTAACCTTAAGTATTTTTGTGCAAATTAGGAAAAGGAGATTCTTTCTCAAAAAACTTACCTCCATCTGTGAGAAGCAGCATTCATACATACACCACCTAATAACAGAGTACCTAGGAAACTTAGAAGCTACACTGTCTACTTTTGTAACTGGCATCCCCAAATGTGACACTTCTGTGCAATACACAACTTCTACAACTGCACCTGGCAGTCTAGGTTCATCAGATCTTCATTGTACCACAGTTCTTCCTTCTGGGTCAATTTCCATGCAGAAGGACAGTCTTTAGAAGTTCCTTAAGTTCAAGCTTCTAGGAAATAAATTCCACAATTCTTGTTAGCTTATACATGTTTTTATATTAAAATTTTATAAATGTTATTATATTGTGTCTGAGGATAGGTTTAAGTAGTTTAAAACTCCACGTTAGTAGTTCTTTTTTCTCAACAGTTTAAAGACAGTGTTTTACTGTCCTTTGCTTTTGTTGCTGTTAATCAGGAATCTATGGTCAGTCTGAGAGTTACTGCTTGTAACTAACCTGTCATATCTCTTTGCTATTAATTTTTTGTTTTGTTTTTGAAGTTCTGTCAATTCTTTAAAAGTTTGCTATGTAGTCTTCATTGTGCCCTCTGAATCTTTGGATCTATTTCTTTTATCAACTTTGGAAAATTCTGTTATTATCTCTTTGAATATTTTCTCTGCCCTGGTCTCTCTTTTGTCTCTCTGAAATTAAAAGTACACATACATCGAACTCTTTCTTGTATCTTTTGAGGCTGCTAACCTTGTTCACATTTCCCATCCTTTTTGTCACTTGAGTTGTATTCTTCCTTTATCTGTCTCCCTCCCAGCTTATCAGTTCTCTCTTCAGCTATGTTCAGTCTCCTGTTTAACCTTTCCACTGGCAATTTCCATAACTACATCTTCAATTTCTATAAATTCTACTTCGTTATTTTCCCAGATATAGAAAGATTCTTTTTAATAGAGTATCATCCCTCTCTCTTATTTTTCTCAACCACCTTTTATTTTTAAAATATTTTTAAGATTTATTTGCTTATTTTAGAGAACGAGAGCATACATGCAGGGGGAGGAGCAGAGGGAGAGAATCTCAACCAGACTCTCTGCTGAGCACAGGGGCTGATGCGGGACTTGATTTCACCACCCTGAGATCATGACCTGAGCCAAAATCAAGAGTTGGCTGCTTGACTGACTGAGCCACCAAGGTGCCCTCATTTTAAAAATATTTTAAACATACTTGACTTATGTTCTATATCCAAATATTATGCCATCTAAAAGTGATTAAAACCGAATTTAATTCTGGTAGGTGGTTGCTGTTTTTTTTTTTTTCCTATTGACTCACTCTTCAAGTCGTCATGGCAGGATATTGGAAAAAGTTTTCAATTAGCAATAATTGCACCTTGGATAAACCTCATTGGCTATGATACTGCCACTGCGCAAAGCTTGACTCACTCTTGACATCTTGGTTCCTTGTGAATTTTGTGATTTTGAATTTTGAGCTCATTTTCAATGGCCTTTATCTGTGAACATTTTCTGAGGCTTGGTTGAAACACATACTTCTCCAGAGTGAATCTGTGTTTCTGCCAGTCACCCCAGAGATAGTACCAAAATAAGAGTGACGTTACAATTTCTTTAACGGACACTTTCAAACATACATGAAAGTCAAGAGAAATCTTCCTTGCACCCTTCACCCAGTACAATATTCACCTAATAGGTTATTATCATCAGATTTTAAATGAGGAAAATATTGGGCCCTTCTCTCTTTGCTAAAAGTATTTCCATCTTTGAGAGTTAATGCCAAGTTGAAAAGTCAAAAAGTTGAAATATTTATTTTTAAATTAATGTTTTCTTGTTTTTGTGTGTGGTTTAAAGATTGTTTCTCTCCTTCCCACCATGGAAGTATTCTGTAAAGTTTCCACCTTGAAGGTGGAAGGGGTTAATCTAGACTGAACTCAGATTTCACCTGAGGTAGTTCTTTCCAGAAAGCTCTGCACAACTCCAGGCCATAATAAAACTAAACTTCATTTACCAGGAGCCACTCCCTAATCAGGACATGTGTTCCATAGGGGCAGGGATCTTTGCATTTCTTTTCATTGATGGATCCCAAAAAGTAACCTATCTAGCACAAGGTAAGTTCTCAGTACAATTAATAAAATAATAAATAAATGATAATAATAATAAATAATAAATGTTATCTCTTACAGATTCTGAAGTGTTAACTTGTTAAATAATCTCATACTTAATTTTCTTTTCCAAATGAAAATAGCTACTTTTCTAATTAAAAAAATAACACAAACTGGGAGCAAAATTTTCAAACAATAAAGACAATTCTAGGGGCACCTGGGTGGCTCAGCAGGTTAAGCCTCTGCCTTCTGCTCAGGTCATGATCTCAGGGTCCTGGGATTGAGCCCCGCATCAGGCTCTCTGCTCAGCAGGAAGAGCCTGCTTCCCCTCTCTCTCTGCCTGTCTCTCTGCCTACTTGTGATCTCTCTCTGTCAAGTAAATAAAATATTTTAAAAAAACATTTTAAAAAAAGACAATTCTAAAGAAAATATTTAAAATTACCTCTTAAAAATAATCCCATTTACAACTGTATAAAAGGGAATAAAATACCTAGGAATAAATTTAACCAAGGAGGTAAAAGACCTATACTCTGAAAACTGTAAGACATCAATGAAAGAAACATCAATGAAAAAACTGGAGATGACACAAGTAAATGGAAAAATATTCTATACTCATGGATTGATATTGTTAATGAGCCCATACTCCCCAAAACAATCTACAGATTCAATGCAATTTCTATCAAAGTACCAATGACATTTTTTATAGAACTAGAACAAAGAATCCTAAAATTCATAAGGAACCACAACAGACCCCAAATAGCCACTGCAATCTTGAGAAAGAACAAAGCTGGAGTTATCATAATCACAGGTTTCAAGATATACTAAACAAAGCTATAGTAACCAGAAACAAAAGCAGACATACAGATCAATGGAATAAAATAGAGAATTCAGAAACAAACCCATGCTTACATGTCCAGTTAATAAGGAGGTAAGAATATAAAGTGGGAAAAAGACAGTCTCTTCAATAAGTGATGTTACAAAAACTGGATAGCTCCATACAAAGAATGAAACAGAACCACATTTCACACCATACACAAAAATAAATTCAAGATGGATTAAAGACTTGAACTTAAGACCTGAAAGCATAAAACTTCTAGAAGAAACCAGAGGCAGTAAGCTCTTTGACATTGATCTTGGCAATATTTTTTTGGATCAGTCTCCTCAGGCAAGAGTGACAAAAGCCAAATTAAATGAATGGGATTACATCAAACTAAAAAACTTTATTTTCACACAGTCAAGAAAGCCATCATCAATACAAAAGGCAACCTATCAAATGGGAGAATATATTTGTAAATCATACATCCACTAACAGGTTAATATCAAAATATATAAAGATATATAAAGAACTTATATAGATTAATATAAAAAACACAGATAATACAATTAAAAATAGGGGGAACACTTGAATAGACGTCTTTCCAAAGAATACATACACATAGACAATAGACACATGAAAAGATACTCAACATCACTCATCATCAGGGAAATGCAAATCAAAACCACAATGAAATATCACCTCACACCTGTCAGACTGGCTATTATCAAAAAGACAAAAAATAACAAGTGCTGGTGAAGATGTAGAGAAAAGCAAATCCTTGTGCCTGCTGGTGGGAATGCAAATTGGTGCAGCCACTATGGAAAAGAGTATGGAGGTTCTCCAGAAAATTAAAACTAGAACTACCATATGATCCTATAATTCCACTTCTGAGTATTTATCTGAAGAAAATGAGAACACCAGTATAAAAAAATATATGCACCCCTATGTTCATTGCAGTATTTTTGCAGTATCTAAGATATGGAAGCAAGCTAAGAGTCCATCAATAAACAAATGGATAAAGAAGTTGTGTGTGTGTGTGTCTGTGTGTGTGTGTAATGGCATGTCACTCAGCCATAAAAAAGAGTGAAATCTTGCCATTCACAGCAACATGGATGGACTTAAAGGGCTTTATGCTAGGTGAAATAACTTAAAGAAAGACAAATACCATATGCTTTCACTTATATGTGGAATCTAAAAAACAAAACAAATGAACAAACAAAACAGAAACAGACTCAGATACAGAAAACAAACTGCTGGTTACTGGGGGAAGGAGGGGTTGGGGAATGGATGACATCAGTGGAGGGGATTAAGAGATACAAACTTCCAGTTATAAAATAAGTAAGTCATGAGGATATAATATACAGCATAGGGAATATGGTCAATAATGTTGTAATAACTTTGTATGGGACAGATGGCAACTAGACTTACCCTGGGGATCATTTCATAATGTATAAAAACATTGAATGACTATGTGCACACCTGAAACCAAAAGAATATTGTACATCAATTAGACTTCAATTAAGAAGGAGAAAAAAGAAAAAAAATCACCTCAAATCTCTTCAACAAAATATAACCATTATTGGCTGTCAAGAAACCGTTCCAGGTAATCCTCTGAGACCTTATCATATATGCCATCTTGTCATCTCTGCCAACAAACATGGTGGTACTTCATCATTTCAGTGGTTGCGCGCGTGCGCACATACACACACCCCCCCCAGTCCATTCTCATTACTGCAGCTGTTATGTTCTGTAAAGTCACTGTGGACAGTGAATTAGCAAAAACGGAAACACTGGCATAGGGGAAATACCAGGTTAGGTTCCTTTGAGCTTCTGGTCACATTTCCATCAACTAATCAATACATAACCTTCTTTTATGTGTGTTTCTGTTTAAAGACATCTTATTTAATATGTATTATTGTTTCATTAACACTGAACTCACAGCCAACAGCACTGTAACTCCTGACTGAATGAAACATCCAGGCGCGCCTGGGTGGCTCAGTGGATTAAAGCCTCTGCCATCCACTCAGGTCATGTTCCCAGGGTCCTGGCATGGAGCCCTGCATGGAGCCCTGCATCGGGCTCTCTGCTCAGCAGGGAGCCTGCTTCCCCCTCTCTCTGCCTGCCTCTCTGCCTACTTGTGATCTGTCTGTCAAATAAATAAATAAAATCTTAAAAAAAAAAAAAAAAGAAACATCCAACAGGGATCTTTTTCTCCATAAGGCACATCGCAGCCTTTGCACTTAGGAACACTAGACAGCACTTTAGTGTGGAGACCACTTGGAACAGAGAACTCACTAACAAACAGCACAAAAATGCAAAAAAAAAAAAAAAAAGTTGCACTGTGAAAAGGACACTGTTGACGAAAGAAGTAAACAGGCAGAGAGTTGCCCTGTTCCACCTCAGCTGGAAACGTTCACAGTGGAGACTTAAATTTTTCACTGCTTTGCACAAGTCTGCAAATGACCACAAAAGTGTCATAAGTATCCACTGTTCCCAACTTTTTCTTCCCTAAAAATACAATTTTTTTCTATAAACTCCTTCCACGCATGTTTGTGAGATGATCCCTTGGGTGTATTCCCATAATGGGCTGCTGTCTCAGTGTCAAAGGACATTTCCACTTTTGAGCGATATTGCCAATATTCCTCCCTGGGCCCTGGCCCCAGATCTTCTAGTCCTTTGGCCTTCCTCTTTCCACCCTTTACTCCCCTTTCCTTCTCTTCCTCCTCATCCTCCTTTTCTTGTTCTTACCATCTGTTATTGTAGGTGTGTCAAAATAATGGGAGAAAGAGAAGACAAAGCGTGAGGTGAAAAAAAAAGGAGCAGGAGGGAAAAAGGAAAGGAAATCAGCCAGTATTATGTCAGTCCAGTTCTCTTCATCCCGACAATAGTATTTCACTTGCAAATACTATAAATGATCCATTTTAAAGATCTCATTTCAAGGAGGGTTAAAGTCTTATGCTATGAAAAGAGAAATTCCCAGGGAAATCAGCATTCACATCTTTGATAGATAAAAGCTGGCTACAAGTTATTTGATGCCCTTCCCCCATCCCTGCAGGAGTTGAGGTCCATGTCACTTCCTCTTGAACCTGACCGGGTGCTTTGACAGCTTAGACAATACAATAGAGTGAAAAGAACCCTGCCTGGATTTCCAGGCTCAAATGTTAAGAAATAGCAGCATTCAGTATCTCAAATAATCTCTTGGGATCCAGATACCACGCAATTAGGAATGCAAGCAACCACTGAAGAGGCCTACATGGAGAGAAGCAGAGGCTGCTGGCTGACAGCCCTGGCTGGGCTTTCAGTCATCAGACAGCACCAACCTGAAGGCCAGGTGAGTGAGCCGTCTTAGAAATGGATCTTTCCACCACAGTCAAGCTTCCCCAGCTGTTGCCACATGGAACAGAGAGAAGCTGTTGCCCAGAGCCCTTCCTCAATTGAAGATTCAGGTACAAAATAAATGACTGTTGCTATTTTAAAACACTAAGTTTCAGAGTGTTTTATTATCCAACAATATATATGAACAACATTATGAAGAAAATCTGTCGTATTTGCAGTATCTTTACCAAATTTCTGCTGCTTCTGCGCTATTATGATTCTAAGAAGCTGAATTAAACCAGTTTTTAGTCCAGATTTTTTTTTGCGGGGGGGGGGTGGTTCTAAGAAACCCTTGGATAAATTCTATCAACCTGTTCTTAGAATGTTTTTAAATACATAAAGCAAAATACACCAAGGAGAAATGCAGCCACCAAAATATTAAAGTTTTGTAAAGGAATATATGTGTAAGATAACAGAATCTAGTGGCGGGGTCTAGTAACTACCATAAACTTCAAGTATGATGTGCTCCAATAATTCTCCTAGATATCTGCAACACTTGGATGTGAACAGAAATAACTGTAACTTTTATAAGTGGATCTTGCTTATACGATTATGTTACCTACATGAATAGTTGAAGGAAATGCTAGTTTTCAGTCTGAATTAGTAAAAATAAATAGGTAACTTTTTTCCTATGCATGTCCACAAATTTCTAAATTTTATTCTCATACCTCAGGCTAAGAACTCTAAACTACTCAGTTGTACCTGTGTGGCAATGGAATAACTTTGCATTCCTCAAGAAAGATTGAGCTTGAAAATAATCTCTCACCAAAAGCATGAAGAGTGTATAGAAGCAACAGGGAAAGGTGTTACTCCTTTGAAACCTCTAAGACAATTGCATTCTCCAGCCACCAAGGTCTTTATTCCATGGAGTCAAGAGCATCAGCTTGAGCCCACATGTGCTCACACACATCAACAGGTTCTACTTGAGCCCAAGGACAATTGATTTACTGCCACCATCAAATGCAAAGCATCTGATACATCTGCAAAGCATCCATTTAGCACAGCAAATTATTTCCCGAGTAGACGCTATGCTGAGGCTACTAAGAAAGCAGTATCTAGTACTGATTAGCAACTCTGCCTTACTTAAGCAAACAAGCAACAGAAGCCAGGGCTTGAGCGGCAGAGTGGGAGGTTGCTGACTCACAGGGGTGTGGCTGAACTCCAGGAAAAATGGCAGCTGGGCTCGTGTGCAGAGCACTACTTTCTATCTCTTGACTCCGTATCTCTCTGTGTACCTTTGTCATTCCCATCATTTGGGTGCAAATGGGCTTTCTTTCTTTGCTACTCAGTCCACGTGACAGAAAAGACGGCCAGGAAAGGTTCTCGGGTTTTATGTGCTCGATCTTTACACAACTATAATGAGACTGGTTTGACTCCCGGAGTTCTACAACCGAAAATCACAGGGACATGTTCTGATTGGCCAATCAACTGTGGCTAGAAGCAGAGGGTCAGGTGTTAAAAAGTAGCTGTCCCCATAGTAACCACGCACTTGGGGGAAAGGAGTGGGGGAGGGGCAGGCCACACAATTTTCCCAGCATGAATATAATGAAGGTGTGGATAGGACTGGCCACACTCAAATTCGTGTGTTTTTTGGAGACAGACCCTGAGCTCATGATGAAGGCTGTGGAAATTTACCTGCTACAAAACTGAATGGCTTCTCTGCTTGTGGGTGGCCCCAAGCACAACTCAGGACACTGAGAACAATTTTTTTAAAAACTGAAGACTAGATCTTTGAGACTGTATTTGACATCAGCAAAGACTTGTGGGAAAGACTTGGGGTACTTTACTGGAAAATGAAACCCAGACATGGAGACGTCTTACCTGAGAGTAGGAATTATAGTCTGAGGTCTCCATTAGAAACCATTTTGTGAAATGGAGGAGAAATAATGACTTCTTTTGAAAACCTGAAATTTATACTGTGCCCTATGGCAATGGTTTGCAAATGTCTCTTGTCAGGAACATTACACTCTAAAAATTTCCTAAGACCCTCAAAGAGCCTTTAATATGGGTTATATCTACTGATATTTACCAATTAGAAATTAAAACTGAGAAAATTTTTACAAGTTTGTTTTAAATATAAATAAAATATTTAACCATAGAAAACAAAGAAAAATATAATGATAATGGTAGCATTGTTTTCTCTTTGCAAAGGTCCTAATTGTCTGGTTTAATAGAAGGCAGCCACATTCTTGTGCCTGCTTCTGCATTCAATCTGTTGAGAAATGATGTTTTGTTTGAAGTAGATATGGAGTTGGACAGGGAGGGATATTGAAGTAACCTTTTCAGAAAATTGTGCCTGTTATTTCATACTAAACAAAACTCCACAAAGGGTTGTAAAATCACATGTTTTTACATTAAAATCTTCCATTTTGCATGGATCTTTTACCCAGGCTTGATTTTGTAGCATTATGCCTTGGTCACCTGAAAAATATTGGTTCAATGAACTCATTGCAGATCTTTCAAATGTTGAAACATTTCATTATGTAATATGAAAACCACATATGTTGATATCATCATTAATTTCCTGAGAAAAGTGCTTAAACATGGGGTCACTGTCAAGGCTAGGAAGACAAATACAAATTTCCCCAAATTCTAAATTTTTTTAAAGATTTATTTATTTATTTTGTGAAAGAGGGAGACAGTGAGAGCACAGGGGGAAGGGGCAGAGGGGGAGAGAGAGAGTCTTTTGGTTTTTTTAAAGATTTATTAATTTGAGAGAGAGAGACCAAGGGGAGGGGTAGAGGAAGAGAGAATTTTCAGCAGACTCCCTAGTAAGGAGCTAGGGCTTGATGCCACAATCCTGAGATCCTGAGATCATGACCTGAGCTGAAACCAAGAACCAGGCCTTCAACCAACTACACCACCTAGGTGCCCCCCAAAATCTAATTTTTGCACAAAAGCTTAAATATTCTTATTGATGGGGTGCCTGGTAGCTCAGTTAATTAAGCATCCAACTCCTCATTTTGGCTCAGGTCATGATCTCGTGGGTCATAAGATTGAGCCCCAGGTCAGCTCTGAGCTGGGCATGGAGCCTACTTAAGATTCTCTCTCCCTCTCCCTCTGCCCCTCCCTTCTCTCTCCCTCTCTTTAAAGAAAAAAAAAAAAAAGTTCTCATTGGTAACAAATACTGTCATTTATTTTCCTTGAAGTGATGAGCTCACTTCATTATTTTTGAGAAAATGTCTGCTAAATACCTAAGTCTGTAACTTGTTCATTTAAGTAAAAATGGTGTTCCATGAAAACAGTGGCTGGTCCACCTCACAATTCAATAAAATGAATTTTTTTTAAACCAGTTCATCAAAGATGTTCTTAATTACAACTGGTGTTCTTTCTCTGCAAGTTCAAGGAGGTGAAGAATGCAATGACTGCTAGCTAGTACAGTTGGTGCCACCGCCTTGATTCATGCCAAAGCACCAGCACTTTTACCCTCATTGCTTTTGCATCATCAGTGTAAATGTCAACCCACTGAAAAAGACAAATTAAATCTTAGTGCTATTATAAAAATTGTTTTTGATCTCTCAGGCCCTTTGAAGGGGTCTCAGAGAGCCCCAGCATCCACAGACCATATTTTGAGATCTGCTAATCTACAGTTCCCAAAGTATTTCCCTAGAAATATCTTTTGTGGTCTTCACAGAAGCCCTTTGAGATGAGCATTCCTGGCACACTCCTTTTTTAAGGATGAGGAGAATGAGGCTCCTGGATAATTAAATGTCTTGTCCCTGGCTGGGAACTGAGAAGGACTAGAAGGGAATTCTTGTCATTACTGCCTTGGATCCCAGTACAGCATCAAGATGGAAAACACCCCATTTCCATCCTGACTCCACCTGTCAATCCCCTGGGCTTCCCCTAGCCAGACTTAGCAAGACAGAGGATGCCCAAACACATGAGTGTCTTTAGGGTAGCCTGGCAGTGGAGGGAGAATCAAGGCAGCCTTGCATGGTGACCCCAGGAGCAAGCCATCAATGGAATGCAGGGACCTTCTTCCCCACCACCCGGGCTCCTCATCTCCAATAGATGACTCCCAACAGGATCATGGAAGTTGTTATGACTGTCTCCTCTCTCCATTCATCTCAAAAACAAGGGGATCTGCAGCAAGAGTGAGGAGGAATAAGCTAGTAACTGCCCATCTTCAGAATAACATTTACTATTTCAGTTTTCAAAGTTGCCCAAGATTTGTGTTAGTGTAAAGACGCAGCCAAAGCTAGAAGTTATGAAGGCTTGCCTATGGTTTTTCTATAGCCCCACCCCAGGTAGGAGATCCCCAACCCTGTGACTTTGGTGATGTTGCTCTGCGGACATGTTCGCAGATGGCTTGGGAAGCCAAAGGAAGAGAAGAAAAGCAGGCTACCAAGCTTCCTTGGAGCTTTCTACGGAGTCAGTGTGATGAGTGGACCAACAATAAAGAGAAATGTTTGGCCTGGAGAGCTCTGTGGGGTAGAAACAAAATCATAAGCACTCTCTTTAGGAAGTAGGGGAGAAATGACAGAGATTGTGGGCAAATGATACATGCAAATTCCCTTGAGACTGAACACCTCCAATTTTCTCTCTTGTGTGATCCAGTGTGTCCCCAGGTGAAGGTTAGAGACTGACCAAGACAGGTCTCATTTACAACTTTATTTTAGAGCTCACTTTCCACGCAGAGAGCCAGAGACACGTGGGAAGAAGCAGAGACAAGCAAGAGAGGCCGCCTGAAGCTGGATCCAAAGGTCTAACATGCCCCAAACTCCCATTCTTGTCACTTGGCTTAAGTGTGTTTTAGCTTGTAGAAGAGGAGAGGTGCTGAGGGCGTAACTATCCATCCATCCCTTTAATACACACAGTTCTGACCACTGCTGGCAGATTTACCCTCCAGAGGAGGAGAAAAACAAGTAAAGCAAAATTTGATGGAGTGCTAGGGCCTCTGACAGACGTACATTTGGGGCACCGAGGGAGGACAGAGCAGGGACCTGAGACCAATTCCACCCCTGATAGGTCAGGGAAGAATTCCATGGGCTGGTAGATGTAAGTGGAGGCTGAAGAATGGATAGGAAGTGGAAGGAACCAAACATGCAAAATCATAGAAAGATTATGTCTGGGTCCAGGGGACTTCCAGTGGCTCAGCGTAGCCAAATTCCAGAATGGAAATGCAATTGAAACTCCAGCGTGGTCTTGACATTTTTTAAGCAGCACTAACCTGGTGTTCTCGGCCAGCAACTTTTCAATGTAGGGATCTATAGACCACCCACAACACTCTAATTTTGGGGGACGGCAGTAAAGATAAGTCACAACACTAGGTACATGGCAGAGTGACAAGGCCGAAACTGGTCCTGGGGGAGAGGGAGCAATATAGGGTTCAATAATTGTTTCTACCTCCTCAGTTCCTGGAAGAGCAAGGTAGAGGTTGACTCAGAAGAGTGAGGCAGAACACCAGGCTCTAATGTATGAGGTCAGAGCATGACACGCGACTGACTTCTTGGTGGGTCCCCAGAGACACTGGGTCATGTCTCCTCAAATATCACCTGACCAGGGACCCTGTGAGTCAAGACCCAAGAATAGGAGGTAGTAATGATCTGGCAGCTTTGGACTCATATGTATCTATAGAGGACGGATCCCAGGAAGTAGAACCAAAATGCTTCTAGAGCTAGAAAGGCACCAAAATGCTTCTAGAAAACCATTTGCTTTACATTCCTACCAATAATGAGACAATCCACCCATACATCTTCACCAACACTAGACATCTTACTTTTACAAACAAAACAGCCCTATGATGATCACTTGAGAAGCATTCATAGGGCTAACCTAAAATGTCCACTAGTCAAAAGACGGCCCCTTTGGTAATAGGAGAGGAGCATGAACCTAGGATTCTTAACATGTGTGAGTAGGAGCCTTCCAGACTATTCAGTCTTAACTTTGTATGTGTATAATGACTTTGTCTTCTAGCAATCCCGCTGAGGCTGACACAAGTCCAATGGTAAAATACAGTCTAGACGTAGATCTAATTCCTGTTGTTTGGGAGATTGTCTTGTCTCTCTGATAGCTTTTGGTTTGTTTGTTTAATATTCTGTAGTTACAATTTGTTTGTGGAGGCTTTTGTTTGTTTGGTTTGGGGTTTTTGGGTTTGGGTGCTTACCTGCTTCTAACCAAGGGTGATTTTTGATCTTGGGGATTCATGCCATTCTTCAGGTCTTGAAAATTCCCTCCCATTATTGCCTTGAGACTTGTCCTCCCCATTAGTGGCAGCACAGTTGTCTTTGTTCAAATATAAGCCCATTCTCCCAGCAGTTACAGTAAGGGAGTAGTCTGTGGGAGGTGTTCCTGAAACTTCGGCTGGGCCTCCTCAAGTCAGACGAGTCTCTTGAGAGGCAGTCTGGGAATGAATCCCTTGGGCTCATGTGCAGGCAAGTGTGTCCAAGAACATGGGGCCACAAGGGAGGTGGACAAGAACAGGAGACATGTGGAAGGCAGCCTGAAAGGGCATGACTGTGGAGCCTGAAGAGGTTGGTCCTCATTCCAGCATAAGTACCAGTGACACTGTGACTCTGAGTAAGTCCAAGTCAAGATAGTGATATGATGATGCTCCATGACGTGTCACCGTTTTAAAAGGATTTCATCCATGGTACCTTAAAATTTACAACAGTGCCACTTAAGCCTGGTTTCTTCATCTGTAAAATGGGAGCCATGATTCCACGCCCGCCCCCCCCACCCCAGAGTTGCTGTAAGGATTAACTTAAGAGAACATTTGTAAATTATAGAGTGTCACATAAACATAGGGATTGTTAAACAAATATAAACATAAACATAGATCAGGATTGTGTTCTGCCCAATTATTGTTGAGGATGCTGAGCCTCAGAGGATTTCAGTAGTTGGGTAGAAGTCACACCTCTAGCAGTCTGAGAAAAACCTCAAACTTCTTGACTATACATTCTCACTCCCTCTGCTGTGCAGTCTCACAACAACACCCCTCACATCCCTATACTCCCCACCCCCCCCACATATCCCACATTCCTATACTCCCCACATCCCCACACTAACCCGACACCACCATAACCCCCACACCCTCATACACTCCCCGCACCCTCACACCCCCACACCCCCACAGCCTCACACCCTCACACATTCCCTGCTCTCCCATACTCTCTTCACCTCCTCCATCCCCCACATCCTCACACTCCCTACACCCCACACATATCCCCACACACACCACACATCACCATAACCCCCAAATCCTCCACACTCCCCACACCTTCACACTCACCAGACCCCCACACATATCCCACACCCTCACACTTCCTTCCTATACCATCACACACACCCTGCACCCCCATAGCCACCCATCCCACCCCACCCCAGCACCATCCTTTCCAGAAGGACAGCCCATAGTTTGTAGCAGCTCATAGTTTCTGGAGTAGAACCAACCTGGATTGAAATCTTCTCAGCAGCAGGACCTTGAGTGAGTCACTTAGCCTTGCCAAGGCTCAGTCTTCTCACAAAAGATATGAGGAGATAATAATAACACCTTCTCCATCTCCTTAGGGGACTAAATGAGATCTTGCAGATAAACCATGCTTGTCTCATGGCAAATACTCAAGAATTGAGACCCTTTATATTGATTTTTGCTTCCACAGAGAGCAACTTAGGGGGAAGCCGGGCTCTCCTACAAGAGACTCTCTGGGGTATTTAAACAGAGGGTTCCTCTCTCTTTGTGTGTACATCAGGGTGGCGCATGGCAAGGGGGACGCCAGTATTTTGGACAAGACCTGAGCTTCCTGCTCGCCAGTGGGCAGTGGTGTTGATGATTCCTACATCAAGGTGATCTGATACTCACAGGGCAACTAGCCATTTTAAAAGGGTACTCTTCTATATCAAATTTTTGAAATTCACATCGATGCCGTAGTATGCCAATCCTAATGATTACACTGTCTTTATTACTTGTCCTACTTATTGATGAAGAAATAGGTCCACAGAAGGTAAATCATATAGCATATCAAAAATATTTTTTAATCTTTTATAGAAAGCACATTGAAGATATTTTTCATTATGCTTTCTGATGTCCTTTAGATAAGTACCCAGCAAAATAAATTCCCTTTAGAATTTAGCAGCAGATGAATACCCAGATAATTAGAATTCTATGACCTGGATTTATTTTTCCTTTTTGTCTTGGCAATCGGAAGACTATGGGATATATTTAGTTCTCAGTCTCAGCAGTTACGTATTTTGGTATTTTGCACTACGCTAGGACCAGGGAGGACTATAAAAAGTGGAGGGCATAGTCTGTGTCCTTTTGCAATTACAATTTTTGCGGAGCAGCTAAGTGACAGCCTAAGACTCATTCCGTGGGTACCATGGCAGTCCTCCTGAGGCTGGGTGGTCTAGTTCACCTCTCAAGGTGCCAGGGCTGGGGGCTCTCAGAACCCCCAGTCTCTCAGACTGGGCTTCCGAGAGCCCCCAGCCCTCATGCCCCCTATCATCGACTTCCCGAGATCCTGTAGCTGGGGCTGCAGTGCCCAGAACTCAGGCCTTTTGTAAATACACATCAGACAGAAACCAAAGAGCAGAAAGAAAGCCTTCAGGATATCCTGTGTGGTGCAGGGTCAGGAGCTCCACAGTTGGGAGCTTACCGGGCCAACAAAGAATTCCCGTCCACCACCTCCCAGCCAGCTTCTGGGACTGAAACCCACAGGTGAGACATCTCTGGCTCCCCAAGGCAGGCCGAACCTGGAGGAATGAGAATGGGCTGGAATTACTCGAGAGGCCAGCAGCTCCCCATCTCTTCTGCAGCAGCTTCTGCTGGACTGGGTTTGGAGATTCTGAAGAGGCATTCGGTTTCAATCATGCTGCTCTCCAGTCGGATCACCCTGTGTGGGCCACACAGCCCACGGGCAATGACCTCAAGGGAGGCCTGGACCTTCTCAGTCCCTGTAGCTCCCTCCAGGTTGCTGGGCATTCTCACAGCAAAGCTGCCTCCTCCGGCTTCTGAAGCCTGGGGTTGATTTATGGCTCATTTTCAGTACACAATAGTGTAATTTTGTAAAATGATAGCAGTATCGATTCTAGAAGATTTTCTCTGTGCTGAGATGAAGGCTAAGGTGCTAACTGCAGCCTCTGAGGGAGTGAACAGCACTTCCCCCCACTTCGCCGGCTTAATCCGCCTGACCCTCCACTTAGATGGGACCACCGAGGGTCCCCAAGCCGAGGCTCAGGCCTTTGTGGCCCAGTTCACAGGCCCCCATTCCTCCCAAGGGGCCCTGACTGGGAATGCAGGGTGGATCCTCCAGGGAAGCAGGGAGTCAGAACAGGGCCCCAAGGAACCTACTCACTCTGGGTTTTGGGATGCTCAAAAAAAGCCAGAGGAATGGACTTGGATCCTCATTCTAAGCGCATTTAATGTTTGCTTCCTGTCCTCTTCTCAAGGCAGGAAAGGAAGCACCCTTGACCTTTGAACAACATGGGTTTGAACTGTGAAGGTCCGCTCACACATGGATTTTTTTCTTTTTTTTGATGAATACAGTACAGTGCTATAAATATATTTTCTCTTCCTTATGATTTTCTTAGTCCATTTTCTTTTCTCTGGCTTCCTTTCCCATAAGAACACAATGTGTGATACAGATAACATACACAGTATGTGTTATTCCACTGGTTATGTAGTCAGTAAGGCTCAGCAAGGCTCCCAGTAGACAGAGGATTAGTACCAGCTAATTTTTAGTGGAGTCAAATGTTACTGTGGATTTTCAACTGTGCAGGGGGTTGGCATTTCTAACCCCAATGTTGTTCAAGGGCCAACTGTGCTACCTTCAGGATTTAAAGCAAAACAGAAAGTATGAATCAGTGAATGAAAGGATGAGGGTGATGAGTGAGAGAAAGAGGAGTGGAGGGAAGAACAGACAGAGAAAATAAAGAAGGAAGAGAGAAAAGGGAAGGAGGGCATGAGGAAGCTAGAAATTCTCAGAGTGCTGTCAAGGCCAGGTGGGCCAGAATTTTGAGTAGAACTGAATGGTCTTCCAGTTCCAACATTAGTTTCAAATGGGGATTCTTTGTGGCAGACTGTGAGATGCAGGCCCCTTGTCAGAATCATGGGGCTGTCATTTCACCACTTCTGGTAATAGCCCAGAAATTTTTTAGAACACAAGACACCAGGCTTGGCTTCTCAACTAAATGGAGATGGACCAGTTTGAAGGGGAAGTGCAGCAGTCTGGAAGATTATTAAAAGTTATGAGTTAGGAATGACAAGCTGCAGGGGCTGCGATAACATCAGAAGAAGAAATCACTGGGGGTGTCTTGATGGGTACGCTCTGCCTTCGATGTCCAGAAGGAAGGAGATGGCACCATTTTCTCATTAATTTACTCAACAAATATTTATTGATCGTCTATTATGAGCAGACACTGCTGGTTCTTCTGGAGTTTACAGGCTAGAAAGGGAAGCCAATATTAAACGAATCAATTCAAATATACATGCAATTACAATGTCCCCTAAGTGTTTGAAGGAAGAAAGCTGAGTTCTACCAGAGAGAGAAGCAGGGGCCCCAATGATTTGGGAATGAGCCCAGAGTCAGAGAAATCCCTCATATCTGAGTAATGAGAAGAACCTAGCAGGGGGAACCTGGAAAAGACTTTCCTACTTATTGGTGATGTGTGGAGCTTGTTTTCAGGAAGGCCAGAGTGGCAGGAGTTTGGGGGAAGGAAGGGTGGGCTGACTCAGGGGAAGACTGTGTAGGGCCTAATGAGCCCTACACAGAGTCTGAAGGTTATCCTGAGTATGATGGGAAGCCATTGGTGGGCTTGAAACAAGGGAGAGGTACGACTTGAATTGCCTTTTTAAGAAAATCTCTCTTAAGCCATAGAGAGAGCAAAGTGGGGTGGAGGGTGGGGAGAAGAGTTTTAGGGTGACTTGGTCATCTGAGCAAGCATGATGTGGCTTTGTCCAAGGTAAAAGGGAGTGAAATGGACAGATGTGGGTCCTAGTTTGAGGAAGGGTGGACAGGACTTGGTGGAGAGCTGGCTGTGGGAAAGGCAGAGCAGAGGACATGACTCCTAGATGCCCAGTAGGAGTGGCCCTGCCTGAGAATGGGAAGACAGAGGATCAAAGAAGAGAGAGAAGCTTCCATCCTGACCCCAGAAGCCACACTCTCTTCTGGCACAGCGACGGGCCAGTCCACTGGTCCCCATGCCCCCACGGGAGTGTGTGGGCAGGTGGCAGTGAAGGGGCTACCCGGCCCATGCAGGACTTTATTATTTTTTTTTTAAAGATTTTATTTCTTTACTCGACAGAGAGAAATCACAAGTAGACGGAGAGGCAGGCAGAGAGAGGGAAGCAGGCTCCCTGCCGAGCAGAGAGCCCGATGCGGGACTCGATCCCAGGACCCTGAGATCATGACCTGAGCCGAAGGCAGCGGCTTAACCCACTGAGCCACCCAGGTTCCCCCCATGCAGGACTTTAAACTCTGCATGTAGATGCCCACAAGTTGGCAACATGGAAGGAGAAGCTGAGTGGGACTGAGCTGTGGAGAAAATATATTCATATTCTCAGTGGTGACCTCAAGACACTTGAGAGAGGGGTTCTGAGTCACTGTAGGGCTGGCTCATCATGGGACCATGATTTTGATCACTTATGTACATAACCAACTTGTAGAAGCTGGAACAGCCACATCCTATTGACAGGACTGTTACAACCCTGTTGGATCCTAGAATGAGGACCACAAAGCTGGAAGGAGCCCAGGAGGTCGGTCACCCATTCCAAACTGAGTCCCTTGCGGTGTCCCAGTGGGGTGGCCGTTCCAGGTAGGCCTCTCCAACCACCACACAAACAACTCAAGACAACATGACCCATCCACGGCATCGCAAGACTTTCTAACCACCACCCACAGCGAGAAATACCTTTCCATGTAATCCCACTGCCTGTGTGTGCACGCGCAGCACACACACACACACACACACACACACACACAACTACCCTGAAACAATAATTGGTCTCCCTGCATAAAACACATCCTGATATTTTCTGCTGTTCCTCTGCAAACACTGGTGGTCTCAGTCCACTAAATAGATTTTTTAGCTCATAGGTTGTGATCCAAAAAAGCACCAATTCAGGGCACAAACTTCAGACTCTCAGGTTTCAAGCAGACAACAACAAACACAATTCTAAGCTTCTTCAGTTGCTCTGCTTGGTTTAACTCCTCAGGAGCCTTCAGATTTTATTTATACAGTGTTTTAAATAAACATAAATAATTTTGGTTTTCCTTCTTTCTTTTGGGGGATATCTACTACACAGACTAGTTGTCGATGCCTTTATCACCATGTCCCGAGGCTCCTCTTGATAATATAAAATGCAATAATCCACCAAAGCTACAGTTGCTATATGTGGGCCATTGGCACTTTATTGAGGGGAAAGTTTCTTTTTTTAAAAGTCAGTCATGTCAATAATTGATCAAGGTAAACTTTCAGTTTTCTAATTGTTTTTGTTCTCAAGAGAAGTATTTGGGGCGCCTGGGTGGCTCAGTGGGTTAAAGCCTCTGCCTTCGGCTCAGGTCATGATCCCAGGGTCCTGGGATCGAGCCCCGCGTCGGGCTCTCTGCTCCGCAGGGAGCCTGCTTCCTCCCCTCTCTCTCTCTGCCTGCCTCTCTGCCTACTTGTGATTTCTCTCTGTCAAATAAATAAAATCTTAAAAAAAAAAAATCAAGAGAAGTATTTTGTGACTCTCCAAAGAAGGGGAAAATGATAACATCTTACCTCTGGGTCTATAAATCTTTTTAATAAATGCACATTTTGAAAGTGTATTTGTCTAGAAGATACTCTTCCCTTAGCTGATGCCCCCTGTCTAGATAAAGGCAGGTTCTGGGAGAATGGGGAGAGATGCGAAGAAATGGGGGACCCGCTGCAGAGCTCACTTATCCTTGGCATCAGTTTAGCCTGACCTTTAGCTCCAAATACAACATGACTTAGATTCTTCTCAGTTGACAACATTTTTAAAATAAGACCTTTTTTATTTCAAAAGTAAATAAAGGCATATTGTAGAAAATGTATCAAATACTAACAAAACCTAAGAGGAAAGGGGAGGGAAGGAAAGTGAGAAGGGAGGGAGGGAAGAACTAAGGAAAAGAAAGAAAAGAAGAAAATTAAATTCAACAAAAGTCTTATCCCCTGGAGAAAACAACAAATAACATTGAGGTGTATTATCTGTGAGTTAATTCCTCAAATTGCTTCTGATCTCACGCATATGAGTTTCCCAAGATTAGTTCTTATTTCAGCTCAATAAAATTCTCCTCACCATCTCTCTGACCTAAGGGCTGCTCTTGAATTTGGTTTCACAGCTTTGCAAAAGCCCATGATCTCACTAAGTTTGTATGTCATCTGCCTTCTTTTAACACATATATACTGATAGACTGACTCACTCCAAACTCAGCCTTGGTCAAATAATTCCTACACAGTGTGGGGAGTGCAATGAACTGACCAGGAAGTTGCAGCTGTTGCTATTGTTTTCCACTGGACTTCTGAAACATAGAACTTCATGATAATGGTGTCTAAATCTTATTAATGTTATCCCCACAAGATATATTACCATGCCGGATGCATAGTAGGTGCTCAGTAAATGTTTGTGGAATTAAACTGCAGAATGCTGAGTTCATTACTAGGTCACTTCCAAGGACAGACTGAGAACATTTATTGATGTTTTAGTCCAGGCAGCTGGTCTTTGAGAACCCATGAGTCAGGCTAGAGTGATTACCAAAGGAATAAAAAAAAGCAAAAAATAAAGGAGGGCCCAATCCTATTTGCCTGCCAAAAAAGCTATTATATCCCCTGATGGGAAATCCAAAATCTCTGGTCTCAAGATGGCAGAAGACCTTCCAAGTTCCTGCGTAGAAACATATTCACCCTTGAGAGTGGGGCATCCATGGAGTCTAGGGTGGCAGCTGGGAATTAGAGGGAGATGCTATTACCACTCTCCCCTTTTCTAAAATGGTGCCTGAGAGTTTAGTCTCACTCTTATAGCAACAACAGGCTTAGAACATTTCTTGATTGTGTCTTGTTTTTAATATCCTTCCATTTTCAGTGGCCCATATGTCTTTGGCTTGGATTCCCAGTCTCTATCATTTGTTCTGGGATTCAGAGATCCATTTGCTGTTGGGTCAATTGGCATGAAGTTGTTAGTACTTCTCAAGGTGAATGCTGTCTCTGGTTGCTAGGATTAGCCATGAGGGGACTAGTCAGTACTTACTAATACACCCCACCCCATAACATCTTTCTGTAATCGATGTAGGGAAACTCAATCCCTAGCACTCAGTCCTTTCAAGACTGGTTTCTTCCAAACGATGGCTACCATCATACACCCAGAGATTTTCATGGGGTAGCAGATGCTGTTCTTGTTGAATGGCTTCTCCCTTGTCCCCCAAAAAGGCTCCCCCATGTACTCTCCCTCCCAACAGCTAGCACTGCCAGTTTTCCTGAAAGGCAGCCCCTTGGGCTTCTCTAGTCTCTTTGCCTGTGTATACTGGGAGCAGGATGTGCCTAAATATTTGATTCTGGAGATAGGCCTTAGCCAACCACCCATTGGCTCTAACCCTGGGAAGACCTAGAAACCCTGGATCAGCCCATTCTCACTCTTGGGGATGGTTAATCATTGTACAGAAAGGACCATGTTGCAACCCAAGGTTATAAACTCACAACAAGTACCAAATGGTTAAGTATAAGCAGAAATCTTAAGATCCCAGATAGTCATCTGAGGCCTTTTGCCTAAGCCAGAGACAGGGTTCTTCCCCAACCCTCTCAAAAAGAAACGAACTGTACATTACATGGTAATTCATCTTCAAAATGCTTGAAAACTTCAAGTATAATTGCTAAGTAATGAGCTGGAACGTGCAATGAAAGTGCCAGATTTACCACCTCCTCAGCCCCTGAGCTACCTTCTACTGAGGGGCCCTCTGCAGACAAGGACATGAGAAGGGATGGAGCCAGCGGTGTCCAGCAGGAGACAGAATGGGGAAAAGAAAAGCAAGGAACAGTAGATTTGCCTTGAAGAGACCATTGCCCATCATCCTATTATTTACACATGCACACCAACAAAGGAAAAAATGAGTCCTCTCTCCAAATCTGAGTCCACCTGGCCAGGTTTAATTAGTAATTTGTCCCTGAATCTCAGATATGAGCAATGGATGGACTTTGAGACCATCACCTGAGAGTTAGGACTTCTGAGTCCCTCTTCAGCTGTTTAGGTCACAGGGAAACAGCCAGAAGCTGGTCCCTTCTCTGCCATGGGAGTGAAGGTGGAATCTCCAAGGCCTGGCTGCTGTGGCAAATCAGAGACACAGTACGATGTGAGACCCAGAAGCACATTTCAGGTTTGAGTTGTCCTAACCACCCCAAAGATCTCCCTGAAACACTGTCTGTTGTGTTGTCTCATCATTGAAATGTATCATATTCCTGCCTGAAGTCAGAAAGAAAATTCACTTCTGCTATCTTTGAAGACCAAAGAGTAACAATGGCTGGCCTTTATTGAGCTTCTAGGATGTCCCAGATGCAGTTCTAAGTCCTTTGGCTATACCACTTAATCATCACCACAATCCTATGAGGTAGGTCTTCTTATCTCATTCTGCCATTGAGAACACAGAGGCCCAGAGAAGCAAGTAACATGCTTGAGTTCACGACAATGCTCAGTGTGTATGCAGGCAGAGGTGCTAATAAGCTCTAAACTCAAGGATTCTTGCTTCAGAGCTCATAGTCTCCCTGCTATTTTATGCTGCCTTTCTCTGGAAAAGTTTTACAAGAAAATTAATATTTTTTGTTCATCATTAAGTATTTTACTATAACTCTTGTTGCCCCCTAACCTACAAATACGCAAGAGAGCTTTGAAGCTGCCAACCCTTCACAATATTCCACAATGAATTAATATCCTAGTTTGCCTCCTACAGTCAATGGCCTTTCTCTGGACTTTGGGTCTGGGAAAGGGGAATGGATTTGAAGGCCAACAAACATTTATTCAGAGAGAGAGGTTAACTGTGAAACAGGACACTGCAGGGCTCTGGGATGGAAGGCTCTGGCAGCCAAAGACCATGCAGAGAGCACTGGGAGGCAGGGGTAGGAGGGGCTGTCATAGCTAAAGAGGCATCCCAAGAAAGGAGAGAGAGGACCAAATGTGCTGGGAAGCATGGGGCCACTGAAAGTCTTCTCTTGTTCAATCTGGGCATCCTGCCCTGAGTGCTGCTGGCTGCACTATGCCTCAGTCTTACCTTCCATGTCCTGGAGATTTCTGCTTGTGTTAGAGCCTAGGTTACAGCTACATCCACACCTGCCCCTGCAAGAATATGGCCCTAATCATTTCCTCATGCACAGGTGGTCACATTCCATTTCCATCCCGTTTCTAGAACCCACACCCTCCATCTCTCTGGACACACTGATTGGACCAAAGGAAGGTATCTCTAGCAGATGTTGTCAATGCTCCACTCCTGTATTTGGCCACCTGAGTTCTTGGCAGCTGCAGTAGACAGCTCCAGCATGCCAACACCTTCCCACCTCTGGAATTGTGTCTTTCTTCTCTGCTAGGGGTTCTTTCTGTCACAGGGACCTTGGTCAGAGCAAAGGGAGTGGAGAGGCTTAATGGCCCCAAGGTCAGCCTTCAACCAGTTAGAGATGAGAGCTGGGAGATAAAGTCTCCCCTCCTGCTCTGTATGGCAGAGGGTCTCCAGGAAGATGGGAACCTACTCCTTAGCACACTCTTATTAGGTTTCCTCCTTTCCTTGTCTCATTCCCCAGGGTTCCAGCAAACCCTGAGGTTAGAATTTGGATGCAAGCAGTCGGTTTGTTGGGCAATTCCAGAAAACCCCGTGAAGGAGTGGGGAAGCAAAGAAGGGAAGAGAGAAAACCCCCCAAAAAGGAGGTGTTATGGAACAAGTTGCAACCAGAGGCTGGTGGGAGACTTCTGAGCCATCTCACAGTGGAGAGCCAGGGAGGTTGGGGGGACTGTTCCACCTAATTCTTCCCCTCGTTGGTTGAGAGTTGCCACCAGAAGGGAGCATCAAATTCCTGGCACGTCAGCACCAAGCCTTCTTTTTGTCTGGAGAACACTTCCCAGCAGGAAGACCCAGAAAGCCATCAGTGTGTGCAAGGATGTCTGCAGTGACCTCCAGGGTGGGCCCAACTGGCTGTGGGCAGGGCCAGTGGAGTCTTGCTATGTCCTGAAGCTCAAGCCATCAGAGACCTAAAGAACGGAGGCATCTATGGCATAGATCTCTTGTCCTAATTTCATTACAGAAGGTTCCATTCTATTTCTGAACATTGGCTCCCAGAAGTTGTCCTGTGTTTCTAGAGACTCCAGAAGCAGAATCATGCTCTGCTGAGCTGATAAATGTGCCTTCTTATGTCTGTCTTTCTTTAAGTTTACAAAGGATTTGGGCCTTTGTTATGTCAAAGGAAGAAAAAAAAAAAAAAACAAATGGAATACTTATTCCGGCATTAAAGATTACTATTGCGGGATATTGCACCATATCTTTTTTTCTGCTGAATTATTAATAAAGCTTGTTTTTGTTTAATGCCTGCTAATAATTTCTAAAAACAGATCTACAACTTCAGCTGTAAATGTGTCCATGAATCACTCTACTGAAAACCCAATTTTATGGTTAGCAAAAACCTCTGACAATAAAACTCCATCTTTTCACGCTCCCTCTCTGGAATCCCTGCAGAATGCAGGCAGACCAAAGCAAGACCCAGGAAGACAAGAGGTGAAAGTAGAAATAAATCTTTCCAAGTCTTGAACAAGAACAATCTTGTTCAAGAAGTAATGAAGAGATTGAAAATCTACAAAATGACATTGAGACAAGCCACTTTCTTACTTCTGACTTTGTGGGAAACGCTTTCAGTTCGGATTCTGAAATCCCTTTGAGATTTCCAAGAGAAAATGTCAAATAGACCATTGGAAAGATATATCTACAGAAAACAGTGAGTTGTCTCTGTCGCAGTGTGACTTAAAGCTGTGGTCTTGGATGGATCCTGGAAGGTGAGGAGACTTTGAGGAAACCTGTCTCCTTTGCAGGCTTAGGTGTCCACCCAGAAGTCCTCAGCCATCAAAAAAGCCTTCTTCAGAGAGGCAGGAGAGAGCCCAGAATCAAGTGATGACATGAAAGCCAAGAGAAAACAGTGTGTAGAAGGTAGAGGGGCTCAGCAGTGTTTAGCACTGTCGGAGATATAGGCGCATTGAGAGCTGAGAATTGTCCCCTCGACTGTCCCCTAGCAACATGGGCTGATCATAAGGAGAGTAATTTTGTTAGGGTGAAGGAAAGAAACCAAACTAGAGCAAGCAGAGTTACCAGTGGAGGTGAAAGAATGGGATAGGGACAACAGAGCTCACTTCTAGTTGATTTGATACTGAAGGGAGCAGAGAGAAGGAAGGGGACTATGGAGGGTATGAGGGTTGAAGAGGATCTTGTTTAAGTGGGAGAACCGGGGCACTTGGGTGGCTCAGTGGGTTAAGCCTGTGCCTTCAGCTCAGATCATGATCTCAGGGTCGTGGGATTGAGCCCCACATTGGGCTCTCTGCTCAGTAGGGAACCCACTTACCCCTCCCTCTCTCTGCCTGCCTCTCTGCCTACTTGTGATCTCTGTCTGTCAAATAAGTAAATAAAATCTTTAAAATAAAATAAAATAAATGGGAGGACCATGACCGTGTTCCAAAACCAGCAGCAAGGACCTAGTGGTGGCACTAGGTAGTGGCACACAGGATGGGGAGCTGGGTGTCTGGGCTGCAGCAGATAGCAGGAACCCAGCATCACATCCTTGCAGCACTCTCGAGGATCCTGCAGTGACAGTCAGTTTCTCGCAAACACCTGTGGGCCCATCTGTCTTCACACCTCTCTGGGGACTTCATCTGGAACTTGGAGAGTTTGCTTGTCTGTGCTGTGCCGGTGCCATCTGGAAGTGTGGGGATACCAGGCCTCAGGGACCACACTCAGGGCAGGGTGATGGGATCACAGACAAGTCATTCAGCCTCCCTGTCCTCAACTATCATGATTCTAGCTGCACCCCACACAGCCTCCAAGAAGGACCCCTCAAGACACTGAAGCTCACTTACCTGAGTGGTACTTCGCTCAGTGAGCCACTCTTGGCTGACCCTTCTCCCTTCCCTGCCCCACCCTCATTTTTTCCCGAGGCTTCCCCAGATCACCAAGGAAATAAACGTGCTCACCCAACTTCCTGTCACATGGTCTGTCTTCAGAGTGGTGGGGCGGGGGAGGGAATCTGAATAGAAAATTTTAGGGCAAATTCCCTAGGAAAACAAGAGGGGCTTTCCCCACCACCGGTGAACACATGGGAGGCAAGACAACAAAGAAGGGTTTGGGGTGAGCTCTCCTGCTTGGCATTAGGCTGGTGGTGAGTCTTCTCTGATGTCTCCTATGTTCTCTGTAACATGAGAAGTCAGGTCATCAGCCAGAAGAGAACAGGGAAGGCACAAATCAAAAAGGGGAGACACCTGAGCAGGGAAAGCAGGAGGGAATGTGAAGGGTTCGTTTGTGGCTGGTGATCACAAATTTGTGATGAGTCAACCTGCCTGTCATGTGACCTCCTCCAGCCGTACTTGGCTGCTCTGAGGCAGGTGAAGAGGAAATGGGCAGCTGGGCTCACCCAGAGGGGCCACAGAAGGGGGGTGGTGGCAGCAAGAGTCATCAGCAGTGTGAGCCTCTACTGGGTAAGGAGGGGGTGAAGAGAGGAGGAGCTGGTGGGTTAAGGTGTTAGATGGGAAAGGCTCTTTCTGCAGAGTCGGGTAATAAACGGGCCTATGAGCCACATGGTGTCTTGTCACAACTACTCAACTCTGTTCTTGTCACTGGAAAGCAGCTGTAGATGACCCATACACAAATGTGCAAGGCTGTGTGCCAATAAAACTTTATTTACAAAAATAGTCAGCATGCTAGGTAGGCCCATGGCCACAGTTTGCCCAGCCCCGGATTAGGTTTGGTGAGTTCAGAAGCGGTGCCCTCCAGTGTGGACTGGGTCAGGGTGTAGCCAGGAAGGGCCGAGGGTGTGAGGGAGAGTGCTGACGACAACGATGAGATGTTGAAATGCTGAGGGAATGGGCTGTGGATGTTCACATCAGTAGGATGGAGGCAAGAGGAAGCATGTAATCCTGGTTGCCAGAGGGCCTGACCACTCAGCCAATGATGGCAGAGTGACGTACTTGAGTTCCACAAGCACCTCAAAGAAGCAGGGTGGTTAACCAGGAAAAGTAGTCATTGTCTGGAAATTTCCAGAGTGGGAGAGGACCACACATAGTAGAGGATGTGCTTGGCACAGGTGAAATGGTTGGGAGACCCACTGAACTTCAAAGCTGTATGTTTTATAGTGGGAGATCAATTGCCCTTTGGAGGCCAAAGAAGCTGCTGAGTGTCATGAAAGTGCCTACATTCTCTCCTTGTTCCCATATTCATCTGTGAGAAGCCTATTTCTACTTGGCCTCTCCTTGGCCCTAGAGCCATCGATGGCTTACCACTGCCCAGAACACAGATCCCAAATATCTTAGCAAGACATTGAAATAAATCCATACCACAAGTCCCCAACCTACTCTTCTAGCCTGTTCACCATTATGCCATTATGCTTCAGCAAGCCTAAGATTTACTCTTTCCCATACACACTCCACAATGCTCGTTTCTTCCCATGTGCCTTTAGCAGAAAAACCCTTTCTCTTCACCTCCAACACCTGCCCATTCTTCCAGGCCCAGCTGGGGAACTTTCTCCAATGACCTTGGCAGACAATGACCTTGCCCTCCTCTCTGTGCCTCCAGAACAGGACTGGGGAGAGTTTACAGCCTGCACAGGCTGAGAGAGCAGCATCCCTTTAAACCTGACATTTTCAAACTGTCTGTTCATGCTGGGGTGTGCTGCAGAGGGGGCAAAAAATCAGCTCAAGGGAGGGGTCAGCCTGTGTTGTACTGGTGTCCCCAGCAAGCTGCCTGGCTCCCAGCTCAACACACTACTTAGCAAAGCCCATGCCCTTCCACAGTGCACTCTTGTGACCTGCGGTGGCCCCTGGGTGTTCTCCAAGCCACACACTCACCATCTCAGACTCTCCCTCCCACCTGAGCAAACCTTCCCCTAAAAGACATTCTCGGAAATATCACTATCTCCACCCCACCCCACCCCCCGTGTTCCCTGTGAGCCATAGCAGCTCTAGTATGAGTGGTTCTCGGCTCTTGACCCAGCTGCCTGAACCACCCCTGCCTAGCACCTCTCTTGGCTCCCTTGTGCTGCAGTATGGGGCTGCCAGTGCCATGCCCTCCCACCCCCCGTGGAGACTGTGACTCCACTAGTCCACTTTTGCACCTCTGTGGCCCCCGCATGGTACCCGGCAGTCAGTGGGGGCTTCATAACACAGGCACGAGCTGCCTGTGGCCCCTTGCTTATCTCTGCCTCCCGCTCTCACAGGCTGCGTGGGCTGCCCAGTTTGGAGGACCCATGGAGCTGACCCTTCATGGCTTTAGGGGTGCCCAGGCCATGGGGGGCCTGAGAGATGTGGCATGGGCCTCAGTGGCATGTTCAGAAAACCAGTTGCTTTAGGATGACACAGCCAGGGATCCAGAGAACAGAGCTCTGTCCTACATGGACCCATAGGTGGCATGGGTTTGGTTCTGGACAAGCTCAGCCCCACAGGGAAGCACATGGGAAGCTCCATGGCCATCAGCCCCAAGAGCAGCCTGCTTCCCCACAGCCCCACCTCCCTCCTAGAGCCCTCACCAAAGGGGCTGGCCCTTCAAAGGCACAGGACCAAGGAAGCAGCAGCAGCTCCACTGGAAGGCAGACCCTCCCACCGATCCCCCACCCCCACCCCTATACACACACACTAGGGCTCCTGAGGGCAGGTATTGCCCTGGAGAGCCAAGACTTTGGTGGGTGTGGGTGCAGCTCCAGGCGGGGTCCTTCTCCCTTCCCTGGAACTAGAACAATCTGGAAGCATCCACAGGGGCCGGCTCCCCTCATCAATTCTGCATCTTCCTGAAAATGTACTTTTAAGCCCCTTAATTGCATTTTAGAGATAACCCTGCAAGCAAAGTGGCAGGAAGAGAAACCATAGAGAGAAGTTGGTGGTCAGGCTCTTTGTTTTAAATCAATCAAACATCTGCGACTAATGCAGCTTTGGGCTGCTCCTCAGGAAGCATTAGCCCTATTAGTGGGGGCTGGCAGGAACACAAAATAAGATATTTATGGGTTGGGCACGTGTACATTACCACAGGGACCAAGGGGCTGGGGCAGAGAACGGCACAGGTCAGCATGTCTGCTCCCCTCATCTCGCCTCGCCTCGCCTAGGGCGTCCACACCAAGCGGGGGAACAGAGGGCCCCACACATCCAGGCACAGCCATACACAGGAGACTCTGCCTTCCGGTTCTAGCCCCAAGCATAGCTGTGAGCCTAGCGCAAGTCTCCCCATCTCGCTGGGCTCTGGTTCTCAGTTACAGAACGTTGGATCTGAGCAGCTGTCTTCTGAAGCCCCATCTTCAGAGGGAGCATTCTCGGGACCAGGGTGAGGAGTCAGGAAGGGACAGGACAGGACATGCACATGTCACCAGGACAAAGTAGCCGGTGAGAAGTTGTTAAAGACAGGATACCCGATACGTGATTTTAGGTCATTGAAGAGCAGCTGTCTGGCAAAACTCTTCACAATCCACATACGGTTAATTAAGGCGCTGGTTTACAAGCAACAGCCTTATGCCCGTGGTTGCTTTGGGAGTAGAATCTAGAAGGAAATGTGCTCTGCAGCGGCTAGAAATTAGGGCGAAGATAACAGAGAAGCCATAAGCACAGGACAGAGAACAAGAGATCCCAGAAATCCTGCACCAGGCCTGGGGGTGTGGCACTGGCCAGCAGCTGCGGCAGATCCTGGCAACCTCAGCTAACAGCGGCCAGTGGGGTTTACCAACACAATGAAAGATAAAGGCAGGCCACTTTTCCCTCTCACACTCCGGTGCTGGGGCTGAGGCTGCCTCCTCCTTCTCAGGGCAGTGGGAAGAGCCAGGGAGGAAGCCGTGGAGACAGCCCCAGCTGGTCCCCACTGCAGGGCCTCGTCAGCAAGTTCCTCAGAGGGTCTCAGGACTGTAGAAGAGGTAGCAAACTGCTTCCTTCCCAGGACTGTTGTGGTCCCGGAGCAAGAGCACAGGTGTTCGTTGGGCTGTGTCAGTTAACGACCTCGTGGAAAAAAAGTACCACAACACCTGGCTACTGAAAACAACCATTTTTCTGCCGCAGTTCTGCCCCTCAAGCTTGGCTCCACAGAGCTTCTCCTGTTGGTCATTACCATGGTCACGCAGGAGGCATTAGTTATCTGAGGCTCACACAGGCCTGGAGAGTCCTAGATGCCCACACTCACGCTGGGCCACCTTGGCTCTCCTCCACGTGGTCTCCCCAACACATGGGTCAGAATTCTCTACACGACTGTGTGCTCGAAGAAGGCAAACAAGCCTTGACGTACAGGGCTTATCGAACCTCTGTTTGGGACGCGTTTGCTGATATCCCATTAGCCAAAGCAAGTTAGGTGGCCAAGGTCAGAGTGCACATGCGAGGGAATCACACACAGGCAACAGGAGGTACACTTCCTTGGAGGCTATGCTTATAACGATCCACTACAATCACTTGGCACAATGCTTGGGACACAAATGCTCAAGAATGTGAATGCCACCACTATTCATTTCTGTGTGCGGGCACCAGCTCCACTCCCAGATGGGCTGGAGGAGCCCGAGAGCCCTCGGAAGGGTAGCAGCGCACAGCCTCTCCCAGCACAGTGCAGTCTGGCCATGAGGACACAGCCCCCTAGACATCCTAGGGGATTTCTGCATTTCCTGAAAGGCTCAGCTACTGGTTTCTAGCTGCAGCCCAGAGTGGAGAAGGCCCTTCTGTGGGCAGCTGGCCCCAAGGGCCCCTTTTCTGTCAGCCTAACTCATACCCCAAAGGTGGAAGGACAGATAGGGTGACCGGCTGGCTCAGCATGCCATCCTCTCTGTGCCCTGCTCACTGTTGTCTGCTGTCCCTTCCCCTTTCCCTCATATGCTGCAGCCTAAGCTTCTTGGCTTCACCAGCCTTGGGGGATTGTAGATCCCGGTCATCTCTGGATCCCAAGACCTGGCATACAGTGGTGCTCAGGAAACGTGTACAGAATGGATGGAGATGGTTGTTGGAGAGTTCTAGAAGGGAGCTGGCAGGCAGTGGGTATGCTGGTTAGGCCATTCCAGAAGATAGCACCTTCCTTTAGGAAAGTGTGAATGGACGGTGTTGCCTGAACCAAGCCGTACAGACTCCAGTCTGTGGGCAGCTGGTGTCACCTGGGAACTCAGGCAGATGCAGAGCCTCGCCACGCCCCATGGAGTCCACACCTGCACCATAGCATGATTGCCGTGTGCTTTGCATGCACAGTGGCTTGAGAAGAGCTGACCCAAACAACAGGCTCGCCAACCGATCTAGTCCTGGGCCAGAGGTTAAGGGGGAGTACGCCAGAAGGTTGCTCCCGAATCACTCCATTGCACCTCTGCCACCTCCAGTTCTTTCCATGAGCGTGCTACCTTCACTCAGAGTACCCCCCGGAGCCCACCTGTCCTGTTCGGAAGCTCTTCCTCTTCTCTGCCTGGAATCCTGCAGCTGCAGGCTCTACCTGGGCCCGAAGACCAGACATGGGCTCAGATGTGGGGTGGAGATTATTCTTCATCGAGGCCTGAAATCTCCTGTGAAGTGTTCCTGGGCCAGAGGATCTGAGGAGCCAGCTCACCTCAAGAACAGTGAGGAAGGAGGTGGTTGCCATTCCCATCCTTTCCAGCCTCAGGTATCCACACACCGAGGACTCCTGTGGAAGGTTTGTGCCTAAAAACAAGCATGGTATCATGTGGGAATAGAGGGGGATGCACGCGGTGCCCACCCACCTTTCTGAAGGACCTGCTGGGACCTATCTTTCCCAGTGATCTGTGGCTCTGGTGTTCAACATCAGCTCTGATTTGCTGGTCAACATGAGGCAAGACCCTTGACCTCTCTGGGCCACAGATAGCAAGAGAAAAATAGCAAGAGAAAAAAAAGATTGTCGTAAAATATTGGCTGTGTTTGAGCTAAGAGACTATTTCTCTCAGAGGAATTTCTTCTCCCGAGGAATTTCTTCTCTTCTGGGAGAAGAAATTCCTTAAAGGACCCTCTCAGCTAGGAAACTGTCCAAGCAAAAGAAAACAACTAGAAATCTGTCTCCAACATGAAATTAATCATCCTTGAGCAGCCCTTTGACCCTGTCGCTTTGCTGTTCAAATGATTTCCAGGATTTCCAAAACCTGTTGTACTCACCCCAGATTCCCCAGCGGGGGTCCTTGCCACATCTGCCATATCACCCTCTCTCCAAACACTTGGCCCCAGTCTGATTCTCCAGTGCCCACGCTTGACTTGCACTTCTGAGTATGTGTTCTTGGGCTCCTAACATCTCACCTCCTCTTCCAGGAAGCCTCCTCTGATCATCTCCAGCCAGACATAAGCTCCCTTCCTCTGGTACTTCTGTGTTTCCAGATAGTCCAGTAAGGATCCTGCTATCTGTGGGCCACAGCCACCCCCTTCCAGGGCCAGGCTTCTCTCCTCGAGGTTGTTGCTTCTACTACAAAACCAGCACAGCGCCTTCCCCACCATGACAGCACTTCTCACACTTTCCAGTAAAATCTCTTCCGTGGCAGAGGACACTGCTTAAGTCTCATGAGTCCACTAGGAAAGCCACGCTAAGCAGCCTCCACCTCCCATCCCTCTGCCAGCACAGCAGTGCTTTGCTCCTGTTTTAGCATTAAAAGTCACAAACCTTTGCATTCCACACAGTCATTATATATAAATATATAATGCATGCACAGTGGCTTGAGAAGAGCTGACCCAAACAACAGGCTCGCCAACCGATCTAGTCCTGGGCCAGAGGTTAAATATATATATATATATTTTTTTTTTCATATAAAAATCATGATGTCCCCCTGTCCCAGTCTTCCCTGCCACTTGATGCTCTGGGAAAATGTGCAACTTCCCGTTGCCCCACAAAAGAGGTCCGAAGCCAAAATGCCAATTGCTGAGTCCAGGAAAACAGAGTTGGACAGACAGTTACAAGAGAAGGCCTGCTCCCCACCCAGCCAGCTGGGTTACAGATGAATGGGAGGTGGAGCTGGGCCTTCGCTTGTACCTCATTCTCTGGCAAAGCCCTTGACACCTCACAAAACACCTTCATGACGTGAATGCCATCTCACTTGGGGTCACGATGAAATGCAAGGGCAGGAAAGTAGGAGATATTCTCATTTTATGGAAAGTTTCTGAGCTACTGGAAGCCCTGTAACTATAAAATCACAGAGGTATATCTGAAAAACCTAATTTTCCTAATAGGTGGAGCTTCCTGCTATCAGGACAACTAGTCAACTAACACGACTCGAGGCTCGTGTCCTATGCCTCACAAAGGACACATGGAGATTTCCCAGAGACAATTCATCCGCAGCCCTACTGAGTGTGGGACCCATCTCCCAACCTCACACACACACATACACACACATGCACACACACACACACACCCTCTCACCCCTTGGGCCTGCAAATGCGTGCATCTGGATCAAAGTCTTCAGGAGCCCCTCTCTGACATCCTTCCTTGGTGTTACCCATACCAGCAGAGAGAGCCTCCACACATACCCAGAGCTGGGGGGCCTGCCTTCTGGCCTCAGGATGCTGAAAAGACTGCAAAGGAAGCTGGAGGGAGAAAGCCTCCTTTCTCTTCCATTTCCTCTCTTCCTGACTCACTTCCCATTTCCAGGCCTGCAGAGGGCATGGTTCCTGAGGACACAGCCTAAGACAGGAAATGAGAGGGCGCGCGGGAGTTGCTCTGGAGCAGAGCTCACCACGGTGGTGAGTGACTCTGAAGGTGGGTGGCCAGGAGGCACGGCTGACTGGAATCCTGGACCCCGGTGTGTAGGGTAGCAGTCTGCAGGAACCCTCTGGGGGAGCTGCCTGGGATCTGGGATCTGGGTGTGCCTGTGGGTAGGGCTTGGTGTCACGGGGTCACCCCCCCCCGCAGCTCTGCACCACAGTCCCTGCCCGAAGGAGATCCTGGCCCCACCAGAGGGACGCTGTGCCCTAGAGGAAATCCTCTAGGATTTCCTCTAGGAAATCCTCTGGCACGTGGGAGCCATGACACGCTGGGAAACCACTCTGAGACTCAGTTTCTTCACCTTCAACATGGGATAAATCCCGGGATCCCATCAGCCTTCCTTGGAAGGCCATAACAGAGGTAGGTGCAGAATCACTGTGGAAAAGGTTTCCAAAGATGATGAAATCCAGTCCTTGGCCGAAACCCCAAGAATAGACAGCTCATTTTGGTACAAAAGGGGCAAAGACTGCGATGATGTCAAGTGGAGAAGGAGGGCAGAGGAGGCTCCACTCTGCCCAGGGCAGTAGTCCCGAGGGCAGAACACTGTCACCCCTGCCGGTGTCAGGTAAGCTCTCACTGACTCAGAGGTCTCATAGGCCAGGCATACAAATGGCCTGTGGCCATTACAGATGGTACCCTCAGCCCACAGCCACATGGGCACTCGGGCTTAGTGTTGCCAGAATCTCCAGCTTTCAAGAGAAGTTGGAAGTCTGGATGTCGGTGCAAAACTTCCTAATTTTATAAACGTTGGCATCTAGTTCCATTAAAATAGCAAAATCATCTAAGCAACTCCTCACAGACCAAAGCAAATACACTGTCTCCATATGCTGTGGCTGCAAAAAGGGGGCCCCTCCGAGTGCCGGAATCCCTGAAGGGAGCCTCCAGCCCAAGTTGTGGAGCCAGAAAGCCAGCGTGTGACTGAGAGGGTCTCCCGGTAGACCAGCTGCTCTGAAGCCCGGGTGGGGAGCTCCAGCTTAACAGGAACAACCAGAGAGGTTCCTCGCAGCGCCCACCCCCTGCCACCAGGGCCTGTCTGTCTCTGCAGGGTGGCAGCTGCGCAGGATGACTTGCAGGTTTTGCTGGCAAAGCACCCTGGCTTGTGGCTGGGACGTGAGCAGCTCCTCCAGCTGTCACTGTGCACGGCCGTGGGACCTGTGAGCAGGACCAGGGGCAGGAAGGGACACTGCATGTGCCCCTGTCTGAAAGCCCAGTGCAGCCGGGCCAGTCCAGCTCACCCCATTTTGGGGATTCATCTCCCCTCTCCTGCCAGATGGATCTCCTTACAGGCTCTGCTTCCCCAGTCCGTTTCAGTCAGAGGCTATTGGCTGATTGATTGGGTTTTTGTCCCTTCTGCTCCAAAGGCAGTCAGGAAAGTCCCCACACATCTCTCTGAAGGGGAAATATGATTGAAGAGGCGGGATCTGTAATTGTCCTAAATCCTGCTCTCCTGGGCCTGGAAGGGGCCTTCAAAGGCACTCCCAACTTCTCTTTTCCCCCAGGGGTCCCATAGAGACATCCAGAGAAGTGAGAAGGCACCCAGACCCCCATTCCAGGGGAAGGCCTTCTCCCTAAGTGGAGTATCTTTGCTCTTGTACACGAGGACAATTGTACACAACATGACCTAATGAAGCAAAGATGTTTTCCTCTTTTTGAAATGTGTGATTGAAAAAAGCCATCTCACAGCTGAAAAACAGAGTCTCAAGCAGATCAGGCTGCTCTTAATAAGGCTTTGTTGATTTTCTCCCAAATATTCCGAAGTGTTGATGGAAATAATGACCGCTAAATTAAATGCTGCAAAAATTAGTGGTTCAAGTCCACTTTCCTTCCTCAAGCCTTTCTGAATCTGCAAACTTCAGACTTTACCGTGAAGCCTGTCCTGCAAGTTTTTAACAAATTCTGCTTAAGACACTTCAGAACTCTCATCCCCCAAATAAAGAGTTTTCGTACAGATTTCCTTCTCGTATAACCACTTGTGGTAATGAGGTTAATATGATAAAAAGCATTGCCGCTTTCCATTAAATTGTATTGCTCTCAAATGGAATTAAAATCAAAACTTTAAATAAAAAAGCCATTTCAAAACAAAGACCTTAAGAAATGGAAGCTGCAGAGAATGAGCTGGTGGTCGCCAGATTGGTGGGGAGGGGTGAAATAAGTGAAAGGGATTAAGAGGTATGAACTTAAGTTATAAAATAATTAAGTCATGGAGATGAAAAGTACAGCATAGGAAATGCAATCAATCACATCGTAATAATGCTGTGCGGGGCATGGGTGACTCAGTTGGTTAAGCATCCAACTCTTGATTTCCACTCGGGTCACGGTCTCTGGGTCGTGGGATTAAGCCCCACGCCAGGATCTGCCCGCAGTGCAGAGTCTGCTCAGGATTCTCTCTCCCTCTCTCTCTGCCCTTCCCCCAGCTCATGCTCTCTTTCTCTCTCAAATAAATAAATATAATCTTTTTAAATAACAGTAATAATAATAATGTTGTATGGTGAGCACACTTACGGTGGTGAGAACTGAGTCACACACAGAATCTCCCATTGCTATGTGGTACACCTGAAACTAACAGAACGTTGTGTGTCATCTATACTTCAATAATAAAGACATCCAAAATGAAAGAAAAGAAGACAAAAACTTGGATTTTTACCTCACAAAAGGCAAGAGAGAGAAAGAAAAGAAGGAGAGAGCAAGAAAGAGGAGAGAGAAGCAAGCCTCTGGTGTTGGCCGCAGGAACACATCCCGGAACGCCACTCAATCTCCCACAGCTCCAGATTTCTATAGGCAAATGGGATTAAAATAATTGTCCTTAGGATCATCCGGAGAGCTATACACTCACAGTGGGCACAGTTTTCTGGCTGTTACTGTACTTGAATCAAACGTTGACCACATATGTAGTAGTCTTTGTTCCTACCTCCCTCCCGGGAGAATCTAAGGGTGGTAGAGGACAGAATCATGCCTGTCAGGTCTTGGCTGGCAAGAGGCAGAGGGAAAACGGGCAGAGAAGCAGCTATAAGAAGACAGGTTCCATTGACACCGCCAAGCCATTTACATGAGGATTTAACTTCTCTGCCCCAAGTTTACCCACCTATAAAGTGGGCACAGTGGTCACATGGTAAATGCCAGTGGGGTGCACTAAGTCTACAACTATGACTCCCAGCCCTCTCACTTCTGTCTCATCAAAATACCCAGAGACCTCGACTTGGGTTTCTTCCATATGCTTTCACTCTAGGTGGCAGCTGCAGTCTGCCCAGCCCCCCACACCCCTACAGGCTTCTCCTGTGCTGGATTGTCTCTGGGGTGGCATGGTGTCTCTACTACAGGCCTTCTCAGGCTCTGCTCCCCCTTCTCTGTTCACCGACCACCTTCTTTCCCTCTTCATTGAGGGTTTCAGCCTCCCTCAACCAGAGTATCCTTGTGTGAAAAATAAAAATGGACAAAGGATTCAAGATAACAGGTTCAGATTCAAAGAAGGCTTCAGGCAGCAGGACAAGGACAGAGGCAAGACCTTCACCACTCAGAGCATCTTTCTTGACTCTGAGTAGCAAAGTGAGGCACCCAGAGTCACCAAGACAAAAAGTGGCAGCCATAATTAGAGCCAAGGTAGTCTGGCTCCAAAGTCTGGTCCCACTCTCAGTGGGGAGGAAGGGGGCCTGGAGGGGGCGGCTAGAACCCCATCCACCCTATCTTCCACCACGTCCAAACCCTCCAAGCTGAGGGCTCACTATGACACAGCGGGCCACCAGCCCAGTGGCCACCCCAGCCCACTGCCTTCCCACCACTCCTGCTGCAGGGACAGGAGTGGGGCCAACCAGGAGCCACCCCCAACTGGAGGGTGTGGAGGGAGGTGCTGGCTCCCAGCTCTCAGGACTTGCCTTCCCAGTCCTGGTATATAGGTCACCCTTCAAATCCCTGGTGTGATGACTCACTGCTCTCCTTTGTCACAGCCTGATAAAGAACTTGGGCCATTAAGAAATGGAACAAATTACTAAATGGGAGGCACAAGAGAAACCCAGGATTAAATTAGTTCGTTATTCATAAATCATAAATGACTCTTCCTCTCACTGATTCTCGTGTCTCTCTCTGTCTGCTGGGCTGGAAACAGCCACGGACTTCTACTGGCAGGAGGGCAGGGAAGGTGCCCAGGAGGCCCCCTTCCTCCTCCACAGGGCCTGCAAGGGTGGCGGCCACCTTCAGGCCAGTCACAGGACCTGGCTGGTCTAGGCCCTGATGGGCTGCAAGACCTTGAAAACCAGTAGCAGCTTGGTAGGGTGGTCTCTGCAGGGCCTGCTGTGCCATGGGTATGGTTCTCTCCCTGCACTGGCTGGACAGGTCTGAGTGGTACAGTGCATGGGTCACCCCTCAGGGGCTGGTTCCCTCTGTGGGCCACGTCACCTCTGTGGAACATGTTTCCTTTGTAGGTCATGCCCTTTCCCTGTGGGGTGTGTCAGCTCTGTGGGCTACATCACTCCGGAAGGGCATGTCATCTTGTCAGAACATCTGATATCTTCAAGGTGTGTGTCAGGCACCATGCGTGACATGTCTCTGAGGGATGTCTCCGATGGGCGTGTCCCATGACCCAGAGTCCCTTGATGCCTTCTGTCCCTGCTAGAGACAGGACCAGGCTGGGTCTCTCTGGGAGGGTGGGGGTGGGGTGGGGGTGGGCTGGTCCTGCCTGGATTGGAGCCAGGAAGGAGAAAGACCAGTGCACCCAGGGCCATGGACGCCAGAGCGACTGTCCCCTGCCCAAGAGGAGATCCCAGCCATCCATTCCGCCACAGCCTCTCCCTCTGGGTCCGCCAGACTCCAGCGCGGGTGGAGGAAGGAGCCAGGCCAAGTCTGGCGCGGATGGGGAGGAGCTGGGAGCCTGGGGGGAGGGGTGAGGAGTGGGAGGTCGGATCCGGCAGGAGGGAGTGCCCCCTCCCAGTAGGAGCGCGCAAAGGGCCACGAGCGAGAGGTGCCTCCCCCTGCTGGCCGGAGCTGGGAAAAGCACTGCAATAAACCGGGCCCAGGCCAGGTGTCCCCGGAGGTGGAGGTTTCAGGTCCACCTCTGCTTGTTGCTTCCAGTACCACCCAGGCTGCAACACGATTTCGATATTGCATGGCTCCCACGCTGCGGGTCAGGGATTCCCAAACAAACAGCAATATTGTTCTGGGACTATTTGTGCAAGGGTATTTTCTTAACCAGAGCTTACTGGGATGGTGCAGACCACCTGGACTTCTTTCTGTGCTCCAAAGCTTCGGCTGCGTTTCAAAGCTGAGAGGGGGCTGAAGCGGAGTGAAGGAACGTGAAAGGCCCCTAAAACAGTCAGCGGTGCTCTGAGGCTCTGCCAGCAAGAAGCCGGCACAGGTTCTCGCAGAACAGTGGTAAGCGCCCTGCAGAACCGCCTGCCCTGTCCTAGGGGCCCCGCGCTCTCCGAATCCTACAGTCACCCTGTACTCATAGTGCAGGTGAGGAAACTGTGGCCTAGTAAGCGACTTGAAGCAAGAGGCTGAGCCTGGATTGCAACCTAGGTCCGAAGCAGTTCACCCCTGCTTTATTCACATCAGTGAATCTGGGCTAGTGGGGACACCCACGCGCTGTTACCTCACTGCAGCCGAGGCAGGCGTCTGTGGCACTCTCCTGCTCTTGCCACACTGTCCTGGCTCTGCTGACGTCCTACTGGGAGGAAGGTCAGATTTTTCCACACTCTCAGTATCCCAATTCATCTTGTCCATTTTCTCGGATTTGGTCACTCCCAACCCCTGCCTCTTGCTTAACTGTTCCCTGGGGCTGAGGTCCAGTCTTCGCCAGAAAGGCACTATTCCTACTGAAGCCAGAAGTCAGAGCCTCCTCCCTGCAGCATCACCCAGCCCCATGGCAGCTGGCTCTCAGAATCTGGCTCTCAGAATCCGCCTGCGGCCGGTAACAGCAGGTGCCCAGGCCCATCCCTGAAGCCCTGAAGCTCCTGGGGACCCCATGAGCCATCTGACTTGACACTGATTTTTACAGCTTTGCAAATAATTGCCTCCTTTTCTGTCCTCTGAATGCACTAGAAAGTTAAAGGGAGAGAAAGAAGTCTTTTTAAAATCCTCCAGCTCTCTTAATTAACATGCAGAATGCTTTTCTAGCAGTGCACAGGCTGTGATAAAACGGGAAGCTTCTTAACACAACATATATTTAATCCGTGGCACTCACTTCCACATGAAATTCAGTCAGATATTTTAAGGAAGTTAACAGGGCTCTCGTATCGAACTGTGAATAAATGCAGGTGTGATAAATACACTCAAGCTACTGAGATGTTTTATCAAAGGAAAAGGTGTAGAGTGGGGGGGGGCGGTTGAAGGACAAACTTAATTCTAATTCTGCACATTGTCAAAGAGGGTCAGAGAATTTACTGGACAACGCTCAGGCTATCTAATGACCCGTTGCCTCTGAAAAGTCAATTAGACTTGCTCATTTGTTCTGTGTTTCCAAAAACTAATTCAGGCCTGCTATGTGTCAGGCACAAGGGAGGCCGTGACTGATGAATAATGCGGTTCAGATCTCTGCTCTGCCCCTGACCCAGGCTCACATCTCTTGGGACAGTGAGCAGATACACAGATGAAAGTGTATTGGTTTAGGAGCTCCTGAGGAGCATCTCAGGTGTAATTGGAAACCGGCCCCCACACTCAGAGGGCAGGGAGAGACTGAAGAAGGAGGCCGGCCCCTCCATGGTGGGTGGCAGGTTTTATAAGCAAAGGGAATTATATACAAGGCTTGTCTGGAGCGACAGCAAGACAAGTGTATCTCTTAGCCACACAGCACATCTTAAAGGGTTGTACAGAGGCCTTAACTGGGTTCAGTCACATATACTATCCAGATGCTTTCCACACCACATCACCACCTCAAGGCCATGTCCGTAGACCAGCTTCTGGGACGAGGAAGGGAAGGGGAACCCATGTTTTAAGGACAGGGGAGCCTCGGATCAACCAGTGTCAGCTTCACCGGCCCATTGGAGGTCATGTTTTCTTGACGAGCTCTCCCAACAGAGCAATAATTTCCAGTTGGGTTAAGAAATAAGAGTAAACGAGAGGGTATACAGAGAAGACACTTGTGAGGAGTTGACACTTAAGGTGGGATGTGAAGCATGAGGAAAGGCCCACCATTGGAAGAGGGAACCGCCTGTTCAATGTCCCAGAACCTAGAGGCCCTGGGTGTGGGGGGACTAGAAAGGATGCGAGTGTTGCTAGGACAGGTAAACAGGGCCAGCGCTGAGGACCAGCATTTGGTTGGAGAGTTAGGCCTTCCTACGTATCTTCCACCCACCCCCAACTAAAGTTTGCATCTGCTACAAATCCATGGGGAAAGGATGACTGGTTTGGCTGCTCTGTGAGGAGAGTAGCTCATCACAGGGGGAAAAATCACGCTGCATCTCACATCACATGCGAATCGGGAACACCTCACAGATCCAACAGCGTACTCAGTGTGAAAGCCAGCAGAAATAGGGAGTTCATCACAAGGAAAGGAGCAGAATATCTTTGTGTTGTTGGGATGAGAAAGGGTGTTTTCATATGAAAAACATAAACTTCAGATAATAATTGGATGAATTTAGCTACATCAAAATTAAGGATTTTGTTTTTTAAAAAGAACACTTAAGACAAAGGCTAACAGCTGGGTCAAGACTTGGAGAAGATTTACATAGTGTAAAACCAAGGGATTAATATTTAGAGTAAAGGTTGGCAAAGTACAGCCCACAGGGTCAAGGGCAGCCGGCTGCCTGTTTTTGTAAATAAAGTTTCCTTGAAACCCAGCCACACCCATTTGCTTATGTACGCTCTGTGGCCGCTTTGGTACCACGCCAGCAGTGAGTCATTGTGACAGACTGCATGGCCCGCAGAGCCTGAAATTTAATATCTAGCCCTTTATGGATAACATTTGTTGGCCTCTGATCTAGAATATGCAGGGAATGGCAGCAAAGACACCAAGAAAATTCACAAATCTAATCCATCAGAAAAGACAAGGGCCGGATAACTATGCGTGATAAAATGAGTGATCCGAAAGAGGACATAGTAAACCAATACTGAGATTTTCTCAGAGATAGGTAGTACCAAGTGCTAGTGAAGATGGGGAGAAATGGGAACCACAAGTCAGCAGGTTAGCGTGTAAATGTCATATAACCATCCTGCAGAGAGCGTCCTGGCTGTATGGGCTCAGCTGTGTGAAATCACTGATCCTGAACCTGAGAAATTCTTGGGAAAGTCACCTGTGCCCATGCCCCATCCCAGTCACCTAGACAATAATATAATATGCAAACCTTGTCGATGGTCCACCCTCCCTGAAACTCTCCCTTCTCTCATTTCTAGGAGAACCATGGTGTGTGGGTCATGTATTCCTCTTTCAAAAACAGCTCAAGTGTTGGGAAGGGAAGCAGATCCCGTCCTTAGCCAGACCAGGCTGGGGTAGATTGGTTCAGAAATGGGCACGTGGCCAGATGTACGGCACTGAGATTCAAAGCAAGGTTTGTCAGGAGGCTCGGAGGATGTCTTCCCTTACTCTGCTGAAATAGCTCCCAGAATCAGTCTGTATCTTCTCTTCCCTCATATGTGGGCAGTGGATGGGATGGCTGGAGTATTTAGGGCCTTATGTCTGTTTGGAAGAGTCAAGAAAGAAGAATCCCAGGAATCAGAGTTGGGACTTATACTACCTTAACCCTAAAGCCTGCCTGTCCTCTGGGCTTCTAGCTGAGCGACTGAGAAATTATTTAAGCTGGTTCATGTTTGATTTCCTTACTTGCAGCTTAGGGCACCCTAATCAATAGAAGCTGTTGGAAAACTGTACTTGAGAGGGCATGGAACCTGTGCCTCACTTCCCAGCCTCACAGAAGCTAGTCCTCCAACCCTGCAGGCCCCCTCCCCCCAACACACACACACACACACACACCAGCCTGGTGTGGGAGAGGCAGAGGAGAACTGGCTGAGGGCACATGCGCGCAGGGACACCCGAGGGTTCCCTGCATTTTCCCACCTTCATGGGACATAGAAGTGTCTCAGGGCAGTTCCCCAGAGGCAGAAACTAAGATGGGAGTTATTGTAGAAGCGCCCTAGGAAAAACCCAAAAGAAAATGAGGGGAGCAACATAGGGCAGAAGAAAGAGCAAAGCCAGACTGTGGTCCCAGCTGGAGTCTAGTTACATCCTGATCCCACAGGGAGCTCCGAAGCAGAAATTATACCACAGACTCGCTCCCACCTTGGTATGAAAAAAAAAAAAAAAAAAATTCAATCTCTGTCCCTGGTTCCTGGAACAAACTCCCTAGCACCTTTGGGATCCCCAGAGTGGTTAGGGGTGTCTTTTTGTATTCTAATGAGACAACCATGACTGGAGGCCCCTCGGTAGCTTCAGGATGAGGCTGGTGGCCAGAAAGACAAAGCTATATTAGACGGTTGGAACCTGCAGACCCAACCCCCAACCTCCAGGCATGAGAAAGGAGCTGCAGATGAAGTTCAGTCACGAAGGTCAGTTATTTAATCCATCATGCTTATGTAAGGAAGCCCCCATAAAAACTCCTCAGTGGTGGTGTGGATAGCTTCCAGGCTGGTCCTGGGTGGGTGGTCCTGAGAGGGCATGGATGAACCACACCCCTTAACTGTCTTCCCCCGCCCCTGTTCCCTGCCCTGTATCTCTTCTGTTTACCTCTTCCTGAGTTGTACCTTTCAATATAGATCAGTAATAGTAAAGAAAGCACTCCCCTAAGTTCTACAAATCATTCCAGCAATTATTGAATCTGCAGGGGGTTTGTGGAAGCCCCTAGATTTGTAGTAGGCTAGGCAGAAGTGTGGGCCATCCGGGCAATCCATTGGCAATTGGCATCTGAAGTAAGAGCAATCTTGTAGAACTGTGAACCTTTAAAATCTATGAGGTTTGATGTTAATTCTGGGTGGTCAGTGTCAGAATTGAATTGTTGGACACTGGGTTGGTGTAGGAGAATTGCAGAACTGGTGTTGGAAAAGACTCATTGCATTTGGTGGCAGGGAAAGAACGCAGGGGATGGTCTTTTGTAGATTGTCCTCAATCAGTCCTGGCAGTAGGCTGCCCTGGGGAGGAAGACCTCACCTGCCATGGGCCAAGGGCAATTCTCATGGAAGGCAGCTGCGAGCTCTTAGCCAGGAATGCTCAACTCCTGGGGGCGAAGAGCTCCAGAGAAAAGGTTCCGGGTGAGGCATCAATGGAATCCAGTGTTGTCAGTACAGCCAAATATCTCTATGCCCTTAGAGAAGGCATTGAAGGAAGTGACTGGGGGAGCTGGTGCCAAAGACTTGTGACTGAGAGAAGGAACACGTGGCAGTAGATCAGAGCAGGACTATAGGCCATGGACAGACGAAGACATCATGGCAGACGCCAGTGTGCCGGAAGTCAGCGTGCATTGTCCCATCACAAAGGTTTCAGCCCAGGGATGCCAGAGGACAATAAGGACCCATGTGCCCCCACCCATTACCAGCACCACCAAGTATTCTAGACACCAATATACCTAGACACCACAGCCCATCACCCCTGGCACTCTACCCAAGGACAAGAGGAAAGAGACACGGTCCCAAACTGACTACGGTGAAGTTTTTCACTACCAGGCAGAATGGGACTCCAGGACAGAAATGGGAGACTGAAAGCCAAAATGACACTGCTTTCCCAGTCACTGATTTGCAATCACTGCATGTACTCCTGCTAAAACATAAAAGAATGTCATTAACAGGAAAACACTACCAGCAAGTTCATTAATCATGGTCATTTTCACACTTCCATGGTCAACTACAAGCCTAGTGGTTTAAACAGAGGCCTCCCTACTCAATTATAGTGCTTAGCAATTAACAGTTCGCCCCCTGCCCTGGGCCTGCCCTGGCTTTCAGCAAAAGATAAAGTGCTTGAATTTCACAAGTGTCCTTTGTAAGAATTCCCCCTCGCCTGGGCAAAGGGCCGTGTTTGGTGTCCCCAGAACAAGCACCTGTTGCTGAGTGAACAGGCCCATTTTCAGTGATGCTGCTAAGGGCCTGGTCTTGTCTATGAACCCTAGGTGATAAAGGGCTTTGATAATTCTCCAGTCCTTCACAGGGCAGCTGGGTGACCCAGGAAAACTACTTCCTTTAAGTTCTATTTTCTCATCTGTACAATGGGGATTATAATAGAAACCTCCTCAAAAATTTAAATGACAATGCATATCAAGTGGCTAGGAAAGCCTGGCATGTAGTGCTTGATTAATTTTAGGTATTAAGCAGTATATAGTAAATCCTCCTAAAAGGCTTACTGATGCACCTGTACAGAAAAGTGCACATACCATAGTTGTACAGTGGCTGAATTTCCTCCAACTGAACACACCCATGTCACCAGCACCCTGATCATGGAAGGGAACGTTGCCCAGAAGCCCCTTCTTATGGCCCTTCTGCCTGTACTCCCCAACACTGGTAACTGTTCTCCAGACATCTACTAGCATAGACCATATATGTCTGGTTTTGTATTTACATAAATGGACCCATCCCGCATGCACTCTTTTGTGCCTGGCTTCCCCACTACACCTGTGTGATTCGCTCATGTTCCAGATAGTTCTACTTCATTCATGTCCATTGCTTTATACTACTCCACTATGTAAGTACACCTTCATCTCTTCCTCCGTTCTTTCGTTTTATGGCCCTTGAGGTGGCTTTAAAGTTTGAGGTGATTATGAATAAAGCTGCTATGAATATAATTACCCTAACTCTTCATTTATTTAAACTTTTTATTTTGAGACCATGTAAATCCACATGCAGTGGGAAAAAATAATACAGAGGGACCTGGTGTGCCTTTTCTCCAGGTTCCCTCAATGGTAACAACTTGCAAAATGGTTAGGAGTACATCACGACCAAGATATTGGCACCACGGATCTTGTCCAAATTTCCCATTTCGCTTGTACATGTGTGTGTGCGTGTGTGCGTGTGTGTGTGTGTGTGTGTGTTGCGGGCTACACATTTTTATCACCAGTGTAGGAATATTCACCACCAGCCAAGACTCTGGGTCAGTTTGGTCACCAATAGCCAGTGAGGAATACAAGAGCGCACTTGGAAGTGAAGGACATGCTAATGGCAATTCAGCGAGTAACTCAGAGCCAGAACCCCACCCCCACCCGCAGCTAAGCCACTCTGGATTCCTGACCCTCAGAACAGTGAGAGATGTTTTGTTCTTTTAACCTGCTATGTACTGAGGTAATTTGTGATACAGAAATAGGTAAGTAACACAAATACCTCTATCAGACCCTTGTCACAAATGTAAACCTCTGGGCTTTACCCCAGACCTAGAATCTGCCGAATTTAAACTCTCCTGATGAGCTGACTTCATTTGAATCGTGGCTCTGCCATTAACTTCAGACAGTTTACTCCCCTACCCTCAGTTCCATCCCTTAACAATGGGCATAATCATGCCCATATAGGAGGGGTTTTGTTTTTTTATTTTGTTTGGCGTTCTGTGTCGTGTCTGGCCCTTGGTTAAAGGGTCCTGTATACACAGCACAGCAGAGGGCCCTCCGGGTGCCCTGCCCATATCCCTTCCCTTTTTCAGCGCGGGCCAGGGGTGCGGGGGTGACTGCAAGCACCTGCATGGCTTTGCCTGAGACCTTTCTCTTGCTACTGGGGCTCTTCTTGCTTCCTTAGCAGCAAACCAGAAGTGCTGGGACTTAAGAGCCTCCCCACTCCCCATAACCAACTGCTGACAGGAATTGGTGTGTAAATACCCCAACTCCCTTGCCTCTTGGATAGGACGACTAGTGGCTAGTCCTATACTCCTCCCAGAAGTCTCCAGCAGAACTGAGTTCCCCTCACGCAGGCAGCTCCTCGCTAGATAATATACCATTTATTGGCTTCCTTCCCTTCCCGAGTCATACCCTACTTCCCAAAACCTACATGGTCTTCACTGCCCAAATTAACTACTTACACCAACACTCTTGGCTCAGGGTCTGCTCCAGGGGAACCAAACTAAGGCGAGCACCTCACCCAGGATTGGCAGTCTGTGTTCAGCTAGTGGTTTTTTGACTGTATATAAAATATTGCATGTCTAGCTAATTAAAGGACCCAGGAGAAAATTAATAGGCTAATAACAAACTGTGAGAAAGTATTCGCAGCACTGAGAATCCAAGTTAACTATCCAGGCTTTCAAATATACAAAGTTTACTACAAATTAACAACAACCACAATTTTAAGAGAAAGTAAATGGAAAGCAGTGATCAGGATCAGGCAATGCATGGGAGGGGAGCCCAAATGGCCAGCAAGTATGTGAAGAGACGCTCCAGATCAGCAGTGATCAGAGGAATCCAAATTCAGAGCAGACATCCTCTTACACTCACCAGCGGAGGCAAAAGTTTGAAAGGCAGGGAGGTTTGACCCCCAGTGATGCTGGGAAGTGTAAGCTAGAACCACCTCTCTAGGCAGCTTTTGTTCAGCATCGAGCAAAATTCAGAATCCACTGGTCCATCACCCCACAGTCCCACCCCTGGGCACATAAATCCCGTGGAAGTTCTCACAAAATACCACATGATTTATTGTGGCGTTTTTAGGCTGGGGAGCTGGAGGCAAGCTAGTGCTTTTCACTAGGGGAAATAAGTAAACTGTGACAATGCAGACTTTAGAATAATATTCAGCACTCAGAAGCAAAACAGACATCTACAAAGCAACATGCCGAGTGAGAAAAGTGAAACTAGGATGAGATTTATAGCAAAATTCCATTATGTAAATTAAAAACCAATGCAAGGCAGTCCTGCATATTTACAAGGCTGTATACATATGCAAGGACATACACCCAACACATTTAAAAGGGTGGCTGGAGGGGGGAGGGTAGGATGGAGAGTCGCATCAAGAAATTAAAAAATGACTTAAATGAGAAGAGCCAAATTTTAAACCATAAGATGATAACACAGGAGAGGCTCTTCATGACCGTGGAGTAAAAAATAAAATTCTTATGCAAAGCACAAACCTTAATGAAAAAGACTGCTAAATCTGGCAATATTCGAATTTAAAGTCTTTCATGCAATACATACCATCTAAGAAATGAAAAGATAAACCACAGACTGAGAGAAGATATTTGGAATGCATGAGGCTGAAAATGGATTGGTACATAGATTATACAAACTCCTCCAAATAATGGCCAATATTTATTGCATGCTATTGAATACTTACAAAGTGCCAGCCACCGCACTGTTCAAGGCACTTCACATGGGTAGATTAAAGAGAAAGCAATAAGAAGAAAAATACACTGGCAAAGGCAATTCACAGCCAAGGCAAATGACACGAGCAATTCTTGGGTTACTTTGCGTGACGTTATGCTAATATCCCAGCACACAGAAATTGTGTTCCCTCCTTGCTTGGCATCTCAAAACTCTGCCCCGACTCTCAGAAGGTGAGATGGCTTAGTAAAAGCTCTGCTAGTGCTTGGGAGCTAAGATCTCAACCCAAGATCCTGACCCACTCTGACCTTCTGTCCCTCTTTGGGAAGATGATAGTATCTCCAAGCATAGTTTGAAGTGCATAGCCCAGTTTTTAACACACAGTAAACACCTAATAAATGGTTGTTACTTTGATGGTGCAAAATAATAGTAACTCACATGTGGTGAGGACCTGGCCCCAAGCTTTCTACATGCATATTCTCACAGTAGGCCTCTTGAGTAAATTGCTATTATTATTATTCCCCTTTTGCAAATGAGGAAGTTGAGTCTTGGGGAAGTTAGGAGGCCATCTGGGTAATGCAGCAAGATCTAAAGTCAGGCCCATGAGGCGCCCTTCCATTCCATCATTAACACATAAGCTTACCAAGGCCAACTTTCAGTCCCAAGAAGTATCTGGAACCATAGACATCTTCGGTTGATGAGGATGAATGTGTTTCCGAGTAAGTCAGGTTGGGGAGAGGGTTGTAGATGTGAAAATATGTATTCAGATCCAGCAGTGTGGGGGAAGCCCAAGAGCATGCTTTCCTACCAAGCTCCTAGGTGATCTGAGACTCCTGGTCCTCACACCTCCCTGGGGAGTTCCGGGTCTGATGGTCACTAAGCCATTTGTCACACACCAAGTGGGCTTGTCTTGTTATGTATGTTAATCCTAATGCTTTGTGTTTGTGCATAGGAACAACAGGGGGTTCTACAAGTTTAAAAGATGGTGCACATCATCACACACAGCACAGAGGGCAGAGTTCACACCCAGCGTGGATTAAATCCCTCTGCACTTCTGGGGTTCACTGTCTTAATACAAGATTGCTCAGGATGAGTCAGGCAGTGACTGTTCTGGGCCCTGGTCAGGTGGCAGCTGATTTTCAGGAAGAATGAGTCCCATGGTTTCTTCATAACTATGGAGCTCCTGTGATGAGCCAGAGCCTGGACAGTCACGACAGGGAAGGCCAGAATGAACCTATCCTGTAACCAGGAGCTTGAGGTGTTTCTGGAAATGCCTTTGGTGGACCAGGTGGACAAAGCTGGGAAGGTTAAGTTGCCCAGAAATTTGCCCCAGAGCCAGTCACTGGCCACAGAAGCCCTCTCCTGAGGCCAAGAGGGGAAGCTGGTGGGAGGAGAAGAGTCACCAGGAGAAAGCAACAACAATAGTGGGAGCCAAGGGAGGAAAAGGAGCCGAAGAGCCAGCTGGTGTTCTCATCCCCTCCTCCTTCCCTCACCCTCCTGCCAGGCTGCTCACCTTGCCAGGCCCTGGAACCAGCCTGACTACATGTCAACCACCAGTGACAAAGTCTGTGTCTCTTGGCTCAAATTCTTGAGAGGTAAAAGCCAATGGTTCCGTTTTGTTCAGTGGGCAAGGTGGATTCTTTAGAACTGGCCAAGGGAGCCCAGGCCAGGAAACCTGCCCGCTGTGGTCCACTCCTTGCCCACCATGGGCTCACACCCTTTTCCCATACAACACTTCTAAAGGATCTTCCATTTACCAAGACCCAATGTCACAGTCAAGTGAGTACAGCTGGGGGTGATTCTGCTCCCCACTGTTCCCAGAGTCCACAATTTCTACTAATATCTATCACTCTCTGGGCTTTAAAACAGTCAAGCCCAGTGTCACCGCCCGACAATTGTGTAAGCTAAGGACTATCACGGTAGATGTCACCAGCACTAATCTATCCCACACACAGCAATGAAATACAGGGTAACTTCAAAAACATTTCCCATATGGAAAGGGTTGGGGCAGGTCCCTCTCCAGGACAGCACCTTAGAGCCTTACACTAGCCCTTAGTCCACAGCAAGGCTCCTAATTCTGCACACGATCACAGAGTAGCAGTACGGGTCCTCCTCACCCAACAGCCATGGAAAGGCGGGATTCTTGGGAATTACCAGAAATGGGATGGCCCTGGGGAACTCCTGTGAGCATCACTTGCTGACTGTCCTCCCTGGCACAGGAGTGACATCTTTGGTCAGCAAACCGGGCTTCTGGGTGGACAGGGACCATAGCCTTGTCATCTTTATATTCCTTTCAGTGCTTACTAAGGTATGGTCTCTGTCCACATGGGCTTTGATTCATTGTAAAAAAAAATATCCTTCAGGGTTGAGAAAGTGCAGAATCTCAATGCTTGGTATTCAGAATGGAGAGGGGGAGAAGGGAGAATGGCTGATGTGTGAGCTGGTTGCTGTTGGATGGCAGAGAGATGCCTGTACAGATTAATTGCCAAGGAAGGAGGTTGATGTGTGATGGAAGCAGGTGCTGGACTGGACTTTTTATTTTTTATTTTTTTTTCACTCTGAAGAGCCAAGTCAGGCAGGAACAATGAGGCTTTGCTCTCCTTTTTATACCCATCTCCTCCAGGACAGGCCTCCTTCCACTTGAGAGCCTGCAAATGGTTTCATCTAACAACGAGCTCAGATAGGTGGATAAAGACGCTAATGGATTCCAGCCCTAGCGGGGATATGGAGGCAACAGGCTGACTCAAGGTGGGGATACCACCATCGATTAACGCATCTTCCTAAGCTCAGGAGGAGGAAGGGAGCTCACATCTGCCCTCCCCATTCTGATGTCAACTTAATAGGCCACAGACCTAGAATTTAGGTTTGTGCCATTGTTCTGCATAATCATAATATTACTCACGGAGTGTTTACCATATCAGAGCTATAGTCTTGGTGCTTTACATTTAAGTATCATTTAATCTTGGGCCAATCCTGTGAAGAAGACACAGCACTGTCCCTGTTTTCCAGCTGGGTCTCACAGACCTAAGTGGATTACTGAAGGTCACTTGCAGCAGACACAGTCCATGCCGGTCAACTATGCACCTTTACCGCAATAAGCAGTCTCTGTGTCACTTTGTGAGACCGCTGCCCTCGGACTGCCAGCGGCCACTTTGCCTATCTGCAGGAATGCCTTTGGTGCCTGGGAATTCAGGTCTCCTGAGGGAACCCATAGCCTAGGACTGTTGGGTGCAGGAGTGTGAATGTTCTGTTGTCTTGCCTCTGAGAGGGAGCTCTGGGGTATGACCTACAGTGACTCCAGAGCTTCCAGAATTAAGTCAGTTGGGAACCCCCGTCCAAGGGGATGTTGTTTAATGCTGTGCATTTCACCTCACTTGATCCTGCTTCGCTGGTCTCGACTGACTCTTCTGGGAACATTCCCATGAAACACTTGCATGTAAAGCCTCATCTTGGGGTCTGCTTCTGGAGAAAGAGACCTGGGACATCACTCGCTTGTGAGTGCCAGAGGCTTAGTTCAAATGCAGGTTCAACTATCTGTTGTATAACTGCTTCAAAAAGAGCAGAGTAGCAGTCAACCCAGGATGACTCCGTTGGTTAAGATCCCAGGGTCCTGGGATCAAGCCCTGCGTTGGGCATCCCGCTCACCAGGGAGTCTGCTTATTCCTCTCCCTCTGCCCCTCCCCCCGCTCCAGTGCACTTACTCTCTCTCAAATAAATAAATAAATACAATCTTAAAAATAAATCTTAAAATCTTAAAAATAAATAAATAAAAGAGCACCAGAAGCAATGACAACAGCATAACAGCAAACTCCCAGATAGAAAGATGGAAGACAGAAACTAGAACTCTCACCGTTGCCAGGCTTGGAAAGCCTCTGCCTGTGGACCACCTGGAGCTCTAACACCCCCACCCTGGGAGTCTTGCAGACTCTGGTGCATCTTCCCCTGACAACATGCGCAGCATAATTATGGTGGAGAAAGTCATTAGAGTGTTGGAAGCTAAGAAGACTTTCCTTAGCCTGCTAATTTTTTTTTTCTTTCAAACCTCTCTGCAAAGACTCTAAGTTAATTGATCAGCCTACAGCTCTGTGCATTCCATTGTTCTCTTTTCCACAGCCAAATGCAATCATGCATCTTTGTTGCGTGTGAATTAACATCTTCTGCAGCTCCTCCCACTCACTGAGAGAAGGGAAAGACCCTTGCTACCGCACTTGCTATTCACACATTCTTATACTAAAGTGGCAGGGACACAAAATGCCTCAAGCTGGGGGTGGAGGCCAGAGCTGGGAAGAGAGTTTTTTCCCTGTCTCACGATGCTTGGGAAATCATCCTAGAGTAGAGAAAACAAAATACCATCATTGTTAATATAATCTCACATAGAAAGAAAGGAATGTGTCCTGTGACTGTCACAGAAACCCCATCTATCCAGGGTCTCCTGGAAATGCTGAAGTCCGTGAATGTTGGGGCCCTCACTTAACCCCTCCCCAATCCTCCAACTCTCTCCCAGCAGATGCCTCCCTCCCTCCCCACTTCACGTCCCACACCCGGCCAGAGAACTTTTGTGGAAAGGTTTTGAGGTGCCTTTTGAGTGAGATGATCTAGAGGATTACGTGAGGTAAGAGGACATCTGAGATTGACTGAAGGAAGAGAACAGTCTAGAACATTCTTCCTTTAATTGCGGCGAGAATTCTACTTTGTAAAGCCAGGTTTTAGGTTCCTCTTTGCTCATGCCCCCTCAGATGCAAGCACCTTTCAGAGAGACGATGGCTTCCATCAAGAGCACTTACCACTACAGGTTGGCCTCTAGAGAGCAACACACATAAACTTCAACCAGACAGATGCCTTATCTTGCCTTGCCTACGTACACTGAGTATTTTGTTTGCTGTTTCACAAATATTTTTAGTTCATCTTCCTCCATGAATATGATGGGATTGCTTTCCTGGGCCCCTATAGTTGCTTGAGGACATGACTGATTCTAGCAGATAAGTTGTCATGAAGTGGCATTTAATTGCCAATTCAAGGTCCTGCAGAACCCTCTTTTCCCTGTGGTGTGATGACTAGCAAGTTAAAGATAGCAAGACTTCCAACTGCCTTTGCTCCCTGAATGACTATGAGCAGACTCTTCCCATATCCATAATGACCCACAGTGAACACATTAACAAGTAAGAAATCAGTCTCTGCTGTTAAAGACACTGAGATTGGGGTTGTTCTTACCATAGCACAACCAAGCCCATCTTGCCTGAGACACACTGTTACCTATAGTTTGGATAACTAACCTCAGTGGCAACTAATGTAATATTTTCTAAAGAATATAGATAAATTACAACTAAATATATAATTAATAGGGAGATATCCTTAGGAAAAGCAATGATATAAAAGGGTTTTTTTTAAAGGTAAAAACTGATGTCAGATTATGTTAAGAGATGAAAGCAGGCAACTTGAGGGGATAGATTTTGCCAAGTGGATGAGTTTTAACAAAGGATCTGGCTGGCTCTAGAGTGCCTTTATTGGGAATTATGAAGCGGGAGGGTTTGGGCAACAAAAACAGCAACCCAGGTTAGAGACCCCTAATGCCAGAACCCCAGCAGAGGAAAGAACAGTGTAAAATTGTTCCCAACGGGGCATAAACACCTCCTTTGCCTCTACCAATAGGGGTCAATAGTCCATGTTACTCAGAACATTGGCACAGTGAGAAAGGCCTTGCTACATAATATTCATTTTCCCTTTGTTATTAATAAAATGCAAATTTTGTCCTCATTAGCAATGTGTTCATTAAAAATACTCCCTTTTTGAATTTGAGTTGGTTACGCAGCTGACTTTTGGTTTCAGCTCAGGTCATGATCTCAGGATCCTGGGATCAAGCCCCATGTCAGGCTCTGTGCTCAGTGGGGGATTTGCTTGAGGACTTTCTCTCTTTCCCTCTCCCTCTGCCCCTCCCCCAACTCACACACTCTCTCCTGCCTTTCTCCCTCCCTCCCTCTCTCTCTCAAATAAATAAATCTTTAGGAAAAAAAAAGAAAAAAGACTCCCTTTTCCAGACTCCCTTTCAGATAGGGATGGTCCGGAGACCAATTCTAACCAATCCTAACCAATTCTAAAATATACGGGGTAGAGCTTCCTGGAAAACTATTGCTCCCCTGAAGGACCAGACCCAGTAGCTTGTGTCTTTCACATTTTGCCCTTCATCCTGGCTGGAACAAGGAAGTGATGCCTGGAAGTGCTGCCGCCTTGCTGTGAGAGGAAGGGTAAAAGCCGCCGAGTCCAGAGAATGGGGCAGAAAGACCAACCAACTTTTGTAGCAACATGGATGGGACTGGAAGAGATTATGCTGAGTGAAATAAGTCAAGCAGAGAGAGTCAATTATCATATGGTTTCACTTATTTGTGGAGCATAACAAATAGCATGGAGGACAAGGGGCGTTAGAGAGGAGTAGGGAATTTGAGTAAATTGGAAGGGGAGGTGAACCATGAGAGACTATGGACTCTGAGAAACAGTCTGAGGGGTTTGAAGTGGCGGGGGGGTGGGAGGTTGGGGTACCAGGTGGTGGGTATTATAGAGGGCACGGCTTGCATGGAGCACTGGGTGTGGTGCAAAAATAATGAATACTGTTTTTCTGAAAATAAATAAATTGGAAAAAAAAAAGAAAGACCAACCAAGCCTGAGTCTCCGACCCAGCCTTGTGAACGGTCCCATCAGTCCTACACTACCTCCTGAGACATCTTGTTAAGTGGGAAAGCTAATTCCTGCTTGCTTACACTACCCTAGGCAGGTCTCTATTACACCCAGCTGAACCTACTCCCCACCAGTACTCCTGGGAAACCGCAACTCACGGCTAGGGGCTGACCCACACAAGGGTCTTGTTTGACCAGCAGAGTGTTTTAAGTAGTAATATTTTAAAAGTGGGACATTTCATTCAAATTCTAAATCTCTGGCTTCTTTTGCAGAGCTAAAGGGCCGAGGAAAATTGGGCCTGCCTTCCTGTAGGGCTGGGCAGCGCTCTGTGCTCCTAGGGCTCCCTCTCACTAAGGCAAGGGGCACCCCTGAGCTAGTTTGCTCCTATACACCCTCCACCCACCCCCGAGCTGCTCCAGCCACTTTTGGCTTGCTTGGCCGTGTGAGTCTGTGAGCCCTTGGGAAAGGAAAGACACGGGCTTCTGAGTGGCCACCTGCTCTGAGTCCGTTAACCAACGTCTCTCATGGATATATTAGCAGCTACCAGAAGGGACTGTGGGGTCAGAGGGAAGATGTAAAAGCACTTCACACATTGCCTGCTATTGCAAATAAATCACATAGAACCCTTCAATAAATCTTAATTCCCTTTGTCTCCTCTGTACTTTGAGTCATCCCTCCTCCTGGGACAGGATGACTCAGGGCATGATCACCCAGGCTTAATCACCCCACTTTTCCTTCCAGAGGCACCATCCCCAATTTGATGTTCAGCCTCTGACTTCTGACTTTCAGAGGGGGTGTCCCATAAAGCCTCCTTCACCAACAGCAGAGCTGTATTATGAACATTTCCCTTAGTGAACATGAGCCTAAGTGACCAGCGGGTCCCCCTTCCGAACTGGGACATTCGTCTGTGTCCCTTGTCCATCTGGACATCCCTCAAGGATTCTGAGCCACAAATGGGCCATCCTCCTCTCTCTGCCTTCCCCCGCTAATCTGGGTGAGCCTGAGGGTAGCAGTCAGATTGAGGTGGGAGAGAAGAGGGGAACAGAGGGAGGGCACAAATGAACAGTGGCTGAGAGAGAGGCACACCCTCTGCATCAGTAGGTATGTTCTGAGGGGGCCTGTCTCTCCCCTGACCTCTCTGACTCCCTCCAACACACATGTGACATATTTGTGTCTTCACAGCATCCAGCCCAGTCCCTGGCATGAAGGCACCACCTGGCCTCACCACTGCCCCCGCCCCGTCTCCTCCGACTCGCCAGGCCGTGGGCCCCATCCCCAGCTCAGGTGCCTTCTGGAGTTGACCATCCTCTCTCCTGACTGCATTTCTATTTCTCCCTCCCTGTGGGGGAGAGGGGTCACCTCCTGTCCTCTCTTGGAGGCTGTCACCTCTCAGGCCCACACCCACACCTCCTGAATAAAATTTTTCTCCACAGAAACCTTCTCCCCACAGCTACAAAGACATAAATGCTCTTTTTAATGGGGCCATATGGGAAGATTTACCCTGGGGAGGGACAATTCCTCCTGGCCGGGCAGAAGACTGGACCATTTCTCCAAACCACAGGACAGAGGGGATTTTCCACAAACAAGGACTGCAGGCACCTCCTTCCTCACCCCAGTGGCAGCCCTGTGAGGGCCCTCACTGAAAGTTCTGGTGTGTTACTAACTAGCCAGAAACCCTAACAAATCCCATGATTTGAATAATAAATATCCAAGATTCCCTGTGGAGTCCCTCTGTAATATCTTCTGTTGTAGGCAGGAATTACAAATTTTCTTTATGAAACCCCCACCTGTATACAAGGAAAATAAATCTAGGAAATCAGTAATATCAATGATAAGCATGCTGGCCACAACTGACTGACTTTTTCTCTTTGTGTTAAATATTTCATTGCATTTTCTCAGACCTAACTCAAAACTTCTTGATGCTTCTTATAACTTCTCAACGCGAGAAGGGCCAGCCCTGCCCATCACACACCAACGCTAACTCCCAGTGCAGCCCCTGCCACCTCCATGTGTGCTGGGCAGCCCCATGCAGGCATGCATTCATTTCTTCATTCATTCTCTCACTGCACAGTTATTCAGGTCTTACTCCGTGCTGTATTTTCCAGCATGCTGGAGGTATTTCCCAGGGATTGGAGGAAACCATTGTGAACAAAAGCAACAGCAAAATCAGCCCGTGGGTTCTCGACCCCATAGGTAGAAAGAGAAATGAGAACTTCTAAGAGGACTAGCAAGGAAAAACACAGGGGCAGACAGGACTGGGGAGGGAGGGAGGAGAGGGAGTCTCTGACTTTGAAGCACATCTCTTCAAGGTGACTTTTCCTTCTACCATTCCTTTCCTCTTTGATGCAAAACATTTATTGAGCACCTATTATATCCTGGGCATTTGGCCCTCAGATAAAGCAGTGACTGAAAGAGGCCAGAATGCCTGCCCTCCCGGAGCTTACATTCCAGTGGGTGGAAACAGAAGAAAAGGACTAGTATAGAAACTATGTCATGTGGGATATAATGGTGGGTCCTTATCCTGAGGTGACAGTTGAACAAGCCAAGGGGAGGGTGAGTGGGGGAAGATCCTTCCAGGGAGAGGGAACAAAACTGCCAAGGAGCTCTAGGTAGAGCCCAAAGGGTACTGAGATAAGACCTAAGTGATGAGAAGGAATCAGCCAGGTAGAGCCAGAGCAGAGGGTGCCAGGCCAAGGGAGCAGCAGGGGAAGGCTGGGTGTGATCAAGGAGCAGAGGGGATGTGAGCAGCTGTTGCAGAGCGACAGCTCTCCCGGATGGCACGTACAGCCGATGAGCCAAACATTTCATACCTCCATGTCTTGGCGGATGCTGTTCCCCGATGGGAATGCCCTTCCCACCCTCTTCTTAGAAAATAGAAAAGCAATGCTCATTTGTTAAGGTTCACTCCTCCAAGGATCAGTCTGTCTTCTCCCCCTGGGCAGAAAGACTTGCTCCCTCTTCACAGTTTCATTGTTAGCTGAGCCTCAGTCACATTAAACAGGAGTTAATCTAGTAGGAAAGACAGTATTCTATTTTTTTTAATTTTTTATTTAAATTCAGTTAGCCAACATAGAGCAAATCATTAGTTTCAGAAAGACAGTATTTTAAAATTCTCAGCAAGCACTCGGTGCTGGGCTGAGCTTGGTTGGTGTTCAGTAAATAGAGTAAGTGTTTGTTGACTGACTGGCTGGTGCGTGGTGGGCCATCTCCGAGGACTGACTGCAGGCAGCTCAAAAGGAACACTTCCTGGTTTAGCCTCAGCCTCTGCTCTGGGCACTACGGCTTCTGAGACCATCTTCTCCTGAGGCTGGGTTGGGTGGAGAGCAGCCAGGATGCCTGCATTTTCCCCTCTTTGAACCTGCCGCACACAGGAAAGGCAGCAGGTGCGGGGTGCGCGGACCGCACTGGCTCAGACCGCAGCGCTCCCCCACCTCAGGTCCCTGCTTCTGTCCTGACCTCATTCCAGGGCTCGCTGCCTGTGCTGGTTCCTTCATCCCTCAGAGCTCCAGCTTCTCTCCCTTCTCTGCCTTCCAGTGGCATCTGCTTCCTAATGAAGCAGAGAAGGCGGAAGCCTTCAGGAAAATCCCACAGGCTCCCCCACCCCATCATGTGAGCTCTATGCTTAAGTTCCCCTTCTCTGCTGTTACTAACTGGGTCTTGCCTACCAAGGTAACCCTCCCACCTGACACCCCATTCCCTACCACACTGTTCAGCAGCTCTGGCCATTCTCCCCTCTCTGCTGCAACCTTGTCACCATCACATAAGTGTTCTTGCTTCTTCTTTTTTTTTTTTAAGATTTTATTTATTTATTTGACAGACAGAGATCACAAGTAAGCAGAGAGGCGGGCAGAGAGAGAAAGAGGAGGAAGCAGGCTCCCCGCTGAGAAGAGAGCCCTATGGGGGGCTGGATCCCAGGACTCTGGGATCATATCCTGAGCGGGAGGCAGAGGCTTTAACCCACTGAGCCACCCAGGCACCCCATTGCTTCTTCTATCTTAAAGGAAAAGATCCTCTCTCAACCTCACTGCCCTTGAGGTGTTGCCCATTCTCTCATTCTCTCTACAGCAGGCACTTTCAAAGGCTATGTGGATTGCTTGTCTCCAGCTCTTTCTCCAATGCCCCCCCCACTGCCATGCAGCTGTGAGCCCCACCCCCACAGTTCCGTAGGGCCTCCCCCTCACCCCCATCTGCCTGCTGTCACTCTCACTTGTGCCTGACAAATGTGAGCCTCCCTTCTGCCCAGTACATGGTACACGTACCTCACATTCTCTTGGTTTTGCCTGGCTGGTTCCTCATCGCCAACATCAACACATTAATGAACCCCCAGCATGCAGCCTTTAGAAAAAAAAAAAAAATCTAAAAAAATAATTATATATACATATATATATACACACACACACACACATATATATACACATACACACACCCTCATTCCCTTGATTACCGCATTTAATCTCCTAGATTTAAATGCTATCACTCACACACACACAAATAAATGTCTACTTCATAAACTTCACAAGAAAAAATCCACTTCCACAAGCAAAAGTTCCTGTTTTCACAACCTTCCCTACCCAGGAAGGAGTTAGAACAAAGTCCTGTGCGCAGTAAGGATTGCCCCTCCAGCGAGGGAGGGTTTCCCAGTTGGGGGCTAGTAAATGTTTAACAACCAGCTTTCTCCGAAAGCCCCAATCTGGACAATTTTCAATGACTGTGGTACAAACACCTGCACTGTGGCTGGCCTTCACCGAGATTCTCACAACCGGCTCACGAATCATCTGCTCCTGTGAGCTGGTAGGAGCCAGCTCTGGCCCTGTCCTGATTTTAGCCCAAACTCCTTCATCGCACCATTTGACCTATTCTCCTGAAGAATGAGTAGCGAGTGGACATACACGCAGTCACTGTGACAACACCTTGTGTGTATTATTTAAGACTGGTATTAGTTAGGGGTGCCTGCGTGGCTTGGTCGATTAAGCGGCTGCCTTCTGCTCAGGTCATGATCCCAGGTCTTGGGATGGGGAGAGCAGGGAGCCTGCTTCTCCCTCTCTCTCTCTCCTCTTCTGCCATTCTCCCTGTGTTCTCGCTCTCTTTCTCTCTGTCAAATTAAAAAAAAAAATTAAAAACTTTAATTAAAAAAAAAAGACTGGTATTAGTTAGTATGTTGATTCCATTGCTTTAATTTAAAAAGACCCGAAATAACTTGTACACCAATGTTCATGGAAGCATTATTCGCAATAGCAAACAGGTGGAAACAACCCAAGTGTCCACCAACAGATGAATGGGCAAACAAGGGTATGTAGCCACAATGGAAGACTGTTCAGCCTTAAAAAGGAATGAAGTTCTGACGCAGGCTACAATGGGGATGGCCTTGAAAGCTATGCTAAGTGGATATGCCAGACATAAAAGGACGAACGCTGTGTGAGTCCACTTATATGAAGACCCAGAATAGTCAGACTCATAGACAGAAAGTAAAACGGTGGTTCCCAGGGGCTGGTGGTTGGAGGGACTGAGGAGTTCGTGATTCACAGGTACAGAGTTTCTGTTTGGGATGATGAAAATTTCTGGAAATGGATAGTGGTGATAGTGGCAATGTACTTAAGGCCACTGAACTGTCCACTTAAAAAGGCTTCCAATGGTAAATTTGATGTTCTATATATTTTACCACAGTAAAACAGTTTTAAAGAAGACTCAAAATAATAGAGGCTTACACACCATTTCTGTCACTCATGAAAGTCTGAGCAGGTGGTGCTGCTGGCCAAGGCTTCTGCTCCCTGAGTCCGAAGTCACGGCCACGTGGGCTGTCCCCATCATGGTCCCCACAGACAGCTTCTGCTGCCCAGATCCCGACAGCACTGCAGCCAGCAAGAGGAGGGAATGTGGGGGCGTGGCCGCGCTCCTTCCCTTTGCGCATATGGGCTGGATCTTGCACAGGAGACCTCCCCTTTTATCCCATTAATCAGAAGGTATTTATCTAACCACAGCTGAGACTGAGACATGTAGTCGTTCATCCAGACAGCTGTGTGTTCAGCTAAAGTTTCTACTACTCCGTAAGAGGGGAGAATAGATATCAGGATATAGTTAGTAATCCCTCTCAAAAGCCATAATAATCTTGTGGAGTTACCACTACTACCCCCATTTTAGAGAAGAAGAGTTTGAAGCTCGGAGTGATTAACTCACCTGAAACCTGAAATCCTGAAAAACCTGAAAACCCTGTTCTGTCTGGCTGGGAAGCCTGCGCCCTATTAACTACTCTATGCTCATTCCCTCCAAGGAATGACGTTCATCTGATGTCCCCTCCAGAGATATTGCAAAGAAAAGCACCGGCTGGCTGGGGTGGGGAAGGAGAGCCATACAGACTCAGCCCTAGTGGCAGCTGGGATGGTGGCTGTGAAGTGACTTCGGGGTGCTAAATGGCTGTCCGCATGGCACGTGCTAGAGTAGGCTCTTCTCTAGCCCGCGGGAACTGCTTATTCAGTGTTCAGGAATTTTCTGTAATGGTTGTGTAAACACAACCATTCTAAAATCAGATCATATACATTTACAATTAAATTATAAAAACAAAGCTAATACTCAGATGTGTCACTTCCTAGTTATTTCACTATGGTTTACTATTCTTTATGCTGTTGGGGTTATTTGTGTCAATGGTTCTCTGCGTGGTGGACAATTGATGTAATGGAGAGCTGCTGTCCATTTCCTGCCCATTCTGTGTCCAGTGACATCGCTCTGGTAACTTGATATTGGCCTTGGCAGGGCGGGACATGTTAGCAACACAGCAATCTGCCAAGGTTACGATCAGAGCGTTTGGCCACTCACTGGCAGAGCAGTGCCTACATGGAAAGGTGGTAATGATGGGGTCACGGGGAAGCAGCCTGACGGGCCCTGGTAGAGAAAGTACGCACCTCCATCCCTCTGTCCCTTCCCTCCTGCATTCTGACTGCTCAGTAAAAACACCTGCGGAAGAAAACTTTCCTAACTGCCATTTTTTTTTTAAAGCAGTTTCACGTTCATTTGAAGTTCAGTTAGCTTTTGCCTTGCATAGTTGAATGCTCAGTTATTAGGCACGCGCACATTAAGGATTAGTATGTCTTCTTGGAAAATTGACCCCTTTATCATTCTGTGAGGCCCTTCCTTATCCCCAGTAACTTTCCTTGCTTGGAATTCTGCTCTGTCTGAAATTAATGCACAACCACTCCAGCTCCCCTGATACGTGTTACATGGTATGTGCTTCTCCATCCATTTACTCTTTTTTTTTTTTTTAAGATTTTATTTATTTATTTGACAGACAGAGATCACAAGTAGACAGAGAGGCAGGCAGAGAGGTGGGGGGAAGCAGGCTCGATCCCAGGACCCTGAGATCATGACCTGAGCCAAAGGCAGAGACCTAACCCACTGAGCCACCCAGGCACCCTCCATCCATTTGCTCTTAATCTATGTGTGTCTTTATATCTAAAGTGGGTTTCTTATGAGCAACATATAGTTGGGTCTGGTTTTTTGATTCACCCTGACAATCTCTGACTTTTAACTAGTGTACTGATGTTTAAAGTGATTTTTTTATATAGTTGGATTAATATCCATCATATTCACTACTGTTTTCCATTTGTTGTCCATGTTCTATATTCTTATTTTTGCCTTCCACTCTTTTTCAGCCTTTTGTGCTTTTAATTGAGTGTTTTATTATTCCATTTCCCTTCTTTGTCAGCATATCAGCTATACTTCCTTTCTTACCTTTTTATTGCCCTAGAGTTTGCAACAGACCTTTGCAGGTAATCCAAGTTCGTTTTCAAATAATACTACAGCACGTCACAAGTAGTGTGAGCACCTTATGGCAATCATCATCTGATTTCCTCCTCCACCCCTTCTCTCCTTGCTGTCACTCATTTCTCTCATACATACGCAGATATGTACATTTGCATACACTGTCAAATGCAGCGTTGGTATTGTGTTGAGCAAATGCATCTGTTAGATCAACTAAAAATTAAAAAAAAATAAGTTTTGTGGGCACCTGGGTGACTCAGTTAGTTAAGCATTCAGCGTTTGATTTCAGATCAGGTCTTGATCTCAGGGCTGTGAGTTCCATTCCCACATTGTGTGGAGCCTACGTTTAAAAAAAAAAAAAAGGAAAAAGAAAAGTTTTTATTTTATTCCCATTACACATATGTTATACCGTCCTACAGTCCTTGGATATTCTGAACTTTTTTCCCCCCTAGGCCCTGTTCTCCTTTTCAGTTTTCAAGGACCCTATTTCTTGATATATCCTCCAACTCAGAAAGCCTTTCCTTAGCCGTGCCCAGTCTACTCGGAAGCCCACCGAAGCATTCTCAGTTTCTGTTAGTGTTCCATCTCCAGCAGTTCTTGGGTTTTTTTGGTTCCTTCTCAGGATTTCCATCCCTGCTGACATTGCCCATCTGCTCTTATGCGCTGTCTACTTGATCCCCTGGAGCCCCCCGCATACACATCCTAGCTGTTTTCAATTCTGGCCTGATCATTCCAACAGCACTGCCCTGTCTCTGCAAATTGTAGTTTTGTCCTTCCGTGTGCCTTGTGCTTTCTCCTTCAAGCTAGAGATGAGGCGCTGCGTCAGAGGAACTGTAAATGGGCCTTTGGGGATGTTCCGGCAAGGTGTGGGGGAGGAAGCCTCCCACAGTGCCGCAAGTGAGTAGGGCTCAGTCTCCTAGTGAACGAGTACCCCTGGACTGTGGATCTCACTAGAGTTTCTCAGTTTATACACTCCCACCCACTTAGGTGGAATGGATGACCAGAGTCGGCTGCAGCTGGGAATTGATCTTCCTCCAGATCACTCAGGCTCTAGTTAACTGGTTTCCCCTGAAACCAGGCCTTCAGGAAAACAAGAGTGCTTGGTGCATTGCAAAATGGTTCTTTTCCCTTCCTCTGCCAAGAGCCTGAGACTTTTTTTTTTTTTTTTCAGATATTTATGGTGGGATCCGGGGAGCCTCTGGAGGTAAGCCTTTCATTACTGTAGGCCCCCCTTTCAGTTGGGCCCCCTGGAGTGAGCTCAGCTTTGCACACTGCACCCCAGCAATGGGCCTGTTGCAGTGGAAGTTTCCCCATCCCTGCACTCGCTCCTACCACACCTTCCACTCTCAAGTCTCTGCTCAGGGAAGCTGGGACTCCCTGGATTCACCCATCTCCCCAGTCTCGGGACAGTGGTTGGCCTGTGCCCTCCTCTCCTTCAAGGGTCCTGGATTCATCCATCTCCCCAGTCTCGGGACAGTGGTTGGCCTGTGCCCTCCTCTCCTTCAAGGGTCCGAGAAGAGTTGTGCATCTCCGTGCCTACAGCTCTCCACTTGTCGGGATGAAATGGCGACTTCAAGCTCCTCACACGTGGAGCTGAAACCCTAAATCTCTGCATGTTTAGAGGTGGAATTTCTGGTAAAGTGTTCAGGGCTCGATGGGGATAAATGATCTGGGCTGGTGTCCACATTCCTATTGCAGCTTTCTGAGGGGCCACTCATGGCTGCCTGAGCCCCCTTCCCGCTTCCATTCTCACAAGTCGCTGTGCGAGTCGAGGGCCCTCTTCCTTCCCGGAGGCTGGAGGCCAGAGCCAGGAGGGAGGAGGGATGGGTGAGGACAAACGGCTCTCTGCCATTTGAGTGGATAACGCCTGTTTCCCTCAGGTGGCCCCTGTCCAACCCCGGATTCATTATGTGATCTGCAGACAGTTGGGGGCTGAGGGTCAGGAGAGGAGACGGACAGCCAGGCAGACGCTGAAGGTAAACCTGAGTGTGATGCAGCCGGGGCAAGAGGCTGCTGCTTCCCCAGGAATCCATGGTCAACACCTAAGAACTCGGCTTCCGTCTTATCAAGATACACACACACGCACCCACGCCTTCCCTTCAGAAGAGAGAAAACCAAGGCCAAAACCAGCAGTAAAAGATGGGGAGGCCCCTGCCTCGTTTTTCTGTGCTAAAAACAAAAGTAATGTGGAGAAAACTTGACCTTGAATGAGAAGCTGAGTTCCCTCAGCTCCAACCACAGCCTCCTTCTCTGCAAGGATGGTCTTCACTATCCAGAGATGTGTTCTGGTTCTGCAAAGGCTCAGGGTGGGCTGGTCATGTCCATGTTTGGCCCCAACAGTTAAGCCTTTATGCGCCTGACTGGCTCAGGTGCCAAGTGCAGGCTGTGACCTTGGGCCAGGTAGATGCGAGGTGCTCCTGCCAGAGATAGCAAGCCATACGGCAATCCTTCATGTCTGCCACCCACCCAGCAACGCTCTGAAGCCCTGTGAATGGCTGAAGTTCTCAGCAGGGCTTTATTCGCCTCTCCAAACCAAGAAAGGTTCAAACACTCACTTCACCATTTCCAGCTCTGCGGCCTGAACTCGTTCCCTTATTTCTGACTCTAAGCCTCTAATTCCTTTTTTTTTTTTTTTAAGATTTTATTTATTTATTTGACAGACAGAAATCACAAGTAGAAGGAGAGGCAGACAGAGAGAGAGAGAGAGAGAGAGAGAGAGGGAAGCAGGCTCCCTGCTGAGCAGACAGCCCGATGCGGGACTCGATCCCAGGACCCTGAGATCATGACCTGAGCCAAAGGCAGCGGCTTAACTCACTGAGCCACCCAGGCGCCCCCTCTAATTCCTTTTTTATGAAATGGAGTGTGAGAACTCCATGAGCTCAGGACTTGGGAACACTGAACAGATGTGGGTATCTTTGTCCCCTTCTGCCCCCATCCCCACCTTCCAGGAGATGGCAAACCCTCTTCTCCTTCATTCTCTACACCACACATTATTCACCCTCATTTCTCTCTCTCTTCCCCAGGGGTCAGGTTCCTGTGAGCGCTGTTGGCTGAAGGGACTCTTTCAACACATCTGTCCACTTCCAAAATTCCAGGATCAAGGTATCTAAAAGAACAACGGCCACCCCCCACCTCGGCTACTCCCTGCTTTCCCACTTAGAGTCTCGATGGTGTCCTGGAGCTCCCAGGCTGCCTTAGCTCCCCTTTGCTGATGTCCAAGTGACCATAAGGTTAATAATAACTTAAAGCAACAGAAATCCACTGTTCTGGAGTTCAGGAGTCCAAAATGGGCCTCTCCGAACTAAGATCAAAGTGCCCAGCAGGCTACGCTCTTTTCCCCGAGGCTCAAGTGGAGAGTCAGTTTCCTGACGTTCTCCTGCTTTCCTCGGCCCATGGCCTCCTCCCATCTTCAACGCCGGCAATGTCCAATCAAGTGCTTTGCACCTTCACATCCCTGTGACTTTACCTCTCCTGCCTCCTCCCTTTTCCACATTTAAAGACCCTTGTGATTACACTGGGCCCGCCTAGACACTCCAGGATACTCTTCCTACACTAAGGTCAGCTGATTGGCGACCGAAATCCCTCCTCATCATGGACACAAATTAAGGCACTGTCATCTCTGGGGACACCATTACTATGTCCATTGCACAGGCCAGGTCAGAAAGCCCGATGGAGTCTTCTCCGCACAGTACAGCTGGAGGAACTTTCAAAACATGAGGCAGTCAGCCATCCCTTGGCTGCCCTTGTCCGCCGATATTAAGGAAAGGATCTTGAACCAAATCCCCTAGGCCTGGACTGTCTGGCCCCTGCTTTCCCCTTTGGCTTCATCTTGGGCCTCTCTCCTCTCCTTTCCCTCCTCCTGACCTACAAGCTTCAAATAGTCCCTCAGCACCCCCACCCCAGCTCTGTCCTGACACCTGGTCTTCGCAAGTGCTGTTCACTCTGAGCGAACTGTCCTTCTCTTTCCAATCCTTGTGTTGCGTGTCCTCAGCTTCTAGGCTGTGGCCTAAAGGTCACTTCCTCAGGGCTTCACCCCCCTATGAGGCTGTCCACCTCTCCACCCTTGCATTTACCATGATTTGTTCAACAGCTACTCAGGTGAAAACTGCCATGGGAACAGTGTGGACGGCAGAAGGACACCCCTTCCCCAAGGATGTCTACGTCCAAACCCCCAGAACCCGCGAATGCAGTCCTTTGCAGGGGCTTTGCAGGTGTGATCAAGTTAAGGCTCTTGAGATGGGGAGATTAGCTGAGATTAGCCAAGTGGGCCCAATGTCTTCACAAGGACCCTCACAAGAAGGCCACAGAAAGCCAAGGGTCAGATGGAGGAGCTGGGGGGAGAGAACTGGAGGTGGGCGTGATGTGCTCTGAAGGTGGAGGAAGGGGCTTGAATGCGGGGACACAGACAGCCTCTGAAGTTGAGGAAGGCCTTCGGAAGAAGCCAGCCCTGTGGACACCTGGATTCTAGACTTCTGACTCCCAGAACTATCAGACGGTAAGTTTGTGTGGTTTTAGGCCACCAGTCTGTGTTAGCAGTTTGTAGGCACCTGACCCAAACAGGTGCTGAGTCTCTGTCTACTCAACATGGTATCACATGAGGTCGGGACAGAGCTTCCCACATTGTAAAGGCGTCCTGTATAGTACAGAGGAATGAAGAGCGAACCTGGCAGGAACTGGCTCCCAAAGAAAACGTCCAGCATTCAGAGGTCATGGCCCCCAGCCGCTCACGCCCTTCCTGTGTCTGCTTCCTCTCCAGGCCACACCCAAAGGAAACAAGGCAGAAAACCATTCCTTAGACCTCACAGGCGAACAACAATGAAAGGAAGACCAGGAGGACGTGCCGTAGCTTTGGGAAAGATCAGGACAGGCTGCCTTTTCCACTGCTGTCCAGCCTGACAGGGCCACAGCCTGTAGCTGTAAGCCTCTGGAAAGGAAGCCAAGGAAGAGGCTCTCCTGAGGGAGCAGACTGTCCCAGGTCACTTAGTCATAGGAGCAGGGAAAGCGTCCAGGGCCTCCGACTGATGGGGAGGTGAGAGGGGGGCATAGCGCCCTACGATGTACATGGTCCCGGGGAGGTGCCAGGCCAGGCTGCCTAGACTGGGCACCACGTACCCCCAGCTCCCTTGCATCCCTGCATCCCACCCTGCTCCCCCCCACCCCGCTTGACTGGGTGCCCAAATGAATGGAGCTCACAGCCAGAACCTTGACAGCTTCTCATGTTTGGAAAGCAGGGAAGCAACAAAGGAGGAGTGAGTGTAGCAGGAGGCCGTGGGTGGAGAGAATGAACTGCCGGTGCGGGGCGGGGGCGGGGGGGGCAGTGGTGAGGTTAAGGAGGGAATCCAAACATATCCACAGTGTTTATGTCCTCAAAAATAAATGAATCTGAATATGGCAAAATGCTAACATTCATTGAATCTGAGAGTGGGTTATATATCCTTTCACTTTTTCTACATTTAAAATATTTTAAGAAGAATCGAAAAATGGACAAAGTACTGCTCTCTGATATGTATTCATAAAGGAGTCCCACAAATTCTCTATCACATACACACTGCTTTTTACAGAGCCTGACTGCCCACCCTTTCTCCTTTTCTTCCCATCATTAAATCATTTTCTGTGCATGTAGAATTTATAGAATTACAGTACATAGTCTTAGTGCTTTTTAAAAATTCAATGAGTTTTCTTATCAATTTAATTATTTCAACACATTGTTCGAGTTAATTAACTTTCACTGAGTTGATTTACTTTTATAGTCAAAAAAGGTTTTTAAGCTCAACAAAAAAGATTTTTAGAAGTCAACATAAAAATGTATGTTTATTGTTGAAATTGTAGTTTTAAAAACATTTATCTGCATTTTCCAATCACCGGACCAGCCACTACCCAGACGTAAACTCTTTTCAGATTTCGTATATTTCCTTTTGATTGCATTTAAGTACAAGGGGAAATATGTGATTGACACAGATTTGTCTTCTTTTTTTCCCCTTAGCCTTGCACCATAAGCATTTTATCGTATTACCAAGAACTTTTTCTAAGCATCATTGTAATGGGTCCTCAACATTCCTTAAGGTATATATACCATAAATTGTTTGCGCACCCCTCCCCGCCAGCACTTAGAATATTCTGGTGTTTCCCTGTAGTGCTGAGGCCAACATCTCTGTGTGTGAATCTTTGACCCGCAGTGTGTTTGTTTCCTCAGGGCATTTTCTAGAATTGGAGTTACCAGGTGAAAGTGTGACACACAGTGTGTGCGTCAAGCTCTTGGCAAAAGCTGCCAAATCCCCACTGCAAAGGATGTGACCCAGCAATGTGGCCATTAGAGAATATCTGCATGCCAGTCAGCATAGCAAGAATTTCGGAAACCTATCTCGCTGTTGTAATTTGCTTTTCTTTCATCATGAGCTAGCTTGAACATTCTTTTGCTTAACTGCATGGAGCGTTTTCCTGTCTGATTGGCTCATGCTCTCCCCAGAATCTGTGCCCGTGCCCTGCCTGCATGCACACACCCTTTATCTATGAAAGACAGCATCCCTTTGTCTACTTGGTCCTTGAAAACCATTTTGTCCCAGTCTGCGTTAGCTTCTGCTTCAGGTAAGCCGAGTCTTCAATTCTAGAGTGGCAGCTCGTCCTGTGACCTCAGTTCTGGGATGGGTCCAGAGGTCTCGGACCTTCCAGTTTTCCCAGCATTCTCTGGAGGACAGGAGTAATGACTGTTCTGTGTGTCACAGTGTTAGGGCTGAAACCAGAAGAGACTTATAAGAAATAAGAAATAAGAGACTTATTTCTTTGGGAGCTTTTAACTTCTGAATTCAACTTCTTAATGGTAATAGGACTATTCTACCATTAAAGAAGTTTGATTTGTAATTTAAAAGCTCCCAGAAAGACATCTGTAGGCCCATGGTTACACTGGAGAAGTCTACCAAACACCGAACAGTTCTAGAGCTTTTTAAAATGTTTTGCCTGAGTGATTTTCTAGATCTAATCCTTTCTCTGTTACTACAAATTTTCATTTTAACCCAAAATGTATTTCTAGTTTGCATGTCTAATTATGTATTTGTCTTCAATATTGACCACTAGAATATGCGCTGCATGATTCTTAATCACCATGTTCACTTTATATTTTAGCATATTCTCTATTCCTCCAATGGAAGCTTCAATTCTCTTTCCTTTCTCTATATATTTCTGACTTTGCTGATAGAATTTTAAACACGTGCTGGGAGAAATGAAGCCTACCTTGTACCAACTGCCTCTGAGTGTAGTGTGAGGTGGGCTCTTTGGATTTTCATTGGCATAAAAACAAAAGCAGCAGGGCGCCTGGGTGGTTCAGTGGGTTAAGCCTCTGTCTTCGGCTCAGGTCATGATCCCAGGGCTCTGGAATCGAGCCTTGCATCAAGCTCTCTGCTTGGCAGAGAGCCTGCTTCCCCCTCTCTCTCTGCCTGCTGCTCTGCCTAGTTGTGATCCCTCTTTCTCTGTCAAATAAATAAATAAAATCTTAAAAAAAAAAAAAAAGCAGCAAAAAACCATAGGGGGAAAAATCAGTTTCCTGCTTTGTCATCTCTACTCCATACAAAGGTTGGTTTACTTGCTCTCTGTGGCCATGGAGGGGCGTGCTGTTGGTGCTATGATGAAACATGGCACTAGGGCCCCTTGGAGGCAGGAACCAGGTCCTAACCCCGAGCTCCTAGTCTCCCTCTTCCAGACTGTAGCACAGTCAGACAGAAAGGCCAAAACAGCAGGACAGCTAGGATACTGTTTGGGACAGTCACTTCAGCTCTGTCCTAGGGCCAGCAGAAATCTCAAGAAGTCCCCTCTGCCAGAATTTCAAAAACCAGGCTGTATGTCCAGTGCACCGAGGAAGCTTGTTAAATACAGACTCCTGGCCTCCATGCCAAGGGAGCCTGATTCTGTAGGCTGGGCCTCAGAAGTATTAACAAGAACCCCAAGGTTATTCTGCTAGGTGACCAGTTTTGGAAAGCTTCATTGCAGGGTCTTCCTCGGCCTCCACAAATCTGTCCACCTATACACATCTCAGAACCTATGAGAGGGCTTCTTTCTTTGGAGATCTTTTTTAGAAAACAGGTTTTGGGGGGCGCCTGGGTGGCTCAGTGGATTAAGCCGCTGCCTTCGGCTCAGGTCATCATCTCAGTGTCCTGGGATCGAGCCCCACATGGGGCTCTCTGCTCAGCAGGGAGCCTGCTTCCCCCCCTGTCTCTGCCTGCCTCTCTGCCTACTTGTGATCTCTCTCTCTGTCAAATAAAATTAAAAAAAAAATTCTCTTTAAAAAAAAAAAAAGAAAACAGGTTTTGGGTTTTTCCTCCTGGTGTGATCAGTCCACAAACTTTCCTAATTCCCCTTCAGCTCCTGAGTACACAGCTGGTGCCTGAGCGGGACACCCACAGGACCCAGAGTCAAAGCAAGAGATGAGAAGTCTGCTTGAGTTTAATTTCTGGGCAAGCAGTATGAATGGTATCGCCACATAATGTGTCCCCAGCGCCACAGTCAAGATCAGGATTTTAAAAGCAGCAGGTGGATAGGCTGTTGTTCTCACCAGAACCAGGCCGGTGAGTCTCCTTTGGTAGGTGATGCTTGTGGCCCTGCTGAGCAGGCTAGCCCCTCTCGAGGCAGCAGACTTATGCATCTCCCACCAGGACCTCCCTGCTCTACTGACCGCTCCGTATCTGGCTCCAAATCCATTTCTTCCGCCTTTTCTCATTCACCCCCAAGTCCTGAGCACCACATCCGCATGCCAGGATCTGCTGGGCAAATGCCCACATCCAGAGCAGAGCTCCTCATGATGGTCTTGCCCACAGCCGGAGCTTGTCAGACAAACACGTTTTCCATCTTGCGTATCCAGTCCTGGCCAAATGCGCTCAAAGCAGCACCTGCTTCAATTCCTTTCTTGTACTTTGTCCTGCTCTTGATCTGCTGGAGCAGCTACTGCTGAGAGAGGCCAAAGGTGAAATCAGCTTGACACGGCATCACTGCATCACTGTGTGCCCAACTGCCCTGGGGGTGCAGGAATGGAATTCAGAGGAATCGAGGACTTAGATCTTAGTTCTGGCAGATCTTGTACCTTGTTAGTCCGTCCTCAGATGTGTGCCTCAGCCTCATGAGGGTTTTCCTTCTGTAATGCTGATCAAGCCACTCCCTGCTTCCACATTGGAGCAGAGCCCCCACAAGTGCTGTGAAGCGGGAGGGCCACAGTCCATGAAATCAGGTCACCAGGTGTCTCTGCTTTCCTCACACTCTGGACAATAGGACTTCACATGATCCTTCATTCTCTCTCTCTCTTTTGTAAAAAAAGATTTATTTATTTATTTGACAGAGAGAGAGCAGGAGTAGGCAGAGTGGCAGGCAGAGGGAGAGGGGGATGCAGGCTTCCTGCTGAGCAGAGAGTCCAATGCAGGGCTTTATCCAGGACCCTGAGATCATGACCAGAGCCAAAGGCAGATGCTTAACTGACTGAGCCGCCCAGGTGCTCTGATCCTGCATTCTCTTGACAACTACTGGGAATCTGATTTTCTTTTTTCTTTTTTACGATTTTATTTATTTGACAGAGAGAGACAAAGCGAGAGGGAACACCAGCAGGGGGAGTGGGAGAGGGAGAAGCAGGCTTCCCGCCAAGCAGGGAGCCGGATGCGGGGCTCATTCCCAGGACCCCAGGATCTTGACCTGAGCCAAAGGCAGATGCTTAACAACTGAGCCACCCAGGTGCCCGGAACCTGATTTTCATGGAAGGCATTACCTTTGGGCAGGTAAAGTGGCTCTCCCACTTTCTTCTCCAAGGTCCTTCCACTTTCTGTCCCTCCCACCCCAACAAGGAGCAGGGTGATGCTGTCCAAGGCCTAGCGCTTAACCATTCCCAGTGTAGGATGTCTAGATTGTAAGGCTTGTTTTCTTTTTATCTTACCCTCAGTACTATCATGTACAATTGTCAGGCTGTGCACTGCACAACACCGCAGGATGCCATTTACACAGACTAAGGTGTATGAGGCAATGACTTGCTAACCCTAATCATTCACACTTCCTTTTTTTTTTTTAAAGTTTTTATTTATTTATTTGACAGAGAGAAATCACAAGTAGATGGAGAGGCAGGCAGAGAGAGAGAGAGAAGCAGGCTCCCTGCTGAGCAGAGAGCCCGATGCGGGACTCGATCCCAGGACCCTGAGATCATGACCTGAGCTGAAGGCAGCGGCTTAACCCACTGAGCCACCCAGGCGCCCCTCATTCACACTTCTTGTCTCACCCAGATACCTCCTGATCCGTCTATGCAATGTGCCTCTAAGTCAGGGGTTGGCAAACTTTGGCCCACAGACTGGCTGCCTGGTTTTGTAATATCGTATTGGCACACAGCCACACCCATTCATTTACATATTGTCTATGACTACTTTTGCACTGAAAGGGCAGAGTCAAGTAGTTCTGGCAGAGACCATATTACCCACATTAAAAAAGAAAGAAAAAAAAAATACTATCTGGCCCTTTACTGAAAGTGTGTGTCAATCCCTCTTCCAAATGGAAGGTGGATCTTTATTCTTTCACCCAGTTGTCCAAAGCCTCCAGCTGTAGCCCCCAGCAGAGGGCCTCCCCAGCACTCTAAAATCACCAAAAGGTTCAGACACACCAAGATTTGTCGATAGGCTCTTATCTCTCATTGTGCAAATCATTTAGCCTCTCAGGGCTCTGTCTTGTCCGTGGGTGCAGTGTGAGTGGGACCTATGAGACCTTCAGCCAGTTCTTAAGCCCATTTTACATGTGAAGAATCAGAGTCTGGAGGTGATTTCTCACTGAGGTTGAGAGGGTCAGGTGAGATGGGTCATGAAAATGTTTGTGGGATGCAGCTGTCACCCACTCAACGTCAATCTTCTTAGTTTCCTTTCCTTGTCTTTTCTCCCAACCCCAAAGCTCCCCCCTCCAAAAAACCTTCATGTTCCATATGAGAATGCAGCCAGAAATCCCTGATGGGCTCAGGAGGTGAGCGGGACATTTCTAACAGATGCTTGGTGTCCTGGGTTAGGGTCTGGAGGTCATAGTTAGGAACGCCAGATATCATTCTGGAGATCTTCACACCTCTGAAGGAGTGCCCACACCAGGTGGCCCTATTCCCCAACTCCGGGTCCTGCCTCCTTCAGCCCATGTCACCCTTGTTTAGATGATCCCCTGTCCATGCGGGCCCTCGGGGAGCATTAGCCAGGAGAGGTCTCCAGCTGAGGGTCGCCCCGCTGTCTGTGCTGGCCGTAGCTGAGGGCCTGCGCTGAAATTCCAATCCAGAGATGGCTCAGGGCTGGGTGAGGAGAGAGGACTTTTGTTCTCTGGCTCAACATCTTCAATACCTGTATGGCTCCCATCGCTCATTCTGAAAAATCCAGAAGGAGTCCCTCCAAGCTTTCCTTGACCACTCAGTGGCAGGGGAATAAGGAGACACAAAATAAGTCAAGTGGGCTGAGAACCACAGAGGAGTCTGGGTGTGGGCAAAGCCGCAGGGAGAAGGCCATGTTTCATTACTGAACCATGAATCTCAGCACTCAAGGTCGCAAGTAAATGAAGCTCTGCTCTGTTCTTATGGGCCCAAGAGGACTGTTACCAGCTCGTGTCCCCTCCCAGACACCGAGAAAGGCAGTGTAGCTGAGCCAAGGAAATCTACAGAAAGAGAATTGCCTCCATCAAGTTTCCCAACCTGTGGACCATGACTGGTGGTGACGAAGAGAAAGGTCAGAGCCCACTGAGGATGCCCCCAAGGGCTGGCACCTGCCATCTAGACATACCTGCCAAGAGGAACTCTTACATGGCTGCTTTCCCCTGGCCCTAATCTCCGTCATGCTGACACAGGAGCCAGGGCAGTCTGGAGCCCAGGGCCACCAGACTTTTCCTTGTACTCTTTCTCCCTTCTCTCATTTATGCCCCCACCTCTTCTCTCCTACAATCAAGCCTCTTATAAACATTCCAGGCCCCCTTTTAGAAATTCAATTTTGTTCAATAATTATTGAGTACCCACCCCTGAGCAAGGCATGAGCAGCTCTACTTAGAGGTGCCATCATTAACACAAATGTAAATTGTCTATAAATAAAGACTACTCATTTATTTAAATATACCTAGTGCTTTAGTGAAAAGCTTCCTGTCCCTTTTTATATCTCACCATTCCCCATTTTCCTGATGACATACACCCTCAAGTAGGTTTAGGAAATCCCACAACCCTGAGTGCTCCCATTTAAGGTAACTTTCTTGGATCAGAAGTAGATCTCTAGTAACAGAGCCTGAGACAAGAATTCTGTTTTGGGTTTAAGGAGGTGCTCAGGAGAGAGAGGAAAGCAGATGGAATGGGGGAAGAAGGTGAGTACGAATGTGGTTCCCACGGGAACTCAGATCCGTGAATTGTACCACAGACTCAGTCCCACATGGAGGCGGGGTGAGGGGTGCGGGTTTCTGCACCCCTGTGTCAGTCACTGGGTGCGACGGTATAGCCTCCCAAGCAAGGACAGTCGTGTTTGGCCCAGGGCAAATCTCCAGAGAAGGAGCTAGCTATGAGGTACTAGTGGCCGCCCTCCCGATGATTGGGTGTGGTTGCCCAGCCCAGTAAAGAGGATCTGGGTGGAACACTACAGCACCCAATAGGGCTCACCCCCGAGAGAGCTCTCTGTGGAGTGACAGATCCCTGAATGGATAAAAGAGATTTTTTTTATCTCAACCTCTCATTGCACAAACAAGAGAACTATGGTACAGACAGAGAGGGTGTCTTGCCGAGGCAAGAATCTAGACTTCCTGACATGGCTTCACAGGGCGAGCACTGGCCTACTCTCGTGCCAAGAACAAAACGGTTACAGTGTTAATGAATCAATTCTCCATAATGTCATCTAAAAGGCATCGACTGGGAGCACTGGGTGTGGTGAAAAAATAATGAATACTGTTTTTCTGAAAATAAATAAATTGGAAAAAATAAATAAATAAAATAAAATAAAATAAAAGGCATCGACTGAGGGAGTGAACATAAAGCAGTCACCACCCTTTGCACACAGTATTTTAAAATTTATGGCGGTGTTGCTGTGGAAAAGTGTGTACATATCCCAAAATATGTTTTCCTCCCTGAGTAAAGGACGTTTAAAAGGAAGTGCTATATTTGTTTCTTGGAGAGAAACGTGATTCAAATGTAAATGGCTGTGAAGGGCAGGACTAGGACAATGGTCCAGATGTGAAAGGCAAACACAAGGGTATGCTGTGGAAAATTTTGTTCTTGAATGTTTTAAGCTTTTATTTTTTTTATATGGCATGACTTGAAATTTTGACCTTAATACAGAAAACTGCCATGTCAGTTTTATAATGCAAATTTAAAACAACCTATTCATGGTGCCAGACTCTGTTTTTTCAAGACCGCTTTCATTTGCAGCAAACTGATACATTCATTCAACAAATAGTGACTGTATGATTCCATTTGAAACCATGTCCTGATATTTTGGAGCAAGACATTTACTCTGTCAACTTCAGGGAGAATAGGCAACGCTTTTTGTAAACCAAGTGTATCACCAAGTTTCTGGTATCCGACAGAACTGATTATGAATACATGCAGTGACAGACAAGCTCAGAGTTGTCTGGTGACCTCTGTTGCCTTTGTGTGATCTTGTCCCCTGAGTGTGGATGAGATATGTGACTTCTTTTAACCAATAGAACCTGGCAAAGCTGATGAGATGTTCCCTCTCTGGTTATAGTACACAAATGTAACTTCTGTCTTGCTGGTGGATTTGATTGCCTTCTTAGCTTATAAGCTTTGATGATAGGAGTGACCACACTGGGGAGGTTCATATGGCAAAGAAATGAGGGTGGCCTTAGCTGCCAGTCACTTGGGAACAGAGGCCCTCCATCCATCAAGCTCTATGGAACTGAATCCTCCCCCAAGTGATCATGTGAGCTCAGAAAGCTGGTCCTTTCCCATTCAAGCCTTCAGATGAGGGCACCACCCTGGCAGCCATGACAGTAGACTTGGGAAGGATCCTGAGCCAGAGGACCCATGACACCATGCCTGGATTCCTGATCCACAAGCTGTGAGATAATAAATGTGTGTTGCTTTAAGCCACTAATTTTGTGGTTATTTGTTACACAGCAGTAGGTATGCAAGGCATTTGCTGAGGAAAATGCCTACAGAAGGGAGAGAGCTAGAGGAGGTAGGGTGGAGCGGACTTGTGTGAAGGGAGAGGAAAAAGAAAGAAATTGGGCAAGAGGGTCACAGACAGCAGAGCAGCTCCAGGGAAGTTTCTGGCAGTGGCCAGGGAGTGACCACTGAGGGAGACCTGCATCGGACAGGGACACCTGGCTTCTGAGCACCACTGCACTCAGTCACTGGCTGGGGCTGCCTGGGATAGATGTGGCCTTGAGGGAAACGCAGATGGGTCTAAGGGGAGGCTTCTGAGGCTATAAGCTCCAGCGGCACCTTCCATGGTCACCTCACCCTTTTCTGAGCAGTGAGGCCACTTCCTGAAGCCACTCCTCTCAACTTAAGCTCCATTCTTCAGCATGTGCCCAGTCACCAGCTGCAGAGTCTCAACCTCAGCACGCTGTATACACCATCACAGTGCTCCTAGGAATTTCAATTATGTACATATATACAAATCAATGCCTTTTAAGTTGCTCCCCTCCCCATCTTTAAGTGCAATGAGGTCAAGGAGTTCATCCATTCTGTTCATTTTATTCAGTTCACTGCCTGGATCCCATAAATGCACAACACTTACTTTTGAATGAATGAATAAAGATACACAATTTGGGTGCCTGGGTGGCTCAGTTGGTTAAGTGTCTGCCTTGGGCTCAGGGCATAATCCCAGGGTCCTGGGACACAGCCCCAAATAGGGCTCCCTGCTCAACAGGGAGTCTGCTTCTCCCTTTCTCTCTGCCCCTTCCCCTCCCCCCGCTCATGCTTGCACATGCTCTTGCTCTTAAATAAATAAATAAATAAAATCTTTTTAGAAAAGGATTCACAATTTGTTTTGGTTTTGTTTTCTCTTATAAATTGCAGATACCTGAATTTAGACCCCATTGTTTTAGAGGATTTGTTTTTTTCTAGTTTTGATTTTGTATTATTTGAGAGTCTGTCTTTTTAATTGAGGGCAAAATAATTTCATATTGCTGGTATAACAAATTACCACAAAGTCAGTGGTTGAAAATAGCACAGATTTATTATCCTACAGTTCTGGAGGTACAGAGTCCAAAATGGGTATCCCTGGGTAAAAATCAAGGTGTGTTCTTCCAGCTGCAGTAGGTGAGAATCCATTTCTTTGCCATTCCCAGCTTCTGGAAGCTGCCTGTTTTCCTTAACTTGGGTCCCCTTTCATCATCAAAGCCAGCAATGGCTGATCAAGTCTTGCTTTCATTGCATCACGATGACCCTGACTCTTCTGCCATTGTTGCCATCCTCAATTCTTAAGATTTTTTTTTTTTAATTTGAGAGAGAGAGAGAGAGAGATCACAAGTAGGCAGAGGCAGGCAGAGAGAGGAGGGGGAAGCAGGCTCCCCCCTAAGCAGAGAGCCCGATGTGGGGCTCGATCCCAGGACCCTGAGATCATGACCCGAGCCGAAGGCAGCAGCTCAACCCACTGAGCCACCCAGGTGCTATATGTTTTAATTGGAGCCTCCACATTTTCATTTTTTACTGAGCGCCACAAATTACACGTCGTATTACCTGGGCTTTTGCATGTTCAAGAGTATTGTTATTTTGCTTTCAATCTTAATGATAGTAAACTGGGTGTAGAATTCCAGGTTCAAAGTTTTTTTCCCTCAGAACTTTGTAGATAGCTCACACTGGAAGATGAACACCTGGGTGCCAGTCTGACTGTTGAAACTGTGGGTATTATCTCCCTCTAGAAACTAGTAGAATTCTCTTTATTCTCAGCCAAAGATCCTTGGCATCTTTAAGAGGTTGAAATTTCACTAGGTGATGTCTACATTTCACTTTTTCCCCCCACTATTGCTTCTCACCACCTGGGGGCACCTCAAGGACATTCATGTCAAAAATGGACTATTTTCTATTTTTTATTCTCTATTAAAATAAAAATTTTTTTAGGTCTCTCTTGCTCTGGAATGTCAATTAGATGGAAGATAGATCTGGGAAATCCAACATTCATGTCTCTCATCAGCTGTCTCTCCTATTTTCTCTCTTAGTCAGGAGGTTTCTTTGACTTTGCCTCCCAGTTACATCTCCAGGTAAGGCTTCTTCTGCTGGCCAAGAGCAGCTCTCAGGAGAAAGATCAATGTGAACCACCAGCACCAACACCAGCAGCAGCTAATTCCAGGAAAGTCCCATAAATACCAACAGCATCTGCTCCAAGGAATAAACTCTCCATAAAAGAAGTGTACCTTCCCACTAAGCTGTTACAAGAATTAAATAATGTTGCAAACCTCATTGCACTCAACTAGTGTTCCATTAGTGTTTTTTCTTATGAAAGATGGATAATATTTAAACATAGCTTCTTAAGGTTTTGGTTCAAATGCTTTGCCTGCTTCAGCTTTCCGGATGCCCCCCACCCCCAGGCCAGCTGCAACTCCTTTCTTTGCAATAATGCCTTTACCTTACAGTGTAATTGACAGAAGTACACAAAGAAATAAGACTTCCAAAGGGCTATGACCCCATGGGGAAGAGTCCACCCCTGACTCACTTCCTTGACTGGAGTCTCTGAGGTATTGGGTACAGAGCTGGCCTGTACTGTTATGACATTTATTTGAGCACCTTCTATCATAGAGCAACTTGTAATCATTCTGAAAAAGGTTATTTCAGCCTTGCTAAGGTGCTGGTAGCTTTGTGAGATCTGGATCAAAACTTAGTTAGGCAACCAAGTTATTACTTTGCCACATCTGTACTTTCTATAAAGATCCTGTCCACTCTACACCATGGCAGACCAACCCTGCACTATCATTTATAATACTTGGCTAGCTTTGTAGAAAGAAGACTTTGAATCACAAGAACTCTAAAGGGGATGAGACTACTTTGAGTCCAATGTCCCTGCGGACCACTCATTAGCTATGTGATCTTGGGCAAGTCACTCCCTCTCTCCGAGCTTCATTTCCCTCCTTTGTAAAATGGGAGTGGTTTTTGGAGATACCTTCTATGTGTGCTTTGCCCCATTCCCCACCCTGCACAACTACCTGATATCCTTAGGATCAAAGTCAAGTGTTCCTGAGATACACAGAGCAGGGAGTAAGGATGAAATAAGTATCAGCTTCTTCCTTGCTGCTCCCTGCTGCTCAGGCTGTCTCCCAGGAACCAGGAAACCCTCGCCTTCACGTGCAGTTTGGCCACTGGCAGATTACCAAGAGCACTTGGGAACTGTGGTGAGGCGGCCAGCAGCTTGAATGCTGAAAGGGTCTCTACACCTTCCCACACCCAGGGCTTCGTTTGCAAGCCTCAGTGGTGGCTATTGTGAGTGCTCAGGCTTTCCTCCTCATCTTCTGGGTTCTCAGCAGTAGAGAAGTATGCGTGTGACACCTGACTTCATGGCTGGCTCCAGTCCCCACGGGCCAAAGATTAATGAATGATGAGGTAGCTGTCAACGCACCAACTCATACATCACAGGACTGTGATTGTCAGGATTCCAGACCCTGCTTCCTCAGTGTCAGCATAGTAAATATAACCCCTTATTAGTTCAGATCGTTATTTTCAAGCTCCTTTGTTATCAGCCATTGGACAGTGGACATAATGGAGGGAATGTGTCAGGAGGTTTGTATGTGTTAGTTTTAGGTTTGTATGTGTTAGTTTTAGGGAATCGTGGAGTTTCCATCAGCAATGCGGAAGATGAAAAGCATTCATCCCTCAAGGTTTTTGCTGATTTCCAGATGAATAAGACTTCACTAATCTTTTTTTTTTTTTTTTTTTTAAGACTTCACTAATCTTATCCTATAGTCAGATAGTGGTTCTGAGTAACGCAGAATATTGCAGTACTTCACCAACTAAAGTTGCTGGAAGCTTCCTGATTTATGAGGACTTGGCATTTCTCAAGCTTTTAACCATTTTGCTTTTGTTGGCTTAGTAAAAATTTACAGCACTAAGGGTATTAGATTACAATGAACCAGCACGACTCCAACCGTAAATATGAGAAATAAATTCCAGAGAGGGCAGAGGCCTTAGGAACAGTGCACTGGGAAAGTGTTGCAAATCTCTGGAGCCATTGGTGGGCAGGCCTGTGAGGCCAGTTAAAGCTAAAGATAGATGGGCCAGGGGAAAAAAATAGAAAAGCTTTAGAGAGATGAGACAGAACTGGTGGTTTCCAGACGGGATATTGACTGCAAACTATATTTGGTTTTCATCTCAGCTAAGTGTAGCGCCTCATTCTCTAAAAGCGGTGCAAATACCACACCACTCTTCCTGCCTTGGCTAATTCTTATTTACATTTTTCCAGTAAAGAGAAACATCCACAGATTGCTAGATGTGGCCACAACAGGCTGATGGTGAGTAAAGGAAGTACAGAAATAACATGTGAGTGTGTCTTACAGCAAAACAAGCCTCCACCTAGCCAAGTCTCAAGCTTGTACAAAAAGAGCCCTGGGAAACAGGAGTCCCGCTTCCAGGACAGCTGGGGAAGACCCTACCAGGGCCCAGCCCACCTGCTGACAGCAGCTGTCCATGGGGCAGTGTGAAGCAAATACCACACGAAAGCCCTGGACAACAAACAAAAGCAAGATGTAAAATGGAAGGGACTTGATGCTAGGAGGGAGAACAGCTTTTTCACAGCTCTTAGCCTTGAAGAAGGTCATAACTCAGGGCCACAAGGTAGGGAGGAGCCCAGGGCTCTGGTAGAAAACCAGGAGTTCTTCTGGCTTCAAGAACCAGAGGACAGAGTTTGGGGCAAGCACAGCCACTGCAAAATGCAGGGAGTCCTGGAAAGGAGAGAGCCAGACAGGGGTAACACAAAGTCTGAATATAATCTCTGCCCTGATTTCTGGCAGACTACAGTGAAGGATAAAATAATTGAACGGAGACCTCAGCTGCCACTAAGACACAGCAGTTGCAATTAAGTCCAACCAAATTAACTGCCTGATGAGCCAAACAAGAAATTGACATTTCTCTGTCAGATGTATTAAAGAGATGGGTTGGGGTGGAATGGGGGTGGGAGGCCTATTGAAAATGTAGATTCCCAGGTCCTACCCACAGATCTGCAGAATGAGAATCTCTTGGCTTTAGTGCCCCAACTCCATTTGCAACAAGCAGCCTGGATGACTCAGACACAGGAGTTTGAGACTCACTTCTTTAAGCCCTGGCAGAGTCCACACCTCATGCTCAGATTCGGCCAAAACAGGCTGCAGTATCTCTTTGGCTGCCAAGGAGATGTGTCAGCTGCCTACATCTTTGGTGCTGGCCACATGAAGCTGAGAGGTCATTCGGAAGCATAGAGGAGATGCCTCACCCTTAAGATCATCTCTGGAAATGTTTTGCTATTGAAGAGGGCCACAGAGAGTCCCTCAGCAGCCTCCTGCGGGTTAGTGCGAGGCCTCCTTCCTCTGCCATCTTTGACTCCCCATATCCCCTCACTCGGGTAGCCCCCAACCCCACTTCACGGAAAGAAGCTCTTTCTTTTCTTTTCTTTCTTTCTTCTCCTCCCTCCCTTCCTTCCTTCCTTCCTTCCTCTCTTCCTTCCTTCCTTCCTTCCTTCCTTTGATTTTATTTGACACAGCCAGAGAAGAAACAGAAGCAGGGGGAGTGGGAGAGGGAGAAGCAGGCTTCCCGCTGAGCAGGGAGCCTGATCCAGGGCTCAGTCCCAGGACCGTGGGATCATAACCTGAGCCAAAGGCAGACACTTAACGCCTGAGCCACCCAGGTGCCCCGAAGAAGGTTTTTCAAGTCTTGCATAGATACATGTTAAAGATCTGCTGGTGTTTTCACAAATCAGCAGACAGATAGCAAGCTGCTTGGCACGGGAAGGTGAAATATCAGTCACTGGTATCTGGCATCCTGGTCTCCACATTTCATAGTTTCCATTGCTGTATGTTCCCATTTAAACCATTCACAGATAAAAACTAAGAAATGCCTTGTAATCAACATGACAAACACAGCAGTAATGTTTACAAGGCACTTATCCCCCCACCTGGTCACTATGACTAACATGTCTGATCCTACCAAGGAAAAAATGGGTCCGGTCATTTAGCTCTCCATACCTGTCTGCTCAAGTGTCCAGTGTCATATGATGTGGTAAACCTGACTTGGAACTCTAAGCCTTCACATCTGTCAGCCTTGATTCCTCTGTCAAGATGAATGCTTTCTTTTTAATAAAGAAAAAAGTACACATTGGTTATTCTAAATTTTCAATTAGTGGGCACTTCATGGGGAACTTTAAAGCCTTAAGTGAGCATACAGAATTTTTTTTTTTTAAAGATTTCATTCATTTATTTGAGAGAGAGAGTGAGCGAGAGAAAGAGCATGGGAGGGGAGGCAGGGCAGCAGGCAGAGGGAGAAGCAGGGCCCTCCTGCCCACTGAGCAGGGAGCCCCAACTCTGGGCTGGATCCCAGGACTCCAGGATCATGACCTGAGCCAAAGGCAGATGCTTAACCAACTGAACCACTCAGACGCCCCAGAATTGTTTTTAAAGATTAAAATATATAGTGGAATAAAATTCCTTACTCATTCATTTAGAAAACTACTCGCTAAGAATGATTTTCAATTTTAAATCTGGGAGCTGATCTAATTAAGTGATCCTAAAGCCAGGCGATAGCCAGAAAACAGACAAATACATTTTAATCCCTTCTAATTTAACATAAAAATAGGAGAGATATGAGGGCGCATAGGAGATGGGGAGAGAAAGGTAGAGCTTAACAGACATAAAGATATAGAGATATTCTAATTCAGGCGCCCCTTGTAACGAGTTTAAGCAAAATTAAACAAATGAAGAGGACAGTTTCATGTTGTGACTGTGTTTCTATTTTAGAACATAGACAGACCAATTCTGACTTTATAGCTCAATTTTTGATAATCAAATTACTGAGGCTTACAGTCTTCCAAACTGAACACCTGTCCCTCTTCCCCCAGCCTGGGACTGCACATCCTCACAGATAGACCCTTTAGTTATTTTCTTACATATTTGGTATTAACTAAGGTTTGTTTTTTTCTATTTATATATTTTTACCAAAACATAATGAATGCACAGGATCCAAAATTTACAAGAACATATAAAACAGACTTACTCTTCTTCAAAGCTAACCACTGCTAACATATTTATCCTCCCAAAATGTCCACTTATATGAGCAAGAAACTATATCTTTATGTGACTTCAGAGACACACTATTTTATAAGTATGTGTATATTTATGTGTGAAAATATATGTATGTGTGTGATATATATGTATATCTCATGTACATACTATTTTGAATTTTTTCATTTTATTATTTTGAAAATTTTCCAGTCATTTATAGATTTAAAGATCTACCTCATATTTTTTCAGCTTCATTATTATTATTGGCATATAAATAAGTTTAAGGTATACAATGTGGGGTGCCTGGGTGGCTCAGTCATTAAGGTCTGCCTTTAGCTCAGGTCATGATCCCAGAGTCCTGGGATCGAGCCCCACGTTGGGCTTTCTGCTCAGCAGGAAGCCTGCTTCTCCCTCTCCCACTCCTCCTGCTTGTGTTCCTTCTCTCATTGTGTTTCTCTGTGTCAAATAAATAAATACAATCTTTAGGGGGGAAAAATGTATACAATGTGATGATTTGATACACCTAAATATTGAGATCCACCTCGTTTCTAAGGCTGCATAATATTCCAGTGTATGGATGACCTGGAATTTAGTCATATATGGGGCTCCGGACTTCTAATATTACAAAGTTGCAATGAAAATCTTGTAGATGTTTTTGCACATCAGTGCTGGTGTATTTGTGAGATTGAAAACTGGAAACAAAATTGTTGTGTCAGATAGCATTTATAATTTTACCATATAAATTACAGGTCAAAGGGTAATAGCTTTGGGGCACCTGGGTGGATGAGTGGGTTAAAGCATTTGCCTTCGGCTCAGGTCATGATCCCAGGGTCCTGGGATCGAGCCCCACATCGGGCTCTCTGCTCTGCAGAGAGCCTACTTCCCTTCTTCTCTGCCTGCGGCTCTGTCTGCTTATAATCTCTGTCAAATAAATAAATAAAATCTTTTAAAGAAAAAAAGGGTAATAGCTTTTACAGTCCTACCAATAGTATATGAGAGTTCTTATTCGCCCTTAGTTTTGCTAATATATCACCCCAACCATTCTCTCCTGCAGCCCCATCTTCCCTCCATCTCTGCTGGGTTATTCATCGGGTTCCCCCTCCAACTATTACCGCTTGTCTGTTCTTTCTTCAAAAATGTCTCTATTGGCAGCCTCCAATCTCTTCCCCATTGTCTTCCATCCTTAAATTCCTATTATGTAAATTCCTTTTTTTTTTTAAGATTTTATTTATTCATTTGATAGAGACAGACACAGAGAGAATGGGAACACAACACAGGGGGAGTGGGAGAGGGAGAAGCAGGCTCCCTCCTGAGCAGAGAGGCCAATGCAGGGGGTGGGGGGAAAGTGGATCCCAGGACTGTGGGATCATGACCTCAGCTGAAGGTAGATGCTAGACGCTTAATGCTTAACGTTAACGACTGAGCCACCCAGGCAATAAAAATAGAGTAATAAACCCCTACGTAAGCCTCCATGTATCTGTCCCTCAGCTTCAACATAATATTTTGCTCATTTTATTTATTTCCTGCTTCTCTTTTTCCTAGAAATCCCTAAATCCCAGTCATAATTTCAACCATAAATACTTGAGAGTGTATCTCTAATAGATAGGGTTTTTAAAACACCAACAAACATAGTCATACCATTATTTCACCCAATAAAATTAGTAATTCTTTAATATCACCTGATATCCAATCTATCTTAAATTTTTCTGTATCAAAAAAAGTCTAAAATGGTTTTGTTCAAATCAGGATCTAAACAAGTTCTTTAGGCTCCCCCAGTCTGTAAGTCTCAACCATCCACAGTCTTTAGTTTACACCTTCAGTTTGTGGAAGAAACTGGGCTATTCGTCCTATGAAATTTCTTTTCTGAAATACACTTTCTTGTATTTGGTGCGCGGTTTAACATGTTCAGTATCCCATGTGTTTACAAACAGATCATCGATGTGGAGGGCTGATTTACATTCAGGTTCAGTTTTGTTTGTTTTGGCCAATAATTCATCAAAGTTGGTATCGGGTCCTTGATATTGCAACACATTGGAGGCATTAACCTCTGGCTGTTCCTTTTTTTAGTAACACTAGGTTTGCAGGTTATCAGTCTGAGTCATTCAACAAAATGTTTTCCATCAACTTTTCACCTAACACTTTTAGCAACCTAGATCCATTATTTCACTATTAGTGAATTTCTTAATCCTATCATTTCTCTGGCATTTAGTTAGGATTCTCAAGTGAAGAACTTTCCCTTATCAAGTTAACCTGATACAAAAAGAGGTCAGGATAAATGCTTTTTATTTTTTCGGTTAGGCATTTTCTTTTTTCTTTTTAAGGTTTATTTATTTGATTGAGAAAGAGAGAGCTCAAGCAGGGTGAGTAGCAGACAGAGGGAGAGGCAGGCTCCCAGTTGAGCAAGGAGCCTGACGTGGGGCTCAATCCCAGGACCCTGGGATCATGACCTGAGCTGAAGGCAGATGTTTAACCAACCCAAGCTACCTGAGCCACCCAGGCAACCCCTGGTCAGCCATTTTCAAAATAATGGTTTGGTGCCCTAGTAACCTCCAAAGGTGACCCAGTTTTCAACTATCATTACAACTTTGTGGATTTTTATGTATTTTGTATTTCAATCCACTATCTTTTTTTTTTTAAGATATTTTATTTATTTGAGAGAGAGACAGTGAGAGAGAGCATGAGGCGAGGTCAGAGGGAGAAGCAGACTCCCCGTGGAGCTGGGAGCCCTATGCGGGATTGGGATCGTGACAGGAGCTGAAGGCAGTTGCTTAACCAACTGAGGCACCCAGGCGCCTCCTCCACTATCCTTTCTGATGCTCAAATTGCTCCATCTTTAAGTTGGCTCCTGGGTCCTTGTGACATGAACTTACTCTCCTTGCTTCCTTGCTTTCAGACACAAATGGTCCAGCCTCATCTTATCCTTTCCCTGTCCCTTTTTATTTTTTAATATTTATTTGAGAGAGAGAAAGTGAGACAGAGCATGAGCGAGGAGAAGGTCAGAGAGAGAAGCAGATTCCCCGTGGAGCTGAGAGCCCGATGCGGGACTCCATCCCGGGACTCCAGGATCATGACCTGAGCCGAAGGCAGTCATCCAGCCAACTGAGCCACCCAGGCGTCCCTCCTTTCCCTGTCCCTTTAGTGGGACAGTCTTGGTACTAGGCTGGGCCTCACCACTGGGCTGTGATTGCATCAAGAACTTTCAGTGGAAAAAAACTATGTGATATATGTTTTCCAGAAAAAGAAAAATAAATCACAGTATTTTACTGGCATTTACAATTTTAATATACAATTGCAGGGGTTTTATTTAGGTCTTGTATCTCTTTGTGCTGAAACTCTTGGTTTGTGATTTCCCTAACATAATATATGCTCTATCATTTAAAAATATGCAGTTTCAAAATGGTAGCACCAATATCACTGTTAAAAATAAAAATACTGAATGCAGTTTCAGATTTCTTTGTGATTCTTTCGTCTGTAGGAAACATAGGATACATTTCATTAGGAAACTGCAGACAAAATGCTGTGTTTTAAAGTCACTTGAAGAAATTCTATATGTCGTTTTACTTCCAGCTTGATACAGTTAACTTAGTTTTAAGAGGGTTTTTTCTTCTTCTTCAGTTATAGGAAACACAGAAAGGATCTAAACGTAAAAAGTATAAAACAAGATACAGATCTAGGTGCCATCACTATCCAGCTCCCTACCACCACTACAAAGGGAAGTGACTTATTAGTTCTTGGTATAACATACTTTCCATTGCATTAAAAACAAAAGAAACAGATGCATATTTGTTTTTTTTTAATTTGTCCCCTCCCTTCCTACACAATAGTTAGCATACCACAGATCCCATTCTTCACTTCCTCTACTCTAGAATATAGTCTACAGCAATCGTCCTCAGTTCCTGTCACAGCTGTGTAAGATTCCATTGTAGGGAGTTTGTACCGCAGGCTCCTCCATCAATCCCTCAGTAGAGATTTAGGTGGCCTCCAATCTTTAGTGGTTATAGTGCTGTAATGAAGATCTTTGGGCATACACCATCTCAGATTTTTGCCAATGTGTCTCAGATAGATTCTTAGGAGTGAAACTGCACAGATAAAGAACAAACTCCTATTTAATTTTGCTAGTTATTAACAAATTCCATCCACAGGAATTTATACTTTTCAGAGTGCCTATTCCACTGTGTCAGCAACAGTGTATTGTGTAACTTGGATTTTCCCCACCTGATTAGGTAAGAAATGGTGATGTCTTGGTAGCTTAAATTCGCCCTTCCCTTAGTAGGCACACCCTCCTGTGTTAAAGGGCATTTGCATTTTATTTTCTGCGAACTATCTGTTCATATCTTTTTGCCTATTTTTCTTGCAGTTTCAGAAACAGACATCACACTAAGGGCCTCATGAACCCAAAATAGCCCCTGTATGGAGGTCAGCGCAGTGCAGAGCAGCCTCCCCTCCCAAAGCCAACAAGCGTTACTGCATACCCACCCACTGGATCCATGGTCCTATGGTAACTAGTATAAACTGACTGGGCTATACCAAAAACTCAAGAAAATATACAGCAGCTGACTTGTTTAACTATCACAGTAAAATTTATTCTGTAAAATAAAGTTGAAGTACGGTGTGCACAATTTAGCAAAGATCAAATACTATAATAGAATTTTTTAGGGAAACATTTAGCACCCCCTGTATTTTTAGGAATTTAAGGATTGTGACCTTCTCAGCTAGCTCTATATTCACAAATTACATATTCTATAACCCAAGGGAAAATTTAACTTTTAAAATGAATTACGACAATATTTCTTAAACATAGCAAAATCAGTTGGTAGGAAAGTAAGTTCCACTTGACATTTGGGTACAATTTTCCTGAATCACTTCGCACATCTGTGGTCAGAAACTCCATTTACTAAGTGAACTAGTAACTTCCTTCCAAGGGCTGAGAACAAGTTTCCTTTGCAGAAACTTTCCTGTACAAGTGAAAACTGTCACTTACCCAATTAAGAGAGACTGGAGAGTGTGTCAAAAATACAAAAATATTACCCAAATTATTTGTGCCACTGGAAGGCTTGTAGCTAGCCCTCTAAGATACTAAATAAAAAGTACAGGCTACTTTTGTTTGTTAGGTAGAGGAATATGAACCTGTCTTGGCTCTCATGTTACCTTTTGCAGTAACCTAGTTAAGGTACCAAGTGAGACAGACTGTTCACTGGGAAGCGGTTGTGCTTCGGTATAATTTGCCTATTCCTTTGTAGGGAAGACAATGTTGATGTTTCTGTTAGTTAATCCATAGTGATACAACCTTACATTTCCTAACTACAGATTTCCTAACTAACCATTTAAAACACCAACAGTCAAAACCACTCAACCTTTATTTGCATATAAACAGTTCACTCTTTTTATTTACATAACCACCTTTCTCCTAGACAAGCAATATTAGCCAACATAAGGCAAAGATGCCTTGTTGATGACAATCCTATTGAATTTTCTTTTTTGGAGGGTCTTCTCAGCAGCCAATTATCACATGGCAATTTTCACAGTTTCAAAGAATTTTTCTTCATTTTAAAACAAGAAAGTGCTACACCTGATGGTAGTTACTGTCAAATAGTTCAATCAACCTTATATAGCTTTTATAATATAACTTCAAGTATGTGTATTATTTAACCAACACAAACCTCAAAAACAAAAAACAAACAACCAAACTCTATCCCATTTCTGGTGCCATGAGATGTAAGAGCACCACCTATTTTTCTGTTTTAGTGGTTAAAAATGGAATCCAGTTTTAGCACCCATCTATAGGAGTCAGAGGTTAATGACAATATATGATTGGCTTACTGGAAGGTAGCAGTCTTAATAGCCCCTCAGAAGGACATTTGTTTCTTACGCTGCATCCTGGCTCATGGAAAAGAATAGTATTAATAGGGGGGTGGGTGGGAAATGACACACTTCTAGTTAAGGCTGTTTAGTACTTAAATCACTTAAATACTAATGTCATATTTCCCTGAAGTATAGAATTCTATCACATATAAAATATCTTAAGGAATTATGTGGTTGCAGATACATCAGGATAGACCACACTTAAAATGTTAAACGTGGCTTAAATATAGAACAGAGGAAAATCAGAAAAATTAATACTAGTGATCAAAGTCCCATCTTTTTAGCCAAAATGGTATCTCATTACTCCATTTCAAAAATGAAGTGAAAGATTCTAAACAAGTGATAACTTTTCACATTAAAAACACACAAAACTGTGATTAACTATATCAGTTATTAGACATGGTAAATAGAAGCAAAGAAAATAAAGTGCACCATTACAATATATAAAATTATAGACCCAGTAATCACCTTTTAAAATTGGTAATATAGACTGAAATATAAAAAGTACCTGTCAAAGCAAAGTTAGATAGAAATGAAAAAAATTTCAGTTGAAAAATTATAATTTTTCAGTACAGCAGAGGGGCAAATAACCTTTTATTAAAGCTATTAGATTTGTAGACTCTTGAATATTTCAATTTTGCATAGGAGAAAGGAAAGCCATTCTTCTAGAAGGCACTAACTGGTTTAAATGTGCAAGCAACTTCATAAAGAGAATATGTGCGAAGTATAGTCAAGAAGACTGCTGGTTTTGTTGTTTTATTCCCTACTCTGCATGGGAGACTGCACAGTATTGCTGAGGAACTCTATCAGTCAGCAGGCTCTCCCATATCCTCTTCGGTGTTCTCAGTCCACAGTGTCACAGATCTCCTTTACTTTCTGGTTGAAGTCTTCTGGTTGATCTGCATACACATAATGCCCTGCCCCAAGAATGGCCTGAGAAAGGAAAAGGAGTCCAAAGGTCAGTGAGCAAAAGCACTTAATAAAACACATAAGCAAAGACATTTAGCAATGAAAGAGAGAACAGCTACACAGAAATAAAACATAAAAGAATGAGCAACTTCCATGTATTTCCATCAAATACACAATCTGAGAAAAGAAAAATCTACTGGACCTTACTAAAATTTTATATGCAAAAAAAAAATGCCAAACTGACCACTAATGAGGGGGCCAGCAAATCAAAATGAATGAAGTGAGAGCATGCTGCCTTGTGAGGTGGGAGTTGGATAGGTGCCATGGGCATGTCCCACTCCCACCTCGGAGATACCACGGCTCTAAGGACAGGCACGGCCAGTCTGGACATGAAAACTGTGGGTCAAACCCTGTCCCTCGTCACAAGTGACAACAGGTCCTGATGGAGGCTGGAAGTCTAGCTCAGATCTGAAAGCACATGAAAGTGAAACCTCACTGAAATCAAACATAACACAGCAGGATTCACTTACAACGGAAAGCCCAAATTAAGCCACACACTTACTATTGTCTTCACATATGAATGTGGTCGTAAAGACTGGATGCTGTTGCCAGAATTGCCGTCTATGCAGGATCGGGCGCCATAGATCACTGAAACTGGAATGTCAGGGTGCATTTTACCAATTCGCTGGAGCATTGGCCTTTTTGCCCATCCATAAGGAATAGTCATATTTTTGAATGCTGTCTCACCACTTAAAGTAAAGGAAAACAACACACATATGACTTCAAGGGATGAGTATGAACTGCACCCCCACCCCAAAAACACTCATGTTTAGCTTCTCCCCCATTTAGGAAAAACCTCAGTCTGAATAGAAAATAATATACTAGGAAGTATAAGAAACAATTCCCACAGAAGATACATGCTTTTGTTTGATAAACAAGGATTCTGAACTCTAGTGGATTAAAAGTCACCCTCTTCTAAATCAAACTTGCAACCCTATCATTAAATTCCCTGTGGGGAGAGCTAAAATTTTTTTTTTCCTACTGTAACTTGTTTCAAATGTAGAAGGTAACTTTTCAACATGTGCATGGCACCAGGTTTTTACCTGTTATAGTTAAAAAACCAGGACCAAGATAAGAAATGTGGAATGTGTATTTATATTTTTAATTTTCTACATAGAAAGACATTTAATGTTTAAAAAAGCCTTTCTACCTAGGGAGAGACTATGTCTCCTGGAGCTAACCCATTCTTAGAGACAGCAAAAGATTCAACTAGGAACATGCCTGTCGTGTGCCAACTAACCAATCCTGAGCCATGCCTCTTCTGTACTGCCCACACATCCAGGAGGGATTTCCTCTGCCTTAACCAGCCCAGGGCCAGGCACGAGGCAATGAGACCACCTCTATCTCCTAGAGCCCACCGCAATGATTCAACAACCCCATCCTAAACTATCTGCCACACCCCTCCTTGCCTTTCCTGAAGAACCCAATGAAAGTTCTGGCCTCAACTTTCCCTTTTACTGTTTTCTGCCACCTGACCAAAATCTGCTGCTTCCCTGAAACCCTCATGGCATTAAGTGACACTCCCCTCCCCCCACCCAGGACCCGTGAGTATAATAAACTTTGCTTTCTTGAGCCTTTGTATCTTTTTCCTTTGCCCACACTTGACTGATCATCACACGAAAGAGCACACAGCACTTTGCAAACTCCCAGGATAAAGTTGCTGTCACTTCTGTTTCCTTGCAGTATTAGGCACAACTCTGAACTGTCTGTTATGAAGAATTCAAGTTCTACCACAAGAAAGACAACAAACCAGCACTACACAGACACACATAATCCTGAAATGTAAGTGAATAAAGCATGAAGCCCCAAGCAGTAAACCAGATGATGTACCTGGAGCTCAGCGCTAAAAACTGTTGGAACAAGTCAGTAGCGTGTGAAGTCCTTATCCACCAGATCCAATGGCCTAGTGAGCCACAAAACATCAGTCTCTTCAGGACCCCAAAACCTCTCCAAGCTTCCTTCACGCTTGGCGGAGAACCTCTAACCTACTTTATTAAAAAGACTAAGGCAATCGTTCTACCACAACAGCTGCCACAGCCTCGACCCTTTAATAAAGCAGGTGCGCATGTTCTATGCCAAAACTGAGGGAGGCTGGCTCTTCACCTAGCCTCTCCACCTTGTACCCGAGCCTCCACTTGGAAAGGCTGAGGTACCACTTCCCGGTCCTGGAAGTATGGCCCATGGCCCACCTACACTAGAGTCATCTAAAGCATTAAAATCATAATCTGAAGCATAAAAATCAGCCCAGGATCACCGAATCAGTCTCAGAAACAGGGCTTGGGAATCACATATTTGACAACCCCAGCAATCCTGGTACATCATGAAGCAATGAGAACTGGAGCTCTCCTCTGCCTACACTGTGCCTGACCCTCTCCCTAGCAACTCCAGGGTCTTGTCTTCCAGGCTCCTTCTAGGTCCCCACTATCTTCAGGCTGTTTTCTCCACTGTTGTCTTATATCTAATGTCCATAAGTCAGATATTTTAAAAAATAGGAATCACCTCTCTCTGTTTGGCCCTCCCTCTCCCTGTGGCTACCATGTTCACAGGCTCTTCCTCCTTCTTTCTCCCCTCTTCTAATCACTGTCAAAATACCTGCAAAACCCTCCTCCCAGTCTTCAGCCTCACTTATTCTTCACCCATGTAGCTGTGTTTGTCATGCTGATCCAGGATCATTAAAAAGTGCTCGCCAAAAGAGGGGTGCAGTCATCATGTGAACTGGAACCATGCTGACTGGCATCTCCCATGCTCTTGGGGAGACTTAATACCCTTTCGAACAGCAAAAGTTTCTAAGAAGATCCACGGTACAGGAAACATCGACTTTTGCACTTCAGTCGCCCTTTTTTGGTAAAGTATGCATACTCAGTTTGGAAATGCTGTTTTACTTGAAATTCTTCTTTTCCTCTCAACTCCAGCTACCTCCTAGAGGTACCTAGGACCAAAGCTTCCTTAACTTAACCATAAGCACTTTCAGGGAAGACAGTACATCCTGCTTAGTCTCTCATCGGCATCCAGTACAGTGTTTTACATACTAGGCACTCCATGCGTAAATAAGTAAATTAGAAGAATTAGTCAGTTAACTACTGATAAAAATCTCCTAGAGTCCTCCCATGTTTTCAAAGAAGAAAAGTATAAAACACCAACATAGTAAATTCAGAATCCTCACCCTTACCTTGGAGTCTGCACATTACAGTGGTAGATGTACTCTGTCACCGTGTCATCTTCAAACATTGATGAATACTTCCGTTTGAAATCAGGCCTTAAACGCTGCACTAGACTTAAACCTAAGTAAGAGGAAACAAATGTTTTAAATTATAGTTAACTGACAGACTAATAGAAAAAGGTTTTGTGTTTGCCTAGAGAATGTATGTTATATGCATACAAATCTACACATATTCAAGTGTATACTTTAGGTAGAAAAGAGCACATGCTGCAGTCATCATGTGAACTAGAACCATGCTGACTGGCATCTCCCATGCACTTGGGGAGACTTAATACCCTTTCAAACAGCAAAAGTTTCTAAGAAGATCCATGGTACAGGAAACATCTACTTTTCAACTTCAGTCACCCTCAAGTTCTTCAAGTTCCCTAAGAATTAAAATAAGAGATAAGGAGTATTCCATATTGCCTTACAGAAGTGCTTCAGGAGCGCAAAACACACAAGTTAATTTTCTAAAACTTGTTTTTGTAGGAAAATAAATTCTATTAAACATGGCAGGCGAGTAGAGCAGCTCAAGTTCACTTTTTAATTTGTATTTCTCCCATAATTATAACACATTAATATCCAAATGAAGCAAACTGGAATATACAAGTCTTTCTGTGCAAAAATAAATCCAGGGTTTCTGCTTGGGACATTGCCAATCCTCCCAGCTAAGGACGTCCACCCCTGAGGTGAGAGATAGGGGCATCCTTTCCCCAGAGGAAAAAGGATGAAGAGTAGAAGCCTCCATCTGGTCATTATTTTCCCTCCTGGGGCCCCAGGGGCTAGTCAGTTTCCCTTTCTGCTATCACTGCCCATTATTCTAGCAAAGTCTTACTTCTTTCCTGGCTCTCTTTCCTGCCTCTGAAGGAACTGTACAGCTCCACAGAAAATTCTTATGACGTGGTTGATTTTCTAAATCATGTCCCACCCAGACAACACACAAGCAGTAGTGGGAGACAGGGCACGGCATGAGAGGGCTCTTCCTAGGCATCCTCCCTCCCTTGTCTCCTAGTTTCTTTTCATACTTTACTCTTCCCATAATTGCTCCCTGTGTAACTGTAATCAAGCACAATTCATTTATATTTCAGGACTGCACAGACTAAATGAAGTTCTTAAATAGTCCATCAAAGGAGGACCAAGTACCTGAGAGAAGTGACTCTACTCGGGAGGGGTGAGGAGTTGAGGGTGGGAAAGAATGGCTATCTGTCAGAGCACTGAAGGAGTGTGGTGTGGTCGCCCATCCAATCCCTGTGCAGTCCCATGGCTCTCCTTATCCCAGATGGAGGCAGTAGGACAGAATAGCCAGAGGAGACCATTTTCCATTCATTCCTTTCTTCTTGCTCAGAGTGCTGCTTTGTGGGATGGGGCTTCCTGCCATAGCACCCATCAAACACCATGAGGAAAAAGGTTAAGAGAATCATAGTTGCAGGTCCAAACCCCAACATCAATGAGCCAGCTACTAGAACAAATGCTAAAACCACCTGCCTCCATCCTGCTTGTTAAGGCAATAATGAAAGTCCCTATGGTCTAAACCACTTACATGTTCAGCTACTTGAAGTTAAAAGGACTCACTGATACAGTTATAAGAGGGACAGTGGAGGTCCAGACCACCATCACTGGTAACAATGAGGGAAAGGAGAGTCCCTGGGCTTTGGCATGGAAACAGAGCAGCTGAGAGTCAAATGAAATTAAATCAGACACTAAACACTGGTACTTCAAAATGTGACCAGAAACACAAATCAGGAGTCCCCAAAATCTCTGTGGAAAAGGATGATTTTATCTTCTTTTTTTTTTTAAAGTTTTTTTTTTTTTTTTTTGACAGAGAGAGATCACAAGTAGGCAGAGAGGCAGGCAGAGAGAGAGGAGGAAGCAGGCTCCCTGCTGAGCAGAGAGCCCAACGCAGGACTTGATCCCAGGACCCTGAGATCATGACCTGAGCCGAAGGCAGCGGCTTAACCCACTGAGCCACCCAGGTGCCCCCGATTTTATCTTCTTAACACTCTGACATTATGGGGCAAGAAGGGAATCTGATCATGTGATCATACCTGTTATCTCCACAGGCAATCATGTCAGGCTCTGTGATCTGCCAGCTGGGTATCATCAACTAGCCAAAGGCTCTCTAACGTCACCAACAGGTCAACATGCAGCACTTCTCCCCATGCCCTGGGTTGACTAACCCCAGGGCTGCATTTCCTACCTTCTCAGTTTTGCCAATTACCTATAATATTTACAACAAAAAGACTCCTCTTTGAGATGATCCTGTTTTCATCATTTTTATGAATAGGCTGATATTTTTTAGGGGAGGAAAAAAAGTAATTCAGTAATTCAGAGGAGGAGGAGAAAAAGATTCAGCTTGTTTTTTAAGATTTTGACTAACAATGGTGATCAGTATATACTCCTCTACTGCCAATCTGTAAACATTTTGCCTTTCTAGGACACAAATATAAGCACTCACCAAAGGGTCCTGCAATCCTGAGGCCAGCTAAAGGATTAAAGGGAGTCAGTGCTGCTCCCAAGGCTCTGATCCACACTGGGATTGGTCTGTCTTGATCAGCAAGGTCTGGTCGCTCAGGAAAACCCCAAGGCTCCACCAAAATGAGATGATTAACCCTGTTGGAGGAAGAACATATACATAATTTCATTTGGCAAACTCATCCTAGGACTCTAAAGAATTAACATGATTTATAGAGCAAAGGTAGAAAAAAAAAAAACGCCTTCCAAAATTTCACATTAAAGAGAAGATCAGTGGCTGACCAGTTATATCATGCTATTACCTGTAAACTTTCAGATTTGGTAGGACTTGAGAGGTGTATGGTAGGAGGAGAGCTTCATTTTTCATATATGTAAATGTGGATAAAAAAGGGTATGTGGAAGGGCACATAACTGTGTGGCTACTCTTGAGGAATGGTATTCATTGTTGAAGCTACCCCCGGCAGATGATACAGATCACTGACAACTCAAAAAAGCCCAATGTTTCCATGCAGCACAAGACTGACACTGCAGAAATGACTGAAGAGTAATATTACACTTATAAAATAGCTTTAGACACCAACAACAGTTCTCTCCTGCAAGCCAATCATTCTAAAAATGTTAAGAGGCATTAACACTTTAGGTGGGTTCAAAAGGACTTTTAAGGGAACCTTTCACAAACACAGAGCTAATGTATAATGTGGCAGAAATTTCTCCTAGTTTGGTGAACATGAGCACATGGGTAGGGCTACCCACAGTATCATGATATACTGACCTCAGATTCTATTCCTAACCCTTTGCTAATTTTCTTCTTTACTGACCAAAGACATAGAAAATTTTCAGCGAAATCTCATATAAAATTGTTTTATATCACTAATAGTTCTAATTTTTCCATCTTCTGAAAACCTCTTCCTGCTAAGGGAAAACCAAAACTATCAGCAATACTTCCATGTGCCTGCATCACGGTATTATATGTCATTACGATTCTAAATAAAGCATAAAGGTCTTCATGACACAAATGATATTCAACTATAACCAAAACAGCCATCAAATGCCAGGAAAAACTTTCCAAGGATGAACGGACAGTGCTTTCCAAAGTCATAACTGAAACCAGAACATGGGCACAGATGGCTATTATTCCCAAAACAAAATATTTTATTATTTTTGCCACCACAGACAAGGATGAGTTAGTAATGAGTCCTTCGCTTTGACTGCATTTTCTCAAACAGAAAGCTTTCGAGCACGGACCTAGCGCACAGAGCTCCAAGGGCCCTTGGAGCTCAGCCCAATCTTTCATCTCGTAGATGAAAAGGAAGCTGAGATACACTATGTGACCTGCTCCAAGACATGCAGAAGTAGGGTTAAAACCCCCATTTCCTGACTCCCGTATACTAACTGATGCCAACAAGTCACTGGGTAGAAGGCTCTATCCCAAGAACAGACCAAGCAACATAAGATAACCTATCAGTAAAGGTAAAGCTTAACTTTTATCAACTCTAGGCCAGTCCTAACTCTACTCTAGATTTCAAAACATCTGTAGAATGTAACTACCAATCTGTGTGGAGATATGTGATAAGTGAGATTCCCATATACTTAAGAGTGCCTTCACTCTTAAAAGTTTTAGGAGAATATTTTCTAATAGTGCATGGAAAGGGGGATGGAAAGGAATTTATTTTTTAATGGCAGAGACTAATTGATAATGAATTCTCCCTAAACTCCTGCTACCACAGTGTACAGTGAGATCTGGAGGAGGGGAAGGGGAAGGGAAGGCACACCAGAGATCTGGGTGGAATTAATGAAACAGTCACCTAGTTGAAAGCAGCAAAGATTTCTGATATATCTAAACATACTTTACCCTGAAAGATAATTAAATTTTGTTATAAATTTATTTTGATATCCTGCCCAGTTTGCTCTCAGCTCTTATCTGCTTACCAAAGAAGGGAGAGGACAAAGGAAACATGAAGGAGGTTAAGTCTCATCTATCTCTAGCTAAGTGATTGTTGTTTCCACCTTCGTTTTAGCTTGCCTTGTTTGATATGGATCTTCAAAATAGTGCCCCTAGATAAAAATACCAGTTTAACAAATCATGCAAAGTTTATATAGTAAAGATGACAGATGACTTTTTAAAAAAAAATTTTTTTTAAAGATTTATTTGACACAGAGAGAGTAGGCAGAAAGGCAGGCAGAGAGAGAGGAGGAAGCAGACTCCCTGCTAAGCAGAGAGACTGATGCAGGCTCAATCCCAGGACCCTGGGATCATGACCCGAGCTGAAGGCAGAGGCTTTAACCCACTGAACCACCCAGGTGCCCTAAGAAAATGCCTTTTTTTTTTAAAAGGAAGTGAACTGACCCAACAATTTCTCGATCTGTCTTCAGCTTAGCATGGTGTTTAGTATATAGTAGGTGTTCAGTAAACATATGGAGTATTGTGTTTTTCCCAGGTTTCCTTTTAGTCCCTGTCTATAAGCATATACAAATTTTAGGGGCGCCTGGGTGGCTCAGTGGGTTAAGCCGCTGCCTTCGGCTCAGGTCATGATCTCAGGGTCCTGGGATCGAGTCCCGCAGTGGGCTCTCTGCTCAGCAGGGAGCCTGCTTCCTCCTCTCTCTCTCTGCCTGCCTGTCTGCCTACTTGTGATCTCTCTCTGTCAAGTGGATGAATAAAATCTTTAAAAAAAATATATACACATTTTATAAACTATATCCATAGGGGCACCTGGGTGGCTCAGTGGGTTAAGCATCTGACTTCAGCTCAGGTCATGATTTCAGGGTCCTGGAATTCAGCCCCATGTTGTGCTCCTCACTCAATGGGGAGTCTGCTTGTCCCCTGCTCATATTCTCTCTCTCTGTCAAATTAAAAAACAAAAACAAAAACCCAAAACTACATTCATAGAATAATCTAGGATTTAGTCCAATCTGGATTTTTCTGGTCCCCAGATGACATTATAACACCATTATTTCTTATAGGAATCTTGCAGGTCACTACCTATTAGTGGGTAGGAAAATTTACTCAGAGTCAGTCTGCAGTCTTTTTAGTTGTATAATTTGAACCAGAAAAGTATGTAACAAGCCTTCCATGACACTTTTATTTCAGACACACACATATATAATTCTTTTTTTTTTCCAATTTATTTATTTTCAGAAAAACAGTATTCATTATTTTTTCACCACACCCAGTGCTCCATGCAAGCCGTGCCCTCTATAATACCCACCACCTGGTACCCCAACCTCCCACCCCCCTGCCACTTCAAACCCCTCAGACTGTTTTTCAGAGTCCATAGTCTCTCATGGTTCACATATATAATTCTTATTGAGGGGTTATAGTCTAAAAAGTCTGAAAACACTTTTTTAAAAGCTCTGCAAAATTGTCTAAACTGGAATTATATATCATTTGCATCATTACATGTAAAAGACCTCAGAAAATAACTGTTGCTTATTTTGGTTTTAAGACTCATTAAAAAGATAGACCATATGGAGCACTTAGGTTGTGGCTACTGAATAATAAATATCTAGTAAATGTTAGCTAGTTATACTAGCAAAACTAGGAAGACTATCAGAGAAGACTTTTTTCAGAGACCATGGGAAGACTCACATGGAGCTGGAACTATGTGAGCAGTGAGTAATTTAATTTTTATTCTTCAGGAAAGCCTGATCATAGACTTTGGCTCACAGGTTATAATGTTGCACCAGACCAAGTTCTCAGGCTATCTTCTCACCAACTCTTCTAGTGAAAAGATTATCTCCTCATCTGATATAATTTAATTTGTTTTAATGTATATCTAAACAATTATAGTAATCTAGATCTAACCCTCTAATATTCCATAGCAGGTAGCCTGATGGGATTGTTAGTTCATACCCAGGGGTAAGGAAGGGTCTAGCCAGACAGCACTCTTGAGTCATCCTATCAGACATCTTTGTCAAGAAACACGAGACTGATTCAAACTACAAAGGGGCACCTGGGTGGCTCAGTGACTTAAAGACTCTGCCTTCAGCTCAGGTTATGATTCCAGGGTCCTGGGATAGAGCCCCACATTGGGCTCTCTGCTCAGCAGGGAGCCTTCTTCCTCCTCTGTCTCTGCCTGCCTCTCTGCCTACTTGTGATAAATAAAATATTTTTTAAAAATCCAACTACAGGAAAAACAAAGAACTGGCAGAGCAGGAAAAAGAGAATAGCTCATCAGCTTCTAAACACTTCAAGAGGCATTCCTCTTCAGGTTAGTCATCAGAGCAAGTCTTTAATTTAAAGATGGTGAACGATGAGCATATTACAGCCTAAAGGGCAAAGCAGTGGCTAACATCTGCTCCAAAATGCTGGGATAACTGAGTCTGAATGCTAACAAGCGTATATTATATAAACCTGACTTTCATGAGCTTTAAAGTCAGGCACCAGGCAGAAATAATACAATAAGAACACTCAGGCTCAGATCCAAAATGCACAAGAGAATCTATAGGACACACTTACACAACAAGGAAAAGGAACGAGGAAAAGGAACAGGAAGAACTCTAGTCAGTGTACAGGCAAGGCATTCTCAAAATGAAGTTAGCCCCAGGTATTTCCCATTGGCTCTGAGCCTCTGGGGGGAGAATGCAGCAGGCCCAGAGAACAAACAAAAGATCAACTTCAGGTAAACTACAGCAGCCTTTCTTCTAGAGAGAGGAGGACAGGAAACACTCAGCCCACTCTATACAGTCAGGAAATAGAGCCAGGCAAGACTGCAAGGTCTGATGATCTCAAAGTCATTTTGTGCAGAAGTAAAGACCAGTTTGTAACCCTTCTATTGTATCTATTCTCTTTGCTAAACACTTTCTAAGTTAATAAAAGTTACTATAGTCCCCTTTTCCTTAGTTTATAACACGATGTTTATGGTGTCCTGAGCAGCAGGGGCCAGAAGGAAAGGAAAATTAACAGCAAAAAGTAGTGCACACATGAAAGAAAGGAGATAGCATATTGGGCTATTCATGTTGGTTTGGTCTACTCTCTCCCCAGGCCCACATTAAGGGACCAGACATTAAGGGGTCAGGCAGAATGGCAGCCCACGAAACCTCACACCATGAGTGGCCTTGCTGCTTGGACACAGCACACTAATTCATAAGTGAAACTACAGTGGCATCTCTATTACACATCACAGTAAGAGAACTGAGATGAACAAAGGTCATTTGAAGGGATGAAACATGGGAATCAGGCTGGGGCCCAACTTACAAACCAGTTCCTAACTTCTCTGCTCACCAGCCACATGGCCTTTCCTGAATGGCTCAGATGTCTACATAGCAATTTCTGTCCCCACTGCATAGAATGTTCTCCTGCTACTTCCCTTTGATACTCAACCTCAGCTTACATGGCACTTCTTTAAGGTACCACATTGGGCCAGGTTCTCATCAAGAGTTCTCACAGACCTGTCCACTCCCCTTCACAACCCTCAACAGCTTCCTACTCTTCGGGTGGTTAAGTTGTGTCTCTTCCCCAGCATACCTTAAGCCTTCTAAACACAAACAGTCACTCAATATTCTTTAAACACAACCGACCTACAGGAATATAATGTTAATGTTAGAGGATTTTAGTCATCACCAGTATTTCAATGGAGGAATTATCCAGTTGCTTTTACATAAAGCATCACAGTTGCTGAATGATCAGTTTCCAACCATATCAAGAATCAGGAAAATATGTGACCACTGCCACAAGTTACGCCATAAAACCACTTCTGTGGATAGAGGCATTCTGCTGCTCATAAAGATGAAGCACCCAGGCTGACCTAATGTACCAAAAATTAGGGGGAAAAATTTTACCCATTCTCTAGCAAAGAATGCTTCCTAAACAAGTATATTAATCTAGTAAACTAGGCACTTTCATTCTTCTCCTCAAACTGTCCTATAAAAATAAACAAGGAAAAGGGGCACTTGGGTGGCTCAGTTGGGTAAGCCTCTGACTCTTTGGCTCAGGTCATGATCTCAGGGTTGTGGGATCAACCCCAGTGTCAGGCTCTGCACTCAGTTGGGAGTGTACTTGACAGTCTCTCTCCCTATCCCTTGGCCCCTCCCCTCACTCCTGTGCACTCTCATACTTTCTCTCTCTCTCAAATAAATAAATCTTAAAAAAAAAAAAAACAAGGAATAAAAGAATGGGGCTGCCCATAAAATGAGGACAGAAATAGCTCTGGACTAAGTAAAAAAAAAGTTTTGTGGGGCACCTGGGTGGTTCAGTGGGTTAAAGCCCAGTCTGTCTTCAGCTCAGGTCATGATCTCGGGGTGCTGGGATCCAGCCCCCCATCAGGCTCTCTGCTCAGCAGGGAGCCTGTTCCTTTCCTCTCTCTCTGCCTGCCTCTCTGCCTACTTGTGATCTCTGTCAAATGAATAAATAAAATCTTTAAGAAAAAAAAAGTTGTGTTTTTTTTTCATGCATGCATAGAAACAGTAATTGTAGAATTAAAGAATTAAGGAGAAATTGTTTTACTTCAGAAAGGAAAAAAAAAGGAAAGAATATATTTGATATACCTGAGGAGGCAAAGAATGAAGTAGCGCTCTCAAAGTCCATTAGGAGAAAAAAAGAGACAAGAAAAAAGGCGCAGTGAGTGAAGGAAATTAAAAGAATCTCATTTGGGCTCCTGGGTGGCTCAGGGGGTTAAAGTCTCTGCCTTCGGCTCAGGTCATGATCCCGGGGTCCTGGGATCAAACCCCACATCGGCCTCTTGCTCAGCGGGGAGCCTGCTTCCTCCTCTCTCTCTCTCTCTGCCTGCCTCTCTGCCTACTTGTGATCTCTGTCAAATAAATAAATAAAATCTTTGAAAATAAAAAAAATAAAATAAGAAAAAATAAATGAATCTCATTTGATCTCTAGTAGACCATTTCCTCCCTCTTCTCATCCTTCTTCCTGCAAAATCTTTCAGAAAAGCAAAGATTCACTTTAATCTCATGACAGCACAATAAAAATGTGCCAGTGGGGAAAGCTATGCACATGTAGAGGCAGGAATTATTTGGGAAACGTCTGTACCTCCCTCTAAATTTTGTTGTAAACTTAACACTGCTCTTTAAAAAAAAAGTCTTTTTAGAAAAGCTGAATCACAGCAATTGCACTACTGGGTATTTACCCTAAAGATACAAACTTAGTGATCCAAAGGGGCATGTGCACCCAAATATTTATAGCAGCAATGTCCAAAATAGCCAAACTATGGAAAGAAACTAGATGTCCATCAACAGATGAATGGATAAAGAAGATGTGGTATATATACACAATGGAATACTATGCAGCCATCAAAAGAAATGAAATCTTGCCATTTGCGACAATGTGGATGGAACTAGAGCGTATCATCCTTAGCGAAATAAGTCAAGCGGAGAAAGACAACTATCATATGATCTCCCTGATATGAGGAAGTGGTGATGCAACATGGGAGCTTAAGGGGGTAGGAGAAGAATAAATGAAACAAGATGGGATTGGGAGGGAGACAAACCATAAGTGGCTCTTAATCTCACAAAACAAACTGAGGGTTGCTGGGGGGAGGGGGACTGAGAGAGGGGGGTGGGGTTATGGACATTGGGGAGGGTATGTGCTTTGGTGAGTGCTATGAAGTGTGTAAACCTGGCGATTCACAGACCTGTACCCCTGGGGATAAAAATATATTATATGTTTATAAAAAATTAAAAATTTTTAAAAAATAAATAAAATAAAATTTTTAAAAAAGTGAAATCACCAAAAAAAAGCACAAAAAAAAAAAAGAAAGAAAAGCTGGATCAAGTGAGTTAGGTAAGAGACATTTAGAGCACATAGCTCCATCCTCAGTTAATATTGTTAAAAGATAAACTAGGCATACTGAAAATTTTAAGAGTTTATTTGAGCAAAAATCAATTTGAATATAGCAGTGCCATACCTGAGTGGTTAGGTGTGCTCCACCAAGAAGGGCGGAATAAAGACTTACATAGAAAAGGTGTGGAAGCAAAGAAACTATCTGATTGGCTTAAAGCCCAATAGGCTATTTGTGATTGGTTGTTCCTAGGTTTTAATTTCATAACCTTGAAATACTTACAGGCTTAGATTTTGGTTTGCTTATGTACGCCACCAGAGCATTAGAGCCACCTCAGTCCGATGGCTTCCTTGTTTCATTCATTTAACACTAGGCACCTACTATGTGCCAACCACAGTCATCTGACTGAATTTCACTCAGGATTTGGGATATTGAAAATCCAGAGAATCTCACTATTTTGAAACAAACTTGTGTTTAATAATGTAAGTTATGGGGGTGCCTGGGTGGCTCAGAGGGTTAAGGCCTCTGCCTTCAGCTCGGGTCATGGTCCCAGGGTCCTGGGATCGAGCCCCACGTCTGGCTCTCTGCTCACTGGGGAGCCTGCTTCCTCCTCTCTCTCTCTCCCTGCCTGCCTCTCTGCCTACTTGTGATCTCTGTCTGTCAAATAAATAAATTAAATCTTAAGGAATGAAATTAAAAATAATAATAATAATATAAATTATGCAGTAAAGAACACAGGCTTCAATATCCAACACGATCTATATAGTTATTCAAAAAATTCAGCCAATTTAAACATGCTAATTATTTCAAGCATTCTCATATTTATCTATTTACTAATACTTAGTGATTCTTGGTCCTGATATAGTACTTTAGTTTTATTTCCTAGCATTAGGTACAAGCATTCAAAAACCATTTTCTAAAATGTAGTCATCCCAATGCAGGGATCATTGGCTTTGCTTTAGATACCTGTTCTGTCCACCATGTTGTTCAAACTATTTTACTATTCTCTTTCATAGATTATTTAAAAGTGTTCATTCTCTTCTGAATCACTGATTTCTTCAGAGCACTTCATAACTGCAAATGAAAACCTCATCAACTGACAAATAATAAATAGCCATGAAAGGTCAGGATTCTAAGACTTAGGGGTTTCATGGCCAGACTCTAACCCATATAGTCCTGTATCACACTGCCAAGGAATAAATACCACAAGATAGACATAATTAACTCCTGATAAGAAACAAAGAAAGCCCAACCAACCCCCACCCCAATGGCCCTGTTATTTTATACCAGAAAGGTATCCATTTCATCTTCTCTTACTTTCCATTGGGAATAGAACACAATAAAAGACAGTAAACTCTAAAAGCCAACTAGAAAAAGAAAATTTGGATTTCTTTTGAGAGAAGGGGTCTGCCAAGTGACAAGAATACACCATCTACCACACACAGAACTACAAACTCTCCAGAAAAACCAAGTGTTAATGCTGAAGTTGAGATAAAGAATCTACAGAGAAAAAGTCGGCTGTTCCAGGGGAAGAAAACCTCAGTTACACAGGGCTGCTGCTCTGCACTTCAACACACCTGGAGTTATGCAATGGGGCAGCTTCACAGGTACATATGTGCAGTCTGAAAATAACCATCATCTCATTTCTTATTCAGACTTCAATGTCAAAGTTGGTTGCAATTTTGGATTTAAAAATTAGTCCAATGGAAAAATATGTTGGAAACATAAAATTTTGATTTTTTGTTTCTTTCCAAAAGTTAAGCAAAAAAAAAAAAGGTTTCATTCTATTTTCTTAGCACTCAAATGACCTCCAATCAGAGTTGAAACAAATAATAGGATATAGTATGAGAAAATAAGGTAAAGATAGGAGATATTACAAGATTCTGAAGCAAAATTCTGAAGTCATTAATTCAATTACTTTGAAAAATAATTTCGTAGCCATAAAGGTAGGGCACAGCATAATAAAAGCCCTGTCAGATATAACTTGCAGATATATTTTCTGTACTTTATAGGTGAGAAAACTAAAGCTTCAAGGTTGAAGGATTTGCTCTAAGCCCAAAGATAGCACTGGCACACAGGGCTTCTAATTTCTCACCTTTGCATTTGTCTTAGAGCTTATTATAACCTGGAAAAGTTAGGCAAAGACTGCTCAATCCACAGGTCTAATGATAACAATAATGATAAACAATACCACCAAAACAGTTTTTCTTGTGGCTTAAATTGTAGACATTCTAAGTTTGGCAAATAAGTTTGTCCTTTCTCAAGCCTTCTACCAATGTGTAGCATGTGTAACAGGAAAACCCTGACATCATTATTTTGGCTACTAAACTGGCCATTGGTTGCGGCTATTTGACCTCCTTTAGGAGAATCTGTCTTGTAAGATTCAGACAACAACCACCAAGGACAACAACTAGAGACTAGCACTTGGGTGCCTCTCTTCTGTCAGTTTCACTTACCTTGATGGGTACTTCAGTGAGTAAGCAGCAGCCAAGAACCCACCCAAGTTGTGTCCAAGCAAAATCATTTTGTCCAGTCCTAGGGCACATCTCCACTCTTCAATGGATTCCACAAACTGATTCTCCACTTCTTCTGCATCGCTGTCAAACCTGGGCCTACTACTTCGTCCAAAGCCCAACAGGTCAAAAGCATAGACGGGTCTATCGGTGCAAAGATCTCCAAAATTCAGTGCCCAGAGTCCAAGTCCACCTCCAAAACCATGGAGGAGGACAAGTGGAGTCTTATTTGAAATATTATGAGATAACTTCAGTGTCCATATTTTATTTCCATTAGATATACGAACAGGTTCTTTTTTGTATGTGCAGGGGACACCTAATGAAAACATAAAAAAGAAATTCTGCTTAGCTTCACTACTTCTGAGAAGGGAATATTTTAAAGGAAATCAGAAATAAATAATCTAGAAATTATCTGGTATCCATTCATATGATTTTAGCTTTTATTAGCTCATTCCTAAAAAAAAGCTTACATCTTATTCAAGCAAGTAATTCTCAATTACCATATATTTCACCTAAGTGGGAAGTTCTATCTCAGATAACTCTCAAGTACCTGTGGCCAAGGTCTTTTGGCAAGTCATGTTAGCTCTTTTCACATCCATCAAATGAGGGTTTTACACTCTTAGAACTAGAGAGGAACTCAGTGCTCACGGGACACATTATTTGAAGGTCTCTAACTTTGGAGACAATAACAAAATAATACCTTGAATTTGTCTAACAGCTGAAGAGTAATCACTGAAGATTGAAGTCAGACTCACTTTTCCCTAAAAAGTAACCATGAATTTAAGGATGGACTAGCAGTATCTGCACTGAAAACCTAACTGAAATCCTGAGTCACTTCCAAGTTTAGTAGGAAAGAGGTGACAGGGTATGGAGGAAGTCCTGGCATGAGGTACCAGGTAGTGTGGGTTCAAGCCCAACAATCTCCCTGGAAAATAGAAATAATCGCAATTTTGTAGATAAAAACCTTTATTTGTTTTCAGTGCTGCAGGACTCAATACTTTAAGCCTCCCCCAACTTGACTAAAGATAAAACCAATTTGAAATTCCTTTACATTAAATTATCATCTGAATATAGACACTTCATATAAAGCACTTATTTGTGCATATTCATCTGCAGAAGACAAATACTGGAGAACTGGGAGTTTCTGTGCTTTAACCAAAGAAATAATCTCGAGTTTTGTACCACACAGTAGCAGTGAAGAGGAAACCCAGCATTCACTTAGAATATTAACAGAGCCCAAGCCTCCAAATGGGGGGAAATGCTATACCAGTTTAGAAGAGATGATCCAGCAGCATTAGAACCAGACCAAACCACGTCAGCATTTTGCACACAGATGTCTGCATATTTCCATAAAAACCATCTGTAACCTCTAATAGATAGCTCACTCACCCCACCGTATTACAAGTCACTTGCTTTCACATCTGATACTGAACCAGGGGCCAATTCTCATTCTTATTTGCATCCCTAGAATTTAGCAGTAGGGAATCCTTATGTTTGTAAAATGCATAAATTGAGCATCTAGCATCCTTTTATATCTTCTGACAAGATTTTTTTTTTATTTTAGTAAACCACAATGTCAACTTTTCCAGCTTTGTAGAGAACAAGATTACCCAAGTATACAGACTGAATAGAAATGTATTTTCATGCTAAAAATGCATGTAAGATGACTAACTATCTCTTCCTATGGATATATTCAGTTATAGTCACTTACTCCTGAATCATTCAAATGCACAAATAAAATCCATTTGTAGTTAGAGAGAATGAAAAGGAGGCATGGGCAAACATCTGCACCATACATCCACAATAATCATGTATGTGAACTGCTCCTCTGAATCCACGCCTAAAATATATCAGCAGAACAAAATTTCACAATTAGCACCATTGCTTAAAAGTATACTCCAAGAGGCGCCTGGATGGCTCAGTGGGTTAAGGCCTCTGCCTTCAGCTCAGGTCATGATCTTAGGGTCCTGGGATTGAGCCCCGCATTGGGCCCTCTGCTCAGCAGGGAGCCTGCTTCCCTCTCTCTCTGCCTGCCTCTCTGCCTACTTGTGATCTCTCTCTCTGCCAAATAAATAAATAAAATCTTAAAAAAAAAAAAAAGTATACCCAAAGATGCCAGGGTAGCCCTGACAGTACAAGTTTGGGTAAATTTCACTGCTCATAAGAAATTTTGTAAAAAGGTTTCCACACCATCAAAATGCACAATTAAAAAAAATCCTAGGAAGCTAAAACCAGAGGGAACCCTAAGGATCATCCTACCTCTTCATTTTACAGATAACAAATGGGAAACTAAGAAAGTGACTTACCCAAGGTGCTGACATCATCTGGTTGCATATCTGGGCCTGGACCAAGTTATCTTGTTCTACTCCAGTATGTACTCCATTCCACAAAGCTACCTATTCTGGAACACCTAGAGCCTATTATCAGATTGTAGTCAGGGGCCTTTGGGGAGTCCCTGAGATCCTTTCAGGTGGTTTATGAGGTCAAAACTATTTTCATAACAAAACTAAGATACCTTTTCACTCTCATTCTTTGATGGGTATGCAGTAGAGTTTTATAGAGATCACTAGATGTGATTACCAACAGCCTGAATGCAGAAGCAGGTATGAGAATCCAGCTGTCTTATATTAAGCCAGAAATCAAAGAGATTTGCGAACAATGCTACTTTTCTTACTGTATTTCTATTTGAAAAGTAGTTATTTTTAGAAAACATCTTATTTATTTTAACCTATAAGGGGTTCCTATTACTTTCAAATGAATAAATTAACATACTTCAAATAATTCAGTTTTAATTTCTAATTGGTAAAGAGTCATGGCTATAACTGATAAACATATCTTCTTAAGGCTCTTACTAATTTAAGAGTATAACAGGGACCCACAATCAGAAGTTTAAGAACCCCTGCCTTCCAACACTTCTGTACTTGGTGCAGACATGGAAAAGGGGAAAAAGCACTTTTTTTTAAAAAAAGATTTTATTTATTTATTTGACAGAGAGAAATCATAAGTAGATGGAGAGGCAGGCAGAGAGAGAGAGGGAAGCCAGGACCCTGAGATCATGACCTGAGCCGAAGGCAGTGGCTTAACCCACTGAGCCACCCAGGCGCCCCGGGGAAAAAGCACTTTTGCCAACAAACTCACACACCACAGAATCTTATCTCCAGTTTCTGGGCAATGTGATCTTAGCAAACAGCTCAGGCAACTTACAAAAAGAAAACCTTACATTTTAAAATTTTCTCTTCAGCTTCTTTAAGGTGTGATGTAGATGTAGGGCACCACGTGGGAAGCCAACCAGTTAGCCATCCTGACCTAGGGCATCAAAAAGAAAATACAAAGACATAAGTTAATGCTCTTCTCAACTTCCAACTGTTACATTTGAAGAAAAGCAAAATAGGAAACTTACTGTCTATGTGATGGTGAAGCTATCTACATCTGGCAGAATCCACCTAATACAAAGTATTGTGGTAAAGTACTGGGGAACAGATATTCAACTTCAGCCTGTGAACCTACAAGTAGATATCAAAATCCATATTTACGGATAATCAGACTCCAAGTAATCAAGCAGAAATTTAAAAAAAAATAGGCAGAACAAAAAATGGCATTCATCCCAACCCACTGTAAGAAAGCCTCTTACCAGGGTGGAAATGCAGAAAAGGTAAAGACCATGAGTGGGTTCACTCATGGTAGGCTCACAAGTAGGTATAAAATCTTAAAGTTGAGAGAATAGAAATCTTATTAAAAAGGAAATTGGTTATGGGTTTTTTTTTTAAGCTTCAAAGTTCATGGTTCAGAGTGGGAATGCACCCCTAATACAAATGCAGAAGTTTGAACTATGTATAACTTGCCTAGAGTGACTGGGTTAACTGTTAGTGAACATCTCTGGGATCCAACAAATAGTAGATGAAAAGAATGACCAAGGCCTATGGCAGAAGACAGATTAAAAAAGAGAACAAGGAATCAAGCTTGAGGCAATGAGCAAGGAAAGGTATGGGAACGGGATGCTGGAACAGACAGGTTTTGCTCATAGCCAGCCAAGGAGAGGATAAGCATATAACTCCTGGCCTGGTGGCAGCAGACCACAAGCTTATCCTAACAATCTGGGTTAATGTGGAGCTCCAGCACTTATCTGACAGCAAGGGCGTTAGCACCTGACCGAGAGTATTTAAAGTGAAAGCTTTCTGATGAAGAGAAAATCAGAGGAGGAAGAAAGACAAACTACTACAGGTTTCAGATGTGAGGTATGGCCTTGAACCAAGGCTTTGGCAACAGGGATGGAGATAAGAGAATAAGGCCAAGGAATATTTAAAAATAACCCAGGCTAAAAGATACAAACTTACAACTAGACAAGGAGTAAGTTCTGGAGATCCAGAGCACAGCATAATGATTATGGTTAATAACACTGTATACTTCAAAACTAAGAGACTAGATCTTAAATGTTCTCACCACAAAAAAGAAATGATAATTACATGAAGTGATAGAGGTGTTAGCTAAATCATAACCACACTGCAGCATATAAAAAGTATATATAAATGTATCAAATCAACATGGTTGTATGCCTTCAACTTATACAATGTTAAAGGGGACAGGATCTAATGGAGGAAACAGGTGACCCAGCAACTATAATTACATGATGGAATTAATTCATTCCACAAGTATTTATTGGGCACTTACTGTCATTCGGGACATCAGTTATCAAACAGAGGTAAGAGTGATTAGTTCTTCTTGAGAGCATCAGGGAGTTGCTTTTGAGCTAGATCTACATAAAATGAATGGGATTATTTCAAAAGGTAGAGTGGCAGTTCAGCCATCCCCAGTGAAGGAAAGGGCAGGAGCACATGCACATAAGGAAATGCATAATGTATGTTCTGAGATAACAAACGCATTGTTTCCAATGGCTGTTCTAAAAATTACCACAAACTTCGTAGCTTAAAACAACAGAAATTTATTCAGGGCCACACTCCCAACAGAGGCTCTGGGGAAAATCTATTCCTTGCCCTTTTATTGGTTCTGGTGACTGCTGTATTCTTTATCTGTGGCAGGGTCACTCTAGTTATCTGTGTCCATTACCACATTGTCTTCTGTATGACTTCTCCTCTCCTGCCTGTTTGCAATCTCCCTCTGCCTCTCACTTATAGAATCACTAGTGCTTGCATTTAGGGCCCACCCAGATAACCCAGGATCATCTCACAGTTTCTTATTTTTGTTTTTTAGATTTTATTTATTTAAGAGAGAGAGAACATGAGACGGAAGAGGTTAGAGGGAGAAGCAGACTTCCTGCTGAGCAGGGACCACCCCCCCACACACAATGTGGGGCTTGATCCCAGGACTCCAGGATCATGACCTGAGCTGAAGGCAGTTGCTTAACCAACTGAGCCATCCAGGTGCCCCCATCTCAGTTTCTAATTCAATTGGTTAAACTGGAAGTTTGCAAAATCTCTGCCATGTAAAGTAACACTCTGGGCACCTGGGTGGCTCAGTTGGTTGAGCTTTCAGGTCGGGTCATGATCTCAGGGTCCTGGATCAAGCCCCGTGCCAGGATCCCTGCTAGACAAGGAGGTTGCTTCTCCCTCTCCCACCCCCTTTGCTTATGTTTCCTCTCTTGCTAGGTCTCTCTCTGTCAAATAAATAGATAAAATCTTAAAAAAAAAAAACAAAACAAAAAAACAAACACAGGTTCTAAGGACTAGAAAATGGACTCAGCTTTGGAAACTATTATCTTTGGGGATGACTACCACAAATATGAATCATGGAGTGTGTTCCAAGACAAAATATTTAAACATCCAACAAATGGTAATTGACATTATACTGATGACAACAAAACAATTCACTAAAATTATATGGCATTAATTAGTAATTCCTAAAATAAGAGTTTTAACTAAGGTTCAGAAATACTTTGGAAATAGGGGCGCCTGGGTGGCTAAGTTGGTTAAGCTTCTGCCTTTGGCTCAGGTCATGATCTCAGGGTCCTGGAATTGAGCCCTGGCATCGATCGGGCTAGGGAGCCTGCATCCCCTTCCCCAACCTCTGCTTACTTGTGATCTGTCAAATAAATAAATAAAATCTTAAAAAAAAAAAAGTACTTCAGAAATAGAAATTGACATAGAATTGTCATTTTGCCTGACTCCTTACTTTGAAGGTAAGGTTACTTCTAGCTGACCTTCAATAGGAATCTCAGCCCTATTCCAACCTTTTACTTGACACTCTAAGTATCATTTTTGTCTCTGTTTTCTAGCCATACAATATTCCCTATTCTCTCACTTCCTGGTGCTGAATATCCTTGGAATATGCATCTCCCCTTCTCTTCATGATCCATTATACCTCTCACCAACCTCAGATTAGATTTCACTCCCCCTTCCTGATACACCCAAACTGGATTAGATCAGGATAGCAGGATATCACCCAATTCTCAAGATCGATTCTCTTCCTTTTCAAGTTGTATCACAACATTCTTATTTACTCACCAATCTCCTCACCCAACTGTATGATCCTTAACAGTAAGAACTCTGTGTTCACCAATGCATATTATTATAGATTGATGTTATAAATGAAGTTTTTGCTTCTTCTGAATGTACTGGCTACAATGAATTACAAGTGGATCACTTGAGTATTAAGAGAACCTTCTGGGATGATAGTGATATCATTGGATTATAGAATTCAGCAAATGAACACTTGAAATTTAAGCATTTCATCATAATACAATTTTATGCTAAAAAAGAAAAAAGTAAAACAGGTTGGATTTGATAACTGGTTGGATAGAAAAAAGGTGTAATAGAGGATTCCTAGGTTTCTGAGTCAGGTACCACTAATAACCATAGAAAATACATAAATAATAATAGGTATGAGTAGAGAACTGTGCTAAGTTTGGATGGATGGCTCTAACAACCAGCTTTTTCTAAGCTTTGTAGGCTCATCCTACATTTGCCTGCTTATAGAATTCCTCTGGGCATTAGGTAGAACAGCTGTTTGATAAGTGTTTTGCAGAATGATTAAGTCATTCACAATACAGGGTATTCTCAATCCAAGTCACTCACATTTTGTAGATCTGAAAAGGTTTAAAAATGTTAAGCACCAGATCCAAGGGTATCAAGGTAGTAAGGAAATGATATAAGTAGAGATTTAAATCCAATTCCAAGTGACATCAAAAACCTTTTTTCTCATATTCCTTAAAATATGTGAGGGGCTATCATGACCTACAGGATAAAGTCACAGGACAAAGTCACATTCTAATTTAGGCCTGCATGGAAAAAAAATACATAATAGCCTGCATTATAACCAGGCTCCATTCCAAGTGTTCTCTGTGTTAGTTTCAAACCTTCTACATGAACAAGATCAGAGGTTACTACCCCAGGCATCCCCCACAAATGTTTCATATAACTTATTATCAAGGTAAAAACATAATAGAAACAAACATCATTATTAGTCTATTTGTAAATATATAAAGCTATAAATTATCAAGGAAAAACAATTCAAGGTTTTAGCAATGAGTTTTTCAATCATTCAACAATTATCAATTGTTTAAAAAAAAAAACACTGTTAACAAGCAGTTAAAAGAATCTCATGATCTTTGGAGCTTAAAATTTAAAAAGTAAACATTATTAAGTTGAAGCTGTTTTGTCATTGACCAGGAATGGTCATCAAAGTCTATGTTAGGTCACAAAAATATGAGCTAGTACCAAGAGGAAGTTACTTACAACTCAGTCTCATCAGTTTTCTTAAATAGCCCTCAAATCATAGCACAGTTCTTTGCCAGAGAGAATCAGAGGTCAGTACCCAAAAAAACCCCAAAACAAAACAAAACAAAAAGTTAAATGAACTATAGTCTACTATTGCTCCAACTGCCATCAGGTTGGGGCAAAGAAAACACAAATGAAATCTTCATTTCAGTTTTTTAAAAAAAATTACATTCTCTGAATACCTACTAAGTACAGGTCCTCAAGTTTAAAACGTTATATAACAGCCTGCAATAGGAATTATGCCTACCCTCCTCACAAAACCAATTTTCAAAGGATAGGATATCTTGTCCATTCATTTTTGCCTCCTAGTGATAGGCTTAGAGCAAAGAGAAAATGCAAAATAATGTTTTTATGTTTGCAAGTCTAATGCATTACACTAAAAATCAGGGCTCTACAACCACAAGAGCCACTAACCCTCTTCAGGTTTTCTCAGCAACTTTTTCATCAAAGCAGATAATTGTTTTTAAGTGGAGTTTTTTTGAAGTATATTTAAGCTGAAAAAAATCCATAAACAAAGCATAGTAAAATATTTTATTTTCACTCAATGGAATTGTAGAGATTCCTCTCTTCTCCTAAGCCTTGATAATATTTCTGTCTAATCACCTTTGCCTAAACCAGATAAAATGTTTTAGAGAAACTGTCTTCTACTTCTTTCTTAGGATACTCTATCTAATTGAGTCCCACACACATAACTGGCTCAAGGAAACATTTTTAAACAGTGAAAGGAAAGCTGCAGTCTATCTTTTTTGTTCTTCACTTGATTACCCTTTGTTCTCAAATTCCCACAGTTGAGCTTGCAACATCTATTGCTTCAACCCTCCAAAACACCCATTCAGCCTCATCTCCTGTCTTCCAGGTAATTAAACTCGTCTTCAAAGAGACCCTCTGCCCCTTCCACAAAATCTCCTATGTCCTCCGGTGTTGTTCTAGGCTTAATGTGCGGAAGACTGAAACTAAGAACCCAAGACTGAAGCTTGTCAGATATCCAGCCATTCTTCTAAGGTCACAAAATCTAAAGTAAAAACTAAGTTCATGTGGCCCAGCTATAAAACAGTAAACAAGCTAACAAAACAGTAAACAAGATACAGGGCTTCCTCCTCACAGCTTTGGAACATAAACAGAAAAGCAAAACTCAATTTCCCTCTTTTATTTAAACAGATAATCAATAAACACCATCATCCACTACTGAAGCCCTAACTTGGGAAGCAACCCAAATGTCAATGGCAATATAAAGAAAAAGCCATTCACCATAGGGATTACATCTATTTAAGACAACAGGAAGACGCACCAAAAGGTTTTCTACGCAGACACATCAGCTGAGCACTTGACTCTCAGCAAGGCTGAGGATCTAAGCCCTAAAGCATCTATTAAAAAAAAAAAAAAAAGGTACAAGGAATCTTGCTTTATAACTCTGTAATAAATATAGAGAAAGAATCTTTTTAGTGAGCAGACTTCCAAGTTAAAAGAAAAAAAAAAACCTTGAAAGACTACACTAGAGGTGGCATTCTAAGGAAAGACAAAAAAAGATGTGCTTAACATTAACAGAATTTTTTTTTTAAAAGATTTTATTTATTTATTTGACAGGCAGAGATCACAAGCAGGCAGAGAGGGAGGAAGAAGCAGGCTCCCTGCTGAGCAGAGAGCCCGATGTGGGGCTCAATCCCAGAACCCTGGGATCATGACCCGAGCCGAAGGCAGCGGCTTTAACCACTGCGCCACCCAGGCGCCCCCATTAACAGAATTTATTAACTTAAGAATCTGATTTTAAACATCCTGAGCTCGAGCGATAAAACACTGAATTTTTTCTCTTAACTTTCTACCTAATCTTTTTTTTTTTTAATCTTTTTTTTTTTTTTAAGGGTTTTATTTATTTATCATAGAGAGAGAGGACAAGCAGGGGGAGCGGCAGGCAGCCCTCTGAACAAGGAATCCAACACGGGTCTTGATCCCCAGGATCATGACCTGAGCCACCCAGGAGACCTTACCTAATCTTTTTTTTTTTAAATAACATTGTACTCAGGTGCCTGGGTGGCTCAGTCCTTAAGCATCTGCCTTCAGCTCAGGTCATGATCCCAGGGTCCTAGGATCCAGTTCCACATTGGCTTCCCTGCTCAACAGGAAGCCTGCTTCTCCTTCTCACACTCCTCCTGCTTGTTATGTTCCCCTTCTCTCTCTCTGTAAAATAAATAAGTAAAGTCTTTAAAATAATAAATAAATAAAATAAAATAGCATTGTACTTATACCCTACTTCCATCAACATTTAAGTTTCCTTGTAATCCCTGTTTTGTTCTCTTAGACATAGCTGACTATCTATAGTATTACCAAACCTGAATTGCACAATCTATAAATATTGTGAAACAGGTTTCAAAGATTTCTGAAGAAAATATACAAAAGTCTGGCCAATTTCCACACACTGTTGGCCACTTAAATAACATTTCTAATTAGGTTATAAGTAAAGAGGATTTCATTATATTATAATTTTTTTTAAAAAATGGCCTCCATCTCTATACTGGTACTATCAAGACAGAAAAGTTATTACTGCTCTCTATCCTACTCTAAGTATAGTAGTCTCTCTCATTTAGAGAAAGTATGAGGTTTTGTTTCTTTTGTAAATATCCAAATTGAAGAGAGGTATGAATATCCATATTCTTCTGAAATAATTCCTCAACCAATGAATGATTAACATTCAAACAAGACATTACAACACTTTTGCAAATAAGGGCCTTTCCTGGGTAGTGGAAAATCCTATCATGCCCTTTCATTTTGAATAAATAATAGCTCACATGATTTGAATTATCACTAACCATTAGGTCAATCAAGCCCTCTAATATACTATAACACATTAATTCACATTCTTTAACTTTTTATCCCCTATATTTCTAACCTGTAACTATGCAAGACCCAGAGTTGGAGAATCAGTATTTTAGACACAGTTATGTGCTGGTGATATTTTCTCCCCAGTCATCTCCTACCTTCTCTCATACAGTAAACAAACCATCCTGGAGTCAGACACAGCACCAAACACACTTAAAAGAAAACTACAGGTGTACTTTTAGATTTACACTGCTTAACAAATCCAAGTGGCATTTCATGTTACTTCTAAAATAAGTTTATCTACTAGATAAAAACTAAAAATCCCAAGTCTCAAACTGAATAATAAATTCTAATAAAATCATCTTTCCACATAATTCTTTATGATTCACAATCAGGAATGAGGAATTATAGAACAAAGAGGTTAGACTAAAAATCTAACAATATAATATTTCTGAATGGCTATTACAAATAAGTCAAATCCTTAAGGACTCCATTCAGAGTCATCTGTAATTCTCAAATGTATTATCCAGTGTTGTTTTTATTAAGTGGACCATCCTGGGACTTTACATTTGTTTAAGTTCTTCCCCACAGGCCTGAAATCTCCATTTGCTGAGTCTGTGACTGGCATTTTGAAGAACAGGCAAAACAAAGAAGTATGAGTTGTTTCACCCAAGGTCAAGAAGTAGAATATTACTAACCTCCCAATATAACTTAAGCTTATGATCTTAGTTGTTGTCCTCGTCACATTCAAACTTCGAATTCTTATTGAGTGTATCAAAGAACATCTTTTGATGTTCTTTGAATATCTTAGGGTGAAAAATATCAGGTTATAAAGTTGAAAAATATATAATAACTAGGTTTTTTATCTTAATGTTTGTGTCAGCATAAATTTACCATATTGAACTGTTTAATTCAATAAACATTTATTGAAGTTTACTATTTATGAAACCCATTCAGGCTTTACCAGACATTTGAGTAAGACAAAAGCTTTGACCCCAATGGGCTGACAAAACAAGTAACCACACTACAAAACATGGTATAAGTGCCATAAAGAAAGCTTAGGAAAATACTTTAGGCCTTCAGAGAAGGGAGATCACAATCTGCTTTGGGTCAAAGAAAACCATGTGAATCAAGACAAGGGAAATAGGATGAGCAAAGAACATGTTTGGGAAACAATGAAAGATTGGCCTGAGCCCAGGGCACAGAGAGGAAATAAGACTCCAAAGGCAGAAAAGAGCCAAGCTGCCTACAAAGGCCTTTAAGTCAGGCTGAGCACCTATAATAAAGCCACTGTGTGTAGCTGCTACAAACAAGACTGTGCCACTTGGGGAGAGAAAAGTAACTGATGAAATAAGCTATGCTGAAAGCATAGAAACTTTGGGTTCCTATGTTATTTTTGTTATTTTAAATGGGTTATTAAAGTCTGCTATAGAGGTACCTGGGTGGCTCAGTTGGTTAAGCATTTACCTTTGGCTCAGGTCATAATCTCAAGGTCCTGGGATGGAGCCCCACACTGGGCTCCCTGCTCAGTGGGGAACCTCCTTCTCTGGCTCCAGCTCCCCCTACTTGTGCTCTAGCGCACTCTCTCTCTCTCAGATAAATAAAATCTTAAATAAATAAATAAATAAGGCCTGTTATAAACCAGAAAAGGGAATATGTAGGGTCAGAGGTGATTTCCAGGAGACACTGGAAATGGAAAGCTGATGTACTTAGAATCTACTGGACTTGGTAGATTTGGTATTCAGGGCCATGAAGATGGAGGTGGGCAGTGAAAAATCAGGCCACAGTTCTGAACCCGGATAACCAGAAGAACATAAGCACCCTAATGAAAATAGGTAAGGGCAAAAACTGGACTCTTTGTATTGTTTAGTTCAGGGGAAGAAAGGTGAAAATGACATCCAAGTCTGCATGTTTTACATTTGAGGAATAAAGTGCAAAGATCTGGCACACAATTAGAAACATCACCAGATTTCTGAAAAGGGCTCCATCATGAGAATAAGATTTTAGTTCTCTCCACAGAAAAGATGCTTCAAAGAGTAGAAGTGAAGAAGACAAAATATGAAAACACAGATGAAAGAAGTAGAATCTTGGAGAATTGTGACATTTAAAGAATGAAAAGAGAACCTAATAAAAGTGACTATTGATCTGAGGCTAAGGCATGAAGCAAAATGCCTTAAGAGCTATAATGTCTGGTAAGAATTTCAATAAGGAGAAGCTAACTTTACAGTGTCAAATACTGAGAAAGACCCAAGGAAGATAAGTACCCAGAAAAAAAAAAAAAGTATCATTGAGAACTGCAGTGATTCTTAAGAAGTTGGGAAGCAAGGATTTGGGAAGGAGAGATGGCAAAAGAGAGGAGTCATTGATTTTAGCGGCCTTTTAAAAATGGCAAAATCCAGGGGTGCCTGGGTGGCTCAGTGGGTTAAAGCCTCTGCCTTCAGCTCAGGTCCTGATTGGGACCAAGCCCCACGTCAGACTCTCTGCTCAGCAGGAAGCCTGTTTCCTCCTCTCTCTCTCTCTCTCTCTCTGCCTGCCTCTCTGCCTACTTGTGATCTCTGTCACATAAATAAACAAAATCTTAAAAAAAAATGGCAAAATCCACTATCTTACCTCCAAGGCAAAGGACTATAGTCAAATTCTAATGTAAATCCAGTAGGTGGCTGGTAAGCCCACTGGAGAAGGGGAGAAAAAAAAATCCTTTACTTGTAGAATTTTATGATATCAATATAAATATAATATAGTATTTATATCAAATACTACCACCACGGCTAGTTTCAAGCTGCTAAAGTTGGCAAAATTCTTGAAAGTTTAGCAATGGTTGCCAGTACAAGCCAACTCCAACACACCACTGGGAACCACCTATTTTACTGTCTGCTCTGCAGCTGAGCAATTCTGTCACAGCTTTCCTCTAAACTCAACAGATCATTCAACTTAATCCTTCTTTGGGACAACCTTGCAGCAATTCACAGAAGTCTTCCCTACTCTTGTCACATTTAGCTTTCTCAACTGTCTTGCAACGAAAAGGGTTAGATGTTGAAAGCCAAATGGCTTCCAGGCATGCCTGTCTTCACTGAGAAAATCACAAAGAAAAAAACAAGATTCATATGTGCCATAAAGCCTTCCTCCACGGTTTTATAATTGTTTCCTTTTTTAATGTCAATTCCCCATCTAAACCTGAAGTGTCTTAAAGATCAAGAACTTGATACAAGACCTATTTTCTCACAACCTCTAATGGCTCTTGGCATAGTTCCAGTTGATTAACCAAATAAAAAAAATAAGCTCTGTATCAATGCAAGGATTAAGTAACAAAGTGTTAAAAGAGTAAGCAAAAGAGACAAGAACCAAACATCCCTCATGAGTCCCAGTTCTACCAAGAAGGACCAGTGATATGGCAGAGGATATTAAACTAAATCTAGACACCTGGGGAGCTCCAATTCAGCTCTGCCACTCACTAGTGGGCTCCTGGTAGCCCTTTCAGTTGCCATTGCAAATGAAAAATGGACAGAAATACTCTGCACACAGTGTTGACCTTAGGTTTAATATAAACACATTTAGGCAACAGCTTGCAGGACAGGTACTTGCTCATCTTCTTGGTACAGTTCAGAAGGCTACACTAGTATGCACACTGGATATTGCTTAAGTACACTGCCAAGAGTACCAAGGATGCCCACCTCTGTCATGGGACTATGGCTGCTCAGCTGCTAAAGATATTTTATAGTCTGTCCTCAATGACCTGGGGACATCACCCCATCCACAAATTCCTTTCTCAGTCATGCCCTGGACTCCCAGGCCCCACAAAAATATGGTGACCAAAAAGTCCACCTAAAAGCAGTTTCAGAAAGATAAAAAAGTGTTATGACAAACTAGGTGGGAACAAGCTACCAGTTATGTTCCTACTTGTGTCCACATGAGGACATTCCCCATCTTACCTCAACAAGGAAGTTTATCAACAAACCAAAACAATGGGCCCATTCATAATGTAAACAAACTTCAAAGGAAGAACCTAGTTTCTAGTATTTCGCAACTATCACCTCACCCCTTCTCCCTATCTTTCCAAATACAACTGTCTTCATAGTACTCCATATTACCTTTATCATTTAGGTTATGTTTCATATGCAAGTTTCTCCAGACATCTTAAGTAGAATTATCAAAATATTAAACATATATACAGAAACATAAAAGTTTACTTTCCAAAGGAAATGACCAGCCTTGAGAAACATGGCAATAATATTCATAATTGAATTTTTCCACTAATTGTTACCTGTCTACTGACAAGGGCACGAAGTTTCTAGCTACAGGTGGAAGAGAATAATTTAAATTTAGTATGTCTGTGTATCAAAAAGTTTCACGTTGGACATCTGTCCTCCAAATTCCATAAAGTTTTCTACATATACATGTGTTCTACATATACATGTGCGCAAACACACCCACTTCTCCGGTAACACCACAACACTTAGAAACAAAGGAAGATCGCTGAAAGATTATTAATGCTGAACCTGCTGTCCACATAGTGTTAACATTCATTCTACTAAGTATCTATAAATTAAACGCTTTCTGAAACCCAAAGTTGTATACCCATGCCCTCAAACCTCTTTTCCTCTCGCTACACTTCTCCTCTCCCCGACACCCCCCAATCTCCTGCACTTTCCAGGACGATTTTGGGTTCTCCATCTCCTGCAGCCCCAGGGAAGCGCCACCCCTTCCCCCAGGCTCGAGAGGTTCTGCCCAGGCGGCGCATTCGTTCTCGTCCCGGGCTGGACGGAGAACAGGGCGCACCTGCAGCCAGAAGCCGCGCTCCGAAGTGCACGAATGACTGAGCCGTTTCCCCTGGCTCGAGGCAGGTGTAAGGACGGCCGGTCACCGCCTGCCAGCTGTCCTGGGGCACGCGGGTCCGAGGAGTCCCCGGATGACGAGCCGGGGGTGGGTGCCGGGCCACCCTTGCCGCCGAGCCGCGGAGACGCTTACACAACATCACCGCGGCCCCTCCGCGCGGAGGTCCTGCGGCGCGGCCGGGTAGGATTCACACCATTCCCGCGCCCGGCAGGGACAGAGCCAGGCCGGGGCGTCCTCGGGGCGCAGCGCGATCTCACGCCGGGCCGGACGACAGAGAGGGGCAGGCCGGGGTACGAGTCCTCGGCTACGCCGCCCGGCCCGACCTGGGCCCCTGTGGAAGGAGCGATCCTGAACCCCACGAAGTCGTGGCCACACTAACCTCTCGCAGGTGTCCGCCGAGTCCACTTCCTCCTCCTCAGCCGCCATGGCAGCCGTCACAGCGCGAGCGCCGGACCGCGCCTCCAAGCCGGCTGACAGGCCGACTGGGATAGCGAGAGCCTCCGCCGCCCTTAAGGCCACCGCCGCCCGCGCATGCGTCGCCCTCCCACTTGCACCACAGGGCCGCGCGGCCGCGCGCGCGCGTGCCCGGCTCTCTCCACCCACATTCACCAGCTGCGCGTGCGCCCTAATGTCTGGCGCGATCCCGTGTGGGCGCTGGGTGGGGCTGTCAACCCTGGAACCGGTAAGATTCACCTAGAAATGTTAGGTAGCAAGTGGCTTCAGTAATACCCGTGTTAATGCATCAAACGCTAATATTAACTGTCACTGCTGGACACGAGGCAGGCATTCTGGAAGTACCCTGGGACCTTCGCTGGAGGAGTTAAGATAGTATCCGATAGACGCTGCATTGGCGAACGGGACTGCAGCAGTGGAGAGAACTCTGGCCTTCCGCCAGCCGGTCCCTCCAGGTGGGTAGCCTAGGGGAAAAGGTGGCTCAAGACTCTAAAGTCAATATTCACTGATGTGCTGGGGTTATAATAGTGGCCAGAACCAGCAACTGCCGTTAGCCTCACGCGGTATATATATTGGAGGGATGTAAAGTCAGTGTTTAGGTTAACTTAGAGTTCTTGAGAAGGATTTACTAACATAAATGTCAACATTCTTGACCCGTTTTCAAGTCTTTTAGCCATCAGATACTGCCTGGTTTTGTAATTATACCTCTCCCTACAACAGGGGCCAAAGGCAGGCTACCCCCAGAAGTGCTACTTTAGCATATTGACTATTTTAAATAAAAGTTATTTAAGAGAATCTATGTAGAAAGGACACTCAGACCCTCCTCTGTCCCCTGAAAACAGGAAATAAATCTCCATGGGATAGGTACCCTCTGTGCACCAGGATGTACATAAAGAGACAGCCTTATCGCCAGAGACGGGAAATTTAGAGCCAAGAAGGCTTTATAAACAACCCTATCTACTTTTTACTAATTTACGACCCCAGCCCAAATTTGGCTTAGAATTCCTTACTAATTGAAGCTTTCGAAGCTAAGTTTTCTGTATCCTGTCAATTCTTCACAGATATATTGTCACTTTGTCTGAAAAGCATAAAAACTGCCTGCCTTGGTCATTTCTTTAGGTCTCAGTTTCATTATTAGGTCTCTGTGTACACGTAGTAAACCACTGGATTTTTTTCTTCTGTTAATCTGTCTCATATAAATTTAAGTCCAGTTGGAAGACCTTGAAGGTAGAGAAGAATTTTTCCCTTCCCTTCACTATTATTCATCCATTCTTATCTACTATGTGCCTGCTGTGAGTCCCCTATGTTTTAGTAGCTGAAAAACAATGTACTAAAAAGGTCTGAGAACAGATCTCTCAAAGTTCCAGGACAACCTGGTGCAATTTCTAAATGTACTAAATCTTCTAAATAGTGACCTACCATCCAATTACCTTGAATGAGAGTGCCTATTTTGGAAGGTCATCAGGACTTACTTTGACTCTCCAGTCGGATAGTCAGGTTGTGACACTTTTAAGGCAAGTGCATGGTCTGCTCTGCAGGCCCGCGCTGTGGAGTCCAAAAAACTAAATGCAGCCGTTATATCATCAAAGCTAAGTGTACCACACAGATTGATAATTGGTGCCCTGCTGGTTCCAAGGTCAGCTTTAATCCCAAGAAGGATTTTTTCTAGGGAAAGTGCCATCGTAGGGATCTGGGCCTTTATCAGAAGTCTGCAAATCGGAATGAGGCTGAAACATGGAGGGTTTTCTAGGGCTTCAATGGCCTGACTGACCTATAAATGGTTATAAGTGCTGTAACTAAACAAAGTGAGAAAGTAAGTATAGTAGGGAGATAATAAGGACATGGGATGGGGCACCTGAGTGGCCCAGTTGGTTAAACATCCAACTCTTGATGTTGGCTCATGTCATGATCTCAAGGCATGAGACCAAGCCCTATGTTGGGCTCTATTCTCAGTGTGGGATTTGCCTGAGATTCTCTCTCTTCCTTTCACTCCACCCTTCTCCCCACCCTGCCTGCCCATTCTGTGTAAAGGACCTCTCTCTTTCTTGCTCAATCTCTAAAATAAATAAATAAATAAAATGAAGAAGAAGGAGAAGGAAGGGGAAGGAGAGGGGGAGGAAAAGAGATAGTAAGGAAAAATGATACTTGGATCAAGGGAAGGGCCCGGACACCAGCTGTATGACCTTGGGGGGAAAAAAATCACATGATGAGGGCTTCTGAGTCTAATCTGCATGCGGACTTTGTGGGGATATTGTTAAGTTGCAGATTCCAATTCTGTGGGTCTGGTATGGGACCTAATTATTAATTAATAGAGACTCTCTATTTCTAATCAGCTCCCAGTGATGCCTATGGTCCTGTACATCACCCCCCCCTTTTTAAAAAAGATTTTATTTATTTTTTGACAGAGAGAGAGACATAGTGAGAGAGGGAACACAAGCAGGAGGCGTGGAAGAGGGAGAACAGGCTTCCCACAGAGTAGGGAGCCTGGTGTGGGGCTCAATTCCAGGACCCAAGGATCATGACTGAGCCACCCAGGCATCCCTGCACACCACCCTTTAAATAACAAAGCTCTAGCACAACCGCTGGAACTTTATGCAATGATGAAAGTTATCTAAATCCCACTGTTCAGTAAATTAGCCATGAGTCATATGTAGCTATAGAGCATTTGAAATGTGTCTAGTGTGACTGAATTTTTTATTTTAATTAATTTATTTTAATTAACTTCAGTTTAAAAATCCACATGTGGGGGCACCTGGGTGGCTCCGTGGGTTAAAGCCACTGCCTTCGGCTCAGGTCATGATCCCAGGGTGCTGGGATCGAGCCCCACATCAGGCTCTCTGCTTAGGAGGGAGCCTGCTTCCTCCTCTCTCTCTCTCTCTCTGCCTGCCTCTCTACCTAGTTGTGATCTCTGTCTGTCAAATAAATATATAAAATCTTTAAAAAAATAAAAAAATAAAAATCCACATGCGGTTAATGGTTACCATGTTGGACAAGAAGGTTTCAATCATCTACTCCTCAGCTATGAAAATGAGAATTTGAAACTGGATGATTCTCTACATTCCTTCTGGTGTTCTGTGGTTCCAAATTGTTTTCAAGATTGTATGGAAGGAAGGGTTTGATGAGGGGGCTGATGTTATGATGTTAAAATTTGGAGTAAAGTCCTGGGAATTAAGAGCTCTACCACAGTAGGGTGGGGAAAGAGGGGTATTGTCCCTAAGGGCTGGATTCTAGAACTCCTGGTAGAATTGCTCTCCAGAGACACAAGACTCTGACTAGTCAATGAATATCAGTTGAACTCTTGAGAAGCAGATAAAAGGCCTCCTTTGGCAAGATTCAAATGCTAGGCCATAAAGGAAAGAAGTGAGTAATACTACCACATCAAAATATAAAACCTCTGTGTGAAAAAAGACACAATAGAACAAAAATTTGAAACAGACCTAGATTTAATAATTTCAATATATAAAGAAAAATTAAATAATAAAAAAGTAGAAAATAGAGTTTAAAAATCCTCCTCAGAAGAGAAAACTCTCAAGTCATAAATAGGCACAAGATGCTTATACTCACCTGTGATCAAGGAAATGGAAATTCAAACCATGATGACACAAATGAAAAGAGTTCCTGATACTAGGTATTGGCAAGAACCTGAAACGATGGGGAATACATCTACCCAGTACACGGGAGTGCAAGTTGATACAGCCATTTGGAAAATGATTTGGAAGTTACCTATCTAAAAATGTAAAATTAACTCTCTGACGTAGCAACTTAATTTCTGGGAATCAGTCCTTTCTCATGTGCACATAAAGGTATATAAAATGATGTTTCCTTCAGTTACTCTAATAGAAGGAAAGAAAAGAAATAAAATTAGTAAGAATGTCCATGATTAAATAAATTCTGGTACCCCCATAATATGAAATACCATGACAGCACTAATTTGGAAAGCTCTCCAGAGCATATTGATATGTAAAAAAGCAAATCCATGGAATATGAGTCAAAAGTTGGTACTTTGAGATTAATACAATTGATAAACTTCTAGCTAACTAATGAAGAAAAAAAAAAGCATGAATGACGACTATCAGGTTTGGAAAAGAGGATGTAATCACAGATCTTACCAACATTAGGATGATAATGAGGCAATACTACAAATAGCTTTATGCCAATGAATTTGAAAACATAGATAAAGTAGGCAAGATATTTAGAGAACATAACTTGCCAAAAACTGACAAGATAAAAATAAGAAACTTGAAAATCTCAATATTTATTTTTAAAAACTTGACCTTTTTAAAAACTTAATTTGTAAAAACTTCCTACAAAGAAGTTTTTCAAATAATTGAATAATCACCCCCATGGTAGAATAAGATAGTCATAAATTCTTTACTGCTTCTCACATTGAAAATTGGAGTCTTGTTTTCTCTCCCCTTCAGTCTGAGCTGTGATTTGTTTTGACTACTAAAATGTGGCAGAAGTGATTCTATAATTTCCAAGACTGGGACTTAAGGGATCCATAGCTTCAGTATTTACCAATTCTTATCATTCCTATTGAAACTCTGATATCCCAAGCTCCGCTGGCCATGTGGAGAGCACCAGACTTCTGAGATTTCCAGCCCATCCTCCACTGAATGCATCTGAATGACACAAACTGACACCATGTGGATTAAAGTATGTATCCAGATGAGCTTAAATTCCTGACCCAGAGGATGGTGAAAACAAAATGGTGATTGTTTTAAGCCACAGTATTTTGAAATTTTCATTTCCCTGATGACTAGTGATGCTGAAATCTTTTCACATGCTTATTTGCCATTTACAAATGGCAATGGCAATGAAATGCTTTCAGTGAGCTTTTCAATGAAATGTCTGTTCATGTCTCATGTACATTTTCTAACTACTGAGTTTTTTTTTAATATTTTTTTTTATTTTTTATAAACATATATTTTTATCCCCAGGGGTACAGGTCTGTGAATCGCCAGGTTTACACACTTCACAGCACTCACCAAAGCACATACCCTTTCCAATGTCCATAACCCCACCCCCCTTCTCCCAACCCCCCTCCCCCGAGCCACCCTCAGTTTGTTTTGTGAGATTAAGAGCCACTTATGGTTTGTCTCCCTCCCAATCCCATCTTGTTTCATTTATTCTTCTCCTACCCCCTTAAGACCCCATGTTGCATCACCACTTCCTCATATCAGGGAGCTCATATGGTAGTTGTCTTTCTCTGCTTGACTTATTTCACTAAGCATGATACGCTCTAGTTCCATCCACGTTGTCGCAAATGGCAAAATTTCATTTCTTTTGATGGCTGCATAGTATTCCATTGTGTATATATACCACATCTTCTTGATCCATTCATCTGTTGATGGACATCTAGGTTCTTTCCATAGTTTGGCTATTGTGGATGTTGCTGCTATAAACATTCAGGTGCACGTGCCCCTTTGGATCACTATGTTTGTATCTTTAGGGTAAATACCCAGTAGTGCAATTGCCGGGAACCTCCACGCTGTTTTCCAGAGTGGTTGCACCAGCTTGCATTCCCATAAACAGTGTAGGAGGGTTCCCCTTTCTCCGCATCCTCGCCAGCATCTGTTATTTCCTGACTTGTTGATTTTAGCCATTCTGACTGGTATGAGGTGATATCTCATTGTGGTTTTGATTTGTATTTCCCTGATGCCGAGTGATGGGGAGCACTTTTTCATGTGTCTGTTGGCCATCTGGATGTCTTCTTTGCAGAAATGTCTGTTCATGCCCTCTGCCCATTTCTTGATTGGATTATTTGTTCTTTGGGTGTTGAGTTTGCTAAGTTCTTTATAGATTTTGGACACTGGTCCTTTATCTGATATGTCGTTTGCAAATATCTTCTCCCATTCTGTCAGTTGTCTTTTGGTTTTGTTAACTGTTTCCTTTGCTGTGCAAAAGCTTTTGATCTTGATGAAATCCCAATAGTTCATTTTTGCCCTTGCTTCCCTTGCCTTTGGCGATGTTCCTAGGAAGATGTTGCTGCAGCTGAGGTCGAAGAGGTTGCTGCCTGTGTTCTCCTCAAGGATTTTGATGGATTCCTTTCTCACATTTAGGTCCTTCATCCATTTTGAGTCTATTTTTGTGTGTGGTGTAAGGAAATGGTCCAATTTCATTTTTCTGCATGAGGCTGTCCAATTTTTCCAACACCATTTATTGAAGAGGCTGTCTTTTTTCCATTGGACATTCTTTCCTGCTTTGTCGAAGATTAGTTGACCGTAGAGTTGAGGGTCTATTTCTGGGCTCTCTATTCTGTTCCATTGATCTATGTGTCTGTTTTTGTGCCAGTACCATGCTGTCTTGATGAAACAGCTTTGTAATAGAGCTTGAAGTCTGAAATTGTGATGCCACCAAGTTGGCTTTCTTTTTCAATATCCCTTTGGCTATTCGAGGTCTTTTCTGGTTCCATATAAATTTTAGGATTATTTGTTCCATTTCTTTGAAAAAGATGAATGGTACTATGATAGGAATTGCATTAAATGTGTAGATTGCTTTAGGTAGCATAGACATTTTCACAATTTTTATTCTTCCAATCCAGGAGCATGGAACATTTTTTCCATTTCTTTGTGTCTTCCTCAATTTCTTTCATGAGTACTTTATAGTTTTCTGAGTATAGATTCTTAGCCTCTTTGGTTAGGTTTATTCCTAGGTATCTTATGGTTTGGGGTGCAATTGTAAATGGGATTGACTCCTTAATTTCTCTTTCTTCTGTCTTGTTGTTGGTGTAGAGAAATGCAACTGATTTCTGTGCATTGATTTTATATTCTGACACTTTACTGAATTCCTGTACAAGTTCTAGCAGTTTTGGAGTGGAGTCTTTGGGTTTTCCACATGTAGTATCATATCATCTGCGAAGAGTGATAGTTTGACTTCTTCTTTGCCGATTTGGATGCCTTTAATTTCCTTTTGTTGTCTGATTGCTGAGGCGAGGACTTCTAGTACTATGTTGAATAGCAGTGGTGATAATGGACATCCCTGCCGTGTTCCTGACCTTAGTGGAAAACCTTTCAGTTTTTCTCCATTGAGAATGATATTTGCAGTGGGTTTTTCATAGATGGCTTTGATGATATTGAGGTATGTGCCCTCTATCCCTACACTTTGAAGGGTTTTGATCAGGAAGGGATGCTGTACTTTGTCAAATGCTTTTTCAGCATCTATTGAGAGTATCATATGGTTCTTGTTCTTTCTTTTATTTGCGGATGTTGAACCAACCTTGCAGCCCTGGAATAAATCCCACTTGGTCGTGGTGAATAATCCTTTTAATGTACTGTTGAATCCTATTGGCTAGTATTTTGGTGAGAATTTTCGCATCTGTGTTCATCAAGGATATTGGTCTATAGCTCTCTTTTTTGATGGGATCCTTGTCTGGTTTTGGGATCAAGGTGATGCTGGCCTCATAAAATGATTTGGAAGTTTTCCTTCCATTTCTATTTTTTGGAACAGTTTCAGGAGAATAGGAATTAGTTCTCTTTAAATGTTTGGTAGAATTCCCCCGGGAAGCCATCTGGCCCTGGGCTTTTGTTTGTTTGGAGATTTTTAATGACTGTTTCAATCTCCTTACTGGTTATGGGTCTGTTCAGGCTTTCTATTTCTTCCTGGTTCAGTTGTGGTAGTTTATATGTTTCTAGGAATGCATCCATTTCTTCCAGATTGTCAAATTTGTTGGCATAGTGTTGCTCATAGTATGTTCTTATAATAGTTTGTATTTCTTTGGTGTTAGTTGTGACCTCTCCTCTTTCATTCACGATTTTATTTATTTGGGTCCTTTCTCTTTTCTTTTTGATAAGTCTGGCCAGGGGTTTATCAACTTTATTAATTCTTTCAAAGAACCAGCTCCTACTTTGGTTGATTTGTTCTATTGTTTTTTTGGTTTCTATTTCATTGATTTCTGCCCTGATCTTTATGATTTCTCTTCTCCTGCTGGGCTTAGGGTTTCTTTCTTGTTCTTTCTCCAGCTCCTTTAGGTGTAGGGTTAGGTTGTGTACCTGAGACCTTTCTGGTTTCTTGAGAAAGGCTTGTACCACTATACATTTTCCTCTCAGGACTGCCTTTGTTGTGTCCCACAGATTTTGAACTGTTGTGTTCTCATTATCATTTGTTTCCATGATTTTTTTCAATTCTTCTTTAATTTCCCGGTTGACCCATTCATTCTTTAGAAGGATGCTGTTTAGTCTCCACATATTTGGGTTCTTTCCAAACTTCCTCTTGTGGTTGAGTTCTAGCTTCAGAGCATTGTGGTCTGAAAATATGCAGGGAATGATCCCAATATTTGATACCAGTTGAGTCCTGATTTAGGACCCAGGATGTGATCTATTCTGGAGAATGTTCCATTTGCACTAGAGAAGAATGTATATTCTGTTGTTTTGGGATGAAATGTTCTGAATATGTCTGTGATGTCCATCTGGTCCAGTGGACCTTTATTTCCCTGTTGATCTTTTGCTTGGATGATCTGTCCATTTCAGTGAGGGGGGTGTTAAAGTCCCCTACTATTATCGTATTATTGTTGATGTGTTTCTTTAATTTTGTTATTAATTGGTTTATATAGTTGGCTGCTCCCACGTTGGGGGCATAGATATTTAAAATTGTTAGATCTTCTTGTTGGACAGACCCTTTGAGTATGATATAGTGTCCTTCCTCATCTCTTATTATAGTCTTTGGCTTAAAATCTAATTGATCTGATATAAGGATTGCCACTCCTGCTTTCTTCTGATGTCCATTAGCATGGTAAATTCTTTTCCACCCCCTCACTTTAAATCTGGAGGTGTCTTCGGGCTTAAAATGAGTGTCTTGGAGGCAACATATAGATGGGTTTTGTTTTTTTATCCATTCTGATACCCTGTGTCTTTTGATTGGGTCATTTAGCCCATTAACATTCAGGGTAACTATTGAGAGATATGATTTTAGTGCCATTGTATTGCCTGTAAGGTGACTGTTACTGTATATTGTCTCTGTTCCTTTCTGAACTACCACTTGTAGGCTCTCTCTTTGCTTAGAGGACCCCTTTCAATATTTCTTGTAGAGCTGGTTTGGTGTTTGCAAATTCTTTCAGATTTTGTTTGTCCTGGAAGCTTTTAATCTCTCCTTCTATTTTCAATGATAGCCTAGCTGGATATAGTATTCTTGGCTGCATGTTTTTCTCGTTTAGTGCTCTGAAAATATCATGCCAGCTCTTTCTGGCCTGCCAGGTCTCTGTGGATAAGTCAGCTGCTAATCTAATATTTTCACCATTGTATGTTACAGACTTCTTTTCCCGGGCTGCTTTCAGGATTTTCTCTTTGTCACTAAGACTTGTAAATTTTATTATTAGGTGACGGGGTGTGGGCCTATTCTTATTGATTTTGAGGGGCGTTCTCTGAACCTCCTGAATTTTGATGCTCGTTCCCTTTGTCATATTGGGGAAATTCTCCCCAATAATTCTCTCCAGTATACCTTCTGCTCCCCTCTCTCTTTCTTCTTCTTCTGGAATCCCAGTTATTCTAATGTTGTTTCGTCTTATGATGTCACTTATCTCTCGAATTCTCCTCTCGTGGTCCAGTAGCTGTTTGTCCCTCTTTTGCTCAGCTTCTTTATTCTCTGTCATTTGGTCTTCTATATCGCTAATTCTTTCTTCTGCCTCATTTATCCTAGCAGTGAGAGCTTCCATTTTTGATTGCACCTCATTAATAGCTTTTTTGATTTCAACTTGCTAGATTTTAGTTCTTTTATTTGTCCAGAAAGGGCTCTTATATCTCCCAAGAGGGTTTCTCTAATATCTTCCATGCCTTTTTTGAGCCGGCTAGAACCTTGAGAATCGTCATTCTGAACTCTAGATCTGACATATTACCAATGTCCGTATTGATTAGGTCCCTAACCTTCAGTACTGCCTCTTGTTCTTTTTTATGTGGTGAATTTTTCCGCCTTGTCATTTTGTCCAGATAAGAGTATATGAAGGAGCAAGTAAAATACTAAAAGGGTGGCAACAACCCCAGGAAAATATGCTTTAACCAAATCAGAAGAGATCCCAAATCGTGAGGGGGGAGAAAGGGGATAAAAAGAGGTTCAAAAAAAAAGAAAGGAAAAAAAAAGGAATTTAAAAAAAGAAAACGAATAAAGAAAAGTATGAAAAAGAAAAAATATATTAGATAAACTAGTTAAAAACGTTAAAAATGAAAAGGGTAAAAGTTAAAAAAATTTAGCAAAAGAAGAGAAAAAAATGAAAAAGAAAAAAATTACTTTAACTGCAAGACTAAAAAAATCACAGGGAGAAAGCCATGAGTTCTGTTCTTTGCTTTCTCCTCCTCTGGAATTCTGCTGCTCTCCTTTATTGAAACCGCACTCCTTGGTAGGTGAGCTTGGTCTTGGCTGGATTTCTTGTTGGATCTTCTGAGGGAGGGGCCTGGTGTAGTGATTCTCAAGTGTCTTTGCCCCAGGCGGAATTACACCGCCCTTACCAGGGGCCGGGCTGAGTAACCCGCTCGGGTTTGCTTTCAGGAGCTTTTGTTTCCTGAGCGATTTCCGTGTAGTTCCAGAGGACGGGAATACAAATGGCGGCCTCCTGGTCTCGGCCCGGAGGAGCCGAGAGCCCGGGGCCCCACTCCTCAGTGCGCCCTCAGAGAACAGCACCCAGTAACTCCCGTCTGCCTGACCTCCGGCCGCGCTCCGAGCTCACCGAGCCTGCGGCCGGTTCAAGGCAACACCGAGCTGCGAGCTTACTGTCGGCTCTGTCTCTGCTGCCGGCTTTCCCGTTCCAATACCCGCAAGCTCTGCTACACTCAGACACCCACAATCCTTCTGTGACCCTGCGGGACCTGAGGCCACGCTGACCCCGCGTGGGCTTCGCCCGGGTTTAGCCTCTGGAGCGATGTCCCTCAGCGGAACAGACTTTTAAAAGTCCTGATTTTGTGCTCCGTTGCTCCACTGCTTGCCGGGAGCCGGCCCCTCCCCCCGGGTTCTATCTTCCCGTCGCTTTGGATTCACTTCTCCGCCAGTCCTACCTTTCAGAAAGTGGTTGTTTTTCTGTTTCTAGAATTGCTGTTCTTCTTCTCTTCGATCTGCCAATGGATTTGCAGGTGTTTGCAATCTTTAGATAAGCTATCTAGCTGATCTCTCCTGCTACTTGAAGTAGTCTCAGCCTGCTACTTCTCCGCCATCTTGACTCCTCCCTCTAACTACTGAGTTTTAAAAACTTTTTATGTTCTCTAGATACTAGTTTTTTGTCAGTTTATGGTCTGAAAATATTTTCTCCCATAGGCAGCTTATATTCTCATCCTCTTCACAGGGACTTTTGCAGAACAAAGTTTTAATTTTTTTATTTTTAAAGATTTTTTATTTCTTCATGTAACACAGAGAGAGAGATCACAAGCAGGCAGAGAGGCAGGCAGAGAGAGGGGGAAGCAGACTCCCCGCCGTGCAGAGAGCACGATGTGGGGCTTGATCCTAGCACCCCGAGATCATGACCTGAGCCGAAGGCAGAGGATTAACCCACTGAGCCATCCAGGCACCCCCTTCATAACAAAGTTTTTAATCTAATGAAATCCAATGTATTGATTTTTCAATGGGCTTATGCTTTGATGTTGTCTAAGAACTCTTTGCCTAACCTGAGGTCCCTAAGATTTTCTCCTTTGTCCTTCCTAAAAGTTGTATGGTTTTCATGTTACATTAAGTCCATGATTCATTTTGAGCTAATGTTTGCATAAAGTAAGAGATTTCGGTCAGGGTGTTGTTTGTTTATGGCCTATGGCTATCTAATTTCTCCAGCACCATTTGTTGAAATTACAAATAGTTTTGATACATTGTTCAGTAGCCTTTTGTGCTCTTACAAAGGAAGGATGATGTGTGAACTATGGTAGATATTTATGGGGTAAGGAGATTTGGGGGGGGGAGGGGGGGCACATGAAGATGTGCTCAAATCTTCCTTTAGGGAAGGGCTTATTCACTTAACTGCTGTGAGATTTTCAATGGAACAGCCTTTGGCCCCTTCAGGGAACACCTCACCTACAAAGATCCATCCATCTCACCATGCCCTTTGGAGGAAAACTCACACCTAATAATGGCTGAAGGTTGGAATACAAAGGACCAAACATTTCCATCCAAAACGGGAGAATTCAGATGAGTCTTTATCACAGCTCAGCTTCTTCTCAGTCTCACCTTCACCCTCCTTCCCATCAGTGTTGATCACAAGGGCATTCCCTGAACATTAAGCTCTCAGAGATTGCTTCCTGCAGAGGCCAAACTGTGATACTTGTTTTCATTTCTATTTAATAAGCATGGCATTTGGTTTAGGTGTTGACAAGTGAAAAGGTTATAACTTGGTGGTTTTTATACTATGATTATAGGACCAGTCATGACCAGAAAACTTGCCTCAGAAAGTCTACTCTCAACACGCACCATTGCAAATGAGGTATGGAAGCTGAAGGTAGGGAGAGGACAAATGTGAGTGGTAAGATTTGCACAGGCATGCATAAAGAAGAAAGATCACAAGTGAAATAGAGTGAGAACTGCAAGATGCTGTCCCCTCTTTTACCATGGCTCATAGTGATGCCAACACTGGGAAAGTAGATGTATGGGTCAATATCCAGAAGTACAGCAGGGCCAAATCTCCCATCAACATTTGAAGGTGGGAGACAGAGAAGAGAGGGGAGAGGGGCTACCATTCAGTTTCTAGTCATGTCCCCTGCCCCAGGAAATTTGAAGTCATGCTGATTTGGGAAGAGAATTTTTAACAGTGTTCTTTTCCTTTACCTTCCATATCATTTGATTATAATAGAAGAACCCTCGATTTTTATTTTCAGTAGCATCAGTGTTTGTTTGTTTCTTATTTATTTATTTATTTATTTGACAGAGAGAGAGAGAGATCACAAGTAGGCAGAAAGGCAGGCAGACGGAGAGCTGGAGAAGCAGGCTCCCTGCTGAGCACAGAGCCGGAGGCGGGCCTCAATCCCAGGACCCTGAGATCATAACCTGAGCTGAAGGCAGAGGCTTAACCCACTGAACCACCCAGGCGCCCCAGCATCAGTGTTTCTTAAAACACTGATGGAAAATTTTTTTCCTACCATATTTCAGATCTTTTAACCTTTATTTTCCTTCTGGTTGTTTTTTATCAGCACATGCTGAAATAATAGGTATCCTCAGAAATCAGGAAAATATCCTCCAAAATGTTGACATTGAAAATGTCAGTTGCCTTTCTGTGTTTGAACCTACAAGAGCAAAAACCCTTCTATGTAGTCATTATTTATGCCCCTGAACATTTTGTAGCAGGGTCAGGTTTACACAGTAACAGAAAGTGTTCATACCCATAATTCCCTCTGACATTAACGTTGGCTCTTGAATCGCTCCCTCATCACTTTGAAAATGCATCCTTTGGTTTAATACAGCTTATTGAATATCCATTCCATTTAGTCGGCACTCACAGCAGAAAACAAACAGCAACTGGTATCTGGGCTCTATTACATTTTCTGACAAGTGGGAAATATCTGTTTGGGATGCAATAAATACTTGGTTCTAAGTAATTCAGCAAGTTGGCTTATTTAGCTTGAGCTCTGCAGGGAGGCACTGAGGGAACGATTCTTACCCATCATTGATTCCACATTGAAATATGTTGATTGTCCATGCCCGCAGCTGGAAGAATTTTGTGGTGGTATGAGTGAATGATCAGTTAGTGGAAATGCTGTCCTAAGTCACTGTAAAACTAGCAGTAATCTTATTGCTTTTTTAGAGCCAGCTTTTATCACGAGAGTCAATGGTTAAATATTCAGGAATTTTTGAGCTGGATATGAAACCTTGGAACTTTGAAATTGGGAAATATTTGTACCACAGAAATTAGCAGTTGAAATATGGGTTTTTTTTGTTGTTGTTTTGTTTTTAAAGATCTGGTTAACCAGCACACAATTGCCTACTCTACCTTAATGTAGGAAAGTTACAAAGGAGATGGCACGATGATTTCTCTCATGTGGAATTTAAGAAACAAAACAGATAAACATAGGGAAAGGAAGGGGAGAAAAAAATAAGACGAAATCAGAGAGGGAGACAAGCTGTTGTAAGAGTGGGTTAGCGTAAGTACAGCCATCTTAGCTTGGGCAGCCATCTCAGGCCCAAGGGCTGAACTTTCCCCTACTTCACTTTAGCTCCAGGGATGCCCACCCTGCTTCAGTAACAGGAATACCTAACCCTGTAAACTCTTCCAGGAAAAACAGCTATACCTAACCCTGTAAACACTTCCAAGAAAGTACCTAACCCTGTAACCAGCCTGGCAACAGCTAATCAGCCTACTGCAGAAAAGTCTGAAACTTCTCCTCTTCCCCCAGTCCCAAGCCTCTTCTAATGACCCATAAAAACCCCTGCCTTAACTAGCCTCAGGGTCCAAGTCCCTACTCTGCTGTGTGGGGTATACTTGGGCCCAAGCTTAAGCTTGTCAAATAAACCTCGCTGTGTGACTTGCATTATCGAGAGTGTTCTCTGTCTAATTGAGGGGTGGTCGACTCCATACCCAAACAGCTGTAAGAGACTCTTAACTCTAGGAAATAAACTGAGGGTTGCTGGAGGGGAGGTGAGTGGGGGATGGGGTAACTGCTTAATACATTAAGGAGGGCGAGTGATGGAATGAACACTGGATGTTGTATGCAACTGATGAATCATTAAACTCTACCTTCAAAACTAATAATATGCTTTGTGTTAATTAATCGACTTTAACTTTTAAAAAAGAAGATAGCAAGCAAAGAAGTGAAGGTTTCACAAGAAAATGAATAAACTCAAGTCAACTGAAAATACACAAAGAAACAGATGACAAGGATATAACAACTTTCTGTAATGGTACACAGGTATGCATGAACATATTTAAGCACTTCAAAGATAGAGATCTGATTATAAGATCAAGCAAGTGTGGTAAGGATTCATGAAAGTGAGTCTCAAGTAAGGCTTATTTTCTTTTCAGTTGAGGTATACAGCGTGGATCATAATAATTACCACAAAGTGAACTCCTCCACATTAGAACAATCCAGATGATTAAGGAAATTTTGCAGGAGAAAAAGGGACACTAGAAGAAAGCAATGGAGCAGGCAATGCAGGTAAGCATGCAAGAAAAGAAATCATGTGCAGCTCCATAACAGATAATTTGAGCTTGAAGAATATCAGTTGGACAACATAACCTGCTCGGGATTTTTATTTTGTTTTAATATTAAGATGCTGCAAATCAATGTATGAGAAGGTTTTTTTAGGTGTGCTGATGAATATGCAGTTAATAGCTAAATTTAGGGCTTTTCTTTGGGTAACTCTTCTCCTTTGAGATTTGATGATACTGCTTAGCTATCCTCCCCTCTGAGCATAGTCTCTGATTTGATGGACCCTTGACACTTAAGCAACACGGGCTTGAAGTGGGTGGAGCCACTTACATGTGGATTTTTTTTTTTTATAAATACAGTACAGTGCTGTAAACATGTTTTTCCTCTTGTGATTTTCTTAATAACATTTTCTTTTCTCTAGTTTACTTTATTCTAGGAATGAAGTATGTAATCCATATAACATACAAAACATATGTTAATTGACTGTTTATGTTATATTAAGGCTGCTGGTCAACAATAGGTTATTTTTAGTTTAATTGGCTGGGGTGCCTGGGTGGCTCAGTTGTTTAAGCATCTGCCTTTGGCTCAGGTCATGATCCCAGGGTCCTGGGATCAAGCCCCACGTTCGGCTCCCTGTCTGGTGGGGAGACTGCTTCTCCCTCTGCCTCTCCCACTGCTTATGTACTCTTTCTCTCTCTGTCAAATAAATAAATAAAATCTTTTTAAAAAATTGGGAGAGTCAAAAGTTATACATGAATTTCCACTGTGCAAGGGGTTATTACCCCTAACCTCCACTTATTCAAGGGTCAACTAATTTCTTTACTTGCAGTAGGGGAAATGGGTTATTATTAAATATCTTTCAAGTTAAGTAGCATATGCAGTATGTACATTGCTCTCTGCTACTCTTTCATTAACTCCCCAGTCTCCTAAAACTAGATTTTTAAACCATCATTTTTGTACATGTGTGCATCTCTCTTTTTTTGGAGGGGGAGAGTTGTATATTAACAAAAGTGATAATTTTAATGATAACGTAGTTTTACTGGATTGAATCTATCCTTTCTTACCATAAAAATTTTTTCTGCACAATAAAACCTTTCAAACAAAAATTACACTGTAGCATGAGATTACACTAAAATGATTTATACCAAAATAATTATACCCTCAGTAGTGAACGCATCCTATAAGCCTTGATTTTCTTACTTGGGTCCAGCAGAGTTTGTAGTTCTCCACATCTGAATCTGGTCACAGACCACTGGGGGAACATCAGAGTCCTTGTCAGTGGCTGCAGTTGGTTATACTTTTGTTAGCGTACTTACCAGCTCTCACTGGGGTTGGTCCTATCTCGCCTGAAAGATAATAATTCCTTGAGAATAGAGATGTGTGCTCTACTTCCTTTATAATTCTCAGAAGCTCTTAGAACTATCTTGGAATCTGTACACGGTGAAGACGAAATAAACCCTGTTTGTTGACTGAGTTACAGCTCAGGTGTAAATAACACCTGCAAGGAATTAAAAATGCTACCTGATTAAGCCAATTGATCTAACCATCATTCTTAGCAGTTATTAGCATTTTCATGAAACAAATGGAAAAATCAGGGAATAGAGGTTCCATTACTTACCAACAACTATACAGAGAAATGGTAGCAAGAACCAAGAGTAATTTTCTCTGTCTCATTGTATCATACCCCTAGTGTGGTGGTGCTGGCTGGCCCATGAGGGGGTGGTGGGTTGTTAAAAAGCTATCCTACCACCCACCCCCATTGTTCAGACACTCTCCTGGAGTTGTGTTTCTAGCAGTGGCAATAGATCTGCATCTATTGCGGGGCTGTTGAAAAGACTGATGTAGCTGTCTACAATCTAGACAAGACTAGTTTTTTTGGCCTTCTACCAGCTAAAGGGGTAATTTATTTTTTATTTTTTTTTTAAATTTTTTTTTTTTTAAGATTTTATTTATTTATTTGACAGAGAGAAATCACAAGTAGATGGAGAGGCAGGCAGAGAGAGAGAAGCAGGCTTCCTGCTGAGCAGAGAGCCCGATGCGGGCCTCGATCCCAGGACCCTGAGATCATGACCTGAGCCGAAGGCAGCGGCCCAACCCACTGAGCCACCCAGGCGCCCTAAAGGGGTAATTTAAAGCCATAAGGCAACTGTCACCAGCCAGAGGCCATATTCCCATTGCCAATCAGCCCATCCAAGCAGTGCTATAACCAGTAGATTAGAACAGCTGAGACCTCTGTTGTTAACTAAATTTGTGAAGCAGTCATTCACATGGGCCTTTAATTTTAAGAATGCTGAATCCATTCTTTTTGCCAAGTTCCAGTTCTGAGGATTGGGTGGGATGGCTTATTTTTCACCCTAATGGGAAACTTGGAAATCCAGGTGGTCCAGTCATAGAAACATTATGTAAAAAATACCACTAAAGTCTGCTGAAAAGTTTAGGCTCTTAACCACAAATGTCCCAACCTATTAGGAAACTAGGAATGATCTCCAGATTTAGGCCCCAGAATTTCATTTAAAAATAAGAATATGCTTCGAGTATGTTAGAAAGGTAATAGAATACTACTTAAGTATGATAGATACATAGATATAAAGATATGTAGCTCTAGCCTCTTTTTTTCTCCTCCTCCTGAATATCTTGTCAGCATAACTGTAATTATCTTTATTTGGTTGAAAACAAATAAAAAGAAAGCAATTATCACTCTAGATAAACTGTATAGAATCTCAGTTGAATTTAGGTACCTTATATAAATGTTTAACCATTTTAACAACTTACAGAATGATGACCAAGTTTAGTTTACAGTTGGATCTTCCAAATCTAGAATGAGATGTTTTCATCTCCATACAACTGCAAATCTTAATCTTTTCCTTTCTCATTGTTTGAATTATCACTGCAGTTTAGCCTTTACTCAAGTGGAAGATTTTTTTTTCTTTTGAAAGAAGGAAAACAAAAAGACATTAAATATTTTCTTTTGAATTATTTTTCAGTGCTCAAAATACAGGTTTAATTCAAAACCAGTGCTCGCACTTTGAATAGCATACAAATCAGGATTTGAATTAAAAAACATTGAATATATGGAAGAAATATTGTGTTGTTTTAAAGTTTCTTTAAAATATAAATGACTTAAAATTACATTAATATAATTTTTTAAATGTATTGAAAACAAACAAACAAAAACCCCAGTTAAATATGTAACACTAAAAGCACATGCTAGGGCACCTAGGTGGCTCTGTGGTTTAAGTATCTGGCTTCAGCTCAGGTCATAATCCCAGGGTCCTAGGATCCAGCCACCCATGTTGGTCTCCTGCTCACAGAGAGTCTGCTTCTCCCTCTGCCTACCACCCCCACTTGTTCTCTCAATCTCTCTCTCCCCCAAATAAATAAATCTAAAAAAAATTAAAAACACATGCTAGAACCTATTTATAGTTGTATATTTAAACATCCCCCAGTTGGGAAATATAAAAGTAAAAATTTCATATAGCGATGAGTCCCCTATCTTGCTCACAAAGAAACCATTTCCCAACTTTACTCATAATGATTTGAACAAAATAATAAACTATAAACTAGTTAATTCAATTATCAGAATTGGAGCTACAGTCAAATAGTAAATCTGAAATATTTTCCTAGTAACTCGTACTCTGTTCCTGAGTAGAAGCAATGTGTTTTTAGAGAGGTGTTGATCAAAGGGAAGGTAAATGAAAAGGGAGGCAGTAGAGCAGTAAATAAAGAGAAGTTTACTGACTTTTCTGTAATAAACAGACTTCAGAATCACCATTCTGGAAGGCCAAGGTTTTTCTTTATAACAACAACAAAAAATACTGCCTTTTCTTCTTAAAGCTTTTTTTTTCTGGTAAAATACATATTCCGAAAGGTACACAAAACAAACAACTATCCCCATGTTTTATTATAAAGGAATACTAATGTGTTTATCACCCAGGTCAAGAAATGGAACATTTCAATATCCCCAAGACCTCCCTCGTACGCCACTCAGTCATTACTCCAATTCTCTAAAGTTAACTCCTCTCTTAAGAACTAACACCATAGTTTAGTTTTGCCTGGTCTTAACTTTACATAAACAGATTCATAAAGAATGTGAACTTTGGTGTCTGACTTTTTTCACAGAACATTCATCCATGTGATTGCAATTCCCTATAGATGTTCATGTTCACTGTCAAAAGATATCACAATGGGGCGCCTGGGTGGCTCAGTGGGTTAAGCCGCTGCCTTCGGCTCAGGTCATGATCTCAGGGTCATGGGATCGAGTCCCGCATCGGGCTCTCTGCTCAGCAGGGAGCCTGCTTCCTCCTCTCCCTCTCTCTGCCTGCCTGTCTGCCTGCTTGTGATCTCTGTCTGTCAAATAAATAAATAAAACCTTTAAAAAAAAAAAAAAGATATCACAATGTATTGATCTGTGCAACTACTCTTTCTTTGATGACTTGCTTTGTGACCTTAGAGCTGTTTGAATAGTTTATTCGCTTACAACCTTTTTTTTTCCCAATTTATTTATTTTCAGAAAAACAGTATTCATTATTTTTTCACCACACCCAGTGCTCCATGCAAGCTGTGCCCTCTATAATACCCACCACCTGGTACCCCAACCTCCCACCCCCCCACCACTTCAAACCCCTCAGACTGTTTTTCAGAGTCCATAGTCTCTCATGGTTCACCTCCCCTTCCAATTTACCCAAATTCCCTACTCCTCTCTAATGCCCCTTGTCCTCCATGCTATTGGTTATGCTCCACAAATGAGTGAAACCATATGATAATTGACTCTCTCTGCTTGACTTATTTCACTCAGCATAATCTCTTCCAGTCCCGTCCATGTTGCTACAAAAGTTGGATATTCGTCCTTTCTGATGGAGGCATAATACTCCATAGTGTATATGGACCACATCTTCCTTATCCATTCATCCGTTGAAGGGCATCTTGGTTCTTTCCATAGTTTGGCGACTGTGGCCATTGCTGCTATAAACATTGGGGTACAGATGGCCCTTCTTTTCACAACATCTGTATCTTTGGGGTAAATACCAGGAGTGCAATTGCAGGGTCATAGGGAAGCTCTATTTTTAATTTCTTGAGGAATCTCCACACTGTTCTCCCAAGAGGCTGCACCAACTTGCATTCCCACCAACAGTGTAAGAGGGTTCCCCTTTCTCCACATTCTCTCCAACACATGTTGTTTCCTGTTTTGTTAATTTTGGCCATTCTAACTGGTGTAAGGTGATATCTCAATGTGGTTTTAATTTGAATCTCCCTGAGGGCTAATGATGATGAGCATCAAATGACAGTACAGACAAAAGGTTGATATCCAGGATCTATAATGAACTCCTCAAACTCAACCCACACGAAACAGAGAAACACATCAAAAAATGGGCAGAAGATATGAACAGACGCTTACAACCTTTTGTGTGCCTTGGTGACCAATCTGTTCCCATAGGCTTGATGACCTATTCATTCCCATGGGCTTTAAAATTACACCTTTATGTAAGATATATTAGTTTTCATTGTTCAAGTTCTCAAAAGGGAATTTTTAAAGCTATATTTCCAAAATGATAATTCAAACATGAGAAAGGAAAATATTTCATATTCTTTCCAAGGACTATTTAAATAGCAACAGTTGTGCGCTTTTGCCTGGAAGGAAAGGAGAGTAGTGGGCAAAAGAGAAAGAAGAAAACTCAAAGTACAAATACAAAATACAAATACAAAATATTTATAATCCTAGAAAGTAACATCAGACTGCTCAGACTGGATACACATCTTATAGGAAAGAACTAAGGACTGTGTAATTTGTTGAAATCTTTAAATATTCCAACACAACAAATAAAAATAAAACTGCTTTTGAGAATGGGATTTGTGAGGACTGATACTCTCTGTATCAGTTTGGTCCTTTGGCTTCAACCACAGTAACTCCCTTGAGCCATTTCAAGCAAGAAGAAATGAACCTGGGTGCCTGGGTGGCTCAGTTGGTTAACCGACTGCCTTTGGCTCAGGTCATGATCCTGGAGTCCTGGGATTGAGTCCCACATCAGGCTCCCTGCTGGGCAGGGAGTCTGCTTCTCCAGCTGACCTCTCTCTTCTTATGCTCTCTCTCTCTCTCTCATTCTCTCTCTCTCTCTCTCAAATAAATAAATAAAATATTAAAAAAAAAAAAAAGAAAAGAAAAGTAAAGAAAAAGAAATGAACCTGAAGGAACACAAGGGCAATATGGTACCTGGGAAGCTGGATAACGAGATCAGCATACAGTCCGTCCCAGAGCCTGGAGAGAAAGATCCTCAGCAGCCACCTCAAAGCAAGAAGAATCTGGGCAATTGCTGCCAGTCAGATGGAATTAAACTAATTTTCAGTCTCTTTGTTCTTAAGCTCAAGATTTGTATTCCAAGGAGGGAGCAAAGAATTGCTTTGATGTAAATCAACTACTTTCTCTTTAGCTGGGCAGAGGAGTAATGGAAGGAGAACTTCAGTGATAGTCCCACAAGACCTTATTAGTGATTGAAGGGTAATCATAACATTGGAAACTAATGAGCACATAGGAAAGAGAAATGGTTGCAGAGAAGCCCCAAACCAGTAATATCTACTGTATTCTCCTATAACACAACTTCTGTTTGGTTCCAACATGGTCCAAAGGAAATTGAAGTCCCTGCTTTAGGGATACAGTTTAGGAAAAGGACAATTTAGGTCATCATTGCCCCTACCTTCTTCAGGCTGGTGGATTGCTGAGATTATTGCTGTTCCTAGATTTTATTTCTGGGCATTTTTGGCCTGATTTTGAAAAATTAAGATAAAATAAAAACCAGAAGTTGCAAGAAGTCAGTGGAGCTTCCTGGAAAAGAGCAAGACTGGAGAAGGAACCCAGACTGTCACACTTCAGTGAATTATATCGAATCATTCTCAGAACGAAAAGATTCATTTATTTTTGGAGAGGAGTATAATCCCTTCTAAGGTTTTATTTACAACAATACTTATTTAAAAAAATGGAAAGGAAAGCCCTGCCCTACAGCTTTAACTGTTACCTGCAAAGAATGAAAGCCCTTTCCTTTTATTGGAATCATTGTGTAACATTTACAAAAATGTCTCTCTGATCACTGAAAACTGGTAAAAGGAAAATGATTATTAGAATTTCTAATTTAAAAGAGAATTACATAGTCTGTGATCACTGTGCCTCATGGAATTAATCTGAAAAAAAAAAAAGTCAGTGACCAAAGTAACATCCATCATCCCTGCTGCTTCAGGCTGTAAATCATTTAATTCGTTTGCTAAGAGCAAACTTTTATTTGTGAGCATTGTGACATCCTTATGTCAGAAAAATCCAAGGGCTATGCCCACGGAGTGAGAAATCAGAGATCGGGCCAGTTTTTTTTCCATCAGGGCAGTGCATATATTGTTTATGGCAGGCATCCACCCCAAGGAGTGGGGACAGGAACATGCCTGTTCCAGCAGTGGGAATTCCATGAGCACGATCATCTGTCCTCCCTAATCCCTCTTCTGGTTCTTCCATACTCAGAATATGGGAAGAGAAGAATATAAGGAAGAAGGTAAAGAGCTTTCACCTGACTGGTATCATTTGTGTTACTAGTTCTCACTCAGCTGATGTTGGCTGGCTGTCACACCTCCCATGGCAGTGAGCATCCCCGCTAGCTCTTTGATGAGAAGACTTGTAGTTTGTTGGGAGACCTCAACACAGGGAAGCTCCATTCCATCCATTCCTGGTGTAGGTAATGGTAAATTGCAGTTGGAGATCAGTAAAAATAAAAATGTGATTCATTCCATTAAGCCTACCCATTCTATGATTTCTATCCCCATCCAAAAATCTGCAGTGTCTGCCCAAGATGTAGTCGGGTGGAGGGGGAGGATACTCAAACTGAGTATTTTAAAGACAGAGGAATAAAGTGAAGGCCCTTTGCTATTTGTACTCCCCTTTTTGGGGGGTCGTGAAGAGGTAGAGTAACTTACATGTGATCTAGGATGTCAAGTTCCCCAAAACCCTCTCAATCCAGCTCAAATGATAATGAAGTTTATAGCTATAGATTTAAGTCCAGAAGAAGAGGGGCTTCAGGGGCTGACTAAATCTGGTGGCTCTGGCTCCATTTTCCTGTAAGCCTCTCTTCTCTTCCCTTTCCTAGTGTCAGCTGCGTCGTTAAAGACACTGGGGATGGTTGCAAAGTTCTGGGCTCCTATCTGGGTGTACCAAAGGCCAGGGAAAGACTGGTTACTTCTAGAAGCTTCTAGAACTGCTAGAAGCCCCCTAGCAAGCTGTTCTCTGCATCTCATTGACCTGTATTGTCATGATTATCTATGAATCACATGTTAAACCAAGTTCTATCTGAGGGAATGGGAAATTTGTTATCAATCTTTCCTGAGTACTGGGATTCTTGGGATTCTAGGAATGAAGAGAGAACAGATGCTGGGTAGCAAAGTCCACTCTGATATCCCCCAAACAATTATAATGACTAGATCTAATCTCTTACTGTTAGGCACCTAGGTTGTTTCTAATTTTTTGACAAAAGTTCACAAGGATATATAACCCTGTACATACTCTTTTGAATAACTCTTGCATTATTTCTTGGAATGTAATTCCAGAAAGGGAATTGCTCAAAGTAGTAACATATTTCTAAGCATTTGATTTATATTGCCAAATTGCTTTCAGCCCCATTATTCCGAGTTACACACCCACCAGAAGTGTATGAAGATCTTATTTTCCCAAATATTCACCACCCATGGGTATTATACTTTTAAAAACTCTTCACCAATCCAGTGGGTGAGAGAGGCATTTCATTGTATTTTAATTAGCATTTCTCTAACAACCAATAAATGTTAATATTTTTATATGTATTTGTTGGGTAGTTCTATTTCTTATCTTGTGAATTGTCTGTTCATAGTCTTTATATTTATGTTTAAGTATTGATAATTTTCTTATTGATTTTAACTACTTTTTATATATTAAGGATATTATTAAAACTGTGTCTTGTGTAATAAATTTTATTAATAGTATTTTTGATAGAGAATTTATAAAAAATTTACAATCAAGTATATAAATCATTTTTGTTATATTTTTTACCTTGGTAACATGCTCAGAAAGGCCTTCTTTGACTCTGATCACATAAATATCCAAATGTATTTTTCAACTATTTAATCCTTAAGTAGTTTTATTGAGATATAATTCACAAACCATAAAATTCACCCATTTAAAGTGTAGTATTCATCGGAATTTAATATATTCATGGAGTAGTACAACCATCACCATTAACTACTTTAGAAGATTTTCATCACCCCAAAATGATTACATTTAAATATGATTAATTTTGGATTAATTTTTTCACAGTTTTTTCATTCTTTTCCTTGTGAATATCCAGTTGCCTGAGCACCATTTATTGAAAAGGATATTCTTTCCCTATTGAATTGTCTTGGCATTCTTGTTGAAAACCAATTGACTATAAATGTATTAGTTATTTCTGGATTTTCAGTTCTATTCCATTGATGGAGATGTTTATTTTTCAGTACTATGCACTCTCTCTCTTTTTCTCTCTTTTTTTTTTAAAAGATTTTATTTATTTGACAGAGAGAGACCACAAGAGAGGGAACACAGCAGGGTGAGTGGGAGAAGGAGAAGCAGGCTTCCCTCAGCAGGGAGCCCTAGTAGGGCTTGATATTGGGGCTCAATTTGAGACTTGATCCCAGAACCTTGGAATCATGACCTGAGCCAAAGGCAGACACTTAATGACTGAGCCACCCAGGCACCCCAGTATTATACTCTCTTAATTACTGTATGTTTATAGGAAATTTGGAAATCAGGAAGTGTGAGCCTTCCAACTTTGTTCTTTCTCAAGACAGCTGGCTGTTATGGATCCCTTACATTTCCAAATGAATTTTCTCCTCTGCTACTCAGTTTCTGTAAAAAATTAAATAAAATAAAATGCCAGCATCTGGGACTCTGACTCAGATTACACCAAATCTATAGATAAGTTTGGAGGATATTGTCATCTTTTTTTAAAAATTTTTTCAATTTATTTATTTTCAGAAAAACAGTATTCATTATTTTTTCACCATACCCAGTGCTCCATGCAATCTGTGCCCTCTATAACAATATTAAGTATTCTGACCCACAGACATGGTATGTCTTCCCATAAATCTAGATCTTCTTTAAAAAGAAAGCTTGTCTTCTAAGAAAGGCCACCTTCCTTATCACTTCCAACTCCAGAGGAGTAGAACCAGAAGACAGAGATTAAGCAATCTTAACAGCAACCCGCCCAGGACTATGCTGTGTGAGGGAAGAATTGATTTGAGTCAGATATGACATTAAGTTTTGGACTGGACTGAAGTAAGTATGAATCACTAAAAGGTACTGGAACAAATATCATCTGCCCTTGATATTGTTAAGATCAGGCAAGGAAGATCAGACACAGAATGGATGAAGCGTGATTAGAAAAAGTTAAAAAAATTGTTTTTCACATTTAAAACTCAATGGGTTAAGAGTCCAATAAACCTGTATGCACAAAGCTGAATAAGAGAAAATCTCTGCTCTCAAGGAATTCATCATCTTGCCTGCACAAACTTTGCCAAGACTGCCCCTTTTAAAGAACAAAATCCTTTGAAAAATGTTATGAATAGTGTTTTTATCTTAAACCTCATCCAAATTTCACATCCATTATTTCACCTAATTTATTCCCTCCAAAAATACAACTCTTACTGTCAAACAGCTTTTGTACAAGGAAAAGAATATTAATTGAAAAGAACACATGCTTGCTGGCACATCAGAGGGACAAGAAATAAATGATGTGATGAGCACTTTATTATTCACTTTATCCAAAGGTGCTGCCTCAAGGAGGTCACTATTGTACTCTTTGTGAAAGGAAAGTAACACAGGTGTTTGTTATAATTATACTTCCATGAGTGCATTTGAGGCTGTTGACTTCTTTCAGACAGAGTAAATTGCTCATTTATTACATTAATGTTAACAAACACAACTTAATGCACACCATTTGTCAGATGGGAAATAAAAGAAACTGAATTAACACAATCAGAACACAGCTGGCTTAAGATAATTATTTAAGGCTATGGGGAAATGCTCAAAACAGCCTAAAACTTAGAAAATAATGATCTGGTACGTTAATTCTTGCATGTGTACTCTTCTCTAGTACCTATCCAGAAATTCTTTGGTGATAGGCTTTTTATTGAGGTTTTTAACTTCTGCAAAAATAATTTCTGATCGCAATTTTTTTCTGTGATTCTCTGTGATTTATGAAAAAAAAGTTAAAGTTACTGCAACTTATTTTTTTTAAGCTTAATTTCCTGTTACTTCTTTTTTAACCATTCAAAAAGGACACCAGACTTAATATCCTTGATGACTTTGCTTAATAATTCCATGGCTTTCCTTAATTTTTAAAGCAGTTTCTTTTCAATTACCTGTTATTTTTCTTATCTTGCACTCATAAATGGCCTTTTACCTACCCAAGACCTTCCTCATACCTCCCTGCCTCCTACCCAGGTTCTACTGTGCTGGATGAATTCCACATCCTCTGTTTCTACTCTGAACCCCAGAAGTCTTGTGAAATTCTCTATCATCAAGTGGGTGTGTGTATCAGTCACAGAATGATATGTATCTATGTGGATTAGAGGGAACTTGCTGGAGTATGTGTGTATACAACAGAATACAGGGTTTATGATGAACTCAGAGTGGAGTGGATGTCTGTCTCATAGGCAGACATCAGCATTGGACACTTATATAGAGAAAGCATTTTTAAAGTAGATTTATTGACATATAATCCACATGACATAAAGTTCACCCTTTAAAAGTGTCCGCTCCAATAGTGTTTAGTTTATTCACAGTGTCATGAATTTATCACTATCTCATTTCAGAACATTTTCATCATCCACCAAAGAAAACATTAACATCTCTCTGTCCCACCAGATTTAGACAACTACTAATCCATTTTCTGTCTCTATAGATGTACCTCTTCTGGATACTCATATAAATACAATCTCACAATGTTTGCCTTGTGTGTCTGGCTTATTTCACTTAGCATATCGATGTTATGTCATCTGTCAATACTTGATTCCTTCTTATGGCCTGATAATATTCCAATGCATGGACATACAACATTTTATCCATTTATCAGTTGATAGACATTTGGGTTGTTTCTACTTTTTGGCTATTATGAATAATGTTGCTACAGACATTCACATTCACATTTCTATGTGGACATATTCTTTGAGTTCTCTTGCATATATACCAAGAGTGGAATTTTTTGGTCATATAGAAATTATATGTTGAACATTTTGAAGAATAACAAAACACTTTCCAAAGCAGGCACAACATTATGCGTTCCTATCAGCAATGTATGATGGTTCCAATTTCTCCACATCCTTGAAATTACTTGTTACTATCCTTCTTTTCTATTATAGCTATCCTATGGGATATGAAATTTTATCTCATCATGGTAATGATTAGCATTTCCCTAAGTACTAATGATGTTGAATGTCTTTTCATGTGCTTGTTAACTATTTGTATATCTTCTGTGAAGAAATAGCTGTTCATTTGTCCATTTTTTAATTGAGTTATTGGTCTTTTTATGCTGGGTTGCAAGAATTCTTTATAAATACTACATATAAGTCTCTTATCAGATAAATGACTTGCAAATACTTTCTCCTATTCTGGGTAAGAGCTTTATTGATGATGTCATTTGCAGCAAAAAGTTTTAAATTTTTATGAATACACATTTATCTGTTTTCCCCCTTGGTGCTTGTGCTTTTGGTTTCTTATTTAAGAAACTATTGCCTACTTCAAACCCCTCAGATTGTTTTTCAGGTGGTGGGTATTATAGAGGGCACGGCTTGCATGGAGCACTGGGTGTGGTGAAAAAATAATGAATACTGTTTTTCTGAAAATAAATAAATTGGAAAAAAATAAATAAAAAATAAAAAAAAAGAAACTATTGCCTAATCCAAGGTCATGAAGTTTTAATCTATGTTTCCTTCTAAAAACTTTGTATTTTTTAGCTCTGATTACATTTACATCTTTGATCTATTTTAGTTAATTTTTGTATATGGTATGAGGTAGGGAACCAACTCCATTCTTTTGCTGGTTGTTCTTGCATCATTTATTTAAAAAAACAGTTCTTTCCCCAGTAGCTCCCTTGCCAAAAACCAATTAGCATAAATGTAAGAATATATATCTAGACTCTCAATCCTATTTCATTGCTCTGTCTCTACTTACACCGGTACCATGCTGATGTGATTACTACAGCTTCGCAATAAGTTTGGAAATCCAGAAGTGTGAGTCCTCCAACTTTGTTCTTTTTCAAGATAGTTTTGACTCATTAGGGTTATTACATTTCCATATGAATTTTATGATCACTTAAAAGTGTAAGTCAAATTTAGGTCAAATACAAGTGAAAAGGACTGCTGAAATTTTAATAGGAATTATTTGATTCTGAGATCCAGTTAGGGAGTAAAATGTAAAAATGAGATATTTCCATTCATTTAATTTCCTTTGCTGATATTTCATAATCTGTAGGTCCTTTTATTAAATTAATTTTAAGTATTTTATTTTTTACATTAAGCTGAATATCAAATTTTTTGTTAGTTTCCTTTTCAAAATTTCATTGCTAGAATATAGATATACAATTTTTTTTATATTAGTCTTGTGTCCTCCTAACTGGTATGAATTCTAATAGTTTTATTGCGGATTCTGTAAGATTTTCAATATGTAAAATCATGTCATCTCTGAAGAGAGATAGTTTAACTTCCTCAATTTAAATATGGATATCTCGGGGTGCCTGGGTGGCTCAGTGGGTTAAAGCCTCTTCCTTCAGCTTAGGTCATGATTTGAGGGTCCTGGGATCAAGCGCCACATCGGGCTCTCTTCTTGGCAGGAAGCCTGCTTCCCTTCCTCTCTCTCTGCCTGCCTTTCTGCCTACTTGTGATCTCTGTCTGTCAAATAAATAAATAAAATCTTTAAAAATAAATAAATAAATATGGATATCTGTTACTTCTTTTTCTTGTCTAATTGCCTGGTGAGAACTTTTAATACAGTTTCAACTAGAAATTGTAAGAGTGGATTTCCTTGTCTTGTTTCTGATAAAAGGGTGAAATCATTCAGTGATTCACCATTAAGTGTGATACTAGCTGTTAATATTTTTTTTGATGTTCTTTATCAGGTTAGAGAAATCCTTTTGTATTTCTAGTTTGTAGAGTGTTTTTGTTTGAAAAGGGTGTTGGCTTTGCCATCAATTTATAATTGATATTATGTGAGTTTTTTTCTTCAATCCATTAATATTGTATATTACATTGATTGGTTTTATTTGTTAAACCAACTTTGAATTCCTGGGATAAACCCCACTTGCTCATAGTGCACTGGGGGTCTTTACATCTACATTCATAAGGGATGGAGGCCTCGTTTTCTTGTAATTATCTTTGATTCTGGCATCATAGTAATCATATATTTGAGAGTTATTCTTGCTCATATTTTTCAGAGGAGTTTGTAAGGATTGGTACTAAAACTTCTTTAAAGGTTTGATAAAGGTTTGATAGAATTCACTAGTGAAGACATTTTCTTTGAGGGAAGTTTTTTAAATTACTAATTCAATCTCTTATTGGTAAAGTAAGATTTTTAATGTCTTCTTGAGTTAGTTTTTGTCTTTCTGTTAATTTGTTCTTTTCATCTAGGTTATCTAATTTGTCATCATATAATTACTTATAGTATCCCCATATTCTCTTTCTGATTTCTCAAAGGTCAGCAGTGATAACTCCTCTTTTATTTTTGATATTAGTAATTTGAGTCTTCCCCCTTTTTTCTTGTACAGTCTAGGTAATGGTTTGTCAGTTTCATTGACATTTTTAAAGAGCCAACTTTTGATTTCTTCGATAGTTTCTACTATATAGTTTCTATTATTATTATTGTTTCTATTATTATCTATTTTTTCTATTATCTATTTATCTCCTCCCTAATACTTTATTATTTCCTTCCTGTTGGTTTAGTCTGCCTTAAATTTTTTTAATTTATTAAATTGGAAAGTTATGTTATTGATATAAGATTTTTCCTCTTTTTTAATATAGGTATTTATAGCTATAAATTTCAAGCAGAGTATTAGCTTTATTCCACAAATTTTGCCATCTTGTTTTTTCATTTCATTGATGTCAAACTGTTTTCTAATTTCTCTTGTGATTTTTTTCTTTTGCCCATTGTTTATTTAAGAGTGTGTTGCTTGATTTCCACATATTTGAGAATTTACTAATTTTTCTTTTATTATTGATTTCCAGTATTATTACTTGCTATCAGAAAACATTCCACATATATTTCAAATGCTTTTAGAAGTATTGAGGCTTCTTTTATGGTCTGACATATGATAATCCTTGGAGAATATTTCGTGTGCACTTGAGAAGAAAGTAGTACTTTAATTGTTGTTGCGTGGTGTGTTCAATAGATGTCTGTAAGGTCTCACTAGTTTGCAGTGCTGTTCAAGTCTTCTATTTACTTGTCAATCTTCTGCTTCATTACTCTGTTCATCAATAAAAGTGAGATATTGAAGTTCCCAATTATAATTGTTAAATTTTCTATTTTTCCCCTTCAATTTTTCATTTTGTGGTTCTACTATTAACTATGTATGTGTTTGTAAGTATTATATCTTCCTGAGAGATTGAATGCTTTATCATTATAAAGTGTCATTCTTTTGCACTAATAAAAATTTTTGACTTAAAATCCAATTTGTTTGTTATTAGTTTAGCTCTCTTTTACATTACATTTCACATTAGCTTTGGGTATTTTTGGCACAGTATATAATTTTTTCATCCTTTTTCTTAACCCCTATTTGAATCTTTCAGTCTAGTTGAATCTTGTTTTTGTATCCATTCTGCCAGTTTGTGCCTTTTGATTAGGCTGTATATTCCATTTGCACTTAGTACACTTATTCATAAGGTAGGATTTGCATCTGACACTTTGTGAGGTTTTCTTTTTTCCAGCATGTCTGATGTGGATTTGTTCTCCATTACTACCTTCTTTTGTGTTAAATAGGTATTTTATAGCATATTGTTTTAATTCCCTTGTTTCTTTTACTGTGTTTTGGAGTTACTTTTCTTAGAGGTTGATTACGTGGGAATTAAAACTATCTTATATGGATTAATACTAACTTGATGTTAATAGTATAAAAAACTTTGTTCCAAAATAGTTCCATTCACTCCTGACTATTATTGTCAGACAAATTACATCTTTACACATATAACCTCTTTGACACAGTTTTATAATTATTGCAAAGTATATTCATACTATCTTTTATCTTTATATATGTACTTACTTTACTTGTACTCTTAATTTCTTCACGTGGATCCAAGCTTCTGCCTAGTGTCCTTTCATTTCAGCCTGAGTACTCTCTTCAGCATTTCTTATAAGGCAGGTTTGCTAATGGTCAATTCGCTCTGATTTTGTTTATCTGGAAAAGTCTTATTTCTCCTTCATCCCTAAAGGTAATTTTTCTGTATATATTAGTACTTTGAATATATTATCATACCACCTTTTGGCTTCTATGGTTTCTGATAAGAAGTCAGCTTCTAATATTACTGAAGAGCACTTGTACATGAGTTGCTTCTCTCTTGCTGTTTTCAAGATTCCCTTTTTGGCTTTTGACAGTTTGATTCTGACTTGTCTATATATGGGCTTCTTTGAGCTTATTGTAATTGAATTTTGTTGAGTTACTTTGTGCAGATTAATGTTTTCATCAAATTTGTGATGTTTTTGGCCATATTTTAGAAAATGTTCTTTTTGCCCCTTCCTCTCTGTTCTCTCTGGGACTTTAATGATGTGTATTTTGATATGATTGATATTTTCCCTCAGGTCTCTGATGCTCTGTTCCTCTTTACTCATTTTGAAGTGTATCTAGTGAGTTTATTCATTTTAGTTATTGTATTTTGCAACTCCAGAAATTGTTAGATTCCTTTTTATGATTTATGTTTGTTTTTTGACATTTTATATTTGATGAAATATCTTTCTTCTACTTTACTTCTTTAGACATAGCTTCCTTTATGTCTTTGAATGTATGTATAATAGTTGGCTTAAAGTCTTTCTCTGGTAAGTCCAACACCTGAGCTCCCTCAGGCACAGTTTCTATTGACTGCTTTCTTTTCTTCTTTATTGTGTGCATAGATCATACTTTCCGTGTGTGTGTGTGTGTGTGTGTTTGAATGGCATAATTTTTTTTGTTGAAAACCAGACATTTTGTGTGATATAACCTGAGAACTCGGGAGATCAGATGCTTTCCTCCCTCCCCGGGGTTTACTATAGTTCTTGCTACTCACCTGTTGTTGCTGTTGCTGTTTGGTTGGTTTCATGACTTTCCTGATCTATTCTTTAGATCTGATCTAATTCTTTTTTTTTTTTAAGATTTTATTTAGTTATTTGACAGAGAGAGAGAGATCACAAGTAGGCAGAGAGAGAGGCCGAAAGAGAGGAAGGGAAGCAGGCTCCCTGCCCAGCAGAGAGCCTGATGTAGGGCTCGATCCCAGGACCCTGGGATCATGACCTAAGCCCAAGGCAGAGGCCTTAACCCACTGAGCCACCCAGGCACCCCTGAAGTCTGTATTCTTTGTGATATGTTATACCCAAAGCCTGCTTGGGTAGTTTAGTAATAGACTAATAATTATGATTTTCTTATATTCCTGGATCCAGGAATATAATATTCCTGAGGGGCTTTGTATAGTGTTGGGGCAGACACTTTACAAGCTGGTCGTCTTAGTCTTCACTTCCTGTTTCTACAGAACCTCAAGCTCAAGCAGAGGTGAGAGATGCACACTGTACTGTGCATGCATGTGGCATCTATATTCCCAGGAATGTGTTAGCACTTTGCAAAACCTCTAATTGGCATCTCATTCCCCAGTTTTGCCTTATGTTTTTTGGTCAGTCTCTTGTTAGCTGCAGATGACCTCAGGCAGCTTTAATGTTTCTATATTACTACTGCTTGTGGATTAAGATACTTTAATATCTGTATAAACTTCTGATTTCTGAACTGTTATTATTCTCATTTATAAATAAAGAAACCACATCTTCCTTATCCATTCATCCATTGAAGGTCATCTTGGTTTTTTCCACAATTTGGCGACTGGCCACTGCTACTATGATCATTGGGGTACAGTGGCCCTTCTTTTCACTACATCTGTATCTTTGGGGTAAATACCCAGTAGTGCAATTGCAGGGTCTTAGGGTAGCTCTTTCTTTCATTTCTTAAGGAATCTCCACACTGTTTTCCAAAGTGGCTGCACCAACTTGCATTCCCACCAACAGTGTAAGAGGGTTCCCCTTTCTCCACGTCCCCTCCAACACATGTTGTTTACTGTCTTACTCATTTTGGCCATTCTAACTGGTATAAGGTGGTATCTCAATGTGGTTTTGATTTGAATCTCCCTGATGGCTAGTGATGATGAACATTTTTTCATGTGTCTATTAGCCATTTGTATGCCTTCATTGGAGAAGTAAGTGTCTGTTCATGTCTTCTGCCCATTTTTTGACATGATTATCTGTTTTGTGTGTGTTGAGTTTAAGGAGTTCTTTTTTTTTTTTTTTTAAAGAAAGTTTTTTTTTTTTTTTAAGATTTTTTTATTTATTTGACAGACAGAGATCACAAGTTGGCAGAGAAGAGAGGGGGAAGCAGGCTCCCTACTAAGCAGAGAGCCTGATGTAGGGCTCAATCCCATTACCCTGAGACCATGACCCGAGCCGAAGGCAGAGGCTCAACCCACTGAGCCACCCAGGTGCACCGAGTTGGAGGAGTTCTTTATAGATCCTGGCTATCAGCCCTTTGTCTGTATTGTCATTTGCGAATATCTTCTCCTATTCCGTGGGTTGCCTCTTTGTTTTGTTGACTGTTTCCTTTACGATGCAGAAGCTGTTGACTTTGATGAAGTCCCACAAGTTCATTTTCACTTTTGTTCCCTTTGCCTTTGGAGACATGTCTTGAAAGAAGTTGCTGTGGCTGATGTTGAAGAGGTTACTGCCTATGTTCTCCTCTAGGATTCTGATGGATTCCTGCCTCACGCTGAGTTCTTTTATCCATTTCGATTTTATCTTTGTGTATGGTGTAAGAAATGGTCGAGTTTCATTCTTCTACATATAGCTCTCCAATTTTACCAGCACCATTTACTGAAGAGACTTTTTTCCACTGTATATTTTTTCCTGCTTTGTCAAAGATTATTTGACCATAGAGTTGAGGGTTCATTTCTGGACTCTCTACTCTGTTCCCCTGGTCTATGTGTCTGTTTTTATGCCAGTACCATGCTGTCTTGGTGATCACAGCTTTGTAGTAAAGCTTGAAATCAGGCACTATGGAGTATTATGCCTCCATCAGAAAGGATGAATACCCAACCTTTGTATCAGCATGGACAGGACTGGAAGAGATTATGCTGAGTGAAATAAGTCAAGCAGAGAGAGTCAATCATCATATGGTTTTGCTTATTTGTGGAGCATAAGAAATAACACGGAAGACATAGGGATATTGAGAGGAGAAAGGAGTTGGGGAAAATTGGAGGGGGAGATGAACTGTGAGAGACTATGGACTCTGAAAAACAATCTGAGGGTTTTGATGGGGGGGGCAGTAGGAGGTTGGGTGAGCCTGGTGGTGGATATTATGGAGGGCACATATTGCATGGAGAACTGAGTATGGTACATAAACAATGAATTCTGGAACACTGAAAAGAAATTTAAAAAAATAAATAAAAATTTTAAAAAGAAAGAAAGAGAGAGAAACCAAGACCCAGAAAAGTTAAGTCTATGCATATGTCACACTGCTGGTTAATGACTGCATCAGAATCCAAAACTCTGCAGACTGTCTCCTTCCAAAGCTCATGAGGATATGGCTGAATAGTAGTTTAAAATCACACAGTGGGGATATTTAAATACTCTGAATATGGAGTAGTCCAGTCTCTTGGACAGGATCCAATAGTTGAGAGAATGATGCTCTAATGGCAGAGTTCTACACCCACTGTAAGGACACCTGTTCTTACAACAGATATAAGGTGATATATCAACAACACTTGGAAGGTAGAAGAGAATATTCTCCTTTGGGAAGGAAAGATTCTTTCCATCTTTCCCACCATTTATAACAAGCTAGTCTCTTCCTTCTAGACATTGTACCTCCAGGATTGACCCACACCAATTTACTCTTTCAGTGCCAAGCTGGAAGTAAACACTTGTAGTGGTCCACATAAAGAAAGTGGATATCTGTGACTCAGTGCAACCATGACTCTCTGAACAACATTCTTTTGGGACTGCAGTTTTCTCCCTGTAAAATATGGAGCTCGATTAGATGACCTAAGGTCCCTTCCACCAAAATATGGAAGTCTAACCCAAAATCTAATTGAAAATCAAAGTGAAACTGCTGTAAGATGAGAGTATGGTAGGAGCCAGATAGCCCCAGAGACAGTTGTGAATTCTGTTTGCTCTAACCCCCTCCCTGTCACTTCTGCTCAAAAAAAGGGACTAGGAAGTGTCCCTTGTACAAGCATGAGAAATAGAACTCCTGGAACCTTTTGTTTTTATGTCACAATGAGGCAGCTAGTATTTATTTCCAAGGTCAATATTGACTGAAACAAAGCTAAGTCATACTTTGAACATGACTCAGCAGTAGAATAATAAAATTCCCATGGAAGTTTTCCACTGGTCAATGAATCAACTTATAACAGTCAGAGATACTTAAAAAAAGATTTTGTTTGAGTCTTTTTAAATGCTAAGTACAGAAATATCAGAGTGAAAAATGTACCCAGGAAATAACACACAGGGGCTGGCTATAAGTAACAGGAGTAGAGTTTTTGTTTTTGTTTTTGTTTTAAGCAAACATACCAGAGCTTGTACATGCTTCTATCTGACTTCAAAGCAATCACTCCAAAGAGAATACCATCTCAAAACATTTAGGAATACTTTTAGTCTTCAGAGTCAGGGATCACTGTCTTTAATATCCTAAGAGGAGTTCAACATTAAATATTTGAGAATGGGCTTAATTTGTGAAACTAATCACAAATTAGACCAGAGCTTTGCAGCATGAAAAGAAAGATAGTCAAGATAAGTAATATAAGTAAAAGTAAAAGATAAGTAATATAAGTAAAATCACTCTGGATTTCTAAATTGGGTGTGACTTCATTGACCATTTTTTGGTAGAGTAGAATAGAGTAGAGCCATGCTCTCTACCTTTTTGCTAATAGACCAGTATTTATTTCTGATGCTCTTGGCATCAGTCAGGCTCTGGCCAGACACACATGGCATAGTCAAAAGGCAAAAGGACATAAATGAAAAGGGTTAAGGAAGGCCTTTTTATAGTGGCATTGATGGGACAGAGCACGGCTTTGGAGAAGCCAGTGGAGGACAATGCATATATATTATTGTGAGCATTGGTTCTCTCTGTTCCAAACAGCAAGGAGTGGGTCTATTTCACGGTAGAGTAAAAGTGTCTTTTTAGACAAGTTGGTGTCTAAAAATCAATTAAGTTATTTCTGTCTGAGGAAAAGATAGGCTTTTCAATAAATAAGTTGGGACTGATAGCCCCTTGGAAAAGTTTAAAAGTGAATCTAATCCTCACATTGAGATAAACTCCAAATAGATCAGAGATCCAAATGTAAATGCGAAACCAAATAAGTATTGCACGTGAATTACTTTATAAACCAGAAATGAGGAAAGCCTTTCAAAATCCAGGAACCAAATTAGGGAAAGGTTGATAAAATTTGCTATCAAACAAACAAAACAAAACACCCTACTAAGCCAAATCAAAAGGCAAATGCAAACCAAGGAGAGCATTTACAACTTATATCACAGAGGAAGGCAAGTATATAGAGAACATTTAGAAATGGAGAAGCCCCCAAATTGAATAGAAATATAGATGAGAGTCATGACCGGAGAGAAATGTGAGAAAAGAGAAAAAGAAATATGAGTTGCTCCTCACACACATGAAATGATGCTCGTGTTCCCTTATAAGAGAAAGGCAAATTAAAACTTTGCTGAACCTAAAATTTTGACAACATTTTCTATTAAGAGTAGAAGCACAAAATGGAACAAAGCTATGCAATGGGGATTTGGCAAAATTTGACAAAATTACATATGCATTAACCTTGACCCATCAACACCACTTTTAGGAAGCTATCCTGAAAGTACACCTTTGTAAATTCATACAAGGTTATGCAACACAATATTGTCTACAGTACCAAAACTTTAGAAACAACCTAAATGTTCATCAACAGGGCAGTGGGCAAATAAAGTGCAGTACATACACAAATTAGAGAGGAGGCAGTCAAAAATATACAAAGGAAAATGTGAACTGAGATAATTTCCAAAATATACTTTTAGATTTAGCACATAGCAGTACATAGAATAGGTACTATATACTTTGTGTTTAGGAATAAATGGTGGAGTTTGGAGGAAGAGGGTGGAGTAGGGGACCCTAGTTTCATCTGGTCCCTTGAATTCAGCTAGTTAGCTATCAAACTACTCTGAACACCTGTGTACTCAACCTGAGATTTAAGAAAAGAATTGCTGCAATTCTACAAATAGAAAAGTGACCACTTTTTGCAAGGTAGTGGGTGTGGAGAAGTAAATCTGAGGTGATATATCAGAAGATAAACCATGAGAGGAGGGAGCCTCCATAAGCCAGCACTGGAAGGTGGTATAGCAGTGGAGCACAAAATCAGAACTTTTACAAGTCAGCTCCAGTGGGGGACATCCCTGCCTATAAGGTAGCAAAGTGGAGCAGAATCCTAGGTGGGACAGTATGGTCTCAGGATCTCCAGGGTCACAGGAAGACTGGGGTGCCCGAGTATAGCTCCCAGACATCAGATAGGGAAGCTGGCGGCAATCAATGAGCCTAGGACTGGGCTTTCAGCTCACTGTTGCCTTAAACCATAACTGCAGCACATCCTGGTGACTGCTCTCTGAGCAGGGGCTCAGCAAGCAGTAGAACCACAGTGAGACTCTCCTTCTTTCCCTGGAGGAGTGGCGTAGGTACATACCAAAGAAATCTGCAGGACTTGGAGTATTGAGTGGTGCAGTGTCGAATTTTGCCAAAGTAGTCTGCAAAGTCTCAAAATGGGGTCATGTACCTGAGACAAAAATGCTTGGACACAGGCTGGGTGAAAAAAGAGTGGGGACAGAAACTGGGGAGACGAGGCGATTAACTGCTTTTCTCTGAGGACCACTGAAGAGTGGGGGCTGCAATCTTCCAGCTCTAGGACTGGAGAATGGGACACCACCATTTTTATTTTCATCCTCTAAAGTGACACAGAAAGCCTTTAGGGAACGAAAGCCACACAGAGCGATCTGGAGCCACTTATGCTGAGCCAGGGCCCCTGGCAAAGATGGTGCAACTCCTCTTGACCAAAGGTGCCTGTGAATCAGTGCAACAGGCCTCTGCCTCAGAAGACCAGCAGGAACATTAGGCTAACAGCAAGTATACAGATCACACAACACTGAAAAACTCCAGTGCTATGGAAAAATAGTATGTACAATTCAATATTTTTTCTCATGATTCTTTAGCCTTTCAGTTTAAAATTACTTTTCTCTTTTTTTTCCTTTGTAACTAGTTTTTTTTATTTTACGAACAGTTTTAAGCCTTTTTTTTAAAAAAATGAACTATTTTTTAAAAAGATTTTACTTATTTATTTATTTGAGAGAGAGAGCACAGAGGGAGAGTGATAGGGAGACGCAGATTTTCTACCAAGAGCCTGATGCAGGGCTCAATCACAGGACCCTGAGATCATGACTCAACTGAAAGTAGATGCTTAATCAACTGAGCCATCCAGGTGCACTTTTTAAGCCTTTTTGAATTTTCATTTTTACAGTTACATTTTATATATTATATATATTATATTATATTACATTTTACAGTTACATTTTATATATTATATATAATATAATATAATTAATTATATATCAATATTTATATATTATATATATTCTTCATTTTTGGATTTCTTTCATTTTGGATTTCTTTCATTATATTAAATCATATATATATATATGTGTGTGTGTGTGTGTGTATACATATATATATATTCTTTACAATTTGGGGATCTAATTTCTTCTAACAAACAGGCCAAAATACACCCAGGACCTAGCATATTATCCTGTTCTTTCCACTGTTCTCTCTCTCCCTCACCTTTTGTTTTGTTTTGTTTTTTGGCTTCCGATCTCTTCTGATTTGTTTAGTGTATATTTTGTTGGGGTTGTGGTTAATGTTTTTTGTATTTTGTTCTCTTGTTCATCTATTGTTCTCTGGACAAAATGACAAGATGGAAAAATTCACCCAGGGCAGTGGGGGACAACAAGAGGCAGTACTGCCATAGATTTAATAAATATGGATATTAGTAAAATATCAGAGCTATAATTCATAATAACAATTATAAAGATACTAGCTGGCCTTGAAAAAGCATAGAAGACCCTGGAGAATCCCTTTCTAGAGAGATAACTGAAATCTAATCAGATCAGGAAAAAAAGGTGTATTACTGAGATGCAATAAAAAATGGAGGCACTAGGGACACCTGGGTGGCTCAGATGGTTAAGCATCTGCCTTTGGCTGAGGTCATGATCTCTGGATCGTGGGATTGAGTGCTGCATTGGACACCCTGCTTAGCGGGGAGTCTGTTTCTCCCTCTCCTTCTGCCCTCCCTGCCACTCATGCTCTCTCTATTTCAAATGAATAAAAAAAAATTTTTTTTTAAAAAGAGAGACTCTAACTGCTAGAATAAATGAGGCAGAAGAAAGAATCCGTGACAAAGAAGATAAAACAATAGGGCATAAAGAGGAAAAGAGATATAAACAACTACTGGACCATGAGGGGAGGATTCAGGAGATCAGCAATACCATAAAGCAAAACAATAGTAGAATAATTGGGGTCCCAGAAGAAGAGGAAAGAGAGAGAGGGGCAGCTGATATATTGGAGCAAATTGTACCTGAGAACTTACCTAATCTGGGGAAGGAAACAAGCATTCAAGTCCAGGAAGCACAGAGAACCCCCCTAAAAATTAATAAAAATAGGTCAATACCTTGACATAATAGTGAAGCTTGAAATTTTCAGAGATAAAAGGAAAATCCTGAAAGCAGCTCTAACTACAGAGGTAGAAACATAAGGCTGGCAGCAGACCTATTCACAGAGACCTGGCAGGCCTGAAAGAGCTGGCATGATATATTCAGGATGCTAAATGAGAAAAATATACAGCTAAGAATACTTTATCCAGCAATGTTGTCATTCAAAATAGGAGAGATAAAAGAGCTTTCAGGACAAACACAAACTAAAAGAATTTGTGATCACTAAACCAGACTTGCAAGAAATATTAAAGGGGATCCTTTAACTGAAGAGAGAACCCAAAGTAACACAGAAACAGACAATATACAGAAATAGTGATTTTACAGGTAATACAATGGCACTACATTCATATCTTTCAATAGTCACTCTGAATGTAAATGGGTTAAGCGCTCCAATCAAAACACACAGAGTATCTTATTGGATAAAAAAGCAAGACCCATTGATATGCTGTCTGCAAGAGACTCATTTTAGACCCAAAGACACCTCCAGTTTGAAAGGGAGGGGATGGCAAACCATTTGTCATGCTAATTGACATCAAAAGAAAGCTGGAGTAGCAATCCTTATATCAGACAAACTAGATTTTAAACCAAAGACTATAGTGAGGGTGAAGAGGGACACTATATTATAATTAAAGAGTCTATCCAACAAGAAGATCTAACAATTATAAAAATATATACTCATGACTTGGGAGCAGCCAATTATATAAACCAATTAAAAACAAAATTAAAGAAACACATTGATAATACACGTATAGCAGGGGACTTCAACACCCCATTCACAGCAATGGACAGATCATCTAAATAGAAGATCAACAAGGAAACAAGGGTTTTGAATGATACACTGGACCAGGTAGACTTCAGAGATATATTTGGAGCATTCCTCCTAAAGCAAGACAATACACATTCTTCTCAACTGCACATGGAACATTCTCCAGAATAGATCACATACTGAGTCACAAATCAGGTCTAAACTGGTACCAAAAGACTGGGATTATTCCCTACATATTTTTAGTCACAGTGCTTTGAAATTTGAACTCAGCCACAAGAGGAACTTTGGAAGGAACTCAAATGCTTGGAGGTTAAAGAACATCCTACTAAGGAATGGGTCAACCAGAAAATTAAAGAAGTATTTAAAAATTCATGGAAAAAAATGAAAATGAAAACACAGCTAGCTACTCAAAACCTTTGGAATACTGCAAAGGTGGTCCTAAGAGGGAAGTACATTGCAGTACAAGACTTCCTCAAGAAACAAGGAAAGTCAAGTCTCAAATACACAACCCAACCATACATCTAAAGGAACTGGAGAAAGAACAGCAAATAAAACCTAAACAAAGCAGAAGATGAGAATTGATAAAGATTAGAGCAGAAATGAATTGAGATATCACCTTACACCAGTTAGAATGGCCAAAATTAACAAAACAGGAAACAACATGTGTTGGAGAGGATGTGGAGAAAGGGGAACCCTCTTACACTGTTGGTGGGAATGCAAGTTGGTGCAGCCTCTTTGGAGAACAGTGTGGAGATTCCTCAAGAAATTAAAAATAGAGCTTCCCTATGACCCTGCCATTGCACTCCTGGGTATTTACCCCAAAGACACAGATGTCGTGAAAAGAAGGGCCATCTGTACCCCAATGTTTATAGCAGCAATGGCCACAGTCACCAAACTATGGAAAGAACCAAGATGCCCTTCAACGGATGAATGGATAAGGAAGATGTGGTCCATATACACTATGGAGTATTATGCCTCCATCAGAAAGGATGAATACCCAACTTTTGTAGCAACATGGATGGGACTGGAAGAGATTATGCTGAGTGAAATAAGTCAAGCAGAGAGAGTCAATTATCATATGGTTTCACTTATTTGTGGAGCATAACAAATAGCATGGAGGACAAGGGCCATTAGAGAGAAGTAGGGAATTTGGGTAAATTGGAAGGGGAGGTGAACCATGAGAGACTATGGACTCTGAAAAACAATCTGAGGGGTTTGAAGTGGCGGGGGGGGTGGGAGGTTGGGGTACCAGGTGGTGGGTATTATAGAGGGCACGGCTTGCATGGAGCACTGGGTGTGGTGAAAAAATAATGAATAATGTTTTTCTGAAAATAAATAAATTGAAAAAAAAATGAATGAGATAGAAACCAAAAAAAAAACAGTAGAATAGATCAACAAAACTAATTCTTTGAAAGAATTAGTAAGATCAATAAACCCCTAGCCAGACTTATCAAAAAGAAAAGAGATAGGACCCAAATTAATAAAATCATGAATGAAAGAGGAGATATCACAGCTAACACCAAAGAAATACAAGCAAGTATAAGAACATATTATGAGAAACTATAGGCCAGCAAATTAGGCAATCTGGAAGAAATGGATGCATTCCTAGAAACATATAAACTGCCAAAACTGAAATGGGAAGAAATAGGAAACCTGAACAGACCCATAATCAGCAAGGAAATTGAAGTACTAATTTAAAATCTCCCAATAAGTGAGTCTAGGGCTGCATGTCTTCCCAGGGGAATTCTACTAAACATTTAAAGAAGAATTAATACCTATTTTTCTGAAGCTGTTTCAAAAAATAGAAATGGAAGGAAAACTTCCAATCTCTTTCTATGAGTCCATCATTACCGATTCCAAAACCAGACAAAGACCTCACCCAAAAGGAGAATTACAGGCTAATATCCGTGATGAACATGGATGCAAAAATTCTCATGAAGGTACTAGCCAATAGGCTCCAACAGTACTTTAAAAATGTTTTTACCACAACCAAGTAGGATTTACTCCTGGGATGCAACGGTGGTTCAACATCCTCAAATTAATCAATGTGATACACTAAAATGTGATACATGACATTACTGTGATACACTAAATTAATAAAAGAAAGGACAAGAAACATATGATCCTCTCAATAGATGCAGAAAAAGCACTTGACAAAATACAGCATTTTTCTTGATTAAAGCTCTCCACAGTGTAGGGATAGAGGGAATAAACCTCAAGATCATAAAAGCCAAATATGAAAAGCCCACAGTGAATATCATTCTCAATGCGGAAATATTGAGAGCTTTTCCCCTAAGGTCAGGAACATGGAAGAGATGTTTATTCTCAGCACTGTTGTTCAATGTGATACTGGAAGTCCTAGCCTCTGCAATCAGACAACTAAAAGTAAAAAGCATCCAAATCAGCAAAGAAGTCAAACACTAACTTTTCACAGATAACATGATACATCATGTGGAAAACTCAGAAGACTTCACTCCAAAATTGCTAGAACTCATACAGCAATTCAGTAACATGGCATTATACAAAACCAATGCACAGAAATCAGTTGCGTTTCAACACAATAACAATGAGACAGAAGAAAGGGAAATCAAGAAGTTAATACAATTTACAATTGCAGCCAAAACCATAAGCTACCTAGGAATAAACCTAAGCAAAGAGGCAAGGCTATGTACTCTGAAAACTATAAAACACTCATAAAGAAATTGAGGAAGACACAAAGAAATGGAAAAACATTCCATGTTCATGGACTGGAAAAACAAATATTGTTAAAATGTCTGTGCTTTCCAGAGCAATCTATACAGTCAGTACAATCCCTATCAAAACATCATCCCCCTTTTTCATAGAGCTGGAACAAGTCCTAAAATTTGTATGGAACTAGAAAAGACCCAAATATTCAAAGGAATGTTGAAAAAGAAAACCAAAACTGGTACCATCACAATTCCAGACTTCAAGCTCTATTACAAAGCTGTTTCATCAAGACAGTATGGTATTGGCACAAGAACAGACACATAGGTCAATGGAACAGAATAGAGAACGCAGAAATGGACCCTCTACTCTATCGTCAACTAATCTTCGGCAAAGCAGGAAAGAATATCCAATGGAAAACACAGTCTCTTCAACAAATTGTGTTGGGAAAATTGGATAGCTACTTGCATAAGAATAAAACTGGACCATTTCCTTGACACCATACACACAAATAGACTCAAAATGGATGAAAGACCTAAATGTAAGACAAGAATCCATCAAAATCCTAGAGACCATATGCAGAAACTTCTTTGACCCGCACCACAACAACTTTTTGCTAGATATGTCTCCAAAGGCAAGGGAAACAAAGGCAAAAATGAACTATTGTGACTTTATTTAAAAATGCTTTTGTACAGCAAAGGAAACAGCCAACAAAACAAAAAACAACCTACAGTATGGGAGAAGATTTTTGCAAATGTTTTATCAGATAAAGGGGTAGTATCCACAATCTATAGAGAAGTTACCAAACTCAAAACCCCAAGGACAAATATAATCCAGTCAAGAAATGGACAGAAGACATGAACAGATATTTCTCCAAAGAAGACATATGAATGGCCAACAGATGCATGAAAAAATGCTCAACATCCCCCAGCATCAGGGAAATACAGATGAAAACCACAATGAGATACCATCTCACACCAGTCAGAATGGCTAAACAAGTGAGGAAACAACAAATGTTGGTGAGGATGCAGAGAAAGGGGAACCCTTTTAAATTGCTGGTTGGATTGCAAGCTGGTACATTCACTATAGAAAACAGTATGGAGGTTCCTCAAAAAGTTAAAAATGGAGCTACACTATGACCCAGCAAGTGTACTACTAGGTATATATCACAAAGATACAAATGTAGTGATCCAAAGGGACACCTGCACCCAATATTTATAGCAGCAATGCCCATTATAGCCAAACTATGGAAAGAGCCCAGACATCCATCAACAAATGAATGGATAAAGAAGATGTGGTATACATTTTATACAAAGGAATAGTGCTCAGCCATCAGAAGAACCCCCAAAATCTTGACATTTCAATGACATGGATGGACCTAGAAGGTATTATGCTGAAGGAAATAAGTCAATCAGAGAATTAACAATTATCATATGATCTCACTCATATGTGGAATTTAAGAAACAATACAGAGGAGTATAGAAAAAGGGAGGGAAAAATAAAAATTTAATCAGTGAGAAAAAAAACTCATGAGACTCTTTTTAAAAAAAAAATTTTAGTTTTTAATTTCAGTGTACCAGAATTCATTGTTTATGTACCACACCCAATTCTCCATGCAATATGTGCCCTCCATAATACCCATTACTAGGCTCACCCAACCTCCTACCCCCCACCCCTTCAAAACCCTCAGGCTGTTTTTCAGAGTCCATAGTCTCTCATGGTTCGTCTCCCCCTCCAATTTCTCCCAACTCCCTTCTCCTGTCCATCTCCCCATGTCCTCCGTGTTATTTCTTATGCTCCACAGATAAGTGAAACCATATGATAATTGACTCTCTCTGCTTGACTTATTTCACTCAGCATAATCTCTTCCAGTCCCGTCCATGTTGATACAAAAGTTGGGTATTCATCCTTTCTGATGGAGGCATAATACTCCATAGTGTATATGGACCACATCTTCTTTATCCATTCGTCCGTTGAAGGGCATCTTGGTTCTTTCCACAGTTTGGCGACCATGGCCATTGCTGCTATGAACATTGGGGTACAGATGGCCCTTCTTTTCACTACATCTGTATCTTTGGGGTAAATACCTAGTAGTGCAATTGCAGGGTCATAGGAAGTTCTATTCCATAAGAGACTCTTAACTATAGGAAACAAACTGATGGTTGCTGGAGGGGAGGTGGGTGGGAGCATGGGGTATTAGGGTGATGTGCATTAAGGAAGGCACACAATGTAATGAGCACTGGGTGTTATAGACAACTGATGAAGCACTGAACTCTACCTTTGAAATTAATAGTACACTATATGTTGATTAATAAAATTAAAGAAAAATAAAATTAGGAATAAGAATATGTTTACATATATGTTTATATTTTCAAAAAGAGGTGATAGAATTAGTTACCTATAGGGGATGAGGAAATGGAGAGAAGGGAGAAGGCTGGAAGTGAAACTTCAGTGAATTTAATTACCTTTTCATACAGTTTATACTTTAGGTTCAGGTAAGTGTTTTACATATTTAAAAAATTAAAATGCAGGTGAAAATAAATATATTATACAAAACAAGATTTTTGGTGTAAGAAAAATTAAATGCAAAGCAAATATTAAATTAAAATAATAAAACACTATAAGATTAAATTTGAATTGAGAATAACCCTATAGACTCAACTTTTAAAAGTGCACCTTTCCTATATATGTATGCTGAAAGGGCCAGGAAGCAATGATAACCTAGTATCAGTGAACACTCTTGCCTCCAGATCTTGGTTTCTAAATATGATTTCTCACCAATAGGGAGAATGTACTTATTCTTAGGAGATGCATGTTGAAATATTTAGAAGTAAATTAGTATGAATCTAACTGCGGGTAGATGTGTGTGTGGTAAGGATCCAATTATTGCACCATGTAATCCCCTTTCCCACACGTGGCATCACTCTGAAGAGTTAATTCCAGCTGCCCACACTCTCTTGTGGACATGGCCTCCATTCTGAAAATTAATCAAAGTCTGAAAAGATGTAAATTACTAAATTGCATGTCTCTGAGCCTCAGAGACCCTAAAGGTGAGCAATGCCATGTGAGCTTTAATTTTCTGCTTAAAGCTACTTGAATCCTTTCAGTGTGAGATATTTAAAATAGGACACACGGGACTTCAATCTTAGTGGCCAAAAGTAGTTCATTGAAATACCATTTCCCAGTGCTTCTTTGGTTTCTTTGGCTGTGAGAGCTGAGAGTTTGCATTAGCAGTTACTGGCTTTGCTGTGGCTTTGATCTTTCTGCAGGAATTGGGAAATGTGGGTTCTTCTGGGGTTCCATGATTAACTTGTCATGTAGCTTGGGGGCAAGTCATATTGCATTTGGGATGTTTGTTTTTCAACTGCCAAATATGAGTGTTGGACTTGATATTTTTTTCCACTGTAAATTTTTGTGATTTTGAATTTTCTCCAAGTAGAGCAATGTATCTACAAATAACAGGAGCAGCGAGAGAGAGAGAGAGAAGAAGAAGAAGCCTTCCTCGGATATGAGGTGCCACCTGGAGTAGTTTAATCTTTTCCAGCCATTTTTTTAAAATTAATCCTGTATCAAATTCTTTAAACATGTTAAAAATGGGTAAGGGCAGTAGGTGGTTCCTTGATTATAAGAACAGTGTTTTGGGATATGATTTTATTGATAATTATCCTTAATTCCAACAATAATTTTTTGAAAGATTTTATTTATTTATTAGAGAGAGAGAGAGAGCACACAGGAGCAGGGGGAGGAGTAGAGCGAGAGGGAGAAGCAGACCAACCGCTGGACAAGGAGCCCGATGCAGGGCTCAGTTAGAGATCATGACCTGAACACAAGTAAATGTTTAACCGACTGAGCCACGCAGGTGCCCCAATAATTTTTTTTTTAATTGAAAAGCCAATTTTATTTCTATGATAGACAAAACATTATACATAACAGGATAATATAAGGCAAAAGCTGCCTTTTGAGAGTTTTGGTGACATTTATGTGTCTGAAACGTGTACTTTTCTATCACTAAGTTACAGTTGACACAATTAGCATGGAGAAAAATTTAATTCAGTTGAATCAGAAGGGGAAGCTTAAGTTGCACATTATAGAATATAAGTTCTCATAGTTTAACAGAATTTAATTGACCTTCGTTTTGTGATTATTAAGAACTTGCATTTTTTTTTATGTCTGTTTTTTTTTTCCAATTTATTTATTTTCAGAAAAACAGTATTCATTATTTTTTCACCACACCCAGTCCTCCATGCAAGCTGTGCCCTCTATAATACCCACCACCTGGTACCCCAACCTCCCACCCCCCCGCCAATGCAAACCCCTCAGATTGTTTTGCAGAGTCCATAGTCTCTCATGGTTCATCTCCCCTTCCAATTTACCCAAAAGAACATACCCTCCCCAATGTCCATAACCCTACCCGCCTTCTCCAACCCCCCTCCCCCCAGCAACCCACAGTTTGTTTCGTGAGATTAAGAGTCACTTATGGTTTTTCTCCCTCCCTATCCCATCTAGTTTCATGGATTCTTCTCCTACCCACTTAAGCCCCCATGTTGCATCACCACTTCCTCATATCAGGGAGATCATATGATATTTGTCTTTCTCCCCTTGACTTATTTCGCTAAGCATGATACGCTCTAGTTCCATCCATGTTGTCGCAAATGGCAAGATTTCGTTTCTTTTGATGGCTGCATAGTATTCCATTGTGTATATATACCACATCTTCTTGATCCATTCATCTGTTGATGGACATCTAGGTTCTTTCCATAGTTTGGCTATTGTGGACATTGCTGCTATAAACATTCGGGTGCACGTGCCCCTTTGGATCACTACGTTTGTATCTTTAGGGTAAATACCCAGTAGTGCAATTGCTGGGTCATAGGGCAGTTCTATTTTCAACATTTTGAGGAACCTCCATGCTGTTTTCCAGAGTGGTTGCACCAGCTTGCATTCCCACCAACAGTGTAGGAGGGTTCCCCTTTCGCCGCATCCTCGCCAGCATCTGTCATTTCCTGACTTGTTGATTTTAGCCATTCTGACTGGTGTGAGGTGATATCTCATTGTGGTTTTGATTTGTATTTCCCTGATGCCGAGTGATATGGAGCACTTTTTCATGTGTCTGTTGGCCATCTGGATGTCTTCTTTGCAGAAACGTCTGTTCATGTCCTCTGCCCATTTTTTGATTGGATTATTTGTTCTTTGGGTGTTGAGTTTGTTAAGTTCTTTATAGATTTTGGACACTAGTCCTTTATCTGATATGTCGTTTGCAAATATCTTCTCCCATTCTGTCAGTTGTCTTTTGGTTTTGTTAACTGTTTCCTTTGCTGTGCAAAAGCTTTTGATCTTGATGAAATCCCAATAGTTCATTTTTGCCCTTGCTTCCCTTGCCTTTGGCGATGTTCCTAGGAAGATGTTGCTGCGGCTGAGGTCGAAGAGGTTGCTGCCTGTGTTCTCCTCAAGGATTTTGATGGATTCCTTTCTCACATTTAGGTCCTTAATCCATTTTGAATCTATTTTTGTGTGTGGTGTAAGGAAATGGTCCAATTTCATTTTTCTGCACGTGGCTGTCCAATTTTCCCAACACCATTTATTGAAGAGGCTGTCTTTTTTCCATTGGACATTCTTTCCTGCTTTGTCGAAGATTAGTTGACCATAGAGTTGAGGGTCTATTTCTGGGCTCTCTATTCTGTTCCATTGATCTATGTGTCTGTTTTTGTGCCAGTACCATGCTGTCTTGATGATGACAGCTTTGTAATAAAGCTTGAAGTCCGGAATTGTTATGCCACCAACTTTGGCTTTGTTTTTCAATATCCCTTTGGCTATTCGAGGTCTTTTCTGGTTCCATATAAATTTTAAAATTATTTGTTCTATTTCTTTGAAAAAGATGGATGGTACTTTGATAGGAATTGCATTAAATGTGTAGATTGCTTTAGGCAGCATAGACATTTTCACAATATTTATTCTTCCAATCCAGGAGCATGGAATATTTTTCCATTTCTTTGTGTCTTCCTCAATTTCTTTCATGAGTACTTTATAGTTTTCTGAGTATAGATTCTTAGCCTCTTTGGTTAGGTTTATTCCTAGGTATCTTATGGTTTGGGGTGCAATTGTAAATGGGATTGACTCCTTAATTTCTCTTTCTTCTGTCTTGTTGTTGGTGTAGAGAAATGCAACTGATTTCTGTGCATTGATCTTATATCCTGACACTTTACTGAATTCCTGTATAAGTTCTAGCAGTTTTGGAGTGGAGTCTTTTGGGTTTTCCACATAGAGTATCATATCATCTGCGAAGAGTGATAATTTGACTTCTTCTTTGCCGATTTGGATGCCTTTAATTTCCTTTTGTTGTCTGATTGCTGAGGCTAGGACTTCTAGTACTATGTTGAATAGCAGTGGTGATAATGGACATCCCTGCCGTGTTCCTGACCTTAGTGGAAAAGCTTTCAGTTTTTCTCCATTGAGAATGATATTTGCAGTGGGTTTTTCATAGATGGCTTTGATGATATTGAGGTATGTGCCCTCTATCCCTACACTTTGAAGGGTTTTGATCAGGAAGGGATGCTGTACTTTGTCAAATGCTTTTTCAGCATCTATTGAGAGTATCATATGGTTCTTGTTCTTTCTTTTATTGATGTGTTGTATCACATTGACTGATTTGCGGATGTTGAACCAACCTTGCAGCCCTGGAATAAATCCCACTTGGTCGTGGTGAATAATCCTTTTAATGTACTGTTGAATCCTATTGGCTAGTATTTTGGTGAGAATTTTCGCATCTGTGTTCATCAAGGATATTGGTCTATAGCTCTCTTTTTTGATGGGATCCTTGTCTGGTTTTGGGATCAAGGTGATGTTGGCCTCATAAAATGAGTTTGGAAGTTTTACTTCCATTTCTATTTTTTGGAACAGTCTCAGGAGAATAGGAATTAGTTCTTCTTTAAATGTTTGGTAGAATTCCCCCGGGAAGCCGTCTGGCCCTGGGCTTTTCTTTGTTTGGAGATTTTTAATGACTGTTTCAATCTCCTTACTGGTTATGGGTCTGTTCAGGCTTTCTATTTCTTCCTGGTTCAGTTGTGGTAGTTTATATGTTTCTAGGAATGCATCCATTTCTTCCAGATTGTCAAATTTGTTGGCGTAGAGTTGCTCATAGTATGTTCTTATAATAGTTTGTATTTCTTTGGTGTTAGTTGTGACCTCTCCTCTTTCATTCACGATTTTATTTATTTGGGTCCTTTCTCTTTTCTTTTTGATAAGTCTGGCCAGGGGTTTATCAATTTTATTAATTCTTTCAAAGAACCAGCTCCTACTTTGGTTGATTTGTTCTATTGTTTTTTTGGTTTCTATTTCATTGATCTGCTCTGATCTTTATGATTTCTCTTCTCCTGCTGGGCTTAGGGTTTCTTTCTTGTTCTTTCTCCAGCTCCTTTAGGTGTAGGGTTAGGTTGTGTACCTGAGACCTTTCTTGTTTCTTGAGAAAAGCTTGTACCGCTATATATTTTCCTCTCAGGACTGCCTTTGTTGTGTCCCACAGATTTTGAACCGTTGTATTTTCATTATCATTTGTTTCCATGATTTTTTTCAATTCTTCTTTAATTTCCCGGTTGACCCATTCATTCTTTAGAAGGATGCTGTTTAGTCTCCATGTATTTGTGTTCTTTCCAAACTTCCTCTTGTGGTTGAGTTCTAGCTTCAGAGCATTGTGGTCTGAAAATATGCAGGGAATGATCCCAATCTTTTGATACTGGTTGAGTCCTGATTTAGGACCAAGGATGTGATCTATTCTGGAGAATGTTCCATGTGCACTAGAGAAGAATGTGTATTCTGTTGCTTTGGGATGAAATGTTCTGAATATATCTGTAATGTCCATCTCATCCAGTGTATCATTTAAGGCCTTTATTTCCCTGTTGATCTTTTGCTTGGATGATCTGTCCATTTCAGTGAGGGGAGTGTTAAACTCCCCTACTATTATTGTATTATTTTTGATGTGTTTCTTTGATTTTGTTATTAATTGGTTTATATAGTTGGCTGCTCCCACGTTGGGGGCATAGATATTTAAAATTGTTAGATCTTCTTGTTGGACAGACCCTTTGAGTATGATATAGTGTCCTTCCTCATCTCTTGTTATAATCTTTGACTCAAAATCTAATTGATCTGATATAAGGATTGCCACTCCTGCTTTTTTCTGATGTCCATTAGCATGGTAAGTTCTTTTCCACCCCCTCACTTTAATTCTGGAGGTGTCTTCGGGCTTAAAATGAGTGTCTTGGAGGCAACATATAGATGGGTTTTGTTTTTTTATCCATTCTGATACCCTGTGTCTTTTGATTGGGGCATTTAGCCCATTAACATTCAGGGTAACTATTGAGAGATATGATTTTAGTGCCATTGTATTGCCTGTAAGGTGACTGTTACTGTATATTGTCTCTGTTCCTTTCTGATCTACCACTTGTAGGCTCTCTCTTTGCTTAGAGGACCCCTTTCAGTATTTCCTGTAGAGCTGGTTTGGTGTTTGCAAATTCTTTCAGTTTTTGTTTGTCCTGGAAGCTTTTAATCTCGCCTTCTATTTTCAATAATAGCCTAGATGGATATAGTATTCTTGGCTGCATGCTTTTCTCGTTTAGTGCTCTGAAAATATCATGCCAGCTCTTTCTGGCCTGCCAGGTCTCTGTGGATAAGTCAGCTGTCAATCGAATACTTTTACCATTGTATGTTACAGACTTCTTTTCCCGGGCTGCTTTCAGGATTTTCTCTTTGTCACTAAGGCTTGTAAATTTTACTATTAGGTGACGGGGTGTGGGCCTATTCTTATTGATTTTGAGGGGCGTTCTCTGAACCTCCTGAATTTTGATGCTCGTTCCCTTTGCCATGTTGGGGAAATTCTCCCCAATAATTCTCTCCAGTATACCTTCTGCTCCCCTCTCTCTTTCTTCTTCTTCTGGAATCCCAATTATTCTAATGTTGTTTTGTCTTATGGTGTCACTTATCTCTCGAATTCTCCCCTCATGGTCCAGTAGCTGTTTGTCCCTCTTTTGCTCAGCTTCTTTATTCTCTATTATTTGGTCTTCTATATCGCTAATTCTTTCTTCTGCCTCATTTATCCTAGCAGTGAGAGCCTCCATTTTTGATTGAATTTCATTAATAGCTTTTTTGATTTCAACTTGGTTAGATTTTAGTTCTTTTATTTCTCCAGAAAGGGCTTTTATATCTCTGGAGAGGGTTTCTCTAATATCTTCCATGCCTTTTTCAAGCCCGGCTATAACCTTGAGAATTGTCATTTTGAACTCTAGATCTGACATATTACCAATGTCTGTATTGATTAGGTCCCTAGCCTTCGGTACTGCCTCTTGTTCTTTTTTTTGTTGTGAGTTTTTCCGCCTTGTCATTTTGTCCAGCTAAGAGTATATGAAGGAGCAAGTAAAATACTAAAAGGGTGGCAACAATCCCAGGAAAATATGCTTTAACCAAATCAGAAGAGATCCCAAGTCATGAGGGGGGATTTCTCCCCCCTCACGATTGTGTGAGGGATCTCCTCTGATTGGGATCTCCTTTGATTGGGATCTCCCAATCTCTTCTGATTGGGATCTCTTTGATTTGGGGATAAAAAGAGGTTCAAAAAGAAAGAAAGAAAAAAAAGAAAAAAAGAATTAAAAAAAAAGAGATTGAATTAAAAATTCAATCAAGAATTTTAAAAAGAATTAAGAAAAAAAAGATTGAAGAGATTAGGATCTCTTCTGGTTTGGGGATAAAAAGAGGTTCAAAAATAAAGAAAGGAAAAAAAAGAATTAAAAAAAAAGAAAATGAATAAAGAAAAGTATAAAAAAGAAAAATATATATATATTAGATAATCTAGTTAAAAAACGTTAAAAAAGAAAAGGGTAAAAGTTATAAAAAATTTTAGCAGAAGAAGAGAAAAAAAAATGAAAAAGAAAAAAAATTAAATTAACTGCAAGACTAAAAAATCACAGGCAGAAAGCCACGAGTTCCGCGGTTTGTTTTCTCCTCCTCTGGAATTCTGCTGCTCTCTTCTTGGTATTGAAACTGTACTCCTTGGTAGGTGAACTTGGTCTTGCCTGGATTTCTTGTTGATCTTCTGGGGGAGGGGCCTGTAGTAGTGATTCTCAAGTGTCTTTGCCCCAGGCGGAATTACACCGCCCTTACCAGGGGCCGGGCTGAGTGATCTGCTCGGCTTTGCTTTCAGGAGCTTTTGTTCCCTGAGCGCTTTCCGTAGAGTTCCGGAGGACGGGAATACAAATGGCGGCCTCCTGGTCTCCGGCCCTGAGGAGCCGAGAGCCCGGGGCCCCGCTCCCCAGTGCGCCCTCAGCGAACAGCTCCTAGTAACTCGCGTCTGCCTAACCTCCGGCCGCGCTCCGAGCTCACCGAGCTTGCGACCGGTTCAAGGCAACTCCGAGCTGCGAGCTTACTGTCGGCTCTGTCTCTGCAGCCGGCTTTCCCGTTCCAATATCCGCAAGCTCTGCAACACTCAGACACCCCCGATCCTTCTGTGACCCCGCGGGACCTGAGGTCACGCCGACCCCGCGTGGGCTTCGGCTTAGCCTCTGGAGCAATGTCCCTCAGCGGAACAGGCTTTTAAAAGTCCTGATTTTGTGCTCCGTTGCTCCGCCGCTTGCCGGGAGCCAGCCCCTCCCCCCCGGGTCTATCTTCCCGTCGCTTTGGATTCACTTCTCCGCCAGTCCTACCTTTCAGAAAGTGGTTGTTTTTCTGTTTCCAGAATTGCTGTTCTTCTTCTCTTCGATCTGCCGATGGATTTGCAGGTGTTTGCAATCTTTAGATAAGCTTTCTAGCTGATCTCCTGCTAGCTGAGGTAGTCTCAGCCTGCTACTTCTCCGCCATCTTGACTCCTCCCCCGCCAATAATTTTTTTTAATCTAGGAGGAAAACATGGGTTCTGAGTGGTTCCAATGCAACAGCTCCCTGTGGCTGCAGCTTATGTGGCCGCCTGCATGGCCATGCCAGAGCTGAGCGACACTGGGTAATATGCTCCTAAATAACTCATCACAGTAGTACCACCGACTCACAGTAAATTCTTGGCTTCCTCACATGTCTGATGAATTAGACACTCAGCTGTGACCGTCCATCGAAAGTACTGGAATACGAAATGCGCTAAGCATGAAGTCCTATTGAAAATCATTTTATTCTCTTAATTATTCAGTGGGTTTCTCAGAGTCTGACCAACCTCAGGATCATTATTATGAGGATCAATTATCAACATAATGTGGCAAGGGAAAAGTCTGTTTAAAAAGATTTCTGTTTGGTAGACCTCTGCAAGGAAGAAAAGTTGCCATTTTGTTTGGGTGTGTGTGAGAGAATGGGAGTATTGGAATATAATACCCTCCAGAGTCTTCTTGCTGCCAGGGATAGTCAGCCATTCTGCATTAACTCCTGTGTGGAGGCTTGGTGGGAGAGGGTGCAGACTGCGCTGGTGGTTGGGGGAAGAAAGAATAACTGGAGCCAGGCAGGGGTGGCAATTTCTCCATGACCAGGGGTGCAGCTTTCCCTGCCAAACAGTTATATTTTTCAGTCCAGTCAGCATTGATCACGCTTAATTATGCTTGTGCTGGCTTGGAAAGAGCATCAGAATGGAGTAGGTTGAATGGAGAAGTTTCAAGCAAAGTCTTTCCACAGAATTAGCTGAGAATACATTTTTCAACCATTTTTTTCCATCCCCTCAAAACACACAACCAATATTGAAAGGTACTGGTGAATTTAAACCTATTAAATACCTATGTGTCTAGTGACTGATATGTTTAAGTATCAATTCTTCAAGCAAATCATTGTAAAGTGGTCCATTTTGGAGTGACTGGCCAGCAACATTATTTTCAGACCCTCCCTTAGGGTCCTCCTCTCCTTGCCACCAAACATATATTTCTGTGGCCCCAACTCAGGACTAGGCTTGCTTAGGCTAAGGACACTCCTCTGAATTCAACTAGTTGTGTTGATATGACAGAATAATGCTGAAAATGTTCTAGGCTGCCATCCAAACAGGCTCACAGTTGACAATACTCTGATCTGTTAGATTCTGCCTTCTGGAAGAAACAGAATCATATTTCCATCACAAATGGATTCCTCAACTTATTTTAGCTGTGTGGATCTATGTATTAAACATTAACACTAAGAATGTTCCACAAACACCTGAAATATGTAGATGTGAGTGCCCTCACATACCAATGTCAGGGTAAGCTGGGTGAGTCATCTGATTCTTGGAGTTGCTTCACTGCGCTGATTTAAAATATCAAGTTCAGGGTGGCTTGGTTGTTTAGTGTCAGCCTTCAGCTCAGGTCATGATCCCAGGGTCCTGGGATCGAGCCCCACATTAAGCTTCCTGCTCAAGTCTGTTTCTCCCTCTCCCTCTGCCTGCCACTTCCCTGTTTGTGCTCTCTCTGTCAAATAAATAAATAAAACCTTTTAAAAAATAAAAATAAAATAAAAAATAAAATATCAAGTTCTCTGGGGCACCTGGTGGCTCAGTTGGTTGGGCATCAGACAACTGATCTCAGCTCCAGTCTTGATCTCAGGGTCATGAGTTCAAGACCTGTGTTGGACTCTATGTTAGGCATAGACCTACTAAAAAAAAAAAAAAAAAAAAATCAAGCTCTTTGACCACCCCGCCTTTGCAGCCATTCAAAAGAAGTCACCTAATTCCCCTCCCCTTTACTGTGGGCTGGACTTACTGACTTGCTTCTAACAAATAGTAGGATGCAGAAATGACAGCGTGACTATGGGGATTAAGTGACTAAAAGGCATTAGAACTTCCTGTTTACTTTCTCTGATCCTGCCCTCTTCCAGAAGCCACCTGCCATAAGGAGTCCTATGAAGAAGTCCATGTGTGAGGACCTGAGGTGTATTCTTCCAGCAGCCACAAGAAAGAGCCACCCTGGGGGCAGATCCTGGCGCCCTATTTGAGCCATCAGATAACCACAGCCCTGGATGACATCTTGACTGCAAACTTAAGAGAGATCCTGAGCCAGAGCCACCCATTCCTCCGCATTCCTGACTCTCAGAAACTGTGTTAGGAAATGAATATTTTTTGTTTTAAGTCACCATGTCTGGGGGTGATCTGTTAAAGCAGCAAATAGGTACTACAGGTAGGTGCCTAAAATAGTTGTTGAGAGTTCCCTTTCTTACCCCTCCACTTGGTGGTGCTGCTCTGCAGCCACATACACACATACACAGGCACACATGCATGCTCCGGAAAGAAAACTATCTCACCCTACAGAGGTGGTACTACTCCTGCCCAGTGCACCCTGAGAGTCAGGACCAGTGTTTCACACTATGTGCCAAGCACCTGCTCTCTGGATACCTGTGAGCTAAGTATTTTTACCCTGTAAATACATAATGTAATTGTAATAAGCTTTTCATTTTTCAGAAATTCTAAGGTATGAGAAAAGATCTGTCATTGTATTCCATCCATATCCCATTGAACAGACTGGATATCCAATATTATATGCATTTGTTTTGATTTTGACAGCTAAAAATCCCATGAAAATGACAAATGCTTTTTTTTTTTAAGATTTTATTTATTTATTCGACAGACAGAGATCACAGGTAGGCATAGAGGCAGGCAGAGAGAGAGCGAGAAGCAGGCTTTCTGCTGAGCAGAGAGCCTGATGTGGGGCTCAATCCCAGGATCCTGGGATCAGACCTGAGCCGAAGGCAGAGGCTTCAACCCACTGAGCCACCCAGGCACCCCGAAAATGACAAATGCTTAAAGGGAAATCCAAAATTTCTAATTTGTATTATTTTTAGCATTCTATAGACATATCTTAAAAAAAATTTTTTTTAAGATTTTTATTTATTTGAGAGAGAGAGCATGAGAGTGAGAAAGCATAAGTTGGGGGAGGGAGGGGCAGAGGAAGAAGGAGAACCAGACTCCCCCCTGAGCAGGAAGCCTGATGTGGGGCTTGATCCCAGGACCCTGAGATCATGATCTGAGCAGAAGACAAACAAACACTTAACCAACTGAGCCACCTAGGCACTCTCTATGAACATATCTTGAAAAATGTATTTCTTCTTAATTTTTTACGATACCTAGGAATAAACCTAACCAAAGAGGCTAAGAATCTATACTCAGAAAACTATAAAGTACTCATGAAAGAAATTGAGGAAGACACAAAGAAATGGAAAAATGTTCCATGCTCCTGGATTGGAAGAATAAATATTGTGAAAATGTCTATGCTACCTAAAGCAATCTACACATTTAATGCAATTCCTATCAAAGTACCATCCATCTTTTTCAAAGAAATGGAACAAATAATCCTAAAATTTATATGGAACCAGAAAAGACCTCGAATAGCCAAAGGGATATTGAAAAAGAAAGCCAACTTGGTGGCATCACAATTTCAGACTTCAAGCTCTATTACAAAGCTGTTTCATCAAGACAGCATGGTACTGGCACAAAAACAGACACATAGATCAATGGAACAGAATAGAGAGCCCAGAAATAGACCCTCAACTCTATGGTCAACTAATCTTCGACAAAGCAGGAAAGAATGTCCAATGGAAAAAAGACAGCCTCTTCAATAAATGGTGCTGGGAAAATTGGACAGCCACGTGCAGAAAAATGAAATTGGACCATTTCCTTACACCACACACAAAAATAGATTCAAAATAGATGAAGGACCTCAATGTGAGAAAGGAATCCATCAAAATCCTTGAGGAGAACACAGGCAGCAACCTCTTCGACCTCAGCCGCAGCAACATCTTCCTAGGAACATCGCCAAAGGCAAGGGAAGCAAGGGCAAAAATGAACTATTGGGATTTCATCAAGATCAAAAGCTTTTGCACAGCAAAGGAAACAGTTAGCAAAACCAAAAGACAACTGACAGAATGGGAGAAGATATTTGCAAACGACATATCAGATAAAGGACTAGTGTCCAAAATCTATAAAGAACTTAGCAAACTCAACACCCAAAGAACAAATAATCCAATCAAGAAATGGGCAGAGGACATGAACAGACGTTTCTGCAAAGAAGACATCCAGATGGCCAACAGACACATGAAAAAGTGCTCCATATCACTCGGCATCAGGGAAATACAAATCAAAACCACAATGAGATATCACCTCACACCAGTCAGAATGGCTAAAATCAACAAGTCAGGAAATGACAGATGCTGGCGAGGATGCGGCGAAAGGGGAACCCTCCTACACTGTTGGTGGGAATGCAAGCTGGTGCAACCACTCTGGAAAACAGCATGGAGGTTCCTCAAAATGTTGAAAATAGAACTGCCCTATGACCCAGCAATTGCACTACTGGGTATTTACCCTAAAGATACAAACGTAGTGATCCAAAGGGGCATGTGCACCCGAATGTTTATAGCAGCAATGTCCACAATAGCCAAACTATGGAAAGAACCTAGATGTCCATCAACAGATGAATGGATCAAGAAGATGTGGTATATATACACAATGGAATATTATGCAGCCTTCAAAAGAAAGCATGGAACTAGAGCGTATCATGCTCAGTGAAATAAGTCAAGCGGAGAAAGACAACTATCATATGATCTCCCTGATATGAGGAAGTGGTGATGCAACATGGGGGCTTAAGTGGGTAGGAGAAGAATAAATGAGACAAGATGGGATTGGGAGGGAGACAAACCATAAATGACTCTTAATCTCACAAAACAAACTGAGGGTTGCTGGGGGGAGGGGAGTTGGGAGAAGGGGGTGGGTTTATGGACATTGGGGAGGGTATGTGCTTTGGTGAGTGCTGTGAAGTGTGTAAACCTGGCGATTCACAGACCTGTATCCCTGGGGATAAAAATATATATTTATAAAAAATAAAAAATTTTATTAAAATTTTTTACAAATTTTGATCAAGGAAAATTAGAACAAATCGCATAATTTCAACAAATATCATCTACTACTTGCTTGTGATAAAACATATTTATCTCTCAATTATTTGTCTCCTCAATTATAGTGCTAGTTAGAAGGTTATCCTTATAAATGAGTTATCCATAAATGAGTTTATGGTCTAGTGAGTCAATGATTATTGAAACATTTGGTTTTGGAGAAGGCATATTTTTCCCAGGAATAATTTAGAGCTTGGGTTCACAAAGACAACATTAATAATTTTTAGCTTTAATTTAATTAGAAAAATAGGATACCTCACTTTAATCAGCTTTTATTTGAAGAAAAAACACAAAGATAAATATAATACACATTTCTCCATACTTCTGGAGGCTTCCAGGAAAACCTGATTGATTCCCCTTTGGGGATTTCATTATCATTCATTCATTCATACCCACAGTATATTTTATATTGTATTCAGAACACGTACTAAGTCCCACTAGCTCTAGGAAACGAATGACAACTTTCTGATTTATCATCCAACAATTGGTTACTTTTTTTTCTTTGCTCCTAATTTTTTTTCTTTAAGGTGAGAAATAAAAAGCAAGATGTGAGCAAGGCCCATGGATCAGCTGGAACTGTCAGGTTAGGTCTACAAAGTGAAGTTTCTGAGAGTCATGCTCCACCTCTGAGCCACTGGTGCCTGAAAGGCAAGAAGACACCGTTCAGTTCAGATATAGTACACACAGCCCTGTCCACACCCTAACCAATTAGGTGAGAGCAAAGTGCTCTGACATTTTGTCTCTTATGTCCTTCCTTTTTATTCTTAATTTTGCCCCTAATTTCTCCCTAATTCTATTGTGTTTAACTGGGGCCTTTCCAATGGTGACAGAGGTCCAGGTTGTTTTTTTGAGGCTACCAATACATTAAAAAATAAAGAAATGTTAAAGCAGGGTGCTAAAAAATTTTTTAATTGCTGAGTAAACACTTGAAATATCCATATTTAATAAAATATGTCTTTTTTTTAAAGATTTTATTTATTTGACAGAGAAAGTCACAGCAAGAGAGGGAACACAATTAGGCGGAGTGAGAGAGGGAGAAGCAGGCTGCCCATTGAGCAGGAGGCTGGATGCGGGGCTGGATCCCAGGACTCTGGGATCATGACCTGAGCTGAAGGCAAACGCTTAATGCCTGAGCCACCCAGGTGCCCCCAAAATATGTCTTTAAAACAAAAATACAAGGCAATACAATTATACTAATTTTAAGGTAAAGAAAGGATTTGTGAAAAACACTAAATTTATTATACATAACAATATTGTGGTCTGTTACTGGGACTCAAATTGAAAGTTACTTAATATCAGTGAGATCACATGATAATTGTCTTTCTCTGACTGACTTATTTAGGTTAGCATAGTATCCTTTCATTCCATCCATGCCGTTGTAAATGGCAAGATTTCGTTTTTTGATGGCTGTGTAATATTCCATTATATATATATATATATATATATATATATATATATATATATATACACACTAAGAAACAAGATAGAGGATCATGGAGAAGGGATGGAAAAATGAAACAAGACCAGACCAGAAGGGGAAACAAACCATAAGAGACTCTTAGTCAAAGGAAACAAACTGAGGGTTGCTGGAGAGGAGGGAGTAGAGGGATGGGGTAACTCGGTGACGGACATTGGGGACAGTATGTGTTATAATGAGCACTGGGTATTATATAAGACTGATGAATCATAGACCTGTAACTTGAAACAAATAATATATGTTAATTAATAGAATTTAAATAAATAAAAAGGAAAGTTACTTAGTAGACATTTTTCAATCCTGTGTGTATTTCTATAATTCTATACCCTCAGGAATGATGTTTTAGCTCAAATTTTGGGGAATTTGCAAATGTGGAATATGAGCCAATGGCCTCTCTTGGTCCTGTAATGACCCATGTAGTAAATGCAGGCAGAGCCCAGCCATATCCCCTCAGGACCTTCCATCGGCCAGCATCTGCATTTCGTTGCCTAGGGCAACTTTGGTGGCAGGAACACTGGCTTCCCACAGACATGGGGGCCAAAAGTACCAAAGAACTAACTTTCCCAGCTAGCAGTCCTTGTGCAGGAAACTGAAGTGTGTTTTCCACTGGCCCTGGAATTGCCCAGTGGGGTTCAGCCCCGGCCACCTGCGTGACGACACAGCCTCACTCCTGGTCTCTCTTCCTCTCTCCTCTACCCATGTCCCCTGGTTCTCCTCCCAATGAACTGCTTGCCCTCAAATCCTTGTCTTAGTTAGGGTCTGCTTCTCAGGACACCCACACTAGGAAGCTGTTTCTTGCTTATGTTTTGTTGTTGTTGTTTTTTGGGGTTTTTTTGGTCTCTTTGTTAAGGATTTGCTATATAAAAATACTTCTTTCTTACACACTGGACTACTCAAAGAGAAGCTATTGGAGTTTACCAAATTGGAGGAACAAAATAAACCAGAACTATAATATCAGATCAAGTCAGACTGTTAAAACCTTTCCATTTTCTACTTCATCATATAGGTTAAAAGGTTATATTTAAAAGTCACATATATAAAAGTTATGCACTTAGATTTACTGGACAACACTTACATAGCAGAGTAAAATCTGTAGGGTATATTGGAGAAGTCAGATGGAGGGATTATCCCTGTCTAAGGTACTTGAAAGGACTTGAAGTGATGCTCAGGGCCCTGCAGGGTGATAATCGCCAACATTTGACATAAGTGCGAAGCAAGAAATTAGATATGGGGCCTCGGAGGCTCAAGCCAGGCTGCCAGTGTTTTGTTTGCTGTGAAGGAAGGAAGTAGGTGTCAGCAACAAGGTGTCCTAAGCGATGTGGGAGGCGTGGGTTCTCCTATAGTACATTTATTACTCCTACTTTCATTATTCTTTATAATTAGGTGCCTTGTTCCCCTTCAAATGCTTGAGCTCAGGAAGTGGTCACCAATGGGGAATGCATGAGTAAATGAATTCAGGAATTTCAAAAGTCACTGGATGAAACTGCACTGTTTTTCGTTATAGATTGCTTCATCTGTCTCAAATTTGATTGTTTCTGGTGGGTGGGGATATGTGGAGGAGTAGACAAGAATTGGAGGTAGAGGAAAGGCTTGAGTATCCATACACATACCCCAGTCTTTATGTGTTGGGGGGTGTATATGGGGGGTGGGTAGGAGGACAGGGGAGGAAATCTCTAGGAAATTCAAAATAAGCTGGTTTCCTCTGGGGAGAGAAACTGAGTGGTAGGGGATAGGGAGAGAGACATACTTTTCTCTGCCTACTCTCCTACAATTTTTACTTCTGTATTAAGTGTCTGTGTTACTTAACTTTTTTTAAAATTCAAACACATGTGAAAAGGAAATTCAGTAATCTTTTGTCCTCTTACAAAGTCTTGTTAACTCTGCTACCTGTGCAGCCTGTAGTATATACAACAATGTAGTATATACAGCCTGTAGTATATACTGACCTTGAACAACACAAGTTCGAAAAGTGAGGCTCCACTTAGATGTGGATTTTTTACGGTACAATACTGTAAATATTCTCTCTCTCATGATTTGCTTAACATTTTCTTTTCTCTAGCTTACTTTATTGTAAGAATAAAGTATATAATCATATAACATGCAAAAATAGGTGTTAACTGTTTATGCTATCAGTAGGGCTTTGTTAAATAGTAGGCTATTAGTAGTTAAGTTCTGAGGGAGTCAAAAGTTATACACAGGTTTTTGACTGCTTGTGGGTGTTGGTGCCCCTATCCTGTGTGTTGCTCAACGGTGAAATATACTTCTGTTGGGAAACTCATGAGTTGTGTTTGTAGCAAGACCATTCCTAACTGTTGGGAAATAATTCTACATGAATCTTAGGCATATCTACACATCTTCTGAGTCAAGGCACTGAAAACCTTTGCTCCAAATATCTTTTGAAAGATGTTTGTATAGAAAATAGCCTTGAAGCTAGAGCTGGTATCTCTGTGTGGAACAGAGGGCGATTTGTTTTCTGTTTAGGATTATAAAGATAATGCTTCCCTCAGAAGTAAAGGTCAAGCAGCCTTGCTAACAGCCCCTTTAAAAGACCAGATTTATCAGAACTCAGAGTTTCTGAGCTGTGATGCGAACCCAGTGAGTGTGCAGAATCCACCTGGGCTGCCCCACATTGCCCCCATGGGACATGGGGTTCAAGGGGAACTCACACAAACACAGAGCTCAAACTGCCACCTATGCAATGAGTCATCAAGTCCTTTGTCTCTGACCCAGGAGTCCCTTGTCTTCTGTTAACATCCATGAAACTGAGACAGGTTAACTTACTTGCTCATAGGTATGGTAAAATGTTGTACCCTTTGGAGTTCTTGACACTAATGATATAGATTTTGATGGTTGAAGATACCCATCTCAATCAAAATCTAATACTTAGGATGAGCAGTTCCCGTCAGGTGAGCAATTTCATAGAGGAATTCTATTACATCAATGGCTTTATTCCAGGAATGTATTAGATATAGAGAAGACACAGAAAGGACCCATTAGCCATTTAGACTGTTCCCTGCTAAGACAGGAAATTGAAATAACACTGGGAACCAAATTATGTCCTTGCTTATTTGGCAGATGTCAAATCGTCATTACTCCATATTATAGGTTTCCAGTAAAAACATGGTGGAAATAAAACAACACTTTCCCCAGGACATTAAAGATATTTATACGATATTTCGTCTACTCTGGCAAAAAGTGTTTGTACTCAATAGTTACAGGGAGGATGGAAAAGGTTTACATATTTGTTTCTAGGAGGATAAGATGGGTGTTTTAATATATAAGCATAAATTTCTATTTTGGAAAAATATAAAATAATAAAAAAAATTTTTTTTAAGTTAGCAGTCTATGGTATTTTTGGAATAGCAGCCTGAACTAGCTAAAACATGCATCTTTGACAAACTGGGAGACCCCTGGACCGCACAACCACATGAAACAGATGGGAGAGTACCCACGGCAGTGAGGCTTAGTAGGGACCCAGACAGAAGTGGAGCAAGCACACTCAGGGTTGCAGGTGTCACATAGGGCCAGGGGGCACTCCACAGTGAAGGACCCAGTGGAGAGGGTGCACCAAGCCAAGGCTCAGAGCAGCAGCAGGTCAAGAATGAAGGTAAAAGCAAGGAGGTAGGGCTGCATGAGGACACACACACCACCACAAATATGGAGGAAGTAGTCTGTCAGTGAGTAGAGAGAAGACCGCACCAGGAGCAGTTCTCCAGTGGCCTGTTTTTGGGTGGGAGAAAAGCAAAGGCTGAGCCAATTTGCCAAGTCAATACTGAGCCCTAAGAAGAGCTTCCAGTCAGGGACCTGGACCCTACCCACCATACCCTCTGCCAGTGACTCACATGGAAGAAAGTGAGGCAGGAGGTAGACACAAGCTGGTGGCACTTTGAAAAGAAGTGAAAGTGTAAAAAAAAAAATAGGTTTCAAGAATTGAAAGAAAACTGGCCGCCTGTCCCTGGAAAATAGACATGAAAGCAAATTCAGGAGGAGCCATGGAGAGCCAGAATGAAAACAGCAAAATAGTTGACAGGGATTAGAGAGACTAGGTTACAATTTTGAGTCTGGCGGTGAGAGTAGGCCTCATTGAGAAAACGACATTTTGAATAGTCTTGGAGGAGTGAAAGAGTTAGTAGTGTGCTAGGGAAGAGTGTTCCAGGCAGAGGGAAGAGCAGGTGCAAAGGCCCTTTTTGAGGCAGGGACAATAGTGTTATTTGGTGCATAGATATTCGTAAGTATGTTATCTCACTGTGAATTCAACACATAAGCGTTCCAAACTCCCTTTCTTTGTCTTGTTTAATGATTTTTCCTCTGAATCCAACCATCTTGGCTTTATTTGTGTTTGTATTTGCCTGGCATGCTTTTGACCATCCTTTTATTGTAAAACTGAAAATTACTTTAGGTTGTCTGTTACACAGAATATAGAGCTGAGTTTTCATCCATCCAATTTGAATATTTTGTTTATTTGCAAGTGATTTAGGCATGGTTACCATAATTGGTAGGCCAAATATGTTCATCTTAGTGCTGTCATATTATTTCACATTCCCAGTTCTCATCTTACTTGACCTGCCCTCAGAATGTGGCACCGCTTCTTCTTCATTCATGTTCTTCTCTTGCTTCTGAGACGTCCCCGCTCCTACTCTCTTGGCTTACCTATCATCTGACTGGCCAGTCTCTGCAAAACTCCTCTGCTGTTTTTGGTTCTTGATTTGACCTCTCACTGTTGGAGCTAAGGACCTGGGCTCAGTCCTTGGTCCTCTTCCCTAGTGGCTCCTGCATCTCTGGGGGACCCAGGCAGGCCTGCAGCTTCAAATACCAGGTCTGCGCTAACACTCTGCAAATGCATCCCTCCAGCTGTGCCTTCTCTCCTGACTGCCAAGGGCCTGTATTCCAACTCAGATTTCCAAAAGGGATCTTAAACAGTGTGTCCAAGACAGAGATCCTGACTCTCCTCCAAACCCACTCCTGGCACAGTCTTCCCTAGTTCAATTAATGATACTGCTGTCACTTGTACTTCATATCCAACATGTCTGCAATTCCTGAGAACTTTACCTTCTGGATATTTCTAGAACCTACATGCTTCTCATCACTGTACCTCTCTGGTATAGTCCATCTCTTACCTCAATTACTGTAATAGTCTGCTTCCATCTATGTGCCTCTTCTGTGTGTTCTCAACACAGAAATCCGAGTGATCCTGTTCAGATGTGAGGCACGTAATATCACTCATCTGCTCAGAATTCCTCAAGGGCTATCACTTTCAGAATAAAAGCTCAATAAGGAAACCTACTAATAGATTCATTATTAATAAGAAAAAAGTTACTATGAATGTCTTCATGGATGATGAAAAGGCATATTAAAAAAATTCAGCATACATCCTGGATAAATAAAAAACTTTCAATTAAATAATAATTCATGGATTCTTACTTCATAATAAAATATATTTATCTCTAACCCAAAGTCAACCTCCTACTTGCTGAGTAAACACCAGAAGCATTTCCTTAATATCAGAAAAAAGAAAAGAAAGCAGGAAAATTCTAATTATTTCCAAATTATGTGACTATGAGATCAATCACTGTCACGATTACCTGATTTGAGATCAGGTAGTAGAAGTTAGGAAACTTCTTTGCACCAAGTTCCAGTCTATTTTCAAGCTTCCTGGTATCAGGTGGCAGTAGTGGTTGTGGAAGCTTCTTGATCCAACTCTGAAATCCATGGATCACAGGTTAAACTGTCCATTCTTCATACTCAGGCACTGGCTGTGGTTCTAGCCCTGGTATGTACATATTTGGTATTGGAAATGGTTGCAGGAATCAGGCTCTCAAGAGGGAAGTCTGGGATTGGATCTGACCTGGCTAGGTTTAAAGACAATGGTGACCTTGTCACCAAAGGAAAATGGGATACTATGAATATAGGGCACACAGTGGGAAAAGTTACCTAAATGGTCATCTGTGGTCTCCTGGAATGACCAGTTTACTGAAGGCAAGACTTCAATGGCTGTTGTACTAGACAGTTATGATAGAAATAAGGGATTCAGAAACTATCAGGGTGGGTTGGCCTTTTCTCACAGTTCTGGAGAGTTTAAAGAAGGAAAAAGATGTATTGCAAAAGTCCAGAAATACAGAATGAAATTTAGTATGTGATAATGATGACATTTAAATCAGTAAGGGAGGGGTGCCTGGGTGGCTCAATGGGTTAAAGTCTCTGCCTTCGGCTCGGGTCATGATCCCAGGGTCCTGGAATCGAGCCCCGCATCGGGCTCTCTGCTCAGCGGGGAGCCTGCTTCCTCCTCTCTCTCTGCCTGCTTCTCTGCCTACTTGTGATCTCCGTCTGTCAAATAAATAAATAAATAAAATCTTTAAAAAAAATCAGTAAGGGAAAGATGGGTTATCAAGTAAACAAAATCAGGCAATTGTGTCAGTATTAAGATACAAAGTAAAGCTAAATCCATTCCACTTATATCAAAACAAATTCCTGATAAGTCAAATTTTAAAAGGAAAAATGTGACTCATGGAACATTAAGAAAAAAACATGGAAAATTTTTCAAAGTAATCTAAGAAAGGTAAAGGTCTTTCTAAGTCTGATACAACCTGGAAATACTAAGTAGTAAAAGAAAAGTGTGGTAAAATTCATTAATTAGAAAAGGAAAAGGCCTGCTTGCTAATAAAACAAAGCACAAAACAAGCAAATAAAACAGCATAAGTAAAATAAAAAGATGTGGCAAACTGAGAAAAAGTTTTGACATTCATATCTAAGAAAAGGACTATTTTTACTATTACATAAACTTTATCCAGTAGAAAATTGAACAAAATATATAGAGAATTCATAGAAGACGAAATACAAATGTCTTGTTCACACTTGTAATAAGAGAAATGCATATTGAAACATTTTTTCATCTATCAGGTTGGTAAATTCCAATTCTGGCCAAAATGGAGTAAGTCGACTGCAGCCTGAGTACCCCTCTGACTACTATTAAAACCTCTAGATAAAATATGCAAAAAAGGCTTTACAAGCTGGACAAAGTGTTTAAAACTCCTGATTGTTTTTTCTTCTCCCTCCTCTGTCCTGAGGCTAGTCCCAGTTCCAGTGCTGGGCTGCTATAGTAAGGTGATATGGGTAACTAAGAGAATCCTTGTTATTTTCTTCTCTTTCCCCTCATCACTGCCTTTACAATAGCCCCACAGACAGATATGCACAACAGATAGAAAGCCTAGGAAACTTCAAGAGCAGCCTAGCTTTCTGGCCAGCGGAACTGGAAATAGGTCCCGGGAGCCACAGAATATGAAGGAAATCCCGCAAAGGACAGAGGAGATGGGAATCCCTAATTGTGTGTTGCGGTTTGTTAAGCAGAAATCCATGTCATTAACTCACTCAGGTCAGCTGTTTGTGTTGTCCAACAACTAATCTGTTGTACTTTACCACAAAGTTTTAATTTGTTAATTGTAGAGATGATTATATTTCTTTATATTTTCATTCAAATTTTGTTTTTGCCAGTCCTTATGGTCATATAACTGTCAGAGGATAAAGTTATGTGGAGGGATCGCGATTCAAGTTCAAGGAGTGAGAAGTTTTAAAAAGCCTAATGAGTACTTAATGTCTAAACCTACAGAAACTCAGAAAAAATTTGTCCCAACTTGGGGAAGAGAGAGAACTTCTGGATATAGCCATGCAGGACTTACTAAAAGATAGCCGCTTGAGAGCTGGTCAGTAAGGTTGTGAGCTGCCTTGATGAAGCACTGGAGTTCTAGAAAGAACAACAGCCCCTAGGGAGTAACCAGCTTTTGTTCCCTTTCACCTAGTTTCCCTCCTTCCTGTCTGGACCCTGCAAGAACGGTTGGAGGAGTGGAAGAGCAGACCTCACTGCTCTGGCTTGGCAGGACTTGGAGGCATCCCTCTGGGCTGAGATGGTTATGGAGGGTGGGGGTTTGGGGTAGTCCTTATAAAGCATTCATTCATTCATTGCTTTCTTTCATTCCACTGAGTTATTGGGCATGTTGCAAATCTAGGGCTGTCCCAGGCACTGGAAACATACTAGTGGACAAAACTGACAAAAATTTCTGCCCTTGTGAAGTCTACATTCTAGAGAGAGACTGAAAGTAAACATAATAACATTAAACAGTTAAGTGGGATATGCTATGTAAAAAAGAAATAGGAGAGCAGGTAAGTAGATGGTGAGGCATGGAGGAGGAAAGGAGCTCAGCGAAAAGGTGGGATTCCGCTCCCCGAGGGAGGAAAGCAAACAACCTCCATAATTAAGGAAGGCAGAGGGAACGGCCAGGGCAAAAGGCTCTAACGTGGGTGGTGGGTTGGATCTAGGAAGGTCAGGGAGACGGAATTGGCTACAGCAGAGAAAAGGGGAGAGTAGAGGTCTTCTGAGAGATAAGGGGTGGCGGGTATTTGCTCTTATATTTGAAAGTGGCAGGAAAAGTGGAATCTGGACCGTAAGAGACTGAAAGGAGGAAAATGTGAAGAGGCACACAGGCTTCCTTGGCTATCCGAAAGCAGAGCATCAGCCTAAGTCGAAAAGCGAAGACTAAACCCTCCACCCCAACCCCGTCACTTTCCCAACGTTCCCTTTACGAAAGACCTACATTAGTACCAGTGTTAGTTAAGGTTAGGAAATTCGAGGAGGACTGCCGCTTTTACGAAAAACGCTATTACTCTCGGTAGTAGGTCTCCTGCCAGAGCCTGGATACCAGTAATTCTTTTTTAGCGGACCTACTAGGTCCCACCCCCTCTCGGCGCGACTGCCCAGCGAGGCCCCACCCCTCATAAGAAAGACAGCCCACAAGACACGCCTCTCCCAATGTGGTCCCGCCCCCCCCGGAATGACAGCTCATAGGGCACGCCCTCCCACCGTGGTCCCGCCCCCCCACGGTGCGACCGCCCCGCGAGGCCCAGTTCCCCACTCTGTGGTCCGACTCCTTCTCAGAGTGACAGCGCGCGCGACACGCCTCTCCCGTGCACCGCCCCGTTCCCACTCCCGGCCAAAGGCCTGCTAGGCCCATCTCACTTTTCTGCGGAGCCGTTCCGGTCCGCGCCTGGAGCACTCCCTGCTAGGCCCCGCCCCGCTCCGTGCGACGCAGTGCTGGGCCCCGCCTCTCCCGGCGTGGTCCGGCCCTGCCTGAGGGCTCCGGCGTTCTGGACCCCGCCAGGCCTGCCACACCCAGTGCCTGGCGCGCCCGCCCCTCAGGCCCCGTCCCGCCCCGCCCTCGAGCGTCCACCGCGGTGCCTCCGGGTCGCGCTGGCTCTTGGGCCTGCCTGCGAAGACGTGGATTGCCGCTGCGGCCGGTACGTGGGGGAGGGGACCGCAGACCCTCTCTCTGCCGGCGGCGCGGAGCCAGGGTCCGTGCGGAGCTAAGCCCGGGCTGCCCCGCCGCGGCTGGGCGCCTCTAGGGACGCCGCCGGCCGCCCTTCCTTCCCGGGGTACCTCTCAGTGCTGGCAGTCCCAGGAATGGGGAAGTGGGACGGGAATGGGCGCAAATACGGGATGGGGGAGGGAGGACCGAAGGTGTTCGGGAATGGCAGTCGCAGGTGGGGGCTGGGGGGAGCCGAGATCTGGGGAGGGGTTATTGGTGGAGGGTTGAGTAATGAACGAAACGTAGCGAGGCCGAAACCTGGGGCTGGAGTCTGGCTGTGGGGTTGGGGGTCTTCAGAGCTAAGGAGAATGAGGTCGTGGACGGGGGTGGAAAAGACTGCGAAGCTTAAGGGCGTGTTTTGGAAGGACCAGCTCAGCCGGGCTCAGGATTCACGCTTCCCCCGGACAGTCCCAGGAGCATGGGGGCGGTTAGGGTATGTCAGAACGAAGTGTGGCTGGAGCGAACTTGCGGGGTCATTCTCTTTCACATCAGGGTGATTGGGTTTCCAAGCTCTTGACTGGGACACACTGTAATTTTAAGTAATAAATGCAAGTCAGGAGCAGTGCCTGGGACACCGAAGAAATGTGGATGGAATAGAGATTTCCTTTAGGCTGCTTCTGTTTTCCCGGTACCGTCACAGCGCCAGCCTTGGTGTGCGCTGTCTGCAGCAAAACACTGTTCAGCCGCCAAGACAACGTGCGGAGGTTCCGGACTTAAAAATAAGTACAGCTGAGGTTCACTCAGAAGGAAAAATAGTTGTATCCTATTCTCTTAAATCCCGTGGTGTTTAATTTTTAAAAATCTAATCCCGTGGAGTTAAAAAAATCTTTATTATTGGTCTCCTTTCAATTCGAAGTCACACTAACCTACAGAGCTGGATGTTGTCTTAGGGCCTATTCTGTATGGTACATAGTTTTCAATTCACTGTGGAAAGTAGACCATTATCTGTTCTGACCAGCTATTGCTGAAAGAATCATAGAATTGCCAGTGAAGAATGAAATTTAAAAGGTCTAAAATTATGGAAAGGAATAGAAATGGCCTGGTGAATTGGAGTGTGTGCACTTAAAAAGCCAGTGAAACTTTTTTTTTTCATTGTAGAAAGTTGGAAGATTGAGAAAAAATATAAGGATGAAAATTAAAATCCCATGTAATTTCACCAACCCTATTAACATTTGGGCGCAATTCTTCTTAATTCTTTTTGTATTTTATTGTGTATTAAATGTACATGTTACATTATCGAGATCATATTGTTATATTACTTTGCTTTTTTCCCACTTGGCATTTTCCTGGATCATTAAAAAGTCTCCTTAAATATCTTTTTAAATGGTTGTATGATTATCATATGGATTTATTCTTTTATCACATATTAGAGTTGTTTTGTGTCAAGTGCTATGCTTACGGGTGAGATTCGGTGTTGCTCCAGGTTCTCAGACATCATTCCAGCCCAAAAAAGCAAAATCTTGACAGTTTGTGGTATAATGAAAGTAGATAGAAAGTCTGAATGAGAAGAGGAAATAGTGTTGCTTCACTTTATCGGTCTGTGGCAAGGCTCAGTTGGGTGATTCTGTGTCCAGGTGGCCTTCTGCTGGTGTAGCATCTAATCAGGCCTGGACTTGGGCTGCTATGTCCAGGCTGTCTTCAGGTGTCTTGTCTCACCTGTCCTGCATCTTCCTGTGGAATCCTGATGCCACCATGTTCCCAGGTATGGGAATAGGCCTCAGCAGCTTCCTTACCTTGTTGGTGTCGCTGAGTGTCAAATTCTAGTGAGGGTGTGTGTGTGCAGTGCTGATTTTCTACTATCAAATTTGCCCACATCTGATATAACACCAAGAGGTAGCTACCTTAGGTCTCAAAGAAGGAATATCCCACAGTTGCTCTTATAATTAACTGCCTGCTGGAGGTTTCAGAGGATGTCTCTAAGCTGTCTTTACCCTCAGGGCCTCTGGAGGGGACCTGTCCTTCTTCCTTCTAGCCCTGGCCATTAAAATTGCAACTTTTCTCCTGAAGAAATCCCTCTCATTTTCCAGCTCAGTCAGTGTGGCCCTTCATTTTTCTTTCACCGGTGTATTCCTATGTTGCTTCATGACAGAAAATTTTGTAATTTTGGTGTATGTTTCTCCTTGAGTCTGAAATAAGGTGATTTCTGAAGACAGCAAGTGCATTTCCTTCTTACTAGCCTCTGAATTTATAATTCCATTGCCCCCTCTCCCACAATTCAGGAAGAGATTATAGGGTCTCCTATTCTTTTTTTGATCCTTGATAAAATATGCACATACTCTCAGCCCCTCAGCCTCCCACCCATGGTTGAACTCACAGTGTGTTTCTCTTCATATGTGCGTTTCAACCTCTATGGACAGGATTTACCTGTTATTATAGGCAAGTGATTCCAGTAGCTAAAGTAAAAGTCACATGAGTCCAGTTCATTTATAGGCCTCTCTCTGACCCTGTGTGCAGTTCAGCACATGTGAAGAGCAGAATTTGGGATGGCTATCTTATGCCCCACAGTATCTATGGAACCTGTATGCTAAGCCTTTTAGTCCTTCCTGCTGCTGTCCTGGCTGACAGCCTGGATAAGAGGGGGAAATTGGTTGTGGTTGTAGAAATCATGCTACCTTCCAGTGTCTAAGAAGACTACATATGTTGAATCATTGTTTTTAGATTGGCCCCAAGTGGGACCATGAGCCTCTCTTCCCATACTTAAAGGCCTCATGTCCGCCCATCTTGTATTTTGGTCCCATGTACTGGTCCTGCCTTGTAATGACGGACCAAGTTCCTATTAAGATCCTCTGGTTAAAGCAGATTGTAGAACTCAGCTTAGGCCAAAGCTGCCATGAGTCTTCTTGTTTTCACCACCTTAGTCTTGCTGTTCACACCACTGGGCTAGCTAATTGGGAGATGTGGGTTTAGGGCACGCCTGGATTACCCTGTCCTGTAAACTGTAAAATTGAATCCTCCTTACCTGTACCCTGCTGCGTACAGAACAGGGACAGGAATCCCCCAAGGAAAGGGCATTACAGAGCTGTTCCTATACAGAAATTTCCTGAGCATTAGGTTCCCCTAGGTGGATTACAGGGACTAGAAGAAGAGAGCACAGGAGGTGTTGCAGGGTGGGGAAGGGGCATCTTCGGTAACCAGGTTTGTAAGTACATTGTGGCTCAATGGATGGCATAAGCGTAGGACAGCTGAAAACCGAAAGCATGAACGGAGCAGAGTTGGTCCTGAAAGGGCTGTCATCAACAGTGTGGAAACCTCAAGAGCATTTTCTGTACTAGAGCCTTAAAGGGGTCAAGTCTTACCAAACTCCACTATAAAGCCTTAGTGCGCCTTCTCCCCCACCCCCACCTGCCATTCACATTGCTCAGAGCAGTGTCCACACAACACTGGCACTCGTGTTAGTCTGTGAGACTTCTTTGGAGCTAAAGCATGCTGCTGCACAGTGTGGGCAGGCCAGTGTTCCTTCTAATGACGAGACTGTAAAACTGACTTTATGAGCTCAGTTCACAAAAAGGACAAAAAACCCACACCTTCTTCATGTCATTCAAAGAGCACTGGATTTCAGTCCCATATCTGCCACACTATTTGTGTGATTTTTGGGTCTGATGAACATGATATGGTGAGGTCATGGAACTAAATGACCCCAAGGCTCCTTCTGCTCTAAAAATTCTATCGCTGTGCAGCCCTCTGGTGCTTTTGGCCATCTGCTTCTGGATAGGAGAGGGTGTGCCTAGGTACCGAGTCCTTTCATTGTGTATACTGTCAGACAGAAGCCTTTTTCTATAACTCCAAACAGCCTTTAAAGTTTGTCAACTTCTTTTGTACAAAGTTGGTATGTTTTTAATCTGAGGACTAAAACAAAATATTATCTTGTATTATAGTTTAAAAATATCACTTGACCTTTACTATAGTTCTATATACAACCATAAAAGCCATTTTTTCTAATTATTAAAAAAACCCTTGCTCATTAAAATTCAATCAAAAAGAAAAATGTAAAGAAGAAAATAACAATCAGCTTAAATCCTGCTACTTAGACATGGCAGTTTGGAGAATATATCTGACTAATCATTGGCGGCACATTTATTAAAATACACACTGGGTGGCTCAGTCAATTAACTGTCTGCTTTCAGCTCAGTCATGATCCCAGGGTCCTGAGATCAAGTTCTGCCTGCATCAGGCTACTTGCTCAGCAGGGAGCCTGCTTCTCCCTCTGCCTGCTGCTCCCCCCTGCTTGTGCTTTCTCACTCCTTCTCTCTCTCTCTCTGACAAATAAATATATAAATTCTTAAAAAACAAAACAAAATCTGCAAACAGTGTAGACTGAAATGTGAGTGTTTCCACACATGGTTCAGGGTGTAAGCTCTGGCCTCAGACCACTAGAATTTAAATCCCAGCTCTCCTGCTTGTTACTGTGTGACATAGGACAAACCTACTTACCCTGTTTGACCTCAGTTTTCTCATCTGCTAAATGAAAGTGTTAGAGTTTCTTCTTCGTGGGGTTGGTGTGAGAATTTAATGAGTAGCCCAGTTCTTTGCATTTAGTAAGTCCCCAGCAAAAGTTAACTAGTGTTGTCATTTTGCTATTAGTATGGATTGTGTATATCCATAACTGGGATCATGCTTTGCATTTTTTTTAACCTTACAATGTGTTCTAAAATGTTCTCCGTGTTATAATTGCATCTGGATGCTAGTATTGATGGTTCTGTTGTATAGTTGTGACACACTTTATGTATTTAGCCAATCTCCTCTTTAGACTTTCAGGTTGTAAGTTGTTTCTTTTTCATTTCTTTGCCGTAACTAGAACCCAAAAATAAATAAGAAACAGAGAAAAAAAGAAAGTTGTCATGAACTTTCACTATATATATATATATGTATATATATATATATATCTCCATACATGTATATATATATTTATATTCTATTTTATTATCTCTTTGGCATGAATTCCAAGAAATAGCATTGTTGTGTTGAATAGTAGGAATATTTAATATTGCTTTTAATACTGCCATGCTGCTTTCTAGAAAGGTGGTATCAAGTTACATCTGTCAGCCATGTGTTGAGAATGCCCAATTTTCTTTTTCTTTTTTTTTTTTTTTTAAATTATATTTATTTGTTTAACAGAGAAATCACAAGCAGGCAGAGAAGTAGGTAGAGAGAGAGAGGAAGCAGGCTCCCTGCTGAGCAGAGAGCCCAATGCAGGCCTCGATCCCAGGACTCTGAGATCATGACCCGAGCCAAAGGCAGAGGCTTAATCCACTAAGCCACCCAGGTACCCCAAGAATGCCCAATTTTCTGCACCTGTTCCAGAACTGGCTTCTATCCACCTTTCAACTTCAGCAAATCTTAAAAAGGAAAAGCATCTTTTACTTATTTTTCATTTAGTTTATTAGTATGTTTGAACATCTTTTCAACGTGTGTTGGCTGCTTGTATTCTTTTTGTGACTTGTGATTTCAGTTTTTTTGTATTTTTTTGTTGATTTGTAGGAACTCTTTGGATATCAGAGATAGTGACACTTTTGTTTGTAATATATTGGAAATCTTGTTAAGGTTGTCTTAAGTAATGAAAGGTGTATAGTATCTCAAATGAGAATAAATCAGTGCGTAAGTATTTATTATGAATCTCTAGCTGGTGCTCATATACATGTTTAGAATGGAAACCCTCACTTAGTGTCTCAAAAAGATTGTTTTGGGCACCTGGGTGGCTTAGTGGGTTAAGCCGCTGCCTTCGGCTCAGGTCATGATCTCAGGGTCCTGGGATCGAGTCCCGCATCGGGCTCTCTGCTCAGCAGGGAGCCTGCTTCCTCCTCTCTCTCTCTCTCTCTGCCTGCCTCTCTGCCTACTTGTGATCTCGCTCTGTCAAATAAATAAATAAAATCTTTAAAAAAAAAAAGATTGTTTTATGACCTGGTAATTATGAATAAGGTAGGCCTTTTATTACTGACATTAGGCAATGCATAATTGCCAAAAAACTTCCATCTTTGATGCATGTCCACATATACTGTGCTGAACCTTTGATTGTGCCCTTAACCTTACTATTCTTTCCAACATGTGTCTTTATTTACTCTGTCCCATGTCCCAGGTCAGAAGTCTTAGAGTCATCCATGTGCCTTTTCCAAGTTGAAGGGTGTCTGTTCTCAGCCTCCCTTCCCAGAAAGTTAATCCCGCCTCCTCTGTCTGCCCTGCCCCACTATTGTACTCAGGCCTTGTGCTAGAATGATTTGGCGCACACTTGCTTCTGCTAAAAGACCATGAACTCCCCAGAAGTGAAACGGGACCTGACGTACTTTTGTATCTTCAGACTGTCACAGCATGGCCCAAAATAAGTACTGCAGTAGTGTTCCTTGCATTTGATATTTCCTTTTAAACGTTGATGATGCTTAAGCCTCTGTAATCTACTGGTAGATTAACCTTTTTCCCCAACTTTTTGTTATGAAAAATTTCAGAAGTTCGGGGGAATTGAAAGATGAAAAACACTCACAACCTTGCCCCCTTAATTTACATATTAAGATTCATATCATTCTGACATGTTGCTAATGCTCTGCTCAGAAACCTACAGTGACTGGCCTTTCTGGCCACTGGAGTGGATGTGAAGTGTAGCATTCCTTATCCTTAAATGGTCACAGCTCACAAAATGTTGCCCTCTCTGCTCTGGTCAGGCCAGTCTTACTGTTCTTCTCCTATACTATTCTTGCATCATTGATTTTATACATGTTCTTTCCCTGTGTAGAATGAGTCTCTCCCTTTTTTCTTGTTTGAAAACTTTTGCACATCAAGTGTTCTGAGTTCCTATAGCTCTAACTGCTATCTTTTATCATTATTTCATTCTGTATAATTCCTGACCATATCATTTTAACTGTTGGAAAGGGAGTACTGGGTCCTATTTTGATCTGGTTACCTTCATAGAGCCTAGCATGCTGACTTTGGATTTGGCTGGCATTTTAGAATAGCATTCCTGAGGGATTTGTGCTATGATGTGAATCCAGAATTGATTTATGATACTTACATTGCCCCAAAACTGTGCGCTATTAGAGAAGAACAAAAGCTTATCACCCCGTCAAGTCAGATTACACTGGTCTGTTTGATCAGCTTGTTGCAAGATCATGGTTCACCCCAAAGAATGGAAAGGTGTTCTGTGGTGTTGATCACTCCTTTTGTGATTATTCCCAAGAATTGATTTGAATGTGTACTTTGGAATCATTAAAACTTATATCAAGTACAAAGCTAGTACAAGTAAGTCTAAAGTCTAGAAATTGTCCCTGACGTAAATCACTGGGTTAAAGAGATACGCATGAAAAACATTTTAGAGAGAGGTCATTAAGCCTTCGTGACTGATGCCGTTTGGTGTGGGGTGGGGGTCCAGGTTGACCTGAGTATTTTTCAGGCTTGGAAATGGAGATAAAGGTGATGTTCCTGAGAAAGAAAAACTAGGAAGGGAAGCTGATGCTGGGGACATCAACTCCATACTGAAACATGAATTCAGACTGTGTTAGTTCTCTGCTCTTACTGACCTGGTGACTCCCATCGTTTATTTGACAAAGCCCAGTTCCTTTGTAATCAGGGTGCCTTGTTAGTACCTGCTCATTCCCATCCTAGCACCCTGCCCCCCTCCCCACACCCATAGGTAGTGCTGCAGCCAAACTTAATCACTTGTATTCCTCTGATTCTGTTGGTTGTTTTTCATCATTATCTGTAGGGTAATATTATTTCCTCTACTTAGAATGCTATCCAAGTCTCGCCGGCGAACTCCTATTCATTCTTCTGAATCCTGTTCAGGTATCACATCCCTCGTAAATACTTTCTTACTCTTCCTGTGTGAGATCACATTTGACAATACTGACCTTCCCTGACCTGAATGTCCTCCCTGCCGTGTTCTGATCTGCTTACAGAAAAGGATGGTCTTCCCCCTGACTTCGTAGGGCCTGCCTCACATGTGTGCTCTGAACCATTAGTTGAGCCTATTGTATAACCCAATAGATCGTGAAAAATCTTCCTTTTTCTTGGAAGCCAGAATTAGGTATAGTTAAGAGAAAATACAAATATATATATTTGTCTATATATTTCTCTTTTCCATTGTAACCCGTATGCTTTTTATTTTATTTTAATTTTAGCATGTTTGTAAAAGATGAAAGTGAACTTATCATCTTTGGATACTTGTGAGAGTTCCTTCACACCTTTGGTTGTTCTAGAACTGGCTCAGGATGTCAAAGAAGAAACCAAAGAATGGCTGAAGAATAGAATTGTCTCTAAAAAGGAAGATGGAGGTAAATTAAATATAACTCAGACTCAGTCATAATTAGTGACTAAAAATATATTTTCAAATATGTTTTATAGTTATTTCATTGACATATTTCTAAAATTAATAATCCATTTCTTTGTTCTTTATTTTTCATCTGGACTTGAAAAGAGACCTTAAGTCTACATTAGACTATAAGTGACATGAGTGATTTTGTTCACAGCTATAAACGCTGTGTCTAGTACACAGCCTGGCACATAGTAGGTCAGTATTTATCAAATGAATGAACAGGTATCTATTGAGTGCTCTCTATGTGTCAGTTATGATGCTAAGGGAAAGATTAATATGGTCTCTGCTTGCAAGGATGTTACTGTCAGTGTAAGGAGACGGAATGCCAATTCCTGGAAATTGAAGGAACAAACAGGTAAATGCCCCCTCCAAAAAACCCTAATGAAAGAGCTGTTACACAGCAGTACATGATACTTAAAAATGAATTGTATGTAAACTAGCTGGAAGAGTAACGGGAAGACAGAGGTAACACTTGGTGATGGTTTTTGGGCTGGAAAAGTATGACTTCATAGAAGCCAAAGCTTAGCTTTCTCCTAGGGTGGAAAGGGATCTAGATTGGGTGAGAGGATGGAGGACATTTCACATGAGCAAACACCTCGTAAAACTACACAAACAAGAGTTGTTTTGCACTTGCATTTCCCCTAAAAATTCATCTAAAACTTTACCAAGTCTCCAAACACTGAATAAAACTTTTAATCTCTTTTTTTAAACCTTTTAATAAGGATTTTGACTGTGAACCAAAATGCTTTCTTTATAATAAAACCTTGAATCAAAGTGGAATTTTTAAGTTTTTGCAAACAACTAAACCAAAAGATAACTTAAAAGCAAGAGTACTTTCTTACCTAAATCTGAGGTGTTGCCCTGGGTTGGAGTCCCTTCTTTAAAATTCCTGTGATGGGGGAACCTGAGTGGCTCAGTCACTAAGCATCTGCCTTGGGGTCAGGTCCTGATCCCAGAGGGCTGGGATCAAGGCCTGCAATGGGCTCTCTGCTCAGCCAGAAGCCTGCTTCTCCCTCTCCCACTCCTCCTTCTTGTATTCCCTCTCTCACTTTCTCTTTCTCTGTCAAATAAATAAATGAAATCTTTAAAAAATGAAATTAAATAAAATTCCTGTGATGGAAGAGCATTTGTAGTGCCTAAGAAGGAGGGACTCCAGTGTATTCCCAGTCTTCCCTGCTCACTGTGTGCCTTCAGCAGAGAAACACAAGGATGGCGTGGGGGTGGGCATCTTTCTACCCTGCTGGGAAATATGAAAAGAACATTCCAAAAACATATTCTGATCTTTCAGGTAAAGGTAGTGGATTTAACACTCAAGTTTATTTTTACTCTTTTTCAAACATGACAATAAAAGGATTTTTAAAAAAGAGATAAGTCCAGTTTGACAAAGAAAAAGGGAAAGAATATAGCAGCATCACCATTTTGGAAGCTAGAAAACAGGTGGATGAGTGGTAAATAGCTTCTCAGACTTGAAAAAAGTCAAAGTTGAAGGTGGCAGGGGTATAAATTGAGGTTAGTTTAGTTTAACACCACAGAATACTCCTAAAGACTTAGGTATTAGTGACTTTAGGGGCTTGCAGAGGTAGAATTAAGTAGTACCAAGAAAAAGAAAAAAGAGTTGACTGAGATTCATGTAAGAAATAGATCCCCAGATCCCTTCTGTATTCTGCCATTACAGCAGAAGACTGAATGCAAGATGCTTGGATTTTGATGTGAGGGCTTTATGCACAGTTGAAAACAGAGATTCTCTACTGAAAATAGGATAATAACTGAGCATTATTCCCCCTATACTCCATCCCACCAATCTCATCTAATTTAGTTTCTAAAATGTTAGCAGCTACATTCAAATCATTTAGGAAGCAGGTTGAATAATCTTTTTTGGGGAGTCTGATCAAAGACAAAATAACTAAAGGTGCAGAAATCAGAGAGTTGACCATGGAAAACAACCTGGCTAGATGACTATGTATTCAAGGTTATCTTTAAGGAGTTCCATCTAAGCCTTCAGAACTTAAGTACAGCCTCCTAGAACCCCATTCTAAATATGCACATATAATAAAAGATCACCAAATGTCTGAGGAAAATCCCTAACATGAAAGAGAAAGCTAAAACTAAACAAAAAGATAAAAACAGCAAACTTTGCCAAAGAAGAAAACCAGAGAAAATTTAAAACTCAGCTCTCAGTTATGAGAAGCTAGGACAGACCTAGAGTTGGATACTCTTGTTAGATCAAGAGATCAGGAGTTGGATACTGTAAAATACTCATTTAGGAAAAAAGCTCATATATAAAGTAGAAGTATAAAAGCAAAATTTAAAAATTCAGTAAAAGGATTAGAAAATAATTTTGATAAAAGCTCCCAGAAAGTAGAATAAAGGGGACAGAATTGGGAACTTTGACAGAGAAAAAGTAAGGAAGTTAGAGGACTAGTCTAGGAAGTACACATCTGAATAAAAGGAGTTCTAGAAAGTGAATAGAGAAAAAGGAGAAGAAATCATCAAAGGGAAACTTAAGGTTGACGCCATGCTTTTTCAGATGGGGAGGGCCCAGCCGGTGCCCTGCACTGTAGATGAAAATGGCTTACCATTGGAATGTTCTAGAACCCTGGGAATGGAGAAGATACTACAAACTTTAAGAAAGACAGTAAGTCACACATAAGGGATCAGACTTGTGAGCAGAAATACAGGAAGCTAGAAGGCATTTTCCGAAGGAAATCAACTTACTTGTAATTCTTATTTATTTGGAAGGTAGATTTGAATTGTTAATATATTTGTCTTATATCAAACTAGAAATAATACTTATTTAGAATGTTTTCATTTTTGAAACTCCTCTAAGATTGTGCTTATCTTTTGTTTTTGAAGGTGCCCAGCTCCTGTTTAGACCACTATTAAATAAATATGAGAAAGAAACACTAGAAAATCAGAACTTATATCTTGTTGGTGCCTCTAAGATTACATTGTTACTGGGTGCAGAAGCAATAGGTTTGGTAAAAGAGTGTAATGATAACACTATGAGAGCCTTCACATATGGAATGCGGCATAACTTCAAAGATTTTGATGGTGAGTCCCAAGATTGTTTCTATCAGAATCAATTTGTTTCAAAAATAAGTTACTCTCTCTGCTTGACTTATTTCACTCAGCATAATCTCTTCCAGTCCCGTCCATGTTGCTACAAAAGTTGGGTATTCATCCTTTCTGATGGAGGCATAATACTCCATAGTGTATATGGACCACATCTTCCTTATCCATTCATCCGTTGAAGGGCATCTTGGTTCTTTCCACAGTTTGGCGACCGTGGCCATTGCTGCTATAAACATTGGGGTACAGATGGCCCTTCTTTTCACGACATCTGTATCTTTGGGGTAAATGCCCAGGAGTGCAATTGCAGGGTCGTAGGGAAGCTCTATTTTTAATTTCTTGAGGAATCTCCACACTGTTCTCCAAAGAGGCTGCACCAACTTGCATTCCCACCAACAATGTAAGAGGGTTCCCCTTTCTCCACATCCTCTCCAACACATGTTGTTTCCTGTTTTGTTAATTTTGGCCATTCTAACTGGTGTAAGGTGATATCTCAATGTGGTTTTAATTTGAATCTCCCTGAGGGCTAATGATGATGAGCATTTTTTCATGTGTCTGATAGCCATTTGTATGTCTTGATTGGAGAAGTGTCTGTTCATATCTTCTGCCCATTTTTTGATGTGTTTGTCTGTTTCGTGTGGGTTGAGTTTGAGGAGTTCATTATAGATCCTGGATATCAACCTTTTGTCTGTACTGTCATTTGCAAATATCTTCTCCCATTCCGTGGGTTGCCTCTTTGTTTTTTTGACTGTTTCCTTTGCTGTGCAGAAGCTTTTGATTTTGATGAAGTCCCAGAAGTTTATTTTCACTTTTGTTTCCTTTGCCTTTGGAGACGTATCTTGAAAGAAGTTGCTGTGGCTGATATCGAAGAGATTACTGCCTATGTTCTCCTCTAAGATTCTGATGGATTCCTGTCTCACGTTGAGGTCTTTTATCCATTTTGAGTTGATCTTTGTGTACGGTGTAAGAGAATGGTCGAGTTTCATTCTTCTACATATAGCTGTCCAGTTTTCCCAGCACCATTTATTGAAGAGACTGTCTTTTTTCCACTGTATATTTTTTCCTGTTTTGTCGAAGATTAATTGACCATAGAGTTGAGGGTCCATATCAGGGCTCTCTACTCTGTTCCACTGGTCTATGTGTCTGTTTTTATGCCAGTACCATGCTGTCTTGGTGATCACAGCTTTGTAATAAAGCTTGAAATCAGGTAAGGTGATGCCACCAGCTTTATTTTTGTTTTTCAACATTTCCTTAGCGATTCGTGTTCTCTTCTGATTCCATACAAATTTTAGGATTATTTGCTCCAGCTCTTTGAAGAATGCCGGTGGAATTTTGATCGGAATGGCATTAAAAGTATAGATTGCTCTAGGCAGTATAGACATTTTAACAATGTTTATTCTTCCGATCCAAGAGCATGGAATGGTCTTCCATCTATTTGTGTCTTCTTCAATTTCTTTCATGAGTGTTCTGTAGTTCCTTGAGTACAGATCCTTTACCTCTTTAGTTAGGTTTATTCCCAGGTATCTTATGGTTCTTGGTGCTATAGTAAATGGAATCGATTCTCTAATTTCCCTTTCTGTATTTTCATTGTTAGTGTATAAGAAAGCCACTGATTTCTGCACATTGACTTTGTATCCTGCCACGTTGCTGAATTGCTGTATGAGTTCTAGTAGTTTGGGGGTGGAGTCTTTTGGGTTTTCCATATAAAGAATCATGTCATCTGCGAAGAGAGAGAGTTTGACTTCTTCATTACCAATTTGGATACCTTTTATTTCTCTCTGTTGTCTGATTGCTGTTGCTAGGACTTCTAATACTATGTTGAACAAGAGTGGTGAAAGTGGGCATCCTTGTCTTGTTCCTGATCTCAATGGGAAGGCTGCAAGCTTTTTCCCATTGAGGATGATATTTGCTGTGGGTCTTTCATAGATAGATTTGATGAGATTCAGGAATGTTCCCTCTATCCCTATACTTTGAAGCGTTTTAATCAGGAACGGATGTTGGATTTTGTCAAATGCTTTTTCTGCATCAATTGAGAGGACCATGTGGTTCTTCTCTCTTCTCATATTAATTTGTTGTATCACATTGATTGATTTGCGAATGTTGAACCATCCTTGTAGCCCAGGGATGAATCCCACCTGATCATGGTGGATAATCTTTTTAATGTGCTGTTGGATCCTGTTGGCTAGGATCTTGTTGAGAATCTTAGCATCCATATTCATCAGTGATATTGGTCTGAAATTCTCCTTTTTGGTCGAGTTCTTGCCTGGTTTGGGGATCAGGGTAATGCTGGCTTCATAGAAAGAGTCTGGAAGTTTTCCTTCTGCTTCAATTTTTTGAAACAGCTTCAGGAGAATAGGTGTTATTTCTTCTTGGAAGGTTTGGTAGAATTCCCCAGGGAATCCGTCAGGTCCTGGGCTCTTGTTTTTTGGGAGGTTTTTGATCACTGCTTCAATCTCGTTATTAGATATCGGTCTATTCAGGTTGTCGATTTCTTCCTGGTTCAATTTTGGTAGTTTATATTTTTCCAGGAATGCATCCATTTCATCTAGGTTGCTAAGCTTATTGGCATATGACTGTTCGTAATAACTTCTGATGATTGTTTCTACTTCCTTGGCGTTAGTTGTGATCTCTCCCTTTTCATTCATAATTTTATGAATTTGGGATTTCTCTCTTTTCTTTCGGATTAGTGTAGCCAGTGGCTTATCGATCTTATTGATTCTTTCAAAAAACCAGCTTCTAGTTTCATTGATACGTTCTACTGTATCTCTGGTTTCTCCCTCATTGATCTCAGCTCTAATCTTGATGATTTCCCTTCTTATGTGTGGAGTTGGTTTGATTTGTTGTTGATCCTCCAGTTCTTTGAGGTGTAGAGACAGCTGGTGTGTTCTGGATTTTTCAATTTTTTTGAGCGAGGCTTGGATGGCTATATATTTTCCCCTTAGGACCGCCTTTGCTGTATCCCATAGGTCAAGCAGAGAGAGTCAGTTATCATATGGTTTCACTTATTTGTGGAGCATAACAGATAGCATGGAGGACAAGGGGCGTTAGAGAGGAGTAGGGAATTTGGGTAAATTGGAAGGGGACGTGAACCATGAGAGACTATGGACTCTGAAAAACAGTCTGAGGGGTTTGAAGTGGCGGGGGGGTGGGAGGTTGGGGTACCAGGTGGTGGGTATTATAGAGGGCACGGCTTGCATGGAGCACTGGGTGTGGTGAAAAAATAATGAATACTGTTTTTCTGAAAATAAATAAATTGGAAAAAAAAAAAAAAGAAAATCCCAAACACACACACACACACAAAAAAAAAATAAAAAATAAGTTACTGATGAGTAGATCCGGGGTCAGCAAACATTTTCAGTAAAGGACCAAATTGTAAATATATTAGGCTGTACAGGCCATATACTTTCTCACTGTTATTTGGAAAGCAAATAACACTGTTATTTGGAAAGCAAAAGCAGCCATAGACCATAAGAAATGAATGGGTAAAACTGTTCCACTAAAATTTGCTTATAAAATATGGTCCATGGGCCTTACTTAGTTATTTAGTGGGTAAAGGATAATGGCAAAATTCACCTCACTTAGCAGGATTCACTTGCCAAAAAAAATACTGTTTTCTTTTTTTTTTTTTTTTAAGATTTTATTTATTTATTTGAGAGAGAGAGCACAAGTGGGGGTGAGAGGGGCAGAGGGAGAGAGAAGCAGGCTCCTCCCTGAGCAGAGAGTGTGATGCACGACTGGATCCCAGGACCCTGAGATCATGACCTGAGCCAAAGGCAGGCATTTAACTGAGTGAGCCACCCAGGTGCCCCCAGAATACTATTTTCTTATCAGACTATCTTCTCCCTCATTTATGGGTGGGATGTTAATGCCAGAAGGGACAGGCCTAGGCTTGTGAGTTTGAGGAAGGAGAATTTGTCATACAGCCGAACTTCAGGTCATCCCTAGTTAGAATTAAAGAGCATGTGGCTTTCTGCTCATTGATATTAGTTGAGATCAAGCAAGTAGCTGCCATTTGGATTTTTATACTATATTTTATAAGAACTAGTACTGTAGGCCCTCCCACTGGATGCCTGAAATAGCAGGTAGTACTGGACCCTATATGTGCTGTTTTCCTATATGCACATCCCTGTGATAAAGCTAAAATTGTAAACTAGGCACAATAAGAGATTAACAACAACAATAATAAAGTAGAACAATGGTAACAATCTACTGTAATAAAAATTCTGCAAATGTGGTCTCTCTCTCTCCCTCAAAGTGCCTTGTTTTACTGTAGGTACCCTTCTTGTGATGATGAGCTGATGAGATGAGGTGAGGTGAATGACCTAGGCATTGGAACATAGTGTTAGGCTACCATTGACCTTCTGATGATAGGTGAGAGGGAGGGGATCAGCCACTTCTGGACTGTGAGTCATGGGGTAACTAACACCCTAGAAAGAAAAACTGCAGAATAAGAGGGTACCATTGTACAATGATTGAAGAGTTGTATTATGTGAAGGCAAAACAATATTTTTATTCTTAAAGAATATCTAAGGGGCTTTATGTTCTGATTAATTTAGCAGTTTTATACTTGGCTAACTCCTTTTGTTATTTGTTTATATCATCATTTCTGTAACCCCAAGTTATATGAATATTATTAATTTTATTTTGGCTATTAATGAGAAAAATAACTGGAAATTTCTGCTTTCCTTTAGATGACAATAATGACTTCCTTACAATGGCAGAATGTCAATTCATTATCAAACATGAGCTTGAAAATCTTAGAGCCAGAGAAGAAAAGATGATCCCTGGTTACCCCCAGGCAAAGTTGTATCCAGGAAAATCATTATGTAAGTCATTGTATCAACCAGCTTCATGAATACACATTCTAATGCAATTATCTTTTCTTAGTAGACATGAATAACAAGTTAGAAAAACTTTATTTTTTTTTCTCTTACTGAAAAATGCATAGAACTTTACAATAACTTATTTCTGTGTGAACATAGCTTTTGCTACTGGAGCTTCATTATATTGTACCTTTAGATCAATATATTTGTTTTGTGGGGTGCCTGGATGGCTCAGTGGGTTAAAGCCTCTGTGTTCAGCTCAGGTCATGATCTCAGGGTCCTGGGATCGAGTCCTGCATTGGGCTCTCTGCTCAGCAGGGAGCCTGCTTCCTCCTCTCTCTCTGCCTGCCTCTCTGCCTACTTGTGATCTCTCTCTGTGTCAAATAAATAATAAAATATTAAAATATATATATATATTTGTTTTGTATGGTTCGCTACTTATTAATTGCAGTCTTAGCATTCAGTTAGCTTAAAATTAGGTGTGAATACATACATGTATTACTCATGTTAAGTTTAGCAAAGTTTACTTTATGTCCAGACACTCTAGGGAGTATGGGGAGGAATGAGAACAGGAGCCATCATCTTTTCCTGGAGCCCTCCTTCCATCTGCTCTTATCTCAGTCAGTGAGAACTTGGGAGAAAGGCTTAGGAAGAATCACAAAGTGACACAATACCTGAATGCAAATCAGCAGTTTGCAATCCTGTGGTTTTGTGTCATTCCATTTGAGTGAGAATACTAGTTTGCAGATGGAAGTGCTCACTACAGTGTGTAATTTCAAACCGCTCCCCTACCAGATGGTGGCAAGGCCTCAGAGCATTTTTGCTGTCCAAATGCACTTTAAACATGTAAGTCACTGTGTTCTCTAGGCTGCATAATACTATCTTCCAGTCTTTACCCACTCCCCCGGCCCCAAGCCCTGGGAGGACAGATGCCCAAGAACCAGTCCATTTCAGATTTTCTCAGTTATCCCCAAATATATAGAGTTGGTTTGATCAAACCAAGATCCAATCATAGATCACCCACTTTGTATGGTGGTATATCTCTTAACTAGCTCCCTTTCTCTTAGTGTGATAACGTACACATAACATAAAATTTGAAGATTGAAGTTTAAAAATCTTAAGAGATTTTCAATGTAAGTATATTCATAATATTGTACAACTATCATCACCATCCCTCTTCAGAGCTCATTTCATCTTGTAAAACCAGAGTCTGTATCCATTAAACAATCAAGTCTCCCTCCCTTCTTCCTCTGACTCTGGCATAATCAACCACCTTTCTACTTTCTGGCAATTGTTTTGACTACTCTAAGTATCTCAAATAAGTGGAATCATACAGTATTTCTCTCTTTGTGACTGGTTTATTTCACTTAGCATTATGTTCATTAGGTTTGTCTATGTTGTGGCATATGTTGGAATTTCCTTCCTTTTTAAGGCTGAATAATATTCCATTGTATGTATATACCACAATTTGCTTGTTTACTCATCCATTGTGGACACTTGGGTTGTCTCCACCTTTTGTCTATTTTGAATTATGCTTTTATGAACATGGTCCGCAAATATCCTTCCAAGACCCTGCTTTTAATTATTTTGGGTGTATACCCAGAAGTGGAAGTGTTGGGTCATATGATATTTCTATTTTTAATTTTTTAAAGATTTTATTTATTTGAGAGAGAGAGCATTAGTGGGGGGCTGAGGGAGAGGGAGAAGCAGACTCTCCACTGAGCAGAGAGCCTGACATGGGACTTGATCCCAGGACCCTGAAATCATGACCTGAGCTGAAGGCAGACGCTTAACCAACTGAACCACCCAAGTGCACCTATTTTTAATTTTTTGAAGAACCTCTATACTGTTTTCCACAATGGTTGTAACATTTTGCATTCCCACTGACAGTGCACAAGGGTTCCAGTCTCTCTATATCCTGGCCAACTCTTGTTATTTTCTGATATTTTGGGAGTAATCATTCCAACAGCGGTGAGATGATGTCTCATTTTAGTTTGATTTTCATTTCCCTGATGATGAGTGATGTGGAGCGTCTTTTCATGTGCTTATTGGCTGTTCGTATATCTTCTTTGGAGAAATGTCTTTTCAAGTCATTTGCCCATTTTTTTTTTTAAAGATTTTATTTATTTATTTGACAGAGAGAAATCACAAGTAGATGGAGAGGCAGGCAGAGAGAGAGAGAGAGAGAGAGGGAAGCAGGCTCCCTGCTGAGCAGAGAGCCCGATGTGGGACTTGATCCCAGGACCCTGAGATCATGACCTGAGCCGAAGGCAGCGGCTTAACCCACTGAGCCACCCAGGCGCCCCATTTGCCCATTTTTGAATCAAGTTGTTTTTGTTGTTGCATTTTAGACAGTCTTTATATATTCTGGATATTAATCCCTTATCAGATATTTGAATGGCACTTATTTTTACCTATTTCATGGATTGCCTTTTTACTTTGTTGATATTGTCTTTTGATGCATAAAATTTTAAAATTTTCATGAAGTCCAACTTAACCTACTTTTTTCTTTTTCCCTGTACCTTTGGTGTCATATCTAAGAAATTATTGCCAATGTCATACAATCAAATCCAATGTCATGAAGCTTTTCCTCTATATTTTATTTTATTTTTTCCTCTATATTTTCTTTTGGAGTTTTATAGTTTTGGGTTTTATATTTAGGTCTTTAATCCATTTGAGTTAACTTTTCTCTATGGTGTTAGGTAAGGGTTCAATTTATTTTCTATTTTTATTTATTTTTAAGGATTTAGTTTCATTCTTTTGCATGTGGATATCCAGTTTTCCCAGTACCATTTGTTGGAAAGACCACCCTTTCCCCATTGAATGGCCTTGGTACCCTTGTCACAAATCATTTGACCATGTATGTGAGGGTTTGTTTCTGGCTTCTGTTTTATATTGGTCTATATGTCTATATGCCAGTACCACATTATATTGGTTCCTGTGGCTTTGTGGTCATTTTTTTTAAGATTTTAGTTATTTACTTGAAAGAGAGAGAGAGAGAATTTGCATAAGCCAGGAGAAGGGCCAAGGGGGAGAGGGGAAGAGGGAGAGAATCTCAGGCAGACTCCATGTTGAGAGTGGAGTACGGCATGGGGCCTGATCTCAAGACCCTGAGCCAAGCCAAAACCAAGAGCCAGCTGCTTAATCAGGTGAGCCACTCAGCATTCCAGCTTTATGGTAAGTTGTTTTTTGTTTTTTGTTTTTTTTTGTAAGATTTTATTTATTTATTTGACAGAGAGAGATCACAAGTAGGCAGAGAGCCAGGCAGAGAGAGAGGGGGAAGCAGGCTCCCTGTTGAGCAGAGAGTCCGATGCGGGGCTTGATCCCAGGACTCTGGGATCATGACCTGAGCTGAAGGCAGAGGCTTTAACCCACTGAGCCACCCAGGTGCCCCTATGGTAAGTTTTAAATTCAGGAGTTTTTTTCTTCCTTTTCAAGATTGTTTTGGCTCCCATGATTGTTTTGAATTCCCATGAAATTCCATATGAATTTTATGATGGGTTTTTCTATTTTTGCAGAAAGCTTGATTGGGATTTTGATAGAGATTGCATTGAATCTATAGATACTTTGGGTAGTATTGACAATTCAACAGTATTAAGTCCCATGAACATGAGATGTGTTTCCATTTATTTATGTCTTACTTCGTTTAGCATTGTTTTGTAGTTTTTCATTGTGTGCATCTTTTGTCTTTAGTTAATTTCTTTTATTTTTTTTGTAATTTTATAATTTTTTATTGTTATGTTAGTCACCATACAGTACATCATTTAGTTAGTTTCTTATTAACTAAATTCTAAAACTAAAATAACTAATTCTTATTAGTTATTTTATTCTTTACGATGCTATTATAAATGGGATTGCCATAATTCCTTTTCAGATAGTTCATTCCATAATTACATTTTGAGATAGTTCATTGTTAATGTATAGAAATGCAGATTGTTCTATTTATTCATTTTGTATCCTGCTACTTTTCTGAATTAATCTATTAGCCATGACAATGTTTTTACAGAAAAGTTAGGGGTTTTCTACATAGAATACAATATTGCTCATCAACACATAATTTTACTTCTTCCTTTCTAATTTGGATGCATTTTTTTCTTCTTTAATTGTTTTGGCTAGAACTTCCAATTCTATGTTGAATGGAAGTGGTAAAGTGAGCTTCTTTATCATATTCCTGGTCTAAAGGAAAAACTTTTAGTCTTTTACCATTCAATATGATATTTGCTGTGGGATTTTCCCAGATGGATTTTGTTATGTTGAGGTAGTTTCCTTCTATTCCTAGTTTGTTGAGTATAAAAGTGGTGACTCATATTAAATGCTTTTTCTGCATCAATTGAGTTGATCATGTGGTTCCCCCCCACCCCTTTCTGTTAACATGGTTATAACAGTAGGCTTTTACTGGAATTATCCTTGCATTCCAGGAATAAATTCCACTTGCTTGCTGTCTCATCTTTCTACTGTGTGGCTAAATTGAGTTTGCTAGTATTTTTTTGAGTATTTTTGCATCATTTTTTATAAGGGATGGTGGTCTGTGGTTTTCTTGTGGTATTGTCTGGCTTTGTATCAGGGTAATGCTGGCTTCATAGAATGAGTTAATAGCACTCCTCATTGCAGCGCCTGAGTGGCTTAGATGGTTAAACAATTACCTTCAGCTCAGGTCATGATCCTAGGGTCCTGGGATCAAGCCCCTCCTTGGGCTCTCTGCTCAGTGGAGAGCCTGCTTCACTCTGTTCCTCTGCTGCTTCCCCTGCTTATATGCTCTGGCTCGCTCTCTCTCTCTGTCAAATAAATAAATAAATAAAATCTCTTAAAAAATAAACAACAACAAAAAAGTGTTCCTCATCAACTTTGGGGGAAAGTTTGAAAAGGATTGGTGTTAGTTCTTTAAGTATTTGGTAAAATTCACCAGCAAAATTGTCAGGTCCAGGATTTTTCTTTGTCAGGAGATTTTTCAGTGTCCTTACTAATTCAGTCTCCTTACTAATTATCAGATTTTCTATTTCTTCTGACCTCTGATAGTTTTTCATGGTAGCTTTTGTATTTATAGGAATTTGTCCATTTCATGTGGGTTACCTAGTTTGTTGTTAGATAGTTGTTACTAGCACTCTCTTATAATCCTTTTTATTTCTGCAGAATTGGTAGTAATGTCCTCATTTCTACTTCTGATCTTAGTAATTGGTAAGTTAAGTCATCTCTCATTTTTTCTTAGTTCATCCATCAGTTTTTGTCAATTTTGTTGATCTTTTCCAAAAACCACCTTTGATTCCTTTAGTCTTTTCTATTGTCTTTCTTTCCTCTATTTTGTTTATCTCTGCTCTAATCTTTATTATTTCATTCCTTCTGCTGGCTATGGGTTTAGTTTGTTCTCCTTTTTTCTAGTTTCTTAATTAAATTAGTTTGTTCATTTGAGGTCCTTAGCCACAAATTTCCTCTTTTTTTTCTGTGTTTCCTAAGTTTTGTTGTGTTTTTGTTTTCATTCATCTCTAAGTATTTTCTAATTTCCTGTGTGATGTCTTCTTTGATCCATTAGTTGTTGTTTAAAAATGTAGTTTTTTAATTTCCACACATTTGTGAATTCTTCAGCTTTCCTTCTGTTACTTATTTCTAACTTTATTCCATTGTGGTCTGAGGATACTTTTTATGAGAGGTATTTGTAAATCTGTTGAGACTTAATTTGCGGCCTAACACATGATTGATCTATCCTGGAAAGTGTCCCATGTGCACTTGAGAAGAATGTGTTTTTGGTCATTTATTGTCTAATTTACATGTGAACTGGATTTTGTGGACTCCCCTGTCTCTGAGTTATGCTGTAGGTATGTGCTATGGATGCTTTTGTTTGTTCTCTTGTTCATCTGTATGGCTTGCAGGATGTGTCACAAAATCCAAATGTAGGTACTGATTCTTAGTTGTCTACATTCCTAGTTATATGCATATATCTTGATATTGATTATATTGTAGCAGTTTTTGTTGGACATATGTTTTTTTCAATGTGTGTATTAAAGATTACCATGATTGCAGAAGAAATTTTTTCAGAAAACTTTTATGAGTTATTGGTTGTATTTACTTTCTTCTTGTCTTTAGGTAAGCCAGTTATGTGTATGTGGACTCTTAAATATTCTCTGAAATATATTTAAGGTTTTATGTAATTTTCTTAGGCTTGTCTACCATTTTCCTGGCTATGTTTTCAGTATTTCCTGTTAGCTTTAATTATGACTTTGCATCTGTAGGAGTTTTATGTGTGTTTTAAATCAGTTTTCTGAGCTCTCGCCTTCAGCTCTTATAGCTCTTCTTTGGGTTTTAATTTCAGGGAGATGACTTACTTTCATTTCTTTAATTTCATAGGCTTTCATTGTTCAATGCTGTAATTTCCTGCTGTGTTTCTTCTCTGCCTTTGTTTCTGGTTTCCTTTTCCCTGTAATATTTCTGCATAGTTCTATGCCAGTCACTTGTGGTTATTACTTACTTTCTAGAGAGCGCTTGTTCTTCCAGACCACTATCTTTTCCAGTAGATGCAGTTCAGTGATCCACCATGGGTCTTTTTTGTCCACATCTGGACAGTGGGGCAGTCCCCACTCCTCAATGTCCAGGAGAACTCTGCCCTCTCCTCCTTGACCCCATTGTGCAGAGGCATGGATGCTCTTAGCTTAGCCTGGGCTGACTTTTAAAGCCTTGTCTCGTGGTTTGTGATTTGGGTTTATAAGTGTTTTTCTAGTTTCATCAAAGATAGGTGTTTCCCTTTATCTGTCTTGTTTCCTTTGTTGTTTTTAACTTTTATCATGAACAAGAACAGGGTAGAGGTGTCTTTCTGCCACTCTTTGTTACCAGGAGTTCCACATTCTGTATTCAGGCAGTATTTTGGTGCCTTTCCAGAATTTTAAATCTTTCTTAATCTCTTAGTGGAAATAAGACACAGCTGTGTACAAAACAGGCTGAGGCACCATCTTGTTATTAATGTCAGCCTCCCATTTCTTCCTGTTTATCCACATTCAGATTCTTATGTGGAAGTCCCTGCTTCCTTCTGCTAGCTTCTGCACAGGTACATCCATCCTCTTTCTGTGGCTGGGACAGAGACTGTGTGTGCATTCCCACCACATGGGTCTCTGGAGCAGCAGTTTTCCAAATGCTCCCAGCTGCTTCAGAGAGAAGTTTTCAACTGAATGAAAACCTTGAAAGGAATATATGTAAATGGATTTTTCTTGGGTGTATAGGTGCCCTGTCTGGTGTTCTAAAGCTGTAATAGAAATAATTTTCTTGCTGGCAGGATGGGGGTTTTATAAACAAGGATCTCCTCTCTCTCTCTCTCTTTCTTTCTTTTTGGTAATATATATAAAGACAATAAAATCATCTCATCATGGTCATTTGAAAATTTTTTATGCATCTGAGGTAAGAATCATATTTCCATTGTCAAGGCTGAATTTTCAAAATCTGCATTATTGTTTTCCTTTATATATTTGAAAAATGTGATCCCTAAAATGCTGTGTTTTATCATAATATTTGGTTGAAGAAGAAATGAGATATATATATGGGCTATGGATAATTATAAAGCGTGAACTGTTTTCAGAGTGCAAATATTAGAGCTAATAAAACTCAGAGTAACCTAAAATCTTAGAGTTCCATGAAGTTAATCCATAGCAATAAGTAGAAAAGCTTTTTTCTTTTTAAGATTTTATTTGTGAAGGAGAGAGAGGGAGAACATGAGAGGCAGAGGGAGAAGCAGGCTCCCCACTGAGCAGGGATTTCCCCCCAACCCTCACCCTCCCCTACCATGCAACAGGGCTCAATCCCAGACCCCAGGATCATGACCTGAGCTGCAGGCAAACCTTAACAGCCACTCAGGTGCCTCCCTCCCCCACCTTTTTTGGCCTTTCAGTTTCACGGGAGACACTCCCTGGGTGTCCTCTTTCCCACAGCTAATTGGGAGCAGAGACTGTAACCTGCTCATTGTGATCCCATCAGCACTGTGAGAGCTAACCAGGCCTTTCATGAGAAACTCTCCCTGCTATTGCAGGTTTAATTTGATTTTACATGCAATGATTGTGATTTTGTTTGCCACAACGTTCTGGTTTAATAGCTTGCATTAAGTAGATGGCAACTGTTGTTGGGGTGAATGTGACCTTGAGCCAATTAGGAGGTCCTGGGTGCTTGCAGTCAGGCTCTCCCTTGTCTCACAGTGAGCAATGTGGACCTAGGCCTAAAAGTGTGTCTCTACATGTGTCTTTGTCGCATTCATCTTGGTTTTCTCTGTGAGCTGAGATCACTCAAAGACTCTGCCTTCTCCTGATGGTTCCCAATAGTTAATAGTCACGCAAGTAACACAATGAAAGATTTTCTTTAGAAAAAGGAGTTTAGGGAGCTGGGAATTTCTTATATGTTAACTGTATCTTAAGGGATGCTATTTAGGTTAAAGCTCTGTCTCAAAATGTCTGTCAGAAGATTATCATGTTTTGATTGATGGGAGATGGCACAGCTCATCTTTAGTTTTATATTGTCATTCTTTTTGGACATTAAAGTAACTATTTCTGAATATCTTCTGTTTACACATAGAGTGGTCAGATATAATCTGTCTTCTAATATTATTAATAGACCTTATAAGAGTAATAAAGTTTCAAGTAAATATCATGTAGCAGGCATGTATATAAGAAGATTAAACTATTAATACATATATATATCTTTAAATATATATATATATATTTATCTTTCTCTCTATAAATACATCTACCACTGGGTGCATCACCATACACACACACACACACACAGACATACAGACACACACACATACATAGACATATGCACACATACATGTACTGTGTTTTGGTGCATATATATGCAGTTTTTCTATTAAGCCAGATTAAAACAATACAGGAATATAAAGCACAGGTTTGAAAGCACAGGTTATTTCTGAGAAGCAGTTTTTTCCTTATTGAGATATGAGTGGTGTGTTCACACCTGACTGTTTGAGTGCAGTGGGACCTGGGATAGGGTGCTGGGCCATGGCAGCAGCTTCGCCTCTTGTGGGTGCTCTGTGTGCTCATCATCCCTCTTCTGGATTGGAGGCAGCATGACCTGCACAGAAATGCTGTAAGGAGACATGAGAGAGTCTTTGTTGTTGCTTTTGAAGTAAACATGTGTTAATTAGCCAAAGACAGAAGCAACTGTGTTAGTATTATTTAATTTAATTTTATAGTATTTAATTTCGAGGTCTGACTATAAACTAGGTTAGTTATCACTTCCCTTCAGTTAGATTTTGCTTTGTTTAGCTAATCAGTAAATAGATATAATAGTAAGAATCCTGGTATTTGACAACGAAACATTAGCAGTCTTTTTTTTAATTTTTAAAGATTTTATTTATTTATTTATTTGACAGAGAGAGACATAGCAAGAGAGGGAACACAAGTAGGGGGAGTGGGAGAGGGAGAAGCAGGCCTCCCGCCAAGCAGGGAGCCCAGTGCGGGGCTCAGTCCCAGGACCCTGGAATCATGACCTGAGCCGAAGGCAGACACTTAAGGGTTGAGCCACCCAGGCGCCCTATTCAGGCATTCTTGAAGGAAGGAATCTTGGTTTAGGTTGTTTAGTTTTATTTTTTTTTTGATGGAAATATAGTTGACATATAATATTTATTAATTTCAAGTATATGGTATAGTGACTGGACATTTATTTGCTTTATAAAATGATCACCGTCATAAGTCTAGTTATAATCTGTCACCATATGAAGTTGTTACAATGTTATTGGCTATATTCCCTGTGCTGTACTTTATATCTCCATGACTTTCTAATTATAACAGAGTTTATACCTCTTAACTCCCTTTACCTGTTTTTCCTATCCCTTGATCCCCTTCCCTTCTGGCAACCAACAGTTTGGTCTCTGATTTATGTCTGTTTGATTTTGTCATCTGTTTTGCTTTTTTTTTTTGAAAGAGAAAGCATGAGGCCAGGGGGAGGAGTGGGAGCGGCAGAGAGAAAGGGAGAGAATCTTAAGCAGGCTCCACACCCAGTGCAGAGCCCAACACCATGGCTCCATCTCACTGCCCTGAGATCATGACCTGAACTGAAATCGAGAGTCAGACACATAACTAAGCGGGCCATCTGGGTGTCCCTGTTTTGCTTTTTAGACTCCACAGAGAAGTGAAATCATTTGGTACTTGTCTTTCTCTGTTTGACATATTTCACTTAGCATAATACCCTCTTGGTCCATCCATGTTGTTGCAAATGGCAAGATTTCATTCTTTCATTTTTATGGCTGAGTAATATTCCACTGTATGTGTGTTTATATACTACATCTTCTTTATCCATTCATCTGTCCATAGGCATTAGGTTTATTCCATATCTTGGCTATTGTAAATAATGCTGCAATGGACATAGAAGTGCAGATTATCTTTTTGAATTAGTGTTTTCATTTTCTTTAGGTATTTACCCAGAAATGAAATTGTTGAGTGTTATGAAATTCCTATTTTAGCTTTTTGAGGAAACTCCATACAGTTTTCCATAGTGGCTGCACCAATTTAAATTCCCACCAGCCATCCTTAAGAGTTCCTTTTTCTCCATATTCTTGCCAGCCCTTATTATTTTTTGTCTTTTTTGATACTAGCTGCTTGGACACAATGACACATGTCATTGTCATTTTGATTTGAATTTCCCTAGTGATTAGTGATACTGAGCATTTTTTCATGTGTCTGTTGGTTTTCTGTATGTATTCTTTGGGAAAATGTTCAAGTCCTTTGTCCATTTTTTAATCAGTTTTTTTGTTTTATTTTGTTGGTTGCTGAATTGTATGAGTTCTTTATATATTTTGATGTTAACCCATTATCACATATATCATTTGCAAGCGTCTTCTCCCATTCAGTAGGTTGCCTTTTCATTTTCTTGATGGCTTCCTTTGCTGTACAGTGGTTTTTAAGTTTGATATAGACTCAATAGTTTATTTTTGCTTATGTTGCCCTTGCCTGAGGAGCCAGAACCAAAGAAATATTGCTAAGACCAATGTAGGAGCTTACTGCCTGTATTCTTCTTAGGAGTTGTACGGTTTCAGGTCTTGTATTTATAAGTGTTTAATCCATTTTGAGTTTATTTTTGTATATGGTATAAGAAATCGATCCATTGATCCAATTTCATTCTTTTACTTGTAGCTGACCAGGTTTCCCAACACCATTTGTTGAAGAGACTGTCATTTCCCCATTGTATATTCTTGTTTCCTTTGTTGTAGATTATCTGACCATATATGCATGGCTTTATTTCCTGGCTCTGTATTCTGTTCCATAGATCTACATATCTGTTTTTGTGCCAGTACCATTCTGTTTGATTAATACAGCTTTGTAGTATAGTTTGAAATCTGGGAACGTGATACGTCCAGTTTTGTTCTTCTTTCTCAAGATGGCTTTGGTTATGAGCTTGGCTGGGTGGCTCATTTGGTTGTGTATCTGCTTTCGGCTCAGGTCATGATCCCAGGGTCCTAGGCTTGAGCCCCACATTGGGCTCCTTGTTCAGCAGGGAGCCTGCTTCCCTGCTCATACACTTTCTCTCTCTCTCTCTCTCTCATTATCTCTGTCTCTCTCTCTCAAATAAAGAAATAAAATCTTTAAAAAAAAGAGATAACTTTGGTTATTTGGGGTCTTTTGTGGTTCCATCCAAATTTTAGAATTATTTGTTCTAGTTCTATAAAAATGCTATTGGTACATTAGAAGAAGGAAGGGAAAAATGAAGAGGGGAGTGGAAATCGGAGGGAGAGATGAACATGAAAGACTGTGGACTCTGAGAAACAAACTGAGGGTTTTTTAATATGCCCTCCTTAATACCCAGTGATGGGTATTAAGGAGGGCATATACTGCATGGAGCACTGTGTGTTATATGTAAACAATGAATCTTGGAACACTGCAGCAAAAACTAATAATGTACTTTATGGTGACTAACATAACATAATAAAAAATAACAAAAATTAAATTAAAAAGGATTTGGGGCAATTCAGTAACGTGGCAGGATACAAAGTCAATGTGCAGAAATCAGTGGCTTTCTTATACACTAACAATGAAAATACAGAAAGGGAAATTAGAGAATCGATTCCATTTACTATAGCACCAAGAACCATAAGATACCTGGGAATAAACCTAACTAAAGAGGTAAAGGATCTGTACTCAAGGAACTACAGAACACTCATGAAAGAAATTGAAGAAGACACAAATAGATGGAAGACCATTCCATGCTCTTGGATCGGAAGAATAAACATTGTTAAAATGTCTATACTGCCTAGAGCAATCTATACTTTTAATGCCATTCCGATCAAAATTCCACCGGCATTCTTCAAAGAGCTGGAGCAAATAATCCTAAAATTTGTATGGAATCAGAAGAGAACACGAATCGCTAAGGAAATGTTGAAAAACAAAAATAAAGCTGGTGGCATCACCTTACCTGATTTCAAGCTTTATTACAAAGCTGTGATCACCAAGACAGCATGGTACTGGCATAAAAACAGACACATAGACCAGTGGAACAGAGTAGAGAGCCCTGATATGGACCCTCAACTCTATGGTCAATTAATCTTCGACAAAACAGGGAAAAATATACAGTGGAAAAAAGACAGTCTCTTCAATAAATGGTGCTGGGAAAACTGGACAGCTATATGTAGAAGAATGAAACTCGACCATTCTCTTACACCGTACACAAAGATCAACTCAAAATGGATAAAAGACCTCAACGTGAGACAGGAATCCATCAGAATCTTAGAGGAGAACATAGGCAGTAATCTCTTCGATATCAGCCACAGCAACTTCTTTCAAGATACGTCTCCAAAGGCAAAGGAAACAAAAGCGAAAATAAACTTCTGGGACTTCATCAAAATCAAAAGCTTCTGCACAGCAAAGGAAACAGTCAAAAAAACAAAGAGGCAACCCACGGAATGGGAGAAGATATTTGCAAATGACAGTACAGACAAAAGGTTGATATCCAGGATCTATAATGAACTCCTCAAACTCAACCCACACGAAACAGACAAACACATCAAAAAATGGGCAGAAGATATGAACAGACACTTCTCCAATCAAGGCATACAAATGGCTATCAGACACATGAAAAAATGCTCATCATCATTAGCCCTCAGGGAGATTCAAATTAAAACCACATTGAGATATCACCTTACACCAGTTAGAATGGCCAAAATTAACAAAACAGGAAACAACATGTGTTGGAGAGGATGTGGAGAAAGGGGAACCCTCTTACACTGTTGGTGGGAATGCAAGTTGGTGCAGCCTCTTTGGAGAACAGTGTGGAGATTCCTCAAGAAATTAAAAATAGAGCTTCCCTACGACCCTGCAATTGCACTCCTGGGTATTTACCCCAAAGATACAGATGTCGTGAAAAGAAGGGCCATCTGTACCCCAATGTTTATAGCAGCAATGGCCACGGTCGCCAAACTGTGGAAAGAACTAAGATGCCCTTCAACGGATGAATGGATAAGGAAGATGTGGTCTATATACACTATGGAGTATTATGCCTCCATCAGAAAGGATGAATACCCAACTTTTGTAGCAACATGGACGGGACTGGAAGAGATTATGCTGAGTGAAATAAGTCAAGCAGAGAGAGTCAATTATCATATGGTTTCACTTATTTGTGGAGCATAACAAATAGCATGGAGGACAAGGGGCGTTAGAGAGGAGTAGGGAATTTGGGTAAATTGGAAGGGGAGGTGAACCATGAGAGACTATGGACTCTGAAAAACAGTCTGAGGGGTTTGAAGTGGCGGGGGGGGGGTTGGAGGTTGGGGTACCAGGTGGTGGGTATTATAGAGGGCACGGCTTGCATGGAGCACTGGGTGTGGTGAAAAAATAATGAATAATGTTTTTCTGAAAATAAATAATTTGGAAAAAAAATAAAAGCATTTAAAAAACAAGCAAAAAAAAAGGATTTGGGGGAGCTACTAAAATATGCAAAATTATAAAATAAAAATAAGTAAATGAGAAAAAGATGCCATTGGTATTTTGATAGTGATTGCCTTGAATTTAGATTGCTTTGGTTAGTATGAACATTTTAACAATCTTAATTCTTCCAATTCATGAGCACGGTATATCTTTCCATTTATTTGTGTTATCTTCAGTTTCTTCCATCAGTGACTTAGAGTTTTCAGAGTATGGGTCTTTCACCTCCTTTGTTAAATTAATCCTATGTATTTTATTATTTTTGATGCAATTGTAAATGGAATTGTTTTCTTAATTTCTCTTCATGTTATTTTGCTATTAGTGTATAAAAACACAACAGATTTCTATGTATTAATTTTATCTCATTCATCTTAACTGAATCCATTTAATCTAATAGTTTTTGGTGGATTCTTTAGGTTTTTCTATGTATAATATTATACTATCTGCCAATAGTGACAATTTAACTTCCCCTTTACCAATTTGAATGCCTTTTATTCCTTTTTGCTGTCTGATTGTTGCAGTTAGAACTTCTAATACTATGTTGAATAAAAGTGGTGAAAGTGGATATCCTTGTCTTGTTCCTAACCTTGAGTTTGATGTTATTTGTGTTTTATGTTACATGTGGCCTTTATTATGTTGATATATACTACACCCATTTTATGAGAGTTTTAAAAAATCATAAATGGATGTAGAATTCATCAAATACTTTTTCTGCATCTATTGAGGTGATCATATGATTTTTATCCTTCATTTTATGAATGTTGTATATCACATTGACTGATTTGAGGATATTGAACCATCCTTTCACCCCTGGAATAAATTCCACTTGATTATCATATATGATCCTTTTAATGTATTATTGAATTTGGTTTGCTTATATTTTGTTGAGGATTTTTACCTATATTTTCATCAGTGATACTGGCCTGTAATTTTCTTTTTTTATAGAATCTTTGTCTGGTTTTAGAATCAGGGTGAATTCTGGCCTCATTGAATGAATTTAGAAGTGTTCCTTTCTCTTGAAATTTTTAGAATAGTTTGAGAAAGATAGGTATTAAATCTTTTTTTAATGTTTGGTAGAGGGGCACTTGGATGACTCAGTCAGTTTAGTGTCTGACTCTGGATTTCGACTCAAGTCATGATCTCAGGGTTGTGAGGCTGGGCCCCATGTTGGGCTCTGTGCTCAGCATAGAGTCTGCTTGAGATCCTTCCTCTCCCTCTGCTCTCCACCCCCACCCCCCCCGTCCTGCTCACACTCTCTAAATAAATAAACAAACAAACAAAATCTTTAAAAAAATAAATGTTTGGTAGAATTCACCTGTGAGGCTCTTTGGTTCTGGTCTTTTCTTTGTTGGATGTTTTTTGATTACTGATTCAGTTTCATTACCAGTAAGCAGTCTGTTCAGATTTTCTCTTTCTTCCTATTTCAGTCTTCCCTGAAAATTGAGTGTTTCCAGGAATTTATCAGTTTCTTCTAGGCTGTCCAGTTAGTTGGCATGTAACTGTTGGTAGTAGTCTCTTATAATCCTTTGTGGTTTTGTCAGTTGTAAGTTCTCTTTCATTTCTAATTGTATTTATTTGGTTTCTCTACTCTCCCTCCCTCCTTCCTTCCTTTCTTCTTCTTCTTCCCCATGTCCTCCCCCCTTCCCCCTCCCCCTCCTCCCTCTCCCCCCTCCTCTCCCTTCTCATCCCCTCCTCCTTCCCTCCTCCTCCTCTTCCTTCCTCTTCTTCTTCTTCTTGTTTATAATTTTTGTTTATCCTTTGAAGAACCAGCTACTAGTTTCATTGATCTTTTCCATCATTTTTGAGATCTCTATTTCATTTATTTCCACTTTGATCTTTATTATTTCTTTCCTTTTATTAACTTTGGACTTTGTTCTTTCTCCATTTTATCTAGATGTAAGGTTAGATTCTTTATTTGAGATTTTTTCTGGTTTCTTGAGGGAGGCCTCTACTACTATAAACTTCCTTTACAGCTGCTTTTGCTGAGTCTCATTGATTTGGGGACATTGTTTTTCCATTTTCATTGGCCTCAAGGGGTTTTTTAGTGTTTTTTTTTTTTTAATTTTCTCATTGATCCATTGACCATTGGTTGTTTATTAGTATATTGTTTAGCCTCTGTGTATATAGATATATATTCATTTTTTCCTTGTAGTTGATTTATTGTCTCATACCATTGTGGTCATAAAAGATGCTTGATATGATTTCAGTCTTCTTCAATTTACTGAAACTTATTTTGTTCCCTAATATGTGATTTATCCTGTTGAATGTTCCATATGGACTTCAAAAGACTATGTGCTCTGCTGGTTTGGGATGAAATTTTTTGTATGTATCTGTTAAATCCATCTGGTGTAATGTGTCACTTAAGGCCACTGTTTTTTTAATTGATTTTCTGCCTGGATGATCTTGTGTAAGATCTGCCTGGATGACCTTGTGTAAGTGGAGCATTAAAGTCCCCTACTATTATTGTATTATTGTTAGTTTCTCCCTTTTTGGCGGCTAATACTTGCTTTATATACTTAAGTGCTTCTATGTTGGGTTCACAGGTATTTACAATTGTTATATCCTCTTCTTGGATTGATTTTTTTATTATTATGTAGGGCCTTTTTTGTTATACAGTCTTTGTTTTACAGTCCATTTTGTCTGACATAAGTATTGCTACTCTAGCTTTCTTTTCATTTCATTTTCATGGAATATCTTTTTTCATCCCTTCACTTTTAATCTGTGCAAGTCTTTAGATCTGAAATGAGTCTCTTTTAGATAGCATATAGATAGGTCTCATTTATTTACCCATTCAGTCACCCTATATCATTTGGGTACACTTGGCAGACTTTGTCCATTTATATTTACTTATTGCCATTTTGTTAATTGTTTTTGTAGTTCTTCTGTGTTTCTTCTTCTCTTGCTTATTCCCTTGTGATTTCCTGGTTTTCTTTAGTGTTATTTTTGAATTCCTTTCTTTTTATTGTTTGTGTATCTATTATAGGTTTTTTTGTTTGTGATTACCATGAGGTTCACATATAATACCCTATGTATGTAGCAGTATGTTTCAAGTTGATGGTTGCTTACGTTTGAACACATTCTCAGAACACTACATTTTTATTCTCCCCCTCCCTGTTTTATGTTTTTGTCATCATATTTCACATCTTTTTATTTTGTGTATTTTTTAACTAACTGTTGTAAATATTGTTGACTTACTATTTTTATTTTTAACCTTCATACTAGCTTTATAAGTAGTTGATCTACCACCTTTACTTTATATGTTCACTGTTACAGCTAGAGTTTTTTCTTTCAGAATTTTCTTCTAGTTACGGCCTTTTCTTTTCTACTTAAAGAAGTTCCTTCAACATTTCCTGTAAAGCAGGTTTAGTGGTGATGAACTCTTTTGTCTGGAAAACTCTTTATTTGTACTACAATTCTTTTTTTTTTTTTAAAAGATTTTATTTATTTATTTGAGAGAGAGACAGTGAGAGAGAGCATGAGCAAGGAGAAGGTCAGAGGGAGAAGCAGACTCCCCAAGGAGCTGGGAGACTGATGCGGGACCTGATCCCGGGACTCCAGGATCATGACCTGAGCTGAAGGCAGTCGTCCAACCAACTGAGCCACCCAGGTGCCCCTGTACTACAATTCTGAATGATAACCTTGCTGTGTAGATAGCCTTGTTTCTCTTTGTGGATTTTTCCCTTTCAACACTTTGAATATATTATGCCACTCCTTTCTGACCTGCAGAGTCTGCTGAAAAATTAGCTGATAGTATTATAGGTGTTCTCATGTATGTAACTAGTTGCTTATTTCCTGTTGCTTTTAATATTTTCTCATTAATTTTTGACATTTTCACTATTTTTGTATCTTGGTATGAACTTCTTTGGGTTCATCTTTTTTGGGGCTGTCTTTCCTTTTTTGGATCTGGATGTCTGTTTTCTTGCCCAGGGCTCTCTTTCGTTTTTGGACCTAGATGTCTCTTCCTTGTCTGTTTGAGCTATAACTTCTTTAAAGATGTTTTCTGCTCCTTTCTCTTTATCTTCTCATTCTGGGACCTGTAAAATGCAAGTGTTATTACCCTTGATGTTGTCTTGAAGGTCTCTCAAACTGTACTCGATTGTTTTTTTTTTTTTAAAGATTTTATTTATTTATTTGATGGGGGGTGGGGCAGGGAGAGAGAGGGAGAAGCAGCCTCCCTGCTGAGCAGAGAGTCCGATGTGGGGCTTGATCCCAGGACCTTGGAATCATGACCTGAGCTGAAGGCAGATGCTTAACTGACTGAGCCACCCAGGTGCCCCAACTATCCTTGGTTTTAAAAATTCTTTTTTCTTTTTGCCATTCAGTTAGGGTCATTTCCATTACCCTGTTTTCCAGATTGCTGATCCATTCTTCTACATCCTCTAATCTGCTGCTGATTCCCTCTAGTATATTTTTCAACTCAGTCATATTGTATGGCTCTGATTGGTTCTTGTTTTATATTATTTATCTCTTTCTTGAAGTTTTTGCTGTGTTCATCAGTTCTTCACCTGAGTTTGGTGAGCATCTTCATGACCATTACTTGGAAGTCTTTTTCAGGGAGATGGCTTATCTCTTTTTCATTTAATTCTTTTTCTGAGGTTTTATCTTATTCTTTCATTTGGAACATATTCCGCTGTCTTCTCATCTTGCCTCTTTGTGTTTGTGTGTTTTAAGTAGATTAGCAGCATCTGGTCTTAAAGGAGTGGCCTTACATAAAAGGTGTACTGTGGGGCCCAGAAGTGCAGTCCCTTGCTGGTCACCCAAATCAGGAGCTCCAAGGGTGTCCTTTGTGTGTTCCCTCCTGTTTTGGGTGAGCCACAACTGTTGTGGCCTAATAGTAGATGGGAGGCCCTTTAGGGGAGCACCAGTTAAGGTGGAGGTGGCCTGGTGGGTGTGGTGGGGTGGGAACTACTTTGGGTGGGGGGTGCCTTCCAGAGTGCAGAAAGTTGAGGAGGGCAGGTCTGCAGGTGAATACCAGGGTGGGGCTAGCAGTGCTAGCTAGGTAGATGGAGAATGTCAGAAGTCTTTCTCACCAGTACTAGGCCAGCTAGGTAGGGTGAGAAAAATGGCATCTGCCAGTGCTTCCCTTCCTGGAGAATGTTCCTGCAGTTCCCTGAACCTCTGGCACATGTCCTAAAGTTAGTCAGTGAATCTGCTTCATATATGGCCTGGGTACTTTCAAACTGCTGCCTTGGCACTGGGTCTTAGAGCGAGTGTGTGGATGGGTCTTTTAAGAGTGGAATCTTGGTTTCCTGTAGCCCTCTTGCTCTCTTGGGATTAAGCCCTGCTGATTTTCAAAACTGGACATTTTGGGGCCCATCCTCTCAGTGCAGGTTCCTGTGGCAAGGTTACCCCCATGTGGGGTTTGAACCCTTCACAGGGAGGACCTCCCTGCATGTGCTATCCCTCCCACTTGTGGGCTGCCATGCTGTGGATTTGGGTCCTGATTAGACCACTTCTCTGCCCCTCCTGTGCTTCTCCTGTGCTTCGTGTGACTTTTTCTTTCTAGCTGTGAAAGAGATGTTCTGTTCTCTTAAGGTCATTCTCAGACAGAGTTGTTCTATATGTAGTTGTAGTCTTGGTGTGTCTGGGGAGAGGTGAGCTCCAATCTGCCATCTCCATCCTCCTGGGAAGCCGTTGTTTCTGTCTTTAAATAGACCTACACAGCATCTTACCTTTGAAGGTAAGGGTCATTTTAATTACATTCTTCACTAACAAGAGAAAGTTAAAGGATTAAAAGACAAATCTCTATTTTTAGAAGCTGAAATTGGAACCATGCTTTTGGCATTGGTGGTGAAGAGAAGCCTGGTAATTTAGGACTTGAGGCTTTATATTCTGAGTCTTTCAGTTCACGGTCCTTTTTTTAGAAGTAGCTGGTTTTTATGCCTGCCGAGAAAGTCATCTATAATAGAATACAGTCAGTTTTTTAAAAAGAACTTAGATATAGTAAAATAATTTAGATGTTGTCAGTTCAAAGTTGAATAACTTGACACAGTAATTGAAAAGGATAGTGATGGAAGAAAGACTAAAGTACAGCTGTGCATCTTCAAATAAGAGAAGAATCAGAACAGTTGTGGATGACCGACTTTCACTCATGTGAGTGAAAAAAACTCACTGAAATACTTCAGAATAAAAACATTAAAAAATGGACTTGACACCATCAGTGGCTAATATAACTTAAACCATGTATCTTTTCCTGCTAATTAATGAGTGTGTTTTTTTAGTCTTTAAGGATTTCACCACATCCCTTGCTTTTCAAGACTTTTTAAAAAAAGATTTATTTATTTTTAGAGAGAGAGCATGAGAGGAGGGGTAGGGGCAGAGGGCGAGAAAGAGGGAGAATCTCCAGCAGACTCTCTCCTGAGCATGGAGCCCAACCTGGGGTTTGATTTTATGACCCTGAGATCACAACCTGAGCTGAAACTGAGTCTGATGCTCAACTGACTGAACCACCCAGGTGCCCCTTTAAGACTTTTTTATAACTTCTGTGTGAGATATAATTGTAAGACTCATTGATTAAGAATTTTTCTTTCAGACCCAGGCTTTTTCCTATTGTTAGTATCACATATCTCCTGTTTAGGATTCTTTGTTCATTTCTAAGAAGTTAACTTTATTTTTATTATTTTTATGTTTTAGAGCTGGAGGGGACAGGGGTAGAGGGAGTGGGAGAGAGGGAAACTGAAACAGGCTCCACACCCAGGTGTGGAGTATGATCCGGGCTAGATCTCACAACACTGAGATCATGACCTGAACTGAAATCTAGAGTCAGAGGCTTAATTGACTGAGACACCCAGGAGCCCCTGCTTTACTTTTAAATTACTCTGAAGATTTTCTGATAGGGCCATCTGTCAAAAAGAGCATCTTTCTTTGTTATGTATAGTATTTCTACAGGGAAAACTCAAAACATACTTTGCTTCAATGTTGCAGATGTTCATTTTCATCCTCCTTGAAGGGCCTGTTGCTTAATATGCTCATCACTTGTCTTTGGTGACAAGGTAGATAGGAGATAAGAAAGACAGCCCTTGGAAGAGGTGAGCTGATAAGCCTTGACGAGCTGAAAGCTTATCAGTGGATGAAAACAGCAAAGCATCTTTTCTTTATGCAAATTCCATCTTACAAGCAACTGTACTCTTAAGTTAGAGACTCTTACTAGAAACTTGTGTAGAAAGTAGTTCATCTCCCCACATACGGCACTAGGCACAGCATCCGAGCTCTCCTTGTCTGCTGATCACATCCTGTTAAGATCTGAAGACCCACACACCCAGTGAGTCACTCTAAATAATTTATGGATGAGAGAATGCCCTGTATTCACATATTACCAGGGGATATTGTCTTTGGGTAAATTCATTTGTCTCTTTCAAGTATATGTACATGAGTGATAAAATCATACTAGTCAGCTGACTGCTGAAAGTATGATTTTATTTGGTCTTGTTATTTGCTGTTTGTAAATGTAAGCCTTTGTTATCAGATTAGAGAAGATGAAAATGATTCTGCAAATATTCAGTATCATCAAGCATGAAAGGAACTGAACACTGTCTTCTTACCTTCACTGTGGTGGGAGGACAGATTGGTAAAGTCTTTCTAGGGGCAGTTTTATAACTGTTGTTCAGATTTAAAATACATATGCTCTTGGACCTAGCAATTCTACTTCTACTTCTAACTCTACTTCTAATTCTACTGCTAAGTATGTCTGAGGAAATAGTGGGCAGGTGGGAAAAGATATGTGTATAAGAATTTTAACATTTGTTTATTTATTAAGATTTATTTATTAGAGAGAGCAAGCGTATTTGCTGAGTGGGGAGGGGCAAAGGGAGAGAATCTCCAGCAGACTCCTGGCTGAGCATGGAGCCTGTTGTGGGGCTGGATCCCACAACCATGATACCATAACCTGAGCAGAAGCCAAGAATGGTATGCTTAACTGACTGAGCCCCCTAGGCACCCTGAATTTTAACATTTATAATGGCAAAAAAAGCGGGGCGGGGAACAAGTATTTTTCAATAGAGGATTAAATTTTAGCACTTCATACAAGGAAATATTATGTTACTGTTAAAAAGGACATTTCATGAAAGACAACTATCATATGATCTGCCTGATATGAGGAAGTGGTGATGCAACATGGGGGCTTAAGTGGGTAGGAGAAGAATCCATGAAAAAAGATGGGATAGGGAGGGAGACAAACCATAAGTGACCCTTAATCTCACGAAACAAACTGTGGGTTGCTGGGGGGAGGGGGGTTGGGAGAAGGGGGGTAGGGTTATGGACATTGGGGAGGGTATGTGCTTTTGGGTAAATTGGAAGGGGAGGTGAACCATGAGAGACTATGGACTCTGAAAAACAATCTGAGGGGTTTGAAGTGGCGGGGGGGGGGGTGGGAGGTTGGGGTACCAGGTGGTGGGTATTATAGGGGGCACGGCTTGCATGGAGCACTGGGTGTGGTGAAAAAAATAATGAATACTGTTTTTCTGAAAATAAATAAATTGGAAAAAAAAAAGGACATTTCATGTTTCTAGGCAATAGCATTGAAAAACATTTGTTATACACTACTACTTGAGAAAAAAATTACAGAACAATGTGTATAGAATGATCCTACTTTTATTTTTATAATATATATTTATGGATGTATGTTTTGAAGTTTGGTCTTACATAAAATTGTTGTTTACACTGGTTATTTTTTGTGGGAGGATCTCTCCAATTCTAATTTGTACATTTCAGTATGGTTTATAATTTTACATAAAGTTGTATTGCTTTCATAGTTAAAATAGTCAAGATACTTACACTGTGAAGAACAAAAGAATATATACCTTCAGAATAGGTGGTATGCCACTGCTCCTTGTACAACACCCCTTCCTTACTGGGCTGGCTCTCTAGCATTTGAAGAAGTATATCACGAGTGATCTCAAAGCCATTTTATCTAGTCTGGCCCATTTTCTGTCTGCAGTGAGAAGATTGCTCACCTCTGGCATCGTGATTCAGGTGTTCCCACTGCATGATAATGAAGCCCTGAAGAAGCTTGAGGACAGCTGGTACACACGGTTTTCTTTGAAGTATCAGCCCCTAGGTACGTGTCAATACCTGTTCTCGTAGGGAAGAGGAAGGACTACCAACCAGATGTCATGATTCAACGGTGGCATGTTTCTCAGCACTTTGGGTAGATGTTTAATGCTCTTCTGGGCAAGGCTCTGTGGGCAAAAATTGGGGTCAGATAAGATGGTGTCACTGGTAGGGAGGAACCTCTCTACCCTATTGCATGACCTATTTAGTAATTTATTTTATTTCTAATAGCATTTCAGATGGGCTGAATGGCAAGCTCTCCTTAAATTTCACCAACAACACAGGCTATTCGGAGTGGCCTTCATGAGTACATGTCCGAGTTGGAGTAGAACAGATTTTATGTGAATTTCATTTGACTGTAAATATCTTGTAGTGGAAAATTTCTGTTTCTTTAGAGCTAATCATTTGAGCAGACCAAGCAGTGCTCATTTTTAGGGGCAGACTAACAGGCCTAGTTTGTAAGTATCTTGGTGTATATTACTGAATCTATGCATTTTCTCTGAGTATAGTTATAAGAGTATCCATTAGTTTATTTGGTATGTGTTAGCATTACTGTATGCAAACTGACTTCAGAATGAATGTTCAGGTTTTTTGGCTTACTTCTGTCTTATTTATTTATTTTTTATTTAAACATTTTTTTTAAAGATTTTATTTATTTATTTGACAGAGAGAGATGACAAGTAGGCAGAGAGGCAGGCAGAGAGAGAGAGAGAGGAGGAAGCAGGCTCCCTGCTGAGGAGAGAGCCCGATGTGGGACTCGATCCCAGGACCCTGAGATCATGACCTGAGCCGAAGGCAGCGGCTTAACCCACTGAGCCACCCAGGCGCCCTAAACATTTTTTTTTAAGATTTTATTTATATATCTGACAGACAGACATGGCTTACTTATGTTTTTTAAGCATAAGGATTATTAAGCTGTTAGATTTTATGACAAGCATTGCTATCCATATTTCAAGGGCATTTCTCTTTTGATTTTGTTCAAAGGAATCCCTCTAAAATAATTTTATTTCCAATTTCCATCCTGAAAACAGCTACTATAATATTGTCACAGTAAATAAAAATCTGTTTTTAAGATGAAAATTTGAAATTACATTTTGAATTTTCTCTTGAATTCTTTGAAAGGAAAAGTTCATTTTTGATAGTCCTAGGTAATACACTAGTTGTTTTGTGTTACACTAATTGACATTTGTGTGGCATCTAGATGTAGTAAATTTAAGTATTGCCTCTAGGACTTGTAGGTGATAGTATCCAGTAACTGTTTAGAAAGTGAGGGGAAAAGTGAGTTGAGGGTGGAGGCTGAGCATGGTTGTGGTGGAGGGCGTGAGACTTTGGGGAGTGCTGGGACTGGGGATAGCAGGTGGGGCACCTGCTATCTTGACCTTCCCCTTAAGATCAAAAGAGGGAGGTCATGTGATTTTGGAGACCAGGACCATGAGCACCTTTTTCTGTAGTTGTTGTTTTTCTTTTTCATTTTTTGGATATCCTTTAACCTGATTCAGATTTGAAGTGACCTGATCATACCAACTATTTTATCATGGTCGTGGGTTAGTTGGAAGAATAAGGATGGGGGTAATAGCTTATCCCAGTTTACTCTGACCTGTCTGCATAGACTGATCTGATACATTATTCTAAAGTTTTAACTGCATGAAACGAACCAAGAAATAATAACCCCATTATTGCACCTCCCCAGCCCCTGCATCACACCCTGGTCCCAGCGGGATACATTTACAGCCCAGGAGCTCCCCAGGTAGATGCAGCTGGCAAAGGATGGAGTGTTCGAGAGACCCGTTTTGAGTTAGGTCATGTTGTGTTTACAGAGTATTTAACAGTGATGTCACTTGTCCCTTCTTTTGCCCAGTTCTTATATGAAGGTATAGATAAATGTGTCCCGTGGCTGTTCTAGAAGTTAATGTGTAGAATATTGTTTTATAGTTTTGAATAGCTTTTCTTCAGTGTATTGGATCATTTGCCATGGCACATTGATGAAAATTTAAATTTTTGGACAATGGGAGCAGATACTGCGGATGGAGTCTTCTTTGAAAAGAACATCTATAGCTATAATATTAAAGTGAGAGAAAGGTAGAGAACACAAACCCCCAAATTAAAATGGCTCATTGGCTGTGACTGAGTTTAGGCTAGGATCATGGATATTTGAGACAAGTCCCTAAATTTTTCTTTGGGAAGAGGGCATCCATCAGATAAGGAAGTAAAGAGGAAACAGATCCTGGGTGCCTTTCAGAGCAGCCCCAGCAGCTATGACCTGGGCCCTAAGCTGGGGCAAGTATTGGGCTTGATCTCCAGGCAAGTGGGGTCTTGGTACTGCATGGAAGATAGATTTACCATTGTACACTGATTGGAAATGAGAGTATTAAATGATTCCTCACTTAACTGCAAAAATAAATAAGTTTACTTGAAATGGTGAAAGTCTTTGGTAGTCTGTACTTACAGTCTTTCCCCCCCCCCTTTCATTGTAGACCGTATTCGTGGCTACTTTGGGGAAACAATCGCTCTTTACTTTGGATTTTTGGAATATTTCACTGTTGCCTTAATCCCTATGGCAGTCATTGGGTTACCTTACTATTTGTTTGTGTGGGAAGACTATGATAAGTACGTGATCTTCGCCTCCTTCAACCTGATCTGGTCCACAGTGATCCTGGAAGTGTGGAAGCGTGGCTGTGCCAGTATGACCTACAGGTGGGGGACACTTGTCATGAAGAGACAGTTTGAGGAGCCTCGGCCGGGATTCCATGGGGTCCTGGGTATCAATCCCGTCACTGGTAGGGAGGAACCTCTCTACCCCAGCTACAAGAGGCAGTTGCGCATTTACCTGGTCTCTCTGCCCTTTGTGTGCCTCTGTCTCTATTTCTCCCTGTATGTCATGATGATTTACTTTGACATGGAGGCCTGGGCCTTGAGTCTACATGAGAGCAGTGGATCGGAGTGGACCAGTATCCTGTTGTATGTGCCCAGCATCATCTATGCCATTGTGATTGAGATCATGAACCGCCTCTATCGATATGCTGCTGAGTTTCTAACTTCATGGGGTAAGACGTGATGCTTGCATTTATGTCTTATTTGCCTATAGGAAATGTTGCTTGGATCATAGGATTCCCATCCCTGCTGCTTTGCAAAGCAAGGAGATGTTGCTGTGGGCTCACTATAGAGACATAAGGAGGAATTCATCAGCTTTGTGGGTTGTGATGCTCTCACCTCCTGGTTATCGTGGCAGTCACAGATGAATGTTGGTTACTGCACTCCAGGTGCCCTGCTAACTCTTTGTCCGTGGTACCTCATTTTCAACTCCTCAGGACATTGTGAAATGGAAGTTATGTCACCATCTTAGGGATAGAGACACTGAGAGTTAAACAGTGTTCGGGCAGATTGTTGAGCCAGGCTAATCCACACCTCTCTGTCTAAAACCTGTAATCCCAATACTATAATTTTGTATTTTTTGCTGGGGTAAAGTAGATTGAATTAAATTCAGATACTTTGTCTAGTTGTACTATGTCTTGTGTCTGAGAGCTGATGGTCTAGTGGTTTAGAGCACCAAGGACTGCCACTGGCCTTAGTAGAGCGAGTACTCTTGTGTATATATACATCTACGGCAAAAGGGGAATGGGTATAATTTAAAAATGGTTGTGACTGGCCATTCACTCTTTATTTAGTCACTCAAACAAGCAAATATGCACTGTTATTCCTTAGGAAGAAGTCTGTATCTTAACTTCACGGACTATAAAGATATTTAAGTTATTTTTATCAGTCATTTAACAACTACTGTTTATTGAGTGCTTTCCTTCTGCAGAAACTGGACTGAAGTTTTGTATTACTTCTTATCCTGACAGTGATGTTGGGAGGAAGGAGCGTTAGCAGTTTTTGTAAGCAAGGAGGCTGAGTATCCCAAGGTTAAGTGACTTGCCCAAAGACAGACAGTGGCTGAGTAGCTGAGTGGGGTTCTGGTCCAGACGAGTGTAACACCACCTTTCTGAAGAATCTTCTTAAGAATCTTCTTTGTTCTTTCACCTGGCTGTCTCAGGGCCTGTCCTGTGTCTCCTTTCCCTAGCTGGGGATGGAGATAAGTTAATCCTTGTAAGACACACATTCGGAAACTTTACTGCCCTCTTTAGTGGTTGCTCTGTTTTATTTATTCAGGGTCTTTTCCTGGGTGGCTGTCTATGGGATCATTTGCCAATTCTTCCCACATTTCTTCGTTGCAGTAATACTTTAAAAATAATTACAGAACAGAGTGCTCTTGCAGTACTGTAAAAAATGTGTCCCAAGTGTACTTTCTTCCTGTGAGATGTTGTGGGTTAAGTGGTAACCGTGAATGCAGTCTGGCACGTTCACTCACTGAGGCTCTGTTGCCTGACGTCTCTGGCTCAGCTCATCTGCTTTCACCCCACGATGGCCTCCCCTATTGTGTGCTTATGTAAGAGAAATTTCTTCTCCTTTCCAATATTTTAGAGAATCACAGATTGGAATCTGCCTACCAGAATCATCTAATTCTGAAAGTTTTAGTGGTGAGTATAGTTTTTATATACAAATCCATTTGAATTTTGAAATCTATTTATATTAGTTAATAGGAGGATAAATAGGAAGGCTGGCTTCTAATTTACAGTATTGGATAGTTACTATATTTACTATATTTTGTATAGGCAGGGAAGGATTGATTAAGTGAGTTTACATATGCATTCTGTAGTCTTACTACCTATGTGTGTGTTGTAAGACTTCAAGTATAGAAATTAGTAGTATAGCCAATTTCTAGTTATTTAAAAATATAATTAACGATGTTATAGACATATTTCTGTTCTCTTCCTCTTGGTGACTTCTTTGTTTCACTCTTCAACAATTCTTCCAATTCAGTTCAGTGATGGACCATTACATTTTTTGAAAGAGGTAGCATTAGATAAACCATTAATTTTGTGAAAGAAAATTTCAAAGTCCAACATTTTCTCAGTGTGTTTTAGTGGGTAGGAGGAAAGAAATGGAGAGAAGGAATGGTGTAACCTGTTTGCTCTTTGTGTAAAAGCTCACACATTTTGCCTCTTTCCATCATTATAAATAATAAATACCTACTTGGAAGCCCCTCATTTATCAGGAGATTATCTCAGCCACTAGTAACATAACTGAGGATCAAGAAAGGTGCAGAAAGAGTCCTCTGAACTCTCAACTGTACGTTACTCCTAAGAAAGGGTTCCAGAGAAACAAATTTTTGTTCCAGCTGCAGAAATCATTCTTTTTTTTTTTTTTTAGGTTGAGGGAAAATTTATTGAAATATGCTAAGTACACAAATTTTTTTTTCCAATTTATTTATTTTCAGAAAAACAGTATTCATTATTTTTTCACCACACCCAGTGCTCCATGCAAGCTGTGCCCTCTATAATACCCACCACCTGGTACCCCAACCTCCCACCCCCCCGCCACTTCAAACCCCTCAGACTGTTTTTCAGAGTCCATAGTCTCTCATGGTTCATCTCCCCTTCCAATTTACCCAAAAGCACATACCCTCCCCAATGTCCATAACCTTCCTCCCTTCTCCCAACCCCCCTCCCCCCAGCAACCCACAGTTTGTTTCGTGAGATTAAGAGTCACTTATGGTTTGTCTCCCTCCCTATCCCATCTTGTTGCAGAAATCATTCTAAGAAGCTTATTGATCTAGTTTTTCAAGCTTTAACAGATTAGAAACTACTGATAGAAAGGTGTTTAGGTTTCTGGAAGGAGGTAGACTTAGAGAGGCAAGAGTGGTAAGGAAATGGAAAATTTTTCATAAGTAGGTAATAAAAATTCAACAGTTTTAGCAATTTGGACATTAGAAAAGGTCCAAGCAGTCATACATATCTAAAAAGTCTGCGAAGTCCTCAGGCTAGCACTGGAAATAATTGATAGTCCAAATGCCAGTGTTGTCTGGCCATCCTGGAATCTCTCTGTGGCAAAGGGGAGTGCCAGGCTTGCAGGAGGGAAGCACTGCTAGTGAGGACTCTGGAGAGATCCCCCTTGCCAAGTCTACACGACTCTTCAGAAAGACAGGGGGTGCGGTGAGGTGGGGTGAGCAGGGATTGAGCCCGCCTCGGCTATCTGGGCTGCTGGTTGAGGGTGGGAAAGGCTGGTGTGTTGGAATGTAGTGGAGATGTGCTGGAACTGTCCTGGCCTCCCAAAGCAGTTGTCCTCCAGGCTCTAGGCAGGTACCAGAGTCCTCCTTTGCTCACTGTGATGTTCTTTCCAGAGTTTATGGACATGCTTAGAGAGGAGGAATAGGGAGAAACAAGTATATGCCATCTTGTCAGGACTGGAAGTCCCCTCATTACATTTTTAATGCTATATTTATAGTTTTGTTGAAGTACAGTAAAGCAGTGTGAAATCTTGCTCTCTCTCTCTCTCTCTCTCTCTTTTTTGGCAGTTCAACTTTTTGAATTGTTTTGCCTCACTTTTCTACATTGCCTTTGTCTTAAGGGATATGAAGCTGTTGCGTCAGGTGAGTGAATAGCAGAAGGTATCCATCTTACAGGTTTTAGAGGTGCTTTCTTATATTCAGGGAATGTGATTGCCTTCACATTATTATTTTTACAAATAAAACCTTACATTTTGTATCTTTCTAAGCCAACTCTAAATGAAAAACCATTAGCAATTGCACTGTATATCATACTCAACTGAAAACACTTGTAAAATTAACCATGTTGTACTGGAAAATAAACTGTTCACCTCAAAGCTTGTAAAAGCAATTCTAATGAAGAAAGTGTATTCCTTAATTGAAGTTTTGTGTGTGTCCCAGAGTGAGGGGTGATTGATAGGACTTTAAATACATTTCATTTTTAAATGAATAAGTTGTCAAACTTTTGAGACCAGCAGATCCCATGCAGTGCTTTGTCTTTTCTGCAGTGTTTAAGAAGTCTGCTATTTACTTTGGTGTGTTGCCATTCTTGGACCACAAATGCCAGGGAATGATAAATTGAGTACAAATTATTGCTATCTAAATTATCTTTTTTATAATTGATCCAGCTTATTCAATAAGTGCTATTCCTTCTTGGTTTTAATATACTGTGGTTGTTAGTAAAAAATATCAAAAGCTTAGGCTTCATAATAGTGTTTACATGAGAACTTGGGATCATTTTTTAGAAAATTGTATAATCAGAAACAAGATTTTGTAGTTATGGTTCTAACAGCCTTCATAAAGTAAAATTAAATGCTGTGTTCTTAAGAACACTGGAAATAAGTCAGTCAGAGAAATATGACCTCACTGATATGAGAAATTTGAGAAACAAGACAGAGGATCATAGGGGAAGGGAGGGAAAAATGAAACAAGATGAAACCAGAGAGGGAGACAAACCATGAGAGACTCTTAATCTCAGGAAACAAATTGAGGGTTGCTGGAGGGGAGGGGTTTGGGAGGGATGGGGTGACTAGGTGATGGACATTGGGGAGGGTATATGCTATGGTGAGAAAAAAAAAGCCAACATTACATATATTGCTACTCTTTTTGAAAATTGAAAGTTCAGAATAATACATTTTGAAATTGGTAAATTGGATATACATACTGTCTTCTGTCCTGCCTTTAGTGTATTAGTAGGGTATGACTTCTCATTTCTAGTACCTTAGAGAGTCTCTTTTTTAAATAGGAGATTAAGGGATGGGGGTAGGGGAGGACTTTTAAAATAATATAATTTTAATACCAGCAAAGGTGGTATGTGATGGAAACACTCCTGTCCATCTGGGGTAAGTTAGAAATTGACACAGCATTTCAGCAAACTACTTGGGCAGCTTTGCCAAGAACCTTAATCCATCCCTAGTAGATCATCAGAGATTGGGCCAAGAATCATGGTACACAGGCATCCAGGGGGCGGTATTTATAGGAGTGAAGGTTGGGAATAATACAGTCAACAACAGTCTATGGGCTACTTGTATTTTTACCTGTGACTGGAAAGAAATATCCTAAGATGTTAGTTAGCATGGTTGCATCATGCATGTGGAATTATGGGTGACTTTTTCTCTTTTCTAGGTTTTCTATAAGGAGGGAGGATGTATTTGCTTTATAATTTTTTTTAAGTTTTGCCAAACTACTTTTCTTTTTTCAAAGTTGCCAATATCATGTAGATTATTATGTTGTAGCAAGGATGAGATGACAAAAAACACAATTTTAAGTAAAATTGTTCCCCTGCCAACTCATAATTGATTTGTTTCTTATTATAATCTTATTTATATTACAACTTTTTTGTATTTTAGTATGTCTTAACTAAAAAAAAGTGTAAATTGGAAACATTATTCTAGCACCTAGCTTTTTCAATCCTAGTTTTTATTAATAGTGTACTATTTGTTGAAGATTCCATTTTTATTTACTGCATGATTATACAGATTCCATACAAGCTACATTGTCAAATTCCATCTGTGTGTTTCTTTTTAGAGCTTGGCTACTCTCCTTATTACCTCCCAGATCCTTAATCAAATTATGGAATCTCTTCTTCCTTACTGGCTCCAAAAGAAGCACCATGTGCAGGTGAAGAGGAAGGTGCAGGCCTTAAAAGCTGACATTGATGCTACATTATATGAACAAGTTGTCCTAGAAAAAGAAATGGGAACCTACTTGGTAAGTTTGAATATTGCTGAATTAACCATTGACTCAAAGGGAATGACAGTCATACACTGAGCGCAACAAATGTGTATACACTCACTGTCTCAGATGTGGCCACTTTCCTGCCAGTGTCCTCACCAAGAGCTATGTTAAAGCTTAAAAAAAAAAGGTGGAACTGGGCATTGAAATGTTGCTGTATTCCATCTGAATTTATGCCTACCAGCAGCAGAGGGAGTTTGGCCAGTTCTGTTGCCACTCTGCAGAGGCTTGAGGGCCATTGCTGCAAATATGCTGGAGCCCGGGAGGGATGAGAAGGCTGTGGAGAGGCAGCACTGGCTGGCTCAGGGTGCTGCCGACACCTGGAGGAGACTCAAGCCTGCAGCTGAACTGGAGGTCCTATCTGCAGATTCATTTCTAGCTTAAATTACTTAGTGGCATGGTAAATATGACAGAGCATGTCTGAGTTCACCAGGGATCTGGCAGTGTGGCCACTTGTAACAGCGAAGCATCTAGCTTCTGAGACCCGCCCATACCTTCAATGGGCAAGGGGTGTCGGGCCCCGTCTGCCCCAGGTCACTGTTTCTGTATCATATACCTTCCTTCTCAGCTTGGGACTCTCCTGAGGGAGACAGACCCTGCAGTGGTTCATCAGGGAGGGTCCGTTACTGGCAAACTCTCTTAGTCTTGTCTTCCATCTTGGTGAATCGTCTTGTGAGTTTCTCGGCTCACGTGCCTCTTTTTCTGATGTGCATGCGAGTTTTAGTTGATACGTCCATCTCAAGGAGGAGTATATTCTCTCTCTGCCCTATTCTCTCTCACTTTTCCCTGCCTTGTTTTCACAACTGTCCCATGAGCTGTTAAGTCCTTAGTCCAGACCCGGGCATTTGTAGCCCAGAGCTGCCACCTTGTGATGACCTTGGAGATTTTGGAGAGCCAGTAGGTAGTGTGATGTTGACCCAAGCTGCAGTTCCAGAGCAGCAACTGTGGCTTTTTGCAACTCCCTTTCAGGGACAGTGGAACACTGTCCTAGCTCCTGGTTTTGTGCATATGGCCTTACATTTTTGGCACTTCATGACATCTGATAATACCTTTATGAAGGAAGGTAAGATAAGCATGGCTTTTCCAGTTATGTGGCACTGGAGTGGGGTACCTTTGTCCCCTGCCCTACAGATGCAGATCTAGCTGCCACTGTTGGCCAGGCTCCGGCTTACCACCTTGCATTCTGTTCCATTTCTCACCTGTGCAGCTGTTTTTCTAATTTTTGAGTGGTAATATGCCTGTGATGAAAATACATGTATACACACTAGCATTTTCTATCACTGCTCTTTGGGAGAGAATGTGATTCAGAGTATAAATTTATAGCACACTTGACCAGTAACACGATTTATGCTTATTGGTGAAGTGTCAGAGAAAACACAGGAGTGTGTGTACACATGCACACACACAACACAGAGGCATGTGTACTCAGGACGAGATAAAGGAACACATTTGCACAGTGGGATGCCATCATGTCTGAATTGGTTGAGGGCTAGCTTACTGTGTCCTAAAGACTCCGTCTGGTTCACACTGCATCCGAATCCTTTCCTTGCTTGTTCTGGGGACTGGTATTTCTGAATGTATATATTTTTCGTCTTTCCACTCTTTTATGGAAGAAACCAGTAGTCTTTCCCCGCCAAGCTCTTTATTCCTTAGCCTCTGCATCTCCTTTCATTTTTACATGCCTCTTTTCCCAGGGCTCACCTGGAGCTCCCACATCTCCCATTTCCCCTTCTCCCTGCCCCACCTGTCAGCAGACCCTTGTCCCAAACCAAGCAAACCTTCACATTCTCCTGTTTGTGTCCTGTCTTTCCTGCCCCTCACAGTTTCTTGAAATAATTCTCTATATTATTATCATCTCTACTTCCCTACTTCTCTTTTTGTAATCAGTTAGAATCTGCTTCCATCTCTTTTTCTTCCAAATTATTTGGGCAAACAACATCATCCCCTGAAGTACTCCGAATCAAATTCACACTCTTCTCTAGACCCGTTTCTTCTCCTTTCCTCCTGGCTCAGTGAATGATACATCATAATTCAAACAATGTGCCCCTTACCCCAGAAATTTTAATTCATCTAAGAATTGTAGAATCTTAGACCCTGCCAGAATCTTAGACCTTCCTTTTTTTGGCACTTGATGACATCTGATAATACCTTTATGAAGGAAGGTAAGATAAGCATGGCTTTTCCCATGTTAATAAAAGGCAAATGAAGTTCTATGTTCTTAATCACTTGGTCGCTAAAGCAGGAACAAAATTCAAGACTCTGCTTTTCCAGTTCAGTCTTCCTGTCATTGAACACAGGTTCTCTGATGTGATGTAAAGGAAGGAGAGCACTAGTTTCTCTTGCAGTCCTGGGTCTGTGCGTGAACACTGGGTTTGGCAGTGCTACTCCTCGGCTTGGTTGCAGAATCCTGTGTGATCTGATATGTTTCGCCCTCCTCCTCTCCTATATGTCCCCCTCTACTCTCTTCACTGGACTGACAATCCAATATATGTTATTTCAACTCTCTCCATATATTGGGAGAGAGGGGACATGTTTTTTGGTCACATTTGATCTAGGTCATTGTTTCCCATGCACTGATCCTTCCCTCTTGATGTATTTTTCTCCCCACTGACATCAGTGAACTTAAAACTGTGTTTTCTGTAAAGCTCATCTTGACTGCTACATGAGAATCTAAAATAATATTACCAGGTTTTGGGGAAAAAAAATCAATACAACTGAAACACAAAAAACATTGTAAAAGTAATACTTATTATGCACTATGGGAAACTTGGATAATGCAGGACAGAGTAAAAATTATGGAAAAAGAAAACCTCCATAATGTCCCCACCAGGGGTAATCTGCTAGGGTCTTCTGACCCTGCTGTCAGCCATAGGGTAAGGCTGAGTCGTGCCTCGGTCTGCACTGTGCACCACTCCCCCTCACCTGTGAACAGCCAGTTCCCATCCACCTGCATAGCTGCATGAGTATGAATTTGCATGGCAAGTACTCCAGTCAGAGCAGCATATTGCTGCACAGTAAATGAGCTGCCTTCTAGTAAGACAGACATTAAGAAATTTGCTAAAAACATAAATGAGTGTTACTCTTTACACTGAACGTTTTTGTCTTAGAAAATGTACTTACTTTTCAAGAAGTATTTTATTGTTGTTAATGTTTTTATTTACATGAATCAATGAGACTTTTTTTTTTTTACAGTTTTGAGTTTTAATTTCAAATATGGTAAACATCATTAGGTAGAACTCCTACAAACAAAAGGCCTTTGGTGTCCTCAGTCATTTTTTTTTAAATTTAATTTTATTTTTTCAGTATTCCAAGATTCATTGTTTATGCACCACACCCAGGGCTCCATGCACTACATGCCCTTCTTAATACCTACCACAGGCTTACCCATCACCCTACCCCCTCCCCTCCAAAAACCTCAGTTTGTTTCTCAAAGTCCACAGTCTCTCATGCTTCATCTCCTCATCTGATTTCCCCCATTTCACTTTTCCTTTCCTTCTCCTAATGTCCTCCATGTTATTCCGTATGCTCCACAAGCAAGTGAAACCATATGATAATTGACTCTCTCTCTGCTTGACTTATTTCACTCAGCATAATCTCTTCCAGTCCCATCCATGTTGATACAAAAGTTGGGTATTCATCCTTTCTGATGGAGGCATAATACTCCATTGTATATATGGACCACATCATCTTTATCCATTCGTCTGTTGAAGGCCAAGATGACTCTTTTCACAGTTTGGCAGTTGTGGCCATTGCCGCTATGAACATTGGGGTACAGATAGCCCTTCTTTTCACTACATCTGTATCTTTGGGGTAAATACCCAGTACTGCAATTGCAGGGTCATAAGGGTAGCTCTATTTTTCATTTCTTAAAGGAATCTTCACACAGATTTCCAAAGTGGCTGCACCAACTTGCATTTCCACCAACAGTGTAAGAGGATTCCCTTTTTTCCACATTCTCTCCAGTACTTTTTATTTACTGTCTTGTTGATTTTGGCCATTCTAACCGGTGTAAGGTGGTATCTCAGTGTGGTTTTGATTTGCATCTCCCTGATGGCTAATGATGATGAACATTTTTTCATGTGTCTGTTAGCCATTTGTATGTCTTCTTTGGAGAAGTGTCCATGTCTTCTGCCCATTTTTTGACATAATTATCTGATTTTTGAGTGTTGAGTTTGAGGAGTTCTTTATAGATCTTAGGTATCAGCCCTTTGTCTATAGTGTCATTAGTGAATATCTTCTCCCCTTCTGTGGGTTGACTCTTTGTTTTGTTGACTGTTTCCTTTGCTGTGCAGAAGCTTTTTATCTTGGTGAAGTCCCAAAAGTTCATTTTTGCTTTTGTTTCCTTTGCCTTGTCCTCAGTCATTTTTAAGAGTTTAGAGCTTCAAAGACCAAAAAGCTTGAAAACTGTAAATCTGGGATAACCTCCCTGCCTTTTTTGTTTTTCAAGGCATTGGGTTTGGTGCAGCCAGTTGGTCCCCTTGTTTCCTGGTAAGATTCAAGCTTAGCAGTTACCGAAGGTACCATTATTATACCCCATTAGGAGGCATGATGTCAGGTTGACCCCCGCGTGGGGCCACCTTGTTCTATCCCTTGATTGACCTGATGATAAGCAGATTGTAGAGGCGGTTTTTCACTTTGTAATGAATCTACTGCTAGATACTTTGAGACTTTCCTGTTTCCTTTTATTGGTACCCTTAAAAAATAGTTTTTAATTGGTTGTTGCTAGTACATGGGAATGCTGTTGATTTTTGTATGTTTTATCCAGCAACCTTGCTGAATCCTGCCATTATTTCCAATCAACTTTCTTGGATTTTCATGTCGACGGATATTTCAACTGTAAATAAATAATGACTGTTTTCTTTCTTCCTTCATCTTGATAGTTATTGTCTTTTGGGTTCACTAATATGTTCAGTATAATTTGGACAGAATTAGTTACAACAGGAATCTTTCTCTTGTTCCTGATTTTTTTTTCCCCTCATCATTGAGAGTCATGTCACATGTTTCTGGTAGATAACTTTTTATCAGTTTAAAAATGGTTCTTTTCCTGTATTTACTAAGAGTTTGTATTGTGAAGGATGTTAAATTTTATCAAATTCTTCATTTATTTCTTCTTTTGAGATTATCATATTAAATAAACTGTTTTCTTTTTTTAATATTTTCATTTACAATAATAAATTTCCTAATGGAATACCATGTTACATTTAAATGATTAATTCCACTTGGTATTTTTAAATACATATTGTCATATTGAATATGTCAGTATTTTATTTAGGATTTTGTGTCACTTAATAATTTTCCTTTCTTGATCGCTGAGGGCAGGGTACCCATGTTATTTATCATGGTAGCTCTTAGCAGGCATTCAATATAATATGGAATAAGGAACAGTTTTAGGAGAAGAATGGCCAGCCTTGATGTCTGTGTGCTGCTTACTGCCCTCAGTATACTTTTTCTTTGTCCTGCACTCAGCGTAGGGAACTCTCAGACATGGTGTTTCTCCAGGGCTAGTTTGAGGAGCCAGTGGGATGGATCACCTGAAACCTGAAACTTTTTTTCATTCATTTAATAAGTAGATGTGTAAAAGTAGTTATAATTTCATGGCAAGTATTGTTAATGACCTCTTTGTTTTAAAAATTTTGTAAGTTTGTCTTGGTTGGTCCTTGCTAACTTGCAGCTAATAGGGTAGAGTGTTTCTTAGTTAATGTATTTTTGTTTATGTATGCAGTTATTTACTTTGTTGAATTTGCATTTTTTTTCTTTCTTGCTGTTGGGAGTATGTCCCTGATTTGCTAAATTTACTGGCTTTAAAGTGCTCAGTAGTGTTAAGAGTACTGATAAAGTGTTAACATGTGCATACGACACTCACTTGATGTGTGAGATAGAAACAGAACGCGTGGTGTGCTGCTGTGTGGGGGTAGGGACTCCCTGGGTGCTGTATGCTAAAATGCCAAGAAGACTTGGGCATGCCTTCTGGAGGCTGCCTAGTGGCACATCCAGGAGAATTTGTCTGTGCATCTCTGCAGAGGCCCAGCCTTGTACTGTCGGAGCTGAAACAGTGGTTTTGAAAGCCAAATGGGGGCTATCAGGATTTCTTAAGACTGAATTGTGGTAAAAATGGCTTAATAGCTAAGATTTTCACTCTTTCCTAACTCTTGATTTCTACACTTTTCAGAGAGATGAATTGATGCTATATCGGTCGGTATATTTTAAAACCACATCTATATGCTGCAACACAGCATAAGGAAATACATAGAAGCAAATGCAACCAAAGAGTGGTTTAGAAACTACTCACCACTGAATCTCCAGCTGAGCGCCAACCCCCCGCCTCTCTCTGCCTCACCTCACCCCCAGCCCAGCTCCAGAGGCACCCATGAGCCTTGAAAATAGCCAGAGACTAACTCAGAATCCCTGGGTTCCTGCTTTGTCCACATACCCAGAGCATCTGGAGGAAGCACGTTCTGCCATTCCCAGTACTTATGTTTGGGTATTTTCTATTTTAGTGAAATACGAAACAAGAAAAGAAACTGACTAGGAGTGGAATCTGACCTACACTAAGCTCAGCTACTGAGCCTAATATACGTCTTGGTGAAAGATGGACTCTGAGATACCATAATAATAATTATAATAACTCATTTTAGAATTATTCTATATAATATAGAATATATAGAGAATATAATATAGAATATTTAATAATATATAAATATTTACTTATATATTTTTATGTAATTTATCAAATTTATGTAATTTATTTATATAATTACATACTCTTTTTTTAAAGATTTTATTTATTTATTTGACAGAGAAAGAAGGATCACAAGTAGGCAAAGAGGCAGACAGAGAGAGAGTGGGAAGCGTTCTTCCTGCTGAGCAGAGAGAGCCTGATGCGGGGCTTGATTCCAGGACCCCAGGTCATGAGATCATGACCTAAACAGAAAGCAGAGGCTTATTAGCCCACTGAGCCACGCAGGTGCCCCTATAATTATATATTCTATATATGATCTCTATATATTCTAGATATAATCTATCTAATTATATGTTCTATATAATTCTATATAATTACATATTCTATTATATAATGCCTATATTATATATAATTTTATATATTATATAAATTAATAATATATAGAATATATAGTATATATGTATATATACTATCTCTAGTATATAGTTATACATATATTTATATTTTATAATATACAGAATATATGTAGAACATATTATAGAATATATACATATAAAATACTTGTCACAATATTTTACTTAATAATTGCTTTAAAATATTGTGACAAGTACTTTTACTAGAGCTGGAGTTGTTGCAGCCTGTGCACTTGGATGGTCATGAGGAGGCCTGAGGGTGCTGGAAGTAGGCAAGCCTGGCCTTAGGCCTTACAAGGGCTGGGTCTGCCACTCAGTCACTGCATGGCATAGAGCACTGCTTGGCTTCTCTGGGTCAGAATAAATGTGTGTTGTGAGTAGCAGGCCTCGAGTGAGGAGTTTGAGTAGCATGTCACTGGGTCCTGGAGAGTTGTAATGTCACTCAAGTGGCAAGTGAGAGTCACCAATGCCCAAGCATCCTACTTCAGTGAAGGCTCCTTTGTCCAATTATTAAGTAACTAAATAACTTAACTCATACTGATATTTATGTTTCTCCTCCACCAAGCTGAGGGCATATAATGATTGTTGCCCCTTTCTTTCTTTAGACTAAATCTATTAAATCCTATTAGCAAGGTTTTTAAACATAGTTTGAGAAAGATTTCTTCTTGCTTCTGTGGTTTCCCCACTTTCTGCTGTGGATTTTCTCGTTGGCCTCTTTGGTATATCTGCTGCTTCTGACGGTGTGACTCTCAGGAGGTCCTTGTTACTACCAGCTTTTTTTTCTTTACTTTTTAAAAAATTGGGATCTAATTCACATGCCATAAAATTCACCATTTTGAGTCAGTACAATGTAATGATTTTTAGTGAATTCACAAGGTTTTACAACAATGACCACTAAGTCCAGAATGTTTCCTCATCCCTGAAAGAAACCCAACACTCATTAAGCTGTCAGTCCCTACCCCAGTGTCTGGCAACCACCAGTGTGCATTCTGTCTCTGTGGATTTTCCTGCTGTATGCATGTCATGTACATGGAATCCTCCAGTATGTCGCTTTTGTGTCTAGTTTTTTTCACTAAGCATAGTACTTTCAGGGTTCATCCATGAGATAGCATTTATCCATACTTCATTCCTTTCTATGGTTGGATAATATTCCCTTGTATGAATATACTACATTTTATATATTCATTCATCAGTTAATAGATATTTGGGTTGTTTCCACTTTTTGGCTGTTAGAAATAATGCTGGTATGAACATTTGTGTGCAAGCTTTTATTTTATTTATTTTATTTTATTTTTTTTAAAGATTTTATTTATTTGTCAGAGAGAGGGAGAGAGAGTGAGCACAGGCAGACAGAGAGGCAGGCAGAGGCAGAGGGAGAAGCAGGCTCCCTGCCGAGCAAGGAGCCCGATATGGGACTCGATCCCAGGACGCTGGGATCATGACCTGAGCCGAAGGCAGCTGCTTAACCAACTGAGCCACCCAGGCATCCCGTGTACAAGGTTTTATATGAATGTATGTTTCTTATGAACATATGTTACCATAGGCTAGGTCATATGTTCACTCTCTGTTTCACTTTTTGAGGAACTGCCAAACTATTTTCAGAGGCCGTGGTACCATTTTACATCCCTGCCAGTCCACTTTTTTCTACATCTCTATCAACACTTGTTATGTAAGATTTATTTATGAGAGAGACAGCCACCCAGACGTCCCTCCCCTTTTTAAATGATAGCCACACCTAATACATGTGAAATGGTATTTCATTGTGGGTTTGATTTGCGTTTTCTTTCTTCCTTCCTTCCTTCCTTCCTTTCCTTCTTTCTTTCTTTTTAAGATTTTATTTATTTATTTGATAGAAATAACAAGTAGGCAGAGAGAGAGGAAGGGAAGCGGACTCCTTTCTGAGCAGAAAGCCCAATGCAGGGCTCGATCCCAGGACCCTGGGATCATGACCTGAGCAGAAGACAGAGGCTTTAACCCACTGAGCGACCCAGGTACTTCTGATTTGCATTTTCTTAATGCCTAAAGATACTGATCATCTTTTCATGTGCTTTTTGACCATTTTGTCTCTTCTTTGGGGAAGTACATATTCATATTCTTTGCCCATTTTTCATGGATTATGGGTCTTTTTATTATTTCATTGCAAAAATTCTTCATATATTCTAATATAAATTTCTTTCTTTCTTTTTTTTTTAAAGAGCGAGTGTGAGAGGGATGGAGAGAGGGGGCAGAGATGGTGGGAGAGAGAGACTCTTAAGCAGGCTCCCTACCTAGCACAGAACCTGATCAGGGCTCAGTCTCATCACCATGAGATCATGACCTGAGCTGAAATCAAGAGTTGGCTGCTTAACTGACTGAGCCACCCAGATGCCCCTGAATATAAATTTCTTATCAGCTATATGATTTGCAAATATTTCTTATCGTTCTGTGGGTTAGCTTATTTTCTTGAGTGTCCTTTGATGCATAAAAGTTTTTAATTTTGATGGAGTCAGATCTCTCTCTTTTTTGTTGCTTGTTCTTTTGCTGTCATCTCTAAGAAACCATTGCCTTATCTAAACACAGGAAGAGTTACTTACTCCTATGTTTTCTGCTAAGAATTTTATAGACTTAGCTTTTACATTTAGGTCTGATCCATTTTGAATTAATTTTTGTAGATAGTATGAGGAAGGAGTCCAGATTCATTCTTTTGCATGTGGATATCCAGCTGTCCTACCACCATTTGTTTAACAAAATAATAATTTTTTTCTTCATTGAATGAGCTTCACACATTTGTTGAAAATTGTAAGTCTATAGATATATGGATTTGTTTCTGGACTCTCAGTGCTATTCCTCTACATGTCTATCCTTATGCTGGTACTACACTGTCCTGATTACTGTAGCTTAGTAGTAGGTTTTCAGATCAGGAAATGTAATTTCTCTAACTTTGTTCTTTTTCAAGATTATTTTGGCAATTCTGGGTCTCTTACAGTTCCTTATGATTTTAGGATTAGCTTGTGCATTTCTTTTAAAAATGCAGTTGGAAGTTTGATTGCATCGACTCTATTCATCAATTTGGGGAGTATTTCCATCTTAATATTAAGTTTTCTAATCTGTAAGCATGGATTGTCTTTCTGTTTATTTAAGTCTTTAATTTCTTTCAGCAATGATTTGCGGTTTTCAGTGTACAAATCTTGCATTCTGTTAAATATATTATTAAGTGTTTTATTCTTTTTTTTTTTTTAAGATTTTATTTATTTATTTGTCAGAGAGAGAGCATAAGCAGGCAGAGTGGCAGGCAGAGGCAGAGAGAGAAGCAGACTCCCCGCTGAGCAAGGAGCCCGATTTGGGGCTCAATCCCAGGAACCTGGGATCATGACCTGAGCTGAAGGCAGCAGCCCAACCAACTGAGCCACCCAGGTGTCCCCTAAGTGTTTTATTCTTTTTGGTACTACTGTAAATGAATTTTTTAAAAATTTCATTTTGAGGTTGTTCATTGCTGGTTTCTAGAAATACCACTGATTTTTGTAGGTTAATCTTATATCCTGCAACTGTACTGAAGTTTATTATTAGATTGCTTATAATTAGACCTAATAATCTTTTGGGGGGAGTTCCTTAGGGTTTTTTGGTATGTAATATCATGTCCTGGGCAAATAAAAATAGTTCTACGTTTTTTCTTGTTCTGGATGGCTCTTATTTCTTTCTTTGCCTTATTGTTCTGGTCAGAACCCTAAGGACAGTGTTGAATAGCAGAGTTAAGAGAAGACATTCTTGTCTTGTTCCTGATCTTAGGTGGGAAGCTTTTAATTTTTCACCATTAAGTATGATGTTAGCTGTGGTGATTCATAGATGCTGTTTATCAGTTTGAGAAAATTCTCTATGATTACGATTTGTTGAGTGTTTTTATCATGAAAGGGTATCGGATTTTTTTTTTTCTGTATCCATTGAGATTATTATATAATTATATAAAGATATATATTTAGGGATCTCTGGGTGGCTCAGTTAGTTAAACATCTGCCTTTGGCTCAGATCGTGATTCCAAGGTCCTGGAATCGAGTCTCACATCAGGCTTCTTACTCAGTGAAGAACCTGCTTCTCCCTCTGCCTGTTACTCCCTCTGCTTGTGCTCTCTCTCACTCTCTCTCTCTGACAAATAAACAAAATCTTAAAATATATATATTTATTATATAAATTATATATATCAAATTTTGTTGTGTTTATGTATTTCCTTTTGCTTGCTCTAGATTTAGTTTACTGTTGTTTTACTAAATTCGTAAGGTGAAAATTTTAGTTGTTTTGAGATCTGCCTTTTTTTTTTTAATGAAAGCCTTTATACCCATGAACTTCTATCTGAGCTCTGTTTTTACAGCATCCTATAAGTTTTGATATATTGTATCTTAATTTTCATTCATTTTAGTATTTTCTAATTTTCTCATGATTTCTTCTTTGACTTATTGTTTTTAGGAGTATGTTGGTTAATACCCATACAATGTGTGAATTTCCCAAATTTTCCTCTGCTATTGATTTCCACTTTCATTCCATTGTGGTCAAAGAGTATTTTGTATGATTTGTAAGCCTTTCAGATTTGTTGAGAATTGTTTTATGATCTAACATCTCATCTGTCCTGAAGAATGTTTCATGTGTACTTGGGAAAAATGAGTATTCTATTGTTGAGTTCAGTGTTATGTAGATGTTGATGTGGGGCTGCAAGTGAACAGTCAAGAAAGAATTGCTTCCTGTCCACAGGGACAGGACCTTTGGGCAGAAGAAGTTGCACTTTTGCTTAATGAATCTGGTGGTTATATGCTTAATACTCAAGGAGGAAGGGACATGTAGGGAGTGTTAAATCGTAAATGTTTCTTCAGTGCTCGCTTCGGCAGCACATATAGTAAATGTTTCTTCAAATTCCAGTCTTGACATTACTTTGGCAAATTTTTCTTGTGCTTATCAATCAATTTGACTGAGATTAACTATCAGTGAGATGTACAGGTAGTCTTGAGATCCTTTAAGAATGTAGCAACAAGCACTTAATTTGGTCCTTATCAAACTTATGCAGGCCATAGGTCAACCTACTGGGCTAAAGGTGAAATTTTTCTGCTTCTGTCCCTCATCACATGTCTTTAGGTCTCTCTTTTTGTGGTGGGGAATGCTTTGAGCACTAAACCAGGAAGTTTAAAATTGTGCCTTAACATTCCCTTCCTGCTTATGCAGAGGTGAGATCTTAGACAGAGCCTTCTAAGATCTTTCCTGAGATTATGCATGATCCTAGGCATGTGCCTGGTTGTCTAGGTTTCCAGGAAAATGTTGGAACTCTTCAACCCCCTGTGAATGTCTCTTTCCTCATCTTGCCCTTTTGAGCTCCCTGGCTAGTCTCTTGTTTGCCCCAACTGCTATCCATTACCTCAGGTGGACTGATGTTTAAAAATTCAGCTGCCATACCCAGGGAGAAGCCTTTAGCACTCAATGAGATTTGATGAAGTTGAATAAAGATGAGCCTTTTGAGTGAGGTTTTCTAGGGTCCTACTAACCAGGTCATATAATGATATCCCTTTGGGAGTGAGGCTTTCAAAGATCTCCAGGCCCACCTTGCTCTCTCTGGTCCTGGGAATGCATGCTGTTTTTTTTGTTGTTGTTGTTTTTTTTTCCCAATGTTCTACAGAGCTAGGGAGTAGGAGATGAGACTAGAATAACTTAAAATGTCAGAAGATTGAGATGTTTGTTATGACTGTATGCAGCCAGAATTGCTACAAGCCTTTGGATAATTTCCAGAGTACCTGAAAAATTGATTCTGACACATTTTGCCATCTTTTCTATTCTCATGGAGGGGCAAAGTTCTGGAGGTCCTTACTCTTCCATTTTCACTGACATCACTGATATAGGAAAGACATTAGTTTCGAAGCCAACAGCTAAGAAAGAATTTTTGAGATGTCTTTAGGGCAAAAAGGTGGTTTTATTAAAGCATGGGGACAAGATCCCTGGGCAGAAAGAGCTGCACTGAGGGGATGAGGAGTGACCCATTATAAACTTTCAAATTGGAAGGGGGTTAAGGATAGCATAAGCCTTTTATGTATTTTGGAAACAAGGTTTTCAGGATCCTGAGGGGGCTAGCTCTTGTTAAGAAAAGGCCATTCATTATTGTTTAGTAAGCCTTCAGTCATTAGACCCTTCAGATATATATACTTGGATCTTAAGCTTGGAGGATGATTGCCAACATGTATCTTGGCGGGGAGGGGGGAGAGTGGTGAGATAAAGGAAGTTTCCAAAGGAATTTTTATGTTAAAGTAGACTTTACAGCATTCTGGGGGCTTGGGCCTGATGTTGCCTTTTGCCCTTAGCAAAGTATTAATGTCGAGGCAGCTTAGTTCTTAGAGGAAGGTCACTCTGCTTGTTTTAAGCACTTGTCAATGGGCTGTAAGTAGTGAAGAAATTTAATAATTTTTCTTTTGCCTTTGTTTCCCACATCATCACCACCTCAGTTTTTTATTGGAAGGTCAGGGACTGAGATTCTGGGGTACCCATGGTGTGAGGGGGCAGTCATGCAAGATTTTTTTAATTTAATTTAATTTTTCAGTGTTCCAAGATTCATTGTTTATGTACCACACCCAGTGTTCCAAGCAATATGTGCCCTCCTTAATAAGATTTCTAATGGTGATATTGAATCATTTCTTTTCAGTTGATCAAGAGCAAACATCTTTAGCTTTGCTGTTATTATGTAATAATTCAGTGATTTGGCACAATGAAACGAGTAGCTAAATCATTTTTTCATTCTTTCAGGAACTTAAATATAAAATTGCTTTTGAATTTATGTAAAATCTGTTGTTGAGAAGAAGAAATTGAACGGAATTCTGAGATTTTTTTTTGGTTGGAGGCCAGTGTCTTGGGTAGTATAACATTGTTCCTGTTATATGATATTAAAACAATGCCTTTTTTTCTTGTGGTTTACATTTTCAGGGTACCTTTGATGATTACTTGGAATTATTCCTTCAGTTCGGTTACGTGAGCCTTTTCTCCTGCGTTTACCCATTAGCAGCTGCCTTTGCTGTGTTAAATAACTTCACTGAAGTTAATTCAGATGCCTTAAAAATGTGCAGAGTCCTCAAACGGCCATTCTCAGAACCTTCAGCCAATATTGGTGTATGGCAGGTAAAAATTTATTCCTTTGGGGGAAAAAATTAGCAAAATGGGACCTTATGATTAAAAATAAAAGTGCTCAGGAGAGATTTGGAAAAATTGGATGTTATCCTGTTTATTTTTATTAATTCATTTCTTTGGCCACAAACAAGCTGTGTGACTTCACATAGTTACTAACTTCTTCTGGACCTTGCTTTTCTTGTTTTTAAAATTAGGGATGGGGCGGGGGAGGTAAATTATAATTTTTATGACCCCTTTCAGACGTAAAATTCTAATAGTTTTCTAGGAAAGTAGCCAGCTGGGATTTTACCCACTGGATGATAAAGAGGCCCTCCCACTGCAGTGTCAATGCAGATCATGTGGGGAGCCTGGACTTCCACACTTACCCAGGAATAATGAGGTTCCCTTTCTAGTTTCTGCTGCAGTGATCTCAGATAAAGCCTAATGGCGAGTCAGACATTTCACCACCACCCAGCACAGCAGAGGCCACATGGGAGTGTACATGAGCCATTTGTACCCCTCCAAGCAAAAGAGATATCAGTGGGGAGGTTAGTGGGAAGCCAGGACTCTGATCCCTGTCCAGTAATAATAAGGATCCCATCCCCCACTTTGGGTGTCAGTAGTGTCCAAATGGGCAACCTAACAAGATGTCACTTCTTTCCCTGCTGGAGTGATGTCAGAGGAACCAACTAAAATAAAAGTTTTAAATAAAATGTAGAATCTTATAATACCCAAAATGTCCAGGGTTCTATTAAAAAAACATCATACCAAGAACCAGGATGTTACCCCCCCCCAAAAAAGGTGATATAGTCAGTAATTGCCACAATCAAGGTATCAGATGTTAGAAATATCAGACAAATATTCTAAAGCAGCCTTGATAAAATGAATACATCTAAAACAGATGGAAAAATAGAATATCTCAGCAAAGAAATAGAAGATATGAAGGAGAGGCAAATAGATATTTTAGAAGTGGAAAATATAATTAAAATAAAAAACTCAGGGGTGCCTGGGTGGCTCAGTGGGTTAAAGCCTCTGCCTTCGGCTCAGGTCACGATCCCAGGGTCCTGGGATCGAGCCTGGCATCTGGCTCTCTGCTCGGCAGGAAGCCTGCTTCCCTTCCCCTCTCTCTGCCCTCCTCTCTGCCTACTTGTGATCTCTGTCTGTCAAATAAATAAATAAAATCTTAAAAAAAAATAAAAAACTCAGTGGATGAGTGCAGAAGCAGAATGGAAGGAGTAAAGATCAGAAACTGGAAAACAGTGCAATAGAAATTATTCAGTCTGAATAGCAGACAAAAATAGCCAAAGTAAATACAACCTCAGAGACCTGCATGACTCTAACAGAAAATCTAACATTCCTGCTGTCAGTATTCCAGAAGGAAAGGAGAAAGGAGGAGCTAAAAAATATTTGAAGTAATAATGGCCAAAACTTGTGATTTGGCAAAAGAACTAAAACTACAGATTCAAGAAACTGATTGAATTGCAAATAGAATAAGCCCCCAAAGTCTGTGCCAAACACATTGTAACTAAACACATGAAAGCTAAAGACAAAGAAACACTTGAAAGCACCAGGAGAGAAATGACTTGTTACCTACTATAGGGGAAGACAATTAGAATGACAGCCAGTTTTTCATCAGAAACCATGGAGGCTGGAGTCAAGTGGCATAGTATCTTTTAAGCACTTAAAGAAAAGTTCCATTAATACAGAATCCTATATTCAGAGAAAATATCCTTCAGGATTAAAAAGAAAATCAAGACACTCTTAGGTGAAGGAAAACTAAGATAATTTGTTGCCAGAAGACCTATCCTAAAAGAATAGCTAAAAGAAACTCTCTAAACTTAAGGAAATGATAAAAGAAGGGACCTGGGAGCATTGGGAAGAAAAACCATGGTAAGCAAAAATACAAGTAAATATATTAGACTTTTCCTGTCTTGAGTCTCTAAAGTTATATATGACAATTGAAATAGAAATTATAATACTATCTAATGATTCTAAATATATGTGGAGACAATACTAAGATACTTTACGGAAAGGTAAAAGGAGGTGAGGTTTCTTTATATCACTCAAACTAATAGATGACGTCACAAGTAGACTGATTATTTATAGGCGGTCCCCAACTTAACAATAGTTCAAATTACGATTTTTTGACTTTACAACAGTGTGAAAACAATATGTATTCAATAGAAATCATACCTCATCTTTAATTTGGATCTTTTCCTAAGCCAGTGGTATGCAGTATGATCCTCTCTAATGATTCTGGGCAACAAGCTGAATAGTCATAAGGGTCAGTAGCCGATACACCTAGAACTGTCTGTACCCACACAACCATTATGTTTTGTTTTTTTTTTTTAAAGATTTTATTCATTTATTTGACAGACAGAGATCACAAGTAGGCAGACAGGCTGGCAGAGAGAGAGGAGGAAGCAGGCTCCCCGCTGAGCAGAGAGCCCGATGCGGGGCTCGATCCCAGGACCCTGGGATCATGACCTGAACCGAAGGCAGAGGCTTTAACCCACTGAGCCACCCAGGTGCCCCACAACCATTATGTTTTTTACTTTCAATACAGTGTTTAACAAATTACATGAGATATTCAACACTTTATTATAAAGGAGGTATTCAACTATTCAACACTTTATTATAAAGTAGGCTTTGTGTTAGATGATTTTGCTGAACCATAGTCTAATCCAAGTGTTCTGAGTACATTTAAGGTAAGCTAGGCTAAATTACAATAATTTGGTAAGTTAGGTATATTAAATGCATTTTTGTCTTACAATATTTTAAACTTATAGTGGGTTTTTTGGGATATAACTCTTCAATCAAGGAAGATCTACATAGATGCACACATAATATAATATGAAATATATGTAATATATAAAGCATATCTATATAATCATATATGTATGTAATGTAATACCTAGAGCAACCATTACAAAGCTACAAAAAAGATACATTCAAAAACAGATAAATCAAAATGTAGTTCTAAAAGATGGTCAAATAACCCACAATAAGGCAGGACAAGTAAAACACAGAAATGAAAAAAACAGAAGGAACAAATGGAAAACAAAGAAACAGCAAACTAAAGTCCTAACATATCAATAATTATATTAACTGTAAAAGGTCTAAAGATACCAGTTAAAGACTGATATTGGCAGAGTGGATTAAAACACATAACCCAACTATATGCTGTCTGTAAGAAATTGAGTTCAAACATAATGCTATACGCAGGGTAAAGGTAAAAGGACAAAGGAAAAAAAAAAACCCATGTATAGATCTGTTAATCGGAAGAAAGCAAGAGTGGTTATAATAGTATCAGATAAAGTAGACTTCAGAACAAAAAGAAATTAACAGAGAGGAACATTCTATGATGATAAAAGGGTAAAATTACCAAGAAGACATAGCAATCTTAATGTATATGCCCTGAGCAGCAAAATTTTAAAATTATGTGAACCCAAAATTTATAGAACTAAAAGGAGAAATAGATAAATCCAGTGATAGTTGGAGACGTCAACATTCCTTTCTCAACAGTTGACAGAAAAAGAGCTAGAAAGGCAGCAAGGGTATGGAAGAACTCAGCACCATCACCGTCATCAGATAACAATCTAATCCATGTTACAGAGCACTCTGCTCAACAATAGTAGGGTACACATTTCAAGTCCTTACAGAACATTCAAACTGGGGAAACAAACTTTAGAAATTGAAATCATATATAGTATGTCTCTGACTACAGTAGAATTAAACTAGAAATCAATAACAGAACGATAACAGGGAAATCTCTAAACACTTGAAGACTAAATGACACATTTCTTAAATAATCATGGAGTCAAAAGAAAGTGTCAAGTGAACTCAGAAGACTCTGAAAACGAAAAGACAGCATATCAAAGTTGGTGAGACATAGCTAAAGCTGTGGTGACAGGGAAATTTGTAGCACTAAATGCATACATTGGAAAAGAGGAAAATGTTTCAAACAGTAATCTAAACTCCTACTTAGGAAACTGGAGACAAAGAAACAAAACCAACAGAAGCAGAAAGAAGAAAATAATAGAGTACAAGTCAATGAAATGAAAAACAGAAAAATAATAGAGAAGATTAATGAAATTAAAGAGTTGATTCTTTAGAAAGAGCAATATAGTTGATAAACCTCCAGCAGGACTAAAGCAAGAAAGAAGAAACAACCATTATAAAAATGAAACAGCAGATATCACTACAGACCCTTCGGATATCAAAAGTATAAAAGGGACTATTACAAGCAACTCTACACATATAAATTTTTTAAAAAGATTTTATTTATTCATTAATAGAGGGAGAAAGAAAAGCAGGCTTCCCGCTGAGCAAGGAGCCTGGTGTGGGACTCGATCCCAGGACCCTGGGATCATGACCTGAGCCGAAGGCAGACGCTTAACCAACTGAGCCACGCAAGCATCCCTATACATACAAATTTGACAACTTGGATAAAATGGACCAATTCTTCCAAAACACAGACTACCACAACTCACCCAATATGAAGTAGATAATTTGAGTACCTCCATAACTGTAAGGAAATTGAATCTGTAGTTACAAATTTCCAAAAAAGAGATGCCCTGGCCCAAATGATTTTACTGGCAAATTCTAATTTAAAGAAGAATTAGCACTGATTTTATACAATTTCTTCTAGAAACAGGACATGGGAGTATTTCCCAATTCACTTTATGGAGCTGGTATCAGTGTGATAGAAAACCAGAGAGAGTATGAAAAAGGAAAACAACAAACCAATATCCCATGTGAATAAATATATAAAACATCTTAATAAACTGTTAGCAAATATAATTCAGCAATCTATAAAAAGAGGTATGGACCATGACAAGTAGGATTTAGTCCAGGGATGCCAGCTGGGTTCAATATAATCTACCATATTCATAGTCAACATAGTTATATCAATCAATAGATATAAAACATTTGACAGAATCCAACATTCATTTTTGAAGACTCAGAAAAATAGAAATGGGGGTATTTCTTTAATTTGGTAAGGAACATCTATTTTTTTTTTTTAAATCTAAAGCTAGCATCATACTTCTTGGTGAAAGACTGAATGCTTTCCTTATAAGATTAGGAACAGTGCAAGGAAATCCACTCTCACTACCCTTATTGAACATAGTACTAGAAGTTCTAAGTAGCATAATAAGGCCAGTGATACCTCCAGTTTACCAGTGAGGTCCCTAGCTGACCTCAAGTCATTATATGCAATATATATTAATTCATTATATGCATTAGTGGACAGTCACACCAGTGGAACAGAATAAAAAGTCCAGAAATGCATTATATGATATGGTGAAATCTCAGTTTAGTAGAGGAAATGACTATCCATTAATAGCATTGAAATAACTAGGTCTCCAGATAAGGGGGGAAAAGTTTACTCTTCTAAAATTACAAGATAACAGGACAGGACTCAGAATGGGAGAAAATATTCATAAACATATGTCTTCCAGAGGACTTGTATTCAGATTAAGAGCTCTTAAAACTCAATGAGGCATTTCAGCCAATAAAAACATGGATAATGATTTGAAGAAGTACTTCACCAAAAAATATGCAAATCATACAGTATATGACTTCAATTATATGACATTCTAGAGCATACAAACTAATTCATAATGACAAAAAGCATATTAGTGTTTGGGGCCAGGTTTGAAGAGAAGGTTGGATTACAAAGGGTCGTGAGGAATCTTTTGAGGAGAAGTGGAAATATTCTGTATTTTGTGGTAGTGATTTTACAGGTAAATACAACTATCAGAACAATAAAGTGTATACCTTCAATGAATGCAGTTTATCACACAAATTTAACTCAATATTGCTGTATTTGAAAAATCACATTTTTTGATAAATATATTAAAAGTGAAGGAAGCCAGGCACTCTTATATGCTACTGACAGGAGTGCAGCTTGGCATTATTTATCAAAATTATGAATGCATGGTACCTTTGACTCAGGTAATCCATGTTTAGGAATTTATCATAATTTCACACTTGTTAAATCATGTATTTACATGATAACTAATTGGAGCATTGTTTGTAACAGCAGCTAATGCCTACTGATAAGGAAGTAGTAAAATAAGTTCTGGTACATCTATGCAATAAAATATTTAAGCAGTTGTGACAAAGAATGAAGGCATTCTTTGAGATCTGACATAGAATATTCTTCAAGACATTTAGTGACAAAAGCAAGGGACCTGACACTAAGGGTATATACATTCAAGTTTGTTTATATTTGTATATAAAGTGTCTGGAGAGGTACAAAAGAAAATAATAGGGATCATTTTTTAGGGAGAACAGGAGCTGGTGAGGGAGGGAAGGGATACACGAGGGCAAGGACACTCTTCACTTTTTGCTTTATTTAAAGAGAAAGTAAACAAAGTCCAGAGTAGGTTTGTTGTAAAGAAAACTATGGAAAAATAGATTACACAAGGATTCCTAAAATAAAAGATGGCAGAAATTCTCTATGAAACAATATTCAGTTTGGATCCAATCATGTTTCATTTTGCTTCTTTTAAAATTTTAATTTCTGGGACACCTTGGTGGCTCATTTGGTTAAACGTTTGCCTTCAGTTCAGGTCTTGATCCCGGGCTTCTTGCTCAGTGGGGAGCTTGCTTCTCCTTCTGCCTGCTGCTCCCACTGCTTGTGCCCTCTCTTTCTCTGACGAATGAATAAAATCTTAAATTAAAAAAAAAAATTTTAGTTTCTAAAAGTAATTACATTTCTTAGAATTAGTGGGACTTTTTTTCTGATCTTTTTAAGTAACACGCAATTGACACATAGTGTTTTATTTGTTTCAGGTGTGCAACGTAGCGATTAGATAAGGCTATATGTTATGCTGTGCTCACTGCAAGTTAGCGCCCATCTGTCACCATACATTGCTACTATAGTACCATTGACTGTATTCCCTATGCTGTGCCTTTCATCCCCATGATTTTTTTTTTAAAGATTTTATTCATTTATTTGAGAGAGAGAGAAAGAGAGAGCATGAGAGGTGAGAGGTCAGCGGGAGAAGCAGACTCGCTGCCTATCAGGGAGCCCAACTTGGGACTTGATCCTGGGACTCCAGGATCATGACTTGAGCCCAAGGCATTTGCTTAACCTACTGAGCCACCCAGGTGCCCCTGCCCCCCGCCCACATGACTTCTTCATTCTGTAACTACAGGCCTATCTCCCATTCCTGGTGGTTAAGTAATGAAGTAGCAGTCACGTGTTACACATTAAAGGAAAGAAAGAGTGACCAAGCAGTGGTCACAACATTTCCACAGTACTTGTAGTGTGCTCCATGAGATTCCTCATGGGACCTTGGATCACTCTGTTAAGTAGCTGAGTGGGGGCATCTGTATTTTCCTTGAAGTCCCACAAGTAAATGCCACTAGAAAAGGATCACTGTTATGGTGCCTCAGGTATAGTTGAACCAGATGTGTGTGATGTGTCAAAGTAGGGCAGTCACAAAATAAATTCTATTTTAAATCATACCTGACTGTTTTTGAAAGTGAAACATTTTTTCTGGTGGCCCCATTTTAGGTTCCCTGTAGATATGAGTAGAGTAACTTTAACAGCGTACTCCTCTAGGATGTATTCCAAATTTTCTGGTCCCTGGCCACCTCCAGTTGGGAAGGTAGAACATACTGCTTTGGATACTCAAGCCATAAGTATCTAAAATACCTTGTAACAGTGTGGCTTTTTAAAGCTGATTTTAAAGAAAATCACAGCATTATAGAGAAAAAGCTTAAAATGTACTTGGAATATTTAGGATAAGGGAAAGGGTTTTCCTTTGATTTTAGATAATACAAAAAAAGGATGAGGAAATATGGAAGAGGTCATTGTGGTTTTTAATTTCACATTTTTTTTTTCCTTTTAGTTGGCTTTTGAAACAATGAGTGTTATATCTGTGGTGACCAACTGTGCTCTAATTGGAATGTCACCACAAGTGAACGCCCTCTTCCCGGAGTCAAAATTGGACCTCATTTTGATTGTAGTAGCAGTGGAGGTAAGTGAAAATTTAAATCTGTTTTAAATAGTCTCCACATCAGATGCCTCAGTTAAAACAGAGATGACCTAAAGCAGTGATGTCCCCAACTGTCAATGACTAGCAATTTAGTGATATCCATTTCCTGCATCAGGTAATGGAAAGCCATGAGGTTTGAGGCTGTGCGTTTCTGGTTGTTTCCCAGGTATGAGAAAGTCCCCATGGTGCAGATGGGGAAGTGACCGTTCTAGCCGTTGTACTGACCTGTCCAGTGCTGAGTAGATAAATCCTATTTGAAAAAGAATTCTGTAGATTTAATATTTTTTTAATTAATTTATTTATTTTCAGAAAAACAGTATTCATTATTTTTTCACCACACCCAGTGCGCCATGCAATCCGTGCCCTCTATAATACCCACCACCTGGTACCCCAACATCCCACCCCCCCGCCACTTCAAACCCCTCAGATTGTTTTTCAAAGTCCATAGTCTCTCATGATTCACCTCCCCTTCCAATTTACCCCAACTCCCTTCTCCTCTCTAACACCCCTTGTCCTCCATGATATTTGTTATGCTCCACAAATAAGTGAAACTATATGATAATTGACTCTCTCTGCTTGACTTATTTCACTCAGCATAATCTCTTCCAATCCCATCCATGTTGCTACAAAAGTTGGGTATTTGTCCTTTCTGATTTAATATTTTTTAAGTTTCTTCTAGGGATCTGTCATTTCCACTTTCTTAAATTGGAAATTTAAGAAATTGTAAGAAATTGGAAATTGTAAGAAATGCTTTTTGATTAACAATTTAAATCTCATTAGCAATAGGTGTGAAATTCATTATGAAACTCTAAAACACCAAAATGTAACATATAGTAAGAAGACTCATAATTTCACATACAAAGTACACGTGGTCTGTCTGGGTACTTTTTTTTTTTTTTTAATTTTATTTATTTATTTGACAGAGAGGTCACAAGTAGGCAGAGAGGCAGGCGGCAGGGCAGGGGGGGCGGGTGCGCGGTTGGGGGAAGCAGGCTCCCCGCTGAGCGGAGAGCCCAATGCAGCTCTATTCCAGGACCTTGAGGCTGTGACCCTAGTTGAAGGCAAGAGGCTTAACCCACTGAGCCACCCAGGTGCCCCTGTCTGTATACTTTTTAGGTTTTCATTTTATCATGTTTCTCAATATGGCTTTACTGTTAACATTTTGAAAATTCAGCACTGACCAATTGCAAAGGGAAGAATTTGCAGGAATTTTTTTATTGCTAGTGATTATTATTGTCTGGAATATTGTGACCTTTCATTTTTAGATATTTAAAAAATAGAACAGTTGTGGAAATTTATTAAAACAGAATTTAGCAGGATTACAGAGTGGTCTAAGGCCTTAGGCCTGAAGGCTGACTAGAAATGAAACTATGAACTTGTACATTTCCAGTAGTGGCTGAAGAAATAGATTGTGCTTTGCTGTATTTACTCTTTCTGTGTATTTAATAGGAATCTGTGTTCATGGTAGATGCTATATGCAGAGTGCATTTAGAGAATGATTTTAGAGAGCAGTAAGTAGGAGGGAAAGGGAATGGCTCTAGCAGATAAAAGTACGTATGTTTTGAATTTTGAGAGTTGAATAGGATTTTGGAGAGCTATTTGTAAGGCTGATTTCTCACCTGTGTGAGAGATCAAAACAGGTATCTTAGGGGATGGCCAGCTGCCCAGGCTCATAGCATACCTTCTTGATATGGCCCTTAACTTTGCCAGTACATCCAGAGTTAATTAGGCTTTTGGAGCTGACTTACATTTAAAACTAATGAGTCTCACAAAGGACTAACCAGAATGCCAGGCAGTTAATTTACCATAAGGTAAATTTACCATCTTTCCCAATAATTTACCACCTTTCCCAATGACTGTAACAGTTGGTATTAAAGTGAAATTGGTTTATTAGATTTCTTGGTAAAATGGGAACCAGAGCAGGAGCAGTATATGTCTTGAAAGACAAGGAAATGGAAACCCTGAAAACCATCTCTTCCCCAAACTTGAGCAGACCTCTGCCTTAAACCAGATCTGGGTGTTGCATTGCCAGCTTCTGAGCAATGCTGGATGTGTTCACTGCCCACCTCTTGATTTTGCCTTCACTTTCTCTAGATTTCTGGCCAGTCCAGTGTTGTGTATATTGCCATTGCCACTGCTTTCTTTTGTGTTTGATGATGTCTTAGCATTGGCTAGCCAGGGCCTGGCTCTTCTCACTTAATTTGGGAGACTCCCTGGCCTCTGGGGCTGTTCTTGCAGCCGGCGCTCCCCGAGGGATTTGCTGGTGTGCAGGGGATGGGGCCCTGGGATTTCTGCCGCATTAGTCTAGAGTGTCCAAAAGTTTGGTCTTGCTAGGCCTCCCCTGTGCTGGCCTTTGGCTGGAGAGCAGGCTTTTCTGGTTGATTTTTGTTTGTGTCCATTGGCATTTCTGGTTCTGCTTCCTCAGCCCTTAGTCTGACGCATACGAGGTAAAGAGGGATCCCTGGGAACTCACCACCATGTTGCTCCTTAGGGTCCTGGGGTCCCTGGTGAGTCTGTTTTCTTCTTTCTACCCTTCAGAGTTTTCTTAGGTTTTTTTTATGTATACTGTCAGTGGCTTTTAGTTGTACTTAGCAGGAGGAGTAGTGAAGAGTACTTCTATTCTACCTGCCCAGAAGTAGAAGTCCTCTCTTTTTTATTCCTTTTTTTTTCCCTCTTTGGCTTAGGACCTTTGCCCTTATGAAGTCCTTTCTTTGGGCTTAGCTAGCATACTTTTATTCCTTAGGTCTCAGCTCAGATGTCACTGGGCTCCCAGCCTTTTCTGATCTCTCCATCTCTTCTGGATCTCTTCTGTTAGTCTCTCATGAAGCCTTAATTGTCTTCCCTCATGGTGATTATCCCACTTATATGCCTGGCATTTCCTGGTAGGCGTGTTTATGTAATGTCTGTTTCTCCCTGTGCACTGTCAGCCTCAGAAGAGCAGGGATGGTGTCTACTTTTCTATCGACTAAATCAGACTACTAGCTAGAATAGTAACTAAAACATGGTAGGTAGGCATTTCTGTGTTGACATGAATGTGGAATTAATACATTAAGCTATTAGAAAGGGAAATGGGCACTTCTTTTTTTATTTAAAAAGGAAAAAATGGATATTATTCTTTTGATTAATTTATATTCAGAATTTATGACTATATTTGTGTCTAACATTTTCTTCTAAGTTCTATTTAGAGAACACAAGGTGGCAAGTGCTCATTTTTTTATTCCTTAATTAAATTATACTCAGTATATAAAACTTACATGTATATGACACTGAATCTGGTGCTAAGGAAAGACAAAACTGTCTTTCTGTGTCTGTCCTCAAGAACTCTGCTTCTTAATGTAGCTGAGAAGATGTGCACTTTTTGACCACACAGACACACACACACGTGTGCATATCTCTGTGTGCAGACTGATTAAATTCATCTACTAGAGATGCAGCTAGGAAGTATGACACATAGACATACACAGGTGTGCATATCCCCATGTACAGACTGGTTACATTCATCTACTAGAGATGCAGCTAGGAAGTATGAATGATGTGCCAAGTGAATGGTCAATGGCAACATGGAAGAGGATAATCATGGAGAGCAAGAGAAGACAGGAGACCCTTAGCTGGCTTTATCTTCTCCCTTCGATGAGGTCTGGGGCCTCCTGTCACATATTTTGGGAAGGCTTGGGTGTGAGTGAATCCTGATTTTCCAGAGAAGTTTAAAAGGCAGTTTCTTCCATGCTAGTAGAGACTTCTCACTCTGAATTCTGTAACCTACTCCTAAGTTAAGGATACCCGGCATCCAGAGGGTGGGAGATAAAAGCGCAGCCCAGGCTGAGTTAGAGTCAGTCATGACTTAGAAGAAAGATAGTTTTCAGCTTAAAATTAATCCACAGAGGCCAGAATGCCAGCAATGTTTTAGGCCATTTCATTACCAACTAGACTTAGACCTCTAGACAAGAAGTATTTCCCTGGGTTACCAAGATTAAATCCTTATAAGATAAAAGTGATCATTTTGGTATGTATTTTTTTTTAATAAGATAACTCATTAGAATGTTATCAACAATTATTAATATAGAGATCATTACTAATATTGAGATCACCCAGAGGTAAAGGTAAGGGGGGATGAAGAGGTGGTAACTAAATGTATACTACTCTTTTCATTTTTTTATTGTGATAAAGTAAACATAACATAAATTTAGCACTGTAACCTCTTTAAAATTTTTTAACTGTGATAAAAAACACATAATATGAAATTTATCCTCTTAACCAATTTTAAGTGTACAGTTAAAGGCATTGACTGAAATTCTGTATCTCTTAAACACTAACTCCCCTCCCCACCCCCATTCTACTTTTGTTTCTATGAATTTGATTACACCAGGAATCGCCTATAACGGAATCACCCCATATTTGTCCTTTTGTGTCTGGGTTATTTCCCTTGGCATAAGGTCTTTAAGGTTCATTCATATTGTAGCATATGTCAGAATTTCCTTCCTTTTTAAGAATGAGTGATATTCCAATTATGTATATACCACATTTTATTTATCCAGGCAGCAATCGATGGGCATTCATATTGCTTCTACATTTCAGCTATCATGAATAATGCCACTGTGAACATGGGTATATAAATAATCTGTTTGAGTCTCTGCTTTACTTCTTTTGAGTATATAGCCAGAAACAGAATTACTGGATATATGGTAATTCTATGTGGAATTTTTTTAAAAAATTTTTTATTTTTTATAAACATATATTTTTATCCCCAGGGGTACAGGTCTGTGAATCGCCAGGTTTACACACTTCACAGCACTCACCAAAGCACATACCCTCCCCAATGTCCATAACCCCACCCCCCTTCTCCCAACCCCCCTCCCCCCAGTAACCCACAGTTTGTTTTGTGAGATTAAGAGTCACTTATGGTTTGTCTCCCTCCCAGTCCCATCTTGTTTCATTTATTCTTCACCTACCCACTTAAGCCCCCATGTTGCATCACCACTTCCTCATATCAGGGAGATCATATGGTAGTTGTCTTTCTCTGCTTGACTTATGTCGCTAAGCATGATACGCTCTAGTTCCATCCATGTTGTCGCAAATGGCAAGATTTCGTTTCTTTTGATGGCTGCATAGTATTCCATTGTGTATATATACCACATCTTCTTGATCCATTCATCTGCTGATGGACATCTAGGTTCTTTCCATAGTTTGGCTATTGTGGACATTGCTGCTATAAACATTCGGGTGCACGTGCCCCTTTGGATCACTACGTTTGTATCTTTAGGGTAAATACCCAGTAGTGCAATTGCTGGGTCATAGGACAGTTCTATTTTCAACATTTTGAGGAACCTCCATGCTGTTTTCCAGAGTGGTTGCACCAGCTTGCATTCCCACCAACAGTGTAGGAGGGTTCCCCTTTCTCCGTATCCTCGCCAGCATCTGTCATTTCCTGACTTGTTGATTTTAGCCATTCTGACTGGTGTGAGGTGATATCTCATTGTGGTTTTGATTTGTATTTCCCTGATGCCGAGTGATGGGGAGCACTTTTTCATGTGTCTGTTGGCCATCTGGATGTCTTCTTTGCAGAAATGTCTGTTCATGCCCTCTGCCCATTTCTTGATTGGATTATTTGTTCTTTGGGTGTTGAGTTTGCTAAGTTCTTTAAAGATTTTGGACACTAGTCCTTTATCTGATATGTTGTTTGCAAATATCTTCTCCCATTCTGTCAGTTGTCTTTTGATTTTGTTAACTGTTTCCTTTGCTGTGCAAAAGCTTTTGATCTCGATGAAATCCCAATAGTTCATTTATGCCCTTGCTTCCCTTGCCTTTGGCGATGTTCCTAGGAAGATGTTGCTGTGGCTGAGGTCGAAGAGGTTGCTGCCTGCGTTCTCCTCAAGGATTTTGATGGATTCCTTTCTCACATTGAGGTCCTTCATCCATTTTGAGTCTATTTTTGTGTGTGGTGTAAGGAAATGGTCCAATTTCATTTTTCTGCATGTGGCTGTCCAATTTTCCCAACACCATTTATTGAAGAGGCTGTCTTTTTTCCATTGGACATTCTTTCCTGCTTTGTCGAAGATTAGTTGACCATAGAGTTGAGGGTCTATTTCTGGGCTCTCTATTCTGTTCCATTGATCTATGTGTCTGTTTTTGTGCCAGTACCATGCTGTCTTGATGATGACAGCTTTGTAATAGAGCTTGAAGTCCGGAATTGTGATGCCACCAACGTTGGCTTTCTTTTTCAATATCCCTTTGGCTATTCGAGGTCTTTTCTGGTTCCATATAAATTTTAGGATTATTTGTTCCATTTCTTTGAAAAAGATGGATGGTACTTTGATAGGAATTGCATTAAATGTATAGATTGCTTTAGGTAGTATAAACATTTTCACAATATTTATTCTTCCAATCCAGGAGCATGGAACATTTTTCCATTTCTTTGTATCTTCCTCAATTTCTTTCATGAGTACTTTATAGTTTTCTGAGTATAGATTCTTAGCCTCTTTGGTTAGGTTTATTCCTAGGTATCTTATGGTTTGGGGTGCAATTGTAAATGGGATTGACTCCTTAATTTCTCTTTCTTCTGTCTTGTTGTTGGTGTAGAGAAATGCAACTGATTTCTGTGCATTGACTTTATATCCTTACACTTTACTGAATTCCTATACAAGTTCTAGCAGTTTTGGAGTGGAGTCTTTTGGGTTTTCCACATATAGTATCATATCATCTGCGAAGAGTGATGATTTAACTTCTTCTTTGCCAATTTGGATTCCTTTAATTTCCTTTTGTTGTCTGATTGCTGAGGCTAGCACTTGTAGTACTATGTTGAATAGCAGTGGTGATAATGGACATCCCTGCCATGTTCCTGACCTTAGTGGAAAACCTTTCAGTTTTTCTCCATTGAGAATGATATTTGCAGTGGGTTTTTCACAGATTGCTTTGATGATATTGAGGTATGCGTCCTCTATCCCTATACTTTGAAGAGTTTTGATCAGGAAGGGATGCTGTACATTGTCAAATGCTTTTTCAGCATCTATTGAGAGTATCATATGGTTCTTGTTCTTTCTTTTATTGATGTGTTTTTATCACATTGACTGATTTGCGGATGTTGAACCAACCTTGCAACCCTGGAATAAATCCCACTTGGTCGTGGGATAATCCTTTTTTTTTTTTTTTAAGATTTTATTTATTTATCAGAGAGAGAGGGAGAGAGCGAGCACAGGCAGACAGTATGGCAGGCAGAAGCAGAGGCAGAGGGAGAAGCAGGCTCCCCGCCGAGCAAGGAGCCCGACGTGGGACTCGATCCCAGGACGCTGGGATCATGACCTGAGCCGAAGGCAGCTGCTTAACCAACTGAGCCACCCAGGCGTCCCTGAATAATCCTTTTAATGTACTGTTGATTCCTATTGGCTAGTATTTTGGTGAGAATTTTCGCATCTGTGTTCATCAAGGATATTGGTCTATAGCTCTCTTTTTTGATGGGATCCTTATCTGGTTTTGGGATCAAGGTGATGCTGGCCTCATAAAATGAGTTTGGAAGTTTTCCTTCCATTTCTATTTTATGGAACAGTTTCAGGAGAATAGGAATTAGTTCTTCTTTAAAATGTTTGGTAGAATTCCCCCGGGAAGCCATCTGGCCCTGGGCTTTTGTTTGTTTGGAGATTTTTAATGACTGTTTCAATCTCCTTACTGGTTATGGGTCTGTTCAGGCTTTCTATTTCTTCCTGGTTCAGTTGTGGTAGTTTATATGTTTCTAAGAATGCATCCATTTCTTCCAGATTGTCAAATTTGTTGGTGTAGAGTTGCTCATAGTATGTTCTTATAATAGTTTGTATTTCTTTGGTGTTAGTTGTGATCTCTCCTCTTTCATTCATGATTTTATTTATTTGGGTCCTTTCTCTTTTCTTTTTGATAAGTCTGGCCAGGGGTTTATCAACTTTATTAATTCTTTCAAAGAACCAGCTCCTAGTTTCGTTGATTTGCTCTATTGTTTTTTTGGTTTCTATTTCATTGATTTCTGTGCTGATCTTTATTTCTCTTCTCCTGCTGGGCTTAGGGTTTCTTTCTTGTTCTTTCTCCAGCTCCTTTAGGTGTAGGGTTAGGTTGTGTACCTGAGACCTTTCTTGTTTCTTGAGAAAGGCTTGTACCGCTATATATTTTCCTCTCAGGACTGCTTTTGTTGTGTCCCACAGATTTTGAACCGTTGTATTTTCATTATCATTTGTTTCCATGATTTTTTTTTCAATTCTTTAAATTCCCGGTTGACCCATTCATTTTTTAGAAGGATGCTATTTAGTCTCCATGTATTTGTGTTCTTTCCAAACTTCCTCTTGTGGTTGAGTTCTAGTTTCAGAGCATTGTGGTCTGAAAATATGCAGGGAATGATCCCAATCTTTTGATACCGGTTGAGTCCTGATTTAGGACCGAGGATGTGATCTATTCTGGAGAATGTTCCATGTGCACTAGAGAGGAATGTGTATTCTGTTGCTTTGGGATGAAATGTTCTAAATATATCTGTGATGTCCATCTGGTCTAGTGTGTCGTTTAAGGCCTTTATTTCCTTGCAGATCTTTTGCTTGGATGATCTGTCCATTTCAGTGAGGGGAGTGTTAAACTCCCCTACTATTATTGTATTATTGTTGATGTGTTTCTTTGATTTTGTTATTAATTGGTTTATATAGTTGGCTGCTCCCACGTTGGGGGCATAGATATTTAAAATTGTTAGATCTTCTTGTTGGACAGACCCTTTGAGTATGATATAGTGTCCTTCCTCATCTCTTATTATAGTCTTTGACTTAAAATCTAATTGATCTGATATAAGGATTGCCACTCCTGCTTTCTTCTGATGTCCATTAGCATGGTAAATTCTTTTCCACCCCCTCACTTTAAATCTGGAGGTGTCTTCGGACTTAAAATGAGTTTCTTGGAGGCAACATATAGATGGGTTTTGTTTTTTTATCCATTCTGATGCCCTGTGTCTTTTGATTGGGGCATTTAGCCCATTAACATTCAGGGTAACTATTGAGAGATATGAATTTAGTGCCATTGTATTGCCTGTAAGGTGACTGTTACTGTATATTGTCTCTGTTCCTTACTGATCTACCACTTGTAGGCTCTCTCTTTGCTTAGAGGAGCCCTTTCAGTATTTCCTGTAGAGCTGGTTTGGTGTTTGCAAATTCTTTCAGTTTTTGTTTGTTCTGGAAGCTTTTAATCTCTCCTTCTATTTTCAATGATAGCCTAGCTGGATATAGTATTCTTGGCTGCATGTTTTTCTCGTTTAGTGCTCTGAAAATATCATGCCAGCTCTTTCTGGCCTGCCAGGTCTCTGTGGATAAGTCAGCTGCCAATCTAATATTTTTACCATTGTATGTTACAGACTTCTTTTCCCGGGCTGCTTTCAGGATTTTCTCTTTGTCACTAAGACTTGTAAATTTTACTATTAGGTGACGTGGTATGGGCCTATTCTTATTGAATTTGAGGGGCGTTCTCTGAACCTCCTGAATTTTGATGCTCGTTCCCATTGCCATATTGGGGATTTCTCCCCAATAATTCTCTCCAGTATACCTTCTGCTCCCCTCTGTCTTTCTTCTTCTTCTGGAATCCCAATTATTCTAATTTTGTTTCGTCTTATGGTGTCACTTATCTCTCGAATTCTCCCCCCGTGGTCCAGTAGCTGTTTGTCCCTCTTTTGCTCAGCTTCTTTATTCTCTGTCATTTGGTCTTCTATATCGCTAATTCGTTCTTCTGCCTCATTTATCCTAGCAGTGAGAGACTCCATTTTTGATTGCACCTCATTAATAGCTTTTTTTATTTCAATTTGGTTAGATTTTAGTTCTTTTATTTCTCCAGAAAGGGCTTTTATATCTCCCAAGAGGGTTTCTCTTATATCTTCCATGCCTTTTTCGAGCCTGGCTAGAACCTTGAGAATTGTCATTCTGAACTCTAGATCTGACATATTACCAATGTCCGTATTGATTAGGTCCCTAGCCTTCGGTACTGCCTCTTGTTCTTTTTTTTTGTGGTGAATTTTTCCGCCTTGTCATTTTGTCCAGATAAGAGTATATGAAGGAGCAAGTAAAATACTAAAAGGGTGGCAACAACCCCAGGAAAATATGCTTTAACCAAATCAGAAGAGATCCCAAATCGTGAGGGGGGAGAAAGGGGATAAAAAGAGGTTCAAAAAGAAAGAAAGAAAAGGAAAAAAATAGAAAAGAAAAGAATTAAAAAAAGAAAACGAATAAAGAAAAATATAAAAAAGAAAAAGTATATATATTAGATAAACTACTTAAAAAACGTTAAAAAAGAAAAGGGTATAAGTTTAAAAAAAATTTAGCAGAAGAGAAAAGAAAAGGAAAAGGAAAAAAATTAAATGAACTGCAAGACTAAAAAAATCACAGGGAGAAAGCCATGAGTTCCATGCTTTGCTTTCTCCTCCTCTGGAATTCTGCTGCTCTCCTTGGTATTGAAACCGCACTCCTTGGTGGGTGAACTTGGTCTTGGCTGGATTTCTTGTTGATCTTCTGGGGGAGGGGCCTGGTGTAGTGATTCTCAAGTGTCTTTGCCCCAGGCGGGACTGCACCGCCCTTACCAGGGGTCGGGCTGAGTAATCTGCTCGGGTTTGCTTTCAGGAGCTTTTGTTCCCTGAGTGCTTTCCGTGTAGTTCAGGAGAACGGGAATACAAATGGCAGCCTCCTGGTCTCTGGCCCGGAGAAGCCGAGAGCCCGGGGACTCACTTCTCAGTGCTCCCTCAGAGAACAGCACCCAGTAACTCCCGTCCGCCTGACCTCCGGCCGCGCTCCGAGCTCACCGAGCCTGCGGCCCGTTCAAGGTAACCCCGAGCTGCAAGCTTACTGTCGGCTCTGTCTCTGTAGCCGGCTTTCCCGTTCCAATACCCGCAAGCTCTGCGACACTCAGACACCCACGATCCTTCTGTGACCCTGCGGGACCTGAGGCCACGCTGACCCCGCTTGGGCTTCGCCCCGGTTTAGCCTCTGGAGCGATGTCCCTCAGCGGAACAGACTTAAAAGTCCTGATTTTGTGCTCCGTTGCTCCGCCGCTTGCCGGGAGCAGCCCCTCCCCCAGGGTCTATCTTCCCGTCGCTTTGGATTCACTTCTCTGCCAGTCCTACCTTTCAGAAAGTGGTTGTTTTTCTGTTTCCAGAATTGCTGTTCTTCTTCTCTTCGATCTGCCGATGGATTTGCAGGTGTTTGCAATCTTTAGATAAGCTCTCTAGCTGATCTCCTGCTAGCTGAAGTAGTCTCAGCCTGCTACTTCTCCACCATCTTGACTCCTCCCCCTCTATGTGGAATTTTTTGAGGAAATTAACTGTGCCATTTTCCATAGCAGCGACACCATTTTGCATTCCCATCAGCAATGTGGGAATTGCATTCCAATTTCTCTACATCCTTGTCAACACTTGTGATTTTATGCTGCTTCTTTTTGTTGTTTTCTTTTAAGTTAATAGGTACCCTAATGTGTATAATGTAGTATCTTATTATAGTTTTGATTTCCCTGATAATCAGTGAAATTAAACATCTTTTCATGTTGGTTTTGGCCATATGTATATCCTTTTTAGGTATATGTTCAAGTTCTTTGCCTATTTTTAAATTGTGCTTTTTTTTTTAATTTATTATTATTTATTTATTTATTTATTTTTTGTGCTGTTTGTTTTTTGGTAGGAGTTCTTTATTCTGGGTATTAATCCCTTATTAGATGTGTGACTTGCAGATATTTTCTCCCATTCTGTGGATTACCTCTTTGCTCCCGTTACTACCTCTTGTTGTACAGAAGTCTAATTTTTCTACCTTTTCCTTTTTTTGCCTGTGCATTAGTATCATATCCAAGAAATCATTGCCAGATCTAATGTCATGAAGCTTTTGCCCTATGTTTTTTTCCAGGAGTTTTATAGTTTTAGGCCTTAAGTTTAGGTGTTTGATCCATTTTAAGTTGATTTTTGTATGTGCTGTACGTGTCCAAATTCATTCTTTTGCATGTGGATATTCAGTGCTTCTAGCATCATGTAGAAAAGACTCTCCATTCCCCAGTAACTGGTATTGGCACCCTTGTTGAAATCATTTGACCATATATGTTAGGTAGTTTATTTCTTGACTCTATTCAGTTTCATTGGTCTATCTATATGTCTGTCTTTTTTTTAACGACTTTATTGATGTGTGATTGACATACGAAATGCTGTACATATTTAATGTATACAACGTGATGAATTTGGTGATGAGTATATATCTATCTTTATGTCAGTTACCATACTGCTTTTCTTACTGTAGCTTTGTAGTAGGTTTTCATATCAGGAAGTGTGAGACTCCCTACTTTGTTCTTTTTCGAGGCTGTAAAAGATTGTTTCGGCTGTCGGGTATGTGTTTGTTTTAATGTGCTTGTAGTAACTGAAGCTACTTACTGATTTTTTAAAAACTATTGATTAAAAGCTGGGTTTACATTGGCACAGATTCATATTAAAATGTCTTCCCTTTCTGCCACAGTGGTATCTTTGAAGGTTTATTTGTTTTTATTTTATTGACATTCTTCCTATTGCAAGGACCCCAGCTTTGTTTTCTAAATTGAAAATTTTTTGTGTTAGAACAAAATCTAGCTCAGAGAAACTGTTAGAAGTAACCAAGAAATTAGTAAGTTAGCTAGTTTTATTTTAGTGTTGCTAAGACCTGAGCTGAATGCCATCTGGTCTTGTAATGAATCCAAAAAGTAGAAAGTTTAATATAAATTAGAAAGCATACTTTTTTGGTTTCTTACCATGCAAGTTTGTAAAATCATACTGAAATTCTAATTCAGAATGTTATAGAAGATTCCTAAAACCATCCATGGGTCAAGTTAACATGTTTCTGTATATAAGATTTTTCCTTTTGATCTGTAATCTTTGAAATCTAAGAATCTTTGAAATCTGTAATCTTTGTAATCTAAGAAATTGATCTTTCAATTTCAAATAAGGAAGTAAAATGTTAAAATTATATTTAATTACATGGGTTTTTTTTTCCCCCAGACTCAAGGTAAAGTATCAGTATTAATTGATAAAGGTTTTAGAATATAGATGAGGTTCTGTGGGGTGCATTCTGGAGCCTATGACCAAGAAAGAATTCTTGAGACATCTTTAGTGCAAAATGGTGGTTTATTAAAGCACAGGGACAGGACCCGTAGGCAGAAAGAGCTGCTGCCCCAGGAATGTGAGGGGTGGCTGATTGTATTGATTACATTATATTGGGGGAGATAAGGAAAAGGGAGGTCTCAAAGGATTTTTACATGTTAAAATAGACTCCTAGGATACCGGTGGTTATGCCATTGTTGAGTTAAGGTTTTTTTTCCCGCTGACAAGGCATTAACATGAAGACAGTTGGGAGATTCCTGGAGGAACATCACACTCTGCCTGCTTCAGGTATCTGGCAATGGGCTGCAGGTTATAAGGACATTTGATTGTATCTACAATTTCTTCTGGAAGCTAGGTTATTGAAAGAAATGCTTTGTTCTTGTAGCTCTCTAAAATATTTGTAAGCTGAGGGAGACTCCTGTCTTGCAGGATTGTGATCTCTGTAAGTTAACTATTTCTTTTTCCTTTCCTTAGCTTTAGGGCAGCCAGGAGTGCCCGAGGGATATCATGTAAATCCCATGTTGGGGGGAAGGGGGTTGTGGGGTATCAGCTTGTGCTTTGTCCTCAGCTTGCCTTCTGTCCCCTCATCCTTAATTATTAAGTTTTAAAAAACGTTTTGTCTGTAGGACATTAAATTAATAGCATGCTATACTTATGTATATTCATTCATAATCTCTAAAAGAATAGAAATTTCAATAGAATTTTTTCTATTGAAAAATTTTTCCTATTTCAATAGAATTTTGAATTACCCAAAAAAATACGCCATAAATAAAGTAAGTTCTTATGTAAATTTTTAGCATCTTGATGGAAACAGCAGTTTAAGAGATCTTATTTTAGTTATTTTCTCCAAATGAAGTAACATCTAAAACATGTTTATGTGTTTAGAATTTGTTAACAAGACAAAAGAAACTTAGAACATGTAACAATTTTATAAAGCTGGTGTTGAGAGTATTCTCACAATTTTAATTGTGGATGAAGCTTTTCTTGTTCAGACTTTTAAAGGCAAGAAACTTTAGCTTTTATTTAATTTTTGATTCTTCAGGTTAGTTTAGTTTTGTTTTTTTTTAAAGCTTCACATAGTGCAGTGTAAAATTCAGTAAAAGGCAAAAATGGTCAGAAATGTTTGCTGGTAAGCACCAGGTCATATGTCACAACTTTTGTGTAATTACTGCCATCTAGTGTTTACTTTAAAAACTAAGGACACTTGAACACTACTTTTATTGGTAAAATGTTACAAAATAATGGGCTGATCAAAAGAATAGCCTACCAATGTATGAAAATATGTGAAAATTCTATTTCTAGATTAAAAATAGCCAAATAATGGCAGTCTTATGCCCACAAGTACAGCCCACAAGATTAAGTCATCACCCAAATAATTCCTTTTAAATAATAATCATTATCCTCACTTTTGAGGCAAATTTCATTTACTTCTTGGATCAAACAAAGGATCACTACTGGTTTGTTTTTGTTTTTGTCTGTTTGTTTGTTTTGCAAAGGATCACTTCATTAAATGAGGAAATGAGGAATCGCACGAGAACTCCCAGTTCCTAAAAAATAGAAATGACCTAAATTTTCTAAATATCATATGTTGGTAATCTGCTATTTTAGTATTAAATACATTCACAGTTCTTTTTAAATTCTAAACTTGGCAAGATGAAGCAGTCATACATTCTGAATGTGGACCATTCACCTACTAAACGCTACTTTTTTCCTCAGGTGAAGGTGAATTAACTATTCACCCTAGAAGTTATACTGCATTTCTAATGCTCAGGTCCTGGTGCCTAGCAAGCTAATTTGCACCAGCCATGTTTAACTGGTAGTTTTAAACATATCGCTTAATTGCAGTTTCTTAAGAAAAAAGGGGGGGGCATGTTATGTGATTTCCACCCTCGCCAAGAGCTGCCTAGAAACAGAATTGATGCTTACCTGCTTGTAATGACCAAGGTGTCTTTTGAGAATGGACAGAGCCCTTTGAGTTCTTTTATGCCCTGACTCACAGGGTTTATTTTTCTATTATTTATTTATTACTTACTTAACTTACTTATGATCTTAACTATTTATTTATTTATTTAGAGAGAGAGGTAGAGCATGAGTTGGTGGGGGGCAGAGGGAGAGAGAAAATCTGAAGCAGGCTCCACCCTGAGTGGGGAGCCCAACGAGAGGCTTGATCTCAGGACCATGAGATCATGACATGAGCCGAAATCAAGAGTTGGGCACTTAACTGACTGATCCACCCAGGTGTCCCTATTTTTCTATTCTTTAAAAATGGTTTCAGAAAAGCTGAAACTCATAATACAGGTAATTCCTATATTAGGATTTACTCATTTCGAACCTTTTGCCGCATGAATGCTCTCTTACTCCCTCTGTTAATTCGTATTTACATCTGTGTGTATGAATACATATGGGTACTTCAGAGTGTGGAGATTCTGTCCCTCTCCTGCTCCTTAGTGCACCATGGCCCTGGGCCAGTCATCTCATCTTCTAGACCTGTTACCATTTTCTTCTTTTATAATTTTTCTTACTATGTTGTTAATTATTATGCAGTAACTCATTGGTTTTTGATGTAGTGTTGCCCGATTCATTGTTTGTGCATAACACCCCGTGCTCCATGCAATCTGTGCCCTCTTTAGTACCCATCACTGGGCTCACCCATCTCCCCGCCCAAAACCCTCAGTTTGTTTCCCAGAGGCCATAGTCTCTCATGGTTCATCTCCCACTCTGATTCCCCCTCTTCATTTTTCCCTTCCTTCTTCTAATGTCCTCCATGCTATTCCTTATGTTCCACAGTTAAGTGAAACCATATGATAATTCTTTTTCTCTGACTTATTTCACTCAGCATAAATCTCCAGTTCCATGCATGTTGACACAAATATTGGGTATTCATCCTTTCTGATGGCTGAGTAATATTCCATTATGTATATGGACCACCTCTTCTCTATCCATTCATCTGTTGAAGGGCATCTCAGCTCCTTCCATAGTTTGGTTGTTGTGGACATTGCTGCTATTAACATTGGGGTGCATGTGGGCCTTCTTTTCACTATACCTGTATCTTTGGGGTAAATACCCAGCAGTGCAATTGCTCGTATGCCTATTTCCTTGACTACAGATTGAGACCAGGGCAGCTTCTCTTCAGGGATGTACTGAGGAGTAGAAATGACACATGTGTGACCCTAATCACAAGGGTCTGGCCTTGTGCAGATTCTTGGTAAATGCAGGTTGTGTTACCACTCTTACAAGACGAGATACAGACACAATTGTGCATGTGAAATTCCACACACAGAGCTGGGCATTTGGCGGAGGCCCAGAGCTGAGAGCTGCAGTTCCAGCTGGCTTGGCAGTGGCAGAGTGAAGCTATCGTTGTCTTGATTGTCACTGTCATCATTATTTGTTAAGCAGCATAGCAACATGGAAGTAGCTTGGGGTGTCAGAGGCCAGAGGTAGCTGAATTAGCACCTCCGCCCTTCCTCTTTGTCTCTGTGCCACGGTGGCTCAGATGTAGAATGAGGGCATTGGTAAAGTATAGCGGAAGCAGCAGATGCCAGTTCTGATGCGGAGGAGGACTTGAGAAAGTGGTAACGGTGAACAGTGACACCGCTGTTAATGGGTTTGTATTTTAGCAGCTAGCTTGTATGTGTCTCTCATCTCACAGATGCCTCTCCCCGGCTTTGCTCCCCCCATGCAACAGTGAATTGGTTTTGTTTGTGCTGCAGTTTTTCGATTATATGTTAGTCTCTATCTCATGTTTCCATCCTATGACAGGACTCCCATTTTTCTCCTCTTCCCAGTCTTCCTGCTCCCACACCTCAGTCCAGCCCTCCTTCCTGCCCATCATCTCACCAAGTCTTGCTAATTCTGACTTTGAATATCTGTTGTGCCGTTCTTCCCTTTGATCACTGGTGTGGTTTGAGTTCAGGCTTTTACCATTTCCCATTTAGACTTTTTTATAAATTTTAAAAATTTTTGTTTGTTTGATCCAAAGAGAGAGAGAGAGAGAGCACAAGCAGGGGAAGTGGCAGAGGGAGAGGGAAGAAGCAGGCTCCGCTGCTGAGCAAGGAGCCTGATGCCGGGCTCCATTTCAGGATCTCCAACCTGAGCCGAAGGCTGATGTTTAACCGATTGAGCCACCAGGCCCCCCCCCATCTAGGCTTTTTAAAAAACAACTTTATAGATAAAATTTATGTATCATACAGTTCCCTTATTTAAAGTGTACCTTCCCCAGCTCTCACTTAGACTTTCAAAGCCACCAGTGTGACTAGGTCCTTACTAGCCTTCTGGCTTTTTGCTTTCTCTCATCTGTTCCATGCTTTCTACTTCTGGCCTGGTTATTCCAAAACAAAATTCTGATCATATTTCTCCTCTGCGGTGGTCCTTAACACAAATCTCTGCAGCTTACAGAAGAAATGCCTAGGTTGAATATCAGAGTCTTTACAATGTCCCTTCCCCTGCTGTCCCTTTTTTTTTTTTTTAAGATTTTGTTTATTTATTTATTTGACAGACGGAGATCATAAGCAGGTAGAGAGAGAGGAGGAAGCAGGCTCCCTGCTGAGCAGAGAGCCCCATGCGGGGCTCGATACCAGGACCCTGGGATCACGACCGGAGCCGAAGGCAGAGGCTTTAACCCACTGAGCCACCCAGGCGCCCCCTGCTGTCCCTTTTTATATTTGGACACCCACAGCCCTTCCCGCAAGTTACTGTTAGCTGTTAGCAAGTTACTGTAGGACAGCGATGCCTTTCTTCTATCAGAAGGAGCCTCCTGAAGGCATTGGCAAGGACAGGCATGCAGTAAATACTCAACAACTGAAAAGTGTCCACTGAATTGCTTTTACTGTGTTTTTAAGTGATTAAGCAATTGCTTGTGAAATGTTTTTTTTTTTTTAAGATTTTATTTATTTATTTGTCAGAGAGACATCACAAGTAGACAGAGAGGCAGGAAGAGAGAGAGGGGAAAGCAGGCTCCCTGCTGAGCATTCAGCCCGATGCAGGGCTCGATCCCAGGATCCTGAGATCATGACCTGAGCCAAAGGCAGAGGTTCAACCCACTGAGCCACCCACGCGCCCCTGTGAAATGTTTTTTAATGAATAAGTGTAGTCATGTATGGTGGTTGTTTTCCCAGTGAATATACAGTTAGTGGGAATTATTCAAGAATTAATTATAACTTTATAATTAAAGACTTGGATGTATTTTGGGGAGGTAAATCAACAAAACCCTTAGGTAGAACATTAAAATGGTTTATAAGAAAAGGTGAGCTTAACCTAGGCAATATGACACTGTGGTTTAGAACATGGCCCCTGGGGTCAAATCCTGGCTCCACCATTGATAAACTATCTGTCTTTGAAAGAGTTTAGTACCTACAATTATTATGAGGATTAAATGTATAAATACATGGCATGCTTACTACAGGGCCTGGCAAGATTAAGTATTCCATATTTGTCAGTTGTTTGTTTTAGGAAGACAATCTCTTCTCATAGAAGTCTCTTTACCTAACTGAAAGGTCTGATTAAACTCTGAGAATTTAACTAAAAGGCTTGATTGGGAAGAAAACCACAACATTATTCTTCTGGTACCGCGTGCAGAATCAGCATGTATTGGGCTCTTAGGAAGGTTTTTGACCTTTGGATTAGGGTACTTTTGAATGGAATTGTTGAACTGGGTGGGTTTTTCCCTTCTTCCTTTTGTTTCCTTTATTTCTGTGATAGTCATGGGCATTTTCTGGTCTTTCTGTATGCTGGCACCCTCTTCATTTTTTATCCAAATGAAACATTGCTTTATGTTCTTTTAAAGGTGTTGGAATAATTAAAGATAGTCAAGGCAAATTCTTTCACTGAAAATGTAGGTATTGGGTGCTTAAACTATGCCACGTATTACCAAGGTACAGCCCTGGATTTAGCAGTGTTTACAGACAGAACCCTCCAGGAGATGGATCAGTGATAGAAGGCCTGCTTTCCGGCCTCCCCAGGTAACCCCCTCCCTTACCCTCCCAGCAGCGCCTGGACTGGTGTAGGTGCTCCCAGCCGCTGGGTTGGAGCCAGTGAAGATGTCTGCTCACTGAAGTAAGTGCTCATCAAGAGGCATTTTGTTTCCCAATCTATGTATGGCATTCTTGCACTATAATTGGCATAATTTCATTAAGTGGAATGAAAACTGATGAAATGTGTGTGCTAAAACAGAGAGAGCCATCATTTCTATGAAAACCTTTGGAAAGACTCCATAAAGACAAATTATTATCAGATTGGATAAAGATGAGGCAATTATAAAAGATTAGGAACAAATCATAAAAACATGGACAGCTTCCAGGTTCTGTTTTCACTTTGGTCCACATGTGTCTTTAAGTTTTCATTCTTCTTTAAAGAAAACAATCCTAATGATCTTCAACATTGTCTCATGGATGTTATTTGTGTATGGAAGACGGTGGAACTCTATCCCTGGGTCCTATCCAAAGAAAAGGTCTTGGCCCTACATTAAAATCTTTGCAAATAAATGTATATTTAAATGTTTGCTGAAATAAAACATAAAAGATAGGCTTTTTTATGATTCCTCATTTCAGCTACTTTGTTGAATAACTGGTCTCAGGTATGGCATCTTTATAAATGAGATTCTTCTGTCCTTGGGGAGTGCGGAATTAGGGGTCTGGCTTATAAATTTGTCCGTTGGTGGGAAATACTTGTTTTGTTGAAGAACCCAGTTTATTAACCCATTTCCTTTAGGAACCCTCCCCCATTAACAATATCCCAAGCTCAAAATGTTGTGTTAGTATTTGAGGTCAGATCCCACTTTAAGAAATACTTAGCTGCTTTTGCTTTGGAATTTTGTTTCAAAAAGTGGGTCAGGCTTGAACTATCACTTTCTTAGCATCATAGATATTGATATATTAATTGGATTGGGTGAAATGGTATCAGTTTGACCAGCGTATAATTTTCTGTTATATTTGTTATGTTATAATTGTTTTTTTTTGTTTTGTTTTGTTGTCACTTCTGTTTTCCTTCTGCCTCACCTTTACTCTCTAGCTTAAAAGTTTCAGAAGGCTTTAGTTTCTTTTATAGTCCCTCAAGGTGCTGTGTTGCAAACACTGGATTAAATTAGAAGCCATGTGAGAGTGTTTTATAGATTCTGAGGTGCTTATAAATGTAAGATGTTAATATTACTGCTGTCATTTCTTCCTAATTTATAAAACATTTTCCCAGACCCATTATGTTATGTTATATATTACTAAAAATCAACTATTTCCAAAGAGGTTAAAAACTATGAAAGGGAAAACTTCCTACATACTTTAGTTAAAAGCTCTTATGTTCCAACTGAAGGAATAGAAATGCCATGTTTCACACACACATGTGTATATATGTGTGTGTGAGTGTGTGTCTGTGTGTGAGAGATACGATATGCCTAATCAGAACCTGTAGACCACGGTTCTCCTCTGACAACCGGGGCATAGGAGGAAGATGAACTGCAAAGTGTACGGATGTGATTATCCCCATGCTGCTGTCAGTGGGCCCCAGCTGTAACCATTTCTACAAATGCAAGCAAGGTTATAGTGCTTCCATTTCAGGTTCATTGTAGCACCTCACGGGGAAACTAATTGGCACCATCTATGTGAACGACTAAGTCTGTAATGTGGTCACTGGCACACAAAGAACTCAGGTTGAGGGAGTATTTCACAGCAAAAAGGTAGTGGGATTGGAGCAGAAAGAATACCACTGGTTGATATTCTTTTATAGTCATCAGTTGTAGAAGCGCAACTCCAAGGGGAAGGAGCAGCGCTGTGGTAGGTCAACAGCATCCTTCCATTGAGGGTTTAGGAAGGACATATAAGCAAAGCTATGGGGAGGGCTCTTGTGTTGTCTTCTCTCTGCTGTGAGATTTGTCCTATGCATCCATTCTAAATTTTGGACATTTAAATTTACTGCAGGGTAATTGCCACGGATTGGAAATAAGGTGTGTGATTACAAGGGTACAGCACAAGGACAGTTTTTGGAATGATGGACTTCTTCTGTATCTTGATTACGATGATAGTTTCACACCTCACTGCATTTGTAAAAATTCAAAGAGCTTTATGAGTGATTTTTACTTTGTGTAAATTTTAAAATGAATTTTATTTTATTTTATTCTATTTTTTTTAAAAGATTTTATTTATTTATTTGACAGAGAGAGACATAGAGAGGGAGGGAACACAAGCAAAGAGAGAGGGAGAAGCAGGCTTCCTACTGAGCAGACAGCCTGATGTGGGGCTTGATCCCAGGACCTTGGGATCATGACCTGAGCTGAAGGCAGATTGCTTAATGACTGAGCCACCCAGGCACCCCTAAAAATGCATTTTAAAATGTATAAAACTTTATTGAAAAACATGCTTTGGAAAATCTTTTGCCTGTGGCTCAGGGTATGTTTGCAAGGTGAAAGAAAGGATTTTTTTTTAAAGATTTTATTCATTTATTTGACAGAGAGAGAGAGAGCAAATGAGACAGAGAGAGAGTACAAGCAGGAGGGAGGGGGAGGGGGAGAAGCAGACTCCCCACTGAGCAGGGAGCCTGATTCCAGGGTCCTGGGATCATGACCTGAGCCAGAGGCAGACTGAGCTACCCAGCTCAGTCTAGTGCCCTAGTGACTTTTTCCCCCAAACTAACTGAGAATGAAATTACCTAATACCATTAATCTAAAATTTGATTTTGTATAACAAGTGGCTTTTTTCAAGCTCTGAATAAGATTTTAGAATAGAATTTTCATAGATTCTGGTAAAGGGAACATGCTAAAGATGTATTGGGTTTTCCATTCTTCAGTTTCTCATAATGCCTGTCAACATTAAAGGAGCTGCTCATGCAGAGTACTGTTTTGCTGATGGGGGAAAATTAATGAGGTGAGCCATAGTTCAGACATCTGAGAATTCACTGATCATGCTGAACAAAAATGAGCCACTGTTTTATATTTTGTTGCTTTCAGAATGTGGCCCATGTACATAAATGCTGATAGTTGTCTGGAAAGTAATATGGTATTGCTGTTAAGCTTTTCAGAGGCACAAGATATTTGCCTTTGTGCTCATTTTGCTCATGTGCCTCTAGAATCATCAGGGCATGGGCAATAGGCAGTAGCGCACTGGGAGTGATCGAGAGAGAATTCCAGTGTTCTAATGAGAGAGGGAGTGAGGTTGATGTCCACTAGTGGAGTCCTCAAAAACCATAAGTTTGTATTTGGCAATTTTTAAGTAAATAATTTCAAACTAAAAGAAACATTTTAAACAATTTGGAACATTACATTTGTTGATGAGTTTGACTTTTCTAGGGAATGTTTCAATAGTTCTAAGTTAAAAGCTGTTTAAGGTTTTAACCTAAAGAATATTTTCTTTTAGATATGAAAGAGTAAATAGTATGTAATTGTGATCTAAGCGAAAATTGGTTTATCAATTGGGTAACAAATACTTGAGTACTTATTTGTAGTTTTTATGCTTTAAAATAAGGGTCAGAAAAAAAAATAAAATAAGGGTCAGTGACCTTTCAAATAGGGTGCTAAACCCTGTTTATTCATTCCTTTGAAAGAGAGAGGTTTACAATCTGAAGTCCTGCGGAAGGTCTTATCTCGAACCCTGATTAACTGATACAGTTCTTAAGTCACATATTGGCTGAGATTAATGGAATTTGCATTTTGGGGATTTTTTTTTCCTCTGTTGTCTTGGTCAGAACGTCACTAAAACTTGCTGTCAACGGTACTCACCATAGTTCATGGTGCTACCCTCAGTATGGCTCCCACGCTGGGCTTGCTGGTCTGCAAAGTGTTTGTGGTAGTTTGCAGAAAGATATGGAGCTCATGCTAAAATGTAAATCAGCAGGCTGCTTCCTGCATTGCAAATGTGTAGATATGGAAAGCAATGTCAGCTGAACTCTGAGCATCCTTCCTGAGAGATGAGGTGCATTCTGGGACAAGTCTTGGAGTCTGATGGTATTGTTTGATACAGTTGCATTTTTGTTGTTAGAGGATACAATGGAAATTACAAAGGGTATTTCCTTACAGAAATAATGATCTTCTTTATGTAAATGTCTTAATTTATTCTGTGAATATAGTGCATTTACATGGCTCAAACTTGAAAGATTCAAAAATGCATTGATAAAATCCCTCTACTTCTTTTTTTTCCTATTTTTCTTTTTTTTAATTAATTTATTTATTTTCAGCATAACAGTATTCATTATTTTTTCACCACACCCAGTGCTCCATGCAATCCATGCCCTCTATAATACCCACCACCTGGTACCCCAACCTCCCACCCCCCGCCACTTCAGACCCCTCAGATTATTTTTCAGAGTCCATAGTCTCTAAATCCCTCTACTTCTATCTCTCAGTCAATAAATTTCCTTTCCTGGGGGTAGTCAATGTGCTAGGATCCTTACATCTATTATAGTCCTGGGATAGTTAATGTGCAGATAAGCAAATATATATGAGAATAATGATTTATGAGCAGGATTTAGTAGATTCATTTTACATCTAGTTGTTTAGTACAAATAATGCTGTCAGTAATTTTTTTAAAATTTGCGTAAATTTTTTATGTCCTGTGTGAGATGACCTCTCATGTTGTTGAGCTATAGAATTGATGACTTGAGTGGTATTTTACTAGGCAGTTTTGACCTTTCCAGGATAGCAGGAATTCATGGGTTGTGAGTAGATGATGGGTTGAAAGATAATGAATGACTGGTGTGCTTGTAATTTCAGGTTTGGATCTGTTTCACCTACAGGTTAGGAAAAACAAAAGCTGATTATTAATAAAAAATATTTTGTCCAATGTTAGTACCAAGATTGGGTTGGGGCTCAAGCAAAGGAGCAGTCTATTTGTGTATTTGTCCTAATTTTTTAATAAGAGTGAATTTCTTTAAAACTGCTTCTGAGGCCAAAGCTTTTTAAAGCAATAATCGTGCAACTCTGGGAAGAGAATCAATTGCAACAGTGTCATTCAACAAAACTGCCCGTAGTTAGGGAGTTTTTGAAGTCGTCTTTTTAAAAAATAAGCTTCATAAAATTTAAATAAATGTGAAATAGGTATATTCTTTGACCCTGAAATTCTACTTGAAATAATTTATCCTCACAAGAGAAAATTTAGGATGGGGTAGTTTAGGCTAATAATACAGTTCTCTGGATGGACTTTGAGTTTTCAGCCCGCTTCTCACTCTCATTTACTACTATGTTTCTCAATAGCCCTTCACATCCTTTGGCTTTCTTCCTCAGTGCAGCTTCTCATTGTCATCCTCTGAAATGTATCACCACCTCTTTTCTGCTGACAACCCCTACTTTAGGCTTCTTTGTTGTTGGAGTTTTCTCTGACTGCTTCCTTGATGTCTGGGTCTGTGTCCTGGGCTAGGAGCACCAGAGATTTACTGAGCCCCTTCTGGGCTTGGCATAGAGGCCACAAAGGCAGAGAGAAAAGGGAACATCTGTCTGGTATGGAACAGAACAATCAAATCCCTAATCAGAGAATGATGTCTTTGGAGCACGGCACACATTTTGTGTGAATTCTTGCTAGGACTGAGAAAGGAACTGAGCATGCATAAACGTCTATCACTGTGTCTTTGAGTCTTTCGGTCGGTGATCCTTGGATGCTTTGGAGGGATTGTTTTGGTTGTTCTGTTTTGTTTTACTCTTTCATGGGAAAAAAAATTAAAATAAAGTGAATTAAAATTAATTTTGTTTTGAGTGACTATAAAGACATAACATGAGGGATTTTGGAGGTTGATGGAGCTGTTCAGTACTCAAAATATGGTGGTGGTCATGCAAATCTATGCGTTTGTTGAAATTCATGGAACTACATACAAAAATGTCAACTTTATTATATGATATAAAATAAAATTTAAAAACAAAATAACTTGAACAATTTCGTGTACCCTGCAAATAGTGGTACATCTGTGGATGTCATTAATTAAGGAATTACTATTATACTGGATGAACTGTTGTATGGCCCCGTTATAAATATTGGGATTTCCAAGAACATGATTTCCCAGTCTATAGCTACTTCTCCCACCTTTTACACACCTGCCTGTATTTTCATATTTAATAAAAAATCAGTTCTAAATTGAATGAGGATAGCCAGTCAGGGATATTAGCTGATAGTTTCATTTGTTTTTTTTCTAAATCCTTAAGAAGAATTTTGAGCCAGTTTGTATGGGAAGTTTAAGCAAAAGCAAGGCATTTGCAACCATGAAGGCATCAGTTACTATTGCATCTTTAGAGAGAGAGAGAGGGACTCCTCTTCCCTTTGACTGTCGGACCTTTAGTCTCCTCTTTGCATTATTAATATTGCTGTGGGAGTTATTGAGACTTTAATCCAGGCTGCCTATGATTCTGCTCTTCTCCTTGCTGGAAAGAAAAATTTGACATCACACATGGGGCTGCCAGAGGATTGATAGGGTACCAGTTGTGGATATATCCATGGTGGCTCTCAGTGAGGAGAATCTCTATTTAGTGGGCAAAACATCACTGATTTATGACAATGCTTTTGGCTCTCTGATTATGGTTTTAATTACCACCTAAACCCCAGAATTGTGAGATCACATGTTGTAGAATATTTTTTTATTTCAAGACCTGCTATTAGTATTTTTAAAGCAATTACAAAGCAGAAATATAATATGGTAACTTTGTTTCATACATTAAGACATTAATGCGGGGCACCTGGGTGGCTCAGTGGGTTAAGGCCTCTGCTTTCGGCTCAGGTCATGGTCCCAGAGTCCTGGGATTGAGCCCCACATCGGGTTCTCTGCTCAGCAGGGAGCCTGCTTCCCTTCCTCTCTCTGCCTGCCTCTCTGCCTACTTGTGATCTATCTGTCAAATAAATAAATAAAATCTTTAAAAAAAAAAGACATTAATGCAAGAAAACTCTGAAAGAAGACATCAGAAGAAGATAATTTTTAAGATTTTATTTATTTATTTATTTATTTGAGAGAGAGGGCACGTGTATGTGGGTGGGGAAGGGGCAGAGAAGGGGGAGACGGACAAACAGACTCAGCACTGAGCAGAGCCCAAAGTGGGGCCCCATTCAAGCTGAAATCAAGAGTTGGATGCTTAATGGATGGAGCTACCCAGGTACCCCAGAAAGAAGACATTTTTATCTGAGTCATGAGAGGCTCTTATTTTACCTTCATTCTTATAAAGCAATTTGGGAAATTAGAATGATCTATGAATCTTAAGATTAAAATAAAGTAGATCATGATGAATTTGTGGATAAAGAGTAAGCCAGAATTTGTAATTTTAAAGAAGGTTAAAAATATTTCTCCAAAGTAAAATGTAGTTTGCTTTTAGTTTTTTTTTTTTTTTAAGACTTTAATTATTTATTTAACAGAGAGAGATCACAAGTAAGCAGATAGGCAGGCAGAGAGAGGGGGGAAGCAGGCTCCCTGCTGAGCGAGAGCCCAATGTGGGACTCGATCCTAGGACCCTGAGATCATGACCTGAGCCGAAGGCAGAGACTTAACCCACTGAACCACCCAGGCGTCCCCGGAGGTTGCTTTTAAAATATATGTTGGTTCTTGAGAATCTATTATTTTGCTGTGTCTTCAGAATAGTTGCCTATTACTTAAACAGTGTGTGAATGTAGTCAAAAGTTAGAATACCTATACTTGTGATCTTAGACTCTTTTTTTTTGTCTTCTTGCCTGGAGTTTATAATGGTATTGTACATATAGGTTTTACTTAAGAGAATGTTCACATTTTCCCTTTTAGATACATACATGCCATTTAAGTTTGAGACATTTTCTGTGACTTGACAGAAGATCAGGCATTTAAATGTCCTACATGTGCTTGAGAATAAAATAGGCCCTTTATTATAATCATGTAATGTTATCAGTGTCTGTATCTGTTTTTAAGTTCCACCATTGTAAACAGGTTGTTTAGGTCTCCTAAATTATTACTTTTTGTCCACTTATCTTTTTTTTTTATTTTTAAAGACTTTTATTTATTTATTTGACACAGAGGGAGAGAGAGAGAGAGAGATATCACAAGTAGGCAGAGCAGCAGGCAAAGAGAAAGCAGGCTCCCTGCTGAGCAGAGAGCCCAATCCCTGGCTTGATCCCAGGACCCTGAGATCATGACCTGAGATCATGACCTGAGATGAAGGCAGAGGCTTAATCCACTGAGCTACCCAGGCGTCCCTCCGCTCATCTTGATAAAGTCTTCTATTGATAGTCATCTTGGTAAAGTCTTCTATTAAATACTGTGCTCCTATTACAAAGCAATTATTTAGTTTCTGGTTCGTAAATGTAATTACTATGTTACTTGATGCACAGAGATATGTAACTGCTGTATTTTCATTTTGAATCGTGACCTTTAACATTATAAAAATATTTTTCATTTTTAATGTTTTTTGACCTAATTTTGCTCTCTGATATTAGAATTATATCCCCTCCTTTCTATTTTTCTGTTTTTCTCTAGTATACCCTTATTTTTAACTTTCCTGAATCACTTTCATTAAGGTGTGTCTCTTGTCTATAGCATAAGATTTAGTTTTCTTCTGGAAGACAGTTTGAAGTATTTTACTTTTAATTGATGCCATTGTGTTTGGTCTCAACTTTGTTATGTTATTTTGTGTTATGTATTCTATGGTATTATGTTATATTTACTGTGTTTTCTCTCTATATGGTATATACCCTCTTTTTGTGGGGAGGTGTTTAGGAAGATTTGTTTTGTATCTTTATAGTTATAGCTATCTCAATGTCCTTAATTATCTTTTTCTTTTCTTAGATTTCTACATTTGGTTTGTCAGTTTTAAAAAACATCCTTTGATTATGTATTATCTGTTTGACTTCATTAATGTATTTTCCTTTATCCTTTCTCTTCTCATTATTTCAGTTGTATTATTTCTACATTGTCAAAATATTCAGCATTTGCATGTATCTTTTTTAGTCCTAGGAGACAGTTAAATCTCTCTGGTGCTTGCCACACTCTGCCAAAGTTTCCCTGTTTATGAAACTTGCTTTCTTTTTTCATGAAACTTGTTCTCTAGTGCATTCTTTCTCCAACAATAATGGACATATGAATCATTTGGAGTTCTTAGAAAGCGCCTTGATTTTCATCCCTTACATACTCTGGAATGATGCCATTGCTGTGCCAATGAACCCTACTTTGAGTAGCAAAAGATTCCTCAAGAGGAGTTTTTAAATTCTTGAATGTTTAAGACTATTCCTCTATAACATTAATATTTGAAGGACAATTTACTGAATAAAAAAATATTTTGGTTCAGTTTTCTTAAAATTTCTTGAAAATGCTACTGCAATGTTGTCTTGGTTTACTGCTGTCCAACTTTGATGTCAGTGTGACTTTTCTCTTTTTATGAGTGATTTGGTCGTTTGCTTTGAAGCCTGAGGGTTTATGATTACTTCTTAAATTTATCTTTAAAATATAATAGTTTTACAGGTAGGTATATGTCTCAAGAGTTGACTGGTCCAGATCACAGGTACACAGTCGGCCTTTTCAAATGTAGTTTTAGGTCTTCTTTTACTTCTGGGACATTTTCTTATCTTCTTATTATTTTCATTATATTTTTAAATATTAATTGCATTCTCTTGTTTTTCTTCATGGTCTTCAGGTGAATGTAGGTTGGATTTTCTTTTCCTGTTATCTGTAGTAATCATTTTATTTCACTTTGACATCTCTATTTTATTTTTGTCACCTTGGCTTTCAGTCCTTTCTTTTCTTGTGCCTTATTTTCATTTCCATCTATTCTCCTATGGCTACTTTGTGGTTTAATCCTTATTTCTGAGATGATTTTGTCTTTTTCTTTAATTCTTTGCTAGGTTGTCATTCTTATTTCACATCTTCCTCTTTGTTGGTTTGATATTTCTGTTCTGAGTTTTTAGATTTTTTACTTGGAGGTTTTCTTTCATATTTGCAAATGCTTACTTAATATAATTTAATTCAGGTTTCAATCTTGAGTTATAACTTTCATAATTTAATTTAGGTTTAAATCTTGAATTATAAGTTTCCTGTGGTTTCTATTTTGTTTTATTGGTTTTTTTAAATCATTTTAAAAAAATTTTGTTGGTGAGCAAATCCTAAAACTGAAACCCGTTGATTCTCAATGTCTGTTTTATACTCCTAGTAACTCTGTGCAGATGCTATTGCTGTTTTTATGTTTGTTTTGAAATGAATGATTTTCCTGGGCTAGCTTTACTATTTCAAGTTGGCAAGGGTGAGATTTACTCGATGGTTTTCTTAGCTCCCTAGTTCACAGTGCTCCCTTCTTCTGGTATGGCAGAAATGCTGTATCTTTTTTTCCCCTTTTTCTTTGGTTAAGCACTTTTTTTTTTTTATTGAGACACAATTGACATATAATATTACATCAGTTTCAGGTGTATAACATAATGATTAGATGTTGTGTGTACTGTGAAATGATCACTATAATTAGTCTAGTTAGCATCCAACACCATACAGTTACAAAATTTTTTTTTCTCATGATGGGAACTTTTAAGATTTATTCTCTTAGCAGCTTTCAAATATTCAGGACAGTGTTAGCTATAGTCACAACATTGTATGTTACTGTATGTTACATCCCATGATTTATTTATTATATAACTGAAAGTTTGTACATTTTGATGCTCTCACCCATTTTATAGGGACCCTGAAGTTGGTTCCATATCTCAGCTATTGTAAGTAATGCTGGGTGCATATGTCTGTTCAAACTAGTGTTTTCCTTTTCTTCAAATATGTACCCAGAAGTAGAACTTCTGAATCATATGGTAGTTCTAGTTTTGATTTTTTGAGGTACCTCCATACTGTTTTCCACAGTGGCTGTACCAGTTAACATTCCCACCAAGAGCACACCACAGGGGTTCTCTTTTCTCTGCAACCTTGCCAGCACTTGTCATTTCTTGTCTCTTTAATAGTAGTCATTCTCACTGGTGTGAGGTAACATCTCATTTGTGGTTTTGATTTGCAAAAAAAAATTGCCATTTCTTTAATGAGTACCTTCTTTGTGGTGAGAAGTGTGAGTATTGCTCTGGGTTGTACAGGACCATAATTTCTACCTTTTACTTTCTTCTTTCCAGTAATCACTAGTCTCCATGAGATACCTGATCCTTCTGTGTAATCCTTTCCCCCAGAAATGGTGCCTTCCTAAGACTACAATCTCTGGTTCTGTTCATTTTCAAGCTCTGTCCCTTGGATTTTCCAGGAAACCCTCTAATCCACCTGTCTCAGATAAGTTTTCAGTAGTTACAGTGGAAATTTCTTTTCCTGTGGGTTTATTTGGTTATTTGTTGTCCAACCCACCTAGAACTCTGTTTCCCTCTCTACTTTTTTTTTTTTTCCCCAAAGTTTCTGACTTGACTCACAGATATGGGCTCTACAGCTGGTGTTACTGGATTTGGGTGTTGATTTCCCTATTTTCATGTAACCTGTCTCCTAGTTATGTTGTAGTCATGAATAATGGATACCTTCATTTGTTCTCTCCTTGTTGATCCATTTGGTTTTGTTTGTTTGAGGATGTATTGAGCAGTTTGGATTTAGGTAGCTCCATTAACCTATAAAAACCCAGAATTCTGTAATAGTATTTTTATCTTGAAAAAATTGAGTTCATTTTGGTGTTTTCAGGCAGTTTTAATATACGATACTCATTTATGAACTAAAGAAGAATACTTCATCTTCTGTTTAGCTTATACCATATTTTATATTACTTGGATTGTCATTATACTTATTCTAATTTATACCTAGTTCACTACAAAATCCATTCTTGTCAACATAATAGTAAACTTCTAATATATTACCTATAAGGGGCATACTGGGCATGTTGTAATATTTTAATTGGATAAGAGGCATTTTGAAATTCAATTTTTATAAATACGTAAGCATTGAACAAAATGTGAGAACTTTTCCCAGAAACTTGTTACACTTAAATCCTTTGTTCTTCAAGCTGATATAGGGTATCTATATAAAACTTTGTCCCACAACATTGAAGAACAGCATTGCATGTGTATTTGTGTGTCTGTCTGTGTATGTATGTGTGTCTGTTATATCTGTTGTATGTGCCAGCATGTGCCAGTTGAAGTCAGTCAAGTTTGAAATTATTTAGACCCTAAGAGAATTTTAAGCAACCTCTACTATTACTTCTTAAAGTAGGGCTGAAATAAGGATAAAGGTGGTATATCCTGTAATATTTATAAGATGTTTTAAGTGACTATTAAAATTATTTTAGGGAGCTTGTGATTAAAGTATCACATACATATGTATACTGGTTATGGGTGTCAAGCTAAGTGGAGTTTCAAGAAGTGTACATATCTGTAAGACCTAGAACAATGTACCAGAAGTCCCTTCTTGCCCTTCCAGTCAGTGCTAACCAAAAGTAACCATTTTCCTGACTTCTGTTGCCACTTAGTTTTGCCATTTTTAAAATTTTGTATAGATTGTATCATATACTGTGTTCTCTTAATATATTTTTTTCAGTGACCTCAGTCTGTTGCAATTTTTTCCCAGCTGTGGTGCTTTTTAAGCCATTTTTTCCTCTGATGTGTTAATTAATCATTTAGTATCGCAGTGTTGATATGCATGCTGACACTTCTGGTTGCTGGCAGCAAGCGACAGTACCACACAGACATGCTGTTTCAGCATTATACAAGTGATCATAAATATTACAGCTCCAAGTCCAGTGAGGAAATTCTCAAGATGATGGCTAATTAGAGAGATTAATAAAATATGGGTATAGTTAAAGATGTGGTGACAGAACAAGACAATTAGTATGTTGCTAATTCTGAAAGTGAGTCTAAAATGAGAAAGATAATTCTGCAGTCCATATGTTAGTCACACCCCTGACTAAAGAGATAAGTTGGCAGTCTTTTTTAAGCTTCCTCATTTTCATCATTTGATTGGTTTTAGTTCTCTCAATGTGCTGATTTCAATGACTTTTTTACTTAATACTTTCTAAGTATATTATGTGATTATGCTGGAGTACATTGAATGTTGTCATTTGAAAATAGACGTGATCGCTCTGTTGGGAAACAAACAAATACATTCAAAACAGTGAGATGATGTTGGCACGTCATAGCGGCAAGCAGATCCTTGGATTTGGAGGGATTGGTTCCCAGAAAACTCGAGGTTTGAAGTGACCAGTCTCCATTAGATTCCTCATAAATTGGTAGCATTTTGATATTGAAAACAGAAGAATTTGCCGTGGAGAGGAACAGATTTGGAAACTGGGCCTCTGCTGGTCCTAACTGCATCAGCCTCCCCCCACCCCACCCTCACCCCTTGCCAGTCAGGTTTATTTAGGAACTTAGGAAGAGGAGCGAAGAGAGACAAAGCATCTTTCTCTGCTTGATAATTGTACTTCCTTATGTTGCTTCCTCCTTGCTGAAGGTGGCCAGAGTGTTCTGTGGTATTGTTGAAGGGAAATGTAATGGCTTCTACCTGCCCCCTCCCCAAGGTTGATTGTGCTTGCTGCTCCTCTCCCCCAAGGCACAGTCACCTGTTAGTTACTTGGGGACTGCCTGTACCTTGTTCTGGGTTCTGAGCAGAGGCAAGATTCATCCCTTGCCTCTGGGAGCTTCATCTAGTGTGGACACAGAGCACCAAGTAGTCACACAGAGAGATATAAAATGGCTGGAGTGTAGAGAAGAACTCAACCTCCTCAGGAGTCAGAGAGGTGTTATTTTTGAGGAGGAGTGATCAGTGTCATGGAGCCTGGAGTGAGGGGCTAGGGAAAGGACACTTTGGGCAGAGAAGAAGGTGGTCCTGCTGAAGGAGCGTGGAGTCTCTGGGGGCAGTTCTCTCCTTAAAAGCCTTCAGGCTTGGGGCGCCTGGGTGGCTCAGTGGGTTAAGCCGCTGCCTTCAGCTCAGGTCATGATCTCAGGGTCCTGGGATCGAGTCCCGCGTCGGGCTCTCTGCTCAGCAGGGAGCCTGCTTCCTCCTCTCTCTCTCTGCCTGCCTCTCTGCCTACTTGTAATCTCTCTCTGTCAAATAAATAAATAAAATCTTTAAAAAAAAAAAGCCTTCAGGCTCTCTACCATTTTCAGGATTGAAATCCAGATATAGTTTTGCAGTCCGTCTGTGAAATCATACAGCTCTTCCCCACTGCTCTCCTTCCCACACTTTAATAACACCCAGCTCCTTGATGCTCCTCCAAAGGACTGAGCTCTTTCTTGCTTGGTAATTTAGGTCTGCTGCTTCTCTGCTGAGAACCCTTGTCAGACATACTTAGCTTAAATTGCTTATTTGCAAATTGGTTTGCCTAAAGACATGGTGCAGTGAACATGAGTCATTCTTTTTGATCTCTGAGCATCTAACCCCCCTTTTGTGTCCATAGAATCTCTGACCTTAGAAGGCAGAAGCACCCCCCACCCTTAGCACAGGCAGCAGACAATGCTGGATGCTCCCTTCCTAGCCTCCCTTGCTGCTGGGGCATGGACATGGGCACATGATCTGTCTTCCGGCAGTCATAACCTTGCCACTGCAAACTTGGAACTGGAATCTAGTGGTCCCAGGAAGGTCGTACTGTGCAGAACCCACTCTGGTAAGGGACGCCGAGGCAGTGGCTGTTGTCGGGGGGTTAGGTCTCTGTCTTGCAGCTGTGGCCCCAGCATCCTTATGAAATGAACTTGGTGCGGTTCTGGATACTGCTCCTGGATGGATGACTGCTAAACCTTGTTCTTTAGACTTTTTAGAGGTTATGCCAACTGCCTGATTTCCTTTGAACAAACCCCTTCTTTGTCCAAGTAAAACAAAATTGGGTGTTTGTAGCTTGCAAAGAAGAACCCTGCTTGACTCAAGTAGATTCTAGCATTAGTAATTTCAAGGGCAGGGGCAGAATATAATTATCTATGTAATTGCCGTGACATGCCCCTCACGCATAAGAATTGTAAGAGTCTCTTACCCTGCAGGTAAGCGAGTAGTCACAATACTTACCAAGAGGAGCTTGTGCTATGTATATCAGTGATATAACTCAAGTCACAAAGCTTTCCCAAGAAAAGAACACAAAAATATTGCTATGATAGTAAAGATGGTAAAAATGTGGGCCTTTTAATTACATTTTCTGTTGTTGGTAAAATATGAAAAACAAAATTTGCCATTTTGACCATTTTAGGTGTACAATGCAATGACATTAATTACGTTCACTGTGTTGCACAGCCCTCACCATTAAGCATTAACTCTCCAGACTCCTTTCACCCAATCCCTCCTGACCTCTACTTTCTATCTCTGTGAAGTTGTGTATTCTAGGTATTTCCCATAAGTGATTCATAAAATTGTTTGCCCTTTTCCATCTGCCTCCTTCACTTACCATAGTGTTTTCAAGGTTCATCCATGTTGTAGCCTGTGTCAGAACTCCATTCCTTTTTATATCTGAGAGATATTGCATTGTATGGATAGATCACATTTTGCTCATCCATTTATGTGTTGATGGGCATTTGGGTTGTTTCCACCTTTTGGCTGTTTTAATGTCATTGTAACTAATGCTGCAGTGAACATTGGCATACGGTTATCTGTTTATCTGTTTGAGTCCCTTCTTGCAGTTCTTTTTTTTTTTTTTTTTGATTTATTTATTTATTTGACAGAGATCACAAGTAGGCAGAGAGGCAGGCAAAGAGAGAGGGAGGAAGCAGGCTACCCACCGAGAAGAGAGCCCGATGCCGGGCTCGATTCCAAGACCCTGAGATCATGACCCAAGCCAAAGGCAGAGGCTTAACCCACTGAGCTATTCAGGCACTCCCCTGCTTGCAGTTCTTTTGGGTATGTATCGAGGAGTGGAATTGCTGGATCATATAATAATTCTACATTACATTTTATGAGGAACCACCAAACTGTTTTCCGTACAGCTGCATGATTTTACTTTCCCACCAGCAGTGCACAAGTTTACCAGTTTCTCCATGTCCTGGCCAACACTTATTTTCTAGGTTTGTTGCTCTTGTTGTTTTAATTATAGCCATCCTAGTGGGTGCGAAGTGGTATCTCATTGTGGTTTTGCTTTTCATTTCCCTGATAGCTAGTGATGGTGAGCACCTTCTCGTGTATGTAGAGCTTTTCTACTGTCTCATTTGTGCCAAGAGCAGCTGGGTTAGTTAAGTGAAGTTTCATTCTGTAATTGGCATTTTTTCCTGGAAGTGAGCAAACAGAGCTGCTTTACATGTATCATTGTATCACCAAGTCTAGCTCTTAAACAAAGGCTACTCTGTAAATAGTAGTAAAGGCTTGACAGTTAGCAGGGTTTCAGAAATCATCCCTGTTCTTCAAACTGATAAAGGATATCTATACAAAACCTCTAGCAAACATCATGTTTACTGGTGGAAGACTGAAAGCTTTCTCATTAAGATCAACAACAAATCAGCTCTCTCTCCGAGGGGGGGACAAGATGGCGGGGTACTAGGAAGAGGCGTCTTTTCAGCTGGTACCCCAAAGTGAGCTGATTACCTACCAAAGAACTCCGATCACCCATGAAATCAGCCTGAGATCAGAATTATACACGTCTGGATCTCTACAGGGGCAGAAGACGCCAGTGAGCAGGTAAAGCGGAATGGGAACAGCGGACTGATATCCGAAGATAAACAAAAGGGGGAGGGAGCCACCAGAGGCGACCGGTGCAAAAGTAATACCCCGATACGAGTGAGAGTGCCCTGCGTCTGGGGACCAGCATTAACTTGGAGACTGGTTGAAAACACTCCAAAAGAGCAAAGGATCGCGGGGGCAAATTGTGGGAATCGGGGCGGCTAGGGGCTTAAGTCCCCGGTCCCAGACGGCCTCCCCGGCGCGGAGGCAGAGAGAGTGCGGCGGAGAAACTGGCTCCTGGTCCCTAAGCCTACAGCGCGCCCCAGAGCGCGGGGGTTCCGGCTCCTGTGAGGGGATGGGAGCCGCGCCGGTCTGCAGAACGCGCACTAGCCCTACCACAAAGCTTGAGATGCGCGCGCACGTCCCTCCAGCTCTCCTGGGTTTCTAAGGCCCGGGGGCGCTTCTTGACCCGCGCCATTGTTTCAAAGTCTAAGCCGCGCGCCGCGAAACTCTTCCCTGGACAGAGGCGCGCAAAAGCCCAGCCTGCGGCTTACGGACCAGCGCCCCGTTCTCAGTGCCCCAGACGCGCGCCCGACCCACAGCCGCCTCTGAAAAGAGGTGCGCGCAAGCCGGGCACTCCCAGCCCGGGCTGACGGCAAAATCTCAGTGTGCGATCGCTGCTTGGAACCTCTCTGGCGGTCAGGAGCTCCCAGACAGCCGCCACTGCCTTGGCTTTGGGGACGAGCAAAAGATCCTGCGCCCCCAGGGTCTTTAACTTGGAACCTGCACTGCCAGCGTCCAAGGGGGAATTTATTCAGCTTCTGCACCCAGACTGAGGCTTCTCTCTGAGACGGAGATCAGGAAGTGTTCCAGGGTGCACCTTGACTGCACCAGAGTTGATACATCCAGCTACATCTGTTCAGTCTTCTCCCACCAAAATGACTAGGAGGAGGAATGCCCAACAGAAGAAAAATACAGAGGATGGACCTTCTGCAACAGAGCTAACGGCTATCAACATAGACAATATGTCGGAAAGAGAATTCAGGCTAACAATTATCCAGGCAATAGCTAGGTTGGAGAAAGCCATGGATGACCAAACAGAATTGATTAGGGCCGAACTGAAAGCGACCAGACAGGATGTTCACAATGTTAGGGCGGAGCTTAAAGCTACCAGGGAGGAGGTCCACAATGCTCTCAATGAGTTCCAATCCAATCTAAACTCTCTCAAAGCTAGGGTAACTGAGACAGAAGATAGAATTAGTGATCTGGAAGACAAACAGATAGAGAGAAAGGATCAGGAGGAAGCCTGGAACAAACAGCTTAGATCCCACGAAAGCAGAATCGGGGAAATAAATGATGCCATGAAGCGTTCCAACGTCAGAATTATTGGAATTCCTGAAGGGGAGGAGAAAGAAAGAAGTCTAGAAGATGTCGTGGAACAAGTCCTTCATGAAAATTTTCCGAATCTCACGAATGAAACCAGCGTTCATGTACTAGAGGCTGAACGGTCTCCACTCAAGATTATACACTCCAAAAAAACATCACGACACCTGATAGTCAAATTGAGAAATTATAATTGTAGGTATAATCTCTTGAAAGCCGCCAGGGCAAAGAGGCTCCTTACTTACAGAGGGAAGCCCATCAGAATAACGTCAGACCTGTCCACAGAGACCTGGCAAGCCAGAAGAGGCTGGCAAGATATATTCAGGGCACTAAATGAGAAGAACATGCAGCCAAGAATACTTTATCCAGCAAGACTGACATTCAAAATGGATGGAGAGGTAAAGAGTTTCCAAGACCGGCAAGGCTTAAAAGACTATGCAACCACCAAGCCGATACTGCAGGAAATATTAAGGGGGGTTCTATAAAAGAGGAAAAATCCCAAGAATAGCATTGAACAGAAATATAGAGACAGTCTACAGAAAGAAAGACTTCAAAGGTAACTAGATGTCAATAAAAACATATCTATCAATAATCACTCTCAATGTGAATGGCCTAAATGCACCCATAAAACGGCACAGGGTTGCAGATTGGATAAAACGACAGGACCCATCCATATGCTGTCTACAAGAGACCCATTTTGAACCTAAAGATACACGCAGACTGAAAGTGAAGGGGTGGAGAAGCATCTTTCATGCCAATGGGACTCAAAAGAAGGCTGGGGTAGCGATTCTCATATCAGATAAATTAGACTTCAAACTAAAGACTGTAGTCAGAGATACAGAAGGACACTACATAATCCTTAAAGGGACTATCCACCAAGATGATCTAACAATTGTAAATATCTATGCTCCCAATATGGGAGCAGCCAATTACTTAAGAAAACTGTAAATCAAGATAAAGAGTCATATTGATATGAATACACTAATCGTAGGAGATCTTAACACGCCTCTTTCAGAATTAGACAGATCATCGAAGCAGAAAATCAATAAAGAAACAAGAGCATTGAATGACACATTGGACCAGATGGACCTCAGAACATTCCACCCTAAAACAGCAGAATACTCATTCTTCTCAAGTGCACACGGAACCTTCTCCAGAATAGACCACATACTGGGTCACAAATCAGGACTCAGCCGATACCAAAAGACTGAGATTATTCCCTGCATATTCTCAGATCACAATGCTTTGAAACTGGAGCTCAATCACAAGGAAAAGTTCCGAAGGAACTCAAACACCTGGAAGCTAAAGACCACCTTGCTTAAGAATGCTTGGATCAACCAGGAGATCAAAAAAGAACTGAAACAATTCATGGAAACCAATGAGAATGAAGACACTTCGGTCCAAAACCTATGGGATACAGCAAAGGCGGTCCTAAGGGGAAAATATATAGCCATCCAAGCCTCGCTCAAAAAAATTGAAAAATCCAGAACACACCAGCTGTCTCTACACCTTAAAGAACTGGAGGATCAACAACAAATCAAACCAACTCCACACATAAGAAGGGAAATCATCAAGATTAGAGCTGAGATCAATGAGGGAGAAACCAGAGATACAGTAGAACGTATCAATGAAACTAGAAGCTGGTTTTTTGAAAGAATCAATAAGATCGATAAGCCACTGGCTACACTAATCCGAAAGAAAAGAGAGAAATCCCAAATTCATAAAATTATGAATGAAAAGGGAGAGATCACAACTAACGCCAAGGAAGTAGAAACAATCATCAGAAGTTATTACGAACAGTCATATGCCAATAAGCTTAGCAACCTAGATGAAATGGATGCATTCCTGGAAAAATATAAACTACCAAAATTGAACCAGGAAGAAATCGACAACCTGAATAGACCGATATCTAATAACGAGATTGAAGCAGTGATCAAAAACCTCCCAAAAAACAAGAGCCCAGGACCTGACGGATTCCCTGGGGAATTCTACCAAACCTTCCAAGAAGAAATAACACCTATTCTCCTGAAGCTGTTTCAAAAAATTGAAGCAGAAGGAAAACTTCCAGACTCTTTCTATGAAGCCAGCATTACCCTGATCCCCAAACCAGGCAAGGACCCGACCAAAAAGGAGAATTTCAGACCAATATCACTGATGAATATGGATGCTAAGATTCTCAACAAGATCCTAGCCAACAGGATCCAACAGCACATTAAAAAGATTATCCACCATGATCAGGTGGGATTCATCCCTGGGCTACAAGGATGGTTTAACATTCGCAAATCAATCAATGTGATACAACAAATTAATATGAGAAGAGAGAAGAGCCACATGGTCCTCTCAATTGATGCAGAAAAAGCATTTGACAATCCAACATCCGTTCCTGATTAAAACGCTTCAAAGTATAGGGATAGAGGGAACATTCCTGAACCTCATCAAATCTATCTATGAAAGACCCACAGCAAATATCATCCTCAATGGGAAAAAGCTTGCAGCCTTCCCATTGAGATCAGGAACAAGACAAGGATGCCCACTTTCACCACTCTTGTTCAACATAAGATCAGGAGCAAGACAAAGTGCCTACTCCTGACTCTTGCCACTTTTAGTTAACATTTCCCTGTAAATTCTAGCCAAGGCAGTTAGGTAAGAAAATGAAATAAAAGCCATCTAGATTGGAAAGGAAGAAGTGAAACACACTATCTCTGTTTGCAAAGGACACAATTTAGTTAATAGAAAATGCTAAGGAATTCACTAAACAACTATTAGAACTGGTAAATGAGTTCAACAGGGTTGGAGAAGACAGAAACAATACCCAAAAAGGAATTGTATTTATATACAATAGCAATGAGCAGTCAGAAAATGGAATTAACACAGTTCCATATATAATAGTATCAAAAAGAGTAAAATGAAAACTCAATACTGTTAAGATGGCAGTACTCCTCAAATTCATCTACAGATCCAACATATTAAAATCCAAACTAATTTATGTGCAGAAATTCATCCTAAACTTCATATGGAAATGCAAAGGACCCAGGATAACTGAAAGAATCTTGAAAAAGAATAATGCATGAAGACCCATACTTCCCAATTTCAAAACTTACTACAAAGCTACAGTCATCAAGACTGTGCGGTACTGGTATAAGAATGGATATCTATATCTATATATCTATATCGATATAGATATAGATATAGATATAGATATAGATATCTATCAGTGGAATAGAATTGAAAGTTCAGAAATTAACACTCACATTTATGGTCAGTTGATTTTTTTTTTCCCCCGTAAGAGTGCCAAGACAGTTCAGTGGGGGAAAGAACAATCTTTTCAACAAATGGGGCTGGGACAACTGAATATCCATATGGAATGTACACGAGGTACAAAATCATGTACAAAATGAACACCATGTACAAAAATCAACTCAAGGTGGATCAGTGACCTAAATATAAGACTTGAGTTTGAGGTGGGTGTGAGGAAAGGTTTTATGGACCAGGCTTGGAAGGTCATTTCTGTTCATATTCTGCTGCCTATGGAAATCAGCCACAGCCATTGGGAGAACATGTGGCCACTGGAAACCTGGGGAAATGTGTTCCAGCTCTGTGTCCAAAAGAAAGAAAAAATTTATTTAGGCGAATAGCTGGCATCTTTGCTACAAGGAGGTTGCCTTGCCGTTGGTTATTCTGGGCCTTTGCAGTTCTGAAATTCTGTTCTTTACTAGCTCTTCCTTGTTTAGTCCTGTAGTTTTTAAGAACTGTGAAGAAGTGAGAATGCTAACACTAAATTACTTTTCCTTGGACATAGAAAAAAGAGGAAAATCCAGCCAGCCAAGTTTTTCACAGCAATCCTGTTTGCAAAAAATATATTCTGTGGTCTTGTAAACCTACCTGTTTGCCAAGGCATGATGCTGGCTTGAAACCGTGATCTCCACTCATTTCTGGCCTCTTTCCATGCATGCTGAAAAGGTAATCCTTGTCCTCAATTGTGCTATTGAAGCTACATAAAGCTTTTTAAGATGAATTAACACTTCTTCATAGGAAACAACCCAGTAGTGGCTCAGAGTGAAAACCAAATGCATATGTTAGATCGCATGCATCAAAGATCCTCTGGAATGGCCATCAGAAAGTTGGACATCTCTTCACTGGGAGCACAGGGTCCTCATCTCAATGGCAGGATCATGAGAGTTAATTTGCTTATCCATCCAAGTCAGAGTCCCTCGAGGGCATCTGTTTGGTGAGTTTGGTATATAGTCAATTGAAGAAGTCATACTCCAGCTTTGAGTTTATAATCTAATTATAATGAACTCTGTGGATATGATTATAGAGACTGAAGGAAGAGCAAAAGAGAAATAGAATACAAGAGGTGTTATAAACAAGGCACAGTGCTATTCATTTTTAAGAACCTGCATTCTGCAGTGGCTTGAGGGATCTTAGCGAGATACATGATAGAATCCTGAGCTTCTCTGTTATTTTCCTCACCCTATAGCATATTTCTGATTTCAAATGTGTTTAATATTCTTGCCTTTATTTTGAGTTCTATGCCTAAGCTAAATATTGTATTTTTAAAAAATCACAGAAAGACTATAAACTAGTACTGGTTGAAGTGTGGTCTGTAGACTGCTGTTAGTCCACAAAGTGTTTGATACCAGTCAGCAGTGACATTAGCACAGAAGTAGGGCATTAAGTGTTTCAGAATGTTGAAGGTAGTTTGACATTGCTGTGACATTAAGCATGTGGCCAGTGGTCTCATGTTGTTGAACAAGGTATAGACAAAGCAGAGTGGTGTGCGACTTGCATGTTGTGCAGCTCATTTTGATCACCTGTGGTATGCATTAGTCTGCAATACCACAGACTGGGTGGCTGTTCCAACAACAGAAAGTAGTTCTCAAAGTTCTAGAGGCTGGAGGTTCAAGATCAGGGTGTCAGCGGGCAGATTCTTCCCTTGGCTTGTAGGTAGCCGCCATCTTGCTGTGTGCTCACATGACCTCTTCTTCATGTACGTTCAGAGGAAGGCAGAGAGAGAGCTCTTTGGGAGCTCTTCTTATAAGGACACTAGTCCTGTCACATCAGGGACCCACCCTTATAGCCTCATTTAATCCTAATTATGGCTTGGTCAACCCTGTCTCTAAGTTATAGCCACAGTGGGGGTTAGGACCTCAACATATGAATTTGGGTGGTACATAGTTCCATTCACAGTAGGGCCATAGGTAGGTCCATAATGGACTAGGAATTTAAAACATTGGTCCTTCACCACAGATAGTTTGAGAAGCTGTGCTGTAGACATAAATGGGGGTAATTAACTTAATTACAAGTAAATATTAATTAATAGCAGAGCAGGAAACAATTTGCTGCAGGTTTTAACGTTTGAATATTCTTGAAGTTTATGTATCTTGATTTTCAATAAAATTGTTTGTGGGAAATGTTGACCCTTTGGAATAGATTAGATTAAAGACTGGAGAAGATGTATTGAGTGGTTAATTCTTAAAGAGGCCTGGGCTTAAGCTGGATGTAATTACTGTACGGTCACTGCTCTTGTAGAGTAGCTGTCTTATCTGTGCTGCTGGCTCATAAATCCGTGCCTCCATCTGCTGGCTCTGCTTTCTGGCTGCCTGAGGACTCCTCCCCATGGCCATTCTGTAGGCACCACTATACAGCCACTCAGAAGAGAGCACAGCATCCTCCCAGGGACCTCACTCTCGTGCTTTCTCCTTTCTCTGGTTTCCTATTGAAACACACAGGATCACTATCTTCATGGTAACTCACTTTAAACCATGGAACATGTTTGCTTTCCTCTTTGCCTTTAGAGATTTCTTTGGTCTCCCACCTGCTGATTCTGCCTCTAGAATGCCTTCTTGAACAGCCTCCTTCCTGAGGCACCATCAACCTTGCACCAGGGCCCCTCTTGTCACGCCTCACTGGAGCATTTCAGTGAGCTCCCAGCTGCTCTCTTGACTTCAGTTTCTTCCTGTACTGTCTGATTTGTAACACACATTTCACCTGTGATCTGAAAGCCTTCAGATGGCTGTTCCCCTTTTCCTAAAATAAAGTCCAGCATCCTTAGCAAGGGACTTAAGATCCTCTGTGATCTGTCTCTTAGCTGTCTTCCCTCCCCTCCCCCACTGCTCTTTTCACAACACCACAGCACTGCAGTGTCTGTCTGCCTGGAGTTTCCTTAGTCCTTGAATTTTCTCCTCTCTAGTTGCTGCTATCAGAGGATCCCTTGGTCTTCAAGGACCAGCTCAGACATCACCTTTCCCTGGTCTCCCCATTTAGAATTAATGATTATTTACTGTGCTTCCGTAACGTGTTCTGGTGTCATACCATGTTTCCCATGTATTCTCTCTCCTCTGACTAGTGTTGGCATGGTAGCCTCCCCCCCCCACAACATCCTTCTCCTAACCTATTTCTGTCTATATTTTAAGGATTTTTTTTTAAAATCCTTTTTTTTAATTAAGATTTTATTTATTTATTTGAGAGAGAGACAGTGAGAAAGAGCGTGAGCGAGGTGAAGGTCAGAGGGAGAAGCAGACTCCCCATGGAGCTGGGAGCCCGATGCGGGACTCGATCCCGGGACTCCGGGATCATGACCTGAGCCGAAGGCAGTCGTCCAACCAACCGAGCCAGCCAGGCGTCCCTAAGGATTTTTTTTTTTAAGACAGCATATGACTAGGTCTTAACTATTTTTTAAAAAATTCTTTATTTAAATTCAATTTAGTTAATATAGAGTGTAGTATTGGTTTCAGGGGTAGAATTTAGTGATTCATCAGTAGCATAGACCACCCAGTGCTCATTCCATCAATTCCTCCTTAATGCCCATAACCCAGTTACCCCATCCCCCCACCCACCACCTGTCCAGCAACCCTCAGTTTGCTTCTTAGAGTTCAGGGAAAATAAAATAGGTCTTATTGTTTTATCCAGTTTGACAATCTCTGCCCTTTAGTTGGGATGTTATGTCATTTAATTTAACCAGGTCATTGATATAGTTAAACGTAAGTCTACCCTCTCACTGTTTGTTCCCTTTTCTGCCATCTAATGAATTCACAGAAGTTTGTGTGGATGTGTGTGATTCCACCTTCAGGGGCTCCAGCCCTCTCCACACTCTCACTTCTCACAGCTGGTCCAGCTCACAGCCTGTCCAGCTCACAGCCTGGACCATCCTTGAAGGACAGCACACTTGGAGCTTGTGACCCCTGAGTTTAGGTGACAAGACTATGTGCTGCTCTACAGTTCAGCCCTTGTACCATGGACCTCAGTGTCCTGTGCCTGTCCTGCCCTGATGCCTGCAGGCACAGATTTAATCTCACACCGAAGAGCCCTCCTACTTCGTGAGTGGTTTCTGAGCTCCAGAGAAGCCGATAGCAGGCCTGTTCCTACGGCACTGCACACAGGCGCCCCTCTGATCCTCTCTGTATCAGGGCCCATTCAGGGCACACATCCTAAGTCTAAAAGTGGGGTGCTAAGGTAGCAGCACAGACATGAAGGGCAATGACGGTATCAGAACATGAACCAAACCAGGAAGATGTCCTCTGCCTGACTGTGTATTCACAATCATGATTTGCATGTGAAGAGAGATGCTTAAGTTTATTTTACAAAGGATTATTTTCAGACAGAGATAGAGATTGGTTGTTAGACAGACATTAATTTAATATGGAAGAGCTTATGCAGACTCCACTCTCAGGCTAAATAGAATTGGAAATGTCATTCTAGGACTAGGACCTTGTTAAAACATTTTTCTGAGATTTTGCAGATACTGTCAAGTCAATAAACTGATACATGGACTATATTTTGTAAATTTTTTAAAAAAATCTAATTTGTGTTACTAGAGCAGCATAAAAAAGCCAAGTAACCATAAGGTATAAATAATGTTGGAAATATAATAACACTCTTTTTTGTGCGTATTGCACTCCCATCATTTTATTGCCATTTTTTTGTTTAACTGTCTTTGTATCACTTAAAGCTATAGTGTCTAAAAATGATATCATTAACGTGATCATGAAATTTTGGACATTGCTTATAGAAATTCACTAGTTGGTCACATTAATCAAATTATACTATTTTTGTTCAAAATAATTATAATTAAACCATGAAATGGGATAACCATTAGGTAGTTAATTTTTGTCACCTTGAGAACAGTACCAAAACTAAAGTGATTATGTCATATTTAACATATTACTATTTAAAAAGATAATCTTTTTTCCCAACTAATTGGAAATACAAATAGTGTGCAGAATGTAAACTCAAGCTGACTTAGTAGTATTATTGGGGAGTTTTTCATAAATCTGGTGGGTTTATTTAACCATCAATTGAATCAACTATATAAGCTCCCTTGTACAGTGACATACTCAGTTAGATCCTAAAGGCTTAGGAGACCAAGGCTAGTCAGACCATGGCAAAGTAATGACTTTATGATTTTTTTCATTGAAATTTTTATTGAGATAATTGTAGGTTCACATGCTTGTAAGAAATAATACACAGAGATACCATGTACCTTTTCCCCAGTTTCCTCCAATGGTAACATCTTCTAAAACTATAGAGCCGTGTCAGAAATTAGGGTATTAACCTTGATACAATTTACTGACCTTGGTCAGATTTCCCCAGTTTTACTTGTGCTCATGTGTTTGTGTGTGTTTGTGTTTTCTATATTATATATATATATATATATATTCTATATATAATAATATAATTTCTATATAATTATTTCTATATAATTCTATATACATGTGTAGGTTTGTGAGTTCACCATCATAGTCAGGATATAGAACAGCTCACTAGTCCTTTAATAACCCCACCTACCTCTACCCCCTCTACTCCCACCCTCTGCATCTCTTACCCCTGGCAACTACTACCTGTTCTCCATTTACAAAATTTTGTCTTTTAAAAAATGTCACATGAATGGGATGCCTGGGTGGCTCAGTCAGTTAAATGGCTGACTCTTGATTCTGGCTCAGGTCATGATCTCAGTGTCCTGGGATCAAGTCCTCCATTAGGCTCCGTGCTCACTGGGGAGTCCGCTTGAGGATTCCTTCTCTCCTTCCCCCCTCTTCCCTATCCCCTGCTCATACACATGCGTGCACTCTCTCTCTCTCTTTCTCTAAAATAAATAAATAAATCTTTTAAAAAAATGTTAACATGAATAAATCATGCAGTATATGCCCTTTTAAGATTGGCCTTTTTCACTCAGCCCAGTTTCCTGGAGATTCATTCAAGTTAGTGTGTGTATCCGCAGCTCGTTCCTTTTTTTTGTTGAGTATTATTCTGTGATGTGGGTGTACCACAGTCAGTTTAACCATCAGCAGTTGAAGAACATCTTGCCTGATCCCAGTTCAGGGGCTGTGAACATTTTTGTACACATTTTGTGTGAACTAAAGTTTTCATTTCTCTGGATAAATGTCCAAGAATAACATTCCTGGGCTCTATTTGCATGTTTAGTTTTATAAGAAACTGCTAAACTGTTTTTCAGGGTGCCTGTACCATTTTGCATTTCCACCAGCAATGGGTGAGGGAACCAGTTTCCATATCCTTGCCAGAATATTGGTATCTCTAATCTTTATTTTAGCCATTCTGATGAGTTTGTATTAATATCTCATTGTGATTTTAATTTGCATTTTTCTTATGGCTAATGATGTTGGACATCTTTTCAGGTACTTATATGTCATCTGTATTTCCTCTTCGGTAAAATGTCCATTGATATCTTGTGCCTGTTTTTTTAAAATATTTTATCCATTCGTGGGGGGTGGTTGGGGGGAGAGAGAATATGAGCAGGGGAAGGAGCAGAGGGAGAGGGAGAGACTTCCTGCTGAGTATGGAGCCTGATTCGGGGCTCGATCACAGGACCCTGAGATTATGACCTGAGCCAAAGTCAGATACATAACCCACCGAGCCTGTCAGGCACCCCTGCCCATTTTCTAACTTGGTTTTTCTTTTTAGACAGTGAGTTTGTAAAGTTCTTCATGTAATCTAGATAGTAGTCCTTTGCTGGATATGTGGTTTGCAAATATTTCCCCCAGTCTGTAGCTTCATGTAACTTTTACAAAACAGAAGTTTTTAGTTTGGATGAGATCCTTTTCATCACTTTTATGGCCTTTAAAAAAAAAATAGGGAGAAGTGCCTTCAATAGAATTAGAACATTTTTCAAATTAATTTTGTTCCTCTTTTATTCACTTTTTACTTTCCCCTACTTTTGCTCTCTCTTTAGCATCATAAACTTTTTCTTTTTTTTTAAATTTTTTATTTCTTTTCAGCGTAACAGTATTCATTGTTTCTGCACCACACCCAGTGCTCCATGCAATCTGTACCCTCCCTAATACCCGCCACCTGGTTCCCCCAACCTCCCACCGCCCCTGGCCCTTCAAAACCCTCAGGTTGTTTTTCAGAGTCCATAGTCTCTCATGGTTCACCTCCCCTTCCAATTTCCGTCAACTCCCTTCTCCTCTCCATCTCCCCTTGTCCTTCATGCTTTTTGTTATGCTCCACAAATAAGTGAAACCATATGATAATTGACTCTCTCTGCTTGACTCATTTCACTCAGCATAATCTCTTCCAGTCCCATCCATGTTGCTATAAACTTTTTCTTGGTTGTAAAAAATACTTTTTTTTTTTAAAGATTTTATTTATTTATTTGACAGAGAGAAAGCTCACAAGTAGGCAGAGAGGCAGGCAGAGAGAGAGGAGGAAGCAGGCTCCCTGCTGAGCAGAGAGCCCGATGCGGGGCTCGATCCCAGAACCCTGGGACCATGACCTGAGCCGAAGGCAGAGGCTTTAACCCACTGAGCCACCCAGGCACCCTGTAAAAAATACTTTAATTATTCAAACCATAATTTATTTCAAGTGTTCTTAAATAAGTATGTTTATACTTTCCTCTTACACTTTACAGACATCTAGAACATTTCCTCTTTATTTGACCACATTATTTGTAAGCATTTCTTGGGATTGTTCATTTATTCACATGCTAACTGTAGAATTTTACCTTTCTTTTCAAAACCAGACCCATGTGCTGGTAGCACTTCATTTTTATCACAGTTAATAGTGATAGAGTGGCTCCCCAGAGCTTATAAAGAACATCCCAAGGTTTAAGATTCGTTGGCTTTACTTATGTAAAGGATCCCACCATCTATGGGGATCTAGAGACATGCCTTTACTTTTTTTTTTTTTTTTTTTTTTGAGATTTTATTTATTTCAGAGAGAGAGAGAGTACAAAAGCATTAGCAGGAGGTGAGGCAGAGGGAGAAACAGACTCCCTGCTGAGCAGGGAACCTGAGGCAGAGCTTATCCCCGGACCTTGGGATCATGACCTTAGCCCAAGGCAGATGCTTAACTAAGCAACCTAGGTACCCTGAGACGTGCCCTTCCTGAGTGCCCTGGTCACTCAGTCACCAGTGGCTGATGAACTATAGCCACCATCAGAAGTTTGGGATGTTTCCTTTTTCTCTGTCTTTTCGTGAGGGGTTTGCCTTAGCTATGAGGATGGCCAGGCTCTGCTGGCTGATGGAGTGCCAGTCTTCAGGGACTAGCAGCAGCAGGGCTCATGGGAGGAGAGTTGTCTCACACACTTGACCTGTCTGCATGTGGTTGCTGGTTGAGGAAGCAGCCGTGGGCAAGGAGCATGCCCCAGTTCCAGGTCAGTCCTGGGCCTGTGGTAGCTCCTGAGCCTTGCAGGATGCCTGTTCTTCCTTCCTGTGAAGAGCAGAGAACACCCGCCCTGTCTCTCTCAAAAGATAATTCTTAGTTCTCACGCCCCCACCATCTTATCTGGACTATGGCTAGAGAAGAAAGCACTGGTGACTTTACAGAGAGAAATGTGTTTATCAACTCTAAGGTAAAAAGGTAGCAATGTCAAATCTATTAGCAAATAAAGCACTGAAGTCCTTTTTTTTTTTTTTCTTTTTTCCAAACTAGATGAGTTCTAGGGTCTTCCAGTAGGTAGTAATTACAACTCATTCAGTTAACTCAATAAGGATTTGTTAGCACCTCCTCAGTACCAGACATGTTTCTTGGCAATGATGATACAGCAGCAAGCAAAAAGAAGAAAAAACTCTGCCCTCATGCAGTATATATTTTAGGGTAGATAATGAGTAAGATAAGTAAATGTTTAGTATTAAAGGTAAGTGCTATGGGGAAAAATAAGGTGAGGAAGGAAGATGGGTATGTTCTGATGGGATGGTGAGAAGGCTTCGAAGGGAGAATGACAGTGAGTCAGGACCTGGAGTCTGCCTCTGAGGTGGGCCTGGGCCCAGTGTGTTCAAGAACAGAGAGGAGGCTCATGTCACCACACTGGAGTGAGCAAGGAAAGAGGAGATGAAGCAGACATATGACAAGGGGAATGGGAAGGCAGCTCATGTTGGGCTTCTTGGGGCATGGGCAAGACTGTGCTGTGACTCCAGGGGATGTGGGAGTCACTAGAGGTTCTGAGCAGGGGGCGGGTAGTTGGAAGTGCATATTAGTGGGGTCACTCTTGGCTGCTGTGGTGACACACACCTGAGGGGATAGGGGCAGAAAGTGCAGTCGAGAGGGCATGGTAGTGATCTGGGTTAGTGGTGGCAGTTTCTTTGGCCAGGCCAGTAAGTGTGGGGGCACTAGGAGGGGTTGGGTTTTGCATATATTCTCAAGGCAGAATCAGAAGGATTTGATAATAGGTTGCAGGTAGGATGGGACAAAAGCGAGGCATCAAGGATGACCTCTGAGTTTGGCCTGAGCAACTTAGAGAATGGAGCTGGCATTTATGAGATAAGGATATCATGAATCAGTTGTGGCAAGTGAGGTCTAGATAGTAGTTTAAGAGCATTAGATTTTTTTTTTAAGATTTTATTTATTTATTTGGCAGAAAGAGATCACAAGTAGGCAGAGAGTCAGGCAGAGAGAGAGGAAGGGAAGCAGGCCCCCTGCTGAGCAGAGAGCCCAATGCGGGACTCGATCCCAGGACCCTGAGACCATGACCTGAGCCAAAGGCAGCGGCTTAACCCACTGAGCAACCCAGCGCCCAGCATTAGATCTTTTTAAGAAGTCGGTGATTAGCAAGCATACACAAAGTATAATAAAGTATGTTTATTTTAAATTGAACTTTATAGGAACACTATATCATATATTTTATTCATCAAATAAATTTTTGGATGGAATTTTTAAAAAATTATTTATATCTTAAATTCCTTACCTTTCTTTAGCTCTTCTAAGAGAAATGGTACAGCTATCTGTGCTACAAGTTGAAATGTAAAATTCATTTCTTCTGCAAGTATCTTTTATCCCTATTTTGCATCCTCATAATATCCTGACCCGATGGGGGAAGAAGAAAGGTATGACCTCTGCCCTGAGGTACCATGACTGTTTTGTTAAATGTGAATAAAAGATGTGAAAACTGCAGAGTAGTGACCAGATTGAAACAGAGTCCCCTGGCTGACAGCTTTGGCTTCTCGATTGTGTGTGTGCACATCACATACCCCTCTGGAGTATCTGTCACAAAATGACAGTTGTTTGGTTCTATAGTCTGAAAGATGGCATGAAAGGAACATGTGAAGAAAATGTGATAACTCACCCCTGATGAGTAAGAAAGCCAGTCTGAGGTTCTGAAGCACACCTCAGGTAAAGGGTTTTGATGTAGCGTAATTTGGGGCTTCCCTGGAACCTGGGTAAAGCCCTGGAGATGATGACATCTTACGAAAACCACATGCCCTTCGGTCAGTTCACTAGTGAAAGCTGTCAAGGGAATCAAGCCTGGAGGCATTCCTTGGGCTCAGCAGGAAAAATGCTCTTACACTTAAAGCAACTTTAATTTGAATCTGATTTTCCCATAGCAGAAGTAGTGTGAGGGAGAGTTTTATTCTGAGCCGGTATCCAATGTTCAACTATACCTGGCGTACTAGTCAGTATACAGCTTCGTCCTTAGGAACCCAGTTCATAGTCATGCAGCTTAGTGATTCGGACACCATCTCCTTTACTGGAAAGCTGCTGTTGTTTTCCTGGGTTCTCAGTTTTAGGGGAGCAGATCAGAGAAACTGCTGTGGTACTTAGGGAATCCCGAAGAATATCATCGGATTTTTAAACCATCTTTGAAAGACACTTTGGACTAGTTGGTAATTTTTTGAGAAACTGATTCAAGAATAATTTTCTGGAAAGACTTCCTCCTGTAAACGAAGTAAACCAACAACATGAGATTTAAATATCTCCCTTCGCAATGGCAGAAAAAAAAGGCCATCGCAGCCGCAGCAGTAATCTCTTAGGTAGCCGTTACGTGTCTCATCTGCTTTGTAATTGTTACTTACATTTCTTAGTGGAGGTGTAGGTCAAGCTCTTCCTCTGGTTCCTATGCCTTTGGCCTTTTCATTTGTTTGTATTGACTGTGCTCACCTGGAGCTTTCCAGCCCTTTACTGCACCATGACGGAACAAGACTCAGGGTGTCCGTGCAAGCTGCGCTTGGGGTTGCTACACAGTAAAACAAAACAAAACAAAAAAACCTTGCTTCTCAGCTGTGACACCGCCTCACTAGAGCACAGTGATTAGCTGGATACGTGATGAGATCCCTCTTTACTTGACAGCATCAAAACATTGAGCCAGAGCAACCGCAGCAGCCTGCAGAGCTTGGCTGGGATTGGCCTGAAGTCTGTTAGAAGCCGGTCCTTTTTAATTTCTGCAGAGATGGTTGTGAGAAAATGAACTTTTTTTTTCCCAAAATTTTTTAAAAAACTGTAGGTAGTTAACATATAGTGTAATATTGGTTTCCAGAGTAGAATTTAGTGATTCGTCAGTTGTGTGTAACACCCAGTGCTCCTTTTTTTTAAATTTATTTTTTATTTATTTTCAGCATAACAGTATTCATTATTTTTGCACCACATCCAGTGCTCCATGCAATCCATGCCCTCTATAATACCCACCACCTGGTACCCCCAACCTCCCACCCCCCCGCCCCTTCAAAACCCTCAGATTGTTTTTCAGAGTCCATAGTCTCTCATGGTTCACCTCCCCTTCCAATTTCCCACAAGTCCCTTCTCTTCTCTAACTCCCCATGTCCTCCATGCTATTTGTTATGTTCCACAAATAAGAAACCATATGATAATTGACTCTCTCTGCTTGATTTATTTCACTCAGCATAATCTCTTCCAATCCTGTCCAAGTTGCTACAAAAGTTGGATATTCGTCCTTTCTGATGGAGACATAATACTCCATAGTGTATATGGACCACATCTTCCTTATCCATTCGTCCGTTGAAGGGCATCTTGGTTCTTTCCACAGTTTGGCGACCATGGCCATTGCTGCTATAAACATTGGGGTACAGATGGCCCTTCTTTTCACGACATCTGTATCTTTGGGGTAAATACCCAGGAGTGCAATTGCAGGGTCATAGGGAAGCTCTATTTTTAATTTCTTGAGGAACCTCCACACTGCTCTCCAAAGAGGCTGCACCAACTTGCATTCCCACCAACAGTGTAAGAGGGTTCCCTTTTCTCCACATCCCCTCCAGCACATGTTGTTTCCTGTCTTGCTAATTTTGGCCATTCTAACTGGTGTAAGGTGATATCTCAATGTGGTTTTAATTTGAATTTCCCTGAGGGCTAGTGATGATGAACATTTTTTCATGTGTCTGATAGCCATTTGTATGTCTTGATTGGAGAAGTGTCTGTTCATATCTTCTGCCCATTTTTTGATATGCTTGTCTGTTTTGTGTGTGTTGAGTTTAAGGAGTTCTTTATAGATCCTGGATATCAACCTTTTGTCTGTACTGTCATTTGCAAATATCTTCTCCCATTCCGTGGGTTGCCTCTTTGTTTTCTTGACTGTTTCCTTTGCTGTGCAGAAGCTTAGACCCCGAATCGCTAAGGAAATGTTGAAAAACAAAAATAAAACTGGGGACATCACGCTACCTGATTTCAAGCTTTACTACAAAGCTGTGATCACCAAGACAGCATGGTACTGGCATAAAAACAGACACATAGACCAGTGGAACAGAGTAGAGAGCCCAGATATGGACCCTCAACTCTATGGTCAATTAATCTTCAACAAAACAGGAAAAAATATACAGTGGAAAAAAGACAGTCTCTTCAATAAATGGTGCTGGGAAAACTGGGCAGCTATATGTAGAAGAATGAAACTTGACCATTCTCTTACACCGTACACAAAGATAAACTCAAAATGGATAAAAGACCTCAATGTGAGACAGGAATCCATTAGAATCCTAGAGGAGAACATAGGCACTAATCTCTTCGATATCAGCCACAGCAACTTCTTTCAAGATATGTCTTCAAAGGCAAGGGAAACAAAAGCGAAAATAAACTTTTGGGACTTCATCAAAATCAAAAGCTTCTGCACACCCAGTGCTCCTTACAAGTGCCCTCCTCAATGCCCATCCCCCAGCTACCCCATCCCCCCTCCCATCTCCACTCCAGCAGCCCTCACTTTGTTCTCTGTGAACTTTTTTAATGTTGTGGTTGCAGCTCACTTCCCTTGGCTTAATGCCTTTTTTCCTGGCATCACACGGCCTAGCTCTGTCTGTCCCCATCCCATCACTCATGGATTCTTACATTGACCTTGAAGGGGCAGAGAAACTTGCTATGTGACTTGGGAGCCATCACATTTGATCTCTGGGCCTACCCCTCTCTTTATCTACTGGGATGAAATTTGTGGTGCACTATTTGTAAGATGTGGATTTCCCCAGAGGAAAAGGACTAGATGATACAAAAAATAAAAATGATCAAAAAAAGGTAGAAACCTCTTCAAAGTATCTTCAAAGTATCTGAGAGTATCTAAGAGTATTTAAAGATATTTAAGCCACTAGAGGGAGCTCATATTGTTCTGATTTCTAAAGACTATACTGTTTAACAGATTGATTTTATTGGCTGTAGAAAAGGATACCTTCCACCAATGACTCATGCATGCACAGTTTCGGGGATCTCCATCAGTTTGCTTTTAAGTTGAAAACGGGAGACCGCCAGCTCCAGACCACTGTCTACACTGGGAATCTTGTGCTCCATGTCCCAGAACGTGGTGCAGGTGAAGTAATTGAGCAAGACCTTTCCTTGGCTCCAGGGTCTCAGGCTCCCTCCCCTTCATTTCCCCTTCCACCCTCTTCCTCCCAATAAGCCATGCAGATTTAGTCCCATTCAACAAAATGTCAGTCATGTGAAACTATTATGCTGGGCTCTGGGCAGTTGTGACTAATACAGCCATCCTTCTTGTTCGGATAAGACTCTCAGGCTCACGAACACCCAGGTATCGTGTATCGTGGCCTCTTTCCACCTTCTCTTCACCTCCCCCCAGATGGCTATGTCCCAGTGATTTCTCTGGTTCCCTCACCTCTTCAGATTCTCCAGGTTTCCCATCTTTCCATTAATGGAGTTCTGTTAGTGTTTTATTTTCTGCAGATGGCCTTGTGCATAGAAAGGATTACTCAAAATTACTTGCATTTTAATATTCAGGTAATTAAAACTGTGAATATGAAAAATAGTGTTTCTGATGCTCAACTAATAGGCCTTTTGTTTTATTTGTAAATCTAGTAAATTTTACATGAAAATCATAGTCGCTTTCATGTATATTCTGAATAATATTCAGTAAACTTATAAACAAACACATTAGGATTCCTTAAACTATTAACCTCCACACAAAATTAGTTAATGAAGTTAAACTTTATTTGCAGACTTTATCTGACTCAAACATGTTGAAAGCTTGGCAGAGCATCCCTGGACTCTTAACAAGCAAGGTCTTCTGAGCAATAAGCAACACAGATCAAATACATTTAACTCGAAAAGTAGGTTAGAGTCTGTTAAGCATTTCAAACATGTTAAAAGAAGAAAGCATAAAATAGCTCAATGAGTTTTAGAAAATGTTGTTGTGACCTTGTGATAGGATGTACCCAAAGTTGTTTATATTCACTTCTTCACCCCAGGGCTCCTCATCTACCCAGAGGGGCAGAATTACTGTCTCAGACCCACACAGAGCTAAGGTTAGGGACTTGACAAGGCTGAGCCAAGGCAAGGACTGGGAACGCTTCCAGTATTTCTACCAAAGCCACAGTTTATTGAGCCCATTTGATAGGGATGGCTTTATAGTCCTAAGACTTTTGGAAAAAAAAAAAAATTCGAACTCATAATAGCCCTTCTACTCCTATAGGACTGATTTTGTTACTGAGAAATTTGGGCTAATTCCGTTCTTCACCCTCCCCCCCCAGTCCTCCCGCAGACCTTTTATAGGTTGCTTCCCCTTTTATTGGTTTCTCTGGCCACCATTCTAGACTGATCTATAAGAAGTCAAATAGACTGGAAGCTTATCCAACCTTTGTAAACCTTTACAGATTACCCCAGGCCAATGCAGAATGCATACACAGACAAAGCTAAAATATTTATTGGGATCATTTCTATAATGGGTGCATTTGCCTCTGTGTGTGTATGTGCACGTGTGCACACACACATCTTAACTACTGCATCTTTTCAGGGTTTAAAAGACAAATCCTGTCCTCAGGTTAATTACATTCAAGGGTGATTTTAGTACCAGTATCTGTGGAGTTATAGTCTAGGATAAAAGCTTAATACATCACACCACCACATTTTATTGATTCTAAGGGCACATTTTCTCACTTTAACACCTCTGAGAGTGACTGCATTTCACAGTGGCTGCCACGATAGAGTTGCTCTTGCCAGTACACGGGTGTATTGAATGTTTCTCCTGGTAGCGTGATTTGGCAACTACAACTCTTCCTGGTTTCAGCCAACAAGCTCAAGTTGAGCACTCTTTGAAAAAGGGAAAATGAGCCCTGGGTGGTGCAGAAAACCTTTCCCTGACTCCTTCTGATTAGATCAGGCAAGGAGCAGCATTGGAACTTACAAGTTGGGTGTGTCAGCGGCTTGGAGGGGTGGCCTGGGTGCATGGTGAACCCGCCTTTAACCACTGCTGCGCCCCTGCACTGCTGGGCCGCCCGAGGAAGTGTCTCTCTACTGACACCGTGAGCACCCCCGACTCTGAGACAAAACTTGATTCTGAAGTGTTGGACTCTGAATGTGGGGGATTAAAGAAAAAAAAAAAAAAAAAAGAGCATGTTAACTGGTGTATTGTGCTTTTTTTTCTTGTATGTAGTGTAAGAGTGATGATTTTAAAAACTTTTCTGAAATTTTTTAAAAGCCCCTTCAAGTTAGAATTCTAGGTGATGAAAACGCATGGTGTAAGATTGGGTGAAATGAGGTAGCAGCAGGAAGGGGGGTGGTTTCCTCCCATTTCTCACCTCTTCCTCTCCCCAACACCCAGGTTTTCGCACCACGCTGACTTCAGCTTCTGTGCCTTGCCAGTGCCCCCTTCTTCTGGTCAGTGGCCTTCCCATCTGCCTACTGAAACCCTATACTTCCTATACCAAACCCTCCTTTGGTAGACTCTTCCCCCATCTAGGACATTTCTTTATATTCAGAGTCCTTCTCTGGAGGTGTGTAATTTGAACCACACATGAATATCTGTTACTGTGGAATTGTTTTGTGTTTGCTTCACGCCTGGATTCCACACCTGTGATAGATTGTAAGTTCCTTGTGATAGGGTCTGTGTCTTCTGTGTTCCTGTCACATTACCTGTAATGCCAGCATTGTAGTATTCTCACTTGGTAAATACTTGCTGATTTTAGCTGGGCTCTCAATTTTACTAGAAGTCAGAAATATGAAAACTTTTTTTAAGTCTTTATTTTTAATTTCTTTTTTTTAGCAATGGAGAGAGAAAAAGATAGGGTGAGGTGAGGGATAAAGGGTGAGGGAAAGAGAGAGACTCAGGGCTCAATCTCTTAACCCTGAGATCACAACCTGAACCGAAATCAAGAGTCAGATACTTAACTGACTGAGCCACCCAGATGCCCCAGAAATATGAAAACATTTGAGAAAAACAGGGGCAAATACTTCAACTGGTCCCTCTTCAGTGGTTTTTCTACATAAGCTCTGGGACTCTGATGAAAAATGCTATAGGTGATCCCCTAATTTTGCCCGGGGTATGATTTTTTGCTGCTTGCTCAGTATTCACCACTACCTTAAGTTACTCAGGTCTGGGGGCGTACTGCAACGCCCAGGCACCACAGCCTCAAGACTGTTGCATTGCAAACCATTTGATGGTGAAAAGAAGAGACATACCCAGTAGCTTCCCAGAAGGTGGGAGGGAAAAACAGACCCCTGCTCTACCTGCCCATGGCCAGACAGCAACCCTATCAGTCACTAGGGCCTTATCCTGCTGCATATTCTACACCCCTCACAGCACAAAACAAAGATTCAGTACTTCATGCCTTAAAAAAAAAAAAATACATGAGCAGAGCATGTCTGTGTTACTTCCTTCTTTAAGATAATTGCCATGTTTTTAATGACTTGATTTAGAGCTGAGAATTTTTTCTGATAGGGACAAAATCTGTGAGTTATTCCATATAAGAAGTAAAGAGATAAAGTAACAAAATTAGAAATTAAACAACATTAAGATTTATACCATGAATGTCACTTTAAGGTTCTGTAATTTCATGTTTAGATTAGCTCAATTTGTATTGCTGTTTTCCTTCTCTCTTTGAATATATCATAAAAGCAATATCAAAGATACTATATTTGAGTGGTGCTTGGGAGGCTCAGTCAATTAAGTGTCCGGCTCTTGATCTCAGCTCAGGTCTTGATCTCAGGGTTGTGAGTTCAATCCCTTATGTTACTTAAAAAATATATGTCTCTCTCTCTCTCTCTCTCTGTGTGTGTGTGTATTTGGGGTAAAAGCTACAGCTTTTAATGAACTTGCTGCAGGGGGTCTTTGCCCAAATAACAGGTGTATCAAGGGCCCATGGGGGGCAGAGAGTGTGTGCAAAGTGGTGGGGTCAAGGGAAACTCAAAAGATGACATCTCCCCCAGCTCTAGGCCTCTCCCTGCTGGGGGTAACAGGAGCCTGAAAGAGAACCCTTCTTTCTTTGGATTAGAAAAAGAGCAACAGGAGTGAATCTTGTATGGATTGCCTGGTGTCCATTTACATTTAAGTTTATGTTAAACATTTAACTCACTTGGAAATTATTTTTATTTTTGTGGTAGGAGTCCAACTTTGTATTTCCCAAACGAATAGGCATTTATATTCATACCATTTATTAAATAAGCCATCTTTTCTAGCAACCTGAAATCTTTATCATGTATGTTTTACGATTCTCTGTTTTATTTCACTGACCTTTCTGTTTCTTTTCGAGCCAATCCATATTGTTTTAGTTATAGTTGCTAGTGTTTTAGTATTTGGTATGACAATTTTTTCCCTAAAATTTTCCCTCCTATGCTTTTTCCCCTAAAAATTTGTTGGTAATTCTCATACATTTATTTTCCGTATGAACTTGAAAATTATTCAATTCAGTCTAAACAAAATCCACTGGGTTCTGATTGAAAGTGTGTTAAAGTTATATATAAAAAAATGGAAAGATCAATACTTTGTGATAAGTTTGCCCATCCAAGAACACTGTATTTAGGGTCTCTGTTTATCAATGTCTTATTATATACCCTTCAATAAAAATTTATGATTTTCTTCATATAAGCTCTGTACATTTCTTGTTTTTCTTTGGTAATTCATTACTTTTATTGTTTCCATGAATAATATTTTTCTAATTAATTTCCATTTCTAGCTACTTATTACTAGCATAAAGAAAAGCTTTTTTAAAAAAATAATTATATCCAACTGTTAAGCTCTCTTATTTGTCATTATTGGGTGTTACTTCTTTCTTGGGCTTATACTCATAGCTGTAATACAGAATCATGTTTTTTCTTCTCTGCCAATACTTAATTTATTGTGCCTTCTATTACTGCATTAGTAGCTAGGGCTTTCAAAAACAATGTTGATTGTAAACATTGTTTAGTCTTGACTTAAATAGTAGTGGCCTTAGTGTTGCACCATTGAATAGGTTGTTTGTTTTAAGTGTGTAGTAAATGGCTTTGATCTTACTCTATTTTAGGTAGTTGTTTTTTGCTTGCTTATTTTAACTAGGAATGACTTTTGAATTTTATCAAGTGATTTTTTAGTCTCTATGCTTTCTTGATAGGGTTTTTATTTTTTTACCTTTTAAAAAATGTAATAAATTATACTGATAGGTATCCAAATGGTGAGCCATGTCAGCAGTCCTGAAATAAGCCATGCTTGGTCATGATATATTATTCTGTTCATTCACTGCTGGCTTCCACTTGCTAGCACTGTATTTAGAAATTTTGCGTTTATATTTATAAGTGAAATTGGTCTCTGGTTTTCTTTTTTTTTTTTTTTAAAGATTTTATTTATTTATTTGACAGACAGAGATCACAAGTAGGCAGAGAGGCAGACAGAGAGAGAGAGGAGGAAGCAGGCTCCCTGCTGAGCAGAGAGCCCCATGTGGGACTCGATCCCAGGACCCTGAGATCATGACCCGAGCCGAAGGCAGCGGCTTAACCCACTGAGCCACCCAGGCGCCCCTGGTCTCTGGTTTTCTTTATCAAGTTTTCTATTAAATATATTCTAGCTTCCTTTTTTTTTTTTTCAAGATTTATTGATTTATTTATTTGAGAGAGGGAGAGAGCAGCGGGAGGGGCAGAGGGAGAGGAAGAGTTTCCCCAAGCAGATTCCATGCTGAGTGCAGAGCCTGACATGGGGCTCCATCCCAGGACCCTGAGATCATGACCTCAGTTTTAGTACAGAGCAAGTATCTGTTTTCTGATGCTGTCTCTTAACCAGTATTAGTAAGGGTATGGGATAGCACCAAGCTTTTGATCTTTACCATTATTATTTAAATATATGATCTTGCTACTTTAGAAGAACTCTGAAATGCTTTTTCACCCCTCTGTCCAGAACTGCCAGGATTTGGGCTATTTATTTATTTATTTTTGCTTTTATTTTGCTTATGTTGATATAAAAAGTTTTTTAGAGTTTCGGTAATTTTTAGGCTAAAGGCTCATTGCAACAAGGCAGGAGAGCTGTCTATGGAGAATCAAGGCTTTTGTGTTGCATGGTTGGAGAGCTGAGAAGGGGAAAGGGACACAGATTTAGCAAGAAAAAGAGAACAGGGCTCCCTGTGGAAAGCCTGACTCCACCCCCAGCTCCCTCATACTGGATGACAATAAGGGAGCCTACTGTGGCTACAAGTTGTTTTTGCCTCATCCATGTGTCATGTTCATAACTGCCTGCTGCAATTACTTTGAGGGTGGGAAGAAATAATAGCCAAGGACCTCAAGATCCTTAAAGCGCTACATTGATGCAAAGGGTACTTTTATAGAATTATTCTTTTCAGATTATTATCAATGAAAGGAAAAAAATTTTTAACCATGACATAAAGAGTCTCCCTCCTATTTCCTGTGAAAGGAAATTTTTATTTTTAGATAGCTGTTGATTTATTGTAAAACAGTCTTCTTTGATCAGAACGGCTACTGACCGTGAGCTAATAGAACAGGTTTTTAGTTTTTTTAAGTAATCTCAATTTTAAAGATGTTACACTGTACCCCAGTGACTCAGGCCAGGTAACTCTTTTAACTTCCTGGTGCCATTGCAATATTTATTTGGAGAGTAAATTAAACAATGGGTCATTTATTTTGTAGGTGTCACAACCTACCCTTTCTGCCTTCTTTCTAGTCCTCATAGAGAAAGACCTTTTTTTTTAATGCCCTTTATTTAGACACCTGGAAATTAGATGCTTTTTTTTAAATAGCAAAATGCTCCTCTAGCACACAAAAAAAGGAGAAAAATGGTTTTCTTTAGCATGTCCTCACAGTACCAGCTGACTGAATCACACATGTTTTGAGTACCTGAAGTAAAAGTTACTGAAGAGTTCACATCATCAAACTGTGTACTAATCTCCGTAGTATTGTGATGAAAATACACTGCAGCCTCCTTTGGCTCCCATGTCTCCAGTGCTCACCCTGAGAGGGCAAAATCAGTTCTGTCAGCTCAGAGCAGGCCCCTACTCAGCAGTGTAATCAGCTGCAAAGAAAGAAAGTCCGAATTTGGAGTCAATGGGGGAGACTACAGCCCCCACCTCTACTCATTCACCGACGGTATGGACTGATGAACCGTGGAGCAGGGTGAGGCGCCCGGGCGAGCGATTACAGTCATTTATGTCTCGTGCGTGGTTGGGAATAAGGCCAGGTGTGGAGTGGTGCCCCAGCGTGCATCAGCGTGAGCACTTACCCAGAAGCTAGTTACAGAAGCGTGGCTTCCTTAGTGAAGTCGCCATCTTACAATGCAAAGGCAGAGAACAAAACATGCCACCTAAAGGAAAAACTGCCAGATTCTCCCCAGATACCAGAAAAATACACAGTTACTAAATTTTTCTAAGGAAAAGACCTCGGGTCTGGAAGCATATCTTTTTTATTCTGGGTAAAGTCACTTAAGGGAATTGTTCTTTCCACAACAATGAGCAAAAGCAAAGAAGAGAATGAAATATTTTTCTCAAGGAATGATCGCCTTGTTGGATTTCTGCTTTGTGACATTTGATGGTAATCACTCATCAGGGCCCAGAGCACAGGAAGCCAATAGCAAATAATCATTTGTTCCAAGAGAAAATATAATTAAATAATTCCTAAATATGACCAAAAATTGAATCTCTTAAGAGACAAATTCAATAAGCAGTCTCTTTCTCTAACATCAGTGTTCTAATTATTGGACTGCCTGCCCATTACTTGTTTCTTCTGGGAAGAAGAAACACCCACTGCAGCCCCCATGCCTGCGGCCCCCATGCCTGACTGCAGCTGTGCCCCCACCCTGTCAGGTTCCCTGCCCCTTGGTGGGTATGGGAGCATCCAACCTAGGCTCCACCATTCGGCCCTTTCTTGGAGGGTTTGGAATTGCGCCCCAGGACAGCCTGTGTCCATCTGACTGCTCTTCTGCAGAGGGGAGTTGTGTACTCAGGAGCTGTTGTTCAAGGCCCTTTTTGCCACGTGGTTTGGGAAACAGCAACCCTCAGAAGGTAGAGAACTGCCAGAAGTGAAACTCCCAAAAGAAAAGGTTTCAGGGGCCATGGAGGGTGAGCCTGGTCATCTGAGTGTGTACTCCCATGTCCGTCTGGAGGGCATGGCTGTACTGGGAACAGTTCGGGGAGGAGAGGTGTTGAGGAGGTAGCTGGTTTCCCACTGGGAAGCAAGTGGTGTAACTTAGATAACCGTTGAGGTGCTTCCAACCCTGAAATCCCATGGTTCCCTAAAGGCACAGGTGAGGTATCACTCTAAGTACTTGAACTTTAGAAACTGAATTTTACAAATGTTTCTGCTTATAGTTGACCAAGCATATTGTTTCCTTTTTAAATTATATATTTTTTAAAGTAATACATATTCATAATGTTAAAGCCAAATATTCCTTTAAGACTAATAACAAAGTAACATGTCACTGTGCTTTTCTAATTTCCTGGAGTCAATGACTCAATATTATAGGTCTTTCTTCTGCTAGTTACCTCTATATTCCTAAATAATGTGTTTTTCAGTTTTTTTGACTCCCTACTTTGTGAAATGAATGTTTTTACACCCACATACACTGTTCTTCTATCTCCCTAATACCGTTTTACATCCCAACTTTTGGTCAAATTCATCCTTGATGATTCTATTATTTTGCAGCTCTTATGCACAGATAAGCATGTAGTGTGCCATGGCTATGTTTCCTTAAATGTAATTGAGTTGATAATTGCCTTATTTTTTATTTGCTTCATTTTTTATATACCTGTTACTGATTCTGGAACATACTGTGCTTAAACACATCAGATATCCTATCAGTGTTATGTTTTGTTGTTTTCTATGGAGAGCATAGTCCCGGAATCTGAGTTGTCCTATTTCAATCTGGGCAGGTTACTCGTCCTCATTTCCAACTTCTTGAGAATTTGCTTTTCTTTGTTCCCTATACCATTTCTTAGTCTCCTTCCTTATTTTGGCAAGTGCATGAGAGAGATTTTGGAATCTTGTGTGAAAACATCTTCATTCCCATTTTCCCTCCAAATTTGGAAGGCATTGCTCTGTTCCCTCCAGCGTTGCCATTGAGAGGCTGATGTCATTCTGATCCCCAGTCTTTCATATGTGACCTCATTCTCTCTAGAATAGTTTCCAGAATCTTCTCTTTATCTCCAATATTTTTAAATTTCATAGTGATATTCTTTTGTGGTTTGGTGATTGTTGTTTTTTTTCTTTCACAGCAATTGAACATGACACTTGCAAACTCCTGTTCTTCATTTCTGTGAAATGTCTTGAATTGTTTTTTTTGAAAACGATCATTTCCACATCTCCTGTCTTCTCTATTTCTGGACCTCTCTTGCATTATCCAGACTTACCATTTGTTATGGATCCCCCCTGCTTCAGTCCCGACCATTGTGTCTCCTTTTGTAGTTTGTTTTGCTCTGTGTTTGTTTTTGTCTATTTGAGAAGCCTTCCTCAACTGTATTTTCTAACTGTTCTATTGAATTTATTTCTATCGTATGTTTAATATCCAAGATCTCTTCTTTGTTTCCTGAATATTCTCCCCCTGCCTCTTTTAAAAATAGTATTCTTTAGTCTGTTTCAGGAATGTGACCTCACTTGTCTTCCCCTCCCTGCCTTGTCTCTGTCTCTGCCTGAGTACCCAGTCAGGTGAGGGTGTGTGCCTAGGTGTGGCCAGTCTATTGCAGGTCCTGGAATCCACCCCAAAACCCCTCCAGGCCTTGTAGCCCAGCTCCTGAGCTGCTAGCCGTCTGGGCACTGTGGGCTGGCCTTGTGGTGACATTTGGGTGGAGGTAAGAGCAGAAATAAGTTCATCTGTTTGTTCTAGAAGCCTCTCACACCTCAGAGTTGCATTTTGATTTTAACCATGTGGTGATTAACTTTTATTCTCCTTAGTCTGTTCAGTACTGATGACTTAAAATGCCTGCAGCTGTAAACTGGCTCAGTTTCTTTTTCCTCCATTCTTCATTTATTTTAAAGCTTCCTTCAGGGCAAACATACCAATCACAATTTAATAAAGGTGGTTACTCCTCTGGTTCTTTTCTTTTTTTTTTTTTAAAGATTTTATTTGTTTATTTGACAGACAGAGATCACAAGTAGAGAGGCAGAGAGAGAGAGAGAGGGAAGCAGGCTCCCTGCTGAGCAGAGAGCCCTATGCGGGACTCGATCCCAGGACCCCGAGATCATGACCTGAGCCGGAGGCAGTGGCTCAACCCACTGACCCACCCAGGCAGCCGCTCTAGAAGTTTGATGATTTTTTTTTAAAGATTTATTTATTTATTTATTTGACAGAGAGAGAGAGAAATCATAAGTAGGCAGGAGTAGGCAGAGAGAGAGGGAGAAGCAGGCTCCCCACTGAGCAGAGAGCCCGATGTGGGGCTCAGTCCCAGGACCCTGGAATCATGACCTGAGCCGAAGGGTGAGGCTTAACCCACTGAGCCACCCAGGTCGCCTGAAGTTTGATGATTTTTGGTACATCATTGAATTTTGGATTGCCAGCTTCTATCTTATTTCATTTAAATTTGATATTTATTTTTTATTTCTTCTTTGACCTACTTGAAGAAGAAAGTAACAATGAAATTAAAAATGCAAATAGGATAATGAGGTTAAGAAACTTTTAGAGGTTATCTGAAATAAAACTGGACAGTATGAGCTTATCCATCCTCATTAGATGAGATGCTTTATCTTGTGCTTAAGTTGTCCTGTCAGCTAAAGTGAAAACGGAAGATAGTAAATCATCTTTTTTTATTTAAAAAACAAACAAAAACAAAAAACAAAAGGAGCATAAACCAAGAAGTAGAGTCTTAACTATGGAGAACAATGATGGTTACCAGAGGGGAGGTCTGTGGGGGATGGGTGAGATAGGTGATGGGGACTAAGGAGAGCTTTTGTGATGAGCACTGGGCGATGTATGGAAGTGTTGAGTCACTAAATTGGATACTAAATCACTTACACTAACTATATGGGAATTAAAATAAAAACTTTAAAAAAAGAAGCAGAAAAATTCTTCTTCAGAGAAAATTAAACTCAAAGATGACCTTGTCATATAATTCCTTGAATAAGAAACCTTGATTTGCATAATGTACAATGTCCTCAAGGATAGTTTTAGAAAATGTGTGTAGTATGCCATTCAAATGGTTCAGTATGGTTTCTAACGTGCCTTAACTTAGTAGAGGCATTTCCTCAGGGGGCTGTGAAAATATTACTTAGGCACTTGGGCTTTGCTTTTTTTTTTTTTTTTTTAAGATTTTATTTATTTATTTGACAGATAGAGATCATAAGTAGGCAGAGAGGGAGGCAGAGAGCCAGATGTGGGACTTGATCCCAGGACTCTGGGACCATGACCTGAGCTGAAGGCAGAGGCCTTAACCCACTGAGCCACCCAGGCACCCACTGCCTTTGCTTTTTTTAAGGTGAGAGCTTTAAGGTGCTCTCATCTTAAGATATAAAGACAGAATTTGGAAGCCTAATAACTTATTTGATTTCTCAAGCTTTTGCCAAATGGTAGAGCATAGTCCGTTTATTTTTGAATTATCTGCCACATAAGCATGGTATTAGTATTTCATAGTGCTTAAAATGAGAAAAATTGTACCAACCAAGAACGCAACATAGAGATGAGACTTAAATTTTTATTGAATTAATTACTTTTCCCTGAAAACTTCTCCCCACGTAGAAGGCCAGCCTACGTTATCACAGGCATAAGCCATCAGAGTAAACAGAGCCACTATGAGGTAGGAACTGTTGCTCAGTTTCCTTACCTGTGATATGGGGATAAAGTTCGTACCTCCTGGGATTGCTGTGATTTAATATCCTTTTAGAGGAGGACCTGGTACATGATATCAGATGTATTAAAGCAAAGCATAAGAAGCAGGCCTGCTTCTGCAGAGACTGCCTGTGGTAACATAATTTCAGGACACTCTGGCCCTGGCCTGCGATATGTGCCTGTTCTGTGAGGCTCGGCCCTCTTCTGCCAAAGTCTAGGGGATCTGTCTGAGTGTGAGTGATACTTCTCTTTCTGCTCATAAGCAGCAGCATGAACCCTCTGTGCTAAGATTATACTTTGTCCAAGCAGGGAGGCCACGTCCACTCACCTTCCTGGGAGCTGTGTGCATGACCCCACCCCAGTTTCATGACAGTAAAGGGAGGTGTAAGGACATCTGAGATGGGGTCTAGGATCTGAGGAAGTATAAGAGCCGTTGATCTCTGTTAAGATTAAAAAAAAAAAAGCTTAAAAAGAAACCCATCAACTGTTCTTAACTTTTTTTTAATACAATGAACTGGAGGTTAACAGTGAGTGAATTGTGTCTTGTTTTGTTTTTGTCACTGTGTCCCAAGACAGTACCTAGCATATGGTAGATACTCAATAAATCTTTGTTGAATGAACATTTCATGAATTATTTTCATATTCATAAATAAAAAAGAAAATATACTATATCTTTTTTATATATCTTGACAACTCTTACCAGTGTAACACTTTTGATATGCTAGCTTTCTTAACAGTTTGTAAGACTATATCTTCTCAAAGTCATGTACTAGGCCAGAATTTAATTTGAGGAATAATAAAGGACTCTTCTATTTCTAGACAAGCAGATAAATAACGGTTTATTTCTAGGCAGGGTGTTGTAGGATAGGGGACGAGAAGCAGGTCAGGAATGGATGGAAGATCTACTTTTCAGTGTACCCTTTGACTATTTTTTCTAATCATGTGTACACATTACTTTCTCAAATGAAAAAAATATGACCCATGCTAAAAGAAAAAAAGTACTGTTATTTGTACCTTAACATGAAGACAACATATCCATGTTGCTAATTAGTTGAATAGTTGGGCAGCAATTGTAGCTCACCTTCCAGGGCGTACCCAGTAGTTGTTAGGACTGGAAATCTTTTTAAGAAATGTTTGTTTGTTGTTTGTTTTTAGAGAGAGAGACTGAGAGAGCAGGGTGGGGAGACAGAGGGAGAGAGAGAATCCTGAGCATGCCCCGTGCCCAGCATGGAGCCCAAAATGGGGCTCCATCCCAGACCCCAAGATCATGACCTGAGCTGTAAATAAGAGTTGGATGCTTAACAGACTGAGCCACCCAGGCTCCCCTTAAAGAATTTTTTTAATAGATTGCTCATTCAATAGGATAGTATAATACAGTAGAGCCCTTAGCTTTTCTCTGGGAAAAGTCCTCCAATCTGCCTACTCTGTAGATCAACTTCTGTCGAATAGGCCACAGAAATCACTTATCAATCATAAATCATACCATGATTTATTTCTTCTTCCAAAATCCATACTGTGGTCACCCATGAATTCAGATCTAGACTTGTTTTAACAGTTAATTTTAAGTTATTTCATTATTTTAATGCTTATTACTAGTGCAGCTTGCTCATACAAAGTTCTACAAAGTGGTCTAACTCAAGATTTCCTGAGAAGATGATGAAGTAAGGGGAGAAACCAGCAAACATTACAAAGGAAAACAAAAATTGGGGGAAAAGTACATCAGTACAGAAACAGGGAGCTCCTGGGAAAGCAGTGACCAATGCAGCCTACAAGGATTGACAGGTTTTTCACCTGATAGAACAAGTGAAGGAAGGAAGGACAGACCAACTTCAGAAAGACACAAAGAACCAACCCATGACTTCCCTTCCTGAGGAAGTTGGTGCAGTGTTAGGAGAATTCAGTTTAACAAATGCTGTCTGACTGCTACAAGCCCTGCTCAGTAGAGAGCCAAGGGCTGGCCCAGGAGAAGTGGGAACTCTTTTCTACCCAGGATTCAGGAACATTTAGAGACTAGGGACAGGATATTGCCACGATGAGCCAGAGCTTAGGGACAACCATCAGGCCTACTGACAATTATTTTATGGAGCTTTCTTTTGTTTCTTTTAGTGTTTAATTAGATATGATTAAGTACATGGTAATTGTAGGTAAAAGCAAATAAGCTAAAAGAGAAATCCATCATTCAAATCTACCACTTGAGAAAAACACTTATACTATAAAATGAGTAAACAGTGTATGAAAACATATGAATCTGAATAAGTCAGGTAGAATAAATGTGAGATAATGGCCATGAACATTTTTGAAGACAATAATGCAGTGGTAAGACTTTGCCCTATCATATCACATCAGAACATACATATAAATGGAACAGAACAGAAAGTCCAAGGACTGTCAAAAGTATAGATATACACAGATTTGGTGTATGTTATCATAGGTATTTTCCATCAGTAGAAAAATGATAGATTGGTTGTTGAATGGTGTTGAGACAACTGGCTAGCCATTTAGAGGAAATAGATAAAGGTCAATCCCCTCTTTAAATTATACACTGAATATAAATTTAGTAAAATTAAGGATATAAATGTAAACATGAAAACCATAAACATATTCAAATGTATTATAGGTAAATACTTAGCTGACCTTTGGATGGGGAGATCTTTACTATGTGAGTGGCACCAAAGGAAGAAACTATAAGAAGATTCACAAGTTCTTTAGTTAATGTTGAATGTCAAGTTCAGGACTAAAGGGAGCTGTGTGTTCAACATTAGGTTTTGATTAAAACCTCTTAAAATGGTGTACCTTGTTGCCATAAAAAGAAAACTGTATATGACTCTTTATTATTGGAAAGATGGCTCTAGTAATAAATGAGAAGTGAATAACTTGTACATTTGTGTATTTGCATTATTATATGCATTTCCATAGTAAAAGGCCTGGATGGTTGTGATCCACATTCATCAGTAGTAGTTTTTAAGTTCAGATTTGGACAATTTATTTCCTTTTGCTTTTCTATGTCTCTTTCTTTTTTTTTTCCCCCCTATAGTGATTACATATTTAATCCAGTTTAGTTAAAAACCAAGACAAAAATTTCCACAAAATAATTGGTGATTATTGGAGAGAAAAGTAAGCTTTAAACTTCCCTCTTACCTAGATCAAATAAGCTTCTTAAAGGGATCTTGGGAACCATCTGTTTTATAGCAAGATTACTCTGTTTCATTGGGTGGCAACTTAAGTCCACATGACCATAAAGGTAAATTCCTTTCAACATAAAAGCTGAATGTATACATGCTTTCTAAACTGACTCTAAAAGATTTTATATATATATATATAAATATATTATATATATATATGTGTGTGTATTTTAAGATTTTAGTTATTTATTTGACAGAGACACAGCAAGAGAGGGAACATGAGGAGGGAGAGTGGAAGAGGGAGAAGCAGGCTTCCTGCTAAGCAGGAAGCCTGATGTGGGCTCAATCTCAGGACCCTGGGATCATGACCTGAGCCGAAGGAAGTCATTTAACCATCTGAGTCACCGAGGCACCCCATAAAAGATTATATTTTAAATGGTGATTTCTCTTATTATACCTGATACTTGATTTTCTTATACATTCATTCTTTTTAACCAGTTTTTGTTTTGTCTAGTTTCTCTGACTTGTGCAGCAGAGAGCTGTTTTAACATCCAAATTCATTATGGATAAACAAAATTAGTGAAAATGCCTTTTAATGAAAGCTTTGGTTGGCCAGTTTAAGCTGTTTATAAATCAGAAACGTAATCAAGGAGAGATCATTTTAGCTCATTGTCCACCAAGAAACTTTTAGCTGCCAAGAAAAGGCCTCATTTCTGGAGAAGCATTACCCCTCCTGCTTCGAGTCCTCCAGTGGTTTACTGACTTGGAGAAACAGCATGGTGGTTTCCGATAATCAAGTTTGACGGAATTTTTTTGAGCCCACCAGCTTTCTCTTTTGAGTCATTGGGTTGACAGTCTCCTAATAGGAACAAGGAAGAGATTAGAAGAAAAGAGCTCTAATTTTCTCCATACTCAGCCCTTCTCCCCTTCACTCCTGGCAACCACCTCCTTGGCTACAGTTTTGCCTCTTCCAGAGTATAATGGAAATGGGGGTATAGACTTTATAAACTTTGAGTCTGTTTCTTTCACTTAGAATAATGCATTTGAGAGTCATCCGTGTTACTGCACTTACCAGTAGTCCCTTTGCACTGTGGGGTAGCATACCAATGTGTGGATGCACCATAGTCTGTCTGTCCATTTTTTAGAAGAGGGATATTTTGATTGTTTCTAGTTTTTGCAATTTTGAATACACCTGTTACAAGCTTTTGCCTAATGTTTGTGTAAATAAAGTTTTTCATTATATTTGGGTAAATACCTAGGAGTAGGATTGTTGTGTCATATATAAAAGGAATATTTGACATTGTGAAAAACCACTGGTTGTTTTCCATAGTGGCTGTACCATTTTGGGTTCCCGCCAGCAGCATATTAGAGTACCAGTTCCTCCACATCCTTACCAGCACTTGGTGGTGTCAGTTTTTTTGTTTGTTTGTTTAAAATGTTATTTATTTATTTGAAAGGGAAAGAGCACAAGCAGGGAAAGGACAGTGGGAGAAGCAGACTCCTTGCTGAGCAGGGAGCCTGATATGGGGCTCAATCCCAGGACTCTGGGATCATCACCCAAGTCAAAGGCAGATGCTTAACCAACTGGTGGTGTCAGTTTTTGTTCAGTTTAGCTTTTCTCTAGTGGTCATGTTGTGCTGTCTGCACTTGTGTTTCTCTGATGACCAGTGATGTTGAACATCTTCTCAGGTATTTACCTGTGATCATATACTTCCTTTGATGACGCGACCATGGCAGTGACTATTGAAGCATATAGTTTCAGTTACAGTTCTCATGTTGATGTTTCACAGTGTCGGTCTGTCTGATTATCTCCTTAAGTTGTGTTTGTTTGTTTCTTCTTCCTCCTTTTTTCCTTTTTTAAACTGATCCCCCAGTCCCAATGTTATATTAGAAATTAGGTTTAGAGACTAAATTAGATTCAGTTTCAACAGTTTTGTCAAGAACATTTCATGAGCGATATATATGTGAGGGGAAAAAAAAAATTCATCACACCGTGATGATACCACCTATTGCATTATAGCAGCTTCCCCAAAAGTAGGAACAGCTGGAATATTGTCCTGGACTCTGAGAGAAGGACAGCTGGAATCAAACCCAGGTGGACAGGTTGGACATCAGTGCAGAGGGAATGGATGGTGGGGATATGGGTCCAGCCAGGTGTGGGAACTGACAGATATCCTCTTCTGAAGGCTTTTGTTCTCTCAAAATAGCAAGTAAGGTTGGTGCTGACATTGAGGACATCAAGAGAGGTGTTGGAAGTTTAAAGAGACAGGAGAACATGTAGAATCAAACTGGGAAGTAGGAGATTGAGTGGACCAAGGGAAAGTAGCATATGCCAGGATCTAAGAGCCCTCTTGAGGACATGAGTTGAACATGGAGATTACTTGAAGTTGGTTTTTCCCCTAACCATTATTGTGACTGTATTGTTAATAATTAGAGCAATTTTAGAGCAATCATGGGCTTTCACTTGTAAATTATGAACTTGTGAATGTGAGAGTATATCACATACAGAAATGTCATCAGTAAAACTGGTTATAGTGTAGAATTTTAACCCCCAAGATATTCACCCAGAGGCCCAGCACACCCATCCTCTGCAAGGGAAGGACATTACGAGGTTTCAAATCAAGAGCAGAAAATCTTGCAAGCAATATTCTATTTCCTAAGCATAGAATTTTGAAATGTTGAAACTGTGTGTCTCTAAAATGTGAGACATTTTATGGCAAATAAGGGTAAAATCACTGTTTTGTTTATTCTTGATTTCTTTTCTCAGTCTTTCTTTTGAAATTGGATACACTTCTACTGTTAGTTAAACCTGGGATTGAATGTTTGATGTTACTTTAAATAGGTTTCCAACAGAGGGAAAGTGTTTTCTGAATATTTTCTGGGCCATCACAGCAATGTTATGTAAGAGAGAAAATTGTTATAATATTTTTCTAAAAATAGTTCAGTGGAAAATTATTTTGCAATTAGAATATGTCTGTTTAAAGATATAATATTAAAAACTGCAATTTTTAATTAAGCCACCTGGGTGGCTCAGTGGGTTAAGCCTCTGCCTTCAGCCCAGGTCATGATCTCAGGGTCATGGGATCAAGGCCTGCATTGGGCTCTCTGCTTAGCAGGGAACCTTCTTCCCCCTCTCTCTCTCCCTGCCTCTCTGCCTACTTTGATCTCTTTTTCTCTTTGTCAAATAAATAAAATCTTTATTTTAAAAAAATCGCAATCTTGATTAACAATTTAAGTTTTTACATTGACTTTATTTTTAGAAAAGTTTTAGTTTCATAGAAAAATTATATAGAATATAGAATATACCATCTAATCTGAACAGTTAGAGCGTGGTGGTGGTTTGGGAAATCAAACTGTTTCCCTTATTATTAACATGCTGCATTAGTGTGGTACATTGGTTACAGTTGATGAACCAATATTGAGACATTATTATTAACAAAGGTCTACAGTTCACACTAGAGCCCACTCTGTGTTGTACATTCTGCAGCCCTTAACAAGTGCACAATGCCATGTATCTACTGTTATAATATCATATGAAATATAATATCATATGAAATAGTTTTACTGTCCTACATGTCACCTGCTCATCCCACCCTTCCTCCCACCCCACCCCCTAATCCCCTGGCCACCATTGATCTTTTCATTGTCTCTACAGTTCTGCCTTTTCCAGAATATCATATAGTTAAAGTCATATCGTATGTAGCCTTTTAAGATTAGATTAGATTCCTTCACCTAGTAAAATGCATTTAAAATTCCTACATGCCTTTTTGTGGCTTAACAGCTCATTTCTTCTCATCACTGAATGGTATGCAATTGTATAGATGTTCCATGGTTTGTTTAATCAATCAGGTACTGAAGGACATTGCAGTTGCTTCCAATTTTTGGCAAATGAATTAGGGTGCTATGAACTACAATGTGGCTTTTTTTTTCCCCCAATCTTGAAAATTTTATTTATTTTTTATTTATTTTTTTCCAATTTATTTATTTTCAGAAAAACATTATTCATTATTTTTTCACCACACCCAGTGCTCCATGCAAGCCGTGCCCTCTATAATACCCACCACCTGGTACCCCAACCTCCCACCCCCCCGCCACTTCAAACCCCTCAGATTGTTTTTAAGAGTCCATAGTCTCTCATGGTTCACCTCCCCTTCCAATTTACCCAAATTCCCTTCTCTCTAACGCCCCTTGTCCTCCATGCTATTTGTTATGCTCCACAAATAAGTGAAACCATATGATAATTGACTCTCTCTGCTTGACTTATTTCACTCAGCATAATCTCTTCCAGTCCCATCCAAGTTGCTACAAAAGTTGGGTATTCATCCTTTCTGATGGAGGCACAATACTCCATAGTGTATATGGACCACATCTTCTTTATCCATTCATCCGTTGAAGGGCATCTTGGTTCTTTCCATAGTTTGGCGACCGTGGCCATTGCTGCTATAAACATTGGGGTACAGATGGCCCTTCTTTTCACGACATCTATGTCTTTGGGGTAAATACCCAGGAGTGCAATTGCAGGGTCATAGGGAAGCTCTATTTTTAATGTGACTTTTAAAATATAATTGTAATGGTTGATACTTTTCTCAAGTTAAGTAGTGCTGACATTTGATAGACCAGGCTTTGACCGATTGCTCACCGTAAGTAGGTCCAAGAATGTTTCCACATGGCACTAGCCATCACAAAATCAGGCAGTCAAGCTCCTTGCCTTGTGGGGCTTGTAGTCTATCTAGTGAAGAGCTAAGTTACATAAAACATATATCTAAGGACTTAAATACGTAAACAAACATATGAACCCCTATGAGAGAACTTTTAAGTACTTTCATTATTAGAAGATTAAACACTAGACACCAAACTATATTTAAGGAATGATTAGAGACCCAAGGCAGTGGGTTTCCTTAGGAAGAGTCCTAAGGAAGAAGAAACCTTTGACTGTGGTATCTCTGTTTATTATGGTTGTATTTCTAAAGGTAAAAGTTATGACCCTTGGGACTTTCAGAAACTTTCCAAGTTTTCACTCCTTACAGTACAAGTATTGAAACAATGATCTTAACAAGCCCTGAAACACTGTAAAAGAGAATAATAAAATGTCCCTCTGTGGGTCATGTGCTGTGAAATCCTAATCGATAGAAGATTAATTCAATATAAACTGAAAGAACTGTTAGAAAGGCAAATCATAAAAAGAAACGATTTGATATAGGACTGAAACCCACCTCAAGGTTTAGAGAAGAGATTCCCAAACCACCACCACGCTCTAACCTGTCAAGGTTGCTTGGCTTGAAGTCTGGACACATTCATTACAGGAGTAGGCTTGAAAATCTTGACTTAAATTCAGAGTCTCTGTGAGAGCCAAAGCCCTGTGAGATCACTCCTTCCTTCAGCCCTCTGTCCAGGGGGAGCCACGTGCAGATGTGCCAGGCGCTGGGCGGCACTTCTTTCACCAGAGAAGTGTTCCCCACCCCCACGCACACCCCCACGTGCTCCATCCCTGTGGCTTCTGTGCAGGAACTTTCCATTTGTCCAGGGCACTTCCTGTTACAGAAAAGTCCCTTGCGTTAGAGATGGTTCCTGCATCCATCCTTACAGCACTTTTTGAGGACTCTGTGCTATGCTGTACTGCACACTGGGGATAAGATGGTGACTGAAACAACTGTGGGAATTAAGAAACTGACATGCAGAACAGATCAGAATCCTTTAGAATCACCTGCCCAGCCAGCATAGTGCCCACAGCTATTTTTGACTGTGATATTATATAATGCACACGAGAAGACGCTGCTAAAAGTTACAAGACCTTGTGGCTAAAGCAGGGAAGTAATTAATTTTGCTATGAAAGAAAAACAGGTTGTGGTTTGAACTCTTTATAATTAAAACTTAAAATATGACCCAAAATGCTTGCATTACATTTTCTCAGGCAACTCAAAAGAATACTTGTGCTCAAATGCTATGAAGTCCATTGTTGTGATGAAAGCTAAAAAAAATTCCTGTATATCTTACTTTAATTCTCTTTACAACTTGGTTTGTACATATCTCATTCTGACACAGTTGTTACTATTGCAGATGAAGTTGAAAGAGTTGAGGATTCACTGCATCATTCTGTTGTGCAGTCTTCTTTATCAGTTTTTCGAGGTATAATTTGCATACAATAAAATAACTGATTTTAAATGTTTCATTTGATGGGTCCTGACAATTGTATCCACCCATGTAATGGCCACTACAGAACAACTTAGACTATTTCCACATCTCCAGCAAGTTCCTCCTCCCTCTCTGCAGTTAGTCTCTTCCCCATCACAGACCATCATTGAAGTGCTTTCTATCACTGTGAATTATAGTTGCCTGTTCTGGAAATTTATATGAATGCACAGCACCATAAATAATGTTTGCATCTGGCTTTTTTATTTAGCTAAATGCCTTTGAGATGCATCCATGGCATTGTGTGTAGTGTGGTGTGTTTTTTATATTGCTGAGTAGTATTCCATTATCTGAATATACCAAACTTTTTTTTTTAGTTTTGTTATCTTAATCACCATAAAATACATCATTAGTTTTTTGTTTGTTTGTTTTGGGTTTTTTTTTGGATTTTTTAGTTATTTATTTGTCAGAGAGAGAGCAAGTGAGAGCGAGCACAGGCAGACAGAGTGGAAGGCAGAGTCAGAGGGAGAAGCAGGCTCCCTACGGAGCAAGGAGCCCGATGTGGGACTCAATCCCAGGACGCTGGGATCATGACCTGAGCCGAAGGCAGCTGCTTAACCAACTGAGCCACCCAGGCGTCCCACATCATTAGTTTTTGATGCAGTGTTCCAAGATTCATTGTTTACGCACCACACCCAGTGCTCCATGCAATACATGCCCTCCTTAATACCTCCCACCAGGCTCATGCATCCCCCCCACCCCTCTCCCCTCTAAAACCCTCCATTTGTTTCTCAGAGTCCATAGTCTCTCATGGTTCATCTTCCCCTCTGGTTTTCCCCAATTCGCTTTTCTTTTCCTTCTCCTAATGTCCTCCACGTTATTCTTTATATTCCACAAGTGAAACCACTGACTTTCTCTGCTTGACTTATTTCATTCAACATAATCTCCTCCAGTCCCATCCATGTAGATGCAAAAGTTGGGTATTCGTCCTTTCTGATGGCTGAGTAATAGTCCATTGTATATATGGACCGTATCTTCTCTATCCATTCATCTGTTGAAGGGCATCTTGGCTCTTTCCACAGTTTGGCAATTGTGGACCTTGCTGCTATTAACATTGGGGTACATATGGCCCTTCTTTTCACTACCCCTGTATCTTTGGGGTAAATACTCAGTAGTGCAATTGCTGAGTCATAGGGTAGCTCTATTTTTAATTTTTTGAGGAATCTCCACACTGTTTTCCAAAGTGGCTGGACCAACTTGCATTCCCACCAACAGTGTAAGAGGGTTCCCCTTTCTTCATATTCTCTCCAACATTTGTTGTTTCCTGCCTTGTTAATTTTTGCCACTCTAACTGATGTAAGGTATCTCAATGTGGTTTTTTATTTGAATTTCCCTGATGGGGGGCGCCTGGGTGGCTCAGTGGGTTAAGCCTCTGCCTTCAGCTCAGGTCATGATCTCAGGGTCCTGGGATTGAGCCCTGCATCAGGCTCTCTGCTCGGCAGGGAGCTTTCTTCCCCCTCTCTCTCTGCCTGCCTCTCTGTCCATTAATGATCTCTGTCTGTAAAATAAACAAATAAAATCTTAAAAAAAAAAAAGAATTGAATTTCCCTGATGGTTAATGATGATAAACATTTTTTCATGTGTCTCCTAGCCATTTGTATGTCTTCATTGAAGAAGTGTTTGTTCATGTCTTCTGCCCATTTTTTGACCTGTTTATTTGGTTTTGGGGCATTGTGTTGAGTTTGAAAGTTCTTTATGGATCTTGGATATCAGCCCTTTGTTGTGTCATTTGCAAATATCTTCTCCCCTTCTGTGGGTTGCCTCTTTGTTTTGTTGACTATTTCCTTTGCTGTGCAGAAGATTTTTATCTTGATGAAGTCCCAGAAGTTCATTTTTGCTTTTGTTTCCTTTGCCTTTGGAAACACATCTTAAAAGAAGTTGCTGAGGCTGATGTGGAAGAGGTTACTGCCTATGTTCTCCTCTAGGATTTTGATGGATTCCTGTCTCACATTGAGGTCTTTCATCCATTTTGAGCTTACCTTTTTGTATGGTGTAAGAGAATGGTCGAGTTTCATTCTTCTCTACATAGCTGTCCAGTTTTCCCAGCACCATTTATTGAAGAGACTGTCTTTTTTCCACTGGATATTTTTTCCTGCTTTGTCAAAGATTATTTGACCAAAGAGTTGCAGGCCCATATCTGGGCTCTCTTTTCTGTTCCATTGGTCTATGTGAATATACCACAATTTTCTTACCCATTCACCTGCTGATGAACATTTTGGTTATTCCCATATTTTTACTATTATGAGTGAAGCTGCAGTGAACATTCTCATACATGCTTTTTCATGTACATATATCTTCATTCCCCTTGGGTAAATACCTTAGAATGGATTTGCTGAGTCTTATGATAAGTATATGTTTAATTGCATAACAAACTGTCAAACTGTTTCCAAAGTGTTTCTAACACTTTATACCTCACCAACAAAAGCTGTGAGAGGTACTCCAAATCCATGTTTGTATTTGATATTGTCAGGTTTTTTGTTTTGTTTTGTTTTGTTTTGTTTTGTTTCAGCCATTTTAACAGTTGTGTGGTGATATCTCCTTGTGGTTTTAATTTGCATTTCTTTGGTGACTGATTATGTTAGAGTATCTTTTCATTGGTGTATTTTTAGCTATAGTTTATTCCTAGAGGCCTTTTTAAGCTTTAGGAATTTCCCTCTATTTCTGTTTTACTCAGTATTTTTATCATGTAAGAATATTGAGTTTTGTCAGAATGTTCTGTGTGATATGTCATTTTTCTCCTTTATTCTATTAATGTGTTGAATTCCATTTATAACTTCCTATTGTAAACCAAACTTATATTACTGCAATATATCCCACTTGGGTATATTTTATTACAGATTGTTAGATTCAATTTCCTAATATTTTGCTAAGGACTTTAAGAGATTTGGTCTGTACCTTCCTTTTCTTGTAATGTCTCTCTCAAGGTTTGGTATTAGAGTAATACTCTCCTCATAAATTGCCTTCCTCTTCCTTTTTTCTGAAAGAGATTGTGTAGGATTACTTGTTGTTTGTTTTTTTGTTCTTACTAATATTATTTTTTTCCTTAAATGTTTGATATAATTTTCCAATAAAACCATCTGAGACTGAGAAGTTTTTAAATTATGAATTTAATGTTTTTAATAGCTATAGGGAGGTATTCACATTTTATATTTCTTCCTGCATCAGTTTTAGTGATTGGTTCTTTTAAGCAATTTGTCTATTTCATCTGAGTTGTTACATGTATTGACATAAAGTTATTGATAATATTTTCTCATTGTTCTAATTTTTATAGAATTTTTAATGGTATCCCCTTTCTCATTCCTGATGTTGGTAATTTCTTTCTTCTCTTTTTACTATTAATATGCTTAACTAGGGTTTATCAATTTTATTGATATTTTCAAGAACCAACTTTTTTTCAATTTTTAATTTTTTTAAAGGATTTTATTTATTTATTTGACAGAGAGAGATCACAAGCAGGCAGAGAGGCAGGCAGAGAGAGAAGAGGAAGCAGGCTCCCTGCTGAGCAAGAGCCCGATGCGGGCCTCGATCTCAGGACCCTGAGATCATGACCTGAGCCGAAGGCAGTGGCTTATTCCACTGAGCCACCCAGGTGCCCTAATTTTTAATTTTTTAATTTTTTATAAACATATAATGTATTTTTATCCCCAGGGGTACAGGTCTGTGAATCTCCAGGTTTACACACTTCACAGCACTCGCCATAGCACATACCCTCCCCAATGTCCATAACCCCACCCTCCTCTCTCAGTCCCCCTCCCCCCAGAAACCCTCAGTTTTTTTTGTGAGATTAAGAGTCACTCATGGTCTGTCTCCCTCCCAATCCCATCTTGTTTCATTTATTCTTCTCCTACCCACTTAACCCCCCCATGTTGCATCTCCACTTCCTCATATCAGGGAGATCATATGATAGTTGTCTTTCTCCGATTGACTTATTTTTTTTTTTAAAGATTTTATTTATTTATTTGACAGAGAGAGATCACAAGTAGGCAGAAAGGCAGGCAGAGAGAGAGGAAGGGAAGCAGGCCCCCTGCTGAGCAGAGAGCCCGATGCGGGACTCGATCCCAGGACCCCGAGACCATGACCTGAGCCGAAGGCAGCAGCTTAACCCACTGAGCCACTCAGGCGCCCCCCGATTGACTTATTTTGCTAAGCATGATACCCTCTAGTTCCATCCACCTCGTCGCAAATGGCAAGATTTCATTTCTTTTGATGGCTGCATAGTATTCCATTGTGTATATATACCACATCTTCTTTATCCATTCATCTGTTGATGGACATCTAGGTTCTTTCCATAGTTTAGCTATTGTGGACATTAGCTATAGACCTTCGGGTGCACTTGCCCCTTCAGATCACTACATTTGTATCTTTAGGGTAAATTCCCAGTAGTGCAATTGCTGGTCATAGGGTAGTTCTATTTTCAACATTTTGAGGAACCTCCATGCTGTTTTCCAGGGTAGTTGCACCAGCTTGCATTCCCACCAACAGTGTAGGAGGGTTCCCCTTTCTCCACATCCTCGCCAGCATCTGTCATTTCCTGACTTGTTAATTTTAGCCATTCTGACTGGTGTGAGGTGATATCTCATTGTGGTTTTGATTTGTATTTCCCTGATGCCGAGTGATGTGGAGCACTTTTTCATGTGTCTGTTGGCCATCTGGATGTCTTCTTTGCAGAAATGTCTGTTCATGTCTTCTGCCCATTTCTTGATTGGATTATTTGTTCTTTGGGTGTTGAGTTTGCTAAATTCTTTATAGATTTTGGACACTAGCCCTTTATCTGATATATCGTTTGCAAATATCTTCTCCCATTCTGTCAGTTGTCTTTTGATTTTGTTCAGTGTTTCCTTTGTTGTGCAAAAGCTTTTGATCTTGATGAAATCCCAATAGTTCATTTTTGCCCTTGCTTCCCTTGCCTTTGGCGATGTTCGTAGGAAGATGTTGCTGCAGCTGAGGTCGAAGAGGTTGCTGCCTGTGTTCTCCTCAAGGATTTTGATGGATTCCTTTCTCACATTGAGGTCCTTCATCCATTTTGAGTCTATTTTTGTGTGTGGTGTAAGGAAATGGTCCAATTTCATTTTTCTGCATGTGGCTGTCCAATTTTCCCAGCACCATTTATTGAAGAGGCTGTCTTTTTTCCATTGGACATTCTTTCCATGCTTTGTCGAAGATTAGTTGACCATAGAGTTGAGGGTCTATTTCTGGGCTCTCTATTCTGTTCCATTGATCTATGTGTCTGTTTTTGTGCCAGTACCATGCTGTCTTGATGATGACAGCTTTGTAATAGAGCTTGAAATCTGGAATTGTGATGCCACCAACGTTGGCTTTCTTTTTCAATATTCCTTTGGCTATTCGAGGTCTTTTCTGGTTCCATATAAATTTTAGGATTATTTGTTCCATTTCTTTGGAAAAAAAAAAAAGGATGGTATTTTGATAGGAATTGCATTAAATGTGTAGATTGCTTTAGGTAGCGTAGACATTTTCACAATATTTGTTCTTCCAATCCAGGAGCATGGAACATTTTTCCATTTCTTTGTGTCTTCCTCAATTTCTTTCATGAGTACTTTATAGTTTTCTGAGTATAGATTCTTAGCCTCTTTGGTTAGGTTTATTCCTAGGTATCTTATAGTTTTGGGTGCAATTGTAAATGGGATTGACTCCTTAATTTCTCTTTCTTCTGTCTTGTTGACTGATTTCTGTGCATTGATTTTATATCCTGACACTTTACTGAATTCCTGTACAAGTTCTAGCAGTTTTAGAGTGGAGTCTTTTGGGTTTTCCACATATAGTACCATATCATCTGCAAAGAGTGATAGTTTGACTTCTTCTTTGCCGTTTTGGATGCCTTTAATTTCCTTTTGTTGTCTGATTGCTGAGGCTAGGACTTCGAGTACTGTGTTGAATAGCAGTGGTGATAATGGACATCCCTGCTGTGTTCCTGACCTTAGCAGAAAAGCTTTCAGTGTTTCTTCATTGAGAATGATATTTGCAGTGGATTTTTCATAGATGGCTTTGATAATATTGAGGTATGTGCCCTCTATCCCTATACTTTGAAGAGTTTTGATCAGGAAGGGATGCTGTACTATGACAAATACTTTTTAAGCTTCTATTGAGAGTATCATATGGTTCTTGTTCTTTCTTTTGTTAATGTGTTGTATCACATTGATTGATTTGCAGATGCTGTACTATGACAAATGCTTTTTAAGCTTCTTATGAGAGTATCATATGGTTCTTGTTCTTTCTTTTGTTAATGTGTTGTATCACATTGATTGATTTGCGGATTGAACCAGGTTCCAGCCCTGGAATAAATCCCACTTGGTCATGATGAATAATCCTTTTAATGTACTGTTGAATCCTATTGGCTAGTATTTTGGTGAGAATTTTCGCATCTGTGTTCATCAAGGATATTGATCTGTAGTTCTCTTTTTTGAAGGGATCCTTGTCTGGTTTGGGGATCAAGGTGATGCTGGCCTCATAAGATGAGTTTGGAAGTTTTCCTTCCATTTCTATTTTTTGGAACAGTTTCAGGAGAATAGGAATTAGTTCTCCTTTAAATGTTTGGTAGAATTCCCTGGGAAGCCGTCTGGCCCTGGGCTTTTGTTTGTTTGGAGATTTTTGATGACTGTTTCAATCTCCTTACTGGTTATGAGTCTGTTCAGGTTTTCTGTTTCTTCCTGGTTCAGTTGTGGTAGTTTATATGTCTGTAGGAATGCATCCAATTCTTCCAGATTGTCAAATTTGTTGGCGTAGAGTTGCTCATAGTATGTTCTTATAATAGTTTGTATTTCTTTGGTGTTAGTTGTGATCTCTCCTCTTTCATTCATGATTTTATTTATTTGGGTCCTTTCTCTTTTCTTTTTGATAAGTCTGGCCAGGGGTTTATCAATTTTATTAATTTTTTCAAAGAACCAGCTCCTAGTTTCATTGATTTGTTCTATTGTTTTTGGGGGGTTTTTTTGTTTCTATTTCATTGCTTTCTGCTCTGATCTTTATGAGTTCTCTTCACCTGCTGGTTTTAGGGTTTCTTTCTTGTTCTTTCTCCAGCTCCTTTAGGTGTAGGGTTAGGTTGTGTACTTGAGACCTTTCTTGTTTCTTGAGAAAGGCTTGTACAGCTATATTTTCCTCTCAGGACTGCCTTTGTTGTGTCCCACAGATTTTGAACCGTTGTGTTTTCATTATCATTTGTTTCCATGATTTTTTTCAATTCTTCTTTAATTTCCTGGTTGACCCATTCATTTTTTTAGAAGGATGCTGTTTAGTCTCCATGTATTTGGGTTCTTTCCAAATTTCCTCTTGTGATTGAGTTCTAGCTTCAGAATATTGTGGTCTGAAAATATGCAGGGAATGATCCCAGTCTTTTGATACTGTTTGAGACCTGATTTAGGAACCAGGATGTGATCTATTCTGGAGAATGTACCATGTGCACTAGAGAAGAATGTGTATTCTGTTGCTTTGGGATGAAATGTTCTGAATATATCTGTGATGTCCATCTGGTCCAGTGTTTCATTTAAGGCCTTTATTTCCTTGTTGATCTTTTGCTTGGATGATCTGTCCATTTCAGTGAGGGGAGTGTTAAAGTCCCCTACTATTATTGTATTATTGTCAATGTGTTTCTTTGATTTTTATTATTAATTGGTTTATATAGTTGGCTGTTCCCACGTTAGGGGCATAGATATTTAAAATTGTTAGATCTTCTTGTTGGACAGACCCTTTGAGTATGATATAGTGTCCTTCCTCATCTCTTGTTATAATCTTTGACTCAAAATCTAACTTACCTGATAAAAGGATTGCTACCCCTGCTTTCTTCTGATAATGTACCATTAGCATGGTACATTATTTTCCACCCCCTCACTTTAAATCTGGAGGTGTCTTCGGGTCTAAAATGAGTTTCTTGTAGGCAGCATATTGATGGGTTTTGTTTTTTTATCCATTCTGATACCCTGTGTCTTTTGATTGGGGCATTTAGCCCATTAACATTCAGGGTAACTATTGAGAGATATGAATTTCGTGCCATTGTATTGCCTGTAAGGTGGCTGTTACTGTATATTGTCTCTGTTTCATTCTGATCTACTACTTTTAGGGTCTCTCTTTGCTGAGAGGACCCCTTTCAATATTTCCTGTAGAGCTGGTTTGGTGTTTGCAAATTCTTTCAGTTTTTGTTTGTCCTGGAAGCTTTTTATCTCTCCTTCTATTTTCAATGATAGCCTAGCTGGATATAGTATTCTTGGCTGCATGTTTTTCTCGTTTAGTGCTCTGAATATATCATGCCAGCTCTTTCTGGCCTGCCAGGTGTCTGTGGATAAGTCAGCTGCCAATCTAATATTTTTACCATTGTATGTTACAGACTTCTTGTCCCGGGCTGCTTTCAGGATTTTCTTTGTCACTAAGACTTGTAAATTTTACTATTAGGTGACGGGGTGTGGACCTATTCTTGTTGATTTTGAGGGGGGTTCTCTGCATCTCCTGGATTTTTTTTTTTATGTGTATAATATAATTTATTTTCCTAACATAAAACTTTCAAATCTACAATTTAAAGTAAGTACATAGATTGTAAATGATTTTGATGCTTGTTCCCTTTGCCATATTAGGGAACTTCTCTCCAGTAATTCTCTCCAATATACCTTCTGCTCCCCTCTTTCTTTCTTCTACTTCTGGAATCCCAATTATTCTAATGTTGTTTCGTCTTATGGTGTCACTTATCTCTCGAATTCTCCCCTCGTGGTACAGTAACTGTTTGTCCCTCTTCTACTCAGCTTCTTTATTCTCTGTCATTTGGTGTTCTATATCACTAATTCTTTCTTCTGCCTTATTTATCCTAGCAGTGAGAGCCTCCATTTTTGATTGCACCTCATTAATAGCTTTTTTGATTTCAAGTTGGCTAGATTTTAGTTCTTTTACTTCTCCAGAAAGGGCTTTTATATCTCCTGAGAGGGTTTCTCTAATATCTTCCATGCCTTTTTCGAGCCCGGCTAGAACCTTGAGAATCGTCATTCTGAACTCTAGATCTGACATATTACCAATGTCTGTATTGATTAGGTCCCTAGCCTTTGGTACTGCCTCTTGTTCTTTTTTCTGTGGTGAATTTTTCCGCCTTGTCATTTTGTCCAGATTAGAGTATATGAAGGAGCAAATAAAATACTAAAAGGTTGGCAGAGACCCCAGGAAAATACACTTTAACCAAATCAGAAGAGACCCCAAATAGTGTGGGGGTTGGGGGTGGAGAAAGGGGATAAAAAGTGGTTCAGGAAAAAAAAAAAAAGAAATAATTAAAAAAGAAAACAAATAATAAAATATAAAAAGAGAAATATATATATATTAGATAAACTAGTTAAAAAACATTAAAAAAGAAAAGGGTAAAAGTTAAAAAAAATTAGCAGAAGAAGAAAAAAAAATTAAATTAACTGCAAGACTAAAGAATCATGGGGAGAAAGCCATGGGTTCCGAGCTTTGCTTTCTCCTCCTCTGGAATTCCACTGCTCTCCTTGGTATTGAACCTGCACTCCTTGGTAGGTGAACTTGGTCCTGGCTGGATTTCTTGTTGATCTTCTGGGGGAGGGGCGTATCGTAGTGATTCTCACATGTCTTTGCCCCAGCTGGAATTGCACCGCCCTTACCAGGGGCCAGGCTGAGTAATCTGCTCGGTTTTGCTTTCGGGAGCTTTTATTCCCTGAGCGCTTTTCGTAGAGTTCTGGAGGATGGGAATGAAAATGGTGGCCTCCCAGTCTCTGGCCTGGAGGAGCCGAGAGCTTGGGGCCCCACTCCTCAGTGCACCCTCAGAGAATAGCGCCAAATCACTCCCGTCTTCCTGGCCTCCGGCAGTGCTCCAAGCTCACCCAGCCTGCGACCAGTTCAAGGTAACTCTGAGCTGAGAGCTCACTCCTCTTCTCTGTCTCTGTAGCCAGCTTCCCCATTCTAATATCTGCAAGCTCTGCGACACTCAGACACCCCTGATTCTTCTGTGACCCTGTGGGACCTGGGGCCACGCTGACCCCACGTGGGCTTCACCCCAGTTTAGCCTCTGGAGCGAAGTCCCTCAGCAGAACAGACTTTTAAAAGTCCTGATTTTGTGCTCCATCGCTCTGCCATTTGCTGGGAGCCGGCCCCTCCCCCCCGGGGTCTATCTTCCCCGTTGCTTTTGATTCACTTCTCCGCCAGTCCTGCCTTTCAGAAAGTGGTTGATTTTCTGTTTCTAGAATTTCTGTTCTTCTCTTCGATCTCCCGTTGGATTTGTAGGTGTTTGCAATGTTTAGATAAGCTATCTAGCTGATCTCCTGCTATCTGATGTAGTCTCAGCCTTTTACTTCTCCGCCATCTTGACTCCTCAAGAACAAACTTTTGATTTCATTGATTTTCTCTACTGTTTGTTTCCTATTTCACTGACTGCTGAATTTTCTTTCAGTATTTTCTTTATTCTGTTTGATTTTTGTTTGGTTCTTTTTCTAGCCCCTCTTAATTCTATTTCATGAAAGACTTCTTAGACTAGAGCCCCTAGCTCTTCTAGTGAAGTTTTTATCTGGGGAGTTATTTGGTAATTTTTAAGAACTCTTCCTGGTTTTCTGATTTTTTTCTTTTTTCACAAGTATCTGTTCTTGCAAGATTTTCTTAGTTCTCCCTAAAGGATCCTTTTTAAAAAAAACAAAACATTCTCTCTGTTCCCTAAATTGTGTTTCCTCTGGCATCCATTTTCTTCTTTTTCACCGTGGATATGTATGTATAACTATATGTCCGTCTGTGGGGTTCTTTGGGTTTTTTTTTTTTATTTTTGAAGGCTTTTCTCAGGTGTCTGTTGGTTCTTGGCTCTATGTTTGTAATTGAGGACTAGCCAATAGCATGGCTTGCTCAGGATAAAGGCAGAGTCTCTGCTTTATGCTGGTTGCTTGCTGGTAGGCTAGATTATACTGCCAATTCTTTAGGGCCAGTGCATGGAATGTGTTGCTGAACTCCTCTTCCAAGGATGTTCATTAATTTCTCTAGTAAAAGCCTCTTTTACGTGTGCATATGAGAGTTCTTTTAGCTGTAAGCCATTTGCACACAGTGCTGGGGAGGGAATGAGCCCATATCACTTTTCCCCCCATTATGAGAACAGTGTGCCAGTATGGAGCCTTTGCAGGGTTCTGTCAAGTTGGTTGGCTTCTTCCATAGCTGAAGCTCCCACACTCCATCAGGGTGCTAGACTCAATTTCCTATGCTCAGTTTCATCATCCTATATTCTTTCATCTGTTTTCAGATTTCCATAAATTTGTAGAAATTTCCCACGTGCTCATCATCTCCTTCCCATTTCCTTTGTTATTATGAAATTGTACCTTTTGTATTTCTTTGCTGTCCTTTGGATGGTCTTTCCAGATGGTTGTGAGAGATAGATGGGAATCTTATCTTAAACCAATGTACCTCATTCGTTTTTAGCTGCGTCACATAGACGTCTATAATTTCTACTCCTGTGTTCTGTGCCCCTGGGCAAGTTGTTTAACCACTGTGTTCCTCCATCTTAAAATAGAGCTAGTAGTACCTACTTCATACAGTTTTTGTGAGGACAAAATCAATTACTATATATAAAGCCCTTAGAATAATTCATAACAGAAGTAAGACCTACATAAAGGTTCTTTTTGCTGTGCTTCGATTGTAGCCTAGCTGTTTGTGCACACCGGGCATTTAGCTCTGTGTGTGTTCCACCAGTGCTTGATAGGTCTCCCAGCTTAGTTTCCTAATCTGGACACACGTGAGATCTGTCCACCAGAGATCAACAATGCTGAGGGGAAGCCACCATGCATTCTGGATTTTCATAGAGATAACACGTCACTTTCTGTTCTACCCTCCAACCAATGGTGGATCAAAGAATTCTGTTTTTCATCTTGTTTCTAATCTGATAGATGAATACAGATGGATAATGTACTTCTATCCCTCAGCCAGAGGTTACAGTAATAATTAAATAAACACACTTAATTAAATTAGATTTGTATTTAGAATCTCTAACAATCCTGAGGAGCTGCATGAGGCCCTCTAACCAACCAGGGATCTCTGTGAAGCAAGTCAGGTGGAGGCTGGGAAAGGCCAACTGTGGTGGTAGAAGAGTTAGAGCTCATCCATATCCAGAAGCACAGGCCCTCCTGCCACAGCTGAGTTTCATCAGCCCCACCAGCCAGGGCCGAGCTTTATGAAGGCACGAAAAACAACGTGCTGCCCATGACTTCTGGAAGCCTGAGCAGAAGCTTCTTATAGCACCAGCCTGCGGTGCTGAGAAGCACCTTCATCAGGAGCATCCCACCCAGAGTCTGGCAGCTGCCCTACACCTTTCAGCCACGTCACCTGCTTGCCCACACGCACCTACTCCATGCCCCAAGCTTCTCTGCACAAGTCCTTCTTTCTCTGTGGCCCACAGGCAAGTACTGCCACAGGCCAGTAGAGCCATGCTCCATCACCTTTGAGCCTTTTCTCACCCTCAGCCTTGTCACACATGACTCTATCATATGGAAACCTTGCTTCCCCCCATTAGTACCACCCACTGTGTGGTGGGTACTAACTGGGTGATGTTCCAGTTTATAATTCTCCCTTTACTAGGGAAGTGCATGAGGTAAATAGAGGTCTGAAGGCAATCCCAGTCCTTTTCACTCAACGGCACTGACTCCTGAAGGGGAGGGGGCTATGGCCACCAACAGAATAGAACAGAAGTTGAAGATGACATGGTGTCAGGAGGTGGCGGTAGTGGAGATGGGTGGACACAAAGTGAGTCAGGGAAAGAGGTGCCACACTAGGTAGGAAGTGACAGTCAGCCATTGCTCTTAGAGCTATCCAGTGGCCTTGGGGCTAGAATTTGCCCACCTTACACTAAATGGTGCTGCCTCTTTACTATGACCTAATTCCACACAACTCAGGGAGCTCAGAAACTTTGTCTCACCCTTGTAGAAACATGGGGTTAGAAGCTCATGACATACAAGACATTGGTTTAAATCTAATTGGAGAGTTAATAGTCTGCATTTCCTGTCTACTGCTAATTTCATTTGATGTTAATGGGAATTTTTAATCTGTAAGAGAATCCATTAGAAATATTTTCTGTGTGGAAATATTTTCAGAATATTTTATTGTTACAGTCAGTAAAAGGAAGATGTGGAGTAGTTTTGTGGAGCAAAGCAAATTATTTCAGCTTAAACTCAAAAACTTTTCAGTGCTACATTGTCTTGTGCTAAGACCATCCTTCCAAGAAGTGGGAAACAGGTATGGTGGAAACTTTGTTAAACTTCTCCTTAGAACAGATTTTTCTAAAGTGTGTATTAGACCTTTAAGAAGATTCACCTGCTGGGTGCTATATGGCTCTTGTTGAACAATAGTCTCCATTGTAAAGGAATTCTTGACAAGGACTCTGGGATCAGCACTTATAAACGGTCTCCAGGGTTTTCATATTTCTATTTTATAAGTAATGAAGGTCACATGTGACACAGTGGGGATATGTTGTTATCTCCCCCTTTCATAGGTACTAAGCTGGGAACAAAATGAGGGTTCTTGACCCTTCTTCCTGTGTTCATTCATCCACTGCCTTTGTTGGCAGGAACTCAGTGAAAGTAAGGCAGAGAAACTTGAGCAATTATTCTAAGATAACACAAAACTTCCATAGGAGTAGGAAATGGGGTTCCTTCAGTCTTGGTTGGCCTGATCCTGAGCCCAGTGGGCCCCAGACACACGATGTTACGGCTCTCCCTGTAGCACTGAGCTCCATCTCAAGTGGCAGCTTCTCAGAGCCCATTAATTTGATTTCCATCTGGTGCTGATCTCCTTCTTAGAGTTGATTTTATTTGAGAATAGAATTTATAGTTTAGAGATGGAAAACAAAAGGGATTTTGTGAACTAGGAGCCTCTTAGAAACATACATTTATTATAAAGTGAAACATGAGCACATTTTTGCAATAAGCTCTGCCTGTCAGGGTAGGCCCTGATGTGTGGTTAGCATTCGGCTAAGAAGTATTTCATGTACTAAGTTATTAATCATGGTGTCAAGTCCAATTCTATAAGAGTCTTTTTATCTACTTTTCTCTCTGAATATTTCAAATTATGATCAAAGCTTTACTCTTTATTAGATTCAGGATTGACTAATTTAGCTTTTGGCAACTGTTATTCCAGATCCTATTAAATACCATTCATGAATTGAGATAATGATTGTACCAAAACATGTCAAGTTTATAGAATGGATATAAAACTGTTGCATAATTATCGTGCTATGTTATAGATATCTCTGGAGCAAAATTTATAAGTAACAAATAATAGAAAGCTTCAAGTATGAAAAACACATACCTACTGACTGCATTTCTTTTCTAAGAGTACTCTACTCCCTTGCTCCATGATCACTACCTCAGATACACAAATCAAGTTGATCCTATGTCTTGATTCATGATAGAAGCATCTTTGCTTGTATTTTATTTCATTTACTCCTACTTCTATGGCACTCCCACACTGGCATCACTGTCCATCCGTCACTTCCACTCATTTATTTAAATTGTGTTGTTCTGGGGACACCTGGGTGGTTCAGTGGGTTGACGCCTCTGCCTTCAGCTCAGGTCATGATCCCAGAGTCCTGGGATCGAGCCCCGCATCAGGCTCTCTGCATAGCGGGGAGCCTGCTTCCTCCTCTCTCTCTCTCTTTGCCTGCCTCTCTGCCTACTTGTGATCTCTCTGTCAAATAAATAAATAAAAATTTAAAAAATTGTGTTGTTCTGTGTATGTTCTTAAATTTATGTGTAAAGTCTTGGGCTCTGAACCTCTAATTATTTTTCACTTATTACTATATTGAAGATGTCCGTGTTACTGTGTGTATGTGTGTGTGTGTGTGTGGCTCATTGTTTCATACCACTGCATAGATTTCCATCTTATGAATATCCCAGAATTTATTTGTCCATTATCCTGGTGATGGATACCTATCCTGCCTCCCGGTCTTTGCTTCTAAAGCCTGTGCTATATAAGGATGCACGGCCTGACACTTGCTCCATTGGGCCAGCCTGAGGGATCTGAGGAGTGGACAAAAGTAGCACATCAGTTTCTATTTAAAGAAATTATTTCATTGTGTAGCAGATATTTAAGTGTTTTTTACATTAATTTTCTCTTTTCATCTTCATGTGTCGGAAATTAAAGTTAACCTTTTGTTTCTGTTGCACTTCGACCTTGCTTTAGGATAGCTGTGCCGTCAGCATATCAATCTTCAGAATAAATAGAGCCTCATGTACCAGGGTATTATAGTGTGTTCTTATGTACAGTCTTGTTCATTTTTGTGCCCTAAGACTGACCTAGAGTCAGAGCCTGATGCCAAAAAAGAAAAAAAGGTTGGGAACCAGTGTTTGATTAATTCTGTTGTTATGTTTGGAAATTTTGTAAGCCTGGCTTGCTCAGAGATTCAGGAGATCAAACATACAGCACCCACACAGTTCTGGGATGGTCCTCTCACGGTCAAGGGGCAAGAGAGTAAGAACCAGTGGGTCAGATGGGTTTGATTCAGCTGGTCTAAAGAAGGATCTGTGGGAAGAAAGCCGCCCTGCGGGGCTGGCCCTCTTCCCCTACAAACCAGCTTGTGTCCAGTGTGCAGTCCTGGAAGACCCTGAGGCCTGGCTGGCTGTCATTCTCTGAGGACTCTTTCTCTGGTCCACCTCTCTGTCCATGCTTCCCTGCTGGAGCAGACCACTTCCTTGACCTCTCTTCTGCAGTGCCCTTTCTGACCCCTGACATTGGCCCTCATACCCTGGTCATGCCCTTTGTCAATGTGTGTGGCCTCTGACTGGCCAGAGTCAAGACTCATCACTGGCCTCAGGAGGCCCTTTGTGCCACCTGACAGTCCTGTGTGTTTTCTTGGCCTGTCCTCTTTCTCACTCTGCTGGATGACAGTGACAAGCCTTCTCATCTTGCTTCCCACTCTCCTGCACCTACACAAGCATCTAACCATCTCTGCTGTTCCTGTGGGCCAAGGCTGTGCACCTCTAAGCAGGTCCCACACATGGGCTGGACCCCTTCCCTCACCTCTCAAGCACGGGCTGCTTCTGTCCTCCCTGCTCCTTCCTGTCCCACATCACCACTTCCCATCCCCATCAGCAGCACACAAACATGCCAGTGTTTCTCTCCCTTCTTGAGTTCATATCTTCCTCCAGGTACTGCCCTGATTCTCCTTAAACAACGTTCCTTTAGGGGAAAATGTCCATTTTCACTGTCTCCGATTATTCTACTTAACATTTTCTCTTTACCATCACCCCACCAAAATGCCACTTCTCAAGGTCACCAGTGACCAGCACTGTTGACACTATTGTCATTCCTCAGGCCTCATCCTACTTGACTCAGTTCTCCTGGAAACACTTTTCTGTTTGACTTATGTCACCTGCTTTTCCTCCTGCCTTTTTGGCAACTCTTCCTTAGTATTTCTCTCTCCCTCTCTGCTTCTTGCGGTCTTTTCTGTCTTCCCTGTGTGCATGTGTATGTGCATGTGTGTGTTTGCATATGTACATGTGCATATGTGTGTGTCTGTATGAGCACATGTGTTCCCGACCCCTGAGGCTGCCCTCTGAGGTGAGGCTGCCTCAGACCCCGTCTTTGGACCCATCTCCTGGTCTGCATGCATCGCCTTGGCAATCTCATCTGTTGTTAAGTGCCGCTTAGATGCTTTTGAATCTCAAATTTTTATTCACAGCTCTGTAAACAAAAATTCCTGTTTGACTTCTTCATTAGGGTTAGGTGTCTCAAAAATTAATGTTTCCAAAGATGAAATAAGCTTCCCAAAGCCACCCTTTCTGCAGACTTTTCTGTCACAATCAATGGAAACTTTCCAGTGCTTTAGGCCTAAAACCTTGAGTTTCCAACTCCCCATTTTCTCATTTTCCCATCTGTCTTCAGGCCAATCTGCCTGGCTTCCCCTTCAGAGTCAGGGCACTCCTCTCATCACCCTCACTGACCCCCACTTGGTGGGGCACAGGCCACCACCATCTCTCATTATCCCCTCAATGGCCCCTGCTACTACCCTCCCTCCCTAGTCTAGTCTCAACTCAGCAGCCATAGTGGTCTATTAATCACTTTACCCAGACTATGCTATTCCTCCACCCAGAAACTTCCAACAGGTTTCCATTCCATGCAATGTAAAGCCTGTGTCCTCACAATAGCCTAGGAAGCACCCCCAGGATTCAGCCCCATGTTTACCTCTTTCTCATTCTCAGTTCCTCCCCTTCACTCACTGCATTTGAGACATACTGACCCCTCTCATTCTTCAAACAGCCTTTCAGGCCACTGCCCTTGCTTTCCCCTCTAACTAAAGTGCTTCCCCGCAGACATCAGCATGCCCAGCTTCTTTACCTTCTATGGGTCTTTGTTCAACACTCAGCTTCTTGGCAAGGCCTGTCCTGGCTATCCTGTCTGAATTTAGCCCTCCCCCCGATACTTCGTATTCCCTTCTTTGCTTCCTAAGTGATACTTATCAATCTCTGACATTGTATGTGTTACTCATAGACAGTTTAATTATGTGTTTCTGCATAAAGCTAAGCTCCAAGCAAGTTTTAGTTCTGTTGAGATTCCGCAGCACTTCAAAGAGTGACACCCAGTGTCACGGGTGCCCAGTGAGCATTCGTGATGAATGAGTACACATAGCAGTTATCTTCAGGATGCCCTGTGTGATGCTAGCATAAGGATAGACTTACAGACTAATAGAATAGAATCGAGAGTCCAGAAATAAACCCCCATGTATGATTTTCAGTAAGGGTGCCAAGACAACTCAGTAGAGAAACTATATTCTTCTCAACAAATGGGGCTGGGACAACTGGGATAGCCACATATGAAAGAATGAAGTTGGACTCCTACTAACACCAGATATAAAAATTAACTCAAAATAGGGGCGCCTGGGTGGCTCAGTGGGTTAAAGCCTCTGCCTTTGGCTCAGGTCATGATCCCAGGGTCCTGGGATCGAGCCCCGCATCGGCTCTCTGCTCAGCAGGGAGCCTGCTTCCCCCTCCCTCTCTCTCTGCCTACTTGTGATCTCTGTCAGATAAATAAAATCTTAAAAAAAATTAACTCAAAATAGACAGAGACCTAAATACAAGCGCAAAAACTACAAAGTTCTTAGAATGAACATTGATGTAAATCCTTGTGCCGTTGAGTTAGGCAGTGGTTTCTTTCTTTTTTTTTTTTTTTAACTTGGGTCTTTTTTTTTTTAATTTTTAATTTTTTATAAACATATAATATATTTTTATCCTCAGGGGTACAGGTCTGTGAATTGCCAGGTTTACACACTTCACAGCACTCACCATAGCACATACCCTCCCCAATGTCCATAACCCCACCCCCCTTCTCCCAACCCCCCTCCCCCCAGCAACCCTCAGTTTGTTTTGTGAGATTAAGAGTCACTTATGGTTTGTCTCCCTCCCAATCCCATCTTGTTTCATTTATTCTTCTCCTACCCACTTAAGCCCCCATGTTGCATCACCACTTCCTCGTATCAGGGAGCTCATATGATAGTTGTCTTTCTCCGCTTGACTTATTTCGCTAAGTATGATATTCTCTAGTTCAATCCACGTTGTCGCAAATGGCAAGATTTCATTTCTTTTGATGGCTGCATAGTATTCCATTGTGTATATATACCACATTTTCTTTATCCATTCATCTGTTGATGGACATCTATGTTCTTCCATAATTTGGCTTTGTAGACATTGCTGCTATAAACATTAGGGTGCACGTGCCCCTTCGGATCACTACGTTTGTATCTTTAGGGTAAATACCCAGTATTGCAATTGCTGGGTCATAGGGCAGTTCTATTTTCAACATTTTGAGGAACCTCCATGCTATTTTCCAGAGGGGTTGCACCAGCTTGCATTCCCACCAACCCCTTTCTCCGCATCCTCGCCAGCATCTGTCATTTCCTGACTTGTTAATTTTAGCCATTCTGACTGGTGTGAGGTGATATCTCATTGTGGTTTTGATTTGTATTTCCCTGATGTCGAGTGATATGGAGCACTTTTTCATGTGTCTGTTGGCCATCTGGATGTCTTCTTTTAGGCAGTGGTTTCTTAAACATGACACCCAAAGTACAGACTACAAAAAGACAAAAAGCTAGACATCATAAAAACTTACAGGGTTTGTACTTCATAGGACATCATCGAGAAGGAACAGAAGGGGAGAAAAGTTTTGTAAACATCTGGTAAAGGACTTATATCTAGAATATACAAAGAACTCAATACTAGAAAGACAAATAATTTTTAAATGGGCAAAGGATCTGAATAGACAAATATGAAAAATGGCCAATAAGTACATGTAAAGATGTTCACATTGTTACCATCAGAAAAATACAAATCAAAACCATGGTGAGATACTTCATACTCATAGGACGGTTATAATAAAAAAAGCAGATAATAGCAAGATAATAGAAGAACTGGAATTCTTATACATTGCTGGTAGGAATGTGAAGTGGTATAGCCACTGTGGAAAACAGTCTAACAATTCCTCAAATATTAAACACAGAGTTAGCATATGATCCATCAATTCTACTCCTAGGTATATACTCAAAAGAAATGAAAACATATATTCACACAAAAATTTGTACATAAAGTTTAGAGCAGTATTATTTATTTCTCAAAAGTGGAAATAACACATATGTCCATCACCTGACAAATGGATAAATTAATAATTCATTTCTTTTTGCTATCAATAAATCCAGTTGAATGAACAAACCATATTTTATTAATACACTCTATAATGTGGATGAAATTTGAAAACATGCTAAGTGAAAAGTCAGTCACATCTGATTCCATTTATATGAAATGTCTAAAATAAGCAAATCTATAGATATAGAAAGTAGGTTAATGATCGTCTAGATTAGGGGATATGGAGGATTGATAAGTGATAGCTAAGGAGGCTGGTTGTTTGGAGGGATATAAGGAAATTGTTCTAAAATTGACTGTGGTAATGGTTGCACAACCCTGTGAATATATTAAAAGCCATTGGATTATACCCTTTAGATGGGAGAATTATGTACCAATCAAGCTGTTTTTTAGAGAGGAGAATGCATTTACAAGCCAAGAGAATGTTAGGGAAGTCTCTTTTAGAATTGCCCTGCAACCTATTTTATTAGTAATATCTTTAGCCTTTGAGGGTGGATTTGACTTTTAGAATAGGAAAAATAATTTAGTACTGAATCTTGGCAGTTTACTGGGTCATCAAACTACATACTACATTTGGAAATGAAAACCAGTGACAGCAAAAAATAACTTCCATTCACTCGCTCTGGTTGTACATCTAAGTGTTCCAAAAATCTTTGTGATTTTTCTATTCTAGTTCTTTAAAATAATTATACAGCCTCCCAGATTCATTGCTAATTGAACAACAGTTATTTGAATATAAAATTCTAGTGTATTTGTTTAAATTTCCTCTATATTACTTTATAGTCTCATCTAAGTGCATTTGGATTCCTCAACTACATTGAAGGGTACTTGCATGGAGGGGTTTGTGTTGTACTAATTTTGTAAGCTCTCCCACCCCTCTGCTCCCATCCTCCATTTCTAACCACCATGTCTAGACAAAGCCATAAGTAAGGTGCTTTTTTTGTTCATTTTTAAAGATTTTATTTATTTGACAGAGAGATAGAGAGCACAAGTAGGCAGAGCAGCAGGCAGAGGAAGAGAGAGAAGCAGGCTGTCCACTGAGCAGGGAGTATGATGCGGGACTTGATCCCAGGACCCTGAAATCATGATCAGAGCCGTAGGCAGCCGCTTAACCCACTGAGCCACCCAGGAGCCCCAGTAAGCTGCCTTAAAATCCTCATTATTTGACTGATTGCTGTCACAGTTCACTTTCCCTGGGAAGCAAACTCTGAGACAGAAGCTAGTGTGGGGGACATTTGTTAGGGACAGCTCTTGAGAATCACCACCTCAAAAGAAGGGGAAAGAAGGAGGAAGGAGCAGAGGGAGAAGGTGAGGAGCAGTACAGTATCAACAGAGACTCAGCTGATTCCACACTTAAGCTAGGATGATCCTGCATAGTTATCCCGAGTTGGGACACAGTGGCCAGGCTTTTTTTTTTTTTTTAAGATTTATTTATTGTTATATGCAACTAATGAATCACTGGATTCTACTTCTGAAACTAATAGTGCACTAGTTGTAATTAAATTGAATTTAAATAAAAATTTTTTAAGACATTTATTTATTTAAGAAAGAAAGAGCTGGTGAACAGAGGGAGGGGCAGAGGACAAGGGAGGAAATCTCAAGCAGACTCCCTACTGAGCATGGGACTCCATCTTAAGACCCTGAAACCATGAGCTGGGCCAAAATGAGGAGTCCGATGCTTAACTGACTAAGCCACCCAGGTGCCCCTCAGTGACCAGGATTTTGTTCTTCACCCCTCATATACTAGTCACTGGGTGAAGGCTTCCTCAGGGGAAGGGTGGGCATTGGTGTGCCTTCCAGCAGCACCCTCAAAACCTGGGGGAATACATCCTACAGTCCTGATAAGACATTTAGAAGACATGTTCCTGCATTCTGTACAATTACTTTACACTTTCAAGTATTACTCCTCTTAAGATTCAACTCCTTAAGCAACTGTTGTTGTGGCAGTAGGCTCAGAGGGCACAATTAGATGTTATAAATTTGTGCTGTGATACATTTTGAAAATAAGGTTTCTTTTTACCAGATAGTCATTAAATTTAAGATTATATAAGATACCTATCAATACTGTATTATAAAGCCTAAGCAATAGAAGAGAATGCCTGAACTTGTCATTCTTCTCGTCCATTCACAGAAGTTCATCTGTGAGGACAGTAGAAGCTAAGGAATTTATAACCAACGTGCAGTTTTTCAGAACTGCGCCACGTTTGTTAGAAACACTGTTTAACCTACTGCTGTATTGCATCACAAAAGATGGCACAGTGTTCTCAATAATATTTTCTAAACTACAGGTTCCTTTGATATGGCTTTGGTTCACGTGGACTTGAATATTATGTTCAGGAATCTTATTTAAAGTTTATCACTTGATTTTTAAAATGTATCACAAAGGACAACTTTACTGATACATGATTCCTTTATTATAACCAGGGAACTCTCTAAGATATCGGATTCTAGTACAGCCAGATAATGTAATTTTTCACAGCTTCAGGAATCAGACTTTTTGTATTTTCAGTTGCATCCACAGACATATAGACAAGTATTTTTTTATTTGATTCTAAAAACAATGTAAAAATTAGTAGAACAAAAGTCAGTTGTTTCCTGATATATGAGCAATGAAAATTGGAATTTGAAATTTAAAATACAATACCATTTACATTAGCACCCCCCTCAAAAAGCTGAAATATTGGGTACCTGGGTGGCTCAGTTGGTTAGGCAATTGCTTTCAGCTCAGGTCATGATCCTGGAGTTCCGGGATCAAGTCCCGCATTGGGCTCCCGGCTCCATGGGGAGTCTGCTTCTCTCTCTGACCTTCTCTTCGCTCATACTCTCTCTCATTGTCTCTCTCTCTCAAGTAAATAAATAAAATATTTTTTTTAAAAAAAGCTGAAATATTTAGGCATAAGTCTAATGAAATATGTGTAAGATCTTGATAAGGAAAACTGTAAAACTCTGATGAAATAAATCAAAGAAAATGTAAGTAAATAGAGAGATAGTCCATGTTCATGGCTGGGAACACTCACTGTTGTTAAGAAGTCATTTCTTCCCGTCTTGCTCTATATAGATTCAGTGCAATCCCAATCAAAATTCCAGCAAGGTCTCTTGTGGATATCAACAAATTGATTCTACAGTTTATATGGAGAGGCAAAGGCCCAGAATAGCCAACATAATACTGAAAAGAAGAACAAAGTCAGAGGACTGACACTAGCTAGTTTCAAGACTTAATGTAATATTTCAGGAATCAAGACTGGTATCAGCAAAAGAATAGAGAAACAGATCAATGGAACAGAATAGGGGGACCAGTAATATATACACTTATATATATCCAACTGGTCTTTGACAAAGGAGCAAAGGCAATTCAATGGAGAAAAGATGGTCTTTTCAACAAATGGTGTGGTGAACAACTGGACATACATATGCAAACTAATGAATCTAGACACACACAGATCTTAAACCCTTCATAAAAATTAACTCAAAATGGAACAGAGACCTAAATGTAAAATACAAAAGTGTAAAGCTTCTAGAAAATCTAGGTGACCTAGGGTTTGGCAATGATTTTTTAGATATAGTTCCAAAAGCATGAAATAAATAATTGACAAGTTGGATTTTTTAAAATTAAAAACTTATGCTCTGAAAAAGATAATGCTGTAAGAGACTGAAAAGACAAGCCACAGACTGGGAGAAAATATCTGCAGAAGACACCACTCTTAAAGAACTTGTATCAAAAATATACAAAGAACTCTTAAAACTCAACCTAATAAAACAACCCATGAATAAACAATCCAACAGCTCATTCACTGCTGGTGGGAATGCAAAATGGTGCAACCCTTTCAGACTGGACTCTTTCACTTAGCTGTGGAAGACAATTTGGCAGTTTCTTACAAAGCTAAACATACTCCTTACCTTAGATTTTAGCAATTGCCCACCTAGACATTTACCCAACTGAGTCAAAAACATGTCCACACAAAAACCTGCACATGAATGTTTATATCATGTTTATTCATGACTGATGAAATTTGGAAGCAATCAAGATGTCTTTTAATAGATGACGAGATACATAAACTATGGTACATCCATACAAATGGATTGTGTTTCAGTGTTAAATTAAAAAGAAATCAACTATCAAGCCATGAAAAGATGTAGGGGAAACTTAAATACATATAACTTAAGTGGAAGAATTCAATCTGTAAAGGCTGTAAGCATGTATGAGTCCAACTATATGACATTGTAGAAAAGGCAAACTGTATGGCCACCAGAGGTTTGAGAGGAAGAAGAAAGGATGGGATGAGTAGGTGACCCACAGATGTTTAGGTCAGTAAAACTATTCTTTATGATAAGTAATGGTGGGTGCATGACATTATGCATTTGTACAAACCCATACAATGAACCTTGATTTGAACTCTGGACCTTAATTAATAATAATGTGGCATTATTGGTTCAATTGTGACAAATTCACCACACTAATACAAAATGTTAGTAATAGGGGAAACTGAAGGAAGGGAGGGTATATGGGAACTCTGTACTTTCTATGCAATTTTTCTCAAAACTAACACTGTTCTAAAAATAGAATTTCTTAATAAAAAATAATAGCAAAACATCATTAGAATTTGATATGTTCCAATATAAATTAGGTTAATATAAGCAAAAAATGTGAAGTCTCTATCCTTGTACAGAACTGAATAGATGTATTTTCTTCCTCCTCTCCCTTACTTTTTTTCCTTCCCTCAATCCCCCAACCTTCCCAGATGCTTTTCATTATGAACAGAAAGTTCACATTAATAAAATGCAGATGGATGTTAAAGCGTATAAACAGATGCTCAACACCACTCAAAGTAAGAAATGCAAATTGAAACTAAACTGAAATACCGGTTGTCACCTATCAGACTAGCAGAAACCCGCAAGAGACATATTATTCTGGGTCTACCCAGGGGGAGGAATGCGTACCACATACTCAGCTGCTGGGAGTGCATACTGGCTCAACACCACGTATGAAACAATTTGGCAAAATCTGCTTGATTTGAAACTGCATGTGTCCATGGACCTAGCAGTTCTATATTTGGGATTTTATCTCACAAATATATTTGCATACACACAAAATGATAAATACATGGGGTTAATCACTACAGCATCCTTAATAATAACAAAATACTGGAAAGAACGTAAATGTCCATGAGGGTTAAGTAAATTTTAGTTGCTTTCTGCATACCAATATGGAAAGAGCCCTAGGGCGCCTGGGTGGCTCAGTCAGTTAAGTGTCTGACTCTTGATATCAGCTCAGTTCATGATCTCAGGGTCCTGGGATTAAGCCCTGCATGGGCTCTGCACTCAGTGGGGGTCTGCCCTCTCCCCTGCTACTCCCCCTCTCAATAAATAAGTAAAATCTTTTTAAAAAATATGGAAAGAGCTCTGATATTAGTAAGTCAAAAATCAAAGTGCAGAACAATATTGCTATATGTTCTTTTTATGTAAAAATAGCAAAAAGTAATGACATACTCATATTTACTTGTATATGCGAGTATGGGACACAGGAGGGCACTGACAGACAGGGGCAGAGGGAGAGCTTTCACTGGCTAGCTTTTTTTCCCCCTAACCAATACCTTTAAACATGTATTTCAAAAACCTAAGTACAAACATGAACATTTTAAAAATAAACTCAGAATAGCTAGGAAAGATTGTCTTTGCTATTGCCAAGCCTTAGGAATTATTTTTATCTGCCTATGAAAATCCCTCCCTTGAGAGTTTCCAGCAGGGTGATTGTTAATGTTATTTTGTAACTCTGAGGGTCCCTGGTGAAAACCTGACTTTGCCATAGAGGTAGTTCAGATTTCTCTGCTCTTCTAACAGTAATGTTCATGAAACACATCTAGTTGACTTGTTTAAGAAAGAGAAAAGTAAGAAACCAAGTTAAGAAAGATATTTTCTTTAAGAAAATATCTCAGTGGGGGCGCCTAGGTGGCTCAGTGGGTTAAAGCCTCTGCCTTTGGCTCAGGTCATGATCCCAGGATCCTGGGATCGAGCCCCGCATCAGGCTCTCTGCTCAGCAGGGAGCCTGCTTCCCCCTTTCTCTCTCTCTGTCTGCCTCTCTGCCAACTTGTGATCTCTGTCTGTCAAATAAATAAATAAAATCTTTAAAAAAAAAAAAAAGAAAATATCTCAGTGAAGAATATAAAGTTTAACTTTGATCTTGAAAAAAAAAAGTGTAGCTGTAGAGTCCTAGCCCTTTTCTTCTTTGACAGCAACTCTACTCAATTGTGTGAGGTTTCTCCCTTTTCGAGTAAAGACTCTTAAACCAGCTTTATTTTTTACCTCCTCTTTCTTCTACATCCACTGCCTCTATGCAGCTGGTTTTCCCACTTCCCTTGCTCTGACAAAGAAGTAAGATGTTACATTAAGGCAAAACCTGACAAGTGCCAGATATTGCTGGTAATTTCTAAAAGGAGTAGACATGAATGCTGAATCCTAGTGAGCCTAGGGGAAAGACAAGGTAGGAAGCATTCTTTATTGAAGCTGTCCCTAATGTATACTGAAATATGGGAAAGAAATCCAGTCCCCAGAAGCAAATGCTAGTGGAGGCTGTAGCCTTCCCTACCAGCGGCTATTTCTAAGAACTGAACACACCTGTGTTAGCTCCCTCTGCCTGGTGTTTTGCCTTCCCTTTCATCTGTGTTTGGACAGCTCCTGAGAAACTGACAACAGGGACAGGATATATTGCCTCTGCTGTAGGAAACATGGGCATAGGTTTAAAGCCATAGGACCTGAGAACTGATTAACAAGTATTTAGCTGAATTGTTTTTAGAAGGTTTCTTTCAAACTCTAGTTTGCTTTACCTGAAAATCTTTAGGAAATATATATGATAAGAGAATCATGTTAAATTTACCAGGAAGTTGGCACAGTAGTGCATAAACTTCTCATATACCTCCTATTTTTAATATCTAACATTACTATTATTAATGCACTCCTACTAATACATTATTATTAACTAAAGTTCATAGTTTATTCAGATTTCTGTACTTTTTTCTAAATGTCCTTTTTCTGTCCCAGGATTCCATCCAGACTACTGCATTGCCTTCGGTTGTCATGTCTCCTTAGTTTCCTCTTGGCTGTGACATTTCTCAGACTTTCCTTGTTTTTGACGACTTTGACAATTTTGAGGAGTACTGGTCAATATTTTGGACAACATCCCTCACTTGGGATTTGTCTAATGTTTTTCTCGGACTGTGGATTTGGGGGAGGAAGACCATGGAGGTGAAGTGCTCTTCTCATCAGGGGCATTCACGGTCAACATGAGTTATCAGTGTTCACCAGGTGAGGTGGTGTGTGTCAGGGTTCTGCACTATAAAGGTGCTCTGTTGTGCCCATTCCATATATACTCTTTGGAAGGAGGTCCCTATGCTCAGCCCACACTTAAGGGGTGGGTCATTATGCTTTTTTGGAATTCTTCACAAGGGAAATTTGTCACTTTCCCCCCCATGTATTTATTTATACGATCATTTGTTTGTATCAATATAGATTCGTGGATATTTATTTTATATTTTGGGTTATTGGCCTTTGGGGGCTCTTTTAGTTGGCTCCTCTGTCTCTTTGATAGCCCCCCCCTCATTTATGTGTATGTGCGTGTGTGTGTTTCCTTTTTTGAGCTCTCCTTACTTTCTGGCATGATTAAATGCTCCAGGCTCATCTTATGTATTTCCTGCCCCAGTCCTAGAATCAGCCATTTCTCCAGTGAGCTCTAGTTCCTTGTATTGAAGAATGAGATTAGAAACCAAGATCTGGGGGCGCCTGGGTGGCTCAGTGGGTTAAAGCCTCTGCCTTCAGCTCAGGTCATGATCCCAGGATCCTGGGATCGAGCCCCGCATTGGGCTCTCTGCTTCATGGAGAGCCTGCTTCCTCCTCTCTCTGCCTGCCTCCCTGCCTCCCTGCCTACTTGAGATCTCTCTCTCTGTCAAATAAATAAATAAAAAGAAAGAAAGAAAGAGAAAAGAAAAGAAAAGAAACCAAGATCTGAGGTGCCTGGGTGGTACAGGTGAGTTAGACATCCAACTTTTGGTTTTGGTTCAGGGCTGTGGTATCAGCCCCCATGTCTAGCTCCACGCTTGGCCCAGAGTCTGCTTGGGAATCTCTCTCCCTCTGCCCCCCTACTATGATCTCTCCCTCTCTAGGATAAAAATAAATAAATCTTAAAAAAAAAAAAAAAAGAAGAAGAAGAAGAAGAAACCAAGATCTGGTGCATTCCTTTGCTTTTAATTCATCTGAGTCTTTGTATTTAAGGTGGATTTCTTATAGATAATATATAGTTAAGCTTTGCTTTTTATCCACTCTGGTATTCTCTCTTAGTACATTTAGACCATTTACATTTAAATGATAATTGATATATAGTTGGGTTAATATTACCATGCTTTTAACTGTTGCCTATTTGTTATATTTGCTTTTTATTTCTTTTAAATACCACTTACAAAAAGTCTTTCTCCTTCACACTGAAAGACAATTTTGCTAGCTGTAAACTTTGATTTGGTGGGGTTTCTTCCCATACTTTATAAGCACTTCATTTCATTCTCTTCTTGCTGGCATGTTCTTACCCTTGTTCCCCCGTCTGCAAGGTGTTTTTCTCCTCTCTGGCTTCTCTCAAGATTATCTCTTTGGTTTTCTGCAGTTTTGAATATGATATGCCTAGGGATAGACTTTTGGCATTTATCCAACTTGATGTTTTATGGGCTTCCTGGATCTTTGACTTGATGTCTGTCATTAATTTGGGGAAGTTCTCTGGTACTACTTCTTCAAATATTTCTTCTGTTCCATTCTTTCTTTGTTCTTCTTCTGGGATTATAATTATGCATATGTTACACCTTTTACTCTTGTCTTACAGTTGTTGGATATTTTCTTGTTGGTTTTTGTTGTTGTTGTTTTCATTCTTTGTATTGACTCAGACTGGGAAGTTTCTTTTGACCTATCTTCAAGATTGCTGATTTTCCTCAGCTGTGCCCAGTCAACTGACAATCCTATCAAAAGCATTGTTCATGTCTTTTAGAGTTTTTAATTTCTAGCTTTCCACTTTGATCGTTCCTTACATTTTTCATCTCTGTGCTTACATTATTTGTTTGTTCTTAACATTTTGTCTACTTTTCCCAGTAGAGCCCTTAACAATACTAATCATAGTTATTTTAAACTCCCTGTTACAGATTCTGTTCCAGAATCTGTTATGCCTGAGTCTGGTGCTGATGATTTCTTCATCTGTTCAGAGTGTGTTTTCCTTGTCTTATGGCATGCCTTATAATTTCTTGTTGAAAGCCAGACCTGTTGCATCAGGCAGTAGCAGCTGAGGTAAAGTAGGCCTTTGGTGTCAGGATTTGTGTTAATCTGGCTGGAAATTGGGCTGTACTTGATGCTTATTTTGGCCATAGATACCACAGGCTTTAAATTCCCATTCTGTCCTTGTTTTTTTCTCCCTCTTTAGGTTGGGCTTCCCTGCGTTTCCCTCCTCAGAGAAAGGGTGGATTGCAGCTCTTTTAACTGTAATATAACTATTATACTGGAGCCCTGTTGGTGTGTGATAAGCTGTTGAGGAGGGGACCAATTCTCTGATTTTTAGATCAACCATCCAGACTACTGCATCAGGCTTTAAGTGAGGCAGTGTTTCAGGAGAGTGGTCTCCAAAAGTGTTGTTAAATGAGTAGAGCTCTCGCCTGCCCCTGCCCCCTTCCCTGTCTGCGGTGCTCCACACTACTTCTTTGAAGCCCTGACTGCCATTCCCTCTGTTTTATTTTTGTTTTCCCTGCATGAGACAGGAAGGCTGGAGAGGCAGGAGTGGGGAGGAATTTCCTTACTGAAACTGGAACCACGGTCTAAAATTTGCTCTGGTAAAGTCCTTCCTCCTAGAGAGTAAGCCTTTTGTATGGAGAAGGCTATGAACAGTATTTCATAATGCCTACTCCTCCTTTCTCCCTGTAAGATCTGTGAGGTTATCCTTCTTTTGTTATCAGTATGAGAACCAGATTGGGTTCCTGGAGGGAACACCTATGAAAGTATGGGGCCCCTAGCACTCTACCCTTTAATGGTTTCCCACTTATGCTGATCATGCCCAGCCACCAACAATTCATCAAAATCACTTTTTAAGTGTTCCTATCAGTTTATGGCTCTGGCAGTTTCCATTCTGAGTAAGTAGATCTTGGTTGCTACAGCTCTTTAGATGTACCTAACTCCCCAGATTTTGAGCAGTGCTTCACCCTTGATTCTTTGACAGGTCTAAGAAAAGTAGTTGGTCTTCCATTTGTCCAGTGTTTTATTGTTGTATTGACAGGAGTGAAACTTCTAAGCTTTCTTCACATGTTGGAGCTAAAACCAGAAGTGCTCAAAAGTCTTTTTTGAAGAGATGTTATTTGATTTCATATAAATTTGCCAGTTACCAAAATGGTAAATCAAAGCATATATTCAGGAGTAAATATGCTGAATTTTGTTTTAGGGAAACATGAAGCAAATGTTTCAATAACTGAGCATACTATTTGCTCACTAATAGTAGCAGTGAAAGGTCCACTGTGGAGGGGACAGAAATCTGAGGCCCTCCTGCTCCATACCCGTGGTCTTTCTGGCTCTTCTCCTCTGCAGAATAGATTTTCCCATGAAAATGGACCTGACACTCAGTTTATTGACTGTCTGTCACCTGCCATCCAGTTAATCAGCTGACACCTTTGGTGTGGTTTGGTGCTAGAGATGTGAAGCCCATTGGTTCCGGCACAAGTTTTCAATTTAAAATCATATTTTGTCCAGCATCATATCTCCTAAAACTGTTGCTAGTGACATTGTAGCCTTCAGCAAAACATGTACATATGCAGATGACCAGTGTTAACTGTATTAGAATGAGGATGAAAGTAAGAGGAGGTGCTTTCTCTTTTCATTTATAAACAGATAACCATCTGATTTTTAGGAGGTCCCCATTGAAGGACTCTAATATTCTTTGCAGTAATTTCTTTCTTCAGAAGAATGGCCAATTAGTTAAATACCTGCCACTAAGGTTTGGATGCCCAAACTGAGTTGAAGGTGGTCAGAAACTAATCTGACAAAATAGTAACACAGGAACTTCAGAAAGTAGCATTTCTGGGACACCTAGGTGGCTCAGTAGGTTAAGCGTCTGCCTTCGGCTCAGGTCATGATCTCAGGGTCCTGGATTTGAGTCCCACATCAGGCTCCCTGCTGAGCAGAGAGCCTGCTTCTCCTTCTGCCTCTGCTGCTCCCCTTGCTTGTGCCCTCTCTCTCTCTCTCTCTCTCTCTCTGACAAATAAATAAATAAACTCTTGAAAAAAAATTAAGTAATATTTCTGTGTCTTGACTACTCACCATTTGTCAGGTGCAACAGTGGGAAAGGAGGCTCACTGACCTGCACCTTGTCCTGTCCTCTGTGCAGATGCCTCCCTGGCTCCCAAGCCTGTGCTCTCCCACCCACAATGTCTTCACGGAACATCCTGAGGCAGGTTGTTGGGGGGGAGGCAACAGCAGTGCGTACAGTGAAGAACCTAGAACTTCGTTGTCAGCCCTGACATATTCTCTGTAGGTCAGTTTCTTGCCCTTAAAGTAATGAACTGATTGAAAGGCTCACTCAGCTTCTTATAGCTCTAAAATCTCTGCATTACTGATGGGACAAGAGACATCACTACCTACCAGGTGGCCCTTCTCTGGAAGCTCTTTGCCATGATTTCCTTCTCTATGTATCAGATGGGCTTCACAACAATTGTGTAGCATAATAAGAGTAAAGGAGGATGAAGCTCCAGCAAAGGAGGGGGAAGCACAGGCCTTGCAGGGATGGTGCAGAAGCAGCAGCTCCTGGAGGGGCCCCATTTCAGAGGCCAAGTCCAGAGAGGGTCTTGGCAAATTGAAGCTCGTCCAAAGCAGGTAGGTGGAACCAAGAAGATGGGACAGAGCTTTCTGCCCAGTAGTGTCAAAGAAATGCCAGGTAGCTTTACTTCATTTTTGGTCCTTGAAGAAGTGGTATTAAACATGATTGGTTCTCATTTAGCTCTGTAATGAACAAATGTTTCCCATGGCCGTGGCATCTAAATTACAAGGAAAACAACAGCAACAAAACTAGAAGGAAAACAAAAGACTAAGAGGGAAGGAGATGAAGTCTGTGAACACAGAGCCATCCTGAGATCACAGCTTTATGTCACATATGTCACATTCTGCTGTCACCACGGTGAAGGGAGAAGAACTCTCCTCCTGTCTTATACCTGTAGCTTGGGATTCCCACCGCCATTGGGCCTTTGAGACTTTTTTTTCCAACTTAAAGATTCTTCCAGTGTCCACCATGCCTGTGTATCTCTGAAGATAAACAGTGTTAGTTGAGGCCAGTACATAAAGGACTGTTTAGCTGGCCCCAGACTGGATCTTAAAAGGAAGTAATTATGTTTCCTGTAAAACTTCACATGTGGAGTCTCCTGAGCCTTGCCCTCCTCACTCTCTGTCACTGACCAGGCAAGCACCAGGCAGGTGACTTAAGCAGGCTGATTGTGTGTCTTTCTTGCACTTTGGTAGAGCCACCACCCCTCAGAGGGCCCTCGGAGTGCACCATGGCTTGCCTTTGTGACAACAAGTGTATGTTTCTCCAGCGCTATTTAAATTTTCACTTGATTGTCCAATTTAAGTAAATGAAGTAAGTATATAGTGAAACAAAACCACAATCTTAGGGTATCACTTTGCTTGTAGGCCTTAGAAAACATTTCCAAGTACAGTTATTAAGTGTTGCTTGGCTTTTTTCCTTGTCAAGTGATCAAAATAATTGTTGGAAAAACAACTCCAAATAAAATGTAACTCTCCTACAGATTGCACTTTCATAGTCATCAAATCTGGCCTAGAAACTGCTTTGTACATGGAATGTAGCTGTGAATGGAAAGAGAAAAAGTTTTGCATATGTAAATCGCTTCAACACTTCATAGGACTGCTCTTGGATGACATCAGAATTGCCAAGGCCTTGAAAGCCCGCTTCTTCACCCCGCTGACCAAAGACAATGCCATCACTCAGGGTCTTTCACCTATAAGGTGCTAATCTTGCTAATCTTTTGTTAGCAAGTCTCAACAATGGTGATTATACTTTCAAAAGGGAAGAGCTGATGAGGTATTCAGCTTAATTTACTTGTAACCCTTTAATTCCTTCTGTTCGTTTGGTCTAATTGGCATTGGTTCTATTAACTGGTAAGATGGAAGAAGAAGTAAAAGAATTTTTATGTTTTTATTATAATCAGTTTCTCTTCTCTGTCTTACTATTTTAATCAACTAACTCTCCTAACATTTTTTCATTGCTTTTTTCCCTGTACACTTATTTTAGATTCCAACTTTCCACTAACCTTTTCAGCCCAACTCTTCACTCATTTGACTGATCTTGAGAAATAGCTCATGTAGACAAGCCAAAGGTCTAGGGTCTTTGTGATGATGGTGACTCCCTGTCATGCCCTGTGTACATCCTCAATGCACCAAGCATGCACCATGACCTTGGTCAGGAGCATAATGTACTGTTATCACAGGAGATACCCTGCCCACCCTGCATCCCTTGGGTCCATCCGTGACCCACCAGGTATTAAGAACTGAAGACACTGTACAAGAAGCCTCCTTTGAAACTACAGAGAAGATTCCTATTCATTGTGTTATTGAGACAAAGACATATTTTTTTAATGCTTTCTCATTCATTTGCATGGAATATCTTTTTACATCTTTTCACTTTTATGCTATGTGTGTCCTTAATTCTAAAGTGAGTCTCTTGTAGATAGCATATAGTTGGATCCTGTTTTTTATCCATTTAGCTACTCTGTGTTTTTCAGAGTTTAATCTGTTTACATTTAAAGTAATTACTATAGTAGCAAATTTTCTGTTGCCATTTCATTTTCTGTGTGTCTCATAGTTATTTTCTTCCTCTTTTTCTTCTCAATGCCTTTCTTTGTGTTTCATCGATCGATTGATTGATTGATTGATTTTTTTTTGTACTGCCTTACTTTGGTTCTCATTTCTCTTTTGTGTCTCTTCTATAGGTACTTCTTGTGGTTAACATGGTGGGTATATAAAACATAGTTATAACCTGGGTGGCTCAGTTGGTTGGACGACTGCCTTCGGCTCAGGGCGTGATCCTGGAGTCCCGGGATCGAGTCCCACATCAGGCTCCCAGCTCCATGGGGAGTCTGCTTCGCTCTCTGACCTTCTCCCCTCTCATGCTCTCTCTCACTGTCTCTCTCTCTCAAATAAATAAATAAAATCTTTAAAAAAAAATATCTATTTTAAACTGATAAAAACTTTATTCACATACAAATCTCTGCTCCTTTACATGTCTCCCCTCCAATTTTATGTTATTGATGTCACAGATTATGTTTTTTATATACGTATTCATTCACATAGTTTTATAGTTATTTTGTATGCTTTTATCCTTTAAGTTGTACATGAATTAAAAACAATGTGTACACCACCACTACAGTATTACAGGATTCTGTGTTTGTCAATATTTACTTTTGTAATATTTGGTAATGTGTAATGTGATAATATTTACTATATGTTTGTATATGCTTTTGTGTTGCTGTCTAGCATCCTTTATTTCAACATGATGGATGCCCGTTAGCATTTCTTGTAAGGTAGATCTGGTGGTGATGAATTCTCTCAGCTTTTATTTATCTGGAAAGGTCTTAATTTCTCCTTCACTTTTGAAGGACAGTTTTGCTGAATTTAGTATTCCTGGATGACAGGGTTATTCTTTCAGCATATTGAATATATCATCTCACTCCCTTCTAGCTTGTATTATTTCTGCTAAGAAACACTCTGATAATTTTATGGGTCCTTTCTTATAGGTCTGCTGCTTTTAAGATTTTCTCTTTTTCTTTCAACAATTTGATTACATTGTGTCTCAGTGTGGGCCTTTTGGGTTTATCTAGTTGGAATCTTTTGTGCTTCTTGAATTTGTGTGTCCATTTCCTTTCTCAGACTTGGAACTTTTTGACACTTGTTTCTTCAAATAAGCTCTCTGACTTTTAATCTCTTCTCTTTCTGGGACTCCCAGAATGTGTATATTGGTCTGTTTGTTGATGTACCTTAAGTCCTTAGGCTTTCTTCATTCTTTTTTTTTTTTCCTTCCATTCCTCTGACTTGACAATTTCAAATGGCCTCTCTTCGGGTTCACTGATTCTCCTGCTTGAACAAGGCAGCTGTTGAGCCCATCTGGTGAATTTTTCAATTATTGAAATCTTCAGCTTCAGAAGTTCTGTTTGGTTCTTTTATAGTTTCTGTCTCTTTGTTTATATTCTCATTTTTTTCATGCATTATTTTCCAGATTTCAGTTAGTTTTCTTTCTTGTAGCCCATCGAGTTTCTTCAGGTTAATTATTTTGAATTGTCAGGTAATTTATACATTTCTGTTTCATTAGGGTTGGTTTTTCAAGATTTATTACTTTCCATTGATTGTGCCATGTATCCCTGTTTCTTCATATGCCTTATTACTTTTCAGTGAGGTTTTTGCATTTAAAAAAATAGCCACCTCTCCCAGTCTTTACAGACTAGCTGTAAAAACTCCATCAGTCAGCCCAGCTAGAGAGCTGGAGGTGTCTCACACCTTTTCTGGGAGTGTGTCTTCTCTGAACTTGTGCATGTAATTTCCCAGTTAGGAAGGTTGTCAGTTTCATTTTCAGGAGTTTATGATTTCTTGTTCCTTCCATTGTCTGTCTGCAGTACTGCAGGTACTTCAGCATGCCACCAAGCTCATGTTGCTCTTAGTGACCCCCAGGCATCCAAAACATGTCACATCCTTTCCAGGACTGAGTCTACTGAGATAGAAATCAGTCCCTGGGGCAATGCCCTGAAAACCCAGAACATTGGATATATGTTCGACTCTTCTCCTCTCCTGAGGGAGAAGCCATGAGTTGGGTATTTTCTCCCAATTGTGCTTAGTTGTGCCAGCTTGGAGGAGGAGCTATTGCAGGTGAAATCCAGTGACTTTTCTTATGTATTTCAAAGTAGCCATTCTTGACTTTGTGCTTTCTTGGAGTACTGCAACTTCTTAACTGGTAAAGGCTTTTTGGACGGTATATTGTTGTTAGGTCTGTATCTCAGTGGAGGAACAAGGTTTAGGCTTTCTATTTCAGCGTCTTGTCGACTTCAGTCTGGCCTCTAAGTCTTTCATAGGAGCCTGGTATGACTGTGGGTGTGGCTTTTCTCTTGGGCCTAGCAGTCCCACACAAGGACTCTCCCAGATGATCACATGCTTTCTTTAAAGGGCAAGTCACTGGCTTTAGTGCAAGAGAAGAACCTTGCGGTCTCTCTGTTACAAGGTGGCATAACAAAGGGCTCCCTGTGGCCCTAGTTTTTCTGAAGGTAGCTTTTTAATACATTCACTTTGGTGAACACTCCCTGTCCCAATCCTTTCCTATTGTGGGGCTGAATCTGACATTGGTGTCTTTCTGAGTCTTCTTTGGGAGGACCTGCCTTTATGTCAGGAGATGTGCTACACTTTCTGCCTCATCAGTCCTATATTCAGAATTTCGACAAATTCTCTTGGTTCTTCTCATTCTTTTTTTTCCCTTTCTTCTTTCTTTATCTTTTTATTTTTTTTAAATTCAATTAATTAACATATAATGTATTATTGGTTTCAGAGGTAGGGGTCACTGATTCATCAGTCTTATATAATACCTAGTAGTCATTACATCACGTGCCCTCCTTAATGTCCATTACCCAGTTAACCCAACCCCCCTCCTCTCCAACAACCTGTTTGTTTCCTATGATTAAGAGTCTCTTCTGGTTTGTCTCCCTTTCAGATTTTTGTCTTGTTTTATTTTTTCTTTTCTTCCTCTGTGCTCCTCTGTTTTATTTCTTAAATTCCACAGGTGAGTGAGATCGTGTGATAATTGTCTTTCTCTGATTGACTTATTTTGCTTAGCAAAGTACCCTGTAGTTCCATCCACATCATTGCAAATGCTAAGATTTCATTTTTTATGGCTGAATAGTATTCCATTATATATATATATACATATATATGTATATATATATTCCATTTTTATCCACTCATCTATTGATGGACATCTGGGTGCTTTCCATAGTTTGGTTATTGTGGGCTTTGCTGCCATAAACACTGGGTTGTAGGTACCTTTGGCTCACTACATTTGTATCTTTGGGGTAAATACCCAGTAGTGCAATTGCTGAGTCATAGAATAGCTCTATTTTCAATTTTTTGAGGAAACTCCGTACTGTTTTCCAGAGTGGTTGCACCAGTTTGCACTCCCACCAATCTTTGCCAACAACTCTAGTTTTCTGAGTTGTTAATTTTAGCCATTCTGACTGGTATGAGGTGGTATCTCATTGTGGTTTTGATCTGTATTTCCCTGATGCCGAGTAATGTTGAGCACTTTTCATGTGTCTGTTGGCCATTTGGATGTCTTCTTTGGAGAAGTATCTGTTCACGTCCACTGCCCACTTATTGATTGGATTATTTGTTCTTTGGGTGTTGAGATTGGTAAGTTCTTTATAGATTTTGGATACTAGCCCTTTATCTGATAAGATATTTGCAAATATCTTCTCCCATTCTGTTGGTTGTATTTTGGTTTTGTCAGCTGTTCCCTTTAAGGTAAAAAAGTTTTCCATCTTAATGAATTCCCAATTGTTCATTTTTACCTTTGTTTCCCTTGCCTTTAGAAATGTGTCTAGCAAGAAGTTGCTGCATTGAGGTCACAAATGATGCTTGCCTGTGTTCTCCTCTAGGATTTTGATGGATTCCTGTCTCACATTTACATCTTTCATCCATTGTCTATTTTTGTGTATGGTGTCAAGGAAATGGTCCAGTTTCATTCTTCTGTATATATACAGCTGTCAAATATTCCCAACACCATTAGTTGAAGTGACTGTCTTTTTTCCATTGGATATTCTTTCCTGCATTGTTGAAGACTAGTTGACCACAGAGTTGAGGGTCCATTTCTGGGTTCTTGATTCTGTTCCATTTACCTTTGTATCTGTTTTTGTGTCAGGACCATACTGTGTTGATGATTACAGCTTTGTAATAGAGCTTGAAGTCCAGAATTGTGGGGTCACCAGCTTTGGTTTTCTTTTTCAACATTCCTTTGACTATTTGAGGTCTTTTCTGGTTCCATACAAATGTTAGGATTATTTGTTCCAGCTCTTTGAAAAAAAGTTAACGTATTTTGATAGGAATTGCATTGAATGTGTATATTGCTCTAGGTAGCGTAGACACTTCAACAATATTTGTTCTTCCAATCCATGAGCATGGAACATTTTTCCATTTCTTTGGGTCTTCCTCAATTTCTTTCATGAGTGTTCTGTGGTTTTCTGAGTACAGATTCTTTGTCTCTTTGGTTAAGTTTATTCCAAGGTATCTTATGACTTTGGGTGCAGTTCTATATGGGATTGACTCCTTGATTTCTCTTTTTTCTGTCTCATTGTTAGTGGATAGAAATGTAACAGATTCCTGTGCATTGATTTTTATATCCTGCCACTTTGCTGAATTCCTATATGAGTTCTCGCAAATTTGGAATCTTTCAGGTTTTTCACATAGAGTATTGTGTCATCTGTGAAAAGTGAGAGTTTGACTTCTTCTGTGCTGATTTGGATGACTTTTATTTCTTTTTGTTCTCTGATTGCTGAAGCTAGCACTTCTAGTACTATGGTGAATAGCAGTGGTGATAGTGGACATTCTTGCCATGTTCCTGACCTTAGCAGGAGAACTCTCATTTTTCCCCTTTGTGAATGATAGTCACTGTGGGTTTTTCATAGATAGCTTTTATGATACTGAGTTATGTTCCCTCTATCCCTACACTGTGAAGAGTTTTAATCAAAAAAAGGAGGCTGTATTTTGTTAAATATTTTTCTGAATCTATTGAAAGGATTATATGGTTCTTGTCCTTTCTTTTATTAACTTAGTATATCATATTAATGTACTGTATCATACTGTAGTGTATCACATTGATTGATTTGTGGATGTTGAACAACCCTTGCATTCCAGGAATAAATGCCACTTGGTCATGGTGGGTAATCCTTTTAATGTACTGTTGGGTCTTATTGACATTGAGAATTTTGGCATCTGTGTTCATCAGGGATATTGGTCTATAATTCTCCTTTTTGGTGGGGCCTTTGGTTTTAGAATCAGGATAATGCTGGCCTCATAAACGAGTTTGGAACTTTTCTTTCCATTTCTATTTTTTTAAACATCTTCAGAAGAATAGGTATTAATTCTTTCAGTGTTTGCTAGAATTCCCCTGGGAAGTCATCTGGCCCTGGACACTTGTTTTTTGGGGGATTTTTAAATTTTTTTACTGGTTATGGGTCTATTCAGGTTTTCTGTTTCTTCCTGTTTCAGTTTTGGTAGTTTATATGTTTGTAGGAATGCATCCTTTCTTCCAGATTGCCTAATTTGCTGGCTTATAGTTGCTCATAATATGTTCTTATAATTGTTTGTATTTCTTCAGTGTTGGTGGTGATCTCTCCTCTTTCATTCATGATTTTATCAATTTGGGTCTTATCTCTTTTCTTTTTGCTAAGTCTGACTAGAGGGTTATTAATCTTATTAATTCTTTCAGAGAACCAACTCTCAGTTTCATTGATCTGTTCCACGGTATTTTGGTTTCTATGCATTGATTTCTGCTCTAATATTTATTAATTCTTGTCTCCTGCTTGGTTTAGGCTTTATTGGCTGTTCTTTCTCCAGCTCTTAGGTGTATGGTTAGGTTGTGTATTTGAGACCTTTCTTGTTTCTTGAGAAAAGCTTGTATTACTATGTACTTCTCTCTTAGGACTGCCTTTGCTGCATCCCAAAGGTTTTGAACAGTTGTGTTTTCATTTTCATTTTTTTCCATGAATTTAAAAAAAATTTTCTTTAATTTTCTCATTGGCCCATTCATTCTTTAGTGGGGTGCTCTTTTTTTTTTTTTTTAACATTTTATTTATTTATTTGTCAGAGAGAGAGAGAGCACAAGCAGGCAGAGGCAGAGAGAGAAGCAGGCTTCCTGCTGGACAAGAAGCCCAATGTGGGACTCAATCCCAGGACCCCAGGATCATGACCCGAGCTGAAGACAGTAGCTTAACCGACTGAGCCCCCCCCAGGCGCCCCAGTAGGATGCTCTTTAACCTCATTTTTTTTTTTTTTAAGTTCTTTATTCTTGTGATTGAGTTCCAGTTTCACAGCACTGTGGTCTGAAAATATTCAGGGAATGATCCTAATCTTTTGGTACCAGTTGAGACCTGATTTGTGACCTAGTATGTGGTATATTCTGGAGAATGTCACATGGGCACTTGAGAAGAATGTGTATTCTGTTGCTTTAGAATGGAATGTTCTGAATACATCTCTGAAGTCCATCTGGTCCAATGTGTCATTCAGAGCCCTTGTTTCCTTGTTGAACTTCTGCCTAGATGATCTGTCCATTGCAGTGAGTTGGGGGGGGTGTTAAAGTCCCCTACTACTGTTGTTTTATTATCAATGTGTTTCTTTAATTTTTTTTATTAATTGATTTACATAATTGGCTGCTCCCACGTTAGGGACATAAAAACTTAGAACTGTTAGATCTCCTTGTTGGAGAGACCTTTTAGTTATGATATAATGTCCTTCCTCATCTCTTATTACAGTATTTGGTTTTAAATATAATTTGTCTGATATAAGGATTGCTATCCCAGCTTTCTTTTGTTATTTATTAGCATGAAAAATTATTTTCCACTCTCTCACTCTAAATCTGGAGGTGTCTTTGGGTCTAAAATGAGTCTCTTGAAGACAGTGTACTGATGGGTCTTACTTTTTTATCCATTCTGATACCCTGTGTCTTTTGATTGGGGGCATTTTGCCCATTTAACTACTGAATGATATGAATTTAGTGCCACTGTATTATCTGTAAAGTTCCTACTTCTATATATTGTCTCTGTTCCTTTCTGGTCTGTGTTACTTTTGGGATCTCTCTCTGCTTAAAGGATCCCCTTGAGTATTTTTTTGCAGGTCTGGTTTAATGGTCACAAATTCATTTAGTTTCCGTTTGTCCTGGAAGGCTTTTATCTCCCCTTCTATTTTTGAATGATATCCTAGCAGGATAAAGTATTCTTGGCTGCTTATTTTTGTCATTTAGCACCCTGAATGTATCACGCCAGTCCTTTCTGGCTTGCCAGGTCTGTGTGGATAGGTATGTTGCCAGTCTAATATTTCTACCATTGTAGGTTACAGGCCTCTTGTCCCAAGCTGATTTCAGGATATTCTCTTTGTCTTTGAGATCTGAAAACTTCACTATTAGATGTCAGGGTGTTGACACACACACACGCACACACACACACACAAATAAATACAAGGAAAGGATAGAATGTAAATGTAAAAATGATAATAAATGATTTTTAAAAAGAATTGATTAAATAAATTGGTTAAAAGGGAAAGAGAAAAAAATTAAAATTGAAAGACTAAAGAATTGTGGTGGAAAAAAACCATGAATTCTATATACTATTTTCCTCTAGCTCTGGAGTTTTATAGTTATCTATGATTGATAAACATGATCTTGGCTGGATGTTCTTGCTGATCTTCTGGGGGAGGGGCCTGCTGCAGTGATTCTCAAATGTGTTTGCCTGAGGCAGAATTGCACCACCCTTGCCAGGGGCCAGGCTAAGTAATCTCCTCATGTTCAGTCTCAGTAGCCTTTGTTCCGTGAAAGCTTTCCATAGAGCTCTGGAGGACGGGAATGAAGATGGTGGCCCCCCAATCTCTGGCCCCTGAGCCAAGAGCTCCGGCCCCCCTCTTCAGGGTGCCCTCAGGGAAAAGCAGTCAAATTATTCCTGTCTCCCTTGTCTCTCTGTGCATTCCATGCTCACCTAGCCTGTGACCAAGGATTTCTGTCTCAGGCACACAACCCTGTTTTGAGTTTCCAAACCCCATAGACTCCTATGGTGTGCTCCCCTACCACTCCTCCCTGGGGTGGAAGGAGGGGGTCTTGCTGCAGTTCTGCCACTCGCTGGGCCCCTACTCAGAGAGCAGTCACCCAGCTGTGCTGAGGTTCATGGTTTATTGCAATCCAGACCTTAGCGCCCGCTGTGTTTGCAGCTGGCTTCCCAGCTCCAGTGCTTGGTAACTCTGCCACAGTCAGGAATCCCTTGTCTTTCCGTGACCCCTGAGAATCCTAAGACCACACTGCCCCACCTAGGATTGTGCCCTGCTTTGCCACCTGAGCATCTTTCAGGCAGGGACGTCTGTCACCAAGAACAGATTTCTAAGAGTTCTTTTCCCTGTTGTATACTTTTGCTTTCTTTGTCATAAATTAATTGACCATATATGCTTGTGTTTATTTCTGGGCTTTCCATTCTGTTTCATTTATGTCAATACTGTGCTGTTTGAGTGCTATAACTTTGTACTGCTATTTGAAATCAGCGAGTGTAGGACCTCCAGTTTTGTTCTTTCTCAGGATTGTTTTGGCTATTTGAGGTCTTTTGTGGTCCCATGCAAATTTGAGAATTATTCTAGTTCTATGAAAAAAATACCATTGGAATTTGATATGGATTGCATTGAATCTGTAGATTGCTTTGGGTAGTATAGACACTTTAATAATAATAATTCTTTCAGTCCATGAGTGCTAAATATCTTTCCATTCATTTCTGTCTTCTTCAGTTTATTAATGTCTTATAGTTTTTATAGTACAAGGCTTTCACCTCTTGGGCCAAATTTATACTAGCTATTTTATTCTTTTTGATACAGTTGTAAATGAGATTATTTTCTTGATTTCTCTTTCTGATAACTTGTTATCAGAGAACAGAAATGGAACAGATTTTTGTATAATGATTTTTTTATCTGAAAATCTATGGAATCCATTTATTCTAGAAGTTTTTTGGTAGCATCTCTAGGGTGTTCTATATATAACATCATGTCATCTGCAAATAGTGACAGTTTTATTTCTTCCTTTCTAATTTATATGCCTTTTGTTTCTTTTCCTTGACTAATTGCTTCCTAGGACTTCCAGTACGTACTGTGTTTAATAAAAGTAGGAATAGTGGTCGTTCTTGCCTTTGTTCTTGATCTTAGAGGGAAAAGCTTTCAGCTTTTCACCATTGAGTATGATGTCACCTGTGGGTTTGTTATCTATGGCCTTTATTATGTTGAGGTACATGTCCTTTATACCCACTTTGTTGAGAGTTTTTGTCATAAATTGATGTTGAATTTTGTCAAATGCTTTTACTGCATTATCATTCATTTTGTTAATGTAGTGCTGATCTATTTGCAATTGTTGAATCATCCTTTCGTCATTGGAATAATTCCCACTTGATCATGGTATGATCGTTTTAATGTGTCTTAAATTCAGTTTGCTAATATTTTGTTGGTGGGGGAGTTTGCATCTATTTTTATCCCCAGCCTATAATTTTCTTTTTTTGTGATGTCCTTGTCTGGTTTTTGGAGCAAGGTTATGCTGGCCTTATAAAATGAGGAGAGCTTTCCATATTTTTCAATGTTTTGGAAGAGTTTGAGAGGGATAGGTATTAAATCTTATTTGAATGTTTGGTAGAATTCAGTAATAAAACCATTTGATCCTGGACTTTCATTTGTTGGGAGCTATTGATTACTGATCCAATTTCTTAATAATCAGCCTGTTCCAATTTTTTATTTCTTCATGATTCAGTCTGGATGATTTTCTGTTTCTAGGAATTTATCCATTTCTTCTAGGTTGTCCGATTTGTTGGCCTGTCATTGTGCCTAGTAGTTTGTTAGGATCCTTTGTATTTCTGTGGTATCAGTAATTTCTATTCCATTTCTGATTTTATTTATTTGAGCCCTCTCTTTTTTTCTTGAGGAATCTAAAGATGTGTTAATGTTGTTTATTATTTCAAGGAATCTGCTCTTAGTTTCACTGATCCTTTTCTATTTTTAGTCTCTATTTCATTTATTTCCATTCCAATCTTTATTATTTCCTTTCTTCTACCAACTTTGGGCTTTATTTGTTCTTTTTTTCCTTCTAGTTCCTTTAGGGTTTAAAGTTAAACGGTTAATTTGAATTTCTCTTATTTCTTGAGGCAGGCCTATATTGCTATGAACTTCCCTCTTAGAACTGTTTTTGCTGGAACCCATAGATTTTGGTATGTTGTATTTCTGTTTGTCTGAGGTTTGCTTCTTAAGAGCCTAATTCCATATTTTTTTTCAATCTTGGATCTATTAATCATTTCTTATTAATTGGCATTTGGCATGTAATTTGGTAATCAGCAGAGGATGCTCTTTTGGAGTTTCTTTTATTCAGTGGTGGCTGGACTCTGAATGGAAAGAGGTACTATGGCCGACATTCCACTGTAGAGATCAAATTATCTTTTCAGAATTCTAAGAACTATCTCTAATTTGCATTTTGTATTTCATAAGAGACAGGGTTGGGGACATGCTGCTACAAACACAGCTGCTACTGTCGATTGTGTCATAGTTTCCAGTTTTTGTAAAATAAAAAGGTTCTGCTCACAGACTATACACCTGCCACAAGACTCCCAAGAGCTTGACCTCCTGGGGTGACCAGAAGTGCATGACACCAGTGGCTGAGTAGGCAGTACTGTGTTTCTGGGAAATACTTAGCTCCAGATGCTCCTTTTCTTTGGCTTGTCCTTTTCTTCTTTCCTGACTAATACACCCTATAATCATTATTTGAAGCATATTGTTATGGGAAGCCAACTTCTTTGTATTTACTACTTTTAAAATTCTGCCCATTTTCCCACACCACCCCCAACTGTTTCTTTTCTTCTTTGCTTTGTTTAGGATACAATTTTGTGAGTTTTACTTTAAAAGAAGATTGTCAATGAAGGAAGAATCACAATCATGGCCACAAAATGTCTTCTCTTTTCACAGGCAATGAAAAGCCAACCAAAGTATTCATTTTTGAATATGTTTTTCTTCAAATCTGAATAGATTCACATTTTGTCTTAGGTTTGCTTTTATTTATGAAAACAAGTAGAAACAGCTAAAATGCCTTTTGCAATTTTTTTTTCTCAGTTCAGTTAGCATAAAGCAGTTCCCCAGCCTTGAAACAGATTTGCTGTAGGGAATATATAAACAACATTTTAAAGGTTAATTTTTTTTTGAAACATGGTGCTATAACTGTTATTTAGGTTTCCAGTGTAGCCTACAAAAGCTTACTTAATCCATCAACTTGAACTGTGGATCCTGGGTACAAGAAACCAGTAAAGAGACTGTGACGGTGGCTGGATATCTAATTTATCCTTTCCTGAGCATTAAGATAGTGTTAGTTCCATTCTGATTCTATTTACTCCTCTTCCTCAAAGCCAGTATCCCACTGCTGAAGCTGCTGTGACATATCCCCCTACTTCTGAGCACTCAAGAGTATTGGGGGTAGGTGGAGGACAGAGTTTGCTAGCACTGGCTAATTAAACTTACTGACAGTTACCTGTGAATGGCAATGCTCCTTCACCCTCCCAGGGATATGTCAAACCAGATAAGCCTGTAATTGGTGGAACTTCTGGAGTGCTGCAAAGTGGGGCAGAGTGAGGGTTGGATCAGTGTGACACGGTTTGAGGAGGGAAGGAAGTGGTGAAAGAAGGCCAGCATCTAGGTGGCCTGGCTGTGTGTAAGTGCTCTCCTACCTATTTGCAGAAGGAATGAGTACAAAGTGATGACCTTCACCAGCTGCTTCTCATCTAGGACCCCAGATTAAAAAACCAGACTCCCTGGGCTGCAAGTTTTCTGGTTTGGGTCTGTCTCCTGGGCATATGGACAGTTATAGTGAAGGGGGGTTAGGAGCTTTAGCATATGTAATTCCTTTAGGTGAGTGTCAGTTCACAACCTTCCCAGGAGCTTCATGGGTGAAATCTGAGCTGACCCCTGAGTGTGGAGGGCAGGAAGAGATGGAAGAAAGAGGCCAACCTCTCCAAGTGGGAAGATGACAGTTAAATAGCAAAGGGAACTTACCTATGAGGCTTGTCTTGGGCGGCAGCAAGATGAGTGGATCCTTGTACCTCCTCGCCACATCTAAGGAGTTTTTATGAACTTTTATCAATAGAGGCCTTTGCTGGGTTTGGTCAACTGTACCATCAACTATACTGTTCTCAGCACCACCTCACCATCTCAAGGTGATGTCCTTACAGCAGCTTCTGGGAGTGAGAGGGGCAAGCTCACTCCCACATTCCAAGGACAGGGGAGGAAGTGAGCAGCCTCCAGTCATCTAGGTCCAGCTCACGGGTTCACTAGTGGTCATCTCTTCTCCCTGATCTTCCCCAGCTGTGAGGAACACTTGCATTCTTTTTGACTGAAGTGGATTTTTCCCCCTTATAAAAGCAATGCACAATGTGCAGCCCTATGTTTGTAGCAGCATTATTTACAATAGCCAAGATATGGGAGGAGCCCAAGTGTCCAGCGATTGATGAATGGATAAGAAGATGTGCTGTGTGTGTGTGTGTGTGTGTGTAGTTCCATTATATATATATATATAATGGAACATTATTCAGCCATAAAAAAGAAAGAAATCTTACCATTTGCAACAACACATATAGAACTAAAGAGTATAATGCTAAGCGAAATAAGTCCGAGAAAGACAAAGACCATATGGTTTCACTCATATGTGGAACTGAAGAAACAAAACAAATGAGCAAAAGTGAAAAAAAAGACAAACCAAGAAACGGACTCTTTAACGATAGAGAAAAAACTGAAGGCTACCAGAGGGAAGGTGAGGGGGCATGAGCTAAATAAGTGATGGAGATTAAGGAGCACAGTTGCTGTGATGAGCACAGCATGATGTATGGAGGTGCTGAATCACTGTATTGTACACCTGAAACTAATACTACACTGTATGTTAACTAACTGGAATTAGAGTAAAAACCAAAAAAAATGTAGGAAAGGAAAAAAGAAGTAATGCATGTTATCAGAGACTAAAGATAAAGAGATTGCGCATATTGCCAACCATCCAAAGAAAACTATTGCCAAGATGTTGATATATCCTCTTCTAATCTGGTTAATAATATTGGCATTTTTGTTTTGCTCTTCAAGGCACTTTTTTTCTTCTGTTGAAGATTATGAGGATCTGTTTTGAGGAAAGGATACGTAGTGATGGTTTAAGATGAGGTCTGTAAAAGAAAAATGAGAACACTATGGGATGGTCACCTGTCCTTCCTCATTTTAAGTATGAATTGCCAATTCTGAACAATAATTTCTTCTAGAGTTCTTCTCTTCTTTAAAATGAGTGCCCCCAGTGCCTTTGTTTCCCTGAGTGAGCTCTCCCTCTTCAGTGTGACAAGCCCTGCTTTCTCCATTCTTGCTTCCCAGGCCCTTCTTGGCTCACCTTGGTCTTGCTTCTGTGCCTCCACTCACCTGAAACCACTCCCACCAGAGCCACCAAAGGCCGCCTGTTGGTTAAAAACCAAAGGTTGCCCCCCAGCCTCCATGTACATGACCTTCTAGTGCCCACTTGACTGGCTTCTTTCTCTCTGCTTTGTTTCTGTAACCCCACAAGCTTCCCAATTTCTGCCTCCCCCCATGTGCTGCTTCTCAAGCTACTTTTCAGACCTCTCCCTCTGTTCATCACACCTGATACCTTCCTCCAGTTCCATCCTGTGCCGACTTCTAACTTCATCTCATCTTTTCTCCCTCACTGTGCATCCCTGCAGATCTCAGCCATTCCCATGGCATTATGTGCCTCTTATGCATATACCCTAGCAACTTCCAGGTGTTTGCCTCCAGCCTGTCGTGAACTTGAGACTCCTCTGCCCCACTGCCTGCTGAGCATCTCTACCCAGATATCCCACAGTCCCCTGAAAGTGCATAGGCCGTACAGACCTTTTCCCTCCAGCCTGCTCCTCATCCTGCACATGTCATGATGGAGGAACCGTGGAAGCCTGTCTGGTCCTCTGCTGGCGAGCCCTCCATTCAGTCCTGGAGGTTCTGTCCCATTACTCTTGCACACACTGGCTCACCCCATTTACCTGCCTGTACTGCTGCACACTCCACACTGGTCTGCTATCCATGCCACAAATGGAGACCTCCAAGCCCATCATTCCTGTGTCGGCATCTTCAGTGCCTCCTCACTCCTCACTCAGCTCCTGTGTCTTCCAGTATCTGAGTGCCTCCGTGTCCCCTCTCTCCTCAACCCCACTGCCGCTCTGGGTGTTGGTTTCCTCTCTAGGAACACTCCTGCCCTCTCCTAGCCAACTCCTCATCTTGTATGTCTCTGCAAACATACTTCCCTCTCCAAACTGCTAAAAACCCAGGTAACTGCCAGTCTGTAGGCTCCTTGTCCTGTGTATACTGGGTGGGACCACTCATGCGTGGCATTAGGGGATGGCCCGTAATTACTCGTCTCCTCCTCTAGACCGTGTGCCGGGACATCATCTCCTTCCCTATAGAATCCTCCAACACGTGACCCATGTCTAGCACACTAGTCACTAATATATGTGAAAGGATGGACACAGTACTGCTTCCCTCTGGCTTTGTGGTGCTGGTAGCCAGCTAAGGAGTATTCAGCTGTGTGCGTTGTGTGGAACTCTTCAAGAAACATAACCCTGGAGGTATTCAATGGGACGTTAAAAGCTTAAAATAAGCAGGTCTATTAGGAACCTATTTGCAAATACAGTTCAAAAGAAATTGACCTCTCTACATATGGGCCTTTAAAAACATTTAACATAAAATTATTTCAGGAAAACAAATACAGAAGTACTCATAACTTACCAGGTTATGGTATGTTATGGTAACTACTCATAACTTACCAGGATTTCCAAACTACTCAGAACTTACTGCTATGTAAGTGTTCTAACCATATTAAAATGACTTCCTATATCAACTGATATTGTTTAATAAATACCAACATTTTTAATTCATGAGGGTTATGGACATTTTGTATGGCACCTGTGAGCACTGAGGTCTGTGGCAGCCTTCCTCGGTTGCCCAGTAACCAGTCCTTGTTCCCAAAGGAGAGCTGACACATCTTACAGGAACCTTGTTTCCAAGGGAAGACCTTGGCAGGATCTTTTTTTTCACTGGTTCCCTCCAAGACTCCAAAGAAGAGAAAATGGGTACGGATTTCTAGGAGAGATGGAAAGGGGCCAGTGACTGGCTCATGATGGGGTTCTGGCAGTTTGAGGACACCCCTTTCCTGGAAAATGTGGAAGATTTCTTTTCATCTGCTCATTTGTTTATTTCTTGTCTAGTATTTCTACTGAAGAGGTTAAGTCTTACATAAAATTATGTGTCAGTGCTCCAATGGAATGAAATAATGACACAGTATACCTTTTTTGAATTATTTATTTGTTCTTTGTAGATTTTATCCAGGTTCCTGTTAATTTAATTCAGATAGTTCAGACTTACAACAGATGATGTCATCTGATCCGTGCTGTGTTATCTACTAGTTTTCACACTGTAGATACTTAATCAGCACCTTGCAGGTGTCCTCTGGGGTCCCAGCAGTCACACTCTGGTGAAGACTGCCTGGCCCTGGTCCAGTCCACATCTGTTAATACCAGGAGCACCTGGCCTGCCCTGGGGCTCTGCCCATTTCCAGGTCTTTGGATTGAATTATTGCTTGTTCTGGCATGATGCTGATTTCCTTCATTATTTCATGCCTCTCCCAGTAGATATCCACATGGTATTCATCCTTCATCCTCCTTTTGAAAATATCACAGTAAGGGGTTCATCTAATTTTTTTAAGCTGTCCTCTTTTTCTGTCAGCAATTCAATGCAACATTTCTTAGAGGCTGCTCCATTCCTTCGCTGATTTTCAAAATGCCTTTTAATCATTTCTTACCTTTAAACATCATTTCACAGCTTTTAATATTTAGTAATTCATGCTGTCATCAAAGAGGCAACTTTATTCTTTTCATCATTCAGACTTCTGTGGGTGTTGATCCTGGATCACAAGATGATACTAGAATTGTAGAAGCATCCATAGGTCGAGGCCATGCATCTGAAGAGCAGGCTTACCAATGGAAACAATCCTGTTGGTTTATTCTGTTCTGCAGAGAAAAAAACATAATTATAAACCTCATATCATTATGGTATGAAAAACCCCAAATAATTTTGGTGGAGAAGGGTTCTAAGCTTCCGTGTTATAATGGATACACTCTTTGTTTCTGTGTACCTGCCTTACCATATAGATGGAGTCAGCAGCATAAAGTGTACATTGCAACCAATCAATTCATCAATATTTATTGATTATCATTTCATGAAAGAAACAGTAGCAGATACTTGTGGGGGTGCAGAGGATTCAAGGCACCTGGTGTTTAAGGCACCGTATGTTTCACATAATAGCCTGAAGCACAGCACAGGGAAGATGTTATTGGGCAAAGAATAGAGGGAGTCTGCCAGTGTTGTATGCTAACATACACTGGGAAGGTGGACACAGGTAGAAAAAACACATTTTGTGAAAGACTTCTCAGAGTAAATTTCATTTTTCTATAAAACACTGAAAATAATGTATGGTATCAATTTGGGTGAATAACCAATTTTAGAAGAATAAAGCAAATAAGACAGTAGTTATTGAGTGGGCCACGGTAGTGGGGTGGGTTAAATAGAACTCTTGGGCCTGGTTGATCTCTGATAATGGACAGGCCAGTCATAAGAAATTCATAAGACTAATGAGAAGAATCACAGATTGCTTAGGTCCCTTGTTGTCTCATCGCACACCTCATTGTAGCCTAGTGTGGCATGTCAACATGTACTCTTTCTTGTTTTCAGCATGCACTCCTGGCTTTAAAGTTCATACTTGCATTTGCCATACCTGATAAACCACGGCATATCCAGATGAAACTGGCCAGATTGGAGTTCGAGTCTTTGGAGGCACTCAAGCGGCAGGTAAGGGCAACTGTGCTGAAAATCAGTGTATCTCTTTAGCAAATGCCAGGGGCTATAATTTAGAGAGCTCACTCTCAATATTTCCTTCAGCCTTGAAGTTATCAGCGTAAATAAATACAGAATACATCTCCAGTTTAGATGGCATAACAAAACCTAAATCGTAATAATATGAGCAACAAACAGTTGAAAGAACTAAACTAAGCAAAACAAAAATATCTGAGCAATGTTAAAGAACAGAGCTAGCTTTCAGTAGAAGAACAAGACCAGGATTTCCAAGAATCATCCTGGGGCAGCTCCGACAGTTTCTAAGTCTGCCTTCTACAGAAACATGAAGCAAGAAGTGAATAAATAGAGTCTCACATAATATCTTGCAGAGAATGAGGGAGAACAAGAAAGTGTGGGCAAAAGCAGCAAAAATGCCATCAAAGTAGAAACTTCATCCAGGGATTTCCACATTATACCAGGGGCGAAGCTGGAGGTCTTCATTTTGACTTTCTACTCGTAGCAGAATGTGAACAGGAAGATAGAGACTTCTCCATGCCCAGAGCTAGTTCTCTCTAGTGAGAGATACATAGGAACTAAACCAATGAGAAAATTAGTAAGGCACTTATCATCTGAGAGGCAAGCTGTGGGTCCAGGACATGGCTTCTGTCCCTCACAGTCCATTGGGCTTCCACACCACCTTGTACAGAAATATTTCCTTTGATGTTTGGGGAGCTGGGAGGGAAAAAATTGCAAGGAGGACCTCTCCCCAAACTGACCCTCTGTAGAAGCAAGGGCTCTAGGACAGTGCACAAGATGGGAGGCCCCACACTGGAGCAGAATGTGCTCCTGATTGGGCAGGGTGTCCCCAGGATAAGACTTGTGCTAAGAGTATAGAGAAGAAGAAGTGCAGGTCCACCAGTGGGGTGCAGCAGTGGAGAAAGCTAGATGACTACATTTCAGTTTCTAAGTTGTGGGGCAAGTTCACCTAGCCAGTGTGTCTGTGTCTTACATCAGAGCACAAGCAGCATCTTGCTCCACAGTGAGCCACAGAACCATTCTCAGCAATGTCAGGAAGCCCATTACCACCGTTGGTACTTTCCGTGGTGCTGGGGCTGCTGACCAGTGCACTTCTACAGGAGGAAAAAGTGAGAAGGTCAAGTAACCTATAGGAAGCAAATGTATCACTCCTTGAAAATTAGAAGGTTATAAATCTAAAAATCACTAGATACATTATCGGACAAAATAGGAAAACTTGGTAAGGAGGTAGGTTACGAGGTTTGTCTAAAATTGTTTGTTTCCTTTTGTTTGTTTGTTTGTTTCCCTTTAATAGCCATCTGAAAATATTATTGAAGAAAAGGCCCCATTTACCAAAGAAGCCAAAAGAGAAAACGTGTGTAGTAATTTATAAAAATAATATTGATAATCTATATGAAGGATATTTTTAAAATTCTGCTGGGACCAAAAGATTCAGTCTTGTGAAAATGTGATGCTAATTCAAATATATAGGAATAAGCATTTGAGAACAGCAAGGAGATTTCTGAAAAAGAAGAGAAATGAGGTCTTTAGCTCTGCCAGATATTAAAATGTATTCTGAATAATAGAGTAATGAAATACATTTTGAATTAGGGAAGAAATAGATCAGTGGAATAGAGCAGAGAGCCTGTAAATGGACCAAAATAAAACTAGGACTTTAGTTTATGGTAAAATTAACATTCTGTGGTAGTGGGGGGAACGGAGGGCTGTTTGTTACATGGTCTGATGACAATTGTTTGGGAAAATTATTACATTTCATTTTACCTCATTCCCTACATACCTCTTGCCACCATGCTCCTGCAAAATTCAGACAGGTAAGAGATACAAAAAGTATGGGAATTTAAAACTTCTGTATGACCAAAAAACCTCAAAAGATAAATTGGACATAGTGGGGAAATATTTGCAACATATAAAAAATGGTTAACATCTTTAATTCAAGAAGCATTTTGATAACTTCATACAAAAAGATAGCCAGTAATCAAAGCATAACCTAAGAAGAGGTGCTCGGCCTCACTCACAATTAAAGAAATTTAAGTTCAAACAACAGGGAAACGTGACATTTTACTCATTCTGTCGGCAAACGCTGGTTGATGACCTGTTCTTGCCTGGTGTGAAGTAGTGGACACTTTTCTATACTTGACAGAAGTGTAAATTGGCTCAGGCTTTCTAGAATGCAGTTGAATCAAAATTTAGATTACCCTCCAACCAGAATGACTCTTGCTAGGGTAATGGTAATAACTGCAAAGTGGGCCAAAATAATGTTGTCAAAGCATTTCTATTAGCAAGAACCCAGACACAGCTAAACTGAGTAGGAGACAGTTTAAGACAATTATAGTAAGATAATGGTTCCACAGAACCTTGTTTTTAAAAGGTCTCTTCGTGCTGGGGTGTATGTTGTGTGCATGTGCATGCACGTGCATGTGTGAGTGTGTGTTTGCTATTTTAGCAAGTAGAGAAAGCAAGGTACAGAACAAGTTTAAGTTAAATTTTGAAAAAGGGAAGGAAGGGACAAGAAATGGGTGAATGCGAACACGTCCTTTGTTTTTCCTAGAAAGGCTTCCGGGAAACCTAGTACAGTAGCTGCCTTTGAGGAAAAATTAAGATATCTCTGGGCGCCTGGGTGGCTCAGTCAGTTAAATGTCTGCCTTCAGCTCAGGTCATGATCTCAGGGTTCTGGGATTGAGCCCCGCATCAGGCTCCCTGCTCAGGGAAGAATTTGCTTCTCCCTCTGCCCCTCCCCACCGTTTGTGTTCTTTCTTGCTCTGTCTCTCAAATAAATAACATTTTAAAAAAAAAAAAAATTAAGGTAACCGTTTTCACATACAGCTTGGATTTTCCGACCAGGCACGTGTACTACTTGTTGAAGGACAACAGGAATTCTTTGGGTAGAGGGTGATTCGCCATTTGTTATCTGTATGTTTTCTGCATTTAAAGCACTCCTGTAAGTAAATGAGAACTAAAGTCCTCCCTCATGTTGGTGGTTTGAATAATTCCTTAAATTCCCTAATGCCATTTTCAGATACACCTGAGTGCATCTTTCACACACTGTTCCTCCTTCTTCCTTATTCTTTTTACAAACATTCATATGCTTTGGTTTTTTTCTTAGAAAAAAATTTAAACGTCAGGTGAAATTTTTGGAGTAAAATTTATTTTCATATAATAGGTATTTTACACACAAGGTTTAAGGGCACAAATTGAATGTGAAAACCTAGAATCGATGTGAGGCCTCAGGTGGGGTCAGGATCAGGATGAGACCAAGGCTGAGGGCAGACCAACCTGAATCTGGAGCCCCAATGGACCCCACTCAGTCTTTCAGAGTACTTGTTCAGCCCCCACTTAAAGGAGAGGCTGGGGGTGGGGGTAGAGCACAGTCCCTCCCCATAGCCTAGTTCCTTAAACTTGTGAGGAGTCTGTGAGCACTGACAATTATGAGAGCCTCAATATTCAGATCCCCAATTTATATGCGTCCTCTTTTTTCTAAAATGTTCTTGTAGGAGGCCTGAGTACCCTGTGGTCCCTCTGGGCTGTCCTAGGCCACACTGCCTCTCTGCCTAAAGTTGTTCCCCCTGCTTAATAGAAGAAGGCACCCCTCACTGCCTTGAACCCTGCTCTGTGCCTTGACCCCAGCGTGACAGGCTCGAAGCTGGAAGAGAGCCGTATAACATGGAGGTGTCAGGGGCTAAACGTCCATAAAGACATCACAATCTTCCGCCTGCCAGAACCAAATCCATCTCTTTAAAAGGTGCATTTCGAAAATGTTTCCAGGAATTTATGTCTAATAATTGCTTATCAATATGTATATATTTGTGTAATTTTTATCATTTATGCCCAGTCATAACTATAATGACCAGTTGGTCCAGAAAAAAATTGTAAACACTTATAGTGAGACTTAGAGTCACAGAAAATTTTTTAAACTTTTAAATTTCCATTTATGAGCATATTAGTGAAGTAAAGTATGACAGTAATTGATACTTCCAAGCAAAAAAAATACATTTTATTAGGATAAAATTCTTTGGGAAAAGAATTGTCCATGCTAGTGAAGCTTTCCTCTTGCTCAAGATTTCATGTTATCGTGTATTTGTCTAAAAAGCAAAGGGTCTGTAATGATGTTGGATATTAACATGGCTCATATTACTTAATACATTTACCTAGGAGTCCTAATGCAGAACTGTTATACTTGCTTTGAGGGGCTCATAGCTGTAAGTGCTTGCTGTGGACATGGCTAAATGATCTCTGAGGTCATCTCAGCTCCTGGCTTCCCCTGCTTCAGATACACACTACCTAACAGCAAAGCAAAGCCCTATTTCAAGGGCAGAATTTATTTACACATATCGTCATTGAGTAATGAAGCACTAACCAAAATTCTGTCTCATTTAAAAAAAAAATTTTTTTTTATTTGCTTACTTTTTCTCAGTGAGTTCTACGCCCCATGTGGGGCTTGAGCTCACCACCCTGAGATCAAGAATTATATGCTTTACTGATTGAGCCAGCCAGGTGCACCTCCCTGTCTCTTATTATTTTAAAAGAAAAACCGAGGGTCACCTGGGTGACTCAGTTGGTTAAGCATCTGACTCTCAATCTCAGCTCAGGTCTTAATCTCAGGGTCTTGAGTTCAAGCCCCACATTGGGCTCCGCACTGGGCACAGAGCCTACTTAAATAAAAATAAATAAATAAAATTTTAAAAGAAGAAAAATATCTAAAAGATTTTAAGTCTCTTTGGGCCTTTCTCTTCTGGAGACATAGATGTGATTCTCTAATTAATATCACCTTCTAAGAAAACATGACTTTGGTGCTGATTTTGCTATTAAGATTCTGGAGGGACAGAAATGTCCCGCAGGCTTTGACTTGTTATATTTATCAAATACCTTCAAACAGGGCATTCTAGCTTGTCCTAGCCAGCTTGCACTAAAGGTAGTTTTACATCTGTGCATGTGCGGCTCCCAAGTGCCTGATCCATCAAGCGGGCAGGAGGCAGGGATGAGTGCTGTGGTCAAGGTTTCCCAGGGTCCTGAACAGCAAACCACGTAAAAGTATTCTCCTCTCCACTCCTTGTTTGTTAAAGTTAGAATCTGAGAAGGACAGATCTAGGATAGAAGCCTAGTGGGAGAGCCTGTGCCAGCTGCCCCTCTCCTGTCCTCTCTTGCTGGCCCAGGGCTTTGTTGGGTGGTTGGCACTGCTGCTTGGGCCTCGCAAGTTCATGCGGCCCTGAGTCCGGCAACGATTCTTACTACGCTGCCTGTTTATTCTCACTGTCCAGAGGTCTGAAGAAGCCCAGAAGGTCCTAGATATGAAAGGTCACCCACAGAGTGCTTTTCAAAAACTCAGATTAACTGGCAGGTCTTCAGTTTGCTTATTGAACTACTGACATTTCTAGGATATAGAATTTTTCTTATTTTTCTTTAATCTGACATTTAACTACCTGCTTTGTAAATAAGTAGAGCCTCACTTCACTGGGCCATTCCTATGTATCACAGGCAGAGAGAGCTTCTGGTGGGCCCTGGTCAAAAACAAAGTTCTTGAAGACATACTTAAGAATAAATCTCATTAATACCTCGCCTATCCCCTGACATTTTCACTGTTAAGTGACCAGAAATTGACAGTACATCGGCCAAAAGAAATCATTACTTATAGAAAATAAGTATATTATGTTTAATTTTCACTTGAATTGCTGCTTTTCAATTCAGGTTCCCATTTTATAGAGAAAACATGACTAAGAAATTTAGGTCATTGGACAGTTCTTAAATCGGGCTGTGCATATTGAACGTAGAACTTTTGAAAGATACCTGTGCCCCACACCTAAAGAGTCAGATTCCCTAGGTCTCAGGTGGGGCCCAGGCACCTACATTTAAACATCCCTTCCTATTGCTCCAAATCCCCCCATCTCTCATCCTCAGCCCCCAGCAAAATAGATCCCAAGCATGGTCAGGTGAGTGCCAGGAACAAATGCGGTCTGGGCCATAAATGAGGCAGGTAGTCTCTTTTGTTTTATAAAATGTGCTTTGTTTTATAAAATGAAATGCTGGATTGCATGGTCTGTGGAAAGGCCCAGAGATCTGCATTTTGCCCCACACTGCTGCTAATGCAGGAGCCCTGAAGCCCATTTGGAGAAGTGCTCTGTGGGTCCTAGTTACTGCTCTCAGTTGCGATGGGAGGCATGGAGGAAAGGCGAGGTACTGGGAGCAGTTCCCTCTTCTGGATCAGATAGGAAGCTATGACTTGTCTAAATATGTGGGCAAGTCAGATGTACTTGAAGGTGAGAGGCAAACTAGGGAACATAAAACTGTTTGCAGAGGGCATTTTCAAAGAATCAGGCTTCTACGGGTGAGACCTTTGCAAAGAACTCTAGATGGTAAATATCCGAATGATGCGCTTTTCTTTCTTTTCAAGTTGATTTATTCAATTCTGGATAATTTTGGGATTTAATTAAAAATAGGAGTCACTCAGGGTCCTGGAGCCCAAGGGCACCACAACTTCTTTAGCTGGCCTCTGGGCAGCCAGTCATTCCCGAGCCAAGTACCTACAGAAGCCAGAGGGCTAGGTCCAAACGCAGGTTTGGAGAAAGATAACAGCCCCCAGAAATCAGTCAGAAAGAACAAGATAAGGACTTTAAGAGGATACCACAGGGCTAATTATAGCCCTCAAGGGCCTCAAATCAGGTTTGGGACCTTCCAGGCTGGGCCATCTGGGCCAGAGGCCATAGGTAAAGTCTTTGTTTCCTAGGATTGAGTATATTTAAACCATTTCCAGCATTAACTAATATTCTCTGAACTTCTCTTCCCTGCATCTGTGCTCTCAAGTGGTGGTAGGTAAATAAACATTTATAAGGGAAAGTTAAATGTTTCACAGTCTGGAATGAAGGTGCTAAAGCATTTGGCTATTGGCTATGTAATCACAGGCTGGTTTGCCAACATGTGGTTCAGAAGGAAATGAGCCCAGAGAAAGAATCCGCTTCCAAGAAACTTAGTGGCAGACGGTGCCAGAGCCTTGGTTCATGGAGAGGGATGGTCCATGGCCCAGAGCCCCAAACCAGGTACTGGCCTGGTAAGCTCCAGGGCTTTGGGATGGCCCCTCTCAGCTGGCCTCTCCATTTATCCTCTGTCGTCATCTTCCCACTACAACTCCCTGGGAGGCAGTGCCTACCACATATGGTCAGAGTGGGGCCCGAGTGGGACAGCATGAGTAGGACACAGTGGGACATTGGGACAGACAAGGACTGCCTTGTGCTTGGGTGCCATGTATCACCAGGTGAGCCAGGCAGTAATTCTGGGGAAAATGAGGCCATGAAACCAGATTAGGAGATGAGTCCCCATTCCACCTTTGCAGCAGGCCTGCCTACTTTCGAGCCCACAAGCAGCTGAGCAGCTGTGATAGTGGAGGGGAGGAAGGCTGGCCCGCAGCGGGTGGTCACAGGAGCCAGGCGCTTCTCCAAGCCTCTGTGCATGCAGTCACTCCTCTGAAGGGTTCCTGGCCCAGGGTCTGTTAGCCACTTACATGGGGTTTCTCTCCAGTCCCCGAAGGATACTTCTTCACAGGTGGTCAATGCTTTAACAAATGCTGGCTCTGTGTGGCCACTCAATCCCCTCTCCCATTGCTTTCCTCTTCCTTTCTGCTCTGGTAGGATGTACTTGCTCATGGAGTCCCAGGTCCCCCTGCCATTTTGTAACTGACCACCCCTACAGTTCCCCTTTGCCCTCAGCTTCACACACCTCACCTTCTGGGGGGATGGGGTGGTGTAGCGCTGTCTCCGCTGTGAGGATGGTGGCCACTTGTGTGCATTCCCCCACTGCACTTGGGCTGGTGGATCTCTACCCCTGTGTTCCCTCATCTGGCACAGGGCCTGATGCCCAGCAGACTCTGAATAAATCTCCACCTCATCAAACTGAGTTTGTTGACTCATACATAGTTCAGAAGCTAATATATTAAGTAAATGACAAGTGATGTCCTTGGACAAGAAAAGAGGAATCTTAAAATAGGTTCTGTGGCAAAAATGGAAACAGTTAGGTCATATGCCTTTCTGGGATCACCAGGGAAGAGAATCCAAGCACTTTATAAGGTCCCCATATCTAGCCTTGATAAAGCTCAAATTCTATTTTTTTTTTCCCAAAAGACTGACTGTGGTTGATACCAGTAACAGTCATGGCTTCAGAAGATGGTAAAAAAAAAAAAGCCCAAATCAAGCCAGATAGAATTCTAAAATAGTTTCTACTTTGCAAAGTTCAGACTCTGGAACAGTCCTCTCCTTACCACTGATGTGAAGACATTTTTCCCCCTGCATTTTCTGTTGTCACTAGAGAAAAAAATGCTGTAGTGTACATAGAGTCAAACAGACATTAAAATAAGATGCTTCACTAAAACTCTAGAAAGCCTTTGATCATTTTTATCTTCCTAGTAAACAATCCATAGAAATTGTTACTTATCTCATTACCCTGGTTTTCTAAGCAAAATTTTAAATTTGTAAATCCTAATTATTTTTCCAGATGTAAGAAACATAGCCAAATCAGTACCAGATTTATTTTTACTTTGGAAATTACTGAATAGGCCATGAAACAGAATAAAATTTAGCATTTTCCTAGCCAGCACGTGAGTAAACCAGAAGTAGGGTGGGCAGAAAGGACTTGGAAGTACAGTTCCTTTCTGCTCAGAAGGGCCTCGAGTTTACCGTGCTGTAGGAGGGACACCCTGTGCTTTGGACAGGGTCACATTTGTCGTCAAAATGTGTCTGAATTTGTAAAGAAGAAAGTTCATCTTATAGCAAATTATCTTAGAGATTTCAGAAGGCCTAAAACTATAGATGTATATATACATAAGTTTTTTTTTTAATTTCTGGCATAAATAACACACTGGGTTGTATTAATTTCAGGCATGCGGTATAGTGATTCAAAAATTCTGTACATGACTCAGTGCTCCGTTGTGAGAAGTGTACTCTTAATCCCTTTTACCTCTTTCTCGCATCAAAGCTATATATTTTAAGAGGAAAAACACATATTCTGATAAGATACTTAAAGTTCTAAGAGTTCTTATCTCAGACTCTGTACCGGAGTAATAGTTACATTACCTTGCAGGCCAGCAGTGTGGTAACAGGCTTTTCTTTCTAGGAAAATCCTGGGCTGTTATGAATGCAGCTATTTACCTTTTTTTTTTTTTTTAAACCATATATTCTAGGATAGTAAAGATTATATTGTTGACTCACTGAGGTCAAAGATATTTGTCTGTGACCACCAGACTAGAAGCTTCTTAGGGACAAGATTACTCCAGACACAGAATTTACATTTGTTGAATGATTAAGTCAGTAATTAAATGAACATCACTAGGGTCAAAGCTCCATCTCTTTGTGCCTTACTCTATTACTAAATTCTAGTCTTTTAACTTTGAAATTCTTTTTTGCGTGTTATATTTGGGATTCGGGAAACCATTATTGAGTACTTGCTATGTCAGGAAACCACAGACTTTTTTTTAACTTTTGTTTTTAATTACTAGTAAATTGCTAAAGTAGAAAATATTCAATGTAATAAGAAAATATTCAATATAATAAGTGGTATTATTTTTCATTGATTTCTAGTGCTACAGAACCTCAGGGATATGATTGAATATTGCATCATGCAATGAATACAAACCTAGGAGGTTAGGCTAAAAATACAGTGATTGGTAGACTAGAAATTTTAGACTTTAAATCCTTAAGAACAACACAGATTTGCCTCTGTCTTCTAAGAATAGAGTACAGAAAACAGGGGATGTTTGGATTTAGGAACTTTTTGAAATACTACCTAATTAATTAAAGGAAAATAACCCACATAAATAATGGCTCTAAGAACATAAATAGTAAATTATGCTGAATTCATATATGTCAAAATTAAAATACAGATATTAAAATTCAACAGATATTGAGTACATTCATACTGTGGCCAATACACCAAAATACACAATCATCAGAAATTGCCTATATCAAATGTTAGAGGAAAAATTATTGATCCTGTCCCAAACCCTGATTGTACAGATTAAGAAAAGTGTCACTAACTGTGATTGTTAGCTTCCAAGGTCCCCAGTGATCCCTGCCTCCCAAGTATTTACACCCTTTTGAAGTCCCATCCCAATAGGATACTACAGAATATTGGTATGTGTCTTCTGAGGCTAGGTCACTTAAAAAAAAAATGTGTGTGTGTGTGTGTGTGTGTGTGTGTGTGTATTTTTTTCACAAATATATATATACATATACATATATATGTGTGTGTGTATATATATATATATGTATATATATATATATATATATGGCTTCTGTCATCTTCTTCTCCCTCTTGGGTCATTTACTCTCAGGAAACTGGCTGCCATGTTGTGAGGACACAACGTTGGAGGGGTCAAGAAAGTCTAACTGCCGGTTGACCCAAGAGTTGGACCTAGGCAGTCAGAGGCTCCTCCCTGTCCTTGAAATGTATGTTCTGACCACCATTCCCACACTAAGAGCCATTTCAGGGACAGAACCTTGAGAGAGTAGGTGTTGAGACCCTCTGGATCGCATATGTGACTGAGCATCCTTGAGGTCTCTACATAAACTGTAAGATTCTGGTGGGCAGATATGGAGATCTACTCATCTTGTGACCACCCAAATCAAGCCTTCCATGTCCTTTGCCTTGATTGTTAAACCAGCCACCTACGAATCTGGAGTGGCTGGCCTCTTTCTTCAGTCTCTCCTTGTCCTTGATGTACAGGGCCCAGTTTCAGATTTTACCCAGAGAACCCCCAGGGTTGTGAACCAACCCTTAAGCAGCCGATGGAGGGCCCACATGACTAGAAGTATGACCTACTGCTGACAGCCAAGTGAGTGCACCATCTTGGAAACATTCTCTAGTCTAAGGGTTAGCAGACATCTTCTGTAGAGAATCAGGTAGTAAATAGTTACAGTGTGTAGGCCATACAGTCTCTATCAAAACTCCTCGGTTCTGCCATTGTCGTGCAAAGGCAGCCATTGGCAATATGTGAATGAAGGAAAGAGGCTGTATTCCAGTTAGAACCATACTTATAAGCACAGGCTGTGGGCCGGGTTTGGTTTGTGGACCGTAGTTTGTCATCCCCAGCTCTTAGCCTCAGTCAGGCCTTCAGATGCCTCAGCCCCTGCCCTACCTCCTGACTGCACATTCGTGGGAGGCCCTGAGCCAGAGCCACCCAGCTTCTTCCAGATTCCCAGCCGACAGAAAGCATGGAAATAAACGCATGTTGTTTTAAAGCCACAAGATTTTGGATTAATCTGTTCCACAGTAATAGATACTTAATGCACCAGAAATCCAAGAAAGGAGGCTGGTGACTATGAGGTAGTCATTATTGAGGCTAAGCAAAAGGGGGATTCTTTACACTATTCTCTCTACTTTTGTGTAATAAGTTTAAAGAAAAAGAAAAAAAAACTGGTAAGTGATTCATCTAAAATCACAAAGCCCATGCTGCATACCCAGGTTTCTGGCTCTGAAATCCTGCGTTCTCTTGGCTTCTCCTTTCTGCATAAATAGCAACCAGTAGAGCTGTAGCTATTTGCTCAAGTTTTCCCCTCAATTCTTGCTACCTGAGTACCTCCAACTTAACATGCAAGATAGTTCTTTGGACTTTGATACCACTGCTCTTGTTGAGCTGTCCTGAAGGCCTTTCTGCTTATTTATACCTCTTTATACCATGGACTACAGAATTAGTCATTCCTGGGGGATGGAGCCTTGCTCAGAGATCTACAGAGCCCTACCTCAGTGTGGCCTGGAGTAGAACAAAGCTTGCTGTTTACATTCTTCCTGAACGTGCTGTCACCAGAGCACTTCCAAGTCCATTAACTGTAATTAATTCTTACATAACCTATGAAGATTGGCTTGGCAAGTTTCACTCCAGGATTTTGTAGATGAGAAGACAGACACTCCAAAAGTTTAAACAGTCAGACAGATAAAGGCAGCCGAGTCCAGAGTCTGGCTCCTGGCCCAGTGTTCTTTCATCCTTCCTATATTACCTCTTCTCATGCTTAAGGAGAAATGGAGGGACACCCAGATGGTTCAGTCCATTAAGTGTCTGGCTCTTGATTTCGCTCAGGTCATGATCTCAGGGTCATGGGATCAAGCTCTGAGTGGGGCTATGCACTCAGTGGGGAGTCTGCTTGAGATTCTTCTCTCTCCCTCTGCCTCTCCCTACTGCATTCTCTGTCTCTCTCTCTCTCTCTTTCTCTAAAACAATAAATAAACACATCTTTTTGAGGAAAAAAAAAAGAAACAGGTAGAATTTGACATTAAATAAAATACAATTCATACATAAAAGAACCTACCACAATGGTTGATACATAGTAGGTTCTAAAACAATGAGTTTAACTTTCCTTTAAAATCCCTTTGAAATTGGAAATCACCCTGAAAGGTTTTAACTGGTAATATAAATTACATAATGTATTGATAGGTAGGTACATGAGACAGATATTTGAAACAACTGGTCTTTTGATCCCTTGCATTGCATGTACTCACCTCCTCAGAGTGGTTGAATGGGTCTGGAAGAGAATGCTCCTGCAGTTCCCCAGGATAACCACAAAATAAGATTTAGTGTTTTAATTTGAATAACCAGATATCCTTGGTGATGCCATTTACAAGGGAAATTTAATGATGAGAATAGGTAAGAAAGGTGGTAGGACAACAAAGAACAAAATACCAGGCCTGATAAAATGTCCTTGGATGATGAAATTTAGTTCAAAAGTCCATTACCTTCCCTTTGCTTTTTCCTTCCAAAAATCTGTTTGATATTGTATTTTAAGGTTTTTTTTTTAAACATTTTTATATTGGTGGCTGTCCTTTCAGATCAAGTATGCAATGCAGTTGCTGTCTACCAGGTAACTACGTTACCAGGGCTGTAACCTTAAATTCTTGATCTCCCCTACACGCCAATTTGGGGAAAAAAAAAAAAAAATCTCTTATTTGTTATTTGGAAAGTAAATGGATCTCAAGATTCTCTCCAGTTCTTCATTCAAGTTGCTTAAAGCAGTGTTCATGTGGGTAGATTTACAGGCTCTTTTGTTTGAATTGTCTTGGAAAAAAAAAAAAGAAATGAGAGGCGTTTATTTTTAATTTTCAAGTCTGGTTTTAGTCACAGGCACGAGAGAAAATGAACTGCCAAATGTCTGGGAAACAGCACCAACGCCTCTCCTTTCACATGTGATAAATATTGTTTTGATTAGAAGCAGAATAAAGCCAGGTTGCTTTTTTTGACTTCTTGGACTAATGAATTCACTTTTTTTTTTTCATGTAAGTTGTAGAAAAACATTTCCAGAAACATCAATCTGGGTTATTTAGACTTTATTCAGGATAGCTGTGCACAAATCATTTCTGTGAAAATGATGTGTGATTAAACAGTTACCATCAGTGAAACTCGCTAAGGAATTGTCATCTTTATGTTTGTGCCAAACCATTGGCCTTAAATGAAGCATTTTGGTTCTCTGAAGTATATAAAATGTGCCTGGAGCAGGATGGGTAGTTTGCATCCTCCAGGTGTTAAGAGAATGGCTTTTAGAGTCAGGTATATCCCAGCTGCGCTACTAAGTAACCCTGGGCCCCAAACTTACTTAGAGTAACTAAACATCTCTTGGCCTCAGCTCTGTGAAATGGGCATAATGATGGGAATAACCACACAGGGAGAATAAGTAGTGAGGTCCAGGCAGACAACTTATTCTGAGTCTATGGCTTTTCTACCATTTTCCACCACAGAGCAGATGGGTATAAATAACAGAATTCTCTGTTGGGCGCAATGAAGAACTTGACCATTGGGAGACAAAATACTCCTTTTTTTTTTTTTTTTAAGATTTTATTTATTTATTTGCCAGGCAGAGTGAGAGAGGTAGAAGCAGGCTCCTCGCTGAGCAGAGAGCCTGATGTGGGGCTGAATCCCAGGACCCTGAGACCATGACCCGAGCTGAAGACAGAGGCTTAACCCACTAAGCCACCCAGGTGCCCCCAAAATACTCCTTTTTAATACTCCATCCTTGGAAATGTATGGTTTTAATTCTCCATCCTTGGAGATCTTGCAGAAGAGAAGGAACTCCTAGTTTGGAGATTTACCTACTTTTTCACTATCTCAGATACCCTCCAGCCTGTGATTCCTTAAAAATAGTTACTCTCCAGCTGTATTTTAACCAAATAGGTTGTCTTGAAATCCTGATCAACCAAGACTAATTTGGATTTCAAACGAATACCTGGGAATAAAAACTGGTGTCAAGTTCCTGGGCAGTGCCCTTTCTTCAAAACTTGGGTTGGGGCTCTGTTGGATAGCTCGTATTGGGCTCACACTTGCTCTTTCCATGGCAGAATTCATAGAAACAGCGTTTCTATCTAGGAAGAATAGCGATGGAGTTCAGCCAGCCCTGGGGCTATATTCTGTAGAGTCTGTGTTGGTATTGTCAGTCATGCCTCTCTGTTCTTCTGCCTCCTCCTCCCCATTCTCCATCAACATCTCTTCCTTCTTTGTTTTTCTGTTTTTTGGGAAAGGAAAAGGTCTATATGCCCAGAGTGTCCATTCTTTGAATTTTATGTTATCCAAACACCCTCCTTTTAACCTTCCTTCTTTGTGCTTGGGTTACTATTTACAGTCTCTCTCTCTTTTATTTTCTGCTTCATTTCCTTTTAGTAAATTACCCTGCTATCTCTTCCGTTTATCTTTGCAGATGCTCACACACCCCTCTTGCATTCTGCTGGTTCTGTCTTCCAGTATTCAGGGCACTAGGTCTCAAACACTCCTCTGGGATGGCCGCAGACCTCGTGGTCTGTGCTTTGGGCCAGCATTCCTACTTAGGAAGCTGTGTGTTGGGGATGACTGCCCTCCTAAAGGCTGCCCTCTCTCCATGGGGAACCTGGGGGTGGGGACCCTCAGAGCCCCCCCATCTCTGTGGGGAGGCAGTGCAGCCGACCCCTGTGGGGCCTGGGAGACTTGCAGGCCGCTTTCCTGGTCACAGCAGGTGAGATGAGAACGGACCTCAGTCAGATCTTGCTGTCAGAGATGTAGCCCTAGCACCAGCAACTTGCTGTCCCCCGAAGAAAGTGGTCCACCTCTGCCAATGGTCATAATGAACTACCCATCCCAGACAAGTGGCTGTCTCAAGGAGAACCAAGGAGTGTATACACTCTAGGAAAGAGAGCACTTCCGGTCCATCCTCTCCAGAAACCTCTCCACAGACTGGGGGTAGGGGGGGAGTACAAAGGAGGGTGGGAGAAATAGGAAACAAAAGGCTGAGCAGCTGAGAGCTCTAACAGAAGGTACCTCCTGCTGGGGCCTGAGTGCAGGCTTTGTTTGTGGCTCTGCTGTAGGAAGCTCTTGCTTCAGATGTAGTGCAGGTCATTCTCATTGTGCCAATGGCAGGGAATAAAGATGATTGTTGGCCATTTGTATGGTCCTTTCATTTGGTCAGAAAGAGTGCTCTAACTGACGGAGAGGCCCTGAGGTCTAGACAGCACTAGCTTTCAGATGAGCTGCTGACTCAGCAGTGCTGGAGAGCCCTCTGGAATGGGGACAGTGACTACAGGAAGTCAGGGGAGGCTCGCAAGCAGCCAACCCAGCACAGGTGCATTGGCTGTGTCCTGGGCTACCGCCAGTATGATACCTGCGACACTGGAGACCACCTGGCATCTTTTTTTTTTTTTTTTAAGATTTATGTATTTGTTTTAGCACACATATGGTTGGGGGGGAGGGGCAGAGGAAGAGGAAAAGTGAGAGAAGCAGACACCTGGCTCAGCTTGAATCCGACACAGGGCCATTATGGGGTGATCTCACGATCTTGAGACCATGACCGGAGCCAAAATCAGGAGTTGGATGTCCACCTGATTCAGCCACCTAGCCACCCCTAGACCATCAGGCACCTTGACATTCATCTCTGGTTGCCTCCTTTTCCATATTCTCTTAAAATAAGATGCATCTGCATTTCTGATCTCCTACCTGTCTAAAGCTCCATGTCACCCAGCACCACCTTGGCTCCCTTAGATCCCCTTTCAAACCACCAGCCCTTGGTTGAGGGTGGTTAAGTGGAAAGGAGTTGTTCTCGTTGTGGGAGGGTGGAAGTGGGTTTTGATTTTCACTTACATTTGATTGTATGAGCTGGCTGTTTTCATCCTTGGCCTCAGGAGTCCATCACATGTCAGCTTGTGACAGTTGGATATCCCAATTATTTGGAATTGTTTGTTAAAAATACAAACATACTTACCTACATATAAATATATATGTCTTCTCTCTCAGGAACTTGGGCTTATCCTGTCTACAGACACAGGGTGTCCAAATCAAACGGGTTAGCTGGCAAAAGAAAAAAACCAAGTTCTTGTGAGTTAATTGTGTCTTAACACAGTAGCAGTCTCAGAGTGAAATGGTTGGTTAGCACATACCCTTGAAGTTAATTTTTCTGGGAAACAATAACTCCAAGACACAGTTGTTCCTGAGCTCCTAAATACAGACTTGAGGCATCTTTAAATGGTCCTCCATTAGACTTGAAACCATCTGCTTGTTTGCAACGAAAGTATAAATTTTCCACTGTTCTGAGCTCTGTGACGATGGCATCACTCCAGAGAGAGAAGCAGCATAAACGGGGCCCTGTGGAAGCGCTCTTGCCAGCCTGCTCTGCAAGGCACTTCAAGTTCATTTCCATTGATTTGATTAGGGAACAGAGAACCAATGAAAAATGTAATGCCTTTTCGAAATTAAGCTCCCCTTCTCTAATACCATCCTGGGCTTTCAAAGGATTAAATCTCACTCAGTCTGCCTTCATCGAGTTTCCTTTTGCACTTGGACTCTCAACAGCTCTAAGATCGTGGTCAGAATCAGTACGATCTACTTTTGAAGGGGTACAAATTAAATGGGAAGGTGAATTTCTCTGACAGGAAAGTCCCTGGACTATGGTGGCATTAAGTGCAGCCACAGAGTGGGCTGTGGCTCTCTCTGCTTGTTGAGGTAGGCGGCAGTGAAGTGGGATTAACATTTTAGTCCTACCTTCAGGGTTCTAAAACCACCTTCCCACAGTGTCACTACTTTTCAGCAGACCAGAGAACTTAAACACCTGTTGCCTAAGGCTGTAGACATAACGTTGAGGTCATAATTTGGTTTCAGTGCACACACCAGCTGAGGGATCTCGTCACGCTCGTGTTCCGGAACTTTTCGTGTGGGTAAATCAGTGAGAAAGGTGTTAGCATCTGTTTGCCATGTTACCAGAATGGCATCATGTATTTGAGAGTCATCCAAGAAGAGTTACTTTTCAGATCACTTGGGAGTCATGGCCTCCACCTGGAAATGTTCACAGAAAGCCTTTTTTTCACAAATATAGCACCGCTGTATTCAGAGTATATTTTCTTATGCAACTAAATGCAGTTGGCAGTCATGGATTTTATGAGTGTTCAGCTAGATGAAGTAAGTGGGACAGAATGGGTTTGGGAGCATTACCTTCTTGCCAGTTATATAAATGGCACTCTGCTTGAAAAGGCACATCAGTGTTTTCTTATGGTTCCAAGAGCACCTCAAAGTAGTTTACTATGCTGCAGGCTTGGAATGTCTTTCTTTCTTTCTTTCTTTCTTTTTTTCTTTCCTTTCTCTCAAGAAAATATAAATAGAAGAAGACTCATAATATTGTAGTCATAGAAGGTTATATTACAATCTAGGTAATGGAATCCGAATACTCTTGCTGCAGAATCAGATATGAGCCAAGCAAGAAAAGTTTAATATTTTTAAACTACGTTTTTTAAATGACAGTAATAGGATATGTTTAAAATTACTTAGAGAAAAAGTTGTTTTGCAACACTTTTTTTTTTAAGATTTTATTTATTTATTTGACAGACAGAAATCACAAGAAGGCAGAGAGGCAGGCAGAGAGAAAGAGGAGAAAGCAGGCTCCCTGCTGAGCAGAGAGCCAGATGTGGGGCTCAATCCCAGGACCCTGGGATCATTGACCTGAGCCGAAGGCAGAGGCTTTAACCCACTGAGCCACCCAGGCGCCCCTTGCAACACTTTCTTAGTAAACTACAGTTTAAAAACAACTTGTGTAACATTCTTATTCCCTTGTTTCACCTTTCTCTCAGCTTCTGTTAAATATGGTAGATTTTGTGAGGAAGGAGAAAGCTAGATAATCTCATGTAACATTAATACATTTTATTGTTCATTTTCAAAGCCATTAGCATGGTAGAAACAATCCCAACTTCTCATTTAACACAAATGAAAGACTCACATCACTCTCTTCCTTCTTCTAGTTTCCCTTTTAAAGGATGGGTCTTCAGGAATTATATGCTGAAAAAAGAGGATATTATTCAAATGTAATATGAAAAAACAAACTCCCCTTGAAACACTTGAGAGACAGTCAGCCTTTATACTGTTTTTTTTTTCATCCAGTATTTTGTTAACACAAGTGTGAAATACAAATTAGATGGGTTAGCTGCTTTTTATCTTACTAACTCATAGTTGGGTAATATAATATGCACATGCTTTTGAATGTTTTTTGTTGTTGTAATGACTCTTTTATTGTATACTAAAATTAACTGGTAAAATTCACTCTAGTTCCCTGGGCTAATTAATGATAAGTAATGCAATCTGCATTTTATATCTGGGAAAGATGATTTTGAAAGATGCAGGCACTTGGCTATAGAGGTAGTAAGGATAGTATGTACTTCCTTTCTTCCCCAAAGGCTGTGGCTCCACAGACTCCTCCATTTCCATACCTTTTCTGTGGGTGTGGCGGTGGTGGTGATGTGGGCTTCGGATCACCCTCAAACGGTCCTGTTGAAGGCAACTCGAAAGCAAGAGAAAATTAGTGGACAGACACTATAACTTGTCAAAGAATCTAGAGCTACAAAGCTGTTACACTGATCTCAGTACCTAGACTCCTCAGCCAAAATGTAAAGGTGAAAAGTCATGAGGAGAGGGGCCCAGTCCTGGCCTCCCTCCGCGGTGCCCCCTGCAGGTCACACCATTCACGCCTTCACGCAGCAGACACTTCATGTGCCTTCTGTGTTTCATAAACAGGACTGTAAATAGAACACAGGGCGGTATGGAAGGAGCAGATTTGGAAGTGATATATATTTGGTGAAATTGTAAGTGCTGATTATAATTCTTCAGTTGCCAGACTCTTAAATTATACCTTTGAATTCCTCAAAGGAGCAAGAACTAAGTTGAAAATCAAACCCATTTTCAAAATCACAGTATATCCTGCTGGTTTCCCTTATGTCTCTATTTTCATTTGGTACTTTAAAAAGCACAGAAATTATCATTCTCCAGAGTATAATAATAGAGCTTAAGCCTCTACGAAATAACTAATAGATGAACTATGTTAATAAATCAGTGTTTAGATGAACTAAGATTCTTTTACATCATCTGAGAATTCTCTATGACCAAGAAACAAGTAACAAGTCATTAAGTAACAAGTCATTAAGTAACAAGCTGTGTTTTTAGGTTTTCCTTGCTGGGGTTAGGAATTCAGGTTCCTGACTTGTCCTTTTCAATGGTATCAGTCCTTGTGTAGTAAAACTTTTCCTTTAATCGGCAGTATGTCAAGGAATCAGTTAAGGGGCTCTTACCCTCTCTTCCAGGACGGCTCCTACAGTCTCTGACTGCCAGCGGTCTCTCCGCTGTCCCATCCACTTGCCCTTTTGCTATCACAGCTTGCTCTCCCAATTCCAAATGTAAGTCTATTGGGGGGATGCCAGGGAGGCTCAGCCAGTTAGGTGTCTGCCTTCTGCTTAGGTTATGATCTCCAGGTCCTGGGATCAAGTCCTGTGGCTGGCTCCCTGCTCAGCGATAAGCCTGCCTATCCCTCTGCCTGCTGCTCACCCTGCTTGTGTGCGCTCTGCTCTCTCTCTCTCTCTGACAAATAAATTAATTAAATTAAATAAAAAACTCTATGGTATGCTTCTGCTCAAAATCCTTTAGCCTCTCCAAATTCCAGAGAAACCCCGGCCCACCCCCATGGCTGTTTCCAGCCTCATCTCCCTGGCCAGATCCTCTCTCTGACCACATGGAAGTAACCAGGTTCCTGGATCACCCCAGATGGTTTTGCCTCTGCACACCCTTCTCATTCTGCTGGCTCCCTTCTTTCTGTCCAGCTTGTCTTCCTGGAAATGTTCCCATCCTCACTTAAGCCTCCGGGTCACCACCACAGTGAAGCCCTCCTTTGTGCTACCTGTGGTCGCAGTTTACTTATTAGTGTCCTGGAATAGCCACAGCCAGCATGTGGCTTCTGTTTCCTTAGTACCTAGCTTGTGGCAGATATGCGTGGAAGAGCGACCTTGCACCCGTTGACTGGCAATTCCGTCTTTGTGTGTTCCCAGAGAAGGTGGGGGTACAGTGCTCCTCGAGGCAGCTGCCTTCACCTAACAGGATCCTGAGGGACAGGCCCTGTCCCTGGGCGTCCAAGAAGCGCAGGGAGAAAAGTATTCACTTTGGGGTTAGAATACCCGCAGTCAATCAGGCAGTTTCCTTGAGGTCAAGAGACCTTATGCAGCATTCTAGGATTTATGAATCTGAGACATGGGTTCTGGTCTGTCCTCTAGCGCAGAGAAGCCATGCAAGCCTGGGCTTGCTTCAAGGCCCTCCTGGCTAAACTTGAGGACTTGGACCAGGCCACCCCGGAGGCCCCTCCATTGCCGTAGGGCAGCTTTTCCAGGGAGACTCGCATGCACACTGCAGGGTGGGGCAGCCCAGGCTACTCCCCTAGCATTCAAATGATAGTCATGAGATCTGATGGCATCATCCTTTAAAATGCCAGTACTTCCTAAGACGGGCGAATTTGGAATATTGTAAATGGAATTTAGTGTTCATCGTTTTTGCTTTGGAGTTGTTAATTTTACCTTTCTAAGAGGACACAGTTCAACTCTAAGTCACTGGGGAGATAAAGAAGCAGTTGGCTTTGGGGAGAGACTAACAGCACTGACTTCAGAGTGCATTCTGCACATTTTGACTGTCATGAATTGGGTGCCACGAGATTCATCAAATGAGCCCCTCAGTGTTATAAGTAACCCAGGCTCCCATTAGCCATGATGCATGTACAAGAGACAGCTCTCTTGACAGGTGCTAATAACTTAACAGCATTACAATGTGACTGTTGTTTCCAAATCAGCAACAAACAGGTATTGATGGCTCCTTTTTTGCCTCTAAGATTTCATCATTAGCTCGCAAGGTTTAAAAATGTGGTCACAATCAGTTTTAACCCAATACCCCCAAAGTTTTGAAAATGAGTTGAATGCAGCTTGTGAAAGCATATGCACATCATCTGCTTTGGGTGTTTCATCATGTTTCTGAGCAGCGACAGCTCCGACTCAGCATAGACCATTTGCAGCCTGCTCCAGACACCACAAAGGAGGCCACGCCAACCCCCAGGGTGCAGGAGCCCCATGTCACCCCTCACCCAGGAGCACCCTTACTAGTGTACCACTTAGCGGAAATTAGAGCAAAATTGTTTCCCTCTTCAGGCCCAAAGAAGTAGATAATTACCTTTGACAAAGTAGCTGATGATAATCTAACAATACTCAATAAATTTGTCAATAAATAGGTAATAAGTATACATTCTAGGTTGAAATTCTAGTTCTTCGGAAAAAATCTACAGATTAAAAAGTGTTAAGTAATAATTTGTCAATTTCTCATAAATTAACAGAAAGCTTTGAATCGTCACAAAGTTACAACACGGTGGGTTGGTAAAGGGTCACTGGGTCAGAGTGACCATCCCTGGACCACATCCTGGGTCAAAGTGGACATTCTCACATCCCACCTGGCCTCCTCCCTGCACACGGCTCTAGGAGTCCACAGGTACAACACCCTGTTTACCCCCAGGACTCCTCCAGGTGAGATTGCGTAGAATTAAAGTGTTTAGAGTTCACCAAAGGATAGAGTTTCTTAAAAATTAGTGCCATCAAAATCCTGAAAAACCAGGATCAGTTTGCCAGAAGAGCCAAGCAACACAGCTTAAAATTAAAAGGATGGGTTAGATCAATTTGCAGATGAAAATTGTAGCATAGATTTAAAACATATTTTTAAATCTTTATTTATTTGGGGTGCCTGGGTGGCTCAGTCAGGTAAGCATCTGCCTTCAGCTTAGGCCATGATCCCAGGGTCCTGGGATCGAGTCCTGCATCAGGCTCCCTGCTCAGTGGGGAGTCTGCCTCTCTCTCTGCCTCTGCTCCTCACCCACCACTCATGCTGTCTCTCTCTCTCTCTCTCAAATAAATAAATAAATTTTCAAAAAATCATCATTTATTTAAAGCTATAAAATGTTTAGAGATCATTTCTGCTTAACTGTTTCATGTACTCAATGCATCAAGAATGTGGCATAAGTAGTTTCTACCGTGGGCACTGTGTTAGTTTTCTATTGTTCTGTAAGAAAAAACCAAAAACTTAGCAGGCCTAAAACAATACATTTAGTATTTCACAGTTTCCATGGGCACAGCTTAACTCGTTCCTCTCAGCAAGGTCTCAGCAGCTGCAGTCAAAAAGCTTGTGCAGGGCTTTGGTCTCATCAGAGTCTCAACTGGAAAGGGATCTTTAGGCTCTCTGCAGTTGTTAGCAAATGCATCTCCCATGATAGACTGTGAAGAAGTTCCCATTTTCTTGCTAGCTGTGTGCTAGGGTCTGCTCTTTGCTCCTGAAGGCCACCCACAGTTCCTTCCCATGTTCTTTCCATAGGCCTCCACAATATGGCAGCCTGCTTCTTCAGAGTCAGCAGTGAAGAGTCCACTTCAGTCTCTACCCTCAGAGACAGCCTATTCCCTTTTTAAAATAGACTCTCAATTTATTAAGTCTAGCTTACTCAGGATAATCTCTGTTATGGTTAACTCTTTTTTTTTTTTTTAAGATTTGTTAATTTTTTTGGTGGGGGAGGGGGTGGCAGAGAGCAGGCTCCATACCCAATATGGGGCGCAGTCTTACCACCCTGTGATCATGACCTGAGCTAAAATTAAGAGTCAGACACTTAACAGACTGAGCCACCCCAGCTCCCCTCTTTTGGTTAACTTAAAAATCAGCTCATTAATTATATCTGCAAAATCTCTTCACTTTTCTCATATAATGCAACCTATCACGGGAGTGACATCTCATTACCTTTGTCATATTCTGTTGATTGGAAGCAAGTTCCAACTCGCATTCATATTCTAGGAATGGGAACTGTCTGAGGCATGAAACCAGGAGATGGAAATCATTGGGGGTGAGCCCTAGGACATACCTTAGGGTGTTCACCACAGGCACTCAGTGACTAGTTATTAAGTTGAAAGATCCTTATACAAGGCTATGGTTTGGAATGCAGAACCCATGTTCTAAGACGGAGAGGATGATCAGTTGTAACTAAGTTTATAGGTGAGCTGACTAAGCCCATGTCATAAAGTGTAGCCAATCTAAAATATCACTATGCGACTTACCTTGTGCTTAGAGTAAGATCAGGATGTGTGCAGTGCTGGAGAAAAGCTTTTTCACATCTTCTGGGGGAATAGGGGGCTCCCGTCCATCAGCACCTCAGCACACCCACTCTAGCCCTGTTTGGTGAGAGGCCACATCTGCTGCTCCCTTTCCCACACACCTGGAGAAGCCCAGCCCTCTTGTGCTGCCCTCAGCACCTTGCTGCCACACCCCCACAGGCCCAGGCTAGCCCCAAGCTCCCCAGGTGCCCAGGCGACCTTTCTTCTGCTTCACTAGTCAAAATCATCCCCGTTAGTAAGGCTCATCCCACTGATGTTAGACTGTGCACCTATCTTGATTGACATCTGATAGATGCTGAGTGTCACTGTGTTTTTCTCCAAAATTCAAAATATTTTGTGGCACCCGTGTGAGTTCACTGCAGTGCTCAAGGGTGCCTCTGTGCACAGTTTGAGAACTGTCTCTACCTGGTGCAGGATTCCATCTGCATGGAGTACTCACTGTTTGCAAGGCCCAGTGTTCAGGGCAGGGGCAGCAAGTAGAGGAAGAAATATGCCACCAACTGGCTTGAAAACTGAGCAGGATGAAGGAGAAGCTTAGCAGACCTGGTGGGGGAGGACAGAGAAGACACATTCAATCCTGGGTTGCTACGGAAGGCGGCAGCTTGCCTTAAGACAAAACATATGTCAGCTGTGGCACAGCGTTTCCTGATAAAGAGTCCTTCTCGTATGTCTGTCACTAGACTGTGGATGAGGTCTTGTTTAATCTGCTGATTTGTTGTAGAGCATTTGCTTCCTGTTGGAGGCAACAGTTGTCTCATTCTCCTCAGTGAGGACACTGAGGTGTGTTTTTAGATGAGCTTCACGAGAAGGCATGTAACTGTATGTCCCTCCTCAGCACTGCCTGCCCTGTGGAGCTGGTGGGGCCCAGGGTGGAGGGCAGCTGTGGACAGAGAGCACAGGAGGAGGGCGTGCCCTTGCCTAGGAGCCAAGGGAATCCGCACCCCAGCACACTGGGAGCCAGTTCACCCTGGAGCCCTTTGTGCACAGCTCTTGTTACTGACAGGAAGTTTTAACACTTACAGGGTAATACTATGTGTCATTTAGGTGTAACACATCTAGGGGAGAAGAACCACATGGGAATGATGAGTACCAAATCCAGAGGAGTGTTCCTCTTTGGGGGAGGATGGTGGAAGATGAGGTTCAGAGGGGCTGTCAAGGTGGAATCCATCATATTAGCAATGTCCATTTCTTTTCTTTTCTTTTCTTTTTTTTAAGATTTTATTTATCTATTTGACAAAGAGAGAGAGAACACAAGGGAGGGAGAAGCAGACTCCCCGCTGAGCAAGGAGCCCAATGTGGGACTTGATCCCAGGACTGTATGATCATGAAGTGAGCAGAAGGCAGATGCTTAACCGACTAAGCCACCCAGGCATCCATTTCTTAAGGAAGCTGGATGGTGGGGCAGTTAGAGAGCATTCCTTCCAACACCATGTGTTTGTGCAGTAGTTTGTGATTTTGAATAGGAAGAGTAATACTTTTATATTTTATAGATTTGTGAGAATTAGATTTTTGTTTGTTTGTTTATGTTCATTTGCTTTAAGGAAAACCAGGAATTGAGCAGGTGTGCCTGGGGGTCCGTCTCTTGTTTACTGAGTTTTACAGCCACTGAACTGAGGGAAAAGCCTGCTCGGAGATATTCCAGGCTCTGTTTGCCCACACCAGTCTGTGCCCACAGCTCTTGCTTTCCCCCGGGGCACAGGGGCCCCTTCTTAGAGTCTGTGCAATTGCAAGGTAGCAGTGCCCGAGCCCAGCATTTACTCCAGATTATGCATCAGCTACACCTGGATTTCACAATGTGATGGCTTCTGGACCCTTCAAAGAATGAAAGGGAAAGGTTAAGAAATATGGGGATATATTTGTATTTTTATCTATTATGCTATTACTGAATGTCCTTACATCTATGGGAAGGACTGTATTCTGTAATTAGAACAAAAAAAGCAATCATGTAGAATTGTTCCAGTTTCAATTCATTAATTTCTCCAACCTGAAAAAAAAAATTTTTTTTGTGATACTTCATTTTGCCTGAGACAAATTGAACCATGAAACTACTGGTTTGTGAAATGATTGAACAAATTAAGAAATGTGTGTAAACAGCCAGACCAAAATTAACAAGAGAGTCTAACAGCATAAGCAAAGGCCTGTTGGCCAAGAAACAAGTCTGTAAGTCCATTATAGCAGGCTTATTTTGCGTTTGCTTTTCCCTGCCTTTTTAAAATGTAATGTATCTTCACCCAGAGTGGTTTCATAACAGGACTTGAGCGGAGAAGGAAACATGAAATTTTGGAGTTCTTTATTTTGTTTTTTTAAGATAAACTATGTTCTTCTTCAGATCAAGAATGATTATATGATGGAGAGTGTTTGATAGTGCTGGTTCTTTTGTAAATGCTGTGGCCAGCCTGTCTTAGCATAAAATACTACAGAAACTGAGACAAGCAGTCTGTAGGGCCAAGATTATTGATACTTTTTTAAAAGATTGTATTTACTTATTAGAGAGAGGCAGTGAGAGAGAGCATAAGAGGGAAGAAGGTCAGAGGGAGAGGCAGACGGCCCGTGGAGCTGGGAGCCCAATGAGAGACTCGATCCTGGAACTCTGGGATCATGACCTGAGCCGAAGGCAGTTGCTTAACCAACTGAGCCACCCAGGCGCCCGATTATTGATACTTTTAAGGATCTCCCCCACCACCACCACCAAAAAAAAAAAAAAATCCTCTTAATATAGTTGTTTTTATACGGTGCTCCAGGGGCACCTGGATGGCTCAGTTGGTTAAGCATCTGCCTTCAGCTCATGTCTTGATCTCAGTGTTCTGGGATGGAGCCCTACCTCAGGTTCCAGCCCCACCTCGGGCTCCCCGCACAGTGGACAGTCTGCTCCTCCCTCTCCCTCTTCTCTCCCCCCATCCCTGGTGGTTCTCTCTCTCTCACACAAATAAATAAAATCCTAAAAAAAAAAAAAAATGCTAGTGCTCCTAATTACTGACTAGATAGGAGAATTACATACACATGTATACTTCTCTTCAAAAAAAAAAAAAAAAAAAACAGATAGAGACAGATCCAAGCCTGTGAAAGATGATTAAGGAAAACAGAAAAAGGCCTTGTCGTGATGGCTATGGGCTTGATTCTTCACAAAGTATGTCCTACTGAACCTGTGCTTTCCTGCATCCCTGCTCTTTGTGGAGCCCTGCCCCTGCCCCCTGCCTCCTTTACACAGAGCCATAGTCTTCCATGGCTAGAAGAGCCTTTAAAGACATGGGGAATGAGATCACAGCCAGCCAGCCAGGTTTCTGTATGTGGTAGCTCTGGTTGGCCTGGTGATTGCTCCAGTTCTGCTTTCTGTCTCTGGGTATGACCTAGCAGATATTCTGTGGGAAGGTGAATCCATACATTCCCTAAAACTTATTACCATCTAACAGGACTTCCCATTTATTTCTTCCTCCTCTAAAAACCATATTTAAACAAAAGGAAAAATACAAGAAAAGCATAAATCCATTTAAAAGTTTGGAAAACAAGAAAGTATACCATCAGTTAACCAAAAAAGGTTGGGAAATTCCTGTAAAATAGGCAGTAGAAAAGAAAGGTTGACTGGAAACTGGAGCCAAGATGTTGCAGCCCCATCAGACACAGCCAAGTGCTGGCTGGTGAGAGCAGCCCCAAGCTGGCGGCCAGGCTAGCCAGAAAGGGAACCAGGACCGGGTGGCTTTAGGCAGTTCTGTCAAGAGAGCAGCACCTCCCCAGCAGGAGAAAATGCGTGGGAGGAGATTTGTGACTGTGAGGGAAGAGGACCCATGGGGGTCCTCCGTGACCCATGGGGAAAGGATACAAGGAATGCATAGTATCCCAGGATGGAAGATGCTTTTCTCATGTGGCTCCTAATGAAACCTGCAGGTCACCTACGTGCTGCCTACATACACCCTAAAGAAAAACAGGCTCATTGGTGTATGCATACAGAGCCTACCCAGAGCACCTCCTCCCCATCCAGGGAGAGAAAAGCCCTGGAAGGGGCCCATTCTTGTCACCTAGTCTTTGGTGGAGTATATACACAAGGATCACCTAGTCCTTATGATAGAAATGTGAAGGAACTACCTAAGAGCATCAGATATTTGAAGAAAACCAAAAGTATGAGAAAGACACTAGGATATACTACTGATTTTTAACAAAGACACAAATATGGTGCATTAGAGAAAGGATAGTCTTTTCAATAAATAATGTGAGAACAATTGGATATCCATATGCAAAAACAACAACAAAAAATGAACACGGACCCATAACTTCGTACCAACATGGCTTGTAAACCTAAACAGAAAACCTAAAATTTTAAATCTTCTAGAAAAAAAGCAGGATAAAATCTTTGTGACTTGCATTAGCCAAAGATTTCTTAGATACAGCTTCTGAAGCACAGTCCATAAAAGAACAAATCAATAAATAGGCATGTCATCAAAACCGAAAACATGCTTTTCGGAATCTGTCATTTATACAATGAGAAAGCTAAAAGAAAAGCAGGAGAATCTGCTAGAAAACAGTTCTGGGGACCTCTTGAACACTGACTATTACTCTCTGTGGGCAGGAAACATGCTGTGTCAGACAGTTCAGCCTCCCAGTGTCTTCCCCCCAGCTCAAACCCCTTTCCCCACCAGGGAGGAGCAAAAGCAGAGCGGCAAACAAGTCCAGCAAAATCATAGTTTCCTGAAAACTCTAAAAACTGAGTTGACCCTTGAGCAACATGGGGGTTAGGGACACTGACCCTGCTCATTGAGTAAAAAATTTGCTTAACTTTGGACCAGCCCAAAACTTAACTACTAATAGTCTGCTGTTGACCAGAAACCTTACTGAGAACATACACAGTCGATTCATACATATTTTGTATGTTGTATGTATTATATACCGTATTTTTATAATTAAGTCAGCTACAGAAAAGAAAATGTTATGTAGCAAATCATAAGGGAGAGAAATTTATAGTACTGTACTGTATTTATTTAAAAAAAAAATACATGGATAAGTGGACCTGCACAGTTCGAACCTGCGTTGTTCAAGGGTCAATTATACCTTCCTTGAATCCCAGAAAATACAGAAATTGAGGAAATTGAGAAGAACAGTTGTTTGATGCCAAGTAACTTGGCATCAAGACCTAAGTGTCCTAAGACCTAAACTTATTAGTTGTAGGCATGTGACCTAACCTTTGGGCAGGACAGTTACTGCATGTGCCAAGTGGGAAGCACTGTGAGAACTAGCAGTAGGGTGGCCGGGTGCCCAACAACCAGGCCTGCCACTTTTGCAGGGGTGCCTCCTGCTTTCTCTGCCAGCAAGAGATATGATTCTTTCAAGTGTAAAAACTACATGCAAGTGTAAGGGTTATTTTTTTTCATTGTTTCCTATGAAATCTAGCTGACGTTTTTGCTGGAAAAAGTCTAGGATCTAACATTTTAGAAGGGATTAAATATTCCTGTGCAAGATGGAAAAAATTCAGGAAGGAAGCCAAAAAAACAAATACCCTGAAGAGACTTTAGAGTCAAGAGGTGAGGGTGGAAGAATTTGACACAAGGGAAAAAGAAAAATGCAGAGCTACTGGTGATGTGTTTGTAACAGGAGGTTTTCCCATAGAGGATAAATCTGGACTTCCCAAGGAAAAGCTGCATGTCAGGCCTCAGGACAAGAAGAAAAAATGTTAGGTCAGAGGAATCTTGTTGCTGACCACAAGGGGTCACAATGCCTGAGGGTGGGCCAGAGGACATAAACATAAGGTCTGCACTGCCAAGCAAAAAGGATGCTTTGGCACATATGTGAAAGCAAATCTGCCCACACTTATGAGCCCTTGCAGTCACCTTAAACTTCCCCTGATTTTCCTGAAAATGAAGTATGACAGAAAAAAAGCAGTTATGATATCCTGTGAGTGTTTATACCTTTTCCCTTCCCTAGGAGTGTTCCTTATCTACCAACTCTGCCCCAGGCTTGTATATAGTGTTGACTTATGAGGGGGTGGGAGTACAGATATCAAGTTTGATTGCCTTCCAGTGGAAAGGGCAGATGAGAAGGGAAGAGCTCTGGGAATGGAGGAGGGGGCAGAGAGGAAAGCCAGGAGGGCTTTCCAGAGGAGGCTTGGGGGAAGGAGCCACAGTTGGGGGTCTCGGGGAGCTCAGCTCACAGGAGATAACTCAGGTTACTTCCCTATAGATGTTGGAGCACCTGCAGTAGAGGGAGACCAGGTGTTGGTCTATGTTGGAGGTCAAGACTTGTAACTGAAAGGAAAGAGAGATAAATAGCTGCATGGAATGTCAAAGAACGTGATTTTGGTGTCTAAATGAGGCTTAAAATGCTGAAATGTAACAACCAATAGAAAGTACCTCAAAACACACAAGAAGAATGAATTTCTCAGAAAATTGGCTGGTATAAACAAGAGAACTTTGTAATTTAAGGGAGAAAAACATATGCCCAGATAATGCCTTCAGTCTACATAGAATTACAAACTGCAACTACAATATATTTAGTTGAGAGGGTGCCCAGTAATGTACAGGTGAACACAAGAGTGATGAGACATAGGGACTTACATGGCCTAGGATATTTCTGAGTTGTTCCCATATAAAGAATAAAATTTATTAGGGCTTTGAATGACACACTTGACCAGATGGACTTCACAGATATATTCAGAACATTTCATTCCAAAGGAACAGAATGCATATTCTTCTGGAGTACACATGGAACATTCTCCAGTATAAATCACATACTGGGTCACAAATCGGGTCTCAAGCTATACAAAATGATTGAGATTATGCCACGCATATTTTCAGACCACAATGCTTTGAAACTTGAAGTCAACCACAAGAAAAATTTGGAAGGAACACAAACACATGGAGGCTAAAGGGTGTCCTACTAAAGAATGAATAGGTCAATCAGGAAATTAAAGAAGAATTAAAAAATACATGGAAGCAAATGGAAATGAAAAATGCAACAGTTTAGAACCTTTGGGTTGCAGCAAAGGCTGTCCTAAGAGGATATATATAGCAATACAAGCCTTTCTCAAGAAACAAGGAAGGTCGCAAATATATAGCCCAACCTTACATCTAAAGGACCTGGAGAAAGAACAGCAAATAAAGCCTAAACCAAGCAGGAGACAGGAATTAATAAATGTTAGAGCAGAAATCAATGAAATAGAAACCAAAAAACAGTTGAAGAGATCAACAAAACTGTGAGCTGGTTCTTTGAAAGAATAAGATGGATAAGTCCCTGGTCAGGCTTACCAAAAAGAAAAGAAAAGACCCAAATTAATAAAAATCATGAATGAAAGAGGAGATACCACAACAATACTGAAGAAATATAAACAATTTTAAGAATATATTATGAGCTTGGGGCACCTGGGTGGCTCAGTGGGTTAAAGTCTCTGCCTTCAGCTCAGGTCATGATCCCAGGGTCCTGGGATCAAGCCCCACATTGGGCTCTCTGCTCGGGAGGGAGCCTGCTTCCTCCTCTCTCTCTGCCTGCCTCTCTGCCTACTTGTGATCTCTGTCTCTCAAATAAATAAAATCTTAAAAAAAAAAAAGGAATATATTACGAGCAGCTATAAGCCAGCAAATTGGCAATCTGGAAGAAAGGATGCATTCCTAGAAACATATATAAACTACCAAAACTGAAATGGGAAGAAATAGAAAACCTGAACAGACACATAACTAGCAAGGAAATTAAATCTCCTAACAAACGAGAGTCCAGGGCCAGATGGCTTCCCAGGGGAATTCTAGCAAACACTGAAAGAAGAACTAATACCTCTTCTTCTGAAGCTGTTTCAAAAAATAGAAATGGAAGGAAAACTTCCAAACTCTTTCTATGAGGCCAGCATTACCTCGATCCCCAAACTAGACAAAGACCCCACCAAAAAGAATTACAGACTAAATTCCTGATGAACATAGATGCCAAAATTCTCACCAAGATACCAGCCAATATGACCCAACAGTAGATTAAAAGGATTATTTACTATGAGCAAGTGGGATTTATTCCTGGGCTGCAAGGGTGGTTCAACATGCACAAATCAATTGATGTCATACACATACATTAATAAAAAAAAAAAAAAGGACAAGAACCATATGATCCTCTCAATAGATGCAGAAAAAGCATTTGACAAAATACAGCATCTTTTCTTGGTTAAAACTCTCTGTAGTGTAGGGATAGAAGAAACATACCTCAGTTCATAAAAGCCATATATGAAAGACTCACGGCAAATGTCATCCTAAGTTCAGGAAAATGGCAGAGATATCCACTATCACCACTGTTACTCAACATAGTACTGGAAGTCCTAGCCTCAGTAATCAGACAACAGAAAGAAAAGCCATTAAAAGCAGCAAAGAAGTAGTCAAACTTTAACTCTTCACAGACAACATAATACTCTATGTAGAAAAACCCAAAGGATGCCACCAAAAAATTGCTAGAACTGAATTTAGCAAAGTTGCAGGATACAAAATCAATGCACAGAAGTCAGTTGCATTTCTAAACATGAACAATGAACAAGGAGAAATCAAGGAAAAAAATATTCAATAGAAAGGAGGACAGTCTCTTCAATGAATGGTGTTGGGAAAATTGTATAGCCATGTGCAGAAGAATGAAACTGGACCAATTTCTTACACCACACACAAAAATAAACTCAAAATGTATGAAAGATCTAAATATTGAGACAGGAATCCAACAGAATTCTGGAGGAGAACACAGGCAGCAATCTCTTCCACCTCAGCCACAGCAACTTCTTACTAGACATCTCCAAAGGCAAGGGAAGCAAGGGCAAAAATGAGCCATTGGAACTTCATCAAGATAGAAAGCTTTTACACAGCTAAGAAAACAGTCAACAAAACTAGAAGGCAACTGACAGAATTGGAGAAGATATTTCAAATGTCTTATCAGATAAAGGCTAGTATCCAGAATCTATAATCTATATATCAAACTCAGCATCCAAAAAAAAAAAAAATCTAGTCAAGAAATGTGCTGAAGATATGAACAGACATGTCTCCAAAGAAGACATACAAATGGCCAACAGACACATGAAAAAATGCTCAACATGACTCAGCATCAAAGAAATAAGGATCAAAACCCAATGAGATACAATCTCACACCAGTCAGAATGGCTAAAATTAACAACTCAGGAAAAAACAGGATGCAGAACAAGGGAAACCCTCTTACACTGTTGGTGGGAGTGCAAAACTGGTGCAGCTACTCTGGGAAACAGTATGGAGGTTCCTCAGAAACTTGGAAATAGAGCTATTCTATGACCCAGCAATTACACTACTGGGTATTTACCCCAAAGATACAAATGTAGTGATACAAAGGGATACCTGCACCCCAATGTTTATAGCAGCAATGTTCACAATAGCCAAACTATGGAAAGAGCCCAGATGTTCATCAACAGATGAGTGGATAAAGAACATGTGGTATATATCTACAATGGACTATTACTCAGCCATCAAAAAGAATGAAAGCTCACCATTTGCAATGACATAGATGGAACCAGAGGATATTATGCTAAGTGAGATAATTCAGTCAGAGTAAGACAAATACCATACGATTTCTCTCATATATAGAATTTAAGAAACAAAATAGATGAACATAAGGGAAGGAAAAAATAAAATAAGATTAAAATTGAGAGGGAGGCAAAGCATAAGAGATGCTGAACTCCAGGAGACAAACTGAGGGCTGCTGGGGGGAGATAAATGGGGAGGGGGATGGAGTAACTGGGTGTTGGGCATTAAGGAGGGCATGTAATGTAATTGGCACTGTGTGTTACATGCAACTGATGAACCACTAAATTCTGCTTCTGAAACTAGTAAAAAAGAAAAGAACAGAAGTTATTAAGTGAACCTGAGGTGTAATATAACAATAAATCCATAAGTGGTCCTCTCCCAAGGTTGAGGGAACAGCCCAGTGATGGCATTATGGAACTAGATAGGCTTTGGCTGTCTTCCCTTTTAGCCATCATCAGTATGTTGGTTTTCATCATGGTCACAAGGTGGATAGCATGGCTCCAAGCATTATATCTTCACACACTCTTGTCCAAAGGCAGGGGAGGCTTCTTGTCAGAGTCTCTTTATATTAGGAAGGAAAACCTTGCCTGTAAGTCCAGATTTACTAGTTCATTCCCTAACTATTGGGAAGACTAAGAAATAGCACCTGGCATTGCTGACTTCCAGAGTGAAAAATAAGCTTTTAGAGTAGGGAAGAGGTAGAAACCAGGCAGGGAGTAAAGACACTACATAGCAGTCAAAGGTAATAGATCTTGTTCTGCCTGACTAAAGTTTGCAGTAAGCTCTGAGTGTAAAAAAATGCACACAGTGGGAGATGGTGAAAAGGCAATGGAATGTGCTGAATGAAGGCATTCAGAAAGATCATGGTAGGTTTTGATGATGAAGGTCAGAAAAGACAGGTTAAAATTTAATCAGGGTAAACTGAAGGTCTTGCATTCTATTTAAAAAAAAAAAATCACAAAAGTACAGGCAAAAAAAAAAAAAAAAAAAATTCTGACCAAATGAAGCGTACATGGAAAAAGCTGGCCCATCTCCTTGGCTACAAGTTCCAAAGAGCTAAAAAGGCTCGGCTGCCAGAGCAGCTTATGTAACCAGAGGCTGCAGGAATAATGTCCAGAACAAAGGGGCATGACCCCAAGGCTTCCTGGGCTACCTCTCTTGCCCAATCTCTGTCTCTGGATTTTTTTTTTTTTTTTTCACCTTCATCCTTTGGTGTCACACCCTCCCTGCTCAGAAAGCCCCTTTGAGAGACTGCTCAGCAGATCCCATCCCTCAATGACTCTTGGTCAAGTGCTTGCTTCTCCAGCCTTTCCTGATCCCATTCCCCCAGGCCTCAAGTAAAATGGACCACTGCTGCCTTGTTTCCCGACCTAACTCCCAGCACTTACTGGGTCTTGCCTCTGCTCATCTTGAAGCTGGACCCAAGCTCAACTTGGAGGGCTGGGAGGATCCCTGACATCTGCATGGTGCGTGACATCCATGACCTTCGCTGGTCTAATGGATGACTGTGCTCCAGCTGTACTGTGACATGCTGAGAGCGGTGTCTCTCATACTCAAGGGTACTGTGAGGACACACGACGGGGGAGGCAGAGGGGATGTTTTAGACTGGTAGTGAGGCCACTGCACCAGTTCCACAATGGATTCATAAGACAGTGACCAAGATGTAGAGTGCAGACCAATTAGGAATAGTCAGAAGGTGAAGGCAACCACACCTGCTTTTCCAAGGCTCTGAAGCTGTGCGATTCACTAGGTGGGAAGACAGCCTGGCTTCAGGAAATGACCTTGAGTTTAGCATTGTCGGTTTAGTGACATCCAAAGGAAGATGTCAGGGTATTGGTTTTGTGAGTGTTCTGTGAGCTGGGAAGGAAACCTGGGCTGGGAGTAGGGATGAGTGTATGTATGCTCTGCACACAGGTGGTGGCTGCCGCTGGCTCTGTGCCATCTCTCACAGGGAGAGTGCTGTCCATGGTAGCCGCCAGCCACCTGTTGCTCTTTACATTTAAATTCGTTCACATTAAATCAAATTAAAAATTCAGCACTTCAACTGCACTAACCACATCTTAAGTGCTTATAAAACATTCCTGTTATCTCAGAGTGTTCTGGCGGGTGGTATTGATCTAAGTGAAAAGAGAAGAGGGCCTGGAGTTGACCCTTGAGGATTGTTTCCAGAAAACAGCGGGCACAGGAGCCCTGAGAGGGCTCTCTCCTCCCAGGAGAGGTGGGAGGACTGGAGGGCCAGGTGAGGGGTCATGTCATAGTCACAGGCAGAAAGGAGTTAGTGGCAAGATGTCCAGTGCAGCTGTGAACGCATCAGATGAAGATGGGAAAAACAGCCTTGGATTTAGCCACATGGCAGCTGGGTGACCTTAGAGGGAACTCTTCCAGTGGGTTCACTGGTCAGGAGCCACAGTGGGGTGGTTGGGGAGTCAGAATGAGAAAACAGCCAAGGGAGACCATTTTATTGACAGGTTTGGCTAGGAGAGGGAGGAGGAAACTGAAATGTCCACAGAGGAGAGAGTGAGGGTAGGAGGTAGAGAGGAGGATTTTGTTTGTCTGTTTAATGAGAGAGCGTGGGATGGTTAATAGCCTAAAGAAAATTCCAAGAATTTATTCCCTAGATACACTCACACATTCAAAGTACACCGTGGTTTAGGGGACTAGTTAGCGAATTGTCCCATGACAAACCCCATACACATTCAAAAGAAAGAGAATTTTCTACAATTCCTTATATAGGACTATCTCCAAGATTTATTTTGCAAGATGCAGAACAGGGTATATTATGCTACCCTTGTATTAAAAATAAGAAGGATATCCTCAGATAGCATATGCTGATATTTGGCATGGGGGACAAAACTTATGAAAGAATCATCATGAAACTGGTCATGTATTAAGAAATTTCCTCCCAAGATGAGGGACTGGGGGATGAAAGTGGGAGTGAATCTTTATTAATGGTATTTTTCTAGTGCATGATTCTTTTAAACTATGCCCATGTATTTTAAAAATAAAAGTATTTTTCATAGTCACTAGGACAGAGTTTGGTTGAAAGAGAGAGAAGTTAAATAATCAGGAAAGGTAAACCACCTCCTGCTTTTCTGGCAGGACCCCTTGGCCTTTGATTACTTCATTGGGCTCTCCGTGAAATCGGGCATATCTTAATGTAATGAGTTTTTGTGATATTCCACGTTAACCATCCCATATTGTCTACTGGTGGATAACAAATTATCCCTGAGCAATAAACACTGGCTCTCTCACAGTGTCTGTGAATACGTACATGCCTACCAGGGTGCCTCTTATGTTGGGCAGAGCTGCAGGTGTCCCAGAACTGGCTGGGCTTACACCCATGGCTAGGAGCCTCAGGGCCCAGACATGAGTTCCTCACCATGTGGGACTCTCCACATGTGAGGGCCACTCCCAACAGGGCAGCCAGCTCCTGTCAGAGCCAGTACTCGAGAGAGAACGCACCTGAGCCAGAAGCCAGTCTCTTTGTAACCTAATCTCCAAAGTGACATCCTCTCACTTCTGTTGTGTCGTGTTGTTGAGCAGTGAGTCGCTAGGTCCAGCCCACACTCCAGGAGAGAGGGTTCCACAAAGGAGTCATACCAGGGACTGGGACCACTGAGGGCTAGCAGAGGATGCCCACCACTATATCCCCAAATTCACCTCAAATGAATTCTTCTTTATATGGTGATGTTCTATTCCAGTTCATCAAAAGATCTTTTGCATCCTGAATAAAAGGGAACTCCTGCATTCATCACTGTAACCTTTCCTATAACCTTATAGCCTCAGAATAACCAGCTGCTATTTTGTCATTCTGCAGTAATACTTGAGGGACTCCCATCTGTTTTTGATACTTCCTGAATTCTATCAGTTTGATAAAATTTGGAAAGTTTGATAAAAAAAAAAAAAAAAAAGGAAAGTACCATCACTTCACCCTCCAAAATCACTTCGGGGACAGAACATTCTCCCCTATCATGTAAGAGACAGGCCTTGATTTTAGGAAATGCACGCTGATGTGTTTAGGGGCCAAGGGGCTTATGGTCTGCAACTTACTATCAAATGGTCCCTCCTCAAAAAACAAAAGAGAATAATGAAGCAAATAGGGCAAATGAAAGCAGTTGGTAAATCTGAGTAAGAGTATTTCTGACTCCCTAATACTGTGTGTGCAATTTTTCTGTAAGTTTGAAGTATCAAAATTTAAAGTTTGAGAAACAGTTCTCAGATCCATCCCCAGACCTGTTAAATGAGAATTGTGAATGGGACCAGAAAAACTCATTTTATGAAAGATCCTCAGATACATTCTGGTTGTCAGTCAGCAAGGCTGAGGGCCGACTACCTGAAAGTCTGTGTCATTCTTAAAGCTGCCTGTGTAGAGCATCTGAATTTGCCAGTTAGACTTTGCTTCCTCGGGTCCCCGTGGTAGTCCCATGGCCCATTCCCTAACTGCCGCCCTTGGTTCTCCTCCAGCTGTAGAACTGGCCCCTTGGAGGGATGGGTTTTGGTGACAAAGGGGGAATCTGACAGTGCAGCCCAGGGAAGAAGGGAGACTCCCAAGATGTGTTGGTGGTCACGGTAAAGGGCAGAAACACTGGGTCTCAGCACAGAGTGGTGCAGAAGCCCTCTCCAGCCTGGCTTGTTTGGCTCCAGTGCCATACCTCAGAGCTCTCAATCCCCCCAGTGACCAGCCCTGCCCTTGGGAGCCCACTCTGCCTCAAGGAGGCCAGTGGGCAGACAGACAACATCCTACAGCTCTTACATCGGGTCATTACTTGCCGGTGCACAGAGGCCTGCCTATCCTGCGTGTGGCAGTCTAGAGAAGCTTCCAGGAGTGTGCCTGCTGTGCCGTGTCTTCAAAGAGCAATAGGCATGCAGAGGTGTAGGTGAGACCCCGGGACTAGAAGCTGCTGCCAGGTCGGTGTGCTGGAGAGGTCAGGAGAGAACCACTTCCCTCTGAGCTCCCTGCACACCAGCCTGCCCCGAAGCAGGGTAAAAGGGCCAGTGAAGATGGCAGGACGGGGCTGGAGGTAGGCTCGGAGAGGTGGACTCGAGGTCCAGTCCAGGCGTATCCACCGGAGCCAGAAGCGCTGGGGTCTCCCGCGCTCCCCCAGGGGCTGCAGCTGCTTCACAGCATTGAGGTAGTTAGCAGGTGCCACAGTGACCTATTTTGGGTGGGGTCAGTGGGGCTCTGCTGCCCTGAGGACCCGGAAGGCAAGAACTCAAGCCCTGTGGGCGGGGCTCCCTTCTCAGTGGGTCATTACTGGTGGTGAGCCTTTGCCCCGGATGAGGTCTTTGTTTGGAAAGAACTGTCCTCGCATTGTGTGGAGGCCCTTCAGCTCTGACACACCCACTGTCTTGTTCTGTTCAATTTCCGCTTCGTGCATGTTTTCCGCTTGCGGTTAGCCCTCACTTCCTCCCAGCCCGGTACAGCTGGCTGCTGCACTGTGCATGCTGGGGGAGTGTCTGGCTTTTCCAGCACACCAGGACAGTCTTGGTACTGGTACCAGTTCCTTCTTGAGGCGTGGTGGATCTTGGTTTGCAAGCTGCTTTTGTTAGCATCAAGGATGTCTTACTCTTCTAGTGGTCTTCAGGCCCTTCCAGTTAAGCCTACAGAAGTTAAGAACATTTACCCATGTGCTTTGCCACATGCTTACCCAGAATGCTCGATTCAAAGGGGGGGAAATGTACAGTATATACCCACAACCTGCTGCAACTGGATGATTCTTGATTTGGTGCATGCTTGGTTTTTGGCTTGTCCAAAACAACTTATGGAAACACTGATTTGCTTCCCCCTCCTAGACCCATGAGAGCAAACTGTGCCTCAGCTGCGGTCTTTGCTAGATGACACAGAATCACCCCACAAACACCTGGCCATGTGCACCTAAAACATTTATCCCATGCCCTCTTAACAAAATGACCTGCAGATCATTCAGGGTAAGAGACAAAAATCATCTGTATATTATTACTTTTACCAGGAGCTTCCCTGTCAGCAAACAGCTTATCTCCTATGCCATACACTGTTCTTGGCTTCACGCAGGGAAACGGCAGTAATGGTAGAGAAGGAACTAAATATTTGAAAACATGTTTAATTCAACACCTATTAGGTAGATCAGTTCATGTTTCTAAATAGCAAAGCAAGGAGGCAGAGTGACACTCCAGATACTGGGACCTGCTTAGAAAGCTAAGTCCACAGCCACGTGGCTTAAGCAGGATTGTGCTGGCTGACAGCTCAACCCAAACTGTGACTGTGATCTCTTCCAGAGGTGGCACTAAAGACAGCACTGATCACACGGGCTGGACTCCATCCTTCTAGAACTTTCCAGATTCTGGAAAGCGTGTGATGGAAACAGAAGGAAGCCTTTGCTGCTCTCCCAGCATGAAATGCAGTCACATTTTGGGACCTGGAAGCAGTGAGTGGAACCAGGAGCTATTGGAATGAAGTATTGGTACTAGCTTCTTCTGTGCAGTGATTTCTAGGAGCCTCATGAAGTGCCCTTTTACCACTTCTCCGCCTATTTTGTGTGCCCTTCTGAATGCAGTATGCAGATAAAATGGCAACGTTTTAGTCCTAGTTTTTCTTCTTTCTGAATTTGTAAAACTTTTTTTTTTTTAACCAAAAGACACCTGAATTTAGTAATATTGGCCTCACCCAAACAACCAAGAACATCTTCTAAGTCCATTTGTACATTGTGCATTTAGGTCCTAAGAACAATAAGAAAGTTCATATTCCCATTAGATGGACAAAGTGAACCTGTGGTGTTGCATTTAAAATAATAAAGTAGCTATTATTCTACTTCTGCTATCTTGGAGAGAACACAAAAGAGCCTTTGGAATAGGGTCATGAAAAGGGTAAGCCCATGCATTTGTTCATGCTGCCTTTCAGAGCCTCCCCTGATACCTGGGAGTGCTGCTCTTCAAGGCCTAGAGGGGTACGTGTATGACTCACTGAGGGGCTTACCTAGGATTGGTTTTGTAATTAATTTCAGTGAAACTGTAATCATTGCAATTTAGAAAACCCCATTTTGGCTCATGTAACACCAACACATACTGGGCCACATCTCCCCTGGGGCACATGCACACTTGGGAGAAACCTCAAGGGGTCTGACTAGACTGTATGTGGGGTGTCAGTCATTAATGCTCTCATTTCTTCTTCATCTAAACTCTGTGTTCTGGTAACACTAGGTTCTTAGATGTCTTTGATCTCTAAGACACATGTTTGCAAAAAAAAAATCCTTTCTTCCTCACAGAAGCAGTGAATTTCATGCCTATATTATACCATAGTCATGAACTTAAAAAAAGTCATCTAGTCTGCTTCTCACTCCACCTGTTAGAAAGTCTGACCTGGACCCTGCCCCCCCCCCCAGAGGAAAGTTAATGGAAAGATAATCCCTGGGACAGAGGTGGTTTGGTGCCATGGATAGGTTTCAATGGCACCAACTAGGACAGCGTTGTGTCACTCCAGTTCTAGATTTCAGGACATGCTAGACAGCCTAAATGTTCTCACGACCCTAGGACACAGCAGTGAGGTGTGTTTGTGTGTTTGGTGACATTCTTGTCACCCAAAATCAGCCATCACTGCTGGTTACGGTAGCTGCCACTCACCCAGGAGGGAATATAAGGTGATGGAAAGAAAAGTGAAGTAAAAGATGGAGGTGAAAAGCAGGAATTTTTCCATTTAATGAGGCTAATAGATGAGAATGAGTAGGCCTTAGCTGTTCTGAGGGAAAGGGATGTCCAGTGAATGAAGGCTAGAGCCCCACCTTCCACTGAGGGTGTTTTTGTTGGAGAAAAAGATCAGGTGTGATCGAGTAGATCATCCCTGGCTCCAGCTTTGCCCAGGCTCCTCCAAAGGGGCGCTGATGGTTGCAGTCCTGCTGGCTCCCAGCATGGGCACCCAGGGCAGCCGTTCTTACCTACTGGGGACGGGACCCTACCCCAGCCCTCACCCACCCGGGGTGAGGGGAACATACCAATGTCTTAGGCAATGGAGGCAATGTGGCCTTGTCAAAATCGCAGAATGTTACAACTATTGGTTGGGTTTTAGTCATATTATTGGTTGTGAACTATTAGATTAACAGAGGATAGAGATGTTTTTGTTTATCAAAGAGCCATCCAGTGTTTAGATGGGGAGAAACAACCTCACTGCTCTGGGAAGATCCTAAAGATGGGGGGGGGTGGCATGTGCTTTCTCTGCGGTCTGAAATTGAGCATGCATTTTATAAGCATCTTTCACAAGATGCTTTGGTGATGGGTGAGGTATGTCTAAAGGCTGGAACCACTCTGCAACAGACAGGAGCCCTTTCCGTGCTTACACATACCCCAGACCCCCATGGCAGCCACACAGAAGGGGTACAGATGCCTCTTGGGGCAGTGAGGCAGCTCGCCCTGTGTGATCATGCCCATTCATCCTGCCCTGTCACTCCTTGTTAGTAATGATGGCATTATTTTCTTAGATTAAAGGTTATTCCCCCTTAATATTAGTGAAAAATGTTTATTTTAAATTGAAAAATATCTTTGGTTGAAACCCTGCTGTGGGGCATAGACTGTCTCCTGTATTTAATTCAGTGGACTGTTTACCTCAGCCCTTTATTTTCTAAACTGTCTGGGTTTCTGCTTTATGGCACAGTGAAATCCTGCCCCTCCCGCTCCTTGACTCTGGACTCGGATGAAAGGCTGGGCTCCAGGTTCCCTCTGACCGACATCCACACCACCCACTCACCCTACAGTCGAGGTTCTGTTAGAGACCTTTGATTTCTCTTCCTGGGGCTCTTACGCCTTTGTGTATCACCTTGACCCAACCAAATTGTTGAAGTTTCAGTTGCTCAGTCCCTAAATGCCCCCCAGCCATGGCTTTCAGTGAGCCTATGGGGGTTTTCTTTGGAGGAACCGTGGGTGCTTTCTGTCCTTTCTCCTTGTCTTCTGCTCCACTCACAGCCTGAGCCCTGGAATGCCCCTGCTATCCACCTAGCACCTGCAGATAAAGACAATGCCTTGCCTGGTCAAAAATCTCTCTGGGTCTCATCTCCTAAGGAACCCCAGTGACCTGTGTGTAAGCTTATGCAGGGAGAGAAGAACACTGCCTCCCTCCTTGGCTCCCAGGGCTTCCAGACAAAGAGGGAGTTAAATCCTGAAGCCCCAGCACATCCTTCCTACAGTCAGATCAAGAGCAGGCCAGTTCCTGAGTAGGGGACACTGTGACAGTCTTATCCAGGAAGTGCCTCCTGCAGACACTTGGTCATCTGGGTGATCGGAAGCACAGGAGCCCTGTCTTGGTAAAGTAACATCACTGTGTATTTAGTATTGCAGGTGAAGAAGAGCTTTCAGATTAATCCCCCTCCCTCTCTTCTGACGTACTGCCCAGGACCATATTGTAGCAGATGGAATGGATGGAGGGCTGCCTCCTGCACAACACGGCAGAATAACATCATGCCTGGAGACCTAGTTCTTTCAGTGAAAGGTGCCATTCGAAAAGGAACTCAATTTATAAAGGAAATTTAGTTATTTGTCCCCTGATTTGAGGCAAACTGACCACCATACTTTTTTTTAAAAGATTTTATTTATGTATTTATTTATTTAAGAAAGAAAGAAAGGGGGGTAATAGTCAGGGAGGGTGAGAAAGGGGGAAGAATCCCAAACAGACTCTGTGCTGAGTATGCAGCCGACACAGGGTTCGATCTCATGACCCTGAGATGGTGACCTAAGCCGAAACCCAAGAGTCAGACACTTAACAGACTGAGCCCCCAGGTACCCCCACCATATTCTTTTTATGTGATTATTAACGAAAACGCAAAATGCTTTTTTCCCCTTTCTCATACAGAATTGGTGGCCCCTTCATCCGACTTATGTGACTTGCCAAGGGCTCCCATTCTGTGTCTTCCTCACCCTCCCTTTTATCCCCTGCTTCTTCTGTGGTCATGATATGCACTCTGTGGATGGCCGTTCCAGAAGTACTGAGTGTCTTATCTATATATTCTCTTAGAATAGAGAATTCAGTGGACTGAATTCCTTAGAATTAGAATTCCTTAGAATTACTCATAGCTTGCTTTTGATCTCAGGGACTCTGGCTCTTGTTATTTCTAATGACATTTCTATTCCACATATTCCATCTGCGTTCTGACCTGACCCCCATGGCAGGCAATGGAGACGGCAGGGTTAACACCTTTGGCCCAGGCTGCTGCTGGGCTGTCTCCCCTTTGTGGATGTCCCCAGGCACTCCAGGGCCCAGCCATCCTTCTTCTCTACACTTGGGTCTGGGTGTTTCCGAAATGGATCCATTCAGTTCAGCTGCCTTTTAAGCAACATCTGTTACCAGTTTTCTCTCCTCATCTAACGAAGGAGACATCGCTTATTTTAACCTTGGTTGTTCCTGAATAATGTATGACTGTCTGTACTCCCCTTTCTGTCTGTACTCTTCCTTTTCTGTGCTAAACTGCACTTTGTTGCCACATTTAAGTCCTGGTTCTTTCCATTTTCCTTCTTGGAGGGGCTCTCCTTAGCGGTTCACCCATCGCTAGCCTTCTTCCCGTGTTAGAGCTGTTGGAGCACTTGTGATTTTGCCAACTAACATTCCCACAGCATTTCCCACATTCGCTGGCTCGTGGGCCCTTCAGAGGCCTTTCCGTTTAAAAAAAGAGGAAAAAAAAAAAGCCAAAGATGTATGCCTTCTTAAAAAATTTAACTCTTAAAACCTCTTTCCTGGCACTGTAAGCAACTTTGTAAAACCTTGCTTGAATTTGTGCTTACAGGTCAGGAGAGGGGTTAACGTGGTGGGTTCTAGAGCCAGACTCTGGTGGTTTAGAGACTTAGCAGAAGCAGAGACTCTGAGCCAGGTGGGATGGGAAAAAAATTGAGACCTTACCAAGAATCAGAAAGATCTCAGCAAACCTTCCTGAGATGGAAGTGCAAGCCAGCTGACCCTGAGTCTCCCAGCGCAGGGGGCTAGGCGTGACATTATAACAGCATGAAACCAGAGATGCAGCAGCAGGCTGGCCTCAAACCTCCTGGGCGCCATGTGACCTTGGGCAGGCTGTGTGACCTTGGGCAGGATTCTCAGCCTCCCTGGGCCTCGATTCTGTCTTGAACATGATGACAATGTGATGTTTCTCATAGGGTGGTTCTGAGGAGCAAATGAGTAAATAGATAGCATTTAGAAGAGTGTCTGGTATGTATTGTGATGTAATTGTTGGTCACTAAGTTACACAAAAACAATAGAATGAAACAGACATTGAAAGTGAAATAAATAAAGCAGGAGGGAAAAGAGTTTGGATATACAAGCAGAGTTAGAAGTGCAGGAAATGGGCACGCGGGGAGTAAGTTGCCAAGAATGACATGAAGCTGGTACAGAGAACATGCCTAAAGCACGGGGCTAGCGCTCTGGACACACCTGCCTGTGCTCCACAGTCCCTGCAGAACCATCTCGTTGGAGTGTGCCAGTCCCAGGCTGAATGCCCAGGTGTCGGCAAAGGGTCTGCTGCATTCATCGCTTGGTGATCTCATGCGAATTTTGGATAAGTGAGAGGATCGCATTTAGAGACCCATACCTCATAAAAAATACCAGAACCCACTATGTTAGGGTCCGTGATCAAAGGAACGAGACTGACACAAAGCGAAAATTAAACAAAGCTTAATTTCGCGCCACGCGTCGAAATCAAACTGACTTGTAGGGGCCATCTCTTACGAAGAGAAGACGATGATGACCCTGACAAGGTCACTCCCAAGAAGGCTGCTCTGGAGGAGGCCGCTCCGCAGAGGAGGCCACTCCAGATAAGGCCGCTCCCAGGACGAGGCTGCTGCTGACGAGGCTGCTCCCCAGACAGGGCCGCTCCTAAGAAGAGACCACTCTGGACAAAGCCGTTCCCAGGACAAGGCCGCTGCTGATGAGGTCACTCCCCGGATGGGACCGCTCCCCAGAATGATGCTGCTCTGAGGCCGCTTGCGGCGGCGCCGTGGCCCGGAGCGGTGAGGCCGCTCGTGGCAGGGCTGAGGCCAGGGTGATGAGGCCGCTCGTGGCAGGGCCACCGCTCGCTATGGCGAGGCTGCTGGCAGCGAGGCTATTCGCTGTGGCACTGCTGCCTATGACTACGATGACCAGGATGACCACGATGTTCCCTACGACCACGATGACCACGACGCTCTGACTCTCCCGAGGACTACCCTAATGGCTTTCCCAATGGCTATTCTAACTCCTATTCTAATTCCTACTACTCCAATGGCTATTCTGACTCCTCCTACTACTCCCCCCACCCCAGCCTCACAGACTAACCTTTATAGAGGTGGTTGAGCCCGGTCCACACACAAGAGGCCAATGGGATTTCAACTCACCACATTAAATATATGCGCGCCCCACTGATTGGATGTCTCCATCCGGCCTGGCCCTCTCCTATACCCCGGGTTTGCAACTAAGTTCCTCTGGCTAACCAGGCCCTTACACACTGATGGACTGTGGAAGGACGGAGGCCATGAGCAGCCCAGACGAGGGCCTTCTGCACTTCCCAAACCCAGCGAGGTAGGCCGGTCTCTCATCGATTTCACTTTGTCATTTTTGTGTGCATTCAGCAGCTTGTAGCCACCTATAGAACTCCATAGCTTTAGCAAACACATAATTTTTGCAGCCCAGGTTTCAGAGATGGCTGTGGCTAATCGGTCGTACTTGGCTCTCCGATTCCAGAAGCATCCAAATTAGTGCATATCTGGGGATGGCTGGGAAGCAGGCCTTAGGCTTCTGCAGGCCCCTCACACTCTATAGAAAATAGTTTGCATTCTCAGGCTATCTATGGAGTTTTCCTTCCAAGAGCCTTTAATTTCTGCTTTTGGAAATTTAGTTCTGAATCTCAATTACACAGAGAAAGCAGGACCCAAACAATAATTTTAAAAGTAGATAAAATTTTTTTAATGTTAAACTTTACACTCCCCAGGGTCAGCCTGTGCAATTAATGAGCTCGTGGGCTCTGGAATGTCACCCTTTGGGTGAGCTGGGCTGGGCCACCAGGTCCTGAAGCCTCTTTAGAGCTGGGTTTTTTTTTATCTTAGAGGGTTTTCGTTTCCAGCTGGGATCAAGCTGGTCATCCGCAGCCTTCCTGGTGGCCCTTGACCCTGCTCCTCCCTCCACCTCCCAGCTGTCATTGCAGACCCCTGAGCCAGAACCACACCTGAGGGCTTGGGGGAACCACAATTCCTGTTCCCACTGAGCCACAGGCTTAAGGGGCCCAGACCTGCATTGCTACCAGGGCAGGTAACTGGCCTCTGAATGACATCCTGGGCCTTCTGACATAAAGCTCACACTGCAGTGTGCTTTTTGGGACACCATACATGTGCCCAACAGACCTGTGATCCGGATAGTGATGTTGCCTTCAAGAATATGAGTGTGTCTCCTCTACATACCCGCGAGAAAGGAAGACTCCCCGGTTCACTGCAGTCATGCCGAGCTCTGGGCTGAACAGTGATCATGCCGGCTGCCCCAGAGCTCCAGGCTGTGGTCCCCCTTCCACCCGTATTGGCGGGATGCAGGCTCTAGCTCTCAGGGCTGTGTCGTGGGCTGTGGGGACAGAGCCATGCACCCTCTCCAGAGAGTCCACACTGTGTGGGATAGAACATCAAAGCAGGAAAACCCCTCACACAAACATTGACAAAAGCAGATGGTGTGTGTGGAGCACAGGAATCACGGTGGAAGGTAAAGGTGACAGGCAGCCCTTCTGGGCTGAGCGACCTGGGGCTGAGTCCAGAACCTCTGGGAAGCCTCTGTGGTTGCATGTTCTTGTCCCCTGTTTTAAAACCCGGCTTGGGCTGTGTTTGGATGACGACGTTGAGGAGTGGGAGGCCGGCACTGGCAGCAGGAGGTGTGCTGGGCAGGTGGGGTGAGCAGGGCTCCATGGAGGACTGAAGACCGAGGAGGAGCACAGAGGCACCCACCATAAGGGCTCCAGTTCTGATCTGAGCAAGCAGGTGGTTGTGGCCCCTGAGATGAGGTGACTGAGAGAGCAGCTGGCAGAGGTGAGGACATGGGACTTAGAACGCTGGCGTGTCTAATGGTCAGCAGACCTCACGTTTTGTACGTTTTGTCAAATACAGAGGAACCGGGCCACCCCCAGAGGGAGAGGTGGCATAGGCAATGCCCACAGGACAGCCTGAAGGACACTGCCCCTGCTCTTCCTGCCCTTCCCCCACTACAGTGGGGCTTGTCACAGCCTGAAGGCCTTGCCAGGCCCAGGGCAGAGTTGGAGTGTTTCATCATTGTATTTGCTTGTTTGAGGTAAGCTTTCCTCTAGATGTAACAAATAAAAAGAGTCTTGAGGCACCTGGCTGGGTCAGTCAGAAGAGCACACAAGTCTTGATCACTGGGGTTGTGAGTTTGAGCGCCATGCTGGGTGTAGAGATGACTTAAAAAAATTTTTGTGTGTGTGAAATGTCCCATTCTTTACTTTCTTTTTCACCTGAACAGCCAGGCCCTTGCTTAATTTTGCCCTGATTCTAGCTACAGGACCTCAGACAAGTTGCTTAGCCTCAGCCTTGTCAGTGAATGACACAGAGAAGACCTCGCTTGTGCTAATGAGGGATGCATGGACAGGGCTGTGCCCAAGGGAGGCTTCCAGGCCTACTTCCTGCTCCCTAGAGCTGGAGTGGCTTCCTTCCACCCCACCTTCGCCTTGTGATAGGCTCGCCCTGGGGGAGCCAGTTACATCAGCCTGGAGGTGGGGAGGGGGCCGTGCTCTCGCAGTTTTGCTATCACCAGGCCTCCACATGCGAGGCCACAGGCAAGATTCATGGGAGCTGGGTGCCACAGGTGCCGTTGCCGGACTGAACAGGCCCAGGAACACAGTGCCTGTCTGAGCGCGTGCGGCCAGCAGCCAGCCGCATGGCAGCCTCTGAGCTCTGCACAGAGCCAGCTCCTGGCCAGTGAAGCTTCCAGTAAACAGGAAGAGATGAATGCACAGGCTCTCTCTGTCCTTCAGCCAGGAGCTGCCCAAATAGAGTCTTTCTGTGGGTGGTTGTTGCTCTTGAGGGGAAGGGGTAATGGAGTAGCTGCTAACAGATTTCCTATTGGGCAATAATGTAATCCATTGGTTGTGATTTCCTGAGTGCTGTGAATAGTAAGATCCCGGAGCTGACTGCGGGGTCAGCCAGAGGGAGTCCCTGCTACCAGCCCAGGAGGGGGAAGGGGCCGTCCCAGGTCTGTGGAAAGCACTGCAGGTTTCAGGAAGCACTTCTGTGCTTCTCTGCAGGGAAAAATGGATCCGATTATGTGTCCTTTCTTCTGTTAGGCCGTGCATTTGAACAACACACTTCATGATTAGGTTCCTCTGATAATCATTACTAATAATGATGCAAGAAGTCAGTCCGGGCTTTTTAAAGAATTATTCGGAGCATGAGTGTTTTAATGAGTCATGATTGGGGAAGATTTCATTCTCTTCATTCTGATGCTTTTTGTAGGGAAGAAGTTAGTGCTATTACCTTTCTTATATTTTTAATAAGACTTTAAGAATCTCTAAAGAAGTCAGGTTTGTTTGTTTATTTAGGGGATAATGTTGCTCCCTCCCACCGCATCCCCCTAAGCAGGGCTGCTAAAGAGCAGAGGCAGCCAAAGAGCTGGGCGGCTGCAGGAGGCAGCCTGGTGCCAGAGGGCTGCTCTGTGCCTCCTGGCCTGAGCCCACAGTGTGGCCTGGAAGGGACCTGCTCATCCCCCTCCATTCCAGCTTACTGATCTGTGAGAGATGGCAGGCAACAAATCAGTCTCCCAAGTCAGGAGAAATTTTAAGGGCTTGTTAAAATTCAGAGACCTTGGACCCCACTACAGACACGGAAGTTAGCCGTGCCTCAGGGAGGGGCCAGTGAGTCGGCATTTAAGAGGCGCTCCAGACTTTTTTTTTTTTTTTTTAATTTTATTTAGTGACTTGACAGAGAGAGAGAGAGCACAAGCTGGCAGAGTAGCAGGTGGAGGGAGAGGGAGAAGCAGGCTCCCCGCCGAGCAAGGAGCCCGACATGGGGCTTGATCCCAGGACCCTGGAATCACGACCCGAGTCGAAGGCAGTCACTCAACCAACTGATCCACCCAGGCGCCCCAGGCTCTTAAGTGGCCACAGGACTGAATGATTATCAAGGTCACGGTCTCCCCCAATAAGGGAAGAAGATGTGGCAAGCAGAGTGGACTGGGGCTCAGCCTTCTGGCTCCTCTGCACCAGAATGGTGGGGTTAGGGTTCTTTTCCAAGTTCATGACTGCAGATAGAGGAGGTCTAGCCCCGTGAGTAATGGACAGCAACTGGCTTACCTGAGAGAACCTGTCTCAAGGCGCGGTGGAGGAATGGCGGAGGCCTGCCCGTTTGCACAGGACAGGGCTGGCTGTCACTCACTGACCTCAAAACCAGTTTAAGTCTCCTTCTGTGGCAAGCAGGCTGCTGCAGCTTGTTTCTTCTAAACTGCTGCAGTGTTTCTCTGGGCTTGAGCCATAGGGTCTGAAGTTCTGCTTCGGCCACGGGCTACCATGTCCGGCAGGGAGGACAGGAGATGCAGGAGACGAGCCAAGCATCTGCCCCCCTCACAGCCAGGATGCTCAGCCCTACACTGGCAAAGGCCTGGGGAGCACAAGTCTTCCCATCCACCATAGGTCATGTTTCCTGTGGGGGTCAGGACACTCCACAAGGCAGATCAGGCCCTGAGGGACCCACCACTGAGGGGAAGGGCTATGGGCAGGCTTGGCCAGACCCAGCAGAGGGAGGGGCGTGGTCACTGCACTTGTAGAGACAAGTACTCCTGCTGCCTGGGCTGGGATTTGACAGGATGGTGGGGTCCCTGGCCAGCATTCCTGCCTTTGCTCCCAGTAGCGCAGCTCAGGGTGGATAGCCCATGACCTTCCATACATCCCCTGTGCTCAGGAGCCACCCTGAGCAGGGCAGGTGCCACAGATGGGGTGGTGGGTTCTGAATCCCTCCCCGGTCCTGAGTGAAGCTCCTACCTTGGCCTGGGTCATCCAGGGGAGAGGGCATGTCAGACAGAAACCTCCTCCTGGCCACTGTGGGGCAGGACGTCCCCTCTCAGAGATCTGAAGACAGCTCTGTGGTCCTTCACCTGTTGGCAGGGGGCCTCCCAGCCATAGCCACACACACAATGGGAGAACAGCTTGCACCCTGCAGGGAGCCTCACAGGCTCCTTTGGACCAAAGCCCGCTTTGATTTACCTCCCCATGTGGAATGCTAGGGAGGCCTGGCCAGAAGATTCCATGACAAGCTAGGGAATAGTTTATCCTCATTCTAGTTCTAGTTTAGTTAATGTTATTTAGCCTTTAATTTCTTATGGCTGCTTGTCAAATCAGGAAATAGACTCATATTCTCTCTCACAAAAAGACATTTGAAAAGGTCTCATTAAGTGTTAATTGACATCAACTAGAAGAGTCAGCAGTGACCTTATGATTGTGTTTTACATCGGCAGTTAACAGGGAAAGTGGCCTTGTTAGAGGACAAGAAGTGCTAGTAGCCACAGAAAAGGGAGCAGATGCACTATGTAGCTTCCGGGAGACTCTCACATGGCCTGGCAGTTACTGCTTCTCCAGCCCGGAGAACTAAATCAGGCGGTCACTGTCACCCTGGCAGGCCGAAGGCTGTGCAGACCCTGCAGCCGTGGGGCCTGAGGCTGGCGTAGGCCCCTGTGGGGAGGCTTGGGGAAATGCTGTGGCCTGTGCAGCAGGAGCTCACTGGTCCCTGTGACCCACCTGCCCCCTTCCCCATAAAAGCCATCCCCTGAAGCCTGTTCCTATGTAGACAACGGGCAGTCCCCTCTACAGCTCATGGGGGGAGGGGCAGCCACCAGACTCAGAGAAGGTGACTGTCCGGAGTGAACGGGGGTCCCCCGAGGTACTACAGATCTAAAGGATTCTCACTGGGTGAAACAGGGTTGAATCAGGAGGCAGAGGCATTTGATTCCAGAGTATGAATGGGACTCCTCTCCCTGAAACAGAGAGAGCATGGCATTGTGTCCAGCCCTGGGTGGTGCTGGGGGCCCCCAAGAGGGACCAGCTACCTGGAGCAGCGGCAGTGCTGGTGCTCAGAGCTATGTCTTTCCCAGAAGTAAATAACTGTTATCAAAAATCAGTGTGTGTATTTTAAGCCAAATTCCAAAGGAGTTATTCATTTTTTTCAACAAACAGGGCAGAGCTATAGTCATATTTTCCAGCACCCACGGGACAGAGGGGGTTGGGAGCTATAGGGTTCTCGGGGACAGGCAAGGGGCGCCCCAGGACTGGGAGCAGCAGGACCTCCTCACCCCCAGCTGCCTTGGCTGTGGGCTCCTTCTGACACCTCTCTGCGAGCCTAACAGGCTGCCCCTCCGTCTCGGCCTGGCTCTCTGGGAGATTTCATAGGATGGCCCTGATGGCTCTGGATGGCTCAATGGCTCAGAATGGTCCTGTGGCCCTAGGGTCAGAGGCCTGGTGAAAATGTCTGTTGTTTTGGCGTATCTGCTCTGGGCCAGGGACTTCATGTTCAGTGACCCCCGTGTCAACCTGGCATACATGCACCGTGGCTGCCCACATGCAGATGTGGAAACAAAGGCTCAGAGATGTCCACTTGCCAGGGTCACCAAGTTTACAGGCACAGAGCAAGGACTTGGCCGCAAGTCAGTGCTCCAGGCCCCTGTTCTGCCCTTTCCCCTCCCTCCTGGCCCTGGGGATCCAGGGAGGAGGAGATTCCGGCTGCTGTTTCTCATTTCTGCCTCAGTAGATTCCCCACTGGGCTAGGAGGTTCACACAACACGATGTTCCCAGCCTATGCCTGCAGGCTCCCATCTCCTCAGGGTCAGAACCGAGGGCTCTGCACTCTGGGGAGACTGTGGGCGGTGTCAGAGCACCCCCACTTCCCGGCTTCTCAGGCCACAGAGTGTGCTGTGATGGAGCTCAAGGGACACCACCACCCAGGGCCTCTCACAGCCGGAGCGGGAGTCTGTGTCCCTCCCTCCCGGGGGCCACCATGTGAACTGGCATGGCTCACTCCTTGTTCTGTGTTCTCTCAACAGCAAATGAAGCTCATGGCCCAGAACCTGAAGGAGGACTCAAGGGAAGGCAATAAGGAGGAGGAGGCCTGAGCGCCCACCCGGGCCGCCCTGAGCCGAGGGCAGAGGGGCACCTGGAGCAACACGGCAGCCCCTGAACCCAGACCCAGGGCGTGGCCACAAGTAGCAGCAGGCCCCTTCTCCCCTCTGCGGTGTCCCGGTGCAACCCCTCCCAGTCCCAAGCCCAGCCTGCCCCTTCCTTCCTGTCCCTGCAAAGGGCCCCCATGCCCTTGCAGCAGCACGACCGAGGCCCAGAGCCTGGCTTGCGGTGGACCGCTGCTCCCTGTGCGCCCCTCACAGCGGTGGTCAGCCCTGGGGGCTGGGCAGCGGGTCAGGGTGTGTGCCCACCGCACCACCAGCGGGCCACCAGCAGGCCAAGAGCGGGGGCTTCCTGCGGGGCCTCCGTGCAGAGGGACAGGGGCAAGCCAGTGTTTCGAGCACCTGGACAGCTCCAGATACCTCTTGCCTGGTTCTCCTTTGCAGTATGTGAACAGACCCTTTCTCAACAAAAACCATAGTAACTGAGCTATTAAAGGTGACACGTACCTCTCTGACTCCTGCTTACCGCACGTGGACTGAAAAGGCCCTCCTTCTGAAACGAGCCCTAGTCAGGTCATTAGAGCTCTGAGCTGAGAGTGGGGCTCTGCTTGAGGCTGGGCACCTGTGTGCCACTTCCAAAGCCTGTGGCCAGGCCCATCCAGTTCTCGGGAGGTTCTGCTGCTGCCACTGGAGCCCGTCCCCTCGTGGGAATGCAAGGGCCCCTGGGGCTGCTTTCATGCCCGTGGCACCTGGAACCCTGGTCTGGGCTCACCCCCACAGAAGAGAGCTTCTGCCCAGGGGTGCCATCCGCCCCCTGCCTGTGCCCAGAGGGCAGCACACACCTCTTTCACAGGCACAAAGGCAGTAACCCTGGAGCTCAGGCTGCTCCCCTGGCTGTGTCTTACCTGGTCTGACCACAAGGACCACCCAGGAGGGCAGAACCTGGCTCCCTTTCCCTGCCAGCTCTCGGGCTCGCCTCGTGCAGCAGTCGGACCCTCTGCGCCTGGGCCCATGTTCCTCACAACGGGCCACCACAGACCCATGGGCCCTTCCTTCCACCGGGGAAAGAACAGCTGGGGAAAGAGGCTGAGGACCTTCTAGTCCTGTCTGCCTCAGGAGCCCAGCGCCTTGATTCTCTCCTGCACCTCAGAGTGGAGATGGCCTCAGTGGGCCCGTTCAGCAGTCGGCTGGAAGGCCTGACACCCCCGTCTGCCCCTCAGTGTGGTCACGTTGGTCCTGCCAGACTGCTCAGTCAGCATGGACCTCTCTGAGTCGGCTCTACCCAACTGCTGCTTGGTCTGTGGCACTCCAGGGCCCGACTATCCAGTGGTGGTTCTAGGCTTGATGAAGACTTTCTAGAACATGCTCAGGTTCTGAAGCCCTGGTGAATGGCCGCCACCGCTGTGGCAGTAAGCCGAGTCCCCAGGAGCTTCCTCACAGTCTAGCCCGAGGGCTGTGTTTGCTGCAGAAGGGGCAGGTGTCGATGGGGTCCTTGGACCAGCTCTTGGTCTCCCACAGGTCCTGACCATGAACAGGAGTTAACTCCCTGCCCCTGGTCTCCCAGCTGCAGGTGGCCGCTCTCCGGACTGGCCCTCCTCACCCTGTGAGGTGCCTGTGCAGAGCCGGGGGGCCCTGCACTGGAGGCAGTCTCTCCCAGGAACCTCCCTGTGCCCTTCCCTGGTACCACCGGCAGAAGCGCAGTGCCTAACCAGGGTGCAGCCTGCCCTGTTGGGGGCAAACGGTGCCTCTGGGGTAGGCACACAGGACTCACCTCCACTGGGGCCACAGGGACACAGAGGCTAGACGTGGGATCAGCCAGGTTGTATCAAAGGGAGGTGGGGGGTAGGGGGTGCTGTGTAGGTCTGCTGGCCCCAGAGCTGCTCCGTGCCTTCTAGCTTACGGAGGGTACTCAGGAGCGGACATGGGAGATGCCAGGACCTTTCACTGCTCCACTCTATGGGGTCCCATATCCTCCTGAGTGGAGAGAGACATGGAGGACCACACTGCCCTGTCCCCACCCAGCACTGCTTGCCACAGTCTGGACCCTATGCTGCTTCTCCCTCCACTTTTCTGCCCGCTGATTTGTTCTCTTATTTCTGGCCTGACCCCTGCCTACAGAGCCAAGCCATAGCCCTGCCCCACCTCATGCCCACTGCCCCGGGCCTCCCTGCTCTGTTCCCCAGTTCTCCCAGTGTCCCTGAGGACGGCAGCGAGTGAGCACCCTGCTCCCACATCTGCAGCCCACCCGTTCCCTAGAGCAGGCATGAGAGGAGGCCCCCACCTGCCTTGACACACTTGGACTCCGGGTCGCCGGCCCCAGCCTGGCCATCCCATGAGGGAGCAGCACCAACGCGGGCCCCAGCAGCAGCTCCCCACGGGTGGATCAGGCTCAGAGGAGCAGGAACCTCAGGAGTCCAGCCCCGGGTTTCTCAGGGGCGGGCAGAGGGGTTGCCCACACTGTGGTCAGCAGAGGAGGTGGAACCTGAGTGTCGGGACCCCAGGCCTAGTCGGCCCTGGCTTTCCTGGAGGACAGCGAAAAAACACTTCGGCCCCAAGGGGACCATGGCCCCCGCTGGGCTGGAAAGGGCCGGGGACTGCTGCCCCAACTCGCTAGGAGGTTCTGCACACCCCACTGGGGAAGGCACCCAGCAGTCTCTCCCCATGGCCGATGCTCCCCACCATCCACCCCACTCACCTCGCTGAAGCCCTGGGATGCTGATTGTCCCTAAGCCCATAGATTGTCGGTGGGCCTTGACCCTGGTACGGTTTGGCCATGGCCTGGATCACGCCTTAGCCCAACTCTCCTCACACCCCCCGTGGGACATCTTTGGGCACCCCAGCAGACAGCCGGGCTGTCACACGCCACACAGGTGCCACAGAGACCCTGGAGTGTCATTCTGATGAGGCCCGGGGTTCTGCTGGCCGAGTCCAGCCCCTGGCTGCTGCCTTGGGGAGAGGGAGTCAGACAATGTGGACCTTCCTGTCCCTCCTGAAGGCCTCACTGCCCCACTCCTCAGCAGCAGCTCAGACGCTCAGACTTGAGGACAACTCTTTATATTAGTGGCTTAGGGGAGGAAACCAGAAGCCAGGATACCTAGGGATACCCAGCCCTACGATGAAGCTGGAGGCCAGGAGCCCACTGCCCTCCCTGACACACCGCACGGGCCTCGGTTTCCTTATATTGTTCTCTTTTATAGATGAGGAAGCTGAGGCACACAGGGTTCCCCTAGCAGTGCAGCCACTCTCCACACTGCTCGTGGGCCTGCAACTGCCAGGATACTACCACAGCCGGCACAGAGCTGTCCGCCTCCCGCGCTCTCCTCAGCAGCTCCCACGCTTTCTCCCCCAGGAAACTAGCCACAGAAGGAAGAAGGCCTGGGATCCTCCAGCTGAGTTACTCCAAGAATCCCACGACCCTGCGAGGACAGTACCTGGCCCCAACTCTTGGCCAATAGCAGGCGACAAGGCCAAGTCTGAAGAAACAGGCCAGGCTTGGCTCCCTGTCCCCCACGCTCCCATTAGGGGGGCTTGAAGAGTGGGGGGCATGAGCCAGGAGCCCCCAGCGCCTCCAGGAGGCCACCGGAGCCTGGAGGAAAGATGGGGCCCCCGAGCCAGGGCAGCTGTGTATCCTTCAGCTTGGGATCATCCATTAGTCCCAGTCACAAGAGGGACCACGGCCTTTTCAGGGGAAGGAAGACACTTTTTCCGGTCCTGTTGAAGGCCCATTGATGGTCTTCTCATCCATGCGGAAGTGGGCACCCAGGAAGGCGATGGGACACTGGCAAGCCAGCCAGGGGGCCCCACCCAGGCCCACCCCGGATGGGCAGTGAGGCGAGGACTTGGGCCCTGTGGCGGTGGGACTGGCTTAAGTTGCTCAGAGGATGTTTGTGTCCCCTCCACCGACCCCACGAATGTAGCCCCTGGATATTGTTCAAGCAGATGCCCTGCTCCCTGCCCTCTGGGCCTGAGGACAAGGATATGAACAGGTTGGCCCCAGAGTTGCATCTCTGAAGATGCCCGCAGTCAACGCCACTCATACTGAGGTTTGAGAACCATGGCTGGGACAGAGGCCTTTCTGGTTTCTCCCCAGAAGTAGCCAGCTTCCTTCCCCCATGCCTTATCTGCATGGTGCCAGGTGGGGAACTTCCCCACCCACCACCGGGGCCCCGGGGCCTGAATAGGAGGTGGTCCAGAGGTCTCCCAACTCCCAGGGTGCCAGCTGTGGGGACCCCCATGTGCCCCGGCCTGCTACAGGCCCCTGGGACATTTGGGCTGGTTAGGAGAAGAAGGGGGTGTTGATCTCTTTGCTGACTGGTATATGGGCTTCACGTGATAAGTAAACAAGTCCAAGAGGGATGGTGGCCTCATGCCCTGTGTGTGGCATGGATCACGCTGATGACACAGGGCCCGCAGGCATTCTGGCCTCCTCTCTAGACTGGGGAAGGGGGACACAGGGCACAAAATGGCCAGAGAACATGGCCCATTCCCCCCCTCACTGTCCTCTCTCCCTAACCCTGATCATTCCGAGACCAGGAAGGAGGACGCAGGGGGCACAGTCAGGTTTAGTCTAGGTCTGCTGCCCCTCGGGGGGAGCAGAACCCCACAGCTGTCCCCAGACAGGCCCAGGCGGGCACAACCAGCCTTGAGGCCGGATCCTCACTTTAAAGAGCTGTTCAGCACCAGGGAAATCATGGCAGAGTGCTGAATAATTAACCAGAAGGCAGCTCCAGTGTAGACACAGGGACATGCCTCCCTTCACACAGATGTCTGGCTTGAAAAAGGGAAACCAATTATATCTCCCCTCTGGCAGAGGCTGAGGCAAGGCTGAAAACGGGCCCCCCAGGCTTTGTCCATCGCGGGTGCAGGCAGCCCGGTACAGCCGGGGAGACCCGGAGCATGGCAAGAACGACCGCAGGTGGGGCGGGGGGCGGGTTGCGGTTCCTCATTGCCCACACCCCTACCCCGGGCACCGCCAGCCCTGGGGCCTCCAGAGCCACTGGAAGCCATTCTGCAGCACCGCACCTCTGGGCCACTCCTGAAGGGAGGACGCGGGTTGGGGTTTGCTTCAACCACTAGAACCAACCCACTGACGAGGCAGGCTTCCCCCTAACCTGCGTGTCCATCAGTCCTGGTTGCCGCTGTGCTTTCTACACGAACACACGGAAGGTCCGGTTTCCTAACAGACCTCGGGCATCTTGACCAAGAGACACTTCCTCCCAGGTGGCGGGCCCCAGGGATTAGCCATTCAGCCTAGGGAAGCAGCAGCCGGCTGAAATTCCTGGGGAAATGTCTCGAGACCAGCTTTCAGCCTTGACTCTAAATGATCTCGCCTCACAGGGTGTGTGATAAGCTGCCCAGTCTGGTCCCACCTACAGGTCCACAATCCCCTAGGACCAACTGTGCCTCCGAATCTGGAAATTTCAGGCATTAGAAAGGTAACAAGATGCATATACACAGGTCAGGTTGAAAGTGGAACCGTACAGGTCAAGGCTTAATACTGCTTTGCCCGGCTGGCTGGTATTAGGAGGTCACAGGTAATGTCAAGGGGATCTCACCTTTCGCTATCCGGGTGGGCAAGCTGAGGAGCGAGCTCTGGGACCAGATCCCTGGGCAGGCCCTGATCTCTCCGAGCCTCAGGGCCCACATGGTGAGGAAGGGGCAATGGCCACCTGCCTGCCCGTCCTTCAGTGGGGACGGATCAAAGCGACACCCGCATGCTCACCTTACCACTTGCGCCTCTTCTCAGAGAGCCCTCCAAGAACCTGCTTCCATCTCATTCTCCACAAGCTCAGGGGAGCCTCTGGTGCTCAGCAGCAGTGATCCACAGACCACTCGGCCTCAGCAAGTTGTTCTCAGGCTCACCTGTTGGCCTCGCAGTCAGTGGTCTCTGCTCCCTGCCTCTTCGATGTTCTCTCTTATCCCCACACTGGAGGTGGCCTGGGTTCCTGTCTCTGGCCTTTGCTGCTCCCTCAGGGTCTGTGCTCTTGCCAAAGTCCCCCCTTCTCCAGGTTGAGATGACCTTCCATACTTGTGTAATACAGATCTGCAAGCAATCTCTCTGCCAGGGGCAGAACCCAAGGGGCCCCAGTGCAAAATGAAAACGCTGTCCCCTTGCTTGAAAGTTTTTAAGAATTTCAAGATGACAAACTAGGAGCAGAGCATTCAATCGAGGGGACCCTTCAAGCCTGGGGCCACACACAACAGGCACTGAATCAGTCTCACTTGCCCTTCATGCATGCCTTCTGCTCAGTCCACTCCTTCCAGCTGTGCCCTCCAACTCCCAGTTCTTTCACTCCTCCAGTCTGGGAAGATTAGCATCCTGGTGAAAGGATGAAGGCAAGAAGCAAAGTGGACTCTCCTTATCAAAGTCCACTGCTGGCTCCTGGCACCTACAGGGCCCAGTGATTTGCATCTGCCCAGTTCTTCAGCTCTCCATCCCCGGTGGTTGACTCTGACTCCCTCCCTGGACTCACCCTCCTTGGAACTCTCTGGACCCTCCCAGCAGTGCACTGTCACATGTCATCTCTGATCTTCATCTAGGATGAATTTGGATCCTCATGTGTGATTCAAGGGCATTATGAACACACAAGGACCAAGATTCAGTTTTTTTCTCCTCCTAACTTCTCAACCCATGTCACACCCTGCTTGGAGTGGTGTGTCCAGTAGGTGCTCAGTTCTGGAGTCAGGGGTCCTCAGAAACATGATGTGCTGTCAGTCAACAAGGTGCTTGGGTCCCCTTAGCTCAAGGAGGCCTCAAGTCCCCTTTCCCTTTCTCATCTATCCCTTCCCAGAGCCCCGTGGGCAAATGTGGGGGACAGCAAGGCAAGGTGCATCCTGAAGTCTGATGTGTCCTCCAGTGGAGTGACTTGTCACTTCATTGGAGTGCTTAGGACGTATTGTATCAGTGTGGGTCAAATTAGCCCTAGAGACAGCTCTGGATCTGTCCTAAAACACTCTAGAAGCAAAACTCCAAAGGACCTCCCTGCTTCCAAGAAACTATATGCCAAAATGAAAACCAACACTTTTTACATGAATAGAAAAGTCTAGCACTCAACAATGTAAAATGTGTTGTCCGGCATTGCAATAAAAATCAACCTATAAGTCTATGCCCAATGCAAATTTCCTTCATGAATTAAGTAAAAATACTTTTTTAGACAAACAAAAGCAGATAGAATATATTGCCAGCAGACCTGCACTGTATGAAAATTTAAAATTCTAAAGACAGAAGGAAAATACCAAAACGTGGATCTACACAGAGAAGTGAAGAATGCTGGAGTTGGTAAAATGTGGGTAAAAGAGACTTTTCCCCCTTATGTTTTATCTCTTAGAAAGAAAACTTAAAACAAAAATATTTATGCATATATAAAAATAAAATGTACTCCAATAGCACAAAGAGGAGAATGGAAATACAGTTGTAAGGTTCTTATATTCTACATGAGGTAGATTGCAGTTTTATATATATATTACTTATATATTATGTATATTACATAAATAAATACAATGTGCTATAAATATATATATAAAATCATCCCTATAGCAACCACTAAAAAATTAAAGATGTACAACCAGTAAGCCAATAAAAAGTGCTCAGTTAAACAAAAACAACATAGTGAAGAGGGGGAAACAAGAAACATGAGACAAATAGAAAACCAGAAAGATCGTAGATTTAAATTCAGCCATGTTGATAATTACACTAAATGAACTTGACCTAAAATACTGCAAATAAAAGGCAAAGATTTGCAGGTTAGGAAAAAAAAGCAAGACCCCACTATACGCTGTCCATAAAAGGGAAACAAAACACCCAAAACCAAAACAACTCTACCTTAAATATAAAGACACAGATAGGTTAAAAGTTAAGATGGAAAAAGAAATATTCCCAGCAATCAAAGAAAGCTAGAGTGGCTATATCGCACAAAATAGAGTTTATGACAAAGAATAATTTACCAGAGATAAAGAGGAACATTTGAATATGATGAAAAAGGTCAGTCCATCAGGAGGACTTAACAATCTTAAACGTGTATGTGTCTAACAACAAACCAAATTTCATGAAGTAAAGCCAACAGAACTAAAAGGAGAAATAGACCAACCCCCAATTCTAGATTTCAATACTCCTCTCTCACTAACTGATACGAGACAGAAAATCAGTGAGGATACAGAAGACTTGACTGACATTAATAAGCAACTGGGACTGATGTGCAGAATACTTTACCAACAACTGCACTTTTGCACCACTCACAAAAACATTCACCAAAAAGGCCATTAGCTGAGCCATAAGAAGAGTTTTGGTAAGTTTTAAAAGATTTCAATTTTACAAAGCATGATTTCTGGACAAATCAGACCTGCACTAGAAATAAGTAACAGAAACTTATGTGGAAAATCCTCAAATATTTGGAAAACACCTTTCATTGAAACATGACATGCTCTAGCTTTTAAAAGGATCATTCAACCTATTGTACAGAGATCAGATAAGAAAAAGGCAAGGGCAAAAGCAGCAAGACCATCCAGGAGGCATTTAGCTGTCCAATTGTGATGATGGCATCATGGACTAGAGTATTAGCAGGGAAGGCAGTAAGAACGGGTCCTTTTTTGAATGGTGCATAAGATTTGCTGATGGCTTGGATATTGGAATGAGGGAAGGATACCCAGGTTCTTGACTTGTGCAAAAGGTTTAGAGCCACTACTGATGAGAAGGGAAGCTTTAAGAAGGTAAGGATTTGAAGGGAAGGTTTAAGTTCTGAGCATGTAAAAACTTAGGTGCTTATTAGACACATCCATGTTGATAAGTCAAATAGGTTGTTAGAATCGGATGTTCCTGGGAGGTAGGTTACATATATTTTCCGGTTCTAACTGCATGTAAACTTTAGACTGAATGGGATAACCAACAGAAAGTACAGAGAACAATCCAGATATGAAGGCTGGGGTACTCCAAGTTCAGAGGTTGAGAGAAGAGCCAGTGGGATGAAGAACAGCGAGGTGGAAGGGGGGTCCAGAACAATAGGACGTTTATGAAGAAGGGTGACCAACTCATCAAACGCTACCATGGGTGAGAAGCTGACTACTGGGGCTAGTGGTCACCAGGGGCTAAGGTTGCAGTGGGGAGCTGAAAGGGAGGAAGTGCAAACAGGTACAGATTTCTTTTTGGCTTTACGGTAATGGTTACACAACAGAATACAGTGGAAAGCATTGAAGAGTACAACTGGTGAATTGTGTGCTATGTGGATTACATCTCAAAGCTGATTTTAAAAACTGACCACTGGTTTTTAGCACATGGAGGTCATTGCTGGCCTTGAGCAAAGCAGTTATAGTGGGGTGACAGCAGCAAGAGCCTGATTGGAAGGGTTCAAAGAGCAAAGATAAGCGAGAATAATAAAGACATCTCTTTAAGGTAGGGGAATAAAGTCACGTTTGTTTTACTTGCTGTTAGGAATGACCTAGCAGTGAAGCGAAGATTGATGGTGCAAGAAAGAGAACGAGTAGTCCTCATGGCTGCCTCACTCATCCCCATAAAGCCTCAAGATGTAAGGGAACTGACCTTGGGATCACACAACGAGGAGCAAGGGCAGGGCATGAGGACTCAGATGAAGGTGGGAGGGTGAAGAGGAAGACTGTGGCAGTTCTAATGGCTTCAGTTTATTCCATTATCTGGGAGCATGGTGACAAGCCAAGTGAGGGAAGCAATGAGTTGGGGAAATAAAGTACAATTAATGGGGCCTGGGGCCACCTGAGACTTGTGGCCGAGTTCAAGGCAGGGACAGTGACAATGATATCTTTCCAGTCACACCTGGCAGCGCAGGTGCATGGCACATGCAAAGTTGCGAGTCACCCAGGCTGGGTCTGTACAAGGCTACGTTCAGAAGAAACAGAAACATGGGACGCGGTTTATATTGCTGAACACCAATATGCCACTTTATTATTTGATTTTTTTTTTCCCATTTGTCACATACCTGTCAATGTTTACACAATGAGGAAAATCAACCAGCAGTGGAAGTGACTGACCAAATCAGCTGATAATTCTGTACCCTCTTAACACACATCTATTCTTACTTGGTAGGGATATCTTTACTTTAATTCAGTCTCACAGCTATTCTTAAAATCGGTGTCAAGATTGTCACATCTTTAAATACAGATAGAATTGCCAGAAGTACATAATTTTATATATATATGTATATATATATGTGTATATATATATAATATATGTACACACACATACAGAAAAATACAAGACTAATTGTTTTTCCACAATATTTAATTTACACACTACTATAACTCTATGCAACTTCTGAAGACAGGTTAAGGGGTACAAGAAACTGTTTAGAGCTAGTAAATAGTTTGGTCCAATATTATCTTAATGTAATGGTTATTTGCTCCCTCCCTTTTATGTGACGACATACTATGACATACAACACATGCACAATCATTCACTTATGAACAAATGAGTAAGACAGCACTCAGACTAACATCTGTATACCCAGAGGGTCAACCAACCACACACAACTAATAAGGCTATAATACAGCTATGCAGCATAAACGGTCAACACTGCTGATCCTAAAGTGAGCACCATATATACATCTGAATATAAAAAACCATTGAAAACCGAACACATACGGGTTAGTTAAAAGGTGCCATTCCAAGGCTATACATAATCACAGGAAGAAGTATTTACATTACTTGGAAAACAGCTGCAACAAAGAATTTATTGCCAATGCCCTTTATAAACTTCTCTCCTACGTTTAATACAGATGTTACGCTCACTATCTATGTGAACCACACATCTTATTTCTGGCCCTTATAAGATCCCTGCTCAAGAATTTCAAGCAAATATGTTCTATGGCTTCACCCACACATCTTTTCTGGTAGCTTTCAATTATAAATATCACAATGAACTAGAGCTGTAGCTTAAAACATATCTAGCCTAGGTCTAGAAAGCAAAATAAGTATTTTAGGTATCATCTTAGTTTAGTAAGTATATTGTGAAATTCAGAGTTCGGAGTAAAATCTATGAATCCTAAGTAGCAGAGTCAGTGTGTACTTGGAGAAACCGTGACCAATGGAATGCAGTCCTTTGGTGCTCTGCCCACTCTACAGACAAAGTGACTGTCACTTCAGAGCCGTGAAGGAAAGCTGCTGAGTGTGGGAAGGTCCCCCTCCCCCAACTCCGCCCAGCCACATCCTATCACCAATGTGGATAAGGGTTGCTTTGAAGACCCCCAGGGCACAGCCTGAAAAAGTAGCATCTGGCCCCTCCCAAAATTAGCAATCTGCAATATACTGTGTCTTACAAGATAAAATGCCATGAAAGATGATTATCTGGTCAAAGTAGTCTTTGTACAGGAACAGTTTAAAGCAAGAGTTCTTTGATTATTGTTTTGGCAGGAAGGCAAAGTGAAAAACACTCCCAGAAAAAAAAAAAAAGCAAAAATCAAAACGACAACAACAACAAAAAAAACAAAGCAGGCTTTGTGCATTTTTGTTTGCTGTATGTGTGAATTTTGGTCTTTTATATGTGTTTTTGACCAGCCAGTTTTCATAGCTTACTAAGCTAAAGGACATAGAATGGAAAAAACAAGAGAGACAGCCTAATTACCAAACTCCTAAAAATCAAATCCCAGTTTGTTTTTGTTTTTGTTTTTTTTAATTTATAGGGTTTTGACTTTGCCAACCTCTGTGTGCACCTTTGCTCCCGTATTAGGCCCTACAGTTTCTTCTATCTACATGGTTTTAAAGGAAAGCCTAGGGCGTGCCCTCTAGGAAGGAATTACGCCGAGCATGTTTCGTTCTGTTAGACAGACTATACACTCTGCAGGTAGAGTTAAGACACCATCAGTTCACTTCATTACATCACAAAATAGGATTGTCTGCTCGTAATTTATCACTACGGGGGAAGCTGCCTTATAAATCTAAGTACTTTATATCACCTAGTACAAAACAAGAAAATCTTTTTCAGTTAAATTTTAAGAGCCCAAACTTGTTTTCGCACTATAGTTTAAGACAAACAGGTGTGGGTGTGTTGAAATCATGGTTTTAAGGTTCTCAGTGCAGACCCCCGCTGTACTCTGCTCTGCACAGGCCTCGGAAGGTGGGGCGCACATGCGCTCACAGGCTCCAGGCCTGTCGGCATCATGTTATTGCTTTGGTTCTGTCTCAGACACCACAGTGTGCCTCCGAGCACGGAGTCCCCGTTAGCACAGAAGGTCAGGACAGGAATTTAGATTTTTCACAAGGAAACAAAAGCAATTTTTCCCTCTAGATTAAGTGCAGAACATCAAATTTCTAAGTGCTCCATTTATATTAGGTTCCAAATATACATTTTAATTTAATCCTGATCATCCACATTAAAATTATAAATGTAAAAATTACACAACAGACTTCTCGGCTGGAAAAGAAGTGTCTAGCAGCATGCACAAAGACCATGCATTGTCACATCATCAGGCGAACAAATGAAAAGGTAATAAATAACTGCTCCTAACGCCCACTTTAAAAAGTAAAACCAAAGAGAAGAGTGAAGCGAGCCAGTCTTCACCGCTCCGAGCAGGAAGAGTGCCCAGTGGCCAGAGCGGGCTGCAGTCAGATGACATGGCAGCAGCTGGCCTGGCTGGAGGCGCACAGCAACCCATCCTTAGGGTTCCGCTGGATGTTCACAGAGATGGTCTTTTCACACAGAGGTAGCTGTAGCACGTTATTTTTCAGGTTCTTGCTCTTTATCCGTTCTAATTCAGTGCTGCTGTCTGCCACGTGGTCAGAGAAGAACTTTATGCTGCCCACACCCGGGGCCTGGCCCGCATTCCCCGTGGAGCTGATGCACATCTTCCACGTGGACTTCTCCTGGACCTTGACGCTGGAGAAGGACAAGCCGCCCTGCGGGTCGAGAATGTACTTGGTGCCGCCGTGCAGCTGGGAGCCAAGGCAGAGGCTCATGAGTTTGAGGCTCTGCACCAGCTCGCCGGGCCCGGGGCCGGCGCAGCGGCGCGTGCTGCCCGACGTGCCGGTGGGCTTGCTGCCCGAGCCACCTGCAGGGCTGCCCCCGCCCGCATTGTTCTCGCTCGGACTGGCCTTGTCCGCACCGCTGCTGCCAGTGCTTGGCTTGCCCTGGCCCCCGCCATCGCCCTCGCTGCCAGGGGGCCCCTCACTGCTATCCCGCCGGTGCCAGGAGTAGGTGAAGCCGCTGTCTTTGTCCAGCCGCCGCCGGCTCTCGGAGTCGTCGTCGCTGGTCTCTGAGCTGCTACAGCTGGAGCCACGGCCCTGGCTTTTCCTGCGGTGGTAGCGCTTGTGCACCGTGCCAGGGGAGGCGATGTTCATCTTGAGTCGGCTCAGCTTGGGGGGCAGGTTCTCATCCATGTCGAACTCGTCATCTGACTCCCCTTCCTCAAAGATCTGGTTGAGGACAGGAGCGCTCTTCCTTGACGTCAACCGGTTGGTCACTGAGGGCTTCCGGCGCAGAACCACTTGTGTCGAGAGGGACATAGGCTTCTTGTCCTCCTCATCTTCCTCTTCGTCCTCCTCCACGCGGAACAGGCACTTGCGCCCGCTGGCTGTGGGTTTCAAGCTCGCCGAGGACACTGTGGATAGCGCCGGCCCGGCCAACTCAGGGAGGTCGTCCTTCTTAGACGAGTCACACAGGCCTTTGCTCCTGTGGCCATTGAGGACATTGTCGGCGGCCCGAGCAGGAGACTGAGGGACAGTCGCATGGGACAGAGGAGTGGCCGTGAGATCATCCTCAAGGTCCTGGGGTACATCAATTTTGGTGGGCCATGACTGTCTGTGTAAACAGATTGGAAGAAGAAAGCCATGTAATAATATGCAGACTTTACTCAAACTACATCACATAACACTGACTAGGGCAAAATCCACAGACTAAGAAAAGAAATATATAAAAGAGAAAAGAAAAAAAGAAAAGAAATAGCAGCTTCGCAGACCCATTCAACATCCTATAAAGATCAGAAAGGACACCAGCAGGGCACACGTGCTTCTGAAACATGGCTCAGTCTGTGGCTAACCAGGCAGATAAGAACTTCATCAGAGCTGTCAAGACAAGAGGGCCAAGAGCTATACTCCATCTTCCCTATATGAGTCTTACACCACAAGAAAAATAATTTTAAAAAGCACAAGGGAGATCACCAAAGCAAAACCAAAACACCACACATTTTGTTCCTCTGGGTCTTAGGTCACAAAATTTGAAGGCATATGGTTTGCTAATAAAATTCACCTAAAAAAACATATATATAATTCACCTGAAATTCCCAGTCTTCCAGATATGACAGGATGGTGTAAAAGTTTTGTTTATAAAAATAAATGGAAATAGTTCAGTGGATTAAACATAGGAATACGGCAAAGAAAAGTCAATGTGCATGGCCATACATACAACTCTTCTTCACCAATTAAAAAAACATGATGCTAAATATGCATCCATGTATTTTTAAATGTCCACCCAAGTGTAGTAAGTAACAAATCCACAATTATTTAAACTTTGATTTTACTCCCCAGTCTAGTGTCACCCAAGTAATAAGAACACTGCTTGGCAGCCAAAGAAAAATATTTTTAAAAATGAGTTCTCTAGCCTGTTTTGGAATTCTTCACTGTCCTCTCTGTCCAGGGGAATAGTAGATGCCAGAGATCTTTAAAACAGCCACTTCCACACTACAACACTTTCGTTTCACACCAATTATGTTACCCTACAAGTAAAACCCAATTAAATCTATAGCTCTGAAAAACTCACAGGAATTTATAACAGACATCTTTCCCCCAACACAAAGCGTCCTCCTCTTTGTCCATGCAGTGGACAAAGTTCTTAAAAGCTGAGTGTTGGATAATGTCTCTGAGGTCATTAAGTGTCTCTAGACAAGTCATCTGCCCCCGTCATCACAAATGCATGAAGCCCCGGTTATGCCTGTGGCTCTGGAGAATGGCACCACCAGTTTCTGGAAGAGCAGCCCCGCCCCTCACGCCTGCAAACAACCTGGGGGTCCTGCACTGGTGGGGGCCCAGGTGCCGACTGTGTCTGACCCACCAGAGTGGCAGCCAGCACCATCCAGGCTGAGTGGGCCCACACATGGTGGAGGCTCTTCTCTCCCCACCTCCTACCCCACCGGAAAAGAAAGCCAAAACCGTTCTCAGAGCCCACCCCCCAAAACAGGATGGGTGGGTACGGCCACTGGGCTGGCTCCTCCACGGGCCACTTCTGAACCAACGGCTCTGATTTACAGGAGTAAGTCGAGCCATTTAACTGCTCACACTAACCGAGCACACATCTGAGCTCCATGTGTGCCGAATGAGGTATGTGATCTCCACTGCCACAACACTGGAAGCAAATTATGGCTTAGCTTGACAAGAGAGGAGAGACGGCTAAACAAGAATTACAGAGGAGTCACAGGGGACAGAACAATTCACAGGGCCTGAGCGCTTCTCCGCGCCAGCACTGCGGGGAGAGCCAGACAGGGGTGAATGCACTTTATCACTTCATCCCCTCAGCTCTCCACAAGTTGGCACCATGATCCTCCCCCAAGGTCATGCAGGCTGGGTCCCAAGGCTACCATCCCGTGCTCCCCCACCCCATCCCCGGGGGCAACCCTGGAAGCTTCTGAATGGCTGCTGCCCAGCCTGGCCTCTAGTCTAGCCTCAGGGACTCTCCACACTTCCTGGGACCAGAGAGCATGCTGGCACCAAGCCCTCCGGTGCTGGGGTCCTCTGCTAACACGCAGGCCATGCCATGCTTCGGGTCCACCCTAGCAGGACCCAAAGGAGGCGCTCTCTCTGCAGCTGTGGCTCTCTGGCTCACCCTGCCTACCTCACCCCGAAGAGCTGTGATTGCTTCCACATCTGTCTCCTGATTCAGTCCAGGGTCCTGAGGCCCAGGTCACTCTGACCTAAAGGCATGTCCACTGACAGAACTAATTCAGGTCCAGGGTTTTGATAATAAAGTCAAAGTGACAGTGAAAAGAAGGCAAGCAGATGCGCCACCTGCCCTGGGCTTGGGAGGAGGCGAGGCCCACTCCACTCTGGTATCCCCAGGAGGATAAAAGGAAAACTCGAGGGAAGGCTCTGATATTTCTTTATAACCTCCATGGACTTTTATATAGCTTTTATAATAAGAACAACCAACTTAAATCATTTACATATGTGATCAACTTTAGATTGAGCTCTGATCTGTTCCACCAAAAACGGCTCAAATCCAAATATTCTGTTCTCTAAGGCTGGACTGACTCCAGACTTGGTGGCCTAATGTGTGGTGACTGTGCTCTTCCCCATTGGGGGGCTCAGGTCAGGACTAGGATGACCTCACCACTTGAAGTCACCACCCTGGTTGGTCTCAAGCCTGAGTCCCTGGCTCCCTGGGATGCAGTCTTCCTCACACAGACAGCAGACAGCCTGCCTAGGTTTCGTACAGAAGCCTCCATCTAGGATCTAAATGAAGTTACTAAGTCAACTTTCCAGTTCTAGACTTCTAAATCTTTATTCTTTGGCCACCCAGCAATGCTTTTTCTTTTGTTTTTTTTTTTTTTTCCTTCTCTGTTCCTGTATCCCAAGTAACAACCTATACATGGTAAGCTGACTGCAAGTAATTTAAATCCAATGGCTTTCTGCCTATTTTAAATAATTATTATTATATATTCACACACAGATATTTGTATATGGATGTACACATAGAGAATGTTCAGAATTGGGAACATCCTTTTGTTTTTGAATCACTACACTTCCACGGATTACTTTATCTGAAGAGGGAAAGATAAATTCTACAGAACTTTCATAGTGGTGATGTAAAAATGTAATCCTTTCATCCTTTGATTTTTAAATGGAAAACTAATATGGCAAAAGAAAAAGCAAGATTGGAAAGAGGGAATGGGAGGAAGGGAGGAGGAAAAAATGGGGTAGAGCATATTTATGACTTGGTCGAAGACACCAGTGGTGGTGAGAGAGTCGTAACAGTGACCGCGAACACCTAGAGTTCAGCTCAGGAGGTGGATGTATTATACTCCCATTTCACAGACCAGGAAACTGAGTCAAAAAGAGGTGAAGTGTTCTCTCAAGGTCAAGCAGCCAATAAATCATCAGGATGTCAAGTCACTGAAATCCTGAGATAATATCAAGGCACAGAAATGCCCTAAATGTTCTTAAAAATTATTCAAGTAACAGAGGGAAAATTTGGTCCTGTTTCTGGAAAGAAAACTTGAAGAAAATAACACATTAATACATATAAGATCTGGAAGAGTTTAATGAAAATAGTTGACACTCTGCTTGAGGCTGCTTCTCAAAACATGTTTTCCTGGCCAGGCCAGCAGCCACAGCCCCACTCCCCTGAGTCCAGGAAGGAAGGTGTCCTTGGTGACAAAGGAACAAGACTCCCCACACAGGAAGAGCCCATGCATGGCCTCTCCAATGAGGCCGTCACCACTGTTTATACTCTCGGGCCCCAAAGAGTTATTAGGAAGCATATTTTTTAAAGGGGTTCTCTATTTCAAAATGTTAACTTACTAAAATCAGTGAAGATTTTTTTCTCACCTAAACTGGGCCTTGATATTGCTAGGACTTGCAGATCTGGTTTGTATTTCTTTCTCTTGCTTCTCCCTCAGGATCCTTTCAGCAAGCAAGAAGTAAGTGGCCGTGATATGATTATACCTGTTGGTTTCCAGGGCCCTGAGGAAAATAAGGGAGAATAAATGTAAGCCACATCAGCAAGTTTGCTTTTTTATAAGTAGAACTCATTTCCCCCAACTAAAGTACAAGCAAATAAAATCCAATGATCTGAAATCTTTAAAATTAAAACAAACAAACAAAAAAACACAAACAAGAAGAAAAACCTAGTAGTTATTTAGATCACTCATGAAATTCTAAAAAACAACTACATAAAAATGTTCAGTAAGAAAAATCCAAAATGTGAGAGCAGCTGAGCTGAATGTCAATTTTCGATGCAAAAAAAGGTGATGAAGCTTTCCAAGAATGTATGCATTATACAAAACGTTAATCTGTGTCGAAGTGTTCATTTTCATTAAGTTGGCTTACTTGATTCCATCAGAAGTACAAAATGAGCTGTATAAATGTGCACTGAAATACTAGCATCAATCAGAAAAATAAGGGTAAGTTTTTATTTTTATACCCTTTGCATTTAATGAATTACTAATGTAACTGAGACCATATCATTAGCCCCTTCTTTGAATAAAATCAGCGTATTCATTTATCCACTTCAGAAGATTGCTCCAAGTACCTAGTCTGAACAGGCACCCTGCAGGCCAGCTCAGGACATCCCGCCCATGGGGCACATGGCCACCTATCCTCCCGCAGCTGGCCTGGCCTGAGGACTGCACAAGAGTGCTACAAAGGGTCTATAAGGGCCCAGAAACCGTCATGGTGAGTGAAAATACAAAATGAACACTTAGGAAAGAATACAAGGATCCCTTTTCACAAAATTAACAGGGGGGAGTCACAGCTAATGAGGAAGGGCAGACTGAGGTGCAAAGCTCTAAAAGTTAAGAGCCCTGATGAAACTCAGGGCTCAGAATGACTTCAAGTGGTTTCCTAAGCTGAGTACCAGCTAAGGGCACTGGCTTCTTCTGACGGGACCAAAAACACATGGCTTTGAGTTGAGGCATCGTGCTCAGGAGGAGGAGCACAGAAGCAAGCCACGAGCAAGAGCGGAGGCCAGCTGGGGGTTGTGAGCACGGGCCTCCCAGCCCAGGCTTCACCGTGCACCTGCCCACTAGTGTACATGCAAATGGAGTCACTTGAACCAATGAGACTGACCCTCCCTGCGGATACATCATTGAATTGACATGAATCAAATAGTTCTAAATGACACCGCTGCACGTATTCATTTAAGCTAAGAACATTGAGCCAATTCAGGGAGATACAAATAAGCCTTCTATGCACTCAAAATGAAAAACCACTTTTTACACATTCCTAAAACAAGTGTCCTTGGCAGGCACAGCCAAGTGTCCTGCTCTCTCTGTTCATTTAGGTCATTAAGTATGACAACTCATAATGCAGCTGGAAATCTGCAGAAATTTGTACTTAAACCAAAATTTTGAATCTGAGTTTTTTGTTTTTTGTTTTGTTTTGTTTTGTTTTGCCTCCCCACCACTCCGCCCTGAGTAACTCCTCTTTTCATCATACCTGATGGTTTCATTCAACAGGTTAAAGAACACTTTGACTTTTCATTTGTGGAAATATTTTATGATTTTCTAGACAGGACCTCTTATAGAAATAAATCATTACTAAAACAAAGCAACTGCATCTTTGTATTATCCTTGATTCCAAACTTCTCAGATTATTAAAAACTGGCTTTGGTTTTAAATGACTTAATTAACAATTTTGTATCTTGTGGGTTGCAGGTTGCTCCAGTAAGGGCTCTGAAGGGCCAGAAAGTAAACATTTTATAGGCTTTGTGGGTCTGTGGTCTTTCTCACAATTACTCTGTCTGATACTGTAGCACAATGTGGCCAAAGACAATACCCAAGCATCTAGCATGACTGCAGTCCACTAAAACTTCCCTTACAACAATGTGTGACCAGTCCCATGTGTCAACCCCTCAATTAGAGGACTGTGGTCTGCCCCATTCTCCCCACTCACTGTGGGGAGCAGAGGGAGACACAACAATGAAGATGCTGCTATGGAAAAGACGTGTACTGGAATACAAAAGAAGCTACTCCAATCTACCCCGACAGGAAGGAAGAGAGGCCACAGCATTTGATGATACCACCCAGCAATGGTGTACTTATTCACTAGCATAAAAATAAAAACAACACAACAATAAAACCTATGATACAGGAACTCCAGAAATAAATGACATGACTTCTGCCAATTGGGAAATCTACTCATTACAGCGTCCGCAGGCCCTGACAAGCTAAGAGGAGAGACCATTCCAAGAATCCTAAACCCATGGCCCCGTAGTGAGTGCTGACATACTCCACAATGGCGTCGCGGTCTGCTATGTCCCCGAGCACCATGCGCTGAATGATGCTGTTGTGTTCCTCCTCTGAGAGGTTTTTGTACGACACGAGGGGGATGTTATACTTTGTTGCTGGTGAAGGGTCCACTCCCTGAAGCCAAGGATGATTTTCAATCTCTTCTAAGGAGGCCCTTCTCTTGGGATCTCTCTGTAGCATCCGTGTGATCAGGCTGGAAAGGAAGTAAGTCCACTGTTAGAGCAAACTGTTGGCAGGGCTTAGTAATGGTGGATTATTTTATTAATCAGAATTCTTTCCTATACTCATGCCATCAAATTTCACTAGGCCCACTAGTGGTGGTGGTAGTGTGGCAGATGGTAATAAAGAAAATTTAGTGCCATCAGTTTCATAAATAGAAAATCACAACTGCCAGGGGCACCTGGGTGGCTCAGTGGGTTAAAGCCTCTGCCTTTGGCACAGGTCATGATCTCAGGGTTCTGTCAGCAGGGAGCCTGCTTCCTCCCTCTCTCTCTCTGCCTGCCTCTCTGCCTACTTGTGATCTCTGTCAAATAAATAAATAAAATCTTATAAAAAACAAAAAAAGAAAGAAAATCACAACTGCCAGATATACTGGTAAGCCAAACAGCTTCCTATCATCTGGAATTAGCTCTAGATATTAACATCCGTTGCTTAATTAACTGTGGCTTAGTTGCAAGCCAGAACCAGATATAATGATCAACGGTGACATACAAAATACAGTGCACGAGCCAACTTCTGCTTCAGAAAGAATAAATGATCCTGATGAAAACAATCACAATGCCACAGGCTTTTAAATGTATATTTTGTTTAAATGCATTTTGTGGGGGGGAAAAAAAATATATATATATATATATATATATATATATATATATATATGGAAGAAGCAGACTCAACAGGAAAAAAAACGGAATAAAAGCAGGAATTTTAGGAGGCAAATGACAAAGCTAACCTTTGACCCAAAGGCTTCTGCTTTGGTTTTGAAAGCTATACTGAGTGCAAAAAACAGAATATAATGTGTAGGCAGGGAGTACAACTAGAGCCCTCATAAAGAACTAGGGTCCCAGCTTCAGTGGCAGGGGGAATGAGAAATGAGAAACCAATCTGTTACGATATCAAGAAGGAAAACTGCCTGCCTCAACAGTGGCTGTGGATGTGAGGCAGGGAAATCTCTTCTAAGAATTTCTAGCCACATGCTGGTCCTCACACACATTTGTGGTCCAAATTAATGGTATCTGTGTGGTACATGTCAGGAATAAGTTAATTTCAGGTGGTTTTAAAGCTGGAGTGCTCCTAAGTAATCAGAGTAGAGAAGGAAATGTAAAACCTTTCCCTAGGAACATAACTTAAAGGAACTTCCCAAATAATATTATAAGGAACATGACCTCATGGTCAAAAAATACCAAGGAAATCAGTACTAACAAAAACTAGTAATACATGATGGCAAAATCAGAATGCAAAGTCTTCAAATACTGAAATTTTCAGACACAGAAGACAACTGTGTTGTATATGTTTAAGACATGGAGAAGTGTGAAATACAAAAGACTGAAAAAAAAAAGCGATAGGTAAATTTTTAAATTAGATAGAAAGAGAATTAATGAATTGGAAGACAAAGCCAAGGAAATAACCCTGCACCAGTGGACTGAGAAAATATGAAGAGATGAAAAGACAAGGAGGAGAGAGTGAAAATACCTAACATATATCGAATCAGAGTTCCAGAAGGGAATAAAGGAATGGGCAAGAAACTATATTTGAAATTATCATAGCTAAAGATTTTCCAAATTCATGGACAAACACAAATCCTGACCCAGGAAGCCTAACACATCCTAAGCAGAATGCAGAGAAGCTCTTAGAGCAGCCTGAGAAGAGACAATCACCTAAGAAGAACAATAACAACACGAATAGATGATATCCCAAAAGCAACAAGACCTATCAGAAGATGTGGTAACATCCTCAATAACCTGAGAGAAAACTGTCCACACCTAGAATTCTACACTCAATGAAACTTTCAAGGGCATATGTAACATAAACAGATTTTCAATGAAAAATTGAGGAAGTCGATCACCAATAAACAAACGTTCCTCAAAGGAATTCTAAAGGGTATATATTAGCAGAAGAATGTGATCCCAAGTGGAAGGATATACAAAGTTTTTAATCAAGCATCTGGGTAATTCTAAACAATATTTTTACTATACATAATTATAATAATAACAGTTTAATTTGTGGAGATAGAAAATATTGAATGGTAAAGTGTCCTAAGGATTTTGTGTTGTTCAGGAAGACATAAAGATAAGGATTAACTATCAATTTTATTAAATTAAACATATAGGGGACACCTGGTGGCTCAGTCAGTTAAGCGTCTGCCTTCGGCTCAGGTCGTGAACCCAGACTCCTGAGATTGAGCCTCACATAGGGGGCTCCCTGCTCAGCAGAAACTCTGCTCCTCCCTCTGCCCCTCCCTCTCCCATGTGCTTTCATCCCCCCTCAAATAAGTAAATGAAATTGTAAAAAATTATAATTAATTAAGCATATAAATATGTACGTGTGTGTTAAAACAGGAGACTCAATAAAAACAACTGACTATGACTTCTAAGGTAGTTGAAGGGAGAAAGCCAAGTAAGGGGAAAAAGAAAAATCTCTAGCCAAGTAAGGGGAAAAAGAAAAATCTCTAGTCAAGTAAGTGGAAAAAGAAAAATCTCTATCAATCCTAAAGAAAGAATAGACCAAAAAAAAAGGGGAGGGGAATGTAGGACAAATATGAAGCATATAAAAAGAGCATAAATATATCTACATCTTTCAGTGAAGACAATATGAATAAGATAAACTCTGATGAAAGGACAAAAATTCTTAGAAGGGATTAAACCCCAGCTCCCAGCTATTAAAAAGGACTTACTTAAAACCAAGACAATGAAAGGTCTAAAGTAAATGAATGGAAAACTAGATAGCACATAAATGCTAACCAAAGGAAGACTGGTGTGGATAGCTAAAACTAGGTAACACAGATTGACTTTAAGGCAAAAGGCATCATTAGTGATAAACAAGTGAATTACAAGTTCAATTCACCAGTAAGATACAATTTGTACCTAATACCATTGCCTCAAAACACTTAAAAACTAAAACTGACAGACCTCAAAGGAAAAAAACCAATAAATCTACCATCATAGTGGAAGAATATCTTAGTAAGTGATAAATCAAATAATCAAAAAACTCAGAAAAGATGTAAGTAATTCAGAACAGCATAATTAATAAGCTTGATCTTAAGGATTTATATATCTCTGATCCCCAAAATGCGAAAATATACATTCCTTTCCAGAACAAAAGGATCATTTACAAAAACTGACTCCATGGTAGGTGTTAAGCAAACCTTAACACCTAAAACAATCTGAAAAACAGCAACAAAAAACTAGTACTATATAGACTATATTCTTGGACCACAATAGAATTAAGTTAGAAATGAATAACAAAAAAGTAATTAGAAAAATTTTATATATTTGGAAACTGTAAAACACCCTTCTAAAAATCTTAGCAGTCAAATACAGCATGTGAAGCTAGAAAGTACTCAGAACTGAATAATAACAGGGCTATAAATAAAAACTAGTTGAGGTACTGCAGAAATGGTACAAGAAGGCAAATCTGATAGCCTTAACTATGACATTAGAAAAGGAAAGTTTGTGAGTCAAGTCTCCAACATAAGAAAAAAAGAAAAAAGAAGCGACTCAGCCCATGAAGTAGGTAGAAGGAAATAATACAGGTAAGAGAAAATTTACAATGTAAAACAAAAAAATACAAGGAAATGAATAAAGATAAAAGGCAGTTCCTTGAAAAAGACTAATAAAATTAACAAATCTCAGGCAAGACTAATCAAGACAAAAACAAGAGAAGGCAGAAATTCAATACTGGAATGATAAAGGGCAACATCCCATTGATCTATATACTTTACAAATATACCAGAGAATATAAATACTTCATGCCAATAAATTTGAAAACTTAGATAAAATGGGCAAGCTCCTTAAAAAACAGAAGTCAGCAAAACTGACACAGGAAAAGCAGAAAACTGAATGGTTCTACAATTACTAAGAATAATCCCTCTACAAGGGAGAAATAGAGAAGGCTCCTAAGATATTATAACTGTTCTATTTCTGACTCTAGGTAACAGGTTCTACCATTCTCACATCATCAGTACATAGAGAAGCCTGTATCTGAATCCAGAGAGCTTGAATAGGTAAGTTAACCACACACCACATTGGGACTAAGATGTAGGTCCACCTGGAGAAAAGATTTCTCAAACCATCAGATTTCCTTCTTACCAGCTGATGGGAAAAATTCAAAACTTTGTTACTGCAACAAAATCCTTAAAGTAGTAGCTATAATCTCAGCTGAACTCACTTAAAAATATCACCCATTAAAATAAATGAAGTGTGTATATACATATATGTATATATATATGTATGTATACATACACACACACACATATGTGTTTTCACTATTCAAATAAAATAATATTTAGTCTACTTTTGCTCTTCTTAGTGCTTTTGGTTTTCTAACTCATTCATTATCACCCATATTATCACCCATAACGTCCATGAAATACTTGAGCTTCTAACAGTTCTTTTATTCCATTGTATTTCTCACTATACATATTACAGAACTATAAAGTTCTTTAAATTCCAAATAATCAACTTGACTGTACTTTTGGTTGCTGGTTTCCCATAATCACATAAACCAACAGGGGAGAGTGGTATATGGATAAAATTAAGGGACACATTATGTAAAACCTAAAACGGTATGTTGGTGGTCTATTTCAGGAAAAGAAATGCCTTAATTTTTCTCTGGAATTTAAAATAATTCTAGGTGGTCTACTTTTTTTTGCTTATGCAAAAACAGAAAGGTAGTTCCTATGGTAATATCTTCATTTCAAGTGAGTAACCACCACTCCTGGAAGCTGAAGAGGCATGTAATGGGTTTCTTGAAAACAAGCATATTTAAGACACAGACTTACACAGTTTGTACTCTAGTATTAAATTTCAAATCACATTCTGGGGTTAACGCCCCAAAATATACTTAACAAAAATAAAATATCAAGTTCAAAAATTAAAATGAACTCAGATGTTCATATAGTGAAGTCACTTCATTTTTTTTTTTTTTTACATGTTAATGGAATTAAACAAAACTTCTGAGGGTGCCTGGGTGGCTTAGTTGGTTAAGCATCCAACTCTTAATTTCAACTCAAGTCATGATCTTGGGGACATGAGATTGAGCCCGGGGTAGGACTCCTTACTCAGCACAAGGTCTGCTTGCGACTGATTCTCTATCTCTTTGTCTCTCCATCTCTCCCCCCACCCCTCCCCATGCTTGCACTCTACATACATACGTACATACATACATTATACAAAAAATAAATTAAACTTTTGGTTTTAACATTCTTTTTCTACTTTTACTTACTCTTTACACTCTTTGGACACATGGGATGGTACTGTATATTTGCAATCCATGATCATTGTCAATGTTTCACTGTCATTGGCCTCTTGAAAAGGTGGTTGCCCACACACCAACATGAAAAGAATCACTCCCAGACTCCATATATCTACAAAGCAAAGAGATACTGTTAAATATTGGATGAGTTAGAAAACCAAAAGCACTAAGAAGAGCAAAAGTAGACTAACAATATTATTTTATTTGAATAGTGAAAACCATTTATATCTCAAAGGAAAACATCTAGGGAAGAAAACTTGAGTCCCAATAAGGCAGGGGAAGGTATCTGTCTTGTTTACTATTTTTATATTCACCTCAGCCGCATAGTGACCAGTCAGTCAATAAATGTTCGACAAAGAGATAAATTAATTCACTAATGGCAAGAACATCGAGGAGAAAGTACCTATCAAGGTTCTCAAGCCACTGAATAACAGACTGCTGTCTTTCTCATGACATTTACTAGAGAATATATAAACCTAGTATTTTAATACTCTGAAACATGAAAAGGATTTTGCCTAATGTCACAATTATCTCAGTTGTTCTTTACCTCAATCCTGGTGAGATAACCAGATGATGTAAATCACAGTCACTTTATAGTTAAGAAAATTAAAATTCAGAGAGAGAAATATTTCTGTGCTGTCAATGAAGAAAAACATAAGTTATACATTATTTCAGAGGACAAAATTAGGTATGAAGGTGTAAGTAACCAGGAGGCACACTTTGGCTTAAAAACAACAGAAGCTACTTAAAAAAGCACTGGGAAAGACAATAGGATTCCCATAACTCTAAGTATTTCGGCAAAGTCTGGGCAACCATCTGTCTAATACTGCATAAGACATTCCTGTAGTGATTATAAGACTAGACTAGTTGACATCTGAGGACCCTCCCAACTGTAGCATTAGCCTAACTCCTGCAAGTGCCAATAGCCCCCTACTTCTTGCCATTAGATAAAATCTAACCTATCAGTTGGAAAAATGATAGCTCCTCAAATGAAAAAAAGATGAATCCATCATTTGGGAAGGGTATCACAAATCATTCATTCATTCCAGAAACTTGAAGTAGAGACATGATTACATAAACATTAATATACCAAGAGATGAATTCAAGAAGCTTTCTACCACAAAAAGCTTAGAAGAGAATGTAAGCCACATGGACTCTGTCACATCTGTTAACACTCAACTGCTGTTTTCATTTAGCTTACACTCCCAAGATAATGTAGGATCCATGTTATTTTCAGCAGAATTATAAGTTGTTAATAAAATACCTTCTCCTTGGTCCAAACTACATAAAGAGGGCAATAAAAGCAAAAACCCAAAAGTTAAACATACTGTGATTTTTTAATACATACAACAAATTTTACTAAGGATGCTTTAATGAAAACTGGTTAAGCAGATACAAAAACCTACTAAAATTAAAACATTACATATGTAAGAAGAAAAGGGACCTAAAGATCATTCAGTCCAAACCTGTGGCTCTTCAGTGTCCCTAGGAGGTGGTGTGCCTGGCATTGCTTGTTGGATGCATAAATTATGTGACCTACAACCCTAGGACAGCAAGTTGGCTCCGGACTCCACTCAACTCACTAACACACATTTCTTTATCTTGATCTTGGAATGCAGAGGGCCATCCCCATTCAAAGTCAAACAACATAAGTAATGGTGGCTAGCTGCACCTGTTCTTTAAATATCCAGTGAGAATTTATAACCCCAATACTAGCTCTAACTTATTAAGAGTTTCAAAGGAAATCTACATAGTTGTAACTTAAACCCTCTCTGAACAACCTGAACCAATTTTCGGTTACCTGCCCCAATTCTCAAGCCACTACTGTGAACAAGTGGCAATTATAATTATTCTCCCTTTAATCCATGTGTCCCTTATTTTACAAAGCAGTTATATTCCTGAAATTCACTATCAAGTAAACCCATCTTTTCACCAATGTTTATTAGATAAAAATGGAAATATACCATGGCTTTATTTTTGGTTGATTTACACTACTTTGTTTAGTTTTGGCTATCTCCTCCCCAAAGAAGAGAAGGGATTTTATAAGTGGTTTGCAATAAAAACACATAAACATAAAAACCAGGGTAGTTAAAACACTCTCTCTCTCTTGTTGTTCAAATATTGACTAATGTCTAAGGCTACCACTATAACCAAGCCCAACCTCAAATACACATGTATTTAAGATATAATAAATTCTTATCTTTCTATATAAATCCTATAAAACAATTTTTATAAAATGAATTTGGTTACATTATTTCTTCTACCATCTCATACTTTAACTGTGGATAACCCAGTTTGGTTATTTAGTTTTTTACTTTTTCTCCATGCTAAATTGGAGATGATATCTGACAGTACAATTATACAAAGCTGAGGTTTTAAAAGGTTAGCAAATAGTATAAACATCCAACTAATAATTACCCCCAAAGTCTTATCTGGCTAAAGGAAACTTTCTTTTCCTGTTAAATATCAACCTCAACAGCAATAAGGAAGTCCAATTACCTGGAAATGTTCTCTTCAGGATCATCTGGCCAAGCAGACTCACAAACCACTTGCTAGGAAGTGGTGCGTGATTCAAAGGGAGAAAAACAACATAAATATATATACTATTTCTACTGTTTCCAGTCAGGGCTCAAATAATTTCTGAATGAAGAAGTGCTTAAAATGTGTGAAATTTAGAAACACAATTCGGTGCCTGGTAGTTTATGAAGCAAAGTGACATGATGTGAAGCATGTAAGAGGAGCAGCACTAAGGGAGCCAAGTTTCAGAAAGAGCAAAGAGACAATGTGATTATTCAAAGGGTTACTTATTCCATTTACTTCCTTCCTAGATTTAATTTCTCTTCTTCTTCTTGTCTTTGAATGATTTTACTTTTCCATCCTAAGGACCAAAGGAAAGAGATAAAAAAAATCACGAGGGCTGCCTGGGTGGCTCAGTGGGTTAAGCCTCTGCCTTCAGCTCAGGTTATGATCTCAGGGTCCTAGGATCAAGTTCCACATCGGGCTCTCTGCTAGGCGGGGAGCCTGCTTCCTCCTCTCTCTCTCTACTTGTGATCTCTGTCAAATAAATTAAGAAATCTTAAAAACAAATCAACAAAAAACAAACAAACAAAATCACGAAACACAGAGTGGCATGACTTTAACCAAGTATTTAAACGTGTTCTCCATCGTTAAATGGGAATAGAACAGTAATGCAATTCCTCTTAATGCTGTGGTGGGCATTAAAGAGATGAAAATCAAATCCACGCTGAGTACTCAGGACAGAGCCCAGAATACAGAAAGCATTCTGAGGAGTCAGTACTGTCCCGCTCTCGCTCATCTGTGCCAGGTGGGCATTGTTCCTGAGCACAGAGGACACAGAGGTGAATGGGGGACACCCTTGCCCTTACAGGGCTCTCAATTCACTGTTAGAGACAGCCAGCAGATAAGCTCAAGAAGGCACAAAGCCAACACAGACAAGAAAAACTAGTGAAGATGGGGGGAGAGAATAAGAATGGCCTCTTAGTAATGCCATTCTTATTTTAGTAAGAATGTCCCCATTCTACAAAAGGGGACAATTTAAGATCTTGGGTCCCCAGGACAAGACATCTGGTATTACAGGACTAACAACAGCATCAAGAAGGATTATCTATTACATTCCCCTCAAGTGGGGGAGGGAGCTGCTACTTGTCTTAAAAACTCATGTTTGTGAATATTTTAAAATATCTTTTTCTACTTTTTTTTAAACTTGCTTATAAAACTATATATTCCCAAGGTATAGATCATAGGATCAGCTAGGGATACACCAAGTCCTTAACTGGGGACAGTGGATGACCAGGGAGAAGGAGAGAGAAAGATAATGGAATAGGGACTTCACATTATATTTATTTCAAAAAGATGTTAATGGAATTGTCTATTCATATTCAAGGTACACAGGTTAACAAAAATCAACCATCTGAAAAATCAAATTTAATGTTGATACCATCTGAAGCATATTTTTTTATTTCAGACCCAGCTATAGAGTCTTCATTAATAAAAAGGGAAAAAGAAAGTATCACTTCATAAGTACAGTTCCTTTGGTTAAAAAACCACTTCCAACTCATGGAACTGTGGGAAGGGGTAGAAAGATAATGAGGTCTTTGTTAGTACAAAGAATGGGAGTTACTGGTCCCCCTTACTTGCAGCTCTCAAGCTAGCTGGAAATAAGAGCACCAAACTGAGCACTGACGTCTCTTTAACCTGCTAACAACACTCAGCAGGTCAACTTGTCATAATACAATATATGCCATTTCTAGAATTGGAAGTGGAGTTTCTACTACAAAGGTCATGTTAGGCAGGCTAACAAAAGATCAAAATGAAAACAAAGCAGAATAAAAGAACATGCTAGTGATTAATCTGAGGAAAAGCTACTGCCAAATGGTGGGGCGGGAAGGGGGTTGTGGTAGAGGATGTCATGACTGCTGAAAAGTCTTCTAAAAAAATCATTTCTGAAGTGAATTATCTAGAGAGCAAAAGAGCGAGCATTGATTAGAAAGTAATAAAAATGGGAAGACCAGAAGAAAAGTTTCAGATGGAAACTTCTATTTTTTTCTTCTGGCATTCTTTTATCAGTGTAACTATCAATCTAACAGAAGAAGCAACAGAATGTTTTAAAATCACTACAGATGAAGCAGGGACCAGAACCTTTTATAACACCACTTAAAACCAGCAGGATTTATGCAATCACTTTTCAGTTCCAACTGTGGTTACCAGCAACTGACATATGACCCAAAACTAATGTAAAAGGCAATGCTTTCTTAGAATAGCAAGTACTGTTACACAAGCATGTAGGTCTCAGGACCTTTGTTCCTTGTACGGATATTCAGAAACCCTAAGATCAACTGATGTGAATTGCTCCCTACACACCAAGAACTACTCGTGTGCATTCAACATCACCTAGAGCTCTGGTTACAAAAGATTCTTGTTCGCAACAAAATCAATGGTTGGTTCTGAGGGACCAGACTAGAGACCATTCTACAAGTGGTCTTCTGAACTAACAGGGGAGGGCGGGGCAAGAAGGAATAAAGCATTTGGACAAGTTCCCATTTTATGGTATTTATATAATCCCTAGTTTTACTAACACTTTAGTTAGAAGCACAGTTTTACTATTTAACAAGTAATCATTTCTTAAGCAGAAAGTTAGAATGAATGCCATCACTCATACCTACTTCAAAAAACTTTCCCACACCTGAATCCATCTAAATGCCCCCTGAGGTTTTAAAAAAATCAATGCTGTCCAAACAAAGCTTATCACCTTTAAAAAAAAACAACCTAGTTCTCTCATCTGGGTTCTAGTGTGGTCTGCGGTACCTCCACCTCTCCAATCAAAATTCAGAAGGCATCCCAGACTGCACCTCTCATTCAGGTCAGGAAGATCCTGCCAATTCCAGTACATGCCCAGAATCCTCCAATGCTCCTACCAGTGACCCTCAGCTCTCTGTGAAAGCTCCCCAAACTGCCCTCCCAACCTGGTGACCAGGGCATCACCACAGTGAGCTGTCATTAGAGATGTTTTCCTCTATTACTCAGAGCTCCCTGAGAGCGGAATACATCCCCTGCACCCTCAGCAGTGTGCTGGATGTCAGAATGAACCTACAACAAAAGAGAACACAGTACTTTTGTAAACACTGTTGGGTTAGGGCCCCAAAAAAGGCAGCTTCAGCAGGGTGCAGTCCTTAATTATTAATGACCTTCAAATAAAAACTAAGAGCAAAAGAAGACTAAGTACCTGCAATGGGGGAAGGGGGGCACCAGTGAAGACAAGCTACAGTTTGTTTTAGTTAGGGGTTTAATAAAGCCTTGTGCTAACTTGTTTTTTCAAGTAAAAAGAAAACAGGGAAAAGTTCTAGAAGTCCAAAGATTATCAATCACACACTGTGGGACTGCACACGTTCATAAATCCAAACCAGACAGGCAGAAGACACCCTTTCAACTCAGCATTCTTCCATAAATCACTTTATGAATCTTATTTTAATGAACTTTAGAGAAGAAGAGCAAAAAAAGACAGGCCAGGCTAAAATCATGTGATTTCCCTCAGTATGGCCTGATGAAAAGAGCATGCCTGGGCTAACGCATAAGAAAGCCCTGGCCTCAAATCCTACCTCAGACATTTAATTAGTTACATATTCTTGGCCAAGTTCAACCTGTCTTCTGTGCCTGAGTCCTCTCTTTCACAAAAGGTGGACACCACCACTCATCTGGCAATTTCTGAGAGGGTGTCTGGGGCAAAGAGCTACATGTATCAGTACAGAGACTGCAAGAATTGAGAAAATCCTTACCTCTAAGTACAGGAGGGAGACGGGCAGGGAAAAGCAAAAGGAATTTAATACTTCTTATTCAATCTACTTTTGTACTATCTGAATTATCTTACAGGAACTTCATTTATTGCTTGTAAAAAAAGTAATTAAAAATTAGCTGGGCTTAACAGAACATTATGAAGTATATGCACTTCAGTGGGATAAGCAGAAACGTCTTTAGAGGAATGTAAAGGAAATAAAAACAAAAAGCCTACTCTCACTGAGACAGTGATTCTCAACCTGTGGCCCGGGGACACTTGGTTCTCTGCGAAGTTCCCTTAATGAATTCACAGACCAATCTCTCCACAACATAAACACTTATAGTAGGAATAATTTGTTTGAATTTTTAGCACAACTAACTTCCTTCAAGGACTTTAAAAAACAAAACAAAACAAAACAAAACCCTCAAATATCAAAATGCTGGGTCTTGTCAAGCCAAGGAAGGGGCCAGGTCCGTGCCGTTGGCCATTCACCCTCTAGTTCCATTTCTGTGCTTCAAGACTCACCTGAGGTTTCACCAGGGGAAGGAGATACCAAAGCCAGACCCCCAGAGTGCAACCCACCTCAGGGACATTCCCAAAGTCTATCTCCAAATCTCCACCTAACCAAAACAGTATCTCTCAAGGCATTTCTAAACACCTAGGTGAGGCAAGAACCCATTACAAATTCACAGTTTTACAAAATTACATCTTTTAAATTACATCCAAATTTACATCTAATACCTTGTGAAAACCAAATACTTCCTTTTACACCAACCTTACAGGGGGAAAATCTCTGGCTTTTGTCCAGTTTTATAACACTAGCCCAAAAGTCTAAAATATTCATATTTTAGAAATACTTTTAAAATGTGGAGACAGGGCCATCAGCCTGGGAACATGTACACGAGCACCTACTATAAATTTCCACATGAATGCTCTTCAAGGAAGGGAGCTGCTGCTGTGGATACACAGCGACTATAGATGGGGTTTTCAGAAGTGATTTCACATGTCAACTTCCCACAAGATTATGACAAATGCAAATTTCACAAGTCTAATTTTGATCTAGAAAGTAGGAATGTTCAGATTTAGTATCGAATCTAAAAATGTCCAGTCCTATTTGTCTAGTCAAACAATATAAACCATGCAGACTAAAGGACTGTATGATTAGCATTTTCTAAATGTAAAGTCTGCTTGATGCTTTAGTTTAATAGGTAGTGAGTATTTTAATGTTCTCTTAAATGTATTCTAAAAACATTGAGCTTTTTGCAGAAGGTTGAGGTATGCTAACGTAAGACAAATATACAAGCCATTAAAATATCAGTTAATAAAAACCACCTGCATATGCCGACTCCCATGGGTTCTCTTTCAAAAGGCACACGTTATTCAATGAATGTGGGGGATACAAAGTCAAATGAAATTTGTCCTTTAACAGAACACATTATCCTAGATTGCCCAAAATGTTTAAGCTTGTCAAAAAGACTTTAACTTTCTTGAGGATAAAGAAAAAAAAAACTTTAAAATAGTGTATTTGCTGTAACAAGATTCAAGATTCAAAATGTTGATTCTTGAAATGTTTGATTCTGGTTAGTTCTCCATGTGTAACACCTGACAGGCATGTGGTTGAAAAGTGTACACAACTTATTTTCCTACATTAAAAAAAGTTAGCAAGACACGTTATATCTTCTTAGAATTATAATAAACATACAACCTGGTTGGTTCTACATAGGATTAGGACTATTCCTTCAAATAAACCCTTAGCTAGAAAGTTCTCTCAAATATAACCACACATTTCCCAGTTTTTAAGTTAACATTTATTCCTTCAGATTATCAAAGTAACACATGTTCAGTGACAGTAAAATTCTATTAGCAAACCCTCCCACTCCTCAACACTACAGACATTCTTTAATATTAATCAGCCTATCAGACAGGTAAAGATAGGATTGGTTTGCTCTTATTTGTGCTTCCTGATTCTTTCTCCCTCATTTCTTCGAGGTTTAATTCACATGCACTGGAAGCCACCAGCTGGGAGTTCTAACAAACGCAGTCACCCAACCACCACCACAATCAAGGTATAGAGCAGCTCTATCGCCCCCAACAGTTCCCTGTACTTCGTAGTCCATGGTTCCTCCTGGCCAGTTCCGGGCAACCACAAGTCTATCTCTGTCCCTCTAAGTCTTGCCTGTAAATGGAATCGTACGGTATGTAGTCTGGCTTTTCTAACTAATGCATTTCAGATTCATCCACGTTGCTGTACGTATCAATAGGTCATCACTTTTTTATTGTTTGAGTGGTATTCCACTGCACAGATGTTCCAAAGATTATTTCTGTTTGGGGCAATTATGAATAAAAGCACTAAACCCATCTGTGTACTGACGCTTGTGCAAGCTTAAATGTTCATTTCCCTTGGGTAAATACCTAGGAACAGGCTTGCTGAGCCATATATTAAGTCTTTATAAGGAACTGCCTAATGACTTTCCAAAGATGGCTCTAGGATTTTATAGTCTCATCAGCAAAGTATGAGGATTCCAGTTGCTCCATTTACAATCCTGGAAACTCTTGGTACTGGCTGTTAAAAAATTTTAACCATTCCAATAGATGTAGCTTTAATTTGCATTTTCCCTAATGACTAATGATGTAGAGCATCTACATGTGCTTATTTGCCATATTATGTCTTCCTTGGTGAAGTGTTTGTTCACAGCTTTTGCTCATTCTAACATTGGGTTGCCTTTTAATTTATTGAGTTTTGACAGTTCTTTTTTATATACAATCTCTAGCAATACAGAAAAAGGCTTTAATTTAAAACAGTCATATTGGGCGCCTCAGTGGCTTAGTCGTTAAGCATCTGCCTTTGGCTCGGGTCATGATCCCAGGGTCCTGGAATTGAGCCCTCCACTGGGCTCTCTGCTCAGTGAGAAGCCTGCTTCTCCCTCTCCCACTCCCCCTGCTTATGTTCCCTCTCTATCTCTGTCAAATAAATCTTTAAAAAAATAAAATAAAAAATAAAAGTCATTTTGACTGTACTTACATTATTTCCTGAAAAATAGCTAAGTAAGCTATTAAAAAGAATTACTGAAGTATAGTTGACATACAATGTTGTATTAGTTTCAAGTGTACAACATAGTGATTTGACAACTCTACACATTACTCAGTGCTCAACCATGGTAAGTGTAATCACCATACAACGTTATTATAATATTACTTGTACTTTCCATTTCCATGACTTATTTAAATTTCTACCTCTCAATCCCCTTTATCTATTCCACCCCTCCCCCTTCCCACCACCCCTCTGGCAACCACCCATTTATTCTCTGTACTTAAGAGTCTGATTTCTTTTGTACCTTTTGTTTTTTTAGATTCCACATGTAAGTGAAACCACATGGCATTTGACTTTCTGTTTGACTTATTTCTCTAAGCATAATATCCTCCTGGTCCATCCATGTTGTTGCCAATGGCAGATTTCATCCTTTTTATGGCTGAGTAATACTCCTGTGTGTGTGTGTGTGTGTGTGTGTGCATGCCCATGCATTACATTTCCTTTACCCACTCATCCATCAATGGACACTTATGTTGCTTCCATATCTTGCTACTGTAAATAATGCTGCAATAAACATAAAGGTGCATAAATCTTTTCAAATTATTATTTTTTGTTTTCTTTGTGTAAATATCCAGTAGTGGAATAAATGGTATTTCTGTTTTTAACTTTTTGAGGAACCACCATACTGTTTTCCACAGTTATTGCACCAAATTATTTTCCCACCAACAGTGCATAGGAGTTCCCTTTTCTCTGCATCCTTGCCAACACTTGTTACTTCTTGACTTGTGTGAGGCGATTTGCTACTGTGGTTTTGATGTGCATTTCCCTGATGACAGGCGATTTGCTACTGTGGTTTTGTTGTGCATCTCCCTGATGATTAGCGATGCTCAATATCTTTCAGGTGTCTACTGGCATCTAAAAGCGATGCTGAATATCTTTCAGGTGTCTATTGGTATCTATATGTATCTTTGGGAAAAATTCGGCCCCATTTTTTAATTGGACTATTTGTGTTTTTGCTATTGAGTTGTACATGTTCTTAATGTATTTTAGATTTTAACCTGTTGTGGATTTATCATTTGCAAATATCTTCTAAGCTTTCAGAATCTTTATATATTCTCTATCAGATATGTGATTTGCAAGTATTTTCTCCCTGTTGGTGGTAGCTTAACAGTATCTTTAAGAAGCAGAAGTTGATTTTTATAAAATCCAATTTATCAAATTTTTCTTCTACAGATCATGTTTTTGATGTTTTATCTAAAATAGTTTTGCCTAAGTCAAAGATGCAAAGATGTTCTATGTTTTCTTCTAGAACTTTTACAATTTTATGATTCACATTAAAGTCTCTGATGCACATTGAGTTTTTTTAAGTGGCATAAGGAATGGATCAAGGTTCACTTTTTTTGCATATAGATATATAATTGCTCCAGCAACATCACTGAAAAACTACTTCCTCTAATGAACTGCTTTAGCATTTCTGCTGAAAATCAATTGCCCATGTATTTGTGAATTTATTTATGGACTCTATTCCACTGATCCATATGTATGCCTTTTTGTTAATATCATACAGTCTTCATTACTATAGTTTTATACTAAGTCTTGAACACTCCAATTACTTAAAAATTAAACTTTTCCATCTTTATTGGTTATTTATATAAACTTTCTAATGAACTCTTTCCATTTGTCTTCAGGTGAGTTCCTCATTAATTTGTAAGAACTCTTTCTACAGTAAGAATAGTAATCATCTATAATACAAATCATTTCCTTGGTTTCCATAATGATTTCTAAAAAAACAGATGTGCACCATACCCAAAAACTATAATCAAATCTATTACTCTTTCTTATGATACCTGTTTGGAAAGGCCAAGATCATATGAATATTACTTTTCGGGTGGGTGGTTTAATTCTTTATATACAAATCCTTAGTTTACCTAGACTTTATTTGGACACAGAAAACAGATACGGATCTACATTCCTCCTTCCTTATTTCCATTATAATTTATTAAATAATTTCTCCTCTGATGCCTTCTGATAATTGAGGAAGTTAGAACTATTTAGAGCCAGTTTTTCTAAATCTCTTAAAATTACCAGCTAAAGAACCTGCTAAGATACAGTGGTGTCCTTGGGGACACTTGTTCTTATAAATGGCTACAAAGCAGACACTGACATGAATATTCAAAAATATGTGTGGTACCATTTGCCAGGCACTGTGCTAGGCACTGTGCTATAATCATAATGACACCTTAGAGGTTGGCAATGAAGGGAGAATGTCCAAGAGAGATGGCACTACTGCCCTTTGTGTCCTTGGCACATTTTTCTCTGTTCCTTCATTGGCAGAGAAAGTAACAACTATCTGGCTTATAAAAGATGGCTCCATCTTGTTTTTCATTTAGGATACCCCTGTTAGTGCTGCTTCAATAACAAGTATATACCTCGCCCTATATCCAAGAGCCCATAAGCAATGCTAAAGGCCTGACTCCATGTAGCGAACAAAGGGGTCTATCATGTTTGGTTTTTTTCTCCTCCCAGTTTCATTGAGCACTGACATATATATGTCTAACTTTAAGGTACACAGAATGATGGTTTGGTTTATGTGTGTTGTGAAATGATTACAATAGATTTAGGTAACAGCCAATATCTCACAGATACAATAAAAAGAAAAATTAGTAACTCCTTGTGAAAAGAACTTTTAGGACCTATTCTCTTAAGTCTCCTATATATCATACAACAATGTTAATTAACTATTGTCATCATGCTGTTCATTACATCCCCAGTACTTATTTATCTTATAATTGGGATTTTGTACTTTCTGGTACTTTGCCTTTCCCTTGCCTCTTTGCCTTGCCTCTGGTAACCACAAATCTGATCTCTAAGTATGGTGTTCGTTTTGGTTTGGTTTTAGATTCTACATGAGTGAGATCATACAATATCTGTGTCTTATTTCACTTAGCATATCTTCATGGTTCATTATTGTCACAAATGGTAGGATTTCCTAATTTTTATGGCTAAATAATATCTACTGTGTGTACGTACGTATGTACACACACACACACACATATATACACACACACATATGTATATATGTGTATATATATATATATATATATATATTTCACAACTTCTTCATCCATTTATCCACTGAGGGACCCTTACAGTTGTTTGAATGTCTTGGCTATTGTAAATAACGCTGTTCTGAACATGTGGGTGTAGCTATCTTTTTAAGTTAATATTTTTGTCTCCCTTGGATATATTTCTTCTAGAGGTGGAACTGTTGAATCATACAGTAGTTCTGCTTTGGTTTTCTGAGGAATATCCATATCGTTTTCCATACTAGTTATACCAATTTACATTTCAACCAACAGTGCACAAGGGTTCCACTTTTCTCAGCATCCACACTAGCATTTGTGATAACAAATGTCTTTTTGATGATGGCCTTTCTAACAGGCATTAAGGGAATGTATCATTGTGATGTTAATTTGCATTTCTCAAAAGACTAGTGATGCTGAACATCTTTGCTGAGCATCTTTTCATATACATTTTCTTTGGAAAAATGGCTATTTAGGTTCTTTGCCCATTTTTAACTAGATTATTTGATTTTGCCACTGTTGAGTTATAGGAGTTCTTTTTATGTTTTGCATACTAATCGCTTACCAGATACATGATTTGCAAATATTTCTTCCCATTCCACAGGCTGGCTTTTCACTTTTTTAGTGATTTCTTTGCCTGTGCAGAAGCTTTTTTGTCTGATGTAATCCGACTTGTTTTTTATTTTATTGCTTATATTTTAGGTGCCATATTCACAGAAATCATTACCAAGACCCATGTTAAGGAGGTTTTTCTGTTTTCTTCTAGGAGTCTCATGGCTTCAAGTCTTATACTTAAGTCTTTCGTTCATTTCAAGTTAATTTCTGTGAGTGATGTAAGATGGGTAAAGTTCTATTCTTCTACATGTGAATATCCAATATTTTTCAATTTGTTGAAGAGAGTTTACTGAATGAGTATTCCAGGTTCCCTTGTCAAATATTAGTTGGCCGTATATACTTGAGTTTATTTCTGGGCTCTTGATTCTGTTCCACTAGTCCATTCGTCTGTTTTTATGCCCATACCATACTGTCTTCATGACTACAGCTTAACAGCATAGTCTGAAATCAGAAAGTATGCCTCCTGCTTTGTTCTTCTAAGAATTCTTGGGATGTCTTTGGCTATATCTTGGGTCTACTATGATTCCATATAAATTTTAGGAATATTTTTTTCTATTTTTGTAAAAAAAAATGCCACTGGAATCTTAATAGGAGTGGCATTAAATCTATAGATGGCTTTTGGTAATACTGACATTTTAACAATATTAATTCTTCCAATCCAACACAGGCTACTTTCCATTTATTTGTATCTTTGATTTCTTTCATCAATGTCTTATAGTTTTCAAAGTAGAGATCTTTCACCTCCTCATTTAAATTTATTCCTAAGTATTTTTTTTTATGCTATTGTAAATGGGATCAATTTATTCGCTTTCAGAAAATTAGTTAGTGTATAGAAATGCCACTGATCGGTTAATTTTGTATCCTGCAATTTTACTGAATTTGATTAGTCCTGACAGTAACTAGAGACAATTCTATTTCTTCCTTCTCAATTTTGATGTCTTTAATTCCTTTTCATTTGTCTAAGAAACTTTCACTTCCTTTTTAATTTCCTCTTTGATCCATTGGTTGTTCAGGAATATCATGTTTTTAAGTTCCCAATTATGATTTCATGATTCTTTCTCATCTTTGCTATCAGTGCCAGCCTCTAATAAGTCCCTAATGTTACCATCTATGGGCTGAAGGTTGAAAATACAAATCGACTGAAACTGCTAGAATTTTATATGTAAAATTAACTAAGTAAGGATCCAAGTAAGGCCCTGAATGAAAACTATGAACAAAATACATGAACTTTTACATGGGCTTATTAGACAGTCCATTTCAGCATCCCAGGAGGTTTTCTTTGCTTGCTTTCATGGTGCTCTGCTATAGGACAACTCAAGAACTCATCTAAAGAGAAGTGACCAATAAATAGTTCTCTAACTGGTAAGGGGATTCTGAAGTTCATTTCTTACATGAAGTAACACAAGAATGAAGCCTTAGAAAGCAACCTTACACATGAAAAGCAATCTCCTTTTCATGGCAGGAGCTAGAAGAGTCCAAAGTCAGAAACAGAACACAACTACTCTAACTATTCTTGTCTCTGCTGACTAACGAATTCATTTTGATACTGAAGCTGGAGAGTAAATCCAAAAAATTTTTATCAAGCTTTTTACTGACAACTTGATAATAATGGCTGTCCTTGTTTGGGACAGACAGGAATATATCGTACTCACAAACTGATGACTGAGAACAAAATTAAAATTAAACTAAAACCACTGGGAATTCTCTGCTTCTAGGTAGAATATAATGTGGTAAGCAAACTGAAGATCCTGCTACCACAACTATAAACACAATAGTAACTTGCAGAAACCATGTTTTCAAGGCCTTGGAAGGAAAAGAAATAAATGAACTGAAATTCCAGAATTGGGAAGGGCCCCTTCTAAGATCTGAGGCAGAAATCCAAACAAGAATCATGTGACCTCAGGAATATCAATGGATCACAAATGTTCCTCAGAATGGTTTAATCTAATCAATTTATACTATCCCTAAAAGAAAATTTTATGTATGCCAACGTTTTAGAACCTGAAAAAAATAGGTAAATTTAGGAAAATATCACTAATCTGAATCAAGAACATAAGCTTGCAGTGGACTGACATTTAAAGTCTCCTATATCAATTAATTGGTATTTGTATATATTAGTCTCCTAAGAATTTGTTAAGCCAGTTTCAGTCTTCTAGGAACTAATTACCACTGAGCACAAAACTGAAAATCATACCTTGGAACATGGAGATCACACTATCTGAGGGGCTTCCCTACCATCTACTGGAGCTCCTAATCTATGTTAAACCTCTTTAAACTGTAAGAAGGACCTTCTAATATCAGTGAATAGTTGATACATATTGTTAACAACATAAAATGGGTTTACAACCCCCCCTCAAAAATCCACATATCAAACACACTAAATACCTACAAATCGACTCTTTGACTTTAAAAAACAAAAAAGCACACCATAACCCCCATGACTTGATATTTCTTTTGGAAGAAGCCCTGTCTATAAGCTTACCTCCAATTTTCTAACACAATCTTCCCAACTCATAACTAGGGAATTTAAAACACGGTAAGGAAAATGAGAGATCTAAATGTATAAAACAAGTCAGAGTCAAGTAGACAAACCACAAAAAACACTATTCCTCACCTATAATTTATGCTCCAAAGCTTATTTCAAAACTGCCTATGCTCATCCTTCCTGTCAAAGTTGTGAGCCCTCTTTTTTTTTTTTTTTTACTCAGCCCAATAAGCTGCAAGAACAGATCCAAAAAAGGCTTCATAGTGATCTATAACATGCCTGAAACTGCAACTCTGCCTCTCCATGAAGAGAGGCTCCCATGGCTTCCATCAGACTCATTAATATATATACATTAATAAATGTACATATATATGTATAATGCATATACATGCATTAATATATGTACAGAAAGCAGGGAAAAAGTTCCAACTGGAGCAAGGACATCAGGAAGGACCATGGGAAGTGGCCACAATTATAGTTTGTAAATAAGTTTAAAGGAATGTAAATTTTCATTTCTTTAGTTTGTCTCTATAATATTTACTCATTTAAACAAACATTAAGAACTTGTGGTATTTACCAGGTGATAGGGATGGGACACAGATAAGATACAAACACACAGCTCTTTCTCTCTCTCTCTCTCTCTCAGAGACCTTATTATTGAGCAAGGGGGACAAGTGAGACATCTGAACTGAGCAAGGTCTGGCCGTCACCCCATCCAATTCCAAAGGCAAAAGGCCATCAGGGCATGTGTCCCCTGCACCTCATCATCCTGTTTTTAAATGCCATCTACAACCCCTCTGTTATTTTTATCTAGTATACCTTCTCTGTGCCTGGCTGCATTCTAGGCAGAATTTAAGATGTATATACAAAGAGGATCTCATTTCACAAAGTCATGTTCTCCTACTCACCAGACAATGCTTCAAACACAGGTCCTATGATGTTTGCCTTAGGTTCCAAGGTTTAAAATAAGTGAATTATAATATTAAATTAGGTACTGTTCGACACTATACAATTTTAAAGATATCACCGTAACGCTAGGTCAATAAAAACCAGGTAAGATAAAACAATGTTTTCCAAAGACAAAGTGGGTTAGGTAGCAAATGGTAGCAGATTATGGAGAATGGGTTATGGAAGAAGATATTTAAAAACAGCAAAGACATGTATTTGGAATCAGAGTTATAAGGAAGTTCTGGTTCTACAGTACATCTCTGCTAATTAGCTTGGCTTAGCTCTGTGGTGCCCTGTTCTCTGTCTGCTCTCCATCTTTCTCCACCAAAGGCTGTGTAAACATGTGAGGATCCAACTGAGAGAAGCCACAGCCCTTGAAAGAAGAAAACCACACTACTATATATGTTAATGTGACTGTGAAAGCATTTCCCAAGCAGCTGCTCTGGGAGTCATGACAACTCCAGGACCACACAGGCAATTTCCTGATGTGGAGAGACAGTTTCCCCAGAAATGGAGATGTGTCACTAACAAGTCCCACCAGGCCATCTCACAACTAAGCACAGCACCTACATGTCAATAGTTTTCACCAGTTCTTAAAAACACTACAGTAACTTTATGCAACATTTGCGTTTGGAGTCTGTCCATCAATGTATATTGTGACTAACAAGTTTCCAAGTTTATTGTGTTAAAAGTTTGTGCTAACTACTTATTTTTTGTTTTGCAAACTAGTCTTTCTTCAACAAAAAACAAAACAAAACAAACAAACAAACAAAAAAACAGAAAACAAAAAAAGCAAAAAAACTCCAAGCAGATTTGATGTTTTCAACTCCCTAAAGGTTTCCTAGGCTATAACCTGAAGTAAACAGAAGTATATTTAATTCTGTATTTCTGCATTAAGATAGTTAGCTATTTTAAGTGGTTTTTAAAAAGCTCTTCTAAAGTTCCAAGAAACTAACCAGTTACGAAATAAATACTTCCCTTTGCTTTTATCTAACATAAAACACATACATACACACACACACAAAGAAAAATCCCTACTTTAGAAGTTAACCTATTTCCTACATTCTGAAAGTTAAATACAATTAAAAACATGTGTGAGAAAAGCTCAAGAGCAAAGGTCCTGGGCCTGCCTCTTCCTCCCAGTTTTCCCACGGCAGCCAACATTTCAGAAATTCCCCCTGAGGACAATTTCCAAAGGGGAAGAAAACACCTCGAAAGGAAAGATCTTTAAACACCCTTTGGCACCACAGTCCTAGTACCACAGAAACACAGCATTCTGTGATCCCTCCAAAAGGCTGACTGAGACAGTTATATCTGACTTGAAGACTGATTTTGTGTCTGGCATTATACTAAGTACAAATATGTTTTTCATTCATCTAACTCCTTCAACAATCCTAAAGGTGAGAACTAGTACATTTCACAAATGGAAGTAAGAGAGACCACAGAAACGAGTCAAGTGGGGAAGGAGAATAGGCAGTGCTGGGGCCCAACACCTTTGGAGTAGAGGGTGGGGCCAGGCTAAGAGGGCGGCAGTAGCAAGAACCAAAGTAGAGGAAAGGGAGACAGAAGGGCCCCAAGGCAGGTTGGATGTGGAATGTGACTAACAGCAATAAGGCAGCATCGTTGGAGCTGAGCAAGCAACTGAAAAAACAGTGGGAGGAAAAAGTGTGGGAGAAAATGAGGAAGCCAATCTTGAGGCCATGCTGGCCGCTGTTGAGAACTCCGGTTTTGACTGTGAAGGAAATGTTAAGTCTTTAAAGTGTTCTGAACAGAGGAGAAAGACACATGTAAATTTTAAAAGGAACTGATAATATTTTTCCCTTATGAGTGGTTAACTACCTAAAACTGCCACCTCCATAGGAATTCCCCTCTCTTACAGCTATTCCACACAACAATTCATGGCTTACTGTTGACCAGAGCCCCAGGGCCTCCTCTCACCTGCAACTGTCAATGTCTGAAAACAAGCAGCACATACAAATGACAGGAAACTTGTCTTTAAACTCTGTTCCTTCTCTTATCTTCTTTCAAAGATGTGCACAGTCATGTCAGTCAGCCCAATTCCCACTTCCCCGCATTAAGTACCAAAAGACTCAGAGCTTGGGCACTAGTCTGCAAAGTAAACAGTAACTTCCAGTTTTTATTCTAGTGAGACCTATGATTATCAGTCCTGCAAACCTTTGTCTCTCCACACAGGCTGTGAGAGGAAAGGATTAAGAGGAACACCAAGGCCCATGTAAAACCAAATCAAACCCAAGTCTAGTTAGTAGTGGCAAGAGCCTTAGAAAAGTGCGAACATGCTATAAATCTTCTGAAGAAAATGGTTTTATATAAGGCAGTGAGGCAACCTTCTGATCTGCACAATGCCAAGGAACACCCTGATAAGCAGCTCCAGGCACAGCAGTGGAAAGCAAACAAGGAGGACAGTCTCTGGGCTCCTAACAGAAAGGTAAGGGGTGTCTAGCCTGAAGTTCCTGGCATTGGAACAACATTGGAAAAAATTTCCAAAGGACCTGAAATTTGGTTTTGACTTACTTATCCCTAAATAAGCAAAGGATGTGATTAAAATGGGGGAGGGGGAACAGAGAGAAATTTAAGCTCAATTATCAACATCAAAAAAGAATATATGTTCTTGTTCAGTTTTTGAAACTAAAGAGGTTTAAACATTTTTTTCTGAACACTTATTCTTTAAAGACTATTAGAATTAAAATGTTAGGAATCTATTTTTCCACTAATAACCAAAAACATTTGACTCTAGGATTTCACCTCATAGGTAGGCAAGGCTAGAAGCCATCAGAATCTCACAAAAGCTGGATGAGGGCCTCACCTGAGACTATCTGAATCACAATCTCTAGGGTGGGGCCCTCACAAGTTTTGCTTGGTTTTAAATCTACTGTAGGTGAAACTTAAAGATGGGAAGGAGAGAACCACCAATTTAGATCCTACCATATCACCAGTAGAATAAATTATACTTTTCAAAGTAATGTCAACATATATTTCACTTGATCTGAATCTTAAAACACAGTGAGAACAATAAGCACCAGAGGCTTATGCAGTAGGGAAATGTAGTAGGGAAAACATGAAAAGCACGTAAGTCATTTTTACCTCATTTTCTCTCACTAAAAAAAAAAAATCAATGGTTGAGTTAGCCTAAAAAACCCATTTGTATGGTACCTATAGATTACACTACCCATAACATTTCATGCTCAAGAATCTTCATGACAAGTATTAAATCCAATAATGGCTTATTTATAAAACTGAAAAGATTTTACTCAGCACAGAACTTTTGTTGTTTCCTAAATACATAATCAAACAAATTCACACTATAGAGCCAGTATATCATGGATACAGAGCTAATACCATAAAGTGCTTTTATTTACACAGGATTCGGGTCAGATCAATTTTTAATTGTGATGTCTGAAGTAACTGTCACTTCTCATAGGCATGTGAAACTTCAGAAAGTTTAGCATTTTTTCTTTTGGTTTTATATGACAAGGATGATGTCACACTCTGTAAAGGTATCTTACAGAGTCTGTGACCATGCACTTGGCAGCTAGATTGTGAGGTGTGGGCCACATTTCTAGGATACGATTTTCAGTTCTGTACAACTGAACAACACAATCATTTGCCTAGGACCAGGCTGCAGGTCGTCTCAGACACGTACCATGCAGGCAGGTTTTATGTAGATCTTTTTAAATAAAAGAAACAAGATACTACTTCCCTATGCACGCGCGCACACACACACACACACACACACAAAAGCATAAATCATCCCTTAAAAAATGTATAATCCCAAACTCTTGGGCCTAAAACTCTGTGACACAAGCCAACATCTTCTAATTTGGAATCCATCAGGGCCCACAGTCCAAATGGACTGTGTAAGAGTAATACAAACTATGTAAGAGTAATACAAAATTTAACCAGAATCTGACTTGGAGAAGAGAAGGTTCAAGTCGGAAAACATGGTAACATTGCTAAGACATCTATCTCTAATAAATGGGAGGGAAATGAAACTGTACACACTCAGATTGGGGGTGGGGGACTATAAAAGCAGGCAAATTACAGTTTTTCTGGAAGAAATCAGAAATAAAAGCAAGAACTTTTCTATTAATAACAAACTATAATAGCAGATTTAGATAAACCAAAGAGAAAACGACTGATTTATGTCCTTTTGGACTATTCAAAGTTCTATCAAAAAGGTATTACAACTTGGGCTGTACAATCTGTATAGAAATGAGTAATCCTTTTAAAAGTTTTCAAAGAGAAAATAATTAAACATATTACTACAATCACAGTTCTGGTGGCTGCCCATTTCCTAAATTCTCGAAGAGACTCTTTTGTAGGAAGGAATATGCTGAGATATTTCTGCTGAGATATTTCTTCACAGTGCTAAAGCAGAGCAAGGAACAGACTGCCTTAATTACATTCAATGTGTTTTCTAGTTAAACCACAATTCTTGGCTTGAATATGCCAAGATTTCCAAAAGCTGGCATATTATACAAACTATAAGTCACACATAAATTAATAGTCAAGAATGTCTCAATTTATGTTTCACTAATCTAATTTTTCACAAGATAATGCTTTTCCAGTACACCAGCTAGTCACCTCCCCCAGCCAGCTAGTCACTTTTAAATTCACAGTGGAGGGTGCCTGGGTGGCTCACTGGGTTAGGCCTCTGCCTTCAACAGGTCATGATCTCAGGGTCCTGGGATCAAGTCCCACATTGGGCTCTCTGCTCTGCTGAGAGCTCTGCTGGCCTCTCTGCCTACTTGTGATCTCTCTCTGTGTGTCAAATAAATAAATAAAATCTTTAATAAAAGAAAAAAATATATTCACAATGGATTTTGCCATGTTCTTCAAATGCAGGAAGTTAGGTCAAAGAAAGGAATAATTAAAGATGCTTAAGAACAAAATTTTAAGATTTATCTACATTCTTCATCAGATCTTAAAGCATTACTGAACCAGAAAAAAAGTATTAAGAAATAAAAGCAAATTCTAAATCTATAACTAAAAGGGAAGTAAAAGCAAACTACATATAGTTCTTGTTTGAAGGGCAAAGGGAATGATATGGATATCAATTAGCACTGAATATTAAAGTAAGACACTAATACATCCTACAACAAAACAATAAAATAGAATCCATGGCAACAAAGCACAGTTTCATATCGAAAAAACGTATACTCTATCATGTAAAATAAATCACAAAACTTTATATACCTCACACAGCTTGAAAATAACATATAAAGTAAAAATTGACTGAAATATAAAATCCAGATTAGAGTAAGAAACTAGCATAATTCTCTCAGAAAATAAAATCAGAATAAAAACATGACACAAAGGAACAAAATACATAATTAACAACCCTTAATTATGCATAAAAACTTTGTATATGCTAAAAATATGAATATTTTAATCATACATGGAATAATCACCAAAAATCACTGTATAATAAGCCACACAGAAAATCTAAAAATACTTCCCAAAGCAAAAACCAATCAGGTTGCAGTGTACATTACTAAATGCAATGTACTAAAATTACAAGTAAAAAACCAAATACGTAAAGGAAAAAAAAATCTATCCAATTTGAATTAAAAAAAAGAATTTGGGTTAAACAGAAACAAAACAGTAAAGATAAACTTGAGCAATGGCAGCAGAGTGAAATCCCCAGGATGTGACCAGAGATTGCAGGAGAGAACCACACACAGCCTTAAATGTGAGAAATTAGGACAACAAAGAAAAAAAGCTTTCAATTCAAGAAAAAAGAAAGGAAAAAAGGAAAGAAAAGGCAACCTAAAAGATCCTGGAAAAATTTAGTTAACAGTGGAAAAAAAAGGTAATACCAAAGAAAACAGAAGTGTAGCTGATACATAAAATCAAAATCTAACTCTTTGAAAATAACAGATGATTCCCTAAACCAAGTGTCAATGTTAAGGACCAGTGCACTCTAAAACACTTACAAAACTGAATCAAAGTTGTTTAATTCAGCAACATATGGTAATTTAATAAAAGGACAGATTTTAATCTCTGTACTAATTCTACTATATATTTGTGAAAAATCACTGACTGACTCTGGCACAATAAACTAGACTATATTAGCAGAAAGGTAACTTTCCATTTGTTTTTTAAAGCAATTCTATATTTATCTCAATCACACAATTACACAAAATTAAAGTAAATTCAAATAAGAAAAGTTACTCATGAACTCCACCTAATACATACTTCACCAACCATTTATCAGACTGGTAAGCATCCTCCCAGACACTTTTCTTTTCCTTTTTAAAAACTTTAAAGTTTTATTAGGCAATACTTAAGGAAAAAATAAAAAGAGAGAGAGAGAGAGAACATTACAGTGAGTACCGAGGTACTCACCACCCAAGTCAGGAAGTACATACCACCAACACAGCTGAAACACTCTAGGCATGCCTGCCCTTTATAAGTAACTATCTTAACCTCATGCATTCATCAGTACCTTACTACATGTGCAAGCAACCCCCCAACAACATAACACTGCTTTGTCTGTTTAAAATTTTATATAAATGTTATAATACTGTAAGTACTATCACCGATTTGATCTTCTTAAATAGTACATTTGTGAACACTAGCCACAACGACATACATAGTTCATTTATTTTTACCAATTCCATCATATGAATATGAAATGATGTATTTCCCTACTGATGAATACACAATAATGCTATCAAACAATCTTTAAAAATCTGTGTACACGAGTGAAAGCAAGTCTAGGGTGTGTATACAGGAAGAGAACTGCTGGGTTTCAGGATTGAGTATATCTTTAACTTTAGTACACACTGACAAATTGTCTTCTACATACTAGAAGAGTTCCCAATGACCTATAGTCTTACCTATGCTTAGATTTGTCTGACTTTAGTTTTTCCTAATGCGAAATGTATGAAACAGTATCTGATCATGATTTTATCTTCCCTGATCATTAGTGAGGTTAAACATCATTTTCATGTTTGGACATTTATGTCTCCTCTTCTGTTAATTCTTGGCTTCATTTTCTGATTAGCCTGCTCCTCGGGTCAAAAATCTCTGACTCAAATATTCTAATGAAAAGTTTCGGAGAAACCTTGTTATCTGTAATGGGCAGGAACCATTCAATAACCCTTTCTTTTCCAGAACAGAGTCTAACATGAAACGCAGTGTCTTGGTGTAGAGAATATTCAGTATAAAAATCAGCACTCTTCAATGCGTTCTTCAGAGTGTGTCTTTCATACTCTGTAACGTGCATTTCAAATGACTCCTATCTATGAAGTATGATATTATATACATGTAGTATTAGGGCATACTGTTTCAAAATTAAACTAAAAACTGTAAAAGCTGACCACATATTCAACTTAGCAAATCCTTAAAAATTATAAACAAATTCTCCTATGACCTTCAAAACAGATACGATCCAAGGGACAAAACTGAAAAGCTGAAAAGCAATAAATACTTCTACCCCAACTAGATAACTCATCACAAGAGAGAACACAATAATGTGCTGGAGTGGAAAGAGGGTAGCTGGGAATGCCCAGGGCTACCACGATTCTGGATGTCTAGATGTCAATTACCTGTCCTATAAAATAAGGCAGACAATAACAGCCCCACAGGTCTCCGTGGATGGTAAACATGATAACACAGGATGCGATACCTCTATCTGATCCAATTTATTCCATGGATGAGGAAATAAAGCAGAGAGATCAATTGCACTCTTCAAGGTCACAACTAATAAATGATTCCCATGTCCAAATTCTTCATAATGTATTTTAATATTCATAGTACCTTTCCAATATACGTCTTAATGACTGTTAAAGGATATACACAGAAAGAAGCTGACCAGGGGCATTATAGACTCTAAGAAGACTCTAAGAAGATAGGAAATATACTCAGACCTTCAAAAGAATTACAATGAGTAGATGATGGTTACCTTAAATGGTAACTTACTCATTTTTCTTTAGCTGAAATATACTTTATACATTTGCCAACTAAAGGGTAAAACAAACTGACTGTGAGCTTTAGGGATATACGGCATTCATGAAACCAAATCTGTTAATTAAGACACATTTAAGAGGGGCACCTGGGTGGCTCAGTGGGTTAAAGCCTCTGCCTTCAACTCGGGTCATGATCCCAGGGTCCTGGGATCGAGCCCCACATCGGGCTCTCTGCTCAGCAGGGAGCCTGCTTCTCTGCCTACTTGTGATCTCTGTCTGTCAAATAAATAAATAAAATCTTTAAAAAAAAAGACACATTTAAGAAAGTCCCTTAAGAAATTGTTTTCAGATAAACAACCACCAATTTGACCAACTACATTCTAGCTGGTGGAATTCAAATGGGCAAATACTGGAAGGAGGTTACCTACCTACTGCGGGTGCATCATACTCATCACCAAGCAGAATTTCTGGAGCAGAATATGCAAGAGATCCACAGCTTGTAGTGAGCTTCTTCCCTGGTTGAAATTTGTTGCTGAAACCAAAGTCTGTCAACTTTACAAGACCTTGTTTTTCAAAGAAGACCACATTCTCTGGTTTTAAGTCTCTGTGAACCACATGGAGTTTATGGCAATAAGATATGGCATGAACTATCTGAGCAAAGTACTTCTTAGCCAAATCTTCATTAAGTCCCTCTTCGTGTTTCATTATATAATCAAACATATCTCCTCCATCCCCAAGTTCTAGAATAAGATACAGTTTGGTCTGGGTGTCAATAACTTCATAAAGGCGTACGATGTTGGGATGCTGCACTAGTTTCATGCATCTCACTTCTTGGAAAAGATGACCAGTGGCTAAAGTGTCCAATTTTGTCTTGTCAATAACTTTTACTGCTACTTTTTCACCTGTAAAGACATGCCTGGCAAGTTTAACCACTGCAAAATGACCTCGACCCAAGGTTTTATCCAGATCATATAATCCAGCAATCTTTCCATCATACCCTCGCTTGAATCCTGCCATGCTGGTCCAACAGAAGGAAAAATATCTAGACTGTTTGAAACGGATCTTCTCATATAAGAATATCTGGTGAAAATAAGGAATTCATTTTCAGTGTCGCCATGGACATCTACAAAAGAAGAGGAGAAACAAATTAAGTTTCTGTAGCTTTTTCTCTTAGAGCTCTCTTTCTTTTAAAGTTTTAAGAGAAGCCTGAAGTAAACAGAGACAAAAAATGAGTAAGGGCCATCTTTACAATCTATATATTTTGGGTTTATCTTACAAAGGCTGAGAATTTAAATGCCATATTAAAATTTGCAAACTGAAAGAAGTTAGTTGAAATAAGTTTTTGGTGATGTCAATAAGAAAACTAGCAAGTTTGATAAACTAAGTTTAAAAAAAATCTTACAAAAGTAATTTCATTTAGTGTCTTAAAAAACAAGGCAAGAACTGACAAAAAAGGGAAAACAGAATAAACATTTGGACAGAAACTTGGCAACTTTTTCCTGTTATTCCAAAGCTAGCACTATTTCCTGTAAACACAGACAGATCTCTTTAGTGAGGCCTCCTCTAACCCTCCCAGCTGGAATGACCTTCCCTACTCCATATCTCCAACAGCAGCTCGGGACCCTGTGTGGTCTTATTCCATGGGTTTTTGTATACGCCATCCCCATCCTAAGACTGCGAAGTTCTGAGGACTCTAAGGTTCTTTTTTTTTTTTTCCCCTTCTACCCTCCCCTGAACAGTCTTTAATATACAACAGGTAATCAACAGTTTATTAAATTCTGAAATTCAATTTATTTTCAAAATGTTTACAGGGCAATTGTTTGCTCTTCTTGTCACACTAGTGCCTAGAACAACATGTTGACACACAGTAGGTGCTTAATATATGTTTGCTGACTGACTGGTACTCACTCTTTGTACTTACCAGTTATGCTTATCTTTATTAGTTTTCCAACTCTCAAACATAACCCACCATGATCTGATTATATTTCAAAAATGAACAAGCATGCATTCATAAACCATCTTAAAGACCATTCAGTTTTAAAGACCATATCTCACATGGCATTTAAAATTCTAAACCTTTATAAACTCTAATTACAGAAACAGGCTCTTATAAAATTATACAAATTAAGATATCACCTTAAATCTCACAAATCCAACTCCATTATTCTTCCTGACCAAAATTTAATAGAATTATAGCAAAATCCAGTGAATAATACAGCCATCTCCCAAGACTAGCTCTGTCCTGAGAGTACATAGCCCTCCTGTGAAACCTTTTGCATGTTTCCAGTAGAAACAGAATAGTAGTTACATTTATCTCTTCCTGCTTAGATGAAAATACCCCAAAAAAGTAAACTGTACATAAAATGAGGTGTTTTTTTTATTTTAAAGCTCTAGCATTACACTTCTTTATATCTCATTTTTGCTTAAAAGAAGAAAAGCTAACATTTATTAATAGCCTACTATACATATTTGTGCAAAATGAATCAAAGTGCTACAACTAACCTTTAAACTGAATTATTTCAAAGCCCATCTTCCTTATAAACATTTAACCACTCTAAATGATGTTATATTAGGATAATATCTGGAGAGTTAAAGTACAAACTCTAAAAGAGGAATAAAGTCATTCTCACGTGCAAATTGAAATAATCGGAAACACATATCTGAGATCACCTGAAAAAATATATATATATATATATATATAGAGAGAGAGAGCGCGCTAAAAAAGCCAATGTTAGTATGTTTAATGCTTTTTTTTATATTTTAGCAATTACTGTAAATATAAATATTAACTACCATTCACTAAGTACAATATGTCACTCATATACCAAATGCATTATGTCATCCTCACTTAATACTTACAACTGCCCTAAGAGATAGGGATTATTAGCCCCATTTTGAGTCATAGAAATGGTAACTCACCTGGCATTGGCTACCAGGCCAGTGTGTAAAAGAGCTAGGATTTGAACTCAGGGCTACCTGACCTCAAAGTCTCTGCTTTTAACTATACTACACTGTTTCTACAAACTTATTTCAAAACCAAACTAAATTAATCCTGTTTCTATAAAGATTTTTAAAATAAGAAGCCAGTACTATGTACAGGTGTTGGAGAAAAAGCAAATTTCTTCCATACTGTATATTACCTCATCATCCGAGCTATTAATTTTAATGATGAGATTAACAGGAAAATCTGAGTGAAAAGATCTTCCTTTAATAGGACAGCAGTTCTCCAAAAGAAAGTTTAATTCAGGCATATTTAATTTTCAAAAATAGAAACTCTAAGCTAACTCCAGGGAGCAGAAAACTATCTTTAAATCTCTAATTTTGATTAATTATAAGGGCAGTAATTATCCTTAAAATTCTATCTGAGTGTATGTTTCTATTGTACAAGCTTGTAAATGCAACTTAAGCGTTCAAAACAATTTCAGGTCACCTCCAGGTTATACATTATTTGTTTTTTCATCTATCACTTTAGTTTAGATATATTATTATAAAGTGGCATATAAATCAGATTTTAGGAGTAAATCTGAATTTAATTATATTTTAATTAAATTAATTAGGTTTTCCCAGTTTTCATTTTGCCTTATTTCAAAAGTAACAAATGTGTATACAGATGAGGAAAGACAGTCTTTTGTTAGGGTCTCCGACACCCAGAAACGATTACAACTAAAATTCTGAGGTTTCTCTTCCCAGAACTGTGCCAGCAAAAGGGTACAATGAAAACAGCTTTTAATCTACTAAAGAGTTCATGGGAAAAAAATCTAAAAAGGTCTCTTGAAAATGAGACTATTCTGGAATGAAATAGTGATCACTTCCAGTATTAAGAAACTCTTTTTCTACTTTGTTTTGTATACATATCCCTTTCCAGGGTCTATGAAACTATAATTATATACCTAAAAACAGGATGTTATAACGATTATCTGAAGGTTGGAAAGAAAAATATCTTTGTTACTGAACATCTTCTTTAAGTACCAGCCCACTGTGCAACCCCACCATCGAGTGCATTTTGTGTTGGCATAGGAATAACTAAATTGTCTTTGATCTCTGAGGACCTTCTAGTGCCACAAGTCACTCTGAACATCAATGCCGAACATGCATATGTGGCTTGTAGCAAGCGCAGGTAGACTCTGTGATGGCTCCAGCACATACCCTGCAAACCGCACACTGAATAATCCTTGTTACCACTGTCTTTTGTTAGTTGCTTCTTTTTCCTAAAAGAAAACACAGAAGGAGATTTTAGTTTAGTTCTATTTAACTTTGCTTAAAGTCAAAATATACATCTTAAAGGTCAATCCACACAAACATATAAAAAGGGCAAGTTTGTTTTTTAGTGACCCTGTCTCCTCTCCCACCATCTCTCTCCCCTCTGTGAATTATAACCCATTCAAACAATCTTGAGTGAACAGGAAGTTAACAGTGAACAGATACACAAAGATAGTTCCAGGTAGCCTGATCAGACAGATTATTCCACTAGAAGGAGGAGGAAATAATAATCACAAACAACAGACGATTTGCCATTTTCTGAATGTTTCCTGGGTAAAACAGGCACCAAATCCTCATTTCATGGATCATCACTAAAAGCCTGCAAGCTAGGCACAATGAGGCTTGACTTGCCCAATCAGCAGCAGTGGGCAGCCCCAATCCTGCCCAGCCTAGTTTCCAAGCCCAGCTTGCCTGCAAGAAACCTTGATGGTTCCTGCTACACTCACTCCCACAGCGAGGAAGGGCAACCTTTACAATATATGATCTTCTAGCAAGCCAGCAGAAATCAATTACAATGCCAGCATCTGAGAACACATGAAACACCTTCACACTAGAGGCTTTCCGTTCAACAGTAAAGAAGAACTATCACTATGAACACAGAGAATGTGAACAGATCACATTTAAGTCTGTGGCACGGTGAAGAATACTTGGCTGAGGTGCCCTCACAGTACTTTCCACAACACTGAAATATCCCACAAATACTGAAAGGCCTAAACATTCACACTAGGCCAAGGCAATTTACACAACACATTAAAGGTGAGCATCCAGGTAATCATTACGCTCACAGAGGGCCAGCAAGGTCATGCGCACAGGGCCACCTCTAGAGACCTAAGAACATTAGAATGATACCTGCTCCTTCAGCTCCAAGGGATGTGGTGGCTCCTGACATTACCCTTGCTTGCTTTCCACCATCCAGTCTCTAGGCAAGGCAGGCAGTGTGGCTGAGCACTGGTTCTGAGTGCCAGTGACTGGATCTGAATCCCACCTCACCTATTACTAGCCACAGGACCTCAGCAAGACCTGACCTCTCTATGATCAGCTCCCTCATGAAAAAATGTTAATAGTAAGAGTACAACTTCATAGGTTAGAGTGAGAATTAAATAAGTTAGTAAAGGAAGAGTATTCAGAGTGAAGCTTGACACAGAGTACATAGGAAACACTAGCTATTACCACCACCATCATTGTTAAAACAATGGTACTCTCCCTCATCTAAGTAGAAATTCTTCTACCCTACTTCAAGAGAATGAATTCACTGAGCTGCTTTAGTACATTACTAAAATGTACTAAACTGAAAATGACTGATGTACGACCATAATATAAAGAAAATAGTAACTCTAGTTGAGTATCAAAGTCTGATTATTTTTCAATAAAACATCACACAAAACCCAAGTATTTGTTTTTAAAATGGTATCAAGATGACTTTCTTTCAAATCTACCTTTTCAAAAAGAATTAAACGCTCCTTTACATTTTTTCCCCCAAAAGTAATATATTCTTACAGAAAATCTGGAAAATACAGACTAGGAAGTAGAAAGAATAAAAAGGCATCCATCATCCTACCCCTGAAGATAAGCACTACAAATATTTTGGTGATCTTTCTGCAAATACTTATATACAGTTTCTTCTTTATTTTGTCTTACAAAGGTGTGATCATTCTATACATAACTTTATATCTTGTAGCCTGCTTTTTCCACTTGACATATCACTTTTCTTTGTTTTAGTATTTTGCTTCTATTATGAAATTATGAAAGAAATACCTGTACAATACAGGAAAATATACAATTAGAACATATAAACTGGCAAAAATAATTTTTTATACAGATCATCCATTATTCTACTCTCTGTGACAATCTCTATTAACAGTTTGATACCCACTTTCCTTCCCAATTATTTTCTACATATAATATATACCCAGACACAAATTTTTTTTAAATAAAATGGAATATAAAGAGACACAGACACAGAGAGGAGAAAAGTTTACAACCATTTAAAAAGTATTTCTCTCTACAAAACAAGTTGATACAATTTACCTCAGAAAATTCGGAAAGTGCAGAAAAGCACAACACGGGATGGGGGGGAATCACCTGTAATTTCATCTAAGATGATTTCTCTTTAACTATTTGTATATATCCTTTATACCTATGTTTCTATACAAAGCTAAGATAATATGTATGAAGTTTGAGTCTACCTTTTCCTCTATATAATGAACATTTTCTCATACACTGAGTTCTTGTAAATCAGTATTTTTAATGACTACATAACAAAGACGCCATCTTTTAAAACAGCAAAACCTAAAAAACTAAATTAGAGTACTCTAAAGCAATCTTATTTAGCATATGTTCACACATGCATATAACTGGGCTGGGCCTAAATGAAACAGGCCAACCAGTCAAAAGTGTTTATAATATGGAAATTCATGTTTGAGAAATAACCACCAGTATATGTTGCAAGAATATACTGATGTTCTCCCAACTAAAGAGAGAAGCAAATTGAAGTGTGCGGGTGTGGCTGGAGAAGAGGAAGGAAGTGTGGGTGGCCCTACACACATATTGCAAGCTGCTGAAAACAGTTGTAGAACCAGCCTCTGTTAAATCTACTGTCAATTTGGAATTCACCCTGTTATTCTTGTCAAAATTCACTTTTAGATTTTCATAGACAACATCACTACTGTAGTCTGTATATCAAACAAATGTCTCCTACCCACACCTCTAGGGGAGGACAAAACAGCACACTGAACAAAGGTAGCTCTGCGCGGCCAATCCATGGCATGAGAAAGTAGAGGAGTGGAACAAAAAGGACAATGTGCTTCTCTACATTTTATTTAGGATATTATAAATTTCCTAAAATCAGACCACCAATATTTAAATATGCAAAAATCTCCCTCCAAATTAAGTACTGAAAAAAAAATAATCTGTGCCAATGCTCTTCCTCTAATACAGATAACTAAAGATGAGTTTTTGCAAAGCCACACTAAAACTGCCATTTAAGCTTCTTACATATGGAAATTATCTGGTATCTTTTACAAACACCAAAAATGAAAACTGTAATTTTTACTCATGGAAAATACTAAACTGCATGTTTATAGAAAAACTAATGGAAGTAGAAGAACACTCACCCAATGATTACTACCACCCCAATCTTACCGCTAGAATTTCAACAATACCCATAGGCTGAAAGGAAGACAGTAGACTAAATCCTCTGAGAATATCAACAACCGCCTGGTCAAGCAAAATAAACACAATCCTACATGCAGTTGCCACTGCTCTTCCCACCATCCAAAATAAACAATATTCCACATTTCTAGAATAGCACTCCTCCCCCTGGTAGTTACCAACATAAGCTATAAATCAAAGATAAAGAAACCACAAATAGGTCGAGGTCCTAAGTTACGGAAGGATCAAAAGCTTTTCATTGGATTGGCTGAATATTACCACGTGGTTATCAATGTAGCATTATGAGGTTATAAGGCTACACTCAATGAATGGACTCAAGATAGGAACTACAAATTAAAAGGTTAAATTAATTAATTAATTAGATTTTTATCTATCCATTTGACAGGGAGAGACACAGCAAGAGAGGGAATACAAGCAGGGAGAATGAGAGAGGGAGAAGCAGGCTTCCCGCTAAGCAGGGAGCCCAATTCGATTCGGGACTTGATCCCAGGACTCTGGGATCATGATTAGAGCCGAAGGGGGCCACCCAACCAACCGAATCACCCAGGTGCCCCAAAGGTTAAATTATTTATTATGAGAAATGTCCAAAGAGGTAAAATTGTACCTCCAAATGTCTAGGAAAGTCTTTTCCAAGGGAAGATAACTGCCTCCTAAAGTATGTTCTATTAAGTTTTCTTCTAAGCAGTCAATTTTAATGGACTGGGGGCAACTGAGGTGACCAGGAATGGCAGGCTGAAAGGACTGCTCTGCTCTCCAGGAAGCGACTGGGTCACCAGTGCAGACTGATCTTATGAAACGTCAGTTTATGTAATCTTTATTTTCTCTAAGTGAAACAAGCAATGGTCCGGGATATATCACAGAATTTTAATGTATCCAGGAGTCAGGCAATTTATTAACTGATGTAGAGCAGTACTAATTATTTGTAAAGCAAAAGGGGTTAACATCCAAGACACAAAACCCAGGCCAGCAGTGCAGACAGATATTAAGTTCGAATTCCTAAACAGAATCTGCCTCCTGTTAAAATGATGAAAAATGCTAGTGTGTCACCATTTCTGGTGACAGCCCTGATACAAAGTGCTCGCATAACAAACAAATAATGACTGAAGCAAAAGCTGGTATGTAGAAGTTACTCCAAAATAAATAAGGCTAACCCACAATTACTCCTTTTTGCCAGGAAGACAATATAAGTTGGAAGCTTGGAGAATTCAAAAACTTAATGATCTAAATCTTCCAAACTTTTATTAAAGCTATCAAGACTCATTTTCACTTTCTGTCATCTTTTTCTTTCCCTGCTGATACTGTGATGAAGATGGTCGTTAAAAAATGGTTAAAAAAGAATACTGGAGGGGGGCCTGGGTGGCTCAGTGGGTTAAGTCTCTGCCCTCCGGGAGGTCCTGGGATCAAGCCCGAGCCCCGCATTGGGCTCTCTGCTCAGCAGGGAGCCTGCTTCCCTTCCTTTCTCTCTGCCTGCCTCCTGGCCTACTTGTGATCTCTCTCTCTGTGAACAAAAATACTGGTACCTAACATTATACTGACTTTGACTTAAAAGACTAAATCATTTAAGATTCTCTTACACTGTTAGGACTGTAAATTATTTCACATGCCTCACACCTCATGCAAGGATTAACTGGCAATGTGTAATATCTCTAAATGCAAAACGTGAAACTAGAAAACTTGCAGAAGAAAAAGATGCAAATATGTTGTGGTCTTAAGCTAGGTAAAGATTTCTTGGACACAACAGTAAATTCATGATCCATAAGAAAAAAAGACAGACTGCAAATTTTATTTCTGAAATAAATTTATTTCTGAAAATCTGATTTCTGAAATCTCTGAAAAGCAATGTGGCAATACATATATCAAGAGCCTTAAAATAATTACTATCCTTGATTTAATAATCTCACTACTAGATTATGTCTTAAAGAAATAAAGATTTTTATAGCCAACGATGTTCAATGATATTTATACATTCAAAAAATCAGAAATAATCTAAAGATCTGTATAAGAAAACAATTAAATCATAGTACAGCTAACATTAACACTATGCAGTCCTATTTTGAGGCTACTTAATCTCAAGGGGGAACTCTCACAATAAAATGTTAAGTTAAAAAAATTCATACACCAAATTTCATGGCATGATCTCAATTTTTTTTAAAAAAGCATATAATTTGTCTGCATATATATTTTTAAAATACCAAAATGTTAAGATTATACAATTTTTTTCTCTTTATGCTTTTCTGTTCTCTTCAAATTTTTGGCAATGAATGTGTGCTGCTTTTATAATCTAAAAAAGATAGTTTATTAAAATTTTGACTTTTTTGTATATGATTTTCAATTTACTTTTCCACTGAGATCTATGAAAAAGACTAACATCCCTAAAAATATATTGTCTAAAACCTACTTAGTTCATCTTAATAAACAAGACATATTCAAGGAAATATTTTGCTTCCCGTGAGAGACAAGGTATGCAATTCTTTCAGACTGAGGAAGCAACAAGAACAGTCTATTTTCATTAGCAAATATTTGAGCCCTAATTGTGTAGAAAGCAACTGATTTATAACCTTACAATTAAGTTATCTACATATAAATAAATAACTATACAGGTTAACCTGGGTGATGTATGCCAAAGGAAGAGTAGAGGACACAAAGAAGGCAGGATCCCCAAGGGCAGGGCAGCCCATAGACCAGAGCTTACCCTTCAAGAGGGAGCAGTGGAATGCCATTCCTAAAAGTGGGAAAAACCAAGGCAGCAGAGCACACAGTTGGCTGGCTGGCCAACCTCCTCGGAAAGAAGAACATCAGCGTGGGTGAAGTTATGACTTGGGGTAGACATGAAATAAGTTAGTAAGGTTAAGGAGGCTGATCTTGAAAAACACCTACTGGCTTACCACCTAGGCAACTATGATGGTCTCTTACTTTCTCAAAACTAATGAATGGAAAACGTGTCAAAATCACTTCACCAGTTATCTGTCTTTGAATTATATTTAAGTTTAATTAAAGTGTCATTAAAGAGATAAAAATGTACAGAAACAGCTTCTAATCACATGGCTGATAAGAGGTCTAAACAGAAGAGGAAAACTCTTTGGGTAGTAACATGAAAACAACATAGAAATAACGTCATTAGAGAAGTTAAACCAATTTTAAAAGTTCACTGTCCACTTTAATGTTCCATAAAACACCAATTTTTGTTCTTAGATTAGAACGCTCTCAGTATACCCATACTACCTTCCTAAAACCCCACTACAAACCTAAATACATGTATATAGAAATGCATTCAGTCCCATTAAAAAAAAAACACACAATTGACTTTGTCTCACTACAAATTTCAAAAATATCTTTCATACCACAACAGTTCATTTTAGAATTCCAGTTTTATTTTAATGCAGGTCTCAAAAAGAGTAAACAATGTAATAACTGGGAATCTATGTTGGTACTGAACTCTGTATTTGTTTCATCACTTATTTCACACAACCAGAAATATAATGGAAATATCATACCCATTTCACAGAAAAGAAAGCAGGGCCAAAGAGGATAAGGACTTCCTTTGCCCCAGTCCTATACCCAGCTAAGCACTGCCTGGGTTGGACTTCAGGTCCTCTCCCCAACCCGAGTCCTGGGCCCTCCACTTTTTCCTGCAATAATACAATGCCTCCCATTTACCTAGGCCTTTCTAGCTCCCAGGGAAACAACAGCACTAAAATAAATCAATTTGGACATTTCTTGTGTTCTTCCAATTCTGATATACTATGCTAGCTACCTAGCCCAGCAATCAATAAAATGGAGGAAATTCCCTAGCACCACTTAATAAACATTATTAACAAACAATTCCATTAAAGGTTTTGAAACTGCTTTTCAAGAAAGGAAGTAACAGGCAAATAACTATTCAAAAAACAGATATTTACTGATCATGTAAAAATGGAATGGCACCTTAAAAATAACTTCACCTTAGAATTTACATATAATTTTGTGATGGCAAGAACAGCTACAGCCAACACCAAGCAAATAATTCAGATAAATTTAGGAAGATTCCATTTTCTGCTTAAAAATTGTATCCTTTCCCACAATGCAATTTTAATATACTCTGCAAATTACATTTTCTCCATTTGTTTCTGAAAAAGCATTTTCCTTCACAAGAGGATTAGAAAATACACATAAAATAGGAGCGTAAAGAACAAAATCAAGCTCTGAAACTGAGAATGTGTGAATATTCTCATTCTAAATTTCTTCAGTAGTCCTCAAAATATTTTATGCCAATAAAAAAAAACCTGTTTCACCTGTAGAAAATAAGCTAAAACAGAAAGCTAACCCTTACTTTTAAATTTAATTGCTCTGCTTTTGTCCACTGCTAAACAAAAGGCTATAGAGTATTATGACTATTGTATAAAGAGATCCAGAGATACATATGTTCTAGCCTCATACTCTTGCCACAAATATATTTGTTAGTATCCTGTTGTAAGGCTGAAATGAACTTTATTATACCATAAGCATAAAATTTACATTATCTAAAATGTAACTTCTCTAATAAAGAAAAACCAACATGGATGAATGTTTATTAAATTTGGACGTTTCCCCAGCTATACAATATAAAGACATCCCCAGCTATGCAATATAAAGACAACATAATAGCCTAAGAGGTGTGTACACAGAGAGGGAGGGAACATGAGAGAGGAGAGAGCATCCTAAGATTCAGCATTTCAAACTACCACAAGGTCAAACTTTCTTATTATATCCTCACCACAGAGGTGCACTTTAAAATGATCAAAATTCATTTATTCAGCAACATGAGCAGCAGCATCATAGTGCAGTAGAAAGAGTCCCCCAGAACCTGGAGCCCAGCAAGTTCCTCAACTTCTACAAACAGGCACATCTTAATCTATAAAACAAAGATAATCACCACCTTAGACAGTTATTATTAGGAAGACTAAGTGGGATAATATATATTAGCAAAATGCAAGGAGGCTCAAAGCCATCCACCATTTTCCCCCCAACTTTTCAGAACTGGCTTTCCTCCCAGGAGAGTCTGATATTTGAGAGGGGTTATATACTTAATTTCCCACCTTATTTTGATATCCCCTAAAGGCCCATCAAGCTGCCCCTAAATACCTCTACTAGACATATTAGGAAGATCCCCACCACAAGGTCTTTAAAATCTCTTACAGAGACAGATATAACAGAAGAGGTGTTCTTTCCTCAAAACCTACCTTGGGAAGTTCACAGGAGGCATCTCAGAGAAATGTATTTCCTTGTTTGAGCTAAGAATTGTAATTGGCAACAATGGGGAAGAGGCTTTTCAGAAAAGACACCTGACAGAGCTCAGTATGCCTGGGACAATAATACATACATAGCATAGGAAATGAGATCAGACAGGTAGGCAGGGGCTAGATACCCAAAGGGCCCTGTATTCCAAGCAAATCAGCTTCGATTCCTTGGATCTGGCAAGCCCTTACCAGAGGGCTTCAGGGCCGGGCTGAAAGGTCACCCTCTCAAGTGTGTCCTTCCCCTTCCCACACCCCTGCATACCAGCTCCCATGCACTCTCACGGCACCATTTCCTTCCCATCAGGGCCATTATCACAACTGCAGTTATATAATTACATGAGTAATAATCTGTGTCCCCACTCAACTAAATGATAACTTCAGCCTGCGTAAGCCCTATGTCCATTTTATTCCACTCTGTATCCCCAAGCCTGCTGAGTACAGCATCTACCCAAAATATACATATACATATTATTAAATGAACAAATGAAAGCCGGCACTAAGAAGGGGGCACCTGGGTGACTCAGTCAGTTAAGCTTCTGCCTTCAGGTCAGGTCATGATCCCAACATCCTGGGATGGCTCCCTGCTCAGTGGGGAGTCTGCCTCTCCCTCTTCATCTGCCTTCCCCCTGCCCCCAACTCATGCGTGTGTGCTCTCTCTCAAATAAATAAAATCTTTAAAGAAGAGGAAAAAGCAGCAGCAGCCACCACTGCTGCCAAAGAAGAATTCTGAGCAGAGGAATGGCAATCAGAGATGACAGTTACACAAACCACTCCGGTAGCAAAGTGAAGACCAGCCTGGCAGGGCAAGACTAGAGCTGGGGGACAGGTAAAGAGACAAACTGAAAATACCTCCAAGTAAATGATCACTTAATGACCTAAAAATGAAAGCAGCCAGTACGTGGGTAGTGATGAGGATTAATCAGGGAGACATGTTTGGAAAGTAGAATCTCAGACTCAATGCACGGGGCAAAGCAAAGAAGGAAATCCAGAATGATTCTAATGGAGAGTGGTAGCAAATGGTGCCATTCACTCATACCAGAAATATACAGGACAGGAACAAACATTTCCTGGGCATCTACTACATGCCAGGATCAAGTGAAAGATTTGCTTCTAGTTCCAAAATTCTATGATTGAAAAACAATTCAAATTTAGCCCAGTTATATTAAAATGGGGTATGTCTATTAATAGGCTGATAAAACCAATAAAATAAGTTTAGATTTTTGAAGTTTCTTCATCGAGACACCACATGAGGCATTACGCTCATCTGGGGATGTTGAAATCAAAGAAGTGGGCTCTACCTTCAAGGAGCCAACAGTCTTTTAAATTTGAGAAAAATAACTGCACATCGACCAATGAGCAACTGAGGCCCAGTGGGGCTAGGATCTGACCATTATATGACCTGTACCCTACACATCTGGAGCAGAGACTTCATAATCTACATTTCCAGGCCAATATGTAGTTGAGAGGGTATGTATGTAGGTACACCCAATCCTGCTTCGAGTCTGGCTTAAAACATCACAGCACATGGTCTGTGAATGCCTTTCAAGTAACTGCTGAACAGCTACATAACAGCACTTTGGAGGGTATAATACAACAGGGAAGGAGAGAGAAAGAAGCCTGATTTGTTATGGAAGAGCCTACCTGAGCAGAAGCCAAATGCTGGAGGTGCCAAGGCAGAATCTCAGGAGGCTCTGGAAGCAGCAGAGAAATAAAAATTCAGGGAAGGTACAGCAGAAATCCTCTTTAGATAGGCTCCTCCCCTACAACCAGCAAGGAATGGTTTCTCATGGGATATAAGGCCTCAACCCAAAGCAGACTTCTAGAAAAACAGATGAGGAAACCATCCACCAGTGTGAATAATGTAGCTCCAGATCATCCACAGCCTCTCATGAGGCTATTAAGTCTGACAGATTTTACACCAGCTCTCAGCAAACAAAATCAGAATACTGAAAAACTTCCCTCCCATCCCCCCAAGCTCCTGCCCCATTCCTTTTCCTTCCTTTTCATATTCTTTAAAAAAAAAAAAAAGAAAGAAAGAAAGAACTGCTGTACTCTCTTTACCTCCTCAATTCCCTTCCATCCACTTGGATCTAAGTTCCTTCTCCATCACGTAGCTCTGTCTTCTCATCCTCCCTGAGCCCTCTGAGAACTTTCTCTTTTTCTCTGCCTGGGAACTCTACTTGTACTTTAAGATGTGTTCAATGTCACCTCCTCTGTGAAGCATTCCCAAATCAGATTGTTCCTTGCCCCCATCTTTGTGCTTCTACAGGGTTTTGCCTATGCTTCGCCACAGCATTTGCTGGATTCTACTGTTGATGTTTACTTCAGTGTCCCCAATAGCCTATAAGCTCCTCGAGGCAGTAACTGGTTTTTATTCATTTTTCTATTGCTACCCTTGAACCCAGAGCCCCGAAAATAGACACACAAAGGCGCCATGAATAAAATGATCATAGGTTAAGTTTATTTTCAAAACTGCTAGAATCTACTCAAGTAACTTTTCTACTGAAGTTGCTCTAAGAATTTACCTGCACACTCATACACCTAGAAGTACCTAAATTATGAGTAATAGTTTTATTATAAAAGCATTTGGATAAAAATTCCATCCTCTGGCTGTTAAGAAAACGGCACATGCAGTTAAAACACGTTTTTAGAGTTCCTCATCTACGTTTTTAATTCCTAAAGTTCTGGCCATGTGAAAAGTTCACTTGTGCCCTTTCCTTCCTGGGCAGTGTACTAAGTGAGCTCTTAGGTTCAGACAAGCTGCTACAGAGAAGACATCATGCCTTATTTATATCAGTGCTTAGAACCAGGGCTGCTCAATTATCTCCAAGAATAAATAACTTTTTTCCCATTTAGTTTCACTTTCTATATGACAGAAACACCCATAGTAAGGTTTAGATGAACAGTATTTCCTGTGACCAGTAAAAATACCATGAAAGCCCTTCAACTTTAATAAGGACATATAAAAGCCTGCATTTGAGGATTACGGGATTAAATTTGAACACAAAGTCCCAATTTATATTTCCATTCTAGAAAAACAGAAATTAGGATAACTTCTGGGTTCTTGTATGCTTTAAATTAACTGATCTTACTGCAACGATGCTGAAAATTTTACTTTAAATAGTAAAATATTAATAGGGTGAGAGCCATTTCTATGCATAAAATAAAACAACAAAAACTGAGAATGCCTATTTAAAAAACAGAAAGGTGACACTGGAAGTTCCCTGCCTGGAAAACCCTGAAGATGTAAGAGAAGTTAGCACCAAGCACTTAATTTTTCAGCTACTACACTGCTTTAATATGTGACCTTGGGAATGTCATGTAATTTCTCTCATTTCTTGTTCTGTAAAATGGGCATGCCGTGTTTTCCTAAGAGGGACAATAAGCTAGCTGGATAAAAGAATCAACACTTTTTTTTTAAAGGAAAGTTGTCTAATTAGTATGCTTAAATCACCACTTGTACAGTACATTCCTCCTCAGGAATCCAATTCCAAAAGAAATATTTAAGCAGACGCTGAAGACAGATTTCCTTAAGGGAATGATTTTATAAATTTGGAAAGCAATGTAACAAGATTATAAATTAACAAACTGATTACATAAACCTTGACAGCCCCTGGCTTTAAAAGTACACTGATATACATTCTGATAAATTAGGCTGATTTGAGACAGTGTCCCAACCCCATACGAGGAACCCCAACTGAGGCATCTGATGCTTAACAGATATTTGGTGAAAATTCAGCAGGATACTCAACATTTGCAGTCCCATGTAAGCCATGCTTCATCTTAAAAACCGATAAAATGTGAAACTCATTAAATCAGCTTTACCACCCGCATCTAAGACTGAGAATGCACTCAATTTTTAAAAAGAGAAAAAAGTAACCTGACAGAGCGAAAGGTCCTATATCCTCAGACCTCTACAGATTTAAGAACCCTACGGTTAAATTCTCCCCAATTACTAAGCTTGAACCCAAGAAGCTACCGGATCGGATCCGATCTGATTCAACTATCAGGAATAGCACAGTTCCAGGATCCTCCCCCCGCCCCACTCCCCAGGATAAGACTGTCACTTTTCTAGATCCCAAGTCCAAGTGAAAGGCAGGAAGGTTTTTGCAAAATGGTCCAGAAAGCAATCAACAGGCGATGACTACGGAAAAGAACGGAGGTTTCCCGATCGGGGCGCGGGGGGGGAGGGGGGAGCTGGGGGGTGGGGGGAAATTCCAGCTCTCCCTCGGGAATGGCACTGCTCCTCCTCCCCTACTCCGATGCCCTTTCTCTACAGACAACAATATCCCTATTCTATTGTAAGGCTGCAGTTTTACCAAGGAACCCCCCCTTGCTGCGGCCAAATCTCCAGATTCGTTTGAAAAAGGAAACACATTCCAAGAACACACACCCCATGAGAGAACCTGGGCGCGGGGAGCGTGGCCCGACCTCGGGGGCCCCGCGGCGCCGCACTCGGCCCGCTCGGGGCGGGGCGCAGGGATGCGGGCACCTCCCGAGGTGCCGCAATCTGGCCGCGGCCGCAAGGGCAGGGCCTCCGGGAGCCCGCGGCCGGCCGCCGCAGTGCCGGCTCCCGTCGGGCCCGCCGCCGCCCCGCCGCCAGGCCGCGCCACCGCCGCGCCGGCTCCGGCCGCCGCAGCCCGGGCTCCGCGTCCTCCCGGGCCCGCGCTGCAGCCGGCGCGGGGAGCGCAGAGCGCGCAACTTACTTTCCGCCTGCGGCGAGCTCCCCGGCCCGGACTCCCAGCCCGGCAACAGCGCAGGCTACCAGGCGGCGGAGGCCGGCCCGCACCGAGGCTCACGGTCGCTACGCCCAGCCGCGCTCCGCACTCGCTCCTACCTCAGCCGACAGGCAGGCGTCCGTCCGCAGCGGCCGCAGCGCCGACGACTCCCTCCCGGCCGCCGAATCCCCGCACCCAGCGCTAATCATAATACCGAGCGGGCGGTCGGCCGCGGGGAGGGGGGGTGGGGCCGGGCTGCGCCTGCGCGGGGCGCGCGTCACTGTGACGCAACGCCGGGGCGGGGCCGCGGGGAGGGCGGGGCCGACAGCACCTGCGGGCTCTGGACCGCGGGCGGCTGGAGGGCATCCTGACGGCGTCTCACCCCAGCGAATTTGGCTGTAGCCGGCGGTAGGAAGGAAGCAGGCGAGGCACCCCAGGAGAGGGGACGGTGAAGGAAGAAGCACCGGGGATATGGGACAATGGCTTAAAAAAGTAGCGCGAGCTGTCGGGGGAAATCGGAGGGAGGGACTGCGTGCGCACCTGACTGCGTCCTGGAGCTCGGGCTAAGGGCAGCAAGCACTTCACCCTTTTAAAGGTTCACCACATTTCCCGCCCAAGTTTAAGCACGGGGAGGGGAAAAATTAAATATACATTCATATGTATATATATACTCATATGCATATGTTATTTTTTTTTCTACAATTTTATTCCCTGGGAACCCAGTTTGAAGGAATTTTATTGATTTAGTTGCTATTTAAACAAAAAGAAAAAAGCCCACCATCTGAATGCGGCGCTGGCTTTAAAGGTCTACTACGGGAGACACACTAGCGCGGCCCCATCAGTTAGCTGCCTCCACTGGATACCGCCTGGAAAGGCAAAAGGTCGTAGAGGATATTAAAGCATCTGAAGTCCGGGATTCAAAACAGCAGACATTAACCGTGGTTAACTAGATGGTTCAGCGGCATGGCCACCAAGCCAGGTGTCTCGGGAAGGGAGCTTAGCCAAAACCAGAGAGGGGTGCTGGAGGCGACAGTAGGGGGGTGGGGGCGCGGGCTCGGGGGCCTTCTGACTCCCACCCTTGAAAGCGTGTCTTGCAATGGCTAATCAGCTCTCTGAGTTGCCTGAAAGGGACAGCCAACAAGCCAGGTGCCAGGTTTTTCCAACCCGCTTTTCCCTTTCTGTTTCTGCTTTCTTTCCACCCTTCCAGTAAAAAACACCTAGTGAAGAAGGACACAAGAAAAGATAAATATGCAAATAAATGCTGCTTAGATGCTCCAAATTTGATTAGATTGACTGGGTGCAGAAGAGAAATCTAGATGGCTTTAGCAAATGTCTTTGTTGACCTGCAAATGTCAGGGGTTTGTTTTGTTTTGTTTTGTTTTCCCCAGATTCTCTCCATAGCATCAATTTTGCATGTCTGAAGAAGATGGAAAAATAAGAGTCGATTGTGGGAGATGCAAACTCTCAGGGTGATAACATAAGGTTTTCTGTTAAAGGGGGACTCCCAGTTACCCTAATGCTCTAGTATGGAGTGATGAATCATTGGCTGGGGAAAGCCTTGGGCTCTAGGACTCTCCCCCTTAAAGGATGAGTCAAAACCCAACTTTGGGATCACTTTGATTTAGGAAGATCATAAAAGAAAAATCTCACTTTGACGCTGATGTTCAAACTCTAGCCATATGTTAAGCAATAGCTCCTTTGTGGAATTCAGTCCTTTATTACTGAAAAGTTGGAAGACCATGCACTTTTCCCCTCAGAGAGATAGCACCATTTAAGGAACCCTGTAAAGGGAAAAAAAATGCTGCTCTAATGGTCTCCCATGGGAATTCCAGTAGTTGATAGCCTCTGCCACTAGGCTTATAGCCCCTGAGATGTAACAGTAACCACAAAACAATGGCCATAATAGGTAAGCCCTTGCAAAACAGTTTTTATATTGTTGCCATGTGACTCATTTTTTGACTAAAATCTATAAGGTAACAAGGACATAAAAATAGCAAAACAATAAATGAAAAGCAACAGAATAACAAATTGATTCAAATAAAGTCAGGGATACAGTGGGTACTGGCCACATGGTAAATCATTTATTCATTCCCCTTGTTTCTTGGGAAACGGGAGTGCTGCTGGCAAGAACATGACCCATTTTCAGTTCTACACCATAAATGTGGTAACATGATCTGATTATGCTTAGGCAATATTTAAGAATATTCAAGTGCAAATTAATATATTATTACTTAACTCTGAATTCAAGCAAATATGTTTATTGTTAATGAAGAAAACCCTCCTCCAATCTTCCCAGGGGCTTCCTCCAACACAGACTGCTTTTTTAATGTTAGGTCTTTTTATGGACCCGTAAGAAGCTTTAATTAGATATACAGCACTCTACAAAACGACAAGATGGAGCATGCAGGTTTATATTACAGTCTCTGTGATTCAGATCTCAAACATAATGCCACCAATTTAAGGAAGAAGTTGTTTATTGGAAGGCAACCAGGGAGATGCTACAAATTAGATCAAGATGTGAAAAGCAAGCACATTCTTGAAAGAATTGCAATTTTCATCTCCCCCACCCCCCAACACACACAAAGCATCATATGATCTTCTCCAGATATTGTTTGTTTTCATAATTCATAAAAAAAATTTTAAAATAAACCTATTTAAAATAATACATATTAAGTACTCATCTGCAGTTCAATTTTGAATTGTGACATGGTATTTAAAGATTTTCTTTTACATATTTAATTAGTCATTTTTATACACTGATACTCACGTACTTCTAAATCCTGACTTCATCCCAGTAGGATCAAAATAATACTCTATTGGAATGGCCCACAGAGTTCCTCAAAGACTTTCTTACCACCCCGTTGGCATCAGCATGTTTCAGTCTTGTATCTCAGATGTCAGTTAAGACCAACCTCTGTGTGTGTGTGTGTAATATATTTTTGATAGTTGTAAACAAAGATTGAAAATGCCAGCCCTTTACCCCATTTTTTTGCAACCCGTGAACTAGGAGACACGGCAGCTGACATTGAATCCTACCCCTATCACTAAAGGCTATATGTCTTTGGGCAGGTTGCTTAACTCTTTTCTCTTCTGTAACACTGGGATGGCAGTGATAATGATACCTTTTTTCTAAAGTTGGTATAAAGCCTCTGGTAAACTTGGTGTAAAGCAAGGTTCTCAAAATGTTCTCCCTCGACCAGCAGCATCAGCTTATCCTAGGGACCAAATCAAAATGCAAATTCTCAGGCTCCACTCTGGATGTACTAAATCAAAAATTGTGATTTTGATGCAAGTTAGAGTTTGAAAACCACTGTTGATGGGATTAAATGAGTTTATTTGAAGTATTAAAACAGTGTCTGGTACCCAGTAAGTGGTATACTAATGAATATGTTTGAGTACATATGAGTACAATATGATGTTGCCAAGATTTACAAAGTTTAATTTAGGCCAAAAGAAGCATGCCCATGTTCTCCAACAATAAATTCCTTCCTAATCTCATGTCCAAAAACTTTTTTAACATGGCCTGCCAAACCCTTCATGATGTGGCCCCCACCTTCCTTTCCTGCTCTTTCCATTCTCCATGTGCGCCACATCTCCAGCCTCCCCAGTTCTCAAAGAGAACTGCTTTTTCACATCTCCAAGACTTTGCCAATTCTGTTCCCCCTGCCTGGAAATGTCACCTGCCCCTTTTCCCTACTTCCCACACTTGCAATCTCCTTAGTTCCTACTCATGCTTCAAACCTAACTGTAGTGTCCAACCTTCTCTGTGGTGCTTCAGCCCACACCCAGTCAACACCAAGGTCTCTCAACCCATACCTCCCTGCACAACCCACTTAGAGCATTTATCTTTAGCTTGTCGTAATTGTTTACTTTCCCCTTTTTTGCCTTTGGATCTTCGACTCCTAGAAAACAAGGATTTTATTTCACTTAAATTCCTATTCATGCCACTTGGCCCTGACATTTCAAGAGGGCGGCCCAAGGACTTACATCACACACTTGGATTTTTTTTTTTTCCACAAAGATCTTTTTAAGAATTTGAATTACTTGTGAGCACTTTAAAATTGGGAGATTTAATTTTTATTTTAACCACTTTACTGAGGTCTAATTTGTTTATTGTAAAGTTCACCCAGAATACATGGGAATTCATTGATTTTTAATCAATTTATAAAGTTGTGCAGCCATCACCTTAATCCATTTTAAAAATATTTTCATTTCTCCCAAAAAGTTTTCTCATGTGCATATATAGTCAATCACACTCTAATTTCAAGTCCTTAGCAACCAATAATTTGTTTTCTATCTGTATAGGTTTGCCTTTCTAGAAATGTTATATAAATAGAATTATATAATGTGTAGTCTGTAGTGTCTGACTTCTTTCACTTGGCTTAAGATTTATCCATGTTGGGGGCGCCTGGGTGGCTCAGTGGGTTAAGCCTCTGCCTTTGGCTCAGGTCATGATCCCAGGGTCCTGGGATCGAGCCCCACATGGGGCTTTCGGCTCGGCGGGTAGCCTGCTTCCTCCTCTCTCTCTGCCTGCCTCTCTGCCTACTTGTGATCTCTGTCTGTCAAATAAATAAATAAAATCTTAAAAAAAAAGATTTATCCATGTTGTAGTTCATGTAGTTTTATTAGATCTTTCCTTTGTATTGCTAAATAGTACTCCATTATATGGATAAATTGTACTTTATTTCCACATTTTTGCTATTGCGGATCATGCTGCCATAAATAATTATATAAGTTCTAAATGGGGACATGTTTTCATTTTTCTTGGGAATATTGCTGGGTTGAATTATTGGGTCATGTCATAACATTTTAAGGAAGTGATAAATTATTTTCTTTTTTTTTAAGATTTTTTTTATGTATTTCTTTGACAGAGAGAAATCACAAGTAGATGGAGAGGCAGGTAGAGAGAGAGAGGGAAGCAGGCTCCCTGCTGAGCAGAGAGCCCGATGCGGGACTCAATCCCAGGATCCTGAGATCATGACCCGAGCCGAAGGCAGCGGCTTAACCCACTGAGCCACCCAGGCGCCCCGATAAATTATTTTCTAAAGTGAATTACTATTTTGTATTCCCATCATCAGAATATGAGGGCTCTAGTTTCCCCACATCCTTGGCAACACTTGGCATTATTTGACTTTTAGGTTATCACTATTCGAATAAAAGTGTAAAGGTATCTCACTATGATTTTAATGTGCATTTCTCTGATGACCAACAATGTTGATCATCTTCTCATGTGCTTTCTAGTCATTCATATATCTTCTTTAGTGATAGATCTATTCATGTCTTTTGCCCATTTTTAGTTGGATTATTTGTCTTAATGAGTTTTAAGAATTGTTTATATATTTCCAATACAAACCCTAATTAGATATATGACTTGCAAATATTTTCTTCCAGGCTGTGGTTTATCTTCTCATATTTTTAATGATATCTTTAGATGTGCCAAAGTTTTACATTTTGATGAATTCCAATTGATCAAATTTTTCTTTTATGAATCATGTTTTGGATGTCATATCTAAGAAATTTTTGCCTGAGCCAAAGAAAATGATTTTTCTCCTGTGTTTTTTTTTTCTAAGTTTATAGTTTTCACTTTGACAATTTAGTCTGTAATTCAATTTGAATTGTTATGCTGATATAAAGTAAGTGTCTACATACTTTGTCAATTAATTCATTTCTTGCATATGGGTAGTCAGTTGCCCCTAAACCATCTGTCAAAAATTATCATTTCCCAATCGAATTGCCTTGTCACCTTCATTGAAAATCTATTTACCACAAATTTAAGGATTTTCTGGACCTCCTATTCATTTCTTTTGATCTATATGTCCATCCTTACATCACTGTGACATGGTCTTTGACTACTGTTTTTTTATAGTAACTTTTGACAATGTACAGAAAAAGTACTCCAACTATGTTCTTTTTCAAAATTGTTTTGCTATTCTAGGTATGTTGCAATGTCATGTAAACTTTAAGATCAGCTTGTCAATTTTCAAAAAACAGTTTTTTTGGAGGATGGAATTTATTGGAGTTGTGTTGTATGTATAGATAAATTTGGGGGGAATTGCCATCTTAACAATAATGTTTTAGCAGTTCATGAACATGATATATCACCCCATTTATTTCAATCTTTTAAAATTTCTGTCAGCAATATTTTTTAGTTTTTAGGTGTTACACATTTTTGTTACCCTTATTTCTAAGTATTTTGCTTTTTACTGCTACTGTGAATTGCATTATTTTCTTTATTTTTAGGTTATTCATTATCAGAAAATAGAAATACTGATTTTTATATCCTTCAACATTCTCATTCATTAGTTCCAATTGGTGTTTTCAGATTCACTAGTATTTTCCAGATACAGGATAATATCATCTGCAAGTAAAGACAGTTTTCTTTTCTTTGCTATTTAAGATTTTATTTATTTATCTGTGGGGGGGACACAAACAGGGGGAGCAACAGGAAGAAGGAGAAGCAAGCTCCCCACTGAGCAGGGAGCCCAATGCAGGACTTGATTCCAGGACCTTCAGATCAAGATCGGAGCCAAAGGCAGATACTTAACCAACGGAGCCACCCAGGTATCCCATGACAGTTTTATTTCTTCTTTTCCAGCCTTTAATTTCTTTTTCTTATCTTCTTGGCAGCCTATAACTTATCGTATGTTATTCAATAGAAATGATTAATTCTTAGGGTTGCCTGGCTCCATCAGTAAAGCATGTGACTCTTTTTTTTTTTTTAAAGATTTTTCTTTATTTATTTGACACAGAGAGAGATCACAAGTAGGCAGAGAGGCAGGCAGAGAGAGAGCGGGAAGCAGGCTCCCTGCTTAGCAGAGAGCCCAATGTGGGGCTTGATCCCAAGACCCTGGGATCATGACCTGAGCCAAAGACAGAGGCTTAACCCACTGAGCCACGCAGGTGCCCCAGCATGTGACTCTTGATCTCAGGTTTGTAAGTCTGAGCCCCACATTGGGTATAGAGATTGCATAAAAATAAAATCTTTTTTAAAAAAATTGATGAAAGTAGATATTCTTGCTTTGTTCTCAAAAACACATTTAGTCTCCCACTATTAAGTATGATATTTGCTATAGGTTTTTCTTAGGTGCTTTTTAATCTGTTTGAATAAATTCCATTATATTCAGAGTTTTTTGAGAGCTTCATCATAAATGAGTTTTGGATTTTGTCAAATGCTTTCTCTGCATGCATTGACATGACTATGTAGGTTTTGTGTACTACATTAATATGACACATTGCATTAATTAATTTTCAGATGCCAAGTGAACCTTGCATCCCCAAGATAAATTCCACTTAGGTCATTGTTACATGCTGCTGGATTTGATTTCCTTATATATGTTCATGTGGTATAATGTGAGGACTTTAGCCTCAATGAGCTTGGAAATGAATTCTTTTCCAAAACCTCTAGTTAAGAACCTGTCCAGCTAACACCTTGATTTGAGCCCTGTTGAGTCTGCTTGTACTTCTGTCCTACAAGAACTGTGAGTTAACAAATATATGTTGATGGGGCTGTTAAGTTTGTGATAATCTGTTACATAGCAACAGAAAACTAATATACCAAGTTTGTCTGATTTTACTCTGCCATGGCTAGAAGTCCAGCCTCATGGCAGAGTTAATTTTAAAAAGTAAAATCAAGATTTCTGGGCCTCTTATAAAATGGGAAGATATGACAACTTGAGATTTTAGTTTTTCACATGTCAAACTAGCTGTTAGAGTTAAGCAATGGCTCTCCCCCCACTCTTTATTAGCCAGGGCCTAGGTCCTCCTTCATCTGCTCTGGCCCGTCAGTTCAGGCCTACATCTCTAATTACAGGCCTGGCCCTGGGACATCTGAATCTGTAACACCTGATCAGCTCATGCCCAACTTATTGAGCCCAAGTGCTCAATCAGGATTTGTTGAATAAGTGAACCAAACCACAGAACATGGTGACAAGGGGGAATTTTATATAACAGTGCATGAATGGACATTTGGGATGACTGAGGCTGACGGCGGTATACGCTTCAGTGCACTCAGGGAGGAGTTCTGAGACTCTCTGCCTGAAGGAGATTCCCTTGAAGTCCCGTGGATTTTCACATGCATCTCATTGGCCCTAAGTGTATCATATGACCAGCCCTAGTTCCAAAGGAGGCTGGGAAATGTGGTGTTCAGCTCCTCAGCTGCCACGTTCACCCCCACAAGGAGACCAGATTCTGATAGAAAGGAGAAAGGAGAAGATAGATACTGGGTTAATGACCAGAAGTTTCAATACCTAGATCATGAAAAAGAATAAAACCAGCACCCTAGAGACCTTTGTGTTCCCCTTCCTTACCCATGCTTACCCCCAAGGGTAACCACTTGTGACTTCTCTTCAACTTATTATTAATGGAATCATATAGAGTGTGTTCTTTTGTGTCTGGCTTCTTTTGCTTGCAGCATGAATATTAAAGGAAAATAAAACTAGTATCAGAACAACTCAGGTTCTCTAATATGAGACTCATAAGCCTCAAGGAAATCAAGATTGTCAGCGATGGAATTACCCACTTCCATTCCTTGAGTTGGTTATCATTTGCCTTTCAGCCATGGACAGTCCAGAAAAATGACCAGTAGGAATAGTAACAGTGTTCTTTCTCATGGAAGATAGTAAAAAGATTTTTAAATTACCTCTAAATGTACAGACATGGAATGGACAGCCCTGGTGCTGGTGGGAATAGGGTCCTAGGGCCCCTGCTAGGCCCGGCCTTGGCTTTCAGTTGCTGGATTGTAAGGAGGTCATAGGCAAGGTGGTGGATTCCTCAGAGAGGAGCCAGGATGGCCAAGCCAACAGGACAGTGAGGCTCCAGGCAGTGGCTGCCTATCAGTCAGTGCAGAATAAGCTCAGTGCTCCAGTGTCAGGGGAGTGCTGGCTGCAGGTTAGCCCTTCTCTTGGCCAGAACAGAGCAAAGTTTGAGTGGCTTCTGTGAATCTGTAGCCTCAAGAGTATTCTGGTGTCACATGGATCACTACAGCTCAGATGAGGTGTCTTTCTTGATGAAGGTGAGACTGCTCTGTCCCCAGGCAGACAGGAGACGGGAACTTGGCTGCGCAGATCCTGCAGCTGGAGTTGGCATCTGATAACTGAACAGAGTTGAGCTGAGCCATCAGGGCACGGATGTCAAAACAGCTGATACTCATTTCCTTAGAGCAGTCCTACAAATGAAGATTTATTCATTTCCAGCTCATAATTCTTTTCAACTGTCCCCCTCAGCTTCAAGATGAAGGAATATTAGACATTATGTAAAAAATTTAAAATAGGCACATCTGAGTAGCTCAGTCAGTTAAGCATCCGACTTTTGATTTTGGCTCAGGTCATGATCTCATGGATCCTGAGATCACCTCCCTCCCCTCAGGATGGGCTCCCTGCTCAGCACGGAGTCCACTTGAAGAGTCTTTCTTTTTGCCCCTTTCCACTTCACACACACACACATACTCACACACACACACATGTGCGCACACGCATGCACGTGCTCTCTCAAATAAAATTTTCTAATTTTAAAAAATATTTAAAAATTTAAAATAGAGTATAAAATGTTGATTCAGGACTCAAGACTACTCTCCCAGAACTAGTAGCCCTATATTCACTCCAGACCCCACTCCCTTGCCTGCTTGGACTATGGAACCCAGCAAAACAAAGCGCTCACTTTCCTGGTCTCCCTTACAAGTAGGGGTGTCCATTTAATCCCTTCTGGCCAATAAGATCTGGGTAGAATTCAGCTGAGTTGGGAGGGGTGGTTTGCGGAAAGCTTTTGCTTTTCTGATACAAAGGGACAGCTGCAGCTGGCTCTGGCCTTCCCATTTCTTCCTGCCCCAATTGGGCATGATGCCTGGAATAGGAGCTGCCATTTTGCAACCAGGAAGGAGAGGCCAAGAGAATCACAGCAGTGTTGGCTCTGGACCTCATGAGCTGCTGAACAAATGCTAACAGCTGCCTGCTCCAGACTTTGTGTTCTGTGAAAAAATTGAAAATTCTATTTTTTCATTATGCTTACTTATTAGCTGAAAGCCTTCCTGACTGATACAACTAGTATAAACTATTACTTATCATGGATAGGCAAAAAAAAAAAAAAAAAAAAAAAAGTGGGGATGGGAGTATAAAGATTTCCCAAGTCTAGTGAATTCATCAAAAAGAAGCTGTAGAGAGGCACTTGGGTGGCTCAGTCAGTTAGGCCTTTGCCTTCAGTTCAGGTCATGACCCTGAGGTCCTGGGATGGAGCTCTGTGTCAAACTCTCTGCTCAGTGAGGAATCTGCTTTTCTCTCTCCCTCTGCCTCTCCCCTGGTCATGCATGCACACTCATACTCTCTCTCAAATAAAATCTATTAAAAAATCAGTAAATAAAGAATCTGTATACACTTGTTATCAAGTCCTGCTAGGGTCAGTTCAAGATGACCCAGAGGTGACTTGAGAAGACTTCACTGTCCAAGGAGGAGACAGTTTGAGCATTGGAAAACAATGCCTCCAATTGATTAAATTGAGTTTAGGGTGGGTAAAGGGAGACAACCAAGCATTTCTCCTGCCTTTCTAATATGAACTGTATTTCAGAGCAACCAAAGAGATGAGGAGTTCTTTGTAGAAGAACTCCAGCTAATAAAGACAGGAGAAATGCTAGAGTTAGAAAACTACCACACTGGAACACCTAATGAAATAAAGAGTTCAGGTAAACAACATCAATAACTATTACATGAAAGGTTGACAGGGAACCTTTGGATGGACCATGTTGGTAACGCCAAAACCCACTGATGAGTTTTTCCATTTCTAAAAGGACAGTCATACACCATGCACCTCTGATATAATACATCAGAAAACACAAGGCATCTGTGAAGTTTACTAGTCAAAAAAATATTTTAATAAGAATCTAATCCAGCTTACAATAAATACAAGAACAAGTTGAATGACACTAGGAGGAAGCAATCAGCCAAATCCAGAATGCAGGATATCATACAGGACAATGACTCATTTCTCCCCTTCCTTAAGTAAATGGTATAAAAACAGGGAGGGGAGAAGATTTTGCAGAGCGAAAGAAACTTAAGAGTTCTTTCAATTAAACATGATGTGTAGATCTTTTTTTTTTTTTAAGATTTTATTTATTTGAGAGACAGTAAGAGAGAGCATGAGAGGGGAGAAGGTCAGAGGGAGAAGCAGACTCTCTGTGGAGCTGGGAGCCTGATGAGGGACTCGATCCCAGGATTCTGGGATCATGACCTGAGCAGAAGGCAGTTGCTTAACCAACTGAGCCACCCAGGCACCCACTGTGTAGATCTTATTTGGATCCTGATTTGAATGAAACAGCTATAAAAATATTATTGGAGCTATTTAGGAAAATTTGCTATGTTCTGGGTATTGCATCGCATGAAAATTGTACTGTGGTTGTGTTTTTTGTTGTTGTTGTTGTTTTTAATTTTTTCAATTTATTTATTTTCAGAAAAACAGTATTCATTATTTTTTCACCACACCCAGTGCTCCATGCAATCCGTGCTCTCTATAATACCCACCACCTTGTACCCCAACTTCCCACCCCCCCGCCACTTCAAACCCCTCAGATTGTTTTTCAGAGTCCATAGTCTCTCGTGAGTCACCTCCCCTTCCAATTTACCCCAACTCCCTTCTCCTCTCTAACACCCCTTGTCCTCCATGATATTTGTTATGTTCCACAAATTTAAAGTTATTCTGTGATAGAGATATGTACTGTAATATTTGGGGATGAAATGAAATGATGCCTAGAATTTGTTTTTAATTATTTGAGCAAAGCCAAATAAAAATTGTGCTGTGTATGATGGGGGAGGTTATAGAGAAGACAAATCAGGGGTTCATTGTATTTTGTCCTTCACTTTTATGTATGGTTGAACATTTTGTATGAATTTTTAAAAAATATTACTATTCTAATTGGGTTTTCTTGCATTGTAGATGCTAAAAGCAACAAAAACAAGAAAGCAAGTTAAAAAAAGAACAATCCTATCAAAGTCCCTAAATTCTGTTTCCTTCTTCCATGGTGTTATTTTCATAAAAGCTAAATAAATGCTATAATCACAAAGCTAGGCTATAAAACAGTGTCACGTGACTGTACTTGAAAGCATGGGATGTTAGGGGCACTTTAGAGACACTAATCCTGCCAAGCACACTTTCCATGTTCTTGTCCACGTGTGGAACACCCACATTGGTTCTGCACTCTGTTCATGCATGTTGCCAAGAGTACCTTGCTCTTTCCATTGACTTGCAATGACTTGTCCATCCTCTTCCACCAGGCTGTGAGCCATCCCCTCCATAACTCTCAATCAAGGACCAAAACATCAGTGCCATGTACACCATTTCCAATGCTCCCTCAACCCCCAACCCCTCACAACAAATTCATGGTGTCACCACCATGACATTCTTGCCTCTTCCTAGAAGACATTACTCCAATTTGTTTTAAGCAGGGGAGATTGTAAGTGATTATATTACACAGACAACAGAGTATTGTTTTTAAAACTAGCAATGATAATACATGAGATCCTGAGCACTAGTAACTCTAGTTACTTAGAGCTAGTAACTCTTCCTTTCTTTCTCCTCTAGCATCTAATTTGCTAAGTCAAAAAAAGAAAATCAGGAAATAGTCTCAGTGTTTCTTGAATTTTGGTCCCAAAGTCATGGGCACTGTGGTATACATGGTGATCTACTCCTAACTGAAAAATAACCTTGGTTTTCTTTGAGTTTTGATGACCACTCTGAGCCAGCCTTTGGTGAGAGGTTGGTCGTACTCAGGTAGTGCATTCAGCCGACCTTTAGGAAAGACCTATCCTTTTCCTGATAACCCCAAAGTTACAAATCACAGTGACGGAAAGGCAAACTGAGCATCTATTTCCTATCCACATTGTTGACTTCTGTGTCTCTCAGGTCTTAGCTGCAACGTCATAGCGTCTTATTTACCCCTTCCCCAATCTGGATTTGGTGGTCCCCTTTGTGTTCCCATAACACATCATGGGCCATGTGACATGGCTCTTCCAACACATGAATACAATCACCTCTACCTTCAAGCAACAAAAACAAGAAACCAAGTTAAAAAAAGAACAATCCTGTCAAAGTCCCTAAATTCTGTTTAAGGTTCAAGATTATAAGCACCTCCAAGATGGAGACTGAAGGTGTTCACCATTATATCCCCAGTGCTTTGCACATGGTAGCTACTCAATGAACGCTTGTTTAATAAATATACAAGTAATCAAATGAGTGGCTTTCAAGATTCAAAATTTCAGAAGTAAGACTCTAAATTTCAGTCATTCTACTTCTTAAGATGTTGAAAACCCTTTGTTCTCAAAGAATAATTTTGAAAGAGAAGGACCCACCTAGTCCTCAGAAAACAATTGAAAGGTTAAAGAGGAGAAGTTGGATGAGTTCGGCAGGTGCCCACCACCCACCCTCTCGTTCTCTTCTCAGTCTCTCTCTCTCTCTCTGTCTCTCTCTCAAGCCACTCCTGGAATGGTCAGCCTGAGGGTTTTGCTTGTCCTTATCCAGCCATCTCTTCTGCCCTGTGGAGTGGAGGTGGATTGGGCACGTGTGTAGTGGTTAAAGGAACAAAACAGCTAGCAAGAGCTGAACTCTCCTTTAACAACACTTAATACACTCGTTTACAATGCTTGGGGGCTTGACTCACCGGACATGACTAAATTCTGGTCCCCAGTCAGCACTCGGGTCCTCCCAACAGGGGCCCTTTGCCTGAACCTGATGCTAATTAGGAGATCTCAGTCTGCACTGTGGATGGCTGTGGTTTATTCATGATAATCCCAAAACTTCTTAAATAGTAAACTTGTGATTTAGTGGAGTATTCATGTGAGCTCAGAGCCAAGGGAAGGGCCAGAAATTGAGAGTGAAGACAGGATGGTTTCTTTTACAGTCTGTAGCTAAATCTAACTCACCAAATGGAATCAACCGAAATGGCCTGATTCAGATTTCAGTGGCTAATCATGGTTATGAACTGGGGTGGGGTGAATCACTAGTCTAAAGCAGCTGAGATTCAACGAACATGAAATGTAGTGTCCACAAACTCAGGACTGGATTGTTCAAATCATTAATATTCACAAAGGTATCTTGGCATAGATGTACCCATCATTAATTCTGGTAGGAAAATACCAGTTGTATTACCATTGTAATCATACATTCAATGTCTACAATGGCTGCCCCAGCTGAAAGGCCATTTAGCAAAGGAAGAAGGCTAGGGACTCTTGGGTCTAGGGCCATGTTCAGGGCTCAAAGCCAGTTACCCCATCATCCTGAGCATCAGGAATATGAAAACTCTAAGCCACGCATTTGATCTTGATGAGGCTACTGTTGGTTACCATTAAGGTGTCATCAAGTAAGTACCTGTACATGGTGTAGACACATAAGAGCATGGGTTTTAGAGACAGAGGGGGAAAGACTGTTTCCGTAAGCTGATATGTATATTGCTTCTGACCGATACAGCGTTTTTGTCCCTACAGCTTTAATGTCCACTGGTAACTAACTTCCATGAGGGAAGGAACCGGATGAGTTTTGTTTACCACTGTAGCTCAAGCACCCTGCAGCAGTGCAAGGCACAGACAAGAGCTCAATAAACATTTGTCAAATGAATGAACGAATGGGCGTACTGTTTCATAGTTTATTTAGGGAAAGAAAACTAAGAAATAGAGAGGCAACTGATGTATTTGAGTTGGTGGTCACCCACTCAGCATTTGCCTGTAGGACTCATTACAGTTAGTTGCTCATAAAACATAGCTAAACTTGTGTCCTGGTGTTCCTTTCATATTTTTCTAAAAGGCAGGGGAACATAGAAACATGAATAAATGACAAATACATGTAGAACTAAGGACAAGTCTTGACTTGTGTCTAAAAAGCAATGTCTACCATCTTCTATTCATAATACCATAGACATGAAGAAAAATCCTTAGGAAGAGAGGAAGCAGGGGCCAGAACATGGGTTTTGATGTTTTCAACAGTGGAATAACAGTCTCTAAGCCCCTTTTTGTTAGACCATGCTACTGCTTTGCTCTGTAGCCACAGTACCCCCAGTTAATCTTCTTGTATTAGTAGAGGACAGAACAAGGAATTTATGTAGGTCAGAGAATATTTTGAAATTCCAAACAGAAGAGCTGCTAATGAATTTAGTTTAGGGTGTCTTGCCACCAGAAAAATGATAGACCTTCCTAAACACCTTTGGCTGTTTGCTCATCAAGAAAAGTCACACATTTTCTCTCTGTAAAACCGGCAAAGAAAAAAACCAGGTGGAGTGTCACTGTGCTTCTGAAGGACGGAGGCCTGGGGCTACTGTTAAATTCAGCATCTATCACGATAACCCTGGAGAACTGGAAGAAAGCTCCACTCAGAAGGCACACGAGGTCGGTGGCTTCTTATTCCAGGTCAAGGAAAGAGCCCAGGTACAGAGGAAGATGCTGACACCGGGACATATCTTCACTCACGGACAAAAACAAAGTTGGCTTACATTTGTTTTGTTTCCAATAGTGCTTTTTCAGTGACTTCCCCCCAGATTTCCGTCTCTGCTGCAGCAGCTCCTAAGGAGCCTTTGACTGGCATCCAGATGAAGCTCTGGATGGGACTTTTACATACTATAGCAACCCCTGCATTGCAGACCCTACCGGTTTTACTATAGGGGTAATTTCTTCATGATTTCTTGAGATAAGTCAACTATGAATATGCCTTTGAACAAGTCTCAGTCCAAGTACATGAGTTTAGATCCTGCTGGTCACTTGCTTACCCAGAATCTGAACAGTCAGTGAGGCAGTGCACTAGACACTGACTTGGAATCTCACATGGGCTCCCTCGTTACCTTCCAGTCTTGGTTAGGGCCTCAGTCTGGAGCTGGCATTCTGGGACACCCACCTCAAAGGATCAGGTACATGGAGACAAAACAAGGAGCCCATGGACAATGCTGAGAAGGTTCAATGGTCATCGGCTGTACTGATCCTAGGAAGTGAGATCAAGCGCCTTTGGAGCATCATCTGTTCCAATGCCATAACATAATGTCCAGTTCCAGACTTCATGGGAAATCAACCCCAAAACAAAGAGATTAAACTTGAAGGTGCAAAGCTCTGCCCCATTTTGGCGATAACATGTAAACACGTAAAATGCTCATTCCTCCGTGACCAACAATTCCATTTTCCAGCCTTTGTTATTTCTGCACTAAAGAAACCCACACACTCTGGTGCAAGAGGTGTGTTCAAGAATGTTCACTATAGCATTGCAGAAGAACTGTAAATAACCCAACTGCCCACTAATAGCTTAAAAAAATGTGTATAAGGGAATAGTTGGTGGTCTTTGTACAAGGAGGCCCTCTGCTTTCTAACACAGAAAGGTTCTCAAAACACATTGCTAAATGTGAAGAAGAAAGTTCCAGAATGACATGAAGGTTAGCATATGTATAGAATGTAGAATATGTGATTTCTCTCAGAATTATACATGTGTGTGTAAATACAAGGAAGTTGTTCTGGGAACAGGACAGCCACAGGGTATTGTGGTTAAATGAGAGGTCAGCCTTCTCCCTTATGTTCTGATTTGTTACAATGTGTTTCATGTATTAAGTAAAAATTGTCACATACAGTAACGAATTCATATGTATTTTTAAAAGATGTTATTTACTTATTTGAGAAAGAGAGAGCACCAAGCAGAGGGGGCGACAGGCAGAGGGAGAACTAGGCTCCCCACTGAGCAAGGAGCCTGCTGTGAAACTTGATCCCAGGATCCCAGGATCATGACCTGAGCTGAAGGCAGGCGCTAAGCCAACTGAGCCACCCAGGTGTCCCTAACATACATACTTATATTTTATATCTAATGTCTATAGCAATATAAACTAATTTATAATTAGTACAATTAAAATTATTATTGAAATAATTTTTAAAATTTACTTACTATTAAAATTTTGTGATTTGTGATTTTCTTATTTATACAGTATTCAATTTATAAAGAAAATACAAGAGAATCACATCAGGGTGTCAAACATAAAGATTCTGGGTCTCACCCCCAGAAGTTCCAATTCCTCTATCTTTGGTATATGACCAGGAGTCTACATTTCTGTCATGGTGGTTCTGCTGCTGTTGATGGCCTCAGGGCCCCACTGGAGATCATTTCATATCAAAGTTTCTTCTCCCGTTGTAAGGCACATGGAAACCACACAACGATCTAGGAAAGCACAGCTCTGTGGCTGAAGATCTAGGGTGGTCCTAGCATTCTATGTCTTTAACACACTGATGAGGCCTGTCCTTGGGCCCCACGGTGAAGCTTGACCTGACTCAGGTTTGGAAATGGGTAGAAATTCAATGGGAGCAGGAAGGACCTCTGAGAAAGAGGGGCAGATGTTTGGGGGCAGAAGCAAGGAAGCGTGGGAGACTGGTCTGACCAGTCTGGAGGGAGTTTTAATGCCAGGCTGAGGGTCGGCACTTGGTCCATGAGGACTGCTAGTGGCTTTAGGGAGGGGCCCAGCATCCCAGTAGCAAAGGGAGGGAGAATAAAGGTGGGTGAGAGCCGGGGGTTTGCAAGAGCAGCCAGTGACCCAGGGCTGGACCTGTATATGAGGTCAGGGCTATTTGGCAAGACTTCCCCAGGCAGAAGGAAGTCATTCTGGTCCCTGTCCTGGGACAGAAGTATGATCCCAAATTACAGGGGGCTCCAGAGCTGCTGATACTCTGCAGTGGACAAGGGACCACTTTCCACATTCTAAGACAAGGGGAGTATATTCAGAGAAACACTTCACACTTTTCTTCATGTGAAATGGCACTTCTTCCAATGTGGTAAAAGAAAACTTTAATTTGCCAGGATTCAGACCCACTCATACACCTTTTGAGATGTCTTGAAGAGAAAGTTAATGATTACAGTCAAGCTGAGAATATAAGATGGGGTAAAGCAGAGGCAGAGTACTGCAAAACCCCAGCATTCCTTGGTCACATAGGACTCTTCCTTTGGTGACTGGACAATGAATTGTTAATTCTCTGCCTCACTTTGCAGAAGGGGATGGAACCACCCACTTTTTTCCAAACTCACATGTAGAATGATTTCAGAGCAGCAGGCTCCCCTTAGCACCCATTCTTTATCTCCAGCTTCAGAGACAGCTTCTCCCACTCCCCCAGCAGGGAGCTAAGGTCAAGTGGTGTCACAAAGAGTGGCACAGGACCTTCCTGGTCCTGCCTGACCACACCACACACACACACCATGACGATAATGGGCGGTCTTGAAGGGGCTGAGGGGACACACCTTCAGAACCTCTACATGATCTAGATCAGCAGCTGGGCATTTTGAACACTTGTCAGTTGAAAATTACCACACATCTGCTCTAATTGCATCGGCAGGAAGTATAATCCAGGCACCTGCAGTAAACCTCGACAGCCCCAATCCCATTGCATCTTCACAGCATTATTTTTACATGTGAACAGCTATGTGCCAAACTGAGAATCCGGTTTTGTCATAGTAGTAAGATTATAGATTATTACATCTTTTACACTTTGATCATAATGGTGCCACTCTGTTTTCAATTAAAAACAACACTTACACAAACTTATATACACTATTTCTAAACCAAGCCATTTAATTATTTTTACTAAAAACACTTCATTTCCTGATTTAAAAAGCAATACACGCTATTGTAAGAACACAGAGGTGTAATAAAGACAATGAAAGTCATCCACCATTTCTCCATGCAGAGGTTTATATTTTATAACACTTAAAAATAAGAAAGTGGATGAAGTCTTAAATAAACTTTTTATGTTGGAATAATTTAGATTTACATAAAAATCGCAAGGATGGGGCACCTGGGTGGCTCAGTTGGTTAAACATGCAACTCTTGATTTCAGTTCAGGTCATGATCCCAGGGTCCTGGGGATCAAGCCCTGCATCAGGCTCTGCACTGAGCATGGAAACTGCTTGGGATTCTCTCTCTCCCTCTCCTTCTGCCACCCACTCCCCACACATGTTCTCTCTCTCTCTCTCTAAAAAAAAAAAACAAAACAAAACAAAAACAGTTGCAAACAAAAACAACTGCAAAGATAATACAGAGTTTGTGTACACACCCTTCACCCAGCTTCCCCAGTGTTAACATACTGCATAACTTTGGAGCATTCATCAAAACCAAGATAGGAACACCGGTAAGATACTATTACCTAAACTGCAAAGTCTATTCAGATTCCTGTTTTTCCATTAATGTCTTTTTCTGGTCCAGGGTACCACCCAGGGTACAACACTGGGTGGACTTAGTGCTTAGTTTTTGTAAGTCTCCTTTCTTCCCAAGTCTCATATGTAAAATACTAATAAGAAAACACCACAGGGGCGCCTGGATGGCTCAGTGGATTAAAGCCTCTGCCTTCAGCTCAGGTTGTGACCCCAGGGTCCTGGGATAGAGCCCCACATCAGGCTCTCTGCTCAGCGGCGAGCCTGCTTCTCCCCTCTCACTCTGCCTGCCTCTCTGCCTACTTGTGATCTCTCTCTGTCAAATAAATAAATAAAATCTTTAAAAAAAAAAAGAAAACACCACATTTATATTTGGTATTTTTTTGAACTGCAGAAGAAAGCACCAAATATCTATAGCCTTCATGTCTGACGTGTGGTGTAGTGGTGTCTTAGTTCTTTCGGGCTACTATAAAGTGCCACAGACTGGATAATATATAAGTAGCAGAAATTGCATGTATCAGAGTATTTCCTCTTTTAAGACAAAGATAAGTGGAGACAATATCATAATGTGGTCACCAGAAGGCCCAGAGGGAGTGCTACAGCCCTTCCATCCTCCCTCCCTCCCTTTCTCCCTTCTTTCCTCTTCACTTTCTTTCCTTTGTTCATTTATTCAACAAATGATTCTTGCGTGTCAGACACTGTAGCATGCAGTGCTGAGGATGCCTCTGTGAACAGGACGGACACTGTCCCCACTCTCACGGTACCTGCTGTGTATCAAGGAAGAAGCCCTTTCTTCAAACAACCCCACCAATAACTGGCTACACAATTATAACTCTGACATGTGCTGTATGGTGAGGTACAAAGGTCCTGGAGACCTAATCTGAGCATGAAGGGACTAAATGTGAATGATGGGTAAGAGTGGTTCAGACAAGGCAGAAAGAGAAATCTGGGCAGGAGACACAGCTTGGGCAAAGGCCCTGAGATGGGAAAGAGTGCTTACTGACATGGCATCTTGTGCAAAGGAAGAGGCCCTTCATAAACTTTGCTGAAGGGATGAATACATTTTTCACTTCACACCGTATTTGAAGGGATGTTCACTTAAGCCCAATCAACAATACTTGCCAAGAGCACACCAAATCCCCATCGTGGCCCTCAGTGTCCCAATCCCTGTCAAAACAATTCCTCAGCATCACCTGGAATCTCCAGGTAGCCCCCTGCTTCTCTCTTAGGGCATAGGGTAGCCCAACATGTGGTTAACCAGCTATCCCAGTCACTCTTGTTGGAGTAGATGGTACTGTGCTCTCCTGGCATGGGCCAGCCCTCAACATTGTCCGTTACATCTCCCTCTGGTGCCAGCTGGGTCCTACTTTGCTGCACAGGGTGAGAAGGGAGTCTTCTGCTCAGACTCAACTTCAGCTCTGTGTATTTTGACAGCTCAGCCCTGTCACCCATTGCTTCTAATCACAGAAAAACACATCATTTCCTCCTGCAGGGCTCTGTAGACCTGGGAGTTAACTTCATGACTGCCAGTGTCACTTCATAGCCAACTACCAAGAGACAGCCAGCTCTCAGCAAGTCAGGAGCTCACATGGTTGACTGGAGGCTGGAGAGCCAATCTGGGAGCTTTGGCAGGCCACTCAGCAAAAATGACAAGTATGACCTCCATCCGCCCTGGCATCACTGCGTTCCTTATGCTTTCTGGAAGGATGGCCCAGGCAGTGAGAAGAACATCTTCCCTTTCAACTCCCCTCACTCCCAAGGCCACACACAAAGAGAAGTCCCAAAGAGTAACCAGGACAGAAGAGGACAAGAAGTTGGACATGGGACAGCCTGAAGTACGACATATGTCCACTACAATGATTTTATTCCTTCAGCCATTATCTGATGACTGCTTGATATGAGCCAATTCCTGGGCCAGACACTGGGGGCCCAAAGGTGAATTTGACATGGAACCTTCTCTCCAGGGGTCTTCCTTTACTTGCAGAGAGCAGCAGATGGGAAACACATGGGCACTCTGAGTGTTGAAAGGGCCTGTGGCATGACTGTACTGACACAGAAAGGGAGGGGTGGTTAATTCTGCATGGGGAGGCCAGGGGTGAATGATAAATCTTGATAGTAGAGGTAACACTGAAACTGTGTATTGAAGGAGGGCTGTTTGGCTGGCAGGCAGTTTGCGGGTGTGTTTGGGCAGGAATGATAACATTCCAGGCAGAGAGAACAGCAGATGCCAGTGCATGGAGGTGTGAAGTGGGCACAGGGTTTTAGGGAGTTGTAAGTCATTTGCTATGGCTGGAATTCCCAGTTTGAATGAATTCTGGCAAACAAATTAAACTTGCTCAAATAGGGCTAGGACACGCCTGGAACTTGGGATTTCATTCTCTAATTCTGCAGTGTCTAATGTGTAGCCTCTAGCCATATGTGGCAATTTCTGTTTCAATTAATTGAAATAAAATGCAACTAAAAATTCAGTTCATCAGACACATCACCCACATTTCAAGTGCTCAGTAGTTACATGTGGTTAGGGTCACCATATTGGACAGCAGAGATGCAGAACACGCCCATCGTCACAGAAAGTCCTGTTGAACAGTGCTTCTCTAGGCTGCAAGAATCACGGGAGGATTTTAGACAAGCAAATAGCAGCATCGTATTTCACAGAACACTCCCTGTAGCCAGTGAGGATGGATCCAAAGGGGCCGTGACAAAAGGCTAGAGACCAGTTAGAAGATTATTGGACCGGTCCAGCCAACAAGCTGCTTTCTGGGAACTGTCCCCTTTTGCCTGGAACTTATCCTTATCCAAAGTTGGGTGGAGAATCATTCAGGACACTAATGTTTCACTGAACTCCCGATGTCCACCCACTCCAGCCTGAGAGACAGGCGCCCCCAAAGGATCATAGCAAAGCTGGGCAGTCAACACAGTGAGATTGGATCTTGTTTCATGGCCAGTAAGGCTTGAGGCTTGTTATGTGAGGTGAGGGTGTGTCTGTAGGCACAAGGACCCCAAATCTAGGCCCCCTCACACCAAATGGATGAAGAAGACTCAAGTTTTGCCACCATGAAAGTCAGGTCAGATGGTCAACAGAATGCTCAGTTGCCTGTTGTCCTTAACACTGAAGCAATCACAAGTTGGGAGACTGAGAAAGCAGGAATATTCCATGAACCCCAATAAATACCCCATGAGCTCCGGTAAGTTTCCCTGCCTGTTTGCAGTTGCAGACATAGAATCTGGGAATAATGACACATCCTTGCTTTGAGTATAATTAATGACAATATGCCTAGTGTGCCATTGACTCAGATGGAACACCTGACAGAGATTTCCCTTGAGGCTGCACTCTGGGGGTGTGGGTGTGCCCGCATGAACCGCTCTGAAGTGTGTGAACATCACCCCTATGTTTCTGGCTGAGTCAGAAGAAGATCTAGGGCTTAGAAGTCCTGGTCCAAAGCCTAGCCTTGCCAGTAAGCTAAAAACAGTCTTAAGAATGTTTCTCCCACTGACCTGTAGCTTTCACTATAAGCGGCCCAGTCCTGGAGATATTCGTTCACTTAATCCTGGTAACAACTCATGATGCTGATGCTATTATTATCTATACTTGACTGAGGAAACTGAGGCATGGAGGTTAAGCCACTTGCCCATGCTTACAAAGCTACCAGTATCCAACCCTAGCACCCTGGCTCCAACACCCACCCACTGTGGGCTACTGAGACGCACATACCTGATATGAGCCACTGCCCTGGGGAAGCCTTCATTGCCAGACAAGTGAGTGCTTTTGTTGTTAGTGCTATGGTCCTCCTGGTGATGGTGATTCGGTGGACGGGCACCAGTTCCTTTGGGGAGGGATTGCCTCAAGCACCCGGATCACACACCAAGTCCACAACTTTTAGTATACCCCAAGCAAGGAGGTCTTGTCACCCTCATGACTGGATGCCACCGGGATGAAAATCCTAACCTGGTTCCTCCCATTTCCCCCATGGCAATACCACAAGCCTCCACCGCAAGCTTTGGAGAAACACCTTTTTCAGAGGCGATGTAGCACATGGCATGCTGGCACAGAGATGACAATACACACCTGCAGGCATTCCCGGTGCTGAGCCAAGCGAAGCCTGCCTCCCACGCAACTCCAGCTGCAGTGAGCTGGACCTGCTCATCTTCTCACTGCCAGCTTCAGAGGGCCAACATGGGTGTGTCTGAGGATAGTTTGGATTACTGAATATGCTGCCCAGAGGGGCTGTTGCTGCACAGGACCAAGTCCATTGGTGAAAGACATCACCAACCAAACTCTGGTCCTGGGGTCAAGGTAGTGATTTGAGAGCTCAGCATCTGCAGAGTTAGATATTTCCACTGTTCTATTGGGTGAAACCAGCAAACTATATAAGAATCTAAATGTAATGGAAAAATCCAGGGTAACCTCTCTGACTTTAAGTGTAGCTTGATCCGGGGCCCAAAAGAGTGTCATTAGGACTTGTTTTGCCTTGATATCATACATTTGCTCTGACATACATTGTTGGCTCCTTTTTTGATCTCTGTGTCATGACTGTTTCCTTACTAAAGCCAAGATGGCTGCAGGATGACTAAGTTCAGGGTTTCACTCAATGGGAAAGAATAAAAAACTCTTCTAGTGACTTCCACAAAAATTCCTAAGATTCACTTTGATTGGACTGACTTAGGGTGTGTGTCTGTCCTTAAACCAATCATTGTTGCCTGAGGTATGAGCTCCACTACTGAAGAATGAAGCAAGCAAAAATCAGAGGCCTTATTAGACAAAAGGGAACAGATACTAAGTAGTCAAATCACAGATGTCCACAACAGGTACATAAGAAAATTTTCCTCAATGAGACTTGGACAAATGGTGTGATATTTGCAGGACAACAGGGCAAGAAAATGGCAGAGGGAGTAGTGTCTTAAACCCATCTTTAAGATCTCCTCTGTACATGTGAACTGACCCTGGGTGTCCCAATTGTGGCTGAAATGTCAAAGGGAAGCCCAGATAGAGGCTTTGCAATGTTGTGTATATGCACAGACTGTCCTCATGGATCCTTTTTATTTTATGGCAAGATCTGATGCTGCCTATACATTTATTACCCTCAATTACCTCCTTCTTTACATTTTGTCTTGCATCTACTAGATTATTGCAACAGCCCTCCAGCTTTCACCCTGCTCAGCCTCTAAACCCTTCCTGCCCACTGCAGGGAACAGCCTTTCCCCACTGCAGCTCTTCAATGTAGAATGCCCTTCAAGAATTGTCCTGCTCATATGATATATTCAAAATGATAGAGAGGGAAAAATCTACAGCCAGGAATACTCTATCCAGCAAGGCTGTTATTCAGAATAGATAGAGAGATGGAGTTTCTCAGACAAATAAAAACTAACCACTAAACCAGCCCAACAATAAATATTAAAGGGAACTCTACGAGTGGAAAGGAAAGACCGTAAGTGAGAGTATGAAACATAAAAACAGTAAAAGTAAGTATTTCTGTAAAAAAAAAAAAAAGTCAGTCAAGTCATTCACAGAATAAAGGGGTGTAAAGTACGGCACCATATACCTAAAATGTGGGAGGAAGAGGAGGAAAGAATCAGTTCAAACTCAAGTGACCATCAACCTAATATAAATTGCTATATGCAGAAGATGTTGTATACAAATCTAATGGTAACCACAAATCCAAAACTGATAATAGATATGCAAAGAATAAACAGAAAATAATCCAGGTACATCACTAAAGAAAGCCAGCAAACCATAAGAAGTATTTAAAAAAAGGATCAAGAGAAAAACTACAAAAACAACCACAAAGAAGTAACAAATGGCAAAACATACATAGTTATCAATAATTGCTTTGAATGTAAATGAACTAAACACTTCAATCAAAAGACATAGGGTTGGGGCCCCTGGGTGGCTCAGTGGGTTAAAGCCTCTGCCGCTCAGGTCATGATCCCAGGGTCCTGGAATCGAGCCCCGAATTGGGCTCTCTACTCAGTGGGGAGCCTGCTTCCTCCTCTCTCTCTCTCTCTGCCTGCCTCTCTGCCTACTTGTGATCTCTGTCTGTCAAATAAATAAATAAAAGAAAATCTTTAAATCATAAAAAAATACATAGGGTCTCAGAATGGAAAAAAATAAGAACCATCTATATGCTGCCTACAAGAGACTCATTTCAGACCTAAAGACACCTGTAGATTAAAAGTGAGGGGATGGAGAACCATCTATCATGCAAATGAATGTCAAAAGAAAGCCAGAATAGCAATACTTACATCAGACAAAATGGATTTTAAAAAGAAGCCTGTAAAAAGAGACAAGGAAGGACACTATATAATGATAAAGGGGACAATCCAACAAGGAGATGCAACAATGGTAAATATTTATGCACCCAACATGGGAGCACCCAAATACATAAACCAGGTAATAACAAACATAAAGGAACTAATTGATAACAACACTATAATGGTAGGGGACTTTAACACTCCACTTACATGGATGGACAGAGCATTGAAACAGAAAATCAATACGGAAAGAGAGCATTTGAATGACACACAGGAACAGATGGATTTAGCAGATATATTCAGAACATTGCATCCTAAAACAGCAGAATATGCTTTCTTTTCAAGTGCACACGGAACATTCTCCAGAATACATCACGTATCAGGCCACAAAACAAGCCTCAACAAATACAAGAAGATCAAAGTCATACCATGCATCTTTTCTGACCACAATGCTATGAAACTAGCAATCAACCACAAGAAAACATCTGGAAAGAACACTAATAATGGAGGTTAAACAACATGCTACTAAACAATAAATGGATCAACCAGGAAATTAAAGAAGCAAAAAAAAAAAAAAGATGGAAACAAACAAAAATGGAAACACAATGGTCCAAAACCTTTGAGATGCAGCAAAAGTGGTTCTAAGAAGGAAGTTTATAGCAATACAGGCCTAGTTAAAGAAGCAAAAACAATCTCAATACATAACCTAACCACCCAGCTTAAGGAGCTAGAAAAAGAACAAACAATACTCAAAACCAGCAGAAAGAAATAATAAAGACTAGAACAGAAATAAGTGACATAGAAACTAAAAAGAACAGTAGATCAGATCAATGAAACCAGGAGCTGGTTCTTTGAAAAGATCAAAAAAATTGATTAACATCTAGCCAGATTCATCAGTGAGAGAGACAGAGGACTCAAGACTCAAATAAAAATCACAAAGGAAAGAGGAGAAATAACAAGGAATACCACAGAAACACAAACAATTGTAAGAGAATATTATAAAACACTATAAGCCAACAAATTACACAACGTGGAAGAAATGTGTAAGTTCCTAGAAACATATAAATTCCCAAAACTGAAGTAGGAAGAAAAAGAAAATTCAAACAGATTAATTACCAGCAAGGAGATTGAATCAACAACCAAACAACTCCCAACAAACCAAAGTTCAGGGACAGACAGCCTCACAGGCAAATTCTACCAAACATTTAAAGAAGAGTTAATACCTATTCTTCTCAAACTGTTCCAAAAAATAGGAAAAAAAGAAAAACTTCCAAATTGAATTCTATAAACCAGCATTACCCTGAGGCCAAAACCAGATAAATACACCACCAGAAAAGAGAACTACAAACCAGTATCTCTGATGAACATAGATGCAAAAATCCTCAACAACTACACTAGCAAATTGAGTCCAACAGTATATTAGAAAATCATCCACCACAATCAAGTGGGATTTACTCCTGGGCTGCAGGGGGGGTGGTTCAATATTCACAAATCTATCAACGTGTTGTGTCACATCAATAAGAGAAAGGACAAGAACCAATGATCATTTCAGTAGATGCAGAAAAGGCATTTGACAAATTACAACATCCATTCATGATAAAAGTCTTCAACAAAGCAGATTTAGAGGGAACATACCTCAACATAATAAAGACCATCTGTGGAAAACTCACAGGTAACATCATACTGAAAGGGGAAAAACTGAAATCTTTCTCCCTAAGGTCAGGAACAAGACAAAGATGTTTACTCTCACCGCTTTCATTCAACATAATATGGAAGTCCTAGCCACAGCAATTAGACAACATAAATAAATAAAAGAGATTGAATTGGTAAGGAAGAAGTAAAACTTCCACTATGTGTAAATGACATGATACCATATATAGAAAACCCTAAAGACTCCACCAACATGTTACTAGAACTGGTAAATGAATTCAGTAAAGTCACAGAATACAAAATCAATGTGCAGAAATCTGTTGCATTTCTACACACTAACAGTGAAGCAGTAGAGAAAGAAGTTAAGAAAATCCTAACCTACAATTGTACCAAAAATAATAAGATACTTAGGAATAAACCTAATCAAAGAAGAGAAAGAACTATAATCTGAAAAGTATAAAACACTGATGAAAGAAATTGAAGATGACACAAAGAAATGGAATGACATTCCGTGCTCATGAATTGGAAGAATAGATAGTTAAAATGTCTGTCCTACCCAAAACAATCTACACATTTAATGCAGTCCCTATCAAAACACCAATAACATTTTTCATAGAACTATAACAAACAATCCTAAGATTTATATGGAACTACAAAAGACCCTGAATAGGCAAAGCAATTTTAAAAAAGAAAAGCAAAGCTGGAGGTATCAAAATCCCAGACTTCAGGTTATTTTACAAATCTGTAGTAATGAAAGCATTATGGTATTGGCACAGAAAGAGACACATAGGTCAATAGAACAGAATAGAAATCCAGAGATAAAGCCACAATTTTATGGTCAATTAATCTTAACAAAGCAGGAAAGAATATCCAATGGGAAAAAGAATATCCAATCGTCTCTTCAACAAATGAAGTTGGGAAAACTGGTCAGCTTTATGCAAAAGAATGAAACTGGACTACTTTTTTTTACATCACACACAAAAATAAACTCAAAATGGATTAAGGACCTAAATGTGAGACCTGAAACCATAAAAATCCTAGAAGAGATCATAGGCAGTAATGTCTCTGAAACTGGCCATGGCAACATTTTTCTAGATTTGTCTCCTGAGGCAAGGGGAACAAAAGCAAAAATAAACTATTGGAATGACATCAAACTAAAAAGCTTACTCTTATTTCCCCTGTAGAGCAAGGGAAACAATCAACAAAACTAAGAGGCAGCCTGTGGAATGGGAGAAAATATTTGCAAGAGACATATCCAATAAAAGGTTAGTATCCAAAAAATATAAAGAACTGACACCACTCAACACTAAGAAGACAAATAATCCAATTTAAAAATAGACAGAAGACGTGAACAGATACTTCCCCTAAAGACATCTGGATGCCCAACAGACACATGAAAAGATGCTCATCGTTACTCATCATCAGAGAAATGCAAATCGAAACTGTAATGAGATATCACCTCACACCTGTCAGAATGGCTAAAATTAAAAACACAAGAAATAACAAGTGTTGATGAGGATGGGGAGAAAAAAGAACTGTCTTGCTCTGTTGGTGTCAGTGCAAACCGGTGCAGCCACTGTGGAAAACAGTATGGAGATTCCTCAAAAAGTTAAACATAGTAGTACATTTTGATGTAATAATCACACTATTGGGTATTTACCCCAAAAATACTAAAATACTAATTCAAAGAGATACATGCACTCCTATGTTATAGCAGCATTATTTACAATAGCCAAATTACAGAGGCAGCCAAAGTGCCCATCAATAGATGAATGGATGAAGAAGAGGTAGTGTATATTCAATGGAATATTTTTCAGCCCTAAAAAAGAATGAAATCTTGCCATTGAAACAACATGGGTGGAACTAGAAAGTATAATACTAAAGCAAAATAAGTCAGATAAAGGCAAATACCATATGATCTCACTCATATGTAGAATTTAAGAAACAAACAAGCAAAGGGAAAAAGAGAGAGAGGCAAACCAAGAAGCAGACTCTTAACTATGGAGAACAAATTGATGGTCACCAGAGGGAAGGTGGGTGGAGGACGGGTGAGGTAGTTGATGGAGATTAAGGAGAGCACTTGTTGTGGTGAGTACTAGATGATGGGTGAAATGGTTGAATCACTATGGTGTACTGTTGAAACAAATATAACACTATATATTAACAATACTGGAATTTTAAAAATATACACTTTTTTTTTTTAAATGGCCCTGCTGAGCTCAACAGGCCTTTCCCCACCCAGGTATGCTCAGGCTGGCCATCAAGTCCAAAGAGAGGCCAATATCCTACATTCCAAGGCATCGTGACTTGAGGTGCACCATCAATGAATTGCTCCTTTAAGAATAAGGAATCATGTAAATTGGGGAAATATGGTTCTTACCGCTTCTAAAACTTCCTGAGGCTCTATAGCATCCAGTCATTGGCAGCCCTCTGACACAGTATTCTTCAACTGCCCACTCCCCTTGGCTTGGCTTGGCTGACTTCTACTAATCTTCCACATCACAGTACATTGCTTGTCTCCCCCCAGAAAGTCTATTCCCCTCTAGAGGAGCACCTCAGTTTCCTCATGGACAATCCCCCACAGAATACGATCTCATTAGGGAGGCAACTACAATGACCCTTACCTCCTACAAATGTAGGGCTCATCCCTACCATGACCATCTCCACACAGCAAGGGACAGAAGTGAGGCCTGTGCTTGGTCACTGTAATGCTTTCTCCTAGAACACACAACATTCTTCTTTTTTTTTAATTTTAATTTTAATTTTTATTCCAATTTATTTATTTTCAGAAAAACAGTATTCATTATTTTTTCACCACACCCAGTGCTCCATGCAAGCTGTGCCCTCTATAATACCCACCACTTGGTACCCCAACCTCCCACCCCCCCGCCACAACATTCTTCTGCTATTAAACCATTCCTGTGGTTTCTCCTTTTAGCCCCTCCAACCTGAGCTGCCTTTCCTGTTTCCAGCGCCTTCTAAACTTCTTCCAATTCTGTGGCTCATTAGCCTTTCAATAAATTCAGTTTTGCTCCTTTTAGACAAAATCTGTTTCTGTTGCCTGCAATCAAGGTCCTTGACTGACACACTTTATTTCTATTTCTCTCCTATGTGTGTGATGCCCCAACACCCCTCATGGTCCCCAGCACAGAGGAGGCACCAAATGGCTGTTGCATGAATGCCTTATGAACTGGCTCCTATGGGCCACACCTCTTGCTCTAGACCTCCACCAGCTGACATGGTTGTCTCAGACCACAGTGTGGCCAATTCAGTCACATGGCAGGAGCTTGGGCCCCCTACCTCCTTGTTTCCCACTCAGTGCACAGTAAGAACCTTGCTTTCTTCCCAAAGGCAGAAGCTGTCTTGCTTTTGGATCAGTACCTGTAAGACCAGTATCTCTCAGAGCTTCTGCTCAGCCAACTATCCTATTCCTCAAATTCTCCTTCTTCATCATTTCATTGAAAAACACATTGGGTGTTATTGATGTTGGGTGGTATTACAGTAATCTTAATGTCCTAGAGTTTAGTAACAAATGTTCAGGACCCCATTTTTGTTTTTGTTTTTCACACTATTCTGATTTAGGTTTTGGTTATTTTCATTATACAGCCAAACTGCAGAAGAAAATGATAAGAACTTTCTATCTATCTACAGATAAAGAGAGAAATTCACTTGAAGTATAGATTTCATTCTAGGCTCAGCAAAACTTTTGACATTTTCTGGACCCACTTTCCAAAACGAAATCTATATGACCATGAAGTGTGGGCCTATCACTTCATTTGGAGATGGTATGGATATATATTTTTTATTTTTAAGTGTAATATACTTGAATCACAGTAATGTAAGCTCATGGTAATGAATTAAAGAGAACAGAAAAATCAATGGTGGAAAGCAAGTCTCCTACCTCAGTTTCAACCCCTCATGGTTATTGGCATCTGCTTAACTGTCTCTATCTCTATGATTCTGTAGTAAGCCTTTTTCCTGAGTACAGCTTCCCCCTATGTCTTGGGTCAGGTTCCCCAGAAGAAGAGCCTGATGTGGGGTTCAGGTGCATGTGATTTCTTGAGTGTAGGCGTATCCTCAGGACAAGAGTGAGGGGAGTGGGGCAGCAAGGGAAGATGTGGAGCAAAGATGGACTCTTGGCTGGAGTTGGCCTGTGGCTGATCCCAGGGGAGCTCTGGAGTGTGAACTGCATCACAGAGGTGATCCCCTCTTGAGGCAAAGAAACTTGAGTCAGTTATGGGCTGAGGAATGCCTGGGGTGGTAGAGGAGGGCACATAAACTCTCTGGCAAGTCAGTTTGGGGAAGGGGTCAGCTGTTTGTTGCCAAACAGTTTCCACCCAGGGGTGGAAACGGTGCTCTAGCATTGTTAAGGGGGTATGGGTGGGGCATCAGTAGTAACTGTTCCACCCTCTTTGGGTGATCTCTTTGGAATATATTCCAAGAAGTGAGATCATTTGATAAAGTGGAGTGGAACAGGCTTGTAACTCTTAATACCATTTCAAGGTGCAGTAAATACAGGCATTAGCCCAGGCATGAATACTTTACCATGAGACAACTTATCAAATGTGACAGCCAAATGGGGCAGGCCCCTCAGCTGGTGAAATGGAATATGCTATTAGTAGGTTTGGATAGGATAGGAGAGCTATCTCCCAAGGTTTCTTGCAGAGAGCTGCAGAGAGAGGAGGGGAGGGGGGAGATGGGCAAGAAGAGGAGAAGCCATTCATGGGGTAAAGGCATTGAGTTTCTGATCCAGGTAGGTCCACAATACTGAGTGGGGTAGGGAGAGTCTGGAGGGGATTGGATTTGTGCTTGCTAAGAAACTAGTATTATACCTCGACTTTTTTCCTGTGTTTCCTTGATCAATTATTTTCATTGTTATAAAAGCTTCCAAACAACTCAGAAAGGTGCAGTACAGAAAGACACCCCCTTCCATTCCTCATCATAAACTCATCTGCCAACAGCAACAGCTGTTAAGATATAGCTTGTAGATAATAACTGTTCTTTGGTTTTGTTCATCTTTTTGAGAGAGATAAACCCTTCCTCCTCTTCTTAGCTTACAGGTGTTTTCAGCTTCCAGACTCCATGAAGTATAAACAGTAATAGCGGTAAAGGACTCAGAGCCCAGGCAGAGTGTCCCTACCAGGCAACAGGCCCCTGAAGGATGTTGCTCCCACCTCAGGCAAGAGACTCAGAACTTGTGGCTACTGTCATGGGATTTGGTACTTTGGGCTCCTGCTTGGCTTCCCCAATTCTCAAATTCTCCTTCTACGCCCATGTTCCTCTTGGAGCACAGAGGCAGGTGTCCTGAGGTGTCTTGAATACTTCTTTCTCTGCCATGGGTCATCAAAGGTGCACCCAGACCATCTCTCCAGTTTGCGTTTCTCAAAATTTCCATGTCAGGGAAGGAGCTCTGTTTTCATTCAAACTGAAATGATATTCCAACTGGTTTAATCCTAGAGAGCCAGAAAGAAGACTCTTGTTTAACCAAAATCTAAAACTATGGAAGTTCGAAGAGCCAGACAATATTCTACACATCACATCTCTAAGACACAGATACAATGGGGACAATCCGAATGGGGCAGTCAGTCCAGAGAGCAACCCCCAGAGCAACTGCAGTCTTGCTTCTAGTTCCTGACACTCCGAAATCTACAGGACCATGTGAGAAAATCAAACAAGAAGGAGAAAACCTTCCAGGCTCTCCTCCAAGCTCTGCCAAGCTCTGGTCCAACAGAGTCCATGACACTTCTGTTTTGTGTGGGCAGAGTTTGGTAGATCCACCCATTCACTGAATTCATTGAATATCTCCCATGCGTCTGGCTGAGTGCCAAGCACTCTGTGGGATCAAAAATAAATAAATCAGTCCAGGTGTCTGGTTTTGAGTACACATGACAACGTGGTGTCTCAGGACAAGGAACCATCGTGCAGAGCAAGGTAGGTGAAAGAGCTGGCAGATGAGTTCAAGGTGTTGGAGTCCCGTGCAGGTGTGGCAGCTTCCAAACAGGGCTCTAGGGAGGGCTTCTTGGAAGAGGAAGGGGCATTTGCCTTGAATTCTGAGGGTCAGTGTTGATTTGGCAGGTACATGTGGAGACCGGGTTGGGACAGTGAGGGACAGAACTTCTAGGTGGGAGGAGTCAGGAGCAAAGCTGCATGGGCCTAAATTATACTCGTTAGCAGCGGGGCAGAATTTCATGCACCCAGTGCTGAATGAAGGAAGCTGCTGGAGAGGACCTATGGTAGAGCTATGTTTTATAAAGTTTAAAAGGCAAACTGAAGCATAGTGATTAGGGACTCACGTATAGTGGTAAAAGGATAAAGAAAAGCAAGGGAGTCTTTACCATAAAAACCAGCAATGCTGTTCCTCTTAGGAGGGGAGGGAGCATCATGACCTGTCTGTTACCCCCGGTGGCCATCATACAGGTGTTTACTCTCCAATAATTCATGAAGCTCTACAAGTATGTTTTATTTTTCTATTTTTATGCTGTGTTTCATAGTGGCCCATAATAACCTCACCTGTCCATGCTTGAAGGTGAAACAGTTCTTGTGTCCCTTATCTCCCTCTTATCTTTGGAATCTAGTTCACCTGGTTTCCTTGTGACCTTAGTTCCCTGATGAGCTTTTGTAGATTATCTGTCTTTTCACACTGTGGGAGGTGGTTGGGAGGGATGGAATGAAGTTCTCCTGTTGCTGTTCTCATACTAAATGGGATTTTTAATGTTATAACTCATAATGAAAAAAAAATTTAAAGATTTTATTTGACAGAGAGAGATCACAAGTAGGCAGAGAGGTAGGTTGGGGGGCGCAGGCTCCCTGCCGAGCAGAGAGCCTGATGCAGGGCTCCATCTCAGGACCCTGGGATCATGACCTGAGCTGAAGGCAGAGGCTTAACCTACTGAGCCACCCAGGTGCCCCCAAAAATGTTTTTTTAGAAAGGGAGAAAGAGGCAACATCAGCCAGAGCATGTAGCGCTAGACAAGAGGGTACCTGCAGGGCTGTCAGGGAAGTGAGGTTGAGGATGGGGTTGGGGCGGGGGAGAGGGCTTGGGGAGTCAGGCTGGGGATGTGGTCAAGTCTGGAAGGCGATGGGGGGCAGGTGGCGGCAAGAGAGGACAGAGGCTTGGGCACATGGCTCAGCAGTCAGGGCAAGAGTCCAGCTGGGCTGCAGAGACCTGAGTAGGGGAGGGCAGGGGGAATGGGAAAGGATGGGATGCATGTGAGCAACATGGTGGCTGCTAGGCGAGAGGGGTTCAGGGCCTCAATGGTAAGAGTCTAAGAATGTCCTGGGCAGGGGTGATATGGGAGCATGCCAAGACATTGTCAGCTAAGAGGTGATGATTGGGGTGACATTGAGACCACACTTGGTACCAGGAGGACATCTGCAGACAGTTTTAAATGGGGGAAATCTTAGTACCCCTCTGAGAGCTGCTGGATGAATTAGGAAAATAAGGAAGGGCTTGGTGATACCCAACAGGTAATGTCCTCTTGGAAGGTGAGAAGCCTGTGCTTCACAGCAGACTGGGGGATAGTTAGTTCAATCCTAGCATTCGTATTTACTTTATTTTTTTTAAAGATTTTATTTATTTATTTGACAGAGAGAGACACAGTGAGAAAGGGAACATAAGCAGGGGAAGTAGGAGAGGGAGAAGCAGGCTCTCTGCTGAGCAGGGGCTCGATCCTAGGACACTGGGGTCATTACCCTAGCCAAAGGCAGATGCTTAATGACTGAGCCACCCAGGCGCCCTGGCATTCATATTTAATGTCCTGTCTTCTACTTTGCAACTCCATTAACATCACTGAGTTGAGTCTCGTCCCCAAGGGAAGCCATCTTTCCCTTCATCCATCATCCCTGTGTGTCCCTGGTGATAGCTGTGAGGCCCCTGGGATCTTTGCTGAGTGTCAAGCCATCCATACCTGCATGACCCTGGCAGACCTCAGTCTGGCTGGAGTACAAATAGAAGGGTTTATCCTCTACATTTGCAATTCAGCTCTGAAATCTAGAAGCACAGCCCAGTGTTCCTGTCACAAACAATACTGTTGATTCTTCAACTTTTAGCCATGCCTCAACCTTAATTCTAAGCCTCACTCTCAACTCTTTATATTTGATTTCCTGGAATATCAGAACTTATGTCAAAAAGTCAGCCCAAGACACTGGGGAAAAGGTCCATTTTGTTCCTAGAACCTCCCTGAATTAAATTCTTCAAAATATAAAAGAATCAGATCAGTTTGTTGGTAAGGGAGTCTTGTTTTCTGATTGTCTGGGTTTAATTGGCATCATGGGCTCCCCTGCCCCATGGGAAAGAACTGAGGAAATTTCTTCGTGGTAATCTTGAGAGCTTCTGGGGACCAGGATGGAATACAATCCCACCAATCTTTAGTGGGTCTCCCAAGGGGACAAGGAGCACTGGCTGCGATAAGTTACACACTAAGATGAAATAGACCATTACAGAGAGGTGTGTCACTAGAACAGAGTCATGGAGAAAAAACATGGTGCCTGTATAGGTTAGTTAGTAAAGTTTTAATACTTAGGTCAAGTGGTGCCTTGGTCTGGGTCTTATTTCCCCTAATCTGCATGCATACACTAGGAAGTAGACAGGGCCCCAGAAACTCGGAATGTGCAACTTCTCATGATCTCTTTCAATCTTCCTTTTTAGGGTGGTGATCATGGTCTTTACATAGAAAGAAGGTCCTAGGTCTGCCTGAGGCATTTCAAATGAACTGCCAATGAGAATTTCTTGGTTCTTATATTGCCCAGTGAAACTGATGGTACTTACCTTGTTTTACCATGTTCTTTACTTTTCCTTTACTTCTCCTAATATCATCCGTCTTTTCTTTATTCAAAAGTTTGAGCAAAGTTAATGTTTAAAAAATTTTGGTGGGTAAGATTTATAGAGTAAACAACATAAAGAACACTGGTTTTAAGTTCAGCTCAGTTTTTAGTGAGTTTTTTGCAAGTGTGAAAATAAATGAATAAGGTAAAATAAACAAGTGGGAACAAGCAGAAGCTATTTATTCAGAACTTGCCCTAGCAAGAGAGTTAGCAATTGCCTTTGGTAGGGATTCCAAGGCAGAAGGGTGGGAAAGCTCTACAGGGAAAAAAAAGTGATGGCTTCAGGAGTCCTCTGATTAGAGGCTGGAGGAGGGGACATGGGTGAGCCAGAGGCCCATAAACTAGAAGCAGGGCATCCTATGTAATTGGTTAGGGGAGCGTAGTTGCTATTAGGCTTCTTCTAGTTGGCCTAGAATTAGAAGCAGGCTGTAGGGACAGTGGTGGCAAACAAAACAAACAAACAAACAAACAAAAACCAAGGGAAGTTGGCCGCTATTGACCAAATCCTGACTCTGTCTGGGCCAATTGCTGTAGACACTGTGGTTTGGCTCTTTGGGCTTCTTATGTGAGTCAGAATCCTATTGTTATACATGGTCAGGCTGTTGTCCATTTGCTACTCTGTCTCTCACATGTGTCCATCCATGTTCCAACCAGAACAAAGACAGAAGTGTGTTCGAAATGTATTTCGTGTCCTTGATTCGTGTGTTTGAAATTTATTCAGTGTTGTTGAGCCCATGGAGTACAAACAATGTTAGAGCCACTCCTATCTATGGAAGGCCTCCACTGTATTTAGAGAGGTGATTGTTTAAAGTGGTCAAGTTAATACATAGAGTTACATCTAGAAAAAAATCCTTGCCAGATTTCATGAAAGATAGGACTTTGTCTTTCCTTATTTTTAAGCTTCTCCTCTTTGTGTGAAGAAGAGAATACGAAAAGAGGAGGACAAAAGAGAGTTCTGTTTGGGACCATGGAGCCGGGGAAAAAGTTGATATGACAAAGAGAAATTTGAGGTACTGTGTGGAGCACAGGAAAAGAAGTGCTGGAGTTAGAGGAGGACGAGGAGGGACAACTAATAAAGGAGCATGGAATGGGAGACTTCTAACAGGGAGCCAAAGATTTGACTGCCATCTCCCCTTATGCCTTCAGACTGCCTCTCTCCTGCTTCCAAAGAAATACAATTCTTGGCTGGGTGCATGGCTACCCAGAAAAAAAAAATTACATTTCCAGTCTCCCTTGCAGGTAGTTATGGACACATGACTGTCTCCAGACCAAACGGAAGGGTTATGCGGAACATCCAGACTGTTCTCCTGTTGGGTAGAGGAGTGCCCTGCTTTTCTCCTTTGCTGTTGGAATGGGCACATGGTGGTGATGAGTCATCTTGAACCACTTAATTGAGGGGAATACCTTAGGGACAGCAGAGAACAAGATTGAAGGAGACTGGGTCCCTCCATCATAGGCCAACAGACCTGCCCCGGACTCTTGATGTCCAGGTTGTTACGGCAGAGGGAAGTAGCTTCCATCTTGTTCAAGCCACCATTATTTGGATCTCTCCTACATTATGTCAACTTCTGTGAGGCTTACCTTTTCTATCTACTGATTTATGTGCTCTGCTGTATATAGTAGTTGGTACTTTGCTTCCCAATACTCCCCTTGAAATCTGCCCAGAGACAAGCCTACTGGTCTTATCCCCAAGGCACCTGCTGGAAGTAGCCTAAGGGGGAAGGGAAGCAATCACAGTGATGCCATGGGCACCTTTTGGTTCTGACTTCATAACATCCACCAGCAAACCAAGATGTTACCACACTTGAACACCAGACTTCCACACTCTGACAGCCAGGCTCACTGGACATTTATGGCCATGAGGCTGGTTTGGGGATTTCATTGTCATCCTTTCTTGAGCACAGCTGACAGCTTTAAGCTGACAACTTGTTTTTTGGTCCTGAATAGAAGCATCTGTGTTGAGCATCATGGTTCTGTTCCAAATCTAGTTTCTGTTCATCAGCTGTGTTGTTAACAATATCAGTTTACTTCTTTTCTTTTTCTTCTTCTTTTTAATCTATTAGCACTAGGGTCTGGGTCAATTTACCCCAGAACACCTGTAAGTCTCAGGGAGGCCCAGCTCCCAGCAAGCCTAGTGTTTGTAAAACAAGGAACATTTACTTTCCTGGACTATTGCACAACTAAATTAACATTCATAAAACTTCCTGAGATGTTCCAGGCTCAAGCCATTACTCACAACATGTTGCTGTGTTCCAGTGGGCCCCTTATACTGCTAATTGCTGGAGTTCCATAATTCTTTGCCCTGTGCAGAGGGTGGCCAAACAGTGGTCTCTCTACTATTTCCTCTTGCCTAGTTAATTGTTGCCAGACTTGCTGTTCTCTAAGCTAGAAACCATGCCAGTTGAATCGGCTTTGTGTTTGGGGCATTTGCCTCAAATGATGCCAAATCCATTCTTGACCCTAATTATATGAAATATGCTTCAGTAATTTTCCACTAGGTGAATTAAAATAATGCCTGCACCACTGCTTGAACCTCCCCCCATCACTGTAACATGATTACAAAGAATTCAAGGATCCTGAAACATATCATATATTTCTTCCCAGGCTATTATACTCCAGATCCCTCAAGGAGCTGCCACAACCCGAGCATAGTGCCAGGACTCCACTGAAAGAGATTGAGATGAATTGTGGGCTGAATTTTAATTGTAGAGCATTTCCAACCACTGAATCTGAGTTTCTCTGCTCTCCTCTCTCTTTCTCTGCCTCTCTGTGTGACTCCTGCACAAACACGTTTTATTTGGCTGCTCAAAAACTTTGCTCTCAACTTTTTCCCGTACAACTCCTTAACCAACCTTTCATATCTGTTACCCAGCAAAGTTTTGTTAAGGAGCCACTCACTTTGAGAACACAGGGACCCCAGCATTTCATCGGGCAGTTGTTTGTTTTGACTGCCTTCCAGATGGATGCTTCCGGCCTCATTGTTTACCATGGGACACACACGCAGGCTCTTGTTTCCCCTCATTCTTCTCTGGGCACCAAGTTTCTCTGTGTCTCAGTAGTCACGGAAATCTCTCATCCAAATACATCCTGTGAAACACAAAGACCAAAACAGCCCAAACTGGAAGGGTTATTGTGCTTGTTTCCCACTGCCCAAGTTCATCAGATTTTACACATTCTAACAGCATGTGTATTGCTAGCCAAGAAGGGGAATAATATTCTTTTGTCAGGATAAATGTCCTGGTTTTACTTCATGTCTCTGAATAGATGCCCAACCATTGTACATGTCTAGTCCTCTAAGATGCCCAAATGTGTAGAGTTAAAGCTGATCCAGTTGCCAAGATGACAACTGGCTTGACAGTGATCCTCCTTGATCTCCATATTTGTTTCAGCTCTTTGCCAAAGCCCCATATTCATTTATCTTCTCTGCACGAGGTTGGGAAGCTCAACTCTGCCCTTGTCTCACTCTGTAATGAGCCTTGGGCCCGCTGACGGCAAGACTCCCCTCAGGCAGGTTTCATTCCTTTGCTGCTAGGGAAGTCCTAGAAGACCCAAGAACCCCTCAACTGGCCACCACACTCCAACTCCAGTGGAAGGGTTGGCGATTCCTCTCTCTTTCAACAGTGTTCTCACTATAAACTTCTTTAGGAATATGTCCTCCTCAGGTGAGCTGGGTTGGTCCAGGTTTCTGGGCTATATATATGCATCAGGAAATTGTCCTGGCCTACTCCCCAACTTCTTCATGGTTCTCTGAATTACCATGACAAGGAACTCAGCTGTGGAAGCTCATGGGTCCTTCCCTACAGGGCACTCTTCTGTAAGTAAGAGAGCTATCCCTCAGTGTCCCATCTTTCCAACATTAATTAACCTCAAATTCAATTCAGCATGTAAATGTTGAACACCTTCTTCATGTCAAACAAAACAGTCAACGTATTCTTAACCATTTTTGAATCTTGCATCTCTTTGGAAATCCCATGACAGCTATAGATCACCTTTCTAGAAAAATGCACAGATTTTTCTAGGCAATCTCTCAAAGCCAGACAAAAGGCCTAGATTTAAAAGCTGCTAAATGAAAAGAAAGAAGTTGGTAGCTCTGTCATTACCAACAATAGGACCAATGGGGAGCCCCCTCAAACTCTACAACCCTTAGTTTGTTTAACCATAAAATGCGACTGGTAGTACTTACCCAGATTATCCTTGTGGGATTGTAGTGAGGCTTTACCAGAGTATGGCTGTAAACAGAAAATGTTGTTCCTGAACACTTCCCACACATGAGAGTTGATAAAAATTTCAAATCTCACCTTTTGGAAAGGGGGGAAGTGAGGATTTGTGATTGCCAGTGTTTTACAAATGGAGATTCCAAGGTGGATTAGATGACATCCTTTGCCAAATAGAATCTAATCTTACAATTACACAGGGACAGGAAGATAATCAAATATCGGGGGTTATGGAGATTTCCAATCAGGTTCAGGCTCTGATTGCCTTAGGGAGCCCCCTCACTTGCCAACAGGGTAAAGAGCTACCTTGGCCCTCATCCCTGGAAACATTCCTGTTGGTCAATGTCTCCCTGAAGAAGGCAACGCTGGAGTGGGTAAACCCATTCGGCTAGAAATCCAATGTAGCCATGATTCATTTGGCTCAGAACTAATCTGGGAGAGGTTTGTTGGGGTATTAAAATGTATCCCCTTCATCTTCAGTGCTTTCATAGTGTTCTCCAGGGATTTTGCCCTTACTCCAGCTTCCCCAAGATGATTTTAGGTTGAGAGTTTTGATGATGCTGCCAGAAATGTGACTGGTTCAGAAAATCTGAGCCCAGGTTCAGTACTAAGAAAATGGTGAAGGGTCCAAGGCTTGGCTCGCATTTGCTTTCAATGGTTTTGTTGATACTCAGACCTAGAGCAGCTATTCTGCTAATACGTGAAGAAGTTGAAAGAACCGGAAATTTTCTGTTCAAAATCTATCAGAGCTGGACAGAATCTATTCCCCCAGAGGTTTCCAGAAGCTCCTTAAAACAACATGTGATTGTGTTTACTTCTAAAAGTAGAGCACAACAGCTTGGTGTACAAAAGGTAGGTCAGCAGCCCTGTGTGCCAAAGGTTTCAACATCACAGAAGTTTGGAAGCCAGGGAGGGAGGAAGGAAGTAATGAAGGCCAACAGAAAATAGAAGCCAGTATGAAAATTCAACGTCAGCAGTTCCCAAATGAACAGGAACTGAATCTGTAGCTAACAAGTAGAGTAGGATCATGGGCTAGGAGGCACCTATCTGTACAGGGCGAGCATCCTCTTCACAGGGGTGTTTCATGGTATGTATCTGAGGACACTGACCCCCTCCTTCCATATTTAAGATTTCTTTGAGTAGGAAAATATTTCACTAAACCTTTTGCTTTCTTAGATGAGAAAACAACAACACTGGCTGTTTGGAGAGTCATTTAAGATACTGTGTAGCATCAAAAATTAAATTCTATAAAAAATAGATAATAACAAGGAACATTTGCATTGGGTTTTCCAGTGAACATCAGACTTAGGTAGACTTTTATTCCTTTGATCTTTTAACAGCCCTGCGAGCAGACAAAACAGGTATCTTTTACTGATGTCATTATGGATGAAACTAAGGTTCTATGGGATGTCCAAGCCTACAGACTGTCTGGTCTCAGTCTTGTGATTCAATTGAAGTTCTCAGGCCACAGCAAGGGAGAGGGAAAAAGCCCTAAATCTATAACTGGCCAAGGGGAAGGAGATAGGAGTTGGGACATGGGATTTTATGAGCCCCAAGAAACACCAGGTACAATCCAGGACTGCTTAAGTCTTAGTCTGAGGAATAAACACAGGGAGGGCTAAGATGGCAAGGAGGCTATGGGAGTGATATGCAGGGCTGCCTGAGGAATTGGAGATGCCCACATCCTCTTCTGGGAGGGTTTTCAGTGAAGGGTGCGAGTCTGCTTCCATTTGCCTTTGATGGTTTTGTTGATGCTTGAACTGGGACTGGTAGTCCACTGATGCATGGGCAGAGCTTCAAACCCAGGTTTTTCTACATTCCTCACTTAGGCCAATGTTCTTTCCACTTCAGTCAATGGTTTGTGAGGGAAAACCAAAAATATGTGTTTGTATTTTAACAGCTTGTCTCTGGCAGCAAAATGAAAACCATGAATCAGCTAGAGTTAAATTCTGCATGCAGGACATACCTGACCCTAATCACACAAATGTGCCTGTCAACAAGGGGCTGGAAATGCTGGAAAGTGCTCATGTGCCTGAGCCATCTGGGAACTGACACTGCCCAGTTAGGGGATGTTTCATTTCTCCTGCAAGGAGGTAGGTGAAAATACCTCCCACCCACCCCGGGCTGTTGGAGACTAAATGTGGTTTCCCATAGGTGAGCACAGCAAACCTTCTTTTCTACTGAAGAAGTTTCCGCTGTGTTCCAGAGGTTATCCAAAGGAAGGAGTTGGGGCCAAGCATGGCGTTGAGATCAACAAAGATTCAACAAGGTTTCCTCTGAGAAACATTCAGAACCCTCAATACGTCAAAGCTCCAGGAGGGACATTCAAGATAGAGGTGTTCCCAGATTTCTTTGATCATGAGACTCTTGCTGTGAGCATCTTGGGGGGAAGGATAGGCCACAGAAAAAACTCTGGCTGTAGCATGATTTGGATCTTCTCACATTGCGTTCACATGAGCAAAGGAAATCTAGTTCTTGCATTTTTGTCAGGAGAGCCTGCCCTGTCCAGGTAGCAGGAGTAAGGGACAGGAGCAGCCATGTTTACAAGGTCCAGTGCACTTGGTTAAATGCTGTCGCTGACACAGTCTTTCTAGGTCTTCGTGGGAAGTGCTCCACTTTCTGAAGTGATGTGTAAATATAAGAGAGAGGGCTGTATATTACAGGACCCTGCGATATCAGAAGGAGGGTGGGATGGTTGGATAGATGTAAGGGCCAATCTCAGCCATGGGGCAGCAGGCTGGGATTGCTGTGTGGATGGTGACCACTGGGTCTGGGTGTCCTACTGGTGTTGCTGCTGTCACTCACAGACTGGTCCCTCTCAGGTTGACTTAGCCCACTGTTGTTCCTGTTGGCACCACACAGTTTTCTGAGTGTCTCTCCCAGTCTCCTCTGCTCAGGGACAACCTCACCTTCACCAGGGGGCTCTCAGGAGGCCCAGTGCCTCTCAATTCAGCTTCGTTGTACCCTGAGAGGGCACATGGGGACTGGGGAGTATCTTCCAAATCACATAAGACCCAAACTCCTTCTGCCAGATCACACTGGGCCTCTGAGTGTTCTCTGATGTGGCTTCCCATGGTAGGTTGGTGTGGGGAGCTTATGGGGTCATCTCCTCCCAGGGTCCCAAATGAGACGTGGGCAGAAGTGGTGCCCCCAGTTTCTCTCCATTCATCTGACACACTACGCAAGCCCAGAGGCAGTGTTTAAGACACAGACCAACACTGGATTCTCCCTCCTAAGCCCCTTTTCTCTTCCTGATTGAATAGGACTCTGTGACCTAAAAGGCTGGGGTCACCCTCAGGTCCACCAGGACTGCCATTCTCTCTAAAGGGTAGGGAAAGAAGGACTTAAAAAACCTTTTTTCCTAAAGGCACTTCTTGATTTAAAATCCTAGTTTGGGGGCTTAGTCAGTTTCAGCTCAGGTCATGATCTCTTGGTCTTGGGAATGAGCCCTGTGACCCTCCCCTTGCTCAGCATGGAATCTGTTTGTCCCTCTCCCTCTGCCTCTCCTTCCCCCTCTGCTCCAACCCCTCCCCCCATCCCCTGTCCCTGCACTTGTGCGCTGTGCTCTCTCACTCTAAAATAAATAGTTAAATAAAATCTTTTCAAAAAAATAAAATCCTAGTTTGGATGTTAGATGCTAAATGCATTTAAAAGTTCCCTAAAACTCCCCAAGGCCAAAGGATTCCTCTTGAAGGAAAGGGGGAGGCATTAGTACCAGAAAATACATATTTTAAATTATTATTTTGATTAAATGGTGTTTGCTGCTCAGAGACTTGGATAGCCATGCCAAATGCAGTTAGTGGAAACAAAAACATTTAATTAAAAAAATGGGGGAGGGGTCATTCCTATGTGGGTTACTGAAAAACCATTGTTTTTAGTCAGTCTATACAATTATGAAAAGCATGAAAGTTAAATAGTGGAATGTGTACTGCACTCAATGGCCTCCAGCTTGACTGAGAAAGCCCGAAATGCCTGCTGGTCAGTGGCTGCCTCATCCTGCAGACTGCAAACTTAACCCTAGCCCAGTCCCACACATGCACAGGGGCAGGTAGAGCCCTGGCCAGCTTCCAGATCTGCACAGTCCTAGTGTGTGCTATCACAGGCTTTCACTGGGATGATAACAACCCAATAGGTTTACAACTTTTCGAGTAATCCAGGCCCAGATTTTAGAGGACAGATATGCACAGTTCTACTTGAGATTGTCCAAATTCATAGCTTTCATGGCTGGAAGTTCTTTAAAATTGTTATTATGAAAAGTTTCAAAAATACAGAAATGAAGAATAGTAGCATGAATCTCCACACATCCATACTTGAGATTTAACAATTGTCAGCATTTTCCTGTATTTGCTTCATTTCTTCTTCTAACGTGATTTTAAAGTAAATTACAGACATCATGGCATTTCTTCCCTCAATACTTCTTTAAACTATAGAAACAATTCCTTACATAACCATAATATCATTTCTTTAAAAGCTGACTTTATTTTTTTAGAGCAGTTTTAGATTTCCAGCAAAATTGAGTGGGAAGTGCAGCGATTTCCCATATATCCCTTGCCCCCCACACATATAGACTCCTCCATTATGAACACCTGTCACTAGAGTGGTACATTTGTGACAACTGATGATCCTACAGGACTCATCGTGATCACCCCAAACTCGTACTTTACATTATAATTCACTTTTGGTGTTGTGCGTTCTATTGTTTTGATAGATAGATTTGATAGTTAGATTGATTGATGTATAATGATATCGATCCACCATTATACCATCATGCAAAATAGTTTCACTGCCCTAAAAATCCTGTGTGTTCAGCCTTTTTGTCTAACCCCCCACCTTTGGCAACCACTAGTATTTTCATTATCTTCATAGTTTTGTCTTTTCCAGAGCATCGTGTAGTTGCGATTATAAGGTATGTGGCCTTTTTAGATTAGGTTTTTTCACTTCATAATATGCATTAGGATCTCTCCCTACATTCTCATGGCTTGATAGTTCATTTCTTTTTAGTGCTGAATAATATTCCATTGTCTAGATGCACCTCAGTGTATTCATCCATTCACCTACTAAAGGACAGTAGCTCTTGGTTGTTTCTAAGTCTGGGCAATTATGAATAAAGCTACTATAAATATCTATGTGCATGCTTTTGTGTGGACATAACTTTTCACCTAACTTGGGTAAATACCAAAGAGCACAGCGCTGCTGGACGGTATGACAAGAATATGTTCAGTTTTCTAAGAAACTGCCAAATTATCTTCCAAAGGGGCTGTACCATTCTGCACTCTCACCAGCAAAGAGTGAGAGTTCCTGTTGTTCCGCATCCTTGACAGCATTTGTTGTTGTCAATGTTTGGGGTTTTGGCTGTTCTTATATTTAAGTGTGTAGTGGTATCTTGTTGTTTTAACTTGCAATTACCTGATGATTATATGATGTCGAACACCTTTTCATATGCTTACTTGCCATCTATATATCTTCTTTAGTGTCATTAAGAGCTTTTCCTCATTTTAAAAATCAGATTGTTCATTTTTGTATTGTTGAGTCTTAAGAATTCTTTGGTTTGAATAACAGTCCTTCATCTCTTTTGCAAATGTTTTCTCCCAAGTCTGTGGTTCGTCTTCTTATTCTCTTGACAGAGTCTTTTGCAGAGCAGAAATTTTTAATTTTAATGAGGTTCAACTTCTCAGTTATAAGGCTATGGTTGTGATTTTGGTGCTATATCTAAAAAGTCCTTGCCATACCCAAGGTCATTTAGATTTTCTCCTGTGTTACCTTCTAGTTTTATAGTTTTGCATTTTACATTGAGATCTGTGATCCATGTCAAGTTAATTGGTGAGGGGCATAAGATCTGTGTTTACATACATATTTCTGATCGTTCCAGCACGGTTCATTGAAACGACTTTTTCCCTGCATTGTATTGTCTTTGCCACTTTGTCAAAGATCTGTTGACTATATTTATGTGGGTCCAATTTTGGACTATTTATTCTGTACCATTGATAAATTTGTCTATTCTTGATTAATATGTCTTTATCCTAAACCTTGAAGTCAGGTAGTTTCAATTCTCGCCATCCTGGCAATTTTGCCATTCCCAAAACACTTTAGAATCAGTTTGTTAATATCCACAAAATAATCGTCTGGGACTTTGATTGGGATTGGGATTGAATCTATGGACCAAGTTGAGAAAAATGAGCATTTTTTTGGGGGGGGGGGATACGACCTTTATTGAGTTTATCCACTGGAGTGGAAATAATGTCTGTACAAAACCAAATGTTTGTTACTCTAACTTCTGCATCACAATTAAAATCCAAACAGTTTTTTAAAAACAAAACCCACTACTTCAGAATCAATAGCTTCTTTGAAGCCACAATAACACTTAAATATGGTTAAGACTCAAACGCAGAAATTTGGTTGGTTGGAAAGCTAATTAAACTTCCAACTTGCTCAAATAGAATTACAAAAAGGCAAAATTGTGTTTTTCACAGCGATACAGTCCCCTAAATTCACCAACGCTGGACAGCTGTTAAGAGTATTTAGAGTCCCGAGATAATAAGGAATCCAGGCATCCTTGAAACAGTCTTTCTTTGTCCTTTCTTCACATTTGTGGATGTGTGGAATGACACCACCACCAGCAACTGCAGCCTTGATGAAAGAGCCCAATTCTTGATCTCCACCAATAGCAAGCTACAAGTGAGGAGGAGTAATACGCTTTACCTTTAAGTCTTTTGATGCATTTCCTGCCAATTCAAGTACCTCTGTGGTTCCTCTACTCCAGGATGGCTGCACTGTACACAGCAGCAGCCGCACCCACACATCCATAACTGGTTGTCCTAGTTTCAGGTGTCGATGAACACGGCCTACCGGGAACTGCAAGCTGGCTCTCTTTGAGTGGGAAACCGCCTTTGTTGTGGCCTTTCCAGAGTCCTTCCCAGCCTTACCGCCAGCCATTTCGAATTCTGCTGAAGCTCAGACAAGCAAAGCTGAGAAAGAACTAGTCGGACAGCCAGCGAGATCCCACCGCCTACTCCTTCATCGCACCGCGATTCAAACTGCCGAAAAATGAGCAACTTGACAATTTTGAGTCTTTTTATCCACGGACATCTATTTATTTAGTTCTTTGATTTCTTCCATTAGAGTTTTGTAGTTTTCCTCATGTATAGATCTTGTACATGTTTTTTGGATTTATACCTAAGTGTTTTATTTTGGGGGTGCTAATGTAAATGATGTGGTTTTCAAAATAATTTTTGTTTAAGTATAGTTGACGTAGGTAATATGTTTTTAATTTCAAGTTCCACTTGTTCATTGTTGATGTGTAGAAAAGCAATAGACTTTTGTATGTTAATCTTATATCCTGCAACCCTGCTATAATAGCTTATTTGTTCCAGGAGGTTTTTTGTTGTTGTTGATTTTTTCAGATTTTCTACATAGACAACCATGTTGTCTGTAAAAAAAGACAGTTTTATTTCTTCTATCCCAATCTGTGTGTTTTTCATTTTCTTGTCTTATTGCATCAGCTAGGACTTCTTGTACAATGTTGAAAAGAAGAGGGAACATTTTTATTTCATTCATGACCTTAGTGGGAAAACTTTGAGTTTCTCCCACATAATGATGTTAGCTATAGGTTTTTTTTTAGATGTTCTTTATCAGGTTGAGGAAGTGCCCTTCTATTCCTCCATAATATTTTTATGCCTAAAAAATTAACATGAATTCTTTAATATTATCTATAATTGGTTTCAAATATTTCCAAATATCTTTTTACATTTAGTGGTTCAAACCAGAATCCAATTAAGGTTGGCCTAAAATTCTTCTTTTAAATCATTTTTTAATGTGTATTATTTATATTGACTATGATAAATGGACACATATTTACCCCTTTTCAAAAGGGACAGATCCAGCATGTGGTAGGAAATATTTAATTGGCTTTCTGGGTCAGGTTGAGGGTAGATCTTACAGATTTTGCTGATTTCTGTGATGTAATTACCCTTACAATGCCCGAGTTCAACCTACCAATGTAATGCTATTGAATAGGACATTTTGAAGAGCTATGAGCAACTGGTTTTCTTAAGCCAGTGGGAACTAGCTCTGGCACACCACTGGTTGAATTGAGGGATTAAACCAACAGATAAAACCAGGGTGTGGCAGCTCATGTGAGCCTGGAACTGGCTAGACTAAGGACCATGGGAGCAGTAGGTGTGAAAGTAGGCCAGTCACAGATGAGAAGAGTAACTACATAGAAAGGTGGATGTTCACAGGGTGGGTCACCCACATGTTTTGAGGGCTGAATCTTGGTGCAGCTCAGAGACTCTTTTGTAATGCAAATAGCCTTCAGAGTCACAGTAACCCGCTCAAGAGGGGGCTGCCAAGGTTCTGTTGCCCTATGATAACAGTGCAGCCAGCCAGATCCAACAGTTTTCTGAGCCATGAAGTGCTGCATGAGGCTTGCCTGGGCTGACTTTGCCTCCAGAAGCTGAAATGAAATCAAAGAGAAAGGATAAATGGAGGCTTTTCCTTCTCTTTGGTGTGGGCCTATGTGATATAAGCATATTTTCCATCAAGAATTAGTTGCTTAGAGGAGAAGGATCCAAGCAAATCTGGACCAGGTGTTCACTCCGCTTAGTCCTCGAGCCAAGAAAAACCATTTTCTGGGCACTGAGAAGAAGGAAAAGGGGAAAGCTAATTAACGGTCCTCTTTCTAATTGTTTCTGCTTGTCCCAAGGACTGGGCTTTATTTGACCCTTCAAGTTCTAGTGGGCAATGGGACCTTATTTCTGCAGAGGATTTTCTGATGGTCATGAGGAAGTCACCCTGTGGGGGGGGCGGGGTTTAAAGATCGATGACTTCCTCTATGAAGTAAAAGCTTTACCTGCAGCAGTGTCTTTAGGAAACCAATACAGGTAACAGAAAATAAGAAATTCAGCTACTCAATCTGGGAAGGGCAAGCAGAAGGCTGTGGGATGTCACATAAGCAGGCTGATGGATTTTTCACAGAGTCGATGGGTGTTTTGGCAGAATTGTCCTGAGTGACTGGTTGCTTAGGCGATGTACAGACACAGCTTTCTTCTAACTCAATATGATGTCAATTATCTTTCTCTTTACCTGCTAGACTCTAGGAGAAATAAATCTGTATATTTTAGGAGGGTGCATATATTTTCTTTGTGAGTGAAATGAAACCAAGGGGATAATTTTAATAAATTATGAGTGCTCATTTATTCTGAAGGGGAGAAAAGAAAGGGTGATTCTCTTTCCAGAGCAGTCTCTTGATCTGTCCAATCTCTTAAAGAATAATTGAACCAGCAACAATCACTTCCATGAAGTATCTATTAATTACGCTGCTCTATAAACAGTCTCTGCATTCAGACATGCTGACTGCTAAAAACAGATCATTACATCAACAAGACTGTCGTTAGAGTTTTAACTACTCCCAGATTCAGATCTAACCCTGAAAAATCAGGGCTTTTGCTTTATTTTGCCTTTCCTTACTGTGCCCCAAATCTCATCTCACATATTCTGAAGTCTTTGCTTTCCTCCAGATTCAAGTCTTTTATCTTCTTTTCTTTTGTGTTATCAATCTCATACGGTATCCCAAAATATACCATTTCTCTTAAATGATTCATTTTTTTTTCTTATTCGGCAAACTCCCCGACAGCTGGCAGAAAAGGCACCACGAACCAAGCCTGATATAGTCCATTCAAGCCTGCATTTTTATCTTTCAAATGAGGAAGTTGGATTATGTGTCACTTAGGATTAGGTTCAGCTGTAATGGAGACCAAAATAACAGTGGCTTAAATTAAACATGGGGTTATTTCTCTCCCATATAGTGAAGCCTGGTGGTAAAGAGTACAGGGTTGGCACAGTAACTCCATGATCATCAAGGACCCAGGCTCCTTCTATCTTGTTGCTCTGACATCCTCCAAAATTGACTTCCACCTCCTGGTCTAAGATGGCTGCTTTAGATTAAGCTGGCATGTCCACATTTATTTAAGTCATCAGTAAAAAAGGGTGCACTGCCTCTGACAGGACACTACCAGGAGTCACACTCAATACTTCCACTTAAAAGCTATTGGATAGCTGCAAGAAAGTCTGGGAAATGAGGTGTTTATTCTGAGAAGCTACTGGCCAGCTAAAAATGGGATATTCTATTACCATAAAGGAACAGGAGAATAGATACTGGGAAGAGTTAGCTGTTTGTATCACAGATTAGATCTGTGATTTGAATTCCTGCCTTCAAAGTCCTAAGGTTTAGGTGTGTTGCCAGGGACTACTGTGGGTTTGAGAAGGGGTGATGTATGGGTAAATTTGCATAGGATCCCAGAAATTTTCTCAAAATCAGAGCATATGGATCCCCCACTTTGAATTGCATCTAACATTTCTGATGAGAGGTAGTGGTCTAGACTGAGAGCCATGGGCAGCCAACGTGTAAGAATTCTCAGAGCCCCAGGGTAAGAGGTGGTTCAGGGAAGTGCCCTCAGTTGGTCAAGGTGAAATTTGATTCTGGAGCAGGGAGCTAATTTGGACAAGGACACACTGAGCTGATGTTTAGACTGGTTTTCATCATTGACCTCATGTATGTAGCATTGACAGAAGCACCAGCAGCTGACAGCTGGGCCCTGAAATTGAACTGATAAGATTCTGTCTTTTTCCCCCTGAATGCGTTGTGATCCAAGTGATGGTTACAATAGAGTAGCGTTCTGAACCTTGGCATGATTGACATTCTGGGCCAGATGATTCTCTGTTGTGTATAGCTATAATGTTCATTGTACGATGATTAGCAGCATCCTTGGTCTCTGCTCAACAGACGCCAGTAGTATCCCTCCCATTGCAAAACCAAAAATGCCTCCAGACATTGTCAGATGTCCCCTGAGGGCAAAACCACTAGACTAGGATCTACGTAATGGTGCCCATTTTTATATTTGCTCATGGTTGTGTAATTTGGTGTCCACCCTTTCAAAAATTAGATGGGCTACATATCAAAGGCCTTAATATGTTCATGACTTTGACTTAATAATCCAATTTCTTGGTCTTTGCCCTAAGGGAAAATATTGCAGGAGGTTTTCTGTCTAAAAATGTTCCTTGTAATACCATTTTCAATAAAGAAAAGTTGGAAACAATAAAAAATATTTTAAAGTAAGGAACAAATTGAGTAAACCATGGTAGATCCTTGCACCCACTGAAATGCATATATGAGTTTATAATAACATGGGAAAATACTTATGATAAGAGAGCACATAAAAACTATGCAGAGGAAAAAAGGCAGGAAGGAATTCACAAAAATGGTAGACTCTGGGAAGTGGGAATTAGGACCAGTTTTTCCTCCTTCCATTTTCCTATAATTTCCAAACTTTCTAAGGTCAATGCGAATGATGTTATAGCAAACTACAAAACAAAACTTAAAAAAACAAAAACAAAAACAAAACAAAACAAAAAAAAACCCCACACCTGATTTTTTAAAAAAGTTCAGGTGGTCAAAGGAGGAAAGCAATTCTCACAGCATTCCTTGGGAAAGAGTACCTGTCTTGGAGCATCCACAGACCTTTATAAACATTCCTGGAGGGGCGCCTGGGTGGCTCACTGGTTAGGTGTCTGCCTTTGGCTTGGGTCATGGTCCCAGCGCCCTGGGATGGAGCCCTATATCAGGCTTCTTGCTCTGCTCACTATCTCTCTCTGTCATAAATAAATAAAATCTTAAAAAACAAAACAAACAAACCACTCCTGGAAGCAGCACTGTGGGCAGAGATGCCAAACCGTGGGTCATATGACCCTACCAGCCGGCATTGAAGGGGGAATCCCTAGTAAAGGCTCTGATAGAACCCACTCCACCTATGAGAAAGCTTGACCGAAGCCACTGTCAAATAAGAGTCCTCGATATTGGATAGTGAAAAACAGGCCAATCAGATCCTGTCTCAGGACGACTGCATAAATACACTCCCTGAGGACTCTTCTCTGCCCACTCCTCCAAGTCAGGAGGTTCAGGGCGGTATGCTGCTGAGTCCTGAGCTGTGAGCACTATTATCCTGGTTCCTCCCCAGACAGGAAGATGGCTTTCCTTACTCCGTCACTTTCTTACAAGAAGTTTCTGCCGTAGGTGGAGAGCAAAACAGCGTGGGACCTGTGTCTTACAAAGCTTGTTTCCCTTTGGGTGTGTGTAGTAGACAGTGCGGGGGCAGCTGGAGCCTTCCTCCCTGCACCTGATGGCTCCATAGGCCACCCTAGAGATGAGTGGCACAGGGAACTTGTATTAAATTCCAGATTCCCAGCTCCTCCCCCTAGATAATTTCATTTAATAGTCTTGGAAAATGGGGCACTCAGGAATTTGCACGTGAGTTCCCAGGTAATTCTGATGCATAATCCAATTTGGGAACCATTGTTTTACCCACTCCTCGAAGAACTACACCCTCATGCTCTTCTTCTGAAGTAATACTTAACAGTATGGAGGTTCCTCAAAAACGGAACTCTGTATCCCCATGTTCATAGCAGCATTATTCACAATAGCAGAAATGTGGAAGCAACCCAAAGGGCCATCACAGATGAATGGGTAAAGAAACAAAACGTGGTATAGACACCCAACAGAGTATTTTTGTTCAACCTTCAAAAGGAGCAAAATTCTGACACATTGTATCAGAGATGAACCTTGAAGACATTATCCCGAATGAAATAAGTCAGACAGGAAAGGACCAATATGGTGTGATTCCGCTTACACGTGGTTCCTAGAGAAGTCAAAATCCTCCAGACAGAAAGTGGAACAGCCATTGCCAGGAGCCGAGGGGCAGGAGGGGTGGGAAGTTATTTAATGGGTATGGAGTTTCAGGTTGCAGAAATGAAAAAAATTGTGGAGATATGTGGTGGTGGTGTTCTTAATGCCAGGAAACTGGACGGTTAAAAATGGTTAACAGGGTAAATTGTACATACAAAACCCCAAGAAACCAGCCAAACATCCACCAAAATAAAATCTGCAATTCTTTCTAGCAGGGAAATAAGCCAACATGAAGAAGCTTAAAGCCACGAAAAATCATTTTTTCAGGATTACAAAATACTATCAGTGACGAAAGTCTTTAGGAAAGAAAATTAGTTCAAAACACACTTCTTGTATCATATCGGGGTCCCTTATAAAATAAATGGAAATAGGAACAGGGAGAAAAAAGTAAATCTCTGGTTAAAGGGGAAAAAAATAATTCCTAAAAATTTATGAGCAGGTCTTTTTGGGTCTTGAACAATGTCTCTGAAATGTTGGGAGTTCAAAGCTTTCAGAATGCTATAGCCTCCTGCCCCCATTCTGCAGATGAGGGACATCTCTCTCCTGTAAACATAATCTGTCTTTGATGTTCAAACAGATTCAGAGACTCTGGGGTCTTCTTATGCTGGGTGCCAACAGAGGAGCCCCGTTCCCTGCATCAGCGGGAAACCCTTCTGGGTGCATGATGACTTGCTATATAGACTAAAGAGAGCCTGGTGAGTTGGGGACTGTGTGATCTAAAAGGGCCTAGTGGGCTGGGGGCTTGTATGAACGTGACAGACTACTATTAGGGTGGTTAGCTGCTTGTGATTGTTTTCCCAGCTGTACATAGAGCATGAGTGATGTTTCAATTTGGATTGGAACTGTCCTGTCTGTGTGAGTGAAAATCTAAAACAACAGTGGCTAAAACAACACAGAAGTTTATCTGGCAGTTCTGTAAATGCATCCAGAGCTAGGGAGTCTGGGCTGCTGCGGTGGCTCTGCGAAGCCCTTTAGGGATTCAGGCTCCTTCTGCCTCATCACTGCCGTCCTGGGCTCACAGCCCAATACCATTATTTGACTGTTAGGCTTCAGCCATCTAGTTGATGCTCTGGCCCAGGAGAAAGAGGAGGGGTACAGAGGCCCACTCCATCCCAAAACACCAGGTGCGCAGGACACTCCCATGTAAATGGAGTGTCCCAAGGGCCAAGAGCTGGCCACAGCTAGCTACAGGGAGGCTGGGCCATGCAAGCTCTATTCCAGGGAGCTGTTGCCCAGCTAGGAAGGAAGGGCTGATATTGGGGTGGATGATTAGCTGTCTTTGTTCCCAGGAAGACAGTCAGAAGATAGGATACTGGCAGTTCTTCTTGAGCCCTGTGCTGCATGTCTCTGTGAGACTTTTCCGGGCCCTCAGACCTCAATGTCTCTTTTAATTTTTACAACTTCCCCAGGTTTCTGTTATTTTTCACTTTACAAACAGAGGTACTAAGACCCTGAGAGCTTATGTCACTTGTCCAAGGCAGCTCCATAAACAGTGCCATTGGCCTCCAAATTCTTCAGAATCAGCTTTGGGTGGTCCCGAAGCCTTTTGTGTGTAACACCCAATGGTGCTAAGTAGCGTCTGGCCCTGGGGATGCCTGTGTTGGTCCACTGTGGGTCCCTCAATTCTGGGCAGCATCACCTCTAAACATATGTCTTATTAACTCCTGAGTCTGCTATGCCAGAGCCCAGGAACCCATTGTGCGGAAAGCTGCACATCAACCCTGTCTTTACCCAGGAAGCTCAAAACCCTCAGTTGGGTTGCTGCCTCGCTTGTTTTTGAGCTCATCTGACCATTCCAATGTGGATTTGCCATCCTACGTTGGGCTGTTGTACACACTTTAATTAAGGACATGCATGTGCTAAGGAGGAGGAGGCTTGTTCCAGACCTCAGAGAGACAAGGAGAAAAAGGATCATCCGTCCAGAGCTGGGTTCCCCCAGTGCTGAGATGTCTGTTGGTAAAGGGAAACATCTTGGAATGAGAAAGCTGGGGGGAAATATCCCCCTTTGGCGACTCCGTTTTCTCTTGCTGTTTGTATGAGTTCATTCCATACTTTCAAAGACTACTCTTGAGGGATTAGGGAATTACATGTTTAAATCAATGAAGAATAAGCCAAGAAGTGTAGCTTTTAAGAAAGATGCTGGTGTCCTGGGTTTTGTTCCAGCCCAGGAGCTGCCCCTCCCCCTCGCCTTTACCCCTGTCCATTCCCGCTGGTGGAAGTCTTCTTCTTAGGGGAAGTTCTAAGATGCACTGACAGCCCTGCCTTGCTGAGGGAAGACCACAGAGGCTTCTTTTCAGCTTCATGGCAGGGTTGTTCCATGCAGGGTTGGGGCTCAGTGCCTTAGCATCCCATCTCCTTTGAAGGAGCACAGAGTAGGTTGCACATTCCTTTCCCATACGTCTTTTCTTTCATGGATGACACCTCCACCATCCTGCCTTTTGGCTGCTACAGAGAATCCTCTAATTCTAGCTCTTAATTTCTGTTTTTAAATAGCCTTTCAACAGCAAACATAAAAGCAAATTCTTGTTTATTATTTAAAAAAAGTTTAGAAAACAGAGATACCTAAAAGAAGAAAAAAAAATGTGCCTCTTATTCTATTACCCAGAGATAATTGTAACCAATTATTCATACATCTTTCTAAGCACCTAAGCATATGCATGTGTGGATAAAAAGCTTTAGAGAAGCAAAAGTGAGGTCAGGCTACTTTACAACCAGCTTTTTGTCTTTTTATGTCAATAAATACATTTCTGCAGTATTGTTCTTAATGGCTGAGGCCAGTACATCACACCATCATTTTTTGTTTCTGTTGTTTCCACCTCTTTTTTTTTTTTTAACATGTAATGTATTATTTGCTTCTGGGGTACAGGTCTGTGAATCATCAGTCTTACATAATTCACAGGACTCACCATATCACATACCCTCCCCAATGTCCAACAGCCAGCTACCCTATCCCTACCCCCACCCCCACCCCACCCCAGCAGCCCTCAGTTTGTTTCCTGAGATTAAGAGTCTCTTATGATCTCCCTCCATGGTCCCATCTTGTTTCATTTTTCCCTCCCTTCCCCTCACAAGCCCCCACCCTGCCTCTCAAATTTCTCATACCAGAGAGATCATATGATAATTGCCTTTCTCTGATTGACTTATTTCGTTTAGCATAATAGCCTCTAGTTCCATCTACATCATTGCAAATGACAGGATTTTGGGGGGGGGTTGATGGTTGCATAGTATTCTGTTGTAGATATATTTACCACATCTTCTTTATCCATTCGTCTGTTGATGGACATCTAGGTTCTTTCCATAGTTGGGCTATTGTGGACATTGCTGCTGTAAACATTCAGGTGCATGTACACCTTCAGGTCACTACATTTGTCTCTTTAGGGTAAATACTCAATAGTGCGATTGTGGGGTTGTAGGGTAGCTCTATTTTCAAGTTTTGAGGAACCTCCATACTGTTTTCCAGAGTAGCTGCACCAGTTTACATTCCCACCAAGAGTGGAGGAGTTTCCCCTTTCTCCACATCCTCACCAGCACCTGTCATTTCCTGACTGGTTAATTTTAGCCATTATGACTGGTGCGAGGTGGTATCTCACTGTGGTTTTGACTTGTATTTCCCTGATGTACAGTGATGTAAAGCACTTTTTCATGTGTCTTTTGGCCATTTGGATGTCTTCTTTGCAGAAATGTCTGTTCATGTCTTCTGCCCATTTCTTGATTGGATTATTTGTTCTTTGGCTGTTGAGTTTGATAAGTTCTTTATAGATTTTGGATATGAGCCCTTTATCTGATATGTCATTTGTAAATATCTTTTCCCATTCTGTCAGTTGCCTTTTGGTTTTGTTGATTGTTTCCTTTGCTGTGCAAAAGATTTTTATCTTGATGAAGTCCCAATAGTTCATTTTTGTCCTTGCTTCCCTTGCGTTTGATGATGTTTCTAGGAAGAAGTTGCTGTGGCTGAGGTCAAAGAGGCTGCTGCCTGTGTTCTCCTCAAGGATTTTGATAGATTCCTGTCACATTGAGGTCTTTCATCCATTTTGAGTCTATCTTTGTGTATGGTGTAAGAAAATGGTCCAGTTTCATTCTTCTGCATGTGATTGTCCAGTTTTCCCAGCACCATTTGTTGAAGAGACTGTCTTTTTTTCCATTGGACATTCTTTCCTGCTTTGTCAAAGATTTGTTGGCCATAGAGTTGAGGGTCCATTTCTGGGCTCTCTATTCTGTTCCACTGATCTATGTGTCTGTTTTTGTGCCAGTAATACTTGATGATACTGTCTTGATGATGACAGCTTTGTAATAGAGCTTGAAGTCTGGAATTGTAATGCTGCCAACTTTGGTTTTCTTTTTCAATATTCCTCTGGCTATTCGGGGTCTTTTCTGGTTTCATGTAAATTTTAGGATTATTGGTCATTTCTTTGAAAAAAGTTGATGGTATTTTGATAGAGATTGCATTATATATCCCCTAATGTTAGGCAATAAGATTAGTTTATTATTCTATTTTTTTAAAAATTACTATCTTTAATCTTTATTTTTAATATAAATAAGATCTTAGGGTGCATCCTTGATTATTTCCTTAGAATAAATTCCTAGAAGTGGAGTACTGTGCAACTTTTAGGGTCTTTTAAAAAAATATATGTCAAATTTATCTGTAGAGAAGCAGTAATAATTTACACACATCTGCCATGTATGAGAGGATTCCTTGCATTCTGGTTCAGTGTTTTTCTTTTTTCTTTTTCTAACTTTATTTAAATTGAAAAAAAAAAGATTTTTAAGTAGGCTCCATGCCCTGCATGGAGCCCGATAAGGGCTTGAACTCACAACTCTGAGATCAAGACCTGAGCTGAGATCAAGAGTTGAAAGTTTAACCAACTGAGCCACCCAGAGGCCCTGGCACTGTATTTTTCTTTCAAGTTCTGGAAAGTTAATGACATTCTGTAATCTTTTGAGAAAGAACCACAATTGCAGATCTATCATATACAGAAAGTTTTCCTTCCATAACAACTCTATCTGAGAACTCAGGACCAAAGTCTGCCCCAAAAAGAGAGAAATTAGACCCAAAGTCAGATTATGTCTATCTCAGAACATTCTCTCATTTCTATCAGCTCCTGAACACACATCTGCCCAAACCACTCTCTGTTATTTATGACCTAGGCTGGATTCAATGCTGACCTAGATAGAGAATACTTTGGATCTCATTACCAGCCCTCTGAACCATCTGGTCCTAGCTAAACACATTAGCCTGCAGTTGGAAACTTCATCACTCAACCAGCTTTCTGCTTGCCAGTTTTCTAATAAAAAAAATATTTCCTTGCTTTCTACACAAAAATAAAGGGTGTGTTTATTTTTACCTGATAGCCAAGTTGCTTTTTTTTTTTCAAACCTTGGCAATCCTGCAGATTTCGTCGCAGCATCCTGAAAGCCCCAGGAGAGCGTGGAAAGAGAAGAGAAAGCATGGATTCCTGTAGTCACAAGGACTTGGGCTGGAGGAGTTGCCTCTGCATGTTATCTCACTTATGTTAATACTTAAAATATTTGTGCTTGGGGAGAAATCCCAATTATTTTCAAAACCGAGATTCTGTTCTTCACTACAAGCATTTTTTCAAGTTCCTAGAATGAACTAGCGGATTGTTCTTCCAAGCTCATAAGCTATTTTTATCTACAGCAATATGGAGCACACACACACCTGTTTGCACATACACCTACCTGCATGGACACTTGGCTTCATTATGTTGAAGGTAGTGCTAAGAAACAGTAAGCTCGGTGTTTTACCACCAATGTAGAAGTGTATTGTTGGGGCACAAAAGACTGTCTTCCTTCATAGGTACTCATTTTCTCAAATAATACTTTGGAATCTTATAATCAGTCATATGGGGGGAAAAGACCTAGTATTAGAACCCTCTATTGTTAATTTTGTTGTGTTGTTATGGTCTCTATTTAATCATTTCTTCATCAAGAGCCTACTGGGGGCAAAGCCCTCTGCTGGATGCTGTGAAAACCATGAAGACAGAATCCCTTGTCCAGCTCTGTCACCCATCAGCTGTCATGAAAGTGTCATTTTCCTTTACATGGTCTGTTTATGCACCTTTAAAACAAGGCACCTGGACTTATTGCTCATGGAGCACTAATTCCTGGACACTTGTGGGCTCCTTCTGGTGGAGTGACAAGCCCTGCATCCCCTGCCACAAGTCGGAGAGACCCAAGGCTTATTCTGGAGGTGAAGCAGGTCAAAGCTGCAGGGAACTACGCCCCAGATATGGATGCAAGCCCTGGTCAGCCCAACAGATGCTGAGGTCGCACCAAGGTGTCTGATCCAGCATCTGACATTATTTGTAGTCATATAATAGTGACTTTATGAAAGGTTTGACTACAAAGACTTCCAGAAAATACACAGTGCAGGTAGAAGGGTGTGATGAAAACTCAGGCACTCATTGTCCAGATCCAGCCATTTGACTCGATCCCCTCTTACTCCCTGACTCTGTGAATCCCAGATCCATGTCATTTCAGCCATAAATACTTCAAAGTGCATCTGTAATTGGAAGGACTTTTTAGAAATGTAACTACCACAAATCACTCCTACAAAATTAATAGTCATTCCTTAATATTAGATCAGTTCTCTTAAAGATATCTCTTTAGTGTGTTTTGATGTGTTTTGTTTTCAAATCAGAACCCAAACATGGCTCGTGCATTTCTTTTGATGCTTCCTATGGCTTAGGTCTCTTTTTTTTTTCTTCAAGATTTTACTTATTTATTTGAGAGAGAGCACACACACAAGCAAGAGGAGGGGGCAGAGACAGAGAGGGAAGCAGACTCCCCGCAGAGCAGAGAGCCCAATGTGGGGCTCTATCCCAGGACCGTGGGATAATGGCCTGAGCCAAAGGCAGATGCTTAACTGACTGAGCCACCCAGGTGCCCCTCTTGGGTCTTTTTTATTCTTTAACAATTTCCATTCTTTTCTTCCCTTTTTCCATGCTGTTGATTTGTCATGGATACTAGGTCATTTATCTTGTAGAACATCCCACATTCTGGATTGGGCTGATTGTGTCTTTATAGTGTTGCTTAATTTCTTCTTCAATCCCTATATTTTCTATAAACTGTTAAGAGAGCCAGAAGCTTGATTAATTTCAGGGTCAGTTTTTTAAAGGCAAGGATGTGTCCAAGTTGGTGCTGTGTATTTTACATCACATCACCTTAGTATGCGCTTAAGGCCCAGTTATCCTATTTATAGTGGTAGATCAGAGGGCCCAAGTGATTAGGTAAATAGACCACCTTGACAAGAGGCAGAAGGGATGGGGTTTGGACCTTCTCAATCTGATCTCCAAATCTATACTTTGAGTCACTACCCCATTCTGCAGGAAGGACAAGTGCTCCATTTTCATACCTTGCTCTCTTCCTGAAGTCCCTGTGACCTGCATTCGTGCTTTCTCAGTACCAGAATGCTGTGGGTTGGCTTATATAGATTAAACTAGGGAGAATGACAGGTGCAACGGTTTCAAGTATCAAAAAGGCCCAGCATGTGGCTCCTTGTCTTCTCTCCCGGTTTGGTGGAAGTCATGAGAGGTGGGAGGATCTGGAGAGGGTCTAGCATCTGACAAGTTTTCCTCTCCACCTGCTTTTCCCTTTGGCCCTAAAACCTTCAGGCTCCAGCTCTGAGTGTATTGCTTGTTAAAGGGATTGAGGACTGTACCAAATGTTAACACATTTTCAGGCTTCATGCAGTCTTTATTGTGAATTTCCCATCTCCTTGTCTTGCCTCCTCTTCTTTTTTTTTTTTAAGATTTTTTTTATTATTATTTGACAGAGATCACAAGTGGAGAGACAGGCAGAGAGAGAGGAAGGGAAGCAGGCTGCCTGCTGAGCAGAGAGCCCAATGCGGGGCTCGATCCCACGACCCTGAGATCATGATCTGAGCTAAAGACAGAGGCTTTAACCTACTGAGCCACACAGGTGCCCCTTTCTTTTCACACACTCTTCTGCCATGGTTTTTCTCATATGGTGAGATGGGGTTTCCTCTGGGCTCATCCATCTTGTCCCTTCCTCAAGGGACAGGGAGCTTTGGCACAATCCCACAGTGAACTTGCACTTCCAAATATAGCTGAGGCAGCAAGGGAAAGGTGGGTGTCATAGGTTCTGCCCTCTGAAGTCTGTGAAGGTCCCAAACCTGGGGGTCTACCTCCACCCTGGAGGTAGGGAAAGAGCTGCACAAGGGAACTCCTTGTCAGGTTCTGGGCTCCCCGAGTCCAGGTTGCTGAGGAGAGCAGAAGGCAGAGAAACAAGAGAAGACAGAAAGGCCATCTGAAAGAACATAGAGGAATCCATTGCACCTGCCTCTGGCCCATCGGTTTCTCCTCAGTTCACCCAAGTTGAAGGTGTGTTCTTTCCATCGAAGGGTGATCAGTACTGTAGGCCTCCTAGATGTGGCCATGAGAGAGGGAGCAGCTGGACATTTGTTCTTGCAGTTTGTGGTGGCTATTATCTTCCGTGCCCTCCTCTCCTTCGTTTGCAACTAATATTTACAGAGTTTCTGACAATTTGCAAGGCCAGGGGCCCTCAGGGTGCCTTCAGGAGGGGAGAAACAGGGGCAACACTCACAGTCTATTTGTCGAGGTTCCCCCACAATGAAGTGGCTAAGCTGGGGATTGAACCCACATCCCTGGAATGCTGAGTGGCTTCCCCTATGACACCGTCCCTGTATACAAGCTTCACTTCAGAGAAGTAAGAGGGGCTTGGGTGTCACTTTCTTCAGGGCCCAGTGACTCTTCTTTTCAGGCTCTTAGGTGAGAAAGCCGATTGCGTTTGCTCTGCCTGTGATCAGTATCCTGTGAGAAAGGGTCAGCTGGCTGTTCAGAATGGGAAAGAATTTTCTGTGAGTGCCCCCCTTTTCTGCACTAATTAATAAATGCATTTATACAGCCCACTGGGGCCTCTCAGTACACATTCCTTGTTGCTGTTATGGTTGTTGATATGGTTGGTGATTTGACTTTTTAAATTTAAAAATCATATTCCTGCAATTCCAGGAGTCACATGTGCTCATTTTGAAAATATTAGAAAAACAGAGAAAAGCATGAAGAAAAGAAAGCTTGCCCAGTCTCCCACTGTCCTGAGTCAAGTGAGGGTTTCCTTCGGTCTTCTTGCCACCTATCCCCCTCCAGATCCTTGCCGCACTCTCCTCCTTGTCTCGCACCATATTGGCAGGCCCTGTGCCCTCTCCTAGGGCTGGCTTCAGCTATATGGGAGACCTGCCAGAAGGAAAGAGAGTAAGGTTGAGGAATTTATGTCCCTGGTTCTCTGTACGCAAGATCACCTCTGCTGAAGGCCACTGCTCCTCTCAAGACCCAGGGGCCTAATGAGACACCCTCTCCTTGCAAATTCTGGTACGTAGCCCCGATCTCCTTCCTTTGAGCCTAAAAGTGGTGAGGCCCCAGCCACTATACCACCAGCTGTGCTTCCACATACCCACACTTTTATAAACAACCCCTCCCCAGATCATCCTGCTATGAACGTGCCATCTGCTTTTCGGCTGGGAACCTGACTGATGCACCTTCGGACTCACAGACATTTTGAGGCCTTTCTCTGGAAGTCTTCATTGCTATGACATTTTCTGAGGTTTCCAAAGCACTGGATGAAGTGCCCAGAATAAACTTGGGGGTCCTCAGGAGAAAGGGCGTTTAATTTCCTGACTGCCACCTAGTACCCCCACCACTGCACTGGCATGGACTAGGACGAGGCCCATGTCCATGTGTTGTGGTATGAGGGATTCTACACTCCCACCCTGTCCCAAACACCCCAACTCCTGCTGTCCCTACACCTCCATTAAAGTCACTCCTTCAATCACCAGGATTTCTCCATAAGGTCCCAGGTAGAGAGGAGGAGTGACTGGGTCATGCTGAGGCCTTAGCATGTAAAGCCACCTCATGCCCCCACTCACTGTCTGGCTGAGCCTTCCTGCCCCTCTTGTTGCAGTTTTGATGAGGCCTCCCCCATGAAGCCTCTGAGCCCTCCATCCTAGCTAGGGGTCCTTCCTCATGCCTCTTACAACAATGTCTTGTACCTTTCCTGAGGCTGTGAGGCCTGCGAGGGCAAGAACTGTGTCTTACTCACCATTCCTCCTGGCACCCCCCATAACACTTGGCACATGATACATGCTCCATAAATAGGCTGGATATTACACATTTGGGACACCATCCAGAATCATATTTCTCCACTGGATCCATTTTGAAAGGACTGTTTCCAGTTGGAAGAAACTTGATTTGAACCAGCCAGCCACTTCTTCCTTGAATATTGTACCCATCCCCACAGGCACTCATGTGAATGGACCCCTAGACAGGTGAGTTTGGTGGAGGTGGAGGTGGACCTTTGTCAGGGCCCCTTGTGGGATTGTCAACACAGGAGGAAGCAGAGGAGCAAGGGACATGGGGAAAAACTATTCTATTGCTTTCTCAAGAGCCAGGTATATTTTTAAAAGGTCACGGCTGCTGACAGTCACAGGAAGATAAACCTCAGAGGCAATTTCAGTCTTCTGGGGTCACTTCTGAATTTATCTACCTTATTTAATATTACCCTTTAATGTGGGGTGAGGGGAGCTCTGTGCATTAGTGAAATATTAAAAACCTCTCTTTTTGAAGAAAATACTCTGTATTGGCATAAAGCCACACTGAAGGGTTTACAAGAAACAAATTTAGTGGTGACTTCTATGGTGAGCAGTGGACGAATCCATACAGACTAGGGAGTGGTGGGAACGAAATGTCTCAATTCTGCCTTTTAGTATCATGTTGACTTTTGAAACCCAGGAATTTATAATCTATTAAAAAATAAAATTACATTTAGAGAACCTTTCCAATGGAAAAAAGATAAGAACTTGTTTGCAATAGCATCACCAGACAAGTAGCTTGCTTTTTAAAAATTTTTATTTCTCTTTATTATTTATTTATTTATTTGTTTGTATTTTTAATTTATTTTTTATTTTATTTTTTATTAATATATAATATATTGCTTTGCTTTTGCAATAGGGACATCAATGATTCCTACCTGAACCACAATGTACACATATCTTCCAATCTAGTTATTAGACAATTATGGGCACCAACTACCAATGGGATGAATATGGGATCCTAAGCACTGAAAAGAAGATCAGATAATTGGTTACCAACTGCAGTACATGGATAACATAGTAGCAACAACTGATGAAAGCGATAACTGAGCTTGCTTCCTCCTCAGTGTGGGCATTCTGGCCATGCACAGTGAGGCATGCCCAGAAGGAGCTGTGCAAGTTGCCACATGTGGCATGACTGACGGAATCTGGGTCAGAATGCAGAGTAAAAGTATTCTAGTCACACATTAATTTTGGTTTGCAAATTCCAAATTCAGTCATCCTTGGTGATTCACTTAATAAGTTATTGGTAAGAAGCGATGAGTTCTTCATAAACAACAGTTGAAGGATGGTGTGACATTCAATCAGACAAGCAGAAGTAAGGACTCCCATGTTTGGAGAGCAATTTGCATCCATCACAGAATTCATGCATCCCACCAGTGGCCTTCCAGCCCACTTGGAAAATGACTATGTTAGAATTTCCGTATTGCCAAAGTCATAAAGAATTTGAACTCTGATGGAAAGGATCACTCATCCAAATCATGCTTTTTCCTGGTGGGAAGTAGCCCTTCAAATGAGGAAGGTCTCTGATGTATCAGCTTTGGCATCTGGAACAACTTTTCTAGAAGGAACTTGCTATGTGAGCTAGCTGCAAACACTCGGGAAAATCTTTTCACAAGCAGGTTATAAGGTAGGTGTCGAGTAGCTCCACCCCTTCCTTACACTGAGCCACGCTAAGCTTCCCAAGGCAAGGATGATAGAGTTTTGAGGCAATGGATTTAGACTCCCTTGTTTCCCTATGCCCTAGTCCTCTTGACCCTCTAGGATGCTCTAGGATCTACCCAGCATCTGCTTTGATTATCCTGTCTCTCAGGTCTAACTCTACACTTGTCCTTTGGACTTGGGGACACTCTTGGGCTTCTCCAGGTTTGACTGTTGCATGCTATCTTTTGGCACTGACACTCACTTCCCACATCTGCTCACCCAACCCATCTCCAATTCTACATCCAGCTCCAGTGGCCCAGAGGGGAAGTGGCATGTACTAAAATGAAATCTTCAAGGTTCTTGAATCCAAACTCTTCTGCTCCTTGCCACCTGCCACAACCAACTATCATGTATGCTTAGGGACAAGTCTACTCCAGCCATGTAGGATGAATCTGTACTCTCTAGGAATTGAGAATATGTGTGCATTTAGGGTTGACAGTCCGCTTGTTAAACACGGAATTATGTCCCTGTCACATGATACAGCTATTGTCCTGCTGCCCTGACCACCTAGACTCTTTCCCTAGAACTTCCAGGACCTTCATCTAATCCTGCAGCTTTAGGAACACTGCCTGGCCAATGGAGTGTGGAGGTGGGCCTAGTGCCCTGGTTGGGTACCCTGGCTGACCTCCATTCTGATTGGTCAATACCTGAGCGTACTAGTTGCTGTATGTATTAAATAACCACCTTGTGCAAGTGAGCCATGGGCAGGATTTCCATATTAAAAAAATGAAAAAGAAAGAAAGTCAAGGGGCTGCTGTCAGGTATTCCCAGCCAGCAGCCTCTTCTCTGTAAGACTGCCCCAGAGGCGTGAGGGTTTGTTTGCAACAAGCAGATGATTTAGTAAATATTGCTTTTGCCAAATCCCCAGAGGCTCTTGAATGTTAGGTGCTAATAAAGCCCATGTTATTATTAGGCATGTGGTCTATGTAGGTCATTGCTAAGTACCATCATGACAGAGAGCAAAGAAAATAAGCTAAGCCCAGACAGAAGGTGGATGGGGAATGGCAACCCTATCTCCAAAGAGGAAACATGCCTGAAATCTCTGTTGTTTCCTGAAGGACTCTGTTTCTTCACCCATAAAATGAGGGTCATGTGAACAACCCCCTTTGCTAGTGTCTTGGGAGTTTGGACAAAAAATAGGTCTTTTCAGTGGGGGGTGGGGGAACCCACTGGGGAATAGCACTGGGAGATCCGACCCCATCCTCTAGCTGTAGGCTTTCAGGGGCAGCCCCATTGGAACAGTGTTTGGCTTTCGTTTGACCTAGTGGCCCCAGAGAGGGAGTGTGGATGTGAGCACAAGCAGGAAATAGCTCCAGGAACCCAAGCTCTGGACTGAAGGAAACAGCAGATGTGTGTGCCTGATTCCGTTCGGACACAGGCTTTTTTCAGATGTTCGCAGGAAGATGACTTATGTCAAGCTCTCAACCATTTGGACCAAGTTCAGGATTGTTCTTGAGGAAGACCTCTTCCTGAGCAATAAGGAACACACGCGTTTCCCAAGCATCCTGTTGGGCGGTGACGTGCCCTTCCTTCCCATGGTGCTCAGAGCTGGATGGGTGTCCGTGCTGGCGGGAGAGGCAGCTGGATGGTCTGGAGCTGGGAGAGGGTGCTGGGATTGGGGGCGTCTGGAAATATTGTTGGATCCCAGATTGAGTAGGATGTTCCCAGGGCTGAAGGAAGAGGGAGGACAGAAGGAGGCGGTGAATCTACCTGAGCTGATAGCAACTCTGGGGGAGATTTCCAGCAAACCTGGGGCATTTCATCTGAGCCTGGCAAAGGATAGGAAATATTCAAGAGAAAGAGCAGGAGGAGCTGAACTCAAGCCATGCTGCAGGGAGGGGATAGGCCGCAAGGTTTACATGACAGCAGAGCCCAAAGTGAGCCCTGAGCATGCTCCATTTTTTTTAAACACGAGTATAGTTGACACATGATGTTACATTAGTTTCAGGTGTACAACTTAGTGATTTGACAGGTTTATATGTGATGATATGTTCACCACAAGTATAGCTACCATCTGTCCCATTACATCTCTATTACAATATCACTGACTGTACTCCTTATGCTCTGCTTTTTTTTTTCCTTAATAATTTTTTTATTTTTTTATAAACATATATTTTTATCCCCAGGGGTACAGGTCTGTGAATCGTCAGATTTACACACTTCACAGCACTCACCAAAGCACATACCCTCCCCAATGTCCATAATATGCTCTGCTTTTTATTCTTGTGATTTACTCATTCTATAACTGGAGGCCTATATCTTCCTCTCCCTTTCACCTATTTTGCCTAACTCTCCAATGGCAACCATCAGTTTGTTCTCTGTATATATAGTTCTGATTCTGCTTTTTATCTATCCGTTTAGATCCCATTTATGAGTGGAATCATACAGTATTTATCTTTCTCAGCCTGACTTATTCCACTTAACATAATACCCTCTAGGTCCATCCATATTGTCTCAAATAGCACACTCTCATCCTTTTTATGACTGCATAATATTCCTCTGTCTGTGCATGCATTTATGCACATTTGTGTCACATTTTCCTTACCCATTTGTCTATTGATGAACACCTGAGTTGCTTCCATGTCTTGACTATTGTAAACAATGCCGCAGTAAACATAGGGATGCATGTATCTTTTTGAGTTAGTGTTTTCCCTGGGTCAATAGCCAATAGTGGAATTATGGATCGTATGGTATTTCTATTTCTCTTTTTTTTTTTTTTTGAGGAATCTCTATTCTATTTTCCACAGTGGTTGCACCAATTTACATTCCCACCAACAGTGTGCATGTGTTACCTTTTCTCCACATCCTCACCCACCCTTGTTGTTTCCAATTTTTTAAAGAAAAACAAAAACTTGTCTAGTGTGTATTCTTCTTCCTCCATAGAACAAGTGAGGGAACCTTTAGTTTTAGGTATTAAATGAGCACTAGCAGCACTTACTTTGGGCCAGGCACTCTTCCAGAGTTTAGTCCCCAGGAGAGGCAGAGCTACTGTGATCACCCTCATTTGACAGTGAAGAAACCAAGGCACAAAAAGGGTTAAGTGGCTTATCCAAGGTGATGACAGACAGGATTGGACCCAAGGCAACCTGGCTTCCAAGTGTGTGCTCTTGGCGCTTGATCTTTTAAAAACAGACTTTATTTTTTAGAACAGTTTCTGGCTTACTGAAAAATTAAGATAGTACAGAAGGTTCAATACATTCCATACCCCATTTTTTATATTTATAAATATATTAGCTGGTACATTTGTTATGATTAATTAACTAACATATTTTAAAAAGATTTTCTCTACCTACCTATCTATCTATCTATCTCTCTATCTCTCTATCATTTATCTAGAAAGCAGAGGGAGAGGCAGAGGGAGAGAATCCCAAGCAAACCCTGCATTGATTGAGGAGCCCCACGTGGTGCTCATTAATGAACTAATACTGATACATTATTAACAAAAGTACATAGTTGATTTGGATTTCCTTGGTTTTTACCTAATGTCTCTTGCTGTTGCAGGACCCCATGCAGGATGCCACATTACACTTTGTCCCCAGGCCTTCTTAAGATCTTCCCCATTGTGGCAGTTCCTCTGACTTCCTTGTTGTCAGTGGCCTTGATGGCTCTGAGGAGTCCTGGTTAGGTGTTGGGGACACATTTGGTGATTTTTCTCACAATTAGACTGAGGCCTAACCTTGACCTTTGATAGTGACAGGGAGCTCTTGTGAGGCAGGTATAAACTCAACAGGGACATTTCTGTTGCTTTATTTGGCAGAATTCCATACTATGTCAACTTTTTCTCTTACATCTTTGCTTCTTTTCAGAAGGAAAAGGAGACTCCTGTTTTGTAGTTGTGCTGAGTCATCTGGTTCCATTTAAAAGAAGTCATCCTAACTCAGGCTCTCTGCTGGTGAGAGGCCCTTGGTCAATGTTGGGCCCCATGTTTCAGGGTCACAAATTGCACTTGGGTCCTTCAGCTCTCCGGCCTGGCCTTGTTCATCACCGCTAAGACTGGGACCCTGAAGCCCAGGTCTGATGCATGGGGGGCTGCCTCCCAGCTCCCAACACTAGGCTCTGTCTCTGCAACTCTCTGTCTCTGCTATCTCTGTGGAGGCATCTCCTCAGCCCAGCAGAAGCTCTCTCAACTTCCTGCCTTCCTCTGGCGCTGTCCTGGTGGGTGGACCCCCCAGCCCAGGCGACAGACCACACCATCAGAGGGACCCTTCTAGGCCAGCCTTCCCCAGGGAGGACTCCAGTACTAAAGATGTTTACACACTAGAGAAGTGCTTGGGATGTGGTCTTGAGATGATAAAAATATACACAACCTTTTAAAACCATGGCAACACAAGAGGCAGGAATGCTGCCAATTAAAAAGCATTTAAAATATGGCTCCAGGCTGCAGGTTTGGAAATAAAGTAGACCAGGAAAACAGATGGGTGGCACAGAGTCCTGCCTTCATGCTCGCCTGTGCGGCGGCCCAGGTGAGAGCCCCACCGAGCTCCAAGCCCAACTCCCTATAAATATTGCTCATGAGTGAAGAAAGGGTGTAGCATGGGCACAGACCCTACTTCCAATCCCTCTGCTCCTTCAGTAGGGATGGGCAGGGGCCTAATAGCTTCCCAACCATTCTAATACCACATTGAGTCACTGATCTCAATCTCCACCTTTGGCTGCATCCATACCCTTTGTTGTGTGATTTTGTGTATCCTCCTATAATTTCTGGAAGGGAGCACTTCTTTGCCCCAAGACTTTGGGCTTGGCCAGGGATCTTAGCAGATGTGACGCATACAGCGGTTTGAAATGTGCTGGTATGATTGGGTGTGACCTCTTGTGCCTCTGCCATTGCCAGGAGAAGAACATGCCCCAGCTAGCTTGCTGGTCCCCGGAAGATGAGAGACATGTGTCACAGACCTGGACCCCAATGGCAGCCTGGAGCCCAAGCCAGCTGATGCCACCCAACATCTCAAAATGTGGCTGACCTACAGTGTGTGATTAGAGGCTTAGTTGTCTGCTGCTGATGCTTTCAGTCATTTATCACCACCAGTAGCTAATGGATATACATATCCCCTTCAGTGCCTCTTGGACCCCTACACAGGAGGACGATTTCTGGGAAGAGGAGGCATCATGGGAAACCCTGTCCCAGGAGACCATTCCTTCCTCATGTGAGTCTCGATAGTGATGTCACAGTCACTGTGACTCACCTCTCCTGAAAGCATTAGTGTGCTAGTAATAACAGTAATTAGCATTCACCTGGGGTTTTACAAGCAGGAGCTAACGGCAACATAGAACTATCTCATGAGGTGGCAAGGCCAGGATTATCATGTCCATTTTGCAAAGAGAAAATAAAAAACAGACAAGGTGGGTGACTCACCAGAACTGGACCAGGAGACAGCTGTCTGGAGAAACAACAAGATAAGGAGTTCCTTGTACCCAGGGGGAAGTCATGTGTGTGTTTTAATTTTTATAACCTTTTCTTTAAAAAAGGGATACATGCCAATTGTAGAAAAATAGGGAAATAGAGAAAGCATAAAAAATGAAATTTCCCATTCTACCTCATGGTATTTGGTTTATTTCTCTTTGTGATTTTTATTTATTTTTAAAGATTTTATTTATTTATTTGACAGAAAGAGAGAGAGAACAAGCTGGGGAGCAGCAGGCAGAGAGAGAGGGAGAAGCAGGCTCCCATTGAGCAGGGTGCCAGACACAGGACTCGATCCCAGGATGTGGAGATCATGACATGACCTGAGCCAAAGGCAGATGCTTAACAGACTGAGCCACCCTGGCACCCCCTCTCTTGGTTATTTTTAATGCATGTATGTTTATTATATATATTTTAGAAATTAAAATCTTACTCTCTATATAAGAGCATTTTGTGCAGCATTCAAAACTCTTTAAAAAAACAGTTTTTAATGTATAGTATTTTCTGTGGACTTACTCTAATTTGTTAAGCATTCTGTATTGCGAATGCCACTCGTTTCTGATTTTTTGTCATTAAAAACAATGTTTTGGTGAACATCTTGGCTGCTAGAGGAGATAATTGATGTATTTGATGCACAGTACATGGTATGTGCTCAATAAATAGTAGCTGGTATAAATATTTGTCTAAATCCCCAATGACTTCCTTAGAATAAACTGTTTAATCAGCTTTAACATTTAGTTCTGATGCACGCTTTCCAGGAAGATGTCCCAGGCACTCTTACTAATCATGGTGCTATAGTTGTCCATCCTACAGGCTCCACACTGTTTTCTTTCAAACAAACCATTACTAATTTGACAGGGGAAAAAGAGTAGTTCATTGTTACATTCTTTATTACAACTGAGGCTAAAAATTCTCCCATAACTATCAACCATCAGTAACACAATGGAGGGGGAGGGAGCCATTGGGTCAGGGCCTGGCAGAATAAATAGTTTCAAATAAATGAATTATCAAAGGTGGGCTACACTGTGGGTAAGAGTAGAACCACTAGGGCTGTATGTGAAGGCCTGGAGTTGTGGAATTGTTGCTTATATAAACAGGAATTTATTCCGAGTCTTTCCTTGCTCAATTGAAACTACTTTCAAATGGACAGAACTCTGTGGTAGAAAGGAGGTTTGGGAGTGTCTATCAGGGTGCCGAGAAGCAGGTGCTGAAATTTGGAGCTGACCAACCAGCCAGCGTGAACCCCAATCAGGAAAAGGAGCCCCTGGTCAGCAAACCAAGAGACTGGGGCTGCCAGTGGTGTCTTTATTCCTGCGGTCTCCCCGCTCATAGCCCAAGCACACGCTTGTGGCAATGGGGTGTATTTGGGCTCTGCTCTCCAGGAGAAGCCAGGGATGTGGGCTGGAGCTTTCCCATCTGACTGCATCATGATTTGACTCAGCCCCCGGCCTGGGTGAACTGGGTTAACCCTTGCCAACTTCCCATGTTTCCTTCCTCCTGGTTGGGCTGAGCTCCCCCTCCTCCTTCCTCCGCCATGTCTCCTTCACCCCAAACCACAGCTCTCTTGTAGTATTTGCTACCCTGAATTGTAATGTTTTGTTTACCAATCACAGTCCTCTCCTTGATTCAAGCTACTTCAGGGTCTTACCATCTTTGTATCTTCAGCAGCTGAGCGTGAGAATGAATGAATGAATGAATATACACTCCAGGAGCATCCAAAGTGCACCAAGGATAAACTAAGCACTCCAAACCTATTTAGGAGAAGTAGCTAGAGGTTATTGTCTATTAATATGTTTCATCACAGAGTTCTATTGAATTGGGGAAGTTACAACTCAGATGTTAGACTCAGTGGTTGGTTGGGGTTTTGACATCACATATCCACATGCCCTTAAGGTTTCTGTGTTTGCTCTGATTTGACTTTACACTGAGCGCCAGCTCTTAACTAAAGCAGGATTTTTTTTAAAAAACCATCTGCCCAGCTTTCCCTTAAAGCAAGTTCTCAAACTGCTCAATATCAGAATCACCAGGAGTACTTGTCAACACACGGAAAGCTGAGCTTTTTCTTTTTATAAGGATTTTTAAATTTATTTGTTTGACAGAGAGAGAGATCACAAGTAAGCAGAGAGGCAGGCAGAGAGAGAGAGAGAGAGAGAGAGAGGAGAAAGCAGGCTCCCTGCTGAGCAGAGAGCCCCATGCGGGGTCAATCCCAGGACCTGAGATCATGACCTGAGCCAAAGGCAGAAGCTTAACCCACTGAGTCACCCATGCCTCCAGAGTTTTTGACTTAGCATTTCTAACAACTTCCCACGTGGTGCTGATGCCACTGGTGCGGGGACCACACTTTGAGACCCACTAGTCTAAATGTTCTAACATGGCACCTGTTAGATAAAGAGACAGATTGGCCTTCTCCCGAGGCCAAGGAGCTGGGGGTTTGAAATGTTTGGCCACTGTGCCAGGGCCCGGCTCTGTTTACCCTCAGGGTCAGGCTTGGACTATCTTTCCTTGGCAGCCTGCAGGGGCACACTGGAACATTCCAGCCTGTGTCAAAAGGCCACCAAGGCCTAAAAATCACTGTAGCAGAATCTAAAGCCTTCTCAGAATACCTACTCGCTTTTAGGAGAAGCACCTGAAGCTTCAGGGAAGAGAATTTTACATCCTGGGAAAACCCCATGCTCTGGGAGCCAAACCTTGAACAGGAAGCAGCAACCAGGGATCTCATGGGTGCCCCCTTCCAAAGGCCAAGGGACTCCTGTTTCTCATTTGTGAATGTCTCCATGTACTCTCTATGCCACCTGTGCCTGAGCCCACATCCTCTTTCTCTCTTGATCTTTAGAGGAGAAGGTGAGAAGGGCTAAGATATGCTTTCCCCATCATGATTCAAATAAAATCCGAACTCCTGACCATGGCCTGCCTGGTGCTCAGACCTCATTTCCCTGCTCTGCAGCCTCTCAGCTCCACTCCGGCCCTCTGGCCCCACTGCCGTCCCTCAGACACCACGCTTGTTCCCATCCTGGAGCTCTTCGGTTCCTCCGTCTGCTAAGGCAAGGACCCAGATGGCACGTGACACCGGTGGTTCAGGCATCCCCTCTCCAGAAAGAGCTTCCTCTTCACCCTCCATGAAACAGCCTCACCTCCCACCCTTTCCTTCTGTCCCTATCTTCAGAAGCACTTGTCACTGTCTAACACCACCTCCAGGGGGGCAGCCCCATGAATGCCAGAACCTTGTCTGCCTCTCTCAACCATGTCCCCAGCACCTAGAGCATGCCCAGCACACCATACATATTCAATACAGATTTATGGAATGAATGTGTAGACTCTACTGGATACACTATGGGAGGCAAGGTCTAGAATTCTTAAGCGATATACCCCAGACCTTGACCCTCAAGTCCAGATTCTGTCTGCAGGTCTATTTCTTAACAGCTTATTCAGATGGGAAGGACCAGGGCCATAAATGAGATTTCTGCCATCCTTACTACCCATCACCCTGAACAAAGCCCTCAACAGGTGTTGACCTGACCTGCCTCACCTGCAAAAGGGTGGGGTAACCTTTGTGTCACCTTGCCCCCCAGACCATGTGGCTCAATGAAGTCATTGCTGAGAAATACTATGCCAAGATAAAGGGGCTGACAAATTTGAGGTTTGGGGATGGTTGTACTTCCCTGTGGCTTTAAAATCTGTACACAGCATATAATTTTAAATAAGCTTTTTATTCTGGCAGTTTAAAAATCATAAAGCATTGTTGTCTTCATTAGCATAGGGTAAGCTGGTCACAGACGAAAAAAATGTAAGGAGTTACATTCAAAAAAGAAATCCTGGAATTTGAGCCCCTGCTAAGAATGTCTTACCTTGGTTATTTCTCTGCCTTCGTTTTCCTGCCCCTGAACACATTTGACAGCCATCTCCCCAAGGCAGCTGGGCTTTCTGCTTGGCATTAGGGAACTTAAGAATGAGTTAAAGAACAGTTTGGGGTCTACATTCCTCATCCCAGCAACAGTTGAGAATCTTAAAAAGTGATTTTAGTTGACTTCAGATAAATGGCTGGATTGGAGAGATCCAAACCGCCCCCCCCCACCATGTGGGTGAAATGGAGCCCCCCCATGGTTTTCAGGCCTTCTGTTTCTCACCTAGGCAGGGAATTAAAGGAGTAAAGTCTTCCTGGAGAAGACCTTGGGTGTTGGGTTGCCAGGGTTGATAACTCTGACAAATAAAAACGTAAGATGTCAGTTTCATCTGAATTTCAGATGAGCAACAGATCAGGTTTTATTATAAGCATATCCCATGAGTTATTTGAGACATACTTATACTAATAAATATATATATTTATGGTTTATCTGAACTGTAGGTATAGCTATGTGCCCTCTGTTTTATCTGGCCTGCCTACCTTGAAGACCTCTTCTGATCTTCAAGTCCTCAGTCCAAAGAATGTAGGGTCAGGGACACTGGACTTTTCCTAACCCACTTTACTCTACAGATAAGAGATGCTTCGCTCTCAGTCTCCACTCCAATTCCTTTTCCTTCCTTCCTGGCCCTGGCCTGCTGGTCAAGGGCAACAGATGGATATGACCTTAGGTAACCCATCTGCCTGGGCTGCTGCTGAGATGCCGCCCACGCAGCCACAGTCCTTGGAATCAGCAGGGCATTTACCAAAGCGCAGAAGCCAGGAAAATGCTCAGGTCCTAAGACAAACCAGGGCAGGAGTGTTTTATGGATGCTGGGAGCATTTGATTCTTAGATAAAGGGCCTATGACACCCAGAACACTTCCCTGAATGCAGAGCAAAACTCCCGTCAGTCTATTTATTTTGGTATTACTAAACACCACCTTTCTTACTAATAATACCTCACACTCGTGTAGTGCTTTTCATCCAGAGATCTCTAGGTGCAGTATTAGCATTAAGGGGCCCAGCCCTGTGACCCTTGGATTATGTAATTATACAGAGAGCTTCCTCGGGTGGAAGGGTTGGCCCTTCATGGGATAGACCTAGATGGAAACCAGGAATAGTGGGGTCTAAATCTGAGGCAGGGGGAGAGGGGACAGAAATTTCAGTACATGTTCCCCACCCACCCTATGACTCTTTAGCTTCTCAGCTATAAGACTGGCCCTGTCTTCTTCTTCCTTTGCACCTCCAACATTTAGCACAATGACTGGAATGTAGCAGGTGAATGAATGAGTGATAAGCAAACAAATTAACCTGAAAATAAGTTTGACCTTTCTTCCTTGCTTTCCTCCCTTGCAGATAGGGCTTAGAGCAGTGACTGTCAGTCCTGATTTGCTATTCCCTCCAATCATTTTGCTGTTTCTGGGCTCAAGGGTCCTCCTGATGCTTCCATTCCCAGGCTCACCTCCATCTCTATGTCAGAGGACTAGCCACAGGCTACTTACTGGAACAGCTTTGGCTCTGTCCCATATGACCCACTCCTGTACCCTTTAACCAATGACTGAGGGATATAAATTCTCCAACTCCCTCATTCCTGATGGGGATACTTAGGTGTGACCTATTCTGTGCCAACATTACCCTCCTAGGGACTTGGCTTGACATCATAGCCTTGTTTGTACTTCTTCCCTCCCCAGGCACGTTTCCCCACCCTACAGAACATGGAGGACACCAGGAACACTTCCTAATGAGTCACCTTCACTGGATTAATTTGTCAGGATCTGCTTCTGGGGAACTGAGCTTAAAACTGGATCATTTTTATTTCTTGGCCATGGCTCATTTTCCCCGTGATGCTGACTCTTTTTCCTGAACAAGGAAGGATCTTCAAATAGAATACAACAATAGTGACAGTCACACTCTACCTATTGGAAGAGAAGCAATGGGAGATAAGGAGCAATCCAGACTTTACAACTGCTCGGGTCAGAATATAGAATTTTGGCTTGGAATTTTCTTGAGCAAAGATAGGGCAACAAAGTAAGCTTCTAATTCTTACACCCATAAGCATGTGGCCCTCCTTATAGGCTCCCCACCTGAGAGCCTAGACAAACCTCTGCAGGAGCCAGAGTGAAGACCAGTGGTTCCTAAATGACCACCACAGGGTCTTATGATTGGAGGCCAGGAAGGACCTGGGTCACCTCCCCCATTTAGATCAAGGGGTCCTTGTAGCAAAGCCATGGCAGGTTCTGCACTGAGACAATGTGATGGGTTAGTGGCCATGTTTCCTCAAAAAGACTTTTAAAGAGTCATTTCTCCATTCCCTTGGGCTTTCCCGTCCCCAGACTTCCCATCTTTTGGAGATAAAGTTCAGATGTGGAGGGGCATCCAAGGGTTTCAGGAAAAATGGAACAGCATTTAATAACTTTCCTGACTGTACCATGAACACAATGACGGGGTAGGTGTTCCTGAGCTCCCTGGCATTTTATTAGTTTGTTATACTTCAAAGGGCTCTGGTGATGCTGCCGTAACCTACTTGGGAGGAAAACATTTATTATTAACATTGGTTTAACACTTAACTTTCTAGGGTATTTGTGGATGACACAGTCATACATCTGCCTTTTTATAGTGCTTCACAGCAGAGCACAAGACCTTCTGGCTGACACCTCATAGATCATCAGAATTAAGACCTCTAGGCAAACAGAGGAAAGTAGGGCGGGGGTAGGGTGGGGGACAGCAACTGGGGATGACTCAAATGATTTCCCAGTTAACTTTCTTTTAGAGAGAGGCTGTTTCCATTAAGGAGCAAATTATTCTTAACATTAAGACATCCTTGTTTCCGTGGCAACCTATAATAACTGGAAAGGAATGGTCTGCAGTGGCCATAAGGCCAAGTGATGCTTCCTACCTGACAGGTAGCTGGTGGAGATTAACCCAGACATGGGGTCAGCCAGGCAGGGGTCAACCTCCACCTGCTTGGCATTCAGCACCCTGGTGCTCCCATGCTAGCCAGAAGAAATCCAGAAATCAGCAAACCAGAGTGAGAGCAGGCTCTCCAGCCTTAATAAACAGAAACTGTATCTTCACAGTGTCGGGCTCTTTGCTAAAGATATTGAAAATGATGGCAGAAAAATGATCAACAAAAGGAAAAAAAAACTCTTTTTTTTTTTTTTAAACTGACTCCACTTCATGGTCCAAGCAGTGGCTGACATTTTGGGATCTCTTAGATCTGTCTATAAAAAGATAAGCAAGAGGCCGTAATTGTGTGGTTTCACATGCTCTTACACCCAGGAGCCTTTCTCACTCAGACTGGCCAAATGTGGCAAGCAGGGAGGGAGGTATTTTCTGCAGCCGTTTTGTAGAGATTGTGTTGGTCCAGCTTTATGTGGGTCATAAACTTATTTTGTACAAAGGACCCTGACCTGTATTTTGAGAAGAACAACAATCATTGCCCCTAAGCCCTGAGACCAGCAGTATCTTTGAGGAGGGACAAAAAAGAACCATGAAAAAGAAAATTTACTGACAAGTGGGTAAGAACCCCAAAACAACCATTTGGGGGAATTCTTGCACGAGATGACATAAAACCTTGCATCTCTCCCACTGATAAAGTGGCTGCTATTTGCTTTGGGCTGCCAGGAATCAACTGTGCGTAGTAGGAAATGTAACACCAAGCCATCTGCTGGGAGCCTTTTCTTGTCTTCTTTTGTCAATGGTATGACATTAGCCACACCATATGACATTTGCGCCATGCATCAAATACATGCCTGTTGCTTTCCAAACATCCTGTCCGGAGAGAACAAGAGCATATTACAACTCAAATAAGGAAGCAGGAAGGGGAAGGGCACTCTGCCCCATGCTGTTGCTGGTCAATAAGACTGCCGTAAAGGCGGTGCACTGGAAGATGGGGAAAGCAGAGAAAGCCTTTCATATTCTGGAAAAAAGGCAAAAGGTGCAGGGAGAAGCAAGGCTGCTCTTCTCAGAAAGATAAAAGCAATTACGTTAAGCCACAGCTTCCTTTCCCTGATGTTTTTTCTTCAAGTCCAGATAGCCAATCTGTACTGGTCAGTACCCAGTTATGTTACATTTGTTGTTTTCAATTCTTGAATGATGGGACACTGTCTGCAGAAACATGAAACACAAACTGTGCGTTAATGGGCATGACACAGAAGTCTTTCTGGTAGGGGGACTAGGAGTCTCATGCCAAGAGAGGGAAGGCACAGCTGCATTTGACATCACCCTTGTTTGGACGGCTAATCAGAGAGCACACACTACTCCAGAGGAAATGTAATTAGTTTGATTGGTCACAAAAATGGTTAAATGGGACTAGACTAATGGCGACTGATAAACCAGTAAGGGTCAGTGTAAGACCACTGGGCAACACAGCGATCTCTTCATCCTCTAGGACCTTATGCAAAGTGCTTATCTGACTTCCTCTGTGCCTTCCCCCTCCCCAAGCCCTCCCTTCCCTTCCTCCATTCCCTGCCCTCTCCTACCTACCCAAGCACCAACAGGGAGTCACCATGTCCCTCCATCCTGGCCACATGTCCTCCTTCCTCTCTGCTGATGCACGCAGGGTGGTGTTCTGTATGCAAAGGGGAGACCAGGTGAACCTTCTCAGCGATGCCTTTTCTACTTTCCTGGTAGCCAGTGGGGAATGCCTTTGAGTCACTGAAAGAGACAAGATGTGGGGGTGATAAAGGGAGAGTTTCTAAGAAACCTGGAGGTAGAGCTGGGTTGTGTGTGTGTGCAAATGTGCGTGCACACATTAAGGGACAAGAAAAATCAAGCCAGGGCTTAACCAGCTGGATTCCTGTGCAAAATCCCCAGGCTCCTGAGTCTAACAGCAGCTGGGAGGAAGGGGCTTCGCAGACCCCCAGCTGCCCTCCCCTGACTTATCTGGGCTCAGAGACTCCAAGGCCTTCCCAGTGTGAACTTCACCCCCACCCCCCCTCATGATCTTTAAAGTGTCACTAAGCCCTTTAAGCCAGGTTTGAGCAAAAGCTGCATTTTTAAAGAAGTAAAGTTATGAATTCCCTTATGAAGGGAAGGATTCCTCAACCCTGCTGTATACACCTGCTGTATACACCTGCTATACAACCCTGCTGTATAGACCTGAATATAGACACAAGAGGAAAAAAAGTGTGTCTCCCCCCAACCCAAGTCTTTCCTTGATTTATCCTGAGAAGCAGTTGAGCCTAGTGGTCCGGGACACGGACTGGAGGACCACATTGCCTGGGTCTGGCATCTTGCCTCTGCCATGGCAGGAGTGGTGAAAATGGGCAAGTCATTCAATTTCCCAGTGCCTCATGTTTTGTATCTGAAAAGTGGGGTAATAACTTACCTGCTGCTTGCATTTGCCAGGAAGCCTCAATGAGTTCCTACATATAAAGCTCTTGAACCAGTGCCTGGTCACCATAGGCCCTCTCTATCATGCGGATGGGCTGGGCCAGTTCCATGGGAGCGCACGGGTACCCGTATAATGCTTTGATGTCACCATCTTGAAATTATTGAGTTTATCTTTGAACTTGGGTTTTGGAAGAGAAGTCAATGAGACAATGGAGCATGCAGGTAAGCAGAGATGTGTGAACAATATGGATATCTGTCATTCCCCGCTGCTCCAGCTCAAATAGCATTTTTTTAAAAGATTTTATTTATTTATTTGACAGAGAGAGATCACAAGTAGGCAGAGAGGCAGGCAAAGAGAGAGAGGGGAGGAAGCAGGCTCCCTGCTGAGCAGAGAGCCCGATGCAGGACTCGATCCCAGGACCCTGAGATCATGACCTGAGCCGAAGGCAGCGGCTTAACCCACTGAGCCACCCAGGCACCCCTCAAATAGCATTTTTGATGTCCCATGAGCACAGAATTCCCACAGACCCACAATGAGTACAAGGGAAGCATGTTACCAATGTGACTGGCTAAGCAGGGGAAAGGAGGGGGGAGTCAAGCTTGCTGTTCAGCCACAGCTGGCTTTGACTGCAGAAAGAAAACAATGGTGTTCCAAGAAAGGCCAAGGAAACCTATCGTATTCTTACATTACCTCCCTGTGTTAACTAACCACCGACATTGAAAACGAGGATATAGAAGGAATGACAAAGACAAGGCAACCATAGTATATTTTCCTTTCAATCCTTCCCTACTTGTCAGTAAGAGAATGGTACAGACAGTGGATAGGATGCGTATGTTTCAAGAACTGAAATAAGAATAGGGGCCTGGGGGGCTCAGTCAGTTAAGCATTGGACTCGGCTTTGGCTCAGGTCCTGATCTCAGCTGAGCTTCTGGCTCAGCGCAGTCTGCCTGAGATTCTTTCTCTCTCTCTCTCTCTCTCTCGCGTGCGCGCGCGCTCTCACTCTTGCTCTCTCTCTCTCTGTCATTCCCCCCACTCTCTCTAAAATAAATAAATCTTTAAAAAAAGAAGTGAAATAAGAACATTATCACTCAGCATTTCCATTGTTCTGATAGAAATTAATTATATGTGCATTATGAATTAGGAGATATGAACTGTGTCATTTTGGTAATTCCACATCTGTGTTAAAAGCTCTTACAGAGGAGGAGGAGTCAAGATGGTGGAGAGGTAGCAGGCTGAGAGACATCAGGAAGCAGGAGATCAGCTAGATAGCTTATCTAACCATTGCGAACACCTACAAATCCAACGGGAAATCAAAGAGAAGAAGAGCAACAATTCTAGAAACAGAAAATCGATCACTTTCTGAAAGATAAGACCTGCGGAGAAGTGAATCCAAAGTGATGGGAAGAAAGACTGCAGGGGGAGGGGCTGGCTCCCGGCAAGCAGTGGAGCAACGGAGCATAAAATCAGGACTTTTAAAAGTCTGCTCCATGGAGGGACATCGCTCCAGAGGCTAAACCGGGGTGGGGGAAGCCCACGTGGGGTCAGCATAACCCCATGTCCCGCGGGCTCACAGAAGGACCGGGGGTGTCTGAGTGTCACAGAGCTTGCAGGTATTAGAGTGGGGAAGCTGGCTACAGTGACAAAGCCGAGGAGTGAGTTCTCAGCTCGGGGGTTACCTTGAACCGGTCGCAGGCTGGGTGAGCTCCATGCAAGACCAGAGGCCACGGAGACGGAAGGGACCAGGTGCTTTTCTCCAAGTGTGACCAGTTGAGCGCTTTCCTACAAGCGTGACCAGAGGCCAAGGAGACGGGGACGGTTGGGCGCTTTTCTCTGAGGGCGCACTGAGGAGCGGGACCCGAGCTCTCGGCTCCTCTGGGCCAGAGATTGGGAGGCCGCCATATTCATTCCTGTCCTCTGGAACTCTACGGAAAGTGCTCAGGGAACAAAAGCTCCCGAATGGAAACCCGAGCGGATTACTCAGCCTGGCCCCTGGTAAGGGCGGTGCAATTCCACCTGGGGCAAAGACACTTGAGAATCACTACAACAGGCCCCTTCCCCAGAAGATCAACAAAAAACCGAGCTAAGACCAACTTTACTTACCAAGGAGAACAGCGGAATTCCAGAGGAGGAGAAAGCAAATCTTATCTGGACAAAATGACAAGGCGGAAAAACTCACCACAGAAAAAAAGAACAAGAGCCAGTACTGAAGGCTGGGGACCTAATCAATACAGATATTGCTAATATGACAGATCTAGAGTTCAGAATGACGATTCTCAAAGTTCTAGCCAGGCTCGAAAAAGGCATAGAAGATATTAGAGAAACCCTCTCCAGAGAGATAAAAGCCCTTTCTGGAGAAATAAAAGAACTAAAATCTAACCAAATTGAAATTAAAATATCTATTAACGAGGTGCAATAAAAAATGGAGGCTCTCACTGCTAGGATAAATGAGGCAGAAGAAAGAATTAGTGACATAGAAGACCAAATGACAGAGAATAAAGAAGCTGAGCAAAAGAGAGACAAACAAATACTGGGCCATGAGGAGAGAATTTGAGAGATAAGTGACACCAAAGATGACACAACATTAGAATAATTGGGATTCCAGAAGAAGAAGAAAGAGAGAGGGGAGCAGAAGGTATATTGGAGAGAATTTCCCTAATATGGCAAAGGAAACAAACATCAAAATCCAGGAGATGCTAAGAACGCCCCTCAAAATCAATAAAAATAGGTCCACACCTCGTCACCTGATAGTAAACTTTACAAGTCTTAACGACAAAGAGAAAATCCTGAAAGCAGCCTGGGAAAAGAAGTCTGTAACATACAAGGGTAAAAACATTAGATTGGCAGCAGACCTAGCCACAGAGACTGGGCAGGCCAAAAAGAACTGGCATGATATATTCAGAGCACTAAACAAGAAAAACATGCAGCCAAGAATACTATATCCAGCTAGGCTATCATTGAAAATAGAAGGAGAGATAAAAAGCTTCCAGGACAAACAAAAACTGAAAGAATTTGCAAACACCAAACCAACTCTACAGGAAATATTGAAAGGGGTCCTCTAAGCAAAGAGGCCCTAAAAGTAGTAGGTCAGAAAGAAACAGAGACAATATACAGTAACAGTCACCTTACAGGCAATACAATGGCACTAAATTCATATCTCTCAATAGTTACCCTGAATGTTAATGGGCTAAATGCCCCAATCAAAAGACACAGGTTATCAGAATGGATAAAAAAACAAAACCCATCAATATGCTGTCTACAAGAAACTCATTTTAGACCCAAAGACACCTCCAGATTTAAAGTGAGGGTGTAGAAAACAATGTACCATGCTAATGGACATCAGAAGACAGCTGGGGTGGCAATTCTTATATCAGATCAATTAGATTTTAAGCCAAAGACTATAATAAAAGATGAGGAAGGACATTATATCATACTCAAAGTGTCTGTCCAATAAGACCTAACAATTTTAAATATTTATGCCCCTAATGTGGGAGCAGCCAACTATATAAACCAATTAATAACAAAATCAAAGAAATACATCAACAATAATACAATAATAGTAAGGGACTTTAATACTCCCCTCACTGAAATGGACAGATCATCTAAGCAAAAGATCAACAAAGAAATAAAGGCCTTAAATGACACACTGGACCAGATGGACATCACAGATATATTCAGGACATTCCATCCCAAAGCAACAGAATATACATTCTTCTCTAGTGCACATGGAACATTCTCCAGAATAGATCACATCCTGGGACATAAATCAGGTCTCAACCAGTATCAAAAGATTGGGATCATTCCCTGCATATTTTCAGACCACAATGCTCTGAAGCTAGAACTCAATCACAAAAGGAAATTTGGAACAAACCCAAATACAAGGAGACTAAACAGCATCCTTCTAAAAAATGAATGGGTCAACCATGAAATTAAAGAAGAATTGAAAAAATTCATGGAAACAAATGATAATGAAAACACAATGGTTCAAAATCTGTGGGACACAACAAAGGCAGTCCTGAGAGGAAAATATATAGCGGTACAAGCCTTTCTCAAGAAACAAGAAAGGTCTCAAATACACAACCTAACCCTACACTTAAAGGAGCTGGAGAAAGAACAACAAAGAAAGCCTAAACCCATCAGGAGAAGAGAAATCATGAAGATCAGAGCAGAAATCAATGAAATAGAAACTAAAAAAACAATAGAACAAATCAACAAAACTAGGAGATGGTTCTTTGAAAGAATTAATAAGATTGACAAATCCCTGGCCAGACTTATAAAAAAAAAAAAGAGAAAGGACCCAAATAAATAAAATCATGAATGAAAGAGAAGAGATCACAACCAACGCCAAAGAAATACAAGCAATTATAAGAACATACTATGAGCAACTCTACACCAACAAATTCGACAATCTGGAAGAAATGGATACATTTCTAGAGACATATAAACTGCCACAACTGAACCAGGAAGAAATAGAAAACCTGAACAGACCCATAACCAGTAAGGAGATTGAAAGAGTCATCAAAAATCTCTAAACAAACAAAAGTCCAGGGCCAGACGGCTTCCCAGGGGAATTCTACCAAACGTTTAAAGAAGAATTAATTCCTATTCTCCTGAAACTGTTCCAAAAAGTAGAAATGGAAGGAAAACTTCCAAACTAATTTTATGAGGCCAAAACCAGACAAGGATCCCATCCAAAAAGAGAATTACAGACCAATATCCTTGATGAACACAGATGCAAAAATTCTCACCAAAATACTGGCTAATAGGATTACATTAAAAGGATTATTCACCACGACCAAGTGGGATTTATTCCAGGGCTGCAAGGTTGGTTCAACATCCGCAAATCAGTCAATGTGATACAACACATTAACAAAAGAAAGAACAAGAACCATATGATACTCTCAATAGAAGCTTAAAAAGCATTTGACAAAGTGCAACATCCCTTCCTGATTAAAACTCTTCAAAGTGTAGGGATAGAGGGCACATACCTCAATATTATCAAAGCCATCTATGAAAAACCCACTGCAAATATCATTCTCAATGGAGAAACACTGAAAGCTTTTCTGCTAAGGTCAGGAACACAGCAAGGATGTCCGTTATCACCACTGCTGTTAAACACAGTACTACAAGTCCTAGCCTCAGCAATCAGACAACAAAAAGAAATTAAAGGCATCCAAATCATCAAAGAAGTAGTCAAACTATCACTCTTTGCAGATGATGAGACTATATGTGGAAAACCCAAAAGGCTCCACTCCAAAACTGCTAGAACTTGTACAGGAATTCAGTAAAGTGTCAGGATATAAAGTCAATGCACAGAAATCGGCTGCATTTCTTTACATTAACAACAAGACAGAAGAAAGAGAAATTAAGGAGTCAATCCCATTTACAATTGCACCCAAAACCATAAGATACCTAGGAATAAACCTAACCAAAGAGGCAAAGAATATATACTCAGAAAACTATAAAGAACTCATGAAAGAAATTGAGGAAGACACAAAGAACTGGAAAAATGTTCCATGCTCATGGATTGGAAGAACAAATACTGTGAAAATGTCTATGCTACCTAAAGCAATCTACACATCTAATGCAATCCCTATCAAAATCCCATCCATTTTTTCAAAGAAATAGAACAAACAATCCTAAAATTTATATGAAACCAGAAAAGACCTCGAATAGCCAAAGGAATATTGAAAAAGAAAGCCAAAGTTGGTGGCATCACAATTCCAGACTTCAAGCTCTATTACAAAGCTGTCATCATCAAGACAGCCTGGTACTGGCACAAAAACAGACACATAGATCAATGAAACAGAATAGAGAGCCCAGAAATAGACCCTCAACTCTATGATCAACTAATTTTTGACAAAGCAGGAAGGATTGTCCAATGGAAAAAAGACAGCCTCTTCAACAAATGGTGCTGGGTAGAATGGCTAAAAACAAATGGTGCTGGGAAAATTGGACAGCCACATGCAGAAAAATGAAATTGGACTATTTCCTTATACCATACACAAAAATAGACTCAAAATGGATGAAGGACTTCAATGTGAGAAAGGAATCCATCAAAATCCTTGAGGAGAACACAGGCAGCAACCTCTTTGACATCAACCGCAGCAACTTCTTCCTAGGAACATTGCCAAAGACAACAGAAGCAAGGGCAAAAATGAACTATTGGGATTTCATCAAGATCAAAAGCTTTTGCACAGCAAAGGAAACAGTTAACAAAACCAAAAGACAACTGACAGAATGGGAGAAGATATTTGCAAATGACATATCAGATAAAGGGCTAGTATCCAGAATCTATAAAGAGCTTAGCAAACTCAACACCCAAAGAACAAATAATCCAATCAAGAAATGGGCAGAGGACATGAACAGACATTTCTGCAAAGAAGACATCCAGATGGCCAACAGACACATGAAAAAGTGCTCCACATCACTCAGCATCAGGGATATACAAATCAAAACCACAATGAGATACCACCTTACACCAGTCAGAATGGCTAAAATTAACAAGTCAAGAAATGACAGATGCTGGCGAGGATGTGGAGAGAGGGGAACCCTCCTACACTGTTGGTGGGAATGCAAGCTGGTGCCACCACTCTGGAAAACCATGTGGAGTTTCCTCAAAAAACTGAAAATAGAGCTACTCTATGACCCAGTGATTGCATTACTGGGTACATATCCTAAAGATACAAATGTGGTGCTCCGAAGGAGCACGTACACCTGAATGTTTATAGCAGCAATGTTCACAATAGCCAAATTATGGAAAGAACCTAGATGTCCATCAACAGATGAATGGATCAAGAAGATGTGGTATATATACACAATGGAATACTATGCAGCCATCAAAATAAATGAAATCTTGCCATTTGCTACGACGTGGATGGAACTAGAGGGTATTATGCTTAGCGAAATAAATCAATCAGAGAAAGACAACTATCATACGATCTCCCTGAAATGAAGAAGTGGAGATGCAATGTGGGGGGGTTGGGGAGTAGTAAAAGAAAAAATGAGTGAAGGTAGGATTGGGAGGAAGATAAACCATAAAAGACTCAACCTCAAAAAACAGACTGAGGGTTGCTGGGGTAGGGGGGACAGGAGAGGGTGGTGGGGATATGGACATTGGGGAGGGTATGTGCTATGATGAGTGCTGTGGAATGTGTAAACCTGGCGATTCACAGACCTGTACCCCCGGGGATAAAAATACATTATAGGCTTATTCAAAAAATTAATTAATTTTTGAAAAAGCTCTTACAGATTTCATTTGAAACTCATTGTATAATAGAAAAATGCATGGTAGAATTCATGATAATAATATTTTATTCATTTATTTATTTATGTTTGCTTAGAACAGCATTATATGGCAAATAAAACCATGACAAATCAGGGAGAGACCACAGAAGAAAGGTAAAAAACCGTCTATTTTTGTACCTTTAATGATAGTTTTTTCTGCTTTTTTGAACAAGGGGTCCCACATTCTCAGTTCCCACTGGGATTTGGAGATGGCATAGCAGGCTGTGCCCACAGGCTAACTCCTTGCTTCAGCTTCTTGCAAGCCTCCTGCTTAGTGTCATTTCTCTGACAGCTGGGAGAGTTTAAAGAGAGGGGGTGCAGGGGCAGAAAGAGGGTTACTGAGGGGGAGGACCTGGGTGGCTCAGTCCATTACGCATCTACCTTCAGCTTGGGTCATGATCCCAGGATCCTGGGACCAAGCCACATGTCAGGCTTTCTGTTCGTCAGGCTTCTCCCTCTGCCTGCTGCTCTGCTTGCTTCTTCTCTCTCTCTGTCCAATAAATTAAAAAGTCTTTAAAGGGGGGGGGCTACTTAGGTATTGTCAACAGGGTCTGACATCCCAAGGGCCCTTAATTTCTCAGGAGAGTCCTTGGAGGCCCCTCGGCAACCTGTGAACAACACTGCCACCTGCTAAGAGAATGGTGTGGTATCCACCCCCACCCCCAACTGCAGCCCCTGTCCAGTGTTTGTCAGATGTCAAGTCTGAAAGGCAATTCCAACCCCAGGAAGGAAAGAGGATACAGAAGACCCACGTGGTGTGGGTGGGCGTTGCCAGCCAGGACCCACGCCTGGGGACCAGCCTGGCGCCTTGGTTTGAGTGGCAGGAGTACAGCGGGCTTGTTACTTCTCTTCCTGGGATCAAAATCAGACAACTCTTCTCTTTGGCTTACCAGGCAGTAAGTGGATCACGCCAGTGAATGTCAGTGCAAATTACAGCTCCAGCCTCCTGTCGTCAGCTTTGTGCTGCTTCTTGTCACTTTAATGCAAAGAGACAGCATGGAGCTGATAATAAGCCAGAAGGGTGGGGGCTTGGAGATGGTGGCTGCATCGGAGACAGGGAAAATGCATGTTGGAGAAATGGATTCAAGACCGTAAAAACCCGTAGCAATGATTTCCTTGATTGCCTGTTGGAAAGGGGACATTTAAGGGTGTCAGGACAACACTTCTTAGATATTCATGAAACTGAACAGCTACCTCTTCTGTTCATTCACCCACCCATTCACCTCTCCACCCATCTGCCCCAATCCATCCATCTACCAACCATCCATCCATCCATCCACCTACCCATCCATCCACCAACCATCCATCCATCCACCCACCAATCCATCTACCAACCATCAATTCATCCATCCACACATCTATCTACCAACCATCCACACATCCATCTACCAAACATCCATCCATCCACCCACCCATCCATCTAACAACCATGCAGTCATCCATCCACACATCCATCTACCAACCATCCACACATCCATCTACCAACCATCCATCCATCCACCCACCCATCCATCTGCCAACCATCCATCCATCCCATCTACCAACCATGCAGTCATCCATCCACACATCCATCTACCAACCATCCATTCATCAATCCACACATCCATCTACCAACCATCCATCCTCATCTGCTAAGGAGTGCTGGCCTAGGCCTCTCACACACTGAAATTCAGAGGGACTCATGATGCCTCCATGTGCTGCTTGCAGCCACTCTCCAAGGCTTGCCTCTAAGAAGAAACTTTGAGAACCAGAGGAAACAACTTTTTTCCTAGAAAAAAAACAAAAAAACAAAAAAACAACAACGTGGGCTTCAAGGCCTTTTAATTTTGTCCAAAACAGCCCAGGGATAGCTCAAAAGCTCCAGCTCTCCTCAATTAAGTTGCCTTTTCTAAGCTTGTGGGTGAATGTTACTGTTTCAGAGACCCTCTGCTGAGAGCTGAGACCTCCTTCCAGCCAGCAGAAGAGGAAGTCTTGTATTTTGCCGGCCAGGGTATGAGTGTGTCTGTGTGTCTTCAAGCCTTCATGGGTCAGCTCCCAGGAACATACGGGCTTGTTGCATCTCCACCCACATTACACATTTGAGGAACTGGTGCAGTTAAAAGAAGAATCCAGGCCTTCCTAGGGCTGTGCTGGTGAGTTAGTATCTGAGGAATTAAAAAAGGGACAAAGAAGGTAACAATACAGGACCCACATCTTTCTATCTTCTTAGGTTACTCAGTGACTTTGTTCATTTTTGACTGGTGCCCCACTCATTACTGGGTGATCTCCACTTTGGGACTTGGATGAAATTCCTCACTGTGGGACATGGGTGGTGGCTTCCTGGGCATTTATGAAGAGCTGGAAAATTGAGGGAGCCAGCTTCGTGTGGGGCAAATACTTTCCTAGGAGACAGATGATGCGAGCAGGGCAGAGAAATTCCTCCACCTTCCTTTCTCCCATGATCACTAGATCATGACTCCTTCCTGCTTTTCCAGAGAAGTCCCGTGCTAAGAGAGCTGGTGTCCCCTCCCTACTCACAGTGGAACAGGGGTTTTCACAGTGCATCATATGCATTCTTGTCTCTTTCTTCCCTCATCTCCATTGACCTAGGCTTGCTCCTTCTAACCAAATTATTAGAACCTTAGTCCTTTGTCAGGTTCTGCTTTCTGGAAGTCCTGGACCAAGGCAGTGAATATTCATGCCTGCTACGTGCCCACAGATGCTTCCGATACATTCAAAATGGACTATGGAACATGAACACTTATTCAAGAAAGCAAGACAGGAGTCCCCGATCACCTAGAAAATCTAAAGCTGAGTGGGAGTAAAGCTGGAGTGAAAAAAATTTCATGAGAAAAAGAAGGAAAAGGAGAATGAAGTGGGGATAGGGAGGTGCTTAATTTCCATGAGGACCTCTCCTCAGGCTGAATGTTCTCACCACATGGTGGCTGGCATCACCTAGAGCTAGGAATCCAAGAGAGCCCAGCAGAAGTCACCATGCCCTTTATGACTTTGCTCCAGAAGTCACACACAGCCCTTTCCATCCTATTGTGCTGTTCACATGGAAAGCCCAGATTCAGTGCCCATGGAGCATCCACAGGGCAGGGATACTGGGAGGTGCAGATCCTGGGAGAACGAGACCAGACCACGACAGCATCCTGGAACGGCAGAGCTGGGGCAGTGTTCAGAGATCTCTGTCTCAGCAACCTCATGTGGTATCTGAGAACCAAGAGGTCAGAGACATTAAGCAGCTTACTCCAGGGCTCAGCAACTCTTCTGGTCACACTTGATTCAGGACACCGCAGTGCCTGCAGGGAGGCTTGGAGCCCAGGGCTCACCAGCATCCCTGCGCTGACAAAGGCAGAGGCAATGCTTTAAACTAGAACTGCCGGATGAATCCAATGCAGAGCTGATTATAAGAGTTTGCTCATTCATTAAAGAGCTATTTATTGAGTGCTTTCCTTAGCCTGGCCATGTTCTGGGTGCTGGTACACGTGTGAGCAAACATGGGCTACAGCTTGCGTGGACCTGCCAGTGCAGGGGGAAAGGCAGACGTGTCGGATAGTCCTGCAAACAATGGGAGTATGACAAGGAGGGCAAGTGTTTTGAAGGGGAGATTAAAGCACCATGAGAGCACAGAATATGGAGTTTGTTCCAGCCAGGGATGCTTCTGCAAGGGAGTGGTGATTCAATTATCACTTGACAGCTGGCAAGTGAATCCCACGGTCGAGATAATGAATGTTGGTCTCGATGGGTTTTTCAAATATTGCATTTTCCACCTCCAGGAGTTTCATTTGGAGGTTCTTTGATAACTTCCATTTCTCTCACAGTCGAGTTCATGTTCTGCTTTAACATCCTTGAACACATTGATAAGATTCATGATGGCTATTTTAATACCCTTGCCCGCTGTTCCATCCTGTCTGCCACTTCTGGGCCTGTTTCTTTGTTTGTTTATTTGTTTTCTCCTGCTTACAAGCCATATTCTCCTGCTGTTTTGCATGCCTGTTAATTTCCTACTGGATGCCAGGTGATGCAAAATTTCCAGTGTTTGGTATTGGGTTTTGTTTTATTCCTTGAAAGAGTGTTGGACTTTGTTCTGACAGTTACTAGGAAACAATGTGATCCTTTCGGGGCTTGTTTTTGTTTGGTAGAAGACTGACTTGAGCATCAGAAGGAATGCTCCAAGGCAGACAAAGTCTCAGGTCCATGATGATGGGATGGTGGAGACATGAGCTGGAGGCCAGGATGGTGATAAATAAGCTACACATTGAAAGTCTGGGGGGCACAGCATCCTGACCTTGTAGGTTCTAAGACCTTGGGCTTGACCCATCAAGAGCCACGGGTGGGGAGCTTGCGCTTTCCTCCTCCACCTCCACCTCCACCCCAGGGTAACCCCTAACTCATTATAATGCATTTGTACTGCCGATACAGCCCTGCCTGATGGGAAAGCCGCCATGACCTCCTCAGCTGTGGGAGGAGTTTTCCAAATGACTGGAAGCAGCCTCCGTGAGAGACCACCCAACTCTGTCACAGCTCCTCCCAGCCCAGAGACTCCCAACAATGTCACATCCCAAAACAACCCAGGGACCAGCTCCACCTCCTGGAACCTGGCTCTTCCCCCACCTTGAGAGTATATTTCCACCTTAACAGAGAGCTCTGTGCTTGTGACTTTCTTTCTGGCTGTCTTTCCATGCGCTCCGATTCCCACGTAATTATCTTCCTGGGGAATCTAAGGACCAGACCGAGACCTCCATTCGCACAGCGCAGATTCTCTCACTGAATACTTTCAGGTTTAAGCTAGGCCCAGGACTCATGTAGATCTATTATTAAGGCAATACCCTTTTTTTTTTTTTTAATTTTAAAGATTTTTTTTCCAATTTATTTATTTATTTTCAGAAAAACAGTATTCATTATTTTTTCACCACACCCAGTCCTTACCCTTTTTTTTTTTTAAGGTTTTATTTATTTATTTGAGAGAGAGAGAGCATTAGGTAGGCAGCCAGGTGTAGGTCTTAGAATACACGGGTAGTGTCCTCAGAAAGGCATCGCCATGGGGCGCCTGTGTGGGTCAGTCAGTTAAGCGTCTGCCTTTAGCTCCAATCATAATCTCAGGGTCCTGGGATTGACTCCCGCACCTGGGTTTTCTCTAGGCAGTAAGCTGGTACCATTGCTGGATTCACCTTGTTTGTTCCCCTTCTCTCAGTCCTGCCTCAACTGTTGTCCAGCATTGGGAATTATTGTTTCACTTATTTTTTTCTGGTTTTCTAGTTGTTTAAGGCAGGGGTATGTAAGTAGTCCCTATTATTTTTTTAAACATCTTTATTGAGGCATAACTGATATAATAAACTGCATACATTTAACATATACAATGGACAAGTCTTAACATATATGTACACATAAACCCATCATCATATTCAAGGCAGTAAACATATCTATCACTCTCCAAAATATCGTCAAGTCCCCTTTCTATCCCCTCATTCCCTGCATCCTTCCCCCCAAGGCTGATCAACCCTGATCTGCTGTAAGCCACCACAGAGTAGTTTGCATTTTTTAGAGTTTTATATAAATTCCTATTTATAAGGACTTAGGTAAATATATTTAAAAAGCTTATTAAATAAGTTTTATATAAATTTTGCCTAGCTTGTTTCACTCGTTGTAATTATTTTGATTTATCCACATTGTCGTTTGTATCACCAGTTTCTCCTTTTTCACTGCTGAATAGTATTCCACTGCATTGCCAATACAGCAATTTGTTTGATTGTTTTGTTCATACGGTATCTGTTCGTTATTCGTTGGCATTTGGATTGCTTTCCAGTTTTAGCTATTGCAAATTAAACTGCTATTTCACACTCATGTGAAAGTTTCTGTATGGACATGTGTTTTTTTTTTTTTTTTACTTCTAACTTTTTATTTTATTTTTTTTAAATTTTTTTATTTTTTATAAACATATATTTTTATCCCCAGGGGTACAGGTCTGTGAATCGCCAGGTTTACACACTTCACAGCACTCACCAAAGCACACACCCTCCCCAATGTCCATAACCCCATCCCCCTTCTCCCAACCCCCCTCCTCCCAGCAACCCTCAGTTTGTTTCGTGAGATTAAGAGTCACTTATGGTTTGTCTCCCTCCCAATCCCATCTTGTTTGTTTCATTTTTTTTTCACTCAGTAAATACTAGGTAGTGGAATGACTGAAACATATGGTAAGTGTACGTGGATTTTTTCAGAACCTGCCAAACTGTTTTTGCAATGGCGTTTGTTTCAAAGCCAGTCTTTGTTTGTTTATAGATCTGTGTGGCGATGTGGTAAATCAATGAGACGTTTGGATGTCAATGTTCGCCTTCTTTTATCCCAAAGCAGTAAGCACGTCATGGCAACTGTCGGCATGATTCCTGCCAGCCCCCACCGGGTTGGAAAGTGGACTCTCACTACAAGGCGGGAGAGTAAGAGGGGAGAAGAGCGAGGGCCTTGTCTGTCAGGGCCTGGCTGACAGCAGTGGGAGAGGAGTCGGAACTCTTGGGCTTTTTTTGCTTTGAGGCATTTCAATGGAAATTAAAGTGAATTTGCTCTTTCTGGATCGTTCATCTCTTTCTTGTGATTTTTGAAAATATGAAACATGGGAGAACTTGGGTCAGGCTGTTTTTGAAGTTGTGAGCTGTTTCCTTGATGTTTGGGCTTTGAAACTCTTGTCTGTGAGCAAAGTCGGCCTTTGTTTCACCTCTCCCTGTTGAACAATGCCCATGAATTAGAAGGAAATATCCAGTAGGGATAAGTAGCTTTTCTTTGATCCACATACAAATTGAGCTTCCTGTAGCCAATAAGGGGACAGGATTCACAAAGGCCGGTGTGGCTCTGAACCACTCATCCTATTTAATGGGGCGGGCAGGGGTGGCTCGATTTTGAACCACCTCCCCCCCTTCCCCGATGCCCCGGCACAGGTGGAGTTTCCTTATGACAGCCACACACACCAGGCCTTGTTTCCATGCTTCCATCAATATCTCACACAATTTGAGATTTCTGGCACTTGGCAGTTATGTTTAAGTGCAGGGACCCTTGAAAGTCACAGTGCCTGGGGGGGTGGGAAGAACATGGTAGGAAAAGAGCGCTGATTCGCACCTCCATTCAGCCTTGCTTGGCATCCCAAGGATGCAGAATAAATGAGAGATCAAACGTCCAGAGCCCTCACATGCTGCCAGGTTCTCGGAGCAGGTGGCGTCTTCCCTGGAGTCACTGTCCCCTCAGGGACACCACACCTGTGACTCTGTGACTGGCTGAGCTCACAGGGCCGCTTGAGGAGATCCCTTACAGGACATTCAGGCCCATAGTCACAAACCACCCAGGACAGGAATGCAAATGACCTCCTTGTGGCCTTTTCTTAGCCAGACCAGATCAATCTGTGTGATTTTGGCTATAATCAGAATAGGGCCTGGCTAATTATTTTTAGTTTCCCCTGCTGGTTTTAGACTTTGTTCTTAACAACGATGTTGCCTTCCTGCTGAGTTCTATAGGGTTCTGCCTCCTACCCTCCCATCCACAAACATCCTTTGCACTGAGACTCCCAGCCCTGCAGACTAGGGCTAGATACATGGCCACTCACCCCAGCTTAGAGCCAGACCTCCTCACCTGGGCTCCCTGTAGACTCCCAACCACTGGAGTCAACCTGATTGACACGGGTGAAGAGTTCGACACAGCGCCCATCTGAAATGGTATCACAGCCGACGGTGGGTTGTTCGAGAAAAGAGGGCCAACCCCTGCCCTACACCCTAGTTCCCGAGCAGGTGAAAGATAGAGGACCCAAGGCACCTCCTTCTTGGCTTCCACCTCCTTAGGGATGCTGGTTGTGCTGGGGAAATAAATGCTTGATTGATTTTGTTGCCTCTGAACTGTTGGGATTGTGGCTGAATGATCACAGTTGTCATGGCAGCAAGCACCATTTTATTATCATCTGTGGCCTTTTCCCCTCTCCCAGGAAACATCTGACATGATTCTGGCCCATCACCCTAGTTCCGTTCCTTGTCTTGTGGTGAGGGCTGCTTCCTCCCTGCCTCTGATTATGGGGGGTTCCTGGTGTTGGGATGGGCCTGGCTGAGGCACAGGAGCGATGCGCGTTGGGGGTGGGATGAAAGAAGAGGGTCAGAGGAGAGACCCAGCTTGTCTGTGTCTGTTGGGGGGCGGGATGCACAGAAACATGCAGAGTGCTGTCTCTGGGAGACAGGGGAGGAAGGGACACAGGAACAGAGAAAGATGGGAGTGGACATGCGGAGGGGTAGGGGGGCCCTTGCTTGGACACACAGATGAGCAGAGCCCCTCCCATCTGCCAGCACCCAGCTCTCTGCCCTCCACAAACCGGTAAGTTCTGGAGGGCAGGGAAGCTTGTGTTCCTCGGTCCACAGCCTCTACTACGTGCCTCCTAAGAGCCAGCAGTTTGATGCTGAATGAATAAATGCATGAATGGACATTGGAACACTTTTTAAAAATTGTTATTAATGAATAAAGAAGCCTGATTGATGGGAATCAAAATCACTGGAGACAGATGGTCAGACTCGCATGCCAACGTGTGGCTTTGTTCCGAGAAGCTCCTCTTGGAAGAAGAGTGGGAGATAAAGCATTAGCTGGTCAGAGGGTACTGCTCCTCGAGGGAACGCCCCCATCCCAGGCGCCTTCCCTCAGGCTACCCCCTTGGTGTGCTGACTCTGATGGAAGCAAACCAGGCAGGCATCACTGGCCCTGGGGTAGGGAGACCAGTCTCCCTGGGGTCTTCGGCTCTGAGTCCCCCCCACCCAGAAGTGCTTTAGATTCCTGCCCCACTAGACTCTGACCCTACAAGACTTCCTACCTGCTCAAGGCCATGCCTGGCTGCTCTGTCTCCGTTTACGAGTGTGCATGTATGTGTACACACCCAGAGCCCTCGTGATTCCTGGTGCAGTCAGGGCCAGGTGACTGAATCAGGGGTTTCTATGCAGTGGACCCAGTCTCCAAGCCCCATGGAGGGAGGCAGGGGTGGCAGAGTCCTGTGTTCTGTGGTGTCAGTGATGGGCAAGGATGATGGGTCCTAGACCCCCTACCTGGGGAGCAAACACGGCAGGGCAGCTGTGGTAGAGGTGCTCACAGTGAAGCTGCTCTGGCAAGGACGGGGCCAATGGGCAACCTCTTGATCCCTCTTTCCATGACAGAGCCCCTCCCAGATGCTGTGCAGGTGGGCAACACTGGCGGATAGAAGGAAGCTGGGCCTGGGAAGCGTAGCCATCACTGGGACTATGGGGGACAGCCCAGAGCTCCAAGAGACAAGGCTCATTGGCACCAGTGTGCGAGGGACAGAAGGACCCAGGCTGCAAACCCCTTCAGACTGCACTGAAGAGGGAACCCCACAGCTGGCAGACACCCCAGCACAGCCAAGCAGGGTCTTCATGGCCTGGTGTTAGGTCAGGGGTTCAAACTGTGCTTCTGGGACTCTGAGATTCCTCGACAGTGTCCCAGGGGACCCCAAAGGGCTCAAGGGGATCCCAGGGCAGCTCCATTTTGTCCCTGTAACATACCAGAGGCCCATCAGTACCAGGGGTGCCCTCAGAATGATGTAGTGAAGAACAATTTAAGAAAAGACACATTGGTGGGGGTAGGGCAGTTGCAGGGTTAAGGAACCACTCCTGGGAAGGGTGAGGCCCCCAGATACTGCCACAGTGGGAAGCAGAAACCGTCTGAGGGGCTGGGAGCAGGAACTGGTGTAACAGAGCCTGGGGGACTGGAGCCCTGGAGGAGGGCTGGCCTGCTGAACACAACTGCTCATAGGCCACCAGGATGTCAGCTAGCCGGGCACCAACGCATGCTGTCAACAAAGCCAGCCTCTTGGACACTGAGCAGGGTGACAGGGTGGAGAGCAGGGTGGGGTGGGGTGGGGAGAAGAAAAAGCTCAATGTGAGAGGTAAAGGGAGAACAAGCAGTGTTTGGAGCATCCACAGAGCCAAGAGTCTAATAATAAGCAGGAAAAACCAAACTTGAAAGGCCCTTACACTAACTACAAATCTGGGTCCAACTCTTAACTCTGTCTCTCACTTGGTGATCTTGGCCAAGTCCCAACGGCTCTCCAATCCTGCACCCCTCACTGCACCAAGGGATGGCAAGGACTTCCTTGCTAATTCACAGTCATCATGGGAGGGCATCAGGTAATGACTGTGACCACCATAGGTAGGACAGAGAGCTATGTCACGATTGTCCCCATGTTGGTCCCAGAGCACCTCCTGGGGTGGAGATCTTGACTATTCTGGGCACAGGCCCTCCTGGCATGCTCCTTGGATGGGGGTGACAACAAAGAGAGGGCAAAATGAGAAAGGAGAGGGGAGGATGCCTCTGTTCTTGCATCCTGGGAATGTTTCCAGTTGTGATACTCAACCTTCAATTTTTTCAGATATGATCAGAGCTCTGTGTGACCTCATGCCCCAGCCCAGCCCTGGGAAGAGGAAAAGGATCACAGTGGTAAATCCCAGCTTCTGTCCAGCACTGGCAGCTGCCATTTTGTGGGAACAAACGGAGCAAAGGGGAAAACTGATCTATACTGATTGAACTCATAGAGGACTGATAGATAAACCCAAATGCTATATATTTGTGCTGCATTCTTCAAGTTCTTTGATATCTGAAAATCTGCTCCAGTGAAAAAAATGAAATTACAGTTTCTATATGGCTCAGCAGGTAGCATTGTCTAGAAAATAAAAGGATCCATTAAGCCCTGTTCTCAAGAAAGGCAGGAAATGGGGCAGGGAACAAGTGCGTTGTTCTCTGCACTTAGTAATTCTAGCTTTTTGACTCAAGCAAGGGAACTTGATTAGAGGGGAAATAAATTTGTGCTAAATGCCAACCCTTATTCTTCCCTTGTGGATGTAATGCAGATATTAGCCCCCACCCCCAGACCTCTCTCCCCGTCATGAACATCCGGTTAGAGTTGACTTGAGCCATCAGATCCATGGCTTTTAGGAAACTAGAGCTCTCCCCAAGACTTCTGTAGCCCTTACGGGGCCTGCGTGCTTGTGTCCCCTTCTGCCCCCTCCTACCATGCCCCACCCTGGCTCCTGCTTAAGTGTGTGTAACCCCTGTTCCGGGCTGCTACCTGCACAGCATTTGTCAAGTACATCATGAATTCTTCTGACACAAAATATTCATAAGCAGAGCAGAATTTGCCAACCATGTCAGGAGTGAAAGGGCTGGGAGAGGAGACAAGAGCACGTTTAATCAGAGTGACACCACTTCAAACCAACAGAAGAGCATCTGTGATCCTTCAGCCTCTGGCCACACTGACCTCCCCCGCTCCCTCCCGCCTCTCTCCATCTTCCCCCCCCCCATCTTTCCTTTATCCTCTCTCAGACTCCCCTGAGGACTGAAAAATAACTCTTGTGTTGTTTTGTATGGCAGAGTAGCTTCCCCTTCGAGACCGGGCACTCTACACCAAGCATTTATTAAGGTCTATTTTTCCCTCCCTAAGAGGCACTCCCATACTGCTGAGATGAGAGAGGCGTTGGATCTCTTTTCCTAGACAGACCCCCACTGCCATTCTTCATCTCCATTTGCTCTAAGCACTCCAAGGGCTGAGCTGTCATCAACCCAGCCCAGACGTCGCTCTCCTCAGGAAAGCCTTCTGACGAACTCCTTGTTAACTTCCTGGCTGTTTGTGGGAGATGCCAGCTGTGGGATCTTGGACAAAGTGCTGAATCCACTCCCACCTCTCTGGACCTCCCTGGGGAAGGGAATGACAGGTAATATAGGAAGTGGTTGCAAGGATCCAGGAACAGGATTAACACGAAAATGCTGTCAGCCACAGAGCTCCGTGGAACTTACAAAGGCTTACTCAAGGGGCCACACTAGCCAGGATACCGAGCAAGGCAGCCATTGGTTGAACATATGACTTCCTTTCTCGATGATGGGGATGCATCAGCAGATGTCCTGATGCATCAGGCATTCTCGAGTGTGGTCAGAAGTTGTTCAGCTGGTATGCACAAGAACACCCGATGGGTAGAGAACTAGCAGTCCTGCCAAACGTGGAGCATCTTAGACTAGGGAGAGTCTCTATCTGAGGGATTTAAAAATGCCCAGATGTCTGCAGACAATCCTCGCCTCTGGATATCTTATAATTTATACCAAGTGCCAGTTTATTTTTTAATTTTTTATTTAGGTTCAGTTGACCAACATATAGTACATCATTAGTTTCAGATGTAGTGTTCAGTGATTCTTCAGTTGCTCATCACACCATGTGCTCTCCTCCATGCCCACCACCCAATTACCCTATCCCCTTACCTGCCTCTCCCCTCCAGCAACACTCAGTTTGTTCCCTAGGGTTGAGAGTCTCTCATGGTTTATCTCCCTCTCTGACGACTTCTCATTTGCTTTTCCCTCCTTCCCCTGTTGTCCTCTGGACTATTCCTTATGTTCCACGTATGAGTGAAACCATATGATAATTGCCTTTCTCTGATTGACTTATTTCACCTAGCATAATACCTTCTAGTTCCATCCATGTCAATGTAAATGGTAAATATTCATCCTTTCTGATGGCTGAGTAATATTCTATTCTATATGTAAATCACATCTTCTTTACCCTTTCATCTGTCAAGGGACACTGGGGCTCTTTCCGTAGTTTGGCTATTGTGGACATGGCTTCTACGAACATTGGGGTGCAGGTTCCTGTTCAAATCATACAAGATACATCTATACCTCTGGGATTAATACCCAGTAGTGCAATTGCTGGGTCATAGGGTAGCACTATTTTTAATGTCCTGAGAAACCTCCAAAATGTTTTTCCAAGTGGCTGTATAACTTTGCATTCCCACCAACGTGTAACAGTATAAGAGGGTTCCCTTTTCTCCACAACCTCACCAACACCTGTTGTTTCCTGTCTTGTTAATTTTAGTCATTCTTACTATTGTGAGGTGGTACCTCGCTGTGGTTTTGATTTGTATTTCCCCGATAGCAAGCACCAGATTTTTTTTTAAATTTCTCCTTTATTTTATTTCATTACACAAAATTATACTGTAGATTAATTAGAAATAATTGACAGATAAAAATAGAAAGGGAGAAAATGAATGTTATCTGCAGTTCCCTGCCCTCTGATGCCCAAGGAAAACCACTGTAACATTTTAGTGTCAGTGCAGCCTGATTTTCCCTGTGTTTACTTGGTGTGAACCTCTCCATGACACTTTTGTATACAGTAGGTCATACTTCTTTTATTTTTCCAAATTCAATTAAAACTATCAGTCAGTCACCCACCTTTTCATCCATTCACTAATTCAACAGATATTTGTTGAATGCTTATTATGTGCCAAGCACTCTTCTGGGTGCTAGGCAAACAGCAGTGATAGAGAACAAAACACTCTATAGTTGCCCAACTGACATTTTGATCAGGGAAGACAGACAAGAAACAAATGAATATGAAAAATAGTATGACAGCTGGGGATACATGCAATGGAAACTTCACAACAGGGGAAGGACTTTGGCAGTGTCGGGCAGGCTAAAACTCTCAATGGGGTGATCAGAGAAAGCCTGAAAGCAACAACCTGAAGGAGTCAAAGGACTGAACCATCTGGAAAGGATGGAAAAGAGTGTTCCAGCAGAGGAAACAGCATGTGCAAATGCCCTGGGGCAGAAGTGTGCCAGCCATGGCTTAAGGACAGAGGAGATCAGTGTGCCTGGGAGAGATAGTGTGTCAGAGAGAATAGGGGGTGGGAGGCAAGATAAGCAGGCCATGGAGTCGGACTGTACAGGGCCTTGTGGCTGAGAAGAATCGGGCTGTTCTTTGAATGAGATGGGACACTACTGGAAGATTCGATCAGAGCAGTTGGGAAAAAAAAGATTTAACACTGACAATGAACTGTACACGGGCAAAGGTAGGAGCAGGGGACATGTTATGAAGATATTAAAACAATACAAGTGAGAGACAATGGTTATTTGGACCAGGAGGATATCGGATGTGGTGGCTTGATGTATTTGAAGGTAGAACTGAAGGGGTTTCCGAGTGGAAATGGGAAATGGGAAAGAAGGTCAAGGTTACTCCAAGATTGCCATGAGGCAGCCAGAAAATGGAGAGATGGGGAGACTGTGGGAGGACCAGGTGGGGACACAGATCAGAAGTTGGTTTTAAAATGTTAAGTTTGATTAATAAATACCCATGTGAGATGTCAAGGAGGTCAGTCTGGGGTTTGGGGAGAGGCTGGGTCTAGAGACATAAATTTGAGTTTCAAAAGCAAAATTTTAATATTAAAGCCATAGGATCATCAAGGAAGTACCTATAGACGGAGACAAGATTTTGGAGTCAGTCTTAGATTAGCAGGAAGAGCCACAGCTCCCTCCTAGGGCACCCCAGATCCCTGCATGACCCAGGAACAGGTGCTGGGTTTACAGAGAAATGGTCTGATTTCCGTTCTGAAGTAACCCCTAAATTCCACTACAGCTACTGATCCACTTGCCTTTAGTGACCACATCAGGTCATGGGGATCACTGCACCGCTATGGCCACAGAGAGGTGGTTGAGCGGGGCCTCGTGATAACCTCACTCCTAATCCCTCTGATACCACCCCATCAAGTCCACCCCAAACTTAGGATCTCTAGGTCCCACACAGCCCGCCCCACATGGGTCCATATGCTCTGGGGGCTTATAGTCCAAATCCTTCTGATGTCCAGTCCCAGCTGCCTTTCCCTCCAGGGATAAGCTCCCAGAATCAGAGAGCTTAGCTTTACAAACCTTGAACAAAAGGAGTTGGTACCACTCTCTTGCTTCCAAAAGAGGGCCCAGAATGCTGAGATGTTTGAGTGGGCCCCGAGAATAGCATCCACTTTCTCATGTCCTCACTTGAGTCCCAAACCCATGGAGAAATTAAACGAAGGAATAGTAAGGCAGATGGAGACCAGAAGGTCACTTGTATTGATAAAGTGGATGTTGGAAAAAGAGGCTACGTGTCCTTCCACATTCTGAATCCCAGAGTTAAGATCTAACTCACCCAGTTCTAGCAAAGCCAGACTAAGACGCCCATCCTGTGAGATCTACAACATAGGAAAGTAGAAAGAGCCAAGAGGGTTTGGGCTATTCCTACCCAGTTTCTCCTTCCAAGCTCTCTATCAGATTAAGCTCCACCCTCCAGAGAGGGGTGACAGGATGGAAAGTTGGAGGGACGGAGAGAATCTTGTCATCCCAGGGGGCACTGCCTCCACATGGATGAAAGCATCTTAGGGATAAGCTATCGCCACTCCCAACTCCCCACCAACAAGGAGGGGAGTGATCAAATGATCAAATGATCAAATCATTTTAGATCATTTGGAAGTGATGATTCACTCTTCCAGGGATGAACAAGGAGACCCTGGCACAGGCCTTGTAAGATGATGAAAAACCAAACCCTGGGTCATGTGTTGACTTTGATATGCAGGTATGTGTGTGTGTGTGTGTGTACGTGTGTGTATATACCCATACAAATGGGATCCTAATGTACATATGTTCACAGCATATTTTATAACTCCTTTCCTTTAATAGTATATCAAGACTCCTCTGCCAGTAAAGCTACTTTTAAAAAAATCATTGTAATGGCCAAGTATCACTCCGCTGTATAATACACCCATCTTTTTGCAACCAGCCCCCTCTTGTTGCTCATCTGGCTCGTTTCCAATCCTTTGCTACTATTAAAAACTAGTAAAAAGTAAAACCAAAACAAAACCCCAAAATTGTCTGAACCTTCTTGTAGCTAAATTGTTTCATGTGCTTGATTATTCCTTTCAGCTAAATTTCTGAATTTGGAACTGTGGGTTAAAAGGGACGCATGTTTTTAACACTTTGGTTAAATTTTGCAAAATTATGCAGCAGGTACCGCTGACATTGCGCAACGTGCAAAGGATGAAAAGAAGGCTGCAGGCTGTGAGCCCTCCTGCCACTTGTCCCGCACACCACCCCACCCCGCTCCCCGTGGAGCCTTGCATGGTGCTGGCTATGACAGCCGTGGGCTGGTAGGCAGAAGAGAACGAATGGGAAGGGATGTTAGGTCTGGGCCTTCTACATGTGACAAAGGCATGTGCATTTTCCGGGGGAGCAGGGGCCTCTCCTCACTGGTCCAGATAAACATCCTGGTTTCTGCTACCTCCCACCCCCCACCCATGCTGTTTTTCCATGCCTGAGCAGATCTAAAATCAGAAAAGCAGTATCTTCTGCCTTTGTCTGTTGTGTGATTCTCCCAGATGACCCATTGCCAGAACAACCATCTGTGGGCTAAAGTGCACACATGGCGTTGCGCTGTCCTCAGATCTGGGCCTGGAACCTGGATGTCTGTGGGCCATTCTCACTCTCAGCAATTCCTGAAACACTTGTGTCTCTTTGGATCGCATCTCTGAATAGCTATTCAGTTCCTGGGTTAATATTTTCCGTGAAGCACCTCCAAAGAAAACATGAGAGCACACAGCCCCATGAAAGAAGCTGACGGCCAGGGCTCCTGGTTGCTGGAAAGTTTTTCTGGTGCCGAGATGAGAAGCTGCTGAAGGGTTTCCTGTTTCTCAGGGATAGAAGGAGGGAGGGTCCCTCTGTGCCCAGGGAAGGTGGCCCTCCTTAATAGGGAGGTGAGGTCCCGGAGGAGAGGAGGTCTTATCTCTCCCAGGCCTCCCGGAGCATGGTGGAGGGGTGAGGAGTGAAAAAGGTGTCTGTTCAGATCCTGTGTTGGCACCCTCTCCCTGCAGGGATGTGGGCAGGTTACCTGAACTCTCCATGCCTCTCCATGCCTTTTCTTAGCTGGAAATGAAGGTAGCAACACTTTGCACCTAGGGTTGTGCACGGATCTAATTGGGTAATGTGTATATGAATGACATGGCCAGTGCCCAGTTACTGGTAGATCAATAATAGCAAGTGTAGACAATCAGGAAGCCAGACAAATCCCAAAGAAATGGACAAAAGAACCACTGGACAGACATCCCTCACGTACCACATATCCTAATGTCCCCAGGGCATAGCACTTGGTCAGCACTCAGCAAATGTCTGGTAAATTTGATAGACGATTATGTGCTAGGCTCTGGCCAACATGGAGGCAACAATGAGGGGAAGCAGCTGGGCGCTGGAGATCTAAGATAACTCCCAGGACAGTACTAACGCTATTAATAAAACTAGCAGACGGTTATGTCACACTTACTGGATGCCTTACACTAAGCCTCACTACACCCCGTCTGAAGCGGTGCTTCTCCTCCATTGTACAGAGGGGGAACCTGAGGCACGGAGAGGTCACACAGCTTGTCTCATGTTGCGCACTGAATGAGGGTGGAGCAGCGTCCAAGTCTGGATCTTGCATAGGAGGATGGCCAGCCAGGGACTCTCTCCTGGCTTGGCTAAGGTGGTGGCAGGCAAGGACAATGAATTCAGCTCAGGGCTGAAGATGGGGAGAACACAGACACTCGCTCCCACAGGAGGGGTGGACCAGGCTCAGACCACAGAGACACGTGGAAAAAAGAAAAAAGACAGAGGAGAGAGTCTCTTCTGCCTCACAGCTACCCTATGGGCCATGAGCTATTATTACCCCCATGAGGAAACTGAGGCACAGAGAGGTGAAGGTCACACAGTCTGCAAGGGTGTACCTGGGATGTGCTATCGGTTCACAACCCTCCCAGGAGCTTTCTTGGTGAAATCTGAGCTGGCCCCTGAGCGTGGAGGGAATGGAAGAAAGAGGCTGGCCCCTCCAGGTGGGTAGATGGCAGTTTAATAGCAAAGGGAATTTACCTATGGGGAGGCAAGATGAGTGGGTCCCCACACCCGCCCACCACATCTTAAAAGTTTATAAGGAGAGAGGCCCTAGGTGGGGTCAGACATGGATATCGCACAGGTGCTCTCAATGCCACATCAACTCCAGACTTCATCCTTGGAGTAGCCTCTGGGAGCGGGAAAGACCAACCGCATTCCCACATCCCAAGGACAGGGCTGGGGGTGAGGAGCCTCTGGTGGCCTGGGTCCGGCACTCATGTCTTTTCGATGACCTTTCCAACACGTGCACCCAGGCGCTGTGGGTTGGTGACAGGGCTGCCATGGACTTAGCAAGTGTTCCCAAGGAACTGTTCTGTCCCCAGCCCCATGTGGGGGCTGGGGAGGCAGTGGTTAACCGAGTAGGGACAGCTCCTTCTCAGGGAGAGCTGAAGGCAGGGACACACCATGTGCATGGTGCTTCCACAGCTGGCCACTGGGTACCCCGTCCCAGGGCTGCAGAGACCAGTCTGCACGTTGGGGTGCCCAGCCTTCACAGGTTTTGCTCTTGGCTTGAGGTCGGAGGGCTGTGTAGCCATTGTTAGGCGATGCTGAAACCGCCCCACCTACTACAAAGCTCAAGGTCTGCGCAGCCAGTGTGGCTTGCATTCCTCACTTCCAGCTGCTCAAGAGGCCTGTGTTACTGACTTTTCCTACTGCAAGCAAATGGCATTACTATTATAAATTGGGAACTCTGGGGCCCACAGGCCTCTTTATCCTTTTCCTTTCTTTTTAAAGCCTTAGAATACAACTTGTTTCATGAAAAGTTTCTTAGGGGCATTTTTATCACCTCTACCTAAGGTCAAGCAGGAAAACTGTGAGGACCAAAAAAGTCCTGTCTTGGGTGCCTGGGCGCCACAGTTGTTTAAACATCTGCCTTTGGCTCCAGTCACGGTCCTGGAGTCCCAGTTTCGAGTCCTCCATTGCGCTGCCTACTCGATGGGGTGTCTGCTTCTCCCTCTGCCCCTCACCCTACTTGTGCTCCCTCTCTCTCTCAAATAAATAAATAAAATCTTAAAAAAAAAAAATCCTGTCTCCATGGCTGGGGGCTCTCCCCTGAGGAGCTAGCTCGGGCCTGGCAGGGATTCCTGAGCCCCATTCTAAGTGATTGTAGCCACCTGCCTCCCGATTTGCCTGGACTGTGGATGAGAGTGCCCAGCCTGAGCCTTGCCCAGCTCCTGTGGTTCGACCAGACTCATCAGCAGGATGCCTGCCAGCAGGTCAGGGTGATTCCCGGGGAAGACACTGGCCGGGTGAGGGGTGAGCCAGGGGTGCTTCAGTGGTCCTTGGTGGCTGATCCAAGAGGTGTACGGGTCATGAGAGCTGAGCCAGTCATAAGGACTCCCTCAGAATATGACCCAGGCACAGAGGAGGGAAACACTGTCCCACTGGGACCTACAGGGCCCTGCAGCTGAGAGGAGTGAAAGTTCCTGCCAAAGTGGTCTATTCCAAGAAATGGGAGCTAGAGGGAAATATGGGAACCATGAGGGAATGCACGGTGGGACCTAGCTTTGGGCACCAGAGAGGAGGCCCAAGATGGGTGCTTGTGGAGGATGACCCCAGTCCCTGTGGCCCGCTCATCACGTGGGCCAACATTTGCAGGTTCCCTCCTGGGTCTGATCATGTCCCATCGACTCTGCACCAGGCAGTCTCCTCTCCCTCTCCCGTGTCTGGGAGACTTTCCCACAACTTCTGTTTCCCTCCTGAGCTTTCCCACTTCCGAGCCCCTCGGGGAGGGATGAAGAAAGGCAGCCATTTGGAAGCTGGTAAATGGGTCCCTACTGGTGCTTTGCAAGGAGGCCGTGAGTTCAGCCTCAGTCAGCTCTAGGCACTAGCAGCCTCTCACGTGCTGCCCAGGCCGACCCAGCTGAAGTGGGGTTCTGAATTCCCAGGTTCCCTAAGGGCCTTCCAGCCCTTCCTCCACTTCCTTAGCTCTCTGTCTCCCTCCTTCCTGTGCTGTCAAGCCCTTGTCCTCCAGGAATCCCACCCTGTCTCCATTTCCTTATCCCAGGGGACAGGGAGTTCCTAAACTCTAGCCATGGAGAGGGACCCAGCCTCCACAGCTATGCATTACATATTATCTATTGTATGAGCAGCATCACTGTTTCTGTCATGTGGCTTTGAGCCACTTGTTTGACTTTAATGGGCTTGAGTTGCCGGGTCCATACAGTGCATACCAATCATCACCTTGTAGGGTTACTGTGGAGATTAAATGAGATCACAGCTGTAGGATCGTAGGGGCTTGGTGCTCCGTCACCCCCCAGCTTCCCCACATGCTTGCCTCTCACCCGTCACTGGGCCTGGGGCCTCCTCCTCCACGAGGTGATCCAGAGCCAGGGAGGACCTATGGAAATGTCTCTGCAAGCATGTGCTCCCTCGTGGCCACAAGAATCCCAACTCCTCTTCTAGTTTGTTCTCACTTTTCAGTTCCCTCAGGATCTCTTCCTGTCCACTCCCCACTGGGCCCTCCAATTGGAATTGGGAATAACCAAAAAGGCCCTATCCATGATGGGCAGAGGCGCTGAGTGATTATCGCCCGGGTTCCCAGTTGCTGCCTCCGGGGCCGTGGTTTCATTATAGATTAGGGTTTCAAGTACCCTAATCTAGAGTCAGGAATGAGAACTCAGGCCTGGTGGGCTTCAGGGAGGAGGTGTGGCATACTTCAGCTTGGAGCCAGACTGATGTGTGTTCCAACCCTGACTCCTAGTCCCCAAACTCCATGATTTTAGGCAAAGTTATTTATCTGAGTCCTTATCTGTAAACTTTGGTGATAACCTCTTTCTCAAGGGACTGTCAGGAGGCTTTGAAGGAGACCATCTGTGGAAACTCTCTGACACACAGAAGGTATGCAATAAATCCTCCCACGTCCTGCTCACGTGATCTCCACAGGCTCGCCAGAACAGGTAATACCAGCACGCTTCCAGGACGCTCGGTGCCCCAGTACTGTTCCAAAGGCCCTGCGTATCTCCCCACATGGTATTCCCATCAAGATCCCATGAGGTAAGTTTTGTTATTATAACGCTTAACTTTTCCAGATGAGAAAACAGAAACACAGTAAAGTAACTTGCTCAAGGTCACCTGGCATGGCAGAGCTGGGGATGACTGGTGGGCATTTCCAGCTTGACTTGCATGGCAACTTTTCCTATGGAACTCTGGAGAAGGGATGGGAGTCCTACACCCCAGAGTGGACACAGCTCCAGGACCTTCCATGACCCCCTTGCGGAGGGAGCTCACAGGGAATGCAGAAGGATCAGACAAGGCCAAACATCCAGGTATCTTGTCGGTAGGCACTGCTGGATTTATGATCAGCAGCTCCTGCTGGACCTGCCTTCCTCTTGTATCCTGGTTTGGCCATGCTCCATCAGATGGCCAGCTCATCTCTGGAGCATCTTCCAGCAAGTTCATTAAATGCAGGTACCAAATAAGCAGGGACAACCTGGATCTCAGAGGTCAGGAGTCTTCTGGCTACAAAGCCTGAAGCTTATTTGCTTTGTTACCTGAAATTATCTTCTTAAATGTCAAAGGCTTAATTCAGGAAGATCCAGATGTTTACCAGGGCTCCCACTGGTGAAGAAAAAATGTATTTTACAGGCCAACTGCAGAAGCAAACCCTCTTTCCTTTGCCATTCTCTCAGGCAACATCCTGGCCTTGACGTTGAGAGAGCTCAGTACATGTGCTGACGGTGTTCTGTGCACGCCCGCAGGATTTCCTGCTCTCCACTTCACCCTCACTGCTTCCTCTCCGCCTCTGAGCTTGTCCCCTTTGTCCCTCCTCTTTCCCTCCCCACAGCATTCTCAGATCTGGGGGCAAATTTGGGGGCGTGTTCTGGGGAGTGGGAACATTCTGGCTCCAGTCAGACCGGGGTTCAAATTCCAGTTTGACTATTTCCTGGCTGTGCAAACATGGGCAGTTTACCTCTGCGAGGGTCAGGTTTCCATCTGGAAACTGTGAGGGTCCATGAAAATGATTGAGCCTGGAGCCTGGCACTGGGGAAAGGGATAGCACGTGGAGGAGACTGGGGACATGCCTTTCACCCAAAGCTAACCGCAAGCCTGAGACACTTGGACCTTAGCCCTCTCCCACACCCTTCTGAAGACCCTGCCTCCGTTTTGTCTCGCCCCACAGCCTTCACCTCAGACACGGTTTCCTTCTGCCCTGGGTCTGCCTCTGAGAAGGGTGACCCCACCTCCTCACAGAGTCTCCTGTCACGCCCTCCTCCCAGACAGAACTGACCTGTCCCAGTCTCTGCCCCGGATTTGGCCCCACTGATGAAGGAGCTTGGATGGACACTCCCAGAGCAAGGTCATATTTTGCCACGGGCCAGAGGAAGATGCTTCAGGGAAGCATGGACTGTCCCTGTCACTTGTCCAAGGTTTCCTAAATGTTTTGGACCAGGGGCTCACTTTGGGCAATGCCACCATGGATGGCGCCAACATCCCCAAGGGGGAGGAATGATAGCCAGTGGAGCAGCCGTGCGTCCAAGGGGGAAGATCTTTGACCTTGAACTCAAGGTCACACTGCTCAAGTAACTGCTGGGCCCATCTGTGCATCTTCCGTCCACCTTCCCACAGCAAGCGGGGAGGCCTGGAAAGGAGGAAAGAGCGCCCTCCAGAGCTGTGTGCACATGCACGCATTCTCTCCTCCCGCCGCTGAGGGCCAGGACAGGGGGCTGCGCCAGGGTCCAGAGGACAGGGTTGAGACCCCACTCCACTCATGACTCATACATGACACAAAGCAGGTCATTACCCTTCTGTTCTGGCTAAAGGCTTTAATAGCATTTGGCCTCTTCCTGCCTCGTAATGGTTACTCGGAGGACTATAATAAGGGAATGAGTGCTAAGCTTTGTGAATGTGAGCTTTGTTCCCAAGTTGGTTCCTCTGATTATTCCACAAAGCTGACAAATAGCAAAGGTCAAAGTTCCCTTTATGAGAGGCCGAGGGCCGAGGTCACCAGAGGTGCCTCTCCAGGTGTGGCTTGAGCTCTGCGTCTCTGTCCCCCTCATGGGAGACCCAGAGGTCACACTTACCGAAAATAGGAGGGGAGGGGTGGGGGGAATCTAGTAAGGAAGGGGAACTCCAAGCTCAGGGCACGTGCCTGGGCCATTTCACATGGCAAGTTAGCCAAAGGAATGGATCTTACTAGGCCTTCTGGAAGTTTCCAGTAGCAAAATCCACAGATTGTGCCGCACTTCTTAAGGTTGGAGTGAGAAGCACAGCCTCTGTCCCTCCAAGGATTCCCTTGTTTTCCAGATCGGCTTTCCTGTGTAAGTTGGCTTTGCTCTCTCTCCTGAATAAGTGGCTGCGGCTGGAGCCCTACCTAGCAAGACAGGAGGAGGCAACGCAGCAGGCGGGGTGCTCCACGGAACCAACTCAGGGAAACCGCTGCCTCCCCGCCCTGGCTTTCCCCGCTCCGGATTTGGAGCTTCCTCAGTGAAAGGTCTAGATGGACTTAAACGGACGCCCCTCTATAATCCGACTTGAGGTGGGGCAGATTCTTTCCAGGTTAATTTTGTTTGATGGTTAAAGAACTCACATGGTTCAAAAATCAAAATAATAGCAATGAGACAGGATGAGAAATCTGACTGCCCCTCTGCGGTAACTCACTATTTCCTCCCCGTGCCCTCGTGATAAGCTACTCTTACCGGTTTCTTTCTTGTTAAATAACTGCACGTGTGTACTTCCTAATCCCCTTGGTCTATCTCACCCATCCCCCCACTCCTCCGGCAACCACGCATTTGTTCCTGTATTTAGGATTTTGTTTCTGTTTGTGTGTTTGGTTTTCAAGATCCCTCATGAAAGTGAAATCTCGTATTTTTATGCAAATTCCAATGTGTATTTTCACTCTGCCTCCTCCCTTAAGTGCACAAAAGTTAGCATATGTTATGTCCTGTAGATCTGCCAGGGTCTCTGTTGGAAGCAAATGGCAGACTGGAAACACAAGGACGGTGCAATAGCCCAGGGCTGGTGCCCCTGGGGAGCCCTAGCAGCAGGGATGAGGGGAAGGAGCAGATGCTGGAAGCCGGAGAGAGACAGAGAGAGAAGGGGAGAACCGTGTGGAGGAGGCTCAAGGTAGAGGGACAGCTGCCCATTAGACTGCAGGAAGGACCAGGAACTCGGTGCCTCCCCCTCACTCCCTCCCACCCTCTGTACCTTCAGCAGGGCCCCCACTGGCTAGTGCCTGCCCAAAGTTGTTGGGCGAGGAGGCTACCATGTGTCCACTTCACCTGCCAGTCTCCTGAAGCGCAGAGCAGGCTGAAAGGGAGTGGGTGTCTCCGGAGGAGCAGGTGGGGAGCGCGTTTCCCACCTGTGAGCACACCATGCTGCTCTGATCACCGGACAGCGTGTCCCAGAGACATTTCCCCATGATTCACTAGCTTGGATTTTACCCTGGCTTGTTGCATGTCCTCACCTTTCAGCCGGCACTGCGGCCAGACTTCCCCGACCCCCAGTGCCCAGCATGCCTGAGGATAGTACAACATCCTGGCATTGGCCAGCCTCTTAGGATGATCCTTCCTTTCAAGACCCAAATGAAACTCTTAGCTGTCTTGTGCGTCCCTGCTAGCAGCTCAAGGCTCTGGTGGACCCGTGCAAGGATTTCCGGGCATCACGCTGTCCTCATAGTGGTCTGACCTTTCAGTCTCTACCCTTGTTTCTCACCTTCCCTCCTCACCTCTGGCTGTCAGGCCTTGGCTTTGTGCATCACTGTCCTCACCTGGCCCTGCTTTGACCCCACATGGACGCTTCCCCCCGCCTGTCCTTGGGAGTCCTACAGCAGAGGAGTCCTACAGCAGAGAATGGGAAAAATTTAAATTTACCTACAGACCCCACCCAGAGCAAAACTTACTGCTGGCCCTGCCTTAGGGACTCAGGGAGCCCTTTCTCAGCCATCTGTCTCCCTGGTCTCTAGCTACAGCCAGCCGCAGTCCTGGGCTTCCCTCCCACCCAGCCTCCATTTCCCTTCCCCTGAGCCCTGGCCCCGGGCCATACTCACCTGTCCTGGTCCATTCTGTTACTTTCCCTTTCTTCTACTTTCTTTTACAAAGCAGTTGACCTCCCATCTGCCTCAGAGTCTTCCCCAGGTCTGGGTCCAAAAACTTATTTTCTCAAACCAAAGGGCAGTTTTCTCTCTAGTTGGCTTCCACTGAATTTCCAGTAGCTACACTTAATATAGGAGTACCTGGGCAGCTCAGTCGGTTAAGCACCTGACTCTCGATTTTGACTCAGATCATGATCTCAGGGATATGAGATCGAGCCCTTCTTCTGGCTCCACACTTAGTGCGGAGTCTGCTTGGGATTCTCTCTCCCTCACCCTCTGCCCTCCCCACCAACCCCACCCCTCTCCTACTCTAAATAAATAAATAAATAAATCCTGTTTAAAAAAAAAAGAAAGAAACAGGTAGGATTAATTTTAATATTCTCTGTTTAATTTATCCAAAATGTTATCATTTCAAAATTTACCCAATTTAAAATTATTAATGAGATAGTTTAATTCTGGTACGTGACAAGATATATTAAATCTGGTGTGTATTTGGATGAATGGCACATCTCAGTTCAGACTAACCACTTTTCAAACGCTCGATAACCACATGTGGCTAGTAGCAACCATGTTGGGCAGAAGAGCCCTAAAATACAGAAAGACCTGCAACCACCTTTTAAAAAATAACTAGAATTACACCACTTAGTGGGTACAGTGGATTCTCATTAATGGGAACAGCCCATATTTCACTGCAGTTGCTCTTCTTGCTGTGAAGAACTCCATGTCTCTCTTTGCAGCTCACTAGGGTGTTTCTGGAAAGGAATCTCACACTCTTCTTCTCCTGTGTCTTTGTCTCCTGCCCAGGAAGGCACCCAGCCTAGGACTCCCCTCACCCACTGCTGCCAGCAGCTGTGGAGAGCGTGAGCATCTGCCCCAGGATGCCAGCTGCATTCCTTTGGGTGCCCCAGTGGCCAGAGTTTGAATCTAACCTCCCAGTGTCACAGATTCTTCAGGAAATTAAAACACTGGTCCAGAGGTCTGGAGAAAGGACCAGGACCTAAGAGCCCCAACACCTTGTCCCACCTTTCCTTCTCTCTCCAAGTACCTGTGCAAACCTCCTGAACTCGCCCCATTCTTGTACATTACTGTGGGGATATGGGGGGCACCAGGAGGGAATGTGAAGAGGCACACATTATTAATGAAAGTGGGTTTCCAAGATGTTAATTGCTATTACTATAGAAAAGGTGGGGTAGTCCCAGAGTTAAATAAGTTTGGGGAGTATTAAGTTCACAGATGTCTGAACTATGGCTGCAGAGCTTCTAATAGCCTAATGTCTACAGTTGCTGGGACAGGTCTTTGCAAAGACATGACAACCAGATGATCTGTGAGCTGGACATAGGCACCTGGAAGTCCTCACCTCTTTCCTGTCTTTGGAAAGCAGGGTCCCCTTGCCTTTCCAGCTACCAGAGTCTGCTCCAAACACACAGCCTTGAGATGTGATGCAGTGCTGAGAATGCCTGCATGGTATATGTGAATGAGCCCACTTGGCCTCTCTATATGTAAACTTTTACAATGTGGTGGGTGAATGTGGGGATCCACTGATCTTGCTGGCCCCCCCAAGACTAGCCTCATATGTAAATTCCCTTTGCTTATTAAAACTGCCACCTCCCAACCTGGGGTGGCTGGCCTCCTTCTTTATCTCTCCCTGCCCTCCATATGTGACTGGTTTCAGATTTCACCCGTGAAACTCCCTGGAGGGTTCCAAACCAAGAACAGCATAGAACATTGCCCTAGCTAGTTGACTATGGAGTCCCTGTTCTACAGATTATCATGAGAGATGAGAATTGTGGGAACTATTTCTCAGGTATCCCCAAAAATAAGTTAAAATGTCCCTGGTAAAAACGGGGCTTTGGGAAAGAGCTCCTGCTCGATGCCTACGTCCTCTGTGATCACATCCTCTGTGGGGACACCATACCTTCCCCCCCTACACTGAACTCAAGCCAGACCCTGGGGACTTGTCTTCTAGGCAAGAACCTGGAGCTGGTGCCTGTCCTGGGAGCCTGTTCAGAGCTATCTCGGCCATTTGTTTGTTAATATGTTCTTATAATAGGTAAACAATAAACCTCAATCTCACTTAATCTCAGTAGCTACACAGGGATAAGAGCTAGTATCAGTTTGGTCCTTGACCTTCACTGTTTTCTATGCATTTATTCACACATGTAAGTACCTGTGGAAACACCGATTTTGTGTGTAGATTTATTTGGTTATTTTATTTTCACATCTGCAAACAAAGTTGCAGTAAACATCTCTATGCACATGGGTATTTCTCTAGAATTCCAAAACTGAAAGAGGAATGATTAAATCAAAGATTATACATTTAGGGGAGTCTCACCATGACTTAGTTGGTTAAGTATCCAACTCCTGATCTCAGCTCAAGTATTGATTTCAGGGTTATGAGTTTAAACCACATGTTGGTCTCCATGCTGGGCATGGAGCCTACTTAAAAAAAAAAGTCATACACATTTAGATTTTAAAGGTATTTTCAAATCATCCTCCAAATGGCTATCAACTTATACAGAAGTGTGCAGAGAATCCAAATCCCCACACCCTAGACAACTCTTGGATCATCAAAATTTGTATTGTTTGCTGATGTGAGGGCAGATAGAAACAGGAAAGCAAAGTATTTAAGAGCATCACAAAAGATAGGCTTCTGGCCCTACAGGTAGTTGGACCCAACTTCCCAGGAAACAAAGTTAACAAAGCAAATGTAAGGAGACTTTATTAATATTAATATTAATTGCAAATGCAATTACTATCCCTGGAAGAATTGAAGAGAACATTGCAGCCATTGAAGACCAGGTCGATATGAAAATTGAAACAAAGTGGAAATAAAAGTTTGACTATTAAAAATTAAAAATTATTTTAAACTCAGTAGTTGAGAATGGAACAAGTAAAGAACAAGTTACTTCTTGTAAAATCTGCTTGAGGTTTCTATTAAACAGAGCACAGAAATAAGCAAAGATGTGGCAGATATGAGGGCAAAATTAAGAGAGACAGTCCTCAAAGTTTGAGCATTTATCTGATAAGGAGGAAGAAACGAAATAATCAAGGAATAGTCAAGGGAAGCTTCTTCCCTGAGCTGAAGAAATCCTGGCAAGAAGAAAGTAGCCCCGTAATCTCAATGCTGATAGTTTTTCACTGGGAAATCATCTTTTATCAGAGCGCAAATATCTACCATCCTTTCAGGTGGCTGCATGGAACTCCATGATGAGTGCACATGTGCATAATGTACACACTCACACACTGTAATTTATGTTTCTGTTAATCAACACTTACATGATTTCCAATTGTCACAGTTACAAACAATGTCCCAATGAACATCTTTATCTATAGTCTTGAGGGATATGGGTGAAAATTTCTACCGAATGGATTTCTAAAGGGGTGCCTGAGTGGCTCAGTCAGTTAAGCATCCCACTCTTGATTTCAGCTCAGGTCATGATCCCAGGGTCATGAGATCAAGCCCTGTGTTGGGCTCCATGCTCAGCACAGAGTCAGCTTTAGATTCCCTCTCCCTCTCCCTCTTCCCCTACTCACACATGTTCTCTCTGTCTCTCTAAAATAAATAAATGAAGTTTTTTTTTTTTTTAAAGAATGGATTCCAAGAAATGTAAGTGTTGAATTACATTTAAGGTTTTCACAGCTTCTGCCAAGATGCCCTCTGGCAGGCTATAATAAATGACATTTGTGAAATTGCTGATTTATCATATCATCAACACAGGATATTGTGGCGTTTCATGTATGTCAGTTTCATGGGTATAAAGTACTTATATTTCCCTGATGATATGTATCTTCTGTGAATTATCTATGCTCTGAATCCATTTTCTAGGAGATTCATTGCCTTTTTTTAAAAACCGAGTTTTAGAAACTTGCTTTATTCTTGCTCAGCTCTCTCTGGGTCCTTTTCTACCTAAAGTGTTTCTTCAGCACTGGGACATTTTCTTCTACTGCATCTTTTTTTTTATTTCCTTCTATCCATTCTCTGTGTTCTCTGAGTCTCCTCTGGAACTTCCATAAGAAAGATGTATCAATGTCTAATTCTATACTTCATACCCCCTAACTTAGTAAATGATGGCACCTCTATTTTTTTTTTTTTCTGACACATTTTTGGAAAATCCCTTAGCTTGAACTCCCAATTTACCACTTTGGTTTTCATTTGTCTATTTAGCCCGTGTATTGTGTTTTTAAAATTTTGGCAATCACGGCTTTAATTTTCAAGAAATTGGTATATTTTTTATAGAGGCTTTATTATATTTTTTTAAATGGATAGGATAGTAACTTATCTCTTTCAAGGATATTCATTTTGGTTAAAGCTTTCTTCTGTTTTAGGTATTAATTCTGTTTTCTTGGAGTCAGTTCTATTTTTGCACTTCTTTCAGATTCTGGCTTTTTGGAAATGTCTGGCAATTCTTGGCTGTCTGTTGATACTTGTAGATGAACATCTGGGCAGACCATCTGGGTGGTTGCTGAAGGGCACTTCTTTACCCCCACGAGAATCCCATTTGGCTGGCCAGGAGTGCAGTCTGGGAAACAGGAGCTGGCCTCAGGTGACTGTGTGTGTGCAGGGGAACAGATGGTGGACAGTGGGTAGGAGCTAGCTCAACCGCCCTCCCATCCATTGCCTGCTCACTTGTGCACCCAGTGTTTGTTGCCCTCCTTCTGAAACTCTCCAGGGAGAAGTCACCTGTGATGTTGTGCATTCAGCTCTGAAGCATTACAGCTTTTCCTTCAACTCATCATCCATCTTATATTTTCCAGAAAATTCCTCTTTCTTCTGAACAACCATCCATAACCACTAGGACTTTACTTTTATTTCTGTATTTATTCTATAATTTCAGTGGGATTTAGGGGAGAAGAAGGGTACACAGTATTGTGTCCTTAGCATCCTGAACTGTAGGACACTTATCCCACATTCAGAATTATTGCATATGAACAGTTTACCAGACATGGGATTGTTGGATCAAAGAGCAGGGACATTTTTGAGGTTGTTAACATATTGACAACAGCATACTAGAATGAGAAGTAGGACAGAGGAAGGGACTGGCTCTGGCAGAGAGGGAGCTTGGTTATGGTCTTAGCTCCTTCCCTTGCCAGTCATGTAACCTAAGTGAGTCAGGGAAACTCTCTGAATCTCCTTGGTAAAACGGGCACAGTAATGGTACTAACATTTAAGAATACGATGAGGATGAATTATGCAAACTACCGTCCCCAAGGCCTAGCCTATAAAAGGTGCTTGATAGATGCTGTTAGTCAGCATTATTTCAAATAAGTAATTGGTAGGCATCAAATAGTTGTGCATTCAATCAGGTGCTTGGAAAAGCATTCCCTTTCTTGGTCATTGGCATTTCACGCTCTCAGATAAATCATTTCTTGGCTTGGTACCTCCATCTTCAAAGAGAGAAGCCTCCTTCCTATCCCTTCCTATCTGCCTGCCTCTCTTCTGTGAAGATCTGCTGTTATTTGTAAAGCTCTTAGAGATGCCCCAGTGAAAATCCCTGTGCATACTTGGGTTGTTTTCATTCGAATGACGGGTCCTGAGGCCCTGTCTCCAGATCCAGACTGAGTCTCTACAAGACAATTCCTCCTTCTGAACTTGATCAAGTGTGAATTCCTGTGGAAGAAAATACCTGGTCTTTATTCTGGGCCAACTTCCAGAAATTGAATTTCTTCCTCAGCTGGGATATTGGGTCTGATGACTCCTTTTTCATTTTGACAACTTATTAATCAGAAACTGTCGGCAAACCTGCCCCAGCGATGCGGGCTGGGCTCTCACCACGGCCACATGCTGGTCCAGGCCCAGGATGCCAGGAGCCTGGTGCTCATGCCCAGCCCACAGGAAGGGCTGGAGGTAGCTCTTGCTAGAACCTCTGAAGTCAGTGTCCTCAGGGATAGGTGTCAGGAAGCATAGAGGATAAGAATATTTACAAATATACAAGCTCAATGACAAAGAGAGAAAGAAGTTTGCACTTGTAGAACCCAGGAAGTGGTGGGCCAGGAACAGCACTGTGAAAGTTTCCTAAAGCTGACTGAGCTGAGGCCAAGTGGCGGAGGGGGGGTGGGGGTGGGGAAGGGGAGATCTCATGTGAAGAAATAACAGGAAAGTGGTAGGGCAACCACAAGACCTGAAGCATTTTATTTTTGTTTTCATCCAGTAAGCAGTAAGAAAAAAAAAAAAAAAAAAAACCAAAGTGCTGGGCATGAACTTGACCAGGAGTGGGCCTTCTTCACACAGTAAGAATAGCCTTTACGAGAGTCTCTCTCTTCCTCTTTCTGGCCTCAGAGGGGCTGGATGCAGAGGGGGGATCAGTAGGAAATGCTTTCCAGAAGCTGAACAAGCACAGGGCAAGAAGGACAGGGAAAACAGATGAAGATGAAGGAAGAGGTCATGCACTGAGGGGCTCTTTGCCTCCCCATCCCTTTAGCTCCTCCCTCCACACAATTGGCCTTTCTCTCTGCTCCCTGAAGGGCTGCGGGCAGCCAACACATGGAGCGCCATCTGGGAGCCCTCCCTCGGTGCCAGGAAGACAACAAAGGTGGCTAAATCTTCCCCCGTCCACTTGCTGTGAGATAAGAGACCAAGCCACAGAAAGACTGGATACTGGCTCAGGTCACACAGTGCGGAAGGGGGAAGCTGGACTCAAAGCCAGGCAACTTCCCAAGTTTCTGCATGGTGGAGGTTTAACGACCGAAGAAGCTCTCAAAAGAGTATAAGATAAAGTTCCCAGAGGGCTCTCAAGCCCCTCAGTCTGTGCTCAAGGGCAGAAAGTCCTATTTAGAGCTGGACTGGGGGTGGGGAAGCAGGGAGAGATGACTGCAGCAGCCAGAGCAAGAGCAGCCCTGGGGATGTGATGCTGGTCTCAGACCCCCAGCAGATCTTGAATTTTCCACTTATCTGGTGGGATTGGCTGGGAAAAGGAAGGAGGAGTGATTCTTAAATGCTATGGGGACTCCTGGCTCAGTCCCAGCATCTCTCCCGGGGCCCTCCCCGGTGGCAGAGGGCGCCCCTTCTCTCTGCTCTCCTTCTGCTCTCAGGGCTATGGTTCTTGGGCTCCACATGCAACCCCCCCTTACCCCACCCCACCCACTCTTCTTAGATCTGAATCCCCAGTACATGCACTTCTTTGGGAGAAATAGCCTAGTCTCTTTCTGATTCCAAGTCAAATACCTGTTATGTGCAGAAACAAGAAATGCATGACTGTGATCTTTCAACAGTCCATCTGCAGAATGGAGAGCTACTAAACCATAAAGAGAAGAACGAGGACTCCTGTTATAACTCTGTATGGACAAGATTCACAGTGAAGTTAGTACAGGAAGGTGTTAAGCAGTTGCACAACAGGCCCTATGTGGGCCACACTCTCCCAAAGGACCTTCAGGTGACTGGTAATATTAGTTGCTACCTAGAAGGAGAATGGGGTGGTTTGAAGATTTTCACTAGATAATCTTTTAGAGCTTTTGACTTTTATGCCATGGGATTTTATTACTTTTTCAAATTTTAAGTAAAAATTTGAAAAAGAGTAGTTTATGATATGGTACTCAGTAAAAATCACTCTTCTCATATATATCCTTCCAAATTTTATTTTACACACACACACACACACACACACACACACACACACACACAGGAGCATATATGTGTTTTGTTTATTTCTATAAAACTAAGGTCGTGTTGTCATGAATCATAACCTGCTTCCCCCTCTTTACTAAATTATGGAGAACTTTCCATATCAATGTATATACCCTGCATTAAGGAGTTACCAAGGAATCCACTGTATTCTTTTATCATAATAGCTGAAACTAATCCCCTAGAATTTTAACAGCTTTATTGACCCTTACATGCCATAAACTATCCACTTCAAGTGCCCAGTTTTGTCAGTTTAGTTTATATTCAGAGTGTGCAACCATCACCAGTATCTAATTTTAGAACATTTTCATCATCCCAGAGAGAAACCCCATGCCCATTAGCAGACGCTCCCCATCCTTCCGCCTCTCCCAGGTAGTTCTGGCAGACACTCACCTGCTTTCTGTCTCTGTGGATTTGCCTATTCTGGACATTTCTTATAAATAGAGTGCATACAGTCTATTGCCTTTTGTGTCTGCCTTCTTTCACTTAACTTAAAGTATTCTAAGTTCGTCCATGTTGTACCATGAGTAAGTACAGCATTCCTTTTCATTGACAAGTAATATTCCATTGTATGGCTAGTCCGTAGTTTTTAATCCATTCATCAATTGATAGATACTTGGATTTTTTCAAGTTTGACTGTGATAAATAATGCTGTTATGAGAAGTTGTGCACAGATTTTTGTATGAACATATGTTTTTATTTATTCTCTGAGAGGTAGATTGGCTGGGCCTCTAGAAACAATATGTTTAACTTTTTAAGAGACTGCCAATTGTTTTCCAAAATGACCACCCTATTTGACATGCCCATTGGCAGCATAGGAAGGTTCCAGTTTCTCTACATCTTCACCAACACCTGTTGTCTGTCCTTTGGATTATAGCCGTCCTAGTGGATGCAAAGTGACATCATGATGGTTTTGATTTACATTTCTCCAATGGCTAAGGATGACTGAGCTATGAAACATGTTTTTGTGTCTCTTTTGGGGAAATGTCTATTCAGATCTTTGCTTATTTTCAAGTTAGGTTATTTGCCTTTTGATTATCAAGTTGTAAGAGTTCATATGTAGTCAGGATATGAGTCCCTTATCAGATATTACGATAGGCAAATTTGTTTCCTATTCTGTAGGTTGTCTTCTCATTTTGTAAAAGTACCATTTGCTGCAAAAAGTTTTGATCTTGGTAAAGCCCAACTGACCTGTCTTCACTTTCATGAACTGTGATTTTTTTGTGTCACGCACAAGAAACCATTATTTAATCTAAAGTCACAAAGATCTAGTTCTATGCTTTCTTCTAAGATTTTTATAGTTTTGGCTCTTACATTTAGGTCTATTATTCATTTTGAACAATGTGTAAAATGTGAGGTACGCATCCACACTCATTCTTTTCCATGGGGCTCTCCAGCTGTGCTGGCACGGTGGGTTGAAAAGACTATTCCTACCCACTGAACTGTCACAGCACCCTTGTTGAAAATCGATTGAGCATAAGGGTAAGGGCTTATCTCTAGACTGTTGATTCTATTTTACGGATCTAATGGTCTATTCTTATGATAATACCATGCTGGCTTAATGCTTATGGCTTTATTTGTATATTTTAAAAATTTTATTTATTTATTTGAGAGAGAGAGAGTGATAGAGAACATGGGAAGGAGGAGCAGAGAGAGAAGTAGATTCCTCGCTGAGCAGGGGGCCCAATGTGGGGCTCAACTCCAGGACCTTGGGACCATGACCTGAGCCAAAGGAAGATGCTTAACTGACTGAGTTACCCAGATGCCCCAACTGTAGCCTTATAGTAAGTTTTGAAACAAGAATGTGTGATTCCCCCAGCTTTTTCTTCTTATTCAGGATTGTTTTGGCTCTTCTGTGTTCCTTCTATTTCCATATGATTTTTAGGATCAGTCTGTCAAGTTCTGGAAAAAGTAAGCTGGCGTTCTGATGGGCACGGAATCTGTATTAGAGGGTTTTGGTATCAGGTTAATACTGGCCTCATTTAATGAGTTATGAAGTATTCCTTCTTCTTCTAGTTTTTGAAAGACTCTGTGAAGCATTAATTTTTACTCTTTAAATATTTGGTATCATTCACCAATGAAGACATATGGGCCTGGGCCTCTCTTTGAGGGGAGATTTTCAGTCTCTCTGATCCAGGCTCTCCATTCAGTTTAAGTCTGTTGAGAATGTTTATTTCTTCCCAAGTCCATTTTTATAGTTTTTGCCTTTCTAGGAATTCATTCATTTCATGTAGGTTACCTAATTTGCAGGCATCCCATTGTTCATAGCAATCCCTTAAAAACCCTTGTTTTTGTAAAGCCAGTGGTAAAGTCTCACTTTCATTCCCAATTTTTGCTCTTCTTCTGTTCTCATTATTGCCCCTTCCTCTCCCCTCTCCCCCAGCCCAGTGTCAGGCCCGGACTCTTCGGAAGGTTCCATCCCATGGAAGCCAATATTGTAAGCCAATATTGGTAAGTGCCAGTGGAGAACCATCTTAGACCAGCACCAAAGTGGGAGAATCCTCACCAAAATTCCTTAGTGTGGCGGGGTACTGTGGCCTGAGCAGCAGGGGCACCCCTGCCCTGGATGGCTGCTCACCCAGTCCAGGTTTCCTGGCATAGCATGGATGATACTCTTATCCTAACAAGAATGAGTTTCTCTGCTTCAGAATGCACTTTAGAACCAGGGATCCTGACTGCCCTACTCCAAGCTATTGTTATCTCTTTCCTTCTCCGAACTGGGAGATGAGGGAGTGTGAAACCTGGAAGAGCTAAGGGACACGGGACAGCCTGCAGGGGCCCTGCCCAGGCACAGCTCGGGCCCTGAGTCACCGTGGGGACAAAGTGCAGGACCCTGACTCACCTGCTCGGTATGAGGCTCCGTCATGATGCCCTGCCTCCTGCAGAATGGGACTTGGGTGCCCTTTTGGCTCTCCCCTTGGAGGGGAGGAGGACATCCTAAGGCGGCCACCTTAGCTATTATAGAACCAGCTTGGTCAACGTGAAGATAAGCTTGCTTGACCAGCTGGCTTGAAGCCCTGTCCAGCCTAGCCTACTTAGGATTAGGATTCCAGAGAACATGCAGGCTTTGCCTGAACACTCTGAGCCTAGGGATGCTCCCCTCCCCCAACCCCTGCAGCAGTGCCTGGTTTGGTAGTCAAGCTGCCTGGGTCAGAATCCCCTCCCCACCTTCTACTGGCTTGCATGTGACCTTGCACAGGACTCGGTTTCTCTCTTCCTCAGTTTCTTCACCTATACAATGGGGGCAATACCAGTAGCTTTCTCAGGCGGCTGCTGGGAGAACCTGTGAATGAGACAACATATTACATACAGCACCCCCGACTGTGCCTGGGGGACAGAAAGCATTTAAGAGATGTTAGTGTTGAAAACAAATCTGTGCCTTTAGAGTTCTGCCATTGCCCCCAGCCCTGCCCACTGCAGTCAGTCTCAGTAGCAGGAAATCTGCTGGGCTGGGGCCTAACAAGCTCTGGGCCAGGCCGCCCAGGGAAGGGTAAGGAGACGGGCCAAGGAGACCGGCCGTGGGATCTCAGTGTCTTGCTTCTGTCCTGTTTCAGGGGAGGGGGCTTAGGACCTCTCTCCAGTGCAATACCCAGAGCTTAGTGACCCAACTTCAAACACCCGCTCTGCCACATACTCACCCTGGGACTCCATGAGCGGTGAGTTTCCCAACCTCTGAACGCCATTTGTTCATTTTTAAAATGGAAGTAACAGTACCTACCACTTCCTCTGCCAGGAGGGGGGGGATTAAATTGCTAATGCTTCAAACATGTAAAACACCAGCTGGCACAAAGAATTCATTTCAGGGGCACCTGGGTGGCTCAGGCAGTTAACTCTGTGCTTTCAGCCCAGGTCATGATCCCAGGGTCCTGGGATCAAGTCCAGCGTGGGGCTTGCTGCTCACCTCCCTCTGCCTGCTGCTCCCCTTGCTTGTATTCTCTCTCTCTCTCTGGTAAATGAAAAATAAAATCTTAATTAAAAAAAAAATCATTTCATGAAACAAGATGGGATCAGGAGGGAGACAAACCATAAGAGACTCTTAATGTCACAAGACATACTGAGGGTTGCTGGGGGAAGGGGTGGGGGGAAGGGGTAGGGAGAGGGTGGCTGGGTTATGGACATGGGGGAGGGTATGTGCTATGGTGAGTGCTGTGAAGTGTGGAAACCTGGCGATTCACAGACCTGTACCCCTGGGGCTAATAATACATTATATGTTAATAAAAAAAAAATAAAAGATTAAAAAAGATCATTTCAGATCATAAAAAGTAACTGTTCTGCTCTTATTTTTTCTCTTTCATGATGAAGAGCCCTCTGCTCACTACCCCCCAAGTCCCCACTCCTGTTTCAAATAAAGGACACACTAAAGTTTCAGTAAATTCGGTCTTATTTGAGATCAAGCAGAGGTGGCTGATGTGATGCAACAAAGGTTCAGACTGGGCCCAGTTTTACATAAACTGCCTCCTCTTTGGGCTGATAATGTGATCTAGCTGCTCTGTGCTCTGGTTTTATCACCAGCGCTCAGACCTCAAGCTAAAATCAGAATGAGTCCAAGGTTAACTCAGTCTGAGACTCTTCCACTATGATGTCATGGGGGCCTCAGCCTCAAGAGCCCAGGAGCCCGGGGTGCTGTGTGGTTGGACACCTCCCGTCCTTCTCCTGGCTGACCCTGGGACCTCGGGTGCGGGAGGGGGGCAAGCCTACCACTGCTCAGAGAACAGCCCCCCTACAGCCCCACACCCGGAACCTCACCAATACCACCACTTTGTCTCCGCAAAGTCAAGGCTTTCTCCTCTGTGTGACCATTTCCAGAATGCAAAGGGCTCCTGGCGAGGTCCAGGGGCTGCGCCTTTGCGGCTGCCAGGACCCCGTGCTGAGCGGATTTGGCAGGAAGGACGCAGCGGCACAGTTGGCAGCCGCAAAGGGCAGAGGAGCATTCCGTGCCATTTTTACAGAGTCACGTTTCTGACTTGATTGAAAGTAGAATCTTTAATAATATATAGGTTTTAAGTGACTGAAGGCTTGCTCTTGCCAAATCCTAGCATAAAGCGGATTTTTACAGCTGGGATGATAAATCCCAGAAAGGCGGCTCTTACCATGGAAACGCTGACACAGCCTTTCATTCCCCTTCACAGTGATTAAAATCCTCATTTCAATTTGTTTTTCTTTATTTTGAGCCGGAGTCGTTCGCAAGCCCCGGAATAGACCTCGCTCGGATAGAAAACTAAATGCTGCCCCCTGTCGGAAGTAAGGTGGAACTGTCCTCAGCCGGCCCGAGGAGGCAAACCTTCCTTGGAAGAATATAGGAAACACAGGAAAACGGGTTTCCTTTGTAATCATCTCGCCGGGAAGGAAATTCTTGCAGGACTTAGGCTTGTCTTCCTAGAGCAAGAGAGGCAGGGACGGGAATGCAGCTAATGACGGGTGTGGTATCGAACTGGAGGTCGCTATGGGCAACTGGAAATCCAGTCACTGGGGAGCTGGCAGCCAGTGTGGACTCCGCACAGCGGCCATCCCGCCCGAGAGGCAGGGGAGCCTCTCCTGGGTTGCAAGCTGCTCCGTATCAATTCTTATACATCCCTGGCCTGCTTGCCATCGCAGGCTCCAGTGGCCCTGGGAGCTCCTCGGGACGAGATGCAGATTTAGGCAGATGGAGGTCCAGCCCTTGCTATGTTGAGGCCAATGGGGTATGGGTACCATTGACCTGTCCGTTGCACATATTCCCCGTTATTCCTTGTATTTTCCTTTGGGGTGTTTCATTTGCAGGCATATTTTATGCCCCTGGAATGCATGTGCCTTCTGTTTATTAACCAAAAGCTCAGTAATCCTACAAAGCTAATGTCCAGGAATGTCTTTCTATTTTCCAGATCTCTTCATTGATAATAAATCCCATAAGGGATGCAGCCACACTTCTTAATTACCAGGGAAACCCCAGCAGAGTTCCTGGTCTGAGCGCTGCCAGGGTCCCAAATTTCCCCCACTAAACACGGCTTCATTCATTTATGCCCAACACGTTAGAATGTGGCTGAATAACTCTCGATCATTTCTCTGATTCTGCACTCAGCCTGTGCTTCAAAATAGGGTTTTCTAAAGAGTGTCCCACAGATAACCGGTGAGCAGAGATACTGCTCCCAAGAGGGGTTCAGAGATTGAACAGGGTTAATAACATTGCTAGCTATCACATGCTCTTAAGATCATGATACTCCTCAGTGTCAAAGGCTCTGAGCAGTCCTGAAGGGACGAAGTCCAATGAACTTTAACTCAGTGTTTCCCAGCTTGCTTGCTCACTGGACCAAGTCCTTGTTCTGCAACACAGTAGGTCACGCCACACATAATATGCTTTGCCTTCTATTTGTCCTTTTTATTTTTGGTTTACAGAGTTTTTAAAAATTTTTTATTATACAAGTATTACCTGTTCGCTGTAGAAAACAGGAAATAGGCAAATAAGCAAAAAGAAGGGGAGAAGGACTGAGGCTAATTACCATGGGCATTTTGGATTCGATGGGCATGTGTTTGGGTTGTAGTGTTCCCTTGTGAAAAAGGAGATTGGTTGTTGCAGGAGCCAGTCTGTTCCCTGGACTATGTTCAGTTTTATGGCCCTTGACTCTAAGTAGCAGGTTTCATAAAATAAAGCACACATTTCAGCCAACTGTGGCCAAAGAATCATTTTGAATGATTTCCAAACCCTGGGTGGAGGAAAATTCCTGCACCATATGTTGTGCCTTTTACAGGGAGTGGCAGGCCAGGAAACAAACAAATTGGTAGGAGGAGAAAAAAAATTATATATGAAAAAAAAAAGAAAAAAAAATTATATATGATGATTTCTCAACTATATGAAAATAATTATTATTAAAAAGATAGGAATTAAATTCTTCCCAAGAATTAGGAAGGTTACCTCTGGAAAATGGGCTCAACTTATTTTCTCTGCTATTGTCAGAGCAAAACTTAAAACTAAGTATTTTTAGGGGCACCTGGGTGTCTCAGTGGATTAAGCGTCTGCCTTCGGCTCAGGTCATGGTCCCAGGGTCCTGGGATCGAGCCATGCATTGGGCTCCCTGATCAATGTGGAACCTGCTTTCCGCCTCTGCCTCCCACTTCCCCTGCTTGTGCACGATCTCTCTCTCTCTCTCTCTCTCAATCTGGCAAATAAATAAATAAATAAAATCTTTAAAAATAATAATAAGTATTTTTTAAAGTTCCCCCTACATATACCAGGCCAATTTCAGTGGGGATTAAAGCAGCGCAGGGAATAGGGAAGGTTGGAGGGCCTTTGCTTAGGAGGGGCAACTGCCCCCACCTCAGAGGCACTGATCTTGCTCAGGGTAGCATTACCTCCTTTTCCTCCAAATCAACAAGCCCTATTTGCGAGTCATGGGTGGCTCAGGGAGAGTGGGGGGTGAAGCTGTTTACACTGACCTAAGAGCAGCTATAGGAGGGAATAGCCTTTTATTACCCCTTTTCATCAATGTTCCCTGAACACAAGCTCATTTCTGCCCTAGAGGCTTTGTGCTGGCTCTTCCCTCTGCCTGGGGCACTCATCTTTCAGGTCTGAGCGCAGAGAGGGTCTGTGAGGCCCCCGAGAGCACACCACATGGGGTTGAGACAATGTCTGCCTGACTGCAAATCTGGCAGGCATAAGCTGAATTCCAGAAGGGTTCTCAGATAGTTGCTGTTTCAGGAAATTCCCACCCTAAATATGACATTGGAGGCCAGGATGCTAACTGAAGTCAGGGGGAGAATACCTAGCCTGGAACTCCAGTTCTCCTTTTTAAGATAATGGCTTCTCTGAGGGGTTGAGGACAACTCAACCATCCTTGGGTGCTAGAAGGCCATTCTAGGGGGTCCAGCTCCACATGCTCGGTTGCTTCCAACCTTCCCCTTGCCTGCTCGAAGCAGGAGCCACTGGGCTTCTCATCAGTGCAGCCCCTGCTGTGGACCCAGAGGAGGGCCACCAGTCTGCTGAGTGCCCGCCATCTGCCCAACTGCCTTGTTGGTTCCGCCACATTTTCCTGACATGGGAGAGGGGACCCAGAGAAACCACCCTCAGGGGTCGCATGCTGTTGGAGCCCCTTCTCATGAGCCCCCTCTCTGACCCCCTTTATAACATGGCAGCTTCCATCACTCTTGAACCCCTGGTCCCTGGTGTCTTCTCTTCTTAGCATTTCTCGCTCGCTGGTGTTCTGGTTTCTTTCTTTCCTTTGTGAGAGGTGGATATGTGGGTTGTTGTGTTCTCCTTGATTCTCCAGCACCCAGAACACTATCTGGCACAAACAGATGCTCTATAAATGTCTGTTAGTTGAATGGCTGCCCGATATTTTAACAAGATGAAAGCTTATCAGAGCATAGGGAGTCCAGGTGAGGGCTGTTCTAGGTGATTTGCTTGATTTGCTTCAAGTTCAAACTCTGACTCCTGCCTCAGTGATTCCAGTGGACTGCCAAGACAGTAGGAGTGGAGACTCCCATTGGAGTCCAGCTGTTGGAGCAGCAGGGGGTGAGATTCTGCAGCCTGAGTGCCGGGCTTCCTCTGCCCTATGCAACCTCTAGCAAATGCCTTCCCCTCCTTGCCTAACCAGCAGATAAGGAAGTGAGTGGGTGCACTTTGTTTACCTACCCCATGGCAAGCATTCATGGGAAAGCAGTTTATTAAAAAGAAAAACCTGGAGTGTGGAAGTGGGACCAAGGAGGAAGGAGGCCATGCTAGGGGGTGGCAAAGTCCCCTAGAGGCTCCCATTTGGCCCCATCCCACAGGGAACCTCAGGGACAGTGTAGGTCACACCCAGAGTGTCTTAACCATGAGTGAGAGAGCTGGAGCATTTCTAACACTGCACAGATGATCCAGCGGGCACCCCTAGAGGGGTGTGAATTCCATCTTGCCAGGGGCACAGACCAGTGGATGCCAGCAACCCCCAGACAGGCCAGTGGATGCCAGCAGCCCCCAGACAAAGAGGAAGATGTTGCCTTTCAGGGGTGAGAAAAGAGGGACCTGAGGCAATATGGGTGGGGTTCTGACATGGTCTCTAATGTGATCTGGAAGAGGGCCCTTCCCCACAAAGTTCTCTACAAACCTGCTGAAAATGCAGGTTTGAGTCCTGTAATGCACTGCTCATTGGCTCCCTCACCAGATTGTGAGTATCCAGAGAGCAGGGAGACTGTCCTGTCCATCCTTCCTGTCTCAGCACCTCCAGCCAAACCTGGCACCCAGGGCCTGGTTTCTGCTCCACAAGTACCACATGAGCAGATGAAAGAAAGAATAATGATGGGAGAGATTGAAGTCCTGTTTTTGGTCCTTGCCTGCCTCCCTGTGCTGCCTGACCTCACAGGGGGCTACTGAGGGCAGAGCTGATTCCCCTGCTCCATTGATGTTACACTTGACCATGGCCATGCGGGCAAAGGGACAGAGCCAGTTTGGAGTCAAGGTTTTAGGAAGTATCCTGTATTTCTGCACTCCTGTGATCTTGGGCCAGAAAGAATGCATAAACGTGAGAAGAACACGTGAGGGACACACAGAGCAGGCCTGAACCAACTCAGAACCCAAAGCCAAGGCCAAATGGCCAGCTCTTGAAGCAGAGTTGCCCCTGCTGACCCACTGGCCTATAAGCAGGAGGAAAATGCTTGCTCTGAGCCAATGAGTTAGAGGGTTTATTGCGTAGGGTATGTGGTAGTAGTGTCTCACGCCAAGTTCTCCAGGAAGCAGACTCAGAATTGTATGTAGGAGGTTTGTTATGGAGTGTCCTGGGGACCAACGCCTGTGGACAGGATGGAAAGCAAGCTGAACTCAGCAGAGGGGGAAGCTGAGCTGAGCTGTGGTGCAGTTCCAATGAAGGCTGTTTGGGAGCTGTCCCACGTTGGGCCAAGGAGTTTTAAATACCTCTGGGTTGACTAGATGTTTTGGTCAATTGCTCCAGGAAGGGGTGTGACCTTGGGCAAGGCAGTTTTCTTGAGTGAAAGCCCTTCCCTGGGAAAGCTACTGACAGTGCTCTGTGCATCTGAAGGAATAAGTCCTTTGTTCCCCAAAGGGCATCTGGACAGTACATCCAAAGTCCTCAACTATACCTGACTGATACGATGGTGTCCATCATATTCCAAGGCTGCCTCCCCACACCTTTATTGCTACTGATCAAAGATTTCAAATGCATTTAATGATTTCTAAAATACCGTTGAGAAAACAGACTCGCTACCATCTAATAAATCACAAAGAAAAAGATCATTAATGTTGGCTTACAAGCTCAGTTTTACAATGCTTGTACACCCGACAGTCTCTCTTCATTTAGCAGTGACCAGGAAGCTGCCTGTGGTGTGAGCTGCACAAAGTGGACAGCAAAGTGTCAGTCCTTTCTTGTGTGACTTCTTCCAGGCAAATGTGTCCTTCCTGGAGCCACTGAGATGGCTCTCCTTACAAAGCTACAGTACACCCCCTGGTCCCCCTGGAAGTCCACAAACAGTGACATGAGACCTGACTTGCTCCAAATCTCTCAGCTGACGAGGCTTCTAGAGACGCAGGAAATGAGGGCTCTACTCACAGCCCAGCAGTTGTGGGAGGAGCAGTCCTTATCTGACCAAAGTTGAACAGAAAAAAAGCCCCACTAGAGGGAATGAGTTCCTTGAACCACCCCCCCCATGGTATCCCATAAATAGTTGGCCTTATCCTTGGGCACCTGGGAGCCTTGAGTCACTCCCCAAAGTCACCCATTGACTCACAGGCTGATTGTGGGCCTCATCTACCATTCCTTTCCTTCTCAGAAGAAAAGCTGGAATAGAAATGCTATCAAGGAGGTCATAGAGCCGTATCAGGGAAGGCAGGATTAGAAAACTCTGGTGCCTTCTTTTTTTTTTTTAAACTTCTTTCTTTCTTTCTTTCTTTTCTTTCTTTCTTTTTTTTTTTTTTTTTGATGGCTTTAAATAACCAAGGCAAAAGAAACCCAGCTCATAAATTAACACTGCAAGGGGTCTATAGATTCCCACAAAGGATGTTTTGCAAGTCACCCAGCCTTGCCCCTTGGTTGCTCAGGACTGCATTACATACTGACATCTGACACCTGGAGAGGGCCAGGTGCTCCAGCATCTGGTGAGGCCAGACGGACTGGTGGTGGGCACTATTCAGTAAAAGACACCTGGGATCCTTGATGGCTATAGGGTACAGGGACCCCATCAGGCAACTGGTCCAAATGGACACTAACTATAGCTCTTTGAGAGTTTCTGACTCAGAAAGAACTTCAGGAATAGAATCTCTCCACCCGAAGGCTAGGGATCCACCCAACCTCCTCAGGACTGAAGGGATCCGGCTGCCCAAGGTAGGTGTACTACGCATGTGCAACCTGCCACTTCGGGGAGTGGGGAGAAGGACAAACCAGGATCTGGAGAGGACGGTCCCAGGAGCAGGCTGTTAGGGGTACATGCATCTGCCTCCTTCCAAGCCCCAATCTACAGAAACTCGCATCCATGATCCTTCTGAAAGGGAAGTTTGAGGAGTGTGGGCCGCCTTGCCCAGCTGGAGACTGTGGGGCTGCTGGGGCTCCTCCTACAAGGGACACTGGGAGCGGTGGTCGCTGGGAAGGCCAGGACCCCATCAGGCGGTCAGTGGAAATGGGGACTCTCAAGCTGCCACCTCAGAAAGATGTTTGGGCCTGGGCTCCTCTGCTCTGAGCCCAGGCACGAAGTTCAGGAGCCAATGAGCTGCTCAGTGTCCCAAGACCCCGGCTGCCCTCAAAGGGCTGGCGCAGGGCGTACATCAATGGATGGACTGCCTAGGGAATATAGGCAGAGTCTGGCAACAGGACAATGTCTAGGGAAGTGGTTTAAAGGTGTGGGCTTGTTGCTTTGTGTACTTGGCATTTGCCTAATTCCAAGCTTTCATTGACACAAATGGGCATATTCTGCTTGAAACGAGAGCTGGAGACATCTGGATAGCCTTGCCAGGACGACGAGGCAGACAGGGATGGTCGATTAACCGATACCCGGGAGCCTTGATGATTGAAGTCTGGGGCTGACTGTTCCCAGTTTAAAGCACCACCTCAGAAAGATTTGTGGGGAGTGGACAACTTCTTCCCCAGAAGCTAGGCAGGATTTGGGACTGTCCTGAGCCTAACCGGCCTGAAGAGCTCCAGCCGCCTAAAGCTGGCTGAGAGAGGGCACACTGCGCATGTGCGTGCTGCCCAGGTGGCCAGAGCCAGGGACCCGGTATGCGGCAGCTGTAGGGAGAGGCCAGGTCACAGGACTAGGCTATTTGGGGTACTTGGCAGCTGCATAATTCCAAGCTTTTCTTTTACACAAATACGCATATTCTTTCTGAAGCAGAGTTTCAACAACTGGATGTTTCCAGGGCTGGGCCTGGAGAGCTGGCCTCGGTATCATTTAATAGCAGAGAGCAGGGACCCTTCATTTCTGCAGAAGCTCGCAGCACATGGGGATGGACTTCCTTCTTCAGCAGCAGCCTCTGTGCAGTTTTCTGGGCATTTTCACCCTTGAGGCAATGCTGGTGGGTGGGGACAGGCCCGAACACTGCAGTCTGGAGGGCCTGGCTGTCCAGGGGCATCCGATCGCTTACCTACCAGCATGGGTGAGTTGCTGAGGGCAGAGTTGCCTCTGTCTGTAATAGGGCAATATTGGAGCCTGGCCACACATCAGGCTCTTTGTGGTACAAAGTGTTGGCCTAACTGCAAGGCCTATCTATTCACTATGGAATATTCCCCCAAAGTCAGAGATTGAAGTTTTTCAAATGCTTTGCCATGGAGGAGCTGGGGGCAGGATGGAGTATCTCTTCTCTCTTAGGGGACATCTGGGACGCTTGGTTCCTGGAGAGCTCGGGACACCATAGGGCAGCAGTCCACATAAGGACTGAATGTTACCCCTTTGCAGCTGCCACCTCGGGATGATTTTCGGGGGCGGGCCCCTTTCTACACTGTAGCCTATGCTGGTATTTTGCCTGGTCACAGCTTCCACCGCTCAGGGAGTCCCAGCTGCCTCAGACTGGCTCAGTGGGTTAAGCTGAGCATGGACCTATAGCCCATGTTAGGGTCAGCAGGGATCTAGAATAGTGCCGTTATCTTGATAGGCTGAGTGAGAAGTGTGGACCTTGGTGACAATCCCTAGCCAACCCAGTGGGCAGGATTCCCCACGAGTGTAGAGATTTGTCTTGCTGGACTGCCTTTGCAGGTCACCAGGCAGGGAAGCCTGGCCAGGGATCCATCTAGGAAGAGACTCCAGGGAGCACTGGTGGCTGAGGAAGCCCCAGAACCCCTCAGGCAGCAAGTCCAGATGGGGACTGATAGTGGCCAGTTGGAAGCTGGTGCCTCCCTGTGCTGTTTGGGAGTGGGCCCCTCTGGACTGAACAGGTGTTTGGGTTCAAGCCTCAATTCCAGCAGCCTGGTGTGCCCCAGCTGCGTCAGGCTGGCTGAAGGAGTGGGGATTGTTCATGTCCTGACTGCACAGTTCAGGGTAGTAGGAATCTGGAACTCAGGTAAGAGACAGGGGAGGACAGCTCTCTAGAGTGGACTCCCGAGTGTCTGCGGATCTGCCTAGTTCCAGGCCCGAACCTCCACACATGTGCTATTCCTTCTGAAGTTCAAGCTAGAGGAATCTGCACTTCCTTTCCAGGCCAGGGTTGGGCACACTGGCCCAGGTAGCCTTCAGTAGGAAACACCCAGGGACCGCGATTGCTGGAGAAGCCCGGGGCCTGATCAGGCAGCCAGGCTGAATGTGAACTGGCTGTTGCTATTTCCAAGCTGCTGCTGCGGGAGGATTTCAGGGGATGGGCTTCCCGCTTCCTGGAGGTTCCACAGGTGGTGGTGCAAAGCCCGTGCTCCACAGGCCTCGAGAACCCCAGCTGCCCAAGGATGGCTCCTGGAGTGGGTCCTGTGCAGGTCAGGAAAGCTGGCCAGCTGGAACAGGGCAAGTATAGGGAGAGTTTGGGTCATGGCAGTAGGATCTTGGGGACCTAAGACATCTGCCTCATTTTAAGACCGAACAAACACAAATGTTCATACTCCCTCTGGAGAGAGACCTGGAGACTGCTGGCCTCCCCATCACAGCAGACCCGGGCAGAATGGCCAGAGTATCTATCTTCTGATAGGAGAGACCCGGCAGTCCTGCTACAGGACCCCTTCATTCAGGAAGCAAGCACATATCGAGACAGATCATGGCCAATTAGTGCTTCCACTTTGGGGTGATCTGTGGGGCTGGGCCCCTCTTCGCCAGAACCGATGTTTAGGTGTTTAGGCCTGGAGGCTCCCAGCTGCCTCACGCTGGCTGAAGGGGTCCAACACCACATGCTCAGGAAGTACAGTTCAAGGTAGCCAGCAGCCTGGAAAAGGGCACGGATCCAGGGAGGCTGTGGCCAACACAAGGCGCCTGCCTCTATCCAAGTCCTAAACTATATGAATTCACACATTCCCTTTGAAAACTGGACTGCATGTTACTGGGCCGCCTTGCCAGGGAAGGGCCAGGAGGGCTGGCTGGGGCTTCTATCATCTGTTGAGGGACACCTAGGATTCCTATTTGTTGGGCAAGCCTGGGACCCCTTCAGAGAGCAAGTCCAAATGGGGACTGATAGTGGCTGATCTGCTGCTGCCACCTGAAGGTGATTTTCAGGGGTGGGCCCCCTCCCCACTGTGGTCTACATAGGCATGGTGCCTGGCCCCAGCACTACCCCCCTTGGACTGCCCAGGGTGCCCAGACCCAGGGCAAGGCATTTGGTCTTGAGAGGCTGGCTCAGAGGAGAAGCTCTTGGGGATGTCAATCTGAAAAATAAAATCAGTTGTTTAAAAAAAAAAAAAATCACTTGTTTTACTTGTGTTTATTTGAGAATAGTGGAGGAATTGAAAATTGGGACAAGCAAACTATAGCAAACCGCAGGCAAGTGGTAGAGACGAAGAGGCCAGCTTTTATTATGCTTTAGGAAGATATTGGGGAGGATTGTTTTGAATAAAATTTCCCTGGAGAACAATGATAGTTTAAAGATATGGGGGTTTCTCATTAGCCGTGAGTGATGGTTAGTGCCCTGCTGATGGGGCAGGGAGAGGTCTTGTATTTCTTAAAAGCAAGAAATAAATTCCTGTGACAGAAGTGTCCTCCCTTTTCAAGATAAGAATTATCTTCCTTTTTCTTGTTGGTCAGGCAGTCTGCAGTGAGTGCTGTGTGCCTGAGGGCTCCCCACTCGGGGCTCGGGGCTCCATTTTCATGTGGGTTCCTTCACTCCTTCACACTTCCCTGAATTGATCGAGAATTATCCTCAAATGCATTCCCGATCAAGAATGAGGTGTTCTGGGGACGCCTGGGTGGCTCAGTTGGTTGGACGACTACCTTCGGCTCAGGTCATGATCCCGGAGTCCCGGGATCGAGTCCCGCATTGGGCTCTCAGCTCCATGGGGAGTCTGCTTCGCTCTCTGACCTTCTCCTCGCTCATGCTCTCTCTCACTGTCTCTCTCTCAAATAAATAAATAAAATCTTTAAAAAAAAAAAAAAAAGAATGAGGTGTTCTGGGGCACCTGGGTGGCTCAGTGGGTTAAGCCTCTGCCTTCAGCTCAGGTCATGATCTCAGGGTCCTGGGATCGAGCCCTACATCGGGATCTCTGCTAAGCAGGGAGCCTGCTTCCCCCTCTCTCTCTGCCTGCCTCTCTGTCTACTTGTGATCACTCTCTCTCTCTGTCAAATAAATAAATAAAACCTTAAAAAAAAAAAAGAATGAGGTGTTCTGCAGTTCTGTAGAGATTTGACAGGCAACAGGTTAAAAGTTTTAAATTGATTATATAAAATAAGACAAGAATAATAATGACCCAGTTTGCATAGTAGTCTTCGACCAAGAGCCCAAACCTGAAGGTAGCCCCCTAAATAGATCAAAGGCTCATAGATCATTAGGCAGAGTTCTTTGTGGTCAAAGTGCTTACTCACTGACTTTATGCAGCTAGATCTTTACTTCCCCTGAGTCTTTATCCATGTGCAGTAGGTGGAATTCACCATTGCACAAATGTCTCCTTGTTCAGCTGGTAGATAGTCAAGGGTTATGCAATTATCTAAACTTACTGTAGTCAGTGAGTCAAGTGACGATTGTTGTGCTTTTATCGCTTTGGTTGTAGAGTCAGCTAGCTCTTCTAACGTCAGGGAGAGATTTCTGATCATGGATTTGTTGGTATTCACTCTGATCCATGGGAGAAAGTCTCTCCTTATAGTGGCAAACCCTGAGTCATATATGCCTCTTGAAAGTTCCCATTTATGACAGCCATGGAGGTTCAATTGGGTGAACCAATGGGATGGCTTCTGATTCATTATACATGTCAATGGGGACAGTTAATTGTTCCAATAAACGTTGTCCTCTGATTTACCAGCAAACATTCATATGCCCCTAGGAAACGCTGTCCACCACAAATACAAATGGAATCAGGTAGAGCACAGAGGACTCCAGCTAAGGTCTGATTATTGATAGAGCCATTAGCTGAATTCCCTGACACTTTCAACCCATGGGTCAGAGCTGTTGGGGGGGATGTCCTGTGAGAGGTTATCCCTTCCTAAACGGGACTTTTCTAAAAACTTCACCAAGAGGTGTTAAACTCAGTCGTCTTTCCATTGGGAAAGACATGCAGGGGAACAGATTGTTTTTTTTTGTTGTTGTTGTTGTTTTTTTAAGATTTTATTGATCCATCTGAGACAGAAAGATACAGAGAGAAAACTTGAGCAGGAGAGATAGAGGGAGAGGGAGAATCAGACTCCCTGCTGAGTCAGGAGCCCAATGTGGGTCTCCACCCCAGGATGTGAAGATCATGACCTGAGCCAAATACAGACGCTTAACCATCTGAGTCACCCAGGTGCCCTGAAGTTGTATTTAGGTAAGGAAAAGAAGATGGGGACATGAGGGTCATATAACTGACAGTGGAGAAGGTATTTAGTTGAGCTCATGTGATTGTGAGTTGGGAAAGGTTGAAACAAGGCATGGGAACACCTGATCTCAGCAATTTAATCTTACAGGTAATATCCATAGGTTTATGAGTAAAATCAGCAGTAACATCTGGGATTAAAATGAAAATAGTTAAGGTGAGACCAAGGGGTCTCCAACATCATGAACAGATTGGAGTTTCTGATGAGAGATCCAATAGTCAGAGAGGTTCCCCGTTTTTCAGTAGATTGAGAAATGTGGATAAAAGCATTGTCTCTCTGAGAGAAAAAAGAGGGAGGTAGTAAGAAGCAGCAGCAAGAAAAGGGTTACAGACCTGTGCTGGCCACCTTGGGAAAGCAGTCTCCTTCAGTTGTCATCTGCTTCAATTCCTAGAAGGTCAACAGTTGGTATACAGGTCCAGTCTGGGTTTTGTAATTTCTTTAGCTGTGATACATGAATCTAAAAGTCTTTTGCTTGGAGTTTGGCAGCACACCAGTTGGTTAACAGTAATTTATAACAGCCTTTCCAATGCAGTTGAAAAGTCTGGGGATGTCTTTTCCAAAAGACAAAGTCCTGGGGTTGCAAGTCATGACATTTAAGGTCTTTGTCTCCTGGGTCTGCACTGTGAAAATATTTCAAGTGTATTAGTTTAAATGTTATTTTCTCAATTTCAGAAAACTTACAAAGCATATTTAGAAATGGTATAAAGTAGTTGTTACAGAATAGTTACAGATTTACTCTTAGAATTAGCATAATTTTTTATGCATTACAACAAATATAAACTTCTATATAATAAAAAATAAACTATGTACATTTTAGAAATTATAGTATGAGATTCACTGGTATCTGAGGCTCATTCTGACAGTGCTCTGTTAGACTGGGCAACAGGATCCCCATGTTATTCTTAAAAAGGGTTGCTATGAGTTAAGTAGAAAGAATAAAGATTTGAAAAATGGGACAACTTCTAAATTGATGGCAGAGCTAGAAATATTGGAAACTGCCATCCAGCTTTCCAAGTTATTATAAGAAGTGAGGGGAGTTCTTTTAAACAAAGATTGCTGCCTGGCTGTAAATCTGAAAAGACAAGGCAACAAAGTATGAGCCTGTCACAGAGGGATTACAGCCCGACCTTGAGGAGTTACCGCTGTGTGTGGGCAGGACAGAACAGGTTGGAGTTCTTATATGGCCTCTTCAGCTATTGCTCAGTTTACTGTGACAGGAGAACAGTGGCTTTCAAATGTGCTGTAGCATTTCCACAGTGAGAAATAATGTATATTTTATGATCCAGCACATACCCATATATATAAAAAACCACCCAAGTAACTGAAATAAAAGTTTAATAAATTGATGTGTATTTCCTGTTTTTAGTATATTTCATGCATGTATCCTATTTTGCATTATTTAAAATTATTTTTATTTATATATAGATAATCTATAATCCATTTATAGATTTTAGGTGAAATTGATATATTATCCATTTATATAGATAGAGGTGATACATATTCTGTTTAAATGAATTATGATGAATCATAATTCATCAATGGTCTGTGACCGTGGTTTGAAAAACAAGAATTACAAAAAGAAGGAAAGAAAAACAAGAATTACAGTAAATCCTTCCAGAGAAAGAGAAAGCTTTCATGAAGTTCCATTGTTTCTCACTTTGCAAAGGGGGGCCTAGGCATTACCTGCATTTTGTCAGGGTTAATGCACAAAGTTTGTGCAGAGTTAATTGATGCTTATTACTCTAAGTGTTCAAACATTTGGAGGATTCATTTTGTATTTTGGGGTCTTTTAATTTTTTTTTAAAGATTTTATTTTATTTATTTGAGAGAGAGAGACAGTGAGAGAGAGAATGAGCGAGGAGAAGGTCAGAGAGCGAAGCAGACTCCCCATGGAGCTGGGAGCCTGATGTGGGACTCGATCCCGGGACTCCAGGATCACGCCCTGAGCCGGAGGCAGTCGTTTAACCAACTGCGCCACCCAGGCGTCCCCGGGTCTTTTAATTTTTTAAATATTTGTGATCTTGGCTGCCCAGTGAAGACCAGGAAGAAGGTAATTATGAGCTATCACATATTAGCAAACTTTATAAATACATTTCAATTTTTTGAAGGTGATATAAAACATCGATTAAGAGATCCAAACCCTTTAATCTCTATAAAAATTAAAAAGCCAAAAATGGATATGTTTATGTTTAGCATTTAATGTTCATCTTATTTAGAAATGATTTGCCAAAAAAAAAAAAAAGAAATGATTTGCATATCCAATGATTATCCATTATTTAGTTTAAGTTAGCATAAACTTTAGTCTTTTTTATATTTGTATAAATTAGTTACTTTTTAAAAATTTTTTAGAAGATTTTATTTGTTTATTTGACAGACAGAGAGACAGAGGCAGGCAGAGGAAGAGAGAGAATCAGACAATGTATTGATCAAGGAGCCCGATGCAGGGCTCAATCCCAGGACCCTGGGATCTTGATGTGAGCCAAAGGCAGACACTTAACTGACTGAGCCACCCAGGTGCCCCTAAAATAGTTACTTTTAACAAATATACTTGGATTAGACACTAAACAGCTGACCATCATCCTATTTCTTTTGTTGACAAACTGTAATATAAGAGTAAGAACTTATTTGATTAGTACACCCAGGAAGAAAAAGTTGTTTATCAGGGTTCTATTTAATGCTGATAACTCTTGAAGAATGCCTGTTTTTCTCAAACCAACAAACTTAAACTAGTGTTTTTTTATCGAAATCATCTCAGGTCATATGAACTTGAAAAACATTTGGGTTAGTTGCTCTATTTCTGAAAGTATATTTAATTTATATAAATGTTTAGTTTTCTTTAGCCAATTAAAGATCTTTACAAGTTTATTTTGGCACTACCACCTGGAGGTAGAAAAGTATCAGATATCTATACCATACATAACACAGACACGCATAACATATAGATAGACACAGAGATCTTACAGCTTTTATTTAGAAACTCTAGCCATGTCTCAGATACAAAACTCAAAATAATTGAATCCAAATTGTGTTTCTGGCAGATGGACTAAGTTAACATTACCTGCTCAGGTGACCAAAATCTTTTACTTCAAGATTTTTTTTTTTAATTTGCATGCTGAAAGGATCCTTCAAGATCCTTTGGAAATGATTTTCATATCCAATGAAAGGATCCTTCAAGATCCTTTAACTTGAAAATTAACTCATTTTCAAGTCATTTTAGTCTTTTAGAAGCTTCTGCGTATCAATGAAAGAAGATATTCCTTTGTCTCCAAGAGGTTTGGAATCGTCACTGTCAAGGGTGCCCCTTACCATGGACTTATCTAAAACAAACATTCCCCAGAATGGCTATAATAATCCAGATTATTCAAACGTTCATCCATTTTTCCAGAAAGGCATGAGAACCTGGTCCAAGGCCCGGGTGGAACCTATCTTGCCATCAGGTTCACTATGTTATCTTAACTCTGAGGGACACTGTTTTCCAACAGCTGCTCTAAAACCCTTGGAATTGTGTGTTTTCTACTTTTGAACAAAATGGGTAACATACCAGAAAACTTCAACAAACACAGACAAAAGAGTACTCACCAGAAAGGGTGATGCCTTCATTAAAAAACAAATCAAACAAACAAATAAACAAACAAAAACCCAGACCCTGAATAAAGCCAGAAAGCTCAAAACCCAAAGATAGCAGAGTTCAAAATCCAGAAGAGACTTCCCCTCAAACCTCAGCGTCATCAGAAAGCAGTGACCTTAATGGGCTCTGTGGGTGCTGGCACCTGTGTGCTCATGAGACACTATGTATCTTCCCTGGACCCTGCCTCTCTGAAACCATTTAATGTTGATGAGAGAAAAACTCATCAAAAAGTCTTGATATACAGGGAAGTCATTTTAGATTTCTAAGTCAGCAGGACTGTATATAAACTTTGTTCAAACCAGAAGCCTGATTTATGGACCGCCATGCATGCATCATACATCTGCTTTGTGAATGAGTAGCCTAAGGGAAAGCCATCTTGTCTTTGAGATATTGATTGATGTTCCTGCTCCCTGCATTCTTTATGATAAAACTCATGATACCTGTGTATTTGCAATCTATTATCTTTTGAGCTTTCATAGAATATAAAAAAGTATATAGCCTTATAAAAACTTTCTTCCCTGTGAAGAGCATGTTTCCCAAGCAGCTATCTTAACTTGGACTTGAATAAAACTCTTTTTCTTACTTTTAGAGATTCTAAAAGGTTTTGTTCAGTTTGCATTGACAGTGTCAACCTTAAAAATAGAATAACCACTTATTTTACAAGCAAAATGGGTTTCTTTGGGAATAGCAGAGGAACTGCAATTTAGGATAAGCAAATTTTTGCAAGTCAGAGGAAAACCCAAGGAAACAAAGGGAAGGTCAGTTTTTGTTAGGTTTCAGTAGGAAATTGGAGAGGATTTCTTGAACAAAAGTTCATCGGAGAAGAACAAGAGTGTGAGTTTGTGGTGGGTTCTTCTTGGCGGCAAGGAGCAGTTAGTGCATTGTTGCTGGGGCAAGGAGAGATCTTCCTTCTTTTCTTAAACACAGGAGATAAAATTCCAATGTGAAAAATGTCCTCCTTGGTCAATATAAGAATTATGTTCCTTCTTCCTGTCGGTTATGCAGGCTGCAATGAATGCTACGTGCATGAGAGCTCCCCCTTCAGGGCTTCCCTACTTCATTTTGGATGAGGTTTCCAGGGATGCCTGGTGGCTCAGTCGATGAGCATCTGCCTTTGACTTGGGTCACGATCTCGCAGGAAGCCTGCTTCTCCCTCTCCCACCCACCCTGCTTGTATCCCCTCTCTCATTGTCTCTCTCTCTCTGTCAAATAAATAAATAAAATCTTTTTAAAAAATAAATAAATAAAATAAAATAAGATTTCCTTTACTTGTTTTCATAGGGACGAGGTACAGGCATCCTCACAAGCTCTGACTTACCCAATGGGCTGTATTCCCTCTGAATGTAGATCTTTAGGTTACTAGACAGCCTTGGTAGGGCCAGGAGGTCTGGCCAGGAAACATCTAATAAGAGACTCCTGTGGGCCATTGTGGCTGGAGGAGCCATGGGACCTTCAGGCAGCAAATCCAAATAAGGAATGACTGTCTCCAGTTCGCAGCTGTTGCCTCAGTGTGACGCTTGGGAGTCCCCTCCACACTGAACTTAGGCATGTGTTTGGGGTCCGGCCCCAGCTACACCAGCCAGGTAGGCCCTGGTTGCCTCAGACCAACTGAATAGCTTTGACCTATATATGCCTTGTTTCAGGGTAACCAGGATCCTAGAACTGGCCAGGAGTTGAAAGCGGCCAAGTCTCAAGAGTAGAATGTGGGGGGTCCATGGCATCTGTCTAATTCCAAGCCCTAACCCACACAAATGCACTTATTCTTTCTGAAGACAAAGCTGGAGGAGTCTGGGCTGCTTTGCCAGGATAGGGCTGGGCAGACTGACTAGGGTAGACTCCAGTAAGATACACCTGGGAGCGTTGATTACTGTAAGCCCAAGACAATCAGGTAGCCAGTCTAAATAGGGACTGATGGTCGCAGGTTTAAAGCTGCTACCTCAAAAATATTTTGAGGGACCCCTCCTTGTTGTAGGATATAAAGATGGTTATTCACAGCCTTATCTCCACAGGACCTGCAAGGCCCTGGCAGCCATAGGGCCAACTGACAAAGTACAGGCTGCACATGTGTGGGGCCACAGGTTAGGGCAGCCAGGAAACTGGAATGAGGCAAAGTCAGGTAAGACTGAGTTAGAGGAGGGGCAGTTTTGTGTAGGTAAAGGCTTATGTCTAAGCCTTTACCTACACAAAAATGAATATTCCCCATGAAGGCAGAGTTGGAGGAATCTAGACTGCCTGGCCAGGGTAGGGCTGAGCTTGGGTATCCTCCAGCAAGAGATACCTTGGAGCCTTGAAGGCTGGATAAGCCAACACTTCAACAGGCAGCTAGTCCAAATGGGGACTGTCACCAGTTTCAAGTTGCCACCTGAGGAAGAGCTTAGGGGATGGCTCCCTCTGGTAGGATAGGCAGGTGTTTGGGAATCAGCTCCACAGGTCTGAAGGGCCCCAACTTCCCAAGACCAACTGGTAGGTTATATACTGGGCATGAATGGGATGCAGAGGTCAGGGTAACCAGAGACTTGAAATAGGACAAGTGTCAGGAGGGGATGGATCATGGCAGCAGGCTATTGAAAATACCTGATATCTGCCCAATTTCAAGCCCTAACCTACACAAATACACATGTGAAGACCAAGGGAAGGCTAACCCAAAATGTGCCACTTCAGCAAGTTGAGTCTTTTGAACTAAAGCTACTTAAGAAACAGCTATTGCAAGAACTGATCCTCCTTTGTCTCCAGAAAGCAGGAAATAAATCTCCCATGGAAAGGTACCCTTTCTGTAACAGGAGGTAAAATCTAATCACTAGAGAGAGGGAATCTAGAGCCAAGAAAGCTGTATAAACAAACCTTGTTAGTAATAATTTACTAATCCCAGCCCAAATTCTCTTAGAATTCCTTACTAATTGAAGCTTCTGAACATGAGTTTTTTTGTGTCCTGTCAATTCCTCACAGATTTATTGTTTGTCCAAAAAGTGTAAAAGCTGCCTGCTTTTGTTATTTCTTTGGGTCTCAACTTTAATATTTGGCTTCTGGGCACAATGTAATTAAATTCTATGGTTTTCGTCTTCTATTGTTCTGTCTTATGTCAATTTCTTAGACCAGCTAGAAGAACCTTGAAGGGCAGACTAATATTTTTCCTCCCCAACAATTGGGAGGATAAACACTAACTTGTATATCACTGTAGCTGGGAAATCCTGAGATTTCCTAGCAGAAGGTAAGAATCTATGCCACCTCACTCTCCCAGGTGTCAGCCTGCAGGCCTAATGGAGCAAGTGATGAGAGTCCTTTTTCGCTCACTTTCTAAATTTAGATTAGTAGAATATAAATATTTGTGAAATAGTTGCTTGGGCTTAACAACACTGGTAAATTTGATAGAGTACTCTTGGTTTAAGCCACCCATTTTCTCCCAGACATGGTCACAGACATTTTTCTTTTGTTGTTGTCTTTTGTACCATTTATCATACAAAGGAATTGCCATAGAGAAAGACTGCAGGCATAAGCCTCATTAGCCCAGTGTTTAAGCCAGCTCACAAACTGGTGAGTTCATGGTAATCATGGTAATCATGTGACTAGCTTGTCTCTTTAGACAAACTTTGGTGTGGGTCCCCTATATAAAAGCCAGATGAATTTTTTCTTTTCATCTTATTCTGTGTCCTACATGCTTAGTTTTGTGACCAGTAAGAATATGCTCTCCAGTCTCCATCATCTGAAGGGTACGCTTAATGGGGTGCAACCTGGTGTCCTGCCAAGTAGACTGGGGTGCCGCGTCATTTAGAAGCAGTTCTGTCTCTGTCTGACTGTGCCAGCTTTCAGGGGAGTTTGTTGTAAGAGATCTCAGCCCATAAATGGCCTTTAGCTGTTTAGTCTTCATTAGTTGTTAGTGCTGAGAAAATCCCACTTCAGTAGCACCTTCCTGGTGTCAAATATTAGCAGGTCAGTGACTGGAAGCACCTCGTATTTTTGTGGGAAATTGGAGATAGCATTTTTTAACACTATCCTTACTGCTGTGCAAAGAAGGCCTTTGCTCTCTTAGACTATTTTTGGGAGTAAACTTTTATATCCAGGGTTGTATCACCTCTGCCCTCTCCAGGGATGCTTCTTGGTCTAAACCTGGAGAATTGTCTCGGGGTCTTTCCATTAAAAGGCTTTGAGTCATTATTGAGGTTAATAAGATTCTACCTTTCAGTGGCCAGCTTACGGATCCTTTAAACTACCTATATTGAATGAAAACCATTTCTTTATAGACAGTTTGTCAATTGTCATATTGGTATAATAAATAGACTTTAGGCCTCCCTTGACAATATGAAAAAAACAAAAATTAGACTTAAGGCCAAAATTACTGTCTATATCCAACATAAATTCCCCCTTCTCAAAATCCAGCGCCATCCACCTGTTTTAATTTTCCTTTCCCTACTGGATTTACAGATAACACACGAGTCTAATCACCAGGCTACTAATGGAAATGTTGAAGGCCTGAAGTGAATATAACACAAGAGAGTGGCTGGAAGGACCATTTTGCTCCGACTTCCCAGAGCTCTGTAATCAGCCTCTGCCAGCTTCAGTCTTTACTATGCAGTGTCTAAGATACATTTGCAAATATATCTTAGACTCCCCCAACATGCACACGCATGTGCATGTACACACACACACACACACACACATTTGTGCCTTGGACAAAAGCAGATATTTTAAATTATAAAGCCCCTTTACCTCCACTTTCAAGCTTCCCTACCAAATTTAGCATGGAGTTAGAAAAAAAAAATCAGTGACCATTCACAACATCTTCCTCACAGAGCTGATCAAAACTTGTAGGCCCTCCTGCAAATGATCAGCAGAAGGGTGATGTTCAGGGACTAATAGAAACCAATGTCAATTTGTATATTCAGAAGACTTTTGTTAAAATACTGTATACAGACATTTCAAAGGCATAAATCCTTTAATTCCTATTTTGGTTAGAAATCTCTCTGATATAAAGAAGCAAACTTAATTTAAAAGGTGGATCAAGTCCTTGATATCCAGGCTGTAATCCAGCTATTTGTGGGAATTAAAAACCACATCTTTGTCTTGCAAATCTCTACAAAATCAGAATAAAACTTTGGAAGCATATCAAAGTCCACCTATCTACCAATCCCCAAACCTTGCCTATTCTCTAAATGCTTGTAGATATTATAAAATACCATAATATTGGGACAAAATGGATGTGTATTTTAAAGAGGTAAATAGCAATTACCCTGAAATTCTTAGAAAAACTTACATAAGAAATATTAATTTAAAAAATTGGAAAACAACACACATATATGAAAAGATAGTCCACACTCATGGATTGGAAGAATCAATATTTTTTAAATGTCCATATTATCTAAAACAATCTACAGATTTATTGAAATCCCTATCAAAATATCAACAGCATTTTTTGCAGAACTAGAACAAGTAATACTAAGATTTGTATAGAATCACTAAAGACATTGAATAGCCAAAACAATCTTGAAAAAGAAGAACAAAACTGGACGTATCATAATCCCAGATTTCAAAATATACAACAAAGCTGTAGTGATCAAAACAATTTGGTAGAGGCACAAAAATAGATACATAGATCATTAGAACAGAATAGAGACCCAAGAAATAAATCCACGATTACATAGTTGATTAACCTTTGACAAAGGAGGCAAGGGTATGCAATGGAACAAAGACAGTCTCTTCAACAAATGTTGCAGAGAAAAGTGGGCAGCAACATGCAAAAGAATGAAACTGAACCACTTTTTACACCATCTGCAAAAACAAATCCAAAATGGATTAAAGACTTACATGTGAGACCTGACCTAAAACTCCTACAAAAAAACAGGCAGTAATTCCTTTGACATCAGCCATAGAAATATTTTTCTAGATATGTCTCCTCAGGTAAGAAGAACAAAAGCAAAAATAAATTATTGGGACTATACCAAAATAAAAAGCTTTTGTGCAGCAAAGAAAACCATCAACAAAACAAAAAGACAACCTAATGAATGGGAGAAAATATTTATGTATGATATATCAAATAAGGGGTTAATATCTGAAATATGTAATGAATTTATACAACTCAAAACAACAACAAAAAAATCTGATTTTAAAATGGGTAAGGTCCTGAATAGACATTTTTCAGAGACATACAGATGGCCAGCAGACACATGAAAAGATGCTCAACATCATTCATCATCAGGGAAATGCAAATCAAAACCACAATGACAAACTGAGGGTTGCTGGGGGGAGGGGGATCGGGAGAGGGTGCTGGGGTTATGGACATTGGGAAGGGTATGTGCTATGGTGAGTGCTGTGAAGTGTGTAAACCTGGCGATTCACAGACCTATACCCCTGCGGCTAATCATATTTTTATTAAAAAAAATTAAAAAAAAAAACAATGAGATGTCACCTTATACCTGTCAGGATGGTTAGAATTAAAAAGACAAGTATTGGTGAAGATGTAAAGCAAAAGGAATGCTTGTGCACCTTTGGAGGGAAGGTGAATTGGTACACCCACTGTGGAAAACAGTACGGAGGTACGTCAAAAAATTAAAAATAGGAATACAAGAGAAAGAAAAATATTATATGATTTTACTCACATGTGGAATTTAAGGAACAAAACCAAATGAACAAAGAAAAAAGACTCAGGCCCCAGCCCCACCACTTCTCTCCTCCCCGCAACTCTTAAACACAAAAACAAACTGGTTTGTTGAGGGTGGGTAAATGGGTAAAATAGGTGAAGGTGATTAAGAGTACACTTATCTTGATGAGCACTGAAAAAGGTATGGAATTTTTGAATCATTATAGAACAAATTTGGAAGCTTTTTTTCCTTTTCTATTTTTTTAAATTGGTTGTGAAAAATAGGTATTAATCCTGCCTTAAATGCTTGGTAGAATTCATTATGAAGCCATCTGGTCCTGGACTTTGTTTATTGGGAGTTTTTTGATTACCAATTCAATTTCATTGAAAATAATCAGTTTGTTCAAATTTTCAATTTCTCCCTGATTCAGTTTTGGGAAACTATATGTTTCTAGGAATTTATCCTTTTCTTCTAGGTTGTCCAGTTTGTTGGCATATAATTTTCCATAATACTCTCTTACAGTCCTTTGTATTTCTGTGGTGTTAGTTGTTATTTCTCCTCTTTCATTTCTGATTTTGTTTGAGTCCTCTTTTCTTCTTTTTCTCCTCCTCCTCCTCCTCCTTCTCCTTTTCCTTCTTCTTCTTCCTCCCCTCCACCCCCCCCAACACCCCCGTGGGGAATCTGACTAAAAGATTTATCAATTTTGTTGACCTTCCTAAGAACAAGTTCCTGGCTTAATTGATGCATTCTATTGTTTAGTTTCTTTTTCTTTTATTCCTGCTCTCTTCTTTATTATTTTCTTCTACTGGTTTGGGGTTTTGTTTGTTCTTCTTTTTCTAGATCCTAAGGTTAGGCTAGATTTTTCTTGCTTCTTGAACTAGTGCTGTATGTGCTATAAACTTCCCTCTTAGAACCAGTTCTGCTGCATTTCAAAGATTTTGGGTCATTGTGTTTTCATTTTCATTTGTCTCCATATATATTTTTTTAAATTTCCTCTTTGATTTCTTGGTTGACCCATTTATTGTTTGGTAGCATGTTATTTAACCTCCATGTATTCGTGCTCTTTCCAGACTCTTTCTTGTGGTTGATTTCTAGTTTCATAGTGTGGTGGTCAGAAAAGATGCAGACTATGAATTCAGTCTTTATGAATATGTTGAGACTTGTTTTGTGGTCTAACAAATGATCTATTCTGGAAAATGGTCTGCACACTGAAAAGAATGTGTATTCTGCTGTTTTAGGATGTACTGTTGTGAATGTATCTATTAGATCCTTCTGGTCCAATGTATCATTCAAAGCCATTTTTTCCTTGTTGGTTTTCTGGTTGGATAATTTATCCATTGATGTAAGTGGGATATTAAAGTCCCCTACTATTATTGTATCACTATCAATTACTTCCTTTACGTTTGTTATAATCTGCTTTATGTATTTGAGTGCTCCCATATTGGGTGCATAAATATTTACAATTGTTAGATCTTGGTTTGTTTCCTTTGGGTTTTATAATGTCCTTCTTTGTCTCTTGTTAGGATGTTTATTTTAAAGTCTGTTTGGTCTGATACAAGTACTACCCTGGCTTTCTTTTCACTTCCATTTGCATGATAAATGTTTTTCCAACACTTCAGTTGCAATCTCCCTCTGTGTTTAGGTCTGAAATGATTCTCTTGTAGGCAGCATATGGATGGGTCTTGTTTGTTTGTTTGTTTGTTAAGATTTTCTTTTTAATCTCTACACCCAACACAGGGCTCAAACTCACAACTCCAAGATCAAGAGTCATGTGCTCCCTCAACTGAGCCAGCCAGACACCCCATGGGTCTTGCTTTTTTATCCATTCTGTCACACTCTGTCCTTTGATTATTTAGTCCATTTACACTCAAAGCAATTACTGATAAGTATATACTTATTGCCATTTTGTTACTTGTTTAATGATTGTTTTTTAATTTTTTTCCATTCTCCCTTGCTCTCATCTCACAGTTGGTTGGCTTTTTTTTAGTGATATACTTAGATTCAAATATCTTTATTTTTTGTGTATCTATTACTGGTTTTTGATTTGTGGTTACCATTCAGTTTGAATACAACATCTTCTGCAGTCTGTATTAATTTGATGGTCACTTAAGTTTGAACCCATTCTTTACTCCTTACCCCTCCACACACACACATGAGGTATATGGTGTCGTGCTTTACATCCTTTTATTTTGTGAATCTCTTGACGTTTTTATGGATATACTTATCTTTACTCCTTTTGTGTTTCCTACTTTTCTTAGTTCTACTTATGATCTTTCCTTTCTACTCAGAGAGGACCTCTTAATATTTCTTATGGGGCAAGTTTAGTGGTTTTGAATTCCTTTAACTTTGTTGGAAGTCTGGAAAACTCTTTATTTCTCCGCCTGTTCTGAATGATAGCCTTGCTGGACAGAGTATTCTTGGCTGAAGGTTTTTGTTGTTGTTGTTTTTTTCTTTCAGTACTTTGAATATATCATGCCACTCTCTTCTGGCCTATACAGTTTCTGTGTGTGTGTGTGTGTGTGTGTGTGTGTGTGTATACACATACATATATCAGCTAATGTCCTTATGGAATTTCCCCTATATGTAACTGTTTTCTTTGCTCTTGCTGCTTTTAAATTTCTCTTTTATCACTACTTTTTGCAGGGCATCTGGCTGGCTTAGTCAGTAGAACACATGAGTCTTGATCTCAGGGTTATGAGTTCAAGCCCCACATTGGGTGTAGAGATCACTCTTTTTAAAAAGCAAGAGGAATATATTACTACTTTTTGCAATTTTAATTACTGTGTCTTTGTGTGGACCTCCTTGGGTTGACTTTGTTGGGGGCTCTCTATGCCTCCTGGAATTGGATTTCTATTTCATTCCTAAGATTCAGGAAATTGCCAGCTGTTATTTCTTCAAATACATTTTCTGTGCCCTTTTCTCTCTCTTCTCCTTCTGAGATTCCTATAACATTGAATTTGATCATACTTAATGGTGTCACTGAGTTTTCTCTAAGTTATTCTTCTCCATCTCTCCTGTTCACCTTGATTGCTTCCCATTACTCTGTACTTTAGGTCACTGATCTGTTCTTCTGGTTCCTCTAATCTACTATTTTTTCCATCTTGTTTATTTTTAATTTCACAGTTTCTTTTCTTTTCTTTTTTAAGTAGGTTCCACACCCATTATGGGGCTTAAACTTATGACCCTAAGATCAAGAGTCACCGGGTCTACCAAACGAGCCAGCTGGGAACCTTAGTTTGTTTATTTATTTTTCTAAGATTTTATTTATTTGAGGTACCTGAGTGGCTCAGTCAGTTAAGCATCTGACTTTGGTTTGGGTCATGATCTTAGAGTCCTGGGATCAAACCCCATATTGAGCTCCCCACTCAGCAGAGAATCTTCTCCCTCTCCCTCTGCCCCCCCCCACCTTGTATTATCTCTGTCTCTCTCTCTCTAATAAATAATTAAGTCTTTTTTTTTTAAAGACACAGAGAGAGAGAGAGCAGGGGGAGGAGCAGAGGAAGAGTGCTCCGTGTTGAGCACAAGCGGACTCCATGTTGAGCACAGAGCCAGACATGGGATTCAATCCCATGACCCTGAAATCATGACCTGAGCCAAAAACAATAGTTGGATGATTAACTGACTGAGCCACCTAGGTGCTCCCCCAATTTGTTTTTAATTTCAATTATTGAGTTCTTCATCTCTGACTGGTTCTTTATGTTTTCTATCTCTTTGTTAAGGATCTCACTGAGGCCCTCCACTATTCTCCAGTCCAGTGAGTATTTTTATGATCATTACTTTAACCTGTCAGGTATATTATTATCTCCATTTTGCTTAGGTCTCTTTCTGTGATTTTGTCCTACCCTTTTATTTGGGACATATTCCTCTGTCTCCTGATTTTGTCTAACTCTCTATGTCTGTTTCTCTGTGTCAGCTATGTCTTCTGCTCTTGAAAGTAGTGGCCTTATGAAGAAGAGGCCCTGCAGTGTCCTGCAGTGTAATGGCCCCTGTTCACCAGAACCTGGCACTTCAGGGGTATCTCCTATATGCTGTGTGTGCCCTGCTATTGTAGCTGAACTGCTTTTGCCTTTAGTCTAATCATCTGCAATGTCTTTCTTTGCCTGTTGTGGGCAGGGTTTGGTCCCTGTTTTGTTAGTGAGATAGTCTGGGGCCACCTTGGGCTTAAGTTGGGTCAGACCAGGCATTTTCCAAAGCTGCAATAGCATTAAACCATAGGGAACATGGGTCTGGGATGTGTGGTACCAGCAAGGTCCATGTTACTGGCAGGGAACCTGCAGCTGCCAGGGACTGAAGCAGACCATATTGGAGGGGGTGAATCCACAGAAATACTCAGGGACAAGGCAGCAGTGTTAGTAAGGTTTTCATGGGTCTGCTGTGGCAGGGGCCTGAATTGGAGGCCTGGCTGGAAGGGTGTGTCCACAGGAGACTGTGGGGCTGGGGAGCACTGTTAGCAAGTTAAGTAGGGAGTGTTGGTGCTAAATTGGTTCCTGCAGGCTTCTGTGTCTAGGCCAGGGTTGGCGGGGGCGGGGAACAGGAGGGCAATGGTGGCTGCCAGCTCCTTTGTTCCTGGAGAAGTCTCCTAAGAATCCTTGCCCCTCCAGCACATACTCGGAGGTTAATAAATACATCACCGTCCCATATATGCCAACTGCTGCTTCTGTGCTGTGTCTCAGGGGGGCTGTTTCTGGTGCTTTCTCTTTAAGGGTAGGGACTCAGTTTCCTCTTCCCCTCCAAGCTCACCCAGAGCCACGCCTTTGATTTTTAAAATTCTAGGTTTTAAGCCCTGCTAATTATAAGAACTGGTGAAACTCAGTCTTTTGGATTTTCAAAGCCAAATGTTATAGGGATTGGTCTTCCCCATACAGACTCCCTGGTGTGAGAGTCTGTTTCTCTCCCATCTCCATGCCAGCAGTTCCCTCCTTCCCATGAACAGCTCAGGGCTGTTTACTCTCAACCGTGTTTCTGCCCTTTCTACCCTCTTCAATTTGCCCATTTCTCCACATTTAGCTTTGAAGAGTCTGCTCTGTCAGTGTAAGGGTCATTTCCTGGGTTATTTACACTCACATGTCTATTATCTAGTTATATCCGAGGGACAAGATGAGCATAGGGTCCTCCTACTCTGCCATCTTCCCTAGAAATCTTGTAATTCTTATTTATTATCTTGAAGTGCTGACTGTCACAGAAATAACCAAATTTCCTTGTCAATTGAATTTGTAATGAACTCTCATCAGATCTTTAATGATGGAAATTTTAAGTCTTTTATAATTTACAGGCAGTTACAATTTTTTACTCAGATACTTTCATAAAAGTGTTCCCACAAAAAGCTTCATCGGCAAGGAGATTCATAAAAAAAGATTTTAGCATACAGTTTTATGATAATTTTGAGGTCATAAAACTACAGTGGGTAAACATTTCCTGAACAATTGGAAAAACTGCATTCAAGCAAAACAAGAATTAATTACATGGGACTGAATAAACTGAAGAGGGTGATTACAATTTTTATAACTTTTTGTTTGAACATTGCTAATTTTTTAAAATTATTTCATTTTTCCTAATGTAAAGAAACCTTTTCTCTTAAGCTAACTGATTTGTAACAGTTTGGTAAATTGCACCTTTGTAAGCAGAACTGAAGCATTTATGTTTTCTTCCCCTACCTGATCCTCCAGAATTCAGAAACTCTCAGGAAGTGTTCTTATATTTTTATGGCAGTATATTTATTTGCATAAGTTCAGTAAGAATCTGTTTTCCTCATAACAGGAACATTGGAAACATTGGTTATAATACCAAGGCTTTGACTGAAATGTCACATTTAGAGAAATATACATAGACTCTGATATGACCAGACAGCTTTAAGGAGGTAACGTTGACTTTATGGAGCCAATAAAGCTTCTTGGGAAATCAGCCTGATACCTTGCTTATAAGATCCCCAGCAGCCTTACCAAGTAAGCAAACAAAGTTTCTTCCTGGCTGGTGCTAAAATCTCGGGATATTTTGGGGACTCAAGAAGAGAGGAAGTAACCCAAATCTATAGGTATTGCAGGCAAATCTGATAGCAAATATTTGGCTTGGCTTCTTAGCCTCAAAATGCTGCTAAAATTTCAAGCTGCAGATTCCTTATGAAAAGTAACAGCAAAACAGATTTAAAAGAGCCTTTACTATCAATCACTATTTTCCTGCACATATATAAATAATGAGGCCTCGTTCATTAAAATTTAGCTTATTTTAGATACAAATTAGTCTTATTTTGGCTAACTTTGAAAACAAGGGTAACTTTAGCGAGAAAAATTATGTTTCAGTAACATGATCTTGTGTTTGGAGTTTTGTTTACTGCCTATAAAGTACACTAGATCCTGAATTTTTCTAGTTTCCTCCAATGTCTGGATGCAACTCTGAAAACTAACATTTCCAATTTTCTCCTATCCTTTAGCTTGGAATCATGGAAAATTAAAACAGCCTTTTAAAAATAAATAAATAAATAAAGATTTTATTTATTTATTTGAGGGACAGAGAGAACATAAACAAGAGAGGCAGAGGGAGAGAGAGAAGCCAATTCCCCGCTGAGTAGGGAGCCTGATGTGGGGCTCGATCCCAGGACACTGGGACCATCACCTGAGCCAAAGGCAGACACTTAACCAACTGAGCCACCCAGGTGCCCCTGCCCTTTTTTTTCCCTAAGCCCTGCAAACTGAATATGAATGACATGATGGGAAATCACCACAATAACTCACAGATAGACAGTCTTGGTGCCTGGAACACTCAAGGGTCAATAGACACATTGAAATTACAAACCAGGGAACACCTGACTGGCTCAGTCAGCAGAGCATGTAACTTTTGATCTTGGGGGTCATAAGTTCAAGCCCCACACTGGGTACAGAGTTTACTTTGAAAAAGTAAATAAATAAATTAGGGACACCTGGATGACTCAGTTGGTTAAACGTCTGCCTTCAGCTCAGGTCATAATCTCAGGGTCCTGGGATCAAGCCCCACATCTGGATCTCTGCTCAGCGGGGAGCCTGCTTCTCCCTCTTCCTCTGTCTACTGCTCTGTCTACTTGTGCGCGCTCTCGCTCTCTCTCTGTCAAATAAATAAATAAAGCCCATATACTAAAATTGGAAGCCTTTAAAAAAAATAAAAATTAGACACCAGGCAAATCTGTGAAATTGAAACTGTCTGTTCTCACATACTCTGAAGATGCTCAAGCCTGACATCCCTATGGTTGGTTTGGGTTCGACCAAGCTCCACAGGCCTAGAGGGTCCCTGCTGCCCAAGGCCACTGGCCAGGTATGTTCTGTGCATGTAAAGGCCGTGTACGTCAGGTTAGTCAGGAACGTGGAACAGGGCAAGTATCCAGAGAAGGTGAATCACAGAAGTATGCTCTTGGAGGTTTAGGCCATCTGCCTAATTTCAAGCCTTAACACATATGTTCCTGAATATAAACCTGCAGGAATCTCGACTTCCTGTCAAAGCAAAGCTGGGAAGACTGACGGGTATCATCCAAAAACAGATACATGGGCACCTGGAGAAGTTCTGGACCTCATCATCCAGCCAGTCCAAATGAGGACTGACTATTGCCAGGTTAAATCTGCCACCTCAGAAAGATTTTTAAGGAAGACTCTTTGTACCCTGAAACTGTTCAGGGTTTGGGGTTTAGCCAGAGTTCTACAGGTCGGGAGTATTCCCTATAGCCCAAGGCCAACTGACATGAGTCAAACTATGCATATGCAAACCACACAGGTCAGGGTGGCCAGGGACCTGGAACAGGGCAACATCTAGCCAGACCAGCTCACAGGAGGGAGTTATTTGGGGTACCTGGCATCTGCTTAATTCCAAGCTCTGACCTACACAAATGCACATATTCCCGCTGAAGGCAGAGCTGGAGGAATGTGGACCGCCTGACCAAAGCTGGACCGTGCAGGTGGGTTGGGATGTCCCCTAATAAGAGACACCAGGGAGCCTTGTTTGCTGCAGAAACCTGGAGAAACACAGTAAGTACACATGGGGATTGACTGCCACCCATTTCTGTGGCTGCCTCCAGGTGATTTTCCAGAAGTGGGCTCCCTCCACCCTTGAGGCGATGCATGTGGCTGGTGATGGTCCCCAGCTGCCCAAGGTCTGCTAATAGTGTGTGTACTGGACACATGTGAGCCACAGAGGTCAGGATAGCTGGGGACCTGAAACAGAGCAATGTTGGGTGAGGCCAAGTTACAGAAGCAGAATATTAGAAGTACCTGGCACCTGCCTTAATCCATGTGCTCACCTCCGTAAGGTGTCCCTGCAGTCTGCTTTGTTTGTGGGGGCAAATCATGCTCAGATTATAACTCTTTTTTTTTTTTCTGATTATAACTCTTTTCCAACAATGTTTTTAACTCTTGTTCACTGTGTGAATTTCATGAGCTCATCGAGTATATAGGCTGATGATTTAATTTACCAATAAAGGGATGCCTGGGTGGCTCAGTTGGTTAAGCCTCTGGCTTCAGCTCAAGTCATAATCCCAGGGTCCTGGGATTGAGTCCCTCATTGGGCTCCCTGCTCAGTGGGGAGCCTGCTTCCCAATCTCTCTCTCTCTCTCTCTCTCTGCCTCCTGTTCCCCCTGCTCGTGTTCTCTCTCTCCCTCTGACAAATAAATAAATAAAATCTTTTTAAAAATAATGATAACAACTTACCAATAAAGAAATAATATAGTCCAAGGGCACCTGGGTGGCTCAGTGGGTTAAAGCCTCTACTTTTGGCTCAGGTCATGATTCCAGGGTCCTGGGATTAAGCCCCGCATAGGGCTTTCTGCTCGGCAGGGAGTCTGCCTCCCCGCTCCCCTCAGCCTGCCTCTCTGTCTACTTGTGATTTTTGTCTGTCAAATAAATAAATAAAATCTTAAAAAAAAAAAAGAAGAAGAAGAAGAAGAAGAAGAAAATAAAAAGAAAGAATATTGTCCAAAGTGATGTTAGATTAACCATACCGGGCATGGGGAAGATGCCAGGAAACAGGTCAAATGTTTTTGTTGTTGTTGTGTATCTTTATAGAACAAGGCACTCAGGAGAGAAGGTTTAGCCCTGTGAGGGCTGCTGTCCAGCTGCCAGAGTCAAAGTCCCACATTGCCAGAACATATTGCTAGGGAACATGGGTGGTGCTGATGATGGGCAAGGGGACACTTTTTGAGGCCTATGGCTTTCACCACAGCCATTAAGAGTCACTTTTACTGCACCAAGAACTAATTACCTCAAGGCCTCTGGAGAGCTATTTTAGATCAGCAAAGTATAGCCTTGCCCAAAGAGAACACTCTTGTATGTTCCTCACAAGTCCTAGTGTTCATAGTCTACGTGTCCCCTTCTCATAGGGCTTCTTCCTATGTCTTCATTGATGAGTCCCCAGCAAGGCCTCTCAGCAGGGGGGCTACTGAATTCTTATGGGTAAGAACAGATGAGATGATGACATCCCGACAGAACTTAACTTCACTCTTACATCAAAACATGACTTCTAAACATTTTTATATGTCTTTGTCATAACCAAATGGAACTCCAATCATATCAAATCAGGACATGACAATCCACCCTGTGATTTTAAGTCACTCATACACCAATTAGTACTAAAATTTAATGCCCTGTACAAACCTGACTTCACAAAAATATCAATCCACCCTGTGATTCTACCCCACTTACAATCTTGATCACACACATTCAGTCACATTTTATATTTCTCCTCTGCACATTCTTTTACACCATATTTTCATTGCCTATTTAAGCAAACATATTCTTAATAGTACCAATATAAGCAGAACAAAGAAGGCTCCAACATGGTACCATATCCAGTCGCCACTGACCACAAGTTAACCTTCTTCTAAACCACTCAGTTCAACTTCCTTAACAAATACATTTCCATAGAAGGAGAATTTTTATAAAGCTCAAGTGGTTACAAGCGATCAAGCCCATTCAATTGCTATAACATAATTCAAGGCTGTTGTTATTTTAGGAAATGCACGTTTTTGTGTTTTTAAAATCTGAGAAGTCATTTTGATTTTATCAGTATTAACTTCCAAATGTTTCTTTTCATAAGTTTTCTAATGTATGATTACACTTGTTAGATTTCATTTAGGAGATTCAGTGTGAAATATTTCTCTGATTGTTTTAATAATTCTTTTATCTTCTACTGACCTTGAATAATATCTTTTACCCCTCTGTCATCACATTTGTTGACTGTTTTATTTTTATACATGCCATCCTGTTGTGTTTCTTATTTTCCCCTGGATTCTAAAAGAATATGATGTGGGGTTTGGCTTTGAGCCTACTATCCTGGTCTCATTTCCCATATTATATTATAACTTACGGAGGAGGCCTCAAGGCCATAGTCACAGGTACTTGTACTATAGTTGTAGCTATTGCAAAGGCATTTTGATTTTGTTCCAACCACATATTCTTAGGAACATGGTTTTCTTCTGTCATAAATATTGCCCCAAGATTATAACCAGTCTAAGAGTATTCCACATATCAACTGTTCTTAAATGCAACAACGAACAATCCATGGTTCAAAAAACACCTTTTCTGCCATTTTATAGTATTTTTTTAGTGTTTTCTTCAACTGTTTTGTATCAAATTTTCATTGCTCTGTTTACTTCCATGTTAAACTCAGTTATGTTTGTAATGTATTATTGATTTTATTTCTCTGTTTACCCAACCATCATGACACTGCCAGGACTTGTGTGTTAAACTGAGAGTGTTTGATTCCAAACATTTTCTTAAAGATTTTTTTTTATTTATTCACTTGAGAGAGAGTGACAGAGACAGAGAAAGCACAAGCAGGGGAGAAGCAGAGGGAGAGGGAGAAGCAGATCCCCCACTGAGCTGGGAGCCCGATATGGAATTTAATCCCAGGACCTGGAGATCATGACCTGAGCCGAAGGCAGATGCTTAACTATCTGAGCCACCTAGGTGCCCCGGTTTGAAACATTTTTAAATTTAATATGACTCCATGGACTTGGAATAGAGAAAACCTGGCAGCCCTTGCTCCTCCAGTTAATCCCCTATCAGTCCAAGAAGGACCCTTAAGGGTTTCCTTCATTTTAGCAAATCTGGTTTTGACCTAGGTTGTAAATTGGGCATAAATGAAGATGGATAAAGCTGAGCACAGTTTGGTGATCTATATCTGGCTTGAAAGTCCTTTGTACTAAATTTCAGGATTTCGGCTACAGTTGCAGGTTTTAATATGATCAAGACTGGTTTTATTATCACAGGAGCCCATATTCTTGGGACAGACATCTGTAATATGAGACTGAACCCTGCTGTATATCATCCAAGATAATGATAACTGTTAGATGCTAAGTTTCCTGTGTCCTCTGCACAACTTCCAAGGTGTCCCTGTTCTTGTAAAGGCTGGACATAGTGCCCATTGGTTTATTGTTCATTTTCTCATAGGTGAAAATGGATTAAACAGAGCAAGTTAAAAGTGTAGTAGAGGATACGTTTTTTGGCCTATTTATATTTAAAGATATAGTTGCCCTTTCTGTATTTTTTACAATAAATAGTTGGTATTTTTTTAACAACTAAATGTTAGCACACAGAATGAATCAGAAATTAAATTGGTGTTATAAGATCCTAGCTAATGGAATCCAACAGTACATTAAAAAGATTATCCACCATGACCAGGTGGGATTTATCCCTGGGATGCAAGGGTGGTTCAACATTCACAAATCAATCAATGTGATAGAACAAATCAATAAGAGAAAAGAGAAGAACCACAGGGTCCTCTCAATTGGTGCAGAAGAAGCATTTGGCAAAATACAGCACCCGTTCCTGATTAAAACTCTTCAAAGTATACGGGTAGAGGGAACACTCCTCAACTATGAAAAACCCACAAATATCATTCTCAAGGGGGAAAAGCTGACAGCTTTCCATTTGAGATCAGGAACATGACAAGGATGCCCACTCTCACCACTGTTATTCAACATAGTACTAGAAGTCCTAGCAACAGCAATCAGAGAACAAAAAGAAATAAAAGGTATTCAAATTGACAAAGAAGAAGTCAAACTCTCTCCCTTCACAGATGACATGATACTTTATATGGAAAACCCAAAAGACTCCACCCCCAAACTACCAGAACTCATACAGCAATTCAGTAATGGGGCAGGATACAAATCAATGCACAGAAATCAGTTGCTTTCTTATACACTAACAATGAAAATATAGAAAGGGAAATTAGAGAATCATTTCCATTTACTATGGCACCAAGAACCATAAGATACCTGGGAATAAACCTAACCAAGAAGGTAAGGGATCTGTATTCAAGGAATTACAGAACACTCATGAAAGAAATTGAAGAAGACACAAAAAGATGGAAAAGCATTCCATGCTTATGGATCAGAAGAATAAACATTGTTAACATGTCTATACTGTCGAGAGCAATCTATACTTTCAATGCCATCCCAACCAAAATTCCACTGGCATTTTCCAAAGTGCTGGAGCAAATAATTCTAAAATTTGTATGGGAGCAGAAAAGACCCCAAATTTCTAAGGAAATGTTGAAAAAGAAATACAAAACCGGGGGCATCTTGTTGCCTGATTTCAAGCTTTACTTCAAAGCTGTGATCACCAAGACAGCATGGTACTGGCACAAAACAGACACATAGACCAGTGGAATAGAGTAGATATCCCATTTATTTGACTCTATGGTCAAATAATCTTTGGCAAAGCAGGAGAAAATGTCCAGTGGAAAAAAGTCTCTTCAATAAATGGTGCTGGGAAAACGGGATGGCTATATATAGAAAAATGAAACTTGACCATTTCCTTAGACCTTACACAAAGATAAACTCAGAATGTACAAAAGATCTCAACATGAAGCAGGAATCTATCAAAATCCTAGAAGAAAACATAGATAGTAACCTCTTCGACACTGGCCACACAACTTCTTTCAAGACATGTCTCCAAAGGCAAAGGAAACAAAAGCAAAAATGAACTTTTGAGTCTTCATTAAGATAAAAAGTTTCTGGGGCACTGGGTGGCTCGGTGGGTTAAAGCCTCTGCCTTTAGCTCAGGTCATGATCCCAGGGTCTTGGGATCGAGCCCCGCAACAGGCTCTCTGCTCAGCATGGAACCTGCTTCCTCCTCTGTCTGCCTGCCTCTCTGCCTACTTGTGATTTCTGTCAAATAAATAAGTAAAAGCTTTTAAAAAAAAAAAATAAAAAGCTTCTGCACAGCAGGGGAAGCAGTCAACAAAACAAAGAGGTAAGCCACGGAATGGGAGAAGATATTCACAAATGACACTACAGACAAAGGGCTGATATCTAAGACCTATAAAGAATACGTCAAACTCAACACTCAAAAAACAGATAATCACATCAAAATATGGGCAGAAGACATGAACAGACATTTCTCCAAAGAAGACATACAAATGGCTAACAGACACATGAAAAAATGTTCATCATCATTAGCCATCAGGGAAATTCAAATCAAAACTACATTGAGATACCATCTTTTATCAGTTACAATGGCCAAAATTAATAAGAAAGTAAACAACATGTGTTGGAGAGGATGTGGAGAAAGGGGAACCCTCTTACACTGTTGGTGGGAATGCAAGTTGGTGCAGCCACTTTGGAAAACAGTGTGGAGATTCCTGAAGAAATTAAAAATAGAGCTACCCTATGACCTTGCAACTGCATTACTGGGTATTTACCCCAAAGATACAGATGTAGTGAAAAGAGGTACATATGTATACAGGTACATATGTATCCAAAGATACATATGTACCTCAATGTTCATAGCAGCAATGGCCACAATCACCAAACTGTGGAAAGAGCCAAGTTGCCCTTCAGCAGATGAATGGATAAAGAAGATATGGTCCATATATACAATGGAATATTATGCCTCCATCAGAAAGGATGAATACCCAACTTTTTTATCAGCATGGCTGGGACTGGAGGAGATTATGCTGAGTGAAATAAGTCAAGCAGAGAGAGTCATTTATCATATGTTTTCACTTACTTATGGTGGATAAGGAGTAACATGGAGGACATTAGGAGAAGGAAAGGAAAAGTGAATTGTGGGAAATTGGAGGGGGAGATGAACCATGAGAGACTGTGGACTCTGAGAAACAAACTGAGTGTTTGGGAGGGGAGGGAGCTGAGGGGTTTGGAGAGCCTTGTGGTAGGTATTAAGGAGGACATGTATTGCATAGAGCACTAGGTGTGGTGCATAAACAATGAATCTTGGAACACTGAAAAAATAAAATAAAATTTTAAAAAATAATAAATAAATCGGTGTTATATTCACATGGTCTCTGCCTGCATTTGGTGCTGCACTCAATTCCATAATATAAGGGAAAAGTGCAAAAGTCAGTACCTGGCTGTCTTATATGCTGGGTTATAATAACAAAGAGCCAGTTAGTAATTCAGGCTGATCTTTATCCTTCAAGTCAACGTCTAACAGAGGGTGTGGTTTGAGATCTTTATTGACATGGAGATTTCCACTGCTTCAGCAGCTTCAGTTAATGTTGGGTTTCTCCACTGACTGGAAGGTTTCCCAGTGAGTAGACGGTGCAGATAGCAAAGGGTAGGGTGGAGGGGTTGGGCTTGGTGCTACTGGTGATGTTGGTGACTTTGGTGAGCCCTCGGTTGCAATAAGGTGATGAGGATGAGAATCTATGAAAGTAGTAGAGGATGTCATGGACAGTGGAATTGTACCTGAGTGAGAAGGTAGAATTCTAATTTGTAATGGTGGCACCCCTGCTGTTGTTGCTGGAGCTGTGAGAAGAGCATGCATGGCCGCAATGAGTATGGTCTCCAATAGTGAGCAACAGGCTAAATAGTATGTCCAGCAAGCAGCAGGCTGAACTGACCCACTTAGGGACAGGGATGAAGTAAAGGTGCATAATGGAGTCATGCTTGCAACAGAAAGATAGTGTCCCACAAAACTTCAATTCTTTCTTGTTGTTGTTCTTGCCAATCAAGGAAATCTAGAGTTATGGTGGCCATTAGTGCCATTTTGGGCCCATTCATAACTGTCCTGCATCATGCCTGAATATTTGGCATCTACTGTGATACAATAAAATACGGTGTTCTCCATGCCTGAAATTTTTATAGAGACAGCATCTTATTTTCTATAGTTTGATATAATGTGCCTTTTCTTCAGTCATCCTGCCACCCATTTATTAGTGGCAGATGCTACAGCTTCCCAGACCTATATGTATTTCATTGTTCTTTAATTAGTACTTTCCTTTTTAATTTAGATGTTGGGGTGTTGTTAGTGCTAGTTCTCATCTCTGTGGGTGCTCGCAGTATTCATTCAATGGAAGTTTTCCATCCTTTCTATATCTGTGGTTCGGAGATCTTGCCACCTCCCAGATCATTTGAGTTCAAGTTTTTATATCTCGATTATTCATAAGCAACTTCAGCTTTTGCTTGAGTCAGCCACTATACCCTTCAGTGGATCCAAGGTTGTTTGTTCTAAGATGAGTGAAAGTTCCATGTTATGTCCTGTTTCTTGGCCCATTCTTGTATTCACTTTCCCATGAAGTGGGTACTCTGATCTGAGTTTATGATGGTTGGGATATCATAACAAGAAATCAAGATTCCAATGTTCTGATGGTGGATTTTTTATCATCTTTCCTACCAGGATAGGAGAATCCTCTTCCTGACCATGTGTCTACAATGGTGCACATATATAATTTATTCTCTGATTTAGGCAAGAGTCCTATACCATCAATTTGTATAATTTATAAGAATCTGTCAGCTTTGACCTTATCTGGAGTATTCATTACTGCTTTAAAAATTTGAGAAATTCTTGCATTTCTTGATTTGACATCAGAGGTGTTTGGTAGGATGTGCATGTTTATTTCCTCTAAACATGTTTTGGTGCCACATGGGACAACAGGACCTGTTTGGTGATGTGCTCATGCAATGATCCTATAATGGCATATCTGTGTGTTCTGGGTTTATATTCCATTCTTTTTGTTTATGTATGGTTTTTGCTTTGAATTTGTTTCATCCTTATCCATGAATCACTCTGTTCTTGAAGTTGATTTTTTTAAAGATTTCATTTATTTATTTGAGAAAAAGAGACTGAGAGACAGAGTGCTTGAGAGGGGGAAGGTCAGATCTACGTAGTTATTAAATTTGATTACTTCAGAGTTGTCTTTTTGATGTGCAGGAACAGGTATGATGAATACAGAGATGTTAGCCAGTACTGTTTTCTGCCACATGTCTTTACCCATATGTTCTTATTTCCCATTTTCCAGCCATCTCTGCCTCCCCCATGTTCCCACCCAAAAAGCTATTCCTCAGCTACTACGCAAGAGTCTGAGAAAAGATAGACCTCATTCTGATTTTCCTCAAGAGATTGTTAAATCACTTATTTTATGGCTATTTGTTCAGCATATTGCACTGATTCTCCTGAGACTGGTTCTGTCAGTGTTAGAACATCATTAGTCCCCAAGACCACAGCCTGCCAGCTCCTCTGGATGGTGTCATAGAGGCTGATCCTCTGTAAACCACATATTGTTGAGTGTGCCATGGTCCAGGATGGCCCCATTGCCCTGCTGCTCCATCCCGGATAGGCTCATCTGTCAGAAATTCTGGCAAGTCCTCTACTGGCACTGATGATATTTTTTCACTTCATGCAGAAGGTCAATCCTCTGTGTTACCCAGTCTAAAATTTGCCGTTTCCATGTTGGGACTTTATGGTCAAGAGTAGTCCCTCTCTGTTTGTCAGGGGTTTACTTTACCTGCTCCAGAATAAGCTGTTGGAGTTTAAGTATAATTGGTTTATTTTCTGTTAGTGGCCCTCTATTCTGTAGGGCCTCATAGAGTGCCCAGCTGAACCTTTCAGTCGGTTGATATATGTTCTCATCAATGGGAACTTCTTAGTCCAAAATGCATCTGGGTAAAAATTTGGGGTCCTATGGTGTTTTAGTCCACGGTGAGTGTGTTGCAAATTGTGAGTATAATTACTCTAGTTTATGTTGAGAGTCCTGATTGTTGGCTTGTGCCGGTATATTTAAATTTCTGGCAGTATTTTTTTAAATAGATTCTTTTAAATAAATCCTTTGAGTCTCTGCCCATATAAATTCTCTATTTTTCCTAGTTATTTCATAACTATGTCTTAACATGACCCCCATATGTGGTATGTGTTATTTCCAGTATCCAAGCACTGCTGTCCTTTCCTGAGCTTCTTTTGTAGTAGAAGTTGGTATGCAATCTGTTTTATTATTGGGTCTGGTATTTTTCTGCCTTCGGGGGACCAAATTATTGGGAGACAGATTTTACTGTAGTGTGGATCCTTCGTCCTTACTGGGTTGATTGTCTGTTCTGTGAGTGTAAGGAATTCAATAAACTTAATTTTGACCCTAGTCTGTTCTTCCAAGGAATCACCAGAAATAAGGAAGTCATCAGGATAGGAAATACTGGTTTGTGTGTGTGCTGCTCTCATCCAAGGCCTGGATGTCTTGTGTTGGGTTGTGGGCTGTTAAGCTGTCGTGCAAACTAGTAAACTGGTATTTTCTGCCTTCCTGTGTGAATGCAGTCATGGGTTGGCTCTCCTGGTTAATTGGAATAGCAAAGAACATGTCAGATAAGTCTATCGCTCTGCAGTAAGTTCCAGGTCCTGTGGTGACACTGTTTATGATAGGCTCCCCACATCACTGTGACCTTGTGACAGTGAGGGTGCTCCCACTGGGGGTGGTCCCTCAATATGGGGAGTGTTTAAGTTCCTATAATCTACTGTAAATCTATAGGACCTGTTTGGTTTTTAATGGGTCAGATTGGGTTACTGTATGGTGAAATAGTAAACACAATACTAAATTCCTTTAGGGGTTTCTGAGTGTTTTCTTTGAGTATGTTCTATTACATCCATTCTAAGAATGTTTCCCAAATCAGGACCTCTAAGGCATTTAGCTTTAATGGGTGGTCTGTCATCAGTTGTAAGGAAACTATGGCCCATGTCCTTGGGGTCAAGTTTTCTCCTAATCCTTCAATTAGTCCCTTTCTGTCATTAAAGATTTCTAAATTAGTAGAATATCCTTTCATCATTGTTACTGGGGAGCCTGTATCTAACAACATGGTGTCATATGTAGTATATTTATTTACAAATGAGATTTCTACTGATAGAGCCAGCAACATGAGCAAATGCCCACTTTGGCTGTCAGTGGCTTGTCCATTAATGGGATTAGGTTTTATAAAGGTGTGAGTATTTATGGTAAAGGAATCAGTGGGTCTATATGTGGGTTTATTTTCTGTAGGTCTATTTACTCTCAAATGTTGGTTGCTTCTGTTTCTCTGTCACTTGCATAGTTCCTGGGGTTTTTATTTGGGTTTCTATTTTGATAATTTGTTTTAAAGAGTGGTAGCTTAAGGGGTGCCTGGGTGGCTCAGTGGGTTAAAGCCTCTGCCTTCAGCTCGGGTCAGGATCCCAGGGTCCTGGGATCGAGCCCCACATTGGGCTCTCTGCTCAGCAGGGAGCCTGCTTCCTCCTCTCTCTCTGCCTGCCTCTCTGCCTACTTGTGATCTCTGTCTGTCAAATAAATAAATAAAAATCTTTAAAAAAAAAAAAAAGAGTGGTAGCTTAAGTCGCTTTGGTCTGTTTCGATGGGGGCTATTGACATGAGGTGTAGGCCTGCTTTGCCTATATACATGGGTGTTATCTGGGTTTATTTCCCTAGCTGTTCTTACCAAGTCAACTAGTTCTCTTTCTGGAGCCTGCAAACACTGTAAATAATGCAGCTCTGTCCTATGGGGGCTCAGCTTTTAGATTCACCTTTTAATTTGTTCTCTTGCTTCCATATGCAGAGGTAAAAGGGACTCCCTATCACAGGCAGTCCCTACTCTCTGAGCTGGCCTTGGGCTGCAGGGGACACTCCAGGCCTGTGGAGCTCAGGTAAAAGAGCTAACCACCTGACTGTCCTCAGGGTAGAGACAGCCCCACACTCTGGAAGCTTTCTGATGCTCCATTTTTAACTGGGGACTTTTTGTCTCCATTTGGACTGGCTGCCCCAGCGGGGTCCCAGAGCTGGAGGAAACTGGAATGCCTTGCCAGCGCAGGGCCCAGCACAGTGGGCTGGGTATCTGCCAAGAAGAGAAATATGCGAACCTTGCCGTATCCTGCATGCAGATTAGGCAGCAAATCCAACTGGGGACTGACTGTCACTGATCTGAGCTGCTACCTCAGAGCAGTTATCAGGAGATTAGTCTCCAACCAGCCTGGAAACTATGCAGTCCCTTGGGGCCAATCCCAAGTTTCCTAGGCCTGGAAGTTTCCAGCTGCCCAAGGCCTGCTGAAAGACTATGGGGTATAAGGAGGCTTCACAATTCAGGGTCGACAGCTATCTGGAACGGGAGAGTTTGCAAATGCTGAGTGACAGGTGTCACTTGGGGAAGCAGGGTATGGCCCATCTCAAACTCTAGCCTGCATATTTCCCCTACAGGCACTGTTGAGTCACCTGGGTTTCCTGGTTTGGGAGAAACCTAGGGCCTGTTGGGACAGCAGGTCCAAATGAGGACTCGCCCAATTTGCAGCTGCCAGATCAGAGTGATTTTAAGGGGGTGGGCTCGCACCACCCCAGAGACCACAGTCATTTGGATCCTTGTCCTAGCCCCACAGGCCTGGAGGGCTTTGTCTGGCCAAGGCTTGCGAGGGAAGGAGGGGTGCGTCGGGAGGGGGTACTGCACATGGGCAGTTAAGCACTTCAGGGTGGAGGTTGTCCACCAAGGAGGTGAAACTTAAGAAAGGCATTTTATCTGGGGTTCTTGGAATTGCAGTTCGGGGAGTATAGATTACCCATGCAGGCAAATCCAGGTGATCTATTTTGGGTTACTCGGCCAACTATTCTATTGGCGTAAACAAAGGAAACTATTCCTGGTATGCATTAATTAATTATCCCGTGTTCAGAGAGTTCCCAGCAGCAATTTTATGGTCTAGATATCAGTGGTCCTGTTGAATTTTAAAGAGCAGCTGCTTGTAAAATAGTTGCCTCTTCTGTCCCAGTTCAAGGGTCTTTGTGCCCAGTTCAAGAGGTCCTTAGCTATTTGTTTTAAAAAGGAAAACAGAGTTTTTCACATACAGAAGTTGTATAGTTTCACTCAGGGACGTAGAACTGGGCCGGGGTCTTCAGATACTGGTCACAGAGGATGGCTCTTAGAGGACAGGGAGGTGCTTAATGGCAGGCCCTGGCCGACACATGTGTGTTTACCCTCCTCCCTCCCTGAAGACACAGCAGGAGGATACCGGACTGCACAGGCAGAGGGGTGAACAGGAAAAGCTGAAGAGGAGAAAGAGTGAGAATATGGGGGGCTCAGCCATAGCTGGCTTCGAACCTCAAATGCTGAGGCCCACACCCGCTCACCCCCCCCAAACTCACTACAGGTGATAGGGTGGTGCACAGTGGTTTTGGTGTGATTGGTGCAGAGTTGGAACCCTGGGGCTTGGGTTTGAATGTGAGCCCTAACCAAGAAAGGACTCCCCGTACTGGTTATAGCAGCAACAATGTGGTGGTCTGCCTGTTGGACCCGGCGACTTCCCCCTGTTCTGTCTCCTGAGCAGGAGGGTAGAACAGAAGGGGCACCACCACACTGGAGGATGAACATTCTGAGGCAGTAAAACTCTGCCTAGGACCTGGAATCAGCGGCCCCTTCCCCACACCCGCTCTGCTCCCAGTCCCACCCAGAGAAGAGAGCCTGTGGATTCCTTACCCTTCTCCTTTGTTGACAGAGGGGCAATTGGGCTGGGTTTTGGGGGATCCATCCTGTTCTGCCCTCTCACCTCATGGCAACTCCTGGGGTCAGGAGCCCTCCCTGCAGGGGCCTCAAGGTGTCACTGGCATCCTTCCAGTTTGAGCTTAGCTTGCAAAAAGCAAGGGCTCCCACTGATCCCTATTTCCCTAGGTGAATGAAAGCTGATCATAGACACCAGCCCAGGCAGGCAATCTCCTGTCACTGCTCCTCTCTAACCTACAAAGTCCAAGAGTGGTCCCTAGCAGGCTAAGCTTCTATACCCTGCCAAACTATCTTTCAAAACTGAAGGTGAGCAAAAGTAGTATGGAAAGGAAGAAATAAAACCATCTCTCTTTGCAGATGAAAAATCCCAATTAACCCACAAAGGGGGAAGAAAACTACTAGAGTCAATAAACTAACTGCAAAGCTGTAGGGTAGAATATGGACAAAAATCAGTAGTGTTAACATCCACTAGCAATGAACACTGTGAAAAGGAAATTAAGAAAACAATTCCAGTTATAAGAGCACCCAAAAGAATAAATTATCTAGGAATAAATGTATTCAAGAAGGCAAAAGACTTGTACACTGAAAACTCTACAACATTGCTGCAAGCGGTTAAAGAAGGCCCAAAGAAGTGTTAAGGCACCCTATGTTCTCGGTTTGGAGGGTTTCGAGCCATGAAGGTGACAGTACCACTCAAAGCAGTTTGCTGACTCAACAAGTCCTAGTGAGTGTTTTTCTTCATTTCCTAATTGCTATGAATCCCTTGCACTACAATTCCCTTCAGCCATGGCAATTTTCATCTCTTAAGTGTTAGAGTGGGCTGGGGCACCTGGGCAGCTTGGTCATTAAGTATCTGCCTTTGGCTCAGGTCATGATCCTGGGGTCCTAGGACTGAGCCCTGCATCGGGCTCCCTGCTCCACAGGAAGCCTGCTTCTCCCTTTTCCACTCCCCCTGCTTGTGTTACCTCTCTCACTGTGTCTCTCTCTGTCAAATAAATAAGTAAAATCTTTTTTTTTTAAGTTTTTTTTAAAGATTTATTTATTTATTTATTTGACAGAGATCACAAGTAGGCAGAGAGGCAGGCAGAGAGGAAGCAAGCTCCCTGCTGAGCAGAGAGCCCAATACAGGGCTCGATCCCAGGACCCTGGAATCATGACCTGAGCCGACGGCAGAGGCCTTAACCCACCAAGCCATCCAGGTCCCCGAATCTTTTAAAAAATTTTTAATAAGTGGACTTTTTTGATATGTTCCATTTACCAACTTAATGTCTTAAATTTATGGACTACAGTTATGCTACTGTTTGAATGTCTGCTTCTTGGAATGCTAACATCTGTGTCAGCTCTGGGTCATTTTCAAGTGATTGATTGAACTCCTCCCTTAAGAGTCATTTTCCCCAGCTCTTCACATACCTCAAAATCTTTGATGGAAAGCCAGACATTCTGAAGTTTACTGTGTTGGTTGCTGGTTATTTTTACACCAATTTTATTACTTTTATATAAATCTCCTATGAATTTCGAGCTTCGTTCCAGGATGCCTTTAAGTTATTTGGAAACAGTTTGATCTTTTCTGGTCTTGCTTTTATAATTTAAGTGGTCCAGAGCAGTGCTCAGTGGAGGGCCAATTAGTTCCCACAACTGAGGCAAGACCTTCCTGAGGTCTTCACCCAGATCCCATGAATTATGTCAGGTGTCTTTCCTTCTGTCTGTGGGGAACAAGCACCATTCCCAGCATCTTGTGAGGGCCAGCCATGTTCCCTCTAATCCTTTCAAATGATTACCCGCCCACTGTGCCTGCCCACCCCCCCAACCTGTATAGTTGCCTTCCTTAGAGGTGCTGGTCAGAACAGTTCTGCGTGCTGGCCGGACCCCCTAAACAAATCTTTCTGGCTGACTTTCCTCGGCTCTCTTCTTCCTGGCACTCTGTCCAGTGGACACCAGCTACATTTGTCACCCACCACATCCCCCACCCCGAACTCTCAGCTCAATGTCCTCAACTCCACGAGGTCCACAGGGAGCCTCTTCAGTTTCCCCTCCCCCAGCTTGCTTGGAAACTCACTCAAGGCTATAAATTAGAGCCATCAGAGGGCTCACCTGTTTGTTTTCCATCCCTCGGGAATCAATATCCCCTTTGCCTGATGTCTAGTATCTTGAAGGTCTGTGTTTCATGTCTTTTGTCTGCTTTTGTTGTTTTGTTGTTTCAGGCAGGAGGGCAAATCCAGTTCCTTTTACTTTGCCATGGTGTGGCAACCCTATGTTAAAAATCCAAGTTAGAAAACGTCAATGTAGATTCTGAGTAGAGACTTTTACAGAATACAGAAACCAGCCAAAGCCAGGGGAAAAGTGTCACCAGTGAGGCCCCAACACCTGACCTTTACTTCCCACCTGCTTATACTCTGACCTTTGTCCCACATTTTTCCTTAAGTTCTTTTTTCCAGCTTATCTCTTATCTCAGCCAAATGAACGTGAAATCTCGCTCAAAGGCCAGGGACTTCCCCGACCTGGCCTCCCAGAGCAGTTTGAACCTAACTCCTGACTCATGCTTGCACAGATGGACCATGAAGTGACCGGTAGAATGATCAATGACTGCTTGTATCTCATTATAACACTAATATCTCCACCCAAGGAGGACACTGAGGCTCGTTTACATAAGATACAATGTACATTTAGGCAGGTTTCCTTAAGGCACACACAACCTTATGCCTGCCTCTCCAGATGATGACAAGGCTTCCCTATCTAAATGCTATAGGATTTCGACTCTGTTGGTGCCCAGAGTTCTTGGTCAAGCCACTTGGAAGAATGAAGAGGTAGACCAGACTGGCAGGCAGCAAAGCAGGTTCATTGAGCGATAGTAAAGTGATGGTAAGAGGCTCCCAAGAGGGTTGCCCCTGGAGTTCCCACTGTTGTAATTTGACTAACCCTCCCTGTGCCTGTCATCCAATAAGCTTTTTGTCACCTATCTATCATCTGGGAAAGGGTGAGGGCTCCTGCCAGGGTGATGTAAAATCCTTTAAGGGTTGTTTCCAATTAGGGCGGGGCCTACAGTCCCAGACTGCCTGCCTTCCAACTGTCCTTCATCATAAATATTCATCCCAACCCTAAAGAAAAGGAACCCATCCACCCCTGCTTGGGAGTCACTGCTTTGGAAGCCACTCCCCATGATCTTCTTATTTGCTGCAGATGAAGTTTTCTCTGTGCAACAACTTAATCGGTGCAATTTCTGACACCACAGAGCAAACTTGCAGTGGTTTGCTTACAACACTGAAGTAAGAAAAACCCTTAAGCTTGTATTTATAAAAATACAGTGCCAGATCAAGGGACAGTTTTTGCTTGACTCTCTTGGGGAGCTCAGAAACCCCATCTCCATTGTCCAGGAGCTGAGTAGATGGAAGTTTCTGGAAAGTCTGTGGTGAAAGCTGGTCTTGCCAGTGGACAAGCCCCTTGAAAAGCATGTCAGCCTTGATCATTTCTCTCAAGGGCCCGGGGAAGGAAGGCTGAACATGACTACAACGTGGCCTGAGGGGAAGCCTCAGCGTTCTCTGAGGTTTTGTGAGGTATCCCTGGCTGACACTGGGCCCAGGCTAACTTCTTCATGGAAATGGAGGGAGAAACAGCAGCTTTGCCCAATCCATGGGCTGTAAAGTGAGCACAGAAGGAGGGGCAAAGATGTCCAAACCCTCTGCTAGGCACCTCACTGTGCTGCCCCAAAACAGACCAAGAAAGGCTGCTATGCACAGGATCATAATAAGTTGTTTGCAGTCAGGAGTGAATAGTCAAGGAAGAACTCTTCAGATCTCTTCGGTGTAATAAAAGGTGGTATTATTAAAGTACAGGGACAGTACCCTGATTTGGAAGCACGGCTTCCAGGCCCTTGAGGGTTTAGCTGTTGTTAAGATAAGGTTACTTATGGGATGTTTGGGTGGCTCAGTCGGTTAAGTGTCTGCCTTCAGCTCAGGTCATTATACCAGGGTCCTGCAATCAAGTCCTGCTCAGCAGGGAGCCTGATTCTTGCTCTGCCTGCCACTCCTCTTGCTGTTCTCTCTCTCTCTCTGGCAAGTAAATAAATAAAATCTTAAACAAAAAGATAAGGTTATTTACTACTGTCTAGTAAAATATAAGTCATGAGACTCTTGATGTATAACAGTAGGTCATATGCTTAGAGGATGATTTCTAACATATATCTTGGTTGGGGGGTGAGATAAAGGACGTTTCTAGAAGGTTTTTCATATGTTTAAAGAAGACTTACAGGATCCTGGAGGTAGGGCTCACGTCAGGCTAAGCTTGCTTTTCTACTCTAGCAAAGTGCCAACATTGGGGCTGTTGAGTTTCTTAAGCAAGGTCACTCTGCCTACCTCAATTATCTGTCAACGGGCTGCGAGTTGTAAGATACCATTTTTCTACATTTCTTTTGCCTTTGTTCCCCACATCAGAGCGGACTAAAACGTTTGGGTACCTCACCTGCCAAGCAGCAGCAACGGGACTGGATACTGTTTAGGGACTGGGGGTATTACTGTCTGAACTCCTCTTGCCACAGGACCCAGCACATGTCCCCAGCACGTGTCCTCATGGGGCTCCCTCCCTTCATGCCTGAGACCAGTTCTTGACCAAACCCGCCCAAACTGCAGAAGGGGTGTGGCTGGAAAGTCGGAATCCTGGCACTTAGATTTTATTTTTTTTATGAAATCTGCTTCCCTTAAGTATTTATTAACACACCCTCCACGCTAGCGAAAAGACAGTTGGCTTCTTGAACTCTCAAAGCCAGGGAGGAGGGTGGGGACCGTCCCCATCCTCCCTGCCACTGCTGCGGCTCATACAGCCACATCCCACTGGTCAGGGGAAGTAGCAAGGACCCTTGTGTCTCACGTCGAAAACAGGCTTCTACTACCTCCATTTTGGCCTCATTCTGTACTTTCTAATTGATTAAAGTCTTGCCAGCTTATCTCTGAATGTGGGCAAAAGAGTCCACAGGCAAAACATCCCGTGATAGGAACCAAAATTAACCCCTCAAGCAATGAGGACGCCCTGAGCCAGCTAGCCACGCCCATGACGGTGATGAGCCTGACAATAGTGCGCCCTTGCACGTACCCACCAACCTTTGTCCCACATCTTCCTTATATAAACTGCGAAGTACTTTGGAGACAGTCTCTGAGACACCAGTCCAGAACTTCCTGGAACTGGCCTCACTGAAATCAGTTCTTTTCTTGTTTCAGCACCACTTCTCTCTCTGCCTTTGGATTTTGTCAATGGCATCTGTCGCACCCCTGCATCCTGGCTAGTGTGCGACAGGTAAGCCCCAGACTAAGAGATGTGCCCTAGGGTAAATGTGGGAATTCTTCTGCCCGGATTCATACCCTCCCACTCTCCACATACAGTCACGGCCCCCGACACCCCTCAGCACCCCCTTCCTTCTCAAGCCTCCCAGTCCCACACAACTCTTCCTAATAAAATCCAAGCTACCACACTGGTACTTCCACTGTCCAGGGGATTCTTTTTTTTTTTTTTTTTTTTAAAGATTTTACCTATTTATTTGATAGAGATCACAAGTAGACAGAGAGGCAGGCAGAGAGAGAGGGAGAAGCAGGCTCCCTTGTGAGCAGAGAGCCCGATCCCAGCACCCCGGGATCATGACTTGAGCCAAAGGCAGAGGCTTAACCCACTGAACCACGCAGGCGCCCCCAGCCCAGGGAATTTTGTGGAGAACTATGCCCTTGTGCAGCCTGATTTACATTGGTGACAACCCCCTTCCTCCACCCCCCATCAGCCTCCTCTCCAGCGTGATCACACTCAGGCCAGACCCCCAACACACAGTTGCACGCACGCACACACACACACCCCCAGGTGAGCCCCCGAACACACACACACACACACACACACACACACCCAGGGCAGGCCCGTCTCCCCCCATCTCCGGAGAAGCATGGGCACCTCTCTCTGCTCTCTGCCCAGAACCTGCTTTGGAGGGGACAGAGGAGGGTAGCTCCACCTGAGGAACTCAGCCTCCACAACCGCAAGGCCGGGGCAGCGCCCGCCTGAGGCCAACCTGGCGGATGTATGGCCAAAGGTCCAGAACCCCTGGGCACTCAAGGCTGACACCAGCCCCTCAAGATCGCCACACACTGAGAATCCAGGTGCCTGGTTCTCTACAGGGCGCGTTCTGAGGGCAGTACCAGAGCGCCTCACCGTGGCTGCCTGGGGGAGGCGTACAAGGATCCCTGAGTTCAGGGAAGGGCAGATCCAAAGGAAACCATCCTGCCTGCTCTATTTAGACCTAGCTGAGATCTCACAGGAGGCAGTTAGTGGGGTCCCAGGTGCCCAGACTCTCTCACTGCCTTCCCTTCCCCCACCACGGCACACTTCCCCCAGGATGAGATTTCTGCAAAGTCGGCCCTTGGAGGGAAAAAGCCACATCTGAAACCAAAGCAAAACAATGAACTCCAAAGGGCCTGGTACTTGGATAATTTTATGGTCACCCATGGAGCCCTTCAAGGTTCTGATTTGTCTTTGTCGGTTTTTTTTTCTTTTTTCTTTTAAGATTTTATTTATTTGACAGAGAGAGACAGTGAGAGAGAACACAGGCCGGAGGAGTGGGAGAGGGAGAAGCAGGCTTCCCGCTAGGCAGGGAGTCTGATGTGGGTTTTAATCCCAGGACCCTGGGATCATGGCCTGAGCTGAAGGCAGACGCCTAACGACTGAGCCACCCAGGCGCCCAAGTTTGTTTGTTTGTTTGTTTTCTTTAAGATTTTATTTATTTGTTGGACAGAGAGAGAGAGGGAGCATGCGCATATAGGGGAGCACCGGGCTGAAGAAGAAGCAGGCTTCCCTTCTTGAGCAAGGAGCCTAATATAGGGACTCAGTCCCAGGGCCCTGGGATCATGACCTGAGCCAAAGGCAGACGTTTAACTGACCTAGTCACCCAGGCGTCCCATGATTTGACTTCATTTTAATTTGCTCTTCTAGATTACACCCTGAGGTAGAATCTTAACTTGACTGTCGAAATTGGAAAAGGAATTTTTTTAGTTCCAATATTAGTAGTTGGCACCAGACTTAATAGTGTGGTGGTGGGCAGAACAACACCCCTCCTTCCCCAGCTTCCTAGGAGGTCCCCATTCTAATCCCTGTGTGTCTGTTACATTGCAGAGCAAAAGTGACTTTGCCAGTGTGCTTATGTTAAGGACCCTGAGAAGAAGGGGCGATTCTGCTGGATTGTCCAGGTGACCCCGTGAGATGAAGGCCCTGTGTGCCTTAAACTTGGACGAGGCAGAAAAGGAGGTCAGAATGATGCTGTGTGAGGATGACTATACCTGCTGTTGCTAGTATGTGTGGGGACCCCCAAAAGCTGGAAAAGGCAAAGAAACGGTTGGTCTGCTTCAGTCTGCAGAAGGAGGTGGCCTGGTTGACACTTGCTTTTAGTTCAGTGAGATCCTTGTGGGACTTCTAACCTACAGAACTATAAGATAATACATGTGTATTCTTGAAGCTGGTAAGTTTATAATAACTTGTTATAACAGCGGTAGAAACTGATAAATGTCTAGCTCATTCACTTGAGCAGTAATAAGATCTGCGGAATGGGATCAACCCTGTATAAATTCTGCAGGTTGTCCGTCAGAGGCTCGTCTCACCTATGGAATGCTACATGAAGCATCTGCTTCTTATTTCCTTTCCATTCTTTTCTGTAGAATTGCACCCTCTTCCCTGCACACAGAACATGGTTCTTATGTGAATTATGCAAACTGGAAGTCATAGGCAGATTTCTTCTGAACAATGGGCTCTGTTTCCGTCACATAGGGAAAAGGATATAACTTACACAAAGCTAAATATTGGACAACCCTCCTCTCACATCTTTTTTTTTTTTTTTTGCAAGTAGTTTTATTAAGACATAGAGCTACTTCTCAACATTTCATAAGGGGAATTTGAGACTGGGTCCTGAGCAGATCTGAGGGTTATGTGATACCATGTTGTTGCTTTCATAGATGTTATGTACACGAAATGTACAAGAATATCTGACTTCTGCTTTGGTTACTGATTATATGATCTGTGCCACCAACCCTGGCAGCCCAGGGAGGAAGGAAGAATTGCTGGGATGCTGGAATAACCATCGGCCTAGAAGGGCCTCAGATTTGGTTCCTTTGTCTCAAGTGACATTTGGTGGTTTCGTATATTTTTCATCCATTCTGCGGATTCTGCCAGCGAGTTCCTGTAGGTTAACAGCCAAAGACATTCACAAAAACACTTACAACTTAACTCAACACTTAGCTTAAAGCAGAGGTTGAGGTCCCTGCACCTACTATGAAAGTATAGTGTGTCTCCCCCTCAGGCATCAGTCTGGTGGTGGCGGTAGCTTTGGGATAGTGATTGCATTTTTTGTTCTTGTTTATTCTAATATTTTTACTTTCTCAGAAACAATTGTGACGTGATAGCTTTATTTTAATTAGGGAAAGCAAAAAAACATGACGAGGGACTTTTCCCAAGGAATATTTTAAGACCCTTATGTCAACATTTATACGACTTATATACTTTTCAATTAAAGGCCCTTAATTAAGTTGATTTATAGTTTTGATTTAATGTGAAAGAACTAACTTTTTAAAGCGGTGGCCTGCAGCGCTCTTGCATCAGGACTTTCTGGGGTGTTTATGTAAGAAATGCAGATTCCGGAGCCCACAAACTAAATTGCTTGGGATTAGAGACAAGGATGTAACTTCTATCTCCACTACTGATTCAAAGGCCCCCCCAAACCTAAGAACCACCCTCTCATCTTTTTAGATTGGGGATTCCAACAAAATAACAAGGGTAAGCTTATTTGTTTAAGCTTGGACTTGTCTTTCCTACTCTCCCGCACTCAGCCTAGAGACTGGCGCAAGAATTGGAAACAAAGCAGGTGAAGAAAGAATGTTTATTTCTCTATTTATTGCTTTAATAGCCATCAAAAGATTGTGTTTCGTTTCCTCTAATAGACCCTGTCCGCTGGGTACGTTGGCCTTCAACATAGTGCTATCATATACATGTACATAAGCGTTATGTATTTATACACAGGTGTGCACGTTTCTAAAGCACTGGGAGATGCAGGCTGGGCTTTCTCACAACACATCTTGGGTACCATGTAAAAATTATCCCCAGTTTGCTCGACACCAGATTTTCAATGGGCTGTACTAGCTGTTGGTGTCAGTTCCCCAGAGAGGAGTTAGGATGATCAAATGGGACAGGGTATTAGAGTGAGGTTGCCACAGTCTGGAGATCATGAAGGAATCGAAATAGGAGATGCTGGGCTAAGCAGGAGATGGCATGTGGGGAGCCACTGCTTTCACGATGTGGATTCAAAGCACTCAGGTGCTGCAGTGTAGATGACATCCCACCTGACAGTGAGCTGACTGAGCTGGCCCCAGGTGAGTGTGGACAGACCTAGGAGTAGTGGTGGCTGAGCCCCGCATCTAGCAGGGCACCACTGTCCATCACGTGCATTAGAACTGCCAAGGGGCTCCCACCTTGGGACTATGTGCACCATCCATCAGGCTGACCACCTGAGGATTGGCGCTGAGGTGAGGAACAACTCTTGCTAGTTCCCAGGCCACTGAGGCATTCAGAAGCAGTGTCACGAGGTCCTCTAAAAACCATGCAAGCTTTGCTGAGTGTGGGGCCGGGCAGACCTGGGGTCTGCCTTATCTGCTGGTATTCCTTATCTGTGGGAAAGGCTCTCTGCCTTTCATCCTGCCCTACCAGGCCACGTCTCTGGCTCCTTCTGGATCCTTTGGCAGGTATGGAAGAATGGCACTAGATCACCCCAGCAGAGAGGGAGCTGCACCAAAGTGGGGGAGGCCTGTCCTTCCTGCTGTTTGAAGGACCTCAGGCGGCTCTGCCTCTTGAGTGGCTCCTAGAAGGCCAGGGTCCCAAGACCAGGATGCACAGGTGCTAAGAGATCTCACTTGATGACCAAAGTTAAGCAAGCTGAGAGTCCGTTATCTGCCCTGCTGGTGGCTCTCTGAGGCTGCGGCAAGAACCAGTGGCAGCAGAGCTGGGTCCGGTGAAAGCCTGTTTGGAGGGTGAACTGAGGGGAGGCACCGTGGTGGGAGGGGAGCTCCTGGTGCCACCAGGTTAGAGGCAAAGCCTCCCCCCACCTCGGGTAATGATGGCCCCCCTTAGAGCTACCACTCCTTCTGCACAGGCCAGTCTACTCTGTAATTCGCTTTGAAGCAAAAAGGTGGCTTTTGTGACCTCTCAGGAAAAGCAGTGCTTACCATGAAACATGGACATGGAGAAACAGCCTGTTGCAGGAAAGAGAAGACATTTTGCAGGATATCCCCCTGTGAAGTTCATATCTCCCTTTACTAATGAGGAGAGGGAAAGGTGATGTCAGTGAGGAACTCAGAGATGTCTCCCCTAAGTTTGGTGCCACTTCTTAGAAATGGGGAGCCACCCAAAGCCACACAGCCAGTTAGTGATAAGCCTGGGATGAGAATCCAGACCTCGGGGACTTTCCAGTGGCCTCTTGGAATTATAAGGGAAACCTCCCAATGCGGGGGAAGTTCGCAGGTAGAGGGGCTGTTGGTTACCTTTGCTGGGGGAGGGTTCTTCGTTACTGGGGAAGCATCCAAACCCTGCTCTGAAAAATAAAACCACAATAGCATAAAATCCACTCTTGTTTGTAATCATATTGTCAGTTCACTTCAAGTCAAAACAGACATCAATACAGTGAAAGAGGCCAGTCTTGGAAAGTACAGGTGTGATATGAAGTTCATAGATACTCTGGGTTCTATGTTTTTAGAATATTTCTTACATCATCTCATAATAATAAAATTGTCAGGAAACAGATTTTGTCCTTATTGACCAATGAAATCTACAGGACAAATACTATTAATAAAAGAATTAAAATTTCTGGGTAGAGAAGATCCAGAGAAATTGAGCTGGATGCAGAAAGCACTTTCAAGAAGGGGGAGATCACAGTGCGATGAAGCAACAGCAGAGCAAAAAGAAAACCACAGGAGGAAGAATAATGACAAGAAAGGCAGCCACAGAAGATACAAGAAGCAGGGCTGACGGCCTCGGATTCCACAGAGAAAAATCTCTACACACAGATAATGTGTTCGTTGGTCGCCAAAAGTTACTTATATTAATAATTTTCCATCATTGGTCCCTGCGTCCTTCAGTTGCTGTATTTACTACCTGTGCTGTTGATGATGGGGGTCTCTAAGGCGTGAGAAGCGGAAGAAGAGCTGGAGAGCTAGAGGGTTCATGCCAACATCCTGAACGGGGGCAGGGGTGGCGGTGGGAAGCCACTGAGTCTAGAGAGGAAAGACAAAACAATTCTGAGGAACCCTGGAACACATGGCTCACCAGGCCCATCCATGCACAGCCTCATCTTCCCGAGTAGAGATCCAAGGCAGCCTGGCTCGTCTCCACAATCACAAGTAATAGCAAACAAATCACTTGGGTTGTGTCAGCTTTTAGGCAACGAGCTTGAGCACTGGAAGCCTGAGTCAGGTAGAAGGGCTCACCGTGACCTCCAACCCACTGGCTGAATGCAAATAGGCCCATCAGGTAACTCACCTTAAAACAGCCACAAGTCCTAGCTGACCAATGGGCTACTTAGAACAGGACAAAGTTACCAAAAAAGGAAAATTCCATTCCCCTCGCACCTACAGCCCCCCACCACTGCCTCCAAGCAGTCAGTCTCTGCTTTGCTGTTCTGCCCCCGGCTCCCTTGCGGTGTATTCAATAACTTCTCTCTCTTGTGTTCTGCCTTGGGTGAGTTCTTTCACTGTCCACACCACTGACTTCCACACAACTGGGTTGCCTCACAGTTTGGAGAAAAAGATATTCCTTTAATAGAAGGGTGTACCATGAGAAAGCAAATTCTAGTTTGAAAAATTACCAGAAAAATTACATTTTCTCACCCCTGTTCTGAATATAATCATATATGCAGTGTCTAATACAGTGGTAATTATGAATGCATGTATGTAACACAAACGTTAAAAATAGTAAGTCAAAGAAGGAATGGGTTTATGGGCAATGAAACTCAGCATTCTAACCTCTGTGCTGATGAGATCATGCTGGAAAAAGTGTACTAGTATGAAAATAGGAGACGAAAGTCATGGTGGGTTAGAGACACCTTCCTGGGGATCAGGCAGCGATGCTCTGGTGTAGGAACTAGAAAATGTCACAATGAATACAGAAGTGATCATGCTCAGGCAAACATGACTTAGACCATGTCCTGTTCTCCAGCTCTGGCCCCTGTGGTGTGTGAGGAACAGGAGCAATGGCTGAGCCATTGCTCAGTGGGGCTGAGACCTGTTGGCACTGTGGGGAGGCAGTGAGAGTGGAAAGGCTGATTGGAGGGCAGAGGGGGAGGCGTACCTGAACACTAAAACCATTGTGGCAACCAGAGTGGAGACAGGCATCCGCCTAACATGGCTGAGCAGTCTCTACTGGCCAAGCCCGATGCTTGGCAGTCCACGTAGACTTTCCTTTTTAGTGGCCACAGGAGGAGCACCTTCCCCTGACAGATGAGGTCATTGTCTGATAAATAAAAATGTAGCAGAAAGGGAGCAAATGAGGATTAACATGCCCCCAGGAAAAGCAGGCATGAAAGTTTGAAAGCTCTTAAAATAATTCTGAGCAGAAGCAGCTCCAGCTTAGGATACAACTGAAGATATGGCGATGGAAATGGTACATGGTGAATTAAATGGTGTGTCACAAGGAAGGAAAGAAGGGGAAATAGAAATCTGTGTGTGGAGGGACAGGCCGGGGTGGCGGTCTAGCATTAACATTCATATTAAAATGGAGACTTGAGGCGGACGAAGGACATTGAGAAGAGAGGGAGAGAACAGGTGAGACATTCCTTTCTCTCTTTGTTTTTGTTTTTATTTATTTATTTGAGAGAGAGAGAGCATGAGGGAGGGGAGAGGAAGAGGGAGAAGCAGAATCCCCACTGAGCAGGAGGCCTGACATGGGACTCAATCCAAGGACCCCAGGATCATGACCCAGGCTGAACGCAGACACTTAACCAACTGAGCCACCCTGATGCCCCTGGTGAGACATTTCTATGTGGAAAGGCAGAAACCGGCAGGCAGGAGCGATGGATGATGGTCCCAGGGGTAAACAAGGTCACTGTGCCCTGCTTTCCCACAGCCAGGATTCCTCAGGGACAGGACTGTTTTCCACTTAGCTGAGCTCCCTAACAATTAGTAAATGCGAAGCCAGGCTAGGGATATGGGAAGGCCAACAATACCAACACCGAGCATAGTGAGTTGGAAGGATAGAGACTGGAAATCACACCATCAGATGCAAGGGGGATGGGGCTGGTTCCGTCAGTAGAGCATGTGACTCTTGATGCTTGAGTTCAACCCGCACACTGGGTATAGAAAATGATGTGGGAGGCGGGGAGACAGGATGCCGGGGAAGTAGGAGGAGGCGCCGTTTCAACCTGTACCCTAAGGTGAGCTGATTACCTACCAAAGAACTCCATCACCCATGAAATCAGCCTGAGATCAGAACATCTGGATCTCTACAGGGGCAGAAGACGCCAGTGGGCAGGTAAAGTGGAGTGGGGACATCGGACTGTTATCAGAAGATAAACAAAAGGGGGAGGGAGCCACTAGAGGTGGCTGAATGGAAAGTAATACCCCAAATACGAGAGTGCCCTGCGTCTGGGGACGAGCATTAACTTGGAGTCTGGTTGAAAGCACTCCAAAAGAGCAAAGGATCGCGGGGGGAAATTGTGGGAATCAGGGCAGTTAGGGGCAGGGGCTTAAGTCCCCGGACCCAGGACAGCCTCCCCTGGCACTGAGCCAGAGAGAGTGCAGCAGAAAAACCAGGTCTTGGTCCCTGAGCCGCCAGCGCGCCCGAGAACACGTGGGGTCCGGCTCCTGTGAGAGGCTGGGAGCCTCGTCAGACGGCAGAATGCCACGCCCAGCTATCAGAGCCCGAGATTCGCGCACTCCTCACCCTCCTCTGGGAGAGGTGCACGAAGGTGCCAGCCCCGTGCTCTCGGCCCCGGGAAAACCAGGCACTCCCAGCCTGGGCCAGCGGGAAAATCTCAGTGTGCAATCGCTGCTTGGAACCTCTCTGGCAGTCTGGAGCTGCCCGTGGTTTTGGGTATAAGCTGGAGATCCTGCATCCCCAGGGACTGCGACTCGGAGCCTGCTCTGCCAGCAGCTCTGCAGCACCCACAGGGGAGCAGACTGAGGCTCTTCTCTGAGAGGAAGGTCGGGGTGCAGTTTGCTTTCCTCTAAATCTCCAAAAACCATCAAAAGCTATCAAGGCGAGAGAAAAACAAAACAAAACAAAACAAAATGAACAAACAAACAGAAAAACCTCCAGAGAACAAAAGCCTGAAAAACCGGTTTCCTCAGAGCTCACCCCCTTGAGGGGGGCGGGAGGACTTAACTCAGGGAACAGCATTGACTGAAAACCCATGTGGCAGGTCCCTCCCCCAGAAAACCAACCAGGAAAGAAAAAAAAAAAAAAAAGACGACAAGAGAACAATCACCACTACTTCATAGATACAACTTTTATTTTTAACTCGTTCCCACTATTCTGGTTCATTTTTAAAAATATAGATAATTTTTTAACCTATTTACCATCACAGTGAGATGTCCAGTACATCATATTCCATAATAATCTTCTAACCTGAACTTTTTGATACATACACCCATGTTTTTCTTTTGCTTTTCTATTCTTTTAATTTTTTTAATTTTAACTTAGTTTAGTCTAGTTTATTTTTTTTATTTTTATTTTCTAATATTCATATAGAGTTAAACTTCAGTAACCCCCTTTCCCCAATCAATGCTACCCCTATATGTAAACCAATTTTTAATCCCCCTTTATCTTAGGAAAGTTGAGTCCTTTAACAAAGACATCAAGATACATCTAGGAAGAATCAAAATAACCTTCCTTGCCCACACTGAGAATTCATAACCACTCTCCCATCTTTTTCTTCCGCCAGTGTTTCTGTGTATTTGTGTTTGCCTTGATAGTACATAAATCTTATACTTGGGGTTCTTTTTGATGAGGTTCTTCCTTTTTTTGCTTTTATATATATATTTTTTTCTCTTGTCATATACTTTTGTCAGTCTTTTTGTTTGTCTGATTTTGTTTGTATACTTCATAAATCTTACCTTGGGGCCCATTTGGGCTGAGCCTTCTCTTTTATCTTCCCTTTTTTTCTTGTGTGTGTGTGTGTCTCTCTCCCTTTTTTTTTTCTTTTTATTTTCTTTTTTCTCTCATTTGTGTGGGGAATCCTGATTGCTCAGAAGCGTTCCAGGGTTCACCTTGACTGCACCACAGTCGATACATCTAGCTACATCCATTCAGTCATCTCTCACCAAAATGACTAGGAGGAGGAATGCCCAACAGAAGAAAAATACAGAGGATGGGCCTTCTGCAACAGAGCTAATGGCTTTCAACATAGACAATATGTCAGAAAGGGAATTCAGGCTAACAATTATCCAGGCAATAGCTAGGTTGGAGAAAGCCATGGATGACCAAATGGAATTGAACTGAAAGCCACTAGGGATGATGTTCACAATGTTAGGGAAGAACTGAAAGCCACCAGAGATGATGTTCAAAATGCTCTCAATGAGTTCCAATCTAATCTAAATTCTCTAAAAGCTAGGGTAACTGAGACAGAAGATAGAATTAGTGATCTGGAGGACAAACAGATAAAGAAAAGAAATCAGGAGGAAGCCTGGAACAAACAGCTTAGAAGCCAGGAAAACAGAATCAGGGAAATAAATGATGTCATAAAATATTCCAACATCAGAATTATTGGAATCCCTGAAGGGGAGGAGAAAGAAAGAAGTCTAGAAGATATAGTGGAACAAGTTGTCCATGAAAATTTTCCCAATCTCATGAATGGAGCCAGCGTTCATGTACTAGAGGCAGAATGGTTTCCCCCCAAGATTATAGATTCTCAAAAGTCCTTGAGACACCTAATAGTAAGAATGAAGAATTATAATTGTAGGCAGACCCTTTTGAAAGCAGCCAGGACAAAGAAGCTCCCAGCTTACGTACAGAGAGGAAAGCCCATCACAATAACGTCAGACCTGTCCACAGAGACCTGGCAAGCCAGAAAGGGCTGGCAAGATATATTCAGGGCACTAAATGAGAAGAACATGCAGCCAAGAATACTTTATCCAGCAAGACAGACATTCAAAATGGATGGAGAGATAAAGAGTTTCCAAGACCGGCAAGACTTAAAAGACTGCAACCACAAAGCCGAAAACTGCAGAAAATATGAAGGGGGGTGTCTATAAAAAAGAAAAAATCCTAAAAATATCATTGAACAGAAATATAGAGACAATCTACAGAAAGAAAGACCTCAAAGGTAACTCGATGTCAATAAAAATGTATCTATCAATAATCACTCTCAATGTGAACATATCTATCAATAATCACTCTCAATGTGAATGGCCTAAATACACCCATAAAATGACACAGGGTTGCAGATTGGATAAAACAACAGGACCTATCCATATCTTGTCCACAAGAGACCCATTTTGAACCTAAAGAAACACCCAGACTGAAAGTGAAGGGATGGAGAAGCATCTTTCATGCCAATGGGCCTCAAAAGAAGGCCAGGGTAGTGATTCTCATATCAGATAAATTAGATTTTAAACTAAAGACTGTAGTCAGAGATAAAGAAGGACACTACATCATTCTTAAAGGGACTATCCATCAAGACGATCTAACAATTGTTAATATCTATGCCTCCAATATGGGAGAAGCCAATTACATAAGAAAACTATTAGTCAAGATAAAGAGTCATATTGATATGAATACATTAATAGTACGAGATCTTAACACACCTCTCTCAGTAATAGATCATTGAAGCAAAAAATCAATAACGAAACAAGAGCATTGAATGACACATTGGACCAGATGGACCTCGTAGATATATACAGAACATTCCAGAATATAACAGAATCCTCATTCTTCTCAAGTGCACATGGAACCTTCTCCAGAATAGACCATATACTGGGTCACAAATCTGGACTCAACCAATACCAAAAGACTGATATTATTCTCTGCATATTCTCAGATCACAATGCTTTGAAACTGGAGCTCAATAACAAGGAAAAGTTCGGAAGGAACTCAAACACCTGGAAGCTAAAGACCACCTTGCTTAAGAATGCTTGGATCAACCAGGAGATCAAAGAAGAATTTAAACAATTCATGAAAACCAACGAAAATGAAGACACTTCAGTACAAAACCTATGGGACACAGCAAAGGTGGTCCTAAGGAGGAAATACATAGCCATCCAAGCCTCCCTCAAAAAAACTGAAAAATCCAAAATACACCAGCTTACACCTTAAAGAGCTGGAGAAGCAACAACAAATCAAACCAACTCCACACATAAGAAGGGAAATAATCAAGATTAGAGCAGAGATCAATGAGGTAGAAACCAGAGATACAGTAGAACGTATCAGTGAAACTAGAAGCTGGTTTTTTGAAAGAATCAATAAGATCGATAAACCACTAATCCAAAAGAAAAGAGAGAAAACCCAAATTAATAAAATTATGAATGAAAAGGGAGAGACCACAACTAACACCAAGGAAGTAGAAACAATCTACTCAGAAGTTATCAATACTCAGTTAACAATAACTCAGAAGTTATCAACAGTTATATGTCAATAAGCTAAACAACCTGGATGAAATGGATGCATTCCTGGAAAACTATAAACTCCCAAAATTGAACCAGGAAGAAATTGACAACCTGAATAGACCAATATCTAGTAACAAGATTGAAGCAGTGATCAAAAACCTCCCAAAAAACAAGAGCCCATGACCTGACAGATTCCCTGGGGAATTCTACCAAACTTTCAAAGAAGAAATAACACCTATTCTGAAGCTGTTTCAAAAAATTGAAGCAGAAGGAAAACTTCCAGACTTTTTTTATGAAGCCAGCATTACCCTGATCCCCAAACCAGGCAAAGACCCTACCAAAAAGGAGAATTTCAGACCAATATCACTGATGAATATGGATGCTAAGATTCTCAACAAGATCCTAGCAAACAGGATCCAACAGCACATTAAAAAGATTATTCACCATGACCAGGTGGGATTCATCCCTGGGTTACAAGGATGGTTCAACATTTGCAAATCAATCAATGTGATCAAACAAATCAATAAGAGAAAAGAGAAGAACCACATGGTTCTCTCAATTGATGCAGAAAAAGCATTTGACAAAATCCAGCATCTGTTCCTGATTAAAACGCTTCAAAGTATAGGGATCGAGGGAACATTCCTGAACTTCATAAAATCTATCTATGAAAGACCTACAGCAAATATCATCCTCAATGGGAAAAAGCTCGCTTCCCATTGAGATCAGGAACACGACAAGGATGCCCACTCTCACCACTCTTGTTCAACATGGTATTAGAAGTCCTGGGGTGCCTGGCTGGCTCAGTGGGTTAAAGCCTCTGCCTTCGGCTCAGGTCATGATCCCAGGGTCCTGGGATCAAGCCCCGCATCGGGCTCTCTGCTCAGCAGGGAGCCTGCTTCCTCCTCTCTCTCTGCTTGCCTCTCTGCCTACCTGTGATCTCTGTCTGTCAAATAAATAAATAAAATCTTTAAAAAAAAAAAAAAAGAAGAAGAAGAATCCTAGCAACAGCAATCAGACAACAAAGAGAAATAAAAGGTATCCAAATAGAAGAAGTCAAACTCTCTCTCTTCGCAGACAACATGATTCTTTATATGGAAAACCCAAACGACTCCACCCCCAAACTACTAGATAGCATACAGCAATTCAGTAACGTGGCAGGATACAAAGTCAATGTACAGAAATCGGTGGCTTTCTTATACACTAACAATGAAAATACACAAAGGAAAATTAGAGAATAGAATCCATTTACTATGGCACCAAGAACCATAAGATACCTAGGAATAAACCTAATCAAAGAGGTAAAGGATATGTACTCGAGGAATTACAGAATACTCATGAAAGAAATTGAAGAAGACACAAAAAGATGGAAGACCATTCCATGCTCTTGGATCGGAAGAATAAACATTGTTAAAATGTCTATATTGCCTAGAGCAATCTATCCTTTTAATGCCATTCTGATCAAAATTCCACCGGTCTTTTTCGAAGAGCTGGAGCAAATAATCCAAAAATTTGTATGGAATCTGAAGAGACCCCGAATCGCTAAGGAAATGTTGAAAAACAAAAATAAAACTGGCGGCATCCCGTTGCCTGATTTCAAGCTTTACTACAGAACTGTGATCACCAAGACAGCATGGTACTGGCATAAAAACAGGCACATAGGCCAGTGGAACAGAGTCGAGAGCCCAGATATGGACCCTCAACTCTATGGGCAAATAATCTTTGACAAAACAGGAAAAAATATACAGTGGAAAAAAGACAGTCTCTTCAATAAATGGTGCTGGGAAAACTGGACAGGTATGTGTAGAAGAATGAAACTCGACCATTCTCTTATATCATACACAAAGATAAACTTGAAATGGATAAAAGACCTCAACGTGAGACAGGAATCCATCAGAATCCTAGAGGAGAACATGGGCAGTAGCCTCTTCGATATCAGCCACAGCAACTTCTTTCAAGATATGTCTCCGGGGCGCCTGGGTGGCTCAGTGGGTTAAAGCCTATGCCTTTGGCTCAGGTCATGATCCCAGCGTCCTGGGATCGAGCCCCACATCGGGCTCTCTGCTCAGCAGGGAGTCTGCTTCCCCCCTCTCTCTCTGCCTGTCTCTCTGCCTGCCAAATAAATAAAACTAAAAAAAAAAAAAAGATATGTTTCCAAAGGCAAAGGAAACAAAAGTGAAAATGAACTTTTGGGACTTCATCAAGATCAAAAGCTTCTGCACAGCAAAATAAACAGTCAACAAAACAAAGAGGCAACATGCAGAATGGGAGAAGATATTTGCAAATAACAGTACAGACAAAAGGTTGATATCCAGGATCTATAATGAACTCCTCGAACTCAACACACACAAAACAGATAATTATATCCAAAAAATGGGCAGAATATATGAACAGACACTTCTCCAATGAAGACCTACAAATGGCTATCAGACACATGAAAAAATGTTCATCATCACTAGCCCTCAGGGAGATTCAAATTAAAACCACATTGAGATACCACCTTATACCAGTTAGAATGGCCAAAATTAGTAAGACAGGAAGCAACATGTGTTGGAGAGGATGTGGAGAAAGGGGAACCCTCTTACACGGTTGGTGGGAATGCAAGTTGGTGCAGCCACTTCGGAGAACATTGTGGAGATCCCTCAGAAATTAAAAATAGAGCATCCCTATGACCCTGCAATTGCACTCCTGGGTATTTACCCCAAAGATACAGATGTAGTGAAAAGAAGGGCCATCTGTACCCCAATATTTATAGCAGCAATGGCCATGGTCGCCAAACTGTGGAAAGAACCAAGATGCCCTTCAACGGACGAATGGATAAGGAAGATGTGGTCCATATACACTATGGAGTATTATGCCTCTGTTATGCCCAAATTCTGAGACCCCCCAAAGACGACCACCAGAGTCCGGAGTCAAAGCCAAACAGCAAGGGTCATTTATTATGAGTTCAAACCCGGATCCCCACACACTCATTGCCAGTGACGCTAAGAGGTCCCAAGTTCAGGATCACAACACCTTTTATACACTATTTTTGGGGAGGCAGGGACTTAGCATACATCATAGTATCTTGTAACAAATTGCCACATACCATGGGAAAATCAAAAAGCAACTCTATAATATGACTGGCACGCTACAGAGCGGGAAAAGGCTGGGAACAGATTATTGGTTAGGTCAAAGGGCTGTCATTTTCAAACTGCTTAGTTGGCGTCGCTAGGGTATGTGTCACCTCAGGATTGGCCGGGGTCTCCCTGTCAAGCCGCGGGGTGCCAGATGGTTATTTTCTCTTGCACCCAGAGCTGGGTGGGGGGTCCGGGAGCAGTCATTTTGTCATGTCCAATTCTGGGTGGGGGTTTCTCTGGGGCCAGATGGCTGTTATCTCTCCACCCAGAGCCGGGTGGGGGTCCGGGAGAAGCCACTCTGCCAGGTTCAATTCTGGGCGGGGGTTGTGTGGTTACAGAGTGCCTATATAAAGTCTGCTGGTATTTTTCCATCTCCTCATGGGTTAGCAAGCGAAGGTACAGAAGCAGAAATAGCAGTAATGGTCATAATTTTATTCCCTAAGCATCTCACCTCCATCAGAAAGAATGAATACCCAACTTTTGTAGCAACATGGACGGGACTGGAAGAGATTATGCTGAGTGAAATAAGTCAAGCAGAGAGAGTAAATTATCATTGGTTTCACTTATTTGTGGAGCATAACAAATAACATGGAGGACATGGAGAGATGGAGAGGAGAAGGGAGTGGAGGGAAATTGGAAGGGGAGGTGAAACATGAGAGACTATGGACTCTGAAAAACAACCTGAGGGTCTTGAAGGGGTGGGGGGTGGGAGATTGGGGGAACCAGGGGGTGGGTATTGGGGAGGGCACATATTGCATGGAGCACTGGGTGTGGTGCAAAAACAATGAATACTGTTACGCTGAAAAGAAATTTAAAAAAAAAAATGATGTGGGAAACAAGGGAAAAAGGAAACGTAGACTAAACTAAATCTCCTTACAACTTGCAGCCCATTGACAAATACTGGAGGCAGAGTACCACATTTCTCCAGAAACTCCCAACTGTCTTAACATTAGTGCCTCGCTAGAAAGAAAAATACCTTGACCTGTCAATAGCCGGGTCTCCAGGATCCTGTAAGTCTTCTTTAACATAGAAAATCGTTTTTGGAAACTTCCAGTGTTTCTACCCCCCCCACCCCAACTTAAAAGTATATAACCAATCACCTCTCACAATCTCTGGGCAGCTCTTCCTGCCCATGAGTCCTGACCCTGTGATATAATAAACCACTTTTGCACCAAAAATATCTCAAGAATTCCTTCTTGACTATTTGCTTCTGGCCCATATCACATAATTTTGGTTCCCAGTGTGGGGCCTGAGTCTTCTTATCTGGACTCAGAGCCTGAGTGCAAATCTCATGAGTACTTCCTCTTCTCTTCCTTTATTTTGTTTTGGGGGCTTTTCAAGGAGTACTGTCTCATTGGAACACATGCATGTCAGTTGCTCAGGCTGCAATTGTCTAGCCCATGGCTCCTCTATGGAAAGGAATAAAGAGCCTGCTTTTTTGGCTGGAACCTAGTATGCTGGCCTGGATGGTAATAAGACTCAGAAACTTGATGCACTCTCTTTATTCCTATTCTTATACAAAGTTGTTTTCCTTGGGCATGGGACAGCCACCTGAGTCATTAGGACAGCTGCCAATCTGTCTTAAGACTCTGTGTGAGGTTTCCTCCCCATTGCTCTAATGTGATCTCCTTCTCATCTCTGGTCTAGCTGCTTCTGGCCATGAAACCTCTGCACAGAGCCAGCCAAAACCAGTACCTGATTAAATTAAAACTCAACCAGGGACTGTTTCCTAGACAAGTTAGCTGTAAGGACCACATATGTTGGAACGTGGCTTAGACCATGATGGATTCCTATCTTGAGTGTTTTCTGTCAACGTCCCCTACTAACTACTTAAATTACAAAATTGGGTAATTTCCCCTTGTAAAACTTTTCTAGTATTTTCCATAGGTTTAAAAATGGTGGGTTCTTGGGGTGCCTGGGTGGCTCAGTGGGTTAAAGCCTCTGCCTTCGGCTCGGGTCGTGATCCCAGGGTCCTGGGATCGAGCCCCGCATCGGGCTCTCTGCTCAGCAGGGAGCCTGCTTCCTCCTCCCTCTCTCTCTGCCTGCCTCTCTGCCTACTTGTGATCTCTATCTGTCAAATAAAATAAATAAAATCTTTTAAATAAATAAATAAATAATTTTTTTTAAATGGTGGGTTCTTAACGACACAGCATACTATTTCAGTCCATTCACCAGCACCCATTTGTAGTCTAGAATACAATGGGAGGGGTAGACCGGTAACACCAACATCCCTCCTACAGGGCAGGGTGGTGATCATAGCCATTTTGTCTAAGAGACATCTCCAGTCACTTTGACAACAGGAACCTCTCACATATCCTGCGTGGGACACCACCCAGGAGTAGGTGGGGCAGGATTTTCTTGGTACTGGACCTTCTCTACTTTTCTAGGAGCATGGAATCTTCTTTAGTTCCATAAGGACTCTTCCTTCGATTGCACTTTAACCTGCTGGAAACAATTCAGATTGCAAGATTTAAGGGAAAAACTCGATCTTCTTCTGTAAACTGCATGGTTTCAGTTATCTTTAGAAGACAAGGAAAAATGGCACATTATGGGACATTAAACTTCAATATCATCTATGAGTTAGATCTCTTCTGCTGGAAACAGAGGTACTGTCTGTCCAGGCTTGCGTGGCCCTAAATCAGGACCCTGACCTAAGGGCCTCTTGCAGAATGTGTTTGGCCACTAACCTGGCTAGTAAGACCCCCTGCCAACATTTTGGATGGTTTTTGTCTTAACAGGCCTCCTCTCTCCTAATAAACCCAGGTTGCTGGGGGAAACATATGCTATTCCTAACAAAGGGGTCACTGACTCTCTCATTATTCCCCCTCCTAATAGACCCAGGTTATTTATATTGTATGTGGGGGCTTCTCCCTCATTCATTTCCTGAGTTAATGGCTATGATAACTGGAGTCAGCTGTCGCTGGTTAGTCTACCTCAGGATGGGGACCTTTTTTTTTTTTTTTTTTTTTTTTTGACAGAGATCACAAGTAGGCAGAGAGGCAGGCAGAGACAGAGGAGGAAGCAGGCTCCCTTCTGAGCAGAGAGCCCAATGTGGGGCTCGATCCCAGAACCCTGAGATCATGACCCGAGCCGAAGGCAGAGGCTTTAACCCACTGAGTCACCCAGGCACCCCCAGGATGGGGACTTTAAGGAATATTCCCGAACAGCTGCCGAAACTCCTTTTTTTTTTAAATTCATTACTTTTATTAATATATAATGTGTTATTTGCCCCAGGTGTACAGGTCTGTGAATCGTCAGGCTTACACACTTCATAGCACTCACTATATCACATGCTCCCCAATGTCCATAACCAACCACCCTCTCTGCCAAAACTCCTTTTATTTCAGAGAAGTTCTCTGTCTTCTCCAGCCCAACATGCTGCCTTTTTTCATTTGTTGGTGGGGAAAAAAACAAAAAACAAAAAACAAACATGTGCCTGTTCATCTGTCCAAGCTGACAAGCTTTAGAACTGGGAGTCTTCTTTCTCTGCCCTCTGGGCTTTTATCTGCCATCAGCCTTGCTTGACAGCACCTCACCTATTCTGCCTTCTCCTCCTCCTGTTTCCTCACTGCCTTGGGTACAGCCCACATAACTGGCTCCTATATCATGTTGGGTATCTTTGGCATACTTGGCTCCTGCTCCTCCTACCCTTAGTGTCAAGGAGCAAAGAGCACCCCTTTGGACATACACCACCCACTTCAGATTTCTCCACCAGTGCCCCAGGTAAAAATTGACAATGGGGAGCAAATTGATTGACATTTAAGTGGACCCATGTGGAACATGGGTATGGTATTTAACTAATTGGTTATTAGTATTTGGTATTTAAACTAATTTAAGTTTGTTGGTTTAATTAAGATAGTTATTAGCATTAAATAAAAACCTTTATCCTACCAAGAATTGCTTAATGTTGAATAAGCTCATGATCTCTGTTGCAGTTTGTCAGCAAAAAGTTGACTTAAAATGATGGCTAATTTTCCATTCTCGGATTTTTCATGGGTAATTGTTAAGACACCTTTCAAAGTCTTTGGTAACCTGAAACTTTAAATTTTTGCTTGGATGATAATTTGGATTTAATTCACTAGACATCTAAGTCTTTTCCAAATAAAATACTGAAGCATTGATTACTGAACATAAGGTTTATCTGCTTTTGGCTTTCTATTGCAGAGAAGTTGAGGACACCTGGGTCTGTTGGCAAATATACTTTGTGCTTTATTGAAAGATTGTACTATGGAGAAATATGTTTTTAAAATTGTGAAATGTATTCGTAAATTCAGATCTAAAGAATTCTGATGTAACAGTTCACAGATGGTTACTACTTGGTTTTCACTGTACACTAAGTTTCCTAGAGTTAAATTCTGCTAAGTATAATTTAAAATAATTATAATTATTATATAATTAAATATAATAAGTAACTGATTAAAAAAAAACAAAGGCTTATATCAAAATCTGAAGGAAAACTTTATAGAGGGTTTATGATGGGAAATCTTTGGAAATGAATTTTATGTGCCGTCAGCACCAAGGTTGAAATGAGTGAGTTTTAAAAGTACACTGGTATAAGGGGCGCCTGGGTGGCTCAGTGGGTTAAAGCCTCTGCCTTCGGCTTGGGTCATGATCCCAGCGTCCTGGGATCGAGCCCTGCATGGAGCCCTGCATCAGGCTCTCTGCTCAGCCGGGAGCCTGCTACCTCCTATCTCTCTGCCTGCTTCTCTGCCTACTTGTGATCTCCGCCTGTCAAAGAAATAAAAATCTTTAAAAAAAAAAAAAAAAGTAGGGGCGCCTGGGTGGCTCAGTGGGTTAAGCCGCTGCCTTCGGCTCAGGTCATGATCTCGGGGTCCTGGGATCGAGTCCCGCATCGGGCTCTCTGCTCAGCAGGGAGCCTGCTTCCCTCTCTCTCTCTGCCTGCCTCTCCGTCTACTTGTGATTTCTGTCAAATAAATACATAAAATCTTAAAAAAAATAAAAATAAAAACAAACAAAAAATTTTTTTTAAAAATACACTGGTATAAGATTAGAATTCTGCACTTCTCTGTTAAAGACAAAGGTTTTTTTGGATTGTTGGTCTGCTCTTGACAAGAAAATGTAAACAAAGGGGTTTTTTGTTTTTTGTTTTTTGTTTTTTTTAATCTGCCTGGAAAACCAACCTTTATGTTTTGTCTTTATCAGGTCTTTGATTACTTAAAGTTAAAACTTCTCCATATTAAAGGAGCTAAGTTTTACTAATAACTATATAACCCTACATATTTGCCTTTGGAATCTCTTATTGCCACTTAAATAAATAACTAGGTTTTAAATTTTGTAATGATCTGTAATCATATTTAGGCCTGTGCTTTATAACTTTCAGAGGTTTTTTAACAAACTTCCCTGAGATTTAAATTGTAAATGAAGTCTTTTTGACTAATTCGACCTTTTTAGTTGGTATGTTAAATTACTCTGGAAGCGCTATTAAACAAGTGATAAGCGTAAGGTTATGTTGTCTGGGTAAATGCTCTAATTTACCTAGAGTTCATATGAAATTCTTAAAGTTTTTTAAAAGATCTTATTTATTTATTTGAGAGAGAGAGGAGTGGGGAGACAGAGACTATCTGCTGAGCAAGGAGCCCAACGCAGGGCTCCATCTCAGGACCCTGAGATCATGATCTGAGTCAAAGGCAGAGACTTCATCACCTGAGCCACACAAGCACTCTCATTTATAGTTATTGTTCTTATTCTCTTGGGAAACATTTAATCCTCAAGGAGATTCATAAAAAGGGCTTTTGACAAATACAGGTTTTTCATATCTTTAAAATTCTAAAACTAAAGTGGGTAAGAATTTCAGAACTGACTAAAAGGCTGCATTTAAACTGAATAAGGCTTAGTAACATGGGACTAAATGAACTGAGGAAGATGATTACAGTTTTTGTGACTCTTGTTTGCAACATCGCTGTTTCTCTCTAATTGTAAAGGTCTACTTAGCCAGAGCGATTTCATCTCGGTTAAACAGTGATTTTGTTGTTTATGCAGTAAAACTTAAACTGACCCTGCCCCCCACCCCCCAGGGGACTTACTTAAAAGCAAGTCTGGGAAATCAGTAAAATATGGTTGACCAGTCCCTGATAAATGAGCCCAAATACAAGGGTGGGTCAGGTCAGGTGGAGATAACAGCCCGAATGCAGGGATGAGTCAGGTCAGGTGGAGGCATCCAATCAGTGGGGCGCACATATTGTCTCCCTAGCTACCAAGGAGTGTGGGCCCCGCCTTTTGGGTGCCTACTCTGCCCAAGGTGATAGGCTAGTTCAAATAGCTACTATGGGGTGAATTGTAATTCAATTGGCAACCCGTGTGTGACCTAGCATGACTGTGCAGCTTTCTCTGTGTGTTGCAATCTCATTGGCCACCTGTGTGTGGCCAGGCTCAATCACATGGCCTTTGCTCTATAAAATTTAGTCTGTGAGACTGGGAGTGGTCACCTTCTCTGTAAGAGGTGGCCCGGACTGGTCGGTTTGATTCTCGATGCTTGGCGCAAAATAAAGCTTTGTTTGACCTCCACTTTGTATCAGTCTTGCTCCTTTGATCAGGGACCTAACACTAATGTTTGCTCTTTCAGATTAAGTTATCTTTCTCTTAAGATATCTATGATATACAGAAATATAATAAAATATTTTCTTGTGAAAAAGTTGAAGTGTTTAACTTTTCTATCTGAACCCTCCAGAATTCAAAAACTCTCAGTGAATATTCTTTCTTCCACGGCAATTATTATATTTGCATAAATTCAATATGAATCTGTTCTCCTTATAATAGGGCACCATTGGAAACATTGGTCATTTCTCCAAGGCTTTTGACTGGAATGTCATATTTGAGAGATATGCATAGACTCAGATATGACCAGACATATCTGAAGAAACTAAAGTTGACTTCATGAAGCATGAAGCCAATATAGCCCCTTGGAAATGTTACCCTAAAGCTTTCTTAGAGTTCCCAGGAGACTTACCAGGTAAGTAAAGAATGTCACTTCCTGGCAGGTATAGGAAACTTGGGATATTTTGGGGACTTCAAGAAGAGGAATTCACCCAAATCTACAGGTATTACAAGCATGTCTGATGCCAAATATTTGGTTTGGCTTCTGATCCAGACAGGCTACTCAGAGTTCAGTCGAGATTCCTTAGAAAAAGTTCCAAAAAGGGGCGCTTGGGTGGCTTAATGGGTTAAGCCTCTACCTTCGGTTCAGGTCACGATCTCAGGGTCCTGGGATTGAGCTGCATTGGGCTCTCTGCTCAGCAGGGAGCCTGCATCTCCCCCACCCCCGCCTGCTTTTCTGCCTACTTGTAATCTCTCTCTCCCTCTCTCTCTCAAATAAATAAATAAATAAATTTTTAAAGTTCCAAAAAACCCAGATTTTAAAAGATCTATGTGGTAATAAATAAATAAATAAATAAGATCTACATGACCAATCACCATTCTTGCTAAACTTATATAAATAATTAGTCCAAGTTTATTAAAACTGGACTTGTTTTATAAAGAAATTGTGCATGATTTGGCTATCTCTGATTAAAAATGAGGGTGACTATAGAGAGAAAATGTTTCAGTAATACATCTGTGTAGATATTAGATTTTAATACTATTTATCATAAACAAGACTAGATGCCAAATTCTTCTGGTTCCTCAAATATGTAGCTATGGCTCTCCAAACTAAGGTTCCCAATCTTCTTCTATTCTCTTAATTTAAAGTCTGTGCAAACTAAAACTGCCCGTATGCCTGAACTTGACCATTGTGCTTCTTTTTATTTATTTATTTATTTATTTATTTATTTATTTGACAGAAAGAGATCACAAGTAGGCAGAGAGGCAGGCAGAGAGAGAGAAGGAAGCAGGCTCCCCGCTGAGCAGAGAGCCCAATGCGGGACTCGATCCCAGGACCCTGAGATCATGACCTGAGCCGAAGGCAGCGGCTTAACCCACTGAGCCACCCAGGCGCCCCCATTGTGCTTCTATAGAACATAACTTCTCAGAGGTTATTGACACCATTTATTCTAGCAGATCAGACTTAAGGCTCTCCCACTGATACTGCAGGTAAGAGTTGGCTTATTGATGGCAGTAGCTTCATGGAAAAAGAGATAAGAAAAGCTGGTATGCTATAGTCAGTCTAACTCTAGACTATGGAGGCCAAAGCTCTCTTAGCAAATACATCTGCCCAAAAAGCAGGGTTAATATTCATAAATATCTAAACAAATATACAGACCATATCCTCCCTAAACCTGAACTGACAGTTACTAGCAACCCATGCCATATAAACTCAGGACTCCAAAATGGAAGGGCTCCTACCGGGTCATATTATGTATGGCTATACATGACCCATGGCCATAGAATTAGAAGGACATGCCTCATGGACTCATATATCAAGAATTAAACCTGTACCTTCCTCACAGAAATCCAGTGTGCCGGCTAAATACCTTCTTAGTCCCGTGAAGACCACAAACTTCTCCTCAAATGACAATGAAGGACTGGAGGAAAATTATCTATCAGAGGCCTCTTTTTATTTGGATTCTTTTTCTTATAATAATACTAACCTTATTTTATTGTCTTTTCGAGTGTCTCCCTGTGGTGCCAAGATTCTTTCCCCGCCATAACTTCCAGCCTACAGATGATCCTTTCTACACAAGGGGGTTCATATATGTGGTCTACCTTGGATTTGGCTGTCTCTGCCTTTGGTAACTGACCAATGTTGGCCCATAGGTAGGGACATCTCTATGCCACAGTTCAACAGGAAGAAGTTACAGAAGATAAGACCTTCTACCCTCAACACCCTTAAAGATTTACGGGTCAATATTGTTCAGGAGGGAATGATGTGGAAAACAAAGGCAAAAGGAGATGAGATAAACCGAATCTTGGGGCACCTGAGTGGCTCAGTCAGTTAAGCATCAGACTCTTGATTTCAGCTCAGGTCATGTCTCAGGGTTGTGGGATCAAGGCTCTGTCAGGCTCTGCACTCAGTGTGGAGTCTGCCTGAGATTCTTTCCCTCTGCCCTTATTCCCACAAATCAATAGACATAAACACACACACACACACACACACACACAAAACCAAAAAAGCTAAATATCCTCAAAACTTGCAACCCATTGACAAATACTGGAGGCAGGCAGAGTATGACATTCCTCCAGGAACTCCCAACTGTCTTAACTTAATGCCTTGTTAGAGAGAAAAATAACCTTAGCTTGACAATAGCCAGGCCTCCAGAACCCAGTAAGTCTTCTTTAACATATGAAAATCCTTTTGGAAACTTCCTTGGTCTCTACTCCCTTCCCCAACTTTAAAGTATATAACCAATCACTCGTCACAACCCCTGGGCAGCTCTTCCTGCCTATGGGTCCTGTCCCTCTGGTATAATAAAACCACCTTTTTGGCATCAGAAACATCTCAAGAATTCTTTCTTGGCCATTTGCTCCTGGTCCACATCATGTCAGAGAATACTTTTTAAAAATGTAAAAAAACAAACAAACAAACAAAAAAACCAAAAAAACAGATTCACATCCTGGGTCAGTTTCTTTGCTGCTGCAAACCCTAGTGTGTCAGTCAATGTCTTGATGCCCAAGTTTTCTCATGTGAAGTACAGAGAGAGTAATCCTGCCCTACCACAGATGAAAGTATTGGAAACATTGTTTGAAGACTTGGTAAGTTGTAAAGCAGTCCACAGATACAAGGGATAGATATTAACGTACAAAACTGTTCATTGTTGAGCAACTCTTATGGTGGCAAGCACTTGCCAATTATTTCACATAATGCTCCAAAAACTGTGCACTCTAAATGCTGTTACTATCCTCATCTTAAAGATGAGGAAATGAAGGCTTGAACACCTGCAAAGTTAAAACACCTTGCCCAAGGCAAGCACCCTATATGTGGCAAATGCCAAGTCTGGAACCAGGTCGAACCCTAAATCCCATGCTCTCACCCAAGACTAGATCGAAGCACCTTGGATTTCACGCTGACCCTAACAAGATTGGAAGAGGTAAGGCTGTCCCTTCTGCCACAGACATCCTGCTGACCGTCCCACTGGCTACGGGCTTCCTGGTGCCATTTTTCTCCCTACTTTGGAAGAGCGGCTGCTTGTTCCCAGGGTCTGTGTGGACTGGTAAGTCCTGGTTGACAGAGGAGGGGCTGAGACTGCCTTTGCCCCCCATTCTGCCCCCCACCGTCCAAATGCTGCTCCACTGGCAGTCAGTTGTTCACCTGGATGCTCTCCTCCAGCTGTCCTCGCAAAGCTCCCAGCTCTGCCACCAGGTGGCTCAAGACATTACTTAAAAGGACCTGGTGACAGGCATCCCAGGTAGAGGCTAAGAGAGAGGAGGGGCTTGTGGGCATGGATTCAAGAATTTGTAAGAACATTCCTATAAGACATTCCCTTCTGCTCAAAACTGCACAGACATCTCAGGGTCCCAGGCAACACATCTGGGACAGAGGTGCCACTCTTCCTGTGTGCGGCCTGAGATACTACACACTCCCGTCTGGAAATCTCCCTGAGGCTTACATGCCCCACAGGTACTAGAGAGCCTTTCATGGGCAGATGAAGTCAGCCTATCATTCTACCTCCACACTCACCTTAGTCCCACAGACCAGAACTTCCAAGACAGGGGTCAGCATGGAACTCAACACAAGCAGACGCTGAGGAAGAAGGCGATTTGATGCCTCCACACTCAGGCATCCCAGAGGAGAGGAGGAGGAGGGCACCAGACCTTTGGTGGCACATAGGATGGGAGACCAGCATAGACCGGGGATCACAAGTCATTGACTCAATCGACTTCTCTATTTCTTTTACTTGCACCCACCACATATAGTTTGTTTCTATGTACTGGGGATGAAGAAATCAAAGAAATATTCTACGAGATGACAATCTCTTATCTGAAAACTTTGAAGCCAGGTTTCTTTTCTGAGGATAGAAATTGTTTTGGTTCTTGGAAAGGCAATAGGATTCATATACCATATATACTATGCAGCATATGCACCCAGCGGCAGCTGGACCACAGACTTTAATCAAGCACATTCATGTTTCGGTGATGCGCCGGGTGACTATTCTCCTAAGTGGGATTCATGAAGACTGGGAATACACTTTTGTCGTTCAGTTAGGTTTTGTCACCAAATGAATATATGGGGAAAGTTTCAATTCAGACCTCTTGCTAAATTGTAAAATTAAGGAAGTGAGAGTTTGAAGTAAATCCTAAAAGACCCTTAAAAAGGGAGTAAGGCATAAAAGGGGGGGTAATTCAGCATGAAGTGATTTCCAGATACTAAAGTTACATGAAGCTCCTCCCTATCTCTCTTCCCGAAATCTAAATTCTCACAAAGTTTTATTTTAAATTCCTTTCCTCCATCCATTCTGCTTTCTCTTCCTGACAGCACCTTAGATGAGACTCTCCTCACTTAATGCCCAGAATATCACTGCACCCACTCAGCAGGTTTCCCTGACTCTAATGTCTCTAGATTCTAGATATCCCACCCATTCTACCCTCTGAGAGTTCTGTTCCCATTAAGAACCTGTTTTGCTTGGAAAAAACATACTTGTTTTCTGGTGTCCACTTTGTAGAATGTGAGCTTTCATCCTACCTTGTAGGCCCACTTCTCACACCCCCGACAAAAAGCTCCCCTACAAGCAGGTTGTTGCCAGCACTTCCCGCTGACCCAACAGTCCTGTGACTTTGTGCATAAGCTAGTCCCTCAGCCCTCAGCCTACTTGCACCCTCATATTTCTTCTGAGTTCTGGTTCACCTCTCATCAGCAAATTGGGAAAATCAATCAGGTTTTGTGAAAATTCAAATTTGGCTAAATATCAAAAATAATTAAACTGTATTACTTGGGGGCACCTGGGTGGCTCAGTAGGTTAAAGCCTCTGCCTTCGGCTCAGGTCATGATCCCAGTGTCCTGGGATCAAGCCCCGCATCGGGCTCTCTGCTCAGCTCTCTCTCTGCCTGCCTCTCTGCCTTCTTGTAATCTCTGTCAAATAAAATAAGTAAAATCTTAAAAATAAATAAATAAACTGTATGACTTAAGGAAACTTTAAACATATAATCAAGGAAAATTAGAATTGGAAGCTCAAAACAGAGTCAACATCCCACCCAAAGCAAGAACTGCTTCTCTGGCATCCTTGATAAATCACCTTTTTCTTTTTCACGAGGGCCTGGATGGGAAGCTTACTCCTTCACAAACCAGTCATTTCCCCCCTTAGAAGGCTCTAGTGATAAGGAAAGCATTAGCTATATATCCACATTCCATTGAAGGTCATCCTTTGACCCTTGTTCAGCCTTCTGAAGGGGCAGAAACCCACCAGCTCTTCTTCACCTGACAGTTCCTCACATAAAATTCCCATCTCCTCATGATCTTTTCTAGGCCCCAATTTTTTTTTAGTTCCTTCACCCATTTCAAGATGTCTGGCCCCTCAGCAACATAGGCCCTGTCTTCATTATGGTGCCTAGTCTGTCAGTGTTCCTTTTATAAAATAGGACCCCACAATCTGGCAATATTTCTAACATGGTCTCACCATAGGGACACTGTACTTACATTAATTACTTCAGCCTCAGGTCCAGTTGGCTTTTCCTGCAAACTTGGCCAATTGGATGCTTGTGAAAATGTGTTTCTACCTAACTCCCCCATCCTCAAACCATGAATGGCTCCCCTCCAGTACTTCTACAAATGATATTTTTAATCAGGCTCAGGACTTTTCTTAAATTTTTGCTAAATTTCATCGTATTGACATCAGCCCTCTGTTGCAGTCTGCTCGGACTTATTAATTTTATGTATAGAAAACCCTCTCTTACATAGGCAGTAATCTCTTCGATATCAGCCACAGCAACTTCTTTCAAGATATGTCTCCAAAGGCAAAGGAAACAAAAGCAAAGATGAACTTTTGGGACTTCATCAAAATCAAAAGCTTCTGCACAGCAAAGGAAACAGTCAAAAAAACAAAGAGGCAACCCACAGAATGGGAGAAGATATTTGCAAATGACAGTACAGACAAAAGGTTGATATCCAGGATCTATAATGAACTCCTCAAACTCAACACACACGAAACAGGCAAACATATCAAAAAATGGGCAGATGATATGAACAGACACTTTTCCAATCAAGACATAAAAATGGCTATCAGACACATGAAAAAATGTTCATCATCACTAGCCCTCAGGGAGATTCAAATTAAAACCACATTGAGATATCACCTTACACCAGTTAGAATGGCCAAAATTAACAAAACAGGAAACAACATGTGTTGGAGAGGATGTGGAGAAAGGGGAACCCTCTTACACTGTTGGTGGGAATGCAAGTTGGTGCAGCCTCTTTGGAGAACAGTGTGGAAATTCCTCAAGAAATTAAAAATAGAACTTCCCTATGACCCTGCAATTGCACTCCTGGATACAGATGTCGTGAAAAGAAGGGCCATCTGTACCCCAATGTTTATAGCAGCAATGGCCACGGTCGCCAAACTGTGGAAAGAACCAAGATGCCCTTCAATGGACGAATGGATAAGGAAGATGTGGTCCATATACATTATGGAGTATTATGCCTCCATCAGAAAGGATGAATACCCAACTTTTGTAGCAACATGGACGGGACTAAAAGAGATTATGCTGAGTGAAAAAAGTCAAGCAGAGAGAATCAATTATCATATGGTTTCACTTATTTGTGGAGCATAACAAATATCATGGAGGACAGGGGTGTTAGAGAGGAGAAGGGAGTTGGGGTAAATTGGAAGGGGAGGTGAATCATGAGAGACTATGGACTCTGAAAAACAATCTGAGGGGTTTGAAGTGGCGGGGGGGTGGGAGGTTGGGGTACCAGGTGGTGGGTATCATAGAGGGCATGGATTGCATGGAGCACTGGGTGTGGTGAAAAAATAATGAATACTGTTTTTCTGAAAATAAATAAATCAATTTAATAAAAAAAAAAGAAAACCCTCTCTTATTTATAGAAGATTCTCAAATACTAGATTATTTCAGCAGGTGGTAAAAGTCCTTAAGAAAAGAGGTTAAAATTTAAATCCAGGCTTGAAATCCAAGTCTTAGTAGTGTTATTTCTGTAAAATTTTTTTGGATCTTTTAATTTTCTCACTGGGGAAGGGGTCAGGGTGGGAGCAAGCTGTCTACAGGCTGCATGGGTGGTCAGTATGCATTATTCACAATATTTGAGAGCTTTTCACATGATGATCATGACAGTTCTTTATAATAAAAAATTACTGTATCATCTGGACTTTTTTCTGGCCATCTACATGGGTGGAGTTGAACTCTTATGGCCTATTTTTAAGGATGACTGAGCTGGATCTTGCTCATGTGACCAACCTTTGGGCTGTGTGTATGAGAGCTCCCTTCTCTTCTTCTTGGGAACCCCAGGCCTAGCTGGTTTTTTTTTCTGAGACAGAACTCTGTAGCTTTCCAAAGCTCCTCAATTTCTAAGACAAAGACCTCACTGCAGCCCTACGTAAGGGCAGGAAGCTCATGGGGAGGGGGAAGGAGGGAACACAGACCTTTCAGCCTCTTCTGGAATTTCCATAAAGTGCCTGCCTAGGCGATCTATAGCTCTGCCTGGAGGGACTGGAAGAACTGTGGTTCTCTTCATGCAGCTGCTGCAGGAAGGCCAGGATGGAGCCCTAGAATTCAACTTGGGAATCACAAAGACCATCACTTTCATTTTAACAGTGTGGAAACAGAGGCTCTGAGAGGTGAAGTAACTTCATGTGAAGTCACGCCATTAGCTACTTGGACTAGGAACAGACATGGCAGCCTTGTATTCTTACTGCTCCTCCAGGACCCCTCCCAGGTTGGCCAGCTCTTAAAGCCTTCTGCTGGGGACCAGTATCATGGCTTGTTTTGATGCTTTCCTACCTTATGGTGAGACTAATATCCGTAAACTAACTGGAAGCACAAGTATATCCTTTCTCCAGTGTCGGATATGCTGAAGCCTCCTACAACAAGGTTTTTAAATCTGTCTTTGGAGTAAAAAGCATGTTCCCAGAGAAGTCCTTTCTTTTGCTCAAAGTCATTCATAAATCAGGAGTGGACGGGGGGGTGGTAACGGGTTTTGAAAAGGAGCCAGGAATTGTCTTGACCATATAACTTCTTCTAAATCTAAAACTGGGGCTACCTTCCTTATTAATGGGCTCCCTTTTAACCTGGAGCCTTTCTCCTAGAAGGATAGTTGTTCCTCCTGGAAACCCATGATCTCTTGCTGCTTCTCCTTCAGGTCTTCCAGAAGCTGCTGCTGCTCCCCACTTTTAGTGCTCCAGCTCCATCTGGGGTTCTTAGAGAAGGGATCAGGATTGGGATGGAGAGGACAGCAGAGCTTCCCTTGGGCATTCTGTCTCCTGGGAGCCCTCTGGTGAACAGAATACAGGAGTACTGGGGCCAAAGGTCAGCAGGGAGAATCACCCAAACACATCGATACAGACACACAGAGCTAAGACAACAGGAAGGCCAGCACATGCTTCAGCTGCCCAGGAAAGCAGAGAGTGTTAGCTCACTAATGGGGAATGAGGAGCCTCTACCCTTGCAGATGCCCTCTGTCTTCTGAATAAGACCTACTTTACTTTTAGGGAAAACACTCTGGTTTCTAAACCTCACTATTTTCTAAGTTTTCACACACCCTCTGTGCAACAATCCACTCTTGAATTTTGCCAAAGATCAACATCAAGACTTCTTCCTCTTCCCTATAGTTTTTTGACTAGATCATTATCATCATTTTGAAAATGGGGACATCTGTTCTTCTCTGGGCTTGCAGCATCTCTCTGCTCTTCATGATTTCTCAAAGACCACTCACAGGGACTCTTGAGAATCAGGCTGCCATGCTGTCAGTCTTGTTGAGGCAGTCCCTGGGCCCGTACTCATGGAAACCATACTATCTTCTCCCTGTGAGGTCTGTCTAGGCTGTCCAGGCACGCAACAGTGGTTTAGTTGTGTGCTTTTTCTCTTATCTGTTAACTCTGAAGACAAAACATTTGTTTTGTCCCTCTGCAGTGACCTCTCCTCACATCTTCCTGCTCTGAGGCTAATTTAGAAATATCACTTGCTGTCTTTTCCTGATTCTGCAAGCCTTCTTTCATTCTGGGCTTAAACCTTTTGGGCAGTATTCTTCATCTTTTATGGCTTTTTTAAAAAAGATTTTATTTATTCATTTGACAGACAGAGATCACAAGTAGGCAGAGAGGCAGGCAGAGAAAGAGGAAGGGAAGCAGGCTCCCTGCTGAGCAGAAAGCCCGATGACAGGCTCGATTCCAGGACCCTGAGATCATGACCTGAGCCGAAGGCAGAGGCTTTAACCCACTGAGCCACCCAGGCGCCCTTTTATGGCTATTTAATAAATATTTGTAAGTAAAAACAATTTATTATTGCTAGTATATTGATTTGATTGAGTCAATTAACCCTAAGTTCAGCTGCCCCCTGGGGTCACACACCCACCCACTCATGGATGCCCACTGCCCATTGAACAAGGTTAGGAAAGCTCTAAAGGATATTTTACCAGTGCTTCCAGACCCAGGGTTCTGAGGATTGCTGACCAGAGACAAACCCTGAGAGCTTGAGTGAGGGAAGGTGGTGAGGAGTTATGGGGAGACAGATCAGGACCAGGAGAGGCACACAGAGCTGCAGTAAAGTCTGCAGAGTTATAACAGACACCTAACTGGTATCCAGTCTGAGAACTAATGATTCTGACCATGTGAATATCTGTGGGTTGCACAGAGGTGGTATATTTCCTAGAATTATTTGTCCCTGGAGCCCATGGCTGGGACCTCTCAGTAAGTAGCCCCTTCTAGACTGAGAATAACCATGGGACTTGGGATGGGTGGGTCTGGTTAGCTCTGTCATCTCCCCATCCTTCTCTTTGCTTCTCCACTTGGTAACTGGTATGGCCAGGGAGGAAAAGGGACCCAGGAAGGAGCACAGTCTGTGGCTTTTACCACCTCTGAAAACGTGACTCAGATGAGCCTGAAGGCCTTGGTTTTCTTCCTAAGGACTGTGTTGCCATTGTAGAGCTGAGGTCTATAATCCAGGCCTGGATTATATAAATTAGAGGTGGATCCTGTCCCAGGAAGTACAACCAGACAAGTTACATGTTTGGGTAACAGATGCTTTCAGAAGTTACCGGTCTGTCTCTCCAGAGATACTGTTCCTTCAGCAGAAACACCCAGAGACTCCAGTCCTGGGCATAAAGACTGACGGACCGAATGCCTGGCTTCCGTGGGCCTCCTCTACATGGGGGTTGGGGTGTTCAACATGAGGTGCCCTACGTGCAGCTGTTCAAAGGCTCTTTCCCCTAAACAGCTGCTGCTGTGCTGCGGGCAGGACGAGGATGTGTCCAGGTGACAGCAGCGTGGGAGGAGTGTCAGGAGAAAGGCCCCCTCGGTGAGTGGCTCGGGGAGGCCGCTGCAGACCTGGCCATACCACTGCCAATCCCACGACAAGAGCACAGAGAAGTTAACAGGAGGTCTGTGCGCAGACTGGAGATGGGACGGGCAGTCAGATGACTGGGGACAGAACTTCCTAGTTCTGCTGTGAGGAAAGCACATCTCTGAGCTCAGACACATCTATGAAGCAAGGGTAATAGTATTTGCCCCATCTGCTTTGTTGGATGGTTTGTAAGGAGTAGGTGGAGTGCTTTTGAAAAATGCGAAGTTCTGCCCAAGGGCCCACCCTTCAGAAGCTCCTTAATTATGACCCCAATCAGGAAGGCCTGGGCTTCTCCTCTGGCTCCGGTGGGCAGCGCAGCTGAGCCCACACTCCAGCAGCTCCCGCAGGTGGTCCTTACCGCAGATGGACTCCTCCCAGGCTGGTGCGGGTGCCAGATATCCCCAGGATGCTCTTCTCACAGGTCAGCCCCTGCAGCCATCCCTCCAAGAGGGTGGGGAAGGTGGAGAATCCTGTCACTAGTGGAGCCCGCATCGTGGTGGGGCAGGGTCAGGGGCCTCTCAGCAGGATCCCAAACACCCCCATCCTCACACGGACACCCAAGAACACAGGTGACTTTGCTTAACAAGTAAATTGGCTTTAAACCCAGGATGGCCTGGCGCTAAGCAAGCCCCATGGGCCTCCTCCCATATGGAGGTAAGTATAAGGAGGTTTTAAGTGTATATGTAACTGGTAAGTATAAGGCAGATCTGCATGGTTTAGAAAAATAACTGAAGCATCTGGAAAGGTGTGGCCACCTCCTGAGTGTGATTTTGAGTGTAAAAGGGAAGGCCTTCTTCTTCCCTTAATACTTTTCCTCTTACTAATACCTGACGGAACATTCTCTAACAAGGGAAAAAGTCCCTTCTCCACCCTCACAGAGAATACCTAAGGTAAAAGAACATGGATATAAAACTCATCCTATGTGATTAATGACTGGTACAGAATACTTCCTTTGAATACTTTTAATAATGAAAGGAGGACAGGAGAACATTTCACTGACCTGGGGATCTGAAGGCTGGTTAGAGAGGAGGAAAAGTCAACCCCAAGGAAAGAAAAAAGATGCAGAAAGACAAATAGGAGGGGTACTAATGACAGAGGACGCGACCTGTACCATTTTGCTGAGGGTGTGGTCTTTCTCTGAAAATGACAACTATCTTAACTGTTGGAACCAAGCTGTGTCCCAGCATTCATTCACCTCTCCACTTGACATGATGTCTCTGGCCTTGACCAGGACAGCTAGAAGTGGGAGCAAGTTTGAAGAAGAGGATATACTTACAGGGTGGGGAGCTGTGTAGAAACAGCCTGCCTTTCTGCAACAAATCCTAACCCACAGAAGAATCTCCTGTGACTGTGCCTGACATTCTAGAAGGTTCTAAGAGTGGGCTGTGAGGAAGATAGGATGTGAGGAAGATAGGATGTGAGGAAGAGAAGGATATGAATGTGAGAGTACAAATGGGTTCCCGACTTTCCCATACCCCTACACAGGCTGTACAGGTTGTTCAGGACCTACCCGAGCTCCACAGGCCTGGAGGACCCCAGCTGTTCATGCACCAGGCAGCAGGTCAGAATAGCAGGGACCTGGAACACAGGAAGTATTTGGGGAGACAAGGTCATGGGAGCTGGCCATTGGGAGCATATGCCCATCTCCAGGTTCCACCCTACACAAATATCAGAATCCCTCTGAGATCAGAACTGGGACGGGGCGGGGGGGGGCACAGTTCCAGTGCCTGGCCAGGCTGGTCCTCACAGGATGTCAGGGTACCCTCTAATAAGAGATGTCTGGGAGGGGGCACCTGGGTGGGTCATTCAGTTAAGCATCTGCCTTCAGGTCAGGTCATGATCCCGGGGTCCTGGGATTGAGCCCTGATCAGGGTCTCTGCTCAGCATGGAGCCTGCTTCTCCATGTGCTGCTTCCCTCTGCTCTTGCTTTCTCTCGCTCGCTCACTCGCTCTCTCTCTCTCAGATAAATAAATAAAACAAAATAAGAGAGAGAGAGAGAGAGAGATCTGGGAGCACTGATGGAGGCAGAAGCAAAAGTCCCCATCAGGCAGCCACGCCAAATGTGGACCAAGAGTTGCCAGGTCAAGGCTGCCACCTCACCAAATTTCACTGATGGTCTACATTCACCGGAGAGGCTATGCAGGTTATTGGGGACCAGTCCGAGATCCTTATGGTCAGGGAGGGCTTCTGAATCTCCTATAACTCTGCCTGACATCTGGAAGGTTTTAAGAGTGGGCTGTGAGAAAGTTAGGATGCAGGGAGACAGAGTGTGTTTTGCACGAGCCATGCAAGTCAGGATAGCCCAAAAAGGACAAGGGCTGGGAGAGGTTTGGTTCACTGGAATGGGTTGTTGGGGGTATAAGATGTCTATCTCATTCCAAACCTTATCCTACATTACCATGCATACTCCACCTGAAGGCAGAGCTGGAGGAAACGACACTGCATAATCAGCATCAGGCCCAGTAGACTGGCCTATGTGTCCTCCAATAAGAGACACCTGAAAGCACAGATGGCTGTAAAGAGAGAGACTCCATCAATTTAAAAATACCACCTCCAGAAGATTTTCGGGAAATGCACCCTCTCTACCCTGGAGGCCACGTCGGTGCTTGGGACCAGCTGGAGCTCCAAGAGCCTGGAGGGCCTCAGTCACCCAGTGCTAACTGATGGGGTACATATTGTGCACACTCAGGCCATGAAGGTTGGGAAAGCCAGGGACCTGGAATAAGGCAAGTATCTGGAGAGCCCAGGTCACAGGAGTGGGCTGCTAGGGTACAAGGTGAAGGTGAAGAAGAAATGTTCCTCTGTCCAAGGTCCTTCTAGCTGAACGAAGAATTAAATTTACATGAGACTGATTACTAGGAGGAAAACACCCCAGGTTTTATTATTTGGGCATGGAGGCCCAATAATGAAATTGAGACCTAAAGAAACTGCCCAAGGCGGGCAGTTTTTATACTTTTTAGATAAAGAGGCAATAAGTCTGTGAGGAATTGGCAGGATAAAGAAAACAACTTTGGGACCTTCAATTAGTAAGAAATTCTGGACAGAGTTGGAGCTGGGGTAGTAAGTTAGTAAAAAGCAAAAAGTGTAGCTTAAAAAGTCTTCTCCACTCTAAATTTCCCATCTCTGGTGATAAGGTTGTCTCCTTATCTCGTGGTGCACAGAGGGTACCTTTCACATGGGAGATTTATTTCCTGTTTTCAGGGGGACAGAGGAGGAGCTGAGTGTCCTTCCTGCACAGACTGCCTGTTAAGCAACTTTTATTTAAAATAAAATAATCAATATGCCAAAATGGCACATTTGGGGGCAGCCTGCCCTTGGCCCCTACAAAGGCATCTCCCTACCTCTGAGCTCAAACCCACAAAAATGTATATATTCCTTTTGAAGACAGAGCTGGAGGAAACCAAACTGCTCGCCAGGTTGGGGCCCAGGAGACTGGGCTGGAGTATCCTCTAATAAGAGACAACTAGGAACCCTGATGCCTGGAGAAACCAGAAACCCCAGCAGGCAGTGGGTCTGAGTGGTGACTGACTGTCCAGCTTAAAGCCCTCACCTCAGGGGCAGCTGGGTGGCTCAGGAGGTTAAGCCTCTGCCTCCGGCTCAGGTCATGATCTTGGGGTCCTGGATCGAGCCCCGCATCGGGCTCTCTGCTCGGCGGGGGGCCTGCTTCTCCCTCTCTCTCTGCCTACTTGTGATCTCTCTCTCTGTGTCAAATAAATAAAATCTTAAAAAAAAAAAAAGCCCCCACCTCAGAGATTTTCAGAGAGCAGCTATAGGGAGAGGCTGGGTCACAAGAGTGGGTTCTGGGAATCAGCTGGCATCTGCCTGATTCCAAGTCCTAACACAAATGCGCATATTCCCCGTGAAGATAAAGCTGGAGAAGTGTGGGCACCCTTGCCAAGACAGCACCTGATGGGCTGCTGGGGCTCCTCCAACAAGAGACATCCAGGAGCCTTGATGACTGGGAAGCCTGGGACCCCTACAGGCTGTCAGTCCAAATGGGGACTGACTGTTGCCTGTTTAAAACCACCAACTCAGAAGATTTCCTGAATGTGGGTCCCTCAGACCCTCAATGGAAAAAAGGTTCTGGACCAACCCTAACTCCTGTGGGGGACCCCACTGTCCTGGGTGGGATGAGGGGTGTACCCTGTTCATTCACAAGCTACCCAGTACAGGAAAACCAGGGACTTGGCACAGGATAATTGTCTGGAAAGGCCCCGTCACAGGAGAAGAAGCAGGCTGTGGTGGGTAGGAGGCATCTACCTTGAAAGTGCATACTACCTCTGAGGGCAGGAATGGAGAAATATGGACCATCTTGCCAGGTAGGGCTACATGGGGTTGTTGGGATACCCTCCAGGAAGAGATCCCTGAGAGCCTAGAGAGCTGGGAAAGCATGGGACCCCATCCAGCAGCTGGTCCAAACGGGGTCTGCATACTTTTGAGAGCTGCTGCCTCAAGACGAGCTTAGGGGTGGAACCCTCAACTAAAAGACACCTGGAATCCCAACGGGAGCCCTGACTACACATGTGCAGGCTGAACTCTTTCACCTGCCCTTGAGCTTCTGGGGCCCTCCAGGCCTGGGGGGGGGGCGGTTTCTGTCCTTGGAGGGTAATATGCATAGTTCAATAAGTTAATACTTGGGACTAGGCTGATGCCCAGTCTTCCCAACAGTCCTCTCCTTGAACTGCTTTCACAGGTCATGGTACTGTTCCAGGACCTAGTTGCCTACCCTGATCTGCACTGCCCATACATGTGGAGCCCACCCTCCATTAGGACACTTTGAGGTGCACTCCAGGACTCCAAAGTTCTGCCAAGACCTCAGCCACCTGAATGGCTTTAGTGTGGAGAAACCCCTCCGTCCCCACAGTTGTATTTCTGAAGCTCCATTTTAAACTGGGATGGTCAGTCTTCTTTAGACTGCCTACTTGAGGGTGCAGTGTCTTCCAGACTCAAGGAACTCCCATGGGGACTGGCTGTCATCAGTTTCAAGCTGCCATCTTAGAAAGATTTTCTGAGGTGGGATTCCTCTGCCCACAAGACCATGCAGGTGGTTCAGGGCTGGGTAGAGCTCCATAGGCTACTCTCTTGGGACTGGTAGGGTGGGGACAGCACATGCATAGTCTGTGCAGGTCAAGAGTCTGGAGGGGCCAGGTCAGTGAAGCAGGTTATTGGGGTATAAAGCATTTGTCTCCTTCCAGGCCATAACCTATCATATGCATATTTCCCCTGAAGGTGAAACTAGAGGAGACTGGACAGGCTTGCAAGGGTGAGGCCTAGCGTGCTGCAGGGCTCATCTTTTGGTAAGTGACATCTGTGAGTCTTGACTATGAGTAAGCCCAGGACTTCATATGGCAGCCATTCCAAATGGGGACATAATATTGCCAGTTTCAGAAAGATGTGGGGGGGGGGGTTATAAGATCCCGCGGCCCTGGAGGCTGTGTTAGTGGTTTGGGACCTGCCCAATCCCAGTGGCCTGGGGGACCTTGACAGCTCTCAGCAGGCCGATGTGGTACATGAAGTACATGGGAGAGCCACGCAATTTGTGGGAAGAGGGCTGAGACCTGTAATTGAGCAAGTGTCTAGAGAAGGCTGGTCCTTGAGTGGGTTGTTGAGGTGTCTGCCTCATTTTAAATACTAACCTACACAAATGTGCATATTCCCATTCGGTACCTGACCTGGAAGAATCTGGAATGTCTGCCAGGGCAGGGCTGGACAGGATTGTCGGGTACCATCAAGTAAGAAACACCTGGGAGACTTGGTTGCTGGAAGAATTTGGGGACACACTCCCCAGGCAGTCCATATGGGGACTGGCAATCATCAGTTTAAAATGTAGGACCCTGAGTTCCTTCAGGCATTTGGGGTCCTGGCAGAGATCCATAGGCCTGGAGCATGCCCTGCAGTCCAGGGCATGCTAACAGGAAGTGGACTGCATATGCACAGCTGGCTGAGGTCAGCATGGACAGCCACAGAGCTGGAACAAGATCATGTCAGATGAAGCCAGTTCAGAGGAGAGGGTTATTTGGGGTACCTGGCATCAGCCTAATTCTACACTTTAACCTACACAGAAACACACACCCTCCCTGGACACCTGAATCTGGATTGCCTTGCTGGGGCCTGGGGGCAGGGAAGGAGACAGGGAGAAATGGTCAGGTTACCTTCCAGTAACAGACACCTGGGAGCCTTAATGTCTGGAGAAGCCCAGGACTACCCTGGGCAGCAATCTAGATGGGAAGTGACTACCGCTTGTTGAAAGCTGCCATCTCAGAAAGAATTTCGGAAGTGGGCACCCTCCTCCCCAGAGGTTATGCCGGTTTTGGGGACCAGCCTGAGCACAATAGTCTTGAAGGGCCTCAGCAGCCGAAGGCCAGCTGACAGCATGCAAACTGCCTATGTGCAGGTAATGTGGGTCAGGGGAGTCAGTCTCCTGAAACATGGTGGCTATAAGGAGGGCCAGGTCACTGGAGCAGATATTTGCCAAATTCCAAGCCTCATCCAACACAAATGCATGTATTTTCCTTGAAGGCTGAGTCAATATTAGTCCTAGCAGACTGGTTGAGGTCTCCTCCAGTAAGAGACAGCTGGGAACCTTGTTTGCTAACCAAGTTGGGGACCCCAGGAGGCAGCCAGTCCAAATGGGGACTAACTATTGCCAGTTTAAAGTTGCCTCTTCAAAGTTTAGAGGCAAAGTGGGGGGCTTGGTGGATAGGGAAGGAAAAAATGAAACAAGATGGGATTGGGAGGAAGAGAAACCATAAGAGACTCTTAATCTCAGAAAACAAACTAGGGGTGCTGGGGGAGGGAAGTATGGAGGAGGTGGTTGGGTATGGACATTGGGGAAGTTATGTGCTATGGTGAGTGTTGTGAAGTGTATAAACATGGCGATTCACAGACCTGTATCCCTTGGGTTAATAATACATTATATGTTAATAAAAAATAAATAAAATAAAATAAAATAAAAAGTTGCCTCTTCAGAGAGACTTTCAGGGGTAGGCGCCATCTGCTCAAAAGTCTATGCAGATGTTTTGGGACGGAGCCAAGATCCACAGGCCTGGAGGACCATGGTTTCCCTTGATGAGCTGATGGGATGTATACTACATATGCTGGAGCCACACACAGGTCCAGGGAGCCTGGAACAGGAAAATACAGAGAAGCGGGGTCGGGGGGGTCATCTGTTGGTGGTATAAGGCTCTTATTATGACAGATATTACTCAGAGATATCGGGGACTCGTTTTCAGACCATTGTAATATATTGAATAATGCGCTGAAGTGAGTCAAATTAATTTTTGGTTTCCCAGTGCATATAAAAATTATTTTTATGCTATGCTCAGTATTAAGTGGACAATAGTATTGTCTTAAAAAGCTGTATACCTCAATGTAGTAAAGGCCATATATGAAAAACCCACAGCTAACATATTCAGTAAGGGAAAACTGAAAGTTTTCCCCCTAAGGGCAGGAGCAAGACAAGGATGTCTACTCTCGCCACTTTTGTTCAGCATAGTACTGGAAGTCCTAGCCACAGCACTCAGACAACAAAAAGAAATAAAAGGAATCCAAAACAGTAAGGAAGAAGAACTTTTACTACTTGCAGATGACATGATACTATATACAGAAAACCCGAAAGAGTCCACCAAAAAACTACGAGAACTGATAAATGAATTTAGTAAGGTCACAGGATACAAAATTAATGTACAGAAATCCACTGCATTTGTACATTAAAAATTAAGGAGAAGAGAGAAAAATTAGGAAAACAATCCCATTGACAATTCTACCAAATAAATAAACCTAATCAAAGAGGTAAAAGACCTGTACTCTGAAAACTGCCTCCTCAGAAAGACTTTCAGGGGTAGGCTCCATCTGTTCAAAGGTCTATGCAAATAGTTTGGGACAGACCCAAAATCCGCAGGCCTGGAGGACCCTGGCTTCCCTTGGTGAGCTGATGAAAGAGATGGAAGATAATATAAAGAAATGGAATTCCATGCTCTTGGATTGGAAGAACAAAATATTATTAAAATGTCTATACTACACAGAAGCAAGCTACACATTTTTAAAAGATTTTATTTATTTATTAGACAGTCAAAGATCACAAGCAAGCAGAGAGGCAGGCAGAGGAGAGGGGGGAAGCAGGCTCCCCACTGAGCAGAAAGCCCCAATGCGGGGCTCGATCCCAGGACCCTGGGATTATCACCTGAGTCAAAGGCAGAGGCTTTAACCCACTGAGCCACCCAGGCACACCAGCAATCTACACATTTAATGAAACCCTTATCAAAATATCAGTAGCATTTTTCACAGAAGTGGAACAAATAATCCTAAAACATATATGGAACCACAAGACCCTGAACTCTGAAGAGCCAAAGCAATTTTGAAAAAGAAAAGCAAAGCTGAAGGTATCACAACTCCAGACTTCAAGTTATATTACAAAGCTGCAGTAATCAAACCAGTATGGTACTGACACAAAAACAGACATACGTGTCAATGGAACAGAATAGAAAACCCAGAAATAAACCCACAATTATATGGTTAATTAATCTTTGACAGAGCAGGAAAGAATATTCAATGGGAAACAAATAGTTTCTTCAACAAATGGTGTTGGGGGGCGCCTGGGTGGCTCAGTGGGTTAAGCCGCTGCCTTCGGCTCAGGTCATGATCTCAGGGTCCTGGGATCGAGTCCCGCATCAGGCTCTCTGCTCAGCGGGGAGCCTGCTTTCTCCTCTCTCTTTGCCTGCCTCTCTGCCTACTTGTGATCTCTCTCTGTCAAATAAATAAATAAAATCTTTAAAAAAAAAAAACAAATGGTGTTGGGAAAACTGGACAGCTTCATGTAAAAGAATAAAACTGGACCACTTTTTTACACCATACATAAAAATAAATTCAAAATAGATTAAAGACTTAAATGTGAGACCTGAACCATAAAAATCCTAATAGAGAATATAGGCAGTAACTTCTCTGACATCCACTGTAGGAACACTTTATTAGATATGTCTTCTGACACAAGGAGAACAAACACAAAAATAAAGTATTGGGACTACATCAAAATAAAAAGCTGTGGACGGAAAAAGAAATAATCAATAAAATTAAAAGGCATCCTACTGGATGGGAGAAGATATTCGCAAATGACCCATCCAATGAAGAGTTAGTATCCAAAATACACAAAGAACTTACCCAACACAACACCCAAAAAACAAATAATCCAATTTAAAAATGGGCAGATGACATGAGCAGACATTTCTCCAATGAAGACATCTAGATGGTCAACAGACACATGAAAAGATGCTCAACATCACTCATTATCAGGGAAATGCAAGTAAAACTACAAGATATCATCTCACACCTGTCAGAATGGCTAAAATCAAAAACAATAAGAAACAACAAGATTTGGCAAAGATGTGAAGAAAAAGGAACACTTGTGAACTATTGGTAAGAATGCAAACTGGTACAACCACTGTGGGAAACAGTATGGAGGTTCCTAAAAAGGTAAAAATAGGGACACCTGGCTAGCTCAGTTGGTAGAGCATGCTACCCTTGAGTTCAGGGTCCTGGGCTCAAGTCCCATGTTGGGTGTGGAGCTTACTTTAAAAAAAAGTTTAAAATAGAGTTACCCTACTATCTAATAATAGCATACTGGATATTTACCCTCAAAATACAAAAACACTAATTCAAAGAGATATATACACTCCTATATTTACATCAATATTGTTTACAATAGCCAAATTATGAAAGCATTCCAAGTACCCATCAATAGATGAATGGATAAGAAAAGATGGCATACATATGCAGTGGAATATTACTCAGCCAAAAAAAGGAATGAAATCTTGCCATTTGCAACAACACAGATGGAGCTAGAGAGTAAATATATATATATATATATATATATATATATATATATATATATATAAAATATGATTTCACTCATATGTGGAATCTGAGAAACGAAACAAAGGGAAAGAAAGAGAAACCAAAAATCAGACACTTAACTATAGAGAACAAACTGATGATTTTCAAATGGGCGGTGGCTGGGAGGATGGGGGAAATAGGTAATAGAGATTAAGGAGTACACTGCTGTGATAACACAGGGTTACGTATGAATGTGTTGAATCACCATATTGTATACCTGAAACTAATATAACACTGTATGTTAATTATACTGGAATTAGAATTTAAGAAATTTTAAGAAATACTTTGTTGCTAAAAATGCTAACCATTATCTGGGCTTTCAGTGAGTCCTAATCACTGATTATAGATCACTTTAACAAAAATAATTTAAAAGTTAGGTATGTTATGAGAATTACAAAAATATGACAGAGAAAGGAGGAAACATTGGAAAATGGTACAAATAGACTTTGTGTTGTAGTGAACAAATCCTCAATCTGTTAAAAAAAAAGATATCTGCAAAGTGTGATAGTGTAATAAAGTAAAACACAATAACATGAGGTATTTTGTCATAAGCCTTTTTAGTACTAAGAAGGAAAAATTGGGGTTTTTTTCCTTCCTATGTAGGGAAAAAAACAGTTCATCCTGTCTGTGTCTTTTTTCCCTGTGTATCTCCTTTGCTTTCACAGAGAATACTTCACTTCTGATACTTGTGGTCACCATATGTGTGTTTTTTTTTATGGGGGGAGAGTTCCCCACAACAAGAAGGAAGTCTTTCACACCAGCTGGCCATCCAACAGTTTAAGTCTACCACTAGCTACCTGGAGATAGTGTTCGATCCCAGAGATGAAGGTCTCAGTCCTATTAGACTGCTCCTTACACACACACACACCTTAGATGACATTCACAAACCTAGGTTGTCACCTGGGCTTTTGACCAACTGGCTATACATTGGAAGTTCCAGTGAGCCCCTCCTTGGGTTTGATTAATTTGCTAGAGTAGCTCACAGTCCTCAGGAAACACTTATATTTACTAGCTTAGTAAATGATAAAATAAAGGATACCAATGGTCACCCAGATGAAGAGATTCTTAGGACAAGGTGTTGGAGAATTCCAGATACAGGGACTTCTGTCCCTATGGAGTTGGGGTGAGTCATCGTCCTCGTGTGGATGTGTTTACCAACCTGGAAGATCTCCAAATCCCATACCACTGGGATTCTGTGGAGGCTTCCTTATGTAGAAATGGTCAGTTATTAACTCCATTTTTAGCCCCTTTACCCTCTCTTGAGGGCTGGTCCTGAAAATTCCAAGCTTCTAATCATGGCTTGGTCTTTCTGGGGACCAACCCCCTTCCAGGAGCCACCCAGCCAGCCCACTCAGAGTCACCACAATGAGCAAAAGATGTTCCTCAAGCTCTTATCCTGTAGAAATCAGCAAGAGTTTTAGGAGCCTGGTTGTCAAGGACAGTGTCAAAGACAAATGTTACAAGGTGCTCCTAGTGTTCTTATTACTTATAAAATTAAAATTAAAGGGGTTTTAGGAGCTTTATGACAGGAACCAGGGAGATATTATATATATATATATATATATTCTGTTATCTCATGAATATTGTTTGACTTTTTAAATATATTTTATATATGTATATATATTACTGTATATATTTCTTCAATAAAATAAAAATTAATTAAAAAGTTAAAAATTTTAAAAACCAGGACTGGATGAAATCATGAGGTAGAAAAAAGAAGAACTGTCATTTTGAGTCCAGGGCCCATATGATGTTTAGGCATCAGGAAGATGAAGAGGACCCAGAAGATGAGACTGAAGGAGCTGCCAAAACCACAGGAGAACCATAAGAGAGTGGGGGTCCTGGAGGCTACCTGGAGAAAATGTTTCAAATGGGAGAGAATGGCCAGGCATGCCAAGTGCTATTAGGAAGAATGAAAATTGCTTTTTTTTTTTTCCCAATTTATTTATTTTCAGAAAAACAGTATTCATTATTTTTTCACCACACCCAGTGCTCCATGCAAGCTGTGCCCTCTACAACACCCACCACCTGGTACCCCAACCTCCCACCCCCCCTTCACTTCAAACCCCTCAGACTGTTTTTCAGAGTCCATAGTCTCTCATGGTTCACCTCCCCTTCCAATTTACCCAAATTCCCTACTCCTCTCTAACGCCCCTTGTCCTCCATGCTATTGGTTATGCTCCACAAATGAGTGAAACCATATGATAGTTGACTCTCTCTGCTTGACTTATTTCACTCAGCATAATCTCTTCCAGTCCCGTCCATGTTGCTACAAAAGTTGGATATTCGTCCTTTCTGATGGAGGAAATTGATGTAATCAAGGACAATCTTCACAAGAAATTTTGGGGGACTGAAAACCTGATCTAAGTCGGTTTTAGAAAGTCTGTGAGGTTGGAAAGTGGTGAACTTGGTGACCCATTGGTACGAGAAAGAGGATGGCAATTGTGTGTCCAGGGGACACTTTGTGCGAGCCTCCGTGTGTGGTTTCAAATGAAGATTTTTGAATACTGATGGGAATGACCTATTATGTCACAGGCTGGGCATGTGGTTTATAGCATGTATTCCCCAAATAAACTCTGGTAGGTCAGACAGCATGCACCTTTTACTGTGATCCTGGATTCAATTTGCTAAATTTTAAGATTTTTGGCATCTATGTATAGTGTAGATTTGGAAGACTAAGCTGGTTTTTCTAAGAGAATTAGAAAACTATTTCTTGTTGCCTGTGTTTGAAAGACGCACATAGGAATTTGTAATCCTTGAACATGTTATCACTCATTAAATTGGCTGGGCCAAATAGGGAAACATGGTTAAAAGGATCAAAAACACCTGGGTCCTACTCCAGCTTTTTCACAATAAATGAAATTAATAAAGCTATATAACACCAGGGTAACTTACTTTTTACTCCTTTAAACCTCAGTTTCCTCCCCTGTAAAACAATATGTATTAATAATAATATTATCTATCTCCTATTGCTGTTTGAAGATTAAATATGACAAATTTATGTAAAGTGTTTGGCATGGCACTTACCCATAGCTAAGTGCTTAGCAAGGTCAATAAATGTACTTACTGTCATTAATGATTTTCCTTTAATGATTTCTCCAATTTCTTCTATTGACTATGGATCCATCAACGTTTTCTACTGCTTCTTGAACTGATTTTTGCAAAAAAGGTCTTTGGTTTTATTATTGGGTTGAGATAACTTAGGTCTTTTATCAGGTTGTGTTTTGTTAGTTCAATCATAAGCAGCAGGTTCTAAACTAACAGAGAGGGAGAGACGGAAGCCAAGGGAATGGAACAGGGCAATAGATGAGTCAAAGTCCACAGTGACACGGGAGAGGTGAGACCAGGCACACAGATCTGTGGATCAGACCAACAGACACAGCAGCTGCTGAGGCTGATAATAAGGGATGGAATGGTGTAGGTGATGTTACATGTGGAGGGAAGAAAGAAAGAAGGAGCAGAAGGAGTTTCATGTTATACGTATATTTGAATTCAACAAAAATACCTTAAATTACATTTTATGGTCTCAAACACTGTGAAATGTTTTTGTTTCTCTAAACATTAACATCACAGCATAGCATTGTACTTGAAAGCATTAGCATGTGACTCATGTAAAAAAATAAAATGCAGGTCCTTCCTGGAAGAAGCAATATGGAAAAATATACAGAAGCCTATATAACACATTGAAAAAACATAAAAGACAAATTTATGAACAACAACAACAAAAAAGCATTGCAGCAAAGCACATATTCTCCTGAGTGTTTTCATCATAGAGAAAGGACAGAATTTCTTTGAGAAATAGAGTTATAAAATATATATTATATATATTTATATATTTTTATATATTATGTATATTATTAAATATAAATATATATATTTATTTTTTAAAATATATATTTATTCAATAGATAATTTACTACTCATTGCTCACAAAAAATATTTACAGAATAGAAATGTATTCTGTACATTTCTATTGGTTGTGGGGCACCTGGGTGGCTCAGTTGTTGAAGCATCTGACTCTTGATTTTGGCTCACATCATGATCTGAGGTCAGAAGATCAAGCTCCATGCTGAGCATGGAGTCTGCTTGAGATTCTCTGTCTCCCTCCGCCCTTCTCCCTGCTCATGTGCTCTAAATTAATTAATTAATTAATTAATCTTTTAAAAAAAAGAATGATATTGTTTGTTTTATTATACTCAGCATAGAAAAATTTAAAAATCAAGAGAAAACTTACTAATTCATATCAGTATGTCAAAAATGACCACAGCTGAGGTTTCCTGTGCATAAATTACCAAGCATCGGAAGACATTATCTGTGACAAGAAGGGCAGATACCAATGTAGCAATTAAATGTTAGCTGGGGAGTAATGTCTTGTTATGAATAAGTTATGCTATAGGTCATGATGTCATAAATGTCACATAATATGAGTATATTAATCAATGAAATGTTAACCAGGGAGTAATTACTCCATGTAACCTTAAGTTCTTATCAATTTTACGACTGTCTGTGGTAAACAAGAAAATGAGCAGTTAACCAGTGAATGGTATGGATAAAAAAAATGGGGAGCACTTAAATTATTCAGAAGATCAACCCTTTTCTTTTCACTTATGAGTAAGATTTTTTAAAAACCTGAATCATAAGTATTTAAGTCTAGTCATTTTCCATGCATAGCGGTGACATGAATGACATTTAACACATATCAAACCTTAAAAACTAATTTTAGATAAAGGTCCTGTTCCTGTGATAGTAGGAAAAGTATAGAATAAGGAGAAAGGCAAAACAGGGTTCAAATTCTAGCTCAGTCACCTACTATCTGGGTGACTTTAAACAAGTTACTGCAGTCATCCAAGCCTGTTTCCTAGGCAAAAATTTAGGCATAATAATACTTTCCTCACAAGGCTACTATAAGGACTTAATCAATGAAGAAAAGAAGATTGATTCTTAAATATTGGAATTTTTGAAACATTGAAAATCAATTTTCCTTTTTGAGATTCTTTTGCACTCACCATTAACTGCTTTAAAAAGCATTTTGGGGCACCTGGGTGGCTCAGTCGGTTGTGTCAGACCATGATCTCAGGATCATGAGATGGAGCCCCTCACAGGGCTCTCAGTGCAGAGTCTGCTTGTTCCTCTCCCTCTGTTCCTACCCCCCAACTCTCTCTCTCTAAAATAAATAAATAAAATCTTTTTAAAAAAATTTTTTTAAAGGAGTTGTTTTTAAACCCACTAAACCAGACAGGAGTAAATACTCTGAAGAGATGACTTTACCAGTGAAAATGCTTTTAAAGGCAGAGTATATCATGGGGCGCCTGGATGGCTCAGTGGGTTAAAGCCTCTGCATTTGGCTCAGGTCATTATCTCAGGGTCCTGGGATGGAGCCCCACGTGGGGATCTCTGCTTGGCAGGGAGCCTGCTTCCCCCTCTCTCTGCCTACTTGTGATCTCTGTCAAATAAATAAATAAAAATCTTTTAAAAAATAATAAAGGTAGAGTATTTCATCTTAAACAAAAAAGTGTTCAACAATTTGTTGAGTGAATAAAGATTCGCTCTTACAACCTAAAGAGAAAACAATTGAGCCTATGAATTTAATGCCTTTGGGGTTTGATCTTAGACCTTGAGTGGTTAGCTTGCACTGTGTAGCTATCTGTGTCTTTTGGAAATGGTGATCAGCAGAAGTGAGCATTCTACCACAGGACACCTAGGGCAATGGTGCTACAATCAGTCGCTACAGGTTTCCATGCTCCATGAAGGCAGAATGAGGATACGAGGGATGTTTTCAAAACACCTGGGGCTTGGCTCTCAGGGCATAGTCATCAAGGAAAAAAGGTCTTTGGAGGATACCAGGACATCACAGTCAAGAGATAATGTCTGAAGATATATATCAACCCACATAGTGTTTCTTCCTATGAATGTCGTTCTAGCTGTGGTTACCTGTATGGTCAGGATAACTTTGAGATTTCAGTAGAAACACCCCATTTTTCCTCTCTACAACCTGCAGGTTACCATGTGCAGGAAGCTGAAGGGACCCATCCCAGATCTAAGCTCTATGGAGATAGTATTTTTGGCAAAGAGTATCTGAAGCTAAAGCCAGTCTGCCTGTAGGAGTACCAGAAATGGAATGATCGGTTTCCTAAAAGCTTCTGTCTGGGGATGATGATCATAGTTCTCCACAGATGGCGCTTAATAAATATTTTTACATGAATAAATAAAAGAATGAGTAAAAGTGCCCATGTATGAATTAAAAAGAAGTTTTTTTAATTATTTAATGGGAGACTGAGTATATGGCACATGCTGGATAGCCAGCTTACCCCGAATGCCTCTGTTAATTATTATCTCGAGAATCTAGAGATCCTATCTTCTCTATATTCCCATCACGCAGAACGTGCAGAAGAACACGTCGTTCAGTGTTCGAAGTCAGGGGCCTCCAGTGGTGGCCAGCGAAGATTGCCCAGGTGGCAGATCTTAATGTCCTTGGAAACCCTGGCTATGCAAGGAGGAGAAGGGTCACTGATGGTTGCTAGAGGAAGCTGCTATGAGTAAAAACTCACTGCACACAGAGCCAAGCAGCAGATCCTTTGTCCAGTCAGCCTCTCCCGAACTCCCTGGATGTAAGTTCCCCCAATACAACTGTGTCTTGATCTCTGTCTCCGAGATTTTCTCCGGCCTCACCAGAACATCATCACCCCCACCCCTCAGACTTAGAGTCTGCTGGGGTGTGGCTGTACACTGAGTCAGCAAACATATGTGATACAGACTTAGTGTATCAGCGTAATGCCATCCCATTCAAACCCACGTTCCCTGCTGCTATGCCCTTTCTCTTTGCTGGATATGGACACCTTGGGGAAAGGTACCAAGAGGCCAGCACGATGTTCCTTCTATGAAACTCTAGCTCCTCAACAATAAAGTTTGTTAATGAATATCTACTACTAGGTAATGGGGTCTCCTAAATGACTTCGTATCTATCAATTCCAATAGCTACAAAGAATAATTGCTAAACCCCTTAAAGAAAAGTCCAATGTATTTGTCTCACCTCCTGCTGAAGACGGTCAGCAAACATTCCGTGGATGAATAAATGCTATGCCAGCTGGACTGTCTGCTCCCAGACAAGCTCCATAAACAGTTAATCAGAATTTAAGCTGGAGTTTAAAACCTCTTACAAGACATATATTGTTGCTTATGTGAAAAGGAAACAAGAGCATGAACCAAATGAGGAAGGCATATTTGACAAGAGACTGATTTGAGAGTAAGAACTAATTACTTAATGACAAGCTAAGTTGCAATAATGGATGAGGTTTATAGCCAAAGACATTACGAGGCTAGGACGATGTGGTTCAACCAGTTACAGGGCCTTTGAAGTCAACAGTTTCAACCTGGCCGCAGGTAAAACTGTGAAACTGGCTTGGTCTGTCTGTGTGGCCGATAGACCTCCCTCTCTCCTTCAACCTTTTTCCTAGGCTAACAATTCCCTCATGTGTTCTGTACTCTCCCCTTAACCTTTCTGTGTTATAAGGAAAATACAATGGTGGTAGGTTTAAATTATCTCTAAACATATTCCCCCCAATCCATGTATTGCCACGGTCTCAGGTCAAATTTCCCAGGCTGTAGATGGTGAGTTACACCCCTGCTAAGCTGAAATAAACTCCAGTATTTTGCCTAGAAGAAAGGGTTAAGATTTCTGGCTTTTACTTCCTACTTTTTTTTGGATATGTGCTTTAGAAAGCCCAGCTCCCTCCTCAAGTAATGTAGTTAGATAGAATTCAACCTGGCTGAGTTAGGGGAGGTGGGGAAGTATAGCTCTTTAAACTGTTCAGTGATTACAAAACAGCCATCGAGTTCAGGGATTATTTGATACCTAATCAACAACCTCTAAGCAACACTTGTTCTGGCAAGAAGATAATCCAATGGAAACAGAATTGGGCATTTCTTTGGGCAATTTATTTAGAATTTTTTTGCCCTTGCATGATTCAACCTGTCCTTTTAAAAACTGTGAATCACCATGATTTTCATTCTGACCAATATTTTAATGCTTCATGGCTTGGGGGGAAATGAGTATTGTATTTCAAATCCAGCACATTATAGCTAGCATAAATAGTGTTAACTACTGAAAAGCATTTTGAAGGCGTAATAAATACTATGCAATAGCATGATACAAGATAGTTGCTTAATATTGTGTGTCTGGATGGGACATCTGGAACTGCTGCAGCCTCCCTGTGACCATGAAGAGAGTGATAAAAGAACTTTTTGCTGGACCTTGAATATATGCATTCAGACTTGCTCATTGCATGATCCAGACCCTGTAATATGTAGCAGGGAGAGAGACTACCTGTCTCCCCGAAGAAGGAACGAGAACAATCACTTTTCAGAAAGCTAGCTGGTCAGTAGAAAAGTTGCTGATGGTGAATTTGTGACTGTACTGTCTAGACTTGAAAAACTGACTTGGGGCATAGCAATCAGCCATGCCAAGCTCCACTGTAACCAAGCAATTTTGAACTGGCAATCCAAAAGTTTGTTTAAACCAAGCAGTCATTTTCCCTTGTAAAAATTTGTGACTTCTGCATTTGGAGGTCCTGCCCTTGCCTTTGATCAGAGACATGCCTTCAGAAGGCTGTACTCTCTCTTACATTCCTGTAAAGGAATAAATCCCCAAGAATTTACACTGAATTTGTCTACAAAGTATTCTTTGCAGTTTAACAATTACTCTGCCACAGAATCTGTGTTTCATTTGTCTGGAGGTCAAAACTGACTCACCCAAGGATGGCAAAGTAGAAAGACAGAAAGAATCTGATTCCTTGTTCATATCTTTTTTTTCCTAACTATGGAGCCCTTCGAACTCTAGACTTTTTGCTGTGTGATATAATAAATTTCCTTTTTTCTTTTTTTCGTTTTGTTTCGTTGCCTAAGCCACATTGTTGTGTTTCCTGTTTACTTGCACCAAAAGTAATATAACTGATTTACCTTCTCCGGTTGCTCTTTCAAAACTAGTGCCCGACTCCATCACACACAGCTCTCTTATCCTCCTTATTACATATTTCTATGTTTGTTTACTTATTTATTGCCATTGTCTCCCCCTAAAATGTAAGCTCCACAAGACAAGGAAGTTGGTCTGTTCAGATGCCCAGTGTCTAGGCAGTGCTAGGACATCATCAATGCCCAATAATACTAGTTTAATAAATGTTGATTTAATCCATGGGATTACATACTGTCTTAAATTGGGTTTCCTAGAAGCAAATCCTAAGATAGGGATGCAGAAGCATGTGATTTTTTGAAGCAGTGCTCTTGCAGAAGGAGAAAAAGGAAGTGAAAGAAGCAGGCTAAGGTAGGCAGAGGAACTCAACAGGCTAGCTGAAGTCTAGCCTCACCCTGAGCCCATGGAGTACTCCAGAGTGTGACTGGTTCCACAGTTAGTACCACTTTAAAGCAAGGGCGGCAAACTTTTTTCTTTTTTTTAAACACCCAAATCAGTAAGTCATTAGTTATTGACTGTATGCTGCTTGGTGCGAATGGAGGAGACTGTTATCTCCAAGGCAAGTCAACTCCCATTCAATGAAGGGCAGTTCTCCAGGGAAGGGGGCAGCTGTGAGTAGTTAGTAATCAACATTCAGGACAGCTGGGGAGATGGGCACATCGCTCTCCTAAGGGGATCCCAGTGGGATGATAATATCCAGGAAAATAGCCTAGAGAATATCTAAAAGCAGAAGCAATAATAGGATTCAGTAAAATGGCAGATTATAAATTTAATGTATAAAAATCAACAGGGGCATGTGGGTGGCTCAGTAAGATAAGGGTTTAACTCTTGATTTCTGCTCAGGTCATGATCTCAGGGTCATGAGATCCAGCTCTACATTGGGCTCTGTACTTAGCAGGGAGTCTGCTGGGAATTCTTCCTCTCCCTCTGCTCCCCACTGCCATCACTCTCTAAATAAATTTTTAAAAATATTTTTTTAAAAAAGTCCCTAAGTGGGAGGTTGGGGTACCAGGTGGTGGGTATTATAGAGGGCACGGATTGCATGGAGCACTGGGTGTGGTGAAAAAATAATGAATACTGTTTTTCTAAAAATAAATAAATTGGAAAAAAAAGTCCCTAATCAATAACTATCAGCAAATCCAGTGGAAGAAACTATTTTTAAACCATAAACTGATCAAATATCTAAGTATTCACACTTTTTTTTTTAAAGTATGGAACTTAAATGAAGAAAACTTTAAAATTCTATCTTATGACATAAAAGAAGACAAGTAAACTGAAAGACGTAACATTTCTTGCATCAGGAAACTAAATACGTTAAATATATGAAATCTCCACAAATCGTCCTATAAATTCAATTTAATCCCAATTAAAATACAAACAGGAATGTTTTATCTTGAAAAATAATTCTATAATTCAGGAAAATTTAAAGCAAAGTATAACAAGAGACTGGTGCTACCACAGACTAATGCTGTAATAATAAATGCACTTGAATACTTGCAAAGAAATGGGCAGATTTATGGAATAAAATAAAGGGGCCAAAGATAGAACCAAATATGTATGAAGAGTTAGTGATAGAGGTGGTACCTCAAAGTGATGAAGAATGAGAGATTATTATATATGATATCAAAACAGCTAGGTAACTTTTGGAGGACAAAAATGTTGGATCCTTACCTCATTCCTTAAACCAGAGGGAGCAAAGATATTATGCAACAAATGAAAAACAAAAGCTTCTACAAAAAGCATAGGAATATATTTTTGTTATTATAGAACAAGGAAAGCCTTACCAAGCAGTACACAAATCCATAAACCATAAACAAAGTCAAAGCTCAAATGATGAGAAAACTATTAGCAACACATTTGACAGGCTAGTTTCCATACTTTATGAAGAGCTCTTATAAACCAGTAAGTTTTAAATTGTGCAAAGTATAAGGACAGATGGTTCAGAGAAAAATAAATGCTAAAATGCTAATGACCAATAACTTATAAAGAGAGACTTGACTTCAGCCACAGTTAAAGAAATGCAAATCCAAACAATGGAAGATGTTTTTTCACCTTTTGGATTGGGAAAATATTGAAGTTTAATGCTATCTAGTTCTAACAAAATTGTGGTAAGTCAGGGAAATTCACAAAAGATTGGTAGTATAAATTAGTGGAAATTTAGAATTTGTATAGGTGATTTGGCAATCACCTACACAAAAATCACCTGAATTTTAATGTAGAATGCACATACTCTTGGCCTATCAAGCTCACTGCTAGAAATATTCCATAAGGCCATGCTTGCAAAAGTTTACCAAGGTAGGATGTATAAAGACGTTCAGTGAAGCACCATTTGAAAAACAAAACAAAAACAAAAACTGGAAACAAATCGCTAATCAGTGGAGCATTAGTTTAATAACTAAGATAGGTTATTTTTTAAAAAATATGAAGTAGATTAGTTTTTGTTGATATGGAAATTATATGAACAATAATATATTTGATTTAATTAACTAGTCCCTTTTTAGTTTAATTAACTAACTCTAAAGAGTTGACATATTCACCATTCACAGATTAGAATAACAACGAAAGCGTGTGTAATATTAAACTCCCCTATCTTTGCAGTTCATTGCACTGCCTCAATTTTGTCATTAACAACTAGTGTCATAGCAGTAAAAAAAAAAAAAAAACAGAAGCTATTGCAGACTTGCATTTGGAGTAAGAATAAAACAGTGACTAAGAATGCAGACTGTCAATAATGTATGCTACATAACAAGTTACCCAACATACAGCAGCTTCAACAACAAATATTTATTATCTCATAATTTCTGCGGGTCAGAAATCTGTGAGTGCCATAGCTGAATGGTTCTGGCTTCAGGGTCTCTCAGGAGGTTGTGGTCATGCTGTTAGCTCTCGCTGCAGCCATATAAAGGCTGAAAGAGGGCTGGAAATGTGCCTCTAACCCTACTCTTTGGTGGTGAACTTCATTTCCTCTCTGGTTTTTGACTGGAAGCCTTTTTTCCATCCCTATGTGGGGCTCTCCATGGAGCTGCTGCCCATGCTGGTTTCCCCCCAGAGCAAATAATGCAAAAAAGAGCAGGTACCTAAGACTCTGTCACTGTCTAATCTCAGAAGTGACATCCCATCTCTTCTGCTCTTGGTCTCACAATCCAACATATGTAAATACCTGTTGAGATCAGGAGCCATCTTGGAAGCTGGCTATCACACAGCCTCTGGACTCCGACTCCAGGGTTGAAGCTCTTAATAGCATTTGCCTCAGTTTATACATATGTAAAGTGGGAATAATAATAGTATCTACTTCTGCTGTGAACTTTATTTATTTTTTAAAAGATTTTTATTTATTTTTTTGACAGAGAGAGAGAGAGATCAGAAGTAGGCAGAGAGGCAGGCAGAGAGAGAGGGGGAAGCAGGCACCCTGCTGAGCAGAGAGCCCGATTCAGGGCTCGATCCCAGGACCCTGAGAACATGACCTGAGCTAAAGGCAAAGGCTTAACCCACCGAGCCACCCAGGCACCCCTCTGTTGTGAACTTTAAAACAGCTAATATAGGGGCGCCTGGATGGCTCAGTGGGTTAGGCCACTGCCTTTGGCTCAGGTTGTGATCCTAGGGTCCTGGGATCAAGTCCTGCATCGGGCTCTCTGTTTCAGCAGGGAGCCTGCTTCCTTCTCTCTCTCTCTCTGCCTACTGGTGCTCTCTGTCTGTCAAATGAATTAAAAAATCTTTTTTAAAAAAATGGTCACAAAAAAATTTTAAAAAAATAAAACAGCTAATATATTTTAAAACTTTAGAATATGCTTAGGATATTTATGACTGAATTATAGGACATTTAATATTTGCCCCAAATATTGGGTAATAAGAAGGATGATGGTAGATAAAACAAAGATGTTTTTAGATTATTTATTTATGTATTTGAGAGAGAGAGAAAGAGAGAGAGAGAGCAAGCGGAGAGGGGCAGAGGAAGAGGGAGAATCTCTGGCAGATTCCACACTGAGCTCAGACCAGCTCCAGGCTCCAACCTGTGACCATGAGATCAGGACCTGACCTGAAACCAAGAGTTGGTTGCTTAACCAACTGCACCACCCAGGTGTCCCTAAAATGTTTTGATAATGGTTAAAAGTGAGTGATATATTGAGAGGTTCCTATATGAGCTTTTCTGTATTGCTTAGTTTTCCATAATAAATTTTCTATAATAAAAAATTATGTAATTCTTTACGTAAAATGTTTATAGTGGTATCTGGAACATAGTATGGACTCAATAAATGTAAATCATTACTTTTGGAATGCTAGATGAGCCAGCTTTTTCTTTATTCGAATGATGTAATTTCTTATACCCAGGGTCTTTATACATGTATGATTCTGGATTAAATATGTTAACTTAGGTCTATGTAATGTTTGCTTTAAAATCATGGGTCAGGTCAAGGGTGCCTGGCTCAGTTGGTAGAGGATGTGACTCTTGATCTTGGGGTTGTGAGTTCAAGCCCCACTTTGGGTGTAGAGATGACTTAAAAAAAATTATTGATCAGGGTCGCTTGGGTGGCTCAGTTGGTTAAGTGTCCAACTCTTAATTTCAGCTCAGGTCATGATTTTAGGATTGTAAGATTGAGCCCCACTTTGTTCTGCACTGGGTATAGAGCCTGCTTAAGATTCTCTTTCTCCTCCTTCTGCCCTTCCCCTGCCACTTGCGCTGGCGCACACACATGTGTGCTTTCTTTCTCTCTCTCAAAAAAAAAATTTTTTAACCAATTTAGCTGTAATCATTTTTCTGCCGTACGCAAGTAATCTTTGCAGCTACAGAAATGCAGATATAATTTCCTCTATCTTGTATGCCATACCCATATCCTATGAGCCACAAGAGGGAGCCCATGTCCAGAAGCATACTAAAAGTGACAAATTTAGAAGTACTATTGATAAGAATGATAGTGCACTGAGCAGTCATTATGAACAGATCCAGCTAACAGTCCTCCAGTCAGCGTTCTTTACTCCTTTCCCCCAAAGCGAGGCCAACCTTGTTTCCCAAGACTCCTTGAGAAAACAAGTGGAGCCTTCTAGTGTGAGAGGAGCTGAGCAGGTTATCTTGGTAGGGAGTGATGTGGGATGGGGGAGACTGGACACACATTGGGTGGGCCTGGTGGGGTGACCTGTACGTAGCTTCCTTGCTGCACCAGGGAAGAGAGCCAGAATCAGAGGAGCCTGTCTCAGACAGCAAGATTCAATAATATTTGAGATCTGAGGGGCATCTAGGGGTATTCCTGATTGGCATGTCTTATACCAGCTTCTTCTCTTGCTTGAGATTTCCCACTTCAGAGAGAGTTATTCCCTTAGAAGTTGGCCATCCTTAAAATGCACTTCATGCACAGGATAATGGAATATAAATATTTCTTTTGCATCTAAGGCTGTTTATCAGGTTACTCAGGAGAGACTAGGGAAAGGAGCAAATGACGAAGTCGCATGAAGAATGCGGTCCTGGGAAGACACTAAGCACCTAGCTGGGCAAGCTAGGTGAGCCCAAGGGAGACATGGGCAATTTCAGACTGCCCTGAAGACAGTGAAAAATCACACTGAGACACTGCTTATGACAGATAATTACAAAAACTCAGATTTGCCTCATTTTTATGATCTAGGACTCAATTTCAATTCTACTCAGCTTTGTAACCCAGTTTTGGTGGAAGTTTTGTGAAATGTGTCCAGCCTTGGCTATTTTGAGACAAACACGTTTTACATTTTTTCATTTCTCATGATCACTAAAACCTTTTTTTTTCTCTTATATAAAACTGCTTTCAATTACAGAGTTATGGACTTCAGTGTTCTCTGTATGGTGCAATTTTCCTCTTAATAAATAGAAATTTTGCCCATCTCGTTATGAATTAGGATCTAACTTGGTTATAGTAGAGCCCTTCTTGCAAACACTCAGAATATCAAGATCCAACAGTGGTGCACAACAGATTATGTAAAATACATATTGTTTCCGTGCAGTGTTCACTCCACTTATATTTCATAGACATTTATTGAAAGTCAATTCTGGGGGGTACCATGATATACAAGAACAGTGATAATAGGACTGGCACACAATTCTTACACAAGCGGCACTTCTGAGTCTCATCTGTTCCCCTCCCTTCCCCTTTTTTGCTGGAAGGAGGGGCATTTATGACTAATACAGCTAATGTCAAACTTGTGACCATCCCAACCTTCCACCTTTTATTTATGCCATCCTTAAGTTTACAGAACAAAATCATAGGTATGGGATTTTTTCCTCCTAAGAGGAGCCAAGTGAAATGAACTTTTAAACCTGCAGACCAAACACATCTAATGTGTGGTTTCAGTACACCTGATACTTAACATGATGGAAAAAGAGTTGTCAGCAAATTCTTTCTCCTACCCTCAATAAAACGAGACAAACTAAGTAATTAAAGGCCCCTTGAAGAAAGCTTGTGCAGGAATCTCCTGGAGGGAGAAAAGGAGAGATGGGAATGTCAGGGGATGGGGAAGCCCTCAAGGCTGAGGGAGACATAGGTTTGGTGAAGTCAGGAGGCCGGCCTGTGCTTAGTTCCTTAAAGCTACTGAAGGGGTATCAGACAACCTTAATTGTGAAACATTGTAGCAACTCTCTACCCAAGAACCCCAAATGAGGTAACTGGTTAAAGACTCTGGAATTGGCCATCATTGCCCTTTGCTGGTGTGACCATTGGACTGACCGTGACGTCTCTTGAACTCATGCAGGAGGGACATAATCTACTTAATTAATAATCTACTTTGCCTTCTTTGCAGGGTAGTGTAGTAGGGAAACTCAAAGAAGTCCTAGGGTATGAACGACATCTTCTACTTAAAAAGATAAAAAAGTAGAAAGTGGTAACCACTGGTTATTGCAAAGAAAGGCATCTTTTTTATGAGATAGAAATCATTTTACTGATCTTTATGATTGTATATGTAACACATGCTCATTGCAAAAATTCAGAAATACAGAAAACTATAAAGGTTCTGTGTATGATTTTAATGGGTTCTGTTGATAAATACTAATTGATAACCTGCTTTTTTTCAAACAATAATATATTTTGGACATGTTCCCATGATAAGTAGTATCAATTTATGGCCACAAAATATTTCCTTGCATAAATACGTCAAACGTAATGCCTACGTTGGCTTATAGTGCAGTTTTTATAAAGAAATATTGACTGGGGCGCCTGTGTGGCTCAGGTGGTTAAATGTCTGCCTTCCACTCAGGTCATGATCTCAAGGTCCTGGGATCAAGCCTGGGATCAAGCTCAGTCGGGAGCCTGCTCCTCCCTTTCCCTCTGCCTCTCCCCCTGCTCATGCTCTCTCTCTCTATCTCTCTGCCTCAAACGAACAAATAAAATCTTAAAAAAAAAAAAAAGGTGGGGTGCCTGGGTGGCTCAATGGGTTAAGCCTCTGCCTTCGGCTCAGGTCATGATCTCAGGGTCCTGGGATCGAGTCCTGCATTGGGCTCTCTGATCAGCAGGGAGCCTGCTTCCTCCTCTCTCTCTGCCTGCCTCTCTGCCTACTTGTGATCTTGTGATCTCTATCAAATAAACAATAAATAAAATCTTTTTAAAAAGTTAAAAAGGAATAGTGATAAAATGAACAGAACTTTGCACATTAACTCAATTACTTTCTTAGGACATATTTCTAAAATTGAAATTGTTGGGCCAAAGAGTACATTCATTTTTAGAACCTTGATGTGTGCTATCAAATTCTTTTCCAGAAGTTGAGAAGCAGTTTTTATCTCCAGCAACAGAGTATTGACAGAGTCTATTTTTTCACATCCTTACCAATTCTGGCCATTGTCTTTTTTTAAATTAATGAATTCATTTTTTACTCACAATTTTAAGAATCTTCTAAGCCCCAGATACCAATGATGCTTTTTTTAAAAAAAAAAAATTCTATAATAGAGGGGCGCCTGGGTGTCTCAGTGGATTAAATCCTCTGCCTTCGGCTCAGGTCATGATCCCAGGGTCCTGGAATCGAGCCCCACATCAGTCTGTCTGCTCAGCGGGGAGCCTGCTTCCTCCTCTCTCTTTGCCTGCCTCTCTGCCTACTTGTGATCTCTGTCAAATAAATAAATAAAATCTTTAAAAAAAAATCTATAGTAGTAATAGTTGATCAAACATTCAGCAAGATAAGTTGGCAATAAGCTTTCATTAAGGAAAAAGTAATGAATTAAAATTTTATTTGCATAACATCTCATAGACAAAGCAAATGATAATTTTTTAGATATATGCTGTCACTATGCATCTCTTTCTAATGTTACCTGTAACATGACTATGACAATACCTGTAGTTCAAAATCAGTTTGCTACTGAATCACCCATATTGACCTTTGCCCTAAACACAAAAGACTTTTGTCCTAACATGAACCCAGGGAAGGACTCCAAAAACAGAAAACCCTATAACTTGTTCTTCCTTTTTTTTTTTTTTAATATTTTGTTTATTTATTTGACACAGAGAGAGAAATCACAAGTAGGCAGACAGAAGGGGGAAGCAGGCTCCCTGCTGAGCAGAGAGCCTGATGCGGGGCTCCATCTCAGGACCCTGGAATCATGACCTGAGCCGAATGCAGTGGCTTTAACCCACTGAGCCACCCAGGCACCCCACGTTCTTCCTTTTTTGTATGTATGTGTATATAAGTAGTAGGTATTTAGATCAAATAATTAAATCTGAGAATTATAGCCATTAAAGCCCACTTTAATGTCCAGTAAATGATTTTTAAAGCTCCCTCAAACTGATACAATTACATTAATTAAAAACATGAGCTCTGGGGCGCCTGGGTGGCTCAGTGGGTTAAAGCCTCTGCCTTCAGCTCAGGTCATGATCCCAGGGTCCTGGGATCGAGCCCTACATCAGGCTCTCTGCTCTGCAGGGAGCCTGCTTCCTCCTCTCTCTCTCTCTCTGCCTCTCTGTCTACTTGTGATCTCTGTCAAATAAATAAATAAAATCTTAAAAAAAAAAAAAAAAACATGAGCTCTGAAAAACAATCTGAGGGGTTTGAAGTGGCGGGGGGGGTGGGAGGTTGGGGTACCAGGTGGTGGGTATTCTAGAGGGCACGGCTTGCATGGAGCACTGGGTGTGGTGAAAAAATAATGAATAATGTTTTTCTGAAAATAAATAAATTGGAAAAAACAAAAAAAAACATGAGCCTAGAAAAGTGGTAGGGCTTCTTATTCTTCCCATAAGTAAGCATGGTTATTTAAAGAATTTGGAGTGATGCAAATTATAGTCCATGTAAGTCAGAGCAGTGAAAAGCCAAAACAACTAGAGCACTTTAATTTAGAGTACTGGGGATTTTTATTTCAATTTAATGAATGGATCAATTACTTAATGAGCTCACCTTAAATAAAAGTGTATGCAATTCTTAGTCATAGTGTCTAAAACAAACAAAACAAGCTACAATTTTTCATCGAGATAAAGTTCTTGTAATATAAAATTCAACATTTTAAAGTGTACAATTCAGAGGTTTTTAGTATATTCACAATGTTGTGCAATCATCACTACTCTCTAATTCAGGAACATTTAAATCACCTCAAAAATATGTTCCATACCTATTAACCATCATTCTTGATTCCATCTTCCCTTGACCCTTGACAAACAGTGATCTACTTACTATATCAATGGATTTGCCTACCTGGACATTTCATATAAGTGGAATCAGGCAGTATGTGACCTTTTAAAGTAACAGCTTTATTAATATATAATTAAAATACCATATTATTCACATATTTAAGGTGTATAATTTAATGTTTTTAGTATATTTATAAATGCATACAACCATCATAATACTCAATTTTACAATATTTTCATCGCCTCAAAAAGAAACTCTGTACCTTTTAGCTGTTACCTCTCTATCCTGCCATTCTTCCCAGCCCTCAGCAACCAATAATCTACTTTTTGTCTCTAAAACAGGCCTATTCTGTGACTAAAATTAACAAGTCAGGAAATGACAGATGCTGGCAAGGATGCAGAGAAAGGGGAACCTTCCTACACTATTGGTGGGAATGCAAGCTTGTGCAGCCACTCTGGAAAACAGCATGGAGGTTCCTCAAAAAGTTGAAAATAGAGCTACCCTATGACCCAGCAATTGCACTACTGGTTATTTACCCTAAAGATACAAACGTAGTGATCCGAAGGGGCACATGTACCCAAATGTTTATAGCAGCAATGTCCACAATAGCTAAACTATGGAAAGAACCTGGATGTCCATCAACAGATGAATGGATAAAGAAGATGTGGTGTATATATATACAATGGAATATTATGCAGCCATCAAAATAAATGAAATCTTGTCATTTGCGACAACGTGGATGGAACTAGAGGGTATTATGCTTAGCAAAATAAGTCAATTGGAGAAAGACAACTACCATATGATCTCCCTGATATGAGGAAGTAGAGATGCAACGTGGGGGGTTTGAGGGGTAGGAAAAGAATAAATGAAACAAGATGGGATCAGGAGGGAGACATACCATAAGAGACTCTTAATCTCACAAAACAAACTGAGGGTTGCTGGGAGTCGGGGGGTCAGGAGAAGGTGGTGGGGTTATGGACATTGGGGAGGGTATGTGCTATGGTGAGTGCTGTGAAGTGTGTAAACCTGGTGATTCACAGACCTGTACCCCTGGGGCTAATAATACATTATATATTAATAAAAAAAATTTTAAATAAAAATAAAAATAAAACATGCCTATTCTGGACATTTTATATAAGTGGAATCATACAGTATGTGGTCTTTTGTGACTAGCTCCTGTAACCAACATGTTCTTACCTGACTTTTTTTATTATAAACATCCTTGTCGGTGTGAAGTGTCATCTTGCGATTTGATTTATATTTCCCTGATGACTAATAAAGTTGAGTAACTTTAAATGTGTTTTTGGCTATTTATGTATCTTCTTTAGAGAAATGTCTATTTAAATCCTTTGCCCATACTAAAAATTAGGTTACATTTCTTGATTATTGAGTTTTAAGAGTTCTTTATATACTCTAGATATATGTCCCTAATCAGATATAGGATTGCAAATACATTCTCCCATTCTGTAGGTTGTCTTTTCACTTTCTTGATAGTGCCATTTGAAACATGACACTAGAAGCTTTTAATTTTGCTTAAATCCAACTTATCTATTTTTTCTTTTGTTGCTCATACTTTCGGTATCACATCCAAGAATCTATTGTTAAATAGGAAGGAGCCATGAAGATTTACTACTGTTTACTTCCAAGTGCATTAGAGTTTTAGCTGTTACATTTAGGTCTTTGATCCATTTTGAGTTAATTTTGTATGCAATATGAGATAGGAATCCAACCTCATGTAGATGTCGGGTTGTCCCGGCATCAATTGTTGAAAGCACTATTGTTCCCTCATTGAATGGTCTTGGCATTCTGTCAAATTTCAATTGACCATAGATGTAGAGGTTTATTTATGGAATCTCAATTCCAATCCATTGTTTTGTATTGCTATCTTTATGCCAGCACCACATTGTCTTGATTACTTTGTTTTGTAGTAAGTTTTTCAACTGGGAAGTAAGTAAGTCCTCCAACTTTGCTCTTCTTTTTCAAGATTGTTTTGTCTATTCTTGGTCCCTTGATATTTTATATGAGTTTTACGATCAGCCTGTCTGTTTCTGCAAGAAAAACCTACAGAATTTTGATAGGGGTTGTACTGAATCTGTGGATCAATTTGGAAAGTACAAAACAAACTTCTAAATAACGTTATTAGTAAGGTTGTGGAAGACTTTTTGCAAAAATGGCCACGATCATTCCCTTCCCCATATATGGATACATGTCATGACTTTTGAGCTCCTCCCATCAAAAATTGGAGTCATTTCTCATCCATTGAATTCATCCATTCGTCCATCGAATCCAGGCTGGCCTTGTGACTTACTTTGACCAAAAAGAAATGAGGCAAGAGTGACACTGGGTTAGTTCCAAGCCTAGGCTTAGAAATTTCTTCCACTCTTCTCCTTATTCTATCACCATGTGATCATGGTAGCCTACTGGAGGATGAGAAACCACATGGGGGGAAACTCACCCCAGCTGAGGCTGTCCTAGACCAACCAGCTCCCAGCCAACCTAGAAGTACTACAGCTATGACAGAAAACCCCGCTGAGATCACAAAAGCCTAGCTCAAATCAGCAGAGCTGCCCAGTCTATCCAAAGACTCTGGAGCAATTTTAAACAGGTATTATTCAAACAATCTGATTAAAAAATGGGCAGAGGAACCAAATAAACATTTTTCCAAAGAAGACATTCAGATGGTCAACAGACACATGAAAAGATGCTTAACATCACTCATCATCAGGGAAATGCAAATCAAAACCACAATGAGATAACATATCATACTTGTCAGAGTGGCTAAAATAAAAAAGCCAGGAAATAGTGACTGTTGGTGAGGATGTGGAAAATTGGAACCCTTGTGAACTATTGGTAGGAATGTAAATTGGTGTGGCCACTAAGGAAAACAGTATGGAGGTTCCTCAAATAATTAAAACAGAACTACCAGGGTGCCTGGGTGGCTCAGTGGGTTAAAGCCTCCTCTGCCTTCGGCTCAGGTCGTGGTTCCAGGGTCCTGGGATCGAGCCCCTCATTGGGCTCTCACCAAGCAGGGAGCCAGCTTCCTCCTCTCTCTCTGCCTGCCCCTTCGCCTACTTGTGATCTCTGCCTGTCAAATAAATAAATAAATAAATAAATAAATATTTTAAATAAATAAATAATAAAAACAGAACTACCATATGACCCAAAAATTCTACCACTGGATATTTACTCAAAGAAAATGAAAACATCATTTCCAAGAGATATATGCACCCACTTGTTTATTGAAGTCTTATTTACAATGGCAAAATTATGGAAGCAACCTAAGTGTCTGTCAATAGATGGATGGATAAGGAAGATTTTGTGTGTGTGTGTGTGTGTGTGTGTGTGTGTGTGAGAGAGAGAGAGAGAGAGTTGTATGTACATACATATATATACATATATGTACATACATATATATACATATATGTATATATATGTAATCATTGCAACAACAGGGATGGACCTAGAGAATATTATGCTAAGTGAAATACTCAGACTAAGAAAGATAAATATCATATTATTTCATTTATATGTGGAACCTAAAGCAAAACAAAACAAATTATAAACAAAGAAACAAAAAGCAGAATCAGACCTATAAATACAGAAAACAAACTGATGGTTGCCAGAGGGGAAGGGGTGAGAGGAAGGGAAAAATGGATGAAGTGGAGTGGGAAATACAGGCTTCCAGTTATGGAATAAATAAGTCACAGGAAGGGGTGCCTGGGTTAAGCCTCTGCCTCTGACTCGGGTCATGATCTTGGGGTCCTGGGATAGAGCCCCGCATCCTCGGGCTCTCTGCTCAGCAGGAAGCCTTCTTCCCGCTCTCTTTCTCTTTCAAATAAATAAATAAAATCTTTTAAAAAACATAGGTCACAGGAAAAGACATAGCATAAAGAATACAATCAATGATATTGTAATAGCATTGTATAGTGACACATAGTACACTTATAGTGAGCATAGCATAATGTATAGAGAAATAGAATCACTATGTTGCACACCTCAAGTGAATGTAATATTGTGTATCAACTATACTCAAATTTCAAAAAATTTAAAGTTTTTAAAAATATTTTATTTATTTACTTGAGAGAGAGAGCTCATAGAGGGAGAGGGAGAAACAGGACCCAACTCCAACTGAGCAGGGAGCCTAATGAGAGGCTCGATCCCCCAGGACCCCAGGATCATGACCTGAGCCGAAGTCAGACACTTAACCAACTGAGCCACCCAGGTGCCCCCAAGGTTGTTATTTTAATATTCTTAGGGATGGAGTAAATTTTTTTTAAAGCAGTAAATATATAGGCAAATAAAATTAGACAAATTTTAAAAATAAAATGTCCACAAAAATATGTTCTTCTTATGGACATAATATAGGCATATTACACAGGAAAATTAAAAAATAAAATGTACACTAAAATGTGTCCTCTTGGGGTGCCTGGGTGGTTCAGTCCGCTAAGCATCTGACTCTAGATTTTGGTACAGGTCATGATCTCAGGGTCATGAGAGGGAGCCCTGCATCAGACTCATTGCTGCACATGGAGCCTGCTTAAGATTCTCTCCCTCTCCCTCCGCCTCTCTTCCTGTCCCCCTCTCATGTGTGCTCTCTCTCTCAAAAAAAAAAAAAATGTGTCCTCTTTATGATTTTATGGCTAAACAAAATGTGATGTGTGTGTGTATATTTATAAATATATGCACACACTTACACAATGAAACGTATTCAGCCTTAAAGAGGAATGGAATTCTAATACATACCATTATGGGTGAACCTGGAAACATTATGCTCACTGAGATAAGCCAGACACAGGAAAGCAAACAAAACAAACACTGTATGATTCCACTTATATGATGTACCTAGAATAGGCAAATTCATAGACACAGAAAGCACAATAGAGGTAACCAGGGACTGGAGAGTTATTGTTTAATGAATAGAGACGTGCTACTTGGGACGATGAAGAAGGTCCTGGAAATTGATAGTGGTGATGGTCACAACATTGTGAATGTACTTAATGCTGCCGAATTGAAGACTTAAAAGTGGTTGAAAGTGTAAAATTTATATTATGTGCATTTTGCCACAATGTTAAAAATATGTTTTCTTTGACCCTGAATTTTTAAATATGTCTAGTTAATTCATGTATCTGGATGGACACTCTAAAACAATACAAACTCACACGAACACATTAACCTTCGGTGCAGCTCTGAATTCTCTTGACTGGCCCCATGTCTGGTTCTAGCAGTTTGCCCTCCTACAGTGCTACCCAGTTCCCCACTCAATGCTTCAACTCCCGCTTTTTGGAATTGACAGCAGATTCTAATTCCTGAGTTTGGCCTTTGGTATTCCCCGACACAAGACTCAATCCGTGCCTATGGTCCTTTGCATTTCTGACACCACTGGCCTCCCCCTTCCTGCCCCACCTGCTTCTTACAATCCCATCTGAACTTTGAGATGCACAAGGTAGGCTTTTCAGAGAAAATACTTTTCATATTTGTGACATATTTATACTAAAAACTATTAATTGCTTATATGAAGTTCAAATTTAACTAGAATGTCCTGTATTTTTATTTGCTACACATGACAAGTGGATTTTGGGGGGGGGACACATCAGGGAAAGTAAATGAATGCTTTTTATTTTTATTTTCTTTCCTGGTGAAGCCATTTTTCCAAGCACTGCATAAGTTGGTATGTCAAGGACCTCAACAGCCAGACTAACAGTCACAAGCTTAGTTTGAAACACATACAACTGTGCCCTCCAGAGAGAAAATGAGGTGTAGTGAATCCAATAGTGTTTTATTCCACTGGGCTTCACAGTCAATGCATTACTTTATAGCAAGCTACATCGAGTGTGCAATTAACCACATAAGTTTACATTATGTTAATTTACACTGAAAAAGCACATTTTCTCAAATTATTTAAAAAGAGGCAATTAGCATATAGTGAGCACATGCCCAAGTTTTATTTAACTCATTAGTGAAGAAAATAGAAAACAGAGAAAATAGTTCGGTGCAGATATGAGAAACTGGGATGGAAATGTCAGTGGGAAAAAGAATGTTGAAATCAGATGGCTGAGTTAGATCTGGAACTGGATCATATCCTACAAAACAATAAAACCATAACCTCGGGGTTATCTTCTTGGGGGGGAATCATACCTTGCCAATTTTTACAAGTTAACATCTAACTTTACAGAGTTATGAGACATCTGGGCCCTAATCAGTTGTTAGCCAAACAAAGTTCTCTTTCTTGAAAGATACAACCCTCAGGTGAGTCCACTGGAAAATGCTCTAACACGATGTAAAAATATCACTCATCTTTGGCCTTTTGTCCAATCTGGATCATTTTTCTGTCCAATATATACTATGTTCGTAACTACATTTGGTATGGAAAAATAAAGGATAGAGACCAACGATATGCTTGATCCCCCTTCCATTCCATCCTGGGGTGAGCCTGGGATGCCAAATAAAAATCCACTCTTGCCTCAGTCCCTCTCCGTATCCCAGGGCCTCTCACCAGTGAATACAAGTCCAGTGTTTAAAGCTGTGAATGTTTCTAACAGAAGGTCACCTAAACGCAAGCCAACTATTTCATGTGGTGCTCATCCAAAAAAACACAATTTGTTCCAATTCTGGCGGAAAAATTGACTAACATCTGGTCCTAAATTGAAGCCTTGCTAAGGATTTCTAAGGCTAACTTTTCCTGTTTAAATTTTGGCATTCATGCTGAATTTAGAATCTAGACAAACCACAAAGAGACCCTTCCATAATACTGATTTGTTTAATTGATTTTTTTTTTTTTTGGAGGAGGTGAATACAGACTCCACAACTTTCAAAAAGTACAGTGAGGTTGTAGTAGGCAACTATTGGGGCCACATGTCTTCTTCTAAACTTGTTCCCTCCCAGCTGCTCTGAATATTGGTTGCTGATTGCTCAGAGTTGCCCCTTTTCTAGAGGATGGCCTTTAGCTAATCAAAAGCCCCCTAAGAGGATACTCCCTCCTCCTGAGGCTGCCCACAACCAAGGATTGACTGATGAAGGTATAAAGGCCTGGTCTCTTTGGTTCTTTGGGGGGAATGGGGAGGTTTGTTTGTTTGTTAAGATTTTATTAATTTATTTGAGAGACAGAAAGAGCAGGGAGGCGGAGCAGAAGGAGAGAAAGAGAAGGAAGCAGACTCCTTGCTAAGCAGGGAGCCTGATGCGGGGCTCGATCCAGTACCTGAGCAGAAGGCAGACGCTTAATGACTGAGCCACCCAGGCACCCCTAGACCCTTTGTTTGAAGGTAGGAGCAACTCTAGGGCACAACCCAGACTCTAGAACTCCTCAAGGTATCAGGCAGAAGCTAGACTCCAGCTAAGACACCTTCTTGCTTAGCTTTTGATTCCTGCTTGTCCTGCTTATCTCCCCTTCTGACAACACACGCTCAAGAATCCCCATGACAGCCTCTGTGTCTAGAGAATCTGACATAAGACAAGGGTATCTTTGCAACTTTCCTTCAAGGCAAGGCAAGAGCCTAAGAGCTAAGCAAGATTGCCAGTGTCTAAAATCAACTTACAGAAATATAAGAAAATGTATAATATGTAAATATAAAATATTAAATATGTATTTTGTGGGCTTATTATTGTTTTTATATAAACAGATCGTATCATAAACTATCACTGTTTTGCCTTTAGGCTTTTTAATTGATAATGAGTCTTGGAGATGTTTTTTATCCAGTACATATAGTGCTGTTTCTTTTGTAAAATTTTTAATACTCTGGGTTGGTTTTTTTTTTTTTTTAATTTTTATTTATTTATTTGACAAAGAAAGAGAGAGCACAAGCAGGGGGAGTGAGGGAAGGAGAAGCAGGCTCCCTGCTGAGCATGGAGTCCAATGAGGAGCTCGATCCCAGGACCCTGGAATCATGACCTGAGTTAAAGGCAGATGCTTAACCCACTGAGCCACCCAGGTACCCCTTGAGTACTCTGTTGTATGTACTATAATTAGGAAATTGGTCCCCTAATTTTGGACATGTAGATTTCCAATGTTTAGCTATTGAATAAATATATATAGCAATGCTATTGTGAATTCTTATTTGTGTGAATCCTTGTTTGTATGAAATATCATAAATAATGAATGTTTTTGTAGGACAAATTCCTATCAGTGGAATTCCTGCGTCAAAGTGTACATGCATTTGTATTTTGGCAGATATTGCTAACTTGCTTTCCACAGAAGTTAAATCACTTTTCACGATCACTGAAAATATAAGGGAATGGCTTGTTTGTCAGCCATCACCAACACACCAAGCTGGCAAGCTGGCATATAAAAAAAAGGTATCTGTTGGGGCGCCTGGGTGGCTCAGTGGGTTAAGCCTCTGCCTTCTGCTCGGGTCATGATCCTAGGGTCCTGGAATTGAGTTCCAAATCGGGCTCTCTGCTTGGCAGGGAGCCTGCTTCCTCCTCTCTATCTCTCTCTGCCTACTTGTGATCTCTCTCTGTCAAATAAAAATTAAAAAAAAAAAAAGGTATCTGTTTTTTAAAAAGATTTTATTTATTTGAGAAAGAAAGAAAAAAAACACAAGCGGGGGGAGGGGCAGAGGGAGAAGACTCCTCGCTGAGCAGGGAGCTGAATGTGGGGCTCAGTCCCAGGATCCTGAGATCATAACCTGGGTTGAAGACAGCCACTAAACCAATGGAGTCACCCAGGCACCCCCAAAAAAGGTATCTCTTATAAGGAATGAATTATGCATGTATTATAGGTTTAAGAACCCTTTGTATTTCTTTTTCTGTGTAGTATCTATTTATGTTCTTTTCCATTTTTATATGGGATTTTGGCTATTACTAATTTGTAGATATTCTGTGTAGAAAAATTAACTCTGTGATGTGTTATGAGTATTTTTCCAAGTTTGTCATTTGTCCTTTTCCTTTGCTTATAGAATTTTGATATTTTGCAGAATTCTTTTTTCTTTTTAGGTAGTTGAATATACAAATCTATTGTTTCTTGATTTTTTTGTGTTATTGGGCCAGTTTTTTCCTGGTCTAAAGTTATTTTTGGAAATTCTGTTATATTTTCTTCTAATACTTTTATAAGTATACTTTATTTTTTACATTTAATCTAATGCATCTGTAATGTGTTTGGGTATAAAGTGAGAAGCAGTAATCCAATTCTCTTTTCCTGATGAATACGCAGATAGCTCAATATAATTTATTAAATAATCCATCTTATTATTCCTATTTTATTAGTAGCTTTCATAAAAAATGGATGTTGGATTTCATCAAATGCTTTTTAGTGCATGTAGAGATAATTATATGATTTCCCACTTTTTCTATATGAAATGGTGAATTATTGAAAAATCCTTGCCTTCACTTCATAAATGGTAAATACCACTTAGTCAAGTTATATTATTCTTTTAATGTACTCCTTAACTGTTCACTAATATGCTACTTAGGATTTTTTTAATGGTGTCACTACTTAGGATTTTTACATGCATATTCACAAATTATATTGATATATTTTATTTTGTTTATGTTTTCTTTGTTTTTAGCTTCACTTTATTAGAGATTTAGAAGTCTTATTCATGCATACTTTAGAACATAGAAACATGAAGTCATTCTTCCTTGAAGATTCAGTAGAAGTCTTCAGTGAAAATATCTGTACTAGGGTGCTTTTGGGGGAATAGCTCTTTAATATTTCCCCATACACACAATTTTACTATGGCAATCAATCTCTTTATATTTCCTACCCATTCTGAGATAAATTTTGGTAATTCTTCATTTGGACCAGGTTCTCAAATTTACTTTATAGTGATGTACCAGGTAGTCTCCTGAATCTTTTAAATTATCCTATATCTATTTTTAATTCTCTCATATAAATTCTTATTTACTGCATTTATAATTTACTCTTTTAACCTTAGTTAAATTAAATAACAGTTTACTTATCTTGCTAATTTTTGGGGAATTATATTTCAGATTTAATTTCTCAGATCTGCCATTTTTTCCAAGTTTCTAACTTCTGCTTTTATTTTTATTAATTCATTAATTTTTATAACACTAGGCTTATTTTCTTTTGCTTTTCTGATTTCTTGATTTGAACATCTAATTCTTTACTGTCAAGCTTGCTTTTTAAAAAATTAAATATTAGGACTTCCCATTTTCCTCCAAGCACTGCTTTGTATGTATCTCAGATATTTTATTGTTTTCACATTTCAGTTGTAGTTTCTTCTTTGATACAAAATTGTTTATGATTTGTTGGTATAATTTTTATTAATTTCTAATTATATCTATTCTAAATTGTATCAGGTACAAAATAATATTGCCAAAAATTAATGTTGCTTGCATTATTTCATTTTTTGAAATTTATTGATTTTTTTTTAAAGATTTTATTTATTTATTTGACAGAGATCACAAGTAGGCAGAGAGGCAGGCAGAGAGAGAGTGAGAGAGGGAAGCAGGCTCCCTGCTGAGCAGAGAGCCTGATGTGGGACTCGATCCCAGGACCCTGAGATCATGACCTGAGCCGAAGGCAGTGGCTTAACCCACTGAGCCACCCAGGCACCCTGAAATTTATTGATTTTAAAAAATCACATCTTGTAGGTATTTCTTGGATGTATAAAAAGATGTATTTTTATTTGAAGAATATAGAGTTATATGAATTAGGCTATTTAATGATTTCTTCAGATGTTTGAATTCTTAGTGGAAAGACACAGAAAACATTTTTTTTTAAAGATGATTTTAATACTCCTTTGTTGTAGACTACTTTTAGTGGTATAGGAACAAGATAAAGACTGTTGTTTTAAAAATTATAGATGTGTCTTGCCATTTGCAACCACATGGATGGATTTAAAGGATATTATGCAAAGTAAAATGTCAGAGAAAGAGAAATTCCATATGATTTCACTTACATGAGGAATCTAAAAAAATAAAAGAAAACAAAAAAAAGCAGAAACAGACCCATAAATACAGAAACAAACTGATGGCTGCCAGGGGGGATGGCTTAAGGGGGGAGGACAAAAAGATGAGGGGGAGGTACAGGCTACCACTTACAGAGTAAATAAGTCACAGAGATGAAAGATACAGCATAGGGAATACAGTCAATGGTATTATAACAGCATTGCATGGTGACGGATGGGAACTATACTTGTGGCAAGCACAGCGTAATTGTCTAATCACTACCTTGTACACCTGAAACTAATGTAACATTGTGTGTCAATTATACTTCAAGAAAAGGTTGATTACAGTATAAAATTTTTAAAATAAATAAATAAATAAAAATTATAGGTGTAATTTTTATCTTTTGCTCTAAAGGTTGTAAGAGCTGTATTATTTGGACAAACCTTTTCAGGAGTTTTTAATTGACACAAAAAAATATTGTAGCATGACTGATTTAGGAGTAGTGATGATAGATACACAGTTTTAAAGTTCCCTTTTCTCTGTACTAACACTCTTCTATTATGCTAAAACTTCTGGTGAGCCTTTTACATAAGGTGCTTTGGAGGAAACTAAGGAGAGATCTCTGAGAACACTTGAGGCAGTGGTGAACTGCAACTTCCTGAAGCAGATATATGGGAAATGGTGACTGGAGAAAAGGATGTGTTGTTGGTCCCAAGGATTGAAGCCTTAGGTGTGGACTTGAGACTCTTTTGGCATATAATAGCTAACACAAAACCTTGAAAGGAGAAACTACAGCCTGCTAACCCATGAGTTGGCACAGTCTATCCAGTAGATATCTATCTAATGCTATTATAAATAATAATAGTTCAGTGCTTGCTTGAGCACTTACTATGTGCCAACCACTGGTACTGGGTGTGTGTGTGTGTGTGTGTGTGTACACGCATGTGTGTTTATTTCATTCTCACTACAGTCTCATGAGGCAAGTGCTAATTTAATCTCCATTTCACAGATGAGAAAAACAGATTTAAAGAATGATCCAAGATGGCACAGTTGGGATTTAAATACAAAAAATATGATCCCCAACTGAGTCTTTTAAGTATGGAAAGGATACTAAAAGACTTCCGGTTGCCAATGAGATGGAATAGACACACTTCTTATTCCTTCCACTCAGTACAACTCCAAACCTTAGACGTTATATATAAAATAAATCAAGAAGACCCTGAAAGGTGAAGCAAAGAAAACAAAATGGCTAGGGACCTCAGGACCCAAGGAATGACATGCATTGAGTTCCCTGAATTTTCTTATTCTCAGCTAGATGCTGGAGAGGCTAACAACACAGAAATGTCAACAGGTGTAGACCATAAAACAGATGTAGACCTTTCCAGCCAAAGGATGGCTATCTCTAGCAAGACTGAAAACTTGTAGACAGTAATTGCCCCACTGCAGCAAAGGCCACAGGAAAAACTGAGGCTCCACCCAGAGCCCTATCAAAGGAGGCTGAGTGGGAGGCCTAGACTTTGCTCTCACACAAATGGGATGAGGCACTCCTGTTCCCCACCTCTCCCCAGCTGGGGTGGTATCAAGAAGGCCAAGTGATGAGTCAGGACTTTTCATCCTATCAGTCAGTAACAATCCCCTCCATCCTCTGACGTCTCAGAAGAGATCACGGGAAGAGCTTCCACTGCACCTGACAGTAACAAGGCAGCATCATTCTTTCCCCAGGAGATGGTGTCAGAAGAAACCTACTAAAACTGAAGATTTAAATAAGATCCAGAATCTCACAGCACAATAACCAAAATGTCTGAAACTAATTTAAAACATCAATCCTCTCCCCAAGAATCAAGAAAAATCTCAGCTCGAATGAGAAGAGACAATCAACAGATGGCAAGAGCAGATTACAACAGACACTGAAATGACTTGACAAGGATTCTAAAGCAGGCATCATAAAAAATGCTTCAGTGAGACATTGTGAACATGCTGGAAACAAATGACAAAGTAAAGTTTCAGCAAAGAAATAGAAACTATAAAGAGGAGCCAAATAAAAAATTTAGAAATGAAACATACAATAAAATATAAAAACTCACTGATAGGCTCAATAGCTGACTGAAGAGGAGGTAAGAATAAATCCATGTGTTTAAAGTTAAATCAATTAAACTGTATGAATGACAGAAAGAAAAGAGACTGTTGGGGAAAAATTAACAGAACCTCAGGAACCTGTGGGACAGTAACAAAAGGCTTTCATTTGTGTCATCAGGGAGGAGACAGTATGAAGCTGAAAAATTGTTTGACAAAGTAATGACTGGAATCTGGAATGTTATTTAACCTGTGGATTCAAGAAACTATTGAACCCTAAGCAGGATCTGCCCAAAGAAATTCATGCCAGGACACATCATAATAAAAAACAATTTTTTTTTAAATGGATACTCCATATGAAGCCCAATGTGGGGCTTGAACTCATGACCCTGAGATCACCACCTGAGCTGGGATCAAAAGTCAGAGGCTTAACCAAGTGAGCCACCCAGATGCCCCCATAATCAAAGTTCTGAATATGAAAGACAGAGGAAAAATCTTGAAAGCAAGAGAAAGAAGTGATGCTTTACTCATACAGTAAAAATAATTTGAATGAGAGCAGATTTCTCACCAGAAATCACTGAGTCAAAGGAAAGTGGTACAGCATTTCTGAAGCATTTAAATAAAAGAACTGTTAACTCAGAATTATATATCCAGTGAAAATCATTTTCAAGAATGAAGGGGAAATCAAGACATTCTCATATAAAGAAGAACTAAAAGAACTTGTCACCAGAAGACCACCCCTAAAAGAATGGCTAAAAGATTTCAAACAGAAAGAAAATTGTAAAAGAAGGAATCTTGGAACATCAAGAAGAAAGAACAATGGAGAATAAAAATATGGATAAATACAAGACTCCTCTTCTTGAGTTTTCTAAATTATGTTTGTTGAAACAAAAATTATAACATTGTCTGATATGATTCTCGATATATGTAAAAGAAACAGTTTAGAGAATTAGGAAATGGGTAAAGGGAAAAGGGAGGTAAGGTTTCCATACCTCTCATAAAATAGCAATACGAAAACAAAAGTGTAAAAATTTAAAGAAGATATAACACTGTAAAGAAAAAAAGTGATCAATTATACTAGTCCCATTAAAGGAAATAAACCGAAGAGCTTCTTCTGAAATGGGAAAGTGAGAGGTTCCACATTATTACACTGCTCAATATGGCAAAGGTCAAGTTTGTCCCTGCTGTTAGGCAGACCGACTATGGACTTTAGAGAAAGAGTTGTGTTCTATGCCAAAAGAGCTGTGTATGTGGAAGTTGTGTGTGTGTGTATGCACACACGTGAGGGAGAGAGGCAGAGAGATACCATGTTTGAACTCAGGGTTCAACTTATTTTCATGACCCATCAGATGAGGCTTTCATGCTCCCTGGGGACCTAGCTCACAGCAGATGGTATGCACTCCCCGGGAAAGCCGTTTCCCCTTCCTTTATTTTTTTTTTATTTTTATTTTTTTATTTTCAATATTCTCAACATTCCTTTTATTTTTTTTCCAATTTATTTATTTTCAGAAAAACATTATTCATTATTTTTTCACCACACCCAGTGCTCCATGCAAGCCGTGCCCTCTATAATACCCACCACCTGGTACCCCAACCTCCCACCACCCCCCCCCGCCACTTCAAACCCCTCAGACTGTTTTTCAGAGTCCATAGTCTCTCATGGTTCACCTCCCTTTAGTACAAAGCTCTGGCAGCCCAAGGGGGCAAGAGGAGATTCAAGAAACAGCACTGCTCCCTGACCATGGACTCCTCTTGGAGAAGCCAGACAGCCAAGCAAACTGATGAGAAGACAAGAGTGGAAGACTGAGAGTAATTTTGTCCCTAGCATGAGAGAATACCTAGGGAACTCTGAGAAAAGATAGGACATCTGGGAGCAGAGACTAGAAAACTCAGTGGGCAGACAGGGGCTCAAAGTCCTTGAAATGAGGCTACTGCAGGAAATGTGGCTTCATCATACTTTTTAGTTTAGTGCAACTTAGACACAGAAGCTATAGTTGCATTCTCAAAGATCTGCACATGCTATATATCCTTCAGGTCTAGGTAGCTACAACACTTTTGATGAGAGACCATTGTTTCAAATTCTTAAGAAAAAAGAAATTTAATAGATTCCCTCACTATTCTGTTCATTATCTAGAAGATTTTACTATTTGAAAGTTGTTTCTACATGCAAACCCTACTCTCCCAAGATGTGGTTAGATTTTATTTACTTATATTCTGTTTTTGTTTGAGTTGGAAGATGATCGACCTTCATATTTATTTTAAAAATCATATTTTAAAGGGTATCATTAAATCATTATGGTTGCACTAGTTGGAATTCTTTTGGTTGCAAGTGACAGAAACCCAACTCAAGTTAGCTCAAACAGAAAAAGCTCACAGCTACTTTAGGTCACATCTGGATTTGGGGGGCTCAAACAGTCTTCACAGCCTCATATTTTCTTTTTCCTACAATCTGAAGCTTGGTATATATCTCAGAAAAGTCTGCCAACGAGCACCTGGGTGGCTCAGTGGGTTAAAGCCTCTGCCTTCGGCTCAGGTCGTGATCCCAGAGTCCTGGGATCGAGCCCCACATGGGGCTCTCTGTTCCACGGGGAGCCTGCTTCCTCCTCTCTCTCTCTGCCTGCCTCTCTGCCTACTTGTGATCTCTGCCAAATAAATAAATACAATCTTTAAAAAAGAAAAAAAAAAAGAAAAGAAAAGTCTGCCCAATAAACAAGTAAGAAAAGCCTTGGGGAAAACTAGTATTGGCCCAGCTTATTCATAAGCCTATTTCTGAACCAATCACTGTTCCCAGGGAAATGAATGGCCTGGCTCAGTCACTCGTGGGTGAGTGAACATTGAGAGTCTCACTAGATCCACACAGAATGACTCCCCCACAGGAAAGAAGAGGCCTGGTATCAGAGTAAGAGGAAAGGAATGCAAATCACACCCAAAATGATAGATGTCCAACAGATGTCTACTTACTGTGCTTGGCAACATGAATACAGAGGCAATAAAATGTAGACACTACACTCAAGGGTCTCATTTTCCCCAATTTTCTTCCTTTTTCCTTCCTGATTCCTTTAACAATTTAGTAAATTGCTTTACCTCATTTGCAAAGTGCTATTCCAGACTGGAGCCTTCTGGTTTCTATTTTAAAGATTTTTGAGATTAGGGACTTTCTGTTTCTGAATTACATTCAGGAAAAACTCCTGATCATTTTGGGACTCCCCAGTCACTGTGAGAACAAAAACATTTTAGATTAAAAACACTGCTTGCCCACTGTGGTTGTGAGTAACATACAACTGGTAAAACCAGAGATTCCTTTTATAAAAACAAAAAAAGAAGAAGTGATGCGTGATTAAAACAGTCCTGAGGAAAAGAATTCCAATCTAGATCCACCCATCATGGTGTAGGTGTGCCCCTGGCATGTCCATACATGTCCTGGGCAGACCTTACATGTGTGCTTCAGCCATGCTCACTCCACCCACCCCAAGAACCAGAAGAGTCAAGGTCTTTTTTTTTTTTAATATATATTATTAGCCTTGGGTAAGGGCTGGACTAAGGGGTGAGAAGGAAGGGGATTTATTAAACTGCAAATGCCAAGACCAGTTATCTAATTTACTTGCCTCCTTCATCTTTTTAAAATTTGATACAGAGAGAGAGAGAGTGAGAGACAGAGACAAGCAAGGGGAGTGACAGGCAGGCAGAGGGAGAGGGAGAGGGAGAAGCAGGCTCCCCACTGAACAAGGAGCCCCATGCGGGGCTCAAACCTAAGACCTGGGATCATGACCTGAGCTGAAGGCAGACGCTTAAATGACTTAGCCACCCAGGTGCCCCACCTCCTTCATTTTGAAGATTAACCACTTACAATATGACTACTTCATGAATTTATTGAAAAGAACTTGAAAGATTGTTTAGTCTGTCTTCTTGCTTCATGGACAGATCTCTACCTGATTTAACTAAGGAATTAATCCTTAGGCAGTAACATTCCATTCACCTGTGGTAATTTATTGCATTGCAGCCCATCCCTAGTACCCAACCCAGAACTTGGTTGGGTTGGGAACAAGATGAAGCATAGATGCATGGAAGTATTAATGAGTGATAGACATACAGGAAGCAAAACATTTTTGCAGGTTGTTGTTTTTTTTAATATTTTATTTCTTTATTTAGAGCACGAACAAGGGGAGGGGCAGAGGAAGAGGGAGGGAGAGAACCCTAAGCAGACCTCATGCTGAGCACAGATTTTGCCCACACCCCTCAGGGGGCCCAATCCCATGACCACGAGATCATTACCAGAGCCAAAACCAAAAAGTTTTTAAGAGTGCTTTTTGAAAAGAGTACAGGATTCTTTTAAAAGTTACATGATCATACTTTCAGTTCAACATGGTGGATAAATCAGGTCTATTTCTCTGTTCCGTCCTAAAACTTCACTGAATTAGAGTTGAATTTTCAACAGTTTTATTAAGGTGTACTTGACATTCCATAAACTGTACATATTTGAAGTTTACAGTTGTGTGTGTGTGTGTGTGTCTGTGTGCTTTCACATACTCCTGCCATCACATGATCACGATAATAAGCATATCCATCATCCCTGAAAGTTTCTTGTGTCTCTTTGTAATCTCTCCTTCCTACCTCTCCCTACCCATTCCCAGGTAACCACTGATCTGCTTTCTGGTCTCTACACATTAGTTTGCATTTCCTAGAATTTTATAAATATAAATATTTACATATGAATATTTATAGACAATGTATAAAATATTTAAAATAACCTTATGAATATTAAATCACACAGTATGCATCTTTTATGTCTGACTGCCTTCAGTCAGCATAATTATTGTGAGATTTATCATGTCGTAGAATGTATCAATAGTTCATTCTTTTTATTGCAGAGCATCATTTCCCTGTATGGATATATTACATTCTGTTCATTACTCGTTGTTTGACATTTTGTTATTTTCAGTTTTTAGCTGTTACATAAAATTTCTGTGTACATTTACGCTGAAGTCTTTGTAGGGACAGATGCTTTCATTTCCCATGGGTAGATACTCAGGACGGGAACAGCAGGATCTTATGAAAGGTGCCTGTTTAACTTTTAAAGAAACGGACAAATTGGTTTACTAAGTGGTTATCGATTTCATGTTTCCACCGGCAGTATGGGAAAGGCCCAGTTTCTCCACAGCCTTGCTAACGGTTGGTATAACCAGTCTTTTAAATATTATTCATGGTAATAGGTATGCGGTGCTATGCTGGTCTGATTTTACTTCCATTTCTCTAATGACTAGTGATGTAGAGCACCTTTTTACCCTTATATCTTCTTTGGTGAAGTGTTGCCCATATTTTAAGTGTTGTTTGTTACCTTAATTTTGATTTTTGGGAGCAATTAATATATATTAAGTCCAATCTATCTAAATTCTACTCTGCAAATAGCTTTTCTGAGTCTGTGGCATGGCTTTTCATTCTTTTAACATTACCTTTTGAAGGGCATTCATTTTAAATTTTATTGACATCCAATTTATTGATTTCTTCTTTTATAGATTGTGTTCTTGGTGTTATATCTAAGAAATCTTTGCCTGACCCAAAGTCACAATGATTATTATTCCATGTTTTCTTTTAGAGGTTTTATAATTTTACACTTTACATTTAGGCCTATGATCCACCCTGAGTTTATTTTTGTATATGGTGAAAGTCACTGATTTGAAAATTGTTTGTTTTTGTGTATGAATGCCCAATTATTCCTGTAGAAACATTTGTTGAGAAGTCTATCCTTTCTGTACAGAATTGCCTTTCACATTTTGGGAAAATCAGTCATCCACATGTGGGTGGTTTTATTTCTCTTCTCTCTTGTTCTGTTCCATTGCTGTTTGTCTCTCTCTGTGAATACCACACTATCTTGGTTTCTCTTTTCTTTTTTCTTTCTTTCTTTCTTTTTCTTTTTTGGCAAGGGAGTAGGGGGTGGAGCAGAGAGAAGGATCTCTCTTTTTTTTTTTTTAAGACTTTATTTATTTATTTTACAGACAGAGATCACAAGTAGGCAGAGAGACAGGCAGAGTGAGAAAGGAGGAAGCAGGCTCCCCGCCAAGCAGAGAGCCCCATGCGGGGCTTGATCCCAGGACCCTGGGATCATGACCTGAGCCGAAGGCAGAGGCTTTAACCCACTGAGCCACCCAGGCGCCCCAGAGAGAAGGATCTCAAGCAGACTCCACACCCAGTGTGGGGCTCAGTCTCACCACACTCAGATCATGACCGTAGCCAAAATCAAGAGTCAAACGATTGACCAACTGAGCCACCCAGGCAACCACTATCTTAGTTTATGTAGCTCTTCAAACTTGAAATTAGGTAGTGTTAGTCTCCCAACTTTGCTCTTCTTTCTCAAAATTTTAGTTATCGTAGGACCTTTGCATTATCATTTGAATTCTGGAATCAGCATATCAATTTCTACACAAATAGCCTACTGGGATTTTGATTGGAATTGCATTGAATCTGTAGCTCAACTGGGGAATATTGGCATCTAAACAATATCGAGTCTTCCAACCCATGAACATGGTATATTGTTTCATTTATTTGACTTTCAAAGTTTCTCTCAGAAATATTTTATAGTTTTCAGTGTTCAGCTCTTTCACGTCCTCTGTTAGATTTACCCTAATTGTCTCACTTTTTATGTTATTGTAATTTATATCGTTTTTCTAAAATTTCAAAGTTATAGTGCCCTTTGCTTGTATTTGGACAAAATACTGGTTTTTACAGATTGATCTTGTATACTGTAAGCTTGCTAAGCTAGCATATAATTCTAGAAGGTTTTTAGAACCTTCGTTGGATTTTCCATAAAACAATTATATCATCTACAAATAAAGACTATCAACTTCTTTTCTAATTTGTGTGCCTTTTAATTTCTTTCCTTGCCTGATTAACTGGCAATGCTACATGGAAGCTAAGTGGGGAATCTTAGGGAGAAAACATTCAATCTTCTGCCATTAAGTATTATATTAACTGAAGCTTTTTTATAGATCCCCTTTATCAAATTGAACAAATTCTCTTCTCTTCTTACTTAACTAGCAACCAGATCCTCTAAAAACGTATATGATTTGATTTCCAGCTGGACATGCCTGTCTGGGCACACATTTCATTGATCCTTTCTGAATCCAACCAAAATAACCATAGATGATTTCTTTTAAAGATTATTAACCTATCTGTCTATCTACCTACCTATATATATATTTGACAGAGAGAAAGTGAGAGAGGGAACACAAGCAGGGGGAGTGGTAGTGGGAGAAACAGGCTTCCTGCAGAGCAGAGAGCCCAACAGGGGCTCGATCCCAGGACTCCAGGATCATGACTTGCGCTGTAGGCAGACACTTAACAACTGAGCCACTCAGGCACCCAAATGATTTTTTTTTTTTATTCCAGAAAAACTCAAGAATGTGTATTGATTGAAATTTTGTAAACAAGAACAAATCAGGAAATCTGAGAAGTTGACAGATATTATCTGTCAGAATTTGTACAAGACCTTGAAAGGGACATTAGGTCAGATATATTAAAGTCAACATTTACTTGTATCCATGTGCCAGGGATAGTGTGATGAAAATCAGATGGTGAATTACAGTTGGCTTAGGAAGATGCTCAATGTTGCTACCACAGAGATTTACCGCAGGATGGCTAACTGAGATTTGTTAAACCATGCTGGCTGTGAGTTTTCTGGAAATGTTGAAATGGTTTGCAGACCATCTTGCAGTGTGCCCTGAACCACCCTACTTTCTTTGCTCTTCTTTTCTGTGAAAGCTGTGGGCACAGAAGACTCCACTTTGTCAGGACCGTGGTCACTCAAAGTGAGATTGATCTTATACAAACAACACAGACGTTCAATCAGATGTGCCAGAAGAGCCTGTGCACAGGGATTGCAAGTGACATGAGTGGAGATTACTGATGGATTCTTCCAGCCATTGAAGGACAGTAGGAGGGATTTTTCAAATGAATAAAGTTATTTGTACCTTGTCCTTCAAAATATTTCCTTCACAGTGATTGACCTGCATGCAACAATATCGACCATCATCTAACCAAAAGACATTTTCATTAAGAACTATATCAGGGTAATATGCTTGGTTTGCACATGTAGTTATTGCCTTAATTCTAATGGTATTTTTTCTCTACGTACAATCAATGCAAAGCCTTTTCACAATGATAGAGTAATAATGTGATGCTTGCAAAATGTAATTCTCATTGCTCTTATGCTAATCAGCATGCCAAACTGAATAAAATCCCAAGAATCTCATTCAAAAAGATGCATTTTAAACACACATATAAATAAAATCTACTGGCAGCAAATTAATTACTGGCAGCAAAAAGTATATAAATCTGTAAGAATAAAAAATTAAATATTGGCCACATAAAAAGCAAAGGAGTGAAAACTGACTTAAAATCATTGAAAAAGCTGGGAACTTATTACTTTTCTATTGCAATGGGAAATAGATGAAAACATGAATTTAAAGAACAAACCCCAGAAAATACTTGAACTCAAAAAGTAGGGTAAGAGGGTGGGAGGATTAGTTGATAATATGTATAGGAGCAGTGAAAACACCAATTCAGAATAAGAAGTCACTTCCTCCAGCATGTAACACCAAAAGGTCACCCTTCCTCTACTGCAGTTTAATTTGAAGGTTTACACACTGGAGAAATTTTAACCAAAGAGGATCTGAGGCAGAGCTAAGGCCGGGTATGGACAGCAATAATGCAAAGAAGAGGAATACATAAAAGTCTAGATACTGAATGGGGGAAGTCACTAATATTCTCTCCTTGCTGATTCCTAGAATAGTAAAGACCAGCTTGTGCAGCTGTATTAGTTTCCTAGAGATGTCATACCAAAGTACTATAAATTGGGTGGCTTTAAACAACAGACATTTATTGCCCCACAGTTCAGGAGGTTAGAAGTCCAAAATCAGGGTGTTGTCAGGGCCATGCTCTCTCTGAAGCCTCTAAGATTCTGTGTTGCCTCTTCCAGCTTCTGGAACCCAAGAGGTTCCTTGGTGTGTAGATGAATTACTCCAATCTCTGCCTCTATTCTCACATGACCATCTTCTCTGTGTGTGTCGCTTGTCTGTGTGTGTCCCTGTCTTTTCTTACTAAGGACACCATCATATTGGATGAAGAGTTCACACTACTCCAATATGACCTCATCTTAACTAATTACATCTGCAATGACCCTATTTCCAAATAAGGCCACATTCCAAGTTTCTGGAGGTGAGGACTCCGCCTCCTGAGGGAGGACACAATGCACCCGATCACCACATGTTAGGCAAGAGATTCGGGGATTATACTCTGGGAAACTTGACTGAGTTAAGAGGAAAAAAACCTACAGATCCTAACATTTGTTGAAGCCCCAATCAAATATCCAGGTTTTCACCTGATTGCCTCTGGTGATCTGACTTATCCTTCACACCCCTTCACAGTGCTTCCAGTAGCTTCTTGTTACTTGCCTTATAAACAAGCATTTCAGAAAGTATTTATCATGAAAGAGAGTTTTTAAAGGAAGCCAGAGTAAACAGACTATACAGGGAATAGGAAAAAATCCGTAAGAATTTTCAAAGAGACAACAGAAAACATCATATCTGACACAAGGAACAGATTCCTCAAAAGTACATTAAAGGAATTAGCTCTGGGGTGTAAAAGTATGATAGCCATTCTTTTGAGTTTAATTGGTTGGAAATGAAAATAGAGGAATCCTCCTGGAGAGTGGCAAAAAAAAAAAAAAAAGATATTGGAAACAAGAGAAAAAAGGGATATGAAAATAATGAGTTTGATTATTCCAGGAAGTCTAACATCCAGCAAATAGAAATTCCAGGAAGAAAAAACACAGCAATAGAAGTGAGAACTTTCTCGAAGAAATAAGACAAAAGTCATCCAATCTGGACAGATTGCAAGGGTTTACTCAGTGGTTGGCAAAAAAACATTACAAGGAACCATATCAAGACACATCACTACAACTGAAATAAACAAAACATTATAAAGCTTCTCAAAAAAGAAAAATTGGAATCCAGAAGAGCTTGGAGCAATGATTTCCAAAATGTAAGAGAAAATGGATTACAACACAGAATTCTGTAACCAAATTACCTAAGTATGAAGGTAGAATAACTATACAATTAGAAACCATGAGAGACTATGGACTCTGAAAAACAATCTGAGGGTTTTGAAGGGGCGGGGGGTGGGAGGTTGGGGTACCAGGTGGTGGGTATTATAGAGGGCACGGATTGCATGGAGCACTGGGTGTGGTGCAAAAATAATGAATACTGTTATGCTGAAAATAAATTTTAAAAAAAAGAAATGCCAGGTCTTAAATAATTTATCTTCCAATGGAGGATGTGATTCATAAGGTAAGAGTGTAAACCAAGACAGAGAAAATATAGGATCCATGTTACAAGGGACAGAGGGAATTCCTTAAATTATGGTGAAATTACAGTTTACAGTTGTGTAAACCACCTGGAAAGCCACCATTCATACTAAAGAGGACAGAGGAAGGACTTTAGGTCTTTAAAAATCTTCCAGGAAGGAGGACTTGAAAGAAAATAGTTGAATTGTTAAGCTACTATGTGTCTACAGTCATTGGGATGAGTTTTACCACTCTGAAAAGATTCTGAGGATGAATTAATATAGGTATAAAAATATTAAACAAACAAAACAGCAAGACAATTATATATTCATAAGTTGAATAAACAAGAAGTACACAAAAGGGGAGATATAATCACAATGTCCTGTGTGGATCAATAGTAAACAATAGTTACATGGTCCCTAAACAAAAAAACTATAAACATTGAGCTAGCTACAAATTGTAATTATATGTGGAAAATGAGATGAGAAGAAGTAGAGGTAAGGACAATGGGAATATAAAAAAAAATAATAAATCTTCCATTTAATTTTGAAAATAGTAGCTAATGTTTAATTTTGGAAAACCTAGAAGTAGCCTCGTAAATTGGTATTTAGCAATGTGGTAATAAATACTAAAAAAAAAAAAAAACAGTTAAAAGTGTTTAAAGAGGGGCGCCTGGGTGGCTCAGTCGGTTAAGCGACTGCCTTCGGCTCGGGTCATGATCCTGGAGTCCTGGGATCAAGTCCCACATCAGACTCCCTGTTCGGCAGGGAGTCTGCTTCTCCCGCTGACCTCTCTCCTCTCATGCTCTCTCTCTCTCTCTCTCAAATAAATAAATAAAATCATTTTAAAAAAATTTTTAAGTGTTTAAAGAGGCTATAGTTATGCCAGTATGATGGCATCTGTCAATATGTAGCACATAATTTACTACTGATGGAAGCCGTGAACCACTAACCGTTTCTGAAGTCATGACTTCAGAAGCATTTGCCTGTGATTCTGAAGTACTTTGGAGGTTTCTGAGGAAAAAACAATAAGCAGTATTACTCAGAATTTTGAAATAAAGGATTAACTGTCACTTTCTCAGAAAGCTGGTTATAGTCTTAAAAATCATTACAGTCTTAAAGATAGCTTTAAAATTATGAAAGAACAACTTATTTTGCCTAAAGTATAATTAACCAGCCATAGTTTATTTCAGCCCTGGTGTTTTTGAGTTATTTCCATGTGATTGTTTACTTTTGTTAAAGTTTAATAGCTTTGATGGCCTTGGCTGTATTGTTCAAGATCTCCAAGTCATCAAACTCATCAATCATTGAGATATAGTTCTTGGAAGCTTAAAAGTAGTAATGCAAATAGTAACCTAAATACATCACTAAGAATAGCTTGGCTGTTCTAAGCATTTGCCAGAATCGCTTGTCTGGGCGAGGCCTGATGTTAAGCTTTTAAAAATGAGCAGTAAATGGAAATTTCAGAGCACCAAGGGACCAATAAATGAGCCAGATACTCTGCTACTCCTTTTTCTCTGTGGCAGCGCCTCTCAACCTTGTGAGCACATTAGAATTGTTAGGGAAGCTTTGAGAATTCCAAACCCCATGCCTGATCTCAGACCACGTATGTCAGAACCTCTCGAGGTGGGACCCACTATGGGTATAGTTCAAACTCCCCAGGTGATTCCACTGTGCTGCCAAGATTGAGAACTGTTGCTCTCAATGACATGACCATGACAGACAGCATTAGCACACTGTCTTCAGCCCTCTCCTTAAATAATCTCAGCCTTCTACTTGCAAGATGTCCAGGCAAAGTTTGATCCCCACTTTTTTGGAGAAGATGGTGTGAGAAGAGAATTCCCTCTCAACCAGATACCTGCTTCAAAGGCCAAGGTAGCTCCATCCCCACATAAAACCTCCCTCAGGGCAGTAAAGATGGGCAGGAATGACATCCAATGATAACCCCATGACCCACTTGAGCTATGTTTCATAAGCAGGCTTCTCTTCATTCTTTAGTTGCAATATTAAACATACTTTTAAAAATTTTTATTGAGATATAATTTAATAACATAAAGTTGCCCATTTAAATTATACAATTCAGTGGTGTCACTATCTAATCTCAGAACATTTTCATCACCCAAAAGAACCCCACCTCTTTAGCAGTCACCCCATTCCCCTTGTAGAGAATTCCCAGCTCCCATTCAACCACTAATCTACTTTCTGTATGGATTTGCCTATTCTGGACATTTCATGTGAGTGGAATTGTACAACATATGGTGTTTTATGACTGCCTTTTTTCACTTAGCATGTTTTCATGGTTCATTCATGTTATAGCATGCATTAGTACTTCATATGAATGAATAATATTCCATTGTATGGCTATACATTAGTTTGTTTATCCATCCGTCAGTTGATATACATTTGGGTGCCATTCACCTTAGGCTATTATAAATAATGCTGCTATGAAATTTCTATACAAGTTGCGTATTTTTATTTCTCTTGGGTACATGCTTAGAGGTGGAATTGGTAGGTCATGTAATAACTATGTTTAACCTTTTGAGGAACTGCCAGGATGTTTTTGCACAATTTTTGAAACAAAGATGGCTCAAGTAACATTGCAAGTATTAAATGTTTTATTTGTAACAATAAAACAGAATTTATTTTTCAGAAGATATTCAGAGAGATTAATGCGACTTTCTTAAGGACAGGAAATAGCTGTCCTAAAGTTTTAACTTTCATTACTTCCCCCTCACTCCCTGGAGAGAAAAAAAAATGTTTTATGGATGATAAGAAGACCTATGACTTACAAAAGTAGATTTAAACAAGGCTCTCCTGAGCAGTTGTCACAGGTCCCCAGACCAAATATAAGATGGAGAGGTATACAAAATGGATAAAAAACCATGACTACAATTATAAATGAGATTGATTCCTTGATTTCTTTTTCTGCTGCTTCATTATTGGTGTATAGAGATGCAACTGATCTCTGTATGTTGATTTGTGTCCGGTGAACTTACCAAATTCATGTATCAGTTCCAGAAATTTTTTGGTGGCGTCTTTCAGGTTTTCTTATAGAGTATCATGTCATCTGCAGATGGTGAAAGTTTGACTTCTTCTTTGCCAATCTGAATGCATTTTATTTCTTTTTATTATCTGATTGCTGTGGCTAGGTCTTCCAGTACTGTGTTAAATAACAATGGTGAGAGAGGACATCCTTGTCTTGTTCCTGACCACAGAGGAAGAGCTCTCAGTTTTTCCCCATTGAGGATGATGTTAGCCATAGGTTTTTTATATATGGCCTTTATTTTGTTGCCATAAGTTCCCTCTCACCCTACTTTGTTGAGGATTTGTTTTTATCATGAAACGATGTTGTACTTTCTCAAAAGTTTCTTCTGCATCTATTGAGAAGATCATATGGTTCTTATCCTACCTTTTATTAATGTGGTGTATCACATTGATTGATTTATGAATATTTAACCACTCTTGGGGCGCCTGGGTGGCTCAGTGGGTTAAGCCGCTGCCTTTAGCTCAGGTCATGATCTCGAGGTCCTGGGATCAAGCCCCGCATCGGCCTCTCTGCTCAGCAGGGAGCCTGCTTCCCTCTCTCTCTCTGCCTGCCTCTCTGTCTACTTGTGATCTCTCTCTGTCAAATAAATAAATTTAAAAAAAAAAAAAAGATGAATATTTAACCACTCTTGCAGCCCAGGAATAAATACCACTTGATTGTGCTGAAAGATTCTTTTCAGGAAACATTGGATTCAATTTGCTAGTATTTTGTTGAGAATTTTTGCACCCATGTTCATCAGGCATATTGGCCTGTAGTTCTCTTTTTTGGTGAAGTCTTTTGTCTGGTTTTGGAATCAGGGTATTGCTGACCTCATAGAATGAGTTTGGAAGTTTTCCTTCCGTTTCTGTTTTTTGGAATAATTTGGGAAGAATTGGTATTAACTCTTCTTTAAGTGTTTGGTAGAATTCACCTATCAAGTCATCTGGACCTGGATTTTTGTTTGTAGGGAGATTTTTTTATTATTATTGATTCAGTTTCAGTTTATTTGCTGCTTATTGGTCTGTTCAAGTTTTCTATTTCAACCTGTTTCAGTATGGGTAGGTTGTATATGTCTGGGAATTTATCCATTTCTTCCAGATTATCTAATTTGTTGGCATATCTATTTTTCATTATATTTTATTTGTATTTCTGTGGTGTTGGTTGTTATTTCTCCTCTCTTTTTATGATTTTAATTTTGGGGTCCTTTCCCTTTTCTTTTTGATAAGTCTAGCTAGGGGTTTGTCAATGTTATTAATTTATTCAAAGAACAACCTCCTGGTTTCATTGATCTGCTCTATTGTTTTTTAGTTTCTACATCATTTATCTCTGCTCTGATCTTCATTATTTCCCTTCTTGTCCTGGCTTTAGGTCTTGTTTGTTGTTCTTTTTCTAGCTCCTTTAGGCATAAGGTTAGGTTGTATATTTGAGATTTTTCTTGCTTCTAGAGCTAGGTCTGTATTGCTATGTACTTCCCTCTTATTTGCTGCATCCAGAGGTTTTGGACCATTGTGTTTTCATTTTCATCTGTTTCTACACATTTTTTTGTTTCTTCTTTGATTTCCTGGTTGACCCATTCATTGTTTAGAAACATACTGTTTAACCTACATGTATTTGTTTTCTTTCTGATTTTTTTCTCAGGGGTGACTTCAAATTTCATAGTGTTGTGGTCAGAAAATATGTATTGTATGATCTCAACTATTTTGTACGTGTTGAGGCCTGATTTGTGACTTAGCATATGATCTATCCTGGAGAATGTTCCATATACACTTGAAAGGAAGTAGCCACTCTGGGAGATAATATCGAGGTTCCTCAAAAAGTTAAAAATAGAACTACCCTACAATCCAGTAATTATACTACTAGGCATTTACACAAAGAATACAAAAATACTAATTTGAAAGGATACACCGGATGTTTATAGCAGCATTATCAACAAAGACAAATTATGGAAAGAGCCCAAATTTCCATCTGAGAAGGGAATTCTGTGTTCTAAGGTGGCCCACCAATCCAGCACAGGAATCCCAGTCCCAACCCTAGGCCTGTTCCAGGTTTTCCCTCCTGCCTTGCCTGCCACAGGCACAAGAGTGCCACAGATATGGAAATGAAAGTGTATAAACTACCCCCTTTGTTTGTGCTCAGGTCTCAGACCTTGGGAGAACACTCTCCTCTGAACCCACTAGTGTTAAATAAGCCTCCTATCCTCTAAGGTCTCTGAGTGCTTCTCCACTCAGAAGAGTTCTTCCACCAGGCAATCCAGTCCAGGTTCCACAACATTTGGTTCCCTGACCAGGAAACCCAATCATGCTGGCCCATTGCTGCCACCAGTTTGGGGGCAATGGCGGGGCAGTGATGGAACGAGGAGTTCTAACAGAGAAGACATGCCCTGCCTAATCTTTGGCAGTCTCCTGCACGGTCGCCTCAGCCAGCCCTGCTCTGCTGTTCCCCCTGAACTCAAGGAGACTTGGCAGGAGAGGACCTGGTCCCGATCTCAGATTCCAGTAAGGCCTGAGGCCCCAGGACCCAGATAGGCCCACTTATCAGAGTGGAAGGGGAGACTGGTTACCTCCTAGAGACCTCCTAGAGGTCTCACAGGTAAAGACTCCTGGGTGGGGGTAGGTCCCTCAGGTTAGGAGCCCCCAGAAAGAGGGGGACAGGAAGGAATTTCCAAAAGGAATTCCACAGGTCAGGGCCTCCTGGGTAGGGTGGGTCGGGGGAGGAACTGTAATAACTTCTGTGTAAATGCATGAATAAGTGAACAGCCTAAATGTGTTTGTGACTCCATTGTCTTGAGACTATGAAGTCTGAGTGGACCCCAGCCTGTTTCCATGGTGACTACATAGAGTCTATGGCAAGCCTTCAGTGCACCAGTCCGGGGTCTATATGGACTTGCTATGGTTAAAAGACACCCAAGTCTCCTCCAGGAGGGCAGATAGGTGGGCATCTGATTGGTCTCTCCTTTGGAAGGATGCCCACCCTTTGTCTTTTCACCACTGAACATGGGAACATCACTATGGGATCAGGTCAGAATAAACCTATGGTCCTCAAGACCATGATCAAAAATTTCAAGAAGGGGTTTTCAGAAGACTATGGAGTTAAGACCCATCCCTACAAATTGAAAACCCTATGTGAGTTAAGATGGCCCACCTTTAATGTCAGATGGCCTTCAGAAGGGAAACTGGATATCCCAACAGTTCATTGCATGTGGCAAGTTGTAACAGGAGAGCCAGGACACCCTGACCAGTTTCCATATATTGACTCCTGGCTAGGAATTTCCCAGACCCTCCCAACCTGCCCCAGATGTTTCACTTGCAATAAGCAGGTCTTAATTGCCTCATCCAAGCGACTGAAAGAAGACCAACAGAAGGCCCAGCCTCCACAGTTCCTAGCCAGAGATCCCAAGGATAAACCAATCCTGCCCCCTCCATATGCACCCCCAAGTCCGTCTACACCTGGCTCCCCAGTTCCAGACACTCTACCATCATCAGTCTCCCCGGTGCCCCAGGCCCAGAGGATCCACTTTCTCCAGGACCAGCAGCCAGGCCGCACCCCAGGACAGGCACAAGTGCCCTCCAAATGCCAGTATGAGAGATATCACAAGAGGCATGATAAAGACGGGACAGTCCATTATCAGCCCTTCTCCACCACCGACCTCCTAAACTAGAAACATAACACCCCATCCCACTCTGAGAAACCACAGACTATGCTAGATCTCATAAAATCCCTCTTCCAGACTCATCAGCCAACCTGGGAAGACTGCCAACAGTTGCTCTGCACCCTGTTTCACTCAGAGGAAAGGAGGACAATAATGAAGGGAGGACAGCAGTACCTAGAAGAGTATGCACGCATCAGGAGTCATCGACCTACTACTTGGGCTAATACGGCCACACCGAAAGAGTGTGGGACTTCACCACAACCGAGGGACAGGCCCACATCTACAGGTACCAGGAGGCCCTCCTCCAGGCAATCTGGGCAAGAGGTAAAAAAGCCAATCAACAGGGATGCCTGGGTGGCTCAGTGGTTTAGGCTGCTGGCTTCAGCTCAGATCATGATCCCAGGGTCCTGGGATCAGGCCCCACATCGGGCTCCTTGCTTGGCAGGGAGCCTGCTTCTCTCTCTGTCTCTGCCTGCTTGCGCGCTCTCTCTCTTTCACTCTGACAAATAAATAAATAAATAAAATCTTTTAAAAAACAAAACAAAACAATGCACATAACTAAGGTATCTTTAGTCAGGGGAGTTCCCTGGGGACTACTACAAAAGACTATGTGAAGCCTACCAAATATACACTCCATTTGACCTCAAGGCACAGGAAAACCAAGAGATGGTAAATACCTCCTTTGTGGCTCAGACCACCCCAGATACTAGAAGAAAGCTTGAAAAACTAGAGGGTTTCGCTGGGGTGAACATTACCCAATTAACAGAGCTTGCCAATAAGTTCTACATGAATAAGGAGGTTGCAGCTGAAAGGGAGTCTGAAAAGAAAATGAAAAAGCAAGTCCTTGCCGCTGCCCTGAAAGAAAAGGACGACAAGAAGAGGGAGAGGCCCTGACCACCAGAAGGAGGCAGACCCAGAGCCTCCTTGGCTAGGGATCAATGTGCTTACTGTAAAGAAAAGGGGCATTAGAAGAATGAATGTTCCAACCTGGGAAAGACTCGGAAGCCCAGCCATTACAAGGAAGAATCCTGAGAAGGGGACCTCATAGACCTTGCAGAAATAGACTCAGACTGAGGGAGACTAGGCTCCCTCCTCCTTGGCCCCCAAGAGCCCACAGTCAAAATAAAAGTAAGGGGCCAACCAGTGACTTCTATGGTTGATACTGGGGTGGAGCACTCTGTTGTCACCTCCCCAGTGGCCCCCTTCGACAAAAGTACTGCAACCATCCTTGGGGCCACTGGGACATGAGCAGTACAACAGCCCTTTTGTCAGGCTCATTAGTGTAAACTCAGGGGCCACAAGGTCCAACATGAATTCCTTCATCTACCTGATTGCCCTATCCCCCTCCAGGCCCAGACATACTCTCCAAGCTTGGGGCTCAGATAACCTTTGAGCCCACTGGGCACATCAGCCACTGATTGAACCCAGAGCAAGAGGAGACAAGGTCTCTTGTACTAGCAATTTCCATGCTGAGGGAAGAAGAATGGAGGCTATTCAGTGCCCAGGCCCAGCTGAATGGCCCACTGGAGTTCAGGCTCACCTTCCCTTCAGTATGCGCTGAAGACATCCCACCTGGACTAGCCCAGAATTGGGCCCCTATCATTGTTGAACTGATCCCAGCAGCCCAATCCCAGAGGCAAGGGCAATACCCCCTTCCACAAGAGGCTAAGATTAGCATCCAAGAACATCTGGCGAAACTTAAAGAAGCGGGTATCCTAGTCGAGTGCCAGTTGGCCTAGAATACCCCATTCCTGTCAGCTAAGAAGCCAGGAGAGGGATATCGAACTGCAGCCCATCTATAAGGATGGAGGAGAGTTGCTACCCCTACCTCTACTAAACACTTCAGGAAAAGCTATCAGAAACAAGGAAGAAACTCTTAGAAGCCATCTGGCTTCCAAGAGAAGTAGCAATCCTACACTATAAGGGACACCAGAAAGAAGATGACCCCACAGTGTGGGGAAATTATCTGTCAGATGAAGCAGCCAAGACCACAGCCAGTCAAGACATGGACAGAGCCCCTTCGCTCACCATGGTCCTGACACCCTCTACCCAGTTACACTGAAAAAAAAAAAAAAAAGAAAGAAAGAAAAAGAAAAAGAAAGAAAAGAAAAAAAGAAAGAAAATGGGCCATGGCTGAGGGAACCATCCTGACTGCAAAGGGATGGTGGGTGATGCCAGATGGGCATGCTTTCATTCCAACAGCAATAGGAGGGCATCTAGTCAAGGAATACCACCAAACTCACCCATTGAGGAAAAACTGCATTGGAGGCCCTCCTCAAAAAGCACTACTACATCAGCCAGGTACCAGCAATGTGCCGAGCAACCAGTGAGCAATGCCTAACATGTGCTAAAAATAATACTCGATCTGCACTGCAGCCCTCCTCCAGGTGCCAGAGGATGGGAATAACCCCTTTCAAAGATCTAGAAATAGACTTCACAGACATGCGGCTGAGCAGGGGGGTTAGATATCTGCTAGTAATAGTATGCATATATTCTGGATGAGTCAAATCCTTCCCAACCAGGATGCAGCAGAGCCAGGAAGTAGCCAAGGTCCTCTTGCGGGAGATCGTGCCTCAGTTTGGCCTGCCATTAACAATCTATAGTGACGATTGGCCTGCACTTATAGCAGACATTGTACATGTCTTGACCAAGTCTCTCAACATCACCTGGAGACTCCATACCGCCTACCACCCCCAAAGTTCAGAGAGAGTAGAGCAGATGAATCGTATCCTTAAGAGAACCTTAGCAAAGTTTTGTCAGGAGACTAACCTCCCTTGGCCGGATCTGCTACCCCTAGCTCTCCTGCATGTTCAATGCACAACTGGGACACCAGGTTTCTCCCCCTTTTGAATTAGTATATGGATGGATTCCCCCATGCCTGGGGAGCCTTCCAGGAAATTTACATCAGATTGGGGGATAAAGAAATAGAAAGACAACTTCAGGCCCTCGGGACTGAATAAATTATAAAGGTACACCATTGAAAGGGCCCCAATCTCCTTAGGGCTGCAGGTGTACTCCTTCCAGGCAGAAAACTCAGTGTGGGTCAAAGATTGAAAAAGGGACCCCCTCAAACCACAGTGGACAGGGCCTCACACTGTTGTTCTAACCAGCCCTACTGTCCTTAAGTTATCTGATGTCACCCAGTGGGTCCACCACTCCAGAGTGAAAAAAAGCCCATCACCCGGATGAAGAGCTATGCCAATGGAAAGTCCAGCCAAACCCCACAGACCTGCTTTGGCTTTGCCTTCAGTGAGTCCCCACTGACTGATGGACACCTGCTCGCTCTCATCAGCATGATGTCCTAGGGGCCAGACTCCACATTGTTGCCCTTTCCAAATGGACTTTACCCCAGACGCTCGCCATTGTTATTATATACTGGGTGACCTTAGGGTGTATTACTGTGCTTACTGGTCCACAGGTTTTATCTGCTGTTGGGCTAGCCATGATGGCTCCCTCTAACTAAGGTTGTGGACTCCATTTTTATTGGCCCTCTGCTGTCTACTCCTAAGCACATTTCACTATGGTTTTCCTGACCCCAGTCAGTCCTGGTCTTCTGGTACCTAGTGTGTTGTTCCTCCTCATTGCCTTTAGTTTGCCTGACCCAGTTGGCAGGGCAAACGTCCTGCATAATCAATAATGCATGCTTGTCAGTCTCTTACCCAATCTTTCCGTCCTCCCAGGGAATGAAAACCTCCAAGCCACCCCCAAAGCTCCCCCACAGCCATTCCCCTTCTCATGAGCCTATTGGCCACATCATGAGCTGCCCTCAGTGCCACTGGCATCGGGATGTCACAGTTCCAGCACCAGGGGCTAACTCAACAACTCACAGCTGATTTCTCTGTCCTCACTCAGTCAATCCTGGCCTTGCAGCACCCACTCAGTTCACTGGCCTCAGCGGCCCTCCAAAACAGGCGTGTTTGGAGCTCGACTTGCTCACAGCCACACAAGGGGGACTGTACCTCTTCATAGAGGAGAAATACTGTTTCTATGCTAATAAGTCAGGGGTGATCAAGAAACTCTGACCCAATTACAGAAATGAGTAAATCACCAATGGGAGGGGAGACACTCCGGTGGACGACTTGGTGTGATTCCCTCTCACAACGGTTCCCTGGGTTCACCAACCCCCATCAGCCCTCTCCTTATGCTCCCCCTCTCAGTAACATTTGTTCCTTCTACTCTTAATGCCCTTACTAGGTTTTTCACTGCTCAAATTGCTAAGATCAGACTCCTGTTGGTCCTTACTCACTACCACCCTTGGAAAATAAAAATGATGCCCTTTAAACTAGGTGTTTAAAGGAGCATCAAAGGGGGGAATGATAAGGGAAATCTGTGCTCTAAGGTGGCTGACCAATCCAGCCGGGGAACCCCAGTCCTGGCCCAGGGCATTCAGGTTTTCCCTCCTGCCCCACCTGCTACAGGCACAAGAGTGCCACAGATAAGGAAGTGAAGGTGTATAAACTACCCCCTTTGTTTGTTCTTGGGGCTCAGACCTTGGGAGATCACTCTCTTCTGAGCCCACCAGTGTTAAATAAAGCTCCTATCCTCCAACATCTCCTAGTGATTCTTGGTTCTTCCATCAGACAATCCAGTCCAGGTTCCACAACTTATCGATTGATGAATGGATAAAGAAGATGTGAGATAGATAGATAGATATACTCAGCCATAAAAAAGAATGAAATCTTGCCATTTGTAACAACATGAATGGAGCTAGAGAGTATTTTGCTAAGTGAAATAAGCCGCAGAAAGACAAATACCATATGATTTCACTTATATGTGAAATTTAAGAAACAGAACAAATGACCATAGGGAGAAAAAGAGAGAGGCAAACCAAGAAACAGACTTTTAACAATAGAGAACAAACTGATGGTTACCAAAGGGAAAATGGGTAAATCGGTGATGGGGATTAAAGGAGTGCACTTGTGATGAACACAGGAAGTGTTGTGATAAACTACGGAAGTGTTGAATCATTTTATTGTACACCTGAAATTAATATTACACTGTATGTTAACTAACTGGAATTTAAATTTTTTTTAAAAAAAGGGACACCTGGGTGGCTCAGTTAGTTAAGCATCTGCCTTCAGCTCAGGTCATAATTCCATAGTTCTGGGATCAAGTCCCACATGGAGCTCCCTGCTCAGCAGTGAGTCTGCTGGTCTCCCCGCCCCCCTCCATCGCAAATAAATAAAATCTTAAAAGAAAACTTTAAAAAAATGACTACAAACTATAACTATGACTAACTGAACATTTTGATGAGACCTCAACAATCCATTTGTCTCCGGACCACATCATACGGTCTGTTTTGAAACCGGATCAGTTGCTGGTGTGAGATCATCAAAACGTCGCTTTGATTTCAAAGAAGCAGTGAGCTTGCAGGTAAAAATTGGTTGATTTTTTTCTTTATCTGTTGCAAAATAATTAATTCCAATATGCCCAATGAATCTCAAATCCTGTTGCAAACATGGGAGAAGCCAAAACTAAAACAAGAAAAATGTCAAGAAATAATTCAAAGTTGCTTTCTGAGTAACAAAAATAGGAGTAAAGTACACTGTAGTCAAAAAGCTTGGAATCTATCCAATGAAGTTACTAACAAATGTTAGGCTTAGAGAGCTAATAGAAAGAGCTATTAATGAAATGTATAGAAATAATAGAAAATAAACCATTATAATTTTTACAGATCCTTAGCACTTTACTAGGACAAAAACATTCCTGCAGAGAAGGAGTCGGCTCTTGACATATACGATTGGAAAGTGCTGGTTGAATTTTGGCTCTGTTTATCATCTCAAACCCCCATCTGGGAGAACATTTCTTTTTCCTTCTTTTTTTTTTTTAAAGGTTTTATTTATTCATCTGACAGACAGAGATCACAAGTAGGCAGAGAGGCAGGCAGAGAGAGAGGAGGAAGCAGGCTCCCTGTTGAGCAGAGAGCCTGATGCAGGGCTTGATACCAGGACTGTGGGATCACGACCTGAGCTGAAGGCAGAGGCTTTAGCCCACTGAGCCACCCAGGTGCCCTCTTTTTCCTTCTTTTAGCTTTGACCACCTCACCCTCATCTGATCTCAGGAGGTAGAGGTCAACCACAACAGCTGACTCCTCTCAGGCTCATATTAAAACCAATGCTCAGGTGAACCATGAGAGACTATGGACTCTGAAAAACAATCTGAGGGGTTTGAAGTGGCGGGGGGGGGGGGGTGGGAGGTTGGGGTACCAGGTGATGGGTATTATAGAAGGCACGGCTTGCATGGAGCACTGGGTGTGGTGAAAAAATAATGAATATTGTTTTTCTGAAAATAAATAAATTGGAAAAAAAAGTAAAAAAAAAAAAAAACCACACAAACAAAACAAAACAAAAAAAAACAATGCTCGGGGCACCTGGGTGGCTCAGTGGGTTAAAGCAGGCTCTCTGCTCAGCGGGGAGCCTGCTTCCCCCTCTCTCTCTGCCTGCCTCTATGCCTGCTTGTGATCTCTCTCTCTCTGTCAAATAAATAAATAAAATCTTAAAAAAAAAAAAAAAACAGTGCTCAAGTGCTTGCTTCAGCAGCACATATACTGAAGCCAACGGTCAAAAAGCTGTAAGAGAGAGTGCTGCTGTCTCCATTTCTGGGTTTTCTCCATGCAGTAGTGTGGGTAAGCAGGACAGGCTAAGCCATGTGGATCCACAGATCCTTGGTGGATATTCATAGGCGGTAGCTATACCAGTGGGAGAAATGATAGGTGTTAACCTTAAAAATAAAAGTCAGCTATTTTACCAACAAAAGTGGATTTATTCAGGAATAGTAGAGAATTGCAATTTGGGGCAGGCAAGCTCTGGCAAAGCCAAGTCCCAGAAACAATAGAGAGGAGCATTATTTTATGGAGGAGGAGAAATTTGGGAATGGTGGTTCTGAAAATGGTTGGAAAAAAGCAAGCTCTCAGGGTGATCACAGTTTCTCATTGGGTTTTTTTGTATAAAATGCAATATACATGTTTCCCTGGTGGGACCCGTAACTGATAATTGTTTCCTGTTGGTCTCTGCAACTGACAAGTCTTCCTGTAATTCACACCAAGCAGTACCGCTCCCCCTTCAAATCTCTTCTTCTAGCCTTTCTAATCTATTTTAGTGAGGTTTCCCTTTATTAATTTCACATGGGTCTGTGCAGTGGCCAAGATACTCAGGAACTCACAGGTGCAACGTATTCCTTTAATTAAAAACCTACACTCTTCCCTCAAATGATTTAATTTTTTTTAACTTTTCCTGAAATTCCAAGTGTTACAGCCAATAGACGTTCTAAATGCCCCCATCAGCTCTTATATACAACTTATTTTATTTTCATGTGTTTTTGCTCATTGTAAGATAATCAGCATGGACAGAGGTCCTCAGTGTGCACCCATATGTTATGTAATTTGTTCTCAGTCAAGAACCATCCCCTTGGTCAGCTCTCAGCTCTTGCTCACTTCATTTTTGATTTATACAAGGGCAAAAACTGAACTACCTCTTCCCCATCATCACACCTGGGCCCCGGCTGACCAAAACATATTTATCTAAGTCTCCTGATTCGATGCATTATTTTTTTCACTAAGTTATTCACAAATATTTCACCAAACATTCCCAAATTTATATCACCATAAGACTGTGTATCTTCCTTTCCAACTCCTCTATTTAAATACAAGTAATATACTTATCAGCTGTCAGTAATTATCTCAAATTCAAATAAGCTTCCTTTCAAATTAACATTACCTATTATTTATAATAATGTCAAAAGTCTGGAAAATGTGTTTTTGTGTCAGGATTAGACGGCACACCAGGGACATAGGTAGCAAGAGAGAGCAGTGATACGTGAATTAGAAAGTTTGCACTGAATGTCAATCCACATACTGCTTTCTTCACCATTTAAAAAAAATTTTTTTTAAGATTTTATTTTTTTTTTTTTTGACAGAGAGAGAGTGAGACAGCACAAGCGGGAGAGCAGCAGAGGGAGAGGGAGAAGTAGGATTCCGGCTGAGCAGGGAGCCCGATGTGGGGCTCTAAGGACCCTGGGATCGTGACCCAAGCTGAAGGCAGACACTTAACCAACTGAGCCACCCAAGTGCCTGAGAGCTTTATTTTTTTTATCACAAAACTATTCCATATGCTTATTGGAGGAAACTAGAAAAATATAGACTATCTACAAAGATTTTGTGACAACATTTAACAGAGACTTCTAAAAGGTAGTTCAAGCCACCTGTACACAGGATTTATGTGATCCAACAGTCATCCCCAGACTTGTTCTAGACCATTTGTCCCTTCTTTTCAATGTTTCTGCCTGTGGCCACATTCTGGAAAAGGAAATGGAAGGAAGGCCCTGCTCAGATAACAATGAGCCAATGATTCTCTTTGATATCTTCTAAGTACCCTTTATCACAAGTCCTTAGCAAAAGGGTTGCTTGAACAAAGAGACTACTGTATGAAAGGACTTAATTTGTAACATGTGACTGTAGTTGATAACACTGTATTGTATAATTGAAATATGCCAGGAAAGCAGTATTTTCTCACACACACAAAGCAAATATATGAAGTGACAGATGCAATAATTAACTCGATGAGGGAATCCTTTCACAATGTAGACATATATCAAATCATCATGTTGTATACTTTAAACATCTTACAGTTTTTCACTTATACCTCAATAAAGCTGGAGGGAAAAAAAGAAAAAAGAAAAAACAGAGTAAAAAATATAGATATCATAATCCACTATGGAGCTATAGCCATTGTTGACATCTCTTTTAGTCTTTTGTCCAAGTTAGATAGGCTAAAAATTATATTTTAACTGCTTTTGGGAGGGTATTTATTGGTATCTTGTTTCAAGTCTGGGACTAGCATGAGGCAGTGAGATGTCTAGGGCACGAAATTTAGGTGGCACTCATTCTCGGGATTCTGTAGAGTCAGCATTTATATGATCCTGAAAGTTTGTGTTTTCTTAAATTTTGTGCTGTGGCACTTCTGTTCTCTGCCCTGTTTCTTTCTGTGATTTCTCCCTCACTTTCAGGCTGTGACAGCAGGAAGAGAACAGCATGTCTTTTCCTCACTTGGTAGTTTCAAAATCCTTAAGGAATGTAAATGGCTCAAAATATAGATAATGTTTAGGAGGGGGAAAGAAACCCAGAATAATGTAAAAGCCAACTCCTGTCTTGTTACTAAATGTGATTCTACAAGTGGAGAGGAAAGGAGCCACAGAAGGGAAACAGGAAAATGATGGAAGTTTAAATAGAGACAAATCCTTGCACCTTGTTCACTCCTGGGCAGATGTCCCAAGGCACACTGTGCCGCAGCACAGCATGAAAGTAGCAGAAAGGACAGTGGAATCTACAGATGTCCTGAGAGTAAGAATAAGGGACATTCCTCAACAGTGAGCTTCTCAGGCCTGATAACCCAGGGATCCTATATCTGGATGATGGTGAGGATGAAGGGTCCTCCTAAATTCCCTGAAGGCTGCTGGAACTTAGATATACCTTGAAGGAAATGCTGTGGTAGAGGGGAAGCACAATTTGATTAAGATTAAATTGTCCCCACCCTAGTGGAATGGAGGCTAACAAGAATAATTATACAGGAAATTATATAGGAGGGGAAAACATGTAATGGCTTTTAGCCTATTTGAACGTGTTCCCTAAGGTTTGTACTCATTACACAAGCACAGAAAGACCCCTTGTGTTTCATATCATATGCCCATGGGGTATGAGTGGCCAAGTGAAAGGGATGAAGTTAGTTATATGGCAAGGATTCAGCCTTTCAGAAGACAGAGGATCCTCTCAAGAGCTCTCTTAACATGGTGCCTTTCTTTATCTTCTCAACCTTACATACGCAATACCCATACTATTTCCTCCGGTTAATGCACTCTCTACTTCCAACTCTCTGCTTATAATCTTAGGTGCCCTCCAAAACCTAACACGCAAGACCATGAAGCTGTAAGCCCTCTTTGTTGGTGTTGCTTGAAGAGTGTTTTGAAAGGATTTGAGCAGGGTACCTGGGTTCTCATCATGCCTGATAAGAAAAATGGTCTTGAGGACTTCTTTGAGTCATTCTGAGCATGATACTCCTGTTCATCCTTGTCTTATGGTTTGTCAGTTTGTTGCTTTTTTCTTTTTGTTATTGTTTTGTTTTATTAATTTATTTTTTTAAGGTTTTAAGCAGGGAGGAGATGGAGAAGCAGGCTCCTGCCAAGCTGGGAGCCCAACATGGGGCTCAATCCCAGGACCCTGGGATCATGACCTGAGCCAAAAGCAGACGCTCAAGTGACTGAGCCAGGTGCCCCTGTTTTTGTTAATTTATATCCAATATTTAAATTCTAGTTCTAGCACTTAGCATTGTGATAGCTTTTCTTTTTTTTAAAACATTGTATTTATTTATTTGACAGAGAGAGGGAGATCACAAGTAGGCAGAGAAGCAGGCAGAGTCGGGGAAGCAGGCTCCCCACTGAGCAGAAAGCCTGATGGATGGCTTGATCCCAGGACCCTGAGATCATGACCTGAGCTGAAGGCAGAGGCTTAACCCACTGAGTCACCCAGGTGCCACCATCATTAAGTTTCTATATGAAACAATAAAAACTTCCAAATGTCTTTAAAAAGGGGTACCTAGGTGGAGCAGTCGGTTGAACAGCCCCCTCCTGTTTTCAGCTCAGGTTGTGATCTCAGGGTCATGAGATCGAGCCTTTGTGTTGGGCTCCACGATCAATGCAGTCTGCTTGAGATTCTCTTTCCCTCTCCCTCTGCCCCTGCTCGCACATGCTCTCTCTCTTTCTCTTTCTCAAATAAATAAATAAATAATTTTTTTTTTTAAAGTCTTAAACAAAAACAAATACCAGATCATCCAAAGTGTTATATCTATAAAAGGAAACCACAAAAGTTCTTGGTCAAAGGCTTCAGAGCTGCTTTGGGAAGGTAGGAGCTTGAGAAGGTTAAACTGCTGTGCAGAAGAAAATGGAAAGAATTTGTTTTTTACTTTTTTTTTTCCCCCCTTCGGAGAGGGCAAGCACAGAGGAGAGAGGAGTGAGTACAGAAACAAAATGTAGCCAAAAGACTGTTGAGAACAAGTGTCTGATGTCTGATTGTGAGATGTCTCTATGGCTTTATCTCCCTAAACATTCCTTGTGGACTGCTACGTACTCAGAACCTTGAGTAAGGAGAAGCCATTTTTGCTATGAAAACTAAGAAATGGATTGAAGACCGAGTAGAGATGGAGGAACAGCCTCACACTGCACATTGGAGAGCAAGAATTCAGCTGGAGGCAGCCAGATCCAGCACGGCTGTGAGACCAAAACTCCAGAGGGAATTCAGAGAGATCTTGGCCAGGGCACTGGGTTTTCTTTTCCCTACACCATGGAATATGAACCTTCAGGCCAATCTTATCTAGATCCTTCCAGTAACAGGACTATATTAAGGGAGCGAAAAGCACTTCAAAATATCTTTATGAGATACTTTTATAAAATAATATGCAATCATAATGTGGGAGAATTTATGTGGGTTGTGTGAAAGCACAAAACAAGAAAGAGACAGAGGCAGCACCAGAACCCAGACATTAAAGGTCTTAGTGTGGTCTTCCATTTTATATTATTGTTCCCAGCAGCAGTTTGCAATGGCAGGCACTGCATCTGAAGCTCTTCTGGAAACCTTAATGATGAAACCAGCAGTCTGAAAAATGGGTTCCCTGAAACCCTTTCAGCATCATACGTGTCTGAAAGCTGTTCCTTCAGAACTCACACTGGCTCCACCCCAAGCTGCCCTATGCAATTCGTAAACCTGGCTGGCTAAAGTTTCCTTTTCCATAATGTGTTACATTTCTTCTAGTCCATCCTTCTTTGTAAAAGCTTAACAAGCTTTGGAATTAAGGAAAAGTGAGCTAGCTACTCATGACCTGAAAACTTTTAGAATGCTACAGAGCAATTCCCAAGACCAGGAAGTCTCTATGTGTTCTGTTGAGGAAGGAAAGGATTTAGAGTTCTCAAGAAACAGCAACTGGTTCCCTGTGACTGGGGATGTGAGGCGAATGAAAGCTGGAAAGATCACAGGAGCCAGGCCAGCAGTTTATAATGTCTTTTGGAATTAAAGAGGTTCCTGAAGAATTTTTTTAAGTAAAAAAAAGTAATATCAATCCTTGAAAGGGGGAGATCACTGGCTGCAAAGTGCCAAACAGGTCAAAGAGAAGCCAGGTGTCATAGTCAGCTCAGATTTCTATAACAAAATACCATAGACTGTGTGGCTTAAACAACAGACATTTATTTCCCACTGTTCTGGAGGCTGGGAAGTCTGAGATGAGTGCCGGCAAGGTCAAGGTGCAGATGGCTGCCTTCTTGTGGTGTCCTTACATGGGTTGGGGGAGGAGAGAGAGGACTGATCCATCGTGAAGACCCCACCTTCATGACCTCGTTTAAACATAATTACTTCCCCCAAATCCCACCTCCTAACACCATCGCATTGGACTTCAACATGAGAGTTTTGAAGGATACAAATGTTCACTTCATAATCAGAGAATAACTTCTTAAGGAGGTTGTTGCAATAATTGAAGAAGAAGGAGGTTGTTCTTTTAGAATGGGAGTCTCACAACTATCAAAGAGCTGAATGAGACATTAGAAAAATAAAGATTGAATGATTTTCTTATCAATTACTTTAGATACATAGATACCTAGAAGAAAGTCAGCCTTTGTAGACTTAGCCTAACTGTTGACTGCCAAATGCTATGGTAAGGTAATACAGGATATTAAAGCTGTCCAGACTTGTGACTATCTTGACATGATCCCCCTAGCTGGGGTGTCGAACCCAGGTGACACCTCATGTTCTGAGCTTAGGCCGGTAACATTAATGATGATCCAAAATGATCTCATCTTGACATCCTTTCATGTTTGCAAAGACCCTGTCTCCAAATAAGGTCACATTCACAGGTTCTAGGGTTAGGACATGGACGTTTGTTTTGGGAAGCCACAACCAAAGCCACTGTACATATTCTAGTGCAGTAGTTCTGAGAGTGAGTCTGTTATTTTCATAATAATATTAAGACGCTATTGGCTTGTTACATGGGGTTGATACGGGCACTGATGGTACAAAAGAGTAGCGGGCAAAAGTGCAATTTTCTGAGCATGAATAATGTATTGACACCAACTGCACCTGAGAAGGCAAGGTGGGAACAGTGTGGGGAGAGAGAAGTGGAGAAGCAGGTCTCTTCTGGAGCTGGGTAAGTGGGAGCCATAGTGAACCATGGCAGGACTAAGCAGGAACAAACCCTGAGGCCAAGGCAAAGTGACAGCTCTCGTTGAGTGGGTAGGGATATGCAGTAGAGTAGCCTAAAGGCAGGTGTCAGAGAATCTGTGATCAGAGACTAGGGGTGCAGAAGAAATGATCCAGCCTCTGGATCATGGCTACCAGACTGGGCCTCTTTTTTCCAGGTGCAAATTTTGGAGGACCTAGGGTATAAGATAAAGATATAGTCACCATGGCAAATTCCAAGTTTTGTCAAAGGCAGGGAATAGAGTGTGTACTCTCCAGAGGGACTACGGTAGCAAGCAACTCTTATAATGCCTAGATGTGCGGAGGCTGGAGGCTGAGGGCAGACTTGCTTGGGTTTTGTCTTAGCCTGAGTTTCTCCAAAGGCAAGGATTTGGGTGCAAGTAGTTAGTCAGAAAGTGATCCCTGGAAGGGTGGTGGTGAGACAGTGAGACCTGGAAGGAAGGAAAGGAGCCTTTAATGAGTGAGTTATAACAGGGGGCAACCAGGGCTCAGTCACTCCAGGGACTGTGCAGAATAGCTGGGATTCTCTCACGGAGAGGCAAGACAGTTGGGGTATGTATCTACCAATTCCAGAACTTCTCTGGTTGAAGGTTGCTCTTGGGAACTCAACGCCATAGTGGCTTTCATTGTCAGGGAAAACCATGTGGAGAGAAATGCAGGAATTCAATGTATAGAACTCTCCATAGGTGGGGGTACTGAGAACTTGGAATCTCCTTTCCCTGGTTTATTAGTCATGTGACTTTTATTCTCTGTGTTTCAGTTGACTCATCTATGGAAGCAGGATGATAGTGATCAAACCTTATAGGGTTTCAATGAGAGTTAAATGACAAAAGACATATATGTGAACTACTTAAAAAATTCCCAGGAACAGCCTTAATAATATGGTTATCATGGGGATGCCTGGGTGGCTCAGTGGATTAAGCATTCAACTCTTGGATTCAGCCCAGACCATGATCTTAGGGTTGTGAGATCCAGGTCGGTCTCTGTGTTGGGCGTGAAGCCTGCTTAAGATTCTCCCTCTCTCTCCCTTTGCCCCTTCCTCTCTAAAAAATAATAGTACAGTTATCATGTGACCTCTGCATTGCTCAATTAATTATATTTATCTCTTTCTTAAACTTTATAAAAGTGATCATTTATTTGGTGTTAGTTGCTTTTTTTTTTTTTTAAGCAATCTAATGGTTTTTCCTCTTAAAAGATTTTTTCAGTTTCACTAGCATTCACGGTTGTGAATTTTGTTCTATCATTCATCATTATTTGTTATCTGGGAGGTCTTCCATTAAACTGAGCTGACTTCAGTGTTCTGGAAACTTCAAAATATTCACTGCTGTTGCAAGCAGAAAAACAACTAAAATGTCTTTCACTTCACTTCTCCCTGAATGGCAACACAAAATGTAATAAATGTAGTTGTATTTTCTAACTATAATATGGATCTTTAGAGACACTCTGCATATATTTAGTGGAAGTTTACCTTGATAAACACAGATTTTTACATTTTTGATTGGTTGTTTGATTTTTGCCTCAGCATCAACTAAGGTGGAGCTAATATTACAACCTCATAGATAGTTTGTTGTGCTTAGCAATTGTTTGGATGTGAATCAAATTCCCTCCCACAAATCCATCTACAAGTTGTGAATGATTCAGGGCCATAAAGTACCTCTCACCTCCCCTGTTTACATTTTTTGCTCTCAAAATAATGCCTTAAACTGTGTATCTTGAATATCAACACTCAATGTACACAGTTTCCCTCCCCAAAATGAGCATAGCTTTGCAGTTAAGGCTAAAGGATTCCGGGTCAGATTATATGAATACAAATTTTGGCTTTGCCATTTATTAGCTGGTGAACATGGGCAAGTAATTTAATCTCCCTTTGCATCTGTATCCTCATCTGTACAGTGGAGATATTAATAGGACTTCATAAATTTGCTATGAAAACTCAATGAGCTAATATTTATAAAGTGCTGAGAACAGCACCTATCTCTTAAACGCTATTTAAGATTTCGTTAACTTAAAAACTTTATATATATTGACTATTTAGTATTTAATAGCTATTTAGTATTTAATATGTACTTTACCTTTTATAATTGACTGATTGCTTTTATCAAGTGAAAATCAGGGCAAGAAATCATTTATTTTTATTGAGATTGTCATTATTCCTCATTATTCTTTGTCTAGAAAATTACAGTGAATATCTAAGGGGTCTCATTTCTAACCTCCTCTCTTTCTAGACCATCTCATCTATTGCTATTAGTAGCTTTGGTCATATCGCTAGATTTTCCAAAAATTTTAATGGCTCCCCATTTCCATTATGAGACTTCACTAAGTTTTATACAGAAAAACCTTTCCTAATTACACAGGAAAATGAACGTGTGCCCCGTGATAAATAAACTAAAACAACAAAGCCCAAGTAAGAAATTTCTTTGAACTCTGAGCCCCTAAGATTTATGTCAAATTTACATTCTAATCCATAACATAGTTATACTTATTTTAACTCAGAAAACATTTTACATTTCTTGTCATCAGGAAAGTTTTAAAGATTTTTCCTACTTGTTTCCTTGGTTAATTGATACAAGCTATTGCATCAAGTATATCAATTTTGGATAATTAGACTGAATAGCAGAGACCTGACATTTCCCACTAGGCAATTTCTTTGTGCTAGGGGTGTCACGATATTTCTAAAATTCAGACAGTTAAATATATGGATATGATTTTTTAACTGCTTTGGGAGAGCTATGTTGGATAATCATTAAGTAGAGATGCCCTGGACGCTGACAAAGAGAATGAACATTTTCAGACTACGGTTGATTAAAATGTTAATACATCTGTCTTCATACTAACAAGTTGTTAAGATTGCAAGCAATAGAAAATCAACTCAAACCAGCTGAAGTGGAGAAGGACTTCATAGCTTAGTAAGTTTAAAGTCCAAGGTTGCAGCTGACTTTATCTATGACTGTTTCCCAGGACTCCAGTCATCAGAGCTTTGCTCTCCATTTCTGGGACAGGATTTTTGCACGTGGCAATCAAGATGGTGGTTATGATAAATTGTACAATGGAAAAGAGCTCATTTTCCCTATTACCTCTAGCAGAAAGTGCTGGACACAAGACCAGATTTGCTCAAATCCATTTCTCGTTTTTTTTTTTTTTGAAGATGTATTTATCTGAGAGAAAGAGAGAGAGAGGGAAAGAGAGAGAGAGGGAACAAGTGTGCATATGTGTGAACTAGCATGTGAAGGGACAGAGGGAGAGAGAGAGAGTCTCAAGCAGACTCTGGGCTGAGTGCAGAGCCTGGCATGGGGTTTGATTTCACCACCCTGAGACCACGACCTGAGCCAAAATCAGGAGTCGGATGCTTAACTGACTGAGTCACCCAGGCGCCCTCATTTTCCCTTTAATCACTGACCAAGTGGGTAGGATGCAGTGATTGACCAGAACTTGACTGAATGCCGTACCAATGGCCTGAGAAGGCCAGTTTGTTTGTCACCCTCTCACCCCTCCATAGCCCACAACTCTAGAGTGACCAATTCTTCCCATTTTCCCAGGTCTATGGGGTTTCCCATACACAGAACTTGGAATGCTCAAGCTGGGCAGGGCATACCAGGACAGTTGGTTCCACTGCCTCATCACCCAAAGGTAGACAGAAAAGAGTGCTAGGCAGATCTGTAGCTACTACCCTATGCCAGGAATCTAATTGCTTGTAGTTTATTGGCAGACTGAACTAATTTCTGATCATTCCATCTCCCTTATTATCTCAGGATACATGTCAAGTGATGTTTTTTAGTGAAAAGAGTTGACTGGTGATTTTTAGCTTAGTGCCGGTCTTTTAAAATCTGATGTGTAAATGAACCAAGAGTCTCAAACAACTCATGGTTCCACCATGAACTCTCTTCCAATTCAGAATTGATTTTCACAAAGCGGTCTTGTCATGTGCAGGGAAAGTACTAGCATAACTTTGTAATTATCATTTGGAAGTTTAGCTTTTTAAATGCAAATTAAATCAAATTTATAAGAAAATTTTATTAGTAAAGTAGACGTGTAAAGAGTTCATTCACTTAATCCAAGTTTTACCCTTTGTCATGGCATTTACTTTTTTTCATGAAGAAAAATAATCTAGTCTTAAGATTTTGACCAGCAGCTACTCCTGGCTTTGACCAGTAGCTACTCCTGGCTAAGCCAGTATATATATATCTGCGTAGTAAAGCAAGCTTTCAAAATCAGCATGTTTATTATAAATTTGGCTTAAGGGCCTGGGTGGCTCAATTGGGTAAGCCTCTGCCTTCCTCTCAGGTCATGATACCAAGGTCCTGGGATCAAGCCCATACAGGTCTCCCGCTCAGTGGAGAGCCTGCTTCTCCCTCTCCCTCTGCTGCTCCCCCTTGTTTTTGCTCACTCTCTCTGTGTCAAATAAATAAATAAAATATTTTTAAAGCAATATTTACTTCTTTACTAGCCCTCTGAGAAAATACTAAGACAGATTATTTGCATGAAGTGTTCTTGGAGGAAGAGTCTTGATGTGGGTCACCATTCCTGGAGTTTTGTCATATATTTGGTTTCATCTCTACATATTCCCATACATTTGTGTCTGGAAAATGCTATGTGCTAAAATCCTTGCCTATTTGGTTGAAAATATTTCTTCCAGTTATTAATCAACACATATATTTGCAGGTATCACCATTACAAATATTATAAATAATTTCCTAATCAAAAACAACTATTTGTTCATTCAACTATGAGAAAACGAACTAGACTATGTATGATCTTTTGGAAAATCCTACTCAAATGTGTTTGTTAACTCTGTCATTTTTGAAAGAGCACATTTTTCAGATTGGCAGCCTCTTTTTGACCTACATAGATTTTGAAATATCTACTATTTGGTTTATCACCAGTTTTTCATATTTTTAAGTAAATGTCAGTTTCCAAGGTAATCAAAAACCAATCTTAAAGCCTTATACAATTTTTAATTGATGTGTGCATTTTATTGTAACACTCCAGTTGGGGCCTCTCTATATAATTTTAAAAAGCAATCATAGTTTTTCTTAAAAGTTTACAAATAGGATTTGAAGAGACTCTTCAAATATAAGTGGTTTCGGGCAATTACTGTTCAATTTTCTCAAAAACCAGAGATACCAACCTGATGTATATAGGCTCATTCATACATCCACAATAATGGAAATTTGTATTAAAGTTAACATTGGATTACATCCTGTACATTTTAGATGAACCTTATTTAGCTTATTGAAATGGTGATTGGAACATATCACTGTTAAAATAATTACAGGGAGATTTGGGTAGTTCTTGCTATCAATAACCTCAGTAATTTCAGGTTTTCCTGAATTTCTTCTATTCTCACAGTTTCAAACTTACACCTGAAACTTACTCTTTGTGGGGTGCCTGGGTGGCTCAGTCAGTTAAGTGTCTGCCTTTGGTTCAGGTCGTGATTCCAGAGTCCTGGGATTGAGCCCCACATCAGGCTCTCTGCTAAGTGGGAAGCCTACTTCTCCCTCTCCCTCTACCTGCCTCTCTCTCCCTCTCTCTCTCTGCCAAATAAATAAAATCTTTAAAAAAAAAAGAAAATACAATTCTAAATATTTTAAAAGTATTACAGTTAAAGGTAGTGTGGTAGTCAGCCTTCAAAATGGTCCCCATCATTGCCTCTAGTTTTCTAAGCCCTTGTGTAGTCCCCTCCCACACTGACCTGTGTGAATAATGAGACTATTGTGGAAATTACGGCATGTAACTCTTGTGATTAGGTCATAAAAGACGTTGCAACTTTTTCTGTGGCCTTGAATCATTCACTTTGAAGGAAGTCCACTGCCCTATCATGAAGACAATCAAGTAACCCTACAGAGAAATTCATGGGATAAGGAACTGAGGCTTCCTGCCAACGAAATGTGAATGAGATCCTCCAACATGGGTCAAGTCTCCAGATGATGCAGTCCTGGCTGACACCTTACTGCTTTAGGCAAGAATCTGAGCCGAAATCCTCCAGTTAAGCCCCTCTCAAATTCCTGGCCCACCAGAATCTGTAAGGTCATAAATATGTGTTGTTGCTTTAAACCGTTAAGATTGAGGCAATCTGTGGAGTGCCTGGGTGGTGTTGTCAGTTATGCGATGGACTCTGGTTTCAGCGCAGGTTCTGATCTCAGGGTCATGAGATGACCCATGCTGGTCTCTGCGCTCAGCACTGAGTCCCCTTGAAATTCTCTCTCCCATTCATGCTCTTTCCCTCTCTCTCAAGTAAATATATAAATCTTAAAAAAAAAAGACTAAAGTAATTTATTACTCAGCAATAGGTAACTAAAACAGAAAATGAGACAGAAACCAAAGTTTCAAAACACAAACTTTTTGTACTTTTTTCTTATCAGTAAACTCAACTGCTAAATGAAATGGAGATGTGCCATTTGGAATAAAACATCCATTCACAGGCAACTGGGCAGGAATTGATGTTGTGGGAGTCACTGGATAATTCTTGTCAGAAGAAAATTTTCAACAGTTTTTCATAAGGTGGGGAATTTATTTTTGAAAATACCAACTGGGTAGATCCTTGCAGCCTGGACAAGAAATCACACTCTAATACCATGGCTCTCAGTGATATCTTCATGGTCTTTCTCACCACAATCTATTTCATCTTGGACACATTTGACAGGAAAACATTACTGGAATCCCTGGTAACATCAAAGTACCAAATTTTCCAATCATTCATGCACAGAAAATCTTCCATTTTTCCAGGCTTTTATGGAAAATAAGATATTGGCTACCATGAAAAAGTGGTATATTATTTATTTTCCTTGATGAATGTGTGTGACAATACCTTTTGTTTTTTTAAGATTTATTTATTTATTTTTAGAGAGAGAGAGTGCACATTGTGGGGCAAGGTGCAGAGGGAGAGGGAGAGAGAGAATCCCAAGCAGAATCGCTGCTGAGCATGGAGCCCAACAAGAGGCTTAATCTCATGACACTGAGATAATGACCTGACCTGAAATCAAGAGTTGACACTTAACCAACCTAGTCACACAGGCACCCCTGGGACAAAACCTTTTTAGGGATTACAAATTCTAACAAGAACTCCCTCATGTAGGTCCCAGGAACCAGCTGAACTGGCCTGGCTGCAATTACTAAGTTCAGTCTGTCATTTATTTCATGCCTCTACATCCAGATTCTTTCTTATCTTGTGGGATTCCCTCTCTCCTTCTCCCTGCTGAAATCACACCCCTGCTCCCACATACCTCATTTGCTCATATGTCAAGAAGCTTCTCTTCAATCTGCCATGTAAGAGTAAACTTTTCTACCTTGGACCATACCCTTTTATGAACGTTCCCACGTTTAGCATTGTAACATATACATTTTTGGAGTTGGGAATTTAGAGTTAAATTCTAAAAGAATTTAAGTAATTTCTGGATTTGAATTACCCTTTATAGAGCTTATCTCAAATTCTTAAAAATGGCAAGAGATGGGGCTCCTGGGTGGCTCAGTGGGTTAAGCATCTGCCTTTGGCTCAGGTCATGGTCCCGGGGTCCTGGGATCGACTCCTGTGGTAGGCTCTGGGGAGGCTACTTCTCCCTCTGCTGCTCCTCCTGCTTGTGTTCTCTCTCTCTCTCAAATAAATAAGTAAAAATCTTTTTTAAAAAATGCTAGGAGACTTGAAGGTATTTTCCAGTTGAAGGGTTACACAAGTAAGTCTTTCTGCACTCCAGGGACATACTAAGAATTTAGGAGAACTGACATCATTGGTGCTACAGAGTTGGGCAGAGCCCTCCTGATAAGCAGAGTCACAGAAACTTCACAATAATTTGTGAACCTTCAACCCTATCCCCAGTTGAACTTCTAGCCCCCTGCTTCAGCAAAGCATTCTACTCTTCAAGAACCTCTCTTTGAGTTTTTTACATCAGAAACCAGTAAGAAAATATTTACTCACAGAAATAATTTTATAACAAATTTGCTGAGACAGGTAGGTCTATATCATCATCTATTAATTTCCAGAGCCATCTATGAATATATATCTATATATTCATATATGTTTGCTACATGTTTGAAGATGAAGCCTCTTCACCTTCTAATGGACTTCATTTGATCTTTACCAAAAAGAAAAAAAAGTCATTGGTGATGAGTGATGGGATTTGATTTTGCCCTCCTTACAAGTTGATAACTTAGCCTGTTTCTGTTTCACAGATTCCTGAGTCAGAGAAAAAGAACTTTTTACCCGTGACACATGTTTGCAGTGATTCCCCATTGCCTCCCAAATCTCATGAGGATTGAGGTATAAGAGAAAAACAGAGGTTGGGGAACTCTTCATTTTATAGCAAGCAATAAGCAAACCTCTTCCTGGAAGGAGACATTATTTCATTCCTCAAAGTTGCTTGTTGCAAACATAACCCCGAGAAACAACCCAAGCAAAGAATTTTCAAGGTCTTACATTCTTGGCATACTCGAGACTCGCTAAGACTTAGCGAGACTCTTGGAGGAGTATCTCTCCCAACAATCATTATTAATCCCCTTTATTTAAACTGAAATACTGACTCCCAGAGAAGTCAATAGATCACTTTACATACACATAATATCAGAACTTCTGTTTTCTTATTCTAAATTGGTGTTACTCTCAATAGACCTGTAGTATCTAATCTGTAAAATATTTTATTAATAATTTTTAATTTTGATATAAGATTTTAAATAATATTTAGATATTAATAAAATATCAAATATAATAAATAATTAATAGAACCATTAAAAACATAATCACTTATAATTATTCAATGTTATTTTAAAATATTATTTTACATAAAATATTGTGAAATATATATTTTCCGAATATAACTTCACCCATTTCTTTCTTTCTTTCTTTCTCTTTTTTTAAGATTTGCTTTATCTGAGAAAGAGAGAGAACATGGGTTGGGGGCAAAGTGGGAGGGAAAGAATCTCAAGCCAACTCCAATTGAGGGTGCAGCCCAAAGCAGAGCTTGATCCCACGGAAGGCCTCAGTCTCACAACCCATGAGATCCTGACCTGAGCTGCAATCAAGAGCCAAATGTTCAACTGACTGAGCTTCCCAGGTGCCCCTAAATTCACCTGCTTCATTTTCCTTTTTAAAGTGTGGTGAAAAAATAATGAATACTGTTTTTCTGAAAATAAATAAATTGGGGAAAAAAATGTGGCTACTAGACAATTTTTAATTATATATATTTTATGATCACATATATATTGTATTTCTATTGGAAAACACTGCAATATACCATAACTCTTTTATCCTCTATTTCCCTTTTAGTCCTTTGTTCCTAAATTTTTCCCATTTTTCCGCAGTTATAACATACATATTACAAATGCACCATGTACTAATCTTAAGTATAGAACTTGCTATATTTTTTTAACCTATGCGTATTTTGTTATAATTGAATAAGGAAAGAGTTAAGGGTTAGTCAGGGAAAGGTAGGGGGACCCTGAAACTATTCTTAGCAGGCAGAAGTGCTAAGACAGAGTGAACAAGAGATAAGAAAACAGACCACCTGGCCCTAAATATTAGGGAGTATTTTTCTTTGGTGGCTACATTGTATCACAGAAAGTGGCCAAACCTCAAAGAATTAAGTCATTAAGGGTATTATCAATAGTCCATACTCAAACCGAGTCGGCACACCAAGAAACTCAAGGCCACAAGCTTCCCAGTCAGTTCTCAATAAAGACTGCCTGCCACTAAAAGTGCTCAGTGGCAACCCATTTGGGACCCCTTTCACTCTAGAGAGCTGCTTCTTTGCTTTCTGCTCTCACCTTCACTTAATAAACTTTCACTTCACTTCACCCTTTAGTGTCTAGGAGATTCATTCTTCAACTTCGTGAGACAAGAACCCTGCAATCCGGTAACATAATCACCTCTCAGATCAAGATGCAGAATGTTCCCTCTTACTCGGTATCCACTGACTCCTATTCTTTGTGAAAACTTATATTACCATTAGTAAGTTTTCCCTGTATTGGCACATCATATATATAGAATCACTCTTTTGTGTCTTGTGCTCAACATAGTTTTTTGGGGACTTATCCCCATTGTTGAGTCAATCAGTAGTTATTTTTTATTGCTTTGCAGAATTCCATTGTATGGCTTTATTTCCAGTTGGTAGGCACCTGGGGTGTTTCCAGGTTAGGCTATCTTGAATAAAGCTGCTCTGAACATTTGTGTACATACTTAACCTATGAGGAGGGATTGATCTACCTTTGGTAAGTCATCTAATGCCTCTCTTCCACTCTAGTATTTTAACATAGTGCCCTATTTGATGAGTATTTATCAAAGTATGGTTTCAAACTAGCAGTGATTTGTCTCTTAGTCTTCAAATGGAAAATAAGGTTCCGTGTCATAATAATGTCTGCTCATAGTTTCCACTATCATCACAAATAATGAACGAATAGGTCAGGAAGTCAGTCTCCTGTACTTAAATGTTCTATTTCGGTCTTGTTGCCAGTTAAAAATAGACTTGTACTACCAGATACATTTTAGTGACTGATTATGAAAGAATGTAGATATTTCCTACGCTGTTTTTTTCCCAAGATTCCTACCCATTTCCTTCTTCTCCTTATCATTTTCTTTTTAATAATAATGCAGAGGGGTGTCTGGATGACTCAGGCAGTTAAGAAACTGACTCTTGGCTTCAGTACAGGTCGTGATCTCAGGACTGTGAAATCGAGCCCCACATCAGGCTCCACACTCAGCACAGAGTCAACTTGAGATTCTCGGCCTCTCCTTCTGCCCTTACCCCTGCTCACATGCTCTCTAAATAAATAAATAAATAAAATAGTAATTAAGAGAAAAGCACGTTCTAAGAGGAAATATTATAGAGAAACTCAAAGAAAATCTATGTCATTCAAGGAGTGTTATTATTTTGGTAGTTAATCAAAAAATTTTTTTTTCATCTTCCATAGAAGCCAGACATCCTCTGTTTTAATCATGCATCTGAAATCATGAGACAGATTGGAGACTTAACCTCAGAGCCTCAGCTTTTTTGCCTCTAAAATGAGGATTCAATACCTTCCATATGGGATTGCTTGGAGGAGTAAAAGACCTAGCATAAGTGAAGCTGAGCTCCTCAGGCAACAGCCTTTGTAAAACAGTTCTCATTGGACGCTTACCTTCTTCCTACATGAGCTGCTGTTTGTGTTTCCTGTTCTTTGTCTCTCTGAGAACTTGGGTTTTGTCAGGTTATCTGTCTGCTAAGTTTTCTAAACTGTGTGCTTAGGCATCCCGGGGTGCTGCGGCAAGCTCACCTAGAGCAATCCAGGATATTTCAAATTTTAGAGGGAAACAGTATACCTGGTATCTTTCAGACATGATGTGAACCATACTGGCTCCAGAAAGTTCACAGTTTCAACATTAAATTGTGGTACATGTCTTTCATTGATGTCATATCTTTGCAAGGCTGTTTTCTGTGCAGCATGGAAGTCCATGTACAACAGAATGAAGATGGCAGAGTCAATCCCATCTGAATCATGGTTTGAGAAATTGCACAGTGCCAAGAGGTACAGACATTTCATAAGTACCTAAGTGTGGTTATTGGAAAATAAAATAAAAAATGTGTTTTTCTCTGGGCGCCTACATGACTCAGTGGACTGAGCATCTGACTTTTTCTTGTTTCTGCTCAGGTCATGATCTTATGGGTCACGAGATTGAGCCCTGCCTTGGGCTTCACGCTCAGCATGGATTCTGCTTGGAATTCTTTCCCTCCCCCTCTCAGGAATCTCTCTCTCTCTCAAATAAATAAATAAATCTTTAGAAATATATTTTTCTCAATTTCTGTGTATTATTTTTCATAAGTCTACTAAGATATGAATACTCATTAAGTTGTTTGGATCTTACTATTCAGTAGGTGGTATTTCAGTAGGTGGTATTTATTTTTTGGTTGTTGTTTAGAGGTGTGTAAAAAAATGACTGAGATACTAACTGTTGTGAACTAGAAAGTCTGAGAACTTTCTGTTCTAATGATGTTTAACCTATGATAGACAACAGTGATATAGAGAAATATGTAGATTTTATATTTTATAGTATTACAACAGTCAGAGGACTACATTTTTTAAAAGATTTTATTTATTTATTTGACAGACAGAGATGACAAGTAGGCAGAGAGGTAGGCAGAGATAGAGGGGGGAAGCAGGCTCCCTGCTGAGCAGAGAGCCCGATGTGGGGCTTCATCCCAGGACCCTGAGATCATGACCCGAGCCTAAGGCAGAGGCTTTAACCACTGAGCCACCCAGATACCCCAAAACTACATTTTATAGATAAACTATTCCCCAGGAAACCACTTCCTTAATTAGTTAATTCCTATGAACCCTCAAATCTCAATTTAAAGATAACCTCTTGTAGGAAGCCCTCCCTGATTAACAACTCCCCTACTCCCATTCTTGGTACTTTCTAAATAAGTAACCTCTCAGCTAGGCTTCCAAAAATCCTTTGCTCATCCCACTGTAGCATCCTGGAAATACTGATTTTTTATTTTTATATTTATTTTCGTGGATGGAGATTTAAGTGAACTTTGTATCAGTGGACTCTGGCAATGTCTGGCATGTAACAAGTGCTCAGAAGATATTTGTTGATGAGTTAACAAAACACACACAGGTGTATATGGGTAATAGTAACCAGAGTTTACCAAGCATTTATAAGTACTTCCAGGGTTATTCAAACACCACAGTATTATCATATAACTTGAGGACTATTTACTTTTCCTATGACTTAAAGATTATCTAGTGTGATCCCCGAGTTCAGAAAGATGAATGGAGGGCCAAGAGCAGTGGTCACTTTTGGTTATAGGAACACTCACTAAAATTTCTAAAACTAATAACCATACCATACTAAATAGGGTGGAGAATGTGGAGTAACTGGAACTCTCAAACTGGTCAGATTGTTAAGGTAGTCCAGCCACTTGGAACAACAATTTGGCAGTTTCTCCCAAAGTTAATACCTGTGTATCTGAAGACCTGGTAATTCCAGTCCTTGGTGTTTACCCAAGAGAAACGAAAACATGTGTCGTCGACACCATGACTTATACACTAACCGTTATAGCGGCTTTATATGTAATTATTAAAAAGCTGAAAATGCAAAGGTCTATACACAGATGAATGGGTCAACAATTGTACTGCTTCCATACAATGGAATTCTACCCAGCAATAAAGAAGGACTACTGAAATACCAACTGTACTGGGTGGATCTTGAAACATTACGCTAAGGGGAAGAAGTCTGGCTCCAAAGACTACAGACTGTATGAAGGAATGTGATGTTAAAGAATGGGAAAAACTAGGGGCACCTGGGTGGCTCAGTGGGTTAAAGCCTCTGCCTTAGGCTCGGTCATGATCTCAGGGTCCTGGGATGGAGCCCTGAATTGGGCTCTCTGCTCAGCAGGGAGCCTGCTTCCCCCCTCTATCTCTGCCTACTTCTCTGCCTACTTGTGATTTCTCTATCAAATAAAAATCTTAAAAAAAAAAAAGAACGGGGAAAATCTACGCTAAGGTAATAGAAATTAGATTAGAATTGCTTGGGAGGGAGTGGTTATTGACTGGGAAGTTCCTAGAACTTATCAGAGTGGTGGAAATGCGCTGTATATTCGTCAGTGCTGTCCTTACCCTGGTGAATACACTTGCCCAAAACTCATGGGCTGTACACTTAAAATACGTGTATTTTATTCCATGTAAATTAAACCTCAGTTAAAAACAAAAAGAATTAGGGGCGCCTGGGTGGCTCAGTGGGTTAGGGCCTCTTCCTTCGGCTCAGGTCGTGATCCCTGGGATCAAGCCTTGCTTCCGGCTCTCTGCTCCGCAGGGAGCCGGCTTCCTCCTCTCTCTCTCTCTCTCTCTCTCTGCCTACTTGTGATCTCTCTCTGTCAAATAAATAAAATCTTTAAAAAAAAAAAAATTACATGGTGACCCAACCGACGATTGTGGCTGGAAGCAGGAGTCATGGTGTTCTACGAGGAAGTGTATTCTTACAAGGTTAAAACAAACAAAAAAAACGAGTGTGGAGATGGAGAAGTGGGATTTCCTCGTGCCAGAAACTTTCCCAGGTACTGATTGCAAGCAAAAGAAAACTTCTCTATTTTACAGAGTGAGGGAAGGACGCTGTGATAGTGCGTGCCCGATATGGGCCAGCCTCTTACAGGGGTGCTGACCGAGTTCGACCCCAGCTCCCGCCAGGGGTCCCACTACGCCCAGAAGATTCCTCCCGACCAGCCGCCGCCGGGAAGCGGCAGCCGAGAAAGGCGGGCGCTTGCCGGCGTCGCGCTGACGTCATGCGCGTGCTGACGTAGCCGGCGGCCGCGGCCTCTAAAGCGGGCTGGGTGGCGGGGGGCGCCGAGTTTGACTAGTTTGGGGGCCGCTCGGCGTCTGGCGCTAGTCCCGCCGCGCCCCGCGAGCCGCGCGTCGGCCGGACCGAGCGCGTCCCGCCCGTTCCCGCGGGGACCCGCTCTGGCGGCTGGGCGGCGCTCGGCAAAAGTTGGTCGCTCCCGGGCGGGCGGGCGGCCATGGAGCCCCGCAGCATGGAGTACTTCAGCGCCCAGGTGCAACAGAAGGACGTCGGCGGCCGTCTGCAGGTCGGCCAGGAGCTGCTGCTCTATCTCGGCGCCCCCGGCGCCATCCCGGACCTGGAGGAGGACCTGGGCCGCCTGGGCAAGACGGTCGACGCGCTCACCGGCTGGGTGGGCTCGAGCAACTACCGGGTAAGCGGCGGCGGCGGCTGCGCGGCCGGGCCGGGCACGCCCTCTCCGGCCAGCCCTTTAATCCCGGACGTGCGCCAGCCCCCAGGCCAGCCCCCGGGGCGCGCTGGGCGCCTCGGAACCGCCCGGTGAAGGGGAAACCTGTAGGCTCTGGAGTCCTTGGACGCGAGCCGGGGGACTAAGTTTTCCCCAGCTGTGAACAATGACAAATTCAGCGATTCCGTGACACAGTGCGGAGTTTTTTGGCATTAGGACACAATGTTTAATCACCTATTTTAAAAAATCATCGATGCTTTGCATACATGAAGTGCTTGAAGACTGCATTTGTACCTACCTTGTAAACACTAGATAAGGACGGGACATTAGGATACAATTTTTAAGTTCAAAAGAGTGTGTCAAGTTAATCCCTTTTAATTAGTGCTTTTTATCCTACTTAATTTTGTTTCTTTTTTTCTTTTATACATTTTGAGTCTGGAAGGTTGTGCTCTTTGTCTCTAAGGGATCTTTAGAGCTTAGTCGGGTGCCTGATTAAGTTTACCGTTAATCTAATACAAAGATGCTGACCACAGGGCATTATGTATTTGTTTTTGATTTATTGTCTACAGAAAGCAGTTGAACGCTCCTTGTTAATTTGTTTTGCTGCACTTGAAGACTGACTCGGATTTGAAACCTGTGTGCTAGTAGGTGACCTAGTGAAACGTGTCTTGGTGGGTTAGCTGATGATGAAAAAATTCCGAGTTCCGAGAAGAATGAGTGTTTTTTTGAACAGCTGTTAGTAGGCAGGCTGTAATAAAGCTAGGTTGAGAAACCAGGTAAATGTTCTGTAATTAGCCTGTACTGTAGTTTTTAGCAGTTATTTATCTTTCCAGTCTTCTGGTGGCAGTGTTGCTTTAAAATGCTGGCTCAAATCTACAGATGAAGTGATTCTAAGTAATTTATACTAATAATCCTGCGAATAGGCTGTACTTTGAAAGCTGTATTCTCATAGAGTAGAAAGTCAAACTCTACATTTACTGTGCAAATTTAATGGCGAAACTTACATGAGTTTTGGAAGGGGTTGACTTTTAGGAAGTTAATAAACCATATGGGAATTAACCAACTTGATGCTCTGTTACATACTATTGCATTATTTTTCTTTTTTTAAAATTTTAGAAAACGTTAATGTTTAATACTATATCAGTACTATTTGGGAGGTTATTATTTCTTTGGGAGAAACAAGCTAAATTTACTTACACTGTAAGGATGTATGTACACTCAAGATAATTGATTATATGTTGCAACATAAGCTGTTGTAGAAAGTCAGCTCTTCCACAATGCTTGCTTTCCTTTCCAAGTGAAGGATGTTACCTTCTATGCTGGCCATAGGGTGTTCGCTTTGCCACAGGGAGTTGGCTTTGGACCGTTTCACTCTTCAGATGTACCATCATGTCACCTTCTGTGTCGGCCATGGTGAGATGGCTTTGGACCATTTCACTCTGAAGATGTGCCATCAGTGCATTTGAACAGTCCCATCTCTTGAAACACATCTTGTGGCTTCTGTGATACCACAGTATCCCAATTTTTCTTTAATGTCTTTAAGCACTGCTTCTTAGTGCTGTGTTTTCCTTTCAGTTAGTCCTTAAGAATTAGAATCTGTTAGGAATCTGATGCAGGTTCTCATCTCCTTACTACACATTCTCTCCATGCTCCTTACTAGATACCGTAGTTCATACCGCTGCTATGAACAGTGAAGTTTCCAGAATCAGAATGAAACTGCCGCAGGCTTCTGCAACCTTATCTACACACTCCCTTACAGCTGTACCGTATGTTCTGCCTTCTTCTCTGTTTCACTTACTGAATCAGTCCCTCTACATGAGTGTTGGATTCCATAGTCTCTTGCCTACTTAAGGTTATTTATTCATCAATTCTACTTTCTCCTTCTTGAATCATTAGTTCTCTTCTTTCTACTGAATGCTGTATATAAATTTTCCGATGTTGTTAGAGAGCATTTGGGTTAGTTTCCTTTTCGGGTTTTAAAAACTAAGTTATCAAACTAGGTCATCATTTTTTATCCAAGGTGCAATGACACATATTTAAGTCTTTAAGAAAAAAGTGTATCATGGAATTTTTTTGAACATGCACAAAATAGAGAATTGTACTTACATTTCTTTCTTTTTTTTTTTTTTCAAAGATTTTATTTATTTATTTGACAGAGATCACAAGTAGGCAGAGAGGCAGGCAGAGAGAGAGAGGGAAGCAAGCTCTTCACCGAGCAGAGAGCCTGATGCGAAGCTCTATCCAGGACTCTGAGATCATGACCTGAGCCAAAGGCAGAGGCTCAACCCACTGAGCCACCCAGGTGCCCCCGTACTTAAATTTCAAACTGTGCTGAACAAAATAAAATTTTCTTCAGATTTGATAGTATTTTAGAATTTGAGTATCTTAATAATCATCATTACTTCCAAAAATTTGAGTGATTATACTATATGCTGGGTATTGTTCTAGATACTGAAGATCCAGCTATGAGTAAGACTAATAAAGCTCATTCATTTAGCTTCATTTGGATATTTATTGAGGACCTACCATAAGCAGACAGTCTTCTAGGCACTTCAGATCTGGTAGTGGGAAAACCAAAATCCTTGCCTTTGTGGACTTAAGATTCTAGTGGAGGTGGAGAAATACACAAAGATAAATAACTAGAATCTATAGTATGTTACAGGAGGTAAGTGCTTTGGAGAAAAAAGCAGTGAAGGTAATAGGGAGTGTTGGGCAGGATGCAGGTAGTCAAGAAAGTGAGGTGAAATTGGGTATGGTGTGAAATAAATATAGGAGTGAATAATGATTTAGGCAGAGGAAACTGCAAATGTGGAGGCCCTAGTTCTGTGGAGGAACATAAAGAAGGACAACATGGCTAGAATTTATAAGTGAGTGAGGTGTTAAGAAGGATGAAATTGGGGGGCAGGTGGAAAGAGCCTTATAGGATTTTATTCTAAGTCATTGGAGGATTTTATGTGGAGGGGTGGCTGCTTTGTGGAGAGTAGACGGTAAAGGAGCAACAGAAGAACCAGTGAGATGATGGTGGCTAAGACTGGTTTGGTAGCAATGGCCATGTTGAGAAGTGGAAGATATTGAGATACACTTTGGTGATAGAGCCAAGTGGACCTCCTGTCAGGTTGAGAGAGAGGAATTAAGGAGAATTGCCTTTCTCAAGTGCCTGTCATATACTGGGCAAATTGATGGAGGAGTTTACTTAAAAATCAAAGGAATTGGAATTTCTTAAGATTCCCCTTCGGGTATGTACCCACCCCCCAGAATTTATACCCATAGCAGGCTCTCAGTGTTTGTTAAATCTAAATTAAAGCATGTTTGTCCCTTGATTTATCAGCTGAAAAACTTACGTACTAAAACCATGCAAAAGAAGGGTTCTAGGCTGATAATTTCAAACAGGATTTTCATTTACTTGAATGGCTGACAGCAGCACTTTGGGCTGCACAGCTTCAAGGAATAATAGTGTGTTGTATTACCCCCTCCCTCTGTTTAGAATAACTGTTTTTGGGTATATGTCTAGAAGTAGAAATATTGGATTATACTTCTGTCTTGTCTCTCTCACTTGATCTAGGATTAATCAGGATCTTTAATTTTGTCATTTGTTTCCCTCCTTTTTTGGAGGGAAATGGTTTTATTATTTATATAATTAAATAAAAATAACCTGATATTTCTCTTTGGGTTTCTATCTCGTGCATTTATTTAGCTTTGCTGTTGTTTGACAACATTTCTGATTTAAACTATTTGGAAAATTAAACCTACTGAATTGAATGAAACTCCAGCCAATGTGACAACTTGAGTGTGATTTTATTGACATCACACTAGTTACTCAGATATGTTAAACCACTTGTGATTCAGATGTGAAAAGAGAGAATGAGAAAGAGAATGGGAAAATGACCCTGAAGGTTCTGGGACTTGTTTTGGGATTAATAAAATTTTATAAACCTTTTAAAATTTCAGTTTTAGGACTTCGAAACACCCTAAAATTTAAGCTTGGTCTTAGCCCCAAATTTGCTTTTTAGAGTTTCTGTTTTTCTACCTGTTAAATGTTATTTTTGTTTTTAGTTTTTGTAATATTTTGATGTTTTATACTTTTATATTTATATATTTAATGTTTTTATTTTTGCTTTTGTATTTTATATGTACCTTTTAGAAGGTACACTTTTGTTTTATGTTTTAAAGGACCTGAATAGAGGGGTGACTGGAGACTGAGTCGGTTGAGCAGTCTGCCTTTGGCCCAGGTCATGATCCCAGAGTCCCAGAATCGAGCCCTGTATCAGGCTCCCTGCTCACTGGGGAGCCTGCTTCTCCCACTGCCCCTCCCCTCTGCTCATGGTTTCTCTCTCCCTCTCTCAAATAAATAAATGAAATCTTTTTAAAAATAAATAAATAAAAGACCTAAATGGAGGCATTTGAATTCCTGAGGAAGTGGTGAGGAGCAAATTGAAATATAGCTCTAGTTTTCTTCTTTCTTTATGGTTTTTTTATTCTACTGAAATGACCCTTGGCCAAGATATAGGCTAAGTTGAAAGATGTCTAAATGGAAATTCAGGAAATCATCTGTCTGTAGCTCCATAGTAAATCTTGACATTTGCTATATCAGATTCACTCACCATATTCTTTAGGAATGTGTTGGCGTACTGTTGGGTCTTTAGTTACTACCCCATGTGAATTTTAGAATCAGTCAAGTTGCACTAGAAACTCGGGGCTTTTATTGGAATTACATTGAGTATCCTCTTTTTTTTTTTCCATTTTATTTTACTTTATTTCTTTTCAGTGTTCCAAAATTCATTGTTTATACACCACTCCCAGCGCTCCATGCAACATGTGCCCTCCATAATATCCACCACGAGGCTCACTTAATCCCCAACCCCCTCCCCTCCAAAACTCTCAGTTTGTTTCTCAGAGTCCACAGTCTCTCATGGTTTGTC